>NC_083876.1:63827856-73827856 GCF_032452875.1 Bos javanicus | reverse complement strand
TCTTCTGGTCTCTTCTCCATTTAGCAGCAGCTTTTCACAGCTGCAATTTCAAGGCAAATCTCTCATTCTTCCCTCAGAGGGACATTTATTTGCATAACCATTGCAGCTTCCAATTACTCCACTGAATAAGTGCCACTTAGGATCTTCATAAGCCTGTTGTTACGGTTATTGCAAAGTAGTAGGAACTTTGAATGCCAGATTTGAAAAATGTGTTTGAAACTAGAGAAGATGTTTTAGAAGAAACTAAATGTGAATACCTACTCTTCCAACAATTCTCTTGTGTAGGTTTTTCAAATGAAGAGTTGATTAATGATAATAGGAAAATCATCAACGTAAGCAATCTCCATACTTTGGAGATAATGTCCTTAAATTACGGACCTCTATACACTCTGATTTCTGATTTTCATGGCCCTTTTTAAACTTCCTTTTGAGCATATAGGAATTGCTTTCCATAGTCAGACCTCTTCATGGGGTAGGTCATACCCTGACATTCTGTTCATGAGCTTATACCTTGAAACTATGTTTACATCTGGACTAAAAATGTGAATTATTGGAGAGATTCAAGATTTTCCAAATCATATCAAATTTTCTTTCATACGAAATCTATCTGCATTCTAGAGCATTAATGTGTGTTAATAGTCTTCCTCACGTCTGCAACAAAATCACACCAACATCCTTATTTGACAGGTAAACTATAGCAATCAATTGTTGTTGTTCAGTTGCTAGTCATGCCCAACTCTTTGCAACCTCGTGGACTGCTGCACGCCAGGTTCCCCTGTCCTTAACTATCTCCTGAGTTTGCTCAAACCCACATCCATTGAGTCGGTGATACCATCCAACCATCTCATCCTGTCGCCCCCTTCTCCTCCTGGTCTCACTTTTTCCCAGCATCAGGGTCTCTTCTAATGAGTCAGGTCTTTGCATTAGGTGGCCAAAGTATTGGTGTTTCAGCTTCAGCATCAGTCCTTCCGATGAATATTCAGGACTGATTTCCCTTAGGATTGACTGGTCGGATCTCCTTGCTGTCCAAGGGATTCTCCAGGAGTCTTCACCAACACCACAGTTCAAAAGTTCTTCAGCACTCAGCCTTTTTATGGTCCAACGCTCACATCTGTACACGACTACTGGAAAAACCGTAGATTTGACTAGGTGGACCTTTGTCAGCAAAGTGATGTCTCTGCTTCTTAATTCGCTGTCTAGGTTTGTCATAGCTTTCCTTTCAAGGATCAAGTGTCTTTTAATTTTGTGGCTGTAGTCACATCTACAGTGATTTTTGAGCCCAAGAAAATAAAGTCTGTCACTGTTTCCACTTTTTCCCCATCTATTTGCCGTGAAGTGATGGGACTAGATGCCATGATCTTAATCTTTTGAATGCAATAAATAGATCATTATATTAAAAAAGACTGTCAGACTTTTCCTGATTTTTTCCTTTCAGTGAGAAGAATCCTTTCCAAATGAATTTAGAATCAGTTATCATATTTCAGTATCAATAGTGGCTAATAGGACAGTATGGGCTCTGGAGGAGCGAGGGGATATACTACTGATTTGTCATTTTTGGCTCTTTGACCTTGAGAACATTGCTATACTCCTCTAAGCCTAAGCCTTCTCTCTTGTAAAATATAGTGGCTATCTCATAATATTGTTGTGGGCATTAAATGGATTATATATATAAGAGGTTCAGCATAGAAGTAGGTACATAATAAGAGTTCAGTTAAAGAGAACAATCATTTTTATCTCCAGAATCCTTTCTTGTGCTTCTCCTGACAGAGAGGTGGCAGAGAGTACAGCATGTTAATTCTGTCCAATAATAAGCCTACATGGATACTTAATGGGGAAATGAGGGAATGAGAAAAACAGTAATATCAGGATCATTTAGCTTAAAGTGGAAACCATTAATGGGGATTTAAACAGCAATGTTTATGCTGAAGATAACACAAGAAGTTTAAATTGAGGAATATAAAATTTAGGTTCAGATTAAATAATTTCTTAACCAGAACTTCTTAGTTACCAATTTTTTTTTGCTGTTGTTTATTTATTTTTCTTTAAGTAGTTCCCTTTATTATCTAGTCTTAGAATTATTATTTTTACTTTCCACTCTAATCAGTCAAAGCTTCCCAGCTCATATCCATTGGTTCCTTTTAATTTCCAATATTACCTCCCAGGTTGCATTTGCATCCTGTCACACTGAGATTAATGTAATACCTCCTAGACCTTCTCTCAGGCTTTTAATATCTTCCTTTTTCTATTAAATCCTGGGTTCTGCCATCAGATTAATTTTCCTCAAATATTACTTTGTTTCATCTCTCTGACTTCAGACTGCTACATGGTAAGATTAGAATTCCTTGGTTAGGCTGTCAAGGACTCTATTCAACTTTAGCCCACTTTTTATCCCCCACTCCTCACCCCCCATCCCCTCTAACCCACCCTAGTTGGAGGAAAGTGGTGTGGTATGAAAATGAGAACAGAGACTCCAGAGCACGCTGCCTATGAGTGAGCTCCAGCTTCACCACCAAACAATTTTGCCAGATATTCTGAACTGAACTGATGTGGAATAAGCATCACATATACCTGCTGAAAGTGGAATGTGGGCTTCTCCCCCATTAGTAAGGGTCCTAACCTATTTTCCATGTTTCAAGTAAAAGTTCCAGTTGTAGAGAGGAAGAGGATAGTCAGAGGTGGGATTTAGGGTATCAGCAATGAGAATCTTTCATGAGCCCCTTTGCCAGACTCAGAAGGTCTGAAGAATCAGCAGAGGAGGAGGGGTGTGCCGAGCTGGAGGAAGCTAGCAATGGTGGGGCCGGAAGAGTAAGCGTGCTAGAGGGATAGGAGTCTGCCTTTCCCTTTTGTACTCAGAGCTCCCCACCCCCACACAGAAATGAAGATTACAGTGTCCAGGGGGTTTGAATTGCTCCCAACTCAGGAGCCAGAAGGAGACAGTGACTTGCTAAACTTGATAAGAATCATCGGGTAGGTGTTAGTGTCACAGGTCACAGAGAACCATTCCGTTTGAATCTGGGCCTCAGTCAGGGGACGCAGAGGGCAACAGTTCCCTGGCCAGTTTCCTAGAACCTGTGGGAGAATAGCTCTCCATGATAGCCTTGAAGCCCAAGACTTCAACAGTTCTCAGCTTTCCTCAGAACCACTGCGATTTGCTCATGGATGGACTTGCGGAGGGGCTTCCCAGGTGGCACTAGTGGTAAAGAACCCACCTGCCAATACAGGAGACACAGGAGATGAGGGTTTGATCCCTGGGTCGGGAAGATCTCCTGGAGGAGGAAATGGCAACCCACTCCAGTATTCTTGCCTGGAGAATCCTATGGGCAAAGGAGCCTGGCAGACTGTAGTCCAGAGGGTCACACAGAGTGGGATACAACGGAAGCAACTTAGCACCCATGCAGGGGCTTCGGAAGAGGTGTTTAGACTTCGACCTACCCAGCATTTCAATATTTCCTGAAAGTGAAAAGTGAAAGATGCTCAGTTGTGTCCGATTCTTTGCAACCCCATAGACTGTATAGCCCACCAGGCTCCTCTGTCCATTGAATTCTCCAGGCCAGAATATTGGAGTGGGTAGCCTTTCCCTTCTCCAGGAGATCATCCCAACCCAGGGATCAAACCCAGGTCTCCTGTATTGCAGGTGGATTCTTTACCAAATGAGCTACCAGGGAAGCCCAAAGAAAGTATTTCCTGGATGATATCTATTATTATACTTTTACATCAAAGATCTTTAGGAAGAATAACATTTTTGTGCTCCTACTGTAGTCCAGAACCGAAATATATTGTCTCTAACCATCACACTCACTAGCAGCCCCTCTTCAGGAATGAAGAACCTGAGACTCATTTAGCTTAAGCGGTAGAATGAGGACCCCAACCCACACTTTCTGTCTCCAGAGCCAGAGCTTTCTTCATATGGATCTCCTGATTTCCTCCTTTCTCATTTGTCTCCCCTAGCTTTGACCTGTCTCTCATCCCCAGCAAAATTCTGAATACCAGTTCTGGCTCTGAGCTAAGGCACACTTCATGAAACTTCTTCAATCCTCTTTTAACATAAGATGAACTGAGAGGATGGGAAATGTAAACATTACACTTCCTGTGCTATTCCTCATAAAGATTTAAAAGGAAATATAGAAAGCAAAGCAAAGCTAATAACTCAAGTTTGTGTCTATTAGTCATAACACAATAAAGGGCAAAATCAGTCCCAAGATATAGTGAAAGTTACATCTGGAAGATAAATGAAAGGTATTTAGAAAGCACCTTATAAAAATTTTATGCTGTACTATTACATCTTCAAGCCAAGCAATGTGTCAACAAATCTTTACAAGGAAACCATTATGTGACAGGCATGGTGAAGGAGGCTGCAATATGTTTGTATGGCTTCATGAGTTTCATCTTTCCTATTGAGCTTCTTACAAATGTTTTAACATTCCTATATTCAGGCTAACCACTCTAAAATTTAAAATAAATTATGTTAAATGACATGCTAGCATACTAGTGAATATTTTTTAAGACTGTGCTTTATTCAGTTTATTTGTTTTTATGACTTTTTTTGCAGGAAAGATGAGGCACTTTTTCATTATGTAATAACATTCTTATAATGTATACTTTGGTTAATAATTACAGTTTAGAATTTTATTTCTTACTGTAAGAACTGATATTTGAATGTTGGATCAAATCGCTAGTAACTGCTCTGCAGCTCTCTTTTTCCAGATCTACTTAACTGACACTGTTTAATAAACAAACTAAAAATGTTGACACTGTCTCTGTCACTAAAGTTTTATCAGACTAGCAGTCCAGGTCATGGAAGCACCTCATAATGGGTATCAGCAAAAAATAAATAAATAAATAAATAAAATTCTTTACCTTTGAATATTTTCTAATATATTAGAAAATAATAGCAAACAAATGTCTCATTTTTAAAATTTGACTTTAACCACTTCATCCTCTTGAATTATGTCCCTTTGATACCTCAATTATCCACTTAGCTAATCTGGTCCTGTGCTAACATGCGCTGTGAAATCCCAGGGAGCAGGGCCCTGACTGATGATCTACTTGTCAGGCGGCTTTCTCCTTGGCTTCCCTTTTATCTTTTCTCACGCCCCCTTTCCTAGGGGAGTTATATGACTCTCCCTATTGTATATTCATACTCTCCCTTCTGTATATTCAGTTACAGAACAGAGCTACACAGAGAATGTGCATGCATGTGTGCTAAGACACTTCAGTGGTGTCCAACTCTTTGTGACCCCATGGACCGTAGCCCACCAGGCTCCTCTGTCCATGGGATTCTCTAGGCAAGAATATTGGAGTGGGTTGCCATGCCCTCCTCAAAGGGACCTTCCCAACTCAGAGATTGAACCCACATCTCCTACATCTCCTGCATTGGCAGATGGGTTCTTTACCACTAGAACCACCTGGGAAGCACGTGTGTGTGTGCCAAATTGCTTCAGTCGTATTCGACTCTTTGCGACACTATGGACTGTAATCTGCCAGGCTCCTCTGCCCATGGGATTCTCAGGTAAGAATACCGGAGTGGGTTGCCATGCCATTCTCCAGGGAATCTTCCCAACTCAGGGATCAAGCTCACATCTTTTACATCTCCTGAATTGGAAGGCAGGTTCTTTACCACACGTGCCACCTGAGAAGCCTACAGAGAATGCAAAAATAGATAAATGGGTGAGGGGTCCACCAGAGCTGAAGGGTCTTTCTCTGTAAAACTTAAGGACAACTGGTCTCTCAGTTGAAAAACATTAGAACTCTTGCACTAAAAACCAGGCAGCAATCCAGCTGTATCCAGTTGCTATTTTTTTGGTATCCATTCTAAGAAGTTATCATTTTCATGAGAATGAGGTGCTTATTTCACCACAGAAATTTTAACTTTGGAAAGCATCTCTTTGTAGTTCTAGTTTCTCCAAGGGCACTATTTTTCAGACTTGTATTTGTCTTTCATGTTTGGACATCCAAGTTCTCACTCTTTGAGGTATCTATCCTTAGTACTGTATCATATGAGGGCTATGATAGCACTCTAATGAAAGCAAAAGCTGAAATGATTAGGAAGTTAATTCATACCCAAATCTTATACTCCTCACATAACAAGTCTTCTTTTGCTGTATCTATAAATTGCTTCAGTCGTTACTTCATTTAGGAAATGCTAATTTTTTTATACAGTGCTGCTCTTTTTGCACTTCCTACAGAGTAATGCAGTATTTGGGTGCAATCTCAAAAATGACAGAATGATCTCTATCTGTTTCCAAGGCAAACCATTCAGTATCACAGTAATCCAAGTCTATGCCCCAACCACTAATGCAGAAGAAGCTGAAACTGAACATTTCTATGAGGACCTATAAGAACTACTAGAACTAACACCAAAAAAAAAAAAAAAAAAGATGTCCTTTTCATCATAGGAGACTAGAATGCAAAAGTAGGAAGTCAAGAGATACCTGGAGTAACAGGCAAGTTTGGCCCTGGAGTACAAAATGAAGCAGTACAAAGGCTAACAGAGTTTTGTCAAGAGAATGCACTACTCATAGCAAACACCCTCTTCCAACAACATGAGACCAACTCTACACATGGACTTCACAGTATGGTCAATACCAAAATCAGACATTTTTTTCTTTGCAGCTGAAGATGGAGAAGTCCTATACAGTCAGCAAAAACAAGACTGGGAGCTGACTGTGGCTCAGATCATGAACTCCTTATTGCAAAATTGAGACTTAATTGAAGAAAGTAGGGAAAACTACTAGGCCATTCAGGTACGACCAAAATTAAATCCCTTACAGTTATACAGTGAAAGTGACAAATAGATTCAAGGGATTAGATCTGATAGAGTGCCTGAAGAACTATGGATGGAGGTTCATAACACTGCACAGGAGGCAGTGATCAAAACCATCCCCAAGAAAAAGAAAAGCAGAAAGGCAAAATGGTTGTCTGAGGAGGCCTTATAAATAGCTGAGAAAAGAAGAGAAGTGAGAGACAAAGGAGAAAAGGAAAGATATACCCATCTGAATGCAGAGTTTCAAAGAATAGCAAAGAGAGATAAGAAAGCCTTCCTCAGTGATCAACGCAAAGAAATAGAGGAAAACAGTAGAATGGGAAAGACTAGAGATCTTTTCAAGATAATTAGAGATACCCAGGGAACATTTCAAGCAAAGATGGGCTCAAGAAAGGACAGAAATGGTAGGGACCTAACAGAAGCAGAAGATATTAAGAAGAGGTGGCAAGAATACACACAAGAACTATAGAAAACAGATCTTAATGACCCAGATAACCACAATGGTGTGATCGCTCACCTAGATCCAGACATCCTGGAGTGCGAAGTCAAGTGGGCCTTAGGAAACATCACTACAACAAAGCTAGTGGAGATGATGGAATTCCAGCTGAGCTCTTTCAAATCCTGAAAGATGATGCTGTGAAAGTTCTGCATTCAATATGCCAACAAATTTGGAAAAAATCAGCAGTAGCCACAAGATTGGAAAAGGTCAGTTTTCATTCCAATCTCAAAGAAAGGCAGTGCCAAAGAATGTTCAAACTACTGCCCAGTTGCACTCATTTCACATGCTAGCAAAGTAATGCTCAAAATTCTCCAAGCTAGGCTTCAACAGTATGTGAACCAAGAACTTCCAGATGTTCAAGCTGGATTTAGAAAAGGCAGAGGAACCAGATATCAAATTGCCAACATTCGTTGGATCATAGAAAAAGCAAGAAAGTTCCAGAAAAACATCTAGTTCTGCTTCATTGAGCACACTAAAGCCTTTGACTGTGTGGATCACAATAAACTGTGGAAAATTATTCAAGAAATGGGAATACCAGACCACCTGACCTGCCTGAGAAACCTGTATGCAGGTCAAGAAGAGTTAGAACTGGACATGGAACAATGGACTGGTTCCAAATTGGGAAAGGAGTATGTGAGGGCTGTATTTTTTCACCCTGCTTATTTAACTTATATTCAGAATACATCATGCAAAATGCTGGACTGGATGAAGCACAAGCTGGAATCAAGATTGCCAGGAGAAATATCAATAACTTCAGATATGCAGATGACACCACACTTAAGGCAGAAAGTGAAGAGGAAATAAAGAGCCTCTTGATGACAGTGAAAGAGGACAGTGAAAAAGTTGGCTTAAAACTCAACATTCAGAAAAGTAAGATCATGGCATCTGGTCCCATCATTTTGGCAAATAAATAGGGAAATAATGGAAACAGTGACAGACTTTATTTTCTTCATCTCCAAAATCACTGCAGATGGTGACTGCAGCCATGAAATTAAAACGCTTTCTCCTTGGAAGAAGAGATATGACCAACCTAGACAGCATATTAAAAAGCAGAGACATTACTTTGCCAATAAAGATCTGTCTAGTCAAAGCTATGTTTTTTTCCAGTAGTCATGTATGGATGTGAGAGTTAGACCATAAAGAAGGCTGAGCACCAAAGAATTGATGCTTTTGAATGGTGGTGTTGGAGAAAACTTTTGAGAGTCTCTTGGACTACAAGGAGATCAAACAGTCAATCCTAGAGGAAATCAACCCTGACTATTCATTGGAAGGACTGACTGATGCTGAAGCTCCAATATTTTGGCCACCTGATATAAAGAACCAACTCATTAGAAAAGACCCAGGTGCTGGGAAAGATTAAAGACAGGAGGAGAAGGGGACAACAGAGGGCAAGATGGTTGGACAGCATTACCGACTCAATGGACATGAGTTTGAGCAAGCTCTGGGAGATGGTAAAGAACAGGAAACCCTGGCGTGCTTCAGTCCATGGGGTCACAAAGAGTCAAACACAACTGAGAGACTGAACAACAGCAATAGAATGAGTGATGTAAATAAAATAATAGGACTCATTGGTAGCACATCATTCATTATACCTGCATTAAAAACAATCCCTAATGTACTGAACATTGCACCAAAGATACCAAAATATCTTTTTATGAGTCCTGTTAACAAGGTGAGATTATCAATATTTGACTTTGAAACTGAATTTGTATCATTTTTATATAATCCCTTGAACATGAAATTATTTCTGTTTATTCCTATGGCCTGATGAAAGCCTGAACTTTGTGAATCAGAGGTTGGTTCATTCTTGTTAAGTAAAGCAATACATTATTGATTTTGGAGTTAAACCAAATGGACATTTTCATGACCGTTATTGACTGAATGCTAGTGTTTCCCCACCTCAATTAATATATTGAAGGCTTAACCCTTCAGTTTGGATATATTTGGAAATGGAGACTCATAAGGAATAAATAAGGTTAAATGAGGTTATAAGACTGAGGCCTTGATCCAATAGGACTAGTCTCTTTAAAATAGCCAGGACATGGAAGCAACCTAGATGTCCATCAGCAGATGAATGGATAAGAAAGCTGTGGTACATACACATAATGGAGTATTACTCAGCCATTAAAAAGAATACATTTGAATCAGTTCTAATGAGGTGGATGAAACTGGAGCCTATCATACAGAGTGAAGTAAGCCAGAAAGAAAAACACCAATACCGTATACTAACACATATATAACATGGAATTTAGAAAGATGGTAACGACAACCCTGTATGTGAGATAGCAAAAGAGACACAGATGTATAGAACAGTCTTTTGGACTCTGTGGGAGAGGGCGGGGGGGGGGGGATGATTTGGGAGAATGGCATTAAAACATGTATAATATCATATAAGAAATGAATTGCCAGTCCAGGTTCGATGCAGGATACAGGAAGCTTGGGGCTGGTGCACTGGGATGACCCAGAGGGATGGTGTGGGGAGGGATGTGGGAAGGGGGTTCAGGATGGGGAACACGTGTATACCCGTGGGAGATTCATGTTGATGTATGGCAGAGCTGATACAATATTGTAAAGTAAAAAAATAATAATAATAAAAAAAATTTTTAATAAAATATAATTTAAAAAATTTAAAAAAAAATAAAAGAAGAAATACCAGAAAGTTCACTCTCTCCCCATACACATATAGCAAAGGCAGGTCACCCGTAAGAAGGCAGCTGTCTGGCAACCCAAGGGGAGAGTTCTTAAAAGACACCAATCCTGTGGGAATCTTGATCTTGGACTTCCACTTTCTGGAACTAGTGAAAAATAAATTTTGCTTAAAACATTTAGTCTATAATATTTGATTATTGCAGTCCAAGAAAACCAATAAATGACTAACCTGTTTTCTTAAAAAATGTTTAGCTAGTTATTCTTAAATCGGGCAATGCACAAAATAAAGATAATGCAACTTTAAGACTTCCAAAATAAATTTCTAAATTGGGGTTTTCAAAACTGTGATTACTTTTTGTTTCATGTTTTTATAAGTGAAATGCCACTATAAAATGAGCATGATGGTTGAAATCTCATTAAAACCAACTTAAAACTCATCTAGGAGCATCTCAGCAATGACACTCAAGTTTTGTCATAGTTTTTAACTTCCAGAGAAGGTATAGCAAGTCTGTGCATTATCAGATATAAATCTATAGAAATTGCTAAGTAATGAAAGTAAAGAAAAAAAACGTTCATGAGTTCTATACTGTCTATAAAATAGAAGCTTACTTTCAGATATTTATTCATTAAATCATTTGTAGCTGCTGCTGCTGCTGCTAAGTCGTTTCAGTTGTGTCTGACTCTGTGCGACCCCATAGATGGCAGCCCACCAGGCTTCCCCGTCCCTGGGACTCTCCAGGCAAGAACACTGGAGTGGGTTGCCAATGCCTTCTCCAATGCATGAAAGTGAAAAGTCAAAGTGAAGTCGCTCAGTTGTGTCCGACTCTTAGTGACCCCGTGGACTGAAGCTCACTAGGCTCCTCTATCCAATGTGATTTTCTAGGCAAGAGCACTGGAGTGGGGTGCCATTGCCTTCTCTGTTATTTGCAGCTAAGCAATGTTAACTGTATAGTTCCATAGATAAGCAATGTAGTTATACAATTAGATCAATAAAATTAAGCAAATTAAGTAACAATTGCACTTGCAGTATGATTTGCCCCTGCTGCTGCTGCTGCTAAGTTGTTTCAGTCATGTCCAACTCCGTGCGACCCTATAGATGGCAGCCCACCAGGCTCCCCGGTCCCTGGGATTCTCCAGGCAAGAACAATGGAATGGGTTGCCATTTCCTTCTCCAATGCATGAAAGTGAAAAGTGAAAGTGAAGTCGCTCAGTTGTGTCCGACTCTTAGCGACCCCATGGACTGTAGCCTACCAGGCTCCTCTGTCCATGGGGTTCTCCAAGCAAGAGTACAGGAGTGGGTTTCCATTGCCTTCTCCATGATTTGCCCCTAAAAGGCATCAAACAAAACTTGCAAGAATAATGTTTTTTCGATAAGGAAATATATAAATTATTTGATTGTTACAAAACTCAGAACTATATCAAATTTTAGCATCTATTTTCCCCCACTGTTTCCCCCTAAAGAATGAAGAAATATGATTTTCATAAAGTCACAAGATACTATCTTTCAAGAATTGATTAACATTTAATAATTGTGTACTTTGGGCTTCCCTGGTGGTTCAGACAGTAAAGAATCTGCCTGCAATGCAGGAGACCTGGGTTTGAGCCCTGGGTCAGGACGATCCCCTGGAGAAGGGAGTGACTACACATTCCAGTATTCTTGCCTGGGAAATCCCGTGGACAGAGGAGCCTGGTGGGCTACAGTCCCTGGTGTCACAGAGTCAGACACCACTGGGCGACTGACACTTGCACGTTTTAGTTGTGTGCTTTATCTACGGACTTTTTTGAGTCAGAAAATAAGGAATTAACTTTGTACTTAATTAGTGGAGAGTCAAACAGCAGAGGACTGGAACCAGTGTGACCAAAAAGTGACAATGCTGTCACAAAGTAACTATACTTGGCAACAGTATACCTGCCAAATTTAAGCTAATTTCTGGACTGAAAGAATCCTTCATAAAGTGCCATTTCCACCGCCAACCAAGTTAATCTGTATTCTCATAATAATACACTCTCAGTCATATCTTTACTTTTTCATCATGACATTTGTGATATTTTAAATTAAGCAGTCATTTGCATAATACCTAAAGACAAGAGACTATAAGCTCCATTGGGGTAGGGCTGTCTGTCTGTCTGTGTGCTCAGTCCTGTCCGACTTTTTGCAACCCCGAAGACTATATCCTGCTAGACTCCTCTGTCTATGGAATTCTCTAGGCAAGAATACTAGAGTGGGCTGCCATTTCCTTCTCCAGGGGATCTTCCAGGGACTGAACCTACAACTTCTGCATTGACAGATAGATTCTTCACCACTGAGCCATCTGGGAAGCCAGGGGGGGCTACATCCGTCTTGTTCACAATTGTTTCGCCTGTACTTGCAACAGTACACTCTTAATAACTATTTGTAACAGGAGCATGTATAACTTAGTAGACCTATGGATGAATGCAATACAAACAGATGAGGTTGTCAAAATGACAGACACAACAGAAAGACCATATTTTAAGGTCATTTGTCTGTCAAAAAGTGAAAAAAAAACAAAAAAAAACAAACCTGAGGCCCTTCGGAAAATGATTCATTCTATTTCCTAATGGAAATCTACCACCTAGTAAATTCAATCTATTTTTAAAAATAGCAAATACCTAGTTCATACTGTTTGGTCAGAAAGCAATCTATAAGATTGACTGTATGACGTAGCTTCAGGGTTTACAAATATTTCAGAATAATTTAAATGAATGAATCAGGAGTTTTTGAAAACTCAAAACTGTAGCACACAAAATCATGGCATACTGTAAAGCTTATGAGAGAACATAAAGTCATATTTAAATATTTTCTTACTCACTAGATTATTAACAAACCTGATTCTTTTTGAAAGATGTATTCTTGAGAGAATTTTCTGAATGAAAGCAGTCAAATCATGAAAGTGTATCCTAAAAGTTTAAATTATTTCTCAGTGTGGAAAACAGAGTTAGTTTTAAAGAAAAATTCAATGCAACTATTCAAGGACATCTTGTAAGAAAAGAGATTGAAGGGACATTATATGCTTCATAATGCAACGCATACGTTATGTTTTCCTTCTCATCCTACTTCTCTTTTGGTTTCTTAAAGTTGATTTTTGTTTTGTTCACATGGAATATAGGAAAATGGTAGAGATAAACCTATTTGCAGGGCAGCAATAGAGACACAGACATAAAGGACAGACGAGTGGACACAGCGTAGCGTAAAAGGGATGGGATGAATTGGTAGATTGAGATTAACATATGTACACTATCGAGCATAAAATAGATAGCCGGTGGGAAGCTGCTGTATAGCTCAGGGAGCTCAGCCTGATGCTCTGTCGTGACCTAAATGGGTGGGATGGGAGGGAAATCCAAGAGGGAGGGGATGTGTGTGTGTTAGCTGCTCAGTCGTGTCAGACTCTTTGGAAGCCCATGGACTGGGGCTCACCAGGCTTCTCTGTACATGGGATTCTTCAGGCAAGAATACTGGAGTGGGTTGCCATTCCCTTCTCCAGGGGATTTTCCCAAGCCAGGTCTCCTGCACTGCAGACAGACTCTTCACCATCTGAGCCACCAGGGAAGCCCATAGGTATACATACAGCTGATTCACCATGCGTAGTGATGTAGCACTACATGTACTATATGTACAGTATGCTGTAGTGTTGTAGTACAACACTATGCTGTTGTACAGCAGAAACTAACACACATTGTAAAGAAACTATGTCCCAATTTAAAAATAGAATTCTTGCAACTAAAAAAAAAAAAATCAGGGTTTTCTGTTGGCTTTTATTTTATTTCTCTCTCTGTCTTTCATGGAAACATTGCAGTTTTTGTTTACTGTCCTAGGAATTGATTTCATTCATTAATTGGGTAAGAAAAGGAAAATCATCCAGCAGATGCGATGGGCAACTGTGGGCAGTATTAATGATAATAAGGTTTGACAGCATTAACAGCCTCTCATAAACTGGAGGTCGTTGAAACTGTAGCCGAGGGAAGCAGCACGTGAAGACGGGTTCGGAGTCTGCCTCTTGGGGTCAAACATACAACCACAGCAAGAGAAATCTTAGTATGCCTAGGTGCATGTGTGCTCAGTAGCTCCAGTCATTTCCCACCCTTTGCGATCCCATGGACTGTGGCCTGCCAGGGCTCCTTATCCATGGGATTTTCCCAGACAAGAATACTGGAGTAGGTTGCCATGCCCTTCTCCAAGGGATCTTCCCAACCCAGGGATCGAACCCACATCTCCTGCATCTCCTGAATTTCAGGCAGATTCTTTACCACTGAGCCACTCTGAAGCCCTAGTATGCATAAAGGTGCCTTACTTATAAGAATTCATGCTAGATAATCCACCTGAGGTTTGCTTAGGTTTTTGCAAATAATGTACATTTTCACTGTTGAATTTCAGCCTGGTAGGAGACAGTTTAATTTGCTGCACAGGCCAATGTGGACAGTTACTGTGCAGATGCATTCTCTGGACCATTTTGACTTTTCTGACCTCAGTAACTTCCCTTCTTCTGGAATACTTAGTCAATCACAAAAACTCAGCAATAGCTATAAGAAGTCCTGAAACAAACAAACACTCAAGGGCATGAGAATAGTAACTGTTTAGCAGGGCCTGGACAGGAAATTTTGACTTAGAAAGGCAGGAAACAGCTGCTGAAGATAGTTCATGACTTAAAAAAAAAAAAAGAAAACTGTGTATGGGAGATTAATAAAAAATAATTTAGTCTCAAGCAAATGTTTGAGCACTTACTATATGATGAACCTCACAGAAATATAATCACATACAGTAAAATAACAAACATGAAATGAAATGCCTATTCAGTGTGGTAAGTTTTTACAATTATATATACCCATGAAACTCAAATTCCTATTGAGCCTATCTATAATCCTATCAGGGCTTCCCTCATGGCTCAGATGGTAAAGAATCTGCCTGCAATGAGGGAGACCTGGATTCAGTCCCTGGGTTGGGAGGATCCCCTGGAGAAGAGAATGGCAACCCAGTGTAATATTCTTGCCTGGAGAATTCCATGGACACAGGGACCTGGCCAGCTACAGTCCATGGGTTCAAAAAGAGTAGACCATGACTGAGCAGCTAACACTCACAGCACACATAATCCTATCTATAATCCCCAAATGTTCTCTCAAGCGTTTGTGCCCTTTACCCACAGGTACCGCCATTCTCATATCTTCAATCATAAATTAGCAAAATCACACAGTATATAGTCTTTTGCTTCTGGCTTCTTTCACTCAGCATAATTTTTTGAAGTTTATCCACATTGTTGCTAATATCAGGAGTTAGTTCTTATTACTGATGAGTTGCATCAATATATCATATGATTGATTATACCATAGCTCCTTTATCCATTCTCCTGTACTTGAATATTTGAGTTGTTTCTAATTTTTATTTATTTATGAATAAATTTGCTTGGAACATTTTCATGGGAGTCATTTTATGTGCATGAGAAAAATATTTCTCTTGGATAAATGCCAAAGTGTAGGATTGCTGGTCATAGGGAAGGGTATATAAGAAACTGCTAGACTGATTTGCAAAGTGGTTATATACCAATAGACAAGTCCTTTTTGGCCATGTATGACAATTTTAGTTGCTTCATATCTTCTCCAACATTTGGTGTTGTCGTTCTTTTTAATTTCGCCATTTTAATGGATTTAGTCCTATCTCATTGCCGTCTATGGGGTCGCACAGAGTCGGACACGACTGAAGCGACTTAGCAGCAGCAGCAGCAGCATTATCATTTTAATTTACACTTCACTGATTATTAATAGGACTGATCACTTTTAATGTGCCTGTAAATTTTGTGCATATCTGTCTTTACAAGTATCCATTCAAGTCATTTACTTATTTTTATTGGATTGTTTGTCCTATTATTTTTTAGTTGGAGGTATGTTTTTAGGTTTTAAATCAAAGTCCATTGTGGTGAAAATATGTTTCCCTACCTAAGGCTTTCATACTTATTTTCTTAATGTTAGCATGGATAAGAAGAAATTTTAAATTTTGATTAAGTCCACTTTACGGCTTCCCTTGTAGCTCAGTTGATAAAGAATCTGCCGGCAGTGCAGGAGACCAGGGTTTGATTCCTGGGTTGGGAAGATCCCCTGGAGAAGGCAATGGCAACCCACTCCAGTACTCTTGCTTGGAGAATCCTGTGAACAGAGGAGCCTGGTGGGCTACAGTCCACGGGGTCGCAAGAGTCGGACACGACTTTGTGACTAAATCACCTCCACCACCAAGTGCACTTTATCGATATTTCCTTTTATGATTAAAACATTTTGTGCTCTAAGAAATTTTAGTCTCTTCAAGGATTGCAAAAATAATCCTCTACTTTCTTCAAGAAGTTTTAGAATTTTATCCTTTACATTTAGGAATACAATATATCTTGAATTAATTTTAATGGATGATGTGGGGTATAATTAGAGGTGCATTTTTTTATTTCATAGAAGTTGTTATCTTTTGTAGGACCATTTGTTAAAAAAAAACTTTCTTTACCCTATTAAATAATGTTGGTACTTTGGTTGAAAATAATAATCAAGTGACTATGTAAATATGGATATGTTTCTGGATTTAATATTTACTTGAATCTACTATAAGTCTCTACGCAATATCACACCATCTTGATTATAGTGAGTTTTAAAACCAAATAGTATAAATACTTCAAAACACTATTTTATTTCAAGATTGTTTTAAATATTCTGAGTATGTGGAAAATTTATTTCCACATAAATTTTAGAGTCATATCATCAACTTCTCTTAAAAAAAAAAACAGACCCTGCTGAGATTTAGTTTGGGAACGCTTTGAATTTATAGATAAATTTAGACAGAATTCACATCTTAAAAAAAATCAAGCCTTTCAATTCATGAACATGTTATAGATTTCTATTTATTTAGGTCTTCTTTAATTTTTCCCAGCAATGTGCTTTAATTCCAGTGTAACAGATCTTGAATGTATTATTCTTAACTATTTTACATTATTTGCTACTATTATAAATAGTATATTTTTATTTTATTTTCCATTTGTTTTTTGCTGGCATATAGAAATAAAAGTGGTATTTTTATATTGACCTTGTACCTGAAACATTGCTTTAATCACTTGTGAGCATCTGTAGTAATTTTTTTAGATTATTTAGAGTTTTCTACGCACATGATCATGTTACCTGTGAATAAAGAAACTTCTTCTTTTCTAATATTTATTAGAAATCAAAATACTTCTTTTCTACTTTTTCTTTTTGTTTATCTTTTAGAACTGACTGAAACTTTTAGTAGGATGTTGAATATACTGAATAAAAAACACATTCTTGTCTATTTCCCAATATTTGGGGAAAGTTTTGTGTGAAAGAAATGGCCAGATATATATTGATAAATGGACTGTGGCTAATGGCTTTGTTGGATGATCATCAATGAAAGGGAAGGTGATTAGAAAATTGATGATAGTGAGATCTGGGAAGAAGTAGGTGGATAGATCTAGGCACAGATCATCATGAGGATAGTTCAGTCCTACATCAATGCTCTCCAAAGAGTTGTTGATGTGTAAACTGGCCCCTGACACAGAGGGTGAAGAGAGACCAAAGAAAGAAGCAGACCACTTCAGGTTGGGAAGTGGTCGTTTTAATAAGTAAGGGAACTTACTTAGAACATTTCTCTCCACATCCACCTGCCATAACCTTAAAAGTTTACATAGAGGCCTTAACCAGGTTCAGAAATGTAAACAGTTCAGATGGGCTCAATGACACATTACTTTCTAAAGGCTATGTCATTGGGACACCTTCTACAGCAGGGAAGGCAAGTAGAATGCACATTCCAAGGACTCAGAAGGGGTGGGGAGATGCAGACTGTTTGGGTCCAGCTCATAGCCTGTCAACTGGTAGTTACGTCTTCTCATGAGCTCCTCCCACAAGAGCCGCTTGAGCAGGAGAGGACACGATGATCCACTCTGTGGGTATAAATGAACCTATTTTTCCGCTATCCTTGTCTTTGTCCAGTGGGCTTATAAACAAAGTAGCTGTGGGGAGCAGGGAAAGAGTTTTTGCATAGGCTAAGCGATGTACCCTGTCTGCATCAAATCGGATTTAACGACACTTACTGCTGAGTGCCCAATCAGTGGTCAAAGATTAACACTGAGTCTCAATATGACACCATTTCTGGGAAGATCAGTCCAGCTACAGGGTAGTAAGAAGATTATATTATTTCCATCCTAGAAGGTGGATACTTTATTCTCACTGGAATAGAAGCTTAGTATGAATATGCATTTGCCTTTCCTGTCTACACTGCTTCTGCCAAAATCTCTCTCTGTAGACTTACGGGATGCCTTATTCCTTGCCATGATATTCTACACAACATAGCTTCTGACCAAGGAAATCACTCTATAGCTAAGAAAGGTCAGTCTGAGGTCTGTGTGCATGAAATTCACTGGTATTATCTTCTCCATCACCCAGAAGCAGTTAACTTGATAGAATGATCTTTTGAAGACTGGGTTATGATGCCAGATGGAAGACAATACCTTGAAGGGCTGGAGTAATGTTATCCAGAAAAGGTTATACAGTCTGGACCAGTTTGGTGCTTTTTCTCTCATAACAAGGACTCATAGGCCTGGGAATCAGAAGAGAAATAGAATGGCTCATGTCACTACTGATTGCTAATGAAGTGAAAAGTGAAAGTCAAAGTCACTGTGTCCTGTCCAACTCTTTGTGATCCCATGGGGATAGTCCATGGAATTCTCCAGACCAGAATACTGGAGTGAGTAGCTGTTCCCTTCTCGAGGGGATCTTCCTGACCCAGGAATTGAACTGGAGTCTCCTACGTTACAGGCAGATTCTTTACCAGCTGAGCTGAGTCACCAACAAAAATATATCTTTTCATCTCCATAAACTTTGGTTCTTCTGGTTTAAAGGTCTTAGTTTTCAAGAAAGGAATGATTCTACTGGGGGACACAGAAATTTTTCCATGAAATGGGAATCTGACACTGTCATCTGGCCACCTAGAAATTCTCATAGTAGTGAATCAGTGAGTAGAGAAGAGGGATTTTAATCTGGCTGAATTGATTGATTCTATCAAGAGGATAAAGTTTCCACTGGATTTAGGACGGTAAGGAGGAGTATGTCCGCAATTCATGAAATCTCTCAGGACACATCTTAGTACTTCCATGCCCTGTGGTAAAAGTCATTAAAAAACTATAGCAAAACTGCTAATGGTTTATATCCTTCAGGAGTGAAGGACTGGTTTATCCCACTAGGCAAAGAATTATGACCAGGAAAGATGCTTGCTGAAGACAAAGAGGGTATGGATGGCAAAATTTGTATTTTCATTCACCAGCTATATTTTTTTCTCCCCTCACCCCCTAACATATAAGATGTATTAGTAGCAGCTAAGCTTGTATCTCAGGATTTAAGTCAGAGAATATCAAAGAGCATCATGGATGCAATGGACATGAACTTGGGCAAACTCCGGGAGATTATGAGGGGCAGGGAGGCCTGGTGTGCTGCAGTTCATGGGGTTGCAGTCAGACACAGCTGGGCGACTGAACAATGATAGCAATATCAAAGAGGGAGTGCAATTCAGCTAGAAGAGAGATGAACATTAGCCAAAATTGAGTAAAGGGATTTGTATCTTCTTTTCAGGTGAGAGTTAGCATTATTTTATTTGTAGATCAAATACTTTTATCATGTTACAGAGAAAGATGTTTTTACTATTATCTTTATTTGGAAATTAAGTATGGTTAAAAGAGATATATATGGCAGCCAAGGTGTGAAGGGATGGAGTGTGGTAGGTTTGGTTTGTGTCAGTTTATCTAGACTTGAACCTTTTCTCAGAGTTACACTGCCTGTATCATTGGCCACAACAGAAATAGGCATGAGATTAGGAAGGCAGAAAAGAGAATAGCCAGTTTCCACATATGGAAGGTTGACATAGAGCCAGGCACGTTGCAGCTTGTGTGTGCAGTTACTGATCTGCTGGCCCTCCTTACTGGTGTTGAGGGGCAACAGCAGGGCTTACAATTCTAACCCAAGCTCCTCTTTCAGATCCTGTGAACTGCAGTCCTCATCATGCATATTTTCATTAAGAAAGTTGGCAACTTAATGTGCAGATCACTCACATCATCAAAATTGAAGAGGATGAGACAAACATACATTCATATTTGTTCTAGTGGGTTGTAGTTTTTCCTCATAGATTTCAATTTTCTGCTACAGGTTTCTTCAAGGTTCATCTTTGCTTTCTTCCACTTCACATCTATATTTCCTTGCAGACTTCAGGCACAATATCAGCACAGATGCAATGGTCTTATGGACTGCTAACCAGATCCCATAATTGAATAAACTATAATCCTCAAAATAAATTCCATATGTATATCACTTACCCCTGGCATGTACGTGTTACCTGTTACCCCTAGGAAACAGCACCCCACTCTAGTTTTCTTGCCTGGAAAATTTCACGGGCAGGAGTCTGGCAGGCTATAGTCCATGGGGCCGCAAACAATAGGACAGACTGAGTGACTGAGAGTCGAAGAATTGATGCTTCTGAACTGTGGTGTTAGAGAGGACTCTTGAGAGTCCCTTGCACTGCAAGAAGATCAAGGCAGTCAATCCTAAGGGGAAATCAACCCTGTATATTCATTAGAAGGACGGATGCTGAAGCTCCAGTACTTTGGCCACCTGATGCAAAGAACTGACTCATTGGAAAATACCCTGATGCTGGGAAAGATTGAAGACAGGAGAAGGGGACGACAGAGGATGAGATGGCTAGATGGCATCACTCACTCGATGGACATGAGTTTGAGTAAGCTCCGGGAGTTGATGATGGACAGGGAAGCCTAGCATGCTGCAGTCCATGGGGTTGCAAAGAGTCGAACACGACTGGGTGACTGAACTGTACTGACCTGAGTGACTGAGGACACACGCATCACTTACAGTAGTTCTTTGACCTAAGTGGATCTTGCTATTCCCTGGTATGGTCTTCTTTGTGTTTATTTTGCTTGGAATTTCTTGAGTTTTTTGGATTTTCTTGAAATTATACCATAAGTTATGGAAACTCCATTATTATTTTTCAGCTGCCTTTTTTCCATGTTTCAGTTTTGATAATTTCCACTGCTCCATCTTCATCTTTACTGCTAGCCTCTTCTGCAGTATTTAGTCTGAGGTTAGGCCCATTCAGTGAGTTTTTAGTTGTTGATATTGTATTTTTATCCCTAGTATTCCTTTTTTTTAAATAGTTTTCACTTCCTTATTATTTCATATTTTCCTTTTTAACCCTTTTTTTCCCCTTTAAATTCTTAAGTATCTTTATAATACAGCTTGTAAAGGCATGGGCCACTAATTTTGTCATCTGTGTAATTTCTGGGTCTGTTTTTATTCAATAGTTTCTCTTAATGTTTATGGGCTATATTTTCCAACTTCTTTGAATGTCTAGTTATTTTTTATTATACGTTGGACATTATAGATGCTTTACTGTTGACTGGATTTTATTATTTTCCTTAATCAAATGTTGAGTTTTGTTCCTATATGCAGTTAATTTACTTGCAGTAGAATTTGATTCTTTCAAGACTTGTTGTTAAATAGGTCAAGAATAACATTTTTCTAGGACTAGATTAGCCTTTTTGGAGTTTCTACATAACCTGCATTGTTCATAAAGTGCTTTCATCTTGGCAGGTAAGAACACAAATATCTACCTGCTCTGTCTAGTTCTAGATCAATCCTCTGCCCTTTGGTATTTGTTCTTTTCTAGTATACTTTGTCCCACCTCAGGGAGTTTCAACCTGCATGTACACTGCTTACTATGCAGTCAAAGATTCCAGGGGCCCCTATGCATATTTCTGGAACTCCTTCTTTGCATAGCTCACATCTCTCAATAACTGCTGTATACATTCCAGCCACCTCAGTTCAGTTCAGTTGTTCAGTTGTGTCCGACTCTTTGCGACCCCATGAACCACAGCAGGCCATGCCTCCCTGTCCATCACCAACTCCTGGAGTCCACCCAAACCCATGTCCATTGTGTCAGTGATGCCATCCAACCATCTCATCCTCTGTCATCCCCTTCTCCTCCTGCCCTCAATCTTTCCCAGCATTAGGGTATTTTCCAATGAGTCAGCTCTCTGCATCAGGTGGCCAAAGTATTGGAGTTTCAGCTTCAACATCAGTCCCTCCAACGAACACCCAGGACTGATCTCCTTTAGGATGGACTGGTTGGATCTCCTTGCAGTCCAAGGGACTCTCACCTCACTGACTGTGAATTTTGACCTCTGTCTCCTTAGCTTAAGAAGACTGGGTGCTTTCAGGTGCCCTGGCCACAGTCCAGAAAGTGATGCCAGGCAGAAAACCCGTACAATTGCAGGGTTCATATTATTTTTGAAAAAAATTTTGCTGTTCTTTCAGGAATCAGTCTTGTGCTGCCTTTTGTTCAACATCTAAAAGAAGTGATTTCATATATTTTTTCCAGTTTTATAGTTGCTTATGACAGGAGGCCTACTGTGATACCAGTTCCTTCATCATGGCTACAAGTAAAATTTATTTGCTCTACTCTTTTTTAATCCTGACAACAAATAAATCTATTTACATATATATGTTTTTAGAGACTTACCATTAAACCAAATGGCATAAACTTTGCAGCAAGCAGAATCACTTAAGATTCATGTCACACCTTCCTCCTCACCCCAAACTGCTGAGGATTTGGTAATCTTAAAAGCAGAATCATTTGAATGCTCAGATATTTGCATGTAAATTTTTATTTTGTTCCTTTTGTTCTGCTCAGTGGTTGTCAAATTTTACCGTGCATAAAAATGACTATACGAATCAATGATTCCCTGCTTAATGGAATAGTTAAAGGTTGTTCTAGGATAGTTTTAACATAATGTATTCAAGTTTAGCCCCAATGTAAAATGTGAGTTTGTTGTATGTCTTTTGTAGATGCTGGGGTAGACTGTATTCTGATTTGTTTTTCCTGAGAAAACTATCAAGGACAACTCATTTCTGTGGATAGGAAATTTTGTGTGTGGAGTACTTAGAGGGAAAAAAATCCACAGAGGGAAAGCTAGAACTGAGATAGTAGATCTTAGAAAGAAAAATATAATCTAGGCCTTAATTTCTCTTCCAATCTAGATTGAAGATTATATATGTATATGAAGATGCTCTAGAAAAGCAGAGTTAAAAATATTCACCTACACATGGAGGAAAATGAACAAAAATGTCTGATCTTATCACTATATGCCACTGTGAATGTATTTGTATCCTTAGTATTTGTTTTCCTGTTGCTGTTTCTCAATAATCTTTTTGATTATTTGAGCTTCCAAGCAGCTTTCGAAGTTTAGCTTGAAATAATTATAGACTTACAGAAAAAATCTGATAGTGCAAAGAATTCTAACTTTGACTCAGATTCCCCTAATTATATTTTATCTTATTTGCTTTCTGTGTATATATGTATATGTGTAATTTTTCTGAGTTTTTGAGAATAAATTACAAACATAGTAATGCTATCCTTAAATGCTTTCATGCCCAGTCACTCAGTCATGTCCAACTCTTCATGACCCCGTGGACTGCAGCTCACTAGGCTCCCCTGTCCATGGAATTCTCCAGGCAAGAATCCTGGAATGGGTTGTCATTTCCTACTCCAAGAGATCGTCCCATCCCATGGATCCAACTCATGTCTCCTGCATCATAGGTGGATTTTTTACCACTAGTACTACCTGACAGACCCAGATGCTCTCGTGCTGTTTTCTTAAAAATAAGCATACTCTTGGATATAACCACTGTACCTGATTTAGGATCCAATCCAGAGTCACAATTTTCTTTTGTCTTTCATCTTTAATCTATGTATTTAATCTTCTTAAATCTATTACAGTTCCTTAATCTTCCTGACTCTTATGATCCTGGTCGTTTTGTAGAATGTAGGTCATTTATTTTCAAGGATATCCACCAACTTGGCTTTGTCTGACATTTCCTCAATAGATTCCGGCTGTACATTTTTGGCAGGAATATCACAAAAATAACCTAGGTGCATCACATCAGGATGTTGCCATATGGTGACCAGCTCCATTTAGTTATTAGAAAGAACATTTTTATCATGATTTACAAAGTCCCACATGATCTGGCCTCTGCTCAGTGTTAGATTTCACTCACTGTGCTATCTCCTCTCACTCTATGATCCGGCACCGGACATACCTGTTACTTAAAGAAAAATGTTGCTGGAAAAATGCCAGCTTCTACAATGGTTACTGTCTCTAGTGAGATCTAACATATGTTAAAGTTATGTTTTAATTTGGCACGCAGCATGTTCAATGATGGATACTCGGCTAGCATGAGAAATGGAGAAGAAACCTTTGGATGCAAAGCAGATGATATCTCCTTCTGGTTTGTAATATATTCTGGCATTATTGCTATTTATTTTTTTGTTGTTTTTTTTTTGATGGGGTGGGAGTGGGCTAAAGCCATAGGAGGAAAAATGTGGTATGTGTGTGTAGTATGTACTATTTTATCTTTGTTTTGTAAGGAAAGTTGAACTGTTTTTGAAAACATGAATAAGTGGTGGAAAATGCTAAAAAAAAAAGCTCCTTGAAAATACCATGTTCGCCCACTTCCCTGGTGGTACAGTGGGTAAGAATCTGCCTGCCAATGCAGGACACCTGGGTTCGATCCCCGATCCAGGAAGATCCTACATGCCATGGAGCAACTGAGCCCCTGAACCACGACTGCTGAGCCTGAGCTCTAGAGCTTGGGAGCCGCAACTGCTGGTAGAGCCGGTGCTCTGCAGCACAGAAAGCCACCAGGATGAGAGTCCCGTGCACCGCAGCAGAGTAGCCCCCCTCCCCACAACTAGAGAAAGCCCATGCAAAGCAGCGAAGATCCAGTGTCGCCAAAAGTAAATAAGTTTAAAAAACCCCCAAATATCATGTTCTCTGAGGTCCTTTGTACTTGTGGCCTACCTGAGCTACTTCTCCCTTACCCCTCCCAGCTCCCTATGTACCTGGCTGATTGCATCATCTGTCAACTCTTTATTCCCTGGAATAGTTTTCCTGTCTGTTCCCCTACCGGCTCTAACCCGAGCAAATTCTTTGACAATTTTAACCACTTGTTTGATGTTTTTCATCCCTGGTAGACACTAAATTTAAAAAGAGTGATATTGATATATTCTTAGCACCTAAAATCCTAGTACTGTATTTGGCACATAGAACATTTAAAAATATAATTTTGAGTAAATTTCTTTTAGGGTGTAATTCTTTGGGATGTTTGGGAAGAGGAAGTTCAGGTGTAAAAATTAAGGTTGCAGGCATTGAATTAAAGCTGAATTTGTACCTACTTCTACCACTTCTTAGTTCAGTAACCTTGGAAAAGTTCATCAATCTTCATGGATCTCTTTTTTTCTTATCTGGAAAAGTGAAAATAATGACTCTTATTTGGGATTAAATGAGTCAGTGTATGACAAATGGTCAGTATAAATGCAGATAATTTGAATAGTGCTCCATAAGCAATGGCTACTAATACACTTGTTATGAGTCTACCGTGCACACTTGGACCATAATGTGAAAAGTAGCGTAAAAACCTGAGGCCACAGTGGAGGAAGTGGCATCTAACAGGTAGAAACCTTAAAGCAAAAGCAACCTCAGGAAGGCAGAATAGTCCCATGTGTAGTCTTTATGTCCTGCTTAGGCATTCTCTTGCACGAGTCAACTTTGAAGTGAGGGGTTTTTGTTTATTGCACTTAAAGGTAGCCATATGATAAATGCCAACTCTAGAACAGTGATGATTAAACAAGACAAAAGACTTGGTGTGATCAAGTCTACTCAATCCAGAGTGACGTCATGCTGGAGGGCCCACTTCCTGAGTAATGTATGTCTAGTCTATGGTAAGATTGCCTGGTTGGTATCTGTATTCTCTGCATCAGAAAGTGAGTGTATGTGACACAGAGCCACATAACTCAGAAGCCAAAATGCCTTTGAGACCTTGGACATGTGTGACATCCAGTGTGCCTTTTTTTTTTTTTTTTAAATTTCTAAAATCGTTAGAAGAATAGTTTCTGGGTTGCGAAGATTAAATGAGCTAGTCTGTGTAAACTGCTCAGCCTTGACAGTAAGCATTCAAACATGTTAGCTATTATTTTTCTGTATGTGTATGAATTTGTGTGTATGCAGCTACAGTCAGTGTCACTGGTCTTTAAGGGAGACACATGCAGTGATGTCCTTGCTTTTCAGCTTTATGTAAACATCCTGGTCTATTGGTTTAGCATCCATGTGTAGATTGATTTTCTCAAATATGCTCATTTGTGGATTTAACATTCTTCATCAGAGAAACACTGTATTTTTTAATGCTTTGTTTTGGATACAGTAGAGGCATCTGATTGGAAATATGCCAAATTTTCTGTCATAAGCCTATAATCAGCAGCTGGTATTCTTGGCTAAATATTTGTGGTAATGTTAATGTGAAGTCTTTCAGTGTTTAATAAACAAATTAAAAAATATAAATAAATTTAACTTATGGAAGTGAAGTTTTCTAAACAATTTTTTAAACTATTTCAATATTATTGTCTGCAATACACAATAGTTCTTTAGTCAATACATTATGTACTTAGGTTTGAAGAATGTAGCTTTATTTCATTCTTTTTCCCTGAAAAGAAAATATTTGGATATGGTTATTCCCAATGGTCTGGGAAAATATTTGTCTTCAAATTCTCCAAGATCAGAACTTTTACATCCAGTAATTGTAGTCTCAGCCAGTTTTATTTGTGTTTTCTGAGAAAAAGGTAATGTTATTTTTAATGGGTTTAGTAGAACCATTTTTGCATATACTATCTTTTTAAAAAAATGTTTTTAAAAGAACTATATACTTTTTACAATTCCAAGAACTCAACTGCTGTGAAATTCTGTGCTGTAGAGGAGAAAAAAACAAAGCATGTAGAGAGATTTTCATACACTTGCTCATTTATATTAATTTAAAGAGAAATATTCCATATGGTTCTGAAACCTAAAAAAGGCAGTTAAATCACCAGACACAGAAAAATTCTCTTTGTCTTCCTAATGTACTCTTGTTTCTGCTTGAATCAAGACTAGAAATCAAATTTTCTAACGCCAATTTCTCTTGTCTTTGTGCTTGCAGAAATTTATAACTCCTAATTCTGTTCTACATCCTCAACAAATGTTTAGAGTTCCTGGGATAATTTTAGGATTCACTATTCTTATTACATCCAAAATGTGAGGATATATTAATGAGAATATTTAGTGGAGTTTCACAGTCTGTCATTATGCAATAAAATTTTATTGCCTTAAAATGAAAATTCAAAAATTCAGGTTATACAGAGTCTTCCATTAATGAATAATTGAGCATTAGCTAGCAGGGTGATAGGTATTCTTCAAAATACATTATTTTGAAGAAATAAAGGAGTAGATAGAAATTTGCTAATATTTATTATGATTCTATTTTCTATAATCCAATAGAGATAAGCATAGCAAACCAAAATCCAATTTTGGGGCTATAAATCCGATATTGAAATAATAAAATACTGATTTAAAAAATATGTTATTTAAATAACTCTCCATATATGTTTTTTGTGTGTGTTTTGAAAAAAATTATCATGTTAGATAATTCTAGTCTTTTTCAGTTCAGTTCAGTCGCTCAGTCGTGTCCAACTCTTTGTGACCCCATGAATTGCAGCACGCCAGGCCTCCCTGTCCATCACCAACTCCCAGAGTTCACTCAAACTCACGTCCATCAAGTCGGCGATGCCATCCAGCCATCTCATCCTCTGTAGTCCCCTTCTCCTCTTGCCCCCAATCCCTCCTAGCATTAGAGTCTTTTCCAATGAGTCAACTCTTTGCATGAGGTGGCCAAAGTACTGGAGTTTCATCTTTAGCATCATTCCTTCCAAAGAACACCCAGGACTGATCTCCTTAAGAATGGACTGGTTGGAGTTCAAGGGACTCTCAAGAATCTTCTCCAACACCACAGTTCAAAAGCATCAATTCTTCGGTGCTCAGCTTTCTTCACAGTCCAACTCTCACATCCATACATGACTACTGGAAAAACCATAGCCTTCACTAGATGGAGTATTTGGTACGTGGTTTTTAACCAGAAATAGAAGCCAATATTATGACATATAACCTAATGAGCAAGGCAAAATATTCACAATTGAGAAATATGCTAACCATAAATTTAATTTCTCTGTGATGGCACTACACTGTGGGAAAATCATTATTTTTTAGTAAAATAGATAATACTCCTTGAATTATGTTGGCTTCAAAACACACAGACTCTCTCAAAATTGGCATTTCTCATTAGTGGAGAACATTTATCTCAATCTGTGGAATGGCTTAATAATGTGAAAAGGCTCTGCTTTTTATTAGCTTCAAAATGGGTGTGGTAATAAAATGAAGCTTATTTCAATAATTATAGTTGATATAGTTCAACTTTTTTAAACATATGATGATTCCCCCAAAATAGGGTTAAATTTATCTGCTTAGTTTTTAAAGTGAATAGCTTTATGAAATATAGTCATTATTTTCAACTCTTTTCCCATGATATTGTATAAAGAACATATATTGTCATGCCTAGCATTTGATTGATATTTTACATTTTTCAAAGGGTTTTAAAATATATAATCACATTTGATTCTTACCACATACTTTAGAGTAAACTAGCATAGATTCTGTTTGCCAGATTTTATAGATAGTATATTATTCTAGATGTATATGTTATTTTCTTCCCTAGATGTATCTGTGTGTGCATGAACAATATAAATGTAAATGACAATGTTTGTTCTACTGTAGAAATTACCAATGGAGAAAGAAATGGCAACCCACTCCAGTATTCTTGCCTGGAGAATCCTGTGGAGAGAGGAGCCTGGTGGGCTGCTGTCCATGGGGTCGCACAGAGTCGGACACAACAGGGGTGACTTAGCATGCATGCATGCATTGGAGAAGGAAATGGCAACCCACTCCAGTATTCTTGCCTGGAGAGTCCTGTGGACAGAGGAGCCTGGTGGGCTGCCATGTATGGGGTTGCACAGGTTGGACACGACTGAAGTGACCTAGCAGCAGCAACAGTAGAAATTACCAAAATTATATGAAAAGCTTCAAATTCCATTAACATTAGAAAAGTGATTTTATCACCTAACACTTAGGTTAAAAATTCATTCTATAAACATTTATTATTGAAAGGTCAAAGGCACTTTTGCTTATATCTACTGGAAATATATATTTTAAAAAAGATCTACCAAAATTCTAACATTTACAGAAGTAAGGAAATATTCTGGAATCTTTTTTTTTTTTTTATTCTTCCAATTTTATTTTATTTTTAAACTTTACATAATTGTATTAGTTTTGCCAAATATCAAAATGAATCCGCCACAGGTATACATGTGTTCCCCATCCCGAACCTTCCTCCCTCCTCCCTCCCCATACCATCCCTCTGGGCCGTCCCAGTGCACCAGCCCCAAGCATCCAGCATCATGCATCGAACCTGGACTGGCAACTCGTTTCCTACATGATATTTTACATGTTTCATTGCCATTCTCCCACATCTTCCCACCCTCTCCCTCTCCCACAGAGTCCATAAGACTGTTCTATACATCAGTGTCTCTTTTGCTGTCTCGTACACCGGGTTATTGTTACCATCTTTCTAAATTCCATATATATGCGTTAGTATACTGTATTTATGTTTTTCCTTCTGGCTTACTTCACTCTGTATAATAGGCTCCAGTTTCATCCACCTCATTAGAACTGATTCAAATGTATTCTTTTTAATGGCTGAGTAAGACTCCATTGTGTATATGTACCACAGCTTTCTTATCCATTCATCTGCTGATGGACATCTAGGTTGCTTCCACGTCTTGGCTATTATAAACAGTGCTGCGATGAACATTGGGGTACACGTGTCTCTTTCCCTTCTGGTTTCCTCAGTGTGTATGCCCAGCAGTGGGGTTGCTGGATCATAAGGCAGTTCTATTTCCAGTTTTTTAAGGAATCTCCACACTGTTCTCCATAGTGGCTGTACTAGTTTGCATTCCCACCAACAGTGTAAGAGGGTTCCCTTTTCTCCACACCCTCTCCAGCATTTATTATTTGTAGACTTTTGGATCGCAGCCATTCTGACTGGTGTGAAATGGTACCTCATAGTGGTTTTGATTTGCATTTCTCTGATAATGAGTGATGTTGAGCATCTTTTCATGTGTTTGTTAGCCATCTGTATGTCTTTTTTGGAGAAATGTCTATTTAGTTCTTTGGCCCATTTTTTGATTGGGTCGTTTATTTTTCTGGAGTTGAGCTGTAGGAGTTGCTTGTATATTTTTGAGATTAGTTGTTTGTCGGTTGCTTCATTTGCTATTATTTTCTCCCATTCTGAAGGCTGTCTTTTCACCTTGCTAATAGTTTCCTTTGATGTGCAGAAGCTTTTAAGGTTAATTAGGTCCCATTTGTTTATTTTTGCTTTTATTTCCAATATTCTGGGAGGTGGGTCATAGAGGATCCTGCTGTGATGTATGTCGGAGAGTGTTTTGCCTATGTTCTCCTCTAGGAGTTTTATAGTTTCTGGTCTTACGTTTAGATCTTTAATCCATTTTGAGTTTATTTTTGTGTATGGTGTTAGAAAGTGGTCCAGTTTCATTCTTTTACAAGTGGTTGACCAGATTTCCCAGCACCACTTGTTAAAGAGATTGTCTTTAATCCATTGTATATTCTTGCCTCCTTTGTCGAAGATAAGGTGTCCATATGTGCGTGGATTTATCTCTGGGCTTTCTATTTTATTCCATTGATCAATATTTCTGTCTTTGTGCCAGTACCATACTGTCTTGATAACTGTGGCTTTGTAGTAGAGCCTGAAGTCAGGTAAGTTGATTCCTCCAGTTCCATTCTTCTTTCTCAGGATCGCTTTGGCTATTCGAGGTTTTTTGTATTTCCATACAAATTGTGAAATTATTTGTTCTAGCTCTGTGAAGAATACTGTTGGTAGCTTGATAGGGATTGCGTTGAATCTATAAATTGCTTTGGGTAGTATACTCATTTTCACTATATTGATTCTTCCAATCCATGAACATGGTATATTTCTCCATCTATAGATGGAGAAATATTCTGGAATCTTTAGGAAGAATTCATGTATGAAAACAAGATTGTAATCCATTCACTTAGCCAACAAATATGTTTGAACACAAACTGCATGCTGTCAATATTCTAGGTACCAGGCCCAGAGTGGTGAACAAAAACAGACAAAACTCCTGGTAATCATGGAGCTTGAATTGTTTCCTGGTCAAAACTGGCAAAGGTGATTTTCTGGAAAGTGTGTCCATAGGAAGAATCAATGTAAAGTCTTAGGATCACATTCCTACTTTCTCTAACTGGCAGGTTCTCTAGCAGCCCTTCCCTTGTGGCTTAGATGGTAAAGTGTCTGTCTACAATGTGGGAGACCTGGGTTCGATCCGTGCTTTGGGAAGATTCCCTGGAGAAGGAAATGGCAACCCACTCCAGTACTCTTGCCTAGAAAGTCCCATGGACGGAGGAGCCTGGTGTCCATGGGGTCGCAAAGAGTTGGACACAACTGAGCAGCCCTAGGAAGCAAATATTTAGGAAGAAAGAAACCAAATTTTACCCCATCTATATAAACATGCAGACTGATCCCTAAATTTGTAACAGAAGTAGCACTATTTCAGGAATGTTACACCAAAACATAAATTTACACACTAACAACTGATAAACAATACTGAAGAAATGTTTGTTCTTTCTATACTTAGAGAACGGAGCCTGCAAATACCATCCTTTATTCAGAAATACTAGAGTGGTAGAGATCTAATCTAAATCCCATTTCCAGGTGGAGGATCAGGTTAAATCTTGTCTCAGTAAAAGAGACAATGAATATGGGCAGTTTGCAACAATCTCAACTAGACACAGAAATGGAAAAACAAAAGATCAAGATCTTTCCAATTGACTCTATCATTTGGCTGATTATTTGGGGATATCTTTAAGGTCCTTTCCTAGGAGACTTCCTATACAAATAAAAACTTCAATTTAAAACACTAAATGAAAACACACTGAAGATATATCTGGTTTGCTTAGAAAGCATTTCTAATGATAAAGGACAAAAGCGAAAAAAGAGACTATTTCCAATGATGTTTATTGTTTGACCTTCTTTATGGGCTTTGATCTCTGGTATTTGTATTCATAAATGTTCCTTCTTCCCTCTTCTCTTTTCTCACCTTGAACTATTATCATCTTACATTTAAGAACTGAAAAGCTACAGGACATAGGGAGGTGATGTAGTCATGTTAGCTTGGGCCATCCAAACTTTTTGAGAAAGATAAGAAGCCAGCTTAATTCTCAAGATGTTCAGAAAGAGTAACAGAAACTTTTCTTTGCAACCTATGGTAATATTTAAGACCATATAAAATTGGGAAAGTGAGCCTAACTAAATCTCTAATTCTGTTTGTGAAGGCATAAAACAGCTAGTTCTCATGTATCACATAAAAGCTAAATCACTTTTCTAGCTTCAAGCTAAATAACCTTGCTCTCTTTAAAGTTTCTGTGAACTATTTCAGAAATGCCAAAATGTATAAAATGCTTACTGTAATAAACATCCCCAAATCTACCACCTGGTATAAAAATGTTAAACATTATCAATATAATTAAATATTTCTGTCTTTCTCTCAATACAATTCTCTTTTCTCTCCCCCAGCCATTAAAACAGTATCATACCAAGTGTATTGGGTTTCCTGGATGGTGCTAGTGGTAAACAACCTACCCGCCAATGCAGGAGACATAAGACATGGGTTGGATCCCTGGGTTGGAAGATCCCCTAGAGGAGGGCATGGCAACCACTCCAGTATTCTCGCCTGGAGAATCCCATGGACAGAGATGCCTGGTGGGCTACGGTTCATAGGGTCACAAAGATTTGAACATGACCGAAGCGACTTAGCACACATGCATCAAGTGTATCTCCGTGCAACTCTGGTTTTTTCAATGTAATGTTTTGGAGATATTGTTATTGAACCAAACTGGTCTCCAAATTGGTGGAACGAATTTATATACCTACATCCTTCTTTGTGTATTTTTTTAAAAAAATGTCCAGGTATTTAATACTATTTATATTAAATAGGAAAGGATAGAGAATCAGAACTGAAAAATAATGAATCCATTTTCCCTTTTATCTTTCCTTAACTTGATCTCATTTATTGGGGTTGAGGAATGGAAGGAAGATGACTAGAAAGTGATATCATTTCTATTGGATACTAAATTTTCTGTCAAATTGGTGCTTACATTCTTTATGTTTTGTTCTCAATATTGAAACAAAACAAAATCAAACAATGATAATGACCAGGAATCTCATAACTGAAAGTGACATGGACATGACTTCTGGTTTATTATTATATTTTTAGACTACATATTTTAGGATCATAGAATAATGATATTTGAATTCACTGTACCTGACTAGTTGAGTTGCCACATATTAGTAATGTGAAAACAAAGGAACAAAGAGGCTACAAGTCAGCACTTTGATGTCTGTTTGGGACAAGCACTTGAGCCATTGAGAAAGACAAATAAATGCTTATTCCTGATTCTACATTAAACTGTACTATCTATAATTTATGTTGTATATCTCACTTAATTCTCTTATTCAATGGTTTTTAAACTTACTTGTTACCACCTGAATCAGGCTTCCTTGGTGGCTCAGATGGTAAAGAATCTGCCTGCAATGCGAAAGAGCAGGGTTTGATCCCTGGGTTGGGAAATGCCCTGGAGAAGGGAATGGCAACCCACTCCAGTATTCTTGTCTGGAGAATCCCATGGACAGAGGAGCCTGGTGGTCACAAAAAGATTTGGACAAGACTTAGCAACTAAAAAACAACAAAATATATAAAATACATTATATATAATGTTTATTATATACATAATCTTTGAGTGTGATATATTCATTGGGGTGATGTTCAAATGCATGGTTAAGATGAGAGGCACGTACCTTTTCCTTGTTAAGTCTTAATATTCATGGGGTTGCAAAGAGTTGAACATGGCTGAGTGACTAACACACACACACACACACACACGCACCCCATCTGAATCAGTGTAGATTCAAAATATGGGGAAGTATCTTTTCTCAGTTTCCAACACTGTTCATTATGTGTTCAGTGAATGATTCATGAGATCTATCTTTATATTCTCACATTTCTCACATGCAAAAACATCACTACCCCGAGTTATCTTTAAAGAGGATTTTTTGACCTAATATTTCTGATAATGATTGAGAATTTTTATAAGAAATTGTTCATCTACACTTGGAAACTTTCATTCCTAATATGAAAGTGAAAGTGATAGATACTCAGTTATGTCTGACTCTTTGCAACCCCATGGACTGTATCCTACCAGGCTCCTCTGTCCATGGGGTTCTTCAAACAAGAATACTGGAATGGGCTGCCATTCCCTTCTTCAATTCCTAGTACAGGAACAGAATAAAATCAAAGTAGCTTTGGGGAAATTTGCACATTTGGAAGCATTTAGCTATTTAAGATAATCTTAAACTTGGAGGCTGACGTATTTCTAATTTTTGGCTTCTCTGGCTCTTCAGGATCCATGAAAACTGGCCCTGTCCCATCACTAGCCATGGGAAGCATTATGTTCTAGTGTTTATATTGTATCTGGGTTGCTTCTGAACTACTGATCAAAACCTTGACTTGGTGGTTTGCATATAATTTTCACAGAAACATTAAGAACAGATGTATGGGCCAATCAAAAGGCAGAAAATATGTAAATATGACAATTAAATCAGCATAAATAAAAGACTAGTCTACATTTTTCCTGATTACCATAAAGAAATATAAGATTATTATTTACTCATTGGTATAGAAATATGTTCTGAAATAAAAACAAAAGTGACATGCCTATACTTTTTACAGTCTTACATAATTCAATGGTATTAATGGAAATTACTATAACTAAACTATATGCTTTTTCCTAAAATATAATCAGTATCAATTTATTTAACATCTACTTCAATATAAAAATGATTTCAATACACAGATCACATGTCAAATGTTAAAAAATGTTGTATATCTGTATAAAGTATATGAATATAATTTAAGTAATTTAATATATTCTCTAAGTAAATTTTCATCAAATGTTCATGTTAGAAAATATTTTGAAATGCTCAGTAAGGACCAGTTACTTTTGATATTAGTTTTCTTCTACTCTACATCATAATTTCAGGTAGTGAGAGGATTTTAAAGTAAAAATGTCCTTCAAGATTAAATTCAGCTACTTATTTTAGAGATCAGACAGACAGCTGAATAGTTAATTGAGAAACAAATAATTGCATTTTAGTTAACTGACCTCTGGTTCTTTGGTACCTATTATTTCGTACCTGTGAAAGGGTACAAAATAAAATTCTAATTATTAGTTTTCTTCTTTGATCACAAGTCAAATAGCTTGTTTGTCTGGCAGTGAAGGGAGAAATTTCAATGATCCATTAAACTTTACAGTTGTCAAACATGAATTCAATTACTTCTTTACTTTCTATGTTTACTGTTGATACAGACAATAGGAATGAAGTGGAATGAATGGCTCATAAAAAGTAATCAAAACCAGGGGGCAGAAGTAAGCAGTACTTGCAGACAAACAGGTTTCTTGGTATTTCTTCACGGCCAATAATGACCAACTTTAATTTTAGATCACGTGCAAGTCAAATGATCTTTGTGTGTTTTTAAAAAATTTACTTTCGCACCAACTGCAGGAAGCCTCTTTGTATCTGACTGATTCCTGACATCTGCCTTATTTCAAACTCAGCTGCCAAAGAATTGTAATACTTATTATATACTATCATGGTGATCAGACTTTCTTGAGTAGTAAAATTTCAGTTAATCTCCTTTTCATCCTTCTATGTATTGAGGCAGTCAAAAAAACGCTTAGTTCACTGAAAGTTGAGCACTTGTAACTACAATTTCTTAATTCCACACATATATGTAATTTTCATTATATGAGACATTTGAGGAAATTTGTGACTTATTTATAACAAATATGAAGGTTTGAAAGATATTTATTAATTGGTATTTTGATGAAGGAGTACTGGGGCAAGAGGAAATTGAAGGGACTACCTCAGATAGACATGGGATTCTTCATGTTTGGCAGTTTCTGATTCAAATAATAAGTGGGTAATACTGATATAGAATAATAGCTTCAGTTCAGTTCAGTTCAGTCGCTCAGTCATGTCGGACTCTTTGCGACCCCATGAATCGCAGCATGCCATGCCTCCCTGTCCATCACCATCTCCCGGAGTTCACTCAAACTCATGTCCATCAAGTCGGTGATGCCATCCAGCCATCTCATCCTCTGTCATCCCCTTCTCCTCCTGCCCCCAATCCCTCCCAGCATCAGAGTCTTTTCCAACAAGTCAACTCTTCACATGAAGTGGCCAAAGTATTGGAGTTTCAGCTTTAGCATCATTCCTTCCAAAGAAATCCCAGGGCTGATCTCCTTCAGAATGGACTGGTTGGATCTCCTTGCAGTCCAAGGGACTCTCAAGAGTCTTCTCCAACACCACAGTTCAAAAGCATCAATTCTTCGGCACTCAGCTTTCTTCACAGTCCAACTCTTGCATCCATACATGACCACAGGAAAAACCATAGCCTTGACTAAACGGACTTTTGTTGGCAAAGTAATGCCTCTGCTTTTCAATATGCTATCCAGGTTGGTCATAACTTTCCTTACAAGGAGTAAGCGTCTTTTAATTTCATGGTTGCAGTCACCATCTGCAGTGATTTTGGACCCAAAAAAATAAAGTTTGACACTGTTTCCACTGTTTCCCCATCTATTTCCCATGAAGTGATGGGACCAGACGCCATGATCTTTGTTTTCTGAATGTTGAGCTTTAAGCCAACTTTTTCACTTTCCACTTTCACTTTCATCAAGAGGCTCTTTAGTTCCTCTTCACTTTCTGCCATAAGGGTGGTGTCATCTGCATATCTGAGGTTATTGATATTTCTCCCAGCAATCTTGATTCCAACTTGTCCTTCTTCCAGCCCAGCGTTTCTCATGATGTACTCTGCATATAAATTAAATAAGCAGAGTGACAATGTACAGCCTTGACATGCTCCTTTTCCTATTTGGAACCAGTCTGTTGTTCATGTCCAGTTCTAACTGTTGCTTCCTGACCTGCATACAGGTTTTTCAAGAGGAAGGTCAGGTGATCTAGTATTCCCATCTCTTTCAGAATTTCCCACAGTTTATTGTGATCCACACAGTCAAAGGCTTTGGCACAGTCAATAAAGCAGAAATCAAGAGATTACAATTTTTAACCTTCACCTTTTCACAATTGACCATCAAATATTATACCAATATTTGAGACAATGTGATTAAAAAATACTATGCTCGTTTCTCTACTCTTGCTCTTTGTATTATTTTCATACATTTTAATCTACAATATAATATTATTATTTCTTATGTACCAATTTTAATTTAAAGAAACCATAGAAAGAAAAAATTACTATTTACCCATATATTTGTGGATAAAGAAGAAACTTCTTTCTGTAAATTCAAATCTCCATTTAGTATCATTTTTTCAGGTTCAAGAAAAGTGGCAAATTCTCTCTGCGTTGTTTGTGTTAAAATGCCTTTCAGTTCAGTTCAGTTCAGTTCAGTCGCTCAGTCGTGTCCGACTCTTTGCGACCCCATGAATTGCAGCACGCCAGGCCTCCCTGTCCATCACCAACACCCAGAGTTCACCCAAACTCATGTCCATTGAGTCAGTGATGCCATCCAGCCATCTCATCCTCTGTTGCCCCCTTCTCCTCCTGCCCCCAATCCCTCCCAGCATCAGAGTCTGTTCCAATGAGTCAACTCTTCGCATGAGGTGGCCAAAGTATTGAAGTTTCAGCTTTAGCATCAGTCCTTCCAAAGAAATCCCAGGGCTGATGTCCTTTAGAATGGATTTGTTGGATCTCCTTGCAGTCCAAGGGACTCTCAAGAGTCTTCTCCAACACTACAGTTCAAAAGCATCAATTCTTCGGTGCTCAGCTTTCTGCATAGTCGAACTTTCACATCCATACATGACTACTGGAAAAACCATAGCCTTGACTAGACGGACCTTTGTTGACAAAGTAATGTCTGCTTTTGAATGTGCTATTTAGGTTGGTCATTACTTTCCTTCCAAGGAATAAGTGTCTTTTAATTTCATGGCTGAAATCACCATCTGCAGTGATTTTGGAGCACCCAAAAATAAAGTCTGACACTGTTTCCACTGTTTCCTCATCTATTTCCCATGAAGTGATGGGACCAGATGCCATGATCTTCGTTTTCTGAATATTGAGCTTTAAGTCAACTTTTTCACTCTCTTCTTTCACTTTCATCAAGAGGCTTTTTAGTTCCTCTTCACTTTCTGCCATAAGGGTGGTGTCATCTGCATATCTGAGGTTATTTATATTTCTCCCCGCAATCTTGATTCCAGCTTGTGCTTCTTGTAGCCCAGCGTTTGCTATCTTAATAAGGACATATTCACTGGTTATAGACATCTAGGCTGGCAGTTTTCTTTTTTATTTTATTGCATTAAAGTTATCATCCCATAGCCTTCTAGCTTATAATTCAGTTCAATGATAAGTCCTATTTTTGTTCTCCTGTATGTAATATGTTTATTTTTCCTTTGTTTCAAAAGATAGTTTCTATATTACTGGTTTTCCAAAAATGATGAAATATGCCTTGTATGTAGCCCATTCAGAGAATTTTTCATTTCAGCTTTTTTAACTATAGAATTCCACCTTTTAAAAATATCTTTCATTTTTCTCATAACCAACTAAAATTTCTGCATACTCATTTTTAAATTTTTATTTTTATTTAAGCTTTACTTTTCTACAGAAGAAACAATTTTAAGATTTATTCTTTAAAAATTCAGTTCAATTCAGTCGCTCAGTCATGTCCGACTCTTTGTGACTCTGTAAATCGCAGGACGCCAGGCCTCCCTGTCCATCCCCAACTTCCAGAGTCCACCAAAACCCATGTCCATTGAATTGGTTATGCCATCCAACCATCTCATCCTCTGTTGTCCCCTTCTCCTCCTGCCCCCAATCCCTGCCAGCATCAGGGTCTTTTCCAATGAGTCAGCTCTTTGCATCAGGTGGCCAAAGTATTGGAGTTTCAGCTTTAGCATCAGTCCTTCCAATGAACACCAAGGACTCATTTCCTTTAGGATGGACTGGTTGGATCTCCTTGCTGTCCAAGGGACTCTCAAGAGTCTTCTCCAACACCACAGTTCAAAAGCATCAATTCTTCGGTGCTCAGCTTTCTGCATAGTCCAACTCTCTGATCCATATATGACCACTGGAAAAACCATAGCCTTGATTAGACAGACCTTTGTTGGCCAAGTAATGTTTGTGTTTTTCAATATACTGTCTAGGTTGGTCATAAGTTTTCTTCCAAGGAGTAAGTGTCTTTTAATTTCATGGCTGCAGTCACCATCTGCAGTGATTTTGGAGCCCAGAAAAAGAAAGTCAGCCACTGTTTCCCCATCTATTTGCCTTGAGGTAATGGGACCAGGTGCCATGATCTTAGTTTTCTGAATGTTGAGCTTTAAGCCAACTTTTTCACTCTCCTCTTTCACTTTTATCAAGAGGCTCTTTGGTTCTTCTTCACTTTCAGCCATAAGGGTGGTGTCATCTGCATATCTGAGGTTATTGATGTTTCTCCTGCAATCTTGATCCCAGCTTGTGCTTCTTCCAGCCCAGCATTTCTCACGATGTATTCTGCACATAAGTTAAATAAGCAGGGTGACGATATACAGCCTTGACATAGTGCTTTTCCTATTTGGAACCAGTCTGTTGTTCCATGTCCAGTTCCAACTGTTGCTTCCTGACCTGCATAAAGGTTTCTCGAGAGGCAGGTCAGGTGGTCTGGTATTCTCATTTCTTTCTGAATTTTCCATAGTTTATTGTGATGCACACAATCAAAGACTTTGGCATAGTCAATAAAGCAGAAATAGATGTGTTTTTTTTTTTTTGGAACTCTCTTGCTTTCTCGATGATCCAGTGGATGTTGGCAAATTGATCTTTGGTTCCTCTGCCTTTTCTAAAACCAGCTTGAACATCTGGAAGTTCACAGTTCATGTATTGCTGAAGCCTGGCTCGGAGAATTTTGAGCATTACTTTACTAGCATGTGAGATGAGTGAAATTGTGCGGTAGTTTGAGCATTCTTTGGCATTGCCTTTCTTTGGGATTGGAATGAAAACTGACCTTTTCCAGTCCTGTGGCCACTGCTGAGTCTTCAAAATTTGCTGGCATATTGAGTGCAGCACTTTCACAGCATCAACTTTCAGGATTTGAAATAGCTCAACTGGAATTCCATCACCTCCACTAGCTTTGTTCATAGTGATGCTTCCTAAGGCTCATTTGACTTCACATTCCAAGATGTCTTGCTCTAGGTCAGTGATCACACCATCGTGATTATCTGGGTCATGAAAATCCTTTTTGTACACTAATGTACTTTAAACACTAATGCTTATAAAAGATTTATTTTTAATGAAAGATAATTTTTTATACTATTACATTAGTTTCTGCCATACATCAGTATTAATTTGCCACAGGTATACATATGTTCCCTCCCTCTTGAACCTCCTTCCCACCTCCTACCTTTTCCCACCCCTCGAGGTTGTTACAGAGCCCGTTTGGGTTTCCTCAGTCATACAGCAAATTTCCACTGGCTATCTATTTTACACATGGTAGTGTATATACTTCCATGCTACTCTCTCCATTCATCCCCTGCATAGTCATTTTTTTCCAACTTGGCCAAAATGTCCACCACTCCATAGAAGAATCTTAAATAGCGTGCTTATGGTTAGCATTAAGTTTTTGTTTGTATGTTTGTACTGCAAATTGGATTCCTACCTTTTGGAGTCAGAAAAGCTGTCTGTGGTTTGGCTCCAACCTTTACTATTCATTGACCATGAACAATTTAACTTAAGCTTTGGTATCCAAAATAAGTGTAAAAAAATCCCATTCCAGTATATTGATTTGACACAATAATACGTGTGAAACTATTTTGTGCAAGGGCTTGCTCAGTGGGTAAAGAATCCACCTGCAATGCAGGAGACACAGGAGATGCGGGTTCAATCTCTGGGTTGGGAAGATCCCCTGGAGGAAGGCATGGCAACCCACTCCAGTATTCTTGCCTGGAGAATCCCATGAGCAGAGGAGCCTGCGGGGCTACAGTCCATGGGGTCACAACAAGAGTTGGACAAGACTTAGTGATTAAACAACAACAAAGCAGATAAAATACATTATGTATAATACATAATGTATGTTATATACATAATCTTTGAGTGTGATATATTCATTGGTGTGATATTCAAATGCATAGTTAAGATGACAGGCAGTTACCTTTTCCTTATCGAGTTTTAATATTCCAGGGCAACAAAAATAAGGATATGTCTGAAAAATAAAGACATGTTTCTTTTCATTTTGAATTTCCAGAAAATTCAAAGACAAATCTTAAAAACCTGCAGAAGGCAGGTAGGAAATGGGTAGCATTATTTGACACAAAATTAGGGCTATTTTGGGATTAGCTGGCTTATTACTATATATTCCCAGGTCCTATAAATCTATAATGTGTGGGAAGTTACGCACTTTCATGTTTTTTAAAAAAGGTTTATGTTATAAAAGTGTTTCCTTTTCACAAACAGTTGCCATCAAAGTGACACAGACTCTGTCCTTCCTTGAGGGAGAAACATTCTCAGTCAGAATCCTCCTAAGTATCCTGCGTTTACTGTGTTATTAGTGGCAAGATTTCCCTTGACACAGTTGAACTGAGTTTAGGCTTCTGAGTCCACAGAACCGTTGACACATGAATCAAAGAAAAATTGAGTGGAAAAGATCCTGAGACATAACAAATCTGCTCATAGTTAAGTTAAACATCCCATGTAGGAAGTTAGTTCCATTCAAAGATAGAACTGTAGAATATGTTACACAGAGTCAGGCCAAATTCAAGGTCTTAAAAAATATCATGTAGAGTATAAAATTGCTTTGTCTTGTAAATGTACAATGACCCTTGGTTGTATAATAAAATGAAGTATAGCATTTCTCTTTTTACTTGAACTCATATGATAATTTCTATCTACAATGCTGAGTTTCTACCTACACTCCAAATTACTTTATACATTAGTTGCACCTAAAGATGATTCTTTTGTTAAAAGACTGAGGTAATTATTTCTATTTGTCTCTTCCCACAGTTTTCTTTTTCTTGTCATCTGCGATCCAATCTCAAAACCTAAAGTTGTTTGTTTGTTTGTTTGTTTCCTCTTTAAAACGCTTTGCTGGGCAAACCAGTGTGATTCTAGTCCCCATCTGTATGTTTGGATCTATCTGTGGATTGATCGGCTGAATAAAGAGAATATTCGCAACATGTAACGGTGGCTCTGCAATACTCCATTCTCTGTGCTTGTGCCTGCCAGTGATGTCACATAATAGAACATGTCACTGCAGCACCAATGGACACATGTCCCAGAAATTCCCTGCTGGGCACTCTGCCTTAAGATTCCGTGCTAAGATCTGCATGCAGGTGATGACAGAATCTATAGCACTAGTCAAGATCTCTTCCAATCTTCAAGGTTGCTGGCTTCTCGAGGCCAAATTTATGTGTATGACAATATAAGGTTAAAAATTTGTCTGCTTAAAAGTAACATTTAAGAAACTATTTCTACTTTGACCTATCAAACACCATCCTGTATTTCCTCTGAAGTCCTGATCTTTCCATTGGCAGACTAAGTGAAACACTTTTGAAAATGCTGATTAGTCGTGCATACTTTTTCCTCCTGCTTTCAAATTGCCCATCAGAGTAGCTGAAACATTTCTTTAATTACCTTTTCTGGTATTCTCCACTCACATTCCCTGTAATATTTTAATATGGATGAGCAATGAATTGTGAATATTGCGTATATCTGAGGTGCATGTAAACTTGGAATCACAGAAAGCTTACTGAGTTTGAAACTATCCTCCTCAAATAACTGGCCTTTGCTTGGATCTCATCTAGCCAAGTGGCACTTCTGTAGACATCTGCCTTCTCCTTTCTTTCAGTCCTCTCCTGCAGGTGCTCCTTTCATGTGGCTCACCAACTCCAAGCCTTTGCAAATGTAAGGAACATTTGAGCATTCTTCCTTGGCTTCCTTCAGCCCCCTTTCTGGGATTCAATTTGAATCCTCTTCTCCCTTTGATCCAAATATCCACAGCCCCAGGACAGAGGCAATTTTGCCTCCGTTTTTGGCCAAGAAGACCCTTGTTACATAGGTCAACTTAATCCAGCCTCCCCTTCTGAGGCAGGGAAGCCAACCAACACAAGCTTACTGATGTATAGAAAATCATTACTGGTTACACAGAATTGGAACATCTATAAGGTAAATGGTTCATATAACTAATACTATCATATAGTCAAGGGAAGTGTTATTGTTCTCAGTTGATACTATGGAGGAATAGATGGGAAAAAATGTAATAGATCAAGAAGGAGTTCTGAGAATCCTTTAAAGACAATTATATTCATAACTCAGTGTATATCAATTAGCTGTCTCTATCTTTCCAAAAGAGATGCTTTTTACATTCAATACTGGCATAGATATTAAGCAGAGACATTACTATGTCAATAAAGGTCCATCTAGTCAAGGCTATAGTTTTTCCAGTAGTCATGTATGGATGTGAGAGTTGGACTATAAAGAAAGCTGAGCACCGAAGAATTGATGCTTCTGAACTGTGGTGTTGGAGAAGACTCTTGAGAGTCCCTTGGACTGCAAGGAGTTCCAACAAATCCATCCTAAAGGAGATCAGTCCTGGGTGTTTATTGGAAGGATTGATGCTGAAGCTGAAACTCCAGTACTTTGGCCACCTGATGCGGAGAGCTGACTCAGTTGAAAAGACCCTGATGCTGAGAAAGATTGAGGGCAGGAGGAGAAGGGGACGACAGAGGATGAAATGGTTGGATGGCATCACCGACTCAACGGACATGGGTTTGGGTGGACTCCCGGAGTTGGTGATGGACAGGGAGGCCTGGCGTGCTGCAGTTCATGGGGTCGCAAAGAGTCAGACACAACTGAGCAACTGAACTGAACTGGCATAGAGATGGCATCTTTGTCAGTCACATGGCTGTACCCAACTGCAAAGGAAGCTGGGAAATGTAGTATAACTCCACGCTCATGAAGAAGAGGAGATATATTTTGGTGAACTACTGATATTCTCTTTCATAGTTTTATGCATTTGCCATATACACTGATTTTATTCCTATAAAAATATACTTGTCCTTAAAATATTACACCATAATAACAAATTAACACTGTATCTACATAAATGTTAAAAAAATCATGTTAAAAAGATAAATGAAGATCAAAGTAACAACAGTACCAGGAGAGTCTAACAAGAGAAGAATGTATTTTTCAGGCTAGCACACATGCCCTCATTAGATGACACCAGACACTTTCATCACACAAAAAAGCCAAATATTTTATCAAAATACAATTTTTAACCCAAGATTATCAAGATAATCTTCCTTATTTAAGGTTTTAATTACAAAATTTCTTCATAGCATGCAGTTCTATTTTTCATTTATTTTACATAGAATTTCCTGAATATCGAGACTATTTATATACTTTTTCTGACTTTAGTGAATTCTATATTTTTATTGGCAATAGTATTTCATTCTGTAATTCTATGAAAGCTCTATTCATTAAAGGTTAATAGACTAATCTTTATCAACATCATATATACTTCACACACTAATATGTAAAATATGTGTTCCAAAGGAAAGTATTCAATGCATGTACAAATTATTTTATTCTAAAATAAAGAGAAAACAAAAACACTCACTTAAATTCCTGTTCCTCATCTCCCCTGAAATATTGGAACACAACTCTCTTTTTGCTGTTGGTCCTATAGATGGGCTATAATTTCACCCTCTTGAAAATGTAATTTCATTCAAAAATTACTGCTTGGAGTGCCAGGTTCTTTATGTTTTCCTTCTTGCTGCCAGACTTACTTAGTCAATGTGTTACAATATTAGCTTTTGTGTTTTAAATGTATTTGTTATATACACTTTGAAAGCACCAAAAAGGAAACAGAATATCGCCCCTTCTAAATAATCCAAAAATTGAACACAGCTGAAAAATGGAAATAAGACAATATATTGCCTTCAGGAATCTAGTCAAATTCTGAAAAATCAAAGCAGATTGAATAACCACAAGAATATCATAGAGAGCTCTGAAACTGGAGGAGGAGCTTCCTAGAAAAATAAACAACTAAACAGCTTTCAACATGTGTTTCATTAAGTATGAAACATTAAAGAACATAAAGACACTAAGAATAATAATTAAAAAAAATTAGTTTAAAAGCCAGCTAAAAGAAAGAGTTGTAGGTACAAAAGGGATGCTGGTATTTGTCTCCCAGGCCTTTTTTCATCCCATTTTCTTCAACTTTCTCTTTTGCCAAGTAACATGTGTCATGATCTAATTCTCTCTCTTCTTTCGGTCTTATTTTCTTTGCCAAAAATTGGAATGGAATGTTTCCTTCGGAAGTTTCAGCTTCCATATGCTCCATAATGTCATGCTTAAGATTATGAACCTCTCTGTACCAACCATAAACTTTGCCTAAAAACATAACTTTGACAGCAGTCATGCTGGGAAGGGCAGACTCCCACTGCTTTTACCTGGGGTCCTTCTAATGAAGCCAGTGGCTTGCGCAGGAAAAATAAACCATTCTCATACATCATCCTCCCTAGAAAGGTGCAGGGATGAATAAATAAAGTACACAATTATCTTAGGCAAAACAGCACTCTAATAAAAGGGAAAGAGAAGGGAGTTCTCTGGGATCCAGGAAGGGGTGTGTATAATCGACAAGGGAAAAAGGTATAGGAAGGAACCAAAGCCTCAGTGAAAATACATATTTGAAAGTTCACAGAATGTGGCCAAGTAGCTTTTCTGAGTGTGTTGAGCAATGTCTTTATTGTTTCATTTTATTTGCTGAATGTACATTTTGTACTTTTTATCCCCAAATGCATACACATCATTGGAATGCCAATAAAATACATTTATAATTTTAAACTGAGAAAATATTTCCATGGCTAAAGTTTTCACACACTAAATAATTACTAAATATTTACCAGCCCACATTTCCCTCTTCAGTTGGCCCACCCTGCCACATGGGGATGCTCTGTCAAGTCAATGAGCTCACCCCTTCTTTTCTACTTGCTCAGTACAGTTGCTTAAATCATCTTTATTTGTACCGGTTTTCTCCTCCTTAAAATGGTGTCTGTGACTGTCTGCCTGGTTGAGAGATCAATTGGCTATAAAATGCTTCCTATGCATTTTTCATTCAGATCTGTAAAGACATCTTTTTTAAAAAATGGGCATCGTAAGTGCCACAAAGCCTGCAAAAACCAGGGAACCCATAAAGTAATTTAAATTTATTTCTACCAAAAGTAGGCTTAAAGTATCTCCAACTCACTCAGTATTAGTCGTTCAGTAGTGTCCAACTCTTTGCGACCCCATGAACTGGTAGCCCGCCAGGCTTCTCTGTCCACGGAATTCTCCAGGCAAGAACACTGGAGTGGGTAGCCATTCCCTTCTCCAGAGGATCTTCCCCACCCAGAGACTGAACCTGGGTCTCTTGCATTGCAGACAGATTCTTTACCATCTAAGCCACCAGGGAGGTCCGTGCTTGATTCAGGTGAGGATAAAAGGGAGTGGAGATATAGTAGAAAGCAATGAGCAAGAAGAGATAAAAGTTGAAATCTCTCCCATCTTAATCAAAACCCATTTAAGGCAAAATTTTGAAACAATAAGTTGGTCTGGCACTAACCTCATGCCTTTTTCTATACTCCAGTCCCAGTATCGTGCTACCCTCATAACTTCACGGGCTCCCCAGGTGGCTTAGTGGTTAAAAAAAAATCCACCTGCCAGTGCAGGAGACATAGTTTTGATCCCTGGGCCGGGAAGATCCCCTGGAGAAGGAAAGGGCAATCCACTCCAGTTTCTTGCCTGGGAAATCCCATGGACAGAGGAGCCTGCGGGGCTACAGTCCATGGGGTCACAAAAGAGTAGAACATGACTTAGTGACTAAAACAACAACAAGAACTTCACATACTAACATCTTTTTACCACCCTATCTTCCCTGTTCTTTCTCTCAAATTAAAATTTTTTTAATCTTATTCTTATTCTTTCAGTGGGTGATCTCAGGTAGGAATTCAGAGCAATTGATTGCTTAAAATAATTTATACAAACTTAAAATGATTATAAAATTGTATTTGAATGATATTTCCAATTTTAAAAGAAGAGACTTGTTAGTTCATGAATTTGAGATGTTTCAACTGATGCAATACGATAGAAATTTCAAAATTTCTAAGCTTTTTCTAGAAGACATCAATCTCATTTTAGAACTGAAAGGAAACAAGATAGGGTAAGGCTATGAACAGAATGGAGGCAATCCAATAGTGATCCTTTGAAAGTAGGTGAGGTCCCTGTTATTGGTTTTTTATAATAAAGGACAAGAGAAGAGGGTATGGTGTTTTGTTTTGTTTTGTTTTGTTTCTCAAAGATCATAATACTTCTTCAAAAGGAAGAATTAGTGTCCAGGGGAAAATATTATCACACAACTGATCTTCCAGACTTAGAGATGGTTGCTTATATTTTGCAGGAAAACTTTTAGAGAACATCTAGAATAAGGCTAAATATAAAAAGGATGTATATAATGAGATAGATGAGTACAAGTTATTTGAAGCCTACCCTGGAATTCCAGTTGCACTATTTCAAATCCTGAAAGACGATGCTGTGAAAGTGCTGCACTCAATATGCCAGCAAATTTGGAAAACTCAGCCATGGCCACTGGACTGGAAAAGGTCAGTTTTCATTCCAATCCCAAAGAAAGGCAATGCCAAATAATGCTCAAACTACCACACAAATGCACTCATCTCACAGGCTAGCAAAGTAATACTCAAAATTCTCCAAGCCAGGCTTCAGCAATACATGAAACATGAACTTCCAGATGTTCAAGCTGGTTTTAGAAAAGTCAGAGGAACCAGAGATCAAATTGCCAATATTCACTGGATCATCAAAAAAGCAAGAGAGTTCCAGAAAAACATCTACTTCTGCTTTATTGACTATGCCAAAGCCTTTGTGTGGATCACAATAAACTGTGGAAAATTCTGAAAGAGATGGGAATACCAGACCACCTGACCTGCCTCTTGAGAAGTCTGTATGCAGGTCACAGAGCAACAGTTAGAACTGGACATGGAACAACAGACTGGTTCTAAATAGGAAAAGGAGTACGTCAAGGCTGTATATTGTCACCCTGCTTATTTAACTTATATGCAGAGTGCATCTTGAGAAATGCTGGGTGGATGAAGCAGAAGCTGGGATCAAGATTGCTGGGAGAAGTATCAATAACCTCAGATATGCAGATGACACCACCCTTATGGCAGAAAGTGAAGAACTAAAGAGCCTCTTGATGAAAGTGAAAAAGTTGGCATAAAGCTCAGAAAACAAAGATCATGGCATTTGGTCCCATCACTTCATGGGAAATAGATGGGGAAACAGTGGAAACAGTGTCAGACTTTATTTTTCTGGGCTCCAAAATCACTGAAGATGGTGACAGCAGCCATGAAATTAAAAGACGCTTACTCCTTGGAAGGAAAGTTATGACCAATCTAGACAGCATTATTAAAAGGCAGAGACATTACTTTACCAACACAGGTCCATCTAGTCAAGGCTATGGTTTTTACAGTAGTCATGTACGAATATGAGAGTTGGACTGTAAAGAAAGCTGAGCGCTAAAAAATTGATGCTTTTGAAGAAGACTTTTTTGAAGATGCTTTTGAAGGTATTGGAGAAGACTCTTGAGAGTCCCTTAGACTGCAAGGAGATCCAACCAGTCCATCCTAAAGGAGATCAGTCCTGGCTGTTCAGTGGAAGGGCTGATGTTGAAACTGAAACTCCAATACTTTGGCCACCTGATGGGAAGAACCGACTCGTTTGAAAAGACCCTGATGCTGGGAAAGATTGAAAATGGGAGGAGAAAGCAACAACAGAGGATGAGATGGTTGGATGGCATCACCGACTCAATGGACATGAGTTTGGGTAAACTCCAGGAGTTGGTGATGGACAGGGAAGCCCGGCGTTCTGCGGTCCATGGGGTTGCAAAGAATCGGACATGACTGATTGACTAAATTGAACTTAACTGAACTGATGGCTCTTTCAGTAAAGAATCTGCCTGCAATACAGGAGACCATGTGCAGTGCACATGACCTGGGTTTGATCCCTGGGTTGGGAAGATCCCCTGGAGAAGCAAATGGCAACCCACTCCAGTCTTCTTGCCTGGAAAATCCCATGGACAGAGGAGCCTGATGGGCTATGGTCCACCGGGTTGCAAGAGTCGGACCCGACATAGTGTCTAAAGCACCATCACCAGATTGATTTTAGGCTTCAGGCTTAAGGTCAACAGTGATCAAAACTATATATAAGGGACTTTCCTGGCAGTCCAGTGGTTAGGACTCCATGTTCCCAATGCAGGAGGCACAGGTTTGATCCCTGGTCAGGGAACTAAGATCCTGCATGCCACATGGTGCAGCCAACGACAGCAACAAACACTATATACAATTACAACTATGGTCTATTTTATTCAATTTTCAAAGCTGTATTTTATGCTTTCAGGTCTCTATTCCTGCGCTTTACTCCAATTAAAGACATATTTATTTTAAAGAATTCATGAGTGTTTTCTTAGGCATATGTGTATTTTAATAGAAAATATTAATCAAAGTGAATGAATTCTTAACTGTGGTATTTCAGAATTCACAGTGTTTGGACCCACTTATGGGGTGGTGGCACCTGAAATCACCCCTTTTTCGTCGCTGTACCCTCACCTACCTGAAGGACATCCAGGCTATTGTACTGATCGCTTTTATAATGTATTTTGGATGAGTTACCAGTAATGCACTATATGGACATATGCACCATTATGTCCTTTGCTGAAGCTTTAGAGCATAAACAATTTTTAACTTTATTGACCCTTAATCAGTGTTAGAAATAACTTTTCACACTGATTCTCTGGGAGTATAAGAATAATAAAACTTGTTCACATAGGAAAATTTTCTCCACTGCATGTCTTTTGTAGTTTACTTTTAAACTTCCCTTCTCTAAACAAAAAGCTGGATCTAGTGCTATTTATCCTAAAAACACAACCCATCACTGATATCTTAATTTTTTGTATTTTTAAAATGATAAATCTGGCAGGTTTTCTTTTTAAGAAAAGTTCAACTTGCAATTGCAAACTCTAGAGGATGCTGGAAACCTCATTCAGGCATTTCTGTCTGCTGCCACAAAATCTTCAATTCTGTTAATATGTTGCTGTTGTTGTTTAGTCACTAAGTCTTTCCAACTCTTGTGACCCCATGGATGGTAGCCACCAGGCTCCTCTGTCTATGGGATTTCCCAGGCAACAATACTGGAGTGGGTTGTCATCCCCTCCTCTAGAGCACCTTCCTGACCCAGGGATTGAACCCACGTCTTCTCCGTTGATAGGTGGATTCTTTATTATTCAGCCACATTTACTTTCAATTTTTGTGTTAGAAACAAGCTCATCGTCTTATTACATTTTCTATTCAGTAGATTCTTTTCTCAAGTAACTTAGATTTCACAGAAGCCTGAGTTAAACATATAAGGTATTCGCTATGATATTTGCCATCAAAGTTCAATATAACTTTATTACATGTCACTGATTTGCTTATGTTAGTAGTTAAAGGCAAAGTTCAGGAAACTAATATTGTTTAATATTGGGAAGGAGGAGAAGAAATTTAGTATCACTTTTTTATAGGAAATTATTTTATGAAACATACACTGACTCACAGTTGCTACATCTTACCATTATGATTTCCTTTCCTGCTAGGAAATCCATTTCGTGTGGCACAGAAGTAGAACTACTACATTTTAAACCTTGACTAGTTCAATTCCACAAACATGGAGCACTTATTATGTGCAAGGCACCATGAAATACTCTGCAGGGGATTCAAAGATAAATAAGACAAAATTCCTGCAGTCAAAGAATTCACCATTTACCAGAGAGAACAAGAAAAGTACAAAAATAATAAAAACACAAGGCTCCCTACAGAGAGCTGTTTGGCTCAATGCAAAAAGCAGTCTTTATACCCAAACACACTGCTTTCAAATTTGGCTGTGACATTTACTAATAGAGTGTCTTTGCACAAAATACATACATATTTTGAATACAATTTTCATCTTTTGGAAAACAGACATGTCAGTGATTACCTTACAATCTTATGGCAAAACTTTTTGGAAGAAATAGACGTAAAGTGTCCAGCAGACAGTAGATGTTCCAGATTAGTTTCCCTGGAAAGAGCCTCTGAAATGGAAACTTCCATTTAGGAAGTTTCTTATGGTGTGCTCTCAGAATTGACGTTGCTGGGAGGGAAGGAAGCAGGACTAGACAGAGGGAGAAGATGGGATATGAAGCAGTTTCAACACAGACTGGCACAGTGAGCTCTGGAGCTAGACGGCCCTGCAGTGTGCTCTCAAATTGGGTCGAGGGAGTTGGGCCTTTGGAGCCCTACAACTACAGCCATGGGAGATAAAATTACCCACAGGCCAGGAGCCTGACCTTGGAAAAGGCAACTCTTCAGCTGCTGCTTAGTCCTGGTAAAGGGCAGTTGCTGGTGTTGAGGGAAGGGGTTAATCTTCAGGATCTCCAGCAGCAGGGGAATGAGAGCTTTGGTCCTAAGAGATGAAGTAGTGGGAGAGAAGAGGAGGAATCTGGGTGGTATGCCAACCATACTTCAACTTTCCTGCCACTTTAAAAAAGTTATAAACATAACTGGTTGGATGGCATCATCAACTCATGGATATGAGTTTGAGCAAACTCTAGGGGATAGCGAAGGACAGGGAAGCCAGGCATGCTGCAGTCCATGGGGTCACAAAGAGTCGGACACAACTTAATGACTGAACAACAACATTAACACATGCTCAGGAAAATCTGGAAAATGTAGCAAAGTGCAACATTTAAAAAATTTATATCAACCGCAATCCTATAACATTATTGCTAGCCTTTTGCTGTATGTCTTTCTGGTATTTTAGGCACAGTTACCTTCTCTGAAATAATGGCACTATACTGGGAAAAAAATTATTTTATGTCCTTTTTTATACTGTGAATATTTTCTGATGTAAAGATTTTATAGGATTGTTTTGGTTTTTACTGTTTTCTATTATACTATCTCCAAAATTTGCCAAACTAAAACCTCCTTAGGAAAAATTCACAGAAATGAACATTGTTATGTCAAAGACTATTTACATTTTTAAGGCTTTGATACATGTTGTTAAATTATTCTCTATAAATTCTTACCAACAAGGTGTGAGACTTTCTTTTCCCTTGCCCTTGTCAAGATTGGGAATTACCATTCTTTTAAATCTTTGCCTGCTTTAAAAATAGATTTTCATTATTAATGAATATAGATGCAATGAGAGTAGCAGAAATCAAAGAGTATGAAGATTCAAAAGTGGAAGAGATTACATGAAATCAAGGAAAATGAGAAAAGACTGCCAAGAAAAAAAGGACTTTAAATAATAGACGGAATTTCAACAAATAAAAATGTAAAGAATCTAAGAGAAAACATCAGGAACAAAGACTTTAGGGAATAGTGAATACCTTCTTTGATTAGAATGGAAGAGGGGAATAAGACCAAAAGTAGAATGAGACTATAATGAAGCACAAAAATAGCAAGTAAGTAGAAATTTGAATAATAATCAGTAAGCGCCTGACACTGGTGTTGATAATGAGCTTCTCTGATGCTCAGTTGGTAAAGAATCTGCCTGCAGTTCAGGAGACACAGGAGACATGGGTTCAATCCCTCGGTTGGGAAGATCCCCTGGAAGAGGCAAAGGCAACCCACTCCAGCATTCTTGCCTGGAAAATACCATGGACAGAGAAGAAGCTATCATGAGCGTCATTCATTTGTCTAAGAAGCCTTTATTCATCACCTGCAATATGCCGAGTGCTTGTATTATTGATGGAGGCACATAGAAATCCTTACCAGTCTGGAGTACATAGGAAGAAAGCATGTAGAAAGAGAAGGTCATTCAAGAAGAGCATTATGTTTGCAAAATGGGAGAATAACAAGCCAGATAAGAGGCAAAGATAGTGTAATAAAAATGACAGCCAAGAGACTGAAATGCCATGGACACAGAAGGAGGAAAATTTGAGAAGGACATAGGAATTGATGTGGAGAACTGAGGAAGAGAAAAATTGAGGAAAAATGATAGGACTTGGCAATTTAGGGATCACCTGTAGCAATTTAAAGAGTAACTTTTTACAGTGATGGAAAAGGAGGCCACATTGTATGGGAACAAAGTAAACAGTGTGGAAAAGGGGGAATACTAATAGAATCTCCAAAGTGGTCATTCATAAAATGGACAGTTTATGGAATTAAGAGTAGCAGAATGAGAGCAGGAGAAGGAACTATGCAGAAGAAAGGGTTTTCAATTAAATACAAAGTACCTAGGGATAAATGTAATAATACCAACAACAAGGAAATCAATCATATGACCTACCTGACAGGCATAAAAGAAGACTTGAATAAGTGGAGCAGATACTATGTGCACAGATGAGAGGATCCATCACATTGAAGATGTCAGTTTTCCCCAAACTAATATACAAAGCAACACAAAACTAAACAAAAATGCCAACAAAATTTTTCTTGGAAGAAGCAAACGTGGGTGGGTAGGGATAAGGCAGACTGATTCTACTAGAGAGCAAAACACACAAGCAACAGTGTGGCATTGGTACAATATTAGATAAAACAACCAAACAGAACAGACTCATACATATGATGGTATTGATATACGAAAGGGGTAGCATTTCAAGAAAATGGTAAAAGATGAACTGTTAATAAGCATGAGCTTCCCAGGTGGCTCAGTGGTGAAGAATCTGCCTGCAATGCAGGAGACATGGTTTTGATCTCTGGGTTGGGAAGATCCCCTGGAGAAAGAAATGGCAACCCACTCCAGTATTCTTGCCTGGAAAATCCCATGGATATAAGAGCCTGGCGAACTATAGTCCATGGGGTCACAAAAAAGTCGGATATGACTTAGCAATTAGAAATAGTTAATATAGATAAAATAAAAATTAGACACCTACAGTATAATACCTGAAAGAATTAATTTCAGAAAGCATAAAAATAGAATATAAAGTTTTTAAACCTAGGAAAGCATCAAAAGGGGAGCTGTAGTATCAGTTCATGACCTCAAGTAGGAAAGGCCTTTTGTATTAAATAGGATGCAAAAGCCAAAAAACTATAGTGTAAAAGATTGATAACCTTGATTACATTAAGATGTTAAAAAGATACCAGATATATAGTTGAAACACAAGAAATAGACTGTCAGTTCAGTTGAGTTGCTCAGTCGTATCTGACTCTTTGCGACCCCATGGATTGCAGCACTCCAGGCTTCCCTGTCCATTCCAGAGCTTGCTAAAACTCATGTCCATTGAGTCAGTGACGTTATCCAACCATCTCATCCTCTGTCGTGCCCTTCTCTTGCCTTCACTCTTTCCCAGCATCAGGGTCTTTTCCAATGAGTCAGTTCTTTACATCAGGTGGCCAAAGTATTGGAGATTCAGCTTCAACATCAGTCCTTCCAATGAATATTCAGGACTGATTTCCTTTAGGATTGACTGGTTTGATCTCCTTGCTGTCCAAGGGACTTTCAAGAGTCTTCTCCAACATTTTAATAGACTGTAATAAAATAAAAATTGTACAGTAAGAAATGAAAAATTAGCACTTAAAAATGTATAAAAATTTGTATCAATCACTGAAAAAGAGACAAACAGATGTGAGATTGATAGCTCACAAAAATGAAAGGCAAACAACTGATAATACTGAAAAATATGTTCGGCCATACTGGTGATGATGGAATAAAGTAATACACCAATTGAAAAAGTGATATGCAATTTTTTAATGAATAGATTATTTAAATTTTTAAAATATCAAAAATTGATGAGGCAGAACTTGAGCTTAGGTGTCTTTGATTCCAAAAATCCTGATTTTAACCACTTTTTTCTCTAAGCGAATATAAGTTTTGTTACTGAACAAGAATAGTGACTCAGAGGGCAGTTTCCAGAGCAGCAGCAACATCACTTGAAACCTGTTAGAACTGTAAATTCTCAGGCCTCGTCTCAGACTTATGGAATCCAAAACTCTGGAGGTAAGGCCCACAGAATATAGTTCAATGAGTAATTAGGATATACATTAGAGTTAGAGGGCCACTGAACAAGAAGATTGGAGGATCATTAGGACCTGAAGTAGAAAAGAGGGATATCCAACCAACTAGTAGAAGTAATAAAACAAATGGAGCCAAAAAAAAAGCTTTTGTGAGGGGGGGGCGGATTAAAAAATGTTAAGAGTTTGGGATACTAGCAATAAAGTAGTACTAAATGATGATGAAATTTAAATTATTATCATAGACTGACTAAATTGAATGGAGACAGAAATCGTGCGTTTTGTAAAGATCAGAGAGTTGGAAGAAAAACTGAGTAGTGTTGAAGTCATTGCATTGCCAAGAAGGGTGAAAAACAGGTGTGTGCTTCCATATTGAAACTATAGAGAAATATTCCCTGGATATCAGCTGATTGTGCCAATAAAAGACAAGTGTTCTCCTATTGGGCTTCCCTGGTGACTCAGTGGTAAAAAACCCACCTGCCAATACAGGAGATGCAGATTCTATCCCGGGGTCAGGAAGATCCCTGGAGAAGGAAAGGACAACCCACTCCAGTATTCTTGCCTAGGAAATCCCATGGAAAGAAAGAACCTGGCAGGCTAAAGTCCATGGGGTCGCAAAGGAGTTGGACACAACTTGGCAACTAAACAACAAATCTCTTGTTAGATGAAATTCACTTAGAAAAGTCTGGGATGTTTAGTGATGTGGTTGAGCATGAGAACCTCATCCCCAAGGTTCATGAGTCTATAAAAAGGGAAAGATTTCCACTGGAAAGATTTTTTTGCAGTATTCAGTGGCCACAGGACTGGAAAAGGTCAGTTTTCATTCCAATCAAAAAGAAAGGCAATGCCAAAAAATGCTCAAACTACCGCACAATTGCACTCATCTCACACGCTAGTAAAGTAATGCTCAAAATTCTCCAAGCCAGGCTTCAGCAATATGTGAACTGTGAACTTCCTGATGTTCAAGCTGGTTTTAGAAAAGGCAGAGGAACCAGAGATCAAATTGCCAACATCCGCTGGATCATGGAAAAAGCAAGAGAGTTCCAGAAAAACATCTATTTCTGCTTTATTGACTATGCCTGGCCTGGGGTGGGATGGGTGGGATGGGATGAGGTGGGGTGGATGGGATGGGATGGGATGGGATGGGATGGGGTGGATGGGATGGGATGGGATGGGGTGGATGGGATGGGGTGAGGTGGATGGGATGGGGTGAGGTGGGTGGGATGGGGTGGGGTGGGGTGTGGTGGCCTGGGGTGGGATGGATGGGATGGGATGGGATGGGATGGGATGGATGGGATGGGGTGGGATGGATGGGATGGGATGGGATTGTGGATCACAATAAACTGGGGAAAATTCTTCAAGAGATGGGAATACCAGGCCACCTGATCTGCCTCTTGAGAAATTTGTATGCAGGTCAGGAAGCAACAGTTAGAACTGGACATGGAACAACAGACTGGTTCCAAATAGGAAAAGGAGGACGTCAAGGCTGTATATTGTCACCCTGCTTATTTAACTTATATGCAGAGTACATCATGAGAAACGCTGGACTGGAAGAAACACAAGCTGGAATCAAGATTGCCGGTAGAAATATCAATAACCTCAGATATGCAGATGACACCACCCTTATGGCAGAAAATGAAGAGGAACTAAAGAGCCTCTTGATGAAAGTGAAAGTGGAAAGTGAAAAAGTTGGCTTAAAGCTCAACATTCAGAAAACGAAGATCATGGCATCTGGTCCCATCACTTCATGGGAAATAGATGGGGAAACAGTGGAAACAGTGTCAGACTTTATTTTTCTGGGCTCCAAAATCACTGCAGATGGTGATTGCAGCCATGAAATTAAAGGACGCTTACTCCTTGGAAGGAAAGTTATGACCAACCTAGATAGCATATTCAAAAGCAGAGACATTACTTTGCCAACAAAGGTCCGTCTAGTCAAGGCTATGGTTTTTCCTGTGGTCATGTATGGATGCGAGAGTTGGACTGTGAAGAAAGCTGAGTGCCGAAGAATTGATGCTTTTGAACTGTGGTGTTGGAGAAGACTCTTGAGAGTCCCTTGGACTGCAAGGAGATCCAACCAGTCCATTCTGAAGGAGATCAGCCCTGGGATTTCTTTGGAAGGAATGATGCTAAAGCTGAAACTCCAGTACTGTGGCCACCTCATGCGAAGAGTTGACTTATTGGAAGACTCTGATGCTGGGAGGGATTGGGGGCAGAAGGAGAAGGGGACGACAGAGGATGAGATGGTTGGATGGCATCACTGACTTGATGGACGTGAGTCTGAGTGAACTCCGGGAGATGGTGATGGACAGGGAGGCCTGGCATGCTGCGATTCATGGGGTCGCAAAGAGTCGGACACGACTGAGCGACTGAACTGAACTGAATGACAGTGAAAATTATAATAATTTGATTATTAATATTGACTAGCTTATATAATAGCTAGTTATTAACATTTGTTAAGCTTAAAGATTATAACATAATATTGATTCCATTTTATTTTGAAAACTAAATCGTTCAATCGTGTCCAACTCTTTGCGACCCTATGGTCTGTAGCCTGTCAAGTTCCTCCCTCCATGGGATTTTCTAGGCAAGAATACTGGAGTGGGTTGCCATCATCCCGACCCAGGGATTGAACCTAGGTTTCCCGCACTGCAGGCAGACTATTTACCGTCTGAGCTACCAGGAACACCATAATAAGTTTGCATCTATTGAACATCAGTAGTTGGAAACTACATTTAACACACAATGGAATATGTTAACCAAATGTACACCTTCTCCATACATTGCTGCCAATTCTCTGTGTTTCAGATTTTGAAAAGTTTAAGGCTTAGGAAAAAGTTGAAAAGGTTTTTTTTTAAGTTGAAAAGTTGAAGTATTTCTACTCTTAAACCTTATTCTGCCAAACACGGCAAAATTACCAGCAGTCTCTTCCAGGAAACTTCTTCCTTGTGTTCTCAGATCTTTGGTTTCTGCCCTTCTGCCTTGCTATTCCTGGTGGCCTAATCAGAATCTTCTGATCATAATCCTAATTATAGACCTGGGTGACTAAGTCTTAGAGTGCTGTCCATTAGAACAATATTTTTAATCTTTAAGAGCTAGAGATGTATACTGAAAACTTCAGTGGAATATACTGTAGGTCCTGGGAAGTTACCAAATGCAACCAGGAAGTGAGTGTGTCACAGCAAGGCAGCACCATCCTCTCTCATCAATGGGGGGTAGTAAAAAGGACATTGCAACGTGCAAAAATCCACAAAAATGTCACAGTTTTAGACAAAATTCTTCAAAATCCAAACTGGCTGCTGTGCATCGGGAAGAACTTGTTTTAAAAGGAGAACCACCACAACTTTCTTCCCCCCAAAGACTATGGAGGCAGGTTTCCAATGTTCACCATGAAACAGTGTGTGTAAAGACTGCAAGATCAACCCTGGAATTAAAAAGCAAATAAACAAAACACTTTATAGGGTCAGACTCAAAAAGGCTGTACTGTTCTCTGGACAGAAATGAGGCTGCAGGTTGGTATTTCAAAAAAGCCACAAATTCTGTATCTGTCCCACATGGGAAATAATAATTTTATTGAATAATAAATTAAAAATGAATCCACTTCTTTCTCCTTATAACTTTAGCAAGTACTTATGATGTGGTCTTTGTAGCCAGAGTGCAGTTCATCAGTTAATGAATGAAAGAAGTGTTTTATGAGTTGTGTGTACAATTATCCAAAATAAAAGTTAAGAACAAAGTAAAAAATATTTCAAGCAACTTAATTTTTGAAAGAAAAACAAACTAATGTCCTCCAGGGTTTCAAGTATGTGGGTGGTGTTGGCACGGGCCCCATATGATTTTAGGCTCCACAAGCAGCAAGCACAGGACAGCTTTGAGGCCCTTGCTATCTCCATTTACAGGAGGAAAATACAAATAAGTTCATAAAGATCAGTTTAGGATTTTATCACTGTTAGCCAAAGACCATTTGAACTCTTGTAAAGTCAATGTCATATGGTTATTTAAATAAAGAGGGAACAAAGATGAATGCTTCTTCAGTAGGTAATGCTTCAAAATACATTTAATAAGAAAGATAAATAACAGTAATAAATGATTAGGCTGTTTAGTTGTAATATGAAATTTTGATTCTTACTCTTACAGGAATCAAGATATATTGGAGTTTTGATGATAAGATATAGTTCTTATCACACAATAAATAATTTACCTTTTCTGCTATAGTTTCCAGTAAATGTTAATTTTATTTGTGCTCTTAAGTATTCTGGCTTTGTTTCAAATATACATAGAAAGCTAAAATTTAATGTGACAGGCTCACTTAGCCAAAGAGCTTATATACATAGAGTCTTTGAAATAAGAAGTGTGGAGACACCTACTTTGAAATGTCATCTTGAGCAGGATTTAGAACAGGTTACCAGAAAGCAGTTTTCCTTAGGCCTTAGAGGGTCACAGACCACTTTGAGAATTCAGTGAAATATGGATCCTCTTCTAAGAACATTGACTTCCCTGGTGGCCTGCAATGGGGGGAGCTCCAGCTTCAATCCCTGGGTCAGGAAGATCCCCTGCAAAAAGGAATGGCAACCCATTCCAGTATTCTTGCCTGGAGAATCCCATGGACAGAGGAGTCTGGCAGGCTACAGTCCATGGGGTCACAAAGAGTCGGACATGACTGAGTGCCTAACACTTTCACTTTCATTTTTCTAAGAACAATATATATACAAACACAGCATCCTGCACAGCATCTCATGCGGTTCACAAATTCTTTGACAACTATCCATGGACCTTCTTGGAGCTCAAGTACTCTGGGTAAAGAATGCCTGATGGCTTAACTAGGTTCACATTGTCAGCCTGTCTAAATAGGACAATCTACTGAAATATATACTCATCGTAGAAAATGTGGGAAATACTAAAAACACATATGATCCCACGTAAGTAATAAAATCATGATTCCACCATTCTACTGAACAATTGGACATATATTCTTCCAGTCTCTTTTCTAAGTAAAAATACATTTCTCCACAAATAGATTCATACCACATACAGTAATTTACTATAGCTTTTTAATTCAAATATTATAATATTCTCATGCAATTAACATTCAGTGATACCACTATATTTTATCAAAATGCAATAATTTATATAACTCAGTTTTTATTATAAAACATTTATATTATTTCTAATTTTTTTTACTTCAACAATCACTACTGCTATGAAAATAACTTTTGTATGATCCATGCTTATTTACCACAATCATTTTATCTTATATTTTCTAAAGTGAAAGTGAAGTCACTCAGTCATGTCCGACTCTTTGAGACCCCATGGAATGTAACCTACCAGGCTCCTCTGTCCATGGGATTTTCCAGGCAAGAGTACTGGAGTGGGTTGCCATTTCCTTCTCCAGGGGATCTTCCCAACCCAGGGATCAAACTCTGGTATCCCGCATTGCAAGCAGACGCTTTACCATCTGACCCACCAGGGAAGCCAGTCTTCTAAAATCACCTCATAAAAAATGACCAACCTATTGAACACAAAGTTTGAATCAGTCTTTGTTACATGCTCATGAAATACCATGTAACTATAAGAAAGGAAATAATAAAATTTGTCCCCAGTGGGTTTCATCTAAGAATCAAGATCTGGTATAAACTGAGCAGAAAATTCTCAGAGATCACTTTGGTGGCAATGGGGAAATAGGCGGGATGTTTGGTTGGTTTTATTTGATTGCTGTGACATAGTCTGGATTTTTAATTCTGTAATTATTTACCAGTGGGTTCTAGTTGAGGGGAGTTCAAATTGAATCTATACAAATTCAAGTTCCTTTGACACTAAAAAATAAATAACGAAAGTTTGTGTTTTCTTTCTTATCACTTTTTATGCTTTTCATATTTCTAGCCTGGTTTATCTTCCCCAGCTTGTTCTTTCCTTCATTCTTTTCAGAATATATTTACATGCATTCCAAGGGCTTTGTTAGTGCTAAAAATTTTTATTCTAGACTGAAAGGAAATCGATACATCAAAAGAACAGTGGTTGGTTCTGAATAGGGGAGTATGTGCAATATTTTCTTTTTAATATGTTATATTCTAACTTTTCTAACGAGCTTGTATAAGGTTGATCACCAAAAAAACTACACACACACAAGTCAAATATTGCATTCAATGATCCTACTTGAACAATGCTAACTTCATGTTTAATTGTTTCATACAAATGTCTCCTAGCCATTTGATACCCCAAATAATAGGGTAATTTTCCATAAAAAATGTTTTGTACTCTAATAAATGAGCAAAATCTATGAAACCTATATACGGACCCAGAATAGGTCTATCCAAGACATCATGACAGAAACAGGAAACCATTAAGTGACAGCGTTAGGCCCAGTCTTTTCTTTATTCTATATACATGTTGGGTCCGAATGAAGATAAAAGAAATGTACATGATGAAACTGAAAGCTCTTGAACAAGAAGAAAGATATCATCTTACACAATCAATCAGCTGGTCCTAAAATTTAAGGTGGGTTCATTCCAATATTGGTTCATTCATTCTTTCATTCACCAAATATTTGTTTGAGTTTTCTAGGTGGCAGGTGGTATGCAAGGTGCAGAATATAAAGTAGCAAACAAAACTGACATGGCCCCTGCCTTCATGTCGATAAAATATTGAATAAGTAAATGTGTATATGAGCATATAAATTCTCACTATAGATATAAATGGCTTATATTGCTCAAACACTTCTAGGTACCATACCTGGGAAGTACACTATCTGGTAGGGAATATTTAGCATTCCTGTAGATTTCAAAGTGTCCTGACCTCAATTTCACCCAAATTAATTATTTGTAAGTAACTGATTTGCTTTACAAGAGCTCAAATTGCCAACATCCACTGGATCATGGAAAAAGCAAGAGAGTTCAAGAAAAACATCTATTTCTGCTTTATTGACTATGCCAAAGCCTTTGATTGTGTGGATCACAATAAACTGTGGAAAACTCTGAAAGAGATGGGAATACCAGATCACCTGACCTGCCTCTTGAGAAACCTGTATGCAGGTCAGGAGGCAACAGTCGGAACTGGACATGGAACAACAGACTGGTTCCAAATAGGAAAAGGGGTACGTCAAGGCTGTATATTGTCACCCTGCTTATTTAACTTATATGCAGAGTACATCATGAGAAATGCTGCCTGGATGAAGTACAAGCTGGAATCAAGATTGCTGGGAGAAATATCAATAACCTCAGATATGCAGATGACACAACCCTTATGGCAGAAAGTGAAGAAGAACTAAAGAGCCTCTTGATGAAAGTGAAAGAGGAGAGTGAAATAGTTGGCTTAAAGCTCAACATTCAGAAAACTAAGATCATGGCATCCGGTTCCATCACTTTATGGCAAATAGATGGGGGAAGCAGTAGACGACTTTATTTTTCTGGGCTCCAAAATCACTGCAGCCATGAAATTGAAAGATGCTTACTCCTTGGAAGGAAAGTTATGACCAACCTAGACAGAATATTAAAAAGCAGAGACATTACTTTGTCCACAAAGGTCCATCTAGTCAAGGCTATGGTTTTTCCAGTGGTCATGCATGGATGTGAGAGTTGGACTATAAATAAAGCTGAGCACTGAATAATTGATGTTTTTGAACTGTGGTGTTGGAGAAGACTCTTGAGAGTCCCTTGGACTGCAAGGAGATCCAACCAGACCATCCTAAAGGAGATTAGTCCTGGGTGTTCATTGGAAGGACTGATGCTGAGGCTGAAACTCCAATACTTTGGCCATCTGATGTGAACAGCTGACTTGCCTGAAAAGACTCTGATGCTGGGAAAGATCTAGGGCAGGAGGAGAAGGCAATGACAGAGGATGAGTTGGTTGGATGGCATCACCGACTCAATGGACATGGGTTTGGGTGGACTCTGGGAGTTGGTGATGGACAGGGAGGCCTGGCGTGCTGCGGATCATGGGGTCACAAAGAGTTGGGCACGACTGAGCGATTGAACTGAACTGAACTGATTTGCTTTATAATACAGCTCTGAGATTTATTAACTATAATAGATTTGGAATAATAAGTCAAGAGGTCTTAGTTTTGGAGACCTTTTTATTTCTGTTATTGCTGTGCTTTAAAATAGAGTCCTCTGCAGGGACAGTTGTCTGCCCAAATCCCAAGTGGTCACCTCCTCAATGACTATCTGGGGCACCATATCATCAGTGGTCTCTTGAATTCATAAGTCTACCAACCCAATGCTCTCAATCCAAGGCAGTGCATCTAACTCTAACCTGCAATGGGGATGGTGCTTGAGGATGATGTATTAGAAAGAAAGCAAAATTTTTTTCAATATTCACATTTGTTGAGTACTCGATATCAAAGACTTTAGGGCTGTCTATGTAGAGACATAAAAATAAATGAGCTGATGGACAATTAAAGAAACATGTATACAAGCACACATTAGAAAAGAACCTGAAATCTTTTACATGCAGTTTTCCTAAATGAAAACATATTCTATATCATGAACCATATAAGTCCTTCACAAATAGTCAGATTTTAAAAATCAATTATTATATGTTTAAATGCTAAAAGAATTTACTCTATACAGCATATAAAGTAAAATATTCTGTTTTTTCTTTCACTAAATACTATTTTGTAAGCATTCTTCTCTTTCATTAAGTAGTATTTAAAAAATTCTATCACACAGTATTATAATTTATTTCTTGATTATTCCATCATTGAACATAATGATTTATTCCTGATTTAATTTATGAATAAAAATAGAATCTTAAATATAAGTATTGGTATACTTCATTTTTTTTAAGAATAGATTTATAACAGTTCAAATGTATGATTTTCTTAAAGCTCACTTTCCAAAAACGATATACTAATTTCTCCTTCTAGCAGCAGTATAATAAATGATCATGTTATTATACTATTGCCTTAAGTATTATTATAAGCAATTCTTATATTGATAGAGGAAAATAGCATTTTTACATATGTATTTTACTTAATAATACATATTTTAATTGGCTGTTTGTATTTATTTAAAGTGCTTTCTTTTTACAAGGGTGTTTTCTTTTTATCTGTTTTTGAAACTCTTGATATATTAATTGTATTAACTCTTTTGCCAGTCATATTTGGTGCCTTTTTGCATATTTTTGTTTGTTGTACTCATGTCCAGTCACTCAGTTGTGTCTAACTCTTTGTGACCCCATGAACCTAGCCCACCAGGTCTCTGTCCATGGGATTTTCCAGGCAAAAATACTGGAGTGGGTTGCCATTTCCTCCTCCAGGGGATCTTCCCGACCCAGGGATCAAACCCGCATCTTCCACATCTCCTGAATTAGCAGGCAGATTCTTTACCACTGAGCCACCTGAGCTTCCCATTTTTGTTTATTTCATTTAAGTAAAAAAATTCTGGAAATAATTTTGGTTTGTAATATAAGTTGAAAGTCCGATTTGAGTTTTTTCTGAAAAGCAATTCCTCAGCATTATTTATAGAATAATCTTACCTCTTGTCATTGGTTAATGCTGTGGCCTTCATAGCCACTGTATGAATGTATATGTGCTGTGGTATATAAACTAGCATGAAGTGTTCAGGGAGAATTTTTAGGATGAAGTATTGTATTCAACTGACCTACAGATTGATGTACTAGTCACTCACTTTTTTCTTTATGCACTGTATCTTGCTTTCCAAATTTTTCATGTTATTTTCATATATTCATTCTTCTCAACAATCCATTTAATATCATGTTGATTATAATTGAGTTATATCAATAAGTGGACTTGGGAAATGTTGCTCTTTTGTTCTTTTTAATATTAAGTTTTGTTTTGTTTTTATATTCAGTTTTTTTTTTTTTAAATCCAGAAAGGTTATTCTAAACTTTCTATATATACCTAAGTAAAATTTTGTAGCTTTCTTCAAAATATTCTAGTTTAGTTTTACTGTAAATTTTTCTCTGCTGTTTTTGCCATTGTGAAGGCAATCTATATTTTATAATTATTGTTGATAAATATAAAAACTTTTATGAATTTTGCACAATTTTTCTATACATGGCCATGCTACCGATGTAAACTATCAAATTCTGAGGAATTTTAGTTGACTCTATTAGGTTTATTGACTATCAAAAATATTAATTTGATCTCTACATAAATTCATTCTGTAAATATTCACTGAGCATTAGTGGCAACCAAAACAGATCCGTGGAGACAATTACCCTTTAAGATGAATAGACTTACTGTATTTTAAGTCTTGTCACACTGAAGAAAACATGCACAAAAATATCAGTTCAGTTCAGTTCAGTTGCTCAGTCATGTCCTACTCCGACCCCATGGACTGCAGCACGCCAGTCCTCCCTGTCCATCACCAACTCCCGGAGCTTTTTCAAACTCATGTCCATTGTGTCAGTGATGCCATCCAACCATCTCTCATCCTCGGTCGTCCCCTTCTCTTGCCTTCAATCTTTCCCAGCATCAGGGTCTTTTCAAATGAGTCAGTTCTTCACATCAGGTGGCCAAAGTATTGGAGTTTCAGCTTCAACATCAGTCCTTCCAATGAACATTCAGGACTGATTTCCTTTAGGATGGACTGGTTGGATCTCCTTGCAGTCCAAGGGACTCTCAAGAGTCTCCTCCAAAATATCACATAATCAAACTCCACAGGCATTGTTGTGCTATCCTGATTAAGCAGCAACTCCTGTAGTATTTTTCTTTCTAAATATGATGTTGGGTCCTGGCTTGTGGGTAAGACTACTGTCTAACGCTGCTGTGCAGTATACAATCGCAGGGACCAGATTCACAAAGATCATGATTCAATCGGGACTTTTGCACTTATATCCTTACATAAAATGAATCTAATGTTTTGTTTTATGTTCTACTTCCAACTCCTTTTTTACATACATATTTTCACATAGATAGATTACTACCTGCTCATCATAGCATACTCTTATGGAACTGTCCCAGCCACAGCTCCTGGTATTTAGGTGATCATCTTGATGGCTGGGACTCTTCTCTCCACGGCAGCCAAAGAAGGGCAAAATGTGATGATCTGAGCCAATCAGACTTCCTTCTTGGAAATCTGAATTCAAACAAGGCTCAAACAGACGATGGACACTGTGGAAATAAGAGTAGTGGTGGCCGGGGGAGCAGTGGTCAATGAAGCTGTATCCATAAGCCAAGTTCTGAGAAAGCAGAAACTCAGAGGGAGGAGAGGATATGACTGGTAGAGAAATTCACAGAGTGGAGCAGCAATATTAAGAGAGAAACGATGCAGCTCAAGAATGAAGATCCAGTCCCAGGGCTGATGCAAACTTACTTAACAGGAAGTGCACATTTTTGTGACATAATGTCATCAATTCTCTCTTCCTTTAGAGATTAAAAAAAAACTACATAGAACAAAAATATTTGCAACTTCTGAGAATGAACTGGGCATTCCCCATACTTTCCTAGGGTCTGGGATTAGTTACATGTTTCAGAGTTGAAATAAACCTTGAGAGTAATCACTGGCAATAATACTTTTCCCACATTACCTGGCAGGCTGCTCTAAGTACTTCACATAGATGAACTCTTTTAATAATTACAAGGGGTGCCCCTTGCAAGGGCAGCAGTCACAGCAAGAATGCTGGAGCTGCATGGCTTACTTGACGTGCTGATTCTGCAGTGGAAAAGAATGTGTATGAAGAAAAGTCTTGACCAACAAAAGACTAATCTGATAAAAATCTATAAAAAATGTAATTGAAAGTGAATGTTAGCAGTATTCGTTCTAAAGTCAGGAATAAGACAAGGATGCTCTCTGTTGTGGGTTGTATTGTGTCTCCCTGCCCCCAAATTAACTGAAGTCTTAACTCCCAGGACTTCAGAATGTGACCTTATTTGGAGATAAGGTTTCTACAGAAGCAATCAAGTTAAAATGAAGTCATTAGGGTGGACCCTAATCAAACATGACTGGTATCCTTTTAAAAAAGGGGAAATTTAGAGACAGATGTTTACGGGAAGAGTGTTACTATAAAGACAGTCAAGGAAACAAGCCTGGAAGAGAAACTTTCCTCATGTTCAACCCTGTCAACACCTTCATTTCTTTTCAGTTTTTGGCCTTACTCCACAGCACATGTGACCTTATTCCCCCATCAGGGATGGAACCCTGCACCCTCTGCATTGGAAAGGGAGTCTTAACCAATGGACCGTCAAGGAAGTCTCAACACCTTGATTTCCAACATCCAAAATGGTAAGAGAATAAATTCCTGTTATTTAAGCCATTCAGTTTGTGGTGCTTTGTAAACGGTAGCCCTACTGTCAATGAGCTTCCCAGGTGGCTCAGACAGTAAAGAATCTGCCTAAAATGCGGGAGACCCGGGTTCGATCCCTGGGTCAGGAAGATCCCCTGGAGAAGGAAATGGCAACCCATGCCGGTAATCTTGGACAGAGGAACGTGGCAGGCCACAGTCCATTGGCTGCAAAGAGTCAGACATGACTGAGGCACTACCACACTTTCATACACAGTACCCTCTACACACTCATAACTGCAATAAAACATTTACGTGGAGATACTAGTCATCTCAGTATAAATAGAATAAGAAATAAAAAAGTATAAAGATTATAAAGAAACATTACTGTCAGTTACTGCAGAAAATATATTTATATTTATAGAAAGCCCAAGAGGATCTACCAAAGAATCATTAGAATTAATACAATGAATTAGAGAGTTCAACAGGGTGACTAGATATATATTAGTATAGAAATCCATTACATCAATAAAAATCTACAACAATAGAAAATGAAATTATAATATGCTGTAATAATTAGTTACCATAATGACTTATAAAGTACTTTGGAATCTAAAAAAATGACCATGTCTTTATAGATATAATTATGAAACATTTTTGTAAGTCTTTAAGAAGACCTAAAAAAATGATGTTTTTGTGAAAATTAAATAATCCACATAGTTTAGAGAAGATGAAGGACCTTATGTGCACTCTGTAAATTGTAACTATTATGTTTGCTATATTTTTATAGTTGTGATTTTTTATTAAATATTTAAAGTCCTTTTGTTTTAGGTGCATTTCTGGTAAGCAGCAAATAATTGTTACCATTTTGCATTTTGGTTTTACTAAATTTGCAAATTATCTTTCCAGCCTTATAACAGCCTTATCACAGGGGCTATTACAGGCCAAACCCTCTAGGCAAACAGCTTTTGTTACATTCCTCAAATACATTTATATAAGGCTTTAAAATATGCAAATAATACTTCCTATGGCTTGAAAATACACAGACATATGTAGCAAAACTGGAAACAAATTTACATTAGAGATAACTCTGTGTAGAGAGAAGAAACACAAGCAGGGAGCACTACACAGCAGGTCCAACAGAATGTTTTAAGTTTCATTTTTCAAGCTAGAGGCAAATGTCTGGGTATTCATTATTTTATCCTTTGTTTTTTTGATATTTGGTATATCTGATATGTCATAATAACCTGATTGGAAAGAGACCTGGTCACAGCTCATGTGAAACAAAACAAAAGTTGGGGAATTCCTTTTAACCGTAAGCTCAGTATGAGTCATCAGTAAGATGTGGTTTTTCAAAACTACGGCAGTCTTGGGCAGCACTAAGAAAACCACTGTCTCAGTCAAGGCTGATACTAGGGACTCTGTTATTTACAGATTCTCATTTATTTCCTTCTGCTAGACTCTAAGAGATCTTTGTGTATGTGTTCTCTGATGTGTGATGTGTCTAAAGTTGTTATGTGGCTGCTAGGCACATACTGGCTCAAAAATGTTTGTTGAATGGTGAACGAGTTTGTCCATGTGTATAAATACAAATATGTTTTTGTTTGGGTTGAATTTGCTATTATGCTGCTTAAAATTTCTCCATCTATTTCATAAATCATATTATTTCTTTCTCATACAGTTTTCTTCGGGTGTTGGTATTAATGTTATTTTAGCCTTGTGTGTGTGTGCTAAGTCACTTCAGTCATGTCCAATTCTTTGCAACTCTTTGGACTATGACCCACAAGGCTCCTCTGTCTATGGGATTCTCCAGGCAAGAACAGTGAAGAGGGTTGCCATGTCGTCCTCCAAGGGATCTTCCCAGCTCAGGAATCAAACCCGTATCTTTTGTCTCTTATATCTCTCGCATTGGCAGGCAGGCTCTTTACCATTAGTGCCACCTAGGAAGCCCTGTTTTAGCCTTATCACTCTCTTACTCTGGAATAATTTATATAAGATTAGAATGAGGTGATCCTTGAACACTGGTTAGAGTTGTCTGTGTAATTGTCTGGGATGTGTGTTTTAGTGGGGAGGATTATAACAGCAGCTATTGTCAACAGTCCTTAATTATCATTTGCTTCCCACACAGAAAGTTTCTTTGTCTGTCTTCATGTATGTAGCAATTGGATGCTGGTCTCAGCTTCTCTATTCCGTAGCTCTCTTCCAGCTTTTTCTATTGGATGGCTCTACCATCTAAACTTTTTTTTACCTTCAGCTCCAAGTGAAAGTAAGCCAAGAACTCTAAGAAGGATTTTGGGTGGCAGTCCTTGTGAGTGTTATACTCCTTTTTGTACTCACCTACTACATGGCAAGGGTGAACACTGACATTTGAGGAATCAGCGAATTAAAATTGACTGGAATGGGTGAATGTAGCTCAGATGACCATTATATCTACTACTGTGGGCAAGAACCCCTTAGAAGAAAAGGAGTAGCCATCACAGTCAACAAAAGAGTCCAAATGCAGTACTTGGATGCAATCTCAAAAATGACAGAATGATCTCTGTTTGTTTCCAAGGCAAACCATTTTATATTACGGTAATCCAAGTCTATGCACTGACCAGTAATGCTGAAGAAGCTGAAGTTGAATGGTTCTATAAATACCTACAAGACCTTCTAGAACTAACACCCCAAAAAGATGTCCTTTTCATTATAGGGAACTGGAATGCAAAAGTATGAAGTCAAGAAACACCGGGAGTAACAGGCAAATTTGGCCTTGGAGTACAGAATGAAGCAGAGCAAAGGCTAATAGAGTTTTGCCAAGAGAACACATCGGTCATAGCAAACACCCTCTTCCAACAACACAAGAGAAGACTCTACACATGGATATCACCAGATAGTCAACACCAAAAACAGACTGATTATATTCTTTCCAGCCAAAGATGGAGAAGCTCTATACAGACAGCAAAACCAAGACTGGGAGCTGACTGTGGCTCAGATCATGAACTAGTTATTGCCAAATTCAGACTTAAATTGAAGAAAGTAGGGAAAACCACTAGACCATTCAAGTATGACCTAAATCAAATCCCTTATGATTATACAGTGGAAGTGAGAAATAAATTTAAGGGACTAGATCTGATAGACAGAGTACCTGATGAACTATGGATGGAGGTTTGTGACATTGTACAGGAGACAGGGAGCAAGACCATTCCCAAGAAAAATAAATGCAAAAGAAGCAAAATGGCTGTCTGAGGAGGCCTTACAAATAGTTGTGAAAAGAAGAGAAGCAAAAAGCAAAGGAGAAAAGGAAGATATGCTCATTTGAATGCAGAGTTCCAAAGAATACCAAGGAGAGATAACAAAGCCTTCATCAGTGATCAGTGCAAAAGAATAGAGGAAAACAATAGAATGGGAAAGATTAGAGATCTCTTCAAGAAAATTAGAGATACCAAGGGGACATTTCATGCAAAGATAGGCTCTATAAAGGACAGAAATGGTATGGACCTAACAGAAGCAGAAGATATTAAGAAGAGGTGGCAAGAGTACACAGAAGAACTGGACAAAAAAGATCTTCATGACCCAGGTAATCACGATGCTGTGATCACTCACCTAGAGCCAGACATCCTGGAATGCGAAGTCAAGTGGGCCTTAGGAAGCATCACTATGAACAAAGCTAGTGGAAGTGATGGAATTCTGGTTGAGCTATTTCAACTCCTAAAAGATGATGCTGTGAAAGTGCTGCACTCAATATGCCAGCAAATTTGGAAAACTCAGCAGTGGCCACAGAACTGGAAAAGGTCAGTTTCCATTCCAATCCCTAAGAAAGGCAATGCCAAAGAATGTTCAAACTTCTGCCCAATTGCACACATCTCACATGCTAGTAAAGTAATACTCAAAATTCTCCAAACCAGGCTTCAACAATATGTGAACCATGAACTTGCAGATGTTCAAGCTGGTTTTAGAAAAGGCAAAGGAACCAGAGATCAAATTGCCAACAACTGCTGGATCATGGAAAAAGCAAGAGAGTTCCAGAAAAACATCTATTTCTGCTTTATTGACTATGCCAAAGCGTTTGACTGTGTGGATCACAATAAACTGTGGAAAATTCTGAAAGAGATTGGAATAGCAGACCACTTGACCTGCCGCTTGAGAAATCTGTATGCAGGTCAGGAAGTAAAGTTAGAACTGGACACAGAACAATAGACTGGTTCCAAATAGGAAAAGGAGTACGTCAAGGCCGTATATTGTCACCCTGTTTATTTAACTTATATGCAGAGTACATCATGAGAAACGCTGCCTGGATGAAGCACAAGCTGGAATCAAGATTGCCGGGAGAAATATCAATAACCTCTGATATGCAGATGACACCACCCTTATGGCAGAAAGTAAAGAAGAACTAAAGAGCCTCTTGATGAAAGTGAAAGAGTGAAAAAGTGGAAAAGTTGGCTTAAAGCTCAACATTCAGAAAACAAAGATCATGGCATCCGGTCCCATCACTTCATGGCAGACAGATGGGGAAACAGTGGAAACAGTGGCAGATTTATTTTGGGGGGGGTCCCAAATCACTGCAGATGGTGACTGCAGACATGAAATTAAAGACGCTTACTCCATGGGAGAAAAGTTATGACCAACCTAGACAGCATATTAAAAAGCAGAGACATTATTTTGCCAACAAAGGTCTGTCTAGTAAAGGCTATGGTTTTTCCAGTAGTCATGTATGGATGTGAGAGTTGGACTATAAAGAAAGCTGAGCACTGAAGAACTGATGCTTTTGAAGTATGGTGTTGGAGAAGACTCTTGAGAGTCCCTTGGACTGCAAGGAGATCCAACCAGTCCATCCTAAAGGAAATCAGTCCTGAATATTCATTGGAAGGATTGATGTTGAAGCTGAAACTCCAATACTTTAGCCACCTGATGCGAAGAGCTGACTCATTTGAAAAGACCCTGATGCTGGGAAAGATTGAAGGCAGGAGGAAAAGGGGATGACTGAGGATGAGATAATTGGATGGCATCACTAAGTCAATGGACATGAGTTTGGGTGGACTCCGGGAGTTGGTGATGGACAGGCAGGCCTGGCGTACTGCAGTCCATGGGGTCGCAAAGAGTCGACACAACTGAGCGACTGAACTGAACTGAACTAGCTGGCACTCTACTTGTGGATTCAACCTAATTGGAAGGCAGATGTATCAATATTTCCTGGAAAAGGAAATAGCCTTGCTGAGTATCCAGCCAATCTATCATATTACCGATATCAGTTTCCATATTACTTGCAATTCTACTTAGGCCTTCTATTTCTTTCTAAGTCAATTTTGTAAGCTATATCTTTCTAGGGATTTTTTTCCTCCAGAGTTTTAAAATATACTGCCGTAAATTTGTTTTTAGAATTACATAAAAAGGGATAAATCTTTGTTGTTTCTGTAGCTATGCTGCACTTTAAAAAAATATCATTTGTGTCTATTTCCTATTTCTCCTTTGCCCAAATTCATTACAGCTCTATCCATTTTATCAGCTTTAAAAATCATATTTTATCATTATGCCGTGATCTTCTTTGAACCTAATAATATTTTTAGTTCAAATTTTCATTTGACTGTAAAACAGCTACACTAGGAACATGATTCATTTGTGTTTTCTAAGTATAATTTTTCTCTAATTTTATTCTCAATCTATGTTTTACACTTTAGATATGCCACTTTTAAACAGCAATAACTGGACTAAAGCACATTTTAAAATGCTTTCATTTCAAATGCCTCCCTCCTTTGCCTTACACTGTTGGTATCGGTAGTAGTTTTCTATTGCTGCTGTATCAAAATTCCACAAACTTAGCAGCTTAATAAAAATTTTATTATCTTAGCATCTGTGGACCTTAAATCTGGCACAGATCCCAGCAGGCTAAAATCAAGGTGCTAGCAGACCTTAATCCTCTCCTACAGCTTCTTGTAGCTGTAGCATCTGAGTAGCATCTTGTTCTGCGCTTTTTTCTGTTTCTGGAGGCCATTTGTACTCCTTGGCCCAAGGCCTTTTCCTCTATCTTCAAAGTCAGCAAAGGCTGTCAAGCCTTTCTCACAGTACATTCACTCTTACTTTATCTATAGTCACATTTCCCTCTCACGGACTCTTTTCTGGTTTCCTCTTCCATGTTCAAGAACCTTTTTGATTATATCGGATCCTGGTGATAATACAGAATGTGTGTGTGTGTGTGTGTGTGTGTGTGTGCACATGTGTGCTTAGTCGTGTCTGTCTCTCTGTGACCCCATGGGCTGCAGTCTGCCAGACTCTGCTCTTCATGGAATTTTCCAGGCAAGAATACTGGAGTGGGTTGCCATTTCTTTCTCCAGGGGATCTTCCCGATCCAGGGACTGAACCCTCATCTCTTGCATCTCCTGAATTGGCAGGCAGATTCTTTATCATTGTGCCATCTGGGAAGCCTTTATACAGGATAATCTTATTTTAAGGCCAGCTGGTCAGAAACCTTAGTTCCATCTGCAACCTAAATTTCCCTTTGCCATATAATATAATGTTCATAGATTCTGAGGAGTGAGACATGGACATCCTTGGGAATTCATTATTATACCTACCATGGTAACTTGTCTTTTTTAACTTCCAAAAATAATACATTCTATAATATGCTTATTTAGCTTTTCTACAAGTTAACAAATTTCTTTGTTCTCTATTCTTGTACCTCATTCTTTTCCTCTGCGTTTATTTTTCCTCTTTTAGAAAAATATTAATTATAAAAGATGATTAGTGATCAACTCTCAGTTTCGGTTTACCTGAAAAATGTCATAGTTTTTCCTTGCATCTTGAAAGTTAGTTTTCTGAATATATTAATATAAGATGACAAATTTTTCCTCTCAAAATTTGAAAGCCACTATTACACCATCTTCTGCTTCCATTTTTGTTATTGAGAAGTCAGCTCTTGGTCTAGTTGTCATTCCTTTGTAGATAATCTATCTTGTCTGTTTAAGATTTTATTCTCGCCTCTGATATTCTACATATTTTTATCATAATTACTCTTTGTGTGCATTTCTTTTAATTTGTTCTCTTTGGGATTTGTTCTGCTTTCTGAATTAAGGAGTAATGTCCTGCTGCATTTCCTAAATTCTCACTTTCTGAAATACTGAGATGTTTATTGCACCAAATAATTCGACTCTTCACATTCCTTAACCTCTCCTTCCTAGTTTCCATTATTTCCATTTCTCTCTGGTGCACATTGGAAAATACATTTAGAATGTATCTTAAATTTAATTGCGGCTTCCCTGATGGCTCAGTGGTATAGAATCTACCCCTGTAATGCAGGAGTCGCAGGTTTGACCCCTGGGGCAGGAAGATCCCATGGTGGAGGAAATGGCAACACACTCCAGTACTCCTGCCTGAAAAATCCTATAGACAGAGGAGCCTGGAGGGCTACACTCCATGGGGTCACAAAGAGTCATACACGACTGAGCAACTGTGTATATATGTATGTATATTTAATTAATTCTATTCAGCTTTATTTATTGTGTAATCCACTCAATGAAAATTCATTTCAATAATTTATGTTAATTTCTAGAAATTGTATTTGCTTCTTATATTTGTCAGTCTTTTTTGAAATATCCTTTTCCATGCTAATGTTATTAAATTACTGTATAATTCCCTTAAGTACTTTCAACATTGTTATCTTGGCTATAGTGAGTTCAATATCTGAAATCCTTGGAGTCAAATTGTTCTCAAGCAAACAAGTTCAACGTTGTAAGCTTGCTTTGTGCTGCGAGTTCACGTTTTTCTGAGCTTTATCTGTGTTAATCCTGCAAGGTATTCACAGTAGGTGCATCCCTCCTGGACCTAGTTAGATTTGTTTCAAAGGGAACTATGGGGCACTACAAAGTCAGCACCACCTGAAGTCAGTATCTCCACTTGGGGCTTTTCAAATTGTGTTATTAGGACAAGCTTGCAGTTACCAATTTTTAGAAGGGAATTTTCACCCCTTAGATTCAATGAGTTAAGAGTCTTCTGCCTTTATTAGTAGTTAAAAGGTTTTTGTAATCCACCATTTCACTGACTAAATATGTAGCTTTAGAAGATTCTGGCTTTATATAGGGTTACATTTCTTCACCTTGTGCTGACCCAAAGCTTTAACAAGTGCACCCATAAAAATCCAAGACTCTCAGTTACTGAGAACAATTTATTCTCCCAAGATAGCTTTATATCAAGTGTAAGTTCACCATTCTGGTTTCAAACTTCCCTTTAATTCCCTGCTATTTGCAATTTTGCCTTACTTTTTTGCATGCTCAAATATGTATTTAATATCTGTCATACTTTATCCTGTTTTCTAGTATATTGTGTGGAAAGGTTTTAGAGCATCTTATCCACACTGATTCTGGAAAGGAGGCCCCATCAGATGGGATATTTATCTTCTGTAATCGGCTATAATTTATTCTTGAACATTTTATAGCTTTTCTCCATCATATTCTGGCTTGTACTATACCTGTATTTTTATACATCTTTATATCCCTATATGGTGGTTAAGTTTCATGAAAAGGAACAAAATAAAAGAGCAATGCTTTCCATTTACTTTGCTCATTTCAACTGTGACCATGGAGAAGTGAATGTTTGCATCTATTTCTGAAAATTTGACATTTTCATACTTTATTACTTTATTCTTTCTATTCTGGGGCATTTTAAACTGAACTGTTCTGCTCTGTAATTCAAACCATGCCAGAGTAAAAAGATCCTTAAAGAAGAAATATTACCAAAGGCTAGATTGGGACATGGAAGGAGGCCAGAGAAGGGGGAGTCCTTTATTCTTTCAAAATATTGAACTTTTATGTGATATACAAATGTGACCAAGAAAAGTTTTTACCAGCAGCCTAGAGGTGGGTGAGATGAAATTTTATTATACATGGCATGCAACCAGGCTGCAATATAAATGCCATTTCTGTTCCTCTCTCATACAGAAATTTGATCATGATTCCATTAAACCTTATACACTGGTATGAAAGATACATGTAATTTAACCACACATAATGCTGCTCTAGTGCTCAGAAGTATTTTTTGCTTCAAAGATGGAGCCTTTTGTTCCAATACCACCTACAAGACAACTATTTCAGCACTTTTAAAGCTGGACCAGAAAATAAGCATGCATTTGCTAAGCAACAAGAGTACCTCAACTGCCTGGGATTTAAGCCACTGACGTCAGTACACATTAGCCAAAATACTTTCCCCTCCTCCACAGCCCCAAACTGTAAACACCCAGCTTGTATGAAATTGGCCTGACAACAATTTTGGGAGCGTGAACAAGAGAATGTGAAATGCAATTTCCCAGCATGACTGCCAGGTTGCCAGAAAGCGTCTTCATTCCACTAACTCACAAAACTGTCCATGTCTACTGGTGCACAGTATGTAGCAGAGAGATAAAAATCTAAACGACACAACCCTGGACACAGATGTAAGACCTGACCAAAAGCCTGGTCCAGGCTGAAAAGAATGTCCTTCATTTACAAGCAAGCATAATTTCTTCATTTCAATATTTCTGCATCTTCTTATCACACTTTCTGCCTTAACATTTTAGGACATTTATGTTAAAGGATGAGTACATTGTATTGCTTTTATGCAGCCTGATCATGATGACTTGTTTCTCACAGGATTTTTATTCACAGCATTGCCTTTCTATAAGGAATGCACATTAGGAAATTCTTGGTTTGTCATTTGCTGCAATACAACGCAGATTACATCAAATGTATGAATAATCTTACATAAGAATGGATCATGGAACAGAAATTGAAATGAACTGCTGGAAACCTAAAGGTGTTACCCAGAAATGAGGGAGGGCTCAACCCTCCTGCCAATTTTCAAAGCTCTGCCTAGTTCCAGAAAAGATTGAGTGGTTGTTACTACAGAAGGATGGGAGATTACTCTTGAGGTTTCTTTCCCATAGCCAAAGATTACCTTCTATAGTCACCTGTTAGGAATAGACCCATGTCTAGTCACCATGGGAAGGAGTAGTAAATGTTAAAGAGAGAGGAGCTTACCACTGGAACATTTTGTCTAACGCCAGGTTCTTGAAAGCATACAATATTTCTTCTCTCTTCTACATGCAGAGAGAAAGTTTACTGCATCTTTTCCATTTTTTTCTCCTTGTTAGTATTAAAGTACAAATCTCAAAGGATCCACCAGCTAAAAGATCATGAGAAATAGACACAAAATTCTAGTATCATCTCACAATTCAAAGTCCTTAATAGCACAAGAGAACAGTAATGATATTGATACTTAAATGGCATGCTAGACATTATTGGGACTTTTTAGAATACAGAACTCTTCTTACTAAATGTGCCAGAACCAAACCCAATACACACATGGTCAGGACATTTGTGAGAAATCAGAACATTATATCTGTGCTATTCTGAGACGCTCACAAGCCCAGAGTTAAGCAAAACTATATTGGAATCCTCACTCTGCCTTTTACTAACTCTACAGACCTGCTCTGCTAAATGAGTTATAGTTTTTAAAACAGGAATAATAATTTCAAGAAGCATTGCTGTGCAGATAAAGAAAACACATGTCAATTTCTGGTATACAGTACACACAGAATAAGTGATAGATTTTATTCATGTGTTGTTCAATTGCTAAATTGTGTCTGACTCTGCAATCCCATGGACAGCAGTGTGCCAGGATCCTCTGTCCTCCACTATCTCCTGGAGTTTGCTCAAATGTCCACTGAGTTGGTGATGCCATCCAATCATCTCATCCTCTGTCACCCCATTCTCCTCCTGCGTTCAATCTTTCCCACCATCAGGGTCTATTCCAATGACTTGGCTCTTTGCATCAAGTGGTCAAAGTATTGGAGCATCAGCATCAGTCCTTCCAATGAATATTCAGAGGTGATTGTGTTTAGAAATGACTCTTTTGATCTCCTTGCAGTCCAAGGGACTCTCAAGAGTCTTCTCCAGCACCACAATTCGAAAGCATCAATTCTTTGGGGCTCAGCCTTCTTTATGGACCAGCTCTCATATCCATACATGACTAATAGAAACACCATAGTTTTAACTAGATGGACCTTTGTGGAAAAAGTATGTCTCTGCTTTTGAATATGCTGCCTAGGTTTGCCATAGCTTTCCTTCAAGAAGCAAGCATCTTTAAATTTCATGGCTGTAGTCACTCCTCAGTGATTCTTGAGCCAAAGAAAATAAAATCTGTCACCGTTTCCACTTTTTTCCCCTTCTGTTTGCCATGAAGTGATGGGACCATACACCATGATCTTAGTTTTTTCTTTTTCTTTTTTTTTTTTTAATGTTGATTTCAAGCCTGCTATTTCACTCTTCTCTTTCACCCTCATCAAGAGGCTCTTCAGTTCCTCCTCACTTCCTGCCATTATTCATACCCCAAATGTTAATAGATTACTCAGTGTTGAATATTTGATGCACATCTCTGTTATGCAAGGCTTCTCAAACACTTGGAGAATGTATAAAAGCAAGCCAGATTCCCAAGGTCCATCTTAGAGATTCTGAGATTCTCCAATCTGAACCCTTCATGAAGTTCCACAGCTGTTCCTGCTGATTAGCTGGGTTTGGGGATACCAGGATAATGAATCCATATGAGAACTAAGTTCTAAAATGTGGTTTGCGGATAGACAAGAATTCTAGGAAGTGATCTGGGGATACACATTAGAGTGCAACCTTGATGCAACCAATAAGAAAGACAATTGTATTTATAAAGTGACTTAATTCATCTCCAAGGGCTCACTTCTCATTAAGTTCCTATTTATTAATATAATCATCTTTATTCATTGTGATGGCCTGAAGACAAGTGTCCATGTCTCACACTTATTTTAGGAAAGTTATACTCACCCTTTAAAATTTCTAGAATAGCATATGTACTCCAAGCCCATCACTAATACTCTTAGTATGAGTGCTTTCTATGATTTTTCAAGCACAATTATGACTAATAATATGAATTTGAAAATTGTCAGCAATATTAGAACTTTTGGACATGCTGTTGCTGCGATTATGTCTAATCCAGGTCTATCTTTTCTATGTTTCTACTTCTCACAACCTTCCTCAATACTCCTTGGTTAAAATACTTCTTCTAATTCTATCTTCTGGCTTTCCCAATGGCCATTTCCATTTATAAGATCTCCATCTCTGGTCACAAGTCTGAAATTAATAAAAACTTTTATTCTAAACATCTCAAAATGCTGTGCAAACATTAACATATCCTCATATCCTAAATGTAGCAGTGATGGAGGAACAGATAATCACTCTCTTAGGAGCAACTCTGGGCTATCATTCCAGATCACATGTTTCAAGATTGCTGCAACATCCAAGCAAGATACATTTATAAAAATTATAAAATATGACTGTGTACATTTACATGAAATGTGAAGCAATTACAATGGAAAAAATCCTTTCAATGTATTTTTAAAAAGTTTAAACACCCAGTTTTATTGAATTCTTAAATTTTGGAAGAACATTTTTGGGTCCAAACATTTATATTTCTGATTCCTGGTCTTTTTCCAATAAAGAATTGTTCTGGAAAATTTGAGTAAGGTCTGTTTAGTTGTTTTGAAATATATAGTGAGCCAAAACAAAAAGCGAACAGGGATGCAACAGGATAATTCAAAGCATATTTTTAAATTGACATTTTGAGTGGAGATCATTTCTCACAGGGGAATACTCTTTTAGGAGTATTTTTTCACAGAGAATTTTCTTTCAAGGTAATATTTTTAAGAGCGAAAACTCACATCTGAAAGCACAATACATGAGGCAGAATAACAAAGCTGTTCTTATTCCAAAGTAACATTCAAGAAGATAGAAGAGTTTTTAACTCCTTTTCTTAGCATAAGCAGTCATTTGCTATTAAAAACATATTCCTCTTTGCATAAACATTAATACAGATGAACGGCATGTTGATTATTGCATCCAATAGAAAAATTTCAGGACCATCTACCGCACATAAATGTTCCAAATTTACACTTCAGTAAAGAAAAAACGTGGATTACTTTTAGAACGAAGAGTTCAAAGTTTTTATTTAAAGCAACACACTCACACAGACACAAAACCACACAGCCAATATAAGGTCTACTTGACAATCATATGTAAATGTCCAAGAATATTTGAGTGCTTTTTTTGGCTTCAATTCTCATTCAGTATTCTCACGCCACATAATGTGAATTGAATGGGAAGTCCTGTGGATTTGTATTCCTTCCAAGTTAGTGCTATCACAATTGATCAAGGGAGTCAAAGGAAATGATTAGATTTGATATTTTTAAAGCTTTTATCCCAAGAGTACTTTTTAATAGATTTTTTAAATTTTATTTTATTTTTAAACTTTACATAATTGTATTAGTTTTGCCAAATATCAAAATGATATTGTAACTTCTAAGAAATAGGAGATATATATTTATATTTATTAACTAATATTTGTTCTTTTTTAATCACTTCTGATGCTATCAAATGAAGTCTATATGAAACAGACTTTAGCCACGAGAATTACTATAGAAAGTTGGGAAGTTACCCTATTTCTTTAAAATATGTTTCCTTGTCAAAATAATTACCACATTAAAATAATTGAAAAATACATAAAATAATAGAAAAACATTCATGTTTTCACCAATAATTGAAAACTGGTAGCGTTTTCCATATTTGCTTTATCCCCCAACAAATACTGCACATGAAGTTGAAGTCTTCTTTGACCACCATCCTTTCCCTATCCCTCTTCCCAGAGGAACCACTAGCATGAGTTTGATGGGCCACAGTCTGGCCTTCTGGGTTTCATGGCTCCAAACTTGGGCTTAAATTAGAGCCTTGGGGATCCTGTTCCACACAAATTGTGTATTTTGAACCCCATGTAAAGGAAGTGGGCCAGGAGCCAATTCTTGATGGTGATTCTTCCTCCTCACTGAGCCGAATTAATTCAGTCCCCCATTCCCTATAAGATTCCACCCCCCCCAACACACACACATAGCTTTCCCCAGTGGTCCCTCTCCACTCCCCCACTTTGGCCAGCAGACAGACAGCTCCGCCTCCTGAGTGGACACTGAAGCCCCAGCCTCTTCTATCCTAAACTGGTCCTGGCACGATGTCAGCCATGAGGTTTTAGCCCCACTGTGATGGACTTTCTCTTTCCTGTTGTTTTTCAGTTGCTAAGTTGTGTCCAACTCCTTGTGACTCCATGGACTGCAGCACACCAGGCTTCCCTGACCTTCACTATCTCCTGAAGTTTACTCAAATTCAGTCCATTGAGTCGGTGATACCATCCAACCATCTCCTCTTCTGTGGGCCCGTTCTCCTCTTGACCTCAATTCTTACAAGCATCAGGGTCTCTTCCAATAAGTCAGCTCTTTCCTTCATTTTAGTCACTCAGTTGGTCCGACTCTTTGTGACCCCATGGACTGCAGCACGCCAGGCCTCCCTGTCCATCACCAGTCCTGGCATGTACTCAAACTCAAGTCCATTGAGTAGGTGATGCCATGCAACCATCTCATCCTCTATCGTCCCCTTTTCCTCCTGCCCTCAATCTTTCCCAGCATCAGTGCTTTTCAAATGAGTCACATCTTTGCTTAGGTGGCCAAAGTATTGGAGTTTCAGCTTCAACATCAGTCCTTCCAATGAATACCCAGGACTGATCTCCTTTAGGATGGACTGCTTGGATCTCCTTGCAGTCCAAGGGACTCTCAAGGGTCTTCTCCAACACCACAGTTCAAAAGCATCAATTCTTTGGCACTCAGCTTTCTTTATAGTCCAACTCTCACATCCATACATGACTACTAGAAAAATCATAGCCTTGACTAGACTGACCCTTGTTAGTAAAGTAATGTCTCTGCTTTTTAATATGTTGTCTAGGTTGGTCATAACTTTTCTCCCAAGGAGAAAGCATCTTTTAATTTCATGGCTGCAATCACCAACTGCAGTGATTTTGGAGCCCAAAAAAATAAAGTCTGACACTGTTTCTGCTGTTTCCCCATCTATTTGCCATGAAGTGATGGGACTGGATGCCATGATCTTTGTTTTCTGAATGTTGAGCTTTAGGCCAACTTTTTCACTCTCTTCTTTCACTTTCATCAAGAGGCTCTTTAGTTCTTCTTCACTTTCTGCCATAAGGGTGGTGTCATCTGCATATCTGAGGTTATTGATATTTCTCCCGGCAATCTTGATTCCAGCTTGTGCTTCTTTCAGCCCAGTGTTTCTCATGATGTACTCTGCATAGAAGTTAAATAAGCAGGGTGACAATATACAGCCTTGACGTACTCCTTTTCCTATTTGGAACCAGTCTGTTGTCCCATGTCCAGGTCTAACTGTTGCTTCCTGACCTGCATACAGATTTCTCTAGAGGTGGTCAGGTGGTCTGTTATTCCAATCTGTTTCAGAATTTTCCACGGTTTATTGTGATCCATATAGTCAAAGGCTTTAGCATAGTCAATAAAGCAGAAATAGATATTTTTCTGGAACTCTTGCTATTTCGATGATCCAGCAGATGTTGGCAATTTAATCTCTGGTTCCTCTGCCTTTTCTAAAACTAGCTTGAACATCTGGAAGTTCACAATTCATGTATTGTTGATCCCTGGCTTGGAGAATTTTGAGCATTACTCTGCTAGTATGTGAGATGAGTGCAATTGTGCAGTAGTTGAAGCATTTTTGGGATTGGAATGAAAACTGACCTTTTCCAGTCCTGTGGCCACTGCTGAGTTTTCCAAATTTGCTGGCATATTGAGTGCAGCACTTTCAGAGCACCATCTTTTAGGATTTGAAAATAGCTCAACAGGAATTCCACCACCTCCACTAGCTTTGTTCGTAGTGATGCTTCCTAAGGCCCACTTGACTTCACATTCCAGCATTCTGGCTCTAGTTGAGTGATCACACCATCGTGATTATCTGGGTCATGAAGATCTTTTTTGTCCAGTACTTCTGTGTATTCTTGCCACTTCTTCTTAATATCTTCTGCTTCTGTTGGGTCCGTACCATTTCTGTCCTTTATCGAGCCCATCTTTGCATGAAATGTTCCCTTGGTATCTCTAATTTTCTTGAAGAGATCTCTAGTCTTTCCCATTCTATTATTTTCCTCTATTCCTTTGCACTGATCACTGATGAAGGCTTTTTTATCTCTTCTTGCTCTTCTTTGGAACTCTGTATTCAAATGGGTATATCATTCCTTTTCTCCTTTGCTTTTTACTTCTCTTCTTTTCACAGCTATTTGTAAGCCCTCCTCAGACAGCCATTTTGCTTTTTTGCATTTATTTTTCTTGGGAATGGTCTTGCTCCCTGTCTCCTGTACAGTGTCACAAACCTCCATCCATAGTTCTTCAGGCACTCTGTCTATCAGATCTAGTCCCTTAAATTTATTTCTCACTTCCACTGTATAATCATAAGGGATTTGATTTAGGTCATACTTGAATGGTCTAGTGGTTTTCCCTACTTTCTTCAATTTAAGTCTGAATTTGGCAATAACTAGTTCATGATCTGAGCCACAGTCAGCTCCTGGTCTTGTTTTTGTTGACTGTATAGAGCTTCTCCATCTTTGGCTGGAAAGAATATAATCAGTCTGTTTTTGGTGTTGACCATCTGGTGATGTCCATGTGTAGAGTCTTCTCTTGTGTTGTTGGAAGACGGTGTTTGCTATGACCAATGTGTTCTCTTGGCAAAACTCTTATTAGCCTTTGCTCTGCTTCATTCTGTACTCCAAGGCCAAATTTGCCTGTTATTCCAGGTGTTTCTTGGCTTCGTACTTTTGCATTCCAGTCCCCTATAATTAAAAGGACATCTTTTTTGGGTGTTAGTTCTAGAAGGTCTTGTAGGTCTTCATAGAACCGTTCACCTTCAGCTTCTTCAGTGTTACGGTGAGGGCATAGACTTGGATTACCGTGATATTGAATGGTTTGCCTTGGAGACAAAGAGATCATTCTGTGATTTCTAAAACTGCATCCAAGTATTGCACTTTGGACTCTTTTGTAGACTATGATGGCTACTCCATTTCTTCTAAGGGATTCTTGCCCACAGTAGTAGATATAATGGTCATCTGAGTTAAATTCACCCATTCCAGTCCATTTTAGTTTGCTGATTCCTAAAATGTCAGTGTTCACTCTTGCCATCTCCTGTTTGATCACTTCCAATTTGCCTTGATTCATGGACCTAACAATCTAGGATCCTCTGCAATATTGCTGTTTATAGCATCGGATCTTGCTTCCATCACCAGTCACATCCACAACTGGGTATTGTTTTTGCTTTGGCTCCATCCCTTCATTCTTTCTGGAGTTATTTCTCTAGTGATCTCCAGTAGTATACTGGGCACCTACCAACCTGTGGATTTCATCTTTTGGTGTCCTATTTTTTTGCCTTTCATACTGTTCATGATGTTCTCAAGGCAGGAATACTGAAGTGGTTTGCCATTACCTTCTCCAATGGACCACATTTTGTCAGAACTCTCCACCATGACCCATCAGTCTTGGGTGGCCCTACACGGCATGGCTCAAAGTTTCATTGAGTTAGACAAGGCTGTGGTCCATGTGATTAGATTGGTTAGTTTTCTGTGACCAATCTAATCAATCTGACCAATTGGTTAGCTCTTTCCTAGCCCCTGACAATTTTCCTCTCTTCTTCAGAGCAGAATGGCTTGTATTTAACATTTGTAAAAATAATTCTCTTAATTTTTTGTTTCAGAGGATGGCAAGTGGTTTTAATATATCTTCCATTCCCTTCCTGACCTAAAAGTCACTTATTATCTAAAGAATTAAAATAAGTTTTAGAAGTCTAAAATGAAACAGAACATCTTAATTAAAATACATACATATATATTTTACAACTACTGTGAATACTATCATTCACTCATCACATAAGTAGTTACAGAACATTTACTGTGTGCCAAGGACTTAGCAATGAATTAAACAAGCATAATAGTGATGAAATACAAATAAAACTGGTCTGTATTTGGTATAGCAAAGTTAAAAGAAGTTTAGTGATTCAGACAAATCAATCAAATCCAATCAGTTTTCAATCACAGAAGGATAATTATCACTATATTAACCCAAATAACTGAGTAATAATATTTGTAAAAAAAACAAATTTCAGATTAAGCTTTATATTCAGTAAAAATTATTTTATGAATTAATAGATTAGATCTTACAGTTCCATTTGCCAGTACCATCTGACAAATACTTCCACAAGCATATTTTCATCTTGTCAGAATCATAAAGTTACAAAAGAAAATAAAAGGCAAACATTCATTGAGTGTCTACTATATATTCCTAGCACTGGGCTGGTGACTCGTCACAATTTGTCTCTAGAAACTGAAGCTCAGAAACTTTTCATAGTTCAGAAATTAGAAAGTCTTCAAGTTTGCATTGTAACTCAAAATCTATAATACCAAAGCTTCCTCCCTTAAAATACTATGCGTAAAAATCTTTATGCAGAAGGATAAAGAATGAGTATGTACAGAGGCTTCTTCCAATGTGCCAACTTGACATTTTCTAGAATGCCTATTGTATTTGAGAGCTTTTAACTATAACTTGCCTAACTAAGACATCTTTTGCCAGTCTACAAAGTTCCAGGACATGAGAGAGTGATTTCCTGCAAATAACTTCTAATTCATCTGGGCACTGAGAGTCTAATATAGTGCCTGGAACATCAGAAGTCCTAGTTCACTGAATGGATGAGAAAACTGGAAAGATCTCAATCACTGGATTTGGTGATAACGGAGCCAAAGTTTCTGTTTGTGTTCTGTTAATTATTATTATTTTTACTTTCTGTTATTTTGTTTTCTGTTATTTCCATTCCACCTTCTGCAAAATAAGAGTGACTTAGACAAGATGGTACTTTCCAGTTCCATTTAGATTCTAAATGTTGGTTGGATAATTAAGAGTCTTAAAAACACTTAGCCTAGATTTTAAAGATCTAGAGGATGAAGATTTATTTGGTTGGGGATTTACTGACACAAAAATCTCACTTACAACAAAAATCTCACTTACAACAAAAATTATATCCAACATTCCTGAGGTTAATCTGCAATCAGAATGTTTATCCAAAGTGCATATTTGAAAAAACCTAAGAAAGCTGATTTTTTCCCCTGTATTAAAGTTTACCCCTAGTTCAAGAATGCGGGCAAACTAAAAGATATGAATGTATAAAACCTCTAAAATGTCTAAAATCTTATTCAAAAGTAATTTATTTCCAAAGTATTGTTAGCTTTTCCTCCCTACTTGGGCTGCTTTTGTGATGTCTATAATTTCCTTTGCCCCCAACTGTGCAATAGATGGGTTCATAATAATTATTTGACTCATTACTGTCACGCTTCTTGGGCTTTCCTGGTAGCTGAGTTGGTAAAGAATCCGCCTACAATGCATGAGATCCCAGTTCTATTCCTGGATTGGGAAGATCCACTGGAGAAGGGATAGGCTACCCACTCCAGTATTCTTGGGCTTCCCTTGTGGCTCAGCTAGTAAAGAATCCATCTGAGATGTGTGCCGGGAGCAGGAGCTCCACCCATGACAAAGGTCATGAGGAAGGAGGCTCGGCATACGCAAAGGCGGGATCGAGCCTCAGGAGTCCCCCTGGAAATTCTCGAGCATCTACCCCCAAAACCAGAGTCTGCCTACTTTCTACTTTGTGCTCTCACCTACACCTCTGACTTTACGGGGGGCTGTCCCCCACTACCTCTCTCTGAAAAAAAGAGTTAACTTACAGCTCCAGTTAATAAAGTTCCTGGGTGTGATAGTGTTTCAACCTACAAACTCCTTTGGAAGTCCTCTAGCCTGCCTGAATAGGTTTTTCCGGCCACATGTGATTGCTCAGAGCCTGTGAGAGGCATGAGATGTTCTAAACTGTCTAAACACAGATTCCTTTGAGCAGTTAAAAGATTGATTAGAAATTGTATTGGTGAAGGGTTTTTCACTTCTTGGGCCAATGTTTGCTGCTAAGTCTCCATATCCCTTACCTGCTGTGTCCCTGGCAGTGTATTGATTAATATGATTGGTGTAAGTAGTAGCTTTAATGTTTGTAACCTTGGACCCTTGAGTTAATTCTTTTTCTTGTTATAGCCCACCATACCTTTGCCCTATAGGAATGCAACTTTATCTAATGCTTTTGGATGGTGGCGCCTGACTTTAGAATAATCACCTTTAGAGAAAAATAAGTTTCTTAAAATGTTAACAGGCTTCCGGGCCAGAAGATGATGCAAATCACCTAAACTTCTGCATATGATAAGTTTGCAGGAAGAAAGCTTGGCTTGCTGCATGACTCTACCCCTTCCCCCATTATCCTCTATGCATAACTTAAGGTGTAAAAACTACTTTGGAAAATAAAGTGCAGGCCTTGTTCACTGAAACTTGGTCTCCCCATGTCGTTCTTTCTTTCTCCTTTGGCTGAATTTTTCCTCTGAGGTGGGGAAGCTCGTCAAGCCTACTAATTTTGCTTGGGCTTCTAAGATCTGATCGGGGAAGCCTTAGTGTCTCCTCTCCTTTGGGAGAACAGGAGGACGCCTGCGGCCTTTGTAGGTGATATAAATTCCCTGCTTTGGAATTTTATTCAGCCTCTTTTCTTCACTGAATTTCTTCGATGAGCTACCCTTATTTCACCACTCTTTATATCCTTAATTAACGTTTTATTAAGCAGTTGTTTCCTGATCCTCGCCAAAGCCGTCCCCGCTTCGAATTCCCTGGATCCACCGGGGCTGGACCCCGGCAGATGTGGGAGACCTGGGTTTGATCCCTGAGTTGGGAAGATCCCCTGGAGAAGGGAAAGGCTACCCACTCCAGTGTTCTGGCCTGGATTGGATGTGACTGAGCGAATTTCACTTTCATTTTGTCATGCTCCTCTACCTCACCCCACCCCTAGAGGGGTCACCTGGTCTCATCTAATTACCCTTTACCTATAATTTATTTATTCATTTCTTCATTAAATACCATTTACCTTCTTTATTTATCTGTTTATTGTTCTCTTGCCTCTCCTTACACCTAGATGAAGCCTGGCAAAGCCTTTATTCTCTGCTGCATTTCCACACCTTTAGTAGATACTAAGTGAATATTTTATCGAGTGAATGAATTTCTCTAGATAAACAGCCTTATTTACCTTTGGATTCAGATGCCAAGCACAGTAACTGACATGTGGTGGGCACCCAATAAATGCTTGGGTGCTATGAGATAATTCTAAGAATAATTTTTAATAATGACAAGTTTATATGCGGAAGCAAAGAAATATCATTTTGGAGGTTTTAAAAAATTATTCTCCTTGAAAACTATAATCAATTTTATTGGAGCAAAATACTTTTTTCCTGAGTGGGGAAGAGATAAGAGAAAAAATTAAGTCTACATGATTATCTTCATAATATAAACAATTTATATGTTGCAAAATTATGTTACTCTTCTATCTCCTTTCATAATAATAACTTCTATTTATTGAACAAAAACTATATGCTAGGGACTACTATATATATTATATATATAATAGAATTGTCTCATTTAACCATAAAAGTTCTCTAAAGTGGATACAATTAACCTCAGTATGGAGCTCAAAGAAGTAACATGGTGAAAGTCACAGAAATTTGGTGAATTTGGGTTCCAACACAGGTCCCTGCATGCCACAAAGTCATTCACCTACTCGTAGTCCATGCTTCAAAATCAGAGCCACAGAATTCTGTACACTCCACACAACCTGCTTTCTGCAGTTTTACTCAAAATTCATCTCCCTACCTCCAGAATGGCTTAACTGGGTATTCAGCAATCTAAAGGGGATATTCCAAAGAAGAGTCAGTTTTTAACAGTTTAAAATGAGGAAAGTTTTTAATTGACTAATTGCTGTTTCCTCTTCTATTATCTTACTCCTTCATATGATTCCAACAACTCCATATGTGCTACCAGTGACCCCCAATGCCTACATCCACACCTCATTGCCAAAACCACTCCAATCTCAAAGAAAGGCAATGCCAAAGAATGTTCAAACTACCATACAATTGCACTCATTTCACATGCTAGCAAGATCATGCTCAAAATCCTTCAAGCTAGACTTTAGTAGTACATGAACCTAAAACTTCCATATGTACAAGCTAGATTTAAAAAAAGCAGAGGAAATCAAAGAGGACACTAATAGGTGGAGAAATATACCATATTCATGGATTGGAAGAATCAATATAGTGAAAATGAGTATACTACCCAAAGCAATTTATAGATTCAACGCAATCCCTATCAAGCTACCAACAGTATTCTTCACAGAGCTAGAACAAATAATTTCACAATTTGTATGGAAATACAAAAAACCTTGAATAGCCAAAGCGATCTTGAGAAAGAAGAATGGAACTGGAGGAATCAACCTACCTGACTTCAGGCTCTACTACAAAGCCACAGTTATCAAGACAGTATGGTACTGGCACAAAGACAGAAATATAGATCAACGGAATAAAATAGAAAGCCCAGAGATAAATCCACGCACATATGGACACCTTATCTTTGACAAAGGAGGCAAGAATATACAATGGATTAAAGACAATCTCTTTAACAAGTGGTGCTGGGAAAACTGGTCAACCACTTGTAAAAGAATGAAACTAGAACACTTTCTAACACCATACACAAAAATAAACTCAAAATGGATTAAAGATCTAAACATAAGACCAGAAACTATAAAACTCCTAGAGGAGAACATAGGCAAAACACTCTCTGACATACATCACAGCAGGATCCTCTATGACCCACCTCCCAGAATATTGGAAATAAAAGCAAAAATAAACAAATGGGACCTAATTAACCTTAAAAGCTTCTGCACATCAAAGGAAACTATTAGCAAGGTGAAAAGACAGCCTTCAGAATGGGAGAAAATAATAGCAAATGAAGCAACTGACAAACAACTAATCTCAAAAATATACAAGCAACCCCTGCAGCTCAACTCCAGAAAAATAAACGACCCAATCAAAAAATGGGCCAAAGAACTAAATAGACATTTCTCCAAAGAAGACATACAGACGGCTAACAAACACGTGAAAAGATGCTCAACATCACTCATTATCAGAGAAATGCAAATCAAAACCACTATGAGGTACCATTTCACACCAGTCAGAATGGCTGCGATCCAAAAGTCTACAAATAATAAATGCTGGAGAGGGTGTGGAGAAAAAGGAACCCTCTTACACTGTTTGTGGGAATGCAAACTAGTACAGCCACTATGGAGAACAGTGTGGAGATTCCTTAAAAAACTGGAAATAGAACTGCCTTATGATCCAGCAATCCCACTGCTGGGCATACACACTGAGGAAACCAGAAGGGAAAGAGACACGTGTACCCCAATGTTCATCTCAGCACTGTTTATAATAGCCTGGACATGGAAGCAACCTAGATGTCCATCAGCAGATGAATGGATAAGAAAGCTGTGGTACATATACACAATGGAGTATTATTCAGCCATTAAAAAGAATACATTTGAATCAGTTCTAATGAGGTGGATGAAACTGGAGCCTATTATACAGAGTGAAGTAAGCCAGAAGGAAAAACATAAATACAGTATACTAACGCATATATATGGAATTTAGAAAGATGGTAATGATAACCCGGTGTACGAGAGACACTGATGTATAGAACAGTCTTATGGACTCTGTGGGAGAGGGAGAGGGTGGGAAGATTTGGGAGAATGACATTGAAACATGTAAAATATCATGTAAGAAACAAGTTGCCAGTCCAGGTTCGATGCACGATACTAGATGCTTGGGGCTGGTGCACTGGGACGACCCAGAGGGATGGTATGGGGAGGGAGGAGGGAGGAGGGTTCAGGATGGGGAACACATGTATACCTGTGGCAGATTCATTTTGATATTTGGCAAAACTAATACAATTATGTAAAGTTTAAAAATAAAATAAAATTTAAAAAAAAAAAAAGCAGAGGAATCAGAGATCAAATGGCCAACATCTGTTGGATCATAGAAAGAGCAAGGGAATTCTGAAAAAACTATTTACTTCGGCTTCATTGACTACACTAAAGCCTTTGACTGTGTAGATTACAATAAACTGTGGAAAAGTCTTAAAGAGATAGGAATACCAGACCACCCTACCTGCCCCCAGAGAAACCTGTATGTAGGACAACAAGCAACAGTTAGAACTGGACAGGAAAAAACAGACTGTTAAAAACTGGGAAAGAAGTCCATCAAGGCTGTATACGGTCACCCTGCTTATTTAACTTATATGCAGAGTCCACCATGTGAAATGCCAGGCTGGATGAAGCACATGTTGGAATCAAGATTGCCAGGAGAAATATCAACAACATCAGATATGCAGATAATAGAACTTTAATGGCAAAAAGCAAAGAGGAACTAGAAAGTGTCTTGATGAGGGTGAAAGAGGAGAGTGAAAAAAGCTGGCTTACGACTCAATATTCAAAAAGCTAAGATCATGGCATCTGGTCCCATCACTTCATGGCAAATAAATGGGGAAAACAGGGACAGACTTTATTTTCTTGGGCTCCAAAATCACTGTGGATGGTGACTGCAGCCATGAAATTAAAAGATGCTTGCTCCTTGGAAGAAAAGCTATGACAAACCTAGGCAATGTATTAAAAAGCAAAGATATCACTTTTCTGACAAAAGTGCACATAGTCAAAGGTATAGGTTTTCCAGTAGTCATGTATGGATGTGAGAGCTGGACCATAAAGAAGGCTGAGTGTCAAAGAACTGATGCTTTAGAACTGTGGTGCTGGAGAAGGCTCGTAAGAGTCCCTTGGACAGCAAGATCAAACCAGTCAATCCTAAAGGAAATCAGTCCTGAATATTCATTGGAAGGACTGATGCTGAAGCTGAAGCTCCAATCTTTTGGCCACCTGATGCAAAGAGCTGATTCACTGGAAAAGACTCTGCTGCTGGGAAAGACTGAGGGCAGGATGAGAAGGAGGATTACATGGTTGGATGGCATCACTTGACTCAATGGACATGAGTTTAAGCAAACTCCAGGAAATAGTGAAGGATACGGAAGCCTGGCATCATGGGGTCACAAAGAGTTGAACACAGCTTAGCAACTAAACAACAACTCCAACTTTATAAGCCCCAGAGACACATCCGGAGTTGAACTTGACGTCCTCACCCATAAACTATCATACTCCCTATTTTTCATACTTAGGTCTATGCATTGTTGTACAATCATGAAGCTAAAAACTCTCATTGTTTTTGGGTCTTTTCAATCTTTATGTTATAATATCAATCAGTCATCAAGCCCTATTCATTCCATTGCCTAGATATTCCATTTATCTATTCAGAAACATAATATTTATAGAGCACTCCTTCTGTGTCCAAAATGCTGCCCTGGTCATCTTTATCTGCCCTCTGCTGCATCCTTACTGTCTCTGCCCCATCAAGGTTTTCTTTCAATCTATAAAATATTGCCCTAGTTTGCACACAAGCTTCCAGTTTCCTGACACACCTCATGCACATTTTCTCCTGTCACAAAAATTATCTTCCTAAAACACAAGTCTAATAAGTGTTGGCTGGCGACCATTCCTCTCTTCTCTGGAGTCCATAAGGTTATGTCTTGGAATAGCATTTAAAGTCCATGACATTTTGATTCCAAGCTTTCTTTCCTGGCTCATTGTTTGCTCCCCCACCCTCCTAGGCTCAAGCTTCTCTCAAAGGTCATTGCTTCCCGAACACTACTTGCCTGTTTGTTTCTTTGCAAATGTTGTAATCTCTGGTAGCAATTTCTTTTCATATTCCCTCTGCTTTAGATTTCAAGATTTATCTCAAATATTGCCTTTAGTGTGAAGTCTTCTCAAATATCCCCAAGAGGACTGAATCACTCTTTTCATTATACACTCAGAAGAGTGTATCACTATATCATTTATTACTAAGGCACTGAATACACAAACAGATGATGGCCAGACCATATGTGAAAACAGAACTTTGACTCAAAACCTGGCCAAAAAATCAACCCCCTTATTCACAATAAGTAGGCGAGGAAGCCAGCTTACCATCCATCAGACAGTTATCTCTAGTAACTATCCAGGAAGCTGAACAATTACTTCTCTAACAACAAGTTCGAATGTCCTGGACTTGATTAATAACTGACAGTTTCCTTATTTTCTGTCCCTGCTTCCAACTTAGGATAAACCAGAGTAAGTAAAATTTTCACCCTGAATAAATCATGTAGAATGTTTTGCTTCTAGCTATTTAGCCTATAGCTTCCCCATGCCAATAGCCTCCAGTTAGGACATATCTGAAGATTGCCCTTTTATCCAGTATTAAGTTCTCCAACTCTCTGCCTGTCTTTGAGTGTCTGCCAAAATGCAACTAATAGTGATTGGCTCTCTTGGTATAGGAATCTCTAAATAAAATAGCCTTTGTTTTCCTCTTTTGGTTGGTCTTTATTTCTACCTTGCTTGGTGGCTCACATGGTAAAGAATCTGCCTGTAGTGCAGGATATCTGGTTCCACCCCTAGGTCAGGAAGATCGGCTGGAGAATGGAATGGCTACCCACTCCAACATTCTTGCCTGGAGAATTCCATGGACAGAGAAACCTGGTGGGCTACAGTCCATGGGGTCACAGAGAGTCAGACAAGACTGAGCAATTAATGCTTTTGCTTTTCACACTTCTGACTGGTCTTTATTTCTACCTTGCCTATTCAGGACCTGCCACAGAAAATCATTCAATAAATGCTTTATTGTTGCTATTTTGCTGTTTTTTGGATGGCTACTGCCATCACAGGTTATTTTCGACAACAACTTTACAGTCATAATTTTCTAAATTCCCTTATTATCCAGTTGAAGTCTGTAGGGTCTATAGTTATTGTCCTTCTTTGATCCCTGATATTGACAATTTGTCTTCCCTCTTTTTCCTTCATCAACTTAGTTAGACATGTTGTCAAAGACTTGGCTTTGGGTCATGAGTTTCTTCAATATTTATTTGTATTTTGATTTCTGCTCTTACATTTTTAATTCTTTCCCTTACAATTAATTTACATTTGGTTTTTCTTCTTTTCCTCATTTCTTATGGTGGAGACTAATAGACCTTAATAAGTTTAAAACATTTTTGTTGATATTTATTCTATTCTTAGAATATTTCCTTAGATTACTTTGAGGCTTGTTTTTAGGTTTTGTTTGGGTGTGTCTGAAGGGACATCTGGGCTTCCCAGGTGGCTCAGCAGTGAAGAATCTGCCTGCCAATGCAGGAAACTGCAGGAGATGTGGGTTTGATCCCTAGGTCGGGAAGATCCCCTGGAATAGGAAATGGCAACTTGCTCCAATATTCTTGCCTAGAAAACTGGATGCACAGAGGAGCCTGGTGGGCTACAGTCCATGGGATCACAAAGAGTCAGATACTACTAAGGGATTGAGAAAACACACACACACACACACACACGGAACATTTACTTCAGTAATAATTTACCCTACTAGTAAAATGCAGCCCTTCTAGAGTCACTACAGCATTCCTCAAGAAACCAATGAGGGCTCTTCATTCTATCTGGTAGTAATATAAGTAATTCCCAGGCCTGTGTGAGTTGTGGAAACCTGTTCAACTCACAAGTTTCTAGTTGTTATTTGTCCAGTCTTGCAGAGTTTCACCCTATTCATGCATGTCCTAATATTTTTCAAAGACTCACAGGCCCCCTTATATGTATTTCCAGAATTCTTTCCCTACGTAGCTCCTTACTCTGCCCCAACATTTATAAACACCTCAGACTTCCTAAACTATCTAAATCCATCTCCTCATTTACGTAAGACAACTGTTCCTCTCTGCTCTGCAGTGTTGAATGTACCCCCAGAAAGAAATCCTGCACAGTCGTGGGGCTTACCTCCTTCATTTCCCTTTCCTCAGGATTCACTGTCCTGTGCTGCCTGTCATCTGGTGTCTGAAAGAGTGGCTTTTAAATATTTTATTCAGTTTTATTGTTGATTAAGACATAAGGGTAAATCCAATCTCTTTTATTCCATGACTGTTAGCTTTGCCTTCACTCTTGATCCCCCAAGTACAACCCCCCCCAATGCTGCTTTCAGAAGGATCATTCTAAAATGAAAATATTAATATCTCACTTTCCTGCTTAAAGTTGCCAATAATTCCATAATCTTACAGGGTTCATAGTCTTGGATGAATGCCAAACACCTTCGTATGCCATGAAAGATAGTTATACTTCAAACCCTGCCTTCTCTTCTAGCCTGATCTCTTGCCAGGCACCCCTTCCCACTTCTCTTTCCATACCTTAAATTTTGGCCACATTTTTAGCTCTTCATAGTCTAATCTTTTTTCATCTTTGGGCATTTCTGTTTGTTTGCTGCTCCATTTATCTAGAATACCCAATATCCACCCTTATACTAAAACTGTGGAGCTAATGTTAACTACTAGTTCTTCCAAGAAGATATAGCTGACCTCTGAAGTCCACACTCAAGGTCCCTTCCATGTGTTTCCACAGAACATTGTGATACTGGGCTAGAACACCTGCCACATTGTCCTATGGTTATCAGTGGTCTCTCTGGTTCTACAGGACTATAAACTTCTTCATGCAATGTCCTTGTCTCATTTATTTTTCTAGACCAGGCACTTATACAAATGACTCACACCTATCAAGAGCTACATAAGTGTCTGTTGAGTAAATGAAAACATGAACATTTTTTTCAGTTACAATTGGCATTTGGTTTCCAAGAGGCAGGCTAACTTACCAGGATAGAAGGAAAAATAGCTCTAGAACAGGAGTCAGCAAATATGTTCTGTAAATATACAGATGTAAGTATTATAGACTTTGAATAGTCTTCTTCCCATTTTTAAAACAACCCTTTAAAAGTATTAAAAAACCATTCTTATTTTGCCAACCCCTATTATACAATTATACAGCCCTAGATTTGAATCTTGACTCTTAATCTTGATAGCCACACAAATGTTGCCATTTACCAAATTTTTTTCATCTACCATATGGGAAAAGTATAATAATACTTATCCTCCAGGGATATTGTAAGGATCAAATAAAATCATGTACACTAAGGGTGCAATAGGGCTTGGCATGTAGTGGTTACCCACCCCACCCCTCCCCACTGCCCTCTGCCCAGGCTCCTCTGTCCATGGAATTCTCCAGGCAAGAGTACTGGAGTGGGTTAGCCACCTCCTTCTTCAGGGGATCTTTCCAAGCCAGAGATAAAGCCTGGGTCTCCTGCATTGCAGGCAGATTCTTTACTGTCTGAGCCATCAGGGAAGCCCATAGTGGTAATGTCTGCTATTTATTGAACACTTATCATGTGCCAAGTACCATCCCAAGCCTTTTATATTATTAAGCCATCACCACAACCCTGTGAGATAAGTAAGCACTATGGTTATCTCCATTTTACAAATGAAAAACAAAAGTAGAAATGATGTAACTTGCAAAATGACAAGTAATAAATTTAAAAATTGCATATAAACTTAGTTTTATCTTTTAACCTTTCAGCAATAAATTTTTTGGAGTAAAAGTTAGTTCTGGAAATCTCTTTCTGTCTCATGATTATATATTCCAGGCCTTTCAGTTCCTGTCAACTTCCTATAAAGATCCTTCTAGCTCTTTAAAGACAGGGAAGAGAAACAAGATTTAGTAGAATGATTATGTATGAATTTGCACATACTAGTTCTAGTTCTAGTCATTCTGTAATTTTGAAAAAAGCACTTCACTTCTATGAACTTCAGTTATCAGAAATCAGTGTGTGTATCATAACCTAATTAAAAATAACACAAATGTATTATCAGGAGTATCATATATATGTGTGTGTCTTGGTCACTCAGTCATGTCTGATTCTTTGTGATCCCATGGACTGCAGCCCACCAGGCTCCTCTGTCCATGAAATTCTCCAGGCAAGAATACTGGAGTGGGTTGCCATTTCCTTCTCCAGGGGATCTTCCCAACCCAAGGATCGAACCGAGGTCTCCCATATTGCAGGCAGACTCTTTACCATCTGAGCCACTAGGGAAGCCCCCAGGAGTGTTATAAATCTATTTTAAAAACAAATCTAGATCTATGGCTTTATTACAAGTCACTGATCACTATTATCTATTTTAATGAAAAATTTATATTGAACAAATTAGACTATTGTGGTGAATTCTGGAGCATACACAGAACACACATAATACTGAATTACTCATGGTAGATCTCAGCATAAAGTTTAGCAGATTTAGAGGGATTATCAAGTTTGCATAAACTAGGCAGCATAACTAGAAATCACAGGTTGATTTTACATAGCCAGTCTTAAAAACCTCAGGGTTTGTATTCCAGCCAATCACATACTATAATATCAACATTTTTATGTATACTCATCTAGTATCATGTATTTTCATACCCAATCTTCTTTTTTAAAAAGTATTAAAATAACTTTCTAAAAAAAACCCAGTCTTTCCATTGCAAATGTCTTCCCAGATTCCAAAGAGTAACCTCAGCTTTTCCATGTTAAGGCCATGCTTTGTTAATTTGCTTCTAGAAATGTGGTTAGGTCTTAACCATGTGAACTTGCTAATTCTCTTTCTAAAAGTGAATTTTTCTGCAGTTCTCACCTGCAAAGACAGATGCCCCTGCAGTCTGCTGATGTGGCCCTTTCCACTGATAACATTCTGAGAACTTGTTCTTTGGCATGGAATGTATTCCAATTCCTCATCACTTTTCACATATTTAAAATACTGTGTACTAACCAGGGTTACCATTTATTTTTGCAACTGAGATATTTATATCATTCTTATATTGGCATTTGAAATATATCACATTCTTAGTTGCAGTTTACCTTGCATTTTTGTTTCTTGTCATCATCCCGCCTACTTTCCAGCCAGAAGACCCAGAGGAAATGAAGCAGAGATTATTGATAGCATGCACTAATGTATCCAAGGGTAAAATACAATTTGACTTTCATTCCAAACTATCATAATTTGGAACTTGATTCCAAATGAGTGAAAACGAACTTCATTCTCTTTTTGATGGCTCATTTTCTAATAGATTTGCTCCCCTGTAAATACTATTTACAAATTTATTAGCCAACCTTTTGTAATTGCCGTTACATTTGCAACATTCACAAATTTCATTGAGAAATACTATACACGTATAACTTTTTCCTCATGGGCAAAAACATTAAATGATCATGACACAAGTATATATTTGATACTATATAACAAATATATATTTGATACTAAACAATGCATCAGTATAGGTAGTTCCGTGAAAAACAGCCACCTTTTCAGTGGTAGAAAACTGTCTTTTTCTCCCCCTGGCTTCTGTTCCCTCCTTGCCCAACAGTTAGACCACTTTCATTCTTACCTCCACCTCTGTTTGCTCTAGTTCCAAAGATAGGTCTCAACCATAGATATGGAGGATTAACTAGCTCTAAACCATCAGCATGGGGTCAACATCATTTCGCCCCTTTGGCTGATCTCAGGCTTTAACAGATATTTTCCTGGTTCCTCAGCCTCAATTCTCATCTTGCCACCAGGCCTGACAGCTAGATTACTATCTTCTTTCTGTGTATGACAGGCTCTGTCTTGGAGATCCACCTCCTTATCTTTCCTAGGACCTTTCTTTCTTTGAAACCTACTAGGTGGCTAAGACCCTGTTTCACACTAGCAAACGTCCCTAAAGTAGTAGCTTGCCTATGTAAATTTCTTAGCCCCCTTTGTAAATAATCCAATTTTTTAGAAAGTTGACCCTGTCACTTCATATGTCACTCTCAATACATACTTTTTCTATACATACACACTGTATTCTACTAAGTAACTTCCACAGCTTCAGTTCAGTTCAGTTGCTCAGTCGTGTCCGACTCTTTGTGACCCCATGAACCGCGCAGCATGCCAAGCCTCCCTGTCCATCACCAACTCCTGGAGTCCACCCAAACCCATGTCCAATGAGTCGGTGATGCCATCCAACCATCTCATCCTCTGTCGTCCCCTTGTCCTCCTGCCCTCAATCTTTCCCAGCATTAGGTCTTTTCAAATGAGTCAGCTCTTCACATCAGGTGGCCAAAGTACTGGAGCTTCAGCTTCAACATCAATCCTTCCAATGAACACCCAGGACTGATCTCCCTTAGGATGGACTTGTTGGATCTCCTTGCAGTCCAAGGAACTCTCAAGAGTCTTCTCCAACACCACAGTTCAAAAGCATCAATTCTTCGGCACTCAGCAGCTTCCCATATCCCAAAGCTATGTTCACCCTCCCCACCACTCTCACTCTACCTCCTTGCCTTATATAGCTGACCAAGTTCTAGATCCCAGCTTCTCTGGCTATACTCAAGAAGGCTCCTTGAGTATACGGCCATGTACTGAGAGGAAAAAACAGTATACCTCTGAAATTCTACACTAAAGATAATTTCTCTAGGTATCCCATTTAGCACAAATATCAAATTTTATAAAATTGCTTTCCTTAATACAAAGATGTAATCTTCTGACCGGAATGTCTTTCTGGAGTCTACAATTATTCCCCAATGGCATATACCTCCATGAGGGAGCCTCATTACTGCTGTGGGGGCTGGAGAAGATGTATTTTGAGTTTCCTAAGTTACCATAAGATGTATTATACTTTGCCAGAAAAATAGTATTATAAAATACTGTTATGTGTATTTGATAGCACCGTTTTTCCTATCCTGAATCATATAATATATATAATATTTGTGATAAGGCCCAAGAAACTAACCAACATTTAAAATATTGTTTCAGTGGAATATCATTTTGATTTCCAAATAACCAACTAAAGACTAACATTTTGTCTGTAACATTCATGATATAAGACATTTCCTTGTTTGGTTTTATAGGTTGCCAAAATTATTTCCACAGTGATAGCTGTGGATGTATATTGTTGAAAATAGTTCAATTGAACATTATAAGAGGAAGCAGAAGCTCCAAGCAGGCATACATGAAATGGTTAATTTGAATCTGGGTTTATCTCATTAAAGCAAACTCCCTTGTAATCCATGTTAGTCTTAATTCTCCCATTGAGACAAAAATATAACAGATATTTTTGTCTATTATAATAGATATCATCTATCTATTATATCATCTATCTATCTATCATCTATCATCATCTATCTATATCATCTAATAGATAGATGATATCTATCTATTATAGCTATAATAGATAGATGAAGGCTTCTAAGTAATAAGAAAGAAAATTCAGATTTAGCTTTCAATCTTTATACCAAAAGCCATAGATGGTACTCAGTAAATATTTATTATCCCTGTTTTACAAATGAGAAAACTGACAATAAAATAGAAATATCTGAATCAGAAATGAAATGGACACAAATTTAGTATTTTATACAACAATTATACTTTAGTACACTGTAAAGCATTAAAAGAATCAATTCAACCAAAATTAAAATGCAAAAAATTAAACCATAATAACACTCAAAGAAAGCACAGGAGAATTCTTAATAACCTTACTATGGGAAGACTAATCAAGTAAGTAAAACAGAAACTGATGAATGTGACCATATAAAAATGAATAGTTTTTAAACTACTAAACAGCAAAACAAAAGAGAGAAAAAAACATTAAAAAGTCAAAAAACAAATGACACATTGGAAGTAAATACATGCCACTCACGTTCTTGTAATAGAGCTAATTTCTTTAATTGCTAAAGAACTTCGAGTTACTAATGAGAAAAAAAAGACAAGTCCAAATAAAAAGTGGGCAAAATTAAGTATATGTAGTTGGTAGCGAAATAAATGAGGGAATTTTAAGCATTAAAATGAAGTCCAACCTCATTTATAATAAGAGAAATAGAAATTAAAGTACAACTGCCGACCATTTTGTTCACATAAAATCAGCAAACATCAGGTGGATAACCTATTGTACTGTCAAAGGTTTGGAGAAACGGGCACTCAGATTTTCAAGACGGCAACAAATTGATTTCCAGGAAAAAAGAGAGACCTAACTTTGCAACCATAAACTTTTGTACCTTTTACATTTTTCATCATTTGTATATATTAATATTGTATATATTAATTATTCCAAAAACTGGATAAAATCTGTTTACTTATTATTGAATAGAGATACCTGAATTATGTAAGATGTGCAATTTCAACTATAATCCTGGAGCCAGAATAATTAGACAAGTGAAATAACATCCTCAATAAATTTTCTCCAACAAGCCCTTTCCCTATTTGTCTGTGGTGACCCATGAACTCTGGTCTTTCACTGCAGATGACGCTGCTGTCTGCAGAATGAGTCATTACCTATAGCTTTGTCCCAGCCCCAGGTTTACATCTTGTGAAGTAGGTCTACACATATTGCCCTTGTTTAATTTTTTAAATTTATTTTACTGAAGTACAGTTGATTTACAGTGCTGCATTAATTTCTGCTATACAGCAAAGTGATTCAGTTATATACTTTCTTTTTCATATTCTTTTCCAATATGGTTTATCACAGGATATGCAGGACACCCAGGTTTGATAACTGGTTCAGGAAGATCCCTTGGAGTCGGAAATGGCAACTCACTCCAGTATACTTGCCTGGAGAATTCCGCAGACATGGCAGGCTACAGTCCATGGGGTCACAAAGAGTCAGACACGACTGAGCAACTCACACACACTTACCACAGGATACTGATATAATTCCCTGTGCTATACAGTAGTACCTTGTTGTTTATCTATTTTATACTAACTAGTATATATTTTGGAGAAGGCAATGGCACCCCACTCCAGTACTCTTGCCTGGAGAGTCATGGACGGAGGAACCTGGTAGGCTGCAGTCCATGGGGTCGCTGGGAGTCGGACACGACTGAGCAACTTCACTTTCATTTTCACTTTCATGCATTGGAGAAAGAAATGGCAACCCACTCCAGTGTTCTTGCCTGGACAATCCCAGGGACAGGGGAGCCTGGTGGGCTGCCATCTCTGGGGTTGCACAGAGTCGGACACGACTGAAGCGACTTAGCAGCAGCAGCAGTATATATTTTAAAACATGCCCATACATTTTTGATATTGTTTCTTTCAAGAGGTGGCATTTAATTTCCCTTACTTTGAGTGTGGGATGGACGTAGTGACTTTCTGGTGACTTCCAGTGGAGGTGATACTGCTTCACTTCCAAGGCTAGGTCATAACAAAACCCTGCAGCTTCTGTCTTTGTCTCTCTCTCAAGTCACTCTGGGAGAAGCCAGTTTCATGGTTTGAGGAGAGTTTCAAGGGTGAGGACCTGAGGCCTCCAGTCAATTGCTGTATACGTAAGCCATTTTAGAAGTGGTGTCAGTCCCAGCTTCAAATGCTGGTGGCCTCAGTTGACTGCCTTGACTGCAACTCCATCAGAGACTCTGAGCCAGAACCACTCAGCCATACCCTTCTCGATTCCCGAGTCTCAGGGATGGAGTGAGATAATAAATGACTGTTTTCAGCTGCTAAATGTTGGTATAATTTGTTATGCTGCAGTGGATAGCTAATATACCTGTCTTCCTCTCTCCTGTCCCCTTCCCAGAGAATAGATGTGTCTTTAAACTCACCAGATTGCTTGCCCATCTGTTTGGTCCATTTCCAGGGACAGTGAACTCAGGTAACCTCAACAAAACAAGTGGGAGAAGAAGAAGAGGTCAAGAGAAGTGATATAATCACTATAGGTTCTGGCAGAAGAGGGGAAAATACATGTCAGAACATTTCTGACCCAACCTCAATTTACTACATAATAAGTTTTCTCAGATTCTGCTGACTTGAACAAAACATCTAGTTGGTTTCTTTCAGGACACTTCCAATCATTTACTTCCCCAATTCCATCTTCCTCCTCCCAACCCAGGTGGTACGCACTCTTAGATAAGAGCCACAAATGTGGTAAGATTCAGAGCTTATATAATATTGCAACATCAACAAAGAAAACAGATGCTAGCACATTTAGCTACTTTTTCTAAACTGCATTTTGTTATAAATATGTAAATTTTGTTCCAATAAATTTTCACTCTATGCATTCTGGGAGTCATAGTCCATAGAGTAAGTAGCAATCAACACTTTGCCTTCCGGCCTTCATATTCTACCCTTTCCCTGGCCACCCCCCTTCTCCCTCTCCCCATGATTTGGCAATATTAATTCTGAAAATTTCTCTCTCTCTCAATGGAACTGTACTTTTAAAAAACTATAGAAGCCTTTTGGAAGTTCAAAACTGAAAGACATGTATTTCTTGCTACAGAGGACCATTCCTAAACATACAGGAAAGCATGGAACTGTAAAATCAACCCCTTTGGCATGCACACTTCTATTTTTTCAGTTTGCTTACTACTAGAAAAACAACACTGTCTAGGCATTATTTCTGCTGAGACTCACACATCATAGTTTGTCCTTTGGCCCAGCTGCTGTTTTACCTGACAGAGGAAGGAAATCAGCAAACTCATTCCTACCATCTAGTGAACTGAAATCTCACCATCCTGCCAATACAGCCCATAGCCAGAGTGCCAGAAATGAGGCTGTCCCCAAGCAGTCAACAAACTGCCACCATACTCCTTGGGTTTTTACCTAGTATCTAGGTCTAATATACTACTTCTCTATCAAGACCACCGATCTTGCTTAGAACCCTTACCTGCATGGTTGGGAACTGATTCAATAAACCAAAAAGATCATGCCTACTTCTATATATCTGGCATCATTCCCCTGGAACATTTCCTCCTCCTATCAGGCTGGTTCTAATGTCTGTGCTTATTGGGACATCCTGCTTTGAGCTGCAAAGCAGCAGAGGCCCAGACTCTGAAGGTAATCTGGGATCCCAGCTCTTGGACTCCAAATCTCCTCCATCCTCTTCCCTGTCTACAGCTGAGTGCCCAGCATGTTTTGTACTCAGCCTCACTCCTATTTCATCACCCCTGCCCCCAGACTGAAACTGACTCTAGCCATCCTTCCAGGTATAGGCTGGTCACGAAAGCTTAGTCATTTCCCCCACTGTCACAACAGGGAAAAATTCACTAGTGCTTCAGAAGTTTTGTTTTTTTTTAAAAAAAGGGATATTTGAAGGAGAGGAAGAAGAAGAGAAGGAAAATAAAACTGAATATAAAAATAGAGTAAACAAGCAAAACAAGAGCACAGAATAATGTAAGCCCTCTGCTACTACAACCACCTCCCAGAAAAGTGTCAGGGAAAAGACAAAGTGTATCTACATGTGGCCTGATTATTTTAACTTTTTTCACATTAGACATGTTTCTAAATATCAAGACGAATAAAAAATAATTAGGAATATCAAGTTTATAAGCACGGGCTTCCTAAGCAGTGCAATGATAAAGAATCTGCCTGCCAGTGTAGGAGATGCAAGAGACTTGTGTTCAATCCCTGGGTGGGGAAGATCCCCTGGAGTAGGAAATGGCAACCCACTCCAGTATTCTTGCTTGGAAAATCCCATGGACAAAGGAACCTGTCCATGGCAGGCTACAGGCTCATAGGGTCCCAAAGAGTCAGACACAACTGAGCGAGAAAACACGCATGCACACACACACACACACACAGAGTTAATAAGCACTTCTGCATTAGTAATGTCCCATCAGCAAGATAGTGACCAGAATGCTTCTGTTCACAAAGTTTCCAGAGCTCACCATTGCTCACAACACAAAACATCTAAGCCTTTGCATGTCTCCTCAGGCCTCTGACAGCTTCTGACTCATCTTTCCTGACATTCACGCCCTCCCATTCCCACCAGACTCTCTGCTCTTACACACAGAACGATTTGTAATCCTCAAAGAGGGCCATGTTCTTCTGTCTCTTGGCCTTTGCACGCTCTGTACTTTCTAAAAGGCTCACCCTTCCCATCATTGCCACCCCTCCCAACCCCACCTCGTTTAGCTGGGGAACTGTCACTCATTCTTCGGGGCTCAGCTTCTGAGTCAGGTCCTCGGTTAAGGCTTTCCTGACACTTCACGCTCTGACCTGAAAGAGCCCAACAATGCCTTCACGTCAGCTTTATGCCTGGTGCCTACCTTCAGTACATACCTACCTGCCTCCATGTAGAGAGCTTCCCAGGTGGCTCAGTGGTAAAGAATCTGCCTGCCAATGCAGGAGTGCGGATTCCATTCCTGGGTCAGGAAAATCTCCTGGAGAAGGAAATGACAACTCACACCAGTCTTCTTGCTCCTCTTGCTCGTAGCTCTGAAACAGTGGGTAATCCTTAGTTACATCCATTTTCCCTATCTTCAGGAATCAAGGTCGTCTACAAGACTTGCGCGTCTTCCAAGTGGCACAAAGCCTAAACAGTAAGACCTTTGCCTGAGTTATTTTCTAGGAACTTGGAGTCCGCTGCAGCATCTAGTTGGAGTTCGGCTGTCTGAACCGTCCAGGACCACCAACCCTCCACCTGGGCACACATGAGCTTCTGATTAGTGACCTTTTGACTCAGAGGACTGAAAATTCCACCCTCAGGTGGTGTTAAGCGCCTGTGTATTTTGCAGAGACCTATAACTGTTACACATGTGCACAACACCAACACCACTTTCTCGTCACCGCTCCCCACGCTCTGCACGCCGCCCACGCCCCCTATGTGCCCATGCCCACCATACCACCCCCCCACCACACCCCCACATTCAGACTGCCTTCTTCTTTATTTTTATCTCATGTAAACCTCCAGGCTAGGGAATCCCAGAGGGGCCTGGTGGGCTACAGTCCATGGGGTTGCAAAGAGTCGGACACGACTATGCAACTAACACACACACACAAACCTCCAGGGAGGCAGATTTTAGAGTTGTTCTCCTGTCTCCTGGGTTGGCCGCCTTGCGAATAAACCCTCTCTTTGCCGCAAACCTGAGCATCTTAGCGTTTTGATTTACTGGGCAAAATAAACCTGGTCCAGTAACCCTTTTAGTGGCTAGCTGGCACTTAAAAGTGTTCAGTAAGCATTTAGTAAAAGGATGGGTGGATTTAGTATAAGAATGGTGAAGAGTAAGGATTTGTCAAGGTTTTCCAAACTAGCAGACACAGAGATACTGTGCTAGGTTTTAGAGAAATGCTTTTTACCTGTATAATCTCAGCAAAAAAATAAGGAATCTGAGGCTCAGAGAGGTATAATCACATGTTAAGTTCATAATTAGTAAATAGTGGCGATGGAAAGGTAATAGTAACAATAATAGTAAGTAGTAGAGTAGGTTCCTTTGTCTCCAAAGCCAATAGTCTTTTCACAACACGATAAGTTTTTATCCTACTGAGTACAGCTGTGACAGAAATAATATATACAACAAGGCATTTTAAAACACAAATGTCCTGAGAAAAAGAATATGGGGGTGGCTACTATAGCTTGAAGGAAACAGTTAATACCTAGCTGGTTTTGCTTTGCATCTTTTCACACCAATAACTTACCAAACTGTAAGGTAGCCAGCCTTCTGAAAGACATTCCTATCGGGAGGTCATACCTGAAAATTACTGGTGTCCGGTGTTAACTCTCACTACAAAGTCCTAGGAATCTTGTCATCAAGAACATATAGGTTGCTAGTTTTAAATCAGGTTTATTTGTCTTAATACAAACTGATGGTCTAGAGGGTCATCAGTAGTGCATGAACTGTGGGCAGAAAGAGGCTAGGAAACAGAGCTGCCTCCGTCCCAAGTGTGCAGGGTTAAGGACCTGATCGACAGTATACCACCTGAAGCCTGGTCTGAAAAGTAAGCTAGTGGGCACCATTCTCTTCCAGATGCAAAAGTCTCTTAGCTCTGACAAGCTGGAGGGCCTGAAGCAGTGGTCAGCTGCACAGCAGTTTGTTTCTAAGATGACAAAGAGCAGAAAATACAAACAAGGCAAGGTTGGAGACCTTGGTCAGAGGCCCTGGGTGATCCCAGTGTTGCCAAGAGCCTGAACTTGGTAGTGTAACTTCTTTGCTTGAAAGCCCTCAATCAAGCGGGACCTCTGAGGCATACAACTGTAATTTCAAACCACAAAAGAAAACACAACCCTCTCAAACTTTTATTTTGCTGAGGAAGCGGATGATTTAAATAAGTCTGTTTGACACATGCCTATCTGACTTCCCAGTTCCCTTAGGTTTCTTGCAAGTCAGCCATAAAGCTATTCCCCACTTGTTCTGACAGGATTTATGCATTCTACATCTGGTATTCAGCAAGCATATTTTTCTTCCTTTTTCATTGAACTTCTGCCCGTACACACATACAGGGTCTCATTTTAATAGTGGGATTATTCCCTGTGTATTTAAATACACAGGAAACAGGAAATCATCTAAAAGAACACAATGATCTCATGGTTATATCACTTTCCCCCACAAGTCCATTTGGAATCAGAGACAAAGAGAAGATTCTGGAGCTTATAGCTTAAGAGTTTCTCAACCTGAGAGGCCGAATGACCTTAAGTTCCCTCTTCTGGTTCTTAACACAGCTCAAATTAACAAAATGAAATAGCACATTTATTCCAAGACACGGAAGAAAAAAGGGGGCTTTTTTTTTTTTTTTCAAAATAAATCTGTGTTTAGCTCTCAGAAAAGGAAAGAGGCTTCTCACATTTGGTTGGCTGACTAAAGCAGGAGTCTGAAAGCCTAGCAGTAGCCCTCTCCCAAGGAAGCAGTGAAGGCCCCCTGACAGTCTAACATAGTTCACAGTTGGACATAGGTTCTCTCCAAGACATACTGAGAATGTAGAAACCTGTGTTTACTGAGCACTAACATGTCTTGACCAGGCTTCCCTTGTGGCTCAGCTGGTAAAGAATCTGCCCACAATGCGGGAGACCAGGGTTTGATCCCTGGGTTGGAAAGATCCCCTGGAGAAGGGAAAGGCTACCCACTCCAGTATTCTGGCCTGGAGAATTCCATGGACTGTATGGTCCATGGGGCCACAAAGAGTTGTGGGCTTCCCTGGTGGCTCAGAGGTTAAAGCATCTGCCTGCAATGAGGGACACCTGGGTTCGATCCCTGGGTCGGGAAGATCCCCTGGAGAAGGAAATGGCAACCCACTCCAGTATTCTTGCCTGGATAATCCCATGGATGGAGGAGCTTGGTGGGCTACAGTCCACGGGGTCACAAAGAGTCGGACATGACTGAGTGACTTCACTTTCACTTTTCAACATGTCTTGACCAGGTTCCATTTAATCCTTACAAAAGCCATATAAGCTAGGTATTATTAGACCCATTTAACAGGAAGAAACTGAGGTTGAACTCCTAAAGACTCAATACATATTAAGAGAGAGTGTTTCCCCCAACTAGCAATTCTCTCCATGAGATAGAGTTTCTTAGGATGCCCTTACACCATAGCCCTGGGAAAGGGCTTGTGAGCATTCTTGTCTTATAGCATTCTGGGAACGGAACTTCCAAGCTCCATGCCCAACTCTACCAGAATCTCACCAAAGGTGCTCAAAGTGATGGCTATGAGAAATGGCAGCTCTAGAAGTCTTTTCTCCATTAAAGAACAAAGAAATTATGTTCTGTATACTTTATAATTTAAAGGAATGGTTTTTCCAGTAGTCATGTATGGATGTGGGAGTTGGATCTTAAAGAAAGCTGAGCACCAAAGAATTGATGGTTTTGAATTGTGGTGTTGGAGAAGACTCTTGAGAGTCCTTTGTACTGCAAGGAGATCCAACCAGTCAATCCTAAAGGAAATCAATCCTGACTATTCATTGGAAGGACTGATGCTAAAGCTGAAACTCCAATACTTTGGCCACCTGATGCAAAGAACTGACTCATTGGAAAAGACCCTGACACTGGGAAAGATTGAAGACAGGAGGAGAAGGGGACGACAGAGGATGAGATGGTTGGATGGCATCACTGACTCAATGGACATGAGTTTAAGCAAGCTCCAGGAGTTTGTGATGGACAGGGAAGCCTGGCGTGCTGCAGTCCATGGGGTCTCAAAGAGTTGGACACCACTGAGCAACTGAACTGAACTGATTACTTTATATATTGGTATCTCTTTTTGGCATCTGTGTCTACCCTGTTAACTTGGAAGTTTGATTAATCTGAATATTTTGTTCTCTAATCATGCCAGAGAATAAAACATCTGTGAAAGCAGGATGCCTTTGTTCTGCTTCTGGAACAACCACCACCCTACTCCCAACTCCTTAGTAATGCTAAGGTCTATCCCCATCTCATGTGATTCAGACATTTTGCTGGTTCTTTCCCCACTTCCTTTTCTGTGAATCTTCTTTTCTGTTCATCTGAAGCTGCCACCCTCAAAACCTGGTTCAAATCTCCCTCAAAGTTTCTTTTATTGGCCCCATGCAATTTTTAACTTTTTAAACATACTCTCTAATTCAGTCTATATAATCTGGGAACTATATTACTTTGAACTGATTCTCAACACTTCGTAACTAATCTCTGGTCAGTTTCCCTACAACATTCTTTGTCTCTCTAACCTTATTAAAATTCTTTGCAGAGTGGAACCGCACCATTTGCTATTTTGAATCTTGAAACAGGGTGTGCTTGAAGTCACGTAGAACCCTGGTGTGCTGGGGCTGGGCTGTGTCTGCTTGGGAGAGTCCATTGTGTGCAATATGCTCACAGTCTCTTCTCAACTCAGTTTTCAGTGACATCATGCTGGTAGCTTGAACTTGGCCATTGTAGGAGTACTTATACCAGGGAAATTAGCAAATGCTACCAATCAAGGCTTTGTTTTCCTCCGCTGGGGAGAGCCAGTTTACCAGCAGTGTCCTTCAGGACAGCAGCCTCCATCACTTGGGAGCCTGCTAGAAATATGAAGTCCAGGAGCTCACCTCCCACCTCCTGAATCACATTTTTGTGTTTTTTTAACAAGGGCCTTGAGGGATTTGTTTGCATCAAAACATGAAACAAGGAACTTCTAAAATCACCCTTTAAAATCTAGAACGGATTCACTATATATAGATGGTGCCCCATAAGTTTGTTACACTGATTGAAATCTACAGTGAGAAACTGTTTCAGTTCTCAAGGCTGCTTGCCAAAGGCTGAGATGTATTTGTCCTATTTACATAGTTGTTGTTGTAAAACTATGATAATTTGTTTTTAAAAGTTTGAAATGGGACGATGTTCAAAAGCTGGAAGAAATCTGGATTTTTAGTACTGAATTAAGGGCACACTAAACTAATAAAGGGAAATAAAAAGAGTCTCAGACATGAAATGTAACAGAGATTTGGGAAGGGACATAGAGACTCTTTTCTTGCTTTTACATGCAACTCTGATGAATTTTACAGTATGTAACACAAATCAAATAAATTTTGAAACCATGGGCTAATATTAGGAAAGCAACTATAGCATCACTTTATTAATGGCTTCTCCAGTGCAGCAGAAATAGAGAAAAGTCCTGGGTAAAATATGAAGAATAAATCTAGAAGCACCCATGAAACTTGCAATATCCAATTCCTATATGCCATAGCAGAAGTTTCTGAAAAGCTGCATCAGACAAGTATCTGTGGAAAAAGTCTCAGGACTTCCCTGGTGGTCCTGAGTGGCTAAGACTCCACTCTCCCAATGCAAGGGATCTGGGTTCAATCCCTGGTCAGGGAACTAGATCCCACATGCTGCAACTAGAGAACCCACAAGCTCCAGTGAAGACTGATGATGCCATGTGTTGCCACTAGGATCCGGTGAAGTCAAGTAAAAAAATAAATATATATTTTTAAAAATTGTAATTATTGGCAAAGAATAAACTTAGAGCCAAACTGTTTGAGTTCGGATTCCAGCTCTGTCACTGACTAGCTGTGTGATCCCAGGAAAGTGCCTCTGCATCTCAGTTCCTTGCCTGTAAAATGGAAGTGCAAGAATATTACTGTGTCTACCTTGTTGCATCTAATGGTTCTAACATGCATGCCTGCTAGTCGCTTGTGGCCTGTGGTGTGGCCCAGGCTTCGAGAGTCCTAAAATATCCCAGGTGATTTTAATGTGCAGCCAGGACTAAGAGAACACTGGTCCAAGGGCATGATTAAGCAGATGTAAGAAACAAGCGTGTAGTATTTTTGGGGAAGTACACTGGAAAACTGTAATCGCCTTGATGTGACTGTTATCTGTTTTTGTTTCTAGGGCTAGTCTCCTAGCTTTGTAAGCCTGGAATCTTGATGAAGATATGTTTATCTGAGACTGATCAGCTTGAGGGGTGAATGACACAGGAAATGTCTTAATATGCTCTAATCCTCTATCTCCTAAATGTCCATAAGCTTCTTTTCTGACATAGATTCTTCTAGATAATGAGACTATAATTAATTATTGAATTCACATAATCCATTAAACATGCAAGTATTCTGGATAGAATTATGGGGAGTATCTGTTTATGCCTGACTTTTTAGAAGGCAGGACTTACTCATTTGAAGTTTAATTTGCATTTACAGTATGTATCTTATAAAACTAGAGAGAAAAAGTGAAGTAAGTCACAAGGTTTTGTGACTCCTTTAATGAGTTACGCTGCATTGTTTCTACAAATGACCGTGAACTGGCAACAATAGCTCACAGTGCATCTTGTCACCTGATTATAACAGAAACTCCCTTTCCTTTGAAGAACTGGTAGAGAAAAGAGCTTCTGCCTCTCATGTTCATTACCAGCTGCAATGAAATGCAAATAATAGATACTCAGTGATGTTTTGAGAATTAAATTGCCTTAAATCCCTTTAAGACTAAGACAAAATCAATAAAGCAGGTCTACCATTGTGAAGATTTGGGCTTTGACTCTTGAGTATATAGTCTATGTTACAAGCACACATTATTTGAATGAAGTCAAGAATGAGCATTTGGAATCAGGTGTTAGAGCACTCTGTAGCATCCTCAGAAGAGAATTTTCTCTGCTCAACTTCAAGATCGTTAATGAGATTCTCAGAAAGTATACTCTGATGAAATACAGCCTTCCAAAGGTCACCACCTCTCCTACCTGGATCCTACCTTTCTTGCCTTTAGTCTTCCCACTAAACACTCTTTGGTTCAAGAAATTCTAGGCAAATGCTGAAGGTCATTGTGATTGGAGTTCCAGTGTCATAATGGTTTGGTCATTATCCAGTTAGAATTATAAGCTTCAGTCAGGAGATTTCTTAAACCTGATTGGGAATTTGAGGCAAAATGACTACCTTTAGCTATTTATCATTTTTGTGAAAATGCATACATATAATGATGGAAGATATGAAGAGGACGATCAGTTCTCATTTTCCCATCCTTCTTATTCAGTCATTTGTTTCTCATGAATTTGTTTGTCTGACATTATCAAACAACAAAATAAATGACCTTTGTGAGCACTGAAACTCAACCTCAAAGAAATAATTAATATAATAAATATATCTTACTATATACTTATTATAGTCTATTCTATTTATCTATTTTATGTAAAAATATATTTAAATTTTAAAATATTTAATTCAACTAAACATATCCAAAATATTACCACTTTAATGTCTTTTCAATGTAAAAACTGAGATATTTTACTTCTTTTGGTTACTAATTGTTTGAAATCTGGTATTTATCACACATGCCAATTCAGACCGGTCATTTTTCATGTACTCAGTGGTTGCATGTTGCTGCTGCTGCTGCTAAGTCACTTCAGTCGTGTCTGACTCTGTGCGACCCCAGAGACGGCAGCCCAGCAGGCTCTGCTGTCCCTGGGATTCTCCAGGCAAGAACACTGGAGTGGGTTGCCATTGCCTTCTCCAATGCATGAAAGTGAAAAGTGAAAGTGAAGTCGCTCAGTTGTGTCTGACTCTATCGACCCCATGGACTGCAGCCCACCAGGCTCCTCCGTCCATGGGATTTTCCAGGCAAGAGTACTGGAGTTGAGGTGCCATTGCCTTCTCTGCTGCATGTTGCTAGTGACTACTATGTGGGTAGTATAGTTTTAGGCTATTTAAGTGCCTATTTTTTGGGTCTCAGCTTATTCTCTCCTTCCTCCAGGAAGCCATCTCTTTCTGCTTCATACGCTGTTCATAAGGTGCCCCTTCTCGGTCTCTTTGCATCATCAGTGCAGATCTCTGTGTACAGAACTGAGGGGAGGAGCTGTGTCTCCTTCCACCATTAAATCTTTACTACTCCACCTGCCAGTAGGTATCAGGTACGTGTTTGCTGGACAAGTGAGCAATCCTAGGTCACTAGTCAGTTGCGAAAGTTGAATAATGATGTCATGTGTGCTAGTAAAGTAATGCTCAAAATTCTCCAAGACAGGCTTCAGCAATACGTGAAGCGTGAACATCCAGATGTTCAAGCTGGTTTTAGAAAAGGCAGAGGAACCAGAGATCAAATTGCCAACATCCGCTGGATCATCAAAAAAGCAAGAGAGTTCCAGAAAAACATCTATTTCTGCTTTAATGACTATGCCAAAGCCTTTAACAGTGTGGATCACAATAAACTGTAGAAGATTCGGAAAGAGATGGGAATACCAGACTACCTGACCTGCCTCTTGAGAAATCTGTATGCAGGTCAGGAAGCAACAGTTAGAACTGGACATGGAACAACAGACTGGTTCCAAACAGGAAAAGGAGTTCGTCAAGGCTGTATATTGTCACCCTGCTTATTTAACTTATATGCAGAGTACTTCATGAGAAACACTGGGCTGGAAGAAGTGCAAGCTGGAATCAAGATTGCTGGGAGAAATATCAATAACCTCAGATATGCAGATGACACCACCTTTATGGCAGAAAGTGAAGAAGAACTAAAAAGCCTCTTGATGAAAGTGAAAGTGGAGAGTGAAAAATTTGGCTTAAAGCTCAACATTCAGAAAACTAAGATCATGGCATCAAGTCCCATCACTTTGTGCCAAATAGATGGGGAAACAATGGAAACAGTGTCAGACTTTATTTTTGGGGACTCCAAAATCACTGCAGATGGTGATTGCAGCTGTGAAGTTAAAAGACACTTACTCCTTGGAAGGAAAGTTATGACCAACCTAGACAGCATATTAAAAAGCAGAGACATTACTTTGTCAACAAAGGTTCATCTAGTCGAGGCTATGGTTTTTCCGGTAGTCATGTATGGATGTGAGAGTTGGACTGTAAAGAAAGCTGAGTGCCAAAGAATTGATGCTTTTGAACTGTGGTGTTGGAGAAGACTCTTGAGAGTCCCTTGGACTGCAAGGAAATCCAACCAGTCCATTCTAAAGGAGATCAGTCCTGGGTGTTCTTTGGAAGGACTGATGCTTAAGCTGAAACTCCAGTACTTTGGCCACCTGATGCAAAGAGCTGACTCATTGGGAAAGACCCTGATGCTTGGAGGGATTGGGGGCAGGAGGAAAAGGGGACGACAGAGGATGAGATGGCTTGATGGCATCATTGACTCAATGGACATGGGTTAGGGTGAACTCCAGGAGTTGGTGATGGACAGGGAGGCCTGGTGTGCTGTGGTTCATGGGGTTGCAAGGAGTTGGACACAACTGAGTGACTGAACTGAACTGAACTGTGTGATCTCCCACTGTAGAGTTCTTTCCATGGTTGCCTCCTCCTTTGGTATCATTGGTCACACAAGATCTCAACTTATGGTGGATTTGGCTGGAGAGCTGGATCCCAGATCCATCTTGACAGCATCTGCTCTTCACTGAGCCCTTACCAGGGGCTGGGCACTGTGGTAAGGATTTGACATACATTCTCTTCTCTAGTTCCACCATGTAGGCTCTACTGTGATTAGTTCTACCTTTTAGATAAGATGTTCCACAAGGTTGTAAGAGAGATTGCTGAGATTAGAACCAAGTCTTTCTGACTCTAAATCATTGTTTCTAAATAAACAGCTCCTTTGAAAGATACCTTTATGTGTATCCTTAGTCCAGTTCCACCCTCTCTTTGGTTTCCTCAGCTATAAAGTGACAGGTTGGAGTAGACAGGTGAAGCAGCAGGGGCCCATAGACACCCAAGGTCTTAGAACTTTTGGTAAAGATCTGTAAGACTCATGTTACACAGTCAGTCCATGGGTCCACATAGTGTCTTTGAAACCCCAACTGCCATATTGCATATTTAGGCAAAGAGCAAAAGTCATCATTATGTGAAAGTAGTGGCTATGAACTGACCATTAAAAAAAATAAAATAAAAGCATTTCCCCTTCAAATATTTCTCCTCATTAACATCAGTGTCCGATCTGAGCCACTGAGTCATTATACACAAAATATATGCCTTTGGCTGAGTTTTGTAGGTAAGTCAAGGCAAATTCAGGCTTCCCCAATGGCTCAAGTGGTAAAGAATCCACCTGTAATGCAGGAGACACAGGTGTTTGATCTCTGGGTCAGGAAGATCCCCTAGAGGAGGAAAGGGCAACCCACTCCAGTATTCTTGCCTGGAAAATCCCACAGACAGAGGAGCCTGGTGGGCCACAGTCCATGGGGTCGCAAAGAGTCAGACATGACTGAACATATACATGCAGACATGCAAGACAAATTCTGTCCAGTATAATGGACTGCAGCAGAAGTTTTGTGTTTTGCAGAAGATCCAGGATGGCACATGCTCAAAGGCACTGGCAACTTAGGATCCAACAGGCTTAGGCCAGTTAACTATAAAAAAAGGAAAACCAACAAGGGTTAAGACACAAACATTTTTGTTAAAAATGAATTAAAACCCTCACAGGTAACGAAAAGAATTTTGTGTGCTGTGTAATTTAATATCAGGCGAAGGATATTGATTGTGCTGTCAAACCATTTTGGAAAAATTATGATTGCTGCTTTGTTCAAATCATTGGTGTGTAGTTGCAGTTAGAATCTAAGTATTTAAATATGAAAAACTGTAAATTTCTATTTCATTTTTTAAAGTAGAGCCTCAATCAAATTTTTTAATCTACAGCTTACTCTGAAATTTTGTCCCATGTTTTTAAAAAGTGGATCCACTTTAAATGGCCTTTATGTTGGTACTAATTATTGCCAGCCAGTGAGGCTCTGGTCTGCAGGTGGCCTTCTCTTGGCCTGGAAGGTGAGAGTACAGGCCAGGGCTAAGGTCAGGGCAATTCCCAAGTGGTTACTAAGCTTTCTCTCCCCTCTCTCCATAGACTGTGAACAACGTGAGCAGGGAGGAGGTGAACAGTGGCTGCTCTGTGTGAGACAGGGAGGCTGTGGTGAAGGTGAAATGGCAGAATGAGCTGAAACTCAAGTTTGAGCAGATGAAGCAGTTACCAGGTAAGCCTGATCTCCATGTATGGAGGGTCCTGAATGGGACTCCTTCCTCTAGTTCCACTTGGGAACCTGGCTCAGGACAGGAATAAATCAGCACTGGGCTGTTTCCTACTATTTCATTTGTAAGAATGGAGAAACGACACAATGCAATTGCCCAGCCATAGGGGTGCTGGTTGGGAGCGCTCTTGGCTTTTTAAAGACTTTTTTAGAGCAGTTTTAGGTCTACAGTAAAGTTAATAGGATGGAACTGAGATTTCCCATGTGCCCCCTGCCCCAACTCATGCAAAGTCTTTCCCATTATCAATACTCTCCACCAGACAGATATGTTCATTACAACTTATGAACCTGTATTGACAGTAATATGTATTTAAGTTTCTTCTATGTTTTTTAGGGCTTAGTAGATCATTTCTTTTTAGCTGAATAATATTCCATATGGTTGTATCAGTATATCCATTCATCTACTGAACAACATCATGGTTGCTTCCAAGTTTCAGCAGTTATGATTAAAACATATATATATATGCAGATTTTTGTGCAGATGTTAAGTTTCCCTTCGGGTAAATTCAGAATGAGCTGAAATTACCCAAATTCCTTTGGGTAATTCCTTTGGGTAAATATCAAAGAGAGTGATTCCTGGATGTTACTGTAAGATTGTATTCATTTTTGTAAGAAACCATTAAATGGCCTGCCAAATAGGCTATAAAATACATATATATATATATATATATATATATATTCAATGGACTTCTCTGGTGGCTCAGATGAGAAAGAATCTGCCTGCAATGTGGGAGACCTGGGTTCAGTTCCTCGGTCTGGAAGATCCCTGGCAAAGGGAATGCCTACCCACTCCAGTATTCTTGTCTGGAGAATTCTATGGACAGAGGACCTTGGGGGGCTATAGTCCACAGGGTCACAAAGAGTTGAACATGACTAAGTGACTAACACACATATATATATTCCTAAAACATAATGCATCAGACTCACCCAAAGCAATTAAATTCAGAATCTTGGAACAGAAAAGGAGGGTAGAAGGGGAAGATGCAGAAATCTTTACTTTTATAAGCTCCTCAAGGGGAGTATACTTTATCAAAAGTTGAGAAACTTTACTGTAATTTCGTGCCCTGCTCATTTTTATTGCCTAAAAGTTCGAACAGAGTACTAGTGACAGCAACGTCCTTAATTTTTCATGTAGCATGGCATTTGTATTTATAGGGAACCAGAAAATAGCTTCTTTTCTTAAAACAAGTTATAAAGGCCTATATTTTCACTGGAGTGAATCATAAATAACAGCAAGAGAAGGTTGGAAGGAAGTTTAAAATGCAGTCAATTGATACCCTATTATTCCATCTTAAGGAGTACAGGTAAGACAATTTTCAGGACCTCTAAAGACATTTAAAACAAAGCTAGTGGAGGTGATGGAATTCCAGTAGAGCTATTTCAAAGCCTGGTAGATGATGCTGTGAAAGTGCTGTACTCAATATGCCAGCAAATTTGGAAAACTCAGCAGTGGCCACAGGACTGGAAATGGTCAGTTTTCATTTCAATCCCAAAGAAAGACAATGCCAAAGAATGCTCAACCTACCACACAATTGCACTCATCTCACATGCTAGTAAAGTAATGCTCAAAATTCTCCAAGACAGGCTTCAGCAATACATGAAGCGTGAACATCCAGATGTTCAAGCTGGTTTTAGAAAAGACAGAGGAACCAGAGATCAAATTGCCAACATCCACTGGATCATGGAAAAAGCAAGAGAGTTCCAGAAAAACATCTATTTCTGCTTTATTGACTATGCCAAAGCCTTTGACTGTGTGGATCACAATAAACTGTGGAAAATTCGGAAAGAGATGGGAATACCAGACCATCTGACCTGTCGCTTGAGAAATCTGTATGCAGGTCAGGAAGCAACAGTTGGAACTGGACATGGAACAACAGACTGGTTCCAAATAGGAAAAGGAGTACGTCAAGGCTGAATATTGTCACCCTGCTTATTTAACTTATATGCAGAGTACATCATGAGAAACACTGGGCTGGAAGAAGCACAAGCTGGAATCAAGATTGCCGGGAGAAATGTCAATAACCTCAGATATGCAGATGACACCACCATTACGGCAGAAAGTGAAGAAGAACTAAAGAGCCTCTTGATGAAAGTGAAAGAGGAGAGTGAAAAAGTTGGCTTAAAGCTCAACATTCAGAAAATGGCATCCGGCCCCATCACTTCATGGGAAATAGATGGGGAAACAGTGGAAACTGTGGCAGACTTTCTTTTTAGGGGCTCCAAAATCACTGCAGATGGTGATTGCAGCCATGAAATTAAAAGACGCTTACTCCTTGGAAGGAAAGTTATGACCAACTTAGATAGCATATTGAAAAGCAGAGACATTACTTTGCCAACAAAGGTCCATCTAGTCAAGGCTATGGTTTTTCCAGTGGTCATGTATGGATGTGAAAGTTGGACTGTGAAGAAAGCTGAGCACTGAAGAATTGATGCTTTTGAACTGTGGTGTTGGAGAAGACTCTTGAGAGTCCCTTGGCCTGCAAGGAGATCCAACCAGTCCATTCTAAAGGAGATCAGCCCCAGGTGTCCTTTGAAGGAATGGTGCTAAAGCTGAAACTCCAGTCCTTTGGCCACCTCATGTGAAGAGTTGACTCATTAGAAAAGACTCTGATGCTGGGAGAGATTTGGGGGCAGGAGGAGAAGGGGACAACAGAGGATGAGATGGCTGGATGGCATCGCCGACTCGATGGACATGAGTTTGTGTGAACTCCAGGAGTTGGTGATGGACAGGGAGGCCTGGCATGCTGCAGTTCATGGGGTCGCAAAGAGTCCGACACAACTGAGCGACTGAACTGAACTGAACTGACATTTCAAAAGCTTTCCCAGTAATAAATTCTGTAGTTGAGATAATTTAATTTGCAACAGTTTATTTATAGTAACCCAATTTCTTTTTTCTTTTCTTATCCAAAGTTCTCTGAGTTTAAAAATATTGTTTTCAACAAATATGAAATTCAATATCTAAGCCTTCATTGAAGAAAGGGGGAAAGCATTGACCATATCCTTCCCTTAAATAAATCTGCTCTAAACATTATAAGCTTTTCAGAAGTCATAGTTTCCAAACTTTACTCCTTTGCCAGTCAATATTTAAGGATACAACTCTCCAAGAAAAAAAATGACAAACAGGGATTCCAGGCACACAGAATGATTTGTGACCTATCCCCACACAGCCAGTAACAGGCTCTCAGCTTGTAAGACAACCTGGATTGCAGTGTGGGATGAAGAGAGCATACAGTATACAGGTATGATGGACCAGCTAAAATGGATTTGTGTCACTGTTTTTTAATTTACATTTAATCCATATCAGATGTGTCCATGTTCAGAGAGTGGTTGGAAGCCGTCCTTTTAAATCTAAGATTAGTGGTAATAATGGAGTTTCCAGAAAGAGAGGCTTAGAGGAACTTTATAATCAAACTATGACAAAATAGAAAGGGCTTGAGTTTAGACTGCCAGCAGGTTAACCAACACTGCAGTTTTCCCTCTAATCCCAATAAAATCTAAATTCTCCCAGAGAACCCTGGACAAATGTTTCTAATGTAGGGTCATAGGAGGACGGTAAGAATTTCTTAGTAGCTTAAATCTACTTTGTGACTGGAGTAAGTTAACTAACCCTTCTGAATCTCAGTTTTCTCCATTTGCAAGTAGGAAATAACTATTGTAATGATACCATAGGGTATTTAGGTATTAAGTAAGACATTTGTGAAGAACAAGAACATAACTTCTCATAAGAAATTATATATAGATGTTAGCTAGTATTTTTACTAATGTAGTATCATCTGATAGGTGCACTGTGAGTTTTATTCACGAAGTATGGGAGAGCAGGGGTTGGCCCAGCATATTTGAATCTGGAGTTAAAGGTCATTGACTTACACTTATGACTGGAAAGGTCCTAACCTTACCTGAATTCTATTTTCTTCGTAGACTCTGTTACTATAAAAAGACATCCCTTAAATTTCTACCAAATTACACATCCAGGACTCTTTAGAACAGTGTGTTTATTTTTAATTTGAAGGTGCCCTTGGGTGTTCCTGTGTTCACAGGCAAAGCCAAAGACCTCAAAGTGTTCAAGTTTTTATTGGTTGGTTCTTGTTGGAATGTAACCTGCATCCCATACCTTCCTGAGTTCCTTTGGACTGGAACTCAGAAATTGTTCCCTGTGAAAGTGACTCAGAAGATCAGCTGGTGTTAGTTCATTTACTCAGGACCATATCAAAGCAGATATGTGCAAAAGTAGCTAAATTTCCCCACTGGTTTAAGAAAGCTTCTTTTGTGGGCACAAACACATTCCCTTCAGATTTTATCTATTATATTAATTCTATACTGCTTGAAATAAATTATGTCTGTTCTCCTTCAGTAACCTCGGACTTGGAAATCTCTCTGGCCTTATAAATTTATTAATACAGAGTAAAATGATTAAACATGAAACAAAGGAAAACAAAATTTGAAAAAGAAATCCTGTTTTTCTGGACACGTGGATCTATTTAAATTAAACCTGAAATACTGTAACTTTCCTGGAAATGGGTGATGTTAAACATCTTCCCACGTGCATGTCTGCCATCTATGCATCTTAAGAAAAACATCCATTCAGATCCTCTGCATATTTTTTAATCAGGTTCTTTGTTTTTTGCTGTTGAGTTATATGAGCTCTTTCATATTTTGAATATTATTGTATACATGATTTGCAACTATCTTCTATATTCCCACAATGAGATATTACTTCACACCCATTAGAATTGCTATTATTAATATTAAAGGGGGAGAAATAACAAATGTTGGAGAAAAGGAACCTTCATATACTGTTGGTGGGAATGTAAATTGGTGCAGCCACTATGGAAAATAGTATGGAGGGTTCTCAAAAAATGAAGAATAGAACTACCGTATGATCCAGCTATTCCATTTCTGATCATTTATCCTATGAGTATGAAAACACTAATTAGAAAAGATATATGCACCCTTATGTTTATCACAGAATGGTTTACAATAGCCGAGGTATAGAAACAATCCAAGTGCACATCAGTGGATGAATTAATAAAGAGGCTGTGCAATGAAATACTACTTACCAATAAAAAAGATAAAAATTTTGCTATTTGTGACAACATGGGCAGACCTTGAAGCTATTATGCTGAGTGAAATGTCAAATGGATAATGACAAGTACTATATAATTTTACTTATATGTGGAATATATATATATATATATATATATATATATATATATATATGACCAAACCAAACCAAAATAAACACATAGATACAAAGAACAGATTAATGTTTACCAGAGCGGAAAGGGATGGGTGGAGAGCAAAATGGTTAGAGGAGTTTAGCTGCATGGTGACAGATGGAAACTAAACTTTTGGTGGTGAATCTTGTGTAGACAGTGTAAACAGAAGTCAAAATACTATGTTGCATTCATGAAACTTTAAAAAATTTTTAAAAATAAAAGTATAATAGTATAAAATTATTATTTCTAGTGTATTTTTTATTTCAGTCATTCTCACACTAGAAAGTATTTATTTGAATACCCAATTCTATATATATATATTACTGTGGAGAAATTCAAGAAGCTTAAGAAATAGCCCCAAATCTCAAAAATTTTATAATCTCACTAGAAGACAAATAGTCAGAAAGCAATTATAACAAAATATTAAGTATCAAAAGATGTCAAAGGAATACAAATAAGGAAGTGATTAGAGGTTAATTGGTCCTTGGAGGGGGAAAAAAGCATTGAAGAGTTTACCTTTAGCAAGCCCTCAAATCATGGAATGTTAGAATAAATTTCCAATAGGCAGTGATAATTGGAGAGATTATTCAAAATGGAGATAACAATAGAAACAGAGGACTACATATTTAGACAGTTAATAACTATTAATAGTAGACAGTTTTCCAGCTAAGATCAATATGTAACATTTCCAACTATACAGAAATAGGGACAATGGGCATTTTTAGATATTAGATATATCAGTCAGTTCAGTCGCTCAGTCGTGTCCGACTCTTTGCGACCCCATGAATCGCAACATGCCAGGCCTCCCTGTCCATCACCAACTCCTGGAGTTCACACAAACTCATGTCCATCGAGTCAGTGATGCCATCCAGCCATCTCATCCTCTGTCATCCCCTTCTCCTCTTGCCCCCAATCCCTCCCAGCATCAGAGTCTTTTCCAATGAGTCAACTCTTAGCATGAGGTGGCCAAAGAATTGGAGTTTCAGCTTTAGCATCAGTCCTTCCAAAGAATACCCAGGACCGATCTCCTTTAGAATGGATTGGTCGGATCTCCTTGCAGGCCAAGGGACTCTCAAGAGTCTTCCCCAACACCACAGTTCAAAGGCATCAATTCTTCAGCGCTCAGCTTTCTTCACAGTCCAACTCTCACATCCATACATGACCACTGGAAAAACCATAGCCTTGACTTGACGGACCTTTGTTGGCAAAGTAATGTCTCTGCTTTTGAATATGCTATCTAGGTTGGTCATAACTATATAGCAGAACACAAAAACAAAAAAAAATAAATCTCCACATGCTAGAAATAGAAAATAGAAAAATGAATCAGGAACCGGAGAGATTACAGGTCGCAAAGCCTGGTATTTAGACGGACATTAAAGGTCAGAATCTGGCCCAGGATAACATGTGCGTGGCTGGCATCAGAACTGGGATCCCTGTGCAAAACTGGCAGAACCCCAGAAAGCAATGCAGAAACCATGAAGGACCCAGAACATCTCTGCCTGCAGACCCAAAGTAGCCACTGGAAATAAGCCAACAGCCCCACCCTGTGGGTAAAAAAGGAGTCTTCTAGGAATATTAGAACCCCAAGACTGAGTGATTATGGGAGTGGGAACTGGATTCTTATTACAGGTTGTGCTCTGAAGAACTCACACACAAAATAATTTGGAATAAACGTCTTGAAAGTACAGATAGATGTATCAGTGGAAATCACTCCAACATGGTTATCAAGATCTCCAGAAAAGATAATTCCCTCTTAAAGAAAGCTCATGAATGATAACCCTAGAACAAAACAGATCACTCAACATGAAAGACAGTTCATAAGACATGAGGAACTAGCAACAACAGAACAATATTAAAGGGAGTTTACAATAAGTATGTTTACAGTATTTAAACTATAAATAAAGAATTTCCATTTGTAAATTAAAGCCAGAAAGTTATGAAAGATCTCTGAAACATCAAGATACAGTATAACCATTAAATTTAAATTTCAAGAAAATGATTATAAAGCAGACAAGTCATATTCAAAGACAAACTCAAAGGTAGAACAGAACATCTCACTAGCATGTTGGAGAAAGATAAAACAATGAAGGACATAAAAAAGAAATCAGTGATCAAGGAAATTCCCATATCTGCCTCACAAAAATTCCACATGTATGAACAAAGATTGTATATATAATATCTAAGATGTAATGATGGAGAATTTCCAGAAATAAGAACATATAGGTCCTCAGGTTGAAAAACATCAACTAATAATCACGTAGAATAACTAGAAATACTATGGGGAAAGATCTAAGTGAGGCAAAAATAATTGTGTCAAAGATTAGTGAGTAATGTGACTGAGGAAGTCACTTGGGGTCAAATTATAGAGGATTTGGAAACCAGGCTAAGAAATTTCAATTTTATCTTGTGGGTGATATTAAATCTGTGGCTGGGCCACTACAAGAAAAGAAAGTAATGCTTTAGGATATTTGAAATAGGAAGACTGCAGTGATATTTTTCATTAAAGAAGATCTTTCTATCCAAATTTTATAATTTCTATTTTATATTTTTATTTATATTTTAAAGAGTCAAAAAGTCTTACCTAATATTCTGAAATGCTATTTCCAAACATTATGTTTACAAGGGTTATTAAATTCTAAAAATACAAAAAACGAAGAATCAAAGCAATACAAACAAAACCTTGAAGACATTTTGTCTATATTTAATGACCAAATCTTTTCAAATGAATCAAGCAGATAAAAATCTATTGCTTTCAATAATCTCTGCAAAGGAAAACATTAATTCATGTAGTTGTTAAAAAAACAAGGTGACGGCCGAGTACAGGGCCAAGGTCTCAGGAAACTGAGTTGATGAGCCAGCCCCTAACCCAAGGTGCTCTCTGCAGTGGGAAGACAACCAAAACATCCATTAATACAACAGTGTGGGAAATTCACTGTCAGAGAAGGATGCATTTCATTGCTATGAGATCCAGGTTGGAGGACTCCTGAGTCAAGAAGCAGAAGCAGAGGAACATTCTAAGAGTAGGTTATGCTGAAGCTGCCTCTGAAAAGTTGAATTAGCCAAGCCGACAGCATTCTGTACCTTCAAGGCATTGCAAGTGCAAGTCGTTTGTTATGGCTGATGCATAGGCCACAAATGAAGGCAGCTCGAAAATGGAGCAGGAGAGAGGGAGGTAGAGGCTGGTCATGAAATGCTTTCTAAGTGCCAGTCTATAAAGTTTCATTTTATACTGAAGGTGATAGGAAGACAATAAATGCCATGGAGAAAGAAAGAAATGCTAGGACTGGATTTGTGTTTGAGCGTGATCACTTTGGGAGCAATACGGCGGGTGGATTACAAAAGGAGCATGAGGTAGGGAGACCAATTGGAAGAACAATAAAATCATCCAAGCAAGAAATGTTGACAGCCTCAGATAAGTCTTCTGAACATTGTAACTGGAGAAGCAAATGTTTTTGCTTTCGTTTGTATTATTGATAGTGTGGAACTCGCTAGCAAATGGAATCTTAGATGGTGTGAAACAAGTAACTGCCGAGCTGGTGGAGGTGGAAGTAGAAGCCATGAGTCGCTCTGCTCCACCCTCCCCTGCATCCCATGGCAGCCACTGGGGTCCCTCCAAGAAACACAGTGTGAAAACGTACATGCAAGAGAAGGAGCATCAGTGTTTCGACCCATTTTATTTGATAAACTCTTCTGGTGTCTAGTAATCTGTAGTGTCAAGTTGTTCTTCGTTATCTAACATAAATCTCTACAAGAGTTCATAAGAATCCTTGCTTTATTTCTTTAGGTATCAAATAAACACTCACTCAATACATCTCTCAGTGTGTCTCTGACCCCTGTAACCATACATCAAGACCCAGTTAATAATAGTCTTGAGTAAGTAGACATTCTGACCCCCAACTTCCTGCATCAATCTGAGAGTGATGACTCTGGATCCATAGTGCATGAACAATGTAGCAGTTTAGATCTCACTTATTCTCATACTATATCCTCTCCTTTGGAAGAATCCAATCATTCACCTGCGCCTCCAGCATTTTGTTGATTGTGAACAAATATCAAGAGCTAGCCCTGACTCAGTTTTGAGCTCCAGACTTGCAGTTACCACTGGACATATTTCATCAAGCTGCACAGATACCAGTACTGGCCAAAATGAACTGTATCACTCTTACCTCCACAGCTGGGCCTCTCTCAGTTTTACTAAGTTGAGTGCACTGGCAGCACTTAGTACTTACGCAGTAATCATCCTCTGTCACTCCTCTTTCCTCCCCACAAAATTACCTTGGTTGTTGCTTCTACCACCTGAAGCCCACTCACGCTGACTGTGTTTTCTCCAGACCCATGTGCTTAGTTGCTCAGTCATGTCCAACTCTTTGTGGCCCCATGGGCTGTAGCCCGCCAGGCTCCACTGTCTTTGGAACTTTCCAGCAAGAATACTGGAGTGGGTTGCCATTTCCTTCTCCAGGGGATCTTCCCAACCCAGCAATCAAAACTGCATCCCTTGCATCTCCTGCATTGGCAAGCAGATTCTTTACCATCCCATAGCAGCCTTCATCTTGTCATCTGAACTTACTATGGCAAAGACTGTGGTATTCGGCAAGCATTCCATCTGCTCTCCTCCATTTCTCAGCCTTCCGTGATCTGGCAGAGCCATGTAACTTGTTGTGATTATATAAAAATGACACTGATGACCTTCATCCCAAAGCATCCCAAAGCATCCCAAAGAGCCATTGCACAACCTTTTTTTTTTAGTTAACTCTTACCAAATTCTGGTGATGGAAAAGCCGTGTGTTCCAGATGGTGCAGCTAAAACATGGTGGAGCCTGAGTCCCTGAGTGACGTTGTGGGACAGAGACCCAAAGATCTGTGTAGAGCTCACAGAACAAGTGGGTAATACCCTTTGGTTGCACTGAGTCACTGAGATTTAAGCATCGTTTGTTACCACGCAAGATTGGTCTCCTCATCTTCACAACAGTCCTACTTCAGTATTCTACACAACCTCAGAAGTGATCTTTCTAAAATGAATATATTAACATGTTACAAGCACTTCACCAGTGTGTCCTGCACAAAACTTTTCAGGAACTCACACCACCTATACCATATATTCCAAAATCTCTGGCCTGGTCTGTGAAGGGCCATGGTCTGCCACAGCTTGCCTTAACGGCTTCTCTTCTCATGGCCATGGACACACTCACTGAGTCTAGCTACCTGCACACCCTCAAGTGAGCGAGTTCGCTCACTTCTGGACCTTGAAGTGTGTTGCATGTAACGTTCTCCCCCATCCTCACCCTGGTCTGCCTGGCAGACTTCGATCCCATATTCAGGACTCATCTCTGACACATCTTCCCTATGGATGCCCTTCTGACTCCAAAGGGCCAGGAAAGCCCCACAATATTCTGTTCTGAGCTCTGCAACCCACCACACCGAAGCTCAGTCCCTTATTTTCTTTCTTATTCTCTGTCCCCCTGCCTTTTGGGCTTTTCCATTCTTAACACTAATTCCCAGTCACACAGAATTCCTTATAACGAGTGCCAGGAAAACAACCTAACAAAACAAAAATTAAACACAAAAACCAATACTAAAGTTTTTACTAACTGTATTTCATAAGAATGTAACAGGTTGCTTTCCTTTATTTTCAATTCAATTTATTAAAAATAGGGAACATAGATAACACAGGATAATTTCATATACATCTAGATATTTGGTTAATTTCTTTTTAATGATGAGCAGAATTATATAGAAGGGAATCTGAAGAAAGAGGAATTAAGTGGAGGTATGTTTTTTTATTTATCTGACTACAATTTGCTACTGATGTGCAAAGCAAAGCTCAAACAATTATCATTATCTATATCTGGGAGCTTCCCTGGTGGCTCAGAAGGTAAACAATCTGCCTGCAATGCAGGAGACCTGGGTTCAATCCCAGGATCAGGAAGATCCCCTGAAGAAGGGAATCATTACCCACTCTAGTATTCTTGCCTGGAGAATTCCATGGACAGAGGAGCCTGGTGGGCTACAGTCCATTAGTTGCAAAGAGTTGAACACAACTGAGGAACTAACACTTTCACACATCTAAAATTTAACTCTCACAACAATGCTTTTGGCTTGGTAATGAGATGTGCTTTTAAAAAACTTGAATATTTTCTATTCTGTCATTATGAAATTTAAAAATAACTTATTTTTTAAAATACAATAATTTTGTCAATTTTTGATCCATCACAAAAATATGTAATGCTTTGTCATGAATATGTGTAGAAAATATGTCTTGGAAAAATAAGTTGATTAATTTTTGCCTTATTTCTGACCGACCAATTAGTGGAACTATAACCATGAAATTGATTCTCCTTCTGCTTTAATTTTCTGACAAGACACTTCTAAGTATTTCTTATCTAGGGATCCTTCAAATCACTTGCTTTTCAGAAGCAAAATGGGAAAGCCTCTGAAACTAAAGTCTTTATGGCTTGATAATAGTCTAAAGAATCAAAGGTCTATGCGTTTAAAAATCCTTTATGTTTTTTGACTCTAAAACAAATACATATAAAACAAAACTTTGAAAAAATGCAGAAAGAGGGAAAAGACAAATTTAGAAATTAAAATCAGTTTCGGGAAAAGACCAATTTAGAAGCTAAAATCAGTTGATGTCTACTAATTGGTCATGGAATCACCTGACAGAGTGGTGTGTGAAGTCGCTCAGTCGTGTCCAACTCTTTGCGACCCCATAGACTGTAGCCTGCCAGGCTCCTCTCCCCATGGGATTCTCCAGGCAAGAATACTGGAGTGGATTGCCATTTCCTTCTCCAGGAGATCTTCCCAACCCAGGGATTGAACCCGGGTCTCCTGCATTGCAGGCAGACGCTTTATCCTCTGAGCCACCAGGGAAGCCCAAGACATAGTGGTAGGACTAGTTAAAATTAAATCATAACAGAAAGTGATATCTATTCTATATCTAATAGAATTTCCCCTCTGTGGGGATGAGGCAGGGACAGAAGCAGACTCAAATGGTCAAACTGTCCTTACTCTTTACTTCTGAATTCTGACATTCGCCTATCTATTTGTGTTTATAGATCCACGTCCTTTCTTTCATCAAGTGACTCTCTATTGACCAACTGTATTGGATAAAACATTGGAATAGAACCCTTCAGCCTGAATAACACCTGACCTAGTTCTAGGTTGAAATTTATAGGCATTTTTAATATATTAACACGTAAAGACTTATATTCTCCAACACTCAACTACAATCATGCAAAAGAAATGCCAATGATCCCCAGTGATTCCCTCTGCCCGCTCTCCAGGATATGCCTCATTCTCCATGTCTCATCCATTTAACTGTAATTTACAAACCTTCTCATTAGCTTGGACCATTTTGGCAGGGATTTGATTTGGCAGCTTAATGTAAAGGTTTTTTATGCCCTTGAAAATGTAATGTAGTACTCTGTAGACATATTACCAGCTTTCATGATCCATATGAAATATCTGAGTGCAAACGTAAACACACTGGAAAAAGATGGAAGGACAAAGGAGCAGAACTGGAGAGACAGAGCATGTCCACAGCTCTTGTCTCTCATTCTGAAGTCCTGGCACGTGAAAGAGCCTTGTGCAGGGTGAGTGCCAGCTGGCCAGCAGCACCTCTGACTGCGGAGGCAGAGGCCACTCCACAGAACTGCATCCTCTCTAATCCCACAGCTTATTATCCAGTCCCCTCACTTGGCTGTCCTTATGCCCTGTTTTCCTCATTTCAGTACAGAGGAAATCAATGTTAAAAGTATTTTATGCATATCGCATTGACTTTATTTTATCCTGATTTACACTTTTCTCTCTCTCTCTTTCTGAGGAAAATGGCATATGGTCTGGTTCTCTGATTTGTGTCCATGAAACTCTCTGTTCTCTGTCAGGTCACTTAATCCCAGGGAGGTTCATGATAGGTGTCTATGTCCTGCTTCATGTTATTCTGTACCCTGTCACCTTCATTTCCTCTTGGAATCATGTTTTGTTGATTCTACTTCAAATTAGGAAATGGATTGCTCCCCAGAGTATATGACATCATTGAATTTTTAATGGATGTGACATGGAAATTAAATGCTTTTAAACCCTTCTGAAACAGTAGTAGGATGGATCCATTACCACACTGATTCCATTTCTTGTAGAACATTTAATTTAAAAATTTGTAGCAACATGTCAGTAAGTGGCAGGCTTCCAGCTAGGGCTTTGTGGAAACCACCGTCTGGAAAGAACTGTGTGGACAGTAATGGAAGACACTCTTGTCAACCTGACCTCCTCCTGTATATGACACAAACGCTCCTGGAGGACAGAGAACTACCTTTTTCCTCTGCCACAGCCCTAACACCTGGCTCAGGATCTAGAGCACAGTGGGTGCCTAATAAAAGGTGACTGAATAGAAACTGATGGAACACATATAACTTGAATATTCATTTATGGATGGCAAAAATGATGAAAGGTTTTTTTTTTTCATTTTCTCAAGGCAAACACCTTAATATGATAAAAAGCTTTCTTTTTTTCCTTTCAGAAAATGAGAATACATGATTGAATAGTTTCCATCTCTCTGATCTTTCTGGATAAAGTGTCCTTTGGCTACCTCTCTGACCTAATTCCCTACTGCTCCCACCCCTACTCAAAATTAATTCCAGGCCCCTTGCCTCTTTGCTATTCCCTGCAAACATGCCAAGAACACTGACACTCCAGAGCCTTTGTTCTTCCTGTTCTTCTGTCTGGAACTGTGCTCCTTCCAATATCCCTCTGGCATGCTTCCTGGCTTCATTCAGGTCTCTGCTTGAGTGTAACTTCAGAGATGTTGTCCCTAATCACCCTAATTAAAAAGCATACTTTTCCCATCACTTTCTCTATGGAACTTGTTGTCATGGGACATCATATATATTTATTTTCTGTTTCTGCCTCTAGGACATTAACTCCATGAGATCAGAGACTTATCTACTTATAGTATATACTCTGCATCCAAAACAGGGCCTGTCAATAAGTACTTGGTGGACATATAAATAAATGTAGGTGTTGTTCAGTTAGCAACATATTTAATGAAGAGGTAGTATCTATGTTGGGAAGAAAACTAGTCTGTGGTGAGAAGGATTCCATTTACCACTTACTGCTTGCAGCCCTGAGACTTGTAAGAGAATGAAAGTGAAAAAGGTAAATACTGTTTTGAAATTGTTATGAATGTATGTTCAACTTTTTGTATTCTCTGAAGGGTCTCAGAGGCACTCAGACACATGTAAACATTTGTTTGTAAGCTGTCTGATTACCTGCTGGACCCACTGACTTGCACTAAGTAATCAGGCAGCTTACAAGCAAATGTTTGAAACACACTACATTCTAAATTGGGGACCATCAAGAATTGTTACCACTGTAAAAATGTGTATGTTTGTATATGTCTGTGTGATGTATATGGTATTCATTCTGTTACAACAGAGTAACAATTTTTAAAGTACTTCTGAGACCCTTTCAGAGAATACATAAGGTTGAACATACTTTTATAGTAATTTCAAAACATTATTTACCTTTTTCACTATTATTCTTTTACAAGTATACAGTGGAGTTTTCCAGAGGCCTAATGATGTGCCGTCTATGGGGTCGCACCGAGTCAGACACGACTGAAGTGACTTAGCAGCAGCAGCAGCAGCAGCAGCAATGATGTGTGATGTCATAATAGAGTAAATGAAGAAATAGATGAGAATCTAATGTATCCTACTGAACTAAACTGAAGAGATTTGCAAAATAAAATATCAAACAATGATACTCTTTGAAAATTATAGTTATTCTTCATAAAATATCTCTTATTTGTACTAACATGAAGTGATTTTATTGTCTTTTTAAATGAGTAATAAATACAGATTTTAAAAATTTTATTTTAATTTATAATCTGATAAATATTGATGGGTATAGCTCACATTAATATAAGAGTCTTGAGGTTCTCAATAATTTTTAAGGTTGAGAAAGGCTCCAAAGATCAAAATGTTGAACAACCACTGAAAAAAAATTCAGGTAAATATTTATTAACTACATATTGTAGAATTTAGCTACAAAATATAAATTCTCTACATTTTTAGAAGTCTAAAAGTTACTTTTCATGAACTTCAGAAAGATTCTTATTATAATTTATTTAAATGGTTATTTTACATGTCTAAATTGACTTTAAAGTGTCTCTATGAGAAAACACTGATTTGCTAGAGCTTACTGTTATCTTTAGCACACCTGTTCTCTTCAAAAGAAGTTATTATTGCTACTATTACCCTTTTGTAAAGTCAGAGGCCAGGCCTAGCAATATCATCGAAAGCAAGTGTTGGCAATTTTTTGTTTAAAAAGGCCAGGTTATAAATATGGTCATCTTTCCAGGACATGTGACTTTTTTCTTCAAATGCTCAAATATGTCACTGTAGAAAGAAGGAGAAGGCAATGGCACCCCACTCCAGTACTCTTGCCTGGAAAATCCCATGGACGGAAGAGCCTGGTAGGCTGCAGTCCATGGGGTCGCACAGAGTCAGACACGACTGAGCGACTTCACTTTCACTTTTCACTTTCATGCATTGGAGAAGGAAATCGCAACCCACTCCAGTGTTCTTGCCTGGAGAATCCCAGGGACGGAGGAGCCTGTTGGGCTGCCGTCTATGGGGTCTCGCATAGTCGGACACGACTGAAGTGACTTAGCAGCAGCAGCAGCATGAAAGAAAACATAGGTAACACATCCAAATAAACATGGCTGTATTCCAGCAAACCTTTACTTATGAACACTGAAATTTGAATTTCATGAAATGAAAATTAATTTTAATTTAATTTAATTTTCATGAAATGTTATTCTCTTTTGGCTTTATCCATGTCATGAAGTATTGTTCTTTGATTTGCAATTACTTAAATACCTAAAAACTTTTCTTGGCTCATGGGTAGTATGAAAACAAGAGGTGGGTTGAATTCGTTCTGCAGCGTGTAGTTCGCCAACAGCTGATCTAAAGTATATTCTACAGGACTTTAATCCTTTGAGATCCTCTGTGACAAAGGGTTCCATGTCTAAATTAGTTTGGGAAATGTCACTGTGTATATTTAAACTGTATGCTGTAATTTAAAGTCTCTGAAATATCCTTCAAAATTTGTTTTTGTTTCATTCAAACCTAGTGGATCATAGAAACATTTTTTCAGTTAACACTTGTTATTTCCCTCAAAATATTCTCCATAGAATTTACATTGGGAATTACTGCTCTTAAGGATTCCACCTCTTGAGAAACCTGAATGCAGGTCAGGAAGCAACAGTTAGAACTGGACATGGAACAACAGGTTTGAAATAGGAAAAGGAGTACATCAAGGCTATATATTGTCACACTGCTTATTTAACTTATATGAAGAGTACATCATGAGAAATGCTGGGCTGGAAGAAGCACCAACTGGAATCAAGATTGCCAGGAGAAATATCAATAACCTCAGATATGCAGATGACACCACCCTTATGGCAGAAAGTGAAGAAGAACTAAAGAGCCTCTTGATGAAAGTGAAAGAAGAGAGTGAAAAAGTTGGCTTAAAGCTCAACATTCAGAAAATGAAGATCATGGCATCCAGTCTAATCATTTCATGGCAAAAAGACGGGGAAACTGTGGAAACAGTGGCTGACTTTATTTTTCTGGGCTCCAAAATCACTGCAGATGGTGATTGCAGCCATGACATTAAAAGACGCTTACTCCTTGGAAGGAAAGTTATGACCAACCTAGATAGCATATTGAAAAGCAGAAACATCACTTGTCAACAAAGGTCCGTCTAGTCAAGGCTATGGTTTTTCCAGTAGTCATGTATGGATGTGAGAGTTGGACTCTAAAGAAAGTTGAGTGCTGAAGAATTCATGCTTTTGAACTGTGGTGTTGGAGATGACTCTTGAGAGTCCCTTGGACTGCAAGAAGATCCAACCAGTCCATCCTAAAGGCAATCAGTCCTGGGTGTTCATTGGAAAGACTGTTGTTGAAGCTGAAACTCCAATATGTTGGCCACCTGACGCAAAGAGCTGACTCATTGGAAAAGACCCTGATGTTGGGAAGGATTGAAGGCAGGAGGAGAAAGGGACAATAGAGGATGAGATGGTTGGATGGCATCACTGACTCAATGGACATGAGTTTGAGCAGGCTCTGAGAGTTGGTGATAGACGGGGAGGCCTGGCATGCTGTGGTTCATGGGGTTGCAAAGAATCGGACATGACTGAGTGACTGGACTGAACTGAACTGAACTGAAGGATTCCACACTCAAATGCCTCTAAGTATGTTGTGTGATACCTATGCATGATATAGAAACTGTGTAAGAAAATAGGAATAAGTCTTCACACTTGCTCATTAACACTGCCTTTTAATCGTGCAAGACACATAAAATTACCAACAAAATATATCTTCATTCTATTCCCAGCCTTGAGGCACCAGCTTCCAACCATTGTTATATTGGTAGTGGAAATGACTTCAATATTTCACAATTCAGTACACAAAGAAAGGTAGTTCAGACAAGTTACAAAAGTGAATGAGCCAAGCCTCATCAGAACGCAAACCATGAACTTCCATATGTTCAAGCTGGATTTAGAAAAGGCAGAGGAACCAGAGATCAAATTGCCAACATCCACTGTATCATCGAAAAAGCAAGAGAGTTCCAGATAAACATCTACTTCCGCTTTAATGACTATGCCAAAGACTCTGTGGATCACAAAAAACTGGAAAATTCTTAAAGAGATGGGAATACCAGACCACCTGAACTTCCTCCTGACAGATCTGTATGCAGGTCAAGGAGCAACAGTTAGAACTGGACAGGGAACAACAGACTGGTTCCAAATTGGGAAAGGAGTACGTCAAGGGTGCATATTGTCACCCTGCTTATTTAACGTATATGCAGAGTACATCATGCAAAATGCTGGGCTGGATGAAGCACAAGTTGGAATCAAGACTGCAGGGAGAAATATCAAAACTTCAGATATGCAGATGACACCACCCTTATGGTAGAAAGTGAAGAAGAAGTAAAGAACCTCTTGATGAAAGTGAAAGAAGAGAGTGGAAAAGTTGGCTTAAAAGTCAACATTCAGGAAACTAAGATCATAGCATCTGGTTCCATCACTTCATGGCAAATAAATGGGGAAACAATGGAAACAGTGAGAGAATTTATTTTGGGGGGCTCCAAAATCACTGCAGATGGTGACTATAGCCATGAAATTAAAAGACGCTTGCTCCTTGGAAGGAAAGCTATGATCAACTTAGTATATTAAAAAGCAGAGACATACTTTGCCAACAAAGGTCCATCTAGTCAAGGCTATGGTTTTTCCAGTGGTCATGTATGGATGTGAAAAAATTGATGTGAGAGTTGGACTATAAAGAAAACTGAATGCCAAAAAATTGATGCTTTTGGACTGTGGTGTTGGAGAAGACTCTTGAGAGTCCCCTGGACTGCAAGGAGATCCAACCAGTCCATCCTAAAGGAAATCAGTCCTGAATATTCATTGGAAGGACTGATGCTGAAGCTGAAACTCCAATACTTTGGCCACCTGATGCAAAGAACTGACACACTAGAAAAGACCCTGATGCTGGGAAAGACTGAAGGCAGGAGGAGAAGGGGACAACAGAGGATGAGATGATTGGATGGCATCACTGACTCGATGGACATGAGTTTGAGTAAGCTCCAGAAGTTGGTGGTGGACAGGGAAGCCTGGCATGCTGCAGAGTCGGATACAACTGAACTGAATTAATGATACTATATGCAGCCATGTCCCCATGGAATATTCAGAGAAGGACTCAGTAGAGATACAATGAAAGAGGTTATAATATTAATAATTGTGCTTTTGCCAGATTCTGTGTGATTTTTAGGATGATGTTTCCAAACTTTGATGTACAAACAAGTTACCTGGGATCTTGTTAAAATGCAGATTCTGATTTGGTAAATGTGGGTGGTACCCAAGTGTCACATTTCTAACAAACTCCAGGTAACGCTGGTGATCCTTGGGGTCAGAGTTCAGGAAGGGACTGCTTGCATTGCACAAATTCAGTAAAATTCAGTGACCTACTGAATAGAAGAATTTGCATGTTCACAAGATCACCAGGCAATTTATATCACATTCAAATCAGAGAAGCACTGCTCTAGAGCCAGTTTCCACGAACACATTCTTTGTGCATTGGCAAGTCAGTTCAACTGCACAAAATAATCTCAACCAATAGAGAAATATAGTCTGAGTATCTTCAAATAAGTAAGGAGAACAGAAAAGAAGAAAATTCTTCCCTTCTAAAACTCTGTTCGGGGAAGGCAATAGCACCCCACTCCAGTACTTTTGCCTAGAAAATCCCATGGATGGAGGAGCCTGGTAGGCTGCAGTCCATGGGGTCGCTAGAGTCTGACACGACTGAGCGACTTCGCTTTCACTTTTCACTTTCATGCATTGGAGAGGGAAATGGCAACCCACTCCAGCGTTCTTGCCTGGACAGTCCCGGGTACAGGGGAGCCTGGTGGGCTGCCATCTCTGGGGTCGCACAGAGTTGGACACGACTGAAGCGACTTAGCAGCAGCAGCAGCAAAACTCCGTTAAGCGAGCATTGCTTCACCTCCAAAGACTGGTTTAACATCTAATGAATCCACATTTATATCCAAGAGACAAAAGGGAATACAGAGCAAGAGCTCAGAGGTCAGTTAAAAAACTTATGATATCAGGAACTGGCAAAGAGGACTCCATAGTAGAGCCACAAAAAATCGTTTTAGGAATGCAAAGTTTTGATGGAAATATTCCCATTAATGAAAACTGGCAGGGTCACAAGTAGTGAGTAATCAGTAAAACCACACCCTACACCTGCAGCACATCCTTAGGGACTTGGCATGAGGTGGTCATCAAAAGCTAGGTGCTTTTTACCCAACCAATGTCACTGAGTAAGAACACATATGCTGAAAGGCTTACAGATATTATACAAGGCACATGTATATAAAACAGGAACCATATGAGGATACTTGATAAATATTTGTTGAATGAGCTCAAGAATATCTGACTTGTGTTCTGAATAAAAGAGTTGTAATTTGTGTGATTGCTTTTCGAAACTTTTGGGTGACAACTGTAATATTCCTTGGACTCTGGAATGCTGTATCTTGGCATTTTGATTTGGTGGGTGCTGAAAGCAGGACTTAGGAAGGATATTGTGTTTGTTAACCAAGTATTAAAAATCAGCAAATAATGTTTGAGACACTATGCTAAGATGCTATGAGGGAAAGCCATGTTCTTATTGAGAAGAATACTAAAATGTCAAGAATGGGACCAATAAAATTGATCTGTTAAGAAGTGGTCACTTATGGGCAATAAACAAAGGCACCCACTCAAATGACAGAGAGCAGCACAATTATATTTAGCTTAGAGTCTAGCCTTACAGAGTGGTGCTTTTGCAGGCCACTTGAACCCTGGAAACCTTTCCTAGAGCCCTGCATGAAGGAAGGGACTTGTACATTCCCTCTGTTCACAGACTTAGCTTCCTAAGTCACCTAACTCTTTCATTATCTGTCCCTTCCTTTAGTTTTTTCCTCCTTTGGCTTCAGGCCTGACTTTTCCCCCTCATCACAATCAAGTTTTTATCCTTAAAGCACATTCTCCCTCTTCTGCTCATTACCCCAGTCACTCATGACAATAGTTTAACTCCAGTTTTTTCAGTGAATTAATGAACTTCTTTGGTAATGTCTCTATTTCACCAGCCTCAGCATCCATTAATAATTTGCATCTGGTCCACTTTGTAAGCAGGGTCAAAACAGATTTCAGGTCTGATCAGAACAGACCATTTAATAGTCTATTATCTGTAGTTGACCCTAAGCTCTCATTCTGCATCTTTTCTTGTATGTTTTCGGTTGTATTTCTCTTAATTTCACCATTAGATCATTTATTACATGAGACGTCTTCTTTTATTTTGTTAACTCTCTCAGAAAGTATATAGACATCCTATATTCAACTAAGTACACCCAAATTTTGATGATTGAGTGATTCTTTGGAAATAGAAATATATATTGTATATGTACTGTGCTTAGTCACTCAGTCATGTCTGACTCTTTGCTACCCCACTGGCTGCAGCCCACCAGGCTTTTCTGTCATAGGGATTCTCCAAGCAAGAATACTAGAGTGGGTTGCCATGCCCTCCTCCAGAGGATCTTCCTGCCCAGGAATCAAACCCTGGTCTCCTGCATTACAGGTGGATTCTTTACCAGCTGAGTTACCAGGGAAGCCCTGGCCTATATTTGTACATAGGCCCAGATTGAAAATAGTTACCTATCCTTTGGCTAACATGTTCTCTAAAATACAGAGAGAAATCATTCATTATGAAACAACATACCTTCATCAATGGCTAACATATTTGTACATTTTTATTTAAAAGTGGTTTTTCTAAAAGAATATATAGATAGAATTTTTATACATTCTGAACATCTCTGTCTTTTACTTGAACTATTTAGTTGGAGTCTATTTATATTTAATGTAATTACTAATATGGTTGCATTTTATTTTCCCATCTTGTTGTCTATACCATTTAACCTGTATTCCATTTCTCTTTTCTTGCCTTATTTTTGAATAAAGTAGTTTTTAGTATTTACTCTATTCCTATCAGTTGACTCTTCTGATATGCTTCTTTGCTTTTTATAGATTGCTCAGTCTAGAAATAATAATATATCTTTAAGTTTTCACAGTTTAATCTAAATAACATTATGGCACTTCACAAACAATGTGAGAACATTATAAGCTTATAATTGTAAAATGTTCCCACTTTCTGACTTTTGTTCCCTATTTTATTCTACACTTGTGATAGACCCAATAGATTGTTATTATTATTTTATATAGTCAATATATTTTTGAAGAAACTAAAATATAGTTTTAGTATTTTAATTTTCATTAAAATATTGTTTTAGCATTCTTATTTTTAATATGTGCATATATACATTAACCAAATATTTTCTCATTCTGGTACTCTTCACTACTTACTGTAGGTCTAGAGTTGTTCAATCTGGTATTACTTTTAATTCTGAAAACCTCTCAGAATTTTGTATAGTGCTAGTTAACTGAAAACTAAAACTCTCACCTTTTGCCTGTTGGAAATGCTTTTGGCTTCTTCTTTTTTTGCTTTCTATTATTAAGAATTTTTTTTGGAAATAGAACTCTAAACTGATTTTTTTTTTCTTTCTGTACTTTAAAGATAGTATTTTACAGTCATTCATTGCTTCCATATATAACATGTCTTTTTCCTCTGCTTACTTTAAAAATTTATGTTTGTTCTTGGTTTTCTGCCATTTAAGTGTGTTGTACCAATAAGTGGTTTCCTTTATATTTGTTCTACCTAGGATTTATATGCGTATTAGGTAGAATTTTTCTAGGAAATGAATTGTACAAATTCAAATATATTAAATGGAACGTAGTGAGGAATATTTTCTGTCCCAGATGTTCTGCAAATCCAGGTTTATTTTATTAGAGAGTAAAAGACTCGTAGACACAACAGTCTCTGAGAGCACCAGGTTATGACACTCTTAAATCATAGTGGCTGGAAATTTCTGGAAAACAAATTGCCATTTTGAAAAAGACAAGACAAACTTTTAAAATATGTTGATCTCTTATATTAACATTAGGAAAATGTGAGATCAGACTAGCAATTCAAAGAACTAATTTGCATACCTTATATTCTTTAGGAGATTTTGTTTTGGTTGTCACATATTCATTCTTGGAGCTGGTAAAAACAAAACATTACACTTTCTATGGTTGGATGGCATCACCAACTCAATGGATATGAGTTTCAGCAAACTCTAGGATATGGTGAAGGACAGAGAAGCCTGGCAAGCCACAGTCCATGGGGTTGCAGTCAGACACATTGAGTGACTGAACAACAACACTTTCTATAAGTATAGTAGGTAGTTTTAGTCAAAATACCCTTCAGCTGATGCAGTCACGTCCAGGCAACCAGCAAGGAGCTGGCCCTCAGCAGTGGACAGCCACAGTAGTGCATCAGCCTGGATCTGTGGTGTGTGTAAAGAAAGAAAAGACTAAATAGGTATAAAATAGACCTTAAAAGGCATGTTCTTTTCTACCTCTGATTTTGTATTTCTCTTTGATAAATTACTGTTGTTGTTCAGTCACTAAGTCATGTCTGACTTTTTGTAACCCCTAGAAGCCTGCCAGACTCCTCTGTCCATGGGATTTTTCAGGCAAGAATACTGGAGTGGGTTGCCATTTCCTTCTCCAGGGGATCTTCCCAGATGAGGGATTAACTCACATCTCCTGCATTGGCAGGCAGATTCTTTACCCCTGAGCCACCATGGAAGATCCTTTAATAAATACCTACCTTGTTTTTCAAAAATATGATTGAGGAAAAAAACACGTAGTCCACATCAGGAGTTTAATTTTTAATCTTTATACTTAAGCAATGATTGATCACATTTTGACAACTTTTGTTTTGCAATAACTACTCAGCCTAAGTGATTTCAAGGTGAAATAACAATATTCTTTAATTTTGCCAGAACTGCTAATTAATTTTTTTAAGTCTTGATATAAATCCAGTCTGGAAGAACTAAAGCCAAAGTGAACATCCTGTGAACTCTAAATGAACAGTTCATTTACATCTGGATGTTCCGATTGAATTTGAATAGTGCTTTCTTGTATCCCAGGAGAAAAGAGCTAAGTTCATGTCTATGCTGGTTTGTATTCAAACAGAAAAGAAAATAAATATTAATTTTGGCATATAAATGTATTAAAATTATATATTTTGTATTTTTCTCTATAAGAAATACTGATTTGAAAATATCACTTTCTAGATAGTAGTAGGAAAACATACTATAGAATAATTGCTCTATTTTCCTTGAACTTTCAAAAATTATGTCTTGCAATAATTAATGGGCCCTGAAATACTGAACAGCTGCAGTGCTAATCTCAAATCAATATTTATATTTGCTCTTACAAATAAATGGGATGATTTTTCATGCCAATATATTCAAACCACAGATAATTATTGTTATAACTTAACATTTCATGTTGTTCTTTAATTTGCTGTGTATCAAAATATATTTTATCACATAAAACTTATAATACATGAGATGGTAAGGTCGACATTACTTTAAAAAAAGTCTCAAATGTTAAGCAGTTTGCTTACTATAAAAAGTGTAATTAATTTACAAAGTCAAAATAAAAATGCAGGTTTCTTTATGTAATGGTTATGGAAAATTCTATTCCTCAAGAACAGAGCTGTAGCAAGGAATGAGTTTAAGGGTTCATTCATTTACTCATTTATCCCACCAATTGTGTTTAGCATGTTTTAATGCTGAAGATAAGGTGGTAACCATAACAAATACATTCTCTGCCTTCCAGGAGCAACCAGAGTTGCCTCGGGGATAAATGATAACTAACACATTGTGCAATTAACTGTGTAATTAGAATTGTTGTAAGTGAAATTAGGCAGAAGTGCACAGTCCCAAGGAATTTCCAGTTTCTCTTGGAAAATGACATTTCCACTCAGATCTGAAAGATGAGTAAGAGTGAGATGAGCGTGACGTATTTAGGCAGAGGGTAGATGACACGAGCAGGCTTTCCCAGGTGGCGCTAGTGGTAAAGAACCCACCTGCCAGGGCAGAAGACATGAGACATGGGTTTGCTCCCTGGGTTGGGAAGATCGCCCGGAGGAGGGCATGGCAACCCACTCCAGTATTCTTGCCTGGAGAATCCTAAGGACAGAGGAGCCTGGAGGGCTACAGACCAAAGTGTCACAAAGAGTCAGACATGACTGAAGCAACTTCTCAAGCACACGCACAGGTGATATGGGCAACAGTGCAGCAACTAGAAGGAGCCTTGAAGAACTGGGTATTTTTAGGTTTATATGAGTGGAACGCAATGATAAAAGGGGGTATGTCAGAGGTGACGCCTGTGAGGTTAGCAGGGGCCAAATCCCACTCCCAATAAATCACTACATGTCTTAATAGGAGTTTCAGTCTTTATTGTCAGAGCAATACACTGACGGTTATTAAGGAATCTCCAGTAGGGAGAGGCACGATAAGATTAAGCATTGTAAAAATCATCCATCGGCAAAATAGTGGAGAATATAGTGGCCTGGTTAATAGTAGATGAGGAAGACCACTTAAGCATGTTCTGGAAGTGCAGCCCAAAAGAAGAGAGCAGTCTGATGAGGGGTGACAGGGATACAGATAAGAGCAATGTTCAATTTAGAGATACTTAGGAAGTAGAATCAACAATAATTGGAGACTAGTTAAATATGGAGGTTAAAGAGACTGAGAAGAGAATGATGCCCAGGTGTGGATGTTTGCAATTAGTGGATATTGGTGTTTTTTCCTGGGTAGCAACATGAGGAGTGGCTCACAATTTGCTTTTTTGAGCAATGGGAGATAGACAAAAGACCTAGTCAGGAATTTGGGTTTTGGCACGTTGAAACATTCAAGTGGAGACAGTGAGTAAGCAATTTTATACACCCAGAACTATGAGGAGACATGAGTTTCAAAGAAGTGAAGCCTGTGAACAGGTGAGATTGTCTCTGCAGAGTTTCTCAGGAGACCTGCAGTGTCTGAGGGTCTGTGAGATATCGTCACAGCTCCTATGTGAAACAATGATTGAAAAAACACTAAGCATCACTTTTGGAACTTCACATGCTGCACTATGTAATGGGTTGTGGCTGAATATTCTGATTAACAAAATTTTTTAGAGAATATTTGGCCCCAACAGCAAGTAGCCAGGGGGATAGACAGCATCCATCAGGATGAATTCATGCTCAGAATTTGATGCCAAGTTGGGGAGTGTTTTGAAGTCTGATGAGTGCGGTTGTTACACAGACTAGAGGAAGGTAAAATGATGTCAATATCTCCTCAAAATACATTCTGCAACTCTCTTTATGTACAGCCAACCGACTTAAGAAAGCAAATAGGTTTTACTCGTATAATAGAAAATCAAAGGGAAATTGTCATTCTAAAGAAGACACATTCACACAAACAGTAATATGCCTCCTGGTGCTCCATATCAAAAGTAAAGGCTGCCAAACGGGGACTCCATTGGTTAAAAGTAAACTGTATTGTGAGGTTTTCCCATTTCTTAATATTTTCTCACTTAGTAGTTATTGTGTCTTTCTGTTTCATATTATATTTGCATTTGTGTTTCACAAATATGCCTATGGTTAGAAAGGGTGATTTCTAAAGACAAGGTATGAGATGGAAAAAGAGGCTTCTAGGCTTAGGTCTATGGACAGTTTTGATAAGGTTGATAAGGAGTTACCTTCTGAGTCAATTCACTGAAGGAGTTCAGCAAGGGACCCAGAGGAAGTTCACCTTTATGACAAAAGCTACCTACTGAGTTTTACATCCCAGCTGTCCTGTCCACTGTGTATAGTCTGTGGCAAACAACTAAGAAGGCAGCAATAACTCTAGTAAAATTGAAAAGACATTTAAATCACAATCATTTGACAAGGATTTGAATTTTGAATCTCAAATAAGATAACGATTTTGGGTAAAAAAAGAAAGTTGCTTTCAGTGAAAATTTTCTGAAAGTAATTTGGGAGTTTTTGTTCAGTCATTAAGTCATGTCTGACTCTTTGTGACCCCATGGACTACAGTATGCCCCACTTCCCTGTCCTTCACTATATCCTGCAGTTTGCTCAAATTTATGTCCATTGAGTTGGTAATGCTCTCTAACCATCTCATCCTCTGTCACCCTCTTCTTCTTTTGCGTTCAAACTTTCCCAGCATTAAGATCATTTCTAATAAGCCTGCTCTTTGCATCAGGTGGCCAAAGGCCTGGAGCTTCAGCTTCAGCATCAGTCCTTCCAATGATATTCAAGGTTGATGTTCTTTAGGATTGACTGATTTGATCTCCTTGCAGTCCAAGGGACTTTCAGGAGTCTTCTCCAGCACCACGGTTCAAAAGCATCAATTCTTCAGTGCTCAGCCTTCTTTATGGCCCAACTCTCACATCTGTACATGACTACTGGAAAAAACCATAGCTTTGACTATATGAATCTTTGTCGGCAAAATGATATCTCTCCTTTTTAATAGGCTGTCTAGGTTTGTTATAGCTTTCCTTCCAAGGAGCAAGTGTCTTTTAATTTCATGGCTGCAGTCAACGTCTGCAATGATTCTGGAGTCCAAGAAAATAAAATCTGACACTACTTCCATTTTTCCCCTTCTATTTGCCATGAAGTAATGGTACCAGATGCCATGATCTTAGTTTTTTTAATGTTGAGTTTTAAGACAATTTTTTCACTCTTCTCTTTCACCCTCATCAAGAGGCTCTTGAGTTACTCTTCATTTTTTGCCATTAGAGTGGTATCCTCTGCATATCTGAGATTGTTGATATTTCTCTCTGCAATCTTGATTCTAGCCTGTGCTTCATCCAGCCCAACATTTCGTGTGATGTACACTGCATGAAAGTTAAATAAATGGGGTGACAATATACACTATTCCTTTCCCAATTTTGAACCAGTCAGTTATTCCATGTAAGTTTCTAATTGTTGCTTCCTGACCTATGTAAGTTTCTAATTGTTGCTTCCTGATCTGCATACAGGTTTGTCAGGAGACAGGTCAGGCAGTCTGTATTCCCATCTTTTAAAGAATTTTCCAGTTTGTTGTGATCCACACCATCAAAGGCTTTAGCATAGTCAATGAAGCAGAAGCTATATTTTATTTACATTGTTTTGGCTTATGATTTAAGGAGGTTTATTATTCATCATTGACAATAAAACTTTGTATTGTAAAAAACAATTAAAATCAATTTAAATTTTATTTGAATTAAATGGATCAAGTTTACTTTTTAAAAAGTAAGTCTTGTTTTGGCTAAATTTGTTATTTCATAGAAACATCCTGTTTGCCTTATGAATTTTAAAAATTAATGAAAATAAAGCAATTAATTTTGTAAAGGTGAGCTAAGTTTAATTACCCTTTGTTTTTCCAATAAAGGTAAACTAAAAATTCATTTTTGGTCATAAATATGGAAAATACACTCTTGCTATACACTATATATCATATATCACATCTAATTCAAATTTTGTATAGCAGAAACTTATTAAAAATCGTTTAGGTCTTGGATGAGGTTTAAAAAAATCAAGAAGAAAACTTTAAGATAAAGAAAAAAATTAATGTTTCCTCTATTACCATTCAAATTGATATCTTTAGTGAGAACAGGAATGTACAAGATGAATAGGCTGATAAAAAGTTGGCCAAAATAAACATATCAATAGAAAACTATCATTCTCTCCTCGAAGAGCATTAATGTTATTATTGGTTTATTATACCTACAATTTACTGATCATGCTAATTTATCAAGAGATGTAGGAATAATTATTTTTACGTATAGATGCCTCAGACTGGGAAACTACTGAATAAGGTTGGTATGGCACCCCACTCCAGTCCTCTTGCCTGGAAAATCCCATGGACGGAGGAGTCTGGTGGGCTGCAGTCCATGGGGTCGCAAAGAGTTGGACATGACTGAGCGACTTCACTTTCACTTTTCACTTTCATGCACTGGAGAAGGAAATCGCAACCCACTCCAGTGTTCTTGCCTGGAGAATCCCAGGGACAGGGGAGCCTGGTGGGCTGCCGTCTATGGGATCGCGCAGAGTCGACACGACTGAAGCGACTTAGCAGCAGCAGCAGCAGGGAAAACAGAAGAGGTCTAGGACTGAAGATCTAAGTTTAAAGCTCACAGATCAGATGGCTGAGGATTCACTGCTAAAGGAGAATGAGCAAGTAGAGAGTTCGTGGAAATTTGAGGCTCTGGTGTCACGAGAACTAAGGCAGTAAAGTTTTCCACTAGGATGGAATGATTGGGTTTATTATACTTTGTTAGGAGGTCAAGTGATATGAAATGTTAATAATGTGTGCTGGACTTAGCACTGATCAAAGAAGTGATTAATGACTTTGGTTTACACTTTCAAAGGAAGGTTAATTAGTAAATGCAAGTGAAGGAAATGGAACTATTGAGTTAAGACAACTGTTTTCTTTCTATGTTATTTGTTGTGTGCAGGTAAATAAAGAGTAAGGGTTGTAACTGGAGGGAATGAAGAGATGTTTAAAATTAAAATACATGTACATGTGTAAATACTGATAGGAAGGATCAATTAGAAAAAGAGATGAGAAAAAGGATAATAGAAAGAAGAGGGATGGAATTTAAGCATGGTAGGGCGGTTGGCCCTGGTGGCAAGGAGGGTCCCCTCCCCCGCAGAAGTGGGAGAAGCAGGGGACAATGGGTAAAAAGGAAGATAAACTTTTATGGTGAAGGATTGTTGGATTTAGCAGACTGGAAACCCATCTTCTTAACTTTTAATTGTGTGCTCTATTATATAACAATGACTAAGTATAAACTAAAATGAAACTTTCAGGTTTAAAATAACTTCATTTTACAGTGTTCATAACCCTCTCCTTGTTTGCCCTCCTTATCCCTCCCACTACCCTTCTGAGCTCCCCTTGTCCCCAGGGGACCAAGAACAATGACCTCTTTTAAGGCTGTTAAATAGAGTCAATAATCAAAGCCCTTTGTGGACTTCTGTAGTGGTGGACACATTTGCCAGGATTCATAACCACAATCAGACTTGAACAAGAACAAAATCCATATGTGGTTGCTTTATCAGGCTGAAATCAAAAAGAGGGGGGAAAAAGCTCTGAATTCAAGTACACACATCAGTCCCCATTCAAGTACCATTCTAATTTCATGCCCCATGTCTGTGTATATTATGAAAGCTTTGGCATTGGAAGTATGTGGTAAGTGAAATTATTTGTGCTTTGAAAAGGGGGTAGGTAGGGATATGGAAAGTTAAAGACTAATTATTTCTACCAAGCAGGAAAAAAACCTGGTCTGCTATTTTTCTCCTCATTTTAATTTTAATTATAAATTAGTTTTTAAAATCACAACAAAGTAGACAAATAAGTAATTCTTTATGATACAGCACAAGGATTAAGAAATCATATGTTACTCTGGGATACTTAATGTAGGAAACAAGTTCCTCTAAATGAGACTAGGTATCAGAAGGCAATGGCACCCCACTCCAGTACTCTTGCCTGGAAAATCCCATGGACGGAGGAGCCTGGTAGGCTGCAGTCCATGGGGTCGCTAAGAGTTGAACATGACTGAGTGACTTCACTTTCACTTTTCACTTTCATGCATTGGAGAAGGAAATCGCAACCCACTCCAGTGTTCTTGCCTGGAGAATCCGGGGGACGGGGGAGCCTGGTGGGCTGCCGTCTGTGGGGTCGCACAGAGTCGGACACGACTGAACTGACTTAGCAGCATCAGGGAAACAGTTTAATTACACAAAAATATTTTTGACCTACAGAATTTTATATTTCCATGGCCACAAAATTTTAAGTTGGTATAAAGAAAGCTGAGCGCCGAAGAATTAATGCTTTTGAACTGTGGTGTTGGAAAAGATTCTTGAGAGTCCTTGGACTGCAAGGAGATCCAACAAGTCCACCCTTTTTTTTTTTAATTTTATTTTTTAACTTTACAATATTGTATTGATTTTGCCATATATCAAAATGAATCCGCCACAGGTATATATGTGCTCCCCATCCTGAACCCTCCTCCTTCTTCCCTCTCCATACCATCCCTCTGGGTCATCCCAGTGTACCAGCCCCAAGCATCCAGTATTGTGCATCGAACCTGGACTGGCAACTCGTTTCATATATGATATTATACATGTTTCAATGCCATTCTCCCAAATCATCCCACCCTCTCCCTCTCCCACAGAGTACAAAAGACTGTTCTATACATCAGTGTCCCTTTTGCTGTCTCGTATACAGGGTTGTTGTTATCATCTTTCTAAATTCCATATATATGCATTAGTATACTGTATTCAACCAGTCCATCCTAAAGGAGATCAGTCCTGGGTATTCATTGGAAGGACTGATGTTGAAGCTGAAACTCGAAAACTTTGGCCAACTGATGCAAAGAGTTGACTCATTTGAAAAGACCCTGATGCTGGGAAAGATTGAGGGCAGGAGGAGAAGGGGACAACAGAGGATGAGATGGTTGGATGGCATCACCGACTTGATGGACATGGGTTTGGGTAGACTCCTGGAGCTGGTGATGGACAGGGAGGCCTGGTGTGCTGCGGTTCAGTCGCAGAGTCGGACACGACTGAGTGATTGAACTGAAGTAAAAAGTAAAATTCTCAAAGGCATTCCTTTATTTATCCATCTACAACTTTATATTCTACTGAAAGTTCTTTAAAGGATAATTTTTTTTAATAAATTGAACTATTACAAATTTTTTATTTTTCAGGCAAAGAAGGCAGAAGTATCAAAGTAGTATCAGTTCAGTTCAGTTGCTCAGTCGTGTCCGACTCTTTGTGACCCCATGAATCACAGCACGCAAGGCCTCCCTGTCCATCACCAACTCCTGGAGTTCACTCAAACTCATGTCCATTGAGTCGGTGATGCCATCCAGCCATCTCATCCTCTGTTATCCCCTTCTCCTCCTGCCCCAAGTCCCTCCCAGCATCAGAGTCTTTTCTAATGAGTCAACTCTTCGCATGAGGTGGCCAAAGTATTGGAGTTTCAGCTTTAGCATCATTCCTTCCAAAGAACACCCAAGGCTGCTCTCCTTTAGAATGGACTGGTTGGATCTCCTTGCAGTCCAAGGGACTCTCAAGAGTCTTCTCCAACACCACAGTTCAAAAGCATCAATTCTTAGGCGCTCAGCTTTCTTCACAGTCCAACTCTCGCATCCATACACGACTACTGGAAAAACCATAGCCTTGACTAGACAGACCTTTGTTGGCAAAGTAATGTCTCTGCTTTTGAATATGCTATCTAGGTTGATCATAACTTTTCTTCCGAGGAGTAAGCGTCTTTTAATTTCATGGCTGCAGTCACCATCTGCAGTGATTTTGGGACTCAATCTAATATCACAAGCACTTGGCACATGATAGCCTCATGATAAATTCTTAATAAATGGATGAGTCTGAGAATTCAGGCATGTAATCTACTCTATCTGGGAAACTCATTATAGAAAAGGACATCATCACCAAGTCAACTTCAAATATTCAACAAAACAGTATATGATTGTAAATTAACTACTATACAAACACAAAAACTTATAATCATCCAAAGAGTTCTTAAGAATTTCTAATAGTGTCAATGAAAATCAACTGGGTAGAGTCCAGAGTAATCACTTGGTTGGCATTCTAGAAATGCCAGAATTGTAGAGGGCAATGAAACATTAGCCAAAGGGAGAAAAATCCATGCTTAACGATTTACCTGCAATTACTGAAAGTAACTTTGTTTTTTTTTTCCAATTTCATTTTCAAGTGAAAGGAAGATAAAACACCAGAAGAAGTCCATGAACTCTGAGATAAATAAAATTTAACTTTTCACAAGAAAGTGTTTAATTTAAACTTGAAGTATTTATTATACATCTTCTGACAGTTTTTAATTTAGACATACTAAATAGGAATTTCCATTTTCAAACAATTTGCAAATTTAGACTTTAGAACTAGCACCCAGTTTAAACTTGAAAGCATCAACCTCTCCTTCACACACACACAGCCCACTCAGTATCACATCACCCTACTTTACTTTTTTATAACACATATCACTATTCAAAATAAATGTTAGTTGATTAAATGGGTAGACTTATTCATTTTTAAAAAATTGAGGGAGGTGGGAGTGGGGGTTCAGGATGGGGAACACATGTACATCCATGGCTGATTCATGTGAATGTATGGCAAAAACCACCACAATATTGTAAAGTAATTAGCCTCCAATTAAAAAAAAATTATTGAGACCCTATCATATTAAAATAACCATCTCTGTTTCTTAATTATAAAATGTTTTTATCAAATGATACTTCTAATTCAGGATGCAGAAAACCTTTCTTTTCTTTTGATCTCACTGTGTTGAAAATATAAACTGCAGGAACTTCCCTGGTGATACAGTGGCTCCCAGCACAGGGGGCCTGGGTTCAATCCCGGGTCAGGGAACTAGATCCCACATGCTGCAACTAAGAGTTCGTGTGTCACAGTTAAGAGCCAGCACAGCCAAATAAATAAGTAAATATTTTTTAAAATATAAACTGCATTATGTGATAAAAGCTGATTATATCAACGGTATTTTGATAGAGCCATAATAAATTATAATACTAATTTTTACCAAAAATGTTTAAAAGCCATGTGTGCTCATTTTTGTAAGCAAGTACTATGCTGAAATGCTTCAGTAGCTCCTCCAGTTGGTCACTGTTGAATCTGGACCCCCACAACATATTATGAGAAATGTGGTAAACATCATACCTGCCTCATCTCTTACAATTCTCGTAAAAATCCTTTGTAATGGGTGCTAATATTTACCACTATTTAACTCATGAGGAAATAGAAGCTCAGAAAGATTAAGTAACTTTCTTAAGGTGACATGACTGTAATTCATATCCATACTGCATCCCGATTCGTGCCTTTAATCTTTATATTATATGGCTTCTTATTAGGAAATAAAAGAGATGTTTAAATAATTGAAATATTTTTTCCCTATGGCCTCACTCTACTTCTTGATATATAGTGTTTTATACCATGTTTAAGAACTTGAAAGGTTTACCCAAGTTCTTGGCTCCCATTCACATCTGCAGAAGTTCTCTTTAACTAGAATGACTGCACCCTTCTCTCCATCTAAACATATTGTTATTCTCCTCAACTTTTCTCAAGACTCCCCTCAGTGAAGGGATTCCTGAATAGCCTTCCCTGACTCCAGGGCAAAGTAATGTCTGCTTATCACTACTGAGCACCAGCACACTACAAGGCAGTGAAGGTTGGGTCTATCTTTGTTTTTCTCCCCTGAATTAGCCAGTAGGTATCCTCTCTACCTTATTAAATTGGAGATTTTCCCTGGTGTGCAGATGGTAAAGAATCTGCCTGCAATGCAGAAGATCCAGGTTTGATCTCTGGGTCAGGAAGATCCCCTGGAAAAGTGAATGGCTATCCACTCCAGTATTCTTGCCTGGAAAATTCCAAGTACAGAGGAACCTGGTGGCTATAGTCCACGGGGTCACAAAGAGTTGGACGTGACTGAGTGACTAAGACTTTTCTTGAAAGTAAATATCCTGCAAGAAGTGAGTTTGTTGTTATTGTTTGTTGTTTTAGTCACTAAGTCATGTCTGACTCTTTGTAATTCCATGGACGTCCCAGATCCATGGGATTTCCCAGTCAAGAATACTGGAGTGGGTTGCCATTTCTTTCTACAGAGGATCTTCCAGACCAAGGGATCAAACCTGCATTTTACTGCTGAGCCACCAAAGAATAGCCAGTAAGTGTTCCCAGTAGTTATTCACTGAGTTCAGATTGAAGTTTGACAAGTGATTGTATCATTCTGCTGAAAAGCAAAACTCTGTTGACAAGGTCACCAAATCCCTTCCCACTTCAGGCTGTTTGCTTTTACTGGCTGCTCCATATCCCTGTGCCACCTCCAAAACCAGGAAGCACATGGTGTTTCCTGTCCCTTCTGCTACCTTGCAGGAAATTCCATGCTTTGGGTCATCCGAGATTCACTGGCTGGACATGCCAGCAGAAGAGACAGAGGAGGAGCTGACAGCAAATGCAGACAGTGGAGGGACTTTTGCTGGACAGGAGTTTGACTCTCTCTACTACCCTTTAGCTGGCCCTCCTCAAAGTCATGTCTACATATATATAGTGATCCTGTACACCAATGTAGATTTTACTAGTCCATTTAGATGTAAAGTCTAAGACTAAGTGATATGAAATACTTTCACTTAAAATATTCATTTCTTCTTAAAATTCTTCAGTAAATTCTAAACTATCATTCTTCTGAAATAATGAGTTGTTTCGTAACAAACAGGAAGATCATTCCTACTTTTCCATTAAAAATTAACAAAATTCCAACTCACTTTAACTCTATATCCAACAACAGGAAGAAACTGTTCATAGAAAGAAAGCAAATTGATTTGGAATCATAAAGGGAAGAGTAAAACAGCTAAAATTCAAATAAATAGTGAATGTCTATTGTTCATTTATCCCTATGTCAGTTCAGACCATCCAAGAAGCAGACATCAAGACAGGATAAGATGGGAAAGACACATGCTGAAAGAAATCCTTGTGAAAGAAAGAGGCAGAGACACTGGTGAGAACCTCCAGATTGTGTTGCAGCTTCTTATACTTTTCCTATTTAGATCTAAATGGAATTGTCAGAGTTTTGACAATTTTTAACGTATTTCTAGAGCCTCATGCTGGGAAAGATTGAAGGCAGGAGAAGGAGGTAACAGAGGATGAGATGGTTGGATGGTATCATCAACTCAATGGACATTAGTTTGAGCAAACTCTGGGAGACAGTGAAGGACAGGGAAGCCTGGAGTGCTGCAGTCCATGGGGTTGCAAAGAGTTGGACATGACTGAGCAACTGCACAACAAACAACAAAGCTTATTTTATTCCTGATTAATGAAAAAACAGCTAGGTAGTGTGCCTTAAAAATAGTCACATCTGAAATTAGTATGTGAATTTTTTAAATTGTAATTTCAAAACTAACATTGGTATTCATAAAATCATAGGATGGAAGTAAGTTTGAGCGCCTGGGACCCTTGAGGTCATGAAATTGAGTTTTCCACCCAGACAGACATGGTTGTTCAACTTTTCCCTAAATATTACCCTTGTGAGGAAATAGCTTCATCACAAAGCAATCCAATTCATTACCAGAGAACTTTAATCATTAGAACATCCTATTTTATCTATTTTTATGTAGCCTTTAGGAAAATCTTATAACCTTCTGCCTAGAGCTTCAAGAAGAGACATTAGAAGAAAGTTTCTGGGAGCCTCCTTCTTCTCTGGCCTTGGATAATGAACCCTAGTTCATCTTACCATTTTTTCCATAATATTGTTTCCAGAATCATAAACACTTTAGTCACCCTCCTCCAGATGTGCTATTAATTTTCCAGTATCCTTCCAAATATATGGCAGCCAGAACTTGATTGTCCAGCCAAATGAAGTGACTGGTGTTGAATACCGTGGGATGATCTAGTCTCTGTATTTCTCCTAATGAATTAGATTTTGGGATCATATGTCACAGCATTGCTTCATGTTGAATTTATGCTTAATGAAAACCTCTAAACTATAAAATTATAAAATTAAATCCAGATAGAACTCCAAAGATAATCTTATCCTACATCCTCTTTCTCTTTCTCACTTCAGTCGTGTCCGACTCTGTGTGACCCCATAGACAGAAGCCCACCAGGCTCCCCCATCCCTGGGATTCTCCAGGCAAGAATAGGGAAATTAAGAATCTAAAAAGATTTGGTGCCAACAGTCACACAGTTAATTTGTGACATAAACAAGATTAAATTTTAAACATCTGAATACAATGCTTCATTTCGCTTTAAAAATTTTTATTTTCATGCAAAGTGCTTTGAGTTTGTTCTTCCTCCCCATTTTCCACTTAAGTAGTTAGTCTTTTAAGCTAACTGCAAAATTTTCCATTTATCTTTCTGCATGTGATATTTATGGCTTTGTGGACTCCATGAAATTTCCAGTTACTGGAACTTTTTAAAAGATTAAGTGAAGAAGCTTAAGAAAAGCTAGTGAAAAACCCATAATCTTTGTATTAAAATGGTTTTCTGGTTTTTCCAATGGGAAATGTTATTTAATCCCATTCGCCTCTTGAGGGCAGCCCTGTGTACTGCTCTGTCTGGGTCAGTCCCTTTGTCTTGCTTGATCTGATAGCAAAACATCCAATATTAGATAATACTTCTCATTCACTTGTTAATCTCTGACTGTCCTTGTCTTCATCCAAGGAACATATGCCACCCTCGAAACAACTTCGCCTCTGTTAACCTTTGAGTCCTTAAGTAATATCGCCTCCTACTAACTTCATTCAGTTGGATCTCAGCAATGATTGAGCATGATGTTTTATTAGTTCACTCCACCTTCCAGAGGCCTGGGTCTCAATCCTCCCCAGTAAAATCTCACAGTTTGGCACCTTGAATTCATCAGTTTATCCCCACCTATTCATGCTGCTGCTGCTGCTGCTGCTAAGTCGAGTCAGTCATGATCGACTCTGTAGACAGACTCTGTAGACTCCCATAGACAGCAGCCTGCCAGGCTCCCCCATCCTTGGGATTCTCCAGGCAAGAACACTGGAGTGGGTTGCCATTTCCTTCTCCAATGCATGAAAGTGAAAAGTGAAAGTGAAGTCACTCAGTCATGTTCGACTCTTAGCGACCCCATGGACTGCAGCTCACCAGGCTCCTCCGTCCATGGGATTTCCCAGACAAGAGTACTGGAGTGAGTTACCATTGCCTTCTCCATCTATTCATGTCCACCTACATTTTCTCAATTACTTGTAGCATGTCAACTATGTAGAGCACAAATTAGCTGTCATCCTATTTCACTTAGTTCCTCGCTTTGGCTTTTTAAAACTATGGTCAAGCCTACTAATTTCTTCTAATTAATATACAAATATAATTAAATCAAAGAAAACCAATGTGTTATGTATACATCTTGAATGTATACATTATCAATCTTTTGCATTCAATTGCAAACATTGACTTGTAAAGTATTTCATAGTACTCTTGCTAGAGTTCCTTGCTAGAAGATACTGACGGGAGCTACCCTATAATATGGAGAAGGAAATGGCAACCCACTCCAACTTCTTGCCTGGAAAATCCTATGGATGGAGGAGCCTGGTAGGCTATAGTTCTTGGGGTCACAAAGAGTCGGACACGACTGAGCGACTTCACTTTACCCTATAATAACATGGCCTGCAGAGCCCATAGATTAAGGTGTCATGACATAGTTCCCAGTTGCTAATTCAATGACTTCATTTTACCTACTGTGTGCTTATTATAGTTATTCTAGTTTCTATTCCTGTTTATATTCCTAGCCTCTCACCAAGAATAGCATGGAGATTATTTTTTCCATATTTTGTGGCACCTATGGTTAAGAAGAAGAAAGAAAATGACCTGGACAGCACCCCCTCTTTCTACAGCCCCTTTTCCTTGCCTATCAAGGACTGGGTGTGTGTGTGCTCAGTTGCTCAGTCATGTCCAACTTTCTGTGACCCTATGGGAGATAGCATGCTGGGCTCCTCTGTCCATGGAATTTTTCAGGCAGGAATACTGGAGAGGGTTGCCATTTCTTACTCCAGGGAATCTTCCCAACCAGGGATCAAATCCACGTTTCCTGGGTCTCCTGCATTGGCAGGTGGGTTCTTTACCACTGAGCCACTTGGGAAGGCCCTATCAAGGATTGAAGTGAAATAAAGTAAGTCACTCAGTCATGTCCGACTCTTTGCGACCCCATGGACTGTAGCCTACCAGGCTTCTCATCCATGGGATCCTCCAGGCAAGAATACTGGAGTGGGTTGCCATTTCCTTCTCCAGGGGATTAGGAGAGGACAAAACTATTAAAATAAAAAAAGAAAATCATTTAAAAATTGCTTGGTAGCCTCAACAAACCATGGCAAGTTGAAATGTTATGTACTTCAGTTCTCTTTCTTTCACTTATCCATTCATCATCCATCTATCCATCCAAATCTACAAGCAAAAATATTTTGAGAGCCCTGACCATGGTCTCAGCTGTTTGATCTAGTTAATTTAAGTGAATATCAGGGTGATGTAACTTTTTAAGGTTCTGAAATTTATCAAAAATTCACATGAGAATTATGAGAATTTTGCCCTTGCTTTTAGAAAAGATGGTTCCTATGAAACATTTCAATTACTGGAGCCTGATATAGTTAGTAATCTCAGCTCAATGCTCTCTGCATTTGGTTGATATTGCCTGGTATACCCTGATCTGCCCTGGTAGGCTAGTGTGGATTCTTCATTCTGACTTGGCTGATCCTCTAGGTAGAAGCATTGCTAACCCCACACTATTGGTCCTTAGGAATCAGGAAAAAGTTTTCCACTGGTTTAGAGGAAGTCAATCACACATTCAAACACAAGAATCATAGAGGCACGTGTCACTAGATGAATCCTGAAATCACAAATTTAGTTAATACTTACTTCTTATAACAACTCAAGGCAGTCCAGCATAGCAAAAGAGCTACTTTGCCTGCATTCAAATCCTAGCTCTGCCATTTACATATTGTAGGATCATGTACAAGATTCTTAATGTTTCTCTGTCTCAGTTTCTTTAAGACAAGGATGGTAATAATACTTAATTATCAAGATGATTAATATGTTGATACATACATAGAACTTAAATAGTATATGGTAAATATTATGTTATTATAATTTACTCACAACCAGCTAATTATAAAAATGAAAACTAAACATATTCCATTATGTTCCAACATTGTAACTTGTGAATTCTGAATGGTGATACTGTTATATTATCCATATGTCTTTGGTTTATAATTCCATGGTCTGTTTGATCCCAAACAATATTCAATGGGACAAAACAAAGGATTTTCTCCTGTTGGTGAAATTCTGGCATCAGGCCAGTGAAGGCATGAAATAACAGAAGCTGCTATTACATGAATACAGTGTTTATTATTATGTATAAATTTGTAGGCAAATGAATGCCTCTGCTTCAGGGTCCAAGTTTCCAACTTTAATGCTAAGTAGGAAACTGAGACAATCATATGTTTGGCAGAATAGTGAAGGGCAGATGAGAGAGGTGAATTTTAATTAGCTTATTAACTCATTCAACATTTTCCCTCACTTGAGCATGGGGCTCATTCTGGGCAGGCTTCAATAAACATTCACATACTCATAATAGCAATTATAGAAAACATTTTAAACATGTTAGATTAAACTAAAAATCTAAAAATAAACAAAATCCCAACCACTGACCTTGAAACTACAAGCAATAGTTCATTATGCTTCAGAATCCCAAGTGATATATAAACTTAAAGTAGAGAGCTCATAAAAACCACAATAGAAAGGAAACAGCTGGTTAGCAGCTACACAGTAATACCATAGGTTTGTTCTCGTGACAATGAAAAATAAAACATTTAATTAGAGCCTATATGCTCAACTTCTTATCCCTGGTTATTCTGTGGCTAAACAGGAAGGTTCTCCCCTGTTTTATTCCCTTCACATTTGGGCCCAATCCTACAGCCTTAGATGAAAAGCAAAGACACAAGTATCAGCCACATTATCTTCTTTCTAAATGTAAATTCAAAACTCTAATTCATTCAAAGTAAATAGGCACAGCACATCATGAGAGAAAGTGTTTTGTTCAGGGAAACCCAAAGAAAGCATGTTAATTACAACTTATATTTTCTCAGCACCTAACTTAGGAAGAGTTCAAAGCAAATGCACGTGTGGAAAAGGTCAAACTCACCAGCCAAACAGGAAAGCTGTGGAGCTTCTTTTCCATTCTAAGTCATCCATATAAGGTGGGGTTTCCTTTTGTGTTTAAGTTTAGACAGCATCAGAAAAGTCAAACCACAGGAGAATGATGAAGGTTGTGCTAAAATGTGGCTGATGTTTACATTGTCTATGCCCAACACAACCCTTTGGTGGAAAGTCTGAATCAGCTTCTCTGAGAACTTTATTACATGACATCATCAGAAACTTTTACTGTTTAAAAAATTAGCACACTTGATTAAGCTCAGCTTGGTACCTAAAGAGCCAAATAAATTATGAGTTTCACATAAAAGGCTGTTAATGACAATTCTTTAAATCCTGAAAATGGCAAATAGAATAATGAATTAGAACCCATTCTTGTTTCCTTTTGAGAAGAAGGGAAAGTAATCATTTAACAGCATGAATTTAGGGGAACATACTGATTGATCCCAGAATTTTGGTAGGCACTTTGAGAATATAAAGTTAAATCTCAAAATTCAAGAAACCCTTAAGGTACAGGAGCCATATATAGTTTGTATAATCAAGAAAGGACATAGCACTATGTGAGTTTACCCACACCCCCCCCCACACACACACACAACAACTTTAGTTCTGTGGTAGGAAAGGTCAAATATATCCACAGCCGTGAAGGGCAATCATTACTCAACAGAGATGGGAAAGAGAATTTGAAAAATACTTTTAAGGAGGATGTTATGACAATAAGACAAGACCATGAAGTGGAAAAAGTATGGCATGTAAGGGGAGCAGTGAGCTACACCATTTATATATCAATTATGTCTCAATAAAGCTGGGGGGAAAGGGAGCCAGTGAGTGATCCAGTAGAGTTAGAGATGGGTCAGGTTCAGAACGATGACAAGCAGTATATTATTGGACCTGAAATTGAAGATGTGAATTCCAGCTCTACCACTTAGGGATCTTGTGACATTGAATAATTTATGCACATTCTCAAACCTGTCTTCTCTTTAGTAAAGTGGAGTTACTAATTGTACATACTGCATACAATTTCTGTGAAAATTAAATGAGGTAATCACTGTGATACTCATAAATGCATACAGTATGTCATATTCATCTTTATATAACCAGAGACAAGCACAGTGCTTCAAATATAGTAAGTGCTCAATATATGTTAGCCTCCCTGATTGTTATGAGTTTTCAGGTAAAACTAGAAAGGTAGTTAGATCCACACCAGCAAGGCCATGACTGTCAGACAAAGGGGTTTGAATGTACACAGAAAAATAGAGAGCCACTGGCAGCTTTTGCAATCAGAGCATTGGGTAAATTAATCTATAAAACAGATTGTAAGGAAACTAGAGTTAGGACCATACTGAGGAGACAAAAGAGAACCTAATCTAGGTTGGTGCTTGTAAACAAGGAAAAGAGGAGAAAGGTAGAAGAGATAGCTTGAAAGACTCGGCAGTAAACCATAAGAAACTCAGAGAAGATTCTCTGTATCTTCATAAAAAACAAATGAAAGGACTGAATTCAGAAATGACTTGAGCTCAACATTAGACTGACCACTGGGTAATAAAACATTCTCTAGGGCTTGAATATCCTTAAGACATAAATTCCAAATAAATGAGACATTTATTGGCAGGAAGCTTCTATCTTAAGTGAAAAATAAATAAATAAAGCCAGGAAAACATTATTTCTATGTCTTAGATCTAAATCTAAATCCTAAGGGAGACATTTATTTAATGAAGTAGTTAAGAGTGCTGACTGCCATACTGCCAGCATTCAGTCCCAGTTCCATCACTTTCTGGCTAGGCAGCAAGTTATTTAACCACTCCATGCTTCAATTTGCTTTATCTGTGAAATACTTGGACCTACTGGTATCTAATTAATGTCAATGTCTATTTCAAGAGGTTTTTTTTAGGATTAATTACTTCTTACACCTTAAATGTGTAGGACTGTGCCTGATAACACAATTAGCTACAAATAAGTGTTAGTCTTAATTCCTAAGTTATTTCTGTTTGATCTAGGTGGAGATTTACTGGTGGCACATGGATCACTCACAAATGCTATACAACTTTCCTGTATCTTGCAAGGATTGACTCATATACCACAATGCACTTCTACTCTAATAAGACTGATTAGTTTTCCACTTCACCCCACCTGCCACATCCCTAGGATATAAGATTTAATAACTTTACATGTAATGTGAAATATTATCCCTCCTTGCATGCATATTCATATCACACAGTGAAAGAGCTCTAGAGACCAAGTATTAAAGCTTCAGATGACTGATAACAAACTATTAAAACAAATCCCTTTTTGGGTTTAAAAATATGAAAGACCGGGAGTTCCCTGGTAGTCAAGTGGCTAAGATTCTGCACTCCCAATGCAAGGGGCCCAGGTTCCATCCCTGGTCAGGGAAATAGATCCCACACGCTGCAACTAAGAGTTCACATGGTGCAACTAAGAACCGGAGTAGCCAAATAAATAAATAATATTTTTTAAAAGAATCTCGAAGATCATCAATGCTACTGTGATTTTAAAAAGTGACATTTTCCAACATGTGTTACAGAACCAAAACCCATGTTGAAAGTTTCTCCTATATATGAATTTAAAAGAAAATGAAACAACTTTGTGTTATCTTCTTGGTTAATGAATTTTAAAATAATGTAAAATGTTCTGCTGTTTATCACCACAAGGCAGACAGTTATTGTGTAACTATTGTATAAAGATATAAAATGTAGATAATGTGTTCATAAATAATGAAACATTATACTATTTATCACCACAAAAATACTATAAAAATAGAAAATGTATATCAATTCAAGACTTTTATATTATCATTCTAATATACAAACTTCCCATTGCTTGTCATAGGCCTTTTCAAGCCTTTGGCAATTGATTATTGTTTAATGATAGATGAGCTATTCTAAACAACTCGTTAAATTGAAACTGTATTTTGGATCAATAAAGCATCTGCTGAAATTTTAACTACCCTGAATTATTAATTTAGTGTTGTCATGCTAAATGAATTAATTCCTTCACCCTTCATTGGGTACAAGCTAAGTGCATTGGAGGCTTCCCAGGTGGTTCAGTAGTAAAGAATCTGCCTGCCAATACCGGAGATGTAAAAGACGCTTGTTCAATCCCTGGGTTGGAAAGATTCCCTGGAGCAGGAAATGATGACCCACTCCAGTAGTCTTGCCTGGAAAATTCCTCCAGGACAGAGGAGCCTGGAGGGCTACAGTTCATGGTGTTGTAAAGAGTTGGACATGACTGAGTGACTGAGCACAGACATAAGTGCATTGGAAATCCCTGTTTCTTGATATCTGAAAAAAATAAAGAATGAGCAACAGATTTTAAAAATATCATTCAGAAGGCTGATGAGTGAATTATTGCAAGTTACCACAATTTCCATTTTTAGGCAACTACTTTATTGATTTAAACATTCTCCTTTAAAGCAAAATATAATTAAATGTATCTCGACCTGATCTCAACCTGATCTCAACCTGATCTCACACTGATCGGGATGTGACAATCATGAATGCCAAAAAAGAGCCATTGGAAGTCCAGGTGACCTTTCCAGAAAGTATTTGTGTAGTGACTCTGTAAGTCAAACTAAAAGACCATTCATGATAACTTCATAAAACTACATCCGTCTAGATAAAGCCAACCATGTTTTTACATCACTTCATAATAGAAAGGAACATGATTAAGTGTTCACACCTGTTATCCTCTTATTCATCTTCTTTATGAGCAAATAAAAACAAAACATGAAAGAAATGAGCTGATCTTTAACCAAAGAACAAAAGAAAATACTCCACCTTCTGCTTATCAGTACTGGCAAACATGTTGCCAAGCTCTAGACTCAACAGAACTTAAAATTACCTGCAGCTAATGGACAGGAACAACATTCAAATTCCTCCCAACAGAGCTGCTGCTGCTGCTGCTAAGTCGCTTCAGTCGTGTCCGACTCTGTGCGACCCCAGAGACAGCAGCCCACCAGGCTCCCCCGTCCCTGGGATTGTCCAGGCAAGAACACTGGAGTGGGTTGCCATTTCCTTCTCCAATGTATGAAAGTGAAAATTGAAAGTGAAGTCGCTCAGTCGTGTCCGACTTAGCGACCCCAGAGCTACCCAGATGCAATTTATCTCATTACCTCTTGGAAACTGGGTGCCTATGTTTTGTTTGCAGTCAGTTCCATCCCTCTTATTCTTCAAAGCAGGAAATTAGCAGAAAGTAGTGAGAACTTAAAGAACTCAAGCTTCAGTTAGAATGCCCTTACATTCAAATCCTAGCGGCCCTGACTGCCCTGGTGGCTCAGACGGTAAAGCATCTGCCTACCATGCGGCAGACCCAGGTTCGATCCCTGGGTTGGGAAGATCCCCTGGAGAAGGAAATGGCACCCCACTCCAGTATTCTTGCCTGGGAAATCCCATGGATGGAGGAGCCTGGTAGGCTACAGTCCACGGGGCTGCAAAGAGTCAGACATGACTGAGCGAAGCAGCCCTACTTATTAACTGTTTGATACTGGGTAAGCCAGTTTTCTAAACCTCAGCTTTCCTCTACAAAGTAGATGCATGCAAAGGGTTTAGCACATACCCTGGTCCAACATAAGCCCTTAATAAACAGTAAAATTACTATTACAACCTAACTCCCTCCAAGACAAAAAAAAAAAGAAATACAGCCTTATCAGTTGTACTTAGTCAAGAGTGGTAAATTTATTCAGCATCAAAGACATGATTTGTGAGTGGATAAGAGCCTTTGTGTTACTTTGTGTTACTTTCAGTTAGAAGAGACAGCAGTAGAGAGAAAAGCAAGGTCAGGATTCAGTTTTTAGGAGGACTGAATAAGATCTCCTAATCATCGTAGCCATTGTGTGTGTGTGCTCAGTGCTGTTGGACTCTTTGCAATTATGTGGACTGTAGCCCACCAGGCTCCTCTGTCCATGGAGTTTTCCAGGCAAAAATACTAGAGTGGATTGCCATTTCTTACTCCAGGGGATCTTCCCAACCCAGGGATTGAACATGTCTCCTGTGTCTCCTGCATTGATAGACGGATTCTTTATCACTGAGCCACCTGGGAAGCCCTAGCAGCCATTAATTTTTTAAATCAATTACATAAATGATCAAAATTATTCTAGCGGTGAGTATAGCAGAAGACACAGATGAAGAAGGGATTGAAGACTAGAGCCCAGTTAGAAGTCAACAGTAATAAATCAAGCTAGAGAAGCTTAGGACCCAAACTAAGGCAATGAATAAAATTAAGTAAAATGCAAAAATCCTGATGCAATTTCAACAATTTGTTGTAGTCAGATTTTGAGTTCTTAGCCTTAGGTCTGTGGAGAAGATTTGTCTATATTATGTGAGGAAAGGAAAAAGCAATTCTTATAGAGAAGTTCAAAGATATACATACATACATATATATATATATATATATATATAAAACTAAATCACTTTGCTATACACCAGAAACTAACACATTGTAAATCAACTATACTTCAATAAAATAAATTTTAAAAATAGACCAGTACTCAATTGTTTCTTAAAAAATAAAATTAATAAAGATAATAGGGTAACAAATTGGTGTCTTAGTTATATATTCAATAAAATGAGAATAATAATGGTACCTGACTTATATGTTATTTTAAAGATTATATAAATTAGTATGTGTACAACATCAATGCATGATATATACTAAATAATTGTAGTTATTCTTAAAATAATAGTAGTGATAGCATTGTTGTATAGATTATGAACCAGATAAGTAAATGACCATAGATTTCATCTTAGCATTCCATTCAAATCTTTATTGTTTTTAACATATAATTCTTAGAAAGGTTTAAAAAAATCTTATCTGGGTAAAACTGAGACAAAAAGAATGCTAAGCATGAAAACTAATGAGTGCTGAGGAATAAAACAGGAAAGCTAGAAAGTAAAACACCATAGTAAAAGAAAGTTGATGTTCATTAGGGCAGTCGCTTAATATATATAGATTCATGTAATCTTCAACTTTTTCATTCCCAAATTTATCACAAAGGAGACATTGATCAGCAAATTAGATACGGGGGAAAAAAAACAACCTGAATTTTAGAAGGAAAAGACAAACCAGAGAAATTCTTCTAGAACTCAGATCACAAAGGTAAAGAGACCGAAAATACATACATATACATGGATACATATATATATAAACCAATAAAAGTATAGATCAAAAAAAAGAAACCCCAATCATAGTATCAATATAATAGGAACTTCGGAATGAGAGCAGGGGAAGCATCGGTATTCAAAGGAACAATAGGAAAAAATATTTTCTGATGTAACAAAAAAAAAAGCTTTAGTCTGAAAACTGAGAGTACACATTGTATTTTAGATGAACTTCATGAAAACAGAACCACGCCTACATGAATCTAGACCTAACCCATATTTTTTAGGGGCTGAAGTTCTACTGGTATGCATGGGCCTGGGCTACTAATAGCTGTGCAAGAGACCACCAAGCCAGTAGTCATTTGTACAACAACCTTACACATTCAAAGCATCTCAAGCTCCTCCTAGAATGAGTTTGAGTTGTAAAATATATGTGTGTGTATGTGTGTGTGTGTGTGTTTGCATGTACACACCCATGCATGCACACATTTTTGTTTGCAGAGGGAATAAAGATGGGGAAATGAGGACTGAATATACCTTATTTTCAAGTAACAAAACCATTTCTTAAAAAAAAATTCTTATCTGTAAGCTCAGTACCTATTCAATATGATAAGATTGATATAGAACATTTTTGACTGAACTTGGTGGAATGAACAATTATTCATTGTGATTGATTAAGAATCAAAAGCTGAAATAACAGATTAAACTAGAAAGATGTTTATTTCTCCTGATTTTAAGCAGTTCCGGGCTGTTATGATCAGGCACTCAAATTCTATCTTACTGATCTACCATCCCTAAGGCTCTGCCCACACCCCACATAGTACAAGATGGCTTACCACCATATCCACATTCTACGCAGCAGAATGGAGGGACACAACATTCCCTTTAGGGAATTCACAGCTTGTTCAGAGCATGCTCATACAGCCATATGCCACTACAGAGAAAAATGAGAAATATAATATTTAGCTCATCAACCACACACCAAAATAAAATTCTACGGAAATAGGGGGAAATAGATTCTGGATAGACAGCTACTATTCTCTAACACAGTTGTCTATCAAACTTCCACCTAGAGAATTCTGAGGCACTTTTGCAAATGTCTCCAGGACACAGCATGAACACCTAAGAGACACTAACAGCACATTCATCCAACAATGGCCGTCAACACATTCTTAAAGAATGGCCCATGAGTGTTCGAAAGATTGTGTTTTCTACTATTGTTGGGCCATATGTATAAATGTTGGGCCATTAAATATACCTTTAAATAATTAAAATGGAAAAGATTTATATTCTCTGACCAAATAGAGTTAAGCTATATATCAGAAGAGGGAAATCTGTGAAAATTCCTAAATATTTAGAAATTAAATAACAGCCTTTTGAATAACCCATGGTCAAGGAGAAATCACAAAAGTAATTAGAAAATATTTTTAACTAAATGACAATGAAAACACAGCATGTCGATATTTATCCAGTTCAGCTGAAACAGTGTTATGGGGAAAAAGGTATAATGTCAAGTGTTTACATTAGAAAGGAAAAAAGTCCTAAAATTCACAGTCTAAGCTTTCACCATAAACTTAAGCCAGTTAAAACTAGAGAAAAGAATGAAAAATTGAGCAAAACAATCAATGAAATAAGGAATAAACAATAGAACATTGAAATAAAAAGTTCAGTTGTTTTAAAAAAAAGTCAATATAGTTGATAAGCATATAGCTAGACTTATTTAAAAAATAAAGTATTAATACCATGAATAAAATACCATCACTACATGTTTTTTGGCTAGTAAAGGGATAATAATGGAATATTATGAAAAACAGAATACAGTATTATATATTTGCTTACTTAGATAAAATACTAAAATAAAAAGGAAACTTAGGTTCAAGTGGCTTCATTAATGAATTATATCAAATATTAAGAAATAAATTATATCAATACTACACAAATTTGCCTCAAAAATGTCTCAACTCATTTTAGAAGATTAGCATTTCTCTAACACCAAAACCAGATAAAGGCATTACTGAAAATATTTTCTAATTTAAATAACAACTACAGACCAAAATTCTCATGAATGTAGTTGCAAATATTCATAACAGAATATTACCAAATTTAACACAGCATTAAATAAAATGATAATACATCATAGTTTATTGCAGAATTTCAAGGCTACATAACATTTGAAAAATCAATAAATGCAATTCAACACATAAATAAAGGAAGAATCATAAAGTCATCTCAGTTGGTACAAAAACTAATACTCTTTCATGAAAAAAACTCTCAATGAACTAGGAATAGAAAAGAATTCCCCTAACTTGATAAAGGATTTTTGTGACTCTTACAAACTATTATCATACCTAATGTTGAAATATTAAATACTCCCCCACCACAGCCCATAACTGGGAACAAGAAATAATGTCCACTTTCCTCATTTCTATTCAGTGTTTTATTGGAGGTCCAAAGCAGACCAATAAGGGAGAAAGAAAAATAAAAAGCATGAATATTGGAAATAAAAAAGTAAAAGTAAAATGTCTTTGTTTTCAGGTAATGTACTAAATCCCAAGAAATCTACTAAAAGCCTACTAGATTTAATAAATCAATTTATAAAGGCAGCAGATTATAAAATCAATATATAAGAAGTATTTGTTTCTACTTACTAGCAAGAAACAAGTGCAAAATTAAAATTTTCAAATGTTATTTTTAGTACATCAATAACCATGAAATTCTTAGAGATATATATGTGCCAGACTTGTACAAGCAAAACTATAAAAAATTCTTACAATAAATTAATGAAAAATTAACTAAATGGAGACATATACTATGTTCATAGATTAGAAGACTCAATGCTGTTAAGAGGTCAATTCTTTTCCAAGAGGTTTACCGTTTCAGTGAAATTCTGGTAAATATTCAGACAGCTTTATGACAAAAATAGGCAAGCTGATTCTGAGATTTAAATCAAAATGCTAAAGACTTCAAATAGCCTAGACTAAATTTTTTGAAAGAACAAATTTTAAGCACTTTTTCTTTGATTTCAAGATTCATTATAAAGCCACAGTCATCAAGACAATTCAGTATTGATTTAAGGACAGGCACATAGATCAACAGAATGAAGTACCCATAAAGGGGCTTCCCTGGTGGCTCAGGGGTAAAGAATCCTCCTGCAATGCAGGAGCCGCAGGTTCGATCACTGAGTTGGGAAGATTCCCTGGAGGAGGGCATGGTAACCCACTTTAGTATTCTTGCCTGGAGAATCCCATGGGCAGAGGAGCCTGGCAGGCTGCAGTCCATAGGCTTGCAAAGAGTTGGACACGACTGAAGCAACGTAGTATGCATGCACATGTTCCATAAATGGGCCCGTACATATACGGTCAGTTGACTTAACAAATGTTCCAAAGTGCTTCAATAAAGAATAGTGATTGCAACAAGGAGTTCTAGAAAACTGGATATTCATGTAGGAAATTGAGCCTCCACTCATTTTACAAGGCAAATAAAAATGAATTTGAAATTGATCACAGACCTAACTATAAATGATGAATCTATAAAATTTAAAGAAGAAGGTAGAGAAGAGTTTCACAATACTTGGTTGGAGAATTACTAGACAGAACACAAAAAGCATACATCACTCCATATACAGACGGAAAAGACTAAATTAAAAAGAGACAATTCCAAGTGCTGGTGAAGATGTAAAACAACTGGAACTCTCATACATTTTGGCTGGAGGAGCAAAGAGGTATCAATACGGTAGTGTCCTGAGTGACCTCAAAAAATCATCAACAACTCTATGGATTCCCTTTCCCAAACTTTCATCTGGTACAATATCCCCTCTACTCTGTGAGTTCCTGAAGCTCCCCTTTTCAGTTCTTCAGTCAAAAAGCTGGCACTTTGTTATCCCTCTCTGCCACTCCGTACTGTGACTGCATGCACCTCTGGACTCAGCGGTGGGAGGACAGATATAGAAAAACAACAATAAGGGTTTACCCCCTCTCTTGGGACCTTACATCCTCCAATCTGAGAAAAAAGGTCCATTCCCCCGGAGTCTGAGGCACCTATAAACTTTTGCTGACGCCACTGACACTCTGCCACTTTTCGGATCCTATACTTTGGACTAAAAACCTTTTGAAGCTCTTCCTGTTCACTCCTCTATGTGCACTTATAGATTCTGGTTGCCTTGAGCCTAAGCTAAAGGATACCAGAGGCAAAAATGACGAATTTAACGACTATTTTCTTCAAATTGTGGTCTCCTTCCCCACCACATCTGCTACCATTTATTTTTTAGGATCTGCAAATACTTGTTCTATGCGTTCAGTCCAGGATTTATAGCTGCATTCGGTGGGAGAGACAAGGTAGAATGTACTCTAAATGACTCTCACCATACTCACTCCATCTCTGCATACAGAATATGGCAACAAAGAACTGTGCTTTTATTAAGTATTTTAGTGTTGTTAAGTGATGCTAATTTTCATCTTAGAGAATAAAGACAATCTGAATATTCACCAAGTAAAACCATATACAACAGAAATAAAATTGTCCCCAGAGAACACTATCTAGCCAATAAATACTTAATAAAGAGTTAAAAGTAGACCTTTTTTTGGCGGGGTGGGGATTCTTCATGAGTACACATAAATTTTTTAAATTGCCAAAATGTGGTTTAATGGTCAAAATATAGTAAGTCACTTTGTTATATAATCAGTAAATTATTTTCACAGGTGGACTTAATAAACTCTTCACTGATATAAAATATGTAGTGTTTAACTCCACTGCTTAGTCAGTAAATGCCTCTCAGTGCCTCTCTCAGACATCATAGTGAAAAAGTGAAAGTGTTAGTCGCTCAGTAGTGTCCAGCTCTCTGCGACCCCATGGACTATAGCCCACCAGGCTCCTCTGTCCATGGAATTCTCCAAGCCAGAATACTGGAGAGGGTTGTCATTTCCTTCTCCAGGGGCAACCCAGGGATTGAACCCAGGTCTCCCGCACTTCAGGAAGATTCTTTACCATTTGTGCTACCCAGGAAATGTGTAAGTAAATGTTCTTTCGAATTCTAGAATAGGATTCTAAGAGGTGGAAGAGATGTGAGGGAGAACTCGTTCAAATACATCTTCCAGTTCAGGAGCCAGGCAGGAAGAAAATTCTCCCAAAGGAGAGGCAATTCTTTTGACTTTCACCTTAACTGTTCTTGACTGATAATGCCAAGTGGATGGCACCAATGGTTCAACCCCTCATTTTGGAATGAGGCTCTCATCCCACGCAGCTGCCGAGTTTGTCCACTGCCTTGCCCAAGACCCCACCCCTCTGGGACAGCCCACTTTGACCTAAAGACAGTCAGTGTGAGAAGGGAGTTCCCAGGGGGCAGGAATGGGGTACAAATCTTATCCCAATTCAAGAAAAATCTGAAGAGCAACCTGAACTCCTTGGGATGGCTGAAGACCACAGTTTCCCTTCTGCTCAAATCTGCTTCCAGTGTTGTGCTGCTGCTTCGGCTGCTAAGTCGCTTCAGTCGTGTCCAACTCTGTGCAGCCCACCAGCCTCCTCCGTCCCTGGGATTCTCCAGGCAAGAATACTGGAGTGGGTTGCCATTTCTTTCTCCAATGCATGAAAGTGAAAAGTGAAAGTGAAGTCGCTCAGTCGTGTCCAACTCTTTGAGACCCCATGGACTGCAGCCTACCAGGCTCCTCCGACCATGGGATTTTCCAGGCAAGAGTACTGGAGTGGGGTGCCATTGCCTTCTCCTCCAGTGTTGTAGCTGAGACCATTCTCCAATAAACTTCCCTCAAATAAACCTCTATCTCTATAAACTCTTTTCTTAAATTAGCCTAAGACAACTGAGCAAGAGAGAGGGATAGGGAAAACACATTTACACACACTATGGTGTGCAAATTAGTTTATCAGATCAGTTTTTCTTGCTTTGCAGAAGGAAATTAAAGTAACCCCAAAGTATTAAATCACCTAAGAGGGGGCAGAGTATGGGGGAAAATGCAAATCTTTTGATTCAGTAATTTAACTCCAAATGAAATATCTAAAGTAGTTACCAGAAAACCACATGAATATTTATGTTTGAGAATGTTTATTGAACCATTATACATAAAAGTGAAAAGTGTGAAAAATCTAAATGACCCAGATGAGACAGGGGAGTTCAATAAATTATAGAAATCTCATATGATGGCTGTTCCATTAAAGAGCAAATTATATAATGTTAAAGAAAAAAAAGTTAAACATATATGATCCCAATGGCATTAAAATGTTTATAGATATGCATTTTTAAGATAATTTGATACTTGTTAAAAACACTGATAATTTTTCTTTTTTTTATGTTTCTCTGATCTTATAAATCTTTACAATGAAATTGTATTGTTTATAACCAGAAAAAAAATCATGATTTTATAAAAGTTAGTTTCAACAAATATTTACAGCAAATTTCTAGTAAAATTACTAAAATGAAAGGAAAAAATATACTTTCTAAAGATTTGTTACGCTTTTAGTCATCTTTTAGACATAAAGATAAAAATAATTACTTAGGCAAGTTAGTGAACTTGTAGAATATTTCCACAACTGAAATTTATACGTGTACTTTCACACTTATTAAGAGAAGGCTCCTTGTTTTGTGGGGCTTGATGGGAACTAATTCTATTTTAAAATTGAATCCTCATAAAATGTCTACCTGTGTGTACTTTTGAGTTTAAAGGAATTTCTTTTGTGGATAAAGCAGCTTGACACTCATAACTTTAAAATACAGAATAACGGTGGTTTAATCACTAAATTGTATCTGACTCTTGTGACCCTGTGGACTATAACCTGCCAGGCTTCTCTGTCCATGGGATTTCCCAGACAGGAATACTGGAGTGGGTTGCCATTTGCTTCTCCAGGGGATCTTCCCGACCCAGGGATCAAAGCTGTGTCTCTTGCATTGCAGGCAGATTCTTTACCACTGAGCCACGAGGGAAGCCCATAGAAGATTAAGTATACCAAATAATCCTTCATAAGAATATATTATGAACATATAAAGACAGTGGGCAGGGACTAATTGCCTGTGGGATTATCTTTTATATAACTAAATAAGCAAATATTAATAAATATACATTTAAGAATTGTACACAAGAAGTGCAAATGAACTATCAATTAAAAAAGTTACAGAAATGGATGTGTATTCTCTGAAGACAAGACACTTCAAATGACAAAATATAAATAAATGATAAGCAAATATCACATAAGATTTATGATTATGATAATTAACAGATTTGAACTTACAAGGTCTGTATATATATATAGGTATATATATACACATACATATATGGGCTTCCCTGATGGCTCAGCTGGTAAAGAATCCTCCTGCAATGTGGGAGACCTGGGTTCAATCCCTGGGCTGGATAGATCCCCTGGAGAAGGTAAAGTCTACCTACTCCAGTATTCTGTCCTGGAGAATTCCACGGACTATATAGTCCATGCAGAGAAGGCAATGGCACCCCACTCCAGTACTCTTGCCTGGACAATCCCATGGACAGAGGAACCTGGTAGGCTGCAGTCCATGGGGATGCTACGAGTCGGGCGTGACTGAATGACTTCACTTTCACTTTTCACTTTCATGCACTGGAGAAGGAAATGGCAACCCACTCCAGTGTTCTTGCCTGGAGAATCCCAAGGATGGAGGAGCCTGGTGGGCTGCGATCTATGGGGTCGCACAGAGTCAGACACAACTGAGTGAATTTCACTTTCACTTTCATATACACATATACATTTGTAGGATGTTCTTCAACACAACAAAGCTAGTTTTGCTTGAAGTTTAGTCAAAGGATGAGAAACAATGAAACCACATTGTTTTAACCAAATAATTGTTTTAACCAAATAATATCTTGTATCTTCATATATAACTGTTTTTGTTATTTTTACTAAGGAAATGAATTTCCACACCAAAATTGGGGGGAAAAAAATCACAGTGAAGAATGTAAATGGCAACATTCAGGATGGATAGGAAGCAATCATTGGGAGAAGGGGCTGGTCTTCATTTCACTGAGACCCACAGAAGGTGAAAAGCAGTCAATAAGTAACATTACTAATTCTACTATCCGTAATCTAACTGGTGTGTTATCTCAAGGGCACATTCTCTTTAGTAGGAGAGGGAGGACAAATACTCATGGAAGTAGCTATGGGTTACACAGAATAGACTCTTCAGAAAAATGCATTGTGTCTGAACAGTCAACACAACTGAGTAAATAAGCACAATGCAAGTGACTAAGAGGACAATGAGGCCCTCCCCCTATAATTATAAATCCCACCTTGGAAAAGGTGATTTGGCTATATCTAAGGGTAATGATAATGCATTTGTAATTCTACAGTATTTTTAATTGACTTAGCTAGGAATGATTGAAGGTGGGAGAAGAAGGGAACGAGAGAGGATGAGATCGTTGGATGGCATCACTGACTCAACGGACATGAGTTTGAGTAAACTCCAGGAGTTGGTGATGGACAGGGAAACCTGGCGTATTGCAGTCCATGGGGTCGCAAAGAGTCTGACACAACTGAGTGACTGAATTGAACTGAACTGAACTGAGACACATTTAATTCATGGTTGAAAAATAATATCTAAGATGGAAAGAGAATTATGCCTTACCCAGTCTTATATAAAAACAATTTTTAAATCAACTATGTTGTATGTTAGCATGTTGCATGTGTTCTCAGTCATCTCTGACGCTTTGTGACCCCATGGACTGTAGCCTACCAGGCTACCCTGTCCATGAGATTTTCCCAGCAAGAATACTAGAGTAGGTTGCTATTTCCTCCTTCGGATCTTCCTGACCCAGGAATCAAACCTATGTCTCCTACAGCTCCTACACTGAAGGAGGATTCTTTACAGCTAAGCTACCAGGGAAGCTCTTAAATGAACTACTCACGCCTGCTAATTTGCCTCAGTCATGTCTGACTTTTTTTAACTCCACGAAGCTCCTCTGTCTATGGGATTCTTCAGGCAAGAATACTGGAGTGGGTTGCCATCCCCTCCCCCAGGGAATCTTCCTGGCCCAGAAACCAAACCCACATCTCTTATGTCTCTTGCATTCGCAATCAGGTTCTTTACCACTAGCACCACAAGGGAAGCCCTAAAACAACTCTATTTAAATTTAAATACATAGATAAATAGAGATTTAGATGCTAACCAAGCCCTTCTTTAGGTGGAAGTCTAATCAACTTTGCTACACCACACTAAGGAGATTTTCTTAAAAGTACACATTGCACAGTGACCTTAAAATAGCAACCAGAAGCATCTGACCAGATGAATTCACTGGTAACCAGCCCAGCACCTGCCCGGGGTTCCAAATTTACACAGTGAGTATAAACATAAGACTGTTTGTGAAACAATTCCAGCCTAGAGAGCATTTTATGGAAATTAAAAGAAAAAATTTCTAAGATTTTGTGAGAGAATAGAGCTTGAGTAATGACATCTCATTGAGACTTTATTCCATTAGTACTGTACATTTTTTTAAAAAAATAAAAATTAAAGATAATTTTTTCCAGCTTTACTGAAGAAGTAGAAGAAGTGAAGTCGCTCAGTTGTGTCTGACGCTTTGCGACCCCATGAACTGTAGCCTGCCAGGCTCCTCTGTCCATGGGATTTTCCCGGCAAGAATATTGGAGTGGGTTGCCATTTCCTTCCCCATTACTGAAGTATGATTGGCAAATAAAAATTGGGTATATTTAGATAGTGCAATATGATTTTTAAGTTGTACAACATTATAATATACATTGTGAAATGATGACTACAATCAAGTTAATTAACACATCCATTACTTCATATGGGGATTCCTTGGTGGAATTCCCTGAGGATTCCTCAGACGGTAAAGAATCTCCCTGCGATCTGCAGGAGACCTGGGTTCCATCTCTGGGTTGAGATGATTCTCTGGAGAAGGAAACGGCAACCCACTCCAGTATTCTTGCCTGGAAAATCCCATGGTCAGTGGAGTCTGGCAGGCTATAGTCCATGGGGTCGCAAAGAGTTGGACAGGACTGAGCAACTTCACTTACTTACTACTTCATATAGTTACTTTGTATTTGTACACGTGTGTGTCTGTGTATATGGTAAGCACACCTTTGAGATCTACTCTGTTAGTGAATTTCAAGTATACAATACAGTATGATTAACAATAATCACCATGATGTTAATTAGATCCCAAGAACTTATTCTCTGTATAAATGAAAGTTTGTATTCTTTGACCAACTTCTCCCTATTTCCTCCAACACGTAGCCCCAAGCAACCACTATTACACACTCTAGTTTCATAATATAGATTTTTTCAGATTCTGCATATAAATGAGGTCATACAGTTGGTCTTTTGGTTTCTGGCTTACTTTACTTAGCATGCTGTCCTTGAGGTTCATCAGTGCTGTTGAAAATGGCAAAACTTCCTTCTTTTTTATGGCTGAATTATATTTTACTGTGCATGTATGTGTGTGTGTATGCTCAGTCGTGTCTGACTCTTTATGAATCCATGGATTATAGCTCACCAGGCTCCTCTGTCCATGGGATTTTCCCAGCAAGAATACTGGAGCAGGTTGCCTTTTCCTCTTCCAGGGGATCATTTTTATTACCTATCAACTAACTTTTAGGTTGTTTCCATTTATTGGCTATTATGAATAATGCAGCAATGAACATGAAAGTGAATGTGAAACCACTCAGTCATGTCTGACTCTTCGTGACCCCATGAACTGTAGCCTACCAGTCTCTTCCGTCCATGGGATTTTCCAAGTAAGAATACTGGAGTGGGTTGCCATTTCCTTCTCCAGGAGATCTTCCTGACCCAGGGATTGAACCCAGGTCTCCTGCATTGTAGGCAGACGCTTTACCATCTGAGACACCAGGGAAGTCCTTACATCTCTTTGAGATACTGATTTAATTTCATTTGGCTATGTATACACTTGGAAGTCAGACTTCTGGATCTTATGGTAGTGCTGTATTTAATTTTTTGAGGAATCTCCATACTGTTTTCCATAATGGTGTACCAATCTACATTCTTACCAACAGTTCACCAGGGTTCCGTTTTTCCCACATATTCACTGCATTTCACCAATAGTTATAATAGAATTAAGCAAGGGTTTTTAATGAACCTATAGAATCTGTAGAAATTTAGTTCACATGAAAGGAATACACTATACAAAATGAATTCAAAATCAAGAATGCCATTGAGATTTGTGAAAATAAAGAAACTTTATGTCCGCAGTACAAAATTATAGGTCTTCAGTATAACATTTAAAGTTACAAATATATCATTTTCCTGCTATAGAAGAAAAACACACAGAGAAGTTTGCACAAACATACTCCCCACACTGATCTTATAAAATTATTAAATAAAACTTTCATACTATTCTGAGTACTTAACTGGTTAGAGTTTGCCATTATTGAACATGTTTGCACACAGGGCTGCTGTTTTGAGATCAGCTATTTCTAATAATAGCAATTTCAATGGAAGTTTTTAGGAATACTATGAATTACATGCTATGATTTCATTGGTTTGAAGCAAGCTCAAACATAAAGAACCAAGATGGAGAAGAGGCAGTCTGCCCAGGTAGAAAGTGCTCTGGAGAAGGAATAGGAGGAGGAGAAGCAGGACTGGGAGCAGAGACAGGTATACCATTGCTTGGGTGGTTGTTGAACCTGAGTGTCAGTTTACTCATGGGACAAATGTGGTAATGATATTTACCTAGCCAAGGTAACAGGATTGCTATAATGACCAAATGTGTCAGGAAAGCACATGGCATTATACCTATCAGGTACTAATCACTGAGCTTGAACGGGACCCTACTCTGAACCTCAGTTTCTTTGTCAATACACTGTGGAAATGAAAAAAATGAAAGGTTTTTCAAAATTAGTTTTGCAATACACTCATTTTTCAAGCCAAATCTCATATAGAACTTTGAAATACAGAATCTACTGAATAGATTCCCAGTCCTAACCTGGGAAAATCTATCACTGAAATTATGGTTCTTTTGGTAAAAATCATCACCTGTATGCCTGCCTCTGCTCCAATAGCCTCTCATTACCTGAAAATATAGAACAAAATTACCTGCTGCTGCTTTTCTTTAAAAAAAGAAAAAATATATATACATATATATAAAATGGCTTGTTAAGCTCTAAATTATTTTCCTTTCTTTGTTCTCAAAAGCAGAAAAGATTTACTGGATCCTCAAAGTGTATAATAAAACAAAACTATTTTTAGATGGTTTTATTTTTGACTAGTATTTGCTTATTAAATGTCTATGTTAAAAGAAAATGTTCTAAATACCTTTGGTTGATTAATGACTCACGCTAAGGTGAGGATCCTTCATCAAAGTCAAGTGAAAAATGAAAAGCATAATGAGAAACAGGAATATTTTCTGACTTCTAACAATGTTCCATTCATCAGATCAGGCTCACTTTTTTATTAAGCCTGAAAGAAAGCATGACTAATGTAGAATCTTTTCCAAAGCAGCCTTCTATACCTCCAAAATGACTTTACCATAAATTCTGAAATATTTCCTCCCTTTACAGAACCAAGCAAGCATGATTTTTATAGCAACCATGGCTGGGTGTGTGTGTATAAAACAGTATATGTTATCCATGCCTTCCTTACTAATACTCTACTTTTTATATATTGGACTTTCTCCTGTTAATTTTATTAAGAGTCAGGTCCCTCTGCTCCAAAGAGAACAGGCTATCATTTGTGATGTGATTGCATGTCTCCTCTTTAAGAACTGTAGATATTTTCTATAGTTTTGACTCCATAATATAGAGTATCACACCCATACATTTTCCCCCAAGTTAATTATAATAAAATTCTCAATATCACTTTTTAAAAATAGAAACAGGCTTTCAGTCTTTTTGTGGTTATAAAAACTGCCTTTTAAGTGCATGAAACTACAAATAAAATGTATAAAAAATAGTAAGAAAATAAAATTACCCATAATCCTCTACTTAAAATATTTTGATAAATACCTTTTTATATATTTAATGCACATGCAACTATGTATATTATTGAAACAGGCCCCTATTTTTCACTTATCAATATAGCATGAATTTATTTTACGATAATAAATATAAGCATCTTATTTTAATAGTTCTCTGGTAACCCATTGTGTGGACATATCAACATACATTATTACCAATTTTATATTAACAGACATTACAATATTTCTAAGTATCTACTATTATAAAAGATTTGGTGATTAACGTCCTTGTACTCTTGAATACATATATTCAAAATATATAAACAGGCCTAAGCATCAATCAATCAAAACTGATGCCAGCTACAGAAAAGGTAAGGCACATATGCACCTTACACTTACATATGCAACCAACAGGGTCCACATGAGTCTGGTTTATACTTTGCAGATTTACTTTGTATAGAGAATTTTAATAATTGAATAGTATAATCCATTGATTCCAGGGCACACTTTAAAAAATCCTAACATCTTTGAAATTAGAATACATCTTACGATGTGTATGTCATTATTTAATTGGTGGCATCCTATTTCCTGGGGTTTCCCTGGTGACTCAGTGGTAAAGAATCTACCTGCAATGCAGGACACACAGGAGACTTGAGTTCAGTCCCTGGGTTGGGAAGATCCCCTGGAGGAAGGCATGGCAACCCACTCCAGTATTCTTGCCTGAAGAATCCCATGGACAGAGGAGGCTAGCAGACTGCAGTCCACAGGGTCCCAAAGAGTTGGACATGACTGAAGTGACAGAGCATGCACTCACTCCTTAGTTCTTAGTAATATTAAATAATTATATCATAATCAATAGTATTTATTTGTTTAGTTTAAAAATGATTATGTGGCATTTTATAAAGGATCTTTTGTAAACAATAATATTTCTCTAATCTAGACTTTTAAAATCAGTGGTTGTAGTATTTTAGGAGTTATCAGCTCCTTTTTCTTTGTTTTGTCGGTTTTTGGCTGCATGGCTTGTGGGATCTCAATTCCCTGACTAGGGACTGAACCCGGGCCATGATGGTGAAAGCACAGAATCCTAACTATTAGGCAACCAGGTAACTCTCAGGGTTTATCAGCTCTTTAACAAAGTAATTGATAGTAATTGATAGCTATGATAGAAAGAGGAAGTCCTATAAAGGGAACATCCCTCACAGCTTAATTTCTGTTGATATATTAGGAGATTTTGATGTTGAAAACAACTAATTGATTAACTTTACTAAGATATTCCTTTAATTAATTTTATCAGGAGATAATTCTAAATATTCTTGAATTACCAACAGATTTATAGCCTGGCTCACTTTTTCTTGCTGAGTTATAAGGTCTCAATTATCTTTCTCTTCCTTCACCAGTTACTATGAATTAAAGATATATAGTGTATTATAGGCAAGAGACAGGGGTTCCATCCCTGAGTTAGGAAGATCCGCTAGAGTAGGAAATGGCAGCATGTTCCAGTATTCTTGCCTGGAAAATTCCATGGACAGAGGAGCCTGGCAGGCTATAGTCCATGGGGTCACAAAGAGCTGGACACAACTGAGCAACTGAGCATAGTGTATTATATTGTCCTTTCTCACTTTAAACATACCACAGAATGTTCTCAGGCTTTAGAAAAAGTGAAGCTTTTTCTACTACAAAATACTACAAAAAGAGAGATAACAGTAGGAGCAATTGAGGGATTTTGTGTGTGTGTTGTTGTTTGTTATCTTCATAGTCTCAAGAGCATTATCCTGCACTCATGATTTCTCATTTTATTAAGTTTCTGCTTTTCCTTCTTATTCATGGAAAGGCAAGCTAAACTTACAAAATTACTAAGTACCAGCATTTCAGAAGAGTTTTACTTTGTTATATATCTGGAAAGATAAACTGACCCACAGTCTTTTGCACAATCTATAACTCTCCAGACCTGTAAGAAAACCAAAGAAACAACCACATTTATGCACAACAGCGTCAGAGCTTACCATGGGAGCTACAAAGTGGAAATAACAGGCTTGGGCCAGTGCTGTTGGAATGTACTTGTGACAGAACCATCTAAAAGTGACCCTCCAAATGAAGTCGCCTGAACAGCAAACAACATTTAACCTGTGCGTTACATAGCATGTTTTTAACTCTTAAGAGATAATTAATAGAATTAACATATTAACTATCAAACTGGCCCCAGCTATTTTGCTAAGCTTCTCCAGGTAACTTACATATTAGTCTCCTGTTTACTATGCAAGAATGCCCATTCGTTTGTTTCTGCCATTATTGTGAATAGTTAATAAAAACCAGTATTACCAAACAGTGTGTATTTGACTCATTTGTGACAATGGAATTGGGACCTCACCAGCAGATGGGGGCGATGCTAGGTAGCCTCTTTATTATTTTGCTTCAATAAGGCAATCTGTGATTTATCCAGTCTCTATCTTGAACAGTCTAGTTCTTGGTTCTTAGCAGGTAGCTCTATCAGTTCCCCTGCTGGAATGCTTTTTCATTGATTCTGCACAAGCATTTCCTGCAGGCCATTCAGGTCTTCCCTGGCTACCTCCTCCAAATGAGTCCCAGCTCCCTCCCTATCATAGGCCTCTGCTTTATTTCCTTCAAAGCACCCATCACTATCTGAGCTATACACACACACACACACACACAAAATGTTGAATATTTTCTAGCTTTCCCCATCAAAGTGTTTCCTTTAAATGGGCAGAGACCTATCTTGTGACCAACTATATTCCCAGCCAGAAGAGAGCTTGGCCCATAGAAGTATTTCAATAAATATTCATTGAGTAAAAGAATGAGCCATTATGGCCAAAGGAATCAACTTTTAGGAATATCTAATAGTCTGATGTGTCAAAGCCAATATTAATCTGCAATGAGAAAGCTGTGGTCAGGTAGAATAATTTGCTGTAAATGAAAACCTGGGCATTTTTAAAATCTGCCATGTTAGATCTATTTAGATTAGAACAGGTTTATTTATCTTGTATTGCTCCTTTTCATTTATTCCACACAGAAAGAGCGAATTGCCTTGGCCCCAACCATTAAAACTTGACCCTGTGGTTCTTATGTGTTAGGCCAAGCCAGGGAAAAATATCCTAATTTTAAAATGCTAGAGATGTTTCTATTCTTGCAAAACACTTACTCGCTGATTTCCAAACAAATGCGTTTCAATTGAAATTTTAAAAATATTGTCATATTTTTGGTGCTTACTTTATTGCCTTGTAACCTTCTACAAATTTGTCTGTTTCCAAACTTAAGGGCTTGATTCCAAAAGAAATTTATTCACCGCTCAACCTTTCAATTTCAGAGGTTTACAACAATCAACCCTCAAGAATCTCTGTGATAGCATTTTATGCTGTTTAAGTTTGAAATGTACCCTCCCCAGAGAGAAATGAACCTCGCCAAGACAGAATTCTGTATCAGTTACCTTTTCTGCTCAACCTAGGCACCAGAACCTCTCTTTTTAATATTTGGTATGGCTCATGTGATCCAGGTATCCATAAATATCACTACCTGAAACTCTACTTTGCCTTGATGACCTGCAAACGACACACACGCAATCTGTTGCAAGATGCTGAATACACACTCTAAAATTTTCTCTACCTATACTCTCCAAACTCTATAAAGACTATACAGGTTCTGATGAGTTTCCAGTTGCTCCTCACATAAGGTATGAGGATGACAGGCAGGCAGTCTGGAAAGGCAGTGTATGTGGTGATTAAGACAGCTGACTCTGGAGTCAGACATCTGGGTCTGAATTCAGTCCTGCCAGTGGTCTGCTGTGAGACCTTAAGAAAGGTGCTTAGCCTTTCTGAACATCAGTTTTCCAAATGAGGGAAATAATAGTACCCACCTCAGTGTTGTGAGATATTAAATGTCCCAAGGCAAACTGGTACAAACTGCTCAGCACAATACTGGACACAAACTCAGAAAGAAAAAAATGTTAACAGTTCAGTGGCATATTTTCCCAATTTGTGGCATATCTTTGAATCGTATTGATCATATTAGTAATATAATAAAATTTTCATTTTATGAAAGTTTCATCTAATCTATACATGTATTTACAATTTTTCAATTGTAGGTGACTTCCAGCTAACCATCAGTACCAGCTGAGGGCTCAGTGCTTATGTCATCAGGGTCCTCTCATTGTGTACCACCCCTTCTTACTCTTGTACCACTCAATTGCATTGTTTCAGCATCTTTTGTGTTTTTTCTTTCCATTTAGTCCTTAATCACTCACTTTCTGGGGCTTTCCTTGTGGCTCAGCTGGTCAAGAATCTGCCTGCAATGTGGGAGACCTGGGTTTGATCCCTGGGTTGGGAAGATCCCCTGGAGAAGGGAAAGGCTGCCCACTCCAGTATTCTGGCCTGGAGAATTCCATGGACTACACCCCATGGGGTTGCAAAGAGTCAGACATGACTGAGAGACTTTCACCTTCATATTCACTTTCTGAATCATTAGGTTGTATTAGCTGATTACTGTTGAAGGCTCTGAATCTTGTCTAAATGCTCTCTGCCCAACAGTCACACCCAGTATCTCCCTGTGATCAATCTGTCTTCTCACAGCAGACAGGCCCATCCACTCCAGCCATTGCTTTCTCTCTGTGGCATGAACTTGGCTTTTCCTATGTTTTCCATATAGAAAGGGGGTTTGGAATTAACATACACACTACTCTATGTAAGATAACCAACAAGGACCTACTGTACACTACAATACTCAGTATTCTGTGATTATCTATATGAGAAAAGAACCTGAGAAAGAATTATTATATGTATAACTGAATCACTTTTCTGTATACCTGAAACTAATGCAACATTGTACATGCACTCTACTGAAATTTTTTTTTTAAGTCAGTGAATGGAGAAAAATATACCATGTTAGCATTAACTTTCAAAAGAAAAAAAAGGGGGGGATTTGGTAGAATGAGACTTCTTTTGGCAGAAAGAGGCATTTCATTGTTGAAATTAGAGCTGAAGACAGATTCTCCCTGCCCCTACTGCCCACAAAAGTGAATGTCATGACATTTTCTGTATGACTCATTTAAGTATCTATCTATCAATACTTGCCCCCAATAACTCAGAATGTTACCAGAAAATTACTACTTGTTAATGTCATGTGATCACAGATTTGATTATAACAAAAGCATGAACTCCTCAGTAGCTTCTACAATTACTTGTGATATATATGCCAAAAAACAGAAATTTTGTTTTTTTCTTTTCAGGAGTTTGTCAAAAAAAAAAAAAAAAAGGACAAAAATTGTCAGTATTACAGTACAAATTGATACTATTAGTTGAGAAAATATTAACAAGACCAATATAAGTGTTTTAATCAGTTATTATTTCTATTAAGATACATTTAATAATAATAACTATTTGGTACAACTTCATGCTGTGAAAAGAAGGGAAGCAAAAAGCAAGGGTGAAAAGGAAAGATATACCCATCTGAATGCAGAGTTCCAAAGAATAGCAAGGAGAGATTAGAAAGCCTTCCTCAGGGATCAATGCAAAGAAATAGAGGAAAACAATAGAATGGGAAAGACTAGAGATCTCTTCAAGATAATTAGAGATACCAAGGGAACATTTCCTGCAAAGATGGGCTCAATAAAGGACAGAAATGGTAGGGATCTAACAGAAGCAGAAGATATTAAGAAGAAGTGGCAAGAATACACAGAAGAACTATACAAAAAAGATCTTCATGACCCAGATAATCATAATGGTGTGATCACTCACCTAGCCAGACATCCTGGAATGTGAAGTCAAGTGGGCCTTAGGAAGCATTACTACAAACAAAGCTAGTGGAGATGATGGAATTCCAATTGAGCTCTTTCAAATCCTGAAAGATGATGCTGTGAGAGTGCTGCACTCAATATGCCAGCAAATTTGGAAAACTCAGCAGTGACCACAGACTGGAAAAGGTCAGTTTTCATTCCAATCCCAAAGAAAGGCAATGCCAAAGAATGCTCAAACTACCACACAATTGCACTCATCTCACATGCTGGTAAAGTAATGCTCAAAATTCTCCAAGCCAGTCTTCAGCAGTACATGAACCATGAACTTCCAGATGTTCAAGCTGGTTTTAGAAAAGGCAGAGGAACAAGAGATCAAATTGCCAACATTTGCTGGATCATCAAAAAAACAAGACAGTTTCAGAAAAACATCTATTTCTGCTTTATTGACTATGTCAAAGCCTTGGACTGTGTGGATCACAATAAACTATGGAAAATTCTGAAAGAGATAGGAATACCAGACCACCTGACCTGCCTCTTGAGAAATCTGTATGCAGGTCAGGAAGCAACAATTAGAACTGGACATGGAACAACAGACTGGTTCCAAATAGGAAAAGGAGTATGTCAAGGCTGTATATTGTCACCCTGCTTAATAACTTATATGCAGAGTACATCATAAGAAACACAGGGCTGGAGGAAGCACAAGCTGGAATCAAGATTGCCGGGAGAAATATCAATCACCTCAGATATGCAGATGACACCACCCTTATGGCAGAAAGTGAAGAAGAACTAAGAGCCTCTTGATGAAAGTGAAAGAGGAGAGTGAAAAAGTTGGCTTAAAGCTCAACATTCAGAAAACAAAGATCATGGCATCTGGTCCCATCACTTCATGGGAAATAGATGGGGAAACAGTGGAAACAATGGCTGACTTTATTTTTTTGGGCTCCAAAATCACTGCAGATGGTGATTGCAACCATGAAATTAAAAGCCGCTTGCTCCTTGGAAGGAAAGTTATGACCAACCTAGACAGCATATTCAAGAGCAGAGACATTACTTTGTCAACAAAGGTCCGTCTAGTCAAAGCTATGGTTTTTCCAGTAGTCATGTATGGATGTGAGATTTGGACTATAAAGAAAGCTGAGTGCTGAAGAATTGATGCTTTTGAACTGTAGTGTTGGAGAAGACTCTTGAGAGTCCCTTGGACTGCAAGGAGATCCAACCAGTCCATCCTAAAGGAGATCAGTCCTGGTGTTCATTGATAGGACTGATTTTGAAGCTGCAACTCCAATACATTGGCCACCTCATGCGAAGAGCTGACTCGTTTGAAAAGACAATGATGCTGGGAAAGATTGAGGGCAGGAAGAGAAGGGGACGACAGAGGATGAGATGGTTGGATGGCATCACCAACTCAATGGACATGAGTATGGGTGGACTCTGGGAGTTGGTGATGGACAGGGAGGCATGGTGTGCTGCGGTTCATGGGGTTGCAATGAGTCAGACATGACTGAGCGAATGAACTGAACTGAATGCCAGTCATTGGTAATCAGTTTTGACCATTCAGTACTGAGTTTGCTTTGGTAATATTCCTCTAAAGTAATGCTTGTATTTTACTGATTACAAAAGTAATATATATTTGTTGTATATTTTTTAACATGTAAAGATGTACAGATAAGAAAATTTAAATAGCCTAGGCTTTCTCTGCTTCTTCTTAGACCATGCCCCTCTCTGATCATTGTCAACACTTCTAATTATGAGGCTGAATTATCAAGCCATACATTTGGAAGCAGACTTTTCTTTATTTTCATGATCATTGAAACTGTTTTCCATCTCAGGTCCTTTTGGTGGTAGAAATATAATATTAGCCAACACATGATACAGTTAGTTCACTCTAATTTTTCCACAGTAAAATCAGAATGTTCCTACTTACCTTCTTTTTTTTTCGAGTTTATAGTCTCATTCCAGAAGCTTCAGTTCAGTTCAGATCAGTCGCTCAGTCATGTCCAACTCTTTACGGCACCATGAACTGCAGTACGCCAGGCCTCCCTGTCCATCACCAACTCCCAGAGTCTACCCAAACACGTGTCCATTGTGTCAGTGATGCCATCCAACCATCTCATCTTTTGTTGTCTCCTTCTCCTGCTGCCCTCAATCTTTCCCAGCATCAGGGTCTTTTCAAATGAGTCAGCTCTCCACATCAGGTGGCCTAGTATTGGAGTTGCAGCTTCAAAATCAGTCCTATCAATGAACACCAGGACTGATCTCCTTTAGGATGGACTGGTTGGATCTCCTTGCAGTCCAAGGGACTCTCAAGAGTCTTCTCCAACACTACAGTTCAAAAGCATCAATTCTTCAGCACTCAGCTTTCTTTATAGTCCAAATCTCACATCCATACATGACTACTGGAAAAACCATAGCCTTGACTAGACAGACCTTTGTTGGCAAAGTAATGTCTCTGCTTTTGAATATGCTGTCTAGGTTGGTCATAACTTTCCTTCCAAGGAGCAAGCGGCTTTTAATTCCATGGCTGCAATCACCATATGCAGTGATTTTAGAGCCCAGAAAAATAAAGTCAGCCCCTGTTTCCACTGTTTTCCATCTATTTGCCAAGAAGTGATGGGACTGGATGCCATGATCTTAGTTTTCTGAATGTTGAGCTTTAAGCCAACTTTTTTACTCTCTTCTTTCACTTTCATCAAAAGGCTGTTTAGTTCTTCACTTTCTGCCATAAGGGTGGTGTCATCTGCATATCTGAGGTTATTGATATTTCTCCCAGCAATCTTGATTCCAGCTTGTGTTTACTCCAGCCCAGTGTTTCTCATGATGTACTCTGCATAGAAGTTAAATAAGTAGGGTGGCAGTATACAGCCTTGACGTACTCCTTTTCCTATTTGGAACCAGTCCATTGTTCTATGTCCAGTTCTAACTGTTGCTTACTGACCTGTATACAGATTTCTCAAGAGGCAGGTCAGGTGGTCTGGTATTCCCATCTCTTTCAGAATTTTCCAGTTTATTGTGATCCACACAGTCAAAGGCTTTGGCATAGTCAATAAAGCAGAAATAGATGTTTTTCTGGAACTGTCTTGCTTTTCTGATGACCCAGCAGATGTTGGCAATTTGATCTCTTGTTCCTCTGCCTTTTCTAAAACCAGCTTGAACATCTGGAGGCTCACGGTTCACGTATTGCTGAAGCCTGGCTTGGAGAATTTTAAGCATTACTTTTCTAGCGTGTGAGATGAGTGCAATCCAGAGGCTTACGTAGGAACAATGTATCCGGAAGGACATGAGTGTGGTGGGTTTCTGGTCCTCAGTCACCATGCCCCAGGCCAAGTCCAGTAGATGCTACTGCTCATGTCCACAGCACCATGTTCATGGCCACCGTAGAAAACTGCTTCCAGGAATCAACCCTAAACTGCCTTCATCCCAAAGAAGCATACTACTTGGAACATTATTTTTTCCCTAAAATAGTGTCTTAGCTTGAATTATCATGCCTGGAGAAGGATGAGGGTACAGACTGGGATAAAGTGTAGCAAGCCAAACTTCTATTCCAAGGAGTATGAGTGAGACAGGGAAGGAAAAAAGCCAATATAAAGAGCTGTTACTGAGATCAGTGTTATCCCCAATGGCTTTTTAAAACAATACTTATTTATTTGGCACTGTTGGGTCTTCGATGTGGCACATTGCCTCTAGTTGTGGCACATGAGCTCTAGAGTGCAAGGGCTCAGATGCTCCGTGGCATGTGGGATTTTACTTCCCTGAACAAGGTTGAAAACCATAGGCCCTGATTGCAAGGCAAATTCTTAAGCAATGGACCACCAGGGAAGCTGCCTACCAGTGGCTTTTAAAAGAGAGAAAAACAGCTTCTGACATGATTGACCTAGAACTATCAGCTACACTAATATCTGGCCTGGTACTCAGAGCTAGGTCTTGGTATTCTCCTCCTAGACACAAATAATTTCATAGAACATCAACATCAGACAAGGCTACACTGCAATTAAAATAGACTAGAATAGAAAACTATTATTATATCTGAAACACAATTATATCTGAAAACAGGCAAAATATGAACACTGTCCAAACAATAAGAATCACAAAGCATCTCTCTAACCTTGTTAACGTGACTGCTACTTTACCAGTTATTGACATGACTTCACTTTATTCCTCCCACATTATAAATAAGATATAAAACACCTAATCATAGAATTATCCTCACTTCCTGAATGCATTGGATTCAGAGCCAAGCTCCTGTGTTGAACACTTCTCAAAGTACCCAGCACAACTAAAAATTCTCTAAGGAAACCTGTACACAGGTCAAGAAGCAATAGTTAGAATTGGAAATGGAACAACAGACTGGTTCCAAATAGGAAAAGGAGTATGTCAAGGCTGTATATTGTCACCCTGCTTATTTAATTTACATGCAGAGCACATCATGCAACATGCTGGGCTGGATGAAGCACAAGCTGAAATCAAAATTGTTGGGAAAAATATCAAATATGCAGATGACACCACCCCTATGGTAGAAAGCAAAGAGGAACTAAACAACCTCTTAATGAAAGTGAAAGAGGAGAGTGAAAAAGCTGGCTTAAAACTCAACTTTAAAAAACAAAGATCATGACATCTGGTCCCATCACTTCATGGCAAATAGATGAGGAAACAATGGAAACAGTGACAGACTTTATTTTCTTGGGCTCCAAAATCACTGCAGATGGTGACTGTAGCCATCAAATTAAAAGACACTTGCTCCTGGAGGAAAAGCTATGACAAACCTAGACAGCATATTAAAAAGCAGAGACATGATTTTGCCAAAAAAGTCTGTCTAGTCAAAGCTATGGTTTTTCTGGTAGTCATGTATGGATGTGAGAGTTGGACCATGAAGAAAGCTGAGTGCCAAAGGATAGATGCTTTGGAACTGTGGTGTTGGAGAAGACGCTTTAGAGATCCTTGGACTGTAAGGAGATTAAGCCAGTCAATCCTAAAGGAAATCAACCAAGAATATTCATTGGAAGGACTGACGATGAAGCTGAAACTCCAATACTTTGGCCACCTGATGTGAAAAGCCAATTCACTGGAAAAGAAACTAATGCTGGGAAAGATTGAAGGCAGGAGGAGAAGGGGATGACAGAGGATAAGATGGTTGGATGGCATCACCAACTCAATGGACATGAATTTGAGCAAACTCCAAGAGATGGTGATGGACAGGGAAGCCTGAAAGGCTTCACTCCTTGGGGTTGCAAAGAGTTGGATACAACTGAGGAACTGAGAAATGACAACTTCCTCACTGCCTTTGACAGAGCTGTCCCACATTTCCTCATCTTGTATGTCCTCTCTGACTGCAGCTAGTTGAAACCCAACTTGCTCAACTACAGCTGTGTTCCTGGTGGTCTTTGGTTGTGTGGTATAGACACACTGTTCTTCTGGGACCTCCTGATGAGTTTACAGAATGCCTCCCAGACTTGCCCATGAAAGAAGGGATAGTGTGCATGGACTCAGACCAAGCAAGTTCCCATGAACTTCCTTGGTAATAGAGGAGCCATGAGGCAGAAAGAGAAGTGACCCAGCTTTCCATCCCAGCTATCTCTTGAGTCAGAGGTATGAGTTTCCACCATAATTTTCTCATCAGCTCTTGCCACAGCATTCTGATCTTCTATAGACACTCTAAGTAACATGGGATTCCCTTGGACACTAGAGCCAAGTGGTTGGGCTGCTTACACTGCAGCCTGAGCCAGTTGAAGAGCCTTCTCTTACTCTGGGCATTACTTAAAGTTGGCAGCTTTTTAGGTCATCCAGTTAATAGATTAGGCAGTATTCCAATATGTGGAATAAACTACTTCCAAAATTTAAACAGTCCTGTTTGTGTGTGTACTCAGTCACTTCAATTGTGTCTGACTCTTTGCGATCCCATGGACTGTAGCCAGCCAGACTCCCTGTCCATGGAATTCTCCAGCAAGAATTTGGAGTGGGTTGCCATGCCCTTCTCCAAGGGGTCTTCTGACCCAGGGATCGAACCTGCGTCTCTTGCAGCTCCTACATTGCAGATAGATTCTTTACCGTTGGGCCACCGGGGAAGCCCTTCAGCAGTCCTACTAAAGGTTGACGAGTTCATTTGTGAAGATATCTATCTTTCACGTCAAGGACTTTTGAACTCCAAAAAATGTACTGAGGTGTCAGACCCCTGTATTTGTAGAAGTACGTGTACTCCAACACACCCAGCAGACAAGCAAAATTTCCTGTCCTGACAGCATATCATCAATGTATATGAAGTCCTATGAAATGACCAATGCCTTAGGAACTAATTAACTCAGGTAGTGTAAAACGATTTATTTGGTATGTTTTATATTTTGACATAGAAAAAAGAAAATATTTGTAATATCCCAAAATGGATATCATAAATGGAACAGTTGCTGTAAACAGAGTGACTATTGATTTATCCAGCATCATTCTCCAAAGCTAGTCATCTTTGATTCTGGCCAAACTACAGAATTAAAAGAGCATATGAAAAGAATCTCTATTCTTATATCTTTCATGAATGCACTAGTCTTTGTAATTATCATTTACTTTCTATTTTGAGAAAGAGGGATAAACAACAAATTTTGTGTAAGATGGCAAACATCCTTGAGAAAAATTAAATGGTATACATAAATGGATAAGATATACATGTTTTTACTGAAAATAAAAAATCTTGCCCTTATTATCTCTTCTACTCTTAGAAGGAAAAGAAAAAAAGATTTCTAAAAAGTCACTTTTGTTCCATCTTCCTCATGGAATCAATTCACTGTTTCGTGATGACAGAATGAAAGTTAGTAACATAATATTGTTATGCCCTGTCTAGTTTCCAGTGCTCCTTTCACATTAAAATTGCTTCCTAAAAGCATTGCATAATTTCTGCCTCTTTTAACTAGACTGGCAATTTCACATTCGTGAAGTACCCAAGTTGCAACCCCAGAGACTCATAAGTGCCTGCATGTTCCTAAAGAGTCATTAAACTCACCAGCATTTGTTCATAGTAACTCCCTCTTGCCAAGCCCTCAATGAGTAATTCACTCTGCTGATCCATCTCTATATTTGTTCAAAGATAAAAATCACTTTGAGAGGTGCTCAGACCTCTAAGTCTGTTCACCAAAATAGTGCCACGACTGATGCTGTAGTAGTAACCACTGCAGGATGGCATTACCCTCATGACTTTATTGTTGTTTTTTAGTATGGTTGTAAATGAGCCATAGTATTTCACTTTCCCACAAAAGTCCCAGATGCACAAGGTGGTCAATAATGTTGTTCTTCTCCAATGGCAACCAATAGTAAAATAAAAACAAATCTTGTCTCTCAAAAATAAATTTAAAAGCTTCTGCACAACAAAGGAAACTATTAGCAAGGTGAAAAGGCAGCCTTCAGAATGGGAGAAAATAATAGCAAGTGAAGCAACTGACAAACAACTAAGCTCAAAAATATACAAGCAACTCCTACAGCTCAACTCCAGAAAAATAAATGATCCAATCAAAAAATGGGCCAAAGAACTAAATAGACATTTCTCCAAAGAAGACATACAGAGGGCTAACAAACACATGAAAAGATGCTCAACATCACTCATTATCAGAGAAATGCAAATCAAAACCACTATGAGGTACCATTTCACGCCAGTCAGAATGGCTGTGATCCAAAAGTCTACAAGCAATAAGTGCTGGAGAGGGTGTGGAGAAAAGGGAACCCTCTTACACTGTTGGTGGGAATGCAAACTAGTACAGCCACTATGGAGAACAGTGTGGAGATTCCTTAAAAAACTGGAAATAGAACTGCCTTATGATCCAGCAATCCCACTGCTAGGCATACACACTGAGGAAACCAGAAGGGAAAGAGACACGTGTACCCCAGTGTTCATCGCAGCACTGTTTATAATAGCCAGGACATGGAAGCAATCTAGATGTCTATCAGCAGATGAATGGATAAGAAAGCTGTGGTACATATACACAATGGAGTATTACTCAGCCATTAAAAAGAATACATTTGAATCAGTTCTAATGAGGTGGATGAAACTGGAACCTATTATACAGAGTGAAGTAAGCCAGAAAGAAAAACACCAATACTGTATACTAATGCATATATATGGAATTTAGAAAGATGGTAACAATAACCCTGTATATGAGACAGCAAAAGAGACACAGATGTATAGAACAGTCTTTTGGACTCTGTGGGAGAGGGAGAGGGTGGGAAGATTTGGGAGAATGGCATTGAAACATGTATAATATCATGTATGAAATGAGTCGCCAGTCCAGGTTCGATTCACGATACTGGATGCTTGGGGCTGGTGCACTGGGAGAACCCAGAGGGATGGTATGGGGAGGGAGGAGGGAGGAGAGTTCAGGATGGGGAACACATGTATACCTGTGGTGGATTCATTTCGATATTTGGCAAAACCAATACAATATTGTAAAGTTTAAAAATAAAATAAAATTTAAAAAATAAATAAATAAATAAAACCAAAAAATAAAATAAAAATAAAAATTAGATGTGAACATGTGAACACAGAAAACTCCTATGAATTTTTTAAAAAGACCACTATAATGGAAATCCTAAATCACAGAATTTTTTAAAAAGAAATTGCATACTATAGCCCAGATTGATTTGTATTAATACATTTGATAAATGACTGAAGTGACAAAGATGACAAATTTGCCATCAATAAAATAGCTTGTTTAACCATTGTCCCTCAAACTCACAAGACTTCCTGTAATTTTGTGTAAATTGTTACATTGATTTTCAAATTTTTTCTTCAGTTAGTACCAATGTTAACTTCTACTGACATGAGATATCATAAATTAAGAATCAGATATCATAAATTAAGAATCTTACTCTAAGAGTTTAAATCTTTGAAGATGTTGCTTTTTGAATATACAAGAAGGAAGTTACATAAAAAGACAAGCTATTACTCTACCTTACCAATTACAATAGAGGGATTCCCAGGTGGCGCTACAGGTAAAGAATCTGCATGCCAATGCAGGAGACATGAGATTCGGGTTTGACTCCTGGGTTGGGAAGATCCCCTGGAGGAGGGCATGGCAACCCATTCCAGTATTCTTGTTTGGAGAATCTATGGGCAGAGGAGCCTCGTGGGCTACAGTCCACAGGATTGCAAAGATTACAATCAAGAAATTATGTTGATGTTCAACTTCCAGACTTATCCTTGATAATTTGAATGTCCCTGAAACAATTTAAATAGCTGTGAAACACTAATTTTTTGCCAGTGTTGTATAAAGCAGAAGCTCTCTGTCTAATCTACATAGGTGAACATAGTAAAGAGCTCAAAGGCAAACACGTTTGCATCATTGGGCCATTTTTATTGACCTATTGCAAAGTGACTGGACTGTGAAATCACACAGTCCTTAGTAGTTTGCATTACAGACACATTTAGTCCCTGTGCTGAGAATGATGCTGGTTGGCTATGTTTTTCCACAGTAGAAGATAAGGACTTACTTGTAACCTGTGAAAAAGTCCCTCTGGTGCACACAATTATCTCTTAACCATGTGCTAATCACCCCTCAGTTTCTCATTATCCCTTGTAGGACATCAATACAGTGTTGCAATAATCAGCCTTCTGGCTGTCTGGTTTCCCAAATCACAAGTTGAAATCTTAAGTAATGGGGCCTCCAGCTGTACCAGGCGTCTCTTTCCTCTCACGATGAGGTCCACCTAACCTGGCAAAGAGCAAGCCAGTCCCCAAGTCCCATCTTAGTGCCTGTTTCCTCAGAACCCTCCCATCCAGCACCCTTGTGCCCACTTATGACCTCTAGGAAGCAGGGATCAAGATAAGATTAGACATGCAAGGTATTTATTGGGAGAAATGTCTGTGATGCATAAATGGGAATGGAGCAGGATTACGTAGGGAGACCTTTAGGCTGGAGTGCTGACTCGACACTTGAAAGGAGAAAGGTAAGGGAAGGATTTGGTAAGAAATTCCCAAACAATACCATCGTAAGAAATCTTTTTTTTTTTTTTCATCGTAAGAAATCTTCAGCTAAGCCAGTGAAGATGGGAATTCCCAGGCAAAGACTGCTCACTGTTATTAGAGCAGAAAGGGGGCCCTGATCCCCCTGCTCTGCTCAGTCATTGGCTGGGAGCAACTCAGGGAAAGAGTGGTCTAGTCATTCATGGAAGCAGTAACTACAAGTGAGCCTCATGCACCCTGTAGCTGGCTCTCTCAGTGGTCTGCATGTCTGCAACCACCGCACTTGGTGTGTTTAACCATACTGAGTAACGAGAGGAGACCTGCAGTCCTGTTGGGGAGCTTGGGAATAAGTGAATGATATGTGTGCACATAGGAAACTAGATTTGACAAAAGTCGGTTGGGAGGGAAAATGAAAAGTTGTACAAGAAAGAAATATGATAATAATTCCCTATGGCTCAGTGGTGAATTATATTTGAATAACCATTATAAGTATGAAATTTAACCAGGAAACATGCACCAAACGATTTAACAGAAAAACTATTATTGGAAAGATTGGAAAAGGAAAGTATAAACAGAGAAGCTAGGATTGTAAGAGACCAAAATTCATATCTTCTATAATAGGAAGTCATAGTTAATGAATAAGAATGAAAATTAAGAAACAACAATGTAAGCAGTATATTTTTAAAATATTAAAGTAAATAATAAAGGCTATGACTAAAATGATTGAAAGTGGTATCACTAGGGAGCTGGAATCTGTGGTGGAAAGAGGTTTAGCAGAGAACTGCTATTTTCCTTTTTAAGCCTGTGGTATTGTTTGACTTTTTAAACTCTTATCAATGTTTAACCTTGATTAAAATATTAAAATTAAAATTTAAAAGGCAAGTAAAGGCTATCCAATATTTTGTTCTAAATTCCAGTGAATGATTTATGCAGTTCTCAGATATTCTGCTATTAAAAGTACATCAATACTTCTATTGTGTACCTAGCTCACATTCATTACAGGGGCATACTCTTGCTTTCAATTCATATTTCTGGAAGTGTGTTTGCATGCAAAACTTAAAACATCATCAGTCATTAACCGATTTCAAAAGGAATGTTTTCAAGTCAGGCAGTGGGGAGTTTTACGGGGTTTTTAGCTCGTTTTCTGATAATACACACTTGGCTTAAGATCCACATGTGTCAGCTGTTATCAGCTGCCTGTGTGCGTCACTGAGTTCGCTTTGTGGTATTATCTGCAGCCAAAGGAAACACAGAGGAAATCATCACAGCAGCTCCACACATTTTAATCAGTTAAAAAAAGAAATCTGCTCCCCTCCTGGTACTTTCACACATACTTTCAACAGCAACTCTATTATACTGTAGCAATTTTTAAAATGCAAAACAAAAAATTGTGTATGGATTCTGATAGCTACTAATTCAGCCTTAAAAAAAGAATTTGTATAAAGTCAATAATTCTAGGAAACCTTCCAAATTTGCATTGATCTTTCCCACAATATAGTCACTTCTACTTGTGCTCAGAACCATTTCCATGGTATTTCCCTCTTTCTCTAACACCTGATTCAGGGAAAGCTTTGTCTACCATTAGGTGAAAGTAAAGCCCCATCCACCTAAAAACAGGTCTTGTGAAAATCAATTTTGAAAATAAATGGTAAGCAATATATGTGCCTCATCACCCTTCATCATATGTACGATGCATAAATTGCTCCACAACATATGGTACTAGAATTGTCTACTGTATCAAATTATTCCTAGATCTGAGTCCCCAGCCACCTCAGTGGGAAAACAGCTGATCAAAATCACCTATTAGTATTTACTTCCATTCTCTTCCAGGAACTGTACAAGGACCCCAGGATTGACAAGGTCCAGAGGAAATGGGGAGGGCCCAGATTCTTATCCCATTGAAATTGCTCTTACTGTTCCTCTTTTGAGGACAGCCTTCTGCCATGGCACACTTATTCTTCCCCATCATCAAGGACAGTTGATGCAGTGGCCTGCAGAAATTACAAAGGTGCTTTTTCTCTGTCTCCCCAATGGACATCACCTTAACCGCATAAACTTTGATGGCTGCCCACAGGCTGTAGCTTCAAGGATTTCACTTTCACAAATGCTTTCACAACAGTCCTCCCTGTGAGCTGTCAACTTTTTTTTTTTTCTTATAAGTATGCTCCAATAGGACAGGAAAGAGGTGACGCATAGGGGAAATTATTCCATTAAATTATTAATGCCTTGTCCTGCCACCCGTATTAAAATGTTTTCAGTTACTTATCCAATTTTCCTTAAGGTAATGAAGAGTGAGTGTCTAAATGTTTATTTTCATTCCTGAAATAATTACAGTAATTGTTTGCCAATACTGCTTTTGAAAATTTCTGGAGCTGGTAAAACAGTTAGAAATACTTTTCCATAGAAAATAAAAGGTCAAACAGGAAAAAAATTTAAATAGCTAAATATATATAATATTTTAAAGCAGAGTAAGTAAAAGTCTGGAAGACATCTTGTCCAAAACAAATCACATTTGTTATTAAAAGCCTGTCCTGGTAGGAAATCTTCCATGAGATCCTTCTTCAATTGTTCTAGAACCACTGCTGCTTTCCAGTAATCTGTTGAAGTACACGTACTCATAGCCTGACCATCCAGTTAAAAACAAATCAAGAATCATCACCTACTAGTTTGAAATTTAATATCTTACATTTACATTCTTCCTATATATAAATTCCCAAATCCCTGCCCGATACAGGCCTCATGAAAACCAGCACTACATATAGTGTTTCACAACATTTGCGGTGTTAAAACTGTCAAATTTCTTTATTTCTTTATATTAAGTAATACCTGACTGTGAACTTCCACTCACCAAGGATGGCAATCACTTCTATGTTAGTTATTATTGGTGCTCCCTTAATTCCCCTTTACAAAATGCTTACACCTTTTTAAAATTTATTAAGATGATTAAGAAATATTTCAGAACTTCCTTGGTGGGGAAACTTTAATAATAATAATAAAAGAAGTATTATTTCCCTAAACTAGTCTACTAAACATTTGTCAAAAGGGAAAAATATAAAAAATCTTTTTTCTTTGTGTGACCCCTCCCAGAGATATACATACATATCTGAAAGAGAAAAATTAATCAGAGGTTTTACTATTCCTTTGTTGAATAAGGATCACTGAAACAACTACTCAAATACTAATTTTTGGCCACCATCCCTGGAGAGTATGATTTAAATGGTCTGGGGCAGGGCCCAGAAATTTGTGTTTTGTGTATTATAAAGCTTAATAATAGATTTTGATAGCCAGATATGGAAACACGTGTCAAGGATGGAACTAAACTTTATATATGTAAATGACCTCAGATTTTAAAATTTCTTGTAAAAATTTAAATCACTATAAATGGACCCAAGAGTTCCAAAAACTGTATCTGGCAAGAGATTACTATAATTTGGGGGGATACAACTTCATTTATATGGCTGTCAGTTTTTTGTTATTGTGACAAAATATACATAACATAAAATTTACCACTTTAACCGATTTTAAGTTACAGAGTTCATTTGTTAAGTACATTCGCATAGTTATGCAGTCATCACCATCATACAGCTCCAGAACTTTTCATCTTCCCCAACTAAACCTCTGCTGCTGCTGCTGCTAAGTCGCTTCAGTCGTGTCCGACTCTGTGCGACCCCATGGACGGCAGCCCACCAGGCTCCCCCGTCCTTGGGATTCTCCAGGCAAGAACACTGGAGTGGGTTGCCATTTCCTTCTTCAATGCATGAAAGTGGAAAGTGAAAGTGAAGTCGCTCAGTCGTGTCTGACTCTTAGCGACCCCATGGACTGCAGCCTACCAGGCTCCTCCATCCATGGGATTTTCCGGGCAACAGTACTGGAGTGGGGTGCCATTGCCTTCTCCCAACTAAACCTCAATACCTATTAAATACTAACTCCCCATCCTCCTTCCCCACAGCCCCAGGCAACCACCATTCTACTTTATTTCTCTATAAATTTGACTATTTAAAGTACCTCATATAACTAGAATCATAGCAATATTTATCCTTTTGGGATTGGCCTATTTCACTTAGCAATGTCCTCAAGGTTTATCCATGCTGAAGCATGTATCAGGATTTCCTTCCTTTTTAAGACTGGATAATATTTCATCGTATATATATATCACATTTTGTTTATCCTTTCATCCACTGAAGGACCCTTACTTTGCATCTACCTTTTGGCTATTGTGAATAATGCTGCTATGAACATGAGTATACACCAAGGAAACCAGAATTGAAAGAGACACGTATACCCCAGTGTTCATCGCATCACTGTTTATAATAGCCAGGACATGGAAGCAACCTAGATGTCCATCAGCAGATGACTGGATAAGAAAGCTGTGGTACATATACACAATGGAGTATTACTCAGCCATTAAAAAGAATACATTTGAATCAGTTCTAATGAGGTGGATGAAACTGGAGCCTATTATACAGAGTGAAGTAAGCCAGAAAGAAAAACACCAATACAGTATACTAACACATATATATGGAATTTAGAAAGATGGTAACAATAACCCTGTTATGTGAGACAGCAAAAGAGACACAGATGTATAGAACAGTCTTTTGGACTCTGTGGGAGAAGGTGAGGGTGGGATGATTGAGAGAATAGAATTGAAACATGTATGTTATCATATGTGAAACAGATCGCCAGTCCAGGTTCAATGCATGGGACAGGGTGCTCAGGGCTGGTGCACTGGGCTGACCCAGAGTGATGGGATGGGGAGGGAGGTGGGAGAGGGGTTCAAGATGGGGAACACATGTAAACCCATGGCTGATTCATATCAATGTACGGCAAAAACCACTACAATTATGTAAAGTAATTAGCCTCCAATTAAAATAAATAAATTAAAAAAAAAAGAATATGAGTATACAAATACCTACTCAGATCTTTGCTTTCACTTTTTCTGAATATAAACTCAGAAGTGTAATTGCTTTAAGTCTTCTAATACTCTTAATAAAATGAAGGCATACTAGCGTGTATTTTATCCTAAAATTCTTGGGAAAAAATTTAATTCTGATTTTCTGAGGTGACAAGTATAGACTGCTATGACATTTGTAGACTAAAGCAACAAGATAGACAACACAGAACTCACACTCACAGGTTCTGTCTCCACTTGCTCCTTCTTTTCAGGTCTCCACATCTAAGTTTGTTTTTAGTTTTTCCACCTTCAGCATGATCTCCCACAACAAGTTCACCATTCCCATGACTTCAGTTATTTTCTCTTGCTCAGTTTCCAGATTCATCATCAAGCCACACTAGACTATCTCTTCCACTTTGTATTGCTCAGTCAGTCATACTTGTGAATTGTGAATAGGAGCATTGTTCTATTAGCCATTCCCTCTCTCTCCTGGATCTTTAACTTCTCTGGTTCTACCAGCTCTTTTCCCATAGTCTATAACTCTACTTAAAAACAGAAACTCCTTTTTTTTTCTTTAAAAACAGAAACACCCAAGGCTTGTTTAGTTTGGTGGGTCACCACTTCTATTTCAAATACTGGACATGGGCATGAGCATCCAGACACACACACATATGCACAAAGCATATGTGTGTCTTGGCCTTTGCTCTAATTAGCACACCGGCTAATGTGTTCATCTTACACTTTGCCCTAGCAAATAGACCCAATAACCAGAAAAACATGTCTAGTTTTAATCAAGACAGAAAACTAAATATCTTTCAGTAAAGACTAAACACAAAAAACAGGGCTATATTGGTTCCCGCACCTTATACAGTATTACTTAGATAACAAACATAATTCCAAACCCCATTACTTCCCTTGCCAATGTATGCATGTGTGCGTGCACGTGCACACACACACACACACACACTTGTCAAGGTGGCAGACTGTCACAGACTTTCCCTCATGCCTGAAATATAGTAAGTCCCTGCCAGGTCCCATTGTCCTGCTCACTCCCAATTGCAAAAGTAATTGAATCACTTACTATAATTGACCAGTGGTCAAATTTCCTACGGCTATTTGAAGTCCTAGGTCTTCCAAGTACCAGTAATTATAAAACATAATACTTAAAAAAACAAAAAAAATCTACCGGAGTCTCCAAAAGTCAGACTTTCCATTCAGAAGTTGCCTCCTCCTCAGGCAGGACTCAGAAAACATTTGCAGAACTTCCCCTGACACCAGAGGTGTGACAGTGTGAGTGCACAGGAGAGTCCAGGTAAAATTTCAGATGAGACCCTATCTTCGGCTAACACACAGAAAACAGAGTCTGAGGGGATTAAAGTAATAAATCTCTTGTTAAAGTGGCAGGTGGTAGAGATTATTTCTTTACTTCCAACAAACAGGAGAACATGACAAATTTTAAAGCCTGAACCAAAAAGTAGGAGAAAAGCCCTGGGATTCTGAATGGAAACCCTCCTGTACTCTATCTACATCTAGCTGAAACACCTCATTAGTCACCCTCCCCTGGCCTTTACTGGTAAAACCCACCAAAACACCTTGGGTCTCTTGCTTCATTCTCTCTAACCACAACTGTATTTCCACAGGAGTACTGGACCTATTCTGCAAAGAATTTAAGACAAAATCCAGAAAAGTATATCAAGTCTATTAAATTAGTTTCTTTAATTATATTTTGATGGTGGTGCAGTAAAACTGTCAGATTCATATATTGCTAATTGCACTCTAAAATTGCATAAAAGTTTTCTAAGCAACGTGGCTATATGTGTCAAAAAACACAAAGCATATTACATCCTTTAACTTAGTAATTATCCTTCTCAACAATATAATCCAAAATGGGTAAAAATGATTATGTATACATATATATGTATAAATCAATACATATTTATTATAATGATATTTCAGTAGAAAAATGGCAGACTCTCCAGCCAGTATGGAGAAGAACCTGGCAACCCACTCTAGTATTCTTGCCTGGAGAATCCCACAGACAGAGGAGCCTGGAGGGCTAGAGCCCATGGGGTTGCAAGAGTCAGACACAACTGAGCGACTAACACACACACACACACACGCACACATCCAGCCAATGAGCAATGTTTAAGCAAGTTATAGAAAAAATACTTGGACTAGTGAACTACCTCTGCCACCATAAATAAGTAAAATATAGCAAATGCAAAACATACTTAACAGGCTATGGAACATAGATTCAACTGTAACTATGTAAAAATCTGCCTAAGACAAAGACTTGTGAGAATGGATGGAAAATTTACACACGGTGTGTTAAGGTAGTGGCACTGTGCTCTTCCCTGTATTGGAATGGTTTGTAACATTTCTGAAATATTTTTTATAATAAACAGTGTCTGGCATTTTTAAATGGTTATCATTATATGGCCATATAAAATCATTAGTAAGACAGCTTTACAATGATTATGAATACACATTCTCTAATACAGAGTAATTTTAGTTTCTTTTAATGCATATGGATTATTTTTCTCATTCGGAATTCATCTAAGATGATTCCAAATGATCTAAAAATCTAATGCATTTACTCCATTTAGTCTGCTAAACCAGCTATTTTATAGTCTATTGCCCAAATGGATGTCTCAAATATGTGCAAATACAATATATTTTCAAGCTCATTCAATTCCTAACCATATATCCTGACTGAGGCTTGAAGTTTATATTATATTTCAGATACTAATGAAATGATTCTGTGTAATTTTCAACAAGACCAAATGAAATTTGCACAAATTATACAGCTGTGATGCTTTCTTCACTATGACTTGTGAGCATAAGTATAAAGTAACAGTAGAAAATATAAAAAATAAAAGGAGCAAAGGTGAGAGATTTTGTTCCACTGATTATGTTCTGAATGAAGAAATGTGAAAGGTGCAAATTGACAGAGAAAAGCTTTTGTTTATTTAAAGATAACAAAAAACTTACTGTTATATCAGAACGAATCATGTAACATCTCATTTTTGCTTGCAGAGAATACTAATGAAAGATGCATTGAGATCCTAGCATAACACAGAGATCACATAGATCAAGATGAGTAAGTTATCTGAGGTGGCAATTTGGGGAGAACAAGAAAGTTGCAAAACAAGGGAACACACAAACTACCTTTCACCATCCACTCCTTCCCCATCTCCTGCCTGAGCTAAGGATGAGGAAAATTCTTCACAGACAGTTGGTGAGTTTCAGAGCTCTCCAGTCTCTTCTATCTTTTGCAAATGAGTTGTCATTCTCAAGAAAAAAAAAAAAGAAAATGTTTGTATTCAAATGTTTGTGTTCAAAGCACAGGCATGTGGAGTCTCAGCAAATTCCCATCTGTTTCCTCTTTGCCAGCGAAAAGCTCAGTTGAAACCAATTTGACCTCTCTCAGCTTCTTAACTTCCTAGTTGCCATTCACACAATCATTGCACCAAAAAGGATACCCTTCTCTCCTCAATGTCTTCTGAGCAACAGTCAGTTTGAATTTTTGTACTACTTAAATCTATATTTTTTTAAAGATTTTATGATACTTAGTCTCATGGCTTTCTCTTAAATTTTTGTTGATGATTTCCAGCATTTTTCTGAGAGTCAATTTAAACTGTTGTGAAAAGTTTCCCGTTACATCCAGATCATAGCACAATAAAGGTGCACACACACATAAATATATGCCACTTTTTTCTGTGTATTTATGTACTGTTTGTACACCAACATATGATATTTATCTCTAAGTCATGAAATTATGGGCGATTTTTACTTTTTTCTTTATGCTTTCTATGTTGTTTTATACTTCTTATGAGGTTCTGTTGTATAACCAGTGAAGACAGTGCAGCTCCATTCTGAACAAAATAAATTAAAAATGTAGACGCAAGTTCCACCCAGTTACTTCTCTTAATGAGGAAAGCAAGCTTAGAACTTAACAACAGGATTTTCTTGCTGAGAATAGATGTGAATTATTATAAATAATCATATTAGAGACAGATTGGTATAAAAGTAGAACCATTCTATAGTTCGGTCAAGAGCTGAGGAGAAGAACCTCCCTCATTCACAGATCAGTCATAATTTTTTTTTAAGGAACTATCATGGGATTGAAGCCAAATGCTTTAATAAAGAGATAACAAAGACATATTACCAAAAAAAAAAAAAAAATAGACGTGAGCCCACAATACACACTTCAAATATATTGCCATTAAGCTGGTGAGGGCTTGGAAAAAATTCTTCTGGAAATCAGAGAACTTAATGAAATAATGGCATCTATAAATGCTGGAAAAAAATGAGGGGGAGGCAGGTAAATAAGACCATCATAAAAATGAAAGTCACATTTGGGAAGCAACAGAAAGGAGAATAAATAAAACAAAATCAGAATCATGAAGGGCAAGCTTGAGAACACTGAGTCAAACTGAAAGAGTTTTCAAAGACTACAGAGACATTATACATGTTTTAATGCCATTCTCCCAAATCACCACCCCCCGCCCCACAGAGTCCAAAAGACTGTTCTATACATCTGTGTCTCTTTTGCTGTCTCGCATACAGGGTTGTCGTTACCATCTTTCTAAATTCCATATATATGCGTTAGTATACTGTATTGGTGTTTTTCTTTCTGGCTTACTTCACTCTGTATAATATAATCGCCAGTCCAGGTTCGATGCAGGATACAGGAAGCTTGGGGCTGGTGCACTGGGATGACCCAGAGGGATGGTATGGGAGGGAGGTGGGAGGGGGGTTCAGGATGGGGAACACGTGTACACCCATGGCGGATGCATGTTGATGTATGGCAAAACCAATACAATATTGTAAAGTAAAAAAAAAATAATAAAAGACTACAGAGAAAATAAAAACTGTAACAGACAAAAGAAATCAAATTTATACTTATTTGATATTTCTGGAAAAGAAAATAATAAAGCGCAAGAAAGTATTCAAAAATATAATTCAAAAATTATTTTTAAAATAAATATTTGAATCTATCAATTCAAAGCATGTTTGAAACCTTCATGATGTTTCAGCAAAAACACACACAACTGATCAAAATGGTTCAGTCTCTTTCCTGGTAAAGATACCAGACATCAAAGATAAAGCTATCTATGAAGGGTAAAAATCAGGTAAGCTTTGACTTTCCCAACATGATATAATGTTGAAAGATGATGGAGAAATGTCAAGTCTTCAGGGAAAAGATCATGGACTGCAGAGATTTTTAGTCAAAGTACTGTCTAGGCACAAAGAGACCAACATCAGACATCCCAAACATGGATGAACTTAGGAAATACAGTCCCATGAGTACTTCTCCAAGAGCAAACTTCAGTCAATCAATAAAAGGAAGAAGTTGTGGCAAAAGTGACATCAGTGAGCTGTGAGTCCATTTGAATGCAGAACAGAGATTAACCTGCTGTGACAATGGTGGTCAAGGTCTATCAATCAATAGACTTGATTGACCATGTGATATACAAAGGGTCATGATCCATCTAAGTAAGAAGATTACTGAGAAAAGGCTGATGAGTCAGAGGGACAAACTGATAAATGTGGTTTACAATAAACAATTTATGTACAGTCTAAACAATACTCTGTGAATACTATTTTACAGTATAAAAAATCTCACTAGGAACCTAAGAATATACATCCTTTAGAAAAAAATAAATGAAAGGTAATAAAAAATAATCAGATGGGTTACATAATAAAACATGATATACTCAAAGGCTAAATTTAAAACAAAGTGACACTGTAAAATTGAAAATTAAAAAATCAGCAAAAACTACCTGGAAAACAAACCAAAAGAAAGCAGAATCATGATAGTAGATCAAATGATCTTGAACACATGTTAAAGAGCACCAGATATGGTACAGAGGATCACTTTAGAACAAGAACTACACTCCACAATATAGATCTGATAGTCATGAGCATTTATGCACTGCATAATAACATAATATCCTTAAAAGCAAAAAATACAAAAAGAAATATATATAGACACAAATAGATATAGGAGACTAATTACATCTCTCAATGATAATAAATTAAGTGGAAGAAAAACTAATGGTGAACCAGATGACTTAACCAATAAGACACACATTAATTTAAATCAAACTCAATGCACTTCTCAGGTACACATAAAACACTTTTGAAATTGACTACATATTAGACAACAGAAATACTAATAAGTTCCTGGAAGTAAAAAGAACATAGATGATGTTTTCTTCTACAGCAAACATAGAAACTAATCACAAAATTAGAAATATTAAATAATCTTCTACATGTAAATCAAATTTTTTCTAATATAACTTTTTTACCAAAGAAAAAAATTTTTAATTGAAACCATCAACCATCTAATAAACAGCAATAGTTCTAACACCATGTATCAGAAACAAGATACAGTTTTAGCAGCAATAATTTATGCTTAAAAATATATCTAAATCATTAAGAATCGAAATAAATTGATACAGCATCAAATAAAGTTGGGAAAAATAAAATAAAAAGGGAGCCATAAGAATGAAAACGGAAAATAATGAAATGGAAAACAGAATTAAGAAATAAATAGAAGAGGTCAGTCTTCAGAAGAAAAAGTAAATTTCACAAATTATTAACTAAGCTAATAAAGAGGTGGCACAGTGGTAAAGAATCTGCCTGCCGATGCAGGAGACACAGGAGGCGTGGGTTGAATCCCTGGGTTGGGAATATTCTCTGGAGGAAGAAGTGGTGACTCACTCTAGTATTCTTGCCTGGAGAATCCCATGGACAGAGGAGCCTGGCAGGCTATAGTCCATAGGGTCGCAAAAAGTCAGACATGACTGAGCACCCACAAAAGCAAGCAAGCAAGCTAATAAAGAAACCTGATGGAAGGTTCAAATACTTAAATAAAATAGATGGCAGGGTCTAGCATAGGGTCTTACACATACAAATGCTCAGTAAATGTTTGCTGAGTGATTAAAGGAATCAACAAAATTAAACTATCTCAGATAAAATTTTTTAATTATCATATTTCATTCAATTCTCAGATGCACATTTTTAACATCTTTGAAGTTGAGACTTTACTTTCTATGATGGCATCTTACAATAGCTATGGATGAATTTGGTTGTTATTTCTGGTACCATGACTGGATAACTACAGCCCCTCCACATCTCCCCCAACTGCAACCATTTCAGAAACACTTAAGAAGAAATGCAAGTTCTACTCATTGGCTGAGCTCCTTCCACTGTCACCTTCTAGTAAGACAAATACAGTACTATCATCAAAACATGCAGAATGGGTATAAGATACAACTTGGAAGAAACTCCCAGAGGTGATAGGAGAGTTTTATTTTATAAAGTGTTGTATCTTCATTTCTCAGTTGGCGTAGAAAATAAGGTTGTGTGGAAAAACATGACATCAATGAATTTGCCTCAAAGAGTAAATCAGAAAAAGTCAGACACTGGATATCAAGTTTTAGTAACTGTCATCAGAACCTAACTCCATTCCCTCTCCAGTTTGTCTGACGCTGTTGTAAAGTTCCTGATATGGTAACACAACATGTCTCCCAGCACAAGAACCCAAACTGACTCTTCCATTCCTCTAATGACAATTGCACAGCCATGCTCTCAAACTCAGTCTGGTGCCTGGCACTCTGTATCCTCTGACTCAATCCTGGAAACTGACCGCCAGACCTCAGGATGTCCAAGTCTCATTAGTCCTTGTGTCTCCAAGGCTGAATTCCACTCTGCTGGTGGAACACCCTAACATGACTTTGATGTCAATATATCAAACTATTTTCCAGAATTGTGACTGGAGATGACAATATCCTTGGAGTACCAGTCCTAGCCAAATCCCCTCCATGGTCTGGACTCCTCCATGTTACACAAGACCCAATTCACTAGAAATCCTTTGGCAAGATGTGACTCTTGGCTCTAGCCAAACAAAACAGTAGGAAGGAGTTCACCCTTGGCATGAGACCCACACATCAGGGGGCTGAGAAGAAGGCCCAGGAAAAAAGGATTAAAACTATTTGAGTTTTGTGGGGCTATACACTGATACTCAGGGCTCATATTTTGAGTAAAGAGTAATCAAATGTTATAGTTTTAATATACATTTTTATGCATTTTGAGAAGTTGAAACTAAAATAGTTGGCTGTAGAAGCTGTACTTTTGATGACAAACATTCAAGCTGATGAATAAAATTGAACCCTTTGGTAGCAATATGACCTTATCAATAAGCTAAGCTTTGCTGATAGGACCTCTATAAAAGACAAATAAATGTAGGTTAATAAAGCAATAGTAAATGTTGTTTGATTGATATAGGATTCATTAAAAGCAGTATCAATATGATTTATTTACTTTTTTCTATGTAGGGATTGATAATTCAATTTTAACATTCTTAATTAAAAGACACTTACTCCTTGGAAGGAAAGTTATGACCAACCTAGATAGCGTATTCAAAAGCAGAGACATTACTTTGCCAACAAAGGTCCGTCTAGTCAAGGCTATGGTTTTTCCTGTGGTCATCCATGGATGTGAGAGTTGGACTGTGAAGAAGGCTGAGCGCCAAAGAATTGATGCTTTTGAACTGTGGTGTTGGAGAAGACTCTTGAGAGTCCCTTGGACTGCAAGGAGATCCAACCAGTCCGTTCTGAAGGAGATCAGCCCTGGGATTTCTTTAGAAGGAATGATGCTAAAGCTGAAACTCCAGTACTTTCGCCACCTCATGCGAAGAGTTGACTCATTGGAAAAGACTCTGATGCTGGGAGGGATTGAGGGCAGGAGGAGAAGGGGACGACAGAGGATGAGATGGCTGGATGGCATCACTGACTCGATGGATGTGAGTCTGGGTGAACTCCAGGAGTTGGTGATGGACAGGGAGGCCTGGCGTGCTGTGATTCATGGGGTCACAAAGAGTCCCAGACACGACTTAGTGACTGAACTGAACTGAATGGGAAAAATTTTGATACAATATTTTTGATGATATTTAGAAATGTCTATTACAATTTCGTGTTAGTCACTCAGTCATGTCTAACTCTTTGCAACATCATGGACTGTAGCCTGCCAGGCTCTGCTATCCATGTGACTCTCCAAGCAAGAATACTGGAGCGGATAGTCATGCCCTTCTTCAGAGGATCTTCCTGACCTAGGGCTCGAACTCAGGTCTCCTGCACTGCAGGCAGATTCTTAACTGTCTGAGCCACTAGGGAAGCCCTTTGACTCAGTAAACCTACCTCTAGAAATGTATCTGGGAGAAAATATTTGCATAAGTATACAAAGATGTATGTTCAGTGATATTCAGTGTCAGTCATTTCTTACATAACTAAAAATTTGGAAAAAAAAACAAAAACAAATGATTTCAGTTAAGGATTGGTTAAACAATTATGTTATACTCATTCAGTAGAATACTAGGAAATCAATAAAAAAATTAGTAGTTCTTTATGTTCTAATACAAAAAGATGTTCAAAATGCACTTCAAGATAAAAAAAAAAGGGCTAATTGCAGGAGTATGTACTATATAATTTTTATTAAAAACACATATTTATATATAGATATTTAAACAAAGATTTAAATATCTGCTAAAATTGGTTCTTTCTGTGGAGCAATATAATAGTTTTGTTTTCTGTTTATAATGTATTTTTACATTAAATTATCACAACAATTTTTTAAAAGATTCATAAATTTAGAGTCTATTCCACTTGCCTTTACTGAGGCATTTTCTTATAACCAAGGTCCCTGAAAAAGAAGACACCTGTGTGGTGCTGCTACGACAAGAACAATGCTGGAAATGTCACTTCTCTATTCGAACCCTCTGTTATGGGTTGAACCGGATCTTCCAAAACTTCATATGCTAAAATCTTAACTCCTAGTACCTCGGAATGTGAACTGATTTGGAAACAGGGTCATTGCAAGAGTAATTAAGTTAATTAGTTAATATGAAGAATTGATGCTTTTGAACTGTGGTGTTGGAGAAGACTCTTGAGAGTCCCTTGGACTGTAAGGAGATCCAACCAGTCCATTCTGAAGGAGATCAGTCCTGGATGTTCTTTGGAAGGACTGATGCTAAAGCTGAAACTCCAGTACTTTGGCCACCTCATGCGAAGAATTGATTCGTTGGAAAAGACTCTGATGCTGGGAGGGATTGGGGGCAGGAGGAGAAGGGGGACGACAGAGGATGAGATGGCTGGATGGCATCACTGACTCAATGGACGTGAGTCTCAGTGAACTCCGGGAGTTGGTAATGGACAGGGAGGCCTGGCGTGCTGCAATTCATGGGGTTGCAAAGAGTTAGACACAACTGAGCGACTGAACTGAACTGAACCGATGAAGTCATTAGGGTGAGACCTAATACAATACGATGGGTGTCTCTAAGAAAAAGGGGAAATTTGGACACAGACACACGTAAGAAGAATGCTACGTGAAGATGAAGAAAGAGAGTGGGGCAATGCATCTACAAGCTGAGGAATGCCAAAGATTGCCAACAAACCACCAGGAACTGGGTGGGAAGCTTGGAAGAGAGTGTCTCTCACAGCCCTCAGAAGAAATTCTGCCTCCAGATGTAGAAACTCTGTGTGAGTGTCAAGACTTTGGACTCAAGACCAGAGCATTAATTCAGTGAATTCACTGAATCTTCAACTTGCCAATTTGCTCTACAGATTTGGGATTTGCCAGCCCCCAAAATCATATGGCCCAAATCCTTAAAGTCTCTCTCTCTCCCTCTCTCCTCTAGATAGATAGATAGATGGATGGAATACATATCTTATCTTAGTGTTTGTTTCTTTGGAGAGCCCAGTACACCCTCTTCCCTCCCCTCATCCCACTTGTGCTGTGTGGTCTCAAACTCCATAATCGCTGTTGAAGACTTTTCTCACGTGGCCCAGGACACCCTTTCCCCAGGCATTCACTGGTCTATATAGTCCAGCTGGGTAAAATAGCCCCAGCTTTCCCACACCCATATTTGTGTTTACAAATTATTTCCACTCAGTATAAAAATAAATTATAGTATGTAAAATGAGCATGACAAACTGTGAAACAAAATCGTGGTCTTGTTTTGTGCTTTTAAAAATCATAATACTGATTTCACAGGATTTTATTCTTTCCTTAAAAGGTAGATAACAACACACTCCGTTAAGACAGTCTCCCTTTAAAATTCACATCGAATATAAAAGAATTATCCAGCTCTTCAGATATTCCCTCCTTTCCTCCTTTTTCAAGACACCTATGTGCTCCCTCTCAATGTGTAATATTTCCAACCCAGGGATCGAACCCAGGTCTCCCATGTTGTAGGCAGACACCTTACCCTCTGAGCCACCAGGGAAGTCCTCAATGTATAAACACCCTGCCATTCCACTAACTGGCTCCAATCATAACTTCTTTCCTGATTACCTCAACCTTGGTGTCTCAACCTTGACATGACTGTTGACATTTGTTGTTCAGTCGATGAGTCATGTCCAAATCTTTGCAACCCCATGGACTGCAGCACACCAGGCTTCCTTGTCCTTTATCATCTCCCAAAGCTTGCTCAAACTCATGTCCATTGAGTTGGTGATGCCTCCAAACATCTCATCCTCTGTCATCACCGTCTCCTCCTGCCTTCAATCTTTCCCAGCATCAGGGTCTTCTCCAATGAATCAGCTCTTCACATCAGGTGGCCAAAGTATTAGAGTTGGTATCTGGGGCTAGAGAATTCTCTGTTGGAGGCGGGGCACTCTTCTGCTTTGCAGGATGTTTAGCAGCATCTCTGGCCTCTTCCTACTAGATGCTAGTGGGAAGACAAGCAAGACCTAGGCAGATTGATAAGAAGTCTGGGATTCTCGAGGAGGAGATGGGGTCTAGAATTCTCGAGGAGTAGGAAAGGACAAACTTTTTTTTTTCTACATTGCTTAGTTACATAAAACCTTTTTTTTTCTTTAAGCCCACAACTGATGATTACACAACAAACAACTCAATTTAAACTCTGTTCTAATATATAACAACAATGTGTCCTGCTCGAGGACAGTTTCTCCTTCTTGAAAACCTTCTGGCTAATCCTGTTATCTTAAAATGTAAATTATGGAGTGGGTCTAGTAAGATCTTTACAACCACGAGACATTCTTTTGATTTATTGTAATAACTAATTTTAAAAGTATATAACGCCCCTGCTTAGACTAGCGCAGGGGGCACACTCTGTCCCCCTTCTGATGTCTATGTCAGAAATTTTCTCTGTCCCTTTTTCACTTTAATAAAACTCTGCTACACAAAAGCTCTCGAGTGATCAGGCCTGGTCCCTGGTCCCAAAGCTAAATCTTCTTCGAAGATCACGAATCCGACATCCTTTACCGTAAGCTATCACTAGTAGCAACCTCTCCGCTTTTTCCTGCCTGTAGGGATGTCCAAATATGTCTCCAGAAACTGTCCAATACCCTCGAGTACAAAATAACACCGTGAGAACACATACAGTTTCCCCTGGACCAGAATAACATCAAGGGCTCCCGTCTGCTTTGCCAGAGGAAAGCTTTACCATAGCTCACTTATTTTCTCTGCTTGCTTTTTTCTCAGGTGAAGGATGAGAAAAACAATATTAGAAAATGGAGGAGCTCTTAGCATAATCCCATTGCTCTTCGGTTGGTGGAGGAATTATTCAGCACAGCTGTTACGTTAATGTTTCCACAAAACCTGCTACGTATTAGAGGAGGGAAACAATTATATAAGATAAATGTGTTCTTGTTCTGTTACTTCATTGGTTCTATGTTAAAGAAAATGAAAATCTCTCTCAAGAGCTTGCTAATGAAACCCAGTGATTCACCCTGTCTCAATTAAGAATAGACTTCATAATCAAATGAAGAAAAAGCAGTTCTTCAAAATGAACAACAGTACATTGCAATGAAGGAAAATCTAGCAACACAAAATACAAATAACCCGTTCTAACACTTGCCTGCTGTTGGCTGCTGGTGCTCAGCCAAAATGTAACCGTCATGCTTGGGATGACTGAGAAGTGAAGTCAGCTCTTGGTTTTCCACACTGGCATGAATATATCTGACCAAGAAGGTCATCAGTCTTCATCCATAAACTCAGGTGTGTGAGAAACTGTTTTTTTTCACTCTGCCTGATTTCTACGTCAAACACAACAAACTCTGATGCTGCAGCAGGGGTAGAAGGCTGTGAAAATTCTATTCAAGGACTCACCTATCCCACAGTTCTGCCCTGGACCTTCAGCAGTTCCCTGGGTTTCCGCCAAAGCAGAGCTCGTGAACTCATCTGTACCACCGAGGGAGAGAAGGAGGAGGACAAATGGAGTTCTGAGGGCTACAGCCCGTCTCCCCTCCCTGCACCCTCACACCACGTGCTCTTGCCAGCTTCCCTGGGATCCACCCAGACCTACATATTGCTGTGCAGCCCATGTATCACATGGTAGAGGTCAGAGAAGGTACAGGAAGCTTCTTGAACCCAGCCACAGAATCCAAAAAAGATGCCCCAACCAGGCATCCAGCAATGCAGAAGCCCTCTGTCTGGAGGTCACCTCCATGCACTGCTATCACATCCTTTCTGTTTTCATTTTCCCTTCCTTTACATGGCTTCCCAGGAAGCACAGTGGTAAGCAGTCTGCCTGCCAATGCAGAAGACACAAGAGACATGAGTTCGACCCCTGGGTCAGGAAGATCCCCTGGAGTAGGAAATGGCAACCTGATCCAGTATTCTTGCCAGGAAAGTTCCATGGACCGAGCCGCCTGGGGGGCTACAGTCCATGGGGTTGCAAAGAGTCAGTTCAGTTCAGTTCAGTCGTTCAGTCATGTCTGACTCTTCGAGGCCCCATGAATCGCAGCACGCCAGGCCTCCCTGTCCATCACCAACACCCAGTGTTCACTCAGACTCACATCCATCGAGTCAGTGATGCCATCCAGCCATCTCATCCTCTGCCGTCCCCTTCTCCTCCTGCCCCCAATCCCTCCCAGCATCAGAGTCTTTCCAATGAGTCAACTCTTCACATGAGGTGGCCAAAGGACTGGAGTTTCAGCTTTAGCATCATTCCTTCCAAAGAAATCCCAGGGCTGATCTCCTTCAGAATGGACTGGTTGGATCTCCTTGCAGTCCAAGGGACTCTCAAGAGTCTTCTCCAACACCAAGGTTTAAAAGCATCAATTCTTCAGCGCTCAGCCTTCTTCACAGTCCAACTCTCACATCCATGGATGACCACAGGAAAAACCATAGCCTTGACTAGACGGACCTTTGTTGGCAAAGTAATGTCTCTGCTTTTGAATATGCTATCTAGGTTGGTCATAACTTTCCTTCCAAGGAGTAAGCGTCTTTTAATTTCATGGCTGCAGTCACCATCTGCAGTGATTTTGGAGCCCCAAAAAGAAAGTCTGACACTGTTTCCACTGTTTCCCCATCTATTTCCCATGAAGTGGTGGGACCGGATGCCATGATCTTCGTTTTCTGAATGTTGAGCTTTAAGCCAACTTTTTCACTCTCCACTTTCACTTTCATCAAGAGGCTTTTGAGTTCCTCTTCACTTTCTGCCATAAGGGTGGTGTCATCTGCATATCTGAGGTTATTGATATTTCTCCCAGCAATCTTGATTCCAGCTTGTGTTTCTTCCAGCCCAGCATTTCTCATGATGTACTCTGCATATAAGTTAAATAAGCAGGGTGACAATATACAGCCTTGACGTACTCCTTTTCCTATTTGGAACCAGTCTGTTGTTCCATGTCCAGTTCTAACTGTTGCTTCCTGACCTGCATACAAATTTCTCAAGAGGCAGGTCAGGTGGTCTGGTATTCCCATCTCTTTCAGAATTTTCCACAGTTTATTGTGATCCACACAGTCAAAGGCTTTGGCATAGTCAATACAGCAGAAATAGATGTTTTTCTGGAACTCTCTTGCTTTTTCCATGATCCAGCGGATGTTGGCAATTTGATCTCTGGTTCCTCTGCCTTTTCTAAAACCAGCTTGAACATCAGGAAGTGTCTGCAAAGAGTCAGACATGATAAACACACGTGCACTAACTAACTTACTTTATACACTCTAGAGAATTTTTTCCTGTCTAGTAGGAAAAACAGACTTTATCCACAATATTTCAGTCAAATAATTTGTCTACACCCAAAGAACATCATCATCTAAAAGATGTGATCTTTTTGCCAGAAGTTTTCTGGGTTTGTGGGGTTTTCTGGTTTCTCTGTTTTGTTTTGTTTCTACCATGTCACAACGTTTCCCTAAATATAGAGCAGAAAGCAATTTTGCAGTTTAAATGGCAGGGTGTGGAATTAATAAGAGGGGAAAATTGATTTACATTTCCAAAAATATTACAAAATCAAAATAGTACATGTCTTTATATTCTTATTTGATTATGAGTCTATTCTGATAATGTCTAATATTTTGAATATTCAATTCAAACAGAATAATGGAACATATTACAAAGATTTTCCCTCTTGAACACCTCCATGCATTTCATTTGAATTTAAAAAATACAGTAGTGCTGCTATGTACAATGTGTACATAAAAAGTGAAGAGTCTATGTGAGATAAATCACATATGGGTAGTTCCAATAAGAGGATATAAAAATACCAAGTCCTGAAGTCTCTTGGTATTTATACTAGGGAAGACACAGACTTGCTCTAAACTGAAAGTCTTAGACACTAATTGCATCTCTTGAGCTTCCAGGATTTCTCCCAGAACTGGACAAAGTCAGGTCATAGAGGGTACTATTAAGACAGATTTCCCGTCTTCTGCCAGGCATCTGCTGTTTTCACCATAAGGCAAAGATCTTGGGAACTAATTAACCCTGTACCCTACATACCTAAGGTGGGATTTCTTCCAAATGACTTTATCACTTAAGATTCTCTGGCTACAAGCAACAAAAACCAATTCCAGCTAATTTAAAATGAAAAAGAAGGTATTCACTTGCATCACTGAGGATTCCAGAGTTGGAACGGTTTCAGACAAACTTGATTAGGACCTCATCCTGAGGGGCCACCTGGCGGTTCTCAGCACTCTCAGGCTCTCACCTGAGGCAGCAGAGGAGACAGCTAGTTTCCTCAATAACTCGTACAAAGGTCTGGACACGTAATCCTGGGTTTTGTGCTAAACCACTCACTGCAATCATGGGACTAGAGTCATATACTGATAGTCTAGGGTAGGGGAGAGCAAACGTGTTCTGCACAGAGCTATTACAGTAATAGTAATAAATGTTACTATTTTTTGTAAATAGTAAATATATTTGACTTCGCAGATCATGTAGTCTGTCACAACTCCTTAACTCTGTCCTTTAGCACAAAAGCCACCACACATGAATGAATGATCATGGCTATGTTACCATGAAACTTTATTATGGACAGCAAAGTTGGAATTTTATATATCAGGAGATATCATTCTTCTTTTGATTTTTTTCTGACCACTTAGAGATATAAAAGGAACCCCCTATTGGCTCAGTGGTAAAGAACCTGCCTGCCAATGCAGGAGACATGAGTTCAATCCCTGGGTTGGGAAAATCCCCTAGAGAAGGAAATGGCAATACACCCCTGTATTCTTGCCTGGGAAGTCCCATGGACAGCAGATCCTGGAGTATTACATGGTGTGTCAAAAGAGTCAGACAAGACTGAGTGACTGAACATGCACATGTGATATAAAAACCATTCTCAGCTAACAGGTTTTTATGAAACAGGTAGCGTGGAGGGCTTAGCCCATGGGCCATAATTTGCCAACTTCTGCCCTGCGGAACCCACTTCCCTTGAAGTACATAGACTGAGAATGAAGAACTGGGTCCCTCTAAGGAAATTAGGGTAATGAGTGCTGAGCAACAAACACAATATATCTTCACCTGAGTACGGTTATGCTTCACAATTTTAAGCTAGGAAGGGTTGAGAAGCTGCTGTCTAATGAACTCTTAGAATTCATCCAAAAGCTAGAAGTTTAATGAATGGTCCATCTCCAGTTCCTCTATGCTGCTCCTAAACCCCCATCCGTCACCACTAGAGTTGTCCGGGAAGCAGAGCACATCTAACTGTCTATTTTCTGTGGCATCAGCAAAACAAGAAAGTCACCAATCAGAATGGCTCTGCACATTCTGGATGTGGACCACGTGGTCAATGCCCAGTTCCCACTGTTACTGACATCAAGAACTTGAGGCTAATCCAAGTATCCTTTCATTTATCCAACAAAGAACTAGTTATTGATCGCCACTCTTTGTTCTAGGCTCTGGGAATATACCAGAGAACAAAAGAGGGGAAAACCCCGCTCTCTGGGAGCTTATTAATTAACAGTAAATGGGGAAAAACAGAAAAATAAAGCAAGAATAGGAGTTAGGGAATGCTGGGTGTCATTTTAAATAGGTGGCCAAGGAAAGCCTTGCTGCAAAGACAACATTCAAACAAAGAATTGGAGAAGAATTCTCCAAGTGGCTGGGGGAAGAGTATTTTAAATAATGAGACTAGCAAGTGTAAGGGCCCTGGGGCAGAAATGTGACTGGCATTAAAGTGGTGGGAGCACAGTGAGTGTGGGCATGAGCAAGAGAAGATGAAGTCAGAGCAGCAGAAGGGAAGAGACCACAAATCACTAAGTGCCATGGAGCCATGGTACCGACTTTGATTTTTACTCTGAGTAGAGGTAGCATAGAAGGGCTTTGAGCAGAGAAGACATGATTTGACTCACTCCCTTAAGTGATCATTTCAACTTCTGTGTTGAGAATGAAGTTGTTGCCAGGGTCGGGGTTGAGGGGGGCATTGGCCGGGGGAGGGGGCGGGGGAGGGTTGGAAGCAGAGAGACCAGCTATGAGACTACTGTAATAACCTAAGTGTCTTGGCTCCACTCTCAAGCAGAGAATATTCCATGGGTTGAACTATAAATCAGTCTTCAAAATAATAAGCCTCCATGTGCAACCTATCATAGACTGAGGTGTCACACAGCTTTGAAGAAAAGATGCAAGCACAGCTGGCCCAGACACACACAGCCTCAAGCTGGATCCCACGTGAGTGGACGTTGTCAGAGGCGCCCCAGTCCACATGCCCTGGCGCTGCACTCAAGGAGCTGAGAATAGTGATATTGTAACCTGTTGCCTCCCATTACCCTCAGCCTCTGCAAATCTCCTCCTCCTCTCATTCTGGAATATGTCCACTCCACTGTCTATGGCGAGCATTGTGAACATTCACTCGAGTTCCTCACTGAGCTGTGTCTCTCACTGCTGGGACTGAGCAAGGTGAATCAACAGGAATCGTATTTGTGTCAAAAGGTAGCAGAGATGCCACCAGTCATCTCACCATGGATGAGTGCCCACTTTCTTACCCGGCACACATATGATGTCTTTGAGCTTAGACACCAACCTTAGGCTATTTTCCTCCCCTGGAAGAGGCCCCCCACTGTGGGAAAAGGAGGAAACGGGCTCTGCTCCCTCTACCACAGCCAAACCCTGACAGGACAACTAGCTCAGCAGTACCACCTTGAGGCCTGCTATGGGAAGTGCATCTCTAAGGGCCTGAATGTGAAAGTTTTATATGCAAAACATCCCCTAGAGAGACCCGTTATCTCAGCCTGAGAGGGTTTCAAGACGATCAGAGACATCTGGTGAACCCCAAGGCTCACAAGGTAATGGCAGAAATCCATCCCGCATCCCCCCCACGGTAACTGCCTTCATCTAAAGGAACAAGAATTCCAATGGTGCTATACCTCCTCTGTGGATGGGCGCTGAAATTCACATTTACATCTCACCAGCTGCTCATCGACCCTAGCTCACTCTGATCCTGAGCCTGTGTCTTTAGAATAAGCTGCAAAGCAGTATCACCGGGGAGAGGGTAAAGAATTCCAATGCCCATGGTTATCCCCACTGTGGAGTGAACTCAGAATTTCTGTGAGTGCAGCCCAGGCATCACTGAGGGGGATAACAATGTGCAGACAGGTAAGCTATCAAAACTAATGCTTCCATTCCTTAAGTGAGGCCAAACTCGCTCAGGAAAATCCACTGAGAGAGTCACCTTTGTCCCTGAACCTAATTCAACAGAAAACCGGTTTCAGGCAAGGTCAGGTCTCCCTGTGGGCTTGGGAGCTGTTAGCTACCAAAGCTGCTTTGGAGGTATGGAGGTACTTCCCTCTGCTCTGTAACAGCAGCAAAGGCAAAATCGTCAACTTCCTCTGCTTGCATCTCTACCCTCCCCACCCATTCCCCCCAGAAAAAAAATTGGTTCCATTTCTCCATCTGCTTCCTGATCAGCAGCCTTGCTGCCTTCACACTTGTAGCTCCCTCTTCTCAGAATGCTCCCCCTTCGGCGGGTCCCTTTGCATCACTCCCTTTACCTAACTCTGCTCAAGGCAGTAAATCTTCCTCTTGCCAACAGACAAGTCTCTTATTTGCTCGAGAGCAGACCCCGCTTCTTGCTATTATAGTACCTAGCACACCATGTTGTGCTGCTTTTCATCATGTCTAAGACACCATCAATTATGAGATACACTATGATTTTTCTAATTTATTTATTTTTTTTGAAGGATAATTGCTTTACAGAATTTTGCTGTTTTCTGTCAAACCTCAACATGAATCAGCCATAGGTATACATATATCCCCTCCCTTTTGAAACTCCCTCCCATCTCCCTCCCCATCCCACCCTTCTAGGTACACTATGATTTTTAAGAAATGCTACGGAATCAAAAAAAGCTGTCAATAAAATTACAACAATGCTTTCTTATAACTTAGAATTTTCATTTCATGCATACGGAAAAAATTCTTTTAGTAAATTTGGAGATAAATCAAAAAGCCCCGGATTGGTTAGTCTTTCTTATTTAACCAACTTTCTTTAGTAGAATCACATGTCACAGAAAGTTAAGCAGCTGCTGTTCAAACTCAGCAGGAAGTTTCTGATATTGGTGTTTGATCTCTGAATGACAGTCCTGCCTGACGAATGAATTGATCACAACTCTTTGTTTTGAAATTTCTTCCATCTCTTCAAAGAGATTAGACAATTCCTCCTTCCTCTAGTTGACGGGCTTAGCATGTGATATCAGTATTTCTTAGAATTTAATGTGCAGATGAATCACCTGGGGATCTTCAAATGCACTTTTTGATTTTGTAAGTCTGGCATGCAGCCTGAGATTCTGCATTTTTCACAAGTTCCCTGGTAATGCTGGTGCTCTTGGTTCAGGAACCACACATGGTGTAGCAAGGCGACAGACAATTCTTTATGCATTATCTCGTTCACAACACCTTACACAAGTAATTTAACTTGTATTTCCCATTTTTAGGACCCACCAAGCATTTCATTAATTTGCAAGAAAATAAGATATGGGGATCATCCCTCCAATAATAGTTACCTCACTGATATCAAATAGACATCCCACTCCATAGTTTCTAGCCTTTCTATACACACAATGACTTTTCGTTCTAATGATAAATTATAGTATAATTTTTAAAAAGCATTTCCAGTGGCAGTTAGCCCAGTCATACAGTATCAACAAAGTACGTATCAGTGAAGGAAAAACAAGGAGAACTGCTGTGGCCGAGCTTTCTCTTGCCTCTTTTCCCCAACTATACTGTGAGCTACTTGAGTGCAAGGACTAGGAAAACCTTTGTGCTAAAGCACAGAACTCAGCGCCAAGCAGCAGGTAAGCACATGAGGCGTTAATGCAGTCCTAATACTCTGTTGACCATGTTCCATGGGCTAAGTGTCGGTGACCTGTGTTTACTTGTAACATACATATTTGAAATCTTCTCTAGCTGTGCCTACTCAGGGATTTACTGTGAGTAAACTGGGACAAATAATGTGCCTTGCAAGCTAACACTAGTTTGGGGTGGTAGAGTAGATAGGAGTGGTATTTATCAATAAAAAGGCTAATTGAGTGATTCTTTGTGATTTGCTTTCTTGCACATTATGACTGGTTCACTCCCACTCTCCCAGCTGGCTTGTGATTCATCTATCCTTTTTTTCTGGATTATGGCTCTTGTCAAATAGAACTCAGTATCCCTAGTCTACGGCCATACCACCCTGAACGCGCCTGATCTCCCCTGATCTTGGAAGCTAACCAGGGTCGGGCCTGGTTAGTACTTGGATGGGAGAAACCAGCATCCCTGTATTGACTACACTAAAGCCTTTGACTGTGTGGATCACAACAAACTGTGGAAAATTCTTAAAGACATGGGAATACCAGACCACCTGACCTGCCTTCTGAGAAACCTGTATGCAGGACAAAAAGAAACAGTTAAAACCAACATGGAACAACAGACTGGTTCAAAATTGGAAAAGGAGTATGTCAAAGTTGTATATTGTCACCCTGTTTATTTAACTTATATACAGAGTATCATGTGAAATGCCAGGATGGATGAAGCACAAGCTGAAATCAAGATTCCTGAGAGAAATATCAATAACTTCAGGAATGCAAATGGCACCACCCTTATGGCAGAAAGTGAAGAGGTACTAAAGAGCCTCTTGATGAGGGTGAAAGAGCAGAGTGAAAAAGCTGGCTTAAAACTCAACATTCAAAATACTAAGCTCATGGAACAGAGCTTAGTGAAACAATGGAAAGAGAGACTTCATTTTCTTGGGCTCCAAAATCATGCAGATGGTGACTGCAGCCATGATATTAAAGATGCTTGTTCCTTGGAAGAAAAGCTACGACAAACCTAGACAGCATACTGAAAAGCAGAGATATTACTTTGCTGACAAAGGTCCATATAGTGAAAACTATGCTTTTTCCAGTAGTCATGTACAGATGATGTGAGAGCTGGACCATAAAGAAGGCTGAGCGCTGAAGAATTGATGTTTTTGATCTGTGGTGTTGGACCGGACTCTTGAAAGTGCCCTGGACTGCGAGGAGATCCAACCAGTCAATCCTAAAGGAAATCAAACCTGAATATTCATTGGAAGGATGGATGCTGAAGCTGAAGCTCCAATAATTTGGCCACCTGATGTGAAGAGCCGGCTCATTGGAAAAGACCCTGACGCTGGGAAAGATTGAAAGCAGGAGGGAAAGGGGACGACAGAGAACAAGATGGTTGGATGGGATCACCAACTCAATGGATATGAGTTTGAGCAAACTCTGGGAGATGGTGAAGGACACAAAAGACTGGCATGCTACAGTCCATAGGGTCTCAAAGAGTTCCCATGATTGAGCGACTGAACAACAATCCCTGTATTATTATTTACTTGGGGTTTTTTAGTTTGTGAGAATCCTGATACAAGTCTCTGAGTCTTGTATACTCCGAAAAGAAATGAGGCAAGAAATTATGCTAAGCATATTACAAAAGCATTTCATGAAACAGCATATTCATTAACACAGAAATTGGAAATACACATTTAAAAATTGCCAAGGAAATCATTAAACAAATCTCAGTAAGTGTAGAAAATTAGATTTTTGTGATCTGAATTTTAACTCCCAAGCCAAGACAACTTTAACTCCCAATAAGACAGCTATTCAAATAGAAAAGCACTTCACCCAAAGCAATCTCACTGAAATGGAAATGGACATTTTGTAGTCCAAAATATGGAATTTAAATAGTTATTATATTTCCCAGCTGGAAAGGATAAGGGAGATAATCTTATCTAAATCCCTTTATGTTCGTAGGGTTGGAATCTTTACAGATCTTTTCATCCTTACAATTCTAATTTTCTTTATAATTTTAACACTATTCCTATGAAAACACTGTGTTCCTGGTGGCTCAGATGGTAAGGAATCTGCCTGCAATGCGGGAGACTTGGGTTCAATCCCTGAGTTGGGAAGATACCCTGGAGAAGGGCAGGGAAATCCACTCTAGTATTCTTGCCTAGAGAAATTCACGGACTGAGGAGCCTGGAAAGAGTCGGACACAACTGAATGACTACTCACACAACACACTTATGGAAATATTAGTGTTCAAACACTTGATTCACAAAAATAAAACTCTTCATATACATTTAAATTACACTATTTTAAGTTAAATATTTAGATAAATATTCAAATATTTATTTAGATAAATAAAGTGAAAATATCATTAGAGAAGGTTCTGCCTGTATCCCCAACACCATATAATATATCCATTAAAAAATGTAACTGTGGTTTTGGACAAGACTCTTGAAAGTCCCCTGGACTGCAAGGAGATCCAACCAGTCAATCCTGAAGGAAATCAAACCTGAATATTCATTGGAAGGACAGATGCTGAAGCTGAAGCTCCAATAATTTGGCCACCTGAGAGCTGGCTCATCGGAAAAGACCCTGACACTGGGAAAGATTGAAAGCAGGAGGAAAAGGGGATGGCAGAGAACAAGATGGTTGGAAGGGATCACCAACTCAATGGATATTAATTTGAGCAAACTCTGGGAGATGGTGAAGGACACGAAAGAAAGCCAGTGACCCTGGCTAGGAAGATGTACAGTTAACAATGTTACTTTTCAAAAGTCCTAAAACAAACATCAATCCTTCTAAGATCTGGGGAATGGAGAAAGCAAAGAAAGATCTTATTTTTATATTAGGGTTCTATGCTTTTAAGAGTGTGCAGGGTATATTCAAAAATTAAGCTTAATTTTTTCTAAAATGCAATTTTAAGTGTGTTTTTTCACATTCTGGTTTGCTATGAAGAAAATAGAGGTTGTTCCTAAAAGAACACCTTGTTTTAAACCAAATTCTTTATAGGAAACTGACTGCATGTCTAAAAATCCTCCCAAGAAGTAGTTAAATCTAGCAGCAACTTTCCATCACTGAGAGTACCTTCTGTATTTCTTTATTCAATCTTTCCCAGAGTTATTCCTTGAGTTCAGGCTTCTGTTAGATCTCTGTTCTATCTTTCTGTTACCTGCAAGAATCTGGAATGTCAACCCAGGGCCTTTAAAAGGGTCTAATTTATGGCTAAAGGAGCTGAGTTGTTGAAGTCAGAAGGTGCTTGATTGTGTTTCCCTTTCTTTTCAGGTTAGTCCCTCCAGTGGGTCTTCAGACAACAGACAGCCCCATGGAATGGCAACGGCTGGCTACACGCCTCCATTAGCTGCCCTGCCCCTAACTAAACCCTGCTTCTCAGTTACTTACCTTCAGGTAAAGCTGGAACAGACTAGCAGATATGTGTACTGAGTAGGCAGAAAACCAGGAAACAATCATTTTCAATTCCTTTGCAGGAAGGACAAAAAGAAACATCACACGACAAAAAGTAGGGGGAAAAAAAAAGAAAAAAATTCACACTCCAAAAAAAACTAGAGTTTTGGTGACCTCTTGTGGGATAATTTATTAGTGTTCTTATGTGAGATTCTCAGTCACGTCCGACTCTTTGCAAGCCCATGGACTGCTGCCTACCAGGCTCCTCTGTCTATGGGATTCTCCAGGCAACAGTACTGGAGTGGATTGCCATTTTCTTCTCCAAGGGATCTTACCGACCCAGGGATTGAACCTGGGTCTCCCGCTTTGTAGACAGACGCTTTACCATCTGAGCCACCAGGGAAGTCCTCTATTTATATCCTCTTATTATACTTAATTCTAAATCTGTTTATTGAAGAGATTATGCCTTCAATACAAGCCATTAGAAACTACCTGAAAATAATATTTTCTATTTAAAAAAACCTTATTTCAACCTTGGAAGTCAGAGTGTGTTAATAATTTTTAGCTTGGTTTTAGAATTTAGATGTAAGAAGAACAGTTTAAGAATTTAGTAATTGCTTTTCCTTTGCTTGGAGCATTTATCTTGATTTATACAAATATAACAATTTTAATATCCTAGTACTAATATTCATAAACCATTTCAAATAATTTTAATTTTTAATAATCTAAACTTCCAAAATTAAAAAGATTAGTAGACTTCACCACCGAAATATAATTATCTTCACATTTGCATATTACCTTTCAGTTCTTATTCAAAGACTCTCTTGCTTTTACAACATTTCAGTGCTAGATTAGATACATCCCACTTCAAATAATTTATTTCTACTTCCATATTTTCTACTGTCTTAAGTCTCACTGTAGAGACAAATAATATTTTACCCTGTAGATATAACATCATTTATTAATCATTTACTTTATGGTTATATGTTATTGAATGTATTGGCTATTGAACAAGCTGCTACCATGAGCATCTTTATAGTTTTGGTGTGTGGGGGGGGGCTTTACTATTACCAATACTTTGTGCTGTATCTCTTCCGAAATTGTTTAGGAGCTCTCAGAGTCACAGCAAAAAAAGTGATGGCAGACTCCAAAGGTTTTGACTCGAGAGAATTTAATGAAAGGACTATGTACCAGTGTGTGGGCAGGATTAAGGGCACTAACAAGAAAAGTGAAGTACATAGAAACCAGCAAAAGTAAGATACCATTACCAACCTATTAAAACTAAAGTGCAAACATAGGGAGCCTGGTGAGAAGTAGGAATTGTAGACAAAGGGATACCCAAAGATGAGTTGTGATTATTGAGGAACACAGACATTATTAGAACTGTGATGAAGGTAGGAAAGGAGAGATAAACACGGCTGCTTCTCTCTCCTTCTGCATTCCCATCTCCTGCCTTTCTACCAATTGGATGAGCTAAAATGGAAGCCATGAAAGTCGGGGGTGGGGAGGAGAGAGATGGGGCCTGGTGATTCAGTACACAGTGGTTAACTTCCTGGGGCACAGAGAATGTATTTGCATGATGCGGTGGGATGGTAGACAGAAACTACTGGTACAGAAGCCCTGTGCTGTGCTGTGCTTAGTCACTCAGTTGTGTCCGACTCTTTGCAACCCCATGGGGTTGCCCTTCAGGCTCTTCTATCCATGGGGATTCTCCAGGCAAGAATACTGAAGTGGGTTGCCATGCCCTCCTTCAGGGGATCTTTCTCACCCAGGGACAGAACCCATGGATTCTTTCCCATTTGAGCCACTAAGGAAGCCCAAGAATACTGTAGTGGGTAGACTAACTCTTCTCCAGGGGATCTTCCCAACCCAGGAACTGAACCGGGGTCTCCTGCATTGCAGGTGGTTTCTTTACCAGCTGAGCTACCAGGGAAGCCGTATAGAAGCACTATATTTTATTTATTCAAAAATTGAAGCAGAATAATATTTACATACTTAAAATTTCAAAAGTCTCTCAATGCTCTCTGTCCCCTTTCCTGATTTATTTTACTGCACAGCGCTTGTCCTGCTTTAACATATTTTATATTACTTTATTTTATTTTCTAACTCTCACAAGAAAGCTCTTTGAAGACAGAATTTTGTCTTTTCTCCTGCTGTGACCTCAATATGACTTTGCTGAATGAATGAATATATTAAGTGTGCTTAGTGAACTAAAGAAGAAATCTTCAGATAGGAATCTTTAAAAACATAAATAACTAAAAAGTAAAAGTAAGACTCACTCTGAATGTTTAAAAGTTATAATATGGATTTTTCAAAGTAAAGTCCTTGTAGTTATGCCTTTTTCAAATACACAATAATATACACAACAAATAAATGGACTCAAATTTAACATAACGTGTAAAAATATCTCTACCATAGTAAAATCCACAGAGTGCTTTCTTAAAACTAATGCCATTAATATAACATAATGCCAAAAAGAATTAAAAACAGTACAATAAATAAATGCTTTATGTAAATTGATTGTCCTTTAGAATGGCATATCTGGAACTGAAAGTTAATACATACAGAGACTTCCCAGGTTGTCCAGTGGCTAAGACTTCACCCTCCCAATGCAGGAAACCCGGGTTCGATACTTGGGTTGGGAGGATCCCCTGGAAGAGGGCATGGCAACCCATTCCAGTGTTCTTGCCTGGAGAAGCCCCATAGACAGAGGAGCCTTGTGGGCTACAGTCCATGGGGTCACAAAGAGTTGGACACAATTGAGCAATTAAGCACAACACAGCACAAGAGAACGAGATCCCACATGTCACAACTAAGAACAAATACATAAATAAAAGTTAAGATACAGACCACAGTTTTAATGCTATTGCTTTTCTGTGTAAGCTCAGATCTTCTGTTCACTTGTTTTTAAGATTAAAGTTTTGAGAGACTAATGGTCCAGCATGAAGCAGATATATAATGTATATCCAGTCCCTACTATGTGCCAAGCACTCTAGTGGAAGCACCGCACACAAATTGTGGCAGATTGATGATAAGTAATGTGTTTCCCATTTCACCCCCAGCTTCACCACATCTCTAGACACTAGAATTTAAGCTCCATAAAAGCGAGACCTTATCTTTCTTGTTCACTGTTGTATGACCAGTTGCTCCAGTTGCACATGGCCCACAGTTGATGTTCTATAAGTATTTGTTTGATGAAAGTCTGCACTCTTTGGCAGCAAAACTCTATCGGGGAATTTGTAAGTCATTTCATTAATATTAGAATAGCAAATTACTTCGTGATTAAATCAGTAATAATATAATCAGTCTATGAGACTTTTATAATACACTAGGAAATAATCAGGTGAACCAATCACATTTATGGTTCTATTTAAACCTTAAGAAGTAAAAAAATAATAACTATTATGATATACCATATAGTATATTTATCACTACATTTTTATTGACATTCCTTCCACCAAACATTTGTAGATTCCTACTGCACCCAGGGCAAGTGATGAACATCAGGATTTAACAGGAGGTGGTCTTTCCCTTCAATGAGCTTCTGAGTTAGCAAAGATGAGACATATTTGTGTAAGAGAGATAGAAGCAAGATGCTGTTGGTACAGAGGATGTTGAGTGAGATTACCTGGCTCAGGATCCCCAATTCCCCACCTGGTAGCTGCTTGTCCTTAAACATGCTACTTTTCCTTCCAGCAAAAGATTCAACAACATTAAAACAAGGATAACAACAGCACATACTTCACAGTGAGAATTAAATAAAATATAAAGAATATAATGTGCTTTTTAGCAAAATACCAAACAAATAGCGAGAACCTCAGTAAGTGCCAATCAACTGTTAGTGCTTCAGTTCCTATTAAAGGATTATTCAACTTAATTAACTTCCATGAAGTTTGTTTTACATAAAGTCAATAAAACATTTGCTAGCATTATCTCTGATAATTGATAATCAAGACCCATTCTTATGTTACTAATTATTAATAGTCTGATTGGACAAAAAGTAATCTGCATCTCAACTTCACAGTACATGCTTCAACAAACAAGAAAATTATTACTAATTAACATTATTGAGTAAAATGTGACAATATGGGAAAGAGTAGCTTTCCCCACTGAATTATGGGGAAAGCAAAGCTTTCACTAAAAAGAGAGAATCATTAATGAAACTAGGAATCTTTGCTGATCTGTGGAAATTATCTTTAATAATGAAAGTTTAGCTCACTAATCTGCAGAAATGTCAATTATGTAATACTATTTTTTATATACTTGCTTCTGGCACTCAGTCAGTCAGTCAGTTCAGTCGCTCAGTCGTGTCTGACTCTTTGCGACCCCATGAATCACAGCACGCCAGGCCTCCCTGTCCATCACCAACTCCCGGAGTTCACCCAAACTCATGTCCATCGAGTCGGTGATGCCATCCAGCCATCTCATCCTCTGTCGTCCCCTTCTCCTCCTGCCCCCAATCCCTCCCAGCATCAGAGTCTTTTCCAATGAGTCAACTCTTCGCATGAGGTGGCCAAAGTACTGGAGTTTCAGCAGCATCAGTCCTTCCAAAGAACACCCAGGGCTGATCTCCTTTAGAGAGTTGGATCTCCTTGCAGTCTAAGGGACTCTCAAGAGTCTTCTCCAACACCACAGTTGAAAAGCATCAATTCTTTGGCACTCAGCTTTCTTTACAGTCCAAATCTCACATCCATACATGACTACTGGTAAAACCATAGCCTTGACTAGACGGACCTTTGTTGGCAAACTAATGTCTCTGCTTTTCAATATGCTATCTAGGTTGGTCATAACTTTTCTTCCAAGGAGTAAGTGTCTTTTAATTTCATGGCTGCAGTCACCATCTGCAGTGATTTTGGAGCCCAAAAAAATAAAGTCTGACACTGTTTCCACTGTTTCCCCAAGATCAAATGCCTTCTTCTAAAGGCAACTATGCTTTGATTTATAATAGTGTCTTTAACCATAAATGTTTGGGTCAGAAAGTCTTACAGAGAAAAATACTGTAGGAAACACATTGGAATAGTATAATAATTATATAAAACATGAACCATTTATTAGTACTTGAACAAGATATTTTTCCTGTAAAGTAATAGTCTTGTAGGTTTTTATGTTCACAGATGTAACATGTAAAGTACAGAATCAAAAGATTGATATTTCTAATTCAGATATCATCACATAAATATGTAAAACCATTATAGAGATTTATCTGTTTTCTGGTTCATCCCACATTTCAATCTGTTTTCCACTAATGAAGTATCTAATAAACAGAAACCAAAAGTCCTAATTATTCAAGCATGCAATTAAAATTCAACATTAGAAGCCTTCTGAAAGAAGTTTGACAGTGAAACAATTAGCCTGGTTTTAATCCTATACACACACAAAAATCTTGTCTCTTCATTCATCTTTATTATAGTAAGAGTATTAGAACATGTGGGAGGGAAATGGCAACCCACTCCAGCATTCTTGCCTGAGAAATCCCATGAACAGAGGAGCCTGGCGGGCTACAGTCCATGGGGTCACAAAGAGTTAGACACAACTTAGCGACTAAACAGAAGCATTATAAAATGTAAATATGCATTAAAACTGCTAAAAACTCTGGAACAATATTTTTAAAATTTGTTCATTTTTAATTTAAAAAGTTAAAGTTGATTTATTCTAGACATCATTGATAGAGTAAAGCAAAAAGAAGTAACATGAGATTTTTGTTGCAAGTCAGACTCATATATACTTTCAAAGGAAAAGTGAGCATCTTTAAATGTCTTCAAGATTAATGGTAAGACACTTTGAATTGACCGTGTCACAAAATAGCAGAGGAATAGGTAACTTATACAGTCTTCACATATATATGCAATGGTTTTTAGAGACAGTTTTCATTTTGGCTACGTATTCATACAGTAATATATTCTGTTAGTCGCTCAGTCGTGTCCATTTCCTTGTGACCTCATGGACTGTAGCCCACCAGGCTCTCAAAAAAATAATGCTTCATTTCATCATCTTGTTTTATTCAGATTTAAGCACGTATCTATGGCATGTTGAGTTTTAAGGAGCAAAGTCAGGCCAGTTTAATGAGTTTGGGCTTCTTATTCCATATTTGAATCTATTTTTCCTGGATAGGAAAAACAGTAATAGCAGCACCTGGTATGGTGCCATAAACATAGTGGAGGCTTAATAAATATGTGTCACTGTTGAAATTAGAAGAAGTACTGATCTGCACTCTCACGGGTATGCTGGAATAGGACCATACTGCTTGCACGAAAGTATAAACGTTTGGTGCGGCATCTGAATCTTTAGACAATTTTTGAAAGTCATTATTTTGTAGGAGGGCTAATCTGCTACAGAAAGTATAAAACGGGCCAGGACATGGAAGCAACCTAGATGTCCATCAGCAGATGAATGGATAAGAAAGCTATGGTACATATACACAATGGAGTATTACTCAGCCATTAAAAAGAATACATTTGAATCAGTTCTAATGAGGTGGATGAAACTGGAGCCTATTATACAGAGTGAAGTAAGCCAGAAGGAAAAACATAAATACAGTATACTAACACATATATATGGAATTTAGAAAGATGGTAACAATAACCTGGTGTACGAGATAGCAAAAGAGACACTGATGTATAGAACAGTCTTATGGACTCTGTGGGAGAGGGAGAGGGTGGGAAGATTTGGGAGAGTGACATTGAAACATGTAGAATATCATGTAAGAAACGAGTTGCCAGTCCAGGTTCGATGCGCGATACTGGATGCTTGGGGCTGGTGCACTGGGAGGACCCAGAGGGATGGTGTGGGGAGGGAGGAGGGAGGAGGGTTCAGGATGGGGAACACATGTATGCCTGTGGCGGATTCATTTTGATATTTGGCAAAACTAATACAATTATGTAAAGTTTAAAAATAAAATAAAATTTAAAAGACAGTAAAAAAAAAAAAAGAAAGAAAGTATAAAACGGTATTGATGACTATGATTAAGATACATTAAAATACAAAGAACTGTTTAGAAAAGCAAACTCCACAGGCTGCTGAGAATTCTTACTCTTTTGTGTTGTGATCTGATGGGCTTTAGCAGCAGATCCAGAAGAGAACCCCAGCTGCAGACCTGTAGGAGAGAGAGGAGTAAGCCAAGATTGTGGAGGCAGGGCCAGCATGATGGACAGAGCTCCCCCCAATTTCAGCTTCTAAGGGGACTCAAAAACTTGAGTCCAGTCCAGATGAATGTTGATAGTTATCGTCTCCAAAGTGTTGAGAGGGAGCATGGCACTGGAGAATGGTTATATGGGAAATGTTATTATCTGATGGATGACAGTTTTATGTTTGCAGAGGAAGGGGATGTCTGGCTTGTAAGAGGGCCTCAGCCAGTGGGCGGCAGAGAGGAGAACATCAGGATATCATCCAGATCCCCCAGAGAGAAGGAGCTGGCAAGACGAGTGAGGTTCTGAGGCCCAGACGATTTGGCCAGAGTTCAGGCCTGCAATCCATTACCAGCAAAAAAATGAAGTGCAAATGCAGAACAGAGGCAAGAGTCTAGGTACACAGTGGGGCTGGAGTCAGGACCAACGAGCTTACTACTGGTGGCCACATAGATGTTTACATGGGTTCACTCAATAGCAGGCTTAGGATGACAGATGAGTTCCAGACATTGTTTACTGACAGGAATGGAACTCCTGACATCCTGCCAAGCTTGAGTCTCATCTGAGTAACAACTTGGTGGTGTTGTGTCTATAGGTTGATGTCATGTAGTAGCTGCTTGTTGGGCATAGCTTTGCAGGGGCTGTCGGTCTTCCCTGGTGGCTCAGCAGTAAAGAATCTGCCTGCAATGCAGGAGACCTGGGTTTGATCCCGAGGTTGGGAAAATCCCCTCGAGGAGGGCATGGCAACCCACTCCAGTATTCTTGCTGGAGAATCTCATGGACAGAGGAGTCTGGTGGGTTACAGTCCGTTGGGTCACACAGAGTTCAACACGACTGAAGCAACTAAGCAGCAGCAGCAACAGGCAGGGGCTGTCATTAATTATTTATTTTGGAATAAATTTAAATAAATCAAAAACTGTATTAAAATTGGAGACTCATTTACACACTATAACGTTAGATCCACAAAAGTACCTTTGCCTTTTTGTTCACTGAAGTATGCCATGTGCCTAGTTGGCACATGGTTAGCATTCAACACATATTTGTCAAATTAAAGAATAAATTAGACAAATATTAAGTGCCACACAAATGACCTGAAAGCTTCTATGTGTGCCCTGAAGGTGACCCTTATCTCCTGTAGCCACAGGGCTAAAATTGCCAAAAATCAAACTCAGAACTCCAGGGACAAAAGCAACAGGAAGGCTAGGTTGGCCATCCAACCTTATGCCACCTTGAAGAGATGATCTCTGGTGGCAAAGACTAGTAAGGAAGGGAAAAATTAAAAGTTTTATTCCCTCCCCAGTTCACTTCAGTTGTTTCATTTCAATATCAGATCTTATGATCAATAATCAGTCCTTTATAGTCAATCTAAGAAATGTGCAAACTGAATTTATTGATACTCCTATATAGGGCCATTCACCCATAAGTTCGAGATGGGGCCAGGAGATAATTTTTTAAGTGACATAATATGAGCTAGAAAAAAGTATCATCATTACTTTATTTATATAAATTACTCACTTTTCTCACATATAGGTTCACATTTAAATGAATGGAGAAGAAATAAGAATAAAAACTTTTCAGCCTTAGTCCCAAGGCTAATCTTATATATCTTAATATTTTCAACCCCATTTGATAAAGATTCATATTAAGGGAGGTTGAAACATCAGGGGTACCAGGCATCAGATGGCATCATCAAACAGATGTATGCCACATCCATTAAAAGCAGCCAAGTTTGTCCAGCAGCAGTAACTTGGACCACATGGCATTTCTTCCACATGGCCTATTTCCTTTACCTTATCTTTCTTGCTGATTCCTATTATTTGGATCCCATTTGGGGTTTCTAGTGTTTTTTTCTATTTGATTCTCAACATTGCTCCCTTAATAACATAATAATTGCCTCTGAATCTATCACACAGCCACTTTCCCCTTACATTATTTCTGAGGGCACCAGCAGATTGCTAGGACTGATGCAATGTGCCTAAGTCTGGTGTTGCTATGGTCTGTGAAGTACTTGGTGTTAGGATCCATGAGTGTGCCATGGAAAATATATCAAGAAGGGCATAAGGTGTAAAACTGGATTATAGTGATCGTTACACAATATATACATACCATTGAACCATATACTTAGAATAGGTGTATCTTATGATTCATAAGTTATACTTCAGTAAAGCTTAGAAGAAAAAGTTTGTTCAGATAATGGACGTAGGTGGGACAAGGTTGGACAGATACTGAATTCATCTGAAGAATCAGTCAACCTACAGGATCTATCATCAAGACAAGGGCTGACCACATAGAAATCTAGCTTGTTGGAGCAAAGCATGGGATCTATCAGTTACATCAGTTCCCAGTCATGGGAAGATTGGGAAACTATTGAAAAACCCAATTGTTTCGGTATTGGTCATTCAGCATAGTTGGCAATGGGACTCCAACACTAGGTCTCAGTTGCTGGGAAGAACAGTGCAACAAGAACAATGCAACAAGAATTTGCATCTGTCAGTTTGAGCTTTGGTATGTAAACCAACTCTGTCTGATTTAAGGACACAAAAAAATGATTTATTATAAAGGTATGTTGGGCTTCCCTAGTGGCTCAGCTGGTAAAGACTGTCTGCAATGCAGGAGACCTGGGTTCAATCCCTGGGTGGGGAAGATCCCCTGGAGAAGGGAAAGGCTACCCACTCCAGTATTCTGGCCTGGAAAATTCCATGGATTGTATAGTCCATGGGGTCGCAAAGAGTCGGACACGACTGAGTGATTTCATTCATGTTGTTGTTGCTGTTCAGTTGGTAAGTTCTGTCTCTTTGAGACTCCATGGAATGTAGCCCACCACCAGGCTCCTCTCTCCTTGGGATTTCCCATGCAAGAATACTGGAGTGGGTTGCCATTTCCTTCTCCAGGAGATCTTCCTGACCCAGGGATCATACCTGTGTTTCCTGCATTGGCGGGAGGATTCTGCCGAGCCACCAGGGAAGCTCCTTGCAAAGGTGTTAAGTCATTCATAGAATGGAATACAAAGCTGAACAATCAAGCACTGGTTAGAACACTACAGGAAACAAGACAATTCCAATAATCCAGTAGTCAGAATGAATGAATTGTCTCTTTGGAGTATAGCCATCAGTCTAATCATCAGCAATTGTGTTACTCCATTCAAAATTTAATTTCCAGAGAGAAGTTTGATTGTCCTTTCTTAGTTCAAGTGTTCATGTCTTGACCTTAAAAAGGTAAAGTTCTTTCACTGACGTTCCCTCCAAAAGCACATGCAATGGGAGAGGCATTCTTTTCCATAAGAAAATCAATGTATTTTCACCAAAATAAGAAGGGAGAGGTGTTGGGCAGAAAACACACACATGCACATGTCCTTTATTCTAAGATATTAGCAATGCATGAAATTTGAAATTTATTTTCTACATAATCTGACCATGAAAGTCAGGGCCTCTGCAGCTAGTATAAGATTAGAAAAATTGCTGTAGTTTCTCAGAAAAGAGGCTAGAAAGAACAAAACTGGGCCTCAATTCTGTAAGAGTACTGGAGTTACTACAAGAAAAACTAGAAGTTGAGCATAAACCGTTTAACTTTATAAATAGGGTGAAGAAGGGTCATGCGAGGAAGATTCAGATGCCCAAATCTCAAGAGAAAAGAAACAAGTAGCTATGACTCAGAGAGCAAAGATAGAATGTGGTGATCATTCCAGGGCAACAAGAGTGTCCAGCATACATTAGCCCAGCAGTCAGCCCAGAGCACCCACATCTATCCTCTCTCATTACTCCCAGCCAAGTTCCCAGTGGCTTTAAGTCAGTTTAATCAAGACTTTCTTCCAGTAGAATGAACTCAGTAATTAGGGATCAGCATTTATTAGTAAACCCATTGTGTTTTTTCCAAGAAATTTTCAATGTGTTTAAGAAATTAAAGTTCTTGAATTTCTAAGAAGTATAGATTAAAATAAAAACTAGTGGTAAGGAGGTTTTGAGTTTTTAAGAATTTTTACAGAGGCGTTGACATTTTCTGAGTGATACAGAAAGAACAAAATTCAGTCAAGATAAAATTAGTTAGTGCCTGTTGTCTATAGAGCATTTGACAGATACTGGAAATATAAAGATGAACAGCCACCATCATTACCCTCAAGGTACTTGCTAGAGACTGAATGTTGGCATGCCTGCCTCCCCCACTCCAATATTCATATGTTAAATCTTAATGTCCGAGGTGACAGTAGTTGGAGATCGGGCCTTTGGGGGTGATTAGGTCATGAAGATAAAATAATCATGAATGGGTTAGTAGTACCCTTTTAAGGAGGCTCCAGAGAGCTCCCTTGTCCCCTCTGTCATGTGTGGACACAGCAAGAAAATAGCAACCAGGAAGTGGAACCTCACCAGATATCAAATCAGTCAGCACCTTGATCTTGGACTTTCCAGGCTCTAGAACTGTGAACCAGTCCATCCTAAAGGAGATGAGTTCTGAGCTTTCATTGGAAAGATTGATGTTGAAGCTGAAACTCCAATACTTTGGCCACCTGATGCAGAGAGCTGACTCATTTGAAAAGACCCTGATGCTGGGAAAGATTGAAGGTGGGAGGAGAAGGGGCCAACAGAGGATGAGATGGCATCACCAACTCAGTGGACATGAGTTTGGATAAATTACAAGAGATGGCAATAGACAGGGAGGCCTGGCGTGCTGTGGTCCACGGGGTTGCAAAGACTCGGACACAACTGAGTGACTGAACTGAACTAAACTGAGAACTGTGAAAAATAAATTTTTATTGTTTATAAACTGCTCAGTCTCTGAGCAGTTTATATTCAGAGGAATTCCCTACTCTGGGAAATCAGGGACCACGTCAAAGGAGAGGTGACAGGGAAACATGGCAAAAGAAACAGGCATTTTTTTACTGAGATATAACTGATATATAACATAATAGTAATTTTATGTGTACAACATAATGATTGATATCTGTATATACTACAAAATGATCACTGTAAGTCTAGTTAACTTCAGCCACCCATGTCGTTTTTGTTTAGTCAAGAAGTTCTGTCTGATTTTTTGCAGCTCCGTGGACTGAAGCCTGCCAGGCTTCTTTGTCCATGGGATTGCCCAGGCAAGAATACTGGAGTGTGTTGCCATTTCCTTCTCCAGGAGATCTTCCCAACCTAGGTACTGAACCCACATCTCCTGCATCAGCAGGTGGAGTTTTTACCACTGAGATAACTGGGAAGCCTTCTGTCATCATACATAATTACAAGAACTTTTTTCTTATGATTATGAGGACCTTTAAGATCTACTTTTCTTGGCAACTTTCATATATGCAATATATTATTATTAACCATAGTCACCATGCTATACATTAATACAAAGGATTTATTTATTTTATAACTGGAAAATTTTACCTTTTGACTCACTTTTAATAGGTGGACAAAGTAAGCAACAAGCATCCAAGCCAAAGAAAATAGAACGAAAAATTATGAGAGCATGTGGTATGTTCCTCCTTTAAATATAAAAGAAACTAACGTCACTGAGGAACAACATGAAGCATAATGTTTCTGGGGAGGGGATGGAGGAGGAATGATGTGGCCCAGAAGGCCCACTGAAGGTCCTGCACATCAAGTGGTTGAGGCATGCCATTGGAAAATGCAGAATAGGAAAGTGACATGTTCAAGTGCTTTGAAAAACCATAAGGAGGATATTGATTAAAGGAGAATGAGACGTTCTGCTACCAAAGGCTTTTTCATCATGTAGGTAAGACATGATGAGTGGATACAGAGAGACGAAATAGATATTTAGTAGGAAAAATGGACAGTCATTAATATAATAACAAAAAAGTTAACATTTATAAAATTCTATTTGTTGGACACTGACACTGTGCAGAATGTGGTCCACTGGAGAAGAGAGTGACAAACCACTTCAGTTTTCTTGCCTTGAGAACCCAATGAACAGTATGAAAAGGCAAAATGATAGGACACTGAAAGGGGAACTCCCCGGGTCGGTAGGTGCCCAATATGCTACTGGAGATCAGTGGAGAAATAACTCCAGAAAGAATGAAGGGATGGAGCCAAAGCAAAAACAACTCCCAGGTGTGGATGTGACTGGTGATAGAAGCAAGGTCCGATGCTGAAAAGAGAAATATTGTATAGTAACCTGGAATGTCAGGTCCATAAATCAAGGCAAATTGGAAGTGGTCAAACAGGAGATGGCAAGACTGAACGTCGACATTCTAGGAATCGGCGAACTAAAATGGACTGGAATGGGTGATTTAACTCAGATGACCATTATATCTACTACTGTGGGCAGGAATCCCTCAGAAGAAATGGAGTAGCCATCATGGTCAACAAGAGAGTCTGAAATGCAGTACTTGGAAGCAATCTCAAAAATGACAGAATGATCTCTGTTCGTTTCCAAGGCAAACTATTCAATATCACGGTAATCCAAGCCTATGCCCCAACCAGTAACGCTGAAGAAACTGAAGTTGAACGGTTCTATGAAGACCTACAAGACCTTTTAGAACTAACACTCAAAAAAGATGTCCTTTTCATTATAGGGGACTGGAATGCAAAAGTAGGAAGTCAAGAAACACCTGGAGTAACAGGCAAATTTGGCCTTGGAGTACGGAATGAAGCAGGGCAAAGGCTATTAGAGTTTTGCCAAGAGAACACACTGGTCATAGCAAACACTCTCTTCCAACAACACAAGAGAAGACTCTATACATGGACATCACCAGATGGTCAACACAGAAATCAGATTGATTATATTCTTTGCAGCCAAATATGGAGAAGCTCTATACAGTCAGCAAAAAGAAGACTGGGAGCTGACTATGACTCAGATCATGAACTCCTTATTGTCAAATTCAGACTTAAATTGAAGAAAGTGGGGGAAACCACTAGACCATTCAGGTATGACCTAAATCAAATCCCTTATGATTATGTGGAAGTGAGAAATAGATTTAACAGATTAGACCTGATAGATAGAGTGCCTGATGAACTATGGACGGAGGTTCGTGACATTGTACAGGAGACAGGGATCAAGACCATCCCCATGGAAAAGAAATGCAAAAAAGCAAAATGGCTGTCTGGGGAGGCCTTACAAATAGCTGTGAAAAGAAGAGAAGCAAAAAGCAAAGGAGAAAAGAAAAGACATAAGCATCTGAAGCTTTCCTCAGCGATCAATGCAAAGAAATAGAGGAAAACAACAGAATGGGAAAGACTAGAGATCTCTTCAAGAAAATCAGAGATACCAAGGGAACATTTCATGCAAAGATGAGCTCGATAAAGGACAGAAATGGTATGGACCTAACAGAAGCAGAAGATATTAAGAAGAGGTGGCAGGAATACACAGAACTGTACAAAAAAGATCTTCACGACCCAGATAATCACGATGGTGTGATCACTGACCTAGAGCCAGATATCCTGGAATGTGAAGTCAAGTGGGCCTTAGAAAGCATCACTATGAACAAAGCTAGTGGAGGTGACGGAATTCCAGTTGAGCTATTCCAAATTCTGAAAGATGATGCTGTGAAATTGCTGCACTCAATATGCCAGCAAATGTGGAAAACTCAGCAGTGGCCACAGGACTGGAAAAAGTCAGTTTTCATTCCAATCCCAAAGAAAGGCAAAGCCAAAGAATGCTCAAACTACTGCACATTTGCACTCATCTCAGTTCAGTCAGTCAGTTCAGTCGCTCAGTCGTGTCCGACTCTTTGCAACCCTATGAATTGCAGCACGCCAGGCCTCCCTGTCCATCACCAACTCCCGCAGTTCACTCAGACTCACGTCCTTTGAGTCAGTGATGCCATCCAGCCATCTCATCCTCTGTTGTCCCCTTCTCCTCTTGCCCTCAATCCCTCCCAGCATCAGAGTCTTTTCCAATGAGTCAACTCTTTGCATGAGGTGGCCAAAGTACTGGAGTTTCAGCTTTAGCATCATTCCTTCCAAAGAAATCCCAGGGCTGATCTCCTTCAGAATGGACTGGTTGGATCTCCTTGCAGTCCAAGGGACTCTCAAGAGTCTTCTCCAACACCAAGGTTCAAAAGCATCAATTCTTCGGCACTCAGCTTTCTTAACAGTCCAACTCTCACATCCATACATGATCACAGGAAAAACCATAGCCTTGACTAGACGGACCTTTGTTGGCAAAGTAATGTCTCTGCTTTTGAATATGCTATCTAGGTTGGTCATAACTTTTCTTCCAAGGAGTAAATGTCTTTTAATTTCATGGCTGCAGTCACCATCTGCAGTGATTTTGGAGCCCCCAAAAATAAAGTCTGACACTGTTTCCACTGTTTCCCCATCTATATCCCATGATCTTTGTTTTCTGAATGTTGAGCTTTAAGCCAACTTTTTCACTCTCCACTCTCACTTTCATCAAGAGGCTTTTTAGTTCCTCTTCACTTTCTGCCATAAGGGTGGTGTCATCTGCATATGTGAGGTTATTGATATTTCTCCTGGCAATCTTGAATCCAGCTTATGCTTCTTCCAGCCCAGCGTTTCTCATGATGTACTCTGCATATAAGTTAAATAAGCAGGGTGACAATATACAGCTTGACATACTCCTTTTCCCATTTGGAACCAGTCTGTTGTTCCATCTCCAATTCTACCTCTTGCTTCCTGACCTATACACAGATTTCTTAAGAGGCAGGTCAGGTGGTCTGGTATTCCCATCTCTTTCAGAATTTCCCACAGTTTATTGTTATTGTTATCTCATTTAACAGATGAGTAAACTTTACTATATTTAGATTAAGTATTGTGTTGGCCAAAAAGTCCATTCAAGTTTTTCCATAGCATCTTAAGGAAAAACCCAAATGAACGTTTTGGCCAACACAATGTTCCCAAGGATAGATATGTTCTATACAAATGTATTTCAAACTTACATTTGTCTACTCCAGAACATGAGCATATAATTTCTAGTAAATGACTCCAAGTCATCTAACAGACTATTCTCAGTGATAGAAGCTTGACAGAAAGGAGAAAATATCTCAGTTTATTGATGATCTGTATATGATATGAACGTTTTACTTATACTTCATATTTCCTATAGTTTCATGTTTGGTCCTAACATAATCTTTAATTCTAAGGATTTATTAAAGATACTGACTTTACCCTCTTACCATACTCTCTTCCAAGAGAACATTCCCCCTTCTCTAATAGTCCATGATGTACCCAGTTATAAACTAGGGGTATGCAACAGACCTAAAGGCTGCATTGGGCCAACTGAATTCTCTTTCTTGAATATCTGCACGGAGAAAGTTAGTAGATAATGAAATAGATGGTGGATGCCATTTAGGGGAGGGAAGCAAAGTTCTGTTTCAGGTTAACAAGATTAAATCATAGGCAAAATATGGAAGGCAGACTAAAACTTCTGATCTTATACTGGCAAGGGAAAAATCACCAAAGATTCCGAGTAGGAAAGTCACACTGTGAACATAAATAAGGATATTAAAATTTACAAGGTACATAAGGTGAACTAAAGCCAAAGAGGTCAAGTTTATTTGGAACATAAATTTTTGGATCAAAATACTGATCTGATATGCAAATAGCTGCAAAGGCCTTTCTGAGAGAGAATTTATAGGACTTCATGATAGTAAAACATTTAAGGTAATTTAAAAAAGGAACAAAAAATGATTAAAAGACTCAAGTTTAAAGTGCAAATTACTATAAATACAGAATCTAAGAAGCAAAGATGCTTTTAGGGTATTGAGTTAAATTTTTTGACAGTTTGAGTTTCCAGTAATACTGGAACATATAAGAGCAAATAACTAGTGGGATGCTTGACATTAAAGCTAGAAAGTATATTAGAAATTGTCATAGTCCCATTGCTTTATTCCTCAAGTGAGAAAACTGAGATCTAGAAGGATAATTTATCCAATACAACACAAATAAGATAGAAATAGGACAAATTCAAGCTTTTGACTCTCAATCCAGTGCTCTTTGGAATACATTGCACTGCCTTCTCTAACTGATTGGTAGGAGTAGAAGATATATCAAAATTACACTGAGAGAGATCTACAATGATAAATTGCACTGAAGTCTTAAGATCTGCAGAGAGTTTAGAGCAGAGATGGCAGACAATTTTCAACTTATGTGCCAGTTCCAATAAATAAGAAGTGACTGCATGGATACTGCAATGAAAACAATTCTGGAATCTGTGTCCAGGCTTACCGAAAACAAATGATATAACCAGTACCAATCCTGGCCAACAGTAAAACTGAAGAGTTAAGGCAACCTATTGCCAACACTGGTCAGAAAGTAAACTGCAGTGATAATCATGAGAAAGAACAGAAAACATTCTTAAAAAACCACAGCCAGAAAAATATCAAAATGATCAGCTTTACACAAGGTGATAGCATTTCCTTTCTATTTTCTGATTCCTATCTTAAATGAGAGGTATTAGATAAACTGCTGAATAAGCTTATTTGAAACAGGAAGGTTCTGAGTATTGGGGCAGTTAGGATGGAAGAGGCTGAAAAAGATAAAGACAGAGACAGAAACGTAAATTATTCACTGAATTTTTAACATAAACTGGCTTATTTGTTCAGTATGTATCCAATTCTGTGTGGCACTATGGACCACAGCCCAGAAGTCTCTGCTATCCATGGGATTCTCCAGGCAAGAATACTGGGGTGGGTTGCCATGCCCTCCTCCAGGGGATCTTCCTGACTCAGGGATTGAACCTGCATCTCTTACATCTTCTGCATTGGCAGTTAGGTTCTTTACCATTAGCACCACTTGGGAAGCCCTAGTATGTTACTAGACTTTAGCTTAATTTGATTTTATATTAGAGACTACCTAAAGGAGTCAGACAGGACTGAAGCAACTTAGCACAGCACACACAGAACACAATAAAAATTTATCTGAAATTTTTGGGTTTTTACACAAGCCAAAGTCAAGATTATGAACTGACCACACACATTTATCTCCTTTTTTCCCTAATAACCCAGGACATAGTTATGAAGAAAACACACACACCAATACACATAATATACATATGTAATATATATCTGAATATATACACAAAATCAATAAAGAAGCCAGAAAGGAGACCATCAACAGACAAGAAATGTCACTGAATTTCTTAGAGAGAGTAGCATTTAGAAGAGTAGTATAGTGAGTTGAATGGTGGTCCCCTAAAAGATATGTCCATATAATAACTCCCAGAATCTGTGAATGTTACCTTATTTGGAAAGGAAGGCCTTTGCAGAGGTAATAAAGTTAAGGATATTGTGATGAGATCATCCTGGATTTTCATGACAAGCCCTAAATCTAATGACAGCATCCTTCTAAGCATGCAGCAGAGGGAGATTACCCAGACAGGAAGAAGGCCATGTGAATACAGAGACCACAGTGATGTGACTACAAGCCAACGAATGCCAACAGCCACCAGAAACTGGACAAGGTAAGGGACATATTCTTCTCTGAGCCTCTGAGGGAGCAGGGTCTTATGACACATTGATTTTTGACTTCTGGCCTCCAGATGTAAATAAAGGTGTGCTATTTTAAATTACCAAGTTTGTGTTAATTCATCATTATAGTCACAAGAAATCAATGCAAGTGATTTGTAAACAAGCTGAGAAAATTGCCCTTGCAGAAATACAGAGAAGCTCAGAAAACAGCAATTGGAAGCAGGGAGTGGAATGTCGAGTTAAGATGGGGGAATAAATATAAAGTGAATATAAATTATAATTGTCCCTCCCATCACTTCCTCATTCCAACAGGGGGAATGCCCAGCAGGCAGCCATTCTTTTCTATAGAAATTGCACTGTCAAGAGAAGCAGGGCAGCTGGTGTGGTCATTCCCCAGTTAAATTCTCTAAAGCAAGGTTGGCAAGCCTCAATTGGCAAGTCCAGTTCACAACCCTAGACAGCTCATTGCCTTACTGTTAACAGATAACAAAGAATGAAAGTACACTAGCCATTTTTAAAGATTCTAGAATTAAAGAGAGGGCAGAAGTAAACAGGGGGGAAAAGTCCACAATGATATTTGAAATAATTCAAGTAACACAAAAGGACTAAAAAAACGGAAGGCAGGCTATTTATAGAATATATTCAGAGATAATTATGTCGTTATTAATTTATCGTCACTCAGCTCCAAACTATGTCAACATTTGAGTGCGGCTTGCTTGCTAGAACATTTTTAGGATTTAACATTTTGCACATACAAGTCCTTCTCCAGGGGATCTTTCCAACCCAGGAATTGAACCCAGGTCTCCCTCATTGCAGGTGGATTCTTTACCAGCTCAGCCACAAGGGAACCCCAGGAATACTGGAATGGGTAGCCTATCCCTTCTCCAGGGGATCTTCCCAACCCAGGAATCGAACCAGGGTTTCCTGTATTGCAGGCAGATTCTTTACCAACTGAACTACTAGGGAAGCTTTGACTTAAAACTCAACATTCAAAAAACTAAGATCATGGCATCCATTCCATCACTTCATTGCAAATAGATGGGGAAACAATGGAAACAGTGACAGACTTTATTTGGGGGGGTTTCCAAAATCACTGCAGATGGTAACTGCAGCCATGAAATTAAAAGACACTTGCTCCTTGGAAGAAAAGCTATGACCAACCTAGACAGAATATTAAAAAGCAGAGATATTATCTCTGCCAACAAATGTCCATCTAGTCGAAGCTATGGTTTTTCCAGTAGTCATGTATGGATGGGAGAGTTGAACTATAAAGAAAGCTGAGCGCCAAAGAATTGATGCTTTTGAACTGTGGTGTTGGAGAAGACTCTTGAGAGTCCCTTGGACTTCAAGGAGATCAAACCAGTCCACCTTAAAGGAAATCAGTCCTGAATATTAATTGGAAAGTCTGATACTGAACTAATTGGAAAAGACCCTGATGCTGGGAAAGATTGAATGCAGGACGAGAAGGGGAAGACAGAGGATGAGATGGTTGAATGGCATCACCGACTCAATGGACATGAATTAAAGCAAGTTCTGGGAGTTGGTGATGGGACAGGGAAGCCTGGTGTGCTGCAGTCCACGGGATAGCAAAGAGTCAGACACGACTGAGCGACTAACTGACGTTTGCTAGATTGTAGGCTCTGCCGATAGAGGGCGCTGTAAGGTCGGGAGGGAAGGTGCTTTTTGTTCTATGTTCTTTTACTTCTGTATGGTCCTGCTGTGTGCTACTCTGGCAACCACGCCTCCTCCGCCCAAGTCTGAATCTCTGCCTCTGGACCTCCTCCTCTGCAGGTTCCAGGTTCCTTCTTTATTCACTATTCCTTCAACTTTGGAGTAGTATGTGCTCTCTGCAGGTATTACTTCTGTATACCTCAGAGTTCTCTATTACTCCTTGCAGTAGTGAATATATCTTTTACTTAGTTCACAATTTACTTAGTTCAGAGTTATTTTCTTAAATCAAATTACTGATGTGGTAATTTTTGTCACCTGACCATACCCTAAGTAACACAACAGTAAGGTTTTGAATCTTTAAAATTCTATAAAAATAAACACTAGAGATCAGGTGAAACTCTCAGACTGCTAAAGTAAAATTTTCAATAAATGATTATACAATAAAATTGAGAAAATTTTCCAGAAAACAGAACATCCAGTTAAAAGATGGAAAATATGGGAAGTGAGACTGAGGTGTGTGGGGGGGAGGGGGCAGTTGAGGGCGGGGGTTGAAAGGAAAGCATAAAGTTGCCAGTATCTTCATCCTAAAAGATGTGATAACAAGACATACCAAACATACCTGACCAAAAATAAAGGAATATGGGGAATTCCCTGGAAGTTCCGTAATTAGGACTCCAGACTCCACCCTTTCAGCTTGCCTGGTGGTTCAAATGGTAAAGAATCTGTCTGCAGTGTAGGAAACCGGGGTTTGATTCCTGAGTTGGGAAGATCCCCTGGAGAAGGAAATGGCCACCCACTCCAGTATTCTTGCCTGGAGAATTCTAGGGGCAGAGGAGCCTGGTGGATGGCATGGGGTCGCAGAGTGCGACAGGACTGAGTGATTAACACTTTCACTTTCAGCTTGGTTCAATCCCTGCTTCAGGGAACAAAGATCCCATAAGCCACAGTGTGACCAAAAGGAACATGCATACTATTTAAATTTACAAAGATAACAAAAAAAGAAATTAAATATAATAATAGTAATACTTTCTTAGCGCTTTATATGTATTGATCCATTTATTCTCCTAATAGTCATTCTTAGGAATGGACTCCTATTTTCTCCATTTTACAGATGAGGAAAAAGATGCAGAGACTGAGTAACTTGCCTAAGGTCACAGTTTGTAAACTGCAGAAGTAGAATTCCAGGATGTCTTATATATTACACTCTACTGTCTTGTATGATGTATTGGGAAGAGATGGCTAAGGAAAGTAGAAGGTGATGCAAACGAGTTAAACTGTCTCTCTTAGCAGTAGATTAAGGCAATGTTTAAAACTGTCAAGTTAATAAATGGTGATAAGACATAGAGAAGTAATCACTTGGGAAAAAAAAAAAAAAAACACAGAAAATGTTTAAAGTGGTTTACTTTCAAGGGCAGCACTTTGGGAAGGAAGTGGTGAACCGGGCATTTGTCATTTTCCTTTGTAAGTCTTTCTGTGCAATTAACACTCTAATAATAAAGTGGGAGGAAAGAAATTTTCCTCTATTCTTCTAGGTTCTGCTTCCTGGTCCAAGTTGAAATGAGATAGATTAAGAGGACAAAATCAAACCAAAGTTTAATAACATTTATGCATGAGAGAGACTCAGGAAAACAGAATAACTTACCAAAATGGCTAAAGCCCTCACTTTAAATACCATCTTCAGCTAAAGACAAAACAGGATGTTGGGAGAGTGTTTTGGGACTTCAAAGAGGAGGAAGGCAATTGACAGGCAGATGAAAAAGCAAATGTTTGGTATACATGGGACACAGAGTCTTCTCTGAACTCCAAGTCCTGCCTGAGTCTCCCCCACCACACAAGGCCACACTCTTGGCAGATATGCCTGGTGATCGCTGGGACAGGCCTTCCATCTAAATTTTTTTAGGCAGTTATGGGAGTGTCAAAAAGTTCTTCCTGAGTCTTTTGGGCCTTCACTGTTTTCAGCCTGAAATAATCACCAAGCTAAAGAGACATTTTGGGATGGCAAATTTTGCTCTCCTATACATAAAATTATAAATTATTTTAGTAAGGAGAGAAAAATAGGATCATGAAGTTACATTATACACAAAAAATACATATTTAAAATTTTATATGTGAAGTGTACCAAGATAATCTTACATCTGAAAACAAGGAAAGTCCCGTCTCACTTGCGGTAGAGGTATCTGACCTGAGGCCCTCAGAGGAAGCCTGCAATTAGTCATAGCAGGACTTGGGAAGCCCCTATTTTCACACTTCATAAGAGAGATGAAGCTAGTTTTCAATCTAATAAATGGACACCATTTGAACAATAACATAAAAACTTAAGCATTAGCAACCACTAAAGGTCTTGCAACTCAAGCAGAGGAATGAGTGTCCAAAGTGTGCCTTTTATCCAACCAGAGGGCCTGTGGTCATAGATGAAAGATAAGCTTAGAGAGTGATCTTTAATGACAGGAAGGGCTCTGGACTCTTGTAAGTTCTGCTAAACAGACTCTGGTGGTATAAGCACCATTCTCTACAACATTTATTAATCCAGAAATTATATTTTCAGCCCTCGTGTTAAATGCATCTCATCAACTCATAAATTCAAACTAGTAGTAGGTTAAACATCAGCAAATTGAGTTTTTTTTTTTTAATAACAAATGGGTGCATAAGGCTTTATACATTTTTTAAACTGGGATCTTTTAGGCATGGGTAATAATACAATCTGGGACTTCCCAGGTGTTTCAGTGGTAAAGAATTCATCTGCCAAGCAGGAGATACAGGTTTGATCCCTGGGTTGGGAACATCCCCTGGAGAAGGAAATGGCAAGCCACTTGAGCATTCCTGCCTGGAGAATCCCATGGACAGAGGATTCTGGCCTGCTAGAGTTCATAGGGTCACCAAACAGAGTCAGGCAGGACTTAACTAAAACAGCGAACGATATAATGTACATCTATTTGCTGCCATCTAGTGTTCACTGCACATGGAACAACAGACTGATTCCAAATAGGAAAAGGACTACGTCAAGGCTGAATATTGTCACTATGCTTATTTAACTTATATGAGTTACATCATGAGAAACGCTGGGCTGGAAGAAGCACAAGCTGGAATCAAAATTGCCAGGAGAAATATCAATAACCTCAGATATGCAGATAACACCACCCTTATGGGAGAAAGTGAAGAGGAACTAAAAAGCCTCTTGATGAAAGTGAAAGAGGAGAGAGAAAAAAAGTTGACTTAAAGCTCAACATTCAGAAAACTAAGATCATGGCATCTGGTCCCATCACTTCATGGGAAATAGATGGGGAAACAGTGTCAGACTTTATTTTTTGGGGCTCCAAAATCACTGCAGATGGTGATTGCAGCCATGAAATTAAAAGATGCTTACTCCTTGGAAGGAAAGTTATGACCAACCTAGATAGCATATTCAAAAGCAGAGACATTACTCTGCCAACAAAGGTCCATCTAGTCAAGGCTATGGTTTTTCCAGTGGTCATGTATGGATGTGAAAGTTGGACTGAAGAAAGCTGAGTGCCAAAGAATTGATGCTTTTGAACTGTGGTGTTGGAGAAGACTCTTGAGAGTCTCTTGGACTGCAAGGAGATCCAACCAGTCCATTCTAAAGGAGATCAGTTCTGGGTGTTCTTTGGAAGAAATGATGCTAAAGCTGAAACTCCAATACTTTGGCCACCTCATGTGAAGAGTTGACTCACTGGAAAAGGCCTTGATGCTGGGAGGGATTGGGGGCAGGAGGAGAAGGGGACGACAGAGGATGAGATGGCTGGATGGCATCACCAACTCAATGGACATGAGTTTGGGTGAACTCCGGGAGTTGGTGATGGACAGGGAGGCCTGGCGTGCTGCAATTCGTGGGGTCGCAAAGAGTCAGACACAACTGAGCAGCTGAACTGAACTGAGTGTTCACTGCTATAGAGATCTGGATTGAGTATGTTGATTTTTTTAAAACATTCTTTCCTTAGTCTCTGGAGCAGTTTGTTTTTCATGGGGCTCTCTTAGACCCAAGTCAAAACATTTTCCTCATAAAATGGTATTCGTATGCACACAAATCTATATATAGCTTTATACTCTGTGGGAAGTTCAGTGAATTCTGATCTAACCCATATCTGCATGTTCATCAAATTTTCTTAGCATGTCACCACACAGAAAGTTTACAAAGAAAGCTCAATTACTTCAGTAAGTCATCTGCTAAACTTGAATGACAATCAGTTTTACAAGGTAATTACTATTAACTCATAAAATTCCCTGCAATGTGTATTAAGAATTGAAGGAGGAGGAATTCCTTTTTTACCAAACATGTCAAAGAGATACTCTGTGGGGAAAAAAATTGTGAAAATCAGCGAGAAATGCTGAACTAAATTGCATCGTTGAACTCACTGAAAAGCAGATGAAATTTTCAAGGACTCAGATAGAAGAGAGAACTGAAACAAATGTGGTAAGTAGGCACTGAAGACAAGCCTACCCTTGAAGCATTTGCTGATACCCTGAATGTAGTCTGAGAATGAAATGGCTTCCCAAGACACATGCAATGAGGCCTTGTTCAGTGTAGAACCAAAATCTTTGTTAAAAAAACAAACAAACAAAACCTGGAATCCTCAAAAAGTGCATTAGCAAAGGGAGACGAGGCTTGAATGCTTTGGCTAGATTCTGGGTAGAAAAAAAAAATCTCCCCTCTGAATTATAACTATAGCCTTTTAAGCATGTGTTTTGGGTTTAAATTTAAACTAACCTGGTAGAATGCATATGGAGTATAAGACAAGGAGAAAGGTCAAAGATTACCTTTGGTATTTGGTGTTTGGCTTGAGTAACTGGAAAAAAATGGAGTTGCCATTGTGTGAGATGGAGAAATTGTCAAGCCTGGGGAGGCAGAAGATTAGGAGTTCAGTGTCAGAAAAGATAAATCTGATATGCTGATTAGACATCTAAATGGAGATGTCTAGGATGAATTTGGACATAATGAGTCTGAAGTTCAGAAGAGAAGAATGGGCTGGGGAGATATCTCTGGGAGTAGTCTCTATGGCCATGGGACTACACAGACTGAAAGAAATTACCAACGGGGTAAGTATAGAGAAGAGGTCTAAGAGGTTAGTCAGGGATGTACCAATACAAGAGGTAAAGAAAATAAGCAAAAACTAACAAAGGAGACCTAGAAGGAAAAAAAGCAGAAAAATATCCGATCAAGAAAATACACTAAGAAAATTTACTGCATTAAAAATGGCACTAAAATTATATGAAATACTGAGGAATAAACCTAATAATAATGTGAAATACTTCCATGAAATTTCTCTCAAGTTTAAAAACCCACCAAAATGAATGAAACGGATATATATTAGTGATAGTCTCAGTTGGTAAAGAATCTGCCTGCAATGCGGGAGACCTGAGTTCAATCCCTGGGTTGGGAAGATCCCCTGGAGAAGGGAAAGGCTACCCACTCAAGTGTTCTGGCCTAGAGAATCCCATGGAGTCCATGGGATCACAAAGAGTCAGACACAACTGATAGTGAAGTCGCTCAGTCGTGTCCGACTCTTTGCGACCCCATGGACAGTAGCCAACCAAGCTCCTACATCCATGGGATTTTCCAGGCAAGAATATTGGAGTGGGTTGCCATTTCCTTCTCCAGGGTATCTTCCCGACCCAGGGATCGAACCCGGGTCTCCCACATTGTAGGCAGACACTTTACCGTCTGAGCCACCAGGGAGATATGTATTACTAACATAAAAAGCCTCTGGAATAACGTGTATGTGGGCTGTGTGTTAGTCATTCAGTCATGTCCAACTCTTTGCAACCCCATAGATTGTACGTAGGCTGCCAGGCTCCTTTGTCCATGGAATTCTCCAGGCAAGAATAATACATGCTAAACACAAAACCAATATAGCAGGAAAAAAATCTATAGTATGAAGTTGTTTTTATAATTAATATGTTTAGTATACATGAAACAAACTCTGGAAGAATGTATAAAAGACTATGACCAGTGGTTAACTTTCAGTTTCTATTATAAACATCTGGATGATTGAATTTTTTTTGTAAAAATATATCTTTTAATAAACATCAAGAAGTACAGTGCAGTTTTATCAAGGTTTTACATTGCAGTTTAGAGCAAACATATTATCTATTATAGTGTATATTTGTTTACAAATATAGTAAACTCAGGAGTTTTTTCTCCCCTGGTTGGATAACTAAATCTGGTACATCATACTACATTTAAGGTTTTCCAAGCTTCTGCAAACGGCCTTTAAAATTAATAGACTTATAACAACACACAACAAAATCCCCCATCACAATGATAGCCTGATGAATGCTCAAAAGTTATTTTTAAAAATTCATGTCAACATATGGCAAAACCAATACAATTTTGTAAAGTAATTAGCCTCCAACTAAAATAAATAAATTTATATTGAAAAAAGAAAGAAAAGAAAAGAAATCTGAAAAAAAAATTATATATAAATACTTGGATTCCTTTGATGGCTTTGAAGAATGGCTCCTGATAGCAAATCTGAAATATTAACCACAACAAGGGAAAAAATTGTTTCTTTCACCAAATGAACCTATAAAAAAAATAGTAATTTGGGACAATAAATTATGAAAAAAATCCAAAAAATTCTTGTAGGAAAGGATTAACATTTCATATATATGATCCCATGGACTAAAAACTGTCTAGAATATTAATGACTGAGTCTGCTTTTAACGTTGTTTATACAAAGAACAGTGGAATTCTTGACACTTCTGGACAAATTCAGTGAGACAGGGGATAGAAATTAATTAGCAAAGAGGAAAATGAATATTAATCTCAAAATTCTACCTGCTGCTGTCTTGGAATTATCAAGGGACGAGTTGAAAGGAGACCTGAAAGAAATCAGAAGCTATAGCTAAAAAACAGTTTTGCATGCTTTCAGCTAATGACATTTAAAAATTATACAACTGGATACACTTGCTACATACAAAAACCAGCATTTGGAATTAGAAACAAAAGTACCAGAAGCATACTCAGATTTGCAAAAGAGGCACAATAACCTGTTAACCATGCAACTAGTTTTTTTGTGAAATTTGTAATAGTTAATAGAACAAATTTCCCATGAACTTAGTACTAATGTGTAATAAATTACATCAAATAAGTAAACAGCTCAAATTCATACAAGTATATACCCAATATATACCCAATTCAGGGATATTCAATATCCCTGAATTTCTAAGCATTAATCTTGTTGTTAACATGGTTTCCTCTAAACATTACCCCATCAAAAGAGATTTTAAATACTCCTCCTTCTTTAATACATCATCATATTTTCAAAGGTGAAAAGGGAGCAATTAATTTTTTTTAACCACTTCTTCCTATCCATTCTCAAGAATCTGATATCCTGTTATTACAGCATCAAGGCTAAGGTAGGTGCTCTAAAGGGCCCAATGAACTGAATTTCTGGGCTCCAAATATAGCTGGTATTTATAGTAAGCCTGTCTGCCAGACAGCCATGTTTCTGGGTGAAATATATTTCTGGATGAATGATTGAGAAGTGAAGAGCAGCTGCCATGAAAGTCAAACTGTGTCCTTGTTGTCAGATAACAGTTTGATCTTCTCTTAAAATTTCTTAGTAGATGGGACCAGATCTCATACTTTGCATGTATTCTCTGTAGCACCTAGGAAAGTGTTAGGCAAAGATACATGCTCAAGGAAATAATCAGTGACAGGGGCAGGAACTGAATCAAGAGTGAATGTGGTCATGGTGAAGCCATGCCTCACCTCACCCATCACCTACCCAAGGTAGTCACCAGAATGACTCTCCGATGTTGTCACTGAAGAACTTGTTCCCTATCACCTGGATGATTGGATTTTTACTGTAAGCACATACGAACATGATTAACAAAGTTAGAACTTTTAATGAAGTTTATACAGCATATATAGGGCTTCCCTGGTGGCTCAGAGGTAATAAATCTGCCTGCAATGCAGGAGATCTGGGTTCAATCCCTGGGTCAGGAAGATCCCCTGGAAGAGGGAATGGTAACCCACTCCAGTATTCTTGCCTGGAGAATCGCATGGAGAGAGGAGCCTGGAGGGCTAGTCCATGGGGTCGCACAGAGTTGGACACGACTGAAGCAACTAAGCAGCAGCATACAGCATATATAATTAAATAGAAATGAAAGTATAACAAAATATTAATTCAAGAAAGCATAAATAAACATCTTACATATGATATGACCAAAGTTTGAATATGTATGAGAAACAGACTGGAAAAAAATTGCCAAAAAAACCCAATTGAAATCGTCTTTGAGAATGGTACTGATTATTTTTCTCTTTTGCCTTGGTTCTATGTCTTTTAAACTCTCTGTAATATGACTTTTTCTATTTTTGTTTTTCCTGTTTACTAAAAACATTTCTAAACACACAAGGAAAAAGTATAATAAAACACCAGGAATCTATCGGCCAGCTTCAACAGCTATCAAAATTGAGGTGTGTATGTCTCATCTTTCCCCCGTCGGATTTTATTTTTTCTGGAATATTTTAAAACAAATCTCAGACATCTTGTCATTCTACATACTTTAAAAGATATTCTTACATAGCAACAATACCATTTTTTCATCTATTAAGAAATAAAAACTTCTTCATACTGTGTAATATTTAACCCATAATGGAAAATCTGGGATTGCCTAAGACATGTCTTTATACAGTTGGGGTTTTTTTTAATGAGAATCTAAACAAGGTCCAATCACTGGATTCTGTTAAGCATCTTGAACCTTATTCTAGCAGTGTTAAGGGCTGAGTTGTCCCCCCAAATTTATATACTGAAATCCTGGTCCACAGAATCTCAGAATGTGACTATATTTGGAGACAAGGTCTTTAAGGAGCTAAGTTAAAATTACGTCATTAGGGTGGGTTTTAATCCAGTGTGACAGATATCCTTTTAAGAAGGGATTAGGGCAAGTACACACAAGTATAGAGGGAAAACTATAAGAAGACTCAGGGAGAAGGCAGCCTTCTACAAGCCAAGGAAGGGGAGAGGCCACAGAAGAAAAACAACCCCTTGCTGATACGTTGATCCTGAACATCTAACCTCCAGAACTGTGAAAAATTAAATCTGTTGTTTAAGCCACCCAGTCTGTGGTACTTTGTATAGGAGCCCTAGAAAACTAATACAAATAGTAAAACCAACATTTCTTCTGATTGGTTTAACACGGTCCTGTCCTGGGGATAGTTTATATATCAAGCATATTTATGTTTTATTCAGTAAATTCACTATTTTTATTTATTTAATATTTTGAATACCCTAAATCTATTTTCATGAATGATTGGCCAAGTAAATGGTAATACTACCACCACTACTCATAATCCCTCATCTCTCCTAATTCTAATAGAGTGAGTGACCTCAGTCTTGATCTTGGTTAATGAAAGTAAGTAAAAGTAGCATATTTGCTTTTTCCAATTTGAATGGGACTCATGAATACGTTAACTGTATACTCAAATGCCTACTGGATATATCCTACTGAAAACATCTTTTCCTCCATACTGCTGTTCCTGCATTTCCATTGTTAATTAATTAGCCATTCTTCAACCAGATATCTAAGCCAGAAACCTCAGTACATTAAAACCATTTTCTATAATTTTAAAATGTTCAATTACAGAAAAAAATTGCAGTAATAGTAAAAGGAACACCTTTGCACAAATTCTCCAATTGCTGATATATTACACTTGTTTCATTGTTCTCTGTGTCTGTATATATATATATGTATATATTTTATTTACTTATAAAATTACATTATTATTTTTCTGAACCATTTGAGTAAGTTGTAAGCCTACAGCTTCATGACCTTTAAACACTTCTCTGTGTATTTTCTAGAAATGAAGGTATCTCCTACATTACCATAGTCATTAAAATCAGGAAAATAACATTGTTAAAATGCCACCATTTAGTTCACAGATCCCATTCACACTTTGCCAATGGTCCCAGTAATATCCTTTATAACAAAAAGATCCAATTCAGAGTCATATGGTCCATTCAGGGGTCATGTCGCTTTAGTCTATTACAAACTGAAGATGTTTAGGTGTTCCTTTGTCTATCATGACCTGGACACTTTTGAAGAGTACAGGTCTATGACTTTGTAGAATGTCCCTCAGTTTGGAGTTGTCTTATCTTTCCTTGTGATTAGATTCAGGCTATGCGTTTTTTGAGCAGAAATATCAAAATAGTGTGTTTTAAGGATCTCTTGCCATATACATATATTTATGCATATGGGTGTGTGTATGTGTGTGTGTATCTCTTACAACTCTCACCTTCTAGTTTGAGCATACATGGAGGATTCTTGTCTGAATCAATCTGTACTACAAAGACTGCTAAATAGTGATGTTTCTATCTAAATCATTCTTTCTACATTTATTAGTTAGCAATCTAATGTAAGGAAGAGACTTTCCTTATCCCCATTTTTATTGTTTTTTAATAATTAACATTTTTATCTATCATATCCTTTATTATAATAAATTCTCTTTGTAGACAGCTTAATAACCTACCTAACATTTCCATATAATTTTCTCAAATAGTCTTGGCGTGAGCTGCTGTTGCTGCTGCTAAGTCACTTCAGTCATATCTGACTGTGTGACCCCACAGACAGCAGCCTACCAGGTTCCTCCATCCCTGGGATTCTCCAGGCAAGAATACTGGAGTGGGTTGCCATTTCCTTCTCCAATTATCCCCATTTTTAAAAACTCATATATTTATGTCAGTATGGACTCAAGTATTTTTAGTGGATCATAATTTATTAACATTATTATACAGATGCTCAGATTGACCCAAAGGTGGCAATGCGGGCCCTTTCAAGCTGAATTCCCTGTCCCTTTGATATGTTCTGGGCTTCCCTTGTAGCTCAGCTGGTAAAGAATCCACCTGCAATGTAGGAGACCTGAGTTTAATCCTTGGGTTGGGAAGATACCCTGGAGAAGGGAATGGCTACCCACTCCAGTATTCTGGTCTGGATAATTCTATGGACTACAGAGTCCATGGGGTCACAAAGCATCAGACACAACTGAGTGGCTTTCACTATTGATATGTTCCATCATTCTGTGAGAACTTTCTTCACATCCATTTTTGTTTAATTTCTAGTGCAAGAAGATTTTCCAAGGTCATGTTACATTTGCCAAGCTCCTGCTCTGGATTAGTCATTTCTCCAGGGCCTCTAGTTCCTATCAATGGAGAATAGTGTTAAGAAACCAAGGTCTGGGTGCTATGTACTCATTGCTTCTAAGGTATTATTGCTCCTAGAGATTCTGAACAGAGAGCTAGGGGAAAGATAGATAGATAGGAGACACATATATACACATGTACAGAAGCACTTTATCTGTATTTCTGTATGTGTTTACATATATATTGAAGACTGTGAGTTCAATTTCAATCCAATAACACCATCACAAAAGTCATTCTGGAATTGCTCTTTTTCCTATTTGTAACTCCCTTCTACATTAAGAAGATTGCCTCTCATTAGCCCCAACACACTTATTTCTTCACTCCTCTTTTATGTAACCATTATGGCCCTGACATGCTTGCTACCTCTTCATCAGGAAAGGAAAAAACTGTTTATCATTTTTTATTCTTTCCTATCACTCACCTCTCCATCCAATCAATCACCAAGTCCTAACATTTTCTACCTTCCAAAAATCTCTTCTGTTCATCCTGACCACTTCTAGTCTTGCCCCTACCACTAGCATATCTTACATAGTCTACAACAACATAATCTTAATTAATATTGCTGGCTCTGTATTTGTTTTCTTCCCATCCATTTTTCTATACTGCAGCCAGAGTTATCTTTCTGAAATTAATAGCTGACCATTTAACTGCATGGTTAAAACAACTTCAGATATGCAGAAGATACTACTCTAATAGCAGAAAGTGAAGAACTAAAGAGCCTCTTGATGAGGGTGAAAGAGGAAGAGTAAGAAAGCTGACTTAAAACTCAACATTAAAAAAACTAAGATCGTGGCATCTTGTCCTATCACTTCATGGCAAATAGAAGGGGAAAAAGTAGAAATAGTGACAGATTTTATATTCTTGGACTCCAAAATCACTGCAGACAGTGACTGCAGCCATGAAATTAAAAGATGCTTGCTCCTTGGAAGGAAAGCTATGACAAACCTAGATAGCGTATTAAAAAGCGAAGACATTACTTTGCCAACAAAGATTCATATAGTCAAAGCTATGGTCTTTCCAGTAGTCATGTACAGATGTGACAGCCAGACCATAGCAAAGACTGAGTGTCAAAGAACTGATGCTTTTGAACTGTGGTGCTGGAAAAAACTTTTGAGAGCCCCTTGCACAGCAAGAAGATCAAACCAGCCAATCCTTAAGGAAATCAACCCTGAACATTCATCAGAAGGACTGATGCTGAAGCTGACGCTCCAATACTTTGGTTACTGGATGCAAAGAGCTAATTAGTGTATTAGAAAATACACTGATGCTGGGAAAGATTGAAGGCAAAAGAGAAGGGGGCAGCAGAGGATGGGATGGTTGGATAGCATCACTGACTCAATGGACACGAATTTGAGCAAACTGTGGGAGACAGTGAAGGACAGAGAAGCCTGGAGGGCTACAGTCCGTGATGCTGCAAAGAGTTGGCCATGACTTAGTGACTAAACAACAACAACAACAAAACCCTTCAATAGTACCTCATTGACTTCACAATACACTGTTTAGATCTCCTCAAAACTTGCTTATCTTTTGTCTTATTTCCTCCAAAAGCCCCCTTTGTCATTCTCACCATTTCAATAAGCCATGCTGAATTTACTTCAGTTCTTGGATTATGCCAAGTTTTCTTTCAGTGAGAAATATACTCCATCTTTTTCTACCCAGAAACTCTTCCTAACCTATATAACTCTACACATTGTTTAGATTTTTACTTAAATGTCACCTGCTGTGAATTATCCTTGACCACTCTTCCCCACTAGCATCACACACACACACCTCTCTCTGCAAGCTGTTGTAAGGTCTAGGCAAGAGGTAACAGGTATGCATCTCAGCCAGTCTAATAGACTGTGGAATGTGTTATTAAAATGTATAGTAACAAGCTAGAATTATAACCTGTCTTTGTAAAGTAAGTACTTACATCACAGCTGTGAGGATTGATGAAAAGTGCATAAAATACCTGAATTGTAAAGCCAATATATGTCATCTATTACTCATTCACATATGTTTATAAAGTATGAACTACTTGATATGTATTGTGGTAGACACTAGGGCTTGGGAAATTAATGTATAATGCAAACAGTTAGAGTATAACGTATAGAATCAGTGTCCAAACCATAACAAGATATATACCAGGAATACTTGGTGAAATTAGTTAACCTGATTAAGATTCAAAGCATGGACAACATTTGGGCTGAGATGGAGGAGCAGGATTTTACAAGGAAGGATTCTTCAGGAAGACAGGACAGCATGTGCAAGAACTAGGGCATGAAAGGGTATGAATTATGCATGAGACTGAAACAAGGCAATGAGAGCTGTGTCTTTTATCCTCGGCAAAGTAACACAACTTTCTCCTACCGATCATCTTTGAACAATTTTCAGGACAGTGGTATCAAATTCCCATTTTCAGTGAGGTCAGTATGGCAGCAGTGTGGAGAATGGAATTCAGGGATCAAAACTGGAGTCAAGGGACTGGTAATGAGGCCATCTCACAACACTCCCAATAAGAAGTGATGAAGTTGAACAGAAGGCAGTGGGAGTTAAGATGGACAGATCTTACCCTGGGGATGTTAGAAATGTAGAATGGACATGATTTGATGTTAAAAGGCATTTGGAAGGATCTACAGGAATTTAACTAGAAAACTGGGAGGATAAAGCCAAGATAGAAACCTGGAAAGAGAATTAAATTTTAAGTGGAAAGATGGGGATCTACTGGGTTGGTTAAAACTTACCGCTAATTTCTCACAGGATTTGGAAAAACAAATGAGATACGCTTTGAAGTGTGTACAGAGGCAAATGGGAATGGAAAAGCTGGACTCCAAAGAAATATGCATAATGCTCTTACCACACAAACGAAGCAACAGGTTTTAGTGTGACTGCAACTGCAGAAAATGCAAGAGTCCTGGGCTGACTTGACTAGTATTTTTCCATCCCTGGTGACTCAGAACTAAAGATGGCGCCTGTGGCAAAAATTAGAACGTGGGAGGGGGCACTGGGTGTAGCAGAAGATGGCCTTTTGGGGGCTGCTGTTCTGTTTTAAACACATAGTTATCTCACTATAACTGTGATAACTCAGCACCAGATGAATCGTGGATAATTTTTTTCCCTAAGATTTGGTCTGTGGTACAATTCTGTATTCTTCACGCTTGAAAGGATGTTTCATTTCGTGGGTACGATCGCGTAGGGGAGGGTGGTGGTGGTGGTGGCTTGACAAGTGTATTTCTTGGCATCATTCATGTTTCTTTGCCTTGGCGGGTTCCACGACAGCCTTCGTCTGGCTACAGTTTTGAAGATCAGAGAGCTTCTTCCGGGTGACAGACGGGACGGTAGCAAGCTCCGAGAAGCACCTGCGTATTCCCAGTGTTCCCGCTCCAGGGAGAACGGATTCCCTTTCGTGGCCCGCGCGAGGAGTCCAGCGCGCGGACCCGGAGCGCGCGCCCCACCGCAGTCTGAGGGCGCGCGCGCCGCCTCCACCTACGCCACACAGCAGCGCCTCCGGACCCCGGAGAAGGCGGGGCTGCGGGAGGGGCGGAGCCACGGAGGGGCGCCGAAGTCCGGCAGAGGTCCAAACGGAGAGCAGGGCCCGCATCGGTTGTCATGGGGACGGCGGCGTAGGCAGGCGCTGACGTCGGCGGGAGGCGCGCTGCCTGCACTGCGGCACCAGGCGGGCGCTCAGAGCCTGGGAGGCGGGCGGCTGGGGTGGCTGGTGACCACATCACTCCCAGCCCGCCCCGCACGGTCCGGGCGGTGGCTCCCTGGGGACCCGCTGTCGGCAGTTCTGCGCCCTCTTCTGTGTGAGTACCCTGCAGGCTGGTGGTGGCGGGATCCCGGGCCCGGGAACTCGGCCTGTCCTGCCCTCTCTGGGGACAGCAGCGTGGAGGGCTGCTCAGATCCGAGGGCGTGGGGGCGGTGGGCGCAGCAGGGCGGACGGGGGCCGCGATGGGCCACGGCAGTCTGACCGGCCCAGCTCCGCGGAGTGAAGAGATGTGGTTTTGAGAGTTACCACTACGTACTTACTTTTCTTCTCCCGTTCCTGGGCGGATCTTCTCCGAAGCGTTGAGCGTGTTGTCCTGAAAGAGTGAATGCAATCTTTGCCTTTCCTATTCCAGATTCTGGTTTCAGTGCAGTTCAGTCGCTCAGTCGTGTCCGACTCTTTGCGACCCCATGAATCGCAGCACGCCAGGCCTCCCTGTCCAGCACCAACTCCCGGAGTTCACTCAAACTCACGTCCAGCGAGTCAGTGATGCCATCCAGCCATCTCATCCTCTGGCGTCCCCTTCTCCTCCTGCCCCCAATCCCTCCCAGCATCAGGGTCTTTTCCAATGAGTCAACTCTTGGCATGAGGTGGCCAAAGTACTGGCGTTTCAGCTTTAGCATTATTCCTTCCAAAGAACACCCAGGACTGATCTCCTTTAGGATGGAATCTGGTTTAACAGCATTTAAATCAGATGCTCACTAAGTACATTTATTTCCTTTTAGGGTGTCATCTTGGTGCTGAATCTTGAACCTGTGAAATGCCTTCTTAATTACGTCTGAGAAAAGGTGATCGATCTGTTACGTTTCTAAGTCTAGTTACAGTAATAGGGTCATTTCAATATGTATACAAATAGAAGGAAATATATACTATTTAGGAATCTCTTCCAAATGGCTGTGCTACTTTTCAGCATTACTGTAAGAACATCTACTGACTGGAGTATATGACTTTTCCTTCTTCTGAGAAAAGGATGCTAACAGTTTTTTCACCTGTTGCATTTATGATTGCTGTTACTGCTTGGGTCTTATGGAAGAAGATTGCTTGTTATGAGGACTTTGTAAAGTTAAAAAATACATGTGAAAGAAATTTAAATGCCCCCAAATTTTCATCATATTTATAATCTTACATATTTATAAAGACTATCTTGATTTATTGATTGAATATGTATACAGGTTTTTGTTTCCTTTTTTCCCATGCTGTAAAATTCAGTTAAGGAGTGAATCATCCAAGCCTCTGCCTGTTTTTTCTTTGATCTTTAGTCATTTATTGGCTGATAATGAGGTGTTTAGAGAAAAAATAAAATGAGATGAAATGTAACACTGTTTTCCTATTTTGTATTAATATCTCTTAGCAGGTCCTGTTAAAGGCATTGTGAGGGAGAAGTTTTTAAATATAATGACATATATGAAATTCACAGATGTCCTTTTAAGTTTGACCTTAATTTTCCTTGATGCTCTTATTTATCAAATATAAGTCATTATTTAAGGTGTTTGCTATAGTACACATTACTTTTTAGAGATGATTATTTCTGTAGTGTATTTGCTGTGTTCATCATTGAATAATATTAGTGTTTACTAATTGGATTGTACATTAGACTATTAAATAATAGTAAATAATGTGAATACATAATTATGTTTTGTCTATCACATAATTGTCTATTTTTAATACTGTAATAATCACATAAAGTAATGGGCCATCCACTGTGCTGATCACTTTTCAGTATTTCCTCTTCTCCTTATAATAAAGTAGGTGCCATTTTCATTTTCCAGGCAAAAAAAAAAGAACAAGCCTTAGAGAGATTAAGTGGCTTGCCCAAAGCCATATATTCAGTAATTATCACAACAAGAGCTTATGCCTGACTCCTTTTGACCCTATTACTGCCCCACCCCCTTTTAAAATGGGAATACATAAATGAAGAGAGCATAGGCCTAGCCCTCCCTCAAGCTAGCAGTTTGGTTGGGGAGGGGTGGGTAGTTTATCAGAGTGAAAATTCAGGAAGCAGAAGGAGGAATGAAGATCAAGGCACTTCAGGAGCACAGTGTAGACCACTTCTTTCTTGAAATTCTTTTTTTCCTTTGGTTACTTCTCCCAGTTTTTCATTTGCTGCCTGATGTCTTTTAGTTTATTTTGTGGGCCCCAAATTTGCTTTTCAGCATTTTTTTCTTGCAATCATCACAAATATAAATAATGCCCAAATTTTTATCCTCTGTCTCATCACTGGATTGCTATATTCTGTTGTCTACTCACATAAATGGATTATATGTATATGTATCTCCATCCTTATACACACCCACATACACTATATGTATGTATGTATACAGTAATAATAGCTATCATTTTTGAAGAGCTTGCCATACTCTAGGCATTGTGCTAAGTGTTACTTGCATATTCTTATTTAATCTTTATAGTACCCTATAAGTCATTTATTACTAGTATTCTCTTTTGAAAGATGAGGGATTGAAGTCCACAGAGATTAATCTACTGACGGGTAGAACCAGGAATCTGACAGTAGAGCCAGAGCTTGTAGCTGCTTAATATCCATCAGGTATCAGCCCAACATGTCCCACTAAGTTCACTGAGTGTCCCTGTAAGAAATATCTATTATAATTGTGGCCAGTGTTGTTGATGTCTGTTCTGAGGCACTCTTTTAGCCTTTTAATCATTTAACTCTTAACAACAGTCCTCTAAATAGTTGCCGTTCGACTGACTTTACAGATAAGGAAACAAATTGCCCAGCCTATACAAGTAACTATGGGAGATTACAGTAATTCCAAGACTTGTTATAAACAACTCCGCTATACTTGCCTATACTGTTGCTGCTGCTGCTGCTAAGTCGCTTCAGTTGTGTCCGACTCTATGCGACTCCATAGATGGCAGCCCACCAGGCTCCCCTGTCCCTGGGATTCTCCAGGCGAGAACACTGGAGTGGGTTGCCATTTCTTTCTCCAGTGCATGAAAGTGAAAAGTGAAAGTGAAGATGCTCAGTCATGTTCAATTCTTAGCGACCCCATGGACTGCAACCTACCAGGCTCCTCCATCCATGGAATTTTCCAGGCAAGAGTACTTGAGTGGGGTGCCATTGCCTTCTCCGACATGCCTATACTGTGCTGTACTCCAATTAATAATACTACTGGTCTAATTATTCAAGTCTGAAAACCATGAGAATCATCCTTGACTCTTTGTTCTCTTTAGGAGTTTTTATTTAATGCATCTAAAATGTCATAAATTTTCTGCTCAGGATAAAACAAAAGAAGTAAGCCTTTCTTGATGGCTCAGAGTCATAGTTCAGCCATCTTCCTGATTCTTGAATCACTATGAAGTTCTAGTCCCTCAATTCTGTCCGACTCTTTGTGACTCTCTGTAGCCCCACCAGGCTCCTCTTTCTCTGGAGTTCTCCAGGCAAGAATACTGAGGTGGGTTGCCATTTCCTACTCCAGGGGATCATCCCACAGGGACTGAACCCAGGTCTCTTGCATTGCAGGCAGATTCTTTACTGTCTGAGCCACCAGGGAATCACTATGGAATACTTTAAATATTAAATCTTTATTTGCTTTATATTTGTTCGTATTTATGTGTGGCCAGGTTTCAGTTACTGATGCAGTTGGCTTTGCAGCCTCTCTCTTTTCTAATCTGGGGTAGATTAGAAAGATGATCTGCCTTATTAGATCTAAATCATCTAGAAAGAGTTAATGCTGGTTCATATCAATAAGGAATGGGAGGTTTTACTCTGTGGATTTAATGATGTCTATTTTGTCTGTGTACTGGATAGTTGTTATAGAAGTTAACTCACATAATTAGTTTATTTGTATAAACATTCTTTTTAGCATTTCTTTTCAGACTTTTCTGTCCAAAGTACCACTAATACTAAAGGAACATGGATGTGGATCTCTGGTGATCTAGAACCTTAACTCATAACTGTTGAGCCAAATTTAAAAAAAAAATTAAGTCTTTAGTTTTATTCTTAAAAATGTGTGCACATTATGTTCTAATGCGAGAATTAATGTTTTAGACACCCTCATCTTTTAAAAAATTGAAAATTTAAGAATATATATATACTGAGTTTATCCATGTTTTAGGTACACAATGATACACACCCAGGTATTGATCTGAGAAGATGGAATGAATATTTGTGCTAAACCTTCTGTTGTAGCAGTATTTTCAGTGGCAGGCACAGAAATATTTAAATTCATTATCTGTGAATGTGCCACCCAGAAGTATACTTTACTAGTGCAATAATGTATGCACTTGGGAAAATCAATCTCGATATGGGGTTTGGTTTCTCAGAAGTACATTGAAATGTCCATTTATTTACTTAAAATACTTTAGTGTTAGTCGCTCAGTCATGTCTGACTCCGTGACCTCATGGACTGTAACCTACCACGCTCCTCTGTCCATGGAATTCTCCAGGTAAGAATACTGAAGTGGATTGCCATTCCCTTCTCGGGATCTTTTTGACCCAGGGATCAAGCCGGGGTCTCTCGCGTTGCAGGCAGATTATCTACCATCTGAGCTACCAGGAAAGCCCAAATACTTTAAAAACATACTAAGTAAGACGCTTGTTGCCTTTCAATAATTAAAAAAAAAATTTCTCAATATATACATATTTTGCTCAATTTTGATCCAGTTTGCTTCACTTTAAGACTCTAAACTGATTTAGATATATTTAAGTTGTTTGTATAAGATAGGGATAAGTGAACTTAGTTTTATTTTTAACCTGTTGAGATAGTGGACAATCACATAATGTTGCATGAAGAATATTCTATAATTTTTATTTGGAAAATCCATTTTACAAATAAATCTCTTTGTTTTAACAGGATCCTGACTGAATCAATGCTTTATACTATCACTCAGTGCTCTCCATAAAGCTGAGATATGCCCACTGGTAAGATTTCTATGAAATTTTTTATATGCAGTGCATGTTATTTACTTTAAAGTTTGGATTATTTTAAGGGATTCTTTAACCAATTAAGGAGTAAAGTAGATATCATCAACCAAATATAACATTTATAGATACTTCATAGTTTGATATTTCTTTCTGTGAAATGTTGGTAATTAAGGTTAATATGTATTCAGTGGCTGGCAATTTGGGACTCAGCTGGGCAGAGTAAATAACATATGGTTAGTTTTTATTTTTTATTATCAAATGGATATTTGACTTTAAAGTAGACTTTGGTGAACTTTTTCCTAAAAGGCAAGCTAGTAAATATTTTAGGTTTGGTCTCTGCTATAATTACTCAACTCTGCCATAGAAGCACAGAGGCAGCCATGATAATTCTTAACAGAGTGGGTATGGCTGTATTTCAGTAAAACTTTATTAAAAGAGTTGACTGGCCTGCAGGTAGTTTCCCAATACCTGCCCTGGGGCATTCATTCATTCAGCATTTATTTGAAACATGTTTGCGTATTTATTCTGTTCTAGACCCCATAATAGCTAGGGACGTCGTTATGAACTACTGGGTATAGTGGGAGAGTCACAGTATATTTATATATATATATAGGTATACAAATAATTATACAAATTCAAGCTGGGTTAAGTGCTGTGAAGGAAAAAAAGTCTGCATTGTGAGAAATGGAGAAATATAGATGAGGTTGTCAGGAAATGTTCCACTTCACAGGCAACATTTAAAACAGGCATATTAACCCCAGCCAGGTGTGAGGAGTTAGAAGACGTCTGCACAGGGTAGAAGCAGCTTCATGTGGGAAATTGTCTGTACTGGCAGAAGAGCTAAAAAAGAAAAAAAGGTATGTCTGGCTAGAATGTAGGAATGTCACGGGCTGTTTTTTTTTTTTAACTGAAGCTGTAGAGGTAGACAGGCCAGGAAATGAGAACCATGTAGGGCATGTGAACAACTTGTTTTATTTTGTTCTAAGTGAACTGGGAAACTCACAGTCTTAAGCAAGGACTAGCCTGATATGATTTATGTTTTAAAGGGGAAAACAACTTTCAGCTTTTAATATTTGTTGAAGGCTTGATTGTTGGCCAGTCACGCGTTAAGTCATTTTTCATGAAAAAGTGATCTTTGACTTAGGATTATTCTGACTTTACACATAAGGAGAATGAAGTTTAGAGATGTTAAGTGACTTGTTTTAAGGCCACATAACTAACAGTGGCAGATACTGTGTGCATGGTAAGTAAAAAGTTAACTTAGCAAAGGAAACTTTTGGAGGGAGTAACCCAGAAGGTGAGTGGGGTATAAGTGAGTTTGGTGTCACCAAATCCAAAAGAAATGTTGTTTAAGAAAGGACTCATTAACTGTTTTAACTAAAGCAGGTATTTGCGAGGCTGTGGGGTTTTATTTTTTATCATAATGTATGTGATAGAAGAGTTGCAGAGAAAATGACATGAGTCATTATCATTTGTAGTTGAGAGTGAAGCTAAAGTGAAGACCAAAGTTCGCTTTGAGGAGTTGCTTAAGGCCCACAATGATCTAATACGTGAAAGAAAAAAACTGAAGAAGAAAATTGCCCAACCTGGAGAAAAAATCTCAGTGAGTAATTCATCATTTGGTAATGTTGACTTGAATATCTGCATAAAACCAAGAGTTTCATATGAAAACTCTAAGGAACTTTGGAAATTAAAAACAGCAAAATGGTCAATCACATTGTAAAACAAAGCTTGCCTTCAAATCAGCCTCGCTCTTGGAGTATCGAGTTCTTGAGTGCTGTCCTACATGAATAACAGACCATCTGGTTGAAGTGACCAGGGATACCAGGGAAACGCAAACTAGCCGTATTACACGGTCTTGCAGAAAACCCTTATTTTTAACCCAGAATTGTGAAGAATTTAGGAAGTAATATCTTATTTCAGATATGTAATGGCTTATCCTCATATAGACTTCTTCTACTGATTCTACCCAGCAGAACCAGGGGAAATCAATGGACTCTTAAAGGAAGAGTTACCCTTTTGTACTTGAGGTACACTTTCAAATAATAGAATTTTTTGGTATCACCCTTGAAGGGACTGAAGATACAGAACTCAAAGAAATACTAAACAAGTCAGAAATTAACTACAACCTGATTCCCAGGGTATTAGAGTCTGTAATAGTATCCCAGTTAAGGCACTATTCATTCTTCAAACCTGTCTCGCTATTTCTATTTCTGTTTCCATTTCATACACTCCTTTGACCATAATCTCTGTGTACTCACAGATACACACACAAGCACAAATAAGTAACTTCATGCAAGTTCTGGCAGTTGGTACTCGTGTGTTCTGGTTGTTGATAAGAGGAATACACACATTCCTTTAACAGGAGTTTTATGAGTTATATGCATCCTATATTTGACTTGTAGCATATTTTAACCTAGTCTGTATTTTGTCATGAGACCTGTTCATTTTAGCGTTCTGTCTGGCAGCCATCAGTGTAATCATTATATTCTTGATTGAAACAACAAAAAAAGTAATAACCTTGGCTAGGATCCAGCCGCATGCATGTAAGGAGTTCCTAGTACCCTAGTGTACTACACTGCATATGAAGTAAGAACCACTGACAGAGTGGAGCAGATTAGGTCTGCCGTAGTGGATGCTGCTCTAAGATAGAACATGCTGCTTTTGGTGTATGGTAGGGAATAGTGGCGTATGGACAGTGAACATTGCTTACTGGTACATGCCCTCACCTTGAGGAAAGTGGTATACATTTGGCAAACCAGAAGGAACCCTGGACGCAACTGCAGAAAATTTTTATGGAGTCAGACAAAGTGGAACTCATACTTTCTCTCTCTGTGAGAACTGGGCTTTGTGAGCATGAACAAGGTACAGTTTAAGCCAGAGATGCTAAATTAAATGGATAACCAGAAAATGGGCAGAAGATATGTCCAGTTATCTAAGATCCAGTTTAGGTGTGGGGGACACATAAGGGATAGGTAATTAAAAGTAACTTAGTCTCTTTTGGCACACACTAGGCCATCCACAGTCTCTCTTAATTTAAAGATAAAAGTATTTAGGAAGAAATTTTCAGCTGGACAGAAACAGCTTATTCCTAGAATGCAAAAATATTTTTGAAATGCTTTACTTTAACAAATAGAGGAGAATACCTGTTTTTATTTACTAAATAATAGTGCTCTCTTTCAAGCACTTCAAAATATTTTGTGTGTATTCACTAGTTTTTAATTTAATACCAACAATACAATTATGAAGCTTCATTTACATTTATACATAGGGAAACTAGATCATAGAGAGTTTGAATAACTTACCCAAAGTTGCATGCTGCTAAGTCGCTTCAGTCGTGTCCGACTCTGTGCGATCCCACAGACGGCAGCCCACCAGGCTCCCCCGTCCCTGGGATTCTCCAGGCAAGAACACTGGAGTGGGTTGCCATTTCCTTCTCCAATGCATGAAAGTGAAAAGTGAAAGTGAAGTCGCTCAGTCGTGTCCGACTCTTAGCGACCCCATGGATTGGAGCCTACCAGGCTCCTCTGTCCATGGGATTTTCCAGGCAAGAGTACTGGAGTGGGGTGCCAGTGCCTTCTCTGCAAAGTTGCATAGTTAATGATAAACCCTTGATTCAAACTGACAATCTGACTTCAGAATCTACTGTCTTCACCACAACCCAATAGGACCCTGTTTAATAAAGTAAGAAGTGATAGGACCTCTTTAAAACAAGAACTCCCAAGTGTAGAACAGGCTGAGACTAAAAAGGAAGCAGGCTTAAATAAGAAAATTAAGCAAAGGGAAAGCCATAGAAGAATTCATAATAATGGAAGGTTTATCTTACTGTTTTTCAACTATCAGGCACTCTGATAAGGTTTTTACAAATTATCATTTCTGATTCTCCTGTTAATCATGAAAGTACGTATTAGAGATCTTATTTTGCACATGAGAAATATTATGACCATCTGAATAGAAAACCACTTACTATCTCTGCCAGGTTCATATAGCCAGAAATAGAGTAAGTTGGAGTTATTTACTTGTAGGTGGTGCTAGTGGTAAAGAATCCACCTGCCAGTGCAGGAGACTTAAGAGACACAAGTTTGATCCCTGGGTTGGGAAGATTCCCTGGGGAAGGGAATGGTTACCCATTCTAGTATTCTTGCCTGGAGAATTCCATGTAAAGAGGAGCCTGATGGGCTACAGTCCATGGGGCTGCAAAGAGTCGGACACAACTGAGCACACACACACATTTTTCTGTGTATTAACATGTATCAAAAATTTTATTTAGCCCACTGATTAATGAGGGAACCAGTAAGGTGTTATAACCAGTTCAAATGGATGTGATGTACAGAGATTTATATTATTTACCAGACAAAATTCAGTTGCATTATATTAGAAATCATTTACATAGCTTTCCCTTCTCCAGGGGATCTTCCAACACAGGGATCAAACCCACGTTTCTCACAATGCAGGCAGATTCTTTACCAGCTGAGCCACAGGGAAGGCCATATTATTATTTACCAGACAAAATTTAGTTGCATTATATTAATGGAAATCTTCTACATAGATTACATATATTACAAAAATCTTTTACAAATTCCTGTGGACAGGAAACATTTGCATTGCTATGAGTTTTCTACATGTTAACCCTTTTTCTCTACCAAGTTGTAAAACAGTCAATGAAAGCAGAAATAACCAGAATAGATGAGCTAATTTTCACCCACTACATTTCAAAGACTTTTGTTACACTAAAGTAAAACCAAAACAGCCTGAATCCTTCTATTTAGAGATAACCTACATATACAAATTTTGTGCCATATTTTTTAATATCATGTAAGAATTTTAGAATCTGGATTTAAAACTACAGTCTCTCTGTGATTCTTTCTTCATTGCTGCCTCAAAAACTGTACCTGAGGCCTAAAATAATAGAATTGACACTAAGGAAAAATTTAGTGATTGGGCAACAAACATGAGAGAGAATGGCCGAAACTAAAATGAAAGATACAGTAAATAAGGACATATAGAAATACTTGACTTACAAGTCTGTGTTCCCAGACGGCACTAATGGAGCAGAAATAATAAAAAGAGCATAAGGAGGAAACTTTCCTGAGAATGAAAAAGGATGTGGGAAGAGATGAATCCATCTTGCATTCCAGGTAAAGTTTGAGATGAGAACTCTATCTGGAAACTTAAGTTTCAAGGGAGAGAGAAATTTTGCTAACATCTAAACAGAAGAAACACCTCGTACATTTCCAGCTTCTCTCCAAAAACACTTAAGTCCAAAGACAATGGAGCAATATCCATACAATATTTAGGGGAAAATAGTGTTCCAAGGAATGTACTTGCCTACATTGTCAGTCGCGTATGAGAGCAATAGGGAGCATGTGAATTGGGAAAGAGTTATGACTGGTGTTCCCTCCTGAAAAAAATCAATAAAACTATGGAAGATAGATTAGTTGAGTGTGTAGTACCATCTCCAGAGACATGAATGAAAACAAAGTATTTAGGAATAGAGAATTTATAATCTGAAAATAAATTTGGATGAGCCTTGAAACCAGTTATGTATGTAGAAGTTTCTCCATCGTTTGTGCCAGGTGTTTCAAGAAGCTATGGTACAGGGACTTGGTACTGCTAACATTGCTTTAGCTTCTAGGGAAAAAGGTCATTTGCAGTCTCATTTCATCTCATATTAAATTACATATCAGACATCTTAAAAAGTTAAATGTAAAAACCTAAATTAATAGACAAATATTTAAATAAGAAAATAGAAGTGGGCTGGTTCAGTTTTCCAGTGTGGGAAATGAAAGACATCTGATTTTAAATGAAAGACATCCAAATAATGAGAATATTCTCTGTCTGCACACAGAAAACCAGTAAATACTTGTTGAAGGAATAGATAAATCTGAGGTAGAAGATACTTTGAGTCAGAAACAAATACAACTAAAAGTTAGCTAATTCACTGAAACTATGATTTTTTTATAGTCACAGATCTAGTACTCATATAGCCAATAACATAGTAATAGCTAAAATTTATTGAACACTTGTATTCTGGAATCAGAAGGTTCTTTTTAACATTCTATTCCCCTATCAATCTGAAGAACAACCTATGAGTAAGTTCCATTCCAAATGTTAATAAATAAAGAAATGCTACAAATAAATGCCTTGAATAGTAAGATACTATATCTCTCAGGGCTTTCCAAGTGGTGCTAGTGGTAAAGAACCCACCTGCCAGTGCAGGAGACATAAGAGACGTGGATTCGATGCCTGGGTTAGGAAGATCCCCCGGGGAAGGGCATTACAACTCACTCCAGTATTCTTGCCTGGAGAATCCCATGAACAGAGGAGCCTGATGGGCTACAGTCCATAAAGTCATGAAGAGTGAGACACAACTGAAGCAACTTAGCACTCAGGTGTCTTAAATGAGCAAAAGGTGTGAAAAAAAATTACAAGAGAAAATGACATCGACTAATAAAATACAGGAACACTGTAAAAGCTATTTAGGTTGGAAACCAGAATGGTATTTTTACTTACCAAGAAAGTATTCAGAAGTTAATTACCAGGGTAGAGAGCAAAACTTTTTAATATGATGTTCATAAAAAATGAAGCAGTACAAGTAGGACAACTTTTTCAGAAAGTTTAACTATAAAAAGGAATCTTTTCAGTGCTGGTATTGGGGAAGATGGAAAAGGCAGTGGCAACCCACTCTAGTACTCTTGCCTGGAAAATCCCACGGACGGAGGAGTCTGGTAGGCTGTGGTCCATGGGGTCTTGAAGAGTCGGACACAACTGAGCGTCTTCACTTTCACTTTTCACTTTCACACATTGGAGAAGGAAATGGCAACCCACTCCAGTGTTCTTGCCTGGAGAATCCCAGGGACGGGGGAGCCTGGTGGGCTGCCGTCTATGGGGTCACACAGAATTGGACACGACTGAAGTGACTTAGCAGCAGCAGCATTGGGGAAGATAAGGAAGAGATTTGATGATACAGGACAGGAAAATTTTTAGAACACAAGTTAAGACCCACCTCTTTATAATGAGAAGGACAGAGAAAAAGATTGTTTAGAGTACATGAAAATTTGTAGATTTGGTAGTAGAAAGTTGCAGCTTTCCATTTGATGGCTTTTGACTCACCCGTGAAAGTGAGTCAAGAAGTGACAACATTGAACATCAGAGGTAAGTAAAGACAGTTTGAAATAGCCAGTGTGCAGAAGGTACAGAAGAATGCATACAAACAGATTATGCAGTATGGGAGAATTGTTTGTAGCTTTGAGGTCTCAGTTGAATTTATAGGCCATATCTTTAGAATAGTACCAATCTTTGAAGTGGTTCAGTTTCTTTAGGCAGCATTCAACAGCCTGGTTATAGTTATAGAGATGAACATCACTTAATTTGAACAGTACCCCACTGTAGTACTCTTGCTTGGAAAAACCCATGGACGGAGGAGCCTGATGGGCTGCAGTCCATGGGGTCGCTAAGAGTAGGACACGACTGAACAACTTCACTTTCACTTTTCACTTTCACACATTGGAGAAGGAAATGGCAACCCACTCCAGTGTTGCCTGGAGAATCCCAGGGACAGGGGAGCCTGGTGGGCTGCCGTCTGTGGGGTCGCACAGAGAATCGGACACGACTGAAGTGACTTAGCAGCAGCAGAGTTTTTTCCAGACAGGTGTGATGGATAAAAAGTACATGATAATAGCAAATGATGAATGAAGTGACCGATTATGAAATCAAAGTATGAAGAACTAGAGATGAGAGGCATGATAGATAGGGAGGATATATTGAGTTCAAACCATAATGAATGATTTATTGTTTTATATCACTAAGTCTGGAGTGGTTTAATACTCAGTAGTAATAACTGAAACCAATAAGTATAAATTGTTAAGTAGAGAATAAATACTCAAACTGTGGCTATTATTAATTTTGAAGTTGCATCTGAATTTTTGCCTTAATTTAAAGGAAGGACTTTAAATCATTATCATTGTCAATCCTTTATCATCTTGATTTCACTCTTTGATTTTCTATCGCATTTTATCCTAATGTTATTTCATAGAGGTGATAACTTCTTTTATGAATAACAGTTTCTAAAAATGTTCTATGTGTTAATTTTAAAGGGTGGAAAATATGCTAGATTTTCTTGTTGTTCAGTCACTCAGTTGTGTTCAATTCTTTGTGACCCCATGGCCTGCAGCATGCCAGGCTTCCCTGTCCTTCACTATCTCCTGGAGTTTTCTCAGGCTCATATCCTGAGTCAGTGATGCCATCCAACCATATCGTCCTCTGTTGCCCCCTTCTCTTGCCCTCAACCTTTCCCAGCATCAGAGCCTTTTCCAGTGAGTCAGCTCTTTGCATCAGGTGGCTAAAGTATTGAAGCTTCAGCTTCAGCATCAGTCCTTCCAGTACTCAGGGTTGATTTCCTTCAGAATTGACTGGTTTGATCTCTATACTGTCCAAGGGACTTTTAAAGAGTCTTCTCCAGCACCACAGTTCGAAAGAATCAATTCTTTGGTGCTCAGCCTTCTTTATGGTCCAGGTCTCACATCCGTACATGATTATTGGAAAAGCCATAGCTTTGACTCTATGGACCTTTGTCAGCAAAGTGATATCTCTGCTTTTTAAACATGTCTAGGTTTGTCAGTTTCTTTCAAGGAACAAGCGTCTTTTAATCTCATGGCTGCAGTCACCATCTGCAGTGATTTTGGAGCCCAAGAAAATAAAATCTGCCGCTGCTTACATTTTTTTCCCTGTTTGCCATAAAGTGTTGGGACCAGATGCAATGATCTTAGTTTTTTGAATGTTGAATTTTAAACCAGCTTTCTCACTTTCTTTCACCTTCATCAAGAATCTCTTTAGTTTTTCTTTGCTTTTTGCTGTTCAAGTAGTGTCATCTGCATATCTAAGGTTGTTGATATTTCTCCCTGGCAATCTTGATTCCAGCTTGTGATTCGTCCAGCTCGGCATTTTGCATGATGTACTCTGCATATAAGTTAAATAAGCAGGATGACAATATACAGTCTTGACGTACTCCTTTCCCAGTTTTGAACCAGTCCATTGTTATACGTCCAGTTCTAACTGATGCTTCTTGATCTTCATACAGATTTCTCAGGATGCAGGTAAGGTGATCTATTATTCTCATCTCTTTAAGAATTTTCCGCAGTTTGTTGTGATCCACACAGTCAAAGGCTTTAATGTAGTCAATGAAGCAGATGTTTTTCTGGAATTCTTTTGCTTTTTCTGTGATCCAGCTGATGCTGGCAATTTGAGCTTTGGTTCCTCTGCCTTTTCTAAGTCCAGGTTTCATAATATTCTTTAGTTAGTTCATGTATTCATTCACCTTTTTCAGGCTCAACATTCCAGAAGCTCTGAGCTCAGTTCTCAGGAGCCATTCAAGAGCTTATCCTGCAAACAGGCCTGGGATTTGCAGGATTTGAGCAACGAGGGCTGCTGAATTAACCCTTTTCTTCACAACTCTAACCAGACTGATCAGAAAAACAATGAAAGAAGACAAATAACGAATACTAGGAATGTAAATATAATTCACGGCAGATGTGTTAAAGACCTAAAAAGGACAATAAAGGAGTATTATGAATAACTTTATGACAATAAATTTAGCAACTTAGATAAAATGTGTAAATTACTTCAAGGCTACAAGCTACTGAATATTTTATATATTTTTAAAAAATTTATTTGTGGTTAAAAACCTGTGGAAAAAACTAGGTGGCTAGTTTTCTCAGCTGACTTTATTAATAAATTTTACCAACCATTTGAGGAAGAAATCATATTAATTCTATATAAACTCTTTCAGACTATGTAAAAAGAGGGAATACTTCTCCATTCTTTTGATGGGGGTAGCAATTTTAAATTAATACTAAAAGAGAAAGACATTACAGGAAAATTACACCAGTATCCCTTTTGAACCCAGAGCAGATATCTTCCACAAAATTTAGGGAATCAGTCTTATATAAAAATAATTATATACATTATGTAATTTATCTCAGCAGTATATCAAAGTATTGAAAAAAAATCATGTAATTCACCATAAAATTAAACAAAACCCAATGATCATCTCAATAAATGCAATAAAAGACTTGACAAAATTTGTCACCCATTCTGATAACTAAAACAAAAAGAGAAGGGAACTTCTTCAACTTGATAGAGGGAATCTACAATAACTTACAGTTAAAATTACTTAAAATTTAAAAACTGACAGCTTTTGCTGTAAGCTTGAGCACATCACCATATATATTCATAATTGTATGGGTAACCAATGCAATAATGCAATTTTTGAAAAAAAAAGTATAAAGACTGTAAAAGAAGTAAAAGAATCTCATTCGCAGATGACAGAATCTCAAAAAAATGCTATTAGAACTATTAATGAGTTAGCAGAATATAAGGTCTAAATATAAAAACCAATTGTATTTTTGTACCAGTAGTGAATAATTTAAAATTTAAAATGTCATTTGTAATAGTAACCAAATATGTAGTAATCTAGGATACATTCATCAAAATATATGCAAACCTGGATACCGGAAATCCCTAATCTGCTAAAAATCAAAACCAAATAGATATATCCATGTTCATGGATTGAAAGTATTGTCAGATAATTATTGACAAATTATTATTATCCATTCTCTGAAATTTTGATCTGTTGATTCAATTTAATCCTAATCAAAATGCCAATAGACTTCAAGAATTAAAAATCTGATTTTCAAATTTATTTGGAAATATAAACAACAAACTTAGAACAGCCAAAAAATTTTGAAAAGGAAGAACAAAGTTGAAGGAGTTTTATCATCTGATTCAAAACTCAATACCAGGACAACCTGGTATTGTCATAAAGGTGGACATATAAGTGATAAATCAGCAGAGTCTAGAAATAGACTCCAGTGTAGGTGGTCAATTGATTGTTGCCAAAATTACCCAGATACCTCAGAGGGGAAAAGGATAATCTTTTTCAACAAATTTTGCTGGGACAATCAGATATACAATACTATAAACTATGACCATATCATATTCAGAAATTAAGTAGAAATGGATCTATGACTTAAAAAATTTAAGAGCTAAATTCTATATATATAGCTTATAAAATAAGCAAGATAAGCTTGGTAAACTTGAGTTATGAATAGATATCTCAGGATATATGTATGAACCATAAATGAAAAGGGGGTTAAATTGGGCTTTGTGAAAATTCAAACATTGCTAAGAAAATGAAAACATAAAATTATAAGTTGAGGGAAAATATTTGCAATACATTGATAAAATGTATTGAGAAAACTTTAGGAACTCTCAGAACTCATTGATGTGAAACAACCTTGTGAAAATGGGCAAAAGAGTTGAACACTTAACCAAAGAGATACAGATAGGAAATAAGCGTGTGTAATGATGTGCTTAGTAAAGATGTGGTTAGTACGATGTGTGTGCTCGGTTGCTCAGTCGTGTCCAACTCTGCGACCCCACGGACTGTAGCCCACGAGGCTCCTCTGTCCATGGGATTCTCCTGGTAAGAATACTGGAATGGATTGCCATTTCCTCCTCCCGGGGATCTTCCTGACCCAGGGATATTCCCTGCGACCCAGGTATCAAACCTGCATCTCCTGTGTCTCCTACACTGCAGGTGGGTTCTTTACACCAGAGCCACAGGGGAAGCCTGCTTAGTAATGCCGTTAATAATTAATTTGAAAACAATACGGAGATACCATTACATACCTATTAGAATGCAAAAGGATGAAAATTGACAATGCTAAGTGCTGACAAGTGTGTTAAATAATTGGAACTCACAAATTTGAGAGTGTGAACTGGTACAGCCATTTTAGGAAGCCGTTTGGCAGTTATTTAAGAACTTAAGCGTATACTTAGCATATATAGCAGTTGTACTTATGGATGTTTACTCAAGAGAAATGAAAACATAACATGCAAAGCTAGAAATAACTCAAATGTCCATTAATTGGTATATGGAGAAATAAAATGTAGTATCTTTCCATACAATGAAAATACTGCTCGGCAGTAAATGGAATGTTATTATAAATGCAACCACATGAATGAATCTCAAAGCTTTATGCTGAGTGAAGGATAGAAACAAAAAGCTATCTTCTGTATGATTCCATCTATATGAAATTCTAGACAAGACAAACTATAGTGAAAGAAAACAGATCAGTGGCTGAGTGGGGCCAGGACTTGGAGGGTAGGGATTGGTTTTGTAAAGGAATGCGTAGGGTACTAGAAATGTTTAGTGTCACAAATGATAGTTGTGCTGTCATGTGGTGTCATGGTGTATATGTTTGTCAGAATTCATTTAAGTATACGCTTACAGCCGGTGGTGATTATTGTAATTCATATAGTTTGTTATGTCTCAATAATATTTATTTTTAAAAACAGACAAGCTAAAGTGAAAAATGATGCAGAGATGGTAAAGATAAACGGATGGTTAAAGATAAAAAGAACATGAATTCAGTGATAGTCCATGAAATGTGAAATTCCATGAAGTAGACTTTTTCAATTATAGTATGACAAAACTAGAACAACAAAATTTAAAATTTATAAATTACTTGGTAATGTAAAATCTATCTCGTGAAGCGATTAGCAAGAAAAAGGGAATACAAACCACAAAAACAGGAATTTAAAAAGTAATGAAACTGTCATCTCAATAGAATTGTGGAATGCTACCAAAGATGCTCTAAGGATTGTATTTAAAATGATGTTATTAGTACAAAGGTTGACAGATCAATGGAAGAGAATAAACAAACATCTTATGAGCTTCATATGATGAGCTTCCCCAGGGTTTCATTTTCAAAATCCTTTCTTCTAGACTATAATTCTTTCTTCTGTTTCTAATTTTTGCTTATCTTTTTCCATTTATTAGTGTCCTCACAGTTTACCTTGATTGCCACTACATTTCTGGTACTGAGAAAACAGAAAAGTTAGCATTTGCTCTGTATTGATGTAATGGGAATTCAAGGTTATTAGGTATGACTGTCTTCAGAGAAAGAAGACAAAAGTAAGTTTCTGAACAGATTATCCTTGATTTTCCTTGTGTGAGGCAATCTAGGATTGAACTTTGGGTCTTCTTTTTTAAGTAATTTCTGAATTTTTTTCTATTTTTAAATTTTCTGTTTTCTTACTGTTTTATGGATATATTGCTTCTAGAAACAGAACATGTGAAAATAAACCTTTAAGAAGATATATTTTTTTAATTTGATTAGGAAAGATTTTTGGAGGATATGGCTTCAGAATTTATCCTTAAGGAATAGGTAGAATTTGGGAATATATTTTAGGTGAGCAGAAGAGTCTTAAAGATGGTAAAATATTGGATATGTGGTGGAATACATTTTTCCATCTTTTCACATATATTAGATATTCTAACTACTTTGAAACATGAGGGTTTTCAATAATTGAACTTTAGTCTTCACTGGTTCCGTCATTTCTGGGAGAATTCTTTGACTCCAATCTTTTATCACTGTGGTTTTACCCATTCTGTTTTTGAACGCACCTCTTCAGCTTTTATTTCTGTCACTCAAAATTTTAGTTCTAACATCTGCAGTTGTTTTTCATCTCATATTTTTTGGAATTTCTTAATATTAATTCTACTCATTTTAAATTATTTTGTTGATGCTGTTTGTTTTTCTTCCATGTTAATTTTTCTCTTTTATTGGATTTGGTGGACTTCTCCTCGATTCTGCTGCTTTCCCTCAGTGTTCTCAGTTGTTCGTCATCTTTGTGTTTGAGAATTTTTCTCCTGCCTGTTGGTTGTTTTCAACATAGCGTGCTTCTGCTGTTGGTGAGGATTGTACCTACCTGAGACATGAAGCCGTATCTCTGTCTGTTCAGCTGTTTTGTTCTCTGGGTGAAAGTCACCATGTAACACAGCTGGAGGAGGGGAACAGAGCTGCCCTCCCAACTCCTCAGTTGGTCATCCTCAGGCTTATCCCTTCTTTTCGTGCTCCTTGCCTCAGCTTATGGCCTCTCCAGAGCCAGCCTTTTCTCTGGACAAGTCTTTTCCTACAGGCTGTGGTTTTCTCTGGTAGTTTCTTAATGGATTTCTTAATGGATCTAATCCTGCCTGTTTTTCATCCTTGGGGGATTTCTCAAAATATTTATTTTATTACTAGTAACATTCCTTTTTGATTTCTAGCATTATTTTCTGTTTATTTCTTATTTTAAATAATTTTGAATGGAGAAAGTTATTAATGCAAGTATGTGCTTAGTCATTTGATTTAACTTGATAATATTTAATACTTAAAAGCCTTTTCACTGATATGTTTAGACTAATTGCACAGTAACCCTAGAGCTATAAACCTTTGGTTTTTGAATTTAATTATGAAGCAAGATAAATGACCTGTGTGTTTTCTATTAGAGAACATGAAATACTTTAACCATAGCTCTTCTAGCAATTTCACTGATATCTCTTAATTAGGTTAGAGTACGGATCATTTTGCCAGAGGAAAGTAGCATTTGAGATTTGAGCAGTTAATTCACTTTTAAAAAGTCATTAACATGTTCCCCATGTTAGTTAACTCATTTGATATGAATTTATTCTCAAGATTGCTGGTCTAAGACTGGGAGAATAAGCAGGAAAACGCTCCCCAAAGGCCCTAGAATGGTGTCAAAGTGCTGGAGTAAAAAGTGAAATATTCTTCCCAGTATTGCATATTGTGAAACAGTCAACATGATTTTATCTTCACAGAACTAAACTGTGTTTAGTTGACACTCTGTTATTGTGTCGTCTTCTCCTAGCTTGATGCTGTTACAAGCAATCTTCAGAAAATCAGGGAAACTAAAAGTGATGATATAACTGCTGCTAACAGTAAGAACCCAGAGAAGAACATGCGGGTAATTAAAAACAAACCAAGGGATCCGCAGTCAGCAACTGAAGATCCAGAAAATGATGTTATTGTGGAGGAGGACAAGCAAGAAAAGGCAAATAAAAAGGTTATGAAAACAGCGCTCCAGGTGACTGCACAAGAGATGGAGCCAGAAGCTCCTGAGAAGGGAGATGCGGCACCTCAGAAAAGACGGACTAAGCCACAGCCAGGTGTGACTCATGACAAAAGTGAAAAGGCCAAGGAGGAAGGAGAAAAGAATACTTTAGATGAGGAACAACTGATGCAAGTATACCAGCTCCAAGTGGCTGAAGAAATGGCAAAGGAGATTAAGAAGAAAATCCGAAAGAAACTCAAGGAGCAGTTGTCTTACTTTCCCTTAGATTCTTCATTGCATGATGACAAATTGAGTGGTGAAAAAAGAAAAAAGAAAAAAAAGAAAGTTCCCACCTTGTCTAAATCTGAAACAAGGTATGTTACATTGATAAATATATAATGTCCTCTTTAAAAAACACTATTTTCAGCTTTTGAGTGATACCTGGAGTTTTGTTACTAAGTCCAAGCTTATAGTGCTTGCCTCATAAAAGGCCAGTAATTTTGAGAGACCAGTTGTTGGGGCAATGAATGGCAACTTTATTCAGAAAGCCAGCAAATTCAGAAGATGCTTCATGCCCCAGATAACCATCTTGCCTGAGATAGAATTCAAGCTCCTTCTGAGGAGGAGGGAGTACTAAATACTAAAGGGAGAGGGAGTCAAGTCAAACACTTTCTGGTTCCCATAAACCTCCAGAGAGGATCTGTTCATTTCTTTCTCCCTGCAGTCATTCACAGGTGGACCTGGTAAGGATGTTTCCTGCAAGTTAAACAAAGGTATTTTAGCTTAATTTTCATCACTTGGGGAGCAGTGTTTCCAGAGATGGGCCATTATGTATAATTTAAGCACACAGGCAACATCCTTTTAGTGATTAACTTGTAATAGAATACAAAAGGTTCTTCCTGTTACGATTCCCCCTGTTGGTGTCCATACCACAGTCTTGTGGGATAAGGGACAAAGACCATTCTGCTGAATGGAAGTGACAAATTTCCTTAGACTCTTCAGTCAGCCCTTTTTGAAGTCTTTAGTCAGTCCTGTTTGAACCAGATGAAACCTCTCACCACTTTGTTATCTAATTCATAATAACTTGTGGTTTTGGTTTTAGTTCCCAATACATATATCAAATTTCTATGCTATTTATTTGGACAAAACTGAACAAATTGGTTGCCCCTTCTCCAGCTGTAATGGAATCACCATCTACTTCTGTTGGATAGGCAGACCCGTTGGAGGCAAACTCGTGAATAGTGTAGTACAGAAGTTTTAGTACAGTTAGCAACTCCAGGTCTTTAGCACTTTTAGAGTCTCCTACCTGGGCAGACACCTGGAATGGCCTACCATACAGTATTTTAAAGGTGCTTAATTTAAGCCTGCTTCTGGGAGCCATTGATCCATAGCAGGGCAACTGGCAAGGCCTTATGCGAAGTTAAATGTCTCTTGGCATTAGTATTTTAGTGACATTTATTGTTTTTCCTATTGATTGTGGTCTCCAGGATGAATAGTTTTAATGCTTATTCAAATCAGGATGATTTCCCCAAGGAGGGCTTTCAGAGACTTTCTGTTCATGGAATACGCTTCCACCCACCCTGAAAAAGTATCCACAGCAACACTATCAGGTTACCTGAGATTTCTTGGAATTGCGATATTTAAGTGAAGTCTCTTTTTCAGTGCAGGGTGAGGCAGGTTCCTCTGTGTTGATTCAATGCCTCAAGTCCAAGAGAACCCTTGGGCCTCTTCATTCAGAGTGTCCCTCTCTGCCACATAAGAGGCTCTCATCTTTTGCTGCTGTTCTTCTTTTTCAGCCTAGAGCAGTTTCCGTTTTCCAAAGTTCTTCCTCCTTACAGTAAGCGCATCATTCCTTCCCCAGTGGGGACTTACCTCTCATCCAGTTACTCACCTTCTAGGAATCCAGTGCCTCTGCCAAAAAAGTTTTCATTTTGCATCTTTCTTCTGTTTTTCCCTGTTAAATAGTTTAAAAAAGCAACATCTACCAATTAAGAAATGTTCATTCCAAATGTCCCATCTAATTTTTATAACTTTCTTCTGATACCTGAGGCACTTTGCCCCAAAAAGTCACATCTGCCATTCTAATATTTTCAGGGGTCTCAGGATCTGCATTAGTATGATGTCTGTAGGTATGATAAATCCTTTCCAAAAATTCAGAGAGGTCTTCATTTGTTTTGCTGAATTTCCTGAATATTGTTCAAACCCTTTTGCTTTGGTTTCCCTTTTCAAAGCCCTGCCAAGATGCACTAACAAGTTGTGCTCTACTAAGGGCCTTCTTCCCTCGCTGGGACCCTATTGGTTCAGCTGTGGGTGCTGTCAAGTGGGCTTCATGTATAGAGGATCCTCCCTATGAGAAGGGTTCCAATCTTATGACGGTTGGGATCTTTCCAATTAAACAAGTCTGAGAAACCCAGCCAGCTGTTTGTTTGCATTTAGGCTCCCTACAAGATAACGGCATCGGAGAAGGCAATGGCACCCTACTCTAGTACTCTTGCCTGGAAAATCCCATGGATGGAGCAACCTGGTGGGCTGCAGTCAGACACAACTGAGCGACTTCCCTTTCACTTTTCACTTTCATGCATTGGAGAAGGAAATGGCAACCCACTCCAGTGTTCTTGCCTGGAGAACCCCAGGGACGGGGGAGCCTGGTGGGCTGCCGTCTATGGGGTCGCACAGAGTCGGACACGACTGAAGCGACTTAGCAGCAGCAGCAGCAAGATAACGGCATATAAGGGAAATTACCCTGTTCCCATAGTAGCTTCTGGCTCAATCGGGTGCCCTGTCTGGTCTTAAATGGCAATATCAGAACAAGTCCCTCTCCTCCAGAAACTAACACAGGATTTTCTAACTGATCCCTGTAAGGAGGGGAAGTCCTGAGCCCCAGTGTCAGAAGTTGGGAATGGGTAGGAATGGAAAATGGTGGGAAGGATGGATGTATTGGCATAGTGGCCAGATTGGCTGGGTCAGTTAAGGTTTGAGGAATTAAGGTTTGAAGCAACATATCCTCACTTTCATTCCCTTTCCTTTTCTTCTTTTCTGATAATAGTACAGATGCTTGCATATAAAGGATTATCATTCTTCCCTAATTTTTCACAAAATACCTGTAGAGTCATTCAAAATCCTCTGTGAAATAGCAATTTATCATTAAAAGGATACCTTTTTGCTTTAGCATCAACCAACTGGGATTACAACATGCATTTGAATAGAAATCTGATTAATGCTATGACAGATAGTTTAAGACAACACTGAAATTGAGTAATATCATTTACCAGGATATGCCAGAATGTTAGGAACTCTATATAATTTATAGAATATGAATATTAATAACATTTACCCATGTGATTGGAGAGGGAAATGGCAACCCACTCCAGTATTCTTGCCTGGAAAATCCCATGGGTGGAGGAGCCTGTAGGCTACAGTCCATGGGGTCGCAAAGAGTTGTACACAACTGAGCAACTTCACTTCACTTCTTAACCCATGCGATACAGTCTAAGAAGTGTTAAGTGTTATTTATTTAATAATGCTTCCCATGCAATTGAACATACCAGATAAGCCCAATTAGTTCTATATTCCTCTCTGAGATGGAGAGAAATAATTTGAGATGTTCCAGAGACCCTCTGAAAAACTCCAAAGTTAGCCAGAGGTTAGATGAACTCCACTTAAAACATGATCTTTTTGGAAGTTTGTTAAAAAAGATCAAAAGTTAACCAATGATGATTAAAGATCTCAATGGCAAATACAGATCACTTAAACAAACTCATAATTACCGAAAGTAATTCAATATTTTAATAAAACTTTTTATCCTCTTAGAGAAAGAAATTCAGATTTTTACCACTTTACCTTTAAGATTTCTTAATTAAGTTCAGTCTTACCTTAGAACTTGGTTGTTTCAAGTTATGAAAATCTGGAGAGACTATTCTAGATAGACATTTCCAAAACATTATTCCCATAGAGTTTACTCCAGAACTCCTTACTTCATTTACTTATATTTACTTAAAGCTTTGTCCCATTATTTTATTTTCTGATAAACTTTGTAACAGGAATAGGGTATTTTTGATTTCTGGTGAACCTAAAGTTACAACGAAAGTATTGTACTTAATGTGGATGACTCTAAAGACATGTCTATATAAAAACAAGTTTAAGCTAACTTTTCGTACCAGATATTATTTCCATACTAAGTATTTCCTAGATCATGTGAACCTGAAACTCATTCCGGCCAGTTTCATTGTATTTGAGTATTTGTGTAAGCACTTAATTTCCATTAGGCCAATTAAATAGTGCCCCTTTACAGATTAATTTTGGCAGTGCCACACATCTATAACACATGTGCAATCACACAAACACATAGTTCCCATTCCAAACTTTTAGCCCTGAATCTGATACAACAATGTAAAACCCAGTTGTAAAAGAGGATAGATTCACATTGGGTTTCTAGCAGACAGAACAAATCAAGGTCAGCTGTCTACATGGTGAAACCATTTTACTAATATTTATGGAAAAGACACTTCTGTTTCTATGTGTAGTTTTTGGTGATTTTAGGAACCAAGTACAACTTCTTTTTCCTTGGACTATCCCACTCTTGGACAGGAACAGATTTTTTTTTTCCTGTTTATTTTCCCAATTTCATATCAGTAAAAGTTTTAACTATCACAAACTGATATGGCTACAAATGGAGAAGCAAAAGCACACAAGATGAAACAAAAAACCCAAAGAATAAACAGAAAATCCTAAATAAACCCTCAGGTTTGGTCCTGGGAGTTTCACATGTACTAACAACATAATAAATGACCAAAAATGACCTAATTAACATAACAAGAATAGCAGTATGTGGTGCACAGGGTCCCAAGATGAAGATCTTAAGAGCAACCGTGGCCACACATTGTTACAGTACGATATCATTTTCCTTTCACCCATGGGTTCAGAGCTGTAATAGGATCCCTTACGCAAAATGCACTTCAGAGGACTTTGTTTAGGGATGGATGAAACATTCCTTCTTTTCCAAGACAAACAAAACACAAACAAATGCTAGCATCCAAAGAAACCAAAAAACCAATTCACAGATCAGGTAGAAGGCCTACAGTTCTTTCCTCTCCCCAGTGGAATACCCCACAAAATAAATTGACTTATTCCTGAGGGAAAAAAAGCCCAAAGGTGGGAAGGAAATGAAGTTCCTGGCTGTGCACACTGGAGCGACTTACCCTACCATGTGGAGCCCGTCAGCTCCCAAATGTTGGTTCCTTGCTCCAGTTGCCAGGTATTGGGGCAGCCAGTGCCACTGAAGGGAGTTTTGGAGATCAGATCCTCAGGACAGGTGGTCTCGGCAGCTACGAGGCTCCTGGCTGGCTTCACCAAAATTTGTTCCCAAGCTTAAGCTTGTACTGCTCACTGCACGACAGGCCAATAATTGGTAGACAAGTTGTTGGGGCAAGGAATAATTGCTTTATTTGGAAAACCAGCAAACTGAGAAAACAGTTGACTCGTACCCTGCAAAGAACCATCTTGCCTGAATTAAAATTCAGGCTCCTTTTATACTAAAAGGGGAGGGAGTAAAATCAAACACTTCCTGGTTCCCATCAGCCTCCAGAGGGGGTGTGTTAACTTCTTTCTCCCTGCAATCACTCACAAATGGACCTGGTCAAGATGTTTCCATGAGCTAAACAAAGGTATTTTAGCTTAATGCTCATTGCTTTGGAAGCAGGATTCCCAGAGTCCGGCCATTATGTCTAATTTAAGCTCTCAGGCAGCATCCTTTAGTGATTAACATGTAATGGAATACAAAAGGTTCTTCCCTATTACAGTTTCAGAAAGAAAATGTTTAGTCCTCCTTTTGGACATGTGTACTGTGCATGCTCAATTGCTCAGTCATGTCCGAGTCTTAGAGACCCCATGGACTCTAGTCTGCCAGGCTCCTCTGTCCATGGAATTTCCCAGGCAAGAATACTGGAGTGGGTTGCCATTTCCTACTCCAGGAGATCTTCCTGACCCTGGAATTGAATCTGCATCTCTGGCATCTTCTACATTGGCAGACGGATTCTTTACTACTGTGCCACCTGGGAAGCCTCTTTTGGACACATGGGCAGTACAATAATAACAGCTAACCTTTATGTGGCCCCTTCTTATGTGCTTAATGCTTTACAAGGAATATGTGCTTTTCCCCTTATGACAACTCTGTCAAGAATAGTACTATCATCCTATTTTGCATAATTACATCCTTTATTTAGTTATAAATACTTGTTTAGATATATAAAAACAACATGTTCCCCTTATTTTACAAATAATATTTATTCACTGTAGAACATACAGACACAAAAAGGAAAACATAAGTAATCCACCCATCCAGAGATAATCCCTGTTAGCAATTTGGTATTCCTTTAGCCTTTTTTTATATACAGTACTTACATGTATATGCTTACATACACAATGTGAACTTCGGTGAGTAGATTCTTATTTATTGTCTCTCCTTGGGGTAAACAAGGTAAAAACTATCTTTTAACTTCTGTAAGTTTGTTTTTTGTAATCTACATCTGGATAAACAACTTGAGATGGAAACAGTCTGTATTTGACTATTCTCTGATATTCAGGGTCAGTTTCCTTCAATGTCCTCATCTAAAAATAGTTCCCCTCTTATTAAAAGCTAGACAACCAGTTGTAAGGAAGAGAGGGCAAACAGAGTTGCTAACAGGCACATGCATTAAAAGTTACCCCAGACTTTAACAGCTCAGAACAACAAACATATATTGTCTCCCAGTTTCTATGGCTCAGGAATCTGAGTGGCGTAGTGGGTGTCTCTAACTCAGGGCCTCTCACAGGCTACAATCAGGATGTCAGCCGGGCTGTAGTCATCTCAAGGCGTGGCTAGGGGAGGATCTGCCAAGTGACATGCCAGTTGGAAGATATGGATGATCCACTGCTAAACTCACTCACGTGGCCATTAGCAGGTTTCAGATCCTGACTGGCTTTTGGCCAAAGACGTCAGGTCCTTACCACGTGAACCTCTTTACATGGGCTACTCAGCAAGGGCTCTGAAAGAGAAAAAGTGAGACCAAAGTCACAGTCCTTTGGGAACCTAATCGTAGAAGTGGTACCAATTACTTTTATCATAATCTGTCTATAAGAAGTAAGTCACTTGGTCTAGTCCACAATGAAGAGAAAGGATTACACAAAGATATGAGTATCAGGGAGCTTCCCTGGTGGCTCAGTGGTAAAGAATCCACCTCCCAATGCAGGAGGCGCAGGTTTGATCCCTGGATTGGGAAGATCCTCTGGAGGAGGAAATGGCAACCCACTCCAGTATTCTTGCCTGAAAAATCCCATGCACAGAGGAACCTGGTGCGCGACAGTCCATGGGGTCACAAAGAGTCAGACATGCTTTGGTGACTAAACAACAACATGAGTATTAGGAGGCATGGATCATTGAAGGCCACCTTAAAGACTGCTTACCACAGTACACCATAAATCTTATTTCTTCACACAGTTACCGTATCTGTTATGAACTGTAAGTCATACTCTTAGTAAGATCAGTTTATGAATTTTAAACAAAACCATGCTTTACATGACAAAGACATGCAAAGGGTAACTGTTCTCTTTAAATAACAGTATTTGATGATATGATAGAATAACATGACTTTCTAGAATGACTGCTTTGAAATATTTCTTTACTCTTTATTTCTCACCCCCTTTTTGAAATATGACTAAATATATTGGAAGTCAATTTTTTATTAGATGCAGATTCCTTTTTTAGTTGGTAAGTCACAAACATTAATAGGCTGATTTCTCCTTACAACTCAGTGTGCTTCTAGGCTGCTACCCTTTACCATTTAGTATTAATAGTTCATGTGATGCAGATTTTAATTTTAATGTTAGTCTTCTGAAAACACAGTGGCACATAAGCCACTGGAAAACATAAGCAGTTAATTTTTACCTGGAAATCAAAAGTTGGATATCTGAAGCCTCTTGAAAACAAAACAAACAAAATTAGAACACTTTTTTTTTTTTTGCTTTTAAATAATCTAGAGATTTGTTCATTATTCATTTACTTGGCAGTAGAGTAAGGATGATTTTATCAGTCCCAAGTAAAAACAGATCCATTGATCATAAAATACAATTCGTTTTCCCCAGGAGTTTAGAGATGAGTTTAATTTGGCTCATGGGATATATAACATCACCAAGGATAAATTAGTACACATAATACTTAGTTTGACAGCTAACCAGTTTAGTGTGTAAGAAAATATATGTATCTCCCAGCAGAAAATAATACTGATTTTAGGATTATCCTTGCCTCTAGTTGCTGTTAACTTTGCTGCAGGGTAATAATAATAATGGTACATTTCCAGTGGCTTGAACTTGGATTATATTTGCAGTACATCGATCATCTCTGATGACCCAGTTGAAGGTGAACAAAAGAAAGAATCTCCAGTTGGAGCAGTTACTTCAGATACTCATCAAGATGATGAAGTGAGCTCAAAGGAACAAAATGTAGAAGACAACATGCAAGATGACTCAAAATCCAAACTGAAAAAAAAGAAAAAGAAGGCTAAAACAGGTTTGTTATCCAAATTAAATGAAAAATGTGTGCCTTGGTAGGCATAATTTGATTCAGGGACTTTAGTCCTTAAAACTAAAGAAAATCTAGTCCCGAATGGTATAATTGAAAAAATAATCCAATACAGAATATTTGATACTTAGATTTGTCTAGATTGTAACATTCATTTATTTATAACTGTGGGTCTCTGTGATGAGTTTGTCTTACTTGAGTCATCATTAGTAATGTAGTTGCTATTGTGACACAGATTTCTTCTGTATGTTATTGCCCCTAAATAATTAAGACAGCATTGAAAACTGTAAATGGGCAACAGCCAATAAACATTTCAGATGTTTAAGTTGCATCCCTCTGTCAAACTTGCTATCTTCACGGTTTCTCGTAATTCAGCTTCTTCCTGCCCACTTTTTATTTCACCTCTTGCTTTCTACATTCCTTTCTGCTCATTTCTTTTATCTTATTTTTCATTACTTATTCTTGACTTTTTTCTGCTTCTTACATTTTCTTTTTTTTTTCTTTTCAATTTCCATTTATTTGGCCAAAAATTGTGATTAAAAAATGGGCAATTTTAGATTTTATGGTGCTTATTCATGCTGTTTATGGTGTTTTGTGGCTCCAGTAATTAATTTTTTAAAAAGAAAAGTGTATGTATTATGTGTATACTACTTAGTTAACTTTCACAAACTGGACATGTCTATAAAGTCATCATCCAAATCAAGAACCAGATCATTAGCACTCAGAAGCCCCCCACTAATTCCCTTATAGTTCATTGTCCTACAGGAGTGAGTACTATTTTAACATCTAACACAAAGTTAATTTTCCCTGTTTTTCTATTTTAAGATAAATGTTTAGAATTATAAATACTATGCTCTTTGCTTGTGGCTTTTTTTGCTCCAGATTATCTTGTGTGAGGTTTATACTGTTATTGCATGCACTTGAGCTTATGCATCATGAGTCCTGTTTTTGTACTTAGATATCCATTGTGTGAATATACCACAATTAATTACCTATTCTTACTGATTAACATTTGAGGTGTTGCTAGTATTAAACGATTATAAGTAAAGCTATAATGAACATTCTGGTCACATTTTTTAATCAGCATGTGTATACATTTTTTGTTATTGTTAGACATAGAGTAGAGTAGAGTTTCTATGCCATAAAGTATATATATTTTTCACTTTAACAGATACTTCTCGTTTTCCACACTCGGGTTATCAGTAGATACTAGCCATATTTGAGTTTCCATTGCTCTACATCTTCACTAACATTTATATTGTCAGTATTGTAAAATTTTAGTCATTCTTATAAGTGTTTGGTGATTATTCCATTTTGACTTTGATTTGATTTCCATGGTAACTAATGCAGTTGAGCATCTTATTCATGTTTATTGCCTACTTGGATTCCTTCATGGTAAGTTTGTTCAAGTCTTTTGTATAATTTTTTAAGAAATGGAATTGTCTGCCTTTTTCTAATTGTGAATGTTTTATATAACTAGATAACAAATTTTCATATATATATATAAGAATATATTTAACATATATATCACAAATATCTTCTCTCTCTGGGTTTTATTATTTTTCTCCTACTGGTATTGATATCTTTGGTAAAACAAAATTTAAGGATTTTATATAGCCCAATGTATTCCATGTTTTCCCCTTTGATTTTAAGTGCTGTGATATAAGAAATCTTTCCCAAGTCCTGAAGGTGTTTCTCTATATATAATTTTCAAAAAGACTTTTGTTTCAGTTTTCACTTTTAGATTTGCAGTTTACCTGGAATAGATTTTTATGTATGGGGATAGGTAGTGGTCCAGACCCATTATTTTCTCATATATGCATATGTGCTTGACCTAATACCATTTACTGAAGAGAGCATCTTTGCCCCTGCATTTCAGTGTCACTTTTATCATGAATAAGGTGGCTGTGTAAGTTGATCAGTTTCACTAATCTCCATTCTTAGATGGTTTACGCTAACATCACTATTATGTCTTAGCTACAATAGCTTTATAATAGATGTTGCTGTTAATAATGATAGTTTTATTGCTTCTTTTTTAATTCTTATGTCTTATTCCTTATTTTTACCTTGATACACTGCCTAGAATTTTGATTATAGTGTTAAATAGAAGTGGTAATAACAAATACTCTTCTCTAGCTGCCATCCTTAGGGGAGAGCATCCATTATTTTACCATTGAGTGAGACTTTGTTACAGACTTTTTTGTGAATACCCTTATTGGATTATTCCTAATTGGGTAATAGTTTTTTTTTTTTTCTTTTAACCATTCATAGATATTGAATTTTATCAAATGCTTTTTCTGCATCTGTTAAAATAATCATATTAATTTTTACCCTTTTTTCTATTAATGTGATAATTTGATTATTAAGCGATCTTTGTATTCCTGGCAGAGATGGTGTATTAGCTTTTTTTTTTTTTTTTAATGTATTACTGGATTTAATTTGCTGATACTTTGTTAAGAATTTTTGTACCTGTGTTCACGAGAGAGATTTGTTTGTACTTCTCTGTTGTTGAAATACCCGGAATTAACATCAAAGTTTTGGTGGTCTTAAAAATAATTGGGAAATATTTTCTTTTTCAGTTCTCTGTATTTGTATAAACTGGTGTTATTTCTTCCTTAAATGTTTGGAAGAATTTGCTAATAAACGTTCTTAGGCCACGATTTTCTTTCTGGGAAGAATTTTAAATCAGATTTAGTTTCTTTAATAAATATCAGATTCTTCATATTTTCTGTTTCTTCTGTCAGCTTTGATAGACTGTATTTTTTGAGGAATTTGTCCATTTAATATGGATTTTCAAATTTTGTATGTCTATGGCATCTGAAAGGGTACCCCTTGATACTGGTAATTGGATTTCCCTTGATTTCTTCATCAATCTCAGCATTTTCAATTTATAAATATTTTTAAAGGGCCAACCTTTAGCTTTTGTTTTTATTCTATCATAGATTTGTATATAATTTTAGTGATTTCTTCTGTCTATATTGTTTCCTTTTATAAGTTTCTTTGGGTTTGATTTGCTGTTGATTTCTAACTTTATAAGGAGGATTTTATAAGATTTAAGTCATCCTTTGCTTCTAATTGGAGAAGGAAATGGCAATCCACTCCAGTGCTATTGCCTGGAAAATCCCATGGACAGAAGAGCTTGGTAGGCTACAGTCCATGGGGTCGCAAAGATTCGGACACGACTGAGTGACTTCACTTCACTTTCACTTTGCTTCTAATAATATTAAATGACCATCTAAGCACTACTTTCAGAGAAGGCAGTGGCACCTCACTCCAGTACTCTTGCCTGGAAAATCCCATGGGCGGAGAAGCCTGGGAGGCTGTAGTCCATGGGGTCACTAAGAGTTGTACTCGACTGGGCGACTTCACTTTGAATTTTCAGTTTCACGCATTGGAGAAGGAAATGGCAACCCACTCCAATATTCTTGCCTAGAGAATCTCAGGGACGGGGAAGCCCAGTGGGAGGCCGTCTATGGGGTCGCACAGAGTCAGACACGACTGAAGTGACTTAGCAGCAGCAGCAGCAAGCACTACTTTATCTGCATCCCACAAATTTTTGATATGTTCTATATCATTCCATAAAAGTATTTCTTAATTTCCATTTAAATTTCTTAATTTCCATTTAAATTTCTCCTTTGATCACTCATTATTTAGAAGTGTTTTTTTTAGAAGTGTTTTGTTTAGTTTCAGGCAGCAGTTTCTAGTTATCTTTTTGTTTTGGGTTTTATCTTCCATTGTTGTCAGAGAACATATTGTGAATTATTTCAGTCTCTTGAATTTATTTAGGCTGTCTTATGACCACCTTAGGATGAGTTTGGTAAATATGCCACGTGCACGTGAAAAGAATGTGAATTCTGATGTCACTGGGTATGGTGGTGTCCTATGTATGTCAGATCAAGTTTATTGTATTCTCATCTTCCTGATTTTTTTTTTTTTTGGTCTGCTTATTCTATCAGCTATTCGATGAGTATTAAAGTTTCTAGTATTCTTTTGCATTTCTGTTTTTGTTTGTGTCATTTTTCTCTTTGCATATTTTGGAGCTTTGTTGTTGAATATATACATGCTTAGGATTGCTTTATCTTCCTATCCAATTGACACTTTTGTCATTGTCATAGTCTATTCAAGCTGCTACAACAAAATACCATGACTGGATGCCTTAAATTGTAAATACTTATAACTCATGCTTCTGGAGGCTGGGAAGTCCAAGATCAGGGTGCTTGCAGATTCAATGTGGAAGGGGCAAGAGGTTTTTCTGGGTTCTGTTTTATAAGGGCACTAGTCCCATTCATGAAGGCTCTACCCTCATAATCTAATCATCTTCCAAAGGCCCAACCTCTTAATACTATCACATTGAAGGTTAGGATTTCAGCATGTGAATTTGGGGGAGACATAAGCATTCAGTCTATAGTAATCAATATACAGTGTCCTTTTTAATCTCTAATGGTTCATTCTCCATTACAGTTTCAGTTTGCATGGAACACTGTTACCTTTCTTCATTTCTCCATCGTCTTCCACACACAGTGTGCCCCTAAGTGGTGCCAACCTGGTTGAAGGGGACAGCCTTTAAACCTCTGCTTGGTCCACGGTCTCCAGGTCTAGGTGGGGCCAGACAGTACTCTTATTCTTCTGCCTCCGCGTCCCCGAGGCTCCCTGCCTGTGCTGCCTTGCACAGCCTTTGTTTGAGCCACTTTGTGTCCATGTACCTTTCTTTTTTGCCTTCACTGGTTTTCTTCCCCTACTCCGGCACATGTGGGATCTCAGCCCTCAGGCAGTGACCTCCTTAGGGACAGGTCCCCAGAAAATGTGAAGTGTTCTTGTGCCCCACTCCCGGGTATCTTCTTGTTTATGATCTGTGTCCTTATGTTCATCATCTCACTGTTAGTTTTTCTGTACCATCTAAGTGTTTTATGTTCCTTATTCTCCTTGGCTTCTTTTGAGTTGTTGAGGTCACTTTTAAAGATTTGCTCCTTCTATTAACTTATTAATTATACATTCTTCTACTATTTTTTTTTTTTTTTTTGCTCATGCTCTGAGAGCAGTAAGTTTATTCTTGACTTATGGTCTAATACAAACTAACTCTCTAACAAAATATACTTCTCCAATATACTATTCTAAAACAGTAGAATAGTTTGACTCCATTTGAATCTTGTCAGGTAGTTTCTCTGCATCTGTCTCCCTCCTGCCTTCTAGTTTCTCATCATGTATCTTAGGGCTGCATGTATTTTAAACTTCACAGATTTTACAATTACCATTTTGTACATTTGATATTAATTTATATTCATTCCCAAATTTCCTTTTTTTTTTTTTCATTTTTTATCTGTGCTAAGAATTCAGTTTATTCTTTCTTTCAGTGCAGGCCAGCTAATTTACTCAGATTTTGTTGTGTTAAAAGAGCCTTTACCTTCATTTTTGAAGCATGTTTGTTAATATATAATTTTAGGTTGCAGGAAGTTGTATTAATACAGTTGTCTTCTGGGCTCCATCATTTTTTAATCCCAACTGTAATCTTATTTCTGTGCCTTTGAAGGGTCTGTTGTCTTTTTTCCCCCTTTGCCTGCTCTTTAGATTTTCTGTTTATCTTTGGTTCAGTATTTTATCATGCTGTGCCTAAGTATAGCTTTGTTGGAAGCTATCCTGCTTAGAGTTTACTGATTGATGTCATTTATCACTTGTGGATATCACTGACCTAGAGCCAGACATCCTGGAATGTGAAGTCAAGTGGGCCTTAGAAAGCATCGCTACGAACAAAGCTAGTGGAGGTGATGGAATTTCAGTTGAGCTTTCCAAATCCTGAAAGAAGATGCTGTGAAAGTGCTGCACTCAATATGCCAGCAAATTTGGAAAACTCAGCAGTGGCCATAGGTCTGGAAAAGGTCCGTTTTCATTCCAATCCCAAGGAACGGCAATGCCAAAGAATGCTCATACTACCACACAATTGCACTCATCTCACACGCTAGTAAAGTAATGCTCAAAATTCTCCAAGCCAGGCTTCAGCAATATGTGAACCGTGACCTTCCTGATGTTCAAGCTGGTTTTAGAAAAGGCAAAGGAACCAGAGAACATCTCCTGGATCATAGAAAAAGCAAGAGAGTTCCAGAAAAGCATCTGTTTCTGCTTTATTGACTGTGCCAAAGCCTTTGACTGTGTGGATCACAATAAACTGTGGAAAATTCTGAAAGGTGGGAATACCAGACCACCTGATCTGCCTCTGGAGAAATTTGTATGCAGGTCAGGAAGCAACAGTTAGAACTGGACATGGAACAACAGACTGGTTCCAAATAGGAAAAGGAGTTCGTCAAGGCTGTATGTTGTCACCCTGTTTATTTAACTTCTATGCAGAGTACATCATGAGAAACGCTGGACTGGAAGAAACACAAGCTGGAATCAAGATTGCCGGGAGGAATATCAATAACCTCAGATATGCAGATGACACCACCCTTATGGCAGAAAGTGAAGAGGAATTCAAAAGCCTCTTGATGAAAGTGAAAGTGGAGAGTGAAAAAGTTGGCTTAAAGCTCAACATTCAGAAAACGAAGATCATAGCATCCGGTCCCACCACTTCATGGGAAATAGATGGGGAAACAGTGGAATCAGTGTCAGACTTTATTTTTCTGGGCTCCAAAATCACTGCAGATGGTGACTGTAGCCATGAAATTAAAAGACGCTTACTCCTTGGAAGGAAAGTTATGACCAACCTAGATAGCATATTGAAAAGCAGAGACATTACTTTGCCAACAAAGGTTTGTCTAGTCAAGGCTATGGTTTTTCCTGTGGTCATGTATGGATGTTAGAGTTGGACTGTCAAGAAGGCTGAGCGCCGAAGAATTGATACTTTTGAACTGTGGTGTTGGAGAAGACTCTTGAGAGTCCCTTGGACTGCAAGGAGATCCAACCAGTCCATTCTGAAGGAGGTCAGCCCTGGGATTTCTTTGGAAGGAATAATGCTAAAGCTGAAACTCCAGTACTTTGGCCACCTCATGCGAAGAGTTGACTCATTGGAAAAGACTCTGATGCTGGAAGGATTGGGGGCAAGAGGAGAAGAGGACGACAGAGGATGAGATGGCTGGATGGCATCACTGACTCGATGGACGTGAGTCTCAGTGAACTCCGGGAGTTAGTGCTGGACTGGGAGGCCTGGCGTGCTGCGATTCATGGGGTCGCAAAGAGTTGGATGCGACTGATCGACTGATCTGATCTGATCTGATCACTTGTGGAAAATTCTTACTCATTATTGCTTTGAATATGGCTTCTTTATCATCCTCTCCTGTTTTTCTAGATATTTATAACTTCACAAACTCTTTTGAGTTTGTCCACATGTTTCTTATGATTTTTCCCTGAAGTTCTTTTTTTTTTCATTATGCTTTGGTTTGGATATTTATAATGATTTTTCTTCTGCATCCAATATGCTTTTAGATACATCCATTGAATTCCTAATTTCAGGTGATATATTTTTCAGTTCCATAATGCCTGTTTTTTTTTTTAATCAATTTCAATTCTCTGTAGAAAGTCTCCATTTTTAAAAATTATTTTGTCCTTCTTTCCTTTTTTTCTTGAATATTAATCATTATTATTTAAAGTTCTTGTGTGCTAACTCCAGTACATATCATCTGTAGGTCTGCTTCTGTTTTCTGTATTTTCTCTTGGATATTGGTCATATAGTCTTGTGTCTTTTATGTCTAGTAACTTTTTTTATATGCTGGACATTGTATGTAGAATTCCAGAGTTGCATCTTCCACTAGAGAGGGTTTTCTCTTTCCACTCTTAGGCAGACAGAGCGGACAACTAATTGCAACTAATCTAAGCTAAGTCAGATCTGTGTCATAGTGTTGGTAGGACCCTGTCTCTATTTGCCCAGTTCCCAGGATGTGGCCTTCCAGGTGTTTCAAATTGAGAGCCGTGCAGATATTTGCCTTGTTAGCCCTTGAGAACTTGGGGAGAGTCAGCTTTGCCTTTCAGAGGTTTTCAGCTTAGCCCTTTAGCCTTCTGCCCCGTACAACTTCAAATTTTGGCAAACGTCGTGAGGGAGAGCCTGGCCATGTGGCTGAGGCCTCTCAAGTCTCCTGGTTTTGTCACTCCAGCTCCATGTGAACACCAGAATCTCTGCTGGCTTCTCTGTCCCCCCGTAGGGGCCTTCTGCCAGGGGCCATGCCTGAATTCTCAACCTCTAGATATGCCCAGAATTGGTAAGTGACCCCAGGTGAAAAGTGGCTGTAGGCATAAAATTACCATGCCCTCCAGGGCTTCCTCCTTGCCTGCTTTGTTTCAGGCCCTTCCCTCTGGTGAGTCCTTGTTTGCTAAAACAAGACTGGGAGGTTTCACTCCTCTTTCGCCTCTCCCACTGGCCATGTGTTTGAGGCCACTTTTATCACTTAACCCCGCACAACGACTGAAAATTTTTCTGGTTACTCTTTCTCCTAGTAGTGAACTTCTGCCTTTGTCCTCTTCTCATATCCTGATCAGAAAGTGTCCCCAGACACTGAAACAGCTGCCAGTCTATCAGCTTACCCTAGATTGATTCTCCCTCTCTGGACTTTAAGTCCATCTACTGTCCATTGTTTTTGTACTTTTCTGATGCCTTTAAAAATAAGGTTTTGCAATTTATTTGGCTTTTTCAAGTTGTTTTTTATCAGAAACATTGACCTGCAACATTCCTGCTGCATTCTACCCAGAAACAGAAATTGTAGTTATAAACAATTTGAGTGATACATGTTCCACTTAGAAAATACCTAGATAAAATTACTTTTTTGTCTTTGGCTCTCATTTTTTTCTTTCTGTGTTGTTGGTCATTGTTAGGGAAAACAAAGAAAGATACCTCACCCTATTTTAATGCATTTAGTAAATAAAGCATTTACTGTCAGAGCGTAGTCTGCTATTGTTTGGCTTTTTCTTTGTTTTTCCTTGAAGTGTCTTTGTGAACAGAGATAAATAAGTATGGATCATAAGCATTAGATTATCTGTAAATTCAGTGTTTATTGTTGAGTATATTGTTATGGGAACAATTAATTATCACATTGATAACATCGATTTTCTTCCATGCATGTGGTTTCAGATGATAATGAAGATACTGATGGTGATGGTGTTCATGAAATAACAAGCCGTGATAGTCCAGTTTATCCCAAATGTTTGCTTGATGATGACCTTGTCCTGGGAGTTTACATTCACCGAACTGATCGTCTTAAGTCAGATTTTATGATTTCTCACCCAATGGTCAAAATTCATGTGGTTGATGAGAATACTGGTCAATATGTCAAGAAAGATGATAGGTAATTTTTTTAATTGTACAGGCAGTCCTTGAAATTGAAACTGTCTACAGTAGAAGTCCTTTTTCTACCACTGACGGTCATTCCCTGATAGCTCAGTTGGTAAGGAATCCTCCTACAGTGCAGGAGACCCGGGTTCAATCCCTGGGTCGGGAAGATCCACTGGAGAAGGGAAAGACTATCCACACCAGTATTCTTGGACTTCCCTTGTGGCTCAGATGGTAAAGAATCTACCTGCAATGTCGGGAGACCTGGGTTCGATCCCTGGGTTGGGAAGATTCCCCTGGAGAAGGGAAAGACTATCCACTCTGGTATTCTGGCCTGGAGAATTCCGTGGACTGTATGTATAGTCCATGGGGTTGCAAAGAGTCAGATACGACTGACTGACTGACTGTCGCTTTCAATTTTCATACTAATTGTAGGTGTTCTTCAACTATTGATATTGATCAATATGTTTTATAGAAGAAATGAAGTGACTGTGCTAATTGAGTAATTAATTTTCAGTAGAGGGGAGTTGAGAGAGTTTCTCTGAAGCTTAATGACTAATTTATGATATTTAGGTTACATTGTAAGTCGTCTCATGTTACACTGTAAATCCTTTAGTTGTCTAACCTCATATTTTCATATATATTTTCTTTTGAATGTAATGTATTGTCTGTCCCTCAGGTGAGGCAGATGTCTTGAATTTAATTTTTCCTAGTATTAATTTTGTAGCTAATACATGCTTAAGGCCCAAATACAAAGTATAATAAATGACTGTACTAGAATTCAAAAAAATTATTTGCCTGGAAAAATGGCAGAAATTGGAAACAAGAAAATTATCAAAAGGTTATTCACTTATTCATTTGTCTTGGAGCATAGAAAGAAAATATAACAAACCTTGAAGTACATACAATCCTGTTGTGCTCAAATTTTGTTTATTAAATCTAATGTACTAACTTACCACAAACTCAATTTAATATTCTGAAGATGTTACTTTATTCTAGCTTTATATACTGAAGGACAAATCATACCTCTCACTTTATATTTAAATAATAAAATAATTCTTTGAAACTGAGAGTATGTAAATGCAAAATGAACTGAGATACTACTACTTTTCAGCCTCATAAAATGTGTAGCTTTCTAGATACATAAAATATTTTTTCCTTGTGTATCATGGCTATTTATTGTTTCTGATCACCTCACCTTGAACACCCTAGTTTTATTTTTTTCTTGCCTTCTCAAAATTACAAAGAATCGTGTTAATAGCAGTATCTTTTTTGAACAGTGAACGGCCTGTTTCGTCTTACTATGAAAAAGAGAATGTGGATTATATTCTTCCTATCATGACCCAGCCGTATGATTTTAAACAGTTAAAATCAAGGCTTCCAGAGTGGGAAGAACAAATTATATTTAATGAAAACTTTCCCTATTTGCTTCGAGATTTTGAGGAGAGCCCTAAAGTCATCCTTTTCTTTGAGGTATGAATTGAATAGAGCATAAGTTTTAATTAATATTTTAATAGCACAAATATAAGTTTTTATTTTGGGGCTTCCCAAGAGCTAGTGGTAATGAACCTGCCTGCCAGTGCAGGAGACTTAAGAGATCAGAGTTCGATCTCTGGGTCAGGAAGATCCCCTGAAGCAGGACATGGCAACTCACTTCAGTATTCTTGCCTAGAGAATCCCATGGACAGAGGAGCCTGGCAGGCTACAGTCCATAGGGTCACAAAGAGTCAGACACAGGTGAAGAAACTTAGCACACAAGCTATTATTTTAGTAGATTAGTAATTCAAAAAAGTGGTGTGAGAATTTGAGGATAACTTGATAATATCCATCAGAAGTCCTTAAAGCTGTTATTCTAACTTTTGGTATTTCTTCTAAAGGATAAGTGTCAAGTACTCAAAGATGTGTATGTAAGGATGTTTATTTCAGCACTGTTTATAACAGCAGAAATTTTAAGGAAATAGGTCTCTTCAGTTAGCAAGAGGTTTGGTTAAATAAATTATGATTTTTATTAAACTTATGATATTTACATGATGATATACATATGTATATATTGACTTGGGCTATCCACTACATATTATATGAAAATAGTTTGCAAAATAGTGTTGGAATACATAGAACAAGATTTAAATACCTGTAAACTTGATGTTAATGTTCATCAGCTATGAGTCTAGGTTACAAGTTGTTTTTACTTTGTTATGTATTTTTCTTACACTGTCAGTGTTTTTTTCATTGGGAATGTATTACATTGAAGACAAGTTTAAGTATATAAGAAATAGGAATAAATTGGAGTATGTATTATTTTTTAAGTAGTCTTCTATAGATTTGTTACCTCAGCAGACCTTTTAATAAGCACCAGTAGGCTCAAAGTGGTCGTCTTTGACAAGTACCTAGAATACATGTGGCTGGTTGGTTGGAAATCCGTGAAGTTTAATATCCAGACAAGATGGAGATATGAAAGAAAATCTTTTGAGAAGCCTAATAAAAACATATATCTAAAGAGAAAATACCCAACTTAGGAAGTTGATCCAAGGAGGAACCTGCAGATAAGGCCATGAGTTTATTAAACAAACAAGTCTTTGAAGTCTGTGCTCATACATTCAAAAATGAGCAAAGCCTAAGAATTCTATGCCTGGTATATTTTTGCCAGGACTACATTTGAGATAATACTTTGTCTTGAGTTTTAAATAAATCTTAAAAGATTTATTGATAAAAGATAAAGTGATCAGAAACAGACCTTACTAACTGGGTGAGTTAAAAGTGAGCGAGATGAGATAAAAATGTTTTTCTTCTAAGTGAGGGTTTTTAAAATTTTATTAATATTAGAAAATATTAAATTTTAAATAACCTAGTATACTGTGAAATAATTTTTTATGCTTACTTACAGATTCTTGATTTCTTAAGCATGGAAGAAATTAAGAATAACTCTGAAATTCAAAACCAAGAATGTGGCTTCCGGAAAATTGCCTGGGCATTTCTCAAGGTATGTTTTTCAAATCTTCAAGTGTTATGGGTTATTTTTTTTTTCAACTCAGTTTGGTGTCATATAAGGAGTTAGGATAAGGAGGTAAGATTGCCGTGGTGAAGAGGTATTAATTCAAACTCAAATGATGCTCATTCAGATTCTTAGATGTTTGTTCAGTACTTAGATGTGTGCCAGATACACTTTATGCTCTGGAGACCCAGCATTGAAAAAGACACACACAGCCCTGCCCACATTTATTCAACTCAACAAATTATTTATTGAACCCTTTCTATGTGCCAGCCACTGTTCTATTCAGTGAACAAAGAAGATAAACTCCTTGACCTCATGGCCTTCATATTCTAGCAAGAAAAACAGGCATAAAACAGTTGATCATAAAGCTTAGCATTTATTATAATTTTTATGAATACTATCAAGATGATGAAAGCATCTGTGGTATCAGGTAAAGGTCTCCTACAGAAAGGACATTGAACCTGATCATGAGCTGGATGGCAGGAATGAGAAAGAGAGAGTTCTCGGTTGGGTGCAGAGTATGCAAAGACCCTGATGTTGTAAGGAGCAAGGAATACCTCGATAACCGAAAGAAGGCCACTGAGAATGAAGGACAGAGACTGAGGGAGAAAACGGTGCCTGGAGAGCTTGCTGAGGTAGACGGGGCCTTGGTTATACAAGGTCTTCGAGCCCAAGCCATTATAGCAACTAGCCACCATTATAGACTTTAAAGAGTAATGGGAAGCCATTTAATGATTTTAAACAAAAGGGTGAAATAATCTGATTTATTTTTTATAAAGCTTACTTTGCTGGGTAGAGAATGAATTAGAGAGGTCAGAAATGTAGATACTGGAAATCAAAGTAGAAACTTCTTGCTGTAGTCCAGGTATAAAATGATGGTATCTTTGACAAGGATGTTTCAACAGAGATGAAACATATGGATAGATTGATGTTTTAAAAGGGTAAATTTTAATTTCATAATTTTTTTATTTCTGACTTTGAACATAAATTTGAGTTGTAAGAAGTCTTGAGTAATTAACCTGTTGTGTATTATCTTATAAAATTTTTCCATTTGTGCATCCATTCATTCAACAAATATTTACTAAGTGTCTGTGAATTGCCAGGCACTCTTTTAAATATAGGGTATTTGTAGATAAATTAGACATTGTCCTGGCCCTCCAGTTCAGTTTCTATGTAAACGTATTGCCCATATGATTGTGTGCTATGGAGCAGACGCTGTGAAAACCCAGATGAGACACCTAGTCCATGCTGAAGTTTAGAGGCTTTAGAAGAGGTGCAGTCTGCTTGCTGAATGGCAGCAGATTGACTGTGGTGAGGAAGTCATTAATTCTAGAGTGGTTTTAGAATCCCGCTGTCCATTGTACCTTCTAAAATCTCCCTTCTGTAACCTCTTATACCTTTTTCTAGACCCCATCTCATACTAAATCAAATAAATAAAAACAAAAGACCAAAAAGGGTCACATTCACAGAGTGAATGAACATTGCCACCTTGTGGTGTAATAAGAAACTGCTTTCATTACTTTTATGCTACGGTCTGTGCAGAACTGCCCTATTTACTGTCAGTTGCACTTGGGAAACGATGTATTTCACAACATTTTATCTTTTAAGTGTTATACAAATTTTTATTTATTTATTCATGCAATCAGAAGTAAAGGGTACATTATTGTATGTGCGTCCTCTGTTGTAAACATATATATCTTTCATTAGACTGTAAGTTTTCAAGTCACTGGCAATTCTTTTGGGCCAATTTGTTGAACATATTTTAGTCTGTACATTACCAAATCTCTTTGCATTTAATATATTACTCTTGAAATTCTCTATAATATCATTCCATGCACATGAATGGCACACAGAAAGTGCTCCATGAGTATCTACTGAGGGAATTAATAAATATATGGAAACTGACTAAAAAAAACTCATCTTTGAGAAAATAACATGAATCAGATTACAATGCACATGTTTTAATACCTGTACCGTTGGTTCTAGGAATGTCCTAGGTAATTGTGAAGTTATCATAGTGATCCAAATGAACCCCAAAGAACTTTGTCCAGATATAAATGAGACTTTATCCTGATTCTCAGGTAGAGGCGCTCTTGATTCTTTAAGCACATGTATATGACTAATCTGTTAAACTACAAAATAATAAAACCTTATTTATTCACGCTTCACATTCTATGGTTTGTAATCATAATGGCAGGATTTGGCTGAATCTTAGTTGTTTACTCATACTAAGCAGCATACTTGTATAAACTAAATTGGTTAGTGAATATTAAAACAACTTATGGAAAGTATGATTTAGAATCTGGGGAATAAATAACCTTCTAAAAATGATATTATTGCCTTATGATAAGCTTTAGGCAGATAGTACAGTTTATGAAAGGAATCATCAGTGCTTAATATTTAATGACTAAACATCTCAATTGCTCAGTTTGAAACTATTTTTTTAATCCCTCTATTTCATAATGTCACCCCTCAGCTTACAACCTCCGTTGACTTTACATCCTCTTCTACAGGGGTAGGGAAAAGATGAGTTGTATTTTTGCTAACTTTTGTTTCTTTATTGATACCTTCTTCCTGAACGCAATGCAAATCTGGGTTTTGCCTCAGCTAATAAAGCTTCTATTTGCCAAATTATTGAACATTTTCTAGTTCTTTTACCAGTCATGCTTATGTGTGTAATACCATGGTTTTGAAGCTCTTGATACCTTGGTTTTTCTTGACACCATTTTTTCCTGATTTCCTTATCACGTTCCTTCGGTTTCCTTCCTGGTCTTCCACCTATCTCTTTAATATCAATCCTGCTCATGATTTCATCTGTAATCCACTTTTCTTAGACCCGCTTTTCCTGCTTATGCTTTAAAATTCAGACATTTCAGCTTGGGTGACCCATAGCTATGACTCCCCCAAACTGAACATCCTCCCTAAATCTCTTGCATCTTCCCTATCTGCTGCCTCATTTGGTAGCACCGCCATCTGCCCAGTCTCCCAGGTTTACCACCTTAGAGCTGCCTTATCTGTTTTGGTAGCTACAAGTCATATGTGGCTGTTTGAATTCAAATTAATGAGCTAAAATTAAATGTAATTAAAATTTGATTTCCACAGTTGCCCTAGCCCCACTTCAAGTGCTCGACAGCCATAGTGACTAGTGGATACTGTCTTGCATGGCACAAGTTGAGAGCATGTCTGTCATCACAGAAAGTTCTGTTGGATGCGCTACGTTAAGCATCTTTCTTGGCTCTTCCCCGTTTACTTTCCAAGTTGCACGATCAGTAACAGTTATTAAATGTTCCCTGTGCTCTGTCCCTTCCTACTCTTCCAGTTTGTCACCTCCATGTTCTGCCTGAACTGCTGCAGAAGCTCTCAGCTGTCTCTACTAATTTGTAAAGGACACAAAGGTTAACAGAGGTATTTTCTACTTAACGGTCACAGTCTAGTGAAAGAGAACCTAATTTTGAGTTGGTGAGATAATTTTCCTCCTAAGAATGTCCACTTATTTAGCTTAAACGTATGTTGCCTTGTTTAATAGTTTTTTAAATTGAATAGACCTTTTTAAGAAGGTGAACCAAAACATTTTAAAAACATAATATGGAGCTCTCTTTTAGAATAATTTTGACTTTTTGAAAGTTTAACCATGAAATTTTACCAGTAAAAATACTGATGTTGAACAAATGGGAAATTTGTTTCTGTGTTTAAATAATATGCATTTTAATCTTTATCAGTATTGTTACAAACAGATGTATGTTGATCACCTTATTTGTACAAAGTGACACCGGCCACAGTAATGCTAATGCTTTACCAATGGTCTGAAGTTGTATAGGGGGAAAGACAGCTCTTAGGATGTCATTTGGGTTACCTTGTCAAAATGATCTGAAACCGTGCTTAACCAACTGTGTCAGTGTTCTTTGCTTTACAAATCTGAGGAACTTCAGCATGCCATATTAATCTTTTTAAAATGAATTTTGGACTGTCTACTGTTGGTTTATTGGGCATCTTTTCAGTGAAAGTAACGTTTCATTTGAATTCTCATTTTAAGCTTCTAGGAGCCAATGGAAATGTAAACATCAATTCAAAACTTCGCTTGCAACTGTATTACCCACCTACTAAGCCTCGATCCCAGTCAAATGTCGTTGAGGTTTTTGAGTGGTGGTCAAGATGTCCAAGAAATCATTATCCATCAACGCTGTATGTAACTGTAAGAGGATTGAAAGTTCCAGAATTTGTAAGTTAATAGCACATGCAAAAAAATATATTTTCTGTTGTTGAGATTAAAGGGTGGGTGATGGTTTCTATTTCTATACAGATAAAAACTTTAGAATTATTTTAATAGATATCTGAAGTAGAAAGGAAACTTCAGAGATTATATATTAAGCCTGTAATAGCTGATACTTAAAAGACATTTTAATGAATTTTAAGTCCTAAATATCGATTTCAATTTTAAGATTTAAAAAAAAATGCTAATCTTTAAATATTAAAGATAAAAGAATGACTTAATGTGTGGTGGTGGTTTAGTCACTAAGTCGTGTCTGACTCTTGTGACCCCATGGACTGTAGCCCGCCAGGCACATCTGTCCATGGGGTTCTCCAGGCAAGAACAGTGGAGTGGGTTGCCATTTCCTTCTCCAGGGGATCTTCCCAACCCAGGAATCTAACCCGGGGCTCCTGCATTGCACACAGATGACTTAATGTGGAAATTGACAAACAGGACCAGACAGTAAATAGTTTCAGCTTTGCAGGCTATGCAGTCTCTGTCGCAGCTACTCAACCTAAAGTGAAAGTAGCTACATACACATATGTAGATGATAACCAAACAGATGGTTTTGGATGTGTTTGAATAAAACTTTATTTGCAAAAATGTCATTGGGCTACATTTAGGTCATAGCTTGCAGATTTTTAGATCATAGCTTGCAGGTTTTTAGATCATAGCTTGCAGATTATTTGAATTATTATTCAAATAATCAACAAGTAATATTTCTACTTCTGTTGTATATAGATTAAAATTATGAGTATCTTAGCAAACATTTGTCCTAAAATGAGGTGAAACTTTTGCTTTTGTCTCATTGATACAAAACATTTCAGGCCATTCTGCATATTCTGTATTGATATAAACTGTGACCACAGTGTTGGTTTTCATTGGTTTGAATGGAATTAAATCTATTTTAAGAAATGGAGGATTTAAAAACATTAGGTCTTTATGTTATGATCTTAAAGCCAGAGATTCCATAGTGCAATGCCAGAGCTATAATATAACATCTGGTAGATATTGGTGAAGAGGTAGAAACAAAGGGACAGAGTGACTAAAACTATTTCGTTGGAGTTCTGTTTTAGCCTTTCCCTCTTTTAAGGCTTTTAGGTTTAAGACTAATTTCAAGCAACTTTCGTTTTATTTAAAGTGATAGTGAAAGTTGTTTTGTTACCTCCAACTCTTTGTGAATCCATGGAGTATACAGCCCATGGAATTCTCCAAGCTAGAATACTGGAGTGGGTAGCCTCTCCCTTCTCCAGGGGATCTTCCCAACCCAGGGATCGAACCCAGGTCTCCCACATTGCAGGTGGATTCTTAACCAGCTGAGCCACAGGGGAAGCCCAAGATTACTGGAGTGGGTAGCCTATCCCTTCTCCAGCAGATCTTCCCAACCCAAGAATCGAACCAGGGTCTTCTGCATTGCAGGCGGATTCTTTACCAACTGAGCTATCAGGGAAGCCCATTCATTTTACTTTATTTAAATAGTGTACAAATAAAAGTAGAATTTTTTCTGGATTACATTTTGAAACATTTTCATATTATACTGTTTGTTTCAATATTTTAAAAGCCACATATGCTAGAAAAGAGAAAAAGATTAGCATGAGACATACATTTTCTCATTTTCTGTACGTACTTAGGTAAAGCCATCTTACCGTTCTATGATGGCTCTTCAGGAAGAAAAGGGTAAACCAGTATACTGTGAGCGACACCATGAGCCAAGTTTAGTGGACACGGAGCCTGGATTAGAAGATTCAAAGGAAGTGGTGAAGTGGAAACGGTTGCCTGGGCAGGTAAGTGTTCACTGACACTGGATTCATTTAGATATTTATTTTAAAATGCGCCGTCAGCTCCTAGGGTAAATAGCTTGCTACTTAAAGCTTTCAGGTTATCCTTGTTTTTAGCCATGATCTTGTCTGCCTATTCATTCATTTGGTAAATAATAATAGAGTGCCTAGCGGGTACATACAGATATTATCTTAAGTTCTTTGGGGTTATGGAGAGTTTTATTAGTTTGCCAGAGCTGCCATAAGAAAGATCACAGACAGGTTGGCTTAATCAATAGAAATGTATTTTCTCGTAATTCTGGAGGCTGGAAGTCCCAGATTAAGGGTTGGCAGGCTGGTTTATGCTGAGGCCTTTCTCCTTGGCTGGCAGATGGCTGCCATCGTGCTGCTTCTTTGTGGTCTTTTCTCTGTACGTGTATATCCCTGGTGTCTCATCTTCTTATTAGACTACGGCTCACCCTAGCAACCTCATTTTAGCTTAATCTGCTCTGTAAAGACCTTGTATCCAAATACTGTTACATTCTGAGGTACTGGGCTTAGGGCTTCAGCAGAGGAATGTGGGGGGACACAGTTCAGGCCATAAATCGACAGTTTTTAGATTCATGAAATTCTCAGTCCCTGGCTTCTTCCTGAATCACATTTTGATAGAGACAGGTATATGTATATCCTTTTACCAGAAGTTGAGCAGTATTTAAGTTTTCACTAAAATTTTTTTGTACTTGGCTATCATATTTTGCGGTGGCAAGAAGCATTACTGGTGAAGTTTTGCCAGTCGTATTTGTTTCCGTAAAGAGTGGAGTGGTTCATTTTATAGACTCAGTATATACATAAGAGTGACTATTTTCCTAGACTTTTTCATGTTCTGTTTTGCATCATACTTAATTTTCTTTTTGAGGCCAATTTTACAGATACATCTTAAAGTCACTTTTAAACACTTTACACATAATAATATGGAGAGAATAATACTTAGACTGTGCCCTTGGGGACCTTTCACATCAGTTGGGAACATGGGACTTACTGTGCTGTTCACTAACAGGTATTCTGCAAAGAACTCTTCAGGAAATATAGATATAGAAATAATTGTTTAGATGAGCAGTTCTCAAAAGTGTGATTTAGGCACTGTTGGGAGTCCTCAGACCCTTTCAAGGGATCTGTTGAAGTTAGTCTATTTTCAGAATAAGATCATAATAATTCTAATGATTCTGTAATGATTTAATCTGTCTTTTTAACTTTCATTCTCTCACAAGACTTTCATTCTCTCGCACTGGAGTTTTCCAGAGGCTAAATGATATCTGATATCACAAGAGGGTGAATGCAGAAGCAGTTTTGCTTTTATTAAGCAAATCCAGCTACCATTTATTAAGCCAGATATTGAAAAGATTAGCAAAAATATAGAGCAGTTCCATTTTATGAAATCTTTCATGAAAAGAAATTATGTTAACATTTAATGGACTTGCTCTGTTATTTTTTAAATGATTAACAAATGGTTTTTTAATTTCTCAGTTTTAATTTCTAATATGATAAATATCTGTAGATAATAGCCACATTTGGGGATCCTCAAAAAAATTTTAAGACTGTAAAACACCCTGAAATGAAAGCAGTTTGAGGATTTCTGATACGTAAGTGGTGATCTGGAGTGGTGGAAGAAGGGTTCATTCAACAGGTTGGTGGAGCCGATGACAAACTTTAGAGTGGTCAAGTTAGGAGTGAGTGAAGAGGACAGGGAAGAGTAGTTCATACTGGGGCAATGTTAAAAATAAATGGGGAAGCACCTGTTGTATTCCTCAGACACTCAGAGCTTGGTGGGCGGGAAATCCGAGTTTGTGTAAGAGGTCAAGTGGTGATGACAGAGTAGGCCCACACTCTGAAGTGGCTCAAGTGGTGGGTAGCCTAATATTTGATTGTGTGGGGCTGAGGAAAAGTGGGAGGTTTCAGGTGAGAAGGAAGTGTGATAACAATTGTATTTTAGGACAAATTAACAATTTGTCCCAGTGCTGGCAATGGCATGTAGTGGACCTTGAAATAGGATACATCAGAATGAGAGGAAGGTGGCCATTGCAGTCATCGATGTGTGAGGTGAGAAGGATCCAACCTTGGGATGCTGGTGGCAAAAGGGAGAAATGTGACATGAATACGAAAGGAGAAAAGACCTAGTGTGACTGAGTGACTGACAAAGTAGTAAAGAAGTGGAGAGTTGAGGGTGTTGAGGCCCTTTGTTGCTGTTATTAAATGTTCATCAGGTGCTTCTTCTGAGTATAGCGTCTTACTCTGGGAATGCAAGTTAAATGATGGTGCCTTTAGTGTTTTGGCTTTAGTGATGAGGCACAGTTTTCCTTAACTACACCTCCTCCTCTACGAGCAGCAGTAAGTGATTATGAAACCTGCTAACTTTTCCTTCAATTTTTGACCTCTTTTTATCCTCCTCTCCCTTTTCTAAATCATCTGGATGGAAAGATGGTATTGGGTACATTATTGATATCTAATAGATGTCTGTTGAATTTTTCACCTTTCTAGTAGCTGCTCATAATTCTGCCTCTTCATATTGCTGCTAAATTGTGATGCTACTTGTGAGAACCTGGTTCCTGTCCAGAAAGCAGGTCCTTGAGTCAATAGTCTTTGACTGAGCTGGGCTTAACCCTCTGAATAATACTTAATAGCTCTATATAGTACTAGTAGTTACTCACAGGTTTGCTGTGATGAATATGTGTGCGTGTGCACTCAGTCACTCAGTAGTGTTTGACTCTTTGCCATCCCATGGACTGTAGCCCGCCACATTTTTCTGTCCATGGGATTTTCCAGGCAAGAATATTGGAGTGGGAAGCTATTTCCTAACTCCAGGCCATCTTCCCAACCCAGGGATTGGGCCTGCGTCTCCTGTGTCTCCTGCACTAGCGGGCAGATTCCTTATCACTGAACCTCCTGGGAAGCTCATGATGAATATATAAAAAGATGTTTGTAATAAAAGTACCACATTCATGGCATATCATAAGGGCCAAATATACATTTTGAATAATAAGAAAGAAATACAGGAACTAAGGCTCACCAAAGTTTTAAAGAAGTAGAATTAGGACAAGTAAAAGCAAGTAGTATTTTCTACGATACATATCAGTCCTCAAAAAGTTTTGGTTTCATCTGGTAATAAGGAATTAAAACATAAAAATGATGAAGGAATTTTAATAAAAATAGTGAATGAGAAATCAATAGGAAGTGATTGATTTACTCCAAAAATGCATTTTGGAAGGCTTTACAAATGATGGTTATTTAAGAGAAAAAAGAAAGAATGAATATTTATACATCCTGGACTTCAGCTTGGTCTGTATGTCATCTGTAGACTCAGGACAAGTTTATGGTTCCACAAAAATCACTTATTAGTTGCTGTCATGAAAGAAGGGCGTGACACATATTCCCTTTTGTGACTATATGAAAATAATCTGGTAGTGACAGCTTTAGAGTATCAGATCTTGAAATTTTGTGTTTATCTTTTAGGTGAATAGTGCTAGTTAGGCATGGGGTATCAGATCAGATCAGATCAATCGTGTCCGACTCTTTGCGACCCCATGAATCGCAGCACCAGGCGTCCCTGTCCATCACCAACTCCCGGAGTTCACCCAGACTCACGTCCATCGAGTCAGTGATGCCATCCAGCCATCTCATCCTCTGTCGTCCCCTTCTCCTCCTGCCCCCAATCCCTCCCAGCATCAGAGTCTTTTCCAATAAGTCAACTCTTTGCATGAGGTGGCCAAAGTACTGGAGTTTCAGCTTTAGCATCATTCCTTTCAAAGAAATCCCAGGGCTGATCTCCTTCAGAATGGACTGGTTGGATCTCCTTGCAGTCCAAGGGACTCTCAAGAGTCTTCTCCAACACCACAGTTCAAAAACATCAATTCTTCGGCACTCAGCCTTCTTCACAGTCCAACTCTCACATCCATACATGACCACAGGAAAAACCATAGCCTTGACTAGACGGACCTTTGTTGGCAAAGTAATGTCTCTGCTTTTGAATATGCTATCTAGGTTGGTCATAACTTTCCTTCCAAGGAGTAAGCATCTTTTAATTTCATGGCTGCAGTCACCATCTGTAGTGATTTTGGAGCCCAGAAAAATAAAGTCTGACACTGTTTCCACTGTTTCCCCATCTATTTCCCATGAAGTGGTGGGACCAGATGCCATGATCTTCGTTTTCTGAATGTTGAGCTTAAAGCCAGCTTTTTCACTCTCCACTTTCACTTTCATCAAGAGGCTTTTGAGTTCCTCTTCACTTTCTGCCATAAGGGTGGTGTCATCTGCATATCTGAGGTTATTGATATTCCTCCCGGCAATCTTGATTCCAGCTTGTGTTTCTTCCAGTCCAGCGTTTCTCATGATGTACTCTGCATAGAAGTTAAATAAACAGGGTGACAACATACAGCCTTGACGAACTCCTTTTCCTATTTGGAACCAGTCTGTTGTTCCATGTCCAGTTCTAACTGTTGCTTCCTGACCTGCATACAAATTTCTCCAGAGGCAGATCAGGTGGTCTGGTATTCCCATCTCTTTCAGAATTTTCCACAACTTATTGTGATCCACACAGTCAAAGGCTTTGGCATAGTCAATAAAGCAGAAATAGATGCTTTTCTGCAACTCTCTTGCTTTTTCCATGATCCAGCGGATGTTGGCAATTTGATCTCTGGTTCCTCTGCCTTTTCTAAAACCAGCTTGAACATCAGGAAGTTAGCGGTTCACGTATTGCTGAAGCCTGGCTTGGAGAATTTTGAGCATTACTTTACTAGCGTGTGAGGTGAGTGCAATTGTGTGGTAGTTTGAGCATTCTTTGGCATTGCCTTTCTTTGGGATTGGAATGAAAACTGACCTTTTCCAGACCTATGGCCACTGCTGAGTTTTCCACATTTGCTGGCATATTGAGTGCAGCAATTTCACAGCATCATCTTTCAGAATTTGGAATAGCTCAACTGGAATTCCATCACCTCCACTAGCTTTGTTCATAGTGATGCTTTCTAAGGCCCACTTGACTTCACATTCCAGGATATCTGGCTCTAGGTCAGTGATCACACCATCGTGATTATCTGGGTCGTGAAGATCTTTTTTGTACAGTTCTTCTGTGTATTCTTGACATCTCTTCTTAATATCTTCTGCTTCTGTTAGGTCCATACCATTTCTGTCCTTTATCGAGCTCATCTTTGCATGAAATGTTCCTTTGGTATCTCTAATTTTCTTGAAGAGATCCCTAGTCTTTCCCATTCTGTTGTTTTCCTCTATTTCTTTGCATTGATCACTAAGGAAGGCTCTCTTATCTCTTCTTGCTATTCTTTGGAACTCTGCATTCAGATGTTTATATCTTTCCTTTTCTCCTTTGCTTTTCCCTTCTCTTCTTTTCACAGCTATTTGTAAGGCCTCCCCAGAAAGCCATTTTGCTTTTTTGCATTTCTTTTCCTTGGACATGGTCTTGATCCCTGTCTCCTGTACAATGTCACGAACCTCATTCCATAGTTCATCAGACACTCTATCATCAGATCTAGGCCCTTAAATCTATTTCTCACTTCCACTGTGTAATCATAAAGGATTTGATTTAGGTCATACCTGAATGGTCTAGTGGTTTTCCCTACTTTCTTCAATTTAAGTCTGAATTTGGCAATAAGGAGTTCATGGTCTGAGCCACAGTCAGCTCCTGGTCTTGTTTTTGCTGACTGTATAGAGCTTCTCCATCTTTGGCTGCAAAGAATATAATCAGTCTGATTTCGGTGTTGACCATCTGGTGATGTCCATGTATAGAGTCTTGTCTTGTATTGTTGGAAGAGAGTGTTTGTTATGACCAGTGCATTTTCTTGGCAAAACTCTATTAGTCTTTGCCCTGCTTCATTCCGTATTCCAAGGCCAAATTTGCCTGTTACTCCAGGTGTTTCTTGACTTTCTACTTTTGCATTCCAGTCCCCTATAATGAAAAGGACAGCTTTTTTGGGTGTTAGTTCTAAAAGGTCTTGTAGGTCTTCATAGAACCATTCAACCTCAGCTTCTTCAGCATTACTGGTTGGGGCATAGACTTGGATTACTGTGATATTGAATGGTTTGCCTTGGAAACGAACAGATCATTCTGTCATTTTTGAGATTGCATCCAAGTACTGCATTTCAGACACTCTTGTTGACCATGATGGCCACTCCATTTCTTCTGAGGGATTCCTGCCCGCAGTAGTAGATATAATGGTCATCTGAGTTAAATTCACCCATTCCAGTCCATTTTAGTTCGCTGGTTCCTAGAATGTCGACATTCACTCTTGCCATTTCTTGTTTGACCACTTCCAATTTGCCTTGATTCATGGACCTGACATTCCAGGTTCCTATGGAATATTGCTCTTTACAGCATCAGACCTTGCTTCTATCACCAGTCATATCCACAGCTGGGTATTGTTTTTGCTTTGGCTCCATCCCTTCATTCTTTCTGGTAGTGACAGCTTTAGAGTATCAGATCTTGAAATTTTGCATTCATCTTTTAGGTGAATAGTGCTAGTTAGGCATGGGGTATAAATTCACTCAATTTTATGGAGAATTAAAACTGGTTGTCTGCTTTGAAAGTGAAGTAATTTACTATGCTTTTCCATCATTCTGCTTACTTGCTTTCCTCCTCCTCTGCCTCACAGTAAAGGGACCTTTCAAAAAACCAGAAACGGCACCAGCTACAATAATTGAAATTAACAACTAGCTTTCATATTTAATGTTTCTTCATCTGTATTTATAAAATGTATGTTTTACAGGCCTGCCGTATCCCAAACAAGCACCTCTTCTCACTAAATGCAGGAGAGCGAGGATGCTTTTGTCTTGCTTTCTCCCACAATGGAAGAATATTAGCAGCAGCCTGTGCCAGCCGGGATGGATATCCAATTATTTGTGAGTAATGATCCTATCTGTTTAGTCTAATGCTAGACTATGAGAGGATTTTTTTTTTAATTCATTGAAATCTTAATTTGTCATCCACCCATACTACTGAATTAAAATAGATTTCCTCAAGTAAAGTCACAATTCTTTTTAATAATTTACACTATACAGTATATGTCCAGGAATAACAATGAGAATGATTAAACGAAGGATAATAATGAGAATGATTAAATGAAGGATAATAAATTTTTAAAAATATTCAAGAGGTACTCTTTGTGTATTTTCTATTTTAAGTATAGAAATTTTGCAGCATGTAGGATTAATAAATCTCTTGAGGAATTTTAGTCCAATTTTAGTCCTTTGATAATAGTGAGAATTTGGTTATGAAAGCCCTCAAATTTCTTATGTACTAAGACAGTAAAAATTGGCTCAGGAATACCAATGAGGATTTTTAATTATAGTAAATCAGCAGAGAGTCCAAAGACCTACTCTTAAAGTACCTTTAAAAAATGGAGAAACCACGTTGACAAGTTATTTCTGTAACATTAGAAATGTTTTTTCAGTGGGTATTCATGCTCTTCTAGTCATAGAGGCATGAAATACTTTCCCTTCTTGTTTAATGGTGAAAACCAGCTCACCTCAGCAGGAAGTAGCCAGCTCTTCATAGGCATCTGCCCCAAGCACTGTCTTTGAGTTTCCCTCAGCTTCACAGTTTATTATTCCGGGGCTGATTGGCTCTTTTTTTCAGCAAGGACACATAATTGGCTTGATTATCAGCTATTAAGTAAATATTCCTCCTCGTGAAATGTTCACTTTAGATGTACAAAGTTATCATGTAGTTTGATTATGACTATGCTATTCTGCTATCGTTAACATTCACTAAAAGCTATGCATTGGGGAAAAAAAGATTCTAAAAAAAACATACCCCCAGAGTATTAATAGTGATTTTTTTTTTCCACTATGCACTGGGCAGTGAAGTAATTATTTTCATTCTGATATGTATGTTTTTAACATTTCCAGAATAAATATGTGTTACTTCATGCTTTAAGAAAAACTTGAATTTAGATATACCAACTACTGCTTGAATCTGAAAAAAATTTTTAAAAAAGGAAGAATCTTTGTCTTTGGTTTTTGATTATGATGTATCTGCCTGGAATTCATTCAGTTCATAGGATGTACAGATTAATGTTTTCCACAAACTTGGGAAGTTTTTCTTCTTTATTTCTTCAAATGCTATTTCTGCCCCCTTCTGTTTCTTCTCTTCTTCTGAGACTCCCATCATTTCTGTGTTAGTGCACTTGATGGTATGCAACAGATCTCTACACCTTTATTCATTTTTTTCTTTCTGCCCCTCCACCTACGTAATCTTAATTGAATTGTCTTCACGTTTAGTGATTATTCTGACAGTTCATATCTGCTGTTGAGGCCCTCTAGTGAATTGTTTATTATTTCAGTTATTGTACTTTTCAACTCTAGAATTTCTACTTGATCTTTTTTTTTATAACCTCTATCTATTAATTGGTAAGAAATAATTCTCACACCTTCGTTCTTTAGATGTGGTTTTCTTTAGTTCTTTGAACATACTTTTAAGAAAGGATTTAAAGTATTTAACTAGGTGTCATAGACAGTTTCTGTTGACTGCTTTTTTTTTCCTGTTTGTGGCCATACTTTCCTGTTTTGTGTATATGTGTGTGTCTCCCTTGAAAACTGAATATTTTAAATATTACAATGTGGCAACTCTGGAAATCAGGTTCCCTTACTTACCCACCTCCATCTGCCCACCTGGGATCTGTTGTTGTTATCTGTATAGTTATTTTCCTAGTTTTTATTCCTTGTGAGATGCTACCCCTGGAGTTTTTGTCTTGCTAGCTTGGTGGTCAGCTGATGGTTAGAGAGGGATTTTTAAATATCCTTGAGTAAGGAGGTCTCCGTGCCAGTGCCAAAGGGTGCTGTGTGTGTGTGTTGGGGTAGGTTTCCAGTGCTAAAGTAGAGAGTTTACAACTTCACCTTAGCCTTCACTTTCTGTTTGCACGGAGCTTCCCCAGGGCAGTCACAGTAAGATACAAGGCCTTTCAGTGCACAGCCTTTGATGCGTGTGTGTTCTTCTCAATTCCCTGGAATATACTGGAGCTTTTCAAAGTAACCTATGGCCATCTCATTCCCAATATTTCCTTTTACGTTCTTTGATCAGCTTCTTCTACCTGGTTTCACTGCCTCAGAGGGCCACACTACTGATTATTTTATGCACCCCAGGGTTAGGACTCTTCATCCAGAGCATGCTCAGAACCAGGTCAGATAAAGCCAGGCCCTGAGAATGGAGCATTACAGGAAGCTGCCAAATTGTCTAACGGTTTTGTCTTGGGGATGGGCTTTGGAGGTCTTTAGGCCTTTTCTGCCCCATCTCATAGATGCGAGGCTACTATTCTTTGTAGTTTCAAGGCTGTTGGTTTTCAAGGCTACTCTGGAGCTTGGGAGAGGAGAATGGGAACAGGACAACTTAAAACACCACAGAACTCACTGTTGTTGCCAATATTCATATGTTTTTCTTTAGTAAAATGCTCCTCAGGTTGTTATAAGCCTTTAATTCCCAAAATTTTGAAAAAGTTAATTTTGACAATTTTTGCCAGTGTTCTTGTTGCTTTTATGGGGGAGCAGTTTTCCAAGGTCTTTATTTTGCTATAGCAGAAGTTCTTCTGTACATAGTATTTTAAACAGCAGTTGGTTTTGCCACTAGGTGGAAGTAGAGACTTGGAAATTGATCTGTGTTGTTAGACAGTTTTACTGTATACATAACATAACAATACCACAATGCCTTGTTTTTCAGATTAAATTAGAATTTTTCTCTCACAGTAGCAGAGTTTAAGTTTCTCATTGCTTCGAATAGTTAAATTTTGCTTGAAATTTGATTGATTTTCAGATAAAATAGTACTTTATTCATAAAAGCCCAAATTACAGAATCTTTTAAATGAATTATAATTTAAAAGTTATCTGTTTGATAAGTTGATTATCAAAGATTATTAGGATTGCTTTGAAAAGAGATCAGAATAATTGTTAATTGTAGCATATTATAAAATTTTAGATATTTAAGTTCTTGTATCTAAAGCAATTGAAATCTTACTTTTAAGTAGATTTTGAACTTTTTTCATACTGAAAATGTTTTTGGTGATAATATTCTATAGACAGTGCTTACCTTATGTACAAATTATTATAAATTATGAATTTTTATATTATTAAGTTAAGAATCCTCTGTCTGGAACTTACTAATTTGGGGAATATTTTCATTAGTATATGAAATTCCTTCTGGACGTTTCATGAGAGAATTGTGTGGCCACCTCAATATCATTTATGATCTTTGCTGGTCAAAAGACGATCGTTACATTCTTACTGCATCATCTGATGGCACTGCCAGGTTAGTAACTTCAGAAGTACTCACTGCTATGTATGCTTGTTGTTGTTCAGTCACTAAGTTGTGTCCGACTCTTTGAAACCGCATGGATTGCAGCATGCCAGGCTTCCCTGTCGTTCAGTGTCTTCTGGATACTCCTGGATGCTCAAACTCAAGTTCATTGTCAGTGATGCTATCTAACCGTCTCATCCTCTGTGTATGCTGCATGCCCTCAAAGAGAGTAAATAGAATGTAAAGTGATATAACTGCCCTTATGCTTCAATTATGTCTTTCTTATCAAGGGACTGTCATAAATATGCATCATACAGACTCACTGATTAAATAAGTTATGAAAACTTGTTCCTAAACACATGCTGTTAAATATATTTCATTTATATGATATACAGTGTTTCTAATCCTCAGTCTTTAAATGGTCATTTTGTACAGTTTTGATTAATACTTTGAAGTTATTAAACAACTGAGATTTTTTTTCCTGGAATACAAGCTGTTGATAGCAGGGATTCCATCTGTACTGTTTAGCTGGATCCAGAGACCAAGACATGGTGCTGCTCAATGCATAATGTAGGGTCAGTAAATGAATATGCATCTTGCATTTTAAGAGTGTAATAGATTTTCAAATATTTGCATTTTTCAGAATGTCAGTCTTAAAATAATTTAACCCCTTCCAATTTAATAAGTAGTAGTGTTAGTCGCCCAGTTGTGTCTGACTCTTTGCGACCCTATGGACTGTAGCCCACCAGGCTCCTCTGTGCATGGGATTCTCCAGGTAGGAATACTAGAGTGGGTCACCATGCCCTTCTCCACGGGATCTTCCCGACTTAGGAATCAAACCTGGTCTCCTGCAGTGTAGGTAGATTCTTTACTGTCAGAGCCACCGGAGAACTAGAAGCCTACGATTAATCCCTCTTAGCAATATCTTCAATAACCCATCTGGTTTCTTGTTCTTTCAAGTGTAACCATTCTGCCTGACGCCAAGCTATGCTAGAGAAAAAGGCACAACCTTGGTAAGACCTTGACTATGGATTTGAGAGTCATAAAATCCATAAATTCTCATCTCTGCTGAACAATCCTTTTGCTTGTGTTTATTTAGCTATTTTTTTCTTATTCCTCTAGCAACAGATCCAACCAAATCTTACCATGCTTCAAGTTCTTTGCACAATCTTAAGTTCTCTATACAGTCTTCCCACTTTGATTAAGTGACTACCTTCAATTTACAGTGTAATTTAACCTGACATGAAATTCATGTATTTCTCTCTGGTTTACCACCTAATATCCATAAATTTGGGCTTCCCAAGTGGTAAAAAGCCCACCTGCCAATGCAAGAGACATAAGGGGTATGGGTTCAATCCCTTTGTGGGGAAGATCCCCTGAGGAAGGGAATGGCAACCCACTCCAGTATTCTTGCCTGGGAAATCCCATGGACAAAGGAGCCTGGCAGGCTACAGTCCATAGTGTCGTAAAGAGTTGGACATGACTGAAGCGACTTTGCACACACATTCATAAATTTACCCATGTGTATCTCTATTCATGTCTGTTGACAAAGAGATATGGGTCCCCACGATCCTTTATTCAGTGTGTTCTGTGGTTTGGTGTGCTTATCCTGCTCTCTCTCATCTTTTTCAGCTTTGAATTTCACTTATATGCTAATAACTTCGAGCTCCTTCTCTTTTTCAAATTCAGCTATTAACACACTTCTGCCTGGATTGCCCAGTGGTACCGCAAATCCAAATCTGAAATCACCAAATTTTGTTTTCTGTTTTTAACCTTCATATAGTTTTTGTTTTGTTTGTTTTGTTCTTTTTTTTAAATTTAAATATTTAAAAAATTTTACTATGTTGTATTGGTTTCCACCATATAAATCAGCCACAATTATACATACATCCCCTCCTTTCTTAGCTTCCCTCCTCTCCCCCATCCCATCCCTCCAGGTCATCACACAGCACCAGACTGGGCTCCCTGTGTACAAAGCAGCTTCTCACCAGCTGGCCATCTTACACATAGTGTATCTATGTTGATGCTGCTTGTTCTACTCTTTCCCTCTCCACCATGGCCACAAGTCCATTCTCTGCATCTCCAAATTTTTAAATGCGTCTCCTTATCTACCCTGCCTCCCAAGCTGGGAACTCAGAGTAGTGCTATTCATCTTTCTTTCTCACATCTAAGTAGTTCTGAAGTGTATCAATTTTCCCTCCTAAAAGGCTCACATTCTGTCACATTCTTTCTGTCTTCACTGCTGTTGCCTTAATTCAAGCCCTTGTTATCTTTTTGCTTCAACTGTTGCTGCTTAAGCTTTGCCAGTGTTCCCCCTCTAGCTCCTCCACCCCTGCTATGCTAAAATTCTTTCCAAAACCATCTTTCATAATGTCCTGACTTTAAAAAATCTTTGATTGCCACTGCCGTTTGAAAAATGTTCTGGTTCCTTAGCACAGCATGACAGACATGGCCCTCACTGACCTCCCATTTTCTCCTGTGCACTTCCCATAGTACCCTCTGCCTCACTCACACAAACTTCTGAAACGCCCTTAACATCTCATCTTCTTTGGCATCTCCCTGTTACCTTATCGACTCTCCCTATGCTTCCTGCGCTTCTCCTCCCCTTCCTCCCCAACTCATTCACCCAACAAACATCTAAGTGCCGTGGTAAGCCAAGGTGGGCTCATAGTCATCATTGAAGACCCAGCTCAGATTTTACCTTTTTTTTTTTTTTTTTAGATTTTACCATATTTTGAAGTCAACTTGGATTTCCTCACACAACATATGTTGTATAAAGTATACTTTTTACTTTGTGTAGCTTTGGGGTTGATCCTAATTTAGGACTGTTTGCATCCTAAAAATACTACTGTGAAGGATTAATTGAGTGAAAAGAGAATCATTGTGGCTGGAAATAAAAAGATAGTGAGATTTTGAAAGAGATAAGGAATGCTTGCAGTGAATGAACTAAAGTCCTTTGAACCAGAGTTGCTAATGCTCCCAAGTGGCAAGAAGTTGGGTTTTTGGCCAGGTCTTCTGTCTTCCATTGAGGTCACCATCACCTGTTATTGTTAGCATCTTTTGAGTAACTGTTTTCCACTGGTTAGCTCTCTGCTAAATGGGTTTAATCTAAGTCTCCGTCTTTAGTTATCTTCAGTAAAATTTGAGGAGAAAAAAAAAGAGCAGCAGTCCCAATATAATCAGAAAAACTTGTCCATGTGTGGGTGGGTGGGGTGGGTGAAGTCGCTCAGTCGTGTCCGACTCTTTGCGACCCCATGGACTGTAGCCTACCAGGCTTCTCCCTCCATGGGATTCTCCAAGCAAGAGTACTGTCCATGTGTAATGGCTCCCAAATATACCAATGTGTTCTCACTCCATCCTCTCTCCACACCTACTGTTTTAACTTTGGTATATTCTTTTCTTTCCAAATTCAAATAATTTTTTGTATGTTCATCTAGTCTTTACAGATTTGAGTATAAATGTTCTCTGCTATGATCAGTCTGAGTTTTTTTTTCCCACAAACCCAGTAATACATTTCTTTTGATCTTAGATTCTCCCATTGCTTGCATGACTAAAGCCATCACTGATACCAGTTCAGCATTTATATAAAAAGCTTCATTCTTATGTTAAAATATTATGTCTATTGAAATTATATTGAGCTCTTTTTACAATACACTTGTCATTTCTTCTTGTTCTATAGCATTTCAGATGCTGCTGCTAAGATTTATTAGCAGGCAACAGAAGTTTTACTTTCAGCATTCTCCTTAATATTCCCTCAAAATGAGTGATTTTTTTTTCCACTAAGTACTGTATCTCATGTTGCATGAGTTCACTGAAAGTTTCACGATGGTAAAAATGTTTATGCAGTGACACGTGTGTTTTACTTTTACTTGAAAACAGCCTTTCACTTCCTTCATTACTAGTTTGGATTCTTAGTAGTTGAAGATCATATCCTGTATTTTTAAGCAGCTGCTGAGAAAGCTTATAGAATGTTATTCTTGAGTAGCAACTGTAATTTTTCTTCTATAGTTAATTTTGAAAAAAACTTAAGTTGCTTCATTTCTTAGATAGTAATAAAAAGGATGAACTATAAATCCCCATGTTAAAAAATAAATTCTTCTAATTCTGATAACCTAAGTCTTTAAAAATTGAGTGCTTCACACTCATAAAGCACCTGTTTGTTCCTAGATTTTGCCTGTTTTTGCACATTGACTTCAGAGAAGGCAATGGCAACCCACTCCAGTACTAACCTGATAGTTTAACTCTTGGGGTTTACTTTTGTCAAGACTATCGCAATAACAATATAATTTTCTTTTAAATCACCTGTTATATAAAGGAAGAGATATGAGTATAAAAAAGTGAGTACTCAATGTTAGATAACCTGTTTCCTATAAAATATTGTAACTATTTTAATGTTATTTTGTTCAAGTACTTATATAGTAATTTGAAAGTGGCTTCTAAGTCTTTGAGATCTTTTTTTTTTTTCTTTTTCTTTTTTTTTTCTAATTTTATTTTATTTTTAAACTTTACATAATTGTATTAGTTTTGCCAAATATCAAAATGAATCCGCCACAGGTATACATGTGTTCCCCATCCTGAACCCTCCTCCCTCCTCCCTCCCCATACCATCCCTCTGGGTCGTCCCAGTGCACTAGCCCCAAGCATCCAGTATCGTGCATCGAACCTGGACTGGCAACTCGTTTCTTACATGATATTTTACATGTTTCAATGCCATTCTCCCAAATCTTCCCACCCTCTCCCTCTCCCACAGAGTCCATAAGACTGTTCTATACATCAGTGTCTCTTTTGCTGTCTCGTACACCGGGTTATTGTTACCATCTTTCTAAATTCCATATATATGCGTTAGTATACTGTATTTATGTTTTTCCTTCTGGCTTACTTCACTCTGTATAATAGGCTCCAGTTTCATCCACCTCATTAGAACTGATTCAAATGTATTCTTTTTAATGGCTGAGTAATACTCCATTGTGTATATGTACCACAGCTTTCTTATCCATTCATCTGCTGATGGACATCTAGGTTGCTTCCATGTCCTGGCTATTATAAACAGTGCTGCAATGAACATTGGGGTACACGTGTCTCTTTCCCTTCTTTATGTTAATTATGCTTTGAAATTACAAATAAAAAGTTAATGGAGTACCCTATTAAGTCCTCAACTGTAAGGACTTTGGAAAAGCAATATACACAACCTAAATGGGAAATCATTGAAATTTCTTCCTCTATTTTATTTTTTACTTATATTTTATTAGATGCAATATTTTACCAACTATGCATTGTGTTTAATCAATGTCAAGAATAGGTTTAAAAAAAATAGAGACATATGCAAGTACAGTTTTTCATTTTGCAGTATAGATTGCAATTAGTAGATAAATTAATATAATGCTTGAAAATAACTGTAAGAAATAGCTTTGTCAAAATGTAAAGAAGTCTGGTCATCCAATAATGTGATCAGATCAGATTATTTTTATTGTTATAAAATTTACCATTGGTTGTTATCATTTGCTTACTCATAAGGTCCATTGCCTAAATCGGTTCTTAGAGAAACGTCTGCCTTTCAGAAGCAATAGGTAACATTTTCATCCTTTTACAGGATATGGAAAAATGAAATAAACAATACAAATACTTTCCGAGTTTTACCTCATCCTTCTTTTGTTTACACGGCTAAATTCCACCCAGTTGTAAGAGAGCTGGTGGTGACAGGATGCTATGATTCTGTGATACGTATATGGGAAGTTGATATGAGACAGGATCCTGCCGTATTGATCCGACAGTTTGACACTCACAAGAGTTTCATCAACTCTCTATGTTTTGATATTGAAGGTACGTCTGAAATTATATTCAAATTGAAGGCTAGTTACGTGAAGAATTTTTTTAAAATTCTGTTTCACTAGGATAATAATTATTTCAGCTTGAGAGGGACTTTGTGTATTAGATAAAATTAAATATGTTTGTGCATATTTAGATTGTTTGTGCAGATCATATGATAGACCTGGTCATAAATTTGGCACGGCAGTAGTTGTTAGTTAATTTTAAAGTCAGTATATTTCCAAGCATTTTGATTCAACTAATCTTTGCTGTAACAACCAGTCCTGTTCCAAATTTATGAATATATTTCATTGGATTGGTGATTGTTCCCTTAGTAGTTTTCTTAAAGGACTCTTTTCTGTAAATGATAAAATTGAGGAAGATAGGGGGAAAGATCCCAGAACAATGTTGAAAATACGTATTTTAAATGTGGCAACAAGATTTTTTTAAGTATATAAACACATGTTTATGGAAGAGAAATTTGCAATTATTTAAGATTTAATCTTAGAATACAAGTATTATAAATGGTGTTTTAAGGATATAAAATATAATTATTTTATCAGCTGAAAGACTAAAATTTGTTGTATCTATTAAATAGTCAACTTTTCTGTTATTTCAGACATTAGGTTTGTATAGCTGTAAACAATTAGTATGGGATCGTGTCAAAATAATAATATTTCTAATGTACTCAGTTCAACCATAAGGATGTTTATAAGCAGGAACCCCTTCAGGAAAGGTCAACCAAGGCTAGAAAAGCATCTGAAAACTCTTGTCATAGAAAAAGTAGCTCAGATTGTGAAAGGGAGATGAATGATTTCTTCAGGTATTTGGTTAAGGTGCGAAAAAAGTGAAGTCCTTCTGTGTTGCTCCAGTAGGTAGAAATAGAGCCAAAGCTACAGAAAACAGATTTTTCTTTGCTTAGAATTAGAAAGAACATTCTCACATGCAGAGCATTTCAACAGTTGAATAAGCTAAAGTGAAAGTGAAATCTCTCAGTCGAGTCCGACTCTGTGACCACATGGATTATAGCCTACCAGGCTCCTCCATCCATGGGATTTTCCAGGCAAGAGTACTGGAGTGGGGTGCCATTTCCTTCTCCATGAATATGCTAAATGTTAATACTTTTGTGTAAAATATTGCATTCACAGTTGCTGAACAGCCATCTGTTCATATGGATTCTAAAATATGCCTAATTGTTTATGAAGTTAAATCTGATGGCCTTTGAAGTCCCATTAACTGTAGGATGGTTTGACTTTCAGAATTGATGTTAAACTGAAACACCTGTTACTTATTATTTTATTCATTCCCTAATCATTTATTGAGTTCCTACCAGGTCTCAGGTATTATTCTAACAGTATATACTAGAGCATAGGTGTTTCTCCAGGAATGTGAAATGGGTTATATAGGTTAATAAAAGTGAGCAGTACAGATCATATTGGAAAATTAAAATTGTTTTGCTTTGGAATTTGAGCCATGTACACATGAATTGAGATGCTCATTTCATTTTGTTTTCAAATTCAGGTAGGTGACAAAAAAATAAATCACAAGTAACTCAAAAAGGTGAAGAAAATTGGGATCTGATTGTTTGCCATTTGGGCTTTTTTTAAACTACAGTACCTTTTAATAGCACTTCAGTTTTTTGTCTTATTGGGATATGTTTGCCCAATTTCATAATAGTTGAAACAACTTCTGTGTAACATTTTTACCTAAATAATTTTTTTTAAATAGGTCATCACATGTATTCAGGAGACTGCACAGGGGTGATTGTTGTTTGGAACACGTATGTCAAAGTCAACGATGCACAACACTCAGTGCGTCACTGGAGCATAAACAAGGTAGAGTTTCACCTCATACTTGGGGATTTATTTGAAAAAATTGGGAAAAATCACATGACTTACAAGATGCAGGACATGCTGTTCACTCCTTTCAAAGGAATTAAGTTTTTCTCAGTCCCTCAGAAGTCAGTTATCATGTCTTCCTGATGGTTAATTGATAACATAGTGACTTAATGAACATTTTCTTCATTTTGGTTGGGCTTTCCTTTCACATTTTTGAGCCTTAAGTTGCACTCTGGTATTCAGGGATCCATTGGTAAAATTTATGCAAAATGAGGTATATGTTATGTTATCATCTATACATAACAACTTATATTTTTTGCTATTCATATTCTTTTTTTTCTTTGTCCAATAGCATCACTAGAAGCACCATGCTCAAGGTTTTGTTAACAGTGTTATCTCTCAAAATTATGTGATCAAGATTATGTATTAATAAATATGAGGAGGTCTGTCATTTAATCACAGTAATTGTTTCATTTGAAATATACTAAATTGGCCAAAACAAATGAATAATCTCATTTTTTAAGTAGAGTGTTTTTAAGATGGCTTGTATACCAAGCAGCTTTGTTGGTGTATATTTAGTATGTTTTAGTTAAAAATACGAAACAAGTCATTAAACTTGTTTATATATATAAACATTGTCATATATATAAAAACGCTATACCTGTGTTCTTTGGTTTTCTTGTTCTTCATAATAGATTGTAGCAGTTGTCCCTGTTTGAAAAAAGACACATGAAAAAGAATTTCCATCAACTTTAGTTAAATCTGTTGAGTCTGTCATATCAATTTAAAAACCAGTCTATTCTATTTTTAGTCATTCTTATCTAGTCTGTCAGATTAATGAATGATGACTTGAAACTCATGTTGTAGAATTTCATACACTTTGCAAAGAACTTTCTAATTACTTATATATTGATAAGTGATTGGCAAGGTTCCAAAGGCAACATTTCTAGTCATTTGATTCTGCAATACAGAGTCTACTATTTATATTAAAAATCATGTGTTTTCTTTCCCTCTGTGTAGTAACCAAAAGGCAAGTATACCTTGGAAATCTGCCACCTGGTGGTTACTTGAGACAGTCAAATATTAAAAAGTGAGGAAATGAGGAATGGGATGTCCTTTTAACAGCTTATGCCTGGGACAGATGGAGACTGCGATTTCTTACTTGGCTCTCTTCCACCAGTGGAGTGGGGGATGCTGGCTTATGCTCATTTGTCCCTTAAGATGAAACATCCATGCTGCTTGTCACATACTCCTTGGTGTCGAGTGTGGTCTTTAACACCAGACCTTGAGCATGAATATGATAAAAATATGAAGGAAATCATTAACAGATGCTACAAACACTAAATCTGCCAACTCTCTTCTCGAATTTATTCGTGACACCTGTTATGCAGCCTTGTTTTTGATTTTGCACGTTTGCATCTGTGTAAGTGTTGCTCCAATTGCTCAAAACTTCATCAGTGCATCTTCACCTCCACATCATTGTAGTTGGGCTCAGTAAAATCCCCATCTGTGGTGTCAGTGTTTGACTTTATTCTGGAACTTGTAAAAAAGTAGTTGACAGCAGGTTTCAGCACCAAACAGCAGAACCAGAGATTCTACTGCTGGTATTAGGATTATAGCAGTTTGTACCCCACTTGTATTGGTGCCAACCCACCTCTGAAGAGGAGACCCTCTAGGAGAAGTGAGCAAAATAATAAGGGGACCTCGAGGGAGAAGAATGCTATTCAAAATTCTGACTGCAGGGTAAAGCAGACCTTCTCTTGACTCTTCAGACTTTAAACAGTTTTGTATTTGCAGTTGTTTTCTTTCTCCTGATAATCCAAACAAGAAGGATTTTGGAAATTGTCCTTATTTATATATGGCTTGTTCAGGCAGATTCTCCTTCCGTGTTTGTCTTTCTTGACATCAGTAGTAAGGTCTACTTACAGACTTCTTCTGTAACCAGAAGATTTAGCTGCTTTAAGTATCCAGAAAAACCTAAAAATTACAATCTAAATTGTTTCATAATAAGATGCTAATAACTTATCTTTTTCAGGACAAGTGGAGGTAAATGTATGAAGAAATAATCTGAAACTGAAATAGAACTGAGAGCTAATTCTGTACTTAATTTTGAACTTAGAAATTGAGATTTCTTATATGATGATAAACAGACAATGTAGTAATAAAAGATGTGTTTGCAGAAAGTGCTTCTTCTCTGAGAATATACTACAAAAACACTAATTAAATATAGTGTTACTTAGCAGCCCAAAACTACATTTTATCAGCTTTATTTTCATCCTTAACTTGAACTTACTTGGAATAATTTTGCTAACAATTTTAAAACATCTTGCACTGTGCAATTAAAAACGACCTCTTAAAATTAAATTTGTACACTTAAAAGGGCTTAACTTTAGACAAAATTTGTAGTTGTAATATTACATAATCTTTTTAAACTCATTTTAGGAAATTAAAGAGAGTGAGTTTAAGGGAATCCCGATAAGTTACTTGGAGGTTCATCCCAATGGAAAACGTTTATTAATTCATACCAAAGACAGTACTTTGAGAATTATGGATCTCCGAATGTAAGTATATTTCAGTATTTGCAGGTTAAACACTCATAGAGTAAGTAATGATTTAATTCATATTTATACAATGCAGCTGTGGTTCTCAACTAGAGAATTTTGTCCCTCAGGGGACCTCTGGCAGAGTCTAGAGACACTTAAATGTTTATTCTAGTATCTAGTGGATTGTTACTCAGTCACTCAGTAGTGTCTGACTCTTTGCGACCCGAGGGACTGTGGCCTGCCAGGCTTCTCTGCCCCTGGAATTATCCCAGCAGGACTGATGGAGTGGGTTGCCATTGCCTCCTCCAGAGGATCTTCCCTACCCAAGGATTGAACCCATGTCTCCTGCTACTCCTGCATTGGCAGGTGGATTCTTTACCAATGAGCCACCTGGGAAGTGAATAGAGACCAGAGATAATGAGCATCCTGCAGCATATGAGACAGGCCCCTACAACAATTATCTAACCACAAATGTGAATAGTTTTGAAGCTGAGATGTAGTCAACTACTTTTTATTTTCACTTTAAAAAAGGAGAAACTTCTGCCATGGACTATCTTTTATCTCTGTGATATTGGTTAGCATAGTAATATGATCTAATGTCATGCCTGAATAAGAGGGCTTTTTACTAGCGTAACAGTGGCATGGATGATGTGGGAGAATGATAAGCAGAATTGGTTCATCAGGAGTTTAGAATGTAGTTGTACTCTCCAAAATAACTTGCAAAACACTTAATTAGCCTACAGTGTGACATCTTCAAGGACTGTTATAGAATCTGCTATTCTTTTTTTTTTTTCTGTACATCATACCCAACATCATACCTGGAAGGTAGCAAGTACTCCATAAGTATCTTTTAATGAATATAAATATATAGTAAAAGGATTATGTTTTTCATGGTAACAGTGAAGCTGAATAGCTATAATAAAGCCTTATGTTCAAGGCTCTATGGAGAGTCTGGTCTTTGAGCTCAATCTTGAAGGGTGGATAGAATTTAGATAAGATGGCAGTGTCCTCTCTAGGATAGAAAGCCTGGAATAAAGTCAGGATGTGGGATAATAGAAGTTGTGTTCAAAGCAGAGTGAGTTAGTCCATATGAGCTTTGGTTTCTTGCTGAGGAATGCTGAGAGACTATGTAGAGATTTGAGTCAGATTTTAGAAGTCCAGGCCTGCAGAGTTTAGTTGTTCTCTTTTTAAGTAGTATACTATTCAGCCCATGATCACACTTGGGCCCTGGAGGAAAACTGCTTATAGTCAGATACTGCCTGTTCCATCCCTTAAACTAACTGATAAGTCTCTTTTCCTCCTCACACAAATGGAAGAGTACTACACCATCCTCGTAAGTGTTTTGTGGGTAATAACTAGTTTATAGATGTAAAGTATTGGGTTGGCCAAAAAATTCATTTGGGTTTTTCCATAACACCTTACAGAGAAACCCTGATGAACTTTCTGACCAAGCCAATACTTAAATTAACAGAAATAGCAGAAGTTTTGACCCAGTAACCTTGGGTTTAGGGATTTATGTTAAGAAAATAATTGTGAAACAGTGCAATGAGTGTGTGTATACACACACATACACACACAAGGTTGTTCACAGAAGTCATATTCATGCTAGGGGAAACATGTTGGATAACTCTTCAGTTCAGTTCAGTTCAGTTCAGTCGCTCAGTCGTGTCCGACTCTTTGCGACCCCATGAATCGCAGCACGCCAGGCCTCTCTGTCCATCACCAACTCCCGGAGTTCACTCAGACTCACATCCATCGAGTCAGCGATGCCATCCAGCCATCTCATCCTCTGTCGTCCCCTTCTCCTCCTGCCCTCAATCCCTCCCAGCATCAGAGTCTTTTCCAATGAGTCAACTCTTCACATGAGGTGGCCAAAGTACTGGAGTTTCAGCTGCAGCATCATTCCTTCCAAAGAAATCCCAGGGCTGATCTCCTTCAGAATGGACTGGTTGGATCTCCTTGCAGTCCAAGGGACTCTCAAGAGTCTTCTCTAACACCACAGTTCAAAAGCATCAATTCTTCAGATACTGGAAATATCCTAAGAGTTACCCAACAATAGAAAATTTCTTAAGATACATTTAGACAATGATATATGCCTATTAAAATGATAATGCATAATTTTTATTTTCTGACATGAAAGGCCATTATTCATGGTTCATTGTTGACTGAAAAAAGCAAATAACAGAGCAGTATATGTAATATCCTCTCTGTAAACCAATGATGATAATAGTACCTGTGCTGTACTGTGCTTAGTCGCTCAGTCATGTCTGACTCTTTGTGACCCCCTGAACTGTAACTTGCCAGGCTCCTCTGTCCATGGGATTCTCCAGGCAAGAATACTGGAGTGGGTTGCCATGCCCTTCTCCAGGGGTTCTTCCCAACGCAGGGATTGAACCCAGGTCTCCCGCATTGCAGGCAGATTCTTTACTGTCTGAACCACCTGGCACATAATAAGCACTGAAAATGTTAGCTGTTATTATTATTCACACATTTAAAAGCCCAGAAGGGTACATGCCATATTGAATAGATGATTCAATAATGGTTTTTCTGATATTTCTGCAGTAATCAAGTATTCATTGATTTAAAATTTTCTTCACATGGAAAAAATATAAGAATATAAAAATTCTGTTTGTTTTTGAGTTACCAATTCAAATGCATCTTCTTTGCTCCATAGCTAGAAATCATCTCTCTCTCTTATCCAAATCTGCAAAGGACTTTTTCTGTTCTTCTTTTGTGGCACTTTCTACATTCACTTTCTATTCTTCTTTGGTGCATTTCTTCTCTCTCCTGCTAAATTATAAGCTCCCTGAGCTCAGGAACTCCCTCTACTTTATTCTCTATCCATCATGGAATGTATCCTGTGTAACAGATTCTCACAAGTTTCTTGTCAAATGCAAATGAAGTATTGAAAAGTTTTTCTACCACTAGTCATTGAAATGGGTAAGACAAGTTACATTTATAAAATCTTTTTGGTTTCTAGATTAGCAGCAAGGAAATTTGTAGGTGCAGCAAATTATCGAGAGAAGATTCATAGCACTTTGACACCATGTGGGACTTTTCTCTTTGCTGGAAGTGAGGATGGTATAGTATATGTTTGGAACCCAGAAACAGGTAAATAGCATTTCATTGAACTTTAAAAAGATTTGTTTTGTTTTTGATGAAGTATAGAAACTGCCATTTTATAGAATAATTTTCAAGGAAATTCTGATTTTAAGTTCTCAGTTATGTTTTTCAAAATTGGAAAGCTGGTAATGAAATTCAACTACAGTCCGAATTTATATTAATTCTGTTCTTTATGGTTGTGATATCTTCATGGATTTAGAATTTTGCATTATAATTTAAGGTTTATTCTTTCCTTGCCGGTAATGAGATATTGTTGATCTCACAGAAGTATTTAATGGGGACTGTAATACAAAATTCAGTTATGAACTGAATTTAGAGTTCAACTAGGTATACAAATGGTTAACCATCTACAGTTCATTTTTATTAGAAACAAACATATTCCTGTCAGAGTTTTGGATATTTGAAACTTAATAGCCATTTACCTGAACTACTATAATTCAACTTTTTCAGTAAAATGTTACATTGGATAGTTCATTTGTGCTTCATTTTGCTTTTTTGGAAGAAAAGCCAAAACTTCATAAACATTTGTTTAGCAATAGAAAGAATTTTATAAAATTTACTTTAAAATTTCTTTAATGAGCATCTTTTTTATTTTCATCTCTCCCTTTAGGTGTTTTTGACTAATCAGTTCACTTAGGATTTTGTTTTTCTTCTTTGCTTTTTGAGTTCTGATTTTCAAAACTTCTGCTGTAGTCATTAATAGTATCCTGCTGCTGCTGCTGCTAAATCGCTTCAGTCATGTCCGACTCTGTGCAACCCCATAGACAGCAGCCCACCAGGCTCCACCATCCCTGGGATTCTCCAGGCAAGAACACTGGAGTGGGTTACCATTTCCTCCTCCAATGCATGAAAGTGAAAAGTGAAAGTGAAGTCGCTTAGTCGTTTCTGACTCTTAGCGACCCCATGGACTGCAGCCCACCAGGCTCCTCCGTCCATGGGATATTCCAGGCAGGAGTACTGGAGTGGGGTACCATTGCTTCTCCACATTAATAGTATGTGTGTGTGTGTGTGTGTGTGTGTATGTGTATATGTATATATATATATATATATATTTAAAGCAGATGGTACATCAAACAGCCTCTGGGGAAAAAAAAAGAAAAATTAATTCCTCACTAAACTTCCCCCAGCCAGATAATTTCTTTAGTTTTAGTCCTGATATTCCTCCCGTAGTTCTCCCTGGAGTTGTTTCTTAGCTGGCATTTGCTCAGCTCTGTCAGATCTCAGATCTCTACAGATCTCTACTTCCAAGCTGTTTGTCTTTAGTTTGTGCCTTGAAACTCCATCAAGACATTGGACCAAAAAGAAGAAAAAGGAAGGCCAAGAGAATGAAAAATAATTGTTTAATATAGTGGGTCGCAAAAGAGTCGGACATGACTTACCAGCTAAACAACAACAGCTCAACTATAAGTATTTAAGGTTTTCCTGTAAATAGCATGAGGTTTATTATTACTAACCATAAAGCTTTTTTTGATAAGTTGCAGGATAATCTTCTAATGAGAAATATCTGAGATAGTACAAATTATTGAATGTCTTTTCTTATTTAGGAGAGCAAGTAGCAATGTATTCTGACCTGCCATTCAAGTCACCAGTTCGAGACATTGCGTATCATCCACTTGAAAATATGGTTGCATTTTGTGCATTTGGGCAGAATGAGCCAATTCTCCTGTATATTTATGATTTCCATGGTAAGTCCACTGCTTGATAAGGAGAGAATATTTAGAGTAACCTTTACATTTAGGCTGAACTAGAAATTATGAGCTCTGTGAAAACTCATTCTTTGTATTAACAAAACTCTCTTGAAAGTATTATGAAGGCCAAGCAGCTTAAAAAAGATCATATTATTATAACATTTTATTTTGTCATGAGCATTTTTATTATGGAATTTAAATATCATCAAAAGTATACCTAATGGTTGTGCTCTTGTATTGTAATCATAGAATGGTGGTCATCATTCTCTTCATAGATCAATTTAAATAAATAAAATTCACCTAAAAACGATTTGGGAATATCTCTAACATTAAAAGGTAAATAACATTTAGGGTATGTGAATCTGTAATGTTTTTACTTGAATATTGAGTTAATTTCTTATTCTTTGTTTTCTTTTTAACTGAAGCACAGTTTAAATAAGTTATGATTTTCTGAGAGTTTCTTAACATAAAAAAAAAGACAAAAAAGTCACTTAGAGCTGATTGACTTTATTGTACGGCAGAAACCAACACAACATAGTAAAACAATTATTCTCCAATTAAAAATAAACTTTAAAAAAGGAAGGGAAAAAAGTCAAGCCTCAGCAAAAATGCCTTTTTCTACATTAAAATCACACTATTCTTTAATTTTGGAAAATAATAAGGAAATAGACTTTGAATACATTTTTAAGAAATAGTATGGCATTATTAGAATCATTTGCATTTATTCTGTTGTTCATATATTTCCTTAATTTCTGACCTGAAATTAGGATTTCGTTGTTCTGTGTGGTATTGATAGTGTTGACACTCTCAAAATTGCAGTTCCATTTTCTTCATATGTTAATTCTTACACAACAATAAATGGTTTTTATAGTCTCTTTCAGAGAAGGCAATGGCACCCCACTCCAGAACTCTTGCCTGGAAAATCCCATGGACGGAGGAGCCTGGTAGGCTGCAGTCCATGGGGTCGCTAAGAGTCAGACACGACTGAGCAACTTCACTTTCACTTTTCACTTTCATGCATTGGAGAAGGAAATGGCAACCCACTCCAGTGTTCTTGCCTGGAGAATCCCAGGGACGGTGGAGCCTGGTGGGCTGCCGTCTATGGGGTCGCACAGAGTCGGCCACGACTGAAGTGACTTAGCATAGCATGGCATAGTCTCTTTAGTTTAAGATACCATTCACCATTTTTGCTAAGATGATTTACACACAATGTCATAAGTACATATATATATATAAATATGCATTTAGATAACGTTGTGAAACTATTTGGACAGAATATTTTAAATTAGTGAAATGCAAGTGGTTAAGCTTCCTACATTAACACAGTGTGAATTGGTTAATGTTTGTGATAAGTGCTAAGTTGTTAGACAATTGAATTAAGCTGTAAACCTGAAGTTTTGATCATAGTATGAATCTTATTTCTTTATAGGTGAGTTAGAGAATATATGTAAAATTGAGATTATCTTGTTTTAAAGAATTTTACAGAGAAGAAATAATGAATTTCTGTAACACATATTCAGATTTACAGAACACTATTACTAATGGTGAATTGTTAAACAACACAATACCATTTACTGTTACAATCAATTTAGCAAAAGTCAACACTGCCTGATCACAGGAAAAGACAAGTGGATTTCTCAAATCATCCAGTGTCCAAATTTGTTGTCTAGTTCAAACATAGGTTCTGAGACAGGTCTTTCTTTTATACATTTTTAATCTTCACAGAAAAAAGAAGAGTTACACCTCATTACTTTGTAATTGGGACTGTTATTCAGGAAATAGGTATACAGTTATTTCCTCAAACTCTTAAGGAGTTTCACAACAGTTTTCATTCAATTTCTAATTTGCTTTTGAAATTTTCACTACAAGTGCAATTTCAACCTCCACCCTTATCTTTTTTCTTCAGTTTACTTTTTGTCTTTGATACAAGTTCATCATTAGATTAGGTTTGTCCATTTATTTTTTCAACAGTAGGTTTTTAGACTAAGGAGTCCATTCTAGAAGCATATGTAGGGAGAGCCAAGTGTTTGAAAGCATTGGTTTTAGGCTCAGTTCTCTTTCTTTGGTGATCTTGCACAAGCCTTCCTGATGCTCCAATTTCCCTGTCTAGTGAATGGTCCTACTGTTGTTGTTCAGTCGCTCAGTTGAGTCTGACTCTTTGCAACTGCATGGACTGCCAGGCTTCCCTGTCCTTCATCATCTCCCGGAGCTTGCTCAGACTCATATCCATTGAGTCCATGTTGCCATCCAACCATCTCATCCTCTGTCATCCCCTTCTCCTACCTTCAATCTTTCCCAGCTTCAGGGTCTTTTCCAGTGAGTTGGCTCTTCGCCTCAGGTGGCCAAAGTATTGGAACTTCCGCTTCAGCATCAGTCCTTCCAGTAAATATTCAGGACTGATTTCGGATTGACTGATTTGATCTCCTTTCTGTCCAGGGGACTCTCAAGAGTCTTATCCTGCACCACAGTTTGAAGGCATCAGTTCTTCGGTGCTCAGCCTTTTTTATTATCCAGCTCTCAGATCTGTACATGACTACTGGAAAATCATAGCTTTGACTATATGGACCTTTGTAGGCAAAGTAATGTCTCTGCTTTTTAATACGCTGTCTAGGTTTGTCATTGCTTTTCTTCTGAAAAGCAAGCGTCTTTTAATTTCATGGCTGCAGTCACCTTTCACATTGATTTGGGGCTGTGGTCCTACTACTACTGCTATTACCTGTCCTGCCTCAGAGAGTTATTTGTGAAGATGCCATGAGATAGGAACTGTGAAAGTACTTTGTAAGTTGATAAGCACCATATTAAAACAAAAAAGATAAAATAGACTGTTATGCTCATCCAACCAGTATACACTTGACTTTATGGGAACTTATGTTTTCATATGCTGATAGCATCTCTTTGGAATGAAACTGAAAACAGGGTTTTTTGGGTTTTTTTTTTCTCTTTTTTTCTTTCTGTTAGTCAGCCTTTTCCTTTTATATCTTTCTAGCTCAGTTGTTTTAGAAAATAAATGCATAAAATTAAGAACATCATGTTATTTCCACACTGTCTTAATGTAGAGGAGGGATTTCCATGGTGTTTGAGAAATTTAAATGTCCAAATAATACACATATTAAAATTATTTTTGCATTGTCAGTTTGTTTTTGATATACTGACTTATCTTTATGAGCAAAACTCAAAAGACTTCAACACATTTTCCCAACTCATCACTGCCTATCTTTAAAAAGAAGCATCTTAGGAAAAAGTTATGTAATCTCAAGCAATTCAAGATTTAGCACAGTTCTCATAAATGATATATAACCATGAAAAAAAGGAAAGTTGTTTCAGACTCTAATTTACTCATTAAATACAAGCCAGAATCATGAAGTCTTTTAACTTTTTTCAGTGAAAATTATGGCATTTATTACTGACCTATTATAGTTTTGCCTTATATTTTATTTATCTTTTAACACAAGACTATTTTGCTCAAATTTTCTTGTCTGAAAATAAAGTTTGCATGTAGTTTTACATAAGTGTTTTCATGATATTAAAATTGAAAGATCTAAAACAGTTACATGATTTTTTAAAATAGTATTTATCAGAGCTGCTGATACGTTTAGGCAATTTTCAAGGAAAATGGAGCAAGTTCTTTTTTTTTTTTTTTTTTAATCAGCTAAATAAGCTGTGAATGAGACCACAATGGTAGCTAAATGTATCATCCATCTTTCAGTTCTAGCAAAATCTGTGAAGAGTCAGCAAGCATCTTTCCCTGTTAAGCATATGTTCAGGTTGTGGTCTTCTGGGTCTTTCATTCTACTGACTTTTTGCTTTTTTTGGTAAGAAATATGATTTTTACTTTCAGAAGGCAGTTGTATTTGCCTGATGTTGAAAGAGTTAATCATCTAGTAATACAAAATTTAGTCACAATGTACCACAAATAATGTACTTTTAGGATTCCCATAATAACAGAGTACTAGTCAGAGAAACGGCTTCTCCTGAATTAAATTTATGAAGCTAGACTTTAGCAATTAATGTTCTGTTATTAATCAATACTTGCCTACCTCAGAATGTAGGATCCTGTTCTACATTTAATGGTAATTACATCTGATACAAAGCATTTTTCATGGGCCTGGTACTATTTTAAGCACTTTACATGTATTTATTTTAAGTTTTCACAATAATCTTATGAGGTTGGTACCATAATTATCCCTGTTTTATGGGAACCAGGACTTGGATCCATACAGTCTGGACTTGGAATACATGCTTTCATTTGCTACACTAAACTTTTTAGCAGATTTCCTGAAATATTAGCTTTTGATTGTCTATTATGCAAACCTTTTTTTGTTCCTCCAAAACCATTTATTCTTTGTCTCTGTGAAATATGTGATTTTTTTTGTATTATCTGTACTTCGTGGGAAGTAGAGTTGGAGGCCTATTTGTCTTTTTTTTAAGCGGTACCTAGGCAGCATGCTGACACGTATTGAATATACATGTAGTATTTTGTGTAGAATCAAGCCTAATTTTCAGAGTTGTCAGCATTATATAATAATTCCAGGTAATGAGCCTAATTTTTCTCTAGGTGGCAGTATGTCCTCTGAGTCAGCATTAACTCTGGAGTGCTTTTCCATCATTGTGTTTGAGACAAAGCAGATCTTTATTGAGCATCTGTTGTGTGCCAAGTTGAACAGGGCTGTGAAACCCAGGAATCAGAATCATGTGCTTTTCTGATCTTTTATACTTCCTAAGTAGTTCATTAAACCTCTGGGAGAATTTTAGTTGGACTGAAAAGCAACCTACTATTGACACTAAACATGATTTTATTTATAGAATTCATATTTGTTAATGATCACCTCTGTTGGTCATTGTTGATAGGTGTATTTTTCACATTGTGACATGCTTTACAGAGTTCATGTGATATATACCTTTACATTCCTATAAAATTTTTGTTATAGAACTTGCCTAGTAACAATAAGCCCATGGTGTTTATTTATAAGGTCCTATACCTAACCTGTCATATTACTGATGTGCAGTAAATCCATAGAACAGAATTATCCACCCTCACATTTTATAAAAATAAAGAATGAAAGCCATGATCAATATGATCAATTAGTAAATTTGGGTCTAATAATAATAGTAGTAGTTATGGTAGATAACATTTATCAAGAATTTCTGCTTGATAAATAAATATAAATAAAAATAAAATAAATAAAATAAAAATAAAATCAAGCATTTATTTGTTTATTTATTAAGTATTCCCTACTCTAATTATCATTTTACATACGTTATCTTTACAGTCTTCCCCAGTCCTCACAAGGTAGATGCCCGTATTATCCTCATTTTGCAGATGGTAAAACTGATGCCCAGGGAAATTAAGTTGAATGACTTCACACGATTGATAAAATGATGTCACTCACCAGACTATCTAACTCCAGAGCCTGTGTTTTTAAAACATTAAACTGTCTGCTACACTACTAATTTAGACTTTGTATTTCCTATTTCATGAAGTAACTGAAGAAGGTAGCCATATATACCTGTGGTGAAATGAAGTGTTTGTTTTCAATTTTAATATTTAGGAAGACCCCTGATAATTAAAACTTTGGTTGTCTAGTACCATTATTAATTGTTCACTCCTTTGCAAATGTTGGGGATAATTATAATACATTAAGGCATTATATTCTCAGTATAGTCCAAAATATGAATTTTCTTTATTATATAATATTAAATTTTATTTTAATTAATATTTTAAAATAACTACTTTTACAATATCTTTGCAATAAAGTAATGTCTAGTTGAAATTTGACATCTGTGGTTTTATGTATAATTTAATGGTGTTCTTGAAGTACAAATTGTGAATGATTCAAAAACAGATATTAATATTATACTTGGATAATATTATCCTTATATATCCTATAATATAAGGATAATATAATCCTTATATTTGGATAAGATTAAGCTGTAACATGTATAACTGATTGTAGGTCAACATTTTGGATATCTATTATTAGGTTAGTAGGAAAAATTAAGATAGCATGACAACCCACTCCAGTATTCTTGTCTGGAGAACCTCTTGGACAGAGAAGTCTGGTGGGCTACGTACAGTCCAGAGCGTTGCATAGAGTTGAACACGGCTGAAGTGATTTATCACGCATGTATGCCAAATGTTAAGACATATTAAAGCCACCTGTTTCTTGGTCATATCGTGAAGCATCTGTTTTAATAATACACACATGATGAATACTCTGATAGAAAGCTTGTGTCATTTAAGGATTCAGGGCCTGTGGAAAATGTAGTCAACTTAATGGGTTTGAGCACAAACCAGAGTGCTGAATTCCTCATCCAGGCATTTCATTATTCTTACATTGGTGCTTTTTAAGATGCCCCCAAAAGAAAAAAAAATGGTACTGTTCAAAATAGACAACAGTGTGGAGGGAAATACCGAAGAAGGAACTAGAGCATTTTGGTTCTAGGCAAAAGGATATCACTTTCTATTTGACACTGGTCAAAAAATTTATCATTTCTACATCTGTTTTTCCACCTGAAAAGTTAAAATAATTTTCTATCTTATCTCAGTGTTCTATTAAAGGATAAAATGAAACTAGAAAGCAAAAATATGGAGCATTGATATATGGAGCAGTCTACAGCAGGGAAATCCTAGCTGTTTTCTGTAGCAGTAAACTATTTATTTCTCTAGTTTTGAAATCTAGGAAGTCCAAAATCAAGGGACTGACAGATTCTGTGTCCAGTGAGAGCCCACTTTCTGGTTTATAGATAGCACCTTTTAGCTGTTACTTCATATGGTGGAAGGGGCAAGGGAGCTCTCTGAGGCCTCTTATGTAAGGGCACTAATGCCATTCATGAGGGCTTTGCTCTCATGACCTAATCACCTCCCCAAAGCCTCATCTCCTAATATCATCATCATGGGAGTTAGGATTTCAGGATAGGAATTTTAGGGGAATGTAACATTCAGACCACAGAAATTCTCTTCAGGAAGCAAATGTGAAAGGAAAAGGGGGAGGCTGCTACTTAACTGCAGAATGCTAGGAAACTAGAGCAGTTAGACTCACCAGCTTATAGTAATAGTATCGTAATTAGAAATAGAAATATTTATAAGGTATCTGGGCTTCCCAGGTGGTGCTAGTAGTGAAGAACCCGCCTGCCAGTGCAGAGACAGAAAAAGACACAGGTTTAATCCCTGGGTTGGGAAGATCCCCTGGAGGAGAGCATGGCAACCCACTCCAGTATTCTTGCCTGGAGAGTCCTATGGATGGAGGAGCCTGGTGGCTACATCCACGGGGTCACAGAGAGTTGGACACGACTGAAGCAACTTAGCATGCATGCATGCATAAGGTATCCAGTAAGATAATTATGTACAGTAACAGGGCTACGTATAATAGCAGATGTTGACCAAAGGTATTAAATGTTGAACCAAAAGGAAATCTTAGTGTAGTGTAAGAGAAAGACTGTGCTATTTTTTAGTTATATTTTTATTATGAAGTTAATAACATAAGTACACATAAATTTTAATAATGACAAACCTTGTATTCTCTTCAAATGCAAAGGGTACAGGATTAAAATATCTTATTTCCTCCATTCTTCCTCCTATAAAGATAAAAATCTCCTGAGCAAACCACTTTATTTTTTATGATTGTTAAAGGCCAGAATATACACAAAAGCACTGAACTTATATATATAAATCAGGATAGAGTGTCAGTTATGAAAACATTTTAAGAAATTTTTAAATTATGTAAAATGTAGAATCCCAAATTTTAGATGAAAAAAGATAAATTTAGAAGTATTTTGATGGATATAGGAAGGAAAGGAAACGACACTTCCCTTAAGCAAATGTAGTTGTCACCTTGGTGTTCTCAGTACCACTCAGCACACAGCAGGAATTTCTTGTTGACCTCCAAAACTTCAGACCCCCAAAAGGCAGGCAGTGTGTTTGTATTCCCAGGGCCTGCTCTAGTGCACTACTCAGAGTCATGTAAGGATAGGGATGAGACTGTTAGAACTGTGAGTTTTCAACATTATTAGTTAGGTTAGAGCTAAATTCACACGAAGAGAAAATGGCAAAGGGAAGAGATACAGTTATCAAATTGCAACATTGTACTCTAACTGTGGCCTATATAATGATGATTTAGAAAGCTTTAAGTGTTAGAAGCATAGAGCTTAAAGGAATTTCAGAAACCATCTATTATAATTTTATAATGAAATAATCTGCACACTCTTGTACAAATAGATATTTCTAGTGGGTAGAGGAGGGGAAAGAATACAATAACTAGTCAGCAGCCTATTTGTAGTATCTGAGAAAGTGGGTCTTTATGAATATTACTGGACTTCCCTAGTGGCTCAGATGGTAAAGTGTCTGTCTACAATGCTGGAGACCCGGGTTCGATCCCTGGGTTGGGAAGATCCCCTAGAGAAGGAAATGGGAATCCACTCCAGTACTGTTGCCTGGAAAATCCCATGGACAGAGGACCTGGTAGGCTACAGTCCATGGGGTCGCAAAGAGTAGGACACAACTGAGCAACTTCACTTTCACTTCACATGAATATTACTGGAGATTGTTTTATGACTCTTCACAGAACTAGAGGAGCTTAAGATAAAGTAGGTTGTTAATTTGACTCCTTGAAATCTAGTCAGATAGCTTTTCTACAGAAAATTCCCTTTAGACAATAGAAATAAGAATTCATAATTGCATGGGATATATTTTTGTTATCTGCATCCATTTAGGCCTTTTTAATCCTTTCTGAAAGGCATCTTAATGCTTGGAAAAATAAAGAAATACTTAGGCAATGCCTTTTGTAATTTTACTAGTTAGATAACTTTCTTTTTTAAAAAAGGGAAAAATGTTTAGCATAGCATAATGCTTAAAAAATACAGTCTGGCAAAAGGAATAAAATATTACCAAAATCCTACTGTTCTGTATAGCTGTTGCTTATATTAGCATTGGTGCTTCTAATGAAGTGAAATCATGGTTGACTAATGTATATTTGTGGGCTTCCTTGTTGGCTCAATGGTAAAGAATCCACCTGCCAATGCAGGAGACGAGGGTTCAATCCCTGCGTTGGGAAGATCCCCTGGAGAAGGAAATGCAAACCACTCCAGTATTCTTGCCTGGGAAATCCTATGAACAGAGGAGCCTGGCAGGCTACAGTCCACGGGGTCACAAAAGAGTCAGACATAACTTAGTGACTAAACGCCATAAGGAGTCAGACGATGCCATTGGTTAGTGAAACCCAGTTTTACTTGCCATTCATAGTAGCAGAACCCAATGAAATGTTAAAAGGCCAATTTTATTTTTTTAACTTTTTATTTTGTATTGGAGTATAGCCAATTAACAATGTTGTGATAGTTTCAGGTGGACAGCAAAGGGAGTCAGCCATACAAATACATGAATCCATTCTCCCCCAAACTCCCACCACCCAGCCTGCCACATAGCACTGAGCCGAGTTCCCTAGGCTATACAGTAGGGAAAGGACAATTTTAAAAAGCAAATAAGGCAAAGATCATGGAACATGATTTTTACATCTTGATTCATTCATCCCTGACTGATGCTAGTGTTAAACCTCCAGTCTTTGAGCACTTTTCTTCTACAGCTTCCAAGTTTCTCTTTGTTCTTTAAACAGTCTTCTGTTTGAGGTAGATAAATGTTCTGAGTGTTAGGAAAAGAAGTCCAAACTGTGTACTGAAAAATAATAGACCCACAAAAATCTAAGTGTTGACACAGCTACACTTCTAACTGAGAACAGTAATTGGTGCTGAGGAATGCGCATCACTACAAGGGTGAGTGGTAAGGTGGTCTCCTTCAATTTTGTTCCCTGGTTCTTACCACTTTCAAAGTCTGCAAGCAGAGAGCCCCTTTGTCCTTGAGCTATTCCTGGCTTAGAACCTGTGAATGAAGTAGTACATGAATATAAAGATCAAAGACCTAAAATTGTTAATACGTGCTCTCTCAAGTCCATACTTCTTGTAACCAAGGATGATGACTTTTAAAAAAAGTGATCATCTTTTTGTATATTCATGATATTGCTTTATAAACTTTTTTCTTCTGATTAATAATATATTGTGAGAAACTTTCCATCGTGATAATTATACATATGTACATAATTTTAGTGGCTGAATTCCGTTTCATTAAATGAATACACTGATTTATTTAAACAACTGTTGTTGCACAATTCCACTGTTATATGTTTTTCATTATTTTAAGCAACACTGTAGTACACACCTGCCTACCCTTACTCAGTTTATTCCTTGGGGAAAAAATATCTTGAGGTACAGTGGGTTAGTGGAATAGGCAATAAAAGAAACAGCACTTTCCAATTTGCCTTTTTCTCCTTATTTCTGCTTTAATTATTAGTAAGGTTGGCTATGTAGTTCTTGTTTTGTGATTTTTCTATAATGGTCATTTGCCCATTTTTCTGTTGGATTATTTATTTTTAATTGATTTGATGGAGATTCTGATAATAACCCCTTCTATCACTTTCTTTAAGCAGTTTTATTGAGGTATAACTGACAGTAAACTATATATATATTTTTTTTTTCTTTTTAGATTTTTTTTTTTAGTGTGGACCATTTTAAAGTTTTTATTGAATTTGTTACAATATCATTTCTGTTTTATGTTTTGGTTTTTTTGACCTCTAGGCATGTGGGATTTTAGCTCCCTAACCAGGGATCCAACCTGTACACCTCGCATTGTAAGGCAAAATTTTAATCACTGTACCTCCAGGGAAGTCCCCCTAAACTGCATATATTTTAAAAGTACACGCTGGTAAGTCAAGACATAGTTATATACTTGTAAGACTATCACCTCAATCAAGATAATGAACATATCCATCATCCCCCAAAGTTACTTTGTGCTCCTTAGTCATCTCCCTACCTCCTCCTCCCATGAGGCAAACACTGAATTAATTTGAATTTTCTAGATTTGTATATAAGCAAAACAGTACATGCCATATACTCATTTTTGTTGTTGTTCTGGCTTCTTTCACTCATACTTCCTTTGAAGTTCATCTTACTTTGTGTTTTAGAGTTTATCGATAGTTCTTTTTTATTTCTGAGTCTGATTTTATTGTACTGCTATATCATGGTTTGTTTTTCCATTCACCTGTTGATGGGCATTTGAGTTTTATTTAGTTTTTAGCTACTACAAATAAAGATGCTATGAATATTCATCTACATGTGTTTGTATAAACATATGTTTTTATTTCTCTTGAGTAAATTCCCAAGAGTAGAAGGGCTGGATCTCTTTGCAGACATGTTTTAAGAAGCTGCCAAACTGTTGTCTAAACTGGTTGTATCATTTGATTTTCTTACCAGTAGTCTATGTTTCAGTATCTCCGTATCTTTTCACAATTTGAAATGGCTAATCCTTTTAATTTTAGCCTTTATAATTGGGTAGAAGGCTATTTCATTTTGATTTTAATTTGCTTGTCTTTAATGACTAATGATGGTAACCACCTTTTTGTGTGCTCACTTACCATCCATATTTCTTTTTCAGTGAATTGTATGTTCAAATCTCTTGCCCACTTGTAAAATGGGCTCGTTTGTTTTCTGATTATTGAACTTTGAGAGTTAGGTTGCCTTTATACGCATGGTGCTCTATCAGATATATGACTTGCAAGTATTTCTCCCTGTCTTTGGCTTTTCTTCTGTCTTAAGAGCTTTAAAGAAGAGACTTTGAAATTTTTATGAAGTCCAAAATTACCATTTTTTCTTCTATGGATTTTTAAGTTGCATAATTATATAATCAAGGAAATACTATTTTAAATGATTATTTTTTTCTCCTTTGTACTTATAGGCATTAAAAAAATTTCAAATCCATTTATTTTAAATGATCAAATGAGATGCCTGTGAAAGCATCCTGAAAATCACAGAGTTACAATAAAAGTACTATTTCCTTCCTCCTCCTTCCCCTCCTCCTCATTGTCACTGTCATCAAAAACATTCAACTTCTGAGCCATCTGTTCCACTCTGCAGAATTAATCCAAAGGAAAACCTCCTTTAAAAAAAACAAATTACGAAAGCACTTCCTCACATACTTCCCAGGTGGCTCAGACACTAAAGAAACTGCCTGCAATGCAGGAGACCTGAGTTTGATCCCTGGGTCAGGAAGATCCCTTGGAGGAGGTCATGGCAACCCGCTGCCATATTCTTGGCTGTAGAATTCCATGCACAGACAAGCCTGGTGGGCTATAGTCCATGGGGTCGTGAAGAGTCGGACACAGACTGAGCAATTTAGCACTTTCTTTCACTTTTCTTTACTTACATATGGTCTATAATGAGGGAAAACAGAAAACATTGTAGGTATTTAACAATAGGAGAATACATAAATAAACTGTGGTGCTTCTTTCAATGAGATATTGTAAGGCATTTATAAATGGTAATTATACAGTGGTAGAAATAGAAAAAAATTACATTTAAATTGAAAAACTGTTAAATTGTTTTTATACTCATAACCTTACATAAAATGTACATATGGATAAAGATTAGGAGGGGCATAGAAATATGAAAACAGTTGTTTTAAAAGATAGGTTTGTGAATAATCATTTTTATTTTTTTTTGTATTTTCTTTAATTCTACTTTGTGTTTTTTTGTACTGTGTTTTCTGTATGTATCTCTTTAAAGCTAGGATCCCATTGTAGTATGTTATATTTACCAGTCCAAGATACTGCCTGGCCTTCCAGGCTCTGTTATACTGCCTCTGACATGAGGTTACCTGTGAAATTAGTTTATTTCCTTCTTTATGATTTTGTCAGTCATGTTGTATTATTATTATGCAATATTTAAAATGTTTTATGCACTTTCTGATCATGTGTTTCATGGCTTAATTTTTCCATTGTGCTTTTACTGTGATGATTAACTAATCACAGACTTGTTTTTATTTCCCAGTTGCCCAGCAGGAGGCTGAAATGTTCAGACGCTACAACGGAACCTTTCCATTACCTGGAATACACCAAAGTCAAGGTGCTTTATGCACCTGCCCTAAACTGCCTCATCAAGGATCCTTTCAGATTGATGACTATGTCCCCACTGAACATTCTTCAATGAAGATGCAACAAGTGAAACAGAGAATTGATTCTGTCACAGTATGTTTATTTCATTTTATGCAGTAGACAAGTTGGAAACTTTAAAACCATTTCAATCCTGTTTTACACACCCATGCCAATAAACATTAACTGAATGGAAAAAGTGAGTGTTAGTCACTCAGTCATGTCCAACTCTTTGTGACCCCATGGACTATAGCCCGCCATGCTCCTCTGTCCATGTAGATTCTCCAGACAAGAATACTGGAGTAGATTGCCATACCCTCCTCCAGAGGATCTTCCCAACCCAGGGACTGAACTCAGGTCTCCTGCATTGCAGGCAGATTCTTTGCCACCTGAACCACTAGGCAATTCCAGTAGTTACTTAAAACTAGGCCTTCTTCTACATGTATAGTTACTTTCTGGTACTTGTTCTAAAATCACTAACTTCAGTAAGCAAACTAAACTTAGGATAATCTATTATGTTTTCCTGGCCTGATAGATTCTGTAACTATCAGCCCAAGACCTGTTTCTCTATTTCAAAAGTATGTGTCTATATGCACATATACAGCATGTAGGCACACACACGTAGGACAACCAACTAACCTGGAAAAATACTTAACATAAAATATAAAAGAAACAGCCTTCTTAATATGCAAGAACTAAATAATAAAGAAAGTAGTGAGACTTCAATTAGGAAATGGATAAAAGAAATAAACATGTACTTCCATAAAGAGTAGGTACTGCTGCTGCTGCTGCTAAGTCGCTTCAGTCGTGTCTGACTCTATGCAACCCCATAGACGGCAGCCTGCCAGGCTCTGCCGTCCCTGGGATTCTCCAGGCAAGAACGCTGGAGTGGGTTACCATTTCCTTCTCCAATACATGTAAGTGAAAAGTAAAAATGAAGTCGCTCAGTCGTGTCCAACTCTTAGCAACCCCATGGACTGCAGCGCACCAGGCTCCTCCATCCATGAGATTTTCCAGGCAAGAGTACTGGAGTGGGGTGCCATTGCCTTCTCTGAAGAGTAGGTACAAGTGTTTCATCAATGTATTTTAAAGTTCCATCTCACTTCTAAGAAAGGTAGTGCCACCAAAACCAGATATTTGCTGCAAAACTGGAAAATAGATGATAAAAATGAGAAGGACAATGCTTGGTTAAAAGTTCTGTGGTATTCTATTAGTGATAAATTACTATACAGTCTTTCTCAAAGTTAAGTGGGAAAATGTATTGAGAAGGTAGAATATCCTTAAAAATCCTTATGCTCTTTAACCATAATAGTTCTTTTACTGAGAATTAGCCTTGAAGACATGGACTTCACAGGCTTGTTTTTTGTTGTGTTCCCCCTTTTGGTGCATTGCCTGGCACTTAATAAATCATCCCTTCTTCTCCTCCTTTGATAGGAATATTGACCAGTTTTAAACCAAACATAGGAAGAACTGCATTGAGACATCTTTAGTTTGGACTGTACTTTCTTCCTCTCTCCTTTTCCTTTTTTATAGAGTTATAGAGTGTGAGGTATGCAGATCACCCAGGCAAAGGGGGTTAGGTTTAGTTGGAATATGGAGGAAATTTTTTTTTATGTCTCACTATAAATTATAGAATATATGATTATAAATTAATGATTTCAATGTTGTAATTCTGTATATTTTAACATTTGTAAATAACTGAATAATGCATGGTGTTCCAAATTTTAAGAGGAAGTATGAATAGATAAATGGAGTTTTAAAACTTAGAGAAAAATATTTATTCAGTAGGGGGAAAAAAGGTGGCCGTGTATAAAATATTGCATGGCAATATGACTTCATCTACAGACCTAAGAGCAACTCACAGACAGACATATAAAAAAAAAATTTCATACAGCCTGTCAGTCTTTACACTGTAAAGCTTAACATTCTGGAATCACTTTGGTCTTGGAGCTTTTTACCTGCATCATCTTTTATAGCTGTCATCCTCAGATAAATGAAAGGATGTAAGAACAAATGAAAGTAGATGTACAGGAAAAATTTTTTTAATATATTTCAGAAAAATATTTTTTAAGATATGAAATCAAAGGCAAGGGGGAAGTAAATTGATACTTTATTATAAGAGAATAACTTATTTGTCTTAGAATCATTGATTTATTTAGCTTTTGCTTAACTTTCCTTTTAAAAATTATTCAGATGTACGCTTTGGGATTGACATAGATCGAGGCTTCCTTTGGAAATGAAAGCCTTGTCTATGTGCTGTGGTTTTGTAAAACCATATATTTCCCGTGTTAAGAGAATTCTTTGAACTTTTTTTTCAAATGTTCTCTGCAGATTGTTTTCTCTCAGAATGTAAGTAGTACGTATGGGAGTAAAAACAAAATGTCATCTTTGTTCCCACGGAAGCGCCATTCTTTTTACATTTTGCAGGCATTTAGGTTGACTAGATTCCCACCTTTGGTCTCAGTGCCTTTTCTCATATTTCCTGAACTGTGTTTTGTTTGTTATTGTTCAGTCACTAAGTCTTGTCCAACTCTTTGCAATCCCATGGACTGCAGCATGTCAGGCTTCCTTTCCTATCTTCTGGAATTTGCTCAAACTCATGTCCATTGAGTCGGTGATACCATCCAACCATCTCATCCTGTCACCTCCTTCTCCGCCTGCCCTCAGTCTTTCCCAGCATCAGGGTCTTTTCCAATGAATTGGCGCTTTACATCACGTGCTCAAAGTATTGGAGCTTCAGCTTCAGCATCAGTCCTTTCAATGAATATTTAGGGTTGATTTCCTAGGATTGACTGATTTGATCTCCTTGCTGTCCACGGGACTCTCAAGAGTCTTCTCCATTTTACTAAACCCCAAATTCCTTTTTCTGTTAGGTTTCTGTTACTTAGTTTATAAGAGACTCTGTCATGGTCTTCTATGTAGAAGTCTAATAGAGAAAACTGAATTACTTCTATAAGACTGTATCCCTGAATATACTTCTTTCTTTGTAACCACGGAAGAAATGTTTTTCTAAGAAAATATAGTTCAAGTTTAGGGTGTGATTTGTGTATGTGTGAATTTTGCATAATAAGTTCAGCTCCGCAGACATTTCATAGGTGTTTACCCGTGAATGAGTAAAAGTTGCCAAAAATAGATAATTTGCTGTTCTTGGTAGCTTTATCATTTACTCATAATAAAACTCAGCTGTTTCATACTTAACAGAGCCAGCACTGTGCTACCCCTGCAGCATCACCTACAGGGCTCTGCACACCAGCAAAGACCTCACAGGTAGACAGAATCTTGAGAGCAGTGACACTGCTCATTCTAAGGTTTCAGACTCAGAAATTTGGTCTTATCATTATATCCAGAGCTCCTCAGTATCTGGGTTACCTGCTAAGAGTAAGTGGTCCTACAGAAAGTTGACCTATAAACTTAAATATCTTATAATGAAAAGTATACCTCTTCAGCTGCCTGAGCACTCAAGACCACTCTCCCTTTTAAAAATTTACCTACTATCTAGGTCAGTGATCACAGAGTCATAGGGTTTGAATGGGTTTAAAAAATGCTTTAGAGACTTCCCTGGTGGCCCAGTGGAACAAGATTCTGTGCTTCCAATCATAGGGGGCATAGGTTTGATCCCTGGTTGGGAAACTAAGAATCCCATGTACTGCATATGGTGTGGCTGAAAAAATTTTAAATAGAAATTAATTAATTAAATAAAATACTATGTGCCAGTTTTAGAAAAAACAATGATTAATTTCTCTGCCCCACGGGAGATTTCATCTTACAATAATTGGTGATAGTTAACACCTATTTCAGAGAAGGCAATAACAACCTACTGCAGTACTCTTGCCTGAAAAATCCCATGGACAGAGGAGCCTGGTAGGCTGCAGTCCATGGGGTTGCTACAAGTCGGACACGACTGAGTGATTTCACTTTCACTTTTCACTTTCATGCATTGAAGAAGGAAATGGCAACCCACTCCAGTGTTCTTGCCTGGAGAATCCCAGGGACGGGGGAGCTTGGTGGGCTGCCGTCTATGGGGTCGCCCAGTCAGACACGACTGAAGTGACTTAGCAGCAGCAGCTGCATGAATTCCCAGTACTGTGCTAAATGTTTTACATGTTTGTTGTATTTAACCCTCAAAACCATCCTATAACATAGATGCTAGTATTATCCCCAGATGACACCACCCTTATGGCAGAAAGTGAAGAGGAACTAAAAAGCCTCTTGATGAAGTGAAAGTGGAGAGTGAAAAAGTTGGCTTAAAGCTCAACATTCAGAAAACGAAGATCATGGCATCCAGTCCCATCACTTCATGGGAAATAGATGGGGAAAAAGTGGAAACAGTGTCAGACTTTATTTTTCTGGGCTCCAAAATCACTACAGATGGTGACTGCAGCCATGAAATTAAAAAACGCTTACTCCTTGGAAGGAAAGTTATGACCAACCTAGATAGCATATTCAAAAGCAGAGACATTACTTTGCCAACAAAGGTTCATCTAGTTAAGGCTATGGTTTTTCCTGTGGTCATGTATGGATGTGAGAGTTGGACTGTGAAGAAGGCTGAGCGCCGAAGAATTGATGCCTTTGAACTGTGGTGTTGGAGAAGACTCTTGAGAGTCCCTTGGACTGCAAGGAGATCCAACCAGTCCATTCTGAAGGAGATCAGCCCTGGGATTTCTTTGGAAGGAATGATGCTAAAGCTGAAACTCCAGTACTTTGGCCACCTCATGTGAAGAGTTGACTCACTGGAAAAGACTCTGATGCTGGGAGGGATTGGAGGCAAGAGGAGAAGGGGACGGCAGAGGATGAGATGGCTGGATGGCATCACTGACTCAATGGATGTGGGTCTCAGTGAACTCCGGGAGTTGGTGATGGACAGGGAGGCCTGGCATGCTGCGATTCATGGGGTTGCAAAGAGTCGGACACGACTGAGCGACTGATCTGATCTGATCTGATCTAGTTGAGGCTTTCAGAGATCAAGCAATGTTGCCAATCTTAGACAAATGGAAACATTGGAGCTGAGATTTAGTCCAGGCCATCAGAATCCCATGCCCCAGTCAGTTTTACTGCCTCCTTTTAGTGACTGAGATAACTAATATCCTTTAGATGTAGGGTATGTCCCTTCGCAATTTCTGGATTTGGAAAAAAAGGACGTTCTTCTTTTTCAGTTCTCTTTTTCTGTAAACTCCACATTGTTAACATTTTTCTCTGGTTCCATACTAGACTGATGATATATGCTGGTTAACCGTAATTGGACTTGAGTATTATTTGTGTCTGTTTAGCAGCAAATTTCCAAGTCATTTATGTTGACTTTGACTAATTTCTTTTTTCAAAAGTGACTTTTTCTTGGTCTTATCCCACGAGTTGTAGGCAATTCCTTTCTTTTGCTCCTCCAGTCATATACTTTACTCTTCAGAAGTGTTTATTATTAGATTTCCTCTGGAGTAAATTATTAATATGAGAATTATATGTATGGGTATTGTTATTTATAGAGATAATTCTATACTGCAGTTCAGAGTGTGTCTTTTAGATATGTTAGTGTTCCAGTACAAAAGTTTAGTGTTTACATTAAGTTTATTGAGGAGACAAACTTTTCTTCTGTGAGAAGACATAGGCAGATACGTGTGGGCCCTCCAGAGTCATCTTTGTCAGTGCCTTTTCTTTTGGCAAGTTAGATTTTCCAAAGTCATGTCACTGAGTCTCTTAATTTTACCCTTTCCCCAGCTCATTGGAAACAATGCAGAGTGATACCTGCATGTGATAGATTAAAAAACACTCTCCCGGATGTTGATTTTGGTTTTTAAAAGATTTATAGTTGAATGTGTTAAAAATAATTGATATTTTTAAATGAAATTATGAATATCTCTTTACTTATTTTATTGTATTTCTTTTAGGAGGTGATACGAGCCTGTGCAGCAAAGGTGAGTGGTTTTTTATTACCAAGAGGACAACAACTTCAGTTTCCATTGTGATGACCCAAAGAATTGAAACGTACCATTGATAGCTTTAATAGAACTTTTGGAAAAACTTCTTCTGATACCTGTTTGTTACAATTAGGGTTGAATTTATCAAGGAATCATAATACTGGAACCTGAGAATTTAGCAAGTAGTAGAAGGCAATGGCACCCCACTCCAGTACTCTTGCCTGGAAAATCCCATGGACAGAGGAGCCTGGTAGGCTGCAGTCCATGGGGTCGCAAAGAGTCGGACACGACTGAGCGACTTCACTTTCACTTTTCACTTTCATGCATTGGAGAAGGAAATGGCAACCCACTCCCATGTTCTTGCCTGGAGAACCCCAGGGACGGGGGAGCCTGGTGGGCTGCTGTCTATCAGGTCACACAGAGTCGGACACGACTGAAGCGACTTAGCAGCAGCAGCAGCAGCTTACTATTTTTGAAGATTTAAGAATATTGGAATTGGGATGTATCAATACTTTCAGTAAAGGGTTAGTGAGATCATTTCCTTCTCTGAGAAAAATATAATGTGATACTTTATAGGTAAGAGACACCAACACAGTTCCAGTGTGTGAATGGGGCGTAAAGTGTGTAAGCCTTGAAATAAATGGAAGCTGTGCACAAACAGTAATAATATATTGTGCTCTGGATTATTTGTGCCTTGTTTCATACTTCCTTTCCCATTTAACTATGTAACAGTCCTGAGAGACAGGTTAAAGATGATTGTTATTCCACTTTTAGAAAGGAGGAAAATGAAGTTGAAGGAGGGTTAAGTGATTTGCCCAAGACCCCAAAGTCAGTCTGAAAATGGAGATTGATATAAAGAGGCTCTTGGTTGGTAAACAATTGCAACTAAACTATATCTGAGTTGCTTTCAACCTAGCAGCTTTCTTTAGCTTTCTTCCTTTTGCAAGCAAGGTTGTTTTATGTGCAAACTTCAAGTCAGTTGTCAAGAAAATAAATTTTATTTAAAAGAGTTGGAATGACACCACTTGTCCATTCTTCCCTCTTATTCTTTCCTGTCCATTTCCAAAATTCAGGTGAATCATGAGATATCCGTTTATTTGTCACATATGGTTATATATTGTGACAAAGTAAAAGGGTGAGGTCTCCGGAAGGGAAAGAATTAAGGTGGTATTAGTACAGTCAAAGCCTGCTTTATGTAATGTCAGTGCAGTAGAAATACTGTCTTTACTCAGCGGACACCTCCTACCACATGGCAGGTGCTTAGAATACAGAAGTTAGTAGGCTATTGTCTCATTCCACATGAGGCATCTCATGGAGGAAATGTGTCAGAAAACACTAGGCTTATCCCATCACTGAGCTGTCCAGTATCAGTCAGGACCCATCACTTTTTTACCTAATTATCGCAAGTCAACAGGAAATAGAATAGAGACAAGGGGAAGGAAGATGAGGGGAAAAAAAGAGAACAAGCTTTATTCTGACTTGAGCTGCAGATGTTCAGGAAACTTGTTCCTGATAGCAATGATTGGTGTAATGATTGTAGCTCCAAGATTACTAAATGTTCTTAAGTATGTATAGTGTATAAAATTGGAGTCAAAAAATAGTTTATCCTCTTGATTAGCAGTTCAGAGCTATTTCTCTTTATTTTTACAAATATGTTATATACCCCTCTTTTGTAATGCTGTCTGAATGTCCAAAGAGTAAAGTGTTCTGCACGTATTTGGCAAGGCTTTATGGAGAACATCCTCTGCTAATCTGGAAACTTCCTGAGGGTGGAGGTTCATGTCATTCATCTCTGTGTTCCTAGTACTTAACAAAAAATAGAATAAATTATGATTGAAAATATGACATTTTTGGAAATCAGTCAAAGTATGGAAAGATTGGGCTTCCCAGGTGACGCTAGTAGTAAAGAACCTGACTGTCACTGCAGAAGACATAAGAGATGCAGGTTTGATCCCTGGGTCAGGAAGATCCCCTGGAGGAGGGCAGAGCTACCCACTCCAGTATTCCTGCCTGAAGAATCCCATGGACAGAGGAGCCTGATGGGCTACAGTCTATGGGGTCACAAGGAGTCGGACATAACTGAAGAGACTTAGAAGGAGTAGCAGGAGCATGGAAAGATTAACCTACTAGTTATTTTCTTTTTTTATGACAGTTTTATTGATGGTTTCCCTGGTGGCTCAGATGGTAAAATGTCTGCCTGCAATGCGGGAGACCTGGGTTCAACCCCTGGGTCAGGAAGATCCTCTGGGGAAGGAAATGGCAACCCACTCCAGTACTTTTGCCTGGAAAATCCCATGGACGGAGGAACCTGGTAGGCTACAGTCTATGGGGTTGCAAAGAGTCGGACACGACTGAGCGACTTCACTTTTATTGATATATAACATACATACCACAATAGTCATGCTTTCAAAGTATACAGTTCACTGGGTTTTATCATACACATAGAATTGGCAACCATCACTACTGTCTCTCCAAAAAGAGAGATTATTCCCTCCAAAAAGAAAGCCCATTTTCTCTTAGCAGTCATTCTCCATTTCTGGATAAGGACATGCACGCAGGCACACACATGCACACACACACCACCAAACAAAGCACTCAAACTCCTGGTAACCGGCAGGAGTGGTTTATATTTTCTGTCTCTATATATTTGCCAATTCTGGTTATTTAGTATAAATGGATTCATAAAATATATGGTCATTTATTACTGGCTTTCTATAGCTTAGAATAGTGTTTTCTTGAGTCCACTTGATAAGGAACTAATCCTGTCCTGTGAAAATTCTCATCTAGATATTAAACTAGCATGCTGAAGGAGCAGAAAGAAGATCACTAACCTTAAGTGGGATAGTGAGCAAGCGAGGAAGAGCAGTGTTCCATGACAAGTTGGGGAGAAGCTCAGGAGATCAGGCCAGCCTTTTAAACAGTCCTGTAAGCATGGTAATGTAGAGGAGGAAAAGCTTTACCTTCTGCCCTTATAGGTTCTGTGACTGGTCTAAGGATTAAATTGGCATAGACAGATTAACAGGAGGAAAAAAATGCAATTTTAATTTCATACATATGTGAGCCCCACAAAGATGTGGGATGCCAAAGACTGCCAGTTAGCTGGGGCTTATATACCATCCTGAGCCTAGAAAAGGGATGGAGGAGTCTGACACTTCTGGGGCAGAAGGCAACTTGAGAAGGTAAGAGGAGGAGCTGGTTGGTAGACATAAGTCTCTCAGGTGAAAAAGTTGTCCCTAATGATAGATGGCTTTTTCTTGGTATAGAACCCCATTCTAATGTCTGTTTCTCTTACAAAAGATAGCTTCCACTCTGTGTTCAGAATGCCTGTGTTTATAGTTTCTCAAAGTAATCCTTATGCAAAAGAGGCACATTTTTGGGTGGCATATTCTACTATCCTTCAGTAAGGAGTTTAGGATATTAATTAGAGAAACAAGTGACTGAGATGTTAACCTGGAAAGAACGTGAGAATGGATTTTATTTATTTATTTATTTATTTTGAGAATGGGTTTTAAAAGGCAAGTAATAGTCTTCAGTTCAAGGAAGAGGAGATTGGCCTCTTAGAAGTGGCCTATACTAGTATGGTGTTACAAGATAAACCGAGGCATATTAAACATTTTAGGAGGGTTTTCTTTGAGCAAAAATCTATTCGAATTGGTTAGGGCCAAGCTTAGGATCATTTAGAAGCTTTTCACCAGCAGGAGCTGGGGAAAGACTCCTAGAGAGAAAGGGCTGAAGCAGAACAAGGAAGTTACTGATTGGCTATAGTTTAAAGCCCAGTTGGGCTCCTTGACGAGAGGCGTGGGGCATGGCTGTGTGGGGCCTGGGAGGTCGCCTTTGCTTGCGCGGGTGTCTTGGAGCCCGCAAGCTATTGTGTCCCCATTTCCAGAGTCGCAGCCCCCAGGGCGTGGAAGACGGGGACAGGCCTCAGCCTTCCTCAAAGACTCCCTAGGTCCCCAAGATCTACACCAAAACAGGAGACAAAGGGTTTTCTAGCACCTTCACTGGAGAAAGACCACCCAAAGACGACCAGGTGTTTGAAGCTGTGGGAACTACAGATGAATTAAGTTCAGCCATTGGGTTTGCTATGGAATTAATTGCAGAAAAGGACCACCCGTTTGTGGAAGAGCTTCAGAGAATCCAGTGCTCCCTGTAGGACTTCGGCTCTGCCCTGGCAACTCCGCGCTCCTCAGCCAGAGAGGCTCATTTAAAACACGCCATGTTCGAGGCGGGGCTCATCCTGGAGCTGGAGCAGTAGATCGACAGATACTCTCGCCAGCTGCCCCCACTCACCACTTTCATCCTGCCTTATTCTTGCCTAGAGAATCCCATGGACAGAGGAGCCTGGCGGGCCGCAGTCCATAGGATCACAGAGTCAGACAGGACTGAGTGACAACACCCAGAGACTACGCCCCATCAGGAGGCAAGAGCAGCTCCACACTGCACTTCTGTCGGGCCGTGTGTCGCCCAGCCGAGAGACGTGTGGTGCCTCTTGTCCAGACGGGTGAGACCAATGCAAACGTGGTCAAGTTCTTAAACAGACTCAGTGACTGTCTCTTCACATTAGCCAGATACACAGCCATGAAGGAGGGGAATCCAGAAAAGATATACAAGAACAATGACCTGTTGGACCGTACCTGAGGCTCTGGGAAAGAATGGAAGTGACAATGGTGAAGGGAAGACTTCGCCCTCGCATCCTGATCCCTGAAGATCTCACCCACAGGGGCCAGAAGCTGGTCTTCTGTCCAAACCCAGCTTCCTTTCACAGCGCTGACACTTCCTTTGGGAGCTGTGGCTGGTGGAGAATCCTACCCTCCTCCCCTGGGCTCTCCTCGGTCTTCGAGGAAGTGGGAATGAAGTCGGTGTTGCAGGAAAGAAAGATAAAGTGATTGCTTCATCGAGGAACCAAGCAGAAAAAAAGAATAAAAGTGGGAAAGGCTTGCAAAAAAATAAAAATAAAGCTCAGTTGGCTATTGGGATTAGTTATCCTTAGGTTTCAGTATTGAAACCTCGAAGTATTTACAGGCTTAGATTTTGGTTTGCTTATGTGATCATAGGCCACCTGGCATTAAAGCCACTTCAGTCTAATCCTTGAATTCGTTTAAGAGTTATAATAATGGGAGTGCAAGCAGTGGACAGATTTAAGATATATTTTGGAAGTAGATTCAGCACAATGTGGTGATGGATTAGATGTGGTGTAAGTGAGAGAACGAGAACTTAGAAATCACTTCTGTGTTGCTTTTTATAGCCACTGTGTAGATGCTGGTAGAGCTTTTTAATGAGATGAGGACTACTGGTGTGGAGTTTTCTATATGAATGTAGCTGAGAAGTAAGCAATTGGATATTTGAGTCTTGAGCTCTGGGGAGAGTTCAGGGTAAAAGCCGTATTTGTTCTAAACTGTTAGATTTGGTACAATCACCTGGAGAGAGAGTATAGCTAAATACCTGAGACCCTGAAGAGAGTATGTCAGGAAATCTCACAGGAGGTATTTTAAGAAAGGGGAGTGATAAGCAGTCACATGCTATTGAGCGAATGAGTAAAACGAGGACAGAAAATTGGCAGGATGATGTCCTTTGGTTTCCTAGATGAGTACAGTTTCAGTGAGTGGCTGGGAGAAAAGCTCAGTTGAAGTGGGTTGAAGACAGAATGGGAGTCTATAAAGCAGAGACTGTGTAGACCATTCTTTTAAGAAATTCTAACTGAGGAGCAGAGAAGCAGCAACTGGAGGAGAACATTAGATGGACAATATTAAAGTATGCTTATTTGCTGCTGGGAATAATTCGGTGGTGACAGAGAAATTGATAACGTCCCATGGAGGTGGTTATTGCTGGACTCAAGTCCTTGAAGAAATGAGAGGGAATCAAATTCTGAATGCCAGTGGAGAAACTGGCCTTTAAGAGAAGTGAGTGTTCATCCTCTCTGATAGGCACATAGGTAGAAACTATGGGTAGATGCTCAGATAAAGATTTGATGATGGGAAGATAAAAAGAGTTCTCATCTCTTTACTTCCAAGACAGTAATTGGTATTAGAAGTCTTCCATTGCTCTCACATAAACTTATAATTTCCAAATTTCCTTGCTCTTTCCTTTGTTTCGAGATGGATTGAATCATATCAGAAATGATATTGCCTGGAGGAATTTCTTTCCATTAAGCTTTGTATGATTCCTCACAAATGGGATTAATCTGTTTTTCTCATGTTCCCAGACATATTGATTCATAATTGGCATGTATTTTAATTGAGTTTATTCTGCCTTAAATTATAATTAATTTTGCCTATATTCTCCAGAATTAAAGTATGAATTTCCTCAGGGAGGAACAATTCTATTCTTTCTTTCTGTTCATCTTCCTCTCCTCTCTTCCTTCTTTCTGTTTTTTTAGATTTTACATGATATTGTTTCCAGCTCTAATCTTTACATGTCTGAATTTCCATACTTCTCTGTAAGCTTCTTGAAGCCAGAGGACTTTTATCTTTTTTTTTTAATTATTAATGTTATCTATACTCAGTTCAGTTCATTCATTCAGTCATGTCCGACTCTTCACAACCCCATGGACTGCAGCACACCAGGCCTCCCTGTCTATCACCAATTCCCAGAGCTTGCTCAAACTCGTATCCATCAAGTCGGTGATGCCATGCAACCATCTTATCCTTTGTTATCCCCTTCTCCTCCCACCTTCAATCTTTCCCAGCATCAGGGTCTTTTCAAATGAGTCAATTCTTTGCATCAGGTGGCCAAAGTATTGGAGTTTCAGCTTCAACATCCGTCCTTCCAATGAACACTCAAGACTGGTCTCCTTTAGGATGGACTGGTTGAATCTCCTTGCAGTCCAAGGGACTCTCAAGAGTCTTCTCCAACACCATAGTTCAAAAGCATCAATTCTTCTGCACTCAGCTTTCTTTATAGTCCAACTCTCACATCCATACATGACTACTGGAAAAACCGTAGCCTTAATTAGATGCACTTTTCTTGGCAAAGTAATATCTCTGCTTTTTAATATGCTGTCTAGGTTGGTCATAACTTTCCTTCCAAGGAGTAAGCATCTTTTAATTTCATGGCTGCAGTCACCATCTGCAGTGATTTTGGAGCCCTAAAAAATAGTCTGACACTGTTTCTACTGTTTCCCCATCTATTTGCTATGAAGCGATAGGACTGGATGCCATGATCTTAGTTTTCTGAATGTTGAGCTTTAAGCCAACTTTTTCACTTCTCTTTCACTTTCATCAAGAGTCTCTTTAGTTCTTCTTCACTTTCTGCCATAAGGGTGGTGTCATCTGCATATCTGAGGTTCTTGTTATTTCTCCTGGCAGTCTTGATTCCAACTTGTGCTTCATCCAGCCCAGCGTTTCTCATGATGTACTCTGCATATAAGTTAAATAAGCAGAGTGACAATATACAGCCTTGACGTACTCCTTTTCTTGTTTGGAACCAGTCTGTTCCATGCTGGGTCATATGGTGGTTTTATTCCTAGTTTTTTAAGGAATCTCCATACTGTCTTCCATAGTGGCTTTATCAATTTACATTCCCACCAACAGTGCAAGTGCGTTCCCTTTTCTCCACACCCTCTCCAGCATTTATTGTTTGTCGATTTTTTGATGATGGCCATTCTGACCTGTGTGAGGTGATATCTCATTGTGGTTTTGATTTTCATTTCTCTTAATAATGAGCGATGTTGAGGATCTTTTCATGTGTTTGTTAGCCATCTGTATGTTTTCTTTGAAGAAATGTCTGTTTAGGTCTTTTTCCCACTTTTTGTTTGGGTTGTTTGTTTTTCTAGCATTGAGTTGTATGAGCTGCTTGTATATTTTGGAAATGAATCCTTTGACAGTTGTTTCATTTGCTGTTATTTTCTCCCATTCTGAGGGTTGTCTTTTCACTTTGCTTATAGTTTCCTTTGCTATGCAAAAGCTTTTAAGTTTAATCAGGTCCCACTTGTTTACTTTTGTCTTTATTTCCGTTACCTCTAGGAGGTGGGTCATAGTGGATCTTGCTTTGATTTATGTCATCGAGTGTCCTGCCTATGTTTTCCTCTAAGAGTTTTACAGTTTTTGGTCTTACATGTAGGTCTTTAATCCGTTTTGAGTTTATCTTTGTGTATGTGTTAGGAAGTGTTCTAACACTCTTTTACATGTATCTGTCCAGTTTTCCCAGCACCATTTATTGAAGAGGCTCTCTTTACCCCATTTAATATTCTTGCCTTCTTTGTCAAAAATAAGGTACCCATAGTGCATAGGTATATTTCTCCACTCCAGTATTCTTGCCTGGAGAATTCCATGGTAGGAGGTTAAAGTCCATGGGGTTGCAAAGAGTCAGACACAGCTAAGTTGACTAACACTTTAACTTGCAATTTCAACTACGGAATCAGAGTCAAAGATAAAATAGAAGAACAAAAGATGCTTGACAACAGTTTAAGAGTTCTGTGCCAAGAACTAGGGCCAGAGACCTATATGTATATATTTTTCTATTATTTCATACCCCTGTTTCTAGATTTAAATATGGGTACTGTGTGGATCACAATAAACTGTGGAAAATTCTTCAAGAGATGGGAATACCAGACCACCTGATCTGCCTCTTGAGAAATTTGTATGCAGGTCAGGAAGCAACAGTTAGAACTGGACATGGAACAATAGACTGGTTCCAAATAGGAAAAGGAGTTCGTTAAGACTGTATATTGTCACCCTGCTTATTTAACTTATATGCAGAGTACATCATGAGAAACGCTGGACTGGAAGAAACACAAGGTGGAATCAAGATTGCTGGGAGAAATATCAATAACCTCAGATATGCAGATGACACCACCCTTATGGCAGAAAGTGAAGAGGAACTCAAAAGCCTCTTGATGAAAGTGAAAGTGGAGAGTGAAAAAGTTGGCTTAAAGCTCAACATTCAGAAAACGAAGATCATGGCATCCGGTCCCACCACTTCATGGGAAATAGATGGGGAAACAGTGGAAACAGTGTCAGACTTTATTTTTCTGGGCTCCAAAATCACTGCAGATGGTGACTGCAGCCATGAAATTAAAAGATGCTTACTCCTTGGAAGGAAAGTTATGACCAACCTAGATAGCATATTCAAAAGCAGAGACATTACTTTGCCAACAAAGGTTCGTCTAGTCAAGGCTATGGTTTTTCCTGTGGTCATGTATGGATGTGAGAGTTGGACTGTGAAGAAGGCTGAGCACCGAAGAATTGATGCTTTTGAACTGTGGTGTTGGAGAAGACTCTTGAGAGTCCCTTGGACTTCAAGGAGATCCAACCAGTCCATTCTGAAGGAGATCAGCCCTGGGATTTCTTTGGAAGGAATGATGCTAAAGCTGAAACTCCAATACTTTGACCACCTCATGCGAAGAGTTGACTCATTGGAAAAGACTCGGATGCTGGGAGGGATTGGGGGCAAGAGAAGAAGGGGATGACAGAGGATGAGATGGCTGGATGGCATCACTGACTCGCTGGACGTGAGTTTGAGTGAACTCCGGGAGTTGGTGATGGACAGGGAGGCCTGGCGTGCTGCAATTCATGAGGTCGCAAAGAGTCGGACACGACTGAGCGACTGATCTGATCTGATTGAGTTTCTTACTTTTAAGCCCATTATTCCGTAATTCTTATCATCAAAAAGTCAGTTACATTTGAGAAGTCTTGAATATAAATACCGCCTTAAATTTGGGTAAGGTTTTAAAACATGCACTGCTTTCATATGTGTTAATGAGTTTGACTTCTGTGTAGTTTTTATAAGGTTATACCAGCCATTTACTAAACAAATGTATATAAACAAAACCCGTCCCTTACCCTCAAAAAGATTATAGTCTCATGGATGATAACTTACTAGGTAAGCATCCTAAGGTACTACCGGTGCCATGATACTAGAAGATGTGGGAATAGTGGGGAGACAAAGAAGGAGGTCCGTCTGGTCAACAAAGGTCAGTCTAGTCAAAGCTGTGGTTTTTCCAGTTCTGATGTATGGATACTGCAAGGAGATCAAAGCAGTCAATCCTAAAGGAAATCTGTCCTAAATATTCATTGGAAGGACTGATGCTGAAGCTGAAGCTCCAATACTTTGACCACCTGATGGGAAGAACTGACTCATTGGAAAAGCCCCTCATGCTGGGAGAGATTGAAGGTGGGAGGAGAAGGGAATGACAGAGGATGAGATGGTTGGATGGCATCACTGACTCGATGGACATGAGTTTGAGCAAGCTCCAGGAGTTGGTGATGGACAGGGAAGCATGGTGTGCTGCAGTCCGTGGGGTCGCGAAGAAGTCAGACACGACTGAGCAACTGGGCTGACTGAAATTAGGAGGAGATAAGTTCTAATGGGAAAGTCTGAAAGACTTTTCGTGCCTGATGTAACACTTGAGCTTAGGCTTTGAGAAGTCAATATCAAAAAGGAAGATGGAGCCAGGAAGGAAGCACATTCCAGGAAACAGGAAAAGCATGAACTGAGTCACAGAGACATGAAGCAATGTGGAATGTCTGGGGAGCAATTTGTTGCAGCTGGAACATAGGAGATAGAGCAGTAAGGTTGGAAGGCTAGTAGTTCTTATAGAAAGCTTTGTTTGCTATACTTAAAAAGTATGGATTTTATCCAGTGGAACAGTTGATGATGGGTTTTAAACAAAAGTGTTGCTCAATCAAATTAGCATTTTAGAAAAATCACCCTGGTAGCAGTATAGAAGAAGAATCAGTAGATGGGAAGACAAATCAGGAGACGACTATTGCAGTGGTAGCACTGATGATGAAGGAGTGGAATCAGATGCCAGAGCACCTGACTGCCTAAATGAGAACTCTGCGTGGAGTGTGAGGAAGCTGTCCAGGGTGATGCCCATCTGTCTGGCTGGAACAGCAGAGTGGGTGATGAGAGCTTTCCCCAAGGAAGTGAACAGCATAGGAAAGGTTAGTTTGGTTCTGAACTTACTGATCAGAAGAGTTTTACATGAAAAAATTGTCAACATGAAAGGCAGATGAAGCGATGAAAACATACATCTTTGCCTGGGATAACCGTGTGGTGTGAACAAAGTAGAGAGCCCAGTGGGTCTAGCAGGCAACACAGAGAAGCAGTGGCAGGATCACCAACAAAAAATGGTTTCCCAGAAACACGAGAGTGATTGACAGTGTCAGATATCTCAGAGGCCTGAGTGAATCTGCCAAATTTGATCATTTGAAGTCCATGATGACTTTAGTTTCAGATTTAGTGTTCTGATAGATACAAGCTTTGTTGTAGCTGCTTGAAAGTGAATGGCTGAGCTATATAGATAGCAGTTATTGGCTGTTTTTCAAAAACTTTAACATTCAATGAAGGTTAAGGAAATTTATGGAATCATAGTAAGAATTACTTGTTTTCTATTTTGTAGTAAAGTGAAAAGATTAATGCTTATAGCCTGTAGACAAACAGCTAGTAGAGAATTTGGAAGAGCCTTAAGGATAGCCACATGGAGAAGGAAATGGCAACCCACTCTAGTATTCTTGCCTGGAGAATTCCATGGACAGAGGAGCCTGGCACGGTACAGTCCATAGGGTTGCACAGAATCAGACACGTCTAAGCATGCATGCAAAGATATCTTCAAGGGAACAGCTGGGGGATTAATTTTAAATGGAAGAGTACCTCTTTATCTGGGCTTCCCTGATAGCCCAGTTGGTAAAGGATCCGCCTGCAATGCAGGAGACCCTGGTTCGATTCCTGGGTCGGGAAGATCCCCTGGAGAAGGGAAAGACTACCCATTCCAGTATTCTGGCCTGGAGAATTCCGTGGACTGTATAGTCCATGGGGTCTCAAAGAGTTGGACCTGACTGAGCGAATTTCTCTTTCACCTGTTTATCTGACACTGGAAAGAAAGAGAGGAGGACAGGTGTAAGAGGTTTGTTCTTGGAAGTGAGGATTTCAGGGGGTTCAGAACCAAATTTTCTCTCTGGAGTAAGGAAATATACTGAGAGAGAAAGGAGGTGAAGGTTTGTACTGTAGTATGCATCAGGTTAATTGGCTTTCTCTGAGGCATATTACTACTGGGTAAGTGGTTTGAACCAGTACTAGATGTTAATTTTGAGCTTTATACAGGGGAATATATTAGTAATTTTTGAACCACCAGCCCTTATACTCAAAAAATCTTGATTAAATATTACAAAATAAAATGTGATGACTGATCCCCATTTGAATGCTGGTTTAGTTAATACTGTAGCGGGTGAACTAATATGAGGAGAGATTTTCTAGCTCCTTACCCCACTGTAAAAATTTAACAGTAACAATGTTTCTTCCCTATCCCTCACTTCATTGTCGCAATTTATAAGGGCAGTATCTAGGACCTAGAGAGATCATGTTGCATCTCTCTTTATGACATCACGGCCTACTCATTTCTTAGGTTTTACTAACCTCTATATCACAGAAATGTAAGTTGCTTTTAGAACTTATGAGGTGTTCAGATAACTGACTTCAGATAACTTGAATCTCACTTTGGCTCAAGTTTTCTGTTTAACTTGTTTTGTAATACTGGGATTTTAACTTTTACAGCAGACATATAATTTGCAACAAAAAAATTTCCTAGGTGCTGGTTTTAGAAGTGTCTTCAAATTAAAGTGTTATCTGCATTGTTGTTCAGATTTAGTTTAAAAAAAATAGATGTCCAGAAGAAGGGGGACACATTTGTTAACATAAGTGTATAAACAGTGTTAATATCTTTTCTGTTATCATTAAAATCAAGTTTGAAGTGTCTTCACAAATTGAAACTTTGAAAACAATTCTTCAGGTTAATAAAGCATATAAAGTCAGCTAAAAGGATTAGACTTGTAAGTATATATGGAAATGAGTGTTACATATCTCCCAATGGTTTTACAATTTAATCACTAAAGGGTAAACTATTGTAGCCTGTTTAGCTTTGTGCATTCAATTTGAGGTTAGAGCAATGACTTTTTTAACATGAAAATTAACTCCTCCTAGAGAATTAGTATTTGCATATTTTATCAAAACTGTTTATACCCTGAAAGAGCAGGCAAAACAGTTTTTGTGATTAACTTGGCAGTTCTAGGTGGTTGTTTTTTTCTTTTCTTCCATTATGAATTTTATTAAATTTTTATGCTTCTCATTTTGCACAGTATGGAGGTATTAAACTGACTTTGGCAGACTGTGGTTTTTGCATGAGGCAAGCAGAAAAGTGTTTTGTAAAAAGAGGATAGATTGTTGTAGGGTAGACTATCTTAGCCAACCTTTCTGTTGTTGTAAAATTATTAAGCAATTCTTTTCCACAGCATATGTTTCAAAAATAGATATTGCTTCACTCTGTATAATGGTTGTTATTATTTTTCTTCCTTTAAATGAATTAGTGAATATGTATAAGCTCACTTTGAAAATACTTTGAGTTCTAATTTCAGATCACTATTAGTTCAGTTCAGTTCAGTCACTCAGTTGTGTCCGACTCTTTGCAACCCCATGAATCGCAGCACGCTGGGCCTCCCTGTCCATCACCAACTCCCGGAGTTTACCTAAACTCATGTGCATCGAGTTGGTGACGCCATCCAGCCATCTCATCCTCTGTTGTCCCCTTCTCCTCCTGCCCCCAATCCCTCCCAGCATCAGGGTCTTTTCCAATGAGTCAACTCTTCACATGAGGTGGCCAAAGTATTGGAGGGTAGTGATTAACAATTATCCATACCTTAGAAACTAAGTTATCCTCCCTGTTATGTTGCCACTCATCACTTCACGAACATTTGAATAGTCTCTAAAGATATGTCAAGAGAGGGCAGAAGTGTAGAAATGCTTAGAAAAACCATGTAATTGTAGATCATAATTGGATTTTTTACAACAGCATTTTACTTAGAAAAAGTGGCAAGTCTTTCAGTTTGAGTGGAGTCATTCAAGTATCCTATTTGAGCTTTCTTGGTATTCATTTTTTGCTTTAGCACAAGTAATTTTCTGAAGAGGAAGACTGAAAAGCAAATTTGTGTGTATGTGTGTGTGTGCACATGTGCGTGTCCAGCATACACCTGCTTTTTTGCACCAGATTTCAAAATGCTTTGTTTGATAGGTAGGATTAAAATTTTCAAGAACATAGAAGTAAACTGAAAAATGATTCTAAAAAAGAGAAGTGAAGTAAATAGTTAAGTGATAAATTGTCATTTTGTGTATAGTACTTCCATATAAAAGCATAGCATTCTGAAAAATTTACTGCATCATCTTACTGCATTACATATTTCTAAGTACCCTTGCTTGTAATGATGTTAATAATAATAACTAATATTTATATAACACTTGATTTGTATAGCACTTTAGGATCCCCTTTGTGAACATACTCGTGTTATTTAGTGCTTTAGGGTTAACCTATGTTTTAATACCAATGATTATTATTAGTCTTCAAGCACATTTCCTTTGAAGTTTATTTACTGTTTTTATTATCTCCATTTAAAGTTGGAAAATGAAATTCAATGATCTTAGGTGATTTCATTGTTACTTTAGCTGTTGTATCAATGTAAATAGTCAACTGTAATTTTGGTCAGTGTTAATAATGGCTTCTTATAGAATTTTTGTAGCTGGATAATTTTTCTTAGCATTGATATAATATTTGACCCCATCTAGTAACTACTTTCGAAAATATTTTTATTTTTCATAAGATGATACCACAATAGTTTAGGAATCTTAGAGCTATAATCGCACATGATCTTAATTGACTTTTTCACAAAATTATCTTTCTTTCAAAAGAAAAACTTAATCTTATATACCATTTACTGTCACTGTTTGAAAGAAGAGAAGCATTTACAAATATTATGTAAATAATGAGTCAGATAAAGGGCATGTAACCACAACTCAGTACTGTTGTTCTATGTATAGAACATCAAAAGGGAATTTTTAAATACTAATACAGTGGAAGTCCTCTGTGTAGTTTTGAGTATTTCAAAAAAGAGAAAGGAGCTACTTTCCTATACTAATATTTACATACCATAAACTGTCATTTTTAATAGTTTGTTAATTAACAGATTACTTTTTTACAGAAAATTAGAAATTTAAACATTTCCATTTTTTTCAAAATTCGATCACATTTTATCATGCTTTTTGAAAGTGGTAAAAATAATAAGATATAATGATTGATTTATTAATAATGAAAAAGAGACTAGATCGCTGCTGAAATTATCTGAACTGCAAGATGAATTTACTAACTTACTAAACATTTAAGCCTTTTTCTGTGAAGTGTGTTTTTCATACACTTACAGTGTTACAGTGTACTTACAATGTAGTTACAATGTTGCACTTGTTACTCGTTTCATTTCATTTCATTTCTGAGTACAGACCATTGTACTTGCACAATTGTAGTAGAATTTTTGTGCTACTGAACATTGTATTTACTTATAGAAATTTTGCTTGTTCATTATTTGAGTTGTTTTTTGAAAACTGTCTTAAGAATAAGATTTTTTGATACGGCAGAAACTATTTCACTTGGCTAGTTAAGTTGCAGCTGTGTTATCTATGTCACTGTGATACATATAAACATGAACATTACAGGTGTTTTCTGTACAGTATCTGAAAAGGAAGTACTTGTTCTTTCAAAAATGCTAAGGAAATGTGGATGTGAAACATTTAAAAACTCTTTCTTAATTGAAAGCAGTCAGGGAGTCACTTATTTTTTGCTTTTTTTTTTTTTTTTGGCATAACTTTTAAGACCACTCTAAGTTACTAATAAAGTTAGTCCCATGATAAGCAAACTTGTTTTCAAAGTAAGGCAGATTGTAAAAACTATAGAGTTTTGTAAACTCTTAAAAACTAAGCATATAAATCATTGTCACTTCTTTTGACATGTTCCCTGGTTTGCATCGTAAGCAAATATTTCTCATCCACTATTTGCATCAGTAACCCCGGAAATTACGCTTTCATTTCTGATTTGCCTTTCCTATTACAGGTCAACAAAAATCTCTCATTCACTTCGACATCAGCCTCCTCACAGCAGTCTAAGTCAAAACAATCAAACATGCTGGACGCTCATCAGATTCTGCGTCAGTTTGGTTTCACTCAAATCGGTGAGCCCCTTTCTTACTTTGACTATTCATTAAATGTTCAGATTCTATTTTTTAATGGATGTCATATATTTCACTTCAGAAGTACGGCTCATAGCATTATAACGGTCAATCTTCACACTTGGTGAATTATATTCCAGCGTTTTTTTCTTTAAAAATCACTGAATTATTTCAAAAGCAAATTTGAATTTGGTAACTTTAATGGTAGATACTCTCATCCTCTAGTCTTTTGAGTAGATAATAATTGAAAAGTCACAGAACATGAATTTTATATCTGATTCAGTTTCCTTTGGGTAAAGGAACCATAGTTTATGGATAATCAGATTTTGTGATTCATTTCAAAGAAACCCCATGTAAAATTCATTTTGGTAGAAACAGGATGCATCCTGCCTGCCAAAATATCACGTTTCTTCAAAATTGGAAAATTAACAAAAGATGCAAAGAAGCTAGTTATTTAAATGTATATCAATCACAGAGTTGAAACAAACTATACAATTGCAAATTTTAGGCGAATATTTTAAATTAATTTGAATAAGGTTTTCAAAGAATCTCAAAGAAAAACCCTCTAGATGAGAAGTGTGTATTTTTGATATTGAAAGATGTCTGCTTCTATTCGTTAGCTTTTGGTATTTCCTAGTATTTTTTTTCTACTATGGAAATCTTTCAGAAAGATGGAAATCTTTCAGAGAACTGAAAATGACAAAACAGTTGTCTTTGACAGAGAGAGGAGGAAACTTTGAGCTTGAAAAGACCAGCTTAATTTATTTAGAAATTTAGGAACGATCTTACTCTTCTACTTTGAAGGTATTTGGAGTTTGCATATGAAGTTAGTGTAATATCGCTGATTACATATTCAGTTCAGTTCAGTTCAGTTCAGTCACTCAATCATGTCCGACTCTCTGCGACCCCATGAGCTGCAGCATGCCAGACCTCCCTGTCCATCACCAACTCCCAGAGATACCAAAATTCATGTCCATTGAGCCAGTGATGCCATGCAACTATCTCATCCTCTGTCGTCCCCTTCTCCTCCTGCCCTCAATCTTTCCCAGCATCAGGGTCTTTTCAAATGAGTCAGCTCTTCACATCAGGTGGCCAAAGTATTGGAGTTTCAGCTTCAACATCAGTCCTTCCCATGAACACCCAGGACTGATCTCCTTTAAGATAGACTGGTTGGATCTCCTTGAAGTCTAAAGGACTCTCAAAAGTCTTCTACAGCACCACAGTTCAAGAACTAAGCATCAATTCTTCGGCGCTCAGCTTTCTTCATAGTCCAATTCTCACATCCGTGCACCACTACTGGAATAACCATAGCCTTGACTAGGTGGGCCTTTGTTGGCACAGGAATGTCTCTGCTTTTTAATATGCTGTCTAGGTTGGTCATAACTTTCCTTCCAAGGAGTAAGCGTCTTTTAATTTTGTGGCTGCAGTCACCATCTGCAGTGATTTTGGAGCCCTAAAAAATAAAGTCTCTCACTGATTCCACTGTTTCCCCATCTATTTGCCATTCAGTGATGGGACCAGATGCCACGATCTTAGTTTTCTGAATGTTGAGTTTTAAGCCAACTTTCTCACTCTCCTCTTTCACTTTCATCAAGAGTCTCTTTAGTTCTTCTTCACTTTCTGCCATAAGGGTGGTGTCATCTGCATATCTGAGGTTATTGATATTTCTCCCAGAAATCTTGATTCCAGTTAGTGCTTCATCCACTCCAGCATTTCTCATGGGTACTCTGCATATAAGTTAAATAAGCATGGTGACAATATACAGCCTTGACGTACTCCTTTTCCTATTTGGAACCAGTCTGTTGTTCCATGTCCAGTTCTAACTGTTGCTTCCTGACCTGACTATAGGTTTCTCAAGAGGCAGGTCAAGTGGTCTGGTATTCTCATCTCTTTGAGAATTTTCCACAGTTTATTGTGATCCACATAGTCAATGGCTTTAACATAGTCAATAAAGCAGAAATAGATGTTTTTCTGGAACTCTCGCTTTTTCGATGATCCAACGGATGTTGGAAATTTGATCTCTGATTCTTTGCCTTTTCTAAAACTGGCTTGAACATCTAGAAGTTCTCGGTTCATGTAATGTTCAAACCTGGCTTGGAGAATTTTGAGCTTTACTTTACTAGCGTGAGAGATGAGTGCAATTATACGGTAGTTTGAGCATTCTTTGGCATTGCCTTTCTTTGGGATTGGAATGAAAACTGACCTTTTCCAGTCCTGTGGCCACTGCTGAGTTTTCCAGATTTGCTGGCATATTGAACACAGCACTTTCACAGGATAATCTTTCAGGATTTGAAAGAGCTCAACTGGAATTCCATCACTTCCACTAGCTTTGTTTGTAGTGATGCTTCCTAAGGCCCATTTGACCTCACATTCCAGGATGTCTGGCTCTAGGTGAGTGATCACACCATTGTGATTATCTGGGTCGTGAAGATCTTTTTTGTACAGTTCTTCTTTGTATTCTTGCCACCTCTTCTTAATATCTTCTGTTTCTGTCATGTCCATACCATTTCTGTCCTTTATTGGGCCCATCTTTGCATGAAATGTTCCCTTGGTATCTCTAATTTTCTTGAAGAGATCTCTAGTCTTTCCCATTCTGTTGTTTTCCTCTATTTCTTTGCATTGATCACTGAGGAAGGCTTTCTTATCTCTCCTTGCTATTCTTTGGAACTCTGCATTCAAATGGGTATATCTTTCCTTTTCTCCTTTGCTTTTCACTTCTTTTCACAGCTATTTGTAAGGCCTCCCCAGACAGCCATTTTGCTTTTTTGCATTTCTTTTTGCTGGGCATGGTCTTGATCCCTGTCTCCTGTACAAGGTCATAAACCTCATTCCATAGATCATCAGGCACTCTGTCTATCAGATCTAGTCCCTTAAATAAATTTGTCAGTTCCACTGTATAATCATAAGGGATTTGATTTAGGTCATACCTGAATGGTCTAGTGGTTTTCCCCACTTTCTTCAATTCAAATTTAAATTTGAATTTGGCAATAAGGATTTCATGATCTGAGGCATAGTCAGCTCCCAGTCTTGTTTTTGCTGACTGTATAGAACTTCTCCATCTTTGGCTGCAAAGAATATAATCAGTCTGATTTTGGTGTTGGCCATCTGGTGATGTCCATGTGTAGAGTCTTCTTTTGTTTTGTTGGAAGAGGGTGTTTGCTATGACCAGTGTGTTCTCTTGGCAAAACTCTATTAGCCTTTGCCCTACTTCATTCTGTATTCCAAGGCCAATTTTGCCTGTTACTCCAGGTGTTTCCTGACTTCCTACTTTTGCATTCCAGTCCCCTATAATGAAAAGAAGATCTTTATTTGATGTCAGTTCTAAAAGGTCTTGTAGGTCTTCACAGAACCATTCAGTTTCAGCTTCTTCAGCATTACTGGTCGGGGCATAGACTTGGATTACCGTGATATTGAATGGTTTGCCTTGGAAACAAACAGTGATCATTGTCATTTTTGAGATTGCATCCAAGTACTGCATTTTGGACTCTTTTGTTGACTATAATGGCTACCCCATTTCTTCTAAGGGGTTCTTGCCCGCAGTAGTAGATACAATGGTCATCTGAGTTAAATTCACCCATGCCAGTCCGTTTTAGTTCGCTGATTCCCAGAATGTCTACGTTCACTCTTGCCGTCTCCTGTTTGACCACTTCCAGTTTGCCTTGATTCACGGACCTAACATTCCAGGTTCCTATGCAATATTGCTCTCTATAGCATCAGACCTTGCTTCTAACAGCAGTCACATCCACAACTGGGTGTTGTTTTTGCTTTGGCTCCATCCCTTCATTCTTTCTCAAGTTATTTCTCCACTGATCTCCAGTAGCATATTGGGCACCTACCAACCTGGGGAGTTCATCTTTCTGTGTCCTATCTTTTTGCCTTTTCATACTGTTGCATGTTACAGTAGGAAAATATCTGGATCAAGAGCTCTTATGTTAAGTCCTGGCTGTGCCTTTTATTATCCTTGTTACCTGCAAATGTTAGAATCTTCATTTGAAAACTGGGAATGATGTTTGCATTATATATTGTGGAAAATCAAGTCACAAAGCACATATGAAAACACTCTATAAGCATTAGATACTATGTGAATGTAACATACTTGTATTGTAAACATGATTTGTGTGTGCACTAGCTTTGAAAAAATACTTTGAGTTCTAATTTTAAGTCACTCTGGTAATTAACAGTTGTCCCAAACCTTAGAAATTTTAAATTTCTAGTGTGTCAGATATTTACTGGAAGTTTGAGCAATAGTTTTGCTCTTCTTGTGTATAGTGGAGGGCAGACCATGTGCACCTCCTATAGATGCATTCTCTGCATCCTAATGTGATGCTTGGTTTGCTTTCAGACCATGTCATTTTAATGAGTAGGAGGGAGGAGGGAACCTGGCTCCACCACTTGATGCCTATCTTTCTGCTGAGGTCTAAATTTCTTCTGAGAACAAATCTTGCCTTCCACATTTCAGGATTAAGAGTGTAAAACATAAGTCTGATCAAGTTAGCAGATTGATTAAAGTTCATTCAAGTAGTATCTTAAGTTTATCAGCCAACGAGGTGTAGATAATAGATACAAAATCCTTTCTTTGTCTGTAAACGGAAAGAGAAGACAGGATAGATAGGAAGGCTTTGAAATGGAAGAGTGATTACCACTCTGACAGATAAAGAATAAAAGGAAAACCAGATATGATAAAGGCAAGCCTTGCAAACTTAACAATTTTACCTTGGATTCACTTCCTTTACCTTCAGCTTCCATGGTCATATAGGCCTTGAGTGGGACTTTTAAATCATGCATATCCCTCAATGTGAGCACTGTCTCAGGAGCATGACCATTAAGCCATGTAATACCTGGTAGGACTGCTTTGCTTGATTTTTAGTTATTCTCATTTTAAGGCATATCTTCCCTATAAAATTTGTTGAGAGACTTCCGTGGCAGTCCTAAGTCCTAAGTCCTAAGACTTCAGGCTTCCAGTGCTGGGGGCATAGGTTCAATCTCTGGTCAGGGAACTAGGATGACACCTGCTGCACAGCCAAAAAAGAAAAAAGAAATTTTTTTTCTTTGTATCATTGTATAGAAAACTTATAAAAGCAGAGTATGTAGTCCATTGCAAAGTGTCCAAATCCATCTTATTCATTAAGAAGCCAATCTTTGTGAAAAGAATCCTGCACTAGGAAACAGGTGAACTAATTTCTATGCTTGGCTCCACTTCTGAATGACTAGAATTTTTAGCAGTTTCTTTAAGCTTCAGTTTTTTTTATCCCTGCAGGTAAATGAGGGCTCTGGATTTGGTGAGTTTCTGTCTTAAAAATTCTGTGAGTCTATTCAATATTCAAAAGAGTTTTAAAAGGGGACAATAGTTAAATGTTCTTGACCGTACAAAATAATCTATTAGAATCTGAAATGAAGGACTATGAAAATAATATAGATAGGATGTTTAAAAATAAAAACCTTACTGAAAAGCTGTCTAAATATCAAGTCTTATGTGCAACTCTTTCAGTTTGTACTGTATAAAGAAATACAATTTACACAGAGCTAGTCAGTATGGCCTACTGGCCTTCATGCCAGAGGCTTAAGAGGAGACCTTGATTTGATACGTATTATATGTAAGTGAGTTTATATGCTGGAATGTTAGAGCCTGGGGTGGGTTTATGGTCTGCTATCACTTCTGTTGACCTCATTCCAGGTGAGTTCTGGGTAATGGAGACTGCTAGAAAAGTATTTGTTTCTTCTTTGGTCTATTTTCTTTTGAGTTTCTAGACTATTATCTTTACTTATTCTAAAATCATTCTAAGTAACTACTTTGCTTAAGGTCCTTACTTAAATATGTGGATGAAATAAGACAGTCTCTGTCCTCAGGGAGCTTACCGTCTGGTTGGGAAGGCAAATGAGCATGCAGCAAATTATGTCAGAGTGTGATAAATTCTGAAATCACAGTATAAACAAAGTATCACTGAAATATAGAGGGATAAAGCAGTGGGGCGATTTCTCGTACTTTACATGTCCAAGCAGAACTCTTGCCCCCAAACCCTTCATCTACTTCCACTTCCCCTGCCCCACACCAGATCTTCCCACCGAACACTCAGGCACATGTACCCTGTCGTTTAGGGATCCTTCTTCTCCCTCCACTTCTCTACTTCTGCTCCTATCCCTTAGATTATTCTCCCCATAGCAGACAACAACATTCTTTGAAAAATAAATTAGATTCTATTATTTCCCTATTTAAAACTCTTAAATGGCTTTCTCCAGCAATCTGAATGAGTTCCAAAGACCTTATAAAACCTTCCAGGTCTTGCCTCTTGTCTCTGTCCCTGGCCTCATCAGCAGGTGGGGCTTGAGAAGGGCACGCTAAGCTGAGATGGTTGTGCGCTCAGTCGTGTCTGATTCTTTGTTTATACTGTGATTTCAGAATTTATCACACTCTGACATAATTTGCTGCAGTCACGTCTGACTCTGTGTGACCCCATGGACTACAGCCCACCAGGCTCCTCTGTCCATGGGATTTTCCAGGCAAGAATACTGCAGTGGGTTGCCATTTTCCTCCAGGGGATCTTTTCACCTCAGAGACTGAATCCGTATCTCCTGTGTCTCCTGCACTGCAGGCGGATTCTTTACCACTTGAGCCATCAGGAAAGCCACACTGAGCTTCTGAACAAACAATTGAAAGAGAGCCTGACTTGCCTGGTCAGTGGTATGAGGCTTGGGTTAGCTGGAGGAAATGATGAGATGCATGTATTTAGGAAGACCTGAGCTGCAAAGGTAGATGGGGTCAAATTGTGCCCTACTGGGGAATTCGCATTTCATTCTCTAGATAAAACAGAGCTATCTAAAGGTATGAGGATGAAAGAGTAATAATAAAATATGTTTCTAAAAAATACCACTGGTGTCTCAGTGAGGGGTGGGTTAGAGAGGAGAAAAGCTGGATACAACACCTATGATACTTATTTCAGCAACTGTTTATTAGGCTATTGTTCCAGGTACTTAATGAACAAAATAATAAATCAGCTAGTTTTATTAAAGTTAAAACCATAAATATTTTCTGAGTAATTTGTATAAGAAATAAATTTATAAAAATATATTCACCAATTATACCTAATGGCAACCCACTCCCGTACTCTTGCCTGCAAAATCCCATGGATGGAGGACCCTGGTGGGCTGCAGTCCATGGGGTCACTAAGAGTCGGACATGACTGAGCGACTTCACTTTCGCTTTTCACTTTCATACATTGGAGAAGGAAATGGCAACCCACTCCAGTATTCTTGCCTGGAAAATCCCAGGGACGGGGGAGCCTGGTGGGCTGCCATCTATGGGGTCACACAGAGTCAGACACGACTGAAGCGACTTAGCAGCAACATACCTAGAAAAAGTGGGGGAGGGGGAGAAATTTTAATTTTAGCATTTTAAATTAAATTGTAGGTTCAGTTCAGTGTCCGACTCTTTGCGACCCCATGGACTGCAGCACATCAGGCTTCCCTGTCCATCACCAGCTCCCAGAGCTTACTCAAACTCATGTCCATAGCGTCGGTGATGCCATCCAACCATCTTGTCTCACCACATAATGAACGTGTTATGCTGTTCCTGTACTTCCTTCGTATAATGAAGAAAATCTGTAAAATAACATCCGTGACTTCTACTTGTATCAAAAATTTTATTTATATACATCTTCATTTGATCCTCAGCAAAACCCTCTGAGAAATAAACATTAAAATCACAGAATGTAAGCTCTTTTGAGAGATTCTTGGTAAAGAATCTGCAGGAGACCAGGTTCTATCCCTGGGTTAGGAAGATCCCCTAAAGAAGGGAATGGCAACCCACTCCAGTATTCTTGCCTGAAAAATTCCACAGACAGAGGATCCTGGTGGACTATAGTCCATGGGATCACAAAGAGTTGTACACAACTGAGCGGTTATTTGTTGTAAAACCTTAAAGCTTTGACTTTCAGTCCCTTTACATCAAAACTGGGAAGCAGAGGGCCTGAAATGAGAGTTCACATAACTGGTGGCAGTCGTGTCTAGAGAAAGATTGCCTCTCTTCTGGTTTGGTACTGCTCACACTCCCCACCCCATGCTGCTTCTCCCTCTGCAGAGAGGGGGCACTAGTTCAGACGTGAGGTAGACCCTTGGTGATGCTGTGCCTGGATCCATTATTTCATCCCTGGCCCATTGTCCTCCCACTCTGTCCAGAGGTCCCTCTGGCCATGTGTGTGACTTTTACTCGCTAGCATTGGAAGTGTGTGATATATTGCAAACTAGTAACCTGGACAGCACTATTTGGAATAGGTGTAGTTGTTAAAACTGAGGTGTCGTGAAAGTAATTTTCTAAGAATTCATGAACTTATCTTTTTACTGGGCCTTGATATACAACTCTGTCTTTGCCAGTTACTAGATTTCTTAAAGCCTAGTTCCAGTGAAACTGTCGTATTCAGTCTCCAGTCATATCAAGAGATTCTCGAGAAATTTCGCTCTGGTCATTGGTCTGAATCCTAGATCCCATTCAACCATCTCGAGAGTTGTTATGGTAGTAGTAAATTTTAACATGTGGATTATTCAGTAACGAGTAAAATCAATCACAGTTATGATGGTGGAAGTTAGAAAGTGCTATCGTCTTTGTATGTCTATATTTGAAGGACAGTACCATTCATTTTTGTGTACTTAATGTACATTTTCACTGCATTGCACTAAATTTAATTCATATCGATAGGTAAGTAGAATCATGTAAAACAAAATGACTCATTTTTATTAGTATGACTGTTCATGTAATCTTTTTATCATGTTTTAAAATTGTAGACTTGGAATTTGATGGAGAGGCAGAATGTGACATGGCTTTTAAAAAACAATCAGTAGCTTCTGTCTTCTCCATAATTTATTTCCACTCTCCTTTACAACGTGTTAATATATATTAATGTTTTTATCATACCCTAAACAGTCAAGATATTTGACTTAAAATCATAAAATAATTCAGATAACTTTAGTATTGGTTGAGAGATCTGTCAAGTTAATTTTTGTACTTCCACATGTTGGATAATGTTTGAAAAATGTATTTTTCTATTCATTTTAGCCAAATATAAAGTTATTCCTTTGAGAAGTTCTGAAAATTACAAGCTATTTTTCTAGTTAAATTTTAATTTTATTGTTTTCACTATGCCAATACTTTTAAGCAAGGTTTTAACTTTTTATCAGTTCAGTTCAGTCACTCAGTCATGTCTGACTCTTTGCAATCCCATGGACTGCAGCACACCAGGCTTCCCTGTCCATCACCACTCCTGGAGCTTGCTCAAACTCGTGTCCATCAAGTTGGTGATGCCATCCAACCATCTCATCCTCTGTCGTCCCCTTCTCCTCCTGCCTTTGATCGTTCCCAGCATCAGGGTCTTTTCCAACGAGTCAGTTCTTGGCACCAGTTGGCCAAAATACGGGAGTTTTGGCTTCACCCTCAGTCCTTCCAATGAACACCCAGGACTGATCTCCTTTAGGATGGACTGGTTGGATCTCTTTGCAGTCCAAGGGGCTCTCAAGTATCTTCTTCAACACCACACTTCAAAAGCATCAATTCTTTGGTGCTCAGCTTTCTTTATAGTCCAACTCACATCCATACATGACTGCTGGAAAAACCATAGCTTTGGCTAGACAGACCTTTGTCGGCAAAGTAATGTCTCTGCTTTTTGATATGCTATCTAGGTTGGTCATAGTTTTTCTTCCAAGGAGCAAGCGTCTCTTAATTTCATGGCTGCAGTCACCATCTGCAATGATATTGGAGCCCCCAAAAATAAAGTCTCTCACTGTTTTCCATTGTTTTCCTATTTGTTTGCTATGATGTGATGGGACCAGATGCCATGATCTTAGTTTTCTGAATGTTGAGCTTTAAGCCAACTTTTTCACTCTTCTCTTTCACTTTCATCAAGAGGCTCTTTAGTTCTTCTTCACTTTCTGCCATAAGGGTGGTGTCATCTGCATATCTGAGGTTATTGATATTTCTCCCAGCAATCTTGATTCCAGCTTGTGCCATGTCCAGCCTGGCATTATGCAAGATGTACTCTGCATATAAGTTAAATAAGCAGGGTAACAGTATACGGCCTTGATATACTCCTTTTCCTATTTGGAACCAGTCTGTTGTTCCATGTCCAGTTCTAACTGTTGCTTCCTGACCTGCATATAAATTTGTCAGGAGACGGGAAAGGTGGTCTGGTATTCCCATCTCTTTTAAGAATTTTGCACAGATTGTTGTGATCCATATAGTCACAGGCTTTGGCGTAGTCAATAAAGCAGAAGTAGATGTTTTTCTGGAACTCTCTTGCTTTTTCAATGGTCCAGCAGATGTTGGAAATTTGTTCTGTGGTTCCTCTGTCTTTTCTAAATCCAGCTTGAACATCTGGAAGTTCTCAGTTCATGTAATGTTGAAGCCTGGCTTAGAGAATTTTGAGTATTACTTTGCTAGTGTATGAGAGGGAGAAGGCAAATGGCACCCCACTCCAGTACTCTTGCCTGGAAAATCCCATGGATGGAGGAGCCTGGTAGGCTGCAGTCCATGGGGTCGCTAGGAGTCGGACATGACTGAGCAACTTCCCTTTCACTTTTCACTTTCATACATTGGAGAAGGAAATGGCAACCCACTCCAGTGTTCTTGCTTGGAGAATCCCAGGGACGGGGGAGCCTGGTGGGCTGCCGTCTATGGGGTCGCACAGAGTCGGACACGACTGAAGCGACTTAGCAGCAGCAGCAGCAGCGTATGAGATGAGTGCAGTTGTGTGGTAGTTTGAGCATTCTTTGGCATTGCCTTTCTTTGGGATTGGAATGAAAACTGACCTTTTCCAGTCCTGTGGCTACTGCTGAGTTTTCCAGATTTGCTGGCATATTGAGTGCAGCACTTTCACAGCATCATCTTTTACGATTTGAAATAGCTCAACTGGAATTCCATCACCTCCACTAGCTTTGTTCGTAGTGATGCTTCCTAAGGCCCACTTGACCTCACATTCCAGGATGTCTGGCTCTAGGTGAGTGATCACACCATTGTCGTTATCTGGGCCATTAAAATCTGTTTTGTATAGTTCTTCTGTGTATTCTTTTGTGTAACATTTTAGAGAAGTGCACAATTTTTTAAATAATGTAACTGAAATCTATGTCCTGCTTGACTTCACATTCCAGGATGTCTGGCTCTAGGTGAATGATCACAGCAGCATGGTTATCTGGGTCATTGAAATCTGTTTTGTATAGTTCTTCTATGTATTCTTCTGTGTAACTTCTTATAGAGAAGTGCAAAATTTTTTAAATAATGTAAATAAAATCTATTATTTGTGTGTCATAATTTCACCAGAGAGTCTGTGATATCCTTATATAAACCCATTGTTGAAGGCATATTACATGTAAACTGGAAGTATGATGGTTCTTGTATTTCAAAGGGAAAAAAAGAAAACATTTACGCAAAAATTAGGTTAGAATAACTCAAACACAGGTGATGGTAAAAGGGGGTTTCCATTTTAAGGAAGGTAAAATGAGTTCAAAGTACTCTTTCATACTATCTGAATTGGCAGAATTTTCTGATAGTATTACTTAATGAACTTCAAACTACTCATTGAAAAAGAATGTTTCATTGAATTCTGATTTCAGATCTCCAGAATTTCAAGGCTTACGTTCAGGTATGGGTTGGTGAAAGGAATTAATTCATTACCGTAGATAATTTACAGATGTCCTTAAATTTGGCTTATGCTGCTAACCAACCACTCTTCTGCATCCAGCACTTGTGTGTTTTGGTGGGAAAAGCACTAGACCTGGGGTCAGAAGGCCAGAAGGGTTGGGCCTGACTCTAATTCTGCCCCGTCACAGCTGTTACCTTGGGTAGTTTCTCTCTCCCAGTATAATGTCTCTACTTTCCTCTTCAGATGATTTTTCTACTTCATAGAATTGTGAGAATCTGAAGGGTATTTTTAATGCTTTTAAATCCATAAAATACTGTGAGAATAAACATCAGGAGATTCTGTGGGAGATTCTTTTTAAGTTTGAAATTATACAGTTTGCAATGTGGCCAAAGGAATGGAGGAAATCTTATTTTAAGACATGATTTAATAAAATGTGTTAAGTGATGATGGTTAAGTGATGATAGAGAAAAGAACATGTCAGACAGGCAAACATGGATTCTCAAAAGAGAATTTTGAGAAGCATGCCAAAAAAGACATTAAGTTGAAGTAATTAGAAGACAAGTTTTCAAACAAATATACCTCAAATACAAATAATCCAACTAGAAGCTTCTTAACTTTTGAAACTTTGGCTTTCCATATAAGTACCAGCCCACACAAAACCCCTGGAGATGGGATTGTTTTAATATTTGGATTTTTCTGGACACTGAGAAACAGACCTTGATCACATGGATTTTTTTCTTTAACACATCATCACTATTTTATATTCCCTTCCACAAAGAAGAGATTTCATTTGTTAGATATTTTTGTTGTCATTAATAATTGGATTCTCTAAAGCTGGTGTTTGATGGTACATTAAAGATATAAGATGCTGTTTTAATAACCAATATGAGGGTTTTACTGAGTGATTCTCCAGTGATTTGAGTTAATCTACTTGTTGAAGATTGAAGCATATCTGTACTTGTAATAAAAGTGCCTATATTTCTTCAATAGTATCACTTGAATTAGTAAACTGTTTCTAACCATGTTCATAACTTAAAGTATATTCTACATATTTGTGTGTGTGTGTGCTAAGTCACTTCAGTTGTGTCCATACTCTTTGTGACCCTATGGACTGTAGTCCAGCAGGCTCCTCTGTCCATGGGGATTCTCCAGGCAAGAATACTGGCATGGGTTGCCATGCCCTCCTCCAGGGGATCTTCGCAACCCGAGGATTGAACCCACATCTCTTATGTCTTCTGCATTGCCAGGTGGATTCTTTACCACTCGAGCCACCTGGGAAGCCCATTCTACATATTTATTCTTTACTAATTTGAACATCATTTTTATCAACTCAAGTGAATGTTAATATACTTAATGAATAATCTTTATGCACAAGGTAAGGCACTTAGTATAATGGTCTGCATTGAGATTTCTCCAGATACTCTCTGAAGAGAAAATAGGAATGCAAGCATTTCTCTTCATCTGAATCTGCTGATTTGAATGAGCTTAAATTTATGCACTATTTTCTAGACACTTATTTTGTAAGAAGCTATTTTGTAGAATATTTATATGGTGTAAATGGTTCTAACTTCTTAATTTTCAACCTTTTTCTCCCATCCGTTAAAAATAGAAGATTTGCTTTATGTTTTTCTTCTTTTTAGTCACATTTCTCTGTGTGTGTGTGTGTGTGTGTGTGTGTGTGTGTGTGTGTGTGTTTTGTTTAAGAACCTGCTAAATTTAGTTGTAAAGTATACTGTGACATTTGCCCAGTGGGTTAATTTTTAAAGTAAAATAATTAAGTTACTGAAAAATAATAAGAAAGCAACTGAAAACCATAAACTATAGGAAATTAAAATGAGATCTTACGGATTTAATGAACATGAAAACTACATAATTTCATTGTAACATAGCCAGAGTACATGCCAGATCACTGAATTTGTATTTTATAGACATTCTGATGTTTACCTTTTTACCTAAGTTTTCCAATTGATGTGATAACAAATGCTTGATTTGTCTTTTTTATATTTTAAAGATTTATAGAAGTTATTTGCATAAGACATCTTTTTTTAAAAAAGATCAAATATAAAATTTCTGAGAGTTTAAACAAAGTTAAATAGCTGTTGTAGTTTATGTGGCTCTGAAATATGAAATCTAATCTTAGAAAAGATTTTCAGCTTCACACTTGTGTAGTGAGATATATTAGGTTGATGCAAATGTAAATGAGGTTTCAGACCGTGAATTTTAAATCATTGTAACTAGGCTCAAACACATATTTATTAATCAAAATAGGAACCATTACAATAAACACATTTTTACTGATGAGAAATAAGTTTGTTTATTCCTGTAGCATAAAAAGTCCATACTTCAGGATTTGAAAAATTCTTGGAAAGCATTGTCTGCTTCCTCTTGGTTGAAGTGTCTTCCCTGCAAAAAGTTGTTGAGATGCTTGGAGAAGTAGTAGTCAGTTGGCAAGAGGTCAGGTGAAATGGCAAGTGAGGCAAAACCTCGTAGCCCAGTTGTTCAACATTTGAAGCGTTGGTTGTACGACGTGTCTTCGGGCACTGTCATGAAGAAGAATTGGGCCCTTTCTGTGGACCAGAATCAGCTGCAGGCATTGCAGTTTTTGGTGCATCTCATCGATTTGCTGAGCATACTTCTCATATGTAGTGGTTTCACCGGGATTTAGAAAGCCGTGGTGGGTCAGCTGGGCACAGACAAACAGTTCAGTTCAGTTCAGTCACTCAGTCGTGTCCTACTCTTTGCGACCCCATGAACCACAGCACGCCAGGCCTCCCTGTCCATCACCAACTCCCGGAGTCTACCCAAACCTATGTCCATCGAGTCAGTGATGCCATCCAGCCATCTCATCCTCTGTCGTCCCCTCCTCCTCCTGCCCTCAGTTTTTCCCAGCATCAGGGTATTTTCCAATGAGTCAGCTCTTTGCATCAGGTGGCCAAAATATTGGAGTTTCAGCTTTAGCATCAGTCTTTCCAGTGAACACCTAGGACTGATCTCCTTTAGAATGGACTGGTTGGATCTCCTTGCAGTCCAAGAGACTCTCAAGAGTCTTCTCCAACACCACAGTTCAAAAGCATCAATTCTTCGGCACTCAGCAGGTGGCCAAAATATTGGAGTTTCAGCTTTAGCATCAGTCCTTCCAGTGAACACCCAGGACTGATCTCCTTTAGAATGGACTGGTTGGATCTCCTTGCAGTCCAAGGGACTCTCAAGAGTCTTCTCCAACACCACAGTTCAAAAGCATCAATTCTTCGGTGCTCAGCTTTCTTTATAGTCCAACTCTCACATCCGTATGTGACCACTGGAAAAACCATAGCCTTGACTAAATGGACTTTTGTTGGCAAAGTAATGTCTCTGCTTTTTAATATGCTGTCTAGGTTGGTCAATGATCATGACCTTTTTCTGGTGCAGGTTTGACTTTGGGAAGTGCTTTGGAGCTTCTTTTTGATCCAGCCACTGAGCTGGTCCTCACCAGTTTCATATACAGCCCACTTTTTGTTGCACATCATGATGTGATAAAGAAGTGGTTCGTTTTTGTTGCATGGAATAAGAAGACGATGCTTCAGAATGACAATTTTTTTTTTATTTTAGTCAGCTCATGAGGCACTCACTTACTGAGCTTTTTCACCTTTCCAATTTGCTTGAAATGTTGAGCAACCATAGAATGGGCAATGTTGAGTTCTTTGACACGTGTAGTTGAAAGAGAATCATTGATGATCCTCTCAGTTGGTGGTTGTCAGCTTCCGATGCCGGCCACTGCACTCCTCATCTTCAAGGTTCTTGTCTTCTTTGCAAAACTTCCTGAACCACCACTAATGTTCATTAGCAATTCCTGGGCCAAATGCATTATAGATGTGGCTCTGCTGCTTTACCACCCGCTTTGAACTCGAATTAGAAAATTGCTTAAATTTGCTTTTTGTCTAACATCATTTCCGTAATCTAAAAAAACTACACAGCAAGTAATAAGTCATTGGCAAAAAACAGAAAGTGAGAAATAAATGTTTAGACTATGTATAACATAACCTGCATTTAAGAATGTATTCCAGTATCAAAAGGCAAAGATCCACAAAGCACAACCGTTATTACTTTTGCACCAATCTAATATACGCGAACCACTTTTTGTCATATATGTGATTGAACTGTGATCATTGCCATGAGTGAGGTTGAGTTTCCTGAAAGGAGTTTCTATGTTTTACTCTTTATATTTGCATTACCCTTTTTCAGGTGGAAACTTTGGACTCCTTCTCCTTTCCTTTTTCTAACTAATCAGCCCTCTCATTCCTTTATTCAGGTCTTCCTTAGTTCACCAATCATCCATTTGACCCTCATGGTTTCTCTCTTGTCCTGTTTGCTCCTTTTTCCTAGTATCAAAGTTCTGTGGATGTCATTATATCTTCCTAAATCTCTCTTAAGTTCTCTTCCTGAATTGACATTTCCTCTATGTTCAGTTTTTTCCCTCTGTTAATATATCCTGTGCTTTTCTTTTATGCTAGTGATTTTTTCCTTTATATCTGATGATCCTTGGTATCTGTTTTTTAAATGAAGGACTGGGTACAAATATGGTTTTCTTTCCTCTTCTCTTGTGTAAGTAACTCTATAATTAGCTTTTTTGTCATCTGAGCAGAAAGCCTATCAGGAACTTTGCGTATGTGGCTAAAACATATTAACTGGCAGCTTATATTTAGGGTAAAGAGGCAAAATAAATGAATTCACCTGTCAGGCTGTCAGACTAATTGCCAGAAAGAGAATAAGCAGATCAACAGTATCCACTCTAAAGGTCTTCACTCTTTCCAGATGGTTTGTTCAATATTTTTTCTCAGAGGCAGTACCACTTTTTTGTGTGTGGTTAATGCTCAGCAGTATTCATTTTATGTGGGATCTACATCCTGTTTGGCCCAAGTGTTTTACATATGAACCTTCGATGATTTCTCCTGGGTTATATTTTATTTCACCACCTTCCCAATACGCTGATTCAGTGTTTGCAACTCCTCTTGAGTTTTGTTTGTCCAATAGATTCTGTATCTCCTTCAGCCCACGGTAATGTTTTCAGACAGATGTGTCGAATCACTTTTCATCTTCTCTAAGTTTGCTGAAATCTCTAATCTGCTCTTTCAGTCTCACCAGTGACCTGTACACACCGCTAATTCCAATGGTCAGTTCTCTGTCCTTATCTTGCTTGACCTATCAGCGGCATTTGACACATTTGATGGCTTATTAACACATGGTTTCCAGGCCACCGCATTCTCGGTTTCTTTCTCTTATCTCATTAGCCACTGCTCTTCATCCTTCTTTGCTATTCTTCCTCTTCTCTTCCTTGTCTTCTTAGACTGCTCCACTGCAATCAGATCCTCTTTCATTACCTATATATATAATATATATTCACTTCCTTGGCGATCTCATGACTAAAGAAAACCCATGCGCCCAGTGATTCTCAAGTGTTAGTCTTCCGCCCAGACCTCTTTGCTGCATTCTAGACCAGCACAGTCTATATGGGAGCCTCCAGTCTCATGTGACAGTGGAATACTGGAAATGTGTTTTGTGTGACTTAGAAACTAAATGTTTAATTTTCCTTCGTTTCCATTTAAATGTAAATAGCTACACATGGCCAGTAGCTGTCATTGTGCACAAGTTCAGACCTATATCTACTTTGATGTAAATCTTTATTATCTGACATCAGACAAATCAGGTGTTACAATATTAAGACTAGATTACCCATTTTTAAATTAAGTACAAATAATGCTTTTAATATTAAAACTTTCCTGAATATATCATCCTGAAGACTTCATGATATTTCATCATCATGATTGTGCAGATGTTATTAACAAGCAATATTGATTAACTTGAATAGAGAGTCCAGAAGTTTATTTTTCATATTTAAATTAGTACCACAGATTCTAGTAGCACTTAGCCAAGAGGTCAGAAACACCTGAATTTAGATTCAGATTTTGTTTCTTATGCTGTGACCTGGAGCAAGTTATTTCAACTTAGTGACTCGTCATTTGAAAATAGAGGATAGGAAAGTGTTTACTGCAAGTGAAAGTTTTTAAATACCAACCTATGTTTGACTTACAATGCAGTAGAGTTATAGATAGTATCTTTATGACTATATCCAGAACTGTTTTAATCATTGAACTTTTTGATTTTTAACTTCCCACTAAACTTCAGAAAGAGAAATCACTATGCTCTTAAAATTAAATTTAGTGAATGTCTTAAGTGAAAAATCCATGTTCTTTTAGTACATAAATATTTTTTTCAGAGTACAGCATCTAGGCATACTAATTAAAACGTTTCCAAGACAAAAGGAGTTTTTATTACATAATCCTAAGGTAGGAGAACGTTTCAGCTTTCCTGTCAGAACATAATTCACATCATGGTGGAAATCATGAATGTTTTGTACTTTACTGCTGTGCCTCCAGGGAAAATTGATAGTATCAGTAACCAATCTACTCAGAGTGAGGATTAGAGGAAGGATTACAAAAACTTTATATTGGCTGCAGCAGGCAAGGTGGGAGGGCAGGTTATAAAATGGCAAAATTATTTTTGATTAGGCCTAATTTATGGTCTGTTTCTTATAGTTTCAGAAAGACTATATTTAATATTGTTTAATACCAACCATAAGACACATTTTACTATTTTTATAATTTCATACTGAAATTGACAGTTTTTCCATTTTTAAGGTAGTTAGGCATATAAAAAGATGTTGTGGGATATATTCCTGAATATGTTTTTGCAAGGTTTTCTGTACATTTTTTTTTGTGATAATAAACTTAGTGCCTGGTCTTAAAGAAAACGAGTATTCTATAATTTCAAAGCCTTTCTTCAGTTGCTAGATCTTATGATTATTTTTAGTTTTTCAGCACTATATAAATATATCAAATGTTGACCATATCTCTGACAATGAAGAATAGTTTAATTCATGTTTAAAGTAGAATAAATTTTACTCCATATTAATCATGTATATGTATTCCTTTCCTTTATGTATCTATACATTAGCATTTTCACATATTTCCCAACACTGTCCATTCAGTCTTTATGTTCTGTTATTCTGTGAAAAGTTATGACTTTGAAAAATTAGTTATAATTTTATTGACTGATCTTGCTTAGAGTAGGCACTACTTAGAATGAAGAAAGCAGCTCTTTATGTTTCCCCTCCCCTGGTCATGGGAAAAAAAAGAAATACCATTTATATCATAAAAATGATAATTTTTATTTTCTTTGTAAATTTCCACCTCCCAAAGTAACTGTTTTGTGAATTAAGTCTATGACAAGAAATACTTTAGTGTTTAAACATTTTGGTTGTGTCTTCTGAAAGCCCTGGAAATTCAGAGAAGGAGGGTTATATAAATGAAGTTTTCATTGACTCTTACTCAGTTAGGTTATACTTTTCTAAGTTGTACTCAGAATAGCCTAAGGCTTCTCGCAGAGTAGCTAACTGCGTGCTTTTGCATTTTGTGGTTTAGTCAGTTTGGTCTGGATAGTGAAGAGACTGTGATATCATAGAATTTACTGGTAATGTTTTCTGGAAATGAACATCCATCACTTATTGAAAATGTCAACTAACAATGGAAATTAGGTTGAGGAATCAGACCTTCTGGTAATGATAGAGATATCTAGATAATGTTGATTTGTATTTTCCAGAATTTTAAACATGTGTTTTCAGGAAGCTTTTTCCTTGAGTAAAAAGTGAATGAAAACGTAAAGAATTACTCTGGTTTTTTTTCTGCACGTCTGAGAGCAAAGTTGATGACAAATATGGAAACTAAGAATTGACTAAGTGGAATGACTGGTCATTTTTTTTTAATAATTTAAGCGGTTTTTGCAATGTAAATGTTTGACAAGTAAAAAGAACATTTTTCTAATGCTCTAATTTCAGTCAATTTACTTTTTTTTTTACTTTCTTCTCTGAAAAAAATTCAATTATAATAATAATATAATAAATTGAGGGTGATTTTTGACTAGTGTCCGTCTTTTCCTTTTTTTATCAAAACCGGAAATACTATATTTTAGTAGAAGCACTCTTAAAAAAGCTGTTAACTGAGTTTAAAAAATAAAAACTTTTTTATACTTTATCAAAAATTATTTCATATAGTTTATCAAGCAGTGTTTATGGTGAGTTTACTCTGTGTTAGGGACCAGGCCACGCCCTAAGGAAATGGAAGAGGAAGGACTACCCTCAGAGTCCTCCCAGGCTGGTTGGGGAATACAGCAGGCAAAGAAACAGTTATAAGATATTGGAGAGATGACTTCAACAGGAGATAAGCATAAAACACTAAGGAAACACAGAGGAAGGAATCGTCTTGATTAAATGTGTTAATTCTGTGTTGTCTTTACAGTATAGAACAATATTATCCATTTAAGACTGCTCTAAATGGCAGTTTAGAGTTAGGAATCTGAATTTTGTTGCTGGCCTTTTATATGACTAATATGTCACAAGTCATGTCATAACCTTAATTGCTATGTTACTTCTTTCAAATGTGTCTCCCAGGAGTATTCTGGGAATAAGTGAGTTAATACATAGAAAACCCTCCAGTTTCTTTTATATTAATGTGTATGAGTGACCCTGTGTGTGTGTGCTGTGTATACTTGCCCTTCTTTTGAAAGAAATCCCAGTCTTTCACATCTCAAAGCTATTAAATCTAATTAAGCAGGTTTTTTGGATTTTTTTTTTTAATCAATGTAGAATTAACAAAGTTTGGGGATTTTTGCAGAGGTGGTCTTGTTTTCCTTTTTTCTTCATTTTTCTTTTATTTTTGTAGTAATGTTATTAGACTTGATACTTAATGTCATCTCAGGCTTTTCAATCTGTATATTTTCAAGTGAAGATTTAATAAAGAGTTGAAAATAAAACACTTTAATGTTAAAGGCAGTTATAAATGTACAGTATAGCAATTAGGCAAGTTAATGTACTTCTTAATATTCATTGAACTTTGAACAGGGAAAAAATTAATATAATCGGAGTTGTCAAAAACATATTCTAAATCGTCATGCTTATGTTCAAAATTTTCTTATCTCTCCCTAAAATTTAAATTGTATCTTTTATGACTAGACCTGGGAAAATGAGTTCTCTCTTTCTTACGTTCTCAATACCACACCACCATAGTAGATGAAAATAGCTTTCCATTATTAAATCCTTTCTAAACGCTAACTTTCTTCTTGTGTGTGTGTGCTTTGTTTTTTCAATTATAAAGTGTGTTTAATTCCTGAACATGCAGAAACTGGGAATGCAACATTCATTCATACATTCAGTAAGTACCCAATGCGTACTTACTTTGTCCCAGGCACAGTTCTAAGTGTTACGTGAACCAAACAGATAATAATCCATGTCCTTGTTTAAATTTAACTTCCAGCAGAGAGAGACAGACAGTAAGCAAATAAATATAATAAATAACAAAGCAAGGAAAGGGCTGGGAAATGGGTTAGGTTGATGTCTTTAATGGGGGGAAGGGCCAAGGAAAGCTTCACAGAGAAGGTGACACTTGAGCAGAATTTTGAAGAAGAAAGAAAGCCGTGTGGTCTGAAAGAGTAGCATATACAACCAAGATGCCAAGTCAGGAGTATGCTTGGTGTGCATTTTGCACAGCAAAAAAAAGCGAATATGGCTGTTGTGAAGGAATGATGGGGAGAGTGGAATGTCAGAGTGGTAACAAGAGGCCGTATATAAACGAAGTTAAAAGCACTGCCCTATCCCAGTACTGGCAGTATTCACTAGAGATGTATTTTCAAAAGGGCAAGGTGGGTGGGACTGTACAGTTTAATACTTGCTATAATTAAAGATAGGAACAAAAAATACTGGAGAGTAGATATGATGTAAAGCAGAAAAATAATTGTTATAAGATGAGAAGACTTACTTATAAAAGGTATTAGGGCATTCCATCTAGGAAGGCTGTTAAAAGATTATGTTAATTGTAGTGGGAGAACAGGACTGAAATAAGAAGCTAGAGATGTGAAGTTATTAACATATTAGAAATTTGGACTATGAATGGTAAGAGATAGAGAAGTAGAATTTGAGGATAACTAAGGATTCTAATTTTGGTGAATGAGTGAATGGCAATCCATGAACAAAAATACTGAATAGGAATATTGGGGAAATGATACTGAATTGTATTTTGGATATAATGAGTTTGAGATGCCTGGCAAACATCTGGATTGAGCTGTCAAACAGCTTGTAGTTCTATTTGAGCCTTATTTATTAAATATCTTACTATGAGTCAAGCCCTGTGCCAGGAACCAGACTGCATACTTTGAAATATAGGCTTGGATCGTAAGTATAGATTAAGGAGTGAAGGGCATATGTGTAGTCTTTAAATCCACAAGAGTTAGGGAGATAAGCTGGAAGAGACTATTGAAGAAACTAAGAACCATTAGGATGACTGTGAGATCAATAGCTTGGATATTTGCTGCCTCAAAAGACAATAAAGGAAACACTGAAATACAAGCATGTACAGAAAGCTTTTTTTATGCTAAATGTCTTTTTAAAAATTCCTCACTGCAGCAACAAATCTGAATAAAAAATAAACTGAATTATATGATTACCCTTCATCTTTTTGTAGCTGTACTTGTGATTTGCAAGGGACTACATAACATTGTTCAAATAATTAATAACAGTATTAAAGACAGATTAAATTATATTTTATGGATTTAACACCAGAATTGAAGTGTTTTTGTCCTTGTCTCAATTTTATTAGAAACATACTTGACTGTCCTCAGATTGAATATCTAGAACATGTCACAAAAGATATGATTTGCACAGACTTCGGTCTCTTGTTAGAAGAAATTGATGAAATGCTAAAAATTCTGTTCAGTTCTTAAATAGAAATAAGAACTGTGGGATTTTGAGGAGTGATTAGCTTGCATAATTAAATTATTTGTGTATCAGTTTATGAGTCAGTTAAAGAAATACTAGCTTTATATATTTATTGGATCAGTAAATTTAATTTTTTGACTGATATTTGGGAATAAATAGCACAGATCACTTAGAGACTGGTATAGCCAGGAAATCTTCCCAGAAGGTACGAGATGGAACTGAAGCACAGAAAGACTGAATTATACTGTTGGTGGTGGGACTGAAGCCATGAGTCACATTGTCTGATTGATGTATTCTTCACCGTATAGCTACTCACTTCTCCTTGCTTGCTTTATACTTTTTCACAAGCATTAATTTACTAGTCTCAGAGTTTATGGCCTCTTTTACCCTACTTCCCTAGTGTCTTATGTACTCATTCATGTTTACATGCTTCTGGTGAGTGGCTCACTACATGATTCCATGACTGACACAGGAAAGCCTACTAATTTGTGGTTTGAATATTCGCTGCTTTACCTCTGTCTGTGATGTACAGATATCCAAACATTGTAGATTCAAGGGCTGTAGGCTTTGATGTTTCTGAATTTGGAGAAGTTTTTCCATAAAATAAATGAAAACTGCAGTTTTCAAAGAATATTCTCTTTCTGAAATCTTTAACATATATAGAGGGCTTTCCATAGCATCCTGAAAAATCTGATATGAAATAAATATTAACATTTTACCAGGTTAAATGAGGATAAGCCACTTTTAAAATTCACATTTACTAAAAATTCAATTTTAGATGAATATTTAGAAAAATATATGGAATATGGGATGCCTATTCCTGTGGAGAATCTGTAACCAGTTCTGCTGCAAGATGTTTTTGTAATTCTCATTTTCTCTATTCATGTATTCAGTCATTCAACACGCACTTATTGAAGATGAACTGTATGATGCAAGAAACTAAAACAGTTTTATTAAGTATAGTGATGGAAATGCTGTGATAGAGGATTTCACAGGAATACTAAGGGAGGGAGATGTGTCGGAGGGCATCTAAATCAGGAGTGGGGTGAGGAGAAGAAAATCACCTAGTGTTTCCTGGACTGCGCAATGTGTCCTCTGACTTGAAGGGATGTCCGAATGGCTTTGCATGCTGGTTTGAGTTAAGCACTTCTCTGGCAGTGTGGGATGTCATTGGAAATTTTACAGAACAAATCAGGGAGTTGGATTAGAAAGCTATTTCAATAATCCAAATGATGAGTGTCCCAAAAAGTAGTGAGATAGAGAGGAAGGGGCAGGCTTTATTTATATTTATTTATATATATATGTATATATACACACACATATATGTGTGTACATATATCTATATGCATACACATATATATGTTGGATGTGTATATTTTATAGTAAATTTTTAATAATAAAATTTTTAATTAAATGTATGATAAAGTCAATATTTTCGCCTCAGGTTTTATGAGGTGAGCCATTAAGTTCTAACAAGAATTCATTATTAAAATCACCAACCTTTGTCCTATAAATATTTAATTATATTGCTTGAAAGTGAAAGTCACTCAGTCATATCCGACTGTTTGAGACCCCATGGACTATAGTCCATGGAGTTCTCCAGGCCATAATACTGGAGTGGGCAGCCTTTTGGGGATCTTCCTAATCCAGGAAATGAACTTAGTTCTCCTGCATTGCAGATGGATTCTTTACCAGCTGAGCCACAAGGGAAGCCCTAAACCTTAGTTCTATATGTATTTAAAGGCTGTTGAAAATATATGGCAAATATAGAATTTTTTTAATTGAAGTATACTTGATTTACAATGTTGTGTTGCAGGTGTGCAAAGTAATCATTCAATATTTTTATAGATTATACTCCCTTTAAAGTTATTATAAAATATTGGCTATCTTCCCTGTGCTATACAGTATGTCTTTGAGTGAGTGTGAGTGGTAGTCGCTCCCTTGTGTCGGACCCTTTGCGACCCCATGGACTATATAGCCCACCAGGGTCCTCTGTCCATGGAATTCTCCAGGCAAGAATACTGGAGTGGGTTGCCATTTCCTTCTCCAACAATATATCTTTATAACTTATTAATTTTACACATAGTTTATACTTCTTCTTAATCCTCTATCTCTTATCTTTCCCTCCCCCCTCTTCCCTCTCTCCACTGATAACCACTATTTTGTTCTCTATATCTGTGGATCTGTTTCCTTTCTTTATATTCACTAGTTTTACATTTTAGACCACATTTAGGGGATATGATACAGTATTTGAATTTCTCTGACTGCCTTATTTATTAAGCATAATATCCTCCATGTCCATCCATGGAAATTAACTTGTTTATGGCTGGGTAATATTCCATTATACACACAGATCAGATCAGATCAGATCAGTCGCTCAGTCGTGTCCAACTCTTTGCGACCCCATGAATCGCAGCACGCCAGGCCTCCCTGTCCATCACGAACTCCCGGAGTTCACTGAGACTCATGTCCATCAAGTCAGTGATGCCATCCAGCCATCTCATCACACACACACACATACATATATACCATATATGATAGGTATTTGGGTGGCTTCCATACCTTAGCTAGTGTATATAATATTGCAGTAAACACGAGGGTGTGTGTATCTTTTTGAATTAGTGTTTTTGTTTTTTTCAGATATATACTTGAGAGTAGATTTGCTGGATGATATGGTAGTTCTAATTTTAGTTTTCTGAGAAACCTCCATACTGTTTTCCATAGTGGCTGCACCAATTTACATTCCTACCAACTATGTGCTAGAGTTCCCTTTTTTCCATATCCTCACCAACATTTGTCCTTTGTGGTCTTTTTGATGACAGCCATTCTGACAAGTATGAGGTGGTATCAGATTGCAGTTTTGATTTGCATTTCTCTGATGATTGGTGAGATGGAGCATCTTTCCATGTGTCTGTATGTCTTCTTTGGAGAAATTGTCTATTCAGGTCACCTGCCCACTTTTTAAATCAGGTTATTTGTTTTTTTGATATTGAGTTGTATGTGCTGTTTATTTATTATGTATATTATTTATTGGTCATATCATTTCCAAATATTTTTTCCCATTCAGTAGATAATCTTCTCATTTTGTCAGTGGTTTCCTTGGCTATGTAAAACCTTTAAGTTTAATTAGGTTCCATTAATTTATTTTTGCTTTTGCATCCTTTGCCTTAGGAGAAGATGGGGAAAAATTTTTGCTTCAATTAATGTCAAAGAGTGTTCTACCTATGTTTTTTTCCTGGAGTTTTATGATTTCCAGTCTTTAATTTAGGTCTTTCATCTATTTTGAGCTTTTTCTTTTTTTATCTGGTGTGAAGAAATGTTCTAACTTCATATTTTTTTACAGTTAGCTGTCCAGTTACCCCAGTATCACTCACTGAAGAGTCTATCTTTACTCCATTGTTTATTCTTGCCTCCTTTGCCAGACCTGCCTGTTGTAGGTCAATTGATCATAAGTGTGTGGGATTTCTTCTGGGCTCTCTATTCTGTTCCATTGATCTATGTCTTTTTGTGCCAGTACCATGCTATTTTGATTATTGCAGCTTTGTAGTATAGTCTGAAATCAGGGTGTATGCTACCTCTAACTTTATAAACATTACTTTGGCTGTTCAGGATCTTTTGTATTTCCATATAAATTTTAGCATTATCTTTTCTAGTTCTGTGAAAACTGTCATGGATATTTTGATGGGGGTTGCTTTAAGTCTGTAGGTTGCTTTTAGCAGTATGGACATTTTAACAGTATTATTAGTTCTTCCAGTCCATCCATAGTATCTTTCCATATCTTTGTATCATCTTCAGTTTTCTTTATCAGTGCTTTATAGTTTATAGAGTGTAGATCTTTTACTTCCTTGGTTAAGTTTATTCCTAGGTATTTTATTCATTGTGATGCAATTTTAAATGTCATTATTTTTGTGCTTTCTCTTTCTGATAGTTTGTTGTTGTTGTTGTTGTTTAGTCACCAAGTCATGTCCAGCTCTTCACGACTTCATGCACTGCAGCACACCAGGCATCCCTGTCGCTCACCATCTCCCAGAGTTTGCCCAAGTTCATGTCCTTGAATCAGTGATGCCATCCAACCATCTCATCCTCTGTCACCTTCTTCTCCTTCTGCCTTCAGTCTTTCCCATCAGGGTCTTTTCCAGTATGTCAGCTGTTCACATCAGGTGGCCAAAGTATTGGAGCTCCAGCTTCAGCATCAGTCCTTCCAAAGAATATTCAGGGTTGATTTCCTTTAAGAGTAATTGGTTTGATCTCCTTACTTTCCAAGGAATCTCAAGAGTCTTCTCTAGCACCACAGTTTGAAAGCAACAGTTCTTCAGTTGATTGTTACAGTATACAAAACCAACAGATTTTGGTATGTTAATCTTATATCCTGCAACTTTACTGAATTCATTTATTAGTTCTAATAGTTTTGGGTGGAGACTTTAGGATTTTCTGTTTATAATATCATGTCATTTGCAAATGGTGACAGTTTTACTTCTTTCCTTCCAATTTGGATGCCTTTTATTTCTTTTCCTTTCTTTTGTTTTTTCTTTTTTGTTTGACTGCTGTACCTAAGACTTCCAATACAATGATAAATAGAAGTATTAAGAGTGGGCATCCTTGTCTTGTTTCTGATTTTAGAGGGAAAGTTTTTAGCTCATCACCATTGAGTATAATGTTAGCTGCAGGTTTATCATAAATGGGCTTTATTATGTTGGCATATGTTCCCTCCCAGGTGGCACAGTGTAAGAATCCATCTGCCAATGCAGCAGACACAAGAGATGCAAGTTCAATCCCTGCATCTCGAAAGATCCCTTGGAGTAGGAAATGGCAACCAACTCCAGTATTCTTGCCTGAAAAATGCCATGGACAGAGAAGCCTGGTGGGCTACAGTCCACGGGGTTGCAAAGAGTCAGACATGACTGAGCAACTGACCATAAACACACACACACACACACATACACACACTAATTTTGATGAGAGTTTTTATCGTGAATGATTGTTGAATTTTGTTTTTCTTTTTGCTCTTCTGATTGGATGATTTGCATTGTTCTAGCTTTCAGATCATTTATGCATTCTTCTATGTTACCTTGTCTGCCGTTAATTCTTTCTAGTATGTTTTTCATTTCAGTTATTGTATTCTTTAGTTCTGACTGGTTCTTTTTTATGATTTCTAGTTCTTTGTTAAAATTCTCACTTGTTCATCTATTCTTTCCCAAGTTCAGTTAGTATTCTTATTACTAATAATTTGAACTCTTTTTCTGGTAAATTATCTGTTTCATTAGTTGTTCTTTCAGGGTTTTTTTTTTTTTTTCTTGTTCATTCATTTGAAATAAAAACTTCTGTCTTATTTTGCTTAACTTTCTACGTCTGTATGAAATTAGGTGAAACTGTTAACCAGTGCAGTCTTGAAGTCTTGAAGAGGTGTTGTGGTGTGCGAGCATCCTATGAACTGTGTTTGTGCCCACTGGCTTTGATGTTCGACTGGGATCTGAAAGGAGCAAGGGTTGTGCTTTCCCCTAGGGTGTAGTAGCATCTGTCACCTTGGTGGGAAGTGGGGTTAGAGATGCAGGAGCTGAGTCACATGTGAGCATGGGCTTCTCTTTTGCTCAGTGGGCATCACCACCGTATCAAGAGTGGGGATGGGTCCCAAGGTTATGAAACAGAAGCCCTAAGGGGCAGATCTGAGCTTATTATTTCCTTTAAGAACATTCTCCCCACTACTGGCAGTGGCACCTTCTCCCCAGAAAAGAGCAGTGCTGGAGCAACAGGAGCCAAAGCAGACATCCACTGGCCCAGGTTTGGACACATGCTGGGATGGTCACAGGACACCAATCAGAGCTCCAGACCACACCTGATCTGCCTTCGCGAGTGTCAGCCATGGCCGCCTGCACCCTGTTCACATGTGTGTCGGGTCCAAGTTGGTTCCATCCCACCCACGAGACCACTGTCCTTAACATGAGCACCTCTGAAAGCTGCACCAGACAAGAGGGGCTGGAGCAGGCATCTGGGGTGGGCTGGGTCAAGCGCTGAGTCAGTTGTGGGAAACCGGCCTGAGCCCTGGGCGGTTTCCGTCGGGTTCCTCTGCCTTTTTCAGGGAGTAAACACACATGGCCGGAGAAGGCAGTGGCACCCCACTCCAGTACTCTTGCCTGGAAAACCCCATGGACGGAGGAGCCTGGTAGGCTGCAGTCCATGGGGTCGCTAGGAGTCGGACACGACTGGGCAACTTCACTTTCACTTTTCACTTTCATACATTGGAGAAGGAAATGGCAACCCACTCCAGTGTTCTTGCCTGGAGAATCCCAGGGACGGGGCATCCTGGTGGGCTGCCATCTATGGGGTCGCACAGAGTCGGACATGACTGAAGCGACTTAGCAGAAGCAGCTGCAGCAAACACACATGCGCATACTCTTCTTGAGTGAAGCCTCAATTTCTTACGGTCCTCCTGTGAGTCCCACTGGTTTTCAAACCCCGCTAAGGGGATTCATCTTGCTGATTTTGAACCTTAGAGGTGGGGTGCCCAATATATGGTTCAAATCTCTTACTCCCCAGGGAGGATCTTTGAGTCGCTGACATCCCCCTCCTCTTCTGTGTCCCTTCCTTGGGGCACAGGTTCCAACCTGACTGCTTCTCCTCCCTTCCTCTGCGACTCTGTGTGATCTTTCTTTACAGGCTTGGGTGTAGATGAGTCTTTCCGCCAGTCTCTGGTTTGCTTTCAATGAGAATACTCCACATGTAGATGTTTTTTTGAGGTGTTCGTTGGCAGAGCTGAACCCAGCATCCTTCTACTCTGCCAGCTTGATCTCCTTCTGGCTCAGATATTTTAAACATTAAACTCGAAATAATCATCCTGAATATATATCAATTATGTTTAGTGTTCAATATGCCAGGTACAGTTTGAAGTATGTTTTATATTAATTAACTAGTTGAATCCTCCCATCAGCCAGTGAGCTTCCCCTGTACTGAACTAGGAAATGAAGGCATAGAGTGGGTAAATAACTTGCCCAGTTAATCAGATATATCACATATCTGATCATTGCAAGAGCCAGTCTTTCTCTGAATTACAGAATAGGTCCAGAGTCAGAATGTATTATACTAATAAATTGCCCTTGGGAATGTATTTTTTTCCTAATTGTAAAGGAACAAAATCTAATAGAGAATTATAAGAAACTCATATCTCTGAACGGGACAGTGATTTTCCCAGAAAGTTATTATTTTTAATAAACATAGTAGATTTATGAGTAGAGCTATCAATATGTAAAATATAGTACATTCACACATTAATTGTGAAGTTTTCTCTCATTTTTAGGAAGGTGTTGTAATCCATCCAGAGTGAGTGTTTTGATTTTTTGTTGGCTCTTTGTTTTAAATAATTTCGAGAAGTTTTTTCAGTAAAAATTTTAAGCCTGTTTACTCTGCTTATATGGAATATTTTATAATTTTCAAAACCATTGAAAACTTGCTTGCCTACTTAAAGTCTATTAAGAGCCTACAATCCTTTCTCAGACTTCATTTTGAAATATTTTAAAACCACAGAAAGGTGGAAAAAAGTAGGTAAAATGAAACTTGATTTGCATCTTCTGTTTTAAAACCTCATTCATATATATCTGCCAGAAGGAAGGATATTATTTTAAATAACCATAGTTTCATCATCTGGAGAAGGCAATGGCAACCCACTCCAGTACTCTTGCCTGGGAAGCCCCATGGATGGAGGAGCCTGGTGGGCTGCAGTCCATGGGGTCGCTATGAGTCAGACACAACTGACCGACTTCACTTTCACTTTATACTGTCATGCACTGGAGAAGGAAATGGCAACCCACTCCAGTATTCTTGCCTGGAGAATCCCAGGGACAGGAGCCTGGTGGGCTGCCATCTATGGGGTCACACAGAGTCGGACACAACTGACATGATTTAGCAGCAGTTTCATCATCACATGTAGGAAAATTAGTGTACTATAATATCATTTAATAAGCAGTTCATATTCAGATTTTCCTAATTATTCCTAAGATGTCTTAAGTAATTTTTTAAATTTACTTACCTATTTCATATAGCATCCAGTCCAAATTAGCATTTACATTGGTCATTATTTCATTATAGTCTTATTTAATCTCAGTTCATCTAGAACCTCTTTTTGTTTCTTTGTTTTTCATGATTTTAACTTTTCAAAGAATCTGCCTGAGCCAGTTATCCTGTAGAATGTCCACCATGTTGATTTTGTCTTGATTAAATCCAGGCAATACCTTTTTTGACAAGAAGACTGTGAGTGACATGCCTTCTTACATCATGTCAGGTGGCATGTAATGTCAGGTTGTCCTACTATTGCATTGCTATATTTAGGCTTGGATCTTTTTCTGAATATTTTAATATATCCTGTTAGTCTATGTATCTATTCATGTGTCATCCCCACATTGTTTTAATTACAGAGGCTTTTTATAATATATTTTGATAGTATTTTTTTTTCAATCATTGCTCTTCCCACCCCCCCAGATTTTTCTAGCTATTCTTGCATGTTCTTCTATATTTTTATTTTATTTATTCATTTTGGCCTCACAGCTCTGCACGCAGGATCTTAGTTCCTGACCAGGGATCAAACCTGTGTCCCCTGCAGTGGAAGTGCAGAGCCCTAACCACTGGACCATCAGGGAATTCCCTATTCTGTATGAATTTTAGAGTCAACTTGTCTCGTGCTAGGGTAAAAACTTTTTTACTGAAATCACCTTAAATTCATGTGCTGTTACATTGTCCTAGAATAAGGGATGTCTTTCCATTTGTTTAAGACTACATTTATGTATTTTAGAACTGCTTTAATATTTTCTTCATATTGTTTTCTCTGGAGGAGGAAATGGCAACCCATTCCAGTATTCTTGCCTGGAGAATCCCCATGGACGGAGAAGCCTGGTGGGCTACAGTCCATGGGGTCGCAAAGAGTCGGACATGACTGAGCGACTTCACTTTCACTTTTTTGGTATTTATTCTGGTGTTTTCTCTGTTATGATAATCTTGTAAATGGGATATTCTTTTTCATTGTATCTTCTAATTGATTGTTTGAATATATAAAGAATGTTGATTTTATATATTAAATTTGATATCGTGCTGACTTTCTACTTTATTAGTTCTGTTACTGGCTCTGTTTTAGCATTGGTTCTTTTGGACTTTTGGGGTATGAATTGTATCATCTGAGTAACAGTTTTACTTCTTTTCCACTTCTTGAGAAGGGCCTGCAGTTTTCATACGGACATCTTTATATTAAATTTGGCAAGAAAGATCTTTGCCTTTTTAAACTGGTGTATTTTACTGGAATATAATAAATTGTATTTCATTTTCTCCTAGCCATAGATAATCAAAGCATAATTTCCCTCTGCCCTATGTAGAGATTAATGGCAATTTCCTAATTCAGTTAGGATGATAGTTCTAGCAAAAAAAAAAAAAACAACTCTTTAGAAGGCTTCGCAGAAGGGAGGGTAGAGGTTCTCCTGTCCTCAGGGTGGTGTCTGGTGCTTGATGGGTTGTCCATGATCATTTGGTGATGATACATAAGATTGCTGGAAATATGTTCTGACTTTAGAATTTGACATTTATTCCTGCCTGCTTTGTTTTTGCAACAAATCCAGTCATATCTTTCCTTCCTTTCCTTTGATCATGGTCCTGACTTGAAGGTTGATAGAGTTTAAGGAAACTAAAGAATATATAATTCTGCTTTTGGAATCAGTCAAGTATGAGTGGTATGAAATGTCATGTCCTGATTTTCCACAAAGTAAAATACCTAAAAGCATCTCTCAAGAAGCATAAAATTTCTTTATTATCTTTCTAGGGTATATCAATGTCTGGAAAATCAGGAAAAATTGTAAGCGATCCTTTTCAGTTTTATAGTAGGTTTAGAAACATCACCAAAGGAAGTAGTTAATTAACCCTTTTAAAAGGTTAATTTTTAGAACATTAATTCAAACATTCTGATGACTAATGTACACAGTTAATACTGCATTGTAGAATTTTAAGCCAGTGGCATAGCTTAATTCATTCAGTTAACGTTTGAGTTAACTCTTGAGGACCTTCTGTGTTTCAAGCGGTTGGACCAGGCCCAATGGATAGAAAAATGAATTAAATCAGATCCTGACCACGGGGTCTAGACAAACACACAAATGGATCTGGAGGGTGTGTGACTTAAATACCTGGGTTTCAGCAGTTGTACTGCTGCTCCTTGTTTTTGTACCCCATCTTCAGATTTGCTTTCTGAAAGCAGCTGTTTCTCCGCTTTAAAATGGGGTTATCTTTGTTGTTTATTAGTTACCTTTGTTAAAATTCTTAATAGTTGTCAAGTTTCATTTTGTTTTTTTTTTTTTTAATTTAAGGGATTCTCTAATTTCCTCATTGTTATCAGTGTCACTACTAGTTGACTTCCCTGGTGGCTCAGATGGTAAAGAATTTGCCTGCAAGGCAGGAGACCTTGATTCAACCCCTGGGTTGAGAAGATCCTCTGGACAAGGAAATGGCTACCCACTCTAGTATTTGGCTGCCCACTCCAGTATTCTTGCCTGAAGAATTCCACGGACAGAGGAGCCTAGAAGGCTACAGTGCATGGGGTCGCAAAGAGTTGCTCAGATGACTAAGCGACTTTTACTTTCACCAGTTGTGTAGGGTTATTTGCTGCTTCCCTGGTAGCTCAGCTAGTGAAGAATCCCCCTGCAATGCAGGAGACCCTGGTTCAATTCCTGGGTCAGAAGATCCCTTGGAGAAGAGAAAGGCTATCCATTCCAGTAATCTGGCCTGGAGAATATCATGGACTGTGTAGTCCACGGGGTTGCGAAGAGTTGGACATGACTGAGCGACTTTCAGTTCAGTTCAGTCACTCAGTGGTGTCCAACTCTTTGTGACCCTGTGGACTGCAGCACGCAGGCCTCTCTGTCTATCACCAACTCCCAGAGTTTACTCAAACTCATGTCCATTGAGTCGGGGATGCCATGCAACCATCTCATCCTCTGTCATCCCCTTCTCCTCCCGCCTTCAGTCTTTCCCAGCATCAGGGTCTTTTCAAATGAGTCAATTCTTTGCATCAGGTGGCCAAAGAATTAGATTAGTGTTTCAGTTTCAACATCAGTCCTTCCAGTGAATATTCAGTACTGATTTCCTTTAGGATGGACTGGTTGGATCTCCTTGCAGTCCAAGGGACTCTCAAGAGTCTTCTCCAACACCACAGTTCAAAAGCATCAATTCTTCGGTGCTCAGCTTTCTTTATAGTCAAACTCTCACATGCATACATGACTACTGGAAACACCATAGCCTTGACTAGCGGACCTTTCTTGGCAAAGTAATGTCTCTGCTTTTTGATATGCTGTCTAGGTTGGTCATAACTTTTCTTCCAAGGAGCAAACGTCTTTTAATTTCATGGCTGCAGTCACCATCTGCAGTGATTTTAGAACCCCCCAAAAAATAAAGTCAGCCACTGTTTCCACTGTTTCCCCATCTATTTGCCATGAAGTGATGGGACCAGATGCCATGATCTAAGTTACTGAAACTCCTTACCAGAGTTAGTTTTCTCTGCAGGCACATGACTGTGGACCCAACTGTACTGCTGGATGTCTGAGCTGTAGCATAACAGTGAAAGGGAACCTGTGCCACTGTTGCTGCTGTACTGAAGCACAGGAGTAAGCTTCTCCTCTCAAGTCTCATCAGTGGTAGATTCAGCCATCTCCCAGTAATTGGCCCTGGAAGCAGATTCCTCCAGGTGGATGGAGCCCTTGGTATATTTGGCCCCCTTTGAGGACCATTGTGGTCCATAGGATCTGCCAGACCCTAGGTGCACTACCAACATTAAACTGACAAAATAGCTAGTTACCAGAGAAAAAGGGGGCAGCAGAGGATGAGATGGTTCAGTGGCATCACCAACTCAATGGACATGAATTTGAGCAATCTCCAGAAGATAATGAAGGATAGGGAAGCCTGGGGTGCTGCAGTCCGTGGGGTCACAGAGTCAGGCACAACTTAATGACAGAACAACAACAGAGGATTTATAGCTTCTGCTGGCTGAAAGACCTCAGTGAACTCTGGAGATCCCATTTTCTGCCCACATCTTGAGAAGAGGCCTGTTTTCTGTGCACAGGTCTTTGCTCAGCACCAAAGAGGATGCAGTCCTTCCATCCCACCCCCCTGCCTGATCCATGGGCTCTGAGATCCCAGAAAATAAACTTCATCCTCTGAGATATGTCCAGGTTGTACCGTTCCTTGTGCCTGAGTCTCTGTAGGCCTCTGGAAAGGAATTAAACATGATTTCAGATTTTAAAAGCGTTAAACAAAGTGAAAAAGAAGATGCTAGAAGATTAAGTGGAACGATTTTCAAAAAATAAAAATTAAGAAGGTAAAAATAAAATGAGGTGAAGAATTAAATAAAGTTTCCCAGAGCAGAAGAATGATAAGATTCTGCAGATTAAAGGGCTTATCAAGTCCCCAAAAAGATTAATTATAACAAAGACATGCTTAGACACACCCTAGTGAAAGTAGTCTTTCTTCAGGCCTTCAGCTGGCTTGATGAAGCCCAGTCACATTGTGGAGAGCAATGTACTTTATCCAAGGTCTGCTAATTTAAATGTTGATTCCATCCAAGAAATACTTTCACAGAAACATCTGGAATGTATGACCAGATGAAAGTGAAATAAAATATAAATGTAGACATTTTAGGTAAAATTTACTTAAAATAGCAAACTATTTGGGATTGTTTTTCCTTAAGCTTATTCCTTTCTGTATATTCTCTGTTGAAAGCTTGAACAAACATGTATGATATATTTCCAAATGATATAATTTTTGTAGGCAATCTAAATTGAAAACTAAGCTTATGTCTATACATAATCCATTTTAAAATTCTAGTTTTCAACACATTCTTATCCTGAAGTTGAAACTGTAAAATATGCATTTTTTCTTTGTACTTTTATAAGCTAAGGATGTAGATTTTAGGGGGTTTTAGTTTTTTTATTTTTTACATCACTTTGAAACTACTTTCTAATTGGATAAGAAGTTTAAAATCAGTAATCAGCCGAGGCCAGTTTTATGGCAGTCAGATTATAGTAGTGAAAACACATATGTAAGATGTTGCTAATTGCTGAACCCTGTGGTATGACCACTCTCATTTAAAAGCCAGAGTGTCGTGCCAGACTGTTCTTAGTGGTTGCAGCTAGAGGGGATTGTGAGAATGTGGGGGCTGGAGAGATGAGGATTTCACCATTAGTTCTGTATACTTCAGTGTCATTAAAGTCTGCAGTAAGAGTCAACATTATTTGAATATTTTCAAATATGTTTTACTTGGGTTTTTAAATTGTTTTTTCAAGGCCAGTGTTATCTATAAATAAAAATGTCTTTCCATCAAAATTACTTGAAAGACACAGTTATTAATACATTTAAGACAGAGCTGTTAATTTGCTATCTAGTATTTCTTCAAAGAAGGACACCTGTTTTACTAGACTCTTAAGGTCAGAAATCATAATTTATCCTTTATAATCTTATCTTTTTTATTTTTATATGGTTTTTTAAAAATTGGAACATAATTGGTTTACAATGTCATGTTAGTTTCTGCTGTACAACATCTTGAATCAGCCATATGTGTACATATATCCCCTTGCTCCCACCCTCCCATTCTGCCCCTCTAGGTCATCACAGAGCACAGAGCTGAGCTCCCTGTTAGGATTTATCTTTTATCACTGAGTTCCAAATAGCCACTTAAAACTGTAATAAATATTAGTTGAGTGAATAAAGAGAGTATAGTAGTTTATACTTCACTGGCTAACAGTAGATATTAAGAATATTTTTTAAGTGAAACAAATTATTTTTTAAATCATGTTTAAATCACTTTGTTCATTTTGAAGATATTCTTGCAGAAGTGACCAAAAGCGATTTCTTTGTGTTCATCTCACTTATTTATTGTCCTTTAAGAAAAATGAGTTAAAGGCCTACAGATGAGAGTATCTAGTGTTTTGTTTCAGCTAGGAATTGTGCTATTTGCTATTGACAGTACTTTGCAATTCTCACTTCTCACCTGCTCTGCATGACAGCTTTTAGCATTATTTAAACAAACTATTAAACTCCTCACATGTTGGTTTGCTGACTGACAGAGATTGAAAAGTAAATGAGAGCCACACCTGTGTTCATTTCAAACTTGACCTTGACTTTGAACCAGTATCTTTACAGATGAGATGCAGTGTGTTACATCCTTAGAAGATGTTTATTACAAAGGAAGGTAGTAGAGGACAGTGGGAACAAAAAGATAAATCTGTGCATGGTAAAATGATTTTGCTCAAGGTTAGCAGTCTATATTGTCATTTTAAAGGAGAGAATGAAGGGAACTTTTTTCTTCAAGTACCTCTGTGGTGATTGAATAAATAGCTGACTATCATAGTAGGAAGTCAGATGATCAAAGGGAAATTTGAATAGATTTATTTATTCTTTTTGAGAAAATAAGAAAGTGATTCTTTTCATAGACTTTTCATATTTCTCTATGAAAACTTGATGACCTCAAGACAGAAGCAAAACTTTGATCTAAGAAATGCAGCAGAGGAAGATAATGGTATAATTTTTGAGCTGAGATCAGAGTAAGGACACATCTTGTGCTCTTGCTGTGTGACAGCTGAATGGGGAAGTTGGCTTTGCTCACTTTAAGTCAGGTCTCTTAGTTAACTAAACTCTCCAGCTGTTTCTGACCAGAGAATTCATGATGCCACTTTAAAGGATTCTGCCATCCAAATGAGGTTTTTTCCTTGTAAGCTGTAGGAGTTATGTCTTGCTGACACAAATGTTTTTAAAATAAAATGTTTAGGTATAATAAGCAAATATTCACAGTCTTTTCATTTCACAGGGATTATGAGCATAGAAAGAAAGCCTTGTAACCACCATGTAGATACAGCACCAACGGTAAGGCAGTCTGTTTCTACATTGCTAAAACTGTTAAGAAGGCACAAAATGATACTGGTTGTAGTGACACAAAATGTCATTGTAGAAAACTCTTATAACCTACCTTTTGCCAAGAGTTATATCTCTTTAAAAATTAACCTTAATGAAGAAACACTACCAATTTTTGCTAAGATACAGGAAAGTAAGATGCTCTATCCATTTTATAAGTACTTATTTCTATTAGTGTTATGAATAGAATGGTTTTTAATTTAAGAAGCTTTATACTTTTGGTAAAGTACTTAACATCTTTATGCAAATTGATTTACAGCCTTGTGAAAATGAGCGTTATTTTGTGCACTAGCATCATGATTTTTAGAGTGAATGTTTTGTAATAATGAAAGTAGGCCATTATGCTTCATTTCTCCTATAAATTACTATGCTTTATTACTATAGAAGTGAAATCTAATCTTTTACCCCTCTTCTATTATGACCAGACAACTAGACGTTTAATAATTATGGTGTCTATTTACTATATTAAAAATAATTATAGAAGATAGTATTGAAGGAAGACAATTAAATTTCCCTTTTAATCTCTGTACATAGTATTTGTATGTATGAAATATACTTCAGTTGCTGGTTCCCCACTTCAAAGATTCATATAAAATAGGCTAGAGTATATCTCTTACTAAACATATTATTGTTTCTTATCCTTTCTATATAATAAATCTTTCAAGTACTCCATACAATTCAGCATTTCCTATTGTGAGGAAAGCTTTAGTAAAATACCATTTTTAAGAAAATAAGAAAGTATTAAGCTGTATTTGAATTTTATTGATAATCAATATTTTTCTCACAGACAAATTGATTCCATTTTCTGTTTGTAATAAATCCATATAATTGATTTGGCATGTTTGGTAACTTAATGTGCGGGGCTTCAGAAAAGACTGGTGTTTGAGAAATTAATCATCAGCATAATCATGAAAAGTACATGAGCATAGTGTACTTATCCTTTAGTGAGTATGCTAAAAGAGTAGCCATTATATTATGTAAATTTTATTCATTAATATTAAAAATAGAAGGCTATAGCAGCAAAGTACTCAAAACCCCCTTCTCCAGTAGGAGCAAGGAAATGGGTTGAGAAGGGCTCACAGTAGGCAAAAAAAGATGGTGGCAGCAAGAACTAGAGTCACCAAATCATTGTATCAAATAATGCTACTTTTGCCCTTTGCATTTAAAATATTGGGAATAAGAAAATGGTGTTTTAGCCATATTTCTAGATACATCATCAGTCTGGGATGAGAGGTGCTGACACCACAGCTGATTCTACCAAACTGAAGACCATTTAATAAAACTAGACCCAGAGTATACTGGTCTGTATGGGATGAACAATGAGGAATGAACATTGTGAAAGTAGCCAGTACCTACTGTGATGCTGGCATATTTAGGACATGGTCTGTTGTTTGAACTTAAAGATTAAAATGGGTCATGGACTTAAAAAAAAAAGGAAGGCTAGCAATTATAGAAAATTACTATATTTTAAGCTATTTGAATAATCTACTCATTTGGTAATATACTTTTGAAATTTATTTTATTCCTGTAGGCTGTTCTGCAGCACCTTGCTTACATTTCTGGGTGTTTTGTACATTTTGAAACTCAGAAAAGTGCAACCTGGAAGGTGTTTTTGTCTCACCCTGTAGGCCGATGGCAGATTCCCATGTTAATTAAATGATAATAGAACCAAATATTCATGAAATCCTGAGAAATAATGATAGTACCATTTGCAGTAACGCCCTAATCTCAAAATGACACCAGTGAATTAGGAACAAAATCGAATGCATAATGGTTTAGATATTGTTGGTCTTTGGTTATGTTCACCCAGTTGGATTATTAAATGGTGGCTCCTAATATATTAATAATATATATATTCTGTGTAGTCAATAAGTTTGAAAATACTTCGTTTATACACTCTCCAAACACTCATTAATTCTCCAGGTTCGATTTGAGCCAGTCTTCCTTTCTGACATCTCTTTCTGAGCTCTTCTCCTTCTGTCTCTCTTTGGCAAATTAAGCTTTCTCCTCTTGCCCTCAGTTCCGCAGCTTGCTGCCTTACCAAAGTTACCCTTGGCCCTTTCTCCATAACTGCTAAACAGAATCACAACTCTGTTCATTACCCAGTCTCTTCTGGGCCCAAGGGTAGGTAAAGTCTAATTTTCATAGAAATATAATTTTACCTAATTTCCATCCTTTGTATCAGTGTGCCATTATTTTCCCTAAAGAGTTTAAGAGAAGAAAATATTTAGAGATAAATAAGAAAAAGTCTGTCTAAAAATTTAACAAAACGTGATACATATAAGTTAAAACTTTTTAGCCAGTACTGGCTGAAAAGGAGAGATACTCCTTGTGCCTGGGGAAGAAGTAAAGGGGGAGTGGGCTAGGATTTCAGAATGGCTGAGGCTCTGAATGACCCTTGGTCTCATATCTAGCCACCCGTTTCTAGCCAACCTCTCTACGTTTTCTCTTCATCCAAGTACTACCATGAAATGGCTGGGATCTAAGAGGGTGCTAGATGCTAGGTATGACTATTCAGCAGGGGAAGGAAACAAGACTTTCTCAGGCCTCCATGAAGGAGAAAAATGTTTCTTAATGTTTCAAGTTGGAATGAACCTTTCTGTAAATATATGGTTACAGAGAACCTGTAACCAGGTTGATCCTGTAGCCTTATAGTGGGATGCACTATAAGTGGGATGCACCTATATTAAGTGAATATAGATTAGCCTAAGAATAAAACCCCTTTTGTCCCTTGGTTCTATATTCTTTCTCAATTTACTTGTTTCCTTTTTTCCACTTATTACATGAATTTTAATTTACTTAGATTTTTTTTTCTTTTTGACACGCATAATACCGTATCTGTGTTTGCAGGTGTCTTTGATACAAAGTAAAACAGAATGTCCCCTAATGGCATGACCTTGTCCACCAAGAAGAATCAAACCTCTCTTCTTCACTGACTATAATCACTACATTTTTTTTTTTTTGCATTCACAGTTCTGCATTTTTTTCATATCCAGGAGTATATTTTCAAGTTATTTTTTTTTCCAAGAAATATAAATTGGAAGTTATATTACCTCAATCTGCATATTTTAAAATATCTCTCATTTGTCTTTGCACAAGACAGCTTGCCAGGGGTTTTAGTCCTTTTCCCTTCAAAACACTTGGAAACTGATCATCTTAAGATGCCTTCTGTCATTTAGTAGCTTAGGAGAGACAGTAAATAATAGTTATCCCTTTGTATAGGTAGTCTGTTTTGCCTGTTCACATACTACAGATTTTCTTGTATTTTCTTTATACTGAATATCTTAGCTCAGATTTGATGCATAAACATGTGGCTTTCTTTTCACTGATTTGTGGCCTGAATGGTATTCACTCAGGTATGTTACTATTATAGGAAAAGCAAATAAGACATGATACAATCATAATATTAAGATTGTTGTTGTTGTTTAGTCGCCAAGTCATGTCCAACTCTTTTGCAACCCCGTGGACTGGAGCCCTGCCAGACTCCTCTGTCCATGGGCTTTCCTAGGCAAGAATACTGGAATGGGTTACCATTCCCTTCTCCACATCTTCCCGATCCCAGCTCAAACCCGAGCCTCCTGCATTGGCAGGCAGATTCTTTACTACCTAGCCACCTGGGAAACCCTAATATTAGTTTATGTGGAAATAATTAGATCATGCCACTTTAAGAGCTAGTTGCTGCACCTGCTTGTAGCCTATAGCAAGTTAAGGATAATATCAAACTCAGATTAATCAGAGGTCATTGTCCGAGCCCTGAAAGGCAGGTGTAAAAGTTAGTTAATAGTTAAATCAGCATAGGCTTGAGTCCCATAGTTACTTTAAATAAAGGACTTATTTGCAAACCAAAGAGAAATAGCAACTAGCTTAAGGAAGTCTTCCACCCACATGTTTGGTCTTTTCTTATTGTAAGTTATTACACAAGAAACATGGTTAAAACCTACCTGCCCCTTACTGTACAGTCATATGCACAGCAATTCCCATAGCTTTTCCTATTTTCTGGTGGAATTAAAACATGGTAAACCATGTTGAACATATAAAGAATTTGTAGTGATTTGAGGAAAACTGTTTTTGAATCTCTTCCAGTGAAAACAGGTAAGATAAAATTCAAATAACATCAGTATGGCCTATTGTAGTCAATCATTTTTGTAAAGTTTCTACTGAGAAGTGAAAGTGTTAGTCTAGTCATTCAGTGGTGTCCAACTCTTTGCGACCCCATGGACTGTAGCCCGCCAGGCTTCTCTGTCCATGACATTCTCCAGGCAAGAATACTGGAGGATCTTCTCCAGGTGATCTTCCCTACCTAGGGATCAAGCCCAGGTCTCATGCATTGCAGGCAGATTCTTTACTGTCTGAGCCACCAGGGAAGCCCAAAACTTCTGTTTATACATTCCAAACATGTAATGCTAATACTATTTCTTTTTTTAAATTTTATTCAGTGATCTCACAACCTCCATTAATGAGAACCACTTTTCTTTTAACAGAGGGATTTTTTTGTCGGTTTACAAAATTACAGCTTATGTTTTCGTAGAAGTCTGCACATCTACCATGAGTTGAAACAAACTCCAGGCTGTCTCATAAGAATTATACCAGTTATAGAACACTTTTGCCATCTAAGTGTTGCATAAATTATTAAGAATTAAAATATCGTAGCTTGACTGGAAATTTAAATGTTGATTCGTTTTTCTTCATTGTTGTAAGACCAATGTAACAAGCTATTGGTTTATTCCGCAGTTAAACTCCCTCTAGGTTTTCTAAAGGTTTGATTGATAAACTTTTGTTACATGATTTTTCATCAGTGGTTAACTTTACTGTGTTTTAGAGTATTTTCCTATTCTGAAAATATATCTGAGATATTTGCAGTGTTGCTTGCCCTTAACAGTACACTTGTTGATAAATATACATGCAAATTAAACTTTTTTCTGAGCCTCTTTTGCATTATATGATTATGGTTTATATGATATTAACTCTACAACATTTTGAGTTGTTTTTGTTGTTAGATTATTATCATTGTTTATCTCACTCTGGGTTCACAAGATTGCTACATATTGCATTATCACATATTAGCTTAATATACTTTATACATATGTTTACATAAAATATGCCTTTCACATTTTAACATACTGTCAGAGGCAGCTTGTTTATAGATAAATATATGAGTTCAAATGAAATGTCTTTGATCCAAAGAAGCACTTTATTTTCTCTAATCTATAGAATTTTCCAGGAATTCATAGTATGTAAACTACGGTGAATGTGCCCCTATAAAACTCATAAAACAGAGCCTATGGCCAATCTCTTCCTGAAGGTAATTGCAGGGTGGAGAGGGAACTGATAAACTGTAAGCTTTTATAACTTAAGTCATAAAAGAATCTGTTTTCACTTATCAATAAAGTAGCAATTCAGAGCAATTCTATTGAAATTCAAGTGTAAGTCCAAAATAGGTTTCTTTAAAGACCACTTGTGAGTTGTCTATAACATTTTTCTTAAGTATCTGCATGTTTTTTTCCAGACATTGTAAATTATGAAGCTTATGTTGATTTTTCCCATTAGCATACTTTACTGACATCTGTTTTTATCAGATCTTTCCCAAAATCTTTTTTGACTTTGCTAAATTCCTCTACCTGACAAAGTTTTAAAATTCTGAAAGTGTCGTATTCCTGGAGAATTGTCACACAACAGTGGCATAATAGGAATTTATTTTCTAAACTATCAACAAACATTATGTATACAGTACCCATAGAACAGTACAATACCAAGTGCTGAGTAGTTGTGAGAGTTGTATGAGGAAAGTAGCAATATAGGAAAGTATAAACATGTTTTGTATCTCTGAGTAGCTCTTGGTCTCATTTGAAAGTGAAGTGAGATGAAAGTGTTAGTTGCTCAGTCATGTCCAACTCTGCAGTTCCAAGGACTGTAGCCTACGAGGCTCCTCTGTCCATAGAATTCTCCAGGCAAGAATACTGGAATGGGTATCCATTCCCTTCTCTAGGGGATCTTCCCAACCCAGGGATTGAACTTGAGCCTCCTGCACTGCAGGCAAATTCTTTACTGTCTGAGCAACCAGGAAGGCCTGTAAACAGTTAAACCTCAACACATGAACTGAATATAAGTTCAGAGCAATGAGTACAGATGTTATGTCACCAGGCAGCTTGTACTCAAGTATAGGAATATGGGATGGGATCTGAGTGCCATAGGAATTTCCAGGGCTCAAGTAGTTTGGGAAGGCAATTTAGAGTAGGAAGGTGCTTAACTGAATCATAAAGGAAATATGGGATTTTTAAAAGGAGTAGGATATTCTAGACTGGAGTAACAGTGTGACTGAAGATAGTAAGGAAAGGAAAGTACACAAAGTTTATAGATGGAGACAGTTGGCATGAAGCAGAGCTTTTCAGAACATGAGATAGATTAAGAAAAGGTAATTGGGGCATAATTTATCAAGACCATTGCATATTAGATAAAGAATTGAGACTTTATCAGTATAAGCAACAGTAAGGCATTTGAGGATGAGAATAATATGATCAAGGGGTGATGTTTTTTTAAAAAATTAAAAGCACACATGAAATTGCAGGTAGTGGAGACCAGAAGAAAGTAGGTGCTCTGTGAAGCTATTATAATCCACTTTCCATGGTGTTAAGAATCTGAATAAGGAAGGAACAGTGGAAATGGAAATAGAAGTATGCTTACGAGAAATATTTGGAAACTAGAGTCAGTATTGGAAACTCAAAAGAAAAAAGGTAACATAGGAGACAGACACAGGTTACTGAGAGAATGATGGCTGTTAACAGATTTTTCTAAAATAGGGATACAGGATGATGTTTAGAGAAGAATAGATTCTGTATTAGACGTGTTAAATTTCACATAACCACAGGCCATGTACAAGTAGAAATGTTCAGTAGAGAACTGAGAATATAGGCTTGGACCTCAGAAAAGAGGATGAATTTGAAGATCTGCATTTGTTCTGCTTGAGAGAGCCGCACTGCACAGCTCTGGGCTCCAGAAGGGAGCTCCAATGGTGAGAGGGCCCAGGCCTCAGTTGTGGGAATCCCACGCATCATCATGGATGGGGACAAGCAGACCCTTCACAACAGGTGTCCAAAGGCCTCGTCCTGGAAGGAGGCAGATATCCAGTCTTTAGAGAAAGCTTGGCCAGAAACCAGACTGTTTCTACTCATCTCCTAAGTTTGTGCTCCACAGAGTTATCTATCCAAGGCATTGGTGGTGGTGTTTAGTTGAGAAATTGTGTCCAACTCTTTGTAACCCCATGGACTGTAGTCTGCCAGGCCCCCCGTCCATGGGATTGTCCAGGCAAGAATATTGGAACGGGTTGCCATTTCCTTCTCCAGGGCTTCTTCCCGACCCAGGGATCCAACCCACGTCTCCCGCATTGGCAGGCAGATTCTTTACCACTGAGCCATCAGAGAAGCCCATATCCAAGCATAAACATCATATGTTAAAGGTCCTGGGGTGCACCCTATCTCCTACCAGTTGAAGGCCAAGCTATGTAGCATGTGATTTGAAGCCTTTTGCTACCTTTTTAGACTTACTTCCAGCTTTTCCCCCATGTTCACGCTGGCTGCTCTGAGCTACTTTTAGTTCTCTAAACATGTCCAGGTCTCTCGCAGTGAGGAGTAATTTTAGAAGAGGGCTTAAGAACACTGAGTCCAGACCAGATGTCCTGGCTTAAAGTCCTGCTTTGGCCACTTTTACTCCATGTGACTTCAGACAAGATTCTTTATCTCTTTATCTGCAAATGAGGGTAATACCTACTTCAAGGATCGTTGTGAGGAATGAATGAGTTGAGATACATTCCACTCAATATGTTTCTGTATAACGGATATTGAATATTATTTCGTCACAGGAGATGGCCAGATAATAAGAACAAGACCATGTCCCAACCCTAAGGTCAAGAATCCAAGGGAGGACCCCAGAGTCCCAGCTAGAGCATGGAAACCAAGAGCCAGGAAATCTGATAAATGTTGCCTCAAAGGCCTGCCTGTGTCTTGATCAACCTCCTTTCTTTTTCTCTTTTCATATGTATGTATTTATTGCGTATTGTGGCTTTTTCTGGGAGTTAATGCAGAAATCCAGTTACACCAGGACAGATCAGATCAGATCAGATCACACCAGGACAACAAACATATAAACTAGGACTGTCTTGGGCAATCCTAAATGTGTGAGCACCTTATCCATCCATTCTGTAAGTCATAGCAGCCAGAGTGAACTTTCTAAAATGAGAGTCAGAATGGATTATCCTTCTCCTTTTTAACACTCCTCAATAACTTCCTCTTACATGTACAATTAAACCCCAGATCCTTTCCTGGGGCTTACAGGGCCTTGCATGATTTGGTCTCTGCCTACCTCTTCAGCATCAACTTATGACATTCTCTGCTCTGAGTTTCTGGAACACAGCCAGCCTTTCTCACACTCACCTATCAGCCTTGAACATTTGGCCTCTCTGCCAGGAATATACACACCCTTTGGCATAATGGGCTTTTTCTTTAGATCCCAGTAAATGTCAGGTGTTCAGAGGATCTTCCTTCATCACTCTATCTGAAGTAGATATTCCCCACTTAGTCTTTTTTATTGCACTTTTTTCCCCTTCTTAATGTTTATCTCAATTTGTAATTTTTTGTTCAGTTATTTTCATACTTATCTTTTTGTCTTCCTCAGTCAAATGGATGTAAGTTTCCTGAAAATAGGGGCCATGTCTGCTTTCATCACCGTTTCTTATAGATTGTCAGCATATACAGTTTAAATGAATAAAGACTGAAACTATAGAAATAAGCGCAAAGAGCTAGCCTAGACCTCAGGGATGTCCATATTCAGAAGGTTGGAAAAAGCCCCATGGAAGACAGAGAAGAGAGACATAGAAAGTCAGGAATTGTGTAGCATCTCAGAAGCCAGGGGAGTCTAAATAGAGGGTGTTTTTGTGCTGTCATGGGTAGTCAGAAATGTTTGGGAGATTGGGAGCAGAATGGAAGTATGATGAACTGGAAGCAGTTTAGGAAACCTGTCTTGAGAGGAGGATGGAAAATGCAATAGCAGTTAACATAGCCTTGTGTGTATATTGTTGACTTACACAAAAGAAAGTAATGTTGTGTCAAAGGGCTGCCATGAAAGAAACCCATATAGAACAATGAAGTAAATGTTTCTTTTTCCACATTCTTCAAAAATGAAAAGTTAAGTTTTTGTATTTATGCAACATTATTACTTTCAAAACGTTTCTCAGAGGAAGGGAAAAATCCAGGAACCTCAATGGAGAGAAAGATGCAGACTGTATTTTAGCATTTGACAAAGGAGCAGCGTAAGGGCAGCTGTAGCAAGATTCCTTTGTTGTTTTTGTTCAGTCACTAAGTCATGTCCAACCCCATGGACTGCAGCACACCAGACTTCCCTGTCCTTCAGTATCTTCTGGAGTTTGCTTAAACTCATGTCCACTGAGTTGGGTGATGCCTTACTAAGTACTTAAAACTTTTCTAGTTGGTAAAATGAGGATGTTTGAAGAAGCTGATCTTTTAGGTATACTTTTGGGTCTTTTTTATCTGCTCTTACTATTCCAAGAAAACATATTAAAGAAGAAAAACTAAACAAATTTCTGATAGTCATCACTTGAATAATCACTGATCATTTCTCTCATTCTTTCTGTTCTCAGGACTCAGAATCACCCGTTTACTATATATCTGTAATATATAGAGAGAGCTCACTTGTGTCTACTGAATTGACTGACAAATGCCCATCACCACCATTGCTACTAGAAATTTCATGCTGCTTAATTAATGGACATGGGTTAGTTGTCTTTAGTAGATCAAAAACCTAAGTCCTTTCAATACCAACCAAATCTCTCCACTTTCGTAAGCCCAGTGCTTGGTGAAATGATGCCAAGCAGTAGAATATGGTGTTGAGATAACTGTTTAACTCAGCAGGCGTTGGAGAGTATGTGCAGTACAGCAGGGAGAAGAAGGGACACTGGTCCTGCTGCCTGGGGCTCTACTGAAAGAGCACCCAGTAATCTATTTGGCTCTTTTCAGTCTCTATCTTTCCTGTCTTTACAACAATAAAAACATGTTCAGTTATATAAACTGGTAGAAGTTGAGGAATCAGCTCATCAAAACTATGAATCAAGAATAATTCAAAAGTACATATATCTCCTAAAACAGTACATCCAAAGCATTTAAAAAAAAAAAAAAAACTAAAATGAAAATCTTTCCATTTTAGATTCTAGCTGAAATACTTTCTTAGTTAAGCTAGTGAGATGTCTAGAAGTATGAACACATGGTTCCCTTGAGACCTGACTCCAGAGGAATTATTTTTGGTCATTTTTTTTTCTCCTGAAAAGGGCAAAAAGACCAAGTGCTGGAAAGGAGTCTGTTCCCTCGGGAACTTAAACTGGGAAGACAGGAGCCAGAAGGCAGGAGCTCTGTAAAATGCCATAAGGGGAGGTGGCGATGTGCCCCACTCAAAACATTTGCTACGCCCTCTAACCTGTTTCTTTGGAGTAGTACTTACTGTCACTGTAAGTGCAGTTTGTGTTTCTGTAATACAAATTAGCCAACGTGCAGTTAGTAAATAGATGAACGATGTCAATAAGATTGCTGAAGACTTTTTCCTGCATGGTTTAAGTTCACAGCCATCAAAGGCAGGCTTTTCTCATAACCAAATGGAAAGACTGAGTAATTTTAGAAAAAAAGCTGAAATGCCTTTTGCAAGTGGCTGATTTAGTAGCTTCAATAGCTGCTAGTACAAATGAAGAAGCTGCAAAAACATTTCCCTTAATTTCAGAAAAATTGTTTTGTTTGAGAGATGAAGAAATCTAAAACCTGATTGGGTTTTTAATTTTGATTAACTGGTCTCTACTGAAAGTAAATTTTTTCATGGACCTGACTTAACAGTCGTGCTGGGTGCAGATACCAGCAGAGGTTTAATACTCTATTAGTGCTTTGATTAGGATTGTTAGTTTCTATCAGCACTCTAGTTATAAGTTCCATGGATTTTAAGTAGTCTGAAACAACTGCATTTTTCATAAGCCTCATTCTACAGAATGCAAGGCTTTATAGCAGAAAGGCCTATAAAAATTATGGAATTTTGTCTCCCCTAGTAAAATGTAAACACCACTAAAAGAGAGGTTTTCCACGTTCTTGTTCAGCGCTACAATATGAGAACTGTCAACTGCGTCACACGTGGTATCACTAGCTATTATTTATATTACTAGTGTTCATAATGATCCCAAACCTCCAAGATTGTTCATCATAATTATATGTGCGTTGACTACTTACTCTTGCCAGTGTATCTTTATACTTACTCTCTTTTCATCTGTGTAATTCTTCAATAAGTATTATCCCTTATTATTATCCCAATTTCATAAATTAGGAAACTGAGGCACTGAAAAGATAAGTGTCTTCCCTAGGGTCACACAAATAGTGAGCCAGGAAATCCTTTTTCTTTTTAGTTAACATGTTACCGAAGAGCCTCTGGAGTTCTTGTTGTTTGCCAGAGACTGCACTATCTGCTAATAGTGGGCTATTCTGATGAAAGCATTGCAGTGTTTCTAATCTCTACACATCTTTAGCCATTTAGCTTCAACGTATGAGAAGGATGTATCACTGGTTACTAAAAAAAAAAAAAAAACAACAACAGTCGCCTTGCTTGTGGATACATTCTTTCCTAGAAAACAAAAATTACTTCTACTTTAGAAACTCTGTGTTTTTGTTAATTACTCAAGTTTTGTGCTTTACTACAAAAGATTAGTATCTTGATTTTGCTTTGCTTCTAGATGGTTACAGAACAAGTCAGTTTCCTCTTCTATAAACATGGCTCTTGAGATGTTTGGGCCTGTCTGTCTCATCTTGACCATCTCTTTTTTAAGATAATTCCATCCATTTAATCCTACTGAATCTATACTGAATCCATCCAGTTTGTTCACGTTCTTTAGAAAGTAGCATCCAGAACTGAACTTAATATTCTAGTTGTGATATGAAAAAGAGTGATATTTTGGGTTTCTGTCATCTGGATACTGTGTTTGATATTGATTTTAAAAATAATTTCTTGATATTTTAAAAAATTTACTGTCAAACCTGTCTTCCCATTATCTACCTGTTTGTGCCTCAGTATGCCCATCTCTTGAAAGGAGGTAATAATAGCACCCACCTCAGTGGGTGGTGCTGTTCACAGTACTGAGCTCAGTACTGTCTAGCTCACAGTAATCTCTCAGCTGTCCACTATTATTGTTTAGCCCTAAGTGCTGTGGTCCATTTATCCTTGTTGAATTTCAACAGTTTATTTTTTACTCACTATTCTTTTGAATCCTGATTATTTTTTTCAGCCCTGGTCACTCCTCAACTCTGTAACATGAGAAGATTTTGTAATGCCCTTTGTTAACTGTCTTTATTCACAACATTAGAAAAATATTGACCAACCAAACAAAATCAAAAAGGCAAAATTTTCTTTATCTATGGTCAGTTAAGGTTTTTGGAGAAGGCAATGGCACCCCACTCTAGTACTCTTGTCTGGAAAATACCATGGACAGAGGAGCCTGGTGCTCTGCAGTCCATGGGGTCGCTAGGAGTTGGACATGACTGAGCGACTTCACTTTAACTTTTCACTTTCATGCATTGGAGAAGGAAATGGCAATGCACTCCAGTGTTCTTGCCTGGAGAATCCCAGGGACAGGGGAGCCTGGTGGGTTGCCGTCTATGGGGTTGCACAGAGTCGGACACGACTGACACGACTTAGCAGCAGCAGCAGCAGCAGCGGTGGTTAAAGTTTTTATTTATCAACAAAATGTCTTATAAATAAAAGCCATTTTGCTTGGGGGACATTACTGTTTAAAAGCAGGTTCAGTATAACATTGCATTGTCCTTTAGCAAAACATTTACTTGCCTGTCTATTAAAATAAGATTTAGTGATTACTTGAAACTTTCCTTTTAATCAATATAAAATTTGATCCCTGTAAGGAAGCTTTAAATATATTATATAACTGAAACCAAAACTTGAGTCGATCATGCTATAAAATGAAGCAATTACCTAGAAAAAAATTTCAGACTTATTATTTTATGGGATATTGTTTTCTATTTGGGGAAAATTTAATCATAAGTTATCAAACTAGTCCTCTATGTTTTCTGCCTAGATGGACATTTGCTATCTCCCACTGCTCATGTTCCATAGATTCTTTCCTCACCTTGATAAACATACATGAGTTCACCAGGTTTTTTCTTCCTGTGACGCCTTTTATCCTCCCAGTTTCTCAGTGTCCCCAGAGATCAGTCTTCCAAGAATGCAGACACCTTTTGTTGTAACCACATTATTGGGTCACCCGTTAGTTTAATACATAAAGATTAAGTAGATAAGTCCCTAGAGGGATTGAAACTTCTTGTTCTGTGTTTTTAATTAAACTTATAAAGTTTTCTCGTCACCATATCTTGGCCTGGTAATATGACGACATGAGCAGACTTCTCTTAAGTGCACTTTTTGGATTCAAAGCTTATTTTGACAAACCAGGAAATAAATTTCCTTTTCAGAAATGGACTTGGAGTTCATAGATCTATATTTTGTTTGGAAAATACAGTTATATTTAAAGTACTACATAAGTATTTGACTGCAAAACACCATTCCTCTTTGATAAAGAACTTTAGGAGTTGAGTAATAACAACCGTACCTAACATTTGTTGGGCACTCACCATGTACCACTCACTATGGAAAATGTTTTATGTAGGTTGCTTCATGAATGGATTAATTCTGTAAGATAAAAGCATTATCATCATCATCATCATCATTTGCCAGTAGAGAAACTGAAACACAAAAGGTCTTTAAGAGTCTTCTGGAAACATTTTAATTGAATGTGTTAATGCACTGTGATATATGAGCCAAAAATATTAACTCCCTAAGAGCAGAATCATTTTATACTACTAAACCATCACACTCAAATGTCAGTCAATGGCACAAAGCAGATTCTGTGGAAACTGGGAGCAGGTCAGGTAATATTAGCAGCAGTTAAAACCTATAAAAATAATTGTTAGGTTTTAAAACCCTGCTTTGTAGTGTGTATTATCTCATCCTATCTTGTATCATCACTGTAGCTTGTAATGGCATTAGACAGGGGTGGTAATGAAGAGAGTAGACGGCTGAGCAGTACTGATAGAACTGACCAGAATGACAGCTAAGAAGAGTCATGAGGACCTTGAGGATAGGAAAGAGCCAAATCCTCCCTCTTCATCATCTACCATGGATGTTACCTAAGAAAGCCAATTGCAAACTTTGTTTCTTGGAAAACATCCCATCTACCCATCAAGAAGTTTTAATCAGATATGATTTGAGGTTAGTGGATAGGGCCTTAGATTTCCTCAGAATAGTGGCACTTCAGTTCTCATAGCTGTGGGGTGGGCTAAAGACACATAAGTAACAAAAGTAATCTGGATGTGAGAAGGGGATCTTGGGGTTTGGTGGGAAGAAAGGGGCCCAGAAGCTGTGGTTTTTCTAGTGCACTGGCAGAGTCACCTGTGACCTTGAGAAAGGAAATTACAAACACCTGCTATGCTTCAAACTATGCTACCCACATGCCACAGACAGCTGTTTGAAGAACTGGACTAAAAAGAACAGGAATGAAAAGGTAATCGCCCAAGAATGAGGTGATTGGACTTTTCCCTTCTTCCTTGAGACCTACTTTTAAAACTCATTGCACACACTCAAGTGTCAGCTGGTACTTAAGCATGAATGACTCCTTAGTTGATGTTTCTAATCTTAATTATTCTTTTCTTTCTCCATTCTACTAGAAAAATCTTTATAATAAATATATAGGCTGTTAACCATTTGGTAACCAAAGAACCTGAAAATGAGTACAGCTCAATAAAATTACCACCTTCCTTGGGACTTATTTAGGTCATACCTGAATGGTCTAGTGGTTTTCCCTACTTTCTTCAATTTAAGTCTGGATGAAGCACAAGGTGGAATCAAGATTGCCAGGCAAAATATCAGTAACCTCAGATATGCAGGTGACACCACACTTATGGCAGAAAATGAAGAACAACTAAAGAGCCTCTTGATGAAAGTCAAAGAGGAGAGTAAAAAAGTTGGCTTAAAACTCAACATTCAGAAAACCAAGATTGCGGCATCTGGTCCCATCAGTTCATGGCAAATAGATGGGGAAACAATGGAAACAGTGACAGACTTTACTTTTTTGGGCTCCTAAATCACTGCAGATGGTGACTGCGGCCACGAAATTAAAAGATGCTCCTTGGAAGGAAAGTTATGACCAACCTAGACAGCATATTAAAAAGCAGAGACATTACTTTGCTGACAAAGGTCCATCTAGTCAAGGCTGTGGTTTTTCCAGTAGTCATGTATGGATGTGAGAGTTTGACTATAAAGAAAGCTGAGCACCAAAGAATTGATGCTTTTGAACTGTGGTGTTGGAGAAGACTCTTGAAAGTCCCTTGGACTGCAAGGAGATCCAGCCAGTCCATCCTAAAGGAAATCAGTCTTGAATATTCTTTGGAAGGACTGATGCTGAAGCTGAAACTCTAATACTTTGGCCACCTGATTCGAAGAACTGACTCATCTAAAAAGACCCTGATGCTGGGAAAGATTGAAGGTGGGAGAAGAAGGGGATGACAGAGGATGAGATGGTTGTCCAACTCAGTCATGTCTGACTCAATGGACATGAATTTGAGTAAGCTCCAGGAGTCGGTGATGGACAGGGAAGCCTGGAGTGCTTCAGTCCATGGGGTCACAAAGAGCTGGACATGACTGAGTGACTGAACTGAACTTTGGACTTGTATGTCACTAATACTACCAGAATCCTGGAGAAGGGAGTGGCAACCCACTCCAGTATTCTTGCCTGGGAAATCCTATGGACAGAGCCTGGGGGGTACAGTCCATGGGATCACAAAGAGTCGGACATGACTGAGTGACTAACACTACCAGCTGCTTAGTTCTTAACTGACAAAACCTTGGTGATACATTAAGCTTATCTATTTCTCTTATGTTCGACATATATTGTGTACTCCTTCTGTTACATTTTCACAATATGACCTCTTTTGTGCATTTCCACAGTCAGAATCAAGGCTCTTCTCTCTGACATGAATTGCTATGGTCTCCATCTCTGTGTTATTTTTGCTTGTATCTATTCCTTTATTCATCATGGCTAACTTCACTTTTTGTAGCCATAATTTCTATGATTCTTTTTTTAGTAACAGCTTTATTTGGATATAATTCACATAGAAAAATGTTTGCACTTGACCCAGAGGGATGGCATGGGGAGGGAGATGGGAGGGGGGTTCAGGATTGGGAACACGTGTACACCCGTGGTGGATTCATGTTGATGTAAGACAAAACCAATACAATATTATAAAGTAAAAAAAAAAAAGAAAAATGTTTATTCTTTTACAGTCTGCAGGTCATTGAATTTTAGTCTATTCAGTTTTGAACCCATTATCAGTGTCCAATTTTAAAACATAGTGCTCACCCCGAAAAGAAATCCCATACTCAGCAGTAGTCACTGCCCCACTCCATTGCCTTCTCTCCCTAGCCCCTGGCAAATAATAATCTGATTTCTATCTCTCTGGATTTGCCTATTGTGGACATTTTACATAAATGCTGTCATAATATATGTGACCTTTTGTATCTAGCTTCTTTCACTCGGCATGTTTTCAGAGTTCATCCATGTTATAGTATGCATCTTTTTTATGGCTGAATAATAGTCAATTATGGATATGCCACATTTTATTTATTCTTTTATTTATTGATGAGCATTTGGGTTGCTTCCAGTTTTAGCTGTTTTGAATAATGCTGTATGAACATTTACATACAAGCTTTTGCATGGACATTGGTTTTCATTTCCCTTGAGTGTGTATTTAGTACTGAAATTGCTGTGTCATATAGTAACTGTGTTTAACATTTTGAGGAACTGCCAAAATGTTCTCTAAAGTACCTGAACCATTTTGCAATCCCACCAGCCAAGTATGAGAGTTTCAATTTCTCCACATCCTCACCAACACTTGTTAGTATCTTTTTTATTATAGTCATTTTATTGAGTGAAAAGTGATATCTCCTGATTTTGATTTGCATTTTTTAGTGATTAATGAGGTTAGCATATTTTGTAGTGCTATTTGTGTCTCTTATTTGGAGAATTTATTCAAATTCTTTGACTGTTTTCTATTTGAGCAAATTATAATTATATTTTACTATATAATTGTCTAAATTAGATATATTTTAATGAATATGGTATGTATGTATGTATGTATATATGTAGGGGATTCGGATCTTATCACACCAAGGGTAGAAATACAGTTTTGTTTTTAGAAATCGAGTTGAAGTTAGCACATCTACATTTAATTTGGAAAATAGGATCACATTTATAGTTGTGGGTGCCCTCTAGAAATATTTCTATTTTAAAACACCATGCCTCTGTGATAACTTAAAGAACTCTGGCATTTGAATCATAATAATTATACCTGAAACATACTATATGCCTTTCATATGCCAGGAATATAGCATATAAATCAGTTCAGTTCAGTCACTCAGTCGTGTCCGACTCTCTGCAACCCCATGAATTGCAGCATGCCAGGCTGTCCATCACCAACTCCCGGAGTTCACTCAAACTCACGTCTCTCGAGTCAGTGATGCCATCCAGCCATCTCATCCTCTGTCATCCCCTTCTCCTCCTGCCCCCAATCCCTCCCAGCATCAGAGTCTTTTCCAGTGAGTCAACTCTTCACATGAGGTGGCCAGAGTACTGGAGTTTCAGCTGTAGCATCATTCCTTCCAAAGAACACCCAGGAGCTATCTCCTTTAGAATGGACACCAACTTAATTTCAATAGTGTGTAAAAACTTTAATTCAGTTCTTTTCCTTCCTGCCTCCTTTTTGCTATTATGGTCATAGAAATTGCATCTTTATACATTGTAAACCATCAGCACATTTTATAATTCTTCATGAAGTTACCTTTTAAATCAGGTGAAAAGTTGCTTTTAAAAAGGACACTTACACTGTCTTTGCATTTACTTATGTAATTACCTTTATCAGTGCTCTTTATTTATATGGATTTGAGTTACTGTTAAGTGCCCTTTTATTGCAGCCTGACTCCCATTAGTTTTTCTTAAAGGGCAGGTCAACTAGCAACAAACTCTGTTATCATTTATCTGGAAATGTATTAGTTTCTTCTTTTTTTACATGGTGATTTTTCTGGATATTGAATAGTAGATTGAGTTTTCTTTCCACATTTAATGTTGAAAGCATCATCTTACTAACTTCTGAACTCCAAAGTTTCTGATGAGAAATCTACTGATAATCTTATTGAGAATCCCTCCTATGTGATGAATTGTTTTACTTTCACTGCTTTCAAGATTCTTGGTCTTCAATAGTTTGGCTACGATATATCTAGGTGTGGATCTTTCTTACACTGTATGGATTTTGTTTAAGCTCTTGAATGTGCAGATTAATTTTTTTAATCATTTTTGGGAAGTTTGTGCCATTATTTCTCTAAATCTTCTTTCTTCTCTTTTCTCTCTTCTGTGCTGTATGCTAAGTCACTTCAGTCATGTCTTACTCTGTGCTATAACCCTATGGACTATAGCCCGCCAGGCTCCTCAGTCCATGGGATTCTCCAGACAAAAATACTAGAGTGGGTTGCGTTTTCTTCTCCAGATCTTCCCAACCCAGGGATTGAACCCACATCTCTTAAATCTTCTGCTTTGGCAGGTGGGTTCTTTACCGCTAGCGCCACCTGGGAAGCCCTGTCTCCAAGCAAGAATACTGGAGTGGGTAGCCATTCCCTTCTCCAGGGAATCTTCCTGACCCAGAAGTTGAACCTGGGTCTCCCACATTGCAGGCAGATTCTTTACTGTCTGAGCCACCAGGGAAGCCCTGCCATTTGAAGTACTGTTTGGGAAGTTTTAGAATCTTTTACTCAACCATCTTCATCTCTATATGTATCATAATTATATTTATATGCTAAAGTAGAGATGTTTTCCATCAAGCTGCTGCTTCTGTGATATTACTATCTTCTTCCTCATTAAACCAAATACTCACATGTGTATACATGAACTTTTTTCAGAATTTTTGGATTATCATTGGATTTAGAAATAGACAAGCTTCAGTGTTTAAATAAGATGAGCAGTTACTTATTGATATCTTACTATCAGCAGCCTAAAAAGCTTTTCTTTTTCCATTTAAATTTATTATTTAAGATTCCTGCACAGAGTCTTCCCAAAGTAATTGAGCTTATAGTCATTTCAGCATAAATATAAACTGTAGTGATCAGATGGACACACATGTTAGTATACATATATCAGCTGTCACTTTGGCCTGATTTCTGTTTATCATATAACTTCCTAGTTTGATGGCTTCAAGAAATTGTAACTGAGAAGCTAATGTAAAGAAAAGTGCTTTGATGATCTTCTTCAGGTGCCATCTGTAATAGAAATACCAAGTCTTAAAGATCCTCCTTTGGGCATAAATCTTAGCAAAAGCCAAAGTCAGTGAACCAGACGTATATTTACTTGGTTCCACGCAGGCCTCTAACTTCAAACTTAAATATGTAAGGTTAGTGATTAACAGCATAGATTTAGGAGAAGAGCAAACCTGCTAACATTTAGAATCTGCCAATCTCTGTGATTTAGACAAATAATGATCTTTTAGTTTATAATTGAGGAAACAAAAGCATATATATGAACATGAAAGTTCCTCAGTCATGTCTGGCTCTTTGCAACCCATGGACTGTAGCCTGCCAGGCTCCTCTGTCCATGGAATTCTTCAGGCCAGAATACTGGAGTGGATAACTGTTCCCTTCTCCAGGGGATCTTCCAAACTCAGGGATCGAACCCAGGTCTCCCACATTGTAGGCGGATTCTTTACCAGGATTCATCTGCCTGCAATGTGGGAGACCCGGGTTCAATCCCTGGGTCAGGAAGATCCCCTGGAGAAGGAAATGGCACCCCACTCCAGTACTCTTGCCTGAAAAATCCCATGGATGGAGAAGCCTAGTAGCTGCAGTCCATGGGGTCACAGAGAGTCGGACATGACTGAGCAACTTCACTTTCACTTTCCTTTACCAGCTGAGCTGCCAGGGAAGCCCAAGAATCCTGGAGTGGGTAGCCTATCCCTTCTTCAGGGGAACTTTCCCACCCAGGAATCGAACTGGAGGTCTCCTGAACTGCAGGTGGATTCTTTACCAGCTGAGGTACCTGGGAAGCCCATTCAAAGGCATGATAGGAACTAAATAGGGTAGTTATGGATGTATATGTGAGCATGCGTGTGCACGCAAATTTATACCATGTGCATGTATTTGTATCTGCATACATACAAGCACATACATATATAGGGTAAAATGCTTAGCACATGCCTGAATAGTTCTCAAAAATATTAAGTACTATAACTCTTTGTATGCATTATATAATTGCTTGTTGTTGTTTAGTCGCTGAGTTGTGCCTGCCTCTTTTGCGTTCCTATAGACTGGAGCCTTCCAGGCTCCTCTGTCCATGGGATTTCCCAGACAGAAATACTGAAGTGAGTTGCCATTTCCTTCTCCAGGGGATCTTCCCCACCTAGACATCAAACTCACGTCTCCTGCATTGGCATGCAGATTCTTTACCACTGAACCACCAGGAAAGCCCCGATTTATTAGTATAGTAAGAGAACACTTCCAGGATGGAACAGTACAAGTCTGTTTGAAGAATGCAGTAGGATAAAAAAATAATATTCCATTTTTCATAAGGAGCATAATTTCTGTGTATAATCTTTATAAACTACTGCTTTGAAGTATGAAGTATAAAATTTATAACTACTAAGACTGTGTATAAAACTGAATAATATGTTTGCAAATATTCAGATTTACTTTTGTTTAAAAACATTGTCTTCAACTAGTTCTTTTTTACTAATTTTACATTTACTCATAGCTCATGGTTTGTTAGGAGAATTTTAAAATGATTATACTTTTTTAAGTAATTCATAAATTATTATTTTAATATTCATTATCAGCATGCACCCTAGTAGTCTTTATTGGCAGCTTAAAAGTAGAGAAACAGCAGAGTGACTTGTGCAGATATTAAAGATATCCCTTTTGTCAAAAGGGCTACCAGACCAAAAACAATGACACATAAAACGGAAACTTCCAAGGACAGGGCTGTGATCACTTCTTTCTCCCCAGCCTTTAAGAATAGCTCAGACACAGTTGTATCTAATTATTGCTGGGTGAACAGGTTTAATCTTTCAATTTTGCTTGTTTTTCTATTTTAAAAATTTCTTTAATCCTTAAGAGGTTGTAGGGAAACCTAAGAAATGTTTACTATGACTCCTAGTTGCCGTTTGAGCATGAGCTTTTTGAAAAAAATGATGAAGTAGATGTTAAAATTACTCAAATCTGGAGCTAGTCAGCATTTCAGTGAGACGAGGGAAACTGAGAAAGATAAGTAAAATAGGAAAGAGGAAACAAGTTTACTTTTTATAAGTTTTGCCAGTAACAGTTTGTTATAAAGCTTGACTTTATATTTTAAAATGTTTCTTAACCAAATGTTTGCTAACCATGTAGTCGCATATTTGATATGTGCAGAAAATAAACATATAAGTTTTATAAAATAGGTCATCAAAATAAAGGTAACTAAACCTCAAAGTACATCAGAATCACCTGGCAGGCTTCTTAAAACAAATTTCTGGGTCCATCCCCAGAATCTATGGTTTTAGTTGGTCTGGAATGGGGCCCAAGAATTTGCATTTCTAACCAGTTTCCAGGTAATTTGTCACTGCTAATCTGGAGGCCACACTTTGGGTTGGGTACCCTCATCTAAACCGATGACTCATAATTCTCCTTTTGTTATCCCTCCCAAGAAAAATAAAGTGCATTATCATTTTTCTTCACTAACAACAACAAAAATAATCCACAGTCCAATCTATAAAAGTCTGCATCATTTTCTTGATTTTTTTGAAGGAAATAACCAATACAGAGATGTATTTTAGAGCCTTTTTCAACGAAGCACTAATAATTCACTGTAGCAAAGTATGTGAATGGTGATGTCCAGTAAGGTGTTTAATACCAATCATCATATGAAACCAGTAGCTTTATTTATAAGGTCCAAAATCTCAGTCATTCCTATTTGTCAAAGAAGGAAGAAGTATTTCCAACTGGTAAATTCCAAAGAAATGCTTTATCACTATTCTTCTTTAATTATGACTAGCAGGCTTTTCCTGTGTGGTATTACAGCAATCAGACAAGCTTTTCTGGTTCATGTGTGATCACAACGAATACAGTCACACTGTTATCCAGCAAATCAGTGTTTGAATTCATATTAAAATTTGTGAATGCTGTTCTTTTGTAATAGGTATTTGAATACCTGGTATGATAGAATTTTAAAAATGGAAGGCATACCACCTAGCATCTGGTCCAGACCCCTTAGTTTACACACATCCAGTTTGTGTTTTGTGCTATGTTTTAGCTTTGGAGGCCCAATCAGGACTGAAAACTCACTATCTTGATTCCTAGTGTAGTATTTTTTCCATTAACCTTTACCAGAAGGTATTAGAAATTAAATATTTTCAGTTATCTGTTTAATGAAGCATTTAAGGTCCATATATACTTACATAGCAGATAGTTTGATACAGAGACAATAAACTTTGTGCAATTATTATTTGTTTTCTTTATCTGTTTTCTTAATCACGCTAGTCTTTCTTATTATCCAGATAAGATCAGTTAAAAATAATAGGACTTTAGTTTCTTTTTATTAATATGTTCAGAGTTGTCTTACTTAGTGTTCATGGAAATAATTGTAAGAGACTGTGTGTATTTCTACCACATGATGCTAGAAATAGGGTTGTGTGTTTTTCCATTTATCTCATGAAATAAAATACAATCCCAGTGTCACTATTAGTAAAGGAGTCATTTGAATGTTTAGTAATGTACTTCTGTACAATTGAGGATTTATTGTTAAATTTGATTTTCTACTAAAGTTTTTAATCTGCTCTTTTATTCTGTTTTAATAATAAAGACCAAATAGTCCTTGTCATAATTGAGAAATGAGACTTTCTTAAAGTTTAATTTCACTTGTTAACTGCTGGGAGGCAGCAGGCATGCACAGCCAGTGAGGGGACTGGTAGAGGTAAGGGGACCATGCCCAGTGCGGCTCACGGGCCGGGGCAGTGATTCTCAGGTGAGGTAAGGGGACCATGCCCAGTGCGGCTCACGGGCCGGGGCAGTGATTCTCAGGTGTGTAGTGACTGGCGACTGGGCAGTGGGCAAGACGTACCTATATAGAAACTGTGCCAACAGCATGTTCCTGGAGAATTACGTGCCTGCCATCTTCAACTAGTACACAGTCAGTGTCACCACAGGCGACAGCTAGTACCTCCTGATTCTCTATGACACAGCCAAACAGGAAGACTAAGAACAGACAAGACTGATCATCTGAGGCTTTTATCTTATCCGATGCCTGATGTTCTCCTTATATGCTTCTCTGTGGTAAATGTAGCCTTATTTCAAAATGTGAAAGAGGAGTGGGTAACAGAACTTAAGTAATACATGCTAAATATACCTGTTGTATTAATAGGAACTCAGATCTCCAAGTGAAGTGAAGTCACTCAGTCATGTCCGACTCTTTGCGACCCTGTGGACTGTAGCCTACCAAGCTCCTCCCTCCATGGGATTCTTCAGGCAAGAATACTGGAGAGGGTTGCCATTTCCTTCTCCAGGGGATCTTCCCAACCCAGGGATCGAACCCGGGTTTCCCGCATTGGAGGCAGACGCTTTAACCTCTGAGCCACCAGGGAAGCCCATTCTCCAAGGTGATCCCCAAATAAGACAAAGATATGAAAGACAAACCTGTGTCTGGAATAAGGGTGGAAACTAGAAAAAGAAATGGGAGCACACTGGCTATGTGGACTGTTCAACTTTAACACATCAGGGATTGAAGTGTTCAGTGAGCTATCATAGCCATTTTAACTTCAAAGCAACGCACAGAAAAAAAAAAAAGTTCAAGATGTATAAATGGTTTCATTTCATAAGAAACATTTCCAGTAGCCAAGAAAACAGTCCATTTCTCTCAGAAAGCATATGAAACGCTACAGCTACCCTCAGACTTCTTGTATATAATGAAGCAGTTTAAAACTTGAGAGTATTTAAAAAACCCTTTTATCAGAGTTCTATAAAATTCATTAAGAATGTTTCCCTAAAAACTGAAAAAGCAGCAAATCCATCTAAAGCCACAATCTATTCTAAATACTTTATTTCAACTAGAAAGTACTGTCTCTCAGGAGTTTCCTAGTTAAAAAGCTACAATCACCTCATATTGTAACTAGGAGGAAAACAGTGCTATAAAGATAAGACCTGGCTTATACCATCCATACTTTTGCATAGTCCTTCTGGAATCCATACAAAGAAGCATCTTCTCCCTTTGCTCCCATTACTTGTTCTTGTATATAAGTTGCTTTCTATTTTAATACATACAGAGTGGTGAAATAACAAGGCCAACCACGTAGCCAAAGGTCACTCCAGGCCTTCAAGAGACAGGGAGGGACATCCCAGAGGAAACAATGTATAAGATCAAAGAAGAATAAGGGTTTTATCATCACTTGAGGCAGAAGTGTAACCTAAATATTTCTATCACCTGATGTGCTTTCTTTAAGAATACCCAGAGTGTAATAAAGTCCCAATTGCATTTATCATGAAAACTAAAAATGTACACATTTTAGTTAATGTGCATTAAATACCTGTAACAAGGCTTCTGTCAAGAAAAAAAAATAGTTACTGAGGTGTTTCTTTTTGTTTCATCTTATATTAATTGATAATAATGCTGCCAAAAACCATAAGTACCCTTAATAAGTCTTTGGCTGAGTACTGATCTGCACCCGCATGGGGCAGAACCCCATAAGAAGGAACCGTCACTGGAGCAGGCTACCCAACAGAAAGAATAGTTGTCAGTCCTGTCAGCCAGATGGACAAGTCTCCTAATACGTGGGGCGTCAAGGGAGAATATCAGGAGAATCACGCCTTGGTGGTGGAGTTTATTGAGTCCTAGAGAAAAGTCTTCCTGAATATGCTCTAACAAAACTTGAAAGCAAACCTGAAAAGTGTCAGACCAATCTCAGCTCACTACCTGCCAGGAAAATGTCCAACACTCTTGAAAAGAACATGAGAAAACCCACCGCTCACCACAGTAAGCTACATACACATTAGTTTTCCAGGACTGTTGCGTCAGATTACCATGAACATGGTGTGGCTTAAAACAAGAAAAATTTATTCTTTCACTGGTCTGAAGGGCAGGATTCTGAAATCAAGGAAGCAAGTAAGAAGCAAAGGGAAGAGGTGCCTCATTGGCTGCATTCTCGCACGCCGAAACTCTCAGACGATTATGGACCCGCAGAAGCAGCATTGGAGGAGCAAGTGCTCAAGTGTATGATTTATTCCACGTAACTTAGTTGGTTGCATGACTTGGGGTCATTATGAGTATTAATTTTTGGATTGCTTCACGGATAACATTGCAAGGAACATCGGCTGTTGAGAAATACTGGTTAATGTTCCTTCAGCACAGTGGTATCCATTGAGAAGTCTTCAGAGACAGCTATTCTAATGAAAAACCTCACAGAAGATAATGCAAAGAGGAATTCACCTAACTGTCTTATGGTAGCCTAACAGACTCTGCCTAAACCAAAATATAGTATCTGGCAAACACTGCTAAGAAGTCTGAGAAATATGTCCAACAAAAAAAAAAAGCTTGCCAATGACCCTTCTGCCATGAGTGATTATGCCCAAGCAACTCAGCAAGCATTAAGTAAGGGAGGGAACTCTGTTTCAAATATGTCAACAATAGTCAAAATGTGACCAAGTGGATTTTGTGGAAGACTTTATTTCCTAGACCTGTCATTACCAATATGAGCACATAAACACATATTTTTAAATTTCTTTCAAAAAAGAAAGATTGCTAAAAGATTTCATAAGTCAAGATAATTTCACAAAGATTTCATCAGTTCAAGATTTGGGTCATAGGTGGCTCAGAGGGTAAAGCGTCTGCCTGCAATGCAGGAGACGTGGGTTCGATCCCTGGGTCAGGAAGATCCCCTGGAGAAGGAAATGGCAACCCACTCCAGTACCCTTGCCTGGAAAATCCCATGGACAGAGAAGCCTGGTAGACTACAGTCCATGGGATCTCAAAGAGTCGGACACGACTGAGTGACTTCACTTCACTTCACTTCACTGAGGAATGAGGGGTTTCCCAGTGGTTAAGAACCCTCTTGCCAATGCAGGAGACATAAGAGATGCGGGCTTCAGTCCCTGGGCCAGGAAGATCCCCTGGAGGAGGGCATGGCAACCCATCCAGTATTCTTGCCTGGAGAATCCCCATGGACAGACAAGCCTGGTGGGCTACAATCAGCAAAGAGTCCAACATGACTGAAGAATGATATTTTGTCACACCTATGTGCAGACTACCATATGCACAAAATGGTACATTATAGAAGATACTTTTCAAGAGAGTGATTGGAACAGATTTTCTGTGACAAGACCTACCAAAATAAGAAGAAAATAGAAATAGCATTAATTCATGACAAAACTGCATGAAATTGTGTCTTCCAAAGCTTGGAGAATAAAGCTCCCAGTATGGCTTTACTTTATCCTAAAGCAGTGAGATGACAGCGAAATCTAATTGGAGAAGGAGAAGACGTGACTTCTGCTGAAGCCACTGCCAAATTAAAAGAAGCAAAGTTTACTGTGTACACTGTGATGCTCAGAAGAGAGTAGTAGTAGTGGAAGTGTTAGTTGTTCAGTCGTATCCAACTCTTTGTGAATCCATGGACTGTAGCCCTCCGTCCATGGAATTCTCCAGGCAAAAATACTGGAGTGGGTTGCCATTTCCTCCTCCAAGGGAATCTTCCCAACCCAGGGATCAAACCCGGTCTCCCACATTGCAGGCAGATTCTTCACTGTCTGAGCCACCAGGGAAGCCTCAGGAGAGAGTAAGTGATCTTCAAATGAGAAGATAATGATAAAAGCACACAGTGGGACTTCATTGGTGGTGCAATGGCTAAGACTGCACTCCCAATGCAGGGGGCCTGGGTTCAATCCCTGGCCAGGGATCTAGATCCTACCTGCTGCAACTAAAAGATCCTGCCTGCTGCAACTGAGACCTGGCACAGCCATATAAGTAAATTAAAATAAATATTTCTAAAACAAAAAGCCACACTGGAATACAAGCAGATTCTCACGATCCATGTGGCTTTTGTCATGTGTCTTCAGCATGATGATAGAATGGTCATATTATAACTCCACTGCCGCCCACATGTGGGCTGTTGGCATGTGAAACACACTGAGTTCTCAGTAGACAGCAATTTTTCACCTAAGTGTCGGTAATGGTGTGACAAAACAGGCAGCTTTAGGGAATGTAGTCTCTGTCCTAAGGGTGGTAGTTGCAGAGTTTAGCGATGAGGACATTGTTTCTACATCAGGAGATAGATTATAAGGGTGTGGAACACAGTGCCTTTAGCTGGGTGCCAATGAGGTATTACCAGTTTGCAATACCATAAGAGATTGGTGAAGAAGGCTGAGCACCGAAGAATTCATGCTTTTGAACTGTGGTGTTGGAGAAGACTCTTGAGAGTCCCTTGGATTGCAAGGAGATCCAACCAGTCCATTCTGAAGGAGATCAGCCCTAGGATTTCTTTGGAAGGAATGATGCTAAAGGTGAAACTCCAATACTTTGGCCACCTCATGTGATGAGTTGACTCATTGGAAAAGACTCTGACGCTGGGAGGGATTTGGGGCAGAAGGAGAAGGGGACGACAGAGGATGAGATGGCTAGATGGCATCACTGACTCGATGAACATGAGTTTGAGTGAACTCCGGGAGTTGGTGATGGACAGGGAGGCCTGGCGTGCTGCAATTCATGGGGTCGCAAAGAGTCGGACACGACTGAGCAATTGAACTGAACTGAACTGAAGAGGTTGGTAACTCGTGATTCGCTTGACATCGTCAGCTTATGTGACTATATTCTGTTTTAGTTGGCCAGAGCTGCTGTAACATAGACAGGGTACTTAAACAACAAAAGTGTATTTGCTCACAGTTCTAGAGGCTAGAAGTCCAAGATCCAGTAGCTGGCCAGGCTGGTTCCTCCTAGCCTCTCTCCTTGCCACGCAGACGGCCACATTTTCGCTGTGTCCTCAAGAGGACTTTTTCTCAGTGCACGTGTGCTCATGGTATCTCTTCCTCTTTCTACAGGCATGTCAAGATGAAGAACAATAGGAACAAATCCCCAGGCAGGTTCTGAGACGGGGTCTCAGGTGTCATGAAAGGGGCACAGTGGGCCTGCAGGTGACCCAGGGGTCAGTCTTCCCAGCACAGCCAACTGCCCATGTGCTGCTGTCCAAAAATGTGCCTTATCTCTCGTGAGTGGTGAGGGTAGCATGTCCCTCATCCCGTCCTCTGCTGCTTCTTTCCCATGTTCGATACTAGACAAAGATGGCCTATACGTGTATTTTGTTTAAAAAAAAAAAATGAAAGAAAAAATCATGAGTTTAAATCCTGATTCTACCACTTACTAGTTCACTATAAGCAAGTTACTAAATTTCTCTGTATATCAAATTTCTCATTTATGAAGCTGAAATAAGACTCTCTGCCCTCAACAGGATTGTCACAAAGGTTGAGTAAGAAAATTCACATAAGCAGCTGGCAAGGGACCCAGCACATGGCAGGCACATTTTAATTAGCTTTCCGCTTCTGTGATAGGGCAGCACAGGAGAATTCAGGAGAAGAGGTTTGGAGAAGGAAGAATGGAGGAAAAAATTAAGTCCCACTTGTACATGAGTGAGTTGGCATCAACGTACTGAAAGTTACAAAAGATTTGTCAGCTTTAAACAATATCCTACATAATAGGTTGTAAACTAGGGCCTATGCGAAGCAGTACAATAGGAATTGTATTTTTACCATTTAATTTAATTATCATTACTGCCCTTGTATGTCATTAGTGCCCTTATATTGTATAGTGACAGCAGTCAATTCCAAATGTATCCATTAAAATCTTCTGGTTCATATGTTAATAAATATTTTAAATTAATTAAAGGCACTACAAAGAGTTTTATAAGCTGTTATGGAATTCCTAGCTTCCCATGGCCCATACTGTAAGTCTGAACCTTCCAGCATGTATGATCTGGCACCTACTTACTCCTGAACCCTCGGCTTTCCCACTTTCTATCCAGATTCTTCCCTCTAATGCCAGACTCCCACCATATTGAACTACTTGGGGTTTCTGTTCCCTGGACTCTCACATATGGGGTTCAGTGCCTGGGACATACTTTTCCATCTTTTCATCTGGCTAGTTCCTGATTGTCTGTCATTCTTGGCAAAGCCTAAGCAAGGTAGCTCTTCTAGAAGTTATCCTATTTATCACTGTACGTTCACAGAACCAGGCACATTAGGATTTCAGTAAATACTTGTTAGGTGAATAAATCAGTACTCAACCTAAATGCTATGAGTCGGACACGACTGAGCGACTTCACTTTCATGCATTGGAGAAGGAAATGGCAACCCACTCCAGTGTTCTTGCCTGGAGAATCCCAGGGACGGGGGAGCCTGGTGGGCTGCCATCTGTGGGGTCACACAGAGTTAGACGTGACTGAAGTGACAGCAGCAGCAGCAGCAACCTAAATGCAAAGGGTTGTAATGATAGTTTTCCATTACATTATACTTGTATAGCCTATAAGTTTTCAAATTCTATTTGCATAGGGAAAAAGTGGAAGTAGTCTATTCTTTATATTGTATTATGTCCTGCTTTATACACTGCATCATGTCTGAAGTGGGTTGAGGTTTGCTTCCTTCTTGTAACTGCTATAAGGAATTTGTAGATGCCTCTGCAGCCATTCATTTTGAATTTGGTTTTTCAAAAGAAAAAAGAATCAAATATAGTGACTACTGTAACGTAACAGAGAAAGAGGGTTCTCATAGGAAGGCCTTTCCTCTTAAATTTGTGACTCTTGAAAATAAGCATATCAAGGTATTTTTAAAGGTAGATTTAGATTGTTGATATAAAATACCAGAAAAAATGGTATTTGTATAGAAATACATCACAAAAAGATACATTGACAGTAAACCCAAATGATTACAATGAAATTATGTAATCTGGTTGTTCCATTGCATTTTTCCTATTTTATAGAAGTGTTGACCTTCTGGAGATTTTTTTTTTTACTCTGATGCCTCTGCTTAGCACAGGGAATGGGACCAAATGTAGAATGAAACAATTCTAACAGTGAATGATGTGTGAGCTTCTTTTTTTTTTATTTGCTTCACAAGTAATTTACTTAAAAAAAAAATTAACATCTGCTATTTTGAAGCTAATCTTAGTGTATTGAATGCTCGTAACCATTTCTCAATCCCACAGCCTTTTATCTTGCTTCTCCTGCTGTGTTCCCACCACCCCTGATCCCATTAGCAAACCTTGAGACAGCCTCAGACTCACCAAAGTACTGCTTTGGTTTCAGCTGTTCTTCTGCAAGAGGAAGTGAATGTTGGGGGTTTTCTCTGTGGTACAGTTGTGATAAAGCTGTGGTGGTCTTATCTCTCCCTTAGGTAGTGGCTCTTTATGACTACACAGCGAATCGATCAGATGAACTAACCATCCATCGCGGAGACATTATCCGAGTGTTTTTCAAAGATAATGAAGACTGGTGGTATGGCAGCATAGGAAAGGGACAGGAAGGTTATTTTCCAGCTAATCATGTGGCTAGTGAAAGTAAGTTTTATGCTCCCTTCCTGGTTTACTAATATGGTGTAACTGATAGTCCCAGATTTTATCATCTTCTGCTCTTTAACTTGCTGTCTTGTTACTTTTGCATATGTTTACCAATGGGGTATTGCTCTTCATTCTCATGTTGCAAAAAAAAAAAAGAGGGGGGCATTAGTACACTCAAAAGCTATGACATTCTGAGATTGGAATGCCAGCTTCATGGACTTCCCATCCCAGGGGACCTGCCCATCTTGCTACCAACCTCCTTCAGCCCCTTTTCCTGGCCACCTGCTGCACACACACTGACGTCACCCTTCCTCCTGCCACTCCTGGGTTGACAGGCACCTAAGAACCTCTAGTTCCTCAACTCCCATTCTTTTTACGTTGTATCCCCAGGCTTAACTGGCACCTGATCAAAAAAAAAAAAAAAAGGCAATAGATTGTTCCATTCACAAGTAAATTAAGCCCTCATTTGTGAAAGGAAAAAGAAATGAGCTGGAGAAGAAATTCTAAATCCAAGTTTCTGAAAGCTGCAGATTTACTACCAGGCCTTGAGAGAAGAAAATAGAAGTAACACAGACAGCTTGAAAACAACTATCAAGCAAGGGGAGAGCGTAGCAGCGCTTCTTCAGAAAAACACGTCCCCATCGGTTGTCAGCTCGCTGTGGCATAGGAAAAGCAGAATGCTCAGGGGTCAGGAGAACTGAGCACTAATCCTGGCATCACAGCCAAGACTGCCATGCCTCCGTTTCTTCCCACAGAACAAGGAAGTCGAACTCCATCATCTCTAAGCTTTCTTCCAGACACACTAAAATCATATAGTTCTATTAATTAAAAATAGAATAGAGGCAGCCAAGAGAACACTCTCCATTTTGAATGTTTACCAAGTCTTTTGTTTCTGCAAAATAATTATTAAAATAATAGTTGGTTTGGGGCTAGTCTCTGAAATTCCATTCAGTCCAAACTATGGCTGAACAAAAGCACTATTAATTTCTAACCTCAGTTCTAAATTTTTAAAGGAAACGAAATAAAAGAAAGGAGGAAGAATTTCTTCCATGAATCCTGGGTGCTGGGGGCTAGGCCCAGATAAAATTATTTCTCTTGGGGCATCACCTTCCAGGTTCTGCACCCAGCCCTTCCCATGGCTCCCTCCCCAAGAGCCCTGAATCTCACTGTAACTCCTTCCCCTCCCTTGTTTATCTGCAGCTTTCAGCAAACTCCTCCCCTCCAAAGTGCTAAGTGTCTCGAAAATTACCCACTTTTCTCTCCCATAAAAAAATTCTTAATTTCCTTTGTGCCATGGTTTTAATTCTTTTTCTCTGAGCATTAAACGGCTAATGACTCTTAAACCTTATATGAAATATACTTCTATGTTTAAAGGAGTATGCAGACTGGAGAAAAGTTAAGGCAGTGTGGAAGGAAGAAATCTGGAGACAGGTTAATTCCCAGGCCTCTCCCCTCCACTCAGCACTTCTTACTTCCCCGTCATCTCAGACATCCAGGTGGCTCCCCTCCCCTCCCAGTGATGGCTTCCCACAGGACCAGCAGCTGGAATTTTGCAGGGGTAGCTGCTGTTTTTAAACCAAGAGCTTCCTGCACAGTCCTAGTCACTCTGGAGAATATCTTTCATTTTAACTAGATATTATAATCAGTTATTTCTTCCAGATACAAGTGGAAACATTTAAAGTATTTTTCCACTTGATAGTATAAAATGATTGTGTATGTCCAGGCAGGAGGATATTAGATGCTAACTTTAGAATCTAATTAGTTTGCAGAAATAACCTCTTAGGTTTGCAAATATTGAAAAACTATAGATATTTGGTCCACAGGGGATTAAAGATTCAATAAAACTTGGTTTTCTTCCTTAAGATCCAAAGTGGGACTTACAAAGCATACTACAGTAGCCATGCTTGGTGGCTGTGTGCAGAAAGCAGTTCCATGTCTCAGGAAGTGGATGTCCTTCTGATGCCGTGATTCCTTATTGTACCCCGGAATAAGATGGGGTTTTTTTTAGCATTAGTCATTGCTTATTGAGAAAGGCTTGCAAAGGCCAGAACAAACAAAAAGTTTTCAGAAAACCTGAGAATATGACTGAATTCTCAGTTCATCAGGCATTCTTTTCCTTTCCTTTTATCCTGCTTTTTACCTGAATGCAACAAAAACTCACCTGCCCAGTTTTAACATTCGAGGAAAAATGACTGTCAGCAGCATATTCCACTCTGAAAATAGTAGGAGAAATTCTCCTTTATCCAAAACCAGTTATACAGAGCAGATGCTCTGAGGGAGCGTGTGTGTGTGTGTGTTATATACACACATAACTTCTTTCAAGCATTCAGTTGAAAGCCCTATCCAATAAGAGAATGATATAATAGAAGACATTGGTACCTTGTTATCACAAAGGACATTTCCCTTGTATCTTAAGCCACTGGAAAGGGAAATTAGATCATCCTCCATTAATCACATCTAACATCCTTTCCAGTAAGAGACAAACCCATAATAAAATCAGCCCATACACAAAGCCCATTAATGTAGCTCATAATTTTAGAATTTTGATCAGGTACAACTTTGGTTCAATTTTGAACTCTTTGTCTCAATTCAGAGTTGCCCATCATTTAACCAAAACAGATTTCCTTTTTAGCCTTTTAAAATTCCCACATAACAACACCATGCATATACATGGATTATACAGATTATAACTTTCGATTATAAGAACCTTAGACCGAACACCGTGAGTAGATTCTGTGTCATACATACTCCCAGTCCCATGTTTGTTAATTTCATACCATATTTGCAAATTATCCTTTATCCACCTCCGCCTGGCAAAATCCTGCCTATTTTTTAGTCTGACAAACTTGCCGCTTTTTCCATTAAGCATTTACCATCTCCACATCAGAACTTGTCTTTGTTACTGTCTCTCTTCGGAACAACATCACACTTTGTTGTATATTGCAGTTCATTGTGAACACATCTGTCTCTGACTACATTGTAAGCTCCTTGAGAGCAAAGACTGTCCTTGGTCATCTTGCTGTATGATCTTGCATGTAGCAGGTTCTTGGTAAATGTGTATTAAGATAAAACGAAATAAGCAGCTGCATGACCGCACACATAGTCAGTAAAAATGAGACTTCCTCCATTTCTGAAACCTGCTGATCAAGACTTGCCGATCATAAGTTGTGCTCTTTGGATAACAAAGACTGTGAGTTGGCTTAATGAAGTGCTGGGTCAGCTTATTGTGAGACCAAGGAAGTGAATAGCAGTGTCTTTAGTTGCATGTCTGCTCCTCCGCATTGTTGTTTTGCCCCCATGGAATGGTGCTCCTCAATTTGATGATGTGAATTCTTTGTTCCATTCTAGCACTCTATCGAGAATTGCCTCCGGAGGTAAAGGAGCGATCCCCTCCTATAACCCCTAAGGAGAAAGCCAAAATGGAAAAAGCTTTTCCAGCTCCACAGAAGGTAAATGTTTTCAAGTATATGTATTCCATGTACTTTGATTTTCACCATCTCTGGATGAAATAGTACTTCATTTTTCATGCTTATACCCTTCATTGTTTATATTATTATTTCTTCTAATATTGCCACCAACATTATGAAATATATAAGGCAAATCTTTACTATAGCCATTTTCCAGATAAGGAAACTGAGGAGGCTCAGAGAGATTAAAGTAGACCCCCGAGTCACAGCCCAAGTGATAGGATGCGAACCCAAAGTGGAACTTGTAACTTTTAGTGTCATGCTATTTCCACTCAATGCATATTTCTGTAACTGTGATACTGACACTGTCAGCAGTCTCACCTGAGGGGTCCACATTTATGCTAAAAAAAAAACATTGGGGCCCACAGAATAAAGATGCTCTATCTTTCTAGAGTATTCCTCTTACTTGTTTGTAATTTTAAATGTTTTCAGGTTAAAATAAATATGGATATATAATCAGCCAGAGAAATGTCATGATTTTTTAGCCTGTGCGATCAACTCCTTAAGGATATCAGGCAGAATTCTGATGCTGGTAGTGCTTTGGTAGAAAAGTTTATAAGCACTGTACCACCGTATATATTACTTATTTAACTTATTATGTGACATTAACTCTTACCTTAGGCTGAGTAACTTTGGTTCTTTTTGACTCCATAAATTGGCAGGCATGTACATGTATATAAATATATATATATATATATACACACACACACACACACACACACACACATATATATAAACAAATACCATGCCATGATAGGCTTCTGACAGTTGAACCTGTCGTGTATTTTTCTGCCATTCATTCTGTATTTGTTGAGTGCTTACTTCTGTGCTAAGCACGCTTTAGTCCTCACTGAAACAAGACTGAGTAGCCAAGGCACCTGCCCTTGAGGAGCCTACAGGCTGATGGGTGAGACCTCTGCAAGCAGGCGATTTCAGCAGACTATGGTGGGAGCTAAAGTGAAAATCTAATCCTCTAAAATATGCCCTAGGGAGTCCAGGAAGAGTTCCTGGAGGAAGCCAGGCTTGAGCTGAGGCTTATAGGATGAAAAAGGATGTGCTAGGTAAATGATCTTAGAAAAAACATTCTAGCAGAGGGAATAGTTTGGGTAAGGTATGGGATGGGATGGTAGGCAGCACAGGGCCTGATGGAAAGAAGAGTAAGTGAAATATAGGAGCCAGGCCTAGCATGCTCTGCTCAGATGCTTAGACTGTAGCCTTCAGACAGAGGGGATTCCCTGGAGAAGGAATGACATGTACAGATTTACAGGAGAAAAATACCATTCCGGTGGCAGCATGGTGGTTGGATTAGAGGGAGCTGGAAAATTGGTGAAGAAGCCATTGAAAACAATACATAAAAACCTGAACTACTAGAGATGTAGGGGAGGTGTCATAAGGTAAAGTTGGCAGGATTTTATGATTGATTAGATATGATTAATTAAGTTGGAATCTAGGATTATGCTAAGGCTTATTATACAGCTACATGGATAGTGGTACCACGGAAATAATAAAGGAATAAGGAGAATTTGGGGAGTTACAGAAAGGGAATGTTGGGAGTAGGATGTGATGAGTTGTTATAGATATCTTGATTTGTAAGAGGTGTCTCTAGGGCTCTCAGATAGAAATATTCACTGGGGAGCTAGTAATTCAGGACTGGAATTTGAGAGATGGTAGAGCTTCAGAATAAAATGAGGGAGTTAATGTATTCATTGAATTGTATGAAGACAGTTGAAGTTTGTAATAAAGGAGATAGCATAGAGCAAAGAGTTCTGAGAGAAGGCAATCAAGGACAGAATCCCAGTTGAACACTAACTAGGATTTAAGGGACAGTCAGGTGAAGGGCTTCCCTTGTGGCTCAACTGGTGAAGAATCCACCCGCAATGCAGGAGACCTGGGTTTGATCCCTGGGTTGGCAAGATCCCCTGGAGAAGGGAAAGGCTACCCACTCCAGTATTCTGGCCTGGAGAATTCCATGGACTGTGTAGTCCATGGGGTCGCAAAGAGTTGGACACAACTGAGCGACTTTCACTTCACAGCTGAAGGGAAGAAGATTAAGAAAGAATAATCAAAGGAGAAAGAAGGGGAAAAAAGAAGTGGCCTGGAAGCCAGGGGTAAAGAGAGGTTCAAGGAGGGTACAGTGAAGAGTGTCAGAAACAGCTAGTCAGGTGGGGGCTCAGCATGTGACCACCAAGGACCTGGCACGCAAGCACTAGTGTCAGGGACTCACACTGCTGGGATGAGGGTTGATGAACAGAACGGGCCTCCGCAAGTGAACCTGGGGAAGACATTCCCAGAGCTTCACTTGAAGAAAACCAAGTGGTGGCTGGAAGGATGACCTGGTTCCAGGAATGACTTTCTAAATACTGGAATGACATAAAAGCATATCCTGAGGTGTCAAAGCCAAGGGGACAGGCGCACATTGAAGGCAGATAAAGAAAGCACACGTGGATCTTAGCAGAAGCAGGAGCATTGGAAAGACAGGTTGATAGATTAGTCTTGGCTTAGAGCAGTGGTTCTCCACCGAGGGTGATTTTGCCTCCCAGGACACATCTGGCAATGCTTGAAGAAATTTCTGTAAATATCAGCAAGGTGAGGGGTACTACTGACAACTAGTGGGTGGGGGTCCAGATGTGGCTAAACATCATAGCATCCCCAGGACAGCCCCCTCCATAAAGGAGTGTTGTCTGGCCATGCTGAGCATAGAGCTGCTGCTGCTGCTGCTAAATCGCTTTAGTCATGTCTGACTCTGTGCGACCCCATAGATGGCAGCCCACCAGGCTCCTCTATTCCTGGGATTCTCCAGGCAAGAACACTGGAGTAGGTTGCCATTTCCTTCTCCAATGCATGAAAATGAAAAGTGAAAGTGAAGTCGCTCAGTTGTGTCCAACTCTTAGCGACTCCATGGACTGCAGCCTACCAGGCTCCTCCATCCATAGGATTTTCCAGGCAAGAGTACTGGAGTGGGGTGCCATTGCCTTCTCCGGAGCATAGAGCATTACCCCTCTAAAACAGGTAAACATAAAAGAGGATACAGGTAAGTTGATAGCGTGGAAGCTTAGAAATTGAGAATATCTCCATGTTCTCCAAAACAGGAAGGCAGGTCTGCTTCCAGTGTGAGGGTCGTAGAAGTGAGACAGAAGGAATAGTGACTGTGAGAATACCTGTAATGACAGCAGGAGCAGGGCTCACTGGGGACAAATAAAGAGATTCCTGAGTAGTTCTGAGAGCTACTGTTTGAATACTGTAAAAGCCTTGGTGGCATCTTTCCGTGTTGTTGGGTTTTCCCTCAGTAATCCTCAGCATCTAGGCCTGGCAGTGCAGAAGGCAGCTTTGGTCTGATGCATAATTGGAGGTTTTGTGGGTGTGACAGAGAACAAGAGCAGAAGAGACTTGATAGCATTGGTCAAACAGTCACAGGAGTGACCCACCACAGAGGATCAGCCAGATCAGAAAGGACGTGGAATTGAGAGAAGACTGGCAGACTTAGCAAGGTTGCAGCAAGCCTCCCACACCCCAGTGGCAGCGTAGTGTGAAACAGGAAAGGAATTAACCAACTGAAACGATGACCTGTAAATCCAGAAGTTCTCTTGCTTATTTAATATATCAGATGCCAGATAACTCAAAGTTATGATAAATCCACAGAGTTGTGTATAAGAGCTGGAGTGAAATTGAAGGACATGGCAATAGAATTGAGCTGGTCAAGGAATTAGAGTTATTGGTTGGGCAAGTTGTTCTCTTGGACATTAAAATTCCAGGACAGTTATAAGAGTTGGGAGGAAGAGGGCACAGGTGAACCGGGAGCTGAAGTTCTTAATTCTTGTTAAAGCAGATGTTTCAACCTTGGCTTCACATTAAAGTCACCTGAGAAATTTAAAAAAAAAAAAAAAAAGGCCTGTGTTCACATCCACAGATTGATTTAATTGGGCTGGAATAGGGCCTTGGCATGGGTAGATTGCAGAAACTTTCCAGGTGATTTTAATGTACAACCAACATTAAGAACCACTGTGTAAGAGTGACCACAAGTCTGAAGGTAAGAGCTGAAAAGATACATAAAGGATGTTATAGCCAGATGTCAAGGTATAACATAACAGCCTAAAATTAGCAGTGGAGAGCTAAGAGGAGGCCACTGTTAACTCTAGCCCCCGTGGTTCATGGTTGGCTTATGTGTGAATGAACAGCTTATGTGCAGAGAATTGAAACACAAACAATTCTTGGTAAAACTCCAGTTACAAATCCAGCAAGGATTTATGGCAATGGTTGCCTATAAGAGTAAGGGGACTACAGTGGATACAGTTGAAAAGATTGGCATGGAATTTGGCTATGGGCAGATGTCACATGTGTAATAGTATCCATTGTTTGAAATTCACCATATTTGAGAATTTAGGAAGATGCTAATAACTTATATGCAGAGTACATCTTGAGAAACACTGGGCTGGAAGAAGCACAAGCTGGAATCAAGATTGCTTGGAGAAATATCAATAACGTCAGATATGCAGATGACACCACCCTTATGGCAGAAAGTGAAGAGGAACTAAAAAGCCTCTTGATGAAAGTGAAAGAGGAGAGTGAAAAAGTTGGCTTAAAGCTCAACATTCAGAAAACAAAGATCATGGCATCTGGTCCCATCACTTCATGGGAAATAGATGGGGAAACAGTGGAAACAGTGTCAGACTTTATTAATATTTTTGGGCTCCAAAATCACAGCAGATGGTGATTGCAACCATGAAATTAAAAGATGCTTACTCCTTGGAAGGAGGGTTATGACCAACCTAGATAGCATATTGAAAAGCAGAGACATTACTTTGCCAACAAAGGTCCGTCTAGTCAAGGCTATGGTTTTTCCAGTGGTTATGTATAGATGTGAGAGTTGGACTGTGAAGAAAGCTGAGTGCCAGAGAATTGATGCTTTTGAACCTTGGTGTTGGAGAAGACTCTTTGAGAGTCCCTTGGACTGCAAGGAGATCCAACCAGTCCATTCTAAAGGAAATCAGTCCTGGGTGTTCTTTGGAAGGAATGATGCTAAAGCTGAAACTCCAATACTTGGCCACCTCATGCGAAGAGTTGACTCATTGGAAAAGACCCTGATGCTGGGAGGGATTGGGGGCAGGAGGAGAAGGGGATGACAGAGGATGAGATGGCTGGATGGCATCACCAACTCAATAGATGTGAGTTTGAGTGAACTCCGGCAGTTGTTGATGGACAGGGAGGCCTGGCGTGCTGCAATTCATGGGGTCGCAAAGAGTCAGACACGGCTGAGTGACTGAGCAACTGAACTGAACTGAATATAAATTTAACCTAAAGACATACATGCACTGAAAGCATTTATGACATCGGCATGGAGTCATCGTAACAACTAACAAGATTTGTAGTCTGTGTCAGGAACTGGGTGAGATGCTTTGAAAGACACGGCCTTTACTTGTGTTGGCTTACTGGTATTCCCACCTGTGCCTCAGGCTGAACTTTGACACTGAACCCACCTTGGTGTGTTCCTCTTCAACAGCCTTGAGCTACTTGTCCCTCAGCCAGAGGAGTTACAAGGAACTCCGGCACTGCCTCACTGGCTGCTGCGTCCTGATGAGCCTGTGCTCCTATGGAAGGAGACCTCTTCCCTGCCTCTGAGACTCCCTGGTTCTCACTGCCTGTGCCGCTCCTCTGCTTAGCAGAGCTTGCCACACCGTAGTCTCAGTCTAGACTGTAACTGATTTTTTAAATTGTGTGTGCCTTGTCTTCTCACAGACTATCTTCATGCTGGAAGTAGACCTTTATAATATATCCCAACAGACCTTCAGATACCCTACCTGACCTTTGAGATCTGCTTCAGGCTATCCCACTGCTGCCCAAACCCTAATTCCGGCAGATCCAAAGAGCTTGTAGATGTGCACGTAAAACATTTAAAAACATAAATAGGTAGAGTAAGGATTTGTGAGAGCCTAGGAATACATTTAGGAAAAAAAGGAGAAAAATTCTCCTGGAGAAGATGGAGCTCAAATAAGGCTTTAGGGCTTAAGATACAAGGATTTCTTTTGTTGAAGAACACATTTTGATCTACTTTATCTGAATCCATGTATTAGACTACCAACCAACCAGTGAAGTTGCCCAGTCATGTCTGACTCCTTGCGACCCCATGGACTGTAGCCTACCAGGCTCCTCCATCCATGGAATTTTCCAGGCAAGAGTAGTGGAGTGGGTTGCCACGTCCTTCTCCAGGGTATCGTCCCAACTCAGGGATTGAACCCAGGTCTCCCACATTACAGGCGGCCGCTTTACTGTCTGAGCCACTAGAATCTTACATATATGTATTTGTCTTCACATGTGGAACGTAGCACATGTATACTTAGACACTGTTTTATGTCCCTTTTGGAGAAAGTATAAAGAATGATCTAAGCTTATGTGAGAAGTCCCTGGGAAACGTTAATGCTGTCCCAGGTAACCAAAATGCCTTGGGTTTACTCTTGAGTCGTGACGCAAACAGCCAGCCCTTGAGAAATGTGTATCTGGGCTTCCTTAGCACCTGGCAGAGTTGCATTTCTTCAGTTTAGTTTCTTTATCAGAGTATGTATGGTTTGATTTTATCAAGATCCTGCCTTATAAACCTACCACAAATTCTATCAGATGTTTAATTTCATGTGCAAGTTTTATTTTTATTATCATATATGAGATAAGTTTTTTCTTAAAAAGAAAAAAGGACCTGAAAAGTGATCTCTGATAAGCGACTAGAATTGGGGGCGAGTTGGAGAGTGGGTCCTGAGTTCATAGAACTATAGAATTAGTGACATGGAAGGAACCTTAGAGATCAACCCTGGTGATTCTAGTCAGCTCCTTTTTGTAGATGAGGAAATCAGGATAGATCCAGAAAGGTTATAAGGAGTTCGTTCAGAACAACCCTGCTGGTAGGAGCCCAGCCTCCGTGCTCTCAGGCCAGTACCCTTTGTCCTCCACGTCTAGTCAGCAGCACAGGCAGACAGCTGTTACCTGCACAGCTAGCCACGTTTTGCATTACATTGCCTTTTTTAATGTAATAGCCAATATTATTGGCTGTGCTGGGTCTTTGTTGCTACACGGGCTTTTCTCTAGCTGTGAAGAGCAGGGGCTACTCCCTAGATGCTGTGCGCAGGCTTCTCATGGTGGCCTTGCTTGTTGAGGACTAGGGGCTCTAGGATGTGTAGGCTTCAGTAGCTGTGGCCCATGGGCTCAGAGGTTGCAGCTCCCAGGCTCTGGAGTGCAAGCTCAGTGGTAGTGGCACAGGGGATTAGTTGCTTTGCAGCATGTGCGATCTTCCTGGATCAAGGATCTAACTGATGCCTCCTCTATGGGCAAGTGGATTTTTTACCACTGAACCACCAGGGAAGCCCTCACGCTGCATTTTTACATCCCTTTATATGTTTGTTTCATTGTACCCTTTCTTCATGTGGAAGCCTTTAGAATCATATTGTCTGTACTTCTTAAGAAAAACAGGAAAGAAACCCTTCAATAGTTGTTTTTTTTTTAATTTCTATTCAAACTATAGAATAAGAAGTAAAATTATACCATTTGGCAGCTGCTAAATCGTCTGAGTCCTTCCAAGTGGAACACACCTGTTGTGTCGCTCAGTGTACCAGATACCTCCCAACATTTCATCTGGTTCATTGAAGTGTTGGCAGGTGATGGCAGCATTTGGCTTTTCGTCTGCAAGAGGAGGGGATGAGTCTTGTTCATTACACTCCACAAATGGCCAGAGACTCCCCAAATTAACATGTACCACGGGGGTATAGGAGAATGTTTTCTCAAGCTCATTCTAGAAAATCTTCACTGTAGTGTACTGTAAATTTACGTCTTATAGAAAGAAGAGTACTGGTGCTATCAGGGAGAAAAGCAACTCAGGAGGTTTGGGAAAACAGAAGTGCTGACAACTTTCATTTGTGTTTATACTGTGAACTCTTTAGGCTTTTTATTTTTGCTAGCCTAAGTACTAACCTACATCATTCATGTATTAGTGGAGGAAAGTTGTTGATAAAGTTCCTTTTGTAAAATTTTTATTTATACTATAAAAGTAATATATGCTCATAGTTTTAAAAATCCAAACAATAGAGAATAGTGTAAATGAAAGATAAAATTCCTTTATCCAGCTAACATTCATCTTCACTCTGTTTCTTGCATACCCTGTTAAAGATGTTATCTGAATATATGAATACATGTCTGTTCATGTCTGTTCTTTGTTTTGATGAAACTAGGATCATAATATTTTTATTTCACCAATATATCTTGGACATCTTTTTTAATTAATTTTTTTGAGGTATAGTTGGCATACAACGTTAGTTTCAGACATGCGACGTGGTGATTCAACATTTAAATATATTATGAAGTGATCACCACAGTAAATCTAGTAACCATCTGTCACTATACAAAATTATTATAATCTTACTGACTATATTCCTTATGCTGTAATTTATTTCGTAAATGGAATTTTGTACCTCTTAATCCCCTTCGCCTGTTTCGCCCATCCCCCCATGTATCTGAGCCTGTTTTTGTTGTTCATTTGTTTTGTCTTTTAGATTCCACATGTAAGTGAAATCATAGGATATTTGTCTTTCTCCATCTTACTTACTTCTCTTAGTATAATACCCTCTAGATCTATCCATGTTTTCAAAAATGGCAAGATTTTATTCTTTTTATGTCCATTATATATACCACATCATCTTTGTCCATTCATCTGTCAGTGGACACTTGGCTTGCTTCGTATCTTGGCTATTGTAAATAACGCTGCAGTGAACGTAGGGATACATACATTTTTTTTGAAATAGTGCTTGTGTTTTCTTCAGGTAAATACCCAAAAGTGGAATTGCTGAATTATATGGTGGTTCTCATTTTATTTTTTCGAGGAACCTCCCCTACTGTTTTGCCACAGTGTCTGTAAAAATTTACATTCCCACTGACAGTGCACAGAGGTTTCCTTTTCTCTGCATCCTACCCAACATCTGCTATTTTTTGTCTTTTTGAGGATAGCAGTTCTAACGGGTGTGAGGTGATATCTCATTGTGATTTTGATTTGCATTATCTTGATGACAACTGATATTGAGCATCTTTTCATGTACCCATTGGCCATCTGGATGTCTTCTTTGGAAATATATCTGATCAGATCCTCTGCCCATTTTTCAATTGGATTGTTTGTTTGTTTGTTTATATATTATTAAGATGCATGTGTTCTTTTGAATATTAACCCCCTATTGGATATATCACCAAGCTATCTACTCCCATTCAGGATGCTGCCTTTTCATTTTGTTAGTGGTTTACCTCACTGTGAAAAGCTTTTTAGTGAGATGTAATACCATTTGTTAGGGCTTTCCAGGTGGCTCGGTGGTAAGGAATCCACGTGCAATGAAGAAGACATAGGTTCAATCCCTTAGTTGCGGAAGATCCCCTGGTGGATAAAAATGGCAACCCACTCAAGTATTCTTGCCTGGAAAATCGCATGGACAGAGGAGCTTGGTAGGCTACAGTTCATCAGATCAGATCAGTCGCTCAGTCGTGTCCGACTCTTTGTGACCCCATGAATCGCAGCACGCCAGGCCTCCCTGTCCATCACCAACTCCCGGAGTTCACTCAGACTCACGTCCATCGAGTCAGTGATGCCATCCAGCCATCTCATCCTCTTTCGTCCCCTTCTCCTCCTGCCCCCAATTTCTCCCAGCATCAGAGTCTTTTCCAATGAGTCAACTCTTCGCATGAGGTGGTCAAAGTACTGGAGTTTCAGCTTTAGCATCATTCCTTCCAAAGAAATCCCAGAGCTGATCTCCTTCAGAATGGACTGGTTGGATCTCCTTGCAGTCCAAGGGACTCTCAAGAGTCTTCTGCAACACCACAGTTCAAAAGCATCAATTCTTTGGTGCTCAGCTTTCTTCACAGTCCAACTCTCACATCCATACATGACCACAGGAAAAACCATAGCCTTGACTAGACGGACCTTTGTTGGCAAAGTAATGTCTCTGCTTTTCAATATGCTATCTAGGTTGGTCATAACTTGCCTTCCAAGGAGTAAGCGTCTTTTAATTTCATGGCTGCAGTCACCATCTACAGTGATTTTGGAGTCCAGAAAAATAAAGTCTGACACTGTTTCCACTGTTTCCCCATCTATTTCCCATGAAGTGGTGGGACCGGATGCCATGATCTTCGTTTTCTGAATGTTGAGCTTTAAGCCAACTTTTTCACTCTCCACTTTCACTTTCATCAAGAGGCTTTTGAGTTCCTCTTCACTTTCTGCCATAAGGGTGGTGTCATCTGCATATCTGAGGTTATTGATATTTCTCCCAGCAATCTTGATTCCAGCTTGTGTTTCTTCCAGTCCAGCGTTTCTCATGATGTACTCTGCATATAAGTTAAATAAGCAGGGTGACAATATACAGCCTTGACGAACTCCTTTTCCTATTTGGAACCAGTCTGTTGTTCCATGTCCAGTTTTAACTGTTGCTTCCTGAGGGTCACAAAAATACAGTCCATAGGGTCACAAAGAGTCGGACACAACTGAGCATGTAGTACATTTCTTAGTTTTTGCTTTTGTTGTCCTTGCCTGAGGAAACAGATCCAAAAATATTACTAAGACCCATGGCAGAGTGTTTACTGCCAGTATTCTCTTGAGGAGTTTTATGGTTTCGGGGCTTACATTTAAGTCTTTAGTTCATTTTGAGTTTGTTTTTTGTTTTTTTTTTTAATAAAGATATCTAGGTATCTGTTCTTATTACCACAGGTAATTCTGTTCTTTTTATAGTTTTAAGATACTGAAATATCCAGTTATCTTTTTTTAATACCTAAAATGCCCAGGGTTTTGTTTTTTTTTTTTTAATTTCTGAAAGTGCTTAGTTTTCTTCTTTTTTTTAATTTCTAAAAAATGAAACCTATGATAAAAGAGTACCTTCTAATATCAGTAAATTTTCAATGTTAACACAACCAGTTATGTTTTTGTGTAAGTGCCAGGCATATAGTAACAATTATGCATAGGAATATTAGATTATTTCTATGAATGTGGAGAAATTACTGTAACGTTTTATGTCTTTCTCTAAAAACTCATTAAATGAATAATAGTTATTTTTTTATTCCAAGATAATTGTTAAAATATCCATCATAGCTCATCTCTTCGTGAGAGAAAACTGTTTTAATTATTTTCAAAATTTTATTTTAGCATATAGAGTCACAGAGAGCAGGCTTGGTTAATTCAGAAAAGCTGACTTCCAAACTGAACTGCATGCTCCAGTTATATTCAGGAACAGCTGTTTTCTTGTCTAGTCCAAAATAAGAACAGAGAACCCCAAAGCATCAGATAACTCCATGGTAGTTCCTCTTCCAGCCAAACACACGCACACAAAATTTTACATTGATAATTCTGTCAACCTATCAGAAAAATAGTAGGCAGTGAATAAGTTGCCTTCGGTGTACATGTTTGTGCCTTTTTCTACAAAATATCTAACTTTTATTTACCCTCTTCATCCCCAAAGTAGACTGTTTATTAAAGCCTGGATTAATTATGCTCTGTATCACTGTTTTTAAAAATCACTTCATATAGAAAAAAATTTTCCGTTTACTTCTCCTTGTAAGAGAAGTATATCCATATTATTCTTAAACATAGGAATTATATGATTTTATTACTGTGCTGATGTCCAATAGCAAATTTATAGTAGACAGTGGTAGATTTTTCTAACTACCTAAAAGTTAGTTAATATACACTGAATCATTGAATACAATCTTAACACGACTGAAGCGACTTAGCAGCAGCAGCAGCAGCAATGCTAAAGAATAAAACCAATTTACATCTTTTTCACTTTAGTAATTTATTTATCAAAGAAAATACAGTTGATTAAACCTCTAATTTATTATATCAGATAGATAAAAATTACTATATGCTTGATTCACTTTAAAATTCAGGGTATATTTGAACTTTTCTTTCTTTATCTGAAGAGAACTAAGTCAAAATTTTAACTTATAAGTAAATAAGCATTCAAGTGCTTGTTTGTGTCCCATAAAGAATCTCAGTGCAGACACTGATATTTCTTTTTCTCTCCATAATTTGGTTCAATAACTTATAAATATTAAAAGGAAAAAGATGTCAATTGTTTAAAAAAGTGTTATTTACATTTGAAAAATATATTTAGTCTAGAGATATACGATGCCCTGCAAAGAAAGTGAGTGGACGACGTTCTTGGTGGTTCAGTGGATGAGAATCTACGTGCCAGTGCTAGGGACACATGTTCGATCCCTGGTCTGGGAAGAGCCCACATGCCACGAGGCAGCTAAGCCGGTGGGCCGCAACTACTGGAGCCTGTGCTCTAGAGCCCCCGGGCCGCAGGTGCTGAAGCTCATGCGCCTAGAGCCTGTGCACCACAATGAGAAGCCCGTGCACCACAGTGAAGAATAGCCCCTACTTATCTCAACTGGAGAAAGCGAGCACACAGCCACAAAGACCCAGAGCAGCCAAAAATAAATACATAAATGATTTTTAAAAAGCATGTAAAAAAAAAGGAAAGTGAGTGGGATCCCCCATGATATTACAGCAGCAGAGCTAGCATGAGTCTCCTCACAAGCTCAGATTCCACTACCAATAATAGAGTCCCTAAATATTCTCCATACAATTTCTGTCCTTTATTGAGCCCAGCTTTGCATAAAATGTTCCCTTGGTATCTCTAATTTTCTTGAAGACATCTCTAGTCTTTCCCATTCTATTGTTTTCCTCTATTTCTTTGCATTGATCCCTGAGGAAGGCTTTCTTATCTCTCCTTGCTATTTTTTGAAACTCTGCATTCAAATGGGTATAGCTTTCCTTTTCTCCTTTGCTTTTCGCTTCTCTTCTTTTCACAGCTATTTGTAAGTCCTCCCCAGACAACCATTTTGCTTTTTTGCATTTCTTTTTCCTGGGCATGGCCTTGATCCCTGTCTCCTGTACAATGTCACAAACCTCCGTCCATAGTTCATCAGGCACTCTATCTATCAGATCTAGTCCCTTAAATCTATTTCTCACTTCCACTGTAGAATCATAAGGAATTTGATTTAGGTCATACCTGAATGCTCTAGTGGTAGTGGACATGGAACAACAGACTGGTTCCAAATAGGAAAAGGAGTACGTCAAGGCTGTATATTGTCACCCTGCTTATTTAACTCATATGCAGAGTACATCATGAGAAACGCTGGGCTGGAAGAAGTACAAGCTGGAATCAAGATTGCTGGGAGAAATATCAATAACCTCAAATATGCAGATGACACCACCCTTATGGCAGAAAGTGAAGAGGAACTAAAAAGCCTCTTGATGAAAGTGAAAGAGGAGAGTTAAAAAGTTGGCTTAAAGCTCAACATTCAGAAAACGAAGATCATGGCATCCGGTCCCATCACTTCATGGCAAATAGATGGGGAAACAGAGGAAACAGTGTCAGACTTTATTTTTGGGGCTCCAAAATCACTGCAGATAGTGATTGCAGCCATGAAATTAAAAGACGCTTACTCCTTGGAAGGAAAGTTATGACCAACCTAGATAGCATATTCAAAACAGAGACATTACTTTGCCAACGAAGGTCTGTCTAGTCAAGGCTATAGTTTCTCCAGTGGTCATGTGTGGATGTGAGAGGAGTTGGACTGTGAAGAAAGCTGAGCGCCAAAGAATTGAAGCTTTTGAACTGTGGTGTTGGAGAAGATTCTTGAGAGTCCCTTGGACTGCAAGGAGATCCAGCCAGTCCATCCTGAAGGAGATTGGTCCTGGGTGTTCACTGGAAGGACTGATGCTAAAGCTGAAACTCCAATACTTTGGCCACCTCATGCGAAGAGTTGACTCTTTGAAAAAGACCCTGATGCTGGGAGGTATTTTGGGCAGGAGGAGAAGGGGACGACAGAGGATGAGATGGCTGGATGGCATCACTGACTCGATGGACATGGGTTTGGGTGAACTCCGGGAGTTGGTGATGGACAGGGAGGCCTGGCGTGCTGCAATTCATGGGGTTGCAAAGAGTCGGACACGACTGAGCGACTGAACTGAACTGAACTGAACTGAAACGTTCTCCACAGAGGAACTCTAAAAACCTCCGAAATCTCTCTTGCCCTGCAAGAACCCGTGAAACCTTAACTCTATTGAAGGTCTGTAACAAGTTTTACTACTCATTCTCCTCTTGCACCTCTTCCGCAGTCAATGTCTGTGATGAGGGTAACAGCCTGTGCGTTGTCTCTTCCCCTGCAGCTCTGTTTCTTGCTACTTTGGGCAGTTCTCTTAACCCTCCACAGAGTGAGACCCCACAAATTCCTTGTCCTCTTAATTTCTCTCTCCTAGATAATTGCCAGTGGTTTTAGTCTCAACCCCCCAAAGTAGGTTTGGGGAATATTTCATTTTCTTGAGGGCTTCCCTGGTAGCTCAGCTGATAAAGAATCCACCTGCAATGTAGGTGATTCAATTCTTGGGTTAGGAAGATCTGCTGGTTCAATTCTTGGGTTGGGAAGATCCGCTGGAGAAGGGATAAGCTACCCACTCCAGTATTCTTGGGCTTCCCTGGTGGCTCAGCTGGTAAAGAATCCACCTGCAGTGTTGGAGACCTGGGTTCAATCCCTGGGTAGGGAAGATTCCCCGGAGAAGGGAATGGCTATCCACTCCAGTATTCTGGCCTGGAGAATTCCATGGACAGAGGAGCCTGGCAGGCTACAGTCCATGAGTCACAAGGAGTCGGACATGACTGAGTGACTTTCACTTTTCACTTTCATTTTCTTTGATGTCTTCCTAACTCCCATCACTTAAAATGTGTACAAAATAATGTAAGGGCAAAGTTGTTTTCCAGTGTAGCAACCCACTGATTATTCAACTGGATTGAGTCTCTCAGCCCATCTCATTTTCTTATACAAATCTTCCATGGAAACTTAGTTTAGAGAATAATATAAATTCTCAATAAAGTCTTCATAATTGTTTCAATAAACCATTGATAAGTGTTTGAAGGACTCTTTCATGATTCTGAGAAGGCAAGTTTAGATTCTAATCTTTGAACAATGAGACACATATAAGTATAAAATATGTGATGCTGTACTGGGGGAAACCAATGTTCTTCTTGGCGCACGCTTTCTCTGACAGTGACTTTAAGGTCTGTTTGATAGCGTAATACCGTATTTGCTCTCCATGATGATATTTTCAAAAGTTAACTGTAACATCCCTCTTATAATCTATTACAGATCTAAATTTTGAAAGATGTCATTGGGAAAACTTCCCACCAGTCATTCCAAGTTGTAAACTGCCCTTTAGATAGTGGTGGAATTGATTGCTCTCACTCCCCCTGTCTTCTGACTTGACGGTCAGCGTGTCCTTTGCTTCAGAAGTTCTGTGATACCCTAACTCTGCTGTCCTCTTGTTTTGTCAAGCACTCCAGTGTTTCTCAGCCTGGGCACTGTTGGCATTTGGAGCCAGATAATTCTTTGTTCAGAGGGAATGTGTTGTGTATTGTAGGATGTTGAGCAGCCTTCCTGGCCTCAACCCTTTAGATTCCAGAAACACTAACCCCCTCTAATTGTGACAATCAAAAACGTCTTCCAGACATTTTCCTTGGGATCAAAATTACCCTACCCACACCTGAAAGCAACTGCTCTATTTTAATAGAAATATATATAATATTTTTATACATATGGTTATATGTGTTTTTCCTCAAATTACAATTCTGATTTTAAGATCTTGATAAGGAAACTTTGCTTTTATTTCCCCATTGCCTGCAAGTATGTAAGTAGTGTTGTTGGAGTTACATACTACACAACTTAAAAACAACAACTTCACATAAAGATGTATCCAGGTATGTGAGGCTCAGTGTGATGAATGTGTATAAAGTGTGTCAATTACATTTATATGTCACTTGACTAATCTTTTATTTCCTTTGCTTAAGAAACTTGGCTGAATGCTAATCTTTACATAAGCTGTGGAAAATTAACTATTTGCTAATGTTCTTATTGTTGCCCTCTCCTCCTCTTCATATAGTAAAGATTCTGCCTGCAGTGCAGGAGACCCAGGTTCCATCCTTGGGTCAGGAAGATCCCCTGGAGAAGGAAAGAGCTACCCTGCTTAAGTGTTCTTGCCAGGAGAATTCCATGAACAGAGAAGCCTGGAGGGCTGTAGTCTATGGGGTCACAAAGAATCAGACTTGACTAAACACACACAAAAACATTGTTCTTGATTGTTACTACTTAGCAATCCCAATAAGGTGATCTGGTTGTCCCTGAATTTAACATGGTTCTCCAGTTGACATAAAAAGGGAAGAGTCTTTTTCTACTTGAATGTCTTTTTTTATTCTCACAAACCATGTGTACAGTGAAAGCCCTCTGAACATATTGGAACAGATTTGTCTTTTATCACTCCCTTACTAAATGTTTTAGCACTTGATGAGTCTTTTCTTTCTTTTACTTCTGTTTCTGCTTCCCCGTTACTTTGGGTATGTTTAAACAGCACCCTCCTACCCACCGCTGTATCTCCCAGGAAGGAGAGAGGGTGTTTGATCAACCTCCAAAGATTGGCATCTCACTTGTAAGAAAATGCTCTCTCCCGCCAACTTGCAGAATCACTGACCAAAAAGCAGTTTTGATCCCAAGATCACAGTAGAAAACAAGCCTGGGCCAAGACCATGAAGGCTATATATTGCCCTGTCCTTAAACTCACTGGCAGGTTCAGATCTAAATTGCACTTCAAATTGAATTTTTCCATGTGAATCATCTTATTATATGAGTCACATTTTTTATCACAACTTTTGTAATTACCTCAAATACCATGTATATTTAGTCTGCTACAGCCAATAAATGTGTACCTTATAAATGTCAAAAAAAAATTGTGATTTTTGCTTGGGTATACATGATTGAAGAAGACAACAAAAGAACAAATTTAAAAGCAGCATGACCAAGCAATTGTGTTTAAACTAACATGAACAGATATACATATGTACACATACTGAGATAATGAGGAAGAGGAATAAGGAATAAGACTGAGCTGCAGAAAGGCCAGCTGGAACCTCCATTTGTTCAGAGAAATCTCATTTTCTCCCAAAGTCTTGTAGCATATTGTTTGTCTCTTACCACATTTATCACCTACTTCCTTAGTGCCAAGTCATTTATACGTATATTTGCCCTCAATAAATTATGAGCCTGGTAGTTACTGTGTCTGTGTAATGTTGTTTGTTGGGAGGGAACTTGAACTCCTTAATGGATAGTGCTGGCAAGAATTGACATTCCAACCAGAGGAAGGGAAGAAGGCAAGAAAGGGAGGAGACCATAGAGATCACAGCAATCCATGCTTACCGGCTCCTAAACCAAGTCAGCTTCATACACACAAGGCAGGGTTTAGTCCTGAGCTCTCCAACCCCCGCAAATTACTGCTTTGATATATGCTAGAGTAATAGTTCTCAAACTGCTAGGCTTCAGAATCTCCCTGGGCACTTGTGTAAAAACTACCAGTGCCCAGACTCTACCCTAAATGTACCAATCTTTGCAAGATAATCCTTTACATTTCTGAAGGCCCCTTTGTAATGACAGAGTTACAGAATTTGCTAGAGAATGTTCTTCCAGCCTCATCAGTGGAATAACGTATCTACGTCAGGCTCTTTGACCTCAGAGTATAAACTTCCAGTTGACCTGACTGAATAGGAGTCTATAAGCCCTTACACACAGCCATGTGAAACTAACAGGAATCAACTTTGCAACATTTGTATTCCTCCCAAAGTCCCCATCTTAGTACTGTACATGTAGGATATTCTCAATGAATGATTATGATTTGATTGAGACAGAGCCCCCCAAAACCTCATACATTTGTCAAGGAATAAGATTATGAAAGGTAGAACTAAGACTAGTAAAATAGTAATCTGGTGGGTGCACAGAAGCCGTGCTGGAAACTACACCATCAGTTCTCCTCATTCACAGTGCTTCTGTTCTATAAATTTACCATGAACGCTGAATTACTGAATTCTAAACCAGAGCTCCTAGAGCAAATGGAGGATTAGGTTCTTGAGAGCCTCTGGTCACAAGATTTTCATCAATCCACCAATATATAACCTTGTTTTATATGTATGTTGGTGTAAAACCACTTTAACTAATATAGTCGAATCATTAAAATTGAACTCATGGAGTACAACTTGCACGTGAACAAAGCCTGACTAGCACGCAAGGTTTATCTGGGAGGCACCTCAGCCCTCTTGCACTTAGTCACATGGGTCAGCACTTCAACAATAGGCTTAGGGTTCCTTTAAAACGGCAGAATCACCAACAAAAAGCACAAAAATGTGAAAAACATGTCACTAAATAGATCAGGAGAAGGACACTTGTTTTCTGTATGAGAACTGATACAAGAAGTCAGAGCATTAGAAACATGCCAAGGCATCAGGAGGTTCTAACGTTCCTCCCTCATCTGGCACATGTGCCCTGGGCAGCTCACACGTATCACCACTCTGCACCAGTGCATGTATTCAACTGCAGAAGCACCACACAGGTTGATTTGGAGATTACAAATAAATTTTAGCAAGTAGGCAAATTTGCAAATAGGGATCCACAAATAATGAGGATTAGCTGTATTTTGAAACTTTATTAAAAGTACGAACTCAGTCGCTTCAGACTCTTTGCAACCGCATGAACCGTAGCTTGCCAGGCTCCTCTGTCCATGGGATTTTCCAGGCAAGAATACTGGAGTGGGTTGCCATGCCTTTCTCCAGGGAATCTTCCCTACCCAGGGATCAAACCCACGTCTCCGGCATCTCCTGTATTGCAGGCTGATTCTTTTACCACTGAGCACCAGGGAAGCTGCTAAGAGTACATAGTTATTTTATAAAACCTGTTAATCTTTATAATAAAGATGGAGACAGAAAAGCTCAGGCATAGAGTCAAATGGAAAAATGTAACCTGCAACTCCAGCTTGGCTCAGGTGTATGACTTTTGTCTTCTATTCTTGATGTAAATAAAAGAGCTAAAAGTTCCTTGAAGGCAGGGACTGTGTCTCATTTAAAATTGAGTTCCCAGCATCTAGCACAAAGCAGGTATTCAGTAAATGCTTATTGAATGAAGGATCAGATAAAGAGGAGCAGCTGTACTGAGATGTAATACCGGGATGTATTAATCTTCCAAATCAGACCTGACCTTGTCGAACATCAGCAGTGATGATGTTGCTCATGAGCAGATGGTCAACAGTGTGCAGAGGGCTGCAGTGGACTTGATAAAATTGCCACGTCTCCCTCAGTCTCCCAGTTTCCTTCCCACATCACTCATCTAGGAAATAGTTCAGTCCCAAAAGAGGCACCAGCTGACTCAAAGGATTCTTTAGTTTGCAGAATTTTTTTTAAGCGGGAAGAGGTGGCATTCTGATGTTTCCTGCCTTCTTGGTTATCTGCGATTGTTTTTTTTTTTGTTTTTTTTTTTTTTATTTTATTTACTTTTCGCTGCGCTGGGTCTTCTTTGCTTCTCGAGCTTTTTCCCTAGTTGCAGTGAGAGGGGGTTTTCTCTGGTTGTGGTGTATGGGCTTCTCATTGCTTGGGTTCTCTTGCTGCAGAGCACGGCTCTAGGCACTTGGGCTTTAGTAGTTGCAACATATGTGCTCAGTAGTTGCGGCTCCCAGACTCTGGAGCACAGGCTCACTACTTGAGGCGCAGAGACTTCGTTGCTTCACAGCATGTGGGCTCTAACTGGACCAGGGATCGAACCAGTGTCTCCTGCATTGGCAGGCAGATTCTTTACCACTGAGCCACCAGGGAAGCCCCTGCCACCAGTTTTCACTTTCCCCAAACCAGCTCTTAGACCGCCAGGAAATAGATGCATGAAAGCAGCAGTCCTTTAGCAGTTTGATGTCATACACATAAATGGCTCTTCGAGTGTGTGACTTGGCATACAGGTCTTCCCAGTCCTCAGCCCTGAGAGTAAACCAGTTGTCTATTTCTTTCACGTCTACTCAGGAATCTCATCACTGCTAAAGAAAAGCACGTAACTGTGGTGGTTATCTCTGTGTCATATTTGATTCCCAGCCTGAGTGAGGTCCATGGTCTTGATCGTCTTTTTGTTCTTCCTGACTCCCTACCCCATTCTTTAGAGAGCCTAGTCAAAATAAGGTCCACACTCTTAAAACAGGCTGACTTTGTGCTTTCTCTGTGTTTCTGTTACTTCCCCTTCCTTCTCTAGCGGCTTTCAGATCTCAAAGAAAGATGTACCCTCCTTTCTACGGCCGACCTCTCCACTTGTATTTTGGGTCCTTTTCCCCTCCCACGTTCTTCTGGCCCTCACTCAACCAATGATCTGCATCCTCATCCCTCCACCCCTCTGGTGTCTTTGATGTTTATTCATTTAACACACATACATTGAATGCCTGCTATCGTCCCATAGAACTGTGGTAGAATGTCATCTGGGTAGTGTAGTGGTGAATTAAACAGAAAAGGTCCCTCACCTTACAGAACTTACAGCCTGATGAGTGAAAGTAACTGTAATTAATGAGTCATAAAACTAAACATAAGCAGTGAAAGGACTGAAGGGAAGCTGTGAGGCCTTGTGGTGAGAAGTGGATGGGTTAGTTTTTATGAAGGGCGGAGGCGGGGAGACCAGGAGGATACATTTGAGGTATTAGAAGCAGCTTGTGCAGAAGCCCTCAAGTGGTCAGAAGTGCTCCTCAGAGAAACTGAAAAACCAGCTGGTCACAAGGGAAAGAGACTCGGGATAAAGCGCGGGATGGACGCAGGGATCATTTTCAGCAGTTTACAGGCCATGTAAAGAAATGCATAGGCCAGCATCCTGGGTCATTAACACCTCTGCTTTTTTCTGTTTCCTTAATGTTTGTAACAGTGCGCTTACCTCTCCTCTGTCTCATTCTCTAACTTTGCTTGATACCATAAAACAAGCCTTCATGAAAATATACATGCTGCATCTTTTTTTTTTCTCTAATACTTCTTTCTGGATTATCCTCTACCTCTATAATTTCAAATAGTTTTTTTTTTTTTTCTGGAGCAAAATGTTTAATTTTTTTATTTTTTAAGTAAACTTTTCATTTTGTATTGGGGTATAGCCAGGAAGATCCCCTGGAGAAGGGAAGGTCTACCCACTCCAGTATTCTGGCCTGCAGATTCATTCACTTAGATATCATTCTGGAATCTCTGGTCCAATATGCCCAAAACCAAATGCAGTTTTAAAAGCCCAATTTTTTCCTCTCTCCTCCAGTGTGTCAGTGGAATTGTCATCTACCTTCACCTTTAAGTAAGGAGTTCTCTCTCTCTTGAAAGAACAAATAGTCAAACATCAGGGGTTTTTGCAGCATAGTAGTCTAAGTGTTTTGATAAATTTCTATATGTAATGCAGGAAAATAAATAGAACTGGCCCCTGACCTAAGCTTATGAGGTCAGGAGATGCTTTCCAATGGGGTTGATTTCTAAGTAGAGTTTTGTAGGAGGAAGGGCATTCCAGGCAGACTGAACAAATACTAAGGCATGGCACACAGGCTGTCACAAATACTTCCTCATGGCTGGAGCCTAGGCTGCAGAGTTAAAAACAGGTAGAGCTGAACCTGCATACGGGGCCAGGATCAAGAGGATCCTATATGGCATGTTAAGGAGCTGGATTTGATCCTGAAGGCACTAGTGAGCCACCGAAAGATTTAAAACGTGGCGGATGGCATGATCAAGTCAGTTCTTTCAAAAACTCGTTCTAGAAGATCTGAGACTAGAAGAAGGAAAATAAAAGCAGTACTGTACAAGACCAGGAGAAGCTGTTGTAGCAATCCAAACCAACATAATCAGAAAGTCGGATGTGGTGACAAAGTCCATGTGAAGGAAAAGGAACAATCTGAGTTTCTAGGGTGACCACCTCTATATGTGAGAACAAAAGGGGGCTTCCCTGTGAGAGGCACGACGTGTCAGTACCTGTGCGGCAGCCAGTGCAGCAGAGACGGACTGAGAACTCAGCTTGGCGAGAGAGTTCGGAGGCAGATGTATGGTTGCAAGCGTATTTTCAGAAAAACTACTGTATTTGCAACATTTGCTGAAAACTAAGGAAACTGCCAAATCATTTTGAAGAAAATTGGAGATTGAGGTTCAGGTTATGGATTTGGAAGTCGTTGGCATAAGCATATGGGTTGAATCCATGGGAACAGAGGAGTATACGGAAGGAAAGAACAAAGACTAGAAAGCGTGCAGAGGCACCAGTTATTTTCAAGTGCGCACTGCAGGAGAGGAGCCTGGGAAGGATGCCTGTGGAACAGCCCCCAACCCCTGCCTGGGGAGTCACCAGCTCCCATACCCCCGTCTTTACTGCACTGTTCACCTGCCTACCAGAAGAAAACTATTTTCTGTTCCTAATATAAAAGTTGAGTCGTGACTTATCAGCTCAGAAATCTTAGTTGGTACTCTGTTTGCCTTTAAAGCCCAAATCTCATAAGTTTTAATCTAGCTCTCATCCTTCAACGTTTGAATAGACGTTCTGACCAGTTTTTCCTCATCTCCCAAATCATCCTCCTTGAGTACACTGCCTTGCACACACAAAGCCTCCAGCCTCTGCTTACCCCGGTTTCTCCAACTGTATAGTTTTTGCACCACTCCAGTGATCACAGTTTCAATTTATTCCTTAGGAGTTAGCTAAATGTTTCCTCCTCTGAGAATCCTCCTCTGAAGCCTCCAGTTGCAATTCAGGGCTTCTGTTCCTTTATATCTGCACATTTCTTTTCTCTTTATTGTAATTTGGATCTTCCTCTGCCTCATTGCTTATCTCCATGCCTTTCCCTGTTAGAGTATAAGATATTAGAACCTGCTTAGCTTTGCATCTCCAGGGTGTGTAGCACACTCCTTGCCCCTAGAGTGGCGTTCTGTTAAGTATTTGGCATAACATCTTACAGAAAAGCCCAAACTTTTTGGCCAACTCAATATTTGTTGTTCCTACCTGGCATAATTAGTATCCATAACTACAAATCATGAATCAAGATGAAGGCTAGAAGGAGCTTCCCTGGTGGCTCAGTGGTAAAGAATCTGCCTGCCAATGTAGCAGACGTGGGTTTGATTCCTGGGTCAGGAAGATCCCCTGGAGAAGGAAATGGCAACCCACTCCAGTATTCTGGCCTGGAAAATCCCATGAACAGAGGGGCCTGGCAGGCTACAGTCCATGGGGTCGCAAAAGAGTCAGACACGACTTAGCGACTAAACAACAACATACTTCTAGAAACTACATCTTCATAAAGGAATATTTGGTTCTTAAGGAAAAGCATAATTGGAAGATTGAGTGCCAAATACAGCTCATAGAACCAATAATAAATTCTAAAATCAAAGAATCAACAGCAAACTTATATGAATATTTAAAATCATAAAATTATGCCCCCCATCCAAACACAACTTTAGCAATAGAGAAAACCTAAAAGAGTTTGTCTAGTTGAGCAGTTTGTAAACTCTTCTCGGTAGAGCCCTGTTCCTCCAGGCTCTGAGGATTCAATCGAAGGAGGCAAGGTTTTCCTGGCCTCCAAACCTCAATTCACCTAGAGAATTTCTAGGTGTTTAAGTGTTTGTATGTGAAGCTTTCAAACAAAATTGTATTGAAACAGAGCTTAGCTGTTAAACTAAGCTGTTAAATCAGTTTGAATACAGAATTATAACCTTCAGGCTACTTCTATAATCTAGGTGACTCTGGGCCTCCATTTCCTCATCTGTAAAATGCAAGGATGGTGCTATGATAGTTCACGCTTTTATTCTGAGTACCTTCTGTGCTTTTTCAAGTAGAAAACAGACCTCAGGAGAAAAGTGGCTTCCTTGGGGCACATAGAGTTAAGAACAGAATCAAGATTATAATTTAACCAACAGCCCTAGTTGTTGGGCTTTTTTTGTCTTTTAAAAAAAATTCCTACAAAGTGAGTATAAAAAGAAATTGCTGTTATTAATTCTTTGGAAAAGGTAGGTATCAGGAGGTATATAAATAGCACATGAAAATAAAGCTATATTGTATCATAAATTTGCCTTATTTAAAGCTGGTGTGCTACTGCAACAAACATTGATCAAATATCTACCTAATTTTACATTCATTCTTCAAGGTTATAGAAATACTTGGGTGAGTTGTTTGCATGGCCTATTTCTCTTTTACACAGTGTTTTTATGAGTTGCTTCTCCTTGGTAAATCATGTAATCAAGGAAGGCACTGAAAATTATTCCATTAATCATTCCTTTCATGTTTATCTCACTACATCTAAATTTATGAGCATTACTAGAAATCGTGAGGGTTTGGGAAGCAAGAGTCTATATATTCTGACCCTTTCATTCATCTCCTCTGCTTTGCTCATCTTCCTCTCTTCATCCCCTCCTCTCCATTATCAAGGGTATCCATGAAGAGGAAATTAAGTCCCCAAACAGCTGAGAGGTGTGAGTGGACAGGAGGGAAAGAAGGGCAGTCATGCTCCTTGGCCTTGATGGTTGGGGGTGCTTACGGGCTGATTGTCTCATAGCCTTGGGGCCTTTTTTGTTTAAAGACAAAGTGAAATAAAACAGCTCACAGAGACACCTCATTCTTCCCCCTCCTTCTGCCTCCATGAATAACTACCCATATGGCGCGCTGCTGCTGAGACCAAGGAATGAGTGAGTAAAGGTGTTTAGAAGTGAGGTTTTGGTCCTAATTAAATAAGTGTCCTTTTACAAATCAGTGTTAAAACTTTGTAATGTGGATCCCTTCTAATTTGTGGTTCATGGAATTTGAACCCAGGTTAAAACAACCTTTGCATCATGAGAAAGGACCTGGACGTGCCCACTATACTAATGCAATAATACAGTAGGAAACTTAACCTGCTTAAGACAAATTTCTGAGGACATCTCAGCACCCATTTCATATGAAAAGTCTATTAAAAACAGATTTGCTAAGACCTGCATGTGGCCATATGTTGTTGTTTGTTTGTCAGGGTCGCAGTACGCAAGGAAAAGTAACACTGACTCAACAGTAATGGATAATTCAATCTGACTTCTCTTCCCTCAACCTCTGGAGTAGACTCAAATTCTGATTAGAGCCATGATTTGGGTGTTTTTTTTTTTAATCCACTGGTTTTACAACATTTCATGTACACAGTTGGCCTTCCTTACCCACAGGTTCTGCATCTAGAGAGTCAACCAGGCATGGTTCACAATTACATGGGAAAAAATTCCAGAAAGTTCCATAAAAGCAAAATGAATTTACCACACTGGCACCCATTTATTTAGCATTTACATTTTATTTACAACTATTTACATAGTATTTATATCATATTAGTTATCTATATGGCGAAGGCAATGGCAACCCCCTCCAGTACTATTGCCTGGAAAATCCCATGGACAGAGGAGCCTGGTGGGCTGCAGTCCATGGGGTCGCTAAGAGTCGGACACGACTGAGCGACTTCACTTTCACTTTTCACCTTCATGCATTGGAGAAGGAAATGGCAACCCACTCCAGTGTTCTTGCCTGGAGAATCCCAGAGGCGGGGGAGCCTGGTGGGCTGCCGTCTATGGGGTCGTACAGAGTAGGACACGACTGAAGCGACTTAGCAGCACCAGCAGCGGCAGGTATTTATAAGTAATCTAGAGATGAGTTTAAGTATACAGGAGGTTGTTAGGTTATATGCATACTACACCATTATATAAGGCACTTTTAGGATCTGTAGATTTTGGTATTTGGGGGGTGGAGTGTCCTGAAACCAATCCCCCTCAGATACTAAGGGACGATTGTATATGTGTACATTTATTTAAGATGTTACTCTTACATTGGGCAAAGAGATAGAAGTAATAATTAGACCATGTAAAAGAAGCATCTTACCATGAATTTGATTGCACTGTTTGGAATTTATTCCATAAGCCTGAGAAAAAACTGAAAAAATTAGGTTATAATTGATGCTTTCTGAGAGGTTTTGATAGTTTTCTTCTTGATGAGTTGGCTTAAGGGCAGGTAGACTATTCTGCAGTCTGCATTTGTCCTTGAATTTAAATTTTCTGTGTACTTGTACCTTTTTTCCCAAACACATTTTAACTGAGTCAGATGATCTTCAAATAGTTGAGAAAAATAAAAGATTGGTTCTTTTGATGTTCTTTAAAACACGACAGCATCCACCTCTCACCACCAAGTCTCCTTGTCCTTTAACTCTTGTTTTTATTACATGCTTGATTTAAAGCTATATAGCCAGCAATAATATCACATAATTATGGTCCAGAAAAGTACAAAATCCTCTTGAAATCTTTATGATAAGAAAAGGAATACTTGTTTAAAGGTGCTCAGTGCCAAATCTGGCTGAAATCTGATTGTGAAGGAGGAAATCTAAAAAGGCAAAGCAAGTTTCAGTAGAGATAAGCCTGGGAAAGCAGTAGTTACTCAAAGAAGTTAAGACTGAAACAGAAAGTTTTACTCCTTTCCTTTCACTTCATTTTTTTTTTGTTTGTTTGTTTTCTGGACTTTTAAGAATTTCATTAGATAGTTATGGTATATCTCTTTCATTCATATGTAATTCAAAGCTTTAACACAGTAACATGTATATTTTCTACGTGAAGTTTAAGTAGATCATTTCCATAACATGTAATTATCTCTAAATAAAATTTCCAAGTCTGTTTTATGGCAACATTGATTTCTAAAATACTGTCTCATATCAAACACCATTGTTCCAAAGTATACTTTGATTTGGAATGGGGCTTTCCTGGTGGCTCAGGTGGTAAAGAATCTGCCTGCAGTGCAGGAGGCCCGGCTTCAATCCCTAGATCGGGAAGGTCCCCTGAAGAAGTTAATGGCTACCCACTCTATTCTTGCCTGGAGAATTCCATGGACAGAGGAGCCTGGCAGGCTACAGTTAATGAGGTCACAAAGAGTCGGATACGACTGAGCAACCAAGCACAGACAAGCATAGAGGAACCCTCTAACTAACTCTCAGTGTGCTTATTTGATTTCCTCATGGAGGTGCCATTAATAAAACAGACTGAGCAAAATTTGTAGAAGATTTAAAAAGCTTGCAGATTCAGAATTTTACACATAGTTCAGTGTGTGGCTTCATGAAAATATAGAGTGTAGTGGGAAGATTACAAAGGAAAGATGCAATGGTGAAAGCTAAACGCATAACTTGAGTAATATAACACAGCATTACTGGCTTAATTTAGGCTGATTCACAACTGACTCTTTTTGACACAAACCTAAAAGCTCACTTCATTTACAAAGAGTGCTTAACCAATCTGAAGAGCTGTTTCCTTTGGTTTTCTATGGGAGTGAATACATTATGCTGATAGACACTTGTGTTCTGAACAGGCCTGCTCTCTACTCATTCAGCCAGTTGGTGGGTTTTCAGCATGTGAATATTGCCAGTGTTGTCTTCTGTGATTTGTGACTTACTCTTTATTTTTCTTTCACAGCAGTCATTCAAGTCCCAGGATTTCAGACTGAGCTCAGAGTCTACGGCACAGTAAGCAGCTTTTCCTCCTAAATAATTTGCAGTGATAAATAGTCGGTGTTTCTTTTAAGGACAGTTTCTCCTTTTCTCTCTTCATAGCACCACTCTACAAAAGTTACGAAAAACCCGTTTCAAGGCATTACTGTGTAAAGGCCTGTATAAATTTATATAAATTTACTTATATATATATATATATATATATATATATATATCCTTGTACATTTCTTACAAACGCCTTAAGTATTTGAGCAGTTTTTAAAGTGTTTATTTTAAAAAATCTCTAGGAAGTTTTTGTATTTTTTTTGGTACTTGCTATTAATATATGACTTAATACACAAATGGAAAATCTCTTTTACCTCAAAAAAATTTTGAAAACCTTTACAAAGTACGTCTCAGTTTTTATCATTGCAGAGCATATTGTACCTAATTTGAGGCCGAAACTTCATATTCATACATCACCAGCAAACTATCACCTGAATGTAACAACCTTGAACAGCTCGGGTATCTGCCGTGCCCTCCCATCCCACGTCACCATTCCCACATCTGGGTACATGCTTCCACACGCATACACACAGGGAATCCATACCAAGTGTCCTTCAGGAAAACATTTATTCAGGTTAACCCTGCTAAACCCACTCCAGTATTCTTGCCTGGGAAATCCCATGAACAGAGGAGCCTGGTGGACTGTAGTCCATGGGGTCACACAGAGTCAGACGTGACTGCAGCGACTTGGTCCTCCTGCACTGGCAGGCTGGTTCTTTACCACTAGCACCACCAGGGAAGCCCATCTAGGACTACGTATCATTGTATATCATATATGAAGCCCGTGTTGCTTCAGAGCACGGTCACTCATCATCACATTTGAGTCTCCGCATTTCCCTGCAGACCATTGCTCTTGCCCCTCCTCTGCATGTGGAGAAACATGACCTGAGAGGTAGGAAGAAGCAGACCCCGTCCCAGCACACAGATCCTCTGCTTCCTAATCTGCGTTCTTCCCATACTTTCACTCTGTCACATGACACAAACACATGTTCCGGGTCTTTCCGCTTTTTGTCTTTTATTTTATCTGCAAGGTATGTTTTCAGTAGCAATCTCTGAATAATTGAAAGTTTACATAATAGTTGATGAGATAATAACTGACTCTGAGGAGTGTATACTCAATGACAGATCACACATATGAAAAAATATGCTGGATCAGTACAGACAAAAACTCCGTTTCAACAACCAGAAGTGATCATATTTGAATACATTATGGGAACAGTGCTGTCTTTGAACATGTTTTATAAAATATTTTAGAACTTTTACCTAAGATGTGAATGAAAGATTCTGTCCTCCGTCTGACCACTTTGGATACATATCTTCAGATGATGCGAAGATGCCACATAATGCTCTCCAGATGAAAATTCAAAAAAGCCTCAAAAAGCATCCCAGCATGTCAGGGTAGCTAGGCTTCTCTTTTTGAACCCAGAGTACTTAACAAGCTTCTGAAAATAAATCTTCATGAGAAGTTCAGTTATGTCTCAATGCTCAGGTTCATCTAAGGCCTTTGGGCTTTCCCTATACTCATAATTTCTTAGAATTAAGGATGAATTGACATTTCTCATGATTTCAAAACTGTAGGCGACTTGAAGATGGAAATGCTATAGCGCAGTATGTAACAAAGTCATTTCTTTATTTCTCTAATTTACTTAAATGAGTCCATTGTGCCCAAGTAAATGGGTAGAAGCTATTTTTTTTTCAAATTTTATTTTATTTTTAAACTTTACATAATTGTATTAGTTTTGCCAAATATCAAAATGAATCCGCCACAGGTATACATGTGTTCCCCATCCTGAACCCTCCTCCCTCCTCCCTCCCCATACCATCCCATTTTTTTTTGTTGTTTCTTTGCAGTGTTGCCATTCAGTTCCTAACATGTGTTTATTAGCTGATTGACCAGGCTATGTAAATGAGCCACATACGACTGCCTCTCACCACTTTCTACTTGAATTTCTTGTCTCATTTATACTTTGAATTTTTTTTTAAAGAAATGTCAGTCACTTCTGTGCAAACAATCTTTTCACATTTTAGTTAAAGCTACACTCTTGTACTAAGAAGAAATTGTATAGGTTAATTTTAAGCCTTTTTCTTGAAAGTCTTAAACTTTTACCTTTTGTATCTCATGCGTCTATGACGTGTTTATCTGCTGCCCAAGTCAGAGTTTTTTATGAAGCTTCTACAAATATGTTTTAATCCTTAAATAATATTAGTGTTCCCTAGTTGCTAATGTATCTTATATTGAGTTTGGGGGTTTATTTTGAAACATAGACTACTTTACTTCATTAACAGCTTTGATCAGAGAGAATTTAATTCAGATGATCAGTAATATTAAAGGCCTTTATTTGTCAACACTCATATGTGAACTGAATAAATAAATGAAATCTCTTCTTAATATAACGATAAGTGTTAACTCTGATTATCCAATCTCTCCTCCACTATATATTTTTCCATCTTTATGATCACCCCATTCCAAACTCCTTCAATTTCTTCTTCTTTTCATGAGAAGAAATTAATTCTTACCAAGTGTCAACCATTCTTGAATAAACATTCTCCAGGTTACTACAAGCTATTGGCTAATTTGAAAAATTTTTTGAAGTTAAATTTTAAAAAACCATTTTTTCCAGTTTTCCCATAGCTTATTTGAAGGAGAAATTTTTCAGAAGTCCTTCCACCACTGTTTTTGCTGATGTAACTCAGATGTTGAGTAGACTTACTAGTAAAGCTATCAGGGCCTGGAGTAGAAGATTTTTAACTACAAGTTCAATGAGTCTAATGCAAGTATGGCCATTAAGGTTATATATTTCTTATATTGTTGTTGTTTAGTTGCTAAGTCACGTCCAACTCTTTGCGAATGCATGGACTGCAACACTCCAGGCTTCCCTGTCCTTCCCTGTCTCCTAGAGTTTGTTCACACTCATGTCCTTTGAGTCAGTGATGCTATCCAACCATCTCATCTTCTGTTGCCCTCTTCTCCTGCCCTCAGTCTTTCCCAGCATCAATATCTTTTCCAGTGAGTAGGCTCTTCACATCAAGTGGCCAAGGTATTGGAGCTTCAGCTACAACACCAGTCCTTCCAATGAATATTCAGGGTTGATATCCCTTAGGATTGACTGGTTTGATCTCCTTGCAGTCCAAGGGACTCTCAAGAGTTGCAGCACCACAATTCAAATGCATCAGTTCTATGGTGCTCATCCTTCCATATGGTCCAACTCAACTCTTACATCCATACATGACTACTGGAAAAACCATAGCTTTGACTGTATGGACCTTTATCAGCAAAGTGATATCTCTGCTTTTTAATACACTGTCTAGGTTTGTCATAGCTTTTCTTCTAAGAAGCAAACATCTTTTAATTTCATGACTGCAGTCACCATCCACAGTGATTTTGGAGCCCAAAAAGATAAAATCTGTCACTGCTTCCACTTTTTCCCTTTCTATTTGCCATGAAGTGATGGGACTGGATGCCATGATCTTAGTTTTTTGCATGCTGAGTTTTAAGCCAGTTTTTTCACTCTCCTCTTTCACCCTCATCAAGAGACTCTTTAGTTCCTCTTCACTTTCTGCCATTAGAGTGATACCATCTGCATGTCTTCTCCCAGCAATCTTGATTCCAGTTTGTGATTCATCCAGCCTGGCAATTCACATGATGTACTCTGCATACAAATTAAATAAGCAGGGTAGCAATATACAGCCTTGACGTACTCCTTTCCCAATTTTGAACCAGTCCATTGTTCCATGTCCAGTTCTAACTGTTGCTTCTTGACCTGCATACAGGTTTCTCAGGAGACAAGGTGGTCTAGTATTTCCATGTCTTTAAGATTTTCCAAAATTTGTTGTGATCCACACAGTCAGAGGCTTTAGTGTAGTCAATGAAGCAAAAGTAGATGTTTTTCTGAAATTCCCTTGCTTTCTCTATAATCCAACGAATGTTGGCAATTTGATCTCTGGTTCCTCTGCCTTTTCTTTTCTTCTTATATAGGCATTCATAATCTGTGTCTTACACAGAACTTTTCCATTTCATGCAAGTGGTTGAATTTATTGACATAAAGTATTCATAATATCCCCTTATTATCTTTTTAATATGAATAGAATCTGTAATAATGTTGCCTCTTTAATTCCTGGTGTTGATAATTTATTTCTTTACCCTGGTTTCCCCGGTCGGCCTGGCAAATGATTTATGAATTTTTTTGAAAATAACAAGCTTTTTTCCATTGATTTCTCTTTATTGTTTATCTATTTTCTGTTTCACTGATTTCCACTCTGATCTTTATTTCTGATAATTTTTTTTTTGGTTTTTTTTGTGTGTGTTTTTTTTGTTTTGTTTTGTTTTTACCATTGAAACTGTTTTAATGTTGCAACTCCAAAATGCAACAATCATCAGCTTGTAAAGACCCAAATTTCAAAAATTCATTTTAATTACTCCTTCATACCTATTTTACAAAATAAAGGCAGAAGACATTTTAAATCCTCCTTGTCCTACTTGTGCTATCTATGTTCCTAATTTGTTTTCTATCACTACAGTGTATGTTGCAATTCCCATCAAATGCTATATAAGAAAAAATAAAATAAAATATTAACCTCTGCTTCAATGTACAGTTTCCAGAATCTGCCAGAACTGGGGAACTGGGCAACAAGGCGTTCATAAGTCTTCCGTGCTTTGTCTATAGGTTGATTCTGTGCCTCTCGAATGAGAATGCTCCAAGCGTCAAGGTCATAAGGATTCTCTTCTAATTTCTTTTCGGCTTTCTTCACCTTCTCTGGGACATACTCAGCTGCCTGCTCCGTGGCTCCGTCTCCTGACATGGCCTCAGCCGATTAGAATTACGAACTGGCCCGTGATGCCAAGCTAGAAAAGAAAAATTAAACTAAAAACCACCCCAAACCAGTAAAGTTGCCCCCTGCCCTGTGGAGCCAGACGGCCAACACGAATCTATTTCCGATAATTTTAAGTTGTACTTTTTAGCTAGATTTGTTAGGTGGGACTTGAACAATGTTTAGTCTTGGACTGTTTATTCCTCACCACTGATAAAAATCCCTTTTAGATATTCTACCTAATGCTTTCTGAGTTGTGAGGTTTTCCGTCCTGGCTGATGGAAGTAGGTACTGTCCCTGGCCTCAGGACGTGTCCTCAGATGTGTACGTTCACCTGTACTCTGCTGAATATTCGTACGGGACCCTTGCAAGTCTTCACGTTCTCCCACTCTCTCCTCTCTGGCGGCCTGTGAACTATAGCCTTCCTGGTCTCCTCAGACTCCTAGCCCTCGTTCAGGGAGTCCACCACGTTCCACACCATTTTCATCTCCCTGTGCTATAGCCTGTAAACTCTCAAGGCAGTAAGCTAGGCGATCATAGGGCTGATCTCATTTATTTTCCATTTCTTTGTTATCACTTTCTTTTGTTGCCTGTGGTTCAAATGGTTTCATATGTTTTATCCAATATTTGTGGTTGTTTTAGGTGAGCAGTTTACTTGGTCCATGTTACTGTATCTTGGAGGCAAGCAGAAGTCCAAATGTTGTATTTTTCAGGGCAGCTTTCTGTTAGATTGTATGTACATTATAAGGAAAAAAAGGTGGAAAGGATCACTCAGTCTGATTTTTCTGCAGTGGTTAGGAAAAGCCAAAGATGTAAGAGCATTTAAGTCTTAAAAACCATGTAGAGACAAGGTGAACAAAAAAGAAAAGGACCTAGAAATCAGAAGAGGGGCAGGAGCTAAGGCACAATTGCATGGAGGTGCCTGGAATACCCGGAAGCCAGCAGGACACCCTATGACTGGAACAAAGTGGGGTAGGGAAATGCACAGAGCAACAATACTAAAAAAAAATGTTTTAAACAGTTTTTAAAATAATATTTAAAAAACAGAAAAACAACTGCTAGCAAGATACAGTGCAGGTCCACCATGTTTCACAAAAATGTATGTGTCATATTTCTTTTGAATCTCTGGACCACAGCCCCACTTCTTCCAGGGCTTCCCTCCCCTGGTACTGGGATAGTGGTTGCCTCCCTGAGATGAGTCATCCACTCTCCACTTTACCGAGTCCTGTTGTGTCATTCCTGGGCTGCTTCCCTCGTTCTCCTTATCACCCTGGCATCACAGACATTTGAGTTTTTTCTGTGACGCTAGCGTGTGGGTTCCCTGAAGATAGTGAGCTATCAGTGCTTTTTGGGTCAGAGCTCCACCTTTCCTTTCTGTCTCCTCGTTTTCCTACTTTCTAAATGTGCTCTATTTGTTCTTTCATCTTTGTGACTTCTCATCTTTTCCTTCTCAGTCTTCTGACTTCACTTCATTTACATATGTGTGTGCTCAGTCATGTCTGACCCTTTGTGACCCCAAGGATCATAGCCCACCAGGTTCATCTGTCCATGGAATTTTCCAGGCAAGAGTACTGGACTGGTCACTATGCCCTCCTCCAAGGGGTCTTCCTGACCCAGGGAACAAACCCACATCCTCCTGCATTGGCAGGCAGATTCTTTACCACTGTGCCTGCTGAGAAGCCCTTTACTTACACGTCTCCCTATAGACTTCTCTAGCTGCTGTAACAATACCAGAGACTTGGTGGCTTAAACAATGTAAATGTATTTTCTCATAGTTCTGAAGGCTGGGAATTCAAGATCAAGGTTCCAACAGGGCTGAGTGCTGGTGAGTCCTCTCTTCCTGGCTTGCAGGTGGCCACCTCCTTGTCATGTCCTCACATGGCCTTTCCTGTCTGTGTGTGTATGGAGAGAAAGAGCTCTCTGGTGTCTCTTCCTCTTTTTATGAGGACACCATCCTGTGGCTTAGGGCCTCACCCTTATGACCTCATATAACTTTAATTACTTCTTTAAAGGCCCAACCTCCTTTGTAAGATGTATTAACTTTGGGGGTTTCAACCTGTGAAAGACACAATTCAGTCCACAGCAGTCACTGTTCAGTCCTCTTTATTGCTTCATTTTTAAATTCTCATACTGTTTTTTGGGCTCTGTCATGATGTCTTCCCTGATAGCTCAGTTGGTAAAGAATCTGTCTGCAATGCATCTGGTTTGATCCCTGGGTTGGGAAGATCCAGTAGAGAAGGAATAGGCTACCCACGCCAGTATTCTTGCAGTTCCCTTGTGGCACAGCTGGTAAAGAATCCACCTGCAATGCAGGAGACCTGGGTTCGATCCCTGGGTTGGGAATATCCCCTGGAGAAGGGAAAGGCTGCCCACTCTGATATTCTGGCCTGGAGAATTCCACGGACTACGTCCCATGGGATTGCAAAGAGTCAGACACGACTGAGTGACTTTCATCTTCACTTGCTTTCACGATGTCTACCACCATTCCTGGACATCATAGAGAGGAGACACTGCCTTCCATTCTTTGAATTTCCCTTTTTTCATGATTTCTGTATTTTCTTTTCTCTAACATAATTTGCATTACTATATATACATCCATAAAATGTTTGTCTTCTATGTTACTGTTAATAGGAAACCATTTGAAACACTGCATTCCCATTTCACAGGTTGGGATATCACTGTTTTCTTTACGTAAACTTCTTCATCCCTTCTTTGTCACTAAGGGATCTCCTGCACTTTTACACACACACACACACACACACACAATTTGATAAATTTTCTGGTTTTTCCAAGGGAGCTAATATTTTTCTGGGATAAGTAGGTTTTATTTTATTCTTGTCCCTTCATACAGTAGAAAAAGGAGCCCAACCAGCTAAGGTTTGTAATCTCTACATTATTCTCAGCAACTCCCTGCTTCCCAGACACATATATAATCACTCATGTAGTCTGTTGAATATTTTTCTCTCAGATCCTCCCATTTATCTCCCCTTTTTATTCCCATTGCCACTTCGCTGAATCAGAGCCCCATTTGAGCTGTTGCAGAAGCTTTCTCACTAGCTTCTTGTCTCCACTCTTCCCCTCCTGCAGTTCTGAGCGGGGCAGAGAACAGAGCCAGGAGGACCGAGGACATGTCATGAACACAAAGGGGAAGAAGATGGAGCAAACCAGCCGGAAAGTCACCCTCATTGAGGTGAGAGGAAACCAGGAGAGAGTCACGTCACGGAGTCCATGGGAAGGTTTAGGAAAAACCAGGAGAGAGTCATGTCACGGAGTCCACAGGAAGGTTTAGGAAAAGCATAGTGAACAAGGCCACATGTCAAAGAGAGCAAAAGCAAATAGGGACTGAAAAATGCCTTTGGGTTTGGCAGCCAAGAGGCTGTGGCCTGGGAAAGGAAGGTTTTGAATGAGAATCCTGGAACGTGAGTCAGATTGTCTCCAGCCCACGGGGAGAAGACCTGTCAGAAGAGGCCACTTCTCCCAAACATTGGACTTGAAAGAAAAGGCTGAGCAGTAGGTAGTAGAAAACACAGGATATAAAGAAAATCTTTATATCGGAGGGAATTACAAGAATATTTATAAGCCAAGAGCCCCTTGAGAAGAGCCGGTCAATGTACAGTATAAGGGGAATAACTAAAGAGGAGAATTTGAGACAAATTCAAATTCAGGACTACTTTTTCCACTGAGAGAGGTGAGTGGGACATGATGATGTTTTCTGGTGAGAGATGAAGAAGAACAGGAAAGGACTTTCTAAAGAAGGTGACCTCTGTTTTCTCTATTAGCAGAAGAGAAGTTTGGCTATTAAAAGTGAAATGTTAAGCTCTATCACATTATTCTCATCATACAGAAAGCTTATAAGTCAATAATTGTAGGATCATGAGTGTTAAGGAATGACTTTTTATTATTGATATCAGAATTAGAAAACATATTTTGAAACAGGTTTTTAGATCTAAATAACAGAATCTTTAAAATCATTTATGTCAAAGAGAAAAAAATGTGTAAGCAGAAGCTGTAAAGAAGATCCCAGTGACCTGGGATCAGGAAGAATTTCACAAAATATATGACAAAGGGTTAATACCCTCAGCATATAAAAAGCTGTAAAAAATCAAGAGGGAAAAGATTATCAATAGGAGAACTGACCCATAGGATACATAGAACATTCTTAAAGGGATATATATATATATATATATATCAGTGAAAATCTGAAATATGTCCAATTCCAGTGATCAAAGTAATAGAAATTAAATCAGTAAATGAGATGGTATTTTTCCTTCATGAAGTGGCAGCAAGCTTCAGACTTACACAGCCTTGTGTTGATGAGAGTGTGGGGAAGTGGGTTTTCTCATATACTGCTGGTAATAATATTAAAATAATCCTTTGTAGGGTATAGATTTTTCTTAAGTTTTCAAATTGTTCATATGTTTTGACCTGACAGTTCTACCTCCAAGAATTTACTGTAGGAAAGTATTTAAGTGTATATGTAGAGATTTAATTAAAAGGCTACTCCTTCAAGTTTTCAAAATGGAAGGGAAAAAATCAATTTCTATGAATAAAGGATTGATTATGAAATAGAATACCATGTGACTATTACAATAGTAAAAGTATTATAGAAGTATTTTCATAGACATAGAAAGATTGATGATAAATTTGTAAGTTAAAAATGAAAGGTGATAAATTTGTAAGTTAAAAATGATTATAAAATAATTTTTATATAACATACATAAAATATGGAACAATATACATCAACAAATGTGAGTGGTTATCTCTAAATGATGGAACTGTAGTGATTTTTTATCCTTCATTTTACAGTGTGTATTTTCTGATTTTTCTACTCAGCATATTTTGTTATATATACTACTTGATCATTTCTTTTAAAACAAGAATAATTTCAGAAATTTTCTAATACAGCCCTTTCTTTCTACATATAAAGAAATTAAGGTCTCAGACCCAGAGTTTAAAAGTGCCTGAACTAGGACTCGATCTTCTGGCTCTGAGTTCAGAGTTATTTCTGCTACACAATGCTTTGCCTTTTAACTCTGATTAAATGGTAATATTGGGTTGGCCAAAGAGTCTGTTTGGGTTTAACCCAGTACTTTAAGGCAGGGGCTATAATATGCTCACATTTTCTCCCCCCAGTAATTCTCCTAGTGTCTAGCCACACAGCAAACCTTTGGGGAATACTCACTGGATTGAGTTTCTTGTGGAATAGGGCGCAGTATTTTTATGAATCTTATTTTTCATACCATACACACAAACACTGACCTGGTTTCCTATTCATTTTTAAAACCCTGCTATGAAATCTTCCTTTCTCTTTTCATATGATTTGCCTTTAAAAGGCCCTCACTTTGTTGCTCTCCCTTTGTTACATTATGGGGTTCCTTAATGAGGAGATGCGCAGAGAAAGCCCGGGTTCGCATTCATTCCAGCGTCTTGGTGAGATGGCATCTAACCCCTTGGCAGCAGGCCTCCGCCGTCTCCCAGGCGCTCAGTCCCTGTGCCGTCAGCAGCCAGCATCATGCTGCTGAGGCCCCCTTGCTGGCGCCCTGTTATTTGTCCAGGGTGTGCACCTGACTCTCTCTTCTCTTTTTCCTTTTATTTTGTCCCCTTGCTCCCTTTCATAGACAGTCTTTGATATTCTGTATTCAGTGTTCCTTCCTCTTCTTAATCTGAGTCATTTCACATAAACGTGCTGTCTTCACTGCCTACTTTAGCTTATTCTAGTTCAGTTTCTCCTCAGGTTCCATCTCCTGAGGGTCTTCCTGGCTCATCTGTTTATAATTTCTCACCGTTCAGTCTTGCCCCATCTTATGCAGCATCCAGCTCACTCATTTCCAGCTGTTCTCCTCTCCACTTCCCTTTTCTGTTTTTCTTCCTCGTTTTTGTCCTGCCGGTATCATAAACTCCTCCTCTCACTGTTTTGCCTTGTTAGATCCTCTGAGATTCTTTACCTCTCCCACTGTTTCTTACAGATGTTTATAGGCTCCCTGGGTGATTTGAGCCTCTTTCCCCTTGTTATCAGACCCTAATCTGAGGCAAACCTTACATACTGTACCTGTATACCCACCAGGACAGAATGATGCCCTTTTTCACCCCTGGTAAGACTGTACCTTGGCACACCATACCTGCACCATTTTAAACTCTACCTCAGTTGCGTTTGTTAGCATGTTCACTGGAAACATTTCAGGGCTTCTATACATAGTGCTAATTTAGCAAATTTAAAATCAGGAAACAAGGACTGACAAAGGATTTTTCCCCCTCGTGTACATGTTTTTCATTTATTTAAGATTGGGCCATAAACTGTAATGGAAAAGAATATGAAAAAGAATATATATATATATATGTATGTGTGTGTGTGTGTGTGTGTGTGTGTGTATAACTGAATCACTTTACTGTATAGCAGAAATTAACACAACATAGTAAATCAACTATGTTTCAATAAAATAAATTAAAAAAAATAAAAATAAAAGATTGGGCCTGACCTTTAAGGCACAGATGTTCCCTAACCCTTCTGGTTAGGGTTCGGCAATGGTTATTAGCGCATCCTTCTTTCCAACGTAATGCTCTAGCCTCTGCTTTTCTCAGGAGTGATCAGTGGAATTGACCGCACCTAAGCAGTTGGCCATTATCCTTAGATTGAAGTTTGTTTCGTGAGAGCAACCAAATGTCAAGCCGTTTCTGCTTCAGTTCAGTTCAGTTCAGTCACTCAGTCATGTCTGACTCTTTGCGACCCCATGAACCACAGCACGCCAGGCCTCCCTGTCCATCACCAACTCCCGGAGTTCACTCAGACTCACGTCCATCAAGTCAGTGATGCCATCCAGCTATCTCATCCTCTGTCATCCCCTTCTCCTCCTGCCCCCAATCCCTCCCAGCATCAGTCTTTTCCAATGAGTCAACTCTTCACATGAGGTGGCCAAAGTACTGGAGTTTCAGCTTTAGCATCATTTCCTCCAAAGAAATCCCAGGGCTGATCTCCTTCAGAATGGACTGGTTGGATCTCCTTGCAGTCCAAGGGACTCTCAAGAGTCTTCTCCAACACCACAGTTCTAAAGCATCAATTCTTCGGTGCTCAGCTTTCTTCACAGTCCAACTCTCACCGTTTCTGCTTAGAGGGAAGACAAAACAATTTTGTGTATGTCCAGATACTCATCACTGATACATGAACAACTGCATTAAAAAAATTCAGGTTCAGTCCCTCGTTTATCAACCTATAATCGTGGTATACTTACCACATGGCCTCTAAAGAGACAACTTCTTGTTTCATCTGCCTGTTGGTTCTTGATTTTTATTAATAGTATAATTTGTTTTAGTTCAAAGCTGCATCTAGATATATAGTTAACCATCACTCTCTTGCTCAATCAAAAATGACACATGCCATTTTGGGGATTTATTGGAAAAACTATCATAGTTAACCCACTTCTAAAAGTAGACATCGTCATAAACTAAATGAAAGAGTGCTGTTTAATAAAATGGCCTATATGCTTTCCAGTCACTAACCCTGAAGCAGCATCCAGGACAGTTTTTTTCCAGTGAATGAAGAATTTCATCAACTCCGATTGCCTGCACTTAATTTTAGAAGTTACCCAGGGTTTGCAATGCTTATTGTATATATTTGAGAAATGTATTTCTTTCTTGCTGAAATTCACTGATCAGTGCTACAGCAGGCCTTAAGCAACTGCTGGTGATACTGAAAGACTTTCACAGTTTGTTCAAGAGGCAAGCTAGACTTTCATTCTAAAAGTTAGACTGGGAGTCTGTTCAAGAAGACAAGTCCGTGTTTTGGCCCTCTGGTTGTGTGTGCACGTGTGTGTGTGCGGCACGCTGTTTATCACCTGTGCTGTTGCCTGGGCATGCCAAGGTGACTGTGATCAGCAGACGTTAAGCTCACTTAGTACATTGTGTGTCATTTTCTCCTAGTAAAGAGCTGAAGAATGAAGAGGGAAAGAACCAAATATACAGAAAGGAAATGACAAATTAAACCAAATGGAATTTCTCTTCAGAGTTCAGAAATTTCAGATGGCCAGGAAGAAAGGATCTACTACGTTTTAGCCTTATGAAAGAATCTAGAAAAATCAGAAGCAAGGTATGGGTGGAAAATAAATGTGGCCCTTTGAGCTGGTTATAAACCATCGGGTTTGTTGTTGATCAAAATAATGGCACTTGTGCTTATTAGTAATTGCATCAAAATTACATTACCGCTGTTGGAAAATCAATAAAGAAAAATTATAATTGCTACTCAGCAAGTACGAAGAAAAAGTGTTGGTATTGCTAGAATGTCTGTTAAGTAATCATTTAATATTATTATATCTGTAGTGTGGTTATATGTGTGATGTTATGCTCAGAATTGAAATATATGCTATTGAAACTTAACTTTATTTAAAATAAAGATAAGCAGCTTCAGGATTTTGTGTATTCAAAATGTTCCAAATAAGAAAGGCATTAAAAGGTAACAAATGTGTTTGTTTTGATGAATTGTATGTATAACTTGATACACATAAACTAGAAGTGACTTTTGGCTAGACTGGCAACAGTTTTCCAAATATATTTTTTACTTTAAAAAAAAAGGCATTTCATGTTGAAGCATGTAAGTGATTTGTAGACTTAAATTGTTTTAATATTTATTTTAGTCTTAACACTTGTTTTTAAATTTTTACATTGGATTATTTATTCCTTTTGTTCCAGAGTAACAGTGTCATATTTGACTATGTATTTTGAAGTGTGAGGTTATAAAATAGGAAATTCCATCTCTTTGTGTTTTACTTGGCTCTTCTTTTTCAACTGTGTGACTGTAAGTCTGTCAATAAATATATAACCTCAAGAAGGTCAAGACTAATATAAAATTAGAAAACTTATTTACCAAATTGGACAACTGATTCCATTAAAATAAGAAGTGAGAAAAACAGTGTTGGGCACTGAGGTGTAAATTTTGCCCAGATGTATACCCAATGTGAAGAATCTTCTAGTAAAAATATATTTGACTCTTCCCCTGCACATATTGTAGGAGTATGAAAATTGGTAAACGTGCCCCCGCTGTGTAGAACTTTGGGCAGGGGGTTCACTGGTGAAGTGATGAGTGGCGGTGATAACTGCTCGGGCCCTCGGCGATAAGCACAGAAGTGTGTTCTGATAGCACCAAGCTCCCCTGTTCTGGATGTGTGTGTCTCTGCTCCAGGTACAGCTGGACCCAGGCAGCCTGAGTCACCCTTGCAGCAGCCTGTTTTTTCTGTCTTGTGAATGTACTTGATAATTAAAAACATGTGGCTCTGTGGAGTTTTAGCTCATAGTTTTGAGATATGTGTTGGTTTTCTGATTTGGGCTTTAATTAAAAGAATTTCAACAAGTTGCAAAAAGATTCTAAATCAAGATGATAATAAAATAATATGTCAGAGGACCTAACATTTGCTGAGATCCCAACATTCATATGAAAACTAAAGGATTATTTTTATATTGCAATGTCTGAAGACAAACTAACAATTATGACAAACACCAGGAAAAGTTGTTTCTGCTCAAAGCCCATTTCTTTTCTTTTCTGTCCTATTGACAAAACTTGGGTTATCCATGAATACATAACAAAAAGTCTTCACCACCCTTGCCAACGTGAGAGAGAGTAGGGTGGGGGAGATAATAAAAGTGCCCTCCAAGTAATAAGTCCAGATTATAACTAAGCAGAAAAATCAGACATAGGAATCCATTTGAAGGGCTTCCCTGGTGGCTCAGTGGTAAAAAGTCCACCTGCCAATGCTGGAGACATGGGTTTGATCCCTGATCTGGGAAGATCCCACATGCCACAGCGCAACTAAGCCCATACACCACAACTATTGAGCCTGCTCTCCAGAGCCTGGGAGCCCCAGCTACTGAAGCCCACATGCTTTAGAGCCCATGCTCTGCAACAAGAGAAGCCACCGCAGTGAGAAGCCCTTACACTGCAGCTAGAGAGTAGCCCTGCTCACCACAGCCCGAGAAGAGCCCACACAGCAATGAAAACCCAGCGCAACCAAAAATAAAAAACATTTATTAAAAAAGAATCGATTTGAAGATTTATAATACTACATATTTACTTAGTAATAAATTAGTTTTATTTTTATTCTAAAATTACTAAATTTTATCCCATTTTATAGTCTCTTTTCTCCAAATAAGTAACAATTTGACACTATCTTTTCTAGATATAAATAATGTCATTCTTTAAATTTATTTCCTAATTATTCATTCCACTATATGTTGAAGATTCAAGTTTCTTCAGTACCAAAACTATACGAGTAGGATTTGTAAAACTAGAATAAAAAGCAAGTTTTATAAAGATTTAAAACATGAAATATTTTATATTTATGAATGCAAATTCATGTTTAAAATGCACTTTTTAAATATTAAAATAGTGTTTTTAAATGGCAAACACTTCATACTTTTGAAACATTGTGTAAGGTTTCTTTCAAAAAAAATGAATACTTGACCTTAATTTTATTTCTGTTATAGAAATGTTTTATCAAAGAAAGATATTTTTCTCTTTAGGAAGTTCAGCAAGACTATCTGGGAAATAATTTACCATTTTGTAACTATAAATGACATGTTATTTTAGTCATATTTAAATGACAAATACTGTTCAGAGGGTTAGAAAGTTCTAGAAACTATAATAAAAAGTCATGACCTTACACTTTTATACATAATTTCAGTGATTTCCACCTGAGGTCCATATCTGTTAAGTAAATTATGTGAACATTTTTCACCAGTCCAACTTTTTAAAGCTTGTATTTACTGATTTCTACCTCGTTGAACTTGACTAAAGAAGAGAGTCCCCAGATCTGCATTTCATGTACGTGACCTCATTTACTCTTCACTTTAAACCTAGGAGGAAGATAAAAATCTTCCATGCTGCAGATAAGGAAACCAGGGCTTTGAAGGTTAAGTAACTTGTCCAAGTACACATGGTCAGTAAATGCTCACTGTCCATGGAGGTTTGTCAGACTCCACTGGGAGGTCTTGAAGGGCCCCACCCACCTCAGGTGCTGGGTAAAATGAGGCAGTCACACCTAGAGTCTGTCTCCAGCCCACACAAGATTAAGGAAGCAACCTGATGCACCTACAACCACACTTGGGGACTAGAAACGTCTCCTGTGTCTTTCATGCAGCAGTGACCTACATAAAGTGAAATACCATCTTTGAGTAAAATTAAGAAAAAAAAAAGCCCTGATAATGTCTTTATCCCATAACTGTTTTGCAAGATCTTTACTCTGTACTATAATTCTTACTTTTTTCTAAGAAATCAATTCTATAGAATCAAACTTATACATGCACAGTAACATGTTATTCAAGAAAACAGAAAAGGCGCCATCCCAGTCACATAAGAGAAAATAAAAACATCAAGAGTCACGTCAATCAAAAGGCTCTGTTGAGTGGCAAACTCAGTCTATGGATGGACCCAATTATCTGCAGGAGAATTGGATGTCAGCATCATTTAGGGTTAACAATGGATCTACTAGGCAAAAGTAGACAGCTCCTCTCTTCAGAGACCCAGAAAGCGAACTTGGTAATGAGGTACTGCATTCATCATATCTTTCTGCTCTAGTTATTAAAATGAATAGGAAATACTTTTAAGTTAAGGCGGGAACTGGATAACATAAAAACATCTGTTTTGTAAACACAAAGAATGCTTTTTTCTAATGATCCTCTTCAAATCTACATCAGGCAAATGTTGTGAGCCCCCTCTTTTCGAAAGTTGCTCTTCTAACACCTCAAATTCATTCTGATTTTGGATGGGTTATTTTGATGGTCTCAGAACAGGGAGGATAAAGCTGCCAAGAATGTACAATTTTACCCTCTACTCACAATCTAAAGTACATATATAAAAACCATGCATAACACGTTCTCCCTCTATTACAAAATGGTCCAACTTTATATACTTCAATGTCGTTTCTATCTAAAAGTACTAAACAGTTTGATTTTTACTCATGATAGTTCACTTTTTCTTAAATCATCGCTTGGTTCCTTGTGAAGAATTGTGAAAGAATTTTGTAGAGGAAAATACAGGAATTTTTTTTTTTAATGCAACAGTATTATATAAGTAGACCTACATTGCCAGTCTTTCAAGCTGCTTGAAATGAGATGACTTGAGAGGGGACAATCATAGTTAAGGAAAAAAGAAAGTCAAAAGGAGGAAAAAGTAAGCAGGTGAGGAAAATAGATTGTTGCCATGTTAAAAATGAACAACTGAAGCTTGTGAAAAAGCAGTCTCGAAACCAAAGGAAGAAGGTTCCCTGGAGAAAAATGTGGTCGCTTCAGTTGTTCAGTGTTTTCAACTGAGAATCAATAGTTAATTTTTTTTTTTCTATTTGTTCATGGGACCCTTTTATAGAAACACTCCACATAACTTTTACAGAGATGCAGTTCTTCAGTTTCAAATAAATGGAAGGTGGCTAAGCACTGTGATGTTTTTAACCATCTCTGCTTGTTTTACAGAAGTTAATGTTCAGAAGTTTCTGCAGATGCTACTTTTAGCAACTAAATATTTCCACAGTGGTAAAGAAATGTCAGTGAAATCTATGTACTTTAAGAACATCAAATTCTTATTATACTTATCATGTGTGCAGGCAGAGTACATAATAAACTAGTCTATAGCAGCTGTAAATTTCTGAGGATTTATCTAACCACAAATACATTGAAATGGGGAAATGGGGCTATATTAAACTATGCAAGATGCTGCTGGAGCTTTGCCATTTCTGCAACATCCTGTAATTAATTTCTCATGACAGGTCTGGCAAACTGAAACATCCAATACACTTGCGACAGACTGTTAGACTATGTTTGCTGCAAATCCTACAGTTCCATGAAGTGAACGTAGTTTCTTCTTTCGAACATGAATGTAGATACAGTGTTCTGCGGCCAAGGACAGACTTGTCACTTTTTAATTTTAAAATAAAGAAGATCTAGAATATAGAAAAGATCCTGAGCTGAGAGATTGGCCTGTTCTCTGAGTTGTGTGGTCTTTTTCTGAAGACACAGCCCTGGGTAGGGGAACGATACAGTCAGGTCACCCTTGGCATGCATGTCTGGAGTAGATACGACAGGATTCTCTCCTGGGAAGTTTGAGGTCAGTTCTGTCTCGAACTCATCCTCTGCCTATAAACAAGACTCACAAGAACTCCTTCTCCATCTGTGTGTCATCCTCTTCTGATGGCCACACTCCTGCCGTTCTGCAAACTTAGAGCACAAATACAGAAACTATCCCTGCTCGAACCTAGAGAAAGAAAAAAAATGTAATTTTTTTTTTTACCAAAATAGATTTTCCTGTATAACAATAAATTCTGTGTTCATATTGGTGTGAAAGAATTTCCTCTCTACTTGATGTGTCTAATTTGATTCAGGTGTTAAGTGATTGGTGTTAAGGATGGACCCTTAGCAAACAAGGGTCCTTCTTTTGAGGGAGTGGAGATTTTGCACCTACAAAAACGAAATCAACAGTGTATCAGTGTCCACAGTCCTGCCCATTTCCTTTGGAAGGTCAGAGTTTCTCAGACTACAAACAAGAGAACCCAAGGAAGTCTGGGAACCTTGAATCTGGAAGTTTTCATGAGAAAGGAAAAGTTCCAGGTGGTAGTGAATAGGCTGTGTCTTGCTTGGTGGAGAGGTGTTCTCACCTCTCAGGCAGTTAAGGGGCAGTGGTTCCAACCCAGTTGCCAAACGCTCCCTGTCAACACAGTGGCCTTTGGATCTTCTCCAGTGATTGTCTTTCCCTTTATCCGTGCAACTGAAAACATACCCTATTCAGAGGACCTGAGAAGTCTGTTTCCTGGTCCAAGTTTTAGAGAAGAGCAACCATAGAACCCCAAACTGAATAACCGGAAGGGGAAAGTGAATAAGAGACCATGCAGGAATGCTTCCGTATCCTTCCACTCTCCTCTCCATGAGAAAAACTCCCTTCAGAGCTCTTCTGTGTAGAGCTCTGCAAATGGAAGAAAGAGAGATCAAAACATAAGAAGAAAGATCGTTCTTTCACATACTTGTCCAGGGTCACAAAATCCAGGGGAAGGACCCCACCTTTTCCTGTTCACTTAAAAATTATTCCCATAAATTCAGTCCTGTGCTCTCTGATATCACAGGAAACTCTCAAATGAAATTCAGTCACCTCGGAAGTGACAGCAAAAGTTAGAAGCATGGTTGATATCTGAAAGTCCAGACAACTGAGCATAGCAAAGACCCCCCTTACCCTCAGTCATTCATGTCATGACTGCAAGTGGACGCCCTCAGTTCATACTGCAGTGAGACCACACTACTGTCCCCCAAGGACCATAGCTTCCTCAAACCCTTGACTTGTTCTTGACTTGAAAACCCTTTTTCCCAAAGCCTCTGCTGAGTATATATATGTTTCCACTCAAGTTTCATCTCAACTCATACACTAAGATTCTTTTCCTACAATGGTAATTGTTAGTAATTAGGAAAGGAATCTTAGTGTATGAGTTGGTATGGTAATTAGTAATCCTTGCAGTGTCCTATATCTATTGTCTATAAAACACTTAGCACATGACATGGAAACTGATAATCTATTGATCAGTGTACTATTTGACATTAATTAATACATAATATATCAACCAATGTAGTATTTAACATTTCTTATGTGCCTCAGATAATGCTTTTTTAAATTGAAGTAAAGTGAAGAGGAACTAAAAAGCCTCTTGATGAAAGTGAAAGAGGAGAGTGAAAAAGTTGGCTTAAAGCTCAACATTCAGAAAACTAAGATCACGGCATCTGGTCCCATAACTTCATGGGAAATAGATGGGGAAACAGTGGAAACAGTGGCTGACTTTATTTTGGGGGGCTCCAGAATCACTGAAGATGGTGATTGCAGCCATGAAATTTAAAGACGCTTACTCCTTAGAAGGAAAGTTATGACCAACCTAGATAGTATATTGAAAAGCAGAGATATTACTCTGCCAACAAAGGTCTGTCTAGTCAAGGCTATGGTTTTTCCAGTGGTCATGTATGGATGTGAGAGTTGGACTGTGAAGAAAGCTGAGTGCCAAAGAACTGATGCTTTTAAACTGTGGTGTTGGAGAAGACTCTTGAGAGTGCCTTGGACTGCAAGGAGATCCAACAAGTCCATCCTAAAAGAAGTCAGTCCTGAATATTCATTGGAAAGACTGATGCTGAAGCTGAAACTCCAATACTTTGGCCACCTGATGCGAAGAGCTGACTCATTTGAAAAGACCCTGATGCTGGGAGGTATTTTGGGGAGGAGTAGAAGGGGACGACAAGAGGATGAGATGGCTGGATGGCATCACCGACTCAATGGACATGAGTTTGAGTGAAATCTGGGAGTTGGTGATGGACAGGAAGGCCTGATGTGCTGCAGTTCATGGGGTTGCAAAGAGTGGGACACGACTGAGCGACTGAACTGACTGATAGTGGTTTTATGTATATATTTAACATATATGTATATATAGTTTTGTGTGTATATATATATATATTCTTATAAATCTGTGCTTGTGCTCAATATCACAGGATATTCTCAAGTGGAATTTAATCTTTTTAAAGATCTTAAATGCCCAGTAAGACTTGGCAATTTAGGAAGGAATCTAAGAAGGTAGCCCAAGTGGTAGAGTCTGCCTGCAATGTAGGAGACCCAGGTTTGATCCTTGGGTCAGGAAGATCCCCTGGAGAAGTTAATGGCAACCCTCTCCAGTATTCTTGTCTGGAAAATCCCATGGACAGAGGAGATTGGCAGGCTACCTCCATGGGGTCACAAGAGCAACTAACAGTTCACTAGTCATTCTTCCACAGTCACAGCTGTCTTTATCTGTTTTGTTTTTTTTTTTCTTTTCTCTTTCTCGCTGAGTGTGCGCTCAGTCACTAGTGTCCAACTCTTTGCAACCCACCAGGCTCTTCGGTCCATGAGATTTTTCAGGCAAGAATACTGGAATGGGCTGCCATTTCCTCCTCCAAGGGATCTTCCTGACCCTGGGATCCAACATGTGTCTCCTGCGTCTCCTGTACTGCAAGCGAATTCTTTACCACTGAGCCTTTGGGGAAGCCCTCTCTTTCTCATACTCTTCCTTTTTCTTCTTTTTTTTTTTTCTGGCTCCCTTTTTCCTTCTTCCCTGCCTGACATCAGCAGTGGCATTCACTGAATTCAGCATTAAACCATTAGAACCATAACTGGTCACCATCTCAAGTCTGCTGCTGAAACTGGGAATCCAAGATGGAGGACCCCTCCTGGTGGTAGCTTTGGCTACCTCTTCTCAAGCCCCAGTGCACTGTGAGCAACACTTTATTTACATGAAAACACAGTCTTTAAATGTGAATGTAGTCTTCTTTTCATGTCTTTAGCTTTTTTATTGAGGCAAATTATCCAGAAGATTAAATCTGATTTGCATCATATTTTGCATTCCCATTCACCTGAGGGGGAAAAAAAATCCTCCAAAAGTCTTCTAAAATCGGCCTATCTGAACCCCGTTGCCTGTGAATCTGATATCTTTACCACTCTGTTCTTATAATTTCAGTAGTTTCCTGTAGAAAAGTTTCCTAGATTCATAAAGTCCATGGTATCACTATGCCTGAGTCTAAGCATCAATTTTAAGAATTCACTGCTTCATGTTATGTATGTTTATGCCAGGAAGTGAATCTAGGCATTTTCATTCCCTATATTTTTATCATCTAAAGCATATCTAAAAGTTTCAAACAACTCTTTGTTCAACAAGTAAGACCAATATCCAGCCCAGCCGTGTTTACATTAGAAAGTTCCAGGAGCCCCCCAGTGCCCCAAGGCAGAGGTGTAGGAATCACACACAGACCTGGCTGCCTGGGGTAGATGGATTGGCTTGACGTTTCTTGGCTTGGGTTCAGTGAATTCAGGTCTGCTGATGGTCATGACAATTTGCATTCAGATTTCTAAATGATTGATGTTAGAGATGTTATTGAACATCCTTACCTTTTACTCCTGATGTGCTTTCAAGTTTGGATCTTCCATTTCTCCTTAGGATTAGTGGAGCTACTCCTGAATATAAACATTAGTCTGGTCAGCTTCTTGAGAATACAAGCCATTGTGGGTAACCCCGCTGTGACACTCACGCTATCTGCACAGCCAGGGAAATGTGATTTTGACATTTATCCTCTTAAATAAATCATTCTTCAGCACTATCAGATCATTCCACTCAAAACTTATTTAACCTTTTTAGTAGACTGTATTAAATGTGCCCACGCAAAAAATGATCATTATTCCAATTCACTTTGTCCTGTGTAGAGTCATAATTTAACAGGGAAAGGAAAAGTATTTATTACTAGAATTATTCATGAATAGACCAATTTTAATAATAGCCACCATTTGCTGAGCACAGGCTAGATACTAGGCTCCTTGTCAGGGACTTTATATGCATAATTATCTTATTTAATTTTTAAAATAAGTTTACAAATTAGATATAATTATTATTACTCCCATTAAAAAAACAAAACAGGGACTTCCCCGATGGTTCAGTGGTTAAGACTCTGCACTTCCAATGCAAGGGTGTGTGGATCCAATTCCTTGTCAGAAAACTAAGATCTCACGTGCCATGCAGCATAGCCAAAAAAATTTTTTTTAATAAAAACAAAAACTCAAGTTCAGAAAAGTAACACTATGTGTCAGAGATCACACAGCTTATAAATTGGGATGTCAGGATTTAGATCTCTGGTTTGTCTGAATCCAAAATTTCCCTCTTAATTATTATACTACTGCCCTTGAGTTTGCCGAACTACAGGTTGTATTTTATTTTTAAGTGAAATGGCTTCTTTTTAGAATGCTTTTCCCCCTCACAGTTGACGAAAAGTGACATTCTGTTACTTAAAAAATGAAAAAGTTAAGCAGGATAATATTTTCCAAATGTCTACTGCCTTTTGCAGAAAAATCTTTAAAAAAATAGGTTAATCAAAAATTAATCTAATGCACCCTAATGTTCACAGCAGCAGTATTTACTATAGCTAAGACATGGGAGCCACCTAAATGTCCATTGACAGATGCATGAATAAAGAAGATGTGGTACATATATACAATGGAATACTGCTGCTGCTACTCAACCATAAAAAAGAATGAAATAATGCCATTTGCAGCCAGACAGATGGACCTGAGATTATACTAAGTGAAGTAAATCAGACAAAGACAAATATCATATGCCATCACTTACATGTGGCATGTAAAAAAATGATACAAATAACTTTATTTGCAGAACAGAAACAGACTCACAGATATAGAAAACAAACTTAGGGTTACCAAAGGGGAAAGATGGGAAGGGAGGGATAAATTAGGATAATTTGGATAATTAGGATAAATTGGGGTTATAGCCCTACTATATGGGTGACAGTCCATGGTGTCGCAGAGTTGGACACAAGTTAGTGACCAAACAACAACATACATAAAATAGATAACCAACAGGACCTAGTGTATAGCACAAGGAACCCTACTCAATATTCTGAAATAATCTATATGGGGGAAAGAATTCAAACAAGAGTGGAGACATATATACATACACACACACATATATATGTATGTATAACGGAATCACTTTGCTGTACACCTGAAACTAACCCAACATTGTAAGTCAGCTATACTCTGATATAAAATACACATCCTTTTAAATAAAATTTTTAAAAAATCTCAAAGGTGCATGTTGCCTTGGAAATATTCACATCAACCTTTAGCATTTAAGAAAAATGTTTTCTTTCCAATGTTTATGTTCCCGGCAGCACTGTTTACTATAGCTAAGACGTGGAAGCAGCAGAGATGTTACCCTAGTCCAAAAGGAATGAGTAGGAAAAGACCATCACCAGGGCATTTCACACTTTTGTCTTTTGGTGTTGCTTTTGGGGTGAAGAAGAGGTTTGTGTAAGGTCTTCCCTCTTGTGTTTCCTCTTTAGTCTCCCTTCGCCATTCGAAGGGGAAATAGCTGGCCCTTTAGGTCATCATGGCCCATGTACTTCATTATGGCAGCCATCTCATATGTGATAACTTGCCATCTGACTATAGGATGACAATATCTTTTCATCATTTATTCCCAGTGTTTAGTACTTGGTGCATAATAGGCACATTCAGTACTCAACAAGGTGGATCACAGGACCAAAGGCTTATTTTCTGTATATCATTAAGGTGGGGGTGAAATGTAGGTAGGTATATTAACAGATCATGGAAAATACAGATCAAGTATCACACCTACCCAAATTTCTGTGTATTTTTCTATTTCCTCTAATAAATGTATTTCCTTTCCCCTCTTTTTCCCCTCTCACTCCCTCGCCTCTGCATGTATCCTGTCTTTTAAACTCTTCAGTTCTTTATTTAAGTTCAAATTGTTTGCAGTGCCCCACACCTTCTGGCTTCCAGCTGGTACTTGTATTCAGGGGCAAACAAAAGCAAGACAAACACAGGTTGCATCTGTACCTTGAAACAACCTCGATTCCAGGTGGTTGAAAGGACTCCCTGGGGCACCTGCAACTCAGGTGGGGCCATAGCAGTGTTTCAAGTGCAGCCTGTCTGTAATTCCCCTTTCCTCTTGGCTGCCAGGCAGGCAAGAACTGGGTGTGCAGAGCTGGTGGCTCGAGTCCTATCAGGTGTCGGCCTCTGGCATGTGCAGTGGTGAGAGACAGGCTGATGCTACAAACTGTCTTCAGCCTGCACTTCACTGAGGTCACAGCCCCAGGACCTCATGTGTCCACATCCATTTCTCAAAGAGCGTTTTCCTCCTGGACTGAAGGGGAAAATCCAACTTCCTATGGTTTTTCTCCTAAAGTAGTGTGCAGTAGGGGCTTCCTGGTGGCTCAGTGAAGAATCCACCTGCAATGCAGGAGATCTTGGGATCAGGAAGATCCCCTAGACAGGGGAATGGCAACCCGCTCCAGTGTTCTTGCCTGGAGAATTCCATGGACAGAGGAGCCTGGCAGTACACCTACTGCTAGGGAGACTGCTCTCTGGGAACCAGTGCGCTCAGTCATTCCAGGCCAGGCTGGGGTGCTCGGTGGGCCCCGATCTCCCTGTCACTCCTCCCCTTGCAGTGCCTGTGGATTCTTGAGACATGTCTACATTGCCATTACAAGTTTTTCTTGTTGCTGATTTATAGTATCAGCATGAATAATCATCTGGTCTTCATCCTAGCAAGAATAAAAAGACATGGGATGGTTGTCAAAAAGGTAATGTGTGTGAGTATTTCGGGATTAGCTAATTATTTTCTGACTGGAGAACCAGATGGACTGCGGCAACACTATTTCTAACACCACGGCCTTGCCACTTTCCTAGGTGGACAAGTGGATGTGAATCAGAAAGAAGAGTCAAGTGAAGTGGGCTTGAAACATAAAGACCTCTTTTTGTGTTTGGCTTTAGTTCCTTTCTGCCAAGAAATGAAGAAAGCTTCAGAACACCTTACACAACATTTCCCGTTTTCTTCATTCTACCAAAATGCTTTTATTTAGAGTTCAGTTTTTTAAATTGGCAAATCGAGTAAGAAGGAAGTCTATTTCCTTATGGCACAGCTTAACAAGAGACCCAGGATGGCAACCTCTGCAGAATCTTCATTCTCAGGACTATGGGGAAAAAAATTTTACAAGATTTATGCAAAACTTCAAAGCAAGCCCCTCCCTGCACACACCTCCCCCTTACGTGGGTGTTCCCTTCACCCACTGCCACCACTGTTGGTTTTATGTGAGCATAATTGTGCTTTTGTCTTGGAGTTGGCTCACCTCAATACACTCTAGTCTGAGATCCCCTGGCCTCAAGCCCAGGGTGGGGCTTTGCCCTCAGTACTGTAAATAATGGTAATTACCTTTACAAACTTAAAAAAAAATTTTTTTTTCCCAAGGCCAAGAATATTCCAAAGTCTAGGCCATTCTGTACAACCCCTTGTGTGTAAATCTGCTATAATCTGTGTGGTGATTAGGAAGAGTTTCTCCCTCTTGGAATGAATGACCAGAGGGAAAAGACTATCGGTTCTCAGCTGCCCCATGGATCACTCTGGGCCCATGTGTTCTCTGCTTCCAGATTGTAATGGTGATATAAGTCCAAATGAAGGGAGTAAATATTGAAGGAGAATTTAGTGTTGATTTTCACTGCTGACGCAGAAAACGTTTTTGTGAACCAGCTTGAACAGAAGCGTGTTCCATATGCCTGCTATAAACTCAGATGGAGAAGAGTAAGGCCACCTAATTCTAGACTGTGCTATTTCCAAGGCATCACTTCTTACAGTGTCCCTGTCTGCTCGACAGCACCTATTGTTCTAATGAAGTTGACATGCATCCAAGCTTTTGCCTCATTAGATTATCACTATGGCACTGAGGCTATAATTTCTACATAATCTTGGGATTTTATTTCATGCACAATCACTAACTTGCAGCTGTTATCCACATCTAAGATCAAAACAATTAATGAAAATTCAAAAAGTTTAAACTCACTAGTTTTTGGCCACACAGATATATCCAGACTTATACAAAAGGTTTGATTTATGAGTGAGATAGATTGGTTTCCAGGTCACAGGGTTTCTTTGATTATTTTACTTCCAGATTAACTGGTTTGAGTGTGGAGACCTGAACATCTGGACAGATGCCCTCAACTTAGCATGCACTCTTTTCAAAGGCATGTCAAGACCAAAGACACAGAGTGGGAAGCTTTTTGGGCATGTGTAATAGTTGGAAATTTACAAAGACTCTCAAAGGAAGTGTCAGAGTTGTCTGCATGTCATTTTTTTCCATTCAGAAGTCAAACCATTTCTCCATGGCTATAAGAGTTATTGAGGTCATGCTCTGTGCTCATGTTATGGTGTATTTTGGGCATTTAAATGATCAAGAAGATTCATCAGTGAGGTTTCTTGTGCTAAGAGAAGGTAATTTATAATATACTTATCAGAAAATGAAGCTATCTGATCCGTAATAGCATCACTTCTTTAACAGTTGTTTTCCCTTGGCTCGGGACCAGCTGAAGATCCAGAAGTGTCCACCTGTGGGCTCTGGAGCCTTCTCCCCAAGGGCTAACTTGTAATCAGCAGTAACAAACTTCCCTTCTCACTAGGCGGGCTTGATGTTTAGGAGGTAATTCCTCTTTTGCACTTGGCCTCTTTCCACATGTTCAGAACCTCTTGTTGAGGTTCTGAAAGCTATTTGTGCAGCCTTCCCAATGTTTGCTCTTTTGTTTGTTAAAGACTGCCCTTGTCCCCACACAACCCCTCAATCCATCCACCGTGCAAGTTCCAGAGACTGCTGGAGAGAACACCATGCAGATGGCTGGCTGTCTGGACTCTACACAAATTCAGCCCTTCCAGGGGGACTCCCCAAGTGACTAATGCTCTTGTGCATAAGTGTGAAAAGTAACTCCGTGCGAGGTACACTGGTAGTTGTTGTGGGGGACTCCCCAAGTGACTAATGTTCTTGTGCACAAGTGTGAAAAGTAACTCTGTGCGAGATACACTGGTAGTTGTTGTGGGGGAAACAGACACACCCGCACAGAGCCGATGAGGCCAGGCAGCCTCGTTCACCATCTTTGGAAATTTTAAAGCTGGGCTGCGTGACAGTGTCTCTTCTCTCTGCTGCATAGCCTCTAAAATAACTTGTTTGATGGTGATGGAAAAAACCTGAGGGCAAACAGGAATTGGTTTTCTAGGTCAGGTACTCTAAGACTTACTGAACACCTAGAGAATTCAACACACAATGTCACCTTCATTCTAGAGGAGCATCCATCAAGCACCGTCTCTGAGGGTCTATCAATACAAAAGGAATATCTCTCAGCCTTGGCATCAAAGCTGGAAATACCTAAGTATAATCTTTCAACACTTCTGTCTGAAAGTGTTCTGTTCTTTGTTTCTTAACATTGGTTCGAAGTACTATTGCCATCCATTTGTGTTGCATTTCTTTAGAACAGACAGAGGGGTAGGAATTGTTTTCTAAACCATGAGACTTGACTCTGGTTCATTTAGGAGAAAAAGGGTTAAGTCCTTTGGGTAAAACATTGTCAATCACTAGTGACTGCCACCAAGAAGAAAAACAACTGCACCTGTACATGGGCAATTTAAGAGATTCTGGTCAGCTATTTTTCTCTGCTGCTTTGTTCTGCCAGCTGCCTCTGCTCTGGATGCAGGTGGAAGCATGGACTTTGCTATCTATAAAAAAATTTAATAGTGAAGATCAACTTCCGCTTCACCTCCCCAGGGATCAAAGTTTTGGGGCTCTTTTTTTTTTTTCCTTTCCCTGAAAGACTAGTAGAGCAAAGCTCAGATCAGACAATGGATATGTTGTTGAGAAGCCCACTCTCCCCTGAGAAGTAGCAGATCTTTGGTGGGTTATTTTTTTTTTCCTTCCCAGTTTGAAGAAAATAATAGAAGCAGGAGATGCATGCCTCCACAGGGTGAGGTCAAGCATCTGCTGAGAAGAGAGCTGGGGAGTGACAGCTGGGGGAACCTCGTTACACCGGCCACCATCGTGAGCCTAATGGGGAGCAGCCAGATATGACATGGAAGTGACAGGCTCGGTGCCTGCAGTGGGAGAGATGTGCTTCCCGGCAGCCTCATCTCTATGGAATTGGGGTGTCACAAACCTCATATGGGTCAGATTACTTTCTGTTCCACAATCAGTGACCAGAAAAATGTGTAGATAGAGAAGAAGCTTAAAAATCGAATGCCTTGGACTAACCCATGCAAGAAACTGTAAGTGACATGCCTCACCAATGATGTTCTCAAAGTTCTCCCATTAATTCTACAAACATTTATTGCTGCCATGTGTCAGGTGCTAAATTAGTTACTGGACACACAGTGGTTATGAGCTGAAGTATGTCTACCCAAAATTCATATATTGAAGTCCTAACCTCACCCTCACCCCTGGTGCTGTATTTAGAGGGAGAGCTTATAAAGAGGTACCTTCAAAGTGCCTGTATACCTAGTCATGTCCAACTCTTTGCAACACTTTGTACTGGAGCCCATCATGCTCCTCTGTCTGTGGGGTTTTTCAGGCAAGAATACTGGAGTAGGTTGCCATTTCCTCCTCCAGGGGATCTTCCCAACCCAGGGATCGAACCTTTGTCTCCTGCATCTCCTGCATTGCAGGCAGATTCTTTACCAACTGAACCATCTGGGAGAGATAATTAGGTTAAAATGAGGCCATTAGGGTGTGCGCTAATCCAATCTGACTGATGTCTTCATATGAAGAAGAAATTTGGACATGCAAGGAGACACCCCGGGCTCAGGCACAGGAAAGGCCAGATGAGGACACAGAAAGCAGGCGGGTGGCCATCTGCTCACCAAGCAGGAAGACCTCAGTCGAAACTCAATCCGCCACCATCTTGACCTTGGACTTCCAGTCTCCCTGAACTCTGGGAAAACACATTTCTGTTACGTAAGCCACTCAGTCTGTGGTGATTTTTTACAGTACCCTGAGTAGATGATGACAGCAGTGAGTAAAGCCAGGTCCAATGATCTAACAATCAACTGAAGAGCTCACCATCTCATGCTTATTGAGCAAAGTGATGAGGGGTGCTTTTAGACATGGCCTAGCAAGCTAAACTTGGTAAATGAACCGGGACCAGGAATTCCAGCTAATCTTTGGACATATTTTGTTATGGCACCTACGGTCATTACCCTTTGCATTTGAATTAAGGGCAAACAGAATTATCATTGGCTTCTAACATAAGAAAGCAACAAATCCTGCCCTGATCCTGTGGTGGGGGAGGGAGAAAACCGAACAGATCTGACCTAAAAGGTTAAGTGGAAAAGAAGCATGTGGCTAGATGAGCATCACATGCAGACACATCACAAATTGTGTGGGCTTTGACATTACCAGTAGAAGGAAAGGAAATCTGTATATTTTTATAATCACTACACAGGTGCTTATTTTAGATTGTTTTCTTGAAAGCTGTTAGTTATTCTTTTTTTTTTTTTTTTTTACCTCACTGCCCTGTACTTGTTGCCTCAAAGGAAGCATAACATGAGATAAAAATACAGAAGCTGCTCTCCGGAGTTCAACAGGTTAAAACAGAGCTGAAAATAGCTTCTAGGCATGTCATATGGTTGGCTGACTATTTAATCCTCTGATAAGTATGAGACATGGAAGCCTTCTTTTATCTGCATATCTACCAACTGTCCATGAAACTTTACTGTCCTCGGGATTTTTGAGGCCATGGTCATGGGGAAATTGAGTTTACTAAGCTGGTGAAAATTACAAAGTTCTCCTCTGCTGATGGACAAAACCTGTGGCAGAATGTGTACTTTCTGTTTGTGGACGAGACACACCTTGTATGTTCAGATATTGTGATTCCGTTCAGACAGAAAAGAAGCCCTGCATGTGTAGAATTGGAATTAGGTAGGGTCCCAGATTCCAATTCTATACACACAGAGGTCCATGACTGTTTGGGCAGAATCACAATACTGGGGCTTCCCAGGTGGCTCAGTGGTGTTGAATCTACCTGCAGAGCAGGAGATGCAGGAAACATTGGTTTGATCCCTAGGTCGGGAAGATCCCCTGGAGGAAGAAATGGCAACACATGCTAGTATTCTTGCCTGGAAAACCCCATAGACAGAGGAGCCTGGTGGGCTACATACAGTCCATGGGGTCTCAAAGAGTTGGACACAATTAAGCGATAGAGCACTTGCCGCAGAGGGTCTCAGATAAAGGATGAACACACTGGGACAGTTATAAAAATACCACTCAACCCTGAGGGTGGTATGGAGACCTCAGGTTGGAACCCAAAATAAGGATCTGATGGAAAAATCTTAGGCAGGTGACAGAGTTAAAATCTCTTTCTTGGTCTTAAGTAGGGTTGCCAAATAAAATAGGACCTGCCAGTCAAATTTGAATTTCCCATGAACCACAAAAATAATTTTTATTTGAAGTATTGTAAGGATGTCTGATGCAATATTTGAAACAAACTAAAAAATTCTGTTATTTCTCTGAAAGTCAAATTTAACTGGGCATATGTATTCTACTTGCTAGATCCAGCAATGCTGTTTTAGTGGCATGTACTAGCTTCAGTGTGGAAAGGAAGTAAGATTTAGTCATCTCTGTTTGGGGAACTGGGCCTAGACCTGGGTCATGTCATCTGTGAAATGACGAGCATCTTTCTAGATTGGAACTGAGTAGCCTTTCTGCATCATACGTGGCACCAGAACCAGCAAGGATGGGAAGATAAGAAAACTATACAGCATAAACATAACAGCTTGTTCTATTGAATTCTCTTTATACTCCCTCAGCGTGCAATGCATCTTCAAGAATCCTTAGGCCTGCGAATTCCCAGCTCTGTCAAAGTTACAAACTTAAGGAAAGAACTTGGACCCATACTTGGCAAGAGCATTAAAAGCAAGTCCCCCCAGGAACAGCAAGTGCTGAAATCAAGGAGACAAAATTGCAGTCAATTGGCCAGTCCCACCTGGGAGTCTCCGGGACTTGTTTTATGGAGAGAGGCAAGTATTGCTCCCAAGTGTGGAGAAATCTGGCAGAATGCTAAGGCTCCCTGGTTCTGCAGTAGCCACTCCCTCCCCTTCAGCTGAGGGATTCCTTGAGTCATCAACCAATACTTACAGAGGATCCACCCTGTGGGCCAACCACTGTGCTAGGGCTGGGAATATAACTACCCCCAGGCATCACACTCACTCCAGGGAGCCTCTGGTCTTAAAGGGAAGATATTCATGCTCCTGTTCATAAACTCAGCCCTGGCCCGGCCTGGCCATCCAGCTCGCATCTCCATTACACAATCTCATTTGGTTACAATCTACTCCTCTTCAGCATGAGGAATCCAGGAGTGCATCACAAGTGCTCGCACTGTGCTTGGGGTCCCTGTAATAACTCATCACATGGCTTTGGAGCTCTTTACTTTCATTTTCGCTTGGAGCCAAACACAACAGCTCAGCTTGCCCCTCACCCTAAGGCTGTCTGTCTGGTCCCTACATTTAAATGGGTTCCAGATGTGTGCAAGTTGATAATCACATCTGGGGTAGACCTCACTCCCTACTCCATCACATTGCCCTGTTTCATGGTCCTCACTGCATGTGTCACTCTCTGGAATTGTTTTCTTGGTTCATTTGTGTACTTTTTAACACCTCTTCCTAAACTAGAAAGAACACATTTTGAAAGAAGCAAACTTACCTCTCATTCACCAATGTACCTCCAAAACTCAGAATAGTATCTGATACTGGTGGACACAAAAGTCTATTGAAGGGATGAGAAACTGAATGAATGAGTGAACAAACAGCCAATTACCTGTTCCAGGTCACCTGTGTCGTGCATGCAGAGGGTCTCATGCACTGGGACAAGGCTGCATGTAGAATATATTAAACTGTGTCTTCCAAGGATAAGTATGTGCTATGTTTTCTTATGGGGTTATCTGGGGCTGAATCTGTCTTCCTTATCATGGTCGGGGCTATCAGCTGGTCACCCAGGCTGGGAAACTAGAATCAATACAATCTCCTCCTCCTCTTCTTTTCCTACCTCTACAGTGAAACTACAATCCAGTACAACTAAAACTTCAGTAGTGGTCGAGTTAGTGAACCTGCTCTCTGCCTCCCCTTCCCACCGCCTCCCAGTGTGCTAGCCATGGTTCTCCAGAGAAACAGAACTAAGAGGATCACTAGGAGTGTTGTACATATATGTAAGTCTCTTTCTTTCTCTCTCTCTCTTTTTTAAACTAATTCATTTGTTTTAATTGGAGGCTAATTACTTTATAATATTGTGGTGTAAGTCTGCTTCTTTTGCCATTCCAGAAACAGTTGAAAGAACCCAACTCCCTATATCATGTCCTTTCCTGGTTGAAATATCTAGATTAATCACTGTTGCATATGTATATGTACATAAATGTGTTTTATATTATATTATATATATAATCTGATCACATGGACCACAGCCTTGTCTAACTCAATGAAATTATGAGCCATGCCGTGTAGGGCCACCCAAGATGGAGGGGTCATGGTGGAGAATTCTGACAAAACATGGTCCACTGGAGAAGGGAAAGGCAAACTACTTCAGGATTCTTGCCTTGAGAACCCCATGAACAGTATGAAAAGGCAAAAAGATAAACACTGAGAGATGAACTCCACAGGTTGGTAGGTGCCCAGTATACTGCTGGAGATCAGTGGAGAAATAACTCCAGAAAGAACGAAGAGATGGAGCCAAAGCAAAAACAACACCCAGTTGTGGATGTGACTGGTGATAGAAGCAAGGTTCAATACTATAAAGAGCAATACTGCATAGGAACCTGGAATGTTAGGTCCATGATTAAGGCAAATTGGAATTGGTCAAACTGGAGATGGCAAGAGTGAATGTCGACATTTTAGGAATCAGCAAACTAAAATGGACTGAAATGGGTGTTAACTCAGATGACCATTATATCTACTATTGTAGGCAAGAATCCCTTAGAAAAAATGGAGTAGCCATCATAGCCAACAAAAGAGTCTGAAATGCAATACTTGAATGCAAACCATTCAATATCACACTAATCTAAGTCTATGCCCTGACCAGTAATGCAGAAGAAGCTGAGGTTGAACAGTTCTATGAAGACCTACAAGACCTTCTAGAACTAACACCCAAAAAAGACATCCTTTTCTTTATAGGGGACTGGAATGCAAAAGTAGGAAGTCAGGAAACACCTGGAGTAACAGGCAAATTTGGCCTTGGAATACAGAAAGAAGCAGGGCAAAGGCTAATAGAGTTTTATCAAGAGAACACACTGGTCACAGCAAACACCCTCTTCCAACAACACAAGAGAAGACTCTACACATGGACATCACCAGATGGTCAACACCAAACTCAGACTGATTATATTCTTTGCAGCCAAAGATGGAGAAGCTCTATACAGTCAGCAAAAACAAAACTGGGAGCTGACTGTGGCTCAGATAATGAACTCCTTATTGCCAAATTCAGAATTAAATTGCAGAAAGTAGGGAAAACCACTAAACCATTCAGGTATGACCTGAATCAAACCCCTTATGCTTATATAGTAGAATTGACAAATAGATCCAAGGGATTAGATCTGATAGACAGAGTGCCTGAAGAACTATGAATGGAGGTTTGTGACATTGTACAGGAGGCACGGATCAAGACCATCCCCAACAAAAAGAAACACAAAAAGGCAAAATGTTTGTCTGAGGAGGCCTTACAAATAGCTGTGAAAAGAAGAGAAGCGAAAGGCAAAGGAGAAAAAGAAAGCTATACCCATTTGAATGCAGAGTTCCAAAGAATAGCAAGGAGAGATAACAAAGCCTTCCTCAGTGATCAGTGCAAAGAAATAGAGGAAAACAATAGAATGGGAAAGACTAAAGGTATCTTGAAGAAATTTTGAGATACCAAGGAAACTTTTTGGCAAAGATGGGCACGATAAAGGACAGAAATAGTATGGACCTAACAGAAGCAGAAGATATTAAGAAAAGGTGGCAAAAACACACAAAAGAACTATATAGAAAAGACCTTAATGACCCAGATATCCATAATGGTGTGATTACTCACCTAGAGCCAGACATCCTGGAATGTGAAGTCAAGTGGGCCTTAGAAAGCATTACTACAAACAAAGCTAGTGGAGGTGGTGGAATTCCAGTTGAGCTATTTCAAATCCTAAAAGATGATGCTATGAAAGTGCTGCACTCAATATGCCAGCAAATCTGGAAAACTCAGCAGTGGCCACAGGACTGGAAAAGGTCAGTTTTCATTCCAATCCCAAAGAAAGACAATGCCAAAGAATGCTCAAACTACCACACAATTGCACTCATTTCACAGGCTAGCAAAGCAATGCTCAAAATTCTCCAAGCTTGGCTTCAACAGTACGTGAACCATGAACTTCCAGATGTTCAAGCTGGATTTAGAAAAGGCAGAGGAACCAGAGATAAAATTGCCAACATCCACTGGATCATCAAAAAAGCAAGAGAGTTCCAGAAAAACACCTACTTCTGCTTTATTGACTATGCCAAAGCCTTTGACTGTGTGGATCACAACAAACAAACTGTGTGGAAAATTCTGAAAGAGATGGGAATACCAGACCACCTGACCTGCCTCCTGAGAAACCTGTATGCAGGTCAGAAAGCAACAGTAGAACTGGATATGGAACAACAGACTGGTTCCAAATCGGGAAAGAAGTACATCAAGGCTGTATATTGTCACCCTGCTTATATGCAGAATACATCATGAGAAATGCTGGACTGGAGGAAGCACAAGCTGGAATCAAGATTGCTGGGAGAAATATCAATAACCTCAGATATGCAGATGACACCACCCTTACAGCAGAAAGTGAAGAGGAACTAAAGAGCTTCTTGATGAAAGTGAAAAAGAAGAGTGAAAAAGTTGGCTTAAAACTCAACATTCAGAAAACTAAGAACATGGCATCTGGTCCCATCACTTTATGGCAAACAGATGGGGGAAACAATGGAAACCATGAAAAACTTTTTTTAGGGGGCTCCAAAATCGGTGCAGGTGGTAACTGCAGCCATGAAATTAAAAGATGCTTGCCCTTGGAAGAAAAGTTATTTCCAACCTAGACAGCACATTAAAAAGCAGAGACATTATTTTGCCAACAAAGGTCCATCTAGTCAAAGCTATGGTTTTTCCGGTAGTCATGTAAGGATATAAGGGTTGGACTACAAAGAAAGCTGAGTGCCAAAGAATTGATGCTTTTGAACTGTGGTGTTGAAGACTCTTGAGAGCCCCTTGGACAGCAAGGGCATCCAACCAGTTTGTCCTAAAGGAAATCAGTCCTGAATGTTCATTGGAAGGACTGATGCTGACCTGAAACTCCAATACTTTGGCCACCTGATATGAAGAACTGATTCATTTGAAGAGACCCTGATACTGGGAAAGATTGAAGGAGGAGAAGGGATGACAGAGGATGAGATGATTAGATGGCATCACCAGCTCAATGGACATGGGTTTGAGTAAACTCAGGGAGTTGGTGATGGACAGGGAGGCTTGGCGTGCTGCAGTCCATGGGGTCCCAAAGAGTCGGACATGACTGAGCAACTGAACTGAACTGATAAATATATATAAGGATTCACTCACAAAATTGAAGTAGAATTCCTTCCTCTTCTGGGGACCTCAGTTTTTCTCTCAAAACTTTCAACTGATTGGATGAGACCTCTCAGCGTATGGATGATAATCTCCTTTAGTCAAAGGCTTAAATGCTGCTGCTGCTACTGCTGCTAAGTCGTGTCAGTCGTGTCCGACTCTGTGCAACCCCATAGATGGCAGCCCACCAGGCTCCTCTGTCCATGGGATTCTCCAGGCAAAAGTACTGGAGTGAGGTGCCATTGCCTTCTCCGGCTTAAATGCTGCTGCTGCTAAGTTGCTTCAGTCGTGTCCAACTCTGTGAGACCCCATAGATGGCAGCCCAGCAGGCTCCCCCAAAGCTAGTCCCATCTAAAAAAATACCACCACAGACTGGTGTTTGACCAGACAGGTGGGCACCGTAGCCTCACCCTGTTGACACATGAAATTAACTGTCAAGGATGCCCTTCTTCCTCCATCCCAACCTCCTCCAGCAGAGGATAGAAAGATAAAATTATATTTCTAAGACTCCCTTGCAGCTAGGTAGGGCAGCTCGGGCACAAAATTTAAGGGATTATTGAAACACTCAGTAATTGAGATAAACAGTGTTAGTGAAGTATTTTTAAAATTAGCATATAATGCAACATTTCTGGGTTTTTTGTTTTTGTTTCCAGTATGGTTTGGCATAGCACTCAGTTCTTAACATGATTAGGTTCCATCAGTGAGATGCACTCGTGATATCTGAAAGGCAGAAATGAGGTGGAAGATCTCTTTCTATGCTGGTCAAGCCTGTGTTCCAGCATGCCATCACTTGCTTTAATGAGGGTTGCAAAGTGTGGGCTAGGGCATGTACCTTTTTCTGCTGAAGATGGAGTGAGCACAGCAAAGTTCTAGAGCCACTACTTACAGTGACTGCAGCTCCTGACAACAAAAACTGAAGATCTTGTGTGCCACAATTAAGACCCAGTGCGGCCAAATAAATTTTTTGTTGTTGTTGTTAAAGGCCAGGGCACTTCCCTGGTGTCTCAGTGGGAAAGAATCTGTCTGCCAATGCAGGAGGCACAGATTCAGTCCCTGGTCCAGGAAGATCCCACATGCCATGGGGCAGCTAAACCTGTGGGCCACAACTACTGAAGCCCATACACCCTAGAGCCCGGGCTCCACAGCAGAGAAGTGGCTGCAGTGAGAAAACCATACATCTCAACTAGAGGAAACCCGTGCGCAGCAAAGAAGACCCAGTAGAGCCAAAAATAACTGACTAAATAAATATTTTTTAAAAAGAACAAAAATGTCTAAGGTTCAACTAAACTTTGTAGATGGACCTCGTATGGAGGAGTAACTCCAGCTCCAGGTTGCTGACTGTGTTCAAAATTCAGCTCTATTGCTAACTAGCTCTGCAATTAGCAAGTTCCTTAATCTCTTTTGCTTTTGATTTTTTTTTTTTTTTGTAAAGTAGGATAAGAATTGTTCCTTAAAAAGCCTATTTGCAATGACTACTGAAGGACCGGAGAAGGCAATGGCACCCCACTCCAGTACTCTTGCCTGGAAAATCCCATGGGCGGAGGAGTCTGGTAGGCTGCAGTCCATGGGGTCGCTAAGAGTCGGATACGACTGAGCGACTTCACACTTTTCACTTTCACTGAAGGATTAAGTAAGCTAATACAAGAAAAGTGTCTGAAAAAACAAGCCAGTTGTCTGGGAGTGTTGCTATGATGATGTTAACGATAATGCTGAACAGATGCTGTTACTGCTGCCATGTAAGTCATCATTATATCCCTAAATCTTTATTAATTCTGTGGATTTGATTTTAAAATAATAATTGCTGAATTTCCCATTCTGGTTGAAGTAATAATGAAAACAAAGGCAAGCAAATTCATAAACTGACCTAATGCAGGAGAAGCAATTGCTCTTTGGCAAGAGCTTGCTAGCTCCTTGGGGAATAACTGAAATCCTGAGACTGGGGATGGACACTGAGTCAACTGCACCCACGCCTGAAAGGGCGGGATGAATCCAGCTGATACCTGAACAGTTCTTTGCACATTCACTAGGGAGATGGCCATTGCATTACAGGCAGGCAAGCAGGCCCTTCCCCATTTCTGGGTTGTACAGGCAGTGCCACCATGTTGAGAAGGATTCTGAAGTCATGCCCAAACTCAGCTTGAATTGGTAGGTCCTTAACCAATTAAGGATCCTTGTCATGACCTGGAAATACTCTATGTCTGGGATCATCAAACTATAGGCCAAGGTCATCCTACCACATGTTTTTTATGACCCATGAGTGGAGAATGTTTTTCAAATGGTTGAAAAAATGGTGGGGAGGGGTGGGAGGTAGAAGGGAAGATCAAGAGGGAGGGGACACGTATATACCTATGGCTGATTCTTGCTGATGCATGGCAGAAACCAACACAACATTGTAAAGCAAGTATCCTCCAATTAAGAATAACTACACTTTCTTAAAAGCTAAAAAAAAATATACTATTTTATAGGGCATTAAAATGATATGAAATTCAGATTTCACTGTCCATAAATAGTTTTGAATTTGGTCTATAAAAAAAGTGGCGGAAAATTATTCATTCTTGTCATAAAAATTCTGAAATTTTCTTTTGGCTCAGAAAGTCTAAAATATTTACTATCTGGCCCTTTACAGAAAAAGGGCCTGCAGCCCCTATTTTACCTGATCCAGAGGAGCCCAGTGTATTCCCACAATGTGCCTTCTCTTCCTCTCACCCTCAAGGCTGTTCCTACTTTTTAAACTGGAGTACAGTTGATTTACAACATTGTGTTAGTTTCAGGTGTACAGCAAACTACACAATATATACATGTTCTTTTCAGATAATTTTCCATTACAGGTTATAATAAAATATTGAAAATAGTTTCCTGTCCATGTGTACTAAGTCACTTCAGTCATGTCTGACTCTTTGCTACCCTATGGACTATAGCCCACCAGTTTTCTCTGTCCATGGGATTCTCCAGGCCAGAATAGTAGAGTGTCCTTTTCTAGGGGATCTTCCTGATCCAGGGATTGAGCCCATGTCTCCTATGTCCACTGCACTGGCAGGTGAGTTCTTTACCACTAGCGTGACTTGGGAAGCCCATTGTTTCCTGTGCTATATAGTAAATCCTGTTGCTTATCTATTTTATGTAAAGTAATTTCTATCCATTAATCCCATACTCCTAGTTTATCCTTCCTCTCCTCCCTTTCCTCTTTGGTAAACAGAAGTTGTTTTCTGTGTCTATAAGTCTGTTTCTGTTTTGTATGTAGACTCATTTGTATGTGCTTCTTATTTTAAACTTGATTTTCTTGTACTAGTACTGTGGGTAGGAGCCCAAGAGTCCTATGGATTCTCTTTCTTTTGGTAGAAAATTTCTTGTAAAATTATTCATGTCAAGTATTTGGTTTGCCTTTGGTTTTTATCAAATACTTAAAATGAGTTGGTGGCTCTCACTGTCTTCTATGTTGACTAAAGTGTAAGAGAGCTCCACAGCATTCTCACGATGAAACATTCTTACTGCTGCTTCTACTTTCATGGGGCCTGCCAGATCTATTTTATCTAACTTCCTTTATCAAACTATCTAACTTTTATGCTTTTATTTAAAAAAAAAAAAAAACTTTCTTAGACTTTGCCCACTACCACCCACGTCTCCTCTCTGACTAATTGCAGACACTTGAAAAGTATTTGCTTCTTATAAATTATTTTATTTTTGGCTGCACTGGGTCTTTGTTGCTGCCCGTGGGGTGTCTCCAGTTGCAGTGCACAGGCTTATCATTATGGTGGCTTCTCTTCTTGCTGAGCACAGGCTCTAGGCCTGTGGGCTTCAGTAACTGCAGCACTCAGCCTCGGTAGCTGTGGCTCATGGGCTCTAGAGCGAAGGCTCAGTAGTTGTGGTGCATGGGCTTAGTTGCTCTGTGGCTTGTGAAATCTTCCCAGACCAGGGATCAAACCCGTGTCCCCTGCATTGGCAGGCAGATTCCTATCCACTGTACTACCAGGCAAGTCCAATATTTGCTTTCTTGGTACAGTGCTTTCCCGATAGCCTGGACCTTGAACATTCCCCATTCCCAGAAGTCAGGCACCTTTCTCTTCAACCTGAGCTACCCGGTGACCTTTCTCCAGAAAAACTGTGTGAACTTTGAATTTTTTCAAAGTAATAAGTCTCCTGATAATTATAACACCGCCAGAGCTTATCTTTATTTCTGATTGATCTTCAGTTGGCACCGACTCCTAAAACTTTCTCCTTCTAGGCTCCACCTCTGTGTCCTGCACTGCAGTTAATGATCTATCAATATTAACAAATGCATAAGAGTTTTAAAAGAACTGCTTTTAAAAAGAAGCCTGTAGAAATTCTTTCAGGAGAGAGAAAAATCCTTAAGAGAGTAAATAGTAATACTGTAACTGTATGTTCTGGGGATTTTTGTTTTCTTCTTTTTAGTATTTGCATGACAGCCACGATATCCCTTCTTTTCTGAAAATGTGTCTCCTGAAGCCTATTTACTCATTCGTCAACCATTTACTTTATTTTTCTTAACTGATTTTTACAAAAGCAACATTCACTCTTTGTGACAGTTATAAAGAAAAACCACCCTTCCCCTCCTTTCTTCAACCTCACTTGCCAGGTTAACCCAGGATTGCATCTAGGATTTCTTTCATCCACTTCACTATATTCAGATAGGCAAAAACAAATGTAAAGAGTTATTTTTTTCCTTGCCTTTTACAAAGAATAGAGGTGTTCCATACATATCACTATGAAATTATAATCAATATGCATGCATATAACTCCTTCTTCTTGTATATTTCATGGTAGCGCTCTTGGTGTCTCTGTTGATAGACTGTCAATCCAACAAAGATTTACTTCACACAAAATAAATGCTAGACACTTCAGTAAATGCTAGGGAGAGAAAAATGAATAGCACATCACTTTTGATGAAGTCAAGGTTCCGTGGAAGAAACTAAACAAATGATTTCATGAGAACATGAAGTGCTACAATGAGAGGTTTACTGTTATACAGAGAAAAGACAGAGAAACAGAAGGAGATTTAGATTCATCTAGGGAGAAACTAACAGACAAGCGGGGAAGGCACAGGTTTAGGGAACAGCATGTGCAAAGCCCAGGAAGTTTGATGGAACATGGCACCCCCAAGAAACTGCCTAATGCACAGTATGGAGCAGCTGGAAAGGGCAGAATGGTAGGTTGGCACAGAAGTGAATGGACTTGTATACCAAGCGAGACAATCTGGACACATCCAGTGGGGGCTGAGAGTAAAGGAAGGACATTCCAGGATCTTAGCCTGAGAATAAGATCCTGGTTTTAGTCATTTAAGATACCTGGTGGTGGGAAGTTGTGGAGCAATGGGTTTTATCTTCTATTAATAAATCCTGATAATAGCAGTTGTAAAGAGGCTTGGCAATGGAAAGAAAAAGTAGTTTGAGATTCTATAATTTGCATATGAAATAAGTACATCAAAGATAAAATATTACAGTTAAAAATGATACCTGGCAGGTTAACTTGCGAAGAAAGACCAGATATAACAGGGGATGGAAAGAAGCTATTGACAAAATCTAGTCAAGAGGATTAGGGACTGAGGTGGGCCAGTGGCCAAGAAGGGAGGGAAGAGGATCAGATTTGTTTTTTGAGGTTGACCCAGTAGGGCTTGGGAGAAGGCAGTGGCACCCCACTCCAGTACTCTTGCCTGCAAATCCCATGGACGGAGGAGCCTGGTAGGCTCCAGTCCATGGGGTCGCTAAGAGTCAGGCACGACTGAGCGACTTCACTTTCACTTTTCACTTTCATGCATTGGAGAAGGAAATGGCAACCCACTCCAGTATTCTTGCCTGGAGAATCCCAAGGACAGAGGAGCCTAGTGGGCTGTTGTCTATGGGGTCACACAAAGTCGGACACGACTGAAGCAGCAGCAGCAGCAGCAGTAGAGCCTGTGGGTGGACTGGAGAGTGGTGGTGCAGGATTGCTTTTTAGCTTGGGCAATCAGATATACCCATTGAAGGAAGCACAGTGGAGGGCAGTTCTGCCCAGGAAGGGTGATAACTTCCGTTTTGTACATGTTGAATTTGAGGTGCCTGTGGAAACATCTTGGGCTCTGAACATTTTCCAAATACGTAGCAGTGATGGCCCTTCTAAAATATTTCATTTAACTTTGTGATAGGTTTTCCCCCTTCACAGAGAAAGAGGAATGAAATGACTCAGTAGGGTTGCAACCACGGACTCCAGTGTCAGGAGGTGGGAGCCACACAGCCCCAGGGACTGCACACTCAGTGCCCCTAAGTGAACTCACAGATGCTTCCTCTAGCAGACAATCTGCAAAAACATGACCTCTGGGTAGATCAGTCAGTAAACAGCATCCATCCACTGGGCTGAGGCACACATGGAGAAGCCATGGCTAGAAGAGTGGACTGTGGATAAGATTCCACCAGGCTACCCTCATCAGTCAGGCACTTGTGTACAGGTCCCAGCCTGCACAGCCATAAGCAGTAGCCCACGGTCATCAGAGACCTCTTCTTTAAAAAAATTATTTTTAATTGTAGTGTAATTGCTTCACAATGTTGTGTTAGTTTCTGCTGTACAACACCATGAATCAGCTATTTAAGTATACATATATCCCCACCCTCTTAAGCCTCCCCCCTACCCCATCCGGCATCCCATCTCTCTCTCAGTTATCACAGAGCTCCGAGCTGAGTTCCCTGTGATATGCAGCAGCTTCCCACTAGCTTTCTATTTCACACATGGTAGTGTATGTATGTCAATGCTACTCTCTCAGTTAATTGCCTAATCCAACAGATACTTATCAATCCACCTCTTATTTTATTCAGTAAGCACACAATACTCCACTCTGGGCCAAGCACATTGGACACCAGGAACACCATCATGAGCAAGACTTGCCCTCAAGTTGCTCTCAGACAAGTGTGGGAGTCTGAAGTGACAACCCCCAAATCCCACTATCACATGATGAATGATTTCAAACTGATTGGTGCAAAGTATAGCTGTATGAGAAAAGGAAAAGCTCTTTGGGGCAGAGTTACAGGAAGCTTCAGGGAGCAAAAGTCAGTGAGAATCTTCCAGGGTTAGTGGGAATCCCCAAGACAGACAAGATTCTCAGAAGGATCTTCCACAGAGGGGAAGGCTGTTGGTTCCCAGACATGATCAGGAGAATCATCTGGAGAGCTTTTTAGGATATCAGCAAAGGAGATATTTGCAATTTAAAAACCTGAAGGTGTACAGAAAAATTAAAGAATTTATCCATGGAGAGCACTGCTCTTTGTTATTTGGGATAGAAACATAATAATCTTGTCTTTTTAAGTGCAAGGCCCAGGAACTTGGGTGGAGGGGAAGACTAATGCAAAAAGGGCTAACCTTGTCTGCAAACCAAAGGGGGAGCCTCTCAGAGTTTGAGGAAGATGCCTCCAATTCTTGCATCTTCCAGATTGTTCCCAGAGAAACACCTCAAATAGGAGATGATACTGGAAGGCTGGAGAGGAGAGGCAGTGACCTATCGGTTTGGGCATCTTTTACAAATTCCTGTAGACTCCAAGGTGGCACTAGCGGTAAGAGACCTGCCTGCCAATGCAGGAGACATAAGAGACTTGCGTTCAAACCCTGGGAGGGGAAGATCCCCTGGAGAAGGAAATGGCAACCCACTCCAGTATTCTTGCCTGGAGAATCCCATGGATAGAAGAACCTGGCAGGCTACAGTCCATAGGGTCGCACAGAATTGGACACGACTGAAATGACGGAGAAGGTGATGGCACCCCACTCCACTACTCTTGCCTGGAAAATCCCATGGATGGAGGAGCCTGGTGGGCTGCAGTCCATGGGGTTGAGAAGAGTCAGACACGACTGAGCGACTTCACTTTCACTTTTCACTTTCATGCATTGGAGAAGGAAATGGCAACCCACTCCAGTGTTCTTGCCTAGAGAATCCCAGGGACAGGGCATCCTGGTGGGCTGCCGTCTCTGGGGCGCACAGAGTCGGACACGACTGAAGTGACTTAGCAGCAGCAGCAGCAGAATGACTTAGCACGCACACACATGGGTCCCACAGAGTCGGACACGACTGAAGTGACTTAGCATGCACATGGGTGGCTTAAACAACAAAGGTTATTTGTCACAGTTTCGGAAGCTGAAAGTCTAAACTGCCAGTGGATTCAGTTCCTGGTGGGGGCTCCCACCCTGGTTTGTAGACAGCCACCTTCTTGCTGTGTTCCCACACGGAGAACTCTGGTCTCTTCTCTCCTTATAAGTCACTAATCTTATCTTGGGGCTCCATCCTCATGACCTCATTTAAATCTAATCACCTCCCAAGGCCCCCACCTCCAAATAGATATTCCTCACATTTGGAGGTTAGGGCTTCAACACATGAATTTGGAGGGAATACAAACATTCATTTGACAGCAGGAAGGAACCTGAAAGTGGGAGAGAGGGAAGGAGAGAAGATGGGAAGAGGGCACTCTGGGGGCAGGGAGCAGGTAAGGTCAGGGCATAAAGTCCAGGCAAGAGCCCTGGAGCGGGCTGCCATCTCCTTCTCCAAAAGATGGCAGTGACATTCTGTTACTCCTCTAATGGTGGGAAAGGCCAAGTCCTAGCAGCAGTGGTGCCTGATAGTGAATAGTGCCTTGTTTCCTGTTCTACCTTTAGTCTTCCCCATTTAGCTTTTGTTGTTTTTTAGTTACTAAGCCATGTCTGACTCCTTTGCAGCCCTATGGACTGTAGCCCACCAGGCCCCTCTGTCCATGGATTTTCTCAGGCAAGAATACGGGAGTGGGTTGCCATTCACTTCTCCAGGGGATCTTCCCAACTCGGATTGAACCCGGGTCTTTTGCATTGCAGGTAGATTCTTTACAGTTGGAGTCACCAGGGAAGCCCTCCCCACTCATTAGTTAAGCTTTATTATCCACTAATTAGTGTCCGCCTAGTGGTGGTGATAACCCTGGGGAAAGCAGGGAGTGGGTGATCTTTTGAAACAAATACAGGATAGGGAGACCACCAAACTGACCAGGGAAAAAGTATACATATAGTTGATTCACTTCATTGTACTTCAGAAATTAACATTTAAAGCAATTATATTCCACTGAAATATATGTGTGTGTATATATATATATACACACACACACATAAATATTTTTTTAAAAAAGGAAAAAGCTGGGATAATAGGTGAAAGAAAAAACAAGGAAAATCTCTGAATCTCCTTCCCTTTAACGTAGGAATCCTCAGACACATGTAGGAGGAAAATGAAATTTCCATGGAAACATATATCATGGAAGCTTGAGTTCTTTCAAAGCTAAAATAAAAGTAAAGTGTAAATAAAGATTTCCTTTCTATGTCTGTCTGCCCCTGAAAATTCTGTTTCTGAAGGTTTGGGGGTGGGGTTGTGCCCAGATGGCCCTGATACACCACCAGGTTTAGGGACCACTGCCATAGACAGGGGCTTCCTAGGTGGGTGGCTCCGAGGTAAAGAATCCGCCTGCCAATGCAGGAGACACACATTCAGTCCCTGGGTGGGGAAGATCCCCTGTAGGAGGAAACAGCAACTCATTCTAGTATTCTTGCCTGGAAAATCCAGAGGAACCTGGTGGGCCACAGTCCATGGAGTCGCGAAGAGTCAGACACAATTGAGCAGGAACACACACCATAGACTATGGGGACCAGGAGTGTTTCAAGGAAGTGTGTTTTTTAGAAAGCTAAAAAAGTTTCTAAAACTTTTTTTGTGTATTTTAGACAGCTCAGCCTGCTGGGTCATGAGACCTAGAGGTAGCCTGAGAGATGGGCCCTCCTGAGGTTTCCTGTATGTGCCCCCACCGTGCAGCCTGCCAGTTTGCATTCCCATCGTCTCCCTGGGAAGGAGCATTCTCCCTGGCAGCAAGGTATCTTCACTTGAATTCCAGTGTCTGTTGTGGAAGGAGGATAAAAAGCATCTTTGTCATGTGTTTGTCATTCATCAGGATGCCATCTCTGAAAGACAGGGGCAGAACCAAGGCCACTTGGACCTACTCCTGGCTTTGGGATCTTGTTAGCTTCTTGCTTCTGTATCTGATCAGAAAATCAGGAGGAAATTGCTAAAGCTAATACCTGCCTTTTGCATTAAGCTGAGTGTAGATGGGTTTCAACGGAGAAGGCAATGGCACCCCACTCCACTACTCTTGCCTGGAAAATCCCATGGATGGAGGAGCCTGGTAGGCTGCAATCCATGGGGTTGCTAAGAGTCGGATACGACTGAGCGACTTCACTTTCACTTTTCACTTTCATGCATTGGAGAAGGAAATGGCAACCCACTCCAGTGTTCTTGCCTGGAGAATCCCAGGGACGGGGGAGCCTGGTGGGCTGCCATCTATGGGGTCACACAGAGTCGGACACGACTGAAGTGACTTAGCAGCAGCAGTAGCAGATGGGTTTCAAAAGAGGGAGCCTGCCTCCTCCTTATTTCCCTACTTTTTAGTAGAGCACTAAAAAGAAATTCAAGATGTTGCTCTTCTTACAAAATGATACTTTAAACTTGTCCTTAGCTAAGGCAGGTCTTAAGTCGAACTTGACTGAGCAGGCATGCACGCACTCACACTGGGGAAGCAAACCCTTGTGGGGGTCCTTTTCCCCTTAGAAATGCATCCTGAGCTCTAAATGTGAGGGACAGAACAATTACCGGGCATAATAAAAGGAATGACCCCTAAACCTACCCAGCCTCCTCCCTCCACCCTCCCCCCCCCACCGCCCCACTCCGCACCTTCCTTTCTAATGTAAATGTGGGCAATACCAGGAAACGAGCTGGCACTGTATTTGCTGTCTTCATATCTCCACTCTGTCTCTTTGGAGTCTTGGGTAAACATGCCCCCAGCCGCAGAGTTCCACTGATGGTGAGCACACGGCCTTGGACATCAGGCACCTCCCCTGTAAGTTCTGATTAACATCTCTCAAATCCACGACACACTTTCTGAGTCAAAGAACTAAAGAGACTGTCCCAAAACTTAAAACAATACGTGTCTCACACAGGAAAATTCTTAAATAAATCGTTCTTTTGCAAACATCAGGAGAAAACTTCTACTTTAAGAGTCATCTCACTGTGCTCATGGGGACTTAAACACATAAGTCTCAAATATGTTTATATATATACTAGGAAGCTGTATACAGTGTAAGTATAGATATGGTATTATTAGTGTTATATAATCCTTCAGCTATAGGATGAAGTAATACATGTATCACATATGAATGCATGCCCCATAATATGGAGTTGTTACACACCATGCTAAGATTTGTACTATTAATAACTATATACCATTCCAAATGCTAATTGTCATTTTTCAGAGACCAAGCATTTGTTTTGGAAGAACAAGGCCACAGCTCACATTGTTCTAACAGTGTGGCCAGCTGCTGGCTTTACCACAATGGGACCCATTGTTGGGTAAATGGAGCCCCTCAGGTGAATGTAATTATGCAAATCCTTCCCTAACTACCAGCACTCTCCCGTCCTCTCCCTAGGGCCTCCCACCAGTGGGAACACTGTCACATTTCATTATGGGAGGCCTCGCTTGTTTCCTGGGAGTGTCCCCACCACGTTCTCAGGCCTGATGGGCAGAACCTGCTGCTGGCTCCATTCCCGAGGTTCTGCCAGGCCCACTAAGCTGCTGGGAGAAGACCAAACCCTTTTCACCAGCTGACACATTTCTTTGCAATATGTCACACATTGGCAAACCTATCCTTTAATTCCCTTGTGTGTCTACCCCGGATTCAAGGCAGGATCAGTTCAGTTCGGTCGCTCAGTCATGTTTGACTTTGCGACCCCAAGGACTACAGCACTCCAGGCTTCCCTGTCCTTCACCAACTCCCAGAGCTGGCTCAGACCCGTGTCCATGGAGCCAGTGATGCCACCCAACCATCTCATCCTCTGTCGTCCCCTTCTCCTCCTGCCTTCAATCTTTCCCAGCATCAGGGTCTTTTTCAATGAGTCAGTCTCCTCAGGTGGCCAAAGTATTGGAGCTTCAGCTTCAGCATCAGTCCTTCCAATGAATACTCAGGACTGACTTCCTTTAGGAGTGACGGGTTTGATCTCCTTGCAGTCCACAGGTAATTCTAAGGCCAGAGGCCAGAGAGGTAGGGAAAGATGCTGGAAGTTATGTAGCTCCAAGGTCAAGTGTCTGTCGTGTCTCTCTCTCTTTCTCACTCTCTCTCTTTCTCACTCTCTCTCTCACATAGACACACACACACACACTCAAACACATGGTTACTCTTCATTTACTCCAGAAGAACCCTCTGTGGTGACTGAATATAAGCATTCCCCATCCACAGACAGAAAACTGAGCTGCATTTGCTTCTTTATTGACACAACCGGAGACATACCTAGAAATAGGGAACCTGGACAAATAGATCTCTTGAAAGTCCCCACCTTTTAAATTTTACATGAGTCACTCAGTGTGCAGGGGTCATTTTTTCCACATTTTTGGTGATTTCCCACAGTCACCAAAATAGAAGTCTGCCTACAGTGGGTCCTGCATACATGTGAGGGAACACAAATTAACACCTTTTTCCTTTCTAGAACTAGCTCAGTGAAAGAATTTTGGTTTAATAATTACTTCTCAACATTCTGTATGTTGTTATCCTACCCTCTGCTAAGTTTTTTATTTTATTTGTAATTGGGGGATAATTACTTTACAATATTGAGATGGTTTCTGCCATACATCAACATGAATCTGCCATAGGTATACACATGTCCCCTCCCTCTTAAACCTCCCTCCCACCTTCTCCTCATCACAGGAGGTCATCCCCTCTAGGTTGTCACAGAGCACTGGACTTGACTTTGGGTTCCCAACATCATACAGCAAATTCCCACTGGCTATCTATTTTACATATGGTAACATACATGTTTCAGTACTACTCTCTCAAGTCATCCCACCCTCTCCCTCCCTGACTGTGACCTAAAGTATGTTCTTTATATCTGCATCTCCTTTGCTGCCCTGCAAATAGGATCATTAGTACCATCTTTCTAAATTCCATATATATGTGTTAATATATGATATTTGTCTTACTCTTTCTGACTGACTTCATTCTGTATAATAGGCTCTAGGTTTATCCACCTCATTAGAACTGACTCAAATGCATCCCTTTTATAGCTGAGTAATATTCCATTGTGTATACATACCACAGCTTCTTTATCCATTCATCTGTCAGTGGACATCTAGGTTGCTTCTGTGTCCTCAGTTCAGTTCAGTTCAGTCACTCAGTCGTGTCTGACTCTTTGCGACCCCATGAATCGCAGCACGCCAGGCCTCCCTGTCCATCACCAACTCCTGGAGTTCACTGAGACTCACGTCCATCGAGTCAGTGATGCCATCCAGCCATCTCATCCTCTGTCGTCCCCTTCTCCTCCTGCCCCCAATCCCTCCCAGCATCAGGGTCTTTTCCAATGAGTCAACTCTTCACATGAGGTGGCCAAAGTATTGGAGTTTCAGCTTCAACATCAGCCCTTTCAATGAACACCTAGGACTGATCTCCTTTGGGATGGACTGGTTGGATCTCCTTGCAGTCCAAGGAACTCTCAAGAGTCCTCCAACTTCACAGTTCAAAAGCATCAGTTCTTTGGCGCTCAGCTTTCTTCACAGTCCAACTCTCACATCCATACATGACCACTGGAAAAACCATAGCCTTGACTAGACGGACCTTTGTTGGCAAAGTAATGTCTCTGCTTTTCAATATGCTATCTAGGTTGGTCATAACTTTCCTTCCAAGGAGTAAGCATCTCTTAATTTCATGGCTGCAGTCACCATCTACAGTGATTTTGGAGTCCCCCAAAAATAAAGTCTGACACTGTTTCCACTGTTTCCCCATCTATTTCCCATGAAGTGATGAGACCGGATGCCATGATCTTCGTTTTCTGAATGTTGAGCTTTAAGCCAACTTTTTCACTCTCCTCTTTCACTTTCATCAAGAGGCTTTCTAGTTCCTCTTCACTTTCTGCCATAAGGGTGGTGTCATCTGCATATCTGACGTTATTGATATTTCTCCCAGCAATCTTGATTCCAGCTTGTGCTTCTTCCAGCCCAGCGTTTCTCATGATGTACTCTGCATAGAAGTTAAATAAGCAGGGTGACAATATACAGCCTTGATGTACTCCTTTTCCTATTTGGAACCAGTCTGTTGTTCCATATCCAGTTCTAACTGTTGCTTCCTGACCTGCGTACAGGTTTTTCAAGAGGCAGGTCAGGTGGTCTGGTATTCCCATCTCTTTCAGAATTTTCCACAGTTTATTGTGATCCACACAGTCAAAGGCTTTGGCATAGTCAATAAAGTAGAAATAGATGTTTTTCTGGAACTCTCTTGCTTTTTCGATGATCCAGTGGATGGTGGCTGTGTTCTAGCTATTGTAAATAGTGCTGCAGTGAACACTGGGGTACACGTGTCTTTTTCAATTGTGATTTCCTGAGGGTATATGCCCCATAGTGGCATTGCTGGGTCACATGGAGGTTTTACTCCTAGTTTTTTAAGAACTCTCTGTACTATTCCCCCTAGTGGCTATACCAGTTTCATCTGTTAAGTTTTAACTGTTGAGAGAATTTGAATATAAAGTCAGATGTAAAGACAGTGAACCAAAGAACATTTTTTCAGGAGAAAATAAAACACAGAATCACTAATTACAAATGTTATTTACTTTAAATCTAAACTAGCCTTGATATCAAGATGATCATCAAAGAATCAGATATTCTAAATGTCAGAGGCTTTGTGAAATTTGCAAATCATGAGTGAGGATACAGACTAAGTTTTGGTTAGCAGAACGAGATTGGGGGAAAAAGGTCAAAATTACTGGCAAAGAGTTCTCATAATTCAGAGCCAAACCATATATGAGAGAGATTATCAGGGAAGATGATGGCTTATTTCTTCAGTCACACAAAAGTAGTATGACTATTGTGGGATAGAACTGGAAGAAATAGAATGTATGTATGAGTAAATGAATAGGATTCTGTGTATTTTTAAGCTTTCCTGGAATCTGTCATTTTAGTTTTAAAAAAGAAAAAAAGATTTGGGCTCTGGTAATAAAATATAGTTCAATATTTTTCATATTATTTCAAGGGCTCTTAGATTTAGGTAGATGAAGTAAAAATAAATTCATGTATTAGAACCTACTACAATAGATTCAAGATTTCTAAAAGGGTATCTATCACATGTAGGAAATAAGCAGATTTTCTCATTGCACAGTTTCATTACAACCAGATTATGATATCTTAAGTCTTTCATTATGTTTTATCTGTCATCTGTTTGGTCCTCTGCACTGGCCATAAACTGTGCCAGGTACTTTATTCATTCATTGGAAGCTCTTTATTTCTCCAAGCAATCACATGAGGGGTAATGATTTCCATTTTACAGAATTGGAAACTGAGGCCCAGCTACATCAAGGAAAAAGCATAAACAAGAAAGGAAATAAATCCATCATGAAATGGGCCCTAACATTGAGCAGATCCTGGGGATCCTTGCCTTTTGTGGCCTCTTCTCTAATGTTCTCTTAAGGAGAGTTTGGTGGGAGTATGACCACTCTGAGCACAGGAGTTTGGAGAATGGAAAGCCCACATATCAACTATCAGAGTCTCAAATGAAGATGAGCCTCATCAGCCCTTGTCGAAGAGTCCACCAGTAAAACCTGCCAAGACGTCATAGGCACATCCTGCCATCAGTCCCTACAAACTGAACTTGTTTTTTTTCTAAAATTGCCACAATAGGGACTTCCCTGGCTGTCCAGTGGTTAAGACTTCGCCTTCTAATGTAGGAGGTGAGGATTCGATCCCTGATGGGGAGACTAAGATCCCACATACCTTGTAGCCAAAAAACCAAAACAGAAAACAGAAATAATATCGTAACAAACTCAACAGACTTTAAAAATGGTCCACATGAAAAAAAAATTTTTAATCATCATAAAATTGCAGCAATATTAAGATTTTTTTAATATTAAGATTTCTTAAAACTGCTTTTAATTCTCTTTAGTGTCATGATTCCATTTGGCATTTTTTCTTGTTTCCTATAATACTTGGTATGTTATGATATGTTTACAAATAAAATAAAGTAAAAAACTAGAATAAGGGAAAGAAAGCACTTTTATCACACACACACAAAAAAAAACTGCCCTGGTGAGGCAGGCAAGAAATTGCATTCAATATTCCATACATGAAACACAACTTTTCATCTTTTTTGACTGATTGCCTACATGGATTTTAATCAATCCTGGGTGCAGCACTGTATGTACAGTCAGGATTCTTGCCCTAAGTTTATTATCCATATCAGTTTCATTAAGGGAGTGAATTCTTTACAAGAGCCAAATCATATCAGCTCTTTAGTACAGAACAGCAAATAATCTGTCAGTCTCGGTAAGAGCTGCACTGAAAGTATAAGGCGTGTATGTGTGTGTGTGTGTGTGTGTGTGTGTGTGTGTAAGTCGCTCAGTCGTGTCCGACTCTTTGTGACCCCATGGACTGTAGCCCGCCAGGCTCCTCTCTCCATGGGATTCTTCAGGCTAGAATACTGGAGTGTATTGCCATTTCCTTCTCCAGGGGATCTTCCCAACCCAGGGATCGAACCTGGGTCTCCGGCATTGCCGGCAGATGCTTTATCCTCTGAGCCACCAGGGAAGCCCATAAGGCCCATAGGTAGTTATTTATATGAAAGTCTTCCTGCACTAACACCTTGCTAGCAAAGCAACCACTACTTTCCCCAGGGTTCCTTTCCAGAATCACCCCCTCAGAGCCCAGCACATTCTGGGACATCAGAGCTGGAGCTTTGCTGTCCTCAGAAAGCTAAACTGTACCTGGCCTTTCAAGGTATTCTAAAACCATGAATGTGAGTGTTTAGAAAAACAACCCACCTCTCAATTATAAAGATTGTAATAAGCCGTCAAAAAGACAGTTTTGCGACTGTGGGAGTGGGAGGCAGGAAATAGAAATCTCTTTCTTGTGCTGTAGTTTTGGACTTAGGTATTAAAAGGAAACAGGCACTTGTAGTTTTCACAGTGGAGGAGGCAAAAGCAGACATGGTTGTGAATGACATCTCTTCCATCTAAAGTTGTCAGCTCAGAAACACTGCAGCCCATTGATCCCAAGCCAGAGCAGCGGTTTCTGGGGTTGTTTGAGGGGGTTTTTTTTGGCTGCCAGGCTGACAGCAATGGAAAGCTTAGAAATGACAACTGAACAATAGAAAAATTCCACCATGTTGCTATTAATCATTAAAAAGGAAAGCCGGTTCCCTGATACCAGCTGGAAAAACCTACAACAGGGCAGTCATTCCCTTTGCACGCTCCCCTCTGACCACACTGGGGAACCAAAGCAGTCAGAGGCATCTAAGATGGATGAGAGGTGGAAGGAAGTCTGTCCAAAAGGCCAGATTTTCCCATACTCTAGAAAAAGTGTCTTTGTAACTAGGGTGAAGTACATTGTTATCAGATAAAGGCCAGTGAAGCAACATGTACAATGGAGTGACTAAGAAATAGTTTATTATTTGATGGTGATGATTAATACAACAAAGTGCCAATAAGTGACTCAATTCTCAGTCTCTATTCGGAAGATTTTATCAAGTGCTTTCCTGAAGCTTGCAGAGAGATGTGAACAATTATTTACCTTTTCTTTCATATGTATATAGAAAGTCCATGCACTTAGGCACCTCCTGGCTTAAAAAAAATAAGTAAATAAAATAATCTATTTCTTTTTATTTTTTCCTTTGTTATCCCTATTCCAGAAACTTCTAGGATCAATTAAAAGCTGTTCTATGAACAATGAAGTGTTGGTGATTGCATCAGCTTTCTCCTCAACATTACCTATGCTTTAGTACTATTGTTAAGGAAATAAAAATTAACAGTAAAGAAAAAAAAATTTTTTTTTTTTGGCTTACAACAGCAGAGGTTTATTCTCTCACAGTTTTCGAATCTATATGTCTGAAGTGAAGGTGTTTACAGTAAAGAAAATTTGAAAGATAGAGCAAATCCCAACTATTTTCCCTTTTTAAAATTCCCTTCTAATGCTAATGATATGCATGCTCCGTTTTTGCATGGTAGTTAGTTTAATTCGTGGAGAAGGCAATGGCACCCCACTCCAGTACTCTTGCCTGGAAAATCCCATGGATGAAGGAGCCTGGTAGGCTGTGGTCCATGGGGTCGCTAGGAGTCAGGCACGACTGAGCGACTTCACTTTCACTTTTCACTTTCATGCATTGGAGAAGGAAATGGCAACCCACTCCAGTGTTCTTGCCTGGAGAATCCCAGGGACGGCGGAGCCTAGTGGGCTGCCGTCTCTGGGGTCGCACAGAGTCCGACACGACTGAAGCGACTTAGCATTAGTTTAATATGTGCCAAAGAATATGCGCTACTTTCTTTTACTGAACATTTCGTAGTAAGCGTTTTACTTATCTTTTGTAGGTTACATAGAACTTCATAGGCCACATTGTTCTACAATTTAATTAAGGCCCTAGTGTTTTCTTCCTTTCCTTCTTCTTTCCAACTTAACTTCCTACTCTCTTTTCCTCTTTCTTTTCTACCTATTGCAAGTCCCATCGTTTCTTATTTGTTTAGTCTTTTTTTACACCGAGTTTCCAGAAATGTGATTACTATGTGAAGGCAAATGATAATTTTTATTGTTCTTTATATATAGTGCTAACTTGTTTTCCAAGATGATTGTAGCAATTCACACTGCCAGCAGTGGTAGATAAGTGTATCAAATTCCATAAGCCTCTCTTGATAGTATGTTTAAATTGTTCAAAAATCCTAATTGTTATTTTTATGTATATTTTAAAATTTTTAGCAAGGTTCAAAATTTAAGTCTTTTTGCTTGCTAATTATGTTTCCTCTTGTTCAAATAATTTATTTATCTATTGGGAGTTTTTGCTTGCTTTTCTTGCCAATTTGTATGAAGTCTTTCAATCATAAAGAAGATGCTGTATTTATCACATGTGCTCTATACCAGCTCTTTGTTGAGGAAGGTGTTTTTAATGAAGATGTAAAGATTTGCAAAGTCTCTTTAGCTTAATCTATAGACTTCCAGTTTTCGATTCCATCTTTTACTTCGAAGGTAATCAAAAGCAATCCAGGGGCTTTCCTAGTAGTCCATTGGCTAAGATGCAAGGGGCCTGGGTTCGATCCCTGGTCAGGGAACTAGATCCCACATGCCATAGCTAAGATTTGCATGCTGCAACTAAGACCCAGAGTAGCTAAATAAATAAATATTTTTCAAAAGCAATCCAACATTTAGATATTTGATAAATATTAAACTCTTTCTCCATAAATTAAAATATTTAGTTTTTTACTGTATTATTGAGTGCACGATTCAGATACAAAAGGATTTTATGCTCCAATCACTACCCACTAACCACTATCTGTTTCCTTCCTGGTCACTTCATGAGACCGGCCTTGTGACATATTAAATTCTTACCGCCATGAAGCTATTACACATGTATTTATTGTGGCTAATATGGGGCAGTGCTGCTCCATTTCTTAGTCTTTTTCTTTTGTATAATATTCTCTGATACTTTTACCTGGCCCTTCTTTGAAAGAAAAGTTTAAAATATATTATCAGGACTTCTCTGGTGGCTTAGTGGCAGAGAATCTGCCTGCCAATATAGGAGACTCAAGTTCGATCCCTGGTCCAGGAAGAATCCACATGCCGTGGGGCAACTAAAGCCCTGTGTCACAATTATTGAGCCTGTGCTCTAGAACCCAGGAGCTGCAACTATGAAAGCCTGTGCACCCTAGAGCCCATTCTCGGCAACAAAAGAAGCCACCACAAGGAGAAGCCTGTGCATTACAATTAGAGAATAGCCCCAGCTCGCAGTAACTAGGGAAAAGCCTTCATAGCAATGAAGGCCCAGGACAACCAAAAATAAAATTATATTATCAGACTTAAAATCGTCATACTGGAATTTCTTTACACCTGAGAAATTCTTTCTTGCAATACTTGAGATAAAGCGGCATGTGACGACTGGGGTATTTTAGTAACAGATGTCCTGAATTAAACTGGGTTAAGTGAATATTTTCACTCTGAACAACCTGAAGAAGACATGAACTAAGAAGCCGATAGAAAGTATAGCTAAGGAGAGGATTCCAGATCCATATTCAAGGAAAATGTAAAGAATCAGGTCCAAGGGGACTGAGTTAGCCTTGAAAAGTCGAAAAGTGGCATCTGGCACTGAGAAATCTAGGATCCAGGACAGCAAGAATAAACCAGTAAACAGACTTAGCCGAACCATGGGTATCTAACCAGACTCTTGGTTCTTGGTATTTTTCTACAAGTTCATTGAGTTTCCCTTGTGTCAGCAGTGTCATTGTGAGCCTGACCATGCATTTTATAAACTAGAAAGAAGCTTATATACTCCTGTGAACTGTCAATAAAATCCAGGCATCTGTCAGATTTCTAGAATGTTTGATGTGTTCTGCAGGAATCTTACACAAATTCTCAATGAATCTTTCATTGCAGGTTCCAAACAGGAAAAGGAGTACATCAAGGCTGTATATTGTCACCCTGCTTATTTAACTTATATGCAAAGTACATCATGAGAAATGCTGGGCTGGAAGAAACACAAGCTGGAATCAAGATTGCTGGGAGAAATATCAATAACCTCAGATATGCAGATGACACCACCCTTATGGCAGAAAGTGAAGAGGAACTAAAAAGCCTCTTGATGAAAGTGAAAGAGGAGAGTGAAAAAGTTGGCTTAAAGCTCAACATTCAGAAAACTAAGATCATGGCATCTGATCCCATCACTTCATGGCAGATGGATGGGGAAACAGTGGAAACAGTGGCTGACTTTATTTTTGGGGGCTTCAAAATCACTGCAGATGGCAGTTGCAGCAATGAAATTAAAAGACGCTTACTCCTTGGAAGGAAAGTTATGACCAACCTAGATAGTATATTCAAAAGCAGAGACATTACTTTGCCAACAAAGGTCCATCTAGTCAAGGCTATGGTTTTTCCAGTAGTCATGTATGAATGTGAGAGTTGGACTGTGAAGAAAGCTGAGCGCCGAAGAATTGATGCTTTTGAACTGTGGTGTTGGAGAAGACTCTTGAGAGTTCCTTGGACTGCAAGGAGATCCAACCAGTCCATTCTAAAGGAGATCAGTCCTGGGTGTTCATTGAAAGGGCTGATGTTGAAGCTGAAACTCCAATATTTTGGCCACCTGATGTGAAGAGCTGACTCATTTGAAAAGACCCTGATGCTGGGAAAGATTGAGGGCAGGAGGAGAAGAAGACAACAGAGGATGAGATGGTTGGATGGCATCATCAACTCTATGCACATGGGTTTGGGTGGATTCTGGGAGTTGGTGATGGACAGAGAGGCCTGGCTTGCTGCGGTTCATGGGGTCGCAAAGTGTCAGACATGACTGAGCGACTGAACTGACTGAACTCTCTTAGTACAGATTTTTAAATAAACTGAAGAACCATTTACTTTGTGATATTTTGCAATATTTTTGTTTTGAAATGTATACTCTTGAAATCGATAGTAAGTCATAATAGTGGCCTTTATTTTCCAACTTCAAAATTGCCTTTTTTTAAAATCAGAAAGGCGTGTGATACCCTCTTAGCTACAAACATCATTTTCTAAGAAATAAAATACCCTCAGCAACAAATTTCAGGCATGTTTTATTTCCTGATACGTAGATCAAGATAATGAAAATAATATGCCAGATCAGTTCTACAGAAATCTGTCTTTATTCAAACATCTCTATGAGTTTAAATACATTTTATTTATGAATGTTTTTGACAATTTCCAGAGCTTTTTCTTTCCATTAGAAACTCTTCATTCTAAATGACATCTCTATAAGTAATTATTATTTAAAGGAACAAGTATTATAAAGAAGAGATTGTTGCATCCTTTACAATACCATCTTCTCAGTCTTACCTGGTGGCTCACACATAAAGAATCTGCCTGCAATGCGGGAGACCTGGGTTCGATCCTTGGGTTGGAAATATCCCCTGGAGGAGGGCATGGCAACCCACTCCAGTATTCTTGCCTGGAGAATCCCCATGGACAGAGGAGCCTGGTGGGCTACAGTCCATGGGGTCAGAAAGAGTTGGACATGACTGAAGCAACTTAGCATGCACACACGTTCTTTCCCCCGTCTCTGCTCGCAAGCTCTAAATAGCAGCAGACAGCATTTATGTAACCTTATACACTTGGCCACAGAGATTGCTTAAGAGAAAGTCCCTGAATCAAATGAAGATGCATCGACTCCCAAGACACTGAGTGCAGCATTTCATCCTGGGAAAGCCTCATGTAACAGAAATTCTTGGAACTTTGCACCGATCCTCTCCGGTATCTATTTTTGTGTGCCCATTTCCTGGCTTTGGTGCACTTTGCCTCTAAGAGCTTGCATCTGTGATTCTCTTCTGAGGCCTGTATGGGGCTACTGGAGATACTTTGCTTTCATACATCTGCAAGCAAGTGCAGAGAGTCAGAAGCATCTGGAATGGTGTGGCCTTTAGCCAATGACCAGCTGTTATGCGAGTTTAAAAGTGCGAGAAACTTGCCCTATATCTGGACAAACCTTGAATGCCATTTGCACTCCAGAGGTTCCCCGTAGGATCCAACTAAAGCTGGAATTTTGTCTGAAATTGAATCCTTGTTTGGCTTCCTTCCTCTTCCATGTCCTGCTCCTCCTTCCTTTTCTCCTAAGGGCACTTTCATTATAAATGACTTGAACATAGAGCCCCTTCACAGGCTCTGCTCCTAGCGAACCTGGCCCAAGCCAGCATGGACTCCCCTGGGGTCCATGAGTTTCTCTCTGAGATTTTCACACATGGGGTTGGGAGGTAGGAAGCTTGTTAGGATGAGCCTGAAGCTGACCCACAGGAAGCTGGGAAGACAACCCTGAAAGGCCAGTCTCCACCTTCAGGTATCCTGGAGGCGTCTCAGAAACTTCCAAGGTGTGCTTGAGATAGAAGCTGTGGTTCAGATAGTTTATTCCACCCTTACCATTTGCACAAAGAAAATCTCAACTAATATCATCCAGACAGAAGAACCCTCAAAGGCTAAAGTCCCTCTCCATGGGAAGCAACAGTTACTCCAAACATCATACATAATTTCAGGGGTTCACAGCCACAGTCATGAATTCTTTATGGCTCAACCCCACCTCCTATTAGCGTCATCCCAGCACTTCTGAGTTTATGAAAGTTAAATGCTCACAGGTTGTTTATTACTCATCCTGGCAATAGTGCTTGCCTTGATTGATAATCCTTTAGACATGTATGAGAAAAACAATAACCAGGACTCTTCTGTTTGGATTTTTACCAAGTAAACACATATACAAATATAGAAATCACAGCTCATAAAGTCAATAAATAAGGAAGAAAAAAAAAATAGTACATGCCAAGTGGAGCACCTACTTGTAGCTGTGCAAATGTCCCTATGAACAGAGAGGTCATGAAAACAAGTGGGCAAAACAGAGAAAGATGGTATCCTTGAACTATCATCTGACCCTGAGCATTACCTAAGTAATAGTACTTCTCTGATAGAATTTTATGCTGCTGCAAGATCAGTGAAATTACAACGTATGCTCCGTAATTCACTTACCTGATTTTGCATATTTTATCAGTTCTGCCATGTGTCCAAATGAAAAAAAAATTCTTCTCAGGACAGCTGGGCAAGCTCCTGTCTTCTCCCTGCTCTGCACCCTTCAGCAGCCCTGTCCCCATGCTACACACAGTATATTGTGTTAGGAAGATTAAGTAGCCTAATATTCTCAGGCCCATAGTGGCAGCATCCAGTAAATATCTACAGGTTTGTTTTAGTCCTGGACCTGTGCTCAGATGCACCTCATACTCTATTCTCTGAGCCCCTTAAGGTGCCCCTCTGTCACAGAAGCCCCTCTGGGTGTGGATGTCAGAGTAGCCGGAAGCTGAGTCTACGAGGGGTTCCCTTGGGACATTTACCTTGAAATCCCATCATCTTACAGAAAACACTCAAGAATGTTCTGGGATCATTTTGCACTAGTTCCTTGACCTTGGAAAGCAGGGCTAGGCAGAGGGGACAAAGGAGTTCTTCATGCCTGGCAGAATTGTCACTCTAAGATGGTAATCATCTTCTACAGTTGTAGGTAAATGTCCCTAAATTGTTTCCCAACAAAAGTTGGGAAACTTTTGGGGATCTGGGAAACTTTATTTCCCTCTGACTGTGTTATCTTCTGCTTTATGAAAACCCATCTTTGGAGTGGTGGAGAGGGTGAATTGGATGAAGGCAGCCAAAACGTACAGACTTTCAGTTAGGAGATAAATAGTTACTAAGGATGTCATGTACAACATATTAAATGTTATAATATGCTGTATTTTATGTGGGAAAATTGTTGAGAGTAAATCCTAGGCATTCTTACCATAAGAAAAAAATATTTTTTTAGTTTTCTTTTATATATCTGTATGAGATAATGGATGTTCACTGAACTTTTTGAGGTATCATTTCATGATGTATGGAAGTCAAATTGCTATGCTGAAGTGCTGTGTGTCAATTATATCTCAATAAAACTGAAAGGAATCAACAGAAAACCTATCTTTATAATAAGTGAACTTATATTTGCCTATCCCTTGATTTTACAAAAAAAAAAAAGAAAGAGAAAAAAAAGAAAGGAGGACAAGTCATACCCTACACTTGATAATGGTGCCTGTCAGCATCTTTCTGTTGAACACATCATCTTCTCATTTTGACAGGCATATGGCAAACGTTAAGGCTGCCTCCACCTCTACGCCTTAACTGAAACTTGGTTTTGCCTGATGACAGTGTTCCTTATAACCAGTTTTCAAGAATAGAGTACTCATATTCCCTCTCCTCTTTAAACTTCACACCTTTAAACTACAGAGTCATACGCTGCTGCACAACAGATTACCACAAGCTTAGCAACCTCAAGAAACGCCTAATTATTAGCTCACAGTTATGCGGTCAGCAGTTTAGGAGGTTCTGACTGGGTTCTTTGCTTAGGGCCTCACAGGCTGAAGTCAAGGTGTTGGCCCAAGTCAGCTTTATCTGGGGGTTCTGGGGAAGAATCTGCTTCCAAGCAGATCGAGGCTGTTGGCAGAATTCAGTTGCTTGGGGGTTCTCATTTCCTTGCTGGCCGTCAGGTGGAGGCCTTTCTCAGCTTCTAGCAACTTCTCTCTGGCCCTGGCATGAGGCTCTGCTCTATCTGCAAAGCCAACAAGGAGTGTAAATCCCCATCACATTTTCTGACTTCTTCTTTTGCCACTTTCTGGAGAAAATTCTCTGCTTTTAAAGGGCTTATCTGTCTGTCCAGCCCACCAATAGAATCTCTGACTTGGGGTTTTAATGGCAGCTGCAAAATCCTTTCAGAGCAACACCTAGGTGAACGTGAGATTGAACATCTAGGGCACAGACATCCTGAGGGAGAGGCCATCTTTGGAATTCTGTCCACCATGGCTACCAACTTAGAAGCACCTCAGCCTCTTTGAGGGTCTTGGATTAATGTGGAAACCTTCACAGCTGGGATGTGTGGTTTCTCCTAGGGCAAGCTCAGCTTTTGGAGTTATTTGCAGCTCACTGTTTGGATTTTTGTCTGCTACGCTTCTTCATCTTATTTATGTCTTCTTCGAGTTTTGTGGAAGGTTTAGAGATTTCATTTACTTTCTTGTGAGGCTAAAAAGTTCTTTAAAATTTATGTTTGTATAAATTTATATAGGATCTAGTTATGTTTTAATAGAAAGGCATTTTGGAGTAGATAACCCTTATGATGATGCATTAAGTGGCCACAGATTCTTTAATTAACTATGTGTGTGTGTACTTATCAATGATACAGCATGGTTACTGAGCATTCAGAATGGATTCCAGCCATGAATGCCCAGTACAACTAAATAACAGCCTTGCTATGGTGGCTCAGTCCATGGGGTCGCTAAGAGTCGGACACGACTGAGCGATTTCACTTTCACTTTTCACTTTCATGCATTGGAGAAGGAAATGGCAACCCACTCCAGTGTTCTTGCCTGGAGAATCCCAGGGACGGAGGAGCCTGGTGGGCTGCCGTCGGGGTCCCACAGAGTCAGACACGACTGAAGTGACTTAGCAGCAGCAGCAGCATGGTGGCTCAGTGGGTGAACTCGCCTGCAATCCAGGCAACATAGGAGACATGGGTTCAATCCCAGGGGCAGGAAGACCCCCTGGAGAAGGGCAGGGCAATCCACTCCAGTATTCTTGACTGGAGAATCCCATGGACAGAGGAACCTGGCATGCTACATAGGGTCGCAGAGTCAGACATGACTGAAGCAATTGAATACACGTGTATGCTCTAATATCAAGGAGCTATGTTATAAAGTGCTATGAGAGACTCAATGATGAATACAAAAAGATGTGACAAGTCTTATGAGGAAGAAGAGCTATGTATGTAAAAGATAATAGAAAAATTTGTGTTAAAAGAGATAAAAATAAAATGTTTTGCATGGGAGGGGAGAAAGATTGTTTCTAGCTAAGCAATCCAGAAAATTCCATGAGAATACTGCTCATGAGATGAGGCCTGAGGAAAACAGGCATCCCAGGCCTTTCACAATCTCACCTAGGGAAAAAACATTTTTCAAGACCTTGATGGAGTACCCCCTGTAACATGTGTGTTAATGTGCTGGCAAACTATTAAAGATAACTTCTGTGTCTAATGTAGGTATAAGCCTATTTTCTGCATTAGATCTAATTTTGATTATTAAAAGGTAAACCATGACATCAAGACATCAATTTCATGACATCAGGAGACTCAAGAGACTAGCCATAAGGCTATCTATTGTTTATTAATCTCTGTTTAAAATAATACAAAATATCTAGATATCATCACATTGTTTTTTAATTGAAGTATAGTTGACTTTCAATAGTATCATAGTTTTAGGTCTACAACATAGTGATTTGATATTTCTATAGATTGTATTCCATATAATGTAATTATAAATATTGTCTATAGTCCCTGGGGTATACATTATGTCCTTGTATCTTACTTATTTTATACAAAGTAGCTTGTATCTCTTAATCCCCTTCACCAGTCTTGCCTGTCCCTCTAGTCCTCTCTACTCTGGTAACAGCTAGTTTGTTCTTTGTGTCTGCTTCTGTTTTGCTATATTTGTTCATTTGTTTTATTTTTCAGATTTTACATATAAGAGAAAAACACACAGTATTTGTCTTTTTCTGTCTGACTTGTTTCACTAAACATAATACTCTCCAGGTCTATCCACATTGTCACAAATGGTAAAATTTCATTCTCTTTTATGGTTGAGTAAAATTCCATTATATATATATACACACACACATATCACATCTTCTTTATCCATTCATTGGTTCATGGACAGTTAACTTTCTGTCATATCTTGATAACTGCAAGTTATGCTGCTGTGAATATTGGAGTTCATGTATCTTCAAATCAGTGTTTTCATTTTCTTGGGATTTATATCCAAGAGTAGAATTGCTGGATCATATGACAGCTCTATTTTTAATTTTTTGAGGAACTTTCATGCTGGGTTTTTTGTTTTTGTTTTTGTTTTACAGTGGTTTCACCAATTTACATTCCCATCAACAGTGCACTTGAGTTCTCTATTCTCCACATTCTTGCCAACACTTATTCCTTGTCTTTCTGACAGTAGCCATTCTGGCAGATGTGAGCACATTGATTTTTCATAGCTCAGGGCTCTCATCTTTTGATCGTCAGTCCTGAAGCAGAGGATTTGGTTCATGACTGCACATCCTCTTTAAAGAGGAAGATATGCTGATCCTTTTTCAGCAGCATCTCTCAGGGTAAAAGTGATGGATGTGTTGGTTGCTTTGATAGATTGCAAATGTGGCTACAATTATTTGGCTCCCTTTGCAATGTGACTTTGTAGCTCTTCCCATCAAGATGGGGGGCCTATTTTCCCTCTCCCTGATTCTCAGCTGAACTTGTGACTTGCTTTAATCAATAGAATGTGAAAGAGGTGACATCATGCCTGGTCTCCAGAGACTGTGCCTGCTGGCCTGCTCTTTTGGAACTTTCTGGAACCACAAGTGAACAAGTCCTGTACCCCATGCAGCCAAATCCAGAAACAGAGCTGGATTTCAGGTGCTTGAGGAAGCACAGCTGAGATCAGCAGAAGTGTCGGTTCCCAAGAAAAAAAAATAGTGGCTGTTATTTAAAGACACTAAGTTTGGAATTGCTTTGTTATTCTATCATAATTCCCTTTCTCTTCTGAGGCAGGTTAAAAGGGCAAGTCACTCCCTGTTCTAGTAGTATTACATAGGGATCTGGGACAAAGATTTCTTTCAGGAGCTTTGCAAAAATATTTCATTTGTTTCAATAATGTGCAAATTTTCTTTCTGTGATAGATACACATAGATTCTGGGTAATTTACTTAAGAACTACAGCTAAACATCACAATATTTTATTTCCCTTTTTTTTCTCTAAAAGTGAAAAAAAAAAAAAAAACACATTAAATGTGTAGTAAGCTCCAGGTACTTCAGAAGAAAAATGAAGTGTTTAATTAAAAGTCTCCTGAATGTCTAAGCTTCCCAAAGGCTCCAGCAGTGCTATTACATTACATAGCATTGGCCAAACTGGGGGGGCGGGGGGGTGGGGGCCGCTTAGAGGAGGGATGGTGTCCAAAACATCTGAAAAAGATAAATGTCACTTTAGTTTTTGTGATGCTAATAGTGGATTTCTTTTTCTAAGTAACACTTATAACTTTCAAATTGTAAGATGTGGGCATTATTCTTCACTCTTGCCCTCCGAGCTCATTCTATGCATACGGATACAAGGCTCGGAGAAATTAAGTCACTTGGCTTAATGATACTGGTATGTCATTTTCCCATTACCATCTGACACCCAAACCCAGGCTTTTCCCACATGTTAATGAATAATCGCTGCTGTTTGTTGTTTAGTTGCTTCAGTCACGTCTAACTCTTTTGCAACCCATGTACTGTAGCTTACCAGGCTCCTCTGTCCATGGGATTTCTAGGCAAGAATACTGGAGTGGAGATCTCCATTTCCTTCTCCAGGGGATCTTCCTGACCCAGGGATAGAACCTGGATCTCCTGCATTGGATTCTTTACCACTGAGCCACTTAGGAAACCCAATAAATAATGAGTGGTTTGAAATTTAACAGTATGTTTCACTTAAGATCTTTAAAATGTTAATAACTTTTCTTCTTCCATAACATCCATTTTTAATTTGGAAAATATTGAATAGAGAAATAATTATTATAACAATATAACATTTAATTTAAAAACCACCTCTACAATAATCTTTCAGGCTAACCTCACTGCTAAAATTGTGTTCATCTCCCCACCCCCAACTTTTGGTTTGTGAATATTTTAGACATTCAGAAAAGTTGAAAAAATTTTAAAGCAATCACCCATTTTGATTCTATAATTTATATTTTATAATACTTGCTTTACCATGTCATCTACTCGGTTATCCTTTCTTACCCATCCTCCAACCAATTTTTGTGTATTCCCCTTTAAAAGGATGGTTCTATAGTCCAAGACAAAACACTGTTAAGAACATTGCTTTGTGAGCAAAGGTTTGTCATCTCACCTTGGCACCAAGAGCTGCAGACAAAACCACTGATGATCTGAAAGCCAACTTCGAAGGAAGGATGCCAATAAAAGAGCCAACTGCAATCAGTTTCAAAATGAGTTACGTGGTCTGAAGGAGGCATTGCCTGCCGCTAATAGGAAGGCTTGGCAAGAATGCAACTCCTACCCACTGGCCTAGAGGATGTTTTTTCCTGCAGCTCTAATCCTGAGTCATATGTTGGCTCTTTCCCTTCATTTCCTTCTTTCCTTCTTTTTTATCTTTCTTTCTTCTTAGAGAAAGACTTTTCTCTAAGAAGGGACTTTCTTAGAGAAAGTTTGGGCTTTCTTCTCAAGAGTGATAGAAACAAAAATAAAAAACCATGGAAGGAATCATGGAATCACAGGATATAGAAGGACAGGAGAACACCCGACTCTGCCAAATGGGCCAGATCCCTGAGATTAAGGGTAAAGATCACCGAACACAGAAAGCTGAAAAAAAAAACAAAAACATGCACAGTGTTGGAGAAAAGAGGAGAGGCAACTCCAGAAGAGTGACATAGCTGGAGGTTAAGGAAAAGTGGTCGATATGTGCTGCCAGGAGTCTGGAAGAAGGGCCTAGAAATACTCCATCCACTATTGTTTTAAAACCATAATGCCCACATAGGCTGGTAAATGATTATTTTTTTGTCCCTGGACCATGCTACTTTATACTTTGTTCTATTCACTAAATACAAGTATTGAGCCAAAGGGAACCAGTCTTACAAATGGATTTGAAATCTACAGCTTTGGGAGGCCCAGAAATTCCAGTGTATGCAGAGAGTTTTTATAAATCTTGTGGGAAGTTTTGTGGCTGCGTGACCCTGGCTTCTGGGAACTTCTCCAGTAAGTGAAGCCCACTGACTGCCCCCACGACTAAAACCACAACCATCTTTTGGGGGGATAAACAGATAAACAAATGTCACTGCTTACCAAGAGAGCACTCAGACTGGAGTGTTTAGAGGACTAGAAAGAAGGATCTGGAGGAACTTGATCAACTGTCTTACAGTATGAAGAGTAAGGAAAAATCCTTCTTGACCTAAGGTTATTATAGATGTGGTTGTTATTTATGGATTTCACCAAGCACAAGATTACTTGGACCCTAGCTTGTAAAATGAGTGTTTCTGATAACAGCAGAAAATAATTCAAAAATAAAGCCTAAGACAAAAAAATCATGTCATTTTATTGTTACAGAGATAATATGAGGCTCTATCTGTTATAAGAAAAGTGGACCAGGGCTTGGAGAGACATTCGTATTAGGAAGGGCTATGGAACCAGAGTGACTGGGAGAGAACAGCCACTGAACCTTGGAAATGGAAGGCTACTTAGGGCAATTGGACCATCACAACTGCCTTGATGTCCCATAACCATCTAGCTCTCTGAAGCATCTGAGTCTGAATGTATCTTTTAAAAAATATTTATTTATTTATTTGGCTATACAGGTCTTAGTTGTAGCTTGGGGGATCTAGTTTCCTGACCAGGGATCAGACCCAGGCCCCCTGCATTGGAAGTGCAGAGTCTTAGCTACTGCACCACCAGGGAAGTAAGTCTCTGGTCTTTATAGTCTTAAGCAGCTCAGACAACTGAAAAATGATGACCACCTCTCATTCTAAGCATCCCAGAAGCTCTATGTGTGTGAGAGGAGCAGAGAAATGAGCTGTATCACTCATACCTCTGTGTTTTTTGTATTAGGATCTCAGATATATTAGAGACAATGTAATTTTATGGTTTATTATAAACCTGTATTTGTAGTCAGTGGTTGCTATGGACTGTATCATGTCCACTCAAAGTTTATATAAAATGTATCTGTTGAAACCCTAAGCCCCCTTGTGACTGTATTTGCAGACAGGGTTCTTAGAAGTTAATTAAGGTTAAATGAAGTCTTCAGAATAGGGTCCTAATCTGACAGGATTGGTGGCCTTTTCAGAAGAGGAAGATAAAGAGACCTCTTGTCCTCTCCCTGTGCACACACTGAAAGGCCTTGGAAGGATCCATGAGAAGGTGGCCATTGACAAGATGGGAAGGGGACCTCCAAATCCTGACCATGCTGGCAACCTGATCTCAGACTTTCAGCCTCCAGACTGTAAGGAGCCTCCAGACTTCAAACAAAATAAATTTCTGTTAAGCCATCTAGTCTGTGGCATTTGTTATGGCAGACTGAGCTGACTAATACAGTGGGAACAAGACCAAAGGAGGAGCCTAGATCTGACTCCTGGTCAAATACATTTTTTTGCTATTTTTAAAAATTTATCCACCAGTTCTCTTTCATTTTTGTTCTCTTTCTTGGACTTTCCCCCTCTCTCCATCTGTTTTCCCAAGTGAGTGTTGTGTTCTTGTATCTCTTCCAGCTGACCTCAGGATGACAGAACTTGGTAACATGGAATTTAAAAGGGGTTTTCAGAGGTCTAGGAACCATTATGCAGAGAATTTCTGTGTGCTGCTACAGTAGTCCATGTTTTTCTTTGTAGTACTCATGTTTGCTCTTTCACTAGAGTAGAAGCTCCATGAGGACAGAGGCTTTTTAACTTGTTCATTGCTATATCTTTAGCCTCTAGCACAGAGAAAAATCATCAACTGTACCTTCTGTCACAATTCTCCCATTTATCTGGTTTAGCAAGCATTAACAAAGGACTTACTACAACCTAGGCTTTGTGCCATGGTAGATAGTAACAGTATGTGCTCAGTCATCTCAGTCACGTCTGACTCTTTGTGACCCTATGGACTGTAGCCCTCCAGGCTCCTCTGTCTGTGTGATTTTCCAGGCAAGAATACTGCAGTGGGTTGCCATTTCCTTCTGCAGGGGATCTTCCCAACTCAGGGATCAAACCTGCATCTCCTGAGTCGGCAGTCGAGTTCTTTACCGCTGAGCCACCAAGGAAGCCCCTATAGTGGTATAGTGGTTCTGAAAGTGTGGATCCTGAACCAAAAGCATCAATATCACCTGGGACCTTGTTAGAAATACAAGTTCTTGGGCCTGGCCCCAGACCCAGAAATCAGAAACTCTGGGTGTTGGGCATAGCGTCTGTTTTTTCACAAGCCCTCCAGGTGCTTTAGCTCGGGTTCAGGTCTGTAGTAGTGATTACGTCAGTCGTTCATTTCATTGCCCCCATTTTTCTATCTCGGTGGAAGAAGTCCTTAATGCCCAGCACCTGAGTATTGCCAACAGCCCTTAGTAACTCTGAGCTGCTGAAGTCTAACTCAGTGTGCTCAGGCACACTGGAGTCACGCTGGGGTGTTTCCCAAATGTACTGAACACCGGGCTCCTCTTTTAGAAGCTCTGCTTCAATTAGTTCTGCCCGTGACCTGGGCAATAATGTTTTAAAAGTTCTCCAGGTGATTGTAATATGTAGTCAAGCTTGAGAACCACTGAGATAGTTGGAAGAGGAATTGAAACTGAGCATGCTGAAGAAGGTTGAAGTTTTAGATTGAGTCACATGAAGCTGCCATAGTTACAGGTCAAACTCTGTCAAATATTGGTAATTATATGTAGTTTAATGTATTGAATGTTCTCAACTCCCCCAAAAAAGCAGTCAACACACCCAATCAAAGGGCTCAGAAATAAAGAAATTACTATAAACTCAGTTTGTTCAACTGAAGCAAAATCCATTATCTTCACCATTAATAATAGAATTGCTGAGAATTCCCTGCTGGTCCGGCAGCAGTGACTCTGTATTTTCCCTGCTGGGGCCTGGATTCGATCCCTGGTCAGAGGAACTAAATTCTACAAGCTGTGTGGCACAGCCAAAAAAAAAAAAAAAAAGGAACTGCTACTGTGATTTTTGATTACTTTTCCCAAGAGCTGGGGTCACCAACTTTTCTGCAAAGGACCTAATAATAAATATTTTAGGATTTGCAGGCCACACGGTGTCTCGTACCTTCCCTAAACTCTGCCATTGTTGTAGGAAATCAGCCAGAGACAACATGTAAACAAAAGGGCACAGCTGTGTTCCAGGAAAACTGTATTTACTAAAACAGGCAGATTTGACCAGGGGCCATAATTTGCCACCTCCAGTTCTGTGTTACGAATTTTCTATAACAGTGTCAGATAAAAGTTAAGACTTTTGCATGATGAAACAGCTGCCTATTGACTTAAGTAAAGTTACACAAATTAGCTGTAAGACACAAAGAGAGCCTCCATATGTCAAGCAGTTTTCAAGTGCTCAGTGTAGTGTTGTTGAGTTCCTTGGAATAGAAGGACTCCCATTTAAGCAACAGTTGTGAGGTGTGGGGACAGAGATGGGAGAAGTCCCAAAGTGTGGGAAGTACTTTTCCCTTCCTATACAATTAATGTTTAGCAAATATTACTGTCTTAGTTCTTTACAGCGTTGGACCTTGCGTCTATCACCAGTCACATCCACAGCTGGGTATTGTTTTTGCTTTGGCTCCATCCCTTCATTCTTTCTGGAGTTATTTCTCCACTGATCTCCAGTAGCATATTGGGCACCTACTGACCTGGGGAATTTCTCTTTCAGTATCCTATCATTTTGCCTTTTCATACTGTTCATGGGGTTCTCAAGGCAAGAATACTGAAGGGGTTTGCCATTCCCTTCTCCAGTGGACCACATTCTGTCAAATCTCTCCACCATGACCCGCCCGTCTTGGGTTGCCCCACGGGCATGGCTTAGTTTCACTGAGTTAGACAAGGCTGTGGTCCTAGTGTGATTAGATTGACTAGTTTTCTGTGAGTATGGTTTCAGTGTGTTTGCCCTCTGATGCCCTCTTGCAACACCTACCGTCTTACTTGGGTTTCTCTTTTTTTGGGGGGGGGTTTCTCTTACCTTGGGCATGGGGTATCTCTTCATGGCTGCTCCAGCAAAGCGCAGCCATTGCTCCTTACCTTGGACGAGGAGTATCTCCTCACCGCCGCCCTTCCTGACCTTCAATGTGGGATAGCTCCTCTAGGCCCAGCTGTGGATGTGACTGGTGATAGAAGCAAGGTCCGATGCTGTAAAGAGCAATATTGCATAGGAACCTGGAATGTCAGGTCCATGAATCAAGGCAAATTGGAAGTGGTCAAACAAGAGATGGCAAGAGTGAATGTCGACATTCTAGGAATCAGCGAACTAAAATGGACTGGAATGGGTGAATTTAACTCAGATGACCATTATATCTACTACTGCGGGCAGGAATCCCTCAGAAGAAATGGAGTGGCCATCATGGTCAACAAAAGAGTCCAAAATGCAGTACTTGGATGCAATCTCAAAAATGACAGAATGATCTCTGTTCGTTTCCAAGGCAAACCATTCAATATCACAGTAATCCAAGTCTATGCCCCAATCAGTAACGCTGAAGAAGCTGAAGTTGAATGGTTCTATGAAGACCTACAAGACATTTTAGAACTAACACCCAAAAAAGCTGTCCTTTTCATTACAGGGGACTGGAATGCAAAAGTAGGAAGTCAAGAAACACCTGGACTAACAGGCAAATTTGGCCTTGGAATATGGAATGAAGCAGGGCAAAGACTAATAGAGTTTTGCCAAGAAAATGCACTGGTCATAACAAACACCCTCTTCCAACAACACAAGAGAAGACTCTATACATGGACATCACCAGATGGTCAACACCGAAATCAGATTGATTATGTTCTTTGTAGCCAAAGATGGGGAAGCTCTATACAGTCAGCAAAAACAAGACCAGGAGCTGACTGTGGCTCAGACCATGAACTCCTTATTGCCAAATTCAGACTGAAATGGAAGAAAGTAGGGAAAACCACTAGACCATTCAGGTATGACCTAAATCAAATCCCTTATGATTATACAGTAGAAGTGAGAAATAGATTTAAGGGCCTAGATCTGATAGATAGAGTGCCTGATGAACTATGGAATGAGGTTCGTGACATTGTATAGGAGACAGGGATCAAGACCATTCCCATAGAAAAGAAATGCAAAAAAGCAAAATGGCTGTCTGGGGAGGCCTTACAAATAGCTGTGAAAAGAAGAGAAGTGAAAAGCAAAGAAGAAAAGGAAAGATATAAACATCTGAATGCAGAGTTCCAAAGAATAGCAAGAAGAGATAAGAAAGCCTTCTTCAGCGATCAATGAAAAGAAATAGAGGAAAACAACAGAATGGGAAAGACTAGGGATCTCTTTAAGAAAATCAGAGATACCAAAGGAACATTTCATGCAAAGATGAGCTCGATAAAGGACAGAAATGGTATGGACCTAACAGAAGCAGAAGGTATTAAGAAGAGATGTCAAGAATACACAGAAGAACTGTACAAAAAAGATCTTCACGACCCAGATAATCACGATGGTGTGATCACTGACCTAGAGCCAGATATCCTGGAATGTGAAGTCAAGTGGGCCTTAGAAAGCATCACTACGAACAAAGCTAGTGGAGGTGATGGAATTCCAGTTGAGCTATTCCAAATCCTGAAAGATGATGCTGTGAAAGTGCTGCACTCAATATGCCAGCAAATTTGGAAAACTCAGCAGTGGCCACAGGACTGGAAAAGGTCAGTTTTCATTCCAATCCCAAAGAAAGGCAATGGCAAAGAATGCTCAAACTACGGCACAATTGCACTCATCTCACACGCTAGTAAAGTAATGCTCAAAACTCTCCAAGCCAGGCTTCAGCAATATGTGAACCGTGAACTTCCTGATGTTCAAGCTGGTTTTAGAAAAGGCAGAGGAACCAGAGATCAAATTGCCAACATCCGCTGGATCATAGAAAAAGCAAGAGAGTTCCAGAAAAACATCTATTTCTACTTATTGACTATGCCAAAGCCTTTGACTGTGTGGATCACAATAAACTGCAGAAAAGTCTTCAAGAGATGGGAATACCAGACCACCTGATCTGCCTCTTGAGAAATTTGTATGCAGGTCAGGAAGCAACAGTTAGAACTGGACATGGAGCAACAGACTGGTTCCAAATAGGAAAAGGAGTTCGTCAAGGCTGTATATTGTCACCCTGTTTATTTAACTTCTATGCAGAGTACATCAAGAGAAACGCTGGGCTGGAAGAAACACAAGCTGGAATCAAGATTGCCAGGAGAAATATCAATAACCTCAGATATGCAGATGACACCACACTTATGGCAGAATGTGAAGAGGAACTCAAAAGCCTCTTGATGAAAGTGAAAGAGGAGAGTGAAAAAGTTGGTTTAAAGCTCAACATTCAGAAAATGAAGATCATGGCATCTGGTCCCACCACTTTTGGGAAATAGATGGGGAAACAGTGGAAACAGTGTCAGACTTTATTTTGGGGGGCTCCAAAATCACTATAGATGGTGACTGCAGCCATGAAATTAAAAGACGCTTACTCCTTGGAAGGAAAGTTATGTCCAACCTAGATAGCATATTGAAAAGCAGAGACATTACTTTGCCAACAAAGGTTCATCTAGTCAAGGCTATGGTTTTTCCTGTGGTCATGTATGGATGTGAGATTTGGACTGTGAAGAAGGCTGAGCGCTGAAGAATTGATGCTTTTGAACTGTGGTGTTGGAGAAGACACTTGAGAGTCCCTTGGACTGCAAGGAGATGCAACCAGTCCATTCTGAAGGAGGTCAGCCCTGTGATTTCTTTGGAAGGAATGATGCTAAAGCTGAAACTCCAGTACTTTGGCCACCTCATGCGAAGAGTTGATTCATTGGAAAAGACCCTGATGCTGGGAGGGATTGGGGGCAGGAGGAGAAGGGGATGACAGAGGATGAGATGGCTGGATGGCATCACTGACTCGATGGACGTGAGTCTGAGTGAACTCTGGGAGTTGGTGATGGACAGGGAGGCCTGGCGTGCTGCGATTCATGGGTCGCAAACAGTCAGACACGACTGAGCGACTGATCTGATCTGACTGTCTTAGTTTGCTAGGGTCATCGTAACAAAGAACCACAGATTGTGCTAAACAGCAAAAATTCATTTTCTCACAATTCTGGAGGCTGGAAGTCTGAGAACCGGGTATTGGCAAGGTTGGTTCCTTCTAAGACCTTGGCTTGTCACTGGCCATCTTCTGATCTCTCTGTGCGTGTGTTCATCTCTTCTTTATCTTATAGAGACACAGGTCCGATTGGATTAGGATCTACTGGTATGACCTCATTTAACCTTAATTATCCCTTTAAAGTTTCTGTTTACAGATATAGACACATCCTGAGGTACTGAGAGTTAGAACTTCAGCACATAAATGGGGTGGAGGCATATATTCAGCCCATAACATTTATCAAATGCATTACCTTCATGACCAATACACATGTCAAGTAAGTTCTCCTCTAAAATCACTGTAGTTTCTGTTGCCGCTGCTGCTGCTAAGTCACTTCAGTCGTGTCCAACTCTAGACAGTGTCATACTGAGAGAAGTAAGTCAGAGAAGGAGAAACATCATATGACATCTCTTATGTGTGGAATCCGGAAAGAAATGATACAAATGAACTTACTTACAAAACAAAAGGAGACTCACAGGCTTAGAAAATGAACTTACGGTTGCCAGGGGGGAGGGGATAGTTAGGGAGCTTGGGATGGTCTTATACACACTGCTATATTTTGAATGGATAAACAACCTATTGTACAGTACATGGAACTCTGCTCAATGTTATATGGCAGGCTGGATCAGAAGGGGGGTTTGTGGGAGAATGGCTACATGTATATGTATGGCTGAGTCCCTTCTCTGTTCACCTGAAACTATCACAACATCATTAATCGGCTATGTATCAATACAAAATAAAAAATTAAAAAAAAATCACTGTAGTTTCCCATTTGCCACATCCTAATGACTTGTCTCAGAGAAGGCAATGGCACCCCACTCCAGTACTTTTGCCTGGAAAATCCCGTGGACGGAGGAACCTGGTAGACTGCAGTCCATGGGGTTGAGAAGAGTAGGACAGGACTGAGCAACTTCACTTTCACTTTTCACTTTCATGCATTGGAGAAGGAAATGGCAACCCACTCCAGTGTTCTTGCCTGGAGAATCCCAGGGACGTGGAAGCCTGGTGGGCTGCCGTCTAGGGGGTCGCACAGAGTCGGACACGACTGTAGCGACTTAGCAGCAGCAGTAGCAGCAGCAGCAATGACTTGTCTTACTCAGGGATAGTTACAGCTGGAAGGAGCCTGCAGCTGAGCTTATCCAAACTCATTTTGTAGCTAAGCAAACAGACCCAGAGAGATGCAGTGGGTGACCATAGTCATACCAATAGGCCAGAGGTAAGATGGTGTCAGGATGCTGATTCATGTTCTTACATGGATTTTCCAAATATTTCTTGAGCACTTACCACATCTAACCCAATGCTGGGCATTGGGTTAGATGCTAGAGATAAAGGGAGTTCCCGTCATGGAGTGGTTTAGACATGTACCCACCCATGAGCCATAGTTAAGCATGCAGTGTTGATGTGCCTGGGAAAAGTGGACTAAGTTTGTGAGGATGTTGAACATCTGTTGTTTCATCTCTAATTTCAACTCTAAAGCTAGGGAGTTCTTTCTGAAACTTTTGCTTTCTTCCTTTGTTTTATGATATCATCAGCTATATGGCTATATGGATTTACTAGCAATTTGCAAAGAAAGAAAACAATCAGACAATGTGAAAGATACATCCTGATGTAAAATGTTAAAACATGAAAAAAGGACATTTTAGATTTAGAGAAATAAGATTATGGTTATGAAGATTTAGAGAAGAGTCTGAAACAGGCCATTTTCTTAGTACTTTGGGGATATCCAAGATAATATTGCTTTGCCAGTAATTTGAAAATTATATATATCAAATTATGTATAGTTTTGAACTCTGTATTACCTGAGAAGTTCCATAAATATTTGTTGAATGAGTGACTTAGATTATCGGTGAATGTCTCATACCTGTTGTTTTTTATCCTTTCTGACTTGTATATTTAATGCCCCTGTTTTCCCTGTCATTTCCCCTGTCATTTGGTGGAGTTTCCTGGTGGGGAGTCATTAATTCATGTCTTCAGTGCACTATATTTAACCAGAACACATGTTTCTAGTGTCTTTTTATTCTGGAAGATTTGAAACAGGGGAGGGAAATGGGTTTGGGATGATCTGAGTAAAGCCAAGTGGCTACTACCTTACATAATAACTATTTTTACGCTGTGCTTCAGGCTGTTCATCAGTCAGTGCTTGCACTGACTCAGAACTGTCCAACGAAGGGAAGGCAAGACAGTCTTCCTTTTGTTAGGTCCTTGGGACCATTAAGAAATAGGTGAATGAATTTACATTCTTTAGGTAAGTGAAAAAAGTCTTAGCTCTGTCCTTAACATCCGCTCCCAGAAACAGGTTAAAGGTGATTCATTAACTTTCAGATTCAATTCAGAGGGTGTTTTCTAGCAGGAAAGCCTAACAATTCTATCCACGTGCTCCAGAGTCTTTGGGTTACTAAAGCGTTCTTTGAATTGTATTTGTCTTTGATCTGAGGACCTCTGTGTGCTTTGTAACTATATACAGGATTAAATACTTCCTCCATTTATATAGAAATCCCAAAGCCCAGAGGTATAAAGTGATTTGAACAAGAATTTTCGGTAACTTGATTGGAGACTGGTTTAGAAGCAGGGGCTTCTGGATTAAAATAGTGTTGTTGTTTTGTTTTATTAATATGCTAAACTTCTTGAGCTATAAAATCCCTTTTGATAGATTATGTGCAATAGAATCATATTATTAAAGAGATTCAGATACACTGTGTATAAAATATGCTTTCCTACATGTTGTAAAAATCAAACAAAAGATGGCTCTTGAAGGCCAAAGTTAGCCTTAATTAACAGTATCTATCACATAGTAATTCTCCAGATTTAAGAAACTCTTATAGTTATGGGCTTAGTATTTTTCTAATATTCTATAGACCAGTGGGCATCTTAATGAAGAATTATGGATTCCACTGGAATTGAAAGCTATGGGGAGGGTTAGAAGGAAAGCACAGGTTTGGGGGAGTAGAAGGCTTTTCCTAAGGTGGAGTTTTTAGTGTGAACCCCTCAGACTACCTGCCTTAGAATCACCTGGAAGCTTGTTGAAATATTTCTAGGCCTACACCTCACTCATGAATCAGAATCCCTTTGGGTGAGGTCAAGAATCTTTATTTTAAATAAGTTCTCAGTGTGTTTCTGAAACCTCCAGTTTGAAAACCATTGGATTGCAAGAATAGGGAATTCTCTGGTGGTCCAGTAGTTAGGACTCAGCACTCTCACTGCTGAGGACCCGGGTTCAATCCCTGGTTGGGGAACTAAGGATCCTGTAAAGTGTGTGGTGGGACATAAATAAATAAACTTAAAAAAAAAAAGAATATGTTCTAGATTAAAGAGTGTAATAAAAGAATTGTAAAAGTGAACTGAAGATGCCCTCAAGAGAATATTGGCAGGATTCCTGAAAGGGCAAAAATCTTGGGCAAGTCAAGGATTATGCCTTATTTTTAAAAGTCACTTGGGGACTTTGCTGGTGGTCCAGTGGCTGGGACTCCACACTCCCAGTGCAGGGGGGCCCAGTTTGATCCCTGGTCAGGGAACTAGCAGAGAAGGCAATGGCACCCACTCCAGTACTCTTGCCTGGAAAAATCCCATGCATGGAGGAGCCTGGTAGGCTGCAGTCCATGGGGTTGCTAGGAATCGGACACAACTGAGCGACTTCACTTTCACTTTTCACCTTCATGCATTGGAGAAAGAAAGGGCAATCCACTCCAGTATTCTTGCCTAGAGAATTCCAGGGACGGCGGAGCCTGGTGGGCTGCCATCTATGGGGTCGCACAGAGTCGGACACGACTGAAGTGACTTAGCAGCAGCAGCAGTAGGGAACTAGATCACACATGCTGCAACTGGGGGTTCATATGCCACAGCTGAAGATCCCTCATGCTGCAACCACAAGACCTGGCATGCTGAAACGAAGATCGAAGACCCCGCGTGCCACAACTAAGACCCGGCACAGCCAAGTGGATAAATAAATAAAATAAGTATATTTTTTTAAGTCAATTGAAGTTTTGATGTTTGAAAACAGCAGGGAAACATTTAGATAAATTGTTGGTTGAAAATATTCTGCTCTTAAAGGAGAAAGGTGTTTTATGCAAACAATTCTTTTGAACTACTTTTTATATGATAAAATATGTAAACCCCGTTTATATACTCAGATCAAAGGATATTTTTCAATAAGATTTTCTGGGATTAAAGCACATTCCTTTGAAATTAAGAAGCACTAGGAAAGGTACTATGTAAAATCCAATTAACGGGGTATAAAATTCAGACTCTGCTATCATTTGGCCCCTGCAAACCTGAGGTTTAAGTTTATACCATGTATGAAAAAGGGATTTGCACAGAATGATTTCTGTAAATCAGGTGTAAATTAATCACCTTATTTCCCTGACTAAAATCATTTGATGACCCCCCCCCCATATCTCTAAGGACAAGGTTCAAAGCCTTGAACAATATTCACAGTATTCCTTCTCCAGTCTTATGTCTTTCCCCCAGGTTTCCCTTTTAGTTTCTGCTCATTTTGACCTTTCAGATCTTCTCCTTCTCAGACCGCCATTCTTCTTCTTGCTGCCAGCAACATTCCCTTTTTCTCCCTTCTTCTCTAGCACATAGTGAGCATTTAACACATATTGTATTATTACTAATATTATCATTACTGACAATGAAGAAAAGTGCACATTAAGATATATTTTCAAGGTAAACTGGTCTTTCTGAGCCCATGGGTTTAAGAGGGGTGAGAAGGTATAGAGAGACATCTAGGATGATGCTTAAATGTTTACCTTGAGAAATGAAGAAATTAATTTAAAAGTTAGGGCTAATTACTGCATATGAGAAAACAAAGAAGCCCTAAGTGATTACACATTTTGTTTTATTCATGCTAAATTTAAGATGCTTATGGGTTGGGGGGGAGAGATGTTAACATGGAACAGAAATCAGGAGTCTGGACTTCCAGAAGCAGGTAAGAGTTGAAGATAGAGATATAGTTAAAGCAAGAGCAGTAATGGGATGTATTTAAAGATATATTTAAATATATTTAAAGCAACAGCAGTAATGAGATGTATTTAAAGATATATTTAAAGGTATTTAAAGCAACAGCAGTAATGGGACTTCCCTGGCAGGCTAGTGGTTAGGACTCCATGCTCCCCATGTAGAGGGCATGTGTTTGATCCCTGGTAAGGGAACTAAGATCCTGTATCCTGCATGCCACACAGAAGATCCAAAAGAAAAAAAAAAGCAACAGCAACAAAGAAAACCCTTGGAGAGAATGATGTAGAGAGAGGTGGGAAGGGCCACTTCAGGCCCAAGGGGAGGAGGAATAGCAGCAGAGGAAGCCAGTGGGGAAGGAAGAAAGCTAGAAGAGTGGTACCCTAGAGTGAGGAGAGGCAGGTGGTTCAAGAGCGTGGGGGTGTCAATTCTGTTGAAGACTGCCAGTAAGCAAAGTAAAACGAGGCTTAGGAAGTGACCTCTGGATTCGGCTACATGCAGGCCGCTGGTGACAATGAAAAGGAGTAGGGGAGTAGGGGTGATGGAAATTCATACTGCCTGGGCTACAGGAAAAGGCAACAAGAGGAAGTGGTAACCAAAACCGTATAAGATCCCTTAAGCTGTTTTGCTTGCTCCTTGGAAGAAAACTTATCTAGACTTTGTCTAGACCAACCTAGATGGCACATTGAAAAGCAGAGACATTACTTTGCCAACAAAGCTCTGTCTTGTCAAAGCTATGGTTTTTCCATTGGTCATGTATGGATGTGAGAGGTGGTCTGTAAAGAAAGCTGAGCACCAAAGAATTGATGCTTTTGAACTGTGGTGTTGGAGAAGACTCTTTGAGAGTCCTTGGACTGCAAGGAGATCCAAGCAGGCCATCCTAAAGGAAATCAATACTGAATATTCATTGGAAGGACTGATGCTGAACCTGAAACTCCAATACTCTGGCCACCTGATACGAAGAAATGACTCATTGGAAAAGACCCTGATGCTGGGAAAGATTGAAGGTGGGAGGAGAAGGGGATGACAGAGGATGAGATGGTTGGATGGCATCGCCAATTGAATGGAAATGAGTTTGAGTAGGCTCTGGGAGTTGGTGATGGACAGGGAGGCCGGCGTGCTCCATGACGTCACAAAGAGTAGGACATGACTGAGCGACTGAACTGAACTGAAGCAGTTTTGCTGAGAAGAGGAGCAGATAAATGGGGCTGTGATGATGATGCAGGATAAAAGGAGTGTTATTTTTTTACTGCTAGTAGATATACACCATGTTAACATGATAAGAATGATTCAGGAGCGAGGAAGACACTCGCATATAGGTGAAAGACAGTATCTGCAGGATGAGATCTGGAGGATACAAGAGTTACAGAGACCAAATAGAAGGACCAGGCCATGTTTGCAGCCAGCAGTGTTCATCCATGCTAACAAGGAAGGAAGGATATGAGCAGGTCTGTGGATGGCTTTGGTGTGGGAAGAACACTTCTATTTTGTCACTGATGTATGAGTCAACGTATCAGCTGGGAACTGGATGGAGACGTGATAGATGGAGAGGTCTGCAAGAAAGTGGTATCAAATGGTTGTCCAGAGGAAGGGAAAAACATATACTAGAGAATATCCTCAGGCAGTACCACTGCCTAAGTGCCCATCTGCAATTTGTCATCATGAATTTTAAAGTAAGACAAGTCATGTATTTGGGTGTTTTTCTCCCCAAAACACCCAATCTTCAGATGTAGTCTTCAGATGCTACCCTCACCCTGCTGCCCCTCCTTAGTTTGGCTTTGTCAGTCCTGCTAGATTCTTCTGTGGAAATCCATGTGGCTCCTCCAAGTCCAGATCAGGTGCTCTCTAATGGTCTCTGTTATTTACCTCTACTATGAACAAAGAATAGCAAGAAGAGATAAGAAAGCCTTTCTCAGCGATCAATGCAAAGAAATAGAGGAAAACAACAGAATGGGGAAGACTAGGGATCTCTTCAAGAAAATTAGAGATACCAAGGGAACATTTCATGCAAAGATGAGCTCGATAAAGGACAGAAATGGTATGGACCTAACAGAGGTAGAAGATATTAAGAAGAGGTGGCAAGAATACACAGAAGAATTGCACAAAAAAGATCTTCATGATCAAGATAATCAGGATGGTGTGATCACTGACCTATAGCCAGACATCCTGGAATGTGAAGTCAAGTGGGCCTTAGAAAGCATTACTACGAACGAAGCTAGTGGAGGTGATGGAATTCCAGTTGAGCTATTCCAAATCCTGAAAGATGATGCTGTGAAAGGGTTGCACTCAATATGTCAGCAAATTTGGAAAACTCAGCAGTGGCCACAGGACTGGAAAAGGTCAGTTTTCATTCCAATCCCAAAGAAAGGCAATGCCAAAGAATGCTCAAACTACCACACAATTGCACTCTTCTCACACGCTAGTAAAGTAATGCTCAACATTCTCCAAGCCAGGCTTCAGCAATATGTGAACCATGAACTTCCAGATGTTCAAGTTGGTTTTAGAAAAGACAGAGGAACCAGAGATCAAATTGCCAACATCCACTGGATCATGGAAAAAGAAAGAGAGTTCCAGAAAAACATCTATTTCTGCTTTATTGACCATGCCAAAGCCTTTGACTTTGTGGATCACAATAAACTGTGGAAAATTCTGAAAGAGATGGGAATACCAGACCACCTGACCTGCCTCTTGAGAAACCTGTATGCAGGTCAGGAAGCAACAGTTAGAACTGGACACAGAACAACAGACTGGTTCCAAATAAGAAAAGGAGTTCGTCAAGGCTGTATATTGTCACCCTGCTTATTTAACTTCTATGCAGAGTACATCATAAGAAACGCTGGGCTGGAAGAAGCACAGGCTGGAATCAAGATTTCTGGGAGAAATATCAATAATCTCAGATATGCAGATGACACCACCCTTATGGCAGAAAGTGAAGAGAAACTAAAAAGCCTCTTGATGAAAGTCAAAGAGGAGAGTGAAAAAGTTGGCTTGAAGCTCAACATTCAGAAAACGAAGATCATGGCATCTGGTCCCATCACTTCATGGCAAATAGATGGGGAAACAGTGGAAACAGTGTCAGATGTTATTTTTTGGGGCTCCAAAATCACTATAGATGGTGACTACAGCTATGAAATTAAAAGATGCTTACTCCTTGGAAGAAAAGTTATGACCAACCTAGATAGCATATTCAAAAGCAGAGACATTACTTTGCTAACAAAGGTCAGTCTAGTCAAGGCTATGGTTTTTCCAGTGGTCATGTATGGATGCGAGAGTTGGACTGTGAAGAAAGCTGAGCACTGAAGAAGTGATGCTTTTGAACTGTGGTGTTGGAGAAGACTCCTGAGTGTCTCTTGGACTGCAAGGAGATCCAACCAGTCCATTCTGAAGATCAGCCCTGGGTGTTCTTTAGAGCGAATGATGCTAAAAGCTGAAGCTCCAGTACTTTGGCCACGTCATGCGAACAGTTGACTCATTGGAAAAGACTCTGATGCTGGGAGGGATTGGGGGCAAGAGGAGAAGGGGATGACAGAGGATGAGATGGCTGAATGGCATCACTGACTCGATGGACATGAGTTTCAGTGAACTCCGGGAGTTGGTGATGGACAGGGAGGCCTGGTGTGCTGTGATTCATGGGGTTGCAAAGAGTCGGACACGACTGAGAGACTGAACTGGACTGAACTGATGAACATATTTATGTATCTTTACCTCCCATCTGAACATTAGCTCACAGAAGGCAGATATTTTTTAACCTATGTTGTTCTAACCTCAACTTCAAACACAGCACTTAGCACACAATAAGTGCTGAACATATACTAGCTGAATAAGAGAAATATAGTCCGTAAGACAGATATCAGTCTCTGCAGTTTCCACATTAGCACCAAGAACATTTGTGTTGAGTGTTGATTAAAAAGAATTTTAACCTATTTATTGCTAAAACAGTGACAAGTTTCCTAAGATTTACAGTTCAGCTTTTTCTTGCTTGTTTCCAAAATTAGTATGTATAATTGTATACAAGTTTATTTCCCAGAAGTTTTGCCTTTTAGTTGATTGCTTTCCTTTGCCTTCTAAAATGGTGAATAAGGAAGACTTAATTTTATAATAGCAAGATGAAAGGTGAAAAATAAGCACCAAACTTATATTTTCAGTGTAGTATAACAGATCTGCCCATCACATTTTATCTTCTAGACACTTTTCTTTTTCAAATTAGAAACCTACCTGTTTAAGGAAAATACATCTTATATTCCCCACATATTTTGTACAAGAGGATAAACATATATTTAAATATATTTAGGAATATTTTGAATGATTAGGAATATTTTGAAAAGAGTATCAGATCAGATCAGATCAGTCGCTCAGTCGTGTCCGACTCTTTGCGACCCCATGAATCGCAGCACGCCAGGCCTCCCTGTCCCTCACCAACTCCCGGAGTTCACTCAGACTCACATCTGAGTCATAATATACATTTAAAGTTTCCCTTTAAATATAACTTATATTTCCCATCGAGTCATAATATACATTTAAAGTTTCCCTTTAAATATAACTTATATTTCCCTTGTGGCTTAGCTGGTAAAGAAACCACTTGCAGTGTGGGAGACCTGGGTTTGATCCCTGGGTTGGGAAGATCCCCTGGAAAAGGGAAAGGCTATCCAATACAGTATTCTGGCCTAGAGAATTCCATGAACTGCACAATCCATGGGGTCGCAGAGTCGGACATGACTGAAGGAGTTTCACTTTCACTTAATGCAAAGGACAGATTCAACACACAATCAAGGATGTGGGCCTCACTGGTACCTCATCAATAAGAATGGCAATATTTTACAAAGATGCAAGAATGCATGTACTATCTCACAAAATCTTCACAATACTCCTCAACCTTGAGATGTATTGTTATTTTCAGTATATGTAAAATGAAGTTTAGAGAGCTACAGTAAAACTCTTACCAAGTCACAGAGCTGCTAAAGGGCAGAGTCTGAACTTAAGCCAAGATTGGTTGGCTCCAAAACTGATTTTTGTTCAAAAATGTATGTGGAGAATCCCTTATTGGATGCCCCTTATGATGTTAAAGGTTGCTTGCAGTTCTAATTTTGCATAACTTCTAAAGAGAAAAAGAAGTTTCTCTTGTACATCTTACTTACTTTGAATTAGCAGCCCCATTAGTGGCTGGGAGATAGTTTAAAATATTCTCAATGTTTTTCCTACTCTCCAGATGTGGATCCAAGCTTTACATGTAGTGGCTCAAAGGGACAACCATTTTTTGGAGAGTAAGTAATGCTGCTTCCATTTATTTTAACTACTGGAATCTCTGCTATAGAGAACAAGAGGATTTCAAAAATGTCCAGGATAGATAAAGGTTTTAGAGATACTTGCAAAATGTGTATTATTTGTTCATAAAACCTGAATTTACACTTCTTTTCATTAGTTTAGATTTTTAGTCTCTAGTTATTAAGTTATGTACTTACTGCAAAAGTAAATATTTATTTTAGTTCTATATAATGCTGAGTTCAATCTTGCCACTAATTTATTTCAACTGATATCCAATGACCCCTAAGTTGAACTCTACAACTGCTAATTCACATTATGGACCAGATGAACATCTGACACATCACACAGCATGCATCACTTAATTATGGAAAGCTTATGTAATAACAAACTTTTATATAGTGCACGTTTAACAAGAGTGCATGTAGGAATGAACTCATTTTACAGATGGAGAAAAAAATCTCAGAGAGGTTAGTGACTTGTCAATGTCAAGCTCCTAGTAAGTGGCAGAGTTAGCACCTGAAAATACTCTGAGGGTGCATGACTATAATAATCTTCCTGGGATGATGTGTTACCATGTATTAGAAAGAGAACCAAAGAATACTAAGTAGTCTTAAAGACTAGTAATTAGGGGCAACAAATCCTTGGCTCTAGGAATACCAACTGCATCACTTCCCGCTACTGCTATTGCTGCTAAGTCGCTTCAGTCGTGTCCAACTCTGTGCGACCCCATAGATGGCAGCCCACCAGGCTCCCCCGTCCCTGGGATTCTTCAGGCAAGAACACTGGAGTGGGTTGCCATTTCCTTCTCCAATGCATGAAGGTGAAAAGTGAAAGTGAAGTCGCTCAGTCGTGTCCGACTCTTCACGACCCCATGGACTGCAGCCCACCAGGCTCCTCCATCCATGGGATTTTCCAGGCAAGAGTACTGGAGTGGGGTGCTGTCGCCTTCTCCAGCATCACTTCCTATGAAAACTCAAAATCTGAGCTGAAAAGGAGTGACTAAAGAAAACTAAGGAATCTGTATAAAAGGGATATTGTACCACAGTGAGAACACTGAGCTGAGAGATGGAAGCCAGTGGAAATTCATCCATAAAACAGGAAGTTGCCCAGAATGGATGACTCAGTTGGGTTGCCTTGTCCTTACCCCAACAGAAAAATGTCCTCTGGTTCTGCCCTAAGTGACTGACCAGCTTTTACATCCAGGTGCTCCCATGCCTTCTTGCTTCTGGCTGGTTCTACCAATGGGGACCCTTGGTAGAGAAGGGAGGGATGCGCCGTGCTGTGCTTAGTCACTCAGTCATGTCTGCCTTCTTGGACTATAGTCTGCCAGGCTCCTCTATCCACGGGGATTCTCCAGGCAAGAATACTGGAGTGGGTTTCCATGTCCTCCTCCAGGGGATCTTCCCAACCCAGGGATTGAACCCAGGTCTCCTGCATTGCAGGCAGATTCTTTACCGTCTGAGCCACCAGGAAAGCCCAGGAATACTGGAGTGGGTAGCCTATCCCTTCTCCAGGGGAACTTCCTGACCCAGGAACTGAACCAGGGTCTCCTGCACTGCAGGTGGATTCTTTATCCGCTGAGCTACCAGGGAAGTCTGATGGGAGGGATATGGGGATGTAAAGTTAAGGCTTACCCTTGGCTCTCCTCCTGTGAGGATTCCAGAGGTCACTGCTCCTCTTAAAGGTTCCTGCTTACAGAAATTCCCTGGTGGTCCAGTGGTTAGGACTTTGTTTTTTCACTGCCAAGGGCCTGGGTTTGATCTCTGGTTGGGGAACCAAGATACCACATGCCATGTGATATGGCCAAATAAATAAGTAATACATTTTTTAAAAAGGGCTCCTGTTTTCCGTGACTCTCCACCCCACATGACATCATCCTTCAGGCCTGCATTTGTGTGCAGGCCCTACCCTTGCTGTCCTCCTACCCACTGCCCACATCCATGGTATTGGTACCTTTGTAAATGAACTCTCTTTGCCTTATCCCAATTTAAGTGCTTCTGGAACCTTGACTGATTCTAGAAGATTCTGAACTAGATTCTGGAAGATTCCTCCTAGCTGTCATTCTGCACATGATTATCTGTGAACTAACTTGGCTTGCCTGTTCTTTCTCCAAAGTTACAATTCTTGAATTCTTCAAGTTCAGAGGGTATGCCAATTATTAACAGAGGAAAGTGCTCTGCGTTCACTTCATTTTCCTAAAAGTGTAACTACTGTCCACAATCAAAAGTAAGACAGAAGTCAAAAGTAAGTAAAATAAGGGCACAGCTTTATTTCACTACAAGGCAGTAAGTACACTGTCATATCAAAAGTTCAGTACCAGCCATCTTGCACCAAAGGTTCTTAAGGCAGCAACTGGCTATGGACTCCAGCTGCAAACACATAGGTTGTGTGTGGCAGTTCTGAGACCATATAGTTAAGGACTCGGGGGGAATGCTGATTAACACATAAGCCCTGAATTAAAGAACAGTCAGGCTGAACTCAAAACAAAACACAGGACATCAACAACACAGATCTCCCAATAAAGAAGTGCAATGCATCCTCTTATAAACCAACAAGAACAAAAAAAAAAAAACAAGAAACAACCACAAATGCAAAGTCTCCCAAATAAGTTTTCCAATGTATTACAAAAGGAAAAAAGTATATATATATATGTATATATATATATATAAAATAAAAAAGTTTGACAATACTAGTGCATAGTCAATTACCTAACACCAAGTTTCTTTTCTCTCCCTCCCAAGCACTACAGCCCTTCTGATACTAGCAGCATGTCTACAGGCTAAGTCCATAGCAGCAAAACACATTTTTTTTTCATTTGGCATATACAAAATTAAATTACTGAATAAAAATATAATTTTTTATAAAACTATTTCATACAGTAATAATTTTTAAAGCAAGCTAACAACAACAAAAAAACTCTCATAAAATGGTTTGGTACAATAAACGTACCTCCAATGTTATTGACCATAAATGAGCATTTACAATATCGATTACTTATTCCACGGTGTGAAGCCAACATTTATAATAATGCATTGTGTTTAGTGATTGAAAAAAGTGAAATATTGGAGTACCTTTTTGTGTGTTAAATTTCAAAAACCTTATCACAGAAAAAATACTGGTCTGTTGGATCCTCTTAAAATACAGATAAATCATTTTATGTTTTTTTTTTTAAAAATCTGCCTTAAGATACTTAACCCCTGACTACAAACCATGACCTAATAATTTAGGTAAAACTGTTAAACATTAATTTTTTAAAAAATCCGTTTAGTTGGGTGAAATCTCATACGATTTCACCCACCTAAATGCACTTGGTGCTGCTCTCAACTGTTGTACCACAACAAAAATAGGCTCTTCTCCCATTCATGAAAAGTCTCATGTAGAGGAATGCTATATCCCAAGTCAACTTGAAGTGTTCTGAAAACCATAATGCTTGTCTGCAAACGTCTCACATGACCAGAGTCCGGGTTGAGAAGGCATTCACGTATTTCCGAGACTGACCGGAAGCTGTCATCTGATCGTCTGTCTTCCCACAGGATGCAGATTCCCAGGCACCGTTACAAGGCTAACAGGGGAGGGGAGAGAGAGGGTAAGGGCAAGGTCAGACCGGGAAGCACACGCTTTAGCCCACGGATGGACTCCCAACCCCACCTGGCCCAGCAGAAAAAAATGCTGACCTCCAGACAGCAAGTAGGAGACACAGGGGAGCCTTTGTCAGATAAAATCTTCACTCTGATAACCAGGAATTCAGCATTCTTAAGTGATATTAATTATCAGAAACTGTTTGTCGTGAAGAGAGAAAACCCACTCCAAGCAGTATGATAAGATCCAGCTGTATCTTCATGTTTGAGTGCCTTTTGTCTATTAGCAGATTTTACAGACTTGAAGACAGAAATGAGTCCAGTCCCCCACATACCTAAGGTGAGCTGTGGGCATTTACTCTTTGAGCGAACTGGTGAGTACTTGAGCTGCCCACTGAATAAGCTCCCATAGGTGCTAGAATTGATCAACACTTACTAAACATTGTACATATTTTTAATCAAGTTAATTACATTTAAATTTAGTTATGAACATTTAAATGTATCAACTAAAATGGATATTGATCAATACCAATTAATTAATATCTATTTATTAGAATAGCTTACTTTTTAAAGATGCATTGAAAGATACAGGATGGAACTAATATCTCACAGGCAGCATCCGGATCCAGATTCTTCACACATATGATCTCATTTACACAGCACAGCCACCCTGGGTGGGGGTTCATTCTCTCTTTAATTGAGCAGGAAATGGAGACTCAGAAAGTGCAGAAAACTTGCCCAAAGCCAATCTATGGGGAAGTTGTGGAATGGTTTTGAACCTGTGTCTGTCTTCTGCCTAGCCCCAGCTCCTACCTGCCCTCCATGCGTGAGTGTTGAGTCATGTCCGACTCCTTTTCACCCCATAGACTGTAGCCCACAAGGGTCCTCTATCCATGGGACTTTTCCAGCAAGAATACTGTAGTGGATTGCCATTTCCTCCTCCAGAGGATCTTTCTGACCTAGGGATCTAACCCTGGTCTCCTGCGTCTCCTGCATCCTAGGCAGATTCTTTACTGCTGAGCCACCAAGGAAGCCACCTGCCCTCCATGTTGCTTCAAACCAAAATATGTAATATTTGTACAAGGCCTGCTCTTTACAGCATTAAGTTTGCCCTACTTAGCTCCCAAGAGTATTGAAGATGCTTACAAAATGAATATAAATGAACAGAATTTAAAACATAGATAAGGGTAGGTCACCAAGAAATGTGGAAAAAATAAACAATACAAAGATGAGGTGAGATTTCGATTCAAAATACTTGCCATGAACCAAAATGCACCAAGATGTAAATCTCAAAACTAACTCTGAGCTCTCTAGCAGTCAATCCAAAGAGGGAAACAGAAACATAAGCAGTTGTAAGATTTGCTGTCTATAAGCTCGAAAGTGTGGTTTAGAAAAAGCGCAGATATTCCTAGTATTTATATCCAAGTGGGATGTGTCTCATGGACAGAAGAAGAATAAGAAAAGAAAGCCCTCTGCTCTTTAGAGCCTCAAGTGTCCCTCAGGACAGTGGTCCCTAGCCTTTTTGGCACCAGGGATTGGTTTCGTGGAAGACAATTTTCCATGGACCATGGGCGGGGGGATGGTTTAGGGATAATTCAAGCGCATAACATTTAATGTGCACTTTACTTCTATTATTACAACAGCTCCACCTGAGGTCATCAAGCACGAGATCCCGGAGGTAGAGACCCCTGCTTAAGAGACAAAACAAACACCTGACACCAGTGAAGTGATGACAGGCAGATGAAAGGTCTGTGGTGCCACAGCCAGATGAAGAGGAGATAGGACGCCAAGGAACAGCCAGGGCCATGCTCTAGGCAAAGGGCATGAATAGGCGGGATTGAGATCGACAGGTGGTTAAGAGGATAACCCAGGTGGCAAAATAACATGAAAGAGTCAGGAAGCTGCAATTTGTACATTGCTTGTGGGAGGGACTGGGAGACGGAGAGGAAGGAATAAGTGGATTAAACATGAGTACCACTCATGTTTCTAAGTATTTTGCATGTATCATCTCATTTAATTCTCAAAAACACCTGTGGATTAGGTAAGGCTCATTACATCTGTTTTACAGAGCAGGCAATTTTCCAGGAAGAGAGAACTTAGGCAACATCCTTAAAGTCATCCAGCTAAGAAGTGATGAAGTAGGAATGCGAATCCAGGCTCTAATGAGTATAAGTTGCTGTTTCCTTTAGAGTTCTTATGAGTGGGAATTGTGTGGTCTGGTCAGCAGGGAATGCAGGAAGAAACACTGAGAGGAGGTGTTAAAGTCATCAGACTATTTAACAGAGAGGTAGGATAATTCTGAATGAACATGGTATTTGTATGGTGATGGGACTTCTTTGCCTAGGGTCTGGAACAAAGTTTCAGCGACATAAGATTTACAGTGCCATGTTTCTAACTTGTAAACTTTCACAGGACACAAACTAGATTTCCCAGTTTCTGCCCAATCTGTTGTGCCACCTCACTGCCAACATAAAGGCACCATCCAAGTTTACACGTTTACTCTCAAGGCTCAGAGGCTGAATACATAACTTGAAATACTACATAAGCAAGACTGATTATCATAATATTTTCCTGTAACTGTGAATCACAAAACGACAGGACAAAGATGACATCTGTTCTGAACTGACTTCTGATACTGAGTCACATTTAATGTTTTCTAAATAAAATCACCAGGGTAGTTTAAGCATTCTATGATACAGTTCTGAATAAATGGTGTTTCTGTAGTTTGACTCATTGGAAAAGACCCTGATGCTAGGAAAGACCGAAGGCAAAAGAAGCGGGCAACAGAGGATGAGATGGTTAGATAGCATCACTGACTCAATGGACATGAATTTGAGCAAACTCCAGGAGACAGTGAAGGACAGAGGAGCCTGGTGTGCTGCAGTCAGTGGGGCTGCAAAGAGTCGAACATGACTTAGTGACTAAACAACAAGGAACTCTAGTTTGAAGGAAGTGGATTAAATATACATATCTCTCTGGTGTAAATCTGTCCATTCAAATCCCATATTTTAGTTTAGCTGACTGCTCACATGTTGTTGCTAACATTTTTCAGTGCAGTACTGGAACACCAAAATGACACAAGAAACCCAATTAACAAAATAAAATTTAATGGAATCATTGTAATTATTGAGCTTGTGTTTGTAGTGACACGCATAGAACATATATGATAATGTGACATATAACAACAATGTGACATCATAACATATGACAATGTGACATAAAATAACAACATGACATATAATGACTACCATTTGAGAGTGAATAATTAAAGATGATGGCTGTCCACCATGAGTATTATGCAGGGCTTAGAATCGATGATGTACACGGAACAAAGAACATTGATCATAAAATCAGATGACTAAAAATGATGCAGAATATTTTAATATACTAATCTTATATGTAAACATAAAATAAAGATACACACAAAACTCGAAAATGTATGTTTTGAAAGAATGTTGTTGTTGTTGTATTAGTCACTCAGTCGTGTCCGACTCTTTGTGACCCCACAGACTGTAGCCCGCCAGGCTTCTCTGTCCATGGAATTCTCCAGGCAAGAATACTGGAGTGGATTGCCATTCCCTTCTCCAGAGGAACTTCCCAACCCAGGGACTGAACCCTGGTCTCCTCCCTCACAGGCAGATTCTTTACTATTTGAGCTACAGGGAAGTCCCTTTTGAAAGAATACAGACAAACAAATGAGAGGGAAAGGAGAATAAAAGTGAAAATGGAGGTAAAAGTGAGGAGCAAGGAAGAAAGGATTGTTTATGTTTTTCTCTAGCTAAAAATTTTTCTACTTAGCTATGCTTCAATTAATACAGAATAAGTTTCTACATTAAATGAAATTAAGTATCTTAAAGTACCATATTAAAAGAATCTTATGCTTGCTTTTGGACTTTCCAGGTTGGCTGCATGGTAAAGAATCTGCCTGCCAATGCAGGAGACATGGGTTCAATCCTTGGGTTGGGAAGATCCCCTGTAGACGGAAATGGCAACCCACTCTAATATTCTTGCCTGGGAAATCCAGTGGACAGAGAAGCCTGGCAGGCTACAGTCCATGGGCTGGCAAAGAGTTGGATATGACTTAGCGACTAAATAACAACATGCTTGCTTTTACAATGTCTCTTAGTAAAAGTCAAGTTCTGACCTTTGACAATCTGATACTTAATTCAGAATTCCCAATGTCTGTTCAGGAAAATCTAATACAATTATCACCCCCTAGTACATTTTCAACTTGAATGTCGTGTTTTGTTGGATCTCCCAGATGGCTCATCATTTTATTCATGTTTGGCTCTTCCTCCAGGACCAGATATTTAAAACAAGATCAATACAAAGAATGTACCCTATATTTTAAATTAATTTTTTGAAAAAAATTCAATCAGCCTCTCCCAAGTAGAGATGAAATTTATGAAGAAATAAATCAAGTTAACTGAAATATCCAAATTTCAGAAAGCAGAGCATTTCAGGGGCACCTAAGTCCTGAGGCTCATAGCCTAGAGCAGACAAGATGACTTGCAACACCTAAATCTCCCAGTATAGACAGACACCAGGACACAGTACCCACTCTGTGCAAGAAAAACAGACCGGAACAAAAAGGCGAGCACATTCAGTGGACAGCTCCTTTTCTGCATCATGAAAGTATAAAGCTAATACTTTTTGCAACCATGAATGGAAAAACTGGTCAGAGCAATCACAAACCTACTTCACGAAAGCAAAGTAAGAGCAGAAGGTCAAGTACTGGGTAAGAAAAGAAATGTTGAAGTCCACCACCCAAAAGGGCAGCTGCCCCTTCTTGCGATTTCTTTCTCCCTCCTTACCTTGAAGCCTTGGGGTCCTAGGCCAACTTTTCAAGCAGACAGAATAGTTTTGACAAAAGAAGATTAAATGTCTTCATGCTAGAAGGATTTTTTTTTTAATACTGTCAAATAGATCCTTGTGCATCCTCCTTATTCCCTCTCCTTAAATGTTAGTTTCACTTACACTAAAGAATTGGTAAGAATTTCTGCACATGAATCCTTGTTAAATGACTAACCCATGGTGCTGTTGCAGACATGTCACTAGACCCTAATTCATTTCAAAGTTAATAATCTTGCCACACATCCTCCTCCTCTTGCTCGCGAGTCATCTTACTTATCCACAATGTACCTTTGATCGCCCCTGGGCAGAGATGAACTGTAAACAGACTGTCAGAGCTCTAACTGGGATATCCTGCTGAAGCACTTTAAATAAATACTCTGATCCTCAGCAGAAAACAGAAGAAATCAAATGAGATAAAACCATGTCCACAGGTGATTTTCTGTCGGAATTAGATTATCTTCATATTTTTCACTAAGAATATGAATGGTTTTTTTCATCACGCTAAACAAGAACCACTATTGTGACATTCATAGAGCAACTTCACACAATAACTGCTGATATCAACAGCCGTGGCAGGGTATGCGCTGTTCAATTTACAAAGCCCTTAAGAAACTTGTGGAAGTCATAAAAGAATGATTTTGTAAAACCAAAGCAACTTATGAGATGGTTTTACATTTCTCTGTTTCATTTTTTTAAATAATAGCAGACATAGATGGTGTCCAAAAGACTTAAGAATTATTTGATTTTTCCATTTAATCTATCCATAGAAAAGACTTTTAAAATGAAAGTGAAGTGAAAGTCACTCAGTTGTGTCTGACTCTTTGCGACTCCATGGACTATACAGTCCATGGAATTCTCTAGGCCAGGATACTGGAGTGGGCAGCCTTTCCCTTCTCCAGGGGATCTTTCCAACCAGGGATCAAACCCAGGTCTCTTGCCTTGCAGGAGGATTCTTTACCAACTGAGCTATCATGGAAGCCACAGAATTAAAATTCTAAAAATCAGAACTCATTCTCAAAGAGGCATCTTTTAAAATGTATTCGTTATAAGAGAGAATGTAGAAATCTTTAGTTGTATCTTGAAAGTCAAGAATAAACCTGAGACGAAGGGTCACTGAGGTAAGGTTAGTTTATCAAACTTTTCCTATGCATAAATGCTGCCAAAACAATCAAATGTGCCCAACTCCAGGATTGATAATTTTTCATAGAAAAGAGCCCTAAAAGTTAAAGGATCAAAGGTGCAGATGGTGCTGGGGGGTGCCCCATCCACATGCTTCCACATGCCACCCAGACCTAAGTTAACAATTACTACAAAGAATGGTCTTTCTCCAAATTTGGAGTTTGTCCCCAGTGTCTCTAGGGATCTTTTCATCTTACTTGTTGATAGATTTTCCAACAGTTTTAATCACATAACCTCAGGTGTCACAATTTTTTGGAAGAAAACCTCTTTCCTTAGTAATGTATTCGTTTTAACTATTAAGATTAAAGCAAATGCCAATTAAAGCAATTATACCTTTGTTAGCCCAAGGAAAATCCAATATCACAGTGTTTACCAAACCCAACCAAACAAAAAAAAATCCAGGTCTTGTACTCTCTGGGGTAGGGCACTCTGAATTTGAGCTCAACTTTCCTTCCTCACTCATTTAGCCTTTCCAGTTCATCCCAAAACTCTACATGGCAAAGTTATTTTATAAGATATATTGAAAGCAGGCTGCTGAAATATTACTAACAGCTATATGAAACCTTGCCAGGGCAAGTGGAAAAAAAGTGACCCAAGGGAGAACTAAGTGAACACAGAGGTATCCAGGGAAGCAGGTCAACAATAGCATACCAACACTAAGAAATGCCTGGAAAGATCGATGTCACACGGAGACGGACTGTTTCTCTGTCTGTTGACATGCCAACAAGGGCAGCAGAAAAATAGAGAAGACCAGTAAATCAGTTGTTTGATCTCCATAATACCGAAGAGATCTGACTAACTTTTTTTCAGGAATCAGTTGAATCAGCAATCTCTTTTGGTGACCCACTGACACAGTTCTGCCAGAGTGGAAGAAGGAATGAGAAAGAACATGTGAGAGGAAATAATACACCTCAGTGCAAGTGGACCTGCTGTTGGTGAAGCCTCCTTGCGTACGTTTCTAAGGACAGGGACTATCTAAAGTAGGTACCACCAATGTATACTGGCAAGTGTGCTGTCATTTTGAAAGTAACACTATATCCACTTGATCTTCATAGCAACCCTGTATGATATACATGGAGGACAAACTACAGTCCCCAATATACAGATGAGCATTTTTTTAAGAAGTTAATGAATTAAAAACATGCAATTAGAAATTGGGGAAGTCTGGATTAGAACCCAAGAGCCTGTTGTGTGCATGCTAGTGCATTATACTTCTTAGCCATGCCAATCAAGCAAAAGGGTTTGCCTCACTGAAAAGTTCATAAACAATTCATATGAAGTTAGGAGCAATCCAAAGCACATGGAACTGGAAAAGTGAGTTTCAGCTGCTTGCAATAATACTCTAAGATTCTTTGATACTGTGCAAATGTGTTTAAGTATTAATAGCTTGAGAAATTTACTTAAATTCACTTTTAAAAAAGTAAGGCGAAGACAAGCCAAGTCAGGAAATTAAAATTTAAGGCTGTCACTCTGTGGTTACAAAAAAGAGGAAAGAGAGTGAGTAAAAAGCATATGAACACATCTTTTACATTTGGGTTTTAAACAGGAATAAAAGAAAATTATAATTTAAGAGAAAAATACACAAGTTCAGAGGCTTTTAACTTAAGTGTAGTTTCAGATCTACCAATGAAAATGTTTACCTTAGGAAATGTTTATTAGCAAAATGTATTTATTTCAAAATGTAAAGCAAATCGAAAGCACAGGCAGCTCTTTTCTCCTTACTGAGGAGTTCTGTGCATGGCGCGTGCGTGCGTGTGTGTGTGTCTGTGTCTGTCTGTCTGTCTGTCTGTATGCCAGTCTTGGGCTCTTTCAGAGTAACTTTCAAACAGCAGGATCCAGAAGGGTTCCACAGTGAACCTGCCTTTTCCATCCCAAACTGCAAGTATTCTAAGCTGAATATCTATTTCCTCATTTGTGATCATTGTATAAGCTTCTAGACTCCCTTCTCTACTACCATACAACATGGAGAAAATGGCACATATTCTGAAATCTCACATATTCTGAGCTACCTGAAAGACACAAATATCAAAAAAGTCTCAGAACATTTTTATTATGAGTCCTGTCCCTGTTTGTTTTTAAAGTTAAGGAAACTAAAAAAAGAAGAAGAAATCCAACTATACTATTTTGCAGCTGCTGCAAATTCCTTTTAAAAAAAGATAAAGCATAAATAATTTCAAAAACAAATATAACATTATTTGTGTATAATGGCTTATACTTGCCTCTAAACATTATAGCTTATGGACTAGGGAATACATGGAAAGCTCAAGCTATTAACATATGTTAATGCCCATGTGTTATGTGGCATAACACATAATATGCCACATAACACATGGGCATATCTAGCAGCCTGAGTTTGGTCTCTACATACCATTTCCCACTAAAAGATCACAGCACCTTGGGAAAATGGAGAGGAAGGAAATGTAGCTATTACATGTATTCATGTATAAGCAGGGCTTCCCAGGTGGCGCTAGTGGTAAAGATCCCTCCTGCCAATGCAAGAGACATAAGAGACACAGGTTCAATCCCTGGGTAAGGAAGATCCCCTGGAAGACAGCCTTGCAACCCCCTTCAGTATTCTTGCCTGGAGAATTCCACAGACAGAGGAGCCTGGAAGGTTACAGTCCATGAGGTCACAAAGAGTCGGACATGGCTGAAGTGAGCTAGTCGGACATGCATGCAGGCACATATGTATAAGCATATGCATTTACATGTGCATTAGAATCTTAACTATAAAATCCCAATATTTGGGGCCTCAAAACAATAACTGCTCTATTTAAGGTGTTGTGGGTATAATTAAGCCAGGGATCATTAACACTGAAATGACAGAACACAGAACTGCACTGTTAGTGTAGTCGTCAATAAACTTTTCTTGTGCCTAAGCAAATGTATTTAGACAGTTAGATGGATAATCATTTGCAGTATTCAACTGACAAACATTTCATATTTTAGAAGTACCAGAACTTTAAAATATTTTAAGAGTCAAATTTAGTTGTTTTAATTAAATGCACTCTAACAAAATGTCTAGGTTGTTTGGATAAAATCCCATTTAACATTTGATATATTTATTAAAGGTACAAATTATAAAGTTTCTAGATTATATAAAGTACTCAAGTTGAATAGCCAGGTCATTTAACAAATGCACAATATGTTCAATAGTACCATGCATGAAAAATCTGTCCAATTAGGTCAAATTGAATTATCAATGGAAATACATGATAGATCATAATGGTTTTAACAAAAAGATTACCAAATTGCTTAAAAATCTATATAAATATTATTGAGTCAGGTTTATATGAAATATAGGCAATATATGCTTAAATATTTAGAATGACCTGATGCATTTTCTAATTTGAAACATTTTAGAAATCATATATTATTTCTATGGTATTAGAAGCTAGGTTTCCATGACACAAAATGAAGGAGATACTTGGTAGGTGCCGTTCACTCTTAAAATGAATTAGTTATCTATTATAGCAAGTTATTAAAATATATTTGAGTGGTGTACATCAGTAAAACCATATAGTGTATATGAAAGCATTGACTCCAAAATCAGCTTGTGGTGTCAATTCTTTAGGTGGGTGGAGTTGACAACTGTTACCTTCACCATTTGATGTATGTAGGTGGCTTAATCTCAGTATACAATGATAGAATCTGAAGAGTACCAAATATGACTCATTTGATACGCTAGAAAATATAGATTAATAAAAACAGAGCTACTACTTAATACTGAGCTTCAAGGATGAGGAATATTGGGTTGGCCAAGAAGTTTGCTTATAATATGTTATGGAAAAACCTGAATAAACCTTTTGGCCAACCCAATATTTTCATTAAATAAAATATAATGATAATAAAGTTCCATATTGATTATTTTGTTAATTCAATAGCATTAAAACATTTAAGGTAAGAATTAGCCAACCTATTTTTATAAACACTGATATTGTTGCCAAATTTTTATATAATACATATTTGATATCTGTACTGTGTTTGGCTCAATATATTTTATATTTGCATAAAAGTTTAGATTTAGGTTTTGCTGAACACTATCTGGTTAGGCCAAAAGCTTTAGCATTTAGTTTTAGGGAAAGAACCAGGGGTTTTCAACTTCATAATGATAACTGTCTCCAAATATATTTACATGTTGCAATTTAGCACTCAGAATGCACTTTTTCTTACTACTATAAATATAAGTCAGATCCTAGCCTAGGTTACAAAATTACATAAAACAGCTTAATTAATGCACTAATAGCACTAGCCAAATCCTTATCCTCTGGAAACCCAGGGCCAAAAAATTCAGGGAGGAAGAAAGCAAGAAAAACAAACAAAAAAAGCGTTTTCATTCTGGATCTAGGAGCAGCTGTAGGTAAAATTTTGTAATGGGTGACCTTTGCATTCTTCTAATCTCCTTTCTGGGTCCCCCCTTATGCAGAGTTTGTTCTTTTCCTCATCTCCCAATTCTGTGCCATATTCTGAGACTTCTTCACACTTCTACCCAGGCCTGATCGACTCAGGAAAGACTCTGGATCCCCTCAAGGACCGTCTTTCCCTAGCCCACACTCCAGTCAGTGGTCACCTTTCATCAAAGCAGTTGGATCAGACAGAAGCCACAAGGAGAGCAATCTGATGGAATTAAGACACAAAGTGTGCCTACAGCCCTTCCAGCTGTATTTGCATTTCTTAAAAATAATGCGAAGTATCACAAATGCTTTCAAGGGGGGAGTGTTAAGATTCTCATAATTTGGAGAGTGCAGGCCTACCACAGTGACAAGAAAGCCCATCCAGGAACAGGACACTCTTTCAGATCATACCGTCTCACGTGGTGCCTTCCCTCACAGGACAAATATGACTTTTCACTTCCGAATCCAGGTTCTCTATATGCTCCAGGGTTTATGGTTTTTCCCTCAGTGTGGCAAGGGGGGGATGAAGGGGAGGGCTCTGCAGGTGACTGGGTATTGTATTATTTAATGTTGGGAACCGCTGTAAATAATTTAAGGGAGCAAATTTGCATTCTTATTTACATTTGGTTCAGGATTAATTTGGAATTTGTTGTATTTCATCAACATACACCTACTTCAGAAAAAGGGAAATCTCTTTTGATATTAAAACCCGAGAGCATATGTTCAGCTAGAGATTAGCCACGTAACACTGACAGTTGACTTTCTCATTCTGATAGTCAAATACGTTGTAATTCTTTTCTAGCTATCTAATTTCAAACTTCTTTGAAAATCTAAACAAGGTCTGAGCTTTGATGGCTTAGTGAGGGAACAAAAAAGTAAAAATTTTGAAACTAAAAGTAAACTGTATCAATTATTTAATAAAACCTTTAAAAGCAGAAGAAAGAGATACTGTTACATGTGATTAACAATCTTAGTCTCAGTCACAGTAAGAAATGCTTCACTTCATCATTCCTTGGAAGCTTGCTCTAATAAAAAAATTTTCAGTGAGTCTCATATGAGTGGCAACAAGGAATCTTAGGAGTCTTTTAGATATTGGGAATTATTTAAAAGCATCACTCCACTACGTCTAAAATGTTTGTTTGTTTGTTTTTTAAAGTTTTATAGTGAATAACTTTTTAGATACCAATGCTGGAATAGTAATTACCTGCAAGGGACTTGCCAGGGACCTGCTTTTAGGTACTGTAAATGCTTTGAGAACATTGTCTTCATCTTCTGATACTGGCGTCATTAAAACGGAACTTGTAAGAATATTCTAAAGGAAAAGAGAATAATTTGAAATTGAAATGAGGTAGGATAATAAGGGGACTGACAGAATTCTAACACTTGAAAGAGTAGATTACTATGAGTTGACACACATTAGCAGGAAAAAAAAATGCAGGTATCTGCCAGAAATTCTCTTCCCAATGAGCTAAATGGAGAACTCAACTGCACTAACCCTAATCCCACTGGCAAACATTACTAAAACAAAAAGCTTCGAGGTCCCACACAGTTCCAGGAATGAGGCAGGGCATTCTGCTCATTGATGAGCAGAACATCTGCTAAATGAGTTAATAAAGACACATCTTTAAAATGAAAGATTTACTAAGCTCTGGTGAGAGAACTGTTCATTTCATATAATGGTAAGAAATCTTTTTGAGTTACAGATTAATGGTAGTATAGTTTAAAGGTGAAAAGAATGGAATTTAGAACCAAAGTTCTAACCCAGAACCAATACTTATAGGCTATACAATTTTGAACAAGTGACTAAGCCTCCTCATGCCTCAGTTTCCCTACTAGTATAATGGAAATGACAATGTTACCAACCTTGTAGGGTACTTGTCAGGGTTAGATATCTGAGTTAATGCATCTAAAGCTCTGAGAATATTAATCACCACTTTGTACACACTGAAAAAATATTAGCAATTGCTATTACCTCTGATTCTTCATAAGAGAAAAGGGTAATCATTCACAAATTACAAACTTTTAAAATAATGGTTAACTAAGAGGAAAACAAAAAAGGAAAACAAAACAACAACTACCAAGCTACGAAAAGACACAGAAAACATTTAAGAGCATATTACTAAATGAAAGAAGCTAGTCAGGAAGCTTCATACTGTATGATTCCAATTATATAATATTATGCAAGATGCAAAACTGTAGACTAAAAAGACCAGTGGGTGCCAGAGCTGAGGGGCAGGGAAGGATAACTAGACAGAACATGGAGGACCTTCAGGGCTGTGAAACTACGTTCTATTATACTATAATGGTGAATAAACGTCAGTATGCTGCTGCTGCTGCTGCTAAGTCATTTCAGTCGTGTCCAACTCTGTGCGATCCCATAGATGAAAGCCCACAGACAGAAGCCCAGCAGGCTACCCCGTCCCCGGGATTCTCCAGGCAAGAACGCTGGAGTGGGTTGCCATTTCCTTCTCCAATGCATGAAAGTGAAAAGTGAAAGGGAAGTCGCTCAGTCGTGTCTGACTCTTAGCGACCCCATGGACTGCAGCCCACCAGGCTCCTCCGTCCATGGGGTTTTCCAGGCAAAAGTACTGGGGTGGAGTGCCATTGCCTTCTCCATCATTTCAGTCGTGTCCAATTCTGTGTGACCCTATGGACTGTAGCCTGCCAGGTTCTTCTATCCATGGGATTCTCCAGGCAAGAATACTGGAGTGGGTTGCCATTTCCTTCTCCAGTGCATGAAAGTGAAAAGTGAAAGTGAAGTTGCTCAGTCATGTCCGACCCTTAGCGACCCCATGGACTGCAGCCCACCAGGCTCCTCTGTCCATGGGATTTTCCAGGCAAGAGTACTGGAGTCGGGTGCCATTGCCTTCTCCGAAACGTCAGTATAAATTTGTCCAAATACATAGAATGTATGACACCAAGAGTGAACTCTAAGGTAAACTATGGGTTTAGGGTGACTATGTGTCAATGTGGGCTCATCAGTTGTAACAAATGTAACTCCCTGGTGGGTGATGTTGCTAAGGGAGAGGCTGTGCATATGTGAGGGTGAGGATACATGGAAAATCTCTGTATCTTTTGTTCAACTTTGCTACTAACTTAAGACTGCTCTGAAAAATAATCTGTTTTAAAAAATGGTTAAAAATAGAATAAAATAAAAAATGCTTGTAACCAAAGCAATGCAACATTGTGTATGATAAAGGGCATTTACTACATACAAAGAGTAGGACAGGACTGAGCATGCATGCACATACTCAGATGCTACATAAAACCAAACAGGAGACAATTTACCAAGGAGGAAATAGAGGTATCCCCTGCTATTCAAAAGTTCACTTCACACCACTTCACTTTCATTAAAATCCTACATTAGTAGTTATTTTCATGAACGGCTAACCAATAGAAATCCAAAGAGAATTTTTGCTTTTGTTTTGCAGCCAACTATTATAAAGGCAGCACATACCCTGAGTAGTTAGAGTGGCACCACCAAGCTCCTTCCCCAGGCAGTACACTCAGCATCTCAGCACCAAGTGCTACAGTTTAGAACTGGTACGAGCATCTTCATCTCAATTTATTTATTTTTATTCATTTTTTTACTGAAGCATAGTTGCTTTAAAATATTATATTAGTTTCTGATGTACAACATGTATAACACTAGATATTTTTATACATTATACATCATACACAGTTATTATAAAATACTATCTTTCTTGTGCTACACATTGAAAGTGAAAAATGAAAGTGTTAGTCACTCAGTCATGTCCAACTCTTAGTGACCCCGTGGACTATAGCCCACCAGGTTCCTCTGTCCATGGGATTCTCCAGGTACTATACATTTTATCCCTGTAATATTTATAACTGGGAGTCTGTACCTCTTAAACCTCTTCACCTATTTCATCCTTTTCCCCACCCCTTTTCCCTCTGGCAACCACTAGCTTGTACTCTGTATCTGTGAGTCTGTTTCTATTTGTTTCTTTGTTTTGTTTTCTAAAATTCGATTTATTTTTTGCACCTGTTAGTAAGATAAGTCCTAAGGTAAACTACTTCTTTGCTTTATGGTGGCTCAGTGGTAAAGAATCCGCATGCCATGCAGGAGACCTGGGTTCAGTCCCTGGGTTGGGAAGATCCCTTGGAGAAGGAAATGGCCACCCACTCCAGTATTCTTGGCTGGGAAATCCCACAGATAGAGGAGCCTGGAGGACTAAAGTCCATATGGTCACGAGTCAGACATGACTTTGTGACTGAACCACCACCAAAGGTTTCACAGGAATGCTCTACTTTCAGATAGTAGGAGAAACTTGTACTACTTTTAGAAGAAAAATAAGTAAATTAAAAGATAATGTAAAAATTAGCATTGTTTTCATGAAAATATGTATTTCCATGCCATAGATTTTTTAAGTGGCCAGGACTCTCAACTCATGAGTGAATAAACAACAAACAAGTCTGCAGCAGAACAGAATCAATTTCCAACACATGAACAAAATCTCACCATATATTCAACATTAATGATCATAAGAAAATAATCATGTGAGAGAATATTGAGAAGTATGATGCACAAAAGAGTGCGAAAACCACAATGGCCCCACATGCCACACACAGAATTCTGTGAGCCACCAACATCTTATAACACGGGCGTGTACTTACTGGCATGTCTGCCACAGGTGATGCCTGTGTGAACAGCTGAGTGTTCAGACTATCCCCTTCCCAGTGGTTTGAGCAGAAGAAGTTTCCTGCTTTATCAGTTGGAGATTCCACCTAAAAGCAAACAGGAAGTGCTTTGTTGTTTCTAGAGCTAGAACTTCCCAAGAAACAGTTACATTCAAGAGTCAATTTCCCTAAGATGAATAAAGTCTGAGGATCTAACGCCTAAGGTGGTGAGTATAGCTGATAATACAATATTGTATAGTTGACATTTGCTAAGAGTAGAACTTAATTAAATGTTATCACTGGAAAAAAGGTAACTATGTGAGGTAATAGATATATGTTAACTAATTCAATGGGGGAGAATCCTTTCACAAAGTACATGTATATCAACACATCACATTGTATACTTTAAATGTCTTATCATTTTATTTGTCAATTATATCTCAGTAAAGCTGAAGAAAAAGTCAGTCTCTGGCCAATCTCTCAACCTCTTATCCTTATATGAAAATAAATTCAAAAGGCCCGGTATCTAAGCTGCTGGAAATGCTTCTTGACACCAAGCTAAAACTTTGATCTTGGCAAGTTAGATTTCCTTTCTTTTACACCATGAATTAAAGAAACCGTTATTTTATTAGTTTCATTTCTCCATGATATCCAACAATTAAACATCTATGTATCAGTCAGTCATCTATCCATCTTTATATCAGTGATTTTAAAAAGTACAATACAAAGCTGCTTCCTTCTCTTTCCTCTATACTTTCTAGCATCTTCTCTGTTCAAACAGGAAGGAAATAGAAGTGGCCTGGCTTCCCAATTACAAGGTGGCATGCATATGCTGCCAAGCCTGGCTGTATCTCTTAACAGCATCTTATATGAAAATATTGTATGAAACATGGTATTACACAGTGCCCACGCCAGACAATCAAGCTGCCCACAAGGAACAAAGGCAGCAGCGTTGTTCTTTTCAAAGGATCCCATGTTTACCTCTTGTTTAATCTTCTTCAGTAAAGGTTGTCCATTTTCTTGAAATTCAGCAACAATCCCAGATTCATCAGATTCCTGTTTGATCACATCCTGTAGGTCTTCTACTAGATGAGATGGTGTCTGAGGCTGAAGGAAAAATTGGGTACATTTGCATTAGAGGAAATTTTCTATCTGTATTAATACACCAACTAAACCCAAGAAATTTACTAGAACTTACTAGCATCTTCAGGGGACCATATTTAATTTCTTGAGCTGTGAGTGCATGTTTGAATGGTGTAGGAGTTCTTGGAGAGCTTTCTAGAATTGACCTTTTGATAGCTGGAGTTCTGAAGCTTTAAAAAGAAAACAAGAATTGGTTCAATATGAAAGATCATATGTCCCTTATGTTTCTCTACCTATTAAATGTAATATTCTTCTACTAAATACAATAAACTCTTACTGATATAGAATAGGGTATGCTGATGGATCAGGTATGTATTATTAAGGAAAAGATAATATGTCTATCGTGTATTTCCAAATATTTCAAACTACCATACCCCAAAACTAAGAGCATTAAAATATTTCTCATCTTTCTTTAACCATTCTGAAAATACATGTAGTGACTCTAAGCCTTTAAAATGAACACAAGCATTATGAAGATCTGATGTCATTTACAAATCAAGTTTATCTATTATCTTTTATCTATCCACAACAGAAAACATGCTAACCTCTGAAAACTAAAAGGTTTTTAAAACTGTTTTTAAAATGTATTTATGGTATAAGAAATAATAAAATTGCATTTTTAAAAGGCTTATTACAATTCATATTGATGTTCTCTGGCATTTTTTTTTGAATTGGTTAAGCTTTTATTGAATATAAAAAATAGCTTAATCATTCCTTGGCTTTTAATCATATACTTTTCCTGGGGATGGCAAAACAGGTCCAATCAATAGATAAATTTCAGAAAGAAAAAATAAGATTTAAAAATATAAACTAAGTAAAGAACCATACTTATTCGTATTCCAAAGTTTATAATTAGAGAGGAAAGGATGTTGAAAATCTTGTTTTCAATGAAAAAGACTTACTGAACAAACAGAAAAACTGAATGGAAAAGTTATGTTAAACCTTCCTCTAGATATATAGGAAATTGTGAAGTGAACTACAAAAGATAGTTTATTCTCCCCCACTTCCACCTCTAGGTAGCTCTAACAGGCCCAGGACAGACATATTCAATGTGGAAATACACATGATTATGTACATAAAAGTGGATCAGTAAAATTATACACATATAAGTAGATCAGACACTTGGGGACTATTTTCTATTAATTAACTATAAGTAAATAAAATAAATAATTTTTTTCTTGAAACAAGGACTTACATAGTATTTTCCTTTTGAATTTTCACAGTCTGGTCTCTATGAAATGGAGTTGTAACAGTCAATTTGTGACCATTTAGTGGGGTGGAAGTTAAAGAAGGCATTTCCAAGTCTAAGTTTTCATGGTTATTGGAAGTATTTAAGAACTAAATATGAGAAGAAAGAAAAAAATACTTGAGTTAAACAGTGATTCTTTACTCAGCCCAATTTAAAAATTGATGTTAACAAATAGGTATGTTTTACTGACCCACTATATGAAATAATGATGTTAACAAGCACACAGTGTTTTATTTCAATTTTGCACCCAAGATTTGGAATATGATTTCCAAAAAAAACTTGCAAAATCCTAAGAAAACATTCTCAATAAATGACACCTGTCATTAAAAGAATGAGATGCACTTTTTATTAATGTTAAAAGTGTGGAAGTGACATCTTTTGGAAAGTAATCATTGTTTTTCTTTCATACTTTTTTTTCTCTTTAGTCATCTAGGAAACATCATTGTATAAAATTGACATTATGTGGAAAATTCTTGAGTAATAACCTGTATCTCTCAAAACACTGATGTTCTGGGAAAGTAATAGGTGTTCCTCAAATGGTTTCAAGGTAAAACAAATTTGGAAAACATATTTCAATCTCTTGGAAATTCACAATGCACATTAGTGTATTTAAAACTTTGAGAGATCCTGCAGTAAAGAAACTGCCTTAATTTTGTTCAATTCAGTGTTTCCCAAACTTATATACTTGTATATTGAGGTATTTTTCTGGAATATCATTAAAGTCTTACAGAACTAATATACTCCAGAACAGAATTTGGAAAATACAAGTGAAAAATAAGATTGGTTTTTTAGTGGGCATATCATTTGCTCACACTTAGAGTTGTTCTTAAAACAGACTCAACAGACATAACTGGAAAAATGTTTTAAAGTGCAAAATTAACTTCAAATGTTTACATAATTAAGGAACAAATCTTTGATAAGAATTATAATTTCTATGCCTTAAAAATCTATATGAAGTAAGAACATTCATTGGCAAAAAAAAAAAAAAGTGCTAATAAAATCTTATGGCATGACTCAGAAGAGCCAATGTTGAGAAAGTGAAATTAAAACGTACGTTATTTTTCTTAAGCATTTGTTCCTCATTTTCTTCCAAAATTTTTTCACTTAAAGATGGATTGGAACCTTTAAATTGTCTAGTTGCACTTCAAATGTTATCTAAACATTTGGTCCCCTTCTCCCCTGGGTCAGTGAATCATGTAATAATAAGTGAACAAAGAGATAGAAAATCTGTTAAAGTTTTTAAAGGGAGGGAAGGGATGGGAGACAAGGAAGAAATAGAAATGTTAAACTCCAGTGTGGAAGGAAATAAATGCACATCCCATGCAACTAACCATCCTTCAAATCACCAGAAGGTCAGAGAGAGATTATGACAAAATCATCAGTCAGTCTACAGACAGCCTAAACTCTCGGAGGCAGTATGACTTAGCAATAGCTAGAGGCAACAATGGAACGAAATCAGTGAAGACAACAGTAATTAGTCATTTGTTCCAAAGGATTAGTTTCTAGATTATTAAGGCTCAGGTGTCTGTTGAAAATTAGTAACAGCTGTGCAAAAATTGTGCTCTACCTGCGAGGGGGAGAATGGTAGGCTTTTGACAGGGGAACGCTTGGGAGTTGAACTGCTGACGTCAGCAAGTATCAAGGAACTAGAGTGTCCGGTGGCTACGGGGCTGGCCTGGCCGCGCTTTTTTCGAAGGATGACCCGTGGAATTGTGCTGAGCCTCACAGGAGGGAAGGGCTTGGGCAGGTCAAGTGAACCCTCACTCAACTTGCGTCTGTTCGCCCTCGTGCTAGGCTCTCCTGCAGGTCTATTCACACTGCCCTCTCTCTGCTGAAGCTGGAGGGCTTTGCCTGCATCGTGTTGGCTAGGTGAAAAATCTGCTTCTTCAAAGAATTCAAAACTGCTGAGATCACCCCACGATGAAGCATCCTGAAACAATGTGGGAGGCACAGAACTTTGAGACAGTGTGTGCATGGTGTGTGCCATCACCTGTAACACAGCACTGAGAAAGATGCTGAATGCAAAGAAAACACCTGGCCCCCTTGCTAGACTTCCTGTGAAACAGCCTGGAGACTGAAACAGTTATTCTGGCACAGGGCACGGTGTGTCTCCCATCCTGCCTCGAGGCTGGCCCTCCTGGGAGCTGCAGGAAGCTCCCAGTACTCTATCATTTGCATGCAGTTCAAAGCAAAAAGAAAAGCTCTTGGGTGGCACATCTTGGCAATGTTCATCTTCTGTCTGATGGGGATGCAATAAATGCTTTTTAATCAACTGGGAAACAAAGAAAATGAATTGTCAGCTTTTCTGATGCTGAATTCAAGTTTGTTTCACCGGAGATGGTTTGTGTCAGTGAACTAGTTGGGACCAGCAATCAATAATCAATGTTTGTGGAGAAAGCCATGTCCGCCAATGAACTTATTACCACTTCAAATACATTGGAAGACTGCTTTAAGTTGTAAGTATTTCTTAACATAATTCTTAATGAGCTATCCAAAAGCAAAGCACAGTTCTGGGAAAACACAAAGGAATAAACAAAGTTAAAAAAAAAAAAGGTTTAAAATAATCCAAATATTCCTATAGCCCAAGCTCTACTTAAAGGTCATTGACTCTACTATTTTTATAAATATGCATTTTGAAGGAAATGTGTGAAAAGCTACCTTTTATGTGGGTAGCCTAAGAAATCAGATATTGAAGAAACACACGAAAACTAAAGTCACACTTATATGTTTACATTACTATATGCTAATAATACAATATTCACTACAGAAAATGGCCACGATTTGAGAAGTGGGTTTCCTAATTCCTCTTCCCAAAACGTTAACTTGCCTTAAAAATTCTACTTACAGAATCTATAAATTGAAGTGTTTCTGCAAATTCTAAGAGGTTCTTAACATTGTCCAGGATGGTGCTTTGGTGGAAGATCATGCACCTGGCAGGAGAGGCACTTTCTTCAGGTAGGGAGCCGGGATCCGCGGGCAGAGATGGAGTGGAGTGGTGCTCTTCCAAACAGGAAACAGGTGCACTGTCTCCATGAGGTCTGGTGTGGTCGGCAATGGTGGTGCTGTGCCACCCGGGGTAGCTGCATGTGTGGTTCTGTGTCTAAGGAGGGGGGTGGGGGAATAAAGAAAGAGCAGGGAGAAGAAAGGGAGAAGGAACTTAGCAATGAAGTTGCATAAGGTATCAGATGCTGTTAGAGGAAAGATAAAAGCCATTGCATCATCCAGAACTTGCGCCTATGAAACAGTTGTCAAGATGTTTCCTTTTATCAATGCAAGACCCCACTTTTTAGTAGTGGTATATAGCCTGTCATCTATGGATGACCTTCACTGCCATCATTTTGTTAAAATTGCAAACAGAGGAACTCTGTTACAAGGAACAACTCTCACATGGAATGTCTTAAAGATCTACTTGAACATAATTTCCAAAAGGACCATAAATGTTTGTTGTGAATTAAGTGGGCTGTTATTCTCACCCTAACCTACACAAGGGCTGGAAGATTCAAAAGTTAGAGTTTCTTTTATCTGTGTATATTCTTGTGTCTTCTATTCCTTTTTAATGCTACAGATTGCACTGATGCAGTAAAGAGCTGCCAAATCAACGTGGTTACAAAAGCAGAAGAGCAAATTAACAGAAGTCTCCTTTCAGCATGACCACGCAACAGGAGAAATTGCAAAACATTAACTAAAGTTAAAAAGTGGTCGAACTATCAAAGGCACATAATCATTTTATTATTTAACCAAAAAGAAATCTACTCCTGAGGATACCTACTGGGTATCGTATCTTTTATTCTCTTTGTTGGTTAACTACATATGTTACAAAGTACAAGCTGCTTTCCCAGTTTGTCGTCCAGTCACTAGAAAAGATGTCAAAATTCAATAATGGTCCACACGGCTTTTGTGCATGCAAACAAAAGAGGGTCACTTATTTATGGAGAGATTTGATATATATATAATTTTTACATGGATATACTGGGCATACATTAAATTATGTTTGAAATGATAAATATGAAAATCTAGCTTAAGAAAAGTAATAGAAAAAAATTCAATGAATAGGCACCAGACACACAGCTTTGTAAAAAAAAAATTGCAAATTTTCAGTTTTTTCTCTGCTACTCACTAAATTGATTATAGTCCTTCTGAAGAAAAAAAAATTGAGGAAGAGACTCACAGATGGATATTGAGGTTCTATGGCAACACAAAAGGACGACTTCCAAGTTAGTCAACACACACTGTGATACCGATTGCATTTTATTACAAGCAACCTCTAGTGTTTAAACATTGTTAGTGGATATATGGAGTCTTGATTAGTGTGATTGTTAGAAGATAACGAAAAAGATATAGAAGAACACTGGGGTCAAGCCATTATCCACCGCTTGGATCAAGCACGCAGTGACAGCTTACTGGAAGTGCCTGCTGTCCTTTGAGTTCGTTCTCAGTTGACATTAGAAGCAACTCTAACTCCTTTATTCGCTTTTCTTTCTCAGGGTCTTCATCATTATAGTGTCTCTGAAATGAAAAGTTAAGCAAGAAGAAAACACAAAGGCCTGGTTGGTAGCTGTAAATACAATGGTCATGGCCTGTGGTTCACAAGAGACCACACAGAACCCAAAGAACCCTGGCATGGAACCAACGCCAACCGAATCTGGCCACTACAGAAATCTCTGTGAATGTTATCCCAGACATAAGGGAGGGATGTGAAACGTGAGGCTCACGGAGATGCTGACAGAGGGGTTGTTTCAACTTTCAACATCCGAGAACCAGAGAGTCCCGTGCTAATTCAATCCGGAAGTGGAGACTGCTGGCCAGAACTCCGCCCATTTTTTCACTGTCCCCCATTTTTTTAACTTCAATGGATCAGGTGGAAATAAGTGTTTGGATGAAAGAACCAGAGCTGTGCCTTGAGCAACTAATGAGCTTCTTTATGAAATGATCTTTACAGTGGACTTACCTGAATAGCTGCAGCAGCTGGCTGAGGGACATTGACTATATTTACATGTAATGCTACAGGATATGGGACGTGACTGGAGACCTACATCAAAAATGCAAAACAAAGGCCGAGTCATTCATGGTTACACATGCTTCAGGGGACTTGTTGGCTTCCTCAAGTTTCACTCTAATACTAAGGAAAAAAAAAGCACTTTTCTGATAAAATTCACAAAGCAAAATAAATAAAATCCAATTCTAATTTGAAATTTTAGCCAAACATTTAATAATATTAAAGCAATGTAGTGAAAAAAAATTTAAATGCTCATTAATTATGACAGGAAGTATTCCTTAGAGAAAACTAGAAAGAAAAATATAATCTGAAACACATTCATGAGTGTATGAACGAAGTTTTGATGCCAAAAACAGCTGGCACTAGCTGTTTATAAATAAAAATATTTTTCTGTGAATTATTATGAGTTTTTTTAGTAAAGAGTACAGCAGCTCTTAGGATAGTTCATTCATCTAAGACTTTTTAGGAAAGTCTGCAGTCAAATTTACAGAATAGACAGAGAAAGTAAAAACTACTTGGGAGTATGTTTTGCATAGAGTTTGCTTATGAGCTCTGAATTCTTGGATAAATTTCATCATTTATTATTGTTAATTTTAAGATTCAAGTCTTGCAATCTTGATTTTTTTTCTCTTTATTCTTTTCTAATCCATTATGAAAATTTCTTTCCATAAATATAAATATCAAGAAATGAGGAAAGAATCACACTGATTCAAAGGAGGATAAAAAACATCAGATGTCAGTCATGAAACTGCTCTTGTTTCTCAGTAAGAAGGCAAACACTTACTTAGTGAATGAATAAATTAAGACCTTTCAGCTAGATCACTACCAGAGCTGAACTTACAATCACCTGTTAAATTTCAGTGTCAAACTATTTCCCTGTAAATGTAATATTACATTCACTTTTTATTTTGGCAGAGAAAAGTACTAGATACAACTGCACCTCCATGCCCTCATTCTTCTTCAGCAATACCTTGTTAAGTAAATTTACATTCAAAAGCTAACTTCAAATTAGATTTGAAGCAGCAAGTTAAAACCAAACAACCTGGATTCTAGTCTGGACAATCTCTATGAGCTGTGTAACCCTGGACAAATCACTTAACATCCTCATTTCTGGATTCATATTAGGGATAACACCACCTACCCTTCTCAGTTGATCATGATCATGTCTGTGAAAACTAAGTATTCACTAGAAATTATCATTATTACCTGGAACTAGTAATAAAATAACCATCTCTTTCATTAAACTGAATGCTCAGGAACAACTTACGTTTTGTGCTTCAGAAATGTGGTAATAAGGATAGTCACTGTTAACGGAGGGTTGGCCAGCTGGAGGGAGTTGAGCTGAAGGTGGAGCATGCGTAAAGCCCATCAAATGGCTGTTCTTCTGAAAGCTTGTGGTCACTGGTGGCTGGCTGGCTTTAGAAGACTCCTGCAGATAACCTTCCTGCTCGACCTTACGACGCATTGTAGAATTCCAGTGGTTCTTGATAGCATTATCAGTTCTGCACAGAAATATATCACATATTCATTTTACAAACAACAATTTCAACTCAGATTACAGTTAATTGACAGAAAACTGTTTCTAACAGAGACTTTTCTTTTGGTCCAGTACTAGTGTTTTTTTTCGCTTCTGTCTTCTCTACGTCCTTAAAAGCATGCTACCCCAATCAACTAATTAAAAATCCATAGATTTCTCTAAATTTCATAATATGGAAATTATATAGTTTTATACAAATTTTGAAATCTTTTAGACATTTGTCTTTCCTTGTTAAGTGTATTTTCAATACAATACAATTTCAATACAATGTTTATTCTGACTGTGGTACAAGACTCTAATACAACTTAAAGTCCTGGTTGTTCTAGAAAATTACTCCTTTGAGTTGTGGACTGACATACACATTACAATAGGCACTCACTGAAGTTTGGTGAGCAGTAATGATGTTGCTGCTGCCTCAATGTCTACTCTTTATCTAGAACAGTACTAGCTAGAGATTTTGAGTAAAAAATCCTCCCACATTTCAGAAACCACCTAAAACTGTTACAAAGCGGGCAGAGATGAAAATGTAAAATGGCATCCAGAAAGGAAAGAGGCTAACTTCCAATATATTTTTAAACTGCAAAGCATTTTTACTAAAGTTTTTCAATTCTCAGGAAAACAGTTTCTCAATTCAAAAAAAAAGAACAAAACCGTTTTAAGCCTCTCTTTTACTATTTCTGTGGGGGTGGGGGAATGCATGCTAAAGAAAGAGGAAGTTCAATCGCCCCTTAAAACTTTAAAAGAATCAACAACATATCCTCTCAGACCATACGGGAGAAAAGGCCTCCCTTTATCAACCTCTTGAATTCTCTGAGCTTATTCTGGACCGAGAGAGAGGAAATGCTTCAGAACATCACAAGGGAATACTGAATAGACCATCAGAAGCACGGCCTTCTTTGAAACGACTCTTTCTCCACTTTGGGTCATGAAGCTGAAGAATAAATCATTTAAAATATTTCCTATCTTATGATATTTTTATGAAGATTTATAATAAATAGTATCTCCCCAATTAAACATCTGTTATAAACTGTTTAAATGGTGAAAGTGGGACAAAAATGAGCTTCCAAAGATATCCCTCAAAATGAGGTCATTTTCATGCCTTGTTCATGAAAAAGAAAGCATAACAACAACATTATTTAAAAACCTGGAAGAAGTATGATAATTCTAGAGATACAGCCTTTCTTTATTCAAAAGAAAAAAATTAAGCCAAGTGGTATAATGAAATGAACATGGTATCAGGAAAATGGTACCTGAACTCCTTCTGGTCACAACTAGCTGTATGAACTCATACCAAACTATTAATCCTTGGTTTCCTTCTACATGTTTAGAGTTTTGAAGTTTACAGAGTGCTCCGATATATTTTATTTGGTACTAACATTGGCCCTGAGAAGTGGGTTATAACCTGTTTTGCAAATGGGGCAATTGAGGCTGAGAAAGTTGGCTCAAGCTCACCATTGGGTGGATTCTGGAAGTCCTGAACCAGATAACCTCTAAAGTCTCTTCCAGTTTTAAAAGCTATGGATCTGGTTTATCTAATGAAACATACACCACAACAAAATGTAATTCACTCACCATACATTTTAAAACAGAATGTTCCATACCCGTTCCCTCATTCTTCCCAATCAATATATTTTTTGACATATTATTACCGTCCAGGCAGTAGCTTTGCGATTTCTGCCCATCTGTTCCCCAGTCTCTTGTGTGCCTGGTAAATAATTCTGTCTTCCTCTTCTGTCCAGGAGGTTTTCTTAACTTCTGGATTCAAGTGGTTATGCCACCTCTCCCTACATTGTTTTCCAATTCTCCCCTTTAAGTGCTTGGCAATAACAGACCAACGTTTCGGACCGTATTTCTGTACAAGCTCTATCACCTTCAGATAAACACACAAAAATAACCTATGTTTTAATGTTATGTAATGAGTCAGTGTAATCATTCTTCATGTTATCTTTAGAAAATTTCTAAAAATCTTCTTTCATTCATGGGAAATATGGGAATAGAGACCTCAACTTTCTGTTTGTATACTTTACCTGTTTCTTCAAGCTGGGAAATATTCAACAATATTGGGGGCTATTCGTAATTGTGATTCACACCAACGAATAAAGAACTTACTCTCTGATCTTCCTCTTTGGTCCAAGGACCCTTGATGAGCTCAGGGTTTAGTACTTTCTGCCATCGGTGCTGGCACTGGACATCTGTTCGATTCTAGGCAAATAAGATGAAGCAAGCACTGTCACATAAGACATGATGTGATAACACATGAATACTGTTGTCATATAAATCACATGTGGGCAATATACCATGAAAACATTCAAGAACATTTTAGGGCATGTTTGGAAAGCCCATTTCTTATAGCTAAAGAACATACAAAAGAATACATCAAAGTTGTATCTAAAATTAGAAGTTCTCCATCGTGAGGGAAACAGTTCTTCTACGTGATCTAAAGGATCGTCATACAGCATACTTGGCTGTCAATTTAACTTAACCTTAATCTCAGTGTGTTGCTTTGGAAGTACCCATATGGATTAAGACTTCTTAGAGATTTTATATTGATGTTGGACCTTTATGTTGATGTTGGACCACTCTAAATGACATAAGTTTGATTCTCATTCACGCTAAGAGATGTGCTTCAATTTAGGACTAAAGTGTTAATATTGCAGAAAAAACAAAGATGAAAAAAAAATGGGCCCTATTTTATAAGAGCTTATAATCATCTAAGTAGTAAAAGACAAACATATAGTTAACTAAGAAGGTGAAATTTGATTCATAGGCAAGAAGAGACCACAGCAAAATGATATTGGGGTGGAAAAAAGGAGTGTCTCCTGAGAAGGAAAAATTATGTTTCCTTAGAAATAGTCTGGAAAAGGTCTTGGCATAGACTGCGAAGGATGGATGCAACATTTTAAGAGGTGGCATCACCAGGGACACAAGTTCTCAGGAGGGAAAGCAGAAATGAATTCAACCAAACCTGCTTACAGAGAGGAAGTAGGAAACAGAACTGGAGCTATTAAGTCGAGGCATATGGAAGAGCTCCATGTGCCAGGTCTAGGCAGTTTACTTAATGTGTGAGACTTGAAGTCACTGTCGCTAGTTTTGAGATGTAAGGTAAAGCTGCATTTTATGAAGCTCCATCTACCAATGGTGTCTGGGACATGTGAGAAAGTGAAAAGCTACAAGCTGGAAAACCAGTTATGAAGGCAATGCAGTTGTCCAGAGAAGAGGGAAAGGGGCCAAACATGTAAAACAGTAAGGAGAATGAACAAAGGCATCCCAGATTCCTTAATCCTGGCTTTGTGTAGGGGACGGGGTGGGGGTGGGGGGCGGGTAAGTCTAAAGGAGCTCCAAAATTTTAAACCAGGATACCAAAATTATGGCTATTGAAAAGATATGAAATTGAAGAAAAGCAGACTTGGGGGAAATATCATGAGTTTAGTCATCCACCATACAACAAATTTAATCAAATTGCTAATATATATTCTCCTAAAAATGAAAAGATAAAGAAGGAAGCATTTAAGATATGCTATAAAAAATCCATTAATAATATCTTTAGAAATTTAATTATATGCATTACAATAGAAATATAAGTTATGGATAGGCATTTCTCCCTTACTTCTTACATAAAAGCACATGTGTAATGTTTTAATATCATCTCCTAGGATATCTTATTTAAATCTTTGGGAGAGGATTTCCTTTTACAGAAAGAAAAAATTACTAACTTACCGGGAGATAATTAGCAATAACTTTCCAGTCATCTGTTCCATTCTGTTCCACCAGCTTCTTTAGTTTTTCATCCTAAGATATTTAAAGGTAATCCTAGGATATTAGTCATTTACTGTAAACTCAGATCAGAGTTTGAATCTTGATTCAACTACTGATGAGTTATATAAGCTTGGGTACATCATTTAGCTTTTCTGGGCCTTAATATTGTCATCTGTACAATGGGAATGATAGTGTCTGTCAACAGGATTATTTGAGAATTATATGAGTTAATTATGCAAAACATTTAGCATAATGTCTGATACAAAATGTTTAACACTTGGTGACTTTTAAAAGTTCTACTTCATGGGAAAAATATGAACTCCACTGTTTGATTTTAATAGACATTGAATTATGGCATTAGACAGGATCTCAATAAGAAACAGTTCAAGTTCTACTCTAATATTTACTAAGTTCAATATCTTCATTTAAAAAAGTGGAGGATCACTTTTCTTAATTAAACTTGAAGGTATGATGTAAGAAAATCATTTAGTTTTTGTATCAATATATTCACAATTTAAATGAGACCAAATTTATTAGAACACAGAAGACACTAAACATCAGGGTGAAATCTTTCAGTTCACAACTGTTTTTCTAAACATATTCAAGCAAAAGAGAACCCCCATGTTGCTGCCAAGGTAACTTTCACACATGATGTGACTCCCATGGTACAACACAGACACAGGAATTAGGAAACCAGGGTTACCATCAGAACTTCTGAATCTCTAAGAATAATCCATGTGCACAAGTTCCACAGGTAAAATATACATTTCCCATGGACCTCATTGGAAATCCTGCCTGCCTGTCAATGAGAGATCTGGTTTAAGTAAAGGAGGGCAGAATGAAACTGAACAAGGGTCAATATCATTTATTCTAACACGAAATCCTCTACAATCAGTTGCAAATTTTGAGGACTTTAAAGAAAAAAAGCAACTTTTCTCTTACATTAATAATTTTGCCCCCTAAGCATTTTTCCATTCCTACAAAGATCAAGCTTTTGATAAGCTCGCAGAAAAAGAGAGGTGAGAAGCAGACACATCTCCATCCATTCTGAATGCTCTCAGAGCAGACTGAGCAACTAACACTTTCAGAACAGACACCCAGGTATATTTCTCTGTGTAACATTATATGCTAAGAATGTTAAATGAACCTGTTACAACAAGTTTTATGGGTGTTGCTTTATTCTTTTGTTTTGTTTTTGGAAATAGCAATTCATTCATTGGTTCAGGGAACATTTATTAATATTCCACTTTGTGGCGATCAATTCTGGGTTCAGGAACACAAAAATGAATAGATATTTAGCCCTGCCCTCAGCAGACTCACAGTCTACAGGCAGAGGCATATATGTTACAGCAACAATAAATACGAACGTGTACCCAGTGGTTGGAGGATGCATCCAACGTGTCTAGGGAAACCAGGGACAGCGTCACAGAAGAAGCAATGTCTCACAAGTGATGAAGAAGTAGTTGTGGAGTAAAATGACAAGAACAGAATAGGCAGAGGAAAAAACAATAAAGTGAGAAGACAAGAACATTCAAACAGCTGCAAAAAGTTTGAAAAAGGATGGTACAGTGTCCATGTAGGGGAGTGGTGAGGGGTAAGCACACTGCACAGGCAGGCTAGGGTAAGAAATCAGAGAGCCTGCTAATAGGTTTGAACACCTGTAGTTTAGCTGAAATTTTGTTTTTCACAAATGGAAGCACTCCATGCTTTTTCCTCATGTTTTGATTACATAATTAGTTACCTCTTCCCTGGTCCACCTAGTTTTCCCCAAGTGACGCTTTCCAGACTTGGGAAGCAATCCATCATAATCATGGTCACACATCTCAATGTCTTCATCATCCTCGTCACTACTGTAGATGCTGCAGAAATAAAAAGTGGGCAGATGTGGACTGAAACAAGAGGATCCAAACTACAGCAAGCAAAACTCACACCAAAACTCCTCAACAATCTCTTCAAAGGTTACAAAGATAAAACTTGGAAAAGTTGCACAACAAGAGTGTTTTTGGCACTTTGTTGCTCTGGGATTGTAAACGAGTTTTGCTGTTTATGGTATCCACAGATACGGCAAAGGACCTGGCACTTTCTATTGCACTGCATGTTTAAACCTGCTGTTAATGTTAGACCAGTGACAAATTACACAATTGGCAACCTTCCAACCAATGAAGGTTTAGGTTTAAAACTTAATGTTAAAGACAATAAAAAGAACGAGAGCCCACATCCTTTATATAAGTACACTCAAAATCTTTGGCATACGTCACATGGTTTAAATAATATTTCCCAAATACAATAAACAACTCAATTGCGTTATCTTCATGGGGCTGGTGTTTTATTAGGAGGAAAAAATTCAAGAAGTAATACACCCAACAATACAATTATAGTCATCTCTTAAAGATTAGAAGATTAAGAGAATCTAACAGGGAAAGGATTTAAAAACCTGAGAAAGGATAAGGGATCAAGTGATCAAACTGCACTGTAAATAACATTTATATCAAACAGTTAAAAACTCCAGACCAGGTCGATCCAACTTGTGGCCATGTTTACAATCCTCAGTTTCCAGAGTAACCAAGTGAATAATTTAGGCCACATGGTAGTCAGAATCTTACTTACTCATGTTTTTTCTACCTCAGACTGAATGGTATTTGAAAGATCTTAAAATGTACCTAATTCAAAACTGAGGGATTTCCCCAGATGAGTTTAAAAGGAACTCATTACTGTTTTCAAAAGAACTTTTCCTTTTACCTACTTGACCAAAACTATAAATTTTGATGTCTTTTGAACTAACTCTATACTTAATATTTATTAATCATATAATGATGAATGTATCCCTATAATAGATATGAGTCCTTTTACAGCCAGTTTACTTTTAGTTATTATTTTACTTATATAAAACTTAAGTTACAAGGAAAAATTATACTATCTTTAAAGAGTTACTAAAAATTTATCATTGCAATATTGAGAATTCCATCAAATTAAGAACAATAAAAATAATTATATAAAGTAATAACATAATGCAAATCATTATTCTAAAAAATAAAATGTATATTCATATCTGGTCTTCCAGAAGCAACTTACAAGTATATATTACCCATCCCTTACAAACCAGCAAAATTACTTCCCCCAAATCCTGAATTTGAGGTTCTTATAGTTTAAAACTATTATTCTGGGAAACAACGCGAAGGTTCAGGATTCATGGTGAGCAAGCAGGATGTGATCCAAATTTAAAACGCCATCACACAAAAAAAGACCACTGAACTATATTTATAATCTATAACCATCTTTCACTTAGGGGCTATCCTTTTAAAGGAGAGCCTGATCCCATTTCACACTATCAACAAAGGGTTCTAAACAACTTCTGATTAATAATTACAGTAGCTTTCCTTTAATAAAAAACACAAGCATCATAAGGTGAAAAAAATGTTATTATAATCCCAGGAATTTTGAAAGGTTCATAGAGAACTCCTTGGAAAGCCCCCCAGATGAAGTGGCACCCTTGTGAAATATCCGGGATTCCAAGAAAGCCTGAGTCATCTGCAAGTGGAGTCACAGGTTCAGCTGAATTTAACTTTGGGGGTCTCGATAGATCTGGAGATCACGTTTTCAGAACTGAGAACTACTCGTTCCAAACCAGTAATCCGACACCACTGTCTTGGCAACAGCTGAACACTCAGGAATAAGCAACAAATTCGGCCGCCCATAGGGGGCAGCCTACATCAGGAGAGAGCGCATAGACACTAAATAGGACTAGGCTTCTGGAGGTAAAGGTGCCAATCCTAGTTTTGCCTCAACCTAGCTGCGTGACTTGGACAAATCACTTCCCCTCTCTCAAGACCTCAGTTCCTCGCCTATACAGAAGGGCTTGGATTCTACTTCTAAGGTACTTTGCAGTGCTAATAAAGGATAATTCCAGATCTTTCGTTGAGTCTAAAAATTAAGCAGAAACGTGCAAAATCAGAGATGTGCACAAGCAAAGTCTTGGGGGAAACTTGGTGTGTGACTTCCGCAGGTCCTGAAGAGGCCACTGAAGAGGGGAGCAGGGCTACTAGCCCAGGGCTGGTCAAACTATCAGCTCCAGGGTCCATTAGCACGCGAGGCACGGGTGTTGCCTTTGAGCTTTGCATGCGATTTCCTCGCTCTGAACGGTCCCGGTCGTCTAAGTAGGATGATTAATTTCTACTAAGGACCTGAAATAACTTTTCCTTTATCTGCTCTGACAAGATCTCAGACCCAACAGTCAGAAGACTTTCAAAGGCTGATTTCAAGCTTGATGCACCCCGGCTCCCCACCTGCTAGACCTGGTGTGGTTACAAGAGTACGACTATGAATGTTACATTCTGTCAAGGAAACAAACCGTGCAAAGAAACGAAAAAGAAAAAAAAGTGTTGGGGGTTGGGAAAAAGGGAGGGGAGCGGGAGGAAGTGCCTTGTGGCCGCTACTGTGATTCTAGAAAAAGGGTTCAGACTCATTTCGCTGACCTGGTTAATAATCCCTGCCGAGTCGATGCTCGCCTTGCAAGAAACGGCTTCGAGCCCACAGCCGGGTTTCTCTTCCCCCTGAGGCAGGTTCAAGGCTCCCGCCCGTCCCGGCCACCTCCCCTCGCCGCTACCTGGGAGCCGCCGGGAACCTGCGCAGCCCCGCCCCGCGGGGACGGTCAAGATCGCGGCGCGCGGAGCCTGCCTCCGCGCCTCCTCCCAGCACCGCTTCCCAGCTCCCTCCTCCTCCTCCTCTTCCTCCTAGTTTCTGCTCCCGAAAAAAAAAAAAAAAAGATGACCCCGGCTGCTCTACAGTTAAGTCCCAAAGGCGAAGGTGAAACCACTCAAGAGGCAACACCCTCGCCCCGCGCGCCCAGACCCGGGAGAGGCAGAGGGAACCAGCGACAGCCCCAAGTCGTCTCCCTTTTTTTCTCCAGTACCTGGCCTTGTCTGGGCGCCGCTCCCCCGCCCGGCCAGGCCCGGCCGAGGGTGCTGCTGCAGGGCCCACACCCACGCTCTTTGCAACTTCCTAGCTCTGCGAGAGGATAGGCGACCTCCGATGCAAAAACGAATAAGTAAAAGAAAATCAAACAACCCGAGGAAAAAAGCGTGGGTTTGCTTTGCCTCCAGGGACTTTTTCCCCCAGCACGTCTCGGCCAAGGTCTGTCCCCGCGTCCCCTTCTCCGCCCGGGGCGACCGAAAGCTGCGCGAGCAGGGCGCCAGGAGGAGCGGCGACCTTGGCCGCGTCCACGTGCGCGCGCCGCGCCGGGGCCTCCTGCACACGGGAAGCGCCCGCGGGGATTGCGTCCCTGTTGCGCGGCAGCGGCGTTGGGTGCCGCCCGCCTTCGTCCCTTGCCGTTGAGCTGCAACCGTGGCGGCGGCGGAACTAGCCCCCGCACCCGGCCACTCAATGGGAGCGCCGCCGCGTCCAGTCCGGGAAGTCCACAGACTGGTCGAAGCAGGAGCTCCAGCAAGTGACAGTTCGGACCAGTCTCTCCCCTCTCCTCTCCCCGTTTCCCTCCGATCCGCCAAAATGTAACAGCACTTCACTCCCGACACCCGGCGAGCCTCCCCAAGTGCACTTGACATGTGCGGCGCGGGCGCGTGGGGGTGGATGTACAATGTTTGCTTTAGAAATAAAAGCCTCCCAGAGAATAGGGATTCGAACATTCAAAACCAGAGCTTAAAACAATCTGCAAAGGTAGAGACCCTTTCCTCCCCTACAAGCTTCTTTCCAGCAGCCTGTCAGCTGACACTCTTCTTCGCCTCCATAAAGAATGAATGAAATTTAAATGAACTACCTGCAGCCACTAAACAGTTCGGCATTTCCCCTATATCAGCCATTAGCTCTGCACTTCCAAGTCCAAACATATCGCAATGCATCTAGCAATTACGCTGCGACTCGCTCGCCGACACCCGCGGCATCAAGCCAGGAACGTAGTGGGCTCCCCCGGGCTGGTGGGCACCGCTCTGCCCCTGGCTGGAGCGTGCTGCTATTTTCCCCCTAGAGAGAAGGTACCCTGTGCAACTTGCAAAATGAGCCTCAGGGCGTGCTTCCCAGCGTCCTAATGGATTTCCAGCACCGACTCTTCATTCTCCGTCCCTCGAGTGGCTTGTGCTGCCGAGGCAGGGGCTCCGGGTCCTCGCAGTATGACAGCCCCGCAGAAGATCCGGGAACGAATGCCCACCTGCTCCCAAGCTCCTGGAGCCCAGCGCGCCCCCGCCCACGGCCGCCCACCGGGGATCCCCATTACCTGTGCCGGGGTCTTCGGGCCATGGCGCGGCGGGCGCCGGGCTCCGCTGGGAGCCGCGGGAACCGCACGGGGCTGCGCCTCCCGCTGCCCGCCTGCGTCCCTCCCCGGCTGCGCAGTGGCGCTCCGCACCGCCGGGGCGAAGTTTCTCAGGAGAAAGAGGAGGAGGAGGAGGAGGAGGTCTCGGAGGAGGAGGAGAAGGAGGAGGAGGAAACAGGTTGATATTAAAGTGTAAACTCTGTAAACAGAGATGCCATCAAACAAAGAGCTTTGGACACTCCCCCTCCCGCCAAATCTGGCGCCCCTGCAGTGCGCACGCGCCCTGTCCGCCGCCTCCGCGGTCGCCTTGGCTGCCGCCCTCCGGGTTGCCTGGCCCGCGGGGCCGCGGCTCCCCTCCGACTCTCGCGCCGCTGTGTGGCTCCTGGCGCGCTGCGAGGCCGGGGCGGCGCGCGGGCGGAGAGCCCGGGGCCAGGGAGGGGCGACCGGGGGCCGCGGCGGCGCCTTTTCCTGAGCAAACCCCGCTCCCTGGTACCGGCTGCGCGGGCTCGCGCCGCGTCCCACTGATGCTGCCTCCCCTTCTTGGTGGCTGCACTATCGTCGCCCCACTCGGCTTGCCCCAGGGCCCCAGAAATGAGCTCTCCAGGCTCTGCCTGATTGTCGCGGGGGCGTCAAGGAACGGGGGCGTGGGGGGAGGGGAACTCCCGCATTCGAGATTGGATTTAGGCAGGGTGTAAAACTCAGCTCCCTGGAGATGGGGGAGAGTTGGGTTGGGGAGTCGGTAGTAGGGGATGGGAGCATACGTTTACATAGGATATTTGGCTAGCTGCTTTGAGTTTGTTTTTGTTGTTCTGCTCTGTTTTTAAAGAACATCTCTAACTTGATAACAAGAGACACTTACGTACGAGTGGGGTTGGAGCTATCACCGCTCACACATGGGGCACCCCAGCGGAGTTTTCACTCTCCACCCAGATCCTGGAGCCGACACGCCACCTTCGCATTGTCACATGCCTTCAGTCTCACCCGGGCACACGCCCGGCCCCACCCACCCTGCCCGGCCCAGGCGGTGCCCACCACACACCTCTGTCCATGCAGAATGCTGCGCGCGCCCTGAACTCCACACCTGCAAAATCCACAGGGTTCCAAACAGCCCAGCAGCCCCCAGCAGAACTCAGGAAGCCCCACGTGCGCTTGCATGGTTTTAAAAGTTTAACAGTTTGTGATACGGAGATTGGCACCCGCGTTTAGGGTAGTTTAGGACTCTTGTTTTACCAGATAAAAATCACGAAAAGACTAGTGTTCACTTAACTAGAGGCTCCCAAACAATTAAAGGGAGAAGATAAATGCTGAATTTATAAGGATCAATGATTGGGGGATTTTAGGGGAGTTTTAGTTTTACTTCCGTTTATACACTTGTACCATTGGGGACTTTTTTTTTTTTTTTTTTCTCATTCTCTGTACACACTAATTTATTTTTCCTTTAATCTTATAGGAGTTTGAGACTTCTGCTGACTGGGTTTTGTGGGTGTCCCGTGTGCCCTGGCAGTTCAAACTTAGCTCAGAAAGCATTTTTTTTCACTAAAAAAGCATTTTCTTACTGATATGAGTCATAATTTTGTTAAATGGTGAGCATGCTTGGTTTCAAGACTTTATCTGGTAGTTTACACATTGTTTCTTAACATTGTAATATAGTTTAAAACCTTATCAAAAAGTATTAGTTTCTAGTTAGATTTTAGCATTCCTTTCTCCATGAGGGGGAAAAAGAAACCACTGAAACAACATTATTGTGAGATACTTCAGGTCACAATCTTGAAAGACAAGTTAATATATTTTTGAAGACAATATTCATTTCTAGATTCTATAATAAATTTCTTTCTCCATATCAAAAATAAACAATTAAAAAAATCTAGAACAAACTTCTAAATACCACTCTTAAAGTAATTGCATCTGTCTTTGGGATTACTTCATGAATTTAACTGGCATGATTCCCAAATGCTCTTTGGCACAGTAAAGAGTATGTGAACCCTTCTGGAAGTCAGGTCATAGTCTCTTTTCCAAGATTCTTAGGAGATGGAAGTGCTCTGTGATTCTTTAACTCCTCCTAAGTAGGAAAACACCAAATCCAGTTTTATTTCCTTTATTCCCTTTGTGCATCATTTTCCTAAATGTTGTTTTGAGAATTTATAATATTTTCATTTCCCAGACATTTTGAAGTTTACGTTTTTTCCCTCATATGTGTGACAAAAATATGTATGGGGACAAGTATAGTCTGACAAAAAGTATACACATGATGATTTTACTAGGCTAATTTGGGATATATTGCCACCTGATAAGTATATAAAAGGATGGACTCAAATGGAGTTAATAAGTTCTTGTATGGATGAAAATATATTTTCAAAGACATTGCAGAATTTTTACTATAATTATATTTGTACATTTCCTTCCTTCACTTATAATTATTACAAATGCATTTTTAGATGAGAGCATATTTCATTAGTATCAAAGTCTTTGTTTTTCTTAAGTTGTGCTGCATCAGTGGTTTTAGTGTGGCAGGCCTGGGTGAGAGCTAAAAATTCAGATGCAGACTTTTTTTGCAATGTACTAAAGAAGGGTAGAGCTTCCTTGGTGCCTTAAGAATTCGCCTACCCATATAGCAGGAGTGGGTTCAATCCCTGAGTAGGGAAGATCCCCTGGAAGAGGGCATGGCCACCCACTCCAATATTCTTGCCTGGAGAATCCTATGGACAGAGGAGCGTGGTGGGCTACAGTCCATGGGGTTGCGGAGTCAGACAGAACTTAGTGACTAAACAATAAGAACACAGGGGTCAGCAAACTTTTCTGTAAAGGGCCAGATAATAAATGTTTTAGACTTTGTTGGTTGTGTTGCTTATTCTTCTACTTTCCTGTTTTGTTTTTTTAACAACTCTTCAAAAATGTAGAAACCATTTTTAGCCTGAAGGCCATATCCAGTCTACAGACCATAGCTGGCAAATACTAATCCAGTGATCCTCAGTCTTTAGAATCCGAATCACTGTGTGTACCCATGAAAAATGCACTGTCCCAGGCCATCCCTCCTGAAACAAGATGATTCAGTAAGTTTGAGACAGGGCCCAGGAAGCTGCATTTTAAACAAGCATCCAAAGGGTTTTTTTGTTTGTTTTTTGTTTTCATGGAAGCTGTCTTCTGGATCAGTCATTGACAATTTCAATATTAGAGCGAAGGCAGGCTGGTTTGAACACTTTTCCCCCAGCACCCCCGCCCCAGCCCCCAGCCCATTGCCTCTCATGGCCTTCCTCTATCTCATTCTCTTTCACCTCTCCTGGGCTAAGAAATCAAGACTCTCGAAAACCTTAGACGACTTAGGTCCATGGAAACGTTGGTGCCAGTGACTGCTGGGCTGTGGCATCCTATTCTTTCTTCCTTTGCTATTAAACTTCAGCCTCATATTTGCAACTTGCAAGAAAAGGAATCTCTTGACTGCTTTCTGATAATCATTATGATTCTCTACCTCCAGAAAGCCAACCCTTAAAGCATTTTATTTTATGCTAAACGCTGGAGAAGGGCTGACAGAAGAAAGATGTATATTCTAGCATTTTTGCTCTGACTTCTGAGAAACTCCGGGCACATGGTAGATCTTTAGTACTTGTGAACAGTATCCCAAAGATGAATGAGGATTATCAAGGGTGGTGACAGACCAGGCCCCAGGGGCCCAATGTCTCTAACCACCCACCTTCTCCCACCCCCTCAACCCAATTTGGTTCAGAGCATTAAGAGGGAAATAATTACAGTAAACACCAAATGGTAAAGTACAGACAATTCTTGATCATTTCAGCTAATGAATGACAGCTGTAGCATGTATAATTGAAATCCATAGGTTTGAGATAAATCTCATGTTGGTTCACAACAAACCTTTTAGTAATAACAATGGGGCAAGTGCTTAATGTAATATGTTTCATAGAGCCTTCCTAAAGGATGGCCACCAGAAAATTTGTATTGTTAAATGATTCCTGGGTTTGGCATTTCCTGTTTGTTTTCAGCCTCTAGATTCTCATAAACTTATATATGTATTCCCATGACAACCAACCTGCATATTTTCATCGTCATTTGAACTGAGGACTGAATAAAAGGTGTGAGGGGTTTTTGTGTGTGATTAAATAAGGATATTCCAGAGGAATGTAAAGGTATGAGCAAAAGCCCACGATTGTGAACCACAAGATGCATTCCAAGCACAGGAAATAAGGAGTTGGCCAGATTTCCTGGATCAAGGAGAGCTCTGAAGGCCAGATCAGAATGTATGTGTTTTGAATGGAAGATCTACATTATCGGAGAGGTGCATTTGGAAGATTTACCTAACAGTATCACAGATAGATTGGAGAGAGAAGAAAGAGTAGGGGGAGAGGCCAGTTAATTGGGCTGGATTAGGACAGTAACCCTATTTGGAATGGAAAGGAGAGGGGTGGATTTGAAGAACATCGAGAGGCAGAACCTTCGAGACTTAGCAACTGATTGGATGGCTATTGGAGGCACCATTAATAGAAATAGGGAAGTCAAGAGGGGAAGAGAAGTGTGCACTAAGGAGATTCAAAGAGGAAAGTGAGTTTAGATTTCAGTATGTTAAGTTTGTGGTTTCTTATGGAAGAGATCCGGGTAGGACTGTTGAGCAGGTGTGTGGTATCTGTGCCTGAAGGAGAGAGGTTGAGCTGGGACAGTGGTATGCTGGGAGGAAACTGGGAGCCTGCTGTTAGAGACATTATCAAACCCTGGATTATATAAGCCTACAATTAAATAGATTTTAAAAGGTAATAAATATTCAAAACTCATCATTTCCTAATTGTTTTACCTCATTTCACTGTTGGGTATGCTCTTGAGGTTATTTATCTTTATTATATCTGCATCACGGAAATGCTATGTAATGTATGTGAATGTACATCTCTTTCCAATTTTGTGTTCAGTTAAGTCATGTAAGCAGCTTGAAATTGGCTCTGGTTAGAGTATTTGCCCCACAAAAAGTGGCAAATACAAATAAGGGATTTCCCCCTACCTTGGAAAACTGGTTGTTAAATGTTTACCAGGGCAACACTGGATGAATGCCATATTTAAGAGTTATATGCATGAAGACAATAATTGTGCTATAGCCTGCCTTTACTAATAGGTGGTTGTATAGAGAGGAAGGAAAAGTCTTCAGAGAATATTTAAGAGGTTGGAAGATGAGGTTGAGACTCAGTGTAGGAGCTAGGGGGAGAGACCTGTTGGGAAGTAAAGAAAGTTTCTATATATATATATATATAAATAAATGTTTTTGTGTTTTCTTCTTTTATAATATAATTCTGTTTTTTGTCAACTGATTTTGAAAGCTTTTCCTTTACTTTGAGAAAAAAATATTTATTAGGAAGTGACTTTCAAACATTTTGAATCAATGAATTATTCTATTTATTCTATTCCATTGTATTCTAAACATCCTGGTTAGGGACTCTTCATTGTTTTTGTGCCCTGCTCCTAGGTACTGAATGACATGATTGAAAACCCCTGTTGAAAAGACAAAGGCCTCGCCTCTTTCTGCTTTAGAAAAATCTGCTCTATGGAAAGCTTTTGGGGAAAAATCCTTCAAACCAGTTTACAGAAGTAATTTTTCTCCCATCTCTTCTCACACCTATTCTTGGCCAATTCTTGCTCCTTTTCCATATTTCTCCCACATGTGTAACAAATGTAAAATAGCAGTTTTCAGAGTCAGTCAACAAAATAGCAAGCTTTTATTAACAGAAATTGTAACCAAAACAACAACAATAATGCTTAGGGGCTTCTTGGAGTAATGAAATGACAAAGTGGGCAAGGCAGGTTCAGCAAATGTACGGCAGTTGGCAACTTTTATGAACCCCTAATTCTAAACCTTCAAAAGGCAGAGATTGCAAGAGAGAGCTTGAAAGATGCTTCCAGTCTTTAATATTGTTTTTTCCCAAAATGCTTAGGTCTCCCATTTTACCTTTACACGCCTGACAATGTTTCTACTGTTTGTTTTTATTGCACTCTGCAAGGCCATGAGCTTGCAGAAAGGACAGGCCCTTTTGCTAGATGATTATTGCCCATTTTCAGCCTCTGTTCTAGTCCTATTGCCCCCACCTTCTCCTAGCGCATCATGCCTTCACCATGATCTACCATACCGGCCCCTGACTAATTTTCCCCTCTATGATCTCTCTCCCCCATCCACCTCACCGCTGGATCAGCCTCACTCTAACTAGTCATATGTTATGATCCCATCACTGGCTCCCTAATGTTGAGAAGATAAGATCTGAACTCCTTCACTTGGCATTCCCTGCCTTGAGGTTGCTCTGGCCTCTGTGCCTACACAGCCTACCCCCAGGGTGATGGTATTTAATAATGAGGATGGCTCGTGTACCAACCAATCAGACCGGGCCTGGCTAAGCCCAACCTATGTAGCTCCAGTGGGGCGCACTGGCTGAGTGTCATGCTTTACAACACACCACCTTTCCAACCTTATCTCCTGGTGTTATGTTCACTCCGCTTCCTCCTCATAAAACCATTGGCAATCTCAGGGCCTTTGCTTACACCATGCCTCCTGCCTGCAATGCTTTCCTTCCTCCTTTCTGCTTACATAAGGGCCCGCTGAAGCCCAGCCTTTCTTCTGAAGTCCTCTTAGACTTCCCTAATCCACAGTCATCCTACCCACCTGTGACTTGTATTCATGCCTTTTATTGAACATATGGCCTGCATTGTCTTCCCTCTGCTATTTATTTACTTATCTTTTTTCTCTGTCTTTATTTTTTATAATGTGCCTTATCTCATCTTGAGTTTTGATTATAAACTAGAGGAGAGGGGTGTATCCTCTGCCTTTCTATATACTCAATTAATGAAGCAGGATCTTGAGCATAAGGATGCACATAAATGTTGACAATTGATGACGAGTTAGCTGGGGCTGTTGAGTGTGTGTGTGTTGCTTTAAATATATATATATATATATATGCCTTGTATTTGGGTTTTAGAGTTTACAAAAGGCTTTGCCATATATTATCACATTGAATAGCAGTTCTTATCTTTCTGCCTGTGTTTTTCCCCTCCTAAATATTATTTTCCCCATTTTCGGGTGGGGGGTAACTGAGGTTGAGAGATGTGAAGGGATTTGTTCAAGGGCACACAGATGATAAATTGAAGAGCTGGGATTAATTAAACCCAGATTCTTTATTCCAAATTCTGAGTTCTTTCTACTACTGTATGATAGTCTCCAACTTTTAATTCCCACCCCTTCTCTTTACATTCCTGAAATTCTCAAATTGGATTCCATCACGTGAATTAAATTCTGTGCTCAAGTAAAGGCTGATGACCTCACAAACTGGATCGATACCATCGTTCTAATCTTAGTAGTAGTGCTTTATTTCTAGTGTTTGTATAGTTCGTTGTCCTTTGGGTAACTTGATTCTGGAGCTCTTTCAAGCTGTTTTTGTTCACATATTGGGTCTCTAAATTTTATTTCTTCCATTTCTACTCTACCATTCTATATTTATCTTTATTTATTTACTCTAATATTAGTTCAGTTCAGTTCAGTCACTCAGTCATGTCCGATTCTTTGCGAGCCCATGGCCTACAGCACACCAGGCCTCCCTGTCCATCCCCAACTCCCAGAGTTTACTCAAACTCATGTCCATTAATTTGGTGATGCCATCCAACCATCTCATCCTCTGTCATCCCCTTCTCCTCCTGCCTTCAATCTTTCCCAGCATCAGGGTCTTTTCATATAAGTCAGTTCTTCCCATCAGGTGGCCAAAGTACTGGAGTTTCAGCTTCAGCATCAGTCCTTCCAATGAATATTCAGGACTGATTTCCTTTAGGATTGACTGGTTGGATCTTCTTACAGCCCAAGGGACTCTCAAGAGTCTCCTCCAACACCACAGTTCAAAAGCATCAGTTCTTTGGCTCTCGGCTTTCTTTGTAGTCCAACTCTCACATCCATACATGACCACTGGAAAAACCATAGCTTTGACTAGACAGACCTTTGTTGGCAAAGTAATGTCTCTGCTTTTTAATATGCTGTCTACGTTGGTCATAACTTTTCTTCCAAGGAGCAAGCGTCTTTTAATTTCATGGTTGCAGTAACCATCTGCAGTGATTTTGGAGCCTCCAAAAATAAAGTCTGTCACTGTTTCCACTGTTTCTCCATCTATTTGCCATGAAGTGATGGGACCGGATGCCATGATCTTAGTTTTCTGAATGTTGAGTTTTAAGTCAACTTTTTCAGTTTTCTCTTTCACTTTCATCAAGAGGCTCTTTAGTTCTTCACTTTCTGCCATAAGGGTGGTGTCATCTGCATATCTGAGGTTATTGATATTTCTCCCAGCAATCTTGATTCCAGCTTGTGCTTCATCCAGCCCAGCGTTTCTTTTGAGGTACTACTTTAATATATCTTTATGCAATATTGAATTCTACTCTTTTACCTCAAGGAGTTGTTCCTTTTGAGATTATTCATAAACTCAGTGAGTGAGTGAATGCTTAATTCCAGCAAATTTGAAAAGCTTTCTTAATCTTTGTGAAAACCATTTGGTAAGAACTTGCATCTTTTCTAATCACTAGTATGTCTTTCCTCTCCTTTCCTTTCCTCCTCTCTTACTTCTTCCCTCCCTCATTCCCTTCCTTCCTTCTTTCTATCTGAACCCATAGTCTAAGAAAATGAAGTTTCCTTCACCAGAACAAGGACAAGGTAATAGCTTTAACGTAGGTGTTATTTTCTTTGGTCCTGCAAATCAAGTGGCCTACGTAATTTAAAATGTGAACCCTGTTGGGATAAAGTATACCATCACTCTACTCTTTCCATTTAAATTTATTGCTAGAAATATTAATATAAAAATTTGTGGACACATAAAAACAATATTACAAAAGTCATGACATCTATAGAGATGATTTATTCTAATTTACTTTTCAGTGTTAATAATGGTTCTAAAGAAATAGGTAAAAATAGTCAGTTGGCTTTTGAAAAATATCAGTTCCCAGAATTATCTTAATTTGGTTTAAATACTTGTGTCAAGCAAATATTTTACTTTTTATAAAGACAATAACCTCTAAAGAAACTATATCAAATCATTTATAATCTTTTGTACATAATTATGAGGAAGTTCCAAAGTGCTAGTTTTGCTTGGAGCTTTGGAAGGCTCAACTGATTCTATTTTAGTTTAGAGCCTGATGGAGAACACTTTTGCAACTGAAAGGCAATATTCGGTTTGAAAAATGTTAGGTACATAAAAGTTTGCCTATGAAAATTCTAATTTATGTTTTAGTTTAGATTACATGTGGTTTCTTTTCTGAAAGCCCTATTGCTTTTTCTTTCTTTTAAAAAAGTAAAAGAAATGGCATCCTACTAGGGTAATTAAAGAGCAATATTTATGCAAATACTTTTAGAAAGTATTCATATCTTCAGACTATTGTTTTTTAAAATTCACAACTTTCTATATATCAATATATGAAGTAGGGGTTCAGATCAGATCAGTCACTCAGTCGTGTCCGACTCTTTGCGACCCCATGAATCACAGCACGCCAGGCCTCCCTGTCCATCACCAACTCCCGGAGTTCACCCAGACTCACATCCATCGAGTCAGTGATGCCATCCAGCCATCTCATCCTCTGTCGTCCCCTTCTCCTCCTGCCCCCAATCCCTCCCAGCATCAAGTTCTTTTCCAATGAGTCAACTCTTCACATGAGGTGGCCAAAGTACTGGAGTTTCAGCTTTAGCATCATTCCTTCCAAAGAAATCCCAGGGCTGGTCTCCTTCAGAATGGACTGGTTGGATCTCCTTGCAGTCCAAGGGACTCTCAAGAGTCTCCTCCAACACCACAGTTCAAAAGCATCAATTCTTCGGCGCTCAGCCTTCTTCACAGTCCAACTCTCACATCCATACATGACCACAGGAAAAACCATAGCCTTGACTAAACGAACTTTTGTTGGCAAAGTAATGTCTCTGCTTTTGAATATGCCATCTAGGTTGGTCATAACTTTCCTTCCAAGGAGTAAGCGTCTTTTAATTTCATGGCTGCAGTCACCATCTGTAGTGATTTTGGAGCCCCCAAAAATAAAGTCTGACACTGTTTCCATTGTTTCCCCATCTATTTCCCATGAAGTGGTGGGACTGGATCCCATGATCTTCGCTTTCTGAATGTTGAGCTTTAAGCCAACTTTTTCACTCTCCTCTTTCACTTTCATCAAGAGGCTTTTGAGTTCCTCTTCACTTTCTGCCATAAGGGTTGTGTCATCTGCATATCTGAGGTTATTGATATTTCTCCCAGCAATCTTGATTCCAGCTTGTGTTTCTTCCAGTCCAGTGTTTCTCATGATGTACTCTGCATATAAGTTAAATAAACAGGGTGACAATATACAGCCTTGATGAACTCCTTTTCCTATTTGGAACCAGTCTATTGTTCCATGTCCAGTTCTAACTGTTGCTTCCTGACCTGCATACAAATTTCTCAAGAGGCAGATCAAGTGTTCTGGTATTCCCATCTCTTTCAGAATTTTCCACAGTTTACTGTGATCCACACAGTCAAAGGCTTTGGCATAGTCAATAAAGCAGAAATAGATGTTTTTCTGGAACTCTCTTGCTTTTTCTATGATCCAGCGGATGTTGGCAATTTGATCTCTGGTTCCTCTGCCTTTTCTAAAACCAGCTTGAACATCAGGAAGTTCACGGTTCACCTACTGTTGAAGCCTGGCTTGGAGAATTTTGAGCATTACTTTACTAGCTCATTGTGAGATGAGTGCAATTGTGCGGTAGTTTGAGCATTCTTTGGCATTGCCTTTCTTTGGGATTGGAATGAAAACTGACCTTTTCCAGTCCTGTGGCCGCTGCTGAGTTTTCCAAATTTGCTGGCATATTGAGTGCAGCACTTTCACAGCATCATCTTTCAGGATTTGGAATAGCTCAACTGGAATTCCATCACCTCCACTAGCTTTGTTCGTAGTGATGCTTTCTAAGGCCCACTTGACTTCATATTCCAGGATGTCTGGCTCTAGGTCAGTGATCACACCATTGTGATTATCTGGGTCGTGAAGATCTTTTTTGTACGGTTCTTCTGTGTATTCTTGCCATCTCTTTTTAATATCTTCTGCTTCTGTTAGGTCCATACCATTTCTGTCCTTTATCAAGCCCATCTTTGCATGAAATGTTCCTTTGTATCTCTGATTTTCTTAAAGAGATCCCTAGTCTTTCCCATTCTGTTGTTTTCCTCTATTTCTTTGCATTGATCACTGAAGAAGGCTTTCTTATCTCTTCTTGCTATTCTTTGGAACTCTGCATTCAGATGTTTATATCTTTCCTTTTCTCCTTTTCTTTTCACTTCTCTTCTTTTCACAGCTATTTGTAAGGCCTCCCCAGACAGCCATTTTGCTTTTTTACATTTCTTTTCCGTGGGAATGGTCTTGATCCCTGTCTCCTATACAGTGTCACGAACCTCATTCCATAGTTCATCAGGCACTCTATCTATCAGATCTCACTTCCACTGTATAATCATAAGGGATTTGATTTAGGTCATACCTGAATGGTCTAGTGGTTTTCCCTATTTTCTTCAATTTCAGTCTGAATTTGGCAATAAGGAGTTCGTGGTCTGAGCCACAGTCAGCTCCTGGTCTTGTTTTTGCTGACTGTATAGAGCTTCTCCATCTTTGGCTGCAAAGAATATAATAAAAATCTCACTGCTATGTATTCAAAGATACTTTTCAGTATGTAAATATCAGAATTTTCATGATGATAATGTTGATTCATATCCTAAAAGCATTTCACAGTAAATAGGTTCCTTTAGGAGAAGGCAATGGCACCCCATTCCAGTACTCTTGCCTGGCAAATCCCATGGACAGAGGAGCCTGGGGGGCTGCAGTCCATGGGGTTGCTGGGAGTCAGACACAACTGAGCGACTTCACTTTCACTTTCATGCACTGGAGAAGGAAATGGCAACCCACTCCAGTATTCTTGCCTGGAGGATTCCAGGGATGGGGGAGCCTGGTGGGCTGCTGTCTATGGAGTCGCACAGAGTTGGACATGACTGAAGCGACTTAGCAGCAGCAGCAGGTTCCTTTGAAAATGTAATGTGGGAACAATTTATTAATGCAAAACCTGATGCATTTCTGGCATAGTGATATACAATTTTGTGGCATGTTATGGATTTATTGCTTTATTTTGAAGACTGTCAACAGGTTTTGCATAGAATGACTCATTCCAAAGAACATGCCAAGCAAAGTTTTGAAATCAGAATAGGCTAAATTGTTGGTGTTCTCTCTCAGTGAAAGGCATCACCTCCATTTCAGTTAGACAAACCAGGCACTTGGAAGTCATCCTAGGCTCTCTCTGCCCTGGCATTCAATCAAAAATAAATTCCTGATAAATGCACGTCTTTGACATTTGTTCAATAGTTTCCCATCTTTTTATCCCTTCTACCACCATTTCAGTTTAGACACTTGTCAGCTTCCTGTGCTGAGTTAGAGTTAGGATGGCTTCAGTCTCATTTATTCACATTTGCTTAAAATCCTGCTTATAGCAGTGTCTCTGGACCAGAATATCAGTGCCATCTGGAAACTGTTTCCCCCTACACATGCCTCTCCTGCCACGTCCACCAATGTGCTCTGCATCCTAAAAAGCAACCTACCTACAGGGTACAGATAGAAATCCTTAGCGTTTTATGTAAGACTCTTTATAGCCTCATATCTTCCTGTGTCCTCCTAACAGTCCACTGCTCATATGTCACCACATGTGCAGGGAGGATCTATGCCTAGGTACCTTGGTCATTCTGATCCTCTGCTTATGACTCTCCACTCATCCCTCTTTGGTGGCTAATTTCTGCTTGTCATTCCAGCCTCAGATTAGAAGCCTTCTATTCAAGAAAACCTTCCATGGCACATGGTGAATCAATATCTTTACCTACTGAGCCACTTGCAAAGCCATCAGAGTGCTTAATTTATGTTTAACCTTTGTTTCATTCTGTCCGGTCCTCTGGAACAGTGGGTCTCATGTTTTAGTGACTTAAGGATTGCCGTTCAACATGTATATTCCTAAGTAACCATATCCAGAGGTTTAATAGATTCTAATTCAATAGGCCTCACTGGAATCCAGGAATCTGCATTTTTAATAGGCAGAATCTGATGAAGCTGATTCGATGGTTTATGATAAGCACTTCAGAGACCAGCATTTTGGTTTCTAAGAAACTGCATGTAACAAGTCACTTTCACTTTGTAGATATTTCCTAAATATTTGAGCACTGAATAAGACTGAACATAGCCTGTAATTCAAGTTATGTCAATTTCAGGATTTTAGGCCTGTTTCTCCATTCCCACCTCTCTCTCTCTCTCTCTCTCTCTCTCTCTCACACACACACACACAAAGCAAACAAATAAAAAACCACAATCTTGCCTTGTGTCTGGCTGTCTCAGAAAGTAGCATCTTTCAGAGAAAGCAGTATCCCTGAAAGATCTTAGTAACGAATAATCTGAGATTTAGTCCAGTCAAAATTAAAATTTATCAGTAAAATGAAGAGCAATATTTTCTGTATATCATCTATAACTTTTCCCAGATACACAAATAATTGAATTTTCTAAAGATTAGTGCTGACAAACTTTAATGCCAGCCACGTGTGTCTAATCAAATTTTTTCATGGCCATATTTTTAAAAAGTAAAAAGAAACTGACAACCTAATTGCAACAATATCTTTACTTAACCTAATATAGCTAAATATTATCATTCCAATGCAAAATCAATATTAACAATTATTATGAAGATATTTTACATTCATTTTTGGTATAACGTCTTAATTCACATGTTAAATTTTTATCAGAAGTATTTGATCTGTTATGAGAATTCACAAAATGAACAATTGAAAAGGTAAATTTACATAACCAAATTGTTTCAAACATACTTAAAAGTTTTCCATAACTGAAGCTAGGGTCAGGTTTTAAATGTAATGTTTAATTTTAAAATAACTGAAATTTAAAATTCATTTCTTCAGGCACACAAACCACAGTTCAATTAATCAGTGGTCATATGTAGCTAGTAGCTACTGAATTAGTGTAGCTATAAAACATGAAAATTTTCAAGATCAGATACTTATTAATAAACTGTCTTCAAGCCTTTCATGCTCACGCTCATCATTGTTTAAAGGATCAGATTTGCAGAATTCTGAATGCTGAAAATAAGGAAAAATTTCCCAGTAGGTTCCTTTTAGATTATCTATTATTAGAATTTTACCTAAATAATTAACATTTTACTTTATTAAATGAATGCACAGGCTGACTGGGTCAGTGATAGAAGGCAGGGTAGCATGACAGCAGAAATACATATCTGATTTAGAATCAGAGACCCTGAGTTGTCCTAGCACTCCCAAATAGACTGTGTAACTTTGGGCAAAATGCTTAACACTTAAGCCTGGAACTTCATTGATCTGATAGAGATGGTACCCATTATACAGAATCTAGGTGAGGATCAAGTGGATAATATGTCAATGTGTTTTACAAACTGTGAATAATATAAGAACACAAATATAATTTACAACTGTTAAATTAACTGTTGCTTTTGAGTCACTAAGTCGTGTCTGACTCTTGTGAGACCCCATGGAGTGTAGCCCACCAGATTCCTCTATCCGTGGAATTCTCCAGGCAAGAATACTGGAGTGGGTTGCCATTCTCTTTTCCAGGGGATCTTCCCAACCCAGAGATTGAACTCTCATCTCCTGCATCGGCAGGCAGATTCTTTACCACTGAGCCACGGGGGAAGCTGAAGGTGCATAAAGTCCTGTGGGAAAGGGCTGAGGTTCTCCATAATTATCCATCAACCAGAGAAGATGGTGAGGACTTGGCCTGTATCACATATTCTAATGTGCTTTCAGTAGACTGTCCTGTCCATAGATACTGCCACTTATCTACCTGAAAGTTAGTCACCCTAGGGTAATCTTAGATTCCTGTTTAAAGGATTCAGTTCAGTTCAGTTCAGTTCAGTCACTCAGTCGTGTCCAACTCTTTGGGACTCCATGAATTGCAGTACTCCAGGCCTTCCTGTCCATCACCAACTCCCGGAGTTCACTCAAACTCACGTCCATCGAGTGGGTGATGCCATCCAGCCATCTCATCCTCTGTCGTCCCCTTCTCCTCCTCCCCCTAATCCCTCCCAGCATCAGAGTCTTTTCCAGTAAGTCAACTCTTCTCATGAGGTGGCCAAAGTACTGGAGTTTCAGCTTTAGCATCATTGCTTCCAAAGAACACCCAGGACTGATCTCCTTTAGAATGGACTGGTTGGATCTCCTTGCAGTCCAAGGGACTCTCAAGAGTCTTCTCCAACACCCCAGTTCAAAAACATCAATTCTTTGGCACTCAGCTTTCTTCACAGTCCAACTCTCATATCCATACGTGACTACTGGAAAAACCATAGCCTTGACTAGATGGATTGCTTTGAATTAAATGACCACATGGATCCATTTATAATTATTACCTCTAAGGTACATTCCTTTTTGAGTAGCGGTTTGGTTGAGAACAGGCCCAGAATAGATAGTGGAGTAAAAAACCTTATTCAGTAGTAGAAAAAGCCTAGTGAGAGTACTCTATTTGGTGGACTTGAGAAGAAGCCTAGAATTAACCCGGTTTTTTCAGTTTGGTCTGTTCTTCCTCTGCCTGTAATTAATATAGTACTCCAATGGGCGCATTCTATTAGCATGTTGTAAAATGTAAAATGTGGCAGCAGTGGCCACAGGACTGGAAAAGGTCAGTTTTCATTTAAATCCCAAAGAAAGGCAATGCCAAAGACAGCTCAAACTACCGCACAATTGTACTCATCTCACACGCTAGAAAAGGAATGCTCAAAATTCTTCAAGCCAGGCTTCAACAATATGTGAACCATGAACTTCCAGATGTTCTAGCTGGTTTTAGAAAAGGCAGAGGAACCAGAGATCAAATTGCCAACATCCGCTGGATCATTGAAACAGCAAGAGAGTTTCAGAAAAACATCTATTTCTGCTTTATTGACTATGCCAAAGCCTTTGACTGTGTGGGTCACCACAAACTATGGAAAATTCTGAAAGAGATGGGAATACCAGACCACCTGACCTGCCTCTTGCAGGTCAGGAAGCAACAGTTAGAACTGGACATGAAAAACAGACTGGTTCCAAATAGGAAAAGGAGTACATCTAGGCTGTATATTGTCACCCTGCTAATTTAACTTAATGCAGAGTACATCATGAGAAACACTGGACTGGAGGAAGAGAAAGCTGGAATCAAGATTGCCAGGAGAAATATCAATAACCTCAGCTATGCAGATGACACCCCCCTTATGGCAGAAAGTGAAGAAAAACTGAAGAGCCTCTTGATGAAAGTGAAAGAGGAGAGTGAAAAAGTTGCCTTAAACTAACATTCAGAAAACTAAGATCATGGCATCTGGTTCCATCTCTTTATGGCAAATAGATGTGGAAACAGTGGCGGACTTCATTTTGGGGGCTCCAAAATCACTGCAGATGGTGACTGCAGCCATGAAATTAAAAGACGCTTACTCCTTAGAAGAAAAGTTATGACCAACATAGACAGCAAATTAAAAAGCAGAGACATTACTTTGCCAACAAAGGTCCATCAGTCAAGGCTATGGTTTTCCCAGTAGTCATGTATGGATGTGAAAGGTGAACTGTAAAGAAAGCCAAGTGCCAAAAAATTGATGCTTTGAACTGTGGTGTTGGAGATGACTCTAGGGAGTCCCTTGGACTGCAAGGAGATCCAACCAGTCCATCCTAAAGGAAATCAGTCCTGAATGTTCATTGAAGGATTGATGTTGAAGCTGAAACTCTAATACTTGGGCCACCTGATGCGAAGAGCTGACTCATTTGAAAAGACCCTGATGCTGGGAAAGATTGAAGTTTAGAGGAGAAGGGGATGATAGAGGATGAGGTGGTTGGATGGCATCACCGATTCAATGGACATAAGTTTTGAGTAAACTCCAGGAGTTGGTGATGGATAGGGAGGCCTGGCATACTGCAATCCATGGCGTTGCAGAGTCTGACATAACTGAGCAACTGAACTGAACTAAAAATGTTAAAAAAAAAAACACACAAGTTTCTTCCAAGACATGTGCTTTTTTGCATATCATTTAATTCTTTAACATTGCATACTAGATTTTTATTTTCCTTAATGTAAACAGTCATGTTGAGGCCACTGTATGAGAACAACTACCTACCTGAGGTGAGTTAATTCACTGATGGTGTCAGAGACTCCATTTGTCGTTCAGTAGCCTGGGATAAACTCTGTGGCCAGGCATGTAATCTTCAAGTCTTATTTACTGTGGCTGATCAAGAGATTAGCTCCTGCAATTGGTTGCCAGGAGGCATAAAACTTCAGGACAGTATGAAAAATACAGTTTTCACACTGTTTTTTCATCTCATTATAGATCTAAACCTTGTTTTGGAAAGTTGCATTGCACAGCTTAACCGAGGGCTTTTGAGTAAGATCACAGCTTGACTGTTACCAAGTGTAAGAGAAGCAGCAGACAGTTTGCAGGAGACTCAAATCCCTTCTCTGAGGCCAGAGCAGTATCTCATGTCCAGATGCTCTGTTTACTGAGTTGCAACTTTGGGGATGATGGTCTTAGGGAGTCAGAAAATGGGAAAGATCGCTTCTATTTTGTTTTCTCCTCACAGCCTGTGCCCCAACTTTTACTAGGGTTTATTTAGAAAGGAATCTGTCTTCAGAGCTATGCTTTGCCTTGAGGAGACCAGATTGCTCTGAAGGGAGTTGAATCCTGACATGAAGACAGGAGTTTACAATCTGGGGCCAGTGGAGAGATATGCTGGGACTGCCTTACTTGGCAGCGGGGTGGGGGCAGGGTAGGTAGGGGATGGGGGCAGATATGACAACACTGTAGGGTCAGAGAGACCATGTTACCTCAGGAACATGCTGGAAAACATAAAATATTCTGAACTTTATGAAAATTCATTGAAAGAAGGAAGGATGAGGGAGTGTTACAAGCCATATATGTAGTGTTTATGTACCAAAGTTGGTTTGATTTCCTGACCAGTGTTTGCATTAAAATATTGCCAGTATTTTGTATTATACATTATTATCAACCATGATTTTCTTTCATTTTGGTTGAAAAAAAGACTTTTGGTTAATTTTTCACTTTCGTTCAGAGGTCCTAGTAGAGAACACTCACAATTCAAAAAATATTAAAAGCTCAAAGTGTATTTTGGGGGTTCTCAACCTGATCTGTGAGTAGACTTTAAGGAACACTGTGAATTGCATGTCAGTGATAATCAATATGCCAGCAAATTCAGAAAACTCAGCAGTGGCCACAGGACTGGAAAAGGTCAGTTTTCATTCCAATCCCAAAGAAAGGCAATGCCAAAGAATGCTCAAACTACCGCACAATTGCACTCATCTCACATGCTAGTAAAGTAATGCTTAAAATTCTCCAAGCCAGGCTTCCACAATATGTGAACCGTGAACTTCCAGATGTTCAAACTGGTTTTAGAAAAGGCAGAGGAACCAGAGATCAAATGGCCAACATCTGCTGGGTCATCGAAAAAGCAAGAGAGTTCCAGAAAAACATCTATTTCTGCTTTATTGATCATGCCAAAGCCTCTGATTGTGTGGATCACAATAAACTGTTGAAAACTCTTCAAGAGAGGGGAATACCAGACCACCTGACCTGCCTCTTGAGAAACCTGTATGCATGTCGGGAAGCAACAGTTAGAACTGGACGTGAACAACATACTGATTCCAAATAGGAAAAGGAGTATGTCAAGGCTGTATATTATCACCCTGCTTATTTTTAAGTTTAATGCAGAGTACATCATGAGAAACGCTGGACTGGAAGAAGCACAAGCTGGAATCAAGATTGCCGGGAGAAATATCAATAACCTCAGATATGCAGATGATACCACCCTTATGGCAGAAAGTGAAGAAGAACTGAAGAGCCTCTTGGTGAAAGTGAAAGACGAGAGTGAAAAAGTTGGCTTCAAGTTCAACATTCAGAAAACTAAAATCATGGCAGCCAGTCCCATCACTTCATGGCAGATAGATGAGGAAAGAGTGGAAACAGTGGCTGACTTTATTTTTCTGGACTCCAAAATCACTGCAGATGGTGATTGCAGCCATGAAATTAAAAGATGCTTACTCCCTGGAAGGAAAGTTATGACCAACGTAGACAGCATATTCAAAAGCAGAGACATTACTTTGCCAACAAAGGTCCATCTTGTCAAGGCAATGGTTTTTCCAGTGGTCATGTATGGATGTGAGAATTGGACTATAAAGAAAGCTGAGTGCTGAAGAAATGATGCTTTTGAACTACGGTATTGGAGAAGACTCTTGAGAGTCCCTTGGACTGCAAGGAGATCCAACAAGTCCATCCTAAAGGAAATCAGTCCTGAATGTTCACTGAAGGACTGATGTTGAAGCTGAAACTCCAATACTTTGACCACCTGATGTGAACAGCTGACTCATTGGAAAAGACCCTGATGCTGGGAAAGATTGATGGCAAGAGGAGAAGGGGATGACAGAGGATGAGATGGTTGGATGGCATCAACGACTCGACGGACATGGGATTTTGTGGACTCCAGGAGTTGGTGATGGACAGGGAGGCCTGGTGTGCTGTGGTTCATGGTGTTGCAAAGAGTTGGACATGACTGAACAATTGAACTGAACTGAACTGAACTGATAATGAATGTATTCGTTTCATTTTTAGAAGGGAGAATTTTGTCGTAATCATTAGATACATTAAGTCATTGGTGGACCCAAAAAGTGAGGTATGTTATTATGTGTCATTTTGTGGAATGAATTTAATTTTGCCTCAGGAAATGAAGTTGAAAGAAGGCAGAAATTGTAATAACTCATATCTAGTTTTTAAATATCTGTTCAGTCTATAAATGTCAATTTGATGGAAACTTAGTCAAGGACGTTATCTGTTACATACAAAGATTAGAGGCAAATGAAAGAATTATATTTTATAAATATTAAAGATAAAATCATGTATTTTCTTCCAAAACTTAGCATTTTCTACTTCAAAGAATTAGAACTTTTAGAATGTAGATGTTGATTTCCAGAAAAGATGAAAACTCATGTAAGATTTGGTATAAGAACAAAGTTAACCTTTTCCTCTCCCCAGAAATAAACTTTAGACTAAAGAGAATCAGAATTCTAGTCATAAGCTTTTATTTTTTGCACTTGAAGAACTGAAAGCTTTCTCTGTTTGTTATTTTCTGAGGGAGGGGGTTTCCTGTGTGTCTTTCTGAAGCCCTGGGGATCCCCTCATCGTTTTAGTCCCAGTTACCTTTTCCTATACAGCAAGCATCCTTTGAACCAATAAGGGCTTTTGTGGCCTTCACCTGCCATCCCCAGGCAGAGCTGTCTGCATTTTTTTTTCTTGACTGAATCAGGATATGATTTCCTGGTATGAGGCTTGAAGTACCTCCAAATGCAGGCTCTAGGGCCTGCCTTGGGGAAGTCAGAAGCTGTCTGATTTGAAAGGATAAGAGACTGGATTCTCAGGCTTTCCAATCATACTCACAATACCTGAAATTCTATCTTTAGAAATGTAGTACTTTAAAAAGGATTGCTAATGTTAATATCCTTTAAAAGGCAGTCTTTCCGAGGAATCCTACTAATACTAATCTAATATTTTGGTTAGGGCCATTGGGATAGCTACACATAAATGCTAAGAAAAGAGGTTAGTGGTAAGGTACAAGAGAATCCCAGAGGGAACAGTGGGGTCCCATCTGGCATGGGGGACTGGTCTGGCGTGGGAGGCAGACATGTCCTCCTGGATGGGCCTTGGCTATGCCTCTACCAGGGGAAAATCTCAGGGCTCAGGCCATGCCCACTCCCACTGCAATTCTAGGAATGACCATAGGGAATCAGGCCCACTTGTCAATTTGCATTCTACCCTAGTTGGTAATAAAGGAAGTCTAAAACCTGTATCAGTTTTTCAAGTCATTATGGGTATGAAAGATAGAATTTTCTTTTATGCCTGGGATCTTAAACTTTAAAAATCACAAGTGGTGTTTTAAATGGATCATTAGTGCAGAGCACTTTATTGTAATTCAATAAAGAATTGTATGTCTCCATTACACAGACTAATGACACCTCCAGACATATTTACAGTAATTTTCCCAGCTGATATAGTTTAATTAATGATATAAGGACATAATTACATGTTTCAGTGATCTCTCACATATTTACAGGAACTGCTGTAACTAGCTTAATTAGAGTAATTATGTAAATAGCTGATAATGCACAACAAATTACAGAAAAAAAAGTCTCCTAGAGTCTTGTATGCTCAGTTTCTAAGCAAGTTTATGAAAGGAAAACATTTACATCTGAGGATTAAAGTTAAGACTCTATGGTCTCTAAGTTTTGTTGTTCCTAAACCAGGCAGAACATAATGTTGGAGGTTTAACAGTTAACTTTCTTCCTTTTGTAGATCTGCTGCAGACCTCATGTCCGTTGTTGTTCTATGAAATTGCTCATTCTGCTTTGCCACTGGCTCGAGTTTCACGATGAGTTTTCTGTCATGTTTGGTAGTCTATTGCACTCACTGAGAATTGGAGAGGGTGCTTCGGGAAACAAACCTCACACCTCTCTTTCATTTCCTTTCTTATCCTCTCTTTAATTGATGTGTAGTATGTTTCCATCACAAGTAGAAAGATGTTTCTTTGGATCAGGCTCCAAGTCCTCTTTCTGGAGTTTAAACATATATTTGTAGAGTCTATAATTGAAGTTCTACTGTGAAATTCTGACTCTGGTTTGCCCACCGCTCAGTTTCTTTTGATGTTGCCTGTCCTATTGCAGTGATCAGCCTCTGAGTCCCTAGGAGGAAGCAAGAGCCTCCTTTTAAAGTGAAATACTGCCAGGGACTTCCCTGTTGGTCCAGTGATTAAGACTCTGCACTTCCAATGCAGGGGACGTGGGCTCCATCCCTGGTTGAAGAGCAAAGATCCCACCTGCCACACAGAAGGAAAAAAAAGTGAAATAATGCCCCTCCTTAATCAGCTGGTATGTTTTCAGTGATTGACGTCAGGCACGCCCGCTCTCTTCCTTTACTTTCAAAGACTGCTGGATCCATGTCATCATGTATCTTATGTAAGAAGACCTCAGGAAACTCAACAGAGCCCAGAGAAATATCAACCTTAGTAGACTAGATGGTCAGATTTAAACTATATTTTGCTCAAACGAATGACTCTTGTAGGCTTTCCATCTTGCTCCTCTGCTGAGCTTTTCAGTCTTTGCCCCGCTCTGCCTTACTTCCCAAGGTCCCATGGTAGGAAGCTCGTCTCTTGACTATCCTGTGAACACATTCCTGAACCTTTGTGTTCGTTTCCTTTACAGTCTCCTTTTCTACTGGATTTTACCCATTTTGACTCCCTTCTCCAGTTTACCTCCTGCCCCAAGGCTATTATTACAATTTTTTTTTCCTCTTCCAGGACACAGTCTCCATCAAGTGCGTGCCTGCGTGCTAAGTTGCTTCAGTCGTGTCTGACTCTTTTGGAACCCAAAGACCATAGCCCGCCAGGCTTCTCTGTCCATGAACTCCAACAAGTAAATCAATGAATTCTGTGCTGTCGTGGACTGTGTTCTTGGAGGAAAGGGCACTGTGTCTGATCATTCCTTATTCTTCTCCAGCACCTATCATCGTGTTGGTTCCACAGCAGGCGTTCAGCAAATTCTCACTGTGGATTCAAGTGTATTTAATCAAGATTTTTGCAAGTAGCTATACAGGCTGTATATGTACACCTCTAGGGGGTGCTATCTAAGATCAACTTTGCAATGCTGTTCACTGTTACAAGATGTCAGCCCCTTTCTTCTCGGTGCTACTTGCTACAGTCACTTCTGTCTTTAGCTCCAAGCCCTTACCAATTAGTCTCATTCTGCTGAAATCTGGAATTAGTCAATTCACCTCTATAAGAAGATCCAGGGTCCTCCCTTAAGAAATTCACAGGCTAACAGAGAACACAGACATAGAAATACATAATTGCTAAGTCTTTTGATATATGTAATGACAAAAATATGCAGGAATTATAGAAGTGGTATAGGGGAGGAAGTAATATTTAATTGTAGAATTAACAAGACTAACAGATGTTGAGTTGAGAAAGAGGTCAATACAAAAGTTCAGGGTCACTCAGGTTTCTGGCTCTGGAGACTTCATAAATGATACATTTTGTGGGAGACGGAGTTCTGGATAAGGAGGAGAGGAGTTGAAAGAGAAAATAATGGTTTGGGATCTGTGGTTTTTGAGATGCCTATGAGAGATGGGAGATGCCCAGTGAAGTATTGTTTTTATTGGATAAGTACCAAGAAATGAAAAAATGAGGAGCATCAACTTCATCAGCATATGGATGGTGGTTATGTGGGGTATTCGAGCTCCCAGAGAGAGAGTTAGGATGAGAAAGGGAATGGGCCAAGAACAGAGCTCCCAGGAGTTCCTGGTGGGGAGGAAAAGTTAACGAGGAGCAGAATCAGGGCAGAAAAGCTTAGGAGCTCAAGGTGTCATAGGCCAGTTAGGATTAGCTGAGGATCCTGCTTTAATAAATCTGCAGGAATGATTTCTAACCAGCACATCCAAAAGTCAATATTTTACATAATGTTTTCTTTGCACATGAAGCAAATGGATAGGCATTTCCCTTCTAAACATTTTTTACAGTATTTATTTGTACAATAAGTTCTTTAGTAGGCTATTTTCTGTTTAATGGAAATTTTAAGTTATAATTAAACAATGAAGCAGGTGTCCCTCGAATGAGTATGGAGAGTAGGTTAAGGTGTAAGAGCTGATGGTAAGATGAGATCATCAAGGCCCATTAATGGGCAAGGAGGAGGCAGAATTGCTCATCTTTGTTCACAGCCCTGCCCCCATGGCCAATTTCCTGTTACAATGAGCTGTGCTCCACACCCATGACCTTGAAGCCCCTTGCAACAAACCATTGTAATCCATCCCCTTCCATTTATGTGTCCTTTTTCTCTGCTCACCTATGGTTCTCATCTTTGGACCCTTCCAAGTCTTTCCACTCTTCCGTTTATAAAACTTGGAGATTATCCATCAAGAAATTTCATTGGCTCTACCTTTAAAAAATATCCAGAATATGACCACATCTCAACACCTCCATTGCTACTACCCTGTGGTAGCTGCCTTTTTTGCTTAGCTAAAAATGATATTGTTGTAACTGCCTCCAGTCTGCTTGCAATGCAGTACTCAGACCCTTTTAAAAGATGAATTAGGCCATGTTACTCTTTTGCTTGAAACCTGATGGTTTCCTAATTTAGAGTAAAAACCCAAGTCCAGATGATGACATATGTGTGATTCACCACCTCTTTGACTCCAGCACTGACTTTGTATTGATACCTTGTATTGGAGAAGGAAATGGCAACCCACTCCAGTGTTCTTGCCTGAAGAATCCCAGGGATGGGGGAACCTGGTGGGCTGCCACCTATGGGGTCACACAGAGTCGGACACGACTGAAGCCACTTAGCAGCAGCAGCAGCAGCATTGTCCTATTGCCCTCGGTCACGCCACTCCAGTCATCATGACCTCTTAGCTGATCCTGGAATATGACTGGTATGCACCCACTTCAGGGCCTGCTTTTCTTCTGCCTGGATGGTCTTCTTGTCCAGATGGCAAATCTGTCCACGTGATTTGCTTCCTCTCTTCCTTTAGGTCTTCATTCAACTTTCCCTTTTCAGAGAGATCTTCTTAGGTACTCTGTCTACTCTTTCTGCTTCCCACCTCTAAATTTCCAGTGCCCCCTTCCTTGCTGAATTTTTCTCTCTAGCACTTAACCACTTTCTGATGGACAGTGTGTTTGGACTCACTCCTATAATCGTCTCTTCCGCCACTGGAATATAGGCTCAAGAAGGAAAGAGACCTTGTTTCTTCAAAGCTGTATCTCCTTTGCCTAGAAAAGTGCCTGACACACTTTGGCATTCAGTAAATATTTAATGAATGAATGAGGGGATTTTTAAAGAAAAGGCATCATTACTTTGGCACAGCCTGTCAATGAGAGTGGCACCCCACTCTCTTCCCTACATTTCCTGGACTGAGTGAAGAATTCCTGAATTCTATCCAGGATAAAGGCCTGGATAGGGAATAACCAAAGACCATACTCCTCTTTTTCCTATCATCTCCATCATGTCATCATTTTTATTGGCATCATCATTTATTACTCATGCTTTTATGTTCCGAGCTTCCCTGTGGCTCAGCTGGTAAAGAATCCTCCTGTAATTGGGAGACCTGGGTTCAATCCCTGGGTGAGGAAGATCCCCTGGAGAAGGAAATGAAAACCCATTCCAGTATTCTTGCCTGCAGAATTCCATGGATGGAGGAGCCTGGCAGGTTACAGTCCACAGGGTCGCAAAGAGTTGGACACAATTGAGCAACTTCACTTTCACTTTTATGTTCCAGGGACTAGATCAACTTATTCCATTTCATCTTTACAACTACACTATCATTAGGCATTGTCCTCCTTTTTCAGATGAGGAGACTGAATTAAAATTTCCCAAGACCACACAACTAGTAAGTGGCAAAGTCAAAAGGTGTCAGACTGCCACCAACCCTAATTTCTCTAAATCTATATTTGTATATTATATGAAGTGAAGTGAAGTTGCTCAGTCGTGTCTGACTTTTTGTAACCCCCCATGGACTGTAGCCTACCATGCTCCTCCATGCTCCTCCGTCCATGGGATGGAAAATGTATATTTTTAATATACATTTAAAAATGGGGCTTTTGCAAATGGCTTGGACTACGTGGTAACAGGCAATATAATGACCCAAACATAAAATAAAGCTACTACAACAAAACTAAGCATTTTTTAAAAAGCATGTACTGGACTTCTGTGGTTGTCCAGTGGTTGAGAATTCGCCTGCCAATGCAGGAGACATGGATTCCAGCCTGGTCAAGGAAGATCCCATATGCCACAGAGCAGTGAGCGCATGAGCCACAACTGTTGAGCCTGTGCTCTAGAGCCCAGAAACCACAACTACCAAGCCCACACGCTGCAACTCCTGAAGCCCCCATGCCCTCGAGTCTGTGCTGCACAATAAGAGAAACCCTGCAATGAAGAAAAGCTCTTGCTTGCCGCAACTAGAGAAAACCTGCGTGCAGCAACGAAGACCCAAGGCAGACAATAAATAAAAACTTTTTTTTTTTTAAAAGCATATGCTCAGTTAAGTAAGTTGAATTATGGTAAGCTCTGCTGTGTTGGGGAGGTCATTTATGTCAATGGAAAATGATAGATAAGAGCTCATGCTGAGTGACTTAAAAAGAGATAATGAATTTTTTATTCTTAAAAGTCAAAAGTTAATTTCTTCTATGGTAAAGAATAGAAATAGAAGAAAATAATACTATAACTAGTATCATTTTGTCTTAAATATCTTGGTGAAATTTTAGTCAGTTTCCCAAAGGAGGCAATTTTAGCTTCCTAAGATCAATAAAACAGATTTAAGGAGCCAGTTTTTAAAATATATGTATAGGCTGTGAAACCTACACATTTTGCTGTTCATTCAAGTAAAATAAAACATTTAATTCTAAAAACTGGTGACCATGATAATAGATGTTTCAGAATGATAATGTGGAGATATACTTTCTTCTTCTCAGAATAAGACATTTCAGTTCTTCTTCTTAACCTTTTAATCTCTTATTTACTTATAGAGCAAAGGTTTAAGGGATGTGGACTGAGAATGAATGTTCTGATGCCAGGGGCCTTCTAACGGCATAAACTGAAGTCAGAGACATTTAACACAGTGCTTAGAGAGGCTGTTATTTCATCATGAGTTTTGTAACTTCATAGAAGATACTTGAGGAAATTAGTATCTTATACTTCGATGTGTATGCTTTATTTCTTCAACAGGATTTTGTAAGAGAGAGGACACTTTTTTAAGAAAAATTAAGAGCATATCACTAACTTGATGTTATACCAGGAAAATATCAAGGTTCCTTGAAGTCACTGAAAATAACACTCCCACATAAACTTGTCACCTTAAAAACACTACGCTTCCTTTCTTTGATTTAAAAACTTGGCAACTAGTCTTTCTAGGTCACTTACTACACGTGTATTCTTTTTAAGCAGCTAATGGAAAAGAAGTAGGAGTAGATTAATAGTAGGTAATAAGAAGGATAAAGCACCCATTTGTCAGAGTACTTCAGTTAGAATCTTCAAAGGAAGTGCTCTAAAATTATACAAGAAAACATGTGTGTCCCTTAGACTGATACAGAAGAATCCATTATATAAACCAGACTATTGTTATGTATTAGCACATAGTATTAGTTTTGTTGTTATGATGTGTGTAACCATTTTTGGTTTTCATATATCTCATTCATAAACAACTGTTCAACTGTTTCCCCATACTTTTACTGCTTACTGGAATTAATTTAAGATGTAAGCATAAAAGATCTAAAGACCATGCAATGGTAATTGTTGGAAATATACAGCTGAACTCTGTTCTACCTACGAGTCAAACCTTAAGATGTTAATGAATTTTGGGACTTCCCTGACAGTCCAGTGGTTAAGGCACTGTACTTCCAATGCAGAGGATGTGGGTTCAACGTCTGGTCAGGGAACAAAGGTCTCACGTGACACATGGCATGCCAAAAAAGTAAAAATTTAAAAATATACAAAAAGATGTTAATGAATTTAGTAATTTCCTCCACTTCACCTTCATTTTTTTAGTGACAGTTTCAGGAAAACAAGAGCTATTTGTTTCTTTCTGTTTTTTTCTTCCACAACACACATTTTGGATGTTGGAACCTCTTACCTCTATAATGTAAAAGAATAGGTTTATAAACAACTTCAGAATTTGATCTTCCTTAATTGAAAGAATAAAACAGTTACATTGAAAATGTTCTTAGCTAGAGATTATAAATACAAATACTTTTGTATCCATATGCTTTCTTCACAGTTTTCCTTGAGTGTACTTATTATTTATCTACCTGTATTTCCAGGATACATACAATTATATGTCCTGTTTTCTGAATTTCTTAAGTGAGAATTCTGCCTATGTTCTTAACTTTCTTACTACCCTACTTTTTTGCCCCACTTTCAACCACTGTTAACACATCCAGTGCCTGACTCAGAAATAACCTGCTCTTCCTTCAGTGTTGTGGGAATTGATTTACTCTTTTCTATATTACATCATGACTCGCTTGGAAACTTATCCATTCATTAGCATCTGTGCTAAATACTGGCAGAGATGAAGTAAATAGATCCAGATTCTTGAATTCGAGGGAACAGGTACTCAGGGAGCTAATGCTTATAATGAAACCTAACATATTATGGTCAATCCTATGATAAAAATATATGTAAAGGATTATAAATGAAAGACAAATGAAGGATTTCACAGTGAAGGAGATGTTGAATTGGGACTGGTAGAGGTCTACCAGAAAGACTCAGAAGAGCATTTCCAAAAGAGGAACAAGTGTGAAGGAATAATATGGAAGTGAAAAGTGTATGGCCCTCTAGGGGACAGGCAGATAAAGGAAATGGATGTCTAAGCTAGGAACGGGACAATGGAAAGGGCTGGTGATTGCGGAGAGTTAGAGCCTGCATGCCACATCTGAAGTAGAAAGCCATTACTTAGCTTCAGCTGGCCGCTACCATATAGGAATGTAGGCCTAATGTTGACAAATCTATTTTTTCACAAGAAGGTAGAAGTCCTGTGAAATGGCTTGACAAAAATCTTTTCAAACACTGTAAGACCCAAATAAAACATGTCTATAGGATGATTGGGTCTACAGGCCTCAAGCTGGCAATCTTGGCCAACAACACACTCCAAAAATGGTTAGTTCTGGGTCAAGAACAGGGAATGCACTCTGAGGGGTGGGAGAGAGGGTAGAGAGTGGAAAAGGATAAAGATGGAGAGATGGGTTGGAAATGGTCTATCAAAGACCTTCTATTTCTTACCCTGGCAGTTTGGACTTCATTCTAGTGGTAATAGAGAACAATAAATAATTTTATGTAGAAAAAGGCCATGGTAATTGGATTTATTGTAACTTTCCCAAAATGTTCAAAATAATTTACATTTAAAAATTTAAAACAAATTCTGAATGTAGATTTACATGATCTGTTCACAGAGGTAGTGGGCATAGTAGTAGATTCAGTACTAGTCTGTAGTTGCAAATGGGATTAATCAAGTACTCAGGAATTAAACGAACCATAGGACAACTCTATTAGCCCCATCACCACATAGGTTTGCATATGCAATTGCAGATAATGGTTACTCGACTAGAATTTCTCACACTCTTAAAAAGGATTGTCAACACCCTCCCATTCTGAACATTAAGTAGAACTCTGCTTTACTAAAAAAACATGACATGCACAGGTAAAATAAACAGATAGACATTTACCTATTTGTATGCAAAGCTGGGCCAAGGTTCAAGCGACCTCATGCCAGAAGGATGTGGTTAAGCTGTACCACTGTTTACCTGCTCCCTTGGCCATGGCTACTGGTATTCCTTTAGTCACAGCTATCCACCCTAGGCCATCCCCATGACTCCCCTCTCTTTGCTCACCGAGGCCTGGTAATGAATGGGCTTGAAAGAAAGACATTCATATTTTCTAGCAGAGTTTTAGGACAAGGTCAATGCATTGCTACCCCTGAATACACTGCCAGATTGTAGGTCTAAATTAAAGCTCAGTACTTTATAAGGCATACTGAAATGGGTCTCTGATGATATATAGTCACACACAGGGAGAAATCTGACTGTTACTGTGGTTTAGTGTTTTTGGCATCTAGTCCTGGGTTGGGTTATAAGCACTGTGGGAAAGACGTGTTCTCATCACCCACCACCCCGCTCCCTCACCACCACAGTTTCAAGTAGGGTCTCTGGGTTTACATGGGTCTAGAGTGAGTGTTGGGTCAAAAGATGAAACCAATGACTAAAGTTGGGCTCTGAGCTCTTAGTCATGATGGACCGTAGAACTAGGACACAAGTATCCTTAACAGTGAAAATGCAACCTCCAACTTCTATCAAACCCAGAGGTAATGAAGTGAGAAAAGTCATTTGACAGTAGAATTCTGGATTGGGAGTAATGAGATTAGCCTCATTTGGAGATCTTCATCAAATCACCTTTCCTCCATTTCTCAGCTGGTCCAACTGTAAAATTAGAAATAACAATCTGTTCTTTCCTACTTGATGGAAATGAGTATCCCTTAGTATGTATTGAGATCTGCAAAAATTCTTGAAAGAATATATTATTTTTTAGTTAAAAATTACACTTGTATAAAAAGACAATTCCTTTATATTCTACTCAGTTATGACAAATACTTCATATTGTTAAGACTTACCATACATTGATAAAAGTTAGTCTTTAGACTTTTACTTTCATTAATTTCTGACAAGTGGAATCATTACTTCATGTCTCTGAAGAATAATATAAACAGCAAAAGTGAAAGTGAAAACAACTTTTTAAGAATAGATGAAGCAAGAGAAAATTCTTGGCCTTTTGGGCCCTTCCATATGGTACATATCAACATTTGGGGGAAAGGCAGACCAAGTTTCCTCACAGATGTTATACATATAAAACCCAATTCTTCCATTTTTACTTTCACTGAAAAAGGGGAAAAAAGATATCCAAGATTAAGGGGAACTTTTGGACTCACTTTAATGGTTTGTCAACTTCCTTGTTCAAACTTTCACTACTTTCATTATCGGTTTCAAAGACATATACTTCGGAATCACTTTTTGCTCATTTTCATTCCTAGTCGTTATTTGGTGACTTCTAACCTCATCTTCAATTATTCTAGGGAAAGCTCTGAGTTCTCATTTCCCCCATCACCTTTTTATCTTCTTACCCACCCGCTGCTGCTGCTGCACCCGCTACCTCAAGCTAATTTACAAGGACCTCTTTGGTTCTACTCTTCAGTATCCAGTGCTGGTTCTTTGATCTTTCTGAGAGAAGTGAGCCATCTACCGTTGGCTTTTGGTATGACTTTTAAAACCGGAAAATTCCAGTGGCAGGGCTTGCTGCTGCTGCTGCTAAGTCGCTTCAGTCGTGTCCGACTCTGTGCGACCCCATAGACGGTAGCCCACCTGGCTCCCCCGTCCCTGGGATTCTCCAGGCAAGAACACTGGAGTGGGTTGCCATTTCCTTCTCCAATGCATAAAAGTGAAAATGAAGTCGCTCAGTCCTGTCCGACTCTTCACGACCCCATGGACTGCAGCCCACCAGGCTCCTCTGTCCATGGAATTTTCCAGGCAAGAGTACTTAGATAAGTTTATAAAATGAACAACAATTATAAGTAGTCATAGAAATTTACAAATTAGGCCTATTATCAAAAAAAATTTTTAGGCATCAATTTTTTTTACTGTTACCCTAGTTATACAATGAACAGTTTTTTTCACCTTCATGTCTGGGGTGGAGGAGGTAGAGAAGGAGGTAGAGGGGCTTAGGTAGTATTTCAAAATCACCAAGGCCTAGCCTCCATCCCTAAGAAATTTTGATTAAATTGGTCTGGGAGGGCCCCGAGTATTAGTAATTTTTTCACAGTTGCCCAGATAATTTGAATATATGAGTTGAAAAATACTGCTATGATTTTGCTGCTTCTTATTTCTTGGAGCTGGGTTTTTTTCCCAGTGAGCAAAGTGGCTGTGTGACAAAACTTCAGGCTTCTTACAAAGCAGAAGCTTCCTCATGGAATATATTTCTAAAAAGTTTCCAGAAAGAAACTCACATATTGACAAGGCCAAATGATCAAACCCCATGAATGGCCTGTGAGAACTTTCAACTGAAATTTTCCTTTTTAACATTTTGTATTTGTGTGTGTGTGCATGTACAGTGAACGAAATAGAATTTTGTTGAAAACTCTGCTCCATCTTTTGCTGAATGTGTCGACTTGAGCTAGTTACTTCACTTTACTAACTCTAAGATGAGAATAGTAATAGCAGGTGATCACAGGGGTTTGTAAGGATTAGATGAAATAACGCATGGCCTACTCTAGCATTGAGCCTAGTGCTTGGCACATAGGAAGTTGTCAGTGAAAGTTAGGATTATTGGTAAAGGGAATTGTACTAAATAGCAACTTGTAGGGAGCAATGTATCATTTTCTCTAAAAGTGTCTTTTAATTTTTGCTTAAGTCTAGCTTTAGACCTTAAAGGATTCTTTACAGAAAGTAATATTTAACTGCGTATAGGTAACTCTAGACTTTTGATGCATAGCTAAGCAGTTTAACTAAATTTAACTATGATTGTACTGCCAAAATATGTTCCTACTATTATGACTAGGCTAGGGCACAGCTCATATGATTATAGAAGAATAGACTGGAGTCTACTTTTCCTCTTAGAATCCTTAGCAAGATGCCAATGACAGTGTGTAGGTATGCCCCACAAGTCACAAGATGCAAGCAGGATTTTTAGCCCTCTAAGAAAATGCTTTGTAACAGTTTTAAATGAAATTTAAAAGTAAAAAAGTCTACCTCTTACTGCATTCTCTTACCCTAACATGGTTATTTAAATTTCTTCTTGCCTTCTTCCAATTCTATTTGAATGTCTGCACTCATATTGTGTCTTCGCTGACTAAAGGGTCACTATATTACTTTTGCACTTGATCTTTTCCCCATAGGCTGCAGAGTTCAGTCATTAACAGTGTGGGCTCCAGTGTTAGAGTCCTTACCTTCCCAGTTTCCACCTCTGGCTGTATGACCTTGAGCACTTGAAGGTCTCTGTGCCTCAGAGAATTGCTGTGAGGAGTCAGCTACTGTATACATTTCAACTGTTATTTAATAGTGTTTTGGTAAACCCTTTCAACTTGCTACATGATTTAAGTATTTCCATTAATTCAGTGCTAGTGCCAATGCAGGAAACAAGAGATGCGTGTTTGATCCCTGGGTGGGTAATAGCCCTTGGAGGAGGAAATGGCAACTTGCTCCAGTATTATTGCCTGGAAAATTCCATAGACAGAGGAGCCTGGTGGGCTACAGTCCATGGGGTCACAAAGAGTCGGATATGACTGAGCGACTAAGTGTGCACGCATGCACGAAATGTCATTTTTTTTACCAGTGAAACATTAACCTTTTGAGAACTGGAAATTACGTCTATCCTTAAAACATTCCAGTTTCTCATATTATTTTTTCCAGATTAATTGGATATAGCCAAGTATATTGAGCAGGTATGTGTAGATAGAAGAGAACAACAAAAAAATGTATGGTTATTTGATAAAGATTCTATCAGACAACCTCATAAGACATTGTTATGTAGCTCTGCTGCTGCTGCTAAGTCACTTCAGTCGTGTCCAACTCTGTGCGACCCCATGGACGGCAGCTCACCAGGCTCCCTCATCCCTGGGATTCTCCAGGCAAGAACACTGGGGGGTGGATTGCCATTTCCTTCTCCAATGCATGAAAGTGAAAAGTGAAAGTGAAGACGCTCAGTCCTGTCTGACCCTTAGCGACCCCATGGACTGCAGCCTACCAGGCTCCTCCATCCATGGCATTTTCCAGGCAAGAGTATTGGAGTGGGTTGCCATTGCCTTCTCCTAGATTACACAAAATGATTTCTAAACCTCTACTGGTTTGGTGTGTGTCTCCTCAGAGATGAAGAATTTATTGTAAATTCTCACACTCAAGTGAGTCTGATTGAAGGAGGGCTTCTTGGTTGGAAGCAACTTCAGGTAGGGTGCTGAAAAGAAGAGAGATGAACTCTTTGTGCTCTAAGCTTTCCACCTTCGAATGAAAAGTGACCAGCTGAGGAATTCCAAAGACTAGGGGATGATCTATGATGCTCAGTCATTCAACAAATGGTTGTCACACACCTGTTACTTGCCAGGCCATGCAGTGTCAACCAAAGCAGATGAGGCCTGACCTCCTGGAGCTTACTGTCAAGAAGAGGAGACAAATATTAATCAAATAATGAATTAAATAAGTGTAAAATTATATCTGTCACATATTCTAGGCCAGGAAAGTGCCCGGTGTGATGAGAGTCTAGACTTAAGGTACTTGACCTGGTGGGGAGGTCAGGGAAAGTATGCCCTAGGAAGTCACAGTTGTGCAGAGAACAGATGGATGAGCCAATATTGATCAGGTGAAAAGGAAGGAAAGTGCATCCTAGGCAGAAGGAACAGAAAGCACAGAAGTCCCGAGGCAGGGGGAAGCAGAGCAAGTAAAGGGAATTGAAAGAAGGGCAGGTGGCTGATCCTGTGACAGAGTGGAATGAATTGCTGTCACATGGATGGAGGGCTGGGTGTGCTGGAGCTGGTTTACCCCAGAAAATGAGAGCCCACTGCAGCCACTTCTTCCCAACTTCATGTTCAGTGACGTAAAGGTGGTAGCTTGAAATTGGCCAAGGTGGGTGCTACTGTTCAGTCACTAAGTCCTGTCTGACTGTAACCTCACGGACTGCAGCACATCAGGCTTCCTTGTCCTTCACTATCTCCCAGAGTTTGCTCAAACTCGTGTCCATTGTGTCAGTGATGCCATCCAACCATCTCATCCTCTGTCGTCCCCTTCTTCTCTTGCCTTTGATCTTTCCCAGCATCAGGGTCTTTTCCAATGAGTTGGCTTTTTGCATCAGGTGGCCAAAGTATTGGAGCTTCAGCTTCAGCATCAGTCCTTCCAATGAATATTCAGGGTTGATTTCTTTTAGGATTGACTGGTTTGATCTCCTTGCAGTCAAGGGACTCTCAAGAGTCTTCTCCAACACCACAGTTCAAAAGCATCAATTCTTCAGTGCCAATGGCACCCCACTCCAGTACTCTTGCCTGGAAAACCCCATGGACGGAGGAGCCTGGCAGGCTGCAGTCCATGGGATCCCTAAGAATCTGACACGACTGAGCGACTTCACTTTAACTTTTCACTTTCACGCATTGGAGAAGGAAATGGCAACTCACTTCAGTGTTCTTGCCTGGAGAATCCCATGGACAGGGGAGCCTGGTGGGCTGCTGTCTATGGGGTCGCACAAGAGTTGGACATGACTGAAGTGACTTAGCAGCAGCAGCAGCAAACCTTCCTTATGGCCCAACTTTCACATCCATACATGACTACGGGAAAACCCATAGCTTTAACTATACAGACCTCTGTTCGCAAAGTGACATCTCTGCTTTTTAACACATTATCCAGGCTAGTCATAGCTTTCCTTCCAAGGAGCAAGCATCTTCAATTTCATGGCAGCAGTTACTGTCCTCAGTGATTTTGGAGGCCAAGAAGACAAAATTCGTCACTGCTTCTACTTTTCCCCATCTATTTGCCATGAAGTGATGGGACTGGAAGCCATGATCTTAGTTTTTTTAATGTTGAGTTTTAACCCAAGTTTCTCCACTCTCCTGTTTTACCCTTATCAAGAGGCTCTTTAGTTCCTCTTGGCTTTCTGCCATTAGGGTGGTATCATCTGCATATCTGAAGTTGCTGATATTTCTTCCAGCAATCTTGATTCCAGATTGTGATCCATCCAGTCCAGCATTTTACATGATGTACACTGCATATAAGTTAAATAAGCAGGGTGACAATATACAGCCTTCATGTACTCCTTGCCAAATTTGAACCAGTCCATTGTTTCATGTCTGGTTCTAACTATTGCTTCTTGACCTGCATACAAGTTTCTCAGGAGATAGGTAAGGTGGTCTGGTATTTCCATCTCTTTAAGAATTTTTCACAGTTTTCTGTGATCCACACAGTCAAAGTTCTCTGATAGTCAGCTTCTCTGATAGCTCAGTTGGTAAAGAATCCTCCTGCAGAGTAGGAGACCCTAGTTCAATTCCTGGTTTGGGAAGATTCCCTGGAGAAGGGAAAGGCTACCCACTCCAGTATTCTTGGGTTTCCCTTGTGGCTTCAGCTGGTAAAGAATCCACCTGCAATGCAAGAGACCCTGGTTTGATCCCTGGGTTGGGAAGATCCCCTGAAGGAGGGAAAGGCTACCCATTCTGGTATTCTGGCCCAGAGAATTCTATGGACTGTATAGACCATGGGGTCACAAAGAGTCAGACATGACTGAGAGGCTTTCACTTTCACATAGTCAAAGGCTTTTACCTAGTCGATGAAGCAGAAGTAAGTGTTTTTCTGGAATTCCCTTGCTTTCTCTATGATCCAGCAGATGTTGGCAATTTGATCTCTGGTTCCTTTGCCTTTTCTAGAACTTGTACCTCTGGAAGTTCTCAGTTCACATTCAGTTGAGGCCTAGCTCGAAGGATTTTGAGCATTACCTTGCTAGACAGTATATTAAAAAGCAGAGACACTAATTTGTCAACAAAGGCCCGCTAGTCAAGGCTATGGTTTTTCCAGTAGTCATGTATGGATGTGAGAGGTAGAGTATAAAGAAAGCTGAGCGCAGAATTGATGCTTTTGAACTATGGTGTTGGAGAAGACTCTTTAGAGTCCCTTTGACTGCAAGGAGATCCAATCAGTCCTTCCTAAAGGAGATCAGTCCTGGGTGTTCATTGGAAGGACTGGTGTTGAAGCTGAAACTCCAATACTTTGGCCACCTGATGTGAAGAGCTGACTCACTGGAAAAGACCCTGATGCTGGGAGGGATTGGGGGCAGGAGGAGAAGGGGACAACAGTGGACGAGATGGTTGGATGGCATCACCAACTCAATGGACATGAGTTTGGGTAAACTCCAGGAGTTGGTGATGGACAGGGAGGCCTGCTGTGCTACAGTTCATGGGGTTGCAAAGATTCTGACACGACTGAGCGACTGAACTGAACTTGCTAGCATGTAAAATGAGCTGAGATGGATGGGTCATGAAGGAGAGTTCAAAAAAAATGTGGTCCACTGGAGAAGAAAATGGCAAAACACTCCAACATTCTTGCCTTGAGAACCCCAAGAACAGTATGAAAAGGTGTGGGTATCTGTACTGTAAAAACCATCAACTCTCTCTCTCCAGACAGCTGGGTTGTCAGCACATCACTGGGTTGAACTACGTGAAGCTATGCCCAGATTCAGAATTCAGCTATTCCATATGGCTCTTAATCTGAGCACTGAAGCAGGCAAGAGACATGTCTTGGGAAAGAGAGATTGTGACACCTTTTGCAGCAAGAGTAGTCTAAATGGTATGAAGAATGTCCTCTAACATTCTGGTTTTACCCTTTCTTTTCTTTTCTCTTCTGTTCTTTCTGCTTTTACAAATAAAATGGCTCAAACATTCATGCCAAGTACTGAGGAAGGCCTACTACGCTCCCTGAGGTTCTTAAGGGTCCCAGAATGGATGCCTTCTTCCTCCCACCCACCTGTCACCCTGAGCTCCTGCTGAGTTCCCTGTAAGCTCTCTTCATCCTGCGGCCTCTGTCCGCTAGTGGCTGTTAACACTGCTTTACCTTCACAAAGTCATCGCTCATCACAAGGCCATCAAACATCTTCCTTCATTGCCCAAAGTAGCATCAACACAAGACGCAAAAAAGAAATTACCTTAATCTTCAGGATTCACTCTTCCTGCCCTCAAGTGTCAGCCTTGAGTGGTCTCCTTCCATGGCTCCCAAAGCCCTACTTTCTCTTTCACCCCTCACTTCACCACTCCCCCTGCTTCCTTCTTATATTATTATTTGGAAAGTTGGTCATTCACCTAGATCCAGATCTCCTGGAGTGTGAAGTCAAGTGGGCCTTAGGAAGCATTACTATCAACAAAGCTAGTGGAGATGATGGAATTCCAGCTGAGCTATTTCAAATCCTAAAAGATGATACTGTTAAAGTGCTGCACTCAATATGTTAACAAATGTGTCACAAGTGGACAAAATACTGGAAAATGTCAGTTTTAATTCCAATCCCAAAGAAAGACAATGCCAAAGAATGTTCAAACTACTGTACGCTTGTGCTCATTTCACATGCTAGTAAGGTTATGCTCGAAATCCTTCAAGCTAGGCTTCAGCAGTGTGTGTCTGAACCAAGAACTTCCAGATGTAAAAGCTGGATTTAAAAAAGGCGGAGGAATCAGAGATCAAATTGCCAACATCCATTGGATCGTAGAAAAAGCAAGGGAATTCCAGAAAAACATCTAAAATGCTTCATTGATTACTTGAAAGCCTTTGACTGTGTGGATCACAGCAAACTGGAAAATTCTTGAAGAAATGAGAATACTAGACTACCTTACCTGTCTCCTGAGAAGCCTGTATGCAGATCAAGAAGCAACAGTTAGAACCAGATATGAAACAATGGAGTTGGTTGGTTCTAAATTGGTAAGGAGTACGTCAAGGCTGTATATTGTCATTCTGCTTATTCAACTTATATGCAGTGCACGTCATGTCAAATGCCAGGCTGTTTGAATCACAATCTGGAATCAAGATTGCTAGGAGAAATATCAACAACCTCAGATATGCAGATGATACCACTCTAATGGCAGAAAGCAAAAAGGAACTAAAGAGCCTCTTGATGAGGGTTAAAGAGAAGAGTGGAAAACTTGGGTTAAAACTCTACATTAAAAAAACTAAGATCATGACATCTGGTTCCATCACTTCGTGGCAAATAGAAGGGGAAAAAGTGGAAACAGTGACAGAGTTTATCTTCTTGGCCTCCAGAATCACTGCAGACAATGACTGCAGCCATGAAATTAAAAGATGCTTGCTCCTTGGAAGGCAAGTTATGACAAATGTAGACATTGTATTAAAAAACAGAGATATCACTTTGCCAACAAAGGTCCATCTAGTCAAAGCTATGTTTTTTCCAGTGATCATGTATGGATATGACAGTTGAGTCATGAAGAAGGCTGAGCACTGAAGAATTGATGCTTTCAAACTGCGGTGCTGGAGAAGACTTTTGAGAGTCCCTCGACTGCAAGGACTGCAATCCAGTCAATCCTAAAGGAAATCAACCTTGAATATTCATTGGAAGGACTGATGCTGAACCTGAAACTCTAATACTTTGGCCACCTGGTGGGAAAAGTGGACTTATTGGAAAAGACTTTAATCCTGGGAGAGACTGCAGGCAAAAGGAGAAGGGGGTGACAGAGGATGAGATGATCAGATAGCATCACCAACTCAATGGACATGAATTGAGCAAACTCTGGGAGATAGTGAAGGACTGGGAAGGTTGGCCTGCTGCCATCCATGGGGTCGCAAAGAGATGGACATGACAACAAATTCCAGATTAGACTCAATGTGTATCTTTGCATATCCAGAAACCTTATCATATTGTTTGCGAAACCAAAGAGCAATCAACAAGAGTCACCCTCAGGAGTAGAAAGTGCTAATAATATGTGTGAAAAAAATTTTTTCTTTACTTTTAAGCACAGTTCACTTCACACAAATCAGGGGTCTTTGGTTTTTATTCCTTATTTTAAAAAACCATTAGTTTTCTTTCACCTTCAAAAATTTGTTAGAGCTGAAGAACCAGAAATACCATCTCCTCTTTAAATCTTAGTAACCTCAATTCACTTTAGATTGCAACAAACAATCTTCTTGTGTTACTGAGATTTGATTTGCTCTCTTGGTTCAGATTCTTTTGCATGGCACACATTCATATTCCTCTTTCCTCAATCTGGAACCTGGACGCAGAATGCTGCTGCAGGTCCTCGTGGCCAGTGACCTCAGCCAGCTTGCCTGCTCTCAGCACCGTCCTCCTGAGCACAGAAGCAAGAATCAAGCTCAGGATCTGTCTCCTCCACCTCCTCATCTTTTTACTCTCTTAATGCAAAATTCCTCTGTAGATTTTAAAGAAAATATTCTGTGTGCCATTTCTGCCCCAGAAGAAAGAAGCCACCACAGGAGAATAGAAGGGAACCTGCATTACTATTGAGAAAAGACCTGACTAGGTAAAACTGAGCAAAGTTTGTCCCATCTCCTCAAACTTCTTTTAAGTTTTCCTCTCCAGGCCCTTCCCCATGCCCATGTGCTAAGTGCTAAGTCACTTCAGTCGTGTCCGACTCTGTGCGACACCATAGACGGCAGCCCACCAGGCTCCCCGTCCCTGGGATTCTCCAGGCAAGAACACTGGAGTGGGTTGCCATTTCCTTCTCCAATGCATGAAAGTGAATAGTGAAAGTGAAGTCGCTCAGTCGTGTCTGACTCTTTGCTACCCCATGGACTGCAGCCCACCAGGCTCCCCCATCTATGCCCATAGAATCTGTCCAACCCTTCTACACTAAGGTAAAGATGACTGATAAGACTTGATACATTATTGCTTTTAGATCTATTTGCATTTCACCAAGAGAAAAATCGTTACAAGATAGAGAAAATCATTTTGCAAAAGGATATCTTTGTAAAATCTTCAGTTATTTGTCCCAGCTTAAGTGTTCCTCTTTGAGATCGGCATGAGGAGAAATGGAAGGCTTGTGTTTTTTGGATGGGGAGGTCCTGTTACAATCAACTCAACACCTATACGTAAGGTCAGTCCTCTATTTTTTGGAATTAGATTGAATGGGCTTCTCTTTTTTGAGGCAAAAAGTCTTGGAGAGGTTGAGAGAAGGGAGTTAGTGGCTTCTATTTAATTTCTCATAAATGTGTGTTGCCTTTCAGCACTGGCCTCAGTGAACTATAGAACAGGTCTAGAAAGGAAAGAAAACATTTAAAGCTTTTGTCGGTATTCCTCTGAGAGGTGATCAAACCATCAGTCCTAAAGAAAATCAATCCTGAATATTCACTGAAAGGACTGATGCTGAAGTTGAAGCTCCAGTACTTTGGCTACCCGATGTGAAGAACTGACTCATTAGAAAAGATCCTGATGCTGGGAAAGATTGAAGGCAAGAGGAGAAGGGAATGACAGAGGATGAGATGGTTGGATGGCATCACTGACTCAATGGACACGAGTTTGAGCAAGCTCCGGGAGACAGTGAAAGACAGGGAAGCCTGGCATGCTGCAGTCCATGGGGTTGCAGAGTCGAACACTACTGACTGACTGAACAACAACTGTTCTTCTAACTTTTGCCTTTCAACAGATCTAATTCAAACAAGAAATATTATAAAAATGGAAGCACCTTTTCAACACCTGGTCCTTCTTCTCACTGGTAATTTACATTTTAAGGCTTTGACAGCATATTGAAGCAAAGTCAAGCGAGCGTCACGAGGTCATGACTGGGTTGGATTTTGCAATTTGATCTACTAATTCCAGAATTGAGGACTAGAGATCTGTGCAGATGGAAATGAAGGCCAATTAGACATGATTAACATGTAGATTCAAAAATAAGATAGCACAGCATTTTACTCTGAGTCTTTGCCAGTAGAGTTTAATAAATTAAAATGAAATGCAGTCAAGTTGAGACATCAGAAAACGAAGTTAGGCAATCTGCAAACATCTCAAGACCTGGTTAATGGATCCTGGCACTCTGGGAAGATGAATTCCTTCAAGCTGACCAGTGGGTTCCTTTGTGGTTTTTGTGCCTTATTCACTTTCTGAAGGAAAGGACCTGAACAACAAAATAGGATAGAAGACAGTATCTTTGGTTTAGAAAAATATGAAAACTGAGGATTTATTTAAAGTTTCAGAGTTGCCAAAGTTTTTAAAGTTACTAATATTTAGGAGTGTTTGTTTCCCTTCATTTTTGCATAGGGTCGCCTACTACAAGGTCTACTTGTAAGGGCACTGCTTAGCTGCTAGGAAGGGAAAATGAAAGAGTTAAATAAAAATGATATTTTGTGGATACAGAGAGGAGGGAATTAGAAAACAAATGTAAAGATCCTAATTCCTGGATTATTTTTTTAAGCACTGCCTTTGCTCCTCCTGAGATTTTGTTTTCATAAAGCTTTAGGCTCTTACAGTGCAAATTGCGCCTTGCTTAAGGGCAGCAAGATTTACTTAATGACTATCTGCAAATCATTGTAGAATCTTAGAGGAGGAATGTTATTAGAGTTGAGAGCAGTAAATGCTCTCTGTGCAGGGAAGAGCTTCCCCAGCTCCTGGCCGCAGGCTTTGATCTCATTAGCCCCCGTAATGAATTTCTCCCTTCAGTTTTACAGGGACTTTCTTCTGAAGAGAGCAAAGCTCAGTGCAGACATTATCTAATTCGTCCTTGTAACGTTCATGTAAGCTTGGGTAAGTAGGTGTTATTACTACCTAACCCATCCCGCAGATGGAGAAATAAAATAGAAAGTTACGACTTTCCCAAGGTAAAAGAGAAGCTGAACAAGAGCCAGGAGGCTTCCATTTGGGATTTCCCAATTGTCAGCCCAGAGCTTTCACCTTCTGACTCTGGGGTCACCAAATAGTTGTGGGGAAAGTGATAGGTCATGAGGGCTATGATTCAAGGTGGATACAGATTCTGAGCCAGAGGTCCTGAGTTTGACCCTTTCTGCACTGACTGAGAGATATTAAACAAATTATCAGTCCTCCTGGAATTAGGTTTTATTCTCTAAAACAGCCTTATATTAGAAATGTGCTCCCTACAAGTCTGCCAGATTAGGTGAAATAATACATTTTCAAGTTACAGCATATGATGAAATTGTTCAATCACATTAACATCCTAAAGGGTAAAGTCTATAACCATGAGGTTGAAATTCATAAACAGACCTTCTAAGGCTGATAAATCAATCCATTTTATTATCTAGATTCATTTAAAAATATTCAATCAAAAGACTCCATCATTTTCTGTTACTTTACTTTTCTAAGCCTCATTTTCCTCATGTGAATAAAAGGGGTGAGCGCTGTATCCCACTCATGGGGTCTGTCTTGAGAATTAAATGAAATGATCATGCATAAAATTGCTCAGCAGGCAGCAGGGCCATGTAAATGTTATTATCAGAGGGATATTAGCTGAAAGTTGTATTTCCCAAGAAGGAGGTAGATGCTGAAGGTTGGTGCCCTCATGATGTTAATCCTTTTCCCATCCCTCTAAATCCTATGGGAGAAGATGATGAGATTAACTCATAGGGATATGGGAGAGAATGGGTACCATGTCAATGACTTTTTTAAAAAATTGAAGTATAGTTGATTTACAGTGTGTTTAATTTCTGCTATAGAGCAAAGTGATTCACTTATGCATATCCTTACATTCTTTTTTGTATTCTTTCCCATTATGGTTTATCACAGGATATTGAATATGGTTACCTGTTCTATACAGTAGGAGCTTATTGTTCATTTATTCTGTATGTATATTAGTTGTATCTGCTAATCCATACTGTCACTCCATCCCTCCCCCTTGGCAACCACCTGTCTATTCTCTATGTCTATGTCATATTTTATTTTATTAAAATTTTTTAAAAAGTAATTTATTTTTAATTGAAGGGTAATTGCTTTACAGAATTTATTTACTATAGATTTTATATGATTTTAATGCAGCTAATTTGTGTCTTTGATTCTTTCATCCATTATTTCATGATCCTCACTCAGACATTTCACCTGTGCTCCTAGAAAAACACATCCTACTGGTGACCGTAGATCTGTCACTTTCTTTCCAAGGTTTTCTCCTCAGCCCTCTGTGTCTCCTGTAACTCCCCAAGGTGCTCACAATTCACCATTGCTGCTAGACCCAGTCAGTGTGCACTGGGCATGGCCGCCACTGCAGCTGGTGCTCTGGGTTCCTCCTGAAGGCTACGGGGCACTGAGTTCTGTGGAATTTTCAAACTACCACAGCTAACCTGTGCCCTGAGCAGAAGTGGGAGTCTCTGTCTTGACGGAGTTATACCTTTCCCCATGGGTATCCCTCCTGTGTCCTGATGTCAACAGATTTTTAGGATAACGAATTCCAGAAGAACACAGTCTTTGGGGTTTGGATCAGGAGAGAAAACTGAAGGACACTTACTATTCTGTACTTAGAATCCCTTCTCCTCTGACTACTAAAGCTATATTTTAAAAAACAGGATCATAACTACCAAGCTTGTCTGAATCTTTCACTTTTTAAGGAAGAGTTTTCCACCTGGAGGCACCTCACAATTTCAAGTAAATAATTTGTGGCAGACAGATAATCTAGAATAATAAATATGTTTAAATGGTAGGTTGAGCACAGACTTCATTCCCTGTTTTCCCATAAAGATATAACTGTGACATAAATACATACAAAGTCAAACTTAATAGACATAATTTTCAAGTTAGTTGTTTACTCAGCATTTTTTTTTTTTATCAGATCAGATCAGATCAGTCACTCAGTCGTGTTGGACTCTTTGCGACCCCATGAATCGCAGCACGCCAGGCCTCCCTGTCCATCACCAGCTCCCGGAGTTCACTCAGACTCACATCCATTGAGTCAGTGATGCCATCCAGCCATCTCATCCTCTGTTGTCCCCTTCTCTTGCCCCCAATCCCTCCCAGCATCAGAGTCTTTTCCAATGAGTCAACTCTTTGCATGAGGTGGCCAAAGTACTGGAGTTTCAGCTTTAGCATCATTCCTTCCAAAGAAATCCCAGGGCTGATCTCCTTCAGAATGGACTGGTTGGATCTCCTTGCAGCCCAAGGACTCTCAAGAGTCTTCTCCAACACCACAGTTCAAAAGCACCAATCTTCGGCACTCAGCCTTCTTCACAGTCCAACTCTCACATCCATACATGACCACAGGAAAAACCATAGCCTTGACTAGATGAACCTTTGTTGGCAAAGTAATGTCTCTGCTTTTGAATATGCTATCTAGGTTGGTCATAACTTTCGTCAAGGCTGTATATTGTCACCCTGTTTATTTAACTTATATGCAGAGTACATCATGAGAAACGCTGGACTGGAAGAAACATAAACTGGTATCAAGATTGCTGGAAGAAATATCAATAACCTCAGATATGAAGATGACACCACCCTTATGGCAGAAAATGAAGAGGAACTAAAAAGCTTCTTGATGAAAGTGAAAGTGGAGAGTGAAAAAGTTGGCTTAAAGCTCAACATTCAGAAAACGAAGATCATGGCATCTGGTCCCACCACTTCATGGGAAATAGATGGGGAAACAGTGGAAACAGTGTCAGACTTTATTTTTCTGGCCTCTAAAATCACTACAGATGGTGACTGCAGCCATGAAATTAAAAGACGCTTACTCCTTGGAAGGAAAGTTATGACCAACGTAGATAGCATCCTATGAACTCCTGGGCTTAATTGACTTTATTTAGTATATGAATGACCTTTGAATTTATAGTAGCTAATTCTTAACCTTCAAACAGATGAGAATGAAAATAAAAGGAAATATTCATTGACTCCACATACATAAAGTTTCAGAGATTATAACATTTTTTTAGGCCAAATAATGTCCCTATTCACAGCTGAGAAGTCTGTGTTCCAATGATTTATGCAGTCATCTTTCTCTGAGGGGGGACATTATCCTAAATATTTTGTTCTCTTTCTTTCTTCATCCACTCTATTTGTTGTATATCTAATCTCACATCTGGAGATAAAAAGTAAAATTTATAGATTTAAAAATGAGATTAACTGACAATTTGTTGTTCTTATTTTTAGAGCATGAAGAAAATTTCCCCTGGCATTGAGGAAAGACTAATGACAGTTATCAAAACTGAATTGGTAAATTTCTGCCAGCTACTTAATATCTAAAAAATGATGTCACTTCTTCTTTTGACTTGAAATATCTAGAGGATTTCCTACTTACTATATAAATAATACTGCTTGGGGGGTTTTGTTAAATGGTATCTAAGACTGAACATAGCAAAGCTTTCATGGCACTTGAATGCATAGAAGGAACACACACCACTGCCCTCGCCCTGTAAATGGAAGCTTGGCTCATATATAAATTCCAGAAGAACCTCCATGTCCAAAGCAGAGGCATGATGAAGAATTACACTTTAATATATATCTAGACTAGGCTTTTAAACACATTTCCATTAGAGTATTAAGATTTATGATGCTGTTTGCTCTGCAAGGAGATCCAACCAGTCCATCCTAAAGGAGATCAGTCCTGGGTGTTCATTGGAAGGACTGATGCTGAAGCTGAAACTCCAATACTTTGGCCACCTCATGTGAAGAGTTGACTCATTGCTGATGCTGGGAGGGATTGGGGGCAGGAGGAGAAAGGGACAACAGAGGATGAGATGGCTGGATGGCATCACCGACTCGATGGACATGAATTTGAGTGAACTCCGGGAGTTGGAGATGGACAGGGAGGCCTGGCGTGCTGTGATTCATGGGGTCACAAAGAGTCGGACACAACCGAGCAACTGAACTGAACTGAACTTGCTCTGTGTGTGTGTGTGAGTGTAACATTCTGTTTCAGTACATTAAAAGTACTGGAACAAAAACATTGAAATGTTGCCCCCCAGGATTTTTCGAGGATTATATTGATATGATTGGAGCAGGGAAAAATATCTAAAAGTTTACAACTAAATCAATGCTTGTGAAATTTCCAATTTATTCTTGGATGAATAATGTTAGACTAATGTTAAGAAAACTTATGACCAACCTAGATAGCATATTCAAAAGCAGAGACATTACTTTGCCAACAAAGGTCCGTCTAGTCAAGACTATAGTTTTTCCAGTGGTCATGTATGGATGTGAGAGTTGGACTGTGAAGAAAGCTGAGTGCCGAAGAATTGATGCTTTTAAACTGTGGTGTTGGAGAAGACTCTTGAGAGTCCCTTGGGCTGCAAGGAGATCCAACCAGTCCATTCTGAAGGAGATCAGCCCTGGGATTTCTTTGGAAGGACTGATGCTAAAGCTGAAACTCCAGTACTTTGGCCACCTCATATGAAGAGCTGACTCATTGTAAAAGACTCTGATGCTGGGAGGGATTGGGGGCAGGAGGAGAAGGGGACAACAGAGGATAAAATGGCTGGATGGCATCACTGACTCAATGGATGTGAGTCTGAGTGAACTCCAGGAGTTGGTGATGGACAGGGAGGCCTGGCATGCTGCGATTCATGGGGCCGCAAAGAGTTGGACATGACTGAGCGACTGAACTGAACTTGAAATGTTAGAATATCACATTGAATTGGAATTTGGAGGTTTTCTTGAACCTGAAAAGTGTGTGTGTGTGTGTGTGCATGTATAAAATCGTATCCTGGTGATAACCTAAGGAAATCGTTACACTGACCAAACTCCTAATTGAAGACATCATAGTTAAAGAGACGAAAGGCCATTTATTTTATTATTTTTGTGCTGTGAGGTTTTGACTAACAAAGCTTTATAATATGCGCACACAAGAGCCATAATAGAAATCTTCCTGCTTAACTCGTTTTGAATGATCATTAGGAAGTATTTCCTCCCCAATATGTATTTAACAAGAGAGGAAAGTTTATCTCTTTGGTGCATTCAAGACTTCTGTCAGTTACATACAGTATAAATAAAGGGGTTAAGAAAAGCCAAAGAACTTCCAGAATGACTGTAGGCTACAGGAGTGAGACGACAGTACCAACAATGTGGCATATTTATAAAAATTGGCAAATCACAGACTGAGGCTGGGGATGGAAAGGAGAGTCGCCTTGTCTCCGTTTGTCCCAGTGCAAAAGCAGTTAAATCAAGTTAGAGCCTGACCTGCTGGGAAAGTACGGTTAGCAGGCTCACAATTATCACTGTTGTTCAGTTGTAAAAGAAAGAAGGGGTTTTTGTTGTTGTTGCTATATTTTGTTTTGATTTGAAGGAGTGTTTCAGCAAGTTTCGGAAGAGGAAGTTAAATTCATGCCAAAGTACCTCTAATTTTTGTGGGCATTCCCTTCTTTCTCCTCCAGAGCTGGGAATTTCCCTCCCTTTCTCCATGCATGACCCCCTCCCCCACCCCGCTCATCAGTGGAGCAGCTTGCAAATAATCTTTTCCCTAGATCTGCCCCTTTTTAGGGAATCCACGCCTAAACAGAAAGTTTTTGATCTATTTGACTACAGTACAACAATTCAGGTAGAATTTTATCCTTCAAAGAATCTGTTTTTCCCACCCCAGGAGACAATTCTTCATAGGCACACAAGAACATTTTCTCACCTGATTATCTCAAAGTTAGCATATATAAAGGCATATAATTTTCAATTAGGAATTCATAGTTTTGGAGATTTAAATTAGTTTTGAATTTGAAAGTTTAAATGATTGCATAATAACTTATCATTCATCACAATACAATAGAATAAAAAGATAAAGCTAATATATTAGTGCTTATAACCTATTTCAGCTTTCCCATTCACAGCACACTAATGAATAGTTTTTGAACACTGACGTTTTCCATCACCTATAATCATATTTTTATGTAACTCTAATAACTTTAAAAATCTCCAACAAGAAAATAGTAATTTTTTTCCATTTTCAAAGATAGGAATAATTAAAAATAATTCTAATTCTGAACAATATTGTTTAATGACCCTAGGTTGGCTGTAGGAGAATGCAATGCTGGTAACAGATTGTAATTGTTCATGTTATTTCTTGTATAGCACAATCAAATATGTGTATTGTTAGGTCTGTACACTGAAGTTATTTTAAGAGTCTTGATTCTACTCTGGGGTTGACTGTGACCCTGAGGGCCAAAGAAATGAGCATATGTACCTTGAATAATTTATTCTTCTCTACAGAACTGGACTGGGGAAAAGGATCAGTATTACTTATTACGTCTTTTGCCTTGGGCTCCAATATAGCTTTGTAGGGCCCTAGTACTGATCTTGTTTTCACTTAAATTTTTGATATTGTTTTCATCCTGACATTGTTTACTTTAAGATTTTTAAAAATTATTGCATTAAAACATGATTTCACTAGGTTACTGAGTTTTGGGGGCTTCCTTAAATTGTGTGCTCAAGGCAAATGCCTCACCCCCCTTATTCTGGTCTGGGACTAGCTTTTCTGTTTTGGCTCTGTTTTCCCCAGTCTCTGGAATGAGTATCAAGGTCATCTCTGATGACTTGGGATACTTGGGACCTGAAACAGTGCTCACACAGAATAGATATTTGATAAGTGGTTAATGATATTGCTGATAAAGACTAGCTAATCCACCAAGCCTAATCTTTTCCAATAAGAGTCCAGTGATGTGGGCCTGGAACATCAGTTTCTGAGAATAGGTCAAGAACGTCTCTACATGAGTCTTTGCAAACCCATCTCAGATGCAGCCCCTGCCCCTTGATTATGACTGGCATCTACAAGACAAGAGAACACAAGGGTTGTAGAGCCAGATCCCCTGGTTTACAGCTCAGCTGGCCCACTCAACAGCTTCATGACTCTAGGCTAGTTACATAATTTTTGTAATCAGTTTTTTTTTTTTTTAATCTGTATCATGGGGATGTTGATAATACCTGCCTCATGAGCTTTCTGTGAGGATTAAATAAATTAATATATGTATCTTAGATCACATCTTCTAAGAAACTTCCTGAGGCAAAAGCTTTGGGGTTAACTCTATTAGGGAGTGAAACTCTAGGAAAGAGGCACGAGAGGAAAAGTAATTTAATAAATAGCAGGAAAGAACAGGGGCTTCCCTTGTGGCTCTGGCAGTAAAGAATCCACCTGCAATGCAGGAGACTGGAGTTTGATCCCTGGGTTGGGAAAATCCCCTGGGGAAGGGAATGGCAACCCTCTCCAGTATTCTTGCATGGGAAATCCCATGGACAGAGGAGCCTGGCGGGCTACCGTCCATGGGATCACAAAGTCAGACACGACTGAGCAACCAACTCGTTTTAAGGAAAGAACAGAGGGGAAATATAAGAGGGTATGCTAGTGGGTGGCCCACAGTTTACAGGTTCCATGGTTTCACGGGACCTCTCCAAGAGCTGTAGGAAAATATCTAAAAACAGTATCTCAGAAAGGCAGACAAGCAAGTGATTTATTTTCTGGCTCTTTCCTACATTATGTTTTTCATTGGTCAAAGTACAACCCATGGGGTTGTAACCCTATCTCATGTCTGAATTATATTAACTGACCCTCCAGGCAGCTGTTAGGAAAGCAAGAATCGCCATGGGCCCCTTCCCGCCAGTGTGCTGGCCCAGTGGTATCTCTGTGACAGTCAGAAGATAACAGAGTGGCTCTTTCATCTTTAGTGACCATGGTGGCTATCCCTAGTGGCTCAGTGTTAAAGAACCCACCTGCAATGTGAAGATGCAGAAGATGCGGGTTCAATCCCTGGGTCAGGAAGATCCCCTAGAGGAGGGAGTGGCAACCCCACTTCAGTATTCTTGCCTGGACAATCCCATGGACAGAAGAGCCTGGCAGGCTACAGTCCATAGGTTTGCAATGTGTTGGATGTGACTGAGCATGGAACACACGGCTGTGGCTTTATAACCACAGGGACAATAAGAGCCGTATTATTGGAAGCTGGAGCCTTCCCAATATCCCCAAACCTGGAAACTGCAGCTCTCTTCCAGCAAAATAATTTTTTGTGTGATTGAGGCAAGCACTTGTTTTTTGCACTGGCTGGTCCCTCTGCCTCATAAATGGTTCTTGTGGTCTTCAAATATCAGGATTCTTTTGGTCATTTTAGAGCTCAATTCAAGTACAATTAATACCTCCACAGAAAGGCCTTCCAATTACTAGCACGGCTTTCTTCATTCTCAGATAAACAGTTACATGAATATCCTTCTTCTCTTAGACTTTTATTTCTATTTGTAAAAGGATGTACTTTTGCCCACAAATGAAGGGCATTTTATGTCATCAAAGGAAAGGGCGTGAATCTGGGCCCTCAGCTTGCTCTCACACCCTGCAGCTTGGCAGTTCACACAGCCAAACCACAAATGGAACTAATGGCTCATTATTCGCTTCCCATCACGTCTGACCTGCTATGAATCAACCCCCTTTCCCTATCAATATCAAATTTGGCTTGTTCAGGATGTGAAAAGATGTCATGTCTTTTCCTGTTTCTCCTTCATCCTCTTTGTTGGTTTAGCCGCTCGGTTGTGTCTGACTCTTTTGCAACCCCATGGACTATAGCCTGCCAGGTTCCTCTGTCCGTGGGATTTCCCAGGTGAGAATACTGGAGTGGGTTGCCATTTCTTTCTCCATCCATTCTCTTTAGAACAATTAATTTTGATTTTGAACTCTTGGCTTGTAGTAAATTTCACGCTGGAAACTAAAATTTGGAAAGAAAAATCAGTGAAACACAAATATAAAAGATCCCTTTCGCCTTGTTTCCTTCCACCTCATCGCTTCCCCTCCCCCATGGAACACGAGTCTGGTAGACCCTGCTGCCACATCCTTTTTCTTTAATCTAGATACTTGCATCACTCATGGTTTCTTACTCTCTTTGGTCAACATAATATTAAATAGTCCTCAAGTCTTGAGAATTCATCTTGTGGCAAAGATAATGCATGATTAAAAAATTAGAATAAAAAGTCCTAACGTTTCCCCTAAAGCTATAGTTTAATTTAAGGTCCTTCAAGGAAAAAGAGTTAACTGATCAGTTAATTTCCCTGTTTCAAAATTAACAGGGGTCAATTCTAGCCTTTGCTTTCTTGTTTGTCCCACTGCCAAGTAACTTCTATATGAAGGATAATGATCAGAACTGGCATTTTTATGTAGCAAATCCAGAGTTAAACACTGTCATCAGCGGTTGAATTTCTTGGCTTCCATACAGACAACCATCTGTTTGTTGAATACTCATTTCTGTGACACGTTGGCCTTGGTCACTCAGGATCTGGTTGGGAACCACCAGTGATGGGAATGTACAATCGTAGGAGGCAAGTCTTTTCATTTCAGAGAAGCTCTAATCCTTAGGAAGGTCTTTTTGTTTGGTATATTGATCTGCAGGCTGTCTCCTTGTGGTATTGACCCACTGATCCTCATTTAGCCTAAAGTCGTGATTCAGTAAGTGTGCTCTGTAGACCACCTGCATCAGTCACTGTGGTTCTTGTGGAAATGTGGGTCCTTCTCTCTCCTCCACATGGGGCCATTTGAGTGGCAGCTGGTGCCTAAGAGCTCTGGTCTTTGCTTTCATAAACTCCCCTTGCATGTGTGTGCTTGAAGATCAGTGCTCTGAAGCTGAAGAAAATAGCAAGGTCAGTGTCTCTTATCAGCCTTGTCCTTCAGATAGTTGGAAAGAGGTATCACTATCACTGTTTCTCCATGCCATCTGTTCTCCAGACCAAGCCTCTGAGTTTTTTCCATTTTCTGTCATATAAAATGACTTTAAGTCTCATTCTCTTTGAAGTGTGTTTCATTTTAATGAAGTTTGTCCTAAAATGTGATGCTCAAAACTGAGTATAGTCCTCCAGGTATGCCCTGACAGGAGTGGGAGGTAGAACAGAGTGAAGGGTTCTGTGTTCCTTAGCACAGAAACTGTATTCTTAAAAGATAAGCTATTAGTGAAATTACATGCATTTTCTTGTCTGAAGAATCCCGTGGACAGAGGAGCCTGGTGGACTACAGTCCACAGGGTTGCAAAGAGTCAGACACAACTGAGGTGACATAGCATGCATGCATGCATTTGGTTCAAGAAGATCAGTTAGCCATTGAAATTAAAAATTTTTTTGACATATACACACTACTATTTTATTTATTTAATTATCTTTGGCTGCTTGGGGTCTTCATTGCTACCCGCGGGCCTTCTCTAGTTGGGGAGAGTGGGGGATACTCACTAGCTGTGGCGAACGGGTTTCTCATTGTGGTGGCTTCTCTCGTTGCAGTGCACAGGCTCCAGGTGCGAGGGCTTCAGTAGCTGCAGCACTCAGGCTCAGAAGTTGTGATTCCCACACTTAGTTCCTCCAGGGCATATGGAATATTCCCGGACCAGGGATCAAACCTGTGTCCCTGCATTGGCAGGTGGATTCTTATCCACTCCACCACCAGGGAAGTAGTAACAATTAAAATTTTGATCTAAAAAGAAATAGCTTAAATAAACTGGATTTTCAAAAAGAAGAATGTTCTATTGTTTCCTTGAGCATTATATATGGTAAAATCTCATTACTCTGGATTGCCAATTTAGAATTTTTGGTAGTGGCCATGGGGTTAAGATAAAGATGTCTTCAGCCTATTGATGCTAAATGGATTCAGTAAGCAAAAAATAGTCTAAAAGACTGCAAGGATATAATTACCCTACCTGAGAGAACACATTTTCAAGCATGTAGTCTGATATCATCTATTTAAGTAATCTTAATTTATATATTAATAAAGTAATTTTTCTTAGTTATGAAAGCAAGTCTATAAAAGTATCTACTTGCCAGTGCTCTTTTTGGCCTAATTGAATCTCATTGTATAGCTATGAAAGAATCAAATTGCATTTATTTAAAAAATAAAATTCTCGGTTTCCATTAGACTGTTGTCCTCCCCAGCTTTTCTAAGTTGAAAAAAAGTTGACTGCTTGGCAGACCAGCTAAGGGTTGATCATGTTCTTGATATAATTAAAAATGTTTACATCTTTGTCCTTCATATTAAAAGCCGGTGGTTATTTCTAAATAACTTGATGGAGCAGGTGCTTCTAAAAATAGAACAAATGCAGGACAATTTGTTAATCTTGTCCACAAAGTCATTTAATAGTTAATGAGAGTAGACCACGGTTTTTCTGTTCCCTTTCTTACAAAATTTTTAGTTTCCTTCCCAGGGCTCCTCTTCCTCCTTCCCCCTCTCTGGAGTTGAGCCTTAAAGCTTTCTCTCTTCTGGAGTGTTCATTCACCCTCATGACTTTTTTTCCAATTACCCTCTGCCAGTCACTTCCTGATCCCTATCTCTAGCTCCATCCTTTGGGGCTGTTGTTGCTATTTGATTTCATAACAATGTTGGGTTACTCCTGTTCAAATACAGGGAGACTGGGGCTTAGAAAGTTAATTCAACATTATATGAAACTCTATCATTTTCATGCATACAACAAATATTAAATTTCTGGTTGAGATTTTCTAGGTCAGATATACAAGTATAAACCACTGAAATTCTATAAGAATGCTTGCTAAAATGTCTTAATGAAAGTAATTGTGTCTTATGTTTTGAATTTCTGAAACAGTTAACTGTTTATGTCCTGATCTCCAGGAACAATCTTTCTTTAACAGAGAAAAGTTTTGTAACTTAGTCACCATAGCTTTTTACCACCTTGTTGAATTACTGTTATTATTGCTATCAATTTTTGCTATTTGGTGACTTGAATTTAAATAATTAATTCACTAATGATCAGTCTAGGATCATCATTTCACCAAAAAAGGGAAAATAATAATAAGTAGACTCTAGGAGATAGTGAAGGAAGAGGAAGAATGGTATGCTGCAGTCCCAGGGGTCTCAAAGGGTTGGACACAACTTAGCAACTGAACAGCAACAACTTACAGGTGTTCTCAGAACTGACTTATTAGTTTGTAAAATGGTTAGAATGACTCCTGGTCTGTAGCAATATTCAGTAAATGTAAACTGTTACTATTATCATTGTTATCATTGGCAAAGATGTTAATAGACTTTAACAATGATCTTCTCAGGACAGTATTGCCTTTTAGATAGTGGCAACAAGAAGAAGGTTATCTATGTAGCCAATTACCTCTAAGAACTCTTTAGGAATCTATCAACCCCTTAGCTCATTTCAGTCGCTCAGTTGTGTCTGACTCTTTGCAACCCCATGAATAGTAGCAGGCAAGGCCTCCCTGTCCATCAAAACTCCCGGAGTCCACACAAACCCATGTCCACTGAGTCAGTGATGCCATCCAATTGTCTCATCCTCTGTCGTTCCCTTCTCCTCCTGCCCTCAATCTTTCCCAGCATCAGGGTCTTTGCAAATGAGTCAGCTCTTCGCATCAGGTGGGCAAAGTATTGGAGCTTCAGCCTCAAATCAGTCCTTCCAATGAACATCCAGGACTGATCTCCTTTAGGATGGACTGGTTGGATTTCCTTGCAGTCCAGGAGACTCTTAAGAGTCTTCTCATACACCATAGTTCAAAAACATCAATTCTTTGGCCCTCAGCTTTCTTTATAGTCCAACTATCACATCCATACATGACCACTGGAAAAACCATAGCCTTGACTAGACAGACCTTGTTGACAAAGTAATGTCTCTGCTCTTTAATATGTTGTCTAGGTTGGTCACAACTTTCCTTCCAAGGAGTAAGTGTCTTTTAATTTCATGGCTGCAGTCACCATCTGGAGTGATTTTTGGAGCCCAGAAAAATAAAGTCTGACACTGTTTCCACTGTTTCCCTATTTATTTGCCATGAAATGATGGGACCAGATGCCATGATCTTAGTTTTCTGAATGTTGAGCTTTAAGCCAACTTTTTCACTCTCCTCTTTCACTTTCATCAAGAAGTTCTTAAGTTTTTCTTCACTTTCGCCATAAGGGTGGTGTCATCTGCATATCTGAGGTTATTGATATTTCTCCTGGCAATCTTGATTCTAGCTTGTGCTTCTTCCAGCCCAGTGTTTCTCATTATGTATTCTGCATATAAGTTAAATAAGCAGGGTGACAATATACAGCCTTGACTTACTCCTTTTCCTATTTGGAACCAGTCTGTTGTTCCATGTCCAGTTCTAACTGTTGCTTCCTGACCTGAATATAGGTTTCTCAAGAGGCAGGTCAGGTGGTCTGGTATTCCCATCTCTTTCAGAATTCTCCACAGTTTATTGTGATCCACACAATCAAAGGTTTTAACATAGTCAATAAAGCAGAAATAGATATTTTTCTGGAACTCTCTTGCTTTTTCTATGATCCAATGGATGTTGGAAATTTGATCTCTGATTCCTCTGCTTTTTCTAAATCCAGCTTGAACATCTAGAAGTTCACAGTTCATGTATTGCTGAAACCTGGCTTAGAGAATTTTGAGCATTACTTTACTAGCGTGTGAGATGAGTGCAATTGTGCGGTAGTTTGAGCATTCTTTGGCGTTGCCTTTCTTTGGGATTGGAATGAAAACTGACCTTTTCCAGTCCTGTGGCCACTGCTGAGTTTTCCAAATTTGCTGGCATATTGAGTGCAGCACTTTCACAGCATCATCTTTTACGATTTGAAATAGCTCAACTGGAATTCCATCACCTCCACTAGCTTTGTTCGTAGTGATACTTCCTAAGGCCCACTTGACTTCACACTCCAGGATGTCTGGCTCTAGGTGAGTGATCACAGCATCATGGTTATCTGGGTCGTGAAGATCTTTTTTGTACAGTTCTTCTGTGTATTTTTGTCACCTCTTCTTAATATCTTCTGCTTCTGTTAGGTCCATACCATTTCTGTCCTTTATTCAGCCCATCTTTGCATGAAATGTTCCCTCGGTATCTCTAATTTTCTTGAAGAGATCTCTAGTCTTTCCCATTCTATTGTTTTCCTCTATTTCTTTGCACTGATCACTGAGGAAGGCTTTTTTATCTCTCCTTGCTATTCTTGGGAGCTCTGCATTCAAATGGGTATATCTTTCCTTTTCTCCTTTGCTTTTCACTTCTCTTCTTTTCACAGCTATTTGTAAGGCCTCCTCAGACAGCCATTTTGCCTTTTTGCATTTCTTTTTCTTGGGAATGGTCTTGATCACTGTCTCCTGTACAATGTCACGAACCTCTGTCCATAGTACATCAGGCACTCTATCTATCAGATCTAGGCCCTTAAATCTATTTCTCACTTCCACTGTATAATCATAAGGGATTTGATTTAGGTCATACCTGAATGGTCTAGTGGTTTTCCCCACTTTCTTCAATTTAAGTCTGAATTTGGCAATAAGGAGTTCATGATCTGGGCCACAGTCAGCTCCTGGTCTTGTTTTTGCTGGCTGTATAGAGCTTCTCCCTCTTTGGCTGAAAAGAATATAATCAATCTGATTTCATTATTGACCATCTGGTGATGTCCATGTGTAGAGTCTTCTCTTGTGTTGTTGGAAGAGGGTTTTGCTCTGACTCGTGCCTTCTCTTGACAAAACTCTATTAGCCTTTGCCTTGCTTCATTCTGTATTCCAAGGCCAAATTTGCCTGTTACCCCAGGTGTTTCTTGACTTCCTACTTTTGCATTCCAGTCCCCTATAATGAAAAGGACATCTTTTTTGAGTGTTAGTTCTAAAGGTCTTGTAGGTCTTCATAGAACCGTTCAACTTCAGCTTCTTCAGCATTACTGGTTGGGGCATAGACTTGGATTACTGTGATAGTGAATGGTTTGCCCTGGAAATGAACAGAGATCATTCTGTCATTTTTGAGATTGCATCCAAGTACTGCATTTCAGACTCTTTTGTTAACTATGATGGATACTCCATTTCTTCTAAGAAATTCCTGCCCACAGTAGTAGATATAATGGTCATCTGAGTTAAATTCACCCATTCCAGTTCATTTTAGTCCACTGATTCCTAGAATGTTGACATTCACTCTTGCCATCTCCTGTTTGACCACTTCCAATTTGCCTTGATTCATGGACCTGACATTCCAGGTTCCTATGCAATATTGCTCTTTACAGCATCAGACCTTGCTTCTATCACCAGTCACATCCACAACTGGGTATTGTTTTTGCTTTGGCTCCATCCCTTCATTCTTTGTGGAGTTATTTCTCCACTGATCTCCAGTAGCATATTGGGCACCTACTGACCTGGGGAGTTCCTCTTTCAGTATCCTATCATTTTGCCTTTTCATACTGTTCATGGGGTTCTCAAGGCAAGAATACTGAAGTGGTTTGCCTTTCCCTTCTCCAGTGGACCACATTCTGTCAGACCTCTCTGCCATGACCTGCCCACCTTGGGTGTCCCCACAGGGCATGGCTTAGTTTCATTGAGTTAGACAAGGCTGTGGTTCATGTGATCTCATCCCTTATTTTCTCTTAAATCTTTGCTGAACACATATATTATTACATACCCCTGAAAGAGTTGATAATGTCCCTGATTTTACTCTCTATCATATAACTGTATTTTTTCCTCAAATGTATGTTTTGGGTGACGTCTGGAACCTCAGCACCCTAAGTTCAAGTGTAGAGCAAGTAAGAATCTAGCCGTAGTCTAAAAAGCATTTTATTGCTCCTGACTACCAGTTAACAATTTATTAATTAGAGAAGAGAAAATTTTTAGTTGCCTTTATCAAATGTACTCTGCAGGATTGATGCCTCTCTGTTCAACTTTATTTTGTGGTGATGACTGCAACTACTTTTCCATTTGTTATGTCACTTGACATTAATATTGTTTAACAAATCAAGAAATAAAATATTCAAAACAAAGAAATCCGCAAGAAAACGATTTTGACTCATGAAAGGGGTACCCCTAACTTTCCTTGCTGGGTAGAATGAATCATTACTGGGTAATGACCTCAGGACAAACTTTTGCAAACAAAATGTAATGTTTTCATTTTCCTTTTTCTTTGAATTTCACTCTTACGGATTTGTGGTTATAATGAAACATCCCTCATATTTATTTAAGAGGTGTCTTCTGAGACTAGAGGCATTTCTATGCCAAAGTTACAGACTTCAAAGATGCCTGGCTGGGTACACCGGGAAGTTGGTGTGAAAAACTGAGCCAGTGGACTGTGGTATTCTCTAGGACCAGTGGAGCAATTGTCAAGATTCCTGCCAGTCCTTGGGAATGTCTTCTTATCACTCCCTCCCTTGTCTCTATCCTGCATTTTTATCTCCCTTGTCTATTTCCTTTTCCTTTCATACTGTCAGTTTCTTTCCTCTCCTCTTCTCCTATTATCTCTCCATTCTTCCCTTCCCTTCACCCTTCCATTCTGACTTTCCTCCATTCTTTATTTCCATCTAGGCAATTGGCAGCTTGTAAATCCAAAATGCAAACTGCTACTTAAAAGACTGAGGGAATAAGGCTAACATATTTGTTCAGGTAATCTTTCTGTTCTTGCTCACTTGCCCTGTTGTCATAAGGACTCAGCTACGGCGTGGCTTTTAGCTATTGGTTCACTCTTGCATTTACAATCCTGCTCCTAGCCTTCCCCATTTGTACACTGCATCTGTATGTGGTCTCACTCTTTTTTACTATTAGACTGCTGAGTTCTACTCTGTATCATCTGTGTCATACATCAACTATATTCTATGAAAAGCCCTTCCCTGGGCCTGCCCAACCTACTTCGAGCTGGGCACAGCCATCTCCCAAGCTCATTCTTTCCTTAATATTTGCTGAGAAAGTTTATTCATTCATTCAATAAGTATTGAGCCCTAAACATAATAATAAAGTTAAAAGCAACAGGTGTTTTCCCTTTTCACATATTGAAGTTTTTTTTAGTATCCCACTGTAAATTCTATTGAGTCTAAGAAAACAAATATTGTTATACATTTCACCTGACCCCCTTTTAAAAACACTGAATAATTAATTTCTATACAAAATGGAAACCAACACATTTTCAAGAAACCACATGGCACAAAACACTTATTTATTGACTCTAAATGTGATATCCTTATAAAGTTAAACAAAATCCCTGAATAATTGACAGAGTTCTTCATTTCTGATCCAGATATTTTGGTTTTTCTTAGAGCCTAAGCCTTAGATAGATGCAATAAGAATTCACTAATATGTACATTTCCCCCAATTATTATTTGGTGGTTGTGTGTGTTTATCAAAATGGGAAAAAACTCCATGGGAGATATCGAGAGGTCCACAAAGAATCTGCTTTATCTTAAAGAGCACACATTCACAGAAAAATAAGTTTTCCAAAGCTGTGTGTGATGAAGTTCATGGAAGAGAAATCACCCTGGCTCTAGTAAAATGAGCATTTCAGAACATGCATCCCAAATGAAAAAAAAAACAAAAACTGGATACTTTTTTGAGCCTGTTATCATTTGTGCTTCAATGCAAAAACACCACATTGCTGAGGACATTGAATGAGAAAGTTATATGAAAAGAGCTGAAAATAAAGTCTTCTACTCAGTCCTCTAATTTCCCACTAAGCCATCCCGGTTTATGCCTAAGATTAAGATGCAGTATATTCTCTTAAGGAAACTCTTGATGGTAAAGAATTATGAGGCATGTTATTTCATTTATTCCTTTATCATTTTCAGGCAGATATTAATGTTTCCACTGCAGAGGTGAGGGAACCAGAACTCCAAAGGGGAAGATTGGTTGTTCAAGGTCACAGCAGCAGAGATGCTATTCAAACTTAGCTCTATTTGATTCCCAAAACCATGCTGTTTTCTGCTACACATTACTTTTTCCCCTCTTGTTTGTGTTTAATTGATGGCATAAAGTCACCCTGTCATTCATAGTCGCTGCAAAGTGATGTTCACTGCGGGGCCTGAGGACAGCCTTACAAACTCCCCTCTTGCTGTTGCTATTCAGTCGCTCAGTTGTGTCCAACTCTTTGTGACCCCATGGACTCCAGCAGGCCAGGCTTCCCTGTCCTTTACCATCTTAGTCCAAAGAGCAAAGGGGGCCAGATTAGGAATAAGAAGTTTCCTGCAGACACAGGAGTGGTGGAAGGGGATATCAGAGACCAATTTACAACACTGTCGCAAAACAGATGGCGTGGAAAGCCTGTTGAAAAATCCCATCAGGAAGTTTAAGAAAAGAAGAACGGATGAATAACCAACGTGGGTGGAAGGTGGTGGGTAGACTAAAGAAGGAGAACATGGCTTGAAGGTGAATAAAGGAAATGGTTAGAGAAAGGAGAATGAATATGGATTATCAGGAAGACACAAGTAGGGCTTTGTGGTGAGAGGAGAGGGTGGAGGGCAAGGCAGAGATGAGAAGGGGAAGAAACTGCCTAGAGAACAAAGAAAAGAATAAACACAGTTTATCTCCATTAGAAAAAGTGGAAGTTTGTCTTCTGTGACAGGTTGTCCCAACCCATTGTGTTGTGCTGAGATACTGAATTATCTCAACTGCTTGCCATTAGAAAAATGTAGATTCCCGGGGTCACTTTATAGCCAATGCCTAATATCGTGCCTAAGCTTGTGGTATTTACTGTACGCAGTGAGGAGATGGAAACAGTATATAATGGTAGCCCCCTAACTTCTCATCAATGAGCCAGAATCTTTCCTATTTTAAAGAGTATGCAGAGATGAAAAATAGTAATTTTACAAAGCAGAAATAAATCATCTCTTGGGACCAATTATATGTGATTCATAGATTTCTTAGAGGTGAATTATAGTTTAAAATATAACATGTAGATTCTTCACCAGGTTTTAACAGTCCTGTGTAAGTTGTTGGAAACTTTGGTAAACTTCCTTAGATACCCAAGGTCATACTAGGTTCACAGCCCATTTTACGGAGGTTTGCAAATCTTTCAGCAATGATGAATTGGTTTTCAGTTGAATTGCATGCAAACTTGGGCCAAGTTTTAAAGGAACACTGTGTAGTTCTTTCAGGTAGAAGTCAGGTGAAACTCAAGGGGTCCAAAGTGGGTTTTGCTTTGAGTTTCTTTCAGGTTCTGCTTGAACTTGACACTCAAAGTGAAACTCAGGAGATCTGAATGTCTTGCAAACTCAGGGTCAAAGGGAGGTTTATTGGAAGCAAACTTGCATGTTGAAAATGCTGAGCTAACAGTGCTAATTGGTGCTTTAGTTTGTTTTGCCCAACCCTCTGAATAGAGTTTCATCTGGAAAGAAAAAAAGGTTCTCTTAATGGGTCTAGAGTTTAGTAAAGCTCTGCAGAAGGACTTTGGTCTTGCTGATGGGTTATATGCATATGCAACAAGTAGAATGCATAAATTGCCATAATGCTAGATTTATAAGAGCAATTGACTGGCTCAAGCAAGTCCTGATATCACATCCCTGAGTTGAGATTAAAGGTCTTTGGGGGACATTCAGTTTATCTGGGCAATTCAAGTGAAAACTGAGTGTATTACAAGCATTACCTAGATAGTTGCTACACTATAGATTTGACCACAGTGACATGAAAATATTCTCTTACTTATGAGAATGAATAACTGGAAAGAAAAATTTGCACCCCACCCCCCGAAACTAAACATATTCACTAAGACCAATCTATGACAGTGCTTTAAACGCACAATAAGCCTGAGCACGCACATCAAGCCTGTAGGTGAGCCAATCGCTACGACCTTTTATAAAACATGCTTCTAATCTAATTAGGGGTTGGTGCTAGAGCAGAGGGGATTTAATTTAGCTTTGGCAAATAAATCTAAATATTAAAATAAATTTAGAAATTAAGGGGCTTTTTGAGGAAGGAAACAGGTTGGCAGGATTTTGGCATATCAACAAAAGGAAAGCACACAAAGAAAAGGATTAGTCAAAATAAAGATCAAATAAAAATCAAAAATAATTTGGCTTCCATCCAGGAAACTTTCGTTGCATTTTAGAAGCATGTCTTTCCTTCCCAAGTGTGACGAACAGAGGAACCACCTGATCTTCCCCTAAAGGTCATCAAGCACACCACATGCCACAGCAGAGTCGCTCCTGAGGCCTTGAGAAAATGCAGCAGAGGTGCCGTATTGAAATTCACACCTCACAGTCATAAATCTATAAACAACTTGGAGGCAATGAATGGTGGTAAGCAGACTCTAAGGAACTGATGAACTAGTATTTACACTTTAGAAATATTCACACAGTGAGTGCTTTAAGAAAATGAATAAACAATATTTATCTTATCTATCTCTCTCTCCATCCATCTGTTTATCATCTTTCTATGGAGGAGACATTCTGAAAGATATTGTACTTTTTCGGACTTCAAAAGGTCCTGTTTGATGCATTATTAAAACCAACACCTCATAATCTGCGGGGCTCAGTTCAAAATCAAAATACAGAAAGCTTGTTCAGAAATCACACAGAAATGCTGTTAAAGGTATTGTCTACAAAGCATCTTCTTTTCTTTTGGAGTCTGTTTCCTCTTATGGGTTTTTCTAATTTCCTACTTCTTATCATTTCAAGTGAAGAAAAATTAAAGTCGAATTTATTAGCACAAATCTTACTGCTCATCTTTATTTTGCTCACACAAGGTCTTCAACACAAATTTAAGAGCATTGATTGTGTGTGCCTAATTACTGAAATTGCACAGCTCATATTTTGCAGTTCATCTGTATGCTTTTCATTCTTACCAGAACAGTGGAAATGTTTCACAGAATTAACTCCTGTTTTTATTTCATTTCTTGATATGCACACATTCTACCAACACTCTCAACCTTCAGTTTACTGATGAGTAAGGAAGGCCTTAAAGAAAAAGAAAAAACAACTAGAAGATTTACAGAAGGCTTACTGAAGAAGGTGACAACCAAAGATAGTAGGAGTAAGCTACAGATGAGAAAGCTTCAGGATAATACCATTCTGGTAAAGAGGCAGGATTACAGTATGAGATTAAATATGCTTTAGCACACCTGATAATTTCATTTTTGGCTTATATTTTCCTGTTCTTGAGTCTTTTGGATTCCCTGTAATCAATTGACACATTTTGTAAATGAAGTGCCCATATTCATTCTGAAAATTTGATCACCTCCAGCAAACTTCAGTGCCATTCAAAAATTTCCATTGTTTGGCTATAGATTATAAACCTAATCTTGACTAAGCTATTCAGATAAACATTAAAGATGTGTTGGCAGTTCTAATACTTTTTCTAGAACCATGTCTAGAAAGAAATTCGACACAGATCACTAAATCCTAGATTCAACAAAGGAGTTAAAAGTAGAAGCATTCTGGAAACATTATTTCAATCTGATAGGAAACTTTCAGTGAAATCAATTCTGAGGTCTTTGCAATAATATAATCCGTATACTTGAGTAAGAAACTAATTGAGGCTATCATTTTGTTTCTTTTCAGTCACTAAGTTCTGTCCAACTCTTTGCGACCCCGTGGATTGCAGCACGACAGGTTATCCTGTCCTTCACTATTTCCTAGAGTTTTCTCAAACTCGTGTCCATGGAATTGACGTTGCCACGCAACCATCTCATTCTCTACCACTCCCTTCTCCTCCTGTTCTTAATCTTTCCCAGCATCAGGGTCTTTTCCAGTGAATCAGCTCTTCATATCAGGTGACTCTTTGCATCCTATCATTTTAGGAAACCATTAGCTTGGATATTTCTCATATTTATCAACTTTTTTAGTTTTTTTTTTTAGATTTTTTAGATAAGGAAATACAAATAAAATTTTAATATACTCTTAAAAAGTATTATATAAAAATTTCTCAGTTTGAAATACATTTATTCTTCAAGTGGTTTCACTATATTACAAATAAACATACTCAGAACCTAAATTGCTTACACATACATATATTCATCTTACAGGTATATGCAAGTAAATAGATATATCTACTTAAAGAACTATTATACAAGGATGGATATGTTAGATGAATGCAAAAAGGAAGGGAAAAGCATTCTCAGGGCACATATTGCAGTATCTCTAATTTTGTAGCCTCAGACAGCTGGGCTATGTAGGTAGCTGATAAACTGGCCCTGTACGAAGTCATGAAGCTTGCAGCCATCCGTTGGGGAAAAGTCTGCACAGAATCTGAAGAACTAATGGCCTGTACATTTTTTGAAGATGTAAGTCCAAGAGCCAGTGTAGAAAACACAGTGTTTATTAACCACACTATTAGAATTGAATAGGTCATCTTTAAAAATCAAAATGAAAAAGAAAAGAGGAAAATGGAGGCTGGGAAGCCAGTTGTGTGAGAGAGTGTTTATAATGAGGTTTATAATAAGGACATAGATCCAGTCAGCTCTATGCACTCCATGGCCACATACATTCCCCTAAATCATAACCTCAGAACTATGCTTCATTAGTCATATGGAGAGTCACAGAAGAAAATGTGGGTTGGTTTGCGCAAATAAAATGCTACTCCAGGAAAAAAGCAGCTCAAAGTGTGTGCCCTGGAGACCAAGGTTCAGAAACATTTTACACAAGGGAGAAACATAAACAGCAAGTGCCATATGCTTTTGAATTGTTTTAATAGTAGAGGTGGCTTTCCATACTCATTCAATTTCCCATGTGACCAAGTAAATGATCCCCAGGTACATACAGCAATGACCACAAACCCTGTATCTAGTAGATCTATATTTGTTAAACAGGAATAAATCATCCATTTAAGTTTTTATTTATTATGACCTAGACTTTGCCTCAGTTTTCTGTCTTTTATTATACAAGTCTGAAGAGGAAAGAAGAGTTTAATATTGACAGATAATTTTGGACTTGACTTCTGGGAATATTTTTGTGATCCTCTTTGTGTGTGTGTGTGTAAGTTTCTTTGCGGAAAAGGACAGCCTTAAAAAGCAACTGGTCTGTTTTGTGGGCTGTTTCTGTGGTCTTGCCAGACAGTGTCTATTTATTTCTTCACAACCTGACTGAAATGCCATCGATAATGGCACAGGAATATGTGACAGAGCAAGAAAAATGCCAGCCAGATCGATCTGAATCTCAGTAAGTCCAAGGCTGCTTTTATTCTGGAAATTTTCACTAATGTGTTTTTATAAATTTTAGAAAGTGGCAAAAATTGAGCAAATACATGTTTTGTATTATCGTGATTTTCATGATAAAACCACAAGGTTTGACCTTGTGGACCCTCAGAGGAACTTTGGGGTCCTCAGATACTTTGTGAATCATTTCTGTGTCAGTGATGATCGTCTTGGTTGATTAATAGCATTATGGATAACATTTTATATACTTCATCTTCACCTTACTTGTTTTTCACTTAATGAACCATGAACCATGTGAAGTCACTCAGTTGTGTCTGACTCTTTGCTACCCCATGAACTGTAACCTACCAGGCTCCTCTGTCCATGGGATTTTACAGGCAAGAGTACTGGAGTGGGTTGCCATTTCCTTCTCCAGGGGATCTTCCCAACCCAGGGATCAAATTCGGATCTCCTGCATTACAGGCAGACAGTTTACCGTCTGAGCCATGAAGGAAGCCATTATGTTCTAAAGATCTATCCACATCAATACAAGGAAAGCTTCTTCACTTGCTCTTGTAACAGCCTACTGTTTCATTGTCTGGATTTACCATAATGTATTTTAATTGTTCTCCTTTGATAGACACTCTTTGCCCTATTTAAATTTTTTCCTATCATGAGCAACAGCGAATTACCTTCTAAATGACAGTTTTACATACAAGCAGGTATAATTGCAGGGGGAAACTGTAGAAACAACATTCAAATTGCAATTTGTCAAATCTGGTCAAATTATCCTTCATGGAGTTTGTTCCATTTTGCATGCCTACCTAAGTTACATGAATAGGCTTTCTTCCCCAACTAGCTATTGAGAGCTTTGCTAATCTGGTAGGTGAGCAGTATTATCTTAGAGTAGTTTAAATATGCATTTTTCTTGTGCTGAGTAAGGTTGAACATCTCTTCATATGTAAGGATCCTTTATATTTCCTTTTCTGTGAACTGTAGATTTTCTTTTAGGTTGTTGCTCTTTTTCTTCTCAATATCTAGCGTTTTTTTTTTAAGGATTAGAGAAAGTATACAGGAGCCTTTAAAGTACTGCTTCTGCTGTGCATTTCAGATGCTTGATCTCTACGTGTCATTTGATCTTAGATTTGCTCCTGCTGTCTTTTGCCTTGTAGAACTTTCCCATTTTTATGTAGTCTGTTTTATAAATCTTTTTCTTATCCTTGGTTTTTGCATTGTGAGACTTAGTTTAGAAAGGCTTTTTTACCCAGAGTTGTAAGGGAACACATTGAAATTTTCTTTCTGTACCTTTACCTTCTTACATCATGGTTTACATTTAATCATTGGCACATTTGTAGTGTACTTTTGTGTATAGTATAAAAGATTAACCCAGTTTAACATTTTTCTATATCCTATCCACTTTTCATAACACCATATACTGACAAAGCCCATCTTTTCCACACTGAATTAAATAATCTTTATCATGTAATAAATTCTTGAATAGATTTGGTTCCAGTAGTATATGAAAAAAATAAAAATCTCACAAGGCAATAAAGTGTGTTCTAGCAATGCAAGAATCACTTAATGTTAGATGATATAGTTATGTAACTTATTAGATTAAAAGATCTTTTACCCACTATGTTGATAAATGTCAATAGTAGGATCCAATGGACTGAGGAACCAGACCAAGACACCTCCTGATAAATCAAGAAAATTTAGTTATCTGGAACCTACAGAAGGAAATTATTGCAATCATGATATACAGCAAAGAGGCCAACAGCATTCTCCAATAACAGACAGAAGACACTGGCAGATGTACAACTGCAGATAGTAAGTCCAAAGAGTTAGAGCCCTGTGAGAACTCCTAGAAGTTCAACTGACACCCTCCATGCCCAGCCTTACATTCCTGAGCCTGTGGCTTTTTCCTGTGGACCACAGTGGATATTTGTGAGGGACCATGTCATCAATGTTAGGTATACCATCAATCTTGGTGGAACCCAATGCATATTAGTCTCCCTGACACAGTATATGTGTGGTTTATTTCATATGTTTATCCCCTTTAGTCTCTTCAAGATACACATCCTATTTCAATTATTTTTCTAAACTTAGAGCTGTGGAAAAAGAAAAAGCATCAGTTATAAACTTCTTTGGTAGTAATGTGAACAACTGCTTAGCTGTAAGAACCCAACCTAAAGAAGAAAACACATATAATTTCTCAACAGATGTAAGAAACAATTTCCTGCTAAAGAAAGACCCACAAAAATAGAAATAGTAATAAACTAGGACTTCACCAAGAACGTATAGCCAACATTCTAATAATGAAATATTGGAAGAATTCTTACAAAGACATGAATTTTTGCGAAACTATTACTATTTATTATGTAGTGAAGGCCCTGAAAAATATACTGAGGAAAAGAAATTTAAAATATAAATATTAAAAGAGAAAAGGCAAAATCAACACTTATAGGAAATATAACAGCTATACAGGAAAGTAAAAACAAATCAATAGATACACAATAAGACACAAAAATAGTATTCTATATAAAAGCAATAACTGATAACATAATGTAAAAGGAAAAAAGCCTATTCACAATAGCAACAGTAATAAAAACTGTTAGATAGTGATAATAATAATACTTGTGTGAGATCCATATGAAGAATACAATCAAACTTTTTTTTAAGGTTGTCCAAAGAGACTTGAATAAAATGGAAAAATCAGGCATGTTCTTAGATGGGAAAACAATATTATTTAAAAAAAACCCTTTGATTCTAACCCAATTAATTTATAAGTTTAATGAAATCCTAAATGCAATATTCGGAGAAGGCAATGGCACCCCACTCCAGTACTCTTGCTTGGAAAATCCCATGGACGGAGGAGCCTGGTGGGCTGCAGTCCACAGGGTCGCTAAGAGTCGGACACGACTGAGTGACTTCCCTTTCACTTTTCACTTTCATGCATTGGAGAAGGAAATGGCAACCCACTCCAGTGTTCTTGCCTGGAGAATCCCAGGGACTGGGGAGCCTGGTGGGCTGCCGTCTGTGGGGTCGCACAGAGTCGGACACGACTGAAGTGACTTAGCAGCAAATGCAGTATTACCAGAATTTTAAATTAAGTTTAATTTTAAAATTTCTCTGAAAGATAATCTTAAAATTTAAAGAGAAAAATATGCAAAAATGTCCATAAAAGAATAGGGGAAAATCATAGTCACTGGAGCTTACATTACTTTATATGACAACCTAAAGTTTTACTAATGAAAATTGTATAATGTTGATGGTAAAGTGGACACAAAGATCAATAGACCAGGACAGTCCAGAAGTCAACCATATTTGTATACAGATATATGGTAATTTAAACCAAAGGGGAAAGTTAATGAACATTACTAGAAAATTCAGCAAATGATTTGGAAAAAGTAAGGTTAGATATTCTACTCAATTCATGCAGGTAGACATAGTCAAATTTCAGGTGGATAAGGAGCTATTCATAAACAAAAGTGAACTGGAAAGTAGAGGTTAGATGACTTCCAACTTGCCTAATTAATGAATTGAAATGGGATGTGTTACAAACTGGATACATAATAGACCCTTAATAAATAAAGACTCTTCATTTTCTCCTTCTTGCAATGCCCAACATGAGGTCATATTGTCCATATAAATATATTAAGAAAAGGTGATACCCCTTCCTCATCATTTAAGTCATCTTTTACTGTCTCTAGCCTTGGGTCTAACCTGGAACATCTCCTTATGGTAGGTTCCAATATATTGCTCATATTGTAAAATAGAGTAATTGCTTAGAGTCACAGCACATCATGGATGAAGAATGCTCCTTTAGGATTGGATTCCTAGGATTTAATATGATTTTTTTGTGCATTCTCACATAGCTAGAGTGCCCGTGGCTAGCACACAAATTGTCTGGTCATTTTCCAAACAGGCTGAATGCTTTCTGAGAAACAGGGATGAGTAAATGTTTGTTGTAGTTAAACTAATATTAGGTCTCAGACTGCTCTCCTACTGGGACATTAAAACATACAGAATGATCCTAAAGAGTGTGTCTTCTTCAGAGTAAAGATAAAATGGACTAACCATTTGGTGAAAATAGCTGCAGTAAAAGTAAAGCATTCATTTGACTAAATGTTGCAGACTCTTTCTCCATAAGCCCACATAATTTTAGCAGTTCCGTGTCATATTTTATGAGTACATTTTTTGATCGTGAAGTTTCAATGAAAAGAGCTTTCAGTGGCTAAATCTTGAAATTTTTCACAACTCAGTCCATTTATACTAACTTCCATACACTAGTGTATGTTCTATATTGATGTGTGCTTATTTATTCCATACTTGCTTATTGTTGCTTGTAAATCTGGTAGGCATTTAATTGAGGACCTAAGAGGGATTTTCTTTTCATTTTTTGGTCTCTCACTCCAATGCAAGAAATGTTGCCTAAGGATGCTGAAGTTGTTAAAATCCAGCATGTTCTCTATGGAATATGCCATTCTCTTAAATATCTAACAATATAAATCAAATACAATGCATATTGATTATGAAGTGAAATTGGAAATCTTTAAACAAAGCCAATGAAATCAATAATGGAAAACTTCCAATTTATAGACAAATCTATAGACAAATGAGGACCTGGGAGAACTAGATCAATTAATAACCAAAGAATAAATAATTGACAAGAAGGATAACATAATAGGCATTTCAAAGACATTTATATCAGTGTACTAAGAGAGCACTTTGGAAAATCAAAGCTCTCGAATAATTTTCAATGACTCATGCTATGATCATTTTGCAAATGTCAGACAGGTAGCGAATTGTATACCTTGCTAGCCTGCATCTTTGTCAGAAAACTTACCTTAGAAAGAATCAGCTCTTGATTCCAGTAATTACTGCGCAATTGCAATTTTAACTTGTATACCATTAGATATGAGATGAAATAGTTTTATAAGTTTTGATTTTATTTTTCAAAATAAGATAAATCTTTTATTTACTCTGTACAATATGATTTTATTTCCTCTTTTATGTAGGTTTACTTTAGGTGAGCTTTTTCCAAGACAAATTATCTTGTGGTAATGAAGACTTGCTCTTCAGTAAACAATTAACTCTACTCTAGAAGAAACGACAAAGTATAAATTGAGTACGACAGGGTCACTGTGCTAAAGAAGCATACAGGTGAGTCAATATATATCACATTTCCTAGTTTTCTAATCTCTTTCAGGTCTTGCACACTATTTTGAGAGGAGACTCGATGTTTCCCCCTAATTCCTTTTCTTTATTCCCAATAAAACTAGTAGTTTCAAGACAGTGAAGACAATGAGCACAGTGGTTGCGAACTTGAGGTGAATGTTCAGGCCTTTATTAAACAAATACTGCTTATGTTTTCTTGTTTGCTTTGTATAAAAATCTTATTATTCTTTCTGTTTGATGGAAGGAAATGGTTTATTGCTACCTGATATCCTTTACAAATAGTAAATAGTGATAGAAACTCTGAGGGAAGTTGGCTTTTCTAAGGAAGTTTTATTATGTTTGAATATGAAGAGTGCACAGCTTCCTAGGTGGCTCAGTGGTAAAGAATTCCCTGCCAAGCAGGAGACCTGAGTTCAATCCCTGGGTCAGGAAGATCCCCTGGAGAAGGAAATGGCAACCCACTCCAGTATTCTTGTCTGGGAAATCCCATGGGCAGAGGAGCCTGGTGGGCTACACTCCATGGGGTCGCAAAGAGTCAGACACAACTTAGCAACTAAACAACAACAATAGCATGAAGAATTGATTTGAAGATTTTCCCCTCTGTATTTCTTTGTTGAAATTTTTTAGTTCTAGAACTTGTTAGCTGAAAGAAACAGAGGCTTTTTTTGAAAGCATTAAAATAATTTAGCTTTTCATTCATATAAAAGGAAAAAATTTTTGAACATTTGTGTTATAAATGAATCACTTACCTATACACACCACTTAGCCAGGGCAGTTCCAGAAATGATATTCTTATCTTAAATGATGATCAATGTCTTTTAAAATGTGTTGCTAGACAGGATTTTATTTTTACTATTAGAAATTCTACTCTCTACAATTTGTATTCAAGGCAATATTTATTTTATTTCTCACTCCATTTCTACCTCAATCTTAATATCTATGAAAAGAGAGATAGATAGCTGTGTAGGTAAAGAATATTTATAATCTCTGTGTGTTATAACTGCAATGTCTAAATAAGAAATTAAGCTTGCAGTCTAGCTCAAAGAATGATCTTCAATTTGACCTTCAATTAGGATCACAAATTGAGGACTAGACATGCAAAACTGTTTCTGTAGAGCAAAGTTTGCTAAAGTTAGTGAAACCAGATAGATTACAACTCAGTAAAAATACACCAAGTTTGCAGTTTCTGAATGAGACTAAGAAAAATAAATTTAAAAAACAGAGAAGATTCTATTGATCAAAACTTTTTCATGACAGGGCTGTGTCTTTACACCTTTTAGTTAGTGGCAAAAGAAGATTCTGGTAACTAGCTGGGTCCTGGTTCTCTTTCCTGGCTTTCAAATCTTGATATTTACTTGAAAGGTGGCTTCTTACTTATTCTGAGCAGAGAGTAATTTTTTCTAAGCTACATTTTGCAAACTACTTGGAAGAGTGTCGATGGTGTTTAGTAGCTCAATCATGTCCAACTTTGTGACCCATGGACTGTAGCTCACCAGGCTCCTCTGTCCATGGGATTTCCTAGGCAAGAATACTGGAGTGGGTTGCCAATTCCTTCTCCAGGGGATCTTCCCAATCCAGGGATCAAACTTGTGTTCCCTGCATTGTAGACAGATTCTTTACCATTTGAGCCACCAGGAAACTCACTTGGGAGAGTGCTGTCTCCCAAATATCTCATTTTACCATCCTAAACAATCAGCAAGCAAGGCCTCTTTCTCTCTCACTGCTGTTGCACTGGCTTCTCAAGTGGCCACATTGCTCCCTTCCACCTAAGTCTTGGCAGGGCCACCTGAGGTCCTCCAGTCCTATTTTCTGCTACAGGCATGGCAGCTGCCCAACATCACAGACAGCTCCACCATGAAGCTCTCTGGGGCTTTTCCTTTCTCCTTTGTCAAAAGCGCAACCCTTAATGCCCAGCTTTACTCTGGACAAAACTACCCTTTGTTATTGCCACAGTGGATGCTTCTCTACAGTGATGTAGAGAGGACTCCTCTGCTTTTCTGCCTTTACTAGAATGATAAAGAACAGGAAAAAAGAAAAAAAAGAAAGAAATCTGTCTCATAGGCAGACACTTAAAACTTATCTGTTGTCTTATCACAGATAGAACAAAGGACTGGAGTCAGTATTTCTGTCTCTTCCTGGAAATCTGACCTTGCCAGGATATGGATCTTATGGCCTAAGTGTTTCTTATTCTTTCTCATCTGCTGCTTGTTCAATGGGAAGGAGCAACACGAGGAGCCCCAATTCTCTCTCCTGGCTCCCCACCACCATTTCCAATAATTACAACAGTCTAATCTTGTAGCAAAGGAGAAATAACTTACTCACCATGATGATCCTGGCCTCTGGTCTTAGCCTCCAGGGCACAAGCAAATTCCTTGTGTTATGTTTTTTTGGGCCAACTAATGCTTATGGCATCTGGTCCCATCACTTCATGGCAAATAGATGGGGAAACAGTGGAAACAGTGGCTGATTTTATTTTTCTGGGCTTTAAAATCACTGCAGATGGTGATTGCAAGCATGAAATTAAAAGACACTTGCTCCTTGGAAAGGAAGTTATGACCAACCTAGACAGCATATTAAAAAGCAGAGGCATTACTTTGCCAACAAAGGTCCGTCTAGTCAAGACTATGGTTTTTCCAGTGGTCATGTATGGATGTGAGAGTTGGACTGTGAAGAAAGCTGAGTGCTGAAGAATTGATGCTTTTGAACTGCGGTGTTGGAGAAGACTCTTGAGAGTCCCTTGGACTGCAAGGAGATCCAACCAGTCCATCCTAAAGATCAGTCCTGGGTGTTCATTGGAGGGACTGATGTTGAAGCTGAAACTCCAATACTTTGCCCACCTGATGTGAAGAGCTGACTCATTTGCAAAGACCCTGATGCAGGGAAAGATTGAGGGCAGGAGGAGAAGGGGATGACAGAGGACGAGATGGTTGGATGGCATCACCGACTCGATGGACACGGGTTTGGGTGAACTCTGGGAGTTGGTGATGGACAGGAAGGCCTGGCGTGCTGCAGTTCATGGGGTCGCGAAGAGTCGGACACAACTGAGCGACTGAACTGAACTGAACTGAGTGCTTATGCTAATGTGCATTTGATGTAATTACTGCTTTTTTCTCCCATGTATTTAAAAATTATTTATTTATTTATTTATTTTAGGCTCTGCTGGGTCTTCACTGATGCGTGCGAGCTTTCTCTAGTTGCAATGAGCTGGGGCTATTCTTTAGTTGTGGTGCAGGGGCTTTTCATCGCAGTGGCTTCTCTTGTTGCAGAGCGCTGGCTCGGTAGTTGCAGCTCCCAGGCTCTAGAGCACAGGCTCAGTAGTTGTGGCACATGGGCTTAGTTGCCCTGGGGCATGTTGGATGTTCCCAGACCAGAGATCAAACAGATGTTCCCTGCATTCCCTAGCAGGTGGATTTGTAACCACTGAACCACCAAGGAAGTCCTTTTCCCTCATATTAATGTAGACTTTTGTAATTCATCAACACTAAGCGACTACTGTGTATGTGTTAAGAACTGTGGTGTGTTGTATTGGCATGCTTTATGGTAGATTATTCAAAGAAAAGGAAAAGGAAAGAAAAGAAAAAGAGAGAGAGAGAAAAAAAGAAAGGCAGTGGAGATGAAGTTGGACAACACCTTTGTCTTTGACATTTTGCTTTATGCCCCTTCACACGTGCTCTCTTCCAGCTGCCGCAAACCCCACAGCAGCTTGTCCCAGATGGCACTGGGGCCTAGGGAGTAGGAACTACTCAAGTCTGAAAGGCTTTCTCAATGTATGGATGAATGGATGGGTGACCATGTGTTTACTTTACTATTTTTAGTGTTTTCTGAAGTTAGATTATAGGAAGCATAAAAAGCTGGGCAGGCTTGGCCTCCAGAGTTTGTTGCTCATTACTATATAATCTGGAAAACAACAACAAAAAATATGACCATCGATTTTTATTGGTGACACTGCAGATCGATTCACATCTCTGTGTGAAAGACTCTACTTTCTTTCCATCTCATAACACAACATGAAGAAATAACAGGTCCTTACTGTGGTCTCCAAAACCCTACATGATCACCCCTACTTACTATTCTGACTCTTCTAGCTGCCATACTGTTTCTTTCTCTCAAGAATCTAGTCGACATTGACTTTCTTGCTCTTTCCTGAACATGCTGTTATAGGCTTATCTCAGAGTCTTTCCACTTACTCTTCCCTTTGCCTGGATCTCCCTGCCCCTAGGCTTTCTTACAAAGATTGCTGCTCAGACATCACTTTAAAGAAAGGCTTTCCCCAACCATCCTTTCTAAACCAGTTCCCCTTTCCTATTCCCATAACCAGTTTTATTTTATTTTTATAGCACTTACCATCTTTTGTTATATTTTGTTTATGGTCTGTCTCCCAGATCGGAATACTAACTTCTGAACTTAGATTCTGTTCATGGTCCATATTCCTAGCACTTACAACAATACTCAGGACAAACCAAAAAGTTACCACCATCAGTGCCCCTCCCTTGGAATGCACCATTTAAGTGTGCTTTTGCCAAATTCTGGCTTCTAACTTCTGCACCTCCAAGTTTGAGGATGCTTTCCAGAAACTGTAGGCTATTTTGTCCACCTGTGCATCTGACTTGAGGATTGATATCTCTCCCCAAACACCAAAGTGCTACTTTCAGTTGATGATTCTCCACATTTGCTGCATAAATACCACAGCTCTGTAGTCCTTGAATTGAGGGAGAAGGAGTACTTCTGAGACTGAAGTAGCTGTCTTAACCACACACCGTTTATTGGCTAGCATCCCTTCCCAGTGGACTTTCCTGGTGGCTCAGTGGTAAAGAATCCTCCTGCCAATGTAGGAGATGTGGGTTCAGTCCCTGGATCAGGAAGATCCCCTGGAGAAGGAAATGGCAACCCACTCCAGTATTCTTGCTTGGAGAATCCCATGGATAGAGGAGCCTGGTCGACTACAGTCCATGGGTCACAAAAGAGTCCGACACAACTTAGCGACTAAACAACGACCATCTCTTCTCAGTATCAGTTCTCCAGTCCCCTACCAACTTGCACCTCTCAAGTAAATATTTTGCCTCAAACTCTCATCTCAGGATCTGTTTGGGGCCACCCAAACCAATCTAATCAAGATTTTGTTATTGTTGAATGGACTACTCAGTTCAGTGGATTCTAGATACATGTTTAGAAAAAAGGCTGAAGAGGAGACGGTGCAGTGTAGTTTCACAGAAACTATGTACAAGGTGGAAAGTTTGTTTAGCAGCCAGGGGATGAGGCTAGTGCAACCTAGGGGGGAGATAAGATGGTTAGAATATGAGAAAAATGAAAATGAACTCTTGGCAACATCTGGAAATCAGTTTCTGCAACGGAATCTTCAGAAATCTATAAAGCTAAAAAAAAAAAAAAAAGAAATCTATAAAGCTGAATACAGAAACATGGACACTCAACACTAACTTCTCGTGTGAAACCTGGGGAGTTGCACAGGGCCACACGTTCAGAATGACCCTTGTTGTCATTCAGTCACTAAGTTGTGTCCGACTCTGTGAATGACCCTGACTTAGCTTAATGCTCTGCTGTTGCTGTCTTGAAATTCTTAATAATATATATATATATATATATATATTTTTTTTTTAATCAAGGAGCCTTGCATTTTCATTTTGTACTGGGTCCCACAAATAATCTAGCCAACCTTAGGCATGTCATATTTTCTCATTGCAGTTGAGGAAGATGTATAGAATATAAAAAATTTGGAACAAAAGAAATAGATACTTTAGTACTAGATGGTAGGTCACTAAAAATCACTAAGATTCTTCCTATAGTCTACTTGAAGAGTGCTTGTTTCTTATTTCAGATAATTATAGCTGTCTTAGAAGCAGAAATAAGTGATCCATTTTTGGATGGATGTGATATGTATTCTTAAGTTTACAGTTTGATTTATTCAGAGAAAAGAATGCAATTGATACAAACTACTACAAAAATGCAATTGAAAAAACTATGATGGAACAGTTACAAAAAAGCCACATTTCTCACCTTCATTGACCTGTTATATTCTGTTTTTGCAGAATGTGACTTATTTGCTGTAGTGACTTTTTAATTGATCATTCATCTGACATTCCAGTTTTGCCAAGAATTTTTGGTATTTCCAAGCTGACAACTGGCATGTAAGGTGTTATTTTTTTAAGATATACTATTTTGTTTGTTTCCAGCTAAAACACTGAAGATTTTAAATGGTACACTGAAATACTAAAAAAGATGTCTTTTGATATGTAAAAGAGAAACATGCTCGAGAAAAAAACAATGATCCCGTATAGGAAATTTGGTTTGTGGATTTTCAAGCAGAGTGGCAAGAGAGTAAAGTATTGTAGCATTTTCCACTAACTAAAAACAGATGTCATGTGATGATGGGTGTTACATTTGCAGCTGACACCCACTTCAAAGAACAGGTGCCTCTAGATGTTTAAAAAAGAAAAAGCAGCTCTTGTACCAGTCTGTAGCAGCTTCAGGAAGTGATGAGTGGGAGCAATGGGAAAACTAGCTCAGCAGCAGCTCTGGGTCACTATGTCAGGAAGGTACATCAGGGCACTTAGGTCCTCATTGTACTTTCTCCTGAGTGAGCCTTCAAAGTCAGAAGCTATATTGCTGGATGATAGCATTTATTAAAAAGTAATGACTATACATGCAAAAGAATGATGTTGGACTCTTACTTTACGTTGCATACAACAACTAGCTAAACATAGATGACAGGTCTAAATGTGAGAGATAAAACATAAAACTCCTAGAAGAAAATGAGGAAAAACTTCATGACACTGCCTTGCCAATGATTTCTTAGATAAGACACCAAAAACATAGGCTACAAAGGAAAAAAAATAGATAAATTAGATATCATCAAAATTGCAAAGTTTTATCCATCGAAGGACACAACAGAGTGAAAAGGCAACCCACAGGTTAGAGAAAACATTTGCAATCCATATAGAGATTAATATCCAGAATATACAGAGAATTCCTCCAACACAACAGCAATGAATAAACAAACTCAAATTAAAAATGGGCAAAGGACTTGAACAGATAGTTCTCCAAAGATGTGTAAATGGCCAACAAACACATGAAAAAACATTCAGCATAATAGTCATTAGGGAAATGGAGATCAAATGAGATCTCCACCATGAGATCTTTATACCCATTAGGATGGCTATTTAAAAAAAAAGCAAGCTTTGTCAAGGAACTGGACAATTTGGAATTGTGTATTACTGGTGGGAATGCAAAATGGTATAGCCAACTGTGGAAAACATTATGGCAGTTCCTGAAAAAATTAAGCAAAATTATCATATAATCCAGCATTTCTACTTCTGAGTACATGCTCACAAAAATTGAAAACAGGCACTCTAACAAAGTATTTGTGTGCCAAAGTTCACGGTTACATTATTCACAATTTCCAAAAGGTGAAAACTATCCAAATGTCCATGAACAGAAAAATGGATAAATGAAATGTAATACATATATTATATTATACATATATATGTATACATATGCACCCACATGTATACAATGGAATATGATTTGACATTAAAAAGGAATGAAGTTGACATATGCTACAACATGGATGAACTTTGTAAACATTATGCTAAGTGAAATAAGCCTGATATAAAAGGACAAATACTGTATGATTCCCCTTAAAAGAGGGACCTAGAATAGGCAAATTCATAGAGACAGAAAGGAAAACAGTGGTTACTATGGGCAGGAGGAGTGCAGAATAGGGAGTTAATTGTTTAATGCGCTCAAAGTTTCCATTTGGAATGATGAAAAATTCTGGGTATGGGTGATATTTATGGTTGCATAACATTGTGAATGTAATTAATACCACAAAGCTGTACACTTAGGCATGGTTGAAACAATGGATTTTGTTTTATGTATATTTTAACACAAACACAGAAAGAAAAGAAATCATTTAATCAGAAAAAGGTAGTGACTTTACTGCTGCTGCTGCTAAGTCGCTTCAGTCGTGTCCGACTCTGTGCGACCCCATAGATGGCAGCCCACCAGGCCCCTCCATCCATGGGACTCTCTAGGCAAGAACACTGGAGTGGATTGCCATTTCCTTCTCCAAAAGGAACTATAGAAAGAAAGAAAGTGAAGTCGCTCAGTCGTGTCCGACTCCTTGTGACCCCATGGACTGAAAATATAAGGCAAGAAAAAAATGAAAATGAAACTGAAGAAATTACTGAAATTAAGAGAAATGTTTCTTTTTATTTCAGGAAGACATTGGTTAAGAAAAGAGGATGGAATTTTATTTTTAAGCTACATTTTTCAATTTTAGACAATGTATGGATTGACTCCATGCAATGAAAGAAAGGTGATTAGTACTCCTACACTTTCACCTCTTTCACGCCAGTCTTGCAATTTTTGTTCCTTATACTGTTTTCACTTTGTTAGAATTTATAGTATTTATATTCTATTCTGAAAATACAGTCTCCCAAATTTTTTAGTCTTAATTTATGTATTTAAACAGATTTAATGACCATCATCAGTCTTTTCCCCTATAGTCTCTTTTGCTGAAACTTTAGTTTTGAGTCCCGTCCAAGTTGGTTAGCTTTCATTGTTAAAGTGTTTTTTAAGAAGAGTTCTTTTCCCTGAATGCTTTCACACTGAAGAATGCATGCACCTGTGCACCTGAATGTCTACTTGGCAGGGAACGATATTCTTGAGTCATATTTTCTCTCCTTTCAGTTCAGTTCATTTCAGTCACTCAGTTGTGTCCGACTCTTTGTGACCCCGTGAACCGCAGCACCCCAGGCCTCCCTGTCTATCACCAACTCCCGGAGTTCACCCAAACCCATGTCCATCGAGTCAGTGATGCCATCCAACCATCTCATCCTCTGTCGTCCCCTTCTCCTCCTGACCTCAATCTTTCCCAGCATCAGGGTCTTTTCCAATGAGTCAGCTCTTCACATCAGGTGGCCAAAGTATTGGAGTTTCAGTTTCAACATCAGTCCCTCCAATAAACACCCAGGACTGATTTCCTTTAGGATGGACTGGTTGGATCTCCTTGGAGTCCAAGGGACTCTCAAGAGTCTTCTCCAACACCGCAGTTCAAAAGCATCAATTCTTCAGCACTCAGCTTTCTTCACAGTCCAACTCGCACATCCATACATGACCACTGGAAAAACCATAGCCTTGACTAGACGGACCTTTATTTGCAAAGTAATGTCTCTAGAGCATCGTAAGCATTGCTCTGCTGTCTTACAGCATTGAATATTGCTATGAAGATATTAGAAAAGACCCTGATGCTGGGAAAGAGTGAAGGCAGGAGGAGAAGGGGATGACAGAGGATGAGATGGTTGGATGGCATCACTGACTCAATGGACATGAGTTTGAGCAAGCTCTGGGAGATGGTGAAGGACAGGGAAGCCTGGCATGCTACAGTCCAAGAGGTTGCAAAGAGTCAGACGTGACTGAGCGGCTGAACAACAGCAACAACAACAATGGGGCCTCACTGATACATACCCACCCTCTCACCTGTAGATAACTTCACTTTTCTGTCTGCCTGGATTTTGAAGAATTCTCTCTTTGACGTTGAGACTCAATAACTTGACCATATATGCCCAATGTTGGCAATCAATATCAATCTTTCCTAGTAAACAATGTGTCCATTTGACCTGTTAAATCGGTTTTTCCTCATTTCAGAGAAAAATTTGCTGAATCATACCTTTCTTTCTTTCTCTTCCTTCCTTCCTCTAGTGTATTTGTCTACTTGCTATGACATTCCTTTTGTCCAGATTTACTTAGAAGGCTTAGTTCAAACACTCTGTCTTCTATAATGAAGTGTGGATGTATTCTCCCTAATTCTCTTCCCACTTATCTCCAGGGCCTAATTGTTCTTTCCCCTCTGGGCTAATGCATCACAGCAGTTTTATTCTTTCAATTTGCTTTCTCTGTAATGTAACAGCAGAGATGAAAGAAGGGACAGAAAGTGAGCTTAACCTGGACTCCTGGCCTGGTGCAGTCCATGCTGGGAAATCTTGTTCTGCAGAGTCTTCCTGGGGTGTTTCACTGTCTCATGGCCCACTCCAGTTAGCCAGAGGTATATCTCATCCATGGGCTTTGGCATACTACCCCAAGATAGCACAGCACCTATAAGATGGTAAGTACTACTGGCCTTCTGCCTAAGACAAACTTCTGAGTTAATTTTAGATGCTTCTACTCTTGAAGAATTTCTCTTGACTTTTCCCATAGCTAACAAGAGGCTCCTTAAGCCTGCTCTGTAAAAATGTTTAGCTCATCTTTTTTCTCCTTACGGATTATATCTGGGGAAGAGTTGGAAGCTATAACTGTCATACTGCTGCTGCTGCTGCTAAGTCGCTTCAGTTGTGTCCGACTCTGTGCGACCCCAGAGACGGCAGCCCACCAGGCTCCCCCGTCCCTGGGACTCACTCTCCAGGCAAAAACACTGGAGTGGGTTGCCATTTCCTTCTCCAATGCATGAAAATGAATTGTCATACTATACCCCATCAAAAAATTTTCCCTCCTATTCACCCCTTTTCAAATTCTGTAGTCCTGGTTTATTCACTTTTCTTGAGGAGCTTGGAAGATTCTGTGATCCTGCTTTATTCTACAATATTTTCCTAGAACTCTTAAAAAAAAACCCTCCAAAATGAAAATTCCTATGTGATGTACACCAACACAATGCTAGTCAGTGCTGATTAATTCTGAAAGCCATGTTAGTTTTAATCAAACAAGTGTTATAACTTTTAAGTACTCATGCAAAATTGTGATAAAATTATGACTACTATTAAACAGATGGCATAATTTGGGGAAATTAAAAAAAACAACAACCTGGAATCACAGGACTGAAAGTGACGCTAGATGCATGCATCTTGACTGTGCTCTGTCTCCATGGCGTGGAGCTGATAGCATATTTGCAACTTGTTGTAGAGAGGCTGGATCCATACAAGACACAAATGGAAACAAGAGTGTAGCATGTGAACAAAGTGGCATTTCAAATCAATAAGGAAAAGCAACATTATTCAATAAATGATGTTGTAACAAATAGCTCATCATTTGAGGCAGAAAATACGAAATATATATTATACCTGTCCTTTGATGCAGGAGTCTCTATGTAAATGTGTGTTCCTAACTCAAGTAATGTCCAAAAACAGATGCCAGAGATATTGTGTTCCTAAATGTTAAAATCAAAACCTTTCAATGCTAGAGAATAACTGCTAATATTCTTACAATCTCTGTATGGAGTGAAAATTTCCAAGTTTGATGCCAAAGGTAACAGATTAAATTACATAAGAGTGAAAACCTTGAATTTTTTTGGTAAAAACATCAAAGATTCAAAATCAAAAGAGACTGATGAACCTATTGCTGCATCAATAACAAAGGATTACTGCATAAAGAGTTCACAGAAATAAATAACAAAAATATCCAATACGAAAGTGACAAAGAACATGAACAGGCATTTCACAAAAGAAGAATATAAAAGACAGACAAATATACTTTAAAAATTGGATATTAGGAGTAACCAAAAAAATACAAGGGTTTAAAAACCTAGCAAACTTATCATTTAAAGAAAAACAACAACAGACAGACAAAGATTGTTTTTAGTGACGTTTTTTGTTTGGGGCAAGGTTTATTCATTGATGGAAGTACTTTGGTGAGAATTCAAAGTATTTAAAACTTTGACCAGGTGATTCCACGTCCAGAATTTTATCCTAATAATGGAACTGTATCTGTGCACAGGAATTTTTATAGCAACAGGACATATAATAGTGAATAAATTATAAGCAATCATATCTTCAGTTAAGTAAATTACTGTGTATAAATGGAATAGAATTCCACATAGCCTTTTAAGGTGATGTTGTACAAGACTATTTGATGACATGAAGAATATCTATCGTAGAAGTAACATGCGAATTATATAAATATTGCATGCACTCTGCCCCAATAGGCCTGTGCTTTTCTCAGTGATGACATTTCTGAAAATTTTTATTTTATTCTTTTTTTTTAATTTGTACTTTCTAAATTGTCTACCATTAACTCTTGTAAGGAGAAAAATGTTAAATTTTTTGATAGTAAATGTCAGAAGTTTTTGCCAGTAAGTGTCTTCTGAGGGAACCACCCTGATAACATTTTGTGGTTTTGATATAGTAACATCTGCTTTCTAGGGTGAATTTAATCCTGATGTAGTGTCAGTAGAGCTCCTTAATCAGAAAGACCAAATTGCTTTGTTCTCCTGCAATGTCACAAAATTATTTTCCCCATCAGGCTTGAAAAAGAACTTAAAAATGTGTACCCTGAAAACGTGATGGTGGAGTTAGGTGAATGTGAAAATTAATTAATTTGTCCCTAATAACTACAAAGATGAAGAATAACAATGAGTGTCTGGGCAAGCTAGATTAAAAATCTGAAGATCCAGCTTCTAGTTCCATTTGGTTCTTCAGCTAGAATGTGCTTTGGAACTAGTGAGAAAAATAACAATAATTATAGGCATTATTATTAACCTCTTTATAACTGTATATTAGTTTCCACAGCACTTTATTATCTAATTTTTACAACTTCTTTCTCAGGATATTAAGTATTCTTATTTTTACTGTTGAAGAGACTCAGGTTCAGAAAGCCAGCTATTAGCCAACTTCCTAGCTGCAGAAAAAGATGTGACATTATTTCCAGCTTGTTTCATTCACTAAAGCCCTGATTGCCCCAATAAAAACCTATTAAAGGCATTAACTTTGGTTTACTTTAGAGGCGGTGACTTACAAAGAAAGACCCAATAAATTCCCCTGACCAAAACACTTTCACTACTGTCATAATTCTATTCAGCAAATATTTACTAAATACTTCTAAATACAATCTACTACATTCTTTAAGGCAGAAGCACATGATTGTTGAAAATGATCCTTCCTCTGTAGAAATTTAAAACCCAGAGTGCTGGGTTTAGATCCCAGGTCCTTCACTTGCTATCTGTGTGGACCCTGGACTTGACTGTGTCCCAGCTTTTTTCTAATCCATAAAATGAGAACCATGATAATACCTACCTGAAATTTATTTAGGAGGATTAAGAGAGTTATATGTAATGTGCTTAGAATAGTGTTTGGTACTTGCTAAAGTACTAATTTGTATTTTATTGTGGCTAATCATATAATGTTGATAGTGTTCACTGATAGAGCTACTGGTTTACTTCTTCGAATTTATAATTCCTTCAAGCCACATTCACAATTCTGAGCAATGGCCCTGTATGTATATATGCATACATTGAACTGAACTATGCTTTTCTACTACCTGCTCCTCTGCTTGAGTATCATATCTGAAAAATAAGATCAGGAATAACACTAAATTCAGCAGTTTATTGGCTGGATTAAATACAAGAAATTTGAAAAAAAATTATACTCAAAATGTGTACTTATTATTACTATGGATCAGTCAGTTGCCTTCTCAGTCACTTTCTTTAAATACAGAGGTTTAAGAGAAGATAAAAATCTGACTAAAAATCATAATTAGGGTCAAATCTAGAAAGAACACTCACAGCACCGTAGGTCCTAAGTGTTTGAGGTACTGCTTCTTTTAAATATGTTCCAGACATGCCAGACATTGTGAATAGATGTTTTTCTAAAATTTCACAGAATTCTGTGAGTAGGTATCAGGTGTAAGTCCTGTTTTAGTATTTCAATAGGCTTGAACACTAGCCTTTTAATGAGTTCGTGATTTCATACAAAATTCTGAATATGGATCCTTGCCTATTGGCAAGTATATATATAATATATATTATATATATATATATACATTGAATATATTCAATATATAATTGAATATTATATTCAAGAATATAATATTCATACATTGATAAAGTCAGAAAAGATAGTCCAACTTCATAAATAATAGAGTTATTTAAACAAACATGAAGAAAGAGTAAGTGACTTGGTTAATTTAAGCACACAATGTAAATTAATATCAGTACTAATTAATTAAATAAAGAAACTCTTGGCAAAGAACAGTTTTCTGCTAAGACAGCTGAGATTGTTGAACTGCATATGCAGAAATGCATACTTCCTTTCTTAGTTTGGTTTATTTTTCTATGACTTCATTGCAATTCAAAGAATAACAAAGAACAAGGACGGACCATATTTAGTAGATGAGCTGGTCTTTGGAAGATATGCTTTTGATATTCTTAGAGTATTTCAGGTTATTTCTTTATTCATAAATTATCAGGCATTAAAAAGATAAACTCAATCACTTAATTGAGAGTTCAGTTGCATCCAGTCTGCCTATCAGATGAATTCACTCATTAACGAACAAATGCAGTAGTGAGAATATATGAAGTGGTTAGTATCTTGGAAAATTCTCAGCCTCAGGCCAGGCTATTTTCACTTAAAATATAACCATAATCATGCACATGTCAAAACTCATTTACTATGAAGTGATATACGTTTTGAAATAGGTTAATACTTGTCTAAGTATAGCCAGTGAAATATACCATAGACATTTCCCTACCTCTGTTTCTGTCTTCCTTTGCTTATCTTGAAATGCTCACTGTTTGAGTGAACATTGCACTGTTTGAGATACATTAAAATAGCATTTTATATTATAGCTTTAAAGCTTCTACTTTATAGCTAACTTGCAATTAGAAAAAATCTTTTATTCTTTAAAAAAATGATCTAGAATAGAAACTCAGAATAATCCTATATTACAAAAGTGTGACCAATTCTTATGTAGACTTAAAAGACTCAGAGTATTTAATCGTATTTACATTAAACAATGGAATAAAAATCCAACAAAGCCTCAAGGGTTTAAAAAATTGTTTTTGGAAATAAGAAAAGCTTAATTTAAGCAGTAAAGATAATTATCACGCTTAAAAAAAAATAAGTAGCAGTGAATCACCAAGGACCATTTTACTATGAGTCATAATGATATGTGATCAGAGTCTTTAGTAGGTAGACTTTTTTTTTTAAGAATACCCTTTGGTGGTTTTCTCCTGCCTCCGGATTTTTCATAATTTGACATTGCTTTCTGGGGTTGAGACTTTTCATCTCTAGAAGATTCACTGCACTATAAATACAGTTCTTGTGGTTCACATGGTACAACAGAGTTGATTATACGGATGAGTCCCCTTCAGTATCACCTACTCAGCTTCTTTCCTCACCCCATCCTGTCTCATGTGAAGATACGTAAAATGTTCAGTTGATAAACAGGATGGTTTAAGGTGAAAGGTGAGAAGGAAAAAAAAGGTAATGTGAAGTTTTTTGACGGTGGATATATTACTTCTTTGTGTCCTCTCCTTGTGATTATAGCAGTTATCCTGTCCATAATAGGACATCAGTAAATATTTGTTGACAAAGAGAATGAATGGATAAATGAGTAATCATTGAGGATGGTTTGGAGCTTCTTTAAATTAAAAAAAAATTTTTTTTAATTTTATTTAAGTATAGTTGATTTAATTTCTACTCTACAGCAAAGGGACTCAGCTATACATATATTTATATTCTTTTTCATATTCTTTCCTATTATGATGTATCACAGGGTATTGAATATAGTTCCCTGTGCTCTACAGTAGAACCTTGTTGTTTTTTCATCCTGTATATAATAGTTTGCATCTTGTAACCTCTTTTATTGGACTTGGGAAAGCAATTTGAATAAAATAAAATTATCAATAAGGACATTGGAATAATAATGTATGTTAATAATACTTTATAGAACATGTAAAACAGTTTCACATATTTATCTCATTTGAACCTCATAAAACTCTTGTAAAAAAGACAAGTGTTATTATAGGTGGAAAATATAAGGTTCGGGATCAAAAGATGACAGTGTTTTTCGTCAATATCTCACTAACAAAGCCCCGACCTCTTGGAGTGTCTATCCTCTTGATAGCATATCGTTAGTTGTGGTCATTGTGGTGAGCAACAAACCATCCCAAAGATTAGACTTACACCAGTTTAGGGATGAAATACTTAGTTTAATGAGTAGCTTTATGTAAATGTGGACAGCATGGCGGGGAATGGAGTAGGATAGAAGCCTATAAACCAACATTATGCAAACAATAAACATTTAATGAGGACTTACTATGTGTCAGGCACTTTGATAGGTCCCTTCTCATACATTTTCTCCAGTTTACAAATGAGGCTTTTAGAGACTGAGTGACTTTTGCAAGGTCACACAGCAAATAAGAGGCAAGGATGGAATTTTAATATCCAAAAAGTGTGATAAAGGTTTCTGTCTTAAAGAGCATAAAATTTGGTTGGAAGAAAAACCATGAGTTACATGCATCAACTGGATAAGTAGAGACACGGCACAGAACAAACTCAGTTGTACAGTGTGTATGGCATGAGCTAGAGCAGTAAAGTTCTTAGGAGAGGTGGAAATTTTGAGTTGGCCCTTAATAAGTGGGCAGGATTTAGTTACCTGTAAGGAAAAGTTGTTTCAGACAAAGTGAAATGCATCAGTAAATTGCCAGTACAGGGGTAAACAGAACAAAGTTAAGGGACAATAAAAACCTGGAGGATTTTCATGACCATTAACATCTGCCATCTTACATGATTTAGGGCATGGTGCTGGATATGTCAGAAAATTCAGAGGCATCTGACACATGATATGAAGGATCAGAGAGAGCAGTCAAGGCCCTGGGTTGGCTAATAAAATTTCACGACAGAGCTGTATCTTCAGCTCAATTCTCGTAAAATCTTAGAACCTAGATATGCATAGAGGAGGAAAGAAGGGCCAGGAAAACACTCTCAATAGAGACATGGGTATACGGTGTGTTTTGATGGAAAGCATTATTTCTCTACAACCTGGAGGTCAGGCTAAAGGGTTTGTGCTCACTGAAAGTTTGGAATTGCCTTCAAGAAAAACAGAGATAAAGACTTCGTTTTTGTAAAACTGACTAAAAGAAAAAAGAAAAAGCAGCCTGAGTTAGAACAATTAGGAGGCTATTAAAATAATTAAACATTAGCATGTGGAATGGTCAGTGAAAAAGGAAAAGATAGATGGAAAGATCTGAGGGCCTATTGGACACGAATTGAGAAGACAAAGGAAAAGAGGGTGTGAAGGGATCTGGTCTGGTGACAAGTAGACAGAACATCTTGGTCTTCTGCACGCTATTCCGTAATGTCCACAGCTCTCCACATTTATAATGTCATTTCACCCTTCACCCTTACGATGAACCTATGGAATGGATATCACTTTTACTGTCTACAAAAGCGGAAATTGAGAGGTTAAGCCAGGGTCTCCAGGCCCCAGGCAAGCAGTGCCTGTGAGCCTAGGGAGTTGGTGGTGGGAGTAGTGGAGCTATGAAGACCTGGAAAGCATAATCCCTAGCTTCCACATTGTATAGATTCTGTTAGTCCTTATCAATGAGGTAGCAGTTGTAATGTAGTTATTCTTGCCTGAGCAAGCATGAACTTGTCATAGCCGCTTATGCTATGGTCAATTCAGTTTAATTACATGCATGTTGATACTACTGTACTGAGTTTAATTGTCATAAAAGATATCTTTTAAAAGAGTATACAATTATTTGCCATTGAAAGTGAAGGTAACTGTACAAAAAAAGGCATGTAAACAGAGCAAATATCAAAATACCTTTGATATTTGCTATATTAATTTTCTGGGCTTTCCTGATTAGCTCAGTTGGTAAAGAATCCACCTGCAATGCAAGAGACCCTGGTTTGATTCCTGGGTCAGGAAGATTCCCTGGAGAAAGGATAGGCTACCCACTCCAATATTCTTGCGCTTCCCTTGTGGCTCAGCTGGTAAAGAATCTGCCTGCAATGTGGGAGATCAGGGTTCAGTCCCTGGATTGGGAAGATCCTCTGGAGAAGGGAAAGGCTACTCACTCCAGAATGCTGGCCTAGAGAATTCCAAGGACTATATAGTCCATGTGGTCGCAAAGAGTTGGATACGGCCGAGTGACTTTCACTTCCACTTTTCACTTTTCATATTAGCTTTCTATTACTTGTATAACAAATTTACATAAATTTTGTAGCTTAAAACAATAGATGTTTATTATCTTATGATTCTGTATGTCTGACACAGGTTTCACCAGGCTGAAATGAAGATGTTGGTTGGGCGGCATTCCTTTCTGAAAACTCTAAGAGAGAATCTGTTTCCAGGTCCCCTGGACTGCTTGCTTTCCTTGGCTCCTGGATCTCCTCCTCCATCTTCAACACCAGCAACAGCAGGTTAACTCCTCAAATCACACTTCTCTAACACTTCTTATATATTCACATCTCCCTCTGAGATTGACCTTAGCTGGGAAATCTCTGCTTTTAAAGACTCATGTGATTCAGTCAGAATTGCCTAGATGATCCAGGATAATCTCCCCATCTCAAGGTCCTTACCCTTAATCTTTACATTTGTACTTTTTAATCTTACATCTGTGGAGTCCCCTTTGTTCCCATGTAATCTAATATACTCACAGCTTCCAGGAATTAGGACTTGGATGTCCATGAGGGTCATTATTCTGCTTATTACATTGGGTAAAGCAATAGTTTGTCTTTTGAGAAATGACCGAGCTTCATATTTTCTTGCAAAGCAACAACCAGTATTTTACAGGACCCCAAAAAGGAAATTATCACAAGGAATATGCATCCATATTACGATTTATTACTGAGATATGTCCAGGAGATTTTATCACAAGTCAAGCAATGCAACTAGGTGAAAGGGAAATTGTCTAATCCATCAGAATGGATATAAAATAATGCAATGCCAAGAGATGGTCCTTGTAGAGATTTAAAATATCAGAAGAGTAGTGATTTTCTAGACTGTGTAAAGTCTGAGCCATGTAAATTCTCACTGTTTTAGGGTCTGAATTAATTCAGCATTTCTTGCCCTGTTAAGTTCCAAATGTATATCAAACAGGCTTTGTTAGAACTGAAAGTTGTCCTCTCTTTGCTTCTTGCCCTCTTTCTATCTAAGAGTGAAAGAACAAGACAAGCTTTATCAGTCAGAATATGTGTTATTCCTGGGCAAGAGTACGTTAGTGACAATTTCCAGTGTGGGTGGATTTGAGCTTCTGAAGGATGAATATTTTCCAGTTTGACTTTCTATCAACATCAAAGACTCTATTGTCGTATCGCCCCCTTTACTGCTTCAATGTTGTGCCTGTTATAAAATATATTCTCAACCTTAAGATCTTTTACAGAGGTCTTGTTTCATATATTTAGGTTTATGGTTAATTAAATGGAAGATTTAATTAACACAGTAATGGCACAGTACCTACCTGTGCCAAAACTGTGCTAGAGGCTTCAACATGTGTCAGCATATCACATCTAATCCTGAGTTTGTCCAGGAGGCATATATCCCCTTACTGCAAGCTAGGCTTTATTTGTTCCTAGCAGTCTGGACTTAGCTCTACATGCTATTGACTACAGCAATCAATCCTCCTCCAATCCTGCTAATGTGGAGGCTATTGAAAGCTCCAATGGCTCTGGTAGATTTTAGAAATATCATCATACATAGGCAAGGCAACTGCTTTTAAGAAAGCAGTAGTTATATAGATAATTGGCTCCTGGACTTTTATTTAGCAAAAATCAACGTCAATTTTCAGTCATATTTGTGTGAGGGCTGCAAGTAACTAAAATAAACCATAATTTAGATCTAAATCCTTATAGATTTTCTCAACACATGTGATTGCTCAATAAATGTTAGCATAAATATGTGACTGAAAATTAAAATATTCGGTGCTGCCAAAACCTAAGGAGAATTAGCTGGTTCAACTGTGCATAAATAAATAAGGAGTGTGAAAAAGAGAATCCATTTATGTAAATTTCCAATTTCTCTTTCAATACTTCTGCTCCCATTTATTGGGGCCCTAACAAAGCCTGTTTATAGAGGAAACATTACTTTGCTTGTATTAGATTAGTAACATTATAAACAAAGAATCCGTGTTCCCAAGTCACCTTCTAAACAAAGAATCCGTGTTCCCAAGTCACCATGTCTACAGAGTTTAAATGTGAATCCATATCCATCACACAGGATCCTGACTATAATTTTAATCCTATGCAGATTAAAAAATTAGCATTCTAATTACCCAGCCATTAAGAAGAATGAAATAGGACTTCTTTGGGGACTCAGTGATAAAGAATCTGCCTGCCAATTCAGAAGACACAGGTTTGATCCCTGATCCAGGAAGATACCTCATGCTGTGGAGCAACTAAATCCATGTGCCACAACTATTGAAACTGCTCTAGAGCCTGGGACCTGCACCTACCGAGCCCATGTGCCCTGGAGCCCATGTTCCAAACAAAAGAAGCCTCGACAATGAGAAGCCCATGCACTGCAACTAGAGCGGCTCCTTCTTGCTGCAACTAGAGAAAAGCCCAAAGAGTAACAAAGACCCAGCACAGCCAAAAATAAATAAATAAAATTGTATAAAAAAGAATGAAATAATTGCATTTGCAACAGCACTGAGTATGAATGTCATACTGAGTGAAATAAGTCAGATAGAGAAGGAGAAATTGTGTATGACATCCCTTGTATGAGGAATCTAAAAAGAAATGATACAAATGAACTTACTTACAAAACAGAAAGAGACTCATAGACTTAGAAAATTAATTTATGGTTACTGGGGATGGGGGGAGAGGTAGTTAGGAAGTTTGGGATAGTTATGTACACATTGCTATATTTAAAATGGATAAAGGACAAGGACCTATTGTATAGCACACTGAACTCTGCTGGATGTTAATGTGGCAGCCTGGATGGGAGAGGGGTTTGGGGGAGAATGAATACAGGTGTATGTATGGCTGAGTCCCTTCACTGTCCACCTGAAACTATCACGACACTGTTAATTGGCTATACCCCAATACAAAATAAAAGGTTCAAAAGAAAAAAAATGAACATTTCGTTCCCAATGGTGTTGACTTTTCTTGGTGAATCATTTGCATGTGACTATTTCATAAGCTCTCTAATTGCATGCTGCCAGAGGACAAAGGCTTGTAGGTTGCTCTTTTGTCTATAGATGTAATAAACCAAAGCAACAGTGCAATATTTAAGAATATCAAGAGCGTCCTTGGGTGTGAGGCAGAAGTAGACCGGGACCAGTTCAAACTGGCTCATGAGAACTGCTTGCGTTCATTTCTTCCCTACTCAACTTCTATGAGTTCATGTTGGTAACCTGAAACTGGATATGGTAGGATTCTTTATATTGTGGAAATTGGCAAACAATGCAAATCAGGTTTGTTTGTTTATTTACTTATTTGGAGCTGGCTTATCAGCTCACCACTGGTGTGGGTGATTTCTGTCTCCCAAAGGAAGAAACACACAGAGTTCCTCAATTTTTACTTGCGTTATCCCAACTGACCCCACGCCGGGTCAACTGAGCTATTCCCTTAAGAGTGTGCAAGACTACAGGCAACAGAAAGATCTGCAATTGTTAACAAATTTATATTGAGCGCCTGTTACACATTGTGGAGGTGACTCAAGTAAGGGACAGTCCCTTGCTCTCATGGTTTTTACAACTGTTGGAAGAAATTGATGTTAACCCAAGAGAATGTAAGTGTAAAATTCAGCTGTGGTAAGAGCTGTGAAGGCGAGATAAATAGCATTTCCAGCATGTATAAAAGGCGGATTTGACCTCTTCAGGGAAAGAAGGAAAGTCTTTACTAAATGATGACTCTCTGAGATTGAAAGAAACAGTGGGATTTAAATAAACAAACATGGAAAGGTGCACAGTTCACAGGAGGAGCTCAATAAAGGTAAATGGTGGATAAATTGCCTGTTTGCGTACTGGAATTTCTGTTCAAACTTGATACCAATTTCCTGGGAAACCTGGATTTCTTTTTATTTTAAAAGCGTGTCACTCTGGGACAACAGCTGGAGGTGTCTTTCTGTCCCTTCTTTGGTCTCTTTTAAAAACTGGCTTTCAGGGACCGTTGGCACCTGTTTGCTGGAAGCACCCCAGCTCTGTGTGAGATCATATGATAGGAGAGGCATGGCCTTTAGGTACACACCAACCACACAAGTAGCTGTGGTTTGCCTAGTTAAAAAAAAAATTTATTCTACTTTAGAAGTCCCAAAACTGCCAGCTTCTTGAGTTGTTGTGACGCCGTCTGTCTTCATGTCTGGCTGCTTGTTTCCATGAGCACGGTGACTCATGTTCTGTCTTGTCCCTTTGCCACATGGCTTATGGAGGTAAAATTCCCTTAAGGAAAAACAGTCACAGACACACACACACATACACACACACACCCCCACACCCCCACACCCACATAGTCATTATTATATTAAAGCAGTGGAACTTAAGTGTGGAATGCAATTGTATGTGGAATGTCAGAACTTTTTGCTGAAAGAAATTAAATATAATTATAATATATAATGTATTATATATCTATATAATATATAGATATACTTACCTAGGGTTTCATGTCTATGTGTGGCTGTAAAGCCTACGCTCTTTCTAGTATGTTCAAACTATTTTTATTTTTTTTCCCCATACTCGTCTTTATGCTTAAGAATTTTGAATAAATTATTTAGTGCTGTCTCTAAATATCAGACTAATTTTTTTCTAGTCTTAGCACTGAAGTAACCATAATATTCAAGTGATAGGATTCATATTAAACTTCCTATCTTCTTTCAAATGCTGCTGAAATTAAGTAAAAATAGATGACATTAAAAAAAGGACGTCTTTTAAATATAAAGATCTTTAAGGATTTCTGAGAGTCTAAGATGTTCAAGTGAAAGTTACCTGTTCTGAGTTCCTGCTGATGAAATATTTTAAACAGAGCCACTGATATTGACTTACTGTAATTATCTTTGAGACATTCAAGTCCAGAGCGTAGAACCACAACAGTAGTAACAGACACAAGGTTTGTAATATAGAAACACAAAGTTCAGAAACTTTACCAAAATCAAAATATATTTAGAACCCAGCCAACCCAGAGGAAATTGTTGCATAACAAAAAGAGAAAATGCCTTAAGAGAACCACCTCTGCGGAAGTAAAGTGAAAGCAGCTGAAGTTGTCTTCCTACCATATGATTGCAGACACAGGACACATTAAGGCATCAGCCTGAATTAGGTGACTTTGATCAGGCCGTCCTTAGAGTCAGTGCGCAGCAGCACTTTGGTCTGTCTGTCTGTAGTTATGGGTAACTTCGGCAAGAGGTGAGCCAGGGAGGTCAAATCACCCCAGACACCCTCCTCTGGGTATGTGCTAAGCTCCCCTGAAGGTCCCAAGGAAGGATAAATCAGATCTACTGAAATTAAGCCCCAGGCCTAAGCCAAGAGCTTAACTGGAAGTAATTTTAAAGCCTGGCTTAATCTGTTTGTGAAAAATATATACCAATGTCACAGTTTTAAAAGATGTATTGTAAACATCATGCTCCACCTCTTATTTATCCTGGACAATTTTCGCTTTGACAACCCAAAGTCTATCACATAGATTCTTATTCTTTCTTAGGGTTTTCTTGGCAAAATATTTCCTACATAGAGATTTTATCACTGTTCACCTAAAACTATCACAACATTGTTAATTGGCTGTACCCCAGTACAAAATAAAAGGTCACAAAAAAGGCATTAGATAGCTTACTGTCTCGTGTTTTGTTTATATGTGGCTCATTATATTTTGAGTTATAATAAGTGAAAGTGAAAGTTGCTCAGTTGTGTCCGACTCTTTGCGACCACATGGACTGTACAGTGCATGGAATTCTCCAGGCCAGAATGCTGGAGTGGGTAGCCTTTCCCTTCTCCAGGGGATCTTCCCAACTCAGGGATCGAACCCAGGTCTCCAGCATTGAAGACAAATTCTTTACCAGCTGAGCCACAGGGAGCCCAGAGTTATAATAAGGCAAAAGATTAAAAAATAAATAAATTTTAGTAGAAGGCATATTTGAGTTAGGGGCTTCCCTGATACCTTAGTTGGTAAAGAATCTGCCTGCAATGCAGAAGATCCCGGTTTGATTCCTGGGTTGGGAAGATCCTCTGGAGAAGGGATAGGCTATCCACTCCAGTATTCTTGGGTTTCCCTTGTGGCTCAGCTGCCAAAGAATCCGTCTGCAACACAGGAGACTTGGGTTCGATCTCTGGGTTGGGAAGATCTCCTGGAAAAAGGAAAGGCTACCCACTCCAGTATTCTGGACTAGAGAACGCCATGGACTGTATAGTCCATGTAGCCACAAAGAGTCAGACATGACTGAGTGACTTTTGTTTCACTTGAGTTAAGGTGATTTTACTTCTACTTATTTTGATGATTGCATTATCTCCACTAAGTTTACAAGAGTTTTCATTAATTTTGGTCTTGTTTTTGCAGACCGTGCTTTAAATTTACAACAAGCATTCTACTCTCAGAAGGCTGGTTAGAGTGAAGACTGAATTTTAGACACTGCTGTCTATCTATCTATTCATCCACTTATTCATTCACTTATTTTTACCACTCTTCATCAAACTGTAGTTTCCTAATTTGACTAATACTGTAAATACTTCTTCTAATTAGGATGTTTTCATGGTTGTTACATTATAGATAAAATGTATTGATTGTCAGTACATATTTATTTAGGATCTTCCCTCTGAATAAATGAAAGGTTGAACAGCTATAAATAAAATCTGCAAAATATTAAAGGAAATATTCATTCTTAGCCATTATATTTATTGAAATTAGTTGGCTATACTACTCTAAAGATAGAAAACACTCAATAAAACTATTACTGTATATTTCCTTCATAGCAGGAACCAAGCTGATATTTTTGGTTTAGACTGCATTTCCTTGACTATTAGCCACACAGATAAGTTCTAACAATTTTGAGCTCTTATAAGAGTATGTTGGAGTCTGGGATTTCTGACTACATTATTTATCTCTAAAAAATGTACTTAGCATTAATTTTCAGTTTATTCTTTTATGAATTCTTTGGTTTGCTGCAAAAGATGAGGACGTATAATATTTCTGAGAGCTGAGTTTAACTGGAGAAATTCAGGATACTATAGCAGAATAAGGACATTTCAGGCAAGAGGATATTAGGTAAAGACAAAAGCAAAAGGGATTTCATTAAAATTATAGATCTTTAAAACACAGAAAAAGAAATAGTCAGCCTGTTTTCCCCAATCCATTCTGTGTGACCCTCTCTCAGCCCCCTTTTGAAACATTCACCACTGATTCTGGCTTCCTCCCTTCATTGGATGTTTCAAATAATTTCTTCATAAGAGCACACACCATATTCTCTGCAGTTAATGACTTTGCAAAACTGGCTTATTTTTGAGTTTCTTCATGTCTTTTATTTTATTTTCTCTGCGAGGTTGTCCAGATAGTAGTTGTTCCAAGAACCTGCTGTAAATCAGTCGCTCGTATGTCAAGCCTTGGGAAGATAACCGTGTTCTGCTGTTGATGACCTTGCAGAAGACCTGACCATAACACCTCTTAACTTCACTTCTTTTACTTTTATTTGAGAAGTATTTGTTTATTTCTTCAAAAGGTAATAAAGTCTATGGAGCAATAAAAACTGGCATTTAATATGATACACAGTGATATGATGAATGAATTCAGATTGCATGGGAACACTAAAAGTGTGCATAAAAGAATGCAGTACAAGAAGGTATGTGGAAATCATGGTCATATGATCTAACAGAATCAAATTTTCTTTGCTTTGTTTCCTTTTTAAGTAATTAATGATGGAGGAGTGATCAATACAGTTTTTTTTTTTTTTAAGTTAACAACAGGTCAAAACATATTCCTGTATTTGAGTAAGTTCTACTGAATAAGTTTATGGGAATATTCACTGGCAATTGAATAAAAAAATTACATGTCCATTATGCTAACTCAAAAGAAATAAATACCTGTGAATATATCTTCTCACAGCAAGGCAAAGTTTCAGAAAGAATAAAAAAGTTTTCACTGAATAGTAACAGATCTTTAAAAATTTTCAGTAAATACATAACTGGATGTGGAAATGAAATAATACTGGAGTATTTTGCAGTCCTTTGATGAAATAGGTTTTCCCCATTCATCTGAGAAACTCATTTAAGCTAGCTTAAAATTTTTAAGAAAGGGGTGGATATACCACCACTTAACCACTCACCTATTTGTTACATCTACTTAATTTCCTATCACTATAAATGAGAGCTGCAATCAACATCTTTTTTACATATCTTTGTATATCTTTGAGATTGCTGAGCTAAAAATATGTGTATATTTTATTTTAAATTTTAATAGATGCTATCAAAATGCTTTCCAAAAAGGCGTCTATAATTTGCTTCTTCAAATACCATTTTTCTACTGGATACATCCTATCAGTAGCAAGCATTAATATTTTAAAATTTTAGCCTTGTATGACAGGGTAAAATGAATCTATTAAAAACTACCAGAACAAGTAAGTGAATTTATCATGGTTGTAGAATAAAAAGGTCAATATACAAAAATCAATTCTATACCTTTATATTAGTAGTAAACAAGTTGAAAACAGCAGATTACAATAGCAGTCTTACTTAGGGGTGAGTTTAGCTATATCTATTGCAAGACCTGTATAATGAAAACAGAAAAGTATTTTCTCAAACTGTTCTGTAACCAGTACAACCCAAAGCAAAACAATTATTTGGTGGTAGTAGCCATATTTAAATCACTAAAAGTAATTTATCATAACCAGATGTCTAGAATGTTAAAATAGATTCAATTTGCCTTATAAGTTAGTAGTCAAACATGAATATCAAATGATGTTTGATACAGGACAATTAAACTGATTGCTTAAAATACATAAGCATTTCTCTTAAAAGTAGAAAGGGTGATCTTACATACTAGTTAGCCAGAGACAGTTCCTATTTGTGCCTTTTGTCCTTAGATAATTATTAATAATATCCTCTGTCACTCTTAAAGCTATTTTGATTTCAATGATGAATTTTATCGTCATCTTGATAAATAAGAACTCAGTGGTTTAATTTTTCCACATTAAGCAAAAATGTTGAATGGAATTTAATAATAATCACCTGCTTTTATGTTAAATTGGTAGAGACTTATGTAAGATTTTAGTTTTCTATTGTGAGTGTACACATATATACTATATATAGTATAAAAAGTGAAGTGGAAGTGTTATGTTCTCAGTTTTGTCTGACTCTTTGCGACCCCATTATCTATAGTCCATCAGGCTCCTCTGTCCATGGAATTCTCCAGACAAGAATACTGGCATGGGTAGCCATTCCCTTCTCTACGGGATCTTCTCAACCCAGGGATTGAACCTGGGTCTCCTATATGCATATATAATATTTGTTATTTTCTTAGTGGTTTTCTTGGGATTATTATTAGCATGTAAGTTTTAAAACCATCTATTTGTATTAAGAGTAACAATTTCAATAGTATGCAAAAATTTTGCTCCAATATTGCTCTGTTTCCTCCCTCTCCATTGTGTTACTATTGTCATACAAATTACATCTTTAGAGATTATAAGCTCATCAATACATTTATATGATTGCTGTTTATACAGTTACTTTTTAAATCAAATAGGAGAAAAAAAGAATCACAAAAAAATGCATGTATATAATCTTCTTTATTGAACCATATATTTTTCATTACTGGTACTTTTCCTTCTTCATGTGGATTCAATTATTGTCTCAGTTCAGTTCAGTTCAGTCGCTCAGTTGTGTCCAACTCTTTGCCTCAGTTCAGTTCAGTTCAGTCGCTCAGTCGTGTCCGACTCTGTGACCCCATGAATCGCAGCACGCCAGGCCTCCCTGTCCATCACCAACTCCCAGAGTTCACAGACTCACATCCATCGAGTCAGTGATGCCATCCAGCCATCTCATCCTCTGTCGTCCCCTTCTCCTCCTGCCCCCAATCCCTCCCAGCATCAGGGTCTTTTCCAATGAGTCAACTCTTTGCATTAGGTGGCCAAAGTACTGGAGTTTCAGCTTTAGCATCATTCCTTCCAAAGAAATCCCAGGGCCGATCTCCTTCAGAATGGACTGGTTGGATCTCCTTGCAGTCCAAGAGACTCTCAAGAGCCTTCTCCAACACCACAGTTCAAAAGCATCAATTCTTCAGCGCTCAGCCTTCTTCACAGTCCAACTCTCACATCCATACATGACCACAGGAAAAACCATAGCCTTGACTAGACAGACCTTTGTTGGCAAAGTAATGTCTCTGCTTTTGAATATGCTATCTAGGTTGGACATAACTTTCCTTCCAAGGAGTAAGCGTCTTTTAATTTCATGGCTGCAGTCACCATCTGCAGTGATGTTGGAGCCCCCAAAAATAAAGTCTGACACTGTTTCCACTGTTTCCCCATCTATTTCCCATGAACTGATGGGACCAGATGCCATGATCTTTGTTTTCTGAATGCTGAGCTTTAAGCCAACTTTTTCACTCTCCACTTTCACTTTCATCAAGAGGCTTTTGAGTTCCTCTTCACTTTCTGCCATAAGGGTGGTGTCATCTGCATATCTCAGGTTATTGATATTTCTCCCGGCAATCTTGATACCAGCTTGTGTTTCTTCAAGTCCAGTGTTTGCCTAGTGTTCTTTAATTTCACCTTGAAGGTCTACCTTTAATATTTTTTGGACTTTGTTTATTTTGTAATGTCTTCATTTTCTCTTCATTTTAGAAGTATAGTTTAACTGGATGTAAAATTCTTGGTTGAATGTCTTTTTCTTACAACACTTTGAAAATATTCTCATACTGCCTTCTGGACTAATTAGCTTCCGATTAGTGGTCAGAATGTAATAGTTATTGAGTATGTTTTGTAAATGTTGAGTCACATTTCTCTTGTTTTTCTTTTTTTCAAAATTATTTTTGTTTTTCTACAGTTTGACAATGATTTGTCTAGACTTTGATATCTTTGAGTTTGTCATATTTGGGATTTACTGAGTTTTTTGAATGTGCAGATTGTTTTACATCAAATTTGGAAAGTTTTTAACAATCATTTGCTCAAATATTCCTCCTGCTTCTTTCTCTGTCTCCTTTCCTTCTGGGGCTGCCATTGTATTTTTCTTGGTGAAATTGATGTCGTCATATAGGTCTCTGAGGTTCTGTTTATTTTTATTTTTTTCATTCTCTCATCCTCTCTGTTCTTTAGGCTGGATAATCTCAATCTATTTATCTTCAAGTCCATTGATTCTTCTCTGATTCTTTTTCTTTTTCTTCTGTCAGTTCAAATTTGACATTGAGCCTTTCTGGTGGAATTTTCATTAGTTATTGTACTTTTCAATTCCAGAATAAGCCTTTGGTTTATTTTTTATAATTTCTACTTCTTTATTAATATTATCTATTTGAGAAAACATCTTTCTCATACTTTTCTGTAATCCTTTAGTATTAGTCCTTTAGTTCTTTAAACATACATACAGTAGCTGATTTAAGTCTTTGTCTAGGCAATTCACTGTGTTTCCTCAGTGACAGTTTTTATTTACCACTTTTTTCCTGTGTATGAGCCATACTTTCCTGTTTCTTTGTGTGTATTATAATCTTGATGTTGAAAATGGACATTTAAGATAATATAATAAGGCAACTGTGGAAATCTAGAAATCCAAGGATTTATTGTTGTTGCTCCTGCTGTCTGTTTGTTGAATGACTTTCCAAACTAATTATACAAGGTTTATATATTTTACTGTATGTGGCCACCAAAGTCTCTGGGTAGCTTGGTGATAAGTTGGAAATTAGTCAGTGATTTCCTTCACTGACTTCAACTAATTAATATTCTACCCTTTACTGAGGGTCTGTGTTTGTGTATGTGTGTGTATACATGTGTGTATGCATGTGGGTTGAGGTATACTTTCAACCTCAGTCAGGGAGTTTTTATTACGTAAAAAAATGAATTACCTTTTATGCCGTATACCTTCTGTGTCTTAAGTTGAAAGCAGTGTACAAATTCTTAAGATGTTTTTAAACAGCAAAAATAAACACTGCTTCTTTTTAGTCTATACATTGCCTTTGCGTTCTAATTCTTTAAAAATACCTGTCTTACTATGCTTAGATGTCTCAAGGACAATGTGGCAATGCTTACAAACACCTTCTTTCTGTAGCAAAATACTTGCTGTTCACAGCAAGTAAATGTGTCATGTTTACATTAGACTCAGAGAGTAAGGAATTGGGTCGGCAGAAGTCTTGAACAGATTGTCTGCTTATATATCATTGTTAGTATAAAAAGTGCTATGGTGAAACACGCCCCCAACAATTCATTGTAATTCTGTAATATGCCTTTCAGCATATGGAGTGGTGATGTTTCATAATGTTTTAAAATGTTCCGTTGCATTTGATGTCTTTTTGTGTATACCCCAAAGCATAATTTAATGTTTAATATTCTTCAAATTAACAAAAATTCTGAAGAGACTATGAAAAGCATCTATAAAGGCTTATTTCATCTAATCTAAGATTAAAGGGTTCTAAAGGAAACTCATTATTAGAATTTGTGGCACAGCTTTCATGTTTTTTTTCAAACATTTTAGCATCCTACTTTTCATAGCAAAAAACATATTTAATGCATGGAAGCTACTGACTCTTGGGGTTCTTTATATGAGACTCTAAGAGAGAGACTGCCTTCCTCAAAATAAAACATACAAGTATGGTACTAAATTAGCATTAATATTTGTGACTCGTGTCTCTAATTTGCATAATTAGTAATGTCTAATTTAATTGGCACACTTGAACTGAAATCAAAATTTCACACCAGCTATATATATTATCAATAGGATTCTACAAAGGTTTCTGAACCTCATACAAGAGTTTGTGCTTTAAGCTGAAAAAGCCAATAGCTGTCTAAAGAATGTCTCTCTGAGAAATCAAAATGTTACTTCAAAATCTCTTTGTATAGTAGAGAATAATGAGGGAAGAATCTAACATTTGTGGAAGAAATTCCATTCTGAGCTCCGTCTTTAACTTTGACCCCTGCATTTTCTGATTTTCAGCATTGCAGTGACACCACTGTGTGCTGATCTTCACCATATGCAATTTAGCTCTTATCACACCACTGTGGCTCTGCTTTTGCCAGAAATTGGGGGGCAAAGAACTCCTTGCCTGCAGTTTGTGATATACTCTGCCATGGGGAAATCTAAGAGGTATCCCTAGTGCCTTGCATTTTACAAGGACTTCATGAATATGATCTCTTAATCCTGTTTACAGTTTCTCTCTCTCTCTTTACAGGATTCCATATTTGTCAAAGAGACCAAGCTGAGAATTGAATGCATGCATATTCTTTATTTTCCAGTCTTTCTCATTGGCCACTTGATCATTAAAACCTATTTCCTCTTCCTTGAGCCAAAACAAAGAAATAGACAAAAAAAAAAAAAAGGTAAACAAATAAATATATCAACTGAAATAATTTCTCTTAGGCCAATCTCAAAAGCTCAGTAAAGATGCCTAGACACTTTTGAATCACAATAGTGGACACAGTCTAGGCTCAAACTGAGATATTTTTCTCTATATATTCTGCCAACCAGATAGCAGCCCAACTTTCATGACCAACTCCCAGCTCCATGAACCCCTTCCTCTGAACCCCTTCCTCTGGATTTCAGCACCAACCAGGCAAGACTCTCCGCAGAGGCTCTGCAGGGTCCTTCCTCTACGCATTTAGGTTCTGATAACTACCACTTCTTTCTTTTAGCCTTTGGGTGGCAACTACTTCCTGGGGGTGCTTATCTGTTTTATCTCAGTGTCTCCTTTCTGCTTTTTCAATCTTCTAGGTTGGATGGCATCACCAATTCAATGGACATGAGTTTTGGCAAACTTTGAGAGATAGTGAAGGACAGGGAGGCCTGGTGTGCTGCAGTCCATGGGGTTGCAGAGTCAGACATCACTTAGTGACTGAAAAACAACAAGTATATATTCAATCTTTCATTTCATTAATTTGGTGTCATTTCTGTTTTCCTGACTGGCCCCTGGCTGTACCAATGTGGGGACACCTTGAGGCTGACGAAACAGGAATCATTGCCTCTGCCAATTTGAGAGACTTCTGCTGAGACAAGACCAATGAAACAGGAAGCAAACAGGAAGGAGCAAGCCCTTTTTTCAGCCCCAACCTTGCTGCCTTCCTCTAACATCTATTGGCTGAGCCCAGCAGGGAGCCAGATGGCCAGGGAAAAATGTGCTTTGCAGAGTCTCAGCCCAGTATCACAAAACAGAGCAGAAAGGGTGGATTTGGAGCTGAAAGATAATTGCTTTATAATTGGTACATAGTTTTGACAATTGCTTTTAAATATTAGTGACCTCAACTGGATTTCTGACAGTATTAGGAAATCAATGTATTATGTTACTCACTAGGACAAGAGGCATTCCACGGTATAAAAAATAAAAAACTATTTTTTTTGATCTTGAATAAATATACAGAAATGTACATTATTATTTCATTACTAACTTTCATTTAGCAAAAATTATATGTGAACATATACTTTTCAAGATAATTTGACAGTTCTATAATCTAAAACTAAGAATTAGAATGTAGTAAAAATGGAGTTGTAGAACTTAGCTTTAACATATTGTGGAAAGACTTGAAAGTGCATATGAACTCTGAACAGCACAGTTATAGCACTGAGGTCATAATGCTATCATGTTTTAATCTTTGCTTTAAAAATATTTTTTATTTTACTCAACCAATTTGTTAAATTAACACTTTTTTCTTTATGAGAGTTGAATTGCATCTTTTCACTCATTTGTTCACACAAAAAGTATTTATTGTGTACGTATGAACCTGAAAAAGTGCAGGGTGTTAAGGATATAGTAGCAAGAGAAAAAAAAAAATCAGATGTTTCCTGTGTTAAGCATCTAAAGATAGACCTTAAGCAAGTAATATAATAAAACTGCTGAGTTTTATTTTTTATAATTTTTATTTTATCTTATCTATTTTTGACTGAACTGGGTCTTCGTTGCTGTGCCAAGATGGACTTTCTCTAGTTGCAGTGAGTATGGTCTACTCTTTGTTGCGGTACTTAGATATCTCACTGTTGTGGCTTCTCTTGTTGCGAAGCACAGGCTCTAGGTGCCTGAGGGCTTCAGGAGTTGTGGCTCACGGGCTCTGGAGCATGGGTTCACTAGTTGTGGCTGCATGGGCTCAGCTGCTCCTCAGCACGTGGAATCTTCCAAGACCAGGGACGGAACCTGTATCCCCTCCATTGGCAGGCAGATTCTCAATCAGTGGACCACCAGGGAAGTTCCGAGGTTAGCAATGTATTAACCTGCAGCTTGCACCAGAGTTTGCCATAGGAAAAAGGCTCTTCCCCTTTGGAAAAAAGTTCACCTCCAGTTATCCTCAGCCACAATCATCATGGACCTCCATGAAGGCCAAAACCAAGGTTCAAGGGAAAAGGGCGGAAATGATCTGCAGCAGAGACATCTTCTGGGAAGAGGGGGTGGCCTAAGGGTGTCCAGAGTAACCTGGATTGGGAGCTAGTGACCAAAACTAAGCATATATTTCAGATGAAATAACTCTGAGCACTCCTAGGCTGGTATTCATCTGCTCATGTTGGAGGGTCTCCTGTGGAGGCATGGGGTGGCAGGGGCTCACCACAGGGATGGGGGCACTGGCAGCAGCAGTCTGGGAAGGTCCCTGTTGGCCTAAGGCCTGAGTTCTATTATAAGGAAAAATTATGAGTTTATAGCCCACATATCTATGTGTATGGAGTTGGAGGAGGTCTTCCTCATCTCCAAGGAGCAAGGTTTAAGTTGAAACCTGAAGGAGGAATAGGTATTGCTATTGAAAAAGAGATGAAAAGTGGGATGGAATGAAGGAGGAACGTGGGGCGTTGTGCGCGAAGTGAGGAGTCGAGGGAACGGGGACTGGAGAAGAGGATTCCAGGTTGAGAATAGTTCATATTCAATGACAATATTATTTTCTCTAGATTGACCTCTCCTACAGTTTTATATTATTTTTCCTAATTCATTTTGTATCTCTGGTTTCTAATGAAAGGCTTATCAAATGGTAAGTGTTCAATAAATGAATGAAAAATATATGAGTGAATGTGTTTTTTCTTTTCCCAAAATACTGAACCTCACTGATTTTTCTGGTGACCATGATTCCAATGATTAGATACTTAAACCTTAAGGTTTAGGCATCTGGTTTTAGAAAGCCCAGTTTAAAATCTTAATGTCTCATGCCCTAAAAAGAAATAATATCTTGACTCATATTCATTCAATAAAAAAAAAAAATTGAGATAATACTAGCATTTTAGGGTTCATGAAAGAATTTAGAGGTTTAGTATCTCAAAGGGGAATATGTTTTGGCTTTACCTAAAAAACTCAAATATAAAATATCAATATTATTTGCTCAGTTCTCTAAAATACAATTTAAAAAACATTGCATCTAATTCATTGAATATTTTTTATGTTTGCACTTTATATGAACATAGAAGTAGCTGTATTATTCTGTATGTGAACTTTTCTAATAAAATTCTTAAAAATAGCAGAGTGAGATGTTACTGTATAAATATAATAAGAAGAACATGAATTTTCCACAGATCTATATAATCAAATTTCTAATTAGACTGAAGAAATAAGCACAAGCACTTAATAACCAACAAAACAAAAATATTAAAAAGCAAAAAAATAAAGTGCTTTAGTTAAACTCCCAAGTTCTTAACTAGAGTAAGTAATAAGAAAGAAGAAAGTAAAGAAGGAAGGAATGAAGGAAGGCAAGGAAGAAATGATAACTTATATTCCTGACACCTAGTATCATAGTAAAATGGTAAAATGAAGTCAAATAGATGTGAAAAAGTCAGATGATGAGCAATTAATTAGCCATTCACAAAGTAAAAATAGAGATCATAATTTCCTGTAGTTAAATATTTTTTAAAAATTTCTGGGAATAAAAGAGAACCCTGATGAATACATCAAATAATAATAGCCTTATTTGACTATGCATGCACAGATATCATTCTGAGGTTGAGGGGAGATTGAAATTATTAGGAAAATGTGGCTTTTTAGGGCTGGACTTTGTGAAATTTTAAAAATGTTTCTAGCTTAAACTTAATTAAATTTTAAAGGAACAGTTTCTCATGTGAAATTGTACATAGTTAAAATAAAGTGCCCCATTAAATTATTAATGACTATATAGAAAACAATCTTTATCTTCGATTATAGGCTATTGGACTTGGCCAATGGCTTCTACAAATAAAATTATAATAAATTTACAAATAAATAAATAAAGATTCAGGGACAAGAAAATAGGGGAAACTGGGAAATGGTGGGGAGACTGAGAATATTTTCTGAGAGAGTTTTCCCTCTTACTAGAATTCAAAACTGACTATAATGTTTGAAGCAAAGAAGAATTTTACTCCCAGTTTCAAACATATCATTTAAGAATGAGTCAGGACAATATGTTTAACCTCAATTTTAAAATAAAGATAATGGTCAAAGTAAACATAACCTTTCTAAAGATTTTTAATTTTTCAGGCAAACTGAGAGTTTGTCTCTTTGTGCTCATGTAATAAAGTCTAAAAAACCTTCTTAGACATTTTTTTTTTTTTTGCCTGGAACTTAAATGTTTCTTCTTTTCATCTTGTGGCTAATGTTTTCCTATTATCAAGACTTTGCATGCTTTTAACACCCACCCAACCCCATCACATAATTTTTTCTGGGGGTGAGTTCTAAGTGACAAGTACATTGATACAACTGAATCATCCTTCTGCAGGCATGTCTTTGTTATCAGATTGGTTTTCAAGTAGATTTATGCATTTTAAAAGTGCATCCGTTGAACAAGATTAGTCTTTTCAAGATATGACATTTATCCTAGCAATGGGTGATAGAATTTTACACTTCAGACATGTGACACAAACTAGATAGTAAGCTGTCATATTGTTAAGTAGTTCCTTTATTTCTGGTTATCAGATTAATCCACCAAAACGAAGCTGAAAGAGTGTTATCATGAAAGTATATTGAATTTGGGCCAAGTTTCCACCCTCCTCTAATGCTAGGATTTTCCAATAACCAAACCAAGTTAGATCTTGCCTTAATATGAAAGAGAATTCAGAAAAGCTGACAACTGAGAGGTAAAGTGAAGAAGCAAGCAGAAGTTGATGCTTTCTTGCATTTCTATGGCAAGTATAAAAAACCTTCCAAAGAAAACCATGAAAAAATACAAGAAAAGTTGAAAGTTGCTTTTTATCATGTAATTTTAGGAAGTATGCCATCTTGCTAAATGAAAATAATCATATTAAATTAAATTCCTAATCATGATGTTCCATAAGCATATACTGTTGTTGTTCAATTGCTAAGTCGTGTCCGACTCTTTGCGACCCCGTGAACTGCAGCACACCAGATTTCCCTGTCCGTCGTTATATCCTGGAGTTTGCTCAAACTCATGTCCGGTGAGTCAGTGATGCCATCCAACCATCTCATCCTCTGTCAGCATCAGTCCTTCAAAACATGTATTACTAACATAATAAAGACATATGTAACTAAATAAAGATCCAAATGTTATTGCTGGGAAAAAATGTTGACAACCTATATCTAATGAGTGTTTCTAAGGGATATAAAGAATTTATGGACTTCTAGAAATCTAAGGGTCACATTCTACCTTATAGTATAATGGTGTGAAAAACTCCAGACATGTTTTATGAGTTTTTAAGGAAGTGAAGTATGACTTCCCTCAAGTAAGCAGCAGAGGGTTCAGATAAAGAAAATGAAATGATTTGACGTGGAGTTTGACCAGGATGTGGAGATGTGAGCACACCTTCCTCTTTAAGTGGTATGTAATCTTTAGCAAATAAAAATGTGTAGGTGGCTTAGATTTTACTTATTTTTCAGAAAATAACTCTCTTTTGCTTGGTGGAAAAATAAAACCATTATGTATATCTGTGGCCCTTTGGAAAGTTCTCTCCCTCACCTCCACACAAATTCTTCACATCTCCTTTTCTATCCATTTCTTCCAACTTCTCACCTCCCACTACACCCTCCCACATGACCCTTGGGTATGTATTGCAATGTTATGCAAAAATATATGGTCAAGAATTGAGCCCATTTAGAATTTTCCCACTAAATTGTTATAGTTTCAAAGTTATTGAGTGCCTGAAGTACCTTTAGCACTGGGTCTTAACAGCCCTCCTCTAAAGCATCACATCGACTTTCTGATTCTTCCCCTTTCTCTTCTGGTTAATCTGTCAACTTCCAGTTGCATTTCTGGTTCAAGTTTCCAAACATCTTCCTGAAGGTCAAAATGCTTTATTATGTCTGGCTAAATTTCTTTACTGATTCTGCTTTTTCTTATTCTGTAGTTTGTCTTCTGTTTAATTCCCCATTTACATCTCTATTACTTTCTTTCAATCTCTATTATTCGCTTAAAATATTTCTTACTTTAGCTTGCTATTTGATTAAAAATTGAATCACAAACCAGAGTTGCATGAGCTTTTGAAAAGACAACTAGTGCAATCTCTTCCAATATGAAGAAATATTTTGTAATTTTTCCAATAGGATATTCTCTATAATAGGAAATTCACTATCTCTTAAGGCCTTTCATTCTATTCCTGAAATACTGTTTAAATTGTCCTCATCAGATACATGTATATGTATGGCTAGGTCACTTTGCTGTGCACCTTAAACTATTACAGCATTGTTGATTGGCTATACTCCAATATAAAATTAAAAATTAGAAAAGAGAATCCAAAAAAATTGTCTTTGCATTCAACTGAAACTTTCCTCCTTGTGAAGTCTACCCTTCTAGGGCAACCCCAAATAAATTGATTCCATTACCCATAGGGAAGTTCTTAATATATTTTATAATAGCATTTATATCTTCCTGTTGTCTTCTCTTCTCTAGGCTAATCAATTCCAAGCTATTTAATCATTTTTCCCCCTGTGGTGTGTTATTCATTCTCTTACATTATCTTGGTCCATAACTCTGTGTGTGTGTGTGTGTGTGTGTCTGTGTGTGTCTGTCTGTCTCTGTCTCTCTCTTTCTCTCTCAGTCTTTATGCCCTCCAGGCAAAGTTATCCTATTCCCATGGTTCCCTTTCATTGACTTCTGAGAAAGCATTTATTTCAATATTTACAGTTATTTGATTATTTGGCATAATTTTAGTATTCTGTCTAATGTCCAGACTGGTATACATTGCTTATAAGCAATTTTAGAACAGAGACTATGTTGTTTCTTACATCGCATTTGTATAACACATATTAAAAGGCAGAGAGAAATGGGCAAATTTTTTTTATCATAAAATCATTATCAGGGAATTCCCTGGTGGTCTGTTGGTTAGGATTCTGAACTTTTTAAAAAAATTTTTATTTGGAGGCTAATTACTTTACAATATTGTGGTGGTTTTGGCCATACATTGACATGAATCAGCCATTGGTGTACATGTGTTCCCCATCCTGACCCCCCCACCCACCTCCCTCCCCATCCCATCCCTCAGGGTCATCCCAGTGCACCAGCCCTGAGCACCCTGTCTCATGCATTGAACCTGGATGGGTGATCTATTTTACATATGATAATGTACATGTTTCAGTGCTATTCTCTCAGATCATCCCACCCTTGCTTTCTCCCACAGAGTCCAAAAGCCTGTTCTTTACATTTGTGTCTCTTTTGCTGTCTCACATATAGGGTCATCGTTACCATCTTTCTAAATTCCATATATATGCATTAATATACTGTATTGGTGTTTTTCTTTCTGACTGACTTACTCTGTATAGTAGGCTCCAGTTTTATCCACCTCATTAGAACTGATTCAAATGCATTCTTTTTAATGGCCAAGTAATACTCCATTGTGTATATGTACCAAAGCTTTCTTATCCATTCATCTGCTGATGGACATCTAGGTTGCTTCCATGTCCTGGTTATTGTAAACACTGTTGCGATGAACATTGGGGTACACGTGTCTCTTTCAATTCTGATTTCCTCAGTGTGTATGCCCAGCAGTGGGATTGCTGGGTCATATGGCAGTTCTATTTCCAGTTTTTTAAGGAATCTTCACACTGTTCTCCATAGTGGCTGTACTAGTTTGCATTCCCACCAACAGGGTGAGAGGGTACCTTTTTCTCCACACCCTCTCCAGTATTTATTATTTGTAGACATTTGGATAGCAGCCATTCTGACCGGTGTGAGATGGTACCTCATTGTGGTTTTGATTTGCATTTCTCTGATAATGAGTGATGTTGAGCATCTTTTCATATGTTTGTTAGCCATCTGTATGTCTTCTTTGGAGAAATGTCTGTTTACTTCTTTGGCCCATTTTTTGATTGGGTCGCTTATTTTTCTGGAATTGAGCTGCAGAAGTTGCTTGTATATTTTTGAGATTAATTCTTTGTCAGTTGCTTCATTTGCTATTATTTTCTTCCATTCTGAAGGCTGTCTTTTCACCTTGCTTATAGTTTCCTTCATTGTGCAAAAGCTTTTAAGTTTAATTAGGTCCCATTTATTTTTGCTTTTATTTCCATTACTCTGGGAGGTGGGTCATAGAGGATGCTGCTATGATTTACGTCAGAGGGTGTTTTGTGTATGTTTTCCTCTAGGAGTTTTATAGTTTCTGGTCTTACATTTAGATCTTTAATCCATTTTGAGTTTATTTTTGTGTATGTTGTTAGAAAGTGTTCTAGTTTCATTCTTTTACAAGTGGTTGACCAGTTTTCCCAGCACCACTTGTTAAAGAGATTGTCTTTTCTCCATTGTATAGTCTTGCCTCCTTTGTTAAAGATAAGGTGTCCATATGTGCATGGATTTATCTCTGGGCTTTCTATTTCGTTCTATTGATCTATGTTTCTGTCTTTGTGCCAGTACCATACTGTCTTGATGACTGTTACTTTGTAGTAGAACCTGAAGTCAGGCAGGTTGATTCCTCCAGTTCCATTCTTCTTTCTCAAGGTTGCTTTGGCTATTAGAGGGTTTTTTTGTATTTCCATACAAATTGTGAAATTATTTGTTCTAATTCTCTAAAGAAGGATTCTGAACTTTCACTGCTTGGCCCAGATTGAATCCCTGGTCAGGGAACTGAGATCCTGCAAATCACATGTTGAGGTCATAAAAATGAAATAATCATCAAGGTAGATGTCAGGATGAGACGTTTCAAACAGCTTCCTACACATGGAAGTCAGCATCTATAATATAGTTATAATATGCTATAATCTATAAGGAGTTCCTTCAGGAGGGAACAGATCATATCAGCATTAAAGCTAGAATCTTGCTCTTATTGTCAAATCTAGTGAAGAACACTGTATATGTACTTCCTTCTTTTACATTCAAAGATGGCAGAATGACAGATGCTGGGAATTCTGTGGTGGTCCAGTGGTTAGGACTTTCACTGCCAGGGCCTGGGTTTGATCCCTGGTCAGGGAACTAAGATCCTGCAAGCCATGCAGTGTGGCCAAAAGAAAATAGACAGATTCTGGTATTGTTAATCAAAAATCACGGAAGTGTAAAACTGGAAGGAAACTTAGAGGTCATGTAGTAAATGCTTAAAACAAACAAGGGTAAAGTGAGTTAGCGTAAGACTCACAGTTACTCTTGATTAGTGAGCTGGACAAGACCCAGAGCGCCTTCCTACGTGACAGTTATTTTTTCTCTTGCAGTACTTTGCAAAGGAGTCTTTCCATGCATTTCTCCTTGACTAAGTTTTCTCTAGCCACGGCTTCTATTGATAAATGAACCACTATACTTAGTTTCTCTGATACACAAGTTAAATGCTGTAAGTTTGCTGTGACATGAAGGACTCCAGAATTCAGTCCGACCATAGCTCATAACAATCTAGATTCTTTCAATATTCCCCAGTTACCACCTTTCTAGGATGCCTATTGTGAAGTGCAAAAAACTGCTTTTAAATATCTCTCCCCCGGGACTACTCCCTCCTTGAACATTAGTACACTCTCAAAAGGTTCTTTACCTGAAGTAGAAAGAGCCAGCCAGAAGGCGAAGTCTCTTTATGCACATGCAGTTCAAAATCCATCAAGTTAAACCCCTGGATTCAGGGCTGAGAAGAAGAAAGTGGGGCCAATATAAAGCTCAGTCTATGTTTGGCTCTTCCTGTGGGCTTTGCCAGCCAAATTGCAGTTTTTAAAAATTATAATTTCCAATATCATTTTCCTCTTAAGTTTTTTATTGTTTTTTTGTGTATACCATCAATGGCTATGACTTACCTATACTTTCCAGTACATTAAAACAGATATGTGTACACTAATATGTTCTGAGTATGAGAAAAATGTTGCCTAACATTTTGTCTGGTCTAAAACACCTGGAGGGGAACAATTCATTCTTAAAGATTTTACTAAAATTTTAAACTTCTTTTAGAGAATGTTGTGTGTTATTGAAACTAAGACTACTTTAGTGACATGGAGAGTGGCACCTTGCTTAATTCCTTGCCCTCTGTTTCTTTTGCTACTCAGAAAATGACTTAAGGAATAAAAAGTCTTTAAGTTAAGCCTGAATCAATTATCAGCATAATTAAAATGTAATAACATAATAATATTTTTTAAAAAATCATAAATGACTCACATTAAATTACTTGGGAAGGGGACATTTCATCAAACATTTCTTTGTTGAGTTGTGTTTTTTTTTAAACACACATACACCGATGAATAAAACATTTGTTCCTTAATACCTTTCAGGCAATTAATGTGTTGGGTAACACATTAAAGAGTGGAGACTACAGAATTTCATCATATATATTTTTAAATTAGAAAACTGAGGCCTTGTTACACTAGCCTTCCTGGGTAATTTTAGTATAAAATATCAATGAAATGGAATAAAGAGACCTTTTGTGATTATTCATAAAATACCTAGGAAGCAGTTTTCAGAATTGTGGCTAGTGACCAAGAAAAAAATAAGAAAAATCAACCCAAAGCACCTTATTGAAAAGGTGCTTATTAAACCCAAACCTTATTTAAAATAGACGGTCAAAACTTTTATTCTTTGTCATACAAATTATCATAATTGATAGTGTTGAACATTAATTTTATCATTAACATTTTTATGAATTATCAGTCTGTAGGTACATGGAAGTCTTAAAACATTCAAGCATTTATTGTTATCTCCCAGTGAAATATTTTTAGGTTGATAATTATTCTGGTTATCTGTTGCTACATATCAAATCATTTCAAATTTTATTGGCTCAAAACAAAGGTATCATTTATTTTTGTTCAGAAATCTGCCATATGAATAGGATTGGTGAGGACAGGTTTTCTCTATCCCACTCAGCATCAGCCTGGGCATCTGGAAGGCTGGGGACCAGGATCATCTGGAGCCTCATGGTTGTGGATGCTGGCTGTCATCTGAGACTTCAGCTAAGGCTGATGCTGGAACTCAGACACATGGTCTTTCCATGTGGCTATTTGACGTCTTTACAATAAGGAACTAGAGAGCCTCTTGATGAAGGTGAAAAAAGAGAGTAAAAAAGCTGATTTAAAACTCAACAATCAAAAAACTAAGTTCATGGCATCCGGTCCCATCACTTCATGGCAAATAGATAGGGAAGCAATGGAAACAGTGGCAAACTTTATTTTCTTGGACTCCAAAATCACTGCAGATGGTGACTGCAGCCATTAAAATGCACTTGCTCCTTGGAAAAAAAGTTATGACAAATCTAGACAGCATATTAAAAAGCAGAGACATTACTTTGCCAACAAAGGGTCCGTATAGCTAAAGCTATGGTTTTTCCAGTGGTCATGTATGGATGTGAGAGTTAGACCATAAAGAAGGCTGAGTGCCAAAGAATTGATGCTTTTGAACTGTGGTGTTGGAGAAGACTCTTGAGAGTCCCTTGGACTGCAAAGAGATCAAACCAGTCAATCCTAAAGGAAATCAATCCTGAATATTCATTGGATGGACTGATGCTGAAGCTGAAGCTCCAATACTTTGGTGAACTGATGTGAAGTGTGGACTCATTAGAAAAAACACTGTTGCTGGGAAAGATTGAAGGCAGGAGGAGAAGGGGACGACAGAGGATGAGATGGTTGGATGGCATCATTGACTCAATCGACATGAGTTTGAGCAAGCTCCGGGAGATGGTGAAGAACAGGGAAGCCTGGCCTGCTGCAGTCCATGGGATTGAAAAGAGCCGGACACAACTGAGCGACTGAACAACAGCAATACAGTAGGTGGCTAAGGTCCAAGAATGAGCATCCCAAGAGGATAAGGTGGAAGCTGTGTCAACTCTTATGGCAGGGGAGAAAAGACATGTAATGTTGCTTCCACTGTAGTCACAGTTCTACCTAGTTTTAAGTGGGTTATTTAACCCCCTATCTCTCAGTGGAGGAGTGCCAGCATTCCATGGTAAGGAAAGTAGTTGGATGGAATATACTGGTGTAGACGTTTTAGGAAAGTATAATCTACCATAGTGGTGATGGGAAACCATTAGGGCTAATTGTTGCTCAGCGTTCTACTTGAAAAGAATTAATGCCTATTCAATTATTTATCTAAACACAAACATGGCTATAAACTCAGTCATATCAGTGTAATTATATGCATTTCAACCAGAGTCAAAGTAACTCTTGCTTATTTAAATTATACCCTAGAAACAAAAATTAGTATATAAGGAAAAAAAAGGAGAAAATGACTAATCACATTGCAACCTTTCCTGGTTCAAGTAAAAATTAGGAGCTAAAAATCTCCTAAATTATCTTTGGTCAAATTACATAAAAAGTTAATCAGTACAAGTGACTTTTCAGTGTAATTGTTTCAAAACTGCTAACAGATTTTTATGGGATAGTGTGCAAAATCAGTGGCCCAATATACAGGCAACACTGCCGTTTGACTGTCCCAGAGCCCAGTTTTCCAAGATGATAATTACCTGCAGGCTTACACACATATTGAGATGAGGGGGAAAAATATTTTCCTTATGATTTTCTAACTTGCCCCTCCTAAGAATAAGGATCCCAAATGGCTTAAATGGTTTTTATTTAGATTATTTTACTTTTCTCTTCTCAGAGTTTTTCCAGATTTAGGTTCCATAACAACCCACTGACACCATACCTCACCTTCTGCTTTTTCAAAGAAAACAGAGCATGACAAGGCAAGGATGGGGAAATTCCTAAAACAGTTCACTGTTATAAATGACTTCTAATGAGAGCCCATTTTACCTTTTCAGACCCTACCGTTTTTGTTTATGCTTTTTACGCCTTTAAATTTGATTTGCAAAGTTTCTTTGCTCTGAATTTTCCCTTGGGATTTAAAAATATTTTGCCCTTTGATTTGTTATTAATATTCTGTTGGTGCCTTAGAGCATTTTGTATTGTGGATACACACCTTTCCCATGGCTAAGGAACTGTTCAGTTCAGTTCAGTCACTCCTTGCGTCCGACTCTTTGCGACCCATGGACTGCAGCATGCCAGGCTTCCCTGTCCATCATCAACTCCCAGAGCTTGCTCAAATTCATGTCCATCAAGTCTGTGATGCCATCTAACCATCTCATCCTCTGTCCTCCCCTTCTCCTCCTGCCTTCAATCTTTCCCAGCATCAGGGTCTTTTCCAATGAGTCAGTTCTTCACATCAGGTGGCCAAAGTATTGGAGTTTCAGCTTCACAATCAGTCTCTCCAATGATCACCCAGAACTGATCTCCTTTAGGATGGACTGGTTGGATCTCCTTGCAGTCCAAAGGACTCTCAAGAGTCTTCTCCAACACCACAGTTCAAAAGCATCAATTCTTCTGTGTTTAGCTTTCTTTATAGTCCAACTCTCACATCCGTACATGACTACTGGAAAAACCATAGCCTTGACTAGATGGACCTTTGTTGGCAAAGTAATGTCTCTGCTTTTTAACATGCTGTCTAGGTAGTCATAACTTTTCTTCTAAGGAGTAAGCGTCTTTTTATTTCATGGCTGCAGTCACCATCTGCAGTGATTTTGGAGCCCAAGAAAATAAAGTCTGACACTGTTTTCCACTGTTTCTCCATCTATTTGCCACGAAGTGATGGGACTGGATGCCATGATCTTAGTTTTCTGAATGTTGAGCTTTAAGCCAACTTTTTCCCTCTCCTCTTTCACTTTCATCAAGAGGCTCTTTAGTTCTTCACTTTCTGCCATAAGGGTGGTGTCATCTGCATATCTGAGGTTATTGATATTTCTCCTAGCAACAAGACCTTCTAGAACTAACACCCCCAAAAAATGTCTTTTTCATTAGAGGGGACTGGAATGCAAATGTAGGAAGTCAAGAAACACCTGGAGTAACAGGCAAATTTGGCCTTGAGGTACAGAATGAAGCAGGGCAAAGGCTAATAGAGTTCTGCCAAGAGAATGCACTGGTAATGGCAAATATCCTCTTCCAACAATGCAATAGAAGACTACACATGGACATCACCAGATGGTCAACACCGAAATCAGATTGATTATATTCTTTGCAGCCAAAGATGGTGAAGCTCTATACAGTCAGCAAAAACAAGACCAGGAGCTGACTGTGGCTCAGATCATGAACTCCTTATTGCCAAATTCAGACTGAAATTGAAGAAAGTAGGGAAAACCACTAGACCATTCAGATATGACCTAAATCAAATCTCTAACGATTATACAGTGGAAGTGAGAAATAGATTTAAGGGACTAGATCAGAGTGCCTGATTAACTATGGACAGAAGGAACTGTATATGTCCTTAAACTAAATATACATAGGCAGCATTCAAGATGATACATGGAAGTGGACAGGCTGTAGTTCCAAGAAGTTATGTGTGCACTAACAATGTAAGTCCAGAAAGCCTCAATTGAGACAAAAATGGACAGATAAGTATTTCATCTTCTCAGTGAAGTATTTTCAACCAACTATGTTTCTTACCCAACTTTTCTCAGATTTCTAATCAGAACTAATACATTCACCTTGGTCATGATTTTTCAGACAATGCAACAATCAAACCACCTGATCTTTCTTTACTTATTTGGTTATCTTCCCAGTGGCTCTACTTATTCCTTATCTAAGAGCATCCACTGGATCATCGAAAAAGCAAGAGAGTTCCAGAAAAACATCTATTTCTGCTTTATTGACTATGCCAAAGCCTTGGACTGTGTGGATCACAATAAACTGTGGAAAATTCTGAAAGAGATGGGAATACCAGACCACCTTGACCTGCATCTTGAGAAACCTGTATGCAGGTCAGGAAGCAACAGTTAGAACTGGACATGGAACAAAAGACTGGTTCCAAATAGGAAAAGGAGTCCGTCAAGGCTGTATATTGTCACCCTGCTTATTTAACTTCTATGCAGAGTACATCATGAGAAACGCTGGGCTGGAAGAAGCACAAGCTGGAATCAAGATTGCTGGGAGAAATATCAATAACCTCAGATATGCAGATGACATCACCCTTATGGCAGAAAGTGAAGAGGAACTAAAAAGCCTCTTGATGCAAGTGAAAGAGGAGAGTGAAAAAGTTGGCTTAAAGCTCAACATTCAGAAAACGAAGATCATGGCATCCGGTTCCATCACTTCATGGGAATTAGATGGGGAAACAGTGGAAACAGTGTCAGACTTTATTTTTTGGGGCTCCAAAATCACTGCAGATGGTGATTGCAGCCATGAAATTAAAAGACGCTTACTCCTTGGAAGGAAAGTTATGACCAACCTAGATAGCATATTCAAAAGCAGAGACATTGCTTTGCCAACAAAGGTCTGTCTGGTCAAGGCTATGGTTTTTCCAGTGGTCATGTATGGATATGAGAGTTGGACTGTGAAGAAAGCTGAGTGCCGAAGAATTGGTGCTTTTGAACTGTGGTGTTGGAGAAGACTCTTGAGCGTCCCTTGGACTGCAAGGAGATCCAACCAGTCCATTCTAAAGGAGATCAGGCCTGGGTGTTCATTGGAGAGACTGATTGTGAAGCTGAAACTCCAATACTTGGGTCACCTCGTGTGAAGAGTTAACTCATTGGAAAAGTCTCTGATGCTGGGAGGGATTGGGGCAAGAGGAGAAGGGGACGACAGAGGTTGAGATGGCTGGATGGCATCATGGACTCGATGAACATAAGTTTGGGTGAACTCCGGGAGTTCGTGATGGACAGGGAGGCCTGGGGCCTGGTGTGATGCAATTCATGGGGTCGCAAAAAGTCGGACAGGAATGAGCAACTGAACTGAACTGAAGACTCTATAGACTTTTAAGCTGCAATTGTTAATCACTGCTTGAAAAAGAGGCATAAAATGGAGGAAATTAGCATATTAATCAGCTTATCTCTCCTTGCCTTTGCTTATCAAAGTAGACTCAAGTTTGGTGGGGTCTGTAGGTTATTCAGTTTTGGAGTTCTTTTCTAGGAAAAGAAATAAGAAATGATTTAAAAATTATTTTGAAAAGTAAGTATGTATTTATATTAAAAAAATAATCTCAGAAGATGACAAATGCATTTAAAAAGCTGACAAATACCACAATTTTATTATAATAAAATCTATAAAAATAACATAGTACATCTATGAATTGCCTATCTCACTTCCATCTTACTTTTTCCTACATTTTTACCTGCCTGCAGTTTGATCACCTCTTCCCATGACAATAATTTTGTAATATTTTCTGTAGAGAGCATAGGAATATAATTCAATCTTTCTATTCATATAAATTTTCAACAAATATCTTAAAATTCTAGTATGTGCCTGGCATCATGGTATACAAATTTGAATCTTTTTTATAGTTTGGTGAGTTCAGATTTCTTGAAAACCTACTTTAAATTATGATTTGTTGGCATTTTCCACCTTTGTTCAATGTACACCTTTTAAATGCACTTATGCTTTGCTGTAGAATTCTACAGGTCTAATTAAAAGCATCACCTCTGTCATAACGCAATGAAGTACACATATTAACCACCGAATATGTGTTACTACAGGTCTAATTAAAAGCATCACGCCTGTCATAGGCAGTGAAGTAAGTACACATATTAACCATTGAATATGTGTAACCACAAAATAGTTTCACATAAAATTTGTTTAAATGCTAAGGGATTGATCACTGTGGAATAAAGATATGTCTAAACATTTGTTTTTAATGTGGACCATTTTTAAAGGCTATTGAATTTGTTACAAGATTATGTCTATTCTATGTCTTGATTTTTTGGCTAAGAGGCATGTGGGATCTCAGCTCCCTGACAAAGGATCAAACCTGCACCCCCTCCATTGAGAGGTGAAATCTTAATGACTGGACCACTGGAGAAGTCCCTAAAAAAAATCCTGAAGTTTTCTTGCTACAGCACAGAGCTGAGAAAACATTTGAGAATCATCAGCCCTGCCAAAGGGCAAGAAAGTACTAAATGTTCTGATGGACCAAGACACCTGGAAGTAAAGATGCAAAAGCTTCATGGGGACAATATCATTGGAGACAGTGGAAAAGTTCAAGGGTGTCAGTGTGATGAATGGCAGCACCAAGGCACGAAACCAGACCAATCCCGTCTCAATGGGGATCAACATAACATTCAAGGATCAAATGTGCTCCATCCACTGCAGTGGAAGTCAGTGGGGGCCTTAGGATAATTTTTCGGATGCTTTCTATCTATCAGGGGCTGTTTCAGGCATTATCTTGAATTAGGACATTTAAATCCTTACTTCCTTTTAGGTTGTTCAAGTTTTATTTACCATCTTACAGTATAGTTAATATGGCATCAGAGGACAAGCAATTGACCCAAGATTGCATAGTTGATAAATGGAAGAATAAGGCTTTTCACGCAGGACGCTCTTAAGCACTGTAGTAATTGCCACCATGCTAAATATTTTCTCTTTCTCTGCTGAGAAGTTGCAGAAACTTTTTACTGCGCCCATGTTTCTCAACGGGATGGAATTCTCATCTTCAAATTGACTAAATATGTGAAAGAGATTGGATTTCACTGAAAGAGACTCTGCAAAGAAACTAGCTTTATTGATATAAAATTAACATATCATACGTTTTATTCATTTAAAGTGTACACTTTTTACAGTGGTTTTTGGTGTATTTTCAGAGATGTGTAACCATCACCACAATCAATTTTAGAACATTCCCATCACTTCCAATGAACCCACTGCCCATTAGCAGTCACTCCCCATTTGCCCCCAACATTTCTGGCCCTATGCAGTCCTTAACCTACTTTCTGCCTCTAGATTTGCTTCGTTGGACATTTCATAAAAATAGAGTCATGCAATATTTGATTTGCTACTGACTTCTTTAGTTTAATGTTTCTAAGATTCATTCATGTGGTAGCATATCATCAGTATTTATTCTTTTTATTGTCAAATAATATTCTATTTTATAAATTTACCACTTAAAAAAAAATCATTCCACAGTTAATGAACATTTGAGTTGATCCTGACTTGTGATTATCATGAATAATGATGCTATGAACATCTGTGTACAACTTTTTCTGTGAACAAATGTTTTGTTTTTTTTGGAGGTGTACAAAAACAGAGATTTGTAATGTAGAAATTTCTATTCACAGCCTATATTTCCATATTACCCACTCTCTCTTTCTTACCTTGCCAACAGTTTCTTTTTCCAGAATCCTATTGATAGTGGTGTCTACAAAGTTATGAAATTCTTCTACCTTACAAATATATTTTACATGTTACAAATTCATTGAACAAAATGTATATTATTTATTTGAGTTTTGTATTAGCTACTATATTGGATGCTGGAGATACAAAATAAGCTAAAGGATGTTCTGCTGTTAAGGAATTTATATCTAGAACATAAACAATTAGAATATCATTAACATATATTATAGCAGAAACAACCAAAGGGTACTCTGAATGTCCAGAGTAGGGGTGCTTATTCCGTCAGAGTCAGGGAAGGCATCACAGAATGTGTGATGCTACTGTGACTCTCCTGAGTAAGAAAAGGGGACATGAAGATTGAAGGGAATTCTAGCAGAAGGATAGCATGTGCAAATGTCCTGGGACGGGAAGAGTTTGAAACACTAAAAGTAGGAACTGTGGCATACATTGCCTCAGGCAGGGTGGTGGAGTGGTATCTGGTGAGGCGTGAAATCAACCAGCAGTGAAATTACAAAGGACACTGCTGTCTTTCCAAGGATCAAACTTATTTTGTAAGCAATGTGGCTCCGTTGAAAGACTTTAAACTGGAGGATTAGTTACTTCTAGAACACTTAGAATAACATGAACTTTGAAAAAGTGAACCTTATAAAGAATTCCTGAACCATATTTATAATCGTATTTCATGACAAAGTGCTTGACAGCCCAGGATTGGTGGTTGAAAGAATATATCTGTGTAGGAAGAAGGTTTTGCCCAGGCATTATTACTTTTCTGGTATTCCCTATCAAGTGTAGTTCACATCTAAATATAGAACACTTTGACTTTTAGTTTGTTCTTGTAGAGTCATTCTGCCTTATGAAGTTCATGACCCTACCACTGACTTTTCAAAGTTTTTATATGTTCTGCATTAAGCTCTATAATACCACACAGAAATCTAAAAAGCACCTACCGAATTCCTTTGAAGATCTGTTTCAGCTTCCCTGAATACGTTCTTGTTTGTTTAGTTATGCTGTCAGTGCTTCTGTGGAATATGGAATGCCTGGACAGCCTCAAGCCCTCTGGGGGCAAAACTCTGTCTTGATTAAGAACCTATTCATTGGATCTTGCCAGTTTTCACTCAGCTAAATGATTTTTTAAAAAGAAAGAGAGAGAGATGGACAGACAGACAGACAGAAAGAAAGGAATTACACATGAAGGTAGTCAGAGGAAATTCCAAAGAGCAGTGTAAGAATTTTATTAGGTCAGACAGAGGGTTATAGAACTAATTTAGAAGCTCAGGAAGAAAATTAAGTCATTTGTCTATGGCATTATATATATTTAGAAATGATAAAGATGACTATACATGTACATTATTAATGTATAATCATAATCACAGAACTGCAAAGGACCCCCCAAACGAACCTCTACCTACATATCTCATTATATTCTTTGGAGTACAGGCATTTAATTAGAAAACTCTATAACTTTTCTTGTATGCTGTGTTGACTGTCAGAATTACAATGATTCTCCCTCTTTTCCAGCTGTTTCTCTCTTAATGCTTAAGATCAATTCCTTTATTCATTTTGAGAATTATGAGGAATTCTCTGGGTGTCCAGTGGTTAGGACTCTGCGCTTTCCACTGCAAGAGAAATGGGTTTGATCTGTGTGGAGGAACTAAGATCATGCAAACCGCTTCAAGATGTAGACCAAAAAAAAAAAAAAAAAACCAAAAAAAGAATTATAGCGTACAGAAGTCATCATAATGTATTTTCCAAAATTCCTTTTAAGTATTTCAGTAGCTGTCAAGAGCAGTTTTGTTTCAGAAACACGAGAAAATTTTAAATTTAAGTTTAAAATGATCAGTTTAGAATAGATAACAGAAAACAAACTGCACTCCAGGAAATACTGATGTATTGCCAAATGAATCCTAAGAAACTGCAAGCTGCAAAGTGAAGCCAAAAAAAAAAAGCAGCATATTCTTTGTTAACGACTCTTCAATAAAGGTTCTAAAAACTTTATCATGTAATTATGCTACTTTCACTTTTAATTTAAAAAAAATTGATATTAAATCATTTGTATAGTTTGTGGTATTTGTTAAATTTCTCATAGCTACAAATTATTATATAAATAATAATTTATATAGTTATATTTACATAGCTATTTTATATAATTTATATAGCTATATTTGTATAAATATAATAATAAGATATTATATTTGTCTTTTAAAATTCTTTTTTTTTCTTAATTCATTTATACATTTATTAACCTCCACTTGCTCTAAATCAGAAGCCATACTAAGAACTGGGGGATCCCAATCAAGAATAAAACAAAGTATTGCAGCTCTCAGTGTTGAGTTTTATTTGCAAAAATGTAATATTTTAAGCCATCATTAAAACAATTGAAGTAGGCACTTATTCCTGCTGCTGCTGCTGCTGCTGCTAAGTCACTTCAGTCGTGTCCGACTCTGTGCGACCCCATAGACGGCAGCCCACCAGGCTCCCCCGTCCCTGGGATTCTCCAGGCAAGAACACTGGAGTGGGTTGCCATTTCCTTCTCCAATGCATGAAAGTGAAAAGTGAAGTCGCTCAGTCGTGTCTGACGCTTAGCAACCCCATGGACTGCAGCCCACCAGGCTCCTCCATCCATGGAATTTTCCAGGCAACAGTACTGGAGTGGGGTGCCATTGCCTTCTCCAAAATTCATAATTTTATTTGGCAAACATTCAAAGTGCCAGACATTAGGGTGTTGAAGAAGCAGATATAAAGCATTCTAATTAGTGGTGTAAAGAACTAGCATTTACTGAGTACCAAAGGAGTTCAGAGCATGTCACCCAAAAATATTCTTTTTTTTTTTTTTTCTTTTTTCTAAACCAAAAATATTCTTTGGTATATTGATTACTTTGAGCTGAAGTAACTTGAGAAACACCAAGAAAAGCTCTCAGACTTTTTCCTTTCCACTTAAAAGCACATCATAAAATTTGCTTATGAAAAAAGAGTCCTTCCCATACCAGGAGTTGATGCTGAAATGGGTTTTATAAACTTACTGAAACATCGGAGAGGAGCTACTCCACGTTCAAGGTCAGGAGGGGTGGCTGTGAGGAGATACCCCTCGTCCAAGGTAAGGAGCAGCAGCTGTGCTTTGCTTGAGCAGCCGTGAAGAGATACCCCAGGTCCAAGGTAAGAGAAACCCAAGTAAGACGGCAGGTGTTGCGAGAGGCATCAGAGGGCAGACAAACAAACCATAATCACAGAAAACTTGTCAATCTAATCACACGAATCACAACCTTGTCTAACTCAATGAAACTAAACCATGCCATGTGGGGACACCCAAGATGGGCAGGTCATGGTGGAGAGGTCTGACGGAATGTGGTCCACTGGAGAAGGGAAAGGCAAACCACTTCAGTATTGTTGCCTTGAGAACCCCATGAACAATATGAAAAGGCAAAATGATAGGATACTGAAAGAGGAACTCCCCTGGTTGGTAGGTGCCCAATATGCTACTGAAGATCAGTGGACAAATAACTCCAGAAAGAAAGAAGGGATGGAACCAAAGCAAAAACAATACCCAGTTGTGGATGTGACTGGTGATAGAAGCAAGGTCCGATGCTGTGAAGAGCAATATTGCATAGGAACCTGGAATGTCAGGTCCATGAATCAAGGCAAATTGGAAGTGGTCAAACAGGAGATGGCAAGAGAGAAGGTCGACATTCTAGGAATCAGCGAACTAAAATGGACTGGAATGGGTGAATTTAACTCAGATGACCATTATATCTACTACTGTGGGCAGGAATCTCTTAGAAGAAATGGAGTAGCCATCATGGTCAACAAAAGAGTCTGAAATGCAGTACTTGGATGCAATATCAAAAATGACAGAATGATCTCTGTTCATTTCCAGGGCAAACCATTCAATATCACAGTAATCCAAGTCTATGCCCAAACCAGTAATGCTGAAGAAGCTGAACTTGAACAGTTCTCTGAAGACCTACCAGACCTTTTAGAACTAATACCCCAAAAAGATGTCCTTTTCATTATAGGGGACTGGAATGCAAAAGTAGGAAGTCAAGAAACACCTGGGGTAACAGGGAAATTTGGCCTTGGAGTACAGAATGAAGCAGGGCAAAGGCTAATAGAGTTTTGTCAAGAGAACGCACTGGTCATAGCAAACACCCTCTTCCAACAACACAAGAGAAGACTCTACACATGGACATCATCAGATGGTCAATAGTGAAATCAGATTGATTATATTCTTTTCAGCCAAACATGGAGAAGCTCTATACAGTCAGCAAAAACAAGACCAGAAGCTGACTGTGGCTCAGATCATGAACTCCTTATTGCCAAATTCAGACTGAAATTGAAGAAAGTAGGGAAAAACCACTAGACCATTCAGATATGACCTAAATCAAATCCCTTATGATTATACAGTGGAAGTGAGAAATAGATTTAAGGGACTAGATCTGATAGAGTGCCTGATGAACTATGGATGGAAGTTCGTGACATTGTGCAGGAGACAGGGATCAAGAGCATCCCCATGGAAAAGAAATGCAAAAAAGCAAAATGGCTGTCTGGGGAGGCCTTACAAATAGCTGTGAAAAGAAGAGAAGCGAAAAGCAAAGGAGAAAAGGAAAGATAAAAGCATTTGAATGCAGAGTTCCAAAGAATAGCAAGGAGAGATAAGAAAGCCTTCCTCAGTGATCAATGCAAAGAAATAGAGGAAAACAACAGAATGGGAAAGACTAGAGATCTCTTCAAGAAAATTAGAGATACCAAGGGAACATTTCATGCAAAGATGGGCTCGATAAAGGACAAAAATGGTATGGACCTAACAGAAGCAGAAGATATTAAGTAGAGGTGGCAAGAATACACAGAAGAACTGTACAAAAAAGATCTTCACGACCTAGATAATCACGATTGTGTGATCACTCACCTAGAGCCAGACATCCTGGAATGTGAAGTCAAGTGGGCCTTAGAAAGCATCACTATGAACAAAGCTAGTGGAGGTGATGGAATTCCAGTTGAGCTATTCCAAATCCTGAAAGATGATGCTGTGAAAGTGCTGCACTCAATATGCCAGCAAATGTGGAAAACTCAGCAGTGGCCACAGGACTGGAAAAGGTCAGTTTTCATTTCAATCCCAAAGAAAAGAATGCCAAAGAATGCTCAAACTACCACACAATTGCACTCATCTTCACGCTAGTAAAGTAAGGCTCAAAATTCTCCAAGTTAGGCTTCAGCAATGCGTGAACCGTCAACTTCTAAATGTTCAAGCTGGTTTTAGAAAAGGCAGAGGAACCAGAAATCAAATTGCCAACATCTGCTGGATCATCGAAAAACAAGAGAGTTCCAGAAAAACATCTATTTCTGCTTTATTAACTATGTCAAAGCCTTTGACTGTGTGGATCACAATAAACTGTGGAAAATTCTGAAAGAGATGGGAATACCAGACCACCTGACCTGCCTCTTGAGAAATCTGTATGCAGGTCAGGAAGCAACAGTTAGAATTGGAAATGGAACAACAGACTGGTTCCAAATTGGGAAAGGAGTACGTCAAGGCTGTATATTGTCACCCTGCTTATTTAACTTCTATGCAGAGTACATCATGAGAAACACTGGGCCTGAGGAAGCACAAGCTGGAATCAAGATAGCTGGGAGAAATATCAATAGCTTCAGATATGCAGATGACACCACCCTTATGGCAGAAAGTGAAGAAGAACTAAAGAGCCTCTTGATGAAAGTGAAAGAGGAGAGTGAAAAAGTTGGCTTAAAGCTCAACATTCAGAAAACTAAGATCATGGCATCCGGTTCCATCACTTCCAGGAATTAGATGGGGAAACAGTGGAAACAGTGTCAGACTTTATTTTTTTGGGCTCCCAAATCACTGCAGATGGTGACTGTAGCCATGAAATTAAAAGACGCTTACTCCTTGGAAGGAAAGTTATGACCAACCTAGATAGCATATTCAAAAGCAGAGACATTACTCTGCCAACAAAGGTCCGTCTAGTCAAGGCAATGGTTTTTCCAGTGGTCATGTATGGATATGAGAGTTGGACTGTGAAGAAAGCTGAGTGCCAAAGAATTGATGCTTTTGAACTGTTGTGTTGGAAAAGATTCTTGAGTCCCTTGGACTGCAAGGAGATCCAACCAGTCTATTCTAAAGGAGATCAGGCCTGGGCGTTCTTTGGAAGGACTGATGCTAAAGCTGAAACTCCAATACTTCGGCCACCTCTTGCGAAGAGTTGACTCATTGGAAAGGACCGTGATGCTGGGAGGGATTGGGGGCAGGAGAAGGGGACCACAGAGAATAAGATGGCTGGATGGCATCACCAACTCAATGGACATGAGTTTGGGTGAACTCTGGGAGTTGGTGATGGACAGGGTGGCCTGGCATGCTGAGATTCATGAGGTCGCAAAGAGTCGGACACGACTAAGCGACTGAACTGAACTGAAAGATTTGATAGACACTGTCAAACACATGTAAAAATTACCGTTCAAGCCACTTTCAAATATGAATTGAATTTGTATCATTCTTTTCTCTCTCAGTTATGGATAATAAAAAGCTGAAAATAAGCTTTTTATTTCTATAATTTAATGTAAAGTATCACCAGTTCAAAAACTAAGTGTAGTTCTTCAGTATAATAAAGAGGTTGGTTTTTCACATAGCATTGTTCATTTTGTAATCTAAGAAATGACATTTAATAATAGGTTATAGATTTGTTCATTAGTAACATTCATCACCATTTAAGGCCAGTGCCGTGTCTTAAAGCTATACTGAATACTCAGCATGTAACTGTGTTCAATGAACGGTCAATAAATCCTTTATGACGCTGATGATAATCCTTTCCATCCAAAGCTAAAGACAGATAGCTGTTCATAAGAAGTATTAATGCAGACTGGGGGGCATATACATGAAAACACGAATTACATATACAAATGCATGGTGACCTATCATAGCTAGCTTATCAATGAAAATACAGCCGTTTAATTAGAGTCTTTTTCGTCTTTAAAGTTTTAACTAATTCCTATACCAAACCTAAAGTTTGTTAACTCCTATCAGAGCCTAAATAGGCCCCAAAGATGAAAGTTGGATAAGACAAGGTTTCTGCTCTTATTGAGCACACAGTCATCTTTTACTAGATTATCAGAAGCCAAATTTGGAAAATAATTGGGAACGCTGGTGTAGGTGAAAGAATCCCGGACGAAATACACGGTTCAAAACAACGAACTATCCGTGGTGGACTTCTTCTCTTTCGAAAGTCCCGTCAATCAAGCTATCTGTGGGCGGGGCCACGCCGAAACCTACCCCTCCCTTGAGTTCCAGTAGTACGCACGCGTCCTCGGGGAGGCGGCTGACCCTGAGAGGTTGCCGTACTCAGATAAGACGCCGCGCATGCGCAGGGGCTGTGGCCTGCGGGAAGCCAAGATGGCGTATAGGTGTATTTGGGGCCGCAGTTGGCGTGTTACCAGTATCTGAGCCGGTAGTTTGTAAGGGGCTGTGGCAAACGCCCTCTCCGCTGTCATGGCCCGGCATCGGAATGTCCGAGGTTATAACTACGATGAAGGTAAGTGGTAGGATCATGCCAGGACGTTATCTTCACCTTTCAGGCCGGGCTTGCAGACGGTTGGCACCACCTTCCATATGTTAGCTTCTCGTCAGTGGTGCCAGGCTGGAGTTCAGAGGAGGCTTATTTGGGGAACGTTACAGGACGTCTGAGTGCTAGCGAATGGCGTTGTTACATGGCGTTCTTTTAAGTCGTGGTTTTTGTCCTCTCGGATTAATTTTATTTGGGGCAGGGGAGGTGCTGCTGGGCCTCATTTGGGAAGGATATTTGAAGAGGCTGGGATTCGGTGATACTAACACACGTAAGCATTATCACCACCCCCATTGTTTTCTCCCAGGTCGGTTACATGGCTTTATGTAGCTCCTCTCGACCCTTCTTTCAGAAGTGCCCATGAGACTGTTATTTGTAGAACCCGGATTGACTTAATGCTTATATTCAGCTGTTCTGCTGTAACTGTCAGATTTACTTGGTAAATCTTGTGTATGTGTTCATATACACTTAGTGCAGAATCTAGCTTGAGTTAGCTAACTTATTTTTTATGCTTTTCAAATTAAATTGAAAACTTAGGAGATGGTAGAAGAAAATACCTATTAAAAAGGCCCAGAGAGTAAGTTGATCAGATTTTGACGCATGTATTTAATTCTTGGTTGGTCATGCTCAATATAAATATACTTTAGAGGGGAAAAAGTAGCATTAGAAGAAAGGAGGTTTTGGAAAGGACTTGCTGATTTTAAAAGTGAAGTAAAGGGGAAAAAATGTGAAAGTTGTCCAGGAGTTTAAAAAGATAATTAGTTTGGGACAAACATTTCTAGGCAGTGGATAGTTACCAGCATCACCTAGCATCATAAAAGCTAAAATTATAAATATGAAGGAATGCAAACGAATAAAGAGCAATCACTTTGCTGAGTACAGAGTGTGAAGCATGCTTAGTATATTGGCAATCGTTATTAGCATTCCAAGCAAATTATTTTAGAACATCACTATGCTAATCATAGTGGAGGGAGGCTAATACCCTGTGCTACATTTCCAGACGGTGATCCAGTCAACCTGGCACATGTGAGGTTCCTGGGGATCACTTAAGAAGTCTTTTTAAATATTGCAGTGGATGTTAAGTGTTGCCTGTGGAGCACTGTTACCTGAGAAATGACTTTAGCCTGGGAGATATTTTTGCAAATACATTGTAAAAGATATGAATAGGCCTCATTACTACTTATTCATTTCTTTTTACAATTTTTTTTAATTGGTGAAAAATTGCTTTACAGTGTTGTGTTGGTTTCTATCATACAACAATGCCAATCAGTCATTATATATAAGAGATCAGCCCTGGGTGTTCATTGGAAGGACTGATGATGAAGCTGAAACTCCAATACTTTGGCCACCTGATGTGAAGAGCTGATTCATTTGAAAAGACCCTGATGCTGGGAAAGATTGAGGGTAGGAGGAGAAGGGGAGGACAGAGGATGAGATGGTTGGATGGCATTACCGACTCAATGGATATGGGTTTGGGTGGACTCCAGGAGTTGATGATGGAGTCCTGGGATGCTGTGGTTCATGGGGTCGCAAAGAGTCGGACACGACAGAGCGACTAAACTGAACTGTTGTGTGAGTTTCTATTGTACAACAATGCCAATCAGTCATTAGATATATTCCCTCCCTCTTGAGCCTCTCTCCCTTCCTCCCATTCCACCCCTCTAGGTCATCACAGTTGTTCATTTCTTTAATAGATATTGTGTCCTCAATCAACATTAACTGAGTGCTTAGAAAACTGTTAAAGAGTTTTGGGGACCAACAGTAAGACGTTTGAGAGAGTCTAAAGTGGAAAATACACGAGTAGCAGATGATTATGAAATGCTACACAGTGTGCTTATAAAGTGCTGTGGGAGCTACTTAAGTGATTACACTGTTGAGAATGAATGGGAAGAGTTCAGCAGAACTTATGTGTGAAGGAAGGCATCCTGAAGGAGGTGCTTGACTGGAGGGAGTGAGTGCCAAGTATCTTCTCACCTTAGAGATCCCAGATCAGGTGGTTGGTTGTCAGATTATTTGGAACAGTTGTTGACATCATAACCAAGCTGTTCCTATAGCATCAGAGGTTCATCCCCTTTTTTGTTTATAAAAGTTCTACTTACTTTAAGTGTCTGGTTTATTTCTCATCTTCCGTGTTAAGCTTTCTCTTCTCTCAGATAATAATTTAAGAACTCTCAAAAGTACTGTAACTTCATTACAGAGATTTTGTGCTCCCAAACTTATAGGTTCCTCTACTTAACTTTGATTTTGTTCTTCTCTGTTATATGGGTAGTACTTTACATGACTGCCTCAGTCAGTCAGTTCAGTCATTCAGTCGTGTCCAGCTCTTTGCGACCTCATGGACTGCAGCACGCCAGGCTTCCCTATCCATTGCCAACCCCTGGAGCTTGCTCACACTCACGTCCATTGAGTTGGTGATGCCATCTAACCATCTCATCCTATGTCATTTCCTTCTCCTCCTGCCTTCAGTCTTTCCCAGCATCAGGGTCTTTTACAGTGAATTAGTTCTTTGAATCAGGTGGCTAAAGTGTTGGAGTTTCAGGACTTATTTCCTTTAGGATGGACTGGTTTGATCTCTTTGCAGTCCAAGGGACTCTCAAGAGTCTTCTCCAACACCACAGTTCAAAAGCATCAATTCTTATGTGCTCAGCTTTCTTCACAGTCCATCTCTCACATCCATACATGGCTACTGGAAAAACCATAGCTTTGACTAGATGGACTTTTGTTGGCAAAGTAATGTCTCTACTTTTTAATATGCTGTCTAGGTTGGTCATAGCTTTTCATACAAGGAGCAAGCAAGTCTTTTAATTTCATGGCTGCAGTCACCATCTGCAGTGATTTTGGAGCCGAAGAAAATAGTCTTTCATTGTTTCCATTGTTTTCCCATCTGTTTGCCACGAAGTGATGGGACTGGATGCCCTAATCTTAGTTTTTTGAATGTTGAGTTTTAAGCCAGCTGTTTCACTCTCCTCTTTGACTTTCATCAAGAGGCTCTTTAGTTCCTCTTCACTTTCTGCCATAAGGGTGGTGTCATCTGCATATCTGAGGTTATTGATGTTTCTCCCGGCAATCTTGATTCCAGTTTTTTGTGCTATATCCAGGCCAGCATTTCGCATGATGTACCCTGCATATAAGTTAAATAAGCAGGGTGATGATATACAGCCTTGACGTACTCCCTTCCCAGTTTGAAACCAGTCTGTTGTTCCATGTCCAGTTCTAACTGTTGCTTCTTGACTTGCATACAGATTTTTCAGGAGGCAGGTCAGTTGGTCTGGTATTCTCATCGCTTTGAGAATTTTCCACAGTTTGTTGTGATATACACCATCAAATGTTTTGGAATAGTGAAAGCAGAAATAGATGTTTTTCTGGAATTCCCTTGCTTTTTCTATGATCCAGCGGATGTTGGCAATTTGATCTCTGGTTCCTCTGCCTTTTCTCAATCCAGCATGAACATCTGGAAGTTCACTGTTCACCTACTCTTGAAGCCTGACTTGGAGAATCTTGAGCATTACTTTGCTAGCGTGTGAGATGAGTGCAATTGTGCGGTAGTTTGAGCATTCTTTGGCATTGCCCTTCTTTGGGATTGCAATGAAAACTGACCTTTTCCAGTTCTATGGCCACTGCTGAGTTTTCCAAATTTGTTGGCATACTGAGTGCAGCACTTTAACACCATCATCTGAGGATTTGAAATAGCTCAACTGGAATTCCATCACCTCCTCTTTGTTCCTAGTGATGCTTTCTAAGGCCCAGTTGACTTCATTCCAGGATGTCTGGCTCTAGGTGAGTGATCACACCATTGTGATTATCTGGGTCATGAAGATCTTTTTTGTGTGGTTCTGTGTATTCTTGCTACCTCTTCTTAATATCTTCTGCTTCTGTTAGGTCCATACCATTTCTGTCCTTAATTGTGCCGACCTTTGCATGAAATGTTCCCTTGGTATCTCTAATTTTCTTGAAGAGATCTCTGGTCTCACCCATTAATTAATAAAAATCCCGGGAAGGCAAAGCCTATATTTTATAATTTACTCCAGTAGCCGGCACAGTGCTTTTTATGCAGTAAATACTCCAGAATATTGTTGAGGAAAAGAACCACTTTACAGAGATCGTAGGAAAGGATTCTCTTTATCTTTTGATAATTGTAACAATTTCAGGGTCCATTTCAGTGTTAAAAAAAACTGACCCAATATAAAAAGAAATTGTTTTCTTTAATATCCAAGTTTTTTGTGACTGGCTTCTCATTTATTTGGTAATAATTTTTATTAATTCAGGATGGTGATTATTGTTTAATAATTTAATAAATTATTAATGTTATTGGATGTTATATGTTTTTATTGAATAATAACATTTATGTAATTTTTATTTGTCATAAGTATTTGGTCTCAGCCTTTGACCATGTAGTTCTTGCTGCTGCTACATGAGTACCCTCAGAAATTAGCTAACTTTCCTTCAGAATTGGTTCACAGCATGATATTCCTGGGGATCTTTCCCTAGCCACCCTGCTCCCACTTCTGTTTTTGTTGTTCTTATGTGTGTTTCAGAGTCATTCTTTATCATGTGTCAAACACTTTGTTATACAGTTTTGTAATCACCTGGTTTCTTGTCTGTCTTCCTCTTACATTTTAGGTTTGTAGAGATCTGAGAATGTACTTGTCACTCAGTCTTGCACCCCAAATGTCTCTAATAGCCCCTTCACAGTGTTAGTATTTGTCAAGTGACTACACTTAGGTAAACATATTTATGTTCCTTATGGACTTTTAGTTAATATATTGTTTGATTCATTAATTTATAATAAAGCAAGTATTAATTTATGTCAGATATTAATTTATGTCAGACCTGTGTCATGTAGTTGTCTAGAGAGTCTTGCCCTGAAGGAACTTATAGTCTCATGGAGTGAACCAGGTATGGTTCTTTGAAGACATTCAATTAGAGGAGAGTGCTAGGGAATAAAAACAGTAGGGGAGAGGCTTGCTGCTTTACCCAGAGTGGTCAGGGAAGACTTCTACAAATAGCTGATGTTTGAACTGGAACCTTAAGTGGGAGAAGGAAACAGCCTTAGGAAAACCTAGGCAAAGACCATATTATAATCAGTAGGAAAAAAGACCAATCAGCTAGAGCAGAGAGGAGTTTAGGATAAGCTGGGTTTTGTACATTGCCTAGCCTTATATGAAGAGAAACTGCCTTTGTGGTCTGATTGTATACCCTGCGTTAGTCAGTTGTATGAAAAATAAATGCTTTGCTTAGAGCAGGAACTTGGTGAGAAAAATGGATGGTTGGCTTATTTCAGATTTTTGTCAATTAAAAATCTAAAAACATGTATGTCTTTTAAATATGTAAAGTCATTTAATACCTACTTTTGGTACAATTTTTGGAATTGTTTTGAGAAAAGTAGACATTGTAAGTTCCTTTAATTTAGGTGAACAGTAATTTATTTTGGAGAGAATTCAGATGCTTCCTCATTAATAACTAAGAATAGAAAACAAACTTGTAAATACTTTTATCTCTTATATTTTTATTTTAGATTTTGAAGATGATGACCTCTATGGCCAGTCTGTAGAGGATGATTATTGTATTTCACCATCAACAGGTAAGTTTTAAAAAAAATTTTGATTTTTATTATTTAAAGATGTTAAGTAAGTATTATTGTCATTCTAGAACTAGTGTGTTCCAGAAGACTATAATATGTACCATTTAGAAAGATAATTGTTAACATTCAGTTAAGTTTAGTTCAGTTGCTCAGTCGTGTCGGACTCTTTGTGACCCCATGAATCGCAGCACGCCATGCCTCCCTGTCCATCACCACCTCCTGGAGTTCACCCAAACTCATGTTCATCAAGTCGGTGATGCCATCCAGCCATCTCATCCTCTGTCGTCCCCTTCTCCTCCTGCCCTCAACCCTCCCAGCATCAGGGTTTTTTCCAGTGAGTCAACTCTTCACATGAGGTGGCCAAAGTATTAGAATTTCAGCTTTAGCATCAGTCCTTCCAATGAACACCCAGGAGTGATTTCCTTTAGAATGGACTGGTTGGATCTCCTTGCAGTCCAAGAGACTCTCAAGAGTCTTTTCCAACACCACAGTTCAAAAGCATCAATTCTTTGGTGCTCAGCTTTCTTCACAGTCCAACTCTCACATCCATACATGACCACTGGAAAAACCATAGCCTTGACTAGATGGACCTTTGTTGGCAGAGTAATGTCTCTGCTTTTTAATATGCTATCTAAGTTGGTCATAACTTTCCTTCTGAGGAGTAAGTATCTTTTAATTTCATGGAATACGGAATGAAGCAGGGCAAAGGCTAATAGAGTTTTGCCAAGAGAACGCACTGGTCATAGCAAACACCCTCTTCTAAACACACAGGAGAAGACTCTACACATGGACATCACCAGATGGTCAACACCGAAATCAGAATTGATTATATTCTTTGCAGCCAAACATGGAGAAGCTCTATACAGTCAGCAAAAACAAGACCAGGAGCTGACTGTGGCTCAGATCATGAACTCCTTATTGCCAAATTCAGACTTAAATTGAAGAAAGTAGGGATGACCATTAGACCATTCAGGTATGACCTAAATCAAATTCTTTATGATTATTCAGTGGAAGTGAGAAATAGATTTAAGGGACTAGATCTGATAGAGTGCCTGATGAACTATGGACGGAATTTCATGACATTGTACAGGAGACAGGGATCAAGAGCATCCCCATGGAAAAGAAATGCAAAAAAGCAAAATGGCTGTCTGGGGAAGCCTTACAAATAGCTGTGAAAAGAAGAGAAGCGAAAAGCAAAGGAGAAAAGGAAAGATACAAGCATCTGAATGCAGAGTTCCAAAGAATAGCAAGGAGAGATAAGAAAGCCTTCCTCAGCGATCAGTGCAAAGAAACAGAGGAAAACAACAGAATGGGAAAGACTAGAGATCTCTTCAAGAAAATTAGAGATACCAAGGGAACATTTCATGCAAAGATGGGCTCAATAAAGGACAGAAATAGTGTGGACCTAACAGAAGCAGAAGATATTAAGAAGAGGTGGCAAGAATACACAGAAGAACTGTACAAAAAAGATCTTCATGACCAAGATAATCACGATGGTATGATCACTCACCTAGAGCCAGACATCCTGGAATGTGAAGTCAAGTGGGCCTTAGAAAGCATCACTACGAATAAAGCTATTGGAGGTGATGGAATTCCAGTTGAGCGATTTCAAATTCTGAAAGATGATGCTGTGAAAGTGCTGCACTCAATATGCCAGCAAATTTGGAAAACTCAGCAGTGGCCACAGGACTGGAAAAGGTCAGTTTTCATTCCAATCCCAAAGAAAAGAATGCCAAAGAATGCTCAAACTACCTCACAACTGCACTCATCTTCACGCTAGTAAAGTAATGCTCAAAATTCTCAAGCCAGGCTTCAGCAATACATGAACCGTGAACTTCCAGATGTTCAGGCTGGTTTTAGAAAAGGCAGAGGAACCAGAGATCAAATTGCCATCATCCACTGGATCATGGAAAAAGCAAGAGAGTTCCAGAAAAACATCTATTTCTGCTTTATTGACTATGCCAAAGCCTTTGACTGTGTGCATCACAATAAACTGTGGAAAATTCTGAAAGAGATGGGAATACCAGACCACCTGATCTGCCTCTTGAGAAATCTGTATGTAGGTCAGGAAGCAACAGTTAGAACTGGACATGGAACAACAGACTGGTTCCAAATAGGAAAAGGAGTCCGTCAAGGCTGTATATTGTCACCCTGCTTATTTAACTTCTATGCAGAGTACATCATGAGAAACGCTGGGCTGGAAGAAGCACAAGCTGGAATCAAGATTGCCAGGAGAAATCTCAATAACCTCAGATATGCAGATGACACCACCCTTATGGCAGAAAGTGAAAGAGGAACTAAAAAGCCTCTTGATGAAAGTGAAAGAGGAGAGTGAAAAAGTTGGCTTAAAGCTCAACATTCAGAAAACTAAGATCATGGCATTTGGTCCTATCACTTCATGGAAAATAGATGGGGAAACAGTGGAAACTGTCAGACTTTTATTTTTTTGGGCTCCAAAATCACTGCAGATGGTGAATGCAGCCATGAAATTAAAAGACACTCCTTGGAAGAAAAGTTATGACCAACCTAAATAGCATATTGTTAACTTTAAAAGCACATAAAATAATTTCATTACTTATGAATAGAATTTAAAGTTTTGATTCCTTCATTAGGCTTTATACAATTTGAAGAAAACTCTCAAAATTATGGTTTTCCAGTATTCTTTGCAGTATGCAATTAATCTAAATTGACTAAAATGATAATTTAGTCAGTAATGAAAATCTAAACTTCTAAAGACAGAAAGCAGTTTTATGTCCAGGAAAATCTTGAATATTAAAACACAAGTTATGCATAGACTTCCCTTCATACAGTATTTTATCTACTGTAAATAAACCCAGTACATAGTTTAAACTTCTGATGGAGCCGCAAAATGATTTAGAGTTCAAATTCCTGTAGGATTCTACATCAGAGCTGCACCTTTTGTCTCTTGCTGAAAAACTTCTTTGCAATCATATAATGAAAGCATTTCCTGTGTTGGCGGCAGAGACAGTGTCTTTGATCCAGACCTTTTTCTTACTAATCCTTCTAACAGTGCATTTATCTTCAAATTTTATCCTACTCTATAAACAACTGGATAAAATGCTCTGCTGAATTTTACTATGTCATAAAAGTGGGTCCAATTAAATATAGTTAGGAACAGCATAAATAAACTCTTAGAACTCATTTTCCACAAATTGAAGGTTTAATATAGTAATTTAAATTTCTATCAGTCTGCCTTGTCTTTAATACCTTATAGTCTGTTGAACTGTCTTATAAACCTTTCCCTGCTTTAAGCCTCTTCATAGCTTCTGAAGACTAAATACGTCCCTTCTGACTTTTTAGAATTTCTTCTTTTTCACAAAGGCATAGGATAGGGGCCTTGGAAGTTGTCTTAGCACCCCTACTCTGCCTTACATTTCTTGTCCTGTTACTTATTACTCTGTAATGCATCTAGCTCTTTATGGGTACTTTGCTCTTTTAGGCTGACTAATCAGAGCCCTTCCTCTCTTTCTTCAATGTTATACCGTTATCAGTCACGATTTTGTTAGGAGATAGAAATTGCACTGGTTATTTTGCCAGAGAGATTTTAGTATAAAAAGTTAACTAGGTGTTAGAGAACACAAAATGCAAACCAAAAGATCAAGGAGGTAGTAACTTCAGGAAGCATTTATCATTTCTAGTTCCTAGGGGAATCAGCAGACAGGGTTGGAACCAACCTTTTAGAACCTTGTGGGGGCTCCTTGGAGCTAGGACCTAGGGGTGTGACAGGAAGATTCTGCCTTGTTGCTTTGCCATTGAAGTTAAGAGAAGGGACTGTGGAGCTGGGGCTCAGACCTGAGAAGGGGAATGTTGTGTGGTTGGTATAGAGATACTCTGTAGGGACACTGGGAAGCTGAGGTTCAGCCTTTAAAGAGGGCATTCTATCCAGCAGTCTGGTCATGGTTGTAATTGGTTCTGGGAATTTTGGAAAAACTGATATTATGATTACTGGAACAAATGATTTTGGCAAGATGAAATGTTGCTGGGGTGATGGTAACTAGAGAAGAAGCAAAAAGGAAAGGAACATTTGTGTTCCTCTTCTGGCCTAGTCTCCTTTTATTATCTCCCTGTTGGCTGATCCTAAAAGGGAACCAGCTGTCTGAAGAAATGTGCTTTGCAGAGACTTCAGCCTCAGCATCACAAAGCAAAGAAGACTGGCTTAGAAGTGGAGAGGTGGCTTAATTAGTGTGTTCTCTAATACCTAGGTAACTTTTTATATTAAAATCTCTCTGGCAAAATAACCAGTGCAATTTCTATCTCCTAACAAAATTGTGACTGATAATGATGTAACACTGAAGAAAGAGAGGAAGGGCTCTGATTAGTCAGCCTTATTATTCAGTGATTCAAAAATGCCATATTTTGTTGAGATTCGGGATGAAAGAAATTTCAGTTTTTCTGAGGAGTCTCACAAGCACTTGTCATTTGCAGTGTGTTAAAAAAAAAAACCAACTCTGTGGGTTAACCTTTTGGGGTGCCTACAGTTCATCATAATCAGTTGTCTAGGTGATGAAGTAGTGTCTGGTAGCACTAGTTAGTACTATGAATGAAGTAAAGATCATGGCATGTTCATGAGACTGATGATAATATGGGTGTGGTGATTAGATTTGAGTTTTTTGTTTTTGTTTTTTTTTAATATATGCTGTAGAGACTGGATTAAAGGTGGTACCTAAGTGGGTGTACTTAGAATAGTTAGTTAGGAGACTATTATACTAATCTAGAAGAAATATCTCAAGACAGTGTTCTCAAAATGTGGTCCATGTGCCATTTGCACCACTTGAGAATTTGTTAGAAAAGTAATTCTTGGCCCCATCTCATATTCAGTGGGGCACAGGTACTGCTTTGAAAACTTTGTTTAGGATAGAGGTGATAGCAGTGGATTTGGAAATAGATTCTACAGGAGCTAAAGACTACTGGACTTGGAAGTTGGTTGACTATGACTTGCACAGGAAAGCTTCATGGAGGGAGAGACTACTGAAAAACATCTTCATATTGCAGATTAATGCATTCATTTATCTAGAATTGTTTAACTAAATCATGCTTAATCTTGAGTAATGAGCCATCACTACACAAGGATCAGGCATTCTGAAGGTGTTTTTCTGAGATTTGCTTTTGTGACCTACCTTTCTTGAGGTCATAGTTTATCCCTTATCTCTCACAGCTCTTGATATGTGTATTGTGTATGGTTCATATTCAGGACAGTCTGACTATTTGAGAGTTACCTTTGTATGCTCCAGGAAGTGAAATCGGCTTTATTAGAGCGGGAGATAGTTAAATAGTTTTGACTTTCTTCTGTGACAAACTGGTATTTTTAACAAAAGCGCATGGTTTAGGTTTTTAAAATTTTCTAAATTTTACTAAATTAAATCAGTAATATCAGATCAGACGATTAATCTTCCTCTTTAGTGGTGTATTCTTCCCAGGAATTTTCAATTAAAAAGGAATAGTTTTTAGAAGGATACTTTCTGTTCTTAAAGAAGCAGCTAATGTCATTCATTGAAGAGATGATTTTATTCATGGTCTAATGAATTCTGGTAATTGAATGACTTTATCAATTAATAGGAATTTCTCTAAAATTTATCGTATATTTTTAAAAATTCTACTAAATACAATTTTCTTGATGGTAAGATGATTTCTAAATGTTATAACTTTTTTTTTCTTTAGAAAGATTGACTGAATATTGCTTTGATGCTGAATATTTAACTTACGTTAGGGAGCTGCAAAAAGATAGCAAAAAAGGGATAGCAAAAAGAGCCTATAAATAGAACTTTACAATTATTAATCTTGTTTCAACTAATATAATTAGAAGTGTTAAAAGATAAACTGAGGCATACTGACATTTTTTTTCCAGAGTTTATTTGAGCAAACATCAATTTGAATCAGCTCCAAATGGGAAGTGGTTAGGAGCACTTCATCAACAGAAGTTGGGGCAGGGTTTTTATAGAGAAGACATGAAACAAAGCAAGGAGATTATTTGATTGGCTTACTGCTTAAAACACATTATTTGTGAGAGAATAATTGGCTTTTTGTGATTGAATGTTCTTAATCCTGAGGCCTTTACAGGAATTAACTCTGGATTGGTTTCCCCTTTGCAGCCAAGGCATTAGAGCCACTTCAGTCTCATGACCTCCTTGTATGATTACTTTAACAGTAGATATCCTTATTCAGTCCATTCCAACTCAGAACCTTTATTGAGCATCAGTTAACTTGTAAAGATGGAGAAGGAAATGGCAAACCCACTCCAGTATTCTTGCCTGGAGAATCTCATGGATGGCAGAGCCTGGTGGCTACAGTCCACGGGGTCGCAAAGAGTCGGACACGATTGAGCGACTTCACTTTCACTTGTAAAGAAGCTTGTTAAAAATTCCCTTCAAATGATAATATGGTGGGTAAAGAGATAGTCCTGCCTGAAGAAGGCGGGAAAGGTTTCTGGAAGGAGATGGAATTGGAACTGGTGAATTTGGGAATAAGCGGCATCCTAGAGAAAGGAAAAGCAGTGTTTGAGCAGTGGTCTCTTAAGTGAGGTGTGTTTGGGAAGACACATGGTGAATGCAATTGGAGGACAAAGCGGGCTTGGAAAGGAAATAGCCAGATTGTGGAAGGCAGCTTTTAATTTTAGCTGTGTAATGTCAGTTTATTGAAGGTTTTTGAGTTAAGGGGTCATGTTTTAGGAAATTAACTAATGACGGTAAGCAAAGTGGACTACATTTGGATGAAAGGGGAGACTTGTAGGCTGTTTCCTACCTTCTCTGATGATACCAATCAGCTGAGTAATTGTATTATAAAACTACAGATTCCCTATCCCGTTCTAGCACCACTTAACCAGAATCTCCAGGGGAAGAAGCCTAGAAAGCTGTATCTTTAATGAGTGCCTCACATGATTTTTATTTTATATTTAGGAAACAGTGTTAGGCAGTTACAGGAAAACTGTAACTTTTTCAGTTACAGTTCAAAACTGTACAGTTCAAAAACTGTAAAGGTTTTGAATTCTTTCAATTTTTATGTTTATCAGAATACCTGAAAAATTTGCAAGTCATTATGGTGTTCAATTTTTCAGAAAGCGTTTCTGTCAAAGTTTGTGATTTAAATTTTTAGAATAGAAGAGCATCTTACATTTATCCTTTTCTCTCTCTTGCTTTTATCTCACTTTTTTTTTTTTTTTTTTTTTGCCTTTTGACTCTCATTTCAATTTCAGAGGTCTGGAATGCTTCTTTTTTCCTGGTAGCTATTGTCCCTGGGGAATTTTCCTGCCCACTCTCTTTCCCCACTCTTCAACAAATCCAGCCATCATTTACTTCTAAAACAGTGGCCACAGTATAGATTTCTGAGTTGGATTTATGTTTGGAAGAGTGTAGGAAAACCTTCCAGGAAGAATAGCTCCTTGGAGGTAGAGTGGAAGCCTGGATTTTGACAACTTCCATTTTCTTTGTCAATATTTTCTAAGTGAAAATTGTTGATGGAAGTATCTGATTTCTTCTCTCACTTAATTTTTGATTTGTGTTAGGTTTTTCATTACAGTTCAGAGCTATGAGAGGAAGTTGAGGAAAGTATATTTGTTACCTTTAGGCTAAACTGAATACAGTTTACAGTCAGAAAAGTAATTTAAAAATCATCGAGCACAAAATGGCCTGGTTTACATTTTTTAATACTACCACATTTTATTGTATCTAAAGTGCCATGGATTGTAAGACATACTGTTATTTTACATACCACTTAAAAAATCAGCTGTCAATCTAAGTATTACATAATACCAAGATACCACTTGATTATAAGACATATCCCTCATTCTGAGATATTTTTATGTGAAACAGTGATCATCTTAGAAAATCTGTGAAATAGGATATCTTTCCTACCATTTAATCATGCTGACTTTATAATGGCAGTATTGTATTTTACTTGTGCAGGATGGGGGAAATGGTGATATATATACAGCATAATATGTGCATTCTTGAAAAACTGCGGTCCTCAAATTTGTATACTAAAAGATAACAAAGCCTGTGGGAAAGAACAGGGTTATGACAGATCACTCAGCCTATAAAGTACTAATAAAACCAAAAATCATCTAATAAAAATACTTGCATATTTAGAAAGTTATGTTAATTTCCAAATAAAGTTACATTCAAGGAAATGTTTTTGTTAAATGTTTAAATTTAACAAAATGTATTTTTTTACATTTAACAAAATTTTTTGATAAATGTTTACTTTTTGTTACATGTTTGCAAGGTGAAAGCTTGATAAACTTGTAGGAAGAGTTGAAACTAATGAATAATGTTGCAAAGGCAAAATGCTGACAGGTCTTAGAGAGCCAAGCAGGAAGCAAGCACAGAAAGGGACAGGGCCAAACTGAGCCAAGAGGACAAGTGTGGGGCTATCTAACTTTACAGCACAATTCCAATGACAGTATAATGCTCTGCGGTTGAACTTTGTATTTGCCTTACAAAGTGTTGCGGGTGGGGAGAATCTCATGAACCAAAGCATCTTGAATGTTATACCTTCATCATTCCCCTGAGGAGCCTGTTGGGCTGCAGTCCAATGGGTCGTCGCTAAGAGTCGGACATGACTGGGCGACTTCACTTTCACTTTCATGCATTGGAGAAGGAAATGGCAACCCACTCCAGTGTTCTTGCCTGGAGAATCCCAGGGACGCAGGAGCCTGGTGGGCTGCTGTCTGTGGGGTCGCACGGAATCGGACACGACTGAAGCGACTCAGCAGCAGCAGCAGCAGTATGTTAAGGAAACATGCATTACAGCAGAATAGATTAAATTCTCTCAGCTGCTCTGTATTTCTCTTATTCTGTTCTTGCCTTCTCTATTGTAAGTGCTCCAGTCTTCAATGATCAGTTAATCTTTTGTGCTTCTGTCACACTTGTCATCTGTACTACTTATATGGCTTTTTAAAATATGTCACTGCCTTTTCTTTTTTTGCCTTTTCTGCTAATCTGTAAGGCCATTGTTGATTTATACTATGAATAAATAGCACTTACACCATAGTTTTCTGAGTGTAGGTGTTATACTAAGCTATAGTATTTTCTATTGTCTATATATGCATTATCTATAACTTTTGAATGTAGTTAGATTCCCTTACATTTATGGGCATGCCCAGAAGTCAAATGTGGGAATGCTGAGCAATGGAAATGCATGTTATGTGCTTTTCCAGAAAGCTAAATAATATAAAATCTCTGATGACACCTTGCCTTAGAATACTGTATTGATGTTTTTATCCGTCTTAAACTTAATACTTTAATTTTATTCCTTCACAACTGTGAACACACACTTGAAGAATTGAGTTCAGTGGGCATCCAGTTGATGTAAAAGAGTGAACACTTTGGGCATGCTTGATGCTTTTCTCCTTTGGCCACTTGTATTTTTGTATATGATATTCAAACATATGTTATCACTTTGATATTTTGTTTTTCTGCCTCTTAATGAAATATATGATGTGCAGTTATGTGTTGAGTAATTATACTGCCAGTCTGTAGAGTCGCACAGACTTCTGTCTGAAAGTTAGGTGTGTGGCACTAATACCGTGTCAGTGTATGATTGAAGTGTAAATTGTTTAAAAGTTAAGGCCTATGATTTTGGTCAGCTCTTGGGTTCAAGCAAAATTAGTAGTTCCTGGAAAGTGAAAATTGAACTAGTCTGTTTTTAGTATTCTTAATTATGCAAATGAGCAAATTTGATATGAGTTTAAAATGTTTGTACCATAGAAAAGAAAATTTCAGGGAAGCTAGAGTAGTAGGCAAGCATGAGATATTAGGAAAGATAATTTTTGAGAACTGTGGAGAAAGTAAGCTCTGTGTTTATGAGATAGAGAAGAATGAAGACCATTAGAAGAGATTAGCAAATGGTTAGAAGGACATTTGGGCAGAATTTGGGGTATGATATATTTTGTCTTAGTTTTTTTCTCTTTTCATCCAGTATTATGACTGTGGGCAAATGACTTTAGGTAGGAGGTCAGAATCTTTAATTTTTACTTTGTATTGTTAAAAAAAAAAGTTAATGGGAAATGGTTATAGCACAGCATTCTTCCATCGTTTTATATTCTAGCTGCTCAGTTTATTTACTCACGACGTGACAAACCTTCAGCTGTTGAACCTGTAGAAGAATATGATTATGAAGATTTGAAAGAATTCTCCAGTTCTCTTGTGAATCATCAGCTAAGTGGAATTGATCAAGGTATAGTAAGAATTAGTCTGTTTCTTATCTGAAAATGATTAATAATTTACTGAGATTTACCAATGTTATTTATCAGTTTTATTGTTCATAATATTAATCATGGGTAGAATTGGTATGAACTACCATTATATCTTGTATCTTCAAGGAAAATTTACATTTTGTTAATTATGTTTTGTGAAGACTATATGGTTAACTATATGGTTGAAAAATTGATTGTGTGGCTGTTATTCAGTAACTGGAATTTGTGATTGAAATCTTCTTAGGAGAGAAACTTCCGTGATTCGTTTTCTTTTATCAGTATTTATTGTTTTATAAGCTGTATGTAGAGCTTATGGTTAGATTACAGAAGCTCATTTCCTTGGAAAATGTTAGGTTCCAAAAGACTGGTTTTTATTAAAAATAATAATAAGTTCAGAGTAACACTATACAAATGTCCTGATTGGTCACAGTCATATAAATTAAATTTCAAGATAGAACTTGTAAACGGTAATGGCTTTGGTTCTGAGTTTGCTTCTTCTTAGTTCTCTTAAACATTTTAACAAAGATATTTTATATTTTGGCTTTCATCTTTTATGAATAAATTTCAAATGTGACAGTTTCAGACATACTGCTCCCGTCATAGGTTGATGAATAGTGTTGTAGAACCAAGATCATCAGGTATAAAAGTAGTGCTCTCTGTTGGTGCTGAGCCGGGCTCAGCTTGTTTGCTCTTTCTCTGGAGTGTACTCTTTCTCTGGCTTTGTTCTATGAATATTTTTAAATTGAAAATTTATAACAATTTGAAAACAGGAAGGAGGGAAGTATATAAATCTGAGAGTTGATCTTTGCGTAAATCGGTACAATATATGTCAGCTGCAACCCAAACCGAGAAAAATAGAGAGAAAGCACAGACAGACAAAATTAGAAAGCAGAAAGGGAAACAACAGAGAATTAAAAAAATTTCTATATCAACTTTGCAGATACATTTGACAAGTGGGATAAAAGTTCATAGACGAACTGCTGTATAAATTCTTCCATAGTTTTGATTATATTTTCAAAGAGTGTGTACAGTTGTCATTGTAGGGGGGGAGAAGGTAGGAATAAAGTAGAAGTCTTATACTTTCTCTGCTGTGCCTCAGAATGATTAAGGAGGTATGAAATTCAGAGTTATGTTTGAGAATGAAAGTTAATCATTCCCACCTGACATATGTAAGTATTAATAATTGCATGAAAAAAATTGCATGGCAACAATAGTAGTGATTGTAACTAGCCTCTACTAATTGCTTTCTGGGTCCTGTTCTAAGTGCTGTTCATGTATTAGCATATTTAATCTTCATGACAGCCTTATGAGATAGGCCAGCTATTGTCCTCATTTTATACGGGAGGAAAATGAGACACCAAGTCACTTGGGGGTAGTTGTACTGCTTAGTAAGTGGCATTTGGATGTGAACCAACATAGCCTGACTTCATATCTCTACCCTTTGTGTATGTGTGGACAACAGTTGCTATAATTAATTAGAATAGACCATGATGCTAGCTATATACTAAGTATTCTGTTCCAGTTTTAGTAATTCATGTTTTTATGAAATAGGCATAATTTTTCAAGTTTAGCTTATTAGCCTAAAATTAATTTTGGACTAAAGCAAAGCAGAATTACCCAAATATTTGAAGAATTTACTTTTAATAATTAAAAAAGAGCAGCGGAGAAAGTATTATATACTTGGGGGAAAAAAGGATATTGCCAGTAGATTCCTTGTTCAGTATGTAAGCATGTAAAATGTAATGTAAAATGCATTCTGTGGACTGATTTCATGGATTAGGGAATCTGAAAACTTGAGTTTTATTTTGATTACTGCTAAACTAAGTAGTGCCATGATTTTCAGTCCTCTTTATGACTTGTAGTTTGATATATCTTAAGTCATAGAGTTACTGTGAGGATTACAGAAGATATGTGTATGTGTGTAAAGTATTTTAAAAATTGTCACCTATTATACAAATATAAGTTAATATGTTGATGCATTTTTATTCAGTAGTCTCACATATTATTTTAAGATCTAGGGATATAAAGCCTTTGCTCTCATGGAACTTCCATTATTAATGAATATTATTAGTAATTACTTTTTATAAAATAGTCATCAGAAAATTAACATCCTTAAAGATTTTAGTCACCCAGATTTAAATGTTTGTGTTTAAAATGAATGTTCATTTTCCTCATTAATCTACTGGATTTCCTAATTTTTATGGCATTTTTGTACCAAATTATCTTGTCCATTCACTAGTAAGTTAGAAATATTTTCAAAATTAACCCTTTCTACACATGTAAAAGATCATCAGTATGGACCTCATCATCCTCATTGACTGAAATAGACTTTGTGCGTGTGTGGGTACATGCTCAGTTGCTTCTGTCAGGTTTGACTCTGCTACCTCTGAACTGTAGCCTGCCATGCTTCTCTGTCTATGGGGTTTTCCAGGCAAGAATACTGGAGTGAGTTGCCATGCACTCCTCCAGGGGGGTCTTCCTGACCCAGGGATCGAATCTGCGTCTCCTGCATTGCAGACAGATTCACAATTGACACTTTTTTCAAGCATTAATCAGTATTACTTTGGAGACATTTATTATAGTGGTTATTGAAATTGTTCCTCTAATCAGGGAAGCTAGGTATACTGTGGATAAAAATATAGTCATTGTAATTTTTGCCAAGGCAGATTACAAGAAATGAACATCCTACTGTAATTACAAATCCTTTGTTTCGGTTTCGAAGATTCAGGAATCTTTCATGACACCACTGAGTATAGCTTTTAATTATTGTTGTCTGTTCTAGCTCGTCTTTATTCATGCCTTGATCACATGAGAGAGGTACTTGGAGATGCTGTGCCAGATGACATATTGATTGAAGCAGTTCTGAAGAACAAGTTTGATGTGCAGAAGGCTTTGTCAGTGGTTCTGGAGCAAGATAAAGTGCAGAATTTGAAAGTCAGGAGTGAGGGAGCAATATCTACAGGAAAGATAGCAAAAGGTATGCTTTTACTTGTTCTCTTTTAGTTTTACAGTTAATGCTTTAAAAGAGGCTTTGATTTTGATCGAACTGTTAAGAAAAATGGATAGAAATTTTTACATGTTACAATAATTCTTGATTGTTATCAATTGATTTTGCAGTTTGTGAATTTTTAAGCTGATTGGCTGTGTTCTCTTCAGTCTGTTAAAGCCTATTTTTTGATCATTTTCCTGCTTATTTTTGCAACTGACAGAATATAAGGGAAATAAAATTAGATAAAAGCAAGACAAAACACTTTTTGCTTCTTGTTAGTGTCTTGATCTTTTTGATTATTGGTGTTTTTTTTTTTTTAACTAAAGGGTTGGGAGATGGAAATTAATAGCCAGGCAATGTCAAAAAAATCCCTCCTATGCTTATAGTATTTTATGAATATAATTTAGTTTTACTTAAATATCCTAAGTATTATAATTCTACTACTCTTTCATTTCATAGCCAGATCTTTAATTTTAAATGTTTAGAATTTGAGGTTAAATTTATAACTTAGGCCACTTGAGAAAGGAACTAATTATCTTAAGTGGTATAATATCTGTCAGTAGAAGCATGGTGATTTGTTAACTGGTTTGATATTTCTTATAACCTGGAGTCTAGATTTTTGCCACAGTGAAATTATGTGCAGCCTGTTACTATGAAATAAGGGTTGTTTTATGTAAATTAAAATTTTTTTTCATTTTGGGGGGGAGCACCGGGATTCAGTTTTAACTGACCTGTAGTATAAGTCTATAATGTGACAACTGTATTAATAGGTTACCCCAGATCACAGTAGAAGTTACATGGTACTATTTGTTTACCTGTTTTTAATACATTAAAAATATAGATGAACCTAGTTCTTTCCATTGATATTTTAGATGTTTTGAATTTGAGAAATTCTGATTATGAATAACTTAAAACCTCACATAAATTTGTAAATATTAGCACATTTACTAACTTGGTAATTACCTTTGTATATATCAGTGAACAAAGTATGAAGGTCACTTAAGATGGTTAAAGGAAGGTAAAATCCTTTATTTTTTTTTTAGAATGTTCACTTTTTATTAAATAATGATCAAGTATCACTTTATTCATGTCATAATCAAAAAGAAACATTTAGTAATTAAATGCCTCATTTCATGTTTCCTTTTGGTTGCTGTGACTGTCTTCTGCATATGTCAACCTATTCATCTGAAAATTAATGGCTCTTGTAAGGTAAGGAGTCTTATTATCTTCCTCTGAAGTTTCAGCTGATAATGTTCACAGCTCTTGTCCTCAGTCTGCAAACCATTTGGATTGCAGCAGCAAATCCTTTGATTTTTCTGGCCCAGTAGCAAAATATGGATTATATCATAATTCCTCTGTTATACCAAGTCACTATTTACTCCATAAAAAAAAGAAACTTGACAGACCTAAAAGTGAAAAGAAATTAGAATCATGTAAGTTAACAAAAGAGCTGTCCCTAGCTGACCTAATCAATGATATGCCAAGAGATTCTTATAAAAGTCAGCCATCAGTCAGATTACCACCCACAGATAGTGTGGAGAGTCTACCTTCAAAGAGTCTAGATGGTAATTTGTTAAGACCTCATGTGTCTGAGTGTATTTCCAAAGATGATTCTGCCTTCAAAGGCATACCAGATTTAAAATCCTTAATGATAAAAAACACAGCACCTAATAACTCATCAACTATTCAGAATGATTCAGTACCTGATTTGCAAAACATTCCAGTACAGAACAGTTTAGGAAGTTTAAATAATCCTTCATTGGAAAATATGGCTCTTGATAATTTAAATGCTAGTAAAACGACTGAAGTTGGAATTGTTTCTTCAGTTGAACAAAGTAATAAGAATTGCATATTAAAGAGTGACAACTTGCAGTTTTCTCAGTGTGAAAGTCCATCCCTAGCTGAACTGTTTGAGGAACACAAGAAAAACAATCCAAGCGAGTGCTTTACTTTACCTGATTTTTGTCACCAACCATCTTCCAGTTTCACAGATCTCAGTTTGGGATCTTTTCCCTTGTCACAACTAGCAAATCGGTATCAGTCTTCAACTGGAATATCAGAGTTAACAGGATCTCTATCATCTTTGGCATTTTGTAAAGCTTCTCCGACAAGAGACCTTGAGAATTTGTCACTTTCTGATTTGATTGCAGAAACGATTGATATAGACAACCCTCAGATTAGGAAAGATTCCTGTATGCTCAGTTTATCTGAAATGAGGTCACCTGGAATAGACTCAAATATTGATCTTAGTGTCCTCATAAAAGCCCCAGATTTTGTTCCCAAACCTGTAGTAGACCAATCAGTTGCTCCAATACCAGAAACTAAAGTTCTAAGTTCAAAATTAGGGAAAAATTCCAATTCTGCTAAGGATAATAAGAAAAACAGTAAAAGCTCTCTGCCTAGGAAACCACCTTTTTCTCTCTCTTGGACCAAAGCCCTTGCTGCCAGACCTTCAGCTTTCGCTTCAACCCTGTGTCTTCGTTACCCATTGAAAAGCTGCAAGCGACGTACCCTTGATCTCTATAAGGCTTTTCTTTATAGTAGACAAGTCCAAGACGTAAAAGACAAAGATATAAGTCCTCTTATAGCAATAACACCGTTTGACTTCAAATCAGCATCTCCTGATGACATTGTGAAAGCTAATCAAAAGAAAGCTTTTACTAGAGAATAGTAACAAAAGGAAAACTTGCTAACTGTTGTAGAGCTTTTTCTTTTAAATTAATTTAATTTTAAGCTTTTATAGGGTTACTTTATATTACGGGATTTAAGTTGTGAAATTTATATTAAAATTGTCTTAAGTCAGTTGATAAATTTAGTTGATATATGCTTTTGCACTGAAATTTCTTTTTACTATATCTTCTTTTAGTGATAACTGGCTTTAAGTTGATAGCCTGTAATAGGTGTATGTTTACAAAGTGCTTATGATAACTTGATATTGTGAAATCAAACCTCAGCTATTTTTGTTTAAAGCATTCAGCTTTGAAAATTTTTATGATGAGACATTTTCTTTTATAAAATATTTTTGTGCTTTGTTCTTAAATGAAAATGCTACCACTTGGGATTAGTATAGTTTAGTGATAAAGATTTTTCTTGTGATATATGGCATGGCATAGCCAAGACAGTATTATATTTTGAAATATTAATGAAATCATTCCAAGTTTGATTATTTTTCTGCCAGTGAATACTAAAACTTTTCTATTAGAAAATCTTAAAATTCCTAACTTTTAAGAATACTGTTAGGTTGTTGAAATAACATTTTTCATGATATAAAATATAAATCCTTTTAAGGGACCATGTACATATTGAAGATGGATTAATACATAATTTATTTTTATACATTTTCAAAACCATTTGTCCTAAATGAACACTTTAAAATAAATATGTAGAAGGTCTTTTCAAGTATGGTTGCATGTTCCTTGAGTAATCTACCAGATCTCTTTCATGTTTTGTTTTGTTTTTCTTTTTACTATAAGTAATGAAATGTGGACTTTAACTCTTTGCTACTAGACAGCTCTGTGTGCTATAATGACAAAGTTTCAGCAGTAGTTGACCTAGTAAGATCTCTTCTAGTGAGCAGAACAAGTAGGTAATTCATCTCTTAAAGCAGTCGTCCTCAACTAGCAGTCAGAATCACTGGGGAAATTATTTTCAAAATGTAGCTATTGTGACTTCACTCCAGACATGGTGAGTCATTTCTGAGGGATGACATTTGGAAATGTGTATTTTCAGGATGGTCCCCAGTTAATTCTGATGGGTTACTTCTACTTGAGAATCGGTCCCTTAAAGAAATCAGTAGAATGAAAGGAATTACTAATGCTGGGAATAACACCTGGCCAACTTGAATTTTTAATTTGTATTTTCTAGTAATTAGGAATACCAAGGAATATTGCAGATTAGGAATTAGCACCTTTTTTGTTAGAAGATAATGTTATTAGTTATTTCTTGCAGGAAAAAAGTAGTCTATAAAATGTTGTTTCTTAATGAGAACAAAATAGCTATATTTTCCCAGTAAAAAATATTTTCTCTGACTACTACTTTAATCTGTGTTTGATAATTTTTTAAAATATTTCTTGTTTCTGTTTATTTTCAGAATGACATCCCAATATCCCAGTATTTTTAGTTGTATATGATGTTTTTATATCCAGTGTTTTGGTGGGAAAGCTTAAGCCAGCCTTATGTCCTTGTTGTTCTTGACTAAACACTTTGTGACATCTTCACTTTTTGTTTCTAACTGCAGATTTCAGTGCGTATCCTACTGATGCTTAGATCATATGAATTACAAGTTATATTTTGTGATCAGTTTTGAAGTTTGAATTACCCCAACTGCTGATTTTGTTTTTCTAGTCTTGAACTTTAATTGGATATTTTAGTAATTTTGAACTATTAGTCTATGACTCATCAACTAGATTTATATACTGTAGGCAGTCTCCAGTTTAGAAGTGAATTGTATTCTAAGTGTTTGTTTAGAACTGACAATAATTCTTGATAGATTAAATGCTGCCCAAGTGGTCCCTTTGCACATAAATCCACAAATACATATTTAATCCATATTGAAATCGAACAGCATTACTTTTATATTATCTTTTATAACAAACTAATTTTCAAGTGGAAATACAATACTTTAAAGCCATATAGTAGGTCTTGTAGCGTGAACTAGATCTCCCTTTGTTGGATGATCAGGATTGTGACTTCTATTTATGATGTTATGATTTTAGGGGAAAAATATTCTATATTACAAGGTGATAGGGAAGGTAACAATTTTTAAATAGGTCTCTGTATTTCTGTTGTGATGGCTACTGGTCCGTCAGGCACATACCTGACAGGCACTTGCCCCATTGACTAAGGAAGTGTCACAGTCTCTGAGATTCAGAGAGTGGGACCAAGAAGACCCACTGTCCCTTCTGTTTTTGGCCATTAGCCTTTGGTAAAGAGACCCCATGGACTGTACCCTATCAGACTTCTCCATCCATGGGATTTTCCAGCAAGAATACTGGAGTGGGTTGCCATTTCCTTCTCCAGGGGGTAAAGAGACTAGTGCCTGCTTATTCATGGATATTTTCCTAGTGAGGACAGTTGCTTGCACTAAGTGCATCTTCTGCACCAGCTGCTGTTTACTGATTGACTGCTGTCTTGGTAGCTCAGGTATGCTAAGTGTTTTTGGTCTATTTTCCAAGTGCAGAGCCATTTTTATTTGTGTTATGCTCAAATATTAATAGCATACTTTAAGAATAGAAATAATGTTGTAATTATATTCTAAATGATACAAAATACAAGATGTTTGAAATGACCATTTTTCCTCTTCACTTTTTTTGATTTTTTAAAAGAGCTGTTGTTCACAGATGTTTTTCTGTCTTGCATTTGGTTGGTCTTTTTGGTTATGGTTCTTGCCATTAATTGCAAAGAACAAGGTATCACTTCTGTACAGAACACTTTGCTTATCATTTCTTTCTTAGTTCTATCTTTTTCCTATTTCCTAGTTACTGAACTGGTATTTTAACCTCTTCCCACCCCCACCCCTGCCTTAGCTTTGAATCTTTCTTTCTTGAACTTTTCTTTCAGCCTTTTCCCCCCTCATATAAATAGTAATAACTGTTCGCAGTGTACTATATTTAATTTCTTGTGGTCAGTGGGAGATCATACAATTAATTGCCATACCAAGGGTAAAACTAGTCCAGTGCTTTTAAATATGCGGACCATTGCAAATTAGCAAGCACACAGTTATACACTGAGGAATAACTGTGTATCAGGTTTCTGTTTGGTGTTCATACAAGTGTATATTTACTTGTAAAATCAGTTTAGTAGTACCCTAGAAATTGTTTTCTATTTTATAAATGAAGGTAATGCTGACTAGATAGGGAGGGATTGATACAAATCCTTTATTAATTTTCTTTTGTAATTATATAAAGCTCAGTGTATGCAGTTGTATATTGTAATTTCAATTTCTAGGATACAAAAGATTTGTCACATTTTGAATGTACGTATACATTTTTGTAAAAGCCACATCGGAATAAATTATAATTCTGGGGTTTTCTAAAATCAGGTGTGAAAACATCACAATTTATCCATTAGGATTTTTTATATAAGCTTAATATTTCAGAGTGATATTTTAATAATTTATGATAAAGGTTTCTGTAAACAAGTTGAAAAATGCACTACCTGGTTGTGCAGACTTTCTTTGAAGATATTTGTCATTTAGAATTCTTATTTTCCAAAAGGTAGAATTTGTATTTTTACTTTTGAGGACTCACATAGAAACATTCTTAAAGTATAGATTATGGTGAATATGGATAATATAATTGCAAAGGTGGCAGTGGAAAATAAAACATTTGATAAAGTACACATTTCTGATGTTGACATGCCTGGTTTATATGACTTAAAGGAAAGCATCCTTCTAGTTATAGGACATAGCTGGAGATGATCAAAGATGTGATTCTCAAATGGGATGGGAAAATGGGTACTTAAACACATAGTTATATTTATTGCAGTGTGTATGGGATGCATGACATTACACTCTCCGAAGCTGACATCTTTGTCTTCCTGATCCAAGCTGCGACCTCCTCCTGTTTCCTCTCTTTATTAGCAATATCAGCATCTTCCCAGTTGCTCAAGCCAGAAACCTGGGTAGCATCATCGTTGATTTTGCTTCCTCATTTACTTCTTATAATTGATTGTTGTTGTTTAGTTGCTAAATCGTGTCCAACTCTTTTGTGACCCCATGGACTATATAGCCTGCCAGGCTCTTCTGTCCATTGGATTTTCCAGGCAAGAATACTGGAGTGGGTTGCCATTTCCTTTTCTGGGGAATTTTCCCGACCCAGAGATCAAATCCAAGTCTCCTGCCTTAGCAGGCAGATTCTTTACCACTGAGGCCCCTGGGAAGCCCTGTAATTGATTCCAGTCCTATTGATTCTTCTTTACTAATAAGTAATTATATGTGTGTACATATACAGTGGATTGTTCTTATTTGTGGTAGTTATATTTTATAAAGTCATAAATGAGTGAACACTGAATGAAAGGCAGACACTGACTTAGCAAAAACTGAACCATTGCTCCCATAAGAAATACAAGGTTAGGTTCCTGTGATCCTCTGGTCACAACATTTTTGTCAATCAATCAATACATGACCTTGTTTTATGTATGTTTAAAGACACTTTGTTTAATATGTATTATTGATATATTATTGATTCATTGAAATTGAACTCATAGCCAGTAGCACTATAACTTAATGCCTAACACTATCTATATGCATCTTTTTAATTTGTAAGGTGCATCACAGCTGCTTTGTGCTTAACACTAGACAGTGCTTCAGACTACTCTTGGGGACCATTTTAAACAGCAGAATCACCAACTGATATCACAGGGTGAAAAATGTGGCATTTAAGAGGTCATGAAAAAGGATACTGCTTTATGAGAGTTGAAACAAGAAGGCAGAATGCATATTATTTGACCTCAGTTGGGAACATGCATGTTAGGCTAGTAAAATTTTTTACTGTTCTACACTGTCCACAAGAGACTGCAAAAGTGCTGAAAGTCATGGTTTTTAGTGATAGCTGAATCCATGAATATGGAATCCTCAAGTACAGATTGATTGTCCATTTTTTGATCCATATTCTTTGCTCTTATTACTGCTTTTTCTCTTAAAGACTATTAGCGTGGGCAGAATTCCTAAAATATTTAACTGGCTTCTTTACTTCTCAGTTAATTTTCTCTCAGACACTTTCTACAATACAGGTAGAGTGAATTTTCCGAAATGTAGTTCTAATTTTCTGTTGCCCTGTTTAAACCCTTCATTTTATTGTAAGACCTTTTGTCATCTGGTTTCTCTTTGTGTCACCCACTACCCAAATCCACCCAAGAACACCTACCTGAGTTTCCTCTGCTTCTATAGTGCTTTGCCCTTTCCCCTCCTGGCAATTAGATCTTGAGGCTGTGGTTTATATATCACTTTACTCCTAATCCTGGGATAGGGGAACCATCTTGTGTACCCATTATTCACCGTATTCCTTTTTACTTCCACCTCATGTAAAATCATAACCTCTGCCCCTTTCTCTGATAACCCTGCTTTACTGTTCCTCACAACCCTTATATCATCTGTCATTGTGTGTGCGCACAGTTTTATTTCCCTCCTGTTCTTTGTAATCCCCCTATCCCCCCACCACAATGCAACTTCTATGAATGGAACGTCTTTATTGCTATATTCCCAGCTTAGAATAAATATATCTGGCACATACGTGTAGGAAAGAATTTAAAGTAAAAAGTGAGTTTCAGTCTTAAATACTGTCCCACATCTTATTCCCCGAGAGGAAGCTGTAAAGCAAATCTGTAAAAAAATATTTTATATTTCTCTGGAACTATTTGTGTGTTAGACATATCAAATTTGTATACATATCATTATACAAATGGGAGGATACTGTAACACTTGAATATCTGTGTCACTTAGCATGCTAAGTATATTGCAGGTTTTTCCTTACCAGCATATAGACATCAATCTCATTCTTTTTAAAAGCCGTGTAGAATTCCATATGTTTATGCATTAAATAGTCCCTGTTAACATTTTCTTGCTATCACTACTGACTCCTGAATGAACATCCTATGTTTCTACTGATTGATTTTCTAGGCCCATAAGTATATACTTTAAAATTTTTGATAGATATTGTCTAATTGTCCTTAATAGAACCTGTGCTAATTTCCTTTCCACACAAGTTTATGAGTGCGTTTTGTTCAAATTCTCACAGAAAGGATTATTGCTCTTTTGGGTATTATGCCAACCTGATAATTGGAAAGTATTCTTATCATTTGTTTATATGTCTTAAATGAGTGAAACTGACTACTTTGTCATACGTTTGAATCTATTTGTATTTCTTAGAACTACCTATTCCTAATCTTTTACGATTTTTCTGCTGGCTCTCCTTCATAATGACTTCTAGGAATATATGTGTTTGTGTATTTAATATATTTGATTTTTATATTTAAATTCTAAGAAAATTAATCCTTTTGTTATGTGCATGGAAAATATTTTTTCTTTGTCATCTTTTAGATCATTTATAAGACAAATTGTTGATTTTATATATATAAATATTAACATTTTATATTAAAAGTTTCTAATTCATATTAAAATTTATAACAAATTAATAAACGATTAAATAATTTGATATTCATAATATAGAATATTTAATATTAATAATAAAGTATATTAAAGTTTACTAATCTTTTATGGGTTTTTGTTTGAAAGTTCTACTTTACTACAAGATAATTTTAAAAAAATTGCTTCTTCTCTGTGTTTAGCAGGTTCTCTCTCTTTTTTTAAAAAAACATTTGAGTGTTTGATTTAGCTGCTGTAGTGGGTAAGGAAGAAACATAGTTTCCAACATGTTTTCTTTTTCAATAGCTCCATTTTTCACAGTTACTTTTTGTTGTATTACATGTCCTTTTTCTTTTTTAACCTGATTTGAAATACCATCTTTGACGGACGCTAAATGTTCCTCTCTCCATCTGTTTTGCATTTTTTGAGACTCTGTGCTATTCTATTTCTTTGTCTTGTTCTGTGCCAGTATCAAATTTTCAATTACTGTAGCTTTATATTACTGTTAATTTTAAATATCTTATAGGCTGTCTTGTTTTTTAGTCTTCTTTTTCATTTAGTGTTGTTCATTTGCTAAGTTGTGTCCAACTCTTTGTCACCCCATGGACTGCAGCGTGCCAGGCTTCCCTGTCCATCACCATCTCCCAGAGTTTGCTTAAACTTATATCCTTTGAATCAGTGATGCCATCCAACCATCTCATCCTCTGTTGTCCCCTTCTTATCCTGCCTTCAGTCTTTTCCAGCATCAGGGTCTTTTCCAGTGAATTGGCTCTTCACGTCATGTAGCCAAAGTATTGGAGATTCAACTTCAACATCAGTCCTTCCAATAAATATTCAGGGTTGATTTCTTTTAGGATTGACTAGTTTAGTCTCCTTGCTGTCCAAGGAACTCTTGAGAGTCTTTTCCAGCACCACAGTTCGAAGACATCAATTCTTGGGCACTCAGCCTTCTTCATGGTCCAACTTTTATATCAGTACATGACTCCTGGAGAGACCATACCTCTTACCGTATGGACCTCTATTGGCAAAGTGAAGTCTCTGCTTTTTAATACATTGTCTTAGTTTGTTATCGCTTTTCTTCCAAGAAGCAAGTGTCCCTTAATTTCATGTCCACAGTCACCATCCGCAGTGATTTTGGAGCCCAAGAAAATAAAGTCTGTCCCAGTTTCCATTTTTTCCCCATCTATTTGCCAAGAAGTGATTGGAATAGGTGCTGTGATATTCCTTTTTTCAGTGTTGATTATAAAAGCCAGCTTTTTCACTCTTCCTTTTTCACCTTCATCAAGAGGCTCTTTAGTTCCTCTTTGCTTTCTGCCATAGGGTGATATCATCTGCATATCTGAAGTTGCTGAAATTTCTCCCAGCAATCTTGATTCCAGCTTGTGATTCATCCAGCCTGGCATTCCTACATGATGTACTCTGCATAGGAGTTAAATAAGGGTGACAATATAGAGCCTTGACATACCCCTTTCCCAATTTTGAACCAGTCCATTTCATGTCCAGTTCCAACTGTTGCCCCTTGACCTGCATACAGGAGGCAGGTAAGGTGGTCTGGTGTTCCCATCTCTTTAAGAATTTTCCACAGTTTATTGTGATCCACACAGTCAAAGGTGAGAAAAAAATAATCTGTCTTCATTAGGCACTAAACATTACATTATTAAATGGAGTTTCTAGTATTGGCCTAGTCTTGTAATACTGGAACATTCCTAATTGGTCGTGGTAAATTTTTTTTTTTAATGGAATGGATTTTATTTGAAAATATTTTATTTAAAATTGTTTTGTATGTTCATAAAATTATACAGTTGTGTGTATGTGTTGTTTGTCATGTTTTGGTTTCTCTTGTGATAGTTTTTTAGAGAATTTAGAATTTTCTTTATTCTTATAATTTGAAGGGCAGTGAAATTATTTGTTTTATGATAGGAATTATCTTTCTCAATATTCTAAGGTCAGCTTGGGAAGTTTTAATTTTCTGAAAATGATCTATTTTGTCTGGTTGACAGATGATTTTGTTTTGCATTGTAGCAAACATTGTCTACTAGTAGTCATTTGCTGCTAAGTCGCTTCAGTCGTGTCCGAATCTGTGCGACCTCAAAGATGGCAGCCCACCAGGCTCCCCCATCCCTGGGATTCTCCAGGCAAGAACACTGGAGTGGGTTGCCATTTCCTTCTCCAGTGCATGAAAGTGAAAAGTGAAAGTGAAGTCGCTCAGTCGTGTCCGACTCCTAGCAACCCCATGGACTTCAGTCTACCAGGCTCCTCCATCCATGGGATTTTCCAGGCAAGAGCACTGGAGTGGGGTGCCATTGCCTTCTCCAGTAGTCATTTATGAAATGTCAAACACAGAGAATAATGTATCAAGTACTTATGAACTTGCCATTTAGATTCAACAGAAGGTAGCATTTTGTATTACACATTTCTGGTATTTGTTTTTGTTCTAAGAAATATATTGTTAGATTGAAATCCGAGTCCTGTACTTTTCTTGTTTCTCCCTACTCCCTTGAAGTTGATATGCATTGTTCCCATTCTCTCTTTCTTAACTTTTGTCTCTATAGCTACTGTTTTTCTTATGAAAACTGTATTTGCTGTAACGTGGATTCTTTTAGTTACTATTTTCTGTGTTCTTTTAGAGCTATTGTTATTTTCTGGATAATCCCCATTTTAATTTTGATTTTCTTTTTAAGCCAAGAATCGAAGTGTTCTTTTTTTCTTAAATCCCAGTTTGCTGTGGGATTTTTATTTGCTATTTTTGTTATAATTTTTGATTTCATTGTGCTGTCATCAGAGAATGTGGTTGGTACATTTTACTTTTTGAAGTTTATTCAGTTTTTCTTTGTTGTCCAATGTAGTTTTATCATTATTTCATAGGCTAATGTCAGTAATAAATTCTGTCTGACTAATCCAAAATATATTTCTGTTACTTTTCAAATTTTACAGAATAATAACATGTTACCATTTCTAAAAAATTTGTCAACTTTAAACAGTATGTATGTATGTGCTGCTCTCTCATGAAAGATGAAGAAATTGACACACATACTTCATCTCCTCTTATAATTTTTATTAATATTTTAAGTTTTTAGGGAAAGTATTTATACCTCTTTTTTAAACCTTATTAACTGAATTACTAACTTTAATCAGTTCTTTGATGAGTCCTTACTTTAAAAGTTGAGCTCATCAGAGTTATACTTTTTCATACTTGACCTCTTCTCTCCTTTTATCTCCTGATGATTTTAGTCATATTATTTAATGTAGTACCAAAAATTTTAACACTTTCCTTAGATTTTGTACTCAAATTTTCCTTAGTTTTTAACCAACTGTAGTTATATTAAGCTTGATTGGTTTCTCGTGGTTAGGCCTCTATTTATCACTTATTTGACATCTTTTCCATCTCTCACCTTCCCCTCTTCCCAAAATATTCATTTGAAATTTTCCCCAAGTTGTTGAATATATTAAAATGATACTGTGACGTATATCTGCATTAGAAATAATAGTCCTTGGTTTGTCTTTTTTTTCTGGAGGGTCTTGCAGACATTGCTCTACAGTTTTCTATCATATATACTTCTAGCATGGCTTTTTAAATTTCTGAAAGTAGTTGTATTTTTTGTTTTGATTTTTTTCAATCTGTATTTCTTGTAAGCTCTGCTGGCTTATTTTTTACTTTTTTCTTCTGTTTGTTTTTTATCATCTTTTCTTTTATTGTGTGTGTTTGTGTGTGTGTGTGTGGATGTGTAGGGAGGGTATGTTTTTTGAGGGGAAAAGTGAGAGAAACAGCTTTACTTTGTCTTTTTAACTGGATATATCTTTCCAACAAACCCACTCCAATATTCTTGCCTGGGAAATCCCGTAGACAAAGGAGTCTGGTGGGCTACAGTCCATGGGGTCTCAGAAGAGTCAGGCTTAGCAACTAAATAACAACAGTCTTCCCAGCAACACTTGATTAGATTAAATGCCCCAAACAGCTGTGAAGCTAGATAACTTGAGAAGTTTGTGAATAATTTCTTTTTGGGTATGTGATAGGACAGACCTTGTTCCAAAAGCTTTGATGCTTAGGTATAATAATTCCCCTGACCATAGCATCCTGTCTTTGTGGTAACATACCACTGAAGTCTAGGAGAAAGCTTTTTTTTATTACGCTTATTTGGGAGTATATATAGACACACATATGTTTTGGCTGCACTGGGCCCTCTGAGGTGTGCATGCGCTTTGTTGCGGCACACCGGGCCTTCTCTAGTTGTAGCACTTGAGCTCTAGCGTGCTTGGGCTCAGTGGTTGTAGCATTGAGTATGATGGGCTTAGTTGCCTAATCAGGGATCAAACCCATATCCCTTGCATTGGAAGGTGGATTCTTAACCACTCTACTAACAGGGAAATCCCTCAGTATATTTGTATTCTTAGAATTTTGGAATGAGAACTTAATGTCTATGTGAAAGTTAACCTTTTATCCTGTAATAAGTTAGAACTCTTCAATTTCTAAGGTGATGTATTAAATATTTATGTGTCTCCTTAACTTAGATAACATTTGAGTTCATTTTATAAGCATATGTAATATTGAACCATTATAGCAAGTATAAATAACCTTAGATTAGGTTATCATATAATTTTGCTATACATTTGTATGGGTGAACTGCCAAAGGAGTATATATTTAGGGATTAAAATCATGGGACAATCTGTTTTCTGTTGATAGTTTTTTGTCACCTTAAACCTACCAGGAGGGGAGGGATTCACTACCAAACTATAAAACTAAGTAGCATTTTTTTTTCCATAAAGAAATCCAGAAATTGAAATGTACGTATTATTTTTGTTTGAAAGGAAAATTCTGGGCAGAAGAATCTTACTATTTATGCTCTAAAATTTTATAATTAGTCAACCAACTTAGAAGAGAAAGTTTTCGACACAATGAACGCTTCTTTGTAAAATTAAGCATTTTAACTCTTTTGATTGCTGTTGAGGCTTTTTCTAACACTGGGTTTATTTAGATTATTTTAGAAAAATACTTGGTCTAAAAATAAGTAAACATTAAAGAAAAAGTAGTTGGTCCACAAATAGGAGGGAATCACGCATAATTTAAATTTAACATTTTAGGTACTTCCCTGGCCAAGCAGTGGTTAAGACTCCACATTTCCACTGCAGGGGCACAGGTTTGATTCCTGGTCACAGACTTACGTAAGAGCCTACATGCCATGTGGTGTGGCCAAAAAAATATGTTTAGCATTTATATGGTTCTTAGAATTGGTATGTCCATTGCATTAATCATAGCTTTAAGAAAAGTCATTGTTTACAAGTGTTGGAGGGTTTGGAGAAATATATTTGATTTCCTTATTTGGAGAAATATACTTGAATACTAAAATTTGTCTTGAGAGGAATTGGTTTGCTCATACTGTTTAGAAACCTCTTATGTATCATTTTCCTTTCCCTTTTGAATTTATTCTGGTTTTACCTTTCAAGTGAAGTTTTCATGTACAAAATAGAGCCTAATTTTACATGAGGATATAGTTAATTTGCAGGCATTGTTTTGCTAGTTTTATAGTATTAATAGTCTCTTAAACAGATGTCATATAGTGTATATCTACTATAGTGTATATTACTATTTGAATATCTATGAAGTGTTATTTGTAACTGTACTCAGATGATGATTGTCATAGTCTAGCCTTGCTTCTCAGTGGCAAATTGTTCCCTGGAGAAGATTACAAGAAATTAAAGATAAAGCAGAGCTGTAGACCCTTGCAATGAGGCCTTTTTTTTTTTTTAAACTTACTGCGCTTTATTTGTCTCTCTCTTCAGCATAACCTAAGTAACTAAATAGACATAATAGTGACATTAAATTTTTAGGAGGATATGTAACCTCTTTTTCTCCCTTCTCAGGTCAAATATATTATGAGATTTTAATCCTTGAAGTAAAGACTATGATTAACTTGAAAAGTGTACCTTACAAAGAAAAATTACTAATACAGCATGTTATGAACAGTTCTGAATCTATATGAACTTTTCATGAATGTACTTAAATATATATTTTATTTTGCTTTAATCTTTTTATAGGGAGTTATATTTAGCTGGAATTTTTTGATTTCATCTTTTAAGTATATTTTTCTTTGAAGAGTCTTCTCATTAATTTTTCACTGAGTAATTTTATTGAAGCAGTTAGAAGAATTTTATACTTGCACAGAAAGCTTCAGAACTAATTGGCTTTCTGCTTTAAAATTATGTGGGCTTCTAAAGGAAGTGGTTTATTTCAGTTAAAAACTTAAGTAGTTCAGAATGTTCTCAGATATGTCTTAAGATTCTCTTTGTGTATACACCTACACTGGAAAAACTGAAGCACTAATTGCTTAATTTAAAAATAATTTGCTTTAGACTCTCAAAACAGCCTGTCTTCTTTGTATAGCCAGTACCATGTAAGAATTGCATGAATGTTAAATAGAGTTTTCTTTTCATCCTAATTACCTTGTTTTTTTTAAACCATAGAAATTATAATCAGATTACATATATTTGTATATACTTTCTTGTTTCATTCCAAGGCAATTATAAATCCTTTTAAATATTTTTTTCGGAGAAAGAATTGCTAAGTATTTAGCTAGGGATTAGGATGGATTAGAATGGGAACTGATAAATACAGTTCAATTTAGCTAGCATTTATTGCATGTTCACTTTTTGGCAGAAAAATATGGTAGCCACTGGGGACATAGATTTATACCCTAGACTTTTCCTTAGAATTTTATAGTAGTCCCTCAGGAGCTAAGTCTGATTTAATAGAAGCACCAGATATAGCCAAGGTGTTTTCCCGTGGCTGTGTTTGAAAGTGTTCTGTTCTGGAAACTGCCACTTCTCAAGGGGAGATAGGGAAGTGAATTAATGCATTGAAGGTAAACTTTGTGTCAGGCTTTGTATATATTTTATTTGGTTTTTATAAGAATCTGTGAGGTAGGTGGAAGAAACTGAGGCTTATATGAAATAAATAATTTGCCATACTTCACAGCTATTAAGAGCAAATTGTAACTCAAATTGAGTTCTTTTGGACTTGGACATCCTTTAAAAATTTTTTTTATTTTGATTTATTTAAAATTGAAGTATAGTTAATTTACAGTGTTGTGTTAGTTGAACACACTTTTCATTGTTATATATTACTTGCAACAAGTTTTTATATTGTAAATTTAATCTTGTTTTGTGGTTCTTTGTGTAACTTAAGAATAAAATTAAATCTCTTGTTGGGGGAATCAGCTTTATCATCAGTGAGGTACTTCAAAATTATTTTCAACTATTTTTCTACTATATTACTTAGAGGTTTTGGCATAGCTATATAGAGAATTGATAACAGTTTCTAAATCCTTGTAAATTAGTGGTCATATAATATGAAGTCCTTTTGTAGTTCATTAAATTTTAAGTCACTGTGTTGTCTTTGATTCCTTAAGCAAACCAACAATTCTGTTTGATTTAAAAATCCTGAAGAATTTTATTTTTTAAATAGTTGTTAGCTTGGTGCCATCTTTAAGCACATGCTTAAATAATACATGATAGTGTTTATTGAGTAAAACTAGAAAGTCCAAATGAGCCAGTGGATACTTAATCCCTTTATTCAGAATTCAGAACTATTCGTATTTTGATGCATTTACACAGTAATGGTAGGCAATATCGATGAGCACTTCAGTTCAATTCAGTCGCTCAGTTGTGTCCGACTCTTTGTAACCTCATGAACCACAGCATGCCAGGCCTCCCTGTCCATCACCAACTCCTGGAGTCTACCCAAACCTATGCCCATCGAGTCGATGATGCCATCCAACCATCTCATTCTCTGTTGTCCCCTTCTCCTTCTGCCCTCAATCCCTCCCAGCATCAGGGTCTTTTCCAGTGAGTCAGCTCTTCGCATCAGGTGGCCAAAGTATTGGAGTTTCAGCTTCAACATCAGTCCTTCCAATGAACACCCAGGACTGGTCTCCTTTAGGATGGACTGGTTGGATCTCCTTGCAGTCCAAGGGACTCTCAAGAGTCTTCTCCAAAACCACAGTTCAAAAGCATCAGTTCTGTGCTCAGCTTTCTTTAGAGTCCAACTCTCACATCCATACATGACCACTGAAAAACACTTACTACACACCAAATATTGTACTAAACTCTTTATACTGATTCATTTATCACATTTAATGTACTCAATTTTTAATAAATCATGTCGAGTAGGGGTGTTCTTTTTTTTTTAATCCTAGTGTCACCAGGAGGCTCTGAGGCTGAAAATGGCTAAACACCGTACCCAGGGCCATAAAACTAGTGAATGGTGGAGCCAAAATTCAGAATAAAATGCTTCTAATATACTAAAGTCCTCTTTTATAGTTTGTGTATGTTTTTCTTCATATAGGACATATTAGTTCTTTTTTTAAAAAATGGGGCCACTTCATTTTTTAACCCATTTAACTTAATCATGTACTACAGACTTAAAAATTTTCTTTACTTTGGTAAATTCTGTTTTCAATTGTGGTAAAATACAGATAGCATGAAATTTATTCACTGTTTTTAAGCATATAGTTCAGTAGTATTAAGTATATTCACATTATTATGCCACCAGTCTCCAGAACTTTTCCGTCTTATAAACTGAAACTCACTACTCATTTAACAACTCTACATTTTCCCGTTCTCAAGTCCCTAGCAACTACTCAGACCTTTGTTGGTATGCCAATAAATTTAGGCTGCATAATATTATTATTTTATCTAACTAAACAGCTATTGTAGGACTTAAGTTTTTCAATGTAATTTTACCAAAAATACTTCAGTAAACATTTTTGTGCATTTTTTTTCAATTATTTTATAAAAGGTTTTTTAAGAATGATATTGCTAGATAAAAAGGTATAGACAGTTTCAATGCTTTAGTACATACTGTGAAGTTACTTTCAGGAAGATTATACTAATTTATTTCTTTCATTTAATTGTTAATCATAATAGCATTGATAGCATTATTGTATAAAGGAAGGATTTTATATTCTTATTGATGTTTTCATTCATTAATAGAGTAGATAAGAGAGAGAGATTATTCCTTTGGTGGGAGGGAGGAGCTATGATGAGAGTCATTTTTGTGTCCCTAAAAATTGTATCCATGGTGCCTGTGTCTAAAATGTCATTTATTCCCTGTTGGCTCAGACGGTAAAGGATCTGCCTGCAATGCAGGAGAGCCGGCTTTGATCCCTGAGTCAGGATCATCCCCTGGAGAAGGAACTTCAGTATTCTTGTCTGGAGAATTCCAGAGGAGCCTGGCGGGCTACAGTCCATGGGGTCACAAAGAGTCAGACACGACTAAGTGACTAACACTTGTACTTCACTTTCACTCATAAGAAGATAGTACCTAACTTTAGAAGTTCAGATGGTGCCAGTGGTAGAGAATCTGCTTGCCAGTGGAGGAGATGCAAGAGACACAGGTACAATCCTTGGTTCGGGAAGACCCCCTGGAGTAGGAAATGGCACTCCACTCCAGTATTCTTGCCTGGAAAGTTCCACAGGCAGAGGAGCCTGGTGGGTCACAGTGCATTGGGCCGCAAAGAGTCAGACATGATTGAGCGAGCACACACTCATAAGTAAAATAACCCATGTAATAAAATTGGCACAGTGTCTGGCACATAAAGAATGCTCAACAAGTGATAATTGAACTTGGTTCAAAGAAATAAAGTGTTTTCTTACTACTATCTAAGGAACAAGTGCCTTAAAAAGTGATTATATAGTAAAGTCTAATTCATTAGGGACTTATATTTACTTCCGCTGAGTTTTTTGGTTTTTTAAAGTCATTCATGACTTTATGTAAAGCCCTTACTTTTTATGTAAGCCCTTTTTGGGAGATGACTTATCTTCTCTCTTAGCCATTTTTAACAGCCTGATATAAATTCTTCCATGTATTTCTTTATTTTCACATAATCATATATAAAAATAAACACATACATAGAGGGATTTTTCATTACTATTATAAAAAAGAAAAGAAGTACTATACTTTTCATTTTCCTTGTCATGCACTATTAACTGGAGTATTTCCAATGTAGTCTTTTGTTGTTGTTGTTGTTTAGTCGCCAAGTCATGTCAGACTCTTTTGTGACTCCATAGACTGTAGCCCTTCAAGCTTGCTTGTTCTTGGGATTTCCCAGGCAATAATATGAGAGTGGGTTGACATTTCCTTCTCCAGGGTTTCTTCCCTACTTAGGGATCAAACCTGGGTCTCCTGCATCGGCAGGTGGATTCTTTACCACTAAGCCACCAGTGAAGCCCATTCTTTTGGTAATTACGTCATATTCTGTGGGATGGCTATGCTATCATTTAGTCAGTATATTGCATACTGAAGGATATTAGTTTTATTTCCAGTTTTTGTTTCTGTGAACTATTCTGTTTATAGAACATCTGTGTACATATCCTTAGAAACTGGGGCTCTTGATTCTGTGAGAGATCCCTGTGGTGGAATTGCTGGGTTTAAAGGTATACTGCTTGCTTTCCAATAGATACAGCCTTTGCTAAATGAGTGGTGGTATGGTTCATCCCTCCCCTCAGCAGTTAGTGTCATTATTTATCTTGATTTTGGACAGTCTGACAGGTAAGAAATTAATGTCTCATTGCTTCGTTAATGAAGTTGAATATGTTTTCATATATTCACTTGCCGTTAAACTTGTTCTGTGAATTGCTAGTTTTGTATATTTTACCCATTTTTAATTAGGTTGTCTTTTTCTTATTAAAATATTTTTATATTACAGATATTAATCTTTTATTAGCATATACATTGTAAATGTTTCCAGTCTTTTCATTTTCTTTATTTATGGTCTCTTTCTACAGAAAAATTTAAAACTTCATATGGTTCTGTTTAAACAGGTTGCAGTCTTGTATTAAAAAAAAAAATCAAGCCTAAGTTGTATATATTCTGTTTTCTTTTGGGAAAATTATATGAGTTTAAGACTTAATTCCTCTAAAATTTGTCTTTGTGTGAAGTGTAAAAAAATAGTCGAACTTGTATTTTCTTTCAGATTTTCATTAGAATTGAAAAGATTCATCAGATTGTATGCTCTGACTGGTAGCATGGGATATAGCAGAAAAGGATGATAGTGCTTGAATTAAATTAATACTGTTTTGTAACCTAGGTCTTTCATTTGGTATCTGCATGACCTTAGTAAAATTACTGGATTTCTCTGAGACTTGAATTTTTCTTTGAAATGGTAAAAATATTCTCTGTCTTGAAGTATTAAGATGATTCATCTTTAACCCAGCTTGTTCCATGTAGCAGTCTCTTAAAACATTAGTTTCCCTTTCCTTTCCTTTGCTAATTGCTTGAAAGTTCATTACATTTGTTATTATGGAGTCATTTTTGGATATTGGATAATATTGGATTTTACCAAGTTTTCTTATTTAGGAATGACTGCCCCACTTTTGGATTCACGATGATGTTTGGAGATGGTTATGACTCATTGCGTATCTTTTTAAAAAAAAATTATAGTTAATTTACAATGTTGCATTGGTTTCAGGTGTACAGCGAAGCAGTTCAGTTTTATATATATATATATGTATATATATATTCATTTTCAGATTATTTTTCCTTGTAGATTATTACAAGATACTGAGTATAGTTCCCTGTACTGTACAGTGATGTTCTAGGCAAGAATACTGGAGTGGGTTGCCATTTGCTCTTCTAGGGGATAGAACTCTTATTGCTCCTAATATAATTTAAATTAATTGCATATATTAGATTATAAAATTTTGTGAATACTACTTCAAAGCATATAATCCAGCCTAATATAAAGTTGAAATCTGTTCATCAAAAGTTTTTAATTTTTAAGATTACTGGCTCAATGATACTTATAGAAAATCGAAAGCTGATCCCAATGAATATTTTTTAGGATAAAACATTTTTTTCTTCTGTATCATAGGAGATGGATACAGAGTGATGGATTTGATAAGGCAGGTTATGCTATATGAAGGATATCTTAAAATGAAAAAATAATTTATACTGAACAAATCACAGTGTGGTTGTAATATTGAAGAAAGTGATTTATTCTCTGTAGCTTACTTGTGCTTTCTAAATGTATATCTAGTAACTAGAATTTATATGTGTACCCAGATTCAATGAAATGATTTTCTATTTGAAGTAATTTTTCATTGAAAATTTAACACACTTTCTTTGAAAATCTTTTTTTTTGCATGTGTTTCTGTATTGAAACACTTATAGGAACTATAATGATTCATGGCAAAAAATGTATTTACCTGGAAAACCTCAGTTTAAAAAAAACCCTAAAAAATATATATTTTAAAACTCTAGATGTTTTGATTTGAATGATTTTAAATTGTAAATTTCTGTCTTAATCATATAAATATGAAAAATAATTTCTTCCTTTTAAAGTTTCTCGAATCTCCATTAACTTATTTTCCTAAATATTTAATGTAGTAAAAGGGGAAAAAGTCACTTATGATTTTCTTACCCAAAGACAAAATCTTGTGTTTTGCCACATCCTTTTAGGATTTTCCTTATGCATTTTTATTCTTTATGTTAGTAAGGTTTGTACAGACAAGTTTACATACAATTTTGTATGCTGTGTTTTCCCTGTCTTCATTTTCTGCCTACTTGCACACATCTTTAAAAGTGGAGTCAATTTTTAATCCAGTTTGATTCAGAGAATACTTTTAAAATGTTTATTAAAAATTATAAACTTTAAAACAAATTAATGTTACAGTGTTTTCACATCTTTGTAGGTCCTGTTTAAATTTGAAATTACTTAACACAATCAGCAGATAAATAAGCTTATTTTCTTAAAATGTCCCTGGTAATACCTCTCATGTTTAGTTATAGATTTTATATGAAACAAACAAACCTGGGTTGTTTTTAATTGAATTTAAGAATATTACTTCCTAGAGAACAGTTTTTCATTACCTAGTATCCTATTTGATGTGGTTAATAATATTAAAATGTTCAAACATTTTAGAGGTTTAATGATATATATATGTGGGGAAGTGGAGAAGGCAATGGCACCCCACTCCAGTACTCTTGCTTGGAAAATCCCATGGACGGAGGAGCCTGGTAGGCTGCAGTCCATGGGGTCGCTAAGAGTCGAACACGACTGAGCGACTTCACTTTCACTTTTCACTTTCATGCATTGGAAAAGGAAATGGCAACCCACTCCAGTGTTCTTGCCTGGAGAATCCCAGGGACGGGGGAGCCTGGTGGGCTGTCGTCTCTGGGGTCGCACAGAGTCGGACATGACTGAAGCGACTTAGCAGCAGCGGCATATGTGGGGAAGAGATTCTCACTGAACAGGCTAAGTAGTTATTTTTAAAAATTGTATGAGGGCAACAGTAAAAGGTCATCTGAACTAATTTCCTGACTTGAGACATCTTCAAACATTTTTAGTTATGAACCTGAAACCAGTCAACAAAAGGTAGATTGATATAATCTGCAAAGAATGTTAACCAGGGCTGGACAAATTGTGAACCTCACTTCTTCATCTATAAAATTAGTTTTACACTAAACAAGTCATTCACAGTAATTTTTCTTTTTTTTTGCCCCAGGACACCTGAGATGTACCACTTTCTTGTCAGGATCGGTACCTGTCAGTGACAATACTTTTCAAAGGGGAAGAGGGCAAGAATGTGCTTGCACTTACCTTCTCCTCGCAAGCTGAGAATCACTGAGTCAGGGAACCTATTACTTCTTTCCATACATAAGATTATGTAATCTTGGTGAATATTCGAGTGCTTAGTATATATTAGGCCACTGGACTTGCTCTTGTGGAAAAGAAATTTAAAAATATCCTTCTGGAGCTCAGAGGTTAGTTGCAGAGGTAAGGCACATACTTATACTGATAGATGAGAAATGATATATGCTACATGAAGATTTACAATAAAGGTTTTTTATTTCAAGTCGTATCACTTTGGTCTGGAATTATCATTTTTAAGAATTTGGGATTATTGTGTGTGACCTAAATTTGATAGCATTATGCTATAATGTATGTTTTAGACCCTAAATATCCCATTCCCCACCTAAAATGAGCATAAGCAAAAGGTTAAGAAGATTGTATCCAGATGTTTGTTATTAGAGGCAGGCTAGCGTACCCTTCTAGTTTCCCACTGAAAATTAAAATTCTACTAATTGGAAACATCTATGTTAAGCTGAGAAAGATTTAAATTCTAGGCTCTATATTAGCAGATTTTGAAACGGCAAATATTAAATGAAATCAGAATTACTAATTTAACATGATCAGAAGTATCTAAGTAGACAACTAAAATCAGAAAATTGTAAACTACCGCACATTTGCACTCATCTCACATGCTAGTAATGCTCAAAATTCTCCAAGCCAGGCTTCAGCAATATGTGAACCGTGAACTTCCAGATGTTCAAGCTGGTTTTAGAAAAGGCAGAGGAACCAGAGATCAAATTGCCAACATCCGCTGGATCATCAAAAAAGCAAGAGAGTTCCAGAAAAACATCTATTTCTGCTTTGTTGACTATGCCCAAACCTTTGACTGTGTGGATCACAGTAAACTGTGGAAAATTCTGAAAGAGATGGGAATACCAGACCACCTGACCTGCCTCTTGAGAAATTTGTATGCAGGTCAGGAAGCAACAGTTAGAACTGGACATGGAACAATAGACTGGTTCCAAATAGGAAAAGGAGTACATCAAGGCTGTATATTGTCACCCTGCTTATGTAACCTATATGCAGAGTACATCATGAGAAACACTGGGCTGGAAGAAGCACAAGCTGGAATCAAGATTGCTGGGAGAAATATCAATAACCTCAGATATGCAGATGACACCACCCTTATGGCAGAAAGTGAAGAGGAACTGAAAAGCCTCTTGATGAAGGTGAAAGAGAAGAATGAAAAAGTTGGCTTAAAGCTCAACATTTAGAAAATGAAGATCATGGCATCTGGTCCCATCACTTCATGAGAAATAGATGGGAAACAGTGGAAACAGTGTCAGACTTTATTTTTTGGGGCTCCCAAATCACTGCAGATGGTGACTGTAGCCTTGAAATTAAAAGACGCTTACTCCTTGGAAGAAAAGTTATGACCAACCTAGATAGCATATTCAAAAGCAGAGACATTACTTTGCCAACAAAGGTCCAACAAAAAGTCAAGACTATGGTTTTTCCTGTGGTCATGTATGGATGTGAGAGTTGGACTGTGAAGAAAGCTGAGCACCGAAGAATTGATGCCTTTGAACTTTGGTGTTGGAGAAGACTCTTGAGAGTCCCTTGGACTGCAAGGAGATCCAGCCAGTCCATTCTGAAGGAGGTCAGCCCTGGGATTTCTTTGGAAGGAATGATGCTAAAGCTGAAACTCCAGTACTTTGGCCACCTCATGCGAAGAGTTGACTCACTGGAAAAGACTCTGATGCTGGGAGGGATTGGGGGCAGGAGGAGAAGGGGATGACAGAGGATTAGATGGCTGGATGGCATCACTGACTTGATGGATGTGGGTCTGAGTGAACTCCGAGAGTTGGTGATGGATAGGGAGGCCTGGCGTGCTGTAAATTCATGGGGTCGCAAAGAGTCGGACACGACAGCGACTGAACTGAACTGAGACAGAGCATTAAGATTTTACAGAGGTGCTTGACTTAGCAAGTTTTGTATATTTATTAACTTCAAAACAGATCTGATTTGGTTACCTTGGGAAATGTACTTCCATGAAGTTCTGAGGATGTGCAGTCAGAAACAGGGTGGAAAGGAGAGGGTGCCTGTGAAATATCCTGGAGAAAAATTCATTTATCAGGCATATGATCTTTCGAAATCCACTTAAGTTTTCACCTATAAAATGATGGACAGCACCAAATTATCTCTAATAATACAACCAGCAAATTTGCATGATTGTATGAACCTTAGTTCATGTAAGGACTGTACAAGGAATGTGAGTGCTTCTTTTCTCCCTTTATTAGCGTACATTCATTGGACCTTCACTACCTTCTCATTTCACTTTCTGTAAGTTATTTCATCCATTCCCAGATCTCAATTTACTTGTGTTTTAATAGCGCTCTCATTCGGCTTTGCAAACTTGATTATTGAGCTTTCTATCCAATTTCTATTTGTCTTGAAAGAAAATATCAGATCCAGTGTGTTCTATATTCATATCTAATTTGGAGTCATAGGGATTAACGTGTATTTTCTGCCTCCCTAACATTTAATTCATCACCATATTTTGTTAATGTATTATCTTTCATGCTTGTCCCCTCTTATTTCATGTGCTCTGGTACTCAGCTATAGTCATAGCACTTGTGATCACCTGCAGTATTCTCTTTTCTTTGTTTATATTTTCTGTCAGCCTTGTCATTTTACAGGTCCATCACATCTAGAATGAAAGCTACCTGAAAACAGAGACTGTTAATCATCTTTGTGTCTCCAGTGCCACGTACATGATACAATTTAACTTGGAAAAAAGACCTGAGATGGTGTCTAAGCAGTTTTTAAAAAAAACATGAAATAGGCAATCTGTCTATTTAGGAGGTAGTCCATTTAGAATGGACTGCTCTTAATTTTGCACTTGAATAAGAGACCATCCAAGAGAAGCAAGATCCTGACTAGTAGACTTCTTTTAGTTCTCTGTCATATATTTATTTGGTAATAGCAATCTACTTCTCCTTGCTAGAAAATTTGGCAGCTGTTCTTTCTCTTACTTTCTTACATACATTCAGGCAGCAAATGTCCCTAATTTTATCTTGTAATAGCTGTTAAATAACCCTTTCTCCATCTCCATCATTCTTAGGTCAGTTAATAGAATTTCTTACGCATGTCAGTACAGCAGTTTTCTAACTGCTCTTCCTCAGTCTTTCCTCCACAATTCATTTTAATTCACAATATGGTATGTCTTACCAATGTTGAAATTCTTTTAGTGGCTCTTATATTTCAAAATCAAGTTAAATACCTAAATATTACATGTGGTCTTAATGAGTTGCCAGTTTTTCTGTCCTTCTCACCCAGTTAATCTCTTATTTCCCAACCATGCTGATCTGCTGTCAGTCGTATGCATTGTGTCAGGTTCTGAGTCCCTATTCCTTATTTTTCCCTCCAAGATTCACTAGGAATCTTTTGAAGGAAACTTGTCTAATTCTTCCAATATAGTGGGTTAGGACCTTTCCTATGCATTGTCTTTGTGTCTCTTATAGCAGTTCATATTGTAATAATGTTTGTGTGGTATCTCTGTTAGACATAAAGTTTCTTGAGGCTATGCGTGTGTGCATGCTAAGTCACTTCAGTCGGCGACTTTTTGCGACCCTGTGGACCCAGTGGAGTGGGCTGCCATGCCCTTCTCCAGGGGATCTTCCCAACACAAGGATCATACTCACCTCTCTTACATGTGCCTGCATTAACAGGCAGGTTCTTGACACTAGCGCCACCTAAGTATCATGTCTTTGATCTCTCTATTCTAGTACCTAGTAGAGAGAGTCACCCAACATTTCCCTCCTTTCTGTCATGAATTAATACATGATTGTTAAGAGATTAATTTGTGTCTATAGATTCAGTGTGGTATGAATCATTGAGTACTTAATATATGCCAGGTATTGCTCTAAACCCTTTACATGTGTTAACTCATTAAATTCTCTTAATCTATTAGATAGGTTTTAATATTGTTACCACTTTATAGACAAGGAAACTAGGCACAGAGAGAAGTGAAGTGATTCACTTGAAGTCAGTCAGTAAAGTTTCAGGGCCTGGATTCAACCCAGACTACCTGGCAGCAGGTAGACTTCCTCCTTTACTATACTCTCAAGTGAGAGTCGACTGGAGGATTTTGACATGGGATGGTTATTGGCTGTATCATAAGTATTTAATTCTTTTGCTAGTAACTCTTTAGAGCAGTACTCAACCGGAGGTGATTTTGTCCCACAGCAGACATTTGGCTCTGTAGACATTTGGGGGATGCTGTTAAGCATTCTGTAATACACCGCTTCACCTTCAACAAAAAAATATCCTGTCCAAAATGTCAGTAGTTAAGAGTGAGAAATCCTGCTTTAGAAAATTTAAGAGTGTAGGATAGATTTTACCATGATTTTTTTTTTCAGCAATAAAAGATTCCACGTTCAAAGATGTTCCATTTATAATTCCCTTTAGTTTTCACCTTCATTCCTTTTAGGAATTTACTAGGAAATGATTTTGTTTGTTCACTTCAGCATTCAGCAAACATGTATAAGTGATATGCATTGTATCAAATACTTCAGTTGTAGAAATAGAAAAATTCAAAAGATTCAGTCCTTGCCCTCAGGAAGCCTTGGAACCTAACAAGGGGTTACTTAACACGAAAAGACAAAACTCTTGAGAATGTTACTTTCAACCTTACTGGAGCATTCTGAATATAAAGTAATCATTGGATGATTGATTGAGTGAACTTTGTACCTTTGTTTTAAAACATGAAATAGAAATCAAGAGCATCTCTGAAGAATAGTATAGAAATGAATTTTTAATGTTTTGAATGTTTTGATATATATGGTTTTCACTTAAACATTTTTAATTATAAAAGGTATATGTAGTCATTGTAGCATAGATGTATATAAATTTTGAGATGAAAAGTCCTTCCTCTTTCCTAATGTCGTCTCTCGAAGTAATCACTTTAAAAGTTCATTTACATTCTTGTAGACATTTTAATGCCAATAGCACAATGGTATAGCATCTTTGCTGTATAATACTGCAGTTGCTTTTCCCATTGTACGGAAAGCCTCATGGTTTTCTTTCCGTACATGTAGGTTTACTATTTTTTCTGAAGCAAATTTTTTCTTTGTTTGGATGCATCATAATTTGTTAACCATTTCCTCATTGAGGTACATCTACAATCATTTTGCCATTACAAACAGCACCACAGTAAATAATCTTGTTTATATATTGTTTGCACAGTAGCGTTCGTATTTCTGTAGGACACATTTCCAGAAATACAATGTATATAGTAAACTTTTTGATTTTTATCAAATAACCCTGCCAAAGGTTGTACTCTTGCCAATGGTGTCAGATAGTGCTCTTTTCCCATTTTCCTTTGCAATGCTGGATGCTAATAAAAAAAGTAGAAATCCTACTTATTCCTCTGCTCCCTTTAACCGTATGCTCCCCTTCTTTTACCATCTCCTCTTTTCAGTCCTCCTCTCCCTTCTGCTCATCCCTCCCTACTCCATTTCCTCTGCTGCACCTTTCTTTGAGTTGTGTATTTTGAACTGGTCTATTTATTGGTTTGTCTGGTGGGTCAGACAGTAAAGTGTCTTGCTTACAATGCGGGAGACCTGGATTCAATCCCTGGGTTGGGAAGATCCTTTGGAGAAGGAAATGGCAACCCACTCCAGTACTCTTGCCTGGAAAATCCCATGGACAGAGGAGCGTGGTGGGCTACAGTCCACGGGGTCGCAAAGAGTCGGACACGACTTCACTTTCACTTTCATTTATTGGTTTCTAGGAGCTCTTTATGTATATTAACCCCTTCTGTGTATTTCCTCACATACACTATGTTTGCTTGTGGTATCTTTTGGAAACATTTTAAAATTTTAATGTAAAATTTGTCAGTCTTCCTTACCTGAAAATTAAATATATTTTTATATTTTCTTTATGTTCATATCTTTAGTCATTAAGGAATTTATATATGATACACTGTAAACCTATGATAGGGTCTTTTTCCCAAATGGATAGCCAGTATTCCCAATACAATATTGGATATAACCCATTCTTTTCCTGCTGATTTGAAACATTTCTTTGCATATGTTAAATTCCTACTTTTTTAGAGGACTGTGTATAACCTGTATTTTTGTTGTTGAGTTACTTAAGTCATGTCTGACTTGTGACCCCATGGACTATAGTCCACCAGTCTCCACTATCCATGGGATTTTTCAAGGCAGAAATGCTGGAGCATGTTTCCATTTCCTTCTCCAAGGGATCTTACTGACCTAGGGATCAAACCTGTGTCTCCTGCATTGGCAGCTGGATTCTTTACTGCTGAGCCATGAGGGAAGCCCCTTGTAACCTATATATTCCTATGTATTTTTCCATACATTTAATTCTTATTTTTATGTATCTCGAACATAAATATATTCCTATTGGTTCATTTGCAGGTGCTTTATTCTAATTCATCAGGCTGTTTTTGTGCCATTACCACATTTTAATTATTTCAGCTTTATGATTGATACCTGGTAGTTCCAGTCAACTATCATCATCTTTAAAAAATTTTATTGGTCATTCTCTCACATTACTCTTTGAGGTGAACATTAGCTTAGCATGTTTTCCCCCACAGTAGTCCCACTGGATTTTGTAATACCATGTCTTTTTTTTTTTTAATGTACTCTTTAGACTGACTTGTATGTGTTATGTGCTAAGTCACTTCAGTCGTTTCTGACTCTTTGCAGTCCTATGGACTGTAGCCATTCAGGCTTCTCTGTCCATGGGGTTCTCTAGGCAAGAACACTGGAATCAGTTGCCATGCAATCCTCCAGGGGATCGTGCTGACCCAGGGATCGAACCCAGGTCTCTTATGTCTCCTGCATTGGCAGGTGGGTTCTTTACCAATGGCACCACCTGGGAAGACAATTAAGCAAATTAAAAAAAACACTAGGTTCAAGCCAAGTTGAGGTATAATTTTTGTGTTCCTGTTTATGACTAGGTACATGTTTATTCCAGCACTTTCTGACCTTACAATTGACTAAAATCACTTAAAAAAATAAAAGAGGTTAATGGGTACAGCAGTATCCAGTGAAACTAAAGATACTTGACAGTAAATATGTATTGACCACGAATTTCAGCAGTTATTTTTGATGTAGAAATTTTCTGGCAAGGATGTTCTATGAACGATGAAGACATAATTCCAAAGAATAAGATCTGACAATTTTTTTTTAGTTGACAGTATTTTAAAATAGTTGGTATGCTTTTACAAATACAATATTTATTACAAAATTGTTGTCAGGTAGAGGGTTTAGGTGGGAGAAGGTAATGGCAGTCCACTCCAGTGCTCTTGCCTGGAAAATCCCATGGACGGAGGAGCCTGGTAGGCTGCAGTCCATGGGGTCTCGAAGAGTCGGAACAGGACTGAGGGACTTCACTTTCCCTTTTCACTTTCATGCATTGGAGAAGGAAATGGCAACCCACTCCAGTGTTCGTGCCTGGAGAATCCCAGGGATGGGGGAGCCTGGTGAGCTGCTGTCTCTGGGGTCGCACAGAGTCGGACACGACTGAAGCGACTTAGCAGCAGCAGCAGCAGCAGAGGGTTTAGGTAATAATATCCTTATTTTGCCCGTGGGATAAACTCAGTCTGTGGAGTATTTGATGACTCAGTCTAGGCTCAAGTTCATAAATTTTCTGGTGGCAGAGCCTTAGATTTCTAGCCATGCTAGACTAACTAGAATTGATTACTGCAAGGTGGAAGATACCTATAGAGTTTAAAGTGTCCTAGGAATGAAGAAGAGAATGCCTTATTAATGGCTAGGGGAAAGTTAAGGGATTATAAACAGATGAGACATGGCAGCATATTTTATGGAGAAATCATTATTACATATGTTTTTATGGTTTTTGTTTTACCTCTTCTTAATTTAGCTTTTCCCATTTTAAACAGTAATTATCCTCCCTAACTTAATATATTTATTTGTTTTACTCTCTACTTATTGCATGAGAAAATAGCCCTTGAAAATAAATCTATGAAAGATCTTTTTTTTTAAAGAACTCTTTCCTTCAAAGCTTCAGTGTTATATAGTCTTTAAAAATGTCTTTTGTCACTGCCCATTCTTTTTCAGAACTTTTGCCCCATTAACACTTAAAAATGACTTTTCTTGTGTTATTTTCCAGGTTCAGTCAAATCGCATTTCATTTGTTAAGTTGTTCCTAATTACTCAGATGCATACTTAGAATAATGTTGCTTATTGTTTCTACAACTTAATCTCCACAGCTTTTATAATTGTCTCAGAATAGTGTATAAGCTCTTTAATCACCATGTGATACATATCCTTTTTTTTTTAATCTAGCTGTGTCACTGCCCAAGGTTCTATAATTTTGACAAAGCAACTGTTTTGAACCTTAGTTTCTCTAAAGTAGGAATAATTATACTCACTTTGCATGGTTGCTGTGAAGGTAAAAGAGAATATACAACCTCTGGCAGAAGAGCCTACATGAGCACACGTAGCAAGAGTCAGAATGGCTTCTAGAGCCCAGATCTTTAAGCATTAGGAGGTGGCTGGTGTTACGTGCAAGAGGTAGGTAGAAAGTAAACTGAGGTTATTGCCTGAAGAAGAGAACTAAGATCACTTGCAAAAGCAGTAGGGAGGAACTCATGGTTTGAAATTTTAAACCCTCAAGGGGAAGATGAGGGAATACAGTAAACATTTTACATTTATATGTGATGGATATATGTATCTCTTCTTGATCCATGACTGGTTATTTTAGTTATTAGTTCATTTCTGACCTGTGTCAGTAGATTTTACTTGTCATCAGCTTGATGCTAGTTATGAAGGGAACTGTGTAATGTGGTTGGATAAATGGAACCACATCACACTGCTGTTAATAACAGCTTAATAGAAAATGTATTGAGCATATGCTTTAATCGGTTACGGATAACATAAAATTGAATTAGCGTATTTCCAAAATAGGCGGAAGCAAGGTTCTCAAGGGGAGAGTTCTAGGGTTGGAATTACTGAACCCGCTGAAATAGCATGCAGAATTTTCTGTGCTGTGTATTTTTCTGTCAAAAGTGTCCCATTCTCATTAGCTTTTTCAAAGGGGTATCTGACCAAAATAAAAAGGTTTATGAACCATTGCTTTAATGGTTGATATTCAGATTCATGTTTTTTTTTTTTCCCCTAAATAAGACTTTCATTTATATAACCAAATTTTTGAAATACTGCATCTTTGGTTTGAGGTTTGATATCCTGTAGATAGAAATCGCCAGAAAGGAAAAATATTTACTGCATTCCTAGAAATAGTCCTGGTAGCTCAGATAGTAAAGAATCTACGTGCAATGCAGGAGACCTGGATTTGATCCCTGGTTGGGAAGATCCCCTGCAGGAGGGAATGGAAACCCACTCCAGTATTCTTACCTGGAGAATCCCTATGGATAGAAGAGTCTGGCAGGCTACAGTCCATGGGGTCGCAAAGAGTTGGACATGACTGAGTGACTAAGCACAGCCAGAAATAGTATGAGTTCATATTGTCTTTATGCTTAAAGACATTTTGTTTTATGAGCCAACTGATTTTTATAAAAGTCACCATTAAAGTATTTTAATGTACTAAATGTGTAAGTGAGTCAAGGGATTTTTTTTATACACAAAATAGAAGGTATTAAAATTAGTTTTAATTATCTTAAGTTTTATATTCACTATATTCCCTAAAGTATACCTTAATAAGTATTTTATAATCAGGGAAAAAAAAAAGGCAGAAGTGGGAATTAACCTTGTCTTACTTGGATTGAGACATTTTTATGTATTCTGAGTCTTTTACTCTATTTTGACAGAGTCCAAAATCTGCTGTGCCTCTTTATCAGTCAGAGTGTTCTCCCCACCTACACACACCACTCCCTCATTCCCCCTTCCCCCGCCCCCCCATTATCATCATCATCATGCTCTCAGTTTCCTCCCTTTTAATTCACTCACCCCTTTCTAAGTTTGCTAGAATTTTGAAACTGCTTTTATCATGGAACTCAAACCCCTCCAGAATTCTCAACCTGTTTTCCTGTGTTCATGTATATCCTCTCAAACTCCAAGGTCTAGAAAGTCAACTTTCTTTTCTTTTCTGCCATTTCCAACCATATTCCTTCACTCTCTTTCCCCCCTTAAATCCCGGCTCCTTTGAAGCTTCTGTCTTTTGCCCTAACCAGCCTTCACTGATGTCATCTCCTGAACAATGTCATAGTTACTGTTCCTTGATCACTAAGACTTTGGCAGCTGATTTACAGTTTTCTTTTATGCCCTGAGCTCTTCATGATCATAGCTTGTGCATCCACGTGGGAAAACAAGTCCAGTGCTCTGAACTTGGCAGTTCCTTGACCAGCTCATTTCCAGGGACCTTCACCTTCCATCAGAAATTCACTGATGAATTCCCTCCCTTCAGCTTCCTCTCCCTTCAAATCATGAAACCACGTGTCCCATTCTGACCACAACCACTTCGTTGTATTTCTTTTCATGAACTTTTCTTGACCTTTGGACCCCAACTTTCAGTGCATTAGCACTCTTCCTTTATCATTTTGTTTAATCCAGTTTAGAGTTCGTGATTTATAATTTCAGTAACTCCCCCCTTTTGTTGCCATTCAACCACCTTTTTTTCTTTGCTTGTTTTTTGTATCTGTTGAGTAGAAACCTACCTCTGAATGACGCAGTCAGTATCTTCTTTGTGCCTCTTCCTGAATGACTGAACATTGCTAGAAAAAGTCATATGGACAGGCAGATTGATTCCACTGCACATTCATTATTGCAAATCTTAAATGGGCAAATCTCAATTTTAAATACTGTAAATCTCAGTACTGTCCAACAGTTCCCCCATTTTGGTGTGTGTTCAACTCATTCTTTGTGCAAAAATTATTGAAAGCCTTATTTGCTTCACTAGTCTTTTAACTTTTCTCAGTCACCCTCAGTCTCACCAGATAACTAGTTGCTATGTTATGGAGAAAATAGGAACTAACTATTAGGAGTTTTCATCTTCTAGCTTCTCAACATACCAGTCTGGTTTCTATTGTAGTAAGAGTGCCTTTCTCCTATTTTAGTTCAGTTTCTACCTGTGCTTTATGACCCATCCCTTTCTGCATTGTCAGAAATTCTAAAACACCTGACATGATCTTTTTTCTTCTTGATACTTTGAACCAGACCTTCTCAGTTTTGCTTTCTCCATCAGATGATCCCATATAACATTTTTGCTACCATTCTACCACATTCCTCCTGTTTCCAGTCAGATTTTTTTTAAGAGTCATTGGTCCATATATCTACACAACTGCTTATCTAAGCCCTTGGGACCAGATTTGACTCAGAAATCAGAAGTTTTTGGATTTCAGAAAGCATTAACACCTGTGGTGTGATACCCCGATGGGATTTGGGGCAGCACCCTATGATCATCACATTGTTATTTCTGCACTGGACTGTGTGGCTTTTCACTTTAAGTGGAGTAAGTAAGGGCTGCAAAAAGCTTCACTTCAGGTCAGGTTTTACTTCCAAACGAGTTAAAAAAAAAAAAAACCTTGATTTTTTTTTTTTTAGAGCTTTTGGACTTTGGAATCATGCGTAAGAGATAGTGGACATGCACTTGCAGCTACTTCTGTTTTCTTACCTTCATTTTCTTTTTAACCCATTCTAACATTTCCTCCCCTCATGTCTCTCAAATGATTCTTGCTAACTCTACTAATGACCTTTATCTAAGGGGCTTGCGTCACTAGTGAATGTTTTCATTCGTCTCACTTGATTGAACAGCAGCCTCAGACTCTGGTGATGCCAAATCCCCTTAGCTTTGGGCACCATTCTCCCCTAGCCTTCCTCTGTCACCTTTTTGCAGGCCTTGTCCTTCCTCTTTCTTACTGTCCTCTTTCAATGATTAAAGGTTGCATTTCTTCCATGGCTTTGTCCTCAGAGCACTTGTTTTCTTCCTCAGTATTCTCTGCTGTGGTAATCTCACTTATGTCAGTGCCTTCAGCAACTAATTATGTGCTGATGAGTCACAAATATATACTCCAGCCCAGACTTCTTCTTTGAGAGCGACCATTTATCTTTTCCTCTATTTCCCTTCCCCCTCACGTTCTTACATCATTTTCTGGGCTTCCAGTTGTGTTAGGACGAACATTGGGATCTTTGCTGTGACTTAAAGGCCCTGCATTGCCTGACCATCACCTCCTTCTTTAGCTTCATTTTACTCTGCTCCCTCTCCCCTCTACTCTCACTCTCTGAAGACCATGGTGCCTCCTACAGTAGGGCCTTTATATATAAGCTGCTCTCTCTGTTTGAAATGTTCTTCTTTGTAGTTTATTCCTATTCATTTTTTTTTGCATCTTAACTCTTGTTTTCATGTGCCTTGTCACCAAATCATATATGGATTATAACACTAGTGACAGTTTTAATTTTACTTATATTTTTGTGATCAGTTAGTACATTTTCTCCACTAGACTATAAGCTTTCTCAGTACAAGGATTGTGTCTGCTTTTGTTCAACATTATATTTCTAGCATAATGCTTGGCATACAGTAGGTAGATAACAAATGTTTTGAATGAATTATATACATTAATTTACCTTTTCTAACTTTTAAACATAATTTATGTATATACACTTACTAGTGCAGCAGTGCAGTTTCTATAGTTTTATGTGGACAAAATCCTAATGGTACTCTTACTGAAAATAACAAAAGTTCATTGTAAAGAATTCCATGAATTAAATATATATATATTTAAAGGTTCAGATGCATAAAAGTCTTACTTTGACCTAGCTCATAATTTTATCTTCCTTCATGTTCTTAATTTTTCAATTTTGACCTCTTCCCCCGTATTCTATATAGATATCAAGTATCTATACTTGCGTGCTGCAGTCCATGGGGTCGCAAAGAGTCGGACACGACTGAGTGACTGAACAACAAATCAAGTATCTTACTAAGTCTAGTATTATGACCAAGTAAAATATATGCAGTGTATAGTACAATTCAGCAGACTCTCAACTTGCTCATCAGTTTGTAGGTATCATGATTAAAAATAGTTTAACCATCTGCTAACTGACTGAACAATTTTAGTATTGTGAAAGGGTGTGGTAGGAGAGAGAAAGAGATGGTCTAGGTATAATGTCAGAACGAGGCTCAGTGCAGAAACCACCTTGTGACCTCTTAATATTGAAACTTAAGAGTCAGTTCAAAATTAGGAAGAGATTTGGTGGAGGGTTAAGCGTAGAAGAGTCCTGACAAGAGGGGATTTCCCAGAACAGGGTGACAGAAGAATTTCTTTCAGCATTTTAATATTTCACTGAATTTTTTTAGAGGGAAAAAAATATGTTTAAAGATGTGATTCTGTGAAAATTGTCATAATACATATTTAATATACAATAAATGTTTCTAGGAATCAACTTGAATTAATGAGCTTTTTATATTTTACTCTTTAATTAGGAAAATCAATAGATTCCCAGTCATCTCAAAGTGAATCTGAAATTGTGCCAAAAGTTACTAAGATGACTGTATCTGGAAAGAAGCAAACTATGGGATTTGAAGTGCCCAGGTAAGGTTTTTAACCCTTCCTCCTTTTTTTTGAATAAGTATTGTCCCCTTGTTAGACTATAAGAATCTATTTGAATTTTGCATAATATAATCATTGAAGTACAATAGGTCCTCAGTATGGCATAATGCAAAGAAAAGGGGATGAGAAATTAGGCTTGATTGTGAACTCATATGTATGTTAATCGCCCTCATTGTCAATTTCCTCATACAAATTATAGCTACTTTAATGTAAAAAGCCTATGATTTTGTGAAATCTAGCACTGTGAGGTAGGGCATCCTTATGCCACTAGATGGCATAAACAAGCAGTGTTTGGGAATTAAATGTAGCTGGTGAATCATGCAATCATTAATTAAATTTTTTTACTATTATCATTAAACTCTTTTAGACTTTGATACTGAATAACATGGATCGGTATAACAAAGACAAAATATAAAATAAAGCATTCCTAGACTCGCAGATATCTAATGAGAAACGATAATAAGTCATACGTAGGTATTACTCATTTATTCTTTCTTTTCATAATCTTTAGAATTCTGTCAAGAGTTTCTATGGATGAGGAAAGTGGGTTACTTGAGACATAACAGCAGAGTCATAACTTTAATTATATATATTTTGTCTACCAGTTAGACAAGAAGTACTTATCAAATGTAAACAATATATATTTTTTTCAATTTCAGGAAATACAAACTCAGCAGCCATTATTTTCTCCTTTATAGCATTTCTTTATGTAAATTAATAGAAATATCCATGAGTGTTGGGATGAATGTTAATGATTATTTTGTTCATTTTATTTATTTTTATTTTTTATTTTATAAATAAAATATTTGGGTTGTCAGAATCATAAATACCTTTTTATTCTCCTGTCTTAAGTGCCATTTAATCCTATTATGGAATTATTTCCATTGAGCAAGGAAAAAGTAAATAGACTATGCAGTGCCTTGTTCTAAGGATTTTAAAATCTTATGCAAAAGGTTTTAGAGGCTTAGAAAGCAACATGCAAATGAGCCTAGTACAAAGAAAAGAGAATGAGAAAATGGGCCTGATTCTAGATTTGTCTATGTATATTTGTGTATATATTACAGCCCATGGGGTACTATATATTAGAAGTAAATACATAGTTATGTTTGTGAGTATTTATAACAGTAATACTCAATAATTAATTAAAATTATTGTTAAATTATTGTTAATTGAAATTATTAATATAGTAATTAATGATCAAGAAAAAATGCTTAATTCAAGTAGTAATTCTTAGAATACTACCTTTATGCTTTATAAGTATAATGCTTTTCAGAATTTATAAGACTATATGCTTCATGAGGACAGGGACCATTAATGTTAATCATTATTTTTTTTTCATAGAATAGTTGTTTAAATATTTATTGGTCAGAGTCCTTGGGAAAATACATTAAAAAAAAAAAACACCTGTAAATAGTAAAAAGCAGACCTGTGAGCCGGTATTTTGATGTGGCTCTGTAGGAGAAGTCATCAGAATGTGAAAGGCCTACAGTAGGTACAGATGGAAAGTACTCAGAAATGCGTAAATACTGCTCAGGGACCAAGCTATATTTACATCAAATACTTTTTTTAGGGTTTTGGGGAAATTTATAATAAGGATAATACTTAGGCTGTTGTTTTTGTCTCAAGAAAGCACAGAGAAATAAAATTAAGTAAAAATCATTAGAACGTTGCGTAGAGAACAAATAACTCTGTGGTTAATCTCTTCAATCTAAATTATTAACTTTCCAGTATCATTTAAAAAACTTGCAAAGAAACATGAAGCCTCTCAATACATGTGGAAATATTCCCAATTTTGGAAAGATGGTTTAAAAAAGCAGACCAGTCATTTTATAGTAATAGATATGGTTGCACAATTATATGATAAAGCACCTGAAAAAATATTCACAAACTTATTCTTCCATACTTTGTTTCTTTCAGTCAGTAATTATAGCTCTGAACTTCTAAAGTTACTTTACCTCATCTTAAGAGATTTTTCAAAATCTTAATGCATTAACTTTTACTTTATAATATGCAGAAGTTTTTACTAAGTACCGACTTACCTAGAATGCTTTTCTAACTACTTTGGCCCTTTCCTCTAACACTGCACGGGTTAGTGAATTAAAATGCAGTTTTTCTAAAATTTACTTGAAGAGAATGTTGTGAAAGTTAGAGAAAAGCAAATCTTCCGTGTTACTGAACTTTAAATGAAATAATCAAGACAGACCGTATTTTGTGTTGCTCTTCCTATCCTGAATAGGGCTGCCTAATTTGTGGGTGAGCCCAACTTCAGCCCTCAGCCCACTGTGTCAGTCATAGCTGTTCTGCTTTTGTCTGTTTTCTGTGTTGGAGTTACCATGAGTTTTCCTTTGAAGAAAAGCCTCACTAAAAACAGAAGGATCTGAAGCCAGAGATTGTGATTTTTTTCCCAGGTCTGATCAGAACTAGAGTCTATGACTAGTTATTCTGGTTGAATACTTTGACTGTAATTTGTAGGGTTTGTTTTTTTTCTTTACTCCTCTAAATACAGAGTTGTCATGTTTTTGTTTTTGAGAACTAATTGTGGACATTCAAATACATGTTTGAAAATTTCAGTTTAAATTCGATTTACTTAGCTTGGTTTGTTGGACTCTTTTAAGAGTGGGAACAGTTTCCACATACTTAAATTTTTTCCCTGTAGTTTGAAATGAAGCCAATCTGTCTAAGCAGTGAGTGCTCAAGTTGGTTAGTGGAGATTTGCTAAAGCAAAATAAAACAGGAATGGATAAGAGGCTTATAATAAAGTTGAAAATATAACTAATGTGATTCTTTCCTGAGGCGAAGGATGAGAATCAGTGTTGAGCATTTAAAAAATACCAAGAGAAAGAACAGTGAATCTGTTTTTGTTACTCTGGGCAGGAAGAAAAGAGATTTACTGTTTGTACACATCTCCATCACACTACAATCCTTAAGTGATGTTTGTAAACTTCTTTCTATATGTAATTCTTTTCTGCCACCTCCACATTAAGATGGGTATAATTGGTTTCATTCTGACTCTGCGACCCCATGGACTGTAGCCTACCAGGCTCCTCTGTCCATGGGATTTTCCAGGCAATAGTACTGGAGTGGATTGCCATTTCTTTCTCCAGGGGATTTTCCCAACCCAGGGATCGAACCCGGGTCTCCTGCATTGTAGACAGACGCTTTACCGTCTGAGTCACCAGGGAAGTCCATTCTAATAACTTGCAATAACCTGTTCTTTGTCCTAAGTCTGTTTATTTGTGTCATTGAAGGAAAGGTAAGGCACATCATAGTCTGTTTGATTACATTACATCTTTCGTAGCTATCCACAGGATAGCACTGGTATGATTTCCATGGAGCACAGTCAAAGAGCTAAGGAAGAACTAAGTAAGATCAGTGTTTACTTTTGGAGGCACTGTCATTGTCAAGGAGGAAAAAAGCCAGATGGTCTTATTTCTGTTTTACATATCTGAGTTCCTCACTAGATTGTAAACTTTTGGGATCAGTTGATAACTTTTTCATTTCTATATATTTTCTTCTCAGCAGCAGTGACTAGTGTATGTTACAGTTTTTAGTGAATCAAGTATTTATTGAATTAATGAATTAAAACTCCTTTGCCAAAAGTAATAAAAATGTAGACATTTAGAGATTCTTCCTTTAAGGACAGTGTTTGAACAAAAAAAGATTGTAAGTCTCTGTGCTGTTGGAGGAATGAGTTAGGGATTAAAAACTGATAAAGCTATTGTTTTTTTTTTTATGAATTTATCTGCTGGAACACATTTGGTACCAATTTTTACAAAATATCTCCTTTATGCCACCTGTTTTGATAGGACTGTATGGCTAAGCTATGGGTTTAGACATTGAGTTTCAGTTACTTTATGGGATATTTTCTTCTTATCTTAGTTTTTAGCAGTCTGTTTTTCTCCTGGAATCTTCTAAGTCTGTATTTGTGTGGTTTGGGCCTAACTGCTTATCATTTCCACCTTAACAGACTCTCGCCACTTAGCGGAGATCATTTTTTGGTCTGCAGATGTAAGAATGTAAAGAGATGTCTCTGCCCCTTCTGACATTATAGAATGTCAGTCAAATTGGTTTAAATATTCTTTTTTTTTTTTAATTTATTTTTTTGCTGAAGGATAATTGCTTTACAGAATTTTGTTGTTTTCTGTCAAACCTCAACATGAATCAGTCATAGGTATACATATATATATATCCCCTCGCTTTTGAACCTCCCTCCCATCTCCCTCCCCATCCTACCCCTCTAGGTTGAAACAGCCCCCGTTTGAGTTGCCTGAGCCATACAGCAAATTCCCATTGGCTCTCTATTTCACATATGGTAATGTAAGTTTCCATGTTACTATTTACATACATCTCACCCTCTGCTCCCCTCTCCCCATGTCCATAAGTCTGTTCACTATGTCTGTTTCTCCATTGCTGCCCTGTAAATAAATTCTTGAGTACCATTTTTCTAGATTCCATATATGTGCATTAGAATATGATATTTATCTTTCTTTCTGACTCACTTCACTCTGTATAACAGGTTCTAGGGTCATCCACCTCATCAGAACTGACTCAAATGTGTTCCTTTTTTATGGCTGAGTAATATTACATTGTGTACCACAACTTCTTTATCCATTCATCTGTCAGTAGACATCTAGATTGCTTCCATCTTCTAACTATTGTAAATAGTGCTGCAGTGAACATTGGGATACATGTGTCTTTTTCAACCCTGATTTCCTCAGGGTATATGCCTAGGAGTGGGATTGCTGGGTCATACAGTGGTTTTATTCCTAGTTTTTTAAGGAATCTCCACACCACCTTCCATAGTGGCTGTATCAGTTTACACTCTCAACAGTGCAAGAGCGTTCCCTTTTCTCCACATCCTCCCCAGCACTGACTGACTGTAGACTTTTTGATGATGGGCATTCTGACCAGTGTGAGGTGATATCTCACTGTGGTTTTGATTTGCGTTTTTCTAAAAATGAGTGATGTTGAGTATCTTTTCATGTATTTGTTAGCCATCTGTATGTCTTCTTTGGAGAAATGTCTGTTTAGGTCTTTTTCCCACTTTTTGATTGGGTTGTTTGTTTTTCTGGCATTGAGTTACATGAGCCACTTGTATATTTTGGAAATGAATCCTTTGTCAGTTGTTTCATTTGCTATTTTCTCCCATTCCGAGGGTTGTCTTTTCACCTTGCTTATAGTTTCCTTTGCTGTGCAAAAGCTTTTAAGTTTAATCAGGTCCCACTTGTTTACTTTTGTTTTTATTTCCGTTACTCTAGGAGGTGGGTCATAGAGGATCTTACTTTGATTTGTGTCATCGAGTGTTCTGCTTATGTTTTTCTCTAAGAGTTTTATAGTTTCTGGTCTTACATGTAGGTCTTTCATCCATTTTGAGTTTATCTTTGTGTATGGTGTTAGGAAGTGTTCTAATTTCATTCTTTTACAGGTATCTGTCCAGTTTTCCCAGCACCATTTATTGAAGAGGCTGTCTTTGCCCCAAAAATAAGGTACCCATAGGTGCCTGGGTTTATTTCTGTGCTTTCTATCTTGTTTCATTGGTCAATATTTCTGTTTTTGTGTCAGTAGCATGCTGTCTTGATGACTGTAGCTTTGTAGGATAATCTGAAGTCAGGAAGGTTGGTTTCTCCAGCTCCGTTCTTCTTTCTCAAGACTGCTTTGGCTGTTTGGGGTCTTTTGTATTTCCATATGAATTGTGAAATTTTTAGTTCTAGTTCTGTGAAAAATGCCACTGGTAATTTGATAGGAATTGCATTGAATCTGTAGATTGCATTTGGTAGTATAGTCATTTTCACAATATTGATTATTCCTACCCAGGAACATGGAATATTTCTCCATCTGTTTATGTCATCTTTGATTTCTTTCATCAGTGTCTTATAATTTTCTGTGTACAGTTCTTTTGTCTCCTTTGGTAAGTTTATTCCTAGATATTTAGTTCTTTTTGTTGCAGTGATGAATGGGATTGATTCCTTAGTTTCTCTTTCTGAATTTTCATTGTTAGTATATAGAAATGCAAGTGATTTCTGTGTGTTGATTTTGTATCCTGCAACTTTGCTAAATTCACTGATTAGCTCTAGTAATTTTCTGATACTATCTTTAGGGTTTTCCATGTACAGTATCATGTCATCTGCAAACAGTGAGCGCTTTACTTCTTCTTTTTGAACCTGGATTCCTTTTATTTCTTTTCTTCTCTGATTGCTGTAGCTAGGACTTCCAGGACTATGTTGAATAACAGTGGCAGAAGTGGACACCTTGCCTTGTCCCTAGTCTTAGGGGGATGATTTCAAGGTGCTACTGGTGGGTGGGGGATGCCAGGTCTTGTATTCAAGTGGTTTCCTTTTTGTGAGTTCTCACTATTTGATACTCCTTAGGGTTAGTTCTCTGGTAGTCTAGGGTCTTGGAATCAGTGCTCCCACTCCGAAGGCTCAGGGCTTGATCTCAGATTATTCTCTATGTCGGCGTGTGACTTCACTACTTAGATTCTCTGCCAACACTCCCAAGAAATATCCTAGTACCTCTGGGAAAGCAGCAGCTCTTCAAGGGTGGTTGCCAGACTCGGTTTAAATATTTTTTATTCCTGTCTCTGCCTTCTGTAGAGTAACTGCTGAAGAAAATGGTCATAGTTTCCATACACCTCAAAAAGGACATTCTAGTGAAGATACCAGCCTTGTTTCTTCTGATGCACTTGAGAGTGCTTCTAAATCAGCTCTTCCATCCCACACCATTCAAGCATCAGAAGAGCAGAGTTCAACACCAACACCAGTGAAAAAGTCTGGCAAGCTGAGGCAACAAATAGATATTAAAGCGGAACTGGAGAAGCGGCAAGGAGGAAAGCAGCTCCTCAACCTAGTGGTCATTGGTAATGCCTTTTGTTCTTCTGGATTGTCAGTCAGCTGCTCGAGCCCAATAATTGTCTCGTGGCAGCATGGGAATACACTCCACTCTGAGTTTTTGTGTGTGTGTAAATAGACATGAAGCAAGAGGGCATTGTACCATAACGTTGAGTTGTCAGGGTCACTTGGGGTGAAATAATGCCAAGTTGCCAAAGAGGTCTTTAGACTTGGTTGTGGCCTTTTCATTTTGTGAATATTGGAAAATGGCATGTCTTGTTGATCATTTTGATTTCCAGAAATCAAGGAAACTTCCTCCCTTCTAAAGAGATATGCTCTTTTTTCCATTTTAACAACTTACTTGGCAAACTATTATTTGATAAAAATTGGTGTTTCTTGCTCTAAACTATTGAATTACAAATTCATGCTATGCCTCAATGTGAACAACATCTGGAAAATGTACCTAGTATTAAATCTTGAATCAATTTTCCTTAGGTCATGTTGATGCTGGGAAAAGTACTCTGATGGGACATTTGCTTTATCTTCTGGGTGATGTAAACAAAAGAACTATGCATAAGTATGAACAAGAGTCTAAAAAGGCTGGCAAAGCTTCGTTTGCATATGCATGGGTCTTGGATGAGACTGGCGAAGAAAGGGAAAGGTAGTCATTATATATAAAATTTTCATTCTGAAATTGTATATAGTCTTTAAAAAATTGTGTAATATGTGTTGAGTATGCATGAAACAAATCATGAAATATTTTAGACACTATTTTTAGAAAACTTTCAGTTATCAGGGAAATATTTTTATTGTAGTTTTCGTTGTAATCTACATACAATGTTTTACTCCTTTAAATTCTATGGAAATAGTTTAAAAGTATGTTTATTAAAAGAAACTGAAAGAAAAACATATATACACAGCAAAAGGCAGTAAAATCTCTTAGTTAATTATTCTGTGGGAGAAGTTTTGCTTGTTACCTCCCTGAGTATATGTCAATTGTCTTGATTTTGAATTAACATTATGAGAAAGACTCTTAATTTAAAATTAGTATATATAGTGTTATATATATATATATATATATATATATATATATATATATATTCTTTATATATATGTAGAGTTATTACTGGAGAAGGCAGTGACACCCCACACCAATACTCTTGCTTGGAAAATCCCATGGACGGAGGAGCCTGGTAGGCTCAAGTCCATGGGGTCGCTAGGAGTTGGACACGACTGAGCGACTTCACTTTGACTTTTCACTTTCATGCATTGGAGAAGGAAATGGCAACCCACTCCAATGTTCTTGCCTGGAGAATCCCAGGGATGGGGGAGCCTGGTGGGCTGCCATCTCTGGGGTCGCACAGAGTTGGACACGACTGAAGTGACTTAGCAGCAGCAGCAGCAGAGTTATTATAATATCAGTTTATAAAGGAAAAGTAACTTTTTGTAGTATACTATCTTCTGTCTGAAATCAAAATGACTAGTAAATTCAATTACAAGATTTAATTCATCTTTATACTTTCTTACTATGTTTTTATGAGACACAGTCAACAAACAATTAGTTAAACCTATCTCCTGCTATGCAGATCTAATCCAGTGGATTGCTCCTGAATGTGTAACTGTGTTTAATGCTAACTTTGGGAAGATTCTAGGAGAATATGGCCACTCATATCCCTCTGATCAAAGTATTTCTTTTGAAGTCTTTTTAGAGTGGTAATATATTTCATGTTAGAACTGTTAAGGATGAGGGACCCAATGGCACCTTTGTCTGGAAAGAAAGAGGATACCTAATAATTAAGTGAAATGGCAATTATACCTACCATCTCACACTAATATTCTACAGCCTTCTGAAAGTCATAAATCAACTAAGAAATTACTCCGTGTCCTGTGATGTCTTCATTTTGAATATGATTAGAAAGTATTAAAAATATGTGTGTTTATTTTCTTGGAGTATTGGGTAATCTACATTATAATATATAAAATAATTTTCAATAAAGCTGGTCACAATATTCCTTACCTCTTCTGATAAGTAGAATTTTACATCATAGTGGTTTGAATTTTGTTTTGTTTTTTCTTGTTGTCTTTTTTATTCTTTGCGGTATGACAAGCTTGTTTTTCAACTTAGAAAAAATAGTTGGACAGTTATAGATTTTTGGAAAAATGAGTATTGGAAAACAGTAGAATTTTGTATGATATCTGCTTTAGGAGACTAAATAATTTTTACCTGTCAGCATATCAAGTAGATTATTGAAGTATATAGATAGCTTTTTAGTTTTCTTTATACCATCTGTCAACTAGGTAGAGAGATTGAGAATTGTATCATTTAAGTGAGAAGTGGCTTGTTTTAATTTATTTCATATGTGAGTTGAGCAGACAATTGAGGTAATAATTTTTCTCTTTCTTAGAATAATTAATAATTTTAATTAAGAATTTAGACTGTTATTTTTCCTATATTATTAAATAACTTAATCTCTAAAACTTGATTATTTCTATAGTTCTAACCATTTTATGTTTTCTTTAAGGGGGGTAACAATGGATGTTGGTATGACAAAGTTTGAGACCAAAACCAAAGTTATTACATTAATGGATGCTCCAGGCCATAAGGATTTCATTCCAAATATGATTACAGGAGCAGCCCAGGTACCAGATATTTCCTTAACCAAAGTACAGTGAATGTAAATAAAATTTCCTGATGCTGAGGTTATAATCCTAGGATTATAACTTAAAATATTAAAGTTCTAGCCTTGTAAAAAATTTAAAAAAATAGAGAAATACTATATTTTTCATTGTCTATTTATTGGTACTTTATAAAACCTTAGAATTCTAATTTATTACAAAGTAGCAAATGTATAAAAGCCACGAGTTTCTTTAGTAAAAATAATGGTAGGGACTTGATAAGGCATAGCTTTGTATTTCATTTATTAATAAATTGGAGTGAATATTTCAACATAAGCCTTTTTGTTGCATTTATATTCGTATTCGAGTCCTGTATCTTTTTAAAGAGCTTATTTATACAGAAATAGGGAACCTTGGGAGTTTTCCCCCTGTGGTCTTAATGGGATTAAAAAACAATTGTAGTTTGTAAATGTACATGATTCTTAATAAGGATACTAAAAAAAAAATTCAAAGATAATAACTTTAACTAATTAAAACAATGAAAATAGCATTAGACATATGGAACATTGATTTCTTCTATAATAGATGATGATTAGAAAATATAGAGAGTTCATAACACAATTATTTGTCCCTGTTTACTTACGTTTTAACTTTATGTTTTTGTTCCTTTGCCCAGTTATCATAATTGTTATGTAATCAAATATGGGAAGGTTTTGTTCTTTATGTCATTATTTTTTTGACCACATGCTAGTACTTTCTTCTATTTAAAATTTTAATCCATCTGTGTGACTCCTTTGATTTGCTTGTGTTTGGTGTCAAGTTAGTCTTCCTTTAAAATCTGACCTACACAATTACTTCAGTAGTCTGTCCTTTGAATTAAAATGCTGTGACATTGTTTCTAGCTTAGATTTTTTTTTTTCTTTTCATTTTTTAGGCAGATGTAGCTGTTTTAGTTGTAGATGCCAGCAGGGGAGAGTTTGAAGCTGGATTTGAGACTGGGGGACAAACACGAGAGCATGGACTCTTGGTTCGTTCTCTTGGAGTGACCCAACTCGCAGTTGCAGTCAATAAGATGGATCAGGTATTTAAAAGCTTTTTGAGTATTCATTTTAGATGCTGATTAAGATGATGTTCTGCCATATTGATGACCTCAGATGTGACTAGTATACATTTTCTTAGCCCAGTTGTCATATTTTAAAGAATAAATACATGATGCTGATATTAAATGAGGTATTAGTAGTATTAGGCAAGAAGATAAATTTTTACTTTCAGAATTAACTTATAAATCTTAAAATCATTTTTAGTTATAAAAATTCTTATTTATTCTGGTATGAGGAAAACTTGAAATAAACTATATTTCCAGCTTCCCCCTCCTGAAGATTTTTAACTTTTCATTTTGTACTTCCATTCAGTTTATTTTTGCACATAAAAATCTTTTTCTTTATAACATTGGGTTCTCGTCTGCTTCATTATTTACTTTTTTCAAAAAATTGGCAATATTCTTGTTTTTATTTCCAAGTAACTAATAATTTTTATGTAAAGAGATTTTTACAGCTTTATTCTAGTATATTTTGAAGATATACTTTATTCAACAGCCCACTACTTTAGAATATTTTCAGTTTTGTGCGTGTATTTAGAAATAGTTTATTCTGTGGAAATTTCCGGGCCTAAGGATATATATGTTTTTTAAGTCTTGCTGTACATGATCAGAAGGGGTTCCCAGGTGGCGCTAGTGCTAAAGAACCCACCTGTCCATGCAGGAGACATAGGAGATATGAGTTTGATCCCTGTGTCTGGAAGATCCCCTGGAAGAGGGCATGGCAGCCCACTCCAGTTTTCTTCCCTGGGGAATCCCATGGACAGAGGAGCGTGGCAGGCTATAATCCTCATGGGTGCAAAAAGTTGGATATGACTGAAGTGACTTAGCACACACACATGAACGCACATTCTTTGTGTATTTATTTATCATTTGTATTTTTTTGAATTTATATAATTTGATTTTTTTAAGTTTTAAAACTGAGTAATTTGTAAGCAAAATAAAGACATTATCATTTCCTTTTAATTTCTTTCTTTATGCTTAGGTATTTTCTTATCCTGGGATCAAATACATATTCACCTAAATTTTCTACATGGTTCTTTTATGGTATCATCATTACATATACCTTTTATTTTCCCCCCAACATTTTAGTATGAAAATATTCAGACATAAAGCAAAGATGGAAGAATTTTACAGTAGACACCCAAATTATACCTCCTACGTAATATTCTTCCCCTTGCTTGATCTCATTTTTGTCTGTCTACCCCTGTATCCATCCATTAATCCATCTTATTTTGACACGACTTTCTATGTAACTTACAAGTTATAGTTATTTTTACATTTACCCCTGAATACTATAGCATGGGAATAGTTATCTAGAATTCATATCACATATGAACATTACATATACTAAGAAGTCTAGTTGACTTGAGTAGGTGTCAATAATTTTATCTTATTTCAGTTGGTCAAGCAGTTGGTCCAAGCACAAATTTAATAAGTATCTCACTTTTTCTCCTCACTTTTGAATTTACTTTTAGAGGCAGCCCACTCCAGTATTCTTGCCTAGAATATCTCATGGACACTGGAGCCTGTTGGGCTACAGTCCATAAGTTACAGAGTTGGACATGACTTAGTAACTGAAAAACAAAAACAAAATTAGCATACACAAAAAATTCTATGTTTTGGTGTTCGTTTCCAGGCTTTCTGTTGTAGGAAAAGCTACTTTTAGATCATTTTAATAGTGAGATCTGACATTCTGAGCTTTAATTTTAAATAGATTTCATATTTTCATAGATGTTATAATTATATTTCATAGTCTTAATTTATATTTTATTTCAGAAATTAAAAATTTTTATAAATAGCATGGTCTTAAGCACAGTTTTAAAAATAAATTGGATCTTTGTCAGGTTAATTGGCAACAAGAAAGGTTTCAAGAGATTACTGGAAAACTTGGGCACTTTCTTAAGCAAGCAGGTTTTAAGGTAAGATCATTTTAAATTTATTTGGTTACTTTTCGTAAGTCTCATCTTACTGATATGAGAGAAAAAGCTACTTTGGTATTCTTGTCTTGTTCAGTATGTTTAATTCTTTTTGTTTTTATTTCTCCCTGGTCTTAAATGTATCTTATGTTCTTTGGATTACTTTGTTTTAGAAAATTGCATAAATTGGCTTGGATTTAGTATAAGTAGAAGACTTTTTCTCCACTTATTAGATGTATAGATTTAGGGAGGTTACCAAGGAGTATAGAAACTAGTAGAGAGAAATTCCTCCAGCAAAAGTATGAAATATACCTATGTTACTAGGTAAAAATGCTTGAGTGTTTTGGAACAGACTTGTAAGTTTCCCACAAAATAAAAAAGGTTGGAAACTGTTGGAACAGATAACATCAGGGCAGTAGTTCTGTGATTTAAGTTACTTTTTGAAAAGTACATTGTTACTTTTGCATACTTGGTACAGTTACGGTAATAGTGAACCTTTTAGCTTTTTAAAAATAGTGTTGTATTGGGAATTCTCTGGCTGTCTGGTGGTTAGAACTCCTTGCTTCCAGTGCAGGGGACATGGGTTCAATCCTTGGTTGTGAAACTAAGATCCCACATGCCTGTGGCACAGCCAAACAAAAAAAGGAGAAACAGTGTTGTGTTGAGTTTCATGTGTTCAATCCTTTTTTTATAGGAAAGTGATGTAGCTTTTATCCCAACAAGTGGTCTCAGTGGTGAAAATCTAATCACAAGATCTCAATCAAGTGAACTAACAAAATGGTATAAAGGACTATGTTTATTAGAACAAATTGGTAAGACTACTATCATATTAATTTTAATACATTATAAACTTGATAGTAATTATTATTTAGAGTTCTTTATAGAGGGCAGTGATTTATGTGAAAACGGATAGCGTTTACACTCAGGAGTGAGATTACCAGTTTTAGAATTATATGAATATTCAAATTGGTGCCAAATTTTTCTTGTTTAATTAATGCGTACTCCACTTACCTCACAGACTGTTGTGACATTAAATAAGAAACATGTGAAAACATTTCATAAACTACAAAGTGTTATATGAATCACAGTCAATTTGCTATTAGTATTTTCTAGGAGACATAGGAGTATAGTGGACTCATTGGACATGAATCAAAAATTACTTTTAAATTAAACCTTTCTATTTTTACCATTTTTTCCCAGACTCCTTCAAGCCTCCTCAAAGATCTATAGATAAGCCTTTTAGACTATGTGTATCTGATGTTTTCAAAGGTAAGTGCTACCTCTGTTGGCCTTCTTTAGTATAGCCCCTGCCTTTTCGTTTTCTCTTGACCTCTGTTGTTGGACAAAATTATTATTTTGTCTTCAGATTCTCCCTTCTTTATGCTGCTACTGCTGCGGCTGCTAAGTCGCTTCAGTCGTGTCCGACTCTGTGCAACCCCATGGACGGCAGCCCACCAGGCTCCCCCGTCCCTGGGATTCTCCAGGCAAGAACACTGGAGTGGGTTGCCATTTCCTTCTCCAAAGCATGAAAGTGAAAAGTGAAAGGGAAGTCGCTCAGTCGTGTCCAACTCTTAGCGACCCCATGGACTAGTGGTACATAATTCTAGTTACTTAATGCCCCTGCCCAGAAAAATCTTCAATTTACTTACCATTTCCTCATATCTTACTCAGGCTTCCCTTGTGGCTCAGCTGGTAAAGAATCTGCCTGCAATGCGGGAGACTTGGGTTCGGTCCCTGGTTTGGGAAGATCCCCTGGAGAAGGGAAGGGCTGCCCACTCCAGTCTTCTGGCCTGGATAATTCCATGGACTTTATAAGTCCATGGGGTTGCAAAGAGTCAGACATGACTGAGTAACTTTCACTTTCACTTTTATATTTTACTCATCTTCCAAGTGTAAAAAAAACCTAGTCTTTTATCTTTCTAGCCTTGTAGTTTTGTTTTTTCTCCCATTAGATTGCTTTAGTTTCTGTATCCTTCAGCCAAACTGGATCATTCAGTGTTTCTTAATCATACAGGGTTTTTATTGCCACTGTGTCTACCCATCTTGTGTTCTTCTCTCTCTTCACTTGTTCATTTCCTACCCATATGTAGCAGTTTCGGTCAGGAAATAGATACGACAAATAGGTAAAATAGGAAGTTTAATATAGAGAATTATTAATATGATAAAAAAGAGTGACTATAAGATACCAGGGACTATATGGCACCCTAGGACTGATGAAGTGAACCCAAGGAAGGACAAACTTAGAAGAGGTGTTAGAGGAGATATTGTATTAAATATCTAAGAATACATCTAATTTAATGTTTACAAGGCCTTACATAAAAAAATATAACATGGAGATGATATAAAAGGCCTTAATAAATAAAAGAATATAATGTACTTAATATGTTGGAATAATCAGTATGGTAAAGATGTCAGCTGTTGCCCAAATTTTCATTACCACAGAGTGGGCAGTAAAGAGTAGACCATCTGAACCAACAGGGAAGTCCCAGCAATAAATTGATAATCTGGAGGTGATAAGTGAGGTCATCCACACACATACCCTGAGGTGTTCCTCCATGGTCTCTCTATGTGCTCTCGTTGCATTTTTCATGCAGTGTTCTTGCTGTTTATTTCCTTTAGATTGTGAACTCCACGAGAGCAAGTAGTGTCACTTCTATTTCAGTATTTGCAGGACCTAGCTCAGTGGTTGGCACGTAACACATACTTAATAAGTGTTTAATAAATGAGTAAATGAAGGTGCTTCACAAAAATCATTCAATGAAATTGAAATTTATTATTATCATCTTCCAGCATTCTAGTAGAAGAGAAATGATGGTAATGCTTTTCAAAATGCTACTGTTATCTATTTTAAAAATAAGATGTGCTTAATTCTTTTTTTGACTAACAGCATTTGCTGACTCTACTTTTTTACCTCCTCTTCTTTCTTCAGGCTGCTTCCTGGCTTCTGCCTGTATTGCTCTCCTCAGTGTTCCCACTGAGATTATCAAATGACTTCTTGGTTGCCAACATCAGTATGCATTTTTCAGTTCTGTCTTACTCCCATCTACCTGAAGTTGGCGTTTCTTCTGAGGCTGCTAGCTACATCCACCCTGAAACTTTTCCCCCTCGGTCTCTGTGACCCACTCTCTCCTGCTCTGCTGTCTCACCTCTCTCCATCTCCTCTGGCCTCCTCTTCCTCTGTCCTTTCACTTGGGTTCTGTCGCTTCACTTCTCTTATTCTACACGCTTCTTTTTGACCAGCAGCCATGATTTCTTCTATCTCCTACATCTTGATGCACCCCAGATCTTCAACCCAAACCTATTCTCACCCTGAAGATACATCTGCTAACTGCTGCTGGGCATCTCCACAGGGAGTGTGCTCCCAGGGTTCCATTCTTGTGGATTTGGTATGATTGGGGCCCCCTTGAATGCATCTTCTTCACCTGTCTGCCTTGCAGACACTTCAAATTCACCAAGGCTAAAATGAATCTTGTTTAATTTTCTATCTCATGGTTAATACAGATCATCTCAGATTTCTCTTATTTTTGCCATTATTCCCCACTTACCTTATCACCTTAAATCTGTCATACCTTATTCTCAGATTCTTGAGTTTCTTCTCTTTTTTCAGTCAACATATGCATTTCAGTCAACCTCTCCACTCTGACACAGAAATACCATCATGTCACTTCTCCATTTCATAGTTCTTTACTAGTTTCCAGTTACTTAACTGAGGATGAAATTCAAACCCTAAGCATGATTTATGAGGCACCAATATTATTTGTTCCGTGTCTGCATCCTTTGCTTCCTCTCTTGGCTTTCCCTCATTATTCCATATGGTCCCTTAGAAATTCCATATAAATGACACATGGGTCTTAGCACAGCCCACATTCGTTTATGACTATGCCTTTGCACTTGCATACAGGCTGCCTGGTAAACTCCGGATTCTTTTTCTTCTAAGTGCCTGGCGTAAGTGTAGTCTTTGCCCATTATCATGGATTCTTTGATGTGCCTTGTTTTGTTTCTGTTGCACATTATAAATAACTTTGTCTTGGGACAGTGTAATTGTTTTTGCCTTTCTCTTCACTGGTGTAAACTCCTTCTAGGTAGAGGCGTATATTTTCATCTCTTTATTCCCAGAGTTTAGCACAATGCCTGGTATTTAGTAAGCATTAATAAATATTTGAAGAAGGAATTCCTACTTTTTCTAATATATTTTTATTTATAAGAAAATATAATGTGGTGTATATTTAGTAGATACATTAAAAATTCTGAAACGATCATTGCTTAATGTTCATTGAACTACTGCTTTCATATAACTAGTAGGAAATGGTGGCACTAGTGGTAAAGAACCCACTTGCCAATGCAGGAGATGTAAAAGAGGTGGATTCAACCCTTGGGTCAGGAAGATCCCCCGGAGGAGGGCATGGCAACCCACTCCAGTATGCTTGCCTGGAGAATCCCATGGACTGAGGAGCCTGCTGGGCTACAGTTCATAGGGTCACAAAGAAGCAGACACAACTGAAGTGACTTAGCACAGCATACAGGGAACTAAGTATAGCTAGCAGTGTTAAGCATCAGATGATACTGTTAAGTAAACCATAACAAAATTTTGGCATGTTTTGCAGATCAAGGATCTGGATTTTGTGTAACTGGTAAAATTGAAGCTGGTTATATCCAAACTGGTGACCGACTCCTAGCAATGCCTCCTAATGAAACTTGTACTGCAAAAGGTATTCCTCTGCAAAATTCTTTTGTTAAACAACCCTATATTGAGACAGCAGATTTTTAAAAGTAGTTTAGTTATTAACTCCAGAGTAAATAACCTCTTACTGAAATTGTAACTGACTGTCAGAATGATACTAACTGTTGAAGATAAAAATGTGAAAACATTAAACGATTTTTTTTCAGTTGTGACTATGTGTGTATAAATGTACATATAACATTCTTACTGTGGTAGCATTTTTCTTTTTTCTTAACATTGATTTGAGAAGCCTGGATAAGACTGAACCCAGATGTATAGACACCTGTCAGATACGTTTAAAGTAGTATTCAGTAGCAGAAATTAAGTCTGACCCCATCCTGGCACTGAACAGTCAGTGGCAAAGCAGACTGCTACAGTCTGTTGTTTTGAAATGTGTATTTCAGAATTACTATGTTATCAACCTATATCATGTTTATACCCCCCAAATTTTTTTACAGGACGACCTAAGTAAGAAAATAAGATGCAAATACAGAGAATCCTGATGTTGTAAAGAGAAATTGAGCTAGTTTTAAATGCTATAATTATTGCTTTTGCACACATGACCTTTCATGATAGCTAATAACTGTTTCTTTCTTCTAATCATTTGACCATATGTACATATTCTTCTTTTTTGAATTCTGCTTTTAAGTTTATAATTCTGTTCTTACCTTAATCTAGCTTCCAACTAAATCTCTGACTTCAACATTAAACTGAAGATCTTTATACTGTAAATATTTGTAACAATTTTAAGCTAATTATAACCTACTGGTAATGTTAAAATTTAAAATTTTCTACTTTTCCTTCTGTTTGTTGTTGTTCAGTTGCTCATGTCCTTCTGTTACTCTTATTTATAGTTTATAACCAGAGTTGTACTTAACTAGCTTATGAATTCAAATGTATATTTTTTGAATTGCTCTGTTTACTTAAAAACTGCTTCCTTAAGGATTAGAAGAAATTAATGAATATCTGCTAGGTAACAGAGTTTAATCTAAATTTAAAGATGAATAAGAGAATGAAAGCCAAAGTTATTTTACACTTTTTAAAAAGGAATCATTTTTCATAATCCTGTTATTTGCAAGTTTAAATCTCTGCTTTTGTCTCTTAAAGTGATCAAGAGCTGAAATACTTTTGAAATACTGATTTCTTTATATGTTAAGGAGCTTTTTAAGAATGGGAATTTTTTTTGTATAATCATTTAGACATGAATTCAAACCATGGTCATAAACCATGGTCATGGACCTTAAAGATTGGCTCCTTTGTGAACTCCAAAATTATAATTTGATCACTTCTGAGAGTTCCATGTTCTTTGGTTCTTTCCATCCTATTTCTACCCCACCAGAAAACTTCCAACCACTTATCTTTAATCCAGTGGTTCTTAAAGGGAAGCCATGTCAGAAGCACCACTTCACTTTGTGAAAATCACACTTCTCACCCAATTTCTCACTCTAATGCTTTTGCTTGATTTACTTGATTGTTTAATGCACCTTCTATCTGAACACTTTAGGTACAGCTGTGGCTCACTAACCAGTAATATTCTAAAAAAGAGAACTGACTGAATCTGCTACTAACAAATGGAAATTCTAAATTACATTTTCACTTAGAGAGTTAAAAAAGAACTATGAAAAATGTTCTTAAGAAAGTAAATATCACGGTATAGGACAGTATAACATGTTTGGGGGAAGGAAATCAGATAATACATAATCTTGAGAAAATTTTATAATTGAACTTCTAGTATGAAAACTCTTAAGCTGAAGGCAATCTTTAGTCTATGTGAGTAGCTCCTGATTTCAATTCCACATTTCAAACCAAAAATTACATATGGTCATTTTAAATTTACATGAAAAAAAACTAAATTTAATTAAATTGTAACCAACATTTAAAAATATAATAATTGTTAACATTTTTGGAGTCAGGAACCTCTTTGATACCTTGATGAAAGTTGTGGCCCCTCTTCTCAGATTAATGCAGATGTACACCTACATTAAATTTTGAATAAAGCTTTAGGTTGTCTCAGAGCCCTTAAAGTTCTCCTTGAACTCCCAGAGAGTCTCAAAGAAACTCACTTAAGAGGATGCTACATGGGAAAAGTAAGTACTTTGAGGAATAGATGGGTGAATTGTAATTTACTAAAAACACGTCAGTCAAGAACTATTCCCCAGTGGTTGGCCTACATACTTTTTTCCGCAGAAGACTCAAGTTACAATGGAAAGGAATTTACCCCACAGAATCAGAAAATATGAACAACTTTTTAAAAGCCTTTATTTAAATACCTGAGTATTATTGCCCTTTGCATTTGTACTCCAGGATTTTCCCTAGGTAATAAAGGCATATAGCCACAACTGGGATCATTAAAAAATTTTTTTACACTATGAATCTCCTTTTCATATAACTGTTTATTGCTGTGGATCTTTCTCTGAGAAGCAGTTCTCTTGAGCTGGGAATAGTGAAGGGGCGTGCTAAGGGCACCATCTGACTGAGTGCTGACACCCTGTAGGTAACTCAGAGAACACAGGAGATTGTTGACGTGGTTGTCTAAAGCAGTGCTCAGGAGAATAAAATACTGTTAAGCATCTCCCCCAGTCTCATCTTTTGTTATTAAAAATAATTGGAACTGTACTTTTATGCCTGTATCCATTAATGTATTGCAGTGGGGCCTATGTAATGAGTATACTAGTTGTGTAAATGAGTTTTAAAATTTTGGTTAAATAAGTAGAAATCAGCCTTTTATGGACAAATGCAAGTCACTCTATGTTTAGGGTGGTGGTCCAGAAGAGTCAAGTCTGGAGGAAGTGTGTTTTCCTCAACGCTCACAGTTAACACTTCTCAATCTCAATCCATTCATATTGAAAATGATGAGTAGTGACTGATGAGGTACAGATCAGCCAGACTCCTTTGGTTGTTATGGTTTGATATTGAGGTGTTTCACTGTATGCTTTAGTTTTTACTCATTTCCAGGAATCACTCTGCACGATGAACCTGTCGACTGGGCGGCAGCAGGAGATCATGTTAGTCTTACGTTGGTTGGAATGGATATCATCAAAATCAAGTGAGTGACAAAATGAGTTTAAGCAGCCATTGTTTTGGATATAGAACCTCAAAACACGTAAAGTTTGCAGTTCACCAGCTCAAATGAAAGAATGAGTGTTAATTCTGAATCTCCTTTGGCCAAAAACAGGCACTTGCGGAGGTATAAGAATAAGTAAAATTTACTAAAATTTAAATTAATATACATCAGCATGTATACCTGACATGTCCTTTGAGGGAAAACTGTAGTGTGTGAAAATGATATAAGGTTAATAATGGTGTAAAGCCATGCTTTAACCTAGAAGAGAATATTTAAAAGTCCCTAATTTACTTGATTGTTTTACTTTGTAAATGGTTTTAGAGGTATTCGATATGTATTTAATTATTCCTCCCAACTACCTACTCTCCTTTTTTCGTTTTGTTTTGTTGTTGTTACAGTGTTGGCTGCATATTTTGTGTCCCCAAAGAACCCATTAAGGTTTGCACTCGTTTCAGAGCCCGAATCCTCATCTTTAATATTGAAATTCCTATCACTAAAGGATTTCCCGTAAGTTTCAAAATATTTGTTACTGTTTTTATAAATTCACTGTAACTTTGTCCTAAGAAGTGGTAACTGTCTTTATAACTGATGATGCTATTGTTATTTCCAGCTACCATTGTATTACTCTAATCCAGAAAAACATGAAATTAGAATTTGAAAATCATGTCTTGCTTTTTATTTTGATCCATAGGTCTGGCATTTATTTTCAAAGAGGCAGTGAGAAGAAATTTAATAATCAATAGGATACAAACTGATGATAGTAAAAAAATTCATTTAAGGAAATTAGTAGATACTTTTTTGCTGAGTTCTAAAGATTACTTCTTAGATTGCATCTTTGTTTTTTTGAAATTTTGGAAAACACAAAAATAAAAACAATAACATTCTATAATTGCATAACCTATAAATATCTACTCTCTACATTTCAGAGTATTTTTTTTGTGTACATTGGTATCTGGTATATTCTGGGGATACTTGACATAAGGTAAACTTTATGCTGAAGCTGTGAGGTTGGTTTGCAGGGTCATCATTGACTAGCACCATTTGAACATACACGTTTATGGGAAGAGGGATGGTGGTGTTGGTGTAGTCGCTAAGTTGTGTCCAACTCTTGCGACCCCCTAGACTGTGGCCTGTCAGGCTCCTCTGTCCATGGGATTCTCCAGGCAAGAATACTGGAGTAGGTTGCCATTTCTTTCTCCAAAATCAGATCTTACTATGGATTTATATATTATATTGATGGATCTATAAATTATGTATATATGGATCTTATATGTATAGATGGATCTATATATGTGTGTGTATGTATATATAGGGTTTCCATGGAGTCGCAAAGAGTCAGACATGACTGAGCGACTTTCACTCACTCATGTGTGTGTGCATATAAACCATGAATCAATATACTATATTGTTACTTATCCAGGAAAGGTCTTTGTTTTATGTGTAATTTTTTTTTTTTTCAGATATTTGGGACCATGCTCTGTTTATAGTTTGGTACCTTTCTTTTGCTGTTTAAAAAATGGGCATTTTTCCCACTAGACTTACCTTTCTTTTCTTGATCAGCTTATATAGTACAGGTTCTCCACGACAATAAAAAATGTTTCTCGGTGGAATTAAATGGCTTGCCTTTGAAAATGTAGACAGATCATTTTCTCCATTTGATGCATCTCTGAAATAAAAGTAAGGCAGTAATAGTAATTGACCTTTAAACTTCATTTAAATTAGTGATAGTATTTTAAAGATTGGGAATAAATTTATTTAGCTCATTTAAATCTATTTTATACCTCTGCACCTTTATTTGAGATAAATATATGCTTTGCTATAATTCTTTATAATGATTTTTTTGTAAATTTGATCTTATGAAAGTATATTTGTAAGGTATCATTTAAGCATTTTACTTTTATAATCATATTTCATTTCGCCATGCTAAAAAAAAAATAGGCAAAAGTTTCCTTCCAAATACTTGATTTTTAAATATTCAGAATTCACGCATTGATAGGAAAGAAATGGCTATGAGTGACTTGCACTCATTCTTAGAAAGCAGCGTGCCCAGTGAGGAGAAGCTGGAGAGGTTGGTTCCTGTGTTTTTACTCATGCAGCAATAATCTTTGCCAATGGAGAGGCAGAGCGGTCAGGAAGTCAGTAATCACTCTGAATAGTAATACTGTCTTCCTGTGTGCTGTAGTTTTTTTTATGAATTAAACGTTTTTCAGTGCCGCTGTATGAGATTGCACTCACATATGTTGATTCACGAATACCAGGATGAAATTTGTCTCACAAAACAATGGTCATGTTTTGTCATATAATCCATTCTCTGTGGGAAGAAACTCACAATTTTTGAAAGTTTAACCAAGAAAAGGCTTCCTGAGCAATTAAAATATCACTGTTTAGGGACTAGTTCTTTAATACATATTTTTTGTTCCTCTTGTTTATATGGTAAACTCTATATATTTAAGAAGGAAAAAACATACGAATGGATTAGACTTTAAATCTTAATGTTTTTATTTTTATTTTTTTATTGTGGTAAAATATTTATAATGGAAAATTTGCCATTTTAACCATTTTTAATACAGTCCAGTGTCATTAGAGTACATTCACCTTGTTGTGTAACCCTTGACATTATCCACCCCCAGAACTGTTTCCTTTCCCAAACTCTGGACCCATTAAACAGTCACTCCTGCTATTATGCTTTCTCCCATCCTCTGGTAACCACAGTTCTATTTTGTTTCTCTGTGAATTTGCCTGTTCTACATCCCTCCTGTAAGTGGAATTATACAATATTTGTCCTTTTGTGTCTGACTTGTTTCACTTAACATAATGCTTTTAAGGTTCATCCATGCTGTAGCATGTATCAGAGTTTTGTTTCTTTTTAAGACTGAATAATATTTCATTGTAAGTATATACCACTTTTTGTTTATCCATTCATCTGTTGATGGATGTTTGGTCTGTTTCCATCTTTTGACAGATGTAAATGATGCTTCTATGAACATCAGCATACAAGTATCTGTTTGAGCCCCTGCTTTCAATTCTTTTGGGTATAAATCTAGGAGTGGAGTTGCTTGATCATGTGGAAATTCTGTGTTTAACTCTTGAGGAGCCACTAAACTTTTCCACAGCAGCTGTACCAATTTTGCATTCCTACCCAGCAGTACACAGGGGTTCTAATTTCTCTTCTGCCTCATCAACATTTATTTTCCTTTCTTGTGTGTGGGGGGACGACTTTTTGTTTGTTGTTTATAATAGGTAAACTAATGATTTTGAAGGGTTGTATCATTGTGGTGTTTGATTTGTCTTTCCCTGATGGCTATTGATGTTGAGCATCTTTTCATTTTTTAAAAATATATTTTAGATTTTAATTCCATATCAGTGTATCATTTGCAGATACCCTCTTCCATTCTGTGGGTTTACTTTTTACTCTTATATCCTTTGATTGACAAGAACCTTAAACTTTGCTGATGTCCAGTTTATTAACATTCTCTTTTTCTTTTTTTGCTTTACTTTTGGTGTCATATCCAAAAAGTCATTGCCAGATTCAACACTAAGAAGATTTCCCCTTCTGTTTTCTTCTAAGAGTCTTATAGTTCTAGTCCTTTTATTTAGATCTTTGCACCATTTTGAGTTAATTTTTGTATATGGTATAAAGCTTCATCTTCATTCTGTTGGATCTCGATATCCCATTTTCCTAGCTCTATTTGTTGAAAAGACTGTTCTTTTCTGGTAGTGGTTTTGGCACCATTATTGCTGCTTAACCTATTTGATACTAATTTCCTTACATGTGAAACATGAGAAATAATAGCTAATATATAAGGTCATCAGTTAACTTCAGCTTTACCATGTATTGGGCACCACTTTGAAATAACATTGTCTGGTTTTCCTCACTTAGTGACAAGGGACCTGAGGCTGGGGATATTGGGGGTAGAAGGGTGGGAAGGGTTATTACAGGACTTGTCCCAGCTTACATGCCTAGAAAGCATGGAGTAAGGATTCAAATTCATGTCTGCCTGACTTCAAAGCCTGTCTAAACATCCATTTAATACTTTAGTCTCATTATCCAACAATGAATGATATTACTGCTGAATGTTACACAGTTTCCCTTCCCTTGTTTTTATGATGAAATAGTTCACATTTGCTGAACATCCACTGTACCAGGCACTGTCCCTGATATTATTTCATTCTCGTCATAACCATGTAAGGAAGGTTATGTAATTTACCCAGGTTTCCACCGTAGTGGTGGAGGAGCGATTAGAACCGCTTCCCATGACCTTACCCCTCGTGAGTTAAGGGACAGCCTGATGAGAGTGGTAGGGCTTCAAGGAAGCAGCTGGAGATCCTGTGACTCCAGGCAGTAGTTCTGAGGCTGATGTGATACAGTGTGAGTGCAAGAGTAGAAGGCCAGAGATGCTGCAGCCAACAACTTTTTTGTGTTACAATTCTTTTTTTAGGTGCTGTTACACTACCAAACCGTCAGTGAACCCGCTGTTATTAAAAGATTGATTAGTGTTTTAAACAAAAGCACTGGTGAAGTCACAAAGAAAAAGCCTAAGTAAGTGTTTTAATGTGTAAATAACAAACACAATATAAGTACATTTCTTACAGATGAATTCATTTGTATAATATTTCTCTCTGTGATAAGTGAATTCTCTTTATGATAAGTCTATTTTAACTTGTTCTAGAAATCATTTTTTTAAAGGACTGGATGAAAACACAAAAACAAATATTTAAGCTCCTATTTTAGGTAGGAATGCTTGATATAATTTCTGTTACATATGATAGTGATGGGTGTGAATTATAAATAAAAATGTAAATATGTTTTTATTTAACTATCAAGCCTTAGATACCGATGATGTAAAAATGAAGGCATTAAAAAAAATCAGTCTTACATTTTTGAAGATGAGTTTGATTTATGCCTAGCCACTTGTCCCAAATTCCAACTTCATTGTTCTTCTATACTATCTTGTTACCCCCTCGTGAGAATCATGCCCTGTGCTAAGAATACCTCAAGGAGAGAGTGACCTACACACTGTTTTTTTCCCACCTGGGAAGTATCCTTTTTTCCTCCTTAAAGTCGCCTCGTGCCTTGGGCTGAGGTGATCACAAGTCGGTCCCCTCTGATTACCGTTAGTATCTGTGTCTACGTGTGGACAATTCCCCTTTGGCTGGGATAGGCTTGGGATTTTTCAGAAGACGTGCTTCCTGAGAACCTTGAGTTTCTTACTCTAATTCAACTAAAGACTGACCACAGTTTGGCTTGGCTGGTTCAGCACTGGGGTTTTCCTTACTTCAGCCCTATGGGGAGTCCCACCAAAAATCCCCTTTTTTAAGTCCTGGGGTATTCCTCCTCATTTGCACCTGTGTAAGAGGCCAAGGTGGTTAGAGGGTTAATTTAGGGTTGGTTGCAAGTAGAAGATAGAACTTCACACTACTCTAACACCCATGTTTGTTCTCCATTAGTTAGAAAAAGGAGCCTACTTAACGCCTCTTTTAAAGATAGTTCTTTATTTTTAACCTGAGTCTCTAGCTTCTAGCATGAGCGCCCGCCATAACGTACTGAGAATTGTCATAGAACTAATCATGACTGATGTTTCTAGAGGACCACTTTTTTCTTGGTTCTGTCATAAGTGCTTTTGTATGGTTTACATTCTCAGCTACAGTATGAATCAAGTATTACTATGTTTCCCATTTTTCAGATAAGGAAACTGAGGCCTAGAGAGATTGTATAACGTGTTCAAGATCATAAAGCTAGCAAGTGGCAGGCTCAAGATTCTAATCCAGTCAGTTTGTTCACATAAATTATATTTTTTGGCAGGAACCAGGCTGTTGGACTGAGATATAAGTGATTTGGAAAGTTCTCAATCTGATACTGACTCATCAGATCTAATCCTGAATTTTCCTCTCCCTGCTCCTGCTGCAGAGTCCTAGCTCAGTGATGCTCACACTAGGTCTTAATATATTATCATGCTAGTTTTTCCAATCACCATATCTGTAGCTTTGTCCTTTTATTTTGCACCAACATCACTTAGGCTTTCTGCTTTTCTTCCACTTCAGGCATGTTGTAGACTCAATTGACTTACATGGGATGGAGCCAGACTTTCTAGAACCAAACTTAACTGCAAATTATGAATATGTTAAATGTTCACCATCCTAACAAATGGGACCTTAAGCTGAAATTGCCCAAAACCAGTATTTAGAATTTTTGGCATACTTTTTTGGAAACCTTGGTTTATTCTATCTTTCTGTCCCTAAAGTAGTCTTTCAGAAGGGGAGTTTTTGATTGCTGTCCTCTAGCCTTCTAGTATTCTAGAAATTGAATTAGAGAATGTTTCAAAATGTCCCCTTTGGGTTCTACTTCTTTTAGTAAGCTGATGGGGCCCTTGCACACAAGGATTTTTATTTGTTTGCTTATTTGTGTGGAGCTGTTTACGGTCAGGCCCATGCCTCATCTGCCTTCATTTCCTACAAACAGCATGTTGTGGGAAAATCTTATGTGTTTTTATCTTGAACCTCTGTTAAAGAACCACTCTTCCCAGGTGAGAAAAGAGAGAAGAGGGAAGGAGAGAGAACCCTCAGGTAGTGTGGTGGCACTAGGAAAGTGTCCTCTTTAAAGATAACTTTTTAACACATAATCTACCATTTAGGACTTTACTGGGGAAGACATAGGACATTGCATTCCACTTTTAAAATGCAAATGCATCATTTTCTTTAGTTTCATAAGGGAATGAAAGAGAAAGCTTTTGTGCAGAGGTCCTGAGCATTTTAGATTATAGGATCCTTGAAGGGGTAGAGAGTTGTATTTGGAGGATTGTTTATAAAAAATGTGTGTATATGTATGTATGTGTGTATATATATGTGCATACACATGTATGAACTTGCTAATAATTCTTAAATCTAGAACTACTCATCTCATTTTTTTCAACTAACCACCCCAAATTTAAAAGCATATATTTTCATTTAAAGAAAATCCCTTTTTCCTTTTTAAGTTTTTTAAAAAACTAAGTTGATTTATAGATGGAATGTGAAATGTTTATTTTGCAGATTTTAATTACATTTTTTACCTCTATTAGATATCCATTGGTTTCTTTTATTTTTCATGATAGATTGTTGACCAAAGGCCAGAATGCATTAGTGGAGCTACAGACACAAAGACCAGTGGCTCTTGAGCTCTACAAAGACTTTAAAGAGCTGGGGAGATTTATGCTGCGCTACAGTGGTTCTACCATAGCTGCTGGTGTAGTGACTGAGGTATTTTAAAGTGACTGATTATGTGTCCATGGTTATTATGTCTATTCTTTTTCTACTTTTAAGAATGATTCCTGAGATTTTATGGCCTAAGGGGAACAGTTATGATATATTAGAACAGCATTTTAAAAATTATATTAAAAATTAAAAGAATGATGAGAAGAAAATGTTTGGTCTTAGATTTTCTCATAATAAGACTTCCAGATTGTCTTCTCCACCAGTAAAATTATTGCTCAATATTAAAGGAAATCCATTGAAAAATAGATCTGTAAGTATGCAATACAAATCATGAAAATATAGACTTTAAGAGTCAGTTAATTGGGGGTAGTGGTTTGTTTAACAGAAGCACCCTCCTTACTTTTTTCTTTAAATAACTAGCTCTTAATGCATTCATTCAGGAAGTTCAGTTAACATACCAGTAGTGTTTCTGAAACATACCTAATCTGTAAGGATAAGGTAAGTACAGCTGAGTTTTGGAGAAGATAGCCAGAAATGAACCAGAATTTCATTAACTTTAATTTTCTTCCACAGTATGGTATGTTAATATAGATCTTATGAATATGAGCGTGCCTCATTTTATTACACTTTGCAGATATTGCATTCTTTTAGAAATAAAGGTTTATGGCAACTTTGCCTCAAGCAAGTCTATAGGCACAATTTTCCCAACAGCATTTGCTCACTTCATGTCTCTGTTTCACATTTTGGTAATTCTTGTTTCAGACTTTTGCATTATTTGTTATCTTTGTTGAGCTTCCCTGGTGGCTCAGATGGTTAAGAATCTGCCTTAATGCAGGAGACCTGAATTCAGTCCCTAGGTTGGGAAGATCCTCTGGAGAAGGAAATGGCCACCCACTCCAGTATTCTTGCCTGGAGAATTCCATGGACAGACAAGCCTGGTGGGCTGCAGTCCATGGAATCACAAAGAGTTAGACACAACAGTGACTTCGACACTCACTCGCATTATATTTGTTATGGGTGCCTGTGATGTTGCTGTTACAAAAAAAAAAAATTATGACTCACCCAAGGCTCAGATGATGATTAGCAATTTTTAGCAATGAAGTGTTTTTAAGTTAAGGTATGTAGATTTTTTTTATAAACATAATGCTATTACACTCTTAATAGACCATAGCATAGTATAAATGTAACTTTTCTATGCAGTGGGAAACCAAAAAAAATTCCTATGACTCACTTTATTGTGATTCTCACTTTATTGAAGTGGTCTGAGATCAAACCCACAATATCTCTGAGGTACGCATGTATTTTTAAAAGGGGCTTCATTACTTCATATGATTGTTTTCTGCATAAAAATTACTCACCTCATTTAACTGGATGGATACTTTTGACATGGGCTTCATGTTGCATCAAAATTCAGTTATACATACCTGTGTCATATAGAAGGCTCTGGAGTTAAACATAAGCCCAAATTGAGTTATTGCTCTACTAATTCCTAGCTGCAGAAGCATAGCATTTCTCCTGTCATTGATTCATCTATGAAAATAGGGTAATAGAATCTACTTTCTGGAGTTGTGAAATGAAATGATCTGTATAAAGCACTTGGCACAGTGATTGGCATTTAGAAAGAATTCAGTAAATGTTACCTAATATCTTTGTCATTTAATTTGTCAAAACATTCTTTATAAAAGAGCATTCTAAAAATAAGATGCAGTTTCTTGTGGAAAATAATGGAGAGATAGAAAATCTCAAATAACATGACTAGGAAAGGAGAAAAGTTGCAGGAAAAACAAAAGTTCTATCTGATATAATGATTACTCCACTGCCGTTTTCCTTTTGTTTTGTTGTTAATGGTTCCTTTGATGTAATGTGATTGGTTAAATTATAGCAAATACTTTTTTTTCTTTTACAGATAAAAGATTGATGGGTCAGAATTTCTACCATGTTTCTAAATTTAATGAGATAGCTAACCTCCGTTTTGAAAGAATCCAGTTACTCAGTTAAAGCAACAGTGTGCAATTGATATTTTTTTTAAAGTAAGAGAGAAAATTAGAGCTATGATCAACCACAAAGAAGTATTCATCAGCCCTACAAAAATTTCAAGTTGCCAACTGACAAAGAAAGGCTAATACTGCACTTTGATTTTAAAAACTAGCTTTTTCCTTTGAAATATTAGTAATGGATTTACCTTACTGAGATTTATGGAAGCCATCAGAAGTATGTTAGAAGACATTGAATCATCATGAAGTGAACTCTACTTTCAGCCAAACTACAAATGTTTACAGTTTTCTCTTCTGATTTCAACTCTACAAGACATGTTTCTAAGGACAAATAGCTAAAATGGATTATTGAGGTAGTTAATATTTGAACTGAATAGTTTTTTAGTTAACTCTAAGAAAAGATTTGTTGAAGGTTATAATTAAGGTATTTGGTGTTGAGCATAAGAGTATTCTTCCTTCAGCAAGCAACCATTTGAAAGCTTAGTTTGGAATTAGTGGAAATTGTTCCTTTGGTAACAGAAATAATATTTAAGATGTAAAGCTAGCTAATAAAATGTCTTAGTTTAAGCATAACAACAAAATGTGTTCTGGTTTCATTGATGTTTATGAGATTTCCAAGTAGGGCTTAGGTTTCTTGGGATCTTTTTCGCCTATGAGTTTCCCAACTCTTTCATGTGAATTCTTGCTTTTTATCCTAACAGAGCAAATTTAATCTCATCCATTTCTAACCATAACTTTATTTTTCCCATTCTCACTTCCATAATTCCATGTATAATGACTTCATCTTGTATATGTTATAGATCATAAGTCCCCTATGAGTAAGAGTCATGTTTTTCTTTAAAGTTTGAGCAGACTCCAAGATATATTTAGTGAGCAAGTATTCGTTGAGCTCCCTCCTGGGTACAATTGCTTTGGAGTAGATTTTGTCCTCAGCTGAGCCTGGGACCCTGATCTGATGGACAGAATGATAGAATTTTTTTTTTTTTTTTAACTGGGAAATGATGTAATTTGTATATCGATGGCTTGCCATATTCAATAGCATTTCTTCGTAATTGAAGAGTAAGTCTGGTAAGATGTACAAACCATAAATGTGCTGCTTGGTGGACCATCATAAGATGAGCACATTTTTTTACTGAAAAATATATGTATAGCTGTGACGAGAGTAAACTTAACTAAGGCAAGAAAGTGTTTTGTTTCTACACTATGTTAATCAGACATTTAACAGATACATCTGACAGAATGGCTCAGCAGGTAAAGCATCTGCCTGCAGTGTAGGAGACACCAGAGACGTGGGTTTGATCCCTGGGTTGGAAAGATCCCCTAGAGAAGGAAATTTCTATCCACTCCAGTATTGTTGCCTGAAAAATCCCATGACAGAGGAACGTGGCAAGCTACAGTCCAAAGGGTCGCCGAGAGTCAGACAACTGAGTGACTAAGCACCGTATGGATAGTCGGATGGAAACCTGACTTTAAGTGAATTAAGCGAAAAAGAAAGACTAGCAGAGTCCTGGTTTTTCAGCAGTAGCCCTGGCTTTCATCCCTGGCCTTGTTTGAGTCACAGAGTCATACAAAAACTTATCTGTACTCTCCCTTTTCCAGTGTGGGTTTTACCCTCAGACTCCATACGGAACCCCTGTAGTTCCACATATAGATCCTCAGACCCTCCAAGCACACAGACGGGCTAAAACATGTCTTTTCCAGAAGACCTAAAAACATCTTCCCATTGACTGTAATTATGTTTAATTTCTTTCCTTGGAGCATCCTTTGGATATGATGTAAATTTCATCCAAAGCACATAGCTGAGGACTGTGGAAGGGATGGAAGGAAATTCAGGATGCTGTGAGGAAGGGGAAATGGATTGGGGAGCGGGGGGAGGGGTGGGATGCAAAAACAGACATCCGCTCTGTATCACATACAAGGGCACGATAGTATAGCATTAAGAATTCTAAGTAAAAATTTAGCATAAAACAAGTAATCGTAGCAGTAGTAGAAATGAGTTTATTTCTTCATTCAATTGTGATAGAGTGATCCTTTTATTTACATTGTGTTTATATGAATTGTTGTTGAGGGGGTGGTGATATTAAGAGGACCCACTGTGGCAGGTTAGTGACAGGGTGTCCAGCAAGCATGCCCAAGCTTGGTTTGGTCTGAAATCCTTCCCCTGAGATTTACCCATACAAAATAGTATGTTCATTTTGGGTCATTTTGCTTCAGGTACTTCTTGTCTCTGCTTCTCCTTCCTATTTATCTCCTTCACTCTTTCTTCACATAAGTGGCTTTGTCCTCTTATCTCAACTCTTCATGGGTCTCCACTGGATCAGTTGCCTGTTTGGTAACCGGGCTTGAAAAGATTTCGGATCCACAGTTTGACTTGATAGTGTTTTTCTACACATTCATTCTTGAATTTTAGAAACTCGAATATTGGTTTAGAAAACAACTTCTGGACATAGTCCTTTTTTTCTCCTGTGAATACACAAACTAGTAATTTTAACCATTGCTAAAATGTAATCATTCACTCTGGAAAATTTGGAAAATAAAGAAAAGTAGAAGAAAGAATAAAATTGACCCATAGTTGCTACTGCTACTGCTAAGTCACTTCAGTCGTGTCTGACTCTATGCGACCCCATAGATGGCAGCCCACCAGGCTCTGCTGTCCCAGGGATTCTCCAGGCAAGAACACTGGAGTGAGTTGCCATTTCCTTCTCCAATGCATGAAAGTGAAAAGTTGAAAGTGAAGTCGCTCAGTCGTGTCCGACTCTTCTCGACCCCAGGGACTGCAGCCTACCAGGCTCCTCCTTCCATGGGATTTTCCAGGCAAGAGTACTGGAGTGGGGTGCCATTGCCTTCTCCATAAGTATTGCCTAAATATTACTGCTGGTAACGTTTTGATGTATTTCTTTTCTGTCTCTCATGCATATTTTTTTTGGAGTTGTGATCATTAGTCAGGCTTTTTTCATTTTATAATCAAGATTTTTTTTGATAGAAATATAACTTTAAAAATTATTTAAAAATATAAAATTACAAACATCAATGTATAGGAGTTAGTCAAGATTATGGTCTTGTTCAGTTACTAAGTCATGTCTGATTCTTTGCAACCTCATAGACTGTAGCATGCCAGGCTCCTCTGTTCTCCACTATCTCCCAGAGTTTGCTCAAATTCATGTCCGTTCAGTTGCTAAGGCTATCTAACTATCTCATCCTCTGCCACCCCCTTCTTCCCTCAGTCTTTCCCAACATCAGGGTCTTTTCCAATGAGGAAGCTCTTCACATCAGGTGGCCAAAGTATTGGAGCTTCAGCAACAGTCAAAAGTTATAAGAAGCTTCTAGATAAGAAGACTCGATAAAAATCACTGGGTCACTGTTTTCCAACTTCCCTCTAAAACATCCAGAAAAATCTGTAAATACAAAAACATTCCTTCTTTCCTCCCTGGTGTGAGTTTGTCTTATTCCAGGCACAGAAGAGAGCTCTGCAGCTTAGGTCTTTGTGGGGCTGACAGTTCAGCCAGGGGGTCTTGGTACTACAAACTGCAAGTGAGAATTAATGTATGAAGGCATTTAAGAGGAATGCACCCTAAGGACAATGCAGGAGGGACTAGGTGAAGAGGGGAGCCCGTTAACGTTGAAGTAAGATTGTACTTAACATAAGAGAGCCTCTTGTGTTAAAGTAATCCAACCTGTAAATCACAATCTCTGACCAGTTCAGAATTAGTGGAGGGAAACAGGTCATGTTTTGCATTGGCAAAATCATCCAAGAATGCAGCTTTTAAACACACAGCAGCAACTTAAGATCCCACCAACACTGAAAACCATCCTTTAGAACCCACCCACGTCCAGGAACAAGAGCCATGCCAGTGAGAATCTTAACAGTGGGGCCACAGCTGGCACAGGTCAGCAGAACCACACTGACGTGAGGGACGGTCCAAGTGGGAAGACGAGGAGGCCAGCAATGACCCTCGTTGAAGATACTTAAAGCCCTTCTTAGAGGGCCTGGGATCTTGCTTGCAGAGCAAAAGTAGAATGGATCAAGTAATTTATAGCCGGGTTCTTTGAAAATTCCAAAGGTATTCAAAACTTTTAAAAGGAAAAATATATAGACTCACTAGGAATGAGATGAGCCATGTAACCATATGTGATAATAATTAATCAGAGCACTGTGGAACATTAGGTCCTGATCCTGTGTTGCCCCTCATCACCTCTCTCAGGGAGCCCCTGGCCTCTGACTAGTGTAAGGAAGATGGGTTACTATTAATATGTGCTTCCATGGGACCTGTCTTCTCAGGATACTTTCAGGGTTCAATTGTATATTGGTTTGTATGATTAGTTATTGTTTTCTCTTTCCACTGAAATGTAAGTTCCAAGAGGAAATAGACCTGTTTTCCTTCTGATTGTTTCAGCAACTGGTGTGGTGCTTCTTATGTGCAATTGTTAAATGAATGAAAGAATTAATCCTGGTGGTAATGTTGTCAATGATTCTCATTTCTTTGCATCTGTATTGTCAGAGGATTACAAGCTTTTATTTCTATTATAATGCTGTGTGTGAAGGGGCTTTTTTTTATAGTGAAGGAAAAAGAAAATCTGTTAGAAGCAAACTTTAAAGCTGCTCTTGTCTGCCGTCTTGTCTGGTGAACCACAGCCCAAATTTGATGCCTTTCCTAAACTGGGGTGACCCTCTTGAGCCTGGAAGATTCTAATGTGCTTGCATTTCAGAAAGGTAATAATGAGCAATCAACTGGCTGCTGGGGATTCTCCTAGCTCTCAGGGGGACTGTGAGGTGGTGTGGGTAACCGACACGTTAGTACTTTGCAATTCTGGGCTTGGGTATATTTCTATTTAAAGATGGTTCGAAAATCATGCTTAATATATAACAGACCTGCAGTTAAAATCTGTAGTAACTGAGCACATGCAGACAAAAACCTTTCGGGTGGATTGCAGGACCCAAAAGTTTTATTTCAGTAACTGGTACATGGTGTCTATAAGATGTAAGGAGATATTGATGAGTTGAGAAAAGGATCAGGACAGGTTAGAAGAGACTACATGGAGCCTAAATCATAATAGTAAAATTTAAATATTCAACAAAGGCTGTAAAATAGATAACAGTTGCAGGAAAATTGACAGTACAGAAGTTGTCCTTGAAAACCACTCCTAGAATGCAGATAGTGAAAATAATGAACAGGGAAACCCAAGATTGCACCATATTTTATGTAAAACATCACAAAAGAATTACAACCAGATTAAACAAGCCTTGGGAACAATACAAAATTCTCCCAAAATTCATCTTCAAAGAAACAAAAAATTAGCCTTAGATTTTCCTACAATACTAAATTCCAAAATAAAAAAGGACACAGAAGCTAAATACATAAAACTAAAGGGACTGTAACCCCCACATTGATTATTCAGCTATGACATTATTTATAGGTTCGGGTAAGAATCTCAAAAGATGTCCTGGGAGAGGGGTGAGGGATTGGGGAGGCAGGATTTAAAATGCTGAGATCATAAAGAAGTACCTCACAACTTAGATTGGGGATATTATGGTAGACAATTCCTTAGCAAGCATGTGTTGATGCCCATCATTTATGGATGTCATCAAAGGCCACAGGACACAACTATAGTCAAAATTATTTTATTGACACTTGTCACAGAGACCACACAACGTGGAGTCTAGGTACTTCACAATAAGAGGGTGTAAAGAACTGAGCACATGTAGGTAATTAGGAGGGAGGGCTCAAGTGAACAATGGTTTCTTCTGGGTTGGGCACTGTCAGAAAGTGGAGAGTAATTCTGTAGTTGATCAACTTTCATCTAGGAAGTAGAAGAAAGGAACAAGGTAAAGCAGCAGCAGTCATCCACGTTAGCCACAAGAGGGCGTTAATCTACTCAGGCGTGTCTGCTGCTGCTTCGTCACTTCAGTCGTGTCCGACTCTGTGCGACCCCATAGACGGCAGCCCACCAGGCTCCCCTGTTCCTGGGATTCTCCAGGCAAGAACACTGGAGTGGGTTGCCATTTCCTTCTCCAATGCATGAAAGTGAAAAGTGAAAGTGAAGTCGCTCAGTCGTGTCTGACTCTTAGCGACCCGAGGGACTGCAGCCCACCAGCAGGTGTGTCTAGTGTTGGTTAACTCAATTCATCAGGAGCGCCGAATAACCTTGTCCGATGTCAGAGATTTAAGAATTAGCAGTGTCCAATAGGAGAACACCATGGCCCAGCTGTGAGTGCCAGGTCAGCTTTTAGCTTTCAGGAGATCCCACTTCTCTTATATTGAAACCACTTAAATTAATAGTGAAATAAATGAAATAAATATGGTAACACTATTTACAAAAGCCAAGACATGGAAACAACCTAAATGCCCATCGAGTGATGAATGAATAAAGATGTGGTATGCACACATGATGGAATATCACTGCACCATAGACAAGAGTGAAATAATGCCCTTTGCAGCAATAGGGATGGACCTAGAGATGAGTGAAGTATTAATAAGACAGCAAAAGACAAATATCATATCATATCACTCATGTGAAACCTAAAAAAGTGATACAAATGAATTATTTACAAACAGATCCACAAAACAAACTAAATTCATAAATCATAAATTTACAAACAGATCCACAAAACAAACTTTATGATTACCAAAGGGGAAAGGGGGGAGGGATGAATTGGAAATTAACAGATACACACTTCAGTTCAGTTGCTCAGTTGTGCCCAACTCTTTGTGACCCCATGGACTGCAGCACGCCAGGCCTCCCTGTCCATCACCAACTCCCAGAGTTCACTCAAACTCATGTCCATTGAGTCAGTGATGCCATCCAACCATCTCATCCTCTATTGTCCCCTTCTCCTGCCTTCAATCTTTCCCAGCATCAGGGTCTATTGCAATGAGTCAGCTCTTCACATCAGGTGGCCAAAGTACTGGAGCTTCAGCTTCAACATCAGTCCTTCCAGTGAATATTCAGGACTGATCTCCTTTAGGATGGACTGGTTGGATCTCCTTGCAGTCCAAGGGACTCTCAAGAGTCTTCAACACCACATTTCAAAAGCATCAATTCTTCAGCGCTCAGCTTTCTTTATAGTCCAACTCTCACATCCATACATAACTAATGGAAAAACCATAGCCTTGACTAGCCAGACCTTTGTTGGCAAAGTAATGTCTCTGCTTTCTAATATGCTATCTAGGTTGGTCGTAACGTTCCTTCCAAGGAGTAAGCGCTTTTTAATTTCATGGCTGCAGTCACCATTTGCAATGATTTTGGAGCCCCCCAAAATAAAGTCTGTCACTGGTTCCACTGTTTCTCCATCTATTTCCCATGAAGTGATGGGACCGGATGCCATGATCTTCATTTTCTGAATGTTGAGCTTTAAGCCAACTTTTTCACTCTCCTCTTTCACTTTCATCAAGAGGCTCTTTAGTTCTTCTTCACTTTCTGCCATAAGGGTGGTATCTGAGATTATTGATATTTCTCCCGGCAATCTTGATTCCAGCTTGTGCTTCTTCCAGCCCAGCGTTTCTCATGATGTACTCTGCATAGAAGTTAAATAAACAGGGTGACAATATACAGCCTTGATGTACTCCTTTTCCTATTTGGAACCAGTCTGTTGTTCCATGTCCAGTTCTAACTGTTGCTTCCTGACCTGCATACAGATTTCTCAAGAGTCAGGTCAGGTGGTCTGGTATTCCCATCTCTTTCAGAATTTTCCAGAGATTGTTGTGATCAAAGGCTTTGGTATAGTCAATAAAGCAGAAATAGATGTTTTTCTGGAACTCTCTTGCTTTTTTGATGATCCAGTGGATGTTGGCAATTTGATCATAATGGGCTTCCCACGTGGCGCTAGTGGTAAAGAACCTGCCTGCCAGTGCAGGAGATGCAAGAGATTCGAGAGACACAGGTTCCATCCCTGGATTGGGAAGATCCCCTGGAGGAGAGCATGGCAACCCATTCCAGTGTTCTTGCCTGCAGAATCCCATATACAAGAGGGGTGGTCCATGGTCCATAGGGTCGCAAAGAGTCAGAAACAACTGAAGCTACTTAGCAGCAAATATAAAATAGATAAGCAGCAAGGTCATGCTGTGTAGCCCAGAGAACTCTATTCAGTATCTTATAATAATCTATAAGGGAAAAGAATCTTAAAGAGTATACATCTGAAACTAACACAATGTTGTAAAACAACTATACTTCAACATAAAAGGAAACTGGGGGCTTCCCTGGTACTACAATGAATAAGAATCTGCCTGCCAATGCAGGGGACATGGGCTTGATCCCTGGTCGCGGAAGATTCCACATGCCGTGGGGGAACTAAGGTTGAGAGCTGCAACTACTGTAGCACGTGTGCCTAGAGCCTGTGCTCCATGATAGGAGAAGCCACTGATGCCAGAAGCCAATGCACTGCAACTAGAGAAAGCCTGCATGCAGCAACCAAGACCCAGCAACCACAAATCAAATAAATAAATACGAAAAATGTCATATTAAAAAAATAAAGAAGCTGTTCTTCAGGCAGCTTGGCAACATAGCTCCTCTTAGTCTTTCACATTCCCTGCTTAACAGTGATATGTAGCATCTTTTCACACCCTCATTAGCCTACTCTGTTCCCTTTGCTGTGAATTGCTTTTTCCTTTCCTTTGCTTAGGGCTTCTCTGGTGGCTCAGAAGGTAAAGGATCTGCCTGAAATGCAGGAGACCTGGGTTTGATCCCTGGGGCAGGAAGATCCCCTGGAGAAGGAAATGGCAACCCACTCAGCGTTCTTGCCTGGAGAATCCCAGGGACGGGAAGCCTGGTGGGCTGCTGTCTATGGGTCGCACAGAGTTGGACACAACTGAAGCGACTTAGCAGCAGTAGCAGCAGCAGCAGAGAGACTAACACTTCCACACTGTCCTTTGCTTATCTTTTCTGTGAGGTTGTTCCTTTCTCTTACCTATTTGCAGAAATTCTTACATCATGGACATGGATCCTGGTTGTTTATACACATCATGCATGGTTTTGGCTGATGTCATCATCTTCATAGCGCCTCTGGGAAGATGTTGCTGCAGCAACCACCCTGGTTTCAGGATGGACAGTGTAGTGACAAGACAGTCAAGGTAGAAGATGGTGGGTGGTGGAAAGAGAGAGTCTGCCCTCAACCACCTCTGATGGTGAAGGCAGTGACGGATGCACTGAGGAAAAAGCAGGCAACTTGGAGACGAGATAACTGTTTAGCCTTACCAACTATGCCATTTGGACTTCACTTCTCTGAAGCTGGCTTTTCTACAAAAGAGGGGAAATTTGCTTTCTATAGGTTTTTGTGTGGAACAAATGAGTAAATTCGTGTAAACAGCCTGCCTCAGGGCCTGGCACTATCCGTCTGGCACCCAATACCATGATATAGACAGATGCTTTTTGGCCATTTTGAAGGATCATCAACCCATAGCTGATGCTACTTTAATATATTTTTATTATCCATTTGTCATAATGTCCTGGTCAGCTGTGACATATTTGGGAACTCTTCATTCAAAGCTTGGATACTGAAATACTCTCAGACTGTAAGGTCGCCGCCCACTTTCAGTGATTGGCAGATGAGGCCCTGGGGCCGGAAGTGAGGAGGAGACTCAGTCAGGAGCCTGGAGTCGGGGGCGGTAACTTCATCCAGCAAAGCCAAGGGGAAGGGCAGGCGAATCCTTTACTATGGCTGGAAGAGGAGGTCTTTTGATGCTGGAAAACTTCATAGGTGGAAAATTTTTACCTTGTAGCTCATACCTAGATTCCTATGATCCCTCCACAGGGGAAGTGTACTGCCATGTGCCAAACAGTGGGAAAGAAGAGGTGAGTGCATTCAGTGGGAGGAGACTGAAATCTACTTAGCCTGGCAGTGACTTATGGTACTTAATTTTCGAGGAGCAAAGGGGATGGCTAAATGTTAGCCGAAGGAAGATTTTTAGTTCTAAGAAGGTTTATTTTGTAGTTGGGTGTATATGATGTATGGAACAAATCTCAGGTGATCATATGCAGAAATGACTAATAAGCTAGATAACCTCACAGGGAGCCACAACTCTCAGATATTCCTCAGTGGCTGCTAGTAAAAAGTAGTATTTGTAAGAATTATCATATTACTAAGTGTTCCCTTTCTTGATCAAGTTTGCCTGAATTTGCCACTGTATTCATGGATTTCCAGAAAACCTGTTACTTCACTAAAGTAAACAAAAATTTTAAACCCAGGGATTACTTATCCTCTAATAATTCTTCATGTCTTAAAATTATCTAATAAAGTAAAAACCGATCATTTGAACGATGAAATGCAAAATCAAATTCCTACATATTTTTGGATTTAAATTTAACATTACTTTTTCTTACTCAAAGGAAACACACACACATTAAAACTTTTTTTCAGTGATGTAGGGTTAATATTATTCAAGAGTTTTGTAAGATATTTAAGATATATTTGATTAGTATCTTATTGCACTGAGAAAATAAGTATATTTGAGGTGATAAATGTGGCTGATGAATGTAGACTCATCTAAAGCCCAATAGATTTTAATTTACTTTGTAAAGCACAAAGAACTAGATTATTTAAAAGATAAATGTAGTCTTTATATATATATTAGCAAATAAGTAGTCTATGCAAGGCATTTTTTAAAAAAAGGGTTAAGATTTTTTTTTCTCTAAGTTAATAATATTGTAAATCTGTTTTGTATTAAAAAAAAAAAACCTTTAGACTTCTGGATTAAAGTTTGCAAATATTGACTAGTTTGTTGGTTAAACTGTAACCCACAGTTTTATCTGTTTCAAATGACCAGGGGTTACATGCGGAAAATCCAGCTTTGTGTTTTCCAGTTCTCCCTGTCTGAGTCCTTTCTGAAATAAAGTTAAAAATGACAAGTACATCAAATTCAGGTGAAATCTTTTCTGCAGCTAATGACTCAGCCTTTTCAGATGAGAGAGAGGGATCAGTACACCTGCCGGTAGAGGAATGTATATTTTGGATTTCCCAGTAATCTAGCTTGCAAACATTGCATCTGATCCCACAAATCTCATGTTTTTCTGGCTTGAAGAATATGGTTGTCATGCAGGTTACAAGCCCAGTGTCCCCCAAAAGTCATTCACAAAAAGTGCTGCGATGCTGCCGACAGGGCTCGTGGTCTTTCAGCATCTGCCTTGTGCCGGGCATTCACTAAGCCATGGAGCAAAAATCATCCCAGATCAGCATTGTAACACCTGTAAATGAGACTCTATCATCATCCTTATTTTATGGGTGACAGCGTGCTTATATCAGTGATCACACGTACACACACGCAGGCACACACTTTCATAGCTTTTGCACTGTAGTGTTGCAGTCATAAGCACAGATTGGGGTTCGACTGCCTGGCTTCAAAGATCGGCAGCACCACTTACTATGTATGGTCTGAATTTAGAGCTGAACCTCCCTGTGCCTCAGTCTCTTTATCTATAAAATGGGGATAATAATAACATCTTCAGTGTTGTTCTGAAGATTAAACAGACTGACATATGTAGAGCCCTTTGTGTCTAGCATCGGTAAAAGCTTTCCAAGTAGCTTTTGCTGTTATTATTGTATATCGTGGATTAATACGTGCTCTATATTAAATAGACATAGGACGTGTGACCGAAGACAACTTAGAAAATATGACTGGACTTGAATTTTCTGCTTTTTGAAAAGATCAGAGTTTTACATGGACAATTGGAGGAAGACCAGATTTGACACTGACTTTCCTCTTGTTGGCTGGCAGTAAGGTGTCCCTGAGGCTACAGCTCCTGGTGGAGATTTGAGATTTGGTTTTTGAGGTGAAACTACCCAATTCCCAGAAATTTATAATTAAGATGAGAATCATTTTTTATACCTTTAGCTTATCTGAAAGTGACCTTGTTTACGTAAAGAAAACAGGAAGGTGTGTAGATCAGATTTGGAGTGAGAGGGCAACTGAATTGTCACATCATGTGATGCAAGAACGGCTTCCCTGGTGGCTCAGTGGTAAAGAAGGGGCCTTCCAATGCAAGAGATGTGGGTTTGGTCTCTGGGTCGGGAAGATACCCTGGAGAAGGAAATGGCAAGAAAGATGCTTGGCTGGAAGACTGTGGGAAAAGATTCTGAGACTGAGATTGGGTCCCATGGTGGAAGAAAATGTGAGTGATTAAAAGTGCTATGCAGGTGAGAGAGGAGAGGAGTGAGACGCAGCCTCTGGATTTGCCGTCTCTGGAAAGGGCATGGCTTAGATATTTCTTAACACATTATTGACCAGGGATTTTTACAGAACCTAATGCCTATGGCTGTGGGCTTCCCAGGCGACTCAGTGGTTAAGAATTCACCTGGCAATGCAGAAAAGGCAAGAGACACAGGTTCAAACCCTGAGTCAGGAAGATCCCCTGGAGTAGGACATGGCAACCCACTCCAGTATTCTTGCTGGAACACCCCATGGACAGAGGAGCCTGGTGGGATACAGTCCACAGGGTTGCAAAGAGTCGGACACGACTGAGCACATACAGTGCCTGTGGTTGGTGATTTGTTAGGTGAGTGAATGTTGGATCACAGGGATATTTGTCTTTTTCTTGGCCTGATATTTACATCGTCTGAATCAGAACTATATTCTGAAGAACTGTCATCTTCTGAGACAGTCAGACAAAGTAGCTGTATAAAATTCACTAAAAAACTTTTCTTCACTCAGAATTTCATGATGCATCATTTTTGAAAATTTTACAGAAATCAACTTGCATTTATAACATACATAGGATTGGAACAAAAACCCAGGGAAGCAAAATGTGAATGATAACAACAGTCACAAGTTGTATAATGATCCCTCAATCAGTTTTAAGAGAGGAGAAAGGCAGCAGGGGTTTAGTTGCTTAGTTGTGTCCAACTCGTGTGACCCCATGGACTATGGCCTGCCAGGCACCTCTGTCCATGGAATTCTCCAGGCAAGAATACTGGAGTGGGTTGCCATTTCCTTCTCTAGGGAATCTTCCAGACCCAGGGATCGAACTCAGATCTTTTGCATCACAAATGGTCTCCTGCATTGCAGGTGGACTTTTTACTGACTGAGCCACCAGGGAAGCCCTGAAGGGGCAGAAGATGCCCTGATGATTCATTTCGCCTGCATGAACTGGCCTTGCTTATATCTTCCCATTCATTGTTTGCTTTGGATTTAACTCTAAAACCTGGTCCCCAAGCCATCTGTTCAAATTCTTCTCCAACAGAGGACCCTTCCACTGGGTGGAGCCAGGCAGAGGCAGGGACTGTGGTTATGCCATAGCAGGCCAGCTGTGGTCTTGGAAACTACAAAGACCTGGGTTTACATCCTGATTCTGCCACTTATTAGCTGTGTGACCTCTGGCAAGTTACTTGAGCTCTCTGTGCTTCAGTTTGTTCATCTGTAAAATGGGCTTAACAATACTCATGTTACAGAACTTTAAAGGGGGTTTAATGAAATAATTTGTGCAAAGCATTTAGCACCTTCCTTTATGTATAAAAAATAGTCAATACATAACTAATATGACAAGTCATTCCAAGTCAGAATGACAGTCTGGGATGTGATTTCAAACTTTTAGACTTATCAAGTATGTCAAAACTTCTTTAAGAGTTTAGGGACTCAGTACACCCTTAAGATTCCTCTCTCATATGATATTCAAAAACTTCGGTATTTTGAAATTACTGAAAACATATACCAGCTATTGAAATAGCTTCTTTCGATTATTACCACATTCTGGATAACTTGATTGAAATGGAGAATTTGGGGGTTTTTTTGTGGTGCCCTGCTTTGCTGGTTAAGTAAACAATGCTTCATGGGCACTCAACACTGAAGAGTGTCAAATATTTGGAACTAGGCAGAAAAAAAGTGAGATAAATACAGACCTGGATTCTGGACGCATCTACCCTCGAGTGGTTGTTCAGTTGCTCAGACATGTTTAACTCTTTGTGACCCATGAACTGCACCATGCCAGGCTTCCCTGTCCTTCACTATCTCCTGGAGCTTTCTCAAACTCATGTCCATTGAGTTGGTAATGCCATCCAACCATCTTCTTCTCTGTCATCCCCTTCTCCTCCTGCCCTCAATCTTTCCCAGTATCAGGATCTTTTCCAATGAATCAGCTCTTCGCATCAGGTGGCCAAAGTATTGGAGCTTAAACATCAATCCTTCCAATGAATATTCAGGGTTGATTTCCTTTTGACTGGTTTGATCTCCTTGTTGTCCAGGGGGCTCTTAAGAGTCTTCTCCAGCACCACAATTTGAAAGCATCAATTCTTTGGCACTCAGCCTTCTCCAATGAATATTCAGGGTTGATTTCCTTTTGACTGGTTTGATCTCCTTGTTGTCCAGGGGGCTCTTAAGAGTCTTCTCCAGCACCACAATTTGAAAGCATCAATTCTTTGGCACTCAGCCTTCTTTAGGATCCAACTCTCACATCTGTACGTGACTACTAGAAGCTATTAGCTTCTGTTCCACAAGAGCAACAGGGTAAGGTGACCCTTTTCTGTTTGCTCCTGCAAGGTCGAAGCCGCGGTGGAGGCTGCCAGAGCAGCTTTTCCGGGCTGGTCCTCCCGGAGCCCCCAGGAGCGCTCACAGGTGCTGCAGCGGCTGGCGGACTTGCTGGAACAGTCCCTGGAGGAGCTGGCCCAGGCTGAGTCCAAGGACCAAGGTGAGAGGGGTCTGTGTCAGCTTCTTCCCTCTTTCTCCTGCCCCCTCTCTAGTGGAGCCAAGTTTAGTGCCCTGTCCTGTATGGAAATGCGCTTACTCAGATGCTGGCCATTCACACCCTCCTTCCAAGTTGTCAATTGATCTCTTGCCTCTTAATCATATGAATAGAACTCAGGACTCTTCCATCACGTGACCCCTTGTGGGCCCATCAGGCCCGCCCACCCAGTGCTTCTCTTGGCAGCGGTAAAGCTTGGAAAGCCCGACCAGCCAAGGCTTCAATTGCAAGCCTCTGAAGGCTGAGGCTTGCAATTGGCCCACTTCTGCCTCATTCTGATGGTCAGAGCAAGTCAAGGCTGAACCCAAGTTCAAGAGGCAGGGAAATAAACACACTGTTGGTAGAAGGAACTACAAAGATGTTATAGCAAAGGGCATGGATTTGGGGAAAGAGGTAGAACAAGAAGGCTGAGAGTGCAGCCCTCCACCAGTTCTAAGTAGAGAGTTTCAAACCAAAAAAAAAAAAAAATTTTTGTCTCTTTTTTTTTTTACTGCATTATTCATTTGTTTTTTATTATATTTTTTTAAATGGAAGTATAGTTGCACTTATAATGGATAACCAACAAGGATAATGGATAACCAACAAGGACCTACTGTGTAGCACAGGGAACTCTGCTCAATGTTATGTTGCAGCCTGGATGAGAGGGGAGTTTGGAGGAGAATGGGTACATGTGTATGTACGGTCTGAATTGCTCTGCTGTGCACCTGAAACTGTCACAGCATCATCACTCGGCTTTACTCCAATGTAAAATAAAAAGCTAAAAGCAAACAAAACAAACAAAAGTTGAAGTGTAGTTGATTTAAAATTTTGTGTTGGTTCCAGGTGTACAGCACAGTGATTCAGTTATATACGTCTATATACACATTCATATAAAAGTGTGACTGCTCTTCAAACTGTCTTATGTGTGTGTGTGTGTGTGTTGGTTGCTCAGTCATGTCTGACTCTTTGCAACCCCATGGACTGTTGCCTGCCATGCTCCTCTGTCCATGAAATTCTTCACTCCAGAATACTGGAGTAGGTTGCCATGCCCTCTTCCCGAACCAGGGGATCTTCCTGAACCAGGGATGGAACCCATTGCAGGCAGACTCTACCTTCTGAGCCACCAGGGAAGCCTATGTATATGTATGTGTGTGTGTGTGTGTGTATTAGTTGTTCAGCTGCTCAGTCATGTCTGACTCCTTGCGACCCCATGAACTGCAGCATGCCAGACTTCCCTGTCCTTCACCATCTCCCGGAGCTTGCTCAAAACTCATATCCATTGAGTTGGTGATGCCATCCGACCATCTCCTTCTCTGTGATCCCCTTCTCCTGTATTTAATCTTTCCCAGTATCAGGGTCCTTTCTAAAGAGTCGACTCTTTGCATCATGTGGCAAAAGTACTGGAGCTTCAGCCTCAGCATCCGTCCTTCCAGTGAATATTCAGGACTGATTTCCTTTAGGATTGACTGGTTTGATCTCCTTGCAGTCCAAGGGACTCTCAAGAGTCTCTCTCTGTGTGTGTGCATATATATATATATTCTTTTTCAGATTCTTTCCCTTTATAGGTTATTACAAGATATTGAGTATAGTCCCCTGTGCTCTACAGTAGGGCTTTGTTGGTGATCTGTTTTATATATAGTAGTGTGTATATGTTATCCAACCTCCTAATTTATCTCTTTCCCCTCCTTTTCCCTTTGGTAACCCAAGTTTGTTTCCTAAAAGCAAAGATAATTTGAAGGGCACATAGTCAAGTAATGTAGAAAAATTTCCAATATGTCAGTCACTGTTCCACTCCCGACACAATTTCCCAATTTTTAAAACTGCTTCCCAGAAGTCATCGTAATGGAGTAAACGTCTGCAAATCTCTGTAAAGATGGTTAGGATATACGTGTATGTATATATATGATATGTCTGCTGCTGCTGCTGCTGCTAAGTTGCTTCAGTTGTGTTCGACTCTGCAACCCTATAGACCATAGCCCACAAGACTCCTCCGTCCGTGGGATTCTCCATGCATGAATACTGGAGTAGGTTGCTGTGCCCTCCTCCAGGGGATCTTCCCAGCCCAGGGATCGAACGTGCGTCTCTTAAAGTCTCCTGCATTGGCAAGCAGGTTCTTTACCACTAGTGCCATCTGAGAAGCCCTGTATGTATGTATGTACATATGTGTATATGCATATGTGTGCTGTAAAGGGGCCTAAAGTTAGAAAGCATCTTGACCCCAAACCTTTAAGTAGAAAATGCTTCCTGACATGGCAGAGTCTCCCAGCATCACTAAAGATAACTTAGGTACAGTTCGGGTAAGTGTGTGTCTAGGAAGTGCGGGGGGCCCGTGACAGTGAGCAAGGCCCACACAGCATCCTCTGCTGGTTCCTATCAGCGTTCTGCCACATGCTCATCTTAATGGCTCCACTGTGTGCTGAGGAGTTAATTAATATCATCACATGTTTTTTGGTGATGTGCAAACACAGCTGTCTTAACACCCATTATTCCATCCCCTCTGCAGCATGTCCAAAGCTTGGTGATTCTGAATTGAAAGAGGTGGTTCGGGTGAAGCGGTAGCATCTGGAATGATGATAGCTATGAATCGTTCATTCTAATAAGCAAAGCTTATTTGACTCAATTCTAACCACTTCTACTTCATCTTATAATCTCACATCTAATTATTTCAAAGTCTTATTAAACCATGATCAACACTCTCTGTAATCAAGCAATACCCATCCCAGGCTGGAAGGAGTAGAAGCTGCTTCAGAGGGAGCTGGGATTAGTGTGCGGTAGCGTCCCCTCGAAGTTCAAGGTGAAGTACGCTGACAGTGCCTTCTGCTGTTAACTTCTTACAGGGAAAACCATAACCCTGGCGAGAACCATGGACATTCCCCGGGCTGTGCACAACTTCCGGTTCTTCGCCTCCTCCATCCTGCACCACACGTCTGAATGCACACAGATGGACCACCTGGGCTGTCTGCACTACACAGTGCGGGCCCCCGTGGGCATCGGTAGGTGCCGTGCAATGACAGCTGGGCCACAGTGGCACGTAGAGATGCTTGGTCAGCCCTGTAGAAGTGATCTAAGGGAACAGACTTTAAACAAAGAAACTTCTGCTTTATCTGAAATTTAATTGACCTTAAAAATCTAAATCTAGTTTATTTTGTTTGTGTCAAATTCCCTACTTATCCCTACATTGTTCTTGAGGAATCACAGGGAAAGGAATGACACTGAGAATAAATTCACAAACCAGGATGTTTTGTTCCTTGTAATTAAGAAAAAAAAAAAAACTTTCAGGAAAGTAGTGTGGTTAAGATCACAGTGGGGTAAACGTCACTTTTGTGTGCTTCAGTATTGTTATCTGGAAATTGGGAGAATAGTTTAATTTTGTCTATATATGTTGTATGTGAATTATATAAATTAACAGATGTAGAGCACTTAGAACAGTGCCTGGTACTGTGATAAATAAGCCTTGACTGTCTTATCTATTGATACTTATTTCTGTGGTTCCTGCATTTCAGAAATATATGCAATGACTAAAGATGTCCACTAGATGTCATTGTTTCCTCTGAGAAAAAACCATTAACTGTTATACTAGTTCCATTTTATGATAGGATAAAGGAAGATGTTAAAGAAAAGAAAATGGACATTTTGCCACTTTGATATCTGAACCCTTCAGAAATAACATTTTCAAGGCAGTATAACAAAACTTTAGTCTCCAAGAAGTATACTAACACACTATGCTGCAAAAATATTCTCTTAACTCCCTGAAGAGCAGATTTTTCAGTGGGAAATTTAATAATATATAAAGCATATTTACTTTCATAGCTCAGGTTTGAGGGTAGAGTATAAAATAAAGTGACTCCATTTACTTATTCATAACATGGGTTTTATTTTTATGCGTTTTGTGGTCTGAAATCTGGATGGCTTCTTACATGAAGACACATTCTAAATGTTATAGATGTTACTTAGCCAGCAAACCTATCTGATTAGGATACAGGTGAGAACCTAGAGATAATTTATTTATTAAAAAATTCCCTGGGTTAGCTAAAATGGATTTCACATCTCAGAACCTATTTGCTCTTATTTATTACAAATGTGAACGATTTAAGATCTTATGTCTCAATCCACAGCTAATTAGAAAAACAGGTGGAAAAATTTAGAAGAAACAGCGCCTAGACCATTTAAAGATAAAAAAGATTGTTGAGACAGTGCAAAGATCAGTCTACAAACCTCAAAACTGATCACATTCTGAGACTGTTTAGGGAGAGGTGACAGCATTTTAGCCCTGGTACTTATACTGTTCTTATTCATAAATATAATTGAAAGTCATCAAGAAAAGAGTAAGCTGTATTGACTATAGTTTTAAAGGTATGGCTGCTTGTAATATATTTTAGACTTATTTCTCTGAAATTCTACAGAAATTCTGCAAAAGATTGGAGATTCTTTGTGGAATTTTTTGAAACATTGAATTTCCACAAACGATTGCGATTTTGGAAGAGCAATCTGACATTTGGTGTAGCACGAAGGAGTTTTCATTAGTAAAGCATGTCTGGCCCATCTGCTTTGAAGGGTATGTCATTGCTGGCAATGCTTCTGTTCTCCTCTGTTAGCTGCTCTGATCAGTCCCTGGAATCTGCCCCTCTATCTGCTGACCTGGAAGATCGCGCCAGCGATCGCTGCTGGCAACACAGTGATAGCTAAGCCCAGCGAGCTGACTTCCGTGACTGCGTGGATGATGTGCAGACTCCTGGAGAAAGCAGGTAATCAGTGTTAGGGTGTCAGAGGAGAGGCACATGACTGGCTTTGGAGATGTATGTTTTGTAGGCTTCAGCCACTGTAGGGTCACTGACATTTTTAAAATAATGAAAAAAAATTTTTATTGGAGTATAGTTGCTTTACAATGTTATGTTAGTTTCTACTGTACAGAAAAGTGAATCAGATGTGCATATACATACATGTCCTCTTTTTTAGAGTTTCTTCCCACTTAGGTCACCACAGAGCATTGAGTAGAGCTCCTTGTGCTGAGGTTTTCATTATTATCTGTTTTATACATAGTAGTGTATATACTGGAGAAGGAAATGGCAACACTTTCCATTTTTTGTACCTGGAGAATCCCCATGGACCGAGGAGCCTGGCAGGCTTCAGTCCACGGGGTCACAAAGAGTCAGACGTGACTGAGTGTATATATGTCAATCCCAATCTCCTAATTTATCCCACCCTCCCTTTCCCCTCTTGGTGTCCATACATTTGTTCTCCATGTCTGGGGCCACTGACATCTGAAAAGTTATTTTGAATAGAAATCTGCTTGGCAGATCCCAGGGACATCTTTGGTTATTTGTCTTCTTTAACCTTTTCTGAGAAATACACTCTTCTGAGCAGATCCACGGGCTTTGCTCCCACTGCTTCCTTTAACCTTGCCCAGAACGCACTGCTGTCGGACAGTCCTCCCTGCGGGGCTCCACGGACAGCAGCCAGAGCAAAGGACAGCGGCACAGAGGCTGGCTACAAGAGCCTGACCAAATCCGACACCAGCCTTCCCCAGACAGTGTCTCCAATCATCAATTTAAATCCTGCATTGGCACCACGAGTGGATCTTGATGAAAAGAAAATATTACTAGATACCACTCTGATTTGCATAGGAACAGAATGCCTGAGACAAATAGCCCATTTTCAAGACAATTGAATAGACACCCCTTAGTTTTCCCTGCACGGGAACCCACTGCCGTGTGGATGATGATGCACTGTGGCTCCTTGTCTTTCTCTTGCTGATGGTTTAATGGCCACGTGTGTTCCTGGCTTCATTCCAGAGTGTTGAGCCGACACCGTGCCAGGGTTGGAAGGTCACAGGCAGGAGGCTTTAGCTTGTAACCCACAAGGAAGCCCCTCACTGTGAGGCCCTGAGCTCATGTCTCTGGGTTGGAATGACCCGCAGGTGGGCTGAGGGAACAGGCTGTCTTTCGGGCCCTGTCAGTCTCTGCTGTGCTCGCTTCCTTCCAGCCCCCAGAGAAGGTGCTTCCCCGCTCATTCACGACCAAAGAGGGGGCGGTTGCTGAAAGCCTGTCTCTCTCTCCTAAACACCTTTTCTCTCAAAGCAAAAACATACATGTTGGCTTCCAGCATAGCTGAGCCAGTTCCTTACTCCAGGGTATAGATGACAAGTTAAGTGGCGCTTGTTTAGGGAAGCACATGGGGCCTTGTGACCCTGGTTTATTTCCCTCGTATCCTATGGAGGAAAGAGGTTACCCAGGCTAGGTCTCGGGGTTGACGTCAATGGCTGCTCTGGACCTCTGGAAACATCCTTACCAAACTGGTAAGGATGAAGCGGACATCCTTACTTTCTTTGCATCCCAGAATGTGTCATCCTTTCCTTACAAAGGTGACCGTGTTCTATCCCTTTCTTTGCAAAACTGAGTCTCTAGTATCTGCAAAGGTCCAAGGGGTTTCTTCCCTGTCTCTTGCCTGCTGGTTCTTTGGTGTGAGACAAAAGGGGGGCCTCTGCTCTGCTTCATCCTGTGTTGGGAGGATGCATGAGGAGGTGGGGAGGGACCACAGGGCCACATCCTAGACACCTCCCTGTCCTAAAATCAGCTACGTCTTGATCTATGAGGATTGTTCTTGTCTAACCACCCTCCCCTTTCAAATAACCCAGAACCCAGTCTGCATGAGAGTTTAATGTTTCCATTTATTTGCGCAGCACTGCACTCTTATTCCTATGGGTAAATAAACCTGTTATACCAAGATGGTCCTTCCCTCCCTCCCACTCTGGGCTGGTTTTGCCAAACTCTCCTCCTCTAACAAACACTGAGAGTGTGATGATCCAATCACACCTGATATGAGCCCTCAGTTTCTCCACTGGGATAGGGGTGTCAATCTCATCTACTTAATTCTGTTTAGAGCACTCTAAGAGAAACTTCCAACTGTGTAAGAAAGCTAAAACCACCTGCTAATACAGTCTGGATATTGCAAGATCTAGCTCCTCTAGTCCTGAGTGTTCAAACAGACTTGGAAGATGAACTTCCTTTGAAATAAAAAATCATTTAAGATGTTTTGAAGTACCCCATGAATACCTCTTTGCAAATCTTAGAATATTTGTTTTTATCTTGGGTGCACCAAATGTTTGCCCTTATTCTTGAAGTGGCCACTGGTGGTAGATTTCTGGCCCTTCCTATTAATTTTTGTTCTGCTCTATTTAAGCTTAAAATTTTCCTTATCACCATCCAGCCATATCCTGGCACTGGCAGGCCTCCCTTCGCTTCGCTGTCTCTTAGCCACCTACACTGAGTTTTAGTGAATTGTTATTTGCCAATTAAACTGTCTTTCCTCTCTTATAACCAGAATCTCTTAAGGGTAAAGGGTGAATGTCTCTAGAAAAATTTCATTAATGTCTGGATCAAATGGCAAAATGGTTTTGAGAAATACAAGCCACTAGATACATAACTCAATTTATTAGCATTGGAGTTCAAGGAAATGTAATCAAAATGTAAATTCCGTTGAGTAGAAGGCACTCTGCCTGCTGAAATGAGCTCATTTTCCTGTAATGATAAATATGTGGTATTTCTGTTTTTTCTCACCCTTTTAAAAAAATGCTAAAATAAGCATTAGAAGTGATTTGAGCCATTTTTTTTTGCCTTCAGGATTCACAAAGTCCAACAGTCCACATTCTCTGGCTCTCAACTCTCCATCTGAATACCGGGCAAATATCCACAAGCTCGCTAGTGATGGAGATGCAGGACTCATGAGAACGTGAATGACGGGAAACTTTGTCCTTGTTTTCCCCTATCATCAGCTGGCAGGACCTCTCCCTCAAACCTCCTCTTTGGCCCAACCCATGGCCCAGCTGCTCTCATATGGTGTCTGTGAGCCAGGATACACTTGAGCTGGATTTCAAAGAAGTATGCAGGCTGAATGCGGAGGTGGGGCCATTAGAGGGAGACTCTGCCAGATCCCTGTCTCTTTAGGGGCTCATCTGGATAGGGCCTCAAGGTGATATGGTGAAGGCTGTGCTCTGTGGGAAGGGGTTCTTGATGGTCATGGATCATCAGTGAGAACTTATCATGTATACCTTAAGAGCATGTTCTTGAAGAGATGATTTTAATCCAAGAGAGTATGTGTAAGTCAGAGCAAGGGAATGATGATAGGAGCGAGAGAGTAGTTACCTTACAAAAGAGCATTTCTGCATCTCCTGTTGTTCAAACCTGCAAACACAGGGAATATACTCAGCTACCTCCAGGCAAACCCTAAGAGTTTCCTGGACACAATCGAATGCACATAGATTTTTTTTTCTCAACACTTAAATCTTCCCGAAATCAAGAACCTTTTCTGAATTGGATACTGTACACATTCATGCATTCATTGACTTAATAGTTACTTACTAACCAACACCTAGTTTTGACTTCTATTGGTTGTTATTTAACCCTGGGATTAAACCTGGGTCTCTTACGTCTCCTGCATTGGCAGGTGGGTTCTTTACAACCAGCACCGCTTCGGAAGCTCTTATTTAACCTCACTTTGCCTCAGTAGTCTCATGAGTGATGTGAGGATATTAATATGATGTACCATGCGGAGCTATTGGGAGATCTAAAGGGTGTAACCCACTTATAGTTACAGTTGATTCACAGTGAGCACCCAATAAATGTGAGCATTTACTGGTATTATCTCTTTACATTTTTATTTTTATTATTAGTAAAATTATTTTAATAACATATATAAGTAGCATTATATCTTCTTTTCTCATTGATCTGTTTTAAATGTGATGCATTAAAAATATTTTTCTAGGGATTTCCCTGGCGGTCTGGTGGTTAAGGCCCTGCATTTCAAATGTAGTGGGTGCCAAGTTCGATCCCTGTTTGGGGAGCTAAGATCCCATATACCGACAGCATGGCCAAAAAAAGATTGTTTTTAAATTGAGTATTCATTCTATCTGGCAAAGTAGGCCATGGCACAAGGGATACAACAGAGGGCAAAACACAGACCCGTGTCTGCTCTTGGCTGGTGCCCCTTCTGGTGGTGGATGTGTAGTGAACAGGTAAATCCATAAAACACAGTGAATACGTGCAGGTATAGGGCAGTAAGTTTTTGTAACAGAAAAGCCTGGAGCACCTACGTGGGGGTGTTCTTGGACACTCAGTCTTAGAGGGTGATGGTGCATCCAGATCATGGGGAACAGGACCTTCATCTCAAAAGTCACCTTCCCCGGGGGACCCTCCGTCTCTCTCCTAGGGAGGTAGCTGCTCTCTTCTCTGGCTTCTGCAGTGTGGATGCTCCCTGAACTTAACCTTTGCTGTCCTCTCTCACAGGGCCTGACCTGCCTGAGGGTATCTCTGCATCCTCAGCCCCTGAGGCTTAGTCAATACTCTGGAATGAATTACGTAGGACATTTAACCCTGCATTTTCTAGGGCAAAGCACCCAGAGAAATTCCACCTGGGGCATAATACAGGCAGAGATGATGCTGTCGTCTCTGTTTTGCTATTGACTAGAGACAACCATTAACATCCCTTCTCACCCCCATTCAAGCTACAGAAATGAACACAACATTGACAGCAATCATTTTGCCAAGAAAACCCCAAAACACCACCCCCCAAACAAACAAACAAACACTGTGAAGGAGAATCTCTGTGTAACCTGAAGCCCTTGACACGCTGAGAAGAATGGCTGTAACCGGTACTGCTTCCCATCCAGGTGTTCCCCCAGGTGTGGTAAATATTGTGTTTGGAACGGGGCCCAGGGTAGGCGAGGCCCTGGTGTCCCACCCAGAGGTGCCCCTCATCTCCTTCACTGGGAGCCAGCCCACCGCCGAGCGCATCACGCAGTTGAGCGCCCCCCACTGCAAGAAGCTCTCGCTGGAGCTGGGGGGCAAGAATCCTGCCGTCATCTTTGAAGATGCCAACCTGGCCGAGTGCATTCCGACAACTGTCAGGTCCAGCTTTGCCAACCAGGTATGTCCTCTGTTTTTCTCCCCCTTTGTTTTTTCGCTTGTTTTTTAACTCAGCAGGCTTGTCAAACAGCATCTGTTGTATCACAATGAAAACCAGGGTGCGTAGGTCAATGCAGGGCTATTTCAGTGAGAGGAGAATGGTTACACTGTGTTACTCTTTTGACTATCTCTTCAGTCTTATTTCACGTGGTGGCATTGTGGCATCACAGCTCCTGTTTAGCGAGCTCTTCTTCTCCAGTTGTTCAGTTGCTCAGTCAGGTCCCACTCTTTGTGACCCCATGGACTTCCCTGTCCTTTACTCTCTCCTGGAGTTTGCTCAAACTCACGTCCATTGAGTAGGTGATGCCCTCCGACCCTCTCATCCTCTGTCACCCTCTTCTCCTCTTGCCCTCAGAACTTTTATGGGGGACCAGCCATGGGCCAAATGATTGCTTTCTAGCTTCTCCATTCCTCTGTTTATACTTTTCCCAGTCTTTTCTCGCTGTCCAAGAGTCCTATCTCTTGGAAAGCTTATTCTCTGCCCTCACCCAAAAGCACCTCAAATGCATTCACACACTTAGAAATAAATATTTGAATCAGTCTCAAGTGAGTTTCTTACCTTAAAATCATGGAGGAGCCTCAAGCAACTTTGTATTTCCTGATCATTGGAAGAATTGTGAAGATCCAATATCAATGTGATGAAAATATATGTTTATGTGTACAGGTGCAATCATATATACACAATGTTGACAAGTCCACAGTGTGGTTTGTAAACTATTACATGTTATGCTCAAATAATAGTAAGGATGGCTGTTCACTCAGAAACCTTTTAGTGCCTCTCCCGGGAACACCCAGTGTCTCTGTTTGGATGTCCAGTATCATCTGAAACTTCACCTGAACAAAGCAGAACTTATGATTTCCCTCCTTTCCCTGCACCATGTCTGCTCTCCCTGCCTCGTGTTTTCCTTTCTGAAGAAAAGACTACCATCCACTGTGTGCTTGGGCCAAAAATCTGGGACTCATCCTTGTTCTAACCTGCTCTTTTCCTTCCACCTCACTTATCCACCAGTAGGTCCTATTGGTTCTATCTTTAAGGTATATCCGGAATCTTCTTGGGAGCACCTTTGCCAGTTTCTTTACCCTTTTGGAGTCCCCTTGCCCCTTTAAGAATCTGTTGACCTCAGTGGATTCCTTTTACGTCTCTCATCTCTGTTGATTCCACCTGGTCCAAGGTACCTCCCCTTACCGGGTGTCTGAAAAGCTCTCCTAACCCACTCTCATTCTCTCCAATTCTATTCTCCACACAGCTGCCAGAATGATCATTTAAAAATGTAAATCTTGACCACATCTTCTTGCTGCTTAAAGCTGTCCATGATCCTTTCATGATACTGGGGATAAAATGCAAGCTCCTTGTGAGCCTGTGAACCTATAAGATTCTGCATGATGTTGCCTCGCTCCTCACCTCCTGCCTTTGTCTCTATGTTGCTCTGACCCCCATTCCTTTCTCCACTCCCCCACCCCCTTCAGCCCCATTCACCTTCCTCGCTTTCCTCACACACTCCAAGCTCATTTCTCACTTACTGCTGAGAATTCTGTACCTCTATCCATCTGGCTCCTTCACATCAGTCAAGGGTCAATTCAAACATTTCCTGTTCACTAGCGTCATGCAGGACTCCCTTTAATAAAAGGGAGTAAAAGTTCTCCCTCCCCACGAGTTTCTACTCTTATCCTCAGCTTAGTTTTCTTGTATTGTTTTGGTCATGGCCTGAAGTTGTGTTATTTATTGAGCATTATTGCGTTATTGCCTGTCTTCCCACAAGACAATGTATTCCAGACGTTGGGACTTTGTCTTGTTGACTGCTGTTCCCTATTGTCTAGACCAGTGCCGGATATGTGACAGGCACTCAGGAGTGCGGGGCGATCTGTCCATGCAGTGGAGCCCCCTGTCTTGTCCTTGTCTTCATGAGTCATTCTTGGCAGGGTGAAATCTGCCTCTGTACCAGCAGAATCTTTGTCCAGAGGAGCATCTATAGTGAATTTTTAAAGAGGTTTGTAGAGGCGGCCAGAATGTGGAAAGTTGGTATTCCTTCTGATCCATCGGCTGACATGGGCGCTCTGATCAGTAAAGCTCATCTGGAGAAAGTAAGTAAAACCCTCTGTGTAAGTTTCAGAAAGAATTCTTAAAAAAAATTTTTTTTTTAAATTTTGTATTGGGGTGTAGTCACTTGACAATGTTGTGACAGTTTCAGGTGAACTGCAAAGTGACTCAGCCATACATATACATGTATCATTCTCCCCCAAACGCATTCCCATCCAGGCTGCCATATGACATTGAGCAGAGTTCCCTGTGCTATACAGAAGGGCCTTGTTAGTTTTCCATTTTAAATATACCCATGTTCCATGTACTATGCGGGGTTTCCCTGGTGGTTCAGATGGTAAGGAATCTGCCTGCAATGCGGGAGACCCAGGTTTGATCCCTGGATCAGGAAGATCCCCTGGAGGAGAAATTGGCAACCCGTTACAGTATTCTTCCCTGAAAAATCCCATGGACAGAGAAGCCTAGCAGGCTATAGTCCCTGGGGTAGCCACAGAGAGTTGGCCATCTATACAGCAGGTCCTTGATGATTATCCATTTTAAATACAGCAGAGTGTACATGCCCATCCCAAACTCCCTAGCTCTCCCTTTCCCTGATCCTTCCCTTGGCAACCGTAAATTTGTCCTCTTAAATCTGTGAGTCCAGAAAGAATTCTTATGGGGAGAGAAATTCAGTGCCAAGGCATAGCACCATCTTTGAAATACTGTTAAATTACTGCCCTATTCTTTTGTTAAAAATTATGATCTGTGAGAAATTGTCTCCGGGTCCCAAGTCTGAATATGTTAAAGATAGATACACAAATGTAATCAAGTTAAAGCAGCACCTACATGACGTAAATAAACTTGGGAAGTCAGCATGGAGTCTGGCTTCCACAGAGCCAGTCAGAGTGAGGAAAGCAAATTTCAAAGCATAAAGGTCAGCTGACGAGAGTGTTGTGGGCTGAGGGTGGCAGGGATTTCCACAGGTAAATGTTCCCAGTCAGTTCTCAGGCAGTGAGGTTCTGCCTCTGGGTGATAGCAAACACGGGTTCTGGAAGTGCGCATCCAGTCTGAACAATGTGGACTTTAGCTGGTGGGGTGACTTGTGGGGTCTTCGTGGGAAAAGCCATTGAAGAAGGTGTTCTCGGGTGCTTTGTGGAATTTGGGTCTTTAAGATCATTTTCATTTCCTGATAAAACTCCCACAATATGTTATAGAATTTTGGAGTTAAAAGATCTCATTTTGAGCTATGGTAACTAAGACCAAGCAAGGGTAATGGTAGTACGCCCCCATGGGTTAACCAGTGAGGGACAGAGCCTTTACGTAGATTCAGCAGACTTGCTACATTTGAACTTTGACTTTCACTATACTGTGAAGCACAGATTCCCACAGGTAGGAACATGTAGCATCAGTCTTCCCAGTCTCTTCTTATTTCTTTTCTTTTCTCAGTAAAATAGGAAGCAAAGTGAGGAGGGGAGATGGTGTTGAAGGTTTCAAGGAGGAGGAAAAGTTCTGAGATAGTCTTCAAGGCGATCAGGAGAGAGAGAAATGGACTTGAAGTGACAGTATTGTCAGCGGGGCAGCTCCAAGGGCTCCCCCTGGAGCTGTGATCACTTGTGGTCACACTAACAAAGCATATGGTCATTGATTTAAAGTGAGGCGAGCCAGCATGGCTGTGTCTTTCTCCAGTCAGATTCACCTGCATAATTGCAGGCACATAGGTAGCAGTTCCCAGAGTGCCCCTGGGGGACCCACAGCTGTGGATGTTCCCATCTTGTGAAGCAAGGTGTCACCTGGTGTAAGAGGCTCCCTGGTTCTCTCTCATCTGACTGTTCTGAATTCAGGGATCCATGCTGTAAACCCACGCATGCAAATAAGTGGCGAAAAATAACTTTTGCCTCTTTCCGAATGCTTCCTGTGGAGAAAAGTTACCTTTCCAGGAGCATCTTTCATTAAGCTCAGGCCAAGTGAAATTAAAAGACGCTTGCTCCTTGGAAAAGAAGTTATGACCACCTCAACAGCATATTAAAAAGCAGAGACATTACTTTGCCAACAAAGGTCCATCTAGTCAAAGCTTTGGTTTTTTCAGTAGTCATGTATGGATGTGAGAGTTGGACTATCAAGAAAGCTGAGCACTGAAGAATCGATGCTTTTGAACTGTGGTGTTGGAGAAGACTCTTGAGAGTCCCTTGGACTGCAAGGAGATCCAACCCGTTCATCCTAAAGGAAGTCAGTCCTGAATATTCATTGGAAGGACTGATGTTGAAGCTGAAATTCCAATACTTTGGCCATCTGCTGTGAAGAACTGACTCATTTGAAAAGACCCTGATTCTGGGAATGATTGAAGGTGGGAGGAGAAGGGGATGACAGAGGATGAGATGGCTGGATGGTATCACTGACTCAATGGACATGAGTTTGAGTAAGCTCTGGGAGTTGGTGATGGACAGGGAGGCCTGGCATGCTGCAGTTCATGGGGTCGCAAAGGGTTGGACACAACTGAGTGACTGAACTGAACTGAACTGATGTGCTGTCTGTGTTTAGTCGCTCAGTCGTGTCTGACTCTTTGCACCTCCATGGACCACCAGGAGGTAGCCACCAGGTTCCTCTGTCCATGGGATTCTCCAGGCAGGTATACTAGAGTGGGTTGCCATGCCCTCCTCCAGGGGATCTTCCCAACCTGGAGATCGAACCCAGGTCTTCCACATTGCAGGTGGACTCTTTACTGTCTGAGCCACCAGGGAAGCTCAGGCCACGGGACCATCTAAGGTCCCCTGTGCAGTTCACCAACTCGCCGGAGACTCAAAGCTCTCTTCATCAACGCAGCAGAGAAACTGTTTTTCTGTCCTAGGCACTGTCATATCATTAAGTTCTCCAGTGAGGGGAGGTATGTCAGTGAAGCAAATCAAAGTATTTGACTTTCCTGTAGCAGTTGAATGATGTGTAGCCCCTCTATGTGTGTGCATGTGCACGCATGCATGCACACACACACAACTGTCTTTTGTGTGTGAGAGAAACCGACACCATTTACAGACTCCTATCGGTAGTTACGACTTTTCTTGGTCATATTCTGATTATTTCTCCCTTTTGCCCTATATCGTGAACTCAGACCAAATACAGACTTGCTGGGTTTCCCGTATTGTAGGTCCTGGAAGCGTTAATGCAATATTTGTGATGCTCAGCATATTCCTCCTGGCTCAAAGGGTCCCGTCCTCTCTTTAGCCCCCCACCCCCCTGCACCCTCCTGAACTCCACCACAGGCTCTCCTCTGCTCTCCAACAACAAGCAGCCTCAGGCTGTGTGAGCTACTCTACCCCACGTGGGCAACAGGACCTTTGTCTACTGAGCCCTAGTTCCATTCAGAGGAGAAGAGTAAACAAAGCCAGCTTCTGACCCTGTTGTTGTGCTGTTCAGTCACTCAGTCATGTGTCCGACTCTTTGCAACCTCATGGACTGCAGCACGCCAGGCTTCCCTGTCCTCCACCATCTCCTGGAGTTTGCTCAAACTCATGTCCATTGAGTCAGTGATGCCATCCAACCATCTCATCCCGTTTCCCCCTTCTCCTCCTGCCCTCAGTTTTCCCCAGCTTCAGAGTCTTGACCCTGTGGTGCCCTTTAGATGATGCCTCATGATGACAAGACAGTCAAGAGGAGGCCACTTAAAGTCTGGTTGTGCTAAGCTCAAACACACTGCCCTTTTAAAACATCCATCTTGAAAAGAGGGTACCTCATGGGGTTGCAAAGAATCGGACATGACTGAGTGACTGCACACACACACACACACACCTCAAAAAGTTCTGAGGTTCTACTAGAAGATGTTGCAGTGTTAAAAAATTTTTTTCACAGTTAAGAACTTAAAAATAGTATTTATCATCAGCCATTTATTTTTGTATTTTAGGGAAGAACAGTACAGATGGTATTTCCATTATTCTAATGCACACAGAAGTGCAGGTAGCTGTGGGGTTCCCCTTGTTTTGTGGTTCCATGCGCAGATCTCTCAGCTTGGCTCGTAGTCACCCCAACACACACTGAAAGTCTCAGAACCATCCTGCTGAGGTTCAGAGGGTCCCTGGACACCTGCCATCCTCACTACTCCGCCCAGAGCATGTGTGCCTGGATGCCAGGAGTCGCAGCTTTACCCTCTGGGTCTCTCACCCCATGAGCCCCTGGAGGGGGGCTTTGCCAGCTTAAGTCTTGTGAGTGGACCCTGTGCGTCTCTGCCCATTGAGAGGGAGCCAGTGGAAACAGCTCGGGAAGCACATATGTGTCTTTTTCAGGCTGCGATTCTTCTCAGTTCAGTCTGCCAAACCTTAGTCTGGGATCAAGGAGGCAGCAGACACGCTCCACTGGTGGTCGTGTTTCCTCACCTTTCACCAGGAAGCTGTGGGGCTGCGTGTCAAGGAGAGGCTGGCTGCCATCTTGGCGTTCCGACCCTCCTCTTCTGCAGTGGGTCTCTGACATCTCCAAACCAACTTAGCCAGGGGGTCTTTGTGTCCATCCTACTTCTGTGGGATTGTCACAACAGATGGAGATGCGGTGACAGAAGAAGCCAACTGGATCGTGTGACAGATGCTCTGTAACGGCAAAGGGCTCCTGGGTGCAGGCGTGGAGTCCCAGGTTCCTGGTGACGGCAGGGGAGGCACGGGAACGGCAGGTGATGTTATCCTCAGGGGATGCAGAAATGTCTCCCTTGTCTCTTTCACAGGGTTGCCTTTTGTTTTTGTTTTTTGTTTTTTTTTTTTACTCTCTGGAATCCTCACCTACATGACTGTCTGGAGAATCTGGCTCTAGGCCAGTCTACCAAAGATATAAGTAACTGGAGAGAGAGAATGCTGGATGTTGACAGTGAGTCTGGAGGAAGCACAGAGGAAGTTCATGGGTTTATCCCCCAGTAAGGCCAAGCTTTGGGTCTAACTAAGGTCCACTCTTTTATTATTTTTTTTTAACCAAAAACATTTTGTATTGAGGTATAGCCAATTAGCAACGTTGTGACAGTTTCAGGTGAACAGTGAAGGGACTCAGTCATACATATACATCATTCTCCCCCAAACCCAGCTTCATGTCCTCCTTTGTCAGTTAAGAAAACTGGCATACAGAGTAGGGGACATCCTTCAAGTCTCACAGCTTGCGAATGTCAGGTTATGCATTATACTGTCATCATCACCATCAACACGAGCAGCAGCATCTGACCCTCAGAAGTTTTGCTATGTGTCAGGTGTCACGCTAAGGACTTTACATATATTATCTTATTTAGTCTTTGCAAGAACCTATGAAAGAGGTGGCACAGTCAATCCCATTTTTCTGACAAGGAAACCGAGGCCTAGAGCATTTGAATCCCTCAGCTGGTAAGGACCTGAGATCAGAGCTCTACTGGACTCCTAAGCCCGCTCTTCCAACCTCCAGGCTTTGACTTTTATGTCCAAAATTACCAAGTGCTGACGATTCTCTGCTCTCTCCTCTCAAGGAAAGGTCTTAGAGGAATAGTTCATTCCATTTTGTATCACCTTTATCAGTCACAAGGTTGTTAGGAGTGTAGATATCATTGTGTCATCTGGGGATATTTTCTCTAGAAAAGAAGTTCAGTTTCGTGTGAGTCACCTTATATGCTAAATTAGATGAATTCACAATTTGAAAACCGACACTTCCCTTCACATTTTATTATCCTAAAAGCTTCGAAGAGAGAATTGGGTAATTTTGCTTAGACACGATCATCTGAAGGCAGAGCGCTTCTTGCACTGTTTGAATGGCTGCTGAAAGTCCTGGCTCTGCATCCAGCCGGGCCTCTGGAGACTCACCTGCACACACCCTGTTCACACAGAACGCTGCCTCTTGGCATCTTTTAATTAATGTGAGTGTGCTGCTTCAATAGGGGCAAGAGAGCAGGAGAAAGAGAATTCTATCTTTATTGTTTATCAGCCATATGAACTATGTACCCTTTCGGAGATTCACTTATGTCATCAGCAAATAGAGAACAGTAATATGTAGCTAATAGAGTTTTGAGAGAATTATGTGAGAATGTGTTAAAAGCACTTATCCACATGCCTGGCTCTTAGACTTTAAATAAACAACTCTCCTTTTCTTACCTGTGAGGGCTGACTGGCCAGATGATGGTTACAGCATGTCTGCCTTCAGGCTTAGCAGCTGAGTGAAAATACAATCAACCTTAGATGTTATGGGGGGAATAACCTTATATGTCTTTCCTGTGTGTGCATGCTCAGTTGTGTCCGACTCTTTGCCCCGCCATGGACTCTAGCCTGCCAGGCTCCTTCATCCATGGGATTCTCCAACAAGAATACTGGAGTGGGTTGCCATTTCCTACTCCAATATGTCTTTCCTAGGTGCTTGAAAAATATTGAATTTTCTCTGTGCTATGTGAAGACAAATGATAAGTTGTTACTATGTTTTTTCTCTGCCCAGGTCAGAAGTTACATCAAGAAAGCTCGTATGGAAGGGGCCCAAATTCTGTGTGGTGAGGGAGTGGATAAGTTGAACCTTCCCCCCAGGAATCAGGCAGGGTACTTCATGCTTCCCACGGTGATAACAGATGTTAAGGATGAGTCCTGCTGCATGAAGGAAGAGATATTTGGTCCAGTGACGTGTGTCGTCCCCTTTGATAGTGAAGAGGAAGTGATTCAAAGAGCCAACAATGTTAAATATGGACTGGCTGCTACCGTGTGGTCAGGCAATGTGGGGCGTGTCCACCGGGTGGCCAAGAAGTTACAGTCAGGCTTGGTCTGGACCAACTGCTGGCTTATTAGAGAGCTGAACCTACCTTTCGGGGGGATGAAGAGTTCTGGGGTGGGCAGAGAAGGAGCCAAAGACTCCTACGAATTCTTCACTGAAGTCAAAACCATCACTGTTAAACACTGACCTCGGCCAGTACAGAAGCTGATGCCTGGCTGCAGAGAATCTGTCGTCCAGTGTGGTGAAAAGAAATCCCTGAATAAATTTCAGCCAAGTCTTGACTCAGCAGAAGATTCTCTCTATAGCTTATCCTCTGTACTCAGTATTTTTACCGACTGGTGAAAAGATGCTTGCTCTTTTCAGTGAGGGGTCAAAGAAGAGATCTCTGAGTAGGAAGGCATGCAAAGGAAGCCACAGAAACATTGGGCTCCTCCTAGGCTGTGTTTTTATTGTATTTTTTCATCATTTTGATTCAATTCTTAAAAATTCACAGATAATTAGTTTCTTTTTTTCATTTGCAAGTATATGGTAAAAAAAAAAAAAATCTACAAAGCCAAAGAGAAACACATCACCATAATCTCTAACTTTGGGGAGTCTGCAGAAATGGTCTCTCCATCCATCAGCCACTGGCATGGCTCATTAGTAATCGACTGTACCTCATTATGCAAGGGTGCTTTGCATGTTGATGATGTAATTTATGTATGATTTGTCAGAGTAACTGTATATGGTAGGTCCTACTAAATATATCTTTATGAGGACAAAGAAAAATGAAGTAATGACTACTTTTGGAAGAAACTCAGAACAAGGAGTTTGATATTTTCCTACTATGGAGTCTAATCAATTCCAATTCAAAGTGTATGTATCTCAGGAGACTTAAAATTTTCGAATACTGTATGGCTGAGTCTCTTTGCTGTCTACCTATAGCTATCACAGAATTGTTAACTATACTCTAGTATAAAATAAAAAGTTTAAAAACTTTACTAGTCTTAAAGGAAACAATAAATGTTAATTTTAGCAAGCAGTCACCTTCTTCATGAATTGTCCTTTATTCTTATCTTCATCCTCTTAGGAGCGTAGACTTTTTACCAAGTATTAGTGATATTCTTAGCTCTTTTTTCCTGAATCTCACAATGTTCAGAGGAGAAATCTGAGATTTACAGACATTAAGTAGCACATTTGGGGTCCCACAAATGATGTGGGGAAAGGAAGAACTTGAATCCAGGGCTCTCAGACGCCATACCCTATGATCTCTGGCCATTTCATGCTTGCCTTGGATATTTCAGAAAAATGAAGTCCTTAGAGCTTCCCTGGTGGCTCAGATGGTAAAGAATCTGCCTGTAATGCAGGAAATTTGGGTTTGATCCCTGGGTTGGGAGACCCCCAAAGAAGCAAATGGCAACCCACTCCAGTATTCGTGCCTGGGAAATTGCATGGACAGAGAAGCCTGGTGGGCTACAGTTCATGGGGTCACAAGGACTTGAACACAACTGAGCAACTAACACTTCACACTTCAGTGGTTTGTAGAACACATAATGTTGGGTATCCCCTCTGTGTCTCCCTCCTGCTTTGCCTCTCCCTCCTCTCTCCTGCCTTACTCCACTCAGCCATGCAACCCAAACTATGCAGCCAGCCCTTTCCCAAGTTCTGGTATGCTTCTTCCCACACTGACCAAGACTATCTATTCACCTCTCTCTCTTCCTGATGGGACGGGAGTTGCCACAGGTCACGGCAGACATTCCTCCCCTCTGAAGTCTCAGAGTCACAGTCCAGTGCCTGGCTGTGCACAGAGGGTGCCCAGAATGAGTCACAAGATAGAACGAGGTCTTCCTGGGGCCCTAGTGTATTGGTTGCATAATGTATGGGGGATTGGGGCAGGTGTACAGAATAATCTTTGTCATTTTGTGTAGGATTTAGCATATGTTGGCTTGTTTACAAATGCTGAAAATTATAAGTCCCTTTGAGGTCATGTGATTATATCTACTACTGCGGACAGGAATCCCTCAGAAGAAATGGAGTGGCCATAATGGTCAACAAAAGAGTCCGAAATGCAGTACTTGGATGCAATCTCAAAAACGACAGAATGATCTCTGTTCGTTTCCAAGGCAAACCATTCAATATCACAGTAATCCAAGTCTATGCCCCAACCAGTAACGCTGAAAAAGCTGAAGTTGAACGGTCCTATGAAGACCTACAAGACATTTTAGAACTCACCCAAAAAAGATGTCCTTTTCATTATAGGGGACTGGAATGCAAAAGTAGGAAGTCAAGAAACACCAGGAGTAACAGGCAAATTTGGCCTTGGAATACAGAATGAAGCAGGGCAAAGACTGATAGAATTTTGCCAAGAAAATGCACTGAAAATGCACTGGTCATAACAAACAAACACCCTCTTCCAACAACACAAGAGAAGACTCTATACATGGACATCACCAGATGGTCAACACCGAAATCAGATTGATTATATTCTTTGCAGCCAAAGATGGAGAAGCTCTATACAGTCAGCAAAAACAAGACCAGGAGCTGACTGTGGCTCAGACCATGAACTCCTTATTGCCAAATTCAGACTTAAATTGAAGAAAGTAGGGAAAACCACTAGACCATTCAGGTATGACCTAAGTCAAATCCCTTATGATTATATAGTGGAAGTGAGAAATAGATTTAAGGGCCTAGATCTGATAGATAGAGTGCCTGATGAACTATGGAATGAGGTTCATGACACTGTACAGGAGACAGGGATCAAGATCATTCCCATAGAAAAGAAATGCAAAAGAGCAAAATGGCTGTCTGGGGAGGCCTTACAAATAGCTGTGAAAAGAAGAGAAGCGAAAAGCAAAGGAGAAAAGGAAAGATATAAACATCTGAATGCAGAGTTCCAAAGAATAGCAAGAAGAGATAAGAAAGCCTTCTTCAGCGATCAATGCAAAGAAATAGAGGAAAACAACAGAATGGGAAAGACTAGGGATCTCTTCAAGAAAATCAAAGACACCAAAGGAACATTTCATGCAAAGATGAGCTCGATAAAGGACAGAAATGGTATGGACCTAACAGAAGCAGAAGATATTAAGAAGAGATGGCAAGAATACACAGAAGAACTGTACAAAAAAGATCTTCATGACCCAGATAATCACGATGGTGTGATCATTCACCTAGAGCCAGACATCCTGGAATGTGAAGTCAAGTGGGCCTTAGAAAGCATCACTACAAACAAAGCTAGTGGAAGTGATGGAATTCCAGTTGAGCTATTCCAAATCCTGAAAGATGATGCTGTGAAAGGGTTGCACTCAATATGCCAGCAAATTTGGAAAACTCAGCAGTGGCCACAGGACTGGAAAAGGTCAGTTTTCATTCCAATCCCAAAGAAAGGCAATGCCAAAGAATGCTCAAACTACCGCACAATTGCACTCATCTCACATACTAGTAAAGTAATGCTCAAAATTCTCCAAGCCAGGCTTCAGCAATATGTGAACCGTGAACTTCCAGATGTTCAAGCTGGTTTTAGAAAAGGCAGAGGAACCAGAGATCAAATTGCCAACATCCGCTGGATCATAGAAAAAGCAAGAGAGTTGCAGAAAAACATCTATTTCTGCTTTCTTGACTATGCCAAAGCCTTTGACTGTGTGGATCACAATAAACTGTGGAAAATTCTGAAAGAGATGGGAATACCAGACCACCTGATCTGCCTCTTGAGAAATTTGTATGCAGGTCAGGAAGCAACAGTTAGAACTGGACATGGAACAACAGACTGGTTCCAAATAGGAAAAGGAGTTCGTCAAGGCTGTATATTGTCACCCTGTTTATTTAACTTCTATGCAGAGTACATCATGAGAAACACTGGACTGGAAGAAACACAAGCTGGAATCAAGATTGCCAGGAGAAATATCAATAACCTCAGATATGCAGATGACACCACCCTTATGGCAGAAAGTGAAGAGGAACTAAAAAGCTTCTTGATGAAAGTGAAAGTGGAGAGTGAAAAAATTGACTTAAAGCTCAACATTCAGAGAACAAAGATCATGGCATCCGGTCCCACCACTTCATGGGAAATAGATGTGGAAACAGTGGAAACAGTGTCAGACTTTATTTTTCCGGGCTCCAAAATCACTGCAGATGGTGACTGCAGCCATGAAGTTAAAATACGCTTACTCCTTGGAAGGAAAGTCATGACCAACCTAGACAGCATGTTCAAAAGCAGAGACATTACTTTGCCAACAAAGGTTGGTCTAGTCAAGGCTATGGTTTTTCCTGTGGTCATGTATGGATGTTAGAGTTGGACTGTGAAGAAGGCTGAGCGCTGAAGAATTGATGCTTTTGAACTGTGGTGTTGGAGAAGACTCTTGAGAGTCCCTTGGACTGCAAGGAGATCCAGCCAGTCCATTCTGAAGGAGATCGGCCCTGGGATTTCTTTGGAAGGAATGATGCTAAAGCTGAAGCTCCAGTACTTTGGCCACCTCATGTGAAGAGTTGACTCATTGGAAAAGACTCTGATGCTGGGAGGGATTGGGGGCAGGAGGAGAAGGGGACGACAGAGGATGAGATGGCTGGATGGCATCACTGATTCGATGGACGTGAGTCTCAGTGAACTCTGGGAATTGGTGATGGACAGGGAGGCCTGGCATACTGGGATTCATGGGGTCGCAAAGAGTCGGACATGACTGAGCGGCTGATCTGATCTGATAGTGTCAGATTATACCTGGTTCTTAGCTTCTACCTTTTACCCCCATTCCTTTCCTCACTTTCCCTCTTCCCTGGCTAAGCTCCCTTGACCTTGATCACGTAAGTCTAGGACCAATTCTGAGTGTCGGCAGGAAGAAATTCAGTAGCTCCAATGTCTAAGAATCTACATCTTCACTCTTGTAGTTGATCTGGCCCAAGCTTCATCCTTATTTCTAATACCTAAGCCCTATCTTCAGTCCAAATTCTGACAACTGAAGCTCTTAGCTCCTGGTGCCTGAATACCCATCTCCCAACATGCTGGTTTTCTGTCCAGGAATCTGTCCTCTCTGGAATTTGGAGTCAGCCCTGTCCAGGATCTGGATCCTGCCTTGTGGAGGTGCCTGCTTCCTGCCGACAGACATCCTGGGGGCATTTCACTGTTTCTGTGTCTCTTGTGGTCTCTAGAAGCTCCTCTGGGTTCACATGTCAGTCTCATGGATGCAGATTTGACCAAAGGCCGTTCTCCCTCAACTCACCACTGCCTTGGTTCTCAGTCCTTCAAACCATTAGATACAATGTCTTAGCACCTCTGTTAGACCTTTCCTCATCAGTTCTGTCCCAAGTGGGTGAGTTTAGTTCTAAGACCTTATCCTTCTCCAGCCATCTCATACCTGCTAAGGGTACCATTTGTGTCTGTGCCCACCCCACTACAGAGTTCCACCTGAGGGGAGTGCTGCCTTTGTGTGTGTGTGTTGCACGGGGGCGGGGGGGCAGGGGGCGGGGTGAGTTTGCTCAGAACTGAAATAAAAAATCAAGGGAGATGTTGGCACAGAGCCTGAGATAACTCAGGCCCTTTGCTTGCAACTCAGAGGAGGCGGAAGGAAAGGCAACCCCACCTAGCAGTGAAATCCACCAAAGAATTTTACTTCCCACGGTGAAGTCCTCCTCACTTTTATAGTTATGAGGATACAAGCTGGACTGTCCACATACCCTAAAAAGAAGCCTGTTTCTGATCCCCTCACACACAGACGTGTAAAGTTAGTCCCCCATTCAGTGATGAGTTTCATGGGTAAATTGTCCTTCCAAACTGCAAAGAATAACTTTGCCAATTACCTATAATAATCAGCCAGAATGCTTTTTTATTAAAAAAGTATTACTGACCAATCAGGGACCATCAAATATTTGGTAAAAGAGAAATATCAAGATGTGTGAAAAGTGACGCACCACAGGGGGAACACAAAAGGAAGACAACCAAAAAAAAAAATTGAATTAGCATCTTCAGAGAGGTCTGAGACAACAGTGGATTCACACAAAAGAATAGGCTGCTATGAAAAAAGAGCAGGCAGAAAACAGGAAAGAAGCCACGACAAATTAAACATTCCCCAAATACATTTTAAAAATCAGTAGAATTGAATCACTGGTTTGACTGAAAACTAAATTAGTATCTGGAAGATGAAGTTGAGAAAATGGCTCAGAATGTACAGAATGACTGAAAAGGAAAATGTCCAAAAGCTGAAATGGCAGATAGAGCTAGAAACTTATTAATATGTAAATAATCCACACTCAGAGAACAAAAATGAGTAATGAAATAAATTAGAAAATATAATTTCCCTGAACTAAAAAAAAGATTTTCAGATGAAAAATATTCACCAAGTGCCAAGAACTAGTCTCTTGAAAATCTGAAATTCCTAATATAAAGCTTGTGGAGAGAATTACCAGGATACCTACCAAAAAAAAAAAAAAAAGGCCACACAAAGTAAAAAATACAAAAAGAAAGCTCAAAAGACTGTCATCATACTTTACATTAATATTATTGATGCTAGAAGACAATGGAGCAAGACTTCAAAGTTCTCAGGGAAAATTGTTTGAGCCTCATTTAATAGCCAGCAAACTGTTACTTCAGAATTAAGGCAAAGCAAGTTGTCCAACAATGGCACCTCACTCCAGTCCTCTTGCCTGGAAAATCCCACGGACGGAGGAGCCTGGGAGGCTGCAGTCCATGGGGTCGCTAAGAGTCGGACACGACTGAGCGACTTCACTTTCACTTTTCACTTTCATGCATTGGAGAAGGAAATGGCACCCCACTCCAGTGTTCTTGCCTGGAGAATCCCAGGGACGGGGGAGCCTGGTGGGCTGATGTCTATGGGTCACACAGAGTCGGACATGACTGAAGTGACTTAGCAGCAGCAGCAGCAGCAAGTTATCCAATGACTCAGAAATTTTCTCCTATGTCCTCCTCCTGAAATGACTTGGGAATGTAGAAAAATAAAACTGAAAGCAATGAGCAGAACTGTCTGAGGAATAAAATGGAAAGACATTTCAAGTTATCAGCTGTTAATCAGGCCTAGAAAGCAGTTGGCTCAAATTAGAACAGGGAAGACAGGAGATAGTGACTGGAGAACATTGATTAAAAATATGTTTAATAATCTGGACGATCTTAGACATGTAAAAAAGTACATGTAGGCTATTCTATCCATTAGAATAAGAGAAACAAAAAGCTATTTAGATAGCATGATAAGACAAGGCAAACTGAAATGTGACATGATTTGGAAAAATTGAAGGGGTAAGTGTAAAAAGAATCCATTTTTCCATCTTTTTTTTGGATGGAAATTTTCGGTAATATAAAAATCACATTTCTATCTTTATGGGCCTTACACACTACTTAATAGTAAAATTAATATTTATATAATTTGAATATATAAGACTAAAGGCAAAAGGAGAAGAGAGTGGCAGAGGATGAGATGGTTAGACAGCATCACTGACTCAGTGGACATGCTGCTGCTGCTGCTGCTAAGTCGCTTCAGTCGTGTCTGACTCTGTGCGACCCTGTAGACGGCAGCCCACCAGGCTCCCCCGTCCCTGGGATTCTCCAGGCAAGAACACTGGAGTGGGTTGCCATTTCCTCCTCCAGTGCATGAAAGTGTAAAGTGAAAAGTGAAAGTGAAGTCGCTCAGTCGTGTACAACTCTTAGCGACCCCATGGACTGCAGCCCACCAGGCTCCTCAGTCCATGGGATTTTCCAGGCAAGAATACTGGAGTGGGGTGCCATTGCCTTTTGAGTAAACTCCAGGAGATAGTGAAGACGGGGAAGAAAGACTGGCCTGCTACAGTCCATGGGGTTGCAGAGTTGGACATGACTTAGCTACTGAATAACAACGTTTTGAATATCTCAATATCTGTTACTGGTTTTCAATTTTTAAAGTCAAACTATTTTGGAAACTTAACTAAATTAAGCTTGGAAGGTGTCCTCCAGTGCCCCGAGTGTTGCCTGTCTGCCCAGCACGAGGTTCTAGAGAGGCCGACCTAGGAGAATCCTCTTCCCATCTCACCCATCCTTTCCCTCCTACAAACACGAGGAGGACGAGAGGCCCTTCTGGCCCTCTGTGGTGAATGTTGCCCTAAGCCAGAGCCCAGACTTTTAAAAGAATCTCCAAAGCTTGTGGTCCTTTCTTTTGGATTTGCTTAGCTCCTGGAAATTTGCTTAATCTTTTTCTTGGAGGTGTCTGCAGCTTCCTGTGACCCCCATTAACAGTGGGTGGATCCACCCCAGAATGTCTCACGATGAGCCCCTCATAGCAGGCTTTGCGGATGACCCGTTTCAGGGTGTACTTTGAGGAAGACATTATGTTCATGTGTGTCTAAAGCAAGCCTCTGGAACGTGTCCCGGTGTTCACTCGTCTAACGGTCCCAAGCATCTACACTGTCGGTTTCTGTTGCCACGCTTGTCAGTGCCACCATCAGTACTGACTCACTCAGGGGCCTTGTGCAAACCGCTGGCGTCAATACTCTGCGGCTTCTGCCAAACAAACGCTAGGTAGTCTTCTGGGAAGAGTCGTATTTCTGACTGCAGCTGGCCATTCATCAAGCGTCTGGAATTGGCCCCAATCTTGTCTGTTGGCCCCGGATATGCCATCTCCCTGTTCTGATTAAGCTTTCCCATCCCACACCTCATTGCCTCCTCATCCACATTCCTCGGCCCAATCTTTATTTCAGGAGATATCATTGTTCTCCAATCTCATATAATTACCATTCCAGTGTGACTCAACCGTATCCAACGAAGCACTGAAAAATACTCCTTGGAACAGTAAGGAAAGGACTGGGGGAGTCATTGAATCATAACAAGGTAGAGTTGCCAGGGACCTTGAGCTCACCGTGTCCAGCTCCCCTCTCCTCCCACATGGACAACTGAGGCACGGGGGGATTACCTGACTTGCCAAAGATCTTAACAGCAAACAAAGCCTCTCAGTGGAATTGGACATACAGAGATACAAGTATGGGAGAGGGAGAGGTATTCTGAGGACAATGGAAATAATTGCAAGTTCTGATAAGTATTTTGTACTTCCTCCAATAAATAGTAAGCAGCTGGCCTCTGTCTCCACTGAGGATAAGATATGGGGATGGTGGGGCGGGGGGAGGTTCTTAATAACAGTTTGAGTTTTTATGTAAAAGAAGTACTTCATTTCAATGTTTCTTTTTCAGAAATAAGGAACGGTGGAGGAGGGGGGGACCCTTTCTGGGCTCTAAGCAAGGGTGGTGCCCCTGTCAGGGGCAGATGAGCGGCAGGGGTGAGGTGGGGGAGCCCTGGACGATATTGCACAGTGTCTGACAGCAAGGGCAGCACCCTATGCCCCAGGTGCCCGCTGCCTGTGTGGCTGAGTGGGCCCTGAGTGCTCTCCCCGCAACCTCTCAAGGGGTCTGCTTATCTGATTACAAGGTCTGCCACTGGGAAATGAACAGCAGGGACGGGTGAGTCTCTAAACAGAAGAAATCTGATTTTCCTGCAACATCCCTGTGAAATCAAAGCGTGTAAGAATCATCAAGACAGGTAAAAACTTGATGATCATCTTATTTATCTCTTGGGTGGGGGTGGAGTGGGGTTGGATTTTTAAACCATTTCTCTGATGTTTCAAGTTCAGCAAAATTCATGCTTCTGGAGTTCACTTTTGCATTCAGTTCAGGTATCTTCGGGGAAATACACTCTCGCACTCAGTAGTAATAAATCACCAGGAAGCAGTTCTAAGGGGTTATTTATAACTCCTCGGGATCCCATGGCCCCTGGCCGGCACTTGGGCTGAGTTAGCGGTCTGCGGTCAGACTGCGGTTCCATCATCAGGATGGACATGCCCTGTTCCCGGTGGAAGCGACATAAAGCGCTGATGAAGCACTTGCCCTGAGCTGTGACCGCACTCGCTCCGCCCTCTGCCCTTCCTCTGATGGCCTAAATAAAGCCAGAGAGTTCACATCTCCTGGACAGTGGTTGCAGGGAATGTACTGCACCCTTTCCTCAGGATGTTCTTAGTGCATCCTAATCTTGAGTAAGACTAACTCCATGAACTTTAAGGTTAGAAACAATTAGACAAGAAAATCCCTTCCCTAGATTTCTTGTAACTGTCAGAATGAGATGAGTAGTGAAAACATTGCCCCATGCCAGACTTCTCACTCTTGTGAACCTTTGAACCGTATTGTTTATTAAAAAGAATATGACAGTCCCCTGGCGTGATAAGGTGAGCCATTACTATTTCTGCCTTTTGACTGTTCTTTATGCTTTGTTATCCATCACAAGTAGTCACATAACCCTAGAAACCTAAATAAATGCTGTGATTACTCCAGACAGCATACTGACCCTGTCATTCACCTCTCCTCCATTACAGGAAAATCCTGCTTCTGTCTTCGTCAATCCATTTTGGAAAAATGACTTAAATCTTGGCAACTATAGCTTCGTATATCCTATGTGGATTGCTTTAGAGGTCAAGCATATAGAAGGCAGCATTTAATTTTCAAGTTCTGTAGGATCCGAAGGTGGCCCAGTCTTGTTTCCTCCCTCCCCCTTTTTTTCATCATTTATGTATTTTGAAACATATGTAAGTGTCCTCTGTGTGTTTTCCAGGCCGTGCTCTGAAGATGAGTTTCAACATTGTTTCATTCTCTGCGGAGTGTAAACTCCTGGAAGGCAGAGATTGTATTTTATGTTAGATGAATGCCAGGATTTTTCTTTATTCCTGCAGATCCTACATCAGTGCCTTTGACAGCATGGAAACTGAATACAACTTTACTGTACTTAGACTGAATTTAATAAAAATAAGGATCATTATATGACTATTATCAACTGTCTTTTGTTCTGGAGAAATAATGCATGGTTTACAGTGAGGCTGAGACTGAGTTGTAATAGTTAGGCTACTCTTGACTGATTTCTGGGTAGGCCCGTCCATCCCACAAACACAAGTACAGAAATCAGTTGTCCTGGCCCAGCAGACAAGGTAAAATCTAAAGCCAGGCTGCTTGTTTCTTGGCAGAGGGTTGTGGCCCAAGTGGTGGGTAATGGAGTCAGGCCCTCAGACCACTCAGAGGTGTGGCCTGGCCCAGGTCTTGTTCTGGTGCAGAGTATTCAGAGAGTTCATTAAATGTGAACTCTAGACCACCGCTCAGGAAGGGCGTAGGCTTCACTATGTGGCTGAAAGGCAATGGTTAAACCACCATTGCCTTAGGTCCCCTAGAATGACTTATTGAATTTCTGTAATACTCTCCAAAATGTGTGTCTGGGATCTGAAGGAGGAAGAAACACTTTGTAATTGAAGACATAAGAGAGAGTGTAGGTACTGATAAGTCAATCTAATGACAAAATGTTAAATTGGTAGCATGAGCTACAGTTTTGTGGGAATTTAAAATCAGATATGTATTGACTTAAGTGTTTTGGGTTAAACTCACTAAAGCAATAATTTGTACCTTATCAAATGAAGCCTTTTGGCGGGGTGATCTGGCCATTCAATGAAGAGGTGACATCATGGACCAGAAAAGTCCCTGGGGCCAGAGTTTGGACATGTCATTCACAACTTCTACTTTCATCTCCTGAAAACCCTAAAGCCATTATTTTCCTTCCTTCAACCCTTTCTTCCTATGATGGTTCCTTTATTGTGACAAATGCAAAATTCTGAATTCCATCCATGGATGAGAAATAAAAATTTTCACCTTATTTCTGTAGCATAGGGAAAAAAAAAACACTTTTCCTCTATATTCTTAGGTTTATACCTGGGGCCTCTATATTGAACTGACAAAAGATTAACAAGAGCAAAGACATGACAATTTGAATTTTATGAGTATGAGGGCTCCAGAGAAAAGAAATGAAGCCCTCTGAACAGCAGTTATACTTGGGGGGAAGGGCTTATATGCCATCTTAACAAAGGTGATAAATTGTGGAGAAAGGACTGAGCGAAGAAGGAAAGAGAGTTAGGGCTTCTGGGAATGGCGAGTTGTGGGGAGGTAAATACACGAGTGGAAGCTAACAGTGTGTGCGTGCTCAGTCGCTCAGTCGTGTCCAACTCTTTGAGACCTCATGGACCGTAGCCCCCCAGGCTCCTCTGTCCTTGACATTTTCCAGGCAAGAATACTGGAGCGGGTTGCCATTTCCTCCTCCAGAAGTGAACAGTAAATGAGGATTATTTCGTAAGGTTGTTCAGGCAGACTCATCTAGTCTCTGTCTCTGTGATAGAGGTTGTTCTCTTTCTGGTTTGGGAGAGGGTGGGAGACACCTTCACACAGGAATTTATGCCCTGTTTTTTGTTTTTTTTTTTGTAAATATTTTGTTTGCAGTTCAAAATAATCCCTATACCAAAGCAGTGTACTTTAGCGTGGCATATACCATGCTTAGTTGCTTAGTCACGTCCGACTCTTTGCGACTCCATGGACTGTAGCCTGCTGGGCTCCTCTGTCCATGGAACCAGGCAAGAACACTGGAGTGGGTTGCCGTTCCCTACTCCAGGGGATCTTCCTGACCCAGGGATTGAACACTGGTCTCCTGCGTTGCAGGCAGATACTTTATCATCTGAGCCACCAGGGAAGCCTGGCATATATTGATCACCTTTGTTTTACTTATTTATTTATTTGGCTGCACACAGGATCTTTGTGTCATGCAGGCTCAGTAGTCGTGGTGTGCAGGCTTTCTAGCTGTGGAGCAGCATGTAGGTTATTAGTTTCCTGACCAGGGATGGAACCCTGGTCCCCTGCATTGCAAGGCAGATTGTTAACCACTGGACCACCAGAGAAGTCCCTCCCCTTTATTTTGTATATTTCCCATCACTTAAAGAAAATATGCCCATTACAGCTAAGTGAAGAAATATTTGTATTTATGCTTGGATGAGAACATTCTGGAAGAAAAACATACCCAGTTGGAGGGCAAGTGATGTAGATACTGTGAGTAATTGAGGTTTTTAAACTGGGTTTTCAAGGCCCTGTGTCCTCAGAGAGTGGCATCTGAACAAAAAAATGCAAAGGCTAGTACAGATTCTGCACTTCTGGGTTCCAGGCTTGTTCAAGAACAGAAATGAAAAAAGTGGGTTCTAGTGGGTAGAATCATCATTTTAAGAAGATCTATGAAAAAAGGAGTTGAACTTACCCACAGGGATTGACCAAGTCGAAATTTTATTCGTAAAATAAAAGTGGTAAGGAAGTCCAGGTCCTGAGTGTGAAATGGAAGTGGACACTATTTCATAGTTTTCTCAAGACTTTGTATCTGAAAGGAATCTTTTCAGTAATAACTTAGAACAGAGATTTCATCAAGGATTTAATGCTTAGTGTGTTATATTTTCAATATTTAATGGGAATATTTTGAACGCCCTTGCTATTTGTAGGGTCATACAATGGAACTAAAAAAGAACAGGTTCAGAGTCTTTCATTTCACAGAGGTTTTAAGTGAGGGAGAATGAAAAAAGATGACTAAACAACAGAAACAGAATTAAGTAACACAAACTCATGTAAATAAATACAATACATAGCAAGGTAGATATTATCACAAGGCGGTATTCTCCCCGAGGGACACCGTCAAGAAGATCTGGAAAATCACAGGTTTTTGTTGAGGGGTGGGACACTGAAATGCTAGAAAAGGAAATGTATTTCCAAGCATGGAGACAGTTGAGTAAAGGATTGCTGTTACCCTTTTCCTTAGGATGATTCCATTTCTCAGGAATTGGTGAGTTTAGAGGATGCTTCTAAACAGATATCTCTCTTATCCCTTTTCTTAGCCTGAGGTAACTGTGAGTGAACTGTGTTCACTGTGAGTTTCTTTAAAAGAAGCCAGGTCCTTGGAGGCAGGTTAACTGAAGCAATGCATCCTGGTCCTGGGAATCTCTGTTTAATTTGGGGACACTTGCTGTCTTCTGGGGAGCTGTTTGGTTCATGATGACTTTCATATCCTCATCTCCTTTCCTCTAGGAATTTCTGGTTTTCCATTAATCTTCACTTGGTCTGTTAGATATTTTTATGGTGTGGAGTTTTCCCATTTGGATATTTATTCTTGACCTGATGTTTTTCACTGAATGGAGATTTCCTGAATTAAATAATTGCATCCCTGAAAGTGCATGTTTCATAAGAAAAACTTCCTTTCTTTTAACAACTTGGTAAGTCCTTTGTAGCCTAAGTTCGTAGACTGTTCCATTTCTCTAGCAGGGTTTACCTCAAAGATGTTAGGGTGGGATTTTAAGATGCAAATATTTCTGTACCCATCGCCCTCTGTTGGAGCTGTGAAATGCTGTATATACTGCAACTGGCCAGATTTACGGACTCACCGTGCCTCAGTCCTACTTGGCCTTATTCAGTCCTTGAGTCCCACTTGGCTCTCTCTGCTACTTGATGGATGGAAAATGCTGACACTGAGATGGTGCCTGGGAGCCCTGTGGCTGGCTCGGAAGGGATTTGTTTATCTGGGTTTGGGATGTACTGAAACAATAGGCAGGTGGCTTTAAGGCAGGGGTCCCCAACCTCTGAGATCTAATGTGGCTTGAATCATCCCAAAACCACCTGCCCCTTCCTCCATCTGTGGAAAAATTGTCTTCCACAAAACTGGTCCCTGGTGCCAAAAAGCTTGGGGACCACTGCTTTAAGATCATGGGGAAATAGAATCCAGAGTTGACCTAGTTATCCCCAACCCCAAATCCTCTTCAGCAGGAATGATATTAGTGAATTGTGCTTTACAACTGTGGTAGGGGGCAGGGCAGGGATGGGGGCTCTGGGACCACATCCTGCTCACCTTCGTTTGCCTTCAGAGTTTAATTTTGTTGGGAGATAATTGTTTGGGAGTTCCCTGGTGGCCTAGTGGTTAGGATTCTGAGCTTTCACTGCCATGGTCGGGCTTCAGGTCCCGGGAAACTGAGATCCTGTGAGCTGCATGACCACCACCATCAACAACAAAATAATAATTTTTTGTATTCCCGGCCTGGTGGTGTCTGCTCACCAGAGATGAGGACGTAGGGGTGGCTCCTGTTACAAACAGTATGAAGCCCTCTCTATAGAACCAGACAGAGGGCCTGCAGTGGGAACTGAATTCATGAGTGTGATGCCACTGGGAGCCCCTCATCCAGGACTGGGGATGTAGAACACCTCATTCTTTTCATTTTTTATTTTTGGTGTGTTTTACAGAGTAATTTTGTATGTGTGCCAGTCTCTGGATTTTTTTTTTAGATCTGCATCATCATGCAGTTTCCCCTCCATCCACCTCCCCCATCCTTGGGTATTTCTCAGATAGGATCGGAACAACCTGTGCTCAGAACTCGCATCACGGGCTCCCCTGTGATCTGTACATGCATATCTGTCACTGAGTATTGCTAAGTCAGATGAAATGTGAAGATTATGGGGACTCATATTAGGTTACAGATCCTTGAGACAGCATGTGAGGTGGCGTGACAACTAATGTTCCCTGGTGTGGTTTCTGAACTTGGCCTTTCTGCAGGCTGTGCAGTTTTCAAGGAAATGGCTGAGTGGTTTTGTTCTGGTTGCTGGCAGGGGATGGGGACGGATGAGGAGAAACTCACTGTACCTTCAAGTTGTGCTCAAAGGCAGGAACAGAAAAAAAAAAAAAAAGGAAAGTCCAACCTGGCTGGTTGTCCTTGGCATTGACCTAGCCAATGAGCTGATGTCCACTGAATGCCTTCCCTGTGCAGTGACCGAAGGTGTCTGGGGAAATATGCACTCCTTTGGAGCTGGCTGTTTCTCTGCACAGGGCTGCTCTGTATCAGGAAGACAGGAAGAGATGATGCCTTTCATTTCTTTGCTGGCTTGAGGGTCCTGGAGTGGGAGAGTCCTGGGGTGGGAGAGTTGGGTGGGCATTGCAGCTCCAGGTAGCCTGTCCTCACAGGAATCCTCGTGGGCCTCAGGGAGGGGAAGTGAGTGAGATCTGGCCACTCGGTTTATGGCTCCTGGTCTCTTTCAGTCTGTGGACAGTGTGACTTTCATCAGGCTGAAGATGGCTTCATTATGAATGTTTCTTGACCAGCTGAGGAAATATACACTGAGAACAAAAGTGCTTCTCAAGTAACGAAAGGAAAATTCCTCTCTAATCATAAATTATTTTTTACATCTAAATTGGAGTTCACAAATCCTAGTTAACATGTGTGCATGCGTGTGTGTGTACTCAGGCATGTTTAGCTCTCTGTGACCCCACCCTTGAGGCTCCTCTGTTCATGGGATTTTCTTGGCACATAGCTAACTTTATTTACTATGTATAGGGGCTTGAGAAGAGCTTGGACCAGGTGGTAAGGAGAGGTGGTTTTGCTGTATAGTTCAGCCAGGATCAGGTATGGTTGAGGCATGGCCTGGTTAATTGTCAAAGTTTAGAAAGAGCTAGGACCCTGCACTGGCTGTCCCCAAAAGAGTGGGGCAGGCATTAAAGGTCCAGATGCTTCGCAGAGCTGGGGTAGGAAGTGAGAGCACCATTGTGGCAATGGCCACTAGGGGGCGGCAGTGCAAACAGCTGGAAGTAGTAGGGTGCCTATCCTACCAGGGCAACTTAAACAGATTAATAAATAAAATGTGGTCTATACATACGATGGAATACTATCCAGCCTTAAAAAATGATGGAAGTTCTGATCATTGCTACTGTATGGATGAAACTGAAAACATGATGCAAAGTGAAATAAGCCAGATGCAAAAGGACAGACAGTGTATGATTTTACAGGAGGTACCTGCTCCTGCTGCTGCTGCTAAGTCGCTTCAGTCGTGTCCGACTCTGCGCGACCCCACAGACGGCAGCCCATCAGGCTCCCCCGTCCCTGGGATTCTCCAGGCAAGAACACTGGAGTGGATTGCCATTTCCTTCTCCAATGCATGGAAGTGGAAAGTGAAAGGGAAGTCGCTCAGTCGTGTCTGACTCTTAGCGACCCCACGGACTGCAGCCTACCAAGGCTTCTCCGTCCATGGGAGTTTCCAGGCAAGAGTATTGGAGTGGGGTGCCATTGCCTTCTCCTGGAATCATCAAATTCACAGAGATGGAAAGTAGAGCAGTGGTTACCAGGGATTGGGAGACGAGGCAATGGAGGATTATTGTTTAATGGGTACAGGGTTTCAGTTTGGGATGAGAAAAATGTTCTGGAGGTGGATGGTACTGTTGGTTGAACAATAGTGGAAATGTACTTAATATAACTTCACTGCACATTTAAAACTGGTTAAAATATGCTGTGTATATTTTACTACAATAAAAAACAAGTGTGGGATAGCTAAAGTCAACGTATCAAGAGAAGGATAGTAGAAGGTCATGGTCGTTGGAAGGAAAAGCCTTCTGGGCACCTGGTGTAGTGAATCAGAAACCTGGACCCAAGCCCAGCTCTTGGTGAACAAGTCACCAAACCTCCTTGTCCTCTTCTTCTCATTTGTGGTTAGAAACCAGGACCCCATGTTCTACCTCAGAGGAAATGGCTTATCTTGTGAAAGTATGTAGTGAACTCATAAAATTCTACCACAAAGGCATTCTACCACAAATTCTACTGTGAAGGCATTACTACCTAAGGGGATGGAAAAGCCTATTGTAAATTCATATTTCACTGACCTGGATGATCTGGATTCACAGATATACTGCAAAATCACCATGTGCCCGAGTCATCCTACAGTGCTGCTGCTCCGTTAGGTCTCCATGGGAGGCTCGGACACATTTACAACCTCAGTGAAGCTGCCTCTTTCCAGCTGAGTGTCTCTGAATGGCCTGCCACCAATAAAGCTCTTAATTAACATCCATAAAACCCAGTAAGGGGTGCCTGTTGGATACACATGACCTGTGTCTGGTACAGGGTTTGGGCAAATGAAAGAGTGATTGATCCCAGGTGATATTCTAAGGCTATGGCTCTAGACATCCATGCGCCTCTTTCTCTAACTGCTTATTTGCTGCTGCTGTATGTTGCTGTGCTGTGCTCAGTTGTGACTCTTTGTGACCTTATGTACTGTAGCCCACCAGGCCCCTCTGTCCATGGGATTTTCCATACTGGAGTGGGTAACCATTTCCTCCTCCAGGGGATCTTCCCAACCCAGGGATGGAACCCACATTTCCTGCATCTCTTTACTACTGAATCACCTGGGAAGCCCATGCAACGTAAAGTACAGAATTAAAGCAGGTTTCATTGCAAGATTCTTCTGGTTCTGTCATCTGCATAGGTTGAAACTTTCAGAGAGGGCCCATTATTAGAGTTACTGGTTGATCAGCCTTAAAAGTGATTGGAAGAAATACTAGCAGCTTTATCACTTTGGGGTAGAATTTTCTGGTCACTCATCAGGGGTGGCACTTGGCTTTTTGACTCTTGGCTTTATGCAAGGAGCCCAGTTCTAGCCACCTGTTGAATAAGGGCTTGGGGCTAAAACTCTAGAGCAACAGTTCTGAGACACATAAATCCTCCCAAAGCATCTAAGGATTACCTGAGTCAAACATCTTTCCATAGCTATGTCCTTAGAGGTCTTGTTCTCAAGATTTTATTTCTTTCTTTTGAATCTGGTTGTATTATACAGCATATACATATGTTATATAGCAAATTATATATATATATGTGTATATATATATATATATAGATATATATATATGAAGGGAATGGACACAATTTAGTTACTAAGCAAAAACAACAATAGATGTATTTTTTTAATCCAGTATTTCTACCTATGCTATGTGTTGGAAAGGGTAGTTCCTATATATGTCCAGTTTACCATCTCAATTAAGAATGGAGCTTGGAATCCGTATTAGTAACTTCTGAAGATTTTGATGCTTGGCCATCCAGGCAACCAGGGAACCAAGATGGTGCTCTTTCTGGAGCTTGGTGTGTCCTCCTAGGGCTGGTGGTCCCTGGTCCCTTGGTGGCTCTGTCCATGATCACTTGGAGTCACTAGAGCCTTTTAGGAGGGAAGAACAGGTCTCACTTATTACCATAAAGCTAGTCTTTTGAAGACACTGACATTATTGAGTTATACTGATTGAAAGCAACTTCATTTCTATGCATCCAGTAATAGACCAGGGTTGGAGTAGAGAATGGGCTTCCCAGATGGTGTAGTGGTAAAGGATCTACCTGGCGATGCAGGGGATACAAGAGACATGGGTTTGATCCCTGGGTTGGGAAGATACCCTGGAGGAGGGCATGGCAACCCACTCCAGTATTCTTGTCTGGAAAATTCTATGGACAGAGGAGCCTGGCGGGCTATAGGAGTCCGTCAACTTGCGAAGAGTCAGACACGATTGAGCACCTGAGCATGATGTTGGAGTAGAAGACTGGGAGAAGAGGCATGGTAAAGGGGGAAAAGAAAGGGAAAGAGGGGCAGAGAAGGAAGAATAAGAATGAGACAAAGGAAAATGATGGAGGGGAAATTTAGGTCACCCCAGACGGAGAAAAGAGTAAGAGAGGAAATGAGATGGGATCAGGGAGGGACATATTGCCTTCCTGTCTCCTGTTCTCTGGAAGCTTCACTGTTGGCTCTATAGCTGGCGGCTTCCAGCCACAGCCGAGTCTGGGTCTGTGATTGCATCTGCAGGTGGCAGCTGGCAGGTGAGAGCCTCTCAGCCTGGTCCTTTCGAGACCCCACCCTTCATCTCTCTGATTCACTCCAAGTCCAGCTCCGGAAGCCTGGCTTGGTGTGACCTGAGGGAAGCCCCTTTCCAGTGAGTACATCAGCCAGAGGAGTCATCAGTTGCTATTTTTTACCATTTCTAGACAATGGCTTTATCTATCTATAAATGTGTTCTATTACCACAGTTGTTTTTCCTTTTTGAGCTGGGGACATCTTGGGGAAATTTTTTTTTTTTTACCAGCCCTGTTACTGTGTCCCAGAGAAGATCAGTGAAAATCTCACATGTGTGAAAGAGCTCTTGAATGTTCTGGAAGATCTGAAAACGCAGTCTATCTGACTGACCAGCATTCAAATGATCTGCCATTCGAGTTTTGCTCCAATGCACAAAATTAATGTGAGGCGTCTGAATTGTGAGATTGATGAATTCCAATTAGTTCTCTCTTTTAAATAGCAGTGTTTGGTGTGTGGTGCTATTTAGAAACTTCTAGCACCCCCATTCTATTTATAAACTGCCTTTATAAAGCATAGGTTTTAAAGGCTGAAAGAGACCTTAGAAATGCTGTAATGAAAAGAACGCTTTCCAGCTTCAGCTTGGAAACCTGATTGTTGGTGACCTTGAATAAACCACTGAACTTCTCTGTGTTTGATTTTCCTCCTCTGTAAAAAAAAAAACCTGCTTTTACCGACTGTGAAAATTCTCAGTTTCTCACTCTCCTTTATCTGTTGGCCCACTGTGGTTTCTCACTGTGAAATGGGGCTCTGAGAGATAGGCATCCCGGCCAGGGCCGCCCCCGTGGTCAGGGACAGGTCCCCCCGCTTCCCACCTCCCACTCTTCTTGCAATGAGTCCCACACAGTCTGGGCCACTGGGCTGCCTGTGTCATGCGGAGGCAGACAGAGCCCACGCAGACCTACATCAGCTCTAGAGTTATCAGCTCAAAGTAGTGATCCTTGTTGGGTGGGAAATAAAGCTAGTTCCCAGAACTCACCAGATCAGTTCTGGGTATAAATCTGCCAAGAAATTTGTGTCTCTACCCCAAAGCAAAGTCTGTCAATTTAATCGAACAAAAGCTTTCCAGTTTGAACATGGACACTTTTCAAATGAATTTGACAGTTCCCATTATTATCTCTACTTCTAGACTCCTTGCGATCAGTTTAGCTTCTCCTGAACACAGACTGGGCATATCTAAATAGGTGGACCATGGGGCTATGACTTAAACCATGTCAGACACCGAACTCATTGCTCACACCCTGCCCCTCTCCTTGTATATCTTCTATATTCATTACTACAGTTCAGGGTACTGTGAGGAAATCTGGGTTCACTTCTTGGAGGATATTAAGCCAAAAGACAGCCAAGCCAGAGATCAATTAGGAGAAGGAAGGCAAGAAGAACACTGGAGATCTTTCCCAAAGTGGTGTCCTCCCAAACAGCAAAATTGGGGGAAGTTTTGAGCTAAGAGTAGATGCCCATTCATGAAGGGGAGTGTCTGGTGTATGCTTATTTGTGATGAGGAATGAGCAGAGGGGATTCCAGCATAGAGTTGGGGCAAAGGCCGACAGGGTACACAGCTGTAGTTGATTGATGTCACTGAGGGTCAGGAATGGTCAGCACCATCATCCCTTAGGTTCCAGTTGATCTTTAACATTGAAACAGAACTGGGGGTCTTTAAAGACTTTGATTAACATAGCAAAAATCTTTGCTATTGTTAATTCTCTTGCCTGAAAACAATGGTTTGTTCTTGCATTCTTTCATTCTATTAGGATAGTTAATTACTCAGACCTGTTAAAGGACAAGTGTTACAGTGAGGCTTACATCACCAAGAGGCTTACACCAAAAAATGGCTTCTCTTAAGCCCAGAAAGCCCTGCCTGATTCTCTTTCTGGGACCCCCTACTCCATCTGCTTATAGCACTAGCTTCTATCCAGTAGTAGCCTCTAGCCTCTATAGCTGGTCCAAGCCAGGCATATCTAGGTCACTTTTGATCTCTCTGTTGCCTTCTTCTTCTTTTTTTTTTTTTAAATAGTGCAATTTGGTAATGCATTTGATGTCCTTTGGGACTTCCCTGGTGACTCACAGTAAAGAATGCAGGAGACCCAGGTTCGATCCCTGGGTTGGGAAGATCCTGTGGAGAAGGAAATGGCAACCCACTCCAGTATTCTTGCCTGGAAAGTCCGTTGGACAGAGGAGCCTGGTGGGCTATATAGTCCATGGGGTTGCAAAGAGTCAGAGTGACTAACACTTTGATGTCCTTTTAATTTTTAAAATTTATTTGGCCACACCCTATAGCATGTGGGATCTTAGTACTCTGAGCAGGGTTCAAGCTTGTGCCCCCCGTGTCAGAAGCATGTAGTCTTAACCACTGAACCACCAGGGACGTCCCTCTTCTCCTTCTTGACCCACACATCAATTGGCCTCTGTGTTAGTGTTCCAAGCCTGCTCTTACAAAGTACCACAAACGAGGTGGCTTAAAGCAACAGAGATTTATTAGAAGTCTAAAATCAAGGTGTCATCAGGGCCATGCTCTCTGTGAAGGTCTAGGGGAGACTCTATTCGCACCTTTCTCTTAGTTTCCGGTCATCTCGGCATCCTTGACTGGCAGATGAATCACTCCATTCTCTGCCTCTGTCACAATGTGGTGTTCTCTTGTGGGGGAGGGCAAACTTCGCCTCTTTCCCTTCTTTGTTCTTTTGCTGGCAGTAAAAATGACATAAGGCAGATTAATAGGAAAAAAATCAAATTTATTATGTATGCATGAGGAATTTGCATAACGGTGAAGAATTTTGACGACAGCAAGGTAAGGCAAAGTATATTTTCTGGACTAAGGAGAAAGGGATCTGAGTGTTACTGAGTCCAAGCTTGCTCTGCTCGCCACACGACAGGCCAATTAATCTGAGAGATGAGGTGTTGAGGCAAGGAATAGACTTTAATCGGGGAGCCAGCAGACTGAGAAGATGGCAGAATAGTGCCTCAAAATAACCATCTTATTGGGGTCAGGATGCCAGATTCTTTTATGGATTAGAGAGAAAGTAGCAAATAGGAACTAAAGTCAAAAGGCAGAATAGAGGTGGAGATGCAGTAGGGAAGTAAAGTGAAAGGGTCTGCAGTCTTGCAAAACATCTCCAAGGGAATGTCCAGCCTTCAGAAGGGGTGTGTTAATCTCTTCTATTCACAGGTGACCGGGACAAACTCTCTTTCCATGAGCTGAACAAAGACACTTCAGTTTACAGTCAGCAGAGGGCAGGGTCCTCCAGGCAGCCATGGAGTATAATTATAATAAAGAGAGCAAGTTAAAGAAACAGTTTCCAACATGGAGTCAGAATTGCTTCCTCCCTGCAACAGAAGTAGATTCCCTGGAGAAGGGAATGGCTACCCACTCCAGTATTCTTGCTTGGAAAATTTCATGGACAGGGAGCCTGGCAGGCTACAGATCGTAAAGAGTGGGACATGACTGAGGAACTAACAGTGAAAGACTCTGCTGTTTTGGGCTCCAAAATCAATGCAGATGGTGACTGCAGCCATGAAATTAAAAGATGTTTGCTCCTTGGAAGAAAAGCTATGACCAACCTAGACACCATATTAAAAAGTAGAGATTTACCAACAAAGATCCATCTAGTCAAAGCTATGGTTTTTCCTGTAGTCATGTATGGATGTGAGAGTTGGACTATAAAGAAAGCTGAGTGCCAAAGAATTGATGCTTTTGAACTATGGTGTTGGAGAAGACTCTTGAGTCTCCTTTGGACTACAAGAAGATAGTCAATCCTAAAGGAAATCAGTGCTGAATATTCATTGGAAGGACTGATACTGAGGCTGAAACTCCAATACTTTGGCCACCTGATGCTAAGAACTGACTCTGGAAAGAATCACAAGAACTGACTTTGGAAAAGACCTTGATGCTAGGAAAGATTGAAGACAGGAAGAGAAGAGGACAACAGAGGATGAGATGGTTGGACGGCATCACTGACTCAATGGACATGAGTTTGAGTAAGCTCTGGGAGCTGATGATGGACAGGGAAGCCTGGCGTGCTGCAGTCCATGGGGACGCAAGGAGTCAGACACGACTGAGCTACTGAACTGAACTGAACTGAGCAACTAACACTTTCACTTTCACAAAGTTATTCACAGGAAGATAGAAAGAGTTAATGTAAACGAATGTTTGTGGGCCCTTCAAAGACAATGAGGCACGGAGAGGACTTGGATCAAATGGGCTTCACTAGGTTCCTCCCTGTCCCCCACACCTGACATTAATACTTTACTGTAGTTGTCTATGGGGACTTCCCTGATGGCTCAGTGGGTAAAGAATCTGTCTGCAATGTAAAAGACTCAGGAGATGTGGGATCAATCCCTGAGTAGGGAAGATCCCCTGGAGGAGGAAATGGCAACCCTATTTCAGTATTCTTGCCTGGAGAATCCCATGGACAGGGGAGCCTGGTGGACTACAATCCACAGGGTCTCAAAGCTCCTCCTGGCACAGGCCTCCTGTCTTACATTCTTCAAGGCAGTTAGGATTCCTCCAAAGGAGGAGAAACTCCGAAGGTTTTTCCTGAGTCTTCTGGATCGCTATCATTTTCAGCTTGAAATGTGCATGCTAGAGCAGCATACCACGGGGCAGCCAGCCCTGAACCCATTACTTCCCTGCGCTTGTGTCTTTTCTCCTCTTTTCATAAGAACTCCAGTCGTATTGGATTAAGATCCCATGCTAACTGGATATGATCTTATTCACTACCTGGATGACTCCCCGTGTCCTTTCATGAGCCTGCCTTCCGTTTCTGGAGAATGGATGTGGGGCTGAGGGTCAGGGTTCTTTTCGGCCAACCTTTTAGAAGGCTGAAGGGAGTCCGGGCAGCTCCTTAGCAGCTTTGTTTACAATGTGTGTCTTTGGAACTTTAGCCATTCAAGACTAAGGCAGAGAATTCATGCAGCATTCTGTTACATATACATCACAAATGTGCGGGGGGACAGGGAAACATGTCTCCAAGGGCAGGTTCACACTGTTCCTCTGGGAAGTGAAACATTTTGGCTTCTTTTGGCTTCTTTCCTATCCCCCATGCACATGCATGGACCACTTTTTACACAGCTTTATACTGCTTAACTTTTGAAAACAACCTTTTCTACTTTTATATATACAAAAATTTAACCATGAATAACTCTCCTCTGGGAAGCTCCCTTTTACTAAACTGGGGAAAGCAAATGTATCAAAACAGCTAAAGACTTCCTTTCAAACCTCCTCCCCACCCAACTTAAAAATTATTTCCTGAATGTGTGTTCTATGGCTACCTTTGGAATAGAATATATTATCTTACTTTCTTTGTTTTGAAATTCCAAAGACCTTGTACCTATTCCCAAATAGGACATGCTAAAGGCAGGAAGGCAGGAAGACAGAAAGGAAGGAAGGAAAGAAGAAAGGAAGGAGGGAGGGAGGGGGCACGGGGAAGGAAGAAAAGAAGGAAAGCAGGATAGGAATTACTAATTAATGACAATGGGACCCTCAGGACTGAGCAGAAGGGAGCTGGGCTCTCATTCTCTGCTTTAACTTTACACTAAAGAGTTTATTGTTATTTAAATTTATTTTGCAAAGAGTCTGTTGCAAGCCAGATTCTTAGCTCAATAAGGAAGCACCGGTCTGATTAAAGACTCTAAGACCTCTGAGCTTGTCTGTCTCCTCAGAGGTAGCACAGAGAACTCTTTGAGGTTTTATTATGAAATTATGATAAGGGCTATCTGTATCCAAACCGTCTATTATACTTCAAGAGCTGGTCAAGAGTTTGAGAGTGGCAGAGAGTGATCCAGAACTGCAGACTTCTGGCCTGGAATCCAGTCCTGGACTCTGTTTTGCTGGCTGGTCTTGGGTTCATACTCTCCTTTGAGCCTGAGCTCCAGGAAAGCTGCTGTTCTAAGGCTTTCTCCTCAAAGAATTTAACTGAACTGTGAATTTAAAAACCAAGAGCTAATGAGCACAGAACAACCTAGCAACATACGTGTCTAATAAAAATAGAAAAATTATGCAACTGCACAAGTATTCACAGATTTGCAAATTAAACAAGGAATACAACTTGCCACCTATAAGCCTAATGGATATTAAAAAAAAAAAAAAAGAACAAAATCCGATGACTAAGGGATCAAGCCTTCTCATATACTACTGCTATGGTTTAATTGGGACAAAATTTTTAGAGTGTAATTTTTCAGTCTGTATACACGTGTGCATAAGTTTGAATCAGCCGTAACACTTTTAGGAGTTTATTTCAGAAAATGCTTTAAATATGCACAATGATTTAGCTACATGCTGCTTCCTACAGCCTTATTTAAAAGAATGAAAACCTGCATGTAAGCTATCAGTTCAGTTCAGTCGCTCATTCGTGTCGGACTATTTGTGACCCCATGGACTGCAGCACACCGGGCCTCCCTGTCCATCAACAACTCCTGGAGCTTGCTCAAACTCATATCCATCGATCGGTGATGCCATCCAACCATCTCATCCTCTGTCATACCCTTTTCCTCCCGCCTTCAATATTTCCCAGCATCAGGGTCTTTTCCAATGAGTCAGTTCTTCGCATCAGGTGGCCAAAGTACTGGAGTTTCAGTCTCAGCATCAGTCCTTCCAATGTATATTCAGGACTGATTTCCTTTAGGGTTGACTGGTTTGATCTCCTTGCAGTCCAAGGGACTTTCAAGGGTCTTCTCCAACATCACAGTTCAAAAACATCGATTCTTCTGCGCTCAGCTTTCTTTATAGTGCAACTCTCACATCCATACATGACTGCTGGAAAAACCATAGCTTTGACTAGACGGACCTTTGTTGGCAAAGTAATGTCTTTGCTTTTTAATATGGTGTCTAGGTTGGTCATAGCTTTTCTTTCAAAGAGCAAGTGTCTTTTAATTTCATAGCTGCAGTCACCATCTCCAGTGATTTTGGAGCCCAAAAAGATAAAGTCTGTCACTGTTGCCATTGTTTCCCCATCTATTTGCCATGAAGCGATGGGACCGGATGCCATGATCTTCCTTTTTTGAATATTGAACCATAGTTTATAAAATGCAACTCAACCATTAAAATGAACGTTGTGATTACTGCCCTTCCAATGCTGCTCTGTATGGCCCAGGGAGTCTAATGCTACGGTCTTATGAAGGATGAAGGTAGGGGGTTCCTAGCCTGTCACATCCTTTTCCAACCAGAAAAGCACAGTGGAGTGAATACTAAATGTGAGAACTACTGCTAGAACAAAAGATGAATTTTAATACAGCAAAAGATGTTTGTGGTATAATATGAAAACAAAAAGGCAATGAAGCAGTGTGAACACTGTTAAAGAGAAAACCACATTAATACTTGCCCTTATTGCAGCTTCCATCTTCTCCAGAAACGTCGTCTTAATCAACCAATCTGGAATGTTCTGGTCAGCACTAATGAGGTGATCTGTCATGCAAGTCTTCTCCATTAACCTCCCCACCTCCACTCTGAGGAAGAAGAGGCAACTGGCAGGCAATTAGCATGCTGCAGTCTATGGGGTTGCAGAGAGTCAATTTACCTGTGTATCCATACAGTGGAGTAGAATTTAACAGGAAAAAAAAAATAAAAAAGTAAAATATGTGTACTGTGACATAGATGAACAGCAAAAACATTATGCTCAATGAAAAAAAAAAGCCAGATACAAAAGATGACATGTTATGTGATTCTATTTATATGAAATATCCAGAAAAGGCAAAGCTCTAAGAACAAAAAGTAGATTAGTGGTGGGCAGGGTGGAGGGGAGAGGACACAGTGGGCAAAGCAGATTAACAGTAAATGTGTTACAAGGATGGAAAAGTTCTAAAATACTCCCTGGGTGTACTCCCTTTCTCACCACAGACCTTCCCGTGAGCACACCAACTGGATTCTCTCCCAGATTTGCTAGTTAATGGTGTGGCTCCTGAGAAATAAGAGACACAGTCCTGACTAATTTTGACTGAAAGAAAGTGCAACAGCCACAAACAGATAGCCCCCAAAAGACACAAAAGACAGCCCCCAAAAGAATAAAAACAGATCTTTCCTCTGTCCAATGTGATTACTTCTGAGCAGAACTCTTACTTGCTATTTGTTAATAAGTTAGTAAGTTAAAACCCTTGCCATTTTCTTCTCCCTGCAAAAAAGTCCTGGCCCACAAATAATCCTTTCTTTTTCTAATAGCTCCCTGTCCTACCCTTCTCTCTCTATAAATGTTCCAGTTTGTACAGCTTCTCAGAGAGCTCTTCCAGTTGCTCAATGGGATATTGCCTCATTCATGAATTGTTGAATTAAGCCAATTTCATTTTCAATTTTACTTGGTTGCATTTTGTTTTTAACAATACCGTAAATCTACATTTTTGGTGGCCTGATGGTTTGGGGGTTTTCCTCTCCAGTTTTCCCTTCCTAAAGCACTTTTTTTTTTTTTTTATTTTTCTGCTCCATTCTTTTTTTTTTTAATTTTATTTTATTTTTAAACTTTACAATATTGTATTAGTTTTGCCCAACATCGAATTGAATCCGCCACAGGTATACCCATGCTCCCCATCCTGAACCCTCCTCCCTCCTCCCTCCCTAAAGCATTTCTCTCTCCCAAGAGAGGCAGGGCACATACAAAGCATAACAGAAGAGAGTTCTTATAATGGAACTCAAAGTGGGAAAAGAGAGGAAATGAGAGTGATAGAGACAGAGGGAAAGAGAGAGAATGAGGGGGCAGGGCTTTCAAGCACACTATTCTATTTCATATAAATAGATTCACATAACATACTGTCTGTTGTATCTGGCTTTTTTTTTTAATTGAGCATAATGGTTTTGCTGTTCATCCATGCCACAGTACATATATTTTACTCTTTTTTTTTCTGTTAATTTCTATTCCACTGTATGTATACACAGGTAAATTGACTCTCTGCAACCCCATAGACTCCAGCATGCTGGCTTCCCTGTTCTTCACTATCTTCCAGAGTTTGCTCAGTTCCATTGAGTGGTGGTGGTTTAGTCGCTAAGTTGTGTCCAACGCTTGCGATTCCATGGACTGGAATTGCGATTCCAGGCTCCTCTGCCTATGGAATTCTCCAGGCAAGAATACTGGAGTAGGTTACCATTTAATTCTCCAGGGGATCTTCCCAACCCAGGAAATGAACCCAAGTTTCCTGCATTGCAGGAAGATTCTTTATTGACTGAGCTACGAGGGAAGCCCACTGAGCAGATGATGCTATCTAATCATCTAATCCTCTGCTGCCCCTTTCTCTTTTGCCTTCAGTGTTTTCCAGTATCAGCATCTTTTCCAGTGAATCAGCTCTTCACATCAGGTGGCCAAAGTATTGGAGCTTCAGCTTCAGCAACATATTAAACAATTAATCAATCAGTTAACCCATTTATTATTTATGGATTGTCTACATCGTGGAACCATGTCTAATGGATTCGTTTCTCAATTCTTGTTAATCCAGATGTTTCTGACGCCTTAACACTGTTATTGCCTCCCTCAGGCTTTGGGTCAGGATCACTTTCTTTCCTCTAAAGTACCTTCTTTTTGGTGAGGATGGGGTGTATATATATATATATATATATATATATATATATATATTTTAACTTTAATCTTTCCTGTATTGTGGGCCTCTCTTGGTTTAATATTCAGTTATTTTAAGTTATTATGTATGCCTTGATTCAGAGAAGTATTGCAGAGTCAGATTCCTCCTCGGTTTTTGTGTATACATTTGTGATCTTGAAAACCCTTCTTTTTTACTTATGTGTCTTTTGTACATTCAGGACATCTTTTCACATCTTAGTGTCATTTCGTCCTGTGTCTGATTGCCAGGTGAGTCATCTTAAAACCCAGTTCTTATCATTTTATTTTCCTTCCCAGAAATCTTCAATGCTTTTCAATGGCTTACAGGAACAAGCTCAAACTCCTTATTCTTGCATTTATGAAATCATTTAATCATGTCTCAACTTCCCTTTCCTGCCTTATCTCACTCTATTCTCCTAAAAAGTCTTACTCAGGTTAAGTGGATCTTCCTGTTGTTTATTAGCACATTGCATTTCATTTTCTTTAAAAATAAAGAATTTTAACATGTTTTCTGCCTCTATTTTTTATGTTTGCTCCATTTTCCCCCATCATCCTTGAATGTTATCTGAATTCTAGCAATTTTTCCAGATGTAACTCCAGAAATCTTTTTTCCATAAAACCTTCTCTGGTCCCCTGCCTGCAGCCCTGGTTCTCAAAGCAATCAGGTCCTTTTCACTCTGGGGCCTACGTTGTTTGCTGATTAGCCTGATTTTTTATTCTTTATAGTTGCCATTTATGTTTGTATGTTTTCATGCCAATTCTCCACAATGAGACATCAGGAATGCATATTACACTGTGCAAGTCTGTGTGGTCAGTTGCTTCAGTCATGTCTGACTCTTTGCTACCCCATGGACTCCTCTGTTCACAGGATTCTCAGGCAAGAATACTGGAGTGGGTTGCCATGCCCTCCTCCAGGGGATCTTCCCATCCCAGGGATTAAACCTGTGACTCCTGCATTGCAGGTGCATTCCTCACACACTGAGCCCCCTGGGAAGCCTGTCTTACACTGTATATACCCCTCAGTATTGAAAATGCCTTGTGTGAAATTGCACTCATCAGACACAGGTTTTTCTCCATGTGGTAGAATTCTAGAGCTGGATGGAGATTTGGAGATCTGACAAGCTGGTCGATCAATTAATGGAGTCTGAACTAAAGAACACTTTAAACTTTTGAACCTAGCTATATACTCAAAATAATCAATTTTGATTAAGTGGCTTTATTAGTATATATTATTGAGGTTGATTTATAAAGAAAGATGTATAGCATGCATGAACAGTTTGAAACACAAGTATATCTAAGTGAAGTGAAGTGAAGTGAAGTGAAGTGAAAGTCGCTCAGTTGTGTCCGACTCTGCGATCCCATGGACTGTAGCCCGCCAGGCTCCTCTGTCCATGGGATTTCCCAGGCAAGAAGTGGGTTGCCATTTCCTCCTCCAGGGAAGTATATCTAAGACATGGCTAAAATTAACCTGTGGAGAAATCTTTCCACAGTCTGATGGTCTTGTCAAAGTTTAAAGTTTCAGCTTCTGATTAAGACAAATGCTCCGGATTCTGTATTCAGTGAAACCTCAGACTCCACGATTCTTCATGATTTGTGTTACCACATGCAGCACCATAATATCCAAGCAGGTGGCGCCGTTTCTCTGCAGAAATTTTTTTTGATGCGTTCATCAGCCTCCCTCTCACCCACATTGCTACTGCAGAGGCCAGACCACACAATTTGAAAATCTTACCTTAGTGGAGGGGCTTTCCTGGTGGCTCAGCAGTAGAGAATCTGCCTGCCAATACAGGTGACATAGGTTTGATCCCTGGGTTGGGAAGATCTTCTGGAGAAGGAAATGGCAACCCACTCCAATACTCTTGCCTGGGAAATCCCATGGACAGGAGTTTTGAGGGCTACAGTCTGTTGGTTTGCAGAGAGTCAGACATGACTCGGTGACCAAACAACAACCACCTTAGGGGAAATAGGAATTGCTTCCATTTCTTATATAATCCCTGATAAACAAGGATATCAAAAAGTCAGGTTTTAAAAAATGATTTTAATTTGAATATTTCTGACCTTGAAAGACCAGTTTCCTCATTATTATCCTCAAACACTTCAGGTCTTTCAGATCTTGTAACCAGTTGAGGAGACTGAGAGGACTTGAGAAGACCATCTAGGATCTTACGGCCCAGATCCTTGGGCCAGATCCTCACTCAGAAGCAAAGGCGGAGCCAGGAGGCAAACCCAGACCTCCCATCAGTCGCCTTCGCGGTCCCGCCCTGTCCGGGCCATGGGTGTGCATCAGCTGCGCCTGGCCACCAAGTGAAACGTGACAACGCCAGTATCCACTTCATGCTCAGGAGTTACCAGGGGTGTCCCCAAATAGGAGTATGCGTGTCTCTGTGCGTGTGTGTGTGTGTGTGAGAGAGAGAGAGAGAGCAGGAAAAGGATTCTGTGCAATAATTTTATTACTCTCTTTGCAGCACCTTACTTGGGGTAAGCCCTCCTTTTTTTTGAATGAATGAAGGATGGAAGGAAATGAAGAAAGAAAGGAAGGAAAGCTTCAGGAGAGGGAAGGGAGGAAAGGAAGAAAAGAACAGAAAGAAGCAAGGTAAAGGGAACAGAAAAGGAGAAGGTGGGGCCTGGAAGGGGAGCTCAGAGACTTGTAGCATCGCTAACCACCCACCGAGTCTGATAGATGTGGAGATGATTCACGCTCGTTTAGAGCACTCTGAAGAAATAGGATGGAAAACATTTTCTGGCCAACTGGGTTATTTTATTAGCTCTTATTTCATTCTGCTTTGCTGCGGGCAATAAATTAAAAGGTGAATTCAGCGGTGTGTAGATCTCAAGGAGGATAAATCTCCACCGGCCGCTGTGTCACATCCAGCAGTCACAGCAGCCATTAGGCCGCCTCCTGAGTCCCATCTGCAGACATCATGGAAACTGCCCATTCATGACAGCAGATGGGACAGGGAAGTTTTGGGGAACAAGTCCATATTCAGTCAGAAAAATTCCAGGAAACCCAAACACATGGTTTTATTAAATTCACGTCTCAAAGGAGAATTATCGCTCTACATGGAAGCAGAGCATAAGAGCTGTGGCCCAAGACAGGAAACAGTCTCTCTTATTTCTGACTCAAGCACGAAGTATTCACTTTTCTTTCTTGTGATTTATCTCATTCTAGAGGCAAAGCCTAAATGTCTCGGATTTTATTTCTGTGATTTTTTCCTTTAGACCTAGCCCCTCCTTAGGGATTTTAGGTTTTATGATATATATCTCACTTGACCTGGTCAGCCATCAAAACTCATCTATTCTGTGTTCCTTTCTTAATCTTGCTAGTTGACTAAACAAATTAATCTGAAGGGATAATTCTTATCTTAGAGGACACATGTCATTTAAAAAAACATTTTTATTGAAATATAGGTGGTTTACAATATTATGTTAGTTTTGGGAACACACCAAAGTGATTTAAACTGGGACTTACCTGGTGGCTCAGACGGTAAAGCGTCTGCCTACAATGCGGGAGACCCGGGTTTGATCCCTGGGTCGGGAAGATCCCCTGGAGAAGGAAATGGCAACCCACTCCAGTACTCTTGCCTGGAAAATTCCATGGACAGAGGAGCCTGGTAGGCTACACTCCATGGGGTCTCAAAGAGTTAGACTCAACTGAGCGACTTCAATGTCAATGTCATAGATAAACTGAATCAATTATGTATAATCAATTATAAGTGAATCAGTTAATATTATTTTTCAGATTCTTTTCCATTGTAAGTTATTACAAGATAATTGAATGTAGTTCCCTGTGCTATACAGTAGGTCTTTGTTATCTACTCTACATAAAATAGTGTGTATATTTTAATACCAAACTCCTAATTTATCCCTCCTTCTTGTTTCCCCTATGGTAACCATAAGTTTGTTTTCTATGTTTTTTTGTCTGTTTTGTCACTAAGTTCATTTGTATCATTTTTTAAGTTTCCACATATAAGCGATATGATATTTGTCTTTCTCCATTGGACTTACTTCACTTAATATGATAATGTGACTTGCCAGGTGCTATATTGTCATGGACTAAGTCACAAAGACCATGGGAAAGTGTGATTTGCCAGGCAGTATAATGTAATGGAGACCAACCTAGGCAGCATATTAAAAAACAGAGACATTACTTTGCCAACAAAAGTCCATCTAGTCAAAGCTATGGTGTTTCCCGTGGTCATGTGTGGATGTGAGAGTTGGACTATAAAGAAAGTTGAGCACTGAAGAATTGATGCTTTTGAACAGTGGTGTTGGAGAAGACTCTTGGGAGTCCCTTGGACTGTAAGGAGATCAAACCAGTCCATCCTAAAGGAGATCAGTCCTGACTATTCATTGGAAGGACTGATGCTGAAGCTGAAACCCCAGTAATTTGGCCACGTGATGCGAAGAACTGACTCACTGGAAAAGACCCTGATGCTGGGAAAGATTGAAGGCAAGAGGAGAAGGGGACGACAGAGGATGAGACGGTTGGATGGCATCACCAACTTGATGGACATGAATTTGAGCAGGCTCCATAAGTTGGTGATGGACAGCGAAGCTGGTGTGCTGCTGTCCATGGGGTCACAGAGTCAGACATGACTGAGCAACTGAAGTGCACTGAACTGATGTTGTAATGGATCAAGTCACAAGGCCATGGGAAGGTGTGTCTGTGTCTTTACAGAAGACACAGGCAAGGGGTCTGTGTCTTTGCCTCTGCATGATGACATGCAGCGGACTGAGTGCTGCAGGAGATCTGTGGGAGGCGGCAGGGGAGAGGGTGGTGTTCAGGGTTGGTAAAAAGATAGACTGCAGCCAGTGGCAGCTGCCCAGGCTGAGTGACAGGGAAGGGAAGGAATCGAAAGTGACTTCTAGTTTTATTTTAGAAACTCAGTAGGTAGAATGAAGTGTACAAGGGAGTGTAGTCACAGGGGAGCCACAGTTACGCAAAAATGTGTGTATAAGAAAATCTGAGTGTGTTGAGGAATTGAGGATGGTATATTTTCAGTGTAGGGGATGAAGGGCTTTGAGCCTAAAGACAGGCAAGCTTCAGGTGACCTCACTGTTACCAAGGAATACAATACATGCTACAGCTTTTATTTGTTTTTCTGGCACATATAAGGTTTATTTTAAACATCTTAAGGACAGAGTTGCACCATAATTATAAAAATGACATACAGAATCAACAGATTTATATCACTTATACTTCTAAATGCAGAGACCAAGGAACCATTTACACATTGTCTAAAATTAAAATAAAATTAAAAATGAATTCAAGCTTGAAAGATGAGGTCATTTACCTAATCTTAAAATGCAGGCATGAAGACCTCTTGAGCTATACACATTCATTCAAACTGTACTTATGATGGAAAACATAAACACGGCAACATTTCCCAAAAAATCACAAGCATATTGGCCATAATTATTTTGTTATAATCATTGTTCCTATATTTTTGAGAATTTTTATGTTTTAAAAGACTAGTAACTTAATGTTTTCAGTTCAGTTCAGTTCAGTTGCTCAGTCGTGTCCGACTCTTTGCAACCCCATGAATTGCAGCAAGCCAGGCCTCCCTGTCCAGCACCAACCCGCAGAGTTCACCCAAACTCATGTTCATCGAGTCAGTGATACCATCCAGCCATCTCATCCTCTGTCGTCCCCTTTTCCTCATGCCCCCAATCCCTCCCAGCATCAGAGTCTTTTCCAATGAGTCAACTCTTCGCATGAGGTGGCCAAAGTACTGGAGTTTCAGCTTTAGCATCATTCCTTCCAAACAACACCCAGGACTGATCTCCTTTAGGATGGACTGGTTGGATCTCCTTGCAGTCCAAGGGACTCTCAAGAGTCTTCTCCAACACCACAGTTCAAAAGCATCAATTCTTCAATGCTCAGCTTTCTTCACAGTCCAACTCTCACATCCATACATGACCACTGGAAAAACCATAGCCTTGACTAGATGGACCTTTGTTGGCAAAGTAATATCTCTGCTTTTGAATATGCTATCTAGGTTGGTCATAATTTTCCTTCCAAGCATTAAGTGTTTTTTAATTTCATGGCACCATCTGAAGTGATTTTGGAGCCCCAAAAAATAAAGTCTGACACTGTTTCCACTGTTTCCCCATCTATTTCCCATGAAGTGGTGGGATCAGATGCCATGATCTTCATTTTCTGAATGTTGAGCTTTAAGCCAACTTTTTCACTCTCCACTTTCACTTTCATCAAGAGACTTTTGAGTTCCTCTTCACTTTCTGCCATAAGGGTGGTGTCATCTGCATATCTGAGGTTATTGATATTTCTCCCAGAAATCTTGATTCCAGCTTGTGCTTCTTCCAGCCCAGAGTTTCTCATGATGTACTCTGCATAGAAGTTAAATAAGCAGGGTGACAATATACAGCCTTGATGTACTCCTTTTCCTATTTGGAACCAGTCTGTTGTCCTATGTCCAGTTCTAACTGTTGCTTCCTAACCTGCATATAGGTTTCTCAAAAAGCAGGTCAGGTCGTCTGGTATTCCCATCTCTTGAAGAATTCTCCACAGTTTATTGTGATCCACACAGTCAAAGGCTTTGGCACAGTCAATAAAGCAGAAATAGATGTTTTTCTGGAACTCTCTTCCTTTTTCCATGATCCAGTGGATGTTGGCAATTTGATCTCTGGTTCCTCTGCCTTTTCTAAAACCAGCTCAAACATCTGGAAGTTCACAGTTCATGTATTGCTGAAGCCTGGCTTGGAGAATTTTGAGCATTACTTTGCTAACATGTGAGATGAGTGCAATTGTGCGGTAGTTTGAGCATTCTTTGGCATTGCCTTTCTTTGGGATTGGAATGAAAATTGACCTTTTCCAGTCCTGTGGCCACTGCTGAGTTTCCCAAATTTGCTGACATATTGAGTGCAACACTTTCACAGCATCATCTTCCAGGATTTGAAATAGCTCAACTGAAATTCCATCACCTCCAATAGCTTTGTTTGTAGTGATGCTTTCTAAGGCCCACTTGACTTCACATTCCAGGATGTCTGGCTCTAGATGAGTGATCACACCATCGTGATTATCTTGGTCATGAAGAATGTTTTCAGGCACTACAATTTATGACCATCAAAATTGTCTTCTAATGGGTCCACAGCATTCAGAGATTCAAGCTCAAGACACTTTGGGGTTTGGCATGTAAAACAGTCAGTCAGTCAGTTCAGTCACTCAGTTGTGTCTGACTCTTTGTGACCGCATGGTCTGCAGCAGGCCAGGCTTCCTTGTGCATTACCAACTCCCAGAGTGTGCTCAAACTCATATCCATCCAGTCAGTGATGCCATCCAACCATCTCATTCTCCGTCATCCCCTTCTCCTCCTGCCTTCAATCTTTCCCAGCATCAGGGTCTTTTCCAGTGAGTCAGTTCTTCACATTAGGTGGCCAAAGTATTGGAGTTTCAATCTCAGCATCAGTCCTTCCAACGAATATTCAGGACTGATTTCCTTTAGAGTTGATTGGTTTTATCTCCTTGCAGTCCAAGGGACTCTCAAGAGTCTTCTCCAACACCACAGTTCAAAAGCATCAATTCTTCAGCGCTCAGCTTTCTTTATAGTCCAACTCTCACATCCATGTAAGAGCACCAGAAAAACCATAGCTTTGACTACATAGACCTTTGTTGGTAAACTAATGTCTCTGCTTTTTAATATGGTTTCTAGGTTGGTCACAGCTTTTCTTCCAAGGAACAAGTGTTTTTTAATTTCATGGCTGCAGTCACCATCTGCAGTGATTTTGGAGCCCCCCAAAATAAAGTCAGCCACTGGTTTTGTTGTATCTCCACCTATAGTCATGAAGTGATGGGACCGGATCCCATGATCTTAACTTTCTGAATGTTGAGCTTTAAGCCAACTTTTTCACTCTCCTCTGTCACTTTCATCAAAAGGCTCTTTAGTTCTTCTTCACTTTCTGCTATAAGGGTGGTGTCATCTGTGTATCTCAGGTTATTGATCTTTCTCCCAGCAGTCTTGATTCCAGCTTGTGCTTCATCCAGCCTGGCATTTTACAATTACTGTAAAACAGTAATAGGATTGAAACCTGGTTGAGAAGTAACTATGATTGTTCTCAGAATTTGCAGTCCCTTCAAATACTGCATGGAACATATAACTGGAAAACCACCTCTGTTGGTACTGTTTGCTTCAATAGTGCATTTTATTTTACAACCACTAAAACTGCATGGTAGGCAAATAGACAGAAAACTGAAAACAAAGAAAAACAAAGAACGCAAAATAAAAACCCCTAAATATCTTTAACATGTAATTTTAGTTAGTTACATTGAACATTCTACTTGGAATAGCATGCAAAAAAGGATGGTCTGCTTTTAAGGTTTTCCTTTGAAGCTTTACGAGCACCCAGACATCACAGACAGGCATGCACACACACCACACAACACAACAATACTCTAGCAGGTCAATGAGAAAAGCCGATAAATTTTTTACAGAGATTCTTCTATGCAGAGATGTCTTTTGTTAAGTCCCACAATGATAATGTTGGAAATTCACATTGGATTCCAAGAACAAGAAACTAATTTTTAGATATCAGGAAAAGGCAAGCCATGCATGGAGATCTGAAACACAAACCTATATGAAGCCTGAAATACTCGACTGTGGAGCAGAGTTAGTCATGGAGTCAGGAAGTATGGTTTAATCCACCAAAAGAATAAAAGATGGGGAAAAAAATGGAAAAGAAACACCCTCTTTCCCCTTCCTTTACCCTAAAGGCAAGAAAAGGAACAATGATTAAAATAATAATAATCACATGTCACATTTGAGAGACTGGCCAATTACAAGGTATTAAAGTTGCTGAAGGTCCTTACAGAAAAACCACAGTTCAAGTCACTCAGTGATGACAGAGATGTTTTAACTGACACAACTTTCTGCGTGCTTCCAAAGAACTTGATTTTTCATCCTGAAGTCACTCTATGGTATTTGTGTAGTAAACCCAGGACACTCTCTCTCTGGGTCACGTGTCTACTTGGGCTCCGGGAGCCAGGTTCAGCCTTGAGATTCACATGGAAGGATTATTACAAGGGCCACCAGGAAAGCAGATGACATGTGTGCAGCATGACCTTGTTCAAGCAGGGAGGAGCATCTCACACCTGGGTTGGGTTCTCACTGCATGGAGAAGCTCTCCCCTGGCTGAAACCCGGGAGGCACTGGGCACACTGCAGAAAATGGGGTGCTGTATTTATGGGGTGCAAGGGGTTACCAGCCAAAAGCTCAAGACACAGCTTTCCTGCAGGCAGAAATGTGCATCATGTGAACCACTCACAGCCAGGCCTTGAAACTACAGAATCTCTAACACCAAGAGCAGCCACCATGGAGGTTGTAGGGACCTCTGATATTTGATTGACAGCCTACATAGGCATTTCACCTTCCAACCAAATCTCAGGTCGGATTTCTAATTTCCCCAGGAGACTGGTTCCACGTACTGCCTTTCTCTTAGCTTTCAAAATGCCAGGGCTCCTCTGAAACAAAGTGACAGATGGCCATTTCACTATGAGACCAACCACTTTTGCAGTTCTATTTTGATTAAAACAACCTTGCAGAATAAGCCACATAAGGAGCCTGCGGCTGGAGGCTGGTGTCAGTTACATCTATGAGCCAGCACAGGTGACTGACCCTGACATGGCAGGGTCCACTCTGGAATGGATCCACATCAGCCGCATAGAGGCAGCAAGAAGACGCAGTGCCACGAAGATAGCAGAGGGTTTCTGCTGTTACTTGCCCAGACACTCTTCGTCGGGACAAGCCCAGGAGAAAAAGCCTTCTGACCATAATCATACCATCAGTAAAATAGGAATAAAAATAAAAAAGTGTCCCAGAAGATGTGTTAAAAAGCAACAAAACTATTCTTAAAGTTACATTTTTAATATTTGTGTTCTCCCAGGAACTTACCACATACACACAAACCACTGATGTACTACTGAATTTTAAATCATGTACTAAAATTCAAATTACTGATTTGTACAAGTAATGGATGAAAAGTACTGACCAAAATACACCTGCATTTCACTGTGTGGACCAAATTAAAATACCTGGGCTTTGACCCCCAATCCCCCAATAAAGTAAAATATATTAAAAAAATGTAACCAAAAATGTAAATAAACATTTTGCAAAGCTTAGAATCAAAGTCAACATTTTACCCAGATTTCTAATGGTTAAATTCTAATGTGGGTCATTAGTGGTTCACAATTTATTCTTGTTTGGACTTCCAGACTGAAAAGGTGCTTTGCACTTATGACTTTCAAAACAAGCTGAATGTCCCGATGTGCTTTCTGTGCCCAAATTTAGTTTTAAACAAGCAGCAGTCATGTAACAAATATGACTGACTTCCTTCAAAAATTCCTGTTGAACTGGAGAAAATTATTTAACCCCCACTCCAATCCATAAAATCTTCCCTGGTGGCTCAGAGGTTAAAGCGTCTGCCTCCAATGTGGGAGACATGGGTTCAATCCCTGGGTTGGGAAGATCCTCTGGAGAAGGAAATGGTAACCCATTCCAGTATTCTTGCCTGGGGAATCCTATGGACAGAGAAGCCTGGTAGGCTACATTCCACAGGGTCGCAAAGAGTCAGACACAACTGAACGACTTCACTCACTCACTCACTCCAGTCCATAAAGTACTGCCAATGAAGTGTGTGTGTATGTGTGTGAATACAGATCTGTGCCTGCATGTGTATATATATATATATATATATATATATATATCACACAGATACAGAGAGGTATCTGTGTATATACTGTGTATACACAGTAGACACAGTAGAGATATAGAGAGGCAAAAACACCAAACTATCCTTGCATTGTGACGGCGCAATAAGAGGATGTTAAGAGTGAAGGGGAAAGCAGATAAAATCTTTTAGTTTTATGTAACTGTGATCCTAGCTCAACTGTTTACCAAACTTGTCTATAACTCCCCTCCAAACAGACAGACTTCTTTTAAGCGGAAAGAGTTCTTTACAAAAAACACTTTGTTTTCACATACATCTATACTATTCAAAACAAAATCAAACCTGCTGGCAAATTGTGGGTTCCCAGGGACATTTAAGCTCTCATTAAAATGGAAAGCAATCAAACCTTTACATCTACAGATCACACATTTAATAGTTTCACAAATTTGACAAAATTCATGAAGACATCTAGAATGCTTTCACCAAATCGTAGACATAAATATAGAAATCATCATCAAATTTGATGAATCAGATGGACAGTTTGACCTTTACTTGATGGATGATCATGCCATTCCTTTCAGAGCCATCTTGTTTGGCATAGTCCACTCGTTTGCCCACCAAGAAGTCTACCACTTCTCCTCGTTCCCTTTATACTGGAAGTGAATCAATAGAATAAGGCATAATGCGAAGGTCACCTTCTTTATAATCATCTAAGAGCTGGTACATATATAAGACAGGATCTTCTTCATAGGTGGTGTAAAAACCCGTGTTCATTACAGGGACGCGTGCCAGGGTCATTCCCCTCCACTCATCTTTAGAGCCATCCTCCGTTTCAAACAGGTGCTTCACTGCTTTGCTACTCATCATGTCTGCTAGGTGTGCATCACAGGTTTGAGAGGTTGCAACTCTATTAGGGAGGACTTCAAGTGCAGAAATTCTTTCATCTTTATTAAGTTCTAGTCCATAGACACAGTCAAATCCATCGTATTTTATAAGACACAAAGAAGGATTTACAGGCACCTGGTACAGAATGGTTCCTTTCCACTGGGTGACAGGGCTGTTACCTTCTTTCCACCCATGGCGAATCCTGCAGCCTATGATGCTCTGTTCCGGCTGAGAAACAAGTGAGCTGGGTCCCACACTGCTCCGATGTTTTGCGTGAGTCGTCCTTTTCTTCATTATGCTAGCAGGTACACCAGTGATAGCTGCATCAGCTCTGGACCACTGGTCAGCTATCTTCCTTAATGAAGTCTTCATCTGAAGTTACGTGAGAAGTGGAACTGCTGGATGAGGATGAAAGTTCAAGATTCTCCAATTTGAAACCTTCCACGGAATTTCAGTGTTCTTATTAATCCATTACCCAAGTACTTCTTTTACAAGTTCAGCAAAAGCTCGAAATCCTAAGTACTTTGCGGGGCCGCAGGGGCCAACGTCCGCAGCCCGCGGTCCTGCTGCTCGCTGCCAGCACTGGCAACCCAGAAAAAGACACAGCCCGGCCATGCCTCCGCCCCAGCCTCGCCCAGCCAATCCCTAAGCACAGCCCTGCCCCAGCCCTGCCCCCAGCCTTTCGGTGCCTGCGCACTGAGGCCCCCTGACTGTGCCTGCCTTTGTTGACTGGATGCCAAAATCTTTATTTATCGTTGCAAAATTTCAGTTATTAAAAGGGTGTGCTTGGTTTTCTTTTGATCCTATAGGAGGTCAAGTATGCACAGTTCTTGCATGGATCACACGGAGCTGCAACACTGATTAACAGGATATGTGAGTCGCCTATCAGGATCCTTCCTCTGTCCTTGGCATCATCCATCCCTGGGCCCTGGGCTCACAAACAGGCTGTGCTGCTGTTTGCATACATAATTCACCCGCGCTTGTCAGTGGCTAGAAAATGATGTCACCAGCTTTGTTCTCCACAAGAAAACTCTTAGTTCAGTTCAGTTCAGTCACTCCTTGCGTCCAACTCTTTGCGACCCCATGGACTGCAGCATGCCAGGCTTCCCTGTCCATCATCAACTCCCAGAGCTTGCTCAAATTCATGTCCATCAAGTTGGTGATGCCATCCAACCATCTCATTCTCTGTCATCCCCTTCTCCTCCTGCCTTCAATCTTTCCCAGCATCAGGGTCTTTTCCAGTGAGTCAGTTCTTCACATCACGTGGCCAAAGCATTGAAGTTTCAGCTTCAACATCAGTCCTTCCAATGAATATTCAGGACTGATTTCCTTTAGGGTTGACTGATTTGATCTCCTTGCAGTCCAAGGGACTTTCAAGAGTCTTATCCAACACCACAGTTCAAACCATCAATTGTTCAGTGCTCAGCTTTCAGTTGGACTATAAAAGTCCAACTCTCACATCCATACATGTCTACTGGAAAAACCATAGCTTTGACTATACAGAACTTTGTTGGCAAAGTAATGTCTTTGCTTTTTAATATGGTGTTTAGGTTGGTCATAGCTTTTCTTCCAAGGAACAAGTGTCTTTTAATTTCATGGTGGCAGTCACCATCTGCAGTGATTTTTGGAGCCCAAGAAAATAAAGTCTGTCACTGTTTCCACTGTTTCCCCATCTATTTCCCATGAGGTGATGGGACCAGATGCCATGATCTTAGTTTTCTGAATATTGAACTTTAAGCCAACTTTTTCACTCTCCTCTTTCACTTTCATCAAGAGGCTTTTTAGTTCCTCTTCACTTTCTGCCATAAGGGTGGTGTCATCTGCATATCTGACATTATTGATACTTCTCCCAGCAATATTGATTTCAGCTTACACTTCATCCAGCTTGGCATTTAGCACGATGTGTTCTGCATATAAGTTAAATAAGCAGGGTGACAATATACATCCTTGACGTACTCCTTTCCTGATTCGGAACCAGTCTGTTGTTCCATGTCCAGTTCTAACTATTGCTTCTTGACCTGCATACAGATTTCTCAGAAGGCTGCAAAGTGGTCTGGTGTTACCATCTCTTGAAGAGTTTTCCACAATTTTTTGTGATCCACACAGTCAAAGGCTTTGGCCCTTACAGTCATTTGGGCGCTGAGAGAACTGTATTTGAAGGTGTTTGCAGAACCGTCAAAACTTCCGGCTCGATTTGACCTTCTCTGTACCATGTATGTAGAAGCCATGAACTTAATACTCTGTTAGTATTATGACTCAAAAAAATACAAAAGAACAAGAAAATTAAGTATTCAGTGTGCCCAGATGGCTTTCTACTTGACTTTGGACACCAGAGATGGGAGAATTTTTAGCTGTTCTGTAAAACTTGTAATATGAAGCTCATTAAACACGAGCCAGAGTGATGGGAATCTTCAAGTATCTCTACCAAAACTTATTCTGAGACTTCTTAATGATGGTAAAGAAGTCAAAGTAACACGCCCAGGGTCATGCTCCTTTTTCAAAGAGTCCATAACTTTGAAGAAAGAATAATATATTATTTGGAAGGAATGTAGAATAATCATGAGTGTTTATAGTTGAATCATGTTTAGGAGTAGCCCGTGCCTTTGAAACTACTCCATGAAAGAGTTCTGTGATTTAATCAATTTAGGAGACCACTCTCAATACTTTCTTTTCCTTACGGGGGTGTCATTGATATCTGATGAGTTCTGAGAACTTCTGCAGTAAAGAACCCCTGGAAAACTTCAGATTAAACAAACAAGCACAACAAACAAACAGATATCTAATAATGAGTGTTTCAGTTATCTGCTTTGTGAGTGTGTATTACCATCTTTCTCTTCTATCTCCTCTACAAAACCCTTACTAAAACTCTGAGGTGAAGAAGGTGAGTTCATGTTTTGGGTGAATGTGAAGAAGTGGTTGGGTGTATGGCAAAAGGAAAGACTGGCTTTGGGTGATAGCTGACCTATGGGTTCCATGACAATGCAGAGTAACAAGGTGGGTAAAGCTCAACATTCAGAAAACTAAGATCATGGCATCCGGTCCCATCACTTCATGGCAACTAGATGGGGAAACAGTGGAAACAGTGGGTGACTTTATTTTTATGGGCTCCAAAATCACTGCATGTGGTGATCAGAGCCATGAAATTAAAAGACGCTTATTCCTCAGAAGGAAAGTTATGACCAACCTAGACAGCATATTAAGAAGCAGAGACGTTACTTTGTTAACAAAGGTCTGTCTAGTCAAGGCTATGGTTTTTCCAGTGCTCATGTATGGATGTGAGAGTTGGACTCTATAGAAAGCTGAGTGCTGAAGAATTGATGCTTTTGAACTGTGGTGTTCGAGAAGACTCTTAAGAGTCCCTTGGACTGCAAGGAGACCCACCCAGTCCATCCTAAAGGAGATCAGTCCTGGGTGTTCCTTGGTAGGACTGATATTGAAGCTGAAACTCCAATACTTTGGCCACCTGATGCGAAGAGCTGACTCATTGGAAAAGACCCTGATGCTAGGAAAGATTGAGGGCAGGAGGAGAAGGGGATGACAGAGGATGAGATGATTGGATGGCATCACCGACTCAATGAACATGGGTTTGGGTGAACTCCGGGAGTTGGTGATGGACAGGGAGGCCTGGCATGCTGCAGTTCATGGGGTCACAAAGAATCAGACATGACTGAGTGAATTAACTGAACTGAACTGACATATGGGTTCCATGGACAGTGCAGAGTAACAAGGTGGGTAAATAGAGATACTGTGGGATTTTGGAGGAGGGACATGCAACACAGATAGGAGGAGGTCAGAGAAGGCTTCCTATACTGTGAAAGCTGAGTTGAAACTTGAAGGGTGAATGGGAATGATCCAAGACGCTTACTTCTTGGAAGGAAAGTTATGACCAACCTACATAGCATATTAAAAAGCAGAGACGTTACTTTACCAACAAAGGTCTGTCTAGTCAAGGCTATGGTTTTTCCTGTGGTCATGTATGGATGTGAGAGTTGGACTGTGAAGAAAGCTGAGCACCGAAGAATTGATGCTTTTGAACTGTGATGTTGGAGAATACTCCTGAGAGTCCCATGGACTGCGGAGATCCAACCAGTCCATTCTAAAGGAGATCAGTCCTTGGTGTTCTTTGGAAGGAATGATGGTAAAGCTGAAACTCCAATACTTTGGCCACCTCGTGCGAAGAGTTGACTCATTGGAAAAGACTCTGATGCTTGGAGGGATTGAGGGCAGGAGGAAAAGGGGACAACAGAGGATGAGATGGCTGGATGGCATCACCGGCTTGATGGACATGAGTTTGGGTGAACAGGGAGTTGGTGATGGACAGGGAAGCTGGCGTGCTGCAATTCATGGGGTCGCAAAGAGTCGGACACGACTGAGCGACTGAACTAATTCAACTGAAGTATTCCATTATCATTACTATGTAACAAATTACCTCAAAACTTAGTCTTAAAACAACCATTTCATTTTGCTCACGATTGGGAAATCAGCAGGGACTGTTTTTTTTTAACTCTAAATTTTATTTTTTGGCCACACTACATGGCATGCTAAGTCTTCCCACACCGGGGATCAAACTTCTGCCCCCTGCACTGGGAGTGTGGCATCTTAACCACTGGACCAGGAGAGGGTCTTGGTTGGGCATTTCTTACTTGGAGGTTCACCTGTGTTTGCAGCCAGATAGCAACTGGGCTGCAGTCACCTGAAGGCTGCTGCCTTAGTTTTCCAGGGTTTCTGTAACAATGTATCACAAACTAGGTGCTTTACAGGACAGAGATTTATTGTTCACCAATTTGGAGCTAAAAGTCCAAAATCAAGGTGTCAGCAGGGCCACACTCTGCTTGAAGACTCTAAAAACGGATCATTCCTTGATTCTTCCTAGCTTCCTGTGGTGGTTTAGTTGCTAAATCCTATCCAACTCTTTTGCAATCCCATGGGCTGTGGCCCGCCAGGCTCCTCTCCATGGGATTTCCCAGGCAAGAATCTGTAGTGGGTTGCCATTACCTTCTCCAGGGGATCTTCCTAATTCAAGGATCGAAACCCAGTCTCCTGCATTGCAGGCAGTCTCTTGCATGGCAGGCAGATTCTTCACCGATTCCTCCTGTGGTTGCCAGTAGTCTTTGCCTCATAGATGAATCCCGTTCGTCGATGCCTTTCTTATCAGGTGACCTTCTCCCTGTCTGTCTCTTCGCAGGGTAGGCTTCTCCTTCTGTTTGTCACTGTGTCCGTATTTCCCTCTTCTAGTGAAGACACCAGTTATTAGATTAGGAACCCCTCTGGTCTACAGCCACACCACCCTGAACATGCCAATCTCGTCTGATTTCAGAAGTTAAGCAGGGTCAGGTCTGGTTAGTACTTAGATGGGAGGAACCATTCTGGTTCAGTATGACTTCACCTTAACTTGGCTATGTCTGCAAAGACCATCTTTCCAAGTATGGTTACATTCACAAGTTCCAGAGGTTAGGACTTGACATTCCTTTTGGAGGGACACTATTCATCTCATAATAGCTGGCTGAGGCTGAATGTCTACGATGTCTCATTTACATTCTGGTTGTTGAGGCTGGTTGTCAGATAGGAACTCAGCCGGACTGTTGACCAAAGCACCTAAGCATGGTGATCAGGGAGAAGCTGAACTTCTTACTTGGTGGTTGATACCCCTACTCCCACCCCTCCCTCAGCAGACATCCTGAGGACTGGGAGGAAGCTTCATGGCCTTTTCTGGCCTTGCCTCAGAAATCACATAGCATCACCTGTGTCATACTCAATTGGTGGAAGCCGTCACAGACTGTGACTCCCAGTGGGGGAGTGTGAAAGAATTGGAGAGTATGGGATTATTCGTTCTCTGAAATTGAATGTTCAGTGTTTTTATAAATGAAAAGGAATTAACAAAACAGTTAAAAGTCTTCAAAAGCCTATGACTGTTCTATTACCCACATCCCACTGATAAAAAGAGCACCAGGAAAAGAGCAGAAGAAGACAAGATAAACTAGGAGTGGAGCCCACACCTCCACAAACAGCTTTCTTTTTTAAATTTATTTTTAATTGGAGGATAATTGCTTTACAATGTTGTGTTGGTTTCTGTTGTACAATAATGTGAATCAGCTATAAATATACATATATCCCTTTCGAGCAAATAGCTTTTTCATTGCATTGTTCTCAGGTAAGCATTTAAGTATGCCAGTGCTAAGACCCTGGCTGATACAGACTTATGGATCAGAGCACGTTTGCTTTCTTATATTAGATGTTTAAAACAGTATCATGTATTCTGATGAACTGTGGCATACTTTTTCCTTCAGCATACCGTATTGAGAGGGGATGGACACCTTCACTGATCTCTAAGTGAATGCTTGTTCCTTTTTAGTCATTCATGTATATGCATGCATTTTTGGAGTCTCCCAGGTGGCTCTAGTGGTAAAGAACCCACTTGTCAAAGTAGGAGACATAAGAGACTTGGGTTCGATCCCTGGGTGGGAAGATCCCCTGGAGGTAGAAATGCAGACTAGAAGGAAAGAGGACAGAGTTACCTCTGTGAAGTAATAACAGTTAGTTGTGCCGGGAAATGTTTAAAAACCAGCTCTCTTGTTGGGGGTAGTCCAAACTTGTGGCATTTGCCATTTTCTGTGGTGTAAATGTTTCTGCCAGGGCCAGTTTCAAAACACCAGTGTGACATTGTTGAATAAAAATTGGGAGGAGATGCCATCTCAGTAAGGTTTCCCAGGTGGCGCTAGTGGTAAAGAACCTGCCTGAGAATGCAGGAAACTTAAGAAATCTGTGTATGGGGAAGATGCCCTGGAGAAGGACATGCATGGCAACCCAGTATTCTTGCCTGGAGAATCCCTTGGACAGAGGAGCCTGACGGGCTACAGTCCATGAGGTCGCAAAGAGTCAGACACACTGAAGGAACTTAGCATGCATGCATGCCATCTCAATATCATCTCTAGCAAGCTGGCAGAAGCCAGCTCCAGCACCCCACTGTTTCTATCCAGCCGTAGGCAGATTGGGATGAACACATTTATATGACAGCAGGAATTTAATAGATTAAAACACTATAGTAAAGTAGTTTTTCGGGAAAGTTATTGTAAGTCAAAAAGGAAGTGTTAATTAGCTAGCAGGTGAATATAAATAGGAAGCACAGGTGTGTTTGTGTACCCTCTCAATGGAGGGTACAGTGCCATTCAAGCATTCCAGGTTTCAAATGCATATGAAGGCAGCCTCATGGTTCCAGGATCCTGGTACATTGTCATGGTTTCTAAACTATTGAATGTGTTGGCTTACTATTGCAAATCAAGCTTCTGTTATAGCTGGAGGGTTTAGTTGTCTTCTTTCTTAAACCAATCTTATGTTTAATTTTTAATTAGCAACATGAGGTGTGAGGGTGAAAAATTATTTGAAGATAATAGAACAACCAGCATGGTTTCATTTGAAGTTCTCTGAATGTATGCTGGAAATGTGACCAAAATTATATAACTGAATCTTGAAATCCAGAACCCAGGTGACAGCCTTTAAAGCTGAAAAGAATAACTTTAAAGAGAACAACACATAGAAGTAAGCAAGTATTAAAGTGACAGTATGTATAAACCCCTAACATGGACCATGATAAAAATATAAATAGCTTCCAAAAATGTTCAGAAAAATCCTGGGATGAAGGGAGTACCAAAGTTATTATGGAAAACTAGCTGTATTTTCAAGTTAAGACCAAAAATCTTGAAGTGAAATAGGTGCCAGCCTAGATCTCCTGCATGTTGTATCATTACATGAAATTGTCAAAAATCCAAAGGAAGAATAGATAGGACATTGGGAATTTATTTTGATATTTTAAAACGTGTGCAAATTGGGTTTCTGCAATTACATGCTATTGTAAATACTTTATTAGAAGTCAGTAGTGTCCTGATGATGGGCCGCTAGGAATAGACAGCCCTCTGTGTAGCAGTACAGAAGTGCATTATCTATAGAGAATTTAAAAACAGTAATCAAAATGACTACAGGTTAATTTGCTTTTCGTCACAATCATGTGCTAGTAATTCTAAGCAATGTCAATGATGAATCATGAAAAAAAGTTGATTTAATTTCTAATTTTTATAGTTACGACCAAGTGTTAATTACATATTAGCTGCAAATTTGTTTGTATTATTATTGTTACTTGTCCTTTAATAGACATTGTATTTTACAAAGAAGTCAATGTAGAGAATTCCCAGTTATTTTCCTGGCTCTAACGCATGTGGAGCCAACACCACAGTTCAAAAGCATCAATTCTTTGGTGCTCAGCTTTCTTTAGAGTCCACCTCTCACATACATACATGACTACTGGAAAAACCATAGCTTTGACTAAACAGACCTTTATTGACAAGGTAATGTCTCTTCTTTTTAATATGCTGTCTAGGTTGGTCATAACTTTCCTTCCAAGGAGTAAGCATCTTTTAATTTCATGGCTGCGATCACCATCTGCAGTGATTTTGGAACCCATAAAAATAAAGTCAGCCACTGGTTCCACTGTTTCCCCATCTATTTGCCATGAAGTGATGGAACCAGATGCCATGATCTTAGTTTTTGAATATTGAGCTTTAAGCCAACTTTTTCACTCTCCTCTTTCACTTTCATCAAGAGGCTCTTTAGTTCTTCTTTGCTTTCTGCCATAAGGGTAGTGTTATGTGCATATCTGAGGTTATTGATATTTCTCCCAGCAATCTTGATTCCAGCTTGTGCTTCTTCCAGGCCAGTGTTTCTCAAGATGTACTTGGTAGGTTTGATACAAACAATGATAGTACAAAGGTTATAAAGAGGAAGAAACAGAGCTTGAGTTATTTCAATTCTTTCTCTCATTTTATTTATTTCTCCACTGATCTCTAGTAGCAATTTTGTTTTATTTGTGTTTAAATTAGAAGCAGTGAAGCAATGTCAGCTACAAGATATAATATTTTTGATTGGTTAGTACACATTTAATTCCTGAAGGACATAGTTTTCTGAATTTTATTAATATCTTTAAAATAGAATTTTATTCTTTTAAATTGTTAATTATTTAAAACTAAAAGAAAAAAATGAAGAAAACATATTACATTAATGATATGATTTAGAAGTCAACTAAATTTTAACTTTTGTGGATGTTTCAGCTACATTAAAATCACTTATTAATGTTATTGCCATGATATATAAAATTCTATAAGAGAAAATGGTAATTGTTTGCATTTGCTTTCTGTTATTATTATTATTTATTTCATTTCATATTTGTACTTAAGGTAATTTTACCTCCAAAAAGGAGGAGAGTAAAAAATGCTATGTTTCATGTGATAAATACACTAGGTATGTACACTAAGTAAATATGAGACTTGTGTAAGTGGTATAATTGTCCCCTATCATGCCTGCCTTATTATTGGAATGGTTTACACATTCTTTTAAAGAAAATCATCCATAGTAAGCTTTAAGATCCTAATCTAAAGGATGCCATGTGTAATAGATTTCATGACACAGACATAGAGACAATATCTGCCCCCAGGAGTCTGTGGAGGAGAAGCCCTGAGCACATTGCTGCGTCACACAGTTGTCACCAAGGATTCAGAGACTGAATATTCCTGGAAAACAATGCTATGTGGTCAGAGTCTAAGAGAAAAACAAAGGGATGAAAATGTCCTTGGAGGCCTATTGCTGTATGCATGCATGTACACATGGACACAGATGCGGACACACATGATCATACTTTGGTAATACAGCATCTTTACCTCCTTTGACAGTACCGTCACCCAATGTGACCTCGGCCCATCTGTAATTCACAAGTGAAGGATATGAGGAGTCTGTCTCATTACCAGAACTACTTATCAAACCTCAAATCACTGTTTCCTGCAAACTATCATGTCTGGAGATGGGATTCATCCTTGGAATTTCTCACCAGGAACCAATAAAGTAAAACGGTTGCACTGTCATATTTAAAAATTGCCTACTCAATCTACTATTTTATATTTTTTAAATAAAAATCACCGTTCACGTTCTAGGTGGGGGCAGGCAGTTGTGCAGCTTTGTTCAGTTACTGGAAAATTGCTGGTTGTGCTAAAAAGCATTTTCCATACAAAAACTGTATATTCATAAATGTTTACAATCAAGATTTTTTTTTTTTCTGGCTATACCACCTGGCTTATGGGATTTTAGTTCCCTGACTAGGGATTGAACCCAGGGCACCAGTGGTGATAGCACCAAGTTCTAATCACTGGACTGCCAGGAAATTCCCTGATTTTATTTGTTCTTTCTTTTGAAAGACATTTGTTTCTAGAACCGTGTGTTGAATTTATGGTACTAGTTGAGGCAAGTTCTCCCGAGCCCCTAACTTAACATGTTTTAATTTAATCACACAGATTTAGCATGGAATCTATGCTATTCTCTTTATAAAAATTAAATCTATCTGAGGTTGGCAACAACTCTTGCATGATGGAGTTTATGAAAAAAATGAATTCCTTGTGTCATTATTTTTTAAAGCAGGGAGTAGGAGACAGGAACATTTTTCACAAGTTTCAGGGAATACAATCTCCATTTTTCTAGTTTTCTTCTTAAGCAGTCTCTGAATGTAAACTTAGAAGTTCTGCACTAAACTAAGTAACTTTTTAAAAAGTGTATGTTAAAGGAGGTATCCAAAGTAGAACCACTCGGTCATAAGTGTGTTTTTTGTGCTGGTCTGATCAATGTGCACTCAATGTGCACGCCTGGACCCAAGCTAGTTCCTTCATATCTTTTACGGCTTCTGATGATAACGGGTAGGAAACTGTTCAGGTATTGGAACAACCTGATATACCAGTTCAAGTAAGACTGATAACTGATGTGATTGTTTCAAATAGATTGATGTCTGTGCTGGGGTAATAAACTTTAAGAATCAAACTGGATATTTGTTTCTTCTTGTGACCATTCCTCAGCGGGGCTGGGAGATTTGGGGAATTTGTCAGGACTGTACTCGAGAACAAAGTCCGCAAGTTCTTGATCTTCTAAGCTTACATGTTAACAGGTCCAAGTGCAAGATTTAGAAAGACACCTGAGGAGACTGTTGTGTTGACTCTCCAGAGCTGTTTCTTTGCCCTGTCTCTTCAGACAGGAACAGTGCGTCCTAAGCTAAAATGTGAATGGGGGGAGAATTTGGAAATGAAAAGGTGAAGTGGGAATTGACATATTGTGGAATACTTTTTTCTGTTTGGAACTCTGAAGATTGAGAGGATCTGTTCTTTACTTTATGGTTGAATCCTGGACACCACGGATCTTGTGGGGGACTCCCCCCCAACATCTTTCTCCCACTTCCATCTGTCCATAGAGCTGGTGGCAGGGAGACTATAAGCTGGAGAAGCTACCAAGGTTCCTGGAGATGCAGTGTGGGTGGGAAGAAATTTGGAAGTTTCTGGGGCACTTGTGTAGCTCCACAGATGTGAATGAAAGCACAGCTCTAATCCAGGTTCTTGATTCTTGTGTTTTAAAGTTGACATAGTAAGTGACAGAATTGTGATCAGACTCCTGTCTTCTGCTTCGTTCTACAGGACTTATCAGCACAGGTGAACTTTTAGTGCCTCTCTGAGAGAATTAAGGAGCATAAACGAGGGGAAATAGAAAAATAGAATATGTATATTTTTGATGTAATAAATCTTCATTGAGCACACAATGTAAGAAGATCGCTGTCTATGATATATCATTGTTATCTGAAGAACTTCTGGAATGTTTATGGTGTTTGGGGGCTGTTACCATACAATAATGTTAGCGTATAAAAGATGATAAGCTTAAAACTCTCCTTTTCATTTTTTTTTGCCATTGTTTTCCACACATATAAATAGAATATAGATCAGCATTGTCCAGTGGAGTTTTCCTCATTAATGGAAGTATTCTGTATCTATACTGTCCAGTTTAGTAACCACTAGTCACATGTCACTATTAAGCACTTGAAATGTGGCTTGTGAGACTGAATTTTTAATTTAGTTTGATTTAATTTTTATCGCCACCAGTGGCTAGTGTCTACAACAGTTGGACAGTGCAGGTCTAAACTCAATTTATTTCCTTCTAAAACTGTGTAGAAAATAACTCATGAAATATCCACAACAGAAATAAAATCTGAATAGCTTTTATATAACATGCACTATCTCCATCACTCAGTTAACACTGGCTTTCTCCTGGCTTTCAGCTCAGTTCAGTTCAGTTCAGTCGCTCAGTCGTGTCCGACTCTTTGCAACCCCATGAATCGCAGCACGCCAGGCCTCCCCGTCCATCACCAACTCCCGGAGTTCACTGAGACTCATGTTCATCGAGTCAGTGATGCCATTCAGCCATCTCATCCTCTGTCGTCCCCTTCTCCTCCTGCCCCTAATCCCTCCCAGCATCAGAGTCTTTTCCAATGAGTCAACTCTTTGCATGAGGTGGCCAAAGTACTGGAGTTTCAGCTTTAGCATCATTCCTTCCAAAGAAATCCCAGGGCTGATCTCCTTCAGAATGGACTGGTTGGATCTCCTGGCTTTAGTGGTTATCATTTTTTATGCAAATTATCTGATTCCCCAATAATCCATGGATTCCTTTGAGGGAAGCTATTGTTAATTTATTGGAGAAGGCAAAGGCACCCCACTCCAGTACTCTTGCCTGGAAAATCCCATGGACGGAGGAGCCTGGTAGGCTCCAGTCTATGGGGTTGCTAAGAGTCGGACACGACTGAGTGACTTCACTTTCACTTTTCACTTTCCTGCATTGGAGAAGGAAATGGCAACCCACTCCAATGTTCTTGCCTGGAGAATCCCAGGGACAGAGGAGCCTGGTGGGCTGCCATCTATTTTTTTGCATTCTTTAAGCATCTACCACAGTGTATGTATGTGTATGTGTAGCCAATAGTAGGCATCAATAAATATTGACTGAATAATAACCTGTAAAGTAGTGACACTGATACACACACATATGCACACACTACACACATATATATTTAATTATTATTTGAAGATTGTCTATATTTATGAATTTACCCACTCACTAAAATTTGTTTGTAATCCCCAGATCAACACTCCCAGTGCTTCCATTGTTATTTATGAACTGCAGAGGAAGGTGACAAATTTAAGACTGTCCATCATGCACATTGAGAGGGAACAAACCTAAATTCTGCCTTCTGTCTTCAGCTCTCATGCTATATACAGGGCCCCTTGCTTGGTCTATTTAATGCTATATTTTTCATGTTTTTGTTGGTGATTTCACTGTTTAAAACAGTGAAATGTTAGTGCTAAAATGTTTAGTGTTTTAAGGTGCAAGAAGGCTAATGTGCCTTACAGAGTAGATACATGAGTCAGATAAGCTTCATGCAATTGGGAGTTATAGTGTTGTTGGCTGTGGGTTCAATGTTAATGAGTCAACAGTAAATATTAAATAAGGCATCTTTAAACAAATACACCATAAAACAAGGTTCTATGTTGATCAGTCAATGAAAATGTAACCTGAGGCTTGCGGGAACCCAACCCTGTGAACTCTGTATTTCTTCTCAGGAGCAGTGCTTCAGTATTCACTAATTCATTGCTCACTATGACTTTATAGACTATAACTATCATGAATAATGGGAATCAATTGCATATGCTTGCATATATGTGTAGAATATATGTGCATGAATGTGTATGTAAAATCTGTGAATGTGTGTATACAAAATCTGTGTGGTGTATGAGCAAGTTCTTCACTTTACAAGTCCACCATGTCTGTTATCTGAGGCAGGGGAAGGGCTGATTTTAGTAGGCGATGTGTAGTGACACTGAAGCGAGGGGAGATTCTAGTGGAAGTTAAGTCACCTTTTCTACGGGCCTGTGGTCACTGCTGTAAATTTCATTTGTATATGTTTTCTCTCCTTTCAGGCTTCTGGGGCTCTAGCTCTGAGCACTACTTCTTTTCTCTTACATTCCCTGATAGTGTACACTTCGAAAGTATGCCTGAGAGTGCTTACTAAATACAGAAGCACGGCCAGCCATCTGTGATTCAGGTTGATCCCAGTGAGATTTATTTGTTTTTCAATTTTGCCTCTGATGTGTCTTCACTGTGGCTTGGGGGCTCCTCTAGTTGTGGCATTCCGGCTCAGTAGTTGTGGCATGTGGGCTTAGTTGCCCCAAGGCCTGTGGGATCTTGGTTCCCAGACTAGGGATCAAACCTGTGTCAACTGCATTGGAAAGTGGATTCTTACTGGACCACCAGGAAAGCTCCCCAGTGAGATTTATAACAAAGCTAAACACATCACTCCTCAATGGTATTACCTTTTCCAACAGAGTGCTGCTGTTTTTTACATTCTCTGGGGAGAAGGTAGGACTTGCCTGCTCTTTTTTCAGTAATTGTGGTTGTGCTAGTTGAGAGCAGATGAGCCAAGGACCCAGTGGTCTTTGGTTCTGCGAATTAGCTCAGCAGCCAGGATAAGGGAGCCAGGTCCCTGGGAATAAGCCAGGCTGTCATTTCTATCTGTCTCAGAGTACCTCATCTTTGAGAGGAATCAAGTCAAGAATCAAGACTGGGTTTGGCAGCTGTGAATTTTTTATTCACACAGTAAGATTCTGAAGACTGAAATAAAGAAATGGAATCTGTAATCATATAATCTGTATGACTGTAGCAGAGGTCAAAATAGCTGTTTCCCCTTCACACTAAGTAACCTGTGTTAAGTTAGAGATTTGGATGGAAGCTTGCTGCTTCTTGAAGAGGTATGGTCAATTTTCACCAAAATTAACTCCCAGTGTAAAACTGTCTTTCATTTGTATAAACACGAAATTTATTAGCCCTGCAGATGTTCCAGAAAACCAACCCGTTCTCTTCATTGCAAGCTTTATAAACAAAAAAGCTAGCATTCTCTCCCTATGCAGCTTGCATCTATCAACACTCCGCCAGCATGAATGGTTATGCTTGCTTGAGCAACTCTGAAGTGAGCCAATCTGAGTGCCCTTGTCTCAGATTTGAGATGCACTCACTCCGTGTACCCTCAGCATTCAATTGACTGCAGACTGACCCAGTGCCAGGATTGTAAGCAGCTGCTATTTCATTTGTATCTACTGACCATATTTTATTTACTGGGGGATTTTTTTCTTTGTAAAATGCTTGCATCTCTTTTACTTCTGACTTGTTTTTTTTTTAAGTAGGGCATCTGCTAATTCGAATCTGGAAATAATTTCAAAAGTTAGTTGTCAAATTTGTCAGCAGCCCTCATTCTCCCTTCTGTTTGTATTTTTTTTTCCCTGTCTCAACACTTTTAAAGTTGGGTGAGCACTGAACCAGAACCTTCAGATAGACGATGATTCTGGATCATTTAGCTGAGTTTTCTGCTGCAGATTTGGGTTTTGTTCAGTCGCTAAGTCATGTTCAACTCTTTGTGACCCCATGGACTGCAGCATGCCTGGCTTCCCTGTCCTTCACTGTCTTCTGGAGTTTGCTCAAACTCATGTCCATTGAGTCAGTGATGCCATCTCATCCTCTGTCATTTCCTTCTCTTCTTGCCTTCAATCTTTCCCAGCTTGAGTCTTTCCCAATGAGTCAGCTCTTTTCATCAGGTGGCCAGAGTTTTGGAGCTTCAGCTTCAGCATCAGTCCTTCCAATGAATATTCAGTGTTGATTTCCTTTAGGATTGACTGGTTTGATTTCCTTGCTGACCAAGGGACTCCCAAGAGTCTTCTCCAGCACCACAGTTCAAAAGCATCAATCTTTAGTGCTCAGCCTTCTTTATTGTCCAACTCTCACATCTCTACAAGACTATTGGAAAAATTACCGAGAAGTAAATGAAGCTTAAGCTTTAGGGTCCAATCTTCCCAATGTTGTTAGAAGTTCACATGTTCTCCTGAATTTATATATTTCTGAAATTTTGTTATTTCATATTCTTTTTCTTAAAAAGCATCCTTTCCTCCCTCTTTTCCAAAACACACCATGATCTAAAATTCAAGTCCCACAAACCCTGAGTCTGTCTCTGCCCCTGTGGCTATGTGGGTGACCCTGGACCTGTGTGTTATTTTTCCTTCCATAATACTGCCAGCTTCCCTTGACCTAGGAAGCTGAAACCTGTTGTGCATTGTTAGTCTTGCTCCTTTCTTGGGAGCTGGGTTAGGCTGACAGACCTTTCATGCTCAGATAGGGCCCTGTGATAATTGTAAACAGTTCTGTAGTTTTCTCTGTGTATTACTCAGTGTTCTTCAGAGAAACTGACCAATAGGAAATTGGTTGATTATAAGGAATTAGCTCATGTCATTTTGGAGGCTAGCAGGTCCTAAATCTGCAAAGCTGATATCTCCATTTAAAGACCATCAGGCAGGAGAATTCTCTCTTATTTGGAGGTAGGTCTGATTTTGTTTCATTCAGGCCTTCACCTGATTGGATGAGACCCACCCACACTCTGGAGGGCATTTGGCTTTACTCAGTATACCAGTTTAAACAGTAATTTCATCCCTAAACATCCTCCCAGAATTCCCTAGAATAATATTCAGCCAAATAGCTGAGTATCCTTCAACTTAGTCAAGTTGGCATGTAAAATTAAGCACATTTTGTTAGCTGTGTGTGCTTAGATTCTCTGTCTGTGTCTGTCTCCTCGCAACCCCACAGACTATAGCCTCCCAGGCTCCTTTGTCCATGGGGATTCTCCAGATTCTCCAGAATACTGGAGTGGGTTTCCATGTCCCCCTCCAGGGGATCTTCCAACCCAGGGATCGAATCCAGGTCTCCCACATTACAGGTGGATTCTTAACATCTGAGCCACCAGGGTAGCCCAAGAATACTGTGGTGGGTAGCCTACCCTTCTCCAGGGGAACTTCCCAACCCAGCAATCAAACCAGGGTCGCCTACATTGCAGGTAGATTCTTTACCAGCTGAGCTGTTTTACCAGTGAACTGTTATTTCCATGACTGGCCTATTTATATCTGGGTTCTTAATAGTTTTTTCCCTTTTTAAACTATATATGCATTTCCATTTTAGGACACATTTTTGAAAATCTGTTTTATGTCCTATGGAAAAAAGATAAGGAATAGAGAAAAGGAGGAAATAGGGTCTTGTCTTTGAAGAATTTGTCCTTTAGGTGTAACCCTGTGATTAACTTACTCATTGAAAGAACTCATTCACCAGATTGGAGAGTTCAAAGGCCAAGCAATGACTGAACTCAAATGCAGAGACTCCAAGGAGTCTTAAAGAGAGGCAGAGGTCTTTCTAGAAACAAACACTTAGGAGAGGCTTCAGGTGAATTCTGAAGCTAAATTAAAACAACAACAACAACACTTGTTAAGTTGACGTTAACAAAGCAGTTAACTTCATGGAGATCAGGAAGTGGGGCTTCTGTTAGACAGGAACATCTGTAAGGATGTCCAAAGCGTGGTGGCTGGATTGTTTAAAGAGGTGGGACCAATTTGAGGCCGGAGAAGTTGCTGAAAAACAGGTCAGTGGATTGTGAAATGGCAGAATATGAATTCAGCTTAATTCAGCTCAAAGCCTCGTGACGTTTTGAATTGAGGGACACCTTCTCATGGCAGAGAACTGGTGTTTAATGAAGACTTTTAACTGAATACGTGAACCAAGAGCTTTGTACAATAAACAGAATTTTCACTGCAGTACTTTTTGCTCTTATAAGAACTTGAGAGAATTGCTCTTCCTTTATAACATTAATCTATGCCTGTCTTTGGAAACTACACATTTTTTTTTTTTGAGGCTGATTGAAAATTTACCACATATAAAGGCAGTTCATAACCTTAAAATGCTTATGAAACTTACATATGTAATTATGCCTCATGTTGTCCATAATAACTAAGAACTGACAAGTTTAATTTCCTTCCCTAGGTCAGTTTGGAGCTTTAGGAATAGCTCCAGAGGCAGAGAAAGGGAGGTGTCTTGTTTCATGAATTGAGTTTCTGCCTAAAAATTGTTGGAAGAAAGAGGTTCCCTGATTTTTTTTTTTAATAAAGAAAATTACTGTCTTAGGTTAAAATGACTAGTCAGAGAGAAAATCCAAATTAGATTAAGAAAGCTCAGAATGTGTGTGTGCGCTTGTGTTTTGGGGGTGGGGGAAGAAGGAAGGAGAGAGAGGTGATATAAAAAGATCATTTGATTTGCCAACATATCTGCTTACAGAATCTTATCTATTATAAATCTGTAATTCACAAAATGAAACACAGTTGTATAAGTTGTATAGATTCTCAGAAAGTCACAAACTAGCCATCAACTTGTTGGGCTTAAAGCAGAAACCTCAGAAATTAATGCTTTAATTTTTCTCATTTCTATCAGCAATATGATCTAGAACACCAGAGCAAAAGTTGCACCAGCTTGACTATTTAGTTTATAATTTAGTTTTAATTATTATTTACTTGATTCTTTAGTCTAGAAAACACTATATCTTCTAAAGAGTAAGTACAATTTATTTCACTCTTTCGGATAAGTCAGTTACTTCCTCAGGAGCTTGCCAAACAAGACTGAGGTATGTTAACAGAGGCTTCAGGTTGGAAACTCCTAGCTTTCTGTACAAACTTCAGTATCCTTTTGTTTGTATAATTTAGAATGTCATTTTGATTGCTAGAAATCCATTTTAGATCCTTTAGCAGGCAATGGCAACCCACTCCAGTACTCTTGCCTGGAAAATCCCATGGACGGAGGAGCCTGGTAGGCTGCAGTCCGTGGGGTCGCTAAGAGTCGGACACGACTGAGCGACTTCACTTTCACTTTTCACTTTCCTGCATTGGAGAAGGAAATGGCAACCCACTCCAGCGTTCTTGCCTGGAGAATCCCATGGACAGAGGAGCCTGGTGGGCTGCCTTCTATGGGGTCGCACAGAGTCGGACACGACTGAAGTGACTTAGTAGCAGCAGCAGCAGACTTAATCACCATACTGTCCCCCATCCCCTCCCCAGAAAAAACTAACAAAGAAAACCCCAATCTTTTTTCATCTAGATCAGTCAGTAGCTGTGAACCAGGGGTGATTTTGCCCCCTGGGTAATATTTGTCAGTGTCTGGAGACATTTGTTTGTTACAACTGGGGGAGTGCTCCTGGCATCTAGAGGAGAGAGAGGGATGCTGCTAAATAGCTTACAATGCACAGGAGATTTCTCTTCAACAAAACATTGTCTGGCCCCAAATGAAGCTGAAGCACCAATACTTTGGCCACCTGATGTGAAGAACTGACACATTGGAAAAGACCCTAATGCTGGGAAAGATTGAAGGCAGGAGGAGAAGGAGGCAACAGAGGATGAGATGGTTGTATAGTATCACTGACTCAATGGACATGTGTTTGAGCAAACTCAGGGAGATAGTGAAGGACAGGGAAGACTGGCGTGCTGCAGTCCTTGGGGTCGCAGAGTCGGATATGACTTAGTGACTGAACAACAACAAATAACTACAGTTCTGAGGTTGAGAAATCCTGCTCTAAATAGATCTATCCAGGCTCATTTTGCATTTAGTATCTGTTGGACTGTCCATCTTTCAATGCCGTCTTTGCTTTGAAAATAGGAGAAATAGCCTCCACAACCTCAGCAGAGAAATTTTCAGGCAAGTATATAGGCTAGTTTCAAATGATAAATGCTGCCCCTCTTGAAAATATTCTTAAAATATTGAAATCAAGTCCCTCTAGTCCTTGCAAATAACTTTTCTCAGGAAGGGAAAATACTGATCAGTTCAGTTCAGTTCAGTTGGTCAGTGATGTCTGACTCTTTGGGACCCCATGGACTGCAGAAAATACTGATCAAGGAATGTCTAAACAGTGAGAATGGCAGATTCATGGATACCATGATAAAAGGCTATTTGGGACTTCACATTTTTCCTCCATTGACCTTTACTGTGGCACTGTTGACAGTGCTCATCTGATACTTAATAAAAAATGATCACCTTGATTCTTTGAAAAACAGAGACCAGTTTACATAAAATCCCACCACCTGCTCCAGTGTAAACGGTAACACCCACCCACAAGCCCTGTCCTTCGGGGATTCAAGGAGAACCTTTGTGCTATGTCTTTCCAGCCGTGGTGGCCACAGACTCCCTGCAGGTGGCAAAAAAGGTGTCATTTAGTGGGTGATCGGTAAGTATTATTGAAGGACTGCCTTCAGGCAGACTTTCTTCCCTGACTCCCCCATTCCCTTTCCTCTAACCACGATCAGTGTTTTCTCCTGGTCCACCTGGGCTGCTCCAATAGCAAGAAGCTTATAAACATAAACAAAGAAAAGAAGACGTTCAGGTTAGAGGAATTTTCAGGAGGAGAATTAAAAACTGAAAATTAGAAAACAATTTAAAAATTAGAAAATTAAAAACCATGTTTCTTTTTTTAAATTTATTTATTTTTAGTTGAGGGATAATTGCTTTACAATGTTGTTTTGGTTTCTGCCATAAATCGGCATTGATCAGTCATAGGGATACATATGTCCCATCCCTCTTGAAGCTCCCTCCCACCTCCCATCCCATCCCACCCCTCTAGGCTGTCACAGAGCACTGAAAACTGTGTTTCTTAAACTTAGCAAGAAGGGATGTTCAAAACAGGAGGCATATGTGCTTAGCTTGAAGTTTGCTTGACCTTGTTTGGACATCACGTGGACCCTCTTATCTGCCTCATGATAATTTTTTGTCAGCTCCTGCAAAATGTCTGGACTACAGTGAAAGCTAATCTACGCTGTTTGGCTCAAGTGGGTTGGGAAATAAAACCATGTGAAAATCTTGGGGCTAGAAAAGAAGTCCAAATGGATTAGGATGTGCTTTTAATTCGTGAGTTCTATTGATACAGGTAACTGTGTATAAACTGGAAATGTAAGCTGCCTTAATTCCAAAAGGTGGTTTTAGCACATGTGTGATTTACAGATCCGTTCCTGAATTTTTACAGTGCATTTTTGAGTCTCAGTTCTAGAGAACTTATAAGACAAGTCCCAGCCACGGAAGTAGGTACAGTACATATGGTAGACCTCTTACCTCATTTCAGACTGGCCAGAGTGTAATGTGATCTCACTGCTTTGATAGCCTTGGTGCCTTAAAGGAATGAATGTTCAGAGATCGTCACTGGGTCCTTTGATGAAAAGAACTGATCTAGAAGAAAGAAATCCCAGCCAGCTTGAGAAATCAAGTAATCAGAGAAACCACACGGGCACTGGGACACTTAGCTGCTGGCACAGTAGGCAGAATCTACTCTGGTAACAAAGCAGCCTTTCCCAGGTCATCCAATAGGGAAGGCAGCGAGTAACCCATAACGATGGGGCCCAGCACTGGGCGTATTATATAATTAGCACTCTGTTACTCAGGGGCTTATTCCCCAGCAGATGTTCTGTGCTCTTTCCTGCTGCTTGACTGTTAGCCAGCTTGGAGCTTAACACCTTCACTAGGATGTTGGTTTTTCTATAAGAGATGTTAGAACATTTTCACAAGCCACAATTTAAAAGCAAGGGTGATAAGTACACCTGTGTTCTTTATTCCTATTATGACATTCAAAACAATACTTTCCGTTTTAATCATACCTTTGCTTGACTGAAGACCAGTGACAGTCCAGAATTTTTATCCAGTTCTCAAAACTCTTACTGATGAGCAGAAGCTCAGTGAGCCAGAAGTTACCACTTACTTTTCCTTCCTTGAAATTCAGTCTGACTACAAGAAAGCGCTTAGTTCTGGGAGCTATCTTGGTGGTGTCAGTGCTTCACTCTCACGTTAATGGATTATTGAGAGAAACTTTGTCAGATCCTTAGAGCTGGAGAGGTCTTGGGGTCATCACTGTTTTACATTTGAAGAAGTCCAAGACAAAGAAATAGGAGTCGTTATCTAAAATCACAAGGATATTGAATGCAGGAAAATAAGATTTGCACTTTAAAATATGTTAAGAGGATAGAGCTCATCTTAAGTGTTTTTACCACACAGAAAACCCAATCCACACCAAGCCACACACAAAAAGGACCACAAAAAACCCAACCTGCACCAAGCTATTCATGAAACGACACAAGGACATTTTTGGATGTGATGGAGATATTTAGTACCTTGAAAAGTATCATGGGAATATACATAAGTCCAAACTCATCAAGATGTGTACATTAAATGTATGCAAAGTTTGTATACCAGTTATGCATCAATAATGGGCTTCCTTGGTGGCTCAGTTGGTAAACAATCTGCCTACAATGTAGGAGACCAGAGTTCGATTCCTGGGTAGGGAAGATCCCCTGAAGAAGGAAATGGAAACTCACCCCAATATTCTTGCCTGGAGAATTCCATGGACAGAGGAGCCTGGCGGGTGTCAGTCCATGGGGTCACCAAAGAGTCAGACACAATTGAGCGACTAATACTTTCACTTTCATACCTCAATAAAACTTTTCCTCCCGTTTCTCCAAACAATGCTTTCTTTTTTGAAAATCCTTTTTTCCCACAGCTTTATTGAGATCTGTTTGACATATGACATTGTGTAAATTTAAGGTGTACAACAATAAAAGCTTTAAAAAGAAAAAAGAAATAAAAAGACGAGCACTGACTGAGAGACTGTAATTACAATTAATATATTTTCCGGAAGATTTGTATCCAGAATATATAAATAACTCCTTCAATTCAACAATAAAAGATATATAGTCCACTAAAATATGCAAAAGCACAGATACTTTCAAAGAAAGAGATATAACAATAGAGATGAACAGCAACTTAAAAAGAGATTCGCTTGAGGTGTTTAGGGCCAGGTTCACAGCTCTTTTTACTAAGCTATTCGGAACGAAATTATCTAGTCCCATGGGTGGATAATGCAATCGTCATAATGCAGTCATTAACAGTAAGTTATACCCAGATGTCCAAAAGACTCAGCTACAAGATAGAAATTTAGTTTAGCATGGTTTCCATGAACATACAACTTTAATGGGTTTTCCTCAAACCAGACCGCTTAGTTGATTGCAATGCCTGGGTTGGTGGGCTGCTCCTCACAGCTCTTTGAGGCTCCCTGGCCACCAAGAGGGTCCAGAGGTTCATGCTGCCTTCTTCTGTGACGTTATGGCTGAGTGTATTAATCTACTTCCTCCTCTCCATCTGCCAGCAATATATGCCATAAAATCTGAGAGATTTGAGAAATGAATAAAATATACCTTTGTTTTCTTCTCAAACTGGGAATGAGTATGAGACAGCCAGTATGAGGTATCCTGCATTATTTGTTTCTCTCTAGAGCAGTGTCGGAGTTTTCTTCCTCATAAACAGCTAAGTAGCACCTCTCAGGCCAAAGGGCGACCTCAGTATATTTTAAAGCAGGAGACATTGCTGGTGTGATTTAAGCCCAGAGGCCTTCTTAGCCTGGGCTTCTGTGAGCTTAAGGAAGAATTTGTCATCTTAAGAAACTTTGTCATGAGTCTCCTCCCGTTGGTCAGGTGTGGAAGTCTGAAGTCTCCTGCCAGGCGAGATAATTGATTGGCAGTGACACTTAGGCTACTCTGCTGATCTTTGTAGAGGAACCAGGAAAAAAGGAGGCTGGAACAATAGATCCACTGCTCTGCGTCTGTGCTGTGTGACGTGGAATAGAAAACGAACTTCAGAGGTTAAACCGTTTCAAAAGCCCACATCAAGCTGCGCCACCTCCTGGCAGACCACTGAGAGGCTGTTACAACAAGGAAATTGTGGTTGACGCTACATTGTCTTGTGGAGGGAGGTTGGTAGGATCCTATTATTTTGCTTCTGAAGTGTAAGGGCTTCTTTTAGAGTGTGTCATCTTCACAAAGGGCCACATATTTTAAGATTCCTTTTATATGAAATGTCACGAAAAGGCAAATCCAGAGAGACAGAAGGTGGGTTCGTGGGTGTGAGGGGATGGGGAAGGGGTTCAAGGAGAGGTGGCTCAGTGGGTAAAGAATCTGCCTGCAATGCAGGAGACACAGGAGACGCGAGTTCAATCCCTGGGTTGGGAAGATCCCCTGGAGGAGAAAATGGCAACCCAGTCCAGTATTCTTGCTTGGAAAATGCTATGGACAGAGGAGCCTGGCGGGCTACAGTCTATGGGGTTGCAAAGAGTCGGACACAACTGAGGCGACTGAACACACACAACCCTGGGGAGGGTTTCTTTCTGGGCTGATAAGAAACATCCCAGATCAGGTAGCGGTGATAACGGCACAGCATGGCAAATATACTAGACACTGATTGTCTACTTTGAAATGGTATGTTATGGGAATTATGTCTCAGTTAAAAAGCATACAGTGTGTCATCTTAAGATGAGGATTGGTGGAAAGTGACAAGGGCAGATCCTGCCAAGGTCTGGGTGATAACTGCATCTCATGCCTCTCTTCTGAGGGCCCGACGGTTGCTCACCCATGTCGTTCTCACAGCAGGCCCTGAGATGGTGCTGTCATCACTCACACTCTACAGATGGGGTGATGGAGGTGCAAGGAGGACAAGTGACTTGTTCAAGGTCACACAGTTGGGGCATGGCAGAGCCAGTCTCCCCACCAGACAGTCTGGCTCTGGAGCCTGCAGGGCACTGAATCAGCAAACAATCAGAGAAGCCATGCATGTGCAGGAGCCCAGGGTGGCCCAGTCTGAATGTTGGCACAAGATGGGCCTCCAGCAGAGGTTATTTGCACAAACAGATTAGTTCACCTGGCTGTCGTGCCAACCTTGTGAACTGACGTCAGCCCCCTCTGGCTTCTGTTTGTTCAGACCCAAAGGACACAGGCGTCACTTGCTGTAGATTGGTCTGTGTGGACACACCTTGTCTGTCCTCTTTCAGATGCCTCCCAATGGGCGAGATGGAGGAAGCTTGGAGCTCACTTCTGATGCAATACTGTCAACTGTCTCAGAGTTTGTGACCCTGAGTGTTAATGTGTGCACACAATAACATCCAACTTAGGTCTTTGGTAAGAAATAACTTTTAAAGCAAATTTGCATACTGACTTATGCTTTTTTTTGCGCTTACTGAGTGGCATGCGGGATCTTAACTTCCCCACCAGTGCTTGAACCCATATCCCCTGCAGTGGAAGTGCGGAGTCTTAACCACAGGACCACCAGGGAAGTCCCTGCTATTTTATGTTTTAAAATCAAGTATACTGATCTCTCAATGAAGAAAAAGATGATTCACTTTGGATATCTTAGAATGATCCTCAATTTAAGTAATAATACATTAGACATAAGGATCTAGTTATTTCTATTTTGTTGAATACTTAAAACATGTAATTTTACTGTTTTAATATATCTTTAGAAGTATTTTTTTTTTCTAATAAGTGAAACATAGGTAGATATGTGATGCAGTGGTAATGAATCCGTCTGCCAATGTAGGAGACACAGGAGATGGGAGTTTGATCCCTGGGTTGGGAAGATTCCTTGGAGTAGGAAATGGCAACCCACTCCAGTATTCTTGCCTGGAAAATTCTGTGGACAGAGGGGCCTGGAGGGCTAGAGTCCATGGGATCACAAAGAGTCAGACATGACTGAGCACCTGAGCAGAGCAGGTAGGTGTTTGGCACCTAGAGCTCTAAGACTTGTGGATTTGGATAAGACCTCCCTATCTGGGTTGGAAGTCTTGCCTGGCCTTGTAGCAGCCACCCTCTGAGATATATTTAGCATCTCTGTGTTTCTGTTTCCTGCATATAATGGGACAATAGTAACACCTACCCCATACTGGTGGCATGAGGTTTCAATGGCCTAACCAGTGGAAAGCACGTAGAGAGGAGACAGCACAAGGCATGCACTGTGCTTACTTATATGAAATCTGGGAACTTCAGTCTGATACATTAATGATTAAAAAGGCATCAGGAAGTCATGTATTTGTACCAGTCCTGGCCAACTTCACAGCATGCTTCCTTTGCTGTCTCTTGGATGCTAAGATGGTCCCCATTTGACACAAGGGGAAATGCAAAGTATCTCTTTAGGATTCCACAAGGAATTAATGTCTTAACTTGGTCTAGAGCTCATTCTCCTTATTCTTAAACCAGTTTTATTTATTTTTGAAAATAATTTTTCTGTATAATTTATCATGAATTTTTAGTGAGAAATTCTAAAAAATGAAGATATGTTTTAAGACTGAATAATATTTAAAGATAAAATAATAAAGATGCATTATTTGAGGAAAAGAAGCTGAGGCCAGAGCCCATCTTCTAGTTAGTTCCACAGCTTCCAGATCTTGTTCTGTTGTGTTTGTTGTGGATTATAGATTGTTTAAGGTAAAAAAAAAGGTGTATGTTAGCCACTCAGTTGTGTCTGACTCTTTGCTATCCCATGGACTGTAGGTCAACAAGCTCCTCTATCCATGGGATTCTCTAGGCAAGAATACTGGAGTGGGTAGCCATTCGCTTCTCCAGGGGATCTTTCTGACCCAGGGATCAAATCCGAATCTCCTGCATTACAAGCAGATTGTATACCATCTGAGCCACAAGCGAAGCCTTTGTTTGCAGTAATAGGAATATTAAGGATAATCAATATTAATTCTTCATTTTATGGATTAGGAAACATTTCCAGAGAACTGGTATGACTTTATTAATTCTGCTAAAGAAGTAAATTTAAAACCTAAGAATCTAATATATTGGTCTAGTTCCAAGTCTGGTCATCTTTCTATTTAAACCAATTCTGCTTCACAGGTGAAGACTCACTTTAAGTGCTCCCAAGACTATATCAGAACCAAGTAATAGACTATTCCTCTCCCTGTTCTGTAAGTGGCCCCTTGGAAAGACCTCTCCAGGTATGGGGGAGGTGGGCATGGGGAGCAGCGGTCCCCTGCAGTGCTTTATAAAGCCAGAGGTTCATAAAGAGCACACAACTGCCCTCCTCTCTGGGATTACAGCTAAGCTTTCTCTCTGCTATATTCAAGTTTTTGCTGCATCTTTTCTGCTATCTACTAGAAGATTTAGGCAAATCAATTAACTTCTCTGTGAATCAGTTTCCCCACTTATAAAATAAATACAATTCTACCCATTTTGTAAGGATTTAAGAGGATGGAATAAGCAAATACACATATCTAATTTCATGTCTGGTGTATAGTTAGTATAGTTGCCAGCACTATTATTATTACTGCTCTTCAGTTTTTTCCCCCCGACTGCATCAAATCTTTGTTGCAGAGTGCAGGATCTGTTTTGGTGGCATGTGGAATCTAGTTCCCCTGACCAGGGATCAAACCTGTGTCCCCTGCATTGGAAAGCAGATACTCAACCACTGGACCACTAGGAAAGCCCCTGGACTCCTTTTAATATGAGTGGAAACACTTGAGGATAGCACTGGGGACAAGGGATTTGCTTCCCAGAAAATCCGATGGACAAAGGAGCCTGGTGGGCTACAGTCCTTGGGGTTGCAATGAGTTGGACATGACTGAGCAACTGAGAACGCACAGACACCACATCCCATAGTCTTGGGTTTACAGAATCCTTCCTTTCTGGTTTACCCAACTCTAGTTCTCAGTATTCTCGGGTGAAAATTTCACTAGCCTCTTATTGTTGAATTCCTAAAGTCACTGGTTTCATTTCTTCTCTCATTAGAAGATATAATGATAGGCATAAATTATACTCATCTAGAATACTAAAGAGAGTTGTGCAGGCCTCCTATTGAAAGGGAGCATCCCCATGTGGACACTGAGAGAGCCCTAGGAAGCAGAACAGGATAAGGTTCTGTTACTCTTGGCCACACTCTTCCTTGAGCTGCGCTCTGGATGTGGAGCGCACGAGCAGTTGGGCATATGCTTTCCTCAGTCTTGGATGAATTCTCCACATTTGCTTGCCCAGCATTTCATCAGCAGCACCCAGTTATGTAGCATTCAGGGCTCAGCACAGTAAACAAGACTTCCACATTCCTGAATGGTCTTCTTGCTTGCCTGTGTCTCCCATAAACTGTAGGCCTCATGTCAATAGAGATTTTATTGTTTACCTTTACATCTATAACTCCAAGCCCAGTGCTCTGCACACAACTGTGTGTTCAGTCATGTCTGACTCTTTGCAACCCCAGGGGCTGTAGCCCACCAGGCTCCTCTGTCTATGGGATTTCCCAGGCAAGAATACTTGCGTGGGTTGCCATTTCCTCCTCTGGGAGATCTTCCCGACACAATAGGTGCTCAGTAAATGCTTTTAAAATAAATTACTGCTGAGATCAACTTCATAGCAAGGGAGGCATCCATGAATATGAAGCAAAGGATGAACCTTATTGAACTTTCCAGTCATTGAAGGCAGAATTTGGCACGACTTGGCCTCTGTCTTATCTTGTGTCACTCCTCTTTGGCTTCTGGGTGGCAATGACCCTGCTGTCTTTTCATTTCCCATGCACATCAGGTCCATTCCCGCCACTCAGGGCACATGATATGGTTTGCCAGGCTGTGCAGTACACAAGGCCACCCCACCAAAGGCTTTGCCAGTGCTGCCAGTAAGAATGCCACACGAGCCACAGACTTGAGTCACACATGGAATTCTAAATTTTTTTGTGGCAATGTTAAAAAATTAAAAGAAGCAAGTGAAATTAATACAAATATTTTATTGAACCCAATAGGCCCAAATAGTACCATTTGAATATAGTCAAATAAAAATAATTGAGGTACTCTCTCTATATATTTTCACATGGACTCTTCAAAACCCAGAATATTTTGTATTTACAGCACATCTTGACTTAAACTAGCTATATTTTAAGTGCTCAGTAGTCAAATGTGACTAGTTACTATGATATTAGGAATTGTACCATTGGCATTCCAGATCATGTAGCATTGTATAAACAAGATTTCTGGAAGTTGATCAATAAAGAGGCTTGTTCTAACAAAATCAGTGAATTAGAACAATTTTCCAACTGTGGCCAAAGGTCTGGAGGAAGTGGTGCCTTTTTTCTAATTTGTGCAAAAATGTTTCTCAGCCAGTGGCGGCCTTATTGTCATGAGGCTTTTGCATATGCTGTTCCCGCCTCCTGGAAGTTCAATGCCCTTTGACAGATTTATTTCTGTTCACGTTTCTATTAAAGTGTCAATTCTTTCATAGGGTCTTTGTTTTATTTTCTCACAAAGCCCTGCTTCTTTGCCTCATAGCACTTATTTGGATTAGTCATTCATGTGTGAGATTATTTAATGAAATTTCTGTCTCTGACACAAAATGGTTATGCTAGAAGGGGGAAGTTCTTGTCTATTTTTGTTCACTATGGAGTTCCCAACTCTGAGCATAGTGCTCTGTGCATAGAAGGGGCTCCAGAAAGCTGTACCGCGGGGCTGCTCGGCTGACCGGATGCATCAGTGTCAAGGGCCCCAGCGGTTTGTGATGCTTACATTTGTTTGGTCCAGATACATCTCAGTCTCAGCCAGCAGGTCCAGGCAGAGGCTGCAATGTCGTTCAAGGTCTCTCCGGAGAAACAAACTGACTGTTTCTTCTCTCAATGCACAAATGTGTTTTCTATTCCAAGTATGTGAATTCATCAGTTTATCCTGAACCTGTTCCCGGCTGCAACTGCCTTCTGTCTCTCTAGAGATGAGTGACTGAGTTTTATCTCGGACTCATTCAGGAGACTTAATCTGCAGTGGCCACTTTAAAACAATAATATTTACAAAATAGGTGAGTTACTAATGTGAAGAGCAAGTAAATCGGGAGATAAACCACTCTGCATTTTGAAGCATACAGGGTTGTGCGAGTTCTTCTTGGAAATCCAGGAGCTGGAGGCTGGGAAATTTATTTCATTACTTCACATGCTGTCTTCTTCCTTCCATCCTCTTACTATTCCTACCAATGAATCAGAACCACAGAGGGGACAGTTAGAAATTGTGAGCACAAGACAAAATGACTGTTAACCAATGAGCATTAATGATATTACACAGAGTATTAAGTTTGATAGTTTACATTTGCAACTCTGATGCCATCAGACTGCTTGGGTTCAAATCCTGACCTTGATATTTACTAGCAGTGTGACCTTGGGTAAGTTATTTAATTTCTCTGAGCCTCAGTTTCCTCATCTGTAAAACGAAGGATTAAAAATAAGAACCTAAAGAACCTACCTCAAAAGTGAGTGGTGACACTTAAGGAGCGCTATTTACCATATAGTACTTGAATAATGTTATCTCAGAAGTTATGTCTATTTTTCTCTGAACAAGTTTGCCCTTCTGGGACATGAAAGATTTGGCTAAGAGTGGACACATCAGGTAACTATTGTGGAGACAGAACCTTCATTTGAGACAAAACAAGCAAGGTCCAATGCCACTAATACTTGGCTTATTCCTTGAGTCTTCTTTGATTAGGCCTGATTGAAAAAATGGTTCAACAAAGCGAGACCTTCCAGTTAAATCAGAACTGATGGCTCTATAGTGTTGGGCTGGATTTCATGGGAACCTTATCCTGTCTCTGAAATCTGTATCTTCTGGTGAATGGAAAAAATAGTTAAGACGTATAAATGGCAATAAAAATACAGACATATTGTGATATGGTGCTTTGCAAATATTGCATTTTTAAATGATAAATTGAAGATTTGTGGCAGTTCTTCATCCAGCCAGTCTACCAGCACCATTTTCTCAACAGCATTTACTCAGTTTGTGTCTGGGTCACATTTTGGTAATTCTCACAATATTTCAAACTTCTCCATTGTTATTATATTTGGTATGGTGATCTGTGGTTTTTGACACTACTACAATTTGCTGAAGCATCCTATGATGATGAACAATTTTAAGCAATAAAGTATTTTTAATTAAGGTTCATACATTGTTTTTTAGACATTGTGCTAATGCATAATTAGTAGAATAGAGTATAATGTAAACTTCTTTTATTCACTGGGAAACTAAACTTCTCTTCAGGCTTTTTACTTTTTTTTTTTAGATGAATATGTCTATTTCTGTAGCTCCAAGTAGCAGTTAATAATATGCTGTTGCTTTTCTTATTGATAAGTCCAGCCGGCACCAGATTTGTCTACCAAATAGCCTGTCATGCAGCCCCGCTTGGATCTTCCATATCCTGGGAGACTTGACATCTAAAGTGAAACTTGTATTTCCTCCTCAGTTTGGTTCTGATTCTTGTGCTTCCTTTCTTGGCCAATGGCACTTCCACTTTGTTTACTTCAGCCAGAAATCTAAGGGTTATTTTCCACCCTTTATCTTTCTTGTTTCCCATCTACTGTCTGTGACCAAGTGTTCCAAATAGGAGAAGGAGTTCGTCAAGGCTGTATATTGTCACCCTGTTTATTTAACTTATATGCAGAGTACATCATGAGAAACGCTGGACTGGGAGAAACACAAGCTGGAATCAAGATTGCCGGGAGAAATATCAATAACCTCAGATATGCAGATGACACCATGCTTATGGCAGAAAGTGAAGAGGAACTAAAAAGCCTCTTGATGAAAGTGAAAGTGGGGAGTGAAAAAGTTGGTTTAAAGCTCAACATTCAGAAAACGAAGATCATGGCATCCGGTCCCATCACTTCATGGGAATTAGATGGGGAAACAGTGGAAATAGTGCAGACTTGATTTTTCTGGGCTCCAAAATCACTACAGATGGTGACTGCAGTCATGAAATTAAAAGATGCTTACTCCTTGGAAGGAAAGTTATGATCAACCTAGATAGCATATTCAAAAGCAGAGACATTACTTTGCCAACAAAGGTTCGTCTAGTCAAGGCTATGGTTTTTCCTGTGGTCATGTATTGATGTGAGAGTTGGACTGTGAAGAAGGCTGAGTGCCGAAGAATTGATGCTTTTGAACTGTGGTGTTGGAGAAGACTCTTGAGAGTCCCTTGGACTGCAAGGAGATCCAACCAGTCCATTCTGAAGGAGATCAGCCCTGGGATTTCTTTGGAAGGAATGATGCTAAAGCTGAAACTCCAGTACTTTGGCCACCTCATGTGAAGAGTTGACTCATTGGAAAAGACTCTGATGCTGGGAGGGATTGGGAGCAGGAGGAGAAGGGGATGACAGAGGATGAGATGGCTGGATGGCATCACTGACTCGATGGACGTGAGTCTGAGTGAACTCCGGGAGTTGGTGATGGACAGGGAGGCCTGGCATGCTGCGATTCATGGGGTCGCAAAGAGTCGGACACGACTGAGCGACTGATCTGATCTGATAGTCTGTCCTCTCTTCACCATCCACCCACCACCCCCAACCGTTGTCTTAATCCAGCCCTCACTGGTCATCTTGTGCTACTTTTAATTTTGTCTTCATACAGCTGGGGACTCCCCTGGTGGCTTAGATGGTAAAGAATCTGCCTGTAATGTAGGAGACCTGGGTTCGATCCCTAGGTTGGGAAGACCCCTGGAGGAAGAAGTGGCAACCTACTCAAGTATTCTTGCCTGGAGAATTCCATGGACAGAGGAGTCTGGCAGGCTACAGTCCATGGGGTCGCAAGAGTAGGGACAGGACTGAGTGACTAACACTTTCACTTTCATTTCATACAGCTACTTAAGAAATCTTAAAATGCAATACAGTATACTAACACATATATATGGAATTTAGAAAGATGGTAATGATAACCCTGTATGGGAGACAGCAAAAGAGACATAGATGTATAGAACAGTCTTTTGGACTCTGTAGGAGAGGGCAAGGGTGGGATGATTTGGGAGACTGGCATTGAAACATGTATAATATCATATGTGAAACGAATTGCCAGTCCAGGTTCAATGCATGATACAGGATGCTCGGGGCTGGTGCACTGGGATGACCCAGAGGGGTGGTATGGGGAGGGAGGTGGGAGGGGGCTTCAAGATGGGGAACACGTGAACACCCGTGGCAGATTCATGTTGATGTATGGCGAAACCAATACAATATTGTAAAGTAATTAGCCTCCAATTAAAATAAATAAATTTATATTAAAAAAAGAAAAAAAAAAGAAAAATGCAAATCTGATGATTAAGTACTTGAATACTTAAAATTCTTCCATGGTTTTCTGTCAGCTACTATGGATTCAGGTCCACTCTGTGGTGTGTTGTAGACAACTCTCCTCTAGTTGGGCCCTTCTCGCTGTTCAGACTCATCCTGCTCGATGCCTCTGTGCTGTAGCACCAACAATCAGCATCCTTGTCATCAAGCCCCAGATACCGTGCCAACTGTTTCACCTGCTTTTCACTTGATTTGCCTTAATTTTCACAGCTCTCCTACCAGGTAGATACTCTTATTACTATTTCACTTGACGGCAGGTGGAGTGTTCCCAAGGTCACACAGGTGTAGAATTGAAATTTTCTCACAGGTTGCTTTCTAGAGTCTGGGTTTGCCTTGCATTCTGTCCATTTCACTTAATTATATCCCTTCTTTATCTCCCTGATATTTTCACAAATGGTTTTCCTTTGTTGGCTATGTCTTCCTCCTCATCCTCATGCCCGCCTCTCAGGAAGCACTTCCATGAGGAAACCTGCCCCGGTCAGATACACCAGGCACTTTTTCAACTTCTGTCCTGCCCAACCTTTCTGTTGTAGCTCCTACAGGTCTTGATGGTGCTTATGTTTTACACACCTGATGCCTGCTCTGGGCAATATAGTTTTTGAAAGCAGGAGGATGTTTTATTATTTATGACCTACAGTGCTTGGTCTAGTACCTGAAACTTGGCGGATACTCAACCAATGTTTGTTCAATCAATGAATGAGTACGCAAATGAACACATCAAGTGTGGGAACAGGGTCAGGGCTGAACAGACCCATCAGCTTCACCAAAATGAGTTGACACAAATCTTCACCTTTTATCTGATAAACTTCCTCCTTGGATTTCCCAGCACATGTATTCATTCATTCCCTCATTCATTCATTCTTTAAACATGCCTTGACTGCTACTAAGTCCCAGCTAAATTCCGTGACTGCAAAGGTGAATAAAAATAATTCTTATCCTTGAAGAGCTCACAATATAGATGTATAATGAATACATGTCAGTAGATGATTATAATATGTTGAGATATATGCTATAAAAGTGTTTTATGTAATATAGGAAGGCAGTATAAAGAAGGGAGTTTCTACAAGAGGAGATAGGAGCTGGATCTTGAAGGAAGCATAGAGGCCAAGCAGAAAAGGTAAGATGGGGAATGATTTCAGAGTTGTGGAAGTGTTCAGAATGAAGGGCATTTGAAGCAACAAACACATAGGTGCAAAGCACAGAGGCAGGGGAACAAGGTGTGCTAGGTACGGTTCCCAGTGGGGGAGAATTGGAGAAGCAGCAAATGTCCGGGTCCGGACAGATTTAGGGGTACTCCAAAAGTAAGTGTGGGCTTTACTGCATAACACTGAAGCACCAGTAGATGAGTTTGAGCAGATGAATAAAGTCATCAGTATTGTTGGCTTTTAGAATGATTACCTTAAGATTTAGGAAGAGAATTGATAAGAGACTAAGTTAAGACAGCTGCTGAGTGAATGAATAAGAAGGGATGGATCTGATAGATCCTCAAGGATAGAACAGACAGAACTCCATAATTGAATACATGAGAGGCCATCACTGAACAGAGATACAGAAGAAGATAAGTGAAGGTTTGTGCCATTGATTGAGCTTGGGGTATATACTATCCCCTTTGGAGAAATAATGATCTGGATACAACAGTAGGCAAAAGAATTTTCTTTTTATGTAGTCATTGAATTAAATAAAATCTTTCCCTTAAAAATTTCTTTCTTTTTTTTTTTTGCGTGTATTGCCTTCTAAATATTTAAATACTTTGGCATCAGAGATATGTTTCAAAAAATCCTTTTGATGGAGTCAAACTCTCCAAGCTTCTGTTTCTTTGACCCAGGTTCTTCAGAGTCTTATGGCCTGAGTCCTCTCCTAGGAACAAGGAAGGCCTGGGCTGGCAGATGTCTGGCCAACTCTCGGCTGCACCCAAAGCAGCGGCAGCGCCCTTACTTGTCCTAACACTGGACTTCCACTGGCGAAAGAGCTTTAATTACCTCTGAAATCTCAGGTCTAAAGATCAGTAACTCATACAATCTGTTTTCTTAAATGTGAGTGCTTGGCTGCAGTTCTGTGTTGTAAGGTATTTCTCTGTTCTGTTTTGTTCTTGTTTATTGTTTGCTTCTATCTTGAAAAATGGAGATCATGTCAGGGGATAAATCTTGTCCATAAATCTAGTATATTGAGCCCAATTGTTTTTAATTGCAGATAGGATTGTTTTAATTGCCACATATTTCTGTTTCCCAAGAAACATACATTACACCTACAATGGTCCATGTTCCTCTTAACAATGGAACTAGAATAAAACGTCCGCAGCCAAAGCTGCACGGGGTCTGGCTTGCTCTTTTGCCATCAGTCTCAATGAGGTGAAAAGTGAACGCTAGCCACAAATCAACTGAGAATTAGCACAAGCTGTTGTTTTTGAGTTTTCCAAATATTTTCAGACTTCCATTGTGTATTTTTATGTTTTGTACTCAAAAATCCTTGCCAAAACCTCCCCCAACAGCATTCCTTCCTAGGTTCCTAACTCATGTGAACAGCAAATAAAACTTCTTGTAGGTCATTAATCTCAAGGAGATATGTTTGCTAAATACAAGAAGATGAATAGAATACATGTTTTTACTATTTTTGGGTTTACAAACTCATTAAAAAAATAAGACTGTGTTAGTTGAACTCGTAGACTACTTCTGATTTGCATCTTTAGGATAGTATTTGGATACTCAAAATGTATATAAAATGAAAATCACAGCCCTCTGGAATTAGTAGATATAGAAGTTGAGGAAAGGATGGATAGAACAAAGCAGGACAGAAGGTTGGGTAACCTTAAATAGAAGGTACACACATTAACACACTGCTGTTTAGCTGGTAGATATATTTATTGTCCATGGACAGATTATTCATGAAAAAAGGTCTGCTTATATGCCTTTTGTTGAATACCGTGAATTTTCAGCATGTCTTTTCTCCATGTAATGATCATTAAATTCTCTAGATAATACCAAGACAGTTTTCCTTTTTCCTCCCTCCATTTGTGGGCACTGCATTAAAATTGATTACAATAAATCATGTGTGTTAAGTACTAATCTCATTTTCTTTCTTTTATTCCTGTGACCAGTGGGATGGCATAGATATGGATGCTTTTGTGCCCTGGGGAAATAGAAAACAGAGGTTATCCATCTTTGCTAAGGAGATTGATGTCTTAGTCAATATCACTGTGGGACACATGGGAAAAACTGCCTCTGCCCTGCCCCACAATTCCATCCTGATTGCCAGCTCACCAGTGGTTGTGATCTCATTTCTTTTATTATTATATCAGGGAAATGTTAAGTTTTCTTAACTCCTTATTCAAAATGCCCTTGAAGAAAGGGAGCGAGGTGTCAGAAAATAATAGATTCTCATAATTCTTCCACAAACCTTTTAAATGTCCTTGGAAAATGTTATTGTATTTGACTCAGTTTCCCTTTTGCTTGGGGAAAGTAAGTGTTACGGAGACCTAAGGTCCACCTAGATATCTTTGATACCTCAGTCAACACAATAGTAAGATCTTTCCTATAAAGTCTCTTTCACTTTTCCTATCATTTCATTGAATTTCAAAGCATCGAATAAGACCCACTAACACCATAATTTAATCATTTGCTCTCTAGTTTGCGACAAACCAGGTCCATCCTGCCACAAAAAATGGGGGGTGCTGTTCTCCATGATAGACAGTTTATTTCTTATCGAAGTCTGTGTTCAATTTGTCCTTTGTTGACTTGAAATCTGTTTTGTGACAAAGAATATGAAGAGATTTGGAAGGAAAAAGAAAAGCATCTTTGAACACACTATTTCAAATATTTTAAACCCCTTTGGTATGCACAGATAAAATCTATTGAGTTTGTGTGTGGGATCTTGATTCTGTGGTTATGAATTATTTAAACAAAGTTTATGCAACATAAAGAACAATTGTCAAAAAATATAAACAATCATTTTCTTCCTTCGGTGCTGTAAATTCACTGGTGCTGTGGATATTATGAAGGAATCCTTTATTCACTTTAAACCTATTGTTCTGCTTTGCCTTTTGGTTAGAATTTTGGCTGAAACTGACAGAGTCAATTAGTAAGTTTCCCCAGGTTCAATCGGTTGTTCATGAAAACAGTGTCATATGTGACGAAACAATGACCCACATGCCACAAACAGCCTCTATGACGTTTGGCCTGACTCTTGCTTCAATAAATGAAATTAAAGCATTTGATTGGTAACTTTTCCATCAAGGGAAGCAGTAGCCCCTGGATGAACACTCTTGAAGCTTTCTCTTTGTTTTGTTTTTTTTTTGGTTTGGCTTTTATGTATTTTAGAGTATAAAATATTTTTATATTTTATCTTAGCTCTGTGCTAATATCATCTTTTTCCCCTCTTTTTTCTTCTAAAATAACTCATGTCTAGTGAGCTAATTAACAGGCCTTTTGAATTTCTTTACTGTCCATAGAAATAATCTGTGGAGTGGAATGAATACCAAGTAATCTCTATTTCTCTCTGTCTGTGGACTTGCGGAGGGGTCCAACTCATTAGTGAAAAATATTAAATACGAAGTTTATGTTTAAGAAAGTAGCAAAAAGTATACAATGGGGAAGATTTGATTTAATGAACTTCATAGGGCTGTCCTTCTGGACTTGCGGTGGGCTACAAGCCAGTTGTGGGTGAACTGTTGGGGGTCCTAATGGCGTGCAGGGGTGTCTCGGGGAGATCACCATGGCATCTTCAGGCTTTCTTACAACTGTCTTTGTTGCCAGGCCTTACAGAATCGGAAACCCACCCCAGTATTCTTAACTGGGAAATCCTATGGACAGAGGAGCCTGGAGGGCTACAGTCCACAGGGTTGCAAAGAGTTGGATACAACTGAGCACACACACACACACACACAGACACACACAGTTCAAATGGAATTTGCCCCAAACTTAGAAAGCCCACTGTGGAATGAGAAGGATGATTGGAGAAAACTTGAATGAGAAGGATGATTGAATGAGAAGGAGAACTTGAAATAGTGGATCCTGAGTGCTGAGCAAGAAGGTGGGAAGGAAGGATGCCATCTGGGCTGGTGCACAGTTACTCTTCCAGATGTTTGCTGGCCCTACTGGGAGAAGAAGGGGATATACGTTGCTACCTTGGCTTCAGACAGCAGAGTTCTGGGCAGCAGGTGGATTTATAGAAAAGTACCTTTGGCCTTAAGGAAAGGAAGCCTTCCAGTGGTCTAGGCTCTCTGAAGTGGGAGGGGACTGCTACAAGGTGTGGTGACTCCCTTTCTCTGGGAGTGAGCAGAGAGGGTGGCTGCTCCCATTGGCAGATTCCATAGGGATCGAACTGGACAGTCTTGGCAGAACCTTTCAACATCAAGATCCTCTGCTTCTGGTAGTAAAAAGGAATACATCCTCTATATCTCTAATTATGCCAAGATTCACTTATAATGGACTCCTTACAAAAACAGTTGAGGTGCACATAACAGAGTCACGTGGAGTAATTCTGTGGTTCTGGAACTAGGCTGGCTGGATTTCCTATTTATGAGACAATATGCTTTCAATTTTCACATGTGTATAGTGTAGTAGAATGCATCTCACAGGGTTATTATAAGGATTAAATGAGGTAATAATGTAAAGATGGTAGACCAGGGCCTGATAGAAGTAAGCCCTCTAGTTTGGTTAGCTGTTACTCTTATTAGCTGGGCACTTAGTTGGACAGTTATCCCTCAGTATCCATGGGGGATTAGCTCCAGCATACCCCATGGACACCAATACTCAGGGATGCTCATATCCTTTGTGTAAAATGGTGCAATACAGCCAGTTCTCCTTATCCACGAGTTCTGCATCCATGGATGCAGAGAGCCCGTGGTGCTAAGTTAACAGTATCTTAACTGCAGTAAAATAACCACATATTCATATTGGGGAGTCCTGATGAATGAGAGTCTACTGTGAAGGCTGGTCCAAGTTAATCCTCAGCTGTCTGTGACTGAATACAGAACACCTAATGTGAGAATTTTTTGTAGTATTAGTTGATGGTGATTTTTCTGACTAAACAAATATCAAAATACATGATGTTTTTACTCAAATAATTGCTTTCACAAGAAGCTCGTAAGCAGTTTAGTTAGCATTTCTAGGTCTTAACTAAAATGTCAGGCTTTCCAATTTACTCATGTTGGCTAAACTCTCATTATAATTTTAGTGGGTCCAGTTTAGGAAATCAGTGTGAAATGACTCTCTCTCTCTCTGAATTTTTACATAAATAAATAAATAGTGCTGGATTTTAGAGCTAAATGAATCAGAATATGTTTAGTGCAATCATGTACTGCAAGCACAAGGGAAAAGGGACATTTTGGATCAAGAGAAAAACAGTAGCATGGGTAATAGGTTATTAATTTTGTGCTGTTTGTCCACTCCTTCAGTAATGTTTAACAAGGCTTTATTGATCACAATAGCCTTGATTTGTACATGGGTACAGATGATTACATTGTGGGCACCAGACCAATCCCTGTATACAGAGCCTGCAAGCCAAAGACTTCATTAATAATTGATTTTAGCAGGGTTGTACAAGTCCACATGGATCTGTCTTTTGCCAGCATGCTTCATCACGATATACTGTTTGATTTCTGAATAATTGTAGGATAATAGATTTGGAAGTAACCACAGATTGGAAGTTGGAGGACCTCATCAGTGGCACAGCCAGGGTCAGTTGTTCTGACTCCTTCTGCAAAGCCTTCCACTAAACATATGGAATCTTTCATCAACAGAATCTGTATCTTAGATACAGCTGTGAAAATCTGACAGGTCAATAATAGAAAACATTTCCCCAAGCAGCTCACTACAGGTGTCCTTCAGATATTCTTGGCAGTATCTTCTATGAAGTTTCACCAATGAGGCTGAGTCTCTAGGTCAGAGACCATTAAGATTGGGTTCAGAAATTGTTCAGTGAGACACTCACAGTCTCTGGGGGATGAGGCCTTATCTCGAGTGGACGGGGACATCGGGGTCTTTTCGAATGGTGGCACGACCCCTGGAGTTCTTCTCGAGTTTCAAGGTGAGACCGGCCTCCTCCTGAGGTGCATCTGATCTTCCTAGCCCAGATCTCTGTCCAACATTGCCCAACATACTCACCTGTAAACCGAAGTTTAACCACTCACTAACACTCATGATGTCAGGTGGGATTAGCAGATCATGGTTCACCCAGGTCTCTGACTAGCCCTGCTTCTAAAGCCTGCCCCCTCTCCTCTAGCAAAGGCCACGGGTATGCACTGCAGCCCTGGGGCTCTCTCCCAGTTCTCCCCTCTAGCACTTGTCTAGCTTCTCTGCTTTCTAAACTTTGGCCTTGGATATTTAAGGGTCATGCTTCTTCCTTGTCTATTTCAGTTGCTGTTTCATGTGAACCATCTGCTTAGTGTTCATTTTGCCCAGGGTCGTCCTCAGCTCCTCAGTTTGTGGGCTAATCCCAAATCACTGCTAGCCCCACCTGGCCTGTGTCAGACAATCCAGATCCTTATTTGTCTTGGAAGACAGTCAACCCCTGAATCACCATTTCTGTGAATTTATTATAACTTACTGCCCGTGTTTTGACTGTGGCTGGAATGTTGTCCCTGGGCTGCTATGGCATTCCTTCCCTGGGTCCACCTGCCACCCTGGCTGATTCCCCATATGGCTGAGTATTCTAAGCTCAAGGGAACATGGTGGGCATGGTCCCCACTGTCCTTTCCTCATAGCAGCCACTGTCAGCCAGAGATGAGGATGGGACTCATGCTGTCAGGGGTTTACCAGTGTCTTCAGTTACTGGGAAGCCAGCTTCTCCCTAGGACTGCAAAAATGCCATGGCTCCACCTGGCAAGAGAAGGCCAACAGTATCATCCACAGGCTCCATCAGGGGCTGCGTGGATGCACTACCATGGCATCAAGCCTTGAAGTAAAAACAGAGTACAAGCTGGGACCACAGGGAAAACCCTGGAAAGACCTCAGAAAAATTTGGAGAGTAGCCCAACACTGTGGACTTCGCAGCCTTTCCAAAGCTCATATTTAGTGAATAAAGGCCCCACCTGACCCTCTTGATCTATCCTCTATAGACATGGTGATTCCTTGCTCCTTTCCCTCTTACAGGGGGGGATTTCTTCCTGGCTCTAAGTGTCCACAGCCTTCCAACACCCACTGTATGGACCCATCGCCATGCTGGGTGGCCAGCCTCAGCTAGGTAAGGGGTCTTTCTTCATCACTTAGCCCTTGGCAGTTTCCCTACCCCATTGGCTCCTGTCCTGATCATACTCTAGTTCTTAACCTGGGAAAACAGTGTGTCCCACTGCACTGAAGTGTGAGACTTGGGTGGTGTCATCAACCAAGGTCTGTTGAGTCAGACAGCTTCCTAGCTCCTGGTCAGCATGGACCCCATTGCTTCCTGCTTGAGGAAAGCCATGGCCCGCAGAGGACTACAGCACAGTGTTCTGTCATGAGCTGCCCATGTATTTCTTTGATCCCTCTGATGACCCAGCTATCTTATCACACTGTCACCTTTTGTCATCAGTGGTGCTTCTGTCTCCAGGTCACTTCCAGTCTTTCTGAAGCCATCGTGCCAGGGATTCCAGTTAAGCGTGCCCCTCATAAAAAAGCATTTCCTGTTATAGAGGAAGGAAAATCGATTCATTGTCAGAAGTGCTATTGTGAAATCACACTCGTGTTATAGGCTATTTTTCTGCTGAGTGGAATGTACTCTTCCAAATCTGATATTAATGGCCTCCACTGGTATATGTATGCCAGCTCATGGAGGGGGTTCATCAGGCTGTCTGTCTCTTAGAGCCAACATGCAACTCTTGCTCATCCTTGACTGTTTTAAGCTCAATGTTTGGCATGTGGGCTCCCAGTTTGAAAGGTGGTGGTCTTCTTGGGAATCCCTGACTATTATTTCACAAATTTGGTTCACCCAGTGTGGATGAGCCATTGCAGGCACTGGCAAACTTTTTCTATAAAGAACCAGAGTAAATATTTTAGGCTTTATGGGCCATACTCTCTCTCTTGCAACTATTCAGTTCTGATGCTAGAGAACAGAAGCAGCCTTAGAGCATATGTGAAAAGTTGGGTGTGGCTGTGTTCCTGTAAAACTTATTTACAAACTCATGTGGTGAGCCAGTGTTTACAGATTGCTGAGATACTGCAGCATCCCTTCCAGGCTTCTCTGAGAAATGTGCTAGTCAGGCTTGAGCAGAGTCTCAGGCTGTGTTTTGTAAAGGTAAACAGGCCATATCATGGCAGAAAGAGAAGACATCAACTGTTTTGGAAGGGTGTGTGTGCTAACTTGCTTCAGTTGTGTCCTACTCTGTCCCACCCTTTGGACTGTAGCCCACCAGGCTCCTCTGTCCATGGGATTCTCCAGGCAAGAATAATGGAGTGGGTTGCCATGCCCTTCTCCAGTGGCCTGGGAAATAGCTGTGGAAAGAAGAGAAGTGAAAGGCAAAGGAGAAAAGGAAAGATATACCCATTTGAATGCAGAGTTCCAAAGAATAGCAAGGAGAGATAAGAAAGTCTTCCTCAGTGATCAATGCAAAGAAATAGAGGAAAACAATAGAATGGGAAAGACTAGAGATCTCTTCAAGAATATTAGAGATACCAAGGGAATATTTCATGCAAAGATGGGCATAATAAAGGACATAAATGCTAATAGAAGCAGAAGTATTAAGAAGAGGTGGCAAGAATACACAGAAGAACTATACAAAAAAGATCTTTATGACCCAGATAACTGTGATGGTGTGATCAAGTCACCTAGAGCCAGACATCCTGGAATGCGAAGTCAAATGGGCCTTAAGAGGTATCACTATGAACAAAGCTAGTGGAGGTGATGGAATTCCAGTAGAGCTATTCAAATCCTCAAAGATAATGCTGTGAAAGAGCTGCACTCAATATGCCAGCAAATTTGGAAAACTCAGCAGTGGCCATAGGACTGGAAAAGGTCAGTTTTCATTCCAATCCCAAAGAAAGGCAATGCCAAGGAATGCTCAAACTACCGCACAATTGCACGCATCTCACATGTTAGCAAAGTAATGCTCAAAATTCTCCAAGCCAGGTTTCAACAGTACATGAACTGTGAACTTCCAGATGTTCAAGCTGGATTTAGAAAAGGCATAGGAACCAGAGATCAAATTGCCAACATCCTTTGGATCATTGAAACAGCAAGAGAGTTCCAGAAAAACATGTATTTATGCTTTATTGACTACTCCAAAGCCTTTGGGAGGATCAAAATAGTGGAAAATTCTTCAAGAGATGGGAATACCAGATCACCTTACCTGTCTCCTGAGAAATCTGTATGCAGGTCATGAAGCAACAGTTAAAACTGGACATGAAACAACAGACTGGTTTCAAATCAGGAAAGGAGAAGGTCAAGGCTGTATATTGTCACTCTACTTATTTAACTTATATGCAGAGTACATCATGCGAAATGCCAGGCTGAATGAAGCACAAGCTGGAGTCAAGATTGCTGGGAGAAATATCAATAACCTTGGATGTGCAGATGACACCACCCTTATGGTGGAAATCGAAGAAGAACTAAAGAGCTTCTTGATGAAAATGAAAGAGGAGAGTGAAAAAGTTGGTTTAAAGCTCAACATTCAGAAAACTATGATCATGGCATCTGGTCCCATGACTTCATGGCAAATAGATGGGGAAACAATGCAAACCAGTGACAGACTTTAATTTTTTGGGCTCCAAAATCACTGTATATGGTGACTGCAGCCATGAAATTAAAAGATGCTTGCTCCTTGGGAGACAAGTTATGACCAACCTAGACACTATATTAAAATGCAGAGATATTACTTTGCCAACAAAGGTCCATTTAGTCAAAGCTATGGTTTTTCCAGTAGTCATGTATGGATGTGAGAGTTGGACTATAAAGAAAGCTAAGTGCTGAAGAATTGATGCTTTTGAACTATGGTGTTGGAGAAGATTCTTGAGAGTCCCTTGGACAGCAAGGAGATCCAACCAGTCCATCCTAAAGGAAGTCAGTCTTAAATATTCATTGGAAGGACTGATGTTGAAGGTGAAACTCCAATACTTTGGCTACCTGGTGCAAAGAGCTGACTCATTTGAAAAGACCCTGATGCTCGGAAAGATTGAAGGTGGGAGGAGAAGGGGACAACAGAGGATGAGATGGTTGGATGGCATCACCAACTCAAGCGACATGAGTTAGAGTAAGCTCCAGGAGTTGCTGATGGACAGGGAGGCCTGGTGCACTGCAGTCCATGTCGTGCAAAGAGTTGGACATGACTGAGCAGCTGAACCGAACTGCCTGGGAAGCCCCTTCAGAAGGACAGTTCTTCCCACATAGATCAAAAACATCCAATTGTTTCTGAACTTTATCTTTTTACTTCTATGCCTTAAGATCTCTGGTTTCCTTTACCTCTTCCTCTTAATTTCTGTTTAAATTCCAGTTCTTCTGGGAGGCCCTTACTGATTCAGACCCAAGGGTTGACGAGCTCTCTTTGCTTTGTGTCCCCGTAAGTTCCATAAGAGGGGAACTAGATCATTCCATAGCCCAGTGCTAGGCTTGTGGTCACTGGCCATTTATGCTTTGAGATTTTTTACATTTGTTCAGTTGAACTCTTTCTCTATACGTGTGAGAGTATGTATAGAGAGTTGTCTATACATAGAGAGACGTAGTTGTCTATATTTAGAGAGAGTCTAAAGAGTTGTGGGAACTTTTTCTTCTCACAACTGTTGGCCCCAGTGAGTGTGAACTATTCTACTTAGTGGTGGCACCCACCTTGTCACAGGCCCCCTTGAGGTCTGGAGGCCCTGCCTTGTGGTGTGCTGGCATCAGGAGCCAGGGCTCTCCACAGACACAGAATCTCAATCTCCTCAGTTCTGCCCTCTTTTTTGAATGCTTAGAATTTTCATTTTTTATTGTTAGGCAGTGATAACCACAAAGTAGACATCCTTTTTCAGAAGGCTAGATATGGACAGGAAATTGTCCAGCTGAGGCATCAGTGGACATATGGCTCTGTTTACACTGACACAGGTAAGCCAACAGGGCCTCAGGCTGACAGCTCCCTAATCCACCTTCTGAAAGCTCCAGGCCTCAGAGGCAGCTCCTAGCGGAGCAGAGTGCCAAGGGAGCTGGCTGTGTGAGAGAGGGAAGTCTTGGTGGCAGCTCTCGGTGGTCCTGGGTCATTCCCACCTTCTGTGCTCCACCCTGTTACCATTCTTCTGAGAGGGGAATTTAGAAATGACACACCGCAATCTATAAGCTGACTTGAGCTGGGCCAAGGTGAAGCTGCGTTCGCGTCTAATTACTCTTTGTGGTTTGGCAGCTCCCGAAGCATGACTGTCCGTTTTGTTCTCCATCCCATTGGTTGTCCACCTGATGACTGAATGTCAGTCTTGACATAAAATACTATGATAATGGCATTGGCCAATCATTGTATCATACGATTTTGGCTTTTAGCTCTACGTGAAATGTCTGACATTTACTGGGAGAGAAATGCCAGCTCAGACACATATCTTATATCATCTAAAGCAAAGGCACAGATAAAGGGGTAGAGCTTTGTAAGACCCGATACTTGAATGAATGTAGTTCAAAGCAGAAATAACAGCAGTAGCATCTTTTGAAGCAATATTTGGTAGGTAGATTCTCTACTTGTATAAGCAAAGCAGAAACAGAAAACACTGACCCATGTTCAGAAACAGAAAGTTCTTAAAAAGAAACATTGGTCTCTAGCTTACAAGTTAGAAAGGATTGCCAAGGTTGTCTTTCAATAACACCTGCTAGTATAGTATCTTCTCTGATACCAATGAGGCTGATGTCCTCACAAAGCTGATGGACTTTTCTAGAAATCTTTTCACCATTCTGTTTTTCTGATGCTTCTTAAGGTGGCCTTTCTTACTTCTTTATTCTTCAGCCTATGGTGATTTACATGTGCCTTATTCTGTTTTATTACATCTTGTAGTCTGCAAGGTTTCTGCCTATTTCTTCTGAGTGCTTTGAAATAGAATGCGTATCAAGTTATTTCCCCATTTACAAAGCAGGCCCCTTGTTGAATGAGAATGAGGTGATTAAAAAGGATGATTGTGAATACTTAAATGTACTTTTCAGAGAATTTATACAGGAATAAAATAGAAAGAAAACCCCCAAAGTTTCTAATTTAAAATTATTTTTTCCTTTCGATAAATACTTCATGCTTGTAGCTGTCTTTATTACGAAGAAATAGATCAGGAGCCGACAGATCTGAGTTCTTGTCCCAACACTGGCAAATAGTTCATGTACAGGGTTTCCATTCCACCAGCCGTTCAGTGAGGGAACTCTTTATTTTTTTATGAGGAAAACAGCTTCAAAATAGCTGGAATGAATAAAGTACTTTGTTTCCTGGAGATTCGCAAAACTCTCTCTTTGCTGTATATAGCAGATACTCTCATGGTATCTTATTGCATATAAAGTCCAAATTCTCTAGGATGGCATCTTAAGCATCTTTGTATTTTATCCTAAAGTGCCTTTCTACATCACTTCTCTTTGTCTTCTTGGACCTTTTATTTTGTGAATACTGTAGATTCTTTGCTGATCCTTTATCATACCATGTACTTTCTTGACTTTGGGTCCTTGTTCTTGCTGTTCCCATTCCCACCTCTCTTTCTTCACAAACCAAAGGCCTACCTACCTTCAAAACTCAAGTCCAGTGTTTTCTTGTTTGTACAGATTTTTAAAAATTAATTTTTATTGGAGCATTGTATATGTGCTGCCAAAGTGAGCACTTTATCGGAGCATAGTTGCTTTACAATATTGTGTCCATTTCTTGCTGTACAGCAAAGTAAATCAGTCATACATATGCATACATCCACTCTTTTTTATATTTCCTTTCCATTAAGGTCACTACAGAGCACCGAGTAGAGTCCCCTGTGCTATATAGTATGTTCTTATTAACTATCTAGCCAATCCTAAAGGCAATAAACCTTGAATATTCATTGGAAGGACTGAATGTTGATGCTGAAGCTCCAATACTTTCTCCACTTGATGCGAAGAGCCGACTTATTAGAAAAGACCTTGATGCTTGGAAGGATTAAAGGCAGGAGGAGAAGGGGATGGCAGAGGATGAGATGATTGGATGGCATTACCGACTCAATGGACATGAGTTTGAGTAAGCTCCAGGAGATGGGAAAGGACAGGGAAGCCTGGTGTGCTGCAGTCCATGGAGTTGCAAAGAGTTGGACACAACTTAGCAACTAAAGAACATTAGTTATCTATCTTATATTAATACATAGTGTATATACGTCAGTTCACTGGGAAATTCTTGGGTATTGGAAAACATAGAGAAGGCAAAAGGTCCAGAAATATTGTCCTGGGCAATCAAGGACAGCAGCAATAGAAGAGGGAGACTTTTTCATCCCCTTGTGTAAGAGCTTAAGTGCAGCTCACCTAGAAAAAGGATAAATTGCCACTAGATGACGCTGTTTCCTCATTAGGCAAATGGGATTTGTCACTCGGGTGTCCTGCACCACAGAGGCAAGAGTGCTGGCCTTAGGGCCAGGAATCTGCTTCCAGCTCGGCCTCTCTGGAGAATGAGGCCTGGAAGGAGAAGACTTCTGAGTCTGGCCAGGATCTCTCATCTGTAAAACAAAAAAATCCTGGATTGGATGATGTCCGAAGTCTCTCCAATTTCTTTAAAAATTTTTTCATTTTTAGAATTCAAGCCTCAGCAATGCCTTTATGTAAACATACTCGTTGAACAGACATACCAGTTCTTCTTTAACTAAATCTCATTTATATGCTTAAACTTGGTAAAAGATATGGGGCAGGAATCAAATGAACAATGGTGCACCTGTGTGGATTGGGAGCCTTCCTGGGCCCAGAACACGTTTCTCCTGTTGAAGCTTATTTCTGAAAGAATCTTAGAGGGTGTACATTTCTAGCCTTTACTTTTCATGTCTAATGTCTAAGCATACATTCCTCTGGGGGAGAGAACGGTGGAATTGTGATCTTTCCCATTATCAGTCCTTTTAGGGGCCGTAGCTCTGGATGTAGGTACCTATTTTCCAGGTCAGCTCTGAACTTCATTCTCTTGTGTAGTCTATTCAATATCGCACATGGGTTTGAAGCTCTGCTAGGACTTACTGGATTATGGAATAAAATGAATGACACAGAACACCTAGCTATTGTGTTTGAGCTTCTTTCCTTGCCTACTCTAGGAACAGGGCTCTATAAAGCAGTGCTTTGCTCTGTGTTTGCTTCACAGGTGTTCAGTTAGGTGGAAATTAAACTGCAAGTCCAGAAGATTGTGGGGGGTCAAGTGCCATAACTGTGTCCATCCCTTCCCCCCAAACCCAGAGGAAGTACCCAGCTCCGTAGTTTTGCCTCTGATACCATAAGTGGAACCCAGATCATTTTAATGCACAGAAGGGCTCACTTTTCCTGGTGAGTCCTCAAGGTCATTGGTCTGCTGTCTCCTACAGTAATTGTAACAACAATTTATCTCTTGTAAACAAAATAGCATACCCTTAACCTACATACCACTGTTAAAACATCATCCCAGTAGGACAAGGGAGTTGCTGACTGTGAAAGAGAATTGGCGAAATAGGGCAAATGAAACAAGGTTTGAAAACTCAGATGTTTTAGTCTCTGTCTTATAAATATCAGTGAAATAGCTTTCTATCTGAGAAAGATGATGGATTTCAATTTTATTCTTCCATTTTTTATATGTCTTAATGAAGAAGTTCTTAGTAAATATTTAATAAAAAATAGACATGAATGCAGTGACTCCTGAATCTACCAATGACCCCCTTTACAACCTCCCTGTGACCCAGCAAGTCCTCTTACTAGATCAGTTCAGGCTCTGTGTTCATAGTTAACAAGGTTTCATTAGGGATGAAAAAACACTTTGCCTTTGCTTCCAAACATGAGTTGAGCTCTGATAGGGCTCCAGCAGGGAACAGCTTTCTCTTTTTTATCTTTTTGATTCCCTGGTGTGTAATCTTGTCTTTTGAAATAGTTGCAATCAGAACAAATTACCAAAAGAATGGGGAAGGAAAAGATTTCACAGTCGCCCTGGGTATTTTTTAGTTTTCTTTAACTATTGTTACCTTCCCTTAGTAATTGAAAATGATCCAAGAGATCTGTATGCACTTGGCAGTGTTTTTCTAAGTGTGTGAACTAGAGAGGGCTCTTAAGGTGACAGAGATTGTTTTAGCCCAGGCTCATGAGAAGAGCTGACTCATTGGAGAAGAGTCTGATGCTGGGAGGGATTGGGGGCAGGAGGAAAAGGGGACGACAGAGGATGAGATGGCTGGATGGCATCACTGACTCAATGGACATGAGTCTGAGTGAACTCCGGGAGTTGGTGATGGACAGGGAGGCCTGGCGTGCTGTGATTCATGGGGTCGCAAAGAGTCGGACACGGCTGAGTGACTGAACTGAACTGAACTAGCAGCTCTGGAAAACTAGTCACCTGCCTTGTTGCTTGGTTCCCTGCCTCAACAGGGAGCATAGGGAGTTTTGGGGACAATGACTGCTATGGCTGGGGGAGAGTTCAAGCCCAGAAGGGGAGAGGGTTTAGAGGCTGGTCTTCCACTCACATTCTAGGCGCAGAGTTTAGTGTGGTTAGTGCGTCCTTCACAGTCTTGAGTAGAGGTTAAATAATGGTGCTTCTCAGAATCTGCCTTGAATTCCTTTTGATGCTCCTGTCTCACTAGGACCAAGGTCATTGTCAGGAAGGCAGCTTCACTGCCTCTCTGAAATCCAGGGGACACTGCACTGGCTGGTTCATTCATCACACCCTGCCCGTCTTGTGGGTATGGGAAGATGTGTCCCTGCTTTCTGAGGTTCAGGGAAATCAAGAACATGCCTGAGTTCTCTATGACTAAGCAGACATTTGAGAAGAAGAGACAGGCTACCCTCTCCACTATTTTTGAGCTTCTCTGGTGGCTGAGACAGTAAAGAATCTGCCTGCAATGTGGGAGACCTGAGTTCGATCCCTGGGTTGGGAAGATCCACTGAAGGAGGGCATGGCAACCCAATCCAGTATTCTTGCCTGGAATATCTCATGGACAGAAGAGCCTGGTGGGCTACAGTCCATGGGGTTGCAAAAAGTCAGACATGACTGAGTGACCAAGCACAGCACAGTGCAAGAGGACATTTGAACACTTGGGAGGAGCGATTTCAGGGCAAGATGGGTGTTTATGACATTCCTGGGGATGCCAGGTGGAGGGGACACCTGCCACTTCAGGTGTCATTTCTTGAGCTTTATACTTGATGAATTAAAGATATCTGAAACAGGAACAGTCAATTATTTCTAGATGAAATGGCATTGCCAGGCCTTAGTCAGAGGCTACAGGAAGAAAGGTCCTTGGGAAAGAGGCCTTATCACTAAAGGAAAGCAGGTGGAGAACAGCTAACATCTAGTGCCTTGAACATATTACCATTAATTGAATGAATTAATGAGCAGAGATTAGAAGGGCCTTATAAGGACCTAGGACTTTCTCAGCTTCCTGTTATCCAAGACTAGGAAGCTGGTGGAATTGACTGTATCTGTCAAGTCCAAAGAGACATCAAGAGGTAATAAAGCTCAGCTTTGTGTGTGGTAGTATTTTAAAAAGTAGAAAATTTGGATAGCACCTCAAGAGAGTGTATACCATATCAATACTTTCTAATAGGTAAGGACATGTGTACATAAGCAAAGCAGATGTAATAGTACCAATTGAAGATATGTCTAAGTGGGAATCAGTGCAGGTCATCTCTGCAGATGTGTTTAAAGTAAAGGGGGCAGAGAGGCTGGGATGCTGTGGGGTTTGGAATGCAACTCCCAGTCTTTCAGCAGCAAGCTGAAACTTTGTTTCTGCCAGCAAGATCACTCCTTAGGAGATTGAGTGCAGGGTTCAAAGCCATTAGTGGCCGTGGACTCCAAGTTCAGAGCAGAAACAATTTTATCAAGGTTACTAGACCAAGTTCAAGATGAGACCCAAAGACCTCTCTTCTATCTTGGATCAAGGCAGAAAGTCCATTTATTCCCTGGGTTGCTTTAATGGTGGATGACTCAAACATTCATTTCTGTCTTCCTTTAGTCAAGCCAAATTTTTCGTGTGCTTGGCTCAAAGCTATTGAAAAACCAGGATGATAGCCAGGTTCGGAGTAATTTCTAAAATACAAGACAAAGTATAAAAATATTAGACTGCTCCTTGAATAGAAAAACAAGGAAGAGTATACCAGTGTAAGTCCAAACCCAGCATCATAAAAAAGAAGTCTAATTGTAAATTTTAATAGCTGCAACTGAACTACATTTTGCATGGATTTATAAAGCAGCCTGTGCAAAAAGAGATTATGAGTCATGAACATGTTTGTGTCAGAATCTGAGTGGCACATTGATTTCTAAAAATTGATCTTGAGTATGTTCATGTCAGCGTCATCTCAGGATGCTTCTGATGTGAGCCTAGTACTAAAGAGTGGGATTACTTTGGAGATGTTCTAATTAGGGAATCCTCTTGAGTAGGTCACTGAAAAATTCTCTGCCATTTGCCATGATGACAGCAGTACAGCTTATCCTAGATCACAAAAAGCAAGTAATCTCTGGTTGGACCAGAGAAGTGCTAGGAGTGGAGAGTGCCGATGGTGAGGCAACTGGGGCAAATCTGGTGGACAACTTAAATTTGATGTGTATTATACCCTCCTGAAATTTCTTCTGAGGAAAGTTATTGAAGTTTGATGGTAGAAACGGGGGTTCATTATACTATCTTCACTTTTGTTTAAAACTATTATAAAAGTTAAAATACTTCTTCAAAGTGTATCCTAGAAATAGTTTTTTTTAATAAAAAGAAAACAGTGTAAGGAATTCTTGTATTCTTATTGGTTTTCTTAATGAAAACCAACTTTAATTAATTTATTATTATTATTACTATTTTTGGGCCACACCATAGAGATTGTGGGATTTTAGTTCCTCAACCGGGGATCGAACCCAGGCCCTTGGCAGTGAGAGCACAGAGTCCTAACAGCTGAACCACTAGGGAATTCCTGAAAACCAACTTTAAAAAGAGAAATATGCATGCTTAGTTATATGTGCCTAGTATTTTGCCCATTTTGCCCATTTATATTTGTTTTTCTCTAGAGTGTAAGAGAGGAAAAGTGAGCAAGTGGGTGTTTTCCCTAAAGAGACTATATATTTTCCCTTACCACACTAATCAGTTCAGTTCAGTCGCTCAGTCGTGTCCGACTCTTTGTGACCCCATGAATCTCAGCATGCCAGGCCTCCCTGTCCATCACCAACTCCCGGAGTTCACTTAAACTCATGTCCATCGAGTTGGTGAGGCCATCCAATCATCTCATCCTCTGTCGTCCCCTTCTCCTCCTTCCCCCAATCCCTCCCAGCATCAGGGTCTTTTCCAATGAGTCAACTCTTCGCATGAGGTGGCCAAAGTATTGGAGTTTCAGCTTTAGCATCATTCCTTCCAATGAACACCCAGGACTGATTTCCTTTAAGATGGACTGGTTGGATCTCCTTGCAGTCCAAAGGACTCTCAAGAGTCTTTTCTAACATTACAGTTCAAAAGCATCGATTCTTTGGCGCTCAGCTTTCTTCACAGTCCAACTCTCACATCCATACATGACCACTAAGGAAAAACCACAGCCTTGACTAGACAGACCTTTGTTGGCAAAGTAATGTCTCTGCTTTTCAATATGCTATCTAGGTTGATCATAACTTTCTTTCCAAGGAGTAAGTGTTTTTTAATTTCATGGCTGCAATCACCACCTGCAGTGATTTTGGAGCCCCCAAAAATAAAGTCTGACACTGTTTCCATGGTTTCCCCATCCTTTTCCCATGAAGTGATGGGACCAGATGCCATGATCTTCGTTTTCTGAATGTTGAGCTTTAAGCCAACTTTTTCACTCTCCTCTTTTACTTTCATCAAGAGGCTCTTTAGTTCCTCTTCACTTTCTGCCATAAGGGTGGTGTCATCTGCATATCTGAGATTATTGATATTTCTCCCGGCAATCTTGATTCCAGCTTGTGCTTCTTCCAGCCCAGCATTTCTCATGATGTACTCTGCATATAAGTTAAATAAGCAGGGTGACAATATACAGCCTTGATATACTCCTTTTCCTATTTGGAACCAATCTGTTGTTCCATGTCCAGTTCTAACTGTTGCTTCCTGACCTGCATATAGGTTTCTCAAGAGGCAGATCAGGTGGTCTGGTATGCCCATCTCTTTCAGAATTTCCCACAGTTTATTGTGATCCACACAGTTCAAGGCTTTGGCATAGTCAATAAAGCAGAAATAGATGACTTTCTGGAACTCTCTCTTGCTTTTTCCATGATCCAGCATATGTTGGCAATTGATCTCTGGTTCCTCTGCCTTTTCTAAAACCAGCTTGAACATCTGGAAGTTCATGGTACTTATAGTCAAAAAAATTCCATTAAGATATAGCAAGTAGATAGCTAGAGTTCACTTTTCACTTTGTGGGATAGGCCTAAGAAATGATTCTTAGTTGAATCCACACACACAAAATTGCACACACTTGTCTTTCACTATCTTGGTGAAATTTTCAATGAACATCGATTCCAGCCCCACAGTGTACTCTGAAATATTCAGGCAGCAAGATATCCTGATAACTTATGTTCAAGCGGGAATAGCCCTTGGTTTAGCCACATATACATCTTCTTCTTTTTAATGATTAGGTATAGCTTGAGGTTACAAACCACAACCTGATGTGTCTGGTTATGTATTTTAAAGATCTGTATGAAAACTCATTACGTCTGGTTTTGTGTGTACATATGTTTGTGTGTTTCTGTGTTTTTTTTGTTAGTGTTCTCTTTTTGTGCAGGAAATATAAGTATATGGAGGAACCGAACCGGTTATATTTTACAGAATATGAAGTAAAACTTTTGAACCATCAAACTACTAATTTCAGAAATTCATTCAGTGAAGAAAGATTTATGGAGTACTTTTATGAGTCAGATGCTGTGGTCAGCGCTGTGAATACAGTAAAGACAAAGCTATGTGGTGGTCTGTGTCTTTGTAGGCCTTCCAGATTTAAATAGGAACAAACATTAACTAAGTAACCAGGCATGTGACTCGGTAATCACAGATGCTACAAGTGCTATGAAAAAAAGATTGGGTACTTTGAGAGCATCTCATAAGTTGCTCCCAAGTAGCTTGAGGTCAAAGAAGGTGTCCCAGAGGAGATGATATTTGAACTCATATGGGAAGGTCAGGAAGAGTGTCAGATGAGGGAAAGAGAAGAGCTTGATTTCCAGGAGAAAACTGGCACTCTGGAAGGAGAGGGAGGCCAGGTAGCTCGAGGGTCAAGGGTGGAGGGAGACTGGTGAGCCATGAAGGTAGAGAGGAAAGCCCAAGCTGAGTCCATGGAAAGAATTTGGTCTTTATCTTAAGAGCAATTGGAAAGTCTATTAAGGGTTTTAAGCAGGGGATAACATGATCCGATTTACACTTTTAAGAAAATTACTTTACTGGAGTCTGGAAAATGGATTAGATTAGGCAAGAGTGCCTGCCGCCCTGGAGAGGCAGTGATTAGACTATTAGGAGCCAGTCTCTTGGTTGTAAATTGGGGACATGGAGGTGAGTAGAATATTATCTCATCTCTTCAAGAGCACATGCTGTGGGGAGTCAGACTTGTAAACAGAGAATGATGATACAATGTGGTAGTTTCATATGAAAGGTGAATAAGACACATTATAGGGACACAGTAGATAAAGCAATAATCTTAAATTGGAGGATCAGAGGAAGCTGCAAAGAGTTGCCTTCATGTTGGAGGCAGGGACCCAGACCCTTCTATCCTGGGGCTTTGCCTTTGGAACTTCAGGGTCTTCTGCATCCAACAGGAACCAGAAGAAGAATAATAAGTGGAGAAGGCATTGTTGTTGTCCAGTCACTAAGTTGTGTCTGACTCTTTGCAACCCCATGGACTGCAGCATGCCAGGCTTCCCTGTCCTTCACCATCTCTTGGAGCCTGCTCAAATTCATGTTCATTGAGTCAGTGATGCCATCCAACCATCTCATCCTCTGTTACCCTCTTCTCCTCCTGCTCTCAATCTTGCCCTGCATCAAGGGCTTTTCCAATGAGTTGGCTCTTTGAATCAAGTGGCCAAAGTATTGGAGCTTCAACTTCAGCATCAGTCCTTCCAATGCGTGCCAGATTCTTAAAAATTCTGTTCTGGGAGTGCCAAACATCAGTTCTGCTCACATGACATTACCAAGAGTTAGTCACATGGACACCGCTGGGTGAAAGGGAAGCCAGGAAACGTAATCCTCATCTGGGTCAACAGCCAGTGGAAATATTGCTGGACAGAAGGCCATCTCTGCCACACATACTATCCATTTATTTGTCTAGTGTCAGTGTCCGTTTGTTAGAATGTAAGTGCCGTGGAAAAGGGATCTCTTTCTGTTTCTTTCCCTCTTGTAACTTTGGGACCAACAATGGTTTTTGGCTTCAGGTAGGTCTCCAATGAATATTTGTATTTATTTTTCTTTAGTTTTGGAAGACCATAGATTGGAACAGGAGTGGGGTGATTGTTGGTGTGGCAGTGGGGGCTGAAAAGACAGAGTCAGATCATGAAAGACCGTGGCTATGTTAGCCAGAAAGAGCAAGGGCTTCCCTAAAACACACTTATGCCCAGATCTCAGGCAAGTTGGACTAGAACCAAAGCACTTGGCCCCCCTTTTTTTTTCCATAAAACCATTTGGACAATAGTTGCACAACAGGAATTTCTCTATTGCCATCCTGTGGCTTTGTAGATAAGCAGTAGTGAATCAGCCAAAACCCAAAAATGTAATTCTGTTTGATTTAACTGCACTTGTATACACACAGCCTTCGTTTCTCCATGGGAAAGTTTTACTTGTTCAGTCAACTGCGTGTGAAATCTGTGGCATAATTCCAGATTATTTCTTTGGTTTTTTCCTCTCTATGTTCTCCTAATTTAGGCTTGATCTGTTGTTACACAGGTAAGTGTAAAGCATGAAGTACCATCCATGCACTTTGGGCTGAAGTAGATAGGGGAATGAGTTCAGACTTTCAGCTTAGCTCTCAGAATCCTATGTATCCTCTCTCAGGGTTACCATTTCAGACCAAATGCTGAATTGCGTGGACCATGTTTTTGATTTAGTAACTCATGTTGGGTTCCTTTGAAATAAGGCATAACCTTGATATGTCACACTAAGAGAAGACACACGTATATTTGGTCAATATGTGGCCTAATATTCAGATATTTGGAAATATTACATAACTGACTGAACACTAGTTATGTTGACATGATGTTTGTACTCTTGTAAGTCCTTTTAATTTGTCACATACCCTATCTTTGCATCATAAAAATCACCCATGAGATGTTACCTTTAAAAGAGGTTATATAATATGAACAATCACAATATGTATACATGACTGGTTTTACAAAATCTTTTAGTCAAAACTAGAAAGTGTGCTTATTAGTTGAATAAAAACTAGTCCAAAGGACTTGTCCACCAAAACAATGGTGTGTGGCTGCCAGGATGCATCATGAACTATCGGAGGTAGAACTTGGTAAATACATGACCAAGCCCTGTAGCTCTTACTCTGCAGTGATTTTGTTTGAAAGACCAAGACATGTTAGGCTCAATTTATTTCCTTAAATTATTTGCATCTTGGAGCAAGTTTTTTTTCTGAAATATCTACATGGGCTTTGGGACATCATATGATGTTTACTGAATAATTGAATAGTAACTACTTCTACACCCCATGGAGATGATGGAAACGGTGTGAAGCCCCCTTATCCTAGAATCCTGGGAGTGTGAGCGCATAACATTTGGGGCTAGGTGGAATGAAGCTTTGGATCATGATTATCTTTGTTGCATATTATCTTATATGACTGCCATGAAACTGGTATTTATCTACTAATTAGAGGGGAGATAAAGCCTAAACGTAGGATGGGTGAGGACATTTTTTTCCATTTTATTATTTTTTGGCTAGTATTTTTCTTCCTCAAAACACCAAAACACCCTCCCACCGCCCCCAAAAAACACATTTAGACTAAGTTAGCAATTTCTCTGAGTTAATTCATTATAGAGAAGATACTTGTTTCTCCTAAGAGCTATGACTATCATAACTGCCTTTCAGAAATCTATTGATAATGTATTTATTGATTTTTTGAATTTTTTGTTCCTCTGATGAAAATGTTAAAAAGCAATCTAGTCATCAGGTGGGGGATGTTTTCTATCTCTTAGTTTGCTAGGGCGACCGTAACAAAGTACCGCAAACAGGGTGGTGTTTAAACAACAGAAATGTATTGTCTTATAGTTTTGGAGGGAAGAAGTCTGATTATCAACGTGTCCGCAGAGTCGGTTCCTCCTGAAAGCAAGGAGGGCGTCTCTGTTCCATGCCCCTCCTCGTGTTTCTGGTGGTTTGCTGGCAGTCTTTGGCATTTCCTTGGTTTATTGGATCACCCCAATCTCTGCCTTCCTCTTCATATGTTATTTTCTGTACATGAATGTGTGTCCGAATTTCTCCTTCCTGGAAGAACACTAGTCATATTCGATTAGGGGTCCACCCTGCTCTAGTGTGACTTCATCTTACTAACGACATCTGCAGCAACCTATAAGGTCACATTCTGAAGTCTGGGGTTAGGACATCAGGATATGAATTTTGTGTGGAGGCAATTCATCTCCTAAAACTCTCCAAATTGTGATCCTGGAGAAAGGGGAGAAGGAGGAACATCTCGTAAGTGAAATGTATATTCTTAATGGTGTTTATAGAAACCTGGTTTCATTTTCCTAGGTGGTTCATATTTACCTAAGAAAGTACAGGAAGCTCCTTCAAGTTTCCCTCCCCCATCAGACTTGATTTCTGCTTACAGTCATAAAGGGTAAAACCCCACAACCAACCCAGAAAGTGTCCCTGACATGGGGATTAAATGAAACAAAGGTTGTTGCTATAATTTGAAAACACTGATGCTGTGTCTCCAGGTGGTAGTGTTTTCTTTTTTATTGTTACTGCTATAAGAGTCAATAGTTCCCTGATGGGCTGCTTATAAAAATTGCCTCGTACTTGGTGTTTATGGAGACTACCGACTCAGTAGGTCTGCAGCTGGACCTAGGAAATATTTTAATGCTTTCCAGGTGATTAGCCAGATTTGGAACTACTGGTCTTGGAAAATTTCTTCATTATGAGTGACCACTCTCAATAATGTATATTTAACTTTGTTATTCACATGAAAGAGAAAATATTGATTGATGGTTCCAATAACAGCACCATCTATTGATTTTAGGAAGGCAGTATGTGTTTAGTGGGTGTTCCTGGATTTGAATTCTGATTCCATATATAACTTTTAATGCTTATATAGCCACTTAATAAATGTAAGTTGGGGCAGGTAACCTTTCTGAGCTTCAATTTCATTATCTGTAAAGTGAGGATAATAATGCCTTTCTTGCAGTTTTGTTGGGAGATTTAAATTGGATAACTTAGCAAAGCCACTGGAATTAAACAAGCCTTCATTAAAAGGTCATTTCTTTCTTAGTCTTCTAATATTTTAATTTATATTGAGTCACTATCTTTAAATTTCTGTAAATGGAAAACAGTTAAAATTGATTAACTGGAACTATACACAGTGTTCTCCTTTGGTCTGCCTCTTATCTTTTTGATAAATTTCTTGGATTCAAAGGTTTGAATGTGGAATTAAGATTGCTAGATTTTTTCAGAGTACACCAAGTCCTAATAGTACTATATTAATTTTATGAAAGAGTGAAATGTTGGCAGTATATCCTGAATTCTAAGCAAATGGGTGAGCTAAGAAAAATCCATTGTGATGAATGACCCATTAACTTGTGAAGCTTGGGTACATGCTGCAGGGCAGGACAGATCTGAAAGCACCGGACCATGATATGGTTAAGTATTAAATTTGAGTAGTATGTAAAAGAGAACTCCACTGCATTCCTGTGGAATGTTTTAAATAAGCATTTGGCTTTTAAAGAGTCACTGTTATTAATCAATGGCCTATCTTTCCTCTTTAGACTCTTCATGGTATTGGGCTTCCAACATGACACTGGTATCCTAAGAGTTCTCAGAACTGGAAAAAAAAATAGTGGAAAATGGAATGGAAGGGCAAGATTCATTTGCAATTGGCTGCATCTTAGAGACAGCATTAGCCTTTTAGTTGCTGAATCTAGTCTCTTTTCAAACTAGTTCAGGTACACTTTGAGGTGTCTGATTTGCAAGTCTAAAAAAAATCTGTTTGATTTCAGTTTCGTCCATGCACATTAATGGCAGATGTTAGCATCTGGTTTTAGAAGATTTCTCTGACTTTTGAGATCTTGTACACTCTTGCATAAAATCACACACAAAAAACCAGGAAGCGTATCCAGAACATGGACTAGAAACTGTTTCATTCTTGATTGTGAGTCATTTATTATTTGGCTGGAAAATGTCAAATATTGTAAATACTTCTATTTTTATTGGTTGGTTCTAAGCATGTCTTTCAAAAACTGCTCCATCTTCTTATGTGTGATCCATAATAATGGATGTGACTGCACTATGCTGATGGATATTAAAAGTGTCATTAGATTTTTCTTCAGTTAGAGACAGACTGTCAGTTAGAGGTAGACTTCAGTTAGAAACAGACTGAGATGGCCTTTTATTTACACTGGTAGATAAGAGTAAAGGGAGAAGTTTTGTAAAAAGAAATGTGGGAATAAAAAATCCCACAGAGAAAGGAGCAGATAATCTTTGTAATAAGACTCTGAACTGAAGCAGTTTTTTCCCTCTTTAAATCCACAGAGACAAGATAAATAGCACCTTTACCTATGCTATCAAAGGTCAAGCAAGTATTGAACCCAGACTCTATAGAAAGATAATAATTGTTACTGACGGTGGTGACCATTGGAATTGCAAGACCAGAGGAAGGGAACAATGTAAGATAAGTCCTGGAATGAAATGGATCAATGTGTGGTTTCTGTGTATTTCAGCCAGAATATCTGGGAGTCAGCAACAGGAAAGAGAAGGTTGATCACTGAAGACTTGGACCCTATGGAGTCCAGTCCAAGGTGGGGCTCTTTGGTTGACCAGATAGCCTGACATTTTGTCTTTAGGTGGAAAGAGCCAAAGGTAATGCTTCTCAGAGAGGATACAAAAAAGAGAGCTTGAGGGAAACTGAGCCCATCATAAGGTAATAAATATATGTTGAGCCAAACCATCGACCTAGCCAGTAGCCAGAATAGCAGAAGCACTTTTCAGGGTCAGGCTCAGACATAAAAAATGTGGAAACTGGGGCACTTAAAGGTTATCCACATCCCAAGGGTTAACAGCATAGATTGGAGATGAAAGGAAAGCATATCTAAGAAGTCCTTGAGTTTTGCTTTTAGATACTCATTAGCTTAGAAAAGTCAGGGTTTAATTTTCTTGATTTTAGAAAAAAAGAATTACTGATTAAACAAGACCATGGTTGTCCTACCACTTGACTGAGCAAATACTGGGAAGGTTGCAAAGGCAACTCTTTGCAATGCAAATTGGTGCCATGGGAGACTTTTGCTCAGATGTCTGTTATAAAATGCCTGTGAATGTTTGTGAAATCATACTATGGCTGTGGCGGGGAGAGGTTTTGCGTAACTGCTAGGCTTTATGGGTGGAAATGGTAACTCTTAAGTTAAGCGTCATCTGGGAAATTATTTCTTATTATTCCCAAGAGAAATAGGTTTTCTGCTACAACAGCTCAGTGCTTCACTGTTGAACTGTTTCATTCATTCATTCACTCAGCATTTAACCGTGTTCAGTAGGCATGGTGCCTTCATGTGCTTGAAGATTGCATTTGCACTGATTGTTTCCTGGTGACTAGACATTTAATACCATCTAGACAGGGACAGAATGTAAATATGATGGCAAGTTAGAGATGAAGTCTTCTCTTTTTAGAATGAAGGATTTTAGAAACATAACAGCATCAATTATTTCTATGAAAAGCTACAACATAAAAAGCTGTCTTCAAACAACGTGATTTGAAGAAAGAGATCTATTTATAGATTACCAGAGCTTATGATACAGCTGCACAATTCATCTTTTCACAAAGAAATTTCAGAAGAATCTGTCTCATTTTGAGTTTATCCACATCCACAGAGGGAGGATCCATCTCACTTTATATTTACTTTGTGAAATCTTTCAATCATGCAAAGCTTTTTTATATCTACACTATGCTATGATGAGTTTTACCTCAAAATACCTCCCAGGCCTCACTTGTAACATTAAGCTAAACACTTGAAAGCAGTGTCAAGGAAAAATTTAAAAAACAAATTGTTTAGATTCTGTCTCCTTTAAAAAAAAAATTTGGAAAGCATCAAATTTGAAAAAAAATTTGGAAAGCATCTTAGCCTTTACTGGCTAAGATCAGAGCTTGTCTTGCCTGGTGTAGCAATCGCTAGAGTTTATTGTGGCTTACAAGGTGCTAAGTGCTTCACACCTATTAAATCATTTAATCCTTGAAGCAACCCTGAGAGATTAGCACTGTTTCTTTCCCTGTTTTACAGATGAGGACCCAGAGGCACAGAGGACCGGTAAAGTGACCAAGGTCTCAAAGCTTGCAAGTGAAATTTTGGCATATGAACTTGAATAATGCACCTCCAGAATTTGTGCTCTTGACCACAACCCTAGGTTAGAAGAAGCAACAGGGCCAAAGTGAGTGGTTATGAGCCAGTTGGCTTCTGCATCTCAAGTCTTGATCTATTTCCAGTCACTACCTCAGCCTTGAACATGAGAAGCAAGTTACAGACAAAATGTAAGAACTGAAATGACACACAGCGTTCTTAGTATTCTCTGGTCAGGAGCTCTAGGGTGCGAGTGTACTGGGAGCTAAAGGCAGAGAGAGGGTGAAGGCAGAGAATGGGAAGCTAACTCAATGGGAACCCCGGATTATGACAATAGAAATGTGAGCTCTCTCAATGTAATAAATTACAGGCCGGCTTCTTAGCTCATTGACTTTTCTCCAACTTATTAATACTTCCAAGTTCACCCTGGTGGTGGCGGGGAGGGATGCAATGAGAGAGAGAGAGGGAGGGAGAGAGAAATAATAACTGGTATCTGATATTGGGGGGCTTCCCTGGAGGCTCAAACAGTAAAGAATCTGCTGCAATGCGGGAGACCCTGGTTCTATCCCTGGGTCGGGAAGATCCCCTGGAGAAGGGAATGGCTATCCACTCCAGTATTCTTGCCTGGAGAATTCCTTGGACAGAGGAGCATGGTGTGCTATAGCCCATGGGGCTGCCAAGAGTCAGACATGACTGAGTGACTAGCACTTACTTTTCTTTTTTTTTTTAATTTTATTTTATGTTTAAACTTTACAATATTGTATTAGTTTTGCCAAATATCGAAATGAATCTGCCACAGGTATACATGTGTTCCCCATCCTGAACCCTTCTCCCTCCTCCCTCCCTATACCATCCCTCTGGGTCGTCCCAGTGCACCAGCCCCAAGCATCCAGTATCGTGCATTGAACCTGGACTGGTGACTCGTTTCATACATGATATTATACATGTTTCAATGCCATTCTCCCAAATCTTCCCACCCTCTCCCTCTCCCACAGAGTCCATAAGACTGATCTATACATCAATGTCTCTTTTGCTGTCTCGTACACAGGGTTATTGTTACCATCTTTCTAAATTCCATATATATATGCGTTAGTATACTGTAATGGTGTTTTTCTTTCTGGCTTACTTCGGAATGAATTCAGATCAGGTCTCTTCAAGAATGGAGATGTGGGAAATCCTGGTGGAATGGCAGAACTAAAGAACATCTTTATTTTCTAGATTTAAGAAAGTTGGAACTAATCTTTGGGTGACTTGAGATAATTTCAGTCGGAATAGTAAAGTGTGAGATGAGCACTAGGTCAGGGTGAATGTCTGGTGTTAGAAGAGAGAGAGAGCTGGCAGTTGGCATTCACCTGGCGCCAGGCTCCCAGTAGCAACCTGCTAACAGTTAAAAAGGCTGCAGCCAGAAAGGCTTCTCCCAACAGAGGGCTTTTTGAACTTTGCTGTGTGAAGAAGGGCAGAGAGCTGAGAAAGAAACGCAGCTCACCAAAATGAGGCTTTCAGGTGTCTGCCAGAGATATCCAGGCCAGTCAGCAGGTATGTGAGCTTTGTGCACATTCTCAGCTTACATGAATCTCCTTGAAGGCTCAGCTAGCATCCTCGGAAGACTTCCTTGCCTAGAATGGTTGCAAGGATATTTATTTCTATCTTGGTCTCTGAGTGCAAAGCAAAGCCTGTGTTTCTTTTCGTCACCAGCATAGCAAACAGACTTCCAGTGGTGATGACTTCTCTACCTCTATGTGTCCAGCACAGGCTACCTGCCTCTCACCTTCTTTCATATCAAAAGAAAATTTTCTTTACTTCAGCAGACTTTCATGTGACCTACAAGATGTTGGGCTCAAATCTGGCAAGCAGGTTTCCAAACAAGCTTGATATCACTGAATAAGAAAAGTCAAATATTTATTTTATTTCTTCATTAATATCTTACAATGTTTACCTTTTGCCACTCAGGTTTTAAATAAATATACTTAGTAGTGGGTATTTACGTCAATTACCTTATTATGTTCTTCTCAGCGGATTTTGAGCCTATGAATGAGGTCAGAGTTAAAGCCAACATTTTAAGAAAGTTTTTTTTCTCCTATGGTCTCTGAACAGTCTCTGACCTCCTGAGGTTTGCTGTGATATGAAAAGCCAGTTCCCAATAATCCAGGTGCACCTCCTTTTACAAGAACGGAGATGTTACAGTGTTTGCAAAAGACTTCGCTTTGAAGGGCCTCAGAATAATTCTGCTCCAAATAAAGCTTCTGTTTGGTTTTGGAAACCCTCTGCATGCCCTTTTCCAGGCACATGTTTACTTGAACACTCGAACTTGTCCTGGGGAGAGAGAATGTTCAGGAACTCTGAGGTGATTGGAAGGATGCTGTTTCGGGGAACCTGGTTGCTTAGTGATAAGATCCCCACAAGTCAGCCTCGTCCTCCCTCCCTTTCTCGCCAGATATTCCCATCCTGACAGGTGGCTAGAAGAGATAAAGAAATGAGGTCCGGTGAGAGGTGTGGTGTGGTACAAGGATCCAGCCCAGCCTTGGGCTTCGAGTGTCCCGAGGACCCAGCCCTTATCCACCCCTGACTGGATTTGGGAGCTCGAGTAACTATTTTACCCTGCAAGTCTTGATTATCTTCCTGGGAAAGTAGAACCCATCTCACAGGGCTGTGGCCAAGACTAAACTCTCAGTTTTGCTTGGGTAATTCCTGGTCAGCTTTCAGTTCCCAGCTGAGATGTTAATGTATACAGAAGCTTCCAGGACCTTGGCTACATAGGAATCCTCCTGGGGATCCTGATTTCACCCATTTCTCCCATCAGATCACTTTTCATTCCATAGAATAAGTCTCTTGCCCATTAAGCTACAGGTTCTGTGAAGACAGGAAACATATGTTTTGTTTCTCTGGCATGTGTCATAGCACCTGGTTCATTGTCAGCTCTTAATATTTGTGGAATGGAATTGAATTAATGTATTTAAAATACTTAGTGCATGTGTGACCTGTGGTGGTAGCCCCTTTTGTGTCCTTGCTCTTTATTGAATATCTTACAGCTGCAGGTGGACTGGTAACGCTCCAGTAGCCATTTGCTCTCACAGTTGGATTTCTCTTCTTCCCGTATTGATGCCTAAGGCTACAACTTCTTGATTTCTCTGTCTCCATAAGCACATTTCTTCATAAAATTGCTCCCTGTTTGCATCTGACAGCCTTGTTTTGCAGATTTTCTGAAACAATTAAAAACTATTGGATGTGGCCTCATGAGACTCATCCTCTTAGGAACCAAGGAGGTTACATGATTAGACCCTGGATAAGTAGGTCTCCATGTTGGGGAGGACAGAAGATGAGGAATTTGGGAGGGAAAAGGCTAGGTTAGATTAGATTTGAGGTTTTTGTGCTTGCTTAGTTGCTCAGTTGGGTCTGACTCTTTGGGACACCAGGACCCGAGCCTGCCAGGCTCCTCTATCCATGGGATTTTTCAGGCAAGAATACTAGAGTGGGTTGCCATGCCCTTCTCCAGGGAATCTTTCCAACCTAGGGATCAAACGTGGATCTCCTGTATCTCCTATATTTCAGTGGATTCTTCACCCACTGAGCCATCAGAGAAGCCCAGGGAGACCAAACCATGGAGAGGGGCGTAGATGTGACACACAGGATGCTGACCAGGGACTCAGCCTACATAGTTAGCAAACTAAAATACTGAAGATAAGATGCTGTGCGATGGTTCATCATGCTGTTTTTCTTCTGAATAAAAAGGGCAAGGAAGAGGAAGAAGAGGTAAGATAGAGGAATGGCAGCAAAGAGGAAATACAGAGCTGCTGCCATAGTAGCATTTGGCCTCGAAAACCAGTGGGGCCCGTCTTGGAATCATGGTGATGCTGCTTTTCCCCACATTGCTTGGCCCATCACTAGCTTCTTGTGGCCTCACCTGGGCCTGCCCATTCCTCTCCCCTGACCAAGGGAAAGCTTTTTCTGATTGCTGTAAAACTTGGCTGGGTTTGAAGAGTTAAGATGCTTTTGAGAAAAAGTTCAGTTCTGTTCTCAATTGTAAGTGATAGAGAGCTTCTTTAATAGTAATGATTAACTTTATGGCTCAAGGTCACTGAGAGATGAAAATTGAAAAAATTGTTTAGAGTGACTCCTACTTCTCTTTGTGGATTACTGGGAAAATTCACTGAGGAAAGCTAAAGGGGAAAAGGAATCTAAGTCTACATGCCCTCAGAGCATGGGACAGTAAGGCATTTCTCTGTGCCTTAGGTTAATAAACAGACCATCTACACTAAGATCCAGGTTTTCAGAAAAGGCATACATGGAGAGGAATTTGTTTTAGTGACCTAGATTTAAGGGAGCAGTGGTTGAGGGATCAAGTGGTGAACGCTTGGCTGGTGGAGTGTGAACACAGTGTATTTGTACAGTGACCCTCTGACCCAAACTGGAAGGAATGTCACCAACTAAACAGCTCGTTTTGGCTTGCTTCCATCATGTTTCCCAAATGCTTGTGTCTGATTTTTTGTCTCACCAGTTTTATATGTATTACCAAGTAAGCTGACCTGCTTATATGTATTTGTGTATTCCAAGAACTGCAGCCCCTAATCCAATTGTCACCATTGTTAGCCTTTAATATTCTCCCACCTTTACTGGCTCAGGGCATCTTCCTGCCCTGTGCTCTTTCAAATGCCACCTGTAGAGATTCACTTCTCTCTGCTTAAGGCATTACATTTGGTTTCAGACATAAATATATTACTGCTCTGGTTACATATATAAATATATTATAAATATAAATATAATATAAAAAGTGTAATTACTTTAACTCTTACCAGTGTATCAGCATTGTAGGTCTGCCGTCTGGCTTCCTGGATCTGGGTACAGAGAGACTGGGTGGGGGTGAGTGGAATGGAGAGGATGATTTGGGAACCTGAAATTCTTCACATGGAAATGAAGGGCAAAGTAGGCAGAAGGTGCTGTGATCAGCATAAGAACTCGGTGCCAGATGCACCCCGGAGTTTGACCAAAGAGCACTGAGAAAGGAAACCCTTTCTGGGACAACCAGAAGGACTGACCCTGCCTCACAATCCACCCCGTCCCCCCCATCCCCCACCCAGTGTGGGCTGACCTTCTCCTTTAGATCAGGGGTGGTTGAGTGAGCAGTGCTTGTCTGATTACCTCGCCGGATTGTTTCCCTAGAGTGAAAAAAGAGTTCTAATGCCCTTAACAACCTAAACATCTATCTGTCTATCTATCTATTTATCTATCTGGTAGCTCAGCTGGTAAAGAATCTGCCTGTAATGCAGGAGACCCTGGTTCAATTCCTGGGTTGGGAAGATCCCCTGAAGAAGGGATAGGCTACCCACTCCATTATTCTTGGGCTTCCTAGGTGGCTCAGATGGTAAATAATCTGCCTGCAATGTGGGAGACCTAGGTTGGGAAGATACCCTTGGAGGAGGGCATGGCAATCGACTCCAGTGTTCTTGCCTGGAGAGTTCCCATGGACAGAGGAGCCCGGTGGGCCACAGTCCAAAGAGTTGGACATGACTGAGTGACTAAGCACACACATCCATCTGTCTATACACACATGCACACACACACATGCATTAAAAGATTGAAGATGGGGCGGGAGGAGATTCTAATTTAATCTATCCTGTTGAAAAAATCAATCTAAAAGAGAAAGAAAAATGTCAAGATTTCCTGTCAAAAGCTTAAGGCAGGAAATAGGAAAATACAATCTCTTCATTCTAACATGGATCTCTTAGCCCTCCCCAGCTTTGGGTGTAGGAGGTGATAGTGAGAGAGAAGAATGAGGAGATGAGAGAAGATCAGAGACTCTATGTTGGCGTCTATGGCAGCCTCCAGACTGTGCACAGTCATATCCTAAACAGCAACTCTCCCAAAAGTAGATGTAATTTGGTTATGAGGCGATGGTCTCCTAAAAGCCCTCAGCTCCTCTTGGCCCTTGTGTCCTGGGCAGCTTCGCTGTCATTGTCTCTTAGCTCTGTGCCACCTTGCACCTGCCTGTGTATTACACAGTGACTCACTCATATATGTTGTTTACCAAATAAAGGTGAATGCAGGAAATGCCTATCAATCAAAACATACTCTTTAAACCAAAACAGTCTAACTAAAATATTATACAGAATATAACTAGAAAAGCTTAAAGTATAAATGAGATTCAGAACCAAATCTCTCTTTGTTCCCCCCATTTGGATTAAGGGTAAGGCAGACATAATGAAGTTTGTTAGTCTGTTCCCAGCATACACTGTCACTTATTCAGTCAACGAACATGCATCATGTGCCAGTGAGGGCTTGGCACCATGCAGGGCAGTGCGGTGTGCAAAGTAAGCCCCGTGCCCACCATGTGCGCAACAATGTTCTATTGGACGAACAGACATGAATTAAATAATCACATCAGTCTGTGATTACAAACTGTGACCTGTGATACGGAGTGGGAGTTCCGACCACTCACGAATTCCTCTGCAGAAGATGGAAATATGGTGCTAATTTCATAGCGGTGCTGGGCTCTGAATCCAGCAGGCTGAGTCCCCGGGAGACCTGCATCTCAAGGTTATTCTTTCTGCTGTGAAGTTGAAGAGAATGAGAATGAACTCAGTTGCTGAAGACTTGATTGGACAGTGAGAATTTTACTAGACTCAGCAATATTCCTTTGCCTAATAAAGCTGTTAGTAAGCTTCTTCTTGGGTCACTGAGCATTCAAGTTAAACTGACATGACTTTGGCTCCAAATTTATGAGGTTGAAGCACTTTTAAGATCTATCCTTGGATGAAAATGAACTTTACAAAGGCTCCATCAAATTTCAGATGATATTGAACTGCTTTTCTTCAATTAAGAATGACATCCAGTTCATTAAAGTGAATACTAGTAGTAAAAACTCTAATTAAAATAATGATGTATAGCAGCTAAAATAAAAAACTAATAAAAACAAGAGTGACTATTGACACATCTTTTAACCATTTGTTGGATTTTAGAAATGTCTTCAATAAATTCTAAGAAATCAGAGTTCCAATTTTATGGCAAAACAATAAATTCTTAGCATGTAAAAGTGATGATGCTTTGTTAAGTTCTGAAGTGTATACATTAACTTTACTGTAAACTGAAGTAGCCATCCAGAATTTTTCATACCTAAAACAGATATGAGAGAGTTGATTTGAAGACCAAAATCTATTACTTGCTTTATGATCATATTCTTATAGAATTTTAGAACTTGAAGTTCATAGTTTACATTGATAAGTAATTGTTTCTTCATCTCTTCACCCTGTAAAAAGTTTGTTTTCTCTTTCTCTTGATATCAGACTCCCATACCCACTGACTCCTTACTGCTTACCTATCCCTTTGTTACTTCACACACTAATCTACACACTTTGATTTCAAAGGTCTGCAAATTATTTCTGAAATAAAAGAATTTGTAATTTATTAGTAATAGACCCTTTATTGATAGTTTCCTCTTGATCTCTATGATACTGCATCTGTAGGAAGACATTCATTTCATACTCAAAACGGGCTTCACATATTTCACATGTTACAGTCACCTCATTTGGTCATGTATCTTGGTTCTATTTTAATAACTACTTTAGCATTCCCTGGTGGCTCAGATGGTAAAGAATCCACCTGCTATTCAGGAGAACTGAGTTCAATCCCTGGGATGGGAAGATCCTCTGGATAAGGCAATGGCAACCTACTGAAGTATTCTTGCCTGGAGAATTCCATGGACAGAGGAGTCTGGAGGGCTTCAATTCCTAGAATCAAAAAGAGTTGGACATGCCTGAGTGACTAACACTTTAGTATTAGCAGTTTGACACTGGCAGGCTGACATTTTATTTAGAGCTGAATCATTTACACTAATCCAGAAGATCTGAACATTCTCAAGAGGCTACCGGTTATTGTAGTCACTAGTATAAGTTCAATAAATGGCTGCACTCTTTTGCATTATCCAATTTTCACTCTGTGTATAAAGAAAGGCATGACTCGCTTTCTAAGAGATAGAAGAAGGTGGCTTTCAGCCATAAGCATAGTGATAGGTTACAAGAACTTGGCCTTCAGGTGGGATCCTGCCGTTTTCATCAGAGACCACGCAACCATGCCTGTCCACTCTGTCTCTGTTGCAGCTTGTCATAGTGTCAGATAACCAATCAACAGCAGACCTCATCAGCTCAAAGAACTTGTATGACGCTTGTCAGCAAGTCCTATGTGTCCACTTGCCCTCTATACAATGTGTGTGTGTGCTCAGTTGTGTCTAACTCTTTTTGACCCATGGACTACATGTAGCCTGCGAGGCACCTCTGTTCATGGAATTTTCCAGGCAAGAATACTGGAGTGGGTTGCCATTTCCTTTTCCAGGGAATATTCCCAACCAATCATTGATATCAACTGTGAGAACATATGTACATATACTAATCCAATACGGAATTGAATCATAGAAGTGAATTGACAGGGAATACAGACCTATTAGTTCTATTTCATATTTTCAAGTGTGCTTTTGCCTTTTACAAAGAAACCATAAAAAAATAGCTGAGGAAGACTGTTTTGGCAACTTCCCCACTCTCCCCCTTCTAATATTGTTGAAAACAGGCTCCAACATAATTTTTAGCATCCAGGTGAGTAATTTCTTTCAGATTTAAGTACAGAAAGTCTTTTGCTTTCTCTGGGAAACTGGTATTTTCTCCTAATGAAGGATGTATGAAAACAATAAAACGGAGAGTTCCCATTTTTACTTTGGGTGGCGAGAAATGATTTGCAAACCAACCATTGTTACCCAGTTGGACATTTTGGCCTATAAAGTGTTGTCCTGCTCTTTCCTCTGATTCTAACAATATAATCTGATTTATATCTTTCTTGGTGTTTATTTTCATTGTATACTTATATGGCATATATTCTTTTAAGTCACCTCAGAACATTTGTGATTTAAGGAAGATTATCAATCAGTTAATTAAAAAGTTGGGATAAGAGTTTCCAATCATTCTCCTATGTCCAATTTATCTACACTATTTCTGATAAATGGTCAGGTTCTGTGTGTTTTGGGGTCAGCATGTCAGGAGGATGATCCTGGGAGGGAAAGGTCAGAATTCTTTGATGCTGGCTTTTTCTTTAAACACCTCTCTTTACTTAAAAGGTCAGCTTATTTGTCTCATTTGAGTCAAACTGCCAGGGATTATCTGGAGAAGGCAATGGCAACCCACTCCAGTACTGTTGCCTGGAAAATCCCATGGACAGAGGAGCCTGGTAGGCTGCAGTCCATGGGGTTGCTAAGAGTCGGACATGACTGAGCGACTTCACTTTCACTTTTCACTTTCATGCATTGGAGAAGGAAATGGCAACCCACTCCAGTGTTCTTGCCTGGAGGATCCCAGGGACGGGGGAGCCTGGTGGGCTGCCATCCGTGGGGTCATACAGAGTCGGACATGACTGAAGTGACTTAGCAGCAGCAGCCAGGGATTCTCAGAGTCAAGCCTCCTTTTCTAGGAGGTAAAGGGATTCAGGTTTGAAAGAGGAAATTTCTCCTCACAGGGAAGCAAAAAGACCTACTTTCGTGGTATAAAATCTTTGAAATTTTAGAACTACTGTGTATGTAGATTTATTCATTCTGTATGTAGAGTTTCAGGTTTTATAACATAAAGAACAACAGCAAGGAATTCTCTGGTGGTCCAGTGGTTAGGACTCTGATCTTTCACTGCCAAGGGCACAGGTTCAATCCCTGGTCAGGGAACTAGGATCCCACAAGCTGCATGCTGTGGCCAAAAAATAAATAAATAAATAAAATAAAGTACAACAGATGAAGTGGCACATTCACACGTGTAGAACTACAGGGTAGCCCCTCTTTGACTGTGAAGTTCTCTGCTCAACCCCTTCTCCACACTCCTGTCCCCTCCCCATCCAGTGCCCAAGCTGTGTAACATTAATTAGCAAAGACAAAACACTATGACAGGTTGAAGAGAGATCATAGGAAAGAGGAAGAAATTTTATATTTTAAAACCCTTGAAGGTAATTTTTTTCTGCTTTTTAAACAAGGAACCCTGCATTATCATCTTGCATTTGTCCTCAAAAAATTGTGTAGCTGGCCAGGCCTGGAAGCTTATAAGAAAAGAGACTGCAGCCCTATGCTGGATCTACTAAATCAGACTGTGCCTTTCTATGATTTCGAAGTAATTCATCTGTATGCTGAAGTTTGAGAAGCAGGCATCTAGATGTGTTCTATCCAACATGGTAGCCACTGGCTGCAAGAGGCTATTGAGAGCTTGAAATACAGCTGGTCCAAATTGCAACTGTTAAGTGCAAAATACATGCCTGAATTTGAAGACTTGGTATTAAAACAGAATGTAAAATGTCTCACCAATAATTTTTATATTGATTAATGTTGAAGTGATAACATCTTGGATTGATTAGGTTGCATCAGTATTATTCAGTGTAATTTTACCTGTGTCTTTACCTATTTATTTATTTATTATTTTGTATTTATTTCATTTTTGACTGAGCTGGGTCTTTGCTGCTGCACGCAGGCTTTCTGCAGTTGGTGAGCAGGGGCTACTCGCTAGTGGTGGTGCTTGGGTTTCTCACTGCGGTGGCTTCTCTTATTGCAGAGCATGGGCTCTAGGGCGAGCAGGCTTCAGTACTTGCGATGGGTGAGCTTAAGTGCCCCCACTGCATGCAGAATCTTGGTTCCCATACTAGGGATCGAACCCATGTCCCCTGCATTGGCAGGCAGACTCTTAACTACTGGACCACCAAGGAAGTCCTCTTTTTATCTTTTAATAATTATAAAAAAATAAAAGCTAGAAAATGTGATACTACAGAGTGGCTTGTATTAGTGGCTCATATTTGTGCCTCACATTATGCTTGTGTCGGACAGCTTCTTTTCTACTTCTTCTTCCATTTAAGTTTTATTATTGTCTGTCCTTTTCTTTCAGGAACAGGTTAAATAAAAGTACTACAGTCAGTGTAGTGCTTTAACATGATACTATTTCTAGATAACATTGAATTTTAACTGGAATCTTTAATACTTTATTCCATTGAAATATTCTATAAGTTTAGCTTACATCAGTATCCCCTGGAGGGCTTATGAAAATTCAGATCATATTGCTAGATCCTGTCCCCAAAGTGTCTGACTCAGTCCATCTGAAGTGGGGCCCAGGAATTTCATTTCTAACAAGTTAGTTCCCAGATGAAATAAAAGCTGTGCGACTCTTCTCACAGATCTCAGTGAATCAGAATCACTGGGGTAATTTATAACAATGACCAGTGTGTGCCTCAACCCCACCTCCAGAGATGGTAATTTAGCTGGTTTGGGATTGGGCTTGGACAATGATATTTATATTTGAGAATGAATGCCTTAATTCAAAAGCAATAGTAAGTGGGAATGACAGGTATTGCTGGCCCAGGGCCCGAGTAGAGATGCTTTTCATTTTTCTTCTGGGGGTTTAGTGAGCAAACCATACATTCAGTCTCCACCCTAACTGGTGTGACATGTAGGCTAATTTGCATCACTTAAATTTCATCGGCAGTGAAGCTGGGATTCAGGGAAATACAAAGATCTGCCCACATTCCACAGGAAGAGCATGGGAACTCAGTGCCCCCTCTGCCTTACTTTGATTACCCTTTATAAGCCCCTGATGTGCTTATAGAAGGTTGAGACCTGGCATCCCAGGTTCTCTCTTCTGTGTGATTGATACCTCTTGGTGGATTTTGACACACAGAACTCAGTCTAGGCTGAGATATTTACTTCCAATATTTGATTTACTTTGGAGAAGCTTGAAATCAAACTAAGTTACCAGTTTCATTTGCAAATCTGGTGTGTTTGTCAAGAAGATACATTTAAAAAATAATTTAACCTCTTGTGTTTGCCTTCGAGTGACAGGAAAAGCGTGAATGTGAATTCAATTTAATGATGAATCACCAGTTTAGCACAGCCCCTGATCTGACTCACTCAGTGTATGACTCATGTGTTGTTGGATTTGCATTGTTTGAAGATGAATTGCTATGACCCCTGGAGATATTGTATTTTCTCCTTAATTTTTGAAAACCATTGTTTGCAGTGTATAAAAAATTGAAAAATATAAATGATTAACAATGACATGTTACTCTAGATACACATGTACATATGCACTACCAGGAGAGGGGCTGTACTTAGGTTATGACTGTAAGGTAAAGTAGGTTACTTGTTTGACTAGGTTTTCAATAGTAAATATATTTTGCTTCTTGACAGTGTGACTGATGGGTATGAACAACCATCCCCAGGATACATATTTTGAGTTACTTCTCAGTAGTTTGGATAAGTTCATATGATAGTTTATTTGTCCCTGCTGTTTTTGTCCCCAGTGATAAAGATTCATGGAGTGATTGTGAACATTAAGAATGTAAGCATTTTTTAATTTAAATTCCTTAGGTTTATTTCTTGAGTTTTGGTCTAGATCACAAGGCTTATGTGTGCTTAAGTCGCTTCAGTCATGTCAGACTCTTTTCAATCCCATGGACTGTAGTCCCCCAGGCTCCTCTGTCCATGGATTCTCTGGGAAAGAATACTGGAGTGGGTTGCCGTACCCTCCTCCAGGGAATCTTCCAGACCCAGGGCTTGAACTAGTGCCTCCTGTGTCACCTGCATTGGCAGACGTGTTCTTTACCACTAGCGCCACCTGGGAAGCCCCACAGGATTTATACTAATTCTCAATACCCAAGGACATGTTTTCTATTTTCTCTTCTTTCTTTGACGTATACAAATCAGTTTCAAGTTTTCTGGGTTCTAAGTTTAATATCATACTACTCCATTGCCTCCCATTCTTTCTAGAAGAGGTGAGATACTTGAAGTTGTGGGGCTTCTCATGGCTTTGCTCTTTGGAGCAGTTACTGTCTTTTACTTTGATGACTATTCATAACTCATGGAGAAGATATCTCTTCACAAACCAAATGGCAGGTTATTCAATAGCAGAAATCAGTCCTTTAAATCACAGCCTTTGAACTTATATGCAGACAATTTTTAACAACATTCCTTAAAATGACCAGAAACAGATATTCTTTTCTTGGGGCAAATCATGATGTGAAAGATGTTTTGAAATACTTGACCTTTCCAAATAATAGTAATGCAAAAGAAACTATATTGATTTGGGAGTGTGAAATAAGCACCTTAGATGAAGTTTAAAATTTATGAGTAAATAAAATCTATAACTAATACAGAAAACTCAATTTAATTCCTGATATTTTCTCTTGACACACTGTTTCACAAAGTTAATCAAAACTGTGGAAATGGTTGCTCTGAATTTTGTCCCCCTTTCCTTCCCCAGACTTCTGTTGATGAAGATGCTATGATGAGTAAAACATTTAAAATGGCTCTAGTGGGTGTGCAAGGAACCTATGTATTTTTTAAAAAATGAATAATTTAGAGTTTATCTGAAAGAACTGAGTGTGAAAGACTTGACGGACATCATTAAACCAACTCAAGATAAATAACTGGTAACTATAGGAAGTTTGCTAAAACAGTCTGGAAAGTTTTTTAAATATTCCTGATGAAAACCTGTATAGCTTAAACACAGACAGGTATCTTTAATCCCCAAATGTTTTTTCGATATATTTGTCTTCTGGTCTAGAGTACCCGAGGACTTTTAACTGCAAATAATGAAAACACAATGCAAACTCTTTAAAGCAGAAAAAAAAAGTTATGAATCAAAGGGCTCAAATTTGTTTCAGGGCTCTGTCTCTACATTCTGCTTCTCTTGACCTCGCTTACATATTGGCCTCATTTTTATCTATTATCTAAAAAGGATGGCTTATTGCTCATGGTTTGGGAAAATGACTGTAGGCAACTCCAGATTCCATTTTTTCTCACAACTTACCACTCTAGAGGGAGGGAAACCCTTGCTCATATTATTTATACATATGAAATCTTTGCAAAGTCCCAGGCTGATCCTGTGTTTTCGAGTATATGAGTGTGCATGAGTGCATACATTTTTATTTTGTTTCGTTTCAAATACATGGTTTTATTTTTTAAAAAAAACATTCAGTTTTTACTGGACAAATATGTTTACCCATATGCTGAACTCAGCATGTCTTCACCGTTTGTCCTTGTCATTGCTTTGGAAGTTCTGACCTAGAAATTATCTGGTTAATTAATCACATGAAGATGGAGAAGAAAGACATGGAAATAGAGTGTGGGAAAGAGAAATACATTTTTCGTTAGTTCTACATACTATTTAAAAAAATTTTAATGTGGGCAACTGGTGTTTTCCACTACTGCAAGAGCACCATAGATCAGTTCATTTTCTCAGTTTATGTAAATGAAGTCATATAGTGTATAGTCTTCTGTGTCTAACTTACTTCACTCAACATATATTTGTGAGATTCCTCTATATTGTTAAATGTTTGCTTTTTTTAAATTGCTCTTTGGTATTTTGTTGTATGAATGGTTAAGTCACATTTTACTTAACCATTCCCATTCGGTGCTTAGTGGATATTTGCACTGTTTTTAATTTCAAGCTATTATACTCTGAGGTGTTGTTATGTACCTTTTTCATGCTGTCTGCAAAGCATATGCATACATTTGTCTTGTTTATATACTTAGGAGAGAAATTGCTGGATCATAGTACAGGTGCCCCTCCACATGGGCAGATTCAGTCAACTGCAGATAAAAAATATTTTGAGAAAAAAAAGTTCTAGAAAGTTCCAGAAAGAAAAACTTGGATTTGACACATGCCAGCAACTATTTACATAGTGTTTAGATTATTTTAGGCATTATGAGTAATCTTTAGGTGATTTAAAGTATATAGGAGGATGTAGTAGGTTATATGCAAATACTACATCATTTTATATAAGGGACTTGAGCATCCATGGATTTTGGTATCCATGGGGATCCTGGAACCAGTCTCCCTGCAGATAACAAGGAGTGACTGTATGGCTGACTGTGAATGTTATATGCTCAGCTTTAGTAGATGTACCAATTTTATTTTTCAAAATGGTTGTACCAGTTTACACTCCTATAGCAATTAATGTGAATTTAACTCCTACAGAAATTAATGTGAATTTAAACTGGCTTAAAATTCAACATTTGAAAAACTAAGATCATGGCATCCAGTCCCATCACTTCATGGTAAATAGATGGGGAAAAAATGGAAACAGTGACAGACTTTTTTTTTCTGGGCTCCAAAATCACAGAGGACAGTGACTGCCGCCATGAAATTAAAAGACACTTGCTCCTTGGAAGAAAAGCTATGACAAGGTTAGACAGCATATTAAAAATCAGAGACATCACTTTGCCAAAAAAGGTCCATATAGTCAAAGCAATAGTTTTTTCAGTAGTCATGTAGAGATGTGAGAGTCGGACGGTAAAGAAGGTTGAGTGCTGAAGAACTGATGTTTTTGAACTGTGGTGTTGGAGAAGACGCTTGAGAGTTCTTTGGACTTTAAGAGATCAAACCAGTCTATCCTAAAGGAAATCAACCCTGAATATTCATTGGAAGGACTGATACTGAAGCTGAAGCTCCAATACTTTGGCCACTTGATGAGAAGAACTGACTCATTTGAAAAGACCCTGATGCTGGGAAAGATTGAAGGCAGGAGGAGAAGGGGATGACAGAGGATGAGGTGGTTGGATGGAATCACTGACTCAATGGACATGAGTTTGAGCAAACTCTGGGAGATGGTGAAGGACAGGAAAGCCTGGAGTGCTGTGGTCCATGGGGTCGCAAAGAGTTGGACATGACTAAGTGACTAAACAGCGATAACTAGTTGTTTCCACATCCTTACTAAGAGTTGATATTGTCAGAGTTTTAAATTTTAGCTATGTTAGAGGGTGTGTATGTGTTTTTTCTTAATGTGGTTTTAATTTGCATTTCTCTGATGACTAAGATGTTTGAGTATCTTTTCATTTGTTAATAGGTCATTTGTTTATTTTATTCTATGGAGTTTTGTGCAGGTTTTTTTGCCCATTTTTCTTCAGGGTCGTCTTTCTTTTTCTAATGGATTTAGAATAATTCTTTATATATCTGGATGCAAGACTACACAAACCCACACTTACACACATACATATTTGTGTCTTGCTTTTCTTCACAGTCTTAATGGTATCATTAGCTGAAGATTTCTTATGTTATTGTATTTCAATCTATCATTCTTTTCTTTTACCCTTAGTGCTTTTTGGTATCTTCTTCAAGATTCTCTTGGGTATTCTTGGCCCTTTGCATTGCCATAAACATTTCACAATTAGCTTGTGAATTTCCATGAAAAGCCTGCTAATGTGGAGATTGCTTTGAACCAAAATTTTAGGAAGATCTCTCTTAGGAAAGTCACATTTAGGCTGAGACCTAAAGGATTAGAAGAAGCCAGTCTTGTAAGGTGAATATGGAGGAAGGCAGACTTTTCTAGGGAAAAGGAAACTTAATGTGCAAAAACCCAAAATATAAAAAAAAATTAGCTGCAAGGCAACCTGTGTGACAGAAAGAAAGGTGAAGCTGGCATGTGGATAAAAACTCAGATACTACAGTCTTGAAGGCCATGGTAAGAGGTTTGGACTACCAAGGGATCAGCAGAGATTTAGAAATTGTTGCTTTGTTTGCCGACTATTAGGGTGTTTTTGTTAAGAAAAGGTTTTACTTTGGCATTTATTCATTTTTTAAAATTGGTGATTTAACTTGAAAAGCCCTCAGAAATTCACAAAGCCCTAATCTGATTCTCTTTGACACATTTATAATATGAGTTTTGTTGGATTCTTTGACTCATATTTGGACTGAATACAGCCGTGGGTACTTTATAAACTCATTTAACTCCCACAATTCCCTATATTTGAACTCAGTGTGCTAAACCATTTCTTTGAAAACTAGGTAAAATTTCCCCCACACAACACAGTATATGTTCATTTCATGTCTATTTCATTCTTGTTTTTTGTTCACCAGGAAGAGTCACAAAAGAGATGAGTCAACTGTAAATGCAGGAGTGTGTGTCTATGCCCATTATCCTCAAGCATCCCTGGAAACACTTGTAGCTTAGAATTCCTATCAAAAGGCTTTTGTTATTTCAAGGGCAGTGCTAACATACACAATGACTACATGTTTTTGATAGCTTCAAAGACTCTTTGCTATTCTCCAGAAAGAATGCAGCTGCCTTAGCAATTGCAACACCACTCTGCTTATAAAATGCTCTCCAAGGGAGTCCAGGATGTTATATTGATGTCAAAATGGGCAACCTTTACAGTGGTACTCTATATGGGAGTGATTACAAGGTTCCTGAAAGTAAATCCTTGTTACTTTGTCTTAATACCTTTGAAATAACCAATGCAGTTCGATACACAGTTGAGCAATTTTATGGACAAATTAGTGTTCGACTCTTCTGAGAATGCAGATGACCAAGGCTGAAAAACTAATATTTAGGGGCTTATCTATTCCAGAGCACAGGCATGTAGGGTTCTCTTATAGAAAATGATGTGGGTCAAGGTGAGAGGATATGGAAGAATAAGACACAAGTAAAGGAGAATTTAATAAGCATAGGTGAGTTATAAATAAAACAAAGGTGTCAATCCTTGCTTTCTCAGCTCTACTTGACCTTGGTAGCCCTGGCCTCACCAACATGTGTTATATGGAAAAGTCTTGTCACCTGAAATCACATACTGAGTACGTTGGGGTCAGTCTCCTCAGACCATATAGTTACTTCTGGATCTGAGCTCTTCTCTGAACTCCTGAGCCCTTGTTTGGGTCCAGCCTTTTTTCTGAGAGCATGACCATGCTCCACAAATACTCAGCTACTGTCTGGCCTCTGTAACAAGTGAGACAGCCCCCAGGGGACAGCTCCCATGATTTCTACTGCTTGATGTGTGAATATTACTTCTGCCATAAGGCACTCACTCCTCCTGTAGCCCATTTGCCAAGCCTAAGGCCCCTTGGGAAGTGGTGGGCATTTCCTACCTGGGTTGCCAGATGTCCTTGGACACTTCTGTGGATGGTAAATCTGCTTCCTTGCAGTGGGGTTGGCTTAGCAGCTTTGTTTGTCCTTTACTTCTAGACCCATCAAGTTCTAGTTTTCTTCCCATTTCTTAATCAGCCATGTTGAGGGCTCCTTTAATTAATCCTTATTACTACAATAGACAATTATTTAGGATTTAGTTTGCTTTCATGGCTTTTTAGGTTTCTGCTATAGAGTTATGAAATTATTTCTACATATTCTTGGTGTCCTACACAACATTGTTTTTGATCTAGGAACTCACTTTATAGAATAAGATATTTGGTTGATGTCCTTTGAGATTCATCAGTTCAACGGATCCATCTCTCAGAAGTATCTGGCCTGAGAGAACAATGGAAAAATGTGCTTAAAGCTTTGCCAAAATACCAGCTGGGAGATACTATCTTGCCAAGTCAGAGTTTGTCCTGCCGGATGCATCAGCCAATGGTCCACGGTGCTATTCTTCTAGAACCAGAAGACACAGGTGTGTGTGTAAGGGATGTATAATGCAGTAGTTCTTTACATGAAATGCTTAATATGTACCATTTACTAAAGTCTTTCATCTAATCTCTATGCCTCTGGTCTCAGCTTTAGAGATATCATGTTCCAAGGGAAGTATGTGTCCACTGAAATGAAAGCTGAGCTTCTCACCTGCCTATCAGGCTCTAATATCTTCCCCCATTTTATTGTAAAAGAATTGACATGTAACACTGTGTAAGTTGAAGCTATACATAGTGAAGATTTGATATATGTATATACTGCAAAGTGCATACCACAATATGGTTAATTAACACATCCGTCACCTCACATAGCTACCATTTTAATTTTATTCATTTATTTTTTGTGTGGTGAGAACTTTTAAAATTTACTTTATTAGCAACTTTCAAGTATACAAAACAGTGTTATCAATTATAGTCACTGTACTATATATTAGATCCCCAGAACTTATTCATCTTATAACTGGAAGTTGGCATGCTTTGACCACATTTACTTGTTTTCCTCACAATGTCACCTCTGGCAGCCACCAATCTATACCCTGTTTCTATGAATTCAGTTTTTTTTAATAGTCCACATTTAAGTGAGACCATTCAGTATTTTCCTTTCTCTCTTTGACTTATTTTACTTAGCGTAATACCCTCAGAATTTATCCGTGTTCTCCAAATGTCAGAATTTACTTCTTTTTATGGCTGATAAATATTTCATTGTATGTATATGCCACATTTTCTTTACCTATTTGTTTGGCAGTGGAGACTTGGGTATTTTCTATGTTTTGACTATTGTAAATAGTGCTGTAGTAAACAGGAGGGTACAGATATCTCTTCAAAATAGTCATTTTTTCCCCCTTTCAATTTATATCCAGGAGTGAGATCGCTAGATAACATGATGAAGTGAAGTGAAAGTCACTCAGTCGTGTCCAACACTTTGCAACCCCATGGACTGTACAATCCATGGAATTCTCCAGGCCAGAATACTGGAGTGGGTAGCTTTTCCCTTCTCTAGGGGATCTTCCCAACCCAGAGATTGAACCCAGGTCTCCCACATTGCAGGTGGATTCTTTACCAGCTGAGCCACAAGGGAAGCACGATAATATGATAGTCTTATTTATATTTTTTTGAATTAACTACCCCATACTGTTTTCCATGCTGCTGCTGCTAAGTCGCTTCAGTAGTGTCCGACTCTGTGCGACCCCATAGACGGCAGCCCACCAGGCTCCCCCGTCCCTGGGATTCTCCAGGCAAGAACACTGGAGTGTGTTGCCATTTCCTTCTCCAATGCATGAAAGGGAAAAGTGAAAGTGAAGTCACTCAGTCGTGTCCGACTCTTCACGACCCCATGGTCTGCAGCCGACCAGGCTCCTCCGTCCATGGAATTTTCCAGACAAGAGTACTGGAGTGGGATGCCATTGCCTTCTCCACTGCTTTCCATAGTGACTACCAATTTACATTTCCACCAATGGGAACCAGAGGAACCAGAGGGTTCTTTTTTCTCCACATCCTCATCAACTTTTATCTCTTGTCTCTTTGATAATAGCCATTTTAACATGTGTGAAGTGATATCTCATTGCAGCTTTGATTTGCATTTTCCTGATGATTAGTGATGCTGAACATATTTGCATGTACCTGTTGGCCATTTACATGTATTTGGAAAAATATCTATTCATATCCTTTGCTCATTTTTAAAGTCAGATTCTTGTCATTATTCTGCTACTGAATTATATGAGTTTCTTACATATTTTGGATATAAATCCCTTATCAGATATATGATTTGCAAATATTTTCTCCCATTTGTAGGTTGCCTTTTCATTTTGTTGATTGTTTCTCTTGCTGTGTAGAAGCTTTTTAATATGATGTAGTCCAGCTTATTTGTTTTTGCTTTTATTGCTTATGATTTTGGTGTCATATCCCAAAAGTCCTTGCTAAGACCAACAGGCACTTTCACTGGTTACTTCTAGGAGTTTGTTTTATGTCTTATATTTTAGTCTTTAGTCCACTTCAAATTAATTTTTTGAGTTGTGTAAGGTAGGGATCAGTTTCATTCTTTTGCATGTGGATATCCATTTTGTCCAGCACCACTTATTTGAAAGACCTTCTTTTCCACCACTGACTATTCTTGGCTCCATTTTCAAATATTCATTGACCATATATTGTTGTTCAGTCGCTCAGTTGTGTCCAACTCTTTGCGACTCAATGAACTACAGCTCACTGGCTTCCCTGTTCTTCACCATCTTCCAGAGCTTGCTCAAACTCATGTGTATTGTCAGTGATGCCATCCAACCATCTCATCCTCTGTCATCCCCTTCTCCTCCTGCCTTCAATCTTTCCCAGCATCAGGGTCTTTTCAAATGAGTCAGTTCTTCGTGTCAGGTGGCCAAAGTATTGGAGTTTCAGCTTCAGCATCAGTCCTTCCAATGAATATTCAGGGTTGATTTCCTTTAGGATGGACTGGTTGGATCTCCTTGTTGTCCAAGAGACTCTCAAGAGTCTTCTCCAACACCACAGTCCAAAAGCATCAATTCTTCAGTGCTCAGCTTTATTTATAGTCCAACTCTCACATCCATACATGACCACTGGAAAAACCATAGTCTTGACTAGATGGACTTTTGTTGGCAAAGTAATGTCTCTGCTTTTTAATATGCTGTCTAGGTTAGTCATAACTTTCCTTCCAAGGAGTAAGTGTCTTGTAATTTCATGGCTGAAATAATTTGCAGTGATTTTGGAGCCCCCCAAAATAAAGTCAGCCACTGTTTCCACTGTTTCCCCATCTATTTGCCATGAAGTGATGGCACCGGATGCCATGATCTTGGTTTTCTGAATGTTGAGTTTTAAGCCAACTTTTTCATTCTTCTCTTTCACTTTCATCAAGAGGCTCTTTAGTTCTTCTTCACTTTCTGCAATAAGGTTGGTGTCATCTGCATGTCTGAGGTTACTGATATTTCTCCTACCAATCTTGATTCTGTCTGGTGATTCAGCCAGCCTGGCATTTCTCATGATGTACTCTGCATATAAGTTAAATAAGCAGGGTGACAATGTATAGCCTTGATGTACTCCTTTCCCGACTTGGAACCAGTCTGTTGTTCCATGTCCAGTTCAATAGTTTGTTGCGATCCACACAGTCAAAGGCTTTGTGGATCAAGTCATAGTCAATAAAGCAGAAGTAGGTGTTTTTCTGGAACTCTCTTGCTTTTTTGATGATCCAACAGGTGTTGGCAATTGAATCTCTGGTTCCTCTGCCTTTTCTAAATCCAGCCTGAACATCTGGAGGTTCACTGTTCACATACTGTTGAAGGCTGGCTTGGAGAATTTTGAGCATTACTTTGCTAGCGTGTGAGATGAGTGCAATTGTGAGATAGTTTGAACATTCTTTGGCATTGCCTTTCTTTGGGATTGGAATGAAAACTGATCTTTTCCAGTCCTGTGGCCACTGCTGAGTTTTCCAAATTTGCTGGCATATTGAGTGCAGCACTTTCACAGCATCATCTTTTTGGATCTGAAATAGTTCAACTGGAATTCCATCACCTCCGCTAGCTTTGTTCGTAGTGATACTTCCTAAGGCCCACTTAACTTCACTTTCCAGGCTGTCTGGCTCTAGGTGACTGATCACACCATCGTGGATATCTAGTTCATGAAGATCTTTTTTGTATGGTTCTGTATATTCTTGCAGCCTCTTCTTAATATCTTCTGCTTCTGTTAGGTCCATACCATTTCTTGCCCATGGTATTTAAAATGTGATTTCTAGAGTTTGTCAATATATCTGAAAATGTATATGTGGCTCTAAGGTTTCTTTTTTTTTCTTCTTTCTATATTATACCTATTGAGTTCTTACAGACTTTGTTCCATATAGAAAAATTGAGTGTAATGTAAGTGTTAAAATCTGTATTGAAAAAATAGTATGTTTTCTTTTGAATTCCTGCCTTGTATCAGCACACATTCTACAAGGTACCTAAGCGTTAAAGATATTGGTAAAAATCTAATAAATTGAATACATTTCCCAACAAAAGAAGTAATTGTAGTGAATTTAAAGTAATTTAATTCTATTCATGGAATTTTTTATTGAGCTCTTCCCTGAGAGCAGATGGCAACATTTGCTACAGGATTGGAGGGAAAGGAGCCAATAGCAACCACCCTTGGCACCTTCTGACCATCTGCAGTTACCTCTTAAATTCCTATTAAATTACAGTATCTGATCTGAAAATTTAAGTCTTCTTTTAAAAAGTGATTAAGAGGAAGGGAAAAAAAAAAAAAACAGAGAGAAAATGAAACTTATGCAAAATCAGCCTTAGAATCAGAGAGTCACAGAGAAGCCATTGAAGGATTAAAGATGACCTTGTCTGAGGACACACTCTTCTTCTCCTAGACTTCTGTCACACTATCCCAGCTGATAGAGAAGCAAGTCACAAGGCTGAGGTCATGTGAGTGCTGTGATGTAGGGCTGCTGGCTCCACGCTCCCATGGAAGCATGCCCTAGAGCCCTGCACATGGGTTGTTCTGCAACTGGGCTGAGATGGAAGACAGCTCTGCCTTTACTAAGAAACTAGTGGAAATGGCCTGACACTTAGATGTATTTTATTCTAATTCTAGTTCTGTTTCTCTAGCTAGTTGCATGGACAGTTTACTTAATCTAAGTGTCAGTTTCCTAGAAGGGTTGTTGTGAAGATGATGCATAAAGCAGCCAGAATTATGCCTGGAGTTAGCAATTTTTTGATAAATTGTAGAGATAATGATGATGGTGGTGGTGGTAATGATGAGGAAAAAGAGGAAGAGGAAGATAAAGATGAGGAAGATGGTTTAAAGAACCAAATATCAGGCTTCCCTGGTGGCTCAGTCAGTAAAGAATCCACCTGAAATGAGGGAGACCTGTGTTCGATCCCTGGGTTGGGAAGATCCCCTGGAGGAGGGCATGGCAACCCACTCCAGCATTCTTGCCTGGAGAATCCCATGGACAGAGGAGCCTGGTAGGCTATAGCCCTTGGGGTTACAAAGAGTTGGATATGACCAAGTGACTAAGCATAGCACAGCATTGGCCAAGGCTGGATTTTGCCTAAACTTTGGATGAACCCAGATCACTACCCAGATTAAGTATTATCTTCATGGCACTGAATTTGACCAGGCATTACAATGCACCTTCCTGTTTTTATAAGATTTCTCTCTCTCCTTGTCTCTCTCTCTCTCACACACACAGACACTGTCATCTTTAATCTCATATTAAACCTCATAAAAACAAAGAATGGCAGTCTTCAAACAAAATTGAATTATTATAAAACACATTTGGATGAAACAATTTTAATTTTAAATCAGATTTTCTTTATTTACTTTTTTAAAGGAGTGAGAGAGAATTTGCCATATGTAAGACATTTCAAACATTCTAAAAGAACAGGAAAACATGTGTAACAAATTTAGCAGATGATCTTGGCTTTTGACTATTTTCTACATTGAAAAATAAAATCAGTAAATATTTTTGCCTAAGATTACAAAAATGTTTAGCCATGTATATCACTCAAGGTGATTTATAGTATAGTAGTAGCTTTTCTGAGACATCCTCAAATGAAGGCACTAGCTTAATGGTGGGGAGAAGACAATGGCAACACACTCCAGCTCTTGCCTGGAGAATCCCAGGGACAGAGGAGCCTGTTGGGTGCTGTCTATGGGGTCACACAGAGTTGGACATGACTGAGGCGACTTAGCAAGAGCAGCAGCTTAATGGTGGAGGGTAGAGAAATTGAGGGGAGAAGGCAATGGCACCCTACTCCAGTACTCTTGCCTGGAAAATCCCATGGACAGAGGAGCCTGGTAGGCTGCAGTCCATGGGGTCTCTGGGGGTTGGACACAACTGAGCGACTTCACTTTCACTTTTCACTTTCATGCATTGGAGAGGGAAATGGCAACCCACTCCAGTGTTCTTGCCTGGAGAATCCCAGGGACAGAGGAGCCTGGTGGACTGTGGTCTATGGGGTTGCACAGAGTCGGGCACAACTGAAGCAATTTAGCAGCAGCAGCAGCAGAGAAATTGAGGCTCAGAGACAGCGTAGAACAAACTTATAGCTTTCATTTGGGAATCCTTGTGGGTAGGGTGGGGGTGATATATAGGGTGGCTTGGTATATAAAACCACTCAGGTAAAGAATTCTCCTCCTACATGCAGGAGACCAATCCCTGGGTCAGGAAGATCCCCTGGAGAAGAAAATGGCAAATCACCCCAGTCAGTATTCTTGCCTGGAAAATCATGGACAGAGGAGTCTGATGGGCTATATAGTCCATGGGATCACAAAAGAATCAGACATGACTTAGCAACTAAACAAACAAAAACTATATGTATAATTACATTGCAAGCTCAACTGAATTTTCTTTTAGTCATACTGCTGCTTGTATTTCCATTAGTGCTTACTTAATAACATCATAATTAGCTATTTTCTCTTCCACTGAACTTCATATTTTCGTAAAATGGCACATCAGTGTGGAATGGGGTGGAAGGCCTGGGTGGCAAGATTGTACTGTGTTTCCTAGGCTGGTTTGGAACAGAGTGGGCACTCAATGAATGCTTGAATAAATAATTGAATAGATGATTGAATGAGAGAGATTTTTAGAGACTTGAAAATACCTTGTTCTTGTTCTTGAAATGAATAAAGCAACATGCTTTCTGTTTTCATTTTCCCCAAATATATAATTGGTCAATGAGTGGCTTATGTAAGGCTGGTAGCAGCCTACCATATGCCAGAACTGGGCTGTTTCGTAACCAGAATACTTGTGAAAGTGGTCTGAAGTGGGTGGTAAACATTGTAAGACCAAATACCAACTGTGCTGTAGGCCTACAGTTGTCATTTGATGTGTGTGTGTTGGGGGGAGGCTTTGAGGAAATTTAATAATAAAATTTAAGATTGCCATCCACTTTATTGACTCAAAACTTAAGGAGTTTATTATTTTCAAAAAAGTTTTTCTTGGAAAATAGTATGCTGACAGTTGAGCACATGGCAATAAAATGGATAATTAAGATTATTAGGAGAAGAAAATTTGCACATAGGGTTATTATATTAGAACTTTTTGAATGAGTAATGCACTCACAGAGATAAGCTTTATTGCAGGAAACTGATTAACAAATTTATCATCTGCATAGTAGATGTTCTTGTTGAATGCTGAGGCTACTGGGAAATAAGATGGAAAGGACATTTGAAATGTGTTCTGTTCACAATTGTTAATTAAATCATGTTTTCCTCAAATCCTTGTATGTGGATAACATAATGTCTGGAAACTTCCCCTTCTGTATCTTGAGATGCAAGCATTTTCTTCTTACAATCAGTTTGGAGCCCTGTACAACTAACTTTGGACAAGTTTATCTTCCTTACTCACTTTGTAAACTATCAGCTGTAAATTGTCACAGATTGCAATTTGGGGTTAAAGAAAAAAGAATGAAGAAATGCAACATGAAGGCAGGGTGTGGATAGTCTGTTACAAGTGTCATTCTTTCAAGTCAGGCATTTTTAATGGGTTTGCAGATGAAAGTTAATTCTTAAGATGTTTCTGTATTCCAAATCTCTTCTATCAAATGGGTATCAGATTTGGGCTGCCTCCAAAAACAGGACAGCAAAATGCCTATGATGATATGCTCCAAAGAAGAGTTGAGTACAAACTATGACTATTCCCTCTCAGAGCATAGGACTAAAGATATGACTGGTAGTCCATACCCTTGGGAGAAGTACCTACAGTTTAACTTCCTTCACTGAACATTTTCATAGCATCAGATGTGCTACACAGTATTTGTTGATTGTTTCCCAGTGGCACAGGCAACCAGATTAATTCTGCTGCTACTGCTGCTGCTGTGAAGTCGCTTCAGTCGTGTCCAACTCTGTGAGACCCCATAGACAGCAGCCCAACAGGCTCCCCCATCCCTGGTATTCTCCAGGCAAGAACACTGGAGTGGGTTGCCATTTCCTTCTCCAATGCATGAAAGTGAAAAGTGAAGTCGCTCAATCGTGTCCGACCCTCAGCGACCCCATGGACTGCAGCCTACCAGGCTCCTCTGTCCATGGGATTTTTCAGGCAAGAATACTGGAGTGGGGTGCCATTGCCTTCTCTGATTAACTCTGCTAAGCCTCATCTAATAGAAGGTGACAATAAGCTATGGAGTAGTGGAAAGAACACCATCCTGGAAATATATCAGAGTTTTGACCCTACCTCTGCCACCTGGAAATCTTTGCAAGTCACTTGGACACTCCGAGACTCCATTTCTCCGCCTGTTCTATCAACCATAGGGTTATCATGGACATTTAATGAGACAACCTATATACAATTATATATAAATTGTATATGTAAAGAGTAAAAAGTATTATTTTTCCTAGTTATAGTGAGTCTTATCTTGGGTATATGTTAAAAGGCTACATAAGAATTTTTTACTAAATTATAAACATCCTAAATTTCCTCTTTTTGATACATCTGCTGCTGCTGCTAAGGCACTTCAGTCGTGTCCGACTCTGTGTGACCCCATAGACGGCAGCCCACCAGGCTCCCCCGTCCCTGGGATTCTCCAGGCAAGAACACTGGAATGGGTTGCCATTGCCTTCTCCAATGCATGAAAGTGAAAAGTGAAAGTGAAGTCGCTCAGTCGTGTCTGACCCTCAGCGACCCCATGGACTGCAGCCTTCCAGGCGTCTCCGTCCATGGGGTTTTCCAGGCAAGAGTACTGGAGTAGGGTGCCATTGCCTTCTACTTTACCTTAAAGAAGATCACTTGAACTTAAAGAAGATTCCTTGGTAATCTGGTTAGAAAATTTTAAAAGTAAAACAAGAACATTTTCATTTCTCTTGGGTTTTTACAATCTTTGTGTGAGAAATGTTTCCCTGGGTCTTTGCTACAACCCAACAGAACTGGACAAGGAGTCAGAGGACCTGGGTCTTTGTCCAAAGCCATTATTAAGTGTATGATGCTGGCAGGTTCTATCACCCCTCTGAGCTTGTTTCCCAAACAGTAAAATAATAGGAATAATGTTACCTGATTTGCTTATCTCACAGAATTATTGTGGAAAGCAAGTGAGAAAATGGATGTAAGCAACTTGCTGCTGCTTGCTGCTCAGTTGCATCTGACTCTATGAGACTCCATGAACTGTAGCTCACTAGCTTCCTCTTTCCATGGGATTTCCCAGGCAAGAATACTGTCAGTTCAGTTCAGTTCAGTCACTCAGTTGTGTCTGACTCTTTGCGACCCCATGAACTGCAGCACGCCAGGCCTCCCTGTCCATCATCAACTCCCGGAGTTCACTCAGACTCACGTCCATCGAGTCAGTGATGCCATCCAGCCATCTCATCCTCTGTCATCCCCTTCTCCTCCTGCCCCCAATCCCTCCCAGCATCAGAGTGTTTTCCAATGAGTCAACTCTTTGCATGAGGTGGCCAAAGTACTGGAGTTTCAGCTTTAGCATCATTGCTTCCAAAGAACACCCAGGGCTGATCTCCTTCAGAATGGAATGGTTGGATCTCCTTGCAGCCCAAAGGACTCTAAAGAGTCTTTTCCAACACCACAGTTCAAAAGCATCAATTCTTCAGTGCTCAGCCTTCTTCACAGTCCAACTCTCACATCCATACATGACCACAGGAAAAACCATAGCCTTGACTAGACGGACCTTTGTTCGCAAAGTAATGTCTCTACTTTTGAAAATGCTATCTAGGTTGGTCATAACTTTCCTTCCAAGGAGTAAGCGTCTTTTAATTTCACCATATCCTTCTCTAGGCGATCTTCCCGACCCAGGGATTGAACCTAAGTCTCCAGTATCTCCTTCATAGGCGGGAGGATTCTTTTATCACTTAGCCACATGGGAAGCCTGTAAACCGCTTAATAAGTTCTAATAAAATTCTTCTCAAGCATAGCATTCTGCATCATTCCTCCAACATTACTAATAATAGTTTGCTAAAATTTAAATGAACTTGACTATAATAAGGATAGTTTTCAGAGGAGGAGCCAAGATGGCGGAGGAGTAGGACAGGGAGAACACTTTCTCCCCCACAAATTCATCAAAAGAGCATTTAAACATCGAGTAAATTCCACAAAACAACTTCTGAATGCCAGCAGAGGACATCAGGCACCCAGAAAAGCAACCCAACTCTTCTAAAGGAGGTAGGAAAAAATATAAAAGACAAAAAAAGAGACAAAGAGGGAGGGACGGAGTTCCGTCCTGGGAAGGGAGTCTTAAAAAGAGAGAAGTTTCCAAACACCAGGAAACCTTCTCACTGCCAAATCTGTGCCGAGCTTTGGAAGCACAGAGGGCAACTTAACAGGGAGAAAAAATAAATAAGTAATTAAAACTCGCAGATTGCGAGCCCTACGGTAACTCCCCCAGCGGAGAAGCAGCACAGACCCCTGCACACGCCATTAGCAAGCGGGGGCTGGGCAGGGAGGCGGGGCGCGGGCTGCATCACTGAGAGTAAGAATCTGGCCTGAATACCCTGAGCGCTATCTGAGCGAAATAATTTGGGCTAGCAAACCAGACTGTGGGATATCTACCACGCGAAAAGCCAGCCCTAACCTAAGACACCGCCAGGCCCGCGCACGGAACAAAGGACTGACCAGAGACAGCCGGCTACAGACCTTCCCCCTCCGGTGACAGGCAGCCAGAGCCAGAAGGGGGCAATAGCAGCCCCAGAGAGACATTATCTATAAAACTGTAAGCAGGCTTCTTTGCTAACTAAAACTTCTTGGGGGTCTGGACGGTCAACATCTGCCTGAGAAGGTGCACTGGTTTTACACCCAGATAACCGAGTGGCGGGGAGGCGATAAGTCGCAGCATTGGTGCTCGCCAAACACCTCATCACCTGAGCTGCTCGGACCTGGGAAGAGCACAAAACGCAGGCCCAACTGAGTCTGCGCCTCTGAGGACTACCCGAGTGCCTGAACCTGAGCGGCTTGGACCTGGGAGGTACATGCAGCCCAGGGCCGGCCTTGGATTGTTCCCGGAGGAACAACCTAGAGCCCGAGCAGTGTGGGCAGGGAGGCTACACACGCCGTTAGCGGGGGCAGACCCAGTGTGGCTGAGGCACTGTGAGCGCATGCCAGTGTTATTTGTTTGCAGCATCCCTCGCTCCCTCCCCACAGCGCGACTGAACAAGTGAGCCTAAAAAAAAAAAAAAACTGTCCTCCACCGTCCCCTTTGTGTCAGGGAGGAAACCAGACACTGAAGAGACCAGCAAACAGAAGAAGTTATAACAGAGGGAAACGCCTTGGAAGCTACAAGCAATTGTAACCCTGTGGTTACTACGGACTACATAGGAAGGGGCCTATAGATCTTGAGAAATATAAGTCGGACCAAGGAACTAGCCAAAAATGAACTGAACCCACAATACTCACAACAAAACCAGAGAAAGTCCTAGATATATTTTTACTATTTTTATGATCATTCTTTCTTTCTTTTTTTTTTAATTAAAAAAAATTTTTAAGTCCTCTATTGTTCCTTTAATTTTCACTTTTATAACCTATTACTTTGCAAAAAAAAAAAGACCCTATTTTTTTCTTCTTCAGCAAACTTCATATATATATATTTTATAATTTTTTGACCTTGTTTTTTTTTTTCTTCTTTTCTTTAACATTGTATTTTTGAAATTCCAAACTCTACTCTAGTTTTTTAATTTTAGCTTTTTGGTATATGTTATCAATTTTGTACCTATAGTTTTTTTTTATAATTTCTGTGACTTTTTTTTTTCTGTTTCTTTCTCTTTTTCCTTTATATAACATTGTATATCTGAAATTCCAAACTCTACTCTAGATTTTTAATTTATGCTTTTTGGTATTTGATATCAATTTTGTACCTGTATTTTCTTTATAATTTTTGTGACATTGTTTGTTTTTGTTTGTTTGTGTGTTTTCTCTCTTTATGTTTCGTCTTCCTTTTTTTTAACATTGTATTTTTGAAATTCCAAACTCTACTCTAGATTTTTAATTTTTGCTTTTTGGTATTAGTTATCAATTTTGTACCTGTATTTTCTTTATAATTTTCGTGACCTTGTTTGTTTTTCTTTGTTCGTTTTTTCTCTCTTTCTTTTCCTTCTTCTTTTCCTTAACATCGTATTTTTGAAATTTCAAACTTTACTCTAGATTTTTAATTTTTGCTTTTATGTATTTGTTACCAATTTTGTACCTTTAAGAACCCAATCTTCAGGACCCATTTTTCACTAGGGAGTGAGATTACTGGCTTGACTGCTCTCTCTCCCTTTGGACTCTCCTTTTTCTCCACCAGGTCGCCTGTGTCTCCTCCCTAACCCCTCTCTACTCTACCCAACTCTGAATTTCTGTGTGTTCCAGATGGTGGAGAACACTTAGGGAACCAATTACTGGCTGGATCTGTCTCCCTCCTTTTCATTCCCCCTTTTATCCTTCTGGCCACCTCTGTCTCCTTCCTCCTTCTTCTCTTCTCTGTATAACTCCGTGAACATCTCTGAGTGGTCCAGTTGTGGAGTGCACATAAGGAAGTGACTACTGGCTACCCCACTTTCTCCACTATTGATTCCGCCTCATCTCATTTGGGTCACCTCTAACTCCCTCCTCCCTCTTCTCTTCTCCATGTAATGCTGTGAACCTCTTTGAGTGACCCTCACAGTAGAGAAACTTTTCATCTTTAACGTAGATGTTTTATCAATGGTGCTGTATAGAAGGAGAAGTTTTTAAACTACTGTAAAAATAAGACCGATAACTGGAAGCAGGAGGCGTAAGTCCAAACCCTGACTCCAGGGAACTCCTGACTCCAAGGAACATTAATTGACAGGAGCTCATCAAATGCCTCCATACTGACACTGAAACCAAGCACCACACAAGGGCCAACAAGTTCCAGGGCAAGACATACCAAGAAAATTCTCCAGCAACAAAGGAACACAGCCCTGAGTCTCAAGATACAAGCTGCCCAAAGTCACCCCAAAACCATAGACATCTCATAACTCATTACTGGACATTTCATTGCACTCCAGAGAGAAGAAATACAGCTCCACCCACCACAACACCGACACAAGCTTCCCTAACCAGGAAACCTTGACAAGCCACCTGTACAAACCCACACACAGTGAGGAAAAGCCACAATAAAGAGAACTCCACAAACTGCCAGAATACAGAAAGGACACCCCAAACTCAGCAATGTAAACAAGATTAAGAGACAGAGGAATACCCAACAGATAAAGGAACAGGATAAATGCCCACCAAACCAAACAAAAGAGGAAGAGATAGGGAATCTACCTGATAAAGAATTCTGAATAATGATAGTGAAATTGATCCAAAATCTTGAAACTAAAATGGAATCACAGATAAATAGCCTGGAGATAAGGATTGAGAAGATGCAAGAAAGGTTTAACAAGGACCTAGAAGAAATAAAAAAGAGTCAATATATAATGAATAATGCAATAAATGAAATTAAAAACACTCTGGAGGCAACAAATAGTAGAATAACAGAGGCAGAAGATAGGATTAGTGAATTAGAAGATAGAATGGTAGAAATAAATGAATCAGAGAGGATAAAAGAAAAACGAATTAAAAGAAATGAGGACAATCTCAGAGACCTCCAGGACAATATTAAATGCTACAACATTCGAATCATAGGGGTTCCAGAAGAAGAAGACAAAAAGAAAGACCACAAGAAAATACTTGAGGAGATAATAGTTGAAAACTTCCCTAAAATGGGGAAGGAAATAATCACCCAAGTCCAAGAAACCCAGAGAGTACCAAACAGGATAAACCCAAGGCGAAACACCCCAAGACACATATTAATCAAATTAACAAAGATCAAACACAAAGAACAAATATTAAAAGCAGCAAGGGAAAAACAACAAATAACACACAAGGGAATTCCCATAAGGATAACAGCTGATCTTTCAATAGAAACTCTTCAAGCCAGGAGGGAATGGCAAGACATACTTAAAATGATGAAAGAAAATAACCTACAGCCCAGATTATTGTACCCAGCAAGGATCTCATTCAAGTATGAAGGAGAAATCAAAAGCTTGTCAGACAAGCAAAAGCTGAGAGAATTCTGCACCACCAAACCAGCTCTCCAACAAATACTAAAGGATATTCTCTAGACAGGAAACACAAAAACGGTATATAAATTCAAACCCAAAACAATAAAGTAAATGGCAACGGGATCATACTTATCAGTAATTACCTTAAATGTAAATGGGCTGAATGTCCCAACCAAAAGACAAAGACTGGCTGAATGGATAAAAAAACAAGACCCCTACATATGTTGTCTACAAGAGACCCACCTCAAAACAGGGAACACATACAGACTGAAAGTGAAGGGCTGGAAAAAGATTTTCCATGCAAATAGGGACCAAAAGAAAGCAGGAGTAGCAATACTCATATCAGATAAAATAGACTTTAAAACAAAGGCTGTGAAAAGAGACAAAGAAGGTCACTACATAATGATCAAAGGATCAATCCAAGAAGAAGATATAACAATTATAAATATATATGTAAGACAAATGCTAACAAGTATGAAAGGAGAAATTAACAATAACCCAATAATAGTGGGAGACTTTAATACCCCACTAACACCTATGGATAGATCAACTAAATGGAAAATTAACAAGGAAACACAAACTTTAAATGATACAATAGACCAGTTAGACCTAATTGATATCTATAGGACATTTCATCCCAAAACAATGAATTTCACCTTTTTCTCAAGCGCACATGGAACCTTCTCCAGGATAGATCACATCCTGGGCCATAAAGCTAGCCTTGGTAAATTCAAAAAAATAGAAATCATTCCAAGCATCTTTTCTGACCACAATGCAGTAAGATTAGATCTCAATTACAGGAGAAAAACTATCAAAAATTCCAACATATGGAGGCTGAACAACACGCTGCTGAATAACCAACAAATCACACAAGAAATCAAAAAAGAAATCAAAATTTGCATAGAAACGAATGAAAATGAAAACACAACAACCCAAAATCTGTGGGACACGGTAAAAGCAGTGCTAAGGGGAAAGTTCATAGCAATACAGGCACACCTCAAGAAACAAGAAAAAACTCAAATAAATAACCTAACTCTACACCTAAAGCAACTAGAAAAGGAAGAAATGAAGAACCCCAGGGTTAGTAGAAGGAAAGAAATCTTAAAAATTAGAGCAGAAATAAATGCAAAAGAAACAAAAGAGACCATAGCAAAAATCAACAAAGCCAAAAGCTGGTTCTTTGAAAGGATAAATAAAATTGACAAACCATTAGCCAGACTCATCAAGAAACAAAGGGAGAAAAATCAAATCAATAAAATTAGAAACGAAAATGGAGAGATAACAACAGACAACACAGAAATACAAAGGATCATAAGAGACTACTATCAACAATTATATGCCAATAAAATGGACAACGTGGAAGAAATGGACAAATTCTTAGAAAAGTACAACTTTCCAAAACTGGACCAGGAAGAAATAGAAAATCTTAACAGACCCATCACAAGCACGGAAATTGAAACTGTAATCAAAAATCTTCCAGCAAACAAAAGCCCAGGTCCAGATGGCTTCACAGCTGAATTCTACCAAAAATTTAGAGAAGAGCTAACACCTATCCTGCTCAAACTCTCCCAGAAAATTGCAGAGGAAGGTAAACTTCCAAACTCATTCTATGAGGCCACCATCACCCTAATACCAAAACCTGACAAAGATCCCACAAAAAAAGAAAACTACAGGCCAATATCACTGATGAACATAGATGCAAAAATCCTTAACAAAATTCTAACAATCAGAATCCAACAACACATTAAAAAGATCATACACCATGATCAAGTGGGCTTTATCCCAGGGATGCAAGGATTCTTCAATATCCACAAATAAATCAATGTAATACACCACATTAACAAATTGAAAAATAAAAACCATATGATTATCTCAATAGATGCAGAGAAAGCCTTTGACAAAATTCAACACCCATTTATGATAAAAACTCTCCAGATAGCAGGAATAGAAGGAACATACCTCAACATAATAAAAGCTATATATGACAAACCCACAGCAAACATTATCCTCAATGGTGAAAAATTGAAAGCATTTCCTCTAAAGTCAGGAACAAGACAAGGGTGCCCACTTTCACCATTGCTATTCAACATAGTTTTGGAAGTTTTGGCCACAGCAATCAGAGCAGAAAAAGAAATAAAAGGAATCCAAATTGGAAAAGAAGAAGTAAAACTCTCACTATTTGCAGATGACATGATCCTCTACATAGAAAACCCTAAAGATTCCACCAGAAAATTACTAGAACTAATCAATGACTATAGTAAAGTTGCAGGATATAAAATCAACACACAGAAATCCCTTGCATTCCTATACACTAATAATGAGAAAACAGAAAGAGAAATTAAGGAAACAATTCCATTCACCATTGCAACGGAAAGAATAAAATACTTAGGAATATATCTACCTAAAGATACTAAAGACCTATATATAGAAAACTATAAAACACTGGTGAAAGAAATCAAAGAGGAGACTAACAGATGGAGAAATATACCATGTTCATGGATTGGAAGAATCAATATAGTGAAAATGAGTATACTACCCAAAGCAATTTATAGATTCAATGCAATCCCTATCAAGCTACCAACAGTATTCTTCACAGAGCTAGAACAAATAATTTCACAATTTGTATGGAAATACAAAAAACCTCGAATAGCCAAAGCGATCTTGAGAAAGAAGAATGGAACTGGAGGAATCAACCTACCTGACTTCAGGCTCTACTACAAAGCCACAGTTATCAAGACAGTATGGTACTGGCACAAAGACAGAAATATAGATCAATGGAATAAAATAGAAAGCCCAGAGATAAATCCACACACATATGGACACCTTATCTTTGACAAAGGAGGCAAGAATATACAATGGATTAAAGACAATCTCTTTAACAAGTGGTGCTGGGAAATCTGGTCAACCACTTGTAAAAGAATGAAACTAGAACACTTTCTAACACCATACACAAAAATAAACTCAAAATGGATTAAAGATCTCAACGTAAGACCAGAAACTATAAAATTCCTAGAGGAGAACATAGGCAAAACACTCTCTGACATACATCACAGCAGGATCCTCTATGACCCACCTCCCAGAATATTGGAAATAAAAGCAAAAATAAACAAATGGGACCTAATTAACCTTAAAAGCTTCTGCACATCAAAGGAAACTATTAGCAAGGTGAAAAGACAGCCTTCAGAATGGGAGAAAATAATAGCAAATGAAGCAACTGACAAACAACTAATCTCAAAAATATATAAGCAACTCCTACAGCTCAACTCCAGAAAAATAAATGACCCAATCAAAAAATGGGCCAAAGAACTAAATAGACATTTCTCCAAAGAAGACATACAGATGGCTAACAAACACATGAAAAGATGCTCAACGTCACTCATTATCAGAGAAATGCAAATCAAAACCACTATGAGGTACCATTTCACACCAGTCAGAATGGCTGCGATCCAAGAGTCTACAAGTAATAAATGCTGGAGAGGGTGTGGAGAAAAGGGAACCCTCTTACACTGTTGGTGGGAATGCAAACTAGTACAGCCACTATGGAGAACAGTGTGGAGATTCCTTAAAAAACTGGAAATAGAACTGCCTTATGATCCAGCAATCCCACTGCTGGGCATACACACTGAGGAAACCAGAAGGGAAAGAGACACGTGTACCCCAATGTTCATCGCAGCACTGTTTATAATAGCCAGGACATGGAAGCAACCTAGATGTCCATCAGCGGATGAATGGATAAGAAAGCAGTGGTACATATATACAATGGAGTATTACTCAGCCATTAAAAAGAATACATTTGAATCAGTCCTAATGAGGTGGATGAAACTGGAGCCTATTATACAGAGTGAAGTAAGCCAGAAGGAAAAACACCAATACAGTATACTAACGCATATATATGGAATTTAGAAAGATGGTAACAATAACCCTGTGTACGAGACAGCAAAAGAGACACTGATGTATAGAACAGTCTTATGGACTCTGTGGGAGAGGGAGAGGGTGGGAAGATTTGGGAGAATGGCATTGAAACATGTAAAATATCATGTATGAAACGAGATGCCAGTCCAGGTTCGATGCACGATACTGGATGCTTGGGGCTAGTGCACTGGGACGACCCAGAGGGATGGTATGGGGAGGGAGGAGGGAGGAGGGTTCAGGATGGGGAACACATGTATACCTGTGGCGGATTCATTTTGATATTTGGCAAAACTAATACAATTATGTAAAGTTTAAAAATAAAATAAAATTAAAAGCTTTGCAAACATCCAAAAAAAAAAAGAACCTGCATGCCAATTCAGGTAGACACAGGAGACAGAGGTTCAATCCCTGGGTCAGGAAGATATTCTGGAGGAAGAAATAGCAATGCACTCCAGTATTCTTGCCTGGGAAATCCGATGGACAGGGGAGCCTGGTAGGCTACAGTCTATGGGATCACAAAAGAGTTGGACTTGACTCAGTGACTAGACAACAACAACAGCAAAACTATAATGGAAAAATAATTTGAAAGAATAGTTTTCATTTTGGGCGTATGTTTTCCAAATGTACACTTAAATGAAACCATTATATCAATGTTTGTATGCAAGGTCAGCAAGAAGTGGTACTAAAATACGTAATAGCTTTAGAGAAGTAGCTATTCAAATGGAAGTGGAATGCATTATTTCAAAATATTAGAGGATAGACCATTAGCCATTTGGTTATTATTGCTAAAAATAGTTTTTTTTCTATAAATAAAATTATCTTAGTATTAGAGGCAATCATTTTCAAACATCAGAGCAGCTTGGTGTTGGTGACTTTGTTTGACACAATTTATGATGAAGTGAAAAAGGGTAAATTCCCCAGAAAAATTCAGTCAACTTACACAAACAAGTTAGTAATGTACCCCACCTATTAAAATTTATGACATTTCTTTAATTTCCTGAGTAACTGACTCAAATCACCATTCAGAAGGTTCTTTGTGCCTTGGATTATCTAAGCAGTTTATATTAATCCCATAAATCAGATAATTGGTAACTAAATGTCTAATTTTCTTTGTGCTATGCTGATAAGACTTCTAAGGTGAGCTTAGTTTCAGAACAAAGACAGATTCACACAAGAGGAACAGCACATCAGGAAAATGATTTTTTTCCCCACATAATCTGGGCCTTTGACATTTCATTTTAAGAAGAAAAGCCATTTAGTAAATCAAAATTAGGTATTCATCTTCTATCTTCCCTGTGTGCTTCTGAAATAGTTTATTGCCAAAGTGTCTTGAGGTTATATGCTGATAGGCCCTGTGTAAATATATACTGTTAAGGAGGAGGGGAAAAAAAGCTGTAACTCATATGTTACTGGGCATATGGCCATTGAAAATATTTCAATGAACTTTGTAGGAAAGAACCATGAGCAATATCAGAATGTTTGAAATACTTAACAGGGAACCAAGAGAAACATTAAGTAAATGGAATAGCTCATTTGTAATGTGCCAGGTAATACCTGTTTGGTTCTGGAGAGCAAGAGCGAATGATTTCTATTCTTATCAACTAAGCACTCTTTAATAGTCAGCACTGGGTGTGAAGGCTTCATCCATCTATCACTTTGTGCCATCAATGGTCATGAAGAAAGATCAGATCACAAGTAGTACAAACTCCAAGAAAAAGAGTAGAGTGTGCTGTCGGTAAAGCAGAGGTTTTTCCACTGAGCCCTAGAAGGATTGTGAAAACAACCTAAGGTTGAAATTTTCAAACACAGGGCAGATTGTGGCTAATGAGGTAAGAGCCTTTTGCCGGCAATAATTTACCACTGGCATTTGAGGAAGAGACAGATAAACATGGTTAAGATTACTCTTTGGCAAGAGTGGGTATGTATGTGTGTATGTATGTATGTATGTATAAGAGTGTGTATGGCTGATTCACTTTGCTGTGTAACCGAAACTAGCATGGTGTTGTGAATAAACTGTACTCCAATAAAAAAATAAAAAAAAAATACTTTTTGGTTATGTTTATACCAGTGTGAATGTCACAGAACTGATTGCACCTCTGACCACCAAGGGGAGAAAATGATATATAATATTTGGGTTATCAAAGAATTGAGTAAATAACTGGGACTTGTCTAAGACAAAATCTGTCAAAGAGCTGTGTCATCTCTTGTGCCATCAAGAGAGTTCTCAACTTGTACTTGCAACTCTAAGCTGCCTATAAAGTGAAGATGACAGAGTATAGATTCAGTGAAGCCAGAAATAGGCAAAGAACTATCCACACAAGCACCCTATGGAGGATTTTCCATTTAGATTCCTCCATTTGATGGTGGTTCTCAGTTCTTGATATGCTTGACCCCAAGAACTCCTTAAAAAAAAGCATACTTTCTTTCCTATTTTTTCTGTCTTTACCTTGGCAAGGACTCACTCAAAGTAGCCTAGGAATTTACCTAATTCATTTAATTTGAGACAACTGGAACTATAGCTTTAGTTTTAAATCCCAAATATTTGTTAAAATCCTGTTACCTACATTGGGTTAAGCTTCACTGCGAAATACTGAAGATGGCTTTTGGACCCTCTGGTCATCTTGTTTAAGATTCTATTGGGCAAATTCTTTTGCTCTGTCCTGAAATCTCTGTGACAGCACTTCTGTTAAGCACTGTTTCTCAAACTTTCATGTGCATACAAATCACCAAAGGACTTTGTTAAAAAGTAGATTGTAAGTAAGTAAGGTAAGTGAGGATAGGGCCAGAGATTCTTTATTTCCAGGAAGCTTCCAGGTTGACCATGTTGGCCCAAGGGTAGACTTTGAGGAGGAAGGCACTAAATTTTCAACTTTTCTATACCATTTCCTCCACCCATGGGAAGAAGACTGGTTTATCTAATTGGTGAGAGGAAGAATCTGACATTTGTTCAACCATGATCCTCCTGTGAAGGCAGACATAGGAGCAGAGGCCCCTTACTGCATATGGCAGTGTTTTTTGCCCTCTCCCTTTGCAACTGCCCTGCCAAGGAGTGGAAGTTTTCTTCTCTATCTGGCAGAGCTCCTGGGCAGTTTCTGCCTGTGGGGGCAGGGAATGCACAGCTGGGCCTATGGCAGACAGTTCTGGAAAGTCAGTATACCTGGAAAAGCTGCATTTTAGGAAGTCCTTTTGGCTTCGGTTAAAATATTACTCTAAATCCAGCTTCATCAGCAATCGAATTGACCTTCTGACCTTTCATGTGAACCCTCCCTTCGTTTCTCAGTCTGTTCTGAATCCAGTAGAGAAGAAAGGGTTATTAATTGGTCCTTTAAATTCCAGTGAATACTGCAGAAACCCTGGCCTCCTGATACAGGAGCTCATTGTGGCTTCTTGGATGGCAGAGCATAATTATTATCTTTGTGGAATCTTCAGCTCCTTTCCCCCTCAATGACAAGGGTAAGACAAGGATGACAGTTATTTTGAATAAGGTTTTAAAAATGAGGGCACCTGTCTTGCCGTTGCTGGATTTCTTACATCTTCAGAACCTGTTGAAGTTTAGGTCCCCTTAGAATGCTGGAATTCAGATGAGAGGAGAAGCCTGTTTTACTTATGGACCCCCTCGGAAAGTCCTGTGGCTCAGAGCAGTACAGGTGTCAGGCTTTTAGCTAAAAGAATAGGGTGCTATTTTAAGGAGGTTACAGGCTCTAAGAGCTTAGCTGTAACAACAATGGCTCTAGTTTGGTTTAATTCTATCCATTGAATCTCCTCTTTGGACACCTTGTAGTACCAATTACTCCTTCACCAACTTGGAAATTTGTCTGTCACTCAGCCTCACATGGTGATGTTGCCTTTAAACCTTGTCTGACACAAAGTCTAGACCCTCAGGCAGCCACTGAAAATAATCCAATTTTGTGTTCTCTTTTATAGGAACTGGATTTGTGGCATATTTGGAAGAATATGGGCTACAGTGTTAAACCAAAATTCAAATATCAGCCCTGTCTATTATTAGCTAGATGCTTTAGAGTCTAGGGCTTGTTTAACCTTTTTGAGCTCTTGCTTATTTGTCTAAAAAGTAAGTAAAAATATTTACAGTTAAATGAGGTAGCATAATAAAGTACCCGGCCTAGAGTAGATACATAATAAATGGTGGCTACTACTATTGAACTGTGGTGTTAGAGAAGACTCTTGAGAGTCCCTTGGACAGCAAGGAGATCCAACCAGTCCATCCTAAAGGAAATCAGTTCTGAATATTCATTGGAAGGACTGATGCTGAAGCTGAAACTCCAATACTTTGGCCACCTGATGTGAAGAACTGACTCACTGGAAAAGCCCCTGATGCTGGGAAAGATTGAAGGCCGAAGGAGAAGGGGACGACAGAGAATGGGATGGCTAGACGGCATCACTGACTCAATGGACATGAGTTTGAGTAAGCTCCGGGAGTTGGTGATGGACAGGGAAGCCTGGCGTGCTGCAGTCCATGGGGTCACAAAGAGTCGGACGTGACTGAGCGACTAAATTAAACTACTATTAATATTATAACATTTTAATTCAACCTTTGCTTTGTGCTATTCTCCAAGCTTTAGGAGATCATGACCTCCAATGTCTACTTCCTGTCATAATCCACAGGAAAATTCAAATACAAGCATTGTCTGAGTTCAGTTGCTTACTAATCTTGATCAACTTATAAAAATAAAGTCAAGTAGTAATGTGCCTGAAAACAATATGTTCATGTCAGGGAGGAAGAAATTTTCCTCTGTGCTTCTAGGGTATTTTGTCTGGGATAAGAATTAAATTGCCATGAGATACATTAACAGGAAAACATCAAACAAAAGTTTAATAGCAGGTATACATGGGAGAGACCCAGAAGAACTGAGAAATTTGCCAAAATGACTGAAACCCTCACTTTAAATATCATCTTCAGCTAAAGACAAAAGAGGAGGTTAGCAGCAGTGGTTTGGGATTTAGAGGGGGAGAAAGACTATCCACATGAAGATAGAAAAGCAATTATTTGGGAACTAAATGCTTGCTGGGCTTCATGGAGACAATGGGACAAAGAGTGGACTCTGATCTCTAGGCTCTGCTGAGTTCCCCCCACCAACCCTAGCCCTTATTCTTAGCAGATATCTCTGGTGATAGCTCTATTCTGGAAGAGGCCCTCTATCTAAATTTTTTTAAGGCAATTAGGAGGAAGGTCAAAATTCCTTCTTGAGTCCTTTGGGCCTTGATATTTTTCAGCTCAAAATAGTCTACATGCCAAAGAGATATTTTGTGGTGACAAGTTTTGCTTGGCTGTGTACACAATTTAGAATTTTCTGTTATGTTAATGGTTCTACTAATATCTTTCATTCTCTTGATATTTTAAATACGGTAAATATATGGCAAGGTGTCTCTGAAAACTTAATATTTGAGGTTAAGAGCGATTATGAGGGACTTCCCTGGTGGTCCAGTGATTAAGACTCTGCGCTTCCATTGCAGGGAGCATGGCTTCAATCCCTGTTTGAGGAACTAAGGTCCTGTATGCCATGCAGCATGGCCAGGAAAAAAAGATAACAGGTAAGTGAACTCAAAACTACCAGATAATTTCAGTCCTTCCATATTGAAAGAGAACAGATACTCAAGCTTGGCAACAGGTTGCTACCTCTTATGATCAAAACATGAGGAAGTTACTAAGAACATTGAAATGACACCTGACAGGTTTGATAGTAATATGCAAAGCAGTGTTATAATATACAAGTGTGTTACAATGGGAGAAGGCAATGGCACCCCACTCCAGTACTCTTGCCTGGAAAATCCCATGGGCAGAGGAGCCTGGTAGGCTGCAGTCCATGGGGTTGCTAGGAGTCGGACATGACTGAGCGACTTCACTTTCACTTTTCACTTTCATGCATTGGAGAAGGAAATGGCAACCCACTCCAGTGTTCTTGCCCGGAGAATCCCAGAGACAGGTGAGACTTTTGGGCTGCCGTCTATGGGGTCGCACAGAGTCGGACACGACTGAAGCGACTTAGCAGCAGCAGCAGTGTTACAATGAGAAACATCTTCCTTTTTCTTCTTTAAATACCCACAAGGAAGGGGCATAACCAGTCTCTTAAACTCATTATTTATTTTAATTTCTTTGACATCATTTGCTATCTCATCTTCATGAAAAGAACACCTGTGAGAACCAAAAATAGCACTCACTTTTAAAGACTTAATGGTAAACAAATATGAATTGTTGTAACCAGTTAAAGTCAAAGCTCTGATTTCATAGAAAATTAAGAGGTACATATATTTAGCAGGTTTTCTTTATGGAGATGGGGATGGTGAAGGCAATGCCATTTGATAAAGATCACACTAACTAAAAAATTTGAACTGTTGGAGAAATTCTTCTTTAAAACTATTTGATCAAGAGAATGATTGTTTTTTTTTGAAAAGAGGTATTGTTTTAACATAATTTGCTAATTTACAGAAATCTACATTCCTTCAAGGCAGTGCTCTTTATTTGTTTGGTTCTCCGACATGTGCCAAATGCCTAGAACTGTACCTGATACTCAGCAGTGTTCAATAAATATTTGCTGAATGAACTCAAGTATCAGTTTTTTAATATGTGACCAGTCATGCTATTAATGGAGAAGGAAATGGCAACTCACTACAGTATTCTTGCCTGAAGAATCCCGTGGGCAGGGGAGCCTGGTGGGCTGCTGTCCATGGGGTCGCAAAGAGTCAGACATGACTAAGTGACGTCACTTTCACTTTCAATCATGTTAGGACAAAGAGCACTTATTGTCCTTCACTTGTCAAACTGATGAATTTTTAAAACCTTTTTCTTTAAAAGAGAAATGAAAGAAGAAAAGAGAAAATTTCCGTTTTCACAAGTGTGACCATTCATTCCTCTAAGTGGAGAGAAATATGAGAACACACTCAAATAAGTTCAAACCTAATTGTAACTCAAGTCTGTCCTGCTCTTGGCACAGAATGAGACAAGTCAAACAAGTCAGTTCAGAACCTCTGTTCCGACAGTGACTCAGGGATCTGGGTCGCTTTCACTTTGAAACTGTCATTTTGGAGGGCTTTACTTCTAGCCACGTGGATAGCAGAGAGGAGTGTGGACAACTCACATGAACATTTTAATTGGCTTGGGCTAGTAGGAAGGTTTCCTTCAACTCAAATCCCCATTGGTGGGGACTCAGTCATATCATTTCCTCCTTGCTGCAAAGATGGCTGGGAAATATAGTGACTATTGTCTCTTCCATGGTGAATATCAATAGCTCAACAGCACAGACTTGATGTTGTAACATAGTTTAAAATATAAATTGTTACATTTTAGAAGCAGAATCTGATAGTGGGCTAGGAGAGACTCTCTCATTTGCATATACTGGTATTTTCTGTTTTTTCAGCCAACTGAAAAGTGATTCCAGATTTTCATTCTCAACAGACTGGCATTTCTTTTGGTCCTGTTTAAATATATCTCTTCCAATGGGCTAGTGGTTTGTTAACAGCTTCCGTTGTTTTTTCTCTACTGTTATTAACAGAGTATGCTTTCTTTGACCCTGGTTTCAACCAGCCATACTGGCATGTGGTCTGGACAAATGTGTCATTAATTTTCTTTAACTGATCCTGGAACTTGGATTATTGTATTTATACAGTAGATGTGTTTTTACCTCCAGAACATGGAATGAGAAACTAAAAACATTTTACTCAGCAATTTAAGAGAACATTCAAAATTAATAAACAAACAAACAAAAAAACCCCAGCAGCAACAGCAAGAACAACAAGAACAAACAATTTTTTGTCCTTGAAGACATGAGGTCAGTGCACACCTTTCCTGGTGCTCAAGTACCTGTTTTTCTTGTTAGATTGCAGAGAATGGTTTGAGTGGTTTTGTAACTTGTATCCATCCAAGTCTTGAACTATGATTTCATGGATTGCTTTGTCTTTTTATCAACCTGAAAACAACTTTTCTGTATTAATGGAACTGATTTTGCAGCAGTGATTAAATATATTTCTTCATCCTAGGCTAGAATTTTGATCAAATTCCTATGTGATTATCACTCCTTCACAAATGTATAGTCTCAGTGATTGTGTAAAGGAGCATTTGGAGCCTGTTGGATCATCCCTAAAATCTAGAGAATCTGATTTGCACAGGCAGTGTTCCTTAAGTTATCTGGAAATAATCAATAGCCAAAATATAAGGGTAAAATGCCAGATTCTCTTCTTGCCTCTCAGCAGATTGTGTCAAGCTTTCACGCATTTTCATGATATTATTTTGGCATTCCAAGTTCAAGGGCAATTTTTGATACAAGAAATCTGGCTTTGAATTTTCTGGATATTTTCTTGTTTTAGAAAATTTAGAGCTTTGGATATTTAGGGCTATCTCTTTGGATTATGTTTTGAATATCCCCTAAATGATGTTGTACAACTATTTGGAATTAGATGCATAGTTACACATAGGAAACTTGCTGGCCTTCACATTTCCTCACTTTTCTTTTTAAAGTCAACACAGTATTTACTTCTAGAGATTTCCTTTATATATGCTGTGCATTCCCTATACTGAGCTTCCTTATATTTTAGACTGTGTATCACAAAATATTGAAAAGACAAAGGAGTAACTGTGGATCCTGCAGTCTAGAATCTCCAGGGACTTAACAATTGGGAACATTTACTTCTGTCACCCTCAGAAGAGTAATGGTAGAAAGGAAAGAAATTGAGAAACACTGTGACAAATTTCACATAAAAATGTGTTATAAAGATCTGAGAAAAATGAGTAGAAAAAATTGAGAGTTGTTAACTTGAAAAATGTTAAATAACATGGCATATAAATCCATTTGGAAAGTTTTTGGCTCAGTGGTAATAGATTTTTGGTGTGCTAAATGCAATTTTCTTTTTGGGCAGGGGACAGGAGATGGAAGCGAGGCCAAGGAGTCGAAGCAGAAGGAAGGTTAAATCTGATTAATTTCTAAGCAATGTAGAATTGTTGTCTTGTTGTCAGCCTGTTTTTCTTAATCTAACTTCAGATGTCACCAAACAACATTTATATTATGTGTTTCCTTGTGTGTTAGTCAAGCCTAATTTACTTTATTGACTAGGAGGCTTGTGATAGACATGCTAATTCCCTACACTGAGTCTATTTTATCTGTCTCTGTGGTATAAGAATTCCATGCTTTTGTTTAAAGTGGCAATGTGCCCAAAATTCCTTGCAACTAGTGGTGGTCATATGACCCACTCTTGGCCGATGAAATGTTAAGAAAGTCTACTGGTGGAGCTTCCAAAAAATAAAACACCACTTTTTCTAATAAAAGGTGAAAAATCTCACATGGCATGTGTCTGTTGTCCTTTGCCCTTTCCCTTTCCTCTTGCCTGGAATGAGAACTTTATACGTGAAGGTGCAGCAGCCATCCTGTGATCATTAGACAAAGGATCCCATGTTAAGGATGACAAAATATGGTACAGAAAGAGCTTTTTTCCTTGAACAATTGTTTCAGCCTTGGACTGTCCACCTGTAGAGTCCTTGTAAAATGAGATCTATAGCCTTCTGCTTGTTTAAGCTGCCCTGGTTGGTTTCTGTTCCATGCCACCAAATGTAATCCTAAATGACTCAGCTTAATTTGACAGTGGTTTTGTAAGTTCTACAATAGGATCCTTTCTATTTCCACAGGGAGACTAGAGACCAACTATTTTATTGTCTTCCTCTGTCTGTGCAGATAACTGAAATTACCAACACACAAAGGCTAAAGTCATCATGAAGGTATCTCCTTTCTGATAGCTGAAACAGTTAATAAGAAGAAATGAAAATGCAATGCTTTTTGTCAGATCATCTTTTATGCCCTTGATCCCCCATAACTGCTCTTTTGGAAATTTTTTTTGGGAATGTACTGCTTCCCTGTTCTTTATATCCATCAAGGCCATCTTGAGAGTCTCTCCCACATTGCTCCCTTTCATTCTGGGTTAGTACAAATGCATAATTTTCTGGACACATTTTACAACCTATTTTAGAGCTGAAAGGACCTTAGAAATGGTCTTTCTCTATGTGGAGAAAAAAGAGTGAGATAATTGTGCAGGTGAAAATTTTCAAGTGAAACACAACTTACTGGCAGTCTTTGTGTGTGACAAGCACTGATTATAATGGCAAACACTTATGTTTTTACTATATTTCCAGCCCAGTGCTAAACAACATTCACGCTTCATTAACATTTCATCCTTCCAACAACATCACAAGAAAGCATCTTCATTTTACAGATGAGGAAACTCAGGCATGGAAAGGTGAATTAACTTCTCAAGGTCATATATCTAGTCACGCCTCACTTCAGGGAAGTCTGGGAAACGGAACACTGAACCACTCATCCTTTACCATAACAGATGTCAAGCAAATCAAAATATCATATGATTGGTCTGTTACAGGTTAATAGAAACCTCGACAGTTGCCCTGTCACATGTTAATCACTTGTAAGTAGTTCGAGGATAGTAAGATCTCCATTCATCCCTCTTACACTGTTGGTGGGAATGCAAACTAGTACAGCCACTATGGAGAACAGTGTGGAGATTCCTTAAAAAACTGGAAATAGAACTGCCTTATGATCCAGCAATCCCACTGCTGGGCATACACACCAAGGAAACCAGAAGGGAAAGAGACACGTGTACCCCAATGTTCATCGCAGCACTGTTTATAATAGCCAGGACATGGAAGCAACCTAGATGCCCATCAGCAGATGAATGGATAAGCAAGCTGTGGTACATATACACAATGGAGTATTACTCAGCCATTAAAAAGAATACATTTGAATCAGTTCTAATGAGGTGGATGAAACTGGAGCCTATTATACAGAGTGAAGTAAGCCAGAAGGAAAAACATAAATACAGTATACTAACGCATATATATGGAATTTAGAAAGATGGTAACGATAACCCTGTATACGAGACAGCAAAAGAGACACTGATGTATAGAACAGTCTTATGGACTCTGTGGGAGAGGGTGGGAAGATTTGGGAGAATGGCATTGAAACATGTGAAATGTCATGTATGAAACGAGATGCCAGTCCAGGTTCAGTGCACGATGCTGGATGCTTGGGGCTGGTGCGCTGGGAAGGCCCAGGGGGATGGTATGGGGAGGTTGGGAGGGAGGAGGGTTCAGGATGGGGAGCATGTGTATATCTGAAATTAAAAAATTAAAAAAAAAAAAAAGAAAAGTAGAAAAAGAGAAAAAAAAAAGGAAAAAGAAAGAGAAAAAAAAAAAAAAGATCTCCATTCATTCACTCTATAAATGAGCAGTTACTATATTTCAGGCATTAAGCCTGGTCTTGGAGATATAACATGGTACAAATTCCAGTTCTTGCTTTCAAGGAACTTACAGCTTATAGGGGGAGACTGAGAAGTAAAAAGGCAAGTAAGTGCTGTATTCTATAGGCAGTAATAGAGAAGGTGTCATAGGCATGGACAGTATCATCAGCTGAGGACAAAAGTAGGAAAGAGCACGGTGCGCAGTGGCATGGCAGGTGAGCAGTGTGGCTGGACTGTTAACTCAAGTGGTCATATGGCTACAAGTAGGATGCGCGTTTGCTCGATAAGCGAAGTGAGAAGTCATCAAACGGCTTCACTTGGAAGAGTGATGTGATCAGATTTATATTATAGGAAAATCACCCTGGCTGTTCTATAGGGGCAATGTCAAAATGAGGTTTTTGATTCTGTGTTTAGAAGACATCATTTTTTTGTTTTTCACATTCTTTGTTTTCATACCACACATGATAAATACTCACCAGAAATTAAGGAAAGAAGAAAGCAGATTCCTTGTTTTATTACAAATACATCAGGACGTTGGGATAAGAGTTGGATTTTCTGTGTATATTTGGCTAATTTAGAATAAATTGCTTCAGGTGAATATGAACTAGTCTTATAGATTTGAGACAGAGCAATATTGAGTTTGGCTTCCCCAGTGGCTCAGAGGTAAAGAATCCACCTATAATGAAGGAGACATGGAGATGGAGTTTCAATCCTTGGGTTGGAAAGATCCACTGGAATAGGGAATGGCAACCTGCTCCAGTATTCTTGCCTGGAAAACCCCATGGACAGAGGAGTCTGGTAGGCTACAGTCCATAGCGTTGCAGAGAGTCAGAGATGACTAAGCACTCTTACATCACACTAATTTTACATCAATATTGAGATTAATGCATTTGTGTACATTTGACTGTGTTGTTTACAGCTTTCTATGACTGAATAGAAAGTACAATAGACTTTATGCTGACAAATAATGCACTCTCTTTTAGCAAACTTACATATAAAAAGGAAAAACTATTCTTGCCCTTTCTAAAAGGTCGAGTGCTTTATCCTGAAGGGCACCTCTTTAAGCCACATTCCAAGGCATCCTTATCACAGTTAGAGTTACTCTTCTAAATTAACAAAAACATCCCAGTGACTACTCTATGTCACATCAAAGTTGTGAGACAAAAAAAAAAAGTTAGGTGATTATGCAAATGAAACCTTCTCCACTTGTGCTAAATAAAATGATAGCCCTTTGTTCCATGATTCATTATCATGCTCAGTCCACTCACATGTGGGTGACTGCCCTTTCTGAGCCAACGTGGAAGAAGAAAACAAAGCCCCATTTTCAACATCATACCCAGTGATGATGAATGTCTGCAATAAAGTTCATAATATGACACACAATACTTGTACAATAAATACTGAAAAATAAGGACTCATGCTGAAAAGATGTGACCATTTCATTTGTGAATGTCATTTTTTTGTCTGCAACAAACAGACAACATTTAACTTAATCAGATTTTAAAATTGCAGTTCCTATTGCAATTCCTGGTAGTGATGTACGCTTGACCTCTCCAGACAATGGATTTATTAATTTGAGTAATATTAAAAAAGTTTATTACTTGGTGCTAATTCTTTTTTTAAAAAAAATAATGCTAGTGTTTCACTGAAAGGAAAAAAGAGTCTCATATGATTAACTTCATATTGGTACAAAGTCATAATTAAATTTTTCTTAAGGTTCATAACAGGTAAGGAAAAATAGTCTATGTAATTCTTAGTGCTTTCTTCACTTTGATATTTTCACATGCATTAGTGATCAATTATTTTGGGTACTTTTCATCTTTTCTAAGATCTGTCTGTGCTATTTACCAGCAATGTGACTTCGAGCAACTTAATCTAAGATCTCATTCTCTACAGTTAGATTCTATGAAATATAGACAAGTAATACAACCATAAGGGGTTGTCATGAGGATCAAATGAAAAAATGAAAATGTCTAACACATATTAAGCTCTTGTTGGAATCTGAGCTAAGACACTGCTCTTTAGAAAGTGGAGGTCACATTTTGAAATTAAATGAAGGTAAGGATGACAATAGAAACAAACAGATAAGTTCTTTTTTGTGATATTTTTGCTCCTTTCTTCTAAATTCAAAGTGAGGAATGTCAACAAAATTCTTTGTTGGTCTCCTTGAACAATTTTAGGAAGGTTCATGGGAATTTGAAAGAATTTTGAATCATTAAATGAGCCCTTGTTATATGCCATATGATTGTGCTGTATTTTTTTCTGGTATAGCTGATAATGAATTTCCTTCCCAACTTTCAATGGGAATAGATGTCACATTGCCCTGTTTCAAAAATGTCTTATTAAATCTGACTCTGAACCTCTGGTCTCTGAGATGTCAGGTTTGGATCCCTAGGATCATACAAAGATGTGTATGAACAATGAGACTGAAGCGCAGTTGTGGTTGTCTTTGCAGATGCTGCTCTCGGGCCTGGCCCTGCACTCCATGGGAACACAAACCTTGTATGACTTTTCCAGCTCTCCCAGTTGTCTCCTCCTTCACCTCCCTTGGCTGATGCTCCATCTGAATATCACTGCCTTTGTATTTCAGGCTTGGATGATACACTATCTGGCAGGATATGGAATGTGATTTTCTGAGTGCCACCAAGGGACCAGTGGAAGAGAAACACAGAAGTTCAGAGAGTTACTTCTCTAGGAGGAGAATCTTGACCACTGAGAAATGGGAGAGAACCGAGATCAATTACCTGTCTTTTTTTGTCTGTGTGGACTTTTACAAGGTGTAGTTCCTCCTTGTGAACTCACCAGGAGAAGACCTTCATGCCAACTGAACATGCCTGCTGAGCAGCCTGTGATATCTTCATGCTTTCTGAAGTGGGATTCTGTTCATAATTCATTGTTTCTCAATTCACGTTGTTTCTCATCTTTCCACACTCCCTCTCCCTGTTTTCCTTACCCTTACTGCCCTGGGCTTGCATCTCTTAAGCAAAGTTTGACGATATTAGTCTTTGTCCTAGCTCTCCCGTATCGAAAACCAAGTTAAGATGTCACACAGCCATTCCCCATTATGTGCAGCATGGAAATGGAGTACGAATCTTTGCTGTAGGAGGGGATGCCCCTTCTAAGTTGATCTCTTCCCAGTCTTAGGATATTCATCCTTTCTGTGTCAGGTCCTTCCCTCAATTCAAACTTCAACATCAGCCTTTCCTGAAAGTTCATATTTCCAAAAAAACACTAAATGAAGAATTGCCTTCAGGTGGCTTTACATCTTCAGTTTCATACCTGAACACCAAAGTCACAAATTACTTTCTGTGTTAGGGAATACCAGACTTGGATCTCAAGCTCAGCTATTCTCTTAAGATGTCAGAAAATAAATTCTCAATCGATTATCTTGCTACACTAGCAGCTCTCTATTTCAGTATTCCATACAGACATCCAAACCACTGAAAACAGAGGAAATTCATTAAAATCTCATGGAATGCTTCAAAAGAGTCAGATGTTTTCTTTAGCTTCATGGAGCTTTAAGATTTGTAGTTTCTCTATAGGTACATATACACAATGGAGTATTACTCAGCCATTAAAAAGAATACATTTGAATCAGTTCTAATGAGGTGGATGAAACTGGAGCCTATTATACAGAGTGAAGTAAGCCAGAAGGAAAAACACCATTACAGTATACTAACGCATATATATGGAATTTAGAAAGATGGTAACAATAACCCTGTGTACGAGACAGCAAAAGAGACACTGATGTATAGAACAGTCTTATGGACTCTGTGGGAGAGGGAGAGGGTGGGAAGATTTGGGAGAATGGCATTGAAACATGTAAAATATCATGTATGAAACGAGATGCCAGTCCAGGTTCGATGCACGATACTGGATGCTTGGGGCTAGAGCACTGGGACGACCCAGAGGGATGGTATGGGGAGGGAGGAGGGAGGAGGGTTCAGGATGGGGAACACATGTATACCTGTGGTGGATTCATTTTGATATTTGGCAAAACTAATACAATTATGTAAAGTTTAAAAATAAAAAAAAATAAAAAAAGAAACATGAACTTTAAATTTAATCTACCAAAAAGAGTTTGGGGTGACAATTTAGGTAAAACTGCTACATAAGAAGAAACTGCTTCTTTATTCCCTTTTCCTCAAAGTTAGGATAATAAATAACCTAGAAATGAGAGGCATCTGGACAGTGAGACATCATTATGGGAGAGGAAGACAAAAATTTTCCACCACCTGCTGCTGCTGCTGCTAAGTTGCTTCAGTCGTGTCCGACTCTGTGCGACCCCATAGATGGCAGCCCACCAGGCTCCTCTGTCCCTGGGATTCTCTAGGCAAGAACACTGGCGTGGGTTGCCATTTCCTTCTCCAATGCATGAAAGTGAAAAAATAAAGTGAAGTCGCTCAGTCGTGTCCGACTCCTAGCGACCCCATAGATGGCAGCCCACCAGGCCCCTCCGTCCATGGGATTTTGCAGGCAAGAGTACTGGAGTGGGTTGCCATTGCCTTCTCCGTTTCACCACCTAGGTGTTTATTGATGAAATATTGTTAGGGAGTTTGGTATTCAAGTGGCCCATAGAGTTTAAAATGTTTTTTTGTTCTTGTCCTAGAGAGACTAGCCAATGCTACTAAATAATTTTTTTAAATTGAGTGTATAAAATTAGAAAGAAGGAGGTAAAATGACAGTTACTTACAAATGATATAATCACATACTTGAATATTCAAGATAATCAACTGAAAAACTTACATCCATAAAACAACTAAGAAAACATTAGTAATTAATAAGCCAAAATCAAAAAAATTTTTATGCACCTGGGTAAAAATATATCGAAAGGAAATGTCCCATTTACAATAGAGAGAAAGAGATAAAATACCTAGAAGTAATACAAAAAGAAAGTATGCAAGATTTATATAAATAAAAATTAAAAATTCTACTGAAAATATAAAACAGGTGAATAAATAGAAAGACATAGCTTGTTCTTGAATAGAAAATTCCATGTCATAAGTATATTAATTCTTGCTAAGTTTTTAGATCTATTCGAACTGATTCTAAATTTCATATGAGAAAATAAACATGCAAGAATTGTCAGAATGGGAAGGAATAAGGAAAGGAAACTCACTCTAGAGAAAATAAAGCCAACTGTAAAGTTACAATAATTTATGGAACAGGCTGGAGTCCAAAAATAAGAGCCAGATACAGAAAAGGGGAATCAGGTTGTTTTGAGGGTAGTTAGTCTTGGTGTAAAAACCTGTTGGAAGGATAAATTTTAAAAATATGTAGCTAACTCAAAAATGCACAGACTCTGCTTTGAAAGTTTTATTTTTAGTAATTAATCATATGGACATACTCAGAAACATTCAAGTATCTACAGTCATATTTTGTAACATTTCTGTAATAGTGAAAGCAAAATAGTGAAAACAAAATCCAATAAAATCTATCATTTTAAAAGCAGACAACCAGTTAATTAAGCTATGAAATAGCCATAAAATGGAATATTAAGCAGCCATCTAAAACATTATAAGGCAGCCTTACATGCATTGATACAACTTGACCTCCAATACAGTTTAAGTGAAAGAACCAAGGATTGCATATACACATATGTACACACACATACACACACTTATACATAAATACACACATGTCTGTGTATGTAAGAGAGCTAGTCAGAATCTCATGTTCCAAGGTACCATAGAAAGAAAGAAAGTGAAGTTGTTCAGTCATGTCCAACTCTTTGCGACCCCATGGACTGTAGCCTGCCTGGCTCCTCCGTCCATGGGATTTTCCAGGCAAGAATACTGGAGTGTGTTGCCATTTCCTTCTCCAAAACTTTATTTCCTGGAATTCCTCAGGCCAGAATCCTGGAGTGGGTATCCTTTTCCTTCTCCAGGGGATATTCCCAACCCAAGGACTGAACCCAGGTCTCCTGCGTTGCAGGCAGATTCTTTACCAGCTGAGCCACAGGGAAGTCCAAGAATACTGGAATGGGTATCCTATCACTTCTCCAGGGAATCTTCCTGACCCAGGAATTGGACCAGGGTCTCCTGCACTGCAGGCAGATTCTTTACCAACTGAGGTTTCAGGGAAGCCCTAAGGTTCCATGAAGTGAAGTGAAGTGAAGTGAAGTGAAATGAAGTGAAAGTCATTCAGAGGTGTCCAACCCTTTGTGACCTCATGGACTATACAGTCCATGGAATTCTCCAGGCCAGAATACTGGAGTGGGTAGCCTTTCCCTTCTCCAGGGGATCTTCCCAACCCAGGGACCGATCCAGGTCTCCCTTATTGCAGGCAGATTCTTTACCAGCTGGGCTATCAGGGAAGACCAAAGTACCATAGAGCAAGTTTAAAAATCCAACCAGGCATTCTTTTTCAGTGTCAACATCTCAATCTCACACCACTGTTCTGGTAACTAAATATACAAACGTATTTATATTTCAGAGATGAAGCAAATTTGACTAATTAAAATTTAATTAATTTAAGGTAATAATGCTTCATAGGGGCTTATCTTAGGCTTCTCTGGTGGCTTAGACAGTAAAGAATCTGCCTGCAATGCAGGAGATCCAAGTTCGATCCCTGGGTTGGGAAGATACCCTGGGGAAGGGAATGGCAATCTACTCCTGTATTCTTGCCTGGAGAATTCCATGACCAGAGAAGCCTGGTGGGCTATAGTCCATGGGGTCATAAAAGAGCTGGATACGAGTGAGCAAAAATACTTTCTCAAGGGCTTATCTATCTGTCTACAAACTATATTAAATAGCAAAATAGTTTTGAATAATATTCAGGTCTACATTTCTGAAAACATTTCTTTGCTAACAGTATTAAAACATTTTCCATTTCTTTTCAAGAGAACAATTTATTATCATTTAAAATTTGTTACCTTATTCATATTTCCTTTTGTAGATTTTCAAGTTTTCAAAAGTATGTTACACGGCATATTCATGGGCCTTTTGCTTTTTAATCTCAGGGGTAGTCTTTCCCCATATTGTTACAGTAAAAAAAAATAATAAACCCAAAAGGCTGATATTTGAGACATCAGTGACTATTTAAAGGAAGTGAACATCTTAATACACGAGCTAATGAGGAAGTAGCTATTACTGGAGATAATATAATAAGCACATTACCAATTACAATCTTTCATCAACTACATAATTCTTCTGAAGCCACATATAAGTTATTCTCCTTGGCAGTTTTCCTGCAAGTTATTTTACATTGTAAATCTTTACTCAGTCATGTTCAGTATTTTCCAGAAATTACTTTCTGTTTTTGAAAGCATTGACTTTATAAGGATGATGGTTTATTGGTCAATTGTTAGATCAAAATTTAGTTGCTTTACATCATTTTTCACTTTTTTAGATAACTTTTTCGAACATCGTCTGTTGGATCCTTTAGCGCTATCATTACTCAAATGGTAGAACTTAAAATAATGGAATGAATAGAAATGTTGGTAATTATTTTCTTAAAGCCTCATATTGTATAGAAATCATACACTATTGCAACTGTTTAGTATTTATCAGATGAAGACATGTCCCATGAGATGTTAATAAATGTCCATAATAAAAGGTGAGATTGCTTCTCGGAGATCTGTGATATACAACAGCACACTAAAGGCTCTGAGAAATCCTGCACAAAGAAATCTGGCTTTGTTTAACCCAGTTTTTCTTGATTCCATTTGATCCTGGAATTCCTTTTCTGTGTCAGGAACCTTTGAAATGCTGGTGTGGTCTCATCAAATATACATATCTACCCCCTTCCTTATACTTCGCTGCCATTTCTATTTATCATGTGTATGACTTGACTATTGATCTAATCTGACATTTGTCATGTCCAGCTGACTTTGTTCACCCCTGTGCCTTCACTATTGCTGGAATGTTCTCCCCGCTGGTCACTGACATCTGATTTCACATACCATCAGCCATCTTCCTGGTTTGTAAAAAAATAGAGAAATACAAGAAATGACTAAAACTATGACTGCCATCTGCTTTTGCTGTCACACTGTCACTTCAGATTGTTTGTCACTGAGAACGTGATGAGCGTGAGTCCTGGGATATAGAAGGGCCTGGTCTTGCACTCTCCACCTACAGGCCATCTGGGGCAGGCAGCGGAGGTGAGCCAAAGATTACAGTCCTGAGAGGTAGAATTTGCCAGTGATTAGATCTCCTGGCAATGTGTCCACAAGAACTCTGATTTGTATTTCATGTTTTATATGCTGTCTGCTGACCTCTCTTTACAATGGAGCCAAAGTATGTGTGGGTGTAATGTGAAACTAAGTTTAGGTCCTGCAGCCTGTCTTAAACCATGGCACAGGGAAGAGGTGGGGTTGCAAGTTGAACTTGTACTGAACTTGTCTGCTTCCTGTTCAGTTGGTATGAATGTGTTATTGAGCAGAAAAAAAAAAAAAAAAATCTTTCCACTGAGACTTAAATGGCTTCACTGAAACCTAGCCTGATCTTGCTGCCACCATGACTTCCACACATCAGTGTCTCCGTGTTTCCCTGGGGTAGCCTCTGCTAGCTGTTGGCAGGCCAGGTGATATTAGGGAAGTGGCCAAAAACCAGGGGTAAAGGGCTGATGGACAGGGAGGCCCTAACAGTGAGGACCTATATAATCCACTGACTTTTCCTGGTCACCTCCCCTGTTTGACTTGTGTAAGCCCCTTCCACCTCTCTGTCAGCTCCGAACTTCAGACGCATATCCCTCTTCTGTTGTCCAGTGCCTTTCTGGAACACACCAATAAAAGTGCCATCTTGATGTCTCTGCCAGGGCATAGCTATGATTCGCAGATCCCAAACCTTATAAACCATGTGTCTATGTATCCTTCAAGCTTTGCTCACAGGTGTCTCCATCATGGACCTCTTGTAACTCCACTGGACAGAATCTAGCTAGGAAATATTTATCTGAGAATGTCTTCTTTCTGTAATATTTTTCTCCCATTGATGAAGAAATTAACTTAAGCAACAGTTTTAAGGACCAAATAAACTAGAGAAGGGGTAAAAATAGCAATGACATATTTAAAGTTTGAAAGCGCAGTGGAAAATGTCAAAAATGAGAGATTGTACAAAGAATTTGGTAATCTCTGGGTATTATGAAATCTAACTGTGGTCCTTAGACAATGCTGAAGTTTTTAGTATCTACTTGAATGAGGATAGAGCTTGGAATGTCAGCCAGACTCAATGCTTGCTGTTTTAGAAAAACCACCTGCAAAACTGGTCTCGGTGTAAAATCCAACCACAGTAATAAACAGCCTGAGGAGCCTCTTGTATCCTCATACAAATTCAAAGGTGCCCAGGCACTTTCTGGCAGTATCTTCTTTCCCCTCTGTTGTGGAATGAAAAGAAAGCCAATGGAAGCTTTCTTAAGTCTGCAAGTGCTCCTGGCACTCTATGTAACATAACCCATGGAACATGGAACTTGATCTTGGATTTCCCATTCTAGCACTTACTCAACCAGATACAGTGAGACGGCCTTGCTGTAATTCATCCCTAGTCTTCTCTTTGGCTCTTCTTTCACTGCTATCAAGTTATTAGCTGCTTTATGTTTTGCTGCTCCAGTTTTCTTCTTCATAGCCAATGACTACGAAGTCAGGTACTCGGTCAATTTCCTAGAAATTTGGCAGTGAATATAATGACCATGCTTCACTTTTCAATGTTAATGAATTGGAAAACTTTCTGATTTAATACACATCTTTAGAGCTTTTTGGATGTTTGCTCATGGATGAGTAGTATGTTAGAGTGCAAATGAAATTGGTCCACTTATCTTAGTTTAGGAAGAGATCTAAAGCCTAGAGAAAATTCTTTAGTCAACAATATGTGGTTAACTTTACTCAGAATGAAGAGAATGGAATATGGCAGAAGGTCGCAAAGTCCAAACGCCCTTAAGAATTTTTCCAGGTTGCATGAGTCAAATGTCCTTCCTCTTAAGAAGTATTTGAGATAAAACTTCCAAAGTGGACAGGAACAATGGAGATGAGTGAGCACCTGATTCTCATCACCTGCTGTAGTGTTTGTCTCACTTTCCTACATTTTTGAAGAGCTATTTCCTGTTATCAACTCAATAGTTAAAAGAATATGCAGTGTGTTAAGGCAAAGCTTAAGATTGGGCAGGGTAGTGAAACAGAGTAGGGAACCTTGTTTCTTCTCTGAGCCGAAGGGGAAACAGTTAAAGCATCATTCTAAAAGTTGATGTTGGAAAACCCCAAGACCTCAGTTTTCAAGCAACGTGGGAAAAACACTGGGCTGAATACTGGGAGGCTAACATTCTAGTGCTGGATCTATCACAGGGTAGCAATAAGCTCATTTCTTGTCTGTAAAGCACAAGGATATCCAATCAGAATGGTCTTTAAGATTTCTGTTACCTTTATTCTTCAGCATAACTATATACTGCTACTGCTAAGTCGCTTCAGTCGTGTCCAACTCTGTGCGACCCCATAGACGGCAGCCCAACAGGCTCCCCGTCCCTGGGATTCTCCAGGCAAGAACACTGGAGTAGGTTGCCATTTCCTTCTCCAATGCATGAAAGTGAAAAGTGAAAGTGAAGTCACTCAGTCGTGTCGGACTCTTAGCGACCCCATGGACTGCAGCCCACCATGCTCCTCTGTCCATGGGACTTTCCAGGCAAGAGTACTGGAGTGGGGTGCCATCGCCTTCTTCGATAACTATATAACTCTGCGGCAAATAATGTTACAGATTTTTAGATTTTTTTTCACAATGATGAATCTATGTTTTTTTCTGACAAATAAACTGGCATATTTTAATAAAATATTAATATTTTCAAGACAAAATAAAACAGAACACCATTTCCTCAGAGGTGGAATTACATATATAATATTTGTGTTACTATACTTTCTCATTTCTGATGGGATTGAGCACATGAATATTCAAAGGCAAATGGCTCTAAATCTTGATGGAAAGTTCCATGCTAAAAACATTACAGAATTGTGGGTGCTGATGAGAATTTAAGTCAGAAAGAGAAATTCAGTAGATATTGATCAGATAAATAACGAATAGATTTATAACTATTGTCACAAATGCAAATTTGAAAGTACTTTCCCAAAGCAAAATAAACACCCATTTAAAAAATAATTTGATCTTTAATTATCACTTGAAATAATATTCTCTTCTGATACTTTTGGCCCTCTTTTAGTTTGCTCTGTCTTTGTTGTTGTTTAGTCATTATCCTGAACTGGACTGAACTGAACTGAGTCATTAAGTCGTGTCTGACTCTTTTGCAATGTATGGACTATAGCCTGCCAGGCTCCTCTTTCCATTGGATTTCCCAAGCGAAAATACTGGAGTGGGTGGCCATTTCCTCCTCCAGGGGATCTTCCGAACTCAGGCAACCAACCTGCATCTCCTGCATTTCCTGCATTGCAGGTGGATTCTTTACCTGCTGAGTCATTTGGGAAGAAACCAGCAAACAACATTTTCTCCAGAATTGCAAATACACCTGGCTTAAAATTTAAGCATAATGAAATTTCCTTCTATATATCATTTCAGAAACCAAGAGGATTTTGGTTCCAAAATGTATTAATTGTACAAAATGAAAATCAATCCTATGAGTTTTTGTTTTTTTTTAAAGAAATACTTTTTTTAAAAGATTTTTTCTTTTGATGTGGACCATTTTCTAATGTCTTCATTGAATTTGTTACAATATTGCTTCTGTTTCATGCTTTTTGATTTTTTGGTTGTGTGGCGTGTGGTCTCTTAGCTCCCCTACCACAGATTGAATCTGCATCCCTTGCACTGGAAGGTGAAGTCCTAACCATTGCATCTCCAAGGAAGTTCCTGAAATGCATTTTTACTGGCTTTTCTTTCCTTGACTTTAGATCTTTATGAAGTTGATTGTCTTCTGTGAGTCCCCAAGGAGAATTGGATACATTGTATTTGGTTTCTATCAGACATTGATTTTTATCCTCTCTTTCCACTCCAACATTTTCTTATCCACCTAAGGCCAATAACTGCTACTGCTGCTGCTAAGTCGCTTCAGTCATGTCCGATTCTGTGCGACCCCATAGACGGCGGCCCACCAGGCTCCTCCATCCATGGGCTTTTCCAGGCAAGAGTACTGGAGTAGGGTGCCATTGCCTTCTCCGAAGGCCGATAAACAGGTACTATAAGACTATTGGAGACCATAGGTCCTGCAGAGTGGTATTCTGTCGTCATGTGACCTGTCAGGAGTACTTTTCTCCCCTTTTACTGTTACTGTCTATTGAACAGGCACAAAGTCATTTCTGTTTGTGACCGAATAGAACTTTTGGGAAAGTGAAGTTTTAATTTCTCTTCTTGAGTGTTATTGTTCACAATAAGATTAAGATAAGTCTGTAGGAAGTTAGGGGCTTCCTTGGTGCTCAGACAGTAAAAAATCTGCCTACTATGTGGGAGACCCAGGTTTGATTCCTGGGTTGGGAAGATCCCCTGGAGAAGGGAATGGCAACCCACTCCAGTATTCTTGCCTGGAGAATTCCATAGACAGAGGAGCCTCATGAGCTACAGTCCATGGGGTCACAAAGAGTTGGACAGGCCTGAATGACTAACACTTTCACAATGCTAACTACTGTGTTAGTTCTCTTTCTTTCTTTCTTTTTTTCCCAATGGTGCCCTGCAGAATGCAGGATATACATTAGTTCCCCAACCAGGGATGGAACCTGTGCCTCTTGTATTGGGCGCACGGAGTTTCTTAATTCCTGGACTACTAGGGAAGTCCCAAGTAGTTACCATATTACGGTCAAACTATTTCTCCCCTCTGAAAACTAACTCATTGTCATACCTCACTCTTCTCTTAGAGTAGAAGGCTTCTTGCATCCTCATGCATGTAGATTTTGGGCAGATCTTCTCACCAGTTTACAGTCACGCAAACATGTATCTGAAACTCATTGAAACATACAATTTATATGCAGTTTGAAGTCCCCTTCCTATACAAGGATGGGCTAAGTTATTTCAGTCATGTCCAACTCTTTGCAACCCCCTGAACTGTAACCCACCACGCTCCCCTGTTCATGGGATTCTCCAGGCAAGGATATTGGAGTGGCTTTCCATGCCCTCTTCCAAGGGATCTTCCCAACCCAGGGTTTGAACCTGTATCTCTTGGGTCTCCTGATTGACAGGTGGGTTCTTTACCACTAGCACCACCTGGGAAGCCCATATAAGGACAAACATAGAAATAAAAAAAGATGCTAGGAACTATAAAGCCTGGTAAAGCACATGGCAGAGAAAGAGATATTTTTACAGTACTGCTTTGTGAGAGACCAAAGAAATTATGGGGATATTAATATTAAAACATTTCTGTAGGGCCATTTGGATGGGAGAGAGGGAGTGTTTGAGAAGGATCAGTCAAAGCAGAGTGAAAGGAAGGGAATGGGAGGGAGAATGCATTAAAGTTAACAATCGCTGGGACTTGCAATCATAAAAGTATTGATGATACACCATTTGCCAGTCAGCAAATGACAAGGATTCAAGAAGCGATAATACTTAGTTTGGGAAAGGGTATGGTAAGATAGATTCTCTCTTTTGTAGCTAATTTATGGCTTTGCAATCCATTTTTTTTCTATTTTCACTGATAAATATTTTCTATACATCATAGAAAGTGAGAAGTTAAATATCCTCTATGTGGTTTTCCAGGCAGAAATTTAGGTCAGAGCCATATGATAGCAGACAATTTCATTTTAACCTTCTCACATATTTAGTAGTGCTTTATGAATGACACATTAACTGCTTTTCACATACTGTGGACGGTCTTGCTGTGTGCTTCTTCCACTTCTCTGTAGAAGGCACTCTGAGCCAGCTAGACTCAGTTTCTTGAAGGCATTTAGACTCCCAGGAACATATTCCTCTTTAAGCTTTTGATTTTAACAGAATAAAGTAGACAGAGATATGCAGTGGCCTACATCAAGTTGTCCATGATTAAATACATGAATTCACCAGTACCATTTGCCAATTACCAAGAAAATTGGTTAAATAATTTACCTTCAGTTATAATATAGAAACATCTGTGCCGTCATGTTAGAACAGAAAAAGTTCCAGTATTAATATAATGGTATCAAAGAGTTTTTCTTATGCCATTAAAAACAATTTTGCAGATTTGTTTAGTTCATTAACTGATTTCCAAATACAGCTTTTGAGTGAGAGAAAAAATCAGAAATGCATTATGTATTAATGAATGGATGAGGAAGGGAAAGACTCCAAGAATAAATTGTAATGTGAGTTATCTATATTTATCAAGTAAGAATATTTATTCTTTTACAAACGGAATCTTTAACTTCATTTTCTTGGCAGTGACTTGTCATAGGAAGGAAATAATATTATCTGAAACAAATGAGTCCATATATATCATCACAGAGTATGCATAATATCATATTGTTCCCATGTTAATTCAGGAAAGGAAAGGAGAAATTACTCAGTGTATTTTATCAAGCAGCTGAGAAGCGAGTAAACATCTTATATTCTTTTTGTTATATTCTTTCGATTTTTATTATGTATCCAAAATATTTAACTATTTGAAAAGTGAAGGATGTAATGGATAATTTATTTCTCTTTTAAGAAAAATTTGAAAAGTACTTAAGTCTCACAATAATAATGCAGCTATTGTCATTTTCATGTATTGCCTCCATTTTCCACATGTGTATACATAGGTTAGAATTTTGTGAGTAGGATCCACAGGTTATACCCACATAGGTATTTCTTTGGTTTAAGCCTCCTCCCAGAAATCTGGGGAGGAATCATGACAGACAAATGGTCTGCAACATTTAAACCTGCTTGGTCAGGGTACTAAGGCCCTTAATAGTGACAGTTTCAAAGCACCACATGGCACCTTGACAACAGCAGAATAGTCACTTCTCCTTGGTGAAACTCCAAGGTGATTCTCAGGCCACTGCTGATATTTTTGCTTCTCTAAGACATCTAAAGGTTATCGTCACTGTCTTCACTTCCTTAATTCTTCAGCACACTGAAGTCTGTCTGTGGGCTTTTAAGCTGCTTTACAGGTCATCACATGGCTTCTCCATTTCCAAATACCCAGTTCAGTCTAGTCTTGACCTCTGAAACACATGATCATATCCTTCTTCAGCTTCTTCAGCCTGAGTCTCTGGTTTTTCTTTTTCTTTTTTCCTTTCCTTTCCGCATCTCTGGGCTTCCTAGGTGGCACTAGTGGTAAAGAATCCACCCGCCAATGCAGGAGATACAAGAGTCTCAGGTTCGATCCCTGGATGTGGACGATCTCCTGGAGAAGGAAATGGAAACCCATTCCAGTATTCTTGCCTGGAAAAATTCCATGGATAGAGGAGTCTGGTCGGCTGAAGTCCATGGGTTCACAAAGAGTCAGACATGACTGAGCATACACACACACACACACACACACACACACACAACTTCTCCAATTTTGGTTCAGGTCCATTGTGTGTGTGTGTGTTGTATTTGCTGTTCACAAAATCCTTACAACTCTAGGTGTAGTCTGAGGTCAAGCAGCATCAACCAATCCTGGGAGCTTTGGTTAGAGATGCAGAATTTGGCAGGCCCCATAGACCTACTGAATCAAAATCTGCCTCGGACAAGATGCCCAGGTGACCTGCTTGCACTTCAAGTTTGAGAAGCACTGCTTTAAATGATGTGTTCTGTCCTCTGCTATTTTCTGTCTTTTCCTGGGTAATCACATCTGTGCCAGACTTTAACTTTTATATCCTTATGACTTTCAGAGTGACTCTAGCTGATTGTGTCTTTGGAGTGCTAGGCCTTCATTTCAATTTGCTTAACTATGTGCATATCCCATAGGCTCAATGAGCTAAATGTGTCTAATATTGAACTCATTTTCATTTGCTCCTCTCTCTGCCCAAGCACCCGAACAGGAAACTCATTATTCTTGACTCCTCCTTCTCCCAGCAGTGGTAGAATAGACTAATGGAGAAGCATCAGCAATAGAGCATAATACCCTGGGAAAATTTAAAATTAAATGCTCTTATTTTATCACAAGTCAATTCTCCTGCTCCCTCCCACCTAAAAAGAGGGGAAAAAATCAATCAAGGTCAGCTGTCAGACCTGGTTTGCTTGCAGCTTTCTGAGAGAGCGTGACGTATTTTCCATTGGAAAACACTTGCAAGTTTGGCCTAGCCTGGCTCTTTTTGTTTGTTTTTAATGGTTTGAAATCAGAGTAGAGGGAAAATTGAATCCTAAACAAGTCAGTTAAGAGTGGAAGTGGAGGTCCTTTCCCAATGCAAGAGATGGCGAAAATATATACATCCTGGTTTGTCTCCTGAGTGCTATTAAAAGGAAACATCTATAATGCTTTGGAATTTCACCAGATGTTGATGTTTCTTTATTCTTAAAGCTCTATGCTTCTAGGAGCGAAAGTTTATGTTAAGCTTTCTTATTCAGGATTTTCGTCGCCCTATGAATAACATACAGAGTTGAGTTAATCTGTTTGTAATTAGTTGAAATGACATGTGTGGGGCCAGAGACTGCTGGTTGCCTATGAATACCCAGCATCCCCTCCTCCTTGGTGACAGCATCCTGACTTGATTTGAGGTGACCTCCACCCTGAAAGCATTAGCATGAAGAGCAAGCAGCCTGCCTGAATGAAAAGCCATATGCTGCCGCAACTCTACTGCCACCACCCTCTTCCCGCCACGCTCTGGAGTGAGCATCACTGCTATGGGAGTCCCCACACTCTGGACAAGCTGCGACCGCTCATCTCCTAGTTCAGAACCTCCAGGGGAGCAAGCTGGTTCCTCCTCCAAAGCTGCCCCAGGGCCCCGGCGTGCTGGCCCAGTGAGTGAGCACTAGTCCCCTGGAACAATGCACTCTGAACTTCTCTCAGCAGGGTTAGCATCTCTAAGGTCTTCAATGCCATCATTCACCTGTATGGTGTGTATAAAGGCGTTTGCTGTCTGGACTGGATAACTAACCACCATCTGTAACATGGTTTGTATAGGGAAAGTGTGTTTGGCATGCCAAACATCTAATTTACTAAGCAACGTTTGCAGCACGGCCTGTGTGTGTAAGTGGATGCCTGCCAGGGTATGTGGACTGAGATGAATCAGGAATCAAGAGTCACGAAATGAAAAATGGATCTAATTCCTAAATATGGCTGTGACTATGCATAGGAACAGATTTAGAGAAGCAAACCCATAGAAGGTTGAATTGAGTGAAAAAAGAAATCCAGCCAACTAGAAATTTGATATAATTCAACTATTTCCTCACCCACCTACTTGGCTGAAACCAAAGTAGCTTGTGCTATCTTTTATCTAATGCTCCAAGATGTCCTCAGATGGAAATATATAAATCAGGTTGTCACTGAGTCACAAAAACATCCCCAGAAATGTCCCTGCTCCATGAGTAAGGAGATATCAGCTCCACGCTCTTCTTATTTTCAAATAGAAATTTCCAGAAGACTGGCAGAGACAATGTCTCAGTTTAGCATGACTTTAAGTCCTTTAAACCAGTGTACAATGTCAGACCTTTATTAGTAGTAGTAGAACAAATAACTGAAAGTGTACATGTTACATGGGATCCATCTGGGGTTTATTTATTTGTACCTTTCCAATTTCTTGCAACCAGCCAAATCCTTGAAAGGGGATTAGAAATATAATCAAAACAATACAGGAGAAATAGCAGTTTTCTATAGTTTTCCCAAAGGGATTAAGAAGCAAAAGCTGGTTAAATAAGTGCAAGTCAAAGTGGCTCAAACCAAAAGGGGAACCAAAGAAAATGTGACTTGAGTAGGTGATAAAGCTGCAGAGCATCCCAGAGCCACGTCATGAACTTGTTTAGGCCTCAGTCTTTTCTCTGTAAATGATATTTGCTGTCACTGTTGTTGGTGCCAAAAGAATCCTCTTAGACTTGAAATGATGCTGATGAAGACACTCGTGTTTTAGAACGTAATTGTGGGGTTTTTTTGGATGGGTGGTGGTGGTGTGGGTGTTGGTTGACCAACCAATTTGAAGGAAATTCCAAACTTGCTTTTGAGACCTGGCAGAAAAATAATTTTTAGATAGAGAAGAAGGAGGCACTTGTTTTTTTTTTTTTTTTAAACATACACTTTATTGTATATTATTCTCTTCAGGGCTTCCTGGTGGCTCAGTGGTAAAGAATCCGTCTGCCAACGCAGGTGATGCAAGAGGCGTGGGTTTATTCTCTGGGTTGGGAAGATCCCCTGGAAGAGGAAATGGCAAACCACTTCAGTATCTTTGTCTGGGAAATCCCATGGACAGAGGAGCTGGAAGGTTACAGTCCATGGGGTCACAAAAGAGATGGACATGACTTAGTGACTAAACAACAACAATCTTATTCATAACACCTTTCAGATTCTCCTCACCAGGAAAAAAAAAAAAAGAGGATAATTGTGGTAAAATCTCTCAACATTATTTTAGGAGGGCATTTCACATAACGCTTCACTGCAAGCTACTCTTTCGTTTGCGTATTACCAGAAAACTTGAGATGAAAGTTGGCTTAATATATTGCCATAACAGGTCATCTTGACCTTGATCTTCCAAGTTTTCTCTAAGTCAGGGTCATAGGCCCTAAGTTCCTTTAAGGTGTTAATTCAGTTCAGTTCAGTCCTGTGCACCAGGATCCAGAGACCCCACAGAGACTGAGACAGAACTGCGTTTGAGTGTCTCCTGAAGAGGTACAGGTCGGCAATGGTCTGCTGCAGGGGCAGGGGCTCTGGGTGCAGTAGACCTGGGTATGGCATAAGCCCTCTTATAAGAGGAGGTCACCATTAACCCCACCACAGAGCCACCAGAACTTACACAGAACTGGGGAAATAGACTCCTTGAGGGCACAAACAGACCCTTGTGTGCACCAGAACCCGGGATAAAGGAGCAGTGACCGCACAAGAGACTTACCCAGACTTGCCTGTGAGTGTCCAGGAGTCTCCAGCAGAGGTGTGGGTTGGCAGTGGCTGGCTGCATGGCTGGGGGCACTGAGTGTAACAGTGCATGCATGCGGCCTTTTGAAGGAGGTCTCCATTATCTTCATTACCTCCACCATAGTTTGGTTCCAGGTCAAACAACAGGGAGAGAATGCAGCCTCACCCATCAATACAAAATTGGACTAAAGATTTACTGAGCATAGTCCTGCCCATCAGAACAAGATCCAGTTTCCCCCTCAGTCAGTCTCTCCCATCAGGAAGCTTCCATAAGCCTCTTATCCTTTTCCATCAGAGGGCAGACAGACTGAAAACCACAATCACGGAAAACTAACCAATCTGATCACATGGACCACAGTCTTGTCTAACTCAGTGAAACTATGAGCCATGCTGTGTAGGGCCACCCAAGATGGACAGGTCATGGTGGACTTTTCTGACAAAACATGGTCCACTGGAGAAGGGAATGGAAAACCACTTCAATATTCTTGCCTTGAGAACCCCATGAATAGTATGAAAAGGTAAAAAAAATAGGACACTGAAAGATGAACTCCCCAGGTCGGTAGGTGCCCAATATGCTACTGGAGATCAGTGGAGAAATAACTCTATAGAGTGAAGAGATAGAGACAAAGCAAAAACAATACCCAGTTGTGGATGTGACTGGTGATGGAAGTAAAGTCTGTTGCTGTAAAGACCAATATTGCATAGGAACATGGAATGTTATGTCCATGAATCAAGGCAAATTAGAAGTGGTCAAACAGGAGATGGCAAGAGTGAATGTTGACATTTTAGGAATCAGCAAACTAAAATGGACTGGAATGAGTGAATTTAACTCAGATAACCATTATATCTACTACTGTGGGCAAGAGTCTCTTAGAAGAAATGGAGTAGCCATCATAGTCAACAAAAGAGTCCAAAATGCAGTACTTTGATACAATCTCAAAAATGACACAATGATCTGTTCATTTCCAAGGCAAACCATTCAATATCACGGTAATCCAAGTCTATGCCCCAACCAGTAATGCTGAAGAAGCTGAAGGTGAATGGTTCTATGAAGACCTCAAGACCTTCTAGAACTAACAGCCAAGAAAGATGTCCTTTTCATTATAGGGGACTGGAATGCAAAAGTAGGAGATCAAGAGATACATGGAGTAACGGGCAAATTTGGCCTTGGAGTACAGAATGAAGCAGGTAAAAGGCTAATAGAGTTTTGCCAAGAGAATGCACTAGTCATAGCAAACACTCTCTTCCAACAACACAAGGGAAGACTTGACATATGGACATCAGTCAGTTCAGTTCAGTTCAGTTCGGTCGCTCAGTCGCATCCGACTCTTTGTGACCCCATGAATTGCAGCACGCCAGGCCTCCCTGTCCATCACCAACTCCTGGAGTTTACTCAAACTCATGTCCATCGAGTTGGTGATGCCATCCAGCCATCTCATCCTCTGTCATCCCCTTCTCTTCCTGCCCCCAATCCCTCCCAGCATCAGGGTCTTTTCCAATGAGTCAACTCTTCGCATGAGGTGGCCAAAGTATTGGAGTTTCAGCTTTAGCATCAGTCCTTCCAATGAACACCCAGGACTGATCCTTTTAGAATGGACTGGTTGGATCTCCTTGCAGTCCAAGGGACTCTCAAGAGTCTTCTCCAACACCACAATTCAAAAGCATCAATTCTTTGGTGCTCAGCTTTCTTCACAGTCCAACTCTCACACACATACATGACCACTGGAAAAACCATAGCCTTGATTAGATGGACCTTTGTTGACAAAGTAATGTCTCTGCTTTTTAATATGCTATCTATGTTGGTCATAACTTTCCTTCCAAGAAGTAAGCGTCTTTTAATTTCATGGCTGCAATCACCATCTGATGGTGATTGCACCATCAAATTGATTATATTATTTGCAGCCAAAGATGGAGAAGCTCTATACAGTCAGCAAAAACAAGACCAGGAGCTGACTGTGGCTCAGATCATGAACTCCTTATTGCCAAATTCAGACTTAAATTGAAGAAAGTAGGGAAAACCACTAGACCATTCAGGTATGACCTGAATCAAATCCCTTACAGTGGAAGTGACAAATAGATTCAAGGAATTAGATCAGATAGACAGTGCCTGAAGAAGTATGGACAGAGGTTTGTGACATCGTAGGAGAGGCAGTGATCACGACCACCCCCAAGAAAAAGAAATGCAAAAAGGCAAAATGATTGCCTGAGGAGGCCTTACAAATCACTGTGAAAAGAAGAGAAGTGAAAGGCAAAGGAGAAAAAGAAAGATATATCCATTTGAATGCAGAGTTCCAAAGAATAGCAAGGAGAGATAAGAAAGCCTTTCTCAGTAACTATGCAAAGAAATAGAGGAAAACAATAGAATGGGAAAGACTAGAGATCTCTTCAAGAAAATTAGAGATACCAAGGGAACATTTTGTGCAAAGATGGGCACAATAAAGGACAGAAATGATATGGGCCTAACAGAAGCAGAAGATATTAATAAGAGGTGGCAAGAATACACAGAAGAACTATACAAAAAAAGATCTTCATGACTCAGATAACCACGATGGTGTGATCAGTCACCTAGAGCCAGATGTCCTGGAATGCAAAGTCAAGTGAGCCTTAGGAAGCATCACTACAAACAAAGCTAGTGGAGGTGATGGAATTCCAGTTGAGCTATTTCAAATCCTGGAAGATGTTGCTGTGAAAGTGCTGCACTCAATATGCCAGTAAATTTGGAAAACTCAGCAGTGGCCACAGGACTGGAAAAGGTCAATTTTCATTCCAATCCCAAAGAAAGGCAATGCCAAAGAATGTTCAAACTACTGCACAATTGCACTCATTTAGCATGCTAGTAAAGTGATGCTCAAAATTCTCCAAGCCCGGCTTCAACAGTATGTGAACCATGAACTTTTAGATGTTCAAGCTCGATTTAGGAAAGGCAGAGGAACCAGAGATCAAATTTCCAACATCTGTCTGATCATCGAAAAAGCAAGAGAGTTCAGAAAAGCAACTACTGCTTTATTGACTATGCAAAAGCCTTTGACTGTGTGGATCACAACAAACAGTAGAAAATTCTTCAAAAGGTGGGAATACCAAATCACCTGACCTGCCTTCTGAGAAATCTTTATGCAGGTAAGGAAGCAATAGTTAGAACTGGACATGGAACAACAGACTGGTTCCAAATCGGGAAAGGAGTACGTCAAGGCTGTATATTGTCACCCCGCTTATCTAATTTATATGCAGAGTACATCATGAGAAATGCTGGACTGGATGAAGCACAAGCTGGAATCAAGATTGCAGGGAGCAATATCAATAACCTCAGATATGCAGATGACACAGCACCTTACAGCAGAAAGTGAAGAAGAACTAAAGAGCTTCTTGATGAAAGTGAAAGAGGAGAGTGAAAAAGTTGGCTTAAAACTCAATATTCAGACAACTATGATCATGGCATCTGGTCTCATCACTTCATAGCAAGTAGATGGGGAAACTGTGACAGCCTTTATGTTTTGGGGCTCCAAAATCACTGCAGATGGTGACTGCAGCCATGAAATTAAAAGACGCTTGTTCCTTGAAAGAAAAGTCATGACCAACTTAGACAACTTATTAAAAAGCAGAGACATTACTTTGCCAACAAATGTCCATCTATTCAAAGCTATGGTTTTTCCAGTGGTCATGTATGGATGTGAGAGTTGGACTATAAAGATAGCTGAGAGCCGAAGAATTGATGCTTTTGAACTATGTTGTTGGAGAAGACTCTTGAGAGTCCCGTGGACAACAAGGATATCCAACCAGTCTATACTAAAAGAAATCAGTCCTGAACATTCATTGGAAGGACTGATGTTGAAGCTGAAACTCCAATACTTTGGCCACCTGATGCGAAGAACTGACTCATTGGAAAAGAGCCTGATGCTGGGAAAGATTGAAGGCAGGAGGAGAAGGGGATGACAGAGGATGAGGTGGTTGGATGGCATCATCAACTCAATGGACATGAGTTTGTGTAAGCTCCAGAAGATGGTGTTGGACAGGGAGGTCTGGCATGCTGTAGTCCATGGGGTCACAAAGAGTCAGACACAACTGAGTGACTGAGCTGAACTGAACTGAACTGAGGTTGGGGAGGAGAGCAGGATAGGACATATATGTATCTGTAAACATGTAAGTTTGAGGCATGAATTTGACACCCATGGGTAGATATCATATTGGCAGTTCTGTTTGTGAATCTGATTTAGGGATAACCCATATACTCAAGCCTGCCTGGTGCCTCTTTCCATGGAATTCACCAGGCAAGAATACTGGAGTGGGTAGCCATTGCCTTCTCCAGGGGATCTTCTTGACCCAGCAAGTGAACCTGGGTTTCCTGTATAGCCACCAGGGAAGCCCTATTGTTGAGGCTAGAGATATACATTTAGGAATTTTTAGGGTGTGCATGGTGTCTAGGACCACGAAGCTAGATATAGTGGCCTAGGAAACAAGCATAGCCAAATAGAGGAGAGGTAGGAGAAAAAGGATGTTCTATGACATGACTGCAAGGAGATCCGACCAGTCCATTCTAAAGGAGATCAGTCCTGGGTATTCATTGGAAGGAATGATGCTAAAGCTGAAACTCCAATACTTTGGCCACCTCATGCGAAGAGTTGACTCATTGGAAAAGACCCTGATGCTGGGAGGGATTGGGGGCAGGAAGAGAAGGGGATGACAGAGGATAAGATGGCTGGATGGCATCAGTGACTCGATGGACGTGAGTTTGAGTAAACTCCGGGAGTTGGTGATGGACAGCGAGGCCTGGCATGCTGAGATTCATGCGGTTGCAAAAAGTCGGACATGACTGAGTGACTGAACTGATGACACTTGATATTTAAGACATGACACTTGATATTTAAGTTTCTTTCCTAAACAAAATAGACTCCTGTTAGACGTTGTATCCAGAGAGATGATAAAGGACTGTAACTTGACGTGAGCTCTTAAAGACTTATTTTACTCAAGGTTCAGTAACACATGGCAGTCAGGAGAAGTATGACTTGGTTCCACCCTAACAGGAGTAACATAAGAAAGATGGACAGGTGACATCTAACTGAGGATGGTACAGAGATGGGCTGCAAGGATGATTCCACTGAAGTGGTATCCACCAGAGGGGATAAGAGTGACCAGCTGAGGCTGCAGAAGTGAAAGGAGGGTTGAGTGGATATTTAGGTAATGGGAGGGGCGAAGAGTAGAGATAATAGCTGATGACATTTTAGAACCAGCTGAAAAGAGCACTTAGGAAGCACCTGAGGAAGTGTAGTAATACTTTGGATGAAGGACGCAGAGGAAGATTTTTTTTTTTATTTCTTTTATTTAAATGTAGCTGATTTACAATGTTTTGTTAGTTTCTGGTATATAGCAAAGTGATTCAGTTATATATATATATTTTTCATTGTCTATTCCATTATGGTTTATTATAGGATATTGAATATACTTCCTTGTGCTATACAGTAGGACATTGCTGTTTATCCATTCTATGTGTAAGAGTTTGCATCTGCTAATCCGAAACTAAAAATTTACCCTTCTCTCCCATCAGATCAGATCAGATCAGATCAGTCGCTCAGTCGTGTCCGACTCTTTGCGACCCCATGAATCACAGCACGCCAGGCCTCCCTGTCCATCACCAACTCCCGGAGTTCACTCAGACTCACGTCCATCAAGTCAGTGATGCCAGCCAGCCATCTCACCCTCTGTCGTCCCCTTCTCCTCTTGCCCCCAATCCCTACCAGCATCAGAGTCTTTTCCAATGAGTCAACTCTTGGCATGAGGTGGCCAAAGTACTGGATTTTCAGCTTTAGCATCATTCCTTCCAAAGAAATCCCAGGGCTGATCTCCTTCAGAATGGACTGGTTGGATCTCCTTGCAGTCCAAGGAACTCTCAAGAGTCTTCTCCAACACCACAGTTCAAAAGCATCAATTCTTTGGCACTCAGCCTTCTTCACAGTCCAACTCTCACATCCATACATGACCACAGGAAAAACCATAGCCTTGACTAGATGAACCTTTGTTGGCAAAGTAATGTCTCTGCTTTTGAATATGCTATCTAGGTTGGTCATAACTTTTCTTCCAAGGAACAAGTGTCTTTTAATTTCATGGCTGCAGTCACCATCTGCAGTGATTTTGGAGCCCAGAAAAATAAAGTCTGACTGTTTCCACTATTTCCCCATCTATTTCCCATGAGGTGATGGGACTGGATGCCATGATCTTCGTTTTCTGAATGTTGAGCTTTAAGCCAACTTTTTCACTCTCCTCTTTCACTTTCATCAAGAGGCTTTTTAGTTCCTCTTCACTTTCTGCCATAAGGGTGGTGTCATCTGCATATCTGAGGTTATTGATATTTCTCCCGGCAATCTTGATTCCAGCTTGTGTTTCTTCCAGTGCAGTGTTTCTCATGATGTACTCTGCATAGAAGTTAAATAAGCAGGGTGACAATATACAGCCTTGACGAACTCCTTTTCCTACCCTTTGGTAATCATAAGTTTCTGTTTCTATGTCTGTAAGCCTATCTGTTTCTGTTTTGTAAATAAGTTCATTTGTATCATTATTTTTAGATTCCGCATATAAGCAATATCCTATGACATTTGTCTTTTTCTGTCTGACTTCACTTAATATGATAATCTTGCTCCATCCATGTTGCTGCAAATGGCATTATTTCATTCTTTTTGATGGTTGGGTCATATTCCATTGTATGCATATACTACATCTTCTTTATCCATTCATCTCTGGATGGGCCTGTGGGTTGCTTTCATGTCTTGGCTGTTGTAAATAGTGCTGTTATGAACATTGGGGTGTATGTTTTTGAATTAGAGTTTTCTCTGGATATATGTCAAGGAATGGTATTGCTGGATCATATGGTAACTCTATTTTTAGTTATTTTAAGGAGCCTCTATATTGTTTTCCATAGTGGCTCCACCATGGAAGTTTTGAAGGCAGCTGAACACTCACCTGGGATGAGCCTCTGCCATGCATTTCTCTCCGCATGCCAAGGATCTCAGTTTATCTATCCTCCATCTCCATTCTGTCACTTCACAACTTTTTTTTTAATTTAAAGTTATTCATTTTTTAAAAATTTAAGAATAATTGCTTTACAGAATTGTACTTCACAACTTTCAATTCAAGTTTCAATTTGAACTTCCCAAGTTCAAAAACACTGACAGGCAGCAGCCACGAGCTGTGGAGGTGATTTAGCAGACCAGTTGCTTTAGCATCATGTTCTTTGAAGTTCTAGAAATTTCTCAGGGATCTTCAAGGGCACAGAGGTGGGGTGGAGAGTGTGACTCTGGACCTCCCCACATCCACCCACTTCAGCTAGAGTATTCTTTTTTAAATTCTGTTTTACATCACAGCTTCCATGAAGTTTCATTTGAAAGGAAAAAAAAAAAACAAAAAACTTAAAAGTTAAAAAAAAAAAACACTGAGCTACAGAAAGGATAAAGTGGTGACCAAATATACAAAATATTATGCAGATATGATTTGTTTGAGAAACACAGGGATATATTGTTTGATGATCATCTAAACCAATTAATTTCTGAAATGGAGCTCAGAGGGATAAAAAGGAACAAAACTGTCATACAACTGCAGTTAGAAGTGGGGCTATTTTACTGCCCTGATTCACTGACAGTCTCCTATTCAACTGAATAATATTCAAACACTCTATATGGGTCTCCTCAGCTGACGTCAACAGTGACCTTTTCATGTATTTTTTATTTTAATTCTATGTGTCATGAATAATGTACAATCTCAGAGCACAGGCATTATTTTATTCCTGTACTATGTTTCTAGGACTTGGCTACACAATGGAGTGGGCATCATTTCTTTCTTCAAAACACAGAAGGAACAAGTGAAAAGTTAGAATGTATTAGGTGTCTTTCTTCTTCCAAAATTACTTTCCAGAAAATATGGGATAAAATGCTAAAAGTTGAAACTGTTGAACCAAAAGAAGGAAACCTTGGGGTCCCTAACTTGTGAAATGGTCTGTAATGTTATCCTGTTGCCACTGTGCCTGCCTTCCACTTCTTCTAATTCTGTTTCTCTCTCAAAGCACAGCTTATTCTCACCTTCTTGACAATTTTCAAGAGTGATCTGGTATTTCTCTGCCACTGTACACATATAGCCTTGATTGTGTGTTTATGTTCCACTCCCTAGAGGTCTTCCTAGCTCATTTGAACACTTCAAATACTAGGACCTATCTTATATTTATTCTGTTCTTTTAAGTTTTTTAATTGGAGTACATTTGCTTTACAATGTTGTATTAGTGTCTACTGTACAGCAAAGTGAATCAGCCATACATATACATATGAATATATCCCCTCTTTTTTGGATTTCCTTCTTATTTAGGTCACCACAGAGCACTGAGTAGTGCTCCCTGAGCTCTCCATAAGACCCAGCAATCCCACTACTGGGCAAATACACAGAGAAAACCATAATTCCAAAGGACACATGAGCCCCAGCCTTCATTGCAGCACTGTCCACGATAGCAGTACATGGAAGCAACTTAAACGTCCATCAATAGAGAAATGGATTTCTTTTATTCTTGAAGTGGCATGTTCTACATGCTTAAAGAAAACATTGCCAATGCTTTCCTGGCAGAGACCACTAAGAATCTGCCTGTGGGTGGACAAGATCTATTTATGACTCATTGCCATGAAAGAGGACACACACCATGGGGAACTGTGGAAGGTGGTAGAAATGACTAGTGATGGGATTTGGGCTTGTGTTAGGTGATTTGGGTGAGGGCTTGAGGAAATAGGGCTTTGCTGTGGATTGGACACTGTCAGGAAGTAGAGGTAATTTTGTGATGGGATATTGTCATAGATCTGATCTAGAAGGAAGGGAGACTAGACTGAGGCTACAGCTATAATCAGTAAATCCACAGCCATAATTACATTAGGCAGGACAAGAGAGTTGGTTCATTTTTGTTGTTTGGACAGCGTTTCTGTTTTTGTTTTGAAACATCGTGGTCTTGTGTCTGGGCTGATCCATCATAGTTACAGAGTGGACTTCCCTAGTGCTGGTGCTTTGTGAAATCTTTTCCATCCAATAGGGAACACCCGAACCTACCTGTAAGCACCAGGTCAGCTCCCACTGTCAGGCACTGCTCTGCTCTTTCTCGACATGGAATTGAATTGGTTTTTAGCAACACTGCATCTTTATCAAAGTTCCCTGTTTGATACCCTGGGTGGGTGGAGAGCATCCCAAGACATAGGACCTCTATGCTTTAATCTCTGATCTCCCTTTTCTTTCTTACACTCAACACATTATATAATTTCTTTTAAAGGCTGTCTTTTGATCTGTGTAGGGAGCTACATTGAACTTCAAGAGAGTGTCCCACTTTTCTTTTCACCAGAACTTCATGGTAAGGATAAAAATCTAATTTCTTTTTTATGCTCACAAGGTTCTGGAGGCTAACCCTTAGTGTGTTTGTCCCATTCTTAAAGAGACCACGTTACAGTGAGGCTCTGCCAGAGGGGACAACTGAGTCCCAGGACGCAGTGTGGTCTTCTATGCCTGAGGACTGCTTTCTGTCCCCAGTCAGTATGGCCACTTCATGCCAATCTGTTTGGAAGGTTTGGGTGAAAATTAGCAGGAATCTTTGTGATCCAATCCTATGTAAAACGTTTATTTGGTCATTTGTTTGTCATGGATACTGACTTTTGAGCAGTGGTGCATAATCCTGGCTGTATAACAAAATCAAAGGGGAGCTTAAAAAAAAAAAACTGGTTTAATTGATTAGTATGGGTTTCAAACATCTATCATATCTATCATCTTTTTTTTTTTTTAATTCCTAAGGCAATTTTAACAAGATTCATTCTTAAGAGTAAAAGGATCCTTTTCTCTAAGTTGATAATGTAAATTATCCTTTGAGGAGGTCAAGGAAGATTTGTGACTATAGGTATCTAGTTTTGATATAATTTGCCTTAAAATTGTTTGCTCAGGCCGATGAACTCTTGGAAAAGCAATATTAAGCTAAAGGCCCAACTAAAAAATGAATCATTTTAAAACATAACAAAAGTGTCTAGTTTCTTCAAGGCTTTGATGAGTTAAAATAATTCTGCATCCACGGCACCCCCTCTTGCCTATAAACAGGATGAGGGGGCAGTGGCAGTAAAAACGGGAGCGCCAGTGACTGGCGCTGGGTTGACAAGCAGACATATAAACAGAGTCTTGAGAGGAAGTTGTGTTTATAGCAACTGAAAGGGAAGCCCTAACCTCAAGTGACTGAGGAACTTTGGTGACTATAAATAGCTAGTCCAGTTATTTCCAACATTTGATATAACTATTCATCAATAAATATATTCCAGCATGTATTGGAAATTAATCATTGGTTTGACAGTCATTCAGATGTCTATTGTACTTTGGGTTTCACAAAATTATTATAGACTAAGCCACATAACTTCTTTCTATCTAGACAGCAATATGTTTCAAACTGACTTACAACACTGAAAACAAAGGCGAAGATGATTGAGGCATAAATGTTAACTCATATAACTTTGTCTCCTCTGTGAAGGCCAGTGTGAATGGCCTTGAATGTGCTTCTGTGTAACTGATGGTATTGATTACGCTAGAGAAAAGTATTTGTTGCAAAGAAAAGCATAAGCTGAGAATATCCCCTGTCATATAGGCTGTATATAAGTGTAGATGATAGATTTGCTGAAAATAAACACTTGTGGATTGATTGAAATGAGGTGCACACAGAAAAATATTGGACTCAGAGCTTATTAAGTTAATAAGTTGAACTCCTGATACATTATTACTTATTAAAAGTAATACACTCTAAAGCAAGATATTGAGAATTCTATTATAGTGCGAGTAGCTATTGTTCTTGTTTAGTTGCTAAGTTGTGTCCAGCTCTTTTGTAGCCTGCCAGGCTCCTCTGTCCATGGGATTTCCCAGGCAAGAATACTGGCTTGGGTTGCCATTTCCTTCTATAGGGGATCTTCCAAAACCAGGGGTCGAATCTATGTCTCCTATGTTGGCAGGGGAATTCTTTACCACTGAGCCATCAGGGAAGCCCAGAAGTATGCCATGTGATATTCTAAATTTTAAAGACATTAACTTTCATTTCTGGGGGGAAAAAAGGTAATATAATTGAGTGGTTAAGATAGAGGACTCTGGGGTCAGACATCTTGGGTTTAAATAGTAGCTCCATAATGTACTATGTTTGATCTTGATCAATATCTCTTAACCTAATCCTCATCTGTAAAGTGGGACAATAATAATACTCATAGGACTAATCCCAGAGAATTCAATTATTTAATTTAATAATGCATTAAAACTGGAACAGTGCCTAGCACAGAGTAAGACCTTTATTATAAAGTACTTTATAGATTTTTGGTCTCTCAAAGAGTTGTGATATGAACAGGATTTTGACTGAGCAAGGAAAGCTGCTAAAACAATCTCTGTCTATTGAAGATTATTTTTCTGAAATAACACCCGATTCAGTGTCAGAAAAATTTTATGCTAAGTACCTGGTCCAAGGAATGCAGCTTAGGAATCTCCTGGGACTAGGGCTGTTTGCCTTTCTGTCAGGTTACCCTGTATTTCCTATGACTTCTGAAGAGGAAAATAATTTCTTTGAACAGACGTCTATCTGTTTCCATCTCAAGATGGAAAAAAGATCCCAAATCTAATTAAAATAATTTCAAAAGATTTTTGTTTATGGTGTGAATAATATTTAAGTATCATTTGTAGAAAAATGCTTTCATAAGCCTAGAGGACACTGAAGGACAGAGAGGATGTCTATAGTTCTTTGTCAACACTCTCCTCTTCAGGGGCTTTACACAGTTGACTTCTTAAACTCTCTGCTCAAAGTGCTGAGGCAAGTCACACTCACAGATTTCTCTGGGAAGCAGGCCCTCCCAGGACCTTTTCAGTAGTGTCGAAAGTTCCTGCTGCCTGGCTGAATGCTTGCTGGTTCACAATTACTAAGCACCTTCTTTAAATGTGTTGGGAAATCAGGAAATTAGTACCAAGACACCATCCATAGGCTCCTGAAGACTATAATCAGGGTGTTTTCATACTGGGGTGGTGTACTGTCCTTTATTTTGCTTTTGTTTTTGGCTGTGTCACGAGGCATGCAAGACCTTAGTTTCTCTACCAGGGATCGAACCTGTGTCCCCTAACATGGAAGTGCAGGAGTCTTAACCACTGGATAGCCAGGGAAGTCCCTGTCCTTCCTTAATAAGGGAAATTAAGCCGATTAATGATAACACAAGAGCTCAGATGCTAGAGAGTCAATAGAGTCAATGGAAAAGATTTTTTAAATATCTGCATGTTCTTTTTGAGCAGGCAGAAGAATTAGCTTTATTTTGATGAAAATTTTAGATAATGTGGTGCTGGCATTGAAACTGAAGATCCCACTATTTAGCAACCATTATCTAAATAATAAGAACAGCAAGGACAAAAATGAGTATTTCCTGTGCACATGTCACACCTTGGCATGGTTCTATGAGAACATATTAGGTATTACTGTATAATCCTCACAATAACCCTGTAAATATCAGTATCAATTTAGGGTTCCATGGTAGGGATGGGAGGATATTGCACATTAGAAATCATGCAACAGATCCTTTGGGATTGACTCAAAGGGATAGGATAATTTTGAGATCACAAAGTCTGGATCAAATCCAGGTGTTCTGACCCCCGTGTCTCATGATTTGGCATCTCTCCAACTAAAGAGTTTCAAACTGAGAAAAATGGAATGACTCTTGAATATGGAAGTATTTTCATGAAAGGCTAATCCTGTCCTTGTATTTATTTAGTGCCCTTCACTGAAACAATTCTTTTCTATCACTTTATAAATGCACACAATGTAATTCAAAGATTTTAAAAAACTAGACAAAAATTTAGCTTGTTATATGACTGTGTGCTGATCCTTGAAGTTGTGTGGGATCTTTTCTCTTCACAGGAACATACTCTGTGAAGAAAAGATTTATATAATCTTTAACACTGCCCTGAAGTCCTGAATGAACTACATTTTCCCATTATAGTCCTTGCTTCCCCACGTTCTCCCCCTGACCCTGAAAAAAGTAGCCTAATTTTCTATCAGGGAAAGAAAACGAGGCCATTAGTTTGTGTCTGGAAACAGTGAAGGAATTACTGAGCTATTTACAAGCTTTGCACATGTGGAATCAATCAAATATTCCATGAGATGGTTCAAAAATGTATTCAAATTATGTAGTTTTGAAATGCTAAACTTTGGAATTTGTTTCTTAATAGGAGATTTTTGGACTCAATGGACATGAGTTTGAGTAAACTCCAGGATTTGGTAATGGACAGGGAAGCCTGGTGTGCTGCAGTCCATGGGGTCACAGAGAGTCAGACGCGACTGAACGACTGAACTGAACTGAACTGAACTGAAGGAGACTTTTTAGGATAGTTTTCTTGATGAATATCCCCTTCTGTGAATTTGAATAACAATTTGAATATCCCCTTTTAAATTTGAGTAGCAATTTGAATAACAAATTGTTTAGAATAATAATAAGCCATCTTCCCAATCCTGAACCCCCCTCCTACCTCCCTCCCCATACCATCCCTCTGGGAACACGTGTACACCCGTGGCGGATTCATGTTGATGTATGGCAAAACCAATACAATATTGTAAAGTAATTAGCCTCTAATTAAAATAAATAAATTTAATTAAAAATAATAATAATAACAAGCCATCTTAACTTATATTTTGTTCCTATTTCCTGAAGGCCAGAGAAAGTCTGGTAATCTGTCTTACTGCTCCATCCCTAACAGTGAGGTTGATGACTACAGAAAATGGAAAGAAATTTAGGGCAAGGAGAAATCTTTCTCTTCCATTAGGCTTCTGTTTTGATATTTGGCCATGAAATTTGAAGTCATACTTAATTAGCCATAGTCTGATCTCTATGCAAGTTTTTCCTTAAAGAATGTGGTAGTGTTTAGGTACAGGTGGATCTTTAAATTAGAACTTTGAAGCAATAAATTAAAAGAAAATTAATAATTCAGGTAGAATTGGATATGTAGCCCTTCAAAATCTAGTTGAACTGGGTTGCATGCATGCCTGCTTACTCACTCAGTCATGTCCAACTCTTTGCAACCCCTGTCAGGCTCCTCTGTCTATGGAATTCTCCAGGCAAGAATACTGGAGTGGGTTGCCATTCCCTTCTCCAGGGGATCTTTTCGATCCAGGGATTGAACCTGCCTCTCCTGCACTGCAGGTAGATTCTTTACCATCTGAGCCACTGTTGAGCTAAGTTAAAGTATGTAAATTCATTAACATCAATGAAATGCAAAATGATAGTTCAGTCACGTGCCAAACAAGATCCATATTCCTGGCCTGGTACACATTTTCTCCATGCAGAGGTATAGAAGAGACATAAATGTTGTTGCATAGAATTACTATTAAAATAATGCTCTACATTTCTATTACAAACATTGCTGTCATATGTGTAATTTCTTTTGATCTTCATAGCAGTTTCATAAAGTTAGATATTATAGCCCCGTTTTACAAATTAAGGAGCTTAAATATGTAGTGTTAAGTTGCTTTGGTCATGTCCGACTCTTTGCGACCCTAGTGACTATAGCCCATCAAGCTCCTCATCCACGGAATTCTCCAGGCAAGAATACTAGAGTGGGTTGCCATGCCCTCCTCCAGAGGGTCTTCTCAACCAGGGATCAAGCCCACATCTCTTATGTCTCCTGCATTGGCAGATGGGGTCTTTACCACTAGTGCCATCCGGGAAGCCCTAAGTATACAGAGGATAGTAGAATTTGTGTGTGGAAGCATGATATAACGGAAAGAGAACAGACTTAGGAATCAGATAGATTCAGAATCCCAACATCATCCCTTTAGTACATTGATGAACTATGGATATACTGTCTTGGCTCTTTAGGTCTTATTTTCATCATCTGTAAAATGGGATAATTCTACTGACCTCATTGAATTGCTGTGAGAGCCAAAGGCAGGAAGGTATGTGAAAGGTCTCACCTGTCTCAGCTTAGTTTTTCCGGAAGATGTGGGTCTTAATTCTAGGAGACTGCAAACCCAGTGTTTCTTGGGTATTTGGTTGAGGTCTCTGCTGCTATTTGTGACTTTGGGATACACTTTCCAGGGCCCTGTTGCTGAAACCATAGGGAGCCTATGACAAGAGAGGAGCAGAGTAATCTCTACCCCAGATAAAAATCATCACCTTCCTGATGCCTTATTATCCACATCTGGATTTAGCCATCATCATCCCCAAGTGGTAAAGATCTACAGATGTGTGCATACAGTAAGAATTACATGATCCTGCCTATATTTTTCATGCTTCGCTTTTAGCTACTTTGTGGGTACACGTGTTCACCAGTTGTAAGAAACTGCTCTATCCGTGTGTGGGGTTCTTATCACCCACATGCTTGTGTCTCCTGAGGTCCTCTGGGTGCATGTTTTGGGCTATTGGTTTGTGACCCTCAGGGTAACCCTGGCTTTATGGTGTTACCTCTCTCTCACAGCTGCAAAGGCAGAAGATGAGCAGTGTTCGGTTAAGTTCACTGTCAAAATGGAGAAGTGGAGGAGCAGGGGAGGAAACTGTGTGGGCAGAATTACCCGCAGAGCCCATGACCAAGTGGAATGATGTCACTGTCCTCTTGTTCAGTTCCCTGTCCCCCAGAAGGAACAATGCTCCTTCTGCTCCTGGGTCTGTCGTCACCCCCTCTCTTTTTTGCCCTCACAAGTGTATTTTCCAGGAGAACCACGGCTGTGGGGGCCTCCACCCACCTCCACACAACTTATATTTAGCTCTGAAGACAAGCGTTCTCTTGACCTTGACAGAAATCAAAGGGGAGGCCAGACTCTGGGGCCTGGAGAAAGGGAGGAGGAACTAAAAGAAGTTTTTCTGTAGAAACTGCAGGAAAATCTCTGACCTTGAGGTCCTCGGAGAGAAGGCGTGCTAGCTCCGATGATGACAGAGTTGAATTAAAATACAAATGCTTCCAAATATCTGTTGCCAGGAAGCAGATGACATGCTAAATTACTCTGCAGATTGACTACTTAATTCAGCCATTTCCTGAGTCAGGAGTTGCCAGAAGAGCCATTTTGTCCTTTCTGGCAAAAAAGCCACTGGGATGGCTGTCTCCAGTCCCCTTTCCTGTGCTTCCTGCGTAGGAAGGCCTGTTTCCTGCAGAGAGATGCCTGATTAGACAGCACTATTTTGGTAGGCTGGGGACGAGGTAGCAAGGGAGGCCTTTCATTTGATATTGATTTGGGAACAGTGTGGATGTCATATATATCACAGAAATATAAATCCTTTAGAAAAAGTAAAAATCATGAATCCAAAGCAAATTAGACCCTGTAGAGGTCCAAAATAGTGTATCGCCACATTTTTATCTGTTTGATTTAAAATGTTTTGAGATGCCTGGTTTATTTTTTGTGTAAAGAACAAAATTTTCATGCAGCTTTTTGAAACTGAATTTTGAGCAATGGGATTAATATTTGCCAAGTGAATATGATGTTCCTAAGGTGTCTGGTATTGGTGAGGAATGACTTTGAGAAGATAGCCTCACAGTAGGCTAGACTTTAAGACTTGACCCTGGGCCAGTGTGGGGATTTTATAGACCCTGATGGATGAGCTGTTTGTATCCCAGTTTGTAACTATTCCTCTGGACTCCTTCAGCAGTGCCTTATCTTGTGCTAAAAGGAGTTCAGCAGTAAAGAATCCACCTGCAATGTAGGAGATGCAGGAAATGCAGGTTAGATCCCTGGATTGGGAAGAGCCCCGGGAGAAGGGTATAGCAATACACTCCAGTATTCTTGCCTGGAAAATCCCATGGACAGAGGAGCCTCGTGTGCTATAATCCAAAGGGTTGCATAGAGTTGGATATGACAGGGCAACTGAGCAAAAGAAGTAAAGTAGCTGAATCAGAGGCATATAATTCAGCAAAGCTAAATAAATACAAAGGTCAGAACATTCAGGGAAAGGAAATTAAGGGTAGGAAGTAAATTGGAACCACAAGTGAATTTGTTCACAAAACAGAGTGGTGAAGATTTATTTCTTCTAATACTTGTCTGGCATTGATTCTGTGTGACCTCATATAACTGTGTGAGCCCTGTGTGTGCCCTGACCAGTCAATTAGATTGTTAGCTTCTCAAAGGAAAGACTTCTGTCATGGGCTTCTTTGAATTCCGTGTCTTGTTCAGAGCCTTACTTGCAGTCTGTGACCTTTAAATGTTTGCTGGTATTGATGGTGATGGTTGAGGTTCTTCTCATCTATAAGCTTCTACTGTGGAACACCAATATTTCAACATCATTGAACATGTTAGCAATTATTTTAGGAGTTGTTTTTTGGGATCAGAGAGCATCTTGAGTTAATTGCCTTTAAGCAAATTTGGGGTTATTTCATTGAATAGCTTCTAATTTCTATTTTTAGGCTTTTGCTCCAATGTCTGAGTGTTGGTCAGAGAGCTCCTTGTCACTAAGAGTAAACTGTACAAAAGAAAACTGTCCATTGGTCATGGGATATTGTAGAGTGATTCCTTCCCTGGAGGAGGGTGTGACTAGTTGACTCTAGTAGCTGACTCTATTCATTTTATAGTTTCTTATTTTTCTATAGCAGTAATTTTGCAATCAAAGCTCTATGGCTTATTCTCATATGTTGTATTTCTTTAATCCTTATGAAAAGAATGTAAAATAAATACTTGAAAGATGGCTTTAAAGTTTCTGCTCTTAGCTTTTTGGGCATTGCTTTCAAGTAGGAGGATTATACAGGTCTGAGGGGTCTCTGGATGTATCATCGGCCAGTTTGGGTATTTGTTGTCACCATCTGCCAAAGGAAGATCAAAAAACAAACAAACGAAAAATGAAACAGAGAAAATCTGAAGCTTTCCTTTTGGCTTTTTTTCTAACAGCATTGGTGAAGAATTTAAGGGGAAAGAAGTCAGAGATATTACCTAAAATGAAATTTGGTAACATTTTTATTAAGACATTCTACTCAACTGTATTATTATAGGTAGCAGATAACTAATTCTAGTATATTTCAATAATCAATAATTTAATGTGTATCCCAATAAAGGAGAATAAATCCTTAAAATCATTAGGTCAGTTTGCAAATACGGCTAGAATATAAATTTATTCTGTCTTAACCTTCACTGAGTCTTTATGTGCATCTCATATCCACCAGAGGACCAATTTAAAATAGAGAACAGATCTAGAAGAATAAATGGGAAAAAGTGGAATAAAATTTTTTGAAAAAATGAAAATAGTTATATGAGAGCTGAGGGGAAACTTTCTACATATTAAATTGTATTCTAGAGCTATAATCTTTAAACCCATACGGTGCTCACAGAGGTGTAGACTGCCCAGTGATTCAAAGTAGTCTAGACATAGATCATATTATAAAAGATCACCTAGTATACATAACAATAACATCATGGATCTATTTGAAGATGTTTTCTCTTTTCTTTCCTCAATAAATGTCAGGACAATTGATCAATTATTTAACTAAAATCTTAAATTCAGCAGTGGCTACAGGACTGGAAAAGGTCAGTTTTCATTCCAATTCCAAAGAAAGGCAATGCCAAAGAATGCTCAAACTACCGCACAATTGCGTTCATCTCACACGCTAGTAAAGTAATGCTCAAAATTCTCCAAGCCAGGTTTCAGCAATATGTGAACCGTGAACTTCCAGATGTTCAAGCTGGTTTTAGAAAAGGCAGAGGAACCAGAGATCAAATGGCCAACATCCGCTGGATCATCGAAAAAGCAAGAGAGTTCCAGAAAAACATCTATTTCTGCTTTATTGACTATGCAAAGCCTTTGACTGTGTGGATCACAATAAACTGTGGAAAATTCTGAAAGAGATGGGAGTACCAGAACACCTGACCTGCCTCTTGAGAAACCTATATGCAGGTCTGGAAGCAACAGCTAGAACTGGACATGGAACAACAGACTGGTTCCAAATAGGAAAAGGAGCACATCAAGGCTGTATATTGTACCCTGCTTATTTAACTTCTATGCAGAGTACATCATGAGAAACGCTGGGCTGGAAGAAGCACAAGCTGGAATCAAGATTGCCGGGAGAAATAATAACCTCAGATATGCAGATGACACCACCCTTATGGCAGAAAGGAAAAGGAACTAAAAAGCCTCTTGATGAAAGTGAAAGAGGAGAGTGAAAAAGTTGGCTTAAAGCTCAACATCCAGAAAATGAAGATCATGGCATCTGGTCCTATCACTTCATGGGAAATAGAAGGGGAAATAGCGGAAACAGTGTCAGACTTTATTTTTGGGGGCTCCAAAATCACTGTGGATGGTGATTGCAGCCATGAAATTAAAAGATGCTTGCTCCTTGACAACTTAGACATGACCAACTTAGACAACTTATTGAAAAGCAGAGACATTACTTTGCCAACAAAGGTCCATCTAGTCAAGGCTATGGTTTTTCCAGTGGTCATGTATGGATGAGAGCGTTGGACTGTGAAGAAAGCTGAGCGCCGAAGAATTGATGTTTTTGAACTGTGGTGTTGGAGAAGACTCCTGAGAGTCCCTTGGACTGCAAGGAGATCCAACCAGTCCATTCTAAAGGAGATCAGCCCTGGGTGTTCTTTGGAAGGAATGATGCTAAAGCTGAAACTCCAGTACTTTGGCACCTCACGCGAAGAGCTGACTCATTGGAAAAGACTCTGATGCTGGGAGGCATTGGGGGCAGAAGGAGAAGGGGATGACAGAGGATGAGATGGCTGGATGGCATTACCGACTCGATGGACATGAGTTTGAGTGAACTCCGGGAGTTGGTGATGGACAGAGAGGCCTGGCGTGCTGCGATTCATGGGGTCACAAACAGTCAGACACGACTGAGTGACTGAACTGAACTGAGCTGAAAAATCTTACTAGGTTCTTGCTTTTTAAAAAAAGTTAATTTTTTTTAATTGAAGGGTAATTTCTTTATTGTCTTGCAAGGAGATCCAACCAGTCCATCCTAAAGGAAATCAGTCCTGAATATTCATTGGAAGGACTGATGTTGAAGCTGAAACTCCAATACTTTGGCCACCTGATGTGAAGAACTGACTCATTTGAAAAGACCCCGATGCTGGGAAAGATTGAAGGCTGGAGGAGAAAGGGACGACAGAGGATGAGATGGTTGAATGGTATCACCGACTCAATGGACATGAGTTTCAGTAAGCTCCGGGAGTCAGTGATGGACAGGGAGGCCTGGCATGATGCAGTCCATGGGGTCACAAAGATTCGGACATGACTGAGCGACTGAACGGACTGAACTGAATTGCTTTATAGAATTTTGCTGTTTTCTGTCAAACCTCAACATGATTCAGCCATAGGTATACATATATCCCCTCCCTTTTGAACCTCCCTCCCACTTCCCTCCCCATCCCACCCCTCTAGGTTGATACAGAGCCCCTGTTTGAGTTTCCTGAGCCATACAGCAAATTCCTTTTGGCAATCTATTTTACATATGGTAATGTAAGTTTCCATGTTACTCTTTCCATACCTCTTACCCTCTCTTCCTCTATACCCATGTCCGTAAGTCTATTTTCTATGTCTGTTTCTTCATTGTTGGCCCCTAAATAAATTCTTCAGTACCATTTTTCTATATTCCATATATATGTGTTCAGTTCAGTTCAGTCGCTCAGTCGTGTCCAACCCTTTGAGACCCCATGAATCGCAGCACGCCAGGCCTCCCTGTCCATCACCAACTCCCGGAGTTCACCCAGACTCATGTCCATCGAGTCAGTGATGCCATCCAGCTATCTCATCCTCTGTCGTCCCCTTCTCCTCCTGCCCCCAATCCCTCCCACCATCAGAGTCTTTTCCAATGAGTCAGCTCTTCGCATGAGGTGGCCAAAGTATTGGAGTTTCAGCTTTAACATCAGTCCTTCCAAAGAAATCCCAGGGCTGATCTCCTTCAGAATGGACTGGTTGGATCTTCTTGCAGTCCAAGGGACTCTCAAGAGTCTTCTCCAACACCACAGTTCAAAAGCATCAATTCTTCAGCGCTCAGCCTTCTTCACAGTCCAACTCTCACATCCATACATGACCACAGGAAAAACCATAGCCTTGACTAGACGAACCTTTGTTGGCAAAGTAATGTCTCTGCTCCTGAATGTGCTATCTAGGTTGGTCATAACTTTCCTTCCAAGGAGTAAGCATCTTTTAATTTCATGGCTGCAGTCACCATCTGCAGTGATTTTGGAGTCCAAAAAAATAAAGTCAGCCACTGTTCCCACTGTTTCTCCATTTATTTGCCATGAGGTGATGGGACTGGATGCCATGATCTTCGTTTTCTGAATGTTGAGCTTTAAGCCAACTTTTTCACTTTCCACTTTCACTTTCATCAAGAGGCTTTTTAGTTCCTCTTCACTTTCTGCCATAAGGGTGGTGTCATCTGCATATCTGAGGTTATTGATATTTCTCCCGGCAATCTTGATTCCAGCTTGTGCTTCATCCAACACAGAGTTTCTCATGATGTACTCTGCATAGAAGTTAAATAAACAGGGTGACAATATACAGACTTGACATACTCCTTTTCCTATTTGGAACCAGCCTGTTGTTCCATGTCCAGTTCTAACTTGCTTCCTGACCTGCATACAAACTTCTCAAGAGGCAGATCAGGTGGTCTGGTATTCCCATCTCTTTCAGAATTTTCCACAGTTTATTGTGATCCACACAGTCCAAGGCTTTGGCACGATCAATAAAGCAGAAATAGATGTTTTTCTGGAACTCTCTTGCTTTTTCCATGATCCAGCATATATGTGTTAGAATATGATATTTATCTCTCTCTTTCTGACTTACTTCATACTGTATAATAAGTTCTAGGTTCCTTCACATCATTAGAACTAACTCAAATGCATTCCTTTTTATGGCTGAGTAATATTCCATTGTGTATATGTACCACAGCTTCTTTTTCCATTCATCTCTCAGTGGACATCTAGGTTGCTTCTATGTTCTAACTATTGTAAATAGTGCTGCAATGAACAATGGGATACATGTATCTTATTCAATTTTGGTTTCCTCTGGGTATATGCCTAGGAGGGGGATTACTGGATCATATGGTGGTTTTATTCCTAGTTTTTAAAGGAATCTCCATACCATCTTCCATAGTGGCAGTATCAATTTACATTCCCACCAAGTGTGCAAGAGTGTTCCCTTTTCTCCACACCCTCTCCAGCATTTATTGTTTGTAACTTTTTGATGATGGCCGTTCTGATTGGTGTGAGGTGATATCTCATTGTGGTTTTGATTTGTATTTCTCTAATAATCAGTGATGTTGAGCATCTTTTCATGTGTTTGTTAGCCATCTGTATGTCTTTTTTGGAGAAATGTCTGTTTTAGGTCTTTTTCCCACTTTTTGATTGGGTTGTTTGTTTTTCTGGTCTTGAGTTGTATGAGCTACTTGTATATTTTGGAAATGAATCCTTTGTCAGTTGTTTCATTTGCTATTATTTTCTCCCATTCTGAGTGTTGTATTTTCACCTTGTCTATAGTTTCCTTTGCTGTGCAAAAGCTTTTAAGCTTAATCAGGTCCCACTTATCTACTTTTGTTTTTATTTCCAATTACTCTAGAAGGTGGGTCATAGAGGATCTTGCTTTGATTTATGTCATTGAGTGTTCTGCCTATGTTTTCCTCTAAGAGTTTTATAGGTTTTGGTCTTACATGTAGGTCTTTAATCCATTTTGAGTTTATTTTTGTGTATGGTGTTAGGAAGTGTTCTAATTTCAATCTTTTACAAGTAGCTGTCCAGTTTTCCCAGCACCATTTATTGAAGAGGCTGTCTTGCCCGTTGTATATTCTTGCCTCCTTTGTCAAAAATAAGGTACCCATAGGTGCATGGGTTTATTTCTGGGCTTTCTATCTTGTTCCATTGGTCTATATTTCTGTTTTTGTGCCAGCACCATACTGTCCTGATGACTGTAGCTTTGTGATATAATCTGAAGTCAGGAAGGTTGATTCCTCCAGCTCCACTCTTCTTTCTCAAGACTGCTTTGGCTATTCGGGGTCTTTTGTGTTTCCATAACAATTGTGAAATTTTCTGCTCTAGTTCTGTAAGAAGTGCTATTGGGAATATGATAGGGATTGCATTGAATCTGTAGATTGCTTTTGGTAGTAACCTGTTGGTTATTTAGAAATGTGTTGTTTAATCTCCATGTATCTAGTCTCACAGCATTGTGGTCAGAGAAGAATCTTGATATGATTTCAGTTTTATTAAATATACTGAGGTTTGATTTGTGACCCAAGATGTGGTCTATCCTGGAGAATGTTCCATGTGCACTTGAGAAGAAGGTGTATTCTTCTGCATTTGGATGGAGTGTCCTGAAGTTATCAATGAGATCCATCTCATCTAATGTATCATTTAAGATGTGTTTCCTTATTAATTTTCTGTTTTGATAATCTGTCCATTGGTATGAGTGGAGTGTTAAAGTTTCCTACTATTATTGTTTTACTGTCAATTTCTCCTTTTATGTCTGTTAGTGTTTGTCTTATGTATTGAGGTGCTCCTTTATGTTGGGTGCATAGATATTTACAATTGTTATGTCTTCCTTTTGGATTGATCCCTTGATCATTATGTAGTGTCCTTCCTTATCTCTTGTAATCTTTATTTAAAGGTCTATTTTGTCTGATATGAGGATTGCTACTCCAGCTTTCTTTTGCTTCCCATTGCATGGAATATATTTTTCCATCCTCTCACTTTAAGCCTATATGTATTTTTAGGTCTGAAGTGGGTTTCTTGTAGACAGCATGTATATGTGTCTTGTTTTTGTATCCATTCAGCCAGTCTGTGTCCTTTGGTTGGAGCATTTAATCTGTTTACATTTAAAGTAATTATTGATATATATATGTCTTATTGACATATTCTTAATTGTTTGGGGTTGATTTTTATAGATCTTTTTTTTTTCTCTCTTGTATTTCTTTCTTTTTTTCTCTCTCTTTTGTATTTCTTGACTATAGAAGTCCTTTAACATTTGTTGTAAAGCTGGTTTGGTGGTACTGAATTCTTTTAACTTTTGCTTGTCTGAAAACCTTTTTATTTCTCCATCTATTTTGAATGAGATCCTTGCCAGGTACAGTAATCTTGGTTGTAGATTTTTCCCTTTCAGTACTTTAAATATATCCTGCCATTCCCTTCTGGCCTGTAGAGTTTATGCTGAAAGATCAGCCATTAATTGTATGGGGTTTCTCTTGTATGTTACTTGTTGCTTCTCTCTTGCTGCTTATAATATTCTTTCTTTGTGTTTAGTCTTTGTTAGTTTGATTAGTATGTGTCTTGGTGTGTTTCTCCTTGGGTTTATCCTGTATGGGACTCTTTGCACCTCTTGGATTTGACTGACCATTTCCTTAACCATGTTGGGAAAATTTTCAACTATAATCTCTTCAAAAATTTCCTCATACCCTTTCTTTTTCTCTTCTTCTGGGACCCCTATAATTCAAATATTGGTGCATTTGATATTGTCCCAGAGGTCTCTGAGACTATCCTCCGTTCTTTTCATTCTTTTTACTTTATTCTGCTCTTAAGAAATTATTTCCACCATTTTATCTTCCAGCTCACTGATTCATTCTTCTGCTTCAGATATTCTGCCATTGATTCCCTCTAGAGTATTTTTGATTTCAGTAATTGTGTCGTTTGTCTCTGTATGTTTATTCTTTAATTCTTCTAGGTCTTTGTTGATTGATTCCTGCATTTTCTCCATTCTGTTTTCAAGGTTTTTGATCATCTTTACTATCATTATTCTGAATTCTTTTTCAGGTAGTTTGCCTATTTCCTCTTCATTTATTTGTACTTCTGTGTTTCTAGTTTGTTCCTTCATTTGTGTATTATTTCTCTGCCTTTTCATTATTTTCTTTTAACTTATCATGTTTGAGATCTCCTTTCCCCAGGCTTCAAGGAAAGTTGAATTCCTTCCTTGAAGAAGGTTGATGTCTTTCTTCCTTTTGGTTTCTGCCCTCCTAATGTTGGTCCAGTTGTTTGTATGAGCTTCTTATGGGGTGAGATTTGTTCTGAGTTTTTGTTGTTTGTTTGTTTTTCCTCTGATGGGGAAGGTTGAGTGAGGTGGTAATGCTCTCTGCTGATGATTGGGTTTGCAATTTTGGTTTGTTTGTTGTTTAGATGAGGCATCCTGCACAGGGTGCTACTGGTGGTTGGGTGATGCTGGGTCTTGTATTCAAATGGTTTCCTTTGTGTGAGCTCTCACTAGTTGATATTCCCTAGGGTTAGTTCTCAGGTAGTGTAGGGTCTTGGAGTGCTCCTACTCCAAAGGCTCAGGGCTTGATCTCACATTAATAGGGGGTCTTCTGAAATAAAATGGTAGCTTCTCTGTTACAGTTATGCAGACCAAATCCACATCTAACTGTGTATAAGGAACTTGAAAACCTTTTTCTGTCTTTGGAAAAACTGCAACAATATCATACAGCTGGACTCTTGAAGAAGTTTCTCTCAAAACATTACAGTGAGATAGATCTGAAATGGTAACTGTTCATCTAGTTAAAATTTTAATTGGTTTTGATTTTCCCTATACAATTGGCAAAGTTGTAAAGAGTTCAGAAACAGCTATTGGTTTTTCAACTTCCTGTTTCTTTTCCTTAGATTCAACAACATGATTGCTGGTAACAACTGAATAGCCCAGGTGAGCAGCATTCTCCACAAGCCTGTGCAGTGCCTCACTAGGTTCACACTTAATACTACACACAAAAATAGAGCAAAATAAAATATTTACACATTAAAATAAAGCCATTAAACAACTGAAAGAAAATATAGGTTTGTTTTTTTTTAAATCTTACAACAGAAATAAGCTTTGTAAGAAAAAAAAAAGAAAGAAACCTTAGAGTGAACACTGTTACATTTGAAAACATAAAAAACCTTTCAGAACCTTCACATGTCTATAAAAAATCTAAAATTGATTTTTAATAGCAAAATAATTTTGAAAAATATTGTAGCATATGTAGCTGATTATTACTATCATTTTGTAAAAGACTTTTATGAATTTACAACAAAAATTGGAAGATATAAAAGTATTGAATAAAGATATTATAGTTAATTGACAAGTGACCACATATAAAGAGCTAATAAATATCAGAAATTCAGGCTCAATAATCAAAGAAATGCAAATAAAATCAATATGATATTGTTTTTGTCCCATCAAATTATCCAAAATTTAAAAATAATAATGTTCTGCATTGGGAGGCACTCTATACTTTTAGGGATATAGATACAGCTTTCTGGAAAACAATTTGGAACTCATATTTTAAAAGCCTTAAAAAATTGCATTTTGATACAAAAGTTGTACTTTTAAGAATTTACCCAAAGGGAATAATAAGAGACGTAGCAATTATTTTTGTGTGAGTATATTCATGTGACATTTTATCTTTTGATGCAATATTAAGAAAACACAAATATTCAATTAAATAATTAAATAAAATTTGAGAGAATTATATCATGGCCTATTATGCAATCTTTAGAAGCTGCATTTCTAAGAATAATGACAAAATGAAATGCCAATTATATATTCTTAAAGAAAAATCAGAATACAGAACAATGTGATCTGAATATTGGAGGAGGTGGTGGTGGCAGGGAAACAAGGAAAAAGAATGTGTTTGTTTATAAATTTAGGAAAACAAAAATAACAACAGGAGGGAAAGAAATCAGAAGTTATCTGTAGTTCTTTTTCCTATGTTGGAGGATAATGGATATTTTAATATTTTAACTTTATATTTTTATGAATATTCTAAATTGTTTTTATAGGCAGACATGAATCTTACAACAAATGCTACATTTATTTATTTATTTATTTATTTTTGGTTTGTTTTTGTTCAGAGCACATGGAAACACATCTTTGGATGCTGTATGTGATAAGCTTCCCCAGGACAGTGTATTCCTGTCCTGTGATGAACAGGGCTTATCTGTTCTGCCTAGCGGGACCCCAAGAGTAACTGCAAAGTTGGTGGGGCTCTTTCTATTCAAGTGACTCTACTACATGATACATTTAACTTGGCAGTTTAGAATTTCAATAAAAGGTTTGGTTAAAAATGAACAACATGAAAAATGAAACATGGTCAGTGATTTTGTAGACCTCGTCCTCTGTTACTCTGTCTGGCTCCTCCCCTTTCACAGTGTGGGGTCACGAGGTGAGCGAGGTGGACTCTGGCCTTCACACCTTTTGAACATGCCTGTCCAGGGGTGGGTCTATTTCTGTGATAGTTAAGGACAGAAATCTCCTGATGGAGAGCTCGTCTAACAGAAATTGCTGCCTGGCACAGCGAAATTGGCTAGTGTCCTGAGTGTGTGTTAATAATTGATCAGATACTTCTTTCATTCCAGCTCCTCTGTGTCTACTGTTCCCATGGAGTTGTCATCCCCTCTGTGTTAGTGAGGCATTGCCAGTGGTTATACTTGCTGCTCTCTTGTTGGCATCCATATGCATCGTCTTATATGTACCACTTGTGGTTCTAGTTGTAACAGGTGTCTGTGAGTGGGCCCTGGGCTTCCTGCTACCAGATTTGTTTCTGTTATGCTTTGGACAATAGTTGTGGACACTAGCACCTGAAATCTTGAAGAATATTGGCTAGGATAAAATTAAATATTCCCAGGTTTTAAACCAGCATTTATATGCATTAATAATTTCCTGTTAAACGAAAAACCGTTTCAATCAGTTCAGTTCAGTCACTCAGTCGGGTCTGACTCTTTGAGACCCCATGGACTGCAGCATGACAAGCTTCCCTGTCTATCACCGACTCCCAGAGTTTGCTCAAACTCACGTCCATTGAGTCTGACATCATTATAAAAGCAAAAGCCTTTCTCTGCTTGTCAACTTTTGCAAGCTGACCTTTGAATCAGGCAGCATGCCTTTGATTTGTGAAATATTTAGTAATCATTGTTTTTTTAAATTAATTTATTCTTTAATTGAAGGATAATTGCTTTACAGAAGTTTGTTGTTTTCTGCCAAATATCAACATGAATCAGTCATAGGTATACATATGTCCCCTCCCTCTTGAACCTCCCTCCCATCTCCCTCCCCATCCCACCCCCTGGCCACTAAAAATTCATGTGCTTTGGGGAACTTCAGTACTAAAAACTAAGGATTCTTTGCATATTATCCAACCATGTAAAAAGCAGTAGCAATAGTTTATTATTAATAGTATTAATAGTAGTAACAATAGTTCCATATTAGACTGATTAGGCTAAAAATGCAACGTCTCCTTTATTTAGTTCTGTTCTAATTCATAACTCTTTTCCAGATATTCTAGTCACTGTACCCCATTTTCACTTTTCAATCCTAGGTTAGGCTTGCGTGATTGCCCCATATCAACTTTGGAGAAGAAAGATTCTTCCTATTTGAATGGCACATATCTTCATTTGGCTTCTTAATATCACTACATCATCAGTAAAGGAAATGGAATTAGCTGAGAAGTCTTTGACTATATAAGGTGCTGACAGATGCCCACAATTTCTTATTTAGGCAACTTGGCAATCAGAGGAATGAGAATATGGGCAGGATAATATGCTTTTTGGCAATATAAGTGTGGGAAATAAAAGTTTGTTAGCTGAAATTATTTTTTCTGTAGGTATACTTTAAACAGTTCTAAAATGGCTCATATATAGGAAAAAAATGTCTCCATCACCTTTTTCTGTATGCCAATCAGAAGCAATGCTAAGTAGAGACTGGATTTTTTATCTAGTGATGCAACTTTGATCTAAAGAGCTCAGTATATTCTATTTTTTGATAATAGTTAAAACATGGGTTAAAAACAATTCACTAACAATAGAGCTACATAATTACAGCAATATGATTATACAAAATTATAAATAAGATTTATGTGCTGGATTCTAACTCATAAACAAGATAAGATACTAATTATATTTTTAAACTGTTCCAAATAAGGTTCCCAAATAAGGGAAAATAACTTGCATGACAAACAGGAAAAGGAACAAAAATTTTATGTGTACTTATATATATATGAAATCATTGTTTCTGTAGTTATTGGAAGTTTTTCTTTGCACACACACACAAAAAATACAATAAGCTAATGTATAGCAGTTTGCCTTTCCTGAAAAAGGTGAGTAAAGGAGCTTCTAAACTGTAGTTAAAAAAAATAATAATCCCTATATTGTAGCAATTTTCCATGTATTTGTAAAAAATCCAGTTAAGCTACTTCAAAAGAAATTTCAGGTGACCTCTACCCTTGGCTCGGTGTGATTTAACTGAAAATCATTGTCATTGCTGGTTGAGGAATTGTGGAGCAAAGAAAATATGCCCTGAGACTGGATGGGAAAGAGATGTCTCAGTTTTCTGAAAGGGGAAGAAATATAGACTCTGCAGACCACAAAGTGGAAAATTTGATATTAATAGTGAAAAAAACTTTGAAGTGGATTGTCATTATGAGCCGGTAGATAGGCGAGAGGTGCTCATTTAAGTTAGAATGAGATGAATAAGAACTCCCTTTAGAGACTTCACTTTCATTTGGTCAGCCCATGGAGCTAGGAGACTGAACAACTCAAAATCTCTTGGTGACTCTGCAGCTGGGTAGGAGGGCAAGCCTGTTGGAACCCAAAATAGCTTGACAGGGTTGAACAATGGGCCAAATCTAGCAAGATAAAAAGTAGAAAGGAGAAATATAAAGGTTGCCCTTTGTTCCAGAAAATTAACAACACAAACACGGGAGGAGTGGGCAGATTGCAAGGCCAACTCCAAGGTTTAAACAGATTGTATCCTGCACATAAGATACAATTATTTAACTTATATGCAGAGTACATCATGAGAAATGCTGGGCTGGAGGAAGCACAAGCTGGAATCAAGATTGCTGGGAGAAATATCAATAACCTCAAATATGCAGATAACATCACCCTTATGGCAGAAAGTGAAGAACTAAAGAGTCTCTTGATGAAAGTGAAAAAGGAGAGTGAAAAAGTTGGCTTAAAGCTCAACATTCAGAAAACGAAGATCATGACATCTGGTCCCATCACCTCATGGCAAATAGATGGGGACACAGTGGCTGACTTTATATCTTTCTGGCCTCCAAAATCACTGCAGATGGTGACTGCAGCCATGAAATTAAAAGACACTTACTCCTTTGAAGGAAAGTTATGACCAACCTAGATAGCATATTCAAAAGCAGAGACAGTACTTTGGCAACAAAGGTCCATCTAGTCAGGGCTATGGTTTTTCCAGTAGTCATGTATGGATGTGAGAGTTGCACTATAAAGAAAGCTGAGCACAGAAGAATCGATGTTTTTGAACTGTGGTGTGGGAGAAGACTCTTGAGAGTCCCTTGGAGTGCAAGGAGATCCAACCAGTCCATCCTAAAAGATATCAGTCCTGGGTGTTCATTGGAAGGACTGATGTTGAAGCTAAAATGGCAATACTTTGGCCACCTGATGCAAAGAGCTGACTCATTGGAAAAGACCCTGATGCTGTGAGGGATTGGGGGCAGGAGGAGAAGGGGATGACAGAGGACGAGATGGCTGGATGGCATCACCGACTCGATGGACATGGGTCTTGGTGAACTCTGGGAGTTGGTGATGGACAGGAAGGCCTGGTGTGCTGCGGTTCATGGGGTTGCAAAGAGTCAGACACAACTGAGCAGCTGAGCTGAACTGAACTGAACTGATCCTGCACACAGGTGCCTGGCTGAGGACGTGAGCAGGGACTGTGTCCATCCAAAGACAGTATCTTTTCCTTATTTCCAAGAAGTCACCGTAAAGCAGAAGGATGAAGTCTTGGGAAAATGCAAGTGAGGGGTTTTGTTTAACTATGAACTCAGTGAACTACTAAAATAGTGTGATCAACAATGAGCTGGGGAGGGTAATCCTTGACACACCATGTTCAGAATAGGAGGCGGGGTGGAGGTGGGTAGTCAATGTCAAAACTAATTGGATATATTGATAGTGGAAAGCAGAGCACTGGTGAATTGGAGCACAGCTAGAGGAGAAAGCTGAAAACTCTGAAAACTGCAATCTCTGAGGTATAGTGAAAAAGATTGTTGAGTTTGAAGACGGGAAAACTTAGAAGGGTCATGATAGATTCCCAGCAAATTACACATAAGCATAGGACACCACAAGCAGGCATCAAAAGCTGAAAGGATATTAAAGAATTTTTTTAAAAGAATTTTACATTTAAGATTTAAAACAACACATCAAAGTTTTCATTATGAGGACATTTAGAATGAAATTTGCTTTCCTTACTTTAGAGTTCAATGTTTTTACATTTTAAATTACCTATTGCCTACAAGACAGGAAACACCATAATCTTTTTAATGCTTAGTGCTTCTAAAGTCTTAACCAAGGTCATACAAGATCTAAACTTTCCATCAAATTGACGTGTCCAAAAATGGAACAGACAATGTTGTCTGTTGCTAGGATGATTAGGACTGAAAGCAGACACCGATTCCTGGATGAAGAGGCAATTTTTGCATTGGATAAAGCTTAGGACTTTTAAAGGTCTATGCCCATGCTGAGATTCTAGGATTCTTGGAAAAAGTACTTTCTCTAAACAAAGAGGAAAACCGCAGTCACCAGTATGATTGTCTGGTTTTTCATAGGGAACTCCAGAACTAAAGAGGGAATTGTCTATTAGAATCCTCTACTAGAGAAGAATTTGATTTTCCTTGTTATGTCCTTATTTTATTTATTCTCAGGGAGAGGATAGAATAGCTGATGAGATAGCAATTAACCAAATAGGGGAAGACACCAGGAGTTTACCATACTCCCTAATATACTCCTCCCTCTACGAGCTACTTTAATCTTAGTCTTGCTATGGGTTTATGCGGGGGATAAAAGGGGAAGGGCTGTGAGGCAAACTTACATGGAATACACATACCCTAGTGAAATGGGACAATATATCCAGCAAAAGCAGCCTTGAAGGAGAAGAAAAACTCACAAAGAGCAGTCTGAAATGCATGTGGGTGAAGAAAGAGGGATGTTACCTCCACTTAGTTTTGATCATATGCATTTCATTTCTCTACGGTGGCCTTCTTAACATGTGGAGGCAAGGCAACAGTGGGTTTGCATCTGGGAATATTGTTGTGATTTTACATGAGTCACAATCATTCTCAACAAACAACTTGGACTCCCTGCTGTTGGCTTAAAATCAAGGAGCCAGACTTTCCCAGCAGGGGTTGACCTGGAACAATTAGGTCACTGGAACTTGCTGTATGAGTGGAGCAAAGGCAAAGTTGGGGACACTTTGAGTTGATATGTTTCTCAAGGTCAGAGTGTATGATATGGCACAACAGCAGGAGAAGGTGGGCATGTGTGTTATAAGCACAGCACTCTCCACGGTTAATTGGTTACACTCTTAGAATTAGTCATGTGCTATGCCAGTTTGTGCCAAGGATATAAAACATCACCATGGAAGTGAAGTGAGTCACTAGTATTTTGTACCTAAGGGACATATAGTTAAGTAATATGAACCTTGAACTTCATCCCTTGATCTAAGTAAGAGCTTCGATAACAGAAGTCTGCCTCTAGACATATATAACTTTGCTGTTTGAACCTCTTTTCATGTGATGGTCTTGTTTATCTGAGGCATCGCCATGGTTATCTGCTCAACGTGGCCATTACATAGAGCTCTGTATGGTGAAGATGCTGTTTTATTGGACTTAGACTGTCAGTTCCAGCACTAATCAGTAGCCTTTCTAGTCATGGGCATGTTACAATAGGAACTGTTGAATTATTGACTGTTTAGGAAAAGAAAAGTGAATGTTGTGTCTCTGCTAAATTTTTATGTAGAACCCAAACCCCGGTGTGATGGTGTTTGGAGATGGGGGTCTTGGGAGATGACTAGGTCATGAGGGTGGAGCCCTCATGAATGGGCAAGTGTGCTTGTGCTTATGGGATTGTGCTTGTGCTTGTGTTTACTTGTGTCTAACTCTTTGTGACCCTATGCACTGTGGCCCACCACACTTCTCTGTCCATAAAATTTTCCAAGCAAGAATACTGGAGTAGGTTGCCATTTCCTCTTCCAGGGGATTTTCCTGACCCAGGAATTGAACCCGCATCTCCTGCATTGGCAGGTGGATTCTTTACCACTGTGCCGCCTTGAATGAGATTAGTGTACTTGTCAAAGAGACCCAGGAAGTTCCCTTGCCCCTTCTGTCACTGAGGATTCAGTAAAAAGACAGCCATCTATGAGCCAAGAAGGAGGCTCTCTCTCACCAGACACCTAATCTGCTGGTATCTTAAGCTTTAACTTCTAGCCTCCAGAACTGTGAGAAAAAAATTTCTGTTTATTAAGAAAAGAAGAAAAAATAAAACTTGAGGAAGCATTTGAGACAGAAGAGAGAGAGAGAACAATTATGGCAACAACCTGCCAAAGTAGAGTGAGAATCAGCACCAGGTAGCTCTCAGTTGATAGACTGAATAGATCCAGTCAGACATTCAGCGTGAGTCCTGTACTCTGGAGCCAAGTCACTGAGGGATTTAGGGACATTCCAGGGTTTCTTTATCAATTGGATCAAACATACAAATTCGTCCCACTTAAGTAAACTGGGGTTATCCTAAGGCTTTGAAAGGCAAGTCAAATCTCTTTCACTTAAGGACATATACTTCATATTTGATATATTTCTCTAGTTACATGAATGTTTACTGAAATTCCTTCCAGAATTACAGGCTGAGAACTTGGAGAGTCCATCCTATTACATGATGAGTTGTTCCTCCAAAGATGGAAAACCTTACTTGAGATTTAAATTCTTGACCAAAAATGCCTATGAGAGACAAGCATTGCTATATACATTGAAACCACAAATACTAGTACTATGGTAGGTGGTTTGGGGGAAAGGGTATGGATGGGGAAGAAATGTTTGAGATACTAGAAAATGTGTGATAATTCATTCATTTCCAGCCCCAACTTTGTCTTTCTCTACAGACAAACATAATAAATGGTGGTAGGCTTTAAATGATCCCATTTTGCATTCATTCTTGGCTGAGAAGGCCCTGAGGTTGAGAAAAGGAAAGGCAAAACTACAAATCCTCTTTATATGGAACTCAGGGTAGGAGAGAACAATGGAATCAATCTTGTTCCATATTTCAGACAAAGTCACAGCCTTACAAATTAGCTTTCTCCTAGGAAGAGGGAGGGATGCTCTGGGAGCAGAGTGAAAGAAGCAACAAGGGATGAGAGAGGATGAAAACAAGAGAAGCTAAGGAGAAAAGGAAGGATATGCCCATTTGAATGCAGAGTTCAAAAGAATAGCAAGGAGAGATTAGAAAGCCTTCTTCAGCAATCAATGCAAAGAAATAGAGGAAAACAATAGAATGGGAAAGACTAGAGATCTCTTTAAGAAAATTAGAGACACCGAGGGAACATTTCAAGCAAAGATGGGCACAATAAAGGACAGAAATGGTATGGACATAACAGAAGCAGAAGATATTAACAAGAGGTGGCAAGAATACACAGAAGAACTGTACAAAAAAGATCTTCACCACCCAGATAACTGCAGTGGTGTGATCACTCACATAGAGCCAGACGTCCTGGAATGCAAAGTCAAGTGGGCCTTAGGAAGCATCACTACAAACAAAGCTAGTGGAGGTGATAAATTCCAGTTGAGCTATTTCAAATCCTAAAAGATGATGCTGTGAAAGAGCTGCACTCAATATGCCAGCAAATTTGGAAAATGCAGCAGTGGCCACAGGACTGGAAAAGGTCAGTTTTCATTGCAATCCCAAAGAAAGGCAATGCCAAAGAATGCTCAAACTACTGCAGAATTTCACTCATCTCACACTCTTACAAAGTAATGCTCAAAATTCTCCAAGCCAAGCTTCAACAGTACATGATCCATGAACTTGCAGATGTTCAAGCTGGTTTTAGAAAAGGCAGAGGAACCAGAGATCAAATTGCCAACATCTGCTGGATCATCGAAACAGCAAGAGAATTCCAGAAAAGCATCTACTTCTGTTTTACTGACTACACCAAAGCCTTTGACAGTGTGGATCACAACAAACTGGAAAATTCTTCAAGAGATGAGAATACCAGACCACCTGACCTGCCTCCTAAGAAATCTGTATACAGATCAAGAAGCAACAGTTAGAACTGGACATGGAACAACAGACTGGTTCCTAATAGGAAAAGGAGTACGTCAAGGCTGTATATTGTCACCCTGCTTATTTAACTTATATGCGGAGTACATCATGAGAAATGCTGGACTGGATGAAGCACAAGCTGGAATCAAGATTGCTGGGAGAAATATCAATTACCTCAGATGCAGATGACACCACACTTATTGCAGAAAGTGAAGAAGAACTAAAGAATCTCTTGATGAAAGTAAAAGAGGAGAGTGAAAAAGTCAGCTTAAAACTCAACATTCAGAAAACAAAGATCATGGCATCTGGTCCCACCACTTCATGGCAAATAGATGGGAAACAATGGAAACAGTGTCAGACTTTATTTATTTGGGCTCCAAAATCACTGCAGATGGTGAATGCAGCCATGAAATTAAAAGACACTTACTCCGTGGAAGGAAAATTATGACCAACATAGACAGCATATTGAAAAGCAGAGACATTACTTTGCCAACAAAGGTCCATCTAGTCAAGGCTATGGTTTTTCCAGTAGTCATGTATGGATGTGAGAGTTGTACTATAAAGAAAGCTGAGCACCAAAGAATTGATGCTTTTGAACTGTGGTGTTGGAGACGACTCTTGAGAGTCTCTTGGACTGCAAAGAAATCAAACCAGTCAATCCTGAAGGAAATCAGTCCTGAATATTCATTGGAAGTATTGATGCTTAGGTTGAAACTCCAATGCCTTGGCCACCTGATGCAAAGAACTGACTCATTGGAAAAGATCCTGATGCTGGGAAAGATTGGTGGTAGAAGGAGAAGAGGATGGCTGAGGATGAGATGGTTGGATGGCATCACTGACTCAGTGAGCATGAGGTTGAGTAAGCTCTGGGAGTTGGTGATGGACAGGGAAGATTGGTGTGCTGCTGTCTGTGGGGTCGCAAAGAGTTGGACATATCTGAGTGACTGAACCGACCGAATGTTCTGAAAATATTGTTTAATTGTGCTATTGTATCATTTTGATTCTCTGTTGCCTTATTGATTTGTTGTCTAAAAGATCTGTCCATTGATATGAATGGGGTATTAAAGTCTTTTAATATTATTGTATTCCTGTCAGTTTCTCCTTTTATGTCTGTTAGTATTTGTTTTATGTATTTAGGTGCTCCTATATTAGGTGTCACTGACTCGATGGACATGAGTTTGAGTGAACTCTGGGAGTTGGTTTTGGACAGGGAGGCCTAGCGTGCTGTGATTCATGGGGTCGCAAAGAGTCAGACACGACTGAACAGCTGAACTACACTGAACTGAACTGATATTAGGCGTGGGCTTACCAGGTGGTTCAGCAGTCAAGAATCAGCCTGCTGATTCAGGAACAGGGTTTTATCCCTGACTCAGGAAGATCCCCTGGAGAAGGAAATGGCAACTCACTCCAGGTTTCTTGCCTGGGAAATCTCGTTGACAGAGGAGCCCCAAAGAGTTGGACATGGTTTAGCGACTAAACAACAACATATTAGGTGCATATACACTGATGAGTGTAAAATCCTCTTCTTTTTTTGATCCTTTTTTTATTTATATAGGGTCCTTCTTTATCTTCCTTTATAGCTTTTGTTGTAAAGTCTATTTTGTCTGATACAAGTATTGCGGCCCCTGCTTTCTTGTCATTTCTGTGTATGTGAAATACCATTTTCTATCCCTTTACTTTCAATCTATGTGTGTCCTTAGCCCTAAAGTGGATTTCTTGTAGGCAGCATATTGTTGCCTCTTGTTTTTTTAATCCAATCTGCCACTCTGTTTTTTAATTGGAGCATTTAGTTCATTGACATTTAAGGTAATTATTAATAGATACATATTTATTGCCATTTTAAACTGTGTTTTCCCATTGATTTTATATTTCTTCTTTGTCTCTCTGTTTTCTTTTTGTTTTTCCTTTTGTGGTTTGATGATTTTCTTTTGTATTATATTTATGTTCTCTCTCTTTTTTTTTTTTTTTGGTTTCTGTGAGTCTGTTGTATGTTTTTGATTTGTGGTTACTCTGTTTTTCAAATATGTTAACCACTTTTTATATCTATTTGCCTTAGACTTGTAGTTACAGGAAGGCTTCCTTGAGAAACTAACATATGAACTGAGCTTTGAAGAATGGGTAAGAATGAATCTATGTAGAAGACAGCTCCAGACACAGGAAAGAGCATTCCAGGTGGCCCTGAGGCATGAAGGAGAGCTAGAAAATCTAAGAATGCCATCCGTGTGGGAGCAGTGAGAGAGGTAGGAAGAGGCCAGGGTTATAACCTAGGAAAAGATGAAGGAGGCAGGGCTAGAAAGCAAGGAACTTGAAAGTTTGAAAAGATTCTGGTTTCTTGGATAATACGTATCCTTTGGAATGTATATATCCATTCAAGATCAGTTTGCATGTCTCCTCCTCCAGGCAGCCTTTCTTGATGCCCTCTCTCTTCCTGACCTCCCTTCACTGTTCTGTGCTTGTGGTTTATTTAACACTGCACACGGGTTATTTGCAATGTGTCTGTACCATGCCTCTGATGGTGTATTTCCTGAAGTCAGGAAGCATGTACTGTTCATCTCCATATACCCCGAGTTAAAGTGTGTCTGATATCCCACTGAAAAGGGACAGCTGACACCAGTAAACACGTAACTGATTAATCCAGGGAAAAATCATGAAAGATAAGAGGATTAATCTGAGGTGCTAAGAGATTTTTTTTTTAATTGGCTTAAAAAATGTATACAGGATTTCAGAATTTGTTTTTAAGAAAATATTTATGGATATTTATAATTAAATTTTTTGTCATAATCATCCCCCACTCCTCCCAATACATATGGGTGTCTAGTAGTAAAAGAAAGAGAAGCTTTATGAGTATGTAGTGAAGTAGGGAATTTCTTTTAAATCATGTGACTAAGAAATTGTTTATGAAAGCTGTTAGATACTAGACCAGACAAGGGAAGACAAAGAGATTGTGTGAGAATCCCAGCCCTAATTGTGGGCTGTCAAATTGATAGTTACCCCACTTTATCTGTGTGTTCCCTCTGAGTCTTACTAAGTAGGGCCACCACCAGCCACTGGACTAAGATGAGATTGTTGACTAGCAGGCATGGAGAAGAATTGGTAACTGACTCTGGTATTCTTGCCTGGAAAAATCCCATGGACAGAGGAGCCTTGAGGGCTATAGTCCACGGGGTCACAAAAGAGTTGGACACAACTGAGCACACACTAGGCATGGCAAGTCTCAGGTCATTATTCACATACCTTGCTAAACCCCTTGTGTTTTCTAAGTGCATTAGAAAGGGGCTCCGATTCTAATAACAAGGCATTTCTTCATGACATAGAGTCAGCCATATTTGCCTCTAGGAACATATTATAATCAGAGATTATTTTTCTTAAAAAAAAAAAAAAAAACTATAATCAAATTGTGCCTATTTCTACCAGGATTTCCTAAAACTAAAAATGTAACAGTTTCAAACTTCTATACTCACTTAAAATATTGAGATGACTTTGGAGGCTCTAATAAGTGCTTGCTAATAAACCACTCATTCTGATGGTACAAAAGGCCTCAATTTTCTGGGGAGGGAACATAAGACACACTACGGGGAAGGCTTTACTGCACCGTAAATCAGTGTAAGGCAAAGGTGCTGGCTCTAACAAGGCAGGCTAATTATTAAACTCACAAATTTTTTTTTTCAAAGACTTGGTTGTTCCAAATACATTTTGAAAGCTTTCCAGAGGCCTGTGAATTAATATTATCTTTCCTACCTCCTGTCCGTTTTCACCCTGGTCATCAAAAACATCCAAAATCATTCTGCTGCTGCTAAGTCGCTTCAGTCGTGTCCGACTCTGTGCAACCCCATAGACCACAGCCCACCAGGGTCCCCCGTCCCTGGGATTCTCCAGGCAAGAACACTGGAGTGGGTTGCCATTTCCTTCTCCAGTGCATGAAAGGGAAAAGTGAAAGTGAAGTCACTCAGTCATGTCTGACTCTTCGTGACCCCATGGACTGCAGCCTACCAGGCTCCTCCGCCCATGGGATTTTCCAGGCAAGAGTACTGGAGTGGGGTGCCATTGCCTTTTCCGCAAAATCGTTCTACTGACTTTAAAACTGGACTTTTACAATAGCCTTTAGTTTCTCCTCTTGGGCTAAATCAATGAATGAGTGAATAAAAATGCTGAATATTCAAATGTATTTCTATTTTGAGCAAAGTCAAATGAATAACTGAGACATTGGTCCTGCCTCTAAAGGCATAATTCTTTGTTTCTTGTTGCTATTTTTTCATCCCTATGGCTGAGTTGGAGCTGAATTTGGAGGGCTGGTCTGGTCATGAAGTCCCTGGAAAAGTCAATGGGAGGATTTGCTTTATAAGAACAAGATTTCAGAAATCCTGACATATTAACCTGTATTCAGGATGTGATTTTTTAATAAGGAGAAAGTGTTTGCTAAAAGATGTAATTTCTGTCCAATAGACCTTGATGATTTAGTCTTTCCTAAAGAAATATATCAAATATGTAAAACATACAATGATTAACAAAATTAATTCAGTCTCCTAGTGCCTTAAGAGCCATTTATAATTTTATTGAGGTAGCAAAATAACAGAACAATTTTTCATTATCTCTGCCTATGGGAAAAATCAATAGCTAGCTTTCAATGTCTTTTTAGATGATACTTCAGACTTTACAGTGTAAATATTAATAAACAGAAATACAAAAGAATGATAACTATAGGGGGAAGACAGTGGAAGAAAAGTCACTAGTGGATTCTCTACAAATGGAGCAGTGAGCCCCAGTACTCATTTCCATTTGGCAAGAGCTTTTTTGCTAAATTTTTGATTATATATATACACATATCAGTTGAGTTCAGTTCAGTCACTCAGTCATGTCTGACTCTTTGCGACCCCATTAATTGCAGCACGCCAGGCCTCCCTGTCCATCACCAACTCCTGGAGTTCACTCAGACTCATGTCCATCAAGTCGGTGATGCCATCCAGCCATCTCATCCTCTGTTGTCCCCTTCTCCTCCTGCCCCCAATCCCTCCCAGAATCAGGGTCTTTTCCAATGAGTCAGCTCTTCACATGAGGTGGCCAAAGTACTGGAGTTTCAGCTTTAGCATCATTCCTTCCAAAAAACACCCAGGGCTGGTCTCCTTCAGAATGGACTGGTTGGATCTCCTTGCAGTCCAAGGGACTCTCAAGGGTTTTCTCCAACACCACAGTTCAAAAGCATTAATTTTTCACTTTTTTCACAGTATGTATGCATATATATGGTCATATATAGGCTCATACTCTTCTGAGTGTTAATGTGATACAAAGTGGCTTTTTGAGTAACAGTTCAGCCAGAACAAAAGAGACACCCGGCTTACTCAGATTTTCTTACTCAGATTTTCTGAGATATTCTGAACAGCATTCAGTATTTTGGTTACCCACACTGTCCACATCCCAGGCAGTATATCCTACCTCTGCCTTGCTTTCTTTATTTGCATTCTTGTCCTGTTATAGAAGAACCGATCCTTGTATTTCTTTGGTTATTAAATAACTTGATATTTTTAAAGGTTTCAACAAATTGAGACAATATGTCAGTGGACCCTGTGTGCTCTGTACTTTGATCTGTGCTACACTTGTTATTTGAATATGCAAGACAGGAGGCTGCTTCTTATCATCCACCTCCATGACAATCATTTCATCTGCAGTAAAATATTATCTAAAAGAGAGTTGGTTATATGTGGACATTTAAGGATATAGTCTCATTGTACCAAGCTGAACAATATTTTCAACTTCTAATACTTTATAAACAATATATGTGTAGAGAGCTAAGCTTGTAAGAGGTGATTTCTCAGTGAGCTTTATTTTGAATTTATTTCTTGTACAGGATAATACACATCCTGAGTTGTACCTTTGGAAGACATGTTTCAGAGATGACAGAAAATAGTGGTAAATGTTCCTTCTCAGAACAGACTGCTGTGCTGGTATCTGTAGATGGCTCAAGGCTGAAGTTCCTTTTGAAATTATTTTTAAATTACTTGAATCCCCAACCTCCCACCATTCCCCATATGGCAAATTCTTAATGGTGCCGTTTCAAAGGAAATCCACGATTGTGATGCCACGTGTATTTGTGTATTAGGGAAGGAATATGTAAAGACAAGAGAAACGACTTATCTCAAAAGATCATTATTTGTTCCAAAACTATATTTAGACATGAATAGAAGTAATATGTCAATCTATTTCTCTTCCGGTCAAAATTAACCATTCTTCCCTTTTTTTTTTTTATTGCACTTTGCTATACTTACTATCCTATCAGATTTGAAAGTATTGTTACATGCATGTATTTATTTCCAGAATCACTGAATAGTGGTTCCTTGGGAAGTAGGGGCCAGGCTTTGTGTTCCCCCCTGTGCACCTGTGGGCTACTCACAGTTTATACAGTAGCTGCTCAGTTGTGTTCTCTTTAATTGAATCCAGCGTTTCAAACCTTTTGGAGAAACCCAGTTGTTAGATATGATCATTTGATTTTGTTTCTCTGAGAAGGACTGCACTCAGGAAACTGAGATCAGAGTCATGGTGGGAAACTTTTTGTGTTTTCAGACATTTTTGTGATCACAATGTAAATGAAACATTGTCGCAGTGGTCCTTGCACTGAGGTCGCTGAGGATGCATCAGAGGGGTGTTTGATTTCTCTTCTAAACCCATGGTGATGCTCATCTGACAGAAACACTGGGTGCCATCATCAGCAGGTGGACCCCGCAGCGGTCATGGCCCCAGAATGGATTTCAGAGGCGAAGGGTATATGGATGAAAGTGGGGGTGGGCATGAAGAGGTAGAAAGAGGTGAGGAGGAATTCAGCCACGGGATTAATGTTTCTAACACTACGGCTTTCATCGTTGTGTAGGGTAGAACTGTGAGAAATTGTTTCATAAATTCTAGTTTATCAAGTGGCTAGATGCAGTGCTAACTACATGGTAAGCAAACATAGCTCACGCTGCAGTGTCTTTGAAAAACAATGTCTGGGGGATTAAGCCACTCTGTTTAAAAGTGGGTCTACAGTGATTTGAAGTGTGGGGATATTTTCAAATCTGCACGCAATAGCCAGACATCAGAAATACGTGCTTTTGTTGTTATTCAGTTGTTAGGTCATGTCCAACTCTTTGCAACCCCATGGACTGCAGCATGTCAGGCTTCCCTGTCCTCCACTATCTCCTGGAGTTTGCTCAAGTTCATGCCCATTGAGTTGGTGATGCTATCTAACCATCTCATCCTCTGTCGCCCTCTTCTCTTTTTGCCTTCAATCTTTCCCAGCATCTGGGTCTTTTCCAATGAGTTGGCTCTTTGCATCAGGTGGCCAAAGTATTGGAGCATCAGTCTTTCCAATGAATATTCAGGGTTGATTTCCTTTAGGATTGACTAGTTTGATCTCCTTGCTATACATGCTATAAGCTGTGACAAAAGCAAACCCCACCTGGAGATCATATTGATCATCTCTTTTGAGTTGAGCCCAGAGGCTGGAAAGCTCCTGAACCAAAGTTTGTCTTGAGTTTGCTCAGAGCTCACTGTGGAGTGCTTTGGATTTCACCTCCTCTCACAGGCAGTGCTGTGGATCATCCTGATTCTTTGCCCCCTCCCCCTAGTAAGTGAGGAAAGACAAAATGTTATATCTCAGTGTTTAATGGTCATAACGTTCATGAGTTAATCACTAGAAAACATACATATAACACAATCCTTACCCTTCACCAGTTCTATCCCAGGATATTATCATAGGCACACCCCTAAATACCCAGTCACCCAGGCTGAAGACCGTTATCCCCTCTCTTTGAAAAGTAAGCATTGATTGGATCAGATGCAAGATGGGGTTAGTTGGAATTAGATATTTCCTACAAAAATCCACAGGTATATACAGTGGTGGATTAATTTCACTGCTTTCTTTATCCACTAAGTGTATAGAGTGGTGGTAGGGGAAGCAGTGAGGGAAGGAGGAAGGGAGGGGACTGAATGGGGGCTTGGAAGTAAGTGGAGGATAAGAAGGACTTTTACAGATACCCACTCCTAGTTGTCTTCGACTCTCTGGGTCTCTCCAGGTGCTCTGATTCCTGGGTTTCCTCTGAGGCGTCTCCCGCCCAGGGTCAATGCCCACAGAGTGAGTTGTCCAAGTGCCCGCTGCCATGGTCTGGTTGTTAGCAATGCCGCAACTCCTTTCCAGAGCTCTAATGCTCCCCTCTGCCCTCAAGGTGTGGGCACTACTAGTACAGTGTAACTGTAGCCACCATTTAAGAACATCCTTAGGGTCTGAAACATTGTCAGATATTAAAAAAAAAAAAAAGCTATAGCTTGATTCTTTGAGCTGTTGTTTCCTCTCCAGGGGAACAGGCAGTCAAAGTTGTATCAGCGGGATAACATTTCAGAAAAATCTTTCAATTTCACGGGAGAAGAGATGTAGAAAAAAAACTGCTAGAGGGTGCATAGGATAGCTCTCATTTAGCAAGATAGAAGCCAGCCTGCTAAATGAAAAATAGCACATTCTGAGGACTGCAAGGGACAGCACTGGATTTGTACGGTGGCTGTGAAGGGATAGGTTATCTTGGTGATGTTGTTCATGTCAGGGGAAGTGGTGATGCCCAGGTACTGAACACAGAGCTGGGAGACCTAGGACAAATGACTCTTACTGAACAAATGATTCATTTCATTAGAACACAACTCAGTTTCTATGCTTATAAAAATTACATGATATTTGCTTAGGAATAATCTTATGGACTTAGAAGTGATAGGAATTCTATCACTTAGAATCCTAAGAATCTAATCTTAGGAGTTAGAAGTGATAAATATTTTTATTAAGTGTCTCCCAGCCCCTTTCAGGGACTTACTCCTCCCTTTGAAAACCAGAAATAGTGGAATGAAGTGATGTGATTCTAATAGTGCTTGCCTTTATCAACAATGTTAATCCCTGTCCAAGGAACTGGGCAGGTTACATTGTGTATTTGATTCCTGACTACATTCACATCATTAGGTTAAATTTATTTACATTATTGGGAATTTCCAGCCAAACCACCATCCAGTAACCTTAGCTGGGTGGGTTCTTAATTTCCTCATCTTACACAACACCCTGAGTACAGATCTAATGACAGAATGAACGTAGCATTTCTTTTATTTGATTTAAAGCTTATGTTTTAGTTTCTCTTGCAAGAAAAAATATTTTATAATAGATCAGAAACAAGTGATAGCAATGTTGATATTGTCATCGTCACTCAGTCATGTCTGACTTTTTGAGACCCCATGTTGACAGGAACAAGCTTAATACACAGAATACAGACTTCCTGTGTTCATGTAGGGGAGATTGAAGCAGCCAAGGATATAATTTCTAATGATGACATGATCTGATTTGTGATCTCACTGCATCAGTGGCAGTTCAAAGAGTGGTTTCCAGCACTTTGCATCAATATAGTAACTGGGATCTTGAAAAAACTCACATTTCCATCTCAGATAGGAAGAGTCGAAAATATGAGTACCCCTAAGCAGCAGCAACAAGCTAAGTATTTGTTGCTGTCCTTTAGTTGCTAAGTTGTGTCTGACTCTTTGTGACCCCATGGACTGTGGCCAGCAGGGTTTCTACGTCCATTGGATTCTCCAGGAAAGAATACTGGAGTGGGGTGCCATTTCCTTTGCCAGGGGATCTTTCTGACCCAGAGATCAAACCTGGGTTTCCTGCATTGCAGGTGACTCTTTACCCGCTGTGCCACCAGGGAAGTCCAAACTAAGTATATTTGTTATGAAAAAATAAGTGAGCTCATTCCAGCATTGTTTGTAATAAGAACAATTGAAAACAATTAAAATTAAAATAGCTAAACAGTGTTGCATTCATTTAATCCAATTATTCAGTATTTAAAAATTAAGGAAGTTTGAGGTATTAACTAAGAACAATAAACATGTTGTAGGCAGTGGGAATAACTACAGAATGATATGCAAATCATAATTTTACCTTGATAAAAGTAAATAAGTCTATCTACATATATACTGTATGTTAGTGGCACCCCACTCCAGTACTCTTGCCTGGAAAATCCCATGGACAGAGGAGCCTGGTGGGCTGCAGTCCATGGAGTCACGTAGAGTCAGACCCGACTGAGCGATTTCACTTTCACTTTTCACTTTCATGCATTGGAGAAGGAAATGGCAACCCACTCCAGTGTTCTTGCCTGGAGAATCCCAGGGACGGGGGAGCCTGGTGGGCTGCCATCTATGGGGTCACACAGAGTCGGACACGACTGAAGCGACTTAGCAGCAGCAGCAGTACACATACACATATATATGTCTCCAAGTTGTGGCAGTGTGGTGTGTGAACGTGTAGAGGGATGAGTAAATTAACTGTAAGAAAAATATAGGAAGGCAAGCATTGCATGCTTTTCTTTTTTTTTACACTGTTTTTATTGTACTGTATCATAGTTAACAGACAGTACTATGGTAGTTTCAGGTGTACCACGAAGTGATTTGACATTAGATACACACAAAAAATGATTACTACAAAGTCTAATAACCATCTGCCCCCATAAAAAGTTATTACAGTATTATTGATAATATTTCTTATGTGTATATACATATATACACACCCCATGACTTATTTATCTTCTAGCATGTTTTCCTTTTCATATTACTGAAGTAGTATATATCTATTAAAACAATAAACAGCTAATGGAAACATTAGCAACTCAATAGATGGGTTTCATCAAATTAAATGTGTTCTATATTAAAATCACCATCAAGTTCAGATGTTTTATTTAAGGCCACTAGGAAAGCATATGTGTTTCTAAGCCCGGTCAGAGAACCTGGCAATGATGACTTGATGTTTTTAAGATCTTTGTGCTTATAACTCCAACTATTTTCATTCATTTAAAAGAGTATACCTCAGCATTCTATCTGGGTGGTCCAGAGATTGAAGCAGTGTATTGTAGGACTCTGAACTGTCATTAGGCAATTAGGATCTTGCAGACTATTACATTCTAAGCATGTTTTCATTGCCTTGTGTAAATATTTTGACAGTAGCCTATGTGCACTGATAACATTTTGCATAACAAAGAATAACAGGTGCAGTGGAAAGGGAATCAAGTTCCTTGAGGATGCATTTTTGATGTATCGTGTGTGCCTTGACTTTGCTAAAAGTATATTAACAATAATAGCTTTTGTGGTGTAATCAGTTGCTATGAATAACCTATGGCAATGGAAACCTTCTTTTGGGGACTTCCTTCCTTGACAATTCAGTGGTTAAGACTGTGCTTCCACTCCAGGGAGCATGGGTTCAATATCCCTGGTCAGGGAACTAAGGTCCTGCCTATGGCACTATGTGGCCAAAATTTTTTTCAGAAACCAAACCTTCTTTGGAATAAAGTAAGAAATCTCCTCAGATGAGTTCAGGAGATCATGGAGAGGCATTCTGATCAAAACCTCTGCTTCCCACGGGTGTAGCCCTGGGCCAATTGTTCCCTGGGCTCTGTTGATCCTGCCTGATTAATGGGCAAGAAGATGTAAGGACAGTGTCAGAAAAACACAAGGTTTGTCCATCTAATGATCAGAGGCAGTGTTAACAAGCACTTGAGTCCCCCACACACCCCCGCAGATAGAGACGTGAACACTCACTAATTTAGAAAGGATGACTAGTGCCCACTGTCACCCAGGGCCAGAGGACATGGCAAAGATTTTTTTGGCAGGTAGGCTTTTTTCCTTTTAATGAATATATCTGGAAATCTAGTTTAACATGCACTTGTGGTTAGAAGAAAAACCATAAAATGGCTTTCCTACTGTGATAAAGTTTTTTGGAACTCAAGGAGGGTCGATTCCCCCTCCCCCCACAATTGCCTGACTATAATTCCTGGTAAGATATACAAACTAAATCCATATATTTCATGCTATTCTCATCATGTGAAATCAGCCTGAAAATAGAATATAAAGAAAAATCAAGGCTAATATTAAAAGGTACAACCCAAAGTCACTTACAACTGTCATGGCATTAATATCACAGACAGAAAGCAGTGTCTCTGTTGTAAAATAGAATAAAGTGTTGTAAAATTAATACAATAATACTTCTGTGAATGCGTGTAGAGGAAAAAAATCCAAATTTACTCATCCAACATAAATATTTTGGTTCTCCCTCCCCCAACTTTTGAGGTTACTATTGCAGTTTGGGGAGATGCATTTTACATAGTTTTATGAACTTGGGATTAATGCAGCTTTCTGATTAGATACAGAATTATGGTTTCTTGATCTCTGTCTCTCTGTGTTTCTCTCTTTCTCTCTCCTTTTCTTGGTATAAATCACTTCATCTCAGTTACCCTAAATAAGAATTTTTCAGTCAGTTTAGTTGCTCAGTCATGTCTGACTCTTTGCGACTCCATGGACTGCAGCACGCCAAGCTTCCCTGTCCATCACCAACTCCCAGAGCTTGCTCAAACTCATGTCCATTGAGTCGGTGATGCCATCCAACCATCTCATCCTCTGTTGTCCCCTTCTCCTCCTGCCTTCAATCTTTCCCAGCATCAAGATCTTCTCCAATGAGTCAGTTCTTCACATCAGGTGACCAAAGTATTGGAGCTTCAGCTTTAGCATCAGTCCTTCCAATGAATATTCAGGACTGATTTCCTTTAAGAAATTGAAGGAATTTCTTTAAGGAAATTCCTTTAAGATTGACTGGTTTGAATTCCTTGCAGTCCAAGGGACTCTCAAAAGTCTTCTCCAACATCACGGTTCAAAAGCATCAATTTTTTTGGTGCTCATGCTTCTTTATGGTCCAGTTCTCACATCCATACATGATTCCTGGAAAAACCATAGCTTTGACTATGAGAATGTTTAATCTTCTCAAATACTAGTTTTTAAATCCTAGTCTGAAACCAAGTGAAGAGTTGACACTTTAAAAATACCTACCAATCAAATCTTTATCCCTGTGTAATTCTAGTTCATCTATACAGCAAAGTGCAAGGCAAGCTATTAAACACCAGCATTTCATTCATTCACTGAATTCTCTTTTATAATAGATATGAATGAATGTTCTGGTTCATTTCTTTAAGTACTAGATTTGTAGGCTCTTATCATTGTTTAATAAAATTTAAAAGTTTAACACATTTTGCTGTAAAAAGTACCCTTGGCTATTGGATTATGGATCCTTAGTTCTGACTTAACCACTCTCACTCCTCAGCATTCCTATATTATTGGTGAAAGAAGAGTAATAGAAACTCTCAAGAAGATAAGATGGCAGATAGCCTGAGGACACAGCACTACACATAGAGTAAGAGTTCTTTACACATTGAATTAATAGGGTGAAGTGTTCAGGGCTTTTGGATTTTTGTTCTACGGTGTGTGCATTCAATTACACCAGGTTTAGTGAGGCTGAAAGACAAATCAAGTTTCAGGGGAACTATATAATTTCTGTACTATAGAGAGCAGTAGTGTGTACCCAAGTGTCAGCGAGCATGTATGCTAAGTTGCCTTGGTCATGTCCAGCTCTTTGTGATCCTATGGACTGTAGCCTGCCAGGCTCCTCTGTCCATGGGATTTTCCAGGCAAGAATACTGGAATGGGTTGCCCTGCCCTCCTCCAGGGGATCTTCCCAACCCAGGGATCAAACCTGAATCTCCTGTGGCTCTTGCATTGGTAGGTGGGTTCTTTACCACTGAGCCACTGGGGAAGCCCATCCATTTGGCAGGGAGGGTTACTATTAATGCATTTCATCAATTTAAGAGAAATCTGTTAATAAAATATTATGTTTCAGGCAAATGAGGGCTTACAAAGTGAATATGACATAGGCATTTTCCCCAAGCTGTTCACATCAAAAGAGAGAGACAGACTTCTGAATATCTGATCATAACACAACATAAATCTGTGCTAAAATCAAGGTCAAGTTGCTCAAAAGAGAGAGAGAGAGAATAATTCATCTTCAATTTATAGAAAAATTTCATTTCCAAAACCAAGATTCCTTGCCGGTGAAGCATATGTAAGCATTTTTGGATAAAGTACATTTTTTGAAATGTTATTTTAATGCAACTTTTACTAGTAAGAAAATATGGAAATTCTTTGAAGGCTAGTAAAACATCTACAGGGGTATGGAAATTGACATTTGTGGGGTTATTGGCATGAAACTTACAGTTTTTAAACACACATGGGACATTTCTGAAAGTCAATTTGATATATTTGGCCTAAAGATCTCAATTTTTTTGAAAGATCTCAACATGTCTACAGTCATACCACCCTGAACGTGCCCGATCTCATCTGAAAGATCACAACATACCTGTCACATTTTCTTACTATAATACAGTAAATAGATGACCAAAAATGTTCTGTACATTCAGAGTTTAAAACATACTTCCAAACCATTCAAGAAAGAATTGAAATTAGGAAATTCTTAGACATGAATAATAGATAAAATACTATATGTCAAAACTTGCGGGATTTAGTAAGATTGCACTGAGAGATAAATTTGTATCCTTAAATGCTTGTTTTAAAAAATAAATGCAAAAAAAAAAAAAATGAGCTAAGCATTCAATTTAAGAGATCAGAGGGAAGAACAAACTCACTGAATAACCCAAAGAAAGTTGAAGAGACAGAAACTAATGAGACAGGAATCAAAGGTACAAATGAGATTTGCATTGTATGGCAGAAACCAACACAACATTGTAAAAATTTTAAAAATAAATTTAAAGTTAAAAAATAGAAAAAAAAAAAAAGAGTCTGCTTTTAAAAGAGTAATAAAGGACTTCCCTGGTAGAACAGTGGAGGGGAATCTGCCTGCCAGTGCAGGGACAAGGTTTCAATCCCTGGTCCAGGAAGATTCCATATACTGCAGAGCAACTAAGCCCATGCACCACTGAGCTACTGAACACAGGTGTCTAGAGCCCATGCTCTGCAACAAGAGAAGCCACCGCAGTGAGAAGCCCTTGCACTGCAATGAATAGTAGTCCCGCTCACCACAGCAAGAGAAAGCCCATGGGCAGCAACAAAGACCCAGGACAACCAAAAAAAGAAAAAAGAGTAATAAAGATAGCAACCTCTGTGAGGCTTTGTCAAGGGGGGAAAAAATGAGAAAAGAATGTTTCTACACATGTTGCATTACAGGATTAGATGAATGAGAGAAAACAAGTTTATGCTCATAAATTAAAAAACTTGTAAGAAATAGATGTGTTACAAAGAAAATAAAAATGATCAGAACTGACTAAAAAAATAAACAAAACCCAATTTGTGCTATAACCATGGAAAAATTGAATTAAAAATTTAAACTCTTTCTGTGAGCAAAATCTTATGCCCTTGATTATCTTCTTAGACAAGTTCAAGGTATTGATAATTCCAAACTTAAACTCTTACAGAAGAGAAACAGATGAAGCACTTCTCAACTCATTTCATGAGTCCATGACAACCTTGATATCAAAACAAGATAAGAATGGTATAAAAAAGAAATTATTAAAAGAAAATATTAAATATAGAGGCAAAATTCTGAAACAAAATACCAGCAACCAAAATTTAACCATCGATTAGAAAAAAGTCACGGCTGCTCCTGCTAAGTCACTTCAGTCATGTCCAGCTAAGTCACAGCCAAACTTACAAATACAGGCTAATATATTTAATAGGTTAAGGGAATGTGGGAGAGGAAATAGGAATATGGTTACCTCTACAGTAGTAGAACAAACATTTGATAAAATTACACACTTGTTCATGGTTTAACAAGTAAGCAAACATAACTCCTGGTAATAAGATCATCACTACCTTAGCCAGAAAAGGTGAATCTAAAAAATTGTATTTATTTTTCAGAGATCTAGAAGGCAACTAAAAATAAGCTTTCTTGCTCCATATAAAAATGAGAAAAGATTGTAAACATTTAAACCATATTTTTGCCCATTACATTTATAAATGTGTGTGTTTGTACAAATATAAATATACACAACTACACAGAGCTTTATTGCATAGTAGTTAAGAACGTGAGTTCTGGAGTAAAATTGCTAAATTAAAATCCTAGGGTTGTATGATTTGGGGCAACTTTTCTGACCTCACTGTGCCTCCATATTGTCATCAGTAAAATGGGTGAGGAAAACATCTCATTGGGTTGTTGTAAGAGTTAAATAAATAAATACATGTGAAGCATATAGGGAAACGCCTGACAGATTGTAAGTACTCAATACATGTATTAGTGGCTATAGCTTTTTGTTCCTCAGGACTAAAATATCTCCTTTATATTTTTTCTGTATTTTCCAAATTTTCTTTTCTTTTTTTTTTTTTAATTTTTCAGCACTTTATTTATTTTTTTTTATTTGATAAATTTAATGCCTTTTATTGTCATACCTCATTTTACTGTGCTTTGCTTTAGTGAACTTTATAGATACATGTTTTTTTTTTTTTTCCATGTTAATTTTCTGTTTAGTAGATCTATCCATAAGTGTGAGTGGGGTATTAAAGTCTCCCACTATTATTGTGTTATTGTTAATTTCTCCTTTCATACTTGTTAGGATTTGTCTTACATACTGCGGTGCTCCCATGTTGGGTGCATATATATTTATAATTGTTATATCTTCTTCTTGGATTGATCCTTTGATCATTATGTAGTGACCTTCTTTGTCTCTTTTCACAGCCTTTGTTTTAAAGTCTAATTTATCTGATACGAGTATTGTGACTCCTGCTTTCTTTTGGTCCCAATTTGCATGGAAAATCTTTTTCCAGCCCTTCACTTTCAGTCTGTATGTGTCCCCTGTTTTGAGGTGGGTCTCTTGTAGACAACATATGTAGGGGTCTTGTTTTTTTATCCATTCAGCCAGTCTTTGTCTTTTGGTTGGGGCATTCAACCCATTTACGTTTAAGGTAATTACTAATAAGTATGATCCCGTTGCCATTTACTTTATTGTTTTGGGTTCGAGTTTATACACCATTTTTGTGTTTCCTGTCTAGAGAATATCCTTTAGTATTTGTTGGAGAGCTGGTTTGGTGGTGCAGAATTCTCTCAGCTTTTGCTTGTCTGAAAAGCTTTTGATTTCTCCTTCATACTTGAATGAGATCCTTGCTGGGTACAATAATCTGGGCTGTAGGTTATTTTCTTTCATCATTTTAAGTATGTCTTGCCATTCCCTCCTGGCTTGAAGAGTTTCTATTGAAAGATCAGCTGTTATCCTTATGGGAATTCCCTTGTGTGTTATTTGTTGTTTTTCCCTTGCTGCTTTTAATATTTGTTCTTTGTGTTTGATCTTTGTTAATTTGATTAATATGTGTCTTGGGGTATTTCTCCTTGGGTTTATCCTGTTTGGGACTCTCTGGGTTTCTTGGACTTGAGTGATTATTTCCTTCCCCATTTTAGGGAAGTTTTCCACTATTATCTCCTCAAGTATTTTCTCATGGTCTTTCTTTTTGTCTTCTTCTTCTGGAACCCCTATGATTCGAATGTTGTAGCGTTTAATATTGTCCTGGAGGTCTCTGAGATTGTCCAAATTTTCTACAATATTTTACTTTTATAAAAAGAGCTAGTTGAAACACACACACACGTACTACTCACATACACCCCCACAGAAGTCTTTTGATCTGAGTTGCTTCGTACACTTCCCTGGAAGATTGGGATGTGGCAAAACATTTCTTCTGAGAGCTCTGCTTTCACTTGTCATGGTTCCTGCCAGGGTACCTCTATGCTCACTGCATCTCCTAAGGCAGAACAGTTGAAGCACTGTTCTGACCATGTGTCATAATCCCATAACAGTCCATTATGAGCCCTGATGATTCCAGAGGAAAAGGAAAGGTTCTTTCTGATCATTTTAAGACAAAGGTGCAGCAGAATCACCCATGGAACTTCCTGACTAAGGATGTTCACTCTGCCCTTGAAGACTATGATTTGGCAGGTCAGAGGGCGCTTGCATAATTGTGATGCTGATGGGCACCTGGGTTGTGATCAGCTGCTTTATTCTGTTTTCATTCAGCTTTCCTCATATCCTGACACCGTTAGCCTTTGATTGATGGATTTTAATGGCATACAGCACTTCCCAATGAATTTCAATTAATTTTCCAAATTTTTCAGGAAATATTCTAGGTTAGAAAAAGGAGAAACAACATTCCTCATCCTCAGAAGTTTATATTTTCATGTAGGAAGACAGAAGTAAACATAAAGGATATTTATAGAATGTAATAAGTGGTCTTAAGATGAAATAAAGGGGCTGATTTGATAGAGTGATGGGAGAGGATCCTTGAGACAGGTGCCCAGGGACAGCTATGCTGAGCAGGTGATATTGTAGTGGAGACTCTGAGATGAGAGGGAGCAGTTTATGCCCAGAATAGAAGTGAATGTCTTCCAGGCAGAGGCAACAGCCACCATGATAGGGCCACCGCAACAGGAAAGAACTCTGCATGTTCAAGTTTGGTGTCTGGAACACCATGTGTAGGAGGAGATTCTGGGGAGGTCACTTCATGGGAACTTGTCCAGGCCAAGGAGTTTGGGGTTTATTCTAAATGTAGTTTAAAAACCACAAGCTTTTCAGTGGGGTATGGTGGAGGTGACGTAGGAAATCCATGTTTTCAAAGATTGCACTGGTTTAATATATGGAGATATATGGAACGTAATAGCAGAAGCAAGGAAACTCGGAAGACCATTGCAATAACCCAGGCAACAGATGATGGAAGCTTGGACTTAGGGGTAGTAGAGGGCTGGAGAGGCATGAATCAAGTTGGAGTTTCTTTGGTGGTAGTTGGCAGCTAGTATTTGTGGCAGATTCACGGTTCTGATTGGCTATGTGGCAATTGTAGATTCAGGCCCTTGGATCAAAAGCCACTGCAGGGCCTCCTTCCCATGAAGGTAAATGGAGGTTAATGGAGAGAATGCTGACTGGTCTCATACGTTCAAAGTCCAAGTTCCCATTTGTCCTTTGGATCATTAGATAGTTGCACTGTGGCAGTTGTAAATGCCTTACTGTGTCAAGAGGGTGAGATGCTGTTTTCACCAAGGGATCAGTTTTCAGCTGCAGAGTTCCATATTCTGGGCAACATTTGGGGCTCATTTAATTACCCTCTTTCATCAGAGGTAGAATAAGTCTAGGCTTCCTCAGTCCCAGGAGATGTGCTGTAGATGAGGGGTAGCTCCAGAGTCTACGGGGCATCTGTTCCATGTTCTTGAGTAGTCCCGACCTCACCTGAAGCATCAGGACCTAACTAGCTTCTCAGAGGTTGATTCTGAGCCTGAGTCAATCTGAGTACAGGGTGTAGACCTCCCATTCTCTACACACATACTCAATGTGACTGCGGTCTTTGCGAGTTCAACCCAGCCCTAATCAGCCCCTGGGACATCTCCAGAAAGTATCAGACAGGTAAGGAACTGGGGGATGGGGCCCAATGCCCCATGCAAGCAGGCTCAGTTGTGTCTGACTCTGTGACCCCATGCACTGCAGTTTTCCAAGCTCCTCTGTGCAAGGGATTTTTCAGGCCTGAATACTGAAGTGGGTTGCCATTTCCTTCTCCAGGGGAATTTCCTGACCCAGGGACCAAACCCATGTCTCCTGCTTGGGCAGGCAGATTCTTTACCACCGCACCACCTAGGAAGCCCAGTGGGATGAGGGGGAAGATGTAATGTGACAGCTGCTGTGGGCAAAAGCAGAAATGAACCATACTTCACTTCCCCATTTTCTATCAGGAGAAAATGGTGAGATATTACAAAACCCATGGTTCTCAGATGGGGTATGCTTGTATGATATGGTGGAACATTCTCGACCAGCAGCTTAAAGAAAATATAAATAAGAAAGAAAATATAAACCAGTGTGTAAGTCAAATGACACACCAAGTGCCCTCAGCTTTAGGAAAGATGTTTGTATGCATATTAACTACAGACTGTAAGGGTGTTCCCAAGAGTATGATCCAACTTCTTTATCTCATCCACAAACAAGTTGTATAAAGGACTTGGACCTTTATGCTTATGGCACTGTGTGAGGGGTCAGGAGTAAATTTAGAAGCAATTTGAAGACATGAAAGCTATAACCATTTATTTTATAGGTTGAAAATATTGAGCAGTAATGTGGATATAAATGCAATGAGAATGGTAAATATTGTGTAAAATACTTTTTTAGATTTTCTTGAAAAACATGTTTCAAAACAATGCATCAAATATGAACCATTCAATTGAAAACTGAATAATTTGGTGTTTCACTCAATCTAAGAAGCTATCAAATATAAGCCAGTCCAATTTCAGACATGTTAATATGTGAGCACAGGTACACTTGAAAATAGGTTTATAAAGGTTTTTATAAATGCTATTTATGATTGTTTTTAAATAAATGTTTTTAAAGGCAGGAAGAGTATAAGAACAATATATTCTAAAATGTTAACAGAGAAATATACTTTAAAATGTTAAAAAATACCTCTATAAGAGGGGAGTGAGCATGTAATGAGAGAATTTTTGTCTCTGTGTGTGTATAAATGACATCGATGTGAGTAAAGCTATGTGTAAATTTGCTAGTCAAAAAATTTTGTGTATGGAGCAAATAGGCCAATAGGTTATGATTTTTATTAGCACAGCAAACATTCACATAATTCAGGGAAGGTCAAAGAAATTTTCTGTTTGTGCTTCAGCTGCACATTCCTACCTGCTGTGAACTAAACCCAGCCTTCCTGCCAGGGTCTGTTGATTCAGCTTTGCCATCTGGAGTCATCTAGCACTCACATTCTGAATGGAATAAAGCTGCTTTGGTCAGAGGCTCTGAGGGGAGCAAAGTTTGTGGTAGATGGTGTTAATTACATTCTTTCCATAAAATAGCAGGGCTCTAGGCACAAGCTGGGTGGAAGCTGTCATGTCCGTGTGGCAGCCAAGAATCAGGATATAGGTAATTCCCTTGGATTTCATCTGTTATCTCACATGGAAGGGGAGAATCCAGATTCAGATCAGAAGGTGAAAGGTTTATGGGCAAGAACACCAGACAGGCAGGGCCATAAAGTTGGAGAAGTGGCTGCTTCATTATTCATGAGTCCTGTTGCTTCTGAGAACATTCTGTACCATGTGTACTGTTGGCTTAGTACAAATTCCAAAGCCATTTTATATTATCATTTAGAATCTCAGGTAGATAAATAAGCTGATAGTTAAACATTTGTGAACCAATACATTCCAACAAAGTCCACCCATTGACCGTGGGACCAAAGGACATCATGGTGCTTTAGAATTGGTGCAGAAAGCAGCCTTCTCCTGTCTACTAGAAAGGAGTATTCATTCATTTCTTCATTCACTCACTCATTCAAGAAATGACTTACTGAGTGCCTTCCATGTGCTGGAGGTACATACTGACTGATGAAATCAGAGAGGCTCTTGCTCTTGTAGAGCTTTCATTCCAGTGAAGCTGACAGATAATGAACAAACAAGAAAGAAATAATTACAGATGCTGACAATGTTATGAAGGGCATGAGTGACATGACAGAGAGTAAGTGAGAGTGAGAATTAGCAAGGAGATTCTTCATATGCTTTAGGGTGCAAACGACAAGGCCTTTTTGGAGAAGAATCACTAGAACTTACTGCCGAAGGCTGCAAAGGCATCAGTAGAAGCTTCTAGAAGAACCCTTCCCCGAGAGTCAGGAGACCTGGGTTTAGATGGGCAGTATATTTCTCAAGGAGCCACTTCACAGTGAATCTAAATAATTACAAAACCATTAACTGAAGAAGAGTAACTCTTATGTGAAAATGCTTTGTAAACTATAAAGAATTTTATAACATGACCTCTATTCAGCATTCATAATAGCTCTTCTAAGTAGGTCAGATAAGGATTAATATTAGTTGGAAGCTGGTAAGTCCAGCTACATAATTTGTAGTACCTGGTGCAAAATAAAAAAGCAGGACCTTGTGTTCAAAAATAATTAAGAATTTCAAAGTGGCAACTGCAGGGTTTTGAACCATGAAACCTCTGAGCACAGGGCCCTGTGTGACCCAACAGGTCGCCTTCTTGTGAAGGTCAGCCCTGAACACTTTGCTATCATCAGATTTGTTGGTAAAGCGTTGGGGAAGGGGTAAAAGTTTTTTGCTATATTTATATTCAGGGTACATATTTTAGCAAAATACTAAACTGTCAAATACTAGTTTTTATTAATGTAACCATACCATTGAGCTTATTTCAAGAAATCTGGTCTGTTTCTTCATTTGGTATTTTATACCATCTTCTTTCATTAATTTAAAAATCTGGGCCAATATCCTTTTCAAAAATCTGTAAAGTTAAAAAAAAAAATCTGTAGCAGTTGCGTTGTTTGGATGCAAGTTGTCTTGAGGAAAAGGACTTTTGTGCACTAAAGAGATCTTGGTTTGAAATAAGAATGCCTGAATGTGAGTCCTGGTTCTGCCCTTAATATTTGTGTGATTATCAATAAATTGCTTAGTCTCACTGAACTTTAGTTTCTTCTAAAATGGAAGAACGATCTCTTAACAAATGAGTCTGAATTGTTGGTGAGGAGTCAGTGACATCATGCCTGCTGACCTGCAATGCGTAGCTCATATAGAAAATGATTCTTTGGTGGTTTTTTGGTCTGAAGGCCAGGAAGTGCTGACAGTCAGCTGACTCGCACTAATGAGGGGTGTCATTTCTGACTGGGGTCATGTGTTCCTTGCTGTTATTAAGTATCTTGAACATCATCCTTATATGGTAGGCTGTATGCCAAATTGATTTACCCAAGAATGGAAAGTTTATAATTTTATTTATATTAACAATATCTCAATGGGAAGGCATGCAATTTTTGAAAACTGACATTAAATTCACATCACATAAAATTAACTATTTTGAAGTGAACAACTCAGTGGCAATTAGTTCATTCACAATGCCATATAGTCATCATGTTTATCTAGTTCCCAAGCATCTTCATCTCCTTAAAAGAAAATATGGTCCCCATTAAGCAATCATTCTCCCATTTCTCCTTTCCTTCAGCCTCTGGCTGCCATTAATGCATTTTCTGTTTCTGTGGATTTGCCTATTCTGAAAGTCTTGTATAAACGGAGTCACTAATAAGTGACCTTTGTGTTTGGCTTCTTTGACTTAGCATGTGTTTTCAAGGTTAACCTTAGTGCAGCATGTATCAGCACTCACTTCTTTTTATGAATGAACAGTATTCTACTCTATGTGTATGCCACAGTCTGTTTACCCATTTATCTGTTGATGGACATTGGGATTTTTCCATGTTCTAGTTACTGGGAATAGTGCCACTCTGAAAGTGCAAGTGGGTATATTGGTTTCAATATCTGATTTCAGTTCTTTAGGTACATACCTAGGAGTAAAATTGCTGGGTCATATGGTACTTCTATGTTTAACTTTCTGAGGAACAAGTCGTGTAATTTAAAGCCAAATAGATAATCAAATACACTGTTTTATTATAAAATATAATAATAACAAGAAAACACTTCCATTCCTTTTCTTGCTTTTTCTATCCCAGTTGCCGGCTCTTGAACTACTTCTGTCATGAGACTGACCAAAATAGAGGACTTGGGCTCCAGGGTCCCTGCTTTTGACCGAGAGACCTCCCAGCTGAGAGTTCCCAAGGATGTGTTAGATGTCAATGTGGGAACACATGAGCCAAACTGCATTGCGTGTTTCTATCTTCCACTGTCTATTATGTGAGCTTGCTGGTTTTAACAACCTCTGAGTCAGTCCAGTGAAGAAAACTATTAGCCAAGGTTAATTATCATCATTGAAATGTGAGTAAATGAAAGAAAGTGAGTCATGCACTAAGGCGATTTTATGGTGCTTTATGAGGGAAGGGTAAATCAAATAGTCAAATCTAAACTGCAGGGAACATTTGAGTGAGGCTGAATCATACGTGTGAGTGGATATATATTTTATAGCATGTGCCTGTAGATTGTTCAGGTGATTGTCCCACTGGTGTGGTCAGACTGTTCTCTTCCTGGCAACCCAGCAGTGACTTCTCCAAACCCATCAACCTAAGACGAGGTCACTTCACATGGGAGCCACCCAGATTGGGGAAGAACAAAATAGAAGGGGAAGAAAGAGCAACAAAGTCACATTTCTTCTTCTGAGTTTCATCAAGAGCTGCTGTCATCCTGCAGTGGACAATTTCCCTTGCAAGTCATACTTTTTAACTCTTTTTAGTGCAGCAGCCCAAGGAAGGTAGCAGGCGGGCAGTACGTGGGAATGAAATGACCAAAGAGAAAGGACATCTTTCTCCAGTTCCATCAGCCTGTGTGTATCTCATGTGATCTAAGCCCGTGCGTATCCCATGTGATCTAAGCCCGTGTTTATCCTATGTGATCTAAGCCCAGATGCCTTGATGCCATCTTCACCTACTTGCTATTCATCTATTTAGTTAATGATTTGATTTTTAGATCTGCCCCAGGCACTATGTTAAATGTTCTCTGGAACACAGGCATGAATCAGACTGAACTCTGCTCTCAGTAATCCTGAAGGTTGAACAAAAAGTTGGGTGTGGATGCCTATAGCCTTAACATGGTGAAAAGAGTGTGGGGGAGCCCAGACAGCCTTGACTTGAATCCTGTTCCACCTTGGCAGAGACCTCCTATCTCTGTCCCTTAGATCTCCATTTATTAAATGAGGATGATACTAGGGCACATCACATAGGCTTGTTTTGAGGAACTCACTTGGAACAGGGTTGGCACTAAGGTAAAAGCTACAAAAAAATAAGTGCCAAATTTACTAGCAGAGAAATGACTGAAGTGCCCTGGAATTCAGAGGCAGCCATGTGCTGGGAGTCTAGGACGGCTCAGGGTGGAGACTGCATTTGACCTAGGCCTTGAAGACTCAGCTGAACTCTCTATCTGATGCTCTTTGTACAACTGTCCATCTGAGTCAGTGCTCTCAGCATGAGATAAGAACTTCGCCCGAATTTCTCTGTGCATATCTATTAGCATGTAATATACACCTGGCTCTCAAAACATGCTTTCTGAGGGCAATGAGTAAATTTTTTCTTACGTAAGGGTTAGCTGTGTGTCCTTCAAATAATCAGATCACTATTTGCTTGACGTTGAGTTAGTCACCTTGTCTCTCTGAGACTTGGTTAACCCATTTGCAATAGAAAAGGTCTAGACTCTGGAGGCACTGTCTTTAAAAAAAAACAACTCTAAACTATCGTGATTATTAACAATATTGTGAGTTTAAGCCTTGACTTTCATTTACATTATCTATGAAGCATTGCCTACATGTCACTTAAGCCTTGGGCCTCAGTTTTTTAGTGATTTTATTTCTCTCTCCAGATCTCAAAAGGAGCTTTCCAAAACTGTAAGACTGCCAAAATTTCTATTTGACCAGCAAAATTTACAATGCTTATGCTCACATTTACAAATTCCATCCTTCTCCACCCTACCCCTGGTCTGTCTGCTTTCCTTCATTTTACCTAGTGAAGGAAAAAAACTAGCTTACTATTGCAGTAAAAGTCAGTGTTCTTCCTACAAATCAGAAATCTCTAAAAGGAATAGGCCTTTTATTTGTTTGAGATTTGTGACCTGATTTCAATTAGACTCACTACCTAATTTCACTCTGCTTTTCCTTGTGACTGTGATGGTAAAGAATCTGCCTACAATGCAGGAGACCTGGGTTCAGTCCCTGGGTTGGCAAAATCCCCTGGAGAAGGGAATGGCAACCCACTCCAATATTCTTGCCTGGAAAATTACATGGCCTGAAGGGCCTGGCGGGCTACAGTTCATTGGGTCGCAAAGAGTCAGACACGACTGAGAGACTAACACTTGGTTGTTATAGGTTCACATACTTTACTGCCTAAGAAAAAACAGAGCTTCTGGTGGTTTCCTCTGGGCTAGCTGTAAGGAAATCTGGCATATGACAAAAGGTCTGTAGCTCTTCAGTCTCTGGGGTACTAAGGGGGTGGAATGGAGATGGATGGGCTATAATAGAGTTAGGTGAGCTGATCTGCATTAATTTCCACTTGGAGAAGCAGAGACTTGTAAGAGATGTTGTGAAGACTAATGAAGTAATGAGTGATGGAATTAAACAATAGCATCATTCATCACTAGTGAATCACTACTTTCAGTTCCAAGACCCAATTTATTATTTTCAAGTACTACAAGCTATTTATTCACGCACTAGAAATTGTAAGTATTTAAAAAAGGCTAATGATTTATTTTCTTCTTACCAGCAGGATTAGAGTCAGGCCCAATATCTTTGAAACCTGTCAGAGCCTGGGGTAGGTGTGGTATGTGAGTACAAAGGAAAGAACAAGGCAGAAAGGAAAACTTTGGTATACTCTGGGCTGATTAATAATGTCTACTCACCTGTTCTCAGAAATCTTAGGAATGTCCTCATGCTTCCCTCTCTCTCACTTCGTAGCCCAATTTTTTCAAGAAATTTTGCTCTAAAATGAATTTCAAATTTGGCTATCCTATGTTATTCCTGTGGTCACTCTCTGAATTAGTCCTTCACCACCTCCAGATGGATGTTTGTGAAGGAAAGTTATGACCAACCTAGATAGCATATTCAAAAGCAGAGACATTACTTTGCCAACAAAGGTTCGTCTAGTCAAGGCTATGGTTTTTCCTGTGGTCATGTATGGATGTGAGAGTTGGACTGTGAAGAAGGCTGAGTGCCGAAGAATTGATGCTTTTGAACTGTGGTGTTGGAGAAGACTCTTGAGAGTCCCTTGGACTGCAAGGAGATCCAACCAGTCCATTCTGAAGGAGATCAGCCCTGGGATTTCTTTGGAAGGAATGATGCTAAAGCTGAAACTCCAGTACTTTGGCCACCTCATGCAAAGAGTTGACTCATTGGAAAAGACTCTGATGCTGGGAGGGATTGGGGGCAGGAGGAGAAGGGGACGACAGAGGATAAGATGGGTGGATGGCATCACTGACTCGATGGACATGAGTCTCAGTGAACTCCGGGAGTTGGTGATGGACAGGGAGGCCTGGCATGCTGCGATTCATGGGGTCGCAAAGAGTCAGACACGACTGAGTGACTGAACTGAACTGAGATGCCCACCTCTAGATTGTTTCCTATTCCTTCTTTCATGCTCTTGTCTGTTATTGTTCCTAAAAAAAATCTGGCTATGCCCAGCCCATTTTCCAAGTCTCTGCTATCCTAATCATTGTTATTAATAACTGTAGTAGAAACAAGAATTTGTTCTTTTTGATTTTGTAAATTTCTTGAACTTTGCTCCTGTTACATTTTTAACTGTTTGCTTAAAGCCCCGCCCCTTCCCCCACTCCCTGCCCCAGATTTCTTTTGAGGATCACAAGCCCTGAGGTGTCATGTTCCAAAATGAATTATCATCTACTGATCTCATCTTGGAGAAGGAAATGCCAACCACTTCAGTATTCTTGCCTAGAAAATCCCTTGGATGGAGAGCCTGGTGGCCTACAGTCCACAGGGTGGCAAAAGTGTTGTATGTGCCTTCGTGACTAAAAAATAACAACAGTCTCCTCACTGGACGTCAGGGTGCCAGGGTGGTGGAGCTCTGGTGAAGGTCCTCTTCTGGGTTGCAGACTGCTGGCTTCTCCCTGTGTCCTCACATGGCGGAAGATGAGCTCAGCGGGGTCTCTTTTAAAAGAGCACTAATCTCATTTATGAAAACTCCACCCTCTGACCTCGTCACTCCCCGAAGGTCTTACCTCCTAATACCATTGCAATGAGCATAGCATTTTACTATATGAGTTTTTTGGGGGACCCAAACATTCAGACCATAGCAGTAACATTCTAAACCTATCCCAAAGGCTGGAGGCTACCATAGGATCTCCACTTCACCTTGACCACACATCCTGTCATCTGGCATCTCATCTAAAATCTGTATTCTTGTGTGAATCTCAGTATAACATGACAAGTACAGGTCCTCTTGTCCTTACTAATCTAACACACCTGTCTGAGAAATCTTGAAAAACAAGCCCAACTGCTATTCATCGCCCTGGTTTGGTTTTATTGTTTGCTTGGAATAGCACCTTTATGTAATTTTTCTTAACTAACAAATATGAATTATTTTATTTCCTGGTGGCACAGTATGAAGTTAAAAAAAAAAAAAGCATAGGCTAGTATTTTTTGGTCTTTACTTGCAAGGCTTTGTTATGGATATGTTCAAGTACTGAGTTCACCAAGGGTCTTTATTCCAATCTCTTACTCACAGACAGTGTGACCTTGAAAAGAAAAGTTGAATTAAATTCTCTAGCTATTGAGATGTTCTTTTATTTTGTTTGATTACTGGTGTCAGTATCCAAACCATTCTTAAATTATAAGCCATGTGATATGAACTTAAAACCTGTGTTGCAATTCTAGTTCATTTTCTTTGTATGGTTATCAGTAATGATGAAAGGCACAGTCTCTTAGGACAACACCTGAGCTTGAAGAATGACACTAATTTTTATCTACCTAAAGTTAGAGGGATGAATGTCATTGCTGCCTAGGGTGCATTTCAGGCCACGCTTAGAAGTTTTTATCACGTTCTCTGCAGCTCCACTTGCTGACATTCTAGTTTTTTCCACATTTCAAATGACTTATTCTTCTCAAAGGCTTTCCTGCTCCCAGCCAGCCAGCCGGGATTTCTTTCTTTTCCCACCCTGTTTAGGTCTTCATTCGGTCATTATCACGCTTTGGTGTGTTAGTCTGTATTGTCGTCACTGGAGGTGCATGTTGTATAAAAGGGAAAGCACAGACTCTGGAGCTGGCAGATGGGTTATGTCTCTCGGACTGTGTGGCTCAGATGAATTACCTCCCTTGCCAAATCTCAATCTCCTCTTCTTTAAAATAAGGATAATAGTACCTTTTTGTCAGAGCTGCCATGAGAATTAAAGAAAATGCCATGCTTGAAGTCCCTCAGAGTTACACCTTGTATCAGTGGTGATGGAAACCCCTGTCAGTCCATTTGCATCATAGAAACAAACATGATTCCATCTTTTCCTGTATCTCCTTTTTCTTTTTTTCCCCACTACACATTCATTTAGTATTTTTATCTGGGAAATCCCATGGACAGAGGAGCCTGGTGGGCTACAGTCCATGGGGTTGCAAAGAGCTGGACATGACAAAGCAAGTAAACATCAACACATTTGTTTTCTGTAGCTATGCGTATTGGGTGGCATTGTTAATTGCATCTTGAAATTTAAATATTTGGGATCATGAAATCAGATGATCAGTGTCTTTGATAAGATATTTTCACATCTTCTATTGGACGTATTCTCTTTTTTAGGAATGAAGGAAAATTCTCCCATTTTTGAGCCATTCATTTATGTCAATCCTGCAATGTTGCATGTAACTATAAATATCTCTAAAAGATAGAGTTTTGTAAATATTTAATCCTCTGCTAATTTGATTTTAGATTATCAATGTCAAGTATTCTGTTTGGGGTTTTTAATGTTTTATCACACTGTGTTAAAAAGGAAAAATTGTACATTTTTGGAATGTTTTTATGAGTAAATTAATGTACTAAAAATAAAAATAAAAAAGGAAATTATATCTGTAGATAGTTAGAAGCAGAATGTGTATGGTATGCATGTGTATGTGTGAGTATTTCTGAGGGTGGGGACACAGAATTGGAAGAAGTTTGCTGTGTCTTAGTCCTCAGGGTCTGAGTCTGCAGGTCCGTGGCCTCTGCATGGCCGTACAGAGGAGAGTCCTGGAAACAAACTGTGTAGAAGTGTTTAAACTTTTCAGTCCTTATCCTAATTGAAGATGAAGCCTCAAGTATATAAATATAGGTTTGCCTGACTGTATTTTCTCCCTCGGGAGCTTTTGGTCAAATTTCTCTATGGGGGAAAAAAAAGAAAACAGTTGCTATGCTATACTGAAATAAAGTATATAATTTGGTCTTTGTAAATGAAAGGTCATGAGTTCTTCCCTCATATACTTCCCTTCCTCTTGGGAACCTATGGGCTTCCTCATGCTTCTCTTCTGCTGTGTGAATTACAAAACTGTGACACCGGTCGCGACCTTATTCCCACCCAGCCTTCCTGGGCCCCCCGCACTCAGCATCAGTGCTTCACTGGTTGTCCTTTCCTCCCACAGGTGTGTCAACAGAGAATGTGTACCAGCGGCCAATTTTTAGAAGAACACTGAGTGCTCTAATTAGGAATTCTTATTTTCACTGAATTTCTCAAAAACACAACCAGTAGAAATTAAAGCAAAAACGATTTGGTCAAGGTTGTGAATGCCAGAGGGCCAAAGGACAACATTAAGGGAGTTCAGAAACAAGGGGACCAGCCTTCTGAATAAAATCTAGGTTTCTGGGAGATTGTGGGTATTCTTTTACCAGCTCTGATCATTACTAACATATTTTGGGGAAGGGGAAAAGGCCAGAAACCAGTACTCTGTCCTCAGACATTCATTTGTCGACTGATCCGTTCATTCATTCATTAAAAACATTTTCATTTTCTCAGCTAAGAATGTGATATATTTTCTAATAAAGGCCACTTCAGGCATGCATGCATGCTCAGTCACCTCTGACTCTTTGTGACTCCATGAACTGTAGCCCACCAGGCTCCTCTGTCTGTGGAATTACCCCAGCAAGAATACTGGAGTGGGTTGCCATTTCCTTTTCCAGGAGATCTTCCCAACACAGAGATCAAACCTGCATCTCCTGTATTGGCAGGCTAATTCTTTACCACTGAGCCATCTGGGAAGCCCCCAATCAAGGCCACCTGCCATCATAAACATTCTTCATGTGACATGGGTCTTTGTCCTTCATCCATCTCAGTGTCAAAATCACATGGTGAGAATTTACTGCTGGGTCTTTTCTTTAGTCCTCTGTTTTAGGGGTGCAGTATCCGATCTGACAGTCCCTCATAGCTCTCAGCACTTCTATGCATATGCATGCAATTATGATTCATATCATCAAAGAATTTAGGACTGAGTGTCATGATGTCCTTAGCACACAAGAAATTTTCAAATTTCTCAAAGCAACCAACAAGTCCCTTTAGGTTGTTTCTTAGAACCCAAGTGCACCTTTTCACTGATCCTTGGTAACGTTTAAATCTATAGTTTCAGCACTGCGAGATTCTTTTAAATCTTGAGCTGTCTTTTGAGACATTGTTTATCCTTCTTTGCCTCATGTGCAAATTTGATTAATCAATGTTTATCAATTCTCTTTGAATTATTCAGTTTATTATGACTCCACTAACTATACTATCAAGCAGATTCTACGAAAATATTAAAGAAAAAGTTGCCAAATATCTTTAGAAATGAATATTTACCACATCTATAGCATTTCTAAACTGACGATAGTCTAATAACTTCATCATGAGGCTACATGACCTTGACTTATTCTTGGTCAACTAATGGGAGCTCTCTCTGGTTGGTACTTCCTTTCATAAGTTCTGCATATCATCTGTTTAACCAACCTATCTTTGTAGAACTTTGTTAAAGATTGATATCAAACATTCATCAATAATTTTTGGAAACTGCTTTTTAAAAAAAATTGGAACTTTTGTCCATCTCTACATTTCCAACATTTTTTTAGTTTCTATGAATGCTGAGATTTCAGAAATTGATCTTCCAATCACAATAGGATCCTTCTAGAAACTTGAGATAGCTTATCCAAGCCTAGGAACTTGACTTTGGATAAATAGGGCAGATAGTGTTTTGATCTCAAAGCCTTACTATGTTCTATACTTTCCAACTGAAAGATACTCTTTCTAAGGCAGAAACAAAATAGGAGAGAATTTGCTCATCCTTTCTTGTCTGTTTTTTTTAAAGTATTTTTAAATTTATTTTTTAATTGGAGGAAAATTGTTTTACAATGCTGTGTTGGCTTCTACCATATAACAATGCAAATCAGCCATAATTATTCATATATACTATACCCTCCCTCTTGGGCCTTTTAATTTTAAGCCATCTGCCAAGCAGTGGGGCTACCTCTTCTTTGTTTTTAGAAAAGTCTTTACCTGCCCTTGGCAATTTGTACAAGTGCTTCTGGCCTTTTAGCTTCTTATTTCAGCCTGTAAGTATTTTCTCTTCCCTGACACATCTCCCTCCAACCCTTTCTATCTCACTTACTTGCACTTTTTTTCTTGTATATTATATATTTGTATTTTTAATACTAAGTTCCTCAGCTTATTTTAAGGCCTGAATGTGCACATTTCCATTGCTAGCAAATCTTGTACCCTTGGCTGACTCGCTTGATCTCTCAGATTAAGTTCCTTCATCTGTAAAATTGCTTCCCTGTTGGCTCAAATGGTAAAGAATCTGCTGCAATGCAGGAGTCCTAGGTTCAATCCCTGGGTCAGGAAGATCCCCTGGAGAAGGGAATGACTATGCACTCCAGTATTATTGCCTGGAGAATCCCATGGACAGAGGAGCCTGGTAAACTACAGTAGATAGGATTGCAAAGAGTCAGACATGACTGAGTGGTTTTCACTATTTCATAAAATTGCAGGATGAAAATGCATGATTTACAAAGTAGTTGTAAAGGTCAAATAGAATGGTAACTTCAAAAGCTTTTGGTAAACTCTAAAGCACTATTAAAAATGTAATCTTCTTAATCTAGAGAGCCAAGTTGTACTATATAGAAACATATACACATAGACTATTAATACTGGAAAGGATCTGAGAGTTCATCTAGTCCAACCCTTTCAATTAACAGATAAGGAAACAGATTAGAAAGGATGATGGAACTCACCAAAGCTCCCAGCTAAAGGCATCATGGTAGAAAGCTTCACATACTCTGAATGGTGATTTATGATCTCAGCTGTTTCTGTCCAAATCTGATGACCTTGGTTATAGTTCTGGCTCTGCTGATAAATGGTTGTGACTTCCCTGGAGCTGAACTTGAAATTATTCTACCTTGTCCACTACTCCTCATTGCATCCACTGTGCCCTATTCTATTACCTTAACTTCCTTCTCAACACAGCGTCACAGACAGCCAAGACCAACCTTCCTGAGGCAGACTTTCCTGCTTTAGATTATTTTTCTCTATTCCGTTGGGGCCTATTTGTTGTTCTATCTCCAAAATAGTTTTGTTGCTATTGTTTTGCTCTTTACCATTTAGTGGCAAACTACTTCCAGAGACATTGATGAAATGAATAAAGTAAGCAAGGGAAATGGAAGCTCTGGGTGAAAGTTGGTATAATTTGTTTGTTTTGAAGAAAATATATAATTAAACAAATTAGCACATCCTTATCTAGTGCCAGCTAGAGATACGAGGTCTAACAGTTTATAAAAGGCAGTCTATTAGAACTCAAGCTCACAGAGTTTAAAATATTCTAAAGGATATTTTATGTGTCCATTCTATAAATAGTGCTGCTTTATATAATGGATAACAGCTGCCACTTTTGGAGTGTCTACAGGTTGTGTGTAGACTTGATGACATGTTTCAACTTATTAACACTGCAAAGAAGTACTATTATTTTTATTTTATGGATAAGGAGACTGAAACTCAGAGAGTTTAAGTTCCTTGTCCTAGGGTACATAAGCCAAATGGCATAATCAAAATTTGAACTTACATTGGCCTGACTTTGGTTTGTGCTTTTTATGAAAGTTTCAGAGATGTACTTCCTTCTGTAAATTACACATCTGACTATTCCCAGTATTATGAAGTCTGAGATGACATGCTTTCTCTTAAATTTTATTCATCCAAATAATTAGAGAGAGAAGCAAAGAACACTTAATTTTAGAAAATCAGTGGATGGCCAGATGGAATTCTGCCAAGAACCATTTCTAGCTTGGCAGTTTCCTATCCCAGATCTGGGCCTTTCTGTCCTCAAAATCGGAGAAGGCAATGGCAACCCACTCAAGTATTCTTGCCTGGAAAATCCCATGGACAGGGGAGCCTGGTAGGCTGCAGTCCATGGGGTCGCTAAGAGTCGGACATGACTGAGCGACTTCACTTTTACCTTTCACTTTCATGCATTGGAGGAAGAAATGGCAATCCACTCCAGTGTTCTTGCCTGGAGAATCCCAGGGACAGGGGAGCCTGGTGGGCTGCCGTCTATGGGGTCGCACAGAGTCAGACACGACTGAAGCGACTTAGCAGCAGCAGCAGCAGCAGTCCTCAAAATATACAGATCAAACACTTAACTTTAAATTTCCCTTTCAAGGTACTAAAAAGCGATAGAATAATTAACTAATCCAGAATGCACATATATTTGTTGAAAATTCACATTCACAATGTGTTCCTACATTTTTTTTTTTTTTACTAGACAACAGATAAAACTTACTTTGTACAGAATGCACTGACTTGGCCAGATTTTCTGAACCAGGCACTTTTTATTCTGTCCTGCTTTAGCTGCTAGATCTTTTTTTGGAATAAAGACCTCTCCCCTTAGGTTTTTCCAGAGATATTCAGGTTGTTATGTCATTGTAATTCTTTTGATGGGAGAGAGCAGCAGTATAAACATTCATCCCAAATCTTAGCCTTGAGGTTGTACTGTCCTGACCTGTGTCTTAAAGAGGAGAATGGACCGGAAAATACTTAGAACATCCTTGTGTCCCTGAAGACCAATGATGAAAGAAGATGTTAGTATATGTGGGTGACCTGGGTTTAGTTTGAGAGGTTTGTTTATTTATTTGTAGATAGTAACATATCATTGATGTTCTCTTGTTATCAGAAGAATTAGCAGACTTTTTTTCTTTAAAGAACCAGTATCTATTTATTGTTTATAAAGATAAAATTATTGATGCTGCTGCTAAATCTGAACAGCTGTTATGTGGACTCTCCTTCAGTATCGCTGTCACTCAAATGCATCATGTGTGAATTCACACGCCTCTGTTCAAACAAGTCAGGGGCTTTCAGTTGACTGTCTTGATCAGACAAGTGGTCATAAAGCAACACTGGGCACCCATTAGCTTCATCCTCTTTGTGGTTTGTTCACAGACATACTATGAGAACTTGACCTTTGGATCTATTTACCCGTCTGAAAAATAACGGTAACGGGCACTTTGGTACTATCTATTTATCTCCTTTTTTGGTGTACTGAGGATTTAAGAGTTAAGCTCCCTTAGCTATCCAAATGAAGGGTTTGGCATCATCACCAACTATGATCAAGGAAATGAGTAAGATGACAAGCATTCTACCACTGGAAGGTATTTCTGGAGTGAACTAATTTTACCGCTTTGTTCTCCATCATCAAATCCAGACTGGGATATGGCTTAATACAAAAAAGGTGGAATAAATTGCCTTTACTGTTCAGGGTCTATTGACAAGCTTTACTTAGTCTGAATTTGTTTTTGGAACAAGGGGGCAAAGACTTATTATCAGTGATTACTCCTGACACTTTTAAATAGTTTTTAAGCTCTTAAAATGCCCCTAATCCTAAGTTTTAAGGAAGAGAAAGAATGATGGGTAAAGGTAAAAATCAGATGGGCTTATGTAATTGCAATGTATCATGCTTTAAAAAAAACTCTTAACAGTTTCCCTGGCTCCTGAGTTAACTTTTAATACTTTTAAAGGGAAAAAAAATTGCAAGTAAGATTTGGCTAATTTTTTCCCTACTTATTTATGGTGTGTCAGAGGAAGGGTAATCCTAGGAAATTTACACTAAAGTAAAACACTAGAACATAAGGAGAAAAAGATACGGAGCACTCATAAATAAATGTTCCTTCACAACTTTTCATATAGAAAAATGTTGCACTTATGAAAAGCAACAATAATTGATTCTTTGGCTCTAGTCATCTGTGAGTTTGATACCAGAAACATGGCCCGTCTACTTTAGTAGATGCTGCTCAGGAAACACCAAAATGAATAAGCTGTGCACATTGCCTTCCATGTTCCTTCTGTCTAATGGAGGAGACTGATGTGCAAGCACTACATAGAACGTGGATTTAAGAGTCTGAACACAAGCAACTCAAATGATATATTTAGAGAAAATAGAAGAAGGAAAGAGTAAATGTGACCTGGGTGGTCAGGGAGAGATTTTGAGAATTTGCACTTGGTTGGAACTTTGGGGACATGGCCCTTCATGCTGAGGACCAACCAAGAAATGTGAACATGGAAGAGCCTGTTTGGGAAGTGACAGGAAGACTGATAGGGCTGGAGAGTAGGACATAGTAGGAGAGAAAGTTGGGATGAAGTTTGGGTTCAGATTCTAGGGGAAGATGAATGTTTTTCTCTGCATACCAATTCTTTAGGGAACAAAATCTCATGTGAACCTGCAGACACTCTTCTTTAATTACCTTCTTTGAATGCACTTGCTATGTCAAACAATGTTTTTTTTAAAAAAAAAAAAAAAACAACAAGATCTCTTAAGGCACCCAAGTATTGCCAAGTCTAGGCCACTTAGCAACGGGCCATAGCTAGGAAGTAGCAGTTAGGATTAGAAAGAGCCACAGAAGTCATCTAGTGCTACTATGTACTAGTTTCTTATGGCCGCTGTGACAAGTTACCATAAACGTAGGGACTTAACACAACACAAACTTACTCTCTTTCAGTTCTGTAGGCCAGAAGTCTGAAATCACTTTCACTGGGCTAACTCAAGTTGCCTAGAGGGCTAGTTCTTTCTGGAAAACCTGAGGGAAAATTTCTTTTGCTCTCCTTTTCCAGTTGGGGCTGGTTTCAAGGGTGGACACCTGTGTTCATAGGCTTGTGGCCAGTTCTTTCATCTTCAGATCGTCTCACTCCAGTTTATGCTTCCATCATCACCTCGCCTTCTCCTCTGATTGAATCCTTCTGGGCCCCTTTGATAAGAATAGTTGTGATTATCTCGGGTCTACCTAGGTAATGTAAGACTATCTCCCCATCTCAAGTTCTTTAACGATCACTTCCGCAAAATCCCTTTTGCCAAATAAAGTAACACTCATAGGTTTCAGAGACTAGGATGTAGACATATTGGCAAGGGGATGGGGCATCATTTAGCCTGCCACAAACCTCCACGTTTTGTAAAGTAGCATGTTCAGATCCAGCTTGGTATAAGGTCATACGAGTAGCTATAGACACTGTACCATAATGTCAGTCTTCCCATGCTTTCAGTGAGGAACTGGTGGTGCTTTTGAAAGGCAGAGATTCCAATCCGCTGAGACTGGAACTGATCAGAAGCACCCAGAGTGGCTTTTTAGGAGTGAAGAAGCTTCTTCATACTTAGTGTCACTGAGTGCTCAGTCACTCAATTGTGTCTGACTCTGCAATCCCATGGACTATAGACCACCAGCCTCCTCTGTCCGGGGAATTTTCCAGGCAAGAATACTGGAGTGAGTTGTCATTTCCTCCTCCAGGGGATCTTCCCAACCCAGGGGTCAAACCCACATCTTCTGTGTCTCCTGCATTGGCTGGTGGATTCTTAACCACTGTGCTACTGTCACTGGGCAAGGACCAATTTAAGAGAAGGGTAAATGCTCTTTATAGGACCCAAAAAGGCTGTGAGACTGTTCTTTCATTGAGTGGAGAAGAGATTGGGGGAGGAAAAAGAGAAATGCGCGCAAAAAGAGAAGAAAAGAGAGCGCAGAATGCAGAGGAGTTGTATTGAAGTGGAGTCAAAAGAAAAGATGGTCAAGTGTATCCCATAATGATGCCACTTTTCTCTGTATATGGTCTCTGAAACCAAGTGTATTCTGCAATACTTTCTCTTCATTAATGCCTAGAGTTTATCTTCCTTAACAGTTATATTACTTTGCTTATGTTTTGCTCACAATTTATGTCCTTTACTGATTCATCCTCAGTATTAGATTCTCTAGAGAATAGCAATAATTTCCATTTCTTTGTACACTGCAGAGCACAAAAAGGTGTTTTATAACAGTTTTAATCATTTTAATGATGATATACAGAGTGCATCACACTACCATCATTAGCATTTTTCTTTGAAAAAGTTCTGGAGAAATTCCAACATAATTTTGTACTTTAACTGAAAGAAGAGCTTGAAGCTAATATAAAGGGAATATTGTTTTTGAAACTAATAAAGAAAGCAAAGATTACCAAGAAATAGCAAAGACATATTGATGTAAAATTGGAAAAGCAATGCAAGAGATGAGATGGGACCTTTGAGAGGAAAGGGAAAATTTAAAAATGACTTTTAACTATAAATAGAATAAGGGAAGGACAGTATAAAACGTTCCCCTATTATTACAGGAGGAAGTATTGCTGGTTGATGATATTAAAATAGAAGCTTAAAAAAATGTTCATCTTTACCCAAAAACTGATCTACAATAAGAATCAATCTACATACTAATTAGAGGAGAGGTGGATCAAGTTGAAAGAATAAGGAACATTATCAAAATATTTACTAAAAAATATTGAGTATTTTTATATTAATATTTCTGTGTCTTATTATTTCCTAGCTTCTTCAAGGCAGACAAATTTTAGGCTATTGTTGTAATTTGTCCTATATCAGCTTACAGATTTCAATACATGATGGGTACTTAGTAAGTATGTGACAATGATTATTAATATGAATTAAAGCTCTTGAAAATATCTGAAAACTTAAACGTTTGACTTGGAATATTTACTTATGCTCATCAATACAGAATATATAAAAATGAAAATAAATCTAGTATGACATAATTTTTGTTTTGAGCACTTTCTTTTGATAATATGTCTGAAAAAACCTACCCAAATGCTCTCCACTTCTGCCCATGGAAACCTCACTTACTCTTCAAAGCCCAACTAAGTGACCACTTCCTCATAAGACCTTCCCTGATCCCCTCTAAGTCATTTATGACTCTTCCAAATGTCCACAGTACTTTAGTTGATTCACTTTGTCCTCATAATTACACACTGATTTTAATTAAAATTCTTTCTGTTAAGTCTGTGTCATCTGCGTGTGTGTATTAGTCACTCAGTTGTATCCAACTCTTGGCAACCCCATGGACTGTAGTCCCCCAGGCTCCTCGGTCCATTGGATTCTCCAGGCAAGAATATTGGAGTGGGTAGCTATTCCCTTCTCCAGGGGATCTTCCTGACCCAGGGATTGAACCCAGGTCACCCTCATTGCAAGCAGATTCTTTACCATCTGAGCCACCAGAAAAGGCCCTGTGTTTTCTACTAAATAATAATTCTTCAAAGGTAAAAACTGTCTATTCATACTTTTTGACTAGTGCACTAGTCATCTAAAAATAAACAATATGAATAAGTATGAATAAGTCAATGAAATGACTGTTTTATAACAGTAACTCAGAATTACCTTGTCAAAATCCTGTATACTCTACCTATTGAATCAGTTCTTCTAGGCATGGGGGGTGGTGGTGGTAGGATCTGCAATTCTATTATTTTTAAGAGACTGCCCAAGTTGTTCACATAAAGTCAGACAGGCATCTTGCACCAGTAGCATTTGGGAATCACTCACCAATAAATCAGTCGGATATAAAGTTCATCTTTGTGTGCTTGTGAGGTATGTTCACCATGAGTTCAAGTAATTATCAGAGAATGGGCAAACTGTTTCTAAGGGGAGATAAGAATAATGGAAGGTCTCTAAAAGCAAGTAACAGTAGATATCAACTGGCAGTGAAATTGGCTGGTAATTTAGGTAAAGCCACTTTTCTGGAGAAAATCTGAGTCAATTCTGCCTAGTAAGTCCAGTCCCATTCATACCCAATGAAGAGTTAAAGTAAGACCACTAAGGAGGCTCTGATACACTTTCTTGTTCCCCATGAGTTATCAGAATAATTGTCATTTTTTTTCCATCAAGACCTGTTATAATAACTTTACTGTATGTCTGAGGAGGCCTTACAAATAGCTGTGAAAAGAAGGGAAGCGAAAAGCAAAAGAGAAAAGGAAAGATATACCCATTTGAATGCAGAGTTCCAAAGAATAGCAAGAAGAGATAAGAAAGCCTTCCTCAGCGATCAGTGCAAAGAAGTAGAGGAAAACAATAGAATGGGAAAGACTAGAGATCTCTTCAAGAAAATTAGAGATACCAAGGGAACATTTCATGCAAAGATGGGCTCAATAAAGGACAGAAATGTAGGGACCTAACAGAAACAGAAGATATTAAAAAGAGGTGGCAAGAATACACAGAAGAACTGTACAAAAAAGATCTTCACCACCCAGATAATCACAATGGTGTAATCACTCACCTAGAGCCAGACATCCTGGAATGTGAAGTCAAGTGGGCCTTAGGAAGCATCATTATGAACAAAGCTAGTGGAGGTGATGGAATTCCAGTTGAGCTATTTCAAATCCTGAAAGATGTTGCTGTGAAAGTGCTGCACTCAATATGCCAGCAAATTTGGAAAATGCAGCAGTGGCCACAGGACTGGAAAAGATCAGTTTTCATTCCAATCCCAAAGAAAATCAATGCCAAAGAATGCTCAAACTACCTCACAATTGCACTCATCTCACACGCTAGTAAAGTAATGCTTAAAATTCTCCAAGTCAGGCTTCAGCAAAGTTCAGTGAACCGTGAACTTGCAGATGTTCAAGCTGGTTTTAGAAAAGGCAGAGGAACCAGAGATCAAATTGCCGACATCCACTGGATCATGGAAAAAGGAAGAGAGTTCCAGAAAAACATCTATTTCTGCTTTATTGACTATGCCAAAGCCTTTGACTGTGTGAATCACAATAAACTGTGGAAAATTCTGAAAGAGATGGGAATACCAGAAACCTGACCTGCCTCTTGAGAAACCTGTATGCAGGCCAGGAAGCAACAGTTAGAACTGGACATGGAACAATAGACTGGTTCCAAATAGGAAAAGGAGTACGTCAAGGCTGTATATTGTCACCCTGCTTCTTTAACTTATATGCAGAGTACATCAAGAGAAACGCTGGGCTGGAAGAAGCACAAGCTGGAATCAAGATTGCTGGGAGAAATATCAATAACCTCAGATATGCAGATGACACCACCCTTATGGCAGAAAGTGAAGAACTAAAAAGCCTCTTGATGAAAGTGAAAGACGAGAGTGAAAGGGTTGGCTTAAAGCTCAACATTCAGAAAACTAAGATCATGGCATCCGGTCCCATCACTTCATGGCAAATAGATGGGGAAACAGTGGGAACAGTGGCTGACTTTATTTTTCTGGGCTCCAAAATCACTGCGGATGGCGATTGCAGCCATGAAATTAAAAGATGCTTACTTCTTGGAAGGAGAGTTATGACCAACCTAGATAGCATATTAAAAAGCAGTAACATTACTTTGCCAACAAAGGTCCATCTAGTCAAGGCTATGGTTTTTCCAGTAGTCATGTATGGATGTGAGAGTTGGACTATAAAGAAAGCTGAGTGCAGAAGAATTGATGCTTTTGAACTGTGGTGTTGGAGAAGACTCTTGAGAGTCCCTTGGACTACAAGGAGATCCAACCAGTCCATCCTAAAGGAGATTGGTCCTGGGTGTTCACTGGAAGGACTGATGTCGGAGCTGAAACTCCAATACTTTGGCCAGCTGATGCAAAGAGCTGACTCATTTGAAAAGACCCTGATGCTAGGAGGGATTGAGGGCAGGATGAGAAGGGGATGACAGAGGATGAGATGGTTGAATGGCATCACCGACTAGATGGACATGGGTTTGGGTGGACTCCAGGAGTTGGTGATGGACAGGGAGGTCTGGTGTGCTGTGGTTCATGGAGTTGCAGAGAGTTGCACATGACTGAGTGACTGAACTGAACTCACTAAAGCCTACCCTTGAAATTCTACTTCACTTTTCATGTTGTCAATCGGTACCAAAAGGGAGTTTTCATTAAAGATGACAATTTAAACTCTTCTCAAAAGCATAATAATATGCTAGTAAGAGAAGCCTTTACTAGCTTCCCAGGTGGCACTAGTGGCAAAGATCCCATCTGCCAATGCAAGAGATATAAGAGAGGCTGGTTTGATCCCTGGGTTGGGAAGATCCCCTGGCTCGGGGCATGGCAACCCACTCTAATATTCTTGCCTGGAGAAACCCATGGCAGAGGAGCCTGGTGTGCTACAGTCCATAGCGTCACAGAGTCAGACGCAATTGAAGCAACTTAGCACACACAAAGAGAGAAGACTACAAAGCCTTAAAGACAAAACAGAAGAAAAATAGGATGAAAGATTTCAACCTTTTTACGAGACACAAAGCAGATGGAGAAGTGGTAACTGCCTCAAAAGAGAGGAGGAAGCTATAACTTACATGACCTTCAAAGTAAAAGTGCTAATGCAAAATGAGCTTATCGCCATCATTGAATCCCTAAGAAGCTAGCACTAGAGTGACTGGGCTCTTTGATCTCTTTCTGGACTGAATATAGCCTGTAGTTAACCTACACTCTTACCAAGAGCAGGAGATTTGAAATTTATTCTCAAGCAGCACTGAAGGGAGAAAACTTCAGATATGGAGGCGTGAAGATATTTGAGACATGGGCTGATCACAGAGGCATTGAAAGGCCCTGCACATTGAATACTAGTAACCCCCTCCCTTTTTACTGCTGTGTTTATCTTCCAGATATTTACTCTTCAGGCAGAAACTATTCTTGGAAGGGATAAATGTCATCAGAGATTTCCTCATCCTGATGTTTGAGTCTCACCCAAAATATTTGACTTCCATCCTGACTATTTCACAATGAGTCTCATCAGTTGATAACCTCCGTGCTTGCACACAGAGCTGTCAGTGCTTTGTTCTTAAACGTTGATTGGTGGCCAAGGATCATCAGATGTTCTAGGAAAGCCTCCAACACAAAAGAGAGATCAAATATATAAACAGAAATGAAGAAACTTAGAAATTCATGTCATTTAGGGAATGGCTCAATTTCCCACTTCCTTTCATTTACTGAACCCTCTGACTGCTATCCCTGCCCCAGTTCTAATAAATGGATTTTTGCCTCTTTTTTATGGCCAAGCTCTCCTCTTGTACCTCTTCTGGGAGCCCCCTGCTTTGTTTCTATGCCCAAGACAGCCCTGATATGCCACCCAGTACTTATTTCTTCCCAGCTTTAAGCTCTTCCCTCTCTTATTTCTAGCCACACAAAGGTCACTTCTCCCCAGTGTCCTCAACTCAGAGTTTGTAGCTTGAGTCTGGTTTCTTGCTCACAGCCTTTTCTGAGCTGCCCACCTGCCCACCTGTTTGTGACAGTTTCGACTTCCCCTTCCCTGGCTCCACCCACCTGCTCTAATACTTGAATATCCCTGGTCCTGCTGATGTCCTTCTTGTTGCCTCTGCCTTCCTCTTGTCAATCTGTAACCTGTAGGGCAAGCTGATTTTCTCCCATTGCCTACAGCTCCATCTGCTCCCTAAAAACCTAATCCACTTAGATGGATACGTGCTTTTTTCAATTCCTATAAGTCTGAGCCCTCCCAGTGAATTCTTAACTAAATAACAAAATAATTTCAGCACTTAAGAGTCATCTACTGCAAGGAGTAAGTTGGTCTAAAGTTGCCCATGGAAAGAACACTGTGTTTGGTTGAAGGAAGGACAAAAACCTCTATTATTCTCAATTCCTTTACTGTGAGCTGAAATTGTGATTCCCTGGGACAGTCTTTGACACGGGTTAGCAGGGGTAGAGACCTGTACTTGCTATCTGCCTCCATCAGGTAAACTGTGCTCTGCCATCCCAGCTTCTACAGCGGTAAAGTCCTGGCCATGTGGGCCTGTGTACCTGGTGCTGTCTTCTTCCAGTCCATCTGGGTGCTGAGTGAAAGCACCAGGATTCCATAGTTGAATTGCTGCAGCTCTGAATACCCTTTAAACAAAGGGAGTTTTTTTGAGATACTTTGAACTTGAAAAATCTCAGAATGATTAAAATGAAGGCTGATGCATGAAAATACACTCCCAAGAGGTATCTTCAAGTAAGAGTCTTTAATTCTTTTTTATGTTCTGGAAGAAATAAAGGAGATAACAACATTTATCTTTTTTTTTTTTTTTTTTTTACTTCTTTCAGAAATAAGCCTCCTACTCAATAAGCCATTAAATGCCCAATAATAAGAGAAATGCTCTTAAGGTGTAAATTGAAATAGGGAAATCTTCTAAATCCACCTACATTTTTTCATTGTTCTTTCTCTAAAAGTCTTATTTAAGTGTAACTTGTTTTCTCATAAAATTGAGTTTCAGATTTTAACTCCTGAATATAACCTACTTGGTCAAACATTATAAATCCTTCAAAAATGGTGAAGTATTGTCTTTAGCAAAACATACTGTAGTCTTGCAAAACACATTGTAATCTTGCAAAACACATGATCATAAACCAGAACAGTGCTTTAAAAACTTTAACTTTAATCAACTGCTTAATTTTTTTAGTTATAGTTATAATTCCCAATGCCAAGATGATGTTACTCATGTATGGAGGTGATTTTCAGAGGGACAAAGATTACTATTAAATGAATTATGTAAAGAGAAAACTATGTCTTCTTAAAAGTCTTTTCAGTCCTTCTTAGTCTGGCATTTTTTTCAACTCCACTTGTTAATCTCCCATCTTAAAAAAGAAAGCAAGGGCTTTCCTACATTCCAGCTAGAATTGTAATCACACTGTTATGATTTTTTTAAGTAATTACCTTTTGTTTATTACACATGATTTTAGTATAAAATTTATGATTGTTTTATTCCAGGAATTATTAATTTTACTACATCATTGGTGATATAGAGGTATGGCACAGGTTGGGCAGTTGGTATGTAAACAATAGAAACTTAGGAAATATTGGTTTCTGGGAAGTTTGAGTGTTTCTCAAGCTTTACTGGTTGGTTGATTTTTTTTCACTGACTCAGCCAAGTCAATTGGGTGTTTATTTACTGTAAGAGAGACACAATCACTGATAACTCTAACCTTTTGACATATTAATAAAATGCAAATGTTGTTTAGGTATTTAGATTTAATGGTACTTTTTAATCTTCATCTTTCATTGTCCTCTGAAATAAGCGTACATTGGTAGCCCTGTCTACCTTTAAACTTCAGAGAAGTCTCTGAAAATTAGATCCATTGACATCAATACAATTGCAAACATGGTGCCATTGAGAGCAAGGACTCGTGATAAGATTTGGTTAAAAAAAAAGTCATAAACACCAAGAATGTCTGTATATTTTAGAAAATACTCTCCAAATAAATATATTTTCAAAAATTCTTATAGAACTTTAAGATCCCCCCATGCCTAGGATATTTAAGAAATATTTGGCTTCACAAACACATTTAACTATTTTTTCTAACTTCCTACTCTCTAAAGTCAAGAATCCCCAAATAACACTGACCCCAAAGCTGAAATGCAAAGGAAAGAATCATTCTCCCTTGACTATATCTACACATATACTAGCAGATCACACTGGGAGTTGGTACCACACTGGGAGTTGGAACACAGCGAGAGAATACCAAAGGAGCCCACAGGCTAGTGGGGCAGAGAGAGGGGGGTAGGGCAACCATCAGACAGGACAGGATATGAAGGAGGGACTTAATTGCGCAAATCAAAGTTATGGGGATTTGAAAGAAGAAAACTTTTCATTAGTTCAGTTCAGTTCAGTTCAGCCACTCAGTCATGTCTGATTCTTTGTGATCCCATGGACTGCAGCATGCCAGGCTTCCCTGTCCATCACCAGCTCCCAGAGCCTACTCAAACTCATGTCCATCGCATTGGTGATGCCATCCAACCATCTCATCCTTTGTCATCCTCTTCTCCTCCTGCCTTCAATCTTTCCCAGCATCAGGGTCTTTTCCAATGAGTCAGATCTTTACATCAGTTGGCCAAAGTATTGGAGCTTCAGCTTCAGCATCAGTCCTTCCAATGAATATTCAGGACTCATTTCCTTTAGGATTGACTGGTTGGATCTCCTTGCAGTCCAAGGGACTCTCAAGAGTCTTCTCCAACACCACAGTTCAAAAGCATCAATTCTTCGGTGCTCAGCTTTCTTGATAGTCCAGGTCTCGCATATATACATGACTACTGGAAAAACCATAGCTTTGACTAAACAGACCTTTGTTGGTAAAGTAATGTCTCTGCTTTTTAATATGCTGTCTAGGTTAGTCATAGGGGATAACAACAAAGTCCTAAAAGAGATGATATTTGAGATGAGATCTGAAGAATTAGCAGAATTCAAAGTAGATATTCTAGATGGATCATCCTCCAACTTTCATTGATAATATGCTCTGTACTAGGAGCTGAAGGTGCAAAGAGTAATATAATGTTGTTGATGATATTAATAATAATCTGTTATAGAAAAACACTTCAGTGGAAATTGTTACCACACAATGTATTAACTGGTGTAATAGCACTCTTTAGACGCAACTATGGAGGAAGAAATTATTTCTGCCTGGGAGATTGAAAAAGCATTTCTAAAGGAAATGAACTTTGATCTGGGCTTGAATAATGAATAGAGTTTTACCAGATGGAAAAGATGAGAAATATATCCCAGGCAATGATCACAACATATGACAAACCATGAAGGCATAAAAGAACAGAACGCATTTGGGAAGGGTGAGAAGCTTCTATGTGGTAAGAGTGTCAGGGGAGGAGGTGAGGATGGAAATGGAGATGAACGGAGAAAATGCCTGGAAAGACATATAGAGGCTAATTTGTGAAAGGCAATGCATGTGATGCTATGGAATTTAAACTTCATCCTAGAAGACATTGTTTTAAGTAAAACAGTATAGTTCAGATCTCTGCATTTAGAAATATCATTTTGGGGACATGAGAGAGGTAACACAGGAGATGTGGTGCAGGGGAGGTAAGGAGGAGGTGCCCTGAACAGACAGAGACTTACATGGCAATGTGGGCTAGGAACAGGGAAATTTAGAGTGAACTGTAGAGAGCTTTGGAGGCCAGATTGAGGCGTTGGCATTGAGTTCTGTGAGAACAGAAACTGCCAGTGCTGTACTTTAGGAAGACTGCTCTGGAAAAGCCTATGAAATGGATTACTACAGGGAGACCCTAGGGCCCAGGACACAGCTTAAAGTCTATAGTGACAGCTTGGAGATACTCCCGATCTACCATCTGTTCTGTCCCTACTCTTGCTCTTCCTTTCTAGCTGAATCCCGGTTTTGTTCTATTATCTCCCCTCCTTTCTCCTTTTCCTAGCCCTGGGCTTCAGAAGAAGAAGCACTATTCCCTGCTCAGAGGATGAATCTGCTCTAGGATGAGACTATGGAGTCCATTTCTAGTCAAAGAGATGTGAAGAAAGTCCTCTAGGGACTCCTGGGAAATGTCTCCTTTGTTTTGTCTCTTTGAGCAAGAGACAGCCTCTCCGGCCAAAAGGTGTCTCCATGTGGCACTTGGAACTGCCAGTTCACCATTTTGCTGCGAAAAGAGGAACTAGTCCATGGACAACGCAAATATCCAAGAAATCTGATTTCTTGACGATGATATGAGCCACTGATTTAAACTGGAACTGCCTTCCCCTTCAGACATCGAAAAGATGAGCTGTTTTGGTAAAGAAGTTAATAAACCAGATTTTATACATTCATATTGAGTGTAAGTTGAAGATGCCTTCAGAGAAAGCTCAGGGTAGGCATGTCGGGAAATGAGACCATAAGACACATATATTTCTTTTCCTTGCTGTGGACCTGGAAGAATCATAAATGGTTACTCCTTGCTACATTGTCTATTAATTATTTATGCCTTGTAAGTATAATGAATGCAATTTACATCAATAGCAATAATGGATAACACATAATGTACTGAACAATTTCCTATTTGAAAATTCTGTTAGTGCTTTCATGACACTAATGTTGGTGATAGTGTTCTGCTCTTATTTCAATTCACAGACGTATGTCCATGCTCAGTGTGGCAGAAAAGAAGGATCACAGACCTGGGCTCAGATAGCTGCTCCTCCACTAGGCTGGGGCTTCTCAGGTGGCTCAGTGGGTAAAGAATCTGCCTGCAATGCAGGAAACACAGGAGACACAGGTTCGATCCCTGGGTTGGGAAGATTCCCTGGAGGAGGGCATGGTTACCCACTCCAATATTCCTGCCTGGAGAATCCCATGAACAGAGGAGCATGGCAGGTTACAGTCCAGAGGGTTGCAAAGAGTTGGACACAACTGAAGTGACTGAACACACACCATCAGGCTATCTTTTGGCCCTGGCAAGTGGCTTAATTACTGTGAACCTCAATTTGATTTCATTTTAAATAGGCTTCATAAAACTTACTTTTCAGAGTCTGTGCTTAGTAATGGTGATGACTATATGCATGCACATTTTCAAAATTGTATTTTTTCAAACTGAAGTACATTTGTTTTACAATGTTGCTTTGGTTTCTGCTGTACACCATTCCATTATACATTTATGCACGTTCTTTTTTTAATTGCATTTACATTTTTTTCCTTAAAATTGTCAGATTATAACCACCTATCCTTAATTTCCATTTTCATTTTCTCCCTATTGAGATCACTGCTAGCTCAAGAACCCTCAGGTCCCAGGAGGGAGGAGTAGTAAATCTACGGAATTCAAGGATGTGGATGGGGCCATGCCAATTGTCTGGCAGGATCACTGCTTCAAAAGTGCAGGCCCAGAGGGTTCCCTGGTCCAGTGGTTAAGACTTTGCCTTCCAATGCAGGGGGTGCAGGTTCCATCCCTGGTTGGCAAGCTAAGATCCCAAGTGTCTCATAGCCAAAAAACCAAAACATAAACTAGAACAGTATTGTTAACAAATTCAATAAAGACTTAAAAAAAAAAAAGTGCAGGCCCAGTCATTTGCCTCCTCTCTTAATGTAGAATAGTTTTCAGTGCTCAGAACTCATCCCTTCAGACTCTGCTGTCAGCCTGTGGAAAGTCTGGGAATTAGAAGTGAAGCTGGGCTGATGGCAGGCTTGGGCCTACACACGGGCTCCAGTTCAGCTGGCCAGAGAGTCTATTATTGGGATACCAGGATCTCTTGCAACTAATATTAAATATGTGTTTTTATTTTTCACATGTCCTTTTTCCTTGTATACATACCTCTCTCAGGAACCACAATAAGAGTGGCTCAGACCAGCTCAGGATTTAGAGATTTCTTATTGCTGTCAGCTGGTAGGGTTTAATGTGTTTTGGCTAAGCACCAACCTTGATGCTGCCTGTGGATAATTTGAGCACTTGGGCTCATTCCCTTTTAATTTTGTGAACACTTAGCCCTAGTTAGGACATGTTCTTTTTTGCCTTTTATTGTGTAAGAGTTACCTGGTAATTATGGATATAAGTTTCCCTTTGATAATTGAGAACAAACATGTTTCCACTTCACTTGTGAAACTTAAATTTTTGCTTTTATGGCAATACATTCATTATATAAACTTCAAAATACATCTGAAATATATGATCATTAAAATGATTCACTACTTTTTTAAATAACCACTCCCCCAGGGGTAGGGCTAGGGGAAGGAAGGACATATTCAGTTTATTTTCCTCTTCCTGGGAGTAGCCCAGTAGGAAAAAAAAAAAAAGCCCAGTTGTGGAAATTGCCCCGAGGCGCAGAGTTCTGGAGGTTTCCTTCCACTGTTGCTCTGGAGGTGACCCAGTCTTGCCAGAGTGACATGGTTCCAGGACTCCAGATTTGCCCTTGCTCATTTCCTCCATCTGTCAAAGGAAAGTCACACTTATTGCTTATTTCCAGTATAAGACTGTAGAGAAAAATCAATAAGTTAAAAAATAAAAATAAAAAAGGCTATAGAGAAAATAACCAGAAAGTATCATAAGCTCAGTAATGAAAAGCATCATTGCTAGTCATACTAAGCAATGAGCCCTGACTGGTGCCTAGGAGTCTCTTCTAAATGAGGTATCAAAATAAAAATGGTTAGGGTCATATATGTAGACTCTAAAATATGGCATAAATGGATCTATCATCTACAAACCTTCTATCTGCACACTCACGTATAGTGAAGGAAATATTCAATGTTTGTCTCTCAATCTGCACTTTGTACTTTCTGGATAAACTTGAGTTTATCTGCCTGCTGCTATTACATATACAATCAGAGTTTGAACTTGAGTAAAGTAGAAGATGAAGCTGAGATTTTCATTTAATCTAGATGAGTTCATTCTCTGTCCACCTGTGTTCCTCCTCATAAAAAGTTTATATATAAACATCATAGTTACTATGTGAAAGTAGACAAGTTTAATAAATGCATATCCCCATGCAAGCCTCTATTAGCATAGAGATATTCTGAGCCGAGTGGGATTCTTTGCATGTTTTAAGCCAGCATTTATACTGAATGTTGATATTTTGGAGCTGTGCCTGGAAAATTGCACAGAAGCAAATCTGCTCCCATACTTTATAGAAGATTTATGTTTTCTATAAAGTTCTAACTTCTTCCTCTAGTCTACAAGGCCCTGTGTAAGCAAGCCTTAGTTTCAGGAGCCTAGCATCTCCCATCCATTCTTCTCTCCAGGCACACTGGCTTTCTGGCTTTCTTTTCTAACTCATCATACTGGTTCCCACCTATTCTCTATAATTCCCTTTGCCCTCATCAGACAATCATATGGCCTGTCACCCCCTACACGTATTATCATCTCCTCAGGCAGTCTTCCCTGCCCCCTCTGTCCACACGAGACTGTCCAGTAGACACATCAGGTGAGACAATGTGAGTCAGACATGTAATGGTGCATCTTCTAGTAGCTACATTAAAAAAAATTTAAAAAAGATAAAATCAGTTTTAATGCTACTTTAATTTAACCCCATATAGGTAACATATTGTCATTTCAATACTAATAAGATAGTTTGCATTCTTTTTTCTCATTCTAGGTCCTTGAAATCTGGCATGTTTATTCAGGACATTTAGACCAACCACATTGCAACTGGTGGCTAACTGGTATTGGACCACACAGACCTAGGATAACCCACTGCCTCCAGCCACTCTCTACCATATTACTCTGATTTATCATTACTGGGATATTTATTAGTGTTTGAAGTCATTCTGTTTGTTTATTTCCTTGTATATAATCTCTCCTTCCATCCATTATGAGCCCCCTGCCCTGAAATGAAAAATCTAAGAGACCAAGAGTTTCTTTTTATTCTTGGCTGTATCCACCAAACTTAGTCTATTGCCAGTTTTCAATAAATTTTTGTTGAAAGTTAGATGAACAAGAAACTGATGTGCTGTTAAAATAATGAGTCCGTATGACTTTTGCTGTTTAAGCCTTTCACCCCTCATGCTAGGTTTCAGGTCAGTGGAATAATAATGACCACACCTTGCTGCCCCAGTCCCTTCCCCCATCCAGGTCCTCCAGTAAATACACTGTGTTGTTTGGATCCAACCAATTTTCTGATATGGGGTCGTTTCCTTAAGAGATGGTACTTTACAGCCCATCTTAAAAAGGGGCTCTCAAGTTAGCATTCAGCTCACACTAGGCAGGATAAAAATGGGCAAACAGCTGGATTGTCTCTTCTTTCCCCTCCTAACCATTACAAGATTATCTCAGAAGGTATTCAGACTGTCACTTGTATTTATTATACTTTCAGTCAATGGGAGGAAACCCTGGATCTGTAATCAGTTGGAGGCCTTGTGGAAACTGCCCTGAGGCCCAGAGTTCTGGAGGTTTTCTTCCACTGCTGTCCTGGAAGTGACCCAGTCTTGCCAGTATGACAGTGGTTCCAGGGCTCCAAATTTGCCCTTGCTCATTTCCTCCATCTGTCAAAGGAAAGTCACACTTATTGCTTATTTCCAGTATAAGACTGTAGAGAAAAATCAATAAGTTAAAAAAAATTAAAAAGGCTATAGAGAAAATAACCAGAAAGTATCATAAGCTCAGTAATGAAAAGCATCATTGCTAGTCATACTAAGCAATGAGCCCTGACTTGGTGCCTAGGATTCTCTTCTAAATGAGATATCCGAATAAAAATGGTTAGGGTCATATACGTAGAATCTAAAATATGGCACAAGTGGAACTATCTACAAAACAGAAACAGTCACAGACATAGAGCTCAGACTTGTGGTTGCCCAGGCAGAGAGGAGGGAGAGGAGTGGACTGGGAGTTTGGGGTTGGTAGATGCAAACTATTGGGAGAAGGCTATGGCACCCCACTCCAGTACTCTCGCCTGGAAAATCCCATGAACAGAGGAGCCTGGTAGGCTGCAGTCCATGGGGTCGCTAAGAGTCAGACACGACTGAGCGACTTCACTTTCACTTTTCACTTTCATGCATTGGAGAAGACAATGGCAACCCACTCCAGTGTTCTTGCCTGAAGAACCCCAGGGATGGGGGAGCCTGGTGGGCTGCCATCTATGGGGTCGCACAGAGTTGGACACGACTGAGGTGACTTAGCAGCAGCAGATGCAAACTATTACATGTAGAATAGATAAACAACAAGGTCTTACTGTACAGCGCATATAGGGAACTATATCCCATCTCCTGGGATAAGCCATAATGAAAAAAATGTGAAAAAAGGACGTATAAATGTGTATAACTGAGCAATTTTGCTGTACAGCAGAGATTGGCATGGCATTGTAAATCAATTATATTTTAATAAAAAAAAATGGTTAGAGTCTTGGAGGGTGAGTCAGTATGTGAGGCAAATGGTAAAATGGGAATGGGATTTGAAAAGAATGCTTACCCTTTCTACAGTTAGAGGAGTTTGTGGAAAGAGAAAAGTCCCTGCAAGCTTGTTTTGGCATTTAATCACATGAGCATACAACTACTCCTGGGTGAAACAGAAAGAAGAGAAATTTGACCCAATTCAGCCCATCCTCTCCATATTTTTTTCTCTCTCCCTCATCTGGGTAATTGAAACTGTGCTCCAGAATAAACCTGGCTATGGCTTATTTAGAAAACCTAAAGAAGGGTTTTCAAGTTTCAGAATGTTGAGTTTTCAATTCTGAATTTCACTCATTTATTTAAAAATAATATTTTGTGAATCTACTTTGCATATGAAAATTGAAATGCAGACATAAGACCTTAGGGGGCTTCCATTTTAGCAGGTTACACATTCATTAAACAACAGTTTCTGGGATTAATTATTTGATTACAATCACAATGAATGCCTTGAAGGAGAAGACCCAGGTGGTGTGAGAAGATTTAATGGAATCTTGATTTAGTCATCCGCCCAAAGAGTCCTGTCAGAGGAAACCTGAAAAGAGGGGAGGGTTCAGTGGGTGAAGGGGGTTAGGGAGATTTTTAGGCAGAGGGAGCAGCGGAGGTTGATGCTCTAAGGTGGGAGGAACCTGGCAGAGCCAATAGAAGAAGCAAAGGCCAGGGTTGCCACCCCAGCAGTTTCCCCAGTGAGGGGCTAAGAGAGCAACAAAGGCCAGAATCCAGAGTGCCTTCTGTTCTCTCCAGGAGGGCTTGCTGTAAATAATTGAGTGTTCCTCTCCATTCATTTACCTGATACTTAGGTTTCTAGCACCCACCGCTTATGTTAAGCCCTCAAATTTGGCTTTCCCAAGCACCATGAACAGATGAACAAATCCCTCTCCTGTCTGGAGGATCCCTGAGCTCAGTCATCTGCTGCAGTTGCAGGCAAGGAGCACCAGGGGGCAGAAAGCATTATCCTTTTTTTGCTTCGGTAGCCCACATTATGGGGAAAATGTACACCAATTTTGACCCAAAGTATTGAATAAAGAGTTAGAATTAACAAATGTGGCAACTGCCAGGATCTGAGTTCACTGCCTCTCTAATCCTGGCTGAGCATCACAAAAATAAGTAGGCAAAATTATTAGTCAGCTTATAGAGTATGATTTAATTTGCTCAGAATTCAGCCTGGAAACTTCACTAGCATGCCTTAATGAAGCTGAGGCAGTCACATGATGGTGGGAAAGAAACAAAGAGGCAAAGGCCAAGTGAAGGGACTTTTCGAAACCTGGTACCAGGAAGCAAAAAAAGTCAGTTTTCAGCTCTCTTCTAAGACTGCTTCTACATCAGAATGAGGGCTAGGAGGAGAGTTTAAGAGAGATGTTGTTGCTTAGTTGCTATGTCCGACTCTTTTGCAACCCTGTGGACTATAGCCCACCAGGCTCCTCTGTCCATGGGTTTTACAGGCAAGAATACTGGAGTGGGTTGCCATTTCCTCCTCCAGGGGATCTTCCCAGCCCAGAGATCAAACCACAACTCTTGTGTCTCCTGCATTGACAGGTGGATTCTTTACCACCCTACCACCTGGCAAGCCCTAAGAGAGATGTGCAGTTCAGTTGCTCAGTCGTGTCCGACTCTTTGCGACCCCATGAATCGCAGCACGCCAGGCCTCCCTGTCCATCACCAACTCCCGGAGTTCGCTCAAACTCACGTCCATCGAGTCAGTGATGCCATCCAGCCATCTCATCCTCTATCGTCCCCTTCTCCTCCTGCCCGCAATCCCTCCCAGCATCAGAGTCTTTTCCAATGAGTCAACTCTTCGCATGAGGAGGCCAAAGTACTGGAGCTTCAGCTTTAGCATCATTCCTTCCAAAGGACACCCAGGACTGTAGAAGGTTTTAAATATGTAATCAGATTAATACAATTCTAGAGCTGATTTGCTGTTAATAGGAAGACCATGCACCTTCCACTTGATGGGAGTTAGATTCACTCTTACCAGGTTTATGCTAAACTTCTGGCAGCTCTGTTTCCAACACATGATAAATAATGATACCTCTGGGGAAAACAGAGAATAGACAAGGCTACTCATTACTACAAATTGGTCACGGACTGAGTAGCATTAGCCTCACGCTGATCACGTCTTCCTGATTGCTGCAGATGGAAGTCTTATGCCAGCCACGAGTCAAACCAAATAATTAGCAGATGTCACCAATGCTAATCTGCTGGTGTTTAAAAATGGAACAAGTGAGTCAGCGAAATATTTAGGAAAGGAAGTCTGTGCCGACCATTCCATTATCAAAAGCCTTGTATGGACAATGTAGTCTGTATAATCAAGGCTTTTGAACATGATCATGGAAAAGAAAATGGAAGCCTATTGATCAAGCATAATTTTAAACACTGACTATGTTATAAATAATATGTAGATAGTAAAAAAGTCTAAAAACAACACTTGAAACTAATCACTAGGGCAATGCCTTTCTGTTATTATCATCATCATCGGTTATTCAAAAGCAAATTGTATTGTTTGTAGTGAAGCATGAGGAATTCCCTGGTGGTCCAGTGGTTAGGACTTGGTGCTTTCAGTGCAGTGGCCCTGGTTGAATCCCTGGCCTGCGAACTAAGATCTCACAAGCTACAAGTTGTGGCCCAAATAAATAAAGTGAGGCATGATCTCTTCTCTAGAAACACGCACTTTGATAAAGAATACTAATATGCAGGGATCTAAGAAACATCCCACAAATATGTTTATACATGCAACAAAAGTAGAAAAGCTTAACACAGGTACAATTAAAATTAGAAGGAATAGTATGATTTAGGGAAAGTTAATAGACACCCTAGACATGTGATAGACATTGTCCTGGCCACTTGTTAAGCATGACTATATATATACTTCAAACCAACCCTGTAGAGTTGGGTGTACTATTATCTCTGTCTTATAAGAGACAGAGAGAGGGGAGTAGTTTTCTTCACCTGTGGAAACAGTTCTCTCAGTAGTAGACCTTTGTTGATAGAGCACGCAGTATCCACCCCCTCTTCCTATCAGCATCTCTGTTTCCTTTGGGGAATTTGCTTCTCACCCCATAGTGGGTAGTCTTGGTAGGTCAGAAAATTCAAATAAGCTCTTCTTCTTCCATGAAGGCAAAGAGGTTCCAGGAATATCTTTTGGCTACATCCTTCCTCTGGGAAGAATTTGAAGGGAAGGTCTTCTAAGATCTAAGCCTGGTCAACTGGACTTCCTGTCTTCAATTCTCTTCTGTTTTTTTTTTTTTTTTTTGGTTGCACTTAACAGCATGCAGGACTTCCATGACCAGGGATCGAACCTGTGCCCCCTGTAGAGGAAGAACAGAGTCTAAACCACTAGACGGCCAAGGAAGCCCTCTCTCTTCAATTCTGATGTAAGGAGGGCAGAAAACTGCCCCTACCAGGAGGGCCTCCTGATTTTTCCCCCCAACTTTAAACCTGCTTCTGCAGACTTCCATGAAGTTGGTGCATTGTGCTCACCAACATCCTTCTAAGAACTTGAACCAGAGCTGGCATTTGTTGCCTGTAACCAAAGAACCTAACTAATGCCTCAAAGTAAGAGCATTTGTAATTCCTCCAACCCCGTTCTGTGTCAGGAAAATACACAGTTTTTTCTGTATTTCAAGAACTTCACAAGTTAAAGATTAGGTAGTGGTCCTGATTGTAAATAGAATATTATGCAAATAAAACATTGTTGACTTTTGTTTTCATCCTAATTGGTATTTACACATAAATTCAACATATGGAATTTGTTATCTCCATGTAAACAGAGCTCATCCTCTTGGTAGATTAGACTTACATTCTTGCATTACTATTTGAACTGTTTTCTAGTGAGACCCCTTCCCTTTGTCATGTAAAAGCCCAGTTGCAGTGCCCGAGTAGGCCAATTCTGAATCTGTGGGTAATGCGCAGTAATTATGCTTATCAACTGGGTTCTTACTAAGTGCTATGAACCCTGCTCAACTTTTCACATATAGTAAATGTGTGTGGTAAAGGTTATTATTCCCATATCACACGTGAAGAAGCCGAGATTGTAGAAATGAAGTGACTTCCAAACCATGAACCAGCCCTTGAACTTGGCCTGCTTGAGAGCAAAACTTCACACTTTCTTATTAGGGGAGCCTGATCCACTGCTCTGTGGAAAGCCAACTCCTCCTCCACCCCTCCAGCCCTTCAAGGTGGCCCTCACTGTTTCCAAGTCACAGATGAGAAAATTGAGACTAAGAGAAGTTAAGGGCCTCCACTGTTCACAGAAAAGAGGGCTTTGTCCTTCTAAAGCCATCACTGCACTGAGCTACCCCGCCCCCTATTCCCGCCCCCCAAATGTTTCATGATGTATAGCTTAAAGAAAAGCAGAGTCATTGCCTATTTATAAAATGATTATAAATTCTCCAGGGGCATTATGTATTTCCAAGAATGCAAAGCTCTTTTACCAACTACTTGGATTCTCTTAAGCCAGTAGGATTTAGTAGCAGATAGTTTGAGAATTCTGTCCTGAGTCAGTGGCACCAATCTAAGTAAATGTTAGTCCTCATCCTATGATTTTTGGCAAAAACCAGAATTCTGCAGTGGAAAGGGAATTGAGAAGTGACTTAGTCTAATTTTTGTTTTTTTTTTAAATCTTAATGAGGAATCTGATAATCAAATAAGTTAGGAGACTTTTCACCAGGCCCAGAGTTCCTGTGTTGTAAACTGGAAGCTAGGGAGCTGGTTTCTAGATGCCCAGGAAGTGCTCTTTCCACCAGTTATTTCCTCCCCTGGGTACAATTTAAACGTAAAGTACAGATTAGTTTAAGAGAACATCAAGAGCCTGATTAGATAGTCAAGTTTTCTCATGTTTCCATTCTTTAAAAACCATTTTCATGTGAGGGCATTTGCTTAACAGAACAGATCCTAGGTAGATGGAATCATATGCATTTTCATTTGCCTAACTTGGACCACGAATGCTTCGTGGTGCAATAACGGAATTCTTGCAGCCAAGGAGATGGTGTGGTGGTGGGTGCGGAAAAAATGCAGGCTTCCCACTCACACTTCCACTTCTCAACATTCTCTAGAACTGCAAGATACTCCCCTCATGCTCAGCGAACTAAGTGATCGCCCCCTCTCCTCTCCCTCCTCCTGCTATATCATCTGAAGGAGATTTTGATTGGCAGCTCACTCGTCTTCCCACTCAGTATGTGGGGCTCCTACCTCCAACCCTAAAATTCAGTCACTCAGCTCTTGTGTTCCATATCTCTTATTTTTCATTTCTCACCCCCATTGAGATAGGAGTTTTGTCAATTCCTAAAGGTCTATGTCTTTGTTCTTTTCCTTGTACAGCATCTAACACTGTGATGATCAGAAGCTAAGAATGAAGGGAAAGCAGCAGGACATAGGCCTACACAACAGCCTAAGCATCAAAATTCAGCCTTCACTTTTGAAAAAGTGCAATACTGTTCAATAGATCAGGTAACTTGGAAGGACTACATACCGTTTTCTTCTTCCCCAACATTTTTTTGGGAGGCTAGTAAAAAGCAGTGTGTAACCCACTGCAGGATGTATGGGAACTTGGACTGGCCAGGTATGGGCTGTGTGCTCTTTAGACCTGGGACACACACACAGCAGCTGAATGGGGAACTCCCTGGATGAGAGCCAGCTGCTATTTTAGCTGACACTGTCAGCAACAATTGTGAGCGCTGTCCTTGTGTTCTTCTCCATTTTCTCCCCTGCCCTTGTGTGAATTAAGATACAATCTTTGGCTGTTTGGCTCTCCCTTCCTTCCTTTTCTCAAATGTCACATAGTAGATATTGACAGCCAGATGACGCTGGCTTGCCACCTAGGTAGAATTGACTCTGACTTAATGCACAGATCAAGAGAACTTTAGAATTGGGATTTGGGGATGATGACTTTTGTTCTGTGCTACCCAATAGCACTCACTAGAAATGAGAAGCAGATGGTTTGCAACTTAGCACTGTGAGCAAAAGTTGCCTGTTTTTGCATTTTGACCATTGAATACCAAAGCCTGGGTTGAGCCAAGAATTCTGAGCAGTCTGTCGAGGCTGATTTGATTCTCAGAAGTCTTCTAATAACTGTGGAGATATGGGCTCAACTTCAAAGATTAAGTCCTGGAAAAGGGGCCCCAAATTCCCAAGTTCTGTGGTGGGAGACGGCACAATGCTCATCACACCACTCTTCGAGGCAATGCTAATTGCCTTGCATCCAGATGTTTTCTTTCTCAGAGCCAGAGATGAAGAGTCTGAGATATCGTGTTACAGATGTTAAGGAATCGTCCATGCTCCTATGGCAAGTGAGTAGCTGAGTGGGAGATGACTGCCACATCCAAGCTCTACTCACTAGACCACTTTCATTCCACTCCTTTCAAAAGATAATTATCAATTAGCTAACTCTATTCTCAGAATAGGATGGAGAATACGATTTCCAAGATGACCTAGAGGGGAAAGTGAAAGTGAAGTCGCTCAGTCGTGTCCGACTCTTTGCAACCCCATGGACTGTAGCCTACCAGGAAACATGGGAGTTTCCAGGCAAGAGAACTGGAGTGGATTGCCATGGCCTTCTCCAGGGGATCTTCCCGACCCAGGGATCGAACCCAGGTCTCCCGCATTGTAGGCAGTCGCTTTACCGTCTGGGAGAGGGGAAAGGTGGTTTAAAAACTGAAGTTCTGAAGGCGTTATTTATCCTGAAGCCATTCATATATGCTTCTATTGGTTAAATAAATAATAATACAGGGAACACTGCACTGTCATTAGAAATAACGATGTAGGAGAACACTGAACGCCTTGGGGAAGTGAGGTATATAATATCATAGAGATATGATTCCATTTTAGCTAAAGGAAATTATAGCTGTCTATTTATACATGCACAGAACCAGAGGATGTATACTAAAGTGCTAACAGTATCTCTAAGTGAAGTGATTAGGCATACATTTTTAAAAACTTGCTTCTCTTGGCTCATTTTTCTATCAAAAATTTTTAAAAGATAAACAAGAATTGGAAGAATTGTTCCTGTGAATATTACATAACTATTATTTTCCACGTTATCAGATCAAAGCAGTTGTTTTCCTTTAACTAAGACTTTTTCCACAACACAATGCTTTTTTTAAAGAAAAGAGAAAGAGAGAGAAATTGAGAGAAAGGATAGTCTATGTTCCCAAAGCCAGAGAACTAGCAAACAAGACACTCATTACTAAAGGAACTAGAAAAATAAACCAGGTAGATTTTCCCTCTGTGAAAGTGTTGATAACTGTACCCTACCTGGGTATTATGCTGACATGCTCTAGTTACAAAGAAATAGGTGTAATTACAAGAATTTTTGACAATTGTAGTTTCTTTCACAGAAGTGACAAGTTTTGTGTAGAAATATTTTACTTTGCTTAGAAATCTCCCACGGGTACCGAGGAATAGCTGCATATTGCATGAGCATTCAGATGAGCTAAAAGCAACATGGGAATGGATTTTGCAGCATTCAAATCACGCCTAAGCTAGTTGCATGTCCTTCAAGTCGCTTTCCTGGGACCAGCAAAGCCCAGTTGGCAGTATTGTTTCATGGTTCGTAGTCCTCACTGCTTTGGAAAAGTAACTAAACCTTTAGTTGTTACTTCTGGCTCCTCCTTGTTACAAATTATGAAGAATTATATCCTGGAGCTTCTGGTTTGGTGCAGGTCAGATTAGACCCAGATGCTGACACTTAATTGAAAATAGCAAGAAAGCAGCTAGAAAATGACTTTGGGTGTTTGCAGCACTAGCTTAAGAAACCATGTGCAATTAATGGCTTGGGAAAGGTCCATGTTCTTAGCACAGAATTGGCACATGGATATAGCACAATCTTGGCAGAAAAAGGTTACCAATAAATGTTTGTAAAATAAGTGGATTTGTTATATAGCTGTTCAGATAGAGGACCACACTACAAACTCACACTTTCAATCTCTCTTGCTCATTTGCTTCATGTAAATTAATTAAAATTAAGCCATCTCTCCATGTAGTTCCTATATAGTTTTGCTGAAGATAAGTCTCAAGTTTCTTTTGATCTCTGGGAAAATGCCTAAGAATTTTTTCTCTAGATATTATTTTCCTAATTCTAATAGCAAAATAAAAATATATACACAACGGTCAATACCAATACATGCACACAAACTTTTGCAGTTAAACAGCTTAAGAGTATAATTCTTTTAACAAGGCACACACACATGCACATACATAGCATTAACTGACATCTGGGCATAAATAGGAAACCTCTAGAGTCTATAATAACCTGTCATGTCTTTGGGACTTTTAAATTACATCTGAACTTACTAAAATAATTCTCTTTGTTCTCTTCCTCCTCTGCTTTCTCACTATTTTTAAGCAACTACTAAATAGAACTTATACCTAGAGAAGGTGATAAAAGAGGGCATCTATTATTAAACAACTATTGTGTGCCAGGCATTACTTTAGGCATTTTACATATAATATTTCTTTTAATCCTCAGAGAGCTCTTGCCAAGTAGATATCATTAACACTGTTTTATGCATCAGGAAATGTATTCAGAGAATAAAAGACTTTCATAAACACAAGCAACTAGTAAATGACTGAGCCAGACTGGGACCCAAGTCTTTCTGTCTGAAAATTTTGAAAGTTTTCCCTCCACCACTGTCAATAATGTAGAAATATTCCTGCTACCTAACAGAAGATTACTGATGACTTGGAAGGCCAAGGGTAGTAGTCATTTAACTAGTGGTGTCTTCTGCAGACCCCTCCTATTTGACTGTGGAGTCTAATTTTGAGCAAGTAGCCCTCAAAGCGAGAGTAAGAAAAGGACTGTGCTGTAGAGACTGCATTGGCTGGCTCAACCCTTGTCTGGACTGTCCATCTTCCTTAGTCCCCTTTCTCTTCTCAGTGTCCTTTATACAAGACTTCCACGTTTCCATGAGATGACAGTCTGCGTTGTTTATGGTGATTCATCTCACGCTGTACTCTACATTTTTTATTGCACCAAAGATCAGCGGGAACTTGAGTTTTATACATGGAGGTGAAAGATCTCTGACAAGAGCTTGGCACATTCTTGGCATTTCCTTTAACTTGGTTGCTTTTTTGTTTGTGTTCCTAACAGAGGCCCTGGATTTAAATAACTTGTTTATTTTTCAGTTAAACTTCACAATGGTTAAATTGTTCCTTCAGTACAGAATTAATTTTGATGAAGTGATGAGTATGAGGGGGACACTGAGTTCTTTTATGATTCCGTTTTGCAAAGTTCATAAAAATGAACTTTGACTCACCTATTTACTCTGGCAGTTAAGAAGGAGACACTGATATATTTTGATATCCATAAAAAATCTATGGACTTTCTGATACCTAGGTTCCTGATTTTCAGGGCTCAGAGAGTCAGAAAATGGAAATAGGTTGCCTCTAATACCTCATTGCTATTGCCATCTTTCTCCAGTTTAGCCAAACAACTTGTCTGCTTCAGGGCCCATCTTTCAGGGGTTTGGAGGATATAATCACATTTTCCTTATCACATCCATGTTTATATATGGTGCTACAAAATGTAGGTTATGGAATATATGCTATTTTATATCTGACATTATTCTTCAAATACATTTCATAACTATTCCCCCCCCCCAAAAAAAAATAAGTATTTCCCTGAAGCATAATATTTCTAGGATGGGTTGTATTCCTTTTCAGTATGTGACATAATTTATTCAACTAATCCCCTATCATTAATTTTTGTTTCCAATTTGTCTTTGCTATGAAACATGTTTTAAAAATATTTTTTTATCTGTGAGGTTTTGACCATAGCCCATATCTTACCGTAAATGTCTATAAATGTGGAATTACTGAGTAAAGATCCAAACTCATTCTGAATAAGTGTGATGATGCCAGTTTTGACATTCTCCACTGGTTTTACTTCCTCTCATTCTCCTTTATTTCTGTGTTGATCTTAAATTTCAACACATGATTTGGGTTCTTTTAGAAGGTGACAGCATATTGTGTTCATTTTCTCCACTCTGCTTATTCTGCTGAACACCTATTTCTGTAAGTTCCTTAAAATAAGCATTTATGGAGTTGTCAAATAACTATTAGTCTTGCATTGGCATATGAAATATCTGTGTCAAAAGTTAGGCAATCCCTTTTTGAATTATAGTTACTGCTAGATATATACTCCAGAGTGGGATTACAGGATCATATGATAGTTTTTTTTTAAGTCTTTATCCCACTCCTGAGTGCATCACCAACTCTATGGACATGAGTTTGAGTGAACTCCGAGAGATGGTGATGGACAGGGAGGCCTGGCGTGCTGCAATTCATGGGGTTGCAAAGAGTCGGACATGACTGAGTGACTGAACTGAACTGAACTGAGTATATATCCAAAGAAAACTATAATTTGAAAAGATACAAGCACCCCTATGTTCACTGCAACACTATTTACAATAGCCAAGCCATGGAAGCAACCTGATGTCGATCAACAGATGAATGGATAAAGAATATGTGGTACATATATGCAATGGAATATTACTCAGCCACAAAAAAGAATGAAATAATGCCGTTTGCAGCAATATGGATGGACCTAGAGATTATCACACTAAGTGAAGTAAGCCAGACAAAGACAAATGTCATATGATATCACTTACATATAGAATCTAAAAAAATAGTGATATGAATGAACTTTTACCAAAAACAGAAATAGACCCACAGACACAGAAAACAAATTTATGGTTACCAAAGGGGAAAGATGGGAGAGGGAGGGATAAATTAGGAGTTTATATATACACACTACTATGTATAAAATATAAAATAGATAACCAACAAGGACCTATTGTATAGTATATTATATTCAATATTTCTGAATTAACCCATAAGGGAAAATAATCTAAAAAAAAAAAAAAAGATATGGCTAAATTACTTTGCTGTACACCTGAAACTAACACAACATTGTAAATCAACTATGCTTCAATTTTTTAAAAGTTAGATAATCCCACATGTGTCATATTAGTTATTTATAGCTCTTTGCAAAGCTCAGTAATATGCCAAGAAGTTTCCGTGGTTGATCACAGATATAATTTCTCTTTCAAGAAAAATTCTATAATATGAATGTTATACTTTTCTTCAGATAAAATCGATTAAACAAAATATACAAAATTAATATTTTGGATATGTGATCAAGATTCATCGGTAATAGTCTTAGACTTTTTTTTCACTTGAAAATATATTAATCTTAATATCCATCTATCATCTTGGATAGCTATGCATTTAAATACAACACTAGATCATTTCTTTGTCTTGGAATTTCTGTATTCCTCGGGCAGCTTAAAGGAAGTCAGATAGTTTTTGTATTGGAAATATACAAGTGTGCCAGCCACCAGGTTAACTACAAACACATAGATGGGTCTTTTGGCATCAGACTAAGAAAATAAGTCCTCTCATCTGGTGCATACACAATGTCCTGAACACCTATTATGATTCATTAACTTTTCCATGTTGATGTACTGAGTTATACTAGCTCTTAGAAAACTAGCTCTGACTAGCTTGTCATCTGATCACACACAGAGAACAAGTCAGGTGAAAATGGAAAAAGCCAATCAACTAATCCTTTAAGAAGCAATGGTGATTTTTCAAAAAGGCATCTCAGTCTAGTTAATAAATTGTTACCTATGCTCCTGAAAGGAATTTCATTTCACAGTGAGCTTAAAAATATACACTTGAATATTAACTTTTACTATGCTCTGCTTGCTAGTGTCTATTCATATGTTGCAACCTTGGCCTCAGATAGCCTTTCTTGGAGTTCTTTATGGAAGGTCTGTATTGGGAGCTTTTTTTTTTCTAGCCATGCCATTGTGTTAGAGCAAAGCCTAATTAAACAGAACTTGTTTTACTCAGTTAAAAACCTTGATACCTATTCAATGATGATTGGTGCTTGCAGCCTGGAGTCTTATCAGGATAAACACTTCTATTTTTCAAGCATCTATTATGTGCTAATACTCCACATTTGCTATTTAATTTTCCTGAAAGTCCTGCAAACTGTTTGACAGATGGTAAAACAGGCTTAAAGTGTCTAAGTCTCTTACTCAAGGTCCTGCAACTTGTAGGTGGCAGTTGGGATATTTAAACTCAACTCCTTTTAACTCTGGAGCTGTGTCCTTTCCATAATTGGACACTTCTAATTTTTTCATGCCTCTGTGTATGCTCTCGTTATGTGAGAAACAACAGGAGAAATCTCAGGGGAGGAAAGGAATTTGGGGTTCACGTAGCAGCCACCTCCCACCATGCTTCAGCAAACATGCTCACCAAGAAATGTCAGCCTTTGGTGACATAACTGATCCTCTCCTTCTCAAACCAGCTTCAAAGAAGGAGCAGAGACTAAACGTAGGGAAATTCTGCTTTTTATTCCAGACAGTTACCTTTCTTTTTTTTTTTTTTTCCCAGTATTCCTGAGATATAATGTAGAGAAAACTGAGAAACTATAGTGAAATTAAAAATAGCACAACACTGATGTTCATGTGTGTATGCCTCACAAGCACACACGGCAAACGCATTTGTCTCGTGTGGCACAGTTAGTGGGAATGGGGACAATGAATATGAATGGTCTTTTAAAAATTCAGACACTCAAAAATTTACCTGTGGTTTCTTTGGAATGTTGGGAATGTGATGTGGCCTCATAGGCTGAACAATGGCAAAAACATACGGACCTTCAGAAGAACATTAGTCACTGACTTTCTTTAACATTCCAGGCAAATTGCTCATTTCTATATACTTTAAAATAGTTTGGTGAAGCATTACCAAAGATTATTTTTAAGTTAAATATTTAATATCAGGCATATTTTTTTGGTGACTACTAGTTCTCAGTCCATTCTGAAGGAGATCAGCTCTGGGATTTCTTTGGAGGGAATGATGCTGAAGCTGAAACTCCAGTACTTTGGCCACCTTATGAGACGAGTTGACTCATTGGAAAAGACTCTGATGCTGGGAGGCATTGGGGGAAGTAGGAGAAGGGGACGACAGAGGATGAGATGGCTGGATGGCATCACTGACTCGATGGACATGAGTCTGAGTGAATTCCGGGAGTTGATGATGGACAGGGAGGCCTGGCATGCTGCGATTCATGGGGTCGCAGAGTCGGACACAACTGAGCGACTGAACTGAACTGAACTGAACTGAGTTCTCCATTGCCTGACCCCAGCAAGAGGTATTTTAGATACATTGTTTCCTAAAGAAGTCAAGATGGGCTGCAAGTGAAAATGTTACTCAGTTTGCCACAGACACTTTGCAACCCCATGGACTATAGCCCACTAGGCTCCTCTGTCCATGGAATTCCCCAGGGAAGAATACCGGAGTGGGTTGCCATTTCCTTTCCCACCCGTCTTCCCAACCCAGGGATCGAGCCCAGGTCTCCTGTATTGCAGGCAGATTCTTTGCCATCTGAGCCACCAAGGAAGCCCAGCCTATTCCAAGTTTTCCTAATACAACACGACTCACTCTGTGCTGGGCACACGGGTAAGTACTTCCATTTTTCACCCCTTTGAAGTAGGTAACATTATTGCACCCAGTTTTCAGATGAGGAAACTGAGACCCAGCAGTCATTAACTAACTTGCCCACTAACATGGCAGACAAATAGTAGAGTCAGGATTCAAACCCTGGTGGTTTGCTGCCAGCATCTGGGCACTTCAGCACCAGGCCATACCACTCAGAGAAAGACAGGCTACTGGTCGGGAAGTTAATCTTTCAGTGTACTGCCCAGTGTTCAAGGCTGGAGAAAGGACTCCAACCAAAGCTTTATCAGATCACCTTGAACAGTATGTTGAATAATAAACCAAAGAAAGAAAAGGAAATAAAAACTGTTTAGGATTCAGGCCTGAGGATCTGTGGACTCCTAAAGACCTATGGGATTGAAAGCGCCTCAGAGGGCAACATTTCTAGCACAGAGTCAAGGAAGAAGATGAAAAACATATCTCTGGGTAGAAAGTTCCTTTAGGCATCATGAAAAAGTCATACTGTTCTATGCTATGCTATGCTATGCTAAGTCACTTCAGTCGTGTCCAACTCTGTGTGACCCCATAGACAGCAGCCTACCAGGCTCCCCTGTCCCTGGGATTCTCCAGGCAAGAATACTAGAGTGGATTGCCATTTCCTTCTCCAATGCATGAAAGTGAAAAGTGAAAGTGAAGTCACTCAGTCGTGTCCGACTCTTAGCGACCCCGTGGACTGCAGCCTACCAGGCTCCTCCGTCCATGGGATTTTCCAGGCTAGAGTACTGGAGTGGGGTGCCATTGCCTTCTCCGCATACTGTTCTAAAGGATGCCTAAAGCTCACCATTCAGTCTGGAGCACAAGTCTGGGTTTAAATGATTCTTGACTTTGGCTCCTGGCATATGCAGAGCAAAGCAGCTAATGTTGGTTACCCCCAGCATGGATCTCTCCCACACACTGAGCTGTCCCACATGGGCACACCCATGTTAAAACATTTAAAAACAAATAAGATTTCATAATTTCTTGGCCTTTCTTGGCCCATCCCCTGGGTGGGGCTGTTTGCTTCTCAAAGCAAAATGGCCTCTATCTTTGGGAGGTGCACTTTAAAGCAGGCAAAGCTTCTTTATTTATAGGCTAATCATAAGGCAGTAATTGGATTGGGTCTATCTGCCAGTCACCCTGAGATATTTATGGCATGTGCTTTCTCCAAGTTTGTCCCTTCCCATTGTCCAGGTCAGAGGGAAAGTAAGAGAGGAAGGAGGTTATATTCTGGGGTATTGCTTCGAGGTGATTCACCACGGGTGTATTTTAGCACTGGGTTAGATGCATAGAGTGTTGCGAAAAGAGAAAAAGAAAGGAAAGAGTAATATTTTGTGCTGGGAACCAGGTACAATCAATCCTTTCTCCCTTGATATTTCTTCTGAGTATATTCAGACTAGTTTAAGGATTCTCTGGATTATGTATTGTAGTTTTTTTTTTTTTTTTTTAATCCTGTTTTAATTTGGGAGTTGTTTTAGTTTATGGTTATTTTCTTATTTATTTCACAGGCTTGTTTTTACTTAGAGGAACCATCTTGAACAAAGAAAACACTTTAGAATAAGTGTTGTGTGCTGGGACAAGATAAAAAGAGAAAGGGGGACCTAAATCCTCTTCCTGGCTGTTAAGCAGTGTGACTCTGGAGGAGCTGTGCAACTTTTCCATTTGTAAAAGGCTTGGGGTCATTTCAGTGGTTCCCAAGCATGACTGCCATCACCGTCACCTAAAGAGTGTTTTGGAATGAGAAGCTTGCTATAAAGCACGGTGGGGGACCATGTTGGGGCGATAGGATTGTTCTCATGCTTGTGCTCAGCTGCTGAGTCATGTCTGATTCTTTTATGACCACCATGGACTATGGCCTGCCAGATTCCTCTGTCCATGAGGTTTTCCAGGCAAGAATACTGGAGTGGGTTGCCTTTTCCTACTCTAGGGGATCTTTTATACCTTGATTATGATGGTAGTGGCATACCTGTATATATTTGTCAAAATCTGAGAATTGTACACTAAAAAAGGGTGAATTTTGCTGTATGCAAATTATCTTATGGGTCAGGAAAATCCTCTGGAGGAGGAAACGACAACCTACTCCAGTATTTTTTTTTTTTTTTCACTCCAGTATTCTTGCCTGGACATGGACAGAGGAGCCTGATGGGCCACAGTCCCTGGGGTCACAAAGAGTCAAGCACAACTAAGCATACACACACAAATTATCGTACGGGGAGGGAGGAAAGAGGAGGGTTCAGGATGGGGAACACGTGTATACCTGTGGCGGATTCATGTTGATATATGGCAAAACCAATACAATATTGTAAAGTTAAAAAATAAAATAAATAAATAAATAAAAAATAAATTTATTATCACAAAAAATAAAATAAAAAATAAATTAAATTAAATTAAAAATAAGTTTTTAATCTCTCAAATATTAATATGTTGGAAAAAATGCCTAGGTCCCATCTAAACCAGCTATCTACTGAAGGGTATCTTTTAACCAACTCTGTACTTGTGAGTCTGATAGGAATTAAAGTTTTCATGATCCCACATTCAGGTGTTTCATCAGCCACGACTGTGAAGTCAAGAGTAATGTGGGTGGAGACAGCAGCCTGGTACCTACAGTCTCAGCATGTCTGCACAGGCCATTTAAATCACATGAGGACTGGAGGGAAAATGTCTAGCTAATTTCTGAGTTTAATACTCAGAGCATCCTTAATGATCAATGGGCAGAAAAGGTGGGAGCAGGCTGGTACCAACTGCAGATTAGAAACTAGTGTGACGATGGAGGATTTTGAACGTAGCACTATATATTAATAAAAACTGTTATTTTCCTCCATCATTAAAAAGAGAAATAACAACAGTGCTTTGGGATAAGTCTGACACCAATGATAGCGTCTGAGTGTCCAGCAGAAAGAGGTTCACTGATTTGACCAAGTGGATTTTAAGAGGAAAGAGAATGCATCCTCAGGTCTGACAGAGATTTGGGGCCAGCATCAGCCTTGAGAGATTCACCCTAACACTAGAAAAGATACATGAGACCCTCAAAATTAAAAGTGTTTACTGATAGCATTCACAATACAATGAACTCTTAATAGGAAAAATGGGAGGTTGAAAATAGCTTTGTTTAAAGTTCCTGAAAGAATTTCGTAGGTAGGTTTGAAGTGTGTCTCATTCAACGTCTGCTTCCTTAGGATCATCCCTCACCAACAGACCCTTCTGAAGGTGGGGCTTAGGTGACTATAAAGGTACAGTGTAACCACTGTCTCCGGCTACAGCTGATGGAATGGTGTGAAGCACAATGGCAGTGTGATTGGGAATACAGCATGTAACAAGACCAAGGTGGTTCTCTGGGGAAACCAGATTGCAAGGTCACCGAGGAAGTGGCTTGCAGCTGACCAGAGTCACAGGCAAACTAGCATTAGATGGAAGTAGTGACTAGAAATAGTAACACAGCAACAGCAAGAGTAGATAACACCTTAGAAGCTTCCATGCGCCAAGCACCAGACAAGAATCCTACTGGGTGGGTAATACCACCATCTTGATTATGAAATAAGGGAACAAAGATTTGGATGTGATATCTTTCCTGATACTGCACCACTGATAAGAGCTGGGAGGCAACCCAGGTAAGGTCATTCTCACAATCTTGTAAGATGTCTGCACAATCTTGTAAGCATTGGCTTTTCTCTTAGGAAGCCCAGGAGGCAGCTGCAGCGAGGAAGATGGAAGGGGCATGCAGGAGAAGCAGACCCATGAGATACAGCCGTGCAAGGAGAAAGGGTAAAGCAGTGGCCCCATTTCTGAGAGCTTCTGGGATCCCAGGTCCAATCTGCTTGTGACCTGGCTGTGCTCAGAGGAAGGTGTTCTGTCTTAGGACATTTGCTCTGATTTCATTAATGGAATTGCCGGTCCATTTTTTTTTTTTTTTAAGCTTTTACCCACCACTTGGTTACTCATCCCACTCGTCACCTTTCTCTGATGACATGCACCATTTATAAGTGTCACCACAACCCTGCAGAATAACAAGTTGGCATCCTAAACAAGAGGCTGGGGTCCTCAGTCTGCTTCTGTGAAGAACCTGTCCTATTGTGGAGACAAAAGGAATTGACAAGCTCGCTTGGTCCCTCGGGTTTGCCCGGGAGGCTCAGACAAAGGGATCATCCAGGAGCCCAGGAGCAGGTGTGTTAGGCAAGTTTTTCTCTCAGGTGGCTGTGACGGAGGTCAGCAGGGCAGACACAGAAATACTCCAGAGGAGAAGATGCTCAGATTAAATGACAAACTGACCTCTGTGCAAATTTCAGAGCTGTGGACTCATGGGGGCTAGTCTTTTGGTTTCAACATCTGGAGAGATGGCTCCATATTTATCAATTACACTGAAACACACCAGCAAGGGAAAGATCTCCTCTGGCTTGCTTGCTTGTTTATTGTACTCTCTTTTAGACTTCCCAAAGGGTTTTCTTAATCCTGTGTGACTTTAGCTATTTGATCTCCTGAAGAGAAGTTCGGGGACCGATGACCTTTTCCTCTAATCTTACCTGAATGTTCTTTCTGAACTGAGCCACTGAGGACTTCCTGAACAATCGTTAAGCAAGCAGCTCCAGCCAGTTTGACACGACATCAGAGTTGTTGCTAGGCAGGGCCTTTTAATCTCACTAGCACCAACCTGGGTTGCCAGATTGGCGCCAAGTCACAGGTGACCTCACCTGTCTTCCTAGTTAATCTTATTATATTAATGGACACGATTTCCCTGCTGCAGAGACTCGATGTGCTTGGCACCTGGACAATGCCCTAAGGCTCGACTCAGAGGTGAACAAGAACTTGTCGAGAACTGGGCTGTTGCCAGCAGAGGCTGCAGGTGCTCCCTGACTGGTGAGGGGTCCCAGGCTCACAGGAAGTTGCGCTTAAGTGGACTGTGAAAGACTTTCTGCAGAAAAGCAGCCTTGGATGAAAGGGAAGGACTGAGATTCCTTTGATCCTCAGAACACACTCCACATTCTTTATGGCATCGTGACCTTTTTTCCTTCCCCAGGGGAAGTATGCATTTTTATATCTCTGTGGTGCCCTGAATGTAGCATCCTAGCTGACATATCATCACATTCCTGCCTGTCTGAAGAAGCTTGATCTGTAATAAGAACTTGCTTCATAAAACACTTAGGGAACCTCTCGTCTCAGCAGGGCATATGCAACAAGGCTGGAGAGCTAGATTTGGGACACCATGAGTGATTCTATCTAATTTCAGGGCTTTTGTTGTTGTTGTTCAGTCTCTCAGTTGTGTCTGACTCTTTGTAACTCCATGGTCTGCAGCACTCCCTGTCCTTCACCATCTCCCGGAGCTTACTCAAACTCATGTCCACTGAGTCAGTGATGCCATCCAACCATCTCATCCGCTGTCGTCCCCTTCTCCCGCCTTCTATCTTTCCCAGTCAGCTCTACGTTTGCCACATGGTTAGAATTTAATTGCTTTCATCATCTCCACTATTGTGGACTAACTCTGCTTCCATTCCCACCCCCTCTAACATTCTGTAAACAGCAGTGAAGAATAAGTTTTGGTAGTTCTTTCCACTTCTGTGTTCAAAGTCTTCCAGCGTTCCCACCTTACTTAAGACATGACCCACAAGACCTCACACGACCTGTCTCCTTCTTCCGTGACCTCTTTGATTCTCCTGCTATTTCTCTCCTCTTTCATTACTGTGCTCCGACCTCACTGCCTATCTCACGGTTCCACAAACACCCCCGGCACACTCCTGCCTCCTACAAAAAGTACTCCTTTTTGTACTTTCTGTTCTCTCTGCCTGAACGCTTTTCCTCCAGATGCCTGCGTGCCTCCCCTGCCCCCTCCCTTCAGGTGTCTGCTCAAAAGTCACCATTTACTTAGTCATTTATTTATTATCAAATCTAACATTCTCTCCTCTTTCTTTCTCTCTGTATTAGGTTTCCTCAGAGAAACAGAACCAACAGAATGCATAAAGACATATAGAAAGAGATTCATTATAAGAGGTTGAAAAAATCTACCATCTGCCATCTACAAGCTGGAAACCCAGGAACATAACTTCCTTATTTGGCAATCGGCCAAAAGGTGAAGTGTATGTAATGATACATATTGATACTGATCTTAGAGGGCTGGCTTAGGTGGCACTAGTGGTAAGAAACCTGCCTACAAATGCAGGAGATGTAAGATGCAGTTTTGATTCCTGAATCAGGAAGATCCCCTGGAGGAGAGCGTGGCAATGCATTCTAGTATTCTTGCCTGGAGAATCCTATGGACAGAGGAGCCTGTTGGGCTACAGTCCATGGGGTCACAAAGAGTCAGACATGACTGACGCAACTTAGCACATACACATGTAACACTGGATGGAAACTTTTAGAAAACTCCATCTTAACATGAATTACTAGCATTACACAAGTTTTTCAGGACCAATATTGCCCAAAGTTACCTAGATAAATAACAACTGACATTAGCAGTTTTTCATAAAAAGGTGATATTTAGTAAATATATAGAGATAATAGAAGAAATATATTAAAATTATTTTCTTATAAGTTTTCTTATACCTTACTCATACCACCACTAAGGAACCAAATGTTTCCTATATCCTTGAAGTAATCCTGTACATTTAGGTGGTGTCTTAGAGACTTATGTCCTCTTGATAGCCCAAAGGATATTCAAAAGAGGTGTCAAGTATCCTGTATATTTGGCTTGTGTGTGTGTGTACTCAGTCATGTCTGACTCTTTGTGACCCCATGAACTGTAGTCTGCCAGGCTCCTCTGTCCATGAGATTTTCCAGGCAAGAATACTGGAGTGGGTTGTCGTTTCCATCTCCAATATTTGGGTTAACTTTTACAATTGAAATAAATGATTTAAAACCAGTGAATGATCTCCCCTTCATTGAAGGTGACAACAGGAGGAGGAAGTCTTCAGCTTCCACTTCTGGGACTGATCTGTAAGACCTTGAAGAGCATTAATATATATATCAGCAGTTTAGTTAACTTAGGTATTTGAGATTGTTATCTTTCAGATATTACTTATTAGACGCAAGGAGTCTCAGAACTTGAAGAGACATACTCTTACATTACCTGGAATTTTATTGCAGCTGCATCAGGATAGGCTAAGTAATATGATAGTGAGAAAAAAAAATCAACAAATCTACAATGAAAATTGATTTCTCCCCATATTCATGTCTAATGCACATCAGCAGAGAACTTCGTGCCCTATGGCTTCCCTGATAGCTCAGAAGGTAAAGAATCTTCCTGCGATGCAGGAGACTGGGGCTTGATCCCTGGGTTAGGAAGATCCTCTGGAGAAGGGAAGGGCTACCCACTCTAGTATTCTTGCCTGGAGAATTCCATGGATGAGGGACCTGGCAGGCTACAGTCCATGGAGTCACAAAGAGCTGGACATGACTGAGTAACTAACACTTTCACTTTCTAGAACCAAAGTGAAAGAGAACTTGGTAAATGATTGCTCTTAATGTGTGCACGAAGAAGATATACATATGTTACTTCTCTTCACTGGCCAAAAGAAGAGAAATGACCATACTTTAAAGGATAAAGAGGCATGGAAGTTCAATTCTATAAAGTGTCCAGAAGGGCATCAGATATATTTGCAAAAGTTCATATACAGCATGACAACAATGTTCAAGAAAAACTCTCCTGTTCTCCTTCATTATATTCACAGCACAAATCTGTACTCCAAATTCAGGGAGTGTTCCCCACCCCAAGAAATTCTCAGGTTTTAGAGACATTTGCTGGATGTCCCATAATTTTAGCTTAGTTCTCACACTGTATACCTGGTATGTATAGTATGTGGTTGAATGCTCAGTCATGTCCGACTCTTTATGACCCCATGGATGGTAGTCCCGCCAGGTTCCCCTGTCCATGACATTTTCCAGGCAAGAATACCAGAGTGGGTTGCCATTTCCTTCTCCAGGGAATCTTCCCCAAACATAAACCCACATCTCCTGTGTCTCCTGCATTGGCAGGTGGATTCTTTACCACTGAGGATGGTAGTCCCGCCAGGTTCCCCTGTCCATGACATTTTCCAGGCAAGAATACCAGAGTGGGTTGCCATTTCCTTCTCCAGGGAATCTTCCCCAAACATAAACCCACATCTCCTGTGTCTCCTGCATTGGCAGGTGGATTCTTTACCACTGAGCTACCTGGGAAGCAGTATACCTGGAGATAGTGTCAAATCTCACAGATCCTACAAGTTAAGGGCTCAATCCCACAGGACTGCAATTCTCACCCCTCCACCCCCACCTCTGATGCTAATCCCAAGTTCAGCTTGTTACCCTATGCTTCTGACCAAGCAGCTCTCAACTGGAGGCTCCCATGACCCTCTCTTGGGGTCTTATTGATTTGCTAGAAAGACTCACAGAATTCAGAAAAACATTCTACTTACTCAGTTCAGTTCAGTTCAGTGGTCAGTCATGTCTGACTCTTTGTGACCCGATGAACTGCAGCACACCAGGCCTCCCTGTCCATCACCAACTCCCAGGGTCCACCCAAACCCATGTCCATCGAGTCAGTGATGCCATCCAGACATCTCATCCTCTGTTGTCCCCTTCTCCTCCTGCCCTCAATCTTTCCCAGCATCAGAGTCTTTTCCAGTGAGTCAGCTCTTCACATCAGGTGGCCAAAGTATTGGAGTTTCAGCTCCGACATCAGTCCTTCCAATGAACACCCAGGACTGATCTCCTTTAGGATGGACTAACTGGATCTCCTTGCAGTCCAAGGGACTCTCAAGAGTCTTCTCCAACACCACAGTTCAAAAGCATCAATTCTTCGGCACTCAGCTTTCTTTGTAGTCCACTTCTCACATCCATACATGACCACTGAAAAAACTGTAGCCTTGACTAGATGGACCTTTGCTGGCAAAGTAATGTCTCTGCTTTTTAACACGCTGTCTAGGTTGGTCATAACTTTCCTTCCAAGGAGTAAGTGTCTTTTAATTTCATGGCTGCAGTCACCATCTGCAGTGATTTTGGAGTCCAGAAAAATAAACTCAGCCACTGTTTCCACTGTTTCCCCATCTATTTCCCATGAAGTGATGGGACCAGATGCCATGATCTTCGTTTTCTGAATGTTGAGCTTTAAGCCAACCCTTTCACTCTACTCTTTCACTTTCATCAAGAGGCTTTTTAGTTCCTCTTCATTTTCTGCCATAAGGGTGGTGTCATCTGCATATCTGAGGTTATTGATATTTCTCCTGGCAATCTTGATTCCAGCTTGTGCTTCCTCCAGCCCAGCATTTCTCATGATGTACTCTGCATATAAGTTAAATAAGCAGGGTGACAATATACAGCCTTGATGTATTCCTTGATTACTCATTTATTATAAAAGAATAAAAGTCAGGGCCAATAAAAACTATAGGACATGTGGGATATGGTATATGAGATGGGCTGCAGAGCCCCTCTGCTCTCTCTGGGCACTCTACTGTCCCAGCGTCTCCACATAGTCATCAACCAAGAAGCTCTCTGAACCTGCAGCAGGGATCATTATGGAGGATTCATTATGTAAGTATGATTAATCAAATCATTGGCTATTGATTCAATAGCCAATTGAATTGATTCAACCTCTAACCCTTTTCAAAAGAAAGGAAATCAGGAGGTGATACTGAGAGCCCCAACCCTCTAATCAGATGGTTGGTGTTCCCTTGGCAACCAACCTCCATCCTTAGGGGCTTTTCAAAAGTTGCCTCATTAGCATAAATTCAGTTGTAAATGAAAAGGACTTGTTATGAATAACAAAAAAGCACCTGTTTTACCTTTATTACTCTGGAACTATTTCAAGAATTGAGGATGAAACAAAATATTGTAAAAAAGGTGCCCCTGTTTCTTTAATTACTTAGGAAATTACAAGGGCTTGGGGAGCGGCAAGCCAGGAACAGAGACAAAAACCAAATATGTATTTCTTATCATAAATGGCAATATCACAAACAACAACAGAGAGTTAGAACTGCTGTGCAGGGGAATACTGTTATATCAATTAGAAATTTGACTCTGTAGCCACTAAAAGAGATCATAAATCATTTTATTTGTTTCTAAATATTCATTTTGCTGAATCTGAAGAGGTAAGTCTTAGATTTCAGGAGACCCACTGCAGAGCGTTTGGAAGAAGTTGAGTATTGGCTGGAGGGGGACGCCTGTGGAACACTGATGTTTGGATGACCAAAGAAGGTAATGAGCGAGGCCGAGGAGAAAATGTAAGTGCTTGAGAAGAACCAGAAGAGTCTTAAACCAAGATTGTAGGAAATTTGTAGAAATAAGTAGTTAACCCTGTGAAGTGCAGCAGAAGCCCCCAGGAAGCTAAGAAGGGAAAAGAGACCACAGAAGTGGGCACTGTGGTGTTAGTGGCATATCCACTTAGAACCCCAATGCATCTCAAATTTAAAGTCGCAGTTCCAAGTTCATCATCCTTCTCTCTGATCACACTCTTCCTCCAGCACTTTCTATTTTAATTTTTGGCATCTAGCCACCAAAGCTAGAAAGCTGAGAATAATTACATGCTCCTAGAACACCCACATCCACTCAATTTCATGCAGATTTCTATTCCTGAATATTTCTCAGATCCTCCTCTTCCATCCATCTGTAGCCCACAGTCATAATTCAGGCCCTTGTTAGCATTTACCTTGACTATCTTATGACCTCCTTAGCAGTCTCCTGGCTTCTGGTCTTGTTCCTGTAGATCTGTAGTGGTTATCTATGTCTGAAAAACAAATTATCTTATGCCTGTAACTTAACAGTAAAACATTATCTCTCACAGTTCCTGTGAGTCAGGAATTTGGAGAAAGCTTAGCTGTGCGGTTCTGTGCTGAAGTTGTTGTCAAGATGTTGGCTGGAGCTGTCACTGACTGAACCCTTGACTGGGGCTGGGGATCCACTTCCAAGATGGCTCCCACACACGGTCCATAAATTGTTGCAGCTGTTGGAGTAAGGCCTCAGTTCCTCTTTGGGACTCCTGCCCAGTAGTCCTCCTCACAGAGTGACTGGAATCACCTCATGGCCTGGTAACCTGGCTTCTACCACAGCAAATGATCCAAAATGTCAAGAAAATGTGTTAGTTGCTCAGTTGTGTCTGACTTTTTGCAACTCCATGGACTGTAGCCCGCTAGGCTCCTCAGTCCAGGGAATTCTCCAGGCAAGAAAACTGGAGTGGGTAGCCATTCCCTTCTACAGGGGATCTTCCCCACCCAGGGTCTCCCTCATTGCAGGCAGATTCTTTACTGTCTGAGCCACCAGGGAAGCCTCAAGATACCTAAACTGAGGATCCAACTCCTTTTATGACCTAGCCTCAGAGCTCGAATGCACTGTACCCCATTAATCATGCAGTCTGTTGGAGACAGGAAACACATGAAGGCATGAAGGTGTTGAAAGTTTAGCTGAGCTACTCCATGGTGTTGCTGCCCTAGTATCCATTTTGTTTAGCCAATTGACCTGCAGAGACTTTAAACTGACGCCAACCCCTCATGCAAGCACATGCCCCACATAGCAGCCCACAGAGCAAATGTAAGTTCCTATATGACTTTCCAAACAGCTCTCACTATCAACAGTCTCCCTTGTCTCCCAGCACCTGTATACTTTATGCTTCCTTTAATAAGACCTCCATTGGGCTTACCTGTCTGCAGGTCTTGACCTCTTTCTGTCTGAACACAGCCTTGACCTTCTTATGTGATCCCTTGAGGTATTCCCTATATTTCTCCTGGGTGGTAGTAAACTTTTCTCTTATAATTTCTCCTGTCATCTGTTGTTGAACCTTGGTTCATCATCCAGCATCTTGGCATCCTGTTTTTTTAGTGGAACATTTGTGTGTTCCATTCAACAAATGTTAATTTAACGGAGTCGGAACAGAATTCCAGGATCGCCCAGATAATCTCAAAGGCTGGTTACCTAAACATTCTCTTCATTGCTATCAGAATGCCCTCTTAAAAGCTCAGTTGGTAAAGAATCCGCCTGCAATGCAGGAGACCTGGGTTCGATCCCTGGGTTGGGAAGATCCCCTGGAGAAGGGAAAGGCTATCCACTTCAATATTTTGGGCTGGAGAATCCTATGGACTGTATAGCCCATGGGGTCACAAAGATTCAGACATGACAGTGTGACTTTCACTTTCAATTTGAAGTGGAAGTGGTGACATTACAGTGTGGGTAGGGAGACTGTACAGAAAGATGAAGGTTTGGCACAGTTGCTACGAACTGGAGAGGAAGTAATAGATTACAGTGGACAAGCAAAGAGATGTGTTGAATGACACTGAGAGTTCAGCTGGAGATCATGAATCTGTAGTGATACCAACCTGATTGTTCAGAACATATTTTTGCAGTGCTGAACATTCTAGGCACAGAAAAATAAAAGCACAGATTTTGGTTGTGATGCAGTGTTGGGATTTTAACAGGAACATAGAGTGTAGGAAGGGGAGTGTCTGAAAGCAATTGAGTTTCAGAAGAAACTTATAAATTGAGAGAAAATGAAGTTTGCATATAAAATAATCAACAGGATTTACTGTACAGCACAGGGAATCATATTTAATATCTTATAACAAACTATAATGGAAAGAATAGAAAAAATAATATAGATATATTAATATACATGTATAACTGAATCACTCTGCTGTAGACCTGAAACTAACACAATATTGTAAATGGTATTGAAACATGTATAATATCATATGTGAAACGAATCACCAGTCCAGGTTTGATGCATGATACAGGATGCTTGGGGCTGGTGCACTGAGATGACCCAGAGGGATGGTACGGGGAGAGAGGTGGGAGTGGGGGTTCAGGATGGGGAACACATGTACACCCATGGAGGATTCATGTTGATGTATGGCAAAACCAATACAATATTGTAAAGTAATGAGCCTCCAATTAAAATAAATAAATTTATATTAAAAAAAATAAAAAGTAAAAATTTTAAATGTGGGTTTAAATCTGAATCTGGTCTGTAGACTAGTTAACAATATTGTACAATGTCAATTTCCTGTCTTTGGTATTATACTACATTGCATAATATTTTACTATTGATGGAAGCTGAGTGAAAGGGACATACGACTCACTGTATTATTTTTGCAATTTTCTCTGAGTCAATAATGATTTCAAAATAAAAATTAATCAATAAAGGAAGATATAAGGCATAATCAGAAGCAATCTAAATCCTAAGAGGGAGAAAAGAATAATACACATGGTGGACTAAATGGGATGGTGTGGGTGGTTGAGGAAGATGTGTTCACAGCTGTTTCCAAGTGACTGGGGGCTTGAGGGGTGTCATTCAAATCTATGGATGGGATGCATGGAAGCTTCTCTGTGAATCTCATTAAATGTATTGATAGAGTCAGAACTCCTTATGGACAGTGACTCTGGGTCTCGGGTGACTGCTGGATCTTCACCACTTAGAACAGTCAATATTTTGTTGAATGAATGAGTGAAGGAATGATATCTCAGAAACTAATGCTGTGATCAAAGTTCTAAAAGTTATTTATCTATTTATTCCTCAGTTTATTTTCCAGAACTCAAACTTACCCAAGATGGCCATTAAAGATGAACACATGACTTGTAGAGACCATCCTCAATATTTTAGAAAAACAAAAGAAAATAATTCTTGTAGGGGAATAAGAGTTTGCTTGGGAAGTAAAAGAGACACTCTTTTTAATGGTGCTCTGATGTTCCTTTTAAAAAAGTTCTCTAATAAAACTTTGCTTTCCTATTTAAAACAGAAACCCACACAACTCTATCTAGAAACCTCTGCCCTAAGCAACCTCTTAGCTCTTTAATGGAGGATAAAATAATTGCTACCATTTATTAAGTACTTGTGTGGCCTGGCATTGTGATAAACAATTACATACATCATTTTATTTAATTTTCCCAGCAACCCTCTGCAGTTATTAGCTCTGTTTTTCAAGTTAAGAAAATTAGAAACAGAAAGGTTATGTAAACTCTTTTCACATCGCTGAAGTGTGGAGGAGCCAAGTTTAGATGCAGTCTGATTCCAAAGTCTGGCCTATAAAAAATTTTTCTTTCTATTAAAGGTGTAATTTACATACTGAATAATTCATCACTTTTAGCGTCCAGGTCCGTGAATTTGGACTAATACGTGCAGTAGGATAACTACCACCACAGTCAAAATGTGGAATGTTTCCATCACTTCAAAAAGTTCTCTCCTGCTCCTTTATAGTCAACCCCCCTTCACATACCCAGCTTCTGGCAACCACTGATCTCGCCTCTATAATTTTGCCTTTTTCAGAATGTCATATAAATGGAGTCATAGAATATTTAGCTTCTGAGGCCTGGCTCCTTTTACTTACTCTCATGCATCTGTGAACTTCAACTGTGTTGTCTCATGTGTCATAGTTCCTTCTGTTATTAAACAGTGCTCATTGTCTAGATGTATTAGAATTTGAGTATGCCATTCACTAGTTAAAGGACATTTGTGTTATTTCTATATTTTAGCACCTACAAACAAAAATTGCTAAAAACACTCCCATGTAGGTTTTTGTGTGAATATAGTTTTCATTTTTCTAGGGTAAGATTAGGAGTAGATTGGTAGATGTTCAAGCTGGATTTAGAAAAGGCAGAGGAACCAGAGATCAAATTGCCAATATCCATTGTATCATTGGCAAAGCAAGAGTTCCAGAAAAACATCTACTTCTGCTTTATTGACTACACCAAAGCCTTTGACTGTGTGGATCACAACAAACTGTGGAAAATTCTTCAAAAGATGGGAATATCAGACCACCTGACCTGCCTCCTGAGAAATCTGTGTGCGGGTCAAGAAGCAACAGTTAGAACCGGACATGAAACAACAGACTGGTTCCAAGTAGGGAAATGAGTATGTCAAGGCTGTATATTGTCACCCTGCTTATTTAGCTTATATGCAGAGTACAAAATGCCAGGCTGGATAAAGCACAAGCTGGAATCAAGATTGCTGGGAGAAATATCAATAACCTCAGATATGCAGATGACACCACCTTTATGGCTGAAAGTGAAGAAGAATTAAAGAGCCTCTTAATGAAAGTGAAAGAGGAGAGTGAAAAAGTTGGCTTAAAACTCAACATTCAGAAAACTAAGATCATGGCATCTGGTCCCATCACTTCATGGCAAGTAGATGGGGAAATACTGGAAACAGTGAGAGACTTGTGTTTTCTTGGGCTCCAAAATCACTGCAGATGGTGACAGCAGCCATGAAATTAAAAGCTCCTTAGAAGACAAGCTATGACCAACTAGACAACATATTAAAAAGCAGAGACATTACTTTGCCAACAAAGGTCCATCTAGTCAAAGCTATGGTTTTTCCAGTAGTCATGTATGGATGTGAGAGTTGGACTATCAAGAAAGCTGAGCACCAAAGAATTGATGCTTTTGAACTGATTTGTTGGAGAAGACTCTTGAGAGTCCCTTGGACTGCAAGGAGATCCAGTCAGTCAATCCTAAAGGAAATCAGTCCTGAATATTCATTGGAAGGACTGATGCTGAAGCTGAAACTCCAATGCTTTGGCCACCTGATGCAAAGAACTGACTCATTGGAAAAGACCCCGATGCTGAGAAAGATTGAAGGCGGGAGGAGAAGGGAACAACAGAAGATGAGATGGTTTGATGGCATCACTGACTCGATGGACATGAATTTGAGCAAGCTGTGGGAGTTGGTGATGGACAGGGAAGCCTGGCATGCTGTAGTCCACAGGGTTGCAAAGAGTCAGACATGACTGAGCGACTGAACTGAACTGAACTGACCTGCTGGCTCAAATGATAAATCTATGTTTTATTTATAAGAAATCCTGCCGTTATGACCACTATAGTGGTTCAAGTCATTCTCCTATAACCATTTTGGAAGGAGCTAATGTGACTGAGCGACTGAACTGAACTGAACTGAATGAGACCAGTAATAGCAAGTTGGAGGTACAAAGATTAAATGCTGAACTCCAGAAACCTAGCTATAAATCTTATATCTTATTGTGCCTTCTTCAAAGGAGTAATATTCGAAGAATCAATCCTTGCCGGTGCTTTGTAAAATGAAATTGAAAATTACATTGATGAAGTTTCTTAAATGAAGCATCTCTATTGACCCTGGTCTCCCTGCCTTGAAACTGATCTGTCCAGTAAATAAATTAATATTATATAACTGCTCATGAGGGGTTGGCTAGTACTGGACAAGAGGAAAGAGTGGTATGCCTGCAGGACTATTTTCTTTAGAAGAGATGCTACAGGGCTATGTTTATAGTCATTCTCTTTTCAAACTTATTTCCTTCCTGTCAATTCATAAATTATGAAAAATAAAAAATTAAAAGTGATACATAAAGCAATGAAAAGTCAAAGAAAATTAAAAGAAAAATGATAATGAAAAATCAAAATAAATGCTAGGATAAAAAAGAAGGGGGAATAAAAATATAAAGTGATAGAAAACTAGACAAAATATAAAACTAGAAGGAAAATAAACAACAATTCAAGAGTACAACGAACACACAGTATTGTTTTAAAAAGAAAAACAGAGAGGTTATTTTTAGGGCCTCTAGGAGGTTAAGGAATAGAGCCAGATTTTATTTTTACTGCAATAAGGAAGCAGACCAAGCTGAAAGTTTATGTCGTGTATTATTTTGGCATTTTTCCATACCTATTTTCTCCATGGCTTGAGGTTCCCTACACATACAGCTTGGGCAGAGCTCCTTCAGACTGAGCTCAGGACAAAGGAAAGACCCCTGACCTCTCCCAGAACATTCTGTTCACCTTTAGTATTTCTCCCATTATAAGATATTAGTGTTGCAGTTAATATGCTGTGTCCACTCAGCATTTGTTAAATTAGGTAGCATTTCTCACCTATAGATATTCTTCTTCAGGTTCTTGTCCCTTACGGGTTATTACAAAATATTGAGTAGAGTTCCCTGTGCTACACAGTAGGTCCTTGTTAGCTATCTATTTTATATATAGTGGTGTGTATACATTAATTGCAAACTCCTAAGTTATTCCTCCCCTTTCCTTCCCCTTTGGTAACCACAGGCTTTTTTTTTTTTTTCTTGTATCTGTGAGTCTATTTCTGTTTTGTAATTAAGTTCATTTGTATCTTTTTTTTAAAGATTCCAAGTGGAATCTTATAGTCTTGTCACTTATAAGTGACATACAAAGTGAAGTAAGTCAGACAGAAAAAGACAGATATATGATAACGCCATATTATTTTCTTTCTCCTCTGTCAAGTGGCCAGTGGTGAATCCATGTGTCACTCTAAATAGCTAACAGACGTGTCTGTCAAGGACTCGTTGCCAAACCACTCAGAAATAGTCAAGGGCTTCAAACAAGCTCTAAACGCAGAGGTCTGTGTTAGGCGGCACTGGGCAGGCAGTCCATCACTCAGTTAATGGAGTTCCTTCTTGCTCAGCACTATAGTCACAGCTCAGAAGAGTCCCCAGGGGAGCTGCTACTACGTGAATTACCATCAGAAGCCCCCGCATCCCAAACAAATTGACCTGTGTGAAAGGCTGAAAGTGTGGATTAGAAACTGAGCAGGACATTTCACTGCTAGGCTACCCCTCTCCGTAGAATTGAATGCATGAGCCGCCCATGGAATGTAATCAACCCACTGCCTTCCTACTGAATACTGCAGAATGAGTCCACAGATGCCTGTTCTTGGGGAAGTGGGTGGTTTCCCAGCCTGAAGAAGCACTGCTAGAAAACCACCCAGTCCTTCAGTAAAGGAGGGAAGACCATGTCTAACGTGACATATACTGACATCTCTCTTTCCCGGCTCCAGTAGAACTAAGGGTCTCATGAAGCTGCCTTCAATTCTGCTCTTGGGACTACTTGGTAGTTTAGAAGACAGAGTTCTGGTTCAGCAGAATCAGGAGTATCCTTCTGTGATAGTCCCTCTTGGGTGGATTCATTGATTAACTGACACTCCAAAAGACCTGGGTAAGCTGAGCAGGGAGAAGGCAATGGCACCCCAGCCCAGTACTCTTGCCTGGAAAATCCCATGGATGGAGGAGCCTGGTAGGCTGCAGTCCATGAGGTCGCTAACAGTTGGACAGGACTAAGTGACTTCACTTTGACTTATCACTTTCATGCACTGGAAAAGGAAATGGCAACCCACTCCAGTATTCTTGCCTGGAGAATCCCAGGGACGGGGGAGCCGGGTGGGCTGCCGTCTGTGGGGTCGCACAGAGTAGGACACGACTGAAGTGACTTAGCAGCAGCAGCAAGCTGAGCAGGGCTTCCCTTGTGGCCCAGCTGGTAAAGAGTCGCTCTGCAATGCGGGAAACCTGGGTTCGGCCCCTGGGTTGGGAAGATCCCCTGGAGGAGGGAAAGGCTACCCACTACAGTATTCTGGCCTAGAGAATTCCATGGATTGTAGAGTCCATGGGATCGCAAAGAGTCGGACACGACTGAGTGACTTTCACTTCAAGCTGAGCAGGGTCCCCAGTCTGAGCAGTTGGTGTTGTCCCCTATCACCGCCTGACGTTCCACTCCTTCATTGCCTGGAGCAATGTCACCTTACTTCTCATACATTCTATCAATACCATGGGACCTGGCAGATCTCTCACATGAGACTGTGTTGTGGCACACTGTGTAAAGGGGACCTACAGAGAGGACAGCCCCAGATTCTACAGCCAAGGGTGCTTCCACCCAGTGACACTGTCACCTTCTAAAGGATTCATGGCCACGGAGTTCTTTATGTATTCAGGTAACACACTTACCTCTGCTTTGCCTGCCTTTCAAGCCCTGCCCTCTTCACGAGCCCCCACACCTAGCCCAGGCAGTCAGAGACAGGGAGTCAGGTCTGTGGTAACAGCAGCAGCTGCTGCTGCTGCGTTGCTTCAGTCGTGTCTGACTCTGTGCGACCCCAGAGACCGCAGCCCACCAGGCTCCCCCGTCCCCAGGATTCTCCAGGCAAGAACACTGGAGTGGGTTGGCATTTCCTTCTCCAATGCATGAAAGTGAAAAGTGAAAGTGAAGTCGCTCAGTTGTGTCCAATCCTCAGTGACCCCATGGACTGCAGCCTACCAGGCTCCTCCATCCATGGGATTTTCCAGGCAAGAGTACTGGAGTGAGGTTCAGACTCCCCCATAATCAACATAGGAGAGACTCTGTCCTGAGAATGCTCCTTAAAGAAATGTGTGTCGAGGTTCTATTTTTAGCCTATATTCACATTCCATCTTTGTCCTCTTTTCTTTTTCTATCTTAATCAATACTATAATTTTCTACTTTATTCAAGGTTATTGGACTCTTGTTAAGATAAAGATCTCAGTGAAGCCCTATGAGTAACACAAAGATGGAGGAAGTCGATACTATGCCCTGAGAACTTACCAGCTGATGTTTCTGAAATGTTAAATAAAAAGCATATTTTTCCACATCACCAAACCTGATTTGGAGGCTGATTTACTCGAATGGACTAGAGTCTGAGATCGACTATGAATCAAGCAGGTTTTTAAACACCCAAATTGATTTTCTGTGAAGAAAGAAAAGCTTCACAGCAGGATCCTCTATGACCCACCTCCCAGAATACTGGAAATAAAAGCAAAAATAAACAAATGGGACCTAATTAAACTGAAAAGCTTCTGCACATCAAAGGACACTATTAGCAAGGTGAAAAGACAGCCTTCAGAATGGGAGAAAATAATAGCAAATGAAGCAACTGACAAACAACTAATCTCAAAAATATACAAGCAACTCCTACAGCTCAACTCCAGAAAAATAAATGACCCAATCAAAAAATGGGCCAAAGAACTAAATAGACATTTCTCCAAAGAAGACATACAGATGGCTAACAAACACATGAAAAGATGCTCAACATCACTCATTATCAGAGAAATGCAAATCAAAACCACTATGAGGTACCATTTCACGCCAGTCACAATGGCTGTGATCCAAAAGTCTACAAGCAATAAATGCTGGAGAGGGTGTGGAGAAAAGGGAACCCTCTTACACTGTTGGTGGGAATGCAAACTAGTACAGCCACTATGGAGAACAGTGTGGAGATTCCTTAAAAAACTGGAAATAGAACTGCCTTATGATCCAGCAATCCCACTGCTGGGCATACACACTGAGGAAACCAGAAGGGAAAGAGACACGTGTACCCCAATGTTCATCGCAGCACTGTTTATAATAGCCAGGACATGGAAGCAACCTAGATGTCCATCAGCAGATGAATGGATAAGAAAGCAGTGGTACATATACACAATGGAGTATTACTCAGCCATTAAAAAGAATACATTTGAATCAGTTCTAATGAGGTGGATGAAACTGGAGCCTATTATACAGAGTGAAGTAAGCCAGAAGGAAAAACACCAATACAGTATACTAACGCATATATATGGAATTTAGAAAGATGGTAACAATAACCCGGTGTACGAGACAGCAAAAGAGACACTGATGTATAGAACAGTCTTATGGACTCTGTGGGAGAGGGAGAGGGTGGGAAGATTTGGGAGAATGACATTGAAACATGTAAAATACCATGTAAGAAACGAGTCGCCAGTCCAGGTTCGATGCATGATACTGGATGCTTGGGGCTAGTGCACTGGGACGACCCGGAGGGACGGTATGTGGAGGGAGGAGGGAGGAGGGCTCAGGATGGGGAACACATGTATACCTGTGGTGGATTCATTTTGATATTTGACAAAACTAATACAATTATGTAAAGTTTAAAAATAAAATAAAATTAAAATTAAAAAAAAAAAAAGAAAAGCTTTGGCATTACAAGGCCAACCAAATGAACTACACAAAAGAACATTTAAGTTGTCTGATTTTTATTCATCTAAACGTATCAAAATGTGACCAGAACTTTGAAAGAAGTGAAAGAATCTGGAAACAAGAAAATATGCAGAGGATTAAAAAACAAAGTGGGGGAAAGGGATGTATGGGCTTTTCAAGACTTCCATGGATTGGGGTCTGTTGACATAAAAACTAATTCTACCTACATAAGATGAACTTTGCCAACTTAACAACAGGAGCAAAGAAAAGATAGTAACTATGTCTCACTATGAGAACCCCAATATGTCATAGGACCCTTCACCTTGAAGTGCTTTCTACTTCAGATCATAGGCAACGGTGATCTGAGCGTCTGCCCTTCCACATCATATGTACCCCTTGCGTGCATCTTGGCTTTTGTCACCACTGTGGATCAGAGCTGACTGATATGACATTATCTGGTTCATCTCTCATTTGGGGGCTCTTCCATTTTCTCTTGGTGAGCAATGGGCTGTATGTGTTGGTTTCAATTTACAAAGGAAGGAGCTGCCTGGGTCTCCTTGCTGGGCCCAAACCTCAGGGTTGTTTACTCATGAGTTTTCTCATAGAATCATAGAGGACTCTGGCCTCCTCCTATTGCTCATTTGTATGAAACAGTCCAGAATGTCCTTTTTTGACAAGGACATCACTCATCACTTTTCCTCTTCCTGATGTAAATTCTGCCAATTTAGCCATTGTTTTTACAAGTTGGTGCTGAGTATTCCTACACGTTTTAGCATCAGTCCCGTTGTCTCCTATGCCTTTTGCCAACAACTGTCTTTAAATTAATGATACCTCTACTTCCCCTCCTTTCTCCATCTGTAGCAAGACCAAACTTGAGCTAGTACTTCAAGTTAGGAAGAGTAATAAGTCTCATTTAATTGCTTTTGTTTTAAATATACACACGCACACACACACACACACAGAAGCCAGGTGTATCTAGCATTTATCTCCTTGGAGTTGATAGGCTTCAGTGATGATCTCAGCATGATCACATCTAACAAATAACACATTACCTCTGCCTTCCAGAGACCTTGAAGCTTTGTGATTTATTATCTGGCCTTGCCTTTCGACTTCATTTTTAGGATATGTTATTCATAAAATTAAGAGCTGCTGCTCCTGCTAAGTCACTTCAGTCTGTCTGACTCTGTGCGACCCCATGAATCGCAGCACGCCAGGCCTCCCTGTCCATCACCAACTCCTGAAGTTCATCCAAACTCATGTCCATTGAGTCGGTGATGCCATCCAGCCATCTCGTCCTCTGTCGTCCTCTTCTCCTCCTGCCCCCAATCCCTCCCAGCATCAGAGTCTTTTCCAATGAGTCAACTCTTCGCATGAGGTGGCCAAAGTACTGGAGTTTCAGCTTCAGCATCAGTCCTTCCAAGGAACACCCAGGACTGATCTCCTTTAGGATGGACTGGTTGGATCTCCTTGCAGTCCAAGGGACTCTCAAGAGTCTTCTCCAACACCACAGTTCAAAAGCATCAATTCTTCGGCGCTCAGCTTTCTTCACAGTTCAACTCTCACATCCATACATGACCACTGGAAAAACAATAGCCTTGACTAGATGGACCTTTGTTGGCAAAGTAATTTCTCTGCTTTTCAATATGCTATTTAGGTTGGTCATAACTTTCCTTTCAAGGAGTAAGCATCTTTTAATTTCGTGGCTGCAATCACCATCTGCAGTGATTTTGGAATCCCCAAAAATAAAGTCTGACACCGTTTCCACTGTTTCCCCATCTATTTCCCATGAAGTGGTGGGACCGGATGCCATGATCTTCGTTTTCTGAATGTTGAGCTTTAAGCCAACCCTTTCACTCTCTTCTTGCACTTTCATCAAGAGGCTTTTTAGTTCCTCTTCACTTTCTGCCATAAAGGTGGTGTCATCTGCATATCTGAGGTTATTGATATTTCTCCTGGCAATCTTGATTCCAGCTTGTGTTTCTTCCAGCCCAGTGTTTCTTATGATGTACTCTGCATATAAGTTAACTAAGCAGGGTGACAATATACAGCCTTGACATACTCCTTTTCCTATTTGGGACCAGTCTGTTGTTCCATGTCCAGTTCTAACTGTTGCTTCCTGGTATTTAAATGCTTGAGGCCAGATAGCTTCTATTGAGAGGGAGTCACAGTGATAATTAGGGAAAGAGAAGGCCTAGCCAGTGCCTGAAGCTGCAGAGTTGCTGCTCTGTGCCCTGAAGACTGCTGACTGGGGCTCTGTATACCTCCCTGGGTCCCAGCAGGTCAAGAGTTCAGACACTGAATGTTTTTCCAAGGAATGAATACACCACAGTCACCACCTCAGCTTTAAGCTGAGGAACATGGGGAGGATAGGGGGAGTTGGTTCTCCCAGGGTAGAAATGGTTTTTTGAAATGTCAGCAGTAGGAATTGCCCAATTAAAGTTTGATATGATAGCCTGATGGACTACTATGCAGACTTTGAAACTGAAAATTTCAAGACTGTGAAGTCACCTGGGAAACTTTATGACAAAATGTTAGTATAAAATGTTTATGATAAAATGTTAGTATAAAAATCAGAATGTCCAATTTAATCAACACTAGCAAGTAGGAAGGAATATGGAAAAAAAGTTTAATGAGTTCTTTGTTATAAAGGTGGAACGGGGTAACTTCTAAAAATATATTTGCAATTTTTTATATGGCTGCATTGCTTTTAAAAATGGAACCTACTCATGAATGAATTTGAGCCTGGTTCATAATGATTCTGTCATTAAATCTTTGATTTTTCAAAAATGCTGTGTATTTGATAGAAGGGTAAGATCTTTGAGGAATATAACCCCATTCCACTCCCTGGTTCCCTGTTTCTTTCTCTTCTTTTTTTTTTTTTTTAGTATGTATTTATTTACTTATTTATTAGGCTGTGCTGGTGGTTGAGTATGCAGGATCTTGGATCTTTAGTTGCGGCATGTGGACTCTAAGTTGCAGCATGTGGAACCTATACCCCTGACCAGGGATCAAACCCAGGCCTCCTGCATTGGGAACACAGATTCTTAGCCACTGAACCATCAAAGAAGTCCCTCTCTCTCTTTTTTAATTTCCAGAGCCTATAAGTAAGATGACTTAATGAAGTATCATGACTCCAGAGAATTTATGAGACTTTTTGAAGTGTAAGCATAGCACACGAGAAGTATCATATTAAAAATTTTCATAAAAACAAACAAAAGGAACTTTTTCATGTTCTTTAAAATGGTATTGATTTTTTAAAAATAAATTTTATTTGTGTAGAATAGCATCATATTTATAGAAAAATTGGAAAAATAAGATATAGAGTTCTAATGTGCTCTGTAACTAGTTTTCCCCATTATTGACATCTTACATTAGCATGATATGTGGTATATTTGAATTATTGAATCAAAGTTGATAAATATTGTTAACAGAAAATGAAAGTGAAAGTGAAGTCGCTCAGTCATGTCTGACTCTTAGCGACCCCATGGACTGGAGCCCACCAGGCTCCTCCGTCCATGGGATTTTCCAGGCAAGAGTACTGGAGTGAGGTGCCATTGCCTTCTCCGATTGTTAACAGAAGCCCATACTTTACTCATATTTCCTTAGTCTTACATGTTGTCCTTTTCCTGTTCTGGAACTCCACCCAGGATGCCACATTACACTTAGTTATCATGTCTACTTAGGCTCTCATGGCCATGACAGTTTCTCAGACTTCTCTTGTTTTTGATGATCTTGGCTGCTTGGAGGAGTATTGGTCAGGTATTTCCTAGAATGTTCCTCCATGGTGATGATGTGTCTGATGTCTCTCTGGTGATTTGTCTAGGGTCATGAGTTTTGGGGAAAGACCACAAGGGTAAAATGCCATTGTCACCATATCATCATATCAAGGGTACATACTATCAACATGACCTGTTCGGTTGATGTTAACCTTGACCACCTGGCTGAGAAAGTGAAAGACAATTTTAAAAGATTTGAGAACTTGCGTATCTGCCAAGGAAAAGAGTTGACAAACATGGCAATATGCAACAAACGAACAAATATGACAAGGCTCTAATCTGTGACTCCCAGGATTTACTAAGTAAGACAACATCACTCTTCACATGACCTGTCTTCTTCTTCTCCCCATATATCCATCTATTCCAGCCCTCCCTGCCTTGGCATCGATATTTGCTTTTATTATATCTTAGTGAGATATTCATATTTATATTATTTCAGAAAGTAAAATGCCATAGACCCTTCAGAACTAATTGGAAGCTCTCATGTAGAGTTTTGTGCTATGAAGACATAAGCTACTTTTACGTCAAGGGGGAGATTATGCACATAAAGACATCTTTCTTTCATACTGACAAAACGAATGCATTTTAGAGAGGGTCAAATTAAAACTGTGCTGTTGTGATGAATGTCAACTGCCTAAACTTCTGCAGATCTGGGTGAGATGAGACTTGCAATGAAAGGAGTCACTGGGGAGCAAGTACTCTTAAGTAGCCTCACTTTCTACTTCATGTTGTCATTTCCCCCCTACAGTTGACCCATTGGAGTTGCTTAATAAAATGTTGAATGAATGAATAACTCAGTACTTGAATAAAGAGCTGAGAAGATATAAAAAGTAAACTATTCTAGAGATATGGTAACTGTCAGGTCTGCTGCATGTCTTTCTAAGGAATGGACTCTATCCATGCCCTTTGCTCCATAAAGTCTTGGTTCATTCTGTCAATTGCACACCCTAACCCAAAACATACAGAGATTGGACAAGCCTGACCCAAGGATAGCCAATTTATAGTCTTACCACTACTCAGAGGCTGGCATACAGAGATGAGCTGGCCTAACTTAGAATCTTCCTCTTGGGAATTTAGAGTGATGAAAAAAGGGATGAATTGCCAGCAAGCCATTTTACTGGCCTTGTCAAATTGAGAAAGAAAAGCTATGTGCAAGACGAAATTATGAAGTGGCCTGAAGAAGAGAGGAAAAAACTGCTTAGGGAAGGATTATCTTGAGGGAATCTGAGTCAGAGAGAAGCCAGCAAAGCAATATGAAAAGGACCAAGGGAAAAAAAATCAGTGCCCAAAACTAGGTAACCTCTAGGGCCTGTGACTTGTGATCCTTTCTGATTTGTGTGAAAACTTCAAATAACAGCCACCTCTCTTCCCCAAAGTCAAGTGAGTCTCAGTTCCTTAGAGTTCAAAGAACATTTATTAAAACGGTAAAGTTCTGTAGGCTTCTGGTCCAGTTACAGTCTGTTAAAAGATTTTTCAAATTTGAGCAATTTTCCTTATTAAAAATATATATAATTATAATGCCTTATAATTGTGTATCCTACAGTCAAAATTTTCAGTTTACTGTTTGCTAAAAGGTTTAGTTGAGAGTCCCTTGGACTGCAAGGAGATCCAACCAGTCCATCTGAAAGGAGATCAGTCCTGGGTGTTCATTGGAAGAACTGATGCTGAAGCTGAAACTCCAATACTTTGGCCACCTCATGCGAAGAGTTGACTCATTGGAAAAGACTCTGATGCTGGGAGGAATTGGGTGCAGGAGGAGAAAGGGACAACAGAGGATGAGATGGGTGGATGGCATGACTGACTCAATGCACATGAGTTTGGGTGAACTCTGGGAGTTGGCGATAGACAGGGAGGCCTGGTGTGCTGCGATTAATGGGGTCGCAAAGAGTTGGACACAACTGAGCGACTGACTGAACTGAACTGAAAAGGTTTGGTTAGACATAATGGAGGAAAGAGGAAGAAGATAGAAAGAAAACAATGACCACACCCCCACCTTTCCCAAGGCTAAGCTGGAGCTCTTTTCACAAAACACGCCCACATTCTTTCGCCTCCTTCTGGATGGAGCCCATTGCAAAGCTTTGAAGTCCAATTTGTAAATGCGCCTGGGTGATGCATAAATCTTCTTGCTCCTAGAAGTTACTGGGCTGCTACTCTTAGTCATAATAAAGGCATGCATCTTTCCCATTGTTGATGTTTTTACGAGATTGGTTATGTTATGTGCTTGTTAAGTAATAATAACATTGCATCTGTTATTTTATAACATGACCAAAGAGTGTATTAAAATAGGCTACAAGTAGAGTATTATGTATAACAACAGATTTATGAAACACTAATTAAAAGATGACTTATTTAGACCAACAAAATATTTAAATAAAAATATTTGGACAATTATGCTTCCCTTGAATGTAGTCTCTGTTTCTTTTCCATGGTAATTTATTTGTTCCCTTTAGAGTATATTTATTGATATTTTCTTAGAGTTTAACTTTCCAATTTAGGAAACTTTTAAAAAAAAATCAGCAGTTAAAAGTATAACTATGAAGTCTTCAGTTAATTAAAAAAAAAAAGCTGTTGTTTTTAGTAACAGACAAAAATTTGATACTTTCTGTGTGCTTCATGAATTTTTTGAGCATGAAAATTTGAAAAGATTTTATTACTACAGCTGATACTTGAAAAATAAGGGGGAAGGTTTATCTGAGTATATAAGTTACTTACCCTCCTTATGTGAGATTCTTCCACATTTGAAGATCCAATACTAAATATTCACTATTAAAAATATCTGAATATAAGTGGAACTCCACAGTTCAACTGTCTATTGTTCAAAGGTTAAGTGTACATCTAAAGGAACAGAACATCTACATGTCTCACCAGGTCAATTCATGGGATGGCCCATAGTGTTGGGTAGAACATTCACTCAGTGTTGCATATGGATTCTAAAATGTAGGGGGAGTAAGGCTGCAATGAAAGAAAATGGAGCTGGGTGTGTGGCCTTTGCAAACCATCAAAGTCAACAGACACTTTGCATTAAATGTTTTATACATTCAATGGTTCACTTACAAGGAATTGTGAAAACAGAACTTGAGTTATTTGTGTGACCTTATAACAGTTCCAACTCCTTTTGTCTAGAGATTGGCTACACAAAGGCTGACTATTTGTTGGTGGCCTGCATAAGCCTACCTGTTTGAATTGGTGTGAGGATTATACTTGTTGGACATTGAAGTACTAACTGAATAGACCCAGATGCTAGTTTCTTTCTTATACACACACACACACATATATGAGAAAAATAAACATATATTTTCTTGAAAGATGCTAATGGGTTAAAAGTATTCCTTTTCCTTTCCTTGGAAACGATGTGCAGTACCTGAGATAATGCTGTATCTACAGGGATTCTTCTGTGAATGTTGTGGTCCCCAAGAGATGGTTATGCTACTTCTACCCCATAAGAATATGGAAAGAATAACCAACTTTATTTTATTTGTTTCAGATCAAGAAGTTGTGTGTTTTGGTTTCTGTTCCCATTTTTTTTTTTTTAATGTATTATTTAGAGCTCTCACATCAGGAGCTCCTTCTTTTATTTTCTGCTTTTAATTCTTTTGGCTGTTCTCTCAAATTATAAAAGTGATGAAGATTGCTATGAATATTTCTGTGGAAAGCAAGATAAAAAGGCTAATGAAGGTTTATTTTCACACAAATGGCACTTGTGTTTTCTTCTTTGGTGCTTCTTAGAATTTTCCACTAAAGTAGCTCCAATGGCAGAGGGCCATGAACACAAACCTAGAAATCCCCAGTCTATATTTTGAAGAACTTGAAGCAAACTGCTGTAAACACAGTATTTCTTGGATGTATTCTGGTTTTTTCTTATTCATCTTTGTTTTCGCCTTATAATAAATATTCACATTTGAATGAGTTAATATAATTTCCTTCAAACCCTCATATAAAAGTAGATAATTGTGAGAGATGTATCTTATACTTCTTGTGAGTTGGCTACATATCCACATTGGTGTGTACACTCAATTTAGGTATGAGCTAAGAATTGCAGAAGATGAATTCTTTTGCTATGGTTTAAATAATAAGCTAATTCATTTATGATTTAAAACATTAATTACAAATGATACAAATATACAAACAGAACTATCAAGTTTATGATATCCTTGTCATAACAAAAGCTTATGTTGTAACAAGAGCTTATGACTAAATTTTTCTTAAGAAATATGTGATGATTTGTTTTTGTAAGCTTTGTCTCAAAGTTTATTGGGGGCTTCCTTGGTGGCTCATCAGTAAAGAATCCACCTGTGGGACTTGCTTGGTAGCCCAGTGGCTAAGACTCCCTGCTCCCAGTGCACGGGACTGGGGTTCGATCCCTGGTCAGGGAACTAGATCCCACATGCCACAACTAAAGATTTTGTGTGCTACAACAAAGAGCTGGTGGGGCGAAATAAATAAATAAAATATTAAAAAAAAAAAAAAAGAATCCACCTGCAATGCTGGGTACACAGATTCAATTCCTGCATTGGAAAGATCCCCTGGATAAGGAAATGGCAACCCACTCCCAGCATTCTTGCCTGAGAAATCCAATGGACAGAGGAGCCTGGTAGGCTATGGTCCATGGGGTAGTAAAAGAGTCAGACACAACTGAGTAACTAAACAGCAAAAACAGTAACAAAAGGTTATTAGAAATAATGAGGTGTTTTTTTTTTTTTTAGTGTAGCTGTCCTCTCTGATATGAAAAGAACAGCTAACAAAATTTTATGGACCTCAGAAAGTGAAGTTTCTCAGTCGTGTCCGACTCTTTGTGACCCCATAGACTGTAGCGTACCAGGCTCCTCTGTCCATGGGATTCTCCAGGTAATAGTACTGGAGTGGATTGCCATTTCCTTCTCCAGGGGATCTTGCGTTGTAGACAGACGCTTTACTGTCTGAGCCACCAGGGAAGTCCTTGGACCTCAGTTTGCTGTCTAATAAAAGTCACCTCTGGCAAGATCTAACAGCATATTGTGTATATATTTCAAGGTGACCTTTGCTAAGTAAGCTGGAGGTAGTAAGTGCGTCCATTAACCACAAATTTCTCTCATTCGCCACTCAGGGTTCTTTGATTCTTTGAAATAATGGGATTCATCCCTGGAAGGATGCTGTCTTCACTTTGTACATGTGTGAGTTAGTTGCTCCGTCACAGCTGACTCTCTACGACCCCGTGGACTGTAGCCCAGAATGCAAATCCAACTTGTTCTCTTGGAGACCATGGCCCAAATCTCTCTTTTTCCAGGGCCAAAACAAGAAATAATAATTTTTAAATCATTGTGAAGGCAGCACTATGAGTAGAGAATGTCAATCTCTGGGATTGTGTTAGAGTCCTGACTTTGCTCACTTACTACGTGACCTGTGGCAGAAAGTGAAGAAGAACTAAAGAGCCTCTTGATGAAAGTGAAAGAAGAGAGTGAAAAAGTTGGCTTAAAACTCAACATTCAGAAAACTAAAATCATGGCATCTGGTCCCATCACTTCATGGGAAATAGATGGGGAAACAGTGGCTGACTTTATTTTTTGGGGCTCCAAAATCACTGCAGATGGTGACTGCAGCCATGAAATTAAAAGATGCTTACTCCTTGAAAGGAAAGTTATGATCAATCTAGACAGCATATTAAAAATCAGAGACATTACTTTGCCCACAAAGGTCCATCTAGTCAAGGCTAAGGTTTTTCCAGTAGTCATGTATGGATGTGAGAGTTGGACTGTGAAGAAAGCTGAGTGCCGAAGAATTGATGCTTTTGAACTGTGGTGTTGGAGAAGACTCTTGAGAGTCCCTTAGACTGCAAGGAGATCCAACCAGTCCATCCTAAAGGAGATCAGTCCTGGGTGTTCATTGGAAGGACTGATGCTGAAGCTGAAACTCCAATACTTTGCCCATCTAATGTGAAGAACTGACTCATTTGAAAAGACCCTGATGCCGGGAAAGATTGAGGGCAGGAGGAGAAGGGGACGACAGAGGATGAGATGGTTGGATGGCATCACCGACTCAATGGACATGGGTTTGGGTAGACTCTGGCAGTTGGTGGTGGACAGGGAGGCCTGGCATGCTGCGGTTCATGGGGTTGCAAAGAGTTGGACACGACTGTGTGACTGAACTGAACTGAATTGATGTGACCTGTGCATGTCACTTCACCTCCTTAGCTCAGCTTCCTCACCTGTAACATGGAAGCATTACTACTTACAATGTTGGGCTGCAAGAATGATTAAAATAGGAAATATAGATAAAGTGCTGTGAATGTTATCTGGTATTACAAAATGATTGGGTAAAATTTACATACATAAGTGACTTTTATCATATATGGATATTTGTTTCATTTAAAAAGTGCCATCAATGCAGGGTTAATTTCAGAGGGTGGAACTCAGACCCTGCACTCCCAAGCGAGTTAGAAAAGCAGACATTGAAATGTCATCTGCCATCCCCACTCTCATAAAACTGTGACAGTGGTTCACAGCCCGCTGTCTCCCCTAAGTCTCTGTCCCAAAAGATAAGCCATGAAGCTGTTGGAAAGAAGCCATCCATCATGACATCACTTGATATAATTATTCTTTCGAAACTCAGCTGTCAGCCTGAGGTGGAAGTGTGCTGGGCAGGGCTATCAGGAAACACAGCTGAACAGGCTTTGTCTCTCTGGCGCTGTCTTGTCTCTACAGAGTATTGTTCCAGGGTATACATTCTTTTGTTTGTTCCCACATTTGGACTGGCAAACTTTAACCTTTCAAAAAGTCAGTGATGAAGATGCTTGTTGACATTGACCTCAGAGACTACCTTTCAATGGAACCCCTGGCTATTATTGTTTTTTCCATCACCTTGGTCCCTTATTATCTTTTGGTGATCAACCCGATGTGGATATTTTTCTTTGTGTTGATAGCTTAGCAACCAGACTTTGGGAATCCATGTTTATACTGTTTAAGACCAGTTTTCAGTTGAATCTGCTCCCACTACAGTACTGAGATGATACTTCAGAATGAAAAGGGCCTCATTGCAGCTATAAGGACATGCAACAAAAACATGTTTCATAAACAAGAAGAAGATATAGGTATCGTGCGTGGAAAGAACAATGAGAACAAAGCTCTCTTGATTATGTTTAAGCACTTGAACCTCTAAAGAGACAGAAGAATCAGGAACATTCATAGTTCAAAGAGCCTATCTGGAACAAGAGTGGGATTCCCATCTGAGGAGGAGGTTTCCATGTGACTGCTTCCATCCACTGGTTGACTATCTGCCTGAGGTCTGGAATTGTAAACCTAGAGAGGTCTTAAGAGCACTTCAAGCACTTGCTCTTTTCCCATTATCCCAGACAGGAAGAGGTGTAACAAATTTATAAAATGGTGGTTTTATGACTCATCTATTAAAAAGAAAGATGAATGTTCACTCTTTACAGCAAAGGTTCAGTGGTTATTGAGATTATCAAACTCAAATTCACAAAGAGCTGGTTTAAATATTAGGTCTTCATTGTCAAATGTTGAAGTACATTGGGGGCAATGAGAGGGAAAGGAGGTTCTGAAATCTACATATTGGAACTTAGGGACTGAGGTGGTATGTATTTCAACAGTGTTTAAATCCAATATGTGCTAAATAGTAAAATTATAGACTTCATTTCCAGACAGATCAAGGTTCAAATCCTAGCTTTGCTCCTCAATGTGTAAGACTTTTCTAGCTTCTTCCAATCTTGGTGTTCTCCTGAATAAAATGAAAAAATTTACAAGGTTGTTGTAATGTTTTAAAAAATAATGTATGCAAGGTTCTAGTATGACAGAAGTTGAATAAATGATGGTTATTATTTAACTGTTAATTGAAGGCAATGAAGGAATAATACATTTTGTGATTTGATTTTGTAGCTACAGATACAGGTTACATTTGGCACAACTCTCCTGAGTCAATTATGTAAGCATTTCTGAAAGTTCTGCTAATACTATGTGCCACATCATTTGTAGTTATTATGGCATAGGAAGAAGCAACAACAGGAAAAGATGAAGCTTATCAGTCTGTGTTTTCATGGGGTTGTATCTGATCTCTTTTCAAACTTACTGATCCTAACATGTAGTGGACAACTACTGAATATTTTTGGAATAAGTAAATGGGCCAATGAATTTATAATTTAAGGTATGATTTCTGCTCTGAAAGAAGCATGCAGTAAAGGAGAAAGAGATACATGTACACAAGTAACAGTAGGGAGAAAGACAGGGAAGGACATTGTTAACCCATCTCAAAGATTCGAACCAAAATGTTGTTTTAAAAGCCTAAACCAGTGGAATGATAATGCCTGTGAATCCTTAATGGAGGGCCTGCTAAAATATCAAATCCATATACTCTTATTGATGCCTGCTACATTCTAAGCTTAGAGCTAGGCAAAGAAACAAAGAAATGAATGATGTTTAATTGGGGTTCTTGAGGAACTCACGATGTACTAGAGCTGTTACTGCTAAAGTCTTTATATTGCTACCTTGAGCTAGACCAAAAGCTTTACCAAATAGAGGGCTTGCTGTGTATATTTCCAAGTGTAAACAAAATAATGCCGTATACCAAACTATGCTTAATAAGTGTGGTTGATTAAAAACTAATTTGAGGAATGTACCATATCAGGATAATACCCAGATAAATATATGCTAATGGAGTTATGTTTAATAACACTGAAATTGCATCTTTTCACATTTTTAATTATAGTGAAGTCTGCATGTTCATGGGGCATCCCTGGTGGCTCAGATGGTAAAGAATCCACCAGCAATGCAAGAGACTTGGGTATGATCCCTGGGTTGAGAACATCCCCTGGAGAAGGGAATGGCTACCCAGTCTAGTACTGTTGCCTGGAGAATTCCATGGACAGAGGAGCCTGGAGGCTTACAGTCCATGAGGTTGCAAAGAGTTGGATATGACTGAGCAACTAACACCGCATGTTCAAGATTAAATTAAAAGAGACACTCTCAATCTTTTTCCCCCTAAAAATGATTTTTTTTTCTTGTTAGTTACTAACACAAGCCACTCACCATGATTCAGAATTCATTCATCTATCATCTTTCTTTTGGTTATTTTTTTGGGTTCCAGCACCTTTAGCACAAATTTATAATGAAAAGAAGCAGAAGAAAAACTCAGATCAGTGATTTGTCATAACTATTTGCTGTCACCCTGAAATTTTATATAAAAGATAAAAAAATAAAATTGTTAATTAATTTGATTGCACTTTTTAAATAATCAGAATTTGAACTTCCTTGACCATTTGGTTATCTATCTACTCCCACTGTAGGCCATGTGATTCCACATTTACCCTCACTGGGGACCACAAACCAAAACCAATCCATGCATCTCAGTCTCCCTTAACTCAGTTTTTATTTCAGAGAATGGCACATAACCCAGTTAAAGACAAAGGAATTTTTCTAGGTCTTCTGCAAAAGGTGTCCTAAACCTTCATTCCATTGAATGGATCTAAGAGGATAAAGGATTCCAATGCTGCTGTTTTGTAATTTAGCTAAGACTACAGAGAAGGCAGTGGCAACCCACTCCACTACAGTTGCCTGGAAAATCCCATGGACGGAGGAACCTGGTAGGCTGCAGTCCATGGGGTCACTAAGAGTTGGACACAACTGAATGACTTCACTTTCACTTTTCACTTCCATGCATTGGAGAAGGAAATGGCAACCCACTCCAGTATTCTTGCCTGGAGAATCCCAGGGACAGAGGAGCCTAGTGGGCTGCCGTCTATGGGGTCTCACAGAGTCGAACACGACTGAAGCAACTTAGCAGCAGCACCAGCAGCACAGTAATACAGCTGAAAGCAGAACTGATGTTTCCATGGTACCATTTTGGGCCTGACTACAGACATGCTGAAGCCATCCTCTAATCCTGAAAATTGCATATCTTTTCCCCTAGGCCATTTTCGCTGGGATTTTGTACCACTTTGATTTTCCAGAACACCTTCTAATTTTAGATAACTTTCTTCTTTTCAATTAAGACAATTAGTTGTGTTAGTTAACTGTAAAACCCAGCATGTCTTCATTTCCATACTACTATAAGACTTTTCATATAAACGACCGCAACAAAGCCCTCTTTCGTTTTACATAATTTTGCTCTGTTTTTGGTACAGAAAATACTATTTCTTTATCTGTGGATGTCAAAGATGATTCTCATGATCTTGTTATTTTATGTAAGTTGGAATTATTGAATTCAGACATCCAAGAAAAACAAAACACCAAACACTAATTCCCTGAATATCTCCCTACCAAACTGCCAATCCAATCATGTGCATATGCATCGTCTCTGTTTTTCCTGTTAAGAAAACACACAAAATAACATGTAAATATTGTAATCCATTGGATTTTGTTTTGCTAACCTGTTAATAAAAATATGGGACCATTATCCTTTTAAAAAAAAAAAAAAAAAGAAAACACACAACCCTGTCTATGAAAGGCCCATTTCTTTACTCATGCTTTGACCTTTCTCTCTTTCAAAAAAGTCTTTCTTCTCTTAAAAAAAAAAAAATCAAAGCAGAAAGAAAGTAAAAAGGACAATTACCCTCCTATAAGTATATTAAACAGTGAATGAATGAGTGAGTAGATGAATGAATAAAACCTCTCTGCTCTGCTAACCTTCATCATCCTGCTTTTCTTTCAAGCCTCTCAAAAAAATTATCCTCATTTATCATCTCCATGTCTTAATTTTTTCATTGATTATTCACTCCAAGTTGACTTTTACCCTCTTCCTTCCACCAAATTTCTTTCATTGAGGTTATTAAAGACCTCGCTGTCAAGAAATCCTGTAGTTATTTTTAGTTTTAGTCTTCCTTATCTTTTCATTAGCATTCACTTTTGGATATCCATTCCTTTTGAAATATCCTATGCCCTTAATTTTCACTATATTACAAGTACTTAGGCTGTTTTTCTAAAGTATTTGATCACTTCTCCATTTTTCTTTTCCAGGCTGATCTTTCTCTCTACAGACATCAATTATCAGAATTCCTCAAAACTCAAGCCTATAACTAAAATATATCCTTGCCAAGGCCATTACAAAATTTATTTTTCCTGTTGAATACAAGAATACTTTGCTATGTCAGGGAGTAATATTACGATAGTTCATGGGAAAGAAGACTATTTTGAGTTCCCAAGATAATTTTGCTTTCCAAAGAACTTTGAGTACTTTCAAGATACTTCTTCCTTTCATGACTTACCTAGGGGGATAAAAAAAAATAGCTGATGGAGTTTGTGTAGGGTCAAGGAATAAACTAGTAAGAAGCAGGGGGAAAAAGAAAGGAAGAAGGGAGAGAGGTGGGAGAGAAGTGGTGGAAATGAAAGTGAAAAAAGTTTTCTGATAAATGTCTGAAGTTCTAAAACCTCTGGGTCTTACAAACCAGATCCAAGTGAATGGCCTTTTCCTTTCTCTCTTTTTTGATTAGGTATTGGGTATGCTGAGGATTTGAGACTGATTATATTCTAAAAGGTTCCTAACAAAGAATCTTCTGGTGAATGTGTAAATCCAACCCCTGCAACAACCAGACAGTCTCTCTTCAGTGTCTCCCATTAATGCTGTTTCTACAGGTCAAGGCAGAAAACCTCAATGCTTGAATGAGAGGGGAAAAAAGTGATCTCAATCTCTTACTGTATTCCTAGTGGATCACTATCATTATCTGCAATCAGTTCTATATATAATTAGAGGGCTTATTTTTGCATTACAAAAACTATCCCTAATTATGTGTTATTTGCAAATTGCTGCAGATCTACATTCATCTTTATGATGAAACAAGGGTCTTGCTCCTCACTGTATTAATATCATTTCTACATTCTTTTTCTCCTACTCCAAATCTCTTTATTTAGTGGCAGGTCATATTCAAAATGTGTTTTAAAAGCATTCACCTATCTTTCCAGCCTCCGTACGTGCGCTGTGTCAAAACACCTATTCATCACTTGTCTGTCCTCTAGCAAAGGCAGATGGAGATAAGTCACTAAGACAAAAGCAGACACTATAGCAGGCTTTTATACAAATGTTGTGCTTTGCTATCTTGAGGTCTGACACAGATGCTTACTCTAAGCATTTTCTTGTTTCTTTGTTTTAAAGTATCTAGCAAAGTTATAATAAGGGATATCCTTTTGGGATGGACCTCCCTCTAGGCAAAAGGGATTCTTTTAACACTACACAAATGAGTCCACGCTGTCCTGTGACTGAGTAGAGACAGGATAATGGAAAATAAGTTGATTGCTTCTTCAAAATTTTAGCATACCTAAGGATTCATATGAACCCAGAAGGTGAAAGAAAATTTTTTCAAACAAGAATAGTTTAGAAAACTAAGGAATATGCAATTAGAACAAGTGATTTCACAGTCTTCAAAATTTATTTCAATGATTGACTAGGGTTATTGCCAGAAAATGGTTCTAAAGGCTAAATATATCTCCTAACATACAAATCAACAAAATCCTGAAGGCACTGTAAGACTGTGTTCAGTAACAAATGAAAGGAAATTCAAAGGGGTTAACAATGTGTCCTTATGGCTGTGCGAGGCTTGTGGACACCAAGAATTTGTAAGATCCAAGCATTTGCAAATACTAAGAAAACCATTTTCATTTTCAAGTTTGAGATCAAGTTGAAACATTGAGGATGAGTTGTGCAAAAAAGACCAGAAGTTAAATCTCTGATGCTTATTTTCATTAGAAGTAGAAGACTCAACAGCAATAAAAGCAGTTATTTATATTGATATCTATTATTTAACATTTACTTATAAAATATATTTATTAAAATGTAGATTGTCTTGTCTCTATATTATTTCTCCCATTTTTAGCAATGTAAAAAATCCAGTGTAGTTGAAAATATATGAAGAAACATCACAGTATGGCATTGAATGATGACTTAATGAAGTAGTCCTTTAGGATACCTGAGGACACAACTTTTCATCATCAATATTATTACCAAAAACATTTATTAAGAGCTTCTTGCAATTGTTCTCTGTGTTAGGAAATCTAGTATTCCTTTAAAAAGCCAGTATGGGTTCAAATATTTTTCAACATTTTCTAATCCTTTACCTTCATCTGCCACTCATATTCATGATTCTCCAGGATTCAGTATTTAGCCAGTATAACCTTCTTAAGTCGGAGAAGGCAATGGCACCCCACTCCAGTACTCCTGCCTGGAAAATCCCATGGACAGAGGAGCCTGGTGGGCTGCAGTCCATGGAGTTGCTAAGAGTCAGACATGACTGGGCGACTTCACTTTCACTTTTCACTTTCCTGCATTGGAGAAGGAAATGGCAACCCACTCCAGTGTTCTTGCCTGGAGAATCCCAGGGACGGGGGAGCCTGGTGGGCTGCCGTCTATGGGGTCGCACACAGTCAGACAGACTGAAGCGACTTAGCAGCAGCAGCAGCAGCAACCTTCTTAAGTAACTTCACTCCCTTTGCCACTATTAATTAGTCTCAATAAATATGATGGTAATCTGAAGGCTAGACTAGTATAATGGTTAAGAACACACACTCTGGCCATGAACTTAGGCTGCTGCTGCTAAGTCACTTCAGTCATGTCTGACTCTGTGCGACCCCAGAGCCGGCAGCCCACCAGGCTCCCCCGTCCCTGGGATTCTCCAGGTAAGAACACTGGAGTGGGTTGCCATTTCCTTCTCCAATGCATGAAAGTGAAAAGCGAAAAGTGAAAGTGAAGTCGCTCAGTCGTGTCCGACTCCTAGCGACCCCATGGACTGCAGCCTACCAGGCTCCTCCGTCCATGGGATTTTCCAGGCAAGAGTACTGGAATGAGGTGCTGGCTACCTAAGTTCAAATCTCATCTCTCACAGTCACAAACCTATTTGAGGCTCTGTTTTTCAATCTGCAAAATGCAGAGAATAATACCTACTTGACAGAGGTGTGAAGTTTGTATGTGTTACCATAGTAAAGTGCTTAGAACAGTTTGTCACATTGCAAGTAGTCAGTGCTTGTTGTTATTATCTTTATGTCATTGGTTCCCAAATCTAGATCTCTAACCAGTAACTAAATCTCTAAAACAAACAAACAAAAAACTCCTCAAGAAAAATAAATTGTTAATAGCCTGCACTAGTATCCCCTGGGAGGTATATTCAAAATGGAGATTCTCAGACTTCATCTTATATTTCGTGAATTAGATGATCTGGGAATGAGATTCAGGAATCTGTGCTTTAACAAAATGTCCAGACATTCTGATACAAAATATCATTTGTAACCATTTTTTTTAAATTTTATATTTATTGTCTGAGTTATCTCTACTGGGTGAGCCTCAAGCAACTAGACCTGTTTCCCAAACTTGTTTCATCATCTCACCCTCAGAAGACATCCCTTCATGATCATTGGCATCACCTAAGACTCAACATGACATCCTGAAGGTATCCTTGACCACTGACCCTGTCAATCCTGTATTTGATCCCTATGATTTCCATATTTTCTAAATATATCCTCTTCTCTCCATTCTTATTGTTAATGACTTCATTCATTTGACAATTAATTATTCAGTACCTACTGGATGGCAAGCAAGGGATATGGCCATATATATGTTGAGATTTCAATGTAGGCAAGCTCTTGGTATTTCTCTCCTGGACTATAATAATCGCCCACTGACTGGTTATTTGTGTCTTGAGTGCTTTTCGAGTAATCCTTCACAATGCTTACTAAAATGAAATCCAGTCATGTCAGTCTCATGTTTAAAGCTCTCACTTCTAAAATAAGGTTAATCTTTAAGGTGTTGGAAACAACTTTTGCCAGAATGTGCTGAGACCTCTACCCTTCTTCATGTTACTCTTTCCACCTAGGACTTTTGCTTCAAGAACATGAGGAAATTGTAGATCCCTCTCCTACACCACGACTGTCAATTAAACACGCATGTGCTCAGGTGCTACTCTTTCCCAGATATGTGGGAAACACATAACTTTGATATGAGAGCAGAGATGGAGGGCCTTTAGCCCAGCCTTGCAGGATAAGAAAGCTTCCTGTTTCATGTCTCAGTGCCTTTCCTAGTTGTGTTCTTTCTCAATACCTCTGCAATCCCATTGTCCCCTCACCTCAATTCCCTCTTTTCTAATTTACCTTATTCATCCTCCAAGATTCATCCTCCAAGATTCATCCTCCCTAGTCAGTCCCTACATCTTCATGTGAGACTGGCTTAAGGGACTCTTTTCTGGTATCTCAAAGAATCCTTAGTATTCACTGCGTAGGGCTAACATGATTGATTTATGTGTTCATCTTTCTGACCAGACTGAAAACTTCTTGAGAGCAGAAATCAGTATCATTGGTGAATTCCTGGCAGCTCAGGAGTAAAGCAACCATAGAAATATAGGTACTGTCCCAGCCTGACTACCTCCCCTTGTTGTCTCAGTCTCGGTCGGTTTCCTCTTCCTTTATAAGAGCACATTCAAACTCTGTCCAATATTCTTCCTCCTCTTTACTCTGCAGTCACTCCTTGACTGTCCTTTGGCCATAAGAGCCAGCATTTTCAGAAGGGCTTCCATACTCTGGAAGACAGACCTGAGAGAGACTAGACCATCCCTGGGAGTGGGGTCAGGTCATTAGGGTAGGGATTCCTGTTCCCAAGTAATTGGAATATCAATAACCTCAGATATGCAGATGACACCACCCTTATGGCAAGAAGCAAAGAAGAACTAAAGAGCCTCTTGATGAAAGTGAAAGAGAAGAGTGAAAAGGTTGGCTTAAAACTCAACATTCAGAAAACTAAGATCATGATATCTGGTCCCATCACTCCAAGGCAAATAGATGGGGAAACAGTAGAAACAGTGGAAAATTTTATTTTGGGGGACTCCAAAATCACTACAGGTGGTGACTGCAGCCATGAAATTAAAAGATGCTTGCTCCTTGGAAGAAAAGTTATGACCAACTTAGATAGCCTATTAAAAACCAGAGACATTACTTTGCCAACAAAGGTCTGTCTAGTCAAGGCTATGGTCTTTCCAGTAGCCATGTATGGATGTGAGAGTTGGACATAGAGAAAGCTGAGCTCTGAAGAATTAATGCTTTTGAACTGTGGTGTTGGACAAGACTCTTGAGAGTCCCTTGGACTGCAAGGAGATCCAAGCAGTCCATCCTAAAGGAGATCAGTTCTGGGTGTTCACTGGAAGGACTGATGTTGAAGCTGAAACTCCAATATTTTGGCCACCTGATGCAAAGAACTGACTCATTTGAAAAGACCCTGATGCTGGGGAAGATTGGAGGTGGAACGAGAAGGGGACAACAGAAGATAAAGTGGTTGGATGGCATCACCAATTCAATGGACATGAGTTTGAGTAGATTCTGGGAGTTGGTGCTGGACAGGGAGGCCTAGAGTGCTGCAGTCTGTGGGGTTGCAAAGAGTTAGACACAACTGAGTGACTGAACTGAACTGAACTGAACTGAAGTAATTGGAGCATGGTCTGGTTTAGGAGTGGGACCTGGACAAACACGTTTCCTTCACCTCACAGGGAGGGTGGAGGCCAGAGGAGGGTGTCTCTAAGGGACAGGACCCTGGCTATCTGCGTTTAAAGGCAGGACCAACCCTGGGTCCAACAGTTGAATGCAGAGTAGTTTGTCATTTGTGCCTAGTACACAAACGACGCTCAAAATGGAATTTTGGATAACGGTCTGACTCAGCATGTCCCAATCTGCCAAATGCAATGTCACGACAAACTCCTGTGCTGCCATCAACTGTAAACTGGGTGCCAGGAAAATTTGGGAATTTTTATTTTTTTTCCTTAATAAACAAAATAACGCAAATTTAGAGTTGTCACTCTTACCATATCACTCCCACTGGCAATCTGAGTTGCTTTATGGCAGGAGAGAATGTGGTGGTGTGGGGGTGGAGAGATGCTGGGGGTGAGGCTCAGCCCACGCAGTCTTTTCATAAGGACTCGAGATTTCACTTATGGGGAGGCTATAAATTGTACTTTTACTTTCCCACGGTTTTATTTTGGTGGGGAGCTTATCCAAAATTTTACTTTTCACATGAACTGTTGCTGTTGTTTAGTCTCTAAGTTGTGTCCAACTCTTTTGCAACACCATGGACTGTAGCCCACCAGACTCCTCTGTCCATGGGATTTCCCAGGCAAGAATACTGAAATGGGTTGCCATTTCCTACTCCAGGAGATCTTCCCAACCCAGGGATTGAACCCATGTCTCCTGCATTGGCAGGTGGATTTTTTACTGCAGAGCCAACAAGGAAGCCCCTTTCACATGAACTAGAATCCCTAAAAAATAAAATCCCTTAAAAATACTGATGGTTTTAAGTTTTAAACACCAATTTTACCCTGAGACTTTGTGATTTAAATAAAAGGATTTCACAGAAATTCTCATCAGTATCTTTGGAATATATCTGTGTTTCCTTCCTTGTTGAAAACAGCATCATACTGAGAACAGAAAAAAATATTATTTTTAGAAAAGGGAAGTTCTACTGGGAAGCAATCTCAAGATTTTTGGATTAAAAATATATGAATTAACCATCTACATGTCTAAACAAAAGCAGAGTCCCTAAGATGAAATATCGAATCAATGTTTCAATGTCAAAATAAAAGAAAAATTACTAATAAAATTGCCTTAGTAACAAAATCTTGATTAAAGGGAAAAAAGCAAAGAAAATTTAAGTCACAAAAGCATATTGAAAAGATATTTATAAAAAAAAGAGGTATGCATTGCTGACCTACAAAATAGTATAAATGGCAGGCATCACTTTGACTTACCATTCCAAGATAAGATGCACTGTGTGTGTATGCGTGTGTGCTAAGTCACTCAATCCTGTCTCTGACTCTTTGTGATCCTATGGAATGTGGCCCACCAGGTTCCTTCGTCCTTGGAATTCTCCAGGCAAGAATACTGTAGTGGGTTGCCATGCCCTCCTCCAGGAGATCTTCTTGACCCAGGGGTCAAACGTTCATCTCCTGGGCTCTTGCATTATAGGCGAATTCTTTACCACTGAGGCAATGGGGAAGCCTAAAGGGGATTATTTAATCTCAAAAATAAGGTAATGATTAAAGTGAAGATGTGATTGTCCTTTGTATATTCTGACATATGTAGCTCAAGTTCTATATTCAGAATCTGTCAATATTTAACTTATAATTGAAAGTAACTATATCAGATTGGCTTTAGGCTACAGTGAGTTTCGTTGTCATAGCAAGTAAACTTTGTGGTTGTAGCTGACAAATTCATTAAGCATCACAGTGCAAATGTAACCACCAAAAGTTAACATAATTTTAAACTGGAAATAGAAATGTAGCTCTGGACAGCAAAAGCTAGGTTTGATATTTAAAAAGAAGGATTGGAGTCCTGATCATACAGCTGGAGTATCTTAAAGTGGTGTGTATTCTAAGATGAGTGGGAAGAAGAGAAATTATGATAAGTCTCCTATATATGAACCTTCAAGTTGTGAACTTTTAAAGATGCGAACATGAAGCTTACTAATGAAGACCTGTTGGAATGGGAGACCCAGAGAAGGGACAAAGAGAGACTAGAGGAAGAAGGAGCAACTGAAGAATCAGAGATTCATGGTGCAGAAAATGGCAAGGGGATTTTTTTTATTTGAGGAGGCATTGTTAGTTTTTGAGACATAGGACCAAAATGTAGAATGATACATGAAGGTTGCAGCAGCCGTTCAGAATGCAATCCAATGATACTGTGTCATCTATGATGAGAAAAAAAGCTGCTACCCAGGGCTTTCCTGGTGGCTCAGACTGTAAAGAATCTGCCTGCAAAGTGAGAGACCTGAGTTCGATACCTGGGTTGGGAAGATCCCCTGGAAGAGGGCATGACAACCCTCTCCAGTATTCTTGCCTGGAGAGTCCCCATGGACAGAGGAGCCTGGTGGGCTATAGTCCCTAGGGGTGGCAAAGAGTTGGATACAACTGAGCGACTAAGCACAGCATAGCACCCAGACATCACTGGATCATTTGTTCCAAGAGAGTAGATAGATTTGAATTCAGCAAGGAACCAGAACCCATACTAGCAAAGTCAGGGGTGAGTAATATTACAGCTTGCCGCCCATCTTCTATTGCTGACAGTCCTTCAGCTCTACCATCTCCCACCCCACTCCCTCCTCCAGTCAATAACTCTTCTTGCCTGTTCACTTGATGCCAGCCTGTGTGTGCCAGCTGTTGCAGTACTACTGTATTTTTCAAAGTACTGTACTGTGAGATAAAAAAGAAACACTTTTTATTTTTTTGTGTTTGCTTTTTTATATATTATTTGTGAGAAAAATGCATGTATTAAAGTCTCTCAGTCGTGTCTGACTCTTTCTGACTCTTTGGACTCTGTACAGTCCATGGAATTCTCCAGGCAAGAATACTGGAGTGGGTAGCCTTTCCCTTCTCCAGGGGATCTTCCCAACCCAGGGAACAAACCCCGGTCTCCTGCATTGTGGCGGTTTCTTTACCAGTTGAGTCACAAGGGAAGCCCCGTGAAAAAGTATTATAAACCTATTATAGTACAGTACTATATAGCCGATTGTGTTAGTTGAGTACCTAGGCCAACTTTGTTGGATTTACGAACAAATTGGACTTACGAATGAACTCTCAAAATGGAACTTGTTCATATGTAGGGGACCTACTATCTATCATACAAGGAATAAAGAAAGTGAGAGTATCCAGTTTAGAGAAGAGAGAACTCTTGAGAGATTTGATAGTCTTTCCTAGGATCTAGAAGGCTATCATGGAAATAGCAGAAACATAGACCTGCTTCCACACATAGAAATGTTCAGAAATGAAATAGTTACAAAGAAATCAGATTCCTGTAATAGGGGTGTTCACACAAGGCCATTTGATGGAGACGTTGTGAAGTGGTTTTTAAATCTGACTCAAGACCTATTTGAGAGTCATGAAGTGAAAGCTTAGTAGATAATTATAGCATTTTTTCTCTTAACAGAGAATAAATAAGAAATATTCATGTTCTCAGCCTGCAGGAAAGCTTATTATTTCATAAAACTTTTGTTACAAAAACACACCACACACACACACATGCATGCACATGAATTGTGTTCTAGGTTTCAGTTTAAAATAATTTCTTCTTGTGAATTGCAGTCCAAAAAATAAAGCGTGAAAGTCAGCATTCTAGTTGTCATCTTCCTAATTCCCAGAAGAAAATCAGAAACCAGACACATCTGAGCTGATATCCCAGTCACAAATCTTTCATTTAACCTCTTTATGACTAAGTTCCCCATTTGAAAAAGTGGAGAAAATCATGACAGCTACCTCTGGAGTTTATACACACACACACACACACACACATAATATTTTTAAAAGATATATCTAAGTGCTTAATGCTTTTTAAAGATTAGGTCATCACTTCTGCACTTCTTTGAAATGACTTTGAAGAAAATCAGAGGTTATTAGGAATTTCCTGGCGGTCCTAAAGTGGTTAGGACTTGCCACTCTCACTGTTGGGGCCCAGGTTTGATACTTGGTGTGGGAACTAAAATCCTGCAAGCCACCTGTCATGGCCAGAAAAGAAAAAGAAAGCAGGAAAGAAAGGAGGAAAAGACAATCAGGGGTTCTTGAGGGGTTTTAAAGACTCATTCCTTGTTTTCTTCCGTCACTGACCCTGACATGTACAGACAGGTGGCCTTGATAAGATAAATAAATTAGGACAGTGTCCCTGGGAACTGGTTGCAGGGGTGGGGAAGGGTAACAGAGCGTGTGTTCAGCAATTTAATACAATAACATGATTCATTCCCAGACACCCAGATGTAGCTCTCTGGGATTCTGCGATGATTTTGGAGGGAAAAGGACCCCTTCCATTTTTTTTCAATGGCTCTTTTGCAACTGTTAACTTTGGCTGTTGGTGTCTCCCCAGCTGGGACATTCATGTTATCAGAGAATTGGCCCCTCGTGTGTAAGCCCCATTGTGTGACCAAGGCTGCTGTGTGGGTTCTGTACCATTGGTGTTTATTGCTGTTTGGGTAACAGGAAGAAACCTGGTACTTTTGTACTGTTCAAACACTCATCCTATTCATGGCCACTGTTTATGCCGAAAGAAAATGTTCTCACAGAGAGACCAATAATTTAGAAAATATTTGAACGGGAGGTTGAATAGTTTCTATTAGAGTCTTTATTAGTGATCTTGATTTCTGAATACAATGGGACTCTGTTAGAAAATGTTCTCTACCATGGATTTGGTTTATTGCAAGCCAAATCTTATTCCCCATATACAGAATAAAATCTCTATTGCCACAAGACAAAAAGCTTGTAATATGGTTGATTCTTATTCCCAACTTCTGGGACAATAGGAAGATTTGTAATCAAATAATATATATTTATATTATATATATTTATATATATTTGCATTGATATATAAATATTTATATATATTTAAATTATATTTATATATTTATATTAATATATAAATGTTTATATATCAATGTAAATGTATATAAATATATATAATATAAATATATATTATTTGATTACAAGTACTCTTACCTGGAAAATCCCATGGACAGAGGAGCCTGGTAGGCTGCAGTCCACGGGGTCGCTAAGAGTCAGACACGACTGAGCGACTTCACTTTCACTTTTCACTTTCATGCATTGGAGAAGGAAATGGCAACCCACTCCAGTGCTGTTGCCTGGAGAATCCCAGGGACGGGGGAGCCTGGTAGGCTGCCGTCTATGGGGTCACACAGAGTTGGACACGACTGAAGTGACTTAGCAGCAGCAGCATATTAATATTTAATGTAATATAACTAGATTACAAATCTTCCTATTGTCCCAGAAGTTGGGGATAAGTATATATATCACTCATTGGGAATAAGAATATATATATATATATATAGTACTCATTGTAGAAAATGAACAAACTACATAAAACGTGAGATGTCATTGCAGATGTTTTAGAAAGTACAAAGGTGGTACTACTCATTATCCTTAACATTTAGAAACTTTCCAAGTTAGGATACTGAATTGGGTAGATATGAAAGAGATTTAGACTCTTAGGAATATCTGAAAGTTTGTTGGCTGGTGACTTGTCTCTATTACTTTTCATTAAAGTAGTATAACTGAGGAAGATCCACTTCTTTGAAATGTTACTTATGGGTATACAATAAGCTATAAGTCCTCAAAGTCAAGCATGCTGTATCTCTATAACAACTTTATTTATCTATAAATTAATGTCTAGAGGTTTGTACCTCTTAATCACTTATTTCACCTCTTATTTTACTCTTCCGCAACTCCTATCTTAGCAACCACTAGTTTGTTTTCTCTATGACTTTTTCTGTTTGGAGCTTATTGTTTGGTTTTTCTTGGATTCTGCATATAATTAAAATCCTATGCTATTTGTCTTTCTCTGTCTGACTTATTTCACTTATCTAAGTCCAGCCATGTTGTTGCAAATGGCAAGACGTCATTCTTCTTTTAGGGTTGAGTAATACTCCTGTGTGTGTGAGCGGGTGCACGCAAGCACACATGCACATGTGTGTGGCAGAGAGGAAGTGGGATTTCAATGTATCTTACTTTGCTAAAGTAAAATTGGCCATAAATGAGCCTATTTCTTTCTTTCTTTTTTTTGGTGTCAACAAATTTGTTTTAATACATAATATATATATACATTCACACACACAGTCACAGGCCAGTGTGACAAATACCCTTCTCCACCCAAGAAAGGGTTCCATCATACATCCAGGCTCCTGGAGACTCTCCGGAAGGAGCCCAGGCCTGGCAGTCTTCACAGGTGACACCCAAGGCGGGGAGTGGGGTGGGGGGCACTTTTATTAGACAAGTGGGAAAGGATGGGGTGCACCTTAGGGTGTACTGTCGAGCACCTCACACAGGCCCAGAACTCTGCTGCACCCTCTTCAACAGCTCCTCATCCTGCATAGACAACTCTGTCAACTTCTTGCCCATGCACTCATGGATGTCCAGGTACTTGGAGGCATACGGGTCCAGGCACACGGACTCGCCCTTGGACAGCTCTGCTTCCTTGTAGTGGGGAGGCATGCACTTCCGGTGGTAGGCACTGGTCATTCTGTTGTACATGTCGGCCATCTCTACTCCAGCTCTGCGGCCAGCTAGGCCCTGAGTGGGTCCATCTCAGCACTGCGCCCTGGAAGAGATCTCCTGCAGGCCTCCTAGCTCCGCGCACAGCCGGGGCAGGGCGGAAGCACGTGGGGTGCGGCCGGAGGGAAGTCCCGCCAAATGAGCCTATTTCTATAAAAAGCAATAAATACTTCGGACCCCCTGAATTCCTTTATACCTTCTCTATTCAGAAGATGTAGTCATCCTTTTAATGGGCAGTACTTCTTAGAAGGGGTTCTTCAGACTGACTAATGGATGGCTGCTTGACATATCCAGAGATATATGTTAATAACTTTAGTCCTGCTTTTGACATGAATTAATCATTTCCCCGCTTGAGGTTCTCTTTCACACAGTTAACTTCTCTCTATCCAGTTCTGATAAGGGTTTTTGTAGTGGTCATTATCTCAGATTGGGGCAGATTTTCTCTGAGATAGCTTGCCTCTCTGAGGTGATCTAAAGGAAAATCAAAAAGTTTGAAAAGTAATATTCTCATGTGAAAAAGGAAAGAGGGAGACAGAATTAGATGATCAGAAAAGCTTTACTTTGCAGTGCTGAAAAATTCGTGGTTACTCAGTGGCTTTGGGACTCATACAAAGTATGTTTCACCCCTCCATTATTCAATGGTCTCTCAAATGAAACCCACCAAAGCAGATTTCATTGCAGTTAACTACTTCCAGAATATATATAAACAATCATAGAAGAATTCTGAGAAGTGTATTGGGAATCGAATAAAAACATCTGAATTTATCAGTATATTTGATAAGAATTTTTATTTAATATTTATCCCTTTAAAGTTCAGGAGGATGTAGGGCAAGCTAAGAACTGCACCCCATAAACCACAAGCCAGTCTATTTTTCAAGAGTATAAAGAAAAACTGCTGCTGCTGCTAAGTCGCTTCAGTCGTATCCGACAAAGAAAAGCAGATATATATATAAATATTCTGAAACAGATGAAATAAAAATGAGGCTAATGACTCAACATTTTTGATACTTAACAGTGGGTTGACTTAGTTTTAGTTCCAGGCACGGGCAAAGGTTCAAATTGGAACTCATTTTATTCAAACTGGTTTTCCCACCATCTTTAGTTACATCGTGACTGAACTCCCACCACCCTGCCTCAAATACCAAACATTTTGCCAATACTTTCACTGGATTAAAGAAAGAGCTGAAGTAAACATGTTATGATATCCCCAAAGAACACGTATCTTTTTTTCACTAGTTCCCTGTATTTTCTAGAGTCTTTCACTAATGTGAGACTGAACTCAAACAAGACCACATCTTTGCCGCCAGCTATTTTTGTAGAGAAATCATCTGTAAAGGACAGACACACTCAGTTCATTGCCCAGCCAACTTCCAACTAAGTCCAAACCCATTTAGTTGCAAATCCAATATCATTATTTTGTACAAAATGTCTAGCCACTTTCCTTTAGACTACAATCCTTAAACTTTGTGCAATCCAAGGAAAGCCTGTTTATCTGTCATATAAAGGAAGAAGTGGCTTCATCTTGTCTGAGAACCCTAAGATATCCTATAAAACCTTCTAGATCTACCACACAGTGATGCTCATAGATTAAAGCCATGAACTTTTCTTCCTCTCACAGTAATATTTTAAGGTTTATGAAAACCATATAAAGCAAACTAGATTTGTTCCCATAATCTCAGACCTCTGGGCTTAGTTACTGATTTGCAAAAACCCACTTACACAGGAAAATTTAAAATGTGCCTGTTACCAAAATACTTTGGAGAATATTAATTTTTGCCTCAAGAGTGTCTTAAAATTACCTCATTCCCCACCACTGTTACCCATTTCTATCCTAGTGTGAACTGTTTCTTCACAGTGGAAGGGCTTATATTCTTTTTTCCATCTCTTTTGTGTAGCATCAATTGACTCAAACCAACCATGGTTCTTTAAAAAAAAAAAAAATGAGATACAGTTGATTTACAATGTTTCAAGTGTACAGCAAAGTGATTCAGTTATAGGTATATTTAATTACTCATACATATATTCTTTTCAGACTCTTTTCCATTATAGGTTATTATAAGATATTGAATATAGTTCCCTGTGCTATACAGTAAGTACTTGTTGTTTATCTATTTTATATATAGTAGTGTGTATCTATTAATACCAAACTTGTAGTTTATCCCTGCCCCCAACCTTTTTCTCTTTGGTAATCATAAGTTTGTTTTCTATGTCTATGAGTCTGTTTCTGTTTTGTAATTAAGTTCATTTGTATTATTTTATTGGATTCCACATGTAAGTAATTTCATATATTTGTCTTTGTCTGATATTCTTTGCTTATTGTAATAATCTCTAAGTCCATCCATGTGACTGCAAATAGCGTTATTCTATTTTTTATGGTCAAGTACTATTCCATTGTATATATGTATACGTGTGGGTACCACATCTTCTTTATCCATTCATCTGTTGATGGACATTTAGTTTGCTTCCATGTCTTGACTATTGTAAATAGTGCTGAAATGAACACTGAGCTGCATGTATCTTTGAATTACAGTCCTTTTCCATATATACACCCAGGAGTGGGATTGATGGGTCATACAGTAACTCTATTTTTAGTTTTTTAAGGGAACCTCCATACCCATGGTTCTTTTTCCCCTCAACTGTGGCTTAGGTCCCCAAGGATGCCATCAAAGAGTTACTCTAAAGGTTTCCACATTTGAGTTGTTCTCAGGCAAGAGTCTCAGGCTAAAGGTAAAGGACCCAGGAACAAAAAGATCCCAGGATGGTTGGTGTGCTTGACTGAAAAGAAGGAATCCTACTTTATGCCAGAAATTACTGTTTATGCTTGGAACACAATAAGTGCTATGGTAAGTTATTAGCAATGCATTTCAGTTAAGACCAAAGGCCTGGTCATAACTACCAAAAAAATCACAGAGATTTGTAAAAAGAGCATGTAATACTTTGGATAATTCTGATAGTTTATTATACTATTCCAAATAAAATTAATCTGTAAAGCAAACATGACACACAGGATTCAATCAGTGATCAGTTATAATTATTTGCTGTGTGTGGTCTTGGAATGTAAGAAATAGGGTTCTGCCAGTAGCATGTCATTTCCTGCCCAGTTGTGCCCAGAAGGCCAAGTGGGTTTATGTGTTCATAGAAGAGTATGAGTTTGGTCTGATAATGAGCTTTAGTTTAGGATTGGCAATCAATTACGTAAAGCTGTTCCCTTCTAAATAAGCATCCTGGAGATTATTACATTACTTAAAAGTGAAGTGCTGTAATATGCTAATTTCACAGTATTGAATCCTGCCAAAAGTTGGAGAGGTTGTACAGTGTTCCCATTGGGCTGTTTAAGCCTAGAGCTTGTCAGCTTCAGTCCTTATCTGTATCATGACCACAGTGTTACATAGGTACTAGTTGTCTTTGTAGTCAAGATACAGAGATATACCTTGCATTAAGATAAAATATCAGAGAAGATATCATGGAAGGGTTTTTTATATATATATATGAAGGTAAGGGTGAGTGGGAGGTAGACTGGGAGGATGGGAGTGTTCCTTAGTCATGTCAATTCACACTTTAAATACATAAGAAAATCATCTGAAAAATACTCTGATCATTGCTTTAATTAGTCCCTGGTTCAGGAGTATCTGTTCTGAGACTAAGCATTTGCTGTGGACCACTTACATGGCAATCAGAGTGATAAAACCATCATGTGTATCAATCAATCACATTATCTTCAGTATATTGTTTTGCTGATCAGATTGTGAAAAGTCATATTTATTCAAAGAAGTAATTCAGACAAAAGGAAATATAACCAAAATGATATAATGTGGGTGAACTTCAAGGAAATATTAGAGCTATTCTATTGACATTTTCATAAAAGGGACAAAGAGAGACTGTGTTACACTTGAAATGTCCCAAGAAGAAAAGTATTCTAACAAGAAAAGTCAATGAAAACACTGCAAAGAAAATTCAACAATAGATTACCTAATTAGCTGTAAAGAGTATGTTATAAACACTGCCTTCCTAATCCCCAACACATTTGGTATAGGAATATAATAAATAATCAAGCAGTATAATTATTTAATGAGGTAAAAGCATAAAATAATATAGATAGCAGTTGCCGAAAATCTTCAGTAAATAAAAATCTATTTGAAAGCTTTTGAAACTGATTCCATTGCAGTGCAGAATGATAGAAAAGGAAGGGGTCAATACCAATAATCAGTACTGTTGTACATGGGGAGGTTGAGATAGGCACACTGCATTTTCTCTCCCAGGATAAATGAATCAGAGCAAATGGAATAATTTACCAACAATACAAGTCATTGAAATTCAAGTTGCTGTCAAACCCAGAGAGATTCTTTCCACAGTATCTGCCTGAAAGACTGAAAGCTGAGTTGGTTATTTAAAATGATTTAGCTATTTGACACCAAATATTTAGGAACAGGTGCACAGATAAGAACTAAAAATCTGTCAGTGGACGCACAGGAAAGGTGATTCCAAGGCTAATATACCAGCTAATGTATATATTCAGGTTTTCTTATTTTTAGATGACTAAATATAAAAAAAGAATTCTACTTCCTACTTTTCAAGTAGAAGGAAAAAGGAACACAGGAATATGCATCCTGGAGCAAATAAACTTCCTTAGCCCAATCTCAAAAATGACCACAGTCACCATCAAATATAAGGCACACTGTGGTGAAGGAGAAATCAGAGTAGAAAGACACAGCATTTTAAATTAAACAAAAACAAAAGGCTTACTTCTGCAAATCTTGCAAAAATATATGACAACATGAACACATAGCTAGACCTCCCAGAGCCCAGGAGGAGGTGCCCTGAAACATGTTTCATTAGTTTCACAGTGAATTCACCTGCAGTCTTTGTCCTTTGGATTTTGCCCTTTAAAAGTTCATTTATTTTAGGGTGAGCAATTGTTACATTCTCTCAATTCACTGAGAAAATGAGGAAATAAAGTATGCATGAAAAGTGGGATAGGGTGCTCGCTTCGGCAGCACATATACTAAAATTGGAACAATACAGACAAGATTAGCACGGCCCCTGCGCAAGGATGACAAGCAAATTTGTGAAGCGTTCCATATTTTTTGAGGCCACCATCACCCTAATACCAAAACCTAACAAAGATCCCACAAAAAAGAACACTACAGACCAATATCACTGATGAACATAGATGCAAAAATCCTTAACAAAATTTTAGCAATCAGAATCTAACAACACATTAAAAAGATCATACACCATGACCATGTGGGCTTTATCCCAGGGATGCAAGGATTCTTCAATATCCACAAATCAATCAATGTAATACACCACCTTAACAAATTGAAAAATAAAAACCATATGATTATCTCAATAGATGCAGAGAAAGCCTTTGACAAAATTCAACATCCATTTATGATAAAAACTCTCCAGAAAGCAGGAATAGAAGGAACATACCTCAACATAATAAAAGCTATTTATGACAAACCCACAGCAAACATTATCCTCAATGGTGAAAAATTGAAAGCATTTCCTCTAAAGTCAGGAACAAGACAAGGGTGCCCACTTTCACCATTACTATTCAACATAGTTTTGGAAGTTTTGGCCACAGCAATCAGAGCAGAAAAAGAAATAAAAGGAATCCAAATTGGAAAAGAAGAAGTAAAACTCTCACTATTTGCAGATGACATGATCCTCTACATAGAAAACCCTAAAGACTCCACCAGAAAATTACTAGAACTAATCAATGACTATAGTAAAGTTGCAGGATATAAAATCAACACACAGAAATCCCTTGCATTCCTATACACTAATAATGAGAAAACAGAAAGAGAAATTAAGGAAACAATTCCATTCACCATTGCAACGGAAAGAATAAAATACTTAGGAATATATCTACCTAAAGAAACTAAAGACCTATATATAGGAAACTATAAAACACTGGTGAAAGAAATCAAAGAGGACACTAATAGATGGAGAAATATACCATGTTCATGGATTGGAAGAATCAAAATAGTGAAAATGAGTATACTATCCAAAGCAATTTATAGATTCAGTGCAATCCCTATCAAGCTACCAACAGTATTCTTCACAGAGCTAGAACAAATAATTTCACAATTTGTATGGAAATACAAAAAACCTCGAATAGCCAAAGCGATCTTGAGAAAGAAGAATGGAACTGGAGGAATCAACCTACCTGACCTCAGGCTCTACTACAAAGCCACAGTCATCAAGACAGTATGGTACTGGCACAAAGACAGAAATATAGATCAATGGAACAAAATAGAAAGCCCAGAGATAAATCCACGCACATATGGACACCTTATCTTTGACAAAGGAGGCAAGAATATACAATGGATTAAAGACAATCTCTTTAACAAGTGGTGCTGGGAAAACTGGTCAACCACTTGTAAAAGAATGAAACTAGAACACTTTCTAACACCATACACAAAAATAACCTCAAAATGGATAAAGATCTAAACGTAAGACCAGAAACTATAAAACTCCTAGAGGAGAACATAGGCAAAACACTCTCTGACATACATCACAGCAGGATCCTCTATGACCCACCTCCCAGAATATTGGAAATAAAAGCAAAAATAAACAAATGGGACTTAATTAAACTTAAAAGCTTCTGCACAACAAAGGAAACTATAAGCAAGGTGAAAAGACAGCCTTCAGAATGGGAGAAAATAATAGCAAATGAAGCAACTGACAAGCAACTAATCTCAAAAATATACAAGCAACTCCTACAGCTCAATTCCAGAAAAATAAATGACCCAGTCAAAAAAATGGGCCAAAGAACTAAATAGACATTTCTCCAAAGAAGACATACAGATGGCTAACAAACACATGAAAAGATGCTCAACATCACTCATTATCAGAGAAATGCAAATCAAAACCACTATGAGGTACCATTTCACGCCAGTCAGAATGGCTGCGATCCAAAAGTCTACAAGCAATAAATACTGGAGAGGGTGCGGAGAAAAGGGAACCCTCTTACACTGTTGGTGGGAATGCAAACTAGTACAGCCACTATGGAGAACAGTGTGGAGATTCCTTAAAAAACTGGAAATAGAACTGCCTTATGATCCAGCAATCCCGCTGCTGGGCATACACACTGAGGAAACCAGAAGGGAAAGAGACACGTATACCCCAATGTTCATCACAGCACTGTTTATAATAGCCAGGACATGGAAGCAACCTAGATGTCCATCAGCAGATGAATGGATAAGAAAGCAGTGGTACATATACACAATGGAGTATTACTCAGCCATTAAAAAGAATACATTTGAATCAGTTCTAATGAGGTGGATGAAACTGGAGCCTATTATACAGAGTGAAGTAAGCCAGAAAGAAGAACACCAATACAGTATACTAACGCATATATATGGAATTTAGAAAGATGATAACAATAACCTTGTATACAAGACAGCAAAAGAGACAACGATGTATAGAACAGTCTTTTGGACTCTGTGGGAGAGGGAGAGGGTGGGATGATTTGGGAGAATGGCATTGAAATACGTATAATATATATAGAACAAGTTGCCAGTCCAGGTTCGATGCACGATACTGGATGCTTGGGGCTGGTGCACTGGGACGACTCAGAGGGATGGTATGGGGAGGGAAGAGGGAGGAGGGTTCAGGATGGGGAACACATGTATTACTGTGGCAGATTCATTTCGATGTTTGGCAAAACAAATACAATATTGTAAAGTTTAAAAATAAAATAAAATTTAAAAAAAAAGTTGGATAGGGATGAAAGATAGTTAAACTTTCATAATCCACAATATGAAATTAATGAAAATATCTGAAATTGAAAAAATCAAGAAAAAGCAGCATAAACATACTACTTTTTTAAATGGAGGGAAATAAGATATAAGAAAGTTGGAAATGGTTATCACAGGGATAGAGTAAATGATAAAGAACGGGACATAGAACTATTTTTTGTGAGAAGCCTTGTCCAATATTTAAATATAAAATTAAAAATATTTAAACATACTTAAATGGATCCCAAATAAAGGCAATGCCAAAGAATGCTCAAACCACCACACAATTGCACTCATCTCACACTCTAGTAAAGTAATGCTCAAAATTCTCCAAGCCAGGCTTCAGCAGTACATGAACCGTGAACTTCCAGATGTTCAAGCTGGTTTTAGAAAAGGCAGAGGAACCAGAGATCAAATTGCCAACATCCGCTGGATCATTGAAAAAGCAAGAGAGTTCAAGAAAAACCTCTATTTCTGTTTTATTGACTATGCCAAAGCCTTTGACTGTGTGGATCACAATAAACTGTGGGAAATTCTGAAAGAGATGGGAATACCAGACCACCTGACCGGCCTCTTGAGAAACCTATATACAGGTCAGGAAGCAACAGTTAGAACTGGACATGGAACAACAGACTGGTTCCAAATAGTAAAAAGGAGTACAAAGCTGCATATTGTCACCCTGCTTATTTAACTTCTCTGCAGAGTACATCATAAGAAACGCTGGGCTGGAAGAAACACAAGCTGGAATCAAGATTGCCAGGAGAAATATCAATAACCTCAGATACACAGATGACACCACCCTTATGGCAAAAAGTGAAGACGAACTAAAAACTCTCTTGATGAAAGTGAAAGAGGAGAGTGAAAAAGTTGGCTTAAAGCTCAACATTCAGAAAACTAAGATCATGGCATCTGATCCCATCACTTCATGGGAAATAGATGGGGAAACAGTGGAAACAGTGTCAGACTTTATTTTTCTGGGCTCCAAAATCAGTGCAGATGGTGATTGCAGCCATGAAATTAAAAGACACTTACTCCTTGGAAGGAAAGTTATGACCAACCTAGATAGCATATTGAAAAGCAGAGACATTACTTTGCCAACAAAGGTCCATCTAGTCAAGGCTATGGTTTTTCCAGTGGTCATGTATAGATGTGAGAAGTGGACTGTGAAGAAAGCTGAGCACCAAAGACTTGTTGTTTTTGAACTGTGGTGTTGGAGAAGACTCTTGAGAGTCCCTTGGACTGCAAGGAGATCCAACCAGTCCATCCTAAAGGAGACCAATCCTGGGTGTTCATTGGAAGGACTGATGTTGAAGCTGAAACTCCAATACTTTGGCCACCTCATGCAAAGAGTTGACTCATTGGAAAAGACTCTGATTCTGGGAGAGATTGGGGGCAGGAGGAGAAGGGGACGACAGAGGATGAGATGGCTGGATGGCATCATCGACTCGATGAACATGAGTTTGGGTGGACTCTGGGAGTTGGTGATGGACAGGGAGGCCTGGCAAGCTGCAATTCATGGGGTCGCAAAGAGTCGGACACGACTGAGCGACTGAACTGAACTGAAATGGTATCTTACAATGCATTTTGTTCTTCACCTTGTCTTTTCACTTACTATACCTTGAAGTTTTTTTTTAAGCAGTACAGATAAAATCTACGTTTTCTTAATGACTGTCTAATCAGCTATTTTATTGATAAAATGTAACTTATTTAACCAAGCTGATACTGATGCACATTCAGCTTGGTGTCAGATTTTTTAAATTATAGATCCTTAGTGGCAAATCTTTCATGGCATGTTTTTATTTGTATATGTTTAGGATAAATAGCTAGTAGTGCATTTTTAAAAGATTGTTGGAAAAGGGTTTTATGTTTTTCATTTTTTAAAAATATACTTTTTATTTTGGACTAGTTTTTTAAAAATAAAAATGTGGAGGTAGTATAGACAATTCTTGTATACTACACAACTCATATTGCACATTAACATCTTACATTAGTGTGGTCTATTTTATATTAATGAACCAATATTGATAAATTAAAATTAGCTAAAGTGCAAACGTTATTCAGACTTCTGTAGTTTTTAACTAATGTCTTTTTTCTATTTCAAGACATATGTTTTTTGGTGTTTATCTTGCTTTTTTTGTTGTTGTTTGTTTGTTTGTTTTATCAGTTGCTGGTCTGTGGCTTGGCATTAGTCATTAATTTTGGAAAATCCTTCTCCATTATTATTTCAAATATTTCTTCCCGTATATCCTCTTTTTCTTCACCTTCTGATATTTTAATTACATGTATATTACATTTTTAAAAAATTATACTACATTTGTTGGATGTTATATTCTGTTGTTTTTTTTTTTCTCTTTTTGTTTCTTTGCATTTCAGTTGGGAAGTTTCTGTTGACCTAACATTAAGCTAATTGATTCTTTCCTCAGCCATTTCCAGTCAGCTAATAAGCTTCTCAAAATTATTCTTTATTTCATAACACAATGGTTTTGTTTTAGTGTTTAATTTTTATTCTTTCTTAGAATTTACATCTCCCCACTTGCATTACCCATCTCTTCTTGCATGACAGATCCTTTCAACATCTGTGTTACATCTCAGTCTGATTCTGATGTTTGCTTTGTCTCTCCAGAGCGTGTTTTTTCCTGCATTTGGCTTGCCTTATAATTTTTTGTTGAGAGCCAGACATGTCATATTGGGCAAATAAATATGTTGGCCCCTAGTGTGAGGTTTTATGTTGATTTGCTAGGGAGTTGGGCTGTGTTTCATGTTTGAAGTAGCAGTCGATGCTAGTGACTTTGAATTTCTCTGGTCTTCTTGTTTTTTACTTTACTCTTGAGTGATGGCTCTCCCCAGATGCTCTGCACTCAGAGAGAGTTTGCAGATTTCAGTTCTAACTCTGCAACTCCCAGCACTTTCTCTCTCTCAGGCTAGGTCACACTCAGCCTCCAGCAATGTGTCAAAATTGTCATGTAAGTGTTTGTGACTTCAGGGACACCTGCTCCTGGTAAGCAAATGTGACTCTCTATTCTGTGACCTCAGTTCTCTAATGAGTCCAAGAAAAGTCACTGATTTTCAGTTTGTTCAGCTTTATCTCGTTGTAAGAAGTGACCAGTTCCAAGGTCTTTACACATCAAAGCTGAAACTAGAAATCTCCTAGAAGAGGAGATACCTGGATAAATATTGGCAAGTTACCCTCCAAAAAATTTTCACCGATTTATATTTTCATCACTATAACTTAAACTTACTTTTAAATAGTTTGACATCCACACTTGCTAGGATTTGACTTTGAGACTGGGAGACAAACCCTAAGAGGATAGATATTGGAGAAAGTCTTAAAGATAACTTACATCAAAATGCAAATGTATTTTTGCTATGCATTCACATATCTTACTAAATTTTACTGTAGTGGTGGTAGTTGTCTGTTTTGATTTCCAAAGGGACTCATTAGTTTGATCTAAAGAAGGATAAAATGGGGTGAGGTGGATTGTGTTCGAATGTTATTTTAAGAATTTCTCCAGCTATGCTCTTTCTTCATAGGTAATAGGCTAGAACTTTGATTTTGCTAAAAAACTGATTGGTTTGTAGGTATCTGGACTTCCACAAACAAACTGTGTCCCAATATTCTGGAAGTTAGAAATCAAAATTGAAACTTCTAACCTTGGTCTGACTCCAGAAGGGAACAAAGTTCAGCTATTGAGTGTATGCAGCTGACTTTTACACAGAAGTTAATCTTCAGTAGTTTCAAACCTTTACCTCTTCTTTCCTCTTTTAAAACAGAAATATTCTTCATTAGAATTTCTCTGTTTCCTTGATTATTTGCCAGGAAAATAATGAGCGCTTTTTTCCCAATCTATCATTCTGTGTAGAGATGATGAAACAGCGATGAGTTGATTTTTCTCTTTTCCCACGTGAATGTTATTTTTCCATAAATGTTTTTTTCCATAAGTGGAAAATACACTTAAAATCCAGTGAACGCTTTTTCAGTCGGCACATGGCAAAATTCTAACAATTCAATGATTTTGTTTTTCTGTGAAATACAACCTTTCAACCATTATTTTATCTCACTAAATATTTTATTCTGAAATAGGTCATCTTTGGTGTAATGGAGAAAGGATGAAAAGAAAGTTGTGATATTTATCTCAGAATCAAAACAAAGAAAAATTGAGTCAAATAATTTTGAATAATCAAGCCATCTTAATTCAAGCTTAATTTACTCTGAAAGTGAAAGAAGTGAAGCCTGTTTCAAAAGGGCTACTTGGGACTTCCACAGTGGTCGAGTGGTCAAGAATCCACCTTCCAAAGCAGGGGATGCTGGTTCGATCCCTGGTTGGGGAACTAAGACCCCACGTGCCGTGGCAACTAAGCCTATATGCCTCAACTACTGAGATGGCAGGCCACAACGAGAAAGAAGGCCATGCGCTGCAACAAGGAGTGCACACACCTCAGTGAGGGTCCCTGTGTGCTGCAGCTGAGACCTGATGCAGCCAAAAAGGAAACAGCTCCCTAAAGAAGAAAAGCTTTAAAAATTTTTTAATGAAATGGCTACTTAATTATTGGTAAAAATCACAGTGTCATTTGTTCACTCACTTTAGTGTCATTTGTTCACTCACTTTTAAACAAACATGTTTGCAAACGGTAACTTAATTCTATATTCTAAGGTTCATTGGTTAATTCTATATTCTAGGGAATATCAGAAGGCTTGCCATTCTTATAAACAATAAGTTATGAAAAGGAAATAAAATATGAAATAATGCCAATGTGCTTATTGAATCTTTGTTTTGTTAAGCTCTGTGCTCAGAAGATACTGTCAGCCACAGTGAAATGTGACTTTACAAAATGTTATCACTTAATATCACAAAAAATGAAAAAATAAAACAAGTCACACAAGATGCTGAGATTGTGACAAACTGAAGAAGTTGTTTCCACAGTTATATGATAATGTTACTATAAATAGTGTTGAAAACTGTACTAGTTTTTAAACATAAGTCAGGTCCAACTTCTGACTTACTTCTAACCACAGAGGAATATCTATTTCATAGTTTAATCCATTGCCCATCTGGATCCCAATCCAACTCTTCAGACATTCACTGTCTTTCACTAAAAAAACAACTTTAGGACCTAAACAATTTAAGTAAATATGAATTACATTTTTTAGAAGAGATCATGTGGCCAATAAAAGTAAAATTATCAAAATGAAAGCTTACTATCTGAACATAAGGCTTTTCACTTCCAAATCCCTCTGCTTCTGTTTTAACAGAGTTTCTGAGTGGGAGAATGTACAGAAATCGCCCACTTTACAGCTCACATTCTAAACCAGCAGCCTAGAATTAGAGTTTTATCCATGTATGGAGAGGCACTGATAATTATAATATCTTCTACATTCAGTGATCAGAAATTACCCTCGTTCTATTATTTCTCTTCAAGTCAAAAACAAGTTTCTCAAAAGATTCTCATGCTGCTAAGTTGTGCTTCAGTATTCGTTTATCTCATCAAAATTGTGACACACAAAATTTATGTGTCATTTTTTCTTGTTTTGGACTGAAAATATAATTCCAGAGAATACTCTCAATCCTGAAAACTTGCTTATCATGAGAGAAACAATACCAGGAATGATGGTGCCATTTAGGTCTGTGCATGCTAAGTTGCTTCAGTCATGTCTCTTTGCAACCCCATGGACTGTAGCCTGCCCGACTCCTCTGTCCATGGGATTCTCCAGGCAAGAATACTGAAGTGGGTTGCCATGCCCTTCTCTAGGGGATATTCCTCACCCAGGGATAGAACCCACATCTCCTTCATCTCCTGCATTGTCAGGTGTCTTCTTTACTGCTAGCACCACCTGGGAAGCCCTTAGATTTGTAGTCCTGCCAAATAAACACTAACCCTAAGCTTTTGACATGGAGAAGGCAATGACACCCCACTCCAGTACTCTTGCCTGGAAAATCCCATGGGCGGAGGAGCCTGGTAGGCTGCAGCCCATGGGGTCGCTAAGAGTCGGACACGACTGAGCGACTTCACTTTCACTTTTCACTTTCATGCATTGGAGAAGGAAATGGCAACCCACTCCAGTGTTCTTGCCTGGAGAATCCCAGGGACGGGGGAGCCTGGTGGGCTGCCGTCTATGGGGTCGCACAGAGTCAGACATGACTGAAGTGACTTAGCAGCAGCAGCAAGCTTTTGACAAGAGTCTTATTGATGAGAGTCTAATTGATTTCATGATAGTTTAGGGGCTGAAATTTAGTTTGTGAATTTTTTAGATTGGAGATTAACTACTTTCAATAAGCGGTGTGTCCACTCTATCTGTGAGCTAGATCAGAGATTCATTTTATTCTGAATAGACTAGGAACAACAGTAGGAATTAGAAAGAATGGAGAAAGAGAAGTGGGAAATGGGAAATATAGTTGACTTTTTGCTTTTAGAAAATTGGGCATTTCATATTGGTGACCTACTCTCAGATGCAAGAGTGAAAAAGTACTTACACTAGCAATCAACCCCCATGGCAATAAAAATCATGCCAGTGCCATCTCAAGCATGTGTGTAGTAAGCTACCAACTCTTTTTGGAGACCCATTACCTCCTCTCTTTTCTTGATCAATCAACCTACCTACTCACCTTCTCAAAAACATGTGTTATTGTTCAGAACCAATGGTTTGTTTTCTTTGCCCTCTTTTTCCTGATTTTGCCTTTTTAAGCTCTGATAGTAGCATCTTCCAACATTTTGGACCTAAGTAGGTCTATGCTGTGCTGTGTTTAGTCACACAGTCCATGGGATTTCCCAGGCAAAAATACTGGAGAGGGTTGCCATGCCCTCCTCCAGGGGATCTTCTCAACCCAGGGATTGAACCCAGATCTCCTGCACTGCAGGTAGAAAGATGTCTATACAGTTCAGTAATCTGCTGAAAATGTATTATCCCTAGCCTGTGTGATGCTACCAAGTACAGCATCTTCTTATACAATGAATTAGGGTTCAATATAGAATAATGAGTAAGAGCTCAAACCCCAGTGTAAGAAAGCATGGGGTCATGTCCAATCTCCATCACTTTATAGATGTGTGTTCTTAGCAAACTATATAATTCACTGGGTCCTTGTTTTCTCATTGGCAAGTGAGTGTGAAAATAAAACTAGCGTCATGGGTTTTTGAGTCAATATTAAATGAGCACTTAGCATAGAGCATGGCATATAATAGACTCAATAAATGTTTCTATACAAATAAGTTTCAGCAAATGACATTATAAATCTACTCTAACTGTAAAGAAATTGAATACAGCATCCATAGCTTGTTTTTGACTTCCCAGATGGCTCAGCATGTAAAGAATTTGCCTGCAATGTAGATGACACAGGAGATATGGGTTCAGTTCCTGGGTTGGTAAGATCCCTTAGAGTAGGAAATGGCAACCCACTCCAGTATTTTTGGCCTGAAAAATCCCATGGATGGAGGAGCCTGGTGGGCTACAGTCCATGGGGTCACAAAGAGTTGGACACAACTGAGTGACAAGCACCTAAGTCAGATACCTTGTTGAAAGTGACTCCTTGGAAGTGTGGTAAGGAGTTTAAGGTCAATGGATATGCATCTTAGAATCATGTGCTCATTGTGTGACTTTCTGGATTCAAGACACAACTTACAGGGCATAGACTGACTCTGATTCAGATAGGCAATGGACTCTAAATGTCATCCATTGTGCCTTAGGCATTAGACAAATTTGTGGTATTCTAAACATCAGCAATTGTTAATTAATTTAAATATTAAAGCAAGACTGCCATTCCAGGGGGAATTTCTGCCACAAGTAAGGTTCAAAGGTTTTTATCAAAGGTCCAAACAGGTGGTCCGGTCCATTTTGTGAGCTCTTTCTTATAAGCTGACTTAAAATATAGAGTACACTTTTCAGAAACTTTCCTTCTAAAATCGAGACTTGGCCTTTCAGTTACGCATCACGATTCAGCAGGGAAAGAAAGGGTAAAGAATCAGCAATTATTTTCTAGCCAATTACTTCTTGCTAATTTTGAGTGAATTCACGTTTCTCTAATAAGATATGGTTTGAAATTTAAAAGATAAGTGGTAAATGAAGTAACTATTCTCCAAACATTAGGCTCAGTGTTCTTTGTGAGCTCCTATAGCTGTATGATGTAGTTATGTAAAGTCAAAGTCAATTACTCAATTTTTTTTCATAGCAATGTGCAATAGCTCATTTGTTTGTTATCCCATGTTTGTTTATGACTACCCGACAATGCTCTGATCCAGTCTTTGACATTTATTCCTGCAGGTCAGCAGATGACATAAAAAGAGGTTAAACACCAAGTTGTCAATAGACTCTTTGTTAGTTAAGTCTGGTGGAAATTTTGATAGAAAAATGACATTCAAAAACCACTGTTTAAAATAAGGTTTGTGAATGATGCATGGTTTCCAATACTCTATTCTTTCCTTTTTCTCTTTTACCACTGATAATCAAGATTTGGCTATAAATAACTCTCCAGATGCAGAGGCTGAAACAGTCAATCGACATTCTCTGCAGTGTCTTTTATGAGTTCCTGGATGAGTGCCTTCGCATTTTTTTTTTTTTTTCTGATAAGGAAATGTGTTCAGCATGCCGTATACTGGGTACTTCAATATTAGCTCTTTTTCCACAGGGCATTCTAACTTAACATGTACAAAATTATAGATGCTACCTGGCATATACAAAAAGCCATATAAGATACTGATACTATCACCAAGAAATTTCTTTAAAATAAGCCACATTCTAAGGCAGTGTTCCTCACAATGCTACTGTTGCAACTCAAGGAGGAAAGAGACAATCTTTACATCCCTCTAGATCTCCTAAGGAGAGGCTTGCTGTGTCCCAGTGTCTTATCCCTGTATTGAAAAAAGTCAGGGGTAACATTTAGCCTATTTCCTCTTGCACTGTTCTTCCATCTTGATTCCTGGTTGATGTGGGAGACCTATGGTCTTGGATTTCCTCTGCCCAAAATAAGAAATAGACAATGGACTAGCTATAACAATCATTGTTGAAGAATTCTGAGTGACTGAGGTTAAAATTGGTAATAGTCATTAAGATATCAATGCAAATCATTTCTATCTTCATCTCTAACTTAATGAAAAGTCTTCGACTCAGGTAGCTAGATTATTTCTCCATGTGTATTTCCCTGCAGTGGGTTAGTCTTACTGCCTAGTTTCTACGAGAATGAGTTATAAATTGCCCTGCTGTTAGTCTTGCTGCCTTGCTTCTGTGAAGCAGGATTATAAATTGGAGGAGACTTTGCTGATCCCAAAAAGATTTTCTGAAATAGCTCTGTGGTCAAAATAAGAAATAATTTTTGAGAAGAAGCAGTTTCTCAAGACAACAGTTAAGGAAGAGTTAGGAGCATTAGTCTTTTGCCCTCAGGGCTGGATTCATGGGCATGCAAAGTGCTCAGGAGAGCCTTGGGCTTGGTTTAATGCTCTACTTTTGCCAATTTAAGATTCTTAATTTTATTCTCAAACTCGTGTGATCCTCATCAAGTGTTCATGAGCAAAGCATAGGGATTCACTGAGACTCAAAGCAAGTACAAGTGTATTAATTAGGTCTATGACTAAGGGAGTGGTGGGGGGAGGCAGTCTGACAGCCATGAGAGGTCATGCTTTCCTTTTGCATGAGAACTTGCTTCAAATGTAGATAGAAAACAATGGAGTTCTAAGAAACAAGAACAAGTAAGGAACTCTATCACATCCTTTCTTACGCTTGTTTAGCTGATCACATGTGCTAGCAATCATGACATAAAGGAAACAGAGAGAGAGAGTGATCTATTATTACCTTTCTGTTTAGTCCTTTCTTACCCATCTAGTAGTTGAAGGTATAGCGTGGTAGCAGAATGTATGAATATTGAGAAGTGAAATAAAAACAGTTGAGTTAGTATCCTGTAGCATTTTCACTCTTCCACAAAATACATATTCATGTATGAGCTACAAAATACAAATTACATAAAATAAAAGCACTTTACTGCTTTTACTTTTGTATTTAAGACTGGCATGCATAATATAAAGATGAATGATAAAATTCATGATGAGAATTTGAAGTTTTATCTTTTCTCAATTTATAATGGCATTAAATAAAAAATTAATAAAACACCATGACAAGTCAAGAGAGAGATGGTGGAAGAAAGGGAAAAGCTTTAGATCTAAATATATCCAAAGTTTCATCTCTAAATGTGATAGTACATTGTTTTCTGCTTTTTGAATATGACATTCTGCATTTTCATTTTGTTCTGGGCCCTGCAAGTTATACAGCTGACCCTCGTTGCTCCAGAACTGCTTGCTAATTCATTTTGCTAAGTCATTAAAAGATGTAGTTTGGGAAGAATGGAATGGAGGTGAGGCACTGAGAAATTCCTCAAGCTTCTTCTCTCCAAAGGCCTGGTGGACTCTATTTATTGAGGTTTTAATAAATAAAGGTTTTAATGAGGTTCTTTCTTGCCTTATTGTAAAATTATTTTAATAGTAATAGTTTCCATCAGTTTTCCAACCAAAGAGTGGTCTCAATATCCCTACTTGTTTTTGATTTTCTAAACATACACAAATTTAAGTTATCTTTGCTTTCATTACTCCCCACAGAGCAAGTTCAGGAACTTGTATTCAAATATCTGCCTTCAAAACCATTTCCTTTTCATTCCATCTTTAATCTCGTAATTTGAGGTCACTAAAAATATGCTACAAATACCCTGCAGAGTTTGATCCTTTCCTTTTCTCTTTTTTCTTGTGTTCTGGTTTCTTCTCATTTATTCTTAGACACACAGAATTGCAGTCAGAATCTAGGACTTTGTAGATGTCCTATTGGTTTCTAAGAAAGAAAAAAAAAATGAGTCACATCACTAATACTGTTTAAAGTTCTCATAAGAGGCCACAACCTACTGACCAAGATGTCAATAATGTTTTAGCCCTGCCTGCAATTCTAGCTGCTGCCTTTCATCACCTTAAAGTAAATCTTTTGATCTTAGTATAACCTCAGTCTTGCCTTTTCAGTTGCTTTGATCCCAAATCTCACACCATCGAATTCCTGGAGTCTTAGTATCAGAAAATGCTAAGAACGAAATCCTCTTCTGATTTCTTTTATCCATATCCTAACAGAAACTTTAAAGTCTGAGAGCAGTTTTCATTCCTGGCCCCTATAGATGTTCCCTGCCCCATTTCTGCCTTACTGTCAACATTCCAGAAATATTGTTATTTATAGTTTTTCAGGCTTTCCTCATAGTTCATTTGGTAAAGAATCTGCCTGCAATGCAGGAGACCTGGGTTCGATTCCTGGGTCAGGAAGATCCTCTGGAGAAGGAAATGGCAACCCACTCCAGTATTCCTGCCTAGAGAATCCTATGGACAGAGGAGTCTGGCAGGCTATAGTCCACGGTGTTGCAAGAGTTGGACACATCTTAGCAACCAAACCACCACCATAGTTTTTCAAATGTGCCTAGTGTTTCAGATCCCCTTACATCTCTCATGTTAGTCCTTCTATTTAGATCTCCTTCCCTGTCTTCTTCACCCAGATAATTACTTTTCAAGCCTTAAGTATCATCTCAAGCATAAGTAAATCCTCACAGTTCTCATTACAAGGAAAAATAGATTTTTCTATTTCTTTCATTTTGTATCTATATGAGATGATGGATGGTCACTAAACTTAGTATGTTATTTCATGATGCATGTAGATAAAATCATTATGCTGTACACCTTCAATTTATATAGTTAAAAAAAAAAAAGAAAGTTAGTCTCTCAGTTACGTCTGACTCTTTGAAACCCTGTAGACAGTAACCCACAAGCTCCTCTGTCCATAGAATTCTCCAGGAAATAATACTGGAGTGGGTAGCCATTCCCTTCTCCAGGATATCTTTCCCAACCTAGGGACTGAACCCAGGTCTTCCTTTACCATCTGAGCCACCAAGGAAGCCCCAAGTTATATAGTACTGAACATCAATTATATCACAATAAAACTTGAATAAATAAATTAATTAAATTAACTGAATCAGATGTGCTTTAATAAAATATATGATATCTCTTTTGGATATTATTTATGTGGCCCTAACCCAGAGAACACCAATATATGTATACAAATTATATGCACTAGCATTATTCTCCTAGGATTTTTAAAGTCATAGAATCTTAAAATTAGAAAGAACCTCTGAATATCACACTCAATGCAGAAATCCCTTTACAAAATTTTGCTACTCATTATCCATCTTATAATTTCATTTCTGTTTTATTCTCTTAACCATGGTTGAAGGAAAAGGATGATAGATAGAAAGTGATAGTTAGATAGACGGGTGCTTTCTATCCAAAGCCAACTGCCAATATAAATTCTCTTTTCCAGAAACCTACTGAAATCAGGAATGAGCTCCTCAAGTCAGATATAGGGGAAAGGTCACCAGAATCTTTTACAATACCTAGATTTGGGGAAATCTTTTCCCAAGGATATCCCAGAGAAGACTCCACAAAATTTCCAGGTATTCAAGAGTTTCATTATTAGCTCAGCTAAAGATAAGCCATTTAGAGAGCAGTTTTAAGTTCTACTTATGGGGTTTAGCTAGAATTTTTATTTCTTAGGATTTTTTTGAATCTTTTCCCTTCTTGGGAAAGTAAACTGCCCGGGTTGTCATTTTCTTGTGTCCTGCCTCACTTATAAAATTGATGTCTGTTCTTTTTAGATTAGAACAAGTATAGTGGCCTCCAAGAAATAATTTACAGGTTTTTCGAGTTTTCCAATATCAGTATCTGCTGTATGTATGTACCTCTGTCACAGCTACCTTCACATAAACACATAGACATGTGTTTATACAGACTCATACAGACTTTAGCAAGCCTGATGGTCAGATTGAGGATTGATGATCACCTGTCCATATGCCTAGGGGAACAAGTTTGATGATCAAGGCCTTGGCCAGGAACCCTACACATGAATTTTCCTTCATGAACTGCTTGCCAGTTCTTTATGAGATTTAAGGGTCTCTGACCTTGTTCTGTCTCTCTGCTGATTCCCACTACTGCTGAAATAGACAATGCCTACCTAACTTCACCAGCTTGTTTTGAGAGTCAAAAGAAAAACAATATTTATGCAGAGTTAAAGTGCCATGGAAGTGGAAAATTTTCATGTTCAGTCTTCTATCCATACTGTGAGTTAACTGTTTAGGTTCCTTTGTGTTATAAATTGGTTGGTACAGGTGGAGTACAGCAGAGAAGAAAGGGCTACGATAGGTGGGAAGAGGTGTCTGAAAAAGGAAAAATTGACTAAACAGTGTTGGCTTGTTTCATGTACTGATTTAGACCTTTTCTTAATCAGAGACTCTTTATTGAATCCTGAATGTCCTTCTCTGAAAAGAAGATGAATTGTCAATAAACCAGGACAACGGGATGGAGAAAATTCTTACTCATGCTTTAACGCTGTGGATTACTTCCTCTTCCCCTTTCTTGTCCTTTAAGAACCAGAGTTGCCCCATTGATAAATAATGAAGGCAGACTTGCTTCTGGGAAGATTCCCTGAGTGCCCACAGCACTCAGACTGTAGTTAAGTACCACCATCTGTGGCCTGTGGCATTGTGCCCACTGTAATAACTAAAGCAACAAATACTTCCTGCTCCAAAAGTCACCAAGCATGCATGTGCCGCCCAAGGGTCATCCCGGAGGCTTTATGTCTCTTCTCTGACAGAGCTTGTTCGTCATAATTGAGCCAGGATGGCGGAGGCTTTGACTGTTTTTTTTAATTTTATTTGTAATGTTCCTTCAAGGCTCCAGACTCACTGGAGACATCCTGACACTGTATGCTTTGTCTAGCACAATGTGATGCCCTTTACCTAAAGAGTGAGTGAGCCTCATAAAGGTGCTGCCTTCCCCCCAGAACAAACAACGGAAATGCATCAGGAGAGCTCAGCTGCAGACAGAATGCACATCATGAAGCAGGAGCCACCATGGGATTCCTTAGATGAAAGCCAATTTCAATGAACATTGTGTTTCAAAGCCTGCTTCCTCTTGCTCCGTAAGAGCCGCAGAAGGAACATCCCACTTGCGTCTGCTGACACAAAAGAATGCTGTGGCTGGGAGATCTTATCAAGCCTTCCTGTGCCACAGTAACAGAGCTCCACTTGTGTCTTGTAAGAATTACTCATTGTTTCATGGGGACGACTGACTCCTTTGGGTGGGATCTGATGGCATCTCATGGAGTGGAGGTAGGTGGTGCTGGGAGGTCAGCCAGCCACATGACCCGGCTTGCTGGCTTCGGGGAAGTCAGAGAGGGGAGCAGACTTCACCCAGGCTGTTGAATAGCTAAACACATAAGGTTAAACTATTAAAACAGGCCTATGGGCTTCCCAGGTGGCGCTAGTGATAAAGAACCCGCCTGTCAATGCAGGAAACAAGAGATGCAGGTTAGATCCCTGGGTTGGGAAGATCCCTGGCAGAGGGCAAGGTAACCCACTTCAGTATTCTTGCCTGGAGAATTCCATGGACAGAGGAGCCTGGTGGGCTACAATCCACAGGGTCACAAAGAGTTGGATATGACTGAAGCAACTTAGCACACAACACATACTGTTCACTTACTACTATCTTCAACTGTATAAGATGAGAACAAAAATTAAAGTGTTGGTCAGAGTTTTTCTGTTGGTATAAGCTGTTTCTTCTCTTTTAATCAATTCACCTACAGCTGGGTTATTCTGATAAAACTGAAAAGAATAAAGGAAAAATTTTTTTGAAAACAGAAATATATTTATTTAAAGCCATCTCTGGAGAATTTAGATGTTAATAAGTAAACATATTAGTGTTTATGACCTAAACCTCAAAAATAAATGCTTTTTTATGAAGATGAACCTCAGGTTTAAAGGCCTCACCTTTACATTTAAGAATGTAAGTTAATAATATTGGATTAATTAAATTTGGTCAAGTCAAAATGATGTATCCTTCACTTAGAAAGTTTGTGGCTTCCCAGTTTGGGTCTCTTCTAATAGGGAACATTGGTGGTTACCTGCTTAGCTGTGTGGAGAGTAGATTTCCTCCTCTTCTTTCTAAATGCTTGATGAGTAATTATTACATATAAGAAATACATAACTGGAAGTATGATAGGCTAGGGAAAAAGGATGACCATGTGTTTCCCAAGGGGACAATGCTTGAGATTAACAGTTTTAATCCCTCCCTCCTATATCTCCATGTGGCACTTTCTGAAATGCCCTTTGCCCTAAATGTACCCATATTCAGTTGTTTCAATTACCAGAATTATTTTCTTCTTTCTCTGTTAAGATTCTGAAAATCAAAATATTACCAAAATACATCTCTGATATTAACATATTTTTTATTGAAATTATCAAATGTTGTAAATAGATGGTTTTCTCTCAGAGAGCTGTGAGCATCTTGAGGAAAGGAGTTGGATAACGTTCATCTTCCCGTCTCCATTGCCAAGCAAAATGTCTTGCACATATTCAGTTCAGTTCAGTCAGTCCTGTCCAACTCTTTGCAACTCCGTGGACTGCAGCACACCAGGCCTCCCTGTCCATCACAACTCCTGGAGTTTACTCAAACTCATGTCCATTGAGTCAGTGATACCATCCAACCACCTTATCCTCTATCATCCCCTTCTCCTCCTGCCTTCAATCTTTCCCAGCATCAGGGTCTTTTCAAATGAGTCAGTTCTTCGCACCAGGTGGCCAAAGTATTGGAGTTTCAGCTTCAACATCAGTCCTTCCACTGAATATCCAGGACTGATTTCCTTCAGGATTGACTGGCTGGATTTCCTTGCAATCCAAGGGACTCTCAAGAGTCTTCTCCAACACCACAGTTCAAAAGCATCAATTCTTCGGTGCTCAGCTTTCTTTATAGTTCAACTCTCACATCCTTACATGACCACTGGAAAAACCATAGCCTTGACTAGATGGAACTTTGTTGGCAAAGTAATGTCTCTGCTTTTTAATATGCTGTTTAAGTTGGTCATAACTTTTCTTCCAAGGAGCAAGCATCTTTTAATTTCATGGCTGCAGTCACCATCTGCAGTGATTTTGGAGCCCCCCAAAATAAAATCTTACACTGTTTCCCCATCTATTTGCCTTGGTGTGATGGGACCAGATGCCATGATCTTAGTTTTCTGAATGTTGAGTTTTAAGCCAACTTTTTCACTCTCCTCTTTTACTTTCATCAAGAGGTCCTTTAGTTCTCCTTCACTTTTTGCCATAAGGGTGGTGTCATTTGCATATCTGACATTATTGATACATATTTGTGTTGACTAAATATTTATTGGATGGCTGAATAGATGGATGGATGGATGGTTGGATGGATGGATGAGTGGATGGCTGGCTATGCTGTAGTGCGTAGAGTTACACATGACAGTTCAACTTAGATTGTCTACATGGTTCTTGACATGACCACAACTAGGCCTTTTATCCTCTAAGACATTATTATCCCACTACATTAGGTGCATAGAATGAAGAGATTTTCAAGATCACATAGTTCAGTTCCTTCATTTGACTGTCAAGGAAATGAGACTCAGGGGGAGAATCTGATTTATTCATAGTCCCCCAATTAATACACGCCAGATCTGGGTTAAAATCCAGATGCTTTCTTTTTAGTCAAATGTCCACTACACTGTTGCTTTCTATGACTCAGCTCCGGAGGCTTTAAAGTACCCTGTGGAGCAATCTGTCTCTCCTGGCTTGTCTGAGCAATGTAAGAGAAACCCGGCTAGAGCAGAACTGGGTGAAAGGGGCCACCCTGGAGCTGCTGAATTCATACGCTGATGGGCTGAAGCAAGGTAAGAACCAGAGTGACTGGCCTTGATTCAGGCTGATATTATTCCGTGTTCCTCTCAGAAGGTGCCCCACTCGTAAATCAGTGGATGGTGTCCAATCCCTCCCTAGTCTCCTGGATAACCTTTGGCAATAGCGCGGTCCAGCCGTATTCCACTGGCCAAGATTTCCATTTTATGCAGGGTCCAGCCTTTTACAGCCCTTTCCAAAGAAGCTTACACTTCTCCACTTAATGATGAGGTTGATGTAATGATGCTATCTCTAGATCCTCCTGCCATCAGGAAGTGCTCCCAAAATATCACTAATGATTGCCTGGACTCCTGTATCTCTGAATTATGCCCAGTCACACTGCATCTAAATGCTTGTGGTTAACCTACACTTAAGCAATATGTTGTTATTTAAGAATTTAATCTTTTATTTTGTAACAAACTCTAAGGGAAAAAAATCCGAAAAAGAATACATGAATCACTCTGCTGTACACCTGAAATTAACACAACATAAGTCAAATAAGTCAACTATACTTCAATTCAAAAAGAAAAAGAAAATCTAACCTTTTAGATTCCACTCTTTTAAATTGAACACCTAACAACAGAGATGAATCTCAAAATAATTATGCTGAGTGAAATAAGACAAATAAAAAGAGCATATACTGTATGATTTCATGTATATAAAACATTTATGCTTCTGATTCAACCTGACTAACACAGTATTTGGGTTGAATTTTAAAAAGTTGCATTTTTTAAAAAGTTCAGTTCTGTTCAGTCGCTAGTCATGTCCAACTCTTTGCGACCCCATGAACCGCAGTACTCCAGGCCTCCGTGTCCATCACCAACTCCCGGAATCTACCCAAACCCACGTCCATTGAGTTGGTGATGTCATCCAACCATCTCATCCTCTGTTTTCCCCTCCTCCTCCTGCCCTCAATCTTTCCCAGCATCAGGGTGTTTTCAAATGATTCATTCAGCTCTTTGCATCAGGTGGCCAAAGTATTGGAGTTTCAGCATCAACACCAGTCCTTCCAATGAATACCCAGGACTGATCTCCTTTAGGATGGACTGGTTGGATCCTCTTGCAGTCCAAGGGACTCTCAAGAGTCTTCTCCAACACCACAGTTAAAAGCATCAATTCTTCGGCACTCAGCTTTCTTCACAGTCCAACTCTCACATCCATACATGACTACTGGAAAAACCATAGCCTTGACTAGACGGACATTTCTTGGCAAAGTAATGTCTCTGCTTTTGAATATGCTACCTAGATTGATCATAACTTTCCTTCCAAGGAGTAAGCGTCTTTTAATTTCATGGCTGCAGTCATCATCTGCAGTGATTTTGGAGCCCCCCCCAAAATAAAGTTTGACACTGTTTCCACTGTTTCCCCATCTATTTGCCTCTAGCACTTTATATACATGAAATCATACAGTATATGCTCTTTCTGTCCGTCTTATTCCACTCAGCATAATTATTTTGCAATTCATCTCTGTTGTTACGTATATAATATAGTTGGGCTTCCCCGGTAGCTCAGTGGTGAAGAATCCACCTGCAATGCAGGCGACACAGGTTCAATCCCTGTGTTGGGAAGATCCCCTGGAGGAAGTCATGGCAACCCATTCCAGTAGTCTTGCCTGGAGAATCCCAGAGACTGAGAAGTGGGGTGAGCTATAGAGCCCATGGGGTTGCAAAGAATCAGACATGACTGAAGTGACTGAGCACGCACACACATATAATATAGTTACAGAGGTATGACCTTATGGAATTGTTGCATACGGTTAATTCATGTCTGTAAAGTTGTTGTCTTCACATCCGATGTTGGAACTTGAAGTCCAAGGAAAGGCTATCCGGAAAGGAAGGTGGGTGTAAAGTGGGGAAGAGCCTATTTCAGAACAAGCTAGAATCCAAGTGCACAAGCAGTAGTTCAAAGGAGATTGAAATTTGTATCAGTTCTTAATGACTTTGACCTTGATTACACAGATTTCCTGAAGAAGCAGGACACTCATCACAGAGCTAAACATACATACCTGGCCCAGGAGTTGGAGAAACTGGAGGAAGAGCCGGACACAGAGGAGTCACAGGCCCAGCTGCTGCCTCCTGCAGGAGGTGAGACAGCTGTGAAGAAACAAGCTATGTATCAACTATGAAATGGCTGCAATTTCACACTGCCTCCAAATTTTGCACAAGAATGTCTTTCTGCCCACTCGAAGACACAGGAGAGAGATTCTGGGAAATACAGTTCCGAGTCCTCAAGTTTACTCACTGTCAGAGTTATTCTTTGACAACTTGGTACTCAAAAACATTTTTAAAATCACACTTTATCTCCAAATGAAGATAATAACAGAGTCATGTCTCCACCTAACATGATGCACCTATCCCAAGAACAACCCAAACACTAATCTTTGCCCAGAAGAGGATCCAAAGTTTGTTTTTTTTTTTCTTCACTTTGGGTGATGTTTGATTTTAGTGTGCCCCTAATTCACACTTCCCCTTTGCTATCCTTTACTACATCTACTATTAACACATCTTATGTTAGATAAGAAAATGAGAATAAGACATAGCACAAATGCAAAAATAATTGGGTAAATATATATATATATATATATATATATGTATAAGTATATATGTATATAAACTATATGTAACTATACATTTATTGTTGTTGTCATTTAGTCGCTATGTCGTGTCGACTCTTTTGCGACCTCATGGACTGTAGCCCACCAAGCTTCTCTGTCCAAGGGATTTCTCAGGCAAGAATACTTGAGTGGGTTACCACTTCCTTCTCCAGGGGATATTCTTGACTCAGGGAATTGAACCCATGTCTCCTGCATTGCAGGTGAATTCTTTTAATACTGAGCCACCAGGGAAGCCCACACACATATATATACATGGTCATATCACAGGGCTGCATTTAAAGGGGTTACAAAGAGTTGGACACAACTTAGTGACTGAACAAAACCAACATATCACAGTAAGAAAGAAATACTCATAACTATTACAGTATTTATATCTGCAACTGGTTGTGTGGTCATAGCTGATATTTATAACTACTTCCGCCCACTTCCCATTCCATATTCCCTTCATCTTCAGCAAATACTTCAGCTAGTTGTGGATCCTTGCCTGGTGGAGTGAACCAAATCTTCATTCCTGAAGGGTCTGGGTCATTAGCAGTCTTAATAATTGAATTGATGTAGCTTTATCAGAAGATATGGGAATATTGAGATGCAACCTAGAGGATCTTTAACACTGGAGACATTTTCTCTAACCTTTTTGTGCAGAATCAGCCCAGGTTCAGTCACTCCCTTCTTTCACTGTTGATCCAATGGCATGAGTCAAGGGGCACCCCGTTCAACAGAATCATCCTCGGGTGTCCTGATGGAAGCACTTATCTCTTGGGAACTAAGACCTCTGGACCAGCAGTGCCTAACATCATAGGGACAGGAAGCAAAAGCTGACTGGATCACCAGGGACAGTCCTGAGAGGAACCTTTCCCATCATTACCCCTTATTCCAAGACCTATGCATCCTGGGTGCGGGAGAAACAAAAATAAGCATTGGATGATGATTTGGAGCATGTTTGATCCTGGACATCTCACCATAACTGAGTCTTCAAAAGGCCATTCTATGGCTGCGATCCGAAAGTCTACAAGCAATAAATGCTGGAGAGGGTGTGGAGAAAAGGGAACCCTCTTACACTGTTGGTGGGAATGCAAACTAGTACAGCCACTATGGAGAACAGTGTGCAGATTCCTTAAAAAACTGGAAATAGAACTGCCATATGATCCAGCAATCCCACTGCTGGGCATACACACAGAGGAAACCAGAATTGAAAGAGACACATGTACCCCAGTGTTCATCACAGCACTGTTTATAATAGCCAGGACATGGAAGCAACCTAGATGTCCATCAGCAGATGAATGGATAAGAAAGCTGTGGTACATATACACAATGGAGTATTACACAGCCATTCAAAAGAACACATTTGAATCAGTTCTAATGAGGTGGATGAAACTGGAGCCTATTATACAGAGTGAGGTAAGCCAGAAAGAAAAACACCAATACAGTATACTAACGCATATATATGGAATTTAGAAAGATGGTAATGACAACCCTGTATGCAAGACAGCAAAAGAGACACAGATGTATAGAACAGTCTTTTGGACTCTGTGGGAGAGGGGAAGGCGGGGGGATGATTTGGGAGAACGGCATTAAAACATGTATAATATCATATGTGAAACGAATCGCCAGTCCAGGTTCGATGCAGGATACAGGAAGCCTGGGACTGGTGCACTGGGATGACCCAGAGGGGTGGTATGGGGAGGGAGGTGGGAGGGGGGTTCAGGATGGGGAACACGTGTACACCCATGGAGGATGCATGTTGATGTATGGCAAAACCAATACAATATTGTAAAGTAAAAAAAAAAAGGCCATTCTATCATTTTGTCAAGCCTGCTGTTTCAGGGTGGTGGGGAACATGACAAGACCAGGGAGCTGCATGAGGCAATTGCTGTACCTCATTGGCTATGACATAATTTTTTTTGGTCATAAATGATGGTTTGTGGAATATCATGATAATAAACAAATCATTCTTTATATGGTTTTGGTGGTGGTTTGGGCAGAAGCATTGTGGGCAGGGAAGGAAAATCTATATCTAGAGTAGATGCCTATTCCAGTAAGAACAAAACACTGTCCTTTCCAGGACAGAAGATCTAATCTAATGTAATCAATGTGCCAGTAGGTGGCTAGTTAGTATCTGGGAATTGTGCCATGCCAGGGCTTACTGTTGACCTCTGCTATTAACATATTGGGCTCTCACAGCAGCCACAGCCAGGAAGTCCCTGGTAAGCAGACGACTATGAGCCCCTGCAAAATTTTCATCTTAGCTGCCATGGTCACTTTATTCATGAGCCAACTGAGCAATGACAAAGTTGCTGGAGAAGCAGGCTGATTGAGGTCCACAGAATGGCTAATCTTCTCCATCTGATTTTTAAAATACTCCTCTGTTGAATTCACCCTTTGGTAAGGATTCACATAGAAATAAATATCTTCACATGCCTTGACCATTTGGAAAGCTCTGTCAACCCGCTTTCCCTCCGGATCCCTTTGACACCAATTTTTCAATCATGTTCCTTCCAAATCTCTTGATGTTCAGCCAAGTATTAGCCATGGCCCATAAACTAGTATAGTATACTTCTGGACATCTCTCCTTACTAGCAAAATGGACAACCAGGGGCAGTGCTCAATATTCTGGCACTGGGAAGATTTCCCTTCACCCCTGGTCTTCAGGGTAAGACCGTTAAGCTTCAACTGTCCATTTTGTTCTTAGCTGACCACTTTTGCATGCCATCTACCTATTGTGCAGAACCATGGCGGAACAGGCCTGACCTGAGTGTTTTCTTCCTCCAACACAGGGAGCTCCCCAGGAGGCCATAGGTACAGATTAAGAGAAAGAAGACAATATATCAAGGATAGAGGCTCTGGATATACTGGCCACTTGCTCATACAGCATACTTGTGCCTTCATGTTCCACTCAAGCCCAATTTTGTATATAGCACTCTCACTTGAGAATGAAATACTTCAGTGCATGTTTAACTTTGTGGCTCAGTGGGTCAGATAATACCTAGCTCAGGTCACATGGTACATTAGTAACCTGTGGCCAAGCATTCAATGTCTACCAAGACTCAGTAGCAAAACATAAGCTATTTCTTAAAAGAATAGTTATCCACAGAGGATGGCAGGGCTTTATTCTAAAATCCTAAGGATTTGCATTGTGAGCCACCTATAGGAACCTGAAAGAGGCTCTAAATATTATAGCAGTCATATAAGTCAATGACATTTCAAGCACCATTGGATCTCCTGGCTTACGGTCCAAGTGTAACCAAGTAGGACCCTTTGGGCCTTCCTGGGACAGAGCCATACCCAGTACCCCACCCAGTAACTCCTCTCTGAAGGACCAGATAATACTATTTGATGCACACCTCCTGACTTATTTTATAGATGCTAAAGTGTGTGTTAATCTCTCAGTCATTACTGACTCTTTGTGACTCCATGGAATTCTCCAGGCAAGAATACTGGAGTGGGTTGTCATTCCCTTCTCCAGGGGATCTTCCCAACTCAGGGGTTGAACCTGGGTCTCCCACATTGCAGGCAGATTCTTTACCATTTGAGCCACCGGGGAAACCACCACCAAATGGAAGACATTAACTACTTGAAGATCATAAACCCCTAGACTTCCTGGTGCCTGACGACGGATAACGTTAACCCCTGTGACAGTGCCTTGTTACCTCAACATCAGCTGATCAGAGAATCATGCACAAATTAATCACACACCCTGTGACTGCTCCCCCCCCACCTTGCCTTTAAAAATACTTTGCCAAAACCCTTCCGGGTGTTTGGGGGTGGGGGGTCATGAATCACCCATTCTCCTTGCCTGGCCCTGAAATAAATGCTTCTCTGCTCAAAAGTCTGACGTTTTGGTTTATTGGCCTCATGTGCATTGGGCACATGAACTGGCGTTCAGTCACACAAGCGGCAGTGGCAGTCTGGGCTTAGGACAGAGCTTGCTCTTGTTCTGGGCCCCTGCTCGCAACTTGTAGCTTTTTAGGTTACTCGGTAAATGTGTGAAAAAGTGTCCTTAACGTGTCACAGACTGGACCCCTAGATATTTCACTGAGGTTGCAGGTCCTTGATTTTTCATGGGGTTTATTCCCCACCCTCTGACAGGCGAATGTCTTATCACTGTATCGAGAACAGTTGCTCCTTTCTGCTCACCTTATGCACAAATCAGAGAATCTGGAGGATCCGGGCATTATGAGGCAGCTGTAAGGCTGGACACTGTCTCACACCAATGAGATGTGCCAGCAGGTAAGCAACAGAGTGAATGAGCAACAATACACATGCTGCTTCCGTTCCTCCCTCCACATCTCCCATGAGCATCTTTCTTAGAGCCCATTTGTACCTGAAACATACAAGAACAGAAGTTCCAGGAAATGTAGTTTATCCTCACCACATTGACACATTACAAATCTATCACAAATACAGTTTATAATAGATGATTATAGGGTGGAGAATTGAAATTAAAAGAAAAATAAACCAGTAGATGCTTATCCTGGCATGATCTTCTTTCCTGAGGAATCCATACGACAAAATAATTTCTCTTACCTACAGGGCCTTCATTCTACAGGCTATGTGTGCTGTGTTCTCACCCTGGGGAGATTTTCAAAAAAGAGCTATTTCCAGAAACATATATTATTTTGTAATAAATAAATGCTTAACAATGTGAAAATAGATTCACAGTTTGAGTGTATTTATCAATTGCTTTTCCAGAGAGGCTGAAGCTTGTTTTTTTTTTAATGTTTAGTCTTCAGAGAATAAGAATTTGCTTTTAAGTTAAAAAGTGTGCTGTGGGCCAGCAGCAGGGAGATATACTTCTGCATTGTGGGGAAGAGAAAGCCTCAGAATTTGCTCTCCAGGCCGCCTGGAATGCTGCTCATCATGGTGCTGGAGAAGGCCAGTGTGGCTTCAGAATGGACTGTCTGCATCTTGGCATGTGGAATCTTCCTTTTGTTTCTGAAGTCTATTGTCTAAGAGAGAGCTGACATTAACTTTTGTCTCTTACTTTATGAATCTACAGCTTCCTCTTAGAAAGTAGTTAAGATGATTGCAAGGAAGGCATGTGTATGTGGGAGAGAGGGACAGGCTTTTCAGTGACTTAAAGGACAGAATTCTCAGCTGAGAGCAGCAAAAGGAAGAGAATGTCCAAATGAGACCAAGGGGAAGGTGGTTTTCAAGTCAACCTTTTCTTATCTCAAGCCAACTCCGGTGCTGGTGTTTCTAACTATTCCCGTCACGCAGTAACAATTGTCAACACCTGCCTCAGGCTCAGGAGTTGGGAAAAATCACAAGTGGGCAAGAGACATAAGCACACAACCAACATGACCATTTTAATGACGGAATTGGTCACCTCAGATAATTTGCTGAATTGAAGCATTAAAAGAAGAAGTCATATAGTGTCTTTGACATCGTGTTGGCTGAATAATCATTTAATAAATATAATTGGATGGTTGCCTACGTAAAGAAAAGAGTCATATCTGCTATTCATACAAACATTTGGCAAGTATTTGGCCCTATCCCCAAAGAATTCTGATTTCTTTTCTCCCCCCACCAGTTTGGTTCTTGAAGCTTTAAAATCCCAAATAAAGTTGATTCTTAGGATTTGAGCATATTGGGCTCACAATAGAGACCCTGAACCACTAGACAAAGGAGGGAGGGACATAGAACAGAATGGAAAAAATTATTGAAATTTTCCACCCATGACCTAGACACACCCTCATGCAAACAAGACTTTTAGGCTAAGGCTATATTTTACAATAATGTGATAAAACACTTGATAAGCCCACAGAGGATAAGCAGTAGTTTTTGTTTTTTTCCCAATTCTCTGAAATCCAGTACCACATGCTGAGCAGTTGGACGGAAAAGCCATTTGTCATCTCTGTTTCCAAATGTCTATTTCCTTTCTGGAGCCCCAGCAGTTTGAGGTGCTGTCAAAGGCGAGAGGCCATCATGTCAGTGGCTCTGATCTCGCATCCACCCTTGTCCTCACTGCGTCCATCTCCACCACTTGCTAGCCAGCTCTGACAAGAGGTGCTGGGCTGGGAGGTCATGGGAGGAGCTGTCAGGCATGTTTCTTTTCTGGCTCTGCAGTTGGCTCTTCATCACGCAGGAAAAGGCAGAGAGTCAGAGACAAGCTTCTTGAGTGCTTTCTCCCCTTTGTAGGCCTCTCCCAGTGCTCTGGAACAGGGGCCAAGTAACCCAGTCCCTTGAAAAGTTGTCTCAGTCCTCAATACCTTGCTTTCTTCCCTCAACACCTTTTTGAAACGCTATTCTTATAATCACAATGAGAAAATAAAAGTACTTAAGTTCTGTTCTTAATAGTAAGCACTCAAATAATGGCAAAGGTGGTCTTACAACTAAGACTAAAGGTGGCTTCCCTGGTCACTTAGCGGAAAAGAATCCACCTGCCAATGCAGGAGATGCAAGTTCGATCCCTGGGTCAAGAAGATCTCCTGGAGGAGGAAATGGCAACCCACTCCAGTATTCTTGCCTGGGAAATCCCATGGACAGAGGAGCCTGGTGGGCTACAGTCCATGGGGTCACAAAAGAGTTGAACATGGCTTCGTGACTAATAAAAACAAAGTGGATTAACGGACTTTTTCTTTAAAAAGAAGTGATACATCTTCTACATTTTCATTTGTATTTGACTTTCGACTGCCAGACCCAGGAACACTCTGAAGCTTCCTTGTGGTTTGTCATATGCTATATGTTACTTTGATGCTTTGCAGGTTTCAAAGAGCCTTTACACAAAAAATGATCTCATTGGGTCCTCAGATAACCCTGGGAGGTGGGCAGGGTTGATGGCTATTCTATCACCGCCTCTCATAAGGGGGGATGGGGGGTGGAGTAAATAAGTTATGTAACCAGACCAAGGTCACTCTGCACCTCAGGGGTGGAACTAGATTCCAACAGAGGCATCTCTCTGGAAGCTTTCTTTCTTTCTTTTAATCTATTTCATCACAACAAGCCACCTCTGTGAAGGAAAGGTGCACACATCTTTCTAATTCAACATTTAAGTTAAATGGCTGCAAAATTATAGCTACAGTAGCTATGCTTGTTAGGTGACAACTTATTTCATATTTCTATTTTCTTCTTTCCCTACAACTATTATCATTTTCCTCCCTACCCAACATCCCCTATTTAACATTTATGAAAGTCATAGTATCCTCTTCTATCTCTCCCCTCTTTTCTCTTTTTTCCTCCCTATTTCTCTCTCTCTCCTTTCTCTGTCTCTCTCCCTCTCTCTCTTTTTCTATTTTGTTTTTGTTCACTGATTGGGTACTAAAAGTAACACATGACTGGGATTTAAGAGAATCAAGCTTGAGATATTTGTTTCCCATAACTTCTCTGGCTCTCAGTTACTTTACTTGCAAAACTTTTTTTCCTGAAATAATGACTTTTCCACAGGAGTGAAGAACAGGAAAGCAAAAATGACTTTTGGGTTTATCAAAAAAATATATATGGCTAAAAAAAGCTGAGAGCGACTTTGTAGGTTTTCTTATTTTAAGTTACAGATGAAGGATTCAAACTTACAACTTCTGTCTGTAAGTCAAATATTCAGTGACTTTATTTTATAGAAACTTCCACTAGCCTCACCAGTAAGCCATTTTTAACATGAAATGCCAAAACAGATTCTGCAAAATTTAGGAAAGAAGTCAGAGTTGCCTCCTCACGATTATTAATATCTGATCATTTCTCATGTTGATGGCATTTTTAAAATGCAAATTAACAGCCAACAAAATAACAACAAAGGAAAGAAAATGAGATGGTTCTTCATTCAAGTGCTCTATATTTCTGGTTTTGTTTGTTATATGAAGTGATGGCAGGTGATGGGACTGAAATGAGCTGTATTTAGATACTGTCTACAAAGGTTTTTCCTAGGAGGAAGTCCTTATTTAACTTAAACCCGTGGTTCTATAGACTTGTGTGCTCTGAACACAGCTGCATAATTAGTAATCATCATTAATCATTTCTACTTCTGTACTTCTATCACCAACAAAATTATAGCAACCTATATTTTTAGTAAACTCTAATTGCAAGTTTAATTTAATATTTATTTATCACTTTAAGAAGCAGTTTGCTGAACTGATTATGCAAATCAAAAGTGATGTTTCTGAAGATAGAAATAAAACTTCCCATCAGGAATAAATAGATTTTTCAAAAGAACAGTGTCTGCCTCTTGGCAAAAGGAAAAAAAAAAAAATGCCAGAAAATCAGGCTTTCAGGGCTTTTCTACCTTTAATGTGAAAATGAGTATTCATGTGGGATGGCTTTAGACTACCTATTGGAAAATGCATATCAAGTAACAGATGTATAATTTATGGAACTGATTGCTTTAAGCAAAGAAACTTAAAAATGAGTTTTGCAAGCAACTCAAGTTGTTCTCATGAGGCAAATGTATGCTAATTACTCAGAAGTGAAACCTGCCCTTGAAATATACGCAAAAAGGAAAAGAAACCTGAAGAAATGTTTAAGCAAATGTTCCATCACTCTCAGAAGGATTTTCTAGACTCCTTCTATGGGAAGAGGTCAGGTGGTAGTTTATACTCTTGAAAACTCCATTAGATAGTGAGCCTTGAACAGATGAGTTTCTCTCAAGGAACTGTACATGGATATTCCCCAGGTGCTGATTCAGGATTTCCAAGCTTTCTGGGTGGATGGATTAATGGATGTATCAACTGGAGCTAAGAAATGTTCTTTTAGCCAGACTCAAGATGTAAAGCAGACAAGGGCCTATTTCATTTACAAAATTGAATCATTCAAAGACTCAAGGACAAAAGTGCAACAATGTAGATGACTAACATAAAATTATCACTGTCAGACTTACATTATAACTAGAAGCACTGGATTTTAAAAGCCAAGTCATGTGTTGTCAATGGCCTGAGGTCTGCAAAAAAAAAAAAATTCTCCCACAAAAGCCCATACAAAAAATGTTTTGAAGTGGAATCTGAGACCTGGTAGCATAAAAGTGCCTTAAAGATCCCTAAGTGGCATGGGGAGGACTAGGGCACAGAGGCAGTCTCTAAAGTAGACAGAGCTCTTCAATCACATGCAGGAACTGGTGCTTTGAAAAAACAAACCACCAAAAAGAATACAGGTAAATGTCATAGCAAATCAAATTAAACATCACTAGCATCTTATTTCCTGGTTTTGGTTTTATTTTGTTCTGTTTTGTTACTATTCATTTTAATGCCTTCTTTGGAAGAGACAAGTTTTCTCTAATTTAAAAAGAAAAGGAATGGCCATTTAGAGTAGAATGAATAATATACAGTAGAATCTTATGTAAACAAATTATCTACTAGCTACAAGCTGCCGCAATTTGCATGAATTTTAAAAATGAAAATTGAGAAAAAAAGTCACCGAAGGTAAAAAAATAGGTAAAATTAAATCACGTATTTTAGAGATACATATATAGGTGGTAAAACTATGAAGAATAGTAACATAATTGCTAACATAAAATGCAGAATTATTGTTTCATGGAAGGGGCAATAGAGAGAGGGAGATGTGATCAAGAGACCCTATATAGGTGGAGGGATCACAAATATAGGTAATATTTTATTACTATTTATGTTGGTAATGTATGCATGAGTATTCATTTTATTATTATTCTTTAAACTGAGCATAAATATTATCATATACTCCTATAAATGCATAATTGACAATTTTGATTTTTTCAAAACAGATGGGTCAATTTCTTACAATTTGATTTCTTTTCTTGAAATCCTAACACTCCTATCTTCTGAAGGTAACTTTCACCCAGAGAAATCTGTGAAAAAACTCAAGACACAGTGTTTACAGACTCATAGACAATGTAGCCATAGAGCAAAAATAAATTAAAAGTCAGAAGAAAAAATCCCTGGTTGGATGAATTTTAGAAGTTGGCCTCCCTTTATACTTTCTGCCTTGGTCTGACACTCAAGACCTTTACCAGTGGAACCCAATCTTCTAAGAGTATTTCCTAGAAATTCCCTCCCTGTGAAGCCTCTTTCCTTGTTAAGTATGATTCCCTGGCCAAGACTTCACCATTCCCTGGCAAGGCATAAAGCCATTTTCCACCCTTGTGCTTTGATTATCTCACGCCAGTTACCTGTATTTCCCATCCTCTTGATGACTGACCATCATAGTTCGACCTCTTCTGCAAAACCACTCTGATAACCTCATAACCTCAGTCTGCAGCGCTCTGGCCTTTTCCTGAACTCTTGAACAGCTGCCTATTTAATTCTGTGAGTAGTTAATCTCGTGGGCTTCGTAACCCCAGAATTTTCATAAACCAGATTTATCTTCCTCCTTGGCACAGAGCTGGTCTGTGTTTCCTGTCCTCCCTTGCAGCTAGCTGCAGCCATGTGATTGAGTTCTGCCCAAAGCAGCGCAGATACCAGGTGCATCGTTCTTCTCCAGCCCTGTTCTAACACCTCCCACAAAATCCTCCATGCCCTCTTTCTCCTCATCTGTGGTTGTTCCAGGAACCCAGTGAAGCACTTTAAAGCTCTAGGGATCTGTAGACAGGATCAGGGGTCAGCAAACTTTTTCTCTGAAGGTCAGATAATAAGTATATTAGGGTTTTGAGGGTCAGCCAGTCAGTCAGTTCAGTTGCTCAGTCGACTCTTTGCGACCCCATGAATCGCAGCATGCCAGGCCTCCCTGTCCAATACCAACTCCCGGAGTTCACTCAAACTCACGTCCATTGAGTTGGTGATGCCATCCAGCCATCTCATCCTCTGTCGCCCCCTTTTCCTCCTGCCCCCAATCCCTTCCAGCATCAGAGTCTTTTCCAATGAGTCAACTCTTCGCATGAGGTGGCCAAAGTACTGGAGTTTCAGCTTTAGCATCGTTCCTACCAAAGAACACCCAGGACCGATCTCCTTTAGAATGGACTGGTTGAATCTCCTTGCAGTCCAAGGGACTCTCAAGAGTCTTCTCCAACACCACAGTTCAAAGGCATCAATTCTTTGGCGCTGTAAAAGCCTTTCTTAGCTTCTAGAATTAGGCTGGATTTGAGTTGGGGGCTGTAGTTTGTTGACCCCATTACAGATGAAAAAATCTTGGATTTCAGAATGTCTATGTAAAGCACAGCCCTCTTCCTCCCTGCTCCCACCTCTCTCATGTCTGCAACTGACCTACTTGGATTATGAAGGGAGTGATACTTTTTACTGTTTCATTTTCTCTGAACTGTAGCAATGAGACTTTCCGTGGTCAGATGCAACAAAGAGATAACTATTTGGGGAATTTGGATGAAGTAGAGTACCAGTTTCAAGAAGTTGGGGTACATTCACCCCAATTAGTCTCTTTGCTAAAATGCTGATTCTAGAAATATCTAGTTTGTTACTTGTTTTTTTCTAGTTCTTGTCTAGGAAATCATTGTTATCAAACCAATCTGCCTAAGCCAGAGCAGCCTGCTTTAAAATCATAGCTTTAAAATCCAGCAGAAGAAATCTCAAGTTGGAGGAAAATCAAGAGGAGAATGTGGAAGAGTAAACAAAGAAAGAAGATATGCGCTTCACCACAGAAATTGAATCTGCAAAGCATATGGAAACCTCAGGTGCATCTGACTCAGAATATTAATGTTTTCCCTAAGATCTACAGTCTTCCTCCCTCTCTTCTCTACTTTTCTGAAATAACCCACATCTGTGAAGCTTCTTCAGTTTTCATTTTCTCAGTCCCTGCTTATACACAGAATTCACTAGGATCTACATGCCTGGACAGTTTTGGTCATAAGTCAGAGTAAGGTAATGAAAGATTTGGAACAAAAACTCCCCACTACAGCCTGGTTCACTCAAACAGCCTGCCAAGATGGTGTGGTTCTCATGTGAAGAAAGTGCTCCTTCACTTGTACCAGCAAGTTGTTCTCTCTAAGACAGCAAATTGCATTTGTTTTGACCTTGAGTAAGTTGCTATTTCCCTCAGCTGACATTTGTTCTGTTCCTTGAAGCTGCAAACCACTTCAAGGGCATGTTTTTCTTTACACATACTGTCTTCACTTACTTACTGATATGCAAAACTTGAGAGGCACAAAAGGAACATGAATACAAGCAAAAAGCCAAGAGACTCATACTTGTTCTTGCATTGCACTTCCAGAACCAAAGGAAGGAGGAGTCTTTTTGATTGTGATGTGAAAAGTAGAAAGTGATAACTTCCTGTGTTCGACTTAGTCAAAGGAAGTTCAAAGGCTTCTCTATATCTGGATTCCCACCTTCCTCTCTCTCAAATTAGATTTATACACACATATTTTCACTACAGCAGGCTACAGAGTAGATCTTAATTCTCAGCAGCTACTAACAGTGGACTCTGAGCAGTTATTTATATGTGAATTTTGAATCTACCAGCCTCCATTCATTATTTGATGAGCTATTAATAGAACTAATAAAATAGTCATAGCTTGTTTGTTGATTCTTCCAGGGTTCCAGCATTTCACTCAGACCTCTGAAAATCATCATTGTGGGCTTTAAGGAGCAACAGAAAACCCAGCTGCATAAGAACTGACTTCCTTTCTGCCTGTCCCAGTAGATCATGTTTAGTAGCTGCAGTATTCATGGTGCCTGTCCTCTGGGCTTGCATGCCTGAGTCTAATGCATCCAGGAATCGTAGGTGGACGTGGTATGGGATAAGGGGAGAGTTGACTGACTTTTGCATCCCATCAAAGGTGAATGCTGGGCTCCTTTGTTTAGACTAGCCTAGAAGAACCCACAGAGAAGGTGGTGGTACCCCACTCCAGTATTCTTGCCTGGAAAATCCCATGGACGGAGGAGCCTGGAAGGCTGCAGTCCATGGGGTCATGAAGAGTCAGACACGACTGAGCGACTTCACTTTCACTTTTCACTTTCTTGCATTCAAGAAGGAAATGGCAACCTACTCCAGTGTTCTTGCCTGGAGAATCCCAGGGACGGGGGAGCCTGGTGGGCTGCCGTCTGTGGGGTCCCACAGAGTCGGACACGACTGAAGTGACTTAACAGCAGCAGCAGCAGAAGAACCCAAAGGGATAGAGTAGAATTGACCTTGTGTTGAAACTCCTAATATTGTTCTTCTAATGCAATAAAAAAGAGCAGCTCTCCTGTAAATTTCTTGACATGTTTATTTCACAGGAAGGGTGTCACTAATTTGATTAATTTTTAAGGACTTGTTAGATATCTTCCCCCTGGCCCCCAAAAATGAAAAGATAAGCAATTAAAAATTTTGAGTATCTTAAGAGTGCTATGGGCCCTTGTGAAATTCTGTTTGAGAAAATTTATAGAAAGTTACTGTGAAGCAACCATATGCTTAGAAAGCTTCTTGTTTAAGACTCCATTGGGTCAATTCTGAGGTTATTCTGGGAGTTGGATGCATTTGTACTCTCTCTGAATCACAGTTTCTGACATATTATTTTACCAGTTCTTGATCTTTTTCTAAAAACTGACAGGCTTATGGAGAAGTTAATAATTCAGTGAGTAAAATATGCTTATGTCTGCAAACAACAGAGATCAAAAAAGGTGCCCCATTTTTACTGTGAATCTTCCTAACAATATTAAATATGCAAACCCAAATTTGACTTAGAAAACATGCAAAAGATTTTAGCCTTTAAATCTTCTCTGCAGGTTTCCCTTATCATAAAATGCTTTCAATTTTGCTTGAGGTGAAACAATTTAAAGCCCAGCTTCAGACCACTGTGTCTTATATTACAGAATTTAAAAAGGGAAGAAGGTTCTTAGAAAAGTGTGGCCTATGTCAAAAGTAGCTGTATTACACCAAAATGACTATTTCTACATTATTTACAACCAATGGAAAGATAAATTTGAGCATGATTTTCTTATAAATGATAACTAATGTATTTTATGAATGCATTGGTACAAACCAGATTTGATATCACCATATAAGATACAGCTACTTTTGACATAGGCCACGCTTTCTTAAGAACCTTCTTCCAATAGGGACACTGGTGGTTCAGTGGTAGAATTCCTGCCTCCCACGTGGGAGACCTGGGTTTGATTCCTGGTCAATGCATCATGCTCTTGTTTGTTTTGGGGCTTCCCTGGTGGCTCAGACGATAAAGAGTCTGCCTACAGGGCAGGAGACCTGGGTTCAATACCTGAGTAGGGAAGATCCGCTGAAGAAGAAAATGTCAACCCACTCCAGTATTCTTGCCTGGAGAATCCTATGGACAGAGGAGCCTGGCGGACTACAGTTCATGGGGTCGCAAAGAGTCAGACACAACTGAGTGACTTCATTCTCTCTCTCCAAGTTGATAAGAGTAAGACTTTTCAGTTCCCTAATGATTTCTCTATTTTCTATAATTATTTGTAATGATATTTCAGTTATATTTGGGATGTAGCTGTCAAACTATAAAAATAGCCTCCTAGTCCACAAAACAATATGCTGTCTTCAAATTAAAGATGAATACTCTGTTTTAGAGTACAAAAAGTTCCATTCCTTGGGTTGCTATTCCATTCATCCAAAACTTCACAGAAAATTACCTACTAGAAGCTGAAAATCAGGTAAATAATTTGTGAAGTAATACATAAATTCATGAAAAGAAAGGAAATCCTTTGTGCTGACAGACTTTGCGGGGAGCAGTAGTAGAAGGACCAGGTCTTCCTCCCCTGGGATCCTTGGTTTCCTTTGCCTAGAATCCTCTTTCTCCATATTTACATGGCTGCCTCCATGAGATGGTTAAATAGCATCATCAACTCAATGGACATGAATCTGAGCAAATTGCAGGAAATAGTGAAGGATAGGGGAGCCAAGTTGCTGCAGCCCACGGGGTTGCAAAGAGTCAGACACAACTTAGCGACTGAACAACAACTCCATCTTATCTTGGGAACTCAGCTAAAAGCTTAAAGGTTACAAATCAGATCATTCTGATCACTTAACCTAAGTAGGTGCCTTATTATATAATTGTTCACATAGTCCTTATCACTAACTGATATTCTTGGTTTCTGTTTAATGTCAATCTCCTTGCACTTGGAAGACATGAATTTTGTCATACTCACTCTGTAATCCTAGTATCTAGAGTATCTACAGCAGGTATTATGGGTTGAACTGTATCCCCAGACCTCCAAAATATGTTGATGTTCTAACCCCCAACACCTCAGAATGACCTTCAAATAATTGGAAGACAGTTGTTACAAATGTATTAGTTAAGATGAGTTCATATGAAGTAGAGTGGGCCCTTAAGACTAAAAACACTCTCTTATAAGATAAAGGCATACAGACAGAGATACTATGTGAAGATCTTGACACATGGAGAAGATGGTGATATAAAGAAGAAATTGGGTTACATGGGGGCTACCAAGAACTGGGAGAGGGCATCAGAAAGAACATGACCCTACCAATACCTCACCTCCCTTTTCAAGTGCTGACAGCTGATATTCTACCCCTTCACCTAATGGCCAAATATGTGCCTTAAAAATTATACTAAAAACTGGGATTTTTGCAATAAAAATTTGTATAGAAAATGGACTGAAGGGTATCATTCTATTGCAGTTCTCTGGTTTGGCTTAAAGTAATGTTGCTATAATTTCCATCAGAAATATTTGTAGGAGGGAAGATTTTTACCATAACTTTGTACTAATGTTATTGTGAATTTCCATGTTTCAGCTAGCATTAGTTAATAATTTAAAAATGCATTATATTTTTTTTTCTTTTTTGCAGTAATAAGAGCATATCTTTGGGACAATGGATGGCATCAGAGTTGAACTGAAGCCAACTCTAGTTTTTTAAAGAAAAATTTTCATGACACTTCTAAGTGAGCAGATTCAAAAGACAGCATGAGTCAGTCTCAAAATATTCTGGGTAATTAATTCCCAAAGTTTGCATGACCTAAACAGTAGTAGCTCAAAAACACAAATTCAAGATGTATTCATTGTTAGAGCTGATTTTTAGTGATTCCTTTTTTAAAAATCTGAAATCACTTGAAAACCAATTATATATATGCATGTATGTGTATGTGGAGAAGGCAATGGCACCCCACTCCAGTACTCTTGCCTGGAAAATCCCATGGACGGAGGAGCCTGGTAGGCTTCAGTCCATGGGGTCACTAAGAGTCAGGCACGACTGAGCGACTTCACTTTCACTTTTCACTTTCCTGCATTGGAGAAGGAAATGGCAACCCACTCCAGTATTCTTGCCTGGAGAATCCCAGGGACAGAGGAGCCTAGTGGGCTGCCGTCTATGGGGTCGCACAGAGTCGGACACGACTGAAGCGACTTAGCAGCAGCAGCATGTGTATGTGTTCAAAATCACCAGCATTTAGGAACTGACAAGTTTTATTATGAGATCTTTAAAAAGGTTATTCCATTTATATATCCCTTTATATCAAATATGGGCTTCCCTGGTAACTCAGCTGGTAAAGAATCTGCCTGCAATGCAAGAGACCCTGGTTTGATTTCTGGGTCAAGAAGATCCCCTGGAGAAGGGATAGGCTACCTACTCCACTGTTCTTGGGCTTCCCTGGTGGTTCAGATGGTAAAGAATCTGCCTGCAATGTGGGAAATATGGGTTTGATCCCTGGGTTGGGAAGATCCCCTGGAGGAAGCAACTCATTCCAGTATTCTTGCCTGAAGACCCCCAGAGAAGCCTGAGAAGACAGAGGAGCCTGGCAGGTTACAGTCCATGGGAGTTGGACATGACTGAGCAACAAAGTTATCAAATAGGAAGCTAAATCATAAAAAGCATCTTCATTTATTCCTCGGTGCCACAAGAGCAATTTCTTTAAAGGAAGGCATATCACCCTATAACTGCAACTTGCTCTCAGTCTGTTCTGGGCATAATACATAGGATTAAGTAAAAAGAAGCAAATGGATGTACTGAAAACAAAGATCAAACTTTGTGGAGTCACGTGCAGGGTCTGAGAGCATTTCCTGTCTCATAGGAAACATTCACATCACGACTTGTCATCTATACTGTCTAGCCCAGTGTCTCCTAACTTCCTGGAATAAAACCAAACTAAGCAAAGCAGTAAAAATGTCAATTTTTCTGTGTTTTGGAATTCCAAACTCTTATTACTAGAACACTAAATCTTTCAACCCTGCTGACTCTTGTGCCATCCAAAATTAATAGTGGTTTTTAATGGTTTATTTTTTAATGTAATGCTTCTATCTACATACCATAAATTATAACAACTTATTTTAATCTTATTCTAAAATTCTGCAAAATATTGGCTTAGTATTCAAACCTACCTCTGCTTTTTACTTTGGCAAATGACTTGAACAAAACTCATTCTCCCATAAATATTAATTGGGTTTTAGATGCTGGCAAATAACCAGAAAGTGAGTAATATAAAAGTCATACTTAGTTTATCCTGTGGATTTGCCATTCGTGTCTTCTACAATACTTGTTGGTCGAATGATTTCCAAATCTGATCTATATTTAAACTTTGCCTTCATAAGAAATCATCCCATCTGGAGACAGGGTTATATTTTATCAGCACCATCTCCACCAACTACATGGCCATCAACACTTTTCAATTTGTAGAAAATTCAGCATTATCTGCCAAGTTGTCAAGATGTCAAAAGTGCATAGATTATTTTAACAAGACTACTTCCATTGTAGGTTAATTTTAGGGACTCACATCAGGTGTGGGGAGCACTTCCATGCCCCATGCTTTCAGACTGCAGAGATTAGTAGGTTCTTATTTTCTGTTTGAAGCAAGCATTCATAGGGAGTACAAATTCATTCAGCCTAAGGAGAGACATTTGAGATTTATGCAATCCGGAGTCTTTATTATACCAGTAAGGAAATAAAAGTGATGTACCAAGCCACTAAAATCCAGATTTTCTCACCGTCAAGGCCCAGGTCATATTCATAGCTCTTTGAGGAAAAAGGAAACACAGAATTAACGCCTACTGAATGTCATCCATGGGCCAGACACAGTGATAGCTGCCTGGCACTGTCATCCTTCAAAACAGAGTTTAAGGGTTAGGCTCCCAGTTCGATTTCTTCAGTGGGAAATTGGTTCCACCTCTTGTTACCTAGTTCTCTGATTCTTAGTTTCTTCACATATAAAATGTGGTTCATAAATGAACCTTCCTTAGTGACAAAGACTAAATGAGATAGTCATTATCAAAGCCTTAATAGTGCTTGGCACATAAGTGAATATTGAATAAAAAAGTATTGAATAAATTGAATATTGAGTTAAAAAAAAAGAGGAAAAGAAACTTCACATGTCATAGGGGTAGGGAGGATAAAGCAAACGAGAATAGATTTTATGCCTATTTTACAAATGAGAAAAATTATAGTTGGGTAAAATTCAGTTATTTGCAAACAAATTGCAAAACCAGCATGTGAAGTTTCTTTCTGTTTCAACCCAAACTTCCATTTGTGTCTGCTATACCACAACACCTTATAAGAAGGATAAGAGAGTCAGGGAACTAGAAAGAGCACTGGGACCATCTGCTTGGAGAGCAGGCTGCTTTGCTCATGCTGCACTCTGAAAGCTTTCGGGCAACTTCCCAGCAACTCTAGTAACCTACGAAACTCTGAACTGTTGCTCTGCCCAAGTGACAGAAGTCAATGAGAATATTCAGGTGATAGTGCAAATATTAGTCCAGGTTAAAGTCTGGAATGTAACCTTGGCTTCCGTTAGCTCATTCTCAAGGACAGGCTTTGCACGTGCTCTCTTTCTGTACAGCTGACTCACTCCATGCCCAGCATGGCAAGGGCTTGCTGGGTCAGCTCTCCTCATGACATGACCCTAGGCAGGTCACCAACCTCTGCAAGACTGGGTTAAGGACAGAATCGCAGGCCATACTGCCAACCACCTAACTCAGATTTTTACAGAATGAGATCTTGAAATACCTAATTTTTATGTAAACTTGTCACTGAGGTCAAGCTTGTATCAGAAAAAAAAAAAAAAAGAGGTACAAATCCTGTAAGGGTAGTCTCATTAATTTTCATGAAATGAATACAATCTCAAATCAATTAGCAAAGCAATCCAGTCCAGAAGACAACTCTTTGGACTATCTATTAGTCACTCTCTCCCAAGGTAACCACCATATATTTTGACTTCTAGGATAATAGCTTACTTTTCCATATTTTTGAAATTTATATGAATGGAGCCTCATAGTGTGTGTTCTTTTGTATCTAGCTTCTCTGACTCAACAGAATGCTTGTGAAATGCATCCATGTTGTTGCATGTAGTTATAGTTTGTTTGTTCTCATTGTTATATAACAGGGGGTCAACCTTCTGTTTTGTTAATAAAGTTTTATTGAAGCACTGCCAGGCTAATTATTTGCCGCCCCCTCTCCTTTCTCTTCTTCTGATGGCCTAGCAGTGGTAATGTTTTATTATGATTTTCTGAGCAAATATTAAGAGGAGAATGTAATAGAATTTTATAAATGTTTTCCAAGCAATGAGTATGCTCAGTTGAATCACATTCTCTCAGAAATTGGCAGTACCTACCTGTATGAAGCTTATTTAACTTATATGCAGAGTACATCATGGGAAATGCTGGGGTGGATGAAGCACAAGCTGGAATCAAGATTGCCAGGAGAAACATCAATAACCTCAGATATGTAGATGACACCACCCTAATGGCAGAAAATGAAAAGGAACTAAAGAGCCTCTTGATGAAGGTGAAAATGGAGAGTGAAAAAGCTGGCTTAACACTCCAGCATTCAAAAAACTAAGATCATGGCCTCTGGTCCCCTCACTTCATGGCAAATAGATGGGGAAACAATGGAAATAGTGACAGACTTTATTTTCTTGGGCTCCAAAATCACTGCAAATGGTGACTGCAGCCATGAAATTAAAAGATGCTTGCTCCTTGGAAGAAAATCTATAACAAACCTAGACAGTGTATTAAAAAGTAGAGATGTCACTTTGCTGACAAAGGTCAATATAGTAAAACTATGGTTTTTTCAGTTGTCATGTACAGATGTGAGAGTTGGACCTTAATGAAGGCTGGATGCTGAAAAATCAATGCTTTTGAATTCTGGTGCTGGAGAAGACTCTTGAGAGTTCCTTGGACAGCAAGCAGATCAAGCCAGTCAATCCTAAAGGAAATCTACCCTGAATATTCATTGGAAGACTGATGCCGAAGCTGAAGCTCCAATACTTTGGCCAGCTAATGCAAAGAGTCAACTTATGAGAAAGGACCCTGATGCTAGGAAAGATTGAAGGAAGGAGGAGAAGGAGATGACAGAGGATGAGACAGTTGGATGGCATCACTGATTCAAGGGGCATGAGTTTAAGCAAACTCCAGGAGATAGTGAAGGGAAGCCTGGCATTCTGCAGTCACAAAAAGTCAGACACAACTGAGCGAGTGAACAGCCACAACATGTATGAAGAGAGATGAGATATATAAAATCTTAATACAGATAAACATTTGCAATTGATTGCAAACATACTTTCAACCTCAGTGAAGCAAACTATATACTCCCCAAAACATTTCATTCTTTATATTAATGGACCCGTATTAACAAAAATTATATCAATTATTATTTTGTTTATTGTTATTAATTTAAAAATTGTGAAAACTATTTTCTTTCTTGTTATTATAAGTACCTACATCCAACATAATAGCCTTAGTTTTGCTTTTTCTGGCCCACAAATTTACTCTGTAATTTTTTTATTTACTCTGTAGTCCTTTACAGAAAAGGTTTGCTAATCTCTGCTTTAGATAGTTTTATTGTTCTTTAGTTGCTAAGTTGTGTCTGACTCTTTTGTGACCCCATGGACTGTAACTCACCACGCTCCTCTGTCTATGGGATTTTTCCAGGCATAAAATGGGTTGCCATTTCCCTCTCCAGGAGATCTTCTTGACCCAGGGATTGAACCTGCGTCTCCTTCTTGGTAGGCAGTTTCTTTACCACTCCACTTTAAACAGTGCCCTCTACTAAAAACTAAAAGTATGCCCAATAATTTCTTTCTCTTGTTTCTGAGTCTTGGATCATTTTTTCCAATAGAAAGAAGCACACGTCTTTTCTCTTATGAAGGTTATGTTCAACACAGAGAAATCAGACAATAAATATAAATAGATCATAAATAAAGGAATATTATGATGAAAATAAGGTGATATGATAAAGATGGTGTGATAGAGTCATAGGGATGCAATTAGACTGGGTGGTCAGTTAAGGCACGACTGAGGAGGTACCTGGGAGCTAAGCCTCAATGATAAGAAGAGGTCAGATGGGCAAAGATCTTGGGACTGACTGTGGCAACACTGGAAATAGTATGTGCAGAAATCTTAAGGCAGGAATGGATTTAGTGCTTTTGAGGGAAAATAGAAAAAGCCAGTGTCGCTAGCCCAAGATAAGAGGTGAGGTATAGAGAGAGAACTGACAGCACCCAGGCCAGGTCTCCTGTCTGCCTCCTGCATGGATCATAAAGACTTCAGACCAATTTCTTTCTGTCTTGTGTGCAGCTACTTCCACACAACAATGCCAGAGTTTAGTTGCCTCAGAGACTGTTTGGCTTCAAAGTTGAAAATATTTGCTATCTGGCACCTTACATAAAAAAAGTTTGCTGACCTTTGCCCCATAGTATTCAACTGCCAGTATATCAATATTTCTTTATTCATTCTACTTTTGATGGGCATTTGGATTGTTTCTAGTTTTGAGTTAATACAAATAGTGTTGCTGTGAACCTTCCTATACATGTTTCTGGTAGTGCATACACCTATTCCTACTGGATGTATGGCATGTGATTTTTTTTTTTAAGCCTCTGATTGATTCTAATGTACAGACAGGTTTGGACATTTTTACTTTAAAAATGTTTAAAGAGTTGAAACCCAAAGTGTATAAACTGCCTTGCCCAAGGTCACACAGATAGTATTTGGCAGACTTGAGATTGACAGACAAACCTCTGTTTCATGGAACAGTTTTGTTTTTCCACTATAGTTCCTGTAATCTTTATCTTTAAACATTAACTTACAAGGGCCTTTACTTATACGAGGTCCTTCACAAATGTAACTCTTTTCTGCCATATCTGGTTGTACCTTTTTAAGAACAGGCATGATTATATAAATCACTTAACCTAGCCCTTCATTTTATAAATAAGTAAACTGAGGACCAGGAATATTAATAATTTGCCCAAAATAGGCATTTGAATCTTGACTTTTATCATGTACTCTAAAATGATTTTGAACTTGCTGTTGCATTTGCACTTGTCTTTGCATTTGATAACATTTCAGTCAATTCACTAACAAAAGGAATATCTATTCACTCAACTATTTAAATTTACAGAAATATCTAAATTAAAATTAATGATTTATCATTCCCCTTCCAGCTATACAGCCTCTCCCTTGCTGCTAGATGATTCCTCTTAACAGTTTGTATTTTCACTATCTATATATGAACATCTAAAATTCATGTAACTTGTATGAGTCCACAACTTTGATGAGGAGAAATACAACAATTTTTCTTTAGCTCAAATTAATTTCTAGCTTGAGGTTCCATTCCATCAGTTAGGTAGCCACTCAGTCTCAGTTATTCGGAATAACTTCTTTTTTCCTATAAATTGTCTAGCATTTTAGGGACAGAGAGAAGGTTATGCAGTACCAAGAAATTGAGTGGGAGGTAGAGCATGTGCAGCATCTGCTTCTTGGTAACCATGGTAATACTGACACTTCTTTCACCCTATCTGGGCCTTGGCCACCGGTTCCCACAGACACATCAGCCCCTGTTGTTAGACCCTGTCAGGTGTGTGGGTTTCTGCGCGGTGTCTGAGTCACAGCAATCTCTGCCAGCTTATCTGATGCCCTATAGCAATTTCCTCTGTGGGCTCTTGCCAGCCTCCCTGGCCTCCACCTGGAAGTCGAGGTCAGTTTCCTCTAGTCTTAGATCCTACCAGCCGAGCTATAGTTTTCCACTGGCCCAGCTCTATCGAGGCATTTGGTTTGGGGTCCCTTTTTCCGGGCACATCTCCAATGCTCACTGCTTTCTTTCTAATACATTTTCATCTCTCCCCAAGCTGGGGGCATCTACTTTCAACCTTTAATAAGAATCTCTGTAAGATGCTTTGTATATTTGTATTTTAATTTCTGTCAGATTATCTTTTTTTAGTCAGGCAGTTGGGTCCAACCCCTCTCTTCTCCAACCCTCAAATATCGGCAAGTTTGACTTTTTGGAAGCCAGTTGCTAGAATGATTCTTCTCTCTATTCATACCTCATTGGGAATAAGAGACCTGGAGCAGTTTAGAGGCTTGAATGGGGATAAGGGTAGAAGGGTATAAAAGGTGTACTACTGAAAGAAAAAGAAGGGGTTAATATCTCAAAATATTATCCCACTACAAAAATAGGTACATCTGGAAAATAATTATTTCATTTTGCTCTTATTCTAAAATTGGCATTATACATCAGACTGTAACTTATACTTCTTCACTGAATGCATCCTGGACAAATGCATGCATACAGATATGCCTTATTATTTTCAATGGCTTCATAGTACAATTCAATTATTATCCTTGCTAATGGATATCCAGGTTGTTTTTGTTACTATAAATAATGCTGAATGACAGTATTAACCAATATTTATTATGGTCTTAAAATATAGTAGATGATGTTTTAAGCACTTAACATGCATCTTATTATTTAATCTTTATAAAAATTTCATGTGATATATATTTTTTGTCTTCTTTTTCTGAAAACTGATGCACATAGGATTGAATAACTTACAAGGTAAGTTATCAATGTGAATCCCGAGTCTAACTATAGAGGCCATGCTCTTAACCGTCACACGGTTCTGCCTTCCTCAATTAATAAGCACACTTGTATGTATGTTTATATGCTTTATTTTTATTTCTGTGAGATAACTACCCAGAATTGAGATTATAGGTAAAGTCTTTGTGCATTTCTATATCTTGACAAAACCTGTCAGATTACCTTTGGAATGAAGCAATTTACAGAACCGTACTAAGTGTTCAACAGAATGGATTACCCGCAAGGCTTAACAACAGTGGGTGTCAGGTCTTGTCTAAAGTTATTTCATGCCAATTGGAACACTGTCTCTCCACCTCAAATGATGCCCAGGTATTTCAATTTTCACTTTAGTGGCTACTAATGTAGATGTCAAGCATCTTTTCTTAGGATTACTGGTCCTTTGTATTTCCTCTGCTGTGAATTGCCTGTTCACATCTGTCATTTTTCTAATTAATTTGTAAAAGCTCTTCATGTGTGAGGGATATTAAGCTGCTGTTTTACATGTGTGGTAAATATTTTCTCTTCTTCTGCTTTATACCACACAGTAGTTATACATGTTTATTTGACTCTTTCATTTTATTCTTTATGAAATAATTGCATAGTACTCTATAGTATGAATTGCTTTTTCCAAAATATGTTAATTTACTGTTTCCTATCTTGCTAAGGAAAGCTTGTTTCATTCCATAGTTATATAAATGTTTTCCTGATTTTTCTTTTTTATGATTTTACATGTTGTATGTCTAGTTCCTTAATATAGCTGGAATTTACTTTTGGATCTTATGAATAGGAGTTGATACTATTTTCTTGCTAATAGATAGCCAGTTATCCCAATTCCATGCATGTATGAAATTTGAATTGTTTGTATATTGCATATTACACTTCCTTCCCCAGTGACTTCCACTCCCAGATACACTTGGATCTACTTCTAGACCTAATTCTTTCCTATTGATTTATCATTTTTAATTTCAGTATCATTCCACTTTGATTTCAGTAACTGTAAAGTAAATTCAGATATCTGTTAAATGAAGTACACTCCCCCATTTCTGAAACAGAACTATAAAGTTTACTACATACTTTTCTTCTTCAGATAGTTCATAATATCTCAGTAGACCAAGAGGCTATCTTATTATAAGTGGGGTTTTTTTTTTTCACGAATGAGGAAGTGCAGATTTTTCAGGCAAATGAAGCTCCTTATGCCACATGATCTGATATCCTTCAAATTTTGCTAATATTATCAATGAATTGACCTTGAATTTGAATCGGAATTCACATTTTCTTTCAGTTTTAGACACTATCTAAAGTCCAGACAATAGAGAAATTGGCCAATGAGGGAAAATTAGCTAGGGAATTTTATGACTGATAAAGATCATTATTTTGTTAAATAGAAACGATTAATTTAGCAATAATTTAACTTAGAAGTTGAATACTGTTACTCCTGTGATATAATGTTTATTTTTAGTGTCCCTTCCCCTGCCCTCAATCTTTATCACTAATTTGTATCCAACTATAATTTTAAAAGGTTTTTATTCCAAGCTTCATTATGGATGTGAGAGAGTTGCAGTTTATGGGCTTTTTTTAATGCCAAAATCTTAACTACTTTTCCATCAAATTCCATGGGCAAGTTGGTTCTTGTGAATTTTGCCTAGGCTATTCTTATTTGTAAATGTAGCTCCATAGGCATATTTCTCTAGATGTAACATCTATGTTTAAGTAATCCAAATAGAACCACCCTGCATTAGTATATTACTAACTCATAACTGAAATTGACACAACAATGATTCATGTGCTGTAATATCCATTACTGCTTCCTATGAGTTTTGAAAACCTTATTTTAGGAAGAATTCTGTCTCAACATCCATCACAGTGGATTTTTGCCCTCATTTCCTTAGTATTTATTCTGGATGGTGTTTGTAAGAGGACGAGGATCTATTTTGGTTGGGGACACTATTCTCTTCCCAGAGGAGGAAGTGAGAGACCCCGGCGCTTTGTCTCCAGCTCCAAAGCTGTTAGACAGATCAGACAGGGCCCTCGGTCTGCCAGGCTCCAGGAAGACTTCTCTCTTCTGATGGAACAGCTAAACAATTGTTACTATTTACAATGGGCCAAATGGAGAGGTATTCTTAGAACAATAAGAAAAGGGAAAGTCGGCCACCAGGCAGGAAAGAAGGCTTTCAGGCAACATCAAACCTAGAGAATGTGAATGTCTTTTAAATGTAAACAGTTTACCCATAGCACCTCTTCAAATAACAATACCGGGGTGCTTGCAACGTGCCAGGCGCTTGACACACGCTGTTATCTCTAATCCCCTAACAACCACACCAGACAAGTATTAATCCAATCTGACACAGGAAGAAATCAGGGCCAAAGAGCTTGTAATAACCACTCCATGGCTGGTAAACGTGGAATTCAACCCCAAACTTGTATTATACACCTAATATATATCCTATCTTACCCATCTTGTTTGTAAATTAAAAAATAGATGGAAGTTTACAGTTTTTAATGAGTGAATCTATACTCTTCTCACAAAAATCACACGGTAGCAGTTAGGGGTCCACTGATAGATTGAAATATGTTCTTTTTGAGTTTCTCTGAATCTGCAGAGACAATGGGAATCAGAAGAAAACTTGCTACATGCTCTGTGATAGGGCAGCCTCCTTTGTCACATACATAATTATCTCCGCATCTCACTCTCTAGGGCTTCCCTGGTGGCTCAGATGGTAAAGAATCTGCCAGCAATGCAGAAGACTCCGGTTCAGTCTCTAGCCTCCGGGTCAGGAAGATCCCCTGGAGAAAGGAATGGCTACCCACTCCAGTATTCTTGCCTAGAAAATTCCATGGACAGAGGAGCCTGACAGGCTACAGTCCATGGGGTCCAAAACACAACTGAGCAACTAACACTTTCACTTTTCATCACTTTCAATCTCTTCAAATGGCCCATGGGATGAACTCTTATTTTGATTATAGTAACTCCAAACCTTGAAGACAACATGTGTAGATTCGAAATCTATATTCATAATAATCATCATATTAATTTTTAACAGAATGCTTGGGTTACATATAGCACAAGTATGATGAAAAATAATCACCAATTTAAAAATATATGGCCTTTTTTCCATTAGAGTTTTAATGTTTCACTGAAATTTTCTATAAATGCTAGATCAATGAAGCAAATCTTACCTTAATTGCATATAATTTGCAAAAAGTGAGAGGAGAAAATAATATATCTAAAAGTGAGGTGCTCATTGGAATGTTTTGGATATGGAGTGATACATGAGAACAGTCAGTATTTGATTTAAGGACTATAATGAACCATGAAAAGTTACTAGCTTTCTAGTTGCTTTAGGTACAATGACAAAATCTTTTTTTTTTTTTTTTTTGCTATAACTTCATTTGCTCCAATGGGCCCAGGGCCTGCTCCACACTTAGGAGGACAGAGGAAATGTTTGTGTGGTCTCCTTCTCACTGCCTAGCACCACACTCCCGTTCAAGGTTTCCTTTCCTTGTCCTCAACTCCTGCAGTGGAACTGCCACCAGTTTGGGGAACATCCACTGTGTGAAGGGGAAGGGAAATACATGTTCTTATGAGCTCTTTTTGATAACATTTTCAAGGATTGGTTAGCCATTTGCTAGTTACCGTCACAGAAAGCAGGATTCTGGACAAATAAGTCAGATGAAGCAGCAGAGGTCAAGACTGTACGAGAAGATGGAATAGTGAGAGGAAGATGGCTGGCATCCTGCGGAGGACACTGAACACTAAGAGGCCGATGGAGTGGGAGGGGTAGAGAATGAGAAGAAAGAAAGCGTTAAAAGAAAAATAGTTCCCCAAAGAAGAGGTGGAAGACTTTCTCATCCTTTTGTCTAAGTTCTCCCGAAGTCTATATTTGTTTCAATGATCGTCTACAGGACACATCAGCCTTTTAGCATGACTGCCATTTCCTCTTCAGAGGAAAGCTGCTGTAGCACCTGAGGAAGAGGTTAATCTTGGAAATTCCTCAGGCGTAAGTGGCCGTGTTTGCTCCATACTGACTTGCTTCCCACAGACAACTGGAGCAGGGTTCATGCCTAACCTAGTAATCTAGTCAGACCAACAGTCTTGGAAATGGTCTGACGTCAAAAGCTCTGCCCTCTAAGAATAATGATGATCGCTTGTACAACCAATTTATTTTTACTTAAAAGAGCAATTGATAGACCAACTGTGGTTCTTCATACTTTTGTATTTGGCAGACATTTTCTTGAAAATGAACAAAGTGTGTCTGTCATTTCAAAAAAAGATCTGGCAGTATGTGTTGTGAATGATAAAATTTAAACTTTCAAGTGAAAAATAGAGTCTTGGAAAATGTGTAGCTGCCATTTTAAGCTTGACAGCTTTCCAAAACTCAAACACTTAAAAAAAAAAATTCTGACATAGATGATATTAATATATGTGATTTCTTGGATACTGTGTCAGCATTTACAAGACACCATATACCTCACTTAACCAAATTTTCCAGATGACCAATACTTAATGTTACAAAAGCCACAAGTGAAATATTCATTTAAAGTGCAGGGTAGATCACTTAATTTTTTTTTGAATAGTGAATTTTAATATAACTGAGTAGTCAAATTTCACTGATATGATTTCAAACTTCATGTCACAACTAATCTTTAAGAAACCACCACTTGCTGAGTTTTGGTATTCTATCGAAGAAGAATACCATAATCATCTGGAAAGGATATTCAAATGCCCCTCCTTTTTTCAAATACTTGTCTGTGTCAGGCCAGATTTTCTTCACGTGCTTCAACCAAAACAACATAATGCAACATATTGAATGCAGAAGCAGATATGAAAATCCAGCAATTTTAAAAATCATACATTAAAACAATCTGTAAAAATGTAAAATATAGCTATGTTTCTCCCTAATTATTTTCATTTCACAAAGTAAAGGTATTTTTGAGAAATGTTATTTATGTTAACAGATAATGAGCTGATTATCATTATGTTAAATGCATTAATAAATATTTTTAGGGCTTCTCAGTTTTAATTCCTGATTTAGTAAATAGCAATTGATGTAATCCAAAAAAAAAATTTTTTTTTTAAAAACCACTTTGGGTTTCTCAATAATTTTTAGAAAAGAATTTAAGATCAAAAACTAGAAACTACTGCTCTTATTTCCATTTCTTCTTAGAAAAGTAGGTAACTCTAAAGAGGTACTACATTTATTTTTTGTTGCAAAAGAAAAAAAAATCAAATATAAAACATTCAGAAATGTCCAAAGGGAATTTTTGTTCTTAGGTTGAGACCAAAGTTCCAAGTTACATATATGAAAAGTAAAATAGACAAAGGCCCACCGAACCAAAATACTTTCTGGCATACTGATAGCATGTTAGCTAGGAATCCAGCATAGTGTATGAATGCAGAGTCAGCTACTAGGTTACATTTAAACTAAGACAATATTTGCATGAAAGATTTAATCATTAAAAGTGCAAAAATGTCATCTGTTTTGAATCAAGTAGGAGACTTTGAAAAAAATGTGTATTCTTTAATGTCACCAGATTTAGTTATTAAAAACTGAGAGTTAAACAAAAATCTTATTCTCATTGTCATATGCATGTACAATATTCAGATAGCAAAAATAAAGCTAAAATTTTTAAAGTCGGGTACAATTGTTTCTTCAGAGACTTTGATAGTACAAGAAAGATTATGTTTTGATGAAGGTGGTAGCTTAAGTTTCAGTCAAATTTTGTTAATTACAATAAATTTCAACAATGATTGTTTCAATTATTGAGCTTCCAGAATGTGTTTTGTTAAATGTTACATTAAATAGGCTATTATCTCTGACTTAAGATATTTTCATTAATAAGATTTTTGTGTATATAGTCATTATCATAAATCTGATATGTAACTTTTTGGGTTTGGATGCCATACTGATTAATATTTTTCACTAAGTAAGAAATATTGTTGCTGTTCTGTCGCTAAGTCATGTCCGACTCTTTGTGACTCCGTGGACTGTAGTCTGCCAGGCTCCCCTGTCCATGGGGTTTTTCGAGGCAAGAATACTGGAGTGGGTTGCCATTTCTTTCTCCAAGGGATCTTCCTGACCCAGGGGTTGAACCTGCATCTCCTGCATTGGCAGGTGAGTTCTTTACCACAGAGCCACCAAGGAAGCTCAAGTAGGAAATATATATATTTTAAAGAACACAGATAATCACAGACTAGCAGTAGTTATACTTCTTATACAAGTGAAAAACTGAAATAAATTTACAAAGTAGCTGCATTAACCAAATTCAGTATAATTTAACTATGATAGTTGAATCAATGATATGGTTTTCCAGAAGTTAAACCACTGCTGGCAGCAAACTCCTGACTTCCTCTACTACAGCAGAATTCTCTTGGTTTGACATGAAGATACTGCACTATTATTACACAGTCAGATGGCTATATTCACTCACAGCTCTTCTTAAACTACAACAAAACCTTCTTAAGTATGAGATGCAATGAAATCATTGTTCTTGACTCAGGTTCCTATTAGCCAGAGTGCCTGAATTCTTTGCGCACTGAATTCCTCTGATTGTAGCCATTTAGAAAGTGATCACCAGATGATCCCACGTTTGATCGCACCAATTGTTTTTTTAGCTTTAGAAATGAAAATGCAAATCTTAAAAATTCGGTGGAGAACTTGAGTGACCTCAAGAGGGTGCCCTCAGAGTCCAATTGAGGAAACCATGCTCCAGTTGGAGAAAGCCTTGGCTGGAGCTGCAGGAAATGTCCTGCCTGCAAAGGAGGTTGTCAAGGATGTTTTTATTTTTGACATTGGAAATATCCAAGCTTATCAAAGCTTTCCAAGCTAACTGAAGGGCCATAAGACAGAGAAGCTAGTCCTCAAAAGAAGAGCTTTTCTTTATCTTGAGAAAGTGAAATTTTACACATTGATTTCCACTTTCCAAGAAGGAGCACTATACTTTTCTCCAGTGAAAATAGGAAGTTTCCCTATCAAGGACACTTTTACTTGCAAATTTTACATAAAATTACTAGTGGGTATATTTTGGCAACATTTGCCCAATCTAAAATTTAAAGCAGAAGTCAGCAAACTATACCAACCATAAGTATAATTCAGCCCACTGTTTTTGGATAAGTGTGAGCTAAGAAAGTTTTAAACATTTTTAAAGTATTGTCTAAAAAAAAAAAAGGAAAAGATAAGCTGAGAAATAAACAGAGAAGGTATGTGGTCTGCAAAATACAAAAAAGTTACTCTCTGGCTCTTTTACAGAAAAGTTTCCAATACCTGCTCTAAAAAATTGCTTACTTTTAAAAAGCAGTATCAGTCTTTTCTCGGGGGAAAGGTTGACAGTATTCATTTTCTGTCTATTTTTCATCTTGATCCTCGTTCATCCTTTACTTTGGCCTTGCTATCAAATTAAAGGCTTTTAAGGGGACTTCCCTGGCAGTCCCGTGGTTGGGACTTTGCCTTCTAGTGTGGGGGTTGCCGGTTTGAACCCTGGTTGGGGAGTTAAGATCCCACATGCCTCTCAGGCAAAAAAAACCAAAACATAAAACAGAAGCAATACTGTAACAAATTCAACAAAGATTAAAATGGTCATCAAAAAAATCTTTTTTTAAAAAATGACTTTTAATATATTGCTATCTATATTAAATAAATTATTTCATTCATTCCTTTATTTTAAAAACAAGTGAGAAGGCAATTTATATTAATACTACTATTGAAACAAGCCACTAAAATGGAATAGTCTGTTTTTTCTTTTTTTTTTTTCTTATGGGCCAGTAATCTTGAGAAAAAGCAAATGTGACCTATTTACCTTAGATGCCAACCATAGAGCAAAATCATTCTTTCTTATCTTCAGTTTGTCTTCTCATTTTTTTCTTTATTAATAAAAAAAAGTAGGCCACTAACTTTCTCTAAGTTTGAGAATAACTTGAAGAATGTTTAATCCATGCTCAGGGTTTCCCACGTGGAGTAAGTAATTACTAGACCAGTGAAGGACAATGGAACACGAACCTCACCTTCTAAATATCTTTTCCCATTAATTAAAGCATGAATAATATTTGTTTGGTAAAAATCTAAGTGGATTAATACTCTCTAAGCCTTCAGAGAAATTCACTTTCAGAGCTGCCAAAGGGTTTATAAGCTTCATTAACAGTCCATTTTAAGTATGATTAAGTGCTTAAAATATTTTTAAGTACCCAGGAATTAGTTGTTTGATTAACTATTATGGTCTCCTTTACCTGACTCAGAGAACACATTAAAATAGCTGAAGAAATGTCATTAATTACTCACTAAGGAAATAAAATGTGGTGGGTAAGTATCTGGGTTTTATGTCATCTTCAATGGATTATTTAGGAAAGAACATTTGAAACTAAGTCCACAGGAAAAGGCACTGGGACACAGATTGCCGCTGAGAGCATTTGGTCCTCAACACTGAATTTGAAAGGCTAAAGAGAATCATGTTTTCTTCCCTGAAGGCAGATGGGTGCTTATTAAGAGCTTCCTTCAGCAAGAAAGTTAGGATCCCTGCCACATTCTCCACCCCCTCACAGCCTTGGTTTCTTCCATTCTAGAGTTCTCCACAGGAAGCAGGAAATAAGCACTCTAAGAGGGGGGCCGTGGGGCCCCCTTGGCTGCCCGGGGACTCGATTTGCATTCATCTGTGCACTGCCCTCAGGTCTAGATGGTGATCCCATGGTAATGAGAGACATCTCGGCTGTTCAGAAACGCTGATCCAGAACTTCGCTCAAGAAGCCCTTGGAGTCGTTAAGGCTGCAGCCAGCTTGTCCTGGCATGTCATGCACACACCTCTTTGGGCACTGTTGCCAGAAAACAACTCTGTGAGGACTTTGGGGGAAATCGTGCCCTCTGAAAAAACTAGTAAAGGTCTCAGAGGACAGAGAGGGCGCTGCCTCGCCAGCCGCAGCAGAACCCTGCCCTGCACTCTACCAATCCGTATCTGCAGACTCAAGGCCTGGTGATCGGGCCCCTGTGACTGTGGGCAGCAGCCCTCCCCAGAGACAAGACTACATAAAGCCTGCTTGAGCTGCTCTCTTGGGCACCTCACTGCTGCCCCTCAACTTCCACTCGGAGCTCCATTCTTTCCCTGACCTCTCAGGCCAGCTTGGACCCGAGTCCTGACAGGCCCAGGTTCTCAGACTTTATCCCTCCAAGTGGCCATGAGTCAGGGCAGCTGGGATCTCTGGATCCTAAACCACCACCTCCCGCACAGGCCCCACCCCATGACCACACTCCTACCTTTGTCCCTGTTGGATCTTGAACTCCAGGGCGCTGTGGGGCAGCCAGCTTGAAGTCTGAGCTTTGCCCTATGCCCTACGCCCTACAATTCAGTCTCATCTCCTCCTCAGGCTTAATGACTCTTGCTTTATGTATGTACCTTTCAGCTCTGAACTCTAGCTCTGCCTTAACTGGCCTGTTACCTGGACCACAGAGCAAGGCTGGCAAGGATTCCTAACATGAGTCGCTTCATGCCTGTTCCCCATGTTTGCTGAAGCTATTTGTGTGCTTCCAGATTCCAGGGAATCTCTAGATACAGGACAAGCATTGAAATTAAGGGAAAGAGAGTAATAGGGAGCACCTTGTCCCAGTAAATTTCCCCTGTGAATGCTGGGGGAGAAATTACTGAAAGGAAGTTCTTATATCAGCACTGACAAGTATTCTTAAGGGAAGGGGAGGCTTGGGTTATAGATGAGATGGATGTTCACAAGAAGTAGAACAAGACTGAATAGAAGTTCATCTCTTTTACTTGGCTCCTTTCATAGACAAGAAAATGGAGGACCAACAGCATAAATTGACTTGACCAATATCACTCTGGTTAAAACAGAGCAAAGTTGGAATCAGCATCTTGCTTCCTGGCTGCTACAGTATTCTCCACCTTCATTCTTTCAACAAGCATTCATTGAGTGTCTACTCTAGGCTGTGTTATTACAATTTACCAATTCTTGGGTATGTCATAGGTGCTTCCCTGCTGGCTGAGACAGTAAAGAATATGACTCCAAAACAGGAGACCAAGTTCAATCACTGGGTTGGTAACATCCCCTGGAAAAGGAAATGGCTAGCCATTCCATTGTTTTTGCCTAGGAAATTTCATGGACAGAGGAGTCTTGCGGACTATGGTCCATGGGTTTGCAAACAGTAGGACATTCCTGAGCAACTTTCACTTCAGTTCAGTTCAGTCGCTCAGTCGTGTCTGACTCTTTGTGACCCCATGAATCGCAGCACGCCAGGCCTCCCTGTCCATCACCAACTCCCGGAGTTCACTCAGACTCATGTCCATCGAGTCAGTGATGCCATCCAGCCATCTCATCCTCTGTTGTCCCCTTCTCCTCCTGCCCCCAATCCCTCCCACTTCACTAGAAAGATACAAAAGAAATATAACAAAGAGTAGCCATTTTAAGGGACATTGATCTGGTTTTTAAAAAAGGAAATCTTTTAAAATATTAAGTATTTTAAAATAATGCAAGGCTATTTATGCTTGTGGGGTAATAGAAATACATGTAATAAATTTTCATGGGAATTCAGAAAGAACAACCATCAAATTGGGCTGTGATTCTCAAGAAAGACATGTTGGATGGTACAGGTATTAAACAGAAAGACAAGATAAGATTTAGATCCTTTGACAGGAATGAGAAAGGATTTTTAAGTAGGAGAAACTGAAGTTTGTTGGCAATTTAGAAGAGAAGGCTATATCATTTGTGTGGGACACATTATAGAAAGCCTTCGGGAAAAACAATCAAAAGTGTACAGTAGGCACTGGGGAACCATTGAGGTGTTTAGCAGGAGAGTAGTGAAGAGTCAGACACAACTGAGCAACTTCACTTTCACTTTTCACTTTCATGCATTGGAGAAGGAAATGGCAACCCACTCCATGCTCTTGCCTGGAGAATCCCAGGGACGGGGGAGCCTGGTGGGCTGCTGTCTATGGGGTCACATAGAGTCGGACACGACTGAAGCGACTTAGCAGCAGCAACAGCAGCAGCAGCAGTGATGATCAGGGTCTTATTGGGTAGCTCACCTGGTAAAGAATCCACCTGCAATGCAGGAGACCCTGGTTCGATCCCTGGGTCAGGAAGTTCCCCTGGAGAAGGGATAGGCTACCCACTCTAGTATTCTTGCCTGGAAAATTTCATGAACAGAGGAACCTGGTAGGCTACAGTCCATGGGATTACAAAGAGTCAGACACACAGTCATAAGCAGAGCAATGCTTTAGGAAGACTAATCTGGTAAAGCTAGGATAGGAGGCAGTTGGAGTGGAGGGAGAGAATGAGAGCTCAGAATTGATGACAAGCTACCAGGTCATTAAAACAGCATCTAATTATAGAAGATTCTTATAGAAAGTTAATTATGTCATTTTCAAATACTTAGAGTAAAGTGATCTCAAGACAAAAACAGAACTGTTACCTTTGGGCCTGACAAATCTGCTGAAGCCAAGAATTTAGATTGTGTGTTTCTATCATGAAACTTTTATAGAAATGGATAAAGGTAATGCTCAAAAACAATTTGTTCTCAGATTAAGCAAACCACTTTCTCCCCAAACAAAACATTTTATCTATAATTTGTGTTCACATCTCTTTCACAGCTGGCACAAAGTTGAACAAGACTAGTTTATGCTAACATAACTAAAAATTCTCCGTGAGTGTATGCTAGATTAATAAGCATTTGTTACTCTTTCAAGAGTTTAAAGATACAAATAATATTAAAAACAACAATGAAAGATAGAAAAATGAAGTTCAGTCCCAATCCTGTTACTTCAGCACCAGCTGTTTCTCCTTTTCCCATGTCCTTTTTTTTCCAGGCTTTGTTCGTGTGCTGCTGTGTCTCTTTTTACAATGGTGAAACCATTTATCCATAAAAAGATATACCTTTGCCCTTAACATAATTATCCCATTGTATTAAATAAGAACTGTTGGTTGGTAGATGGCAATATGAAATGGATGGAAAGTTGGTTTCCCTGACTCTGAGCTCTTCAAAGTAAAGATCACATGGTTTGGAATCTCATACAAAAAGCCTGTTTAAATACAGCAACTCTGTCGCTGTCTTCTGCTCCAACTAGCTGACTAAATGATGAAGGGCAACAGCTGCAGTACTTTCTTTGTGTGTTTCTTGTGTGTCTGTGTTTTAATTGCCAAGTTAGCCACTAATCTCTCTAGCGAGTTAACAGTGGTTATGTCTTATGGAAAAAATTATCTACATCTCTTCATATGGATTTTAAAGAAATTAAACCCTGGCTGTTTATTACTATTATATTTTTGAGATCAAGTCATCATTATTGGAAAGGAATGTTGTAATATTTACTCCATTAATATTTGAATTCAGCTACATTCAGATTCTAGTTATAGATTGGATTGTGTGTCATGGTTCACTTGTTACCAATCAAGTCATTATCCCCAATGAACCAGATTTGCTTGCCTGGAGGCAATGTTCTAGGATGTACTACATTTATTCAGAGGTTTTTGGTTTGTTTATTTTAATAACCCTTGTTAGCAAAGCCTGAAACTTGAAAGTTGTCCAAATTCACTACCAAAATGTAGCTAGAGCTCCAATTTAGTGATGAAAATAGAAAAAGGTCTTGATTCTCAATGACCTTCTGTCTCAATTTACACAAATTTGCATATGCATTATGACCTTCACTTATGAGTTACAGAAGCTGAAATGAAATTAGGTAATATTGTTTTCATCAATTGAATGCATGATATGAAAATAAAACTAAATTCCAAAAAGGCAAGAATTAATTAAAATGCTTGATATAATTTCATCACAGTAAATGTCCAATACCATTATATCTGCCATGAAGATTATTTTACTGCAAAAATGATTTTTGTGATATTTTTAAGGAACTAAAATCTATTTTCATAGTTCCAGATATTATTCCATTAACTGATATTCCATGTGATGCTTATGCCATAAGATCCAGAGCAAAAATGATTGGTGCAAAATACATAGTTTTTACTATAGTAATAATCTCCACTAAGGCTTACAGTGCTCACTATTTTACCTGAAGTTGGGGGGGAGACCAGTATTTCATATAAACACATTTTTGGCCACAAGTTAATGTTTCTTGTCTCATGCTTTTTTAAGTTAAATGCCCTCTGACTGAAAAGTGTTTCTTCGTAATAATTGGTAGTAATAAAATAAATGTATATCAGAAAATTTTCCACAAAGGTTATCTCAGTATATTCTCACAGTCTTGGGAAGTAGTAATTATCATTATATTTTTTGATGGGTCAGGATATTGAAAGCCAGATGAAATAAAAGTCTTTTTAATTCTTATAACAAGTCAGTGGAAAACCCATATTTTGAGTTCATGGCTGGCTTCCCAGTACATTGCTCTTTCCATCAGCCTTGTATATCATGTGTTGATTGCAATGGAGCAAGATTGAAAGTCCCCCAAAAGGTTACCTTCAAATTGTTTTATTGCTTCAGCCAAAGTATTTTGTCATAGTCAAATGCAGTGATTCATAGTCACGTGCTCACTCTGCACTGGTCCACCAGCGCTTTGCTTGGCACAGTTTTAAAGCTCTCGCTTCTAAGTGGAAACATGTGCCCTCCCTCATCTTCTGTGTGTGCTCTGCCCTCATCCAGTACCCTCCCTCTCACCCGGATGCTGCCACATCTAATGAGCTTACGATTATTTTTAAACTTCTTTCCATGAGGTGATATCTACATACCAGCTGAAGGGGAGAATGTGATCCATCTTGCAGAAGTTAAACCATGGGTCATGTGAAGAGCAGGAGGTGGTAAGAAAGGAATATTTGATGAAACTCTCCATAGAAATGTCAAACTCAGTATCACATTTCTATCTGACTCCAGATTTTAGAGTTCAAGATGTTTGTGCTAGAACCAATCAGTGGAATCAGTTCAAGTTTGGAGAAATATTTCTTCCAGAGTAACAAATAAAGAAAGAGAGAGAGTGAAGCAAGAGAGAGAAATAGAGGGAAAGAGAAGAAATGGAGGGAGAAAAGAGAAGAAAAGAAAAAGATGAAGAGAAAAAAGAAGGAAAAAAAGGGGGGCAAGTCTTTTTGTGTATGCAAGTTTTCCTGCTCTTAAAATAATAATAATAATGGTTTAAATTAATAATAAATTTGGCCACTGAAGATAGTTCTGATTCTGGTTAAAGAATCAATAAGCTTCATCTGACCAGTGGCCATAATTGGCAAATTCCTACCAGAGGTTACTAATGGGTAAATACTGCTGTGATCAAAGAATATATATATAAAGTACATTTAATATATATATTTAAGAGTATATTTAATATATATTCCTATTGAAGAACAACAAAATTACACAGGAGAGAACATTTGGACAACGGTCCACATAGTTGTTAGGAGCAGTTGCTTGAGTCCATCTGAACTAAGGAAGGAACATTGCACTGCTCTGCCCCTCTGCTGACATTTGAATTTTTTTCAGTTTGGGGTTATGACAATACAGGTGTGGCTTCTATAAATACTCTCATATCATCTTTGTAGACATATATATTGCTCTTGGAAAATACATGAGAGTAGAATTACTAGGTCATGACATAGCTGCATGTTTAATTTTATAGGAAAACAAATAGTTTTCCAAAGTGGTTGTATCATTATACACTCCCACCAGCAACGGATGGGAAATGCAATTGCTTCTTAATACCTCACAACTATTTGAGGTTATCAACTTTTTAATTTCTACTCTTCAGGATTGGAGTGAAACGATATCACACTATGGTTTTAGTTCATATTACTTGATGACTAAGGATGTTGAACAACTTTTCAAGTACACATTAGATTTTGTATATTTTCTTTTGTTAAGTGTTTAAGTCTTGTCTCCTCTCCTTTTAAAAAAGCAAAACCAATTAAAAAAAAAAACTTTTTGTAGGACATATTTATATTTCATGGATATAAGTCCTTAGTCATATATATTAAGCCACGTTAGTGATATCCTATGCCATATTTTTAGAAGCTTTTTGATGAGCAAGAGCTTTGAACATCCCCATGGAAAAGAAATGCAAAAAAGCAAAATGGCTGTCTGAGGAGGCCTTACAAATAGCTGTGAAAAGAAGAGAAGTGAAAAGCAAAGGAGAAAAGGAAAGATATAAACATCTGAATGCAGAGTTCCAAAGAATAGCAAGAAGAGATAAGAAAGCCTTCCTCAGTGATCAATACAAAGAAATAGAAGAAAACAACAGGATGGGAAAGACTAGAGATTTCTCCAAGAAAATTAGAGATACCAACGGAACATTTCATGCAAAGATGGGCTCGATAAAGGACAGAAATGGTATGGACCTAACAGAAGCAGAAGATATTAAGAGGTGGCAAGAATACACAGAAGAACTGTACAAAAAAGATCTTCATGACCAAGATAATCACAATGGTGTGATCACTGACCTAGAGCCAGACATCCTGAAATGTGAAGTCAAGTGGGCCTTAGAAAGCATCACTATGAACAAAGCTAGTGGAGGTGATGGAATTCCAGTTGAGCTTTTTCAAATCCTGAAAGATGATGCTGTGAAAGTGCTGCATTCAATATTCCAGCAAACTTGGAAAACTCAGCACAGGACTGGAAAAGGTCAGTTTTCATTCTGACCCCAAAGAAAGGCAATGCCAAAGCATGCTCAAACTACCGCACAATTGCACTCATCTCACATGCTAGTAAAGTAATGCTCAAAATTCCCCAAGCCAGGCTTCAGCAATACGTTAACTGTTGACTTCCTGATGTTCAAGCTGGTTTTAGAAAAGGCAGAGGAACCAGAGATCAAATGGCCAACATCTGCTGGATCATGGAAAAAGCAAGAGAGTTCCAGAAAAACATCTATTTCTGCTTTATTGACTATGCCAAAGCCTTTGACTGTGTGCATCACAATAAACTGTGGAAAATTCTGAAGGAGATGGGAATACCAGACCACCTGACCGGCCTCTTGAGAAATCTGTATGCAGGTCAGGAAGCAACAGTTAGAACTGGACATGGAACAACAGACTGGTTCCAAATAGGAAAAGGATTATGTCAAGGCTGTATATTGTCACACTGCTTATTTAACTTCTCTGCAGAGTACATCATGAGAAACGCCGGGCTGGAAGAAGCACAAGCTGGAATCAAGATTTCTGGGAGAAATATCAATAACCTCAGATATGCAGATGACACCACCCTTATGGCAGAAAGTGAAGAGGAACTAAAAAGCCTCTGGATGAAAGTGAAAGAGGAGAGTGAAAAAGTTGGCTTAAAGCTCAACATTCAGAAAACGAAGATCATGGCATCTGATCCCATCACTTCATGGGAAATAGATGGGGAAACAGTGGAAACAGTGTCAGACTTATTTTTCTAGGCTCCAAAATCACTGCCGATGGTGCCATGAAATTAAAAGACGCTTACTCCTTGGAAGGAAAGTTATGACCAACCTAGATAGCATATTGAAAAGCAGAGACATTACCTTGCCAACAAAGGTTCATCTAGTCAAGGCTATGGTTTTTCCAGTGGTCATGTATGGATGTGAGAGTTGGACTGTGAAGACAGCTGAGCATCGAAGAATTAATGCTTTTGAACTGTGGTGTTGGAGAAGACTCTTGAGAGTCCCTTGGACTGCAAGGGGATCCAACCAGTCCATCCTAAAGGAGATCAGTCCTGGGTATTCATTGGAAGGACTGATTCTGAAGCTGAAACTCCAATACTTTGGCCACCTCATGTGAAGAGTTGACTTGTTGGAAAAGACCCTGATACTGGGAGGGATTGGGGGCAGGAGGAGAAGGGGATGACAGAGGATGAGATGGCTGGATGGCATCACCGACTCAATGAACATGAGTTTGGGTAAACTCCCTGAGTTAGTGATGAACAGGGAGGTCTGGCGTGATGCAATTCATGGGGTCGCAAGGAGTTGGACACGACTGAGAGACTGAACTGAACTGAACTGAGTCTTATACAAGTCCTCACAGTTCTGATTACTATAGTTTTATAGCAAGGCATGAAATATGATGTATATTTACCTTCTTGCTTCTTTTCAAATTTATTTTGGCTATTGGTACTTTGAATCTGCACATAAATTTTGGAATCAGTTTGTCAACTTTAGGGGAAAAAAATCCTTCTTGGACTTTGACTGGGATTATACTGATTCTATAGATCAATTTGGGGAGAATTAAAATCTTTAAAAAAAAAGAGTCCAAAATGCAGTACTTGGATGCAATCTGAAAAACGACAGAATGATCTGTGTTCGTTTCCAAGGCGAACCATTCAATATCACAGTAATCCAAGTCTATGCCCCAACCAGTAACGCTGGGAGGGATTGAACTGAAAATCTTAATCTTAATGATGTCCACTATTCCAGCTCATAAATACAGTGTATTTTTCCATCCTTCTATTAAATGTCTGCTTTTATTTCTCTCAACAATGCTTTGTAGTTTTTAGTATAATGTGCTTAGTCACTCAGTTGTGTCCAACTCTTTGTGACCCCATGGACTGTAGCCTGCCAGGCCCCTCTGCCTGTGGGGATTCTATAGGCCAGATTACTGGAGTGGGTAACCATTCCCTTTTTCCAGGGGATCTTCCCAACCCAAGGATCAAACCCAGGTCTCCTGCACTGCAGGCAGATTCTTTACTATCTGAGCCACCGGGAAGCCCTGTTGGTACAAAGGTCTTATATTTTACTTTGGAAAATTCAGTTATTTGCATTTGTGTTTTTAATAATATTATAAATGGAATTGCCTTCTTAAATTTTATTTTAAATTATTTTCTATTAGTAGGTAGCATTGATTTTTGAATATTGAACTTGTATTCTAAGTGAACTTACTAAGTTTGCTTTAGTTCTAGCAGTTTTTTTTTTTTTCCTTTTTGAGGAATCCCTTAATATTTTCTACATGTCATCTATAAATAAAAATAGATTTATGTGTTAGTTGCTCAGTCATGTCCAACTCTTTGTGACCTCATGAACTGTATAGCCCATCAGGCTCCTCTGTCCATGGAATCCTCCAGGCAATAATACTGGAGTGGGTAGCCATTCACTTCTCTAGGGGATCTTCTCAACCCAGGGATTGAACCCAGGTCTCCTGCATTGCAGACAGATTCTTTACCATTTGAGCCACCAGGGAAGCCTGATTTTATCATAGGGGATTTAAAAATTATGAGTTCAATTTGTACATGAATAAGATTATTTTTACTACTGAGGATGCTATTAACCAGGCTTCCCTGGTGGCTCAGATGGTAAAGAATCTGACTGCAATGCGGGAGACCTGGGTTCTATCCCTGAGTTGGGAAGATCCCCTGGAGAAGAGAATGGCTACCCACTCCAGTATTATTGCCTGGAAAATTCCATGGACAGAGGAGCCTGGTAGGCTACAGTCCATGCAGTTGCAAAGAGTTGGACACAACTTAGCAATTGAGCATGCAGGCATACTATGTATATTAATATTATACTCCATGATAATGCTAGTAGTATTTCACTGTATGAATTCACCAATTGATGGACATTCAATTATTTCTACCTTTATTGTTTTATGAATGATGCTGTTATAACATTCATGTAAAAGTCTCGATGTGAACATACATTTAATTTCTCACTTTAGTGCATAGGAATGGCATTGCTGAGTTGGATGATAAATGCATGTTTAAATTTGACACTGCCATACTGTCCTCCAAAGTCACTGTAACACTCTCCGTGTCCGCTGCGTGAGAGTTCCAGTCACTCTACATTTCTTGTTGGCACTTGCTATTGCCAGTCCTCTTATATTTAGCCATTAGAGTGAGCAGGTAGTAGAATCTCACTGTGGTTTTAACTTGTTTCCCTGAAATGACTAGAGATGTTGCGTATACTTCCATATGCCTATTTGCCATCTGGATATCTCATTTTGTGAAGAATTTGTTCAAATTTTTTGCCAAACTTTTCATTGTGTTTATCTGCTTGCTATGGGGTTGTAGGAATTCTATATAGATTCTGGACACAAGTCCTTTGACAGACATATGCTTTGCAAGTATTTTCTTTCAATCTACAGCTTGCCTTTTTATTTCCTTCAGTCAGTGCATCTTTCTGAGAGCATAAGTTTTTAATTTTGTTCCTGTACATTTTATCAGTGCAGTCCTTTACAATCAGTACTTGGTATGACCTATTTAATAAATCTTTGATTAACTCAATATCACAAAGATTTTCTCCTCTGCATTTACGCATTAGTTTTATTACTCTTGTACTGTGTTCTAAGATCCATTTTAATTCATTTTTGCTTATAATATGTGGCAAGGGTCAGGGTTAAATTTTTAAATCCTTAGAGTTATACAATTATTTCAACACATTTATTTAAAAGGTTATCCTTCCCATATTGAATTATCTTGGCATCTTTTTTTGAAAATCTATTGATCATGTTAGTGTCGGTCTATTTCTGAATTCTATTCATTCCATTGTCTAACTTTATATCAGTACCATATTGTCTTGAATACTGTAGCTTTATAATAAATTTTGAAATTAGGTAGTGTAAGTCCTCCAGCTTCACTCTTCCTAAGTAAGGTCTGATCTCCTTAATATATAGTAGCTCTTAGAAATCAAGATTAAGAAACCAACAATCATAGAAATGAGCAAAGGGCATGAACAAAAAGTTCACAGAAAAATAAATTCAAATGTCTCCAAAAGTTATGACATATGTTATCACATTTGGAATGAGATCAAATATTAAAACTATTCTAAGATAACATTTGGATTAGACAAACCAAAAGTTTGACACACTCTCTTGGCAAAGAAGTAGAGAACCAGGCACTCTTATATTTTACTAAAGGGAGAAAAAAATTATAATTCCTTAAGGAAAGAAGACTGGAAATATCAAGATTACAAATGCATTAACTCTTTAAGTTAGGAAACCAGAAACCAGAATCCAGCTTTAGTTACACCTGTACCCAAACAAAAAAAGGGCTTCCCATTTGGCACTAGTGGTAAAGAACCCACCTGCCAATACAGGAGACAAAAGACATGTGGGTTTGATCCCTGGGTTGGGAAGATTCCCTGGAGGAGGGCATGGCAACCCACTCTAGTATTTTTGCCTGGGAAATACTATGGACAGAGGAGCCTGGTGGGCTACGATCCATAGTGTTGCAAAGAGTTGGACATGACTGAGGCAACTCAGCATGCACATGCACCCAAGGAAAAGAAAAAATGCAAAAGGATGCCTCTCACAGCATTGTTTGTAATAAAAAAGACTAGAAACTATGCAAGAGAACAGCATCTGGGAGACTGGTTGGAAAGAAAACACTTATATATTGAAATATTATGCAGCTGTCAAAAAGAACGAGGAAGATTTCTATATACTGCTTTGGGAAAACCTATAATTAATTAATTAATTAAATTACATATAGGTTCAGGTCAGTTCAGTCGCTCAGTCGTACCCAACTCTTTGCGACACCGTGAATTGCAGCATGCCAGGACTCCCTGTCCGTCACCAACTCCTGGAGTTCACTCAGACTCAGTCCACTGAGTCCGTGATGCAATCCAGCCGTCTCACCCTCCATCGTCCCCTTCTCCTCCTGACCCTAATCCCTCCCAGCATCAGAGTCTTTTCCAGTGAGTCAATTCTTCCCATGAGGTGGCCAAAGTATTGGACTTTAAGCTTTAGCATCAGTCCTTCCAATGAACACCCAGGACTGATCTCCTTCAGAATGGACTGGTTGGATCTCCTTGCAGTCCAAGGGACTCTCAAGAGTCTTCTCCAACACCACAGTTCAAAAGCATCAATTCTTTAGCACTCAGCTTTCTTCACAGTCCAACTCTCACATCCATACATGACCACAGGAAAAACCATAGCCTTGACTAGGCAGAACTTTGTTGGCAAAGTAATGTCTCTGCTTTTCAATATGCTATCTAGGTTGGTCATAACTTTCCTTCCAAGGAGTAAGCATCTTTTAATTTCATGGCTGCAGTCACCATCTGCAGTGATTTTGGAGCCCCCCAAAAATAAAGTCTGACACTGTTTCCACTTTTTCCTCATCTATTTCCCATGAAGTGATGGGACCAGATGCCATGATCTTTGTCTTCTGAATGTTGAGCTTTAAGCCAACTTTTTCACTCTCCTCTTTCACTTTCATCAAGAGGCTCTTGAGTTCCTCTTCACTTTCTGCCATAAGGGTGGTGTCATCTGCATATCTGAGGTTATTGGTATTTCTCCCAGCAATCTTGATTCCAGCTTGTGCTTCTTCCAGCCCGGTGTTTCTCATGATGTACTCTGCATAGAAGTTAAATAAGCAGGGTGACAATACACAGCCTTGACGTACTCCTTTTCCTATTTGGAACCAGTCTGTTGTTCCATGTCCAGTTCTAACTGTTACTTCCTGACCTGCATATAGCTTTCTCAAGAGGCAGGGCAGGTGGTCTGGTATTCCCATCTCTTTCACAATTTTCCACAGTTTATTGTGATCCACACAGTCAAAGGCTTTGGCATAGTCAATAAAGCAGAACAGATGTTTTTCTGAAACTCTCTTCCTTTTTCCATGATCCAGTGGATGTTGGCCATTTGATCTCTGGTTCCTCTGCCTTTTCTAAAACCAGCTTGAACATCTAGAAGTTCATGGTTCACATACTGTTGAAGCCTGGCTTGGAGAATTTTGAGCATTACTTTACTAGCATGTGAGATGAGTGCAATTGTGCGGTAGTTTGAGCATGCTTTGGCATTGCCTTTCTTTGGGGTCAGAATGAAAACTGACCTTTTCCAGTCCTGTGGCCACTGCTGAGTTTTCCAAGTTTGCTGGCATATTGAGTGCAGCACTTTCATAACATCATCTTTCAGGATTTGAAATAGCTCAACTGGAATTCCATCACCTCCACTAGCTTTGTTCATAGTGATGCTTTTTAAGGCCCACTTGACTTCACATTCCAGGATGTCTGGCTCTAGGTCAGTGATCACACCATCGTGATTTTCTTGGTCGTGAAGATCTTTTTTGTACAGTTCTTCTGTGTATTCCTGCCACCTCTTCTTCATATTTTCTGCTTCTGTTAAGTCCATACCATTTCTGTCCTTTATTGAGCCCATCTTTGCATGAAATGTTCCCTTGGTATCTCTAACTTTCTTGAAGAGATCTCTAGTCTTTCCCATTCTGTTGTTTTCCTCTATTTCTTTGCATTGATCGCTGAAGAAGGCTTTCTTATCTCTCCTTGCTATTCTTTGGAACTCTGCATTCAGATGCTTATATCTTTCCTTTTCTCCTTTGCTTTTCGCTTCTCTTCTTTTCACAGCTATTTGTAAGGCCTCCCCAGACAGCCATTTTGCTTTTTTGCATTTCTTTTCCATGGGGATTGTCTTGATCCCTGTCTCCTGTACAATGTCACGAAGCTCCATCCATAGTTCATCAGGCACTCTATCTGTCAGATCTAGTCCCTTAAATCTATTTCTCACTTCCACTGTATAATCATATGGAATTTGATTTAGGTCATACATGAATGGTCTAGTAGTTTTCCCTACTTTCTTCAATTTCAGTCTGAATTTGGCAATAAGGAGTTCATGATCTGAGCCACAGTCAGCTCCTGGTCTTGTTTTTGCTGACTGTATAGAGCTTCTCCATCTTTGGCTGCAAAGAATATAATCAATCTGATTTTGATGTTGACCATCTGGTGATAACCATGTGTAGAGTCTTCTCTTTTGTTGTTGAAAGAGAGTGTTTGCTCTGACCAGTGTGTTCTCTTGGCAAAACTCCATTAGCCTTTGCCCTGCTTCATTCCATATTCCAAGGCCAAATTTGCCTGTTACTCCAGGAGTTTCTTGACTTCCTACTTTTGCATTCCAGTCCCCTATAATGAAAAGGACATCTTTTTTGGGTGTTAGTTCTAAAAGGTCTTGTAGGTCTTCATAGAACCGTTTGACTTCAGCTTCTTCAGTGTTACTGGTTGGGGCATAGGCTTGGATTACTGTGATATTGAATGGTTTGCCTTGGAAATGAACAGAGATCATTCTGTGGTTTTTGAGATTGCACCTAAGTACTGCATTTCAGACTCTTTTATTGACCATGATGGCTACTCCATTTCTTCTAAGGGATTCCTGCCCACAGTAGATAAAATGGTCATCTGGGTTAAATTCACCCATAGTCCATTTTAGTTCGCTGATTCCTAGAATGTTGACATTCACTCTTGCCATCTCCTGTTTGACCACTTCCAATTTGCCTTGATTCATGGACCTGACATTCCAGGTTCCTATGCAATATTGCTCTTTACAGCATCGGACCTTGCTTCTATCACCAGTCACATCCACAATTTGGTATTGTTTTTGCTTTGGCTCCATCCCTTCATTCTTTCTGGAGTTATTTCTCCACTGATCTCCAGTAGCATATTGGGCACCTACTGACCTGGGGAGTTCCTCTTTCAAGTATCCTATCATTTTGCCTTTTCATACTGTTCATGGGGTTCTCAAGGCAAGAATACTGAAGTGGTTTGCCATTTCCTTCTCCAGTGGACCACATTCTGTCAGACCTCTCCACCATGACCCGCCCATCTTGGGTGGCCCCAGGGGCATGGCTGAGTTTCATTGAGTAATACATATAGGTATTAAATATAAATATTTTGGTATATATACCTATATATATAATTTAATTAATTAGTTAATTTTTGGCTGTGCTGGGTCTTCATTGCTACACATGTACTTTCTCTAGTTGCCATGCATGGAATTCTCACTGTGGTGGCTCCTCTTGTTGCAGAGCATAGGTTCTAGGTGTGCGGGCTTCAGTCTTTTCGGCTTGAGGAATTAGTTGCCCTATGGCATGTAGGATCTTCTCTGACCAAGGATCCAACCTGTGTCCCCTTCACTGGCATGTGGATTCTTAATGACTGGACAACCAAGGAGGTCCTCTACAGTATATTTTTAAATGAAAAAAAAAAAAAACACAGCAAAATGTAGCAGAATAAGCTCGATCTTTCGTATCAGAAATAGAAGTATGAGAATATTTACTCGTATATGCATAAAAATATAAAGCTAAACAGAATAAAAGGCAAGCAGAAATTCAGTGATGGCTTATAGTGAGGGGGGAGAAAGTGGTGGATGGGGACAGAAAAAAGTGACACTACTCAGTGCACCTTTGTATAGTTCTGATTTTTGAACCATGTTCAAATAAAGTTTTTTGAAAAGAAAATAAACTCAAGAAGACACAGGGAAATATTATAAGAATGCTGTAAAATAATAACATACTCAAGCTTCTGCCTTGCTAGATGTGGTTTGGTGGGGTGGTAGCATGTGGGGAAATCTCGCCTACCAGAAAGGCAGGGCAGGGCCTAGGGAGCTGGGTGTTCACAGGGGTGGTGTCCAGGCACCAAGCCATTCTAACAGTTGGAGTGTTAGCCCAGTTTATCTTGGCCCCATGCATGGTCTGATTCCACTCATTGTCTTGGCTCTCTTCAGTGGTAACTCTGGTCATGGAATTGTCCTGGGAAAAGAAGTAATAGGTTATACAGACCAGCTTCCTCTCCCTGTAACCTGGCTCTATGAAGGTCCCGGGGAAACATTAGCAAGTGTTTCCATCACTTTTCTTTGAAAGGCCTTTCTATAATTACCTTCTGTCTCTCAGGAAGACGGTCCCGTTGCACCTAATCTAAATTTGGCTTTCCTAATTCCATTGTATATCTTATGAAAATAGTTTGAAAAATGCAAATAGTCATTCTCTCCACTGATGTTTCAAGGAGGCAAAGATTCTGAACTGATTCTTCTAACCAGAGCTTAAGTTGGATATGGATGCATGCTCTCAACCATCTCTCTTGGTAAACTCAGAGATACAGGGCAGAGGGGATGCCCTTGCTGCTTGCTCAAGCAGACTAATCTTTCTGGGCATTCAAACTCAATAGTCACTGCTTCTGGAGTCTCCCTTCAGCTTTGACCCCAGCATCACCTTTTAATAGGCCATACCTTCTATTATTCATAACAGTTTCCTACTGCATTGGAGTTGACAAAATGTACAACTATCCCAGGATGAAGAATGAATGCACTTGGGGCCAGATAAAAGTGCCATCTGCCTGGACTCACACCATACAGCAAAGAAAGGACAGTCATAGCCCATCCCTTCCTCTTTATGTACCAGTGATTTGAAGGGAACTATCAGTAATACAAATATGTCCCCTGTGCAAATCTGAAGGCAATTGGTTTAGGTGATGTGAGTATGACCAACACAAAAACCAGGAGTATTATTTTTATGGCTATTCTCTCAGTTCAGTTCAGTTCAGTTCAGTTCAGTCGCACAGTCATGTCTGACTCTTTGTGACCCCATGGACTGCAAAACACCAGGCTTCCCTGTCCACCACTAACTCCCAAAGCTTGCTCAAACTCATGTCCATTGAGTTGGTGATGCCATCCAAACATCTTATCCTCTGTCGTCCCCTTCTCTTCCCACCTTCAATGTTTCCCAGCATTAGGGTCTTTTCCAATGAGTCAGTTCTTCGCATCAGGTGGCCAAAGTACTGGAGTTTCAGCTTTAGCATCATTCCTTCCAAAGAAATCCCAGGGCTGATCTCCTTCAGAATGGACTGGTTGGATCTCCTTGCAGTCCAAGGGACTCTCAAGAGTCTTCTCCAACACCACAGTTCAAAAGCATCAATTCTTTGGTGCTCAGTTTTCTTAGAGTCCAACTCTCACATCCATACATGACCACTGGAAAAATCAGAGCTTTGACTAGATGGACATTTGTTGGCAAAGTAATGTCCCTGCTTTTTAATATGCTGTCCAGGTTGTTCATAGCTTTTCTTCCAAGGAGTAAGAGTCTTTTAATTTCATAGCTGCAGTCTTCATCTGCAGTGATTTAGGAGCCCAAAAAAATAGAGTCTGCCACTGTTTCCATTGTTTCCTCATCTATTTGTCATGAAGTGATGGGACCGGATGCCATGATCTTCGTTTTCTGAATGCTGAGTTTTAAGCCAACTTTTTCACTCTCCTCTTTCACTTTCATCAAGAGGCTTTTTTAGTTCTTCTTCACTTTCTGCCATAGGGGTGGTGTCATCTGCATATCTGAGGTTATTGAAATTTCTCCCAGCAATCGTGATTCCAGCTTGTGCTTCTTCCAGCCCAGCGTTTCTCATGATGTACTCTGCAGAGAAGTTAAATAAGCAGGGTGACAATATACAGACTTGACGTACTCCTTTTCCTATTTGGAACCAATCTGTTGTTTCTTGTCCAGTTTTAACTGTCCTTTCTTCACCTGCATACAGATTTCTCAGGAGGTAGGTCAGGTGGCCTGATATTCCGATCTCTTGAATAATTTTCCACAGTTTGTTGTGATCCATGCAGTCAAAGGCTTTGGCATAGTCAATAAAGCAGAAGTAGATGTTTTTCTGGAACTCTTTTGCTTTTTTGATGATCCAGTGAATGTTCACAATTTGGTCTCTGGTTCCTCTGGCTTTTCTAAATCCAACTTGAACATCTGGTAGTTCACAATTCACATACTGTTGAAGCCTGGCTTGGAGAATTTTGAGCATTACTTTGCTATCGTGTGAAATGAGTGCAATTGTGCAGTAGTTTGAACATTCTTTGGCATTGCCCTTCTTTGGGATTGGAATGAAAACTGACCTTTTCCAGTCCTGTGGCCACTGCTGAGTTTTCCAAATTTGCTGGCATATTGAGTGCGGCACTTTAACAACATCTTTTAAGATTTGAAATAGCTCAACTTGAATTCTATCACCTCCACTAGCTTTGTTTGTAGTGACCACTTGACTTCATATTCCATAATGTCTAGCTCTAGATGAGTGATCACACCATCGTGGTTATCAGAAGCAGAAGATATAAGAAGTGGCAAGAATACACAGAAGAACTATACAAAAAGATCTTCATGACCTTCCTTCAGGACAAGTGAAAAGAGGAATAGAAGCTCTTCCCTAAACAGTTGTGTAAGAGACCAAGAGCATAAAGAAGGAAGGGCAATGAAAATACACGTGTAACTCAGGTGTATAAGGTCTCTCTGCCACCCAGTTTACACAACCTATAGTTCCTTGCTACTTAAAATGTGGTCTACAGACCAGCAGCATTGGCATCACTAGGGAGCTTGTTAGAAATGCAGAGTCTCAGGCCCTCCCTCATTCCCTCTGGATGGGAATCTGCATTTTAACAAGATCTCCAGGTGGTTCAAATACACATTAAAACTTCAGAAGTGCTCTCCTGACCTGCAGATGTAAGTAGAATGGTATCTCCCTCTCACTTGAGCTCTTGCTTTCAGCTACTCTTCCCCTGTACTTAGACACCTCCCAGGCTTGGAGTCGGAATGAACCCAACAGGTTCATTCAGAAAGGTGCATGTTCTGTATGGGACCCATTGAAGTGATGGGATGGGATATACCTCCCTTTCCTTGCCATCCTGTCCACTTGCTTGGCCCAGAGCAGAAAGATTAGATGTTTTAATAAAGCAAACATCTATATTTTTAAAATCAAGGGCAATGTTAGAAGCATTCCTAAACTAGGAGAGGGAAGGTTGAAACTCTCACCTTCTTAAACCACACCCCTCTCAAGATCCCTCCTCTATAATTCCATCCATCTCCCAGGACATTGCGGTAGAGGGTTCCCCTCACTTATTCTTCACACTATCCTCCTTGCAATGGGTCAAGTCTGTGACATTCTTTCTAAAGTGGTGGATTTCAGCTCACCTGTGAGTGATGTGTGTAACTCAAGGTCCCCACGTTGGTAGTGGAGATGAGGCTTCCTGATCCAGTTTGTGGCTCCACTTCCACACCAGAGTGAGATGCAAACAGATGGGTCCTCTAACTAGGGGACTTGTTGAAATAGCCCATCATAGTGTGACAAATAAGAGCACAGTGTGGAGCCAGATTCCCTGTGTTCTAATCCTGGCTCTACTTAGAACAGCACCTGGTAACATTGAATAAGTATCTGCTATCATTATGTGGTGGAGAAGGAAATGGCAATGCACTCCAGTATTCTTGCCTAGAGAATTCCATGGACAGAGGAGCCTGGTGGGCTGCTGTCCATGGGGTCACACAGAGTTGGACACAACTGAAGCGACTTAGCATGCATGCATGCATTGGAGAAGGAAATGGCAGCTCACTCCAGTATTCTTGCCTGGAAAATCCCAGGGACAGAGGAGCCTGGTGGGCTGCCGTCTATGGGGTCGCACAGAGTCGGACATGACTGAGGCAACTTAGCAGCAGCAGCAGCATTATGTGGGTGCAAATAATTTCTGAAATTATTCAGAATACTTTTATCTTGTGAATGTAAAGAGCAGTTTGTCCTGATTAGTTTAGAGCCTGATATAGATTAACAGGAAGGAAAAGTCACATTTTTGCCAAGACTACTTGTGCTGAGCAAAAAGAGAAGTCAAGATTTCTTGGTATTTCTTCCTTGGCCTCAATCTCCTGACTTCACACATAGGTTTATTGCATCTGAACATCTTGAATTGCTCAGAAAAAATGACACTGCATTCCCAGTGTTCCAGTTGTCCATTATTTCACTTGACTTTCACATTACTCTTTTCTTTTTGCAAATATTTGTTATATGGGGCATTGTTGTTAATTTCCTTCTTTAGCATGATGGTGGATTGGAGGAGTTGACATGCAATTATTTCCATATAATTGTGTAACTACAATAAATAGAATTAAGGACTCAAATGAGCTAAATACAAATAGGTAGAGAATTTTAGCATTGACATTTCTCTTTTTAGCAATATGCTAATTGTATTAAGGTCTTCTTTGTTCAGAGGTACTCAGAATAGTCCCCAATAAATTTGGATCATTGAGAGCAATAATCCTTGAGCGACTACATGTTCTGTGTAGTGAGTCAGCCCTGTGGTAGCGTCCTGCACTGTGTATCTGTTATTGTGGCTCTAGGAATCATTGCCAAGCTGGTTAATTTGGTCCAGATATTAATTAGATGGGAATTCTATTTTGAAAAATGCCGAAGCTTACAAAAAAGAGAAATGTCTTTACGATCATATCAGGTGGGATTTCTGTGTAGGTTTAGAACATCTATAGATTTTCTATGAAATTTACAAAGTTATTTTTATTTTTTTAAGTGGTAGAGTAATGAAGAGCTAAAGGAGTTTTTATATAATTATGAAAATTCTGATTAGAAGAAACTTAAAAGATAACTTACTGAAACATTTCATAAAATGTTGGCACCCTTGATGGAGCTTATTCTGTGATAAAGCTGAGAAATATATAGCCTCAGGAGGCAAATGAACTGGGGCTTAAATACCAGCCAGTACTTTCTGGTTAATGTTTGACTTCAGCCAAGTTGATTAATTTCTATTAGACTCAGCTTCCTCATCCACAAAATATGGCACATAAAACCTACCCTAGAGGTATTGATAAGAATTAAATGACATAATATATATAAAACACCTAGCAATATGCTGATGTTTGTCATGATAAATGCCATAGAAAGCATCCAACCATAGTAAGTACCCAATAAAATTCATAAAAGCAAAACCCTACCAAACTCATAGTTCAATGAGATTTCTTCTTGTCTACCTACTTTGAAGAGTTGCTGTTAGGGATAGATTTATAATATTTAAAGCACCTATCACATGGTGGATGCTCGATAGATTATAGGAATTATTAGTATTTCTTGATGAACATTCTACATCTTTCCCTGATTCATCAAATATTATTACTGTGTGCTAGTGCTCTAAGGAAACCCAATGAGTAACACACTGGTGTTTTCTGTCCAAGTGTGGAGGCAATTGATTTGAAGTGCTTTGAGTGGGACAGGCAGAGAGAGGCCAGGAGTTCAAGACACGAAACAGGTAGATGATGGTGGCATTGACTGAGAGCGGGCAGAACAAGGACAACAATTAGACTTCGGGATAAAGGTATGAGGAGGAATTAAGAGTTGTATTCTTTACATATTGAGATGCTCATGAAACATTCAAGTGAAAGGTCACAGAGATGGTTGAATAGATGAGATTACAGATGATATTTGGCTGGAGAAAATAATGGGTTATCACACGTTCATGGTATTCAGAACAATGGAACTCAATGAAGAGCTGAAAAAAGTTGTGTATAAAGACTGCCGCAAACTGAAATTTGAGGAGCTCCAACATTTAGAACTTCATGAAGGAGGGGAGATCAATAATACCCCAGGAAGTCAATGTCATTGTTGGATGGCTTAAATGTTTAAGATGTTTCATTTTGAGCCTGCCCTTTGGAATTTCAAAATATTGGCCTTTTAAGAACAACATAGAGCAGGTCTTTCCTTTCAAGTACATGAGGAAGGCTCCCTGCATGTCTACTGGACTTTTCTCCTTTAGCCTAAAATACTCACATGTCCCGGAATGTGACTCAGAAGCAGACATCACCCAAACCCTACTCTTCCAGCTTGACCAGCCAGCCACCTGCAGGACTCCTAAGCAAATACAGAGTGAGATGGAATAAAAGGAAAACAGATGAATTACTTTCAAAATCCACTGCTGTGGTCTTAATGAATCATGACTGGTTATAACTAACAGAGCAGTTGTATAAAGCATGGAAATAATCTTAAAAAAAACAAGCCTAAGAGGGCAAACTCTAAAGTCGGTTGTGCTTCCAGCAGCTTTAAAAATATGGAGTGAGAAGGCATGCTCTGGCGATAGAAAAACAACTACAAATCAGCTGGACTTCTGCTGGAATTAAGATGAACGGTTCACATTTCTTCCTTGAGTTCATGACACCAGCTAACTCATACATCTCTGCCTGGTCCTTGTTTTGCTTCCCATTTCAGAACTCCAATTTACTGCATTTGTGTGAAATTATATTTGGACATACATTAATTGACATCACCCCAAGCTCTGACCTCCACTCTTCATTTTGCAAACAATATTTATCTACTATTTCTTTGGTACTTACCCCAGGTTGTGGTCTTACTGTATTTTGATATATCTAGAGAAAGCCATATGCAAAACCAGGTATTATTAGTAAAAACTCCAGCCATTAGGCAAAAATAAGATTTTCTTCTAGTGCTCTGTGTAGAACTGGAGATTTATCTGCATTGGATTTTTCAGACACCTCTGCATTTTGAACAGTGCTGTGCTACCTACTGGGGGCTTCCCTGGTGGCTCAGATGGTAAATTCTTGACCAAGAAGCAGTGACTAGCCAAGTCAGACCATTTAACATGGCAGGACCATGAAGTGTGATCTCCATCTACATACTAAGTATCTGATCAGGTAGCTGGTTGAAGTGGTTCTACTCATGATACCATGACTCAGAGCTGAATTTACTCTGCTTTGTGATGCTAACAATCACCCAACAATAGAACCATAACCTGGGATGCCTTAACCTGGGAAGAGTTGTGGCTCTTCCCACCACTTTTCTAACGTTTGCTCCCTCATTGGCAACTCTTCTCAAGGACATCTTCTACCTCCTTCTGTTCTAAGCAGTAACTTTTCAAATAATAATTATTATTCTGATAATGTCATTGTTGTTTAGTCACTAAGTTGTGTCCAACTCTTTTGCCTGGACTGCAGCCTTCCAGGCTCCTTGGTCCAGGGAATTCTCCAGGCAAGAATACTGGAGTGAGTTGCCACTTCCTTCTCCAGGGGATCTTTCTGACCCAGGGATCAAACCGATGTCTCCTGCAATGTCAGGTGGATTCTTTACCACCAAGCCACTAGCCATTATTATTATCAGAATAAATCAGAAATAGTTTTTAAAATGTGATGCGTGTAGGCTATTCTTTACGAGATTTTCATTCAGTAGATCTCAGGTGGAGCCGGAACTCCACACTTTCTGAAGTTCTTTGTAAAGCTTTCTGAACCAGAGTGACCAGGTTTGTAAATGACATTTCTAAAGACTCCAAGTCAGAGGCATACGGTCATGGCTTTGTGGGTCCTGTCTTCTCTCTGGTCTCACTCTATCTGGTTACAGCCATTCAGTAGCTGTCTTGACCAGTTTGTTCCCACTCTGACCATTACTGTTCTTCAGATTGTTCTGATTCACAGGTCTTAAAGGTCTTACTGGTTACTCCAGATTCTCTGATCCCAATAATCCTTTTCATTCCCTGTCCTCATTCACTGAGAAGATCTCAGTTTGGTTTCTGTGGCTTGATACAAGAACGGTGGCGGAGACAACACTCATCAAATATCCATGCACTCCAAACAGCTCCCAGCTCTCCACCCCTCTATTATGTTACTAATTTTACCCAAGGGATTGGGAGCAGTAGAGACACATATAATTTCTGGGATTATTCTCTTAAAGGCTGGTGTGAGCTTACATGCCTCTCCTCCTCTATAGCAGCAAACTTGGAAGTCACATAGTGAGATGGCGTCCTCACAAGATGGCTGAGTCATGGATGAAGGGGAGTCTCTGCCAGTCTCCATCAGTCTATATGGGAGCAGTAAATAAGTGTTTTGGGTTTTTTTTTTTTTTTTTTTGCTGTACCACATAGATTTCAGGGTTGATTTGCTACCATAGCATAGCCGATTCTACCCAGGACTAAACAGAAAGTGCAACTCCTGGGTAAAGTTGCTGCCAAGAGAACTGAACTCAAGCTATCATGATCCATCTGCCTAATGTCTTGTTTCTTTCCCCTCCAAATAGCACACTGGCAGCATCCACTGGGCACCACAGAGGGAAAGTCATGCTAGTTACATGAGATGAAACAGTTGTGCTTGACAGTGAAAAAAATGTAGTTCCCACTTAAACTTGACTGGCATTTCAGAAAAAATAGTTTTCAATCATCTTTAGTCCCTTTAACATTTTCCTTAACTCTTATATATCATGTAGGTGGCTCAGACGGTAAAGCATCTGTCTACAATGTGGGAGACCCGGGTTCAAGCCTTGGGTTGGGAAGATCCCTTGGAGAAGGAAATGACAATCCACTCCAGTACTATTGTCTGGAAAATCCCATGGATAGAGGAGCCTGGTAGGCTACAGTCTATGGGGTCACAAAGAGTCGGACACAACTGAGCAACTTCACTTTCAAAGGTGACAAACTCAGGTATGAAATTAAAATGCATACAATAGGCAGATATAAAATAACAGGCAATGGTATGGCCTCACATTTGGAACAGAACAAATAGAAGGAGGCTTGACCACCTAAAAGTATTTCAAGCAAATCAAAGAAAATAATAGCTTCAAATTAAATAAGAGGCTGTAGCCCCACTCATCAACTTGGCAGCTATGGCCTGAAGTTGTAAATTCCCCTTGTAACTCTTGCCAGGTCTGAGTCATTTTCATACTAAACATATGAAAAAATACTATGCAGCTATTAAAAAAATGTGATGTAAAAGAACAGAAGTTGGTAGAAAAATTGTATATATATATGTGTGTGTGTGTGTATATATATATATATATATATATATATATATACACATTGCATTGCATTAATTGCTCAGTTGTGTCCAACTCTTTGGGAACCCATGGACAGTAGCCCACCATGCTCCTCTATCCATGGGATTCTCCAGGCAAGAAATTGGAGTTGGTTGCCATTTCCTTCTCCAGGGGATCTTCCCAACTCAGGGATCAAACCCAGATCTCCCACATTGCAGGTGGATTCTTTACCATCTGAGCCACCAGGGAAGCCCATACATACGTACATACACATATATATATATATATTTAAATTTTTAAAAGAATGAAATTTTGCCATTTGCAGCAATAAAGATGGACTTGCAGGGCATTAAGCTAAGTGAAATAAGTCAGAAGGAGAAAGACAAATACTATATGACATCTCTTATATGTGGAAACAAAAATAGGACCAACTAGTGAATATATCAAAGAAGAAGCAGACTTATAGATGTAGAGAACAAACTAGTGATTGATCACCAGTGGGGAGGGGCAATATAGGGGTAGAGTATTAAGAGGTGCAAACTATTAGGTAGAAAATAAGCTACAAGGATACATTGTACAACAGGGGTACAGAGTCAATATTTTATAATAACTGTAAGTGAAGCATAACCTTTAAAATTGTGAATCACTATATTGCACATGTATAACATATAATATTATACATCAACTGTATTTCAATAAAAAATTACATGTTATATTATGTTACCAACTTTGTAGAATAAAAATGTGTAGAAAAAAAAGGCTAAAGGGTACCTGTCCCTAGTTAACAGAGTTAATACTCACTCCTAGTCAACAGAATAGATATCACCGGGTTATGGGATTATGGGTAATTTTTACTGACCTTTTTTTGTGTATTTTCCATCTCTTTAAAAATAAACACATTATTGTAGTCATCAGGAAAAGAAACGTTATTTTAAAAATCCATGTTTAGGGCCTTTTCAGGTGGCTCCCATGGACAAAGGAGCCTAGTGGGCTATGGTCCACAGAGTAGGACACGGCCGAAGTGACTTACCAAGCACGCACTGGTGGCTCAGTTATAGAAAGTCCGCCTGCCAGTGCAGAGGATGGGGTTTCCCTCCTGGGTCTGAGAGGATCCCGTGTGCCTCAGAGCATCTGGGCCTGTGTGCCAAAACAATGGTGCCTGGGAGCCACAGCTACTGAAGTCCACGAGCCCTAAGCCCATGCTCCTTGCCCCGAGGGGCCACCATAATGGGAGGCCTGCGCACCTCAGTGCAGAGTGGCCTCTACTCGATGCAACTAGAGAAAAGCCTGTGCAGCAACAGCCACCTGCACAGCCAGAAATAAATAAATATTGTTTTTAAATAAATCCAATATTCAGGAAAAAAGGAGCAATTATATGCATTCTCATTAGCTATGAGAACTTCTAACATTTTAATTCTAAGTATGTAATTTATAATGTGTGTGGTGTATTTTAAGTCTAGCAATAGTTTACTAAATTATATAAAAACTAACCTGGAACTGTCATTCATTTACAAATTCTACTTAAATTGAAACATCCATCTCTATTATCCTTTACATATTTCAGAAAGACATTATGCCCATCTTAATGATCCTCATAACTATCTTGCAACAGACAACCAACCGCAACTGAAAAATACACCACCATGGGCACAAATTGTAACAGGCAATGAAAAATTGCCTATAATTATAATTACAGCTACCCAAAGAATGCAAATAATTAAGAAGAGTTTTTGTTCTCCAAGTTTTATTCTGCTGTTTATTCATTGGAATGGCTTGGCAGTTGCGAGTTCACAACTGTCCTGAGACTGGTTCATTAAACTCTAATCTGATTAGGGCTTTTTGTTTCTTTGTTCTCTGTGTCCTCAGGTGGCGATTTTTGGCTGAACATTACAGATTTTTGCCCCATGTCAGGTAAAGAAACATAATTTTGCCTGTGTATTACATAATTGGGACACAATTTTCAGGCCTCAATCCTAAAAGGCAACTCTACTCAACAGAGTTCCATTTCTATTCAAAACATCTTCAACAAATAAATCTTGTTACATATGTAACAAAGCACTACACACGCATTTATGTGTGGATAGCCAGATGTGTCTAATTTCCCAAGCATTTACTAGTTACACTTAACTTGCTTTTTAAAAATTATGTTAAAACTATCATAAACGTTATTTATCTCAAGAAATTCAAGACTGATTTCATGAAATTTGGAGTCAGATAGCAAGATGGGTGGAAAACATGGTAAGGGAGATAACTTGTCAGGAAAGGGGAGTATAATCTACTGCTGCTGCTGCTGCTAAGTCGCATCAGTTGTGTCCGACTCTGTGCGACCCCATAGACGGCAGCCCACCAGGCTCCCCCGTCCCTGGGATTCTCCAGGCAAGAACACTGGAGTGTGTTGCCATTTCCTTCTCCAATGCATGAAAGGGAAAAGTGAAAGTGAAGTCGCTCAGTCGTGTGCGACTCTTCGCGACCCCATGGACTGCAGCCTACCAGGCTCCTCCATCCATGGGATTTTCCAGGCAGGAGTACTGGATTGGGGTGCCATTGCCTTCTAGGGTCAAATCAAAAGGAGAGGATCACAAAACTATCTGGAAAAGGCTTTCCATTAGAAATATAATAAGGACCCAGCAAAATCTTTAATGGTGTTCCTAGACAGGTGGCACTAGTGGTAAAGAACCTGCCTGCCAATGGAGAAGACATATGAGACACAGATTTGATCCCTGGGTTGGGAAGATCCCCTGGAGAAGGGAATGGCAACCCATTCCAGAGATTTTCCCTGGAGAATCCCATAGACAAGGGGGCCTGGTGGGCTATAGTCCATAGAGTCACATAGAGTCAGACATGACTGAAGCAACTGAGCACAAAATCTTCACTACTGAAAAGCAATTATGAGTCATCATGCTATGCTGGTGGGCAGAAAAGATTGTGGGAGACCGTGGCCAGTGAGTAGGCTCTAGCCCAGCAGTCACTGTGGATTTTACCCTATCAGTCAGTTTAGTCGCTCAGTCATGTCTGACTCTTTGCAACCCCATGAACTGCAGCACACCAGGCCTCCCTGTCCATCACCAACTCCCAGTGATGAGTCAGATGAATCAGCTGTTCGCATCAGGTGGCCAAAGTATTGGAGTTACAGCCTCAATATCAGTCCTTCCAATGAATACCCAGGACTGATTTCCTTTAGGATGGACTGATTGGATCTCCTTTCTGTCCAAGGGACTCTTGAGAATCTTATCCAACACCACAGTTCAAAAGCATCAATTCTTCGGCACTCAGCTTTCTTTACAGTCCAACTCTCACACCCATACATGACTACTGGAAAAACCATAATCTTGACTAGATAGACCTTTGTTGGCAAAGTAACGTCTCTGCTTTTTAATATGCTGTCTAGGTTGATCATAACTTTCCTTCCAAGGAGTAAGTGTCTTTTATCCTATGCTGCTGCTGCTAAGTCGCTTCAGTCGTGTCCGATTCTGTGCAACCCCATAGATGGCAGCCCACCAGGCCCCCCCATCCCTGGGATTCTCCAGGCAAGAACACTGGAGTGGGTTGCCATTTTCCTTCTCCAATGCATGAAGGTGAAAAGTGAAAGTGAAGTCTCTCAGTCATGTCCGACTCTTCATGACCCCATGGACTGCAGCCTACCAGGCTCCTCCGTCCATGGGATTTTCCAGGCAAGAGTACTGGAGTGGGGTGCCATTGCCTTCTCTCCACTTTTACCCTATAAGCATAAATAAATGTCAGAAATTTTTGACTTTAATGAATGCATTCAGAATTTTATCATCAAAAAAGCACCTAGAAAAGACAAGTTGTTCTGCTAGACTTATACATTTTATGTTCTTTAAAAAATAAAATTGTATTTTTATGTGTTTAATAGTTTAGGAGATCTAAAAGCCTTATTCTGGTTCTGGAAAAAATTCAGGTGAATATGGAATAAAAATGAAAACATATATCAGGGTAAGAACCCAGACCTTAGCATATTCTGCATGAGACATGAGTCCTGAAAGAGCAGGGTAGGCATATGGCTCTAGAAGATTCTAGAACAGTGGCTTCTGACGATGTGGTCCACTCTCAGGTTTCGTCTACAGTCACCTTTCCTGACAGCGAGCCACCATCTAGACACCCAGCTTTTAGGTCCTAGAGTAGCAAGTAGTTTAGTGGAGACATGTGCTACATTAAGAGAGGTGCTAATTGCAATTGGTGTTGTAATATTTACATTGTTGAAGATGTTTGGTTCCTTTTTTAGGAGCTGAATATGAAAATTGTCTGCCAGGCTGGCTGTCAACCTATGAATGATGGGCCACACCATATGATCGAAACAGCCATGATGACAGAGTCTGGAATTTGGTCTGTGGAAGATCTCCTCCTGTCTGTAATTACACCAAAATGAAACATCCTCAGTTGAAAAGAACCAATGCATTGTATTTTAAAATCTACAGAAACGCACCGGTGTCCCCCATCACCATAATGTGACTCCAGCTTCTAAGTTTGTGACAGTACGAAAGAAACAGGAAACCCATCTCTTTCTTAAGCTTCAGATGACTGGGGGCTTGCAGAAGGATCAAAGAAACCCTTCCAGGCTCTCTCTTTTTTTAGTTTTTGGTGCTTACCATGCACTCCTAACATTAACAAGCTTAGTTCCCTGATGCACCTTCTGGGCCAAAAGATAAGATTTTCTTTCCCCTAAATCACGTTTTCTCAAATATTTTTCAAAGCTGAGGTATAAGCCTTTTAATAGAATTATGCAAACGTTGCCCTAACTTCAAATGTTTTCGGAACTAAACGCCTCTTTGAAGAGTCTCTGTATTTGCAATGTCCACATGAGGAAACAAAAGCTAGGAACAGCAGGCGATGAGGGGGACAATGATGACACCCCAAACTCCGGTTTTATTTGTCCCCAAAGTTACTTTGTGTAAATTCAAAGCAACCTCTGCTTCTCAAAGGTCAAACTCACTGGGATGAAAATGCTGACCGGTCATTAAGGGATAATCCTCTTGGCAGAGTAGAAGCCCAGCTCGAATGCACCTCACTCCTGATTTGAACTGTCTGGATGATGGGATAAAAACATCTAAGGGCCAAGCCCCCAGGGCAATGAACAGTGAACACTTGCATCCCTCCCAAAACTGAGATGCAAAAGTACATTTGAAAAAAAAAAAGCCTTGGATTGATGAGAAACAACTTAGTATTTCCTAGGTTTTCTCTTAAAATAATGGAAAACTTTTTTTTTAATGAGACTCAGGAAAAGATAACTATAACCGATTTCTTTCAGGGTGATACACACTTAGCATTTCAGCCAGAGTAAGACCCCTTGTTTAATGGAAGACTAGTAAATTCATGTTTGGAAAATATATTTCAGAAAAGCATGCCAACTGTCCTGATCCCATAATTCTTGGGTATTCTGCTTGTGGGTTAAATAAAAATCACATACTTAAAATTGCCACAGGTCCATACCACTGTCTTATTACTCACCTTGAAACTAAGTGTTGATGAATAGTGCTGGTTTTTTTTTTTTTTTTTTTTTTTGGACTCAGGTAATGTTGCAACAAGAAAACAGTGTGTATAGTTTAAAGCAGTCCCCTCTGCTCTACACCTAAATGATACAGATTTTAGGCCATGGCCACAGCTCCAAAGCAGCTCAGAGCACCCCGGCTGCCCTCCGAGCTGACCCCTTTCCATCAGCTAGCTATTCTCTCTTCAAGGTGAAGGTCCCTGTTGTCCCTAACAGCAGTACTGGAAGGTGAAGTGTTTGGCAAAGCAGCCTCAGACAAAGGATGGGTATAGAGAGAAGCAGCACATGGGACCTGACCCCAGTTCAGCTTTTGAGGGTCACTAGCTAAGGATGACATTTACTGCAAACACATCATTTCCTCGTAATGAGGTCTCAACTGAAAAGCCAAGTCCCATCAGCTCTCCAAAATCCATGTTGATATTTAAAAACACACACGAGAGGACAAACTCCCAAAACTCCAGCCCTTTCTCTCTCCTACAGTCATGCCTGCCTGCCTTGGCACCGTCCCTATGAGATGCCCTTAGCAGACATAGCTCTGTGGCTGCAGCTGGGAGGTGAGTTGCTTGCCCAGAGTGTATTTGCCGCCGTCCGTCTGGGCAATGTTTTTCGGCAATGTGCACATTCAGCTAGCATCTCTGCCAAGGAGCTTAAGTAGGGAACAGTGGTAGTTCCAAGTATGCAATCTGATTTCAAAATCAAGTTCCTGTGCTTCTGCTGTATCCGAGTGTCCCCAGTCATGATGGGCTTGACTGTCACTCTCTCAGCTGCTATGTAACTTCGCTTGCAGGTTGCTTGATATTTATCTGGCTTTAAAACTGGCATATCTAGGTCAGCAGAAGTGGAGGAGTTTCTTCCTTGATTTATTTGTTCTTGTTCATGTTCAATTATGATTAGAAGCCATCTCTACATAGCTGCTCTATAATTTGTACCCTGTTTGCTTCTGGGATTTCTTCTAATAGCACTGTTCCATAGAATAACATTAATATTATGAAAATGAAATCCATTTTTACAGTTTAGCATGAAGCGGATGGTGTTCTTTTATTAAAAATTGCTGAAGGCTGCAATTTGCAAGTAATTAGTTAATCCATGTGAGATTTAACCTTCACATGTATTTTCTCCTAGAGAACATTTTCCTATAAGCAGAATGACAAAAATGAAAACTTAAATCCAAACCAAACACACCTATCAAACTAATTCAGACCACAATAGTAACATCTCTCTGTTGCCCATATATCTCTGAAAAACGTGGCTCCCCACTTTGGTCTGAAATGTCAAGTTTGTACCAAAAAAAAGGAGAGGCTGCTGGTGTTTTTTGTTTAGTGGGCTTATTTTCTCCCCTAAAATAACATGGGAGCTTCCTTGGTGGCTCAGATGGTAAAGAATCTGCCTACAATACAGGAAACTTCATACACACAAATCAATTGCATATTCTTTAAAAGAAATTTCTTCAGCAAAGTTTTCAGATAGGGTCATTTTACAATTTTAAGTATGGATAACACAGCAAAGAGAAAAAAAAGATGTTTTGGCTGGTACACTTGGGTGTTAGTTTGCAGTCTTGAAGCTAACTGGATAGCCATAGACTCTGGGTTGAGTCCAGGGAATGGCTCTAATTCTCTAACTGGTTCAAACTGGTTTGGTTGCCTGAGTTAGAAGTGCTAAAAGGGAACAGAAAACAAATATCCCTAATGGCTGCTTTTCTGAGCATCATTACACAGGGTACAGTTGTGAAAGAAGGTCAGGAATGACAAGCAGACTGGATTGTGCCTCAGGGTAAAAAAGATCAATTAGAACTATATGTATTGACTATACCATAAAGGAACCATCGATGTGTGTGATGGAGTAGCTTGTTTTCTAGTTTCACGCTTCTCAGAATTTTAAAATTCAGCATAGTTGTTGCAGAGTAAAGCATTTTCCACTGCTCTTATCATCTTTGAATGTGCCCTTCAAATGTGATGTTAGAACTGCTAAATATTAGCTTTTTCATTTTATTTTTCTGCCTCCCCTGTTAAAGGGTTAAGTGCTACAGAACCTTTTCGCTGTATTTACTCCTCATCTTTAGATCTGCACCAGTGCTGGGCACATAGTGCTTGCTCAATAAATGTGTGTGGACTAAATACCAATCAATCTCTGTCAGTTTTATGTACCATAAAGCTGACTGATGATATGCCTATAGCTTCCGAAACAACATTACATTATTTCACACTCACTGAACATCAAAAGCAAAATCCCCACTTTTTAATTTTAGCACACAGTATAGATAGCTAACATTTGAGACTTTTAATATTCTTGCTTGAAATGAATGGAGGCCTCTTCCTCATATGGAGAGTTACTGATTGGTTATCAGTAACAGCTTATGAGATTGTTTATTTCTTGAATAGAGGCCAGAAATAATATTGGAAGAGAAAACTCTTTCCAAAGTTCCTTCTGAATGCACCATCCAACGAAAGAAAGCTGAGAAAACATTACTTCAAAGTGCTTTCAAGAAAGTGATGTCAAATTTTGCACTGATGTGGTGCTGCTTTTATTTCATATACACACACATTATCTGTTTTTAATAAAATGTTGATAGAGAAATCTTGTTACAGCTGGAAAGAAATGTGGAACAAATGTCCTCTTACAACTTGCAAACTTTAGCCAATATATTCTGGGTTCTTGGATTAGCAGGCTTGTCTCAACTGGGGTGTTTTCTTTAAAAAAGGCAGATTTCTAGGCCCCACCCTGAAACTTCTGATCAGTAGGAAAAGTAGGGTGCAGAAACCAGAAATGTTTATAATCATGCCATGTGATTTATATGTGAGCTGTCTGCAAATGTTACTTTGAGAAAAATAGAAATGCCCTTATCAATAGAAGATCCTATAAGATCATGGCATCCTTTAAGCATAATTCTCATTAGATTGTAATTTAGGTACTTAGTTGCCAGACAAATACCTATAAGTTTTGATTACAAGAAAAGTAAAATGTCCAAGAGCCTATTAGACCATGCTCATCTAGTTCTAAAAATGTTGATCATTTCTATTTTTCAATAGACAGGCTTTTGTTTAAGTTGGCACTACAAATGCTGGCAGAAGTCAAATGCAGGGGGAAAAAAATCAATAGAAATATTTATTTATCATTTGGCAAATCACAAAATGTTTTCTCCCATGTCATCTGATTCTCAAAGTAACTCTGTGAGGGAGTCAGCATAGGTATGTTACTCTATTAATAATTTTGCATATGAGCAAACCCAGGACCAAAGAGATTCTCACTTGCACAATAAGTAGAATTAACAGCAAAGGGCCCATCCCTTCTGGGACTGCTCATGCCTAGTTTAGCATTTAATGACTCTTCATGATCCCCTGGGCTTCCCAGGTAGTTCAGTAGTGAAGAATCTGCTTGTCAATGCAGGAGATGTAAGAGATGTGGGTTCAGTTCCTGGGTCAGGAAGATCCCCTGGAGGAGGAAATGGCAACCTACTCCAATATTCTTACCTGGAGAAGCCCATGGACAGAGGAGCCTGGTGGGCTGCAGTCTAGGGGTGTCACAAAGAGTCGGACATGACTGAAAGACTGAGCATGCACACATGGGCCCTTACGTATATCGAAATATATTTTCTCATTGCTTTTCTTCCCTGACTGTTTATCTCTGGAAATACTGCATGGAGAGATCTCAGTACATTGCCCAGCTCATGGTAACTAGGAGGAAGAAAAGGAGAGTTGGATTGTTATTGTTGTACTTAATATTAAATGAGATAATGTGTGTGAAAAGCCCTTTGTAGGTTATACAATAGTAAATATATACATGCATATATTATTATACGCTTCTGTGACTATAGAATATATACATGTATTATTATTATCACCATTTATCTTTTCCTAGGCATTAAGGCTTCAAAACGGGAACTCTTGAGATCACCGACAACAAATTTGGTGATAAATTGTAAAATGAAAAAAATGGAGGAAGGAATACATGCAGAAAGAAATAATACTTTTTAGAGTAAGAAATGAATTACAGTATGTTGAACTTTGAGGAAGTACTCAAATTGAAGTTAAACTGTGGGAAGAGATTTATGACTTGTTTCCAAAATGTCCCCAAATGGCACATAAATAAATAAGTATACACAAGCTTAGAGTGTCTCCTTTTTTTTGTTTTTTCTCAGAAAAGTTATTGTAGTTGAATTCGATCCCGCCTGAGATGTTGGTTGCTTCAGAGGAACCACACAGACTGGCGCCTATGCTGTGAGGTATCCTGACTGGATCAGGTCTGAGGGTATCTTTTCTATTCTGGAAGCAAGGTGGCATTTCTCAGCAGGATTCTTTGCTACTTCTCACAGCCTGATAAGGGAATGTAACACAGCCTGCCTCACAGCCTTGTTATTTTCATCTCTTAATATTTTCTGGTCTCTGCACCTCATCTATATGCCCATAATTCTGTATTGCCGGTTGTAACCAAATCCTACCTTGGAAATGTCAAACCTGAGTGGAAAAGAGAGCAGTCGTTCCAACAGCTGCTGCTCTGGGCTGTTTTGCTGCTGTGTCATAGCATGAGGAGTGTTTAGACATAAAGTTGAATTACCAGAGTCTTTTCATCAAACAAACACTGCCTAAGAGTGGTGTAAATAAGTGACGTGATGCCTCAATGAAGCCAATTGTTCCAAATAGGAGCAAAGTAAACATCAACTTACTACATGTGCAAATCTTGGCATATATTAGAATGTTGTTGTTCAGTCGCTAAGTCATGTTTGACTCTTTGTGACCCCATGGACTATAGCCCACTAGACTCCTCTGTACATGGGATTTCCCAGGAAGAATACTGGAATGGGTTGTCATTTCCCTCTCTAGGAGATCTTCTTGGACCACGGATCAAATCTGTGTCTCCTGCACTGGCAGGCAGATGCTTTACCACTGAACCACCTGGGAAGCCTGCATATTAGAATAATTTTGTATAAAGGTCTGGGGGGCTTGAAAGACTTTTTTCTCATCTAGTTGAATCTGAAAAAGAGAAGATAAAACTTATCGTGGCTGATAAGTCCACAAATGTTATGCATCTCACAGCAAATTCTGATACACATTATTATTTTGACCCACCACTGATTGCAGTATGAATTGGACCTAACTTAAACTAGAATCTGGATCAGATCATACCTGATATGCTCAAGTCACTTGGCACATTGGCTGCCAGTGCTTCATTGATCCTGACTAAAATGCCCACTTTAGAAACTCATAAGTTTTAGCCCCTTCTGCTGCTGCTGAGCTAAGTCACTTCAGTCGTGTCCAACTCTGTGTGACCCCATAGACGGCAGCCCACCAGGCTCTTCCGTCCCTGGGATTCTCCAGGCAAGAACACTGGAGTGGGTTGCCATTTCCTTCTCCAATAGCCCCCTCTAGAATTGTATAATGGGATTTAAAGGAGATTTATGAGCTTCTAGCCCCCTCTAGAAGCTCATAACTCTCCTTTTAATCCCATTATACAATACAATACCCACCCGATGCCAAATAAAGGGTGCATCAAACAGTAGTTGAGAAACAAAATTCAGCATGCTTCTCTAGAAATTCTTACATCTATTTCTTTAAGGGAAAATTTTAAATTGCTGGGAATGGGTACTTTTTCCTCTTCTTGAAACTTGTAAGGAGCTTAAAAGCAAAAGACATTTCTTCCTGTGACATTTCCCTCCAAATAGAGGTAAGGAGAAACAGAAGACATAAAAACATGATCATCCCCAAGCCCAGTAACTAATCTGGTCTTTTGAACCAGAAAGAAATAAAAATATTTCAAATTCTTTGCAGATATCTGGGATTTCAAGATGAAGCAGACTCTCTAGTCTCTCCACTCCATTCCTTTGCTCCCATATCTGAACATCTTCAGGCCGATAAACATCTACCCACAATAAGAGCTTGGTTTACTAAGCATCTACTGGATATTGCACCCTGGACTAGAAGTTTCACAAATCTCACTGCATTTGGAATTTTCAACCCCTGGAGGTACTGTTTACACGCTTTGCAGGTAATAAACAAGGGTCAGAAAAGGTAGATACTTTGCCTAAGATGATAAGATAGAAAATTTGAAACCAGGTCTATCTTCCTCCAATTCTGTGTGCTGTATTTCTGTCTGCACATCTGCACTTATGTGATTCGCTGCACAAAGGTATCGAACTTCCCTTTATCTAGATTCTCTGTTCACTAGTTATTTGATTCTGCACTGGTCACTTAACTTCCTAAAAAATAAGTTTCTAAAAAATGGAAATAACAATTCTTGTTCCTCGTCTTTTATACGATTGTTGAAGAAGTAATATGAAATAATATATATACAGTATTTTCTAAGTGCTAAAAAAGCTTCCAAATCACAGGTGTGCATTACTTAGAGATAGGTTTGACTATATATCTGAAAAGTCCAAAATGATTGTGGCCTACATGAGAAGAAATCTGTTTCTCTCTCACATGAAAGGTGACCTGAGGGAAGTGGATCGGGGAGATCTTGGCAGGTGCCCAATGTATGGCACCCACAGTCCCCTGGTCAGGCTGTAATACATCACCCCGTGGTACCATATGGCCCCACCCACACTGACTACATCCAGCAGATGAGAAAAAAGTCTAAAAGAAGGGAGGACTTCTTCTCACAAGTGTCCTTTGCCAGAAGTTGAACACATTTGTACATTTCCCATTTCCCCATAATCTTAGGTTACCCACTAAAGCATTTAGAGACACAAATCATGTTCAGATGACAATACTGAATAATAAGGCTTTTGAGGCAATGAGTCATTTTCCCTTTGAGAGCATAAGTGATACTTGTAGATTCTTTCTTTTTTTTTCCTTTTGACTCCTGGTTCTTAGTTCCCTGACCAGGGATCAAACCCATGCCCCTGCATTGGAAGCACAGAATCCTAACATCTATACTGCCAGGGAAGTCTTCTGATTTTTTCTAAGAAAAAATACACATTAGATATTATGCTCATTACTAGGGTGAATATGTGAAGCACAGAGTGACTGCCCTTCTACCCTTTTTTTTTTTTTTTTTTTTTGCACAAAGCAGCTGGACAGAAAATATAAAACTCATCCAATCGCCAAATGTTGGCAGGAGAATATTCCAAACATCCTGAAGAATGACTTCAATGTGGCTTTGAGGAAACATAACTAAAACCAGCATTCATCAACCAGAGAACTATAACCAAAAATCTAGAACTTGAAAAATTGCGAGGTAAGGAGAAATAAAAATTCTTTCTAATTCTTTCTAGTAGCTGTGTGAACAGTAAACCATGGGGGCTCAGAGTTTATGTAGAAAGACCAACCACGCAACTGTGGAGAGAAACTGAGAGAAAGACCAAAGTCAAAGCGGACTCCAAGGGGCCTGAGTAATGGGCAGGACCCAGGTGTTCAACAACGAAGTGAGGAAACGGGAGGAGTTTGGCGCCCTGGGACAGAGGGAGGTTTAGGCACTCGGTTATAAATAGCAGAACTCAAGCAGCCTATCTAAGCAGCAAAGGAACTGAACAGTATTCAGAGCAGCTGCAGGTGAGCCAAAGTGCCAGGCCTGGCAGCCCACACACAGCTCCAGACAAGCTCCACCACCCAGGAGACCCGAGTCCAGGTTGACACCGGACACCGGAAGCTCCGCCCCTGCTGCCACAAGCCCCAGCTGTCACTGTCGCCCTCACCAGAAAAAATAAATAAATACTGTATTCCATATGCTCCTGCTTCTCACTTCCCTCTTCAGATAAAGGCCACCTGAGGGGCAGAGCTGGGTCACAGGCTGCAGAGGACCTGGCGGAAGGCTCTGGTTTCTAGCTGGAGGATTTGCCTGTGAGTCCCCTCCTCCCAGAAAGCAATTCTCCAGGGCTTCAGCACCAGCAAACCCCAAGATATTCTTGTAATTATTCCTTTGCTCATTACTAAGTGCTCAGTGAACCTATTCTTAAAAGGGACATAATTTTCTTCTCTACTTCCAGCTCTAGACCAAGTTTCTTTTGACTGTGCAGCTGGGCCCGTTTCAAACCAGATAAAGGCCTGAAGCAGGGCTGTGAAAACTACATCACTGTTTGAGAAGCAGTTCTTTGGGGCAGGGGAGGGCCGGTGCGGGGTAGGGGGTGGGGTAATGAGGGAACAAGAAGAATAAGAAAAACAAGATATTTGAAACTTGGCAATAAAATATTTCCAGAGAAGGATTAATACTAGTCTTCACATCTTCATTTGGGCTTCCCTGGTGGCTCAGCTGCTAAAGAATCTACTTGTAATGTGGGAGACCTGGGTTCAATTTCTGGATTGGGAAGATCTCCTAGAGAAGGCAATGGCTACCCACTCTGGCCTGGAGAATTCCACAGACTGTATAGTCCATGGGGTTGCAAAGAGTCAGACACGACTAAGGGACTTTCATTTATTCAGGTGTAAGAGGGAATGCACACCACATAAATGACAAATGGATAATTTAAATTGCTAACATTAGTATTTAAAAACTGGGAATTTGAGAGGCATTGGTTTGGCACTCCTTAAGAATAGTCATTATCACCAGGTAATTATTAACTCTTCATTATTATTTATTGAGAGGTTACTCATGCTAAATGCTACTGTGCAAAATGCTTACTTTCAACATCTCATTTGACTTTCACAATAGCCACTTTAGGCAAGACTAGATTCAGAGAATTTAAGTACCTTGTCTAACCGGTAAGGAATTCCAGCGTCGTAAACACTTCTCTAGGAAGCTGTCTGCTTTAATTTAATCTCTAAGAAGACAAAATGTCAAGTTAGAACCCTGGAGATCCACAATACAACAATCTGCTCCAAATAAATTTCATTTCATGTGTGTCTTTGTTTTTCACGGATCTTTAAAATGGCTTGCTATGTCTTCCTTGCTGGGAATTAACCTTCAGTGTTTACAAAATTATGCACCTATGTACAAAGGCACTTATTCTAGGTATTTTTGTTTTTGTTTTCCATAAGAAGGAAAGAACTAGAACTCTAATGTCATCAGTAAGGAACTTTATAGATAAGTTTTGACATACCTACATAATTACATTTGTAGGTGAATTACTTTAAAGATATTTTAAGATATTATTTGAAACTTAAAATATCTAGATGAAAAACAGTGGTTATGGTGTGATTCCATTTGAAAAGCTGGACACACAGATTTATATGCCTGTAGATGCGTAAAACACTTCTAGGAGGATGTGCAAATGTGGCAGGAAGGGAAAGGAATTTGTAAAGAGCAAGGGAGACTTTTACCTTTCAGTTTGTATCTTTATCATTTCAGTGTTCTACTTTTACAGTTACTAAAAGGGAGTGTTTTCAGTAAATTCTCTGTGTTTGAAATGCTGCTGAGCCTTTTGAAGAAGCTATTTTACGCCTTTCTATCCTTCATTTTTAAATTATAAAGCTGAAGAGAACTTTGGCTTTTCATACTGAATGTTTTTATACAGTCTTGATTCTTTCTTCAATGTTTGTGGCTAAAACAAATTGCACAGTATTAATATGCATACATTTGCATATTGGTCAAAGTTTCCCTCTAAATAAAAAGAACAGAGAATTGAACGCCTAGAAATGGTTAAAATGGTCAATTTCATGTTATATATATTTTAACCACAATTTTTTTAAAAAGATATAGAATTTCATAATATGAAGTACTGAATGGAAAGGTAAGACTTCTTTGGTGCCTGCTAGGGCCAGGCCCTGTGAAAAGCGTGTTGTATGTTTATCTCTTTGAATCTTCAGACTTTAACAACCTTGCTGCTTTTCCTGCCCATCTCACAGAGAACACTGAATGAAATGATTTGCCCAGGGGCCTGCAGCTGGCAAGCAGTGAATGCAGAGGAAGCCCAGAAATTCTGATTCCAGACACAGGAAGCCATGTGTTGATATATTACTCTTCACAGCCTCTGTAATTCAAATGAGTTTGACTGCTGGAAATACACCTGTGACATTCCCAAAGAAACTGACTCACTCCTTGTATATATATACACAGTGCAACGTGAAGCTTAAAGACATTTAAAAAATTATTTAGCTCTCGTATCTGGGCATTTTAGGGCTAGGTTTTTCTGATTTATATAAAACAAGTTTGGACACCAGTACTTGATATTCCTAGTTATTAATTTGTAGGTGGTGTTTTCCATATACAATAAGTAACTGGAGTACACCAGCTAATTAAATTTTCTGGCTATATCAGTGATGAACAGAAAACTTTTGTTTTCATCCTTATTACCAAAAACATTTGAAATATGTTAGTATGCCTTCTTTTCTTAGTAAAATAATAATTAAGTCTTCTTCTGATAGAATAATTTCTTGTGCAATTATTAACATACCAATAATCATTGTCTAAAAATATGTCAAGCTGAAAAAAAGGACCTAAAAATGTCCTTTTTATAAAATACTAAATCATCAATAGGAGTTTGTTTTAGGTAATTTCCTCATGTTTCTAAAAGTAGAATTTTCAAAGTGATCCTGGCTAAGTGGATTTCACTTAATAAGATTTGGCTAAACACTGATGTTTCATATAGTCCCACAAACATGTACGTCTTGAATTACTGAGTTTGGAGAAAGCTCTACATTTAGTGAAAGACACTAAATGCAGGACAAATACTGAAAGTATTGTTTGTTATTAATAAAAAGGATATCATGCTTTTACAAAATACACATTCCTGCCACATCCTAATCCCTTCTCTTACCCAGATACTCCCTTGGAAAAGATAGGTAGTTGTGATTCTGTTCTCTTTTTCTCCTCACCCACACTTTTACATGTTTTCTTTAGGTGTACTCACTAGTGTGTGTGTGTGTGTGTGTGTGTGTGTGTGTGTTACAAGATCCTTAAGAATCAGCTAATCAAACTTCTAGCTGTAGACATGCCTTCAGCAGTGTTCCCAACAGACTATAATCAAATCTGAAAGTTAATTCTTTCATTAATAGTTATAGGACAATACTGGACATTCTTCAGACAATTCTAGTTGCTATCATCCTTCTGCCACCAAAACAGTCCTAGAGAAACTCAGATCATGAACACACTCACTTTTCCACAAACAGACTTTACAAGTGTTCTTTGCCCAAGACTTTCCCTTATCCAGTTAGGGAGTTACTGAAAATGATAAAACCAGAGGCTGTATAAGGCTCCTTATAAGGTCTAAATAAAATACTTACTGAAATGTATTGCCTTGTCTTACATGACAGAGTATCCCAGACTGAATTTATTTTTAACATGAATGGAAGCAATGCACTTACATTATGTATTTGAATAGCACAGGTATCTACATTCAATTGTTCTCAGGTATTGACATCCAATGGAGCTATGCTAGAAGCCATGCAAAACATGTTTTACTCCTTGTAGCAAAGTACTCAGCTCACAGGATGAATAAATGAAGACAGAATGACAAGCAAAAATATAATCATGATCTACACATACAATCATTAACACACTAAAAGACAGCAGGAAAACAAGAGCCCAGGATAACAAACAGGTAAAAGAAAATCCATAATTAGACCTTAAGAATGTCTTTAGTCGTGAAATATGGATAATTTACCTGGTGATGCTGGCTGTGGGTTAGGAAACGTTCACCTCTCTTAAACTATCTGGTAGAAGCCAACCTGACTTCATGTTTTGCCAGTCTACCGGGTGTTTGCTCTACTGGGAATTATTAGCCAACCAGTTTGACAAGAGTTCTTTGTTTTTTGCACTGATATGATTTATTTACTGAGTTGCCTGAACAAACAGGTTGTAATTTAGGCTATTGTATGAAGAAGCCTGAAATTGTTTTTTGGAGAAGTTAGAGCTCTCTCCCAAGGAAGGGCTATTAGACAGTTACAGTAACTGATGAGAAATGAGTCTCTTAATGTCCACATGTCAGTGAAGCCACTGGAGGGTGGGGAAGCAACACTGTAGATTAATATGAATGGTGGAACATAACTCATTGAACAAGTTCCCTTTGAAAAAAATTCTTGGCCAAATCCTTCCTAACCTCTCTCCTCCCTGGGGTACTCTTAATAAACTGGAAGGGGAGTTTACACTGAAACCTTTGGTGCTTGTTACGAAGACATTTTAAATATTTTATTTGTAGGCAATTTGATGGAGAGAGAAACCAGGCTGCCTATGGGAAAACATCACCCTTTGAAAGATCAAACTTGAAATCAAACCCCAGTTCTGCTATCGTTAGCCTCATGACGTCAGATGCTCTCTGAGTCTCAGTCCTCAACTGTGAAACTTATATCACCTATGTAAAACACTCATGGTTGTGTCTGGTACAGTGGTTCTTCAAGTGTGGTCCCCAGACCAGCAGCATCAACGTCACCAGGGAACTTGTTAGAAATGCAGATTCCAGGCCCCACCCTAATGAATCAGAGGGAAATGGGAGGTGAGAGTAGCAAGCCGTCCAGGAGACTGTGATTAGCACAGTAAGTTCTGAGAACCACTATCCTGGCATATGGAAATTTCCTCCAAAATGGCAGATGTTATAAACTTCATATTAGTCTACAGCAAGCGCTTCTCTCATGGCTCAGTGGTAAAGAATCTGCCTGCCAATGCAGAAGACTCATGTTCAATCCCTGGATCAGGAAGATTCCCTGGAGAAGGAAACGGCAACCCACTCCAGTATTCTTGCCTGGGAAATCCCGGGGCAGAGTAACCTGGAGGCTACAGTCCATGGGCTTGCAAAAGAGTCAGACACAGTTGCAAAAGAGTCAGACACAATTAGCGCCTAAACAATTATAGCTTACCGAGTTGCTTTTCTGCCCAAAATACCATCTATTAATACTTTGCTCAGATCTTCATTTCTTTTGACCCAATAATTTCACTTTGCAGAGTTTTCCTCAGGAAATAATCAGAGACGTTCAGAAAAAAATATGTAGTTGGTTATTCATAGAGGAATTAGTCATGTAGTAAAAATTTGAAAACTAAAGTTAACTAAACACTATGGGATGGATTTAATAAATTATGGCATGTCTAGGTAATGTAACAATAATGTAGCAATTAAAAAGCATATCATATATTGTGCTTATCAGAGCAAGGGCTGAAAATCAACTAGACCAGAATCACCTGGGAGGCCTTTCAAAATGCAGATCCTGGTCTTTATCTCAGATTTATGAGTTAGAATCTGTGGTCAGGGACCTGAGAATCTTTCCTTTCCACGTGCTCCCAGGGGACTCTTATGCAAACTCTTTGTCTTATGCAAACGAAAGTTTGAAAACAGTGTTTCAAATTAATACTTAATAACATGGCAAGTATTTGTGGTATATTACTGAGTGAATAAGAACATTACAAAGCAAATATTTACAGGGTCTCAATAATATAGGAACCATGGACGTGTATGTATAAAGATGTACACGTCCATATAAAAATGTACACGTACGTATAAAGATATACATGTGCGTGTAAAAATACATGTGCTAAAACACTAAGTAATTATCTCTGGATAGTGAAATGGCAATTCTGGTGGTTGTTTATTGCCTTCTTGTTCTAAATTTTCCACATTTCTCATAATGTGTGTAACTTCAATGAGAAAATGAATATTATTTCAAAAACCACATTTTAGTGTGTGCATTATTGATCTATGAAATGAGGACTTCATATATACACTTAAGGAAAGAAAACTCTGATGTAGACACATACGAACGAGAAATTTAAAAAATAATAAAATCAAGACATTGATAGACTTCCCTGGTTGTCCAGTGATTAAGAATCTGCCTGCCAATGCAGGGGACGTGGGTTCAAACCCTGGTTTGGGAAGATTCCACACATTCCAGGACAACTAAGCCCATGTGCCACAACTGCTGAAGCTCGAGCCCTAGAGTTCATGCTCTCCAACAAGGGAAGCCATTGCAATGAGAAGGGCGAACACCACAAATAGAGAGTAGCCCCCAACTCACTGCAACTAGAGAAAGCCCCCCCCCACAACAATGAAGACCCAGCACAGCCAAGAATAAATAAAATTTTAAAAATAAAAAGCAAAATCATGGATAAACAAAGCAAATATACTTGTGTCTCAAAAGGGAGGACATTTAAGTTTGCTTGGGGAGTGGGGGCCAAGATACATTCAGAATAAGGTTGGAGATCATCCCTGCTCTTCTCCAGTCCCTGGGCTCTGCCCAGTGGATACAGATGCAATCTGCCATCCATTAGGCAATGCAGGTGGCTCGGCACACTGCTGACTCTGTGTCCTTGATGATGACTGAGGACGGAAAGAAAGAAACCAGAGGATGCTAACGTGGCACAGAAGTTGCTGAGCATTCATGAAGCTCTTTTATAATAGGAGAGTAGCCTATTTTTCAGGGGTGATATAAGTGTGGTACTTTCTGAAGTCAAAGCAATGGTGTAAAAACAAATCACAATGATTGTAAACATTACAACTGAATGTCTTGGCCAGACCCCTTAAGCCCCCTATGATTTGGCACTAACAGGTAAGTGATAGGAGTACCTGCAGGAGACAGTCTCATGGAAAATGCTCCTCCACCCCAACTGACCAGAGCAACTTGCAGTTAAAGAACTTTCAGCAGGGACACATATTAATAAAACAGGAGGACTTATTAGAAGAGGTTCCTCCCTTAGTGAGTATTTCTTATCTGTCTGAAAAAACTAATCTACCCGGGACGGGTGTATCCCTTGAAAGGATCACATTTTACAGCAAATTGTGTGGTCAAATAATTTTCTTTAAAGGGAATCTCTAGTGATTAGAGACCAGAACACAGTCCTGCTTAATTATCAATATATGCTGTACATTTTCCAGTAGTCATGTATGGAAGTGACACTTGGACCATAAAGAAGGCTGAGCACAGAAGGACTGTGGTGTTGGAGAAGACTCTTGAGAGTGACTTGAGAGTTCCTTGGATTGCAAGGAGATCAAACCAGTCACTCCTAAAGGAAATCAATCCTGAATATTCATTGGAAGGACTGATGCTGAAGCTGAAGCTCCAGTACTTTGGCCACCTGATGTAAAGAGCTGATTCATTAGAAAAGATCCTGATACTGGGAAAGATTGAAGGCAGGGGGAGAAGGGGATGATATGGTTGGATGGCATCACCGACTCAATGGACATGAGTTTGAGCAAGCTCTGGGAGATGGTGAAGGACAGGGAAGCCTGGTGTGCTGCAGTCCATGGGGTTGCAAGAGTCGGATACAACTGAGCGAAAATTAAAAATGGTAAATTGCACTTTTTTGAAAGCATGTGATCAGTTTGTTAGCATTCTGGAAGGTTAAGGGCACACATGCACAAACAAATTGCAATGCAAATGCTTATTAGTGCAAAATATGTGCATATTTATAAAAGTCAATTACATCTCACAATAATTTCTAAATTACCCCATAGAGTTCAAAACCACTTTAGCTGCTCAATAAAGTGAGAGAAATCCATTAAACTCCTGAGTCCTGCTGAGTGTCCTGATGAGAGAGAACAGGAGCTTAGTCATTACATAAGGAAGAAGGAGTATGTGTTTAAGGAGGCCCTTTTAAGATCTAGACCTTGGCCTAGTTTACTTCAAGTCACATGGTGTCCTTCCTTTCCTCAAACAAATGAATGAGCCAGGATCCTCTTACTGATGTGTATGCTTGTGTGTCCTGTATGGTGGAGAAAAGAGTGTAGGTAAGAACTGGTTGATGAGCTAAGCTCAGCTTCCTGTCAGAGGTAAGACAGGAAGCTGTATCTCTGTAGCTGGGTATGTCCAGAAGTTTGGGGAGTGAGGGTGGGGTCTCCGGGCACTCCTGTCCCTGAAAAAAAATGAAGTGAAATGAAGTCACTTCAGTCATGGCCAACTCTTTGTGACCCCGTGGACTATAGCCTGTCAGGCTCCTCTGTCCATGGGATTTTCCAGGCAAAAGTACTGGAGTGGGTTGCCATTTTCTTCTCTAGGGGATCTTCTCGACCCAGAGATTGAACCTGGGTCTGCACTGCAGTCAGAATCTTTAACTTCTGAGCTACCAGGGAATCCCTTAGACCCAGGCAGATAAGGCCCAAGCCTGAGGCGCATGCTTTAGTTTTAGAGGTAAGAAGACTATGCAGCCAAGGGACACGCCCACCTGGAGCCAATATACTTTCTTCTAGACAATGTTTTGGATACCCTGAAGCTTGAAACTTTCTAAATGTCCCAGCCTGCGTCTAGAACTTGCATGGTCCTATTCTTCTTGTGCTGTATTTGGGAGATACATCTCAGAGTCATCTATGCGGTAATGTGACTTGCAGGTTAAAAGCCATTTGGGGACTTCCCTGGTGGTCAGTTGGCTAAGAGTCCATGCTTGCAATGCAGGGAGACTGAATTCAATCCCTGGTCAGGAAACTAGATCCCACATGCCACAACTAAAAAACCAATCCCATATACTGCAAGAAAGATCAAGGATCCCAAGTGCCACTAAAAAAAAGTTATAACCAACCTAGACAGCATATTAAAAAGCAAAAACATTACTTTGCCAACAAAGGTCCATCTAGCCAAAGCTATGGTTTTTCCTGTAGTCATGTATAGATGTGAGAGTAGGACTATAAATAAAGCTGAGCGCCGAAGAATTGATACTTTTGAACTGTGGTGTTGGAGAAGACTCTTGAGAGTCCCTTGGACAGCAAGGAGATCCAACCAGTCCATCCTAAAGGAAATCAGTCCTGAATATTCATTGGAAGGACTGATGCTGAAGCTGAAACTCTAATACTTTGGCCACCTGATGCGAGGAACTGACTGATTGGAAAAGACCCTGATGCTGGGAAAGATTGAAGACAGGAGGAAAAGGGGATGACAGAGGATGAGATGGTTGGATGGCATCACCAACTCAGTGCAGTATACTCTGGGAATTGGTGATGGACAGGGAGGCCTGGCATGCTGCCATCCATGGGATCACAAAGAGTTGGACATGAATGACCGACTGAACTGAACTGAAGACCTTGCCCAACCAAATGAATATGTATTTTTTTTAAAAAGTCATTTGATGTCAAGGATATATCTTTTATTATTTTTTATTGAGATATAATTCAAATGCCATCAAATTCGCCCTTTTAAAGTGTAAAATTCAGTCTTTCTTATTGTATCCACAAAGCCGTACAACCAGCAGATCATATTAATTGTGGTGCTTCTCCCAGCTTGTTCACTGTAAAGGCCTTTTCAAAAACAAAATGTGTACTTAGGAATCCTTCTTTCTAAAATGTACAAAATCTAGGAATATTTAAAAGGTGCAATGTAGAAACACAGCACTGTGCTCTGCTTCAGTTCTTTATGACTCTCCTCTTAGAACCACAGAACATGAAAACCAAAATCTTGGAAGATGAGCACAGCAACTTAGTAGGTATGGTTGAACATTTTTTTCTCCAAAAGGATCCTTCACTCCTTCTAAATAGGATCAAGAATGGGGGAATATAGAAACATAGATAGGGCTTCCCTGATGGCTCAGTGGGTAAAGAATCTGCCTGAAATGCAGAAGACACGCAGGAAAAGCGGGTTCCATCCCTGGGTTGGGAAGATTACCTGGAGGAGAAAATGGCAACCCACTCCAGTATTCTTGCCTGAAAAATCCCATTGGCGGAAGAGCCTGGCAGGCTACAGTCCAAAGGGTCAAAAACAGTCAGACACAACTGAGTGTCCACGCAAGCACCCCATCTTGGTTAATAAGATATGCATCGTATTTTTCATCCTTGTAGACAGCTGACTTGACTACACTCCAACTAGTTGAAAGTGAAAAATTCAGTCACAAAGCATCAGGTCTTTGAAAAATGATAACCCAGAGTTATTTTTGGTAGTCTTCCCCCTTTAAATTTATTTTGTTTGTAGACATGACCACAATTTGAAGAACAGAATGTGTGCTCAGAAATGTGCTACATTGATAAATTATACCACAAAAAAAAGAGACAGGCTATATTTTTGACTTTGCTAGTTGACAGTTACAATTTGCATTTCTTACTTTCCGTGTATGTCATCATAGCTTTTTCCCTATAGGTTTCTCAGCGTTCTCTCCCTGCTCCTTTCTTGTTTTCTTCAATTTTGACCCCATAATTCCTGAATCACCATTTCGCCACTTGTGATTGTTTTCAAACTAATGTGTTTCACACATACGTTCCAGGGATATATCCATCAGGAGAAAATTGCAAGTGCCAGTAAAAATCATCTCTCTAATTTGTTAATGCATGTCTGAAAAAATATAGAAAGTGTGAGATGAATACAGAAATAACTTGAAACAGAAGGCTGAGGAGTGGGAAGGAGAGGAAATGTACATAATAAGTAGTTTGCTGATTTCCCCCCTCATAAACTAAGCCACATGTCACTGCCTGCTACGGGGTTTGTCTAGTGCCCGCATTTTTAGCATCCACCAGTGGAGTTCCAGGCCACTGACTCTCGGGGTTCAGGCTTGTCAGTCAGTGATCATTCATGCATCCAGCATGTTCCTTTCCTGGCAACTCTTCTAAGAGATGGAAAGTTGTAGCCTCATTCTAATCATAAGGTTCCTTGGGAAAATCTCTTGGATGCTGTACAAACCACTCAGTTCTAATCTTTCACTGGGGATAACTGAAATTTACAAGTCTACCATTATGATCTGTATTTGTGGTCCTTGTGATTTGTATTAACAATAAGCTTCCAGAGTGTCAGAAAGAGTTCACTGCATACACAAAGGCGCCAAAGATACCGAGGACTTCTGCTGCCTGAAGAGCACGGTGCACATTACCATGGAGAAGAGACAAAGAGTTGCCCGGCCTGTTCTTTCTCTGTTCAGCTTAGAGAACATTACTAGGCACAGTCCCATTCTAGGCACAGAGGGGCTTATAGGAATCACTTGTTCTTGAAAAGCACAAGAAAAGGACTAAGAAAAAATAAATAAGCTCGTGATAAAACAATAGACTCACAAGTACATGCTGTGGTGGCATAAAATGTGTATACAAATGCTTAGAAAATGAGGAAATCATTAGGTGGAAATAATCTGAGCAGACTTCATTACAGAGTTCATTATTCAGCTGACCATTATAAGAACGATAAGATTGAGTTGGGCAAAGCAGAGAATTCCTTCTGAGCTATAGCAGAAGAGTTGGAGGAAAAGAATACAGAGAGGCAAAAGTCCTAGCAATGTAACCTGAAATTTAAATATTATCTACTCCACAAATCTTTTCTAGTTAAAGGCAGCTACATGACCTAGTTTTGGCCAAAAAGTTAACTGAATTCTGCTGGGTGCCTGAGTGACAAGGCTTTACTTTTTTCTATGCAGAGGCAGACACAGCAGCTACAAACTTCTTTCCTCTCATTCCTGCCTGGAAAGATACAATGAGTTTGATGTGTGAAGCTGCAGCTTCTTGCCTCCAACATGAAGGAAAGGCCAGAGAATCAGAGAGGCTGGACTCGACACCTCTGGCTCCTCTGTACATGGGGAAAATAACCCCTCTTGGTTATAAGACACATTTTCTATTATTTGAGGCCTAGCATATTCCTAGTTGATATTCTTAGGTGGGTTTTTGGTCAGGAAGACATTGCCCAGATTTTAGTTGTACTGGGTAAAAGAAATTTTAAAATAAAGATGCACATGATCATAAGTTTATTTCATGAGAAAGTGAATGTTTTAGAGCTTGCAAGTTTATTGAGTTGAAGAATAGCACTTAAATAATTCTCTCTATATATACATCCATTTCATAATTGTAGCTAAAAGCAGATTTCCTGAGCTTCAGCCACATTTAGTCCATTAAGCCTCACTAGCTCAGATGAGCATGTCTAAGCCCTTCTGTGTGACCGTGAATTTAATGTCAGCTAGGATTTCAAGGGATAGATCCTTTTACAGTGTCATTTATTTTCCTTTAGTTTCTCTCCCAAGTCCACAAAGTAATGTGGCTTTTTTTTTTTTTTTTTCATATTTGGAAGATTGTTGTATCTGCTCCCAAAATCTAATCTTTTTACAGGGCCTTCTCATATTTCATAAAATAAAAGTGGCTTAAGAATGCATAGTCTCCAAACCCTTCGAGAGTTACTTTTTCACCAATTTTAGTAACTGTCAGCAGGGATAAAGGATAGCATATCTTAAAAGCAGCAATTTTCCACAGACTATAAAAACTGGAAGGGACTATAAGGACTAATGGATCCCATCACTGGTTGATCTTCAAAATCGTCTTTTTAAAGATAAAATTTCTGAGATTCATCCCCAGAAACCCTGATCCAATGGACTGGGAATGAAGGCCAGAAATACCTTTCAAAAAATCTCTCCAAATACTTCCCCAGGCATGCTTGGGAAGCGCTAACCTAGTTCAGCATTTCTCCAAATGTGCGCATCACCCAGCTTGGGAGCAGATTAGAAGGTAGTTTCTGTTTCAGTAGATCTCCAGGTGGTCTGAGATGCTGTTTCTCTAACAAGCTCCTAGATGATGTGCATGCAGATGTCTGTGAAACACACTGTGAGTGAGGAGCCTCCAGGCCACTGGCCACCTCTGTACTCTAGGTGTGACAGCCGAGACCCAGAGAGGTCAAATGAGTTGTCCAGGTCACACAGGCATGGAGCCCAGCTTCCTGAATCCCCAGGCTGGTGCTCCTCTGCACTATTCCTCTGACCCCAGAAAAGTTCCATCTGTCCATGAGACCAGCTGGTGTTGGTGAGGGCCAGAGAACACAGAGTCTTTTTGGTTCACTCTCTTGTTTTACTATGGAAGCTAGGTCTTTTGTGATCCCTTTGGCTACCTATCTTCAGCTTCTCTTTCTACTTCCTATGCAGCCAGTGGTGTGCTGGTAAACATTTAACTACTGGTTCTCCAGATGGAGGGAGGAGAGAGGGAAGCCCTGATTTGCAACAAATACTGGTTTCCATGGTGTAGACTTCTAGCACAGCCAATTACAAGATACTGATGAAAGAAATGTTCACATATTGAGACATAGGGAAGTTATTCTGGCTTCTACATGAGTTAACTTAAATTTTATTTTTATTTTTGGCTCTGCTGGGTCTTCATTGCTTGGCTTGGGCTTTTCTCTAGTTGCAGTGAGCGGGGTCTCCTCTTCACTGTGATGCACAGGCTTCTCATTGTAGTGGCTTATCTTGTTGCGAAGCACAGGCTCTAAGTACGTGGGCCTCAGAAGTTGCAGCACGCAGGCTCAGTTGTTGTGGCTCTCAGGCTCTCGAGTGTGGGCTTAATAGTTGTGGTACAGGAGTTTAGTTCTACATGCACATCATGCGGAGTCTTCTTGGACCAGGGATCAAACCCATGTCCCCTGCATTGGCAAGCACCACTTATCTTATCCACTGCACCACCAGTGAAGTCCCAGAGCTAACTTAAATTTTATGCTAACCCAAACAGCATGTTTGTGGCCCATCAGACATACACTGTACATCTGCTTTGATTGTCAGAGAAAAGGGTACATTGATCAGAAGTAAAGAATGTCCATGTTAAAAATAAAGATTAAATGCCTCACTTCCTGGGATGTCAATGCTGCTACTCCTTAGATGATAAAACTCCCTTCCCTGGTGCTGAGGCCATGCTGACTTGCTGTGTACATGGTGACGTGTATGTGTGTGTGTTTTACCTTGAAGATGTGTATCCCTGGCTTGTTTAATATTCTTGACAAGATATAAAACTGTGCTGAAAACCCTGCTTTTCTGGAGCAGTTTCTCAGAGTAATTGGAGAAGCAGGTTTCTGAGCTAGTCCTCAATTTGGCTAAAATTAAACTTTTCTGCTCTTATTATCAATTGCTTATTGATTACTGACTATGCCCACCTGAGGTTACTGAACCTAGAGCTGGATAAAGATGCACACAACCAGCTCTCATGACTTAGAGGGAGCTAACTCCAGCCTTTCCCTCCTCCGGCTCTCCTCTGACCTGGCCACAGCTCAGGATGGCAGTTGTGGTTCCAGCCAGGCTGCTAGGAGTTGGTACCTGGTTAGGGGCAGGAGAAGAAATAACACTATTGTTTTTTTGCTCTATTTTGCTTTGTTTTGTCTGCAACTTTTGGAATCTCACTTCCTGCAACCAGGGATTCAGGGGCTGAACCTGGGCATGGCAGTGAAAGGCTGGAATCCTAACGACTAGGCCACCAGGGAACTCCCAAAATAGCGCTATTGTTTTTCATGCAAGTCAACCTCCGGTGTAACTGGTAAGGATGTATTGATTGTGCGTTAACAATGAAAATGTCTTAGGAGAGCTATTTCCAAGAAGAGCAGAAAGATCACAGGGAAAGTATCAGCCTATAAAGGAACTAAAACATTTAGAGACTGAAAACAAACAAGTAAGCAAAAATGAACTAATTAACCCCAAATTGGACAAGTGTATAGATGGGTGCTTGTGTTTCATAAAAATAGAACCAAAAACTGGATTAATTTTTTAACTTAATTTTTTAATGTGTAATTGATTTACATTGTTGTGTTAATTTCTGCTGCATAGCAAAATGCCTCAGTTCCACATCCAAATACTTTTTTCATTATAGTTTATTACAGAATATTGAATATAATTTCCTGTGCTATACCATAGGATCTTGTGGTTGATCCATGCTACATAAAACAGTTCGCATCAGCTAATTCCAAAGTTCCAATCCATCCCTCCTCCACCCCCTCTCCCTTGGCAGCCATAGGTCTGTTCTCAATGTCTGCGAGTCTGTTTCTATTTCATAGGTAAGTTCATTTGCGTCCTATTTCAGATTCCGCCTGTAAGTGATATCATGTAATACTTGTCTTTCTCTTTCTGACTTACTTCATTTAGTATGATAATCTCTAGGTCCATTCAAGTTACTGCAAATGGTAACATTTGAATTTTTAATTCAAGACTTCAGTACTGGCTGAGTGCCTCCAGTGTTTAGAACATTCAGCTAGGTTCTTGCAGCATAGGTTTTATTTTTATGTGATCTGATTGTAATTTTTTTTTTCTTTTTTCCTGATACAAACCACTTCTGCTAGGAGTCTCACCAGAGGAGATAAGACAAACAGTACCTGGATCAGTGGCAGGGTGACTACACGTCATTGACCCCTGGCCACCAGGTAATTTATGATTTTTTTTTTTAATTTTTAAAATTAAAAAAATTTCAGATATACACGTGCTCCCCATCCTGAACCCTCCTCCCTCCCCCTCCCCATACCATCCCCCTGGGCTGTCCCAGCGCACCAGCCCCAAGCATCCAGCATCGTGCACTGAACCTGGACTGGCATCTCGTTTCATACATGACATTTCACATGTTTCAATGCCATTCTCTCAAATCTTCCCACCCTCTCCCTCTCCCACAGAGTCCATAAGACACTTCTATACATCAGTGTCTCTTTTGCTGTCTCGTATACAGGGTTATCGTTACCATCTTTCTAAATTCCATATATATGATTTTTTTTTAATGAAAGCTCTCTATTAAAAGAGATTTATTGTGTTAATCAGTTCGTACAGTCAGAGAATACACATAGACATGCAGAGCAGGTATCATTGAAATTGGATTGAACAAAAACTAGTCCATATAGCAAAAAGTCTACATTATTTAGACCTAAGTCATACAAAATAGCACAGATATAATATTATTCATTAAAAAGTACTTACAAGTTTCATAGGAGTATTATTTTCCCATGTAATTAATGAACAATGAAAATAAGTGCAAGAAAAAAAAATAACAAATATGGGCTTTCAGCATGAAGCTGAGATATCATATTTCTTGCAAAAATAGCCTTGTTTTTTCTCTTAAATTTCCATTCTCACCTATTCTCTCTACTGAATAGAAATTCTTTTCACCAACAAAAAAAAATTCTCACATCTTCCTCCTAAATGTTATCACCACGCACAAACACTCTCAGGGGGAAAAAATGTAATTCTTTCTTTCTCATCTCATGTATTTGGTAAGTGCTACTTAGAATCAGAAACACCTACAATAAGTTCAGTTGCTTTTCTGCTGTTATCAATCCTTGAAGTTCAGTGGGACAAGCCAAAAGTCAAAGAAAATTCAGAGAAAGTCTGCTTAAACTACATCTAGCAAAACTAAGCCAATAAGTTTAGAATCAGGAGACTATTACCAAGTGATCTTGTATATACAAAAATAGGCAAAACCTAATATGAATGAATTCAATTATTTTTTTTTTTTTAGGGATGTCTAGACATTAAATTCCCTGGAGAAAGGAATGGCAAGTATTCTTGCCTACTCCAGTATTCTTACCTGGGAAATCCTGTGGACAGAGGAGCCTGGTAAGCTACAGTCCGTGGGATTGGACATAATTTAGTGACTAAAACAACAACAGACAGTAAATCTCAAATTCTTTGAATGTTTGTTTTCAACTCACCTGGTGGGTGTGTTTTCATGTTCACAGAATGCCAATTTAGTTCAAGAGTCTATTTCAGTAAATATGTATTGAGCACCTGCTATATGCAAGGTCCTGGACAAATCACTGAAGACACAACTGCAAGTATTAACAGGGAATATAAAATAACCTTCTACCTTTTTTGAGCATCAGCATTATGCTAAGAAATATTTTGATCTATAATCTAATATTTAATCCAAGATGGAAAAATCCAGCTGGTTTAAAATATAATCCAGTTGACTCTAATAAAGTAAATGTCTTCATTATGCATTCCTGACAATAACAAATTCTTAAATATTTTGATCACTAAAGAGATAAATGAGAGAGTGTAAATCCAGCAGAAATCCATCGTCAATGTGGAACACCATCTTGAGGGTCTGAACAAAAGGGCAATAGATTTTTGTTAGCCTCATACTTTAGCAGGGTTCAACTTGTATCTAATAGATTTCTTATGAAGATCAGAAAAGATGAAACATACAAAGAATTTGTGAACTCAAAGCACCATACAGATATAAAGTGAGACAAGTATTATTATGTTAGGTTTTTACACGGAAATGTCCAGGGTTGACTTTTTAAAAAATCATAGGGTAAAATGTGGTATTTTCTCCTTCTAGAAAATACTAAAAAATTGGTCAGTATCTGGCTTTTTTCTTTTCCCACAGTTAATCTGAGGGTACTGTAACTTCCTCTCATGGTAAGGGATGTGTTTTACCCTTAATTTCTGAAATCCTTTTGCTTTGCTTGTCTTCTCTTTCTTTTTGTAAAAATATACACTCTCCCTTCCTAAAGAGCCTAATAATCACTATCACCATCATCATCTTGACTTTTATAGCTAAAAGAGACTGTGCCATCTTTCATGTTTCAAAGGAAGAAAAGAGAGCCAAAAAAGGAAATGTCAGTCAGAAATAGTGGTGAAGATAAGCGTACAGCCTAGGTTTCTAAATACTAATCAAGTATTTTCTTTGGTGCGTTTGGCCTGATAAGAAGGAAGTAAACCCAAGTTTTGAGGATTCCTAAGCTTTGGGCTCAGGGACAAGAAAGTTATATTAAGCCAGAGTTGAGTAGGATAAAAATAACGTGAATTAATTATTGACTTGGAATGAGGCATTGGTGAGATACGTGTCACAATAGGTGTCTTCTGTATCTACCTTGAAATACCTAAATTGCTTCTGTTGAATTACATAGTTAAATGCATGTATTCTTAATTCACTCAGCTGTAGAAAAATGAAACTCTCTGAACACTTTTCCTGAAATGCTTTCAACACAATTGGAACCATAATTTTGTTGAAATGTTGGGACCAGACTGTAAGTTTTTCCCTGGAAAGATCTTGTGTATCCATCCTTTGATTTCTAATTTCAGATATTGTAGTTTTCAGTTCTAAAATTTCTATTTGCTTCTCTTTCCATCCTCTTCTCTTCCTTTACCTAAAATTTCAGTCCTGCCTTTTAATTGCTTAGACATATTAAGTGGAGCATTGAAAAATGAATGAATAATAGGTGCATTTCCCATATCTATATAAGTCTGTCTATGAAATGTTCTTTATTTTGGTTTTTGGTCATATGATGTCCTTTTATCCTTTGTTACTTTTGACTGGGTTCTGAACATTTTTTAAAGAATTCTATTTTATTTTATTAGTTTTTTGGTCATGCCCTGCCCATATGGGATCTTAGTTCCCTGACCAGGAATTGAACCCATGCCCCCTGCACTGGAAAGAAGTTTCTTAACCCTGAACCATCAGGGAAGTCCCAGTTCTGGACATTTTATATGGAGAAATTTAGAAGTAATTTTATGCTCTTAATGATATCATCTTTATGTAAGGATGATTTACTGTTGCTTCTAGCAAGTAGCTAGACTTGAGGTACTTGCTATCTGAAAATATTGTAAATATGGATTAGAATGATTCAAAGATGGTGTTTAGCCTCTATAAGGGCTTATCTGTTAATGAAATTGGCAATCATTTCAGGGGAAAGTGGCTCCCAAATACCAGACTATATTCTCTAGCGTCGTTCCTCTTCCAATCTTTTTCCCACAATACCTCACTGAACCATTACTCAGTTCAGTTCAGTTGCTCAGTCGCATCCATCTCTTTGCGACCCCATGGACTTCAGCACACCAGACTTCCCTGTCCAACTCCCAGAGCTTGTGCAAACTCCTGTCCATCGAGTTGGTTATGCCATCCAACCATCTCATCCTCTGTCATCCCTTTCTCCTCGTGCTTTCAATCTTTCCCAGCATCAGGGCCTTTTCCAATCAGTCAGTTCTTTGCATCAGTTGGCCAATGTATTGGAGTTTCCGCCTCAACATCAGTCCTTCCAATGAATATTCAGGACTGATTTCCTTTAGGATGGACTGGTTAGATCCTCCTTGCTGTCCAAGGGACTCTCAAGAGTCTTCTCCAACACCACAGTTCAAAAGCATCAATTCTTTGGCACTCAGCTTTCTTTATAGTCTAACTCTCACATCCATACATGCACTGGAAAAACCAGAGCTTTGACTAGATGGACCTTTGTTGGCAAAGTAATGTTTCTGCTTTTTAATAAGCTGTCTAGGTTGGTCATAGCTTTTCTTCCAAGGAGCAAGTGTCTTTTAATTTCATGGCTGCAGTCACCATCTGCAGTGATTTTGGAGCCCAAAAAAATGAAGTCTCTCACTGCTTCCGTTGTTTCTCCATCTATTTGCCATGAAGTGATGGGACCGGATGCCATGATCTTAGTTTTCTGAATGTTGAGTTTTAAGCCAATTTTTTCACTCTCCTCTTTCACTTTCATCAAGAGGCCCTTTAGTTCCTCTTCGCTTTTTGGCATAAGGGTGGTGTCATCTGCATATCTGAGATTATTGCTATTTCTGCCAGCAATCTTGATTCCAGCCTGTGCTTCATCCAGCCCAGCATTTCACATAATGTACTCTGCATATAGGTTAAAAAAGCAGGGTGATAATATATAGCCTTGACATACTCCTTTCCCGATTCAGAACCAGTATGTTGTTCCAAGTCTGGTTCTAACTTGCTTCTTGACCTGAATACAGATTTCTCAGGAGGCAAGTCAGGTGGTCTGGTATTCCCATCTCTTTCAGAATTTTCAACAGTTTGTTGTGATCCACACAGTCAAAGGCTTTGGCATAGTCAATAAAGCAGAAGTAGATGTTTTTCTGGAACTCTCTTGCTTTTTCCATGATCCAACAGATGTAGGCAATTTGATCTCTGGTTCCTCTGCTTTTTCTAAATCCAGCTTGAATATCTGAAAAGTTCATGGTTCACGTACTATTGAAGTTTGTCTTGGAGAATTTGGAGCATTACTTTGCTAGTGTGTGAGATGAGTGCAATTGTGCAGTAGTTTGAACATTCTTCGACATTGCCTTTCTTTGGGATTGGAATGAAAACTGACCTTTTCCAGTCCTGTGGCCACTGCTGAGTTTTCCAAATTTGTTGGCATATTGCGTGCAGCACTTTCACAGCATCATCTTTCAGGATTTGAAATAGCTCAACTGGAATTCCATCACCTCCACTAGCTTTGTTCATAGTGATGCCACCTAAGGCCCACTTGACTTCGCACTCCAGGATGTCTGGCTCTAGGTGAGTGATCACACCATCGTGTTCATCTGGATCATGAAGATCTTTTTTGTATAGTTTCTTTTTTTGTATGGAATGGTTAGTGGTGATCGTTTAGTCGCTAAGTCGTGTCCGACTCTTGCAAATCCATGGACTGTAGCCTGCCAGTCTCCTCTGTCCATGGGATTCTCTAGGAAGAATACTGGAATGGGTTGCCATCTCCTTCTCCAGGGGATCTTCCCAACCCAGGAATCAAACCCGGGTCTCCTGCATTGCAGGCAGAAGATTTACCAACTGAGTTATGAGGGAAGCCCATAGCACCAATACTACTGCAGAATAAAACCAGTAAGTTCTTTAAAAATCTTTTAAATGTTCATAATTTCGTATGCTTAGTTTAGTGTCAAGCATTACATAAAACAGGTTTAAACTGATAGATTTAATGTGATTTCCGAAACATCTTAAGTCATGTAATTCAAAAGAGTAACTTGGATAGGATAGACAAAGTTCTACCTTTCTACATTTTCCTCTGATAATATTCAACAATTTCATATCTGCCAAACTTGAGACAATTCTTCATGAAATTTCAAAGCCTTTCAGTCTTTTGAAGTGTCAGTGACCTTTATGAGCCTGATAACTTGATCTTATATGCCATCTACCCAGGCTCCGTCTCTATCTTCTCTTGGCTTCTTTATCGTGATTCTGCTCCATTCAGTTCAGTGATTCTGCTCAGGCATGGTGAAATAACTAGACAAGGCAGCTCCCTGAATATTTTCAGAGGCATTAATCACTACCCTTTATGAATTCTCTACTGGCATACATGCAGTTCATTCTACAATAAAAGAACACTTTATGATTCATCACAGACTTGCTCCAGAAGGGTTGAAATAGATTTCTAAGTTTTATATTACAAATTAGAAAGTAGATACAGATTTTTAACCTGATCAGAAAGCAAAAATATGAAGGAAAGAAATGGCAAGATCTTAACCAGATCAATGGCAAAACTGGCAGTAGTAGGCAGGCCTCCTGATTTTTTTTTTTTAATTTAGAATTGTAACCTGAAGAGGTAGATATGTTTATGTGAAATAACCAATAAGATTATCAGCAAGTTATATCATTCTTTTTTTTTTTTTTCAAAAACAGCTTTTTATACTGTTCCAGTTACTTTGGAGACCACAACTTGTCTCCTTTATGCAAACACAGGCAGAAACAGCGAGTGCTTTCATTTTGCCTCTAATACTAAACTGTAACTCTGTGAGGCTGCAACTGAAACCCAGTTCTCTCTCTAAATCCCTAGTTCCCACTGCAGTGACTGGCAGTGACACTCGATAATCATATGAAGGATGCATATTTTCTTGTTAACTAAATTAAATATTTTATTTATTTTAATGGTAACTTACAAGTTTTATATAATCCTTGCAAGATGCCAAGAAAGCTCTTTTGGGGGAAGGGAGTATAATCCTCCTTTGTACTGATTTTTACCCATATCCTCTCCTTCCAGCACCCTCTCACCTCCCTCCAGCCCTCCCTTCCCTTCCATCCCTGTTTTAGAAATCCAGTTAACCTGATTATAAGCCAATATAAAAGGGAGATCATTTTAATGAAGTATTATTTTTGATGCTTTGCCTTATTTCAGAATTTGCAACAATGCCAAGACTCTTAATAAAGGCAGCAACCGCTGCATGTATTTCAAAAGGGGAAACACTCAAGCCAAAGAATAGCTTCTACCGTGGAAAACGGCTAGGAGGGGAGAACAGCCCTCTAATTCACACCATCAACAGTAGTACAGAATGTGGACTAAACTCTGAGAGCCTATATCGTGTCAGTATTTAAGTGCCAGTCATACCTGTGGGTATCAGAGGTCACTTCTTCATGTGTAGCTGGAGAGTGAAAGATGACTCTTGTGTCTTTGCTATTGATGTAAATAGAATAGCATGAGTGTAAATAGAATAGCCCCCAAAGGGAGCTCCCTTTGGGGAGATGCAGAAGGGACTGAGTAGGGGGGTACAGGAATAATCTTCCCACCCTCTTTCCTCTTCCCACTAGTGCACAGAGTTTTGTAAGGTGCCCAAGGACGTCAACTTAGTCCATAGCAGGTACCATTGAGACAGGCTGGGACCTGGGGCCCCTTTGGCCCCACTCACAGATCCACCCCCTACCCTCACCACATTAAGGGAAGCAGCTCCTCCCTACTTCCAGCAATGGGCAAGGACACCTGATGTTTGTTCTCGCTCCCTCCTGCTGCAGCCTAAGTCCTGATAAAGCCTTGCTTGAATCCTTCATCTGGTCTCTTATCAACTTCTATTGATTAAAGAGTCCAAGAACCCTGGTCAGTAACACAAACATTCAAGATTACAGTGAGTTTTGACTTTAATTATCTTAGGTACCAATATAAATTCCACAATACCTGACCTTGTTCTTTCTTGGGGTGTTTATATACTCCTAGAAATAAAATAATTCCATGACATAAAGGAAATTACAAAAATAATGTACCCAAGCCCCACAGAGTAATTACAATATTGCATCACTTCTGCAGTGTAGTTAAACAATTTCAAATCAGCATGAAATGTTGGCCAGAGACAAGAATGAATAAATCTTAAATATGAACATTTTGGATCTTTTATTTAGTTAAACCCATTGAAAATCTTTATGCCCTTAGTGCTTTTTAGGCACATCATTATATGTTTGTTGGGAGTTGACTTCCAAGAGAAAGATATGTAAAAGAAATCTTTCAATCCAGCTGTGACATTCTTATAGGGGCTTCCCTGCTGGCTCAGCAGATAAAGAATCCACCTGCAATGCAGGACTCTTGGGTTCAATCCCTGGGTCGAGAAGATACCCTGAAGGAGGAAATGGCAACCCACACTAATATTCTTGCCTGAAAAATCGCATGGACAGAGGACCCTGGTGGGTTACAGACCAAAAGGTCACAAAGAGTCAGATACAACTGAGCGACCAAGCACACACACCTGATTCCTATAGGTACTGAAATTTTGTAGATCTTTTGTGACAACTGATTTCTGCTCTATCTGGCTTGTAGGATAGGATAAGTTGTTTCTAAAAGCACATCTGTTATTTATAATTTCAGCCTAATTTGGATTTTTAAGAGTTTCTCTGTAAGAATTGCCTTTCCTTCAGGCTCATATCTGGCCTAACTGCTGTTACATCTGTAATAGGAGGATAGGATTTTAAAGGCAAGATTGTTACATGAGAATATATGAATGCTCCCTGTGGCTTGCCATTTCTTTGAAGATAGGAGAGTGGTGTGAGATGCCCTCTCATTTTCAAAAGCTTCTCTGGGGAGGGCTGTCATTCACAGTTACCTGGACGCTGGAGCAAGACACATACAGTGTGACAAAGATCACACAGGAAAGAATTACTGGGACTGAACAAGGCGTTGCGACCATTTCAAATATCTCCAACTGTCAACATTTTCATGAAGAGAAACTTATTTTTCAGCAGTTGTGCTGCTCTTGTCTTGCTTTTTTCAATTAGCCATTGTTGGTGCCCATTTCTGAACAACGCATAACTTACTGTAAATGGCCACAGGCTTAGTCACTCAGCTCACCCCTCCTTTGAATTTGCATTTCATAAGCACAAGGGGAGAGGCTGCGGTGTTTGCTGGTGAGTCACTGCAGTCCTTACACTCTGGTGCTCTCTGTGATGAATGACCAGGAAGATGACTGCATCCCATCATTGTTGTGGTTTTCAGAAGCTAGTAAACATTGACATTTTGTTTTAGCGACAAATGAAAACAAAACTTTCTTTACATTTTTTGTGTGTATATGTGGGTGTAAATGTCCTCATATAAGGACACATAGACCTGGAAATTTAAACAGATATGGGGAGATGCGAGAGGAATGTCCTCTTAAGATCTAAGTAGGAATAAGTAGTAAATTGATAAAGTAAATAAGATAAGGTTCATTACCAAGGAAACCTAAGGAGGAAGTAGATGAAAAACTGCCCAATAGTGGCTTTGCCCCTCCTTCAGTTTGCTCATTTCACTTAAAGGATGCCCCATAGCCTTATCATCTCTTAGTCTTACCTCTTCAAATATAATATTTTTGATAATTCACACAATTTTATAGGCTGTTGAAGTGAGAGTTATAAGTATAAAACTTAGATCTACAAAAATTACACTGAACTTTTTTCTGCACAGGGGATTCATCTATTCTCTCCTATTTGCTTAATTATTTAATCAGTCATTTAAATCCATATGGACATGTGGCTATTTATACTTTGAATTATAATCCAATGCTGATTGGTTGATGTCTGTCCTTAGTATAATCTCTGTATATTAATTTTGTTAATTAATTAATTAACTTTCCTACAACTTTACCAAATTCATTGATGAGCTCTAGAAGTTTTCTAGCAGTGCCTTTAGGGTTTTCTATGTATAGTGTCATGTCATCTGCAAAGAGGGGTAATTTGACTTCTTCCTTTTCAATTTGGATTCCTTTTATTTCTTTTACTTCTCTGATTGCTGTGGCTAGGATTTACATGTTGGAAAAAAGTGGTGATAGTGAGCATCCTTGTCTTCTTCCTCATCTTAGAGGAAATGCTTTCAGCTTTTCACCATTGCATTATGTTAGTTGTGGGTTTGTTATGTGTGTGCTGTGCTAATTTACTTTAGTCGTGTCCAACTCTTTGTGATCCTATGGACTGTAGCCCACCAGGCACCTCTGTCCATGGGATTCTCCAGGCAAGAATACTGGAGTGGGTTGCCATGCCCTCCTCCAAGGGATCTTCCCAATCCAGCAATGGAACTCACGTCTCTTATGTCTTCTGCATAGACAGGCAGGTTCTTTACCACTAGCACCACCTGGGAAGCCCAGATTTATCATATATGGCCTTTATTATGTCGAGTTAGTTTCCCTCTATGCCCACTTTCTGGAGACTTTTATTCTAAGTCAATGTTGATCTAAGAATTCTCAATGAAGATGCCCTTTTACCCTCCAGAAAGATTTTGCACACATTAAGGATCACTTTTTGTGCTGGTAAGTTCTACTCTCTGCTCAAGGAGCTGACATAACTAACTCTCACCCCATTAGGCAGGAACTGTACCAGTGGTTTCCTTCTAAAGGATGCAGCACGGACAAGGTAGGGAGGAGAGTTACTCTACAGTGGAGAACCTGACCAATGCTAGCTTGGCCAGGTGGTCAGGGTTAACATCACCAGTCTTAGATCCTATTGATAGCAGGTACCCTCGATATGGGGATATGATGAGAATGGAAATCACTTGTGTGATCTTCCTCCCCAAAACTTATAACTTCAGTCTAATCATAAGAAAAACATCCAAGAAACCCCAAATGAAGGACATGCTACAAAATACCTGACCAAATTGTCCTCAATACTGTCAAAGTCATGAAAAAAACATGGGAAGTCTGAGAAACTGTCCCATTCTTGAGTATCCTAAGGAGACAAAGTAACTAAATGTAATGTGGTGTCCTGTGTAGGATCCTGGAATAGAAATAGGACATCAGAAAAAAGCTATGGGTATCTGAATACACTATATTAATATTGGCTCACTAATGGTGACAAATGTACCATAATAATGTTAACAATAGGGGAAATGAGTATACAGTGCATGGAATCAATCTTCTAAATGTTTCTACAAATCTAAAAATGTTCGAAAATTAAACGTTTATTTAAAAAAAAAAATAAAGCAGAAAAAAATAAATCTATTGCCTTAAGGGAAAAAAAGGACTTCTAAGTTTGAGAAAAGAGACTGTTGGGGTGATGTTGCTTCATTTCACTTATAAAGCGTGTTTTCCCTGCTAAGAAATCTTGCAGGGTGTTTGACTTTTTTGTAATTTTGTTTTTACATTTCAAAGTAGGGCATTGCCTATGAATCTAGCCAGTAGGAATGACCCAGAGGGACTCATCTCTGAAGATGTATTTAGATTGTATTTCTTACCTTGAGAATGAACTGATGACCCAAAAACCTTATTTCAAATGCTAATCAGCATCTGTTAAACAGAAAGTTGTTATATTCTAGGATACAATGTGGGTCCTGTAATTGGTATTTGGAGTGTAAGTTCATATCTACTTCTCTTTAGTATTTTTACTTTAAACACAAGTATTTTACTTTAAAACACAAAAGACTGTTTTTTCAGGGTGGAAACTATGGTTACTCAATCCTATTTTGTGCTCAAAACTCTATGAAATGTTTTTTTTTTTCTTTTTCCGTTATTGTGGTAGAACGTGTATAACATAAAATTTTCCATTTGAACTGCTTTTCAGTATACAATTCAGTGACATTGATTACTTTCAGGATGTTGTATAACAATCACTGCTATCAATTTGCAATACTTTTTCATCACAACAGTAACTCTGGCCCATTAAACAATCACATCCCATTCCTCCTCCTGCCAGCCTCTGGTAACGTCTCATCTACTTTCTGTCTCTATAAATTTGCCTCCCCTAGACACTTAGTAAAAGTAGAACCATACGATATCTGTCCATTTATTTCTGGCTTATTTCACTTAGCACAATGTTTTCAAGGCTTGTCCACATTATAATACGTCAGATGTCCATTCCTTTTTAATGGCTGAACAATGCTCATAATGGGTTTCTGAGGTGGCACAATTGTAAAGAATCCACCTAACAATGCAAGAGACACAGGAGACTCAGGATCAATCCCTGGGTCAGGAAGATCCCCTAGAGAAGGAAATAGTAATCCACTCCAGTATTCTTGCCTGGAAAATCCCACAGACAGAGGAGCCTGGTGGGCTATACCATCTGTGCAGTCCCAAAACATTGGACACACACACATACACAAAATGTCCAACATGTCTGAGCATGCAATGTTCTTATTGCACATTTTGTTCATATCCATATTTTGTTTATTAATTCATCTGTTAATGGATGTTAGTGTCATTGCTATCTTTTGGCTATTCTATACAATAGGCTTTGTAAGCATAAGTCTTTAAAAAAAGAAAAATGTTTGTTGAACTTTCCTGGAATTCAAAACTTGGCTTAATTGTAGTTACCACCAATACCTTTCATTTGATGCCAAAGGAATAAATACAATAGAAATGAATCAGTGAATTTTGTGTTACTGGCTTTGGCAAAGGTGACGGTAGAGGCCCCAGCCAATGTCATCACTGAACAGGTAGCATTCTTCCAGAAAGACTTCCTTCTGTTGTCTGTTCTTTTATGTTTGCTTTGGCACAACTTTTGGGGGGAGTAGGGGCAACCATTTTAAATGTTGTGTTCGTGCTTTTTCCCTTTTCTTTCTTCCTTTCAACATGACTATTTTATCACCAGTAAACTTGAGTAATTCACTTTTCAATCAAAGTATGTTGATTATTAATTAGCATACCAACCACCACCATAGCTTATAAATCAAATTCTGCTGGCCTAATTAATTAGGCCATATGAATGACAGGAACATGAACTTAAGAGGTTGAGATCAACACAATCTACCTGTGGAATTTGTACACCACATATGTAGTTCCTGGTTTTTCCTAAAGTAGATTCTCTTGAATTTTGTCCCTCGGTTACCAATATTACTATTCACCTCACCACCCAAGAAAGACCCCAAGGAGTTGTTCTCGACACCCTCCTCTTTCTCACCCCCTACTATAAGTCCTACAGATTTTTGCAGTGTGTAAATATTTATCAAATTTCCCACTCCTCTCTATTCCCTGATTTCTACTTGCTCAGCTACAATAAAAGCCCTCATAACTCCTCAGAGTTCAACTTGGATACTCAGACAAGAGAGGCCCTTCTCCTGATGCTGTGCTGTAGAAAGACCAGCATATCACAAACACAGAAAGTTGTTGGTGAACATGGAGTGACTCTCACTTAGGACATGATGCTCAGCACTGAAATAGTCAGCCCATAACTTCAAACACCTACTTTTGAGACTAACACTGTTCAAGCCCCAAGGAAACCCTTCTCCAATCTCTTATCCACATGTCTCCCCGTATGTTCCGGAAACAAAATGCAACCAACCATGTGAATGCTGTTAGAGGTGACATTTGTGTCATTACTTAGATAAGAGAAAAAACACTGTTCCCTTCATGTTGCCGAGGAGTTTAAGTGGGTAAGTGTTTAGGTGAAAAGAAAGGCAAATTAATACAATTGCTGTGATGAACTGTGTCTTCCTCAAATTCCTATGTTGAAGTCCTAAACCGTAGTACCTCAGAATATGACTGTATTTGGAAAGAAAGTCTTTAAAGAAGTAAATATGTTAAAAAGAGGTCATCAGCATGGACCCTAATACAATACAACTGATGTTCTCATAAGAGGCGGAAATTTGAAGATAGACACACACAGAGGGAAGACTGTGTGAGAAGAAAGGGAGAAGGCGGCCATCTTCTTCAAGGAGGAAGCTTCCCAGGTGGCTCAGTGGTAAAGACACCAGCTGCCAAAGCAGGAGAAGAACACAGGAGAGGTGGGTTGGATCCCTGGGTCAGGAACGTTCCCTGGAGGAGAAAATGGCAACCCACTCCAGTATTCTTGCAGGGATAATCCCATGGACAGAGAAGCCTGGCTGACTATAGTCTACGAGTTCACAAAGAGTCAGACACGGCTGAGCAACTGAGCATGCTCGCATAAACCAAGGAGAGAGGCCTCAGAGGGAACCAACTCTGCTGACTCCTTGATTTTGGACTTTTAGCACCCACAGCTAAGGAAATAAATTTCTCTTGTTTAAGCTACCTAGTCTGCAGTACTTTATTATTGTGGCAGCTCTAGCAAGCTAATACATTTGTCAAAGTACTTCCTCTCAGGTAGCATAACTGAACATTTGTTCCCAGAATGCATTTTTTTCCTTCTCTTTGTGCTCCCATTTATGGTTCTGAGTAACACCCTCAGGGTTTAGCCCTGAGCCTGTACTTTAAAGAGCTCCTTTGGCCATGCCTTTCCTCACAGGCTTAGGAGTATAGAGGCCACGATGTACCAATCTGAAATCTTCAGTTCAGTTGCTCAGTCGTGTCCAATTCTTTGCGACCCCATGAATTGCAGCAGGCCAGGCCTCCCTGTCCATCACCAACTCCTGGACTTCACTCAAACTCATGTCAGTGATGCCATCCAGCCATCTCATCCTCTGTCGTCCCCTTCTCCTCCTGCCCCCAATCCCTCCCAGCATCAGAGTCTTTTCCAATGAGTCAACTGTTCTCATGAGGTGGCCAAAGTATTGGAGTTTCAGCTTTAGCATAAGTCCTTCCAATGAACACCCAGGACTGATCTCCTTTAGAATGGACTGCTTGGATCTCCTTGCAATCCAAGGGACTCACAAGAGTCTTCTCCAACACCACTGTTCAAAAGCATCAATTAATTGTTCGGCACTCAGCTTTCTTCACAGTCCAACTCTCACATCCATACATGACCACTGGAAAAACCATAGCCTTGACTAGATGGACCTTTGTTGGCAAAGAAATGTTTCTGCTTTGAATATGCTATCTAGGTTGGTCATAACTTTCCTTCCAAGGAGTAAGCATCCTTTAATTTCATGGCTGCAGTCACCATCTGCAGTGATTTTGGAGCCCAAAAAAATAAAGTCTGACACTGTTTCCACTGTTTCCCCATCTATTTCCCATTAAGTGATAGGACCAGATGCCATGATCTTCGTTTTCTGAATGTTGAGCTTTAAGCCAACTTTTTCACTCTCCACTCTCAGTTTCATCAAGAGGCTTTTTAGTTCCTCTTCACTTTCTGCCATAAGGGTGGTGTCATCTGCATATCTGAGGTTATTGAAATTTCTCCCAGCAATCTTGATTCCAGCTTGTGCTTCTTCCAGCCCAGCGTTTCTCATGATGTACTCTGCATAGAAGTTAAATAAGCAGGGTGACAATATACAGCCTTGACGTACTCCTTTTCCTATTTGGAACCAGTCCGTTGTTCCATGTCCATTTCTAACTGTTGCTTCCTGACCTGCATATAGATTTCTCAAGAGGCAGGTCAGGTGGTCTAGTATTCCCATCTATTGAAGAATTTTCCACAGTTTATTGTGATGCACACAGTCAAAGGCTTTGGCATAGTCAATAAAGCAGAAATAGATGTTTTTCTGGAACTCTCTTGCTTTTTCCATGATCCAGTGGATGTTGGCCATTTGATCTCTGGTTCCTCTGCCTTTTCTAAAACCAGCTTGAACATCAGGAAGTTCATGGTGCACATATTGCTGAAGCCTGGCTTGGAGAATTTTGAGCATTACTTTACTAGCGTGTGAGATGAGTGCAATTGTGCAGTAGTTTGAGCATTCTTTGGCATTGAATTCTTTGGGGCAGGAATTAAAACTGATCTTTTCCAGTCCTGCTGAGTTTTCCTGGCCACTGCTGAGTTTTCCAAATTTGCTGGCATATTGAGTGCAGCCCTTTCACAGCATCATCTTTCAGGATTTGAAATAGCTCCACTGCAATTCCATCACCACTCCTAGCTTTGTTTGTAGTGATGCTTTCTAAGCCCCACTTGACTTCACATTCTGGGATGTCTGGCTCTAGGTCAGTGATCACATCATCCTGATTAACTGGGTCACGAAGCTCTTTTTTGTACAGTTCTTCTGTGTATTCTTGCCACCTCTTCTTAATATTTTCTGCTTCTGTTAAGTCCATACCATTTCTGTCCTTTATTGAGCCCATCTTTGCATGAAATGTTCCCTTGGTATCTCTAATTTTCTTGAAGAGATCTCTAGTCTTTCCCATTCTGCTGTTTTCCTCCATTTCTTTGCATTGATTGCTGAGGAAAGTTTTCTTATCTCTTCTTGCTATTCTTTGGAACTCTGCATTCAGATGCTTATATCTTTCCTTTGCTCCTTTGCTTTTTGCTTCTCTTCTTTTTACAGCTATTTGTAAGGCCTCCCCAGACAGCCATTTTGCTTTTTTGCATTTCTCCCCAGAGAGCCATTTTGCTTTTTTGCATTTCTTTTCTATGGGGATGGTCATGATCCCTGTCTCCCATACAATGTCATGAACCTCCGTCCATAGTTCATCAGGCACTCTATCTATCAGATCTAGTCCCTTAAATCTATTTCTCACTTCCACTGTATAATCATATGGAATTTTATTTAGGTCATACATGAATGGTCTAGTGGTTTTCCCTACTTTCTTCAATTTAAGTCTGAATTTGGCAATAAGGAGTTCATGATCTGAGCCACAGTCAGCTCCTGGTCTTGTTTTTGCTGACTGTATAGAGCTTCTCCATCTTTGGCTGCAAAGAATATAATCAATCTGATTTCGGTGTTGACCATCTGGTGATGTCCATGTGTAGAGTCTTCTCTTGTGTTGTTGGAAGAGGGTGTTTGCTCTGACCAGTGCGTTCTCTTGGCAAAACTCTATTAGTCTTTGCCCTGCTTCATTCCGTACTCCAAGGCCAATTTTGCCTGTTACCCCAGGTGTTTCGTGACTTCCTACTTTTGCATTCCAGTCCCCTATAATGAAAAGGACATCTTTTTTGGGTGTTAGTTCTAAAAGGTCTTGTAGGTCTTCATAGAACCATTCAACTTCAGCTTCTTTGGTGTTACTGGTTGGGGCATAGACTTGGATTACTGTGATATTGAATGGTTTGCCTTGGAAACGAACAGAGATCATTCTGTGGTTTTTGAGATTGCATCCAGGTACTGTATTTCGGACTCTTTTGTTGACCGTGATGGCTACTCCATTTCTTCTAAGGGATTCCCCCCTGCAGTAGTAGATATAATGGTCATCTGAGTTAAATTCACCCATTCCAGTCCTTTTTAGTTCGCTGATTCCTAGAATGTCAACATTCACTCTTGCCATCTCTTGTTTGACCACTTCCGATTTGCCTTGATTCATGGACCTGACATTCCAGGTTCCTATGCAATATTGCTCTTTACAGCATTGGACCTTGCTTCTATCACCAGTCACATCCACAACTGGGTATTGTTTTTGCTTTGGCTCTATCCCTTCATTCTTTCTGGAGTTATTTCTCCACTGATCTCCAGTAGTATATTGGGTACCTACTGACCTGGGGAGTTTCTCTTTCAGTATCCTATCACTTTGCCTTTTCATACTGTTTATTGGGGTTCTCAAGGCAAGAATACTGAAGTGGTTTGCCCTTCCCTTCTCCAGTGGACCACATTCTGTCAGATCTCTCCACCATGACCCGCCCATCTTGGGTGGCCCCACACGGCATGGCTTAGTTTCATTGAGTTAGCAAGGCTATGGTCCGTGTGATCAGACTGACTAGTTTTCTGTGATTATGGGGCGCAGCTGCCGCTCCTTGGACATGGAGCAACCTGAAGTCTTATCTCCTCCCATTCCAGAAATCCTGGTCCCTATAGCCCTGAGCTGTCACCAGGGACTATGCTGGCCCATCCCAAATCCTTCCTCAGGAAGATGGACTGAACCACTGCTGTGTATACACCTAAGCCTGAGAGACGCCCAGAGTAGATGTTTGTGGGTGACACAGTTGGAGTGTGGACACACGGACTGGAATGTCCACATGCAAGTGTGCAAGATCCATGTGGTATCCAATGGAGCAAGAAGGTGTCAAGAAAAGGGTGTGAAGTGTGGGGCTGAAGCTTCAGGACAGTTTTGCTTTTGCTGTGACCTTCTTACATGGTCCTCTGAAAAGCCCAGGAGCTTTTAATTGTATTCTGACTTTCAGGTCCATAAGAAGGTATATTCATCAACAATCAGGGAATAGCACATATTTTATTTTATGGGGTTTTTTTAGAGGGCAAAGATTAAGGACTAAAATTTTTTTCTAACTAATGAATTAATTTTTGGCTGCACTGAGTCTTTGTTGCTGTGCCTGGGCTTTCTCTAATCGCAGTGAGCGGGAGCTACGCTCTCTCTAGTTGTGGCGCACGAATTTCTCACTGCACTGGCTTCTCCTGTTGTGGAGTACAGGCTCTAGGCACTGGAGTTTGTGGACTCAGTATTTGTGGTGATGGACTTAGTTGGGATCTTCCCAGACCAGGGATTGAACCCGTGCCCCCTGCATTGCAAGGATTCTTAACTACTGGACCAACAAGAAAGCCCTATGATTTGTTACTAAGATTTATAACCTCTATATATTTAGATATTGACACCTGAGTCTTCATATCTTGCTTCAAATCCCACAAACATTAGGATTAGGCTTGGTGGTTCTGCTGCTGCTGCTGCTGCTGCTAAGTTGCTTCAGTCGTGTCCGACTCTGTGCGACCCCACAGACGGCAGCCCACCAGGCTTCCCCATCCCTGGGATTCTCCAGGCAAGAACACTGGAGTGGGTTGCCATTTCCTTCTCCAGTGCATGAAAGTGAAAAGTGAAAGTGAAGTTGCTCAGTCGTGTCCAACTCTAGCGACCCCATGGACTGCGGCCCACCAGGATCCTCCGTCCATGGGATTTTCTAGGCAAAAGTACTGGAGTGGTGGTTCTAGATGGACTCAAAAATTGGAACAATACTTGCCACTGTTACACATAGAATCTGGGGAATAATTTGCAGTGTTAAATAATTCATTTAACTCTTATATTTGTATATAAACATATCTATCTAGATAGAACATGTGTGACACATGATATCAATTTTAATATTAGCAATGAGGTGGATATTAATATTAAAATTGTAATACTTGTGTTTTTATAAACATTCAATATGATTTCATTGTTTTTAAAATCTTGTACATTTAAGTTTTTTAAAAATTCAACAAAAATTTTCTCTTGTTTAAATAATTTTAAGTCTTACTGTACTTTATCATTAGAACTTTGGTTTATATTTTAATGAATTATATGTTTCAAAATAAAAATATGCTTTAAACCAGAGGTAACGTGTTGGACACGACTGAGCGACTTCACTTTCACTTTTTACTTTCATGCATTGGAGAAGGAAATGGCAACCCACTCCAGTGTTCTTGCCTGGAGAATCCCAGGGACGGGGGAGCCTGGTGGGCTGCCGTCGATGGGGTCGCAGAGTCGGACACAACTGAAGCAACTTAGCAGCAACATTTTATTTTCTTTACATTATTATATTTATAATTTTTGACAATACATTAAAATCTTGTAAATTTTTCAAAGAATTCATGCATCTTGATTATAATTACATTTTCTTTTTTATTCCTTTAAAATAAACAAAAATTATGAGTATAATAGAAATGGAAAATGCAACAATGGAGTGCAGTGAAGATATAAAAATGGAAAAAAAGGAAAATCTTCCAAGAGGCAAATCTGCTTAAATTTTTAAAAACTGGGCTCAATTAAAGTGAGCAGGTTTTTACTGAATGTGTCTTCCACAATTTTGATGAACACATGACAAATTCTTTATTTAATGAGGATTTAATTATTCATCAAAACAATGAAAATGAACAAGAATACTATTTTAATAGAATCTAAAACTTGGGAAGAGACCCAGTGCAGTCCCTGCAAGTTCAAATTCTTTATTAAATAAAGAGTTAATTTCTGCCTGGAACAGTAAAGACCTCTGTGGTCCTCGCTGACATTTGCCCTAGTGCCTTGCATTATTCCCAAAGTCAGCCTCCTCACAGACCTCTGTACGGCTCCTCCCTACCCTCATCCTGTCTTACATGCTGCTGTTAGAATGAGCTGCCTGACATCTCTCTCCCTCCCTCCACTGGAAGGCCCTTGCTCAACCCTGCGGAGTAGAACTGCCTCAGGGCACGTCCCTTGGGTGACTGATGACACTGGGGCCAGTGAAGGGTTCTGTGGTTACAAAGTTGGAGAAACAGTATGTAGTGCAACCCCTCTTCTCTTGGAAGACTTTAATAAATTAATTGCTTGTTTGAATCTCCAGAAGAGATCTCTATCAGGCAGATAATGCAAGTGGTTTCACTGAGAGGTTTGCAGGACTGGCGGTCTTGGATAAGTTAGTCTAGAGCATTCCCACATGTGGTAGCCACTAGCTATGGATGACTAGCAAGCACTTGAAGTGTGGCTTGTATCGACGCATTCTAAGAATAAAACACATTGTATTTCAAAGACTTAAAACAAAAGAGAGAATGCAAACTGCCTCGATAATAATTTTTACATTGAATACGTGTTGAAATGATAACAAGTCATTAATAACGTATATCACTTAACATCAGCAACAGAAAGCAAACTCAAAGGTAAAGAGAACAGATCGGCAGTTGCCAGAGGTGGAGGTTGAGGGTGTGCAAAATGGGCAAAGATGGTCAAAAAGAAAAAACTTCCCATTTAAAACAAGTAAGTTATGCAAATATAATGTGTGGCATTGTGAGTATAATTAACAACACTCTGCTATATATTTGAAAGTTGCTTAGAGAGTAGATCTTAACATGAATGACTGCAAAAAAAAAAAAAAGAAAAAAAAAGAGAGTAGATCTTAAAAGTTTTCATTGTAAGAAAAAAAGTTGTAACTGTGGTAAGTGATGTTCACTAAGCTTACTGTGGTGATCACTTTGCAATATATACAAATATTGAAACATTATGTTGTACACTTGAAACTAATATCTCAATTGCATATCACTTAAAATATATATCTACTACTGCGGGGGGGAATCCCTCAGAAGAAATGGAGTAGCCATTATGGTCAACAAAAGAGTCCAAAATGCACTACTTGGATGCAATCTCAAAAACAACAGAATGATCTCTGTTCATTTCCAAGGCAAACCATTCAATATCACAGTAATCCAAGTCTATGCCCCAACCAGTAACACTGAAGAAGCTGAAGTTGAACGGTTCTATGAAGACCTACAAGACCTTTTTAGAACTAACACCCAAAAAAGATGTCCTTTTCATTATAGGGGACTGGAATGCAAAAGTAGAAAGTCAAGAAACTCCTGGAATAACAGACAAATTTGGCCTTGGAATACGGAATGAAGCAGGGCAAAGACTAATAGAGTTTTGCCAAGAAAATGCACTAATCATAACAAACACCCTCTTCCAACAACACAAGAGAAGACTCTACACATGGATATCACCAGATGGTCAACACCAAAATCAGATTGATTATATTCTTTGCAGCCAAAGATGGAGAAGCTCTATACAGTCAGCAAAAACAAGACCAGGAGCTGACTGTAGCTCAGATCATGAACTCTTTATTGCCAAATTCAGACTTAAATTGAAGAAAGTAGGGGAAACCACTAGACCATACAGGTATGACCTAAATCAAATTCCTTATGATTATACAGTGGAAGTGAGAAATAGATTTAAAGGCCTAGATCTGATAGATAGAGTGCCTGATGAACTATGGAATGAGGTTCGTGACATTGTACAGGAGACAGGGATCAAGACCATTCCCATAGAAAAGAAATGCAAAAAAGCAAAATGGCTGTCTGGGGAGGCCTTACAAACAGCTGTAAAAAGAAGAGAAGCAAAAAGCAAAGGAGCAAAGGAAAGATATAAGCATCTGAATGCAGAGTTCCAAAGAACAGCAAGAAGAGATAACAAAGTCTTCTTCAGCGATCAGTGCAAAGAAATAGAGGAAAACAATAGAATGAGAAAGACTAGAGATCTCTTCAAGAAAATCAGAGATACCAAGGGAACATTTCACGCAAAGATGGGCTCAATAAAGGACAGAAATGGTATGGACCTAACAGAAGCAGAAGATATTAAGAAGAGATGGCAAGAATACACAGAAGAACTGTACAAAAAAGATCTTCACAACCCAGATAATCATGATGGTGTGATCACTGACCTAGAGCCAGACATCCTGGAATGTGAAGTCAAGTGGGCCTTAGAAAGCATCACTACAAACAAAGCTAGTGGAGGTGATAGAATTCCAGTTGAGCTATTTCAAATCCTGAAAGATGATGCTGTGAAAGGGCTGCACTCAATATGTCAGCAAATTTGGAAAACTCAGCAGTGGCCACAGGACTGGAAAAGGTCAGTTTTCATTCCAATCCCAAAGAAAGGCAATGCCAAAGAATGCTCAAACTACCGCACAATTGCACTCATCTCACATGCTAGTAAAGTAATGCTCAAAATTCTCCAAGCCAGGCTTCAGCAATATGTGAACCATGAACTTCCTGATGTTCAAGCTGGTTTTAGAAAAGGCAGAGGAAGCAGAGATCAAATGGCCAACATCCGCTGGTCATGGAAAAAGCAAGAGAGTTCCAGAAAAATATCTATTTCTGCTTTATTGACTATGCCAAAACCTTTGACTGTGTGGATCACAATAAACTGTGGAAAATTCTGAAAGAGATGGGAATACCAGAACACCTGATCTGCCTCTTGAGAAATTTGTATGCAGGTCAGGAAGCAACAGTTAGAACTGGACATGGAACAACAGACTAGTTCCAAATAGGAAAAGGAGTACGTCAAGGCTGTATATTGTCACCCTGCTTATTTAACTTCTATGCAGAGTACATCATGAGAAACGCTGGACTGGAAGAAACACAAGCTGGAATCAAGATTGCTGGGAGAAATTTCAATAACCTCAGATATGCAGATGACACCACCCTTATGGCAGAAAGTGAAGAGGAACTCAAAAGCGTCTTGATGAAAGTGAAAGTGGAGAGTGAAAAAGTTGGCTTAAAGCTCAACATTCAGAAAACGAAGATCATGGCATCCAGTCCATCACTTCATGGGAGATAGATGGGGAAACAGTGGAAACAGTGTCAGACTTTATTTTTTCTGGGCTCCAAAATCACTGCAGATGGTGACTACAGCCATGAAATTAAGAGATGCTTACTCCTTGGAAGGAAAGTTATGACCAACCTAGATAGCATATTCAAAAGCAGAGACATTACCTTGCCAACAAAGGTCCATCTAGTCAAGGCTATGGTTTTTCCCGTGGTCATGTATGGATGTGAGAGTTGGACTGTGAAGAAGGCTGAGTGCTGAAGAATTGATGCTTTTGAACTGTGGTGTTGGAGAAGACTCTTGAGAGTCCCTTGGACTGCAAGGAGATCCAACCAGTCCATTCTGAAGGAGATTAGTCTTGAATATTCTTTGGAAGGACTGATGCTAAAGCTGAAACTCCAGTACTTTGGCCACCTGATGCAAGGAACTGACTCATTTGGAAAGACTCTGATGCTGGGAAAGATTGAAGGCAGGAGGAGAAGGAGACAACAGAGGATGAGGTGGTTGGATGGCATCACTGACTCAATGGACATGAGTTTGAGTAAGCTCCGGGAGTTGGTGATGGACAAGGGGGGCTGGGGTGCTGCAGTCCATGGGATCGAAAAGAGTCAGACATGACTGAGCAACTGAACTGAACTGAACTGATTTTAATTTTTAATGCCATTACTAGATAGTTTAAAATTCCACCCATGGTTTGCATTTTATTTCTATTGGACAGCAATGACCTATTGGACAACATGATATGTAAGACCACGCAGAATCTCTCCAGATCTTTCTCTTAATGCTGTTTCCCTTTGGGCTCTAATTGCTGCATACTCTTTAAAGAAATCCCTCCCTATCCCTTCCAATCATGACCATTAGCAGTATCAAGTGTTGTAACACTTCCATTTGTTCATTTCAACTCCTGGAACTACATTAGGCTAATTCTTATTAAGCCCTTAGGTTTTAAGCATCAATCACTCATACAGGAAGCCTATCCTGAAATCCAGTCACACCTATCCCGTAGCCTGGTTAGGTGACCTTACTCCAAGCACCAGTAATTTCCTGTCTAAACCTTTTACCTGTACTCACTACTTGTGTTTATAAGCATCTACTTACGTATCTCATGAGCTTTCCAGGTGGTGCTAGTGGTAAAGAACCTGCCTACCAATGCAGGAGACTGAAGAGATGCAGGTTTGATCCCTGGGTTGGGAAGATCCTGTGGAAGAGGCCATGACAACCCTCTCCACTACTTTTGCCTGGAGAATCCCCTGGACAGAGGAGCCTGTGTTAAAGTCCCTCAGTTGTGTCTGACTCTTTGTGACTCCATGGACCGTCCATGGATTCTCCAGGCCAGAGTACTGGAATGGGTAGCCTTTCCCTTCTCCAGGGGGTCTTCCCAACCCAGGGATCGAACCCAGGTTTCCTGCATTGCAGGTGGATTCTTTACTAGCTGAGCCAAGCCTGGCAGGCTATAATCCATAGGGTCACACAGAGTCAGGCATGACTGAAGCAACTTAGAAGAGCACATGTATCTCACTCTTCTTCATTAAGCATCTTCAGAGCAAAGATACATCTTACTTTTTCTTTTTCTTTTTCTTTTTTGACTGTGCCACATGGCACGAGGGATCTTAGTTCCTTGACCAGGGATCAAAACTGTAACCCTACTGTAGAAGCATGGAGCCCTAACCACTGGACCACAAGGAAATTCCCTTTGTCTTTTATATTTCTAGCATCTATCACAATAGATGAATGAATGAATAATTCAAGAATGAAGCAAATATGGTCCCTTCCCTAATGGAGTGCATTCCCAAAGAGGAAGCAGATAGGTGAATAGATAATTCAAATATGTTGCTTTCAAGAGTGCCATTAATGATATTGAGAATTAAGGGAAATTCTGAACAGAACACTTAACTGAGGTCAGCTTTATCGATGGACAACCTGTACTGTTGCACAGGGCTCCGCACCCATCAGACATTCAAGTTCAGGGATGGCATAGGGAATGGATAGAATGAAGCTGGACAGGATTTAGGGGTGGCACCAGGAAGGATCTCATTTCAAGGAGCTCCATTGTTTCACAAAGGCTATTTTATAACTCAGACTATAAAATAAATCAGCCACTGATTTGTGTTTAATCCAGATAAACTTACCCACCTACTATTGGATATCAAGTCACTATAAGATTAAAAAATATCAGATACTTTTTTCTGATGTCTCTATTAAAAAACTAGTTAAAAGTGAAATTGTCAGTTCTTTGGAAGAATGAAGATAGTTATTATAATGAATTGAAAGGTATAATTTTCTGTTCTGTTTATTGTTTCAGTTCAGTTCAGTTGCTCAGTCATGTCCGACTCTCTGTGCCCCATGGACTGCAACACATCAGGCTTTCCTGTCCATCACCAACTCCTAGAGCTTGCTCAAACTCATGTCCATCAAGTTGGTGATGCCACCCAACCATCTCATCCTCTGTTATCCCCTTCTCCTACCTTCAATCTTTTATTGTTTACCTTTAATTAATTAAAACTAGTCAATGTGCATATGTAAAATTTAAACTTAAATACTCCTTTAGTGTTCACTATTGTTTCCCCACTGCAAGTTATATGTTATGTGTCATCACCTCTCCCAAATTATTAATTTTGGGCCTCAGTCTCTAGATTATAGTATGGATGTTTCCCTTCCTCAGTTTAAAATGACCGTGATTTTCTTTTATGTCAGAATACATGTTGGTATTTGAAATTAAGCTGTTTTTGTCAAAGAATTAAAGTTCTCTACTGGGCTTCCCAGGTGGCTTAGAGGTAAAGAATCTTCCTGCCAATACAGGAGACTTCGGTTTCATCCCTGGGTAAGGAAGATCCCTTGGAGGAGAGCATGGCAATACACTCCAGTATTCTTGCCTGGAAAATCCCATGGATGGAGAAGCCTGGAGGGCTATAGTCCATAGGGTTGCAAAAGAGTCAGACATGATTTAGCACCTAAATAACAACAAAAAAGCTTTCTACTGTCTACACACAAAGGCATTCTTGTTTCCAGTTTGACTGCTGACCCCTGAATTTTGTGTCAAAGCATATAGCGTTGATGGGTTAGAATTTCCTTCCATAAAATGAGGGTTTTCACACATCTTAAGAATTCTCAAACAGGGGCTCTGTAACAACCTAGAGAGGTGGGAAGAGAAGGGAGATGGCAGGGAGGTTCAAGAGGGAGGGGACATAGGTACACCTATGACTGATTCATATTAATGTTTGGCAGAAAATAACAAAATTCTGTAAAGCAATTATCCTTCAATTAAAAAGTAAATCCATTTAAAAAAATTCTCTGAATGATTCATTCAATATTGCTCTAGCAATAAAATACAATGTGGCATTTTAAGTTTCCTTCTCAGTGCTTATAATGCACTAATCTTTATAACAGTCTTCTCGCTAAGATTACTGCCATATTATTTTATCTCTTACAATTCTTAGCATCAGAAGAAGGAAAAGAAGGTAAAATTACCCTCCAAAATATTAGCTGAACACAGGCTTCTGTAACCAACAGTGAAAAATTAAATTCAACAAGTTATTTTCTCCTGAAAAATAAAATTTTTTATAAAATTCATTCATTCAACAAATATTTGTTGAATGCTTACTACCTGCTACTGTTTTTCTAGGCTCCTGGAATACAGCAGGGAACAAGACACCATGATCCCAGCCCAAAGGAGTTGATAATCTCATGCAGAAAATAGAAAATAATTGGTACATAAAAACCTCAGATGATGATCTGAAAATAGTGAATGTTGTGAGGAAATGAGAATATAGAAAGGTGATCTGACAAAAGGGGTCAGGAAGATACACCCTCCTTGAGTGTTGTGTGGCTAAGATTCACTTGACTGCATTATAACAGTATTAATCTCATCTTGCCCAAGTTTTTGTTGATTCAGTTCAGTTCAGTCACTCAGTCGTGTCCGACTCTTTGCGACCCCATGAATCACAGCACGCCAGGCCTCCCTGTCCATCATCAACTCCCGGAGTTCACCCAGACTCACGTCCATCGAGTCAGTGATGCCATTCAGCCATCTCATCCTCTGTCGTCCCCTTCTCCTCCTGCCCCCAATCCCTCCCAGCATCAGTCTTTTCCAATGAGTCAACCCTTCGCATGAGGTGGTCAAAGTACTGGAGTTTCAGCTTTAGCATCATTCCTTCCAAAGAAATCCCAGGGCTGATCTCCTTCAGAGTGGACTGGTTGGATCTCCTTGCAGTCCAAGGGACTCTCAAGAGTCTTCTCCAACACCACAGTTCAAAAGCATCGATTCTTCGGCACTCAGCCTTCTTCACAGTCCAACTCTCACATCCATACATGACCACTGGAAAAACCATAGCCTTGACTAGACGAACCTTTGTTGGCAAGGTAATGTCTCTGCTTTTGAATATGCTATCTAGGTTGGTCATAACTTTCCTTCCAAGGAGTACGCATCTCTTAATTTCATGGCCGTAGTCACCATCTGCAGTGATTTTGGAGCCCAAAAAAATAAAGTCTGACACTGTTTCCACTGTTTCCCCATCTATCTCCCATGAAGTGATGGGACCAGATGCCATGATCTTCATTTTCTGAATGTTGAGCTTTAAACCAACTTTTTCACTCTCCACTCTCAGTTTCATCAAGAGGCTTTTGAGTTCCTCTTCACTTTCATTTGCATATCTAGGGTTATTGATATTTCTCCCAGCAATCTTGATTCCAGCTTGTGCTTCTTCCAGTCCAGCGTTTCTCATGATCAATGCAAAGAAATAGAGGAAAACAACAGAATGGGAAAGACTAGCAATCTCATCAAGAAAATTAGAGATACCAGGGGAACATTTCATGCAAAGATGGGCTCAGTAAAGGACAGAAATGGTATGGACCTAACAGAAGCAGAAGATATTAAGAAGAGATGGCAAGAATACACAGAAGAACTGTACAAAAAAGATCTTCACGACCCAGATAATCACGATGGTGTGATCACTGACCTAGAGCCAGACATCCTGGAATGTGAAGTCAAGTGGGCCTTAAAAAGCATCACTATGAACAAAGCTAGTGGAGGTGATGGAATACCAGTGGAGCTATTTCAAATCCTGAAAGATGATGCTGTGAAAGGGCTGCACTCAATATGCCAGCAAATTTGGAAAACTCAGTGGTGGCCACAGGACTGGAAAAGGTCAGTTTTCATTCCAATCCCAAAGAAAGGCAATGCCAAAGAATGCTCAAACTACCATACAATTGCACTCATCTCACACGCTAGTAAAGTAATGCTCAAAATTCTCCAAGCCAGGCTTCAGCAATATGTGAACTGTGAACTTCCTGATGTTCAAGCTGGTTTTAGAAAAGGCAGAGGAAGCAGAGATCAAATGGCCAACATCCACTGGATCATGGAAAAAGCAAGAGAGTTCCAGAAAAACATCTATTTCTGCTTTATTGACTATGCCAAAGCCTTTGACTGTGTGCATCACAATAAACTGTGGAAAATTCTGAAAGAGATGGGAATACCAGACCACCTGACCTGCCTCTTGAGAAACCTGTATGCAGGTCAGGAAGCAACAGTTAGAACTGGACATGGAACAACAGACTGGTTCCAAATAGGAGAAGGAGTACGTCAAGGCTGTATATTGTCACCCTGCTTATTTAACTTATATGCTTATTTATTTGTTGATTGAGTAGTCATTTAATGAAAATTATAACTCTTCTACTCTTGCTGTTCCCTTGTTTCTTAGTTACATTATTTACTGTTTCTATTCTTTTTCAGTCACCTTTATGACCACATAAATGATAGGCAGAGGAAGAAAGCTCAGAAATATTTGGTGAAGATAATCTGTTCAGTTTTTCTTGGTTTAATCCCTTGACGCAAAAGTCATTTGATGGAAAGAGAAAGGAACATGAAGTCAGAAACTTGGCTTTGAACCTCTTCTTTTCTACTTATTAGCACTTATTTAACCTGAGTCATAGTTTTCTTGTCTCTGAATATGGGCAGGGGGAAAATGACATGATGCCACTGTGAGATGTTAATTAAGAAGTAATACGTGGAGGGCACCTGCCGAGTACTGACTTTCCAACAGGCAGCTGGTAACTCTGCCAAAAATGCAAGACCCACTCTGTTCTTTAAAAGATTATGACAAAATTCCTATTAATATCAACATTCAAGTTCTAGAGACAACACAAACATCATGCTTCACTGAAGCAATAACTCAGGAATAAAAAGTAAGCATTTAGATATGTGAGGTCTGTTCTTGTTCCATTGGCAAGAAGGGAAATGAAGAACAAATGCAAGTATAGGAAAAAAAAGAACCACCTTGACTCACTGGGATCTGGGAGTTACCCTTGACTTCTCTTACCTCTCATATCCTATGGATTACCAAATCTCATCAGTACTGCCTCCTTAATATCTCTTCTCTACTTCCATACTGTGTTTTCAGCTCACACTGGCAGCAGCATCTCACCTGGGCTACATAAGAGCTTCTTCCCTTTTCACCTACATCTTTCCTAACCCTTATAATATCTTTTGTGCTTGTGCTATGCTCAGTTTTGCTTCTGTCATGTCTGACTCTGCGACTCCGTGGACTGTAGCCTGCCAGGCTCTCTGTCCGTGGGATTTTTCAGGCAAGAATACAGAAGTGGGTTGCCATGCGCTCCTCCAGGGGATCTTCCCAACCCAGGGATTGAACCTGCAAGTCCTTTGTCTCCTGCAACACAGGTAGATTCTTTACTGCTGAGCCACCAGGGAGGCCCTTATAATGACTCTTGAAGTACCCATATTTCTATGACTTCCTTCCCATAGATGAGCAAACTGAAGCCCAGAGTGGTTACATTATTAGTAAGAAGTGAGTCTCAGATTCAAATTTGCCTGGGCTGTCTCCCAAGTCCATGCTCAAACCCCAGGACTCACCAGTTTGGATAATATTAATTCTATATATGTGAGTCCTCACTCTCTGAACTTCTGTTTCTGTTTTTGTTTTTTTAAATCTCTTTGTGTATCTTTTCTTTTTTGATGCTAGGTGATTTTCCTCAAATACTAGAATTATTTTTAAACATATCTTCCTTCCTAGACTTTGAAATAACTCATGATTTGCCCTGGATTTGATTCATCTTGAAGTCTGAAAAGTTCAGAATTGTGACTTATATATATCAGGACTTAAATAATCTTTTTGCATAAAAGGATGAATATAAGTAAATAAATAAAATAGTGGATTTCTCTGGTGGTCCAGTGGCTAAGATTCCATTTTCCCAATGCAGGGGTCCTGAGTTCAATCCCTGGTCAGAGAACTAGATTTCACAGGCCACAACTAAGACCTATTACAGCCAAATAAATAAATATTTTTTAAAAACTGGATAGCAAGTTCTAAACAGTCCATTTAAAAAGAGTATCACCACTTGGTGAGCTGGGAACTGTCTGTATTCATATTTAGTCAACAATATCTCACAAATCATTCGTCACAGATCAACTTCCCTCAAACCTGTCAGTATCTAAAATGTTGCCTCTTAAGAATTCCTTCTTGGATAAAACTATATTAGGAAATATTGTCAATATATTAACCATAGTAGAAGAAAAATTCCTCAAATTTTCATTTGGCAGACTCTTCAAACACATAAACAACTGGTGCCTATAACAATTGTCAGATTCATTTTCCTCATTCTACTTTGCAGTTTAATAAAAAGAGTCATTTCTTTCTGCAAAAGTTGTCTTCCATGTCATCCCTCTTTCCCTTTGGGGATATTAAACATCAAATATTCATTCTTCATGACTTTTGCTCACACACTTGCCTACTCTTTCACCTGTATTTTATAGTCAGAAGAGGAGAGGACTTTAAATGAAGGAACAAGAGGACACAACCCAGCCCATCCCTTCCCCACCCACATCCACCAGCATCTCCCCTATCTTCTCTTCCTCAGACATGGCCATAAACCTGTCTAACCACTTTTTCTCATTTCCTTTTTCCTGGAGCCTCTCAATATTAAAGGTGGCCACTCTACCAGAAAAATGTCAACCCCGTTTCCATCTGAGAGGTTGGTGCAGACAACTAGGCAACCACCTTCCTGACTGACTCATATCACAGGTCACTCACTGACTCATGACCTTCATCGTCATGAAAGTCTAATCTAATTTACAGACCATGAAACATTCTGTACATCTGGTCAGAGAGCCAGAGAGGTGATTAATATGGGTTGTTGCTGTTGGTAGTGCTTTTTTTTTTTTTTTCCCCACAAAAACAAGCACTCCATCTCTTTCATTTTGCAATGGAATGTGAGACCTCGGTTGCTGAGAACTTTCCCTACTGCGATTGAGGAATTTTCCATCTGGTAGGAAATTCAGGTCGTGATGAAGAAGTGTTTAGTAATAGTTATTTTTGCTTCTTTTTATTTGACAGTGCTTGTAGATTATACTGCCTCAGGGTTTATCTGTATTGAATTTTAAGCATAATTGGGAAATGATCTTAAACTCTCAGGTTCAGATCTGATTTTTCTTTGACCTATAAGGCAATGGAATGAGAAGGTGGAAGACAGAGGTGGAAAGAGAGTGGAAATACATTTTCCCTATGAAAAGTAGCTCTCTGATTCTATTAAAGTTTCAGAACAAATCTGATATGTTAAAAGTAGCCTGAGATGTTTCTTTAATCACTATGATATTGGACAAACTACTGTAACAATTCCCTTTGCTTTAGTGAAGAGCATTATCACACCAGTTTAATAAGTCAACTGCTCTATTTTCTCTGGGTTGAGTACTTGGATGTCTTTTAGACTGCTAATAGATAGGAAAAATGTATGTCTGCATCATACTATTATTTTCCTTCTTTCCAGATCCTTTTATTTATTTAAGAGAAGATAACTTGAATCTTGATGCATACAAGAATATCAAGCACCATCATAAAAAATATATATCCCCACTTCATTGTCCAAGGGTTGTACTAGGTACACTGGAGGATAGAAAGATCCTGTCTTTTGAGACTACAAGGTAGTGTCAGTGACAGAACAGACACATGGAAAAAAAAAAAAACAAACTGTAGATGAAAGAGTTGATGGTCTTCATTTCCATGACACACCCACTCATTAAGATGAGAGATGGCACAGGTGACATGAAGTCTGACTCTTCTACTTCATCCTCAAGTCTGTTTATTTACTGACTCTAGGAAAGATCAACTAAGATATCATTGTCATATCTATGCAATTCTCACTGCCAAAAGCAGATCCTGAGCCAAGAGGAAGATAAAAAATAGTTTTCTTCTTGAGAATTGAATCCTTCTGTCTTCACAGTTCTGCAAGTTTTTCCTGCTAAGGATGAAAAGATCAGGCCTGAGGATAGCTGATAGAAGAAAGTGTGGTGGTTTTAGTGGAGAGAGTGATGGAAAGTGAGGTTGAATCCAGATTCTTATGTCGGGCAGAGTCTGGGTCATCCCAAAAGTCAAGGAGAGCCATACATCTCTGAGCAGGTAAACTTTTGAGCTTGGAGACTAGTATACATGGGAAGGAACTCACTAGCTCTAACCTTAACTCAGTGACATTGTCTTAAATGAGTTGTTATGACCTGGCCTGGTCTGGAGATGTCTTCATCATTTACAGCATTGTTTCTATTGAAAAATATTTTAAAAATTTCAAACAGCCAGCAGGCAAACAAACTTTTGGAAAACAATTCGTTCATAAAATGAGGTATGAGGTTCTCTGGTAGCATATGGGGTCATGAGGCACTGGGGGAAAAAAGCCACAATAACATAATCTCTGAAGTATTGAGAAGAACAAATAAAGCAGCACTGTCTTATTTCTGAGGCGCTCAAAAGATCAATCAGAAACCTTGCCCTAAAGTCTTCTGTTATTTAGGTTCATTTCCATATGTCATCCTCAAACGATGAAATTAGCATGATACTGTCATTCATTCTGAGAGCTGTTCAGCCAACATATATAGATGAAGCTATGTGCCAAGCACTATGCTAAATTCTTAATGCATATTATTGAATTTAGCTTACAACCCTAAAAAATATGTATTACCATCTCCCTTTTCAGAGGAGGAAATTCTAGCTCAGAGTGTTAGCTGATTTTACCAGGGACACACAATTAGCAAGTAAGCAGAACCAGATGTGAACCCAAAACCAGGGCATTCAACACCTTCCCTGTATGCCTGTGTGGATCAATCTACCTTTAAAACATTTTTACTTGATCTCTAAAAACTTGGTCTCTTTAAAGCCTTTTAAAAACAAGTCCCTTTTAATAGAACAACTGGCTTGGCTAACAGGTGCATTTTTTAATCTGTGTTATTTATCCAAACTGTTCCCACCCCTTCCACTCAAACCCTATTGAAGTACTCAAACATAACAATATTGTCTGCTTGCTTCTTAAGTGTATTATTTTACATGTTCAAAAATCTCACAATACCATTCAGTAAGAAGTGAACATTAATGTCTATCCATCAAAGATTGGTCAGCTGAGCTAGGCAATGAAGGCACATCCTGGGACATAGCAGAGGTGGAAGATGTCTCAGCAAACCAACAAAGTTCAGTGGACTCATGAAAACCCAGGAAGAAATCTCCTATCTGCAGGACGTGGAGACCTCAGGGTGCTTGTTTGGCTAATGAACTTGACTCCTCCTCCCTCCTTTTAAAACCAAATCATAAACACACAAATTATCTCGTTCATGAGCCAGCAGCTTTGAAATAACTGATTCACAATCTTTTCCTGGGACTCCTTTGGTAACACATACCAGAATCACCACCATCAAATGTGTTTTCTAGATCAGAACAATGCCCGTATATCCAATTGGCCCCAGTTTGGTTCATTCTCTCAGTTGTGCCCAACTCTTTGTGACCTCCTGGACTGCAGCATGACAGTCATCCCTGTCCTTCACTATCAACTGGAGTTGACTCAAACTCATGTCCATTGAGTCAGTCATGTCACCCAGCCACCTCATCCTCTGTTGCCCCCTTCTCTTGCTTTCAATCTTTCCCAGCATTGGGGTCTTTTCCAATGAGTTGGCTCTTTGCATCAGATGACCAAAGTATTGGAGCTTCAGTTTTAGCATCAGTCCTTCCAATGAATATTCAGGATTGATTTCCTTTAGAATTGACTGGTTTGATCTCCTTGCTGTCCAAGGGACTCTCAAGAGTCTTCTCCAACACCACAGTTCAAAAGCATCAATTCATTGGTACTCGGCCTTCTTTATGGGCCAACTCTCACATCTGTACATGACTACTGGAAAAACCAGACCTTTGACTAGATGGACCTTTGTTGGCAAAGTAATGTCTCTGCTTTTTAATATGCTATCTAGGTTTGTCATAGCTTTTCTTCCAAGGAGCAAACATCTTTTACTTTCATGGCTGCAGTCACTGTCCACAGTGATTTGGGAGCCCCAGTTGGAATTCCAACTCAGGACCATGCAGTGTAGCTACCCAGGCAAGTAGGGAGATTGCAGATAGAACAAATTAATGAGGTAGATATACTGAGTACTGGGTGCTTGCCTAGGTCCCTCTTCTGAAGTGCGGGTAAAAGGCAGCCCTTTTAGCAAATCTACATGAGGGCCCCAGGCTCTGGAGACTTCTGTCTTGAGGTGTTTTTGCTCTATTACAAGAAACAGCCTGTAAAATGCATAAAGAAACAACTAAATTCCATTGAACCAGAGATGCCTTGCTCTGTCGCATTTTTTACATGCATTTTAATGAAATTCGGTGACCTTGTGAACATTCCCTAGAGCGGCAGACTCCAACCTTTTTGGAGTCTGCTGGAGTTTGGTCCCTTTTTGGCACCAGGGACCGGTTTTGTGGAGGACAGTTTTTCCACAGACTGGGGAGAGGTGGATAGTTTCAAGATGATTCTAGTGCATTATATTTATTGTGTACTTTTTTCTGTTATTACTACATCAGCTCCACCTCAGCTCATTAGGCATTAGATCCCAAACGTTAGGGGCTCCTGCTCTCAATGGCTTCAGATTGATGTTTAATTACAGAATCAACTTAAAAATGCACACGTGTAAGTACATAAGTATAATGTGTACAAACATGGATTTCTTTATTTGTAGAATAATGGGTTTCTAGGCAATGGCAACCCACTCCAGTACTCTTATCTGGAAAATCCCATGGACGGAGGAGCCTGGTGGGCTGCAGTCCATGGGGTTGCTATGAGTCGGACACGACTGAGTGACTTCACTTTCACTTTTCACTTTCCTACATTGGAGAAAGAAATGGCAACCCACTCCAGTGTTCTTGCCTGGAGAATCCCAGGGACGGGGGAGCCTGATGGGCTGCCATCTATGGGGTCACACAGAGTCGGACACGACTGAAGTGACTTAGCAGCAGCAGCAGCAACATAACATTTATCACTTGCCAGATGCTGTGCTAACTGCCATAAATGTGTTACTCTAGTTAAACCTCACAACACACTAGGATATAGGTGGTGTCCTTATTCCCATTTTGCACATAAGATAACTGAGGTAGAGGTGAGTTGTCAAGTGCAGCTCAGAACTACCAGGGTTTTAGTCTGACTCATTCTTAATCATCACACTCTACTGATAGCAGTCACTGTGAAGATGACTAACTCTTTGATAAAAATCTCTGTCACACACACACACAAAAAATGACCTGATTTCAGCTTTCTTACTAACCAAATTAGATTGCTTCTTTAGCTGATCTACTTGATCTTCCATGAGGAGCCTCATAAGGAGTGAAAGGTGAAAGCAAGGTAAGTGATTCCTGGAAAAGCACCCTTGACCAAATTATCTTCAATACATATCTCAGACTGATGTCCAGAATTCCACCATTATAACCTGAGTTCTGTGTGATAATTCTTCTTCTTTCCTTTTTATTATTCCTTAACAATACAAAAGAACAAATACAATAAAACTGATGTCCAAGTAAGAGTTAACGAGTGATCACATGAAAAAGCAAAAGTATATTTCAACTATAATATTCATACTGATAGTAATTGCATCTGATTAATGCCCAGGGTAAGCTTACACTTCAGTGGCAATAAGCATTTTTATTTTTGTGTAATTCTTTCTCCTCCCCTTTCTACTGAAGATTCCACAACTATTTGTAATTCCTAACTCCCCCTGCCCCCCTCCTGCCTGTTCCTCTTCCAGTCCTCCAAGTAGACATAAAATTCTAAGGCCTCAGAGAGGAGCAGGCTTTGCTGTAGTCTTCCATGTTCTCGAAAGATCCACTGATGTGGAACTTGTTTTGGGTTTTTTTTTCCTGCACAGAATCTAAGAGAAAGAGGAAAGAGAGAAGCAAGTAAGAAAGAAGCTTTTAGAATCCCTTTTCTATTCCCTTCTAGTGGCAGATATTAGACTTGTATGTGTGTGTGTGTGTGTGTGTGTGTGTGTGTGTGTGTTACTCAGTTGTGTCTAACTCTTTGTGACCCCATGGTCTGTAGCCCACGAGGCCCCACTGTCCATGGGATTCTCCAGGCAAGAATGTTAGAGTGGGTAACCATTCGCTTCTCCAGAGGATCTTCCCAACCCAGGGGTGGAACCTGGGTCTCCTGCATTCTAGGCAGATTCTTTACTGTCTGAGCCATCAGGTAAACCCAGATAATAGTTTTAGAAGGGTTAAAATCACAGCTCCATCTCTTTCCAACTCTGTGTCCTTCATTTATCTCAGCCTGTGTGTTCTATGTTCAAAACAAAAAACAGTTCATCAAGCTGCATTCACTGAAATAATACATGTGAGTGCTTAATTCGTTATGTTTCTAGAAATGCCAACACTTCAAATGGATTGAACACTTGCTCAAAGGAAAGTCTTTGCTCAGAGAAGTTAAGCAAGAAGATGAGGTTGGGTTCTCTCTGCAGACAAGAAGTAAAGACAGTGCTCCTAGTTGGACACAGTAGAGAGGAGGGAGAGTTCTACCACCAGGAAATACTGCACTTGACATGTTGTATCTAATGCTGTCTGATCTTTGAGTAGAGAATGACTGGCTTGAAGGTATTCACAGGTGAGCATTCACCTGGTGAGGAATCTGCCTTTCCCTCTGAGCTGGAAAAGGTAAGCAAAATGGGGTCAGATGCCCATATTTAATTACGAAGGAGACTCCATCCCAGATTGCCTCATTCTCTAGCAGTTAGTGGCTGAGCCAGCCCAGCAGGGAGATTCCTGATTCAGCTTAGCACAGGGACTTTGCTCCACATCACGGTGCAAGGCCCTGGGAAGCAGAGGTGGGATGAAAAATGGGGTCATAGCAAGCTGTATCCATCTGCTGTCTCCATGCAGCAGCAACCTTGCCAGGCAGCGGCAATATGAGGCTAAAGGTTATACCGGTAGCATCCTAGAAAATACAAACCTTACAGAGACAGCAGAAAGCAGGTGACAGCAGGTGCAGGGAAATCAAAGGCACTGCACAACCCCTGAACACATAATGATCATGTAGGCATCAGCTCTGTCTTTGCTATGGAACATTTTGATAAATTATTAATGAATGGTTTGTGCAAGTGGTGAGGAAAAGGGAGCTATTTTTGCCTAACAAACTTAAGAAAGTGGGAGGTAAGGGGCTTTTCAGTCTGAACTTTAAAAATACATTAAAAGCCAATGTGTAAGTGGTGTCTGTGCTCTTCACAAATAAAATGAGGGGAAGAACAAAGGTTAGATCTAAGCAAACATCTCTGAGTAAAGTAAGCTTAGAAGGGTGATGTTCTTAATATACATCCTATAAACCTATATCCCCGATAAACTGTAGCCCCAGTTGACTTCATTTCTGGAAGATAAATGTTACGTTTTAAGACTAGAAATAGTTCATTCAATGCATCTATTTAGTTTTAGAATAATGGACTTTCAGTCTTAAGATTCCCTGACCTGGACTCACAGAGACAGATGATATTATATTTATTATAGTCAGTGATTTTTTAAGTGTTTTTATTTCATGTTATTTTATTTCAACTGTGTTTTATTTGGTCCTTTATTTTTTAATGATGAACAATGAAAAATTAAATTTTAGATCCTCAATTTTTTTATTAATTTATTTTTTATGGAAGGATAACTGCTTTACAGAATTTTGCTCTTTTCTGCCAAACCTCAACATGACTCAGCCATAGGTATATATATATATACCCCCTCTTTTGAACCTCCCTCCCATCTCCCTCCCCATCCCACCCCTCTAGGTTGATACAGAGCCCCTGTTTGAGTTTCCTGAGCCATACAGCAAATTCCCATTGGCTATCTATTTTACATATTATAGTGTAAGTTTCCATGTTACTTTTTCCATACATCTCACCTTCTCCTCCCCTCTCCCCATGTTCATAAGTCTATTCTCTATGTCTGTTTCTCCATTGTTTCCCTGTAAATAAATTCTTCAGAGTATGATATTTATCTTTCTCTTTCTGACTCACTTCACTCTGTATGATAGGTTCTAGGTTCATCCACCTCATTAGGACTGACTCAAATGTGTTCCTTTTTATGGTTGAGTAATATTCCATTGTGTATATGTACCACAGCTTCTTTATCCATTCATCTCTCAATGGACATCTAAGTTGCTTCCATCTTCTAGCTATTGCAAATAGTGCTGCAATGAACAATGGGATACATGTGTCTCTTCTAATTTTGGTTTCCTCAGTGTATATGCCTAGGAATGGGATAGCTGGGTCATATGGTGGTTTTAGTCCTAGTTTTTTAAGGAATCTCCATACCGTCTTCCATAGTAGCTATATTAATTTATATTCCCACCAACAGTGCAAGAGCATTCCCTCTTCTCCAGAACCTCTCCAGGATTTATTGTTTGTAGACTTTTTGATGATGGCCATTCTGACTGGTGTGAGGTAATATCTCATTGTAGTTTTGTTTTGCATTTTTCTAATAATGAGCAATGTTGGGCATCTTTTCATGTGTTTCTTAGCCATCTGTGTGTCTTCTTTGGAGAAATGTCTGTTTAGATCTTTTTCCCACTTTTTGATTGGGTTGTTTGTTTTTCTGGTCTTGAGTTGTATGAGCTGCTTGTATATTTCAGAAATTAATCCTTTGTCAGTTGTTTCATTTGCTAATATTTTCTCCCATTCTGAAGGCTGTCTTTTCACCTTGCTTATAGTTTTCTCTGCTGTCCAAAAACTTTTAAATTTAATTGCGTCCCACTTGTTTACTTTTTTTTTTTAATTTCCATTACTCTAGGAGGTGGGTCATAGAGGATTTTGCTTTGATTTAAGTCATCGAATGTTCTGCCTATGTTTTCCTCTAAGAGTTTTATAGTTCCTGGTCTTACATGTAGGTCTTTAATCCTTTTGAGTTTATCTTTGTGTATGGTGTTAGGAAGTATTCTAATTTCATCCTTTTTCATGTAGCTGTCCAGTTTTCCCAGCACCATTTATTGAAGAGGCTGTCTTTGCCCCATTGTATATTCTTGCCTCCTTTGTCAAAAATAAGGTACCCATACGTACATGAGTTTATTTCTGGGCTTTCTATCTTGTTCCATTGGTCTATATTTCTGTTTTTTGTGCCAGCACCATACTGTCTTGATGACTGTAGCTTTGTAATATAATCTGAAGTCAAGAAGGTTGATTCCTCTAGCTCCATTCTTCTTTCTCAAGACTGCTTTAGATATTTGGAGTCTTTTGTGTTTCCATATGAATTGTGAAATTTTTTGTTCTAGTTCTGTGAAAAAAGGCCATTGGTAATTTGATAGGGATTGCATTGAATCAAGATTGCATTTAGTAGTATAGTTGTTTTCACAATATTGATTGTTCCTACCCAGGAACATGGAATAGCTCTCCATCTGTTTATGTCATTTTTTATTTCTTTCATTAACATCTTATAATTTTCTGTGTACAGTTCTTTTGTCTCCTTCAGTTCAGTTCAGTCGCTCAGTCATGTCTGACTCTTTGCGACCCCATGAATCGCAGCACGCCAGGCCTCCCTGTCCATCAGCAACTCCCGGAGTTCACTCAGACTCATGTCCATTGAGTCAGTGATGCCATCCAGCCATCTCATCCTCTGTCGTCCCCTTCTCCTCCTGCCCCCAATCCCTCCCAGCATCAGAGTCTTTTCCAATGAGTCAACTCTTTGCATGAGGTGGCCAAAGTACTGGAGTTTTAGCTTCAGCATCAGTCCTTCCAAAGAAATCCCAGGGCTGATCTCCTTCAGAATGGACTGGTTGGATCTCCTTGCAGTCCAAGGGACTCTCAAGAGTCTTCTCCAACACCACAGTTCAAAAGCATCAATTCTTCAGTGCTCAGCCTTCTTCACAGTCCAACTCTCACATCCATACATGACCACGGGAAAAACCATAGCCTTGACTAGATGGACCTTTGTTGGCAAAGAAATGTCTCTGCTTTGAATATGCTATCTAGGTTGGTCATAACTTTCCTTCCAAGGAGTCAGCGTCTTTTAATTTCATGGCTGCAGTCACCATCTGCAGTGATTTTGGAGCCCAGAAAAATAAAATCTGACACTGTTTCCACTGTTTTCCCATCTATTTCCCATGAAGTGATGGGACCAGATGCCATGATCTTCGTTTTCTGAATGTTGAGCTTTAAGCCAACTTTTTCACTCTCCACTTTCACTTTCATCAAGAGGCTTTTTAGTTCCTCTTCACTTTCTGCCATAAGGGTGGTGTCATCTGCATATCTGAGGTTATTGATACTTCTCCCAGCAATCTTGATTCCAGCTTGTTTTTCTTCCAGTCCAGCGTTTCTCATGATGTACTCTGCAGAGAAGTTAAATAAGCAGGGTGATAATATACAGCCTTGACGTACTCCTTTTCCTATTTGGAACCAGTCTGTTGTTCCATGTCCAGTTCTAACTGTTGCTTCCTGACCTGCATACAGATTTCTCAAGAGGCAGATCAGGTGGTCTGGTATTCCCATCTCTTTCAGAATTTTCCACAGTTTATTGTGATGCACACAGTCAAAGGCTTTGGCATAGTCAATAAAGCAGAAATAGATGTTTTTCTGGAACTCTCTTGCTTTTTCCATGATCCAGTGGATGTTGGCCATTTGATCTCTGGTTCCTCTGCCTTTTCTAAAACCAGCTTGAACATCAGGAAGTTCATGGTGCACATATTGCTGAAGCCTGGCTTGGAGAATTTTGAGCATTACTTTACTAGCGTGTGAGATGAGTGCAATTGTGCAGTAGTTTGAGCATTCTTTGGCATTGCCTTTCTTTGGGATTGGAATGAAAACTGACCTTTTCCAGTCCTGTGGCCACTGCTGAGTTTTCCAAATTTGCTGGCATATTGAGTGCAGCCCTTTCACAGCATCATCTTTCAGGATTTGAAATAGCTCAACTGGAATTCTATCACCTCCACTAGCTTTGTTTGTAGTGATGCTTTCTAAGGCCCACTTGACTTCACATTCCAGGATGTCTGGCTGTAGGTCAATAATCACGCCATCGTGATTATCTGGGTCGTGAAGATCTTTTTGTACAGTTCTTCTGTGTATTCTTGCCATCTCTTCTTAATATCTTCTGCTTCTGTTAGGTCCATACCATTTCTGTCCTTTTGTCTCCTTAGGTAAGTTTATTCCTAGATATTTAATTCTTTTTGTTGCAATGGTGAATGGGATTGATTCCTTAATTTCTCTTTCTGATATTTCATTGTTAGTATATAGAAATGCAGGTGATTTTTGTATATTGATTTTGTATCCTGCAACTTTGGTAAATTCACTGATTAGCTCTAGTACTTTTCTGATACTATCTTTAGGGTTTTCTATGTACATTGTCATGTCATCTGCAAACAGTGAGAGCTTTACTTCTTTTGCAATCTGGATTCCTTTTATTTCTTTTCCTTCTCTGATTGCTGTTGCTAAGACTTTCAGAACTATGTTGAATAATAGTGGTGAAAGTGGACACCCTTGTTTTGTTCCTGATTTTAGGGGGAGTGTTTTCAGTTTTTCACCTTTGAGAGTAATGTTTGCTGTCGGCTTATCATGTATGACCTTTATTATGTTGAGGTAAGTTCCTTCTATGTCCATTTTCTGAAGAGTTTTCAACATAAATAGGTGCTGAATTTTGTCAAAGGCTTTTTCTGCATCTGTTGAGATTATCATATGGTTTTTATCTTTCAATTTGTCAATATGGTGTATCACATTGATTTGTGTATATTGAAGAATCCTTGCATCCCTGGAATAAACCCAACTTGACCATGGTATATGAGCATTTTGATGTTTTGTTGAATTTCTGTTCACTAAAATTTTGTTGAGGATTTTTGCATCTATGTTCATCAGTAATATTGGTCTGTAGTTTTCTTTTTTTGTGTTGTCTTTGTCTGATTTTGGTATCAGGTGATGGAAGCCTCGTAGAATGACTTTGGAAGTGTTCCTTCCTCTGCAATTTTTTGAAAGAGTTTTAGAAGGATAGGCATTAATTCTTTTCTAAATGTTTGATACAATTCTCCTGTGAAGCTATCTGGTCCTGGGCTTTTGTTTTTTGGGAGATTTTTTTTTTTTTTTAGCACAGCTTCAATTTCAGTGCTTGTAATTGGGTTGTTCATAATTTCTGTTTCTTCCTGGTTCAGTCTTGGAAGATTGAACTTTACTAAGAATCTGTCCATTTCTTCCAGGTTATCCATTTTATTGCCATATAGTTGTTCATAATAGTCTCTAATAATCCTTTGTATTTCTGCATTGTCTGTTGTAACCTCTCCTTTTTCATTTCTAATTTTGTTGATTTGATTCCTCTTTCTTTTTTTCCTGATGAGCCTGGCCAAAGGTTTGTCAATTTTGTTGATCTTCTCAAAGAACCAGTTTTAGTTTATTAATCTGCACTATTGTTTCTTTCATTTAGTTTTCATTTGTTTGTGCTTGGATCTTTAGCATTTCTTTCCTTCTACTAATTTTGGGGGTTTTTGTTCTTCTTTTTCCAGTTGTTTTATGTGTAAAGTTAGGTTGCTATTCAATGTTTTTCTTGTTTCTTGAAGTAGGATTGTATTGCTATAAACTTTCCTCATAAGACCGCTTTTGCTGCATCCCATAGGTTTTGAGTTGTTGTGTTTTCATTGTCATTTGTTTCTAGAAATTTTTTGATTTCCCTTTTATTTCTTCAGTAAACTGTTAGTTATTTTGAAACGTGTTATTTTATCTCCATATGCTTGTGTTCTTACAGTTTTTTCTTGTAATTGATATCTAGTCTCATAGCATTGTGGTCAGAGAAGATGCTTGATATGATTTCAATTTTCTTACATTTACTAAGGTTTGATTTGTGACCCAAGATGTGGTCTATCCTGGAGAATGTTCCATGTGGACTTGAGAAGAAGATGTATTCTTCATTTGGATGGGATATCCTGAAGATATCAATGAGATCCATCTCATCTAATGTATCATTTAAGATGTGTTTCTTATTAATTTTCTGTTTTGATGATCTGTCCATTGGTGTGAGTGGGGTGTCAGAGTCTCCTACTATTATTTTGTTACTGTCAATTTCTACTTTTATGTCTGTTAGTGTTTGTCTTATGTATTGAGGTGCTTCAATTGAGTACATAAATATTTACAATTGTTATGTCTTTCTTTTGGATTGATCCCTTGATCATTATGTAGTGTCCTTCCTTATCTCTAGTAATCTTCTTTATTTCAAGGTCTGTTTTGTCTGATATGAGGATTGTTACTCCAGCTTTCTTTTGCTTTCCATTTGCATGGAATATGTTTTTCCATCCTCTCGCTTTCAGTCTATATGTGTCTTGAAGTCTGAAGTGGGTTTCTTATAGACAGCAAATATATGGGTCTTGTTTTTGTTTCCATTCAGCCAGTCTGTGTCTTTTGGTTGGAGCATTTAATCCATTTACATTTAAAGTAATTACTGATATATATGTTCCTATTGCCATATTCTTAATTGTTTGGGATTGATTTTGTAGATTTTTTTTTTCTTTTGTATTTATTGACTGTATTAGTCCCTTTAACATTTGTTGTAAAGCTGGTTTGGTGGTACTGAATTCTTTTAACTTTTGATTGTCTGAAAACCTTTTTATTTCTCCATCAATTTTGAATGAGATCCTTGCCAGGTACAGTAGTCTTGGTTGTAGATTTTTCCCTTTCAGTACTTTAAATATATCCTGCCATTCCCTTCTGGCCTATAGAGTTTATGCTGAAAGATGAGCTGTTAATCATATGGGGTTTCCCTTGTATGTTACTTGCTGCTTCTCCCCTGCTGCTTTTAATATTCTTTCTTTGTTTTTAGTCTTTGTTAGTTTGATTAGTATGTGTCTTGGTGTGTTTCTCCTTGGGTTTATCCTGTATGGTACTCTTTGTGCCTCTTGGACTTGATTGACTGTTTCCTTTTCCATGTTGGGAAATTTTCAACTATAATCTCTTCAAAGATTTTCTCATACCCTTTCTTTTTCTCTTCTTCTTCTGGGACCCCTGTAATTTGAATGTTGGTGGGTTTGATATGGTCCCAGAGGTCTCTGAGACTGTCCTCAGTTCTTTTCATTCTTTTTACTTTATGCTACCCTTCAGAAGTTATTTCCACCATTTGATCTTCCAGCTCACTGATTCATTCTTCTGCTTCAGATGTTCTGCTGTTGAATCCTTCTAGAGTATTTTTAATTTCAGTAATTGTGTTGTTTTGTCTCTGTATGTTTATTCTTTAATTCTTCTAGGTCTTTGTTAACTGATTCTTGCATTTTCTCCATTTTGTTTTCATGGTTTTTGATCATCTTTACTATCATTATTCTGAATTCTTTTTCAGGTAGTTTGCCTATTTCCTCTTCATTTATTTGGACTTCTGTGTTTCTAGCTTGTTCCTTCATTTGTGTAGTATTTCTCTGCCTTTTCATTTTTTTTTTTTAACTTATTGTGTTTGAGGTCTCCTTATGGGGCTTCCCTGGTGGCTCAGATGGTAAAGCATCTGCCTGCAATGCAGGAGACCTGGGTTCGATCCCTGGGTTGGGAAGATCTCCTGGAGAAGGAAATGGCAATCCACTCCAGCACTCTTGCTTGGAAAATCCCATGGATGGAGGAGCCTGATAGGCTACAGTCCATGGGGTCGCAAAGAGTAGGACATGACTGAGCAAAAGCTGATACACATTTCCCAGGCTTCAAGGAAAGTTGAATCCTTTCCTTGAAGAAGGTTGAATTCTTCCTTCCTTTTGGTTTCTGCCCTCCTAAGGTTGGTCCAGTGGTTTATGTAAGCTTCACATAGGACAAGATTTGTGCTGAGCTTTTGTTTGTTTGTTTTTCCTCTGATGGGCAAGCTTGAGTGTGGTGATAATCCTGTCTGCTAATGATTGGGTTTGTATTTTTGTTTTGTTTGTTGTTTAGATGAGGCATCTTGTACAGGGTGCTACTGGTGGTTGGGTGATGCCCAGTCTTGTATTCAAGTGGTTTTCTTTGTGTGAGTTCTCACTATTTGATACTCCATAGGATTAGTTCTCTGGTAGTTTAGGGTCTTGGAGTCAGTGCTTCCACTCCATAAGACTCAGGGCTTGATCTCTGGTCAGGAAAGAAGGTTTCACAAGTGGTTTGTTTTAGCATTAAGTGAGATTAAAACAAATATCCAAAAATGCAAGATCAAAGATGAAGCCCAGACAAATGGCAGTTACAAAATCAGGCAAATAATAATTAAAATATGGAATAAACACATATACATATACAGCCATGAGTAAAGTCAAAACAGCACCCCCCAAAAAAAGTACAGTAGATTGACCTAACAAACAATGGAAATCCAAAATTACATTTACCAGTTAAGAACAAAACTAACTAAAGGACAAACTGGAAAACAAACTAAACCAAGGTGCCAGGGGGAATAAAAAAATGAAAATGAAACTAACAAATATGTTGAGAATAAAGGAAAGAAAGAAAGAATAGATATGCAAAGTTAAATAGAGTTAGATGAAGATTTATATGCATTAAGGATTAACTGCAAGGGGAAAAGGACAGTAGGAAAGGCAAACAAAGGAATAAATGTAGAAAAGATATAATAGGTTTAAAAAATTAAAAATTGAAATTATAAAAAAGAGAAAAGAAAAGAAAAACGTAAAGAAAGAAAAAAGGGAAAAACAGGAAAACTCCACAGAACAACAGAAGCTCAACGTAGACGCAGAGGCTTATAACAATAAAAAGTGTGACTGAATATACACATATACATATACACCCATAAGCAAAATCAAAACAGTCCAACAAAAATAAAGTATAATAGATTGACATGGTGAATAAAGGAAACTAAAAATTATGTCTACCAGCACAAAGCTAACTTAAAGCACAAACTGGAAAAAAAAATTAAAGAAAGGTGCCAATTGGAGGATAAAGTAATAAAAATAAACTAACAAATATGTTGAGAGGACAGGAGAGAAAGAGAAAAAGAAAGAATAGATATGCAAAGTTAAACAGAGTTAAATGAAGAATAAATGTGTAAATAATAATAATAATAGGTTTAAAAAATTAAAATTAAAAAAAAAAAAAAGGAAGACTCCACAAAACTGCAAAAGCCCAACGTAGAAGCAGAGGTTTGTAACAACAACAAAAAATGTGACTGAGGGGAAAAAAAAAAAACTACCTCAAAAGCTTAATTGGATTTCTTAGTGCCAATGAAATCAACAACTACAACAGAGGGAGTAGGGGAAGGGATAAAAAAAAGGGGGGGAAAAATCCAAAAGAATCTACAGAACAAGTCAAAAAATAAGAATAATAAATGTTTTTCTTGAGTCACTGCTCTCAGTGTCTTTTCCCTCGCTGGGAGTCACAGTCCACCTCACCTCCCTAGGATGCCCTACGACACTGTGCTGATCTCTGGACCCGCTGTGAGGGCAGCTCAGATTCTAATCTGGTCCTACTCCTGTGTGTTCTTGCCTCCAAAGTCCACAGCTATCAGAACTAGTGCATTTTCTTTTGTGGGAGCTCTCAATGACCTTTTATATATTCCATTGGCACAGAGTCCTAGTTGATTGTGTGGATTTAATCTGCAGCTTGTACAGCTGGTGGGAAAGTTTTGGGTCTTCTTCCTTAGCCACACTGCCCCTAGGTTTCAATTGTGGTTGTATTTCCACCTCTGCATGTGGGTCGTCCACTGGGGTTTACTCCTGAGGCTGCCCTGGAGGACTTGGGTCTGCCCCCGTGAGGGCCAGGTGTGAAGATGGTGCAGCCACTTGGGTTGCAGGGGTTCTGGCAGCACCAGGTACTCAGGGAAGCTGGCAGCTAGGGAAGCAGGAAATATAGCATGGCAACCAGTATTGGCCAATACAGTCCAGTATTCTTGCCTGGAGAACACCCCCCTCCCTGACAGAGAAGGCTGGCAGGCCACAGTCTAAAGGGTCGCAGAGTTGGACATGACCGAAGCGACCATGTGTGCATAGATGCAAGACTTTTTTTTGCCTGTTGCAGCTCTGCCCCAGTGAGAGTTGAGTATTAAGGTGGTGCAGCTGCTTGCTTGCAGGGACCCTGGAGGTGCCTAGTGTGCAGGGACATGGACTGCCTCCACAGCAGGAGTTATGGCCCTATCAGAGTCTTTTTCTGACCCTCTTGTACCTGGAGATCAGAAAGCCTCTTTGGCCAGTCTTTCTCCATAGCTCTGCCCATTCAGGCACTTAGAGGACTCCCTTGCCTGGGGTCCTTCTCTGTTGTTTGGCGTGTCAGGCACATAGAGGGGCACCCCCTGGCTGGGGGTCCTATTCTGTAGATTGGCACATCAGGCACTTACAGGGGCACCCTGGGTGGGGTCCTACTCTGTAGTTCAGGCATCACTTAAAGGAGCACCCTGGTTGGGGTCCTACTCTGTAGATGAGTGCATCAGGTGTTTGATGGGCCAGCCTTTCTACTGTTCAGCTGCCAATGCTGGCATGTGAGGAGAGAGAGGCTATGGTGATGGCTCCACCCCATATGCGTGACCCAGCAATATCTCCTTGCTATCATGGCTAACTGGTTTTCCTCCACTGGCATTTCCCACCATGATCTCCTCCCTCACATCCCCTCAATCCCTCTCTCCGCAGTCAGCAGCAGCCTTCACCCTGGGCTGCTCCTCACAACTCCTAAACTCCAGCTTCCAGCTGCTGAGCCTTCCAGGGGACCAGCATTCCAGTCCAGGGTATACATGGCTGCATCAAGGACTGTCTGATTCTCATTCCATTTAGGCTACCATAGATCAGCTGTTTCACTCTCAGCCTTAAATGTTTCTCCTCCGACTCAGAGGATTGCCCGGATGTGGGGATTGGACCCCTGCTTCAGTTCCCCCCGTCACCGAGGGTAGGTCCAGTCCTACTAGCTCTCATGTTTTTCTCCCTAGTTCCTTCATTCTACCAAGTTTTGCGAGGTTTATATATATATATTTTTCCACTGGTCAGGTACTCCTGTCCGCTCTCAGCTGGTGCTCTGCATGCACTGCTGTGTCTGAAAGTGTATTCCTGATGTACCTACCCATGGAGAGAGATGTCCTCCATGTCAACCTACTCCTCCACCATCTTGTTCTAACCTAGATCCTCAGTTTTTAAGAGAAACTAGAAAGATCGAGGTCCATACACCTAAACTGCAAAGAATCAGCTTCAGTCAAGAGCAGCTGCCCCTATGGATGTGGCAGGCGTTTTCCCACTACCCTTGGGTTCCTACACCCCTGTGGTCCTAAGTTCTCTTCCTACCCATCCTACTCTGTCTCTGGAGATATTTAAGGGTGTTTTAAATATTTCCTCTTCCTTCAAGAGAGTTTGGTTAAATCATTTTTCTCAACCCATCTGTGCTTGCTGACCTTAAAGCATGGCAGAAAGGTCACAGGCAGACAGAAGGCACATTGCTGAACAGCATGTTTTTGAACTTCTACAATTACATTCGATTTTTAAAAAGATGCTCATATCTTTAGCTGTTCACTGTTCAATGTTGTGAAGGAAAAATCATTTTGCAAGTTCTTCCTTCAGTTATGCATCTCTTCACTTCTATGCTTATCTCAGAAGTGGAAAATAAAAGATATATAGCATCTTTTATCTAAGAGTGTCAAAATAATTAGCAAGCATCAATTAATTTATTTTGAGATGTATTGGTGTCATAAGTGTCACAAATGTTATTATTTACATGGATATTGGGAAGCCTACCTATAAGCCGTACACATAAAAGTGTTTGGTAAATAACGATGGACTGTTCATTAAGTTGAGACAAAGTTATACAATGATTGACAGCAAAGGTGGGAGTGCCTTCAGAAGAAGCCAGCATGTTTTAATAGATGCCTGTTCTGTTTGCTGTTTCTTATAGACCCCAAAGAATATATGTGTATTCTCAAGTCTGAACTGGTGAATTAGAGCACATGCTATGTATGAAAAGTGGATCTTTCCTGAACAAGTTTACACCCCTTATAACCACCACCACTTTCTGCCCCAGCATCTCAGAAGCATACCATGTGAAACTCCTCCTAGCTACTGGAGTCTCCCAGGATGAACAGATACATGAAATATGGAAGACTTCTTAGTTTTCCAGGGAAGTATCCTCCTTCTCTTCTGTCCCTTTCATCTAGTAGATGCAAACCCAACATGATTTTGAACCTCAACTCTGAAGTCCATTAGCCATGTTAATGCAGTGGAGGGTACCCAGTTCCTCAGAGTCGTAAGGTGAGAAGAATGGGGTTTCCTGAGAGGGCTGCTATGAGGCTCTGTGTGGCCCTTGAAAACTTATACAGGCCCCTCCAGATTCATGCATTGCTTGAGCAGTGCCCTGGGAGGCTGGTCCACATGCACTGTATCCGCAAGCTCCATGGTCACTTGATTTCCTGGGGGTTGGGCCCTGGAGACACTAGCTCAGGACCACATGAGGGAGGAGAGGGAAAGACAGATATCACCTCCCCCAGCTCCGTCCCTGTTGGGTAGTTTTGGGTCGACTATTTCCCATATCGGAGAAGACAATGGCACCCCACTCCAGTACTCTTGCCTGGAAAATCCCATGGATGGAGGAGCCTGGTAGGCTGCAGTCCATGGGGTCGCTAAGAGTTAAACACAACTGAGTGACTTCACTTTCACTTTTCACTTTCATGCATTGGAGAAGGAAATGGCAACCCACTCCAGTGTTCTTGCCTGGAGAATCCCAGGGATGGGGGAGCCTGGTGGGCTGCCGTCTATGGGGTCACACAGAGTCAGACACGACTGAAGCGACTTAGCAGCAGCAGCATTTCCCATACAGAAGTCACAGCTGCTATTAGACAGCCTTCTCCAAACAGCTATCCTGTGAGTTCGAGCAGTGGGTCCTACTCTTCCCTATCTCAGGGAACTACACCATCCTCCGTGGTTTCCTTAAACTCCACCCACACCTAATAAGTCATTTGTTCATTAAACTCTCCTCAAACTACCCAGTGGCACTGTGGCATCCCTTTCCTACCAGGACTCAGAGTAATGGTCATCTGAATGCCTGGCTACAGACTAGAGACTCAGTAGTGGTGATGATGTTCCCTGACTCTGTTATATGAAAATATTCTGTGAAAATATGATTCTGCATCTATAACTACAGAATGGTTCGGAAATGAGATGCATGAGTGGATTCATTTAAATAACCACTCTATAAAAATGGCTTCCATTGGGCTAGATATGACCTCATAATCTGAAACAGATCCTGGAAAAGTCAGAGGCCCTGGGATCACAAATCAGTCTTGCTTCCTGGAGGAATGGGACAGCTTGATGTCTAAAATAGCCATAAGCCCAATTACCAGAACTGGAAATCAAGACCAAGACCTGAGAAGCATGTTGAATGACTCAGTGGGTAGGACATGTGTGTCTGAGCAAGGCTTTCTAAGTACCTTGTGTCTTAAATAGGACCAACCACCTCTAAAAGCCAAGGTAACTATTTCTTCTGGTGACCACTGAAAGCTTGGCTGCAGGGAGGGGGTGAATCCAATGGCCTGATCTTCAGGGGGGCCTGATCACCACCATCCACACCAGCCACTTGCTGGCCAGCTGGCTTTCTGATTCAGCTGATCATCTTTCACACTGATGCCACACTGTGGTTTTCAGGCTTTGGTGTATGACTGGATAATTTGCTGAGATGTTACTCTGTGTTTTGTTCTCTGTGTTTGCTCCTTGCCTTGTTCCTAGAAGTTAGCCAGGCTCCTGGTATGTTCTTGCCTCGATGACTTTTGTAGGGCTGAGAGCAAAAGACAGCATCTTGACACCTGGGGAACCTGGCATTTATTGAAGGGCAGAGAGAGAGGGCAGAGAAGATGGAAAGTGGGGATGGTGGGCAGTGGGCAGGGCCTTCATAGGCAACAAGAAGTGAGGGAGAGAATGTGGCAGAGTCAGGCAGTCATCAGCAGAGCTCCCGCTGGCAGTGCCAGAAAGGAGGCAGGACCCCAAGGGGAAGGCCTGAAATGCATTCAGTGATCACTACCCCTTCAGGCTTTGGGGTTCTCCGCCTCTGGAGAGAGTCTTGTGTCCTGTAGTCTGCCCAAGAAGCAAAGCCCTGGCCTTTTTATTCTGGGGCAATAGAAACCTCAAGTGATCTTCAAGCTTCTCTCAGGCATAATAAAATCTTCTCAATACTGAAAGTTAGAATCCTGGGATCCACCCCAAACCTGCTGATTTAATAGGGTTTGTGAGGAGGGGCTCAGGCATCCGTACTATAACAGATGCTTCTGATGAGATGTTTGTGCATGCTCAATTGTGTCTGACTCTGCGATACCATGGACTGGAGACCTCTTCTGTCCATGGGATTTTCCAGGCAAGAATACTGGAGTGGGTTGCCATTTCCTCCTCCAGGGGATCTTCCCAACCCAGAGACCACACCCATGTCTCTTGCATCTCCTGCATTGTCAGGCAGGTTCTTTACCACTGTGCCAACAGGGAAGTCCTTCTGATGAAGGTCTCCATTCAGAAACATTGGAAAAGAAAAAACAAAATCTGCAGCATTTTGCACATAACTGCAGGAGAGTCTTATCCTTGCAAAGAAGCCCAATAGGCACTATCTTCCTAAAGATAAGTAATCCTAGTTCTTTGCATCTTTAAGGCTTAGCAACTCAAGTCCTAAGAAAAAAGCTGAGAAATTTTGTTCTGTTGCTCTCAGAGCCTGCAATATCTCTCTCCACTCTTCACTATGAAAAAATGTATAACTGGTGAAGTTTTAAGTAGATCTAACAATTTCACAGTTCATGCAAACCATCAGTCAACGGCATAACATCTTAATGAATAATGCTACTACCCTCTCCATGTTAGAAATATTTTTAAAGTGAGTTTTCATTGTGTCCTCTTGTACATGTAACTATTAAACGGGATAGTATTTGGGTGAGTCAGCTGTGGACACACCACTTTGCTTACCAGATGTGAATCCACACAGCATTCCTACCATGGACACTTGGTCTGCAATCTAAACACAGTCACCATCCAACTTTGTGGTTGCATCATCTATATGTAACGTTTGTTTGCATAGAAGAGAACAGAATAACAAACACACTGCAACCCCATAGGTTCCCTCTCTAATTTGTCAGGATCCATGAACCTTCAGACTAAGTGGGTGGAAACGCTAATGATTTCTAACAGAGTTTGACAAATGAGGGCCTGAGGATCAAGTCTGGTCCACCACTTGTGTGTGTTCAATGAGCTAAGAATGGTTTTTATTTTTTTAATTGTTGGGGGAAAAAAATCAAAAGAAGACTATCTCCTGAACATCAACATTATATGAAGTTGAAATGTCAGTATTTCAGAGAAGGAGAAATATTGTATGACATCCCTTATATGTGGAACCTAAATAAAACAGAAAGACTCACAGACATAGAGGATGACTTTATGGCTGGCTGCACACACTGCTATATTTAAAATAGATAACAAGGACCTACTGTAAAGCACATGGGACTCTACTCAGTGTTGTGTGCCAGGCTGGACGGGAGGGGAGTTTGGGAGAGAATCGATGCATGTATATGTACAGCTGAAACTATCACCTAAGACTATCACCACATTGTTAATCAGCTGTATTCTAACACAAAATAAAAATTTCAAAGCATAAGAAAAAAAGAAATGTCAGTGTCCATTAAAAGCATTATTAGCACCTGCGTACCCTTATTCTCTGGCTTTAATTTGTTTTGTTTTAATTTGATCTACACACACACAACACACAGAGTTTATTGTTTTTAAACTTATGATGAACAATTGGCTTTGTTTTGCTTTTTCTTTTTTACACTCTTCTTAGCAGCTTTCATTTCTGGTAAACAGACCAGGATGTTGATGGATTTGGTTTGGTCACATGTGTCAGACTCCGTTTCTCAATTCATTTCATCAGTTTCACATGCCAGTCTCATTGACTAGCCACTGGCAAAACCAAGAGTGAAACTATGGTACACCAAGAAACTAACACCAGACAACACTGATATCATTCTCCTAATAAATAACCTGTCCCAGGTTAGTCATTTAAAAGAATTATAAGATCTTAACATCTACTCTGTTATAGGTTGAGCTGAATTAGTGTACTAAATGGTTAAAAAGGGTGGCCCCACAGGCATGCAGACGATGAAGTGGTTGGAAATAGAATCCACTCTTCTTATAAAGAGATACTCTTTTTCAGTTGATGCTCATGCCTCTGCCAAACACTTTCATATAGTGGATCACTTCACTGTATATCCACCCCCAGGTCTTTCAGGGCTTTCCTGGTGGCTCAGACGATAAAAGACCTGCCTGCAATGCAGGAGACCCAGGTTCAATCCCTGGGTCAGGAAAATCCCCTAGAGAAGGGAATGGCTATCCACTCCAGTATTCTTGCCTGGGAGATCTTACGAGCAGAGGAGCCTAGTGGGTAGTCCATGGGGTCGCAAAGAGTCAGACACAATGGAGCTACTAACACTTTCAGGCCCCTTTAAGGGTCCTGAAGCTAAAAAAGCTAAACACACATTTTCCAAATATGGTTTACAGTGCCGTTCTATATGAGATGTAGGTGCCCCCAATTAGATGCACTCACACAAGACTTTGATTTAGAACTGAGTGACATGAGAGGAAAGACAGAGTACAGAGGGCTCATTTTGTGGGTATGGGGAAGTCTGGATCTGCCCCTGGCAGCTGAGGTGGCAACTTCTTGACTTGATAGCTTCCTGATCAGTGGAGAGGGGACAGCCACACTTAATGGCCTGGTTCAATAATGTGGCGTGGGTCTCATTCCTTTTAACTCAGCCTAGATTGTGTCTTTGAATCTTCCAACAATTTTGGAATTAGTATCAATATTCTGCAGTAAATATCATTCTGCTTCACTAGCCAGAGTTGATTCTGTGAGTGCTTAGTCTCTTGGTTGTGTCCAACTCTTTGTAACCCCAGGGGCTGTAGTCCAGACTGCTCTGTCCATGGGATTTTCTAGGCAAAATTACTGGAGTGGGTTGCCATTTCCTCCTTCAGGGGATATTCCCAATCCAGGGATCAAACCCAAGTCTCCTGAATTGGTAGGTGGATTTTTACCACTGAGCCACCTGGGAAGCCCAGAAGTAGATTCTGTTCTTTGCAATAAAAATAGTGGTTAATACATTGAATCGCCTACTTTAAACTTTCTTAAAGTCCATGGCTTTAAAAATTATTAATGCTAGAGAAGTGGATAATAATACATTTCTTCTGAAATTCCCTACAGCCCATGCTTAAACAAAGGCACCAAGGAAAGGAAAGGGTTGAAAATTGTTCAAAATAATAAAGCTTGGATTGTTGGTTAACCCATAATAAAGTTTCATTTTCTGATTTTTCTTCTTAGGGATTACTGGTTTAATGTCCCTCTTTCCTCCTGGACTGTAAACTCCATGAGAACAGGGGGCCATGTATGTCTAATCAACACTGTATGTGTGATACCTAGCACACTTCTGGCTTATAGTAGCTGCGCAATAAATATTGCGGGATTGTCTGAAGAAGTAGAGCAGATAAGGAACATTTCAAGGTAGGATATGTATCTGTTCAATAATGTCGATGGTTACGTTTATCAACCAAATACTAAGAGAACGGTATTGTGCTGATCATTTTACATGTATTATTTCACCTTTCTATAGAGTAGATTTTATTACCTTCACTTTACACATGAAGGAAATTGAGGCTCAAATAGATCAAGTAAAAGTTATAACCAGTGATTGTGTTTTTATTCAAACCCCAAAATTCTGATTTTAAAGCCCATGATGTGGTTTTTATTACACCTTATGTGTTTGATTTAGGAATTCAGTGCCTTTTCAAGCAGCTATGATTCCTTACAGTGGCCCAATCATATAGGAAACCAGAGCTTTTATGACGCTTTCGTCCATCCATAGGAAATCCTTTTAAAAGGATTCCTGGCATTTGAACTGCTTTTGTAGAAGAAAATGCTCCTTCATATAAGGGGCTTTTTTCCACTCGTAGAGTCATATCTGGAAATGAGGAGACACATCCACACATGATTATCTAGAGGCTAAGAGATGGGTTGTCTTTATTCTCAGGATTCTTTAGTGGTTCTGCCAACCAAATTCTAAAGCCACAGACTCTAATTCTCTATGCAGGAATTCTCTCCGAGAAAACTTACTTTGCCCGAGGATTGCTTCTGTAATACAGTCATATTCACCCTGAGAATGCTTTTTGGACTCAATTTAAAAATTCCTTTTACAAAGACATAGAAAATAATCAGGGTTACCAAAGGGGAAAGGGGAGAGGGATAAACTGGGAATTTAGGATTAAGAGAGATACACTACTATATATAAAATAGATAACCAGCAAGGACATGTAGGGCAGGAAACTATATTCAATATCTTATAATAAAATATAGTGAAAAAGAAGTCCCTGGTGGTCCAGTGATTAGGACTTGGTGCCCCAGTAGTTAGGACTCGGGGCCTATTTGCCAGGGGCCTGGGTCTGATTCTGGGTCAGGAGAATTAAAATCCCATAAGCTGCCTGTGGTGGCCAATGAAAAAAGAATCTGAAAAAGATATAAATACATGTATACACCTCTCAACATATGTATATACACACACATATATATATAATTGGATCATTTTGCTGTACACCTGAAGCATTGTAAATCAACTATATTTCAATTTTAAAAAAGAAGAAAAATCCCCATTTAAAAGCCGGCATGACACAGAAGGAACTTGGTTGATTCTGTCACACTTTATTATTCATTTATATTTTCATTCTTTAACTCAGCAAATATTTACATAGCCTTGACTACATGTAAGACATGGAGCTTCATTTAAATGTAGTAGTTTTATCTCTCCAATCACCACAGTAAAACTAGAAAGATTAAAACATGTTGTTTTGAAGTAAATATTTTGGGTGGTTACATCTTTGTACCAAGATGTACTATAAGAAAGCAGTTTCTTCCTTGTAGAAACATTTGGATGAAGCTTAGTCATAGGAATACATATTCCTTGAACTTGGACATGACTCATCACCATCCTAATTGATATGTAAGTGTCCCTTGGCTATATATCAAATCATACTAGTTCAAACACATGCCCACAGTATCTGACATAAAATCTAATATTTCAAATGTAATAGACTTCCTCTTTGCTTTCTGAGGTTTCTTAGATCCTAATGCCCAATTATATTAACAAAATTTTGCTTCTCTTCTGCTCTGCTCATCAGAGTGCAGGCACTGAGATAAAGGTGAAAAAATGAAAGTGCCAACTTCCAGCAGATTTTAAATGAGATATTTTTGCTGGCACCACTTTAAACAAAGACCAGTTCTCCCTGACCTTTTCACCCAGCTGTCCTCCTGAGACGGCAGCTTGGAAATCAGCTCATGATTCATTATAGATTCGAATTCAGGTGGAAAATGCACTCAAACAAGAGCTGAAAGCTCATTACAGTTATACCTGCAAGGATCAGTCACTGCAGTTCAAAGTCTATTAGAAAGGTTATAACTTGCCTATAAAAATTCAGCTTTGGGCTCAAATATAGCATATGAGTTTCTAGCCCATAAGTACCTTAAAATCAGAAAACTCAATTAGGTACTCCTAAATTAAAAGGCTGGTAATTGGCAGAGAATTGAATTTTGATGTTTTAAAACTTCTTGCCAAAAGCTTGAGAGACATTTTAATGTTTGAAAATATAGTGTAGTAATTAGAGTAAGAAATCTGAGAAGTCAGTTTAAACCTGGCTTCCATCTACCCCTCACTCCCACCTCTCTGACAATGGGAGAAATTTCTTCGATATTTCTGCACTAGTGTTTCTCTAAATGAAAAAACTATAATGATATTTACCTTTTCCCAGAGGTGTCAAGGAGCTAATTTAATGACTGTAATCCTCTTTTCAAGTTCAACAATGCACTTTTCTAAGGAAATTCTTTCACTTCTCAGGTCCTCCGGGATAATTGACCACAGACCCATCCGATGCCTCAGAAAGGTAGGGTTTCATTTGCTTCCGAGTTACTCTTCATTCCCATCTGTCTGGAGCAAGAAAAGGATTTTTCTTTTTGCTAATTCCCAGCAGAGAAGGGTGAGTATCTCAGAGAGGAGAAAGGATTTAATAGTTTTGCCCACCCAGGCTTGAAAACATAGCTCCCACTTTCTAGATGTGTGGGTTTTTTCTTGTTTGTGAAGTGAGGATTGCTCTTTGTGAGGCATGAACAAGGTAACAGATGAAAAGTGCCCAGTACACAGGGAATGTCCTTCCCCAGTGGTGCAGTGGTAAGGAATCCACCTGCCAATACAGAAGCCACAGGACACTCGGGTTCCATCTCTGGGTTGGGAAGATCCCTTGGAGTAGGAAACGGCAACCCACTCCAGTATTCTTGCCTGGAAAATTCCATGAACAGAGGAGCCTGGCGAGCTACAGTCCGTGGGGTCGTCAAGAGTCAGACAGCTGAACACACGCACACACACAGCGGACAATCCAATCCACAGTAGCTACAACTTGGAGCACTCAGGGTTCAACTCTATACCGACTTCCCTCCCAGCCCTGTGGGCCCCTCCCAAGCCAGGCAGATCAAGTCTATGCAGGCAGAGGCTTCTTCTCACCCTCATGCAGAAAAGCAAAAGAGAAGACGTGGATTAGGGAAACACACTCAGACATTGCTTGGGGAAAGATGCTCCAGGAAGGAAGGGTATTTTCATATTTTGGAATATAATGTCAGGATTTCCCAGCCAGTAGCATGGCTTTGCTTTTCCTAGATAATTAGTTTTCATAATGATTCCTAATATGAATTTACTTATTTAATGGGAATACAATATGCAATTCTGTGTTTCTTATTAATACTCTAAGGAGCAATAATGATCAAAGCTCAGAAAGCTTATTAATGCGGTTAAATGCATTAAAAAGCCTTAGTAAAGACTATGCACTATTGATCCCGCTTATAGTCTTGGCTTTTGCAGAGGGTCCATTAAGGCACAGCGTGTTATCAATGCAAATTAGTCCCCAGCGAGCTGTTCTCCTCTGTCTTAAAATGAGGTGGCATGAAACTGAAGCTGAAATATTCTGAAAATTACTGAATAATTATAGCCCTTTTCCCCATGTTTTATATAATCTACTTGTACAGCATTTTTAATATTTAGTGTCTCATGCAAATAGCAGTTTCCAAATTGGATAATAGGGTATAATAAAAGAGACTTTTCCATAATATCTCAAAATATTATTTTATCTTCCTCCCCAGGGTCCCAATGAAGATAAATAATAGACACCGGGCCATGTTTCATACAAATAAAGTTTATATTATTGAATCCTTGTGATCCAACATTTTGTTGATCAAAATTCTTCTAAACTATTCACCTATATAAAGACCCCCCTCATAATTATTATAATTTTTTCCCTGATGAGCAGCCCATCAAAAATATTTTAAGTATTTTCTGCTTGAGAGGATTAAATAAGGTTTGTTTTTTCTTTTCTCAGTAAGTGTTTTAAATTTCGGTGAAATTTACATAATATAAAATTAGCATTGTAAAACTTACAATTCCATGGTATTTAGTGCATTCACAATGTTATGCAATTGCCACCTCTGGTTCCAAAATAGTCTCATCATTTCTCAAAAGAAAACTTCCATACACTTTAAGCAGTTATCCCCTATTCCGCCCAACCCCTACCCTCTCCCCAGCCCCTCGTGACCACCAACGTTTGACGACTTTAAAGCTGCTTGCAACCCATTAGAGAAAGGAATTTCTGTTTTTACCCTGGGAGCTGGGAGTGACCTGGAGTACTCACTGAATATGGAGATTGCTGAGCCTCTATACAAAGATTCCAACACAAGCAGTCCTCTGGCCATTTCTTTAGTCCTCTCAACCCACTAGGGAGCTTTCTCTACTCCTAATAAATACAGTCAGCCTAACAGGGTGATGGAAGTGTGAAGAGCCCTTTGACAACTGTCTTCTGATGGAAATGCCACAGCAGGGTGCAGGGGGTGCAGGCCAGGGCAGGGGAGGGTTTGGGGAGCAATGCAGGATGTCTACACAGCTGTCCTTCAGTATCCAAGAGAAGCAGTTCCTGGACCCCATGGAGACCATCCATGGATGCCCAGATCTCTCAAATAAAATGATGTAGTGCAGCCAGCCCTCCGTATTCATGGATACCCAGAGTCAACTGTGTGCTGGAGTAGAGACTTGTGTAGTGAGGAAGCTTCTACTGGACTGTCCTACTGAGAAGAAAAGTTATTTGGAAGAGGGAGGAGGAGAAGAAGGAAGGAAGGAAGGGAACAAAGAGGCAGGGAAGGAGGTAGCTATGGCCTTCAGGGTACCTGTGATCAATTTTTGACACAAGATGAGCTGTTGCTCCCTTTTCATCAGGGAGGAAGTTTATACCGGTTTGTCTTCAGGTGTAAACACAGGCAGTGTGTGCATTTGGTGGTGGGGGTCAACAGTGCTTCTTCACTGATGTTTTCAGCTTTCTCGCCACAGCCTTATACATGATTCATCACTGAGAGTGGGTGGAGGGTGTGTGGGAGTGTGCGTCTCCTCCTTAGAGAAGGGAAAAGGCATGAAGTTGCAGAGAATGAGAGCAAGCTTTCTGGAGAAGCTGAGCAGGTTTGCAGGGCTGTGCTGAGGGCTGTGATTATGAATGTGCAGTGATTCCAGTTCTGCTGGTTGCTGCATTTTCTCAGCAGGGCCATCTCCCCAGTGTCGTCAGGCAAAGCCAGCGTGGAAGTTTATCTGCGGTTCAGGTTTGCCTGAAAGAGAGGGGGGTGAGGGCATGAAGGTATTTGCAGGGGAAAACAATTCCAACTATCTCAAGAATACAGAGAACTTAAAAGAAAATGATTTCATCATGGGTGATAATGCTAGGAACTGATAAAATATTTTCCCTGTCCTCACCTGTAGCTCTTTCTCTACTCTGTTCCCTGCCCAGACATATCACAAATATTCCTTTTCCAGACGGTAAAATCTTGATGACCTTTAAAAAATATACTTATCATGAAAAGACAATTTATGTAAGAGCTAAAGCAATTTGATAACATGAAAAATGCTTCAAACTCACTAGTAAAGAAATGACAATTTATTTGCAACTAGCTTTGTGTCTTACAACAGAGATGTATTTGTTTTTCAATGTCCAGCCTCCCGATCACACATTTTACAATGTGTGAACCCTCCTTCCTTCCCGGTAGGCAGGAAGAATTTCCATTTCCCTTGATTCAGGTTTCCACAGAGAGAGAGTGCCACCAGGACTATTTCTGATTTTTCTTCCTACTTCCTCCCTCTCCTCCCTAAGCAGGCGGATCAAGTGACTTATTTGATGAAACTGAACTTTCTCACCTTCAGACTCTTTTTTTTCTCTTGCCTGCTTTTTTGTGAGACAACCTATCTGAAAAATACATATGTCCTCATCTGTTCTATGTCTTATGGCAATAGGTCTGCCCCTGGTGGGGACGAGGAGTAGCCTAGCTGTATCCTGTGATGAAGTCAATATATCTGTGTAACTCGGGTCTCATGAATTAGCAAATCCAGTTGGCCACTGATGTAAAATCATATTTTCTAAATGTATTCAAAATAAAGTAAATAATGGGTTAAATAAGAAAATTAAAAAAGGAAACAAGAATAGAGGTTCCCAAGTATCTGTTCATGGAGCTTGTTAGTGTCTCAGTAATTTCTTCCTGACATGCCTGAGCCCAGAAAAATACCTTATTAAGTTCTATTTATTAAGTAGGTAGGTCCAAACAACAGAGTAAGTCCTTATGTCCTAACAATGCACTAGATGTTTAGGGGGAAAAAAGCATAATTTGAGAGGAGAAATAATCACTATTTCCTTCTTAAACAGTCACAACTACTTACTGATAGGATGTGTGTGCCTACTTGTTGGGTCCTACACAGCTTCTGAAATCTTAGAATCAGATAAAATTCCTTTTAGCTCAACAATTTTTTAAAAAGAGCTTTGCACAGATACGTCATCAAAAGAAGTGTAATGTGATCTCATTTTGAAGCCGTGAACTCCCTTGAGCCATTGGTTCACGTGCTATTTGGTAGATGTTGAGTGTCACTGTTTTCCTCAGAAGTTTGCATCATTCCTTGGCGTCTCTGTGAATTTCTTGGGATGACCCAGGGAGCTGTCGTGTAGAGTTTGGAACCACGGACCTGGAGATGAGAATCTTGTTTCAAGTTTGGCACTCACACTATTGTGCCCTCCTGCTCCCCCACCCTCATCATCATGGGAAAAAATGATGCTGATATTGAACACAGACAAAGGTCACAGGAAGTAAAACAGGCCCAGCATCTCAGTCAGAAAGACAGAGAACTTCAACCTTATGAAGATGATAAGCAAGGTCTAGCATCACATCCCAGACCAGACCATGAGGGCCAAGAATGATGTGGGACGAACAAAAAGAGACTCACACTGAGTTAGAATTATTGGTTCAAGGCCCCGATTACAAGTGTTGTCCAGTTCCTTAGAGAGAGGCTAAGAAGACTCTGTTCCCTTGGATACCTTTGTACACCCATCTGATCTAAATCCGAAGGGCAAGAACATTGAAAGGAAAGAACATGAGTGTTGGGGATAAATGGACCAGGTTTCAAAAGCTTTCTCACTTACAAGTTTGTGGTCCTGAGCAAGTAGTTGTTGTTGAGTTTGGTAAGAAAGTTATGATACCATCCGCCTCAGTAGAAGTTGAGGATTGAATGCAGTAATATATAAAGTCTGTCTCACACATTCAACTCTATTGCATGGTGATTATTCTGATATTATTGTTATTGCTTTTCTGAAGGAAACATAAAAGGAAAATTCTTCTTGGACAAAGTTAACTATTAAGAGAAATAAAAATGACCACTAATTTTCATGAGAAAAAGAATATAGGTATATAGGTATAATATGTATGTGTACGTATAACTGAATCACTTTGCTGTACACCTGAAACATTGTAAATCAGCTATACTTTAAAAAAAATTTTTTTAAACGATGGGGCCCAGGAGTTGTGTCAGTATATGAATGTTGCCTATGGCACTTAGCATCAGAGTGTACCAACAATGCAGGAGAAAAGGTTTTTGAAACATGTGAAACCAAAAATTAGTCTATGGAAAATTCTCCAATCAGCAAGACATTTAAAATCTTAAGTGGAATATTTATTTCTCATGACATCTAATCAAATTGGAAATTCTCTCCTGTCAAGAACATGCTTGAAACTCAGCCATATGTATGACTGAGCCGCTTCACTGTTCACCTGAAACTATCACAATATTTGTTAATAAATTATACCCCAATTCAAAAAAATAAGAAATTTAAAGCTTAAAAAAAGAGGAAAAAAAAAAATAAAATTCATATGAAAATTCAAAAAAAGAACATGCATAAAAAAGTAAATGAAACATATTTCTTTGCTTTTTTTGTAATAGTTATGAGAATAGAATTAATCAGAATTCCTTCTATAAAACACAAATATTTAACAATATTACAGAAAACTTCTGTGAGAAGTTGAGTGTCTGATTCATACCAATCATCAATAATAAGAAATAAATTTCAATCAAACATAGTAGCAGACTGAATTACTTTCTATTTTCTTCATGAAAAATTATTTTTAAAAGCTATTATCACATGAAGAGAAAAGTCAGGAGTACATAGCCATAATATAAGATAATATTAAAGAGGTGTGCCAAAGCAATTCATTAATTGTAAATATTACATTGTTTTTCTGGATTATGTGATGTTTATGGTATATGATATATTTTTAAAGTGCAATTTGTTGAGATTTTTTAAAAATTCAAAATAAATATTTAATTCATAACCACCATTGTATACTTTTTCTTAAAGGTGATATACTAAATTTGTACAATCTAATTACTTACCAAAACGTTGATCCATCCCCAAGGTGAAAAATTTCCTTAGAAAAACATCTTTACTACAAAGTCTCCTCCTAGAAGGGTAAATACAATGGAAACCAACACCTCAGTCTCTGGCAACCTTTACTCCAAAACAATGTGCAAACATGTTATGAAATAACTTTCCAGAGAAGTCACCACCCATGGCCCACCAGTGAACCAGACCCAAGAAGAGGCCTCAGGGACACTAGGAGGAGGTGACATAGCCCAGATTCAGGGCGGGTGCTTGCCCCAAGGACCCAGCATTCCACAAGCAACACCGATTTTTACTCTCCCTACACTAAGCAACTCAGAAGGTAATTTTAAGACTGTTTCTTAAAAAAAGAAACAAGTTCACTTCCTTGAAATTTGCTCTCTAGGTAAAAACAAAGAACTGCAGTTGTCTAGCAGCTGTTACCTAGTGATACGTAAGTACATAGGTGTGACTAACAAATGTATAAATGTAATAAGTAGGTAGGTTGGGGATGGATGGGTGGTTGGATGGATAGATGGGTGGCTAGATGAAAGAAAGAAAGAGGGAGGGAGGAAGTAAGAGGAGAAGGGAAGGGAGGAAGAAAGGAAGCAAGGGAGAAAAGGAAAGAAAAGAAAGAAATGGAATGAGAGAGAACTTGGGCAGATGTTAAATGTCTTTGTTTTTAAATGTGGAATTCAATATTTTCCCCAAATACTTCCTAATTCCCTAGGTCTTCTGATAGGCCTTCCAATTGTACCATGTACCTCAAATACTTCCTCCTTCATTAGCTGACTTTGGGGTTAGAGAAATTCACTTAGATGCTCTCAGAACACAAGTGAAAGTCACTCAGTCATGTCCAACTCTTTGAGACCCCACAGACTATAGATTGCAAGGCTCCTCTGTCCATGGAATTGTCCAGGCAAGAATACTGGAGTGGGTAGCCTTTCCCTTCTCCAGGGAACTTCTCAACTCAGGGATTGAACCCAGGTGTCCCGTACTGAAGGCAGGTTCTTTACCATCCGAGCCACCAGAGAAGGCCCTCAGAACACAAACAACTGCTCTAAACCTTTGCCTACTTCACAAAATGATATAAAGCCTGTAGGACGGCGTCACAGTCCCAGAAGTTACTGTGACTGTCACTCAACTGACACAAGTAAAAGCTTTGGAAAGAGGAAGGAGAAAAGGTTCATGGGAGAGTGTGGAGAGATGTGAAGAACAAGGAGGTGTGACAGTGGCAGAGAAGGACAAAGATAGTGAGCACAGTCAAAACAGCCATGGCTGAGTTTGGAAAAGTCCAGGGGAGATGCTGGTGAAATAACTGGGATGAGTGGCCACTGTCAACCTAACCTCCGAGGCCAGGGCCCCAGGGAATTCCATCTTGACTTCAAAACCCATACCATCATCGAGAGAATTTCTAGAAGCTGAAGCCGGAGGCAGTATGGAACAATCTGTCTCAGTGCTCTTTGATTTAGGGTATTTTAATTACCTGGGTGAAAGAATGTGATTAGTACACGTTGACCTCACAGATAAGTAAGCAAATACCTCAGTTTCATTCTCTATGTTCAGTTTCCTGAAGGGTCTTTCAACTGGTGGAATCCAGGCAGAAGTCAGCAGATAAGGGTGCCCGCTCATGTAATCCATACAGCTGGGTCTTGCAGGGCCCAGGGCAGACAGAGAAAGGCAGAGGGTAGATCTGACGGAATAACTGAAAATGTCTAACACACCCACTTTATTAAGCCGGCAAGGAAGGCAGCCTAAGATTGAAGACGGCACTGTAGAAGTCAGATCAGAGACAAAGACAGATCAGACCTGGCGACTGATGACAAGCAGCTCTGAAGTCCTCCCTGTCTCTGGGATTTCTGCTCTGTAAGACAAGTTTCCACATTGCTCAAACCTGTTGAACTCATATGAGCCGTAACTTGCTACAGAAACTATCTTGACTCAGTGCTTTTACAAACTGCAAGTGGTAACCCGTTAGCAGGTGGTGAAATCAGTTTAGTAGGTTAAAAACACCCCTTTTAAAAAATGGAAAGGAAAACAGAATGACTAGACTGGAATATCTGAGAAGACATCACACAATAAAAGAACAAGTATCTTTTCATGAAACTTATTTCAGTCATGGTGCTGGAAAAGATTCTTGAAAGTCTCTTGGACTGCAAGGAGATCCAGCCAGTCCATCCTAAATCAGTCCTGAATATTCATTGGAAGGACTGATGCTGAAGCTGAAGCTCCAATACTTTGGCCACCTGATGTAAATAACTGACTCATTGGAAGCCCCTGATGCTGGGAAAGATTGAAGGCCGAAGGAGAAGGGGATGACAGAGGATTAGATGGTTGGATGGCATCACTGACTCAATGGACATGAGTTTGAGTAAGCTCTGGGAGTTGGTGATGGACGTGCTGTAGTCCATGGGGTCGCAAAGAGTCAGACATAACTGAGTGACTGAACTGATTTCAGTCGGGTATGTGTTCATACACATATATGCTTTATACTAGACATGTAAAATGTATATCTCTGTCATGTCCAACTCTTTGTGATCCCATGGACTGTAGCCCACCGGGCTTCCTCTGTCCATGGGATTCTCCAGGCAAGAATACTGGAGTGGGTTGCATTTCCTCCTCCAGAGGATCCTCCCAACCCAGAGATCAGATCCGTATCTCCTGCATCTCCTGCTTCGCAGACAGATTCTTAACTACTGAGCCACCTGGGAAGCTCATATCTTATTGTGAGTCATGGTTTAAAAAAACGTTTGAAAGTCACTCTGCTAACTGAAAAAACAAGTTTTTTCCTTCAGAAGTTTCTTCTCAGGCACATTATCCATTCAGGAAATTGCCTTAACATTGAAAACCTGCAGGGCATCTTCAAGAGCACAGCAGTCTTTGTGATGACAGCTTCTAGAATTCTCTATCTGTGAAAAATAGGCCATGGGGTTCAAGAGGCTACAGTTGTCCCTATAGTAATACAACATTGCTCTCTTATTTTTATTTTTTAATATCCGACATGTTTTCAAAGTTTTGCTACTTTCTATGCAAACGAATACCCCACTCCTAATTTCTGTAGATACTGAAGAATGCTTTGCATTCCAGGTTATCAGTAACTGATTTCTTTTATCCTGATTCTAAAATTCTCTCCAAGACAGGACAACTGAGAATTTTCCTTACAGGTCCCATTCATAATCCTTTATTGTAAGATTGTCTAGCAAACTAAACTTGCTATACTGGAAGGTACTTACTCTGACAGTTGTAGCAAATACAAAAACCCCCCACTCTCCTTTACTCCCCCCCACTCCCGAGATATCTGCTAGTAAAACACTGAACAGAATTTCTAGCTCATTTTTGAGAGATAAAAATGCAGGAATTTCCAGGGTCTTTTCTCTCTATTGTCAGACAATGATCCTTTTGGCTGGTGATATAAAGCGTTTAAAACTAAGGGGTTTAGAAAAGGTATATAAGTGTGAATGCCCTTAGAAATGCTTTCAGCTACAAGTAAAAGAAAAGTAAGGAAGACATTCAATGATCTCAGTTAACAAGTTGTCCAGGGGTACACAGTTCTGGGTTCCATTTTAGGAGCAGAGGCTAAAAATGACATCAAGTGTTCAGGCTCTTTTTATATTCCCACTCTGCCATTTTTAGTATATTGGCTTTTTACCCAGTTATCTCATCACTTCATGGTTACAGGAAAATGGATATAGCTACAAGGAAGTCATCCTCACTTAGCTACTTTCAAGACAAGAAGAAAGGTTTAAAGGTCAAAAGGCTTTTCACAAGTCTCTACATTTTTTAACCAGGAAAAAACTCTTTTCTAGAAGCTCCTTCTCTCAACAGATTCCCTTACACCTTTTCAGCCAGAAGTTGGTCACATGCAAAACACTAGACCAACTACGGGCAAACAGGAACCAAATTACCATGATGGCTAAGATGCATGAGACTCATTTGCTGGAGATCACCACCTGCCTTGAGATTTAGGAATCTGAATGAAATTAGGATTCTGTTGGCTATCAAAGAGGAATGGTTGTTGGATAAGTGCCTTTCACAACACCTTCCTCCTCTCATTCTGCTAGCAGAATTGGACTGCCTCATCAGAGCAGGCTAAATGGCTTTTGTAATGTCAGTTCATTGGCAAGGCTCTTGGGAAAAGCAGTTGCTGATGTGCTTTCCCCATAATGAGTAAAATTTTGAAAACTGTGGTAACATAAAAAAATGACCTAACACTCTTAAACTTCAGCTTCAGCAGAAGAAGCTTTAACTAAAGATTTTCTATGCCAAATGCCAACTAGAATGAGATTACTGTTGTATAAGCCTAAAGGTTCAGGTACATGAGTCTATTAGAATACATAGCTGAGGATATCCCGGATTTGGTTTTAATTCTCTGTACATCTATATTCTACAAAATCTTAAGAACAAGTCAAGTTGGCTCTATTATGTAACCAAATACACATCTATGTTAACATACATATACATCGAAGACTAAATTAATTATTCCCTCAGTTGACATACATCTGAAAATACCTCCTTACTAGATCGCTTCATTATTTAAAGCAAAATTGGTAAAGAATCCAACTGCAATGCAGAAGACCGCTTTCAATGCAGAAGACCGCTTGCAGTGCCGGAGACCTGAGTTCGATCCCTGGGTCAGGAAAATTCCTGGAGAAGAAAATGGCAACCCACTCCAGTATTCCTGCTTGAAAATCCCATGAACAGAGGAGGCTGGCAGGCTACAGTCCATGGGGTCACAAGAGAAGGACACGACTTAGCTACTTCACCACCACCACCACAATAAATTTCTAAGGGAAATTAAAACTGCTCACTTGCACGGTGAAAATATTGATTAGATGCTTTTATAGAAACTGGGTCCTTTTTTTTTCAGATAAAATCTATTTATTAAAACTGAATACCAGATCAGTATTCCACTAAACCAATAGATAGAGATCACTTACTCTAAGAGGTGCTGTGCTAGACATTTTCCAGGCATGTTCTCGTTTAATCTTCACAAGTCCTACATACAGGCATTCTTTTCTTCTCTCTCTCTTTTTTTCTTTCTTTCTTTTTTTTTCCCTGGCTGAGCCACCAGGCATGTGGGATCTTAGTCCCCGAACCAGAGATCAAACACAAATCCCCTGCATTGGAAGCACAGAGTTTTAACCACTGAACTTGCAAGGAAGTCCCAGTTTTCAAAATTTTACATACGAAGTAAGTTCTAAGAAGATGATGTAAATATTCCACAGTTATCAAAATATTTTTTAGTATTGTCAAGTATGTTGAGGTCATTATTATAAATCTGTAGTAATAGATTTAGCTTTGGGTTGAACTAGATATTTTACATTTGCTGAAGTGTATGGAGATTAAAGTTATGACTTACTTAATTTGTTTAGACTATTGAAGTTCTTTGTTGAATCCAAGAAAAACAGATTCTGGTTAACTTAAGTAAAACTGAAACATACTGGAAGAGCATGGAGTACCTCACAGAATCAAGGGAGAACAAATAACTGGCTCATTGGAAGAATAAGAAACATAAAAATTTCCAACATCTAGGTAGCAGGAACTAACAGATCACTTCCTTCAGGAAAACCACCATAGAGATGATCTATTCTGCTCACCTCCTTTGGACATGACCTAATTTCTGGGAAGTTGAATCTGATTGGTAACATGCCTTGGGTAAGGCTTGGGTAACATGACTTACCATTTTTCAAGAGGAGGGCAGACATCTTGATTATTGACACAACATAAGAAAAGAGGAGTTCCCTAAGGGAAAAAGAAGGTGATTTTTCCAGAAGATGAAGGTAGGGATCCAGAGTTGGCAAAAAAACCAAGTACATTGCAGAGCTGGGATTCAAACCATGCCAAATCTTTTGCTCTTTACCATTTTCTTGTTTTTATTTTTTCAATCATTCATTAGTAAAATAGTCTCAGTGAAGCAAAGTGAGATAAATTTATGGTAATTATGGCATTCCTGTGTATAAGTTCAGTGATTAATACCAGCACTCACAGAAAAGATTCAAAGGAATCCAATGGCAGGTCCTGCTGATGATTTTGGCATCTTGTCTGTTGATCTCCTTCTGGCCATGGCCTGCTTGTAAGGAAACTCTGTTAGTGGCCAGACTCATCATTTCAACCAAAGCCGGCATCATTGAATTGCTTTAGTTCAATTCAATTGCAGAAGTGTGTACTTCCTTTTTCCATCTTTCTGACATCAGAAAATGAACATTATTACTACTCTTAGTGTCATCCAGCAGTTTCACTTGTGGTTTACGGTTCCTGTATTAGCTCTGGGAAACAAAATAACAACTCATATTTTAAAATTTCCAAGTTCTCCTTTCATATAAAGATTTGCTTTTCCACAAAATTTCATAAATGTGTAAAGAGACAACTCAGATTATACAATTTTGCTTTTTAAGTTTCCAAGTTTTGTTTTTTAAAGTTTCAGATTATAAAATTGCCATCTGAAAGTCCCTTCGATATTTTTAAATTCTCACCATTCAATATCTTTATTCTTCAAAGCTGTAACATGTATTACTTGAAATGCCCGAAGGTTTCATTTGGAATGATGAAAGCAGGCTTCTTTTTTCTCATAAAATACTGTATGTATTTAAGGGTAGCTTGATCCTGGTGAATAAAACCAAATAACTAAAACCTAGCAAAGAAATAAAGAATGGGGGAAAGAGAGGAAGAAAGGAAGGAGAAGAGGAGAGAAGAGGAGGAGAGAAGAGGGGAAAGAAGGGGAGAAAATTAAAAGATATATGTATATAACAATTATTTTTCTCTACCATTTATTGAATTTGTCAGGATGTGGGATAGGGCACACATCTACACACAGTCTCAATTGATGACAAAGATAATTACTACTATAAACAAATATAAGCTGTGAAGGAGATGAAAGGATTAAGCAAAAAAAACGAACCATGACACTGGTCCATAAAAATGGACTATGGCTATGCTACATTGAAGAATTTAATGAAAATCTATCTGCTATTCTTAAAAGGACTCCTGAAGCTCCAGTGAGACTTACTGAGTAAAGGGACTACGGATGTTGCTCTAAATCTAGACTCTGAGAGTTCCAGTCCTAACCCTGTCATTGAAAGACATGGAATCCAAATCAAATAACACCACACTATTTCTGTGGGCCCCCCATTTCTCATATAAAGTGAAGATAATAAAACCACTTACTAAATTTTGTGTGAGATAACATTGCCGAGGTACTTAGAATGTGGCCTTCACTTTACATTGTTATATCTATGTGTAGGATATTAGGGAACCTTGCAAAGTATATTGTAGAAACAATATCCATTGACATGAGGAAACATTTGTTATAAAATAGTTACATAGCATGAGTCTATTTTTAATGAGCTATATATATTCATTGTCAATGGAAGCATATAATATGTGAATAGTGGTTATTTCTGAGTGGTAGGGTTATCTTTGAGTGATAGGATTATGAGTGGTATTCATTTGTTCACTGTGTTCTTCCATATTTTCCAAATTTTACCACTTGATTCTATAATCAAGAAAAAAAAATCACTAGAAATACAGCTAGTATTTCTGTTTGTTTTAACGGTTGTAACTGTGTGTGCACAGTCCCTAAGTTGTGTCTGACTCTTTGCAACCCCATGGACTATAGCCTGTCAGGCTCCTCTGTCCATGGGATTTCCCAGGCAAGAATACTAGAGTGGGTTGCCATTTCCTTCTCCAGGGGATCTTCCGGACTCAGGACTAGAACCCATATCTCCCGTATTTGCAGGCAGGTTCTTTACCACTGATGCACCAGGGAAGACCAATGGTTGGAAATAGGAAAGATGAAATCAAGTTAAGGAAAAAAAAAGAAAAAAGTTTTTCCATTCTGATGGTCAAGATCAAAGGAAAACTTGCTAGGTAAGAGAGAAGTAAAAAAATCTTCAGTTCAGTCCAGGGTACCTTGGAGGGAAAGGAAAATAATGCAGGACTCAGATTCAAGTGTGTGTTTAGATCTTAACTGCAAAACAATAATCCTCTGACCTTACATAAGCAACTTAATGTTTATGATCTTCAGTTTCTCATTTATAAATTAAGGCTGGTTCATGCCTGTTGTGGAGACTTTATGAACTATGTGAAGGGCTAGACATATAGTGTGCATTCAATAATGATACCTTTATCTCACATAGAGGCCAATCTATCATCTCCAGTACTCATTAAATGAAAAAAAGTAAGAATATTTTTATATAGCTTCCTGCCATAAACTGGAATTTAAGTAAGCTCATGAATGTAATAAATAACTCAATAATCTGTATTCCTTTTATTAGTGTTTGAATCCAAAGAGCAAGACTGGGATTCATTGTTTTAAAGAGACTATTTATTTCTACCTGATCTTGGTTATATCTACTATCTACATGATTTTAAAAAATGATGAGTTAACTGAATCTCAATTTATTTAGAAAAAAAAAATAGCTTCTTAAAAATGAAATAATAGTAATTCTACTATTTATTCTGGGCCTCCATACCACCCATCTTGACATATTGGGCATTATTTCCATTGTTTTGAGGTTTCAAGTGTATTTAGCTTCATGGCCAGATGAGCTCTAAAGCAAAGGAGGGGGAAAAAAGAAAGAAAAATCCCTCTATTATTATCTGATCCCAAACTTCATTACTCTCGTAAGACATGTTTTTCAAATTTTAGTGTGTATGTGAATCTTCTGGGCACCTGACTCAGTGGCTCCAGAATAGTTTCTGAAATACTGTTACTAACAAGCTCCTGGGTAATGACGCCACTGGTCCATGGACCAGTCTTTGAGTAGCAGGCTCTAAAAGGGCTCTAGTCAACAGTGTAACTGGCATAAATGCTCCTGTATTACAGGGGACACAATTGAGGAAAATGGAAATTTCTCATGATTCCTCCAACACCCAATATTATTATTAATGTTTCTAAGCTTGTGCTCACTTTGTTCCTGCTGACTTGCTTGCTTCTAAAGTCCTTATTCATTTGGTGAGTTGTGACTTATCCTTTAAGTTTCATGTTCTAAGCTATGTCTGCTGGCATAAGACCCGCCCGGTGGCCAGGTTCCTAACAAGTCCCTGTGGGCTGAAGGGGACACTTCTGCGCATCTGTCTAACCTCGTAGACAAAATGAGAACGTCTATCCTCACTGACTCACCTTCTCAGAGTCCTTGAAAAGCCTACGGAGAGACTCTTGGTATGAAGAGGGTGCCTTTTAGGTGCAGTCCTTCTGCAGCCCTTCCAACCAGGTATTTTCCTAAACTCAGCCATCTTTCAGGACATCTAGTCCACTGGACCAGGAATGGTCCATGGGTTTTTAACTCTTCAACCTTTGGATAGTCTTTTGAGTTCTTTGAGGGGAAGATACTTATAAAAATACAAAGTGATATACAAATATCCAAGTAACACAGTGGGATTAATAACAGCTGTTTTCTTTAAAACACCAAAATATTTCTATGCCCCTGAGCCTATTTTCTATCTGGCAAGGGAAAACACAAACTTCTTGTGGCATGAGTGAATGAAGGTGGTCAGTCAGGGACAAGGTCTTGGCAAGTCCATGACTCTTCTGAGCCTCACAGCATCCAGCCACCGTCCCACATGGGAATACCACCCAGAGCTGCCAGATTTCCCAGATGCCAGAAATCTAGATTTTTATACGAAATCTCCCATATCAACAAATCCAGTTTGGGGTTTTATTTAAACACTATGAAAGCCAAACCAAACAAATCTATGGACCAGATGCAGCTGGTTGAGGGGGAGGCGAGGAGGAACACGTGATTTTTTGTATTTGATTTAAAGTGACTCTGCTTTGAAAACAACTTTCACTTCTAGCCTGCTGAAATCCATCAGAGCCGGGCGTAAAGCTTACCAGTGCCTGACCTAGTCTGTGCTTGGCAACAGCTTCCCTCTTAAACTGAAGTATGAGCAATAATGTCAAGTCTTGCTCAAGATATTCTTAGCCTCTTTCCATATAAACTTATACACGTAGTCAGCAACACCCAGAATCATCTGGAAAGTCTAGTTTCTATGTCTGCATTCACTGATACAGTATTTTCTTTTCTCTGGGTCTTCTTTGCAGAAAAGAGCTACCATGTAACATAAGGAATCAAGAGGGCTGGATGAACCCATCTGTTTCTGACCAAAGTTGATGTGGGCAGTGTGGTACCCGATTCCAATTCTGTTGGCGCAGCAGCTTCTCAAGTCTGACAGGTAGTCTCTAGATATTTTAGGCTTAGAAAGCCAAAAAGAAAACTACAAAACTTGCCCAGGTTGACCAGCACATGGAAAGGAGAAAATTAGTGGTTGGGTCGGCAGTACATTCAATATTCAATCAATAGCATCCCAGGTGGCTCACTGGTAAAGAATCCTTTGCCGATGCAAGAGACACAAGTTCGATTCCTGGGTTGGAAAGATCCCCTGGAGAAGGAAATGGCAACTCACTCCAATATTCTTGCCGGGAGCATCCCATGGACAGAGGAGCCTGGTGGGCTACAGTCCATGGGATCGCAAAAGAGTCGGATATGACTTAGCAGGTAAACAACAACAATCCTGCAAATCAAATGACTACACCTGTAAGACTATTATACTCAAGGTGCCAAAAGCACTACTTTTAAAAAATATTTATTTATTTATTTTGGCTGCACAGGGTCTTAGCTGCAGCATGTGGGATCTACTTCCCCAACCAGGCCCCAAACCTGGGCTCCTGCATTAGGAGTATGGAGTTTTTAGCCACTGGACCACCAGGGAAATCCCCCCAAAGCACTATTTTTATTGCTTTCAGTTTTGAGGATTTCATTTTTATTTTTCAGATAGGAAAACAACCATCCCCATAACCAAAGTAATGACTTCATGTCTTACATACCTTGGAATTCTCCTTGCAATTTGTCAACTCAACAAATGGGTGAATCTATTATCTTAAATCACAGAGGCTAGAACAATGACCTTTTTTACTCTGTCTTATGTACAAGGTGACAAATCACAGGTGCTCATTTATTACACATAACAATGAGTGAATAGCAGTGAATGAATAATGATGAATAAGCAAGAGGCTTGTAAACTCCTTCTGACCACTAATGGGCAGTGTAGTATTTCCAGTGTAATAAGTATCATAAAGGTATTAATATATGGAATTATGAGACCATATAATAAGAGGTTTTGACTTAGGGGTATCAGTGAAGTTTCACTTGGGGAAGAGATAAAGGGTATATAGGGCTGTTCATTAGGAAAAAGGGTAGAAAGAACATTCTGGGCCAAGGGTAAGCAAATTAAAGGCCATGGGGCAAATCCAGTTCATCACATATATTTATAAATATATATTTGATCAGCTGATAGCCATGCCCACTCATTTACTCAGTGTCTGCAGCTGCCTTTGGATAAGATGGCAGATTTCAGTAGTTGGGAAAGAAATTATATGATTTGCAAAGTCTGAAATATTTATTATCTGCATCTTCACAGGCAACACGTTATCGACCTATATTCTAGGCAGAAGGAATAGGATATGCAAAAGCCCTGTGGCCAGAGAGAGAATGAGTAGAAACAATTGAGAAAAAGCCTATGTAATCAAAATGAGTAGAGTAAGGGGAGAGATGATAAGAGATGGTAAACAAGGTGAGAGATGAAACCAGAAAGATAGGTGGGCCAAAACCAGATGAAGTCTTGAGGGCCACATTAAGGAGTTTGGGCTTTATCCTGAAGGCAATCTGAAGCCGTTGGAATCTCTTAGGCATGAGGCAGATAGACTTGACATGATTAGTTTATATGGGAAGGCCACTGAAGCTACACTATGACAAATGGATTGAAGGAAGATGAAGTGGAGGCAAATACAACACAACAGATTTTTGAAGGAGACTAACCAGTCCATCCTAAAGGAGATCAGTCCTGGGTGTTCTTTGGAAGGACTGATGCTAAAGCTGAAACTCCAGTACTTTGGCCATCTCATGCGAAGAGTTGACTCATTGGAAAAGACTCTGATGCTGGGAGGGATTGGGGGCAGAAGGAGAAGGGGACGACAGAGGATGAGATGGCTGGATGGCATCACCGACTCGATGGACGTGAGTTTGAGTGAACTCCAGGAGTTGGTGATGGACAGGGAGGCCTGGCGTGCTGCGATTCATGGGGTTGCAAAGAGTCAGACACGACTGAGCGACTGACCTGAACTGAACTGAACTGAACAATTTGCTCAGGATAAGCAAACTACTATAAAACTTTGAAATTTCATTGATTTATCATAACAAAGAATTGCTTACTTACATTGCAGCACAAATGGACTGGAGGTGGACTCTCCCTCCTGAGAATCACCAGAGTTCTCTACTCAGCCGGCAGCATCTGTGGGAAGAGGGCCAGGGATTTTTGTGGGGAGGTTTATAAAGGCAGGACTAGAAAAAACACAATCACCTCCACTCATATCCCTGGCAAAAATTCAGTCATATGATCACACCTAACTGCCTGAGAAACAGAGAAACATGGATACTGATGGGTCTTTGCAGGAAGCAACTAGTAGCTCCTGGCCTAAGCCTCCATCAATAACTATGAAAAGCGATCCATATTGTTGCTAATTTTAAGCAAATATTCACTGTAGAGCTGCTTCATTATAACATGGCTTGTTGATATTTGTTTTATATATACAGTATATATTGATAGTATATTAGCTTCAAACACTTTTTCAAACTATAAGTCACTACCCATTAGTGGATCATGAATCAATTTAGTGAATTATAGCCATAATTTTAAAAAATAATAAAAGAGACTGTTTAAAATATCTGAGCACATCACACATAGTAAGAAAAATATGTTAGTAAAACTTTTCTTCAGATGCACACATATATACTGGTGCTGCTGCTGCTAAGTCGCTTCAGTCATGTCTAGAGAAGGCAACGGCACCCCACTCCAGTACTCTTGCCTGGAAAATCCCATGGATGGAGGAGCCTGAAAGGCTGCAGTCCATGGGGTCACTGAGGGTCTGACACGACTGAGTGACTTCACTTTCACTTTTCACTTTCATGCATTGGAGAAGGAAATGGCAACCCACTCCAGTGTTCTTGCCTGGAGAATCCCAGGGATGGGGGAGCCTGGTGGGCTGCCGTCTATGGGGTCGCACAGAGTCGGACATATATACTGGATCATAGTAAAAAATACATATTGTGGATCATGGTCAAAAATTTTGAAAAAACACTGACCCATAAGATAAATGGATAGTCCTATTTAATGCCAGTCTTAGAGTTCCAAGATAGTTTTTTTAATCAATAGATAATCTATGCATTCCCTCAATTGATGTATTCTAATGTTTATGTTCATTAGGATCAATATTGTGCTTTTGAAGATGAATGTTTAGGGGCATTCACTGGTTATTCACTCAGAGAATTTTTTAAAAAACATATTCAGTGCATAATCTACAACTATATTTAGTGAATGATAACTCCTAAATTTAAAAACAGAACACAACAAAAAAACACCTCAAAAGAAAATCAATTAGAAGAAGAAATTCAGCAACGGGACACAAACCAGTAGACAAAGCCAATCTGTCACTAAACTCACTTTTCTCTTCTGTGCGTAGTGACCAGGGGCACTGAGAGAAATTAAAAGACCCAACCTGACATTTTTGTACTGAAAAAATAGTTTCCAATAATACCCTGATGATAGTCAGTTTGATTTGGGGTAAAGAATACAGTCTATTCAGCAAACAGTTTTGTTCCTACACATCGTTTATTCCCTATTTAAGTGACTCTCTAAACACACACACAGACTACAGGTGCCTATGAATGTTTAAAAGCAAGCAACCAGAAACTTGATCTTGCCAGCCCTCCCTGGGATCCAATTCACTTAACAGTCTACCAAGGTCACAAGAGTTATCAAAGATTTTTCTTATTTAATTAGAATACTAAGTAGTTAGTTAACCAAGTTGTCATCAGGGGTAATTTCTCACTGTTATTTCATGATTATTTCATCATGGCAGAGTGAAGAAGTGTGAGCTGTGTTGTTTGAAGCCAGCAGTTTGTAAAGCCACAGCTGAGATGAGCCTGATATGTATATTTCAAGAATGTTATAGGCAATACATTGCAGAGTTTTATTAATAGGTCTGGAAGGGACCTATATATGGGTCATGTACATCTCATCATATTGATGAGAAAATATGTGTTGAAGTGATCCACTGGGATTCAACCCAGGTTTTCATCTGTCAATTCATCTTACTTTACTGCTTCCCTTTGAAAACACCCATGTTTGCATGGGGTGAGCCCCTGAGTTCCACAGGGTCTACTGCTCTGATTCTCTGACAGATGGAGGGAAGACATCTGAACAGCTGGGGCTCTGCATTGCACCAGGTCTGCTTTTCTGGGATGGACTGAGCAGCTGCTTTAGGCAACACACTCTGTATTTCAGAAGCAACACTGAAGGCAGCGAGGCAGGTGAACAGAACAGATGGTCTCTGATTGACACACTTAACATCCTACACTCCTCAAAGGGCAGTCTGACTCTCCATGCCTGCATCGCAAGGAGATGCTGTCCATGCATTGTATCACTGTGTGTTCCTCTACAAGCCTGTGTGTCTTCATTTACTTCTGAAACATTTATGATATGCTGAGGACACGTTATGTGGCAGGTCCATAACAAGAAAACAATAGCAATGAAAAACAGGGTGAAATATTTTAAGTGACACCCTAAAAGTATATATGCTTCCCAGGTGGCTCAGTGGTAAAGAATTCTTCTGACAATGCAGGAGACGCAGATTTGATCCCTGGGTCAGAAGATCACCTGGACGAGAAAATGGCCAACGCACTCCAGTATTCTTGCCTAGGAAATACCACGGATAAAGGAGTCTGGCGGCCGATAGCCCATGGGATCACAAAGAGTAGGACACGACTTAGTGATGGAATCGCAACAACAAAAGTACACAAATAGAGTTAAAACTAAGTTATATTTATTGCATCCATGCATATAGGACTTGAAGTTAGATTTAAAGACGTCAGCTTCACAGACAAATCATTGCCTTGGCTTTCATGTTTTCTGGTGATCAGCACTATTCTGACTTAGTTTTCCTGGGAACACGAGTGTCTGTTGTGCAATATTGATGAACTTGAGTTTGGAGCTCCTAGCACTGTATCTCTCTCTATGAATAATAGGGAACACATAAATGATTAAAACAAGGCAACCAGAAACCTGATCTTACCAGAACTCCTTGGTATCAAATTCATTTATCAGCCCACCAAGGTTACCGACCTCAATTCCCTAGAGCCTAGCAACTAAAATGATTAACTGGTCCATTCTCTTATTTCATTCATTTAATTTGAAGGAGAAAAAAGTGAAAATATTTTTAATGAATTGACCTGTACACAATTACATTTAGCTTGCTGCATCCTCTAAAATATGTACTAATGGTACATATACCCCAACAGAGATAAGAGTGAACAAAGAAATATAGCTTTTATTACATATCTTCTTCATATTAATTAACCTGTTATCCCAGGTTTAGTCCTCTCTCTACAATTCTCCAGACTATTCTAACCACAAATGCATATGAATTGAAAGAATACGCTGGTAGATATAAAGATCTAATTGGATTTCTCTAGAAGAAATAAACATTTAAGGGAATTTTTAAACTGTATTTACATTTGTAGTGATTAATGGAGAATCCTAATGCTGAGTAAAGCATCAGTTCAGTTCAGTTCAGTTCAGTCGCTCAGTCATGTCCGACTCTTTGCAACCCCATGAATCACAGCACGCCAGGCCTCCCTGTTCCATCACCAGCTCCCGGAGTTCACCCAGACTCACATCCATCGAGTCGGTGATGCCATCCAGCCATCTCATCCTCTGTCGTCCCCTTCTCCTCCTGCCCCCAATCCCTCCCAGCATCAGAGTCTTTTCCAATGAATCAACTCTTCGCATGAGGTGGCCAAAGTACTGGAGTTTCAGCTTTAGCATCATTCCCTCCAAAGAACACCCAGGGCTGATCTCCTTTAGGATGGACTGGTTGGATCTCCTTGCAGTCCAAGGGACTCTCAAGAGTCATCTCCAACACCACAGTTCAAAAGTGTCAATTCTTCGGCACTCAGCCTTCTTCACAGTCCAACTCTCACATCCATACATGACCACAGGAAAAACCATAGCCTTGACTAGACGAACCTTTGTTGGCAAAGTAATGTCTCTGCTTTTGAATATGCCATCTAGGTTGGTCATAACTTTCCTTCCAAGGAGTAAGCATAGTTTCCCTCAAACCTCAAGGCAAAATTATTCTGTTAGACGTTTCATGAAAATGATATCACTTTCTTCATGGAATAATAAGCACAGAGAAAATAATAACAGCATATGTGTGGATTTATTTATTTTCATTGCAATGACCAAATAATCAAAGGATCAATTCTTTCTAAGCACCTGTACAGCACTATGTAGTATTTTAATATGATTAAGGTGGATTATACTCAGCAGTGTATTGGTCAATATTTAACAACTGGTTAGGGTGTGGGAGCCCTGATTTGCAGTGTGTTGGTATCTATGTGATAAATACACATACCATGACTGATGTCAAGCCTTCAATATAAATTCACTGGACACGGAGTAAAGAAGAAATGTGTTGTAATGCATCATTATACAGTATTTTCTCCATACAGAATCTGCCATATTTAGTAAATAAAAAGCGAAAATATCCAGTTAAATCTGAATTTCAGATAACCAATACATAATTGTTTTAGTGTAAGAATTTCTATGTGATATTTGAGACATGCTTAGAAATTTATTCACTTTTTTTTCTGAAATTTAAATTTATCTGGGCATCCTGGATTTTATCTGGCATTCCTAATGTCAAGGCCATAGGCATAACCTAAAGGGCATAAATAATACTAAAATGGAATGAGTTTTGAGGATTTTTTTTACCTTTCTTTTGAAAATAATTTACATTTTAAGTTTATATAATTTGATTTTTTAATAATGGCTGTGTTTGAAAACTGGCTCACAAAATTCCTAACAATTTAACCATTTGCTGTTGCAAGTCAGTGCTAGCACACCTCTGATGTTATATTTAAGTATAATACATCTAAGCCAGAGAGTTAGACTTTGAAAATGCAATGATAGTACAAATCTTAAAGTGTAGCTTTATTATTCATAATATCACTGTGAATTTAAAACAGCTCATAAACATGGCTTCATTCACTTTCCACTGAAATAAATTTCAGTGGAATTGACCTCTCCCAACCCCCATACCACCCCTTAACTCCCACTCCTGGAAAAACTTCTCTGTAGCAAGGAAAAATGCACTTTCAGATTTCTTCCTTTCCATTTTTAGAGATTTGTGTCATGACCAGCCATCTTTTGAATTGGGTGATCTTATGAAAAAGCTCTAACTTCAAATCTTCTGCCACTTTTCCATGGGCTGAAGGATCGAGATCCAGAGTAGGTGGTCATTTTGTTTCCATCTTTAGCTGAGCACTTTGATCAGATACTGGTAACTTAAAGATAAGCCTGGAATTCTGTTTGGGGTACAGGTGAAAAATCTGTACCAGTTCACAGAGTAATTGGATTAGGAGTGTGTAGGCTTGCAGATAAAGAGAAGAAAATGGGATTAAGATGAGCTCTAGAGAACTGGGTATGGAGGAAGCCTCAACAACTGTTTACCTGATTTTGAAAGTAATAAAAAAACAAGATAAAATAAATGAAGCAAGTATCCTTCACTTTAGTCAAACTTAACACTCAGAACATTTTCTCTTTTTGACATGAGGGTATTTCTATTTCATGGTAAAAGCTTGCATTGTGAATTCTTTCTCTGTGTGTGTGTGTATACACACACACACACACACACACACACACACAGTTTTTTTTTTTTTTTTTTGGATTAAGCTTTATTTTAGGTTTTCTCCAAGTGATGAATACCCAGCACACATTCTATTTCATATTACAAGTTTAATTTTAATTTAAAATTAAATTAAGTTTCAGTCAACATTTGCCCTATATGTTGATTTCAGAACACCAGATGCAGCATTAAAACAGTAGTTTGTATTTTATGTCAGAACCTGTACCTGACAAAGACATCTAGGTGAAAAATACCAAATTTTGATATCAACACTAGTTCTGTAATCTAGCTTATTTTCTTAATTTTCTCATTTCTTATATTAGAAAATTGTGTCACAAATAGACCCTAATGTTGGGAATGATTAACGGCAAAAGAAGAAGGCAGCAGATGATAAGATGGTTAGAGAGTATGACTGATTCGGACATGAATTTGAGCAAACTTCAGGAGATAGTGAAGGACAGGGAAGCCTGGTGTGCTGCAGTCCATGGGGTCGCAAAGAGTCAGCAGCAACTTAGCGACTGAATACCAGCAACATCACAAATAGGATGGTTGAAGTCGTTTCCATTTGAAGTCTTCAACATGTTTGAAATCTTTTCTATTAATTCAAATATTAACTCAGCAAAATACTCTTCTAGGTTCCTCATAGATATTTATAGACTTTAGTTACCAAACTTGAGTTTTCATTATACCAGAAATCTATATTATTGGTAGCAATTGAACAAGACAGAATTGAACCATTTTACTAGTATAACAAGGTCTTAAAATCTTCTTCTGGACTTCCCTGGTGGAGCAGTGGATAGGAGTTCACTTGCTAGTGCAGCAGACATGGGTTTGATCCCTGGTCAGGGAAGATTCTACATGCTATGGGGGCAACTAAGCTTGTGTAAGCCACAGCTACTGAAGCTCATTCACCTAGAGCCTGCACTCCTCAACAAGAGAAGCCACTGCAAGGAGTGCCCTGGCACTGCAATGAAGAGTAGCCTTGCCAGGAGCAACTAGAGAAAGCCCTTGTGCAGCAACAAAGACCCAGCACAGCCAAAAATTAATTAATGAATGAATTTTAAAAAGCTACATATTCCTCTAAAATAGCTTATCCAGGGAATTCCCTGGAGGGCCAGTGGTTAGTGCTCCATTTCCACTGCAGGAGGCCTGGGTTCAATCCCAGGATTTGATGTGTGGTCGGGGAACTAAGATCCCACATGCTGTGGCCCTAAAGTAAATTAATTAATTAATTTTTAAAATAAATTAGCTTATCAATATTCCAACCATAACCAGCTAAAAAGTAGAATGGACAAAATATAAGTGAATGAGAATAATATTTCTGACTTGCTTTTTCCACTACTCATTTCATTTTTGTTGCTGTTGTTGTTGTTATTCTTATCCAGGAACTCAAGGTGTCTTTATCCAGTGGAATGGTCCAATTCCATTCCTAAAGCTTATGAATCCTGTGGTTCTGACTTGTTTGGCTGCTGTAATTTTCTATCAGCTTTACTTTTGGACCTGAAAATACTGAAAGACAGCCCAGAGAATCCCCTGGCTTTCACATATAGGCCTCCAGTTGTTTAGCAGCAACCCAATTTCCTCTTGGTAATTAGAATGAATCATGTTACCTGGTGGATTAATCCCCTTCTTTTCCTCTCTGCTCAGTAGCACAAGGATTCCAAAATGGCAAGGTGGTAGTGTCATCTTCCAATTCAACAGAACTACTATTGTATTCCCAGTGGAGTATTCCACTCTTGGGAAATAAAAACTCTAAGCCAAAAGATGGGTGGGCTTCCCTGGTGGCGCTACAGTTAAAGAATCTGCTTGCAAAACAGGAGACACCTGAGATGCAGTTTTGATCCCTGCATTGGGAAGATCCCTTGGAGGAGGAAATGACAACCCACCCCGGTACTCTTGCCTGAAAACTCCCATGGACAGAAGAGCCTAATACAGTCCAAAAGGTCTCAAAGAGTCAGACAGACACAACTGAACGACCTGACACACACAAGCCAGCAGATCTCACAGTATAGGGACAGAAAGCAAAAATTCCGCAAGTAAGTTAAAAACTGAGAAACTATAACTTAAAAACTGGCACAATTGTTAAATGAACAAAAATAATAAAGTATACATACATCTTAATGGGCTTCCCTGGTGGCTCAGCCTGAAATGCAGGATACCCTGTTTCGATCCCTGGCTCAGGAAGGTTCCCTAGAGGAGGAAATGTCAACCCATCCTGTACTCTTGCCTGTAGAATTTCATGGACAGAGGAGCCTGGAGGGCTATAGTCCCTGGTGTCACAGAGTTGAACGTGACTAGGTGACTAACACACACACGCACACACACACACACACACACACACACCTTAATTAACATACTAGAGAAGGCAATGGCACCCCAGTCCAGTACTCTTGCCTGGAAAATCCCATGGACGGAGGAGCCTGGTGGGCTGCAGTCCATGGGGTCGCTGAGGGTCGGACACAACTGAGCGACTTCACTTTCACTTTTCACTTTCATGCATTGGAGAAGGAAATGGCAACCCACTCCAGTGTTCTTGCCTGGAGAATCCCAGGGACGGGGGAGCCTGGTGGGCTGCCGTCTCTGGGGCCACACAGAGTCGGACACAACTGAAGTGACTTAGCCGTAGCAGTAGCAGCAGAGAAACAAAATTACAACCATGAAATGAAATCAGAATATTATATAAAAGGAATACTCAAAGAATACTTAGGAAAGAGATCTTAGAAATTAAAAATGTAATAGCAGAACTTTTTAATTTAATATAAGAGGATGAGAATAAAGCTCTGGGAATGTCACAGAAATTTTTTAAATTAATTAAAAGAAAATAAAAGAGAAAAGATACAAAAGTTAGAGGACCAGTCCAAAAAGTTCATCATCCAATTGATAATATTTCAGAAAAAGAGGAAAAAATAGACAAAGGAAGATATTTAACAAAAAACTGAGAGAAAGTCTTCCAGAATTCAAGAATGTGAATAAAAATGTCCATAACAGTAGACTGAACATAGACCCACACTAAGGTTCATTGTCACTGATCACATACACTTAGAACAGAAAAGATCTTACAAGTTTCTAGAGAGAGAGAAAAAAGTTACATACAAAGGATCAGGTAAAAGGATCCCACTAGCAATACTGGAAGGAGCTGTTGCTACTACAGTCTATATGGCAGACCTTGTTCCCACCTTGAGGAAAGCTTTGCTCAGTCAGACCTTGTGCAGGAGTGCATTATATTTACATAAAAGACAGAAGATGAATAAAGAGAAGGGTAGAGATGCTCTAGTTTAATCAGGTATAGGGAGCCTGGCGCCCTCTCTGCATCTTCTGTTCTTTGAACACAGGACATTGGTACAAAACTGCTGTCCTGACAAACTTACCACTGTATTATCATCTCAGGGTTAGGGGATGGTAGTGTCTCAGCAGTGAAAGGATTCAGCTTCAGTAAATCCCAGGAAGATGTCTGCCTATCATTCTGGTTTTAAGCTTTCAGAGAATTATCTATATTATTAAGTTTGGAATAGTTTAGCTTTATCATCCATTCAATAAATGAGTGCCTTCTGTAGGTAAAGCACTGAGGATACAGTGTGAAGAGTCCTTACCAGGAAGATGGGCTTTTAACACCTAATTACGCCATCAATTATTTAATTACAATTGTGTTGAGTGCTATGAAGAGAAAGTACAGGATGCTTTGACAGTGTGGGGCTGAGAAGACTTCCTTGAGGAAATGACATTTACAAAGATCACTGGTTGATTAGTGGGAATTAATTAGTCCAAGAGATTGCAAATCCAAACTCCTTCTGGGTGGCAAGCAGCTAACACCAATGTGTACCTGGCAGGGGTAAGACTGAAAGAAAAACAAAAGGTCCTAAGGCAGATTGGAGGAAGTCTACTGGCCTTAAGGCATTCAAATTCAAGCTTTAAAAATCTCTGGACTGGCCAAACAAAAGAGGTCTGCAGCCAAAGACAGCAGAAGGCCTGGCATGCTGCTCGGGCTCTCAGATGCAGGCAGGAGGAAAAGCAGAAACAATGGCCCTGAGGCGGGAAGAGCTGTCTGTTTTGATGAACCAGAAAACAGCAACCTTAATGGATGAAGGAGAGAATGGGTCCACCCTGGCAGATGATGGACAGGAGCCATGTCACTCAAGGCCTCATCGGCAGGAGAGGGCTAAGGTCTTCATCCCAAGTATCCTTGGATGCACTGAGGGTTTTAAGCAGAGAAGTGAACTAATTCAAGTTGTATTTTTAAAATCTCACTGGGCAACAATTTTAAAATCTCACTGGGAAGCAGCAGTTCGGAAGCCATTGTGGTGGTTCCATCTCTCCCTTAGTTTTTCATCTACATTATGTAAATAACTGTATGTGTCTTCAAGCAGCCTTACACCTGTATTCCTCACCCTAGGTGACCAAATTTGATGTTTCCTTCTTAGCCCCAATGCTGACAAAAAAGAAAAAATTGCCATTATCAGTGCTCTGGAGTGGAATCTTCCATGTGCTGGCTGATATGGCAGTTGGTTCACTTTCTGAAACCAGGATTGCTAAGACAGTCAAGCCTCAAGAAATTCATGTGACTGGGGAAAGAGATACTTAAGCCAATAAATATTAAGTGCTATGGTGCTAGCAGTGCTAATGTAAATCTGAAGTATTACAAAAGCAAGCGAACATGTGCCTAACGTACCAGAGGAGGGGCAAATCAAGCAAACGTAAAAACTGTTGCTGGATTGATCATTTGCTCTAGGATTCTAAAAACAATTCTTCTTTCAAGATGATCTCATGCAGACTTTGCCAATTAACAGATATAAACGTATATGATTATCTGATTTGGTGTATGAATAACTTGCATCATTTGTTTGTCCACTCTCTTGGTGACGCCATTCTTGGTTCTTAAAGAGCCAAGAAGAAAGGAAGTGCTGTGAGTCAGCAAGTCTCCATAATGTTTATTTAAAGATGAAAACTTGAAGTTGGGGGAAAAATGAGTAAGCCAGACACATTTGCTTCCTCTTTTAAAAAATGGAAATGACAAACTCTTGCAACTTTCATACTCTGACCGACATGATGTATTTGTGTTTTTGTTGTTCTTGTACAAGACAAATTGGGTGAGCCTTCTGATATTAAATCATCTTTTTTCAACTTGTTTATTCATTGGTATATTTGGGCTCAAAATTAATTTCTTCTCTCTTTTTCTCTGCCTACCACTTTGCATAAAACATACTTATATGATATTAATGCTACAAATAAAAACACTGGGATTAAACATCATTTCCTTAGTAAAATATACCTTCCTTGATGTAGTAATCTTTCCTTTTTATGATGTCTGTAAATCTAGATTCAGAACTCTCTAGGCTTGTGTTAAGACTTCACTTTATAGCTATTTTGTCCTTGGATAACTCACACAAAATCTTGTGGTGTTGGAAAATCAATTTTTATGCCAAGACCATTTATTTCTGCTCTTGATCAAGGCAAAGGCTCTATGCTACAATCTCTAGGGTGGAGGGAGATTTCCATTGCTCTGAATAGGGAACAGAAGACCTGGGAGTTTCTTTAACACAAGGATTTTCACCCACATTCCCATGACTAGCATGGCAGTACAGCTGTGGGGCTGGCAGATCGTCCAGAAGTGAGCCACACACGGTTGGCATCATCATGCTGATTGATTCCTTTTCAGAGTGTTGTTCCAATGCCTCAGACATACACCCACACATCTCCTAAACCTGGTTTTCCCTCCAAATGACCAAACTAAAGGCGAATAAAACGATTGTTGTCACATCTCTCTCTTTTTACTTTGATTCATACAGTCCTTAGCAACCAGAGTGGAGAAGGCAATGGCACCCCACTCCAGTACTCTTGCCTGGAAAATCCCATGGATGGAGGAGCCTGGTGGGCTGCCGTCCATGGGGTCACTAAGAGTCAGACACGACTGAGCACCTTCACTTTCCCTTTTCATCATTGGAGAAGGAAATGGCAACCCACTCCAGTGTTCTTGCCTGGAGAATCCCAGGGACGGGGGAGCCTGGTGGGCTGCCGTCTATGGGGTTGCACAGGGTCGGACATGACTGATGTGACTTAGCAGCAGCAGCAATAGCAACCAGAGTACCTACATTAGGGCACATTGCAATGGTTGTCATAACTCAAGAAACCAAATTTCTGATCTTTTCAAGAAATGTGTGTCAATCTTTTGATAGTTAAAAGATTTAAAACCTGAAACTGATAGGCAAAATACATCATCTTCCACTAAAAACTTTTTGAGCTGGATAGTTCACATGGAATAGAGTTAATAATGGTAATAATAAATAGGTAATGACTACTGTGTGCCATGTGTTAAGACTATATTATATTATAGTCTTACTATATTATAGTAAGTCTATACTATATTATTTCATTTACTCTTACAACTATAAATGGTAATATAAGGAGACTGTGTTTTATTTTGATGTAAAACATATTTTTTTGCTTCACTTATACTTTGCTTCACTTTACCTAAAAGTTGTTATTTAGTTTAGCACAGTATCTATCATATAGGAAGTATTCATTGTATTCACTTATTCAAACAAGTATTCTTGAGTGAATGCCTTAAAAGTGTCTTTCAAATGGTAGTTCTGATATGGCTATTTAGATGTCTCTAAACCAAAAAGCAATTTTTGAGAAGCACTACCAAGATGAAAGTTACCCTTCCTTCTCTTAGAGGCGTACACATTTATATGACAAACACTTCATTAGTAAAGTAAAACATGGGAGGCAGATGTGGTAGAGTGGAAAGAACCAGAAGCACTGGCTTTGAACGCCCCACCTACGTTCTGCTCTAGAGTCCCAGGCAGTCTAGCCCTCCCCAGCTTGCAGCTGGTATTGGGCACAGGAGAGTGGACAAGACATCCCCCCGCCAACCCCTGGGAGATGTAAACAGATGCTTAGGGTCACATTCCCATGAACTGAGGGTGAGGGCAGGGCTGCAGACTAGACAGTGACTGTGGGTGTCCGTGCAGATATGACTCAGGACAGCCAGGTGTTCGGAGCTCACCACAGACACACCAGGTGCAAGCTGGGGAGGGCCCAGGCTGCCAGGATAATCCTTCCTCTGGGAGGACTCAGATTTGTGTCTCTCTGGACCCAGGCAACTGAACTGGAAAAGTTCCAACTCCTTAGCTTGCTACCAAAGTGTTCTCAGGATCTCGCTCTAGTAGAATTTACTTCTCACCACCTTCAGCCTGTTCTGTGCCACAACCCAACAGCTAGTTTATGGGGCTGGAAAGTGCTCAGTATTTTCCTAGGGCTAGGCATCGCCCCCGCTATTTCCACTACCTGGGGCACCGCATCTCCACCCACCACGACTTGTCCAAACCCCTGTCTCCTTCAGAACCCAGCACCAAAAGCCTCCCCTGGATAGAATACTCTCTGACTCTCCCGCTCTCTCCAGACCCGTCAGACATTAACTTATTCTCTTCAGCAGACTTACAGCACTTTCTCAGTATTTCCCAGTTGCCACTTTCTTCTTTGAGTCAGTCATTTGTGTCTGTGGCTTAATTGCCTTTATGAGAATAGAAGCCCCTGGGAGAGGATTTAAGTCAAACATTTTTGTACTTACCCCAAGACCTGGGCTCAGTGCCTTATATGAAGCTGTCACCCAATAAATACTTATTGAGTTAATAATTGTCTATATTGCTGCCTTGCCTGGTATGCTGAGTGAATAAATAATCATAGTTTAATGGTTCATATATGTACACAAGTTATGGAGAAGAATGGCAACATGGAGAAAGCAGATCACATTATACGACAAAACATAAATGGTGATGTGTGTGTTCAAATGGATACAAAAATATATGTCCTCAAATAATACTGCTCTTAGTGAGAGGTAACAATAAATCAATTTGGTATTAACTACAAACAGCACAGGCTTTCTGACAATCTCAAAGGAATAAGAGGAAAGAGGTGAACAGAGGGTTTGAAGACACTAATTTCAGACTTGCCCTGGGAGTGGGCACGCAGAGAGGCAAGAAAGCCTGACTCCCACCTGCAGTGGAAATGCATCTGTGTTAACTATCCAATCGTGAAATGCACTGTTTTATGACTTCAGTCATTCCTGCTTTACTGAGAGCAAATGAGGGAGCGATAATGAGGAGACCTGCTGCCTATCTCCCCCTCTCCTGGGGCCTCCACCTGCCACAGCAGGACTACCCCTCCTACCCGCGCCTCCCTCTGTGTTTCCTTACCAGCTCAGAAGGCTCTGCTGCACTTCCTTCTTCCAAGGGAAACACCAAGGCCAAGGGATGCTCCAATGTAAGTCCTGAGGAATTCATGCCATGTCATCAGCCTAGCTAGTCATGAGCTTTAATTAGCTGGTTCCATTTGTCTGGGTTTGGGAGATAAAAGTATCATGTTGAACTGCAAGACTGATTTTCATTCTGGAAATGAACGTATAGTTCTTACCTGATCTGTTGCAAAGTCCCCATGGCTTTTGCCCTTGGGAATGATTAGGTGCCCTTGAGAGGCTGTGTCCTTGAGCAGAGGTAGTGCCGGCTCCCATAGCTACCAAAACCCCCAGAGGATCAGAATGTGGAGGCTTCACTGCAACTGGAGAGAGACCTAGGCAACGTTAGAGCACTTCAGGAGCTCACATTCTATGACTCAACCAACACTGCATTGAAAGAGATTGTCTTTACAAGGACCTGGGTCCTGACCTTCAGTCCTGGCTGAAAGGAATGGTACAGCACGGCCTTGAAGGAGAAGTGAACAGACTTCCATTATTTTATATTGGGAAAACTCTGCCTTCTTGGTAAAGGCCAGGAATTTGACATATAAATGGAAACACAGGCAATTTAAATGAGATGATCTAAAGTTTTAACTGAATTAGATGAATCAAATCATTCACTTTCATTCTAAAACTCTATTTCCATTCAATCCAATTACTTCTCTCTACGACTTTGGCTTTAAAGGGATGTCAGCAGCGATTGCACTGGATTCCCGCTCCCCGACCTCCGCCTCCCCAGTTTTCATGGTAAAGGTGCAGGGATTAAGTGATTGCAGCAGCCAGACGCACGTGCCTCCCAGGGGCAGACACTAGCTAAGGACACCATCTAAACGGATGCGCTTTAAAATACTGGTTTCCTAGAGATTGTTACACTAAGTGCAGTAAGTCAGAGAGAGAACGACAAATATTATACGATATTGCTTATACATGGAATCTAAAACATAATAAATAAATGGAATAAATGAACCTATTTACAAAAAAGAAAGAGAGTCACAGATGGAAAAAGCAAACTTATGTTTATCAAAGTGGAGGAGGGATAAACTGAGATATTGGGATTGACAGATATACATAACTATATATTAAATAGATAACTAATAAGAATGCTACTGTATAGCACAGTGAACTCTATTCAATACTCAGTAATAACCTCTACAAGTGGATAGATGTATATTATACATATATAAACTGATTCACTTTGCTGTACAGCAGAAACTAACACAATATCATAAAGCAGCTATACTCCAATAAAAATTAATTTTAAAAAATACTAGTTTCTTTTGTTTTTTGTACCCTCTTGTTCTCTTTGCCCCCTCACCCTCCATAGAAAGTTAAGATATGTGTGCTCCTCCTCAAGGGCTTAGCAACTTAGCTCTCATAAATCCTCTACATTTATCTTTCACCAACATTAAAGGCCAGCAGTTCAGTTCACAGATTGAGGGGTGTGTACTTCCCTCAGGGCACAGTGGATGAGAATTTGCCTGCCAGTGCATGAGACACGGGTTCAATCCCTGGTCCAGGAAGATTCCACAGGCTGCAGAGCAACTAAGCCCATGTGCCACAACTAACGAGCCCACGTGCTGCAGCCATGGAAGCTCACGCACCTGGAGCCTGGGCTTTGCAAAAGTGAAGCCACCACAATGAGAAGCCCTTGCTTGGCCACGAGAGAGTAGCCCCTACTCTGCAATTAGAGAGAGCCGGCGCAGCAATGAAGACCCAGCTCAGCTGAAAATACATAAATAAATATAGCAGTGCGTACATGTCAAATTGAGGGGTGTGACATCAGGTAGAAAGGGCACACAATGGCCTCCTCAGCTGTTGGGAAGGTGTCCAGGGACCTCCCCTCATCTCGTGGACTTGGTGGAAGCATTATCTCAGGTAATTACTGTCCTCAAAACCCAAACCAACCTTGTCCTAGCCCACTCTCACTCTCATGAAAGTTATTAACCTGGCTTATGGGTGGACATAACCATATGTGGCAAAATGAAGGTTTCACAGCTTTGACTGGCTCCGTGAACACAGATTAGCTCTAGACTAAAGTCCCCCAAGTCAATTAAATGTAAGCTAACTGCAAAACCATTCCAGTTGATTTTGTTACACATATTGGGCTTCACAGAAGTTAAATTCTCTCAAGTTTTGAGGTTGGAAATTTTGTGGACAAATTGAGAAAACAAGCATTTGTTAGCAATGTTACTGACTGAATTTCTTGCTGAATTCTGCTCCCAAACAGTACACAAATATGAATATTGTTGTTTTTAATCACTAAGTTGTGTCTGACTCTTTTGCAACCCCATGGACTGTAGCCTGCCAGGTGCCTCTGTCCATGGGATTTCCCTGGCAAAAATACTGGAGTGACTTGTCATTTCCTTCTCCAGAGGATATTCCTGACCCAAGGATCAAACTCATGTTTCTTGCATTGGCAGGTTTCTTTACCACTGAGCCACCAGGGAAGCCCCACAAATATGAATAGAGGATTTGCTATTACTGCTTCATCATTGTGTGATGGAATATTTCTGTCTGTATTTTTGGAGTTCTGAATCCTGGAATTAAACTCCTGCCACTTAAACTGTGAAAGGTAGTCAAATTCCCAGAAAAATGTCAAACTAAGAATAATGTCTCCATAAACTATTGAACCATTAGGGTGTGGTCAAATCAAAAGTTTTGCTCTTGATGGTGGCTGATTTCATATAATTGACTTTTGTAAGTATCATGTCATAAAACTAGCAATGGTGCTACACTTAGAATCACCTGGAAGCTTTGAAAAATGTGGTGCTCTGAACCTCCCTTAGATGGAATCAAACTCTTTCCTGTAATGGGGCCTGAGTGTTAGAATTCATTCAGTTCAGTTCAGTTCAGTCACTCAGTCATGTCTGACTCTTTGTGACCCTATGAATCGCAGCACACCAGGCCTCCCTGTCTATCACCAACTCCTGGAGTTTACCCAAACTCACGTCCATCGAGTCAGTGATGCCATCCAGCCATCTCATCCTCTGTCGTCCCCTTCTCCTCCTGCCCCCAATCCCTCCCAGCATCGGGGTCTTTTCCAATGAGTCAACTCTTCACATGAGGTGGCCAAAGTACTGGAGTTTCAGCTTCAGCATCAGTCCTTCCAATGAACACCCAGGACTGATCTCCTTTAGGATGGACTGGTTGGATCTCCTTGCAGTCCAAGGGATTCTCAAGAGTCTTCTCCAACACCACAGTTCAAAAGCATCAATTCTTTGGCGCTCAGCTTTTTTCACAGTCCAACTCTCATATCCATACATGACCACTGGAAAAACCGTAGCCTTGACTAGACTAGACTTGACCAGATTAGAATTCATTAAAGCCCCCTAAATGAATCTAATATGCAGTAAGAATTGAAAATCACCAAGCTCTAGCCTAAAATGCAAATTTAAGAGGTATTATGTCTGGAAAACAAACCAAAACAATACTGTAATAATTATAATTGTTAATAACAGAATAACAAAATTAGCAGAACTAATTTCCTGATTAACTAAACTGCCCGTTACTCTAGGTACTTAAATTCCTAGAAGTCCAAATCTCCATCCATATTGCCATTTGAGGGACAAATGATATTTTATTTGTGCAGACTACATGGTGTAGCATGGTAGACCTTGCAGCAAAGGGACTTAAGATCACTTTCCCAAAGGTAGCTTGGACTCAAAGCTAGGGAAGCCTGGCAGGAAATGAGGTGGGGAATGTTGATCAAGGTGGTTCCAATAGGAGGGCTGCCCTTCCCCCTCATCCACACTCAGGACAGGTGGGGGTCTCTGGGCACATGTTCCATGAAAGTTCTTCACTAGCTGCCAGGGAAGGAATGGGCCTTCCCCTAGCCCTGCAGGAGTAAATTCTTTACAGAACTAAATTGGGCCTTCTATACCAAGAAGACCCTATTCCTTTATCCATCATTTTCTTTCCATTGTTTGCAGGGCTCAACTAATCAACAGGAATTATAACACTTTCCTGACAAGACCAAGGCTGCCCCTTCACCTGGGATGACTCCACTTTTGGAAGCTACTGTGTCCAGCTGGGTTACAGTCCCTGATGAGAGCTTCATCTGCTTCCAAGAAATGATTGAAATTACCTTCGTAAGATTAAGCTGAGCAGTTCGTGTTATTTTTTCATTTCCAAGGAATTCTTTTTAAAGTTAACCTTTATTGCCACAACTATAAACACTGATTTTGAGAAATGATAAGCTTTCTGAAAGTTAACTAATATTAGTGATGTGCGTATGTGCATGTAATGTTTCATTATTAAGGCATTTTCTTGAGTAATTCAAACTTTACTGTGTAGTCCTGCCAGATGGGAAATGGGCCCTATTCACGCCCAAGGTCCAGAAGACAGCGGTTCTCAAACTAAGACATATTGTAGTTATTTGTGGGATTTGAATCTGCATTTGAAAGCCACACTCCAGGTGCCTCTGATGTGTTACTAGTAGACAGTCCTCAGACTTCAGACATAGGAGATGAGTATAGAGATTCTACTTATGTGTTTTGAACACAGAACAGTATCAGTTACCTCTGACCATGATCTTCTGAAAATGAAGAAGATTCTTTTAGTTATACATGTTAACAATACGAATTTGTTTTGTTTCTGAGGCATTACAGCCCAGCTTATATCTCTAAAGAAAACAGTAAGAAAATCATTATCTAACTAAGGGATACCCAGGAGGCCCTTTCATCACCACTGTAAATTCCCTTCTCTGTGTTCCAACTCTTTGCCTTCCCCCAAACGGGTTCTATGTCAGCCTCCTGGGAGGCATAGCAATGTCTGGTGCTGCTGATGTTTGAATCACTCTTTCATGAGCCTACACACATGCCACAAACCCATTGTTTAGACATTCTGTAATATGCATTTTAAAAACCTGTGTCTAGGGACTTCGTGGTGGTCCAGTGGTTAAGAATCTGCCCTGCAATGCAGGGGAGCTGGGTTCAATTTCTTGTTGGGGAACTAAGATCCCACATGTGCCTGACTCTTTGCCGCCCCATGGACTATAACTCGCCAGGCTCCTCTGTCCATGGAATTATCCAGGCAAGAATCCTGGGGTGAGTAGCCATTCCCTTCTCTAGGGGATCTTCCCAACCCAGAGATGGAACTCAGGTCTCCTACACTGGAGGTGGATTTTTTATAATCAGAGCCACCTGGGAAGCCCCATGCTGCAACTATTGAAGCCCAAGCCCTCTGGTGCCAGTATGCCAAAACTAGAGAGCCTGTGGGTTGCAACAAAGATCCCTCATGCCAGAACTAAGATCTGACTAATAAATTAATTAACTAATTAAATTTAAAAAACCTGTGTCTACACATAAACCAGCTCAACTTACTGGAGATCATTATTGTTATTGTTATCATCATGGCTGACTTTATTTCTTTATTATTATTTATTTTGGTTGTGCTGGGTTTTCATTGCTATGCAGAGGCTTACCCTAGTTGCAATGAGTGGGGAATACTCTCTCCTTGCGGTGTTTGGGCTTCTGATTGCATTGGCTTCTCTTGTTGCAGAGCATGGGCTCTAGAGTGCATGGTGGGCTCAGTAGTTGTGGCTCTTGGGCTTAGTTGCTCAGAGGCATGTGGGATGTTCCTAGACAAGGGATTGAACCCATATCCCCTTCATTGGCAGGCAGAGTTCTAACCATTGGACTATCAAGGAATCCCCGTAGCTGATTTTAAATGCTGGTTTTATAAAGAAGAGAAGAGTACAGGTTTTGGTGGCTGGATCCTACGGACACTAAAATAAATATTTGTGGATTGATTGCTTGTCAAGAGAGCGATTTGACTAAATGTTTCGCCTGGCTTCTGAAGAAACCGGATATAGACCAGAGGACTGCAGATGAAGTTCAGGAGCCTATTGTATAAAAGGTTAGAGAGGGCAAGAAAAAATATAGTGCTGGTGAAGAAATTGTTCATAAAGGAAGCAGTTATCTGTGACATAGGGAGATGCAAACTGGATGCCAAGGGTGTTCCATAAACAAAGAAGGCTGCTTTTCATAATAGAGAGGAAACAGAATGAGGTTGATGAAAGCCACCCAAGATCACTGTCAGGACAGGAGAAAGACCTCTTTTCTCAGCACATCCCTGGTCTGAGGGAAATAGATTTGGATAGATAAAGAAATAGAGAATTGAGGCAGAGAGAGAGAGAGAGAGAGAAGGAAGGATGGCAGATAAAATAAAGTTTCTAGAGAGATATAGCTAAATTTATTGATCTCTTACTATGGGCACTAACAGAATATGATGCAAAAACTAATTCTGTCTGCACTTTAAGATAAGGTATAAAAAGGTTAAGTAATCTGCTTGAAGACCTACTGAGCTGAGATTCTAATGCACAAGGAAATTTGACTCTAGACACTGTATGCTTCACAACTCTGCTTTAGAACTGAAGAAAGGATAGCTCACAACATAGGAAGGCCCTATTTTATGTACATGTTGCTGTACCCTTGCTATCAAATTCATAATCATACCTAGGGCACAAATAAACGGAGAAGATTGAGAAGCAGTGATAGGCTAGTTTTTAAAGTGTGTAGATTGGTAGAATCTGGCAGCTAAAAATCACATAAAACAAAGTAAAACAAGATAAGAAGGCTGCTTACCACATCCTAATAATTTAAAATAAGAAAACTGAGATCAAAACCAGGAATGATGAGTCTTTGTTTAACCAGCCATCACCAAGAGAGTTAAAACTGGCCCTGAACTCTCTGCGCTTGAATGTTCTCTACATTGACAACAAATGGATACTAACAGACCTTGCTCTTTCACTCTAAAAAAGTTATCCACAGTGCTTGATTTATGTGATTTTTTTCTAAATATTTTATTGTAGAAGTTTTCTAACACACAGCAAAGTTGAAATTTTTCAGTGAACACACAGTATACTCGGCACCTAGATTTCAGTACCGATTTATTCAACATTTACCTTAGAAACAGCCTTCTTGATTGATATTTAGCTTCATCTCTGAGTCATCTCACCATGCCCAGCAAGATGCTTGTTATTAGTTGAGTCATTTGGATGGATGCTATCATCCACTGTGCCTTAGGCAGGGATAAGTGATGAGCAACTAATGAAGGGCACAATCCAAGAAGCAAAACACAGTCCTTTGTATGCTGTGCATGTTATTACCGGTAGATTCTCCATGCATAGTTGTGGTCAACAATTACTCAGTGGTAAAAGTGTTGAAAAGATATCAGGGTTATAACATTTGCACATCAAGTTAAGATTTCTTAGAATTCTTTTTCTCCCTTAATTTCACTCTTTCCCTTGCTTTTCACCCATATGAGTAACAGAATGTGATGGGACTCATATGATACATAAGGGAGCATTTACTCTCACAGGCAGTGGCCTGGTAATCCCAAATGCACTTGAACTTCTATTTCAGCAATACTCTCCCCTGCAGCAACCCTTTGAAATGGAGGCCACATTTATCGACACCTCAACCTTTCTCACCTTTCTCTCTTTAGAAAACCAGCATCACCAATCTCATTGAAATACCTAGACATATGACAAGGAAGACACACACCATGAACAAGAGCTGTGAAAGCATTGCTGGCCCTTCATAGTGATTATTGACTGGGTATAAATAAGGATTGTTAAGGGTTAAACTATGTGCCCCCCCACTCCCCAACCACAAACAAAAAGTTGTGTTAAAGTCCTAACTTCCAGCATCTCAGAATGTACCTTATTGGAAAATAAGATATTTTTAGATTTAAACAGTTAAGTGAGGTCATTAAAGGAAGCCCTACTCCAATATGGCATCTTTATTAAAATAAAAAAAGGTGGGGGAGGGAATTTAGACATAAAGACAGGGAGAATGCCGTTGAAGATGAAGGCAGAAATCAGGTGATGCATCAACTCTGAATATTCATCAGAAGGACAGATGTTGAAGCTGAAGCTCCAATACTTTGGCCACCTGATTCAAAGAGCCGATTCATTGGAAAAGACCTTGATGCTGGAAAAGATTGAGGGCAGGAGGAGAGGGGACGACAGAGGATGAGATGATTGGAGGGCATCACCGACTCAATGGACATGAGTTTAAGCAAACCCCGGGAAATGGTGAAGGACAGGGAAGCCTGGTGTGCTGCAGACCGTGGGGTCACAAAGAGGTGGACACGACCGAGTGACTGAACAACAATCAACAGACTTATCTGAAGCTAGGCAAGAGACCTGGAACAGATCGTTCTCACAGATTTTGGAAGGAACCAGCATGCCAACACCTTGATTTTGAACTTCTAACCTCCAGAACTGTAAGAAGATAAATTTTGAGTCACCCCATTTGTAATACTTTGTTACTATAGTAGGAACTTGAAGACCATTGCCTTTGAGGATATCATATACAAGGCTAGAAGCAGTGGTGAGGAAAAGAATTGATTGGAGAAAATCTGATTATACAAATTTCCTTTGAATCAATACAGCAACATTCCAAAGATCTCCTTTAAAAGGTAAAATGTTTAAAAATATATTTTAAAGTGAGTTTTACAGTCCATATCTGATCATTGTTTTGTTACCACTTTGGCATTTGATTATGACTTATTTCCATCTTATTGTGAATGTACAATGTCTTTCAGGATAAAAGAGCATGTTCCACAAAATACAAATATATAATAGGTGAGTAGATCTGGGTGAGAAATTATGCATTCTTTCTTGTCAACTCAGCAATGTCAGTATTCCGTCCTTCCTACAGTTATGCATAGGAGCATGTAGGAAGTAAGAGGATAGGAAGTGCTTGGTGGTCCAGTGGTTAAGACTTGGCACTTTCACACTGCCATGAGCATGAGTTTGATCCCTGGTCAAGGAACTAAGATCTCACAAGTGATGTGGGGGGAGGAAATAAGAAATATTTTTTAACAGATAATTTTTCACCCAAATTTTCAGAGAACAGCAGAATTTAATTTCTTAAGTCTGGAAATCAAGTAAAAGGGAACAATTCCAATTCTCCCAGAACTGCAATGGCCAATTCTTCAGAATTGGAAGGCCTCTTGGGTTTGAATTACTGCCAACCATTTCAGAGGAAACACTCCCTCAAGGATGGCCCAGATACTTTGGGTTCATCCTTCATTCCTTCCACCAAAACTAATTGTTGTTCAGCCTCCTTCACCTAATTCCTGTATGCCCTAGCCCTTGAATACTGGAAGTTTGCTAAAGGCACCCAGCTTGTGAAATAGGAAGTGGCTCTGACTCCATGGGCTGTCCTAAAATGGCCAGATTATTCACTGTGGCCCAGTAACCTGGGAAGCAGGTCACTGCAGGTACTGATGCTGTGCTGACCATCATCACAATGGGAACATGTCCAAGGGACGGTCAGAGCCTCTGGTCCTCAGAACCGAGACTGCATCACATACTTATAGGGAGTCCTTCCTCCCCAGCTGGACATAAACTGGGTCAGAATTCACTGAGCATCTGTTAACTCTTCTACAACAGTGAAGATAATTCCAGTAATTATTTACCTTTACTTGTGTCTTTTTTCAGCAAATATAAAAGTATATTCCATTTGTGTGTCTATATATATATATATATATTTGATCTTTACAAATAAGTTGAACATTTTCTTGATTGCTATCTGATTATTATCAATAGATTAATATATATTTACATAACATATATTTATTAAGCCATTTATCCAGCACAAGGATAAGCATGGTGAGGAATCTAAAGGAAGAATAAGCAAAGATCTTTGCCCTAAAGGTGGATTTACATTAACTGAATAAAGAAAACAAAGGCTCCTGTCACACTTGAAGTACAATTATTGCCAAAATCTATGGCAAGTACTGTGTAAAAATATTTAGCTTCAAGTATAACATGAGCCAAAAGAAAGACATTGGCTTGACTTAAACAGCCAGTACAAGCTCTTTCAAGGGTATTGGATGGTTTAAAAGAGAAAATTACAAAGACAGGCAGAAGATCAGAGTCTGAGGTATTAGATTGTGCAGAAAACAGAAACAAAGCCATGGAAATGGGACCAGATATGATCTGTGTTGGGGAAATTAACACATCTGACCCAAGAAGGCTGCAGATCTGAATGGAGGCAAGAGGAAACAGGTACCTCCTCAACATATGTTTCTCTCTCTTTTTTTCTTTATATGTTTTTTTCTTTCCAATGTTGATTGAAGGTCTGTTAGATGCCTGACACTCCTCTAGTTACTGAGGGGAAGAGACAACACTGGCTGATCCTATGTTGCAGTCAGGTAGACAAAAAAGTGTGGTTGAAGCGGGGCATGTGGGACAAAATTCTGGAATCTCAAAGAAAATTAAGAAAGAGAAATGATTTGATTTAGAATGGGCTGCAAGAATTGAGAAGCAGCTACTCTATCCTCGGGCCCAGCGATACACAAGGTATGGGAGAAACCACCCCTGCATGGGAGGGATGCACAAGAATCAAGGTCTCCAAGGGAAAGCAAATTTCTAGTTGGATCTAGAAGATGAAGTGCATATCTTGAAAAGAGGTCAGAGGTACAAGGTGTACAAGGTGTTTTGCTGATGAAAGACGTGATCTATAAAGCACCAAGCAGAAGTGTTCAGAAACAAGGAAGGGAAAGAGGGTGGGTCAACCTCATTGTGCTGAACCACATAGGAAAATAAAATTCTGTGTGCATGTGTTCACTAGTCAGTTCAAATTTGGCTTCGGTAAAAGAAATCTAATTTGTGGTCAAGCTGTATTCCTTAAATGTGTCTTTTGCTTGTTATGTTTCTGCAGAAGGACTGGCTCTCCAGGTAACTTTTAAGATGGCATCTGTCTCCCTTCAACCTTCACCATTATCATATCTGCCAACAATAAAGGCCTCATTCTGAATGCCCTCAGTTCTGCTAGAATGAAATTCTCTTTCCTCTTTGGGAATCCCCTCAGATTCTGGAAGTTTCCTGCATCAATAAAAGCCTCCACCCGAGATATACCTAAAGGCCCAATGCTCGCCAAGATACATGCTACTTCGCAAGACTGGAAACAAGTTCCAAAAGCTTTTAAGTCCTCTCCTAACTAGCTCCACCAAACTTTTTATTTTCTGGTGCTCTGGATTGCTGAGAATGGGTAATTTTTTTTGACAAAAGTTAAAGTATACCCCCATAACAGAATTACTATTCCATCTGTTGAACTCTTCAAAACACTCTTTGATTTGACAGTCAACTGAGGCTTGTACTGAGTAACCGAAAAACCAAATTAGTTCATTTTTTTCAGGCTATCATATACACTTATCTTATTTGGTCCTCACAAGAATTCAGTGAAATAGACAGATACAGAAACTGAGGTCAGAGAGTTAAGGCATTTGCCCACATTCACATCAGATCATAGGTGATTCACCATAAAGCTAATGAAAGTTAAACATCAGGGCTCATCTCTTACGTGGGCTCCTTCTAAGATGCTGGAAGGGAAAAAGGCCTCCTAATGTATTCACAATGCCATACGTTTCTATAAAATCTGTAAGAGTGAGACATTTTAGTCGAAATTATAAAAATCACTATTTCTTGCCACTCCAATTTCCCCTCCATCAGATTTCACCTCATGTTTGATGGCCTTGAACATGAAGAAGTGATTGATGAGCATGCAGCCAAAAAAACATGAAAAAAAGGATATTATAGAAGTGTGTCAGGCTAATATAAATATTGTGTTGTTTTATAGACTTTGTAATATATATGACAATTTGCCACCCTTTTAAAATTTGGTAGTCCTTAGTATTTCTTTTCTCATTATAGACAGATATTCATTTTCATGCTGAATTTTGTATTTCTAATCTGTATTCTTTTTCTTAAAGACTTTGCCAAGTTGTATAAGCCCTCAAAACACTTGCAAAGAAACTGAATGTTTTAACTAGCTAGACTAATCCTGCAGCCTCTCAGATCTATCCAGCTCAGAAGTTACAGTGGAGAATCTGACCAGTGGCAATTTCCACTAAGAATAAGTCTTTTTTTTTTTTTCCTTTTTCCTAATGACATATCCATGTTGAGCATTTTGAGCCATAAAAATATTGAGAAATTCCCCTTTCCCCACCCCAAACCTCCACCCCAGTAATTTTCCTTTTCACACATGCCTCTTCATTTCCTGATTCTGGTCTGGGCGTGAAGCAAAAGTACCTGAGTCCAGGCAGAAAAGCTGTTTTTAAGATAGTTTTGGCCTAACAGGGGCAGGAAATGCCAATAACTTTATGCAAACTATTTCTCAATGAAAAGCCAAACTGAATGCATAATATGGGACACTTGCATAATTCAGATGATGCTCAGATAAGGTCCAAACAATTAGAAACACCTTCCAAGAGACACGTTGGAGGCCACTGGGTAGGTATGGATTCTCCCACAATGAAATTCTGAAATAAGAGACAATAATCACAATTTTTTTAAAAGTGTGAACCCCCAAGAAATAACAAATAACATTTCTATTGGGAATATTGCTCCAAATACTAACTTGACTGTCAAACAGTGGGAAAAAATTTTTTAAATAGGATTGCCAACAAAACCACAAAAGATGAGGTTTTATTCCTTGAGAAAAAAAGATTATTTGATTCACTCTTCAGTCCTTGCCCTACTACACATGTTCACTGCAATCAGGCCCTGAGGTAAAACAAAATGGAGTTCCTTTCCCTGGTGTATTATAAGGAAGAAATAAAGAAAAGGAGAGAGAAAAAATGAGATTATCCAGGCAGAGTGCCTGATCCTTCCACAAAGACTATAAGCCAATTTAAAAAACAACGTGGATGATATTTGACATCACCTACAAACTGGCATTCACTATTGGCGCTTGTCATCTACCTCTGTAAGGATTAAATTATAAACAACTGTGGCTGCTGACGTTCAACCGCTCTTGAAAGCAGTTCAGGGTGCAGATCAGGAATGAAGCACTCAGTCCTCTGAGAAAATCTGACAGAGCAAGTGTTTCAGATAGTTAGATACTCTCAGGAGAAGACTTATGCACCCAATTCTTGCATTTCCTCATATCTAGAAAAAAAGCACTAAAATCCTCCATGATGACCTCTGTTCCTGGTGACTAGTCGAAATCTTCTGCAAAAAATATGCGCTTGACTGCATGAACTCCCCCTTCACCAAAATCACAGGTATACTGACCTTCCTCCTACCTCTTTGGAGCAATTTCTCAGAGCTATCTGGAATGCTGTCTCCCAGGCTATAGTCCTCATTTTGCCCCAAATAAAACCTAACTCAGCTCTCACATTGTGCTTTTTTTTTTTAAGTATTTATTTATTTGTCTGTACAAGGTCTTAGGTGTGGTGCACAGGATCATCAATCTTCTTTGTGACATATAGCATCTTCAGCTGTGGCATGTGGGATCTAATTCTCTGACCAGGGATCTAACTCAGGTGCCCTGCATTGGGAGCTTAGAGTCCCAGTCATTGGACCACCAAGGAATTCCCACATTGTGCCTTTTTTTTTTTTTTTAAGTCAACATATACATCTTTCAGTGGAACACGACATTAACAAACTGATGTTAACAATATCTGGGTTACAAAGTTTGAAACTGAATCATCTTCTTCAACTGTACCTTAAATCCTTAAACTTGGGTGTTTATCATAGTCTCTATTCTACTTCCACCGTGGGTGCTTTTGAAATTGTTATTGCTGTTTGCAGTCATGGTTTGTAGTCCTGTTTACTATGCTGGGATTAGCATTCAAGAGAAACAAACATTTTAGAATTTGCATTGGCCTTGTTTTGACCCTCCTGATGAATCACCTTCAGCCGGTGGTTTCCCAGCACTACCACAAGACTGTTTTCCCCCATTACTGCAGAACGCTGTTTACGCTGATTCAAATTCATGTCCAGGCAGGGCTGTTTGAACTGCTTCAGGAAAGAGCACTAAGGCAAGGCCTATAAGTAGCTAACCCCTTTCCCGAAAGTCTAGATGGTAGGAGAGGGTATGAAATGAGACTTTCGAAATAACTCACTTTCCAGAAAGCCTGAGGTTTTGTTTTCTTTGGATAGTTGATTCTGAGCATAATTCCATGACTTAAAAAAAAAAAATTATTTACTTGGCTGCACCAGGTCTTAGCTGTGGCGTGACGGATCTAGTTCCCTGACCAGGGACGGAACCTGGGGCCCCTGCACTGCGGGAACACCACCAAGGAAGTCCCAATAATTCCATGACTTTTCATTGCTTTGCTCCCAAATAGTTTATGACTGTTGAGAATGGTCACAAAACAGACGGTGGGACTGGGTGGAAGGATGCTGGATGACTAGAAGAGACCCAGCTATTGTACATCTTCTGCAAAGTCCTGCACCCAGAATAAGCACTCCGGTCTGTGTCTGTCAATAGATAATCAAATGAATGAACACATAAAGGAATGAGCAGAAACAGAATACTTAGCTAAACTGTACAGGGAATGAGACTTTGCAAACCCCAGAAGCTCACTTGGGCAAGGGCCTGCTAATTCTAAACACATTACAGTTGGATGGGTTTCCTGGCACTGATCAAGCCCCATCAAACAACCCAGGTCAGAGGTTAAGGATGCGACCCTTCTTCACTGTATTGTTGCTAAATCAGCATGCCTATGGATGACCCTCAATTCCACTGAAATCTCTATTTTACAAATTATCCTTGCTCCAGGCCACTGTTCCTCCACCCACCTGCTACCTACCTAAAAGCCTTTAACTATTCATTTCAATCTCCTCCCAAATTAAAAGGATTAGGGAGCAGACTTAAAACCAGTTTTTCTTTGAATTAAACACTCTCATGAAAACGAGACCAGGAAATAGGGGCGAGGCAATGGTAAAGAGAAGAGGTTGCAAAGCAATTCTGCTATGTGACCGATTAAATCCCAGGCCTCCTATAACTAACACTGTAAATCTGATGATGCTGCAGGAGGGGCAAAATGGAATCCAAACAATAATAAATGAAGTGTAGTTCAAACAATTAAACCACACTGAAGGGGATGGGGAGAAAAGAATTAACCTGAGTAACTCTGGGAAATACTAACAAGCTAAACAGATAATAAGAACTGTATTCAAATACACTCAAGTACACTACATCTCTCATGGGTGTGGGCTAGCAATTCTGAAACTATCTTGTATGGGAATACCAGACAACCTTATTTGCCTCCTGGGAAATCTGTATGCAGGTCAAGAAGCAACAGTTAGAACCGGAAATGGAACAACGGACTGGTTCTAAATTGGGAAAGGAGTACATCAAGGCTGTATACTGTTACCCTGTTTATTCAACTTATATGCAGAGTACATCATGAAAAATGCTGGGCTAGATGAAGCACAAGCTGGAATCAAGATTGCCAGGAGAAATATTAATAACCTCTGATATGCAGATGACACCACCTTTATGGCAGAAAAAGAAGAGGAACTAAAGAGCTTCTTGATGAAAGTGAAAGAGGAGAGTGAAAAAGTTGGCTTAAAACTCAACATTCAAAAAACTAAGATCATGTCATCTGGTCCCATCACTTCATGGCATCATTTAGATGGGGAAACAATGGAAACAGTGTCAGACTTTATTTTCTTGGGCTCCAAAATCACTGCAGATGATGACTGCAGCCATGAAATTAAAAGATGCTTGCTCCTTGGAAGAAAAGCTATGACCAACCTGGACAGCATATTAAAAAGCAGAGACATTACTTTGCCAACAAAGGCCCATCTAGTCAAAGCTCTGGTTTTTCTAATAGTCATGTATGGATGTGAGAGTTGGACTATAAACAAAGCTGAGCACCAAAGAATTGATGCTTTTGAACTGTGGTGTTGGAGAAGACTCTTGAGAGTCCCTTGGACTGCAAGGAGATCAAACCAGTCAATCCTAAAGGAAATCAGTCCTGAATATTCATTGGAAGGACTGATGCTGAAGCTGAAGCTCCAATACTTCGGCCACCTGATATGAAGAACTGAGTCACTGGAAAAGACTCTGATGCTGGGGAAGATTGAAGGCAGGGGGAGAAGGGGATGAGATAGTTGGATGGCATCACCAACTCAATGGACATGAGTTTGAGTAAGCTTCAAACAGGGAAGCCTGCAGTCCATGGGATCACAAAGAGTTGGACATGGCTGAGTGATTGAACCGAACTGGACTGTTGCTGTTGTTTAGTCACCACGTTGCGTCTGACTCTTTTGAGACTCCATTGACTGTGGCCCACCAGGCTCCTGTTTCCATGGATTTCCCAGGCAAGAATACTGGAGTGGGTTGCGCTTTCACTCTCCAAGGGATCCTCCTGATCTAGGGACTGAACTTGAGTCTTCTGCATCCGCAGCCTGATTCTTTACCACTGAACCACCAGGAAAGCCTCTATGTGTATATTAGGATTGAACAAAAAGAAAATCTATCATGGATAGTGAAAGAAAGATCTCTCAACTGTTGGAAAAATGAGTCACAAATCAGGAAAGGGGACGGTTAGGTAGAATACATCCTGTACTTCACCGACAGTGTAGGATCAGAAATAGAGGCATCAGTATAAACTCATGAATGTAAATGTGTGTACACAGGTGTGCACTCTTAACAGTGATGGCTTAGAATTTATCCCCTCTCCTTTTTTTCAGAGGGCTCCCATAAGGTCCTTATAGACAGAAGGAAAATATATTTATTCTGTCAGTATTTTTAAGAGAATACCAGGTTCACACTAAGAAATGGCTTTCCAAATGAGGAAATGAGGGTGTTATTAATGAAAAGCAGAGCCTTAGGGCAGCACTGAATAATGGGGTCCAGGAGAAGTTAAGAAAATACTAGTAACAGTAAAAAGGACCAGTATTTTCAAGATGTCTTAATCTAGGAGCCATGTACTAAGTACTGCAAACTCCATCTACTCCATATAATGCTCATAAAATAGTCACACATTTAGAGACCACTGCTTAACTTAAATAAAATCTCTTGATCTGCAGAATTTGTTTAAAGGCTAGTCACACATTTAGAGACTACTGCTTAATTTAAATAAAATCTCTTGATCTGCAGAATTTGTTTAAAGGCAGAAGTCCTCTGGTTTAAAATTTTCAGAAAAGCAAATCTAAACTTTTAGGACACTTTTAGACCATTTTTGAATTAACAGTATCTGATCAAAATGAAAGGCACAACAATTCAAGAGTTGATCTGAGATTCTTCAGACTCAAAAAATTTAGTACAGCAACAAACTCACTTTCTCCAGAAAACTTTTCCTTCTATTAGTCACTTGCACAATTTGAATGAGACATTAGTCAAACAAAGAGGCTTGATACCACACAGAATGAATCACTCCCAATTCAGAGAAGGTGCTGAGGGGATACTGACAAGTAATCTACTTCTCTGTTTCTGAGGAAAGAGTTATTTGTGTGAGATCAAGAAGGAGAGAGGATAACTGTTAACACTTCATATCAAATGAAGACATGAATCAGAGAATTAGCAGGTACCCAAAGACTTAGGTCAGTGGAAAGTATGACGGCAGGCACTCTTCACAACATTGTCTGACCTAGGATTTTCTTGTTTTTGTTTTGCCACTGACTGTGTTGTCTTCCCATTGTCTATAGAAACCTTCAGTTCAGTTCAGTCGCTCTGTCGTGTCCGACTCTTTGCAACCCCATGAACTGCAGCATGCCAGGCCTCCCTGTCCATCACCAACTCCCAGAGTCCACCCAAACCCATGTCCATTGAGTCGGTGATGCCATCCAACCATCTTATCCTCTCTCGTCCCCTTCTCTTCCTGCCCTCAATCTTTCCCAGCATCAGGATCTTTTACAATGAGTCAGCTCTCCACATCAGGTGACCAAAATATTGGAGTTTCAGCTTCAAAATCAGTCCTTCCAATGAACACCCAGGACTGATCTCCTTTAAGATGGACTGGTTGGATCTCTGTGCAGTCCAAAGGACTCTCAAGAGTCTTCTCCAACACCACAGTTCAAAAGCATTAATTCTTTGGCACTCAGCTTTCTTTATAGTCCAAATCTCACATCCATACATGACCACTGGAAAAATTATAGCCTTGACTAGATGGATCTTTGTTGACAAAGTAATGTCTCTGCTTTTAAATATACTGTCTAGGTTGGTCATAACTTTCCTTCCATGGAGTAAGCGTCTTAATTTCATGGCTGCGATCACCATCTGCAGTGATTTTGGAGGCCAGAAAAATAAAGTCTGACACTGTTTCCACTGTTTCCCCATCTATTTCTCATGAAGTGATGGGACCAGATGCCATGATCTTCGTTTTCTGAATGCTGAACTTTAAGCAAACTTTTTCACTCTCCTCTTTCACTTTCATGAAGAGGCTCTTTAGTTCTTCTTCACTTTCTGCCATAACGGTGGTGTCATCTGCATATCTGAGGTTATTGATATAAAAATTGTAGAAAATTTGTGCCCTACTAAATCTGCCTGCGCTGTACCAAACAAAAGCCCTAAGAGGCCAAAAAAGTTTAAATCAAACTTCAGTTGTTTGCTTCCTTTGCTTGATTGATCTTTCTGAGAAGTTTACAATAGGAAAATCAAGGAAATCTGAAAGATATTTGTTGTTGTTGTTCAGTCACCAAGTTGTATCCAACTCTTTGTGACCCCAAAGACTGTAGAACTCCAGGCTTCCCTATCTCTCACCATCTCCCAGAGTTTGCCCAAGTTCATGTCCATTGAATCAGTGATGCCATTCAACAATTATATTGAAAGATATAATCATAAATAATTATAGACCCATCCAGGAGCTATTAATAAAATTATTGTGCGCAGACCTTCTTTGAATTTCAAAGCTATGGACCTAGAAAGATTACCACTATGTATGAAGTTTATATTACAGTTCAGCTGAGAGTTCAGGTTTTTTGAAATTTATTGAATAATGTATTTTAACTGAATAAATTAACATGTGTTGAATATTGAGTAATTGCTAAACCTAAAATCTAGAATTCATTTGTGCAACAGATAATAATTGTTTATGACATATCAGGGAGAAGGAAATGGCAACCCACTCCAGTATTCTTCCCTAGAGAATCCTGTGGACAGAGGAGCCTGGTGGGCTGCCATCTATGGGGTCACACAGAGTCAGACATGACTGAAGCGACTTAGCAGCAGCAGCAGCATGATGTATCAGAGACTCTGTCTACTTACTGAGGAAATAGAGACAAATCAACTGGACACTGCTCTAATGAAGCTTATGAATGGAAGAGGCTATATAAACAAATTAAACAATCTGATGCAATATAAAGTGTGAAAAGGATGCAGAAATAGAAAAAGGAGAGAGATTTTCATCCTGGAAGTGTCAGGAGTCTTAAAGAGAAAGTCCTGCAAAAACTGACATTTGAGCTGGTTCTGAAGGAGAAATAGGAAGTGACCAGACAATCATTAGGAGAAAGGAAAGTGGAGGAAGAAAGGGGGCAGGGCTTTCGTGGAAAAGAACATAGTACGTACAGAAGAAACCATGAGATAGTGTCTCATCCTATAGAAGTTAAAATAGCATTATTGATGATTAAATGTGCGAGGTGATAGGGAGCAAGCAGAGCCCTGGGACGACAGGAGCAGACCCCATAGGAGGTCTTCAGCAGGTTGGAGCCGCCTGCAACACAAACACTCTCAGGCCCAGCCTTGAACTAACAGCCAACCGGATGCCAAGGAGAGGCTTGCATTAGTATGAACGTCTCTGGCTTCCCAGGTGGCTTAGTGGTAAAGAATCCACCTGCCAGTGCAGGAGACGCAAGAGATGCAGGTTTGATCCCTTGGTCAAAAGGATCACCTGGAGCAGGAAATGGCAACCCACTCCAGTATTCTTGCTCAGAAAATCCCACAGACAAAGGAGCCTGGCAGGCTACAGTCCATGTATACAGTCTGGTTAGAAATGTTTCTCCCCAGTGTTAATCTTTTAAGAATGTTCTAGCTGTTCTTACCTAATTGGAAACGCTCAAATCCCATCTTGCAATGCCTTTGTTACATGCCCACACTGTACATTATGAAGTTAGTTTGGGGGAGTTATGTCACTCCAAGTTTTAACCCACTCAGATCTTCACTGGGTTGGTATGTGTCTCTGTCTTTTCAGTTGAGGGTCCCTTTGTAATCAACTGATTAATTCAACCCTGTGAGCCCAGTCATCAGTACACATTTTAAAGTTCTTTCAAACAAGATTTGCTATAAAAGATGAAATAGGAAATGTACCTAGCAAGTGAATGAATAATGAAGTTCCTGCTGCTTTTTGTAGACATTCCATTAGATGGAGCAATGCTGGCTTCACCACCAGCGAGAAAAAGTACAAGTAGTTTATACCTGCCACCAGCTCATCCACTCAACATGCTCTGGAAGAATCAATCCCTTTAGAGAAACTCAGATTCATCCATGTTGAGAGCAATATGTTGGATGGCACTCTTAGGGAGCAGTTTTGTCAGCCATATATCACAGACAAGATCTCAGAAAGGCATGGGACAGGCTCCAAGCTAACCATGAGCTGAGATTGCTCCACCAGCTCTTACATCATAGCCAATAAGAAATTTGTTTTCATAGGAAACTCTCACTACCAAAAGAGCAAGCAAAAAACTAAGCTTCTGGCTTTGACTTTAAAGGAAAGATGCCAGCTTCTAAGCTCATCCTTTAATTGCCTTATACGTAATAGAAGTGGTTGTTAGTGTAGTGAGCAAGCCGGAACAATGACGTGGAAGCCCACGGTTCTCTATTCCCACTATGGAAAGTTCACTGGGCTGTGTGATCTGAAGTAAACCAGAGGATGCAGGAGATTGGAGAAGAGCTCCCTTTCCTTTCAGACACACAGTGAAGTACGATGCCTTTTCTCCTTTGCAAAGCAACCACCAAGTCCTTCTCAGAAAGATGCTACAAAGACGCTTCAACCTAGAACAAGAGTGAGTCATAGTTTATAAAACTCAGTGGTGCTGCCAACCCGCCTCTGCCCTCCCTCACAGTTTTTGTTTTCTTGGTATGATAATTAGTTGTTGGCATTATGAATGTGTCTTCTGAGGGAAAAAAAAAATGTGGGCACGTGTTATTTCTGGAATGAGGATGTTATGCGCCCTACTGAGGTAAGCTATCCACTCAGAGGCCAAGTCCTGGCCAACATGTGGTCACCTAACCCAGAGCACCAGTTCCCTCATGTTATGTTTTACCATGGAATGTGATTTCCAGTTATACTGACTGGCTTGTGCTGAGTTACACAGAAAGCAAACTCTGTTCAGAAGAAGCAGCAGTGCTACAGTTACCCCAAACTTGAAAGTTGTCATCTGGTGGTTTCCAGCCTCAAGACACACTAGAATCACCTTGAGAGCTTTTGTGAAAATACCATTGCTGGGGGCCTCCTCTGAGCAAGTGAGAAAGAATTTCTGGGACTGGGGTCAGCCAGGGCATGGGTGTTCTTTCAAAGCTCCTCAAAGTGTTTCTGAAGGAAAGCCAAGGTTGAGAACCACTGATATCATCCACAAAAACCCTTCCAAATGAAACTGAGATCCAGAGAGGCTGATGGGTTGTCCTAAGGCCCATAACATGGCTTGTTGGTTAGCGTGCCCTCATCTGTGTCTGTCTCCTTCAGGATTATGAAAGCCTTCAGCATTTGAACCACATAAATTTATTTGAACCATATAAATCTAAGTGCCCCACAGTAAATGTTGGATGAGGGCAGAGCCAGGAAGGAAAAGAAGGCTCAGAATCTGTCCTGCCTTTGGTCTCACAGCCTCTAAGAAAAACTGTTACTAGTATAAATGAACACGAATGTTTTAGCCCCCAAATGAAATAATTAAATATCAGTTTCCCCAGACTTCTGACTTACTCATTTCTGGAAAAATCCTGAGTCAGATCACCCCTAAAATTTCAAGCTGAATAATTTACCTCAGCAAGTCCAGCTGTTAAAGCCAAGAGCTCGACCTTGTTCAATACCTCAAGCTTCACTAAATTCTTATTTTGTGGCGTTTCATTTATTTCCCTGGTTAAACTTGACAGTTTTCAGTTAGTATCCACTCAAAAGGGCATATTGTCCTTCAGTACCAAGACTCCAGAGGGCAGAGAATTATGGCACATAAGTGCTGTGATTAAGGAGACATAGGCCTAGAATCTGAGAGTTGCTGAGGACTCAGCAGAGGCTTCAAGAGTGTTCTGTGACATTTTGGCACTACACACTGCCAGCTACACATCTTTCGCCTTCTAGTCATCAACTCAAGTGAAATCCAGTTCATGAGGCATGGTGTGAGGACTCAGAATTGGGCCACAGACGTCGGGGACCCTGGAACTGTGCATCAGATATTACCGTGTTGGGTCACGTCCTCCCACTTGAAATTCTGACACATTCTGACCAGTTTCCAAATGCCTGCATCCTTTGTCTGAGGGTGTTCTTTGGACCTGAAACCCACTTTACCCACTCATGTAATACACTGGAAGTGCCAGAGAAGGAAAATCTCCCCTCACCCCGACCGCGGCTTTTGACCTCAAACTGGCAGGAGCTGGGATGTCTGGCTCCCATCCCCCTCAGGTGCAGGAACTCCAAGGAAGACACACTGGCCTTGTCAATACATGGTCATTTGATTTTAGAAAAGCCACTTAAACTTTCTGAGCATCCCTGGCTTCAAATGTAAAATAAGGAGATGATTTCAGTACTGCTTGGTCATAGCAGCAGCCAAGGGCTGATTCATTTGACTGCCAAAGCCCTCCTTAACCAGCCCTGGTCTGCTTTCTGCTCCCTTTCCCCATCTCTAAGTGTACCCCTCCCCCATGCTTCTCTCCAGTCACAGAGAGTTTCTTTGAATTCTTACAAGTGGTACATTTCCCACTTGCCTTAAGACTCTTACTCATGCTGTCCCTCTGCCTGGAACACTCTTCTTCCTTCTGTTTATTTGGCTCACTCCTACATATCCTCCAGCTCTTAGCTGAAATGTCACTTCCTGCAGGGAAGCCTTTTCTGACGCCCCGTCTAGGATCCTGCTCTTACACGCTACTAAATATAGTATTCCTGCCATCACGTCTGGCATGCTTTATAGTAATTCCTATTTTCTTCTCGGAGTCCACCTCCCTCCCCAATAACCACCATCACTGGCTTTTAAGCTCCTTCCAGGCAGAAACCCAGTTTATCTGGCTCACCACTGTATCCCTGATACCCAGTCCAGTGGCTGCACGTGGAAGGTACTTGATAAATAACAGTCTCACAAAAAGCATCCTTGTTTAGTAAACATTAGAGTTGATGAACCGGAGAAGGCAATGGCACCCCACTCCAGTACTCTTGCTTGGAAAATCCCATGGATGGAGGAGCCTGGTAGGCTGCAGTCCATGGAGTCGCTAAGAGTCTGACATGACTGAGTGACTTCACTTTCACTTTTCACTTTCATGCATTGGAGAAGAAAATGGCAACCCACTCCAGTGTTCTTGCCTGGAGAATCCCAGGGACGGGGGAGCCTGGTGGGCTGCCGTCCATGGGGTCTCGCAGAGTCGGACATGACTGCAGCGACTTAGCAGCAGCAGAGTTGATGAATAAGATTTTGGAATAGAAGTCAAAGCAAAGTTTCCCAACCAGAGGGTCAAGGTACTGCCTCAAGTGGTTTGCACCCAAGATACAACGTTTCCTTCAGCCCTTCTACTTGAAGAAGGGGTGTATGAGTTGGAGCTCCCTATACTCAGATGAGAACAGCTTAATCTTTTTATCTTAGTGAAGGCTGTCACTATTTTTAACATGAAAAATTTTAAAGTTGGAAAACACTTTGTTAAAATAATCCAGCCCAATACTTTTTAAAACGTGGAGTTGAAATTTGGAAAAGAAAATTTAGTAGTGGAGGGGAGGAATAAATTAGGTTAGGATTAATGTATATACACTACTATATATTAATATAAAATAGATAATCAACAAGGACCTACTGTATAGCACAGGGAACTATACTCAATACTTCATGATAACCTAGGAAATGACAACCAACTCCAGTATTCTTGCCTGGAGAATTTCAGGGACAGATGAGTTTGGCAGGCCATAGGCCATGGGATTGCAAAGACTCGGACATGACTGAGCAGCTAACACCTACTTACTTAACCTATATGGAAAAAGAAAGTGAAAAAGAATAGATATATGTATGACTAAATCACTTTGCTATATACCTGAAACTAACACAACATTGTAAATCAACTATTGTTGTTCAGTCACTCAGTCCTGTCAGACTCTGCGACTCCATGGACTGAAGCATGCCAGGTTTTCCTGTCCTTCACCATCTCCTAAATCAACTATACTCCAATATAAAATTTTAAAAAGAAAATTTAGTAGCAAGCATTGTACCTGAGACATGTCTGGAAGCAGAAGGCATTGCATTCATCAGCTGTTAAGGTCAATACTGCCTTCATAGGTGGGGCCTTTCTGACATTCCTTGAGGCTTGGTGGCCTGATGGGGGTTATCTCAAAAATTCCTGGATCCTCCAGGGATGGGACCAAGTATTGATACAAAGAGCCATGCCCAACACATTCCAACAGCCATCTGTCCAGAGTACAGTCCAAATTCCTAGCATGCTTAGACCTGGGACCCAACTTTGCCTGTCTTCTCTCCATGCTCATCGTCCTCCGTATCCTGCCTCCCACTTGCCTTATCTGTATTTATCTCCAGGCATAATGCTGCGCACCTCTCTGTGCTGTTCGCCTTGCTCTTCTTCCCCAGTCATAGACTCCTCCCTCTCACAGTTCCCGCCCACTCATTACTCCTATTCATCCTCTGAGATGCCACTCAAGTGGATTGGACGTTCCACTCCAGGCTTCCCCTGTCTAACCCCCTGCCTCCCCCCACCCCACCCCCCCGCGTTTTCTTCCAGTGGGTTTACATATGGGTTTCCTGTGACCTACCTACTCCACCCTCAACCAGACGAAAGGCATTTGAGGACAGGACCCACATCATTTCCATCTCTATCTCCTCAGAGTCACAGTGCCTATCACTAAATAGGTATTCAATAAAAATTTGCTCAAATGCACTAAACATTATGTTTCGTGTGTGTGTGTATGAGAGAGAGAGAGAGAGAGAGAGAGAGAAATTTAACCCTTGTCTGGCCAACAATCGGCCCACTTTAAATTAACTGAAGATAACTTGATTACTTCCAAATTGTAATAAAAAAAAAGTGTGCCATGTGCAGTTGAAGTACTATTCAATAATTTGCACAGATGGGCAAAAGTAAACATCTTGGCTTAAAGCCAAAGCAGAACAAAAAGCGAAGTTCTATAAGGTCTACAGGTCTCTTCATTTTGAGTGCTGAGATGGCAGACAACAGCCCTGGTGTGAAACACCTGGGGGAAGGAGCAGCATTCTGGACACTGAACTGCCAAGAATAACTGGCTATTCTTCAGGGTTCTCACACGTGCAAATGGGTGGCAACTGTGACTCTACATTGATAATTCCAAAGAAGTCTGTTTTCTGTTTTAATCAAGCTGAATAGAAGTTGTCCTTTGTTGAGATGAATGAAATCTGCAGTTATGTATTGGAATTCATTTCCAAGGGAGGGGTTATCCTAGAAGCCTTGCTCCATCTAGCACCACCCTGGCGCCTGCCCTAAGCACCAGACCAGCTGTCCACACCCTGGCCAGGAAAGGGCAGGGCTGCCTGCACGGATATCCAGACCCTGGGATGGGGGACCGCCACCCCACTGTCCTGTCCCAGGCTTTCAGCTCTGCCTGAGGTCTTGAGAGGTTGGGTTTGTAGGGATCTGGCTTGTTTAGGCCTTTGGCATACTCCCCACATCCCCTGTAAACCACAATATTGCTATTTATTGAGCAGTTGTCAGATAATGTGCTGCAAATTTGCATAAGACCTATCCTCCTCTCACATGTGGAGTAACTGAAATAATTTTTGAAATCAGTTTTCCAAAGCTGGAGAATAGAAGTGTTGGGTTAACCCCTGGGGGGCAGGGAGGTAGGGGTGATGTATTAAAACTGTAATAATACTTATAGTTTCTTTGTTTTTTCACATATATCAGCTCATTTTATCCCCACAAAAGTCCTTTTAAGCAAACAATATCATCCTCTTACTGATGAGACAGGAAATTGAGACAGAGATTAAGCAAAGGATGGAGAAATGCACTGGTAAGCATGTAATGGTAAGGCTTCCTGGTGGCTTAGAAGTTAAAGCATCTGCCTGCAATGTGGGAGATCTGAGTTCGATCCCTGGGTGGGGAAGATCCCCTGGAGAAAGAAATGGCAACCCACTCCAATATTCTTGCCTGGAGAATCCCATGGATGAAGGAGCCTGCTGGGCTACAGTCCGTGGGGTCGCAAAGAGTTGGACACTGAGCGACTTCACTGACTTAAGCACGTAATGGGGGTGGAGAAGAAGACCACTTCTTGTCTTTTGTTTCAGAGTTGTACCTAACCCTTAACACACACACACATGTACACACATATGTACACACACACACACACACACACACAGAAAGGTTTCACTTTTGGGAAAAAGAAGCCAGGTGGGAAAAGAATTGGAGAAAGCCAGATGTGTAATTTGCATAACACAGGTTCTTCGGTACCATGGGAAATAAATTATAAGATCACTCATGGATAATTTAAGTACAAGCTAGGAGGTCTGGTAGACTTCAAAATTGGCTCACAGTAAGGATAACTGTCTGACTCTTTGCAACCTATGGACTATAGGTTGGAATTCCATGGAATTCTCTAGGCCAGAAAACTGGAGTGGGTAGCCTCTCCTTTTTCCAGGGGATCTTCCCAACCCAGCAATCAAACCCAAGTCTCCGCATTGCAGGTGGATTCTTTACCAGCTGAGCCACAAGGGAAGCCCAAGGATAACTGAGTTCTGCCCTGGTTTCTATCTATCTTTGCTCAAAAGAAGAGATTAAAATGATGAAAAGATGAATGTTTTTGCAATTTAACTCCACCAATAAAAGCATTCAAACTGAATTCCATAATAGCAGCAAGAATTCAACTTCAAATGAAGACAGATTGTCTCTTGCTGTGAAGTGCAATACGTTGCCCCTAGATTCTGAAGATCACAAACTGTCCCTTAGTCTGAAGGCCTAGATTGTGGATGAGAATACAGGGTGAAAATAGCTCTTATAAAAATGAGCTATTGGTCTTATGAGAGCTGCCGGGGAGTAAAGTACTTTAAGGGATGAATAAACCTTGCAGTCGAAAGTGTCACTTTCATCCATGAAACAACAATGCTGGTTCCTACCACTTGCCCTGGTCCAATAGTTCCTCTTCCTAGATTAACATCACATTGGTTAATAATGACAAGCCAAACCATGCTGAGTGTCGACCTCCATGAAAGATTGTAAAACTATGAAAATCTAAAGGGGGACATCAAGGAAGGTGCATGACACTGAAAATAGTTTCCTTGTTACTCTGATGATTAAGGTTGACATTAGAATGAGGTCAAGCCATGACAATTTTTGTTTTAGTTTGTCAGTAGGCCATCAGGTTTATAGTCACTGACTGCCATCATCACCAACTTTCTAGGTGCCAGTGTTAGAGAAACTGCCAATCCTGCTGGGATGACTTAATACTCTATTTCCAAAGAAGAACATAATACTATATTAAGAAATTAGGTCAATATTTAGCTTAAGCATCATTTGTCAGTAGATAATTTTAAGCAAAGGGCAGATGTAAATTTACCTTGACCAAAAGCTCATCATGTGTAATTTGCTGTTACAAATCTATTGAAATATTAAACCACTGGAATTCTGGAAACTTCAGTTTCCTGTACCACAATAGCCTTCATGTATCTTAAACTCGCTTAGGGGCTTGCCCTTTCTGGTTCCCTTGCTGGCTTGTTTCCCTTTGCCCATAGGGCTCATTGCATGGGCTCCTTTAAGCCTTCATTTGAAGTCACCTTCCCAGAAAGGACTTCCCTGTTGTTCTTTTTATTTAAAATTTTTATTTTTGGCTGTGCTGGGTCTTCAATGTGGTACATGAACTTTCTCTAATTGTGGAGCACAGGCTCCAGAATGCACGGGCTCAGTAGTTGCAGCGCCTGGACTTAGATGCCCTGAGGCATGTGGGCTCTTAGTTCCCCAACCAGGCATTGAATCCACATCCCCCGCATTGGAAGGCAGATTCTCAACTACTCCACCATCAGGGAAGTCCCCCTGCTGTTCTTACATTTAAGCCTTCCTTCCATGAGCCCTGGCACTTCATATGGCCCTATCCCATTTTCTTTTTCTCTATGATCTGCTTCATTTTCTACCTATTTATTTTATTGCTTGTCTTTCTGTCCCCACTAAATATAAGCACCAAGGACTTTTTTCTCCGCTGCTAAAATTCCTTCTCTTAGATGTATTTCTAGTAAATAGTAGCCATTCAGTTGGATAGACAGATGAGTGGATAGATGGATGGATGGATGGATGAATAGATTGGGTAGGTGGATGGATAATTATTGGACCCATGAATTCTTTCAGTTAACTGGCATCCAACACAGAGAACACAGGTCCATAAGTAAGAAAAGGACAAGCTGATTTCTCAGTTCTTCTCTTGGCAACGTTGTCATACAAGTCAATTATTCAATTCTACCCTGTCAGTCCTGAAACCCTGTATTGATCATATGGCTACATGGTAATTTTTTCACTTATCCAGGAGAGCCATGTGATAATAATCATTTGAGTCAATCCTAACAGAACAGCAGTTTATGATTTGGTTAAAAAGAGGGATTAAAGTCGTTATTGAAGATGTGTCTATGGAAGGATCTCAAGTCCTCATGTGAGTTGGATGTAGTATAACATAGACCTCATAGGCCAGACTCTGCATATAAGTTAATAGGTCACTTGTCGGGCCAGTTTTTATGCACTTAATAATTATTCAAATTGATCTATTTTAAATGCATTGGGGCTTCCCTGGTAGCTCGGATGGTAAAGAATCCGCCTGCAATGCAGGAGATCCCACTTCGATTCCTGGGTTGGGAAGATTCCCTGGAAAAGGGATAGGCTACCCACTCTGGTATTCTTGCCTGGGGAATCCCCAGGGACAGAGCAGCCTGGTGGGCTGCAGTCCATGGGTCAAAAAGAGTCAGACACAACTGAGAGACAAAGCACAGCAAATGCATTAGATGCTAGTTCTTATAACTGTTCTTTTCTACTATATATTAGGGATCTTGCAGCCCCCAATGTTCTCACTGAAAGAGGAATTTCTTATGGGTTTTGTTGGGTCCTAATTTGATCTGAGAGTTCTGTCTTCCTCATAAGGTGTCTGTGCCCCTCTCATCTCTGCTGGAGGTGAAGTAGAAAATGGATTTGCAGGAGTTTAGCACCTAAAGATGGTGGATCCTCCAGTCAAGGAGCAGGAGGGGAAAGAGGAGGCCATCATTCAAAGGCTATGAAGGGACCTCATTAGACAATCATCTGCCAGATCTGCTTCTTCTCTGTTTCCTAGTCTTAAACATGGAAGGTTCTTCTCTTCCTCTCCAGTTTCTGTGGTAAATTAGTCCTCTCCTCTCCCTTCTCCAGATCTAGGTTTGTTTTTTTTTTTTTTTCAGAAGGGAGTAAAACCCTGCTCCCTGCACAATAATAAGCTCCCACTTAGGACAGAGTTTTCTGTGAGGCTTGTTTTTGACTTCACTGTGGCTGGAGGTGGGATGGGGTTAGAGGAGAACAGCCAGATGAAAGAATATACCAAAAAAATACGCACATTAATATTTTAAGATATAATCCTTTTTTTAAAAAAAATATATTTTAAATTCAGTTCTGTGTATTTAGCGCCTTAGGAGCAAAGAAAATTTCTGAAGATATTTTACAAACTGCTGTGCCTTACACACAGAAGATATTCAGTAAAAATCTGCAGATGTGTTCTTTGAAGGAGCCCCAATCTGGAAGCATCTGTGAGGAACACATGCCTAAGAGAGAACGGAAGCTAGTGAACACAAAGTGGTATTACCCATCTTTTTTTTTTTTTTAATATTTATTTATTTGACCATGCCAAGTCTTAGTTGTGACATCCGGGATCTAGTTCCCTGACCAGCGATCCAACCCAGGCCACATGCATTGGGAGCACAGATTCTCAGCCATTAGACCACCAGAGAAATCCCAGTGTTACGAATCTTTGATGTAAACACTCCTATCCCGATATCATGGAGGTCCTGACACAAAATGCAAGGTAAGAGTCACACAGCCCAAAGAAATAATATGACAAAACTGTAGAGCAAAGTTTATATTAATGGTGATGATGTGATGATGATAAAGATTTTACTTTTAACTATGTTCCAGGCACTGTTCCAGGTCTTTTACATACATGAACTAATTGAATCCTTATAATAAATAGTCTATGTGATCTATGTTCTTGTAGGAAACATTTGTGTATGACATAAGACAATCGACTCAATATGAAATAGCAAAATAGAAATTGCAAAAGATTAAGGTTTTGAGTCAGTGTCATTTTCCCGTTAAAAGTCTTAATACTCACCCCAGGGAAGCAGCGTATTGCATGATATTATAGACATTTGCATTTTTTTTTGTTGTGCTCTAAAGCTCTCCATTACCACAGAAGAGGATTTCCACTCAATTAGATCATGAAGCAGAAGATTAAGCGAGTTGAGTCCCAAGATGTAAAAGACTTAAAGAGATTGTGTGTAGGGAAAAACTAATTGAAAGCAAGCAGAGCTGTACTGGAATGTGTGTTCATGCTGTAGTAGTGTCTGCTGTGAGCAGTCAAGTATTTATCCCTCTTCCTTTGTTCCTTCATCTGTGTATCTTGAATGGTACCACTCATTTCCAGTAGAAACGAATCATGCATCCTCAAGTTGGATGGGGCTAGCTGAGTCTAGAGGGTTTCAGTCCTTGAGTATCACCCTGTCTAATGTCAGCACTGTTTATTTAGAATGAAAATTAAATTTCTGAGCTGGGACAAACTTGGAGAGAGACAGCCCCTGAATTTGCTGTGGTAGGAGTGAATACCCTCAAAAAATATATTAAAGATGCAAATTAGGGTAATAAAAATGTTGCCATTTTTATCAGTTATTAAATGTTGTTATTTAATCTGATGTATCAGGACAGTGGAATTTATGGAGTTATAGGACTCCATGGAATAAGAAAAAGCTGAAGGAAGTGAAGTAAGTTGGAGAAAGACAAATACCACTTATATGTGGAATCTACAAAAATGGTGCAAATGACACAAATGACTTATTTACAAAGCAGAAATAGACTCAGACATAGAAAACAAACTTATGGTAATCCAAGGGAAAGACAGGGAAATATAAATTGGTAGTATGAGATTAAAATACAGCTTAAGCTAAGCTAAGTCACTTCAGTCGTGTCTGACTCTGTGTGACCCCATAGATGGCAGCCCACCAGGCTGCCTCGTCCCTGGGATTCTCCAGGCAAGAACATTGGAGTGGGTTGCCATTTCCTTCTCCAATGCATGAAAGTGAAAAGTGAAAGTGAAGTCGCTCAGTCGTATCAGACTCTTAGCGACCCCATGGATTGAAGCCTACCAGGCTCCTCCATCCATGGGGGTTTCCAGGCAAGAGTACTGGAGTGGGGTGCCATTGCATTCTCCAAAATACAATGTATATGCTACTATATATAAAATAGATAACCAGTAAGGACCTACTGTATAGCACTAAGAACTATACTCAATATCCTTGGAATCCTCCAGGCAAGAATACTGGAGTGGGTAGCCATTCCCATTTCCAGGGGATCTTCCCAACCAAGGGAAGAGATCAAACTTGGGTCTCTGCATTGCAGGTAGGTTCTTTATTATCTAAGCCACCAGGGAAGCCCAGATAAATATATATATATATATATTTCAATACTTTTTTTTAACTGAAGGAAGTAGTATTAAATTCTTCATCTGATTTGGTGGCTGATTTCTTTTTAAATGTAATAACCTCGTGGTGGTCATTTTATTTTCTACTTGAAGGACAGTAATAAAATGATGGTCAATTGTGGTATTTAGTTTTCCGAATGAGGTTTTGTTGATTGGATCATTTGATAGAGCCCTGAACTTGTGAGATCAAAGTTTCACGCCCTGAAATTCATCAGAGCTCGTTTACCTTCACTGCCCCACACTGAACCCCAACATAGTTGTACTGCTTGTCATCACAAGGAGGAACAGATGGAAGAGCGTGACTAGGGTAGAGTGTAGAGGATGCTCAAGAAATAGTTGTAGAAGGAACGCTGGTTGAAATTACAGCCTCAAATGTTACATTTGGCAGCAGTTATCAATAAATGTCATCCCTTTTAGCTACATTTGGTTCTTCCATATTGTAGAGTATGTCTGAGGATGAAGCAATAGGAGTACGAAAGATACTAAAAATAGTCATTCCATGGGTAGCCAGTGAATCATTCCCTGACACAACTTAAAGTGCAATAAATGTCACCATCTGTTAAGAACCAGCCCCCTACACACACACACAGACACACACACACATACAGAGGGGGTCCAGATCTAGGGGGCACCCCACCCCAGACTATGCTATGTGACATAGCTAGCCAGCCTACACCTCCCCAGCACCCAGACCTGAGAAAACCGCAGCCCTTTCAAAATTGTCTTCCTGGAGCCCAGCAACCTCTTTCTTCCTCCCTCTTTTTGGTGGGGAACATGAAAGGAAATGGTTTTATATATCCACTGAGGCAATAGAGAACCTAGAAGGGGCCACAAAAGGCTAGATCCAGCCTATAGATAAATTTTTGTTTCATAGAGAGTTTTTAAAAATTAGAAAATTTTTCAAAAATATATGGTTGTGCAACTTCTATAAAATGTCAGACAACCCAACACCACCAGACTAATGTTTCTGTGGGTGATAATGCACTGGCGCTGAGTAGCAGCAACCCTTTTCACAGGGCCCCATTCATCTCAGTTCCTGACAGTTTCATTCATTTTCTTAGCCCACCTGCCCCCTAACAAGTGTTAAGTTTTTGACTTGGTCTAAACATTGGTGGTGAGGTGGAACATCTATAATAGTGAGAGAAATCTCAAAAATATCAATTCATTGATTAACATGATTGTAGCAACAGTTTTTTGAGTGTTTGCACACATAGCTTCCCTCTCTTTCAACTTCCCATAGCAACAAGCAAATAAATTGCATGAAACTTCTCATAGGTGTGGAAATATTTCAAAATTCATATAATAACTCATTTCAATCTTCTCAGAAACTTTCTGAGGTAAGAATATTTTTAGCTCTATTTTTAGATGAGGAAACTATGGAGCGGAAGTTAAGTAACTTTCTCAATGTCACGTTGCTAGAACACAGTGCAGAGTGAAGAACAAAACCCAAGCAGTCTGACATCAGAGTCTTTGTTTTAGTCATAATATGGTTCCATGCCCTGCATCTATTCAGTTAAAAATTCTGTTCTTCAAAGCATCTCCTAATATCTATGAAATGGGCTTTCCCGATGGGTCAGAGATGAAGCATTCACCTGCAATGCAAGAGACCTGGGTCCAATCCTTGGGTTGGAAAGATCCCTTGGAGAAGGGAATGGCAACCCACTCTAGTATTCTTGCTGGAGAATCCCATGGACAGAGGAGCCTAGCGGGTCCATGGGGTCACAAACTGTTGGACACAACTGAGTGACTAACACTTCTTATTTCTCCTTATAAAGTGCCTAACCCAGTGTCTGGCAGTTAAAAAGCCTTCACAATCTAGTGTTTTAGATACTACTAGAATATTTCATTTAGCATCCTTTTTGTAAAGGCATAACCAGGTCCAACTTAAACTCCTGCCTCCAGCCTGCATGTGACTTCTTTCTCATCTTCTCCTTGTGTTTCTCCATCTGGCAACAAGGACAGAATGCCAGAAGCCACAAAAAAGTAGGTCTCAGCCCCCAAGAAAAGAAATTGTACTTGAGGACTTGTAGTGCAAGGTGAAAGAGGCATATTACTGTTATACTAATACCTGTGAGCATATATTATGTAATATAATACAAAACTGGCATGTATTTTCAAAAGATAAAACATGACTTAAAGAAAATCTTTACTTGCAGGTGATTGCTTTGAGTTAATGTCCTCAGACCCCTCTAAAAACTAGGTCCATAGTCCTGTGAAAGTATGGTCCAGCTCCTGACAGAACACTCCAAATGCTTTCTGCCTTCCATGCTCTGAATGCTCCTTTGTAGTCACCGGTTTCAATGACATCTTCCTCTATGAATGTTTTCAGGTAACAACAGCAACAGCAGCCATATCTTGCAGTGTGCAAAGAACTCTGCTAAACAACTCACATATATCTCTCAATTATTCTAAGAACTCAAAAAGATAGGTACCACTGTTGTCTCATCTTTAAAAACCAGAAATAAGCTTGGAAGGCTTAAATCATGTGTTTCAAATCGCATAGCAAGGAAATGATGAAGACATTCAAACCCTGGCATATTTACTATTAACCATTAGACCCCACTGACTCTAGTACAACAACCCATTGTTTCATTATTCCTCTGCGGTTGATTTGAATATTGGGAAAGACCCTGATGCTGGGAAAGATTGAAGGCAGGAGGAGAAGGGGACAACAGAAGATGAGATGGTTGGATGACATCAGTGACTCAATGGACATGAGTTTGAGCAAGCTCTGGGAGTTGGTGATGGACAGGGAAGCCTGGCATGCTGCAGCCCATGGGGTCACAAAGAATTGGACACAACTGAGTGACTGAACTCAACTGAACTGATTTAAATATGCATATTGAATCAATGAGATAAAGAGGTAAAACTCACTGTCCTTTATTTAGACCGTATTTCCTTCCTCACCCAAATAGTATTGATATATATCTAGTAGATGACATAAATATAGTTTAGTATATAGACACTTAAAATTAGAGAGGTCTCATTTTTCATAAGATTGTCATTTACCTAGAACGCCTGGCAACAAAACAAATTTATATTACATTTTAAAGCTTTTCAATGGTCCATTTTATTATAAAAATAGCACACACAGGGTAAAAATAAGAGTATTCCACTGAAAGTACACTTTAAGCCCTTTCAGAAAAGTTAAATATTAGTATTTTGTTCAGCCAAAGCTGAGAAGGGAATCAAGGCAGAACTCTCCAGTAAAACCCTATATTAAAAATTAAAAATAGAAACATAAAATAATAGGCTAGATAAGGAGTTTGTATTTTTAAAATATAAATAAATAAACAGGAGAATTTTTAAAGAATATACTGGTCTTTTCCCACTCCATTCAATAGCTTCTGTTCAAATGTCAAGCCTGTACATCAGTGACAAGATAGTGTAGAAGGAAAGGCCAAATCCAAGGAGAAACAGTCACTAAAATGTTTAACCATTTTAATAGGTGACCTTTCACAGTCCAAGTGATTTTGATTGCACATAACTTCCCCAAATAGCTAGCTTCTCTTCAGAATGTGCCATTATATTTTGAACTAAACATTATTTTCTCCATCCCATCTAAAAAAACCTAAACCTTCCATTCAAATTCTTATAACTCTCTTGACTAGGAACTTGGAGAAAGTTTCATGAAAACCTTATGACGCAAATTCAATTAAATTCTCAGTCACTTGCCAGGATCCTGTTTGTCTGAGCTTATCTCTTTTGATTAAGAAGGTTACTTACAGGGAGAGGTGGTTTGACTGATTTTGTAATCAGTAAAAAAAAAAAAGAAAAAAAGAAAAAGAATAGTCAATAAAAGAAGGAGCTACCACTCTTCACGCAGATTTTATTAAAGAGGCTGTTATAAAGAATAAGGATTGGCAGCCAAAGGCTGGATCTAGGGAAAACTGAGTCATATCCTAAAGAAATGTGACTGATATTTTGTCCTGAACCCTGTGCCTAAGAAATGATTGAATCATCAACAATTACTTGCTGTCCTATTGCTTGATGGATACATATTACTATATTTTTTATTCTCTCTTAAAAAAATTATTTATTTGACTGCATCGGGTCTTAGTTATGACACATGGATCTTTAGTTGCAGCTTGTCGTATCTAGTTCCCTGACCGGGGATCAAACCCGGGCCTCCCTGCATTAGGAGCATGGTGTCTTAGCCACTGGACCACCAAGGAACTCCCTCTCTTCTCTTTTGTACAGATTTCATATATTCCTGTGACTGGCTAGATTCAAATGGGAAAGTCACTAACTGTGATTAACTTGGGGCAAGTCAGTCTCTCTCTGGGCCTCCCTATTATCATCTATACATGAAGGGTTTGACTGAAAGATCTCTAGGGTCCTTTGCAGCAGTATGTTACACTCTACAATTCTAGGAACTGGCTGTGATCAAATACTATTCTTTGTAAATGTCCAAACACTAAGCACTGCACCTAAAATCTATGAAGTATATACTCAGAGATGAATAGCATTTTGTTATGCTCATAAATGCTATCTCTGCTCCACAAAGCCTGAGAGCTCAGCTGAAAAATTTCAAACAGCTGAGATGATTCAAATACTTCAGGGCTGGAATTATCTGAAACATTATCTCTTATGTCTGGTTCCTGGGCTGGGTTGACTTGAAAGCTGGGCTCAATTGAGGCCGTCAACCAGAGAACCTACTCCTGGCTTCTTCATGCAGCTTGAGGTTCCTCACATTGTGGTCTTTAGGCCACAAACCTCTTACACAGTGGCTCAGGACTCAAAGTAAGACAGTTGCAATGAACAAAATAAAGCAATTTGACCTTTTATGACCTAAACTCAGAAGTCACATAACAGCACTTTCACTGTGTTACATTGATTAAAGAAGACACAAGCCTAATCAGATTCAAAGCGAGGGGTCATCAACCAGATCCAACCTGTCAATGAGAGCAAATTGAAGTATTAGCAACCATGTTTTAAAACTGTCATAGGCAGATATAAACACATAGATATAGAAATATGTACACATATGTGTATATCTCCTTTAATGTTCACAACCAACCAATTAAGTAGTATTATGTCTATTTTTAGCTTGCCTGGAATCACATAACTAGTAAGTTTCAGAGGCAGAATTCCAGTCCATCTATACAAAGCCATGCTAATTCTACTAAACCATATTAACTGGAGGGGAGACCCCATTCATTTCAATGTTTATTATTCCCACTCTGATAGTTTTGAGTTGACGTTATATACATGATGTCTGATTTCCCTTGAAAACAAAATAAGCCAAACTAGATGAAATTGTGTTCAATTTAAATAAGCATTAATTTACAAAAGAGATAAACCCCAGTTAAACTCAGAGAGTTTCAAATTGAAGCCAATCCCATTCAGGGATCAATTCACCCTAAGGCACAGCAATTTCTAGGATACTAAGATATGAGGCTCCTGGTTCTTTGTCTCTTCCGGGGCCACTCCCACCATTGGATCTCTACCCAGATCACTTACCCTTTTGATTTGAATTATCTGAGAAGCTGATTCAATTTTTCACTGCATGGACTTCTTAGAGAAAAAGCCAAAGATAGTGCCTGTAAAATGGAGAAAACATAACTCTGTTATAGGCTGCTAATTTCCCTCTAGCATCTTCTCAGTCAATACCAATCCCAGTAAACTATTGCATCATATACAGAGCATGGCAAGATGAATGACAAGAGCAACCCTCCAAGCCAGTGTTCATTTGTGCTCTCCATAGAGAAATGGTTAATGAACATCTTTTGGACAAATCAAATTGAAAATACAACTTCTGACCTCATTTTTAGGAGTCATATTGAACTTGATCTTAAAGGTTGAATGTTGAGAGAAAAAGGAGAGACATTGCTAAAAATATTCCCCACTGCCCAAAATTGCATCCAATAATAAGGTTATAAAATCCATTACCATCTAGAGTTTCTAATTCATTTCTCAAAGTCATTCAGAGGGCAATCTAATTCACAGATGATAATGACCTTTATAGAATGCTCTCCTGACCTGCTCTATTCATTCCCACTGAGTAGGTACACGTATGTGCACACAGAAGTCTGAATTTGTATGTTCTCCAGGTTTCCATCAATGAGACTTTTACAATGGCAAAGTCTTGCAGCCTGTTGAAAGCATCCTGACTCAGGAAAAAAGAGATCACTGTAATAAGGATCGTCAAGTCTAAAGGGAGTTCAAAGGAATATATCTTCTTTAAAATAAACAAGCTTTGTAGGTTTTAAATCCCTTGTATGATTTAAGTGAGGGAGCAGAAATAGATGCATAAATGTGAAATCTGGCAGAGCTGCAAATTCACTGTTTATGTTGAATGAATTATCACTAATATTCAAATGAGCAATTACTAACAAATTGATTTGTCCCCTTGGGCTACATGTTGTCACATTGTCACAAGGAGGAGCCAATTTTTTTAACACCCTCACTTCAGAAAAGGCTACGTCATAAATATGTTTGATATCTTTATTATGTGGAAACAATGAAAGAAAAAACAAAGGAAGAGAGGTCAATGTGTGTGTGGGTTCCTGTGTAGGGGAGCAGGCCCAGGTTAAAAGCAAATAACACAGAAATGTAGGGAGGTATCTTGAATTTTTAATCAGTTGCTACAGGGTCTCTTGAACTAAGGAACTAAATTTTGCAATTCTATCTAAAAATCTTTCAGGTAATAGAGATAAATAAAAGTCCAGTTTATTTGGTGATCTGGCTAAAACCATACCATGAAAAAAAATGTCAAGTGCCTTAAATGTGAACTAAATATTATCATTAGGTAAGATTTGCTAAGACAAATACAGGTCTTTGTATTAGATTGTTCTTTTTCTTAGAATGACTAGCATATACTTGACATTCAATAGATAGTCAAATCAGATAACATTGAAAATATATTTGCCAATTAGATCATTTTGCCAATTAGAGGAATATAGTTGATAAATATTATCTCTGTGAGGAAGCTGTATATCTATGAATTGCATGCCTTTTTTTTTCTTTTGTAAATATAGTTAGAATGAAAACCAACTCTAAGGCTGTAGTACTTTAGCCTTACTTAGTCTCTTATCTACAAAAGGGATGCCATTCTGCAAAGTTCCATGAACCCATTCTGGTATTGATTCTTCTTATGTACATAATTCTTTCTCTCAAAGAAAAATATCATGAACTGATATTCAAGGCTTAATTTTTCTTTTGTAACTTATCCTTTGATACATGCATGAATTAAATGAAAACTAATTTGGTGAAACCAAAGAATTCTAATTAAAAGAAAGATTCTTTCCTACATACAAAAATAAATCCATAATTCCCAGTGGGCTCTCCTAACTCCTAATTGCATACCTACCACTATGGCTGGAGTTTTAAGCAAACGATCCAGTCATCCGGGTCAAATAGGAATGTAAAACATTTCTCATCATGTGGTCTATTTGTGTCCTTTTCTCCTTAGGGACATTTGTCACTAGACAGATCTTTTGTTGTTTATCATTTTTTATGTTTTCCAGGTTGCTTTGGGGGAAAAAAAAGAATTCACATTCCATTTAGTAACTAAGCCTATGACACAAAAACAATTTGATCTATGGAAGGCGAACTTTCTAAAAAGTACTACAGCAGTATACCTGTCTTACTTCAGTAAAACCAAAAATGTCGAGTTAGGTATTATTTTACAAGGCCTTTTTATTAATACATATTATCTGATACTTTTGCTGCAGCATGGATGGACCTAGAAATTAACATATTAAGTAAAGTAAGTCAGAAAGAGAGAGAGATATCATATGATATCAATTATATGTGAAATCTAAAAAAAAAATAATAGAAATGTACTTATACACACAATAGAAACAGACTCACAGACATAGAAAATGAACTGATGGTTACCAAAGGAGAAAGCAGGAGAAGGATAAATTAGGAGTTTGGGATTAGAACATACATACTGCTAAGTCCCATCAGTCGTGTCCGACTCTGTGCGACCCCAGAGACGGCAGCCCACCAGGCTCTGCCGTCCCTGGGATTCTCCAGGCAAGAACACTGGAGTGGGTTGCCATTGCCTTCTCCAATGCATGAAAGTGAAAAGTGAAAGTGAAGTCGCTCAGTCGTGTCCGACTCCTAGCAACCCCATGGACTTCAGCCCACCAGGCTCCTCCGTCCATGGGATTTTCCAGGCAAGAGTACTGGAGTGGGGTGCCATTGCCTTCCCCAGAATATACATACTTTTATATATAAAATGGATAACCAATAGAGACTTACTGTATAGCACAGGGAACTATATTCAGTATCTTGCAATAGCCTATAATGCAACGGAATATGAAAAAGAATATGTATATACATGCAAAGCTGGATCACTTTGCTGTACACCTGAAACTAACATAACATTGTAAATCAACTATCTATTAATGAAATTTATTTTTTGCATTGATACTTATATGCATTGATGCATTTAAGGTCTCTCTAAGGCCTTATGAGGTAGACATAATGCATTTTGTTATTGTTTTACAGATGAAGAAACATGTTCAGTGAATTGAAGGGACTTATTCAAGGTCATACAATTAGGGAAGGGAGATTAGTAACCAGATCTTCCAAATCTCTCCATGTCTTTTATATATTGGTAGTCAGTCCTACCTATTTGCTTTATTTTATTATTTGTGTTATAGTCTAAACATTATACTTGAGAGGAAAAGTAAATATATTCCAAAAAGCAAATAGAGGATTAAGAGATTCTTTTTAACATGAGAGTTTTTTAATAAAAAAGATGTGTCATCCCAGGGTCTCAATGTCATTGAATCTTAAAGAACTGGGAAGAATTAAGGGTCATTGGGTCTAATTAGAGCTAATTAATAATGACGGGAGTTTACTTTATGGTTTAAGAATTTCAAAAATATTTAACAATTCTTACTAACGGCCTGGTGCCAGAGTCACTGATGTTAGCTTTACACAGTGTTTTTGTTTTTTTTTTCAATTCATTTAAAAAACGTTCATTGAATGCCTAGCATGGTCCAGGCACTATAGTGTAGGCTGAAGCTACAGAAATGAATGAGCATGTTCAATGAAAAAAAAAAAGTAAGAAAATAAATTACTTAAATTGAAACAAGTTTAATATGTAAGCAAGATGTTGTAAGAGTCCAGGAGTTATTTTCTGTTCTACCATAAGAGGTAGTCTATGGTCCTTTGTAGATACTAATGAGCTTGGCAAAGGAGAAATTTATAAAAAGCAGTCACTCTGAGCCTACCTGCAGGCAGTTTTATTTATGAAAAGAGAGGTAATAGATGAGAGATGCTTGCTTTTCCCTGAGAAGCCAACACAGTACAGTTAAACACATTATCTATTATTACAGATGATCAAAATATCATCTCAAATAATGGGCTACCTGATCTGGTCAGAACCCCTGCCCTTTGCTTCTCCTTCTGACCAGGGAGAAAGAGACCAACCTCTGACCAACCTCTACTTATTCTTTAAAGTTCTGAACTAACTTTGAGGAAAACTTCCCAGGCCTTCCTCTCTAAACCACTCAGCCACCCCTCCAAACCAAGGTGAAGTTAACACTTGTACATATAGAATCATATATAATTTATATCATTCTTATTATATAAAATATAAAGGCAGAAAGAGAAGATGGCAACAGAGGATAAAATGGTTGGATGGCATCACTGATTCAATGGACATGAACTTGGCCAAACTCTGAGAGATGGTGAGAGACAGGGAGGCCTGGTATGCTGCAATCCATGGGGTCACAAAGTGCCAGACATGCCTTGGTGACTGAAAAACAACAGTATATATTGCATAATATATGTTATTTCTAACACACAATAATATATCATTCTTTCAACAATATGTGTTTCTTTAGTGGGCTGTGACTTCATTAGGATATTTGCATTCACAGGACTTACCACAGGATCTAACATAGACTCAGGACAGTGTAGCAGCTCCAAAGGGGTGGCATATAGTGGTGAGGAGGGATAGGATTTAGCTTTATCCTCACCTCCTCTATGGTTTCTATCAACCTTCCCTTTTCACTCCAAATAAATGTACAGTGCACTTAAAACCAGTATGTGTGCTGTATCAGTGTGGAATCAAGGCAAGGTCCCTAGTTCCCACTTCCAACAGGGTCTTAGAGAGGCCTTCTTTTGCATATCACTCAAATTCAATTACTATCTCTTAAAATACTTTTAAGGAAGGGGCAGTATGAGAAACAGGAAAGAATTTGAATGGCCATGATTTATTTTAATCAGGTTTATTGAACTGTAATTTATATAGAGTAACATTTTCTTCCTTCATATATAAAGTCTGATAAATTTTGACAAATGCATAATCATATAATCCACCCCATCATCATGATAAAGGACATTCCTACCTGCCTCAAAAATTCTCTTTGGGGAGTTCCCTGGTTGCTTAGTGGTTAGGATTTTGTGCTTTCACTGCCATGGCCTGGGTTTAGTCCCTGGTAGGGGAACTGAGGTCCTACAAACTGCCTAATGGGGACAAAAAAAAAAAAATTCTCTTCAAACTACCAGAGTTTTAATGAACTCTTTAGAAGAACCCCCAAAAGCTATCACTGCTGGAGTTTAAATAATATATTCCTTGCATCTTGCACAACTTAACATATATCTCCAAAATAAAGCACTTATTTTTCTTCAGTTATAATACCATCATGTGGTTGTGTTACATTTTCTTTTGGAAATCTCAAAGCATTTAGCTAACAAGATTTCATTGTTATTCCCCACCAAACCTGGTCTAGCTCTAAAGATGTATATTCCAATTCAATGAAATCAGTGCATCTCTTTCCCAGTTAACCTTGCCACAGACCGTCTTATAAATATGTTAACAATGTTAGGCATATCGCTTTTAATGAGCTGCCCATTCATTTTATCAAGTAGACATTGTGCCTTTCCCTCATTTATTAACTATATTCCTTTGTGGTGACATTGAAAAGGCTCTACATCCTGGGGACACTTGCTCCATTTGGATATAATAGATACATGGAATGACACAGCACACAAGTGAATGACTAAGTAAATAAATGAGTGAATGAACGAAGGAGTGACTGTCTCCATTTCATGGATGAGGCACCTTCTGAGAGGCACCATGAGGTCAGTTGACTGGCAGAAAGCCACACACTGATGTAGCAGTGCCCAATTGGATGCCAAGATTGTTTTCTTTGCTCTCTCTATTTAGCTATCAACTTTGTTAAAAATCCCCATAAAATATCGACAGGAAAAAGTAAACATGGAAAAATTGGCCACACACAAACTACCTGGCTCTTCAAAATGAATTTAATTTGTAAAGAATAACATGAGTAAAAAATGAGGAAGGGTAGATTTTCACTGAATGGGGGGAAAACGCTTTCCCCTCTTATTCATTTTGAGTCCTCCTTTCTGTTAAATGGATTCAGTGACACTTTTTGGTAATGCCCTTTGTATTTTTTGCATAAGACACTTTGGATATATGCCCATTGTGTTCTTTTTTTAAACAGATTCCTTTAGTGGAAAATACACACATACACACACACACAAACTAATGTTCACAGTTGCCTATTATATTATGACAAGTAGGAAGAGAACACTAGCAAGGTTCTACATAATGAGAGATCATCCATTGTTACACTTTATTTTTCTCCACATTTGGACAGATCGGGAATAAATTTGATTAAATTTCCATTGAGAACCGTCCCCTCCCCGCCCGCAGGAATATGTATCAACAGAATTTCAATGAGCATAAAATTAAAACATTCTGCATGTTATAAGAAAATCTGATTTAAAGGATCCTAACAACAAAAAGAAAAGGGGGAAAAGCTATTAAAGTAAACCTCCCGAAGGGAGTCAACTGCTTTTCAGTGCATCCTGCGCTGATGCCTACTCTCCATCCGCGCTGCTCAGATATTCATGAATCGCTGTGTCTTCCAGCACTGCTTTCCCTCTCCCTCTGCTTTTCTGGCGCGGCTCTCCCTCCCCCTTCCTCCCCCCACCCCCCACTTTCCTCTGGCTTCTGCTCTTTCTTACTCCTTCTCTCAGCTGCTTAACTACAGCTCCCACTGGAACTTGCACAATCAAAAACAGCTCTCCTCTCCGGCAGCCTCCACAAGCGCATCACCTGGAGCAGAGCGACTCTCCCAGTGCACACGCCGCAGAACAGCCAGGTAGCTGGGGGCGCGCAGAGGGTGCCCTTCTCCTGCTGGGCAGCAGCCAGAGCCTCTACTCGGAATCCGGGGCATCCTGGGGTCCTGTTGCGGTGATGCCTGCCTTTCGGAGCAGTGATGGAAAGAGAAGAGCCACTGTCGGTGGAAACTGAGAGCGGGGAGAGGTTGCTGCAGTAGCCGGTGCTGCAGAATGTGTGAGTGAAAACCTAAGCCGCGCTGGATTCTCCATCCCGCTCGGTCTTCGTCAACTAGTCCAGGAGGCAAGTCGGGAACCAGATGCATTGACCAGGTGGGGGCCACCCTGGATCTGTTAACCGTGAAGTCCCCACCGTGGAAAATGGTAAACAAAGACATGAATGGATTCCCAGTCAAGAAATGCTCAGCCTTCCAATTTTTTAAGAAACGGGTAAGGACAGGTTTTGTTTGCTTCTTTTGTTTTCTGCTCTTGTCTGAAATGCCTTTGATTGCTTGCCGGAGGTAAGCCCGAGTTTCGGTGGCAAAGCCCCAAATGGAAGTCGTGTGTGTCTGGTCGCAGTTGTCCAGCTGGGAAATAGACCTGCCTTGATGCAGATTTGAGGGTGGGGGCACCTAGGCAGAGTTGCTTTGGGAGGAGGGGGTTGGGCTGAGATGTCCTAAGGATGGTTTAGAGCTGGGAATGGGAATTTCCCAACCAAAGCCACAAGATTACAAACAGTTTCAAAGAGAATTAGCCTGGGTACAGTTATCGGCTAGTTAATTTGGTTGGGGACTAATTCCGTGGTGCGCTCTCGCTCTCTCTTATCTTTGAAGGCTTCAACTTTTCCCACACCTTTCATTCACTCGGTCTCAAGTGCAGCTTTATCATCTTCTTGCCTCAGAAGCATCAGCTTCTAGCTTCCCAGATTCATCTGGCCAATAACTTGCTGAGTCCTTATCTATGGTAAAAATAGCAAAGGACTAGAATGACCTTTCAGAGAACTGATGGAGTCCAGCATTTTAAATCCTCTATTTCAGGTTGCCTCAATTTTACTTGGTACAACCGCCTTTCTTTTCATGGGCAGTGTGAATTCAAGTGATAATATGGGGTTATGCTGCTGTATACTTTTATTTCTTAAATTCTTGTTCTTCTGTTCAGGACGTTAATGATACATTGCTTGTAAATGAGCAAAGAAAAGGGAGGGGGCTTTCCTTGTGTTTCACAGTAAACTCAGTTCATTGTAATGGTCCCACTGGTGGTCTGCGTAAATCTGCAAATTTATACATAAGTGAGAGGTAAGAAATGAATGATTGTTAAGCAACTGATGACTGACATTCTTGTGGAGAGTTTCTTAAGCAACAGCAGCTTCCTCCAGCCCCCAGCTGCCCTGGTCTATTTGATACCCTAGGGCAATTCCATCAAAATGATTCTCTTCATTCATTCCCGGTTCCTTCATTCAGGTCTTCCATGTGCTGCTCCGGAAACACAGTCCTTCACTTAAACCACCAACAGAACACAGTGAACTACACACTGGGCTGGACTATGTCCTGCACCAAGTGGGCAAGCTGGGAAGGCAGGGCTGGGAACAGCATGTCAGTCCAGGTCAGAGGGCCAACACAGTTTCCCACACACCTGTGACTGAATTCCCATCAGTCGAGCTAAACCTTCCCTAAAGTCCATGGGTCAAAACATATTCATTAAAACCAAAGCAAAACCCACGTTGTCCTGGCTTCTGCACCGGAGGCCTCAGCACCTGGCAAGGAGGTCTCCCGCTGGAGGAGATTCAAGTTGAATTGGAGCAAGGCAGTGCCACTTCTCAGAGTCCACCATGTTTCTTCATTTTTCCCTGTAGCCAAGATATTTCTTTCCAAGGAAAGAGCACTTTGTAAAAAACAATTTCCAACACAGTAAACAAGTGTTTTGATAATAAATAAAAAATGCCATAGCTCATAACTCAGTAGTTAAACTCTTTACTCTCATTTAATTAATTAACTAAATGAATGAATTAAACTCTTTACTCTCATTTAATTAATTGATTGGTGGTACTAAGGGGACAGTGACGGTGATTTTTTTTGGTTGGTTGGTTTTTGGTTTGTGTTTATTTATTTACTTTAATACTTCTCAATCAGATATATTTAATCAACTGAGTAACTGTCAAGTAGATTTTAAGTTTTCTCTTATTTTCTTTGCTATCAAAATGTGCTATAATAACTGTTAATTTACTATCTAGTTTCTTTTTTGCTTAAAAGCAGAATTTAACAGTAGCCTTCAGTTGCTGCCTCTGTAGACCTTGCATTTTGCAAAGAACTAGCCAGGGTACTGATGTCTAACCTGAGTGCTTGCAGAGAGAAAGAACATGAAACCAAGATATGTAGGAGACCTAAGAGACATGGGTTCTATCCCTCCATCAGGAAGATCTCCTGGAGGAGAACCTGGCAACCCTCTCCAGTATTTTTGCCTGGAGAATCCCATGGACAGAGGAGGCTGGTGGGCTACAGTCCATGGGGTCCCAAAGAGTCAGACATGACTGAAGCGATTTAGCATGCACACACCCATCCAGCCCCGCAGCTTCATCTGTCTTTGAATCTGGATCTATCATTTTCTGGAGATAGTATCAGAAACCTCCCCTCTCGTTGTTCTTACTCTTCAAGGACAAAACAGCAGAATATGCCTTTGTGTCAAATCATGGAGGGCCCTAAGGGATAAAGTCTTTGATTCTTGTCCATACATTATCATTTCTGAAAGTTCATTTCAGTCTGTACCATGACTTTGCTATAGGTTTTGCTTTTTTATTCCTTTGTTTGTTTGGGGTCTTTAATTACACAGCTGATATGTAAATAAATGCATAAAACATTAAGATAATACCCAGGTAAATCCCTCTGCTTTTCTTATCCAGAGGTAAATGTTGACATCTATCTTTCCCAGATCTTCTCTATGCATCTGTATGCATATTTATATACTAGAATGCCTTTGTTCTCAGCTAAGAATAATCCATTTTTCTTATATTCTATTGTTGAAGTTCCACAGATTTCTGCATATTTTATTTTTAACCTACTTAGACAGTCTTACAAAATGAACCTTTGTCCAATGCCCACATTAAACCATGAATAGATCTTGGAAAAAACCCATAGATTTTTTAGGGCTTACTAAAAACATGGATTTTTTAGGGCTTACTAAAAACATGGAGGTTTGGACCCAAATTTTGATGGCAGAAAGCTTAACTAGTGCTTCCTACACCTCTGAGATATTTCACAAGAAGCCTAAGAAGGTCGCCAGAAGGGAAGGCAGAATGATCCACCCTGTGATTCATTTAGAAGAATAAGTGTAGCACCATTTATTGAGAGCTTGCTATGTTCTAGAAGTTATGGGTCAAGTGCTTTATACGTATTAGCTCATGAAATCCTCAGAGTCATCCTGTGAAGTAAGAAAACATTAAATGTGCAAAGCATGGCTTAAGAGAGATTAAACAACCAACCCAATATCACTTAACTAAAAAGTAGCAGAGCCAAATTTTTGATTTTCCTTGACCCAAAGCCCATATTCTTAATCCAGACTTTCTGTTTTTGAATCACATTCCCACCCCCTTTTTTCTTCCATAACAGAATCTGTTTTTCTCCCCAAGTAAAAATTTTATGCCATTATGCAATTTATAAAACCTACAAAGGGAACTAGTCTTCAGCTGACTCTCTCGAAGCTTCTTTCCAACCCTCAGTCATGACTGAGGCAGCTCTGGGGAACCCAGCCTCAAGGAACACAATCTAAAGAAAGGCAGTCCTGGTGCTAGTTCCCCCAAATCCTTTGGATTTATGCTTGCCACCGCCATGTCTTAAAAGCTCAACTAAATCAGCTTAATTCCATTTAGTTGAGAATAGCTAAGCTAAACTCGGTAAGAATTCTACTTCCATTCTGTATGTGTTAATGATAAGTTAACATTAAATGCCTATGGATTATTCTTTACTCTTAGAATCTCTGAAAAATTCATTTAAGATAAATGGAAAAATGTCCTTATCAGTTTTATTGTCAAAATCTAAGAGCTTTAAAAGGTATAGGGTTTGCTAAAGATAATCCATTTTCATGGATTTAAAGATTTGTTCATGGTTCAGATTCTTGCATGGACTGTAGCCTGCCAGGCTCCTTTGTCTACCTAATTCTCCAGGCAAGAATATTGGAGTGGGTAGCCATTCCCTTCTTTAGGGGATCTTCCCAACCCAGAGATTGAACCTGGGTTTCCTGCGTTGCAGGCAGATACTTTACCATCTGCGCCATCAGGAAAGCCTGCGTTATGACTCAGAAAACACCAAAAATGATATTATCTTCAACTTGATAACCCATTTTGGAAATTCCTTAGGTATGTAATCAGTTCAGTTCAGTCGCTCAGTCATGTCTGACTGTGACCCCACAGACTTCAGCAAGCCAGGATTCCTTGTCCTTCATCAACTCCCGGAACTTGCTCAAACTCATGTTCATCAAGTCGGTAATGCCATCTAACCGTTTCATCCTCTGTCATCCCCTTCTCCTCCTGCCTTCAATCCTTCCCAGCATCAGGATCTTTTTAAGACTTCTAAAGACAGAATCACATTATCTTTCATAACATTTCAGAGGATAACTAGGCAGGATGGAATTTTGGATTTGGAATACGCACCTTAGAAACTCTTTCACTGACCTACCTATTTTAAAGATGTAGAAACAGTGCTTGACAGGTCAATCACTTACTCAACTAAAATGGGGCTAAGCCACTCCTCACAGGTAGGCTTTTCACTTCCAGATCAAGTGTCTTTTTTTCTTTTTTTTATGCTCTCAAACTGGTTCAGTGCTTCAGGCCTCATTAATTCATTCTTTAAGAAATATAGTAGGGACAAAATCTAGTTCATCTTCCTAGTACTAACTGCCTCGTGACCACCAATTTTGACAAGACACTTCTTTTGAACTTGTTTTGACTCAGTATATCATGATTTTGTGCATTTGAACAATCAATCTTGCATTATTCTTTACTAATGACAATGTTTTATAATGACCATCACTTATGCTTACCCCAGTGGCTCAGCGGTAAAGAATTCGAGTTCAATGCCGAAGATGCAGGAGACCAGAATTTGATCCCTAGGTCAGGAAGATCCTCTGGAGTAAGAAATGGTAACCCACTTGAGTATTCTTGTTTGAAAAATCCCATTGAAAGAGGAGCCTGGCGGGTTACAGTTCATGGGGTCACAAAGAGTCAGACATGACTGAGAGACTGACCACCACCATACTTACACAGCCCTAATATTGTTGATCACTGCTCTAAGAGGCCGAAGTATGTTACACATTTAATTTCTCAAACATGAAAAGTCTATGGGAGATACTATTGTTATCCCAATATGGTAGATGAAGAAGTGTCATGGGCCGAGGTAGAGGGAGTAATCCTACATCATACAGCTAGTTTGTGGGAGAGTCAGGGGTTGGATCAAAGCATATGGCTGCAAACTCTGTATCCTTTACCACTGCACATCCTATCTGTGATGTTAGACAATCCAGTGTGGTCGAAAGAGACTTGAAGAGGTCTGATGGCCCTAGCTTCCTCCTTTCTCTAAAAATGATGGGGAATAAAGCAAAGGGTTTCAGGCTAGTTATTATGTTTCTTCTAGTGAAGCAGAGAAATGAGATCAACCTCCTCTGAAGTGGTTATTCTACACCACTGTTTCTAAAACTTCATCCCTTTATATTTTACTTCCCTTGACTGTTCTATTTGTTGCTGTTCAGTCGCTAAGTCGTGTCTGACCCTTTTTGACTCCATAGACTGCAGCATGCCAGGCTTCTGTGTCCTTCAACTCCTGAAAGCAGCTGAACTGGAATGATAATAAAAGTCATTTTCTTATGGAAAGCTCTTTACGTCTTCTCAGGGGGCTAGCGTTTACTGAATGTTTCCTAAGGGTCAAGCCTCGCTAGTATAACACTTTACTGGTATAACTGTCACAATCACTCCATTACTCCCATTTCACAACCAAAGAAGCTGAATCAGAGGAGTAAGCAGTCCAAGGTCATGGTGCTAGAAAGAGGTATAGCCAGAATCCAAATTCAGGCAGTCAGCTTTAGCACCACCAGTATTTCCATTGAAGCCACTGCAGTAAATGACAGTGAGGCAATCACCTCTGTAGGGATGTAAATTCCATCCAGAGAGGATTATGTGGGGTGGAGGGAAGTGGGGAGATCATGGTGGTCACAGCTGTGGTGAATGACATCTCCCACTGGACTCCTGGAATGACCTTCCACTGGAAGACAGTAGGAATCAGAAGTCTGTCTTGGATTTATCCAAAATATATTTAATTATACTTCTTGAACTCCTGGTGGCTCAGAGGGTAAAGCGTCTGCCCACAATGAGGGAGACCTGGGTTCGATCCCTGGGTCGTGAAGATCCCCTGGAGAAGGAAAAGGCAACCCACTCCGGTACTCTTGCCTGGAAAATCCCATGAATGGAGAAGCCTGGTAGGCTGCAGTCCATAGGGTCACAAAGAGTCGGACACGACTGAGCGACTTCGCTTTCACTTTCCTGAAACCACAGTGGAGATTTCAATGGCTTCTACTGTACTGTCTTCAGCAGTAGCTAAAGTCTGAGCCATTTGAGTCACCCCTGTGTGCACTCGAGGGCATAGAACACAACTGCAGTCACCCTGTGCTGTAACCCAGGACCCACCTGGAGCTCCCATAGGGCAGGAAGGTCCTTAAGGATAGAGAACCCGTTACCTTGTTCTCTGTATCCCCTCCTGTGTGTGCGTGTGTTAGTTACTCAGTCATGTCTGACTCTTCATGACCCAGTGGACTGTAGCCCATCAGGCTCCTCTGTCCATGGACCTCTCCAGGCAAGAATAATGGAGTAGGTAGCCATTCCCTTCTACAGAGGATCTTCCCAACCTAGGAATCAAATCTGGGTCTCCTGCATTGCAGGCAGATTCTTTGCCATCTCAACCACTTCTATATTTCTAAGTAGTCAAACCATATTTGTTAAATGAACGTATGAATCAAGTAAATCAATGAATCCTTGTATTAAGTGATCCCTAAGTGGTTGCCTTGTCCTCCTGTTTCTGTCTTGAGATAGATGAATGGCTTAGGAAGGTAATGCATTTTAATTCTGTGTTTAGATGTGGATATTATATGTGAGGACTTTGAAAAATAACTTAAATCCAACTCAAAGACAAGTTGTCACTACACTTAGCAGCTGGCAAGGAACCTTGAACTCAGCTCATTTTATGATCAGTGCTCACACCACAACTTCTTTTCTGTAATGATTTCCTTGTCAGGACAAACAAGACAGACACAGTCATGATTCATTACTCTCTTTTGATTTTATATTAATATAAATCACTGACTTCAACACTATATGTTATGCATTGTATATTCTCTTACCTAGAATCCTTAAAGCACCTTCCCAGTTATTATGGTTTTTCCTCATTTTTCAAAGTGATCTTAGGAGCCCCTTAGTGTGAAGAGAACTTTGAAGTCAAGAGGTCTTTCCTGCTTTGCACAGTGAGTCTTAGGGGGTTTGGACTGGAGCAGGGACTGGTTAGGTTTGGTTGTGCTGGGGGATGACTCTTCAGTAGCACAGTACACAGGTAAGGAGTAGCAGATATTTGTCACTTTGGCAGTTCTCAAGAAAGCCCTGGATAGTTAGGCTCTCATTCTGCCACAATGCTTAGAAAATCTTGTGAAAGGAAAGTGAGTTCCTTAAAAGTTCCACTTTTTGGAGAACAAGTACACATCAACTGTTGTAAGAGACATTCTGAGTGCACCCATATCTTATGATCTATAAATGCTTAACAAGATAAAGCAAATCTAAAACAGCATGGCGAGTCACTGAAACACATGCCCTCATTTGGAGATTTCTGATTATAGAAGTGTAAGGGGAAGAACTGATAAGAACTGAATGGATAGAAAAGCTTAATCAGTAATTTAAGTGATGCTAAAGATAGTTTTAGAAGTGTAAGGGGAAGAACTGATAGGAACTGAATGGATAGAAAAGCTTAATCAGTAATTTAAGTGAAGCTAAAGATAGTTTTTTATTAAAGGAAATATCATGATGTTATCTTTTTTAAAGTGTGATGTATTTTTATGCACACTAGATAATCCAAACAGTTAAGCAATACTCCCCCCACCCCCGCCCCCGCCCTGGCCGTGCCTCGAAGCTTGTGGGATCTTAGTTACCTGACCAGGGATTGAACCCCAGGCCACAACAGTGAAAATGCTCAGTCTTAACCATTGGACCACCAGGAAATTCCTGAAGTCAATGTTCTTAACACTGGCAGATAAGGAGAAGCCTCCTGGCTTACATGGGATGCTGTTTCCTACCTGCTAACTAGAACCTTGGTTCCTAGCTTGGAGCATAGAATCTTCACCAATGATGGGGTAAGGATGTATATCCCTTGCATGGAGTTGAAGAAGGCTAAGTTCACAGGGCATACAGTTTCTCAAAGGGCTTTAACTGGAGCAGTGGCCACTACTTCTCTGGAGAGTCCCATCCTTCAGAAGTCCAACCCTTCCTAGCAGAAAAGCAGGCTGCCCAGGTCCTTAGACTCAATGCATCCGCCAGAGCTGGGAACAAGAAAGTCATCTGCCAGACACCTCCCCAGATCCTTGGTCAAGGGCAGGTGGCCCCAGCCATTAGCCAACTTCCTCTGGCAGCCTACACAGTGAGCTGGCAAATTTTGAAAGCTTCTGTGTAGGAGGAAGAGAAGAAGGAGGCACGAGGAGGGCAATGGCGAGAGCAGACAGCCAGGGGGGCTAGGTGCTGCCTTGGCTTCCTTCTGCAGCGGCTCCGGCATTTGCGGACAGGATTACTATTAGTGTTTGTTTTCTCTCACACCTATTTCTTCGCAGCATTCTGAAATGATTTCATAAGTATTTACAACAAAGAGAAATGAAAATCAAGGCTGTAACTAGGACGGCAGGAGAATCTTCCCCTGGTGATGCAAGATGCCAAAATATTACTCTAATTGCTTTCCAGAGCCTGCTGTGACATTTTTCTGGGAAGAGTCCGCTGAGCTATTTTTACAGCACGGGGGTCACCTTGGTCTCTTTTGTCCTCCTAAGTCAGGGCAGTCACCCAAAATGCCTTTGTTTGGGGGATGACTAGTCATAAGGTTCTTTTCTTTTTCTCTTCCTCTAGCCCTCCTCTTCTTTTCTCTTTTTCCTTTTCTCCCTCCACCTTCCTCCATCTCTTTCTCTCCTGTCTCTGAAAGATAGGCTCACATCAAGGCCAAAGAGAGGAAAGCTTGACAGAAAATACCCCTAGACTCGTGTTCCACAGGAAACAGGGAACCTGTGTTCTTCTCATTCAGTGGCTTCAGGAATATCTTGCCACCTCTGAGTCTGGTAGAGTGAAATCAGCCAGTATCAAAGATCCTAACAGCTCCAAGATATTAGTTTCTAGAAACAGCAAGGTAAAAAGGGCCCCCAAATAGTTAAAACATTTTAAGACTCAAATTTTTGTGGAACCAACTTTAAAATATTCTGAGAAGGAAAAAAAATCAAATTGTTCGATATGTAAAAATATGTATTTTCAACGTTTTCTAGTCATAAATATCTTTTCTATAGATTGCTTTTTCTGAAAATTGAATATCCTTTGAAGCCTAAATCTTTCTAGACTAGTACTAATTTGGGTTATTTGTGGGGGGAAAAAAGTGTAAGAAAGAAAACTGAGTATGTAGCTTCTAGAGTAGTTAAAAAGATTCAAGTAAAGCTAAGCTACAAAACAATGGAGTAGAATGAAAGTAAAGACATTAAAAATGAACTTTCTTTAGAGTCTCTTATAGCTTCTCTGAAACCTAGAATATAAACTCCCTGAGCCCAGAGATTTTGTCTGTCTTATTCAGAGCTTTGCTTGAGTGTCTGGTACATAATAGTATAATATGTAGTAAACATATGTCAATAATATATGTTTAATGGATCAATAAAAACAAAAGGGTTTGGGAGGGCAGACGAAGTGTAATTATAATAACAATACTCGGTTAAACAGAGAGGGCATTGATAATGAGAAAGAATTTAAAGAAAATCTTAGTGTCCATTTTTCACTGCTTTAAATAGTGCCGACATGGCAACCCATAAAAGTGAAGAAGCACTAGAACCCAAGGCATTAATGAATTAAAATACTCTAACACAGGTAGTGAAACAATGTTTTTGTTTGGTCAGTCTTGGTACAAACTAGATTTGAGCACAGAACTTGAAACTGGATTCTATTTTGATGATTGGGTTAGTATTTTTATGCTGTTAGATGTAAACGATTTTTTTAATATCCTTGTAATAACAAGAAAAGCTGAATGAATATATTGAAAGTGAGAGTGAAGTTGCTCAGTCGTGTCCGACTCTTTGCGACCCCATGGACTGTAGCCTACCAGGTTCTACCATCCATGGGATTTTCCAGGCAAGAATACTGGAGTAGGTTGCCATTTCCTTCTCCAGGAGATCTTCCCGACCCAGGGATTGAACCTGGGTTTCCCGCGTTGTAGGCAGACGCTTTACGGTTTGAGCCACCAGGGAAGTATTAGTGTTTTACTGAAGAATATGTTTAGCGGAATTGCAAGGCTTAAGGAGTTAAGAGATATCAAAGACATTAGTCAGTTCAGTGTAGTCGCTCAGTCGTGTCTGACTCTTTGCAACCCCATGGACTACAGCACGCCAGGCTTCCACTCCTGGAGCTTGCTCAAACTCATGTTCATCAAGTCGGTGATGCCATCTAACCATCTCATCCTCTGTTGTCCCCTTCTCCTCCTGCCTTCAATCTTTCCCAGCATCAGGGTCTTTTCCAGTGAGTCAGTTCTTCACATCACGTGGCCAAAGCATTGAAGTTTCAGCTTCAGCATCAATCCTTCTAGTGAACATTCAGGACTGGTTTTCTTTAGGATTGACTGGTTGGATCTCCTTGCAGTCCAAGGGACTCTCAAGAGTCTTTTCAACACCACAGTTTAAAAGCATCAATTCTTTGGCACTCAGCTTTCTGTATAGTCCAACTCTCACTGCCATACATGACTACTGGAAAAACCATACCTTTGACTAGACGGACCTTTGTTGGCAAAGTAATGTCTCTGCTTTTTAATATGCTGTCTAATGGGGGAGCTTGGTGGGCTGCCGTCTATGGAGTCGCACAGAGTCGGACACGACTGAAGCGACTTAGCAGCAGCAGGTTGGTCATAGCTGTTTTTCCAGGGAGCAAGTGTCTTTTAATCTCATGGCTGCAGTCACCATCTGCAGTGAATTTGGAGCCCAAGAAAATAAAGTCTGTCACTGTTTCCATTGTTTCCCCAACTATTTGCCATGAAGTGATGGGACTGGATGCCATGATCTTAGTTTGCCATGATTAAAGACATCTATGGCACTTAATTCATGGAGGTAGATTATAGAATTTCTAATTCATCTCTGGGTGAGAAGTAAGAAAAGCTTCCAGAAACTATCTTTGATTTTCATGGAAATGGAATTGTATCGGTTTCTTAGGACTGCCATAACCAACTACCACAAACTGAGCGGCTTAAGCAATGAATTTGTATTGCCTCACAGTTCTGGAAGCTAAAAGTTTCAGAGGAAGGGATCAGCAAAGTTGGTTCCTCCTAAGGGCTGCAAGGAAAGGGTCTGTTCCAGGCCTCTCTTCTGTGCTTATGGATGGCCATCTTCTCCCTGTATCTTCCCTCTGTATTTATCTGTCCAAATTTTCCCTTCTTAGAAGGACATTGTGTGTGTGCTCAGTCACTCAGTTGTGTCTGACTCTTTGCAGCTCATGGACTGTAGCCTGCCAGGCTCCTCTGTCCATGACATTTTCCAGGTAAGAACACTGGAGCGAGTTGCCATTTCCTTCCCCAGGGGATGCATCTCCTGCATTGGCAAGTGGACTCTTTACCCTATCTCCACCTGGGAAGCCCTTTATAAGGACATTAGTACGTTGGATTAGGGCCCACCTTATTTTAACTTGGTTACCTTTGTAAAGACTCTATCTCCAAATAAGTTCACATTCTGAAGTTCTAAGGTTAGAATTTCAATATAATAATTTGGGAGCTGGACACAGTTCAACCCATGACCAAAGTTTTTCTTTATCATTAAAGTTTCAGTTATATGTGAAATGGAGAACATCCCAACAGGATGGGTTCTAAGGTATAATTTTTTTTACTTTGTCAAAATCATTTGTAAATTCTAGGAAACAAAATATTGCAGGAAATCTATCACACTGGAGAGTATCAGGTTATATACAGGGGTCTGGTACATGAGAATATGTTTTTAAAAATATGGGGATGTGTTAGAAGTAAGTAGTAATTTAGAGAAAAAAAATGCTGCTAAATGTTATGTAATAAAGCTTTAGGAGCTTGATGGCTGATAAGATGTCTAATATAGCATCAAAGAGCTTGCAACTAAACAATAATGATCTGTAAATTAATTTCTCCGAAGAATATCAATATAATTGCTTTCTCTTCCAACACTTAACCTAAAAGATTAAATGTTACATAGTAAGAACCAGGACTTGGCACTTACCATATACAGGGCCTTGCTTATCAGCTTTGACAAAGTAGTCATATCTAATTTATTTGTCCATTAGTCAGTTTCTACGTAAAAGGGCCCACACCTTCTCACCTTGCCACTCATAAGATGCTGAAGCCATTGCTAATAATTAGTCTTCTAGGACAAAGGAAATATTAAATCAGTCATCTGAAAGTAACCCTTGGACCTAATCTCAATGAGATGGAATTTTTAAATCTGATATCTTGACAGCTCTTGCGTTATGTATTTTATTCTTTTCCAAAAATCAGAACAATGAAAATTCCTAGCAAAGAAAATTGTCTTTCTTTCTAAAGTCAGTATCTTTCAAATAACAGGTTCAGAATTAGTGTTGAAACGACCCCCATTTTGTTTTTTGTATTATCATCATCAACAGCCAACATGAATTGAACACCTATATGTGTTAGGCATTATGGTAGGAATGCAGATATAAAGATTATATCTTCCTTTAACAAGTACCTACTATATAGCACAGGGAACTAAACTCAATTATCTTGTAATAATCTGTAAGGGAAAAGAATCTAAAAAATTATATATAACTGAATCACTTTACTGTACACTTAAACTATCACAACACTGTAAACCAACTATACTTCAATTAAAAATAAGAAAAAAAGAAATGTTTACCTTCAGTCTCCCTATCTTACCCCATCCTCAGGAACTTGGATCACATCTCTCTGGTATATACTGTTTATAATGTCTTATACTTTTTATTATGGCACTTGTAAATTTGTAATCACATATTGGTATAGCTATTTAATTAACATCCTTAACATTAATTAATATCCTCCCGGACTATGGCTCAAAGGGTAAAAGCATCTGCTTGCAATGCAGGAGACCGAGGTTCAATCCCTGGGTTGGGAAGATCCCCTGGAAAAGGAAATGGCAACCCACTCCAGTACTCTTACCTGGAAAATTCCATGGATGGAAGAACCTCGTAGGTTACAGTCCATGGGGTCACAGAGCCGGACATGACTGAGCGACTTTACTTTCACTTTCACTTTTCTGAACTATGATCTCTATGAGGACAAGGACCTTCTTTCTCTTTTGCTTCCAATTATACCCTCAGGGCTTGGCACTGGGAGGGTTATCAATAAATCCTTGGGCCTGGGAGTGTTATCAATAAATCCAATTTATTTATTCAAAAATAAATTGAAACAAATAAAAAGATAGGATATTATGAAATTCTGATAATGGGAGAGAGGAGTTAATCTTAAAATCCCTATTGAAATGAAAAGTCCCTTATATTTAATTCTGCTTTAAATGGAGGCATATGTGAACACTCCGTGTCTGAGACACATTTGTATTCTAAATGACATTTCTTTGGAAGCTTTTTTTTTTTTTTCCTATCATTTACTGTTCCCTGTGAAGAGATCCACATAATAAATTGCCCTTATAATTTAGCAGTAGGCGAAGGATTCTTCTTTTCTGAAAGAAATCACAGTTAGCATGATATAATCCCACAGGTTTGCCTCAGTTGCCAAGAAACTCAAAGCTAAATTTAAAGGTAAATTTCAGTGAAAAAATTAGACAAATCTTCAGAAATGACTTCTCAGTTGCTGAAGTTGGTGTTGAGCTTGTGTTTTTCTTTTAATTCTGTTGTTTCTCACTGTAACCTGCCTCAGATGGTCTCTAAATCAAGATAGATCGTATATATAATATAAAGAAAAAAGCAAAAAGGACCTATCAAGGATGAGTTCCAACTATTAAAAAAGTGGATAATGATTACACAGATGCATCACTATTATGATACACAGCATACACAGAAGAAAATGTAGTTCTAAACTATGAAGTGCTTCTCTGCTGAGTTTTTCTTCTTGAAAATGCTGCTTGCTTCAGACCTAATGAAATTAACCACTGGACCACAGAGTTAATGGGTTTATCATCTTGGCTGTCCTACGTAAGCCACTGGGACTCAAAGTAAAACTGTAGGAATGTTTACTCTCTGTCCCACCAAAAAAGAGTATACTTTTCTTCCCCCAAAGTGTTCTATATTTATGTTGTCTATTGTTGCATAACAAAATAACCCCCCTCAAAAAATACCCCAAATTGAATGCTGAAAACATCCCCCCCCCCCACCATTTCTTCTTCTTCTTCTTTTTTTTTTTTTTTTGGCTTATTATCCTATGGATTAGGAATTCAGGTTGACTCATTAGAGTCATGAGTGGGTCCGTTCCATGATGTTGGCTGGGTCCTTTCCTGGGCTGTGTTCAGCTGGTGGCTAGGCTGTGCGGGAATGTTCAAGAAAGCTTCACTCTCATGTCTAGTTCCTCGCTCCTCTATTGGCCTCTCTCTCTCTTCATGTAGCTTGACTTTCCTCACAGCATCATGGGCTTAAGACGGTCAAACCTCTTAAAGGGCCACTGGCTTCTGAGAGGATGTATTCTAAGAGAAAAGTGGAATCTGCCAATCTCATAAGGCCCAGACTTGGAGGTTCTACAGTGTGACTTCCACTGCATTTGATTCATTAAGAAAGTCACAGGGCCAGTTCAGATTGGAGACATGGAAACATAAACTTCACCTCTCAGTGGAAAGAGTGGCAATTTACTTTTACTCCTATTGAATATTTCTATTTGTGCCATTGAGTCATAGTGTAATTTTTCCAAATTGTGTCCAATTGTATTGATTTTTATCCCTAAACATTTTTTTTTATTTATGCATTTGGCAGCATAAAGTCTTAGTTGCAGCATGTGGGATCTTTGATCTTCATTGTACACGCAGGATCTTCAGTTGCAGCATGCAGGATCTAGTTCCCTGTGACCAGGTGTTGAACTCAGACCCCCTGCATTGGGAGCATGGAGTCTGAGCCACCAGACCACCAGGGAAGTCCTACCTCTAAACTTCTAAAATCAGAACATTCTGAATTACACTAAAAAGTAGCTTAGTCTCTCAGTCATGTCCGATTCTGTGACCCCATGGATTGTAGCCCACCAGGCTTCTCTGTCCATGGGGATTCCCCAGGCAAGAATCCTGGAGTAGGTTGCCATGCCCTTCTCCAGGGGATCTTCCCAACCCAGGGATCAAACCCAGGTCTCCCACATTACAGGTGGATTCTTTACCATCTGAGCCACCAGGGAAGCCCAAAAAGTAAAGAAACTCCCAAACTTTAATAGGACAAAACTATTAAGGCCTTCTAATAGGGATCAGACAAAATAGGGATCAGTCAGATTCTTAGCTGCATTCTTACCAGCTTTGTAATATTGGACAAATGATGGAAGTTCTAAGCCTATTGACTTATCTGTAAAATGGGTTTTAATGACAACTCTTACCTCTTAGAACTGTTGTGAGAATTAAATGATATAATGTGTGTAAAGCATTTGACTTCAGTGCCTAGTATCTACTAAGTGCTCAAAGCATGTTAGATATTATCAAGACAGACCTCAAAATTAGAGACCTACCTTTCTAGCCTTTCTACACTGTCTGTTATGGTGTAAGTTGTGATTTTACTTGTATGTCTACTTGTAAGTATGCTGCTCTCAGACTACTTTGCTTTTGGATTTTATTGCTTAAAGGTCATTTCTCAAAAGACTTATGCATGGTCAGTAGGCTCACACTTTTACTGAGTTATTTAGATGCTTCTGGAGGCTTAAGAACTAGTGAACACAATTAATCTGTCTTCTATGGATACATCTCCCTAGAGCAACTGCAGTGGTCCAGCTTCATTGCTGAAATGATATTTCATTTGCCCAAGATCTCATTAAATCAAATGACACCAAATTACTCTGCTTCCTTAGCTATATGTGCACAAAGCACTGAGGAAAGAACAGATGCCTAAACCCATAGGTCCAACGTGTAATCAGTTATTAATGCCATTCGATCTGAATGTAATGCCAGGTTTTCCTTTCTAATCTGTCTTGCATTGCCAAGTCAAGACTTGATAAGAATTTGAAATTCTAAATCAGAACGTATTGTAACTCATGCACATTCAGATGACTTTTAAAATTCTTTTCCGACTCCCCTTCATGAAAATATTTCTTATTAAAGGCTCAGAAACTTGAATTGCAATGAATTTTCATCCCTCTGAACTCTAAGATCAAGCTCTTTGGTATTTCTCTTGTCATGTGGACATTTATCCATCATCTCAACTTCCTCTTTCTTGGCATGTAGCCCAGTGGACCACTCTTGCCTGAAATGCTCGTGGCCCAGGGCTGACCAGGCTGTCCTCCTACCTCTGGGCTATTTCTTAGTTCCATTTCAGGCTCCTCCTCTCCATTCTATGGGATTCTGGGGGAATATGAGAGTGGTTCAGGTTTTGTGGTTGGCTAACTTGCCTATCTCTCTCTCTCACCATCTCTTTCTCTTTTCTCTCTCCCTCTCATTCTCCATCTTTCTCGCTTTCCCATACACTCTCCTTTCTCTCCCCTTCCTCCCCCTCTTGCAACACACCAATTTGTTCATTCCTGTGCTTTAAATTCAATCCATATGTCTTTTTTAAATTGATCAGTTCTCTAAATGCCTGATCCCTATTCCCAGTTATCTACTTAATATTCCTGTTCAAATGTCTCACAGATAACTTGAATTAATCATGTCCAAAAATTGAACTCTTGATTTTTCTTCCTATCTAATTTTATTCCTTCTCTAATTTCCCCCAGCTCAGTAGCTGAAATTGCCAAAGACTAATTTGTTACAACCAGAAACCTAAACATATTCCTCTTTCTTTTCTTCCAACATCAATGCAATAAATTAATTAGCACATACTATTGGGTTTACCTCTAAAACGACTTTTGTTTTTAATCCCCTTCTCTTTATTTCCAGGGCTTTGGTGCAAGCCACCCCCATCACCTTATCTTTTGGACTCTTTAATAAAAAGTCTTTTTCACTCTCATCTCTAAATCCACTCCTCCTTGCCTTTCACCTCCTTGACTATCCCTTTAAGAAATCTCTGCACTTTAGTCAGATTACAGTGGAGATTTTCTTGAGGAAAAAAGGCAGTGAAAGAGGACAGAACTTCTCCAGAGTCTTGTAGAGAATAGCAAACTTGGCCTTAGAAGCTGAGTTCCTTCTTTGTGACAATAAATCCTTTCAGATATCTACTGTTGTAGTTTGGTTTTCTTGATGTACTTTTTTTTTTTTTTAATTCAAAGAAGTATTTCATTTTGTGAAGAACGGAGGTATTTGGGCCCTCTTGAGAATAGCTGATGCTAATATGCTTTAGTTTAAGTTACATTATTCATCCCCACCTACCACAGGGCAAAAATAAAGTCATAGTTTTGCTAATCACAAAGCTACCAGAGGCTTCAAAACCCTGTCAGAAGGAAATGGCCTAATTCTTTCTCTGAGACTAGAATAAACAGACATATCTAGACACTATTTCCAAATTGGAAATCTTTTTTCCAGATTGGAAATCTTTGTTAGTTGGCTTATGAAGCAGAGCATAAAATAATATTAGGAACCATATTTTTGTATAGATTTTACTATAATGTCAGCTGACCGCTTTGGATGGTTTAAGTCCTCCACATTTGGGACACATTCAGCATCCCTAATACCTTATACCCTTTACTCCTTGGCATAACTCATCACCTCTGTTATTTCAGGAAGACAGACCCTAGGCCTCCATCTTGTCAGTCTTACCATTCTTCTATCTGAGAAGTCTTATTGTTGCCCATCCCTCACCCTTACCCACACTCAGCTAAATCCTACACTTTTTTCCTACTCAGCTTCATGAGGTCCATAACACTTAACCAGATGTTAGAAACTGCATGGGTTACTTTCTACAAATGCCTCTTCAACTCTTAGTAAATTCTGACTTATAATAATTACCTTTTAGTGATTGATTATATTTACAAGCACAGGTAGCATTTTTATGGCACTTAATTTAGAAAATGTTCAATGATTTCTTTCTCCCTGTGTCTAATAGTTCAGCAATGCAGGTAGGTGTCCTTAGCTTTTCTTTACCAACAAGGATTCTGGGCATCAGAAAGATGAAGTAACTTTCCAATGGTCACACAGATAAGAAGGTCCACATCAATTGGTGGCATTTGAGATCCTCTTTCCATTATATCACATCACTTCTCTAGCAACTGCTGTGGTTTCTCACTGGGCATTTTATACTCATCATCTATTATGGCAGGAACTTCAGATAATGGAAGTGGAGTTCTTTATTTTCATGCTAATATTTGTCAGATTCTTTGGTTTGGGTTTTTTTTTTTTTTTTTTGTCAATTCTATTTTCTAAATAGCTCTAGCTCCCACTTTCCTTACTTCCTGAATGCCTGCACTGCCTCTTCCCTAGCTCAGGCCCCCTCCATTCTTCCCTGAAGAATTGCTGCCACTATTAAACTGGCTTCCTGTGGCCAGTTTTAACACCACAGAATCCTCCAAATTGCAGTCTGGAAGAACTTTCTAGAACACATGTTGGAGCTTGATGTAAATGCACTTTTAACACTTCAATGTTTCATCATAGCTCTCAAAATAAATTCCTAACTCCTTAGTATTGCATGTAAAGCTTACCAACACCTGGCCCTTGCTTACTTCTCTCACCCCTCCTGTCTTTCTCTTTTTCCTTCTCCTTCCTCATCCACAAATCTCATTCTCCAAGCATGTTGAATAACTTAATTTTTTCCATCTATATATCTCACCATCAATCCTGGGGCTCATCATCTGGGTTCACAGAGAGAGATGTCTCTGGATGGAATCCAGAAACTTGGATGGACAAAACTTACATTTATTTTCACCAAACTAATTGAACTTTAGTATTTCCTCCAATTGTGAATGTAACCAATAAATGGCAGTAGTATTATTAGGACCTGTAATTTTATCACTAATAGAAATCACAGATATTTTTCATATCACATGGCAACTGTTGAAGGTACTACAATATATTATGTATGATTATCATTACAAAGAAACTTATAGTTGTTATTATCTCTCATCTAAACCTTGGTACCTAATACAGCAAGAAAGAATCACATATAGTGCTGAGTATATAGTACTGAAATATTTAAAAAATTTTGCTACCTGCAGTTTAATACAATCAATTGCCTTTGTAATCCTATATATTTTACTTTGTTCATTAAAACCTAATTCTAGGAAAGGGACCCCTAGGCTTCACCCGATTGTCAGAAGGGTTCAAGGCTCAGAAAAGGCAAGATCCCCTGTCATCATGGTTCCCTTTCCTTAGAATGTTCTTTTGAACTCCACACTCTTCACCTGGCCAACTCTCATTCGTTTCCCTGGATGTGATTTATTCCTTTCTTTTTTTTTTTCTTTCAATTTGGCTATACAGCAGGCATATAAAATCTTAGTTCCCCAGCCAGGGATTGAACCTGTGCCCCCTGCAATGGAGGTGCAGAGACTTAGCTACTAGACCACCAGGGAAGTCCCAAGGGTGGAGTTTAAAGGTAACCCTTGAAGGTCTTTTCCATGATCCTCCAAGATTGGGAGAACGTCATGTCTGTTTTTTTGGCAGTGAACTTTGCTCAATTATGGACTGATTTCACTATGGTATGATTATCTTTCAATCAACTGACTCTAACACACATTCAAGCTCTTTGAGGCCAGCTCAGTGGCTTTATCTCTGTTATATCCACCATATCCAACATGTAGAGGTGCTCAGTGGTCCTCTGTTCAACTGATTCTCACACCATTTTAGCAGCATGCCATCAGTGCCGTTCATTCATACAAACATTTATTCTGAATCTCCTAGGTCCCAGGGACTTTCTAGGAACTGGAAATAAAGCAGAGAATAATACAGAAAGAAATTCCTCACCTAGATGCTTACATGCTCACGAAGTGAAGCTAGTCAATAAACAAAATTCATGAAGTAAAACATTTCAGTGACAAAAGAACAACTATGTGATTCTTCTGTTACAAGGTACCTAGAGTACTCAAAGTCATAGAGACCAAAAGTAGAATGGTGGTTGCCAGGATCCAGGAGAGGAAAGAGGGATGCTGCTGCTGCTAAGTCACTTCAGTCGTGTCCAACTCCTTGCGACCCCAGAGACGGCAGCCCACCAGGCTTCCCCGTCCCTGGGATTCTCCAGGCAAGAACACTGGAGTGGGTTGCCATTTCCTTCTCTAATGCATGAAAGTGAAAAGTGAAAGTGAAGTGGCTCAGTCGTGTCCAACTGTTAGCGACCCCATGGACTGCAGCCTACCAGGCTCCTCCATCCATGGGATTTTCCAGGCAAGAGTACTGGGGTGGGATGCCATTTCCTTCTCCAAAGAGGGATGAGGAGTTACTATTTAACAGGTACAGCCTTTCAGTTTAGGAAGACTGGTCTGAAGATGGATGGTGGTGGTCACACCACAATGTGAATGAACTGCACATTTTGAAATAGTTAATATGGTAAAGGTTATGTGTATTTCATCACAATTTTTCAAAAGTAAAACACACTATATTAGATGGGAAATGTGCTGGAGAAAAGTAAAGATGGGAAGTGGGAAGAAGGAAGCCCTGAGAGAAAAGAGGCTGGGAGAGGCCTCAGAAGTATGGATTTCTTGCTTGTTTTTGCTCAGCGTCTGAGCTTCAAGCACAGACCACCTCTTTGGAAGAAGATTCAGAAAGACCTGACTCTTCTATATGATCATCAGCAGTGGATACGAAAGTAGAGGTTTTTTTTTTTAACATGTGTTGCTAAGTTCCCAAGAACTGGTTGCCTTGCATTCCCCTAATGCCTTCTGGGAAAAGCATACATTCAGTGAAAGAAATCTTTAGGAAGAATATTGGCATCTCTAATTGTTACTTGGACCTACCATTTATCTTTCTCCTCCATTTTTCAGTTTGACATAAGCACTTCTCTGCCGTGCATCATCAAAGAATTATGAGACCATTTGAGGAGGTGAATAGGATTCATTTTTGAAAAATCAGATAATTATATCTGATTTATGTCTCTTGTGTCCTCATAAATCACCTTAATATCCATGCTTCTGTAAGTTTGGTTTTATACTATTTATTTTTCTAACTCACGAAGATAATCAATGGGGAGTCCAAGTCTAATTGTAGTCTTTCAGTGAGTAGATTGACTTCTGGTTTTTTTTTATTAAAATACAGGCTTTTATTCAAGTAAATACTATCAAATTTTGAGGTTTAAAGGTTTGATTTCAAAGTTTGATCTACAAAATATCAAAACAACTGGCTATAAAGTGAAACTTCTATCCAGTCAAGGTTGTTCATGCTTTGCAATATCAACCACAGAGCCTAGTTGATTTTTTTAGGATATTCTGACAAATAAATAAACACAGACCTCCTAATACTCTTGTTTGCCTCTAATGTAAAATTTCTGCCATGCAAGGACACTGCGACCAGAAAAGTCTCATGAAACATTGTATCTACTACTCCTTTATAATGTTTTCTTATTTAGTTATGAAAATTGCTTAGGAGTTCAAAAAATTACAAATCATTGTCAATGAAATAGTGAGACTTTCATACCTTACTGGAAACTGGCAAATGATGAGTCATCTTGTCTTGCCTAGATCCTAAAGTACAGATTGCCAGAGCTGAATTCTTTAAATATTAAAAATATTCCTTCCTTCTTCTTACCATCTTCTGAGACATTCAGACAAAAAACATGGAGTTGAACTGAGAACACAACCTAGAAGCAAGCAAGTTATCTAATTATAAAAATGACATGTGACTTAGAGAACAAGCTTCTGTGATCATGGTGCTACCATTAATTTCCCTCTTTGGATCATTTTTAATTCTTTCAAATAGGAACCCGTTGACATTTCAATCATTGTGAAGATGTATTAGTACCACTTCTAACATTCTTAGAAAATGGAAATATTTAAGTGACTGCTAAAATCAGAATCCTAGACTGAATATGTTATCAGCTTCAGGGTTTTAAGGCCAGCAATGTCTAGTGTCAGAAACTTTTAAAAGTCATTTCTTTTATAATTTAGATGAATTCTGAATCCTTTTCATTCTTTTATCCACTTTCTATATCTATTTAATTTAACATAAAATAATCCATTCTCTTACAACATGTAGTCTATTCCTGGGCTTTATTTTCATAATGAAATTCATTTGTGCACAGTAATGAACCCCATGGTTTCATTAAAGGAAAAGAATTTAACTTGTCTGAGTCTTGCTTTCCTCATCTGTAGAATGGCAAAAGCTCTTATCACCTTAAGAGCATGATTTGTGAAACGATTTGCTCTCTTGGTGTAGTTTGTAACCAATGCACACACCCACCACTCTCCTTCAGCACAGAGCCCGATGAATTCTCATCCGAGCTCTTTCCAAAGACTCCTCACAGGGCTCTACCCTGCCTAGCTCTCTTCACTCCACAAACTATCCCACACATGGTTGAGCTGCAGAGAAACATCTCACATGCAAGAAGCAGGTGTGAAACTGGCTTGCTCCAGAATTTATTACAAACCCTTAAACCCAAGGTCCTCAGCAGCATGTCACCATGCTTTCCCACTTGTGTGTGCGCTAAGTCATTCAGTCGTGTCCAACTCTGCAACCCCATGAGCCTGCCAGGCTCCTTTGTCCATGGGATTCTCCAAGCAACAATACTGGAGTGGGTTGTCGTTCCCTTCTCCAGGGATCAAACCTGAGTCTCTTATGTGTCCTGCAACGGCAGGCGGTTCCTTACCACCAGCGCCACCTTAACTCTCTTTCCCACTTGCCTTTCTTCTAATCCTCCTCCTCCTACTCCCTCTCCCCTTCCTCTGTCCTTCTTCCCCTTCCTCCTCCTCCTCTTTCTTATTCTTCATGTTCCCTGCAATTGTTCATTTGGTCATTCAAATATATTTACTGAGGACTGATTCTCTGAGCAATTTGTAAGGTGCTAGAAACAGTCATGAGCCAAACCAAAGAAGTTCCAGGTAGGGCACTACTTATATAAAGACCTAGGTGAGAAGAAGTGAGGAATCTACGAGAAGAGGTGTATAGGCTGAGTGGCTGGAGTAGAGAGTCTGAAAGTAGGGGCAAGTTTGTGGAATAAAGTGAAAAAAAAAAAAAAAGCAATAGAACCTCACAGACTTCCTTAACGTTTTGTGTAGCTGCATCATTATTCTGAGCACAATGAGAAACTCCATTGGTTGAACAGAGCTGCGAGTCCCTGCAATCTTCCTTCCCCAAAGTTAGTGCTTCTGCAGTTTCTGAAGTGTGGACTACACTCTTCATCTCTCCAATTCATAAGCTTATCTCGAGGACTAATTTCAATAGCCATCTCTTCCATGGAAAGGTTCCTCCTCTCCCTAAACCAGATGAACTTGTATTGAAGCCATTTAGCTCCTTATCTCTTTCAAGTACAACACTTCTAGGGTCTGATATGATAGCTACTAGCTCCATGGGGTTATCAAACACCTGAAATGTGACTAGTCTGAATTGAGAGTAAGCTGACATACATACCAGAGGTTAAAGACTTTTATGAAAATAAATAAAGAACATAAAATACTTCATTGATAACTTCATATTGACTACATTTTGAAATGATAATATTTGATTATGTTGGGTTAAATAATTATATGTTCATGCTCAGTCGCTTCAGTCATATCTGACTCTTTGTGACTCCATGGGCTGTAGCCTGCCAGGCTTCTCTCTCAGTGGGATTCTCCAGTCAAGAATACTGAAGTGCGTTGCTATGCTCTCCTCCAGGGGTTCTTCCTGACCCATGGATCAAACCCGCTTTTCTTCTTTACCACCAGTGCCACCTGGGAAGCCAAATAATTATATGATTGAAATTAATTTCCTCTTTCATTGTCCTTTTTTTAATGCAGTTAGTGGAACGTTTTAGATTATTGATACTTATGTGGTTCACATTTTATTTCTAGTAAACAATACTCTTCTAAACTGTATACTTCCTGAATGGTGAATGTTTATTCAATTATGTATTTGTTTATTCCCCTAAGGAACATGCTAGCTCGTCCATAGTAAAGACTCAGTAAATACTGTTTAAATTCATTGCCATTCTCTAAAGTATTTTTTAAAAGTACTTTGCAATTTTAATACACTTGTCATTTTTAGAGATGTGTAGCCAAAACTCCCCAGTGAAAACAATGGGTGGGGAAGGCGCACGGGTTTTTTCCCCTTGGGCCCCGAGAAGGTTGATGTACAGAACATGTGGTTTGACCATGGCAGACACAGTGGGTCATGACGGATGATTCAGAAGGTTGCTGTTTCCAAAACAAGAATTTTTATTGCAGTATGTGGAAGGAGCATTAAGACAAGAGGATCCTTGTGGTTTCTCACTGTATCTGTGGAAAAAATCTGCGGTTAAGGTTTAAATTAAACTGACATTAAAAGAGCCTTTGTAGTTACAATGCGCATTTTAACATCTGTTGCTATAGCTATACCAACACTGAATATTGTGAGTGATGGTTTAGGAGTGGTGGAATAAAAATGTGGTTTCCTGCCTATGATTTTCTAGGGTTGACTTGGTCTTTTTTAATGATGAGACATAGACTAAGGAAAATTATTAAGCGCGTAGAAAAGAAAACAGAAAGCAAAAATTATTAAGATTCCAAGCACTTCTGGTATGAGGGGAAAAGTATTTAGGACTTCCCAGCACCACAGCTGTAATTTTATGGATTCTTTTGTTTTGGGCAGTTTCAGGTTTAGAGCAGTTTTCCTTATGGTTCATGGAGGCTCTCCCATGGCAACCCTGCACACACATTCTCCTCTCTGTTAAGGGACCTTTGAGGATGAACCAAAAACTATTTTTCATCATAAAATAGTTGGGAACACCTCTTAACCAATTTGTAAAACTGACTGCAAAGATATTTTGTTTTGCGCCCTGGTTAAGATGTTTCATTTTAGACTAGTTTTCGTTCAATTGATTATGGCCAATGGGAAAAAAACCACATTATTGGATTTTCCTCTGAAGAAACAGAGGGGGAGCTGCATCCAGAATTAATAAACACCTCTCTAATATACCATCATCATATGTAGTTATGGTAATGTTGTTTCTGTTTGTTTCTCAATAAATTTGAGTAAGCTCAAAGAACTTTTGCTGAAAATAATTTAATTATGCCAAACATACTGTATATGACAAATTCTAGGATAAAAAGGTGCTTGTATATTTGTGGTGGTGGTATAGTACATTCTGTGGCAAGGCAGCAAAAACGAGTAGATAGGATTCTGAAAAACGATGGACCTGATTCTGATCTTACTTGCTCTGTGACTTTAGGCAAGTCAAGTGGCCTCTCTGAGCCTTAGTATTTTTTATATATATACATAAAATAGGGATGATGTTGGCTTTGTGGGGCATTATGCATAAGAGGTGATAACTGCACAGTCCCTGGGACACAATAGTTCTTCAGTAGTAGAAAACTGGTTTTAGTGTATTGAGACATTATTGATGGAAACATTGGTGGAAATTTGACATCATTTTTACTGAAATAGAGTTTTTACTTGAATGAATGCTGAACATTTATGAATCTAGAGTAGGGAAAAAACATCAAACTCAGGTTCTGTAACCTCAGATATTACCTCACTCACAAATCATGACATTTTACATACTCACTGTTAATATAGGGCACCAAAAATTCAATAAAAACAAACAAAAACAACCTCTCAAATAATCATTTGAATTTTAGTGTATTTGATAGCATTTTTTTCCCCTCAGAAATCTAGTCTCTGAGAGGAAAGCAAGAAATTCTATGAAAACTGACTTTAGAAGGAACAGTTAATATTTTTCTTCTTGCTCATTTATATGCAGTAACCAAAATTAGTCATTTAATCACTGTTCTGAGATGATGATTTCTTTACCAGGCTAGTATATGTAGAATTCTGAAATAAGGTCTGAAAACCCAGGTTAACTAGAAATTTAATGTCAATTACACTTAAGTTTTAGAGTAACTTCAAATTCCAAATGAATAAACTTTTCTTCTAGTCAAGGACTAAAAATATTTTTTTCACCACATGTAAAATCTGGAAAATTTTAAATATGTCTGTTAAAAACATCTTCATTTCCAGGAAAATGAGAGAAAATAATTAAGAGCAACATGGAGATTTTAAAAGGTGAAAAATAGTAGTGAAAAGTATATTCAATTCTAAGATTTATGATTTCTCTTCAGCTCATTATAAAATAATACTCTTTTAGAAATTCCTTTTTAAAATATTTCAAAGCCTACATTCTTTTGAATTAATATAATTGCATTTAATTGAATGAAGTAAATGAGAACAGAAACAAGATTATGTTAACCACTATCAGAATACATACAATATCCTTCAAGATAGCTAGATATAGGGACTTTAAACAGGCATAATTTCTGTCTAAGAACTAATGATTAGAGTTAAAAGGTGTCTCATTTTAAATGAGAAAATCCATTATATTCATCTCCAGTGGTAAGCGATGATTATTATATTATAATTATATTCTATACTGGCTCCATATCTCAGCCAAAGTTGCTGAAGAGTAGGAAAAATAATTATAGCAAGAAATTCTATGAAGTGTACATCAAGGAATGTAAAACTCGAGGGAGAAGTCTTTCATGAGAATGGCTTGCATGTTGGCATCCGGGTTGGGTACACAGGGCACACATTAAATATGTATTTTGCAGGCTGATTTCTAAGTCACCTCCTAGCGTTGAAGTTATTTTCATAAGATTCCATCAGTAGTATTGAGAGATGCAGACAGTTGCGTTAGGCATTACAACATTATAATACCATTTGTGTATTTCAAAAATAGCTTTTTAAAAAATTCTGTATTCTATGCTTATCTATATAGAATAGAATTTGTTTTTCTGGCTACACTCTCATAGAAAAATTTGTGGAAATTGTACATTGTTAAAGCCATTTGGCTGAGAGGTTACCTAGTTTGGTAAGAAAAACTCTGCTATTTAAGTTTATAAGTTTCCTAACCTTCTCCAAGTCCTGATCTGTTACAGAATGGTTGGATAACTTCTGAAAAGCATCAGCTTTATATTTTGCAAAATTAGAACCATGTGAGAAGCTTTACTCAGAGGAAGAATATGCAGCTAGGATGTTTAAGCTTAATACAATGGTCCACAAATTAGAAATATTATTTAATGAACCACAGCAAAGTCCAGTAAGAACAGTTATAACAGCAAATAAAATTCCAAAGAATAATAAAAGAGCTGTAAGGAAGAGACTCATTTAATGCCTAGAACCAAAGAAAAAATCATCATTTGGGCACTTCACAGAATGAAAGATGCTGTCCAGGATTTGTGGAAAGCAAAGTCAAGTGGGCCTTAGGAACCATCACTACAAACAAAGCTAGTGGAGGTGATGGAATTCCAGCTGAGCTATTTCAAATCCTCAAAGATGATGCTGTGAAAGTGCTACAGTCAATATGCCAGCAAATTTGGAAAACTCAACAGTGGCCACAGGACTGGAAAAGGACAGTTTTCATTCCAATCCCAAAGAAAGGCAATGCCAAAGAATGTTCAAACTACTGCACAATTGCACTCATCTCACATGATAGCAAAGTAATGCTCAAAATTCTCCAAGTTAGGCTTCAACAGTATGTGAACAGAGAGCTTCCAGATGTTCAAGCTGAATTTAGAAAAGGCAGAGGAACCAGAGATCAAATTGCCAACATCTGTTGGGTCACAGAAAAAGCAACAGAGTTCCAGAAAAACATCTACCTCTGCTTCATTGACTACACCAAAGCCTTTGACTGTATGGATCACACAAACTGGAAAATTCTTAAAGAGATGGGAATATCAGACTACCTTACCTGCCTTCTGAGAAGTCTGTATGCAGGTCAGGAAGCAACTGACATGGAACAACAGACTGGTTCCAAATAGGGAAAGGAATACATTAAGGCTGTATACTGTCACTATGCTTATTTAACTTACAAGCAGAGTACATCATGCAAAATGCCAGGCTGGATGAAGCACAAGCTGGAATTAAGATTGCAGGGAGAAATATCAATAACCTCAGATATGCAGATGACACCACCTTTATGGCAGAAAGTGAAGAGGAACTAAAGAGGCTCTTGATGAAAGTGAAAGAGAAGAGTGAAAAAACTGGCTTAAAACTCAACATTCAAAAACCAAAGATCATGGTATCTGGTCCCATCACTTCCTGGCAAATAGATGGGAAAACAATGGAAACAGTGAGAGATTTTAAGGGTCTCCAAAATCACTGCAAATGGTGACTGCAGCCATGAAATTAAAAGACGCTTGTTCCTTGGAAGAAAAGCTATGATCAACCTAAACAAAAGTGAAAGTGAAGTCACTCAGTCGTGTCTGACTCTTTGTGACCCCATGGACTGTAGCCTACCGGGCTTCTCTGTCCATGGGATTTTCCAGGCAAGAGTACCAGTTTGGGTTGTCATTTCCTTCTTCAGGGATCTTCCCGACCCAGGGATTGAACCTGGGTCTCCCGCATTGCAGGCAGACACTTTACCCTCTGAGCCACCAAGGAAGCCCAAACAGCATATTAAAAAGCATAGACATTACTTTACCAACAAAGGTCCATCTTGTCAAAGGTCTGGTTTTTCCAGTAGTCATGTATGGATGTGAGAGGTGGATCATAAAGAAAGCTGAGTGCCGAAAAACGGACGTTTTTGAACTGTGGTGTTGGAGAAGACTCTTGAGAGTCCCTTGGACAGCAAGAACATCAAACCAGTCAATCCTAAAAGAAATCAACCCTGAATATTCATTGGAAGGGCTGATGCTGAAGGTAAAGCTCTAATACTTTGGCCACCTGATGTGAAGAACTAAGTTATTGGAAAAGACCCTGATGCTGGGAAAGATTGAAGGCAGGAGGAGAAGGGGACAACAGAGGATGAGATGATTGGATGGCATCACTGTCTCAATGCACATGAGTTTGAACAAACTCTGGGAGTAGATGATGGACAGGGAAGCCTGGTGTGCTGTGGTTCATGGAGTTACAAAGAGTCAGACAGGACTAAGTGACTGAACTGAACTGAACTAATAACATGTATACTCATTTCACATACTCACAGAGGGCTCACCTGCCTTCCTGTTACCATCATTTGTTGTCTTTTAATTCTTACCACTTTTTAGATAAGTATGATCATTACCTCTTAATGGATGGGAAAATACTCAAAAGTTTATTAGCTGCTCAAAATCACACTTAAGTCCAAGAAACAATACTTGAAATCAGATCTTCTAACAGTACTAAGACAGTGAGAAAAACATCAAAACTGACAAAAGCTAAAGCTGTGAATGGATACATGGATGAAAAAGTTGGATCGAGATCATAAAAGTATGATTATGGCCTCAATTCAAGGAAGGTGGAATAGAAAATGAGACTGTGAAATTTCCAAAAACTGGATCTACTATTTCATTCAGACCCCACAGGGTGACAGATAGTTACTTAGCAACTAATACAGCAAATATTTGCTGAACTTGATGCACGCAAGACTCTGCTTGGGGTGACAAGTGAAACAAAGATCTCTAAAGTGAAATCTTTATTCTTAAAAAATTTACCATTGAGTAAATGACACAAGTTAAGAAGTTAAGTTGCTGCTATAAGGCATCTATTCACCCCTTTACCCATATATTCATCTACAAATACTTAGACATTTCTATGTACCCTCAAGACAGTCATGAATAAGATATAGGTAATAAAATGATAATAGAAAATATCCTCTGCAGGGTAGAGATGTCTTTCAACAGAGAAAAGCCTCTGGAAGACTGAATGAGGCCTCTGGAAGACTGAGACTGGGAGAAACTCTTCACCTGGGAAAGCAAAATGATCAAGAACAGAGTTGAGGATTCCTAGGAAAATGAACCGAGCACACCAACCCCACACCTTTTCATGCTGGCTCTTATATGTTTCTGGAGGAAAATGACTAGGCAGGCAACAGCTATAATGAGAAGACAGTGATAAGTAAAAATATTAAAGCCTATGAATAAAAAGCACTTGGTGGTAAAATTATAAGTAAATCACTGATCACTCCCTAAGTCAAATAAATGTCAAAATCAAATAAATGTTGTGGAAATCACTGGTCCAAGGACCTGTTAGAAGTTTTAGAGTAGTTCTCAAGGTCTCCTGCAGTCTCTTAGAAAAAGGAATGGCAACTGGCAAAGAATCAGTCTTAGAGACTGAACCCTCAGGGGAATTCTGAGTATAAATGAAGTCCTCCTAGTTCATATACCCATGACATGTCATTTTCTCCTAACCCTTCTTGTGTGATATTATGGTGAAAAATTCTGTATTTCTCATAATCCCAAGAGAGGAATATACCTCATGGTAATCATCCATGAAAATAAATACTAGCTGGAATCTTTAAAGAGTGTATGAATCATGTTGCCATACAGTATACCGACTCATGTGAGAAGTTTGAAGTAAAAATGTGGGGTTCAAGGAGGAAGATGCTTCATGGAGTTGTAATGAGCCTTCATGAAGATGGTTTTACAGCCAGGTTTTCAAGATTGGATAAGATTTGACCCTGCAAAATTGAGAAGAGATGAAGAATAAAAGTCACTCCTATTGACAAGAACATATGAGAATCCAGAAGCTCAACAGTCAAAAAATGAAGGATCTGAAGATCAAATCATCTGTTTTGGCTGGTACATGGCAGAAAGGTAGGCGAATCATGGGGAATCAGACAGTAAATGTTACTTGGGCCAGAGCATGGAGAGATTCCAGGTAATAGCTAAACAAAGTGACTTGGCACTTATTCAGTAGAAAATAAAAAGTCATTGAAGGTACTAAGTAAGGAAGTAATATAATCAACACTATGTTTTAGGAAGAAGACACCAGCAGGGAAGTGTAAGGTAAGTTGGAAAGGGGCAAAAGAGAAAGGGAAATGAGCAGGCTGCTGCGATAGTGTTTAATCACCACTTAACCTATGACTCCTGGGTTCCTAAAGAACATTCCCTATGGGACTGAGGAGAGAAAATGTTCTATTGAGCTCACTGTCTGCTGACCACAGTTCTTATTTCAGTGAACAGTGTTTCCTTAATACTCAATTCACTAGAGGCAAGCCTAGAATTCAAATTCCTTGTTTTCATATACTCTGAATTTTTGTTTTGTTTTGGTGGATTTATTACCCAAAGTACCCACCAAAATCCATTTTAAAACTTTTATTTCACATTTTTGAAAGATTCTTTCCTATTTTTTGATTAATTAGGATTAATTTCTTTTATATCAGAATGTGTGCTTAGTTGCTCAGTCGTGTCCAACTCTTTGCAACCCCATGTACTGTAGCCCGCCAGGCTCCTCTGTCCATGGGGATTCTCCAGGCAAGAATACTAGAGTGGGTTGCCATGCCCTTCTCCAGGAGATCTTCCCAAGCCAGGGATCGAACCCAGGTCTCCCACATTGCAGGCAGATTCTTTACCATCTGAGCTTGCCAGACCAAGTATTTGCCCTATATTTCTTTATGAAATAAAACTATTTACCTTATTTAATCCTGGACATGGCCAGTCAAATGATTTAACACTTTTTATTATCTTCTGGCACGTGGTGGAGGGTTGAGAGATAGCTGGATTATGGAAAGAAATGAAATTTTGGTCATTATTGATTTCGGATATAAATAAAGACCCTAAAATCCAAACTGTAAGAACAATTTGAGTTCAAGCAATTGGACAGTTTTTATGCTATATACAATCTTCATCATATAGTCTGCTCTGTCATTTGCACAAAGAATAACCTGAATTCCATCTTCTCTTTCTCCAAACAAGGGCTGATGTTCAGTTGATATGCCATTGGCAACACATACTGATTCTGAAGTACTGAAATATTTCTATAAGGGTTAGTATAGCCACTATCCAGAGCCTTCTGAGTGTTTTCTCCCTCCAACCAACCCAGCTGTTCTTGCCTGCCCCAAAGGACTCTTCAAGAACTCTCTACAATCTAAAAGCAAAGAAGTGAAATTGGAACAGTAGGAGCCCCAGACAAACCTGCCTGGGCCCTACAGACAATGTCTTGTGCTCTGTGTCCCTGCTGTTCAACTGGTGAAATATTTTGAATTATATCTACCTAAAAGCAACTTTCTTTTCCCAGGGAATTATATTCCTTGCATCTAATTACAATAAAAGTAAACAAATTTTTTTAAAAAACTGCTTACTTTATCTGGAATCTGGGTGTGATGTGTCTCTGCTTCTCAGTTCTGCCTCTCACTAGGTGGATTATTATCTCAGGCTTTTTCATGTGACAAGAGATAGGCTGCTGGTATTTCCTCAAGACACTTCCCTGCTGCTGCTGCTGCTGCTAAGTCGCTTCAGTCGTGTCTGACTCTGTGCGACCCCATAGACGGCAGCCCAACAGGCTCCCGCGTCCCTAAGATTCTCCAGGCAAGAACACTGGAGTGGGTTGCCATTTCCTTCTTCAATGCATGAAAGTGAAAGTGAAGTCGCTCAGTCGTGTCCGACTCTTCGCTACCCCATGGACTGCAGCCTACCAGGCTCCTCCGTCCCTAGCATCTGCTATCCAAAAAGAAGAAAACTCTACCTCCCAGTTTCTGTATGAAAAGATTGCAGAGAAGGATCCTGATTGGTGCTGATTGGGTCACGTGCCAACTCTTGAACCAATCACCGTGGCCAGAGGCATGAGATTTTAAACAGTTGTCTTTGCCTGAAAGTTACATATGATGCTCTCCCCATAAAGCTGAAAAGTTTGCTATTTCCTTTTGAGTTTAATGAGGACCATATTACTATAATGCATTAATATGTATTTCTGGATTATATACTCCTTTCTCATTTACTTATTTTTCCTTCAACAACACTTCAGCTGATGATGCAAAGTATTGCTATCCTTTGGCAGATAACAGCATTTCTGGAAAGGGTGGGATCTCTAGGGATAATGTTTGCTGGACTCTCTCTGATTCTAATTCTTTGTTTTAATATTATTATTAGTTTTTTTCACATCCCCAGAATTCATCTGTCCTGAAAAAAAAATGTCTTTTTCTCCTTCTCCACTTACACAGATTCATAGTAATGATTATTTTCTTCTGTCTCAATTGTCCTGAGGTCGCAGTGAGTTTTCAGATTTCAGCAGTTTTCATAGGACTTTCAAACATCTGCAATTCATTCTGAATCCCTTCTCCCATCTCCCACAGTTTCAGTACCTCACAAAATTCTTGAACATAGTAAGAGACTTACTAAATATCTATTTATTAGCTTTGACTCCCTTCTTGTTTTCAGGGAACAGTTAAATCTTAGCATTTTCTTTATAAAACATGAAGTGAGGGAAAAAATAGAATACTGAAATAGAAACCATTACCAATGCAGCACAAGCATCATTTGGAGGAAAACTGTTTTTGCATAAAATTGAAACTGACTGTACTGTGCAATTTCTTTTATAAGAAGATTCGAGGAAGAAGCAGGAACATCAGGGAGTAGTAATAAGCCCCCATTTTGGATGTTAATCATCCTCCCTTTCATTTAGCACTTGCAATTTAATTAAGGAATGTACACTGTTCAAATAATGAGACTTTCATTCAGTCTGTATCATTGCAATTTAAATGGATTCCCTAACAACTGCCCTTAAGACCATAAGATTATTTTAAGAGCCCTGTGAGGTTGTTCTTTTTTTTTTGTCTTTTTTTTCCAGTTTATCTAATGGAGGTAATACAGTTGTGGATGAATGTGACTGGATTGGCAAGCAGAGAGAAAATGTAGTGGGTAAAAATAAATGTCACTTGATCATTTGTTCATTCAACAGGCTAAGCACAGCACACTGTAGAAGTAGGAGTTCCAGACTGTCGTAGCAGAACCCAATGAAGAAATGGCCTTGAATCTGTGATGTGGCTGAAAGGCACTGTGGGGCTTACCCACTCTAAGCTCTTCATTTCACAGATAAGGGCAGTGAAATTAAGTGACTTGCTCACATGAATGCAGAGCTAGAATGGGAATCCTTTTCTCCTAAATCAGTTCATTCATTTCTGTAGAAAACCATTTTTATATTTTAAATGTTTTTTCTGTTCAGTAAACTGTTCAGTAAACTTTCTCCTTGTGAAACTCACATTCTAGTAGGAGAAACAGACAAGTAAACCAGAGTGAATGGGTGTTTCCATTTGAACAAATAAATACCCTAGTGGGTCAAGGGGTGGTGAGAAGTCAGACAATAGCCGACTGTCCCAAGTGTGTGACACTTAGCAAGGCTGACCCAGATGGACAAGATGGGTTGGAGGGAAGAGTTTGTATACAGTTAAAGACTTAAGAAACCAGTCTTTAAGACATCTGCAAATTAATGACATGGTGGAAGAACTGGATGCCCTGGGGACGTGATGGCAAAGGAGAATCCAGATCTTAGGGGAATTGGTATCCCAGGCCAAGGAGTTTAGACTTTACCATTTAGATGAGTGTTCATCAATTTGTGTGTCACCTGTTAGTGGGTGATGAATCGTCAGTGGGTTGCATCATTTAATAAGCATTTTAAATGAATACATTAGAATAGAAAATGTCAGGGCATTTCATGTGAAAAGAGTAAGTTTGGAGGTAGATCAATTGTTTCAGTTATATCTCTCTACATTATTATATACGTGTATGTGCACAGGATTTTCTTCTCTCCTTTTTTCTCTCTCAGCTGCGCCTGCAGCTTGTGGGACCCCAGTTCCCCAGCCAGGGGTTGAACCCAGGTCATGGCAGTGAAAGTGTGGCGTCCTAACCGCTAGACTACCAGGGACTCTACAGGATTTTCTTACAGCACATCCACCCTTACCAAACAGGTTTGAAAGCCACTGCTGCCATAGTGGGGAAACCATTGAAGAGTTTAAAGCTGGGACAAGATCAGCTTTTGCATTTCAAAAAATGCCATGGTTTCAGTAAGAATGGATTAAAGGGTCAAGGCTATTTAGGACTTGGCTTGAAGAAATCAGATAAAGACAATAAAATCATGTTTCTCAGATGGAGAAAAGGCTGTAGACTTGAGAGCTGCCTGATAGAGTGATTTGCTGACTCATTCCCCGTTTTCACCTGTACTGCTACTCTTCTTTTTTGGCCCTTATCATTTCTTTTCTAATCAACGACTCCTGACTCATCCAGTTACTTGTGTCCTGCTGCTGCTGCTAAGTCGCGTCAGTCGTGTCCGACTCTGAGCCACTCCATAGACGGCAGTCCACCAGGCTCTCCCGTCCCTGGGATTCTCCAGGCAAGAACACTGGAATGGGTTGCCATTTCCTTCTCCAACTTGTGTTCTAGACTGGCTCAAATCATCCTTTGTACTGCACTGAAAGATAAACTGGACCAGGCCATTCTCCTGCTTTAAATACTTCAGTGACCACTCATCACCTCACGACCCAACCTTTCTATTAAGCTTCAGTTCCTGCCTCTCCTTTTGGCCTTATTTTCAATACATCCTGTGCAGATTCTTATCTCTGTGTTTTGGCTTTTGTCATCCTCTCTGCTGGAAGTGTCCTTCTTATTTCAATTCACCTGGCTTCCTTTAACTCAGCCTTCAAGACTCAGTTTAACCATCACTTCCTCCAGGAAGCCTTCCTTGATTTCTCCCAATGGGAGAAATGGGCCAAATACCTCCCATTTTTTTCTGTCATGGCACTTTACATAAAACTCTCTCAGGGCTTGGAACCATAATTATAATATTTAATATAGTAATCATGTGTTCACCCAGTGCCAAGCACTGAGTTTACTTGCATTATCTCATCTAGTTCTCACAAAACCCTGATGAGATTGGTATTATTATTATCTTCATTTTACAGATGTAGAAACTGAGCTTTGAGAAGGCTCAATCAGTTGCCTAAGCAGGGCTTTGCAGCCAGGAAGTGTGGTTCTACAGCTCATGTTTTTAACTATTTGCTACATTAACACACACTATGATGTGATAAACCACAGGTTCCTGGGGTTGTACCCTCTGAAATGCAAGCGACCGCACTCAAAGGTCACTCAAGCAATTATATTTCTTTGTGTCTCCACCAGCCAGCATAATGCCAGGCGGAAGAGTTGAACTTTTGTTAAAACCATTAAATGCTACAGAGTTTGCCAACCAGGTTAACTACTGAGAAGGACCCATTGGATTTGGGAATGAAGTTTGTCGGCATCTCAGTAAAAACTTGTGTTAATGGAATAAGACTCTTTGTCACCTTCTTCCCTTTAGTCCCAGAAAATATAAAGTGATCTATAACATTTGTTTAACGGATAAATTGCCATGGGTTGAGGAGTAAATGAAAGGTAAAGAGATGGAGATGGTGTTTTCATGCAGCTTAGCTAAGAAGGAAAAGGGCTGCAGTGGTGGTGAAAGGGTTTTTAGAACCAGGAGGTTGGTGGGTGAAAAGGTGGTCTTATATGTTTAGTTAGTTTGATGGTTTTTTAGAGATATTGCAAGAACAATATGCTAGGAGACAGTAGCCAAGAGAGAAGTAAAAAATCCTGGAACAGAGGACTGTCAGAGGAGCCAAAGCATGTGTGGGTGGGTTAGCTGTGGCCAGGCTAGCCAGGTTCTTTCCGGGGGATCAGCCCAGCCTTGCCATTTTCGCTGAGTCTTATTTTTTCAATTCAAAAAGCAAATGGCACATACTGTTCCTTACAGATATTACTTGAAATAATTCTCTTCTACTTCTTCGTTTTTCTTTTTGTCTTTTTTCTTTTAATTTTCTCAATCCAAGAAAGACTAATTCAAACTAAAATCTCAGTCCCAGAACTTAAAGGACTGAGAAAAAGTTCACCTCCATTTCCAAAGAATGATTAGGTCAGTGAATTCTGAGCTGTTTCTATTTAAAGTTTGGTGGGTGGGATGGGGTGGGGTGGGGTCCTCAATAGGGAGGAGGAGGAAGGGGATTTACAGAGCTGAAGTGTAAGGACTGTGTTTGGTGTTGAATCCTCACAACCTCATGCTGGTAGAAAGGGGAGGGCTGGCAGCTGTAGCAGGAGACGGATCTGAGGGTGTTGGTAACAGTGTAGAACAGAACGGTGAGATGTGGGCATTCTCATTGCTGCCTCTCCCCCCTCGCCCTCCCCACCACACCACCCCTAGCCTAGACCTGGGGAAACACAGGGGGAGACCCTGAGAATCTAGAACAGGATGCAGTTACCTTGGTCAGTGCTGAGAAGAAAGGACTGGGAAGTCCCAAGGGTGATGGCATGAAAGGATGGGGAATTCCAGAAGCCACTCTGTCTTCTCATGGAGTCTGCTCTGCAGAGCTGTTGCCTTGTAAGGGAAATATGCAGAGCATATGTGATTGAGGATGGTAGCAAAGTAGTGTTAAGATGTATAAAGGAATAAATATAGTTACGGTAAAAAATAATCAAACAATTCCTGTTTCTATTGCCTACTATTTGTAAGTCCTAAGGCTGGCCTCTGTGGAATCAGAAAGAAGCCTGAGATGTTGTCCTCACCCTTATGCTCCAGTTAGACAGATGACACAGGATAACAACCAGTGAGCATAAAAGTCCCATTTTTTTTTTATTAAAAAAATATTTATTTATTTAGGATGTGCTGGATCTTCTTCGTTACTGCGCGGGCTTTTCTCTAGTTCCAGCAAGTAGGGGTTATTCTCTAGTTGTGCACAAGCTTCTCATTACAGTGGCTTCTCTTGCTGAAGAGCACAGGCTCTAGAGTGCTCGGGCTTCAGTGGTTGTGGCTCCCAGGCTTCAGAGTGCAGGCTTCACAGTTGTGACACACAGGCTTAGCTGTTCTGAGACACGTGGGATCTTCTCAGACCTGGGATCGAACCCATGTCTTCCTCATTGGCAAGCAGATTCGTTACCACTGAGTCACCAGGGAAGCACCAGAATACCACAGTTTTATATAAGCAATAAACACTACAGATGTTCAAAGAAAAGAAAGCTAGATGATGACCACAGATAGCTGAAGTGAAGAAATCAGATTAATATCACTGACCTTGTCTCACAGCACTGTTATATTTTAGGACTCATGCTGGGAAGCAGCCCCAGGCACCAAAGTGAGAGGAATTTGCCTTCCAGGATCCTTCTCCTGAATTACATTAATGTCATAACCAGCCTGTTGGCAGGCACCCCTCTGGAAAAGGAATAGGTGCGGAGATGTCTTTTCATGATCAGTTGAATTATTCAAATAATTCTACTGGAAAATTTGCTTGAATATATCTGAATTGAAGGTTATGGTGGCACCATATAAACAAAGTCAGTTTTCTATAATAAAAAACACCCCTCCGGAAATTGCCAAAATCTGTGTCCAACATCAAAGTTTTCTTAGATTTAAAGGAAAAGACAGCTCTTCACTCCCAAAAAACAAAAGGAATGATGCTGCGCTGTGAATTCCTAGATAAGTACCTGAACACTATAATGGTTCTGCATCAGTTCACATCATTATCGGCTAAACATAGTAAATTAAGAATAATATCTGTTTACTATTTTGTAATGGGAAAAAAGCACTAGTGGAAAATCCTTCAAAGCTGGCCAATCTCTTTAATCCCATCTGGTGATTTTCTAGTCAGGGATTATTGCTTGTAGAGATTTTTTTTTTTTTTTTTTTTTCAAATAAAGAAATTAACAAAACCAGGACAGACTGATTTAGCTAAGAAATTGGCTTAATATTTTGCATGCACTGTTCAGCAAGAGTAGCTGGGAGGTTAAAAGGCTTTACTCTTTGACCCTGCTGTCTGGAGAGGTAATTGCTGCTTTAAAAAATCTCGTGCAGTTTGGAGAACAGGCTTCCAGAAACCCCAAGTGAGGGAGTTCTTGATTCGTCCAGGGTCAGAAGGATGTCTCACCCCCAGTGTGTGTTTGTTTACAAGGCTAGCCACAAACGGGTGTGTGGCTCTGAATAAAACCAGGACCAGGTGGCCTAGGAGCCGGGACGGCAGCCTGTATCCGGGCATTGATTTTTCTCACACACGCAGCTGCTCCAGTTTTCCGACAGCCATTGTGACAGGTCTCTGAGGGGCTCCCCAAGCCACTCGCTGTCAGCGACTCCCTCCAGCAGTGCCATTCATCGCCTGAAGGAACACAATAGGCCGCTTGTAGCTGGAAGTCCCTCGGGGCCTGGGGAGAGGTTCTGCACTCAGCAGTTTTGGAGGGCACCTTGCCTGCGTCCAAGGCCGGAGGGAGGGCCCGTGTAACTCACCCCGGTCCAGCCGTTCTCTCAGGCTCAAGCACACGTCATCAACCGCGTCATGATCAGGCCAATAAAGACCCCTTGGGAAGCCCCCAGAGCAATGAAACGTGTAAAGGAGTAGTGTGGAGGGACAGGCGGAAGCCAGGATGAGGGCTTAGCCAGAGGAGATAAACCATTTCTAGACAAAGCAGGCGATGGCTGCCAGTCACCGTCCTGTTACAAAATGTATTACTTTGTCTATTTTTGTAACACCTTTTCCCCTAACGGCTCTGGAGAAAGGTAATAGTTATAAACTTTCCTCTCCACATTCTCTGTGGAAAGAGAGGGAGGGTCCTAGTCCCGTGTCTGTGAGACTCCAAACGGGTTAATTTGTTGAAGGTCATTTGGAATCAGAGACCTTTCTAATGAAATGTCACCCACTACCTGCCCCCAGTGCGAGGGTTAAGTCTCAAAACACTCCCTCTGAGAAGAGTTGAGAAAATCATATATTCAGTTAGTTTACTTGAAATATAATAGATTCTAATAACCAAAGCCCCAGGAATATGACACATGCATCACAAGTAGATCCTGGCAAGTCACTGGGCTTTTTCCCTGGAAGGCTTCAGCAGAATGTGGCTATTGGTTTCAAGCTTCCAAATCATTCAGCTTTACAGCTTTAATCTTTCCCCAGAAATCCCATAAAATTAAAATTGAGTCCTCCCACCCACTATGAGCCTGATCATTCTTCTCTGCTTTACTTCCCCCCTTATTATTTATTTAAATAATTTATTCCCTTAATAAATAAATTTATTCTTTTAGTCATAAGTCAAGCTCCATGAGGGTAAGTTTTGGGGGATCTGACTTGTAAATTTTCGGTGACTGGATTATGCCTGACTCGTAGCTGGTCTCCAACAGTGAGTGATAAACCCTTGAGTGGAAGTTACTGGATTCTTTTTAAGTTAGATGATACCAAATCATTTTATATCTACTTCATAGCATTCTATTTCAAACATACTCTACTTGAAAGAATAACTTCAAGGGTCAAGCAGTGATCCTTGAAGGTGTAGGATATATTTGACTAGGGTTTTATTTGGGCACCATTGTTTGCTTGGGGGTTTTATTGTTTATTTGTTCATTTTTAAAATTTAAATTTAAGAACCCTTAGCAAGCATGAGCTCCTAGTTTGCCACAATCTCCAACACTCCCTATTTTTATACCCTAGTCTTAAGGCCTTACAGGTTTCCTGTTCTTGTCAGCCTCTGAAGGCGCTGAGTTTGCCAGCTTATATCTAGTCGAAGCTAGTAGAAATTGACTTGCTTAAACTAAGATGTGTAGTTTTTCCCACCTAATAATTTACATTGTGACTTTGGGCAAATTGCTAACATCTTTGGGTCTCTTTCAACTCTCAAATTATCAACCCTGAATATTTGTTGAACTGATGCTGAAGCTGAAGCTCCAATACTGATGCAAAGAGTCAGCTCATTGGAAAAGACCCTAATGCTGGGAAAGATTAAAGGCAAGAGAAGAAGGGGGCGACAGAGGATCACATGATTGGATGGCATCACTGACTCAGTGGACATGAGTTTGAGCAAACTCTAGGAAATGCTAAAGAACAGGGAAGTGTGGAATGATGCTGTCAGAGGGGTTGAAAAAAATCAGACTTGATTGAGCAACTGAAAAACAACAATGAATGGGTTGTTTGACAGCCTATGCTCAGTCATCTAAACCATTTTGGAAATTCTTAGCTGCTATCAAATAAAATGACAATCCTTTATGTGACTCTTAATCCCTATGATTTCTAACATACAGAAGTTCACAGATCATTTGTATTCTCTGAAGTGAGATGTCTCTAAATTCTTGTCCCTTTATAAACCACCCTCCCCCTTTTTTTTTCCTATAACTTAATGGAAAGTTAGATTCCATCACATGGAAATTCTTCCACTATACATTGAGCAACTGTAAGACCGTATTGCATAAGGCTTAGTCTAGATATCATGGTCCATAAATATGAAACTTTTATTTCAATACACCTAGATTCTTAGTAAGGTCATACAGATATTTATATGATGATAAATCTGTTTAAAATTCTATTCATAGTAACCCCTAAGTTAAATCTACTTGGCAAAAGAGACATGGAAAGTCAGCCAGAATAGATTGATATTAAAACACAAGATTGGCAACTAATCAGGAATGCTTACCAAACTTCAAGCTCAAATCTCTCTGAAGAAGAATAATAAAAAATATTTTCCATCTCTAATTTAATTTAGTACTTTTTAGATTGATCAAAAACACATTTGGTACCCTCATCAGGAAGAAAGTTTCTACTGTAGTCTTTAACTTTGAGAGTTTCATTTAGACTTTCATTAGTGAATCAAACAAACACTTTGAATGCACCTACTAACGTGCTTATGGGGCCCCAGATCACAAGAAATACTGATGGAAATCTTCCCAGTGTTAACATGAGGATAGTAAATGTAAAAAGATTATTTTAAATGGCATTTAAAAGATTACCTATACATAAAACAATTAAAAGATATGTATGTAACCAAAGGAAGAAATATGGTGACTTTATTTGTTTGAGATTCTTATATACTTTAAAAGAAATTATTCTTAAAAAAAAAGTTAAAGAACAGAACACTGTAAAAAGAAGGAGAACTAAGGCATCCATGATCCTAACAGGTAACATATCAGTTTCTATTTTGCCTGTTACTTTCTTGCTTTGTCTATAGCTTTGGCTATAGATAGTACATGTATTTTTACATTTGCAATTATAGTGATTGAACAATTTTGTATTTGGTTTTTTTCGTATAATTGCATTCTAAACATTTTTCATGTTGCCACAGGGTCTTCACAATATTTATTTTTAGTGATGGCATAATATTCCATCAAATTGCTTAAACATTCTTATGCTATTGCAATTTTAGTTTATTCTCAGTATTTTTCAAAAAAAATTTAAAAATCTAGTTGTGAGCGTTACTGACTAAAATTGAGTACTATGATTTTATTTTTTTCATCCTTTTAGTATACACTATTTTCACCAATTGTTTAACTATAAAAGAATCCTCTGGAGTTTCAAAGAACATGAAAAAGACATATTAAATCAGGATAAATTTCAAACACTTGATGACAAGTCATAACGTACTCCAGCACTTGTTAAAACTGCGTGCTTGTAAAGCAGTAGACTCTGGATTCAAGATGCTGGGTCCTGCCTTTGCTTGATACCAGTATTGTGTGTTGGGGAAACTTGCTTCATTTCTCTGTGCCTCTGTCTTCTCATCTGCAAAATGGGATTAATAATAGTACCTGTCATGTAAGACTATTCTGGGGATTAAACAAAACTCCGCCTGTTAAATACCTAGAACAGTGTCTTTCGTATTTAAAGTGCTATATAAATGTTATCCTTTAAAATTATTATTTTTTAAAATTTTGACAGTGCTGGGTCTTCGTTGCAGTGCACAGGTGTTCTCTGGTTGTGTGTGGGCTTAGTTACCCCTTGGCAGGCAGGACCTTATTTCTTCAACCAGGGATTGAATCCTCATCCCCTTCATTGGAAGGCAGATTCTTAACCATTGGACCATCAGGAAAAGCCCAATATCCTTTTGATGTTAGAATAGCTTTACTTTTTTTTTTTCCCTCTACTTTACAAGAATTCTACATGAAAGTAAGGGAAGTGGTGAGTTTTAAAACTTTAAGAAAAAAAAAAGTGAGATAATTTCCTAGCCAGGAGCAACTTTGTTTATAATCAAGCTTTTACAGTAGTGAAATATGTATTAATTCATTTAGCAGCAGTTAGACCCTAAGCTCTGGCATTAGTGTTTTCTCTGGTTGGTTACAATACCTAGCAACTCACCCTAGACATTTGTGACTATCATTCTGTCAACATAAACATAATAGTAAGAGTCAACGTAAAATTGGCACCATTTACTCAACACTGTGTGCCAGGCAAAACACTTGGACATTTTCAAACAGTTTAACATCTGGCTCAACAACCTCAGAGGAAATATTATTCCCCGAATCTTACAGTTGGAGAGACAGTCTCAGTAAGTTGAAATGATCAGCCAAAAACCACACACTCTGGGTGAGTGTGAGTAGCCAGCATTGATGGATTCGGATTAAGATCTAATAGAGAAGTGGAGAGACTCCTTTCAAGAGTGTCCATCCCACCAAATTTCCCACCAGTGCCCCATTAGACATCAAAGTAGGTAAAACACACTTTTTCTTTCCTTTGCACATTGTAGGTACGAAGATGGATCAAGAGCCCAATGGTCAGTGTGGACAAGCATCAGAGCCCCAGCCTGAAGTACACAGGCCCCTCGGTGGTGCCCATGCCACCAGGGGAACCGGACTTTGAGCCTTCCTTGTGTCAGACGTGCCTGGGAGACCATGCTTTCCAAAGAGGGGTTCTCTCTCAGGAGAAGGAGTCGTGCTCGTGGGAAACTCAATCTGGGTGTGAAGTAAGTTTGCTGTGGGTCCATTCTCCTGAAAGGATTCTAGGTCTTTGTGTGTTTTTTTGTATCCGTTCCAGAGTATGCTTTGAAATTTATTTTTTTTTAATGCACATTTGTAAAGCTTCTGAAGAGAACGTAGAATTGTGGCCTGTGTTAGCTCGTTGTACTAGCTATTTTTTCAATAGACTTTACTTTTTAGAGCAATTTTCGGTTCACAGCAATGCCAAGAGGAAGGTATAAAGATTTCCCATACATTCCCTAACCCCAGACATACAGTCTCTCCCACTAGCAGCTTCCCCACCAGAGTGGAATATTACAACTGATGAACCTACATGGACACAACATCACCGGAAGTTCATAGCTTACACAAGCGTTCATTCTTGATGTTGCACATTGTATGGGTTTGAACAAATGTATAATGACGTGTATCCATCATTACAGTATCATATGGAATAGTTTCACTGCCCTAAAAACCCTCTGTGCTCCACTTAAGCATCCCTCTCTTCTCCCAACTCCTGGTCAACCATGGATATTTTTGCTATCGCCATGGTTTTGTCTTTTCCCGGATGCCATCCATTGGAATCATCCAATAGGTTATCTTCATTTTTTATGCTATTTCAAGACTTATACAGCAACGTTTTGGTCAACTAGAAGTTGCTCCTAAGTTGTTTGATCACACAGAGATCAATTCTTATATGATGCAAGAAATATAACAGTTATCTAAAGTTTGTAACCACCACTGAAATATTTTTTGCTCAACATGATTTGACCCATAACAGAGAACTTTATCCATAAGTTTTCATATATACTTATATTTTTATTTTTCTATACCACTCCCTGAGGTTTTTTTCCAGGGTGGGGACGGGGGGTGGTATAATAATTTCTCTTCTTTAAGAAAGCCAAATACCTGATTTATTTCATAGTTCTAAGATTTCTAAGATTTAATATTGTATTTTTAACTTAAAACTCAATTAGTCTTATTTATTTTGACTTTTTAAACCACCAGATTATATATTTATATTATTACCAACTTACTGACATAAAAACATAACAGTAAGAAAACAGGACATATTAATACAAAGTACAATTAATTGCAAATAATCTTCCACTATATTATTTCAAGTTAGTGCATCATAAGATGATAAATGTTAATAACTCCTCCTTCCTTTTTTTTTAAAGTCAGCAATTTGCAGAGATAAAGAAATCAATTTAGCTGCTAAAAAATAAAGATAAAAAGGCTTGAATCTGAATTCCTTTTAACCCTGAGAAAGGCAGTATCTTTGAAACTGTTACCTCATTAAAAAGTAAGACCCTTCTTTCTAGGGTTATGGGAAATATCAGATGAGATACATATATAATATTTCATAATCTATAAAGTGCCATGCAAATAGAAATCATTATTATTTATGTTTGCTGATGTACATGTTAGCTAAGCCTGTAAATCTGTAACACTGAGTTAGACTTCCATGCATAGGTTCGAAGTTTGCTGATCTACTAACATTTATCACAAGGCATTATTGTTTCCCCTCATGAAAGAAATGGCAACCCACTCTAGTATTCTTGCATAAGAAATCCCATGGACAGAGGAGCCTGGTGGGCTATAGTCCATGGGGTCGCAAAAGAATTGGACAGGACTTACCAACTAAAATAACAACAACAACAAATCTGTTGTTTAGTTAGTCACTGGTTCAACTCCATGTTAATCATAAAAGGCAATAAATTGATTTTAAATGCAAGGATTGGCAAACTTTTTCTGTAAAGATTCAGAGAGTAAATATTTTAGGCTTTGTAAGCCATACAGTCTCTGTCACTCTGCTTTAGCTCTGCCCTTGTAGGAAAAGCAGCCATAGATAACACACAAATGAATGGGCCTGACTGTGTTCGAATAAAACTTTTATTTACAAAAACATGTGGCTGCTCCACCAGTCATACTTTGCAGACTCTCAGACTTTTAATGTCTAAAAAGACTTTGCCAGCTCCTTAGAGTCTAAAGAACTATTCATGACTCAAAGGCAGAGAGAGAGCTCTGCAAATCCTCTATAGAGCCCAAATGGCTAGTCCTAAATGTTTACTGGATGGCCTACTAAAATGCCCAGCTGTTGGGAGTAGAGCTAAGTTAATGAATAAATGAAATTCCACTCAAGAAGAAACAATAAACAAAGAACTGGGAGGAATTTTTCTTTTACTTTATCCAGGATTATAGGTGACTCAGTCTCCAATTTTCAATAGATTACCTGGGTTTGACTCGGGCTTCCCTGGTGGCTCAGTGGTAAAGAATATGCCTGCCAATGCAGGAGACAACAGTGGGTTCAACCCCTGAGAAGATCACCTGGAGAAAGAAATAGCGACCTACTCCAGTATTCTTGCCTGGGAAATCCCATGGAACAAAGGAGTCTGGCGGGCTATATTGTCCATGGGGGTCACAAAAAAAGTCAAACATAACTTAGAGACTAAAGAACAACAACCTGGTTTTGACTAGGTGGGTTTTTTTCTTAAGGTCATCACAAACCAAAGAGACACTTATATTTTGACAGTCTAAAAATGAATCTAGGTACTTCCCTGGAAGTCTAGTGGCTAAGACCACGCTTTCACTCTCAGGTTCATGGGTTCAATCCCTGGTCAGGGAACTAAGAGTCTACAAAAAAATAAAAAAGGTAAAGCTATACATCGTGTCCTTTCGGAATTAAACCATGAAATAGTTCCTTGAGAAGTCACCTCTGTCCTTTTAGGAAGTGGATATGTGTGCTGAGGAGTCGGAGAGGCTGTTAGACGCAGAGGCCTGGTAGTGAATATCTCCAGTTGTCCCCAACAATTCCTGATGTGGATTATTTTAAGCAAGTCATCAATTCATCCTTCCTGCTCAATGTCCCCTCCTATGAAAACTAGGATTATTCATGCTTGTCATCAAGATTCTTCCTAGGAGTTTTTTGGTACTTTGCAGATGAAATGGGGTTTAAAAAGACTTCTGTAAACGTAAATTTACATATAGTGTTCTGGAGTCAAGCAACCCATATTCTGCTATAGCTCTGCCCCAAGGTCAATATATGAACTTGAACATGTCACAAAAGCTCTTAAACACTGTATGATTGACCTAACCTAATTAACTCTAAAGCCCTTTTTAGTCTGAAATCTTGTGGTTGGAATTTGATGACCTATAAATGAGAAAAAACAATATTTGATGGATAAAGCATAGAAATCGAGGTGAGAAGATTTCAAATAAATAAGAAAGCAAACAAAGCACAAGTCTTTTATGCATAATTGTGAGGGTTTTTTTTTTTTTTCTGACTTTAAAAATAGTACAGTCTAAATGTTACCTTTAATGGCCAAAATATCACTAAAATATATACTGCTGTTAGTTTGTGCCAGGTCTTGCCAATTGTCTAGTTCAGTTCAGTTCAGTTCAGTTCAGTCGCTCAGTTGTGTCCGACTCTTTGCAACCCCATGAATCGCAGCACACCAGGCCTCCCTGTCCATCACCAACTCCCGGAGTTCACTCAGACTCACATCCATCAAGTCAGTGATGCCATCCAGCCATCTCATCCTCTGTCGTCCCCTTCTCCTCCTGCCCGCATCAGAGTCTTTTCCAATGAGTCAATTCTTCGCATGAGGTGGCCAAAGTACTGGAGTTTCAGCCTTAGCATCATTCCTTCCAAAGAAATCCCAGGACTGATGTCCTTCAGAATGGACTGGTTGGATCTCCTTGCAGCCACCCAGCCTGGCCCACCCACATTGTCTAGTTAGTAGCCTTTAAACATGTCTCTTCCATGGAAGAAACTGGGATATACGTACTGCCAGTAAATCACTCAGAAAAACAATATCGTGATGTTACTAGTAGTGCTATCTAAAAATGGACTGTTTATTAAACAGACCTTTCTGGGAATGCGATAGAAAAATGATAACATAGAGCTATGTATGCTGTTACTGAATTATGCATGCCAGAGGAACTAAAGTTGAAGTCAACTTTTAGTTCTTAGATGGAAACTATACTAGGTTTTCAATGGGTGCATGCTGACTAAGCATATTCATAAATTCTATTCTGCACTTTCTCTCTCACAGCACCTCCAATATCCAGACCATCCTAGCTGGAAAACAAGAAAGGAGTGTTTTGGTTTAGTTTTTCTTTTACATTTATTTTTATTTATTTATTTCTTTGGCTATGATGCATCTTAGTTGTGGCATGTGGGATCTTCAATCTTCACTGCAGCATGTGGGATCTAGTTCCCCAACCAAGGATTGAACCTGGACTCCCTGCATTGTGAGCTTAGAGTCCTAGCCACTGGGCAATCAGGAAGTCCCAAAAAAGGAGTGTTTTGGAGTGGCAGAGGGGAAGGAAATCTGCTGTGAAGGAAAGCATAGGATTGGATCAAGATGGCAGCCTGAACATTTAATGTCATCTCTTCTTCCCTTAAATGACAGAAAACACTCACACACACACACACATTATAATTTATAATAGTGCTAGAAAACAAGCTATGCCATTGTATGGATAAGAATCTCTGAAAAACAGAAGGCAGGTAGGATTGATAAGAAAGAGGTTGATGAGAAACTACAGTCCAAAAGGATCACATTAAAGACATACCTAACAGATTGGAATATTGTAAGCTTTTGTATTCAAAAGAATACAGTATGTTGAAAAAAGATGTTGATCCACACAAGACATAATAAAAGGAAAGCAAGGTTTCCCTCATAGCTCAGTCAGTAAAGAATCTGCCTGCAGTGCAGGAGAGCCGGGTTCAATTCCTGGGCTGGGAAGATACCCTAGAGAAGGAAATGGCAATCCACTCCAGTATTCTTGCCTGGATAATGCCATAGTCAGAGAAGCCTAGCAGGCTACAGTCTATGGGGTTGCAAGAATTGGACACAACTTAGCGACTACACCACCACCACAGTGTTAACAATATTAATATCAGAAACAAATACAATGTAAGGCAAAAAAATTTTGAAAGGAACAAAGAGGAATATTTCACATTGATGAAAGATAGCTATTAAGAAAAGAAAACATTCACCAACCTTTATGCACTTAGTAACATAACATGGAAATATTTAAAGCAACAAATAATAGAAAAATTCATATCATAGAAGAATATTTTTTTCATACTTCTCCCAGGAATTGCCAGTTCAAGAAGACTGATAATATGTGAGGATAGAGGACCTTAATACAACAATTAACCATATCTGATTTATGCTGAGATTAGTATCCAGTAAAGAATATACTTTATTTTAAGCACACATGGAACAGTTACAAAAACTGACCAAGAATTAGATCACCAAGCGTATCTCATCAAATTCCAAAAAGCAGAAATCACACAGGCCCTACGGCTAATTACAATTTGATAAAATTAGAAACTGAAAACAATATGAGAGTCACACTGCCATTCTCAGCCAACCACCCACCTGGAACTCACAAACATTCTTCCTATAACTCTGGGCTTACAGTAGAAATAAAAAAAGAAAACTAAAACTAAAAACTATTTTAAGTGCCTACAGTTCCACCAGGGAAATGCAAATTGAAACAATGAAATCCATTTGTTTTTAATCCATCAGATTGTCAAAGGTTGGAAAATTGATAATGTCATGGTAAAAGTATAGGCCAAAACACTAGTAGTGGAAGGATTTTTTAGCAATGCTCCTCTATTAAAATTTTTTAAATCTTGTGCCTTTTAACTTACCAAATCTATATCTCTACCATTACCTTAGATATGTACTTATTTGTGCTGATATTGGGGACAGACACAGTGATAGTCAATTAGAAAAGCAAATTAAAGATGAATATGTTTATAGCATCATCACATTTTTTTTTAATTTATCGTTTCTCTCTTTGTGTCTGTGTATGTGTATGTGAATCTATGAGTGTATGAGTGTGTCTATGTAAATGCAAACAAAATGATCTGGAAGTATATATATCAAACTGAAATGGTGATTACAGCTCTCCTGGGATTCAAATGGAGAGATGAGAGAGGGGAGAGTAATCAAGGAGTTTAGCTTTGTCAATATTGGTTGAACCTTTCAAGATCATATTAGTGTATTACCTGTGAGTTTGGAGAACATTACGCTCACTAGAAAACTCATTTGTAGAGAGGAAGTTGCACTGGTTGAAATTCAGGCACCATCACAAAGATGGTTTCACACTATGAGATCATTCCATCACTACAGCACAAAGAAAGGCATTGGAGGAAAATGAAAACATACAATGTTTGTGCTCCCACAATGGCTTACTTATCCTTCTGTCTGTCAATCATTTTCCCCCTGCCCTTTGCGATGTTTGTTAGTGTGCAATCCCCGCAATTTTTAAATCTTACATGTTCATTTTCCTGTCTCCTCTCTGGGTCTTGCCTACATACTCAAAGTTAATGTGCTCTTTTTTTTTTTCCTCTTTGCCTTTATTAGCTGAAATGGAAATTTTGTTCATGGAATTTTTTTAACATGAAAAGGAGAGACTAAGAAACTGTAGTCCATGCTGGTTATAAATCACTTACATTCCAGAGACACTGCATGCCAAGGGCTCATGACTGATTCTCATTAACTTCGCCCTCTCATATGGGATAGATTTGGCTGAGTGAGGATTTTGTTAGACTTCTCTGTCTGTCTTTCGATTGAAGATAGCTCTAAAGATGCTTAGTCAGCAGCCGACAACTGAATCCAGGGCGCTGTGCACAGGTTTTCAGACCCGGTGAAGTCAGTTCCCTGGAAAGAGCTGCCAACTTGGAGAAATTATTAACCACATTACCAACCCAAGAATTAACGTTGAGCTTTTGACATGATTAAATATAAGGTCACTGCCTCTTCTTCATCCTCAGCAAATCATCACAGACAATAATAGAAGGCACTTTTAATTAAGCCAACTTGACACAGTTCTGGGAGGGCATCTGCCTCATGTGGCTTTTTCAGCGTCTGGGATGCCTTCCCTCCATCTGTTAGGCTATTGTGGCTCAGGGAGGTACACCATTACCTTTATATTTCTTCTCAAAATGGCTGAGCTGTTCCTTTGAAGCTCAGGAAGCTTGGTAGTAAAATGATCAGCTGAGGAATAGTTTCCATACTGATTTACTTTCACATGGTCTTGAGTTTTTCTCATCTTTCTTAAGAAAAGGCTATAAACAATAGACTTGAGTCAGCCAGATGGCTTAATAGATTTCTGGTTTCTTTCAAGTTAAATAATAAAAATGGGTTTTTGTGAAGGCTTATAGGCAATAAAGTAATAGTCCTTCCAATGGCCCTCTTCCCCATTTTTCTGCTCTTAGCATGACTGATCATGGTCTCTGGGGTCGGGGGGTGGGGGGGGTGGGGGGCGTGTCTGGCGATTTCTAAGCTTATCACACACAGTAGTCTTTTTCTGCACCAAATTTTAAGCCATGTCATCTTTGAGAAGGTATTTATCACAAATAGCAAAAGATTAGACTAAAAAGGCAGGGACAAGAAAATGCCCTAGGATGTGATGGAGTGGATGGCGTTCTGTCTAGAACCAGAGAAGCTGGATTCTTCATGCAGCTCTACCACTGACAGGTCACATGACCATTCACATGCAACTTGATCTCCAGACTGAAGATAAAGCAATGCTGCCCACTTCACCTAGCTGATGAGAGGATGAGAATCAAAGGAGAGAGTCTGTGCAGAAACTCCTAAAAAAAACCCTCCATAAATAGCACTTGAAACACTGTTGCTGTTGTTTAGGCACTTAGTTGTGTCTGACTGTTTGCGACTCCAGGGACTGTAGCCCTCCAGGCTCCTCTATCCATGGGATTTCCCAGATGAGAATACTGGAATGGGTTGCCATTTTTTTTCTCCAGAGGATCTTCCTGATGCAGAGATCAAACCCATGTCTTCTGCATTGGCAGGTGGGTTCTTTACCACTGAGTCACCTAGGAAGCCCCAGTTGAAATATTGATATTATTAGTTGACAAATACACTTAAAGATAATAAAAGCTAAAAAGACTTTAAAACAAGTATGTCAGTCTTTTTGTTTTTTTAGATATTTGTTTATTTGGCTGTGCTGGGCCTTAGTTCTGGTGCTCAGGATCTTTAGCTGCTGAATGTGGGATTTAGTTCCTGACCAGGGATCAAACCTGCATTGGGAGCTCAGAGTCTTAGCCACTGGACCTCCAGGGAAGTCCCCAAATCAGTCTTAAGCAAAATGTTCACACATTTCCAAACTTTCCTAATAACAATAATCATAACAACAACAACAAAGAATGCTACCTGGAAAATAATATGTTTTAGGAAACATTGAAAATGACTTAGTTACCCTCTTGGGACAGTGAAAACTCCTATGATCACTATTGCCAATATTTATCTGAATATTATTGTTCTAAGACTGAGGCAGAATTGGAAAAAATAATTAGTTTTGGTTCCCCAAAAAATTGGAGTTTGTTTTTTCCTAGAAAAGCAACTTAAAAAAAAAAAATCTATTTCAGGCAGTGGTATATAAAATAGGAGAAACTCTGCTGGTTTCTTTTGGCAGTTTTTGATTTTTTTTTTCTCCCTTTATTCTATAGTAATTTGGAGTGTCCCAAGTAACTTACAATTCAAGCATTTCTCTTTGGCTAAGAACCAGAGGAAAGATTGCCTTGCTATCCTCACTAAGAGTCACTAGTTAGCTGAAATTTCCATTTTTAGATTTTAAATGTCTTTTACTATAAATCTATCTCTTTTCTGACTTTTCCCCATGATTTTCAAAAATTAGGTAAGAATTATCATAGTAACAATATTGAGATATTTAAACATAATTCCAGTTATTGTACATGTGCCAACTCTTTTTTATTTTTCTGTGTTCTCTTTCAGTTTTCCTCCTTGGGTACCTGGTTTACCCACGATTGTTATCATAGTGTATGTATAATAGTAAAGCTGACTTTATTCTACTTAACCTTTATCGAAAACATTTTTATGTTGTAACATAAATTTAATAATTATTATGGTTAATATTGCATCAAATTGATATCATTTAATGTAACCACAGACCTACCCTTAGGCCTTTCATTTTCTTTTTTTTTTTTCTGTTTTTGATAAGCCTGCAAATGATTTTTCCCTTCAATCTGAATGACGTTAGAATAAATTGGACCTTAGTATAAATCCAAAGCAATGGAGGAGAGTTTAAAGATGATTATGGTTCTTGGCAAAATACTTTCATGACCAATTTAGAAAAAGTCAAATAAATAAAAATGCCACCAGCATTATATGAATAAACCTGCTCCACAAGGGCTTTACTTCTGAAGGTAGTGACATGTTTTAATTTTTGTTCATTTAATGAAATGACACTTCAGTGATGTGATATGCATTTCTTTCATTAACAAAAAATTTAAGGACTTTTTCTAATTTTTTAATTCATTACTCCTAAGTCTTCATGGGAACTGTTTTGTTCTATCCTTGCCTCTTTATCTGTCAGAATTCTGCATTTATTTTTGTTAATTTAAATGAATTATTTCTATGTAGTTTGACATTCTCCTTCAACTTCTTTCAAGTCTATCTGTGGCAGATTTTTTCCCCCATTCTAAGAATTGGTTATTATAGCCACATAAATGAGACAGGCTTGGTTTTTGTACTATTAGAGAGGAGGTATCTACATTTTATTGTTGTTTAGTTGTCATACAGACTCTTTTGTGACCCCATAGAAAATAGCTTGCCAGGCTCTTCTGTCCATGGGACTTCCCAGGCAAGAATACTGGAGTGGTTACCCTCTCTCTCTAAGGGATCTTCCTGATCCAGGAATCGAATTCACATCTCTGGCATTGACAGGCGGATTCTTTATCACTGAGCCACCAGGGAAGCCCAATATCTACGTTAGTCTAAAGCTAAAATAAGCACACGCTCCTCCATCCAAAAAGGTACAGAGCAAGGCCCTGTTGCCAACAGAAGGGCAGCACATGAAAGACTGCCAGGTCCTGGGTGATTATGGCTTCCTGTCTGTGCCACATGCACCTTTTATGTCTGGCTAAACAGCCTGATAACCAGGACACCGGTTTCTCCTCTTCCAGGAGTACTTCTCTGTTTCCAGTTTATGTTTCCAGGGCTCTCAGAGCCACGAGGCCACCTTCATCCAACTCAGTGATTCCAGAGGCAAGGACCGGGAATCTGCGGGGGGCGGGAGTGGGGGGGCGGCTGTGGGTGGCGGGGAGGAACGTTCTGCAGGGACTGGAATACAGGAGGAGGCAGCATGGCATCCAGGTCACCAGCTTTCCCCTCTAGGCACTGACCAAAGGACTGCTTTCTCCACAACCTGGCACACACTTCTGCTGTATTTAAGGACATGAGTTAAGTCACAAAAATTATATTTGAGAGTCAGACTTTGGAATAAAACAAGTTTATGCCTGCATTCAGAGCTCACTTCATTTTGATTACCTAAGCTCTCCTATGAGGTACATCCCACCAATATGCCTACTTCCCAGGAGATTAGTCTGGAAAGGAATAAGGGAATCCATCCAGGCTATTTAGGACATAAAATATTCCAGGAAAGTTACTCCCTGTCTTCTCTGGAAATCTCTAGCCAGTGTTACACTTACCCTTGGGTTGGAGCATATTTCATTGGCTCTTGTTGTATGTAACCAAATCTATCCTGCTTCTAATTAAACTTATTCCTTTTAGTATAGTCCTTTCCCAGAAACCATATGGCTGTTTTCCACTATAATAATATCCCTTCTTAGTAGTTTTGAGACTTTAAAATTTCTAAAAGAAGTCTTTTTACAAACTACTAAAAATCTACAAGCAAGAACAGAATTTAAGGGAAAGCAAGTTTAACTGTATGCCATTTGATTTTTTTGTGTGTCATTATTTCTTGTTCCTCAAAATTTACACCTATATTTTTTCTTGGATTATTTATTGAAATGATAGAGTTTAATTTATCAAGATGTATCCCTTTAGTGTAAACTACCCTATAAAGAACAAGCTAAACAAAAATGTGAAGAATTTTATGAACGACTTACTGATAAGTTTCTTATAATGGTATACCTTAACTCTAAATGTTACCTTTGGGGACCTAAAAAGACTCTTCTTGAAAACCTTCTAAAGACAAAGGAAATAAAAATGATGAATATCACCTTGATATTTCCTATTCACACAAAGTAAATTGCTTCTCGTTCATTCTGTTTACACAGAGAGACTGGGGTAAACACCTAAATGTGCCAAGACACATTTGTCCATGTTGTTCACAATAAATATGTCATTCTATTTTCACTTGTCTTTGTGAGCCTGTAAATAAATCAATCTATTTCTAGGCAAGATTCTAGCAAAGCTCAATTTGGTGACATCATCTCTTTAGAGAATCATGACAACCAATAGAAGTCCACTGATATGTAAGTGACTCAGCTGTGTTCCATAAGAAGATTAAACTTTTTGTATCGACCTTGAGTAGCAGACATTGGCTGAAAATGTATTAAAAACCCCCTTGAAGTCAAGCCAAACTACAGCTTGCTATCGATAATTTTAGTGTACTTTTCCAATGTCCATCAGCCTTGATAATTATAAATAAACAATTCTGTCCTCAATTCACTTTTCTTGTGCTGATAGGTGGTTTTCTTTGTGAATAGATTTTATTTTATTTTTTAAACATTTTTTTTTGTATTGGGGGTATAGCTGTTTAACAATGCTATGACAGTTTCAGGTGAACAGTGAAGGGACTCAGTCATGTATATGCATGTATCCATTTTCCCCAAAACCCCCTCTCATCCAAGCTGCCACATAATATTGAGCAGAGTTCCCTGTGCTATATAGTTGGTTATCCATTTTAAATATGGCATTGTGTATGTGTCCATCCCAAATGCCCTAACTATCCCTTCCCCTCATACTTCTTCCTGGCAACCATAAGTTCATTCTCTAAGTCTGTGAGTCTTTTTCTGTTTTGTAAGTAAATTCACTGTATCATTTCTTTTTAGATTCCACGTATAAGGGATGTCATACAATATTTCTTCTTCTCTGTCCGAGTTGAGTTTAAAAACCCTTTCAAGAGATTCATCTAGATTTCTTCATGGGGGAAAACACCTCTGGCTGGGTGGCTCCCTAGTTAAGTAACACAGGGAGCAGAAGTTTTAAATCTTTGTAGAGTAGAAAATGCTAAATGCATTAACTTGGTAGAAGAAAAAAAAAATAAGAAAAGAAACATATGAACATTACTATTCTCTACTTGGCTTAGCATTGCCGTATCAACAGCACTGAGTTATTTTTTTAAAAAGCAGTCTGATATTAGCATACAGGCAGACTTTTAAGGCAGTGACTGCCTAAGAAGGATACTAGAATGTGGAATCTCCTCTCAGCCCATGACACAGTCTTGGTTTTTTTCTCTCAACTAGTGTTTATTGACAGCTTCTATTATAGGTCAGGCAATAAGTAGTATCTCACAGAGTACCTTCCAGGAGAGGGGAAAATACTAATAATTAACCAGGCAGTTATAGTACAGTGATACATGGTACCAAAGGAGAAGGTACAGATTGTACTTAAGAGGGTCTCATAGTCCATTGTTGATGGTCAATGAAGGCTTCAGCAGAATAGAAATGTAAACAAAAAATTGAAAGACGGTGTTCGTAGCAGCACTATCCACAACAGCCAAGACATGGAAGTAACCTAAGTGTCCATTGATAGAGATTTGGATAAAGACGTGATATATATGCATGTATGTGTGTGTGTGTGTGTGTGTATAAACATACATAATCGATATTGCTCAGCCATAAAAAAAAATGAAATAGTGCCATTAGCAGCAACGTGGATGGACCTAGAGGTTATCATATTAAGTCAGACAGAGAATGACAAATATCACATGATACCACTTATATGTGGAACTTAAATAAATGACGCAAATGAACTTATTTACAAAACAGAAATAGACTCACAGATATAGAAGACAAACGTGGTTACCAAAGGGGAAAGGTGACAGAGGGGAATTTGGCATTAATAGTTACACATTATATTTAAAAGAGATAAACAAGGACCTACTACATAACACTGGAAACTATATTTAGTATATTGAATAATCTATAATGGAAAAGAATCTGAAAAAGAATGTATATGTTTTGGCTTCCCTGATAGCTCAGTTGGTAAAGAATCTACCTACCATGCAGGAGACCCAGATTCGATCGCTGGGTCGGGAAGATCCCCTGGAAAAGGAAATGGCAATCCACTCCAGTAGTCTTGCTTGGGACATCCCACCAGCAGGGGCGCCTGGCAGGCTACAGTCCATGGAGTCACAAGAGTTGGATAGGACTTAGTGACTAAACCACCGTGTATATATACCATAAAGTGATTCAGTTTATACATAAGCTATACACCTGAAACTAACACAGCATGGTAAATCATCTACACTTCAATTAAAAAAAGAAACCCAGGCAGATGGGACAAGTTACCAAAAGCCTGGAAAACTCAAGTGGCATAGAGAATTTGGAGCAAGGAAAATGAAGCTGAACTGGGACACAAAGAGTTCGTATCATTATGGCTTTTCACAAGTCATTTTAAATAATTTATGACAATCCTCAGTAAACAAAGGTCCACTGAAATATTTCTATTACAACAGTGTTATCATAAGGCATAAAGAATGGATAGGAGAGAGTCAAATTCCAGAAATTCTTCCACTGGAGATTTATGGCTTTGGATTAAGGTTTATGGCTCTGACCCTGTTGTGGATAAATATGTTTGAGAATTAAGACAATAAGCTTGATTCTTGTTTTGCAAAGAAAAACAAGGATTCCAGACTTGGAAAAGGGTAACATTAACCAAATTACTAAAAATTTCCTCATTATTAAAATAGGGAGGAGGATAAAAAAGAAGAGTCTGAAACCATGAATGAACTTTGTCATTTGCCGAGTTTGTCGTTATTTAGTGACTGAAAAGGAAAGATGAAATTAAGATGTGGAAGAATTGAAAGTTTCAAAGTTTGGTAGCTGGAGAGAGTGGGAGACAGAAAACAAGAGAGGGAATACATAATGATCACAAGCTCTAAGCCATTTTGTGTTTGACCTGAGGAATCTAACTGCGTCTTGCAGAGGCAGAGTCTACGTGGACCAGATTTAGGGAGTTCTCTCAGTTGGGAGTGATTATAAGTAAAAAGCTCTAAAAGGCCAAGGAGAGTGGATGTTTTTAAAATGCTTCTGCATCAGCGTCATCAGTCTTTGTATGGGAAGATGACACCGTTGACCTTGTATCAATGGTGAGCATGGTTTCTAGCATTAAAGACTGGATTTGTCTTGATCTGTTCATACTCTCTTGCCTAATCTCACAGAAGACTAATAGAACAAATTTTCAGTAGACTTGGAGGGTTAATCTGACTGACCTTCCCTGGGCTTAAACAAGGGCCATGGTCTTATAGCACAATGCTCTAATCAGCTATACTAATCAGATCCATGGTTTACAATACACACAAGGAGAAACAAAATAATAGCATTTGAAGAAGTAGGGGGTTTTATAGTGATTTTTTAGCCACTGAAGAATGCAAAAGTTCCAATTTTCTTCATAATTGAAATCATAACAGCTGTGGGAACTTGGTTATTTATCAAAGATGCAAGGAGGAGTCATAAGGCTTTATTTCATGGATTAAGCCTAAAAGCTGTATGTACTTTCATGAAGTCTCATAATGGATTGGTAATGGTTATTATGGAGGATAATTTTTATTTCGACAAGTCAGAAATACTAAGTACAAAAGATGTTTAAAGCACAAACAGCATAGACTGCTTCACAAATGCACAGGCTGAAATTATCTATAATTTCAGTGAATGGCATAAATTGTATGACATAAAGTTGGCTCTGGCTTTCATTTTCATGGTAAGGACAGCTTGTAAATCAGTGGCATGACTCATGGGTCTCGGGGATGGTGCATCAACCCAGCACCTGCTTTCCCAATCAGTCAAGTTACACTCATATCAAAACACAAATAACCGTAGTCTTATTAACCTCAGCCACCAAAATTAATCTTTCAGGTTAAGAGGATATGCAAGTTTAAGCTCAGAGGGTTCATTTCCTCCTGGTGGCGTATACCATACACTTAATTCATTAAAAAAAAAAAAAAGTGCTATTTTTTTCTGTAGAGCACCACAGGGGTGACTGCCATTCTGGATTCCGTGTTTGTGGATTTGTGTGGGCCATATATAGATACATTTTACAAAAGGCCACAGCACATGTGACTTTGAACCGAGGCCATGTGACAAGCAGCAGCATGCCACCCTCACCTCACTTTGGGGAAGTCCAAACTTCACAATTACCACACAGGATGTCTCATCAAAGATGGATTTTCCCCCTCTCTCTGGAGGGAACACATTGCTTCCTTGCTCTTCCTCAATTCTACAGTACAAAAATGTTCTCAAAACAGTTAGTGATTTTCCCTGTCATGAGTGACAGGGAAAGGGGTGGGGTCAGGCGGTGGGGGTAGGGAATGAGGGGTGGGTGTTGAGGGTTACGGTGTAGAAAAGGCAGTGAGAACAAGACCTCCTAAGCACTCTGTTCAGCCCACCATGTCTCTGGGCATCCTACTTGATAGTGACAGATATTTAAAAAAGAAAAAAAATTATCACCAGCTCACGTTTGTATCCAGCCTGGTTTTATTGTCAGATCTCAGTTCAAAGCCCAGTGCTGACACTTAGCAGCTGTACTCCAGCTTCCTCATCTATAATATGGATAATAATACAAACTGAGTAGGGTTGCTGTGCAGTTTCAAGAAGAGAATATATAGACATGGATTCCATTTCTCTGTACCCATTCTCCCTCAAACCCCTTCCTAGTTTCCCAAGCCTAAAAGAAATTAAACAGGTCTAATAGTGAATATCATATGGTGATTTTGAATTATGTGTCATGAGCCCAGTGTGCTGTATCTCTTTACTTTGTAATTTGTGTGCATATGCTACTACACTTATTAATCAAAGGCTATGACCTATGTCTTTTTGTTCAGTAAAAAGAGAATTAAAAGAGGAAGTAAAGGTTGCAGAACAGCTACATTATTAAACAATCTTGTGTCCAGGTCACTTTTCTAAAACAAGTGAGCTTTTGACTAGTCAAGGTATCCTGTCAACTTATTTCTGGTGTCATTTCCAAATTTCTTGAATGGAACTGGTGGGAAAACTAGAGGAAAGATCATCAAGGTTGCTTTTCTTTAGGGCAAAATTTTTAGTATTCCCATCCCTGATTCTGAAGCCTGTGTGCTATGCTTAGTCATGTCCAACTCTTTGCAACCCCATGGACTGTAGCCACCAGGCTCCTCTGTCCATGGGGATTCTCCAGGCAAGAATACTGGAGTGGGTTGCCATGCCCTCTTCCAGGGGATCTTCCCAACCCAGCGATGGAACCCAGGCCTCCCTCATTGCAGATGGATGCTTTACCATCTGAGCAACCAGGGAAGCCCATAAATACTGGAGTGGGTAGCATATCCCTTTTCCAGGAGATCTTCCCGACCCAGGAATCGAATCAGGGTCTCCTGTATTACAGGCAGTTCTTTACCAGTTGAGCTACCTAGCCCAATTCTGAAGGCTAGGTCTCTCCTGAATACCTATAATGGACAAAGCTACACAGATTATTTGCTCAACCCACAATGTGACCTGAAATATTCTCACAGAAAAATAATATCACTGACAGTTTTTTCCCATTGAATTGCAGCTCCTTCCAGAAAGTTGGATTTTCTACATAATCTCAAAATCATCTCAAGCAGGTGTGTCTTTAATTCTAGGAAATAATTACTGCCTGGAAGACTAAACTATTAGGACCTAAAATATGAATAAAACCACAGCTCCTAGAGTTTTTAGATTGTTCTTTAGAGTTTTCTCACATTCAGTTTTAACCTTATCAAGACAATTTTTTTTTTGCCCATAAAGGTAAAAATGCAATAGAATGTTTAAAACATAAATAATAATTATCTATAAATTAATAAGCAGCATCCTAAGCTTTCCGAGAACAAGCCAGACAGTAGAATTCCTTTGTGCAGGGTTAATGGATGGCATAGATTAGAAAACCACTAGCAATTTAATTTCTTCAATGATAGTAGGTTAAAACTGTAAATTAGAATGAAAATAACAAGGCCATAACTCGGTATATAATGAATTGCCCCAATTATACTTTTGTAATGTACTTTTAATTTGCCTCCATTCAGGCAGTTTAGAACTAAAACTTAATCATTATTATGTTAAAGATGGCATATATTCTTTATTATTCTCATGGTCATCCATTATTATTGATTCTACATTTCTTATACCAGAAGGCAAAAACTAAATAGGAAAACTTATCAATAACAACACTTTAAAGTATTTTTTAATTTGGAAGATTTGAGAATCTTATTAAGGATTTTTATCACCAGTTGGAATTCAGACGATCACTATATAATCTAGTTTATACTCAAGGACAGGTTACTATTTTGAAAACAAAAAATTCTAAATGCTGGAAGAGCCATAAAGCTACACTGGATAAATTTCACATATTCAAAATAGCTCCACCACTGGCCCAGGCCACCTATCTGCCTCATTTTTATCCCTGATTTCAAAGTTCCATTTCAACACTGAGTGGAAGAGACATCTGTTAGTAGATCAGCAATCCATCTGCCTGCCTTCACATTCCTCTCACTGCTCCCCTCCTTCAGCTCAGTGATGCCTGAGTCCCAGCATCACAGCAAACACTCCAGCCCTCTCAATCCCTGTCTCAGTCTTCATCCCACTCATCTCTGGCCTGTTGTTTTTCTCAATCAGCAACACCATCAACCTCCATCACTTTCCTTTTCTTCAGCATCCTCTGGGACTGTTGTCAGTAAAGGCCATCATATCATCAATCAACTTTTTCCTCAAAACCCTCTCTCCACGTTCTTACCTTGTTATGCAAGATGGCAATATGTGCCATGTACTAAATAGGGTTTGTTGCCAATCGTGCTTTGAAAAAGCCAGGTTAGATTTCTCATCACTTCCATTTGGACAGTGTGCTCTGTGAATCCCCAAGACAGAATAGCCTGAATATTATCTGGATTCACTGGACCCAAAAATCTCCTATAAAGAAACATCCTTAGGAGAGTGCTGCCTTAGTTGTGGCTTGGCTTTCTACTGGAGATGACACAGCTTCTCCCGAACTCTTGAGCAGAAATGGCCTCTTTTCCAGCTTTTTCTGCCCAGAGGCCAAAAACTGGGCAGGTGCTCTCTAACAAAACCTCTGAGAAACTTCACCACCTTTGCTCAATAACAGCCTTATCGTCATCATCTACTAACCTCTAGGACAATTCTTCCTATTCCTTAATCACTTTGGTGGCTGATTAATAATTTTCTTGTCTACTCTTTCATAAGCAATCATTCTATGCAAATTCAATATTTGCTCTATGATTCAGCTAATACTAACAATTCAGATCCATTCCCTTCCTCCCATCGCCACTATTGCTCAGTCATGCCTCATTTTTGCAACCCCATGGACTGTAGCCTGCCAGGCTCCTCTGTCCATGGAATTCTCCAGGTAAGAATACTGGAGTGGGTTGCTATTCCCTTCTCCAAAAATAACAATGGTAGTAGTTATAATCACTGATATGTTATTTTTGAATGTCTTCTGGTCACCAATGAGAATCTTTAGCAGCTGACATGTATTATCTTATTTAATGTCCACAAGCATTGTGAGTAAAAGACACGCCATTGCTTCCAATTTACTGATGAAGATAATAGTATTGAACAAGTCCAAGTTTACACAGGGCATTAAGTAGCAGAACCAGGATTCAGAGCCATATTTAGCAGATCCACAATGTTCTCCCTGCTTTATAGCTATTCAAATTCTTTCATCAAAACTCTGTACCTCCACTTCACATCACCAACAGGCATGGACATTTGCTGCATCTTATGATTACCCTATACTGTTTCTTCTCCAAGGTTTTATATTCTGCGGTTCTCTCTTGACTAAGACTTTCTGTGCCCTCCCCCATCTCCTCTCTCTCTTTTTTTTTTTTTTTGGCCATTCTAGGTCTGCATTGTGGCACACAGGCTTTCTCTGGTTTGGTGCACAGGTCCAGTAATTGGTCCATGCGGGCTTAGTTGCTCCACCTCATATGGGATCTTAGTTCCCCAACCAGGGATTGAACCCATGTACGCTGCATTGGGAGGCAGATTCTTAACCACTGGACTACCAGGGAAGCACTTCCTCCCTCAGTTTCACTGGCTGTCCTTCTCCTCATCATGCCCTCCATCATTTCTCTTATACCCCCACTCTTCATCACAGAGATCTCATTTTTATCTGCTGAAATGGCAGGTCCTCTCTCTTAACTACCAGAGATTCCTACGGTGTGTTTGATGTGAGGTGGACCCAACAAGCGGGGCATGGTTTGTAGACAGTTTTGAGCAAATATAACACGGCAAGATTATAAAACACGTTTATCATTATCTGAGAGGTCATCTTCGAGTATCACCTTCTCCCCCAGTGATCTGGTGCCACTAGGGATCAAGCTCTCCCAGAAACAGCTTCACATGCTTGCTGTCATCCCTTACTTCTCCATAGCCCCTTCTCTCTGCACCCAAAGTATAGCCTCTAAAATCACAAATTTTGGGGATGTTGAGATTAGACGGGACCATAAAGTTCATGTAGCCCAAACCCTTCATTTTACAAATAAAGAATGGAGACCTGAAGAGGCCCACAAACTGATATTATCAAAAAGAAATTGCAGAAAGATTAGATAAAGGTAACAGAATGTGCTGATGTCCTTTAAAAAAAGAGATTTGCTTCCCCGTTACATCCCTGACTATTTTTTATCTGCCATGCTGTTGTGGGTTTAGATCTAAGTCTGTTATGAATCCCCCATGCACATATATTTCTCTTGCTCACTCACTGGTTGAGAAGCTCATATGTAATCAGAGGAAGAAGGGCCCACTGCTTTTCACAGCAGCACAATGAGGCTCTTTCTGTTGGGTGGGACACTCAGTCTAGATTTCCTTTGCACCAGATGGCTGGTCCCCAGAGGCTCCAGAGCTCCTGGGATCATTAGGATTCCAGATGTGCTTGCTACTGCTGATCTGGGGTAATATAATGCCAGTTCTGTTCTTGCCAAGTATGTTTTCAGCTGTTAGACTATATTCAGATATATTGTTTGGCATTCTCTTAATACATATGATAATTTTCATTTTCTGGTTTGATCCTCAAAATAGGCATTATTTAGTATTTAAAGATATTTAGAGTTTAAGTAGTTAACAAACACTGCTGTATGAATAGCGTGTTCTAGAAATGTATTAATGAATATCTGAGACAATCTGATTCCCAGAATTCCAAGATGTCTCCTTTCTTAACACATCGAACTTGTTCTGAATTCAATTATACTCTTTCCAATTTGCAAAATAACTCATTTTTCATGTTCCTCAGTAGGATGTACTTTGATATTAGGGGGAAAAAAGTTTTTACTTTAATGTGCTGCAGATTGAAAACCCTTATTAAGGCTAGTCTGCCTTATTTCCCAGTTGTACTAATTAAAAGTACTAATTATTTCCATGCTAGTATCTCAAGACCATCTTGTGATGCATGAAAGGTATTAAAAAAAAAAAAAAAAACTGACCGACTTTGGGAATCATATGAGAGAACTGATATTCTTTAGTCTCAATTAAAAAAATTTTTTACATCAGCCCATTTGACTTTCGTTCTTCTTTGGTTTCAGGTCTGTTCTGGATTTCTGCCATGTGCCATGTGGGAAGTAGTTGCCAGAATCCTTTTTCTTTATATAGTAGTTAGTGTAATTAATGCTGAAAGGAGACTCACCTCCCTCCTGAAGCTAATAGGCTTCTGAAAAGCAGTTTTCATACCGAATTCTTTTCATTTATGAAGGAGTTAAACCAGATTTTCAGGATCCTTCTTACATCTAAAGTCAGTGATTGTCTTAGACCTTAGGGTCATTTTTCTAATTCTTAAATCAACCCATTTGTTACTCTCATGAGAAATAATCCAGGTGTGCTTAGGCAGGAAGTCAGTTATTTACTTTTCTATGCAAAAGGTGGGAGAATGGAAGAAAGATTATCTTTCCAGCTGGAAGGCAATCCTTTCCCAGAGATATATATAATCTCTTAAAAAAATTTTTTTTAGATTCCAGAACAATTATACTCTAAATAATTATTAAGGCACATAAACTGAGGGAGCCTTCATATTGGGGGGTAAGGTTTCTATTTACACATTAACAGGTACAAAATTTTGTGAGTTATGTGAATTCTCTAAAGTATATGCTATGTGTGTGCTAAGTCACTCAGTCGTGTCCAGCTGTTTGTGACCCTATGGACTGTAGCCCGCCAAGCTCCTCTGTCCATGGGATTCTCCAGGCAAGAGTGGAGTGGGTTGTCATGCCTTCCTTCAGGGGATCTTCCTGATTCAGGGATCAAACTCGTGTTTTCTGTGTCTCTCTCCTGCATTGGCAGGAGGGCTCTTTACCACCAGGGCCACCTGGAAAGCCCCTTGTCCACAGTATACTATTCTCAATGGCAAGTTTATTCTATTTTAAATTCTCTGGGTTTGCAAACATGTTAACTCACTTGCTCCCTTCAGTCTACCTTTGCTTGAGAAAAGTGAGTATTTGGGGGCAGGCTGTTTCAGTAGATTCAGACCAGACAAGCAGACATAAAATAAAGTCAAACCTTCCTAAGAAGTGAGTGCATGGATAACTGGAATTGAGTTTATTTTATAAAAATAAGGCCAATGAAAATGAATCTCACGAGTGGAATGTGTTCACTCAACAATGACTTTATTTATAAATAACACAGCAGCATTAGAGATGCTTGCTGTAGGTGCTTGTTGTTCAGCTGCAATGATGTGGGAGGTGTAGGGGAAAACAGCAGCAGTGGCTTCTACCTAAATCCCATTAGCATTTGGGAGTTAATATCCTCCTAATTTTTAAGGAGAAAACTGGAACTCAAAAGGTAGCAGACCATTCCATTCTGCAGTTAGTATAATTAATCTCAAAAACCTTTAACATTCACTAGTTACAATATAGCTATTTCGGATATTTGAGTTGCTGGCAAGCTACTGCAGAATAGTCATTTCTTAATGATTTTTTAAAAATGACTTATCTAGGGCTATTGATAGAAACAGCTAACTCTGGGGATGAACCATAGAAGCTATTATAGGAAGAGAAAATACCCAATAGTATGTAAAATATGTTGGAACTGAGTCATATGTAAATTTTTTTTTTAACTTCTTTCACTCTTAAATTCTAGTTCCTGGAATCCTCTCTTCACAACTGACTCACAATTTATTTTGGGACAAAACTGCCAGTTCTATACCCTTTCACTATACATTAGAATTCACACAGAAAAGTCAGAGACTAATGGGATAATCAGATAAGACTGACTAAGGAGCCTTTCATATATGTGGCCGTGTGTTACCATGGAACATCTGACCTCCAAGTCCAGGCTGACCTAAACTTTCTGTGTGTGTGTGTGTGTTTTTTTAATTTTACATTTAAAAAATTTTATTTATTTATTTAGTGCCCATGTACTGTGGTATGTGGGATTTTATTTCTTCCTCCTGCAGTGGAAGCAGAGTCTTAACCACTGGACTACCAGAGAAGTCAAACTCTGTTTTGAAATTAAGTTTCATCATGGTTTGTTTGGAAAAATGAGTTGATTAGAAGTACTGAGCTCATAATTTAGGTGAAACACTTGATCTTTTACTTTATTTACAATAGTTATTGTTTTCTACTTCCTTCCTGTCAAAATCTTTCTAAACCTTTTAATAATGCATTTCATGATTTTTAAGTAATCCCTTTTCTTTTTTCTAAAAGGAGTTTGAAATTACGTTTTCATCTTTACCTTAATTGTTTTCTTTCTTCTCTTTGGTTTACCGTGTTCAGCTAATTTGGCTTCAGAGTGTACAGTAATTCCCTGGCTTGAAGAAGATTCTCTTCAGGGACTAGAATCTTTGTCCTAGAAGGGATGTGAGTATGTCGCTTCCCTTCAGAAAGAGCCAACCAAAGAAGATACCACACAATAATTATTTTTATGGTTCTACAGAAGATTGCCCAACCTCAACTTGTGTCTCATTTTAACATAGAAATACTCTTACTCTGTTTCAGTTCAGTTCAGTTGCTCAGTCATGTCTGACTCTTTGCGACCCCATGACTGCAGCACAACGGGCTTCCCTGTCCATCACCAACTCCCGGAGCTTGCTCAAGCTCATGTCCATCCAGTCAGTGATACTACCCAACCATCTCATTCTCTGCCGTCCCCTTCTCCTCCTGCCTTCAATCTTTCCCAGCATCAGGGTCTTTTCCAATGAGTCAGCTCTTCACATCAGGCAGCAAAAGCATTAGAACTTCAGCTTCAGCATCAGTCCTTCCAATGAAAAAAGTCAGGACTGATTTCCTTTAGGATGGACTGGTTGGATCCCCTTGCAGTCTAAGGGACTTTCAAGAGTCTTTTCCAACCTCACAGTTCAAAAGCATCAATTCTTTGGCACTCAGTTTTCTTTATAGTCCAACTCTCACATCCATACATGACCACTGGAAAAACCATAGCTTTGACTAGATGGATCTTTGTCTTCCCAACCAAGGAATCGAACCCAGATCTCCCACATTGCAGGCAGATTTTTTACCATCTGAGCCACCAGGGAAGGCCTTACTCTGTTTAACCAAAGCCTTTATACTTCAAACCCAGCCTGTTTACTCTTGTTTTATGCATAATGCAGATAGCCCACCACCTCCTAATAAAAAAGCTCTCCATACACCAAAAAATGTGATCAATTACCATCTGGACTTCTCTTCAAGAAAATGAATAACAGTCCTGTTTACTTGAATCATCTTGCTTTCTTCCTGGTTATCTTTTAAATAATTTCTAAGTTTTCCAATTAAGTCTCCAAACACGGGTTCCAGGAGTTCATGCTTTCGGGGTTATATTAAGATCGTCTATGACTCCTTCACATCATACTCTCATTTTACATTTATTTACTTTTATATTGGTCTTTTTAAATGTCTTATTATTAAAAACATGATTTTTGAATCTAGATTCATATTTGTTTTGAATGCAACTGATTGGTTTCAAGTATGAGTGTCTACATAGAGTAGAGGTTTTAATGCAACATAACATACATAAAATTTATCCAGGAAACATCTATAGAAATTATAACTAGAGCTAAAATATCTGTATGGTTTCTCTATTTAATTTTTGTTCCCAGTATTTCTCTCCATTTAATGTTGGATGAATTTTCCAGTTCTATGTTTTTCCAGCAAGTTTCTGGCCAAAAAAAAACCCCCAGAAACTAGCTGCATAATACCAATACAATAACCAGGCCAATTTAATTTGGCGTCAGTGTGATTATGAACAAATTTAGAGCCTTTTGAAATGTTTTGAGCTATTTCTGCACGAATTATATTTGAATCTCAGGTTTATTGTTCCCCCCGCCTTTTTTTTTTGGAAATTAGGCTGAAAATGATTATAGTAGATGCAAGTATGCAATTTGTAGTCCATTAATTTTGTTAATCCCTCTGAAATTTTGGACCTTCATAACTGGTAACCTTGACTGACACTGGCATTATTCGGCGTGGATCTTTGGGAAGTTCAATAAAATGCTGCCCTGGCATGTGTATTTTCATTTACCTTGGAAGAGAATCAGGGAAAAGTAGGCAATGGAAAAAATTATTTCCATGGGAAAGTAGGCAATGGAAATAATGGAAATAAAGTCCTAGAGCTTAAAGGAAAATCTTCAGAGGGGAACTTTGACACTCCCCATCCCCTTTTTCTCCATGACATAAAATAAACCTGTTGTGAATTTGTGCTAGAGGGCCTTGTCTTTGCACAGGCCCAGAGAAATCTGAGAACACCAAACTAGAAGAGAAAACTAGAGGTGAGGTACACATACATTCATATTTATCAATAACTCTGTGCTGAAGGAAGCATGAGATTATAGCTCAAAAGGCATATCATTTGTTCATTTATTGTTTTTAAAGTAACAATTTTTATCAGGGCCTTTTTTGATCATTAGGACATTCATTCCAATACTACACTCCCTAGATATGGACAAAGTAGTTCTATTTATGTTAAGATAAGCAGATAGATAGGTAGACATTTATAGATGTAGATGCTAGATAATTTTTAAATTATGAAGACAATATGATATTACAAAAAATCAAAGAAGAAATAAAAGAAAGCATCTATAATCCCACTACAGTAAAAAAACAAACATTGCTTCATGCACTGACCTGTCTATCCTTTGTACACAGTTGAAATACAATGTTATATTGTGATTTCTTTTATTTAACATAATATAGGTAACATTTCTCCATATCATCAGAAACATTTCAGAGGCACCATGTGAATAGTGGCTATGTCTTTCTTTACTCAGTCATTTCCTCGTTAAAAATTAGGTTGCTTCCAGTGTTCTGTAATTGTGAACAATGCTAAAACAGCTCTGTGCATATAATCATATGAATTATTTATTAAGGACAAATTACCTAAAATGAAGCAAATAAAAATATCAAGGATCTTAAAATTCTTAAAATAAATTATAATAGCTTTCAGAAAGTGTTATGAAAATTAAAATGAACAGCCTATGAGAATACTAGTTTCCTAAACCCTTGCCAGCATTCAATATTGCCATTAGAAATTAATCTGAATATTATTATGAAAACAATTATCTTTTGAAACCAAATACCAAATTCTAACCAAATACCATCATTGCTAACCTTGTCTTCTTACATAGGAAAGATTCAAATAAGTCTTATTGAAAATATTTGAGCAGGCATTTTCCACTAAGCTTTCCAGTGAATAGCTTGAATTATTTGAGGAGTGTGGTGATAAACCAGTGCATAGTCTTCAATTATAGTCTACTTGAGTAATCCTTGAGGCAGATTTTCCATAACTTCAAAAGCTAAAGTCTAATTCATCTCAGGAGAGTTACATAAACCAATGTGTTCTGAATGACTTTCTTCCAGCCTTACTCAGCAGTTTTAATGCAAGGTCAGATTCTGTTAATTATCACATCGTACTCTTATGCCCTGAACTAAATGCCTTTTTGTGTACAGACTTCTTAGTGGCTTAAACTGGGAAACAAAGTACTGGTGAAAGAAGTGTTGAGTCTGGAAGGAATTGCAAAGCTTCTAAGCAAACCTTTTCCTTTTTATTTGATTTCCCCATTTCTGACCCTAAGGCCGCATTCTTGCTCTTTTCTACAGGGAGCAAAATTTAGAGATGTATGTGTAAGCATGCATGTACACACACATGCCTTCACACAGAGGACATCATTGCAAATATATATTTGTGTGCATGTGCCTGGGCCTTTTCTGGAGGACCCATGAGAAACAGTTCGTGGTGTAGGATTGGGGACAGATAATCAGGAGTAATCCTTCCCCTTAATAATCAACTTAGTTAAGAAACGGATCACTTTCGTGAATATTCAGACAGACTATTCTTCTATCGCTTTTAAAAAACTAAGCATATGTGATCAATATAAATGGTCATAGAGTAAATGTAAGAAAGTGGCGTGACTTGAGCAGATTTTGATGTAGCAGACTGTTCCAATTCATTTTTCTTTATGCACTTGAATGCTACAGGTTTCCTCTTCCTTTTTTCTTAATATTTTAAAAATATATTTTGGCCACACCACACAGCATGTGGGACATTAGTTCCCCAAACAGGGATTGAACCCACACCCCCTGCAGTATAAGCATGGAATCTAAACCATTGTTCTACCAGGGAAATCCAGCTACTGGTTTACTCTTGTTAGGTTAAAATACTCAACAGAAAGCATAAGAGTTTGAGGACCAAGTCAAGGTAACTGACAACCACAGTATACATGAAACCAAGCCTTGTCATAAATCTACCCCTCAATCTCTCTCTTCTGTGACTCCAGTGATTTGTAGCAACCAACCACAGCAGGTATAAGTCCTGAATTTTCCTTCTGTTTGTAAAGAGTGTTTGGAAATCACCATGGGAAACACTTGGGATACACAGAAAATAAAGTAACATGAGCAATCACCTGTATCTATTTGCCTAGGACACAACTCTGTTTTGAGAAAAACTGAGTAATAAGATATATTTAAAAGTAAAACCACAGTTTACCATTCCTTTATATACGAAGTTATCAGTTGATTGCCTACTAAGTTTGATGCTAGTATGCAACTATGCTATAGCACTGGAAACCCGTAAATAATTCAGAGCACAGTCTTTTTTCTACAGAGCTTATAACCTAGTAAGATCGAAATTATAAGTAATAAGCAATAGAAAAACTCCTTTTTGTTCAGGAAGGATACTTCTTGTGCTTTGTTTTGCTTCCTCTCTCTCCCTTTTTTGTTTCTATTTCCTATAAATGGAGAATTATCCTTACTTAATTTTTTAGGATTACTCTGTGAACAGGTATCATCTTTTTTGTTGTTCCATCACTAAGTCATGTCCAACTCTTCGTGCCCCCATGGACGGCAGCACGCCAGGCTCCTCTGTCCTCCACTGTCTCCTGGAGTTTGCTCAAATTCATGTCCGTTGAGTCAGTGATGTTATCTAATCATCTAATCCTCTGCTGCCCCCTTCTCACTTGGCCTTCGATCTTTCCCAGCATCAGGGTCTTTTCCAGTGAGTCAGCTTTTCGCATCATGTGGCCAAAGTATCGGAGCTTCAGCTTCGGCATCAGTCCTTTCAATGACTATTCAATATTGATTTTTTTTTTTTAGGGTAAAAAAATGTCATCTTTAATTTCCCCACAACAAATTAATGATTGAAACCATAATATATTTTATATCACCTTTGAAGAAAGTGAACACTGATGGTACTGAGAATGAATTTCATTTGTTCTTCTCTTTCAAACAGCTTAAAAAGGGAGATATAAAGCCCCAATTTCCAAAAAAAATAAATTTCAAATTTTCAAATAAGATTTTATTAATATACTCGTGTGTAATAGCTATAAGTCATTTGACTTCAAGTACCTATATATTTGAAGGCAGTGTGGTATAACAGTTAAAATGGGCTTGATAGCTGCAATTACCTTTTCCAAGGTACCTCAGTTTCCTCATCTATAAAGTGGGGATAGTGATAATAATACCTTTCTCATTGGATGCTGTAGGCATAAAGCAAGTTAGTGGATGTGAAACACATAGAACACAGTGCGTCTTCTCCTTTGGTTTAACTGTAGTCCTTTGGCCTGGAAAGCTACAGCTTATTTATCTCCTTACAAGGTTTTCCAGCAACATCTGCCATTTTTCTGAACTGGTTGGGGAATTATCGCTTTGCTTCAGCCCTTACATAACTCCCGGACAAGTTCCAAGGGACATACATTCAGCAAGCAACATACCGTCTGAGACCAGGGACTAAGAATGTGGGCTGTGGGGGCTGGGGGAATTCCGACTCTTCAAATTGTCACTAAACTGGGGTGGGGGTGGAGTACAGGCAACTAAAAACGTTACAAAGCTTTCTTATAATTTTTAACTTACTCCTTTTTGATTGTTTTATTGTTTTTGATTACAAACCTTTGACTGTTTTCCAGAGTTTTAACAAATTTAGTTGATAATTTTTGTTTACTCTTTGATGTTTCTGTCAGGGTCAGGAGCTTAGAGGTGCGTGCTCTGCCATTTGGCTGATGACACCTTCCTAGATAAAATTTTGAAGGTTAGCTTGTCCATACTTTGTTCTTTCCTGCAAAAAAGACAAGAATACCCAGAGGTTGTTCTGAGGCTAAACTGAGTAATGAGGTAATTAATGTGCCTGGCCCATTGTAAACAGTCCTTTTTTTTTTTTTTGTTAGTAATTATTATACTGAAATAAACTGACTTGAAATGCTTGATATTCTAAGTTAAGGAAAATTTCAATACCAGGTTGTAGTAACCTTTACTTCCCTTTTAAGATAGCTAAGGGTAGCACTCTTGCTTCTTCAATAGTAGTCTCTTGCCTTTAAATAACTGGAATGTCTATTTGATCCTTGGCCAAACTCTGGATCCACAACTACATTTCATAAATATTATAGGATCTCTATAAGAAATGATAAAATATGAACTCAATTCATCTAAGGATTTCCTAGAGCCCACTGAAGAATAAATAGAAAAGAAAATATAGACAGAAAGAAAAGGTAAAAGTAAAGCTACATGTGGAATACCTGCAAAGGGAAACAACTCATGCAGGATCTCCTTGGGATACTCAGACTCATGCTGTTATTCTGCTTACTTCCCAGAAGTTAGAGCTCAAGTGATCTGGCTGGGATCAGAACCTTGCATCTCTTAAAGTTGAAATTTAGTACTCAGTAAAACTATCCACTTCTCCACATGTTATATAGATGTTTTTCATTCCCTGGACATTCTCCTACTTATTTCTCCATGGGCCTAATGACCTACCCACTGAATACCGAAGAGATGTGGGATAAAGAATCATTGTCAAGATGTATGATTAACTTGGCTAAACGTTAACACAGTTTTGCAATGAAAACCTTCCATCTCTGCCATTCAAAACTTTGTAAAAGATGTATTTATGGTGGTTTTGCTTATGCAAAAACTGCATTTCATAATTGTCAGTATTATTTTTAACATGTGTTTCATATCAGATACAAGAAAGGTCAAATGAGAGCTGGAAAAAAAAAAAATGTTGGCCAAATCTGCTGTGAGTGAGTCTTCCAGCACATCTGGGAAACTCTGTAAAAAATTAACATTCTGGACTCATGGGAGGGCAAGATTATTAACTGTTTTTGCAGAAGCAGTCTATGTAAGCCAAAGCATATAAGAAATATTTTTAGATCTGTAGACCATTAAATATTGTACAGTTAGTCCACTGCATGAGAAAAACAGTGGGCACTTAAATGACGATGTCTAGTTCCATTCACAGAGGAAAAAAAAAAGAAAAAAAAAAATAAACTGTGCATTTGTTGGCAATTGCATTTGACAGTTTAGATTCTATGGTTAAAGTGTTACTAGAGAATTGAATATCAGACTTTTTTATTAAAAGAAAATTGAACATTAAGAGTTATAGCACAGAGCAAATTATAATCATATTGGCCTTGAATCTGACATAGCTTCTGTATAGAGAAGCAGTAGAAATATTTCTCCTAGAACCTCACACAAAGTCTAGATCCAAATTTCTATTTTTTCTTCCCCTCCTGTCAAATACCTTTTTGGAGGTAAGCTCAAGGAGAAAATTACTAAGAAATATATTTTCATTTGCAATGAGATATTCAAAACATTTGTTTTCCCCAGAAAGCCTAGGTGTGGATGTTTGTTCATCATTTAACTTCAGTCTGGGAATCATTCTTTATGTTACCTTTAGAATGTACAATGACCTTGAAATAAGCATATTTAGTTTCTTCCCTGTACCCAGTAGATAAATACAGCTTAATCCATGTTATTTCTGTTTGGTTGAAGTTGGTTTAAGCATGTTAGAGATCCCTGGGGAGCTTAAAATTATACTGACACTTTAGTCTCCTCTCTTCTTGCCTGCAGCTCTGACACTGGTGTTTATTTTTTAAGTTCCTCCATGACTGAAAACCACTGGAAAGCATGTGCTTAGATGGAGGAAAGAAATCTAATCAAGGGCTAGACATGGATCAGCCATGGACAAATCCAAATGATTTATCAAATGGAGTCTGAATCTATACAGATAGTTTTGAAGATTACTTTTTCCCAGCCACATAGTGTGTTATTATCACAGACAATAATCTGAAAAATGAAAAGCCAATCATTAATAATGTTTCCAACAAATATATTCAGTAATGGAGTATAGCCTATACAATTTTCTGCATTTATATGAAAAGAAAAAAAAAATGGTTTGGATGGCAATGTCAAAAACTAAATATCAGGTCAGCCTGGGCTGGGGAACAGTGTCTTTCACTCCTAATTATTTATGGGAACATCAGCTACTCTGAGTTGACCCTACTCTAAATCATTTCAGTCCCCCAACACTAAGAATTCAGAAGGGTTAAAGCGCTAGGGGAAATAAAGATACGTGTTAAACCACATTATTTTGGCATAATGACTATCTTTTTAATTTGAATAGCTTGAGTGAGATTTATAGTCCTTATTTTTAACTGTTTAGAGATTAAAAACTCAACCATTCAGCACGTGTTTGTTGAATACCTACTGTGTGCCAAGCAAACCTTTATGACTCATGAAACTTATAAGAGACCATTTTAAAAAATGAAGACAATTACATATGAAATGGTGTTAAGTGCCATGGAAAAATACAAAGCAGGAAGGGGAAAGAAGTTTTCATTTTAAACAGGGTATCAGGAAAGGCTTTGCAGAGAAGGTGATGTGTAAGCAGAAACCTGAAGGAGATTAAAGTTATGCAGATATTGAAGTAGAGAAAGTTCCAGTTTCAGTGCTCAACAATCACAGTGCCTAGAAAGAAGTATTTTTACTTTTGCCAATATTATTTGTACATAGGTAATTCAGTTAACACAGTAAACTTCTTCTATCAAAAGATTTTCTCTTCCACCCTCCACTTTAACATGATATTCCTATTAACACATTTGACTGTATAATTGTGGACAATAACTGACCAATTATTGAAACCTAGAAGAAGCTAAATCTAACCCTAATTTTAACTTTGCCAATTTTTCCAATAAGGAGACAGAGCGTAAGAGAGATTGTGTAACTTGTCCAGGGTCACGTGCACAGTCACGTGTGGGGCTGCCATGTTTCATCCAGGTCTGTCTGACTCCAAAGCCCATGATCTAAACAGCTATATCTTATTATTTCTGTCAACTTTGATCTAAAATAAATAAGACTTCCCTGGTGGTACAGTAAACAGGAATCCACCCACCAGCGTAGGGGACATGGGTTCAATCCCTGTGCCAGAAATATCCCACCTGCGGTGGAGCAGCTAAGCCCATAAGCCACAACTACTGAGCCTGAATTCTAGAGCCCACCCGTCACAAGTAATGAGGCCCATGAGCCTAGAGCCTGTGCTCCAGAACAAGAGAAGTCACCTCAATGAAAAGCGTGGCACGGCAACAAAGAGTAGCCCCCGCTCGCAGCAACTAGAGAAAGTCCACGAGCAGTAACGAAGGCCCAGCCAGCCAAAAATAAATAAAGAAATGAAAATAAACAGTAAATGCAAGGAAGCTTCTCTTAACCACAGTGGATGTATTATAAACAATATAAATAGCTTTTGTATCTTTTTCTGTAAGTCATTTTACCTCCTTCTTCAGAAAACCATTTTCCCATCTGTTTAATAAGAGGCTGAACTAAGTCATTTGTTAAATCCTTTTTACACACAAAATAATAGTATTCAGTGATATATTCACTGTGGTCATTTTAACATCTTTTGAATCCTACCAAATCTTGGAACTGGACGTGGAACAACAGACTGGTTCCAAATAGGGAAAAGAGTACGTCAAAGCTGTATATTGTCACCCTGCTTGTTTAACTTATATTCAGAGTACATCATGAGAAACGCTGGGCTGGATGAAACACAAGCTGGAATCAAGATTGCCAGGAGAAATATCAATAACCTCAGATATGCAGATGATACAATACTTATGGCAGAAAGTGAAGAAGCACTGCAGAGCCTCTTGATGAAAGTGAAAGAGGGGAGTAAAAATGTTGGCTTAAAACTCAACATTCAGAAAAGTAAGATCATGGCATCTGGTCCTATCACTTCATGGGAAATAGATGGGGAAACAGTGGAAACAGTGGCAGATTTATTTCGGGGGGCTCCAAAATCACTGCAGATGGTAACTGCAGCCATGAAATTAAAAGACTCTTACTCCTTGGAAGAAAAGTTATGACCAACCTAGACAGCTTATTAAAAAGCAGAGACATTACTTTGCCAACAAAGGTCTGTCTAGTCAAGGCTATGGTTTTCCCAGTAGTCATGTATGGATGTGCGAACTGGACTATGAAGAAAGCTGAGTGCCAAAGAATTGATACTTTTGAAATGTGGTGTTGGAGAAGACTCTTGAGAGTCCCTTGGACTGCAAGAAGATCCAACCAGTTCATCCTAAAGGAAATCAGTCCTGAATATTCATTGGGAAGACTGGTACTGAAGCTGAAACTCCAGTACTTTGGCCACCTGATGCAAAGAACTGACTCATTTGAAAAGACCCTAATGCTGGGAAAAATTGAAGATGGGAGGAGAAGGGGACAACAGAGGATGAGATGGTTGAATGGCATCACCAACTCAATGGACATGAGTTTGAGTAAACTCCAGGAGTTGGCGATGGACAGGAAGGCCTGACGTGCTGCAGTCCATGGGGTCACAAAGAGTCAGACATGACTGAACAACTGAACTGAACTGCACTGAAATCAATGGCACAGTCAATACACATGTATTGATTGCCTTTTCAGAGCTAGGCACAATCTACAAACACCATGACCCCAAATAATTTTTACTTAAGAATTTAATTATATGCTTTGGTATGGAATTTATAAAGGTTTGACCTGGATTCCAGTCAAACTAACTCTGTGTGCCTATTTTCCTTTGTGTTTTAATGCATAATTGCAGATGTGTTACTGTTTATTCTGGCAACATTATTGAAAAAAATATGTAAGAAAATGGACTACCTTAAAGCACCCCAAATAATCATATATTGCTGTGCTCCCTACTGATTTCATCTTATTTGTTACCTCCGTGATGCTCATCTCAATCACCAGCATTAGAAAATAAGTTCCACGAGGGCAGGGACACATCCATTACCCATCTGTGCATGTGGCTCGTATTATTGTACCTACTATACAATTGGTTATCCACAAATATTTATTGAATGAAGTGGGTAATTAAATTAATTTCAAAACTGAGGATAGGTCTAAGTTTTAAAAAACCTGTATCAGTTCTCCACTGAAATGTTAACAGTGGAGACTTGGACTCCAGCCCTCAATCTGTCACTAACTTAAGCTATGCAGCACAAGTACTGATCTCATGCCCTACAGCCTGAATGCTACAACTGTACTGAAGCCCACATGCCCTAGAGCCCGTGTTTTGCAACAAGAGAAGCAACTGCAGTGAGAAGCCTGCACACCACAACTAGAGAGTAGCCCCCACTGGCAGGAATTAGAGAAAACCTGAGCACAGCAATGAAGACCCAGTGGAGCCAAGAATAAATAATTAATTAATTAAATAGAAAAAAGAAACTGTGATCTCTGATGAGATTCCTCGACCAAGCTCTTGATCAGACTTCTACTGTCCTTGTCCAAACTGTCATCTTTATGAGGGTGGAGGTTCGTGATACCGGATCTGCTGGACTGTGGGATGTTTGCTGCAGTGAGACAGTGTGAGTGGATTCTAATCCTGCCCTGTGTGAGGTGGAGGATTGTAGCCCAGGGGTGGAAGCCAGAGAAACCTACCTGCTCATGACTTTGTAAGTTGAAACCTTACCACTAGATACCCAAAGGGGTTGTAGTCTGAGCAAATTAGAGATAAAGCAAGTGCTCCTAGGAGGACTGAAGACCCAGTACACACACAGGGGACCACTGGGGCTTGGCAAACCTGCCATGCATGCTAGCTTAAACACAGTGCAGATGGTCCCTTTAGCTGCCAGAGACTGTGGACAGCTGAGACCACATTTGACCATCCTCCTGGTCACCAAGTTCCGAAGTTCTGCAATGTTTTGGACTCCTCTATCTTCCCTCACATTTAGCCTCTCATCAAGCCGTCCCAAATGACCCCAGGCCCCTTCATAACTATCCCTTCCTTCCCATAGTCACAGTCCCCATTCCCAACCTGCTGTCACCCACTACCCTCTGATGGTACAACAGCCCCCTAATCTCCTCAGTTTGGGTCTTGTCTGACTCTGGCCTCTCACACAAACTGCCAAGGCTCTTGAATTTCCTCAGGGTGAAGGTCTCATTGACATTCAAAGCCTTCCACTATCTGGCTTCTACCTAGTCTCCAATCATTTCTCCCAGGAGCCTTCTACTCCCATGAAATTGTTCAACCAATTTGCTAAGACACCCCTTGTTAACTCGTGCTTCCACGCCTTTGTATGGTTCTGCCAATTTGCACACTTTTCTACTGCCTCCCCACCAATCCAATATTGCCAGTAATTTTTTTTTTTGGCCGTGCCACACGGCCTGCAGGATCTTAGTTCCCCAACCAGGAATCAAATCTGTGCCCCCTGCAGTGGAATCATGGAGTCTTAACCATTGGATCACCAGGCAAGTCCTGTCACTATTCTGAAAACATGTCAGATCTTCATCACTGAAGCCTTGTTTGACAGCTTTGCTCACGCTGTTGCCTCTTCCTTTAAACTGACCAGTTTTAATAACCATGCTACATTCTTCACATTGGGTTTGGAGGTACTTAATATCAGGCTGCATATGATTTTGTGGTTCTCTATGTGCTGTTCCCAAATCAGAACATAAAATCCAAATGATCAAGTTTCCTTTGTGTTCTTATAAACATCAGGGTTGCATCTGGGATTTAAATAAATGATTAATAAATATGCTTTGAATGTAATAAACCTACCCAAGAGAAAAAGATCAAGGAAGGGTTTTCTTCCTCCCAGATACACAGAACTGAATTCAAAATTAATGTTTGCAGGATGGTTTTACATCCTGTGGTAGTATCCAAGGGACATTTCTAAAGCCTTACAACAGCAATTTGAGAAGAAAAATGTCATTTCTCTGAATATAAAGTTTTCTTGCTTACTTTTGAACATCATGTAACCTAAGATGGGAAAGAAGGAAAAAAACCAAAGAGCCTATTGTGGATTTATCACTACTTCAGCCACTTATGACAGGTCTTGTGAAGACTCAGCAGGACTGACATCTGATATAGACTTTTCTCATTCTGTGAAGTACCTAAAACTATGGGAATCAGTTTCAGAGCATAACTTATAAGCAATTGCAGTTTATATAATTATGAATGAATTTGCATAAACGTGTGCTAAAAATATACTCCATGAACTCTATAGATACCTTGTTGTGGGTACTTTGGTGCTTGGGAATCATGAAAAATAGCATGTTCTTCTTACACAAAGAGCAAGAAGGCATTCTTGATAACTCTGAGTTTAACAGAAGCAGTGATAAAGAATTATTCATAAGTAAATGAGATTTCAAGGAATGATGTCTGACACAAACACCACAATTACAGCTGAATGCAGGAAGAATGCTCATACATGGCAATTTTCCCTAATGGGTCCATAGTTATAAAATCAATTAGAACCTTTCAAGTAAAGAAGTATCAAAGTGTGGATAAGTCACAGTGCATTCTTTACTTTCACAGTAATTTCAATTTACAGGTTCTTGGGAAACATTTTAGTTACTCACATTTGGAAATAATGCTTGTAGTCCTTCCCAAGTTGTTCCTCAAAACCAGTTCCTTATTTCTGGTGCTATTATCTGGCCCTGCCCTGAGAGCTCCTAAGGAATTAGCTCGCAGACCTGAGAGGATTTATTCTGGAGTAGAGTGATCTCAATAAAGAGACTTAAAACCATTTCATGTGGAACATTGGAAGGAAAGAGCATCAACTAACCTGAGAAGGGAAGGTTAACATGAAAAATATTATCTATTTTCCAATATTCTAGGTATTATATTATCAAAGAGAGAGTAGATCTCTTCAATGTAACTCATGGGTGAGCTAGAACCAGTGAAAAAAATTTCAGGTATCCAGATTTCAGTTCAATTTGTAAAGAATTTTCTAACAAAGGGAGAAATATTTCAGTGGAAGATGTAATTCCTTTGAAGGAATTTAGACTGGGGCTGTTTAGTGAAGTTTGAGGAGGGTTTTTGTTTTGCTGCTCAAAATGTTATCCATGGAATGCTGCTGATCTGATATTCTTTTTTTCCCCCTTGAGATTTAAATTTTAATGATAATTTTCACCATGATTTGACTTCTAAAATTATGGTTCCTATCAATTAAAAATGTACTACATTACCAGAGACGTTACTTTGCCGACAAAGGTCCCTCTAGTCAAATTTATGGTTTTTCCAGTAGTCATCTATGGATGTGAGAGTTGGACCATAAAGAAGGCTGAGCGCTAAAGAAATGATGCTTTCAAACTGTGGTTTTGGAGAAGACTCTTGAGAATCCCTTGCACAGCAAGGAGATCAAACCAGTCAATCCTAAAGGAAATCAACCCTGAATATTCATTGGAAGGACTGATGCTGAAGCTGCAACTCCGGTACTTTGGCCACCTGACTCATCGGAAAAGACCCTGATGCTGGGAAAGATTGAAGGTGGGGGGAGAAGGGGATGACAGAGGATGAGATGCCTGGATAGCATCACCCATTCGATGGACATGAGTTTGAGCAAGCTCTGGGAGATAGTGAATGACAGGGAAGCCTGGTGTGCTGCAGTTCATGGGGTTGCAAAGAGTCAGACACACAGGAGCCACTGAACAGCAACATTACCAGAAAATTCCATTAATGTAGACCATTTATGTACTTATGTATGAAATATTTTGTGTGTATATCTGATGCACTAACAGACATAGAATGATGATTTATTAGTAGATGTTTTTGTTGTGGGTGGGGTTAAGAACACAAGAGGGGTTAAGAAGTCTACCCTCTTAACAAATTTTTGTGTGAAATAATGTTAACTATAGTCACAATGTTGTTAGGCAGATCTCTAAAACTTAAACTCCTTATATAACTGCAACTTTATACACATGGTATGGCAACTCCTTATTTCCCCTTCCCCCAGACCCTGGCAATCAACATTCTACTTTCTGCTTTTACGTTTCACTACTAATGCCTCTAGTAAGTAGTATCATGCAGTATTTGTTCTGTGTCTGGCTTATTTCACATAGCACAGTGTTTTGAAGTTTCATTCATGTCATTGCATATGGCAGGATTTCCTTCTAAGTCAGAATAATATTCCATTGTATGTATATACTACATTTTCTTTATCCATTCATCTGTCCATAAGCATTTAGATTGTTTCTACCTCTTGGCTATTGTGAGTCGTGCTACAGTGAATGTGGGGGACGCAAAGAACCCTTTGAGATCCTGATTTCTACACATCCCCTGATGGTAATTCAGAACAAGAGAAAGAGTTTGTGCCAAGTTGTAAATGAACACACCGCTTCCTTCTTTGATAAAGACTTGCTCTGGAAAGAAAATGCCAACAGAACTAAACAATATAGTTAGTGACAGTCTTGCTGCAGTAGAAGGTGTATTTTGACTATCTTGAGAGTACTTTGACTATAGCTGGAATGGAAGAAATTTATCCTTTAAATAATAAACACTAGGGAATTTTCACAGTAATCAAAATATCACATTGCGATATATATATATATATATATATGTAACTTCCACTTTAACACTAAGATTTGTATTTCCCCAATTGAAAATATGTTTGAAAGCTAAACATCACAATCATAAAATCGCGCACACACACACAAAAAGTAAATAAAATGATCATTGCATGTCTGCAGTTCTCTGGTATTTATTGTAAAAAGTCTATTAGTTGAATATGCATTAGGCAGTCTTTAGGTTAAATAAATAATATATATTGCATATATGCATGTGCTACTATTTTAAATACAGATTCTGTTATAATGATAAAATAAGAATTCATTTTAAAATGCAACTGGATTAAAAGTAGCTCTTCCTTATTATGTGTTTTCCCAAGCATATATAGTGAAAGTACTATCTCTATTATATAGAAGTCCAAAATGTTTTATAAGTGATATCAGAATATACATTACATAGATACATTCGCTAATCCTGGTGGGGAGGGACTTCTGCATCCAGGCGTGCAGTTTGCATACCACAAAAGGCACAGGAAGAGGGAGAAAGTGGGAGAGGAACTCTAGTTCCCAATACGCTTTGGCAGTAAACCACATCAGGTCTGGGGTCACCATCCATCCCAGTTTGTCCAGGACTGAAGGGTTTGCCAGCATTTGAGGCTTTCAGTGCTACAAGCAGCATAGTCCTGGCCGAACCAGGAGGGTAGGTCACCTTAATCAGGGCAGAGATGTGCTGTATGTGCAAACTTCAACCTTGGAATCTTGCCCATTGATCTGTAGGCCTGAAACAGTGAAGCCATTTTTTCACATCACTTCTTTCCTCCTTATGTTTTCAAGGTGAAAGAGCCAAGTAATCACGCCAACATCCTGACCAAGCCTGACCCAAGAACCTTCTGGACTAATGATGACTCAGGTATTTTTGGAAAAGTACATTCTGGCCCTATGCTCTACAGGAAGTATGCTCTAGTAATAACCCTACATAAAGGCAAGGTTGAGGAAAAATTTTGGCTTTACTTGCTTTTTTCGTTATACCTAGTGCAACACTAGAATGTACCTCACAATCACTTTTTTAAAAGTCCCTTTATAAATCTTTTTTTTTTCAATATCTAAAGCATGTATACCATTAAATACAGCTTGATGAATTATGTATATCCAAGTGTTGAGGGAACAAAGCAACGAGTCTATTTCATGGAGTACAGGACAGAGAAATAGAACAGGGTGGGCAAATACAGGGGTTCCAGTGTCTCTTCCAGGGTGAGGAAAGATTTTAAAAACCCTAAGTGAAAGTGAAAGTCGCTCAGTCGTGTCCAACTCTTTGTGATCCCATGGACTATATAGTCCATGGAATTCTCTAGACCAGAATACTGGAGTGGGTAGCCTTTCCCTTCTCCAGGGGATCTTCCCAACCCAGGGATCGAACCCAGGTCTCCCACATTGCAATCTGATTCTGTACCAGCTGAGCCACAGGGGAAGCCCATTAAAAACCCTAAGGCAAGTCGTATTCCAAATACTCAGTGGAGGGCAGATGTGACTTGTGCTATCAATCCCAAACTATACATCTAATCAGAATCAGAGGAATGCCACTTTCTGAGTTTGGGGAATATGCTTCTGTTGTATAATTAAAAACTGCACTCCGACCAAAGGTGGAGTGTGCTTTTACAGGAAATTGAAGACGCTTTTTCATTCTTTTTCACAAACACATTGAGCCGTGAGGCCTAATGACATGAAGTAATGACACTAGAAATGAGAAAGCAGCAAAATAATTAAGACAGTGGTACTAGAGCTTTCACCTTCTCTATTTAAATAGGGCCTAATTAAATGGAGAACAGTGGTGACACCTACTATTTGTATTAGGTCTCCTGGTTTTACAAAGTATGCTCGCAAAAATCCAATTCAAGGTTTGGGCCAACCCTGTGAAATAGGAAGGGCAGCCTGTCCTTACACCCATTGTGTGAGAGATGAGATCAGGTGCTGAAAGAGGGTAGCTGACATCCAAAGCTAATGAGCAGAGAACGCCAGGGCTGGTGGTCGGATGGAGAGCCTGCATGCTCGGTTCTGCATTACTCTCCCCAGGAAGAAGTAGCTCTCCTTTGAGAAGCAGCATGAGCTAAATTGGTGCTTTAATCTTTTATTTATAAAAGATTGTCAAAGACCATGCCTATTTGCAAAAGCGGGAGGGGTTGAAGAAGAGAGTGAAAAACTCTCTGCTGTCTTTTTTTTTCAAAGACCAGGCTTATAGTCTAAACTTGTTATCAGTTTAATCTGTCAAAAAAGATGTTCTGTCTTTTATGTCTTTTGAAGAATGATGAAGAAGCATGAAAGTGAATTGGCCTGTTTATGCCATCATTGCAGTCCATTAATAATAGTATAGCCACAAAATAAACAAACCGTCCACTGGCTAATACTGCTGTTAAGATCTACAGCACTTATGTTGTAAAGAAGCTATATTGAGCAAAACATTACAATCAGAATATAAATGATTCTTAAAGTTAAGTAAAGAGAATGAGATGAGAAGAGAATCTTTACAGGCCAGATCAGAAAATGATGCTCAGGCACTTTTTGGAGATGAAGAAATTATGTTACAAGAAAAATGAATGCAGGACATGTACAGAAATGGTGATAAGAATCATTCAGAACTACTCACCTTAGAAACTCTGAAAACTGTTTGTGTCATCAGTGGGGTTACAAAGAGAGTATCCCTTCTGTAGTAGCAGGTCATCTAGTAAAGATTCTTTCCAATAATCAATTCTGAGACTCAGGTCTATGCCTAGTGCTTTGGTGGGGGGAGGTAGTTTTTCAGTTACTGAGACATGGGTATTAAAATCTCTACTTGTAGTCATAGAATGATCTTTTGCTTCTTAAAATTCAGTCAATTTTTGCTTTATCTATTTTGAAGTGCTAATATTAAGCACATACACTTTTATAATTGTTATAATTTCCTGATGAATTGTATTCCTCTTTACCTCTGGTAAATCTTCATTTGAAGTTTTTTTTTTTTTTTCCTGACATTAATATAACCAAGTCAGCCTTCTGATGCCTACTTTTCACATGGTATATATCTTTTCTATCCATTTACTTTCAACCTATCTGTGTCTTATAAAGTTCTTCTCTTACAGACCTCATATAGTTAGGTTTTCCTTTTAAAGATTATCTGACAATCTCTTCTTTTTACTTGGAAAGTTTGGACCACTTCAGTTCAGTTCAATTCAGTTGCTCAGTCGTGTCCAACTCTTTGCGATCCCATGAATTGCAGCACGCCAGGCCTCCCTGTCCATCACCAACTCCCGGACTTCACTCAAACTCACGTCCATCTACCCAAACTCATGTCCATCGAGTCAGTGATTCCATCCAGCCATCTCATCCTCTGTTGTCCCCTTTTCCTCCTGCCCCCAATCCCTCCCAGCAAGTCAACTCTTAGCATGAGGTGGCCAAAGTACTGGAGTTTCAGCTTTAGCATCAGTCTTTCCAAAGAACACCCAGGACTGATCTCCTTTAGAATGGACTGGTTGGATCTCCTTGCAGTCCATGGGACTCTCAAGAGTCTTCTCCAACACCACAGTTCAAAAGCATCAATTCTTCAGTGCTCAGCCTTCTTCACAGTCCAACTCTCACATCCACACATGAACACTGGAAAAACCATAGCCTTAACTAGACAGACCTTTGTTGGCAAAGTAATGTCTATGCTTTTTAATATGCTATCTAGGTTGGTCATATGGAGAAGGCGACGGCACCCCACTCCAGTACTCTTGCCTGGAAAACCCCATGGACGGAGGAGCCTGGTGGGCTGCAGTCCATGGGGTTGCGAAGAGTCGGACACAACTGAGCGACTTCACTTTCACTTTTCACTTTCATGCATTGGAGAAGGAAATGGCAACCCACTCCAGTGTTCTTGCCTGGAGAATCCCTATGTGTCTATGGGGTCACACGGAGTCGGACACGACTGAAGCGACTTGACAGCAGCAGCAGCAGGTTGGTCATAACTTTCCTTCCAAGGAGTAAGCTGGACCACTTAACTTAGTGTGATTGTTAGATATAACTATACCGTCTTAGTATTTGTTTTCCTCATGTTCCTTCTTTTCTTCATTTGCTGTTCTTCCTTTTATGACCTCTCCAAAATCATTTGAGTATTTTTAGAATTCAATATTAATTCATCTACTGACTTAGTGGTGGCTCTGAGGATTAATTAATAATTTTCAAAAACCATTATAGAAAACTTGCTATCCCACTCATCTTCCCATCCTTTACATTATGATTCACATATATATTACTTCTACATATGAAATTAAATCTACAGTATAATAGATTTAAAGGAAAACAAGAGGAAAACTATTTTTTGTATTTTCCAAGATATTTACTATTTCTGATGTTCTTTATTTTTTCTTGGAGATCCAGTTTTCCTTGTAAATAATTTCTTTTTAACCTGGAAAAACTTCTTTTAGCATTTCTTATGATGCAGTGATTCTCTAACAATGATATCTCTCAGTTTTCTTTTATCTTTATGATATGCCTTTATAAATGAAAATATTTTTATTTAATTCTTAAAGGATTTTTTTATAGGTATAAAATTCTGAGTTAGATGACTTTTTTTTTCCTTTTATCGTTTTGAAGATTTGGTCCATGGCCTCTGGTCTCTGTAGTTTCTGATGAGAAGTCAGTGATGATTTAAATTATTGCTATTCTGATTATAGTATGCTGTCTTTCACAGGCTGCTTTAATTTGTTTTTAATCTTTGGTTTTTATCAGTTTGTCTATGATATATCTAGACTAGAATCAATGTTCTTTAAGATGTAGATCTCTGAAGTTTAGAAAGTTAAACATTCTTCTAGTCTATTAGCAGTTTTGTTAGAATTTGGATCTGAGGCATGCAATTTTTTCAGTTGTAGTTTCTACACCATAGCGTGCCCCTTCTTTATCAGGACATCAGCACCCCAACTAAAACTTCTCCTAGATGCCTTCAATTCTGTGAGGTGTAAGCATAAGCCAAAGCAACTCTGCAGCTGTCCTTCTGCAACATGCAAATTTATGAGCCTGCAAATGGATTCTTTACAAAGACAACATTCTAGGTCCAGTATGAATTTTATTAGGGTGTATGTGTGTGTTAGTTGCTCAGTTGTGTCCAACTCTTTGCAACTCCATGGACTGTAGCTCACCAAGGCTCCTCGGTCCATGGAATTCTCCAGGCAAGAATACTGGAGTGGGTTACCATTCTCTTTTCCAGGGGATCATCCCAACCCAGGGATCAAACCCAGGTCTCCCTCATTGCAGGCAGATTTTTACCATCTGAGCCACCAAGGAAGCCCTTTATTAGGGTAACTTTTACCAATTCCTAAAATAATGGTGATGAAATGATTCCACCATTTCCTCCAGAAAATATATATCAGTGAATGGAATATTTCCATTCAAAGCCACCCATAATCAGAGAGTATTTTATTTTCATTTAATCTAATGTACAGTCTCTTGATGTACTGCTTTAAGTGGAGTTCAGTGTTGAAGATAACTAGTCAAGATGGTTTGATAGAAATAGAAGTTAAATTTAAAAATCTTTTGTTTTGAAGTAGGGAATTACTGAGGGTTAGCTTGCCTTGAAATCTGGTGAAGTGGCCTTAATTTTCATACTCAATATCTTTTTGCATGATTGCCAGAGGATGGGGCTGGTGTGCTCAGTTGCCATATACATATATGGTGATGGGAGAAACAAAAGTAATTTTTAAAAGCTTTTTTTAAAAAAACACATAATATAAAAGTAGTAGCATATGTTCATTATAGAAAAGAAATGGAAAATTCACCACCCATAATCTTCCCACCACACTTCTTTCATTCTCTCTCTCACTCATTCCCAGCATTTGTTCTGACAAAAAACAAACAGGCTGTACAAGTTTAGGCTCTTTCCTATTATCTTTGTTTTTAAGCTTTGAAACCTGATTTATTTGGTTTTGCACACCTTTGTTTTTCAATCTCTGGTCCTGCAGTATCCTGTAACATCCTCTTAAATGAGAATTTCAAAGTAGGATGAGTTTCCCGACACTTGGAATGTGTGTTTTTCCAGGTATTATTATTAACAACACAGATAATAGTCTTTACTTAGAGGAAGTCAGATAATGAAGTGGTTAAACAATAAAGTTTCTTTTGCAAGGGCCATGATTTTAGTGGGCACCTGTTTTGCCAGGTAGGAAAATATAGCTTCTTCATGTTCTCCCTGGGTTCTTCCTTGAAGTCACCTTTTAACAAAATGCAGTTCTACCTTTGGGATGTTCAAAATGTCTAGATTTCATTCAAGCAAAAGTTAAAGAGCAAATTTCATTATTATATAAATTTTTCCCAGATGGAAAATTAAATTTTCCCTTTTATTTTCAGGATTATCATTATCTCTTTCTATTTTATAGTGATTCATCACATTTTAAAATTAAGGGCAAATTTGGGGGGATGTACAAATCAAAATAAAGAGGAATATTCATATTTATTTGGGAGCAGTAATATTTTCTGCACCAAATGTAGAAGTGAAATGATTCATAGTTTAGAAACATATGGACTACAGAAATATGTCAGTGTTTCAGAGAATACATAAAATTAGATCATTGAATTAATATAAGGAGAAGGAAAACTTCATTCCACAGATCTTTTAAAATGAAGAAAACATAATTTCTAGATTGTTTTTCTTAAAAAGCATAACACTCTCATATTTAATATCTAGGAGTTGCTTCATCCCTCAAATATGGCATTATCTGATGAGAATGTTAAATAGATTCTCAAATATGAGAAAATATGAGAAAAGTTAAACACACTCTGCTACAATGGAAACCTTCTATCTGATACTTGTTGGCCAGTGTAGACTTTGTTTCTTGCTATTAGAGATAAACAATTTAATAAAAATCTGTGGATACATGAAGATCTCAGGTAGACTGACCTCATTTACTCAGTTCCTAACTAAAAAAGGTAGCTATCTCAGTGAAACTCACCTTACCCACAGCACGAAATTCCAAATAACACATAATGTCACGGATGGGAAGGGCTTTCCTGATGGCTCGGTGGGTAAAGAATCTGCCTGGAATGCAGTAGACACAGGAGACGCAGGTTTGATTCCTGGAAGATCCCCTGGAGGAGGAAATGGCAACCCATTGCAGTATTCCTGACTGAAAAATCCCATGGATAAAGGAGATTGGTGGGCTACAGTCCATGGAGCCTTAAAGAATCAAACACGACTGAGTAACCGTGCACATGTTGACTGGTGGGAGCAAGATGATGCTAGGCTTTGGAAAGGACAGGGGCATAATCATAAGAACTCTGCATTCCTGGATGCTTTTGACTTCCCCTACCTCTGCAACTCAAACTTTTCTAAATCACACTTGGTATTTATCCCTGCCCCCCCCCACCCCCCATCTTTGATAAGAAAGCCACAGTCATCCTCAGTTTCCTGAACCACATCTCTTCCAGTCAACTGGACTCACATCACAGCTGACCGGCAAACCATCTGGTCATGCCTCCCAGTGAGCCATGCGTGGATCAGCAGAAAACTGCTCAACACTTCACCTTCTGCTGTGGTTAGTGTTGTGAGCTCTTGAGGAAGGCCTCCTGAGTTTGCCACTAAGTTCAATGCTTATTACCTGTGTGACTTTGCACAAATGATTTCATGTGCAAAAATAGAATATTATAATAGGTCATAGTTTTTGTGAAGGCTAAAGGAGATAATTCAGGTAAAGTTATTAATAATTTACAGCTCTGTCAAGCATATGGTTAGTGGTCAATTTATGATGACTCTTCTTATTTGGAGAAAGAATTACGTCATTTCTACAAACCTGAAAACTCATCCCCCTGCCGTATATAAGGTCTGCAAACTATGGGTTGAAAGAAGAGTACATTTTATTTTGTCATTACTCAATATTCCATACTGTTCTCAATCCATTGCTTGTTTATTCTTTTATTTTCTTCTCCCTAAACTAAGAAGCTCATCATCCATGTTATCACACATAGCACTGATAAGCCTTCTGAAAATAAATATATGGTTGGACTGAAAAGAGCCCTCAAACTGAAAAGAACCTTAGACATTGCTTTGTCATTTATATAAAATATCACCTTTGTCAGCAAGAATCCGTATATAGCAAAAAAAAAAAACACACAAAAATGTTTAGTTTTGCATAACTTTAACCATTTACACTGATTTAGAGGGTTCTAAGTTCAAGGACTGCTTGTTTAGTACTGTAAATAAGTGAGTAACAAAATGTCATTTCAAAAGTTTTCTGTTTAAGGATACTTAGAGTCATGGGCATCTAACATTTAAGTTTGACAGCAAAATGTTATCAAATCTGATCTCATGACAGTCCTGCTCCCTGGTGTGTGAATGAATAAGGGTGTGGCTATAGACTCAGCCAGTTCAGTCCAGAGAAACCCCCTCTCTCTCCCTTGAATTGTGTCAATTAAAGTTTACAGTTAGAGCAAAGTCTGTTTCTCTCCTTGTTAAACTCATGATTTTCTCTTCCTCTTGATTATGGCCAAAATTATTATACTTGTTATTTCTGCTGTTTGACTCAAGGCTGTGCATGCTCAGCTCAGTCGTGTCTGACTCTTTGCAGTCCTTTGGACTGTAGTCTGCCAGACTTCTCTGTCTATGAAAATTTTCCAGGCAAGAATACTGGAGTGGGTTGCCATTTCCTACTCCAGGGATCTTTCCAACTCAGAGATTGAACCTGTGTCTCCTGTCTCTTGCTTTGGCAGGTGGGTTCTTTACCACTGTGCCATGTTGGAAACTCAAGGCTACACTAGCAATTTTTTCACAATGGCTAATTTTTCTGATTCCCTAACATTCTTTTAAAATATTTACACATCATAGTATTTCCTTGTGCCCATTTTATCCAAATCATTCTTTTCATGTCTAAGATCTTTGATTTCCATAGTATTAAAAGACATTACATTGTGGTCAACAGATGGAATGGTATCAGGAAATTCCCTCACTTAAAATAAATAACCAAAATAGATTAAACGCAACTTAATAATTTTAGTGAAGTTATTTTTCTCATATTTTAATAAATCTTTTCTCATTTTATAAGTTTATACCAGAGTGATGTGATAGTAGATTTTTAAAAAATCTAGTGGATTTTAGTTACAGCTAATGTTAAAATGCCCTCATGCATTTTATTATTTTAAACATGCTGAAATATTCAGCTTTTGACAGCTTTCTTTTTGCCCAAGAAAGTGTCCTGCAGTACATGATGCATAGACATGAGATAGTCGGGAGGTAATATGTATATCATAGGAAAAATAAATGAAAAAAAAAAGGTTTTTTTAAATTTTATTTTTTTATTGAAGTATGTTGATTTACTATTTTGTGTTAGTTTCATGTGTACAACAGTATGATTCAGATATATACATATGTATTCTTTTCCAGATTCTTTGCCCTTATAAACTATTAAAAAATATTGAGTGTAGTTCCCTGTGCTATATAGTAAGCCTTTGTTGGCCATATATTTCTGTCTTACTGGTGTATATGTTAATCTCAAACTCTTAATTTACCCCTCTCTCCACGCTCCCCTTTAGTAACTTTGTTTTCTGTGTCTTTGAGTCTACTTCTGTAAGTTCATTTGTATCATTTGAATAAAGGGTTTTGGACTGTTTTATCATAATAACAGAAATATTTTAGCCCCATCAAAGATAGACAAAGCTTACAAAATTTGAAGAAAAATGATTTTACAACTTTAAAATTGTACATAAGAAGAATAGGCCAATGACAATAATGAAAACGGGTTTCCCCTGGGATGAAATGGCCCACAGAGAGGGGTGGGTGCAGGATTAGGGAGTGAGGGTACAGGAAGAAAGGGGTAGGATGGATCCAGTTGAAACTAGGAAGAGGGAGGTTTATGTAAATCGGGATACTCAGAGATGAAAATAGAATTAAAATTTAGGGCAAGGAGACCCAAGCAAACTCATTTGTAAAATGAGAGTCTATTGAAGTAAATCCATTCTAAGATTCTTTCTTACTTTGAAGTTCCTTTATTCTATGAAGGTGTGAATTTGAAAATAAAAAGAAAATGCAAGAGGATTTAGGGGAAAAAATGGTTTAGACAGGGCTGGGGCCTTTGGAATAGACTTCAATGAATGTAGCACTGAGAACTCTGACCTTTTCTCCTCAGAAACATATGGCAATCAGTTCTTTATTAAAATTTTGGCTCTTAAAAGAAAATTTTATGTTAATATTTCAGCTACACTGTTCTTATAGGCATTAAATTATATAACATACTTGAGTTATCAAATTGTTCTCCCATACCTAATCTTATCTTTCCAATCACCCTGAGGGATTAACTATAATGAATGGGTGTTAACCCTGAGGACACTTAAAAGAAGTTAAGTGCTCTGCCCAAAGCTAAATATTAAGTCATACATTCTAAAACACTGAGCTGGAAACTCAGATCTCCTGGAAACTCCTCCAATTCTCTTTCTACTGCTTCAAAAGGGTAAGTGGGGAGCTTTGTTAAGGAAAGTAGTTTGAATGTGAACACAAGTGGCTGAGGAAACAGCAGTCAAGGAGGAGATTCTAAGTGACCTGTGAGCTTGCCATTGGGTGGGGCACTTGTGAAAAGGAGGAAATTAAGGCAAAGAGGGGGTTTGTTTTACAGAAATTAGATATACTGTATCTCTTTCTGCCTGGCACTCTGCTAGGACAAGGAAGAGTGCCTGTCACTCTGGACAAGGAAGCAAGAGTTTTCTGCCTTGAAAGCTTAGGTAGACAGACTAGACAGTCACTGGTAGGCTATGAATAAAATAGTGTAAACACAAGTTAAAATCATGATAGTTGCCTGCAGATGAAGGATTGGTTTTTAAAACAGAGAGGCAGATTGTTTTACTGGTTAAAAGTAGAGCTTTTGGTATCAGAACCTACACTTGCATTCTGGTTTTGTTTTTTTTTTAATTTATTTTTGGCTGTGCTGGGTCTTCAAAGCTATGCGTGGGCTTTCTCTTCATTGCTATGCTCAAGCTTCTCACTGCGGTGGCTTCTCTTGGTGCACCAGAGCACAGGCTCTAGGTGTGTGGGCTTATAGCTGTGGTGCAGGGGTTTAGTTGCCCGTGGCATGTAGGATCTTCCCTGTGCAGTGAAGTGAAAGTCACTCAGCCGTGTCCGACTCTGCGACTCCATGGACTGTCGGCTACCAGGCTCCTCAGCAGACAGTCTGTGGAGTTTTTCAGGCAAGAGTACTGGAGCGGGTTGCCGTTTCCTTCTCCAGGGGATCTTCCTGACCCAGGGGTTGAACCCGGGTCTCCCGCATTGCGGGCAGACGCTTTACCTTCTGAGCCACCAGGATCAAATATGTGTCCCTGTATTGGTAGGCAGATTCTTAACCACTGGACCACCAGGGAAGTCTCCTGGTTGTTTTGTTTTGTGGTTTTTAAAATTTTTTATTCAACTACGGCTGATTTATAATATCATGTAAATTTCAGGTATACAACACAGAGACTCATTTATACATATATATATATATATATATTCTTTTTCGGATTCTATTCAGTATATAATAGAGTATAGTTCCTTGTATTATACAGTAGGTCTGGTTTTGCCAATACTAGCTACTGTTGTTTATCTCTTTAAGCCTCAGATCTTAAGAATGAATAAGGGGTTTATAACAGTTTTTCATAAGGTCATTATGAGGATTAAATGAGAAATTGTATAGAAAGCACTAAAGCATAATATCTGCCACTTAGTATAATGTTGGCTATTATAATAAATGCCCTAAACTGTGGAAGTTACAGGGAGGAACATGTTCATTTCTGCTTATTAGTATGTTAGCATCATCTGGCTAAGTGCCTGGCTTTAGAACATGCAGGAGAACTATTCCTTAAAATAATTTATAAGGATATTTGAACATAGTCTAAGAAAAAACTCTACTAACTGATGCTAGTTGACAATGGTAGAGATAGTCTTGGAAGTAGAGGAAAGTCTAGTGAAAAAGAGAAAACTGAATAAATGGTTATTAGGAATATCATAGGGAGGTTCACAGTCCCTAGGATCCTTTTAACACCAACGGAATCTGTTCACAATTCTATGAATAGCATGAAATGAGGCTGGAGGTGCTGTTCAAATAAAAACTCCAACTTTCATATATATACACAATGGTTTCAAACTTTAAAACAAAGAGAAAAGGAGCATTTAATGTGCTGGCTATGAACTCTCCTATCCTTCCTACGCATGGCCTATGAATACAGTAGATCTAAGGTGAGTAGTGGTGGGGTTATTTTTGGAAATGGCAATGGGTCTATAATGGTCCAGACACATGCCGTCACCCAATCTCTTTGTGAGATAAACGATCAGAAAGCAGACTGTGAATATCAGAAAAAAATTGCTCTGTGAAGAAAAATAATTGGTTCATCTGGGGAGGGCAATATGTTAGACCATGTTCTAACACGACTACCTGTGTTAGAAACTTTTACTATTATTCCTGGAAGTACTCTACTTATATCTGATATATTTGTTCTTTTTTGACCTCTTTCTGGAAATGTACTTTCTAGTGTTTTTTAAATTCTAAAATTTTAACATTTAAATAATATTAATATGGCATATACTGTATATTACATATACATGTACATAATTATCTATAACTGTTTTAAGAAAAGAGATGGAAAAAGAATAGTCATTTTGGAGTATCTTATAAGGTTCCTGTTAACCTTATAGAAACTGATGATCTTAAATAATGAAAGTTGTAAGAAAAGAATATGGAGAGTGGAAAGAGATAGAAAGGAGGTACAGGAAAGTGGTAAGTGGGGCTTAGACAGAAATTACGTACATTGGGCTCCTTTCTGCTTTTTGGTTATTTGTTATAATTAAAAGGAAAGTCAGAAGGCTGTGGGCCATCAGTGTTGCTTACAAGAGCAGCTGTGGATATAAAAGTACAGTATTTACAAGGAGGTAAAGAGAAAAAAGGAAAATGCTTTTACTTTTAAAAGGTAAATTCAAAGACTTATTAAACAGAACTTGGCAAACTGGGTTTATGTTGGTACATAGAAACGACATGATTTGAAGAGTGAATTTCAAATAGGTTTCTCATGATGATCTATGTTTGTGTTCTAAGGCTTTAGATTTTTAAGGAATAGTTTATGAATTGTGAAGTAGAATCATTGTAGATATTAATGATAGTAATAGTCTGATATCTTTTAAATCTTCTATAAATGAGGATAGAATATAAGGCAGTTTTAAGCATAAAATTCTATAAACAAATAATACCATAGTAACTTCTTCAGTGACCATATTTATTTAGTGTAGAAAGGGAAGTATTATTCATGATTCCTATCTTTTGCTCACATCTGTTTAATTTCTTCTCTGTAGTTTTCTTGTGATCTTAAAAGAAAGCTTATTTTTATTCCTTTAGATGTTATTTATACCTTTTGTGAAGTAGTGATTATGAAACAACATGGAAAAATAAATAAAAGAAGTAGTTAATATACCTGAAACATCTGGCCGAACCATCAGTTTCCTTTTTTTTTTAAAGTATTTATTTATTTGATTGCGGGTCTTTGTTGGGATATGTGGGATCTTCCCTTGCAGTGGTCGCTCAGTTGATGCTGCTTAGGGGTTTAGCTGCTCCACAGCATGTGGGATCTTAGTCCCCAGAAAAGGAGTCAAACCCATGTGCCTCATGCTACAAGGCAGATTCATAACCACTGGACCACAAGGGAATTCCCAAACAGTTTTATGTCTGAGTGTGTGTGTGTGTGTGTGTGTGTGTGTGTGTGTGTGTGTATGTGAAAGAGAGACAGAGATAGAGACAGAAAAATAACTAATCTTGTTAAAAGCATTCAATAATCCCAACTCCGAAACAAATGAGTGCTATCAAAATTATCTGATGTGATGACCATATGCTCTTAGAAAATTAGGCTCCAATGGTTACCTGGAGAAGGGCATGGCAACCCATTCAGTATTCTTGCCTGGAAAATTCCATGGACAGAGGAGCCTGGCAGGTTACAGTCCATGAGGTGGCAAAGAGTTGGACACACTGAGCAACTAACACTTGTACTAATGGCTAATTGTGGATGTTCTGATCAAGGAAATAATAATAAAAATAAAAATAAATTTACTCTTATTAACAAATCTAGAATAAACATTTCTCACTGAAATGTATAATCTAAGCAAACAACTGAATATTTTAATGTCCATTGTAGGGTTTTAATCTGAGAAATAAAGATAAGTAGGAGAAATTATGTTGGGTCCAGCAAAGAGATTTATCCATCAAATATACCCAATATTTATTGAACACTGATTGTAAGCAAGGCATATGTTTGGAAGGAATGAAAGACAATTACACAAAATAATTCTGCTCTTCAGTGTCTCAAGTTACTAGAAAAATATAAACATGTACATGAATTCCTAAAATTCCTGTTCAGCTGAGGGAGCCATTGCTAGTGGTGACAAGATCAATGAGATTATTGGTCTCACAGTTGGGGATGAGCTTTAAAACTTTAAGAAAAGCTGTTGAGAAATGGGGTTCCTGCCATAACTTCTGCAATTCTAAGAACAGCCAATTACAGAGATATAATGGGCACCTCCCAAAGTAGCAGATCAAGAAGAAGTCAGGGCTTTTTAGGCATCAGAAGGTCTAAAGATGTCATACCCTGACATCTGGAGTATTTGCCTACTTCTCATTACCAAGTTGTGCTGCCATTGAGTAAAATATAATATGTACCTTAGGTGACCTTCTGAATGTCCCACAAAAATTGTGTAGTGTCAAGACAATGCCTTCCATACATTTACTCAATATTTTCCAATTATATTAAGTAGATGTCAGATAGTATAATTAGCACATCACAGTGATCTTTCTTGGAATTTTTGCTCGATGGACTGTTGCAGTGCCCAATTTTCATAGGCTTACAAAGAATATTATAAATTATTAGCTAAAAAGAGAGTGGGAGGACTACAAAACAACAGAACCCAAATAATAAAGTCAGCCAGGAATGTTTTAAAAATAATGAAACGTACCCAAATCTACCAAACACTAAGAAAAAGCAAATGGAGATGTAGAAACCTCAGGAAATAGAAATCCAGGTGCTCAGTATCGAGTCTGTGGGTTCTTGCGTTTTCGTATCACGGTGTGAGATGATTGTGCCCTACCCTCATGTGATAGAGGACGCCACAGAGTTCCTGGCAGAATCAGCGAGTCCTCAGCTTTGATCACAAAAATGGATAGCTCCAATATGATACCCCTTTTCCAGGACATAGCTGGGGGCCAGTAGTGAAGGAGAATTCTTTCTGTGTGCAGAACTTAAGAGCAGTGCTCCTGGTTCCTCGTTTTGCTTGGAAGGAGACATGGGATTATAAGATGAATTCGTGTTCAAGAAAAACAGTCAACAACCTGCAAGGACTTTGCATCCTCTTCTAAGCGAAAGGATTAGTAGGATTTGGGTATGCAGGATAGTTGCATCATGTCAGGTAGAAACATGACCTTGTCACTGTCCTTTTATAGAGATTAAGTGAGATTTAAGGAGATGAATATGGGTCCAAGTTGACAAGGGCTGGGTTGTTGGTAGTTTTATGTGTCAATTTCACTGGGCCGTAGTTTCCAGGTATGTGGTCAAACACTTCTAGATGTTTCTAAGAGACTATTTCTTGTGCGAGATTAACATTTAAATCAGTGATACTCTGCAGAAGAGATAGGTACTATCCGTGGCTCACAGAGACTACTTTTTAGTTGGGGGAGACATATAACAAATGCTCAAAAAGTCAGCTAATAAAACTAATATGCAGGTAACTGAAACAGGGTGAGTGACGCTGTGTAAGTGTTGTTGATTCTGAGAGACAAATGTCAAGAAGGATCCAGTCACGTGAGCATCCAGGGAGGGAAGCATTCCAGGTGAAGGACACGGCACAAGGTTCTCTGAGCCAGATACAAGCTTGGTCTGCAAGAACAGCTAGGCTAGATGGCACAAATCTGGAAGGGAAAGGGGAAAGAAGGATCTAATAGGTAATAGCTAGACAGAGGAGCAACATGAATTGTTTGTGTTGCCTGGTCTTCAAGGAACTCAAAGCCCAGAGAGACACCTGAGAGTTAAATAAGACCCTTGAGATTTAAATAACTAACAGCACAAAATCTTTGACAATGGAGGGAGGGGAGAGGCGTGCAAAGGATTAGCTGACTATGGAGCATTATTAAAATAAGCCACATGACATGGGCCTTCAGAAGCTCCTTTTTAGATTTATCTTTTCCTAGATATCACAGAATTGTACAGTATGAGAGTTGCAAGAAAACTTCCTGCACATTCACTTGAGAAAGTAGATAATCGAAAGGGTTCAACATGCCCAAGCCTGTATTGTAATGGCATTAAGGCATAGCAGGGCCTTAGGAAAAGCAGAAATATACATAAGCATACTTGTGCTTTTGGGAAAGTGCTACTCAAAATTTAACAATTTAAATACAGACTTCGCCCTCCCTGAGTATAGCAACACTGCTCATCTCGGGCATCCTTGTTAGATCCAGGACTTGGCACAAAAGAGGTGCTCCATGGAGGCCTGAAGGATTAAAGAACAGGCCACCATTGGCTGGAGTTTGTGCCTCTCTCTGTAACTGAAGGATAAAGCTAAACAACTAGAAGATGTATCTTTTGTGCTGCTTGTCTTCTCTCACCTGCTTTGATTGATTCTCCTTTCTCAATGGACCCATATTTATGTTCTATTATCTCCCATCCAGCTTGAGCAAGCAAAAACTCCCTTGGTTTAGCTTTTGGCTTACTCTCTGCTTTTTCCACCTTAAAATTTAGCTTTTACTTCAAACATTTGGTAGTAAGAATTTATTCTGTTATCATGGCATTTAGTTTTTTTATTGCCTACTCTGGAACATTGTGTGCATGGAGACCAAGGGAGGACAAAGGACTTTGAAAAACAAAGAGGGTAACCTTGTCAAGCCTTTGAAGGAGTTCCCATCCAGCTGCTCTGACCTTGACCCAGCAGATTAAGTGGCCCGTACCAGGTGATGCTAGTGGTAAAGAGCCTGCCAATGCAGGAGACATAAGAGACTCAGGTTACATCCCTGGGTTGGGAAGACGCCCTGGAGGAGGGCATGGCAACCCACTCCAGTATTCTTTCCTGGAGAACCCTTTGTACAGAAGAGCCTGGCAGGTTACTGTCCATAGGGTCACAAAGTCAGACGTGACTAAAGTGACTTAGCATGCACACACGCCTGCTAGATTATAACTATGCTTGTCAAAATTTTCACTCATCCGTCTTCCAACTACATAAATTTCCCCACTCTAACTTCCAGCACTTCTTTATATCTGCTTGTGTATGCAAATTTGCTCATTTTCAATGAGATGGGGTAGGGAAAAAAGCAAGTATCCTTTTAAGGAGTGAGTGATAGTTGAGTGATCAATCACATTTTGCTTTGAATTAACTTTTCAAAACACATTGTAATGTTTTGCTACTTAAAAGGGATTTTCCTTGGTGGCTTTTAGATCTATTCACAATAGGACTCAATCTACCTTTGAAGGTAATTCTGCACCTGCCCCCTACCAGGTGAAATCATGTTTACTACTGTATCTCCTGCATCTAGCACAATGTCTGATGCATAGTTCTAGAAGAATCTGTGGATGAATGAATCAATGAGTTCCACCATGCCTAGAGCTGTATCAGATAGAGAAGTGCCTCTGCAGACTAATAATCAGCACTCCTTCAAATGAATATGTTTTCTAAGACATTATTAATTCCATATTATTGGAGAGGGGTGGGGTGCAGTGAGAGGAAGAGGGGAGAGGCAGCTAAGATATTTTTTATTTCACCTGAAAGTGCTATTTTCACACTTTAGCAGTAGCAGCAAGAGGGCCATATTCATTTGCTTGTGTGTAAGGTTTGACTAAGGACCATATTTCCAAATTATGCAGAGATTCTACACAACACCTGGAAGTTTGGTGCTCACACTATTTCCTCTGCCTAGATTGACTTCTCTCTTTTGTACCTGGTTGGTCTTTCCAGTATCAAACCAAATGTCACTTCTTTGTGGAGACCTTCCTCAACAATTCTGAGTCTACTGCCCTCCCCAGTAGAAAATTCCTCTTTGTTCCATGGCAGATTTCTCAAACTCTTTTGTCTTAATAGTCATCATGTCATATCATAATTTATGTGTCTATCTCCCCACTTAGAATGAGTGCTTAGAAGTTAAATAACCATATTACTCATATTTATGTTCCTTGATCTTAATATTGGGTTAGCCAAAAGTTCATTTGGATTTTTCCGTAAGATGGTATGGAAAACCCTGAAAGAACTTTTTGGCCAAACCAGTAGTTTTGCTTACTTGATACATGCTTGCAGGAATGAATAAATGGAAAGGAAGGAGGCAGTGGGGGAGGAAGGAAGGAAGGAAGAGATGAAGGATGGATCAGTTCAACATCTCCTGTGATGATTAGCTGAGAGCAGGGCTTTACAGCAGTTGGCATTGACAGGAAGGAGATAGGAGGCAATATTTTAGACTTTGGGGGACCACAGGCTATGCCACTGCCATGGGTAGGAGGTGGAAGAGGCACAGAAGTCTACTTCAGTGACAAAGGAAGGCTACTGGAAGGAGATAAATCTTGCCTTCAAAGCAACTATTGTTACTTCACAATTGTGCCTATCATCTGTCCAACTCAGAAGTAAAAGAACTTGCTTAATCCTTAATAAGGAACAAATGCTGATAGAGGAAACAAAGTAAGGTCTGCAGACTAGACAGCTACATGTCCATTATTTAACAAAACTCTGTTCCAAGGATCTTACAGTGCATAGTCTTGTTTATTCAAAACCACTGTCTAAGGGGAAAAGATAAGCCCTGCATAAATAAAGCCTGTAGTTTTGTGGGTTTTAATAACTCAACACTATTATTCTAGATAATGTGTTCTCTTAGTTACCTGCTGTATCACATTCCTAACTCCTTTATGCATGTCAATTTTGACAATTACGAACAGGGAAGGTAATAATCACTATAGAACCTGTGTTCTATAAATAGACTTTGATTTAACCACCATTGCTAATAATTCAGTTCAGTTCAGTCGCTCAGTCCTGTCCGACTCTTTGCGACCCCATGAACCATAGCACGCCAGGCTTCCCTGTCCATCACCAACTTCCGGAGTCCACCCAAACCCATGTCCATTGAGTTGGTGATGCCATCCAACCATTATTACTATTACTATTATTGCTAGTAATAGCTATCTTGAATAGGCTCATTTGTCATCATCATTTTCTATTTGATGAATACAATAAAAAAGACATGTACTAGGTGACAACCTTCAACAAAAACTAATCCATTTTGTTGCTCTCTAGAGTAATAATTATGTTTTCTGGATGTACTCTCTTTGGTGATGTTCCAAGGAATAGATTTTCTATGCACTAACCAATAAACCAATAAATATGGGACCCTAAACTGTGCACAGGATTGTTCTAGAATTTATGACACTTTGAGCAATATGAAATAATTATATTGCTCTATTATCAATGGAAGATATTGTATCTAAGAATGAGTGATTGAAGACTAACACAGCCAATACATTAAAGAAGTAACTCAAGAGGGGAACTTAATTATTTTGCATGTTTGTAAATTGTAGTTGTATTAAAGTGGGGGAAAATACCATATCTTTTTAAATCCCTAAGATTTGTATGTTTTCATATTTAGACTTCTGAAAAGAAGATAAATCATTTTAGAAATCAATGTCTGTGTCTGAAATTTGCTAGTGAAACCATTTTTTAATTTTATATTGACATTAAAACACTTTAACAGTAAAAAAAAAAAAGTTAAGTCCTTTTATGTTTCAAAATACTTTCTCTAATATGTTGAGAAATACCAAGAATTTGTTTTCTGGGCCTTTAAATTAAATGGAAACAGTCAAATCTCAGTAAAGCTCTCAGGTTGCAGTATTTGTAATTCACCAATCAGGAAAAATTTTACTTACTAAGAAGAAAAGCTAAAATAATTTTCGTATTAAGATACACATATATTGGGAAATGTTTTGTTTCAGTGCAAACGTTACGTCTTGGTGAATAATTCCCGTTTGGGAGTTTTGATTGCAGTTTTCCCAATATGAGGAATAAATGCGACGACTGGCATGGAGGAGTGGGGAGGTGATTAGCGTATCTCATATCTAGCCTTCTATATATTTTCTTTGCGTGAGATGTTGTAGAGGAATTACCTGGAACTGATTAAGCCCCAGGAGAGAAGTGGGGGAAACGCTCCTTCGGGAGTTCTTCTCCGGGAGAACGCGAGCGCCCTCTAGACTATTTACGGACAGATTCTGGTGACGCAACCGTGGCCACTTCACCTCCACGGAGTGGGAGGGAAGGGGCCGGATTCCTCCCGGTGGGAGCACTATCTGAACCAAAGAAAGAGGCTGGCGACGGGAACGAAGAACAGATCAAGCGTCGGAACAGTGGCCACAAGACAACCTAAAGCCTGTGCAGAGTTAGGTGCGCGTCACACACAGTTTCCCCGCCTACCTCCCCCCTACCCCATCCACCCGCCGCCGTGTGTCACCTTCCTGTTCGGAAGTCTTACTAGGTTGCTGGGACAGAACAGGGGGCGCCTGCTCCACCCACCAGGTATCCGGTTGGAAGAAAAGCCAGTCTCAACAACTTGATTCTCCCCGTTAAATGATAAGTTTAGCAGACCGTCTGTCTCCAAAGGTTGTACATTAGGGGAGGGGGAGGGGTGAGCACATCAGAGGAGGCCTTTCGGTTCCAACCACAAATCATATGGTTGTGCCTCTTCTCTATTCCACTTAGAGCCCTCTGACTTAAATTCCTCGTTCCTCCTGGAATGCGGGAAAGAGCGTCTTTGAGAGAAAATGAACCCTGTGCATGTGTTTTGAATTTTTTCTGCTCTGATTTGTGATGATAATCAGTCAGGTTACATTTCTTGTGTGTCTTGCTGGGGGTGTAATAAACCCAGGACACTGATAACTATAATTTTCTGGGTGATGTTGCAATGAAGGGAATAAAGTGGCCCAGTGGTGAACTTTGTAGCTTGTTCCCTTCCTGTATGGAAATTGCCTTTATATATAGTGGGGTTCATAACAAAGCTGGGACAGTCGCCTCTGAGTCATGCTCCCTTGTTATCCCAGCTTTCAGTCTTAAGGCACATGGCAGGGAGGCTACTGTAGCCATAACTAAGCTCTACCTCCAGCCTCCAGAAAGGAATCCCCAACCTTCATATCCTACGCAACCTGAAGAATGAAAGAGGAGGCTATAAAATCCCCTTTGAAAGGTTTGTCAGCTTTTATTACTATCATTTGGATGGAATGGATAGATCAAAGATGTTGCAGAAGATGTGGGGTTACTTGGCATGGGGAGGGCACAGAAAGTGAGTCTCTGGAAGTTTCTCAATGTTTAAAAAACAAACTGGCAGAAACTTTGGTGCAGTTTGGTGTTTCTGGGCATTCTTCAAATTTTGACTTTCTCAAAGGGGGAAGGAACCTCGTGGGAGCAGGCCCCAGGCTAGACTTGTTGAGGTGCAGCATGGGCTATGGGGGCACGGGCAATCATATAGTCATGTTATATGATTAATCCATGGAAGAGGAAGCAGAAACAGGGCAGTTTCTGTGATTTGGAGTTTCCTAAAAACCTTGCTTTGGGTTGGAAGTGTCCCTTTCAGGCAGTAGTTAAGTGCTTTTTAAAGAGTCGGTGCTAAGCAAAATCTCCCAGCCAGTCTCCAGGATGTGTTGTTTTCTTCTGCCAGTTTCGGGCTGTTGTAACTGAACAAACCAAAAAGCAGCTGAAGCTACAGATCACATTCGGGCAAATGAGGTGGTTGTGCCTGCAAAACAAATTCCTACCCAAGACTAAAGAAAAACCCCTTCACAGGCTATTCTTGGTGTGACAGCTGGTATTTCGGAGTGTGTCCGATCCAGTAGGCAACTTTAAAATGGCAAGGCCGTTGGCAAGTAAGGGGTCATGGCAGGGCAGCCGCAGCAGACATCGCTGACCAGCGCCAGGCGCTCGACCCTGCGAACTTAATAGCTTGCAGCCCCCTCCCGGCTCCTGGCCCAGTCGCTATGCTCCTGGCTTCCCTGCCGGCGCTGGCGCGAGTCCTCGCACCGGCGGTCAAGCTGCAGCTCCCAGGCATCTCCGAGCGGCGGGGTTACTGAAAGGCACCGCACGGCGGTTCTGCAGCGCTCCTCTCCCTCCTTTGCTTTTTGGAGCGGAGGAGGCGCCCGGCCAATGTTTCAGGAGTCACAGTTACCAGGGACTCTAGAGAAAGAGCAAGGTGGTAAAACTCCAGGGTGTGCCCTGAATTAAACCGGAGGAGGGCTAGGGAAGACGAGTACAAACTAAGACTATGGGGTGCGACCTAGCGGAGTTTTCAGTTCGGGGAGCGGGAGAGGGAACCTTGGGAGTCGATGGTGCCCGCGGTGCCGGCTGCGCATCAATCCGGGGTCACGCCAGGTCGGTCCCCTAAGTTGCCACCTCCTCACGTGTTCTTAGCATGGTGGGGATTAAAAATGCAAGGGGAAAAATTACATGCGGAAAGGACAGAATGTTCCCAAAGATTACATTAGGAAAAAAAAAAAAAAGTGAAATGCAGATTTTTTTTTCCCCTTAGTGCAGAGACGAATTTTATTTCCGCCCCCTCCCCTCCACATTCCTGACCTCTCTCCCTCCCCCTTCCCTCTTTCTTTCCTTCCTTCCTCCTCTTCCAAGTTCTGGGATTTTTCAGCCTTGCTTGGCTTGGGCCAAAAGCACAAAAAAGGCGTTTTCGGAAGCGGCTCGGCCGTGCACAAGGGCCATTTGTTTGTTTTGGGACGCGGGGCAGGAAATCTTGCCCGGCCTGAGTCACGGCGGCTCCTTCAAGGAAACGTCAGTGTTCTCCTGTCGCCCCAGTCCTCTGCGCGCCCGGCCGCCGCTGCCCATGGGGGAGATGCAGGGCGCGCTGACCAGGGCCAGGCTCGAGTCCCTGCTTCGGCCCCGCCACAAAAAGAGGGCCGAGGCGCAGAAAAGGAGCGAGTCCTTCCTGCTGACCGGACTGGGTAAGCGCCGCTGCCGCCACGCGGGGACTTGCCTTGCGCACTCTTCCACTAGTTGCTCGGATCGGGAAAGAGGGGCTGGGTATCTGGGGCTGCACTGAGGATGGGACCAGGGAAGGAGGGCGGCGGGAGCCCGGGCACCACGCTGTCTCTGAAGATAAGGGCGTGAGGGGCCGCCCTCCCCCGGCGCTGCCGCTCTGCGCCTGAGATAACTGTTGATGGTGCGCTGCACGCCCGGCGAGGGCTCGGGAGACTGCCTTGTGAATTACGGGAGAGGATCAGAGTCGGCGCCGGGGCAAGGGGTGAATCCTAACTGAGGGTTTGAAAAACCAGAGTGGGCACAGAGCCACCCCGATCGCCGCGCACGGGGCAGAAACCGCTCTGATTTCCTGATGTGCCGCGACTCTGATTTCCTCGCAAGGCGGAATAAATGAGAAAGGTGGAAAATTACCCCGGCTGCTCCCTCCCTCCACCCCCTCCGCCTGCGTTTTTTCCCAGTCTCCGGCCCGGGAGCCAAGGGAGGCGGATAACGGTGCCCGGCCGGGCCCTCCCGGGGCGGTCCACGAGCCCCCCAACCCCTGCTCCCGGCTGGCCCTCTCGTCGGGGCGGAACCGCCCGCAGCCGACCGCTTTGCCGCCAGTCGAGCCGCGCGGCATCTGGGGGCGGGGCCGGGGGCGGGGCCGAGGGCGGGGCCGGACAGCTCTGCTTACTCGTTGTCGCGTGGGTCCCGCCCCCGCGGCGGCACAACGCTTATAAAGCAGGAGACGTGGCCTGAGCGCAGTGTTGGCTGAGCCGGTCTCCCTTTTGTAACGACTCCCCGGGCTCTCTCTCTGGCGATGACGGTGAAAACCGAGGCTGCGAGAGACACCCTCACTTACTCCAGAATGAGAGGCATGGTAGCAATTCTCATCGGTGAGTGTAGGGATACGGCTGGACTTCTAGGTTATTTCTAGGTTACGCGAAGTGGAAGTTTTTGAATGCCCCGGATCAGATTAGTGTGTGTGGCGTTGGATGTTACAAAGCCTTTGTCTAAACGTTTCTCCTCTCTAATTCACAGCTTTTATGAAACAGAGAAGGATGGGCCTGAATGACTTTATTCAGAAGATTGCCAATAACTCCTATGCATGCAAACAGTAAGTTTCGGGGGAATTGGGGAAAATAAAAATAAGTAGTGAAGTTTCCATTTACCAGCAGTAAAGATATACTTCCCATTAATATATTGATCAGGAAGCCAAAGACTTTCCACGAGTGGGGATCCCTTTTCTCTTTAAATTCTAATTATTGAAGACATTTAAAATATTAAAATTAATTTGCTGGTTTGGCTTGCACTAGAGATGCAAGATAAAATTTTCATGTTTTCCCCATTCACCTCCTCTCTCCCTTAAGAACAACCCCCATCTCTGTGTTTAACTGGGTTTATTATTTTAGCTACTGTTTTCTTTAACAGTAATTGATTAGGGTGTTTTTAGTTTAAACGCTGAATCTTCCGGAGTTGAGCCAGAAATTCACTGTTGGTGTTGTCTGCCCCCTTGTGGCGAGTTAGGATGTTCTAAGTTGTTCCTTTCCTCTCTGCAGCCCTGAAGTTCAGTCCATTTTGAAAATCTCCCCACCTCAGGAGCCTGAGCTTATGAATGCCAACCCTTCTCCTCCAGTAAGTGTTCTCTGTTCGTGATACATCAATGGAGGGATCTTAGAAATGAGTCAGTTTCCCTACGTGGATGAATTAAAATAGCATTTTAGTTAGTATCAAGGCAGGAATGCCTTGTTAGTTCATAGCAGACAACTGACATAAGCACTTAAGTATGAATCAGTGGAGCATTTTGAAAGACATATTTCATAAAAGTGTTACCTGCTAAGAACAGCACGATTGTGTATAATTTCCATACTCTGTTTTGCAATATGCACATGTATGGACGAAAGGTATTTTGAAATGTGTTTATAGATGTCTGGGGACCTGCCTAGACATTTGCAGATATCCCATCTCTTACATGGCCTGTACTTCACTCGCAATCTTCCTTTGAAGCAAGGAAAGGATTAAAGGAAAATCTTTTATTTTCCAGCCAAGTCCCTCTCAGCAAATCAACCTGGGCCCATCATCCAATCCTCATGCTAAACCGTCTGACTTTCACTTCTTGAAAGTAATTGGAAAAGGCAGTTTTGGAAAGGTAATTTCATGTCTGAAGCTTTCATTGTTTATAGTCTTTCATACGCTAATTTTACATTCTCCCTGGATGTGAACAGGAAAATGATTTTTAATTTAAATTTCAGGTTCTCCTGGCAAGACACAAAGCAGAAGAAGCATTCTATGCAGTTAAAGTTTTACAAAAGAAGGCAATCCTGAAAAAGAAGGAGGTATGAGCTGGGCTTAGAGATAAGACATTCACTAAACATTAAACTGGAATCTTGGCGCCAAGTTGAAATTTGCTACTAAATCTTCATTGTCCTTTTTCTAGGAAAAGCATATTATGTCGGAGCGGAATGTTCTCCTGAAGAACGTGAAACACCCTTTCCTGGTGGGCCTTCACTTCTCTTTCCAGACGGCCGACAAACTGTACTTCGTCCTAGACTATATTAACGGTGGAGAGGTGAGTGAAGGGGATGGGAACTGACCCCTCGGAGTCTGGGCATAGCCCACTTCATTTAATTTGAGAGGAAACTTTGTAAAAGATAGTTAGGAGAAAATTACCAGAATTAGCATTTCCCTTAACCTGCCAGCATTCAGATAGTTAATAGACTATTTAGGGCTGCTTCCTGCCATTGTCCTCTTTAGTTATATATATGTCAAGACTGATTCAATGCATTGTCCTCTGGCTTGGCAACCCAGGCTAACTCTGTTCTGTCTTCTACAGTTGTTCTACCATCTCCAGAGGGAGCGATGCTTCCTGGAACCACGGGCTCGATTCTATGCTGCTGAAATAGCCAGTGCCTTGGGTTACCTGCACTCTCTGAACATCGTTTATAGGTGAGTTGAAGAGCCCTTAAGGTGCCCTTCTGGTGTAAAGGAGACCATAGGCCAAGCTTTGACAGCACCTTAAAATAATTTGTGTTCAGGCATAATTTGTTCACCTAAAACCAAATCTCCAGCATGTGACTGGTCTTGACTCCCTTCCACTAGGCAACTAGCCAATATGGATTGTGCCTAATTCAGAATAGATTAACAGAACAAGGACTCCCTTTTAGATTTACTAACACAACTACAGTGAATATTAAGTGCTTCTAACAGCCCTAGCAATGATCTTTACAGGAATTACTCATGCAGTGAAATTAATTTATGTGACTACTTTTTTTTTTTTTTTAAACAGAGACTTAAAACCAGAGAATATTTTGCTAGATTCACAAGGACACATTGTCCTTACTGACTTTGGACTCTGCAAGGAGAACATTGAACACAATGGCACAACGTCCACCTTCTGCGGCACGCCCGAGGTAGGCACACTCTTGATTTGGTGCCTGGTCTACCCACTCCTCCAGGAAGAGATCATTGCACTAGTGCCTTTAACTACTGAAAGAGTATTCTTAGAAGTGTTCTAGTTCAGTTCAGTGCAAGTAAAATGCATTTACTCTTGGAGGCATAAGAAATTCCATAGCCTCATGTTGCTTTAATTAAAATGAGCTGTTGATAAGATCCATGGTCATAGAAGGTTTCTAAATTCTCAAGATAGCTGAGGGGTACCCACTAGCTTTCTAAATATCAGGACATATAAGTGGACGGTCAGCCTCAAAGGCATCAATTTTATCAGGAAGTAGTCTAGAGAAATATATCCTCCAAGTAGACCCAGTGTGTCTCAGCCCTTTGAAGGCGCACCCATGGTCTTGGCAGTGCCTGGTTTCAGGGGCTCTGAACTCTCTTTTCCTGGTCTTTCAGTATCTGGCGCCTGAGGTGCTTCATAAGCAGCCCTATGATAGAACCGTGGACTGGTGGTGCCTGGGGGCCGTCTTATATGAGATGCTGTATGGCCTGGTGAGTAGCCCATTGAGAATTGGGGAATATTGCCCTGGGTTGATACATTTCTCCCTCTAGATTCATCTGGGCATACAAACCCTTTTGCAGACTTGATCATCATGTCTCTCCCTTTATCAGTAAGCTTAACAAATGCTGATGTGACAGGCATATTGGTTAAATTATTGGTGTCTTAAGATAAACCCTTACCTGGTGGATTTTTCTAAGTTCACACTTTACTAGGTTTGACCACACTTAATGTATGTAATGTATGGCTTATTAGCATCTACTCCCACCCCCCATCAGGGTGGCAAAATACAGACACTGAAAAATCCAGGGCAAAGAAAACCTATCAAGTGATAGACTTTGTCAAATCCAGCTTCATGCATTACAGTCTGAGTCTTTACTGGTAATGAGTGCTCTCCAGAACTTCCAGTTGACTAGTGAGTAATCCTCCCCCTTCTTTCAGCCTCCCTTTTATAGCCGAAACACAGCTGAGATGTACGACAACATTCTGAACAAGCCCCTCCAGTTGAAGCCAAATATTACAAACTCTGCAAGACATGTCCTGGAAGGCCTCCTGCAGAAGGACAGGACAAAGAGGCTGGGTGCCAAGGATGACTTTGTGAGTCACTTTTCCTGTCCTCCTGGGCTGTCTGGGTAGAGCACTAGATCTCACTACCCTTCTTGAATTTTAGGCATCTAAATTCATGTTTCTTTCTCAACAGATGGAGATTAAGAATCATGTCTTCTTCTCCCTAATTAACTGGGAAGATCTCATTAATAAGAAGATTACTCCCCCTTTTAACCCAAATGTGGTGAGTAGCTCTCTTGGGCATATATGGAAACCCAAGGGCTTCTCTTTTAAGGCAGAGTTGATGGCACTGGTGGGGGTGGGGGGCCCCCCAAGGAATAAATTGGCAGATATTTTATTCATAAACCATTATTTTACCCACAGAAAAAGTAGAACTTCTATCTCAATGAAGCTCACATAATTTTTCAACACATTTATGAATTAAAGTAGCAAAAGACAGACAGAAAACATGACCTTCATAGTTTAAACTTTACATGGCCTGTGGGTTTTGTGCTTGAAATGGTTTGTGATGGTCTCTATATAGCTCCTAAAGCTTGCACAAGAATTTCCCTGCCTTGTCTCCACTGTGAATTCTTGACATGGAGCATGTTTTGTTTTGTTTTCCTCTTCCTGCAACAGAGCGGACCCAGCGACCTGCGACACTTTGATCCTGAGTTCACTGAAGAGCCGGTCCCCAACTCCATCGGCCGGTCCCCGGACAGCCTCCTTCTCACAGCCAGCGTCAAGGAAGCAGCTGAGGCCTTCCTGGGCTTTTCCTATGCACCTCCCATGGACTCTTTCCTCTGAACGGTCTTAGGGTTGGTTGCAAAGGATTTTTTAGTTAACCTTTTGGCAGAGCTGCCAGCTGACAGGACATCTTAAAAGAGAATTTGCACATCCCTGGAAGCTTGCACATCTTGGCAGTCTTATTGCACACTGTTTGCTGGAAGCTTTTCGAAGAGCACATCCTCCTCAGTGAGCTTGTGAGATTTTCCTCTTTATTCTTCCTTCCAATGTGGTGCTATCTCTGAAATGAGCAGTAGAGGGCCGCCCGAGACAGATGCAGTGGTCTCATTGGCAGGCGGACGCTGTTTTGAGAAGGAGCTTCTGGAGGTCTGTCCGGGCCACGATAACGAATCTTATGAAATGTGCCTTTTCTGATGAGATCGTGTTAGCTCCAAAGCTTTTCCTGTTGCCGAGTGTTTTCGTTCTCTGTTTCTCCTTGTGGACTCCCTGTGTGATCTGCCGTATGAGTGTGGTATGCTTGCTCACAGAAGGACTCAGTTATAGGCATCAATGTGACACTTGCAGGACACTACAACGTGGGACATTGTTTGTTTCTTCCATATTTGGAAGATAAATTTATGTGTAGACTGTTTTTTTTTTTTTGTAAGATATAGTTAATAACTAAAATTTATTGAAAATGGTCTTGCAATGACTTGTATCCAGATGCTTAAAGAAAGCATTGCTGCTACAAATATTTCTATTTTTAGAAAGGGTTTTTATGGACCAATGCCCCAGTTGTCAGTCAGAGCCTGGTGTTTTCATTGTTTAAAATGTCACCTATAAAATGGGCATTATTTATGTTGTGTTTTTTTTTTTTTTTGCATTCCTGGTAATTGTATGTATTGTATAAAGAAAGTCTGTACATTGGGTTATAACACTAGTATATTTAAACTTACAGGCTTATTTGTAATGTAAACCACCATTTTAATGTACTGTAATTAACATGGTTATAATATGTACAATTCTTTCTCCCCTCCCTACCACACACCTTTTTGTGTGTGTGATAAACCAACTTTGGTTTGCAATAAAACCTTGAAAAGTATTTACAGAAATTGTGTCCTGTGCATTATTTTATATATTTCAGTTCAGGGAACAATAGTAGATACATTTAAAATAAAAAACCAGGGAAATGCTGCTGTGATTGACAGTGACTCGCTTCCTCCAGAAGCATCAGCCTCTGACTCCAGAAGAGAATAGGGCAGTCTTAAAGTCTCTCTCTTTTTTTTTTTTTTTCCGGGCCACACTGTGCGGTTTGCAGAATCTTAGTTCCCCAACTAGGGATCAAACCCATGCTCCTGGCAGTGGAAACTCTTGAGTCCTAACCACTGGACCACCGGGGAATTCCCTAAAGCCAATTTCTATCTGGGGGCTTTACCAGCATTCTATGATGTCAGTCATTATCCACAAATCTATCCAAACAAATCCTTGTCCATTTAACTGCCTCAAGGACAGTCATGAAGTAATGTTCCCTATGTTTATTGCCTGCCCTGTGAAGTTGGCTATTTGTCCCGACCTTTGTCTTGTCTGAAGTAACAGGTAATTCTTTAACAAATACTTGAATGCCTTCACTGGACCAAGCTCTATTCTAAGTACTGAAGATAAAGCAAGAGAAAAGCTGACACATCTCTGCCCTTACAGAGCCTGATGGGAAAGGCAGACTTGGTCAATAAAGCAGTTTGTTGAAATGGAAATCTAGATAATAGTCTGCAAGTCTAGGAGAATGCCACTAAAGAGGATGAGGATAAGTGGCTATGTTCCCAAAATGCTGAGCCGACAGGACTCCTGGTTCCTGAGAGTAACCAGAGCCGAACTGAGTCCAGTGTCAGCTCCGAGAAGGAGCCTGAAGAGACACATCCCCGACTTGGATCAGAAGCCTCTGGAGCTGGTATGCATCCGGCATGGCGTGGGCCCACCTGTACTCGCCCCACTGGAATAGTTGCTGTGGGAGAAGGAAAAAGAGCATTGTGGGAGATCATCATCTTGTACACAAGTTGTTTGGACTTTTTCTCTTTTCTAGGCCTTCCAGAAATTCCTCCCATACACAGGATCCTCCAATAGTTGGTCTTGCGACTGTAAGCCTGCTGCACATCCTTTATCTTGACCTCTCAGTTTGCACAGGGATTTCCTTGGGGACAGTCATTTTCCCTTTTATCATGGCTCTTATATCTTGCTTAAGATATAAGATCAAGCTCTGATCAAGCTCTGCATTTGAGTTACTGCTCTTCCCTCCAGACACTAGCTGCATTTTAAACCCCTTACCTACTACAAATGCCCAAATCAACTACATGCTTGCTAAGTCACTTCAGTTACGTCCAACTCTGTGACCCCATTGACTGTAGCCCATCAGGCTCCTCTGTCCATGGGGATTCTCCAGGTAAGAATACTAGAGTGGGTTGCCATGACCTCCTCCAGGAGATCTTCCCCACCCAGGGATCAAACTTGTGACTCCTCTGTCTCCTGCATTGACAGGTGGATTCCTTATTACTAGCGCCACCTGGGAAGCTCAAAAGTCAACTACAATGATAAAGAAAATCTATAAAGTCCTAGTAAAGATTGATCCTAGTCCTGACAAAAGGCTTTCTGTGTGTCTTCCCCTCATTCTCATGATGAATAACAGTTAAGAGTCCCTCTATGAACAAAAAGTACTTAAAACATTTTTATCTGAACTTGGGTCTTTCAGTTGGCATTCTCCCATCTAATTAGACATTAGGAGCTAATCATGGATTACAAAGCATTTTAATCTTTTGAGGGTATAAATGTGGCTTCTGGCTTCAGTCAGTTGCTATGTAAGATCTGATATACATTGCTGGAGAGCAGATAAGAGCCAGAGGAGACCCGAGTGTTGTCACACAAACAGGAGGAGATTAGATCAAACACAAGTGGGTGGGAAGGGAACCGGGCCAGAATAGGGAAGTCCAGAAAGAACAAAGGATCAATATATTTAAATTTAAAAAAAAGCAAATATTTACTAAACACTATGATGTCGAGTAGTACATGTGCAGAAGTATCTTTTATCTAGGGGTGTGGGACACATCTTTGTCAGCATTTGAAACTACATTTGAGCATGATGGTGGATAAAAGGAACAATTCACTTCTCCATAGGTTTTCAGCTGTATAGCTGCTCAAATATGGATTTAGGGGGAATGTGTTCAACTAAGATTCCCACAAATTGAAGTGGGACTTTGAAACCACTGCTACCATGAAGATAACTCAAGTACCATGCTTAGGGAATTTGCCATCTACTTGGGGCACCCACCCATGGTATAAGGCTGGTGGAGAATGAGGGCTAAAGGGAACCTCATAAGTCTAGAAGTTCTCTGTGGAGTTGGCTGCCTAGGGGTTGGCTGCCTAGAGCAGGCTTCTAAACTCTCTAGGTTACTAGAATCTCCCTAGAGATTCTGTTTCTAGGGAGTCTAAAAGGATATACGCCTTAAGAATTAGACAACATGAACAGTTAATACTATAGAATTCGTACTACATGCCAGGCGTTGCTCTAAGTACTTTATACAAAATTCATTGACCCCATGATGTCAAAGTGAAGAAATTAGCACAGAAAGGTAATTTGTGGGGACATGGTGAGGTTAGAAGTCAAATCATGATAGTCTGGTCCCAAAGCCTATGCATGTAACCACTACCCTATTCTGCATAATGTCACTTCTTAAGTGACAAGAATATAGAAGCCAACACTTCTGTGCTTGTTAGTCATTTACTTCCTATTTCACTAGACTTTTATTCAGATACTTTCTAAGTGTCATGCTAAGGTAAGGACAGAAAAAAGAGAAAGTGGGGTGGGGAGGGAGAAAGAAAGAATTTTCAGTTATAGAACTTCCCTGGTGGTCCAGTGGTTAAGACTCCGTGCTTTCACTGTGAGATTATGGGTTCAATCCCTGGTCAGAGAAGTTCCGTATGCTGTGTGGTGTGACAAAAAAAAAAAAAAGAATTTGCAATTATAACATAGACATTTATAAGTTGTTGATGAAGATGAGATGCAGCTGGAAATGCATATTGCAGTGAGTATAAATCAGTACAACCATTTTGGAAAAATGTTTGGTATTTTCTACTAAATAAAGATGAATATATTTATAAATTATGACCCAGTAGCTTCACTCCATGGTATATGCACCCCAAAGAGTGCACATATATTCAATAAAAAGTTTGCAATGATATTCACAGTAGGACTATGTATATGAGCCTCAAAATGGCAACAATTCAAAATGTCTCCCAACAGCAATATAATTAGTAAAATGAATAGATATAATGTAATACCATATTATAATAAAAACAAATGGATAATTGCTATATATGATAATGGGGAATAAACCTCACAGACATAGAAACCGTACTGAATGATTTGATTTATATAAAATTTGAAAGCAGGCTAACAAAACAAAGCTGTATAGAAGTCAGGATCTGATTGCCTTTGGGGACGGGAGAATGGAGATAAAAATTAAGAGGGTAAGCGAGGGGGCTGGTCTTCTGGTTGCTTGCTGGTAATTTCTTGATCTTGGTGGTTTCAGACTTGATTTTGCTTTTTGATATATCATCAAGCTAAATACTTATGTGACTTTTCTATATGCTTGTTATATATCAATAAATATGTTTATTTAAAAATATATGGAATTTCCCTCGTGGTCCAGTGGTTAAGAATCTGCCTGCCAATGCAAGCTACAAAGGTTCCATCCCTGGTCCAGGAGGATTCCACATGCCACACGGTAACTAAAGTCAGTGTACCACAACCACCGAGCCCACACCTGGAGCGCGTGCTCTGCAGTAAGAAGAGCCACCACAGTGAGAAGCCCATGCAGCGCAACCAGAGAGGAGCCCGCACTCACCACAACTAGAGAAAGCCCGTGCTCAGCAACAAAGACCCAGCATAGCTAAAAGTAAATAAATAAAACTGAAAAACATATGATGTGATAAAAATAGGATGTTATGGGAACCCAGAGGAGGAACATCTTATCCAGTTTGGGGGTCAAGTAAAGGGGTTACATTTTCAGGGAATTTGGGACAGAGAAGATTAGGGAGATCCTGAGGGTCCAGATAGGTTGTCTTAGGAACTGACTCTTGAAGTTGAGGCAGAAAAGAGGGCATTCCAGGTCTGGAGAGTTGAGGTGGGGGTGCCAGAGGGTAAGCTGCATAAGTACAATGAATGGAATATTGGAAAAAGGGTGGGGCTCAGAAAGACCTAGGTCAGACTCCCAGCTCCCCCAACCCACTTTGTTGCACTGGACAAGTAGTAACTTGGGCAAACACCTCCTAATTTCAGTTTCTTTAGGGAGGAAACATGCATCCCCTGCCTGTTTTTTCAGTTATGCAATGAGACAAGGCCAGAAGGAACTGGAATTTTAAAATGCTAGTTAATTTCATCTTTGCCCACTCATTACTTTTCTCGATTTCCACTTCTCTTTAGCAGATTATAGGGGGGAAATGTATTAAAGAGTGGCAAGAAGTCATTTTGAATAGGGAGATGGACCTTGTGACTGATGTTCCCGAAAGTCTTGTGAAGTTTAGGTTTCACTAGGTAGTAAAATGAAACACTTGGAGGTTTTCCATGAAGAAAAGGCATGATCGAAAGGCACGTTCTGGTGATTCTTGGCAAGAGCTGTAATTGTGGGGATAGCTTTGGGATTAAAAAAATAATAAGGAAGCCACTTAGGAGACTTCTGACAATCATTCCATTGCTGGCGGGAAAAAAAGGACAGAGAGAGATTTTGAAGGCCTCAAATCAATGGAACTTCGTGAATTGATGGGAATGAAGGAAGAATAAGGATGTATTAATGTAGTTTATTTCTTTAACGTAATTGACTCCACTTATTGGAGTGGTTGTCTCAGCTGCAACAATACCATTTAGGACAAAAACCACCCACTAGTTTCTCCAATATCCCCAGGATGTGATGAATCAGCCAATAGATAATCAATCAGTGTACTTGGCAAGGCAAGATGTTACTCATTGTACTCAATCTCTACCCCATCCTGTTAAGACATTTCTCACCTCATCCATCAAAATGCTCCTAAAATCCTACTCTATATGCCTCAGGCCTTGTCCTGGGAGCAGAATGATGTTAAACCTAACCTGCTGTGAATCAGAACAACACTTCTATTAAGAAAAACACACTCACCCACATTAATTAAACCCAACTGGAGAAACCGGTTAAATGTGTTTTCACATTGCTGAAAATTGTTAACCAGTCAATAAAACTAACAAATTATTATCTCTTAGATTTCATGTGGCTGACCTAGGATCTTTCCTAGTTTGCTTTGGCCACTGCATATCTGCTCTATAAGAACACGCTTCACACACACACACACACACACACATACACACACACACATGTTTTGCTTGCGTTCCACACCTTTTCTGTGAAGGACTCTTGCAGCAAGAACAGAGTGGTCCTAGATGCTTATTCAGTGTTTACCTATAACATTATGTTTGTGTGTTTGGACAGCTTGGAAACCGTGGACGCTGACAGGCAGGGTTCTCGGTTTCCTCCTTTCGGTGTGATTTGTTCTCTGCCCCACCTACTGTACCAGAGCAGGCATGATGACGATGCTGTAACAACAATATAGAGGGTACAGACTGTTCACAAGAAAACACATGGACAGATAATCACCCTGGTCAACAGCAGAACAAGGATTATGAGCATGAAGACATAGTGTCACTTTATAGACACATACATAAAACAGATGAGTGGCTGCCAATTTGTTCGTGACATCCGGTTGGTTTTAACATGGTTCTGCTCAACCTTGTTTTACTGCCACTTTGGCATTCCAGAGGCCAAAGTCATCGCCTTCCCCAGCCAGACCTAAGCCATCTGATTTCAAGTGTGTGGCAGTGTTGCTAGTGAAGGTCAGGACAAATCTATTTGTTTTGGTGGTAATTAATTAGAGTTCACTTCATTAGATTAATTAGGGTTAATCTGGAAACAACTTGGAGTCCGAATTGCAAACAATGATTATATTTTCCTCTGAAAGATCATGGAAAAGGGACATACAGAAAAGATCTGATGCTTGAATTAGATTATATGCTACCTAATAATAATGGACAATTTGGGATAAGTTTAGAGAAAATACAGTCTCTCAAACATATGTGACAACTATTAAAATCACAGCAAACAGAAGAATAGATAATTAGGGAGGAGGAAAGAATGTGAAATACATGATGCTTCCTTAGATTTTCTTTTTTTTTAGTGTGTAAATGGATAACATGCTGTTGTTAAAGTAAATAAATAAAAACTTGATGGGTCAAAAGAAGTAATAATTTCACAACTGTCTCGATGCTCAACAATTCCCATCCCAATTTTCGCTTGTTGGAGATAACCAATAGTAAGCTTTTTTGTGTGTATTCTTTCAGAAATTTGATGTGCATAGGCAAGCAAAAGGCTTCCAATAACACAGAATTAGGATTTTAAAGGTGGGACAGAGGAAGTGTCTTGGTTGCTGGTTGATTTTTTTTTTAAGTTGTCCTAATTGTTCATACTTTTTAAAAGTTCAAACTCTCACTTGTGTGAGTCTAGGGCTTAAAACGTTTCTGTGTAATGCAACTCTTACAGCTCTTGTCGACTTTTTCATCTGGTGAAATGAAGACACAGCAATCTGGTTTCATGTTGCAGAACAAACAAAACAGTAAGCTCACTGAGACAGGGGACTTGACTTTCAAGGTTGCCCTTTGCAGCTGTGCATGACTTTTGCCTGGTCCACAGTGCTTAAAACCTAACAGCTCAGCAGCTTCACTCTGGCTACACTCTTTCTAACACAGCTAGGAATCATCTTGATTTTCCAGCTGTTTCGTGCCTACAGCATACCTGAATGTTTCCATAAAAGTGACCTGAGGAGGGGGATAATACTTTCCCTTCCAACCATGCCCACATTCCTTCAAGTCATTCTTTCTATCAACTATCCTGTCCTTTCCAATATCATAGAACCATAAAAATGTCAGGACATGGGAGTCACTACCAGCTCCAGGGGTCATAAACTCAGTGCCTTCAGGAGCCAGGGCTGTAAATCCGATTCGATTAAGACAAAAGAAGCCATGAACATGCTTTTTCTCTTAAAAGCATTGAAATTAAAATCATAGTTATAATCAAAACGAAAAACCACTAGTTGGCCAAGTGAAATGAGTCTGCGACCAGAAACTTCTGCAAGTGTTATAGTCTAATGTCATATGCAATTATGTAAAATTCAATGGGCCATCCTTTCTTTTGCATTCTTGTCTCTTCATACAGGAGCAACACACCTATAAGCAAAATCCCAGAAACCAAGGAGTGAAAGCTCTGCTTCTCCAAACCGGGCAGCAGCGGGAAGGAAGCTCACGTGGACACTAGTTTGGCATCGTGCTGTGCGTGCTCAGTCGTGTCCTGCTCTTTGCGACCCCATGGCCTGCAGCCCGTCAGGCTCCTCTGTCCATGGCCTGCAGCCCGCCAGGCTCCTCTGTCCATGGCCTGCAGCCCGCCAGGCTCCTCTGTCCATGGCCTGCAGCCCGCCAGGCTTCTCTGTCCATGGGCATTCTCCAGGCAGGAATACTGGGATGAGCTGTCATTTCCTCTACCAGGGGATCTTCCCAACCCAGGGATCGAACCCGTGTCTCCTTCATCTTCTGTAGTGGCAGGTGGGTTCTTTACCACTGAGCCACCTGGGAAGCCCAGTTTGGCATTAGATAACACAAAATCCATCACTCCAGCTTGACAGAGACTGTTCTCAGCTTCTAATCATTTGCACACACCTGGTGGCCCCAGTGTCCATCAGAATTTCATCACCAGCTTTGGAAAGGAAGCGGAGAGGCTCCCTGGTTTATGATCCAGGAATATTTAAGGCACCTTCTTTAGAGCAGACCATTCATTGACTCATACATTATTTATAACCGTCTAAAAATTTTAATATTTTCTATAAAAGAACATGGAAAAAGATGACCAGGCTCTCCTGGGCCCCAAAGAACAGGAAGCCAAGAGATATGTTGAGGGACAGCAGTGTAATAAATTAGGAAAATCTCTAATTGTTGAAACTCAGTCTCTCTGAGCCTTGGTTTCTTTTCTCCCAAATTAGGACTAAAAGCACTTCTCTTGTACTGTAGAATATCTGAGGTAACATGTCAGAGTGCTAAAAATGTATTTTAATTTAACAAGACAGTAAATAATGGTGCTGTTGGTACTTGCCCGGGGAGTGAGGAGCTGGGACGCGAAGACCTGTCTGTAAGTTTCATAACCTAAAACGTGGCTTCCAATCAGCTCCTCTAACCGTGTGCCTTTGGAAGCATGGAGAGCAGTCTTGTGTGCTCAGATTCCCAGGCATGCCACACTTCCAGCCGCAACCAGTAAATTGTAGGCTCTTAATTAACAACAACAACAAAAATTACTAAACAGAAAATGCAAGTCTCTATTTCAATATTTTTTAAACTCTGTTTAAATGAAAATCCCACAGTGAAGAAAGGGACAGAGAGATAGAGAAATAGAGGGAGAGAAAGTGATAAGAGACAGAGAGATAAGAGAAAAGGAGAGTCTGATAACATGAATCCTTGTCATTATTCAACATAATCCACATAGTTTTCAAGGTCCCAGCCATGCAAAACAAATAAAACTAGAAAAAGACGTAAGAAGTTTAAGAATCAGGAAAGAAAAGACAACATTGTCATGGCTGCACAAATTATTTACACAGAAATGCCAAAGGGATCAACAAACTATAAAACCTGTTTGGAAGCTCATCAAGAATGCCTCATCCAGTATCTACCTATACAAATCAGTGTTTCTCTACCAGCAATAAAAGTTCTAACTTTTAGTACAGGAAAAAAATTTTTTTTTTTTTTGTTGATAGAGAAAAAAAAAATAGCTTTATTATGTTATGTATGTTATGTTAGTGGACCGGATGTCATAATTTTGCAAACATATTGATCCTCCCAAAATTTATGTTCAGTAAATTTCCAGTGTAAATCTAAAAGGATTTTTCTTGGAGAAAACAGAATATTTACTAAATGATGTTAGGAAATTTAGCTCATTATTTGCAGAAAAATAAATTAGATCTCTGTTTCACATGACATTTAAAAACAAACATCATTTAAATTGAAAAAGACCTAAATATGAAAGATAAAACTATAAAGGTAATAAAGTGAAGTCGCTCAGTTGTGTCCGATTCTTTGAGACTCCATGGACTGTAGCCTATCAGGCTCCTCCGCCCATGGGATTTTCCAGGCAAGAATACTGGAGTGAGTTGCCACTTCCTTCTCCAGGAGATCTTCCCGACCCAGGGATTGAACCCAGGTCTCCGCATTGTAGGCAGACGTTTTACCGTCTGAGTCACCAGGAAAGTCCAATAAAAGAAAATACCAAAAAAAATATACTGCTATTGATTAGTTAACTAATGATCAGACACAGCAAGCTGCCACCTTCGGGTTTGAAAGGCTAAGAGAATCTTCAGTATGGGACTCATCATTTGAACATCATTAAAGAATGGGAAGAATTTTCATGAAAATGGAGTAAGTTTCCACAGAAAGTAATGAAAACCTACATTTACAGAATGCTTCCCACCATTACATATTAACTCATTTTATGTTATTAGACTAGTGAGGCAAATGGTAAAAAATTTTCCATTCCCTTCTTGCAGATGCTAAAATAGAACCTCTAAAAAGTTTACATTAATAAATGCCCATGGCTCTGACACCAGACCTTGGGGCGCCTTGTGAGTACCCTGGTATCTTTACTGAGCAGTGAACCCCACCTCAGCCCCAGGAATGTGTAGCCCAGCTATTTCAGTCTCCCTTCCACAGAAACTGTCTTTTTGAGACAGACACTTGAAAGTGGAGAAAGGAACCAAAGGTTACCAATAAATAACTTTGGAATAAGCAGCTCAAAAGTGAATGGGCCATTTTAAAGAGAAAATCTCCATTAACATGTATTACAAATCTCCAGAAAGGCAGTTTCTAATGATTAATGGTGTCTAAAGTCGGTGTTTAAGGGATAGGAATACACAGGCTACATTCCTCATAGAGCTGTTTTAAGAATAAAAGGAAAGAAGAAACTTTTACATACAGGCGTAACTTTAGAAATTTTCTGACACTCTTTAAGTGGTCAGCATCAGTCTGCAGCGCCGCCCAGTGGACGCAATGATGCCTGACTCTTACGTCTCTTCCCCTCGTCTGGGGTAAATATCACCTTTATCACATGTCTGTTACTGAGGCATTTTGTTCACATTCTGTAGATTTCTCTCAGATTTTTTATTTATAAATATTGTTTATATGAATTATTGCCAGTGAATTTTATTTTGATAAGTCAAGACAGAAAGAAAAAAAAAGCCAAATTTTAGGTCACGAATTCATATTTCACTCAGAATGCTTCACCTTTCTCAGTAGTCCTCATGAGAATTACAACCCCGGTGTTTGATAAACAGTCAGTGATTTAACATGAAGAGATAAGCTGGGAGTGTTATTGGAACCATCCTATTCCTTCTTGACTTGCCCATAAGTTGTGTTTAAAATTGCTGAGTTCACACCTGAAGCTTTTCTTGTTATATTTCGCTCATTCATATGCAAAGCACTGCTTTAATTATAAACAAAAATTATTGAGTATGTTTCAGTGTTAGGCAATGAGCTTAGTGCTGGTGATAGAATGACAAGCAAAAAGGAACAAAGGTCCCTGCCTTCAGGGAGTTTTCAATCTAGTCAAAGACCTACACAATAATTAAAATAATCACACTATCAACTGAAAAATATAAAAAGCACAACCTAGAAGTTGAAAATTATATTTTGTTCAGCAGACAAAATGGAAGACTTAAGCCCAAGAGGCAGCCTCTCGGATAACTCTGCTCTGAAGAGGTAAGGGAGGAGCCAGGAGTTTTTGCCACAAAGTCTAGATAGTCAGAGCTTCAAATGATTACTGTTAATTAAAGAAAACCAGATATCTTGAGTTAATGAGTTTAGCACTTTTCCCTGTTTGGGAAGATGTAAGCGGCTGGGATCGTTGAAATCATTCCTTTGACTGCACCTCAGCCACCTTAGTCAGTATCCTGTTCTTTTGCATCTCAAGTGCCCTCTGGGTGCGTCTGCGGGCGTGGGTGAGGGCTTGCCAACGAGAAACCCATTGTCATCATCCTCAGTCCCCTCAGGGGTCACCGTGGTGGGGGGTGAGGTGGGGGGTAGCAAGTAGTGACTTGCTGGCTGCAACATCCTCTGTTGCCAGATAGGCAGGCAACGTTTTTAGTCACAGTACAAAAGTTATTGCCTTACTTAGCTCAGGAAATGAGAATATTTGTTTCACTGTGGTTTTTAATGCTGTTGTTGTTGTTTTTAATATCAAGAGTCTAACTTTTCTTCTTATACATCTGGGTGTTTGGGGGGCAGTGGGTTTGCAGTGGAAGACATTAAAGCTCTTTTGTTTAAATTCATTCTGACAATCAGCAGGAAGGGGTGTGCTCTCCATGTTACAGGATAATTGTGTGAAGCTGTGAAATGTCAAGTCGGAAACACCAAATAAAGCTGTGTTCTCTTACTAGCCTTGTGATCTTAATCAAATGATTTTATCTCCCTGATACTTTTTCTTTTCTATAAATTGGAAATAATGATGATACCTACCTTGATGAGGGAAAGCCATGAATATTACAGTGCACGATACATAATATGTGATTAATACTTTGCCTAAAATATCATCTAATCAAAGGTCCCATGATTATTAATGCATCACTCATATTTCACTGGCCCCTAAAATGGTACAAAAAATTTAAAATAATAAGAAAAAATGTAAATGTGTAAAAGCAGGCAGAAATTAGTGTTTTTAAGAGCATGGTATACAACATTGCTGTCTTTGAATGCAAATACAAGTTACTCACAATTCCAAGACATCGAGTGAAATACTGAAATTCTTATTTAATAGCCGAAGAGTTGGGCTTAGACAGATGTTCAAAGTCAATTGGTCTAATGAAGGCGGAAGCAAAACTTAATTGGTTATCTTAGGTCTCATAACTAGTTACAAGCAGAAATGGAACTAAAACACAGGGCTCTTACTTCTTGGCTTGCCTCTTTAAACACCATCAGAAAGAATGGCTACTTCTGGATATCCACACAAGGTGAACAGAGCAGTCTCCTCAACATTGTTGGAAGGCTTGCCTTGCAGACAGATTTTCAGGTCATTCCCCCTTATGTATGAGCAGAGGAAACGTGTCAAATGCTGTTCCAGTTGTAAGAGAGTTTTCTGTCCTACTGAAAGTATACACAGTCCTGGACATAACTCAAAATAGCTCAGAAGGGAGGGAAAGATGAAAGAGCTAACATCTGGTGAAACCTACCTATGTATTAAGCACTGTAGATACATTATCTTATTTCGTCAGTTAAGTACTGTCATTCCTGAGTTATGGAGAAAACCTGGGGCTAGCGAGGGCAAATAACATTTCCATAGAGAGTAAACAGCAAAGACAGGCCTCAGGTCAGTCCTGCAGACCCCAGAGATTCTGGTATTTCCACTGCTTCCAGTCAGAAGAGTGACAGAGGAAAACAGAGCATGTTTCACACTGACCTGAGTATATTTCCCTCTTTATGATATCCAGTCACCCAGCTGTCATGGACCTTACTCTACATGGCATCAAGAAATTGCAGGCTGCTAATGTCAGTTTCTTCACTTTTTACAGAGGAAGTTAGGGAGGTTAAAATCCCTCTCAGAACATTACTAGAATTAAAGCAGTGCTGTTAAAATAAGTACACGTGATTTTCTACTGTCTGCTTGGAGGAAATCCACGTAGACTGAGTTTTTATTAATATTTCTCTTCTTCTGGAGCTCTGACTCCATATTTTTGCTATTTTTCCCTCTGCATCATGGACTTTTGAGAAAGGCCCACAGGGTGGGTCCTCCTCAGCTCGTGTCCTCATCGTCAAATATGATGTGGGGAAGAAGGAAAACTGGAAGTCAGAGCTACCTGGGCAAGAGCCTGGTATCATGAGACCTCGATATTAATTTTCCAGATGACTTTGCTGCTGAGTTGGCATAATATCTCTGTGACATGAGAAGACTGAAAGCAGGTAATAAGGTTAGAAATCTGCCTGCAATACAGGAGCCTCAGGAAAGTGAAAGTGAAGTTGTTCAGTCATGTCCGACTCTTTGCAACCCCATGGACTGTAGCCTACCAGGCTCCTCCGTCCACAGGATTTTCCAGGCAAGAATGCTGGAGTGGGTTCCCATTTTCTTCTCCAGGAGATCTTCCTGACCCAGGGATTGAACCCAGGTCTCCCACATTGTAGGCAGACGCTTTACCGTCTGAGCCACCAGGGAAGGAGCCTCAGGGGACCCAGGTAATAAGGAATCTGTCTGCAGTGCAGGAGCCTCAGGACACCCAAGTTTTATCCCTGGGTCGAGAGGATCCCCTGGAGGAGGAAATGGCAGCCCACTCTAGGATTGCCTGGAGAATCCATGGACAGAGGAGCCTGGCGGGCACAGTTCATGGGGTCGCAAAGAGTCGGACATGACTAAAGCGACTTGGCAGCAGCCATAAGGTTAATGGAAGGACTGTGTCTGCAAGATCCCCCGAGTCCTGTGCCGCGAGAGCAGTGCACCACCATTGGCACTGACAGGCACACGCACACGGAGCTCCGACAGTCCCGGAGACCTTTCAAAACCTATGCATTGTACCTGGGCCTGCTCAGCCTGTGACTTCAGATTTCACATACTCTTTCAAATGGAAATGTCCCGTAAAAAGGTCCATTAGAGAGGCATCCCACACTCTCCTGAAGAGGGCTGGTGAGCTGCTGGTGTTCTCCACTCAGGGCTGTGTTCCAGGGAATGGCTCCTCCCTGCGCTCTGATACGTGAAGTCAGGAGCAAACCCAAGAAAGTCAGAACAGGACAGACAGAGACCAAACTAGATCATGCATCTCAGCCCTGGATATACTGGTCAAGGTCTTTCCTGTCTCAGGACTTCCCGTTTGCTCTTCTCTCTTCCTGTAAGGCTTCCCTGATAGCTTAATTGGCAAAAAATCCACCTGCAATGCAGGAGACCCTGGTTGGATTCCTAGGTCGGGAAGATCCTCTGGAGAAGGGATAGGCTTCCCACTTCAGTATTCTTGGGCTTCCCTTGTGGCTCAGCTGGTAAAGAATCTGCCTGCAATTCAGGAGACCTGGGCTCGATCCCTGGGTTGGGAAGATCCTCTGGAGAAGGGAAAGGCTACCTATGTCAGTATTCTGGCCTAGAGAATTCCGTGGACTGTATAGTTCATGGGGTTGCAAAGAGTCAGACACGACTGAGCAGGTTTCACTTTCACTTTTCACTTTCTTCCTGGAAGGCAGCCTCACCTGCTCTACGTTTTGGTGAAGATGTGTTCTCTCTGTTCTGTCTAAAGCAGCTCCCTTAGAAATTATTCTGTCTCCCCACCGTGTTTACTTCCTTGGTCATACCATGCTCTGCAATTGTTTATTTATGTCTCTTTGTAGAATGCAAGCTCCCTGAGGGCAGAGACTTTATCAAGTGGATCTCTTTGGAATCCCTAGTGCCTAAGCCTGGCACACGGTAAGTGTTCATTAAGTGTTTGTTGAGTGAATGAATGAATCATTCATTTGTGCAATACTTCCCATACATTTAAAAAACATCTCTGTGTTAGAAAAGCAAGGAGGATAGTACTTACATCAATGACAACTGGTCAATTAGTCAAAACAAAGAAATAAACAACAAAACAAATGAATGAACAAAAAAGTCAATAGCTTGAAATTCAAACTTGAGACAAAAAAGGAGCTATAGCATGCTATATGAGAGAGTTAGAATTCAGAACAGTTATTGAATCACACGAGATGAAAAATGATTATAAAATATAGAGAGAGTTTCAGATAAAATTTGAAAGAATCAACTTCACAGCTATTCAAACAAAAATGTTGGACTGAATAGCACATGGAAAGACTTCCCTGATGGTGCAGTGGATAAAAATCCACCTGTCAATGCAGGGGAAATGCATTCGATCCCTGGTCTGGGAAGATCCCACATGCCGTGGAGCAACTCAGTCTGGGAGTGGCACTATAAGGAAGAGTAGCCCCAGCTCGCCACAGCTTGAGAAAGACCACACAGCAGTGAAGACCCAGCATAGCCAAAAAATTAATTAATTAAAAAAAATTGTACATGTGAACATTAGCGAGTTTAATTGCTATGCATTTTCACATTTTCAGTATGAGTTAAGTGCAAATGAAGCTTCCAAAAATCAAATTGCTCTTAACAGAAATATTGTGTCCAAAAAAAAAAAAAAAGCCAGTTCTCCCCTCCACTTTTTTTAACAATAAATAATACCAAGAGAAGAAAATTTTGTTTCTATTGACAGCAAGGTATTCCAAGAAAACCATTCAGATGGAAAGGAGCAAGATGGCAAAATTAGTGAAAGCAGGTTCCATAAGCAAATATAGCAACTATCTAGCTGGGAAAGGAGGAGTTTGGGGAGACACTTGGTTTGAGAGGGGAGTAAAGGGGATATGCAGATGGACAGCATGATTGCTGTCTACAAAAATTTTGTGCAGAGCGGAATTAGTCATGTCTTGTCATGCTGTGTGGCAGGACAGAACTAGAAATGGGTGGAAATCAAAGGGAGGCTGATGCAATCTGAGGAGACAGCGAAATCTTGGTAGTGATCCCAGAGCTATTAGAGTTCCCCAGAGAAACAGAATCAATAGGACATATATATAAGAAGGCTTCCCTAGTGGTTCAGCAGTAAAGAATCCATCTGCAATGCAGAAGCCACAGGAGACAGATTTGATCCCCGGGTTGAGAAGATCCCCTGGAGGAGCTCATGGCAACTCACTCCAGCATTGTCGCCTGGAGAGTCCCCATGGACAAAGGAGTATGGCAGACTACAGTTCAACAGGTCACAAAAAGTCGGATACAACTAAAGTGACTTACCATACACGCATGCATATTTATATATGTATGTTACGTATAAAACGCACACACACAGACACACGAGATTTAGTATAGGATTTGGCTCACATGATAATGGAGGCTGAGAAGTTCCACCCTCTGCCATTTGCAAGCTGGAAAACCAGGAAAACCCGTGACATAATTCAGTCCGAGTCCAACGTCCCTGAGCACCAAAGTCAGAAGACAGGAGATGATGGATGTCCCAGCTTAAGCGAATGGAGCTTAAGGATACACTCCTCCTGTATCTTTCTGTTCTCTCCAGGCCCTCCACAGATCAGATGATGACAATCATTAATGAGGACTCACATTGGTGAAGACAATATTCTTTATTCAGTCTACCAATTCAAATGCAGGTCTCTTCCAAAAACACCTTCACAAACACACTCCAGTATCACATTTTGCCAGCTTTCTGGGCATCCTTGAATTCAGACAAGCTGACACATAAAATTAACCATCACATTCTACAACTGTTTTGGGGGGTGGGAGCGGGAAGTGGTGGGCAATTTGTACTGGAAATTCCTTCATCAGGTAGAGACCTGGACAGGTAACTCCTACATTCCCTTCTAGTTCTAAATATTTCACACTTCAGATAATCTCTCAGAAATGTCAAGAATCAAATAAACCCATTTAGAAGTATAGCAAAGTGCTCTACAGACATAAATCTATTATTTTTAGCTTCTATTAAAAATTTCTGCTGACATTTTATAACTTAAACCCAAGTTTTCATGCAATTTATTGAAATAACTAAGAGTCCTAGAATCAGATTATGACCAGGAAATGAAAAAGCCGTTCAGCTGACTATTTTAAGTGATCATGATATAGAGGTACCACATCGGTAGTTTACTTGCTGGGACAGACTACTTCCTGCCAAAACAAGGGGACCACATCCCACTCTCTTAGAGGCTTGACTAGAGTTACATTTATTTCAGCCTCTGATGTTTCACAAAAGAATCCTCAGGGAAATTAGAGTTAAGGAATTATCTGGGAAAAGCCTCATAATATTTATTTATTTTGAACCAGTATCACAGCAACTGCCAGAACAGCCTGGGACACGGCTTGGACATAGACATCCCCCAGGCTCCCCACTTCATTCCCCAATCTCCAACCAAACTCTCACAAGAGAGTATACGGCTCATATCACAGATTTCCCCATCAGTGTGGGTTGTGAGTTAGTGTACAGGAGGCTGAACACAAAAGCCTTCCTTAGAAGTGATAGTTAAAAAATACTCACTTGTTGGGGGGCAATTTAAAGCAGTCACTGAGAAAGATCACTTTGTGCAATCCAGATTGTCCAAAACACACCTGCTTCTCACCTGCATCATGGATGCTCAGGTAAAAGGGACACAAACCTCGGATCACACGGTTAGGATAAAATAAGTCACTTCAGAAGCAGAGCTGTGCTGACGAGGATGCAAGGCAGTTACTAGGCTCAGATGGAGATCAAGTCTGCTCCGTTTGCCAGCATGTGAGTATGTGGCAACTTCATAACATTCTTTCTGGAGGCGGTTCGTGCCAGTTCTTGTGCTTGCCTAAAATTACAGACCAAGTGCACTGAGTCACATCCAATTTCTAGATAGAAAAATTAAAATGAAGTGTGAGTAACCCTTAACCGATGAGAAGCAGCTTCCAAATCCAAACCTGGAGCTAATTTCCAGGAAGAAACTCCCAGGAGTCTAGCATCATTCCTGAGGGTCAGGGAGGGACAGAGCTAGCAGACACACTGAAGAGACTGGCTATTTTCCCTCAAGCTCCTCTTTTCTGAGACCTACTGTGTATGGATTGTTTCTGCTTCTCATGGAAGCCTTTGGCTACTGGCTTCTTCTATCCCATTTTCTCCTTAGAGCCCATCAGAAAAATCTGGCATCCTGGTTGTCTCCAATTTTTGCCAACTCCTGAACTTCAGGTCCTTTTAAATCCGTCCTATGTTAAGGCATTTGAATAAATGGATATAAGCACTGTGTTTTCTCTTTAGCCAAAGCTTTTAGTTTTATGAGATCGGGAAAATTGTTTTATATTTTTTTCTCCACCTTCAAAAATGGCAGTGGTTTGATTTTGAACTTTCTGTGGCTTCACAGTAAAAATGCAAGCAACATAAGAAATCGTATTATATCCATTGCATTTGGCACAAATACTGAGATCAAATAACCAGTAAAAATGTTATTAGTTTAACTTTTTCAAAGAGAGGCTATTCCTGGTCCATTATCCCACTGAGTAATGCAGATGCATTTTCTAAATTTTCTTTTCTTTTTTTTTTTTAATCTAAGAGTTAGAAGTGCTTTGTAAGTGGGGCATTGGGTTACATGTGTTGGTGCTATTATCATTCCCACTTTACAAGTGGGAAAAGTGAGAGGTTAAATATTCTAGAGCTAAGGCATAAGGGGTCTCTCCAGCCCGGATGTGAGGCCCTGTTGTTGTCAGGGGAGATTTTACCGGCAAGGTCACCAGCCCCTCTTCCTTGCTACAGATGAACTTCTGGTGCTGGTGCAGAAACTGCAGAAGGGCAACTGGTGGAAGCTCCCTGTCAACATGACCAGGTCCTTGCCTTGATTCTTTACCACCACATGTTTACTCGCCATTCTGAAGCATGTATTCAGAGAGGCAAAGCACACAGGGGTGAAAAGGTCTCTCTGAGAAATCCAAACCTGGTTACTTCCAAAGGTCATTCAACACAACCACCCCCAGCGAAATGAAACCTTAACTAGCCCAGATCTCCAAGCTGTAACAGCAGTAACAACCGAGAAGAGCAAAGAAAGAAATTGTCACCTTTCAGCTAATGCCACAGGGCTCATAGCGCCTTTTACCCCTCCCCCCCCCTTTTTTATCACTCCAGACTGGTGTCCTTTCCCACCAGGCTAGAGATCACCTGGGAAATGAAGACAGCTTTTATTCTTAGTCTCTATAGAACACCAAGCTGGAAATCAGCTGGAGACAAAGTCAACAAATAATGTTTCTTATCTTCCCAGGGGAAAATACGTTGAATTTCCTCTCCAGCTTAATATTTTGGATCCAAGCACGTTGTTCACTTCCTTTTATGACGCTAATCAAAAATTGACCATGTGCTTAAAAGAATACAGAAATGCTGGAACATGATTTTTAGTACCAACCTTTAATTATGTAAATGATATACAGTCATTCTTTTTGTATAAAACTAACATTACCCATAAGCTGAATTCTCTTTGATCATAATTTTAATCTAGTTCCTTTCCTTTGAAGGTAAAAAATTTAAAAAGGTAACAGTTTCTTGTATGATCGGTTTTGTTTTAGGTTTTATGTGAATTTATGTAGACCCACACAAATATACAGCATTATTTAGTGTACTTTCAACCTAAATATCATATCATAATACTCCACAATAGGTCATGAAGGCATTGTTCTTTTAATTGCAATGTATAAAATTGTGGTAGAATATGTCATGATGATTGTATTCATCTTAAACCTTTTTGCAGATTAGAATACTAAGACATGGGAGGAGTAAGTGACCCTAGGACACATAACTAGGGAGTGACAGAGCTAGGATTTGGTCTCTGGGGGTCTCCTTCTATACTCTGGGCTCTTTCTTATCCAAGACACTCTCTTACTTACAGCCTGGTTTTATTCTTTTCTAACTTATTTCCATTTGCCACTTAAAAAGTGGAAATCTACTTATTTTGGGAATAACAGATCTTATTAAACTGTGTGCAGAGATTTAGTTCAGATTGGAAAGCTATCTTCACAGTATTAGATGATCATGGTCTAGCCTTAGGCAAAGCAGTTATAACTTAGCAAAATAAAGAAAAGAGAAACTGTTTCGCTGTCACCTGTGAGACACAGAATGAAGTAAGGAGAACCTGAAATATAGAACCTGAAAATACATCAGGTTTGAAGCTTTGCAGAGAAGGGAACCCAAGGCAAATCAGATCATGAGCAAACCAGTCCTCACTAGACAGCCTGACTCTGTAGTCTTTAAAACCAGGCCCACGTGGCACTAATGGTTAAAAAAAAAAAAAAAAATCTGCCTGCCAATGAAGGAGATATAAGAGACTTGGGTTCTATCCTTGGCTGGGGAAGATCCCCTGGAGTAGAAAACGGCAATCCTCTCCAGTGTTCTTGCCTGGAGAATTCCATGGACAGAGGAGCCTGGTGGATTGCAGTTCATGGGGTTGCAAGAGTCAGACACAACTAAGCAACTAAACCCTCACCACCAGTTAATCTATGAGACTGAGCCATTCTACTTTAATATTTTTGAGACGATCTCAAACTAAGAAAAATTTCAGTACCAAAAATTTTTTCCTGAATTACTTCAGAGTGACTAACGTGTTGCCTCTTCACCCCCAGCTTTTTTAGTGTCTATTTCCACAAACAAAGCTATTCTCTCACATAACCACAATCAACCATCAAAATCAGTAAGTTGATATTGATAACATTACTATCATCTAACATATCCTTGGACTTCAATTTAGCTTTTCCATTTGTCCAATGTCCTTTCTAGCAAAAGTGCAGAATCATGTCTTGCATTTAATTGTCACAGGTCTTTAGTATCCTTCAGTCTGAAACAATTCTCCATCTTTCCCTTGATTTCATGACCTTGACGTCTTAGGTTTCAGCCCAGGTGTTTAGTAGAATATCCTTCAGTGTCAGTTGTTGATATTTCTTCATGATCTATTCAAATTACACATCTTTGGCAGGATTGTCACAGAAACAATGGGTTTTGCCTTACATTCTATTCAATGACACAGAATTTCAAATTGTCCTAATCCCCATAATATTACCTTGGACTGCTTGTTAAAATGGGTGTGATAGACTATAAAATTACTCTTTATTCCCTATACTTGATAAATATTTGGTCTTGTGCACGTGTGCTAAGTCACTTCAGTTGTGTCCAACTCTTTGCGACCCTACAGACTGTAGCCCTCTAAGGGGATTCTCCAGGAAAGAATACTGGAGTGGGCCGCTGTTCCCTTCTGCAGGAGATCTTCCCTACCCAGGGACTGAACATGTCTCCTACGTCTCCTGCATTGGCAGGTGGCTTCTTTATCACTAGCGCCACCTGGGAAGCCCCTGTGAGTGTCTTGTGACAGGAAGGAACTGAGACAGTGTAAATAAACCATTCTTCATCAAACTTTCAATTGACTCATTCCTTCACTTTTTTCAATATATACTCATTTCTTACTTTATTTAATAGGTCCTAATGCCATTATCATTATTCTAGTGCTCAAATTGTCCCAAATTTGGTATGTGGGGACCTCTCTAATTGGATTTCTATGTACTTTAATCATGTCACCATATTTTTTTAATGCTGAAATGATGTTGTTTATTTAAATGTTTGATGACACTTGGTAAGAACATAATAAGTATAGTTAGCTGCTAAGTCGCTTCAGTCGTGTCCAACTCTGTGCGATCCCATGGACTGCAGCCTACCAGGCTTCTCCGTCCATGGGATTCTCCAGGCAAGAACACTGGAATGGGTTGCCATTTCCTTCTCCAATGCATGAAAGTGGAAAGTGAAAGTCAAGTCGCTCAGTCGTGTCTGACTCTTAGCGACCCCATGGACTGCAACCTACCAGGCTCCTCCATCCATGGGATTTTCCGGGCAACAGTACTGGAGTGGGGTGCCATTGCCTTCTCCCAAGAATAGTTAGAGCCAGGAATAAACCATTCCCCATATTATTTGAACACTACTTTCTGGCAAAAGAGATGTTAATCTAGCCCTGAAATCAGCCATTTATCCAAAATGCTCTTGTTCCTTTTAGTGGAAAATGGTATTTAAAGACCAAGGGTGTTAGGTGCGCTTGTCGCTTTACTTAGTCTTGGGGTGTCACTGCTCCCAGGATTTCTCTGGGACTCTCTCTCTCTGCCCCCTCTCTCTGTGCCCACTCCCTCTCTCCCTCTCTGTCTCTGCCCTAGCTCTGTATCGCTCTTATCAGATTAAAGAGGAAACTTACATCAGTTTTTCTAATTCCAATTCAGTTAATTCTTGTCTTCTCTCATGATTGTAACTCCTCGTTTCAACAAGAGAAACCTGCTTTCTTTATCATTATCCTAGCACCAGGGGAACTTGGGCATATGCCAATTGGAGCAAATAAAACGGCCTCTCTGTGAGGTGGAAAGGGCCTCTTTCCTGTTCCTGCCACCCCCTTCCCTGCGTGGGCGTCCTCACACATTTTTCTGATGACCTGAGCTGAGCTACCCTCCTCGAGTGACATCTGTCTACCCTGCCTCCAACTGGTCCTATACTGGCACCAACATTTCATACCAAGATGCTACTTCTTCACGTGAATGCACTTCACACATGGTCACCATGACCTGTGTGAACACCTGCCTTGCTCCACCTCCACCTGATTGATTTGAACAAAATTGCTCAAATAGCAGAAAGGAAGAATAAGGGTTAGTTGTGTGCCATTGTGGGTTTGCGTGTTATAATTTTTGGTTACCTATTTATATATTTATGTATGTATGTGTCTATTTTTGGTTGTGTGAGAAAAGCTGGATTTAAGTTTAGTTACAAATGATCTCTGGTATTTTGAATTACCTTAATTATATTAATTTATTAATTAATTATTGACTCTCTTTTTGGACTCATGGACCTTCTGAAATAGTAACAAGAATAGCCCCAGGCAATCCAGGCAATCCACAGTTCACTCTATTTGTATCTCTGTGGGTTTTTCAGAATCTTGCTTCCTGATGTCTTTATTATAAATATTTTCATTTTCCCATGGAGGTAACTTTAGCTCCTTCCACACTGCTCTGTTCCCAGCATTTCCCAAGCTCCGTTCCTCTCAAAGCATTTCTAAGAACCACACAGCCTGTTTTCCAGAATTCGGCTTTTGTGTCCCCCTACATAAATGTTCTTGTAAAGCCACGTATTTCAGAAAGCACAGTTGCATTGGTTTATGGAGTGTTTGAGAAATGTAGGACACTCTGTTCCATGATTCACAGGGAAAAGCCAGTAACTCACTGTTTATAAGAAAGAGAGAGTCTTTTGCATTTTGGTTGCCCTTTCCACCTCACAGAGAGGCCCTTTTATTTGCTCCAATCGGGATATGCCCAAGCTCCCCCAATGCTAGGACATCTGGCCTCTCCAGCATGGCATGTGCATCTCCGAGGACAGCTGTGGCCCACAGCTCCTCACCCCCAATATAAAGTGCTCATGGTTTTCAATGCCCTCCCCACAAAAATCCAGTCAAGAATATGAAATGATTTGATTCTGTGCCATAACTATGAAAAGAAATTAGAATGGAATCATCACCACCAGTCTCCAATAACTGAATGTTGCATTTGGAAGAATTTGGCATGAATCTGAGTTATGCCGATGATTTCTTAAGAGTGAGCTCGTGGGTTGATAACTCTGCTGGCTGGTTTCTGATGCAAAAGAATGATTTTCTTATGATGAATATTCTTTTCTTTTCATGGGAACACTACATGAGACAGAATCACAAATATTTTCAAATAACTTGCTGATACATTTTCTTTAAGTGCCACATGTTTTAGAGGGAGAAGGATTTGAATGAAAATAACTGAAACATGTAAAATCTGTGAACTCATTGCATCTGAATGCAGGGAAGGTATGCAGTTCTTTGACGAATTTGCTCCAAGAGGCTGGGAGATAAGCCTGAAGAGAGTAACTGAGGTCATTTGGGAAAAATGAACAGCTCTGAGAGGGAGTAGAACTTTCATAGAAGATACGGTGAAAGTGAAAGTGTTAGTCACTCAGTCGTGTCTGACTTTTTGTGACCCCATGGACTGTAGCCCATCAGGCTCCTCTGTCCGTGGAGTTCTCCAGGCAAGAATACTGGAGTGGGTTGCTGTTTCCTTCTCCAGGGGATCTTCCTGACTCCGAATTGAACCTGCATCTCCTGCATTGCAGGCAGATTCTTTACTGTTCAAGCCACCAAGGAAGCCCGAAGATACCTAGGAAACAGTTATTTAGATCAGCGGTCATTTTTCTATAAGGAGCGGGGAAGGGTGTGTATTTCTGTGTTTAGAGCAGGAAAGAAGGAAGAATGAAAAGAAGAAAGATCTAGTGGGGCCACAGCAGGATGGAGGAAATAGCTCCACATCCTCCAGGGACACTGAGGATAGTTTTGTGCCCCATGTGAGAAGAGTCACAAGGACTTTGAGCTAAAATTACTGCTCTTACTTTAAATTGGCCTCTTCACCTCAGACGGCGTTCAATTAAGTTCAGTTCTCCCAGTGCTGCCTGAGTACCTTCTCCCCTTGGGATTCCTTGAGAGACTGTCTAATGTTCCCAGAGCCTTCTTTATATAACAGACCAGTGCTTTTCAACCACCTTCCCTCCACTCACTGCTTTTGAGAACTTTTCTTCCTTCTCTTTGGACAAGTTTTCAGTGTTACTACAGGAATGAAGTGAAGTGAAGTCTCTCAGTCGTGTCCGACTCATTGCGACCCCGTGGACTGTAGCCTACCAGGCATCTATGTCTATGGGGTTCTCCAGGCAAGAATACTGGAGTGGGTTACCATTTCCCATGATGTGATAACTGTGTTAAGGGGATTTAGGCTGCTTGTACTTTGAGAAATCTACATAATTCTGCAAATCTTCTTAGAGTTCCTTTTAGACCATTACTGTTGTTCTACCAGCCAGAAACAGATGCAGCCTTTGTCTGCAGGAGAGGAACAACCAAACATTCTGCTACCAAGATGGCTTTTGGTATTTGCCCCTTCTGTGAAATACTGCTGGGTACTTTATACATATTTAGTTCTCAGTAGGGATTTTTAACTTATTTATTGAGGGGTTGAAGAGAATGGTGACCCACTCCAGTATTATTGCTTGGAATATTCCATGGACAGAGGAGCCGAGCAGGCTACAGTCTTTGGGGACACAAGGAGTCGGGCATGACTGAGTGACTAACACTTTCACTTTCTATCTTTACAATGGACCTGAGGTGAAACCGAAGAATTTTTGACTCCATAATTAAATATGTGGTGAATGAAGCCATTATAACCAGCTTTTTCATTTCATACAAGGCTGTTCCCCCAAACTTAAATATTTTATAGAAATCTTACTTAGACACAGTGATGTAGTTCCAACATATAAATATCCTTTAATTTTCTTTTTATTTATAAATGAATTACCATAGGTCAATGAATATCTTCTCAAAATTAGAGATGCACAGCTTTTGACATGACTAAGGATTTACATGTTTTTTCCAAATACATTATAAGACCTAACCTTTTTTGTTTATAAACTGATTTCTGGACTTTTATATTTTCATTTTCCAATTCATTTGTAAAACAGTAAGTTCTGGTGTAATCAAATATTTTAGAAATTTATTTACCCCTCTGCACACACACCAGGGCTTCTCTGGTGGCTCAGCTGGTAAAGAATCCACCTGCCATGAGAGAGACCTGGGTTCGATCCCTGAGTTGGGAAGATCCCCTGGAGAAGGGAAAGGCTACCCACTCCAGTATTCTGCCCTGGAGAGTTCCATGGACTGTAGAGTCCATGGGGTCGCAAAGAGCCAGACCCGACTGAGGACTTTCAGTCACTGCACACACACATTGCAAGGAGACCACACTGACCTACTGGCTGAAAGGCAGGAACCCCATGCAGAGCTCAACATGTTTTTTCTCAGCTGAGTGTACAACTGTCTACAAGCAGCACTCCCACGTGACAACTGAGAAGAGTAGGATATTGCCTTTACAGAAAAAGGTATCATGGCAGTCTTCCAGATGGAACAAGGGAAAGAAAACACAGCTGTGTGTTGCCCTCTACATATCAGACACACCTACAGTGGTAAAACATTTCCAATTCACTAAAACTTTGAGGGATAAGGTTTTCTCCATTTTTTTAAATGAAAAAAAGTTTAGGCTCAGGGAAGCTAACTAACTTGCCCAAGGTCATATAACTAATAAGTGCATAGCAACTAGAAGTATTTAGGTTGAGAAACTGTCCTCTCAAGAAGAAACAATGTACCATCTCCCCTTAGTAGCTTTGAGGAATTGGTTCCAGGACCACCCCCACCCCCACAAATACCAAAATCCATGGATGCTCAAGTTCCTTATATAAAATGGCCTAGTATTTGCATATTTGCATATAACCTGTATGGACCCTCTCATCTACTTTAAATCAACTCTAGACTACTTATGGGCTTCCCCAGTGGCTCAGGAGTAAAGAATCTGCCTGTCAATGCAGACGACATGGGTTCAATCCCTGGATTGGGAAGATCCCCTCGAGAAAGAATATCCCACTCCAGTATTCTTGCCTGGAAATCCATCGGACAGAGGAGCCTGGCGGGCTACAGTCCATGGGGTCGGAAGAGTCAGGCACAGCTTAGCGACTAAACAATAAGACTGCCTATAAATACCTAATGCAATATAAATACTATGTAAATAGTTGCCAGCATGTGGCAAATTCAAATTTTGCTTTTGAAAAATTTCTGGGATTTTTAAAAAACACTTTTGATGTTCAGATGCAGAACTCACTGAAACAGAGGGGTAACTGTATGCTAAAGCAACTCTAGCCTCCTAAAATGACAACTATTATAGAATTTGCTGCTACTGCTGCTGTTACTATTATTATCATCATCACTATTACTATTTAACTGACTACACTGAGGGACTTGGGGTAGACCAGTTGCTTCGTCACTCCACACATTTAAAAAAAATAAATCTCTGGTAGCTCTAAACACAAACGTAAGTTATTAGAAGATGTGAAATCCTTATATCAGAGATTAGCCATCTAGGCCTTTGTAATATCTTTTTGACGGGTTTTCTGGCTTTAAATTTGATCTTTAATAGTTGTCAGACAAACATTGACATGAAATACATACAAAAGAGAAAAGTCAAGGAGAGAAATGAGGTATTTGACAGAAAGGGCAATTTTTAGAAACCTGTAAATGAAGACACACAAACCAACAAAGCTATTTCTCTTCATTATTGTTCATTCTTGTGAAAGCATTTGGCTGATGAATCATCTTAGTAATGCTTTTTTAGAAACCAGAAATGTGCTGAGCTGGCTTTAGAGCTGAGCTAGTTATGGTCAAATTGGCTCTAATTCTAGCTGATTCCAAGAGTTTCTTTTTAGCCAGTTGTTATAAATTAGGTCACTTAACATTAACACTTGGAGCAAATCTTGATACTTGAAGCCCCTGTCTGCTTGATTAGCTAGAAATCTAATCTTTTCTCTGGGTTTGCCTCCCCAAATAGTTCGAAGAGTACCTAGGTGTTAAATGTGTCTGTGATTCAGTTTCCTTTGCCACCAATTTGGGAAATGAACAATCATAGTTTGCTCTTTAAGACCAGACTCCTTAAGGCCTGATGCTATTGGAAACTTCTGATTGTCCTTTTATTCAGTTAGGTGCACAAGTCGTAAGTGTACAAATTAGTGAACGCACACATGCACACACACACATGAAACCACAACCATGGTCAAGATATACAGTGATTTCAGTGCCTCTGAGACCTTTGTGAGCTTCTCCCATTTAATCCACCAATGATAACCGCTATAGTGAGTGATGTCTGTCACCAGAGATTCCAAGTACAGCTTGGAGCTGAGAGAGAAGCTTTGGTTTTGAAGTTTAAAAGCTCAAGCATCCTTTTTCTCTAGTTTCCCTGGGTATCCCCTTGTATATAGGAATTATACATGGGTACTGAAAAATGTAGCAATCTAATGAGTATAAGAGATGCTTATCAGAAAACTTGAGGGGCATGAGTCTGTCCAATTTAAAACATATATTGTTTGTGGTAAACAATCATAAAGGCACTCAGGTTAAAATTTTAGTAAGATTATGTTTACAAGAATTGTGTAATGACAGAAGAAAAGCTTAATGACATCACGCTAAAATTGTCTAAACGTCTGGGTTTGCATTCTGGTTCTGTCACTTTGCAGCTATTAAAAAAAATTTTTTTATTACATTGTGTAATCTCCTGCAGTCTTCTCTTTAGTAAAATGAAGGCAACGTGAGTTCCTACTTCAGGGGGGTGTCATGAGTCTTTAATGAGGTAACATATGTGAAGTGCTCAGCCCTGTACCTGACACATAATAAGCACTACAAATTTCAGTCATTATTATGACCATCATCAGCATTTGTGAGTCCAGCAAACAAAAAACGATGCATCGAACAAAATGGAAAGGAAATTCACAATTTGAGACTAGTCAAGGAACAACTCCTAACAGCAATGAAAAAGAAATTCTAGAAATTTATAATAATATGAGGTAGACCTTTACCGTGACAGTTTAATAGCTAAACTAGTCTAACATTGTAGCTAAAACTAAGGCTTAAACACCTTAAATGTAGCGACATCTGCTGGCATAAAGGTGAATTGCTCAGCTTGTGTAGTGTTACCATGCTAACACATTCAATTCAGCAATTTTATTGAACATAAATTTGGCATCAGATGCTTTGCTAGAGTCTGTGGACAAGGTGCTTCATTCCCATGCTCAAGAAGCTTAGAGTCTAGCAGATCAGTTGTAAACTGCCTGTGCCTGAGAAGGGAAAAAAATCAGGACGTTGTCACCACAGACATTTCAGTTTTGTTCAGAAAATGAAGTCTAGCACTAAGAAAAAATTAAATGGCCATATAAAGTGGGTGTATGGTCAAATTCAAAACTTAAAACTCAATAGTAGAGCCATAGGAGTGTTGGGAGGGATGAAATCAACTAATGAAACACTTGGACACTTATTCAAAGGAGTGAGTCTGTAATTTCTTTTAAAGACAGAGGGCAGAGAGGCTCTGAATGTTTTTGAGCAAAGAAATGATAATAAAACTGGGAGGAAATAACTTCAAACAAAACAACTGACAAAAGATCTCCAAAATATATAAGCAGCTTATGCAGCTCAATATCAGAAAAACTAACAACACAATCAAAAAATAGGCAGAAGACCTAAACAGACATTACTCTAAAGAAGACATACAGATGGCCAATAAACACATGAAAAGATGCTCACATCACTCATTACTGAGATGAGAGAAGTCGCTCAGTCGTGTCCGACTCTTTGCGACCCCGTGGACTATAGCCCACCAGGCTCCTCCGTCCATGGGATTCTCCAGACAAGAATACTGGAGTGGGGTGCCATTTCCTTCTCCAGAGGATCTTCCCAACCCAGAGATCGAACCCAGGTCTCCCGCACTGCAGGCAGACGCTTTAACCTCTGAGCCACCAGGGAAGCCAATTATTAGAGAAACTCATTATTAGAGAAATGCAAATCAAAACTTCCTTGTGGTATCACCTCACACTGGTCAGAATGGTCATGATCAAAAAATCTACAAACAAAGGATGCTGGAGACGTTGTGGAGAAAAGGGAATCCTCTTGCACTATTGCTGGGAATGTAAATTGATTCAGGTACTGTGGAGAACAGAATTGAGGTTCATTAAAAAACCAGTGGTAGGACTTCCCTGGCGGTTCAGTGGATTAGAATTCACCAGGCTGTGCAGGGGACAGGGGTTCCGTCCATGGTCTGGGAGGATTCCACATGCTGTGGAGCAACTAAGCCCAGGGGCCACAAGTACTGATCCTGTGCTCCGCAACAAGAGAAGCCGCCACAGTGAGAAGCCCATGTGCACAGCAACGAAGAGTAGCCCCCACTCACTACAACTAGAGAAAGCCCATGCAAAGCAACAAAGATCCAGCGCAGCCAAAATTTTTAAGTAAATAAATAAAAATTTAAAAACAACTAAGTTTAAACAAACAAACAACAACAAAAACCCCTAGGAATAAAACTACCATATGACCCAGCAATCCCAGGACTGGGCACATACCCTGAGGAAACCACAATTCAAAAAGACACGTGTACCCCAATGTCTGTTGCAGCACTATTTTCAATAGCCAGGACATAGAAGCAACCTAGATGTCTACTGACAGGTGAATGGATAAAGAAGTTGTGCTACATATATACAATGGACTATTACTCAGCCATAAAAAGAACTGTTGTGAATAAGTTGAACTGAGGTGGATGAACCTAAAGCTTGCTCTACTGAGTGAAGTAGGTCAGGGAGAGAAAAACAAATATCATATACTAACGCATATATATGGAATCTAGAAAAATGGTACTGATAAACCTATTCGCAGATAAAGAATGGAGATGAACACATAGAGACTGGATTTGTGGACACAGGTTGGGGGAGGAGAGGGTGGGATGAATTGAGAAAGTAGCACTGGTACATATATATACATTACCATGTGTAAAATAGATAGCTAATGGGAAGTTGCTGTATAATACAAAGAGCTCAAGCTGATGCCCTATGATGACCTAGACAAGTGGGATGGGAGGAGAGTGGAGGAGGGAGGAAGGCTCAAGAGGGAGGAGAGATATAGTTATGGCTGATTCGTGTTGTCATACAGCAGAAACCAATGCAACATTGTAAAGCAATTATCCTTCAATTAAAAAATACATTTAAAAATAGAATAAAGAAATCATTCCATTAAAAAAAAAGAAACTAGTATTTTAGGAAAATTAATCTTTCAACATTGTACAAAATGTATTGGCTTGAGGGTTAGACTGGAGCAGAAAGAATTATTGAGATGTATTGACTATGCCAAAGCCTTTGACTGTGTGGATCACAATAAACTGTGGAAAATTCTGAAAGAGATGGGAATACCAGACCACCTGACCGGCCTCTTGAGAAACCTACATGCAGGTCAGGAAGCAACAGTTAGAACTGGACATGGAACAAGAGACTGGTTCCAAATAGGAAAAGGAGTACATCAAGGCTGTATACTGTCATCCTGCTTATTTAACTTATATGCAGAGTACATCATGAGAAACGCTGGGCTGGAGGAAGCACAAGCTGGAATCAAGATTGCCGGGACAAATATCAATAACCTCAGATATGCAGATGACACCACCCTTATGGCAGAAAGTGAAGAGGAACTAAAGAGACTTTTGATGAAAGTGAAAGAGGAGAGTGAAAAAGTTGGCTTAAAGCTCGACATTCAGAAAACTAAGATCATAGCATCTGGTCCCATCAGTTCAGTTCAGTTCAGTCTAGTCACTCAGTCGTGTCCAACTGTTTGTGACCCCATCACTTCATGGCAAATAGATGGGGAAACAGTGGAAACAGTGTCAGACTTTATTTTTGGGGGCTCCAAGATCACTGCAGATGGTGATTGCAGCCATGAAATTAAAAGACGCTTGCTCCTTGGAAGGAAAGTTATGACCAACCTAGATAGCATATTCAAAAGCAGAGACATTACTTTGCCAACAAAGGTCCGTCTAGACAAGACTATGGTTTTTCCAGTAGTCATGTATGGATGTGAGAGTTGAACTGTGAAGAAAGCTGAGTGCTGAAGAATTGATGCTTTTGAATTGTGGCATTGGAAAAGACTCTTGAGAGTCCCTTGGACTGGAAGGAGATCCAACCAGTCCATTCTAAAGGAGATCAGTCCTGGGTGTTCTTTGGAAGGAGTGATGCTAAAGCTGAAACTCCAGTACTTTGGCCACCTCATGTGAAGAGTTGACTCATTGGAAAAGACTCTGATGCTGGGAGGGATTGGGGGCAGGAGGAGAAGGGGACGACAGAGGATGAGATGGCTGGATGGCATCACCGACTCGATGGACGTGAGTCTGAGTGAAGTCCAGGAGTTGGTGATGGACAGGGAGGCCTGGTGTGCTACAATTCATGGAGTTGCAAAGAGTCAGACACTACTGAGCGACTGAATTGAACTGAACTCAAATATTAACAACCAGGATGATAAAAATCTTGACCCAAAGTAGGAGAATCAGTAGTCACTTTGGCAAATGTGACTGTATCAGACTTTAATTTTGAGATACACACGTGAAGAAAATAAGTGTTTTTGTAAAAATGGGCAAGTGAATATGGGTGCCCATAACCAACTTCTTGGAGAAGGCAATGGCACCCCACTCCGGTACTCTTCCCTAAAACATCCCATGGACAGAGGAGCCTGGTAAGCTGCAGTCCATGGGGTCGCTAAGAGTCGGACACGACTGAGCGACTTCATTTTCACTTTTCACTTTCATGCATTGGAGAAGGAAATGGCAACCCACTCCACTGTTCTTGCCTGGAGAACCCCAGGGATGGGGGAGCTTGGTGGGCTGCCATCTATGGGTTCACACATAGTCAGACACGACTGAAGTGACCTAGCAGTAGCAGTAGCAACCAACTTCTGCTTCTATGATCAGGCAAACTCAGTCACTCCTTTAAGTATAACTCAGCTGTTATGAAACCACACTTTCAAGAACTTTTATCTCTACTTACAGAAAAATTGCCCTTCTGAATATAAAATGAGTTCAAAACATTGCAATTAAACATTTTAAAAATAACAAGAATCAGATATGTATAGTTCCAATCTCATACAAAGACCGATCAGAACAGAATTTTGACCCCCTACCTACAAATGCAATGGACACAGTCGGCAGAAACATGAACTGAAATGTTCAGAGTTGCTCTGATCGATTGATCTGCTTAACAAAGATTCAAATCTTTTGATTTTGAAACTTAGAAAGTAAAAGTGTTAGTAGTCAGCAATGCCATCTAACCATCTCATCCTCTGCTGCTCCTTTCACCTTTTGCCTTCAATCTTTCCCAGCATCAGGGTCTTTTCCAATGAGTCAGCTCTTTGGATAAGGTGGCCAACGTATTGGAACTTCAATTTCAGCATCAGTTCTTCCAGTGAATAGTCAGGGCTGATTTCCTTTAGGATAGACTGGTTTGATCTCCTTGCAGTCTAAAGTATTCTCAAGAGTCTTCTCCAGCACCACAATTCGAAAGTGTCGTTTCTTCAGTGCTCAGTCTTTTTTATGGTCCAACTCTCACATCTGTACGTGACTGGAAAATGCATAGCTTTGACTACATGGACCTTTGTTGGCAAAGTGATGTCTCTGCATTTTAATATGCTGTCTAGGCTGGTCATAACTTTTCTTCCAAGGAGTCTTTCAATTTCATGGCTGTAGTCACCATCTTCAATGGTTTTGGAGTCCAAGAAAATAAAATGTCACTGTTTCCACTTTTTCTCCTTCTATTTGCCATGAAGTGATGGGACTGGATTCTTTGATCTTAGTTTTTTTAATGTTGAATTTCAAGTCAGTTTTTGTGCACGTCTGCAGATTTACCTCAGCAGTAGAAGGGCAGCCCATTCATTACTCTGCTGCCTCAAGAAAAAAAAAAAAAAAGAGTGTCAAATGAGACAATCAGTGTGAGAATGTATGAAAATTATAAAATGTTACCCAAGCAGAGTCACTGCTAAGGGAAAGTAGAGGCAACGGGACCCATGGGAGCAGACATTGTTGATCTACTATTCGGGCAAGGCAGGCTCAGCCTGTCTGTCGGCTGATGGTAGTGAGAGCTTCCTGGCATCACTTGAGTGAAAGTTCCTGGCTGTGCAATTAGGAGGTGGTTTCAGTTCTGCTCTAGTTCCTAAGACATGAAGGCATACTCAGGGCATCTCAGTTTGCAGGGGGCTTGCTGTGAGGATGCATTGAGAAGTGAGAGGGACAGGAAACCCTAGGAGCAGGGGCGCAGCCAGGTCTCCCATGGATGGACCCCCTCACTGAGCCCACGACAGAGATCCTACCTGCTTCTTGTGCTCTACCTGGTTCCCTGGAGCCTGGAGTAGCTCCTGGCCACCTCCCTTCAGAGGCAGGTGCTAGTAGCTTCCTGTTTCAACGTTTTGCTTCAGCAGTTCCTCTCCTGGGTGCTTCTCCTGCTCCTCTGGTTAATGACTGACCCTTGTTTATTTGTGATTTCTACCCCTCTTGGCTTCTAAATAACAGCTGTTTCTTTGTGTGCATCTCTTCTATGTCACTTACTGTATCCATGTCTGAATGTCTCCCATTCAGGCGCTTCAAAGGAGGAGCTCTGATTGGCTGAGGTTGTTGCCATCTATTGCAGAACCTTCCTGCCTGGGCAGAGCTCTGGTGCCAACTGTTTTAGTGGTGATGAGTAGATAATGTTGTTGTTGTTCAGTTGCTCAGTTGTGTCCAACTCTGAGACCCCATGGACTGCAGCATACCAGGCTTCCTTGTCCTTCACCATCTTCCAGAGTTTGCTCAAACTCATGTCTATTGAACTGATAATGCCATCCAATCATCTCATCCTCTGTCGCCCCCTTCTCCAATAGATAGCTGCTGCTGCTGCTGCTGCTGCTAAGTCACTTCAGTTGTGTCTGACTCCGTGAGACCCCATAGATGGCAGCCCACTAAGGCTCCCCCATCCCTGGGATTCTCCAGGCAAGAATACTGGAGTTGGTTGCCATTTCCTTCTCCAGTGCATGAAAGTGAAAAGTGAAAATGAAGTCACTCAGTCAAGTCTGACTCTTAGCAACCCCATGGACTGCAGCCTACCAGGCTCCTCCGTTCATGGGATTTTCCAGGCAAGAGTACTGGAGTGGGGTGCCATTGCCTTCTCCGAATAGACAGCTGCTTAATGCCAAGTACTGATTCCTGATGTAGGGATCATATAAAACCAATCATTTATGTGTTAGAAAATCTTCAGCTCTTTGCCCTGAAGTGTGGTCCTTTTTGGTAGAACTCAAAGTGTTTCATGTTGCATTAATTATTTTTCCTGCATGAGTCAAGTTAATTTTATCTCGTTTATTTTACACTTCTAAGGCTTTCATGGTTTTGTGTGCATGTTCAGTCTCTTCAGTTGGATTCAGTTGTTTTCAACCCTATGGACAGTAGCCTGCCAGGCTCCTCAGTCCATGGGATTCTCCAGGCAAAAATCTTGCAGTGGGTTTCCATGTCCTCCTCTAGGGGCTCTTTCCTATCCAGGGATCAAACCCATGTCTCCTGCATTGCAAGTGGATTCTTTACCACTGAGCCACCAGTCTTAACAATATTATATTCCCCACATAATTCATAACACCTAAAATGATCAAACAGTTCACCTTTGAATATGAACACTCTTTCTTTATAAAACAGTACAATGATAATTATAACTGAGTTCCTACTCTACCACACGTTTTACATACATTCTTTTTTCATTTAATTGTCACAACATCAGTACAAGGTAGATATAATTAACCTCTTTTGCCTATGAGGAAAGTCTTAAAGAGATTATATAACTTGTTTATAGACATAGAATTACAATTTCAACTCAGCTTTGAGTCCCAAGCTCATGCAATTTCTTCTTTACTCATAGTATTTATCTTACCTTTTCGGTCTCATTTCTTCTGAGATTTTTAAAAATTATTGTATCAGAATATATGCAGTGCTATAATCATACTTCTGATATCTTGATTCAGTTGAATAATAGCTAATACATTTTTGGTGTTTCAATCTAAATTTCTCGATTTAAATTTTAGTACAAAAATATTCATTATCTATTTTATCTCCTCCTTTACCTCGATCCTTAAACTACATCCTCTTAAGTCTATAGGACACCTGGGAGAACACTTCTAGGAAAAATTCTGCTTGAATTCTGCTGGTGGCACGTGCACAACCACCTTCAACTCTGAGCCAGCCACTCTTAGTGTCCACAAGACTGTAAGAATCTTCTGGATGTCTTCCAAGTCCTGGTCATTTGGCCTGTGGTTGCAATGCTACCAGGCCTAGTTGAGAGGGAATTTGAGGAAGCTAGTTTTACCACAGAAAGGTCATCTTAACACTACATTTTATCATCCCTTCAGGAGATGCTAAGGTAGGAGATGAGGGAGGTTTAAAGTGAAATGTAGGCTCCCCAGCTGACAAGTATTCACTGGTTATCATTTTTTAATATATCTTTAGAAACCTAAATCAAACTGGCTTAACTAGTGTGTTTGGAGGGGGACAAAAAGAGAATTTCATGTAACTGAAAAAAACCTCATCAGATAGGGCTTGAACCAAAAGCTTAAAGAATGTCTTAAGACCGAATCTCTCTAACACTGAGCCCTGCATCTAGCTGTAAGGGGTTTATTTTAAGCAACATCTCTTCGAGTGTGATGGAGATTCAGGGTTAATTGCTTTGAGCTCCAGGTGCAGAGAAAGGAAAGAACTTTTATTCTCCCAAATGCAAACAAAAGTCTGGTTCCAATTGGTCCGTATTGCCAGCATACCAATGAGAAAATTGCTGCAGCCAGAAATTTTGATGGCTTAAGCAGGCACTTCTCTTGGCCTCTCATGTTGGCTTGCAGTATATATAAAAAGGGGGCAATGTGCAAAATATAGAAAGGCCATGAAGCCATCCTGAGAGATAACATTAACTTAAAAATCTCCTTTAATGTTCTCTCTCAAGGTAGGCATATGGCCTTTGTACAGAATGGTCTTCAGGGGCCCCCTAGGGGCCCCACCAGGGGACAAACCATGGGGCTTGGGTTCAGCAGGAGGACGTGGAACTTGGTGGCTAAGCTTTAGAAGGTCCTCTGAGCTTCAGGATGCTTTGGAGACAATGGCTGAGCCAGCGAGTGTAAACTAATAGCTGTACCCTAGAGACTACAATGAAAGCTGTAATAATATCCTGTACCCTAGAGCCTGCAATGGATTGAATTGCATCTTCTGTCAAATTCTATAAAATTTTAATACCCAGTACTTTTCAGAAAGTGAACTTATTTGGAAATAGGGTCATTGCAAATGTAATTTGTTAAGGTGAAGTTATACTGGAGTAGGGTATCCCCTAATTCAATATGACTGGCATCCTTATGAAAAGAAGTTTAGAAATAGATGCAAACATAGGGAGGCTTTACACACATGAAGACTGGAGTCATGCAGTCACAAGCCAGAAAAATACCAGGCCCAGAGCAGAGTCTTCCTTATGGCTTATAGAGGGAGCACGGCCCTGTCAACCCCTTGATTCTGGACTTCTGACCTTCATAACTATGAAATATCCATTTCTAAGCCACTCAATTTTGTGGTAGTCTCAGGAAACTAATACAGAAGTCAAAGTTGGGGCACCTCTGGGACCTGTGAGAGACTGAGATTTGGAATCAGTGGGCATCACTGCCTTAGAGGACAAAGGTCCTGTAAACCATGCAGGATTGGAGCTTCACAGATAAACCCTGTGGCAGTAAGAAAATCTATGGTACCTGTGGGCTCACCATCACCATCTGGCATTTGAAAAATTGATAGCTTCTTTTACAATGAATTAAAAAGGAAAGTGATTATATAGGATTACAGTGCTAGTTGGGAAAATGCTTTCCTTATTCATCAAATAATTTTTGAATATCTAATATGAATCAAACAATTTTCCAGGTCAAGAATATAGTATTGAACACAATCGATAAGGTTTCTGCTCTGGTAGTGCTTAAGAAATGGAACCTTATTTTCCCAGTAAATTATAAGGTAGGTGGTATGTTACCTGGATCCCTCCAGCTCCATAGCTTATGGGCCAAGAGAACTGTAATTATCTCGCAAGCCTAGTCATATGACCTCAATCATAGTGGTATGTGTTCAAAAGTAAAATCTGATTTGAAAAAACAAGAATACTGTATGGACTGTGAGGAACAGTATTGGTTATTGATGAAGGTATGAACGTATAGCTCAGATTTCAGCAAAACAATGTTTGGGACAAGATGATCACCCAAGAAACTCTTTTGAGTTTGATATTGGGAATTTTACTCCTTTGGCAGAAACCAAACCAAAATGCACTAACATTATAGCAAAACATTTATATAAAAAATAAACATTCATGCCAGGTATTATTATATATCACTTAGGGGATAAAATACAAAATCAAGCAATTAAAATTATAGTAGATGTGATGAATAAAACACTTTTGATATTTTATTCAAAACAGTGTAGTAAAAATAACATAATATATACATGCTGTGTGTTCAGGCCTTCAGTCGTGTCCAACCCTTTGTGGCCCCATGGAATGTAACCACCTGGTTCCTCTGCTGTGGAATTTTCCAGGTGAAAAATACCAAAGTGGGGTTCCATTTCCTACTCCAAAGGATCTTCCAAACCCAGGGGTTGAGCCTGTGTCTCCTGAATTGGCAAGCAGATTTGTACCACTAGTGCCACCTGGGAAGCCTCTATATACATGTTAAGTATTGTTAAATTGTTTTAGATAAACAGTTCTTGATATAAGAAAGTCTTATAATTCAGATGATTATGTTTGGATTTGTGAATTCAGTTCAGTTCAGTTGGTCAGTCGTGTCCGCCTCTTTGCGACCCCATGAATCACAGCACGCCAGGCCTCTCTGTCCATCACCATTTCCCAGAGTTCATTCAAACTCACGTCCATCGAGTCAGTGATGCCATCCAGCCATCTCATCCTCTGTCGCCCCCTTCTCCTCCTGCCCCCAATCCCTCCCAGCATCAGAGTCTTTTCCAATGAGTCAACTCTTCACATGAGGTGGCCAAAGTACTGGAGTTTCAGCTTCAGCATCAGTCCTTCCAAAGAAATCCCAGGGCTGATCTCCTTTAGAATGGACTGGTTGGATCTCCTTGCAGTCCAAGGGACTCTCAAGAGTCTTTCCCAACACCACAGTTCAAAAGCATCAGTTCTTCAGCACTCAGCTTTCTTCACAGTCCAACTCTCACATCCATACATGACCACTGGAAAAACCATAGCCTTGACTAGACGGACCTTTGTTGGCAAAGTAATGTCTCTGCTTTTGAATATGCTATCTAGGTTGGTCATAACTTTCCTTTCAAGGAGTAAGTGTCTTTTAATTTCATGGCTGCAGTCACCATCTGCAGTGATTTTGGAGCCCAAAAATATAAAGTCTGACAAAGTGTAAAAATGTCTGTATTTGAACATTTGGAGAATTTTGTCCAGTAGATAATAGAATTAATAATACGATATTTTGATGTTCTCATAATTGCTTCAAGTTCAGCGATGCTCTAGAAAGACTCACCAGACTCAGTAGCAGATTGTGCTCATGAATAAGGTTTCTTATAGCAGTGAACACAGAGTCAAATCAGCAGGGGAAAGTGCTGCCCTGGTGGAATACAGCTAAGCTAAGAGGGGCTTCTTGAGTCTTTGCTCATCTGAGACCACACAGGTTGTGCCTTTTCTCTGGTGGAGAACTGCAGTGAGACATGCGCAGTGCCAATGTTCAGGAAAGCTTGGTAAAGTCTCAGAACCTGAGGCTTTCATGGGATGCTGATCACACAGGCATATCCTGCTACTCAACCAGCCATGGAAACTGAAACTCGGAGCCCCAATAGCGAAAATAGGCATGCTTTATCAACCTTGATGTTTGCGCAAGGCAGCTTGACAAGCTGGTACAGAATGATCCATTAATCCAGATGGAAACAACAAAATCATCAATCACCAGGCGAAAGAAACCCCCCACCCCAAGGGCTGCTTTCCCAGGGGTTGGCCAAGGGTCAGTCACCCTTTCAGGTTTGCTTGGAAGCACGCAAGAGTAAGCAATAAGATCTGCAATAACTTGTTCCTCATATTGTAGTCATACATGTGTGTGTGTGTGTGTGTGTGTGTGTGTGTATGATAAGCTGGAAATAAAAAACAAATTCCAGCAGGACATCTCTTTAAAATTATTGATTTTAGGCTACAATGAAATGATAGATTGTATGTAAAAACACTTAACAGACATACCTTTGAACACTTTATGTAAAACACAATTGGCAAATCAACACTGAAACTCAAATAGTGGCACTATGTAATGATCTTTTAGAAATTATTGATGTATTAATAGGTTTTAGAATACAAGCAGAAAATAACATTTGAAAAAATGTTATTCAATTTATTTTATCTGTTTTAATTTTACATGCTATCTTAAGTGAAATTAGCATCATAAGTAAAAGAAAACAGGCAACAAGATTCAATGTAATAAAGACTTTGAAATCATCAAGGGTACAAGAAAGTCTTTGAAAAAATGTTATTCAATTTATTTTATCTGTTTTAATTTTACATGCTATCTTAAGTGAAATTAGCATCATAAGTAAAAGAAAACAGGCAACAAGATTCAATGTAATAAAGACTTTGAAACCATCAAGGGTACAAGAAAGTCTTTGAAGAAAAATAAATTGTGTTTCTGAAAAATGGATGATTAATACTAAATAAATGACAGGGTACATTGATATTAATGCCAACTTTACAAAGAAAACACTAGAAATACTAGGAAAATTTATCTCAACTGTAACTTACAAGAGCTGTCTGTTCTATCTATGAGCCAAAATTAAATTTTAAGATTAATTCTTTTCTTATATTGAATATAACAACACTATCTTTGAAAGAAAAGGTCACTGAGTCAAAAGAATGTCATGACTTTAGTGATGTCCAATGACCAGAGTAATTTGCAGAACTATTATACCTATGTAAACGCTTCCAATTTAAACGGAATGCTGATCATAGTAAGGAAAGTGCTATTGATGGGCAGCCATGTATAGCTTTTTTCCCTAAGATCTATTTTAAGTCTAGTAATAAAGCCAAAACAATTTAATTGAGTTATATTTGACATAAAACATTATACAAGCTTAAGATGTACAATCTATTGGTTTGATGCATTTATATCGCCTAATATAGCAAAATTTTAAGGAATAATTTTCTGGATGCATTTCTTAAAACCTTCTTTTATTTTTATAGAATGTAACTTTGCCAAAATTGGTCAGCAGTGAAGAATGTAGCTCCTCAAAATTAAAATGAAAAAGTGACATAATGTCTACAGTGTCACATGAATGTCCAATCTAGTAACCATTTCTGTATAAGAATAATCTTGGAGCAAATAAACATTGACCCTATCAAAAAGAATGTCCTTTCTATGAAAGGAATATATGTAATAATTTTATAGCAAATCACCATATTCTGGTGGGACTTTGAGTCCCTCCTTATTGCAAATAAAATTTAGATTTTCTATTAATTGACTTTATTTGCATAAGATGTACAGAATGACTTCGTGGGGTTTTGTGATTAATATCATGTCTTCCTCCAGCCTCTGGTCCTCACTTTCTATGCTCACAATCATGGCAGCTCCAAATTAATTCTTTGATGCACCTAATCTTTCAAACTAAAAAGGATAGGGTTTTCTTCAGCAAAATTCCTAGAAAATAAGGATGTTTAAGAGTAGTTTTGTGTTCAGGAGTAGTTTTGTGTTTGTTGAGAAGTTCAAGTGTAGTTTTGCTCCACCGCTCTAGGAGGCGGTGCAGAAGAACATATCTCTTAGGAACCAGAGCCTTGATTTTTTCCAAGTGGTAGCAATAAGGGTGGAAAACTACTGTTTCTTCTTTTCATTCTGGTACAAAGAGCACTGCTGGTTATCATGGAACCAAGATACTTGGCTTCACTCCCTACAAAAATGCCATCAACACAACAGAAAAAAATAAGAACACAATAGAAAAAGGGTATTTCTGTTCAATGGAACAGAAATTTCAAGGAATTTCTAAAAGATAGAAATCAGTTGAGCTTACATTGATGAAGCGCTTAGTGAAGAGAAGCCACGAAGCAAAATAGATGTAGTTATGAGAAAGAGCATCCACGGAGATTGGAGCTGTTTTTCCAAAGAGCGCCCTGGGGGAAGCAACAGCTCCCAGCCCCTGTGGACAGAGTTAGGTACAGCAAAGGCATGAAAGAAGCCAGCACTGGACAATCACCTCAACCTACTTCTCCACTACCCCGAGAGACAATATTTAAACGACAATGAGCAGATCATATTTAAAAATAGAACTCTGGCTCACAGCCTGCAACAACCTGCCTGGAAAACCAACCCCCTTATCTGCAGTGACCAGCCCAGAAAGTCAGTCTGCTAGATGGCAAATTTGGAGGCAGTCTGACTACTATCTCTAGTAACAATCCAAGAAGCTAAACAATAACTTCTGAACAAATTGGCCCCAAATGGCCATGACTTAATAATTGACCACTTCCCTAATTTTTGTCTTACTTTCAACTTAGGACTAGCTAAAGAAAGCCAAATGTGCACCCTCAGCCAGTCACATAGGATGCCCCACTTCTTGTTAGCCTGCCTACAGCCCCCAGTCAGGGCAGATCTGCAGCCTTCTCTTTGTTCTATTACGAAGCTCTCCCACTCCTCTGCTGGCCTTAAGTCTCACCCAAGACGCACATGATGATAACTGACTTTCTTGCAGCTCTGAATAAATAGCCTTTGCTTTCCTCATTGGTTGGTCTTCATTTATTTCCACAACCCAAAAATAGCTCTCTAAGAGAAGTGGGTGCCTGCTTCAGAGAGCTCTCAAGTGGAGATCAAGAGATGCAGCAAAAGCCCAAGTTAACCTCCAACTCTCTCATGGTTATTATGTAAACTGCACTGTGTTCACTGCAATTTATGAAATATGTACATAACATGGAAGCATCCTCTACTAGCCTCCCCATGACCGTCTGAGGAGGATTCTGAAGGGCCCTACGGCTCTCTTAGAGGGTCTTTTTGATATTGATGAGGGTAATCAAAGAAGAGAAGAGTTGGCAGGAACTGAAAAAAGAGAGGCCATTTTATGTCTCCTGTCTTGGCAGCGGGTTCTTTACCACTAGCACCACCTGGGAAGCCCCATAGAAAGGGCAAGAGGCTACAGAATAAATCTTAAAGGGAAGAAAGCGGACAAGATGGCTAACAGGAGGAAAGAAGCCATGTGAAAATGTCACAGTGGTGCTCAGTGGATTTCCAGTCTGAGACTGCATGGAATGCCCCCTGTTTGCCTTCTGTAATAATACCCATATTCTAGGACTTCCCTCGTGGTCCAGTGGTTAAGAACCTGCCTGCCAGTGCAGGGGACATGGGTTCCATCCCTGGTCTGGGAAGATTCCACATGCTTTGGGGCAACTAGTCCTGTGCACCCTAGGGCCCATGCTCCACGGCAGGTGAGTAGCCCCTGCTCACTGCAACTACAGAAAGCTCTCTGCAGCAATGAAAACAGAGCACAGCCAAACTAAATAATTTTTTTAAGTCTATATTTTAAAAGCTGCTCTTAGTTAAGTAGAGGCTGCATTTCCCAAAGCATTACATATTTTTATTTGTTATAGTTATCTTTTTAAAGTTTTGTCACCATGATTAATTGGGTTTACATAAAAGTGTAAAAAAATTCAAGACAAAACTACTCCCATTAAAAAAAGAGGCTATTTTCTGGATGATTCTCAATCAAATATATTTCAAGACTGAAAAATTTCAAGAGATGGAAATTAAAACTTCAGGGAAGACTTTCCACTATATTCTGCCATTGGGAGTTGCTGCTACTACTAAGTCGCTTCAGTCGTGTCCGACTCTGTGTGACCCCAGAGACAGCAGCCCACCAGGCTCCACCGTCCCTGGGATTCTCCAGGCAAGAACACTGGAGTGGGTTGCCATTTCCTTCTCCAACGCATGAAAGTGAAAAGTGAAAGTGAAGTCGCTCAGTCATGTCCGACTCCTAGCAACCCCATGGACTGCAGCCTACCAGGCTTCTCTGTCCATGGGATTTGCCAGGCAAGAGTACTGGAGTGGGTTGCCATATTCTGTCATTGGGAGTTACTGAAACATAAAAACAAATGAATGGGACATATCTTAAAATGAGGAATGTTCCTAGAAAATAACTGGGAAGCTTTCATTCAGATATGCCTTAAGAAGGAAATAATAAGAGCTAATATTCATTGAACACATATTGTATTCCTGGCACTGTGGCAGGCACATCCATTTATAGATGAGAAAGCAACAACCCAGAGAGCTTAAGTCACTTGCCAAGGTCACACAGGTAGGAGAGAGCTCAGCCAGCCAATCACTGGCTTAATCACTACATCAAATTGTGAACTTCTTTCAGGAAGAAAAAGAAACCCTCTCTTTCCGGACCCATTCGAATAAAATTCAAAACACAAACCAAAGTCAAATAAAAAACAAAGCCTTCACCAATCACCAACCAAAATTTCATTCTGCTAGATACTGTCATAATTTTACCAATAGATGGCAGTGTTGGCTGGAGAAAGTCTGCCCAGCAGACGACTTGGGATCCTTACAGAAAACTCTGGCGCTGTACAACAAACAGCTCTTTATGGCTTTTTAGAAGAGGAGTTTAGCTGTTGCTTACTCCAACTTTCAAGCATTAAATTTACTCTTGGAGCAAAAGAAAATTCTAGAAACCTTAAATTCACAACAGTGCTGAAGGACTTTTGTTGGATTCACTTTATCAGAGAGAACAGTGCAAGCATGAAAATATAATTTAAGCATGCTTATATACCTTGTTGGAGAAGGAAATGACAACCCACTCCAGTATTCTTGCCTGGAGAATTCCATGGACAGAGGAGCCTGGCGAACTGAAATCCATGGGGTCACAAAGAGTCAGACACGACTGTGTGACTAACACACACACATATGTGTACCTTGTGTTAGCTGCTCTATCATGTCCAGTCCCATGGACTGTAGCTCTCCAGACTGTAGCTCTCTCCATGCTGTCCATATGTCACTTCAAAAACTTAAATATTTATTTTTATCTTATTTACTTGAAAAGAGAAGCAAAACACATCTTCCCCAGAACTGAAGAACTACAAAGTCAAAGGTTTTTAAAGCTAGAGGGTAATTAAATTTTAAATCCATCCATTATTGCAGACTTACTGAGGTGAAGCATCACAATATAAATAAAAGCCTTTGATAGAAAATCCCTTAAATCTTCTGTCTTATGTAAATATGGTTTGTAAATATTTACTCGCCTGATTTTCCAATGGTACTTGATTTTATTCAACCTATGTTTTCTAATAGTGGCTAAAATCACTTTGTGTTGAATACATGTCAACACTGTTACAAAGGCTGACTATTTCAGGGAGCTGCTACACCAAAATCAAAGGAAACTTCTCTAAGCTGCTCTTAGGGCTCAGATACTAATTTATATGGAATTACTTGCTGTTAATGCCTGTCAACGATTTTTTAAATCATGAACAAGTTTAGACAAGAAATATCTCCTTTGACATTTTGCTTGTTGTTTAGTCTCTAAATCATGTCTGATTCTTTTGTGACCCCGTGGACTGTAGCCCACCAGGTTCCTCTGTCCACAGAATTTCCCAGGCAACAATACTGGAGTGGGTTCCCATGTCCTGCTCCAGGGGATCTTCCTGACCCCAGGACTGAATCTGTTTCTCCTGCATTTGCAGATGGATTCTTTGCCACTGAGCCACCTGGGAGGCTCCCTTTCACACAGAAGTAATTATTTTTTTGTCGATTGTACCTATTTTGAGGTTAAGCATTCTGGAATTTTAGTTGTGTTGGTGCTTCAGTGACTGTACATCACCTTGTCAGTTTCTAAATACAAATAATAGGAACCGGAGCTCTACTAGTAAGGAATTTATGGTGGCTCAGCAGGTAAAGAATCCACCTGCCAATGCAGGAGACACGGATTCGATCCCTAGGTCGGGAAGATCACCTGGAGAAGGAAATGGCAACCACTGTTTTAAGTGGTGCTTTAAGTGATACTTTGGTGCTTAAAGTACCTCTTAATGGCTGCTTTAAGTGATACTCAGATCTTCACAATTAACTTATGAACTTGGTACTAATTTACATCAAGGGAATAGTGAATTGGCTTGATATCTGAAGAGCAGAATATATTGACCTTGGCCGTGGGTATGAAATTCCTTCCTCAGTTGCCAAGAAATGCCAACTGGATAATCAGGGATTATCTATGATTTAGAGCAAACTGATTTTGTCTATCAAAGAAAATCCATTGAGCAACTACTGTATGCTGATACTATGCTATAAATTAGTTAAGAAATTTGAATTTAGTCTCTGCCCATAAGGAATATATACTTTGGTTATATCACTCTATTCATTTTTAATCCGTAATTTAAAACAACATCTGCTGAGGAGCCTCTTACCTGTCTCTGCTTCTTAATAAAATTCCTAGGAAAAAAGAAACATATGAGGAAAGAAAGAAATTTAGGAAAGCTCACAACACTGAAAATTAAGAGTCTAAGAGAAATTTTCTTAACTCTAATGTACAACCTGGATGGAAACAACTAGCCAGTACTGTGGCGTGGGAAACTGCACAACCCTAGGCAATGCCACCCCACTCCAGTACTCTTGCCTGGGAAATCCCATGGATGGAGGAGCCTGGTAGGCTGCAGTCCATGGGGTCGCTAGGAGTCAGACACAACTGAGCGACTTCACTTTCACTTTTCACTTTCATGCAGTGGAGAAGGAAATGGCAACCCACTCCAGTGTTCTTGCCTGGAGAATCCCAGGGACCAAGGGGCCTGGTGGGCTGCTGTCTATGGGGTCTCACAGAGTCGGACACGACTGAAGTGACTTAGCAGCAGCAGCAGCAATGCCTTGCAAACCATCAGCTCCTGGCCAGGAAATACAAGAACTAGGGTAAAAAGAAAACCGGGCGTTTCTCCCCCGCACTCCCCCCGCCCCCACACCCCCGCCGTGACTGTCGCTTTTGTAGGTGCAAGATTGCCATTCCCCTGTCTCCCCACCATTTCTGTGCGACTTTTATTACCTTTCTTCTTACATCCATTTAGGGATGCAACTTGAGGAAGACAATTGGACAAGAAGCAGGAAAGGCACTGAATCTGGGGATATGTCATTTCCATAACTAAAGTGGGACAGTTAGAGAATGCCAGCTCTGGAGGGAATCGTCTTTCACTGTCTCTTTGTGTTCAGTGTCAGAAAACTGGTAGAGAGGGCGGGATAAAATCCCACTGGTGCCACAGAACAAAGCAAGGTGAATGTAATTTGTTAGCTGCTAGAATTTGGGTTAGGAGCTGGATATACTAACCTATTAATATTAAAAGCTACAAATGTAAAGAGAAATTCAGCTAGCAGCCAATTGTCAGAAAATAAAATTAAGGGTATACATTCACCCAATTTGGTAGATTCTAGATACATATAGTCATCTCTATCATGGGACAATAAATTTGCAAGCAAATGAGAAAGCATAGCATACCATTAGCTAATATTGCATAACAAACAACCACAAAATCTTGGTGACATGCAACAATTAATATTTATTCCCATGGATCTGTGAATCAGCTAGGGATTGCTGATCTAGTTGGGACTTAGTGGATATATCCCTTCACAGAGGTGAATTTTTTTAGCGATAATCTAACTTACTATATACACAACCAACAGTATAGAGATTTTGAAAATGATTTACAGAACAAGAGACTCAAAAAAAAGACTCATGATGTTAAAAAATTTTTAAAGAGGAAATCTATAAAAAATGGTTGATCATAGAAGCCAGAAGAAAAAACAGAAAAAACTGTATGAAATTTTCAATAAAATTCAAAATGATATGGCCTTTATGAAATAAGACCAGAAAGTTATAAGGAGAGAAAAAGCTAAAATTGAAGTGAAAAAAGGGCACTGAGACAATGAAAGTAGAAAGATAGTAAAGCAGTTCAAATGAACTTAAAGATGTAGAAACAATCAAAAAATCCACTTTTGAAGTTGATTTGTTATGGGATAAAATCCAACCAGTGATGTGTAGAAACCTTTTTGCCATGTTGAAAAGATGGTAGAAGATAGGCATCCTTGCTATGAAATTAAGGTTTCCCAGAGTGGGGCAGCAATGGCACCCCGGACTCCAGTACTCTTGCCTGGAAAATCCCATGGACGGAGGAGCCTGGTAGGCTGCAGTCCATAGGGTTGCTAAGAGTTGGACATGACTAAGAGACTTCACTTTCACTTTTCACTCTCATTCATTGGAGAAGGAAATGGCAACCCACTCCAGTGTTCTTGCCTGGAGAATCCCAGGAACAGGGGAGCCTGGTGGGCTGCTGTCTCTGGGGTCACACAGAGTCGGACACGACTGAAGCGACTTAGCAGCAGCAGCAGCAGAGTGGGATGGGAGCAGAGGAAGTGACTAAAGCAATTGAAACAAGCAATAATTATACACATTTCTGGGGGAAAAGAACATTTCCTGAGTTGTGTCAATGCCTTTCAGCCAAAGGTCACCAGAAACACAATTGTAGTTAAACAGGTTGGTTTTATCAACTTACTGTAATGAAGGAAAGCACAGACAGCATGGAGAACTGTGTTAAGAGGGTGTGAGTAAAGACTTTAGGATTTGGGCTTGTGTTAGGTGATTTTTGGCTTCCCTAATAGCTTGGTTGGTAAAGAATCTGCCTTCAATGCAGGAGACCCTGATTCGAGTCCTGGGTTGGGAAGATCCTCTGGAGAAGGGAGAGGCTACTCACTCCAGTATTCTTGGACTTCCCTTGTGGCTCAGCTGGTAAAAAATCCGATGGCAGTGTGGGAGACCTGAGTTCCATCCCTGGGTTGGGAAGATACCCTGGAGAAGGGAAAGGCTACCCACTCCAGTATTCTGGCCTGGAGAATTCCATGGACTGCATAGTCCATGCGGTCACAAAGAGTCGGAGATGACTGAGCAACTTTCACTTTTCACTTCAGGTGATTTTCAGCAGAGTTCAAGGAAGTCAGGGACACTTTGGATACGATGCTGCCAGGAAAAAAAGAATCATTCTGTGTTAGAGTATGCATTCACTTTCTAGGGCTGCCAAAGAACCACAAGACAGTTGCTTTAAATGAGAGAAATTTGTGATCTGAGAGTTCTGGAGGTTGGAAGTTTGAGATCAAGGTGCTGGCAGGGCCATGTTGCCTCAGAGGGCACTGGGGAAGTCTCTGTTCAGACCTCTCTCCTGGCTTCTAGGTAGTCCCTTGGTTTGTGGAAGCATAATACCAATCTTTACTTGAAGTTCAGCCTGGATGCATGTCTGTGCCCAAATTTCCTGTGCCTAAAAGGAATTCAGTCACACTGGATTAGGGGCTCATGCCACTTCATCATGATCGCATCTCAACTGTCTCTGTGTACAATGACCACTTTTCTAAACAAGGTCACATTCTGGGGCACTGAGGGCAAGGACTTCAAAAGCAGGTATCTTAGTGAATCTTATCTAGAAAGAGAGAATGCTATAATTAGTAAGGAAGCAGCAACCGTTTCTACATGCCAGGCTAGGGGGGGTGTTTGGTAATTTTGTTGTTTTGGCTCAAACAACATTTACCTTTTTGTCTGTGCTCAGGCATGATTACTTCGTGAATTTGTTTTTGTCCTGGTCCATCATGGTCACAGATGGTCTTGACTGGTGCTGATGTTCTGTGTTTAACATCATTCTGATGTCTTCGTTTCAGAAAACTAAGATCATGGCATCTGGTCCCATCACTTCATGGGAAATAGATGGGGAAACAGTGGAAACAGTGTCAGACTTTATTTTTCTGGGCTCCAAAATCACTGCAGTTGGTGATTGCAGCCATGAAATTAAAAGACGCTTATTCCTTGGAAGGAAAGTTATGACCAACCCAGATAGTATATTGAAAAGCAGAGACATTACTTTGCCAACAAAAGTCCGTCTAGTCAAGGCTATGGTTTTTCCAGTGGTCATGTATGGATGTGAGAGTTGGACTGTGAAGAAAGCTGAGCACCAAAGAATTGATGCTTTTGAACTGTGGTGTTGGAGAAGACTCTTGAGAGTCCCTTGGACTGCAAGGAGTTCCAACCTGTCCATTCTAAAGGAGATCAGTCCTGGGTGTTCATTGGAAAGGACTGATGATCAACCTGAAACTCCAATACTTTGGCCACCTGATGCAAAGAGTTGACTCATTGGAAAAGACCCTGATACTGGGAGGGATTGGGGGCAGGAGGAGAAGGGGACGACAGAGGACGAGATGGCTGGATGGCATCACCGACTTGATGGACAAGAGTTTGAGTGAATTCTGGGAGTTGGTGATGGACAGGGAAGCCTGGCCTGCTGTGATTCATGGGGTCGCAAATAGTCGGACATGACTGAGCGACTAAACTGAACTGAACTGAACTGATGTCTTCGTTTAACAGAAAAAGACAAAACTCAGCTCTGAATGCTAGCAAAACCAAGACCTAAATGATAATATCGAGCATCTTCCTGCTACCAAGGTCTGCTTTTCTTACTCTCTGTCTACAGTTTTGATGAAGGGTAAATGAAGTCAGGTCACAGGATCTTAACCCATGATTTCCAGGTTGTCACCATAGCTGAAATGTTGCTGATCAGGGGGACTGTCCAGAGAACAGAGTCCCTATTTCTGTCTTTGAACTATTTAAGCCTTCAAACTTAGTTCTTATATAACTCTCCTTTGTGTGGAGTTCTTTTTCAGTCCTCCCTAAAAATGCGAATTTTACCCTAGTTTAAAAACTGGCAGTAGAAAGGCAAACTAAAAAATGTACTTCCAAAACATATGAAGTAGTCAATCCCTCTGTTTTATATATAGAAAGAAAAGCTGATTCCATTCCATGGAAAGTCAAGGGCAGAGAGCTAGACTTCTAAGTCTCTTGGATATGTGGAGCTTTCAAAAGCTCCATATATTTTTGTTGCATTAAGAAGGTTCTGAATTACTGTGATAGTAAGAATTGTTTCCAGTGTTTCAGCAAGGGTGAATGAGGTTGATGCCAGGTGTGGTCATTACTGAGAAACTTTGAAGTTAAAACCATGCAAAGCTCCAGATTTATAAGTAGCCAAAAAGGATATATAAATCTATTAGAAATCAGGATTGGGAGAATGGGTTTTATTTTATTACTAAGTGCTGAATCTGCTGAATCATCATTTTCAGCTATAGATTGAATCATATAGCTGAATCATATTGGATCATATGTTTGAAATTTATAGTTTCAGACAGACATTCTCTGATTCTATCATGAGATTTATCAATATGGAACATTTTATGAACAATAGAAAAGTTTAGGAAAGGACATTCACAATCAGGACATTGTTTCTAGAGTAAATTTCATTGTTTTGTTCTGTTGTACTTAGTATTCCCTTAAAATATGTAGCTAAAGTGAACTTCATTAAACTCTGAAAATCAGTTCCCAGACTTCTTCCCTTCTGTTGTATTCCTTTCACATTATTGCTGATTAAGGACCTGGTACCACTTTGGTAAAGATGTAAAATCAAGGCTTGTCTGTATAATTCCAACCTGCTAAGGCAGTTCTGTAAAGGAGTTTCAAAATCCAAACTACTGTTATTTGTACTTCTGTGGCTAATAAATTTAAATTCCAAAGAAACAAAGCAAAATTCTGTAAACTCTGCCCTTCATCACCCCCTTCTCTTTTGGGTTAAAAACTTTTTATCAGCAATTGGTTTACAATCCCCAAACTGATAGCTTCATTTTACAATTAATCTAAATTAAATACAGTATCAATGGTTAATATTCTTCAGTAAAAGCTTTTTAATCATAATATACTTTACACCTTAAAACAAACAGTTTTGCTTACAATAGCTAGGACATGGAAGCCACCTAGATGTCCATCGGCAAATCAATGGATAAGAAAGCTGTGGTACATATACACAGTGGAATATTACTCAGCTATTAAAAAGAACGCATTTGAATCAGTTCTAATGAGGTGGATGAAGCTGGAGCCTATTATACAGAGTGAAGTAAGTCAGAATGAAAAACACAGATAGAGTATATAACACATATATGGAATTTAAAAAGATGGTAACAACGATCCTATATGTGAGACTGCAAAAGAGACACATATATAAAGAACAGACTTTTGGACTCTGTGGGAGGAGGCGAGGGTGGGATGATTTGAGAGAATAGCATTGAAACATGTATATTACCACGTGTGAAATAGATGACCAGTCCAAGTTTGATGCATGAAACAGGGCACTCAAAGCCAGTGCACTGGGACAACCTGAGGGATGGGATGGGGAGGGAGGTGGGAGGGGAATTCAGGATGGGGGACACATGTACACCCATGGCTGATTCATGTATGTCAATGTATGGCAAAAACTACCACAATATTATAAAGTAATTAGCCTCCAATTAAAATAAATAAACTTTTTTTTTTTTTTAAGAGAAACTGTCAGAACTTAAAAAAACAACAAGCAGTTTTGAACTCTGTTAAGGGTAATGGCTACCCACTACAGTATTCTTGCCTGGAGAATCACATGGACAGGGGAGCCTGGCGGGCTACAGTCAATGGGGTCGCACAGAGTCGGACGTGGCTGAGCATCTAACAATGAGGGTAATGCTGAGTGATGTGATATAGCTGGAAGAACATGTCCTTGGTTCAGACTAGGCTTCCATGCTTTGCGGTGTCTCTATGGACTTAGATGGACTTCCTTGGTAGTTCAGCTGGTGAAGAACCTACCTGCGAATGCAGAAGATGCAAGGAATGCAGATTTGATCCCTGGGCAGGAAGATCCCCTGGAGAAAGAAATGGCAACTCATTCCAGTATTCATGCTTGGAAAATTCCATGGACAGAGGAGCCTGGAGGGCTACTGTCCATGGGATTGCAGAGTCAAACATAACTGAGCACGCACGCACACACATACGTGGCCTCAGATAATTTTTCAGATATTCAATTTCTTCATCTATAGAGTGGTGATCAAAAGATAGTTAGTGAGACTATCCAATGAGAGAGTGGGTGCCAAACATCAAATATTACTTTTTAGTTTTCTGCTTTTTTTGTCTTCCTTCTTTACCTAGGTGTGGACTAGCTATATCAATCCTCTAAAAGAAAACACTTAAATAGTGCACATTGTACTAGGCACTGTGAAATATACATATTTCATTTACATAGTCAAAGGTCTAACAGTAAGTGTAATGCTGAGCAATACGATGTAGCTGGAAGAACATGTCCTTGATTCAGACTGCTGCTGCTAAGTCACTTCAGTTGTGTCCAACTCTGTGCGACCCCATAGACGGCAGCTCACCAGGCTCCCTCGTCCCTGGGATTCTCCAGGCAAGAACAGTGGAGTGGGTTGCCATTTCCTTCTCCAATGCATGAAAGTGAAAAGTGAAAGTGAAGTCACTCAGTCGTGTCCAACTCTTCACGACCCCATGGACTGCAGCCTACCAGGCTCCTCCATCCATGGGATTTTCCAGGCAAGAGTAGTGGAGTGGGGTGCCATTGCCTTCTCCTGGTTCAGACTACACTGAACCTAAAGGAAGGGGATGGAAAGGCCCCTGAATTCTGCTTTCCCGTCATGTTTTTGCTTAACTTCCCTATGTTCTCATTCCCTCCTTTTTCAGGCTGAGCCTCCTCCTATTCTGTCTCAACCAGATTCCTATGGAATCCATGCGCTCTTGGCCCATCGTCTGGTGGCGTGGTAAGTCACTTCAGTCATGTTCGACTCATTGTGACCCTATAGACTGTAGCCTGCCAGGTTCCTCTGTCCATGGGATTTTTTCAGGCAAGAGTTCTGGAGTAGGTGGCAGTTTCTTTCTCCAGGGGATCTTCCAGATCCAAGGATCACACCCACATCTCTTACGTCTCCTGCATTGGCAGGCAGGTTCTTTACCGCTAGCGCCATCTAGGAAGACCCCATCCCCTGATGGAGTGATTCTTAAGCCTTGGATGTGATGGATCAACACACCTTTTTGTTGTTGTTGTTGTTAAATAGGGACCATAATTAAGTTGTCCTGTTTTTATTTCAAATGGAGAAATAAATGGAGTTGAAAGCAACTACTATTCCCACCACCATTTGTGTTTTTTAAAGGATATTTGAACACCAAAAATAGTTAGAAAGGCATAATCTCCAAATAAAGGAAAGCCTTTTAAATTGAGTGATTTTCCTTCATGAAAAACTCCCTGGATGGTTTTTATTTCTCTCATTTTGTTTCAGTCTGATAAAAATGTGGGTGCAAAGGCTGGCTTTTAAAATTCCCTTCTGTTTTTCTTTCATCTTTTTTCTTTCTCTCTCTCCTTATCAAAATGTAACTATCTTGTGCTATGTTTCCTGAAAGCCTGCCTAGTGACAGGAATTAATTTAAAAAGTCAAATTTATAATAACAAATAGCCAAAGATGCTACTACTCCTTTTAATTTTTTTCTACCTACTAATGGCTTAAATAAGAAAGATGTCTGATTAAATAAGACAAATAAGAAAGATGCAGTAGGATTGCTTTGACTTGTAAGTTCAAAGATGTCATTAAGAATTGGCGTCCCTCCTTTTATTATTCTAGCTGCAAAAATCTGGCTCCCCTTCATGTTCACAGGATTGTGGCAAATGCTGTCTGCGTGATTTGTTTCTTCAACCACACCCAGGGAGAAAGCCCGTTCACACTTGTATTTGTTTATTTATTTGGCCACATGGCACAGCATGTGGGATCTTAGTTCCCCAACCGGAGATCAAACCCATGCCCCTACAATGGAAGCATGGAGTCTTGATCACTGGGCCTCCAGGAAAGTCTTGAGAGTCCCTTGGGCTGCAAGGAGATCCAACAATCCATCCTAAAGGAAATCAGTCCTGAATATTCGTGGAAAGGACTGATGCTGAAGCTGAAACTCCAATACTTTGGCCACCTGATGCAAATAACTGATTCATTTGAAAAAACCCTGATGCTGGGAGAGATTGAAGGTGGGAGGAGAAGGGGACAGCGGAGGATGAAATGGTTGGATGGCATCACCGACTCAATGGACATGAGTTTGAGTAAACTCCGGGAGTTGGTAATGAACAGGGAGGCCTGGCGTGCTGCAGTCCATGGGGTTGCAAAGAGCTGGACATGACTGTGTGACTGAACTGAACTGAACTGGGGGGAGCGTGGTGGGTTGCAAAGAGTTGGACAAGACTTAGTGAATGAGCACAAATGAATGCTTACCACCAGGAGAGAAGCATCATTACATCAGACAGCATCATTACATTTTGATGCTGGCCTTCCTGGCAGCAAAACTGTTTTGAAAGTCATATTGAGTCAGACATATCTTTTCATCAAGCAACTGCGTGTACCACCAGAAGGTCCATTTTAAAGAATAATGTTAAGAATTGACTATTTTGTAACTGGCCAGAGTCCCATCTTTCCAAAAATGACTTCTTTCTAACAAGGTATAAAGCCTGAGTTCCTGTGCTCAACTTTCAGTGACATACTCAGGAAGAGTTAAATTTTACCTTATCTTTCTTTCTTTTTTTTTAAACTTGTTTGTTTGGCCAGCCAAGTGGCATGTGAGATCTTAGGTCCCAGACCAGGGATGGAACCCATGCCCCCTGAAGTGGAATCACAGAGTCTTAGCCACTGGGTCGCCAGGGAAGTCCCTGTGTAGTCTTTCTTCTCTTTTATCAATGATGAATTTTAAGTCAATCCACTGAAATGCCATTCCCTTAAACTGAAATGCTATTTTAACAAGATGAGAGGGATAAATTTTGGCATATTTATTTGCATTTTATTTTTAATTCTGTAGGAAAACTGAGGAATGAGAGTTGTTTTCCCTCCTCTCACATCCTAAGAAACTAAATTCCAAGTGCTCCTTTGCTTCCGGGATATTTTTATTGCAGAACACAAGGTGGAAGCCACTCAGAATAAGCTCTTTCTTGCCCCCACGTGCCCTTCAGTTCTGGAAGGATAGCCCACTGAGAGTGGAGGAGCCAGGACTGGCCAGGCAGGGATGCTGGGAGTATTAGGTCCAGAGCCTGAAAAAGAACAGGTGGTTTGAGGTTCAGGATGGGTAGGTGCCTGAACCCCAAGAGGATAAGACGTCCATTATGAAGTGGCTCAAAACTGGTAGAGGAACTAAATGCTGGTGTATGGGGATTCCACTTATTCCTTTTCTTGATGATTCTTCTCATATGGCGAGGCCACCACAAGAGTCAAACAACTAACCTCTCTCCATCCATAACTCTCTGTGCTCAGTGAGAAGAGAAACAACCTTTCTGATGAATGAGTGAGAAAAAGGAATTAGGCCTGCACATTCTAGGTCTTCTCCATTTTTCCTTGCTCTGTTCTACTGTCAGTTTTCCAGAATTTGCTGTAATAGAGGTAAATTGCAATTGCCTGGATCAGCCTTGGCTGGGTGGGTGAACCAGTCTAACTGGATGGGTGAGCCCAGCCTCGCTCTGGAGTTTAGTGTTAGCAAACCATTTGGCCATTTTTCCCAACAGCTTTATCACTATCGTAAGTGGTACTTTGATCTCCATCTGCACTGTTTCTGCATTTATTTCTCAGTTGGTCCTGAGCTTTAAGCAGGAGGCAAAAGAGAAGGCTGTGTATTAAGCCCTTCAGACACCAACAACTAAGAATCATGGCCCTGGACACCTAAGGAACAGATCTTCCTGTCCACTTTGAGTAATCATTCATTCACTTATCTCACATGCTAGTAAAGTAATGCTCAAAATTCTCCAAGCCGGGCTTCAGCAATATGTGAACCGTGAACTTCCTGATGTTCAATTTGGTTTTAGAAAAGGCAGAGGAACCAGAGATCAAATTGCCAACAGCTGCTGGATCATGGAAAAAGCAAGAGAGTTGCAGAAAAACATCTATTTCTGCTTTCTTGACTATGCCAAAGCCTTTGACTGTGTGGATCACAATAAACCGTGGAAAATTCTGAAAGAGATGGGAATCCCAGACCACCTGACCTGCCTCTTGAGAAACCTATATGCAGGTCAGGAAGCAACAGTTAGAAATGGACATGGACCAACAGACTGGTTCCAAATAGGAAAAGGAGTACATCAAGGCTGCATATTGTCACCCTGCTTATTTAACTTCTATGCAGAGTACATCATGAGAAACGCTGGATTGGAAGAAACACAAGCTGAAATCAAGATTGCCGGGAGAAATATCAATAACCTCAGATATGCAGATGACACCACCCTTATGGCAGAAAGTGCAGAGGAACTCAAAAGCCTCTTGATGAAAGTGAAAGTGGAGAGTGAAAAAGTTGGCTTAAAGCTCAACATTCAGAAAACGAAGATCATGGCATCTGGTCCCATCCCTTCATGAGAAATAGATGGGGAAACAGTGGAAACAGTGTCAGATTTTATTTTTGGGGGCTCCAAAATCACTGCAGATGCTGATTGCAGCCATGAAATTAAAAGATGCTTACTCCTTGGAAGGAAAGTTATGACCAACCTAGATAGCATATTAAAAAGCAGAGATACTACTTTGCCAACAAAGGTCCGTCTAGTCAAGGCTATGGTTTTTCCAGTGGTCATGTATGGATGTGAGAGTTGGACTGTGAAGAAGGCTGAGCGCCAAAGAATTGATGCTTTTGAACTATGGTGTTGGAGAAGACTCTTGAGAGTCCCTTGGACTGCAAGGAGATCCAACCAGTCCATTCTGAAGGAGATCAGCCCTGGGATTTCTTTGGAAGGAATGATGCTGAAGCTGAAACTCCAGTACTTTGGCCACCTCATGTGAAGAGTTGACTCATTGGAAAAGACTCTGATGCTGGGAAGGATTGGGGACAGGAGGAGAAGGGGATGACAGAGGATGAGATGGCTGGATAGCATCACTGACTCGATGGACTTGAGTCTGAGTGAACTCCAGGAGTTGGTGATGGACAGGGAGGCCTGGAGTGCTGGGATTCATGGGGTCGCAAAGAGTCAGACACGACTGAACGAATGAAATGAAATTAACCCATCATGTGCTAGGCACAGTTCTCAGTAGTAGGAATATAACAGGTGGGTGTCTCAACCACAACAGTGATGTGGTGAAAGCTAGAAACTTTTCTTGTTGATGCACCATATGAGTCTTCAGATCCTTCAGACAACACCCACCCTCCCCCTGCCCCGCAAAACATAGCTGATATATTTAATTTAGAATAATTCAGTCTTCCCCACATGTAAATACTGTAGCTCATATTCATATCTGCTACTAGTTTGTTTGTTTTGAAAGAGTAGCTGTTATTGAGACATTTGGAGGGTGGGATAGGAAGTAGAAAACTAAGGCCTTCCTTCAATCTAGTTACATGGACAATGTAAAAGTTGATCTTTTTTTTTTTTTTTTTCCCACAAAACTATTCTATTATTTGGGCAAAAAAAAAAAAAAAAAGAAAGAAAGAAAGAAAGAAAATCCTAAACTGGAGTCGGAGAAGGCAATGGCACCCCACTCCAGTACTTTTGCCTGGAAAATCCCATGGATGGAGGATCCTGGTAGGCTGCAGTCTATGGGGTCACTAAGAGTTGGACGTGACTGAGAGACTTCACTTTCACTCTTCACTTTAATGCATTAGAGAAGGAAATGGCAACCCACTCCAGTGTTCTTGCCTTGAGAATCCCAGGGACGGGGGAGCCTGGTGGGCTGCTGTCTATGGGGTTGCACAGAGTCGGACACAACTGAAGCGACTTAGCAGCAGCAGCAGCAAACTAGAATAAATGAGCCTCAAAGAGAGGAAACTTAAAATACTAAATAATGGGAAAAAATAGAAATGAAGCAAACAAAAATCAGGCTTTTCTAACAACAGCCCAGACTTCTAAATAATTTTTTAGAAAACAAACCAAAAAAGTTACACAGAATGTTAAAATAAAAAGCTAAATGTAGCCTTCTCTTCTCTCCATACAAAAATTGTTAAAATTGTTGTACAGAATGTGTGTGCACTAAGTCACTTCAGTTGTGTCCAACTCTTTGCAACCCCATGAACCGAAATCTGCCAGGCTTCTCTGTAGGATTCTCCAGGCAAGAAAGCTGGAGTGGTTCCCATGCCCTCCTCCAGGGGACCTTCCCAACCCAGGGATTGAACCCGAATTTATTTATTTATTTTTTTAAATTTTATTTTATTTTTAAACTTTACATAATTGTATTAGTTTTGCCAAGTATCAAAATGAATCCGCCACAGGTATACATGTGTTCCCCATCCTGAACCCTCCTCCCTCCTCCCTCCCCATACCATCCCTCTGGGTCGTCCCAGTGCACCAGCCCCAAGCATCCAGTATCGTGCATCGAACCTGGACTGGCATCTCCTGCACTGGCAGGAGATCTTTACCACTAGCGCCACCTGGGAAGTCCATTGTACAGAGAAGGAAATCCAAAAACGTTCATTTAAGGGTGGTCCGATTTAGTGTAAATAGCTGGATGAGCAAAACACCATATTTCTGAAGAGTGAATATTACTTAATATGACAGAATAAAAACAAAATAATTATCTTCCTCAAGACTTTTGAAAAATACATTACAATCCCTATTCCTTACTTAATTCAGAACTCCAAGAAAAAAGACTTGAAGATCCTAAAATCATAAAAATTATTTTTATTGTCACTTCTAATTCTTATGTTTGACTAGGGCCAAATGCCAAAAGCATTTAAAACTTTTCCATTTTCTCCTCATTTACCATAATGTTTGCCAAATCTAAAAAGGGAGTGAGAAATAATTTTAGTTTAGTTTTTTTTTTTGTTTTAACATGTGGAGGAAAAAAAAGGCATATGACTATGCCAGTTCCTACCATGCTCTAATCACAGAATGTTGGGTTTAATTTGCATAATAGCTGTTGCAAAACTTGTCCCCTAGCAAATAACTCTGACTCAGCAAAGTCGTGAAGTGAGCAAATAGTCTTCTGGCCCAACCTTTTTATGGCCTGGGCCCCTCTCTGCCCTTCTTCCACTGTGGTCTCTGTATTTCCCTACTAGGAAATTCCTAATTTAGGGTTAGTGGATCTCCCAAGCAAATTTTTATTTTGAAGATATGCAAATAAGAAATGCAAATGAGCAGCCTGAGTTAGGAGAAGATTTCTTCTATATAATTCTGTATCTATGTCTGTATTATGAGGTCACACTGTGCTATATTTGTTTGTGCTTCTGACTCTCCCATTGGACTAAAAATTGTGCAGCACATTTGTAACCCTTGTCTCTAGCTACAGCCCTGGAGCATAGTAGGTAATCAATTTATTTTTGATGAATTAATAATGAATCAATGTTTTCATATTTGGACACGTTGACAATATATGTTCTGTCTTTATTCATCTCAACTGCTATCTCTAATTCTATTTTCATCTTTCCTCAAAAAGTACATTTGAAAGTTGGATCTGAGTAAACAAAATGGAAATGTAACTTCCACAGAGTATAAGCAGAAAGCAACTTCATTCTTCGTCTTCATTGCCTTTCAAACCTACCCTGAGGAGGTATTCCTTCTCTGTCTGTTGAATAAAACTTAAGGGAGGTCCTAAGAATCTTATAATAACTCTCAGGAAATTTTTCAAAAAGAAGACCTCTAGTTACTTCTAAATATAGGAAACAGCTTTATTTTAATACCAATATTTTTTGTTCCAGGTACAGTAAGAACTCCAAAACTATTAAGTGAAGGCTTCTTCTTTATCCAGCTCAAGCTGCCCTCAGGCTGGAAACTTGCAATGGGGAGGAGGGGCGTGGTCATAGAGTTTCCTTTCTATTTCCTTGAACTTCCATCTCCTCTCTACCAGCTGATCTGGGGCTGTAATTGGGGATGGGTAGTGGAGGTTCCTGGAGAAGGCAACCCACTCCTGTATTCTTGCCTGGGAAGTCCCATGGACCGAGGAGCCTTTCGGGCTACAGTTCATGGGGTCACTAAGAGTCAGACACAACTGAACAACTGAACAAAAACAATGGAGGTTCCACGCAGACAGTTTTCTTTGAGCACCCTAAGGGTTCTCAGAGGCCCCTCGTGAGACCTCACATCCAGCCCTCTGATGTGGATGATGTATATTCTAAATAAACAGTTGTGACAGCCACTACCCTCAGCACTGACCCAGAGGGCTTCCCTTGCCCTGATACTGATAGGATTACATCACTGGGTTAATCTCTTGTGTAGACTGCTTCCAGATGGATTTAGTTACAAACCTCACTGTCCACTTGGTCCAGAGTATACTCAAGCATCCTTGAGTATACCACCTGTCCCTATCGCAGCCCTCTTCCCTTTCCCTGTCTTCACACATGGCTTCAGCTTAGCCTTTTAGCTTTGTCTTCTTATGTATGGCCCCAAAATATTCCCACACACTAAGAAACACTCATCAAGCTTTGCAAATGTGTCTCTGAAGCCTTTCTCACTAGGCTTGAGTAAAGAGGAAGTAGTCCTCTCCTTTCCATATGTCTGGTGTCAGGGGAAGAAAAGAGACTTGGCTTGACAGCATTTTTTTCAAAGGAACTCTCTCTTCCGCCTTACCTTTTTACACCCTCTGGTGGATGTTAAGATGGAAGGGTCGCAGAAATAGCTTTCTAAAAATATATATTTATTTATTTTAATTGAAGGATAATTATAATATTGTGATGGTCAGGGAGGCCTGGCATGCCACAGTCTGTGGAGTCTCAAAGAGTCAGAAATGACTTAGCAATAGAACAAAAAATTGTGATGATCTCTGCCACACATCAACATGAGTTGGCCACAGGCATAGATGTGATCCTTCCCACCTCTCTGCCCATCCCATCCCTCCAGGTTGTCACAGATCACCAGCTTTGGGTTCCCTGAATCATACATCAAACTCTCACAGGCTATCTATTTTACATATGGTAATGTTTATGTTTCAATGGTATTCTCTCAAATTATCCCACCCTCTCCTTCTCCTGATCATCTTCCTTGCTAGCCCCATATAAGAGGTGCAGCACCTCACTGAGGAATGTGGGAATATTTGCTACCTATGATATTTGAATCAACCTTTTGAAGCTGTAGTCAAAATTGAGAGCAAAAGTGCCTGTTTTAATTAGTCACTCAGTTGTGTCCAACTCTTTGCTACCTCATGGACTGTAGCCCACCAGGCTCCTCTATCCACGGGGATTCTCCAGGCAAAAATACTGGAGCGGGTTGCCATGCCCTCTTCCAGGGGATCTTCCCAACCCAGGGATCAAACTCAGGTCTCCCGCATTACAGGTGGATTCTTTACCATCTGAGCCACCAGGGAGTACAAGAATACTGGAGTGGGTAGCCTATCCCTTACCCAGGAGATTTTCCAAACCCAGGAATCAAACCGGGATCTCCTGCATTGTAGGTGGATTCTTTACCAGCTGAGCTATCAGGGAAGTCCATTTTAAATTCTATCCAAACACAAATGACAGGGTTTACAGTCACCTGTTGTTTCAAACCCAGACTCTTTTTAAAATAAAAGGATTAGGTTTCTGGTTCAAAATGTTAAGTGAGTGTATGAGTTACAAATGAAGAAATAGAGGAAGGGAAACAAGAGGCAAAGAGATTTTAGCTGATTTCTGGAATACAGAAAGAAGACTGGGGTTTGAACACCATGCCAGTCTGAGCAACCTCAGGAGAAGGTGATGGGCGAGGTGGCAGATGTTCTTTCAAGCTTCAGGGAGGCTAAGCTCAGCATCAGCAGGTCCAAGGCAGGAGTGGGAGGCAGGAGGCAGCATTCCCTGGAAGGCTTTCAGCAGAACGTGGGCTAGTGGCTGCCTTTCCATCTGTCTTCCCTAACCTCACACTTAACAAGCCACTGGCCAATACTCTCGCTAATGCTAGGAGAAAAAAAACCCCACACAGATGTGGTATCTAAAGAAAGGGGTGACTTATCACACTGGGCTTTGGGTTAACAAGAGTAGACACTAGCACATAAGAGTGAAGCCCTAGCCTTTTTGCCAACAAAATTAGCTTAAATGTCCTCTGCAGAGTTTCCACTCAAAGGTAAACCCTGTCATTCAGTGCATGTGTGTGTGTGTGTGTGCACATATACACACACACCTCCTCTACAGCATGCTGGTTTCAGGAAGAGCCTTGATGGGAGAACAGAGGTACTCAGTGCCTTTAGAAACTGTGTCAGTCACCTCTGTTCATCAGTCTTATCCTTCATAAAGAAACAAGAAAAAACACCCTAGGACAAGCAAAACACAGCCAAGGGGATCTGGGCAGCCCCCAGAGGCTGTCTGTGCTGGAAGCAGGAAGAACCCCAGTCTCTCATCTTGTAGAGAGGCCTGCTTGGTCTGGGGAGCAGCTGAACACATGGTGGGGCATCCCAGCACAGACACCCTGACTCATTTTTCTCATCCTTTGTATAAATTGAGCACGATGATGGTCTTGAATGTGAAGAAAAAGAAAAAAAGATTGGCCTGGAGTACTGAGAAGTCTGAACTTAGAAGCAGGTTTTTTAAGAGCCTTCTGACCAATGCCAGCTGTCCACATCTGGAGAATTTTGGGGCCTGTTAAGTGGGAAGTTGGGCTTCCCAGGTGGTGCTAGTGGTAAAGCATCTCCCTGCAAATGAAGGAGATGCAGGTTTGATCTCTGGGTCAGGAGGATCCCCCAGAGTAGGAAACGGCAGCCCACTCCAATATCCTTGCCTGGAAAATCTCATGGATAGAGGGTCCTGGTGGGACTCTTTGTCCATGATGGTACAAAGAGTCAGACATGACTGAGTGACTGAGCATGCACTAGTAAGTGAGAAGTTGAGTTTGGGTACAAGTCCCCCACCCCAGTAGAGGCAGGCAGAGCACTTGACTACAGAGGAAATTTCAGGCTCTGCCCCTAAGAAGAGTGAAGCATCAGGCTCACTGTTGAGCTAGCTTGTTGCCAGGTAACCAAGAACAGCTTCCCAAAATTAGTTATCAAGAGAGAAGGACCAAGAAAAATAAACAGAATGACTAATTCTAGAGAAATTGAAGTTTACCCAGGGAACCAAAGAGACTTAAAAAAAAAAAAAGCTTTATTGTGCCCACCTTCCCACAGCACCATTACCCACCTACTTGCCTTCAGAGCAGAAGAGTTGAATTGTCAAAGCTGACACATTCGAATCACAGATCTCATCTAGCACCAACCTTCACTAATAACTCAAAGATTACTGGCAAGAAGCAGGGACAGACATGGCACTTCTTTCAGGAGAAGCCCCCATCTGTCAGACACAGCTTTTTAAAAGGTCTCTTTCTCCCTCCAAAGAATGCATTTTTTTTTTCAGATTTCTAAACAAGGTATGTGGCATAGTTGTGTCTTGTCTATTCCCCAATCAGTCATCCTGCATAACTCCATAAATCTCATGGTTTTTTTTACAATCTTGACTTGATATGTTTCCTCCCTGGGATTAATTTTGAGTTTTACTGAGATAAATCATCAATACTTTTTTCAAAGAGTAAATGGTAGAACACTGTCTGAGAATGCCTTTATTTTGCCTTCATGTTGGAGTAATGATGTAGATCATTATACAGCTCTAGGTTGTCTTCCCTCTTATGGATCACAGCCTTGGCGTGGAGGAGGGGCTTGTGTAAATCAGTGACGCTGTGAACCATGCCTTTCAGGGCCACCCAAGATGAACAGGTCATAGTGAAGAGTTCTGACAAAACGTGGTCCACTGGAGGCTGGAATAGCAAATCACTCCAGTATTCTTGCTGCGAGAACCCCATGAACAATATGAAAAGGCAAAAAATATGACACCAGAAGATGAATACCACCCCCCTCCCCAGGTCGGAAGGTGTCAGGTATGCTATGGGGGGAGAGCAGACGGCAATTACTAATAGCTCCAGAAAGAATGAAGCAGCTGTGCCAATGTGGAAATGATGCTCAGTTGTGGATGTATCTGGTGGTGAAAGTAAGTACTTTGGCCACCTCATGTGAAGAGCCGACTCACTGGAAAAGACACTGATGCTGGAAAGTATTGAAGGCAAAAGGAGAAGGGAGCAGCAGAAGATGAGATGGTTAGATAGCATCACTGACTCAATGGACATGAATCTGAGAAAGCTCTGGGAGATAGGGGAGGACAGGGGAGACTGGTGTGCTGCAGTCCAGGGGGTCACAAAGAATTGGATACAACTTAGTCAATGAACAACAATAAGGTTGTCTTAACTGACCACCTGAATTGGCTCCCCCCTGCCTCTGTCTGACAGTAAATATCATTAATATGTTTACAAGAAGGTCCAGTCAAGATCAGTGGACATGTAGGACATGACGCTATTGTGACACAAACATACCTATGTCACATCTCCTCCATCACAAGTGTCTTATTTTCAGGAAGAACAGACAAAGAAGAGGACATCTTCCAGAGCATAGATTAAAGGGAAAAAACATTTAAAAATAAAAATTGTGTGTGATGGCTTCAGGGGGTTTGACTGAGATACTTGGGATTCAGCAGACAGACTCTACGGTGGCCCCCTTCATGACCCCTCTACCTAGTGTTCACACTCTGGTATAATCCACTCCCATTGAGAGTGGGCTGGACTTTTAACTTTCTCCTAGTGAATTGGCTACAATAAACGTGATGGCATATCACATGTAATAAGGAACTACATTACCTTATTCAAGACCTTCTGTTGTTAGAAGACTAGTGTGCAAGGCTCTCTCTCCCTAGCTGGCTTTGATAAAGAGCCATATTGGAAGGTCCATGTGGCAAGTATCTGAAAGGGGCTTACAGGATTTAAACTCCCCCAAAACTGAGAGGCTCTCAGACTAACAGCTGAAGGGAAATGAATTCTTCCAAACTTGGAAGCAGATCCTTCCCCAGGGAAGCTTCCAGATGGGACTGTAAACCAACTGACATCACCACAGCCTTTTGAGATCTTGACCAGAGAACCCAGAGAAGCTGTGCCAGACAATGGGATAGTACATGTTTTGAGCTGCTGTTTAAGCTGTGATAATTTGTCATGCAGCAATAGCTAGCTAATACATGATAGACCAAACCAAAATCTGGTCCATAAGAGTTCCAGAAATAGAAATATTCAGTTCAGTTCAGTTCAGTTCAGTCGCTCAGTCATGTCCAACTCTTCGTGACCCCATGAATTGCAGCACATCAGGCCTCCCTGTCCATCACCAACTCCCGGAGTTTACCCAAACTCATGTCCATGAGTCAGTGATGCCATCCAGCCATCTCATCCTCTGTCGTCCCCTTCTCCTCCTGCCCCCAATCCCTCCCAGCATCAGAGTCTTTTCCAATGAGTCAACTCTTCATATGAGATGGCCAAAGTACTGGAGTTTCAGCTTTAGCATCATTCCTTCCAAAGAAATCCCAGGGCTGATCTCCTTCAGAATGGACTGGTTGGATCTCCTTGCAGTCCAAGGGACTCTCAAGAGTCTTCTCCAACACCGCAGTTCAAAAGCATCAATTCTTCAGAGCTCAGCCTTCTTCACAGTCCAACTCTCACATCCATACATGACCACTGGAAAAACCATAGCCTTGACTAGACGGACCTTTGTTGGCAAAGTAATGTCTCTGCTTTTGAATATGCTATCTAGGTTGGTCATAACTTTCCTTCCAAGGAGTAAGCGTCTTTTAATTTCATGGCTGCAGTCACCATCTGCAGTGATTTTGGAGCCCCCAAAAATAAAGTCTGACACTGTTTCCACTGTTTCCCCATCTATTTCCCATGAAGTGATGGGACCGGATGCCATGATCTTCGTTTTCTGAATGTTGAGCTTTAAGCCGACTTTTTCACTCTCCTCTTTCACTTTCATCAAGAGGCTTTTGAGTTCCTCTTCACTTTCTGCCATAAGGGTGGTGTCATCTGCATATCTGAGGTTATTGATATTTCTCCCGGCAATCTTAATTCCAGCTTGTGTTTCTTCCAATCCAGCGTTTCTCATGATGTACTCTGCATAGAAGTTAAATAAGCAGGGTGATAATATACAGCTTTGATGTACTCCTTTTCCTATTTGGAACCAGTCTGTTGTTCCATGTCCAGTTCTAACTGTTGCCTCCTGATCTGCATACAGATTTCTCAAGAGGCAGGTCAGGTGGTCTGGGATTCCCATCTCTTTCAGAATTTTCTACAGTTTATTGTGATCCACACAGTCAAAGGCTTTGGCATAGTCAATAAAACAGAAATAGATGTTATTGGCTTGGCCCAAAAGTTCATTTGGGTTTTTCCATAATGGAACTTTTTTGTCAACCCAGTATGAAGACAAAATTCTGAAATATAAAGAAAAATCTAACTACTTAGATTGAAAACTGTTGTGTGGATTAATGTGTGTGTGTGTGCTCAGTCACTCAGTCATGTCCGACTCTTTGCAACCCCATGAACTGTAGCCTGTCAGGCTCCTCTGTCCATGGGATTCTCCAGGCAAGAATACTGGAATGGATTGCCATGCCCTCCTCCAGGGAAACTTCCCAACCCAGGGATCGAACCCAGATCTCCCACATTGCAGGCAGATTCTTTACTGTCTGAGCCACCAGAAAAGCTCATGTGGAATAATAGGCGGGGATAGAAAAGATTCACCAATTCAGTTCAGTTCAATTCAGTCGCTCAGTCGTGTCCCCCATGGACTGCAGCATGCCAAGGCTCTCTGTCCATTACCAACTCCTGGAGGTTTCCCAAATTCAGGTCCATCGAGTTGGTGATGCCATCCAACCATCTCATCCTCTGTCATCCCCTTCTCCTCCTACCTTCAATCTTTCCCAGCATCAGGGTCTTTTCAAATGAGTCAGTTTTTTGCATCAGGTGGCCAAAGTATTGGAGTTTCAGCTTCAGCATCAGTCCTTCCAATGAATATTCAGGATTGATTTCCTTTAGAATGGAATGGATGGATCTTTTTGCCACCCAAGGGACTCTCAAGAGTCTTCTCCAACACCACAATTTAAAAGCATCAGTTCGTTGGTGCTCAGCTTTCTTTATAGTTCAACTCTCACATACATACATGAACTACTGGAAAAAATTCATACCAAAATATAAAAATTCAGGATACCAGGAATAAGTAAAACAGCTTAAAAGATTTTAAGAAAGGGAAAGAAATGCAAATTTCTCTAAAAGGAAGGAAAATTAGGTAGACATCCTCTTGCTGGATACCTTCAAAGTTCTTATTTTAACCTAGTTATATATTTACTCGCACCATTAATTCAACATGCAGACAAAATAAAAGTATTCTTAGACTGCAGAGTTCAAATAGTTTTCTACTATTTACCTTTTTGAAAAAAATACTGTGACTATACCTCAGGAAAACTTAAAATGAATCAAATGAAGAAGGTATGAGGTCAAGAAAGAGGAAAGTAAACTATGATGAAGAATATACAGTGGATCTGGAAAAAAACCTGTTCAAACTAAAACAAGTCAAAGAAGGTGAGTGGATTCACCTTGACAAATATTATTAAGAAGCTCGATGACTTTAGTGAGAAGGTAAAGGTATATGCTTCTTTTAGTGAGACTACAAAGTAGGCAAAATTACAAACTAAAAAAAAAACCTATAAAAAGCAATCTAAAACATGGTATGATTTTGAGCACTTAAAGAATAAGACAGTAAATTATTTGATTTTAACATTTGGACATGTTTTTTTCTCCTTGTGTCACAGCTTTTAGTGACATATGAAGACATTTCTTTACGTTTCCTGTCTTATTACTTCACTTAGCTCTTTAATCTTTAATGAATAGTATATTCATAATCATCATCTTATAACTGCTGTATGGTGAATACCAGTTTTAAAAGTCACTCTATATATTACCAAGGCTGTTGCCCCAGAATCACACGCCTGCCTCTCCCTTAAATGGAAACCAATTACTCTTACTGAAGTTTTAGGAGGAACCTGCAAAGAGAAAAACAAGAACTGGTTAGTACCAGCTAGGCCCGAGATGGTGGAAGATTTGACTTCCAGTAGACCTTGAACCTCATTATACCCTCCTTATAATACATCAGCATGCTAAATAACACAGCAACCAGTGCCATGAAAACTACCATGACAACAACTGGAAGAGCCCACATGAGGAATGAAAAGGAGGGTTGCATCAGATCTGGGACCAAACCACTCCTCTGTTCTTGGATATGTCATGAATATTCCTCCCACTCTTGCCAACTCCCTCCTTTATTACTTCAATCATCATGTACATTTGATATCTCCACCCAAATTGGGTTGAGAAGCTGATTTGTGAACTAGGTTCCTGCTTCTCCATTCTCTGGCCATTAAATAAAGCTTGTGCTATTCCAGTCTCAGCATTGGTTTCATTACTGGCTGCACAAATCCACTTAAGAGAAACAGCCTTCCTGTCCAAGACAAAGGGTCTCAGCAGGGGTTCGGACCCCAGCATGGGTCCAGTCCACCAATTTGGTAACACATAGACAAATTATGAAAAATTAATTAGAGCTGAAGACATTAAAAACATAAACCCTATAAATATTGAGAATGTAAAAATTCATTGGGTTGTAACAGTTGAGAGGTGCTCTAGTGAGAATCACAGGCCTGAGGAAAAATCCAGTAGGAGAACTAAAAATAACTCTAATGAACTGGGTGGTAAGAGGAGGCCTGAGGAGCTTTGTGTTTGTGAAAGAGCCATTGGGGATTGAAATGAATGCATTCTGTTCTCTGCTGTCTTTGAGTAAGCTTAGGGAGTTGGTGATGGACTGGGAAGCCTGGCGTGCAGCAGGCCACGCAGTTGCAAAGAGTCGGACACGACTGAGCGACTGACTCTCTGCTCACCAACACCCAGTATGAGAGGGACAGCTTGGGGCAGCTCTGTCTAACTTCCAGGAAGAACTAGGTGAGGAGGAAAGGAACGATCCCTCTGGGTGAACCTAGAATCAGTTCCTCTCAGATTCTGCCCCCAAATGCTCAAGATTGTGAATATGTCAGGGTGAGGAGTGCTGCTTCTCTGGCTGTGGAATCACAAAAGCCCCCTCCACTCCCCAGTTCTGGAGGGGAGCGCGTCCCTTCAGGCACTTAGGTCTTTCCTACCCCGAGCACTCACTCCATTGGCTCTCGCTCTAAGGCAGCACAATTCCCCGGGATCAGCCAGGCCCAGGCAACACAAAAGCCAGGAGGAGGGGTGTCTTCTGGGTGCCTGGCAACCGCTCCTTCCAGCCTCGCCACACAAAGCGGCTGCCGGGAACATTGGGGCCTGGCTGTCTTCTGGAATGGGGGAGGTAAACACACAGGAGCAGCAAGACGCAAACTGCTATTTTCAAACAATCTTATCATTCTCCTCTCTCTCTTACCTTCTTGCACAATCCGGAGTCTCTGAAAAGAAAACAGCATTCCCGGCTTTGTCATACCTCCCAGGGGCCCAGGTCTGTTTCCCAGCATGTTAGCTTCTCCACTGGAAGCAGCTTTATCAGTAGGTGAGGGTTCAGGACTCCTAGACTTGAAGCCTGGGTCTGTAGCCAGTGGATGGGGAGGCAACTTCCCAGCTCATCATGAATCTCAGGTTTAGAATTTTCTTTGCCCAGTGAAGCCCCAAAAAACCTGAAGTTTGAGGGAGTGATGTTTGGCTTAAAGACAGCCAGAAAGGAAGAGTCCAGTTTTGACAAACCCAGATCTTGTCCCTAACTGGGGACTGGGCCCTCTTCTTCCTCACCATTCTTCCCTTCATTGTGGGGGGTCGCTGTAGGGTGGAATAAAAAAGAACACAGAAAGAGCCAGCTGAGCCTAATTTCTTGGTGTGTGGAGCTCCCCCACTCCTTGCTTTTCTCCATAATTTGCTGAGATCACTGCAAATGCACCCGAGTTGCCGCTGTCAAGCTGCAAAGTCATTCTCGTGCACCATCTACCACAAGAGAAGGAAACACGAAGCCATTGGGCTTCCCTAATCCCTCAGTGGCTTTCTCTATATCTTCCCACACTGGGCTAAGCAGGGCCCTTGGTCTCCACTGGGGCCACTAGGGCTTGCTCCATGCTGTGGTCTCTTCACTTGGGTTCCAGGCCCCTCCTTCAAGGACCAGGTTCTTAAATGGGGAGGGATGAACCAGGCCAGAGGGTACTCTCTGTGGCTCAGCACCACCCCATTCCAGGGGACCCAGGCAAAGGATATCCACCATAAGATCCCCAAAGCCTGCACAAGAGCAGTCAGGGCTTTTTATTGCTTTGCTAAATTCCCATCTGCCACAGCAGGCAAGATATGGGCTGCTGAAGTCAACTCATCCATGTCTCGCTCCAGTTTACATGGAAGTGAGCAATTGGCTCCTCATCTCTCTTCTCCCTCTTTCCTTCACCTGGTTCAATGGATAGGAGAGGATTTGGGGAGGGGGAGGGAACACAGGTTCAGTGAGGGTGGACATGCAGCAGCGTGAGGCACTCAGCTGCGTGTGTGTGCACGCCCAGTTTAAATGAGCAAGTTCTGAGCTACAGGTATGTATCTCCCAGACCAGACACTTCTGTACCAAAGACTCTAATTCCAGTTTAAATACAGACCTCAACCTTTTCAACAGCCTTCAAGAGTGGACTTAGGGAATTGATCTGCAGCATCCTCTGGCTTTCAGTTAACTTTAAATCCTTTTCTGAAGTTCTCAGACATTCAGGCACAATGTCTGAAGAAAGGTTTCTCCAAGTGGGGTCCCAATTGTACCCCACTCCCCTAATTCATATATTAGAGGCCTAATCCCTGGGACCTCAGCATGTAACTGTATTGGAAATAGAGACTTTACAGATGCAGTTAGTTAAGGAGGTCATACGGGAGTAGGATGGTGTCCTTATGAAGAGACTTGTGTTGTTATTAATCCAATATGGTTGGTGTCCTTATAAAAAGAGAATACATAGATGCATGCACACATAGGGAGAATGCCATCTGAAGATTGAGGTTATGCATGGCTCTGCTAACAGCTTGATCTCAGACTTGTAGCCTCCAGAGCTATGAGACAATTAAGTTTCTGTGTCTAAGCCGCCCAGTCTGTGGTACTTTGTTACAGTAGCTTTGTTAGTCTGCTAACTAATACACCTAGGATGTCTCATCAGTTGACATCACTTCTGGCCTTGGAAATCTGTCAATGTGGCACCATCTACTTAATGCTCCCACTTTTCTCAGCCTGGGACCTATAGTCACTTATTCCCTGATTAATTTCCATCATGGACTCCCCTCACCCTCAAACGAATTCCAAAAGCTTAGCCTGTAACTCGGGCTCTCTGGTCAGGCTGGAAGATACAGGGGTTGCTCTTGTACTCCTAGAAAAGATTACTTTTTAAAAGAAATTCAGGGCTCCTTTATATCTTTTCATGATTTGAGAGTTCCAGTTGTTTTTTTTTTTTTTTTTGCAGCTTTTTCAATATGAGATGGGTGTTGGGCCTGCCTGTTCCTCATGCCAGCTTCAGGTCTCAAGTTCTAGCTTATGCAAACCTCCCTTCTCTCCAACTCTTATCTATCTATTTTAGAACAAGAATTCAAAAAGGAGATGAGTGCCATAAAAGATACACATTAATGTGGTTATTTGAACTTAAAAATGAGTTTAAATATTTCGTGATGAAAAAATAAGTTGTTATTCAACCAACTAAATCTCCAGTACTTTGGCCACCTGATGTGAAGAACTGACTCATTGAAAAAGACCCCAGTGCTGGGAAAGACTGAGGGCAGGAAAAAAAGGGGACGATGGAGGATGAGATGGTTGGATGCCATCGCCGACTCGATGGACCTAAGTTTGAGCAAGCTCTGGGAACTGGTGATGGACAGGGGAGTCTGGAGTGCTGCAGTCCATGGGGTCACAAAGAGTCAGACATGACTGAGCGATTGAAGTGAACTGAACTGATTCAACCATTTGATTTAACAGTAATGCCTATAAGAAGCCTGGATCAAAGGTCACAGTCTCAGAGAACCATGTCTACACAGTCTCAGAGAACCTAGAAAGGAAGAGTATTAGAGTCAAAATGAAGGTCAGGGCACAGGTACAAAGAACGCAGTCAGATCAACTGGAAAGGTCTTGAGTTCTTCTGGTTGCATTCATTGCTCCACCTCATCACCATGCATTGGGCTGGGTGCATCGTACATGACATTTGTGAGAACGGGTGAATGAGTGTTTGAAAGAACACCTACATTCCCTTTACTCCAGGCAGGCAGGCAGGCAGCAGGAGCAAGCAGCTTAGCAGACCCACAAAACTGCACACAGCAGCTGACAAAGGCAACTCCCCCATCAATGTGGTGCTCTCTTTTCCCAGCAGACATTGGCAGCTACTGTTGCAGTCTCCAGGGTCCTTTAGCCCCTTGTAGCTGAAAACCTGCTTTTCCCTCTGTCTATCAAAAGGGGGCAGCAGAGAAGAGTAAATTCAGGGGCATGGGCGGTTGTGAGCAAAACCACCCCAATCCCACCAGCATCTGCATACAGATTGTCCAAACTGTGTCCTCCTAAAAATTAATGATTTTTTTAATTAATTTTTTTTTTGTGGAGAAAAGAAGGATTAAAGTTAAAGAAGTTAGGGGAAATCTACCTTAAAATTAGATTTCCCCTAACACGATTCTCAGAGGCTGAGAATCTACCTTTAAATTATTTTGTGTCTATAGTGAAAATTTTCTTAAATATAAAATGTTTCTTGGTGTCCTAAGTACAGTATGGTCTTCCCTGAGTGACTTTCACTTTCTTTCTAAGTACAGTATATCATATAGGGAATTTCTCAAACATTTTGGACAATAAAAGAGCCCCCTCATTTTTCAGTTCCTCAGAATGTCTGTTAATATCTCACACCTCTGTAGAAGAGGAAATAGGAAGTACCACCCTAGCCAAGAGAGTTTCCCAGGTGGCTAGGAGAGAAAAAGAATCTGCCTGCAATGCAGGAGCCGTAGGAGACGCAGGTTCAATCCTAGCCAATCCATTCTTATCTTAACACCAGAGTTGATTCTCTCCACTTTAAGGTATTGATTCTCTTTACCAACAGGGAAAGAAGGACTGGGACGTTGACCCCTGCCATTTCATAGAGTAAGCTCTCTAAAAATGGGGCTTGAAAGATGGGGCCTGATTGTTTCTTGGCGCTGTCTCTTCTCCCCTTCTCTCCTGGTGGTAAGCATTCATGTGTGCTCATTCACTAAGTCTTGTCCAACTCTTTGCAACCCCATGGACTGTAGCCCACCAGGGTCCCCCCAGTTCAGTTCAGTTCAGTCACTCAATCGTGTCTGACTCTTTGTGATCCCATGGACTGCAGCACACCAGGGCTCCCTGTCCATCACCAACTCCAGGAGTTTACTCAAACTCATGTCCATTGAGTCAGGGATGTCATCCAACCATCTCATCCTCTGTTGTCCCCTTCTCCTCCTACCTTCAATCTTTCCCAGCATCAGGGTCTTTTCAAATGAGTCAGTTCCTTGCATCAGGTGGCCAAGGTATTGGAGTTTCAGCTTCAGCATCAGTCCTTCCCATGAATATTCAGGACTGATTTCCTTTAGGATGGACTAGTTGGATCTCCTTGTAGTTCAAGGGACTCTCAAGAGTTTTCTCCAACACCACAGTTCAAAAGCATCAATTTTTTGGCATTCAGCCGAAGCTCTCCTGTCCGTCGGATTATTTGGCAGGAATATTGGAGTGGAATTCCTCCTCCAGGGAATCAATCTTCCCAACCCAGGGATCAAAGCTGCATCTCCTGCAGCACCTGCATTGGGAGGTAGATTCTTTACCACCCAGCCACCTGGGAAATTCTCTGGTCATGAGAGCAGGCCCCAGATTCGTCTGAGAGTTAAAGATCTCACTGGGTCCTCCAGTTGGGTGTGTGGCTCTGTGAAATGTTGAGTCAGGTCATGCTATTGTAGAGGCTGGAGATGCGTGGACTGTTCTAGTGGACTGTTCTGGTTTATCACCACTATATCAGTTGCCACTCTACTGTCATATGGAATATCTGCCCTTATTTAGAAAGAGCTCCTGATGTTGTATGGATAAACAAACTGAGCATTAACTTGATTCTCTTCTATGGTTGCTACTGCTATTGCATTAGTGGATAAATTTTATTTATATAGCACCTGAACAGTTTTCAAAGTGCTTTCAAATATTTTCTCTGATTTTTATCTTAACCACAGTCCTTTGAGATAATTTTTGCTAAGGAATCTTTGGACTCTGGTCAACAGTAGCCAAAAACAAATGTGTTGCTGGGCTTTGACTGGTTTATAGGACTGCAGGAAAAAACAGGAAGAACGAAGTCTTGGGAGAAACCAGGAAAATTCTGGAGAAATAGGTAATAGTGGGTGATGTTTTCTGTTCTGTCATCAGGAATGAGTGACTGTTCCACTCAGGTATTGACCTGTGTCACCTCTCAAGACTCACATTCCGGGGATAGAACATCTGCTTGTTGTGGCAGGCATTAAAAGCCTACCCCTTGGCTAAGGGATGGTGCATATTAGTTGGCAGGTCAAAATGGCATGTCATTTCCCAACAGAAAATTACAAGGTTTTGCCAAAAGGAGAGAGCTTAGCTGCATGGCAAAAAAATTTATCAGCTTTCGGCAAAGCAAGTGTATGTTTTCCTATCTTAGAGATAAGGAAATAGCCTAGAAGAATCATTTGAATGGCTTAAAGTCAAGTAGATAATAAACAAAAAATACAATAGCATTTATATGATCTTACTCTTGAATCGGTTTGTTTGTTTTTTTCCTAGACTTACCTGTACTTCCATGGAGCCCCTTGGATTCAACAGCTATTATTTATTGAGGGTCACTGTGGTTGGATTGGAAGGACCGATGCTGAAGCATTGGAAGGACTGATATTGAAGCTGAAGCTCCAATACTTTGGCCACCTGATACAAAGAGCTGACTTACTGAAAAAGATTCTGATGCTGGGAAAGGTAGAAGGCAGGAGGAGAAGGGGAGGACAGAGGACAAGATGGCTGGATGGCATCACCGACTCAATGGACATGAGTTTGAGCAAGCTTTGGGAGATGGTGAAGGACAGGGAAGCCTGGCATGCTGAAGTCCATGGGGTCACAAAGAATCAGATGTGACCAAGCAACTCAACAACAACAACAATGGTAGGATACTGTTCTAAATACTTTCTTTATATTAATACATTTAATCTTCATAAGAACTCTAAGAGATGGGTGCCCCTAAGAGATGGGTGCTATTGTTATCCCATTTTAGAGATGAGAAAGCTGAGACATAAAGAGGTTCCTGAGTTAGTAAGTGATGCAGCCAGAATTAAAACCAAAGCTAGTCCTAGAACCTACTTTCAAAGTGATTTTATAAGGAAGCAATACAAAATCAATTTGAAGTTTTATTGTTCATCTCTATCTTTTTCTCCTGTGTTCCTTTATGCAAATATTTAGTGAGTGACTCAAGGTTTCAGCCACCATGCTAGACTCCGGAGGAGTGGCAGGGAACATGTGATCACAACTAGCCAGGTGGGCACAGTGGTTACAGTCTAGCAGGGAGAACAATTTAGGAAATCATCATGTCAGCACTGCACTCTATGCCATGGGAGCAGGGAGTGGGGTCCTTGGCCCAGCTTTTGTAAAGAGAGGACAGAGAAGACTGAGGCATCTGGCAGAGGGAGATGGGGAGGAAGTGGGAAAGGAAGGAAAAGATCATACCTCCCAATTCCTCCAGTATTGAAGGGCAAGTATAGAGCCCAACCAGACCTCATAGAAAGCCAAAAGCCAAGACCATTCTCCTGGGGCCTGACCTAAGAGTTCCACCTCTCTGTTTGACTCTGTGATTTTTCATTCTCTTGTTCCCTCTCCACCCAGCTTTCTCTGATTTTGCACATCTCCTCTGCTGCCTCTACTATAACTCTGGCTTGTACAGATTTTGGCCTGCCATGGCCTGCCATAGCTCTGACCCCAGGCTTCACTTCATATTAATCCAAACATTCACCCACCATTGGTGGATACAGTGGAATGGCCCTTTCAATTTCCATTCCATCCTTCTTCTGCTTGGCTAGAGTAGAAAACTACACTTCCCAGAGTTCTTTGCAATCAGGCTCTAGACATCAGTTGGAAGTATCTGCAAAACTGCAAAATGGTAGGAAAAAAAAAGAAGAAGGTAGATATGATGGGAGGCTATTTTCTTTGCCTCCTTGGGAGTTTCCACTAGCCTATGAGATTAAGTGAATGTGAGATTTTCCTGAGGCAGTATTTGACATCCATAACTTCTTGGAGAATGCAAATGTGGGGTGTGTTGTGCATGCTCAGTCATGTCCAACTCTTTGTGACCCCATGCTCTGTGGTCTGCCAGGTTTCTCTGTCCATGGCATTTCGCAGGCAGGAATACTGGAGTGGATTGCTGTTTCCTCCTCCAGGGGATCTTCCTGATCCAGGGATCGAGCCCGCATCTCCTATATCTCCTTCATTGGCAGGTAGAGGTAGATTCTTTACACTGTACCACTTGTGAAGCCCACAGTTGTTAGGGTTAGGGTTAGTGTTAGGTTTAGTATTTAAAACTGAACTCATTGCTCCATTAGGTAGCCTTAGACATAGGAGCTCAGCTGATGAGTCTGCTCTGTATTATTCTGGGAGTCATTTCTCAATGATTGGAATTGAATCTTTCAGGCTTTCCAATGATTTTATAAGCCCCCAGCTCCCTGTGTCAAAGTCCTTCCTGTTTAAAATTCCCAAAGAGAAATCTGACTGACATATAACCAATCTCTAATTTAGTTTAGAGAGTGAAGACCCCTGAAGAGAGGATCCTGGCTCATCCCTTTGGCTCCCTAAACATGGGAACTCTATTCCTAGTTTGGACAGTTGTGCTGGAGGTGAGCCTGAGGCGACTACAGTGAGGAGTGGGACAAGAATGTCTAAAAGCGTATGAGGTCAAGGAGGCACTGGCCCATCATAAAGTCCAAGATGGGACTAGATTGCAGAGTTTCCAGTGAGGAAGCAGCAGGAGATGCATCCAGAGAAATCAGCTGAAGCCAGATCATGCTGGGCATTTTAGGACTCATTAAGAAATGTAGGCCAGTCCCAAGAACTGTTGGCAGTTGGTCAAAGGTTTAAAACAACTGGAACCATTTAAGGGTCTGGATTTTAGACAGAAGTCTTGGCTGTAGCATGGAAAGTGGGCTTTGGGGATCAAAGAATGCAGTCAGGTAGACCAGTTGGAGGTCACTACAGCTGTCCACACGGGAGGTGGAGAGTATTCGGGATTTAGAGAGTGACAGCAGAGATGGGGGTGGGTTCCCTGGTGGCTCCGATGGCAAAGGATCTGTCTGCAATGCAGGAGACCCAGGTTTGATCCTTGGATTAGAAAGATCCCCTGGAGGAGGAAATGGCAACCCATCCCACTATTCTCACCTGGAGAATTCCATGGACAGAGGAGCCTGGTGGGTTAGAGTCTGTAGAGTTGCAAAGAGTTGGACACAACTGAAGTTACTTAGCAAACATGCACAAGACTCTCAAACCAAATATTTATCAAGTATGGGGAGTAAAGAGTAATTTTTTTTTTCTGCCATTATGGCATAAAAAGAAAGATAACCTAAAGGAAAGCCTTGGTGATTGAAAAACTGTGGATGCTGCCATCCAAAAAGTTCCGAGGAAAATTTAAAATTAAGAATAATTTAATTGGAAAAATAGGTAATAGAATGGAGAAGGGTGCGCATAGAGCTAAGCAATACAAAAGCAGATATAGGTTGAACCAACAGATAAGACATTGCAAAGCAGAGGAAGATTATAATTTGAACAGCCCCATTAATTGCCCAAATGGATCTTTGTGCAAATTACATTTTAACTTTGATTTTCTGGAAAATCTGTTTTATAAATAAACAAATTTCTGTCTAAGTGAATGAGAATGACCCACCTATAATTGTGCGATGTACGTATTGCACAACAGTGTATGGCAAACCTAATTTGAAGCACTTTTCTTCAGATTTATACTTATTAGATAGACACTATTATAACAACATTAAGAAAATATTTCTTCAGAAAATACTTTTAAACATGGTTTACCCATGATTAGGACTAAATTCATATGGAGAAGGCAATGGCACCCCACTCCAGTACTCCTGCCTGGAAAATCCCATGGACAGAGGAGCCTGGTAGGCTGCAGTCCATGGGGTCGTAGAGTCGGACACGACTGAGTGACTTCACTTTCACTTTTCACTTTCATGCATTGGAGGAGGAAATGGCAACCCACCCCAGTGTTCTTGCCTGGAGAATCCCAGGGACAGAGGAGCCTGGTGGGCTGCCGTCTATGGGGTCGCACAGAGTCGGACACGACTGAAGCGACTTAGCAGCAGCAGCAGCATATGTGACCTAAGATTACTCTGTCAGTGTATTTGTTATTTTCAGTTTTTCCAAATCCCCTTCTAGTCTCTGCCAATATTCATACTTTACAAAAAAAATTATTACGGTGGTAATCAGCATGCAATTTTCTACTCTGATTTTTTCATTTCAAATAATGGAAATACTATTTTATTATATTGCTATACTATCCTTCTTTTAACAATTCATTTTATAATTTTATATCAAATGGACATAGAATGAATTTAATCAGACTTCTTTTTTAATCTGAGGAAATTTAATCAATATGTTATAACTATTAATATTCTACTCATTAAAAATATTGAATACCCTTAGAAAAAGTTATTTGGGTAGTATGAACATGTAAAATAATAAATATTCTTCCAAAAAACTTCTACCAAGATGAATATTTTATTGGAGTATAGCTAAAAAGACCTGCATTGGTATCTGGATATTTTTGTCCAGTGATCATATTTGCCATTTGTGTTTATACTGTAATGCACTATTTTAGGATAAAAACTGGAGGTACATTTCACAAAACCAGAGGGCAAGGGGATGCACCACAGAGAAGCAACAGGGTGTAGTGGAAAGCATGTGAGTTTTGGAATGCAATGGATTTGGACTGCTGTGCTTTGAAATGGTATGTTCTGCAAAAAGACTTGCAGAATGCTCATAACAGCTTTATTTATAATAGCCCAAACAAAACAGCCCAGGCGCCCATCAGTAGGAAAATGGATAAATAAACTGTGATATATTTACCCATGGAATACTAGTCAGCAATAAGCAGAATAATCTACTAATACACACAAACATATGGATGAATGTTACAGTTATGGGCAGTGAAAGAAGCCTTACACAGGAGTATATACTCTTTGATTCCATTCTATGAGGAGCTAGAACAGGGAATGGTTACCCATGTGGAGAAAATCAGAACATTGGTTGCTTCTAGGGGTTTTGATGGGAAGTTACTCAGAAAAGACATAAAGGGACTTACTGGATGATAGTAATGTTCTGTAACTTAGTAGAGGTTTGAAGTGGACATATGTATGTGCATCTCTGAATTTATATAATGTTACACATGGGATTTGTGCATATTGTTGTATGTAAAATGTCTCAAAGAAAAAAAAAGAACCTAAACAATTATTGGACTCTAGTTAATGACATACATACCAAAGTATTTCAACCTACTTTGAAATGCATAAAATCTAAAATGAATCAATGGATGGATAGAGGGATTAAAATCCAGATACACAGGTGAAAGAGCAAGCCATAGTAAAATGTTGATTATTGGAAAGTGTTTTTTTTTTTTTTTTTGATCTGTGACATGTTTCACAAACCTCTCAGTTTCAATTTCTGCCAAATGAAGGCAGTAGTCTTTACTTCACAAAGTTGTTGCAAGGTTTAAGAAAAATCATCATAAAAGCAGACCTGGAGGATACATAGCAGAGGTGATGCTGCTTACCTTCTCCTTCATCTCCTCTTATTTGCCTTGTCAGTTTATAAGCTGTCATGTATAGTTTGGGATTTGGTCGCATTAACTATGAGCAGGTGGTCTGAAATGGTGGTTGCTGTTGTTTAATCCCTAAGTCATGTCTGACTCTTGTAACCCCATGGACTATAGCCTGCCAGACTCCTTTGTCCATGGATTTCCTAGCAAGAATATTGGAGTAGGGTGCCACTTCCTTCTTCTCCAGGGCATCTTCCCAACCCAGGGACAAAACCCCCACTCCTGCATTGACAGGTGAATTCTTTACTACTGAGTCATCAAGGAAGCCCAGTCTGAAATGGTATGTAGCAAAATTATTGAAATTACGGGATATGAACTGTCCATCTGTTGATTATATCTTCCTTAAGTGGAGGAACAGTTTTTAAGGATAGTAGTGGCTCAAATTCCACTAAAGAGGGACAGCCTGTGGCGATACTTGCTTTAAAGAGAGTACCAAAAAAGAAAAAAAGGACAAAGTGTTTCAGAAAGTAGTCAAAGGGGTTTTTAGAAACTACATAGTTAATCAGGTCATTCGTGCTGCGATTCATGGGGTCACAAAGAGTCGGACATGACTGAGCGACTGAACTGAACTGAACTGAACTGAAGAGCCCAATATGTGAGCAGTCACTTATTTAACATGTATTTATTGAGGGTTTGCTGCATGTCTGGCACTATGCTTAGAGCTAGGGACACAGAGATGAATGAATGCTCAGGGTAGACATAGGGGCCTGCCCTCATGGGGCTTACATTCAAGTCATGCTAAAGTTAGTTGGATTTACAGGAATCAGTCTGTCATCCAGCAAATATTTACTGAGTATTCACTCTGTGCCAGGAGCTTGGAATATCCATAATGAACCAAACAGACACAGTCCATTGTCACAGAGCCTGTGATCTAGCAGAAAAAAGGAAGGTTGAATCAAACTGCTGTTGTAACTATAATGAAACTGTATCACGGTAAGTGTACAAAATTCTATGAAGGAGAAGTACAGTGTTCTTCAGGAAATTTCGTCAGAAGAATATTTCACATTAGTCTGGGAGAAAAGACTTTTTCTCCTAAACTTTACTCTGTTTAAAAGAGAGAAGTGAGCACAGACCAGAGCTGGGGAGAACCAGTGGCCTGCACTGGGTCAACAGTGAGATAAAAAACAGAATTAGAGGTACCGGGAGCAATGTGGTCAGTCACATTGTGTGCTATTCCTTTGCATGTCTCCTTGGTTTCTGCCTTAGGAGATCCTATGCGGTTCGGCTACAGAAAGCAAATTGAGAATTGCTGAATTGCTCTTCACCATAGTAAGGGATTCTGGAATTAGGTTTATCTTCTACTTGGTCAAAGACTACAGAAAACACCCCCAACACATCCATGGTGCCAGGAAGCTGCTGGAGACATGGGGCCTGAGATCATTAAACAAAAGCAATTATACAGCTGATCCATCGCAAGAACATGTCCCCAGCCGAGGTCATGGATTCCCAGCAGAGAGAAGACAGAAGCCAAGAGAATACCAAGAGCTGATTAGAATACGTGTGTCTTGAAGATAAAACAAAACAAAACAAAAAACCTGTTGCTCCTACAATGATAACACATCCTGGGAACAAATACAAGCCACAGCATCACCGTACCACACATTCTATAGTGGGGACAGGCTAATCTGCTGCAGTCTGAACCACTCACCTCTGAATCAGAAGAGGGCTGGGTTACACTCAAATAACTAATTTTCCAGCACTAGTAGCTGACATATAATAGGTGCATGATAAACACTAGTTGAATCAACACAGGTTTGTTTCCATTTGCTGCCTGATTCTCTGAAGGAAAAGAAATACATGGAAACATCTAATGATGAGCAAAGTAAATGTATAAATTACAAGTTAATTTAGAGGTGTGTTAGGATCCAGCCAAAATGATGAAAGTGAGTTCTTCACAGTTCAGCTTCTGCCTCTGCAAGCACGAACTTGTCTCTCTGTCCACAGGAATGACAAGGACCAAAAGCTGCAGTTCATCTTCTTCAGGTAAAGAAGTGCTCAAAGTGGCAGAAACCAAGAAAATCAGAGAAGCACAAGGCTTGAAAGTTAGCATATAAGAGTTATGGCATTAGATCACCTGGCTTCCTGGTCTCAGCTACACCACAGGCTAGCTGCTATTTTTGAGGTAAGTTACTTTGCCTCCATTTTCTTCTCTGTAGTATGGGTACCTGCCTCATAGTTTCTCCCCTCCCCAAAAAAGAATCATTTGAGTTAATGCCCTCAGCATAATTTCTGGCTCCATTGCATTAGTGCTCCGTAAATTTTAGTTTTTACTCTTAATGATTTTCAAAATTGATCCCAATTTCTTCTCTAAGCTTTTTCAAGAAATATGGTTTGCTAAGTATATAACTAAAGGTAAAATGTCATGACTTTATAAGGCCTTTTATAGAAATATAGTCACAAATCAGGGTGGAAAAAAGTCCTTCTCAGGTCCTGATTTTGCTCCAGATTGGATGATACCACAGCCACACCATGGACCATAAAGTCTAGCCTCTTGGAATTGGAAATGCCCCTCCTTCTGCCATCAGGCTATCAGGCAACGCAACAAGAAATTTAGGGTCGGTTTCTCCTTTAGACAGCTATGCATAAATAAACTGGATTATCTTGCCGTAACCCCAGGATGCAAAAAGTCCAAAGAATCTGTGCATTATGACTTTGCCTACGCTTGGTCTCAGGCCTTGATTTGTCTGACAAGCCTTGGAGAGAGTGAGTATGTATGGTGTTTACCTAGGGTAACATCAGGTAGAAACAATGACTATGCTTCATGCTTTGTTGACTTCTCTAAGTGTCATGACTCTTGGAACAACAGTCTTGTAGAAAAATTGACACACTTTCCTTTCTGGTGTGTCTCTGCATAAATTGTTCCTCCCTCTGCAAGATTAACTAATACCATCTGTGAGTATTCCAGGCCCTCCCTCAGTTTGCACTTGGATCTGCCTGTTTCTTTTCTCTGCCTCTTTTCAAAGGTGCAAGAAGAGGAGAGCTCCCCACCACCTAAGGGTCAAATACTGTCAGAGCTCAGGTTCCCAAGCCTTGAAATCCTTTGCTTCTAACTCTGCATCTGCAGGCAAAAACAATCCTCCGGAGATTCGGCCCTCCCACTGCCTGTGATAGGCTGCTTGGAATAGCAACAGCCTGTGTCACCGAAAAGGGCAAAGCTTTCGGAAATAGAAACAAAGTTGGTCACAAATCACATTGGCTTTGCTCGAAGTTTTTTTTTTTTTTTCTTCCCCACCTTTCTTTAGCATGCAACTATGGGAAAAGTGACCGCTCGTGTCAGTTGGGGAAGTCGGGGTGGTTTGGTGCCCAGGGAACGGCTGTAACTTCTACGTGACCATGGTACCTGTTGAAAACGCAGAGGGCCCCAGTCTGCTGAAACCGAAGGGGCGAGCGGCGGAGACTGATGGCAGCGACAGAGCCAGCGGCGGCCCGCATCCTCCCTGGGCGCGAGGTAAAGCGAGGCAGCCTGGCTGGGGGACCGCGAGAGGAGCGCGCTGGACGCGTGTCTCACTCGTGTGTGTGCGTGTGCTTGTGTGTGTCCACGTGAGCGTGCAAGGTGCCTGGAGACAAGGGGACAGGATCTCGTGGGAGAAGCGACAAGGAGCTCTAATGTGAAGACTGAAGTCTCACTACTCCTAAGCCGGGTCCCCTCCTCTGTGTGGGCTGTATCAGGGATAAATCTCTTTCATTTGGAGAAATTGACTGGCAAGATAATCGCGCCGATGAAGACACCCCCACACACCCCCACATACACATTTTTTTTTCATTTCTTGTCACACATGGATAATCTGTAACAATTGGACATTCTAACCACCATTTTAAAAACCAGCATTTTAAGGAGGCTTCCTAAAATTATTAGTTACATAATCAATAAATTCAACTTTCTTTTTAAGTGCCCAGCGTCTTTTTGTAATGAATTTGAGCATTGTTTGCAGTCTAAAACCTCTGCTTACTTGCTCCTGCTTTCTTTAAAACTGGCATTTTAGACTGAGGTTTGTTTAATACTTCTCCTTCTGGAGGTGAAATTTGGAAAAGTTTTCATTCATTTCAGTTAACTTTGCTAAATCAAATGCCTTTCTTCACTTCCATATTTACAATTTTCACAAACACACTGCCACATGTAGTTGCCTCTCCCGATCAGTTAGTCTTCAAAGGAATAGGAACTCATTGTAATATGAAATGAAATCAGACACAGATAATACCCCCTTCCCCTGCTTCTCTCAGCTCTGCTCCCTCTAATCATATAATACATTCCCAGGCCATATATTAGAATTTCATGAATAATCCAAACCACCAAATAAATACAAAAAGCATTTATCTTTCATCTTGGGATGGATCTGTATACTTAGTTATTTTTTTAAACAATTGTTCTTTTAAAAGAATTTTGTTTTAATTTGATTTATTTATTGCATGCAGAGTATTAGTTCCCCAATTCCCTGATGGAGTCTTAACCACTGGACCACCAGGGGAAGTCCCCTATATGCTTAGGTTTGCATGGTGGGATTGTCTGATCTTGGAATTGAATCCACATTGGAACTGAGGCACCAAGCGACCCCTCCTCATAAATGGAGAAGCTCTCCTTCTCCCCTGCCCTCTTCCAGCTTAGCCCTCTTTCTAGTCAAGAATTCCCTCCTTCTAGTCAAGAATTAATATCTGGGGTCCCTCACACTATGGCCCAGTCCTCTCTTCAGCAGAGCTGCCACTTTCTCTAAGTGTGAGCTAAGTCCAAGAACAAACAAAAGAAACTTGTATTGGGGAGTAGAGAAAGAGTGGCGAAGTTCTCTCTGAATTCTCGCAAGATTGAGCTGGAGGGTGAGTTGAGGTGGTAATAGCGACAAAAGCAGTAACTATATAGAGTCAGTGATAAATGTCGCAAAGAAGTTGAAAACAAACTTTATGCTAGAGGGGCCTCCACAGTAACAATAAAAAACTATTTAGTTTTGATATGTCTTTGAAAGCACAGTGTCCTTTTAATAGGTCAGATTGTCCAAGTTCACAATGGAAAGCAAGAATGTGTGCTTCTAAAGACTGAACACACACAACTTTCAGTTTAAAGTACAACTTTAAACTGTTGAAAAGAAACACTAAATGAATAAACACCATCAATTGCCTTTTACATTTAACTTTAAATGAATCTTTATCATGTAGAAGAAGAAACCTAAATGCTTTTCTTAACTCCTTAATGAATACAGCTTTGATGGGTGCTATATGTAGCTTATATTTAGACAAATACAAACCTTATTATTACTTTCATAAATTTTCCTAAATTGTCTTAGGCATTCTTGGTACCCAAAGGCAATTATACAGATCTACATATATAATGAACACATAGCACGGACTTACTCAGCTGTTTTGACAAGTTAGTTTGTCTCTTCTATCGGGGTTGTATTTTTGTCTGATTTACAAAGATGTCAAATGAAATATTTGACAAAAACTTCTTTCAACTTCTTTATATTTTAAACTTCCGTAGCTTCATGCAGGAAACTTCAAGTGTTTAAAATATGCTTAATTATCCTTCTTTTCCTGCATTTGAAGGTAGCAAGTTGTTCTATATTCCTAGATGAAAAACAATGTACAAAGAGGAATGAGTTATAAACCCCGGATAAGGTAATTAAAGCATTTGAGATACTGAAAAATGAAACAAACAAACAAAAAAACCCCTGTGATTGCACCCTTTAATGCTATTGTCCATAGTGAGAAGGGTTGGCAGGTTTTCCTTGGCCAAACCCTCTAAACTGGAAGGAATGCTTTGTTCCAGTGGCTAGAAGCTAATGAATTTAAATTCATTTTCAAGAAGTTATGGCTTAAGTGGGTACATTTTTAGTAAACATTTCAGCTTTCATAGACATGTTAGAATTGACCTCGTAGGGCAAGGTTGAGCTCAATTTGAAATCTTGGTACTTAAAGCCAGCAACAGATATAGATGAGGTGAGAAACGTGATGGCTAGAGCACCTCACACAAGGAGAACAGGAGTCCAGAAGATGTGTGGTTGGCCCAAGTTCAGGGGGTGGCTGATCAAGGCGGACCCTGGCAGCCTGTTGCCCAGCGGGGCCTGCTTCTCCACCTCAGAAGCTGGGTCTCCCAGGCTCCTCTAATTCATGATTCAACAACTGGTTAGGAAGAGGGTTTCCTTAAGTCCTCCTTTACCCGACTCGCTCTGCTTTTCCACATCAGGTCTGCCCAAAAGGTCAGAAACAGAACAATATTTATGTGAGTGCATGTTTTCCACACCGCAGATCCAGCTGCCCCATGTACTGGAACCCAGATCGCTGGAACTAGGCTCACTGAATCAGCGACACTGACGGCACTTCATCCCCTCCCAGACCCTTCTAAGCCTGAGCTGCCACAGTCCCGCAGTCTGAGATTCATGAAATGCACACCTCTGCTAGTGAGGCGGCTGCACTATGGCAGTTGTCCTTAAACATGTTTAAAGCTGCAAACTCCTTTCTGCAAATGGAGTCTGAGTAGGTGGTCAGTATGTGAGGCAGGTAAACATGGCACTTATTTAGTGGAAAGGGGGCAAGTGTAGAAAGAAAGCCCTGTGGCCTGGCTGCTTCTCTGCTCCCCTCGCATCCCCTGTGGCCCTGAGCCGGCTCTGGGGTCAGGATCACATTAACAAACCTCAGGTCCATCACTGCTCTGGTTATGCAGGTCATGTTTTTGAGGTTGGGGCATATTTATGGTGCTCCTACTGTGAGCCTTGGGCCCTCAGAATGAGCCTAAACCAGTCCTTCTTGAATTGAGTCAGGCTTGGCCTTCTCAGGCTTCCTCAGACAGCTCAAGGAGAAGTTTACTTGTAAGATAGACTGAGAAGACTTTGGGGAATAGACTTGTTATCAGAGAAGAGAAGGTCAGACTGACCACCTTGACCTGGTAACAGAGCTTTGACTGTGAGACCAACTTTGGGAAGTTACTTTGGGAAGGCCCAGACCTTGACCATTCCCATGTTCCCAGGCTTTCCACATATTAAAAAGTGACGTCTGAAACGAATATAATATTATAAATCAACTATACCTTTAAAAAAGCAGGGAAAATTATTTAAATAAACCATATACAGTATATATGTATCAAAAGAAAAAGTGACAAAACCCGTGATGAAACTTGTGCTTTTAAAAGCATGTGTATCTAACAAGTAAATGGCAGTTACAACAGCAACAACAAAAAAGTTGTGTATGGCTTGATATTCCCAAGGAAATGGCAGAATTTAGAGACATTTGAATTTATGAGGGACTATAGATGTTTTTGTCTGAAAATATGACCAAATTTAAAGATAACCATCTCCTCTTTCTCTTCAATCAGCTTATCTCTGGGTCTGTACATTTCACCTCATTTGGAAATCATATCAAAAATCTAAATTTGAGGGGTTTTGTTACAGTGAGACCTGGGTAAATGGCTTCTCTGGGACCTGTGGTGGTGGTGGTGTAAGTCATGTCCGACTCTTTGTGATCCCATGGACTGTATGTAGCTCCTCTGTCCATAGGATTTCCCAGGTAAGGGAGAAACCTCTAAACAAATATGGCGGGAGCTGTTCCTCTGCCAGCTCTGGGTGGGTGGTGTTTGACTCACACAGCAGGGATTTTTTCCCCTTTAATATCATGTCACCCCGAGAGGTCAAGGAAGATTGCTGCTTGTCACAAACCACCTCTAGGCTGCCACCACAGCAGCAGACATGCATTGATGAGAGCCTGTGGTGGCAGAGCTTGGCAGACAAGGAGCCACCAACAGTTCCCCTGACCTGGAGGGCCTGAAATTAGCCTGTGGATACCAGCGTGCCCGAGCAGGCTTAAAGCTGATGTCTATTTTGATAGGACAGTACCTTGGTGCGGTTGTTAGGTATTTTCAACATCACCCTTCTGTCTAGTAAGATTGCTGACAGGACCTGAGTAAGTTCTTAGGAACAAGCCTGGTGAATAGCTGGAAGGACCCTACTGGGAGCCCTCAAGTATATTTTTTATGTATTCTCTAGGGAGTACGTTTTAGTGGTCTAGACCCTGTAGTAGCTGAGAAAAACAGAACTCAAAATGCAATGAGTCCACTCTGGAGGCGACTATGGAAAATAATTTCCATGTATGTATTAAAGGTGAATCAGCCAATCTTAAAATGCTATAGATGTGTGGGATGATATTTTGTCATTGAAGAATAGTTAGTTCTTTTTAAAAAACTGATTAATTTTTGGCTGTGCTGGGTCTTCACTGCTGTGTGCAGGCTTTCTCTAGTTAAGTCGGGGCTACCCTGCCATGCGGTACTCCAGCCTTTCACTGTGGTGGCTCCTCTTGTTGCGGAGCACAGGCATTTAAATTGAATGGAATTAAGGCTCCCAAATTCAGCTTTTTCTCATGAACAGCCTTCCCCAGGTGGATGAGTTAGCGAATAAAATAAGGCAATGAAAGAAAGTCACCTAGAGTTACACCAAGTCATGGTGTGAGAAAGGAGAAGAGTTGAAACGGGCTGCTTTCCAAGTGGCTATTTGACCAAATGCCAAATGAGAATAATTCCCTATCCTGTCTTCCCTCAGAAAGTATCTGCTGCTGCTGCTGGTTAGTCGCTTCAGTCATGGCAGCCCACCAGGCTCCCCCGTCCCTGGGATTCTCCAGACAAGAACACTGGAGTGGGTTGCCATTTCCTTCTCCAATGCATGAAAGTGAAAAAATAAAGTGAAGTCGCTCAGTCGTGTTCGACTCCTAGCGACCCCATGGACTGCAGCCCACCAGGCCCCTCCATCCGTGGGATTTTCCAGGCAAGAGTACTGGAGTGGAGCAGAAAGTATCCAACCTCTGGAAATTCCAGAGCAGTCCAGTGGTTAGGCCTCTGTGCTTTCACTGCTGAGGACCTGCGTTCAATCACCAGTCAGGGAAAAGGATCCCACAAGCAGTATGGCAAAAAAAAAAAAAAAAAGACACAGAACCTGAAATCCCTCCAAGTATTTCCCAGCTGAAATGTTGAGCCAATATACTACCTTTATAGTAAACGTAAAGTCATATGAGTTTTTTTTTTCTTTTTTTTTCTGTCTTGGCTCCTTGGGAAAGCTGTTCTTCCTGTATCACAGCATGCTCATTTATCCATTTGCTAATGGTTATGATTCAGTGATATACTAATTTTTCTATACAATTTAGGTAGAAGTGGTCAGATCAGATCAGTCACTCAGTCATATCCAACTCTTTGCAACCCCATGAATCGCAGCACGCCAGGCCTCCCTGTCCATCACCAATTCCCGGAGTTCACTGAGATTCACGTCCATCGAGTCAGTGATGCCCTCCAGCCATCTCATCCTCTGTCGCCCCCTTCTCCTCTTACCCTCAGTTCCTCCTAGCATCAGAGTTTTTCCAATGAGTCAACTCTTCACATGAGGTGGCCAAAGTACTGGAGTTTCAGCTTTAGCATCATTCCTTCCAAAGAAATCCCAGGGCTGATCTCCTTCAGAATGGACTGGTTGGATCTCCTTGCAGTCCAAGGGACTCTCAAGAGTCTTCTCCAACACCACAGTTCAAAAGCATCAATTCTTCGGTGCTCAGCCTTCTTCACACTCCAACTCTCACATCCATACATGACCACTGGAAAAACCACAGCCTTAACTAGACGAACCTTTGTTGGCAAAGTAATGTCTCTGCTTTTCAATATGCTATCTAGGTTGGTCATAACTTTCCTTCCAAGGAGTAAGCGTCTTTTAATTTCATGGCTGCAGTCACCATCTGCAGTGATTTTGGAGCCCCCAAAAATAAAGTCTGACACTGTTTCCACTGTTTCCCCATCTATTTGCCATGAAGTGATGGGACCGGATGCCATGATCTTCGTTTTCTGAATGTTGAGCTTTAAGCCGACTTTTTCACTCTCCACTTTCACCAAGAGGCTTTTGAGTTCCTCTTCACTTTCTGCCATAAGGGTGGTGTCATCTGCATATCTGAGATTATTGATATTTCTCCCGGCAATCTTGATTCCAGCTTGTGTTTCTTCCAGCCCAGCGTTTCTCATGATGTACTCTGCATAGAAGTTAAATAAGCAGGGTGACAATATACAGCCTTGACGTACTCCTTTTCCTATTTGGAACCAGTCTGTGGTTCCATGTCCAGTTCTAACTGTTGCTTCCTGATCTGCATACAGATTTCTCAAGAGGCAGATCAGGTGGTCTGGTATTCCCATCTCTTTCAAAATTTTCCACAGTTTATTGTGATCCACACAGTCAAAGGCTTTGGCATAGTCAAGAAAGCAGAAATAGATGTTTTTCTGGAACTCTCTTGCTTTTTCCATGATCCAGAAGATGTTGGCCATTTGATCTCTGGTTCCTCTGCCTTTTCTAAAACCAGCTTGAACATCAGGAAGTTCACGGTTCATGTACTGCTGAAGCCTGGCTTGGAGAATTTTGAGCATTACTTTAGTAGCGTGTAAGATTAGTGCAATTGTGCGGTAGTTTGAGCATTCTTTGGCATTGCCTTTCTTTGGGATTGGAATGAAAACTGACCTTTTCCAGTCCTGTGGCCACTGCTGAGTTTTCCAAATTTGCTGGCATATTGAGTGCAGCACTTTCACAGCATCATCTTTCAGGATTTGGAATAGCTCAACTGTAATTCTATCACCTCCTCTAGCTTTGTTTGTAGTGATGCTTTCTAAGGCCCACTTGACTGCACATTCCAAGATAGACTAAAATAATTTATCACCTTATTCTCACCTTAGGAACATTCATTCTTTTTGACCGTGACTCACTTTATACTGTTGTACTGAAGTATCAGGGAGAAAAATGCAATCTTTTGACTTAGAGGAATATTTTTTTTCCCCTTAAGAAAATCAAGTATTATTTATATTGTAGAATTGTGCATCCCTTGGAAGTAATCTCCAACTAGTCCATCCTAAAGGAAATCAGTCCTGAATATTCATTGGAAGGACTGTTGCTGAAGCTGAAACTCCAATACTTTGGCCACCTAATGTGAAGAACTGACTCATTGGAAAATACCCTGATGCTGGGAAAGATTGAAGGCGGGAGGAGAAGGGGATGACAGAGGATGAGATGGTTGGATGGCATCCCTGACTCAATGGACATGAGTTTGAGTAAACTCCGGGAGTTGGTGATGACAGGGAGGCCTGGCGTGCTGCAGTCCATGGGGTCGCAAAGAGCCGGACATGACTGAGCAACTGAACCGAACTGAACTGGAAGTAATTGTTTCTCAAAAACAATCATGATGAAGGTCTGCCTGCCATTATTAGGCTCTGTGGCAATTAGCTGCATCCATATTATTTTATTTATATTACTGTTATTTTATAATGTGTTGCCCCTGTATGCACTTGTTTCCACATGCTTTGTGCAAGTTATGAGCCATGTGCAATGCTAATTTATATATGGCCTCTCAGCCTCAGAAGTGCAAGGCTTTTTAAGAATAAGAGAGAGACTTTCCTGGTGGTCCAATGATTAAGGCACCGCCCTTCCACTGCAGGGGCCACAGGTTCAGTCTCTGGTTGGGGAACTAAAGATTTCACATGCCCTGTGGCATGGCCACAGGGCATGAAATAAAATAGAGATGATAAATAAAGAATAGGGGGAAAAGTTGTAATTTTAATCAGTTAGTCTTGTGAAAGAACATCCTTAGCTAATGAACGTTTCATTTCTATTGGGAAACAAAATTGTGGAAAACTCAAGGCAAAATCACAGGAAGAATTTTTCATGATTTAAGTCCCATTATTGCCAAAAAAAAAAAAAAAAGGAATTCAGGAATGTATGAAAAGGCAGAATTCTTATGCTGGAAACAAGGTATCATTTTACTTCCTTTGCTATCAATAAGAGATTGTTTCAAAGTTTTACTTACTTGTTAGAGAGATTTCACTCCATCAGTTCAGGTCAGTTCAGTCGCTCAGTCGTGTCCGACTCTTTGCAACCCCATGAATCCCAGCACACCAGGCCTCCCTGTCCATCACCAACTCCCGGAGTTCGCTCAAACTCATGTCCATCTAGTCGGTGATGCCATCCTCTGTTGTCCCCTTCTCCTCCTGCCCCCAATCGCTCCCAGCATCAGGGTCTTTTCCAATGAGTCAGCTCTTCGCATGAGGTGGCCAAAGTATTGGAATTTCAGCTTCAGCATCAGTCCTTCCAAGGAAATCCCAGGGCTGATCTCCTTCAGAATGGACTGGTTGGATCTACTTGCAGTCCAAGGGACTCTCAAGAGTCTTCTCCAAAAGCATCAATTCTTCGGAGCTCAGCTTTCTTCACAGTCCAACTCTCACATCCGTACATGACCACTGGAAAAACCACAGCCTTGACTAGACGGATCTTTGTTGGCAAAGTAATGTCTCTGCTTTTCAATATGCTATCTAGGTTGGTCATAACTTTCCTTCCAAGGAGTAAGCGTCTTTTAATCTTATGGCTGCAGTCACCATCTGCATTGATTTTGGAGCCCCCAAAAATAAAGTCTGACACTGTTTCCACTGTTTCCCCATCTATTTCCCATGAAGTGATGGGACCAGATGCTATGATCTTCATTTTCTGAATGTTGAGCTTTAAGCCAACTTTTTCACTCTCCACTTTCACTTTCATCAAGAGGCTCTTTAGTTCTTCTTCACTTTCTGCCATAAGGGTGGTGTCATCTGCATATCTGAGATTATTGATATTTCTCCCGGCAATCTTGATTCCAGCTTGTGCTTCTTCCAGCCCAGCGTTTCTCATGATGTACTCTGCATAGAAGTTAAATAAGCAGGGTGACAATATACAGCCTTGACATACTCCTTTTCCTATTTGGAACCAGTCTGTGGTTCCATGTCCAGTTCTAACTGTTGCTTCCTGGCCTGCATATAGGTTTCTCAAGAGGCAGATCAGGTGGTCTGGTATTCCCATCTCTTTCAAAATTTTCCACAGTTTATTGTGATCCACACAGTCAAAGGCTTTGGCATAGTCAAGAAAGCAGAAATAGATGTTTTTCTGGAACTCTCTTGCTTTTTCCATGATCCAGAAGATGTTGGCCATTTGATCTCTGGTTCCTCTGCCTTTTCTAAAACCAGCTTGAACATCAGGAAGTTCACGGTTCATGTACTGCTGAAGCCTGGCTTGGAGAATTTTGAGCATTACTTTAGTAGCGTGTAAGATTAGTGCAATTGTGCGGTAGTTTGAGCATTCTTTGGCATTGCCTTTCTTTGGGATTGGAATGAAAACTGACCTTTTCCAGTCCTGTGGCCACTGCTGAGTTTTCCAAATTTGCTGGCATATTGAGTGCAGCACTTTCACAGCATCATCTTTCAGGATTTGGAATAGCTCAACTGTAATTCCATCACCTCCACTAGCTTTGTTCATAGTGATGCTTTCTAAGGCCCACTTGACTTCACATTCCAGGATGTCTGGCTCTAGGTGAGTGATCATAGCATCGTGATTATCTGGATCATGAAGCTCTTTTTTGTACACTTCTCCTGTGTATTCTTGCCCCCTTTTCTTAACATCTTCTGCTTCTGTTAGGTCCATACCATTTCTGTCCTTTATCGAGCCCATCTTTGCATGAAATGTTCCCTTGGTATCTCTAATTTTCTTGAAGAAATCTCTAGTCTTTCCCATTCTGTTGTTTTCCTCTATTTCTTTGCACTGATCGCTAAGGAAGGCTTTCTTATCTCTCCTTGCTATTCTTTGGAACTCTGCATTCAGATGCTTATATCTTTCCTTTTCTCCTTTGTTTTTCACTTCTCTTCTTTTCACAGCTATTTGTAAGCCCTCCTCAAACAGCCATTTTTCTTTTTCACATTTTTTTCTTTTTTACATTTTTTGCTTTTTCATGGGGATGGTCTTGATCCCTGTCTCCTGCACAATGTCACGAACCTCTGTCCATAGTTCATCAGGCACTCTGTTTATCAGATCTAGTCCCTTAAATCCATTTCTCACTTTCACTGTATAATCATAAGGGATTTGATTAGGTCATACCTGAATGGTCTAGTGGTTTTCCCCACTTTCTTCAATTTCAGTCTGAATTTGGCAATAAGGAGTTCATGATCTGAGCCACAGCCAGCTCCTGTCTTGTTTTTGCTGACTGTATAGAGCTTCTCCATCTTTGGCTGCAAATAATATAATCAGTCTGATTTCGGTGTTGACCATCTGGTGATGTCCATGTGTAGAGTCTTCTCTTGTGTTGTTGGAAGAGGGTGTTTGCTATGACCAGTGCGTTCTCTTGGCAAAACTCCATTCAGACCAAACAAATCATTATTGAATGATTATTGTGGGTAATTCAATGAAGTAACATTACCCCTAGTTGACAGATAAGGAAACTGAAGCTAAGAGATCAAAAGCTAATAGTTACTAAGCACTTACTAGTGTGCACCAGCTACTTTTCTATTTCATTTATTCTCACAACTTTATGAGGTATGTGATATTATTATCTTTACCTTAGGACACAGAGGAACAGAAATATTAAACTAGACATGTCAGAGTCTAGCTGCTAACTAACCAGGTATTCTGATTCCAAACTGTACCTTCAGTGTTAAGCCGAGGTACCTCTGGGAGAAAAGCAAATTGCTCCATGTAACATGGATAAGAGCCTAGAGAGCTAAACCTCAGTGTTATAAATCTCTGGTGGCTCAGATGGTAAAGAATCAGCCTGTGAGGCAGGAGACCTGGGTTTGATCCATGGAGAACGGAATGGCTACCCACTCCAGTATTCTTCCCTGGAGAATTCCACAGACAAAGGAACCTGGCAGGCTACAGTCCATGGGGTCGCACAGAGTCAGACACGGCTGAGCAACTAACACTTTCACTTTTCACATTCTAAATCCACGCCAGGGTTTTGCACTTGAGCAACAATACTATCCAACACTGATGTCTCTACTTTCTGCTCTGTTCCGTGTTCTGATCTGTGAATTTGGGTCCCCATTACACTTGTTTCAGAACTTCATTGCATTTCATTTTAACTAGTTCCCTAATTTTCCATATGATATGTCTTTTTCTATAAGATTATGAATTTCTGGGTTAAAATATATATTTTTGAATCTATCAGATCTCTGAGCTAGCTGTTTAGAAAGTACCATATAGCTCATATGAGGTAGGAACTGTGCCTTTTCCTCTGTATTACCATCAGGGATCATGTGCACATGCATAAGTAACGCCATCTTGTAGCCTAGGAAATGTGTCAGCACGGTGCTCAGTGCGCCCACCTTGATGACTGCACTGTCCATCCAGATGAACCTGTCTGCCCTCTGTGTCCAAGATGGTATTGCCACGGAGTACATGCTTAATTGTTAAATCAGTGAATGAGTGAAGTGTTTGTTGAGTTAAACTAAAGCCCATTCTAATTCTGCAATAGTTATTGACTATCTGTGTAAGAGGTACAGTGCAAAATACTTCAGTGTAAAAAATAAAAATATCTAAAATATTGTCTGGGTCCATAAGTTTTACCAACTCATCAGACAGATAAGAATCCAAATAATGACAATCATTTAGCAAATATTGAGCATCTTCTGGAATCAGACATGATGCTAGAACCTGGGTCCAGTGGTAAACCAGGAACATCTGTGCAATGCAGATGCATATTATCAATGGGCGATGAGAGAGAAGAGATCAAGAAATGTAGACAGGAGGAGGTGACCAGACACTATGCCTTGGTAGTACACAGGGGATCCTAGAAGACAGTATGGCTAAGCTGAGTCAAGAAAGTATCACTGAAGCCAATAAGTTTACAGAGAACATTCTAAGCAGAGAAAATAGCTTGTATATGAGTTTGGAGAAGAAAGAATGGCACATTCAGGGAACTACAAATATATTTGTCTGATGAAAGCAGAATTCAAAGAAGGAGAAAGAAGGTTGTGAATGAATCTGAAGATGATGAGTAGAGACATGTCATGAAACCTTTGTGTGATAAGTAACATGACAGAAGGAATTGTTGAGAAAAGATCTTATTGGTTTACAGAAATCAGGAAAAGTTTCTTAAAGTGATGATAGTGGTGATGGAATTAGGGGGTCTTGGAAAACTCTTCCTGCATGCCTCTAAACCCTTACCATTCTTTTATTTTTAATTTTTTGGTTGCACCTCAGTTTGTGGTGCAACCAGGATTGAACATGGGGCCGTTGGCAGTGAGAATAAATAGTCCTAACCACTAGTCCATTCTAAAGGAGATCAGCCCTGGGTGTTCTTTGGAAGGAATGATGCTAAAGCTAAAACTCCAGTACTTTGGCCACCTCATGCGAAGAGTTGACTCATTGGAAAAGACTCTGATGCTGGGAGGGATTGGGGGCAGGAGGATAAGGGGACGACAGAGAATGAGATGGCTGGATGGCATCACCGACTCGATGGAGATGAGTTTGGGTGAACTTTGGGAGTTGGTGACGGACAGGGAGGCCTGGTGTGCTGCGATTCATGGGGTCTCAAAGAGTCGGACACGACTGAGCGACTGAACTGAACTGAACTGAACCACTAGATCACTAGGAAAGTCCCACTATTCTTTTAACAGTTAAACAAAAATAGCTCCAGCTCCCATAAATTTAAAATCACATACCTCTTTGTTTCCCAGCTCTGCCCATCCTCAACCACACACAGTGTACTGGTGTGAGTCTTAGGATCAGAAAGTGGTTTCTGATCACTTTTTGCACCAGCTTCCTATTTATCCTGGTTTCTTGCCCTTTGCTTCCCAAAGCTGGTCTTTTCTCTTATCCCTTTTCTAGTCCATGCATGGATTACAATCCTTTCCTTCATATATTCAAATCCCATTCACTCAAGTTTTTGGTAGATTCTTACTAACAATCTGAAGAGGGCTATAGTGCAATTAAATATTAGGTGGACACATTCATACAATTCTCCTGTCAAATCCACCTTAGGGACTTTCTTGTCAACTAATTTTTGCTAGAAGCTACAAACCTCTTATACTATTTTTCTCTTATCTTCATTCCTCATCCTTACCCATCCTCCACAAGTTGACAAATTCTCCTGACTTTTTTTTTCATTTGTCTTATTTCTGGGTTCTGTTGGCCTTTCTTTCTTGAGCTCTGGTGTGTGTGTGTGTGTGTGTTGTCTCTCTCTCTTTCACACACCACACACACACACACACATACAAATTCGTGCTTCTTAGCATTTTCTCCCTTTCTCTCTCTTCCTCCCATGGCTCACCTCTGTGTTATCAACATGACCCATGGCCTTTTCCCTTAACCCTGAGGTGGCCATCCAGGTATTCATTTTTAGTAAATAAAGTGCTCTTCCTAAGAACTTTACATCCACAAGCTTTACAATATTATTTTCTCCCCATTCATTTCCTTAATTAAAGAATTTTTAAAGCACTGAGGATGACTTTCAACCATTTTGAGTCCCTGGATTCATTTTTAAATAGAAAAACAATTTCAAATTCTCATATAATAGTTTTGACAGTTTTACATTTAATGATTAGAAAATATAGAATGGCAGGCAGATACTCTGCATTCACTCACACTTTGAATTAAAACCTTTTATTTCATCACATCTACACATATGTATGGAATCTTGAAGGACAAATGTGTATGTTACTATTTTTCCTAATGTTTAGTAAGCATTGATGGGATGAAGATCCTTTTTGAAGACTTTATCAGTTTTCAAATGTCCCTCACTTACCATAATTCACGCAGATTGAGAATCTCCTTCCTGGAGATGTCAGAGGTCTCTGGGTGAATGGCTGTTGGTTTGTTCTCCAGAGTCACCCCCTCTTAACTGTCTATTGAAAGTCCTCTTGAAAAGATGGGAAGAGATGCAAAATTGCAATAACATTAAAGCCAGGTATACTTATCAATGGGTTAGAACTTGTGCTGTGCTTAGTTGCTCAGTTGTGTCCGACTCTTTGCCACCCCATGGACTGTAGCCCGTCAGCCTCGTCTGTCCATGGGATTTTCCAGGCAAGGATACTGGAGTGGGTTGCCTTGCCTCCAGGGGGTCTTCCCCACCCCGGAATTGAATCCACATCTGCTGTGGCTCCTGCATTGCAGGCAGATTCTTTACTCCTGAGCCACTGGAGAAGCCCAATGTATAAAAACAGGGAGTAATATTTTAGCTTTCCACAAACTGTCACTGAGCATCCCTGCTGAGAGAATTTTCATCGATCAAAGTATGACATCTCCACAGACCTCTTGGAGCTGCTTTTTTGAAAGGGTCAGAAGGTTTTGCTCCATAGTCTAATTCTTCCCACCCTATCCTATCACCATCCCTTCCCATTCTATATCTCTCCAGTTCAGTTCAGTTCAGTCGCTCAGTCGTGTCCGACTTTTTGCGACCTCATGAATCACAGCACACCAGGCCTCCCTGTCCATCACCAACTCCTGGAATTCACTCAGACTGACCTCCATCGAGTCAGTGATGCCATCCAGCCATCTCATCCTCTGTCGTCCCCTTATCCTCCTGCCCCCAATCCCTCCCAGCATCTATATCTCTTAGGGGCTACAATTTCCAAGATTTCAGCAACTCTGGCTAGACAAATGAAGGACAGTGGTATTCTAGAATGTGAAAATCAGTGTTAAGAAGAGACAATGCTCAGATGAGCCACTGGAGTGGTATATTCTAGATGTTGTAGTTTTACATGTACTGTTTTTGACAAGCAAAAAAAGAAAGTTTGCTTTATACAATGCAGAGATGTTATCCCCTGTTCACAGTCAGGGGACAAAAAGTAGAAGGGAAAAAATTCCTTTCTCAGTTCAGTGGGGTCCCACCAGAAAAATAACTTACAGATACCAGAAATGTGGCTAGTGTCTGTGCACATTAACTTCTCCTTCAAGTCTAACTAAGAACATTTCCAACTGCAACTGGGTGGTTATAGTAAGATGTGTCAGACACGGAAAACTTAATTGCTATCCCAACTTCCTTTTATTTCTTTGTCTTTTCCAACTAGGGAACTAGAAGATTCAGATTCTTATTCTTATTCTCTCTTGCAGCCAAGTTTGACTATGGAACACACTGGTTCTGGTCAATGAGACATGAGGATAAGTCTTTGTGGGGAGGTAAAAAGGTATCCTCAGCCTTTTTAGGGTCTGTGACTGAGTCCAAAAATTAAACCAACAAAGGCAGATTAACACAAAAGCATCCATATTTAGTTAATGTAAGTTTTATGTGACATGGAAACCTTCATAAGGAAATAAAAGCTCAAAGAAATGATTAAGCCTGAATATTTTTATGCTTTATTTGTTATGAAAATATGACAGGAATATGAGGTAAGTGTAGTAAACCAGGGGAAACTTAGCAAGTCTGTTCATTCAAGTTCTTCTTGGTGCCCCTTTGCTTTCTGAGATAAGGATGTTCTTTTCCTCTGGGTATAACAGAAAGTACCTCTCACATGAAATATTCAACATGCCAAGGTGTTGAATTTTGGGTTAGCATGTTGTGAACGCCATCATCTTTCAAGGTTCTGCTGGAAAGTTCCCTCCATGATAAGAGGAAAGAGGCACATGGGGATAACTCCTTGCCCTAAGCCTTCTCCACTGTGAATCTGGTTGTGAGAGCATCTCACGCCTGGAGCTGTGACAGCCACCTGGCACATATGGTGACAGATTGGGGACAAAAGCCAGCCCTCTGTGCAGGCAGGAACAGATGGATGGGTAGAGTGTGAATCCTTGGAGACACCAAATTCAACCTGGTCTTCTCACAAACTAAACAGTAAATGCCCTTGTTTTTCAGGTTTTTGTTTTCCTACAGTCAAAAATATCATAACTGATTTGGGGGCTGGGTAAAGAGAATGTGGCAAGCCAGTTACTGTCAAGTACATTTTAAATACAAAGGCAAAACATGCATTCTAAGGTTTTTCTTTACAGGAAACACATATATTTTGGACAGTATCTGATTTCTGTTGTCTATAATTTTAAAAAAATGGACTCTGGGGGGAAAAAAAATGACATGCAGGACAACAGCTGGTGGTAAGAGTAAATTGAGGTAAAGATGGAGCTCTTGAGAAACCTATATGCAGGTCAGGAAGCAACAGTTAGAACTGGACATGAAACAACAGACTGGTTCCAAATAGGAAAAGGAGTATGCCAAGGCTGTATATTGTCACCCTGCTTATTTAACTTACATGCAGAGTACATCATGAGAAACGCTGGGCTGGAAGAAGCACAAGCTGGAATCAAGATTGCCGGGAGAAATATCAATAAACTCAGATATGCAGTTGATACCACCCTTATGGCAGAAAATGAAGAGGAACTAAAAAGCTTCTTGATGAAAAAGAAAGTGGAGAGTGAAAAAGTTGGCTTAAAGCTCAACATTCAGAAAACGAAGATCATGGTATCTGGTCCCATCACTTCATGGGAAATAGATGGGGGAACAGTGGAAACAGTGTCAGACTTTATTTTTGGGGGCTCCAAAATCACTGCAGATGGTGATTGCAGCCATAAAATTAAAAGATGCTTACTCCTTGGAAGGAAAGTTATGACCAACCTAGATAGCATATTCGAAAGCAGAGACATTACTTTGCCAAAAAAGGTCCATCTAGTCAAGGCTATGGTTTTTCCAGTGGTCATGTATGGATGTGAGAGTTGGACTGTGAAGAAGGCTGAGCTCTGAAGAATTGATGCTTTTGAACTGTGGTGTTGGAGAAGACTCTTGAGAGTCCCTTGGACTGCAAGGAGATCCAACCAGTCCATTCTGAAGGAGATCAGCCCTGGGATTTCTTTGGAAGGACTGATGCTGAAGCTGAAACTCCAATACTTTGGCCACCTCATGCAAAGAGTTGACTCATTGGAAAAGACTCTGATGCTGGGAGGGATTGGGGGCAGGAGGATAAGGGGATGACAGAGGATGAAATGGATTGGATGGCATCACCAACTAGATGGCCATGAGTTTGAGTGAAGTCCAGGAGTTGGTGATGGACAGGGAGGCCTGGCGTGCTGCAGTTCATGGGGTCTCAAAGAGTCGGACACGACTGTGTGACTGAACTGAACTGAACTGAACTGGAGCTAGTTGAGATCAGAGATGCAGATAGACCTAATATGAAATGTGTGAAGTGTCAGAGTCTAAAACTGCAAAAGCAGAATTATTATCTGAAATCTGTGATGTGGAGGGTAAATAAGAGAAGCTACTACGAATGCACATTAAAAAAAAAAAAAGACAAGAAGAAAGAGACGAAAGAGAAAAGAATATGAAGCAGGAGATAGATCCACCCTACCCCCACCCATGGTAAGCAATTCAAGTTGGGTCCTTGTGGATACAAACTCCAAAATACCAATAGGAGGACAACTGAGAGAGGAACTTTGGCCCTGTCTGGATAAGAAATAAGAGACCACATATTTCTCTATTTCTAAAATGGAAGGACTGAACCTGTTGCCTCCTTGGACTGTTCAATCACTAAGTCATGTCCAACTCTTTGTGACCCCATGGACTGCAGCACACCAGGCTTCCATGTCCTTCACTATCTCCCAGTTCAGTTCAGTTCAGTTCAGTCGCTTAGTCGTGTGTGACTCTTTGCGACCCCATGAATTGCAGCACACCAGGCCTCCCTGTTGATCACCAACTCCCAAGTTCACTCAGACTCACGTCCATCGAGTCAGTGATGTCATCCAGCCATCTCATCCTCTGTCGCCCCCTTCTCCTCCTGCCCCCAATCCCTCCCAGCATCAGAGTCTTTTCCAATGAGTTAACACTTCTCATGAGGTGGACAAAGTATTGGAGTTTCAGCTTCAGCATCAGTCCTTCCAAGGAAATCCCAGGGCTGATCTCCTTCAGAATGGACTGGTTGGATCTCCTTGCAGTCCAAGGGACTCACAAGAGTCTTCTCCAACACCTCAGTTCAAAAGCATCAATTCTTCGGTGCTCAGCTTTCTTCACAGTCCAACTCTCACATCCATACATGACCACTGGAAAAACCATAGCCTTGACTAGATGGACCTTTGTTGGCAAAGAAATGTCTTTGCTTTTGAATATGCTATCTAGGTTGGTCATAACTTTCCTTCCAAGGAGTAAGTGTCTTTTAATTTCATGGCTGCAATCACCATCTGCAGTGATTTTGGAGCCCAAAAATAAAGTCTGACACTGTTTCCACTGTTTCCCCATCTATTTCCCATGAAGTGATGGGACCAGATGCCATGATCTTCGTTTTCTGAATGTTGAGCTTTAAGCCAACTTTTTCACTCTCCACTTTCTTTTTCATCAAGAAGCTTTTTAGTTCCTCTTCATTTTCTGCCATAAGGGTGGTATCAACTGCATATCTGAGTTTATTGATATTTCTCCCGGCAATCTTGATTCCAGCTTGTGCTTCTTCCAGCCCAGCATTTCTCATGATGTACTCTGCATATAAGTTAAATAAGCAGGGTGACAATATACAGCCTTGGCGTACTCCTTTTCCTAGAGTTTGCTCAAACTCATGTCTGTTGAGTCTGTGATGTAATCTAACCACCTTATCCTCTGTCGCCTCATGTCTCCTACTACTATCAATCTTTCCAAGCATCAGGGTCTTTTCCAGTGAGTCAGTTCTTCCCATCAGTGGCTGAAGTCCTTCCTGGACTAAAAAGGTCTTAGTTGCAGAGGCGTAGAAAAGCTAAGGCAATTGGTAGTTGCACGACTTAGCGACTAAACAACAAGTTGCACCAGTCAGGATCATAATTAAATTATCCAGCATGGGCAGAGAAGTTTAATAAAGGCCAAGAGTGAAGGTGAGAGGAAAGAAGACAATAGTTATCTAAATATACCAGAGCATCTCAATTAATCGGTAAGTAGATTGGAGTACCAGAAGGCAAGAGGAAGATAGTGGCTACAGGTACTTGGCAAGAGGCTAAGAAGTCTTTTTGTCCCTTCTGAATAAGAGCTTCAAGTCTTGGAGTGGCTCACTCATCCACCTGGAATTTTCAGTCTGTTCTGAGTCCCCCTGATCCTGTGGAGATTTGGAGAAAGGGATGGATTCTCAGGGATGGCTGGAATGTGGGTCTTCAGGTTCATGTAATGTATCAGTGGAGACAGGTTTAATCCTAGACAGATGAACCCAACTGGTGACATCCTGGAGTTTAACTGCTGTAGGGTTGCTCAGAAAGACTGGTAAGAGCCCTTCTGTTTTGAGAGAAGCTGGTCACCGGGGACTCATTTTTCGAGGTCTTTCAGGGATTACAACAGGGTACCTGGGACTATCATCTGGAGCGGGCTGCACTCTGTTGCCGTATTCTTGTATTGCCTTCTGGACCCGGCCTAGGTTTAAAATGTATTTAAGTTGAGCCTGGGTTTCTGGATCAGTTAACATGTCCAGAGTAAGGAATGGCCTTCCAAATATCGTTTCAAAATGGCTTAACTTGGTGGTTGCTTTAGGAGCTGCCCTGACCCTTAAGAGGGCTATTGGCTGCAGGTGATGCCATGACTCAGACATTTCCTGATGGAGTTTGCCCAAGATTTTCTTTAGCCTGTTCTACTTCCCCTGAGGACTGAGGTCTCCAGGATGAATGGAGGTGGTATTTATTTCCTAAAGCCCATGAAAGCTGTTAAGTGACCTTTGCAACTGAAGGCCAGTTGTCACTCTGGAGGTGATGGGGCAATCCAAATCTAGGAATAATTTCCTCTAGGAGAGCCTTAGCCACTTCAGTTGCCTCCTCTGTTCTAGTGGGGGAAAGCCTCTCTCTATCCAGTAAAAGTATCCATAAAGAGTAATAAAAGTTTGAAGTCCTAGAAAGAGGGCATCTGAGTTAAATCTATTAACTTAGCTAGTCCTGTCTCCTGGGTAAGTCCCACCACACTGGACTGGGCTTAAGAGGGGAGGCTTGAGGTTATCTCCTGGATTATGGGTGGCACGGAGGGCACAGGCCCAAGTAACTCTTTTAATCATCTCTGGGAGCCTTTTCCCTGTAAAAAAAAAAAAAAAAAAAGTCAGAAAACAATCATAGACATTGCATCTCTCCCCAGATGGAGAGAATCATGTAACCCTTTAATAATTTTTTCATTGGTCAGAGAGATATATGAGCAACTTCTGACCTACATGCCACCAGCCATCTGTTCCCTCAGGTCCCCCCTCTGTCTCATGCCCAGATCTCTGCTAAAGTCCAGTGCCTGGGTATAACATTAAAAGGGATAAGGGGTGGGATTAATGCCTTTTTGGTTTTGGGTATCTGGGCTGCTTCCTTTGCTTTCTGATCTGCCCCACTGTTTCCTTGGGAAATTTGAGAAGTTCCCTTTTGATACCTGTAGCTGTGGATGACAGCTGCCTGTTTTGGTTTTTGAACCGTCTCTATGAGATGTAAAATCTTAGCCCCATATTTTATAGGGGAATTTCTTGCATTTAGAAGTCTTCTCTCTTTCCAGGTAGCTGCATGGGCATGTAAAACAGGGAAGACATATTTTGAATCTGTATGTAGATTTACAGCCTTTCCTTTCCCTAGGGTTAAGGCTCAGGTTAGAGCTGTCAGGGTTTTGCTTCTGTGATGCTGTGGCATACCCTCCCTCTTGACTCCATCTTTAATGAAACTGCTGCCATCAGTAAACCACTCTTCCTTTTTTTCCCCACAGCTTCATCTGCTAGGTCAGACCTGCAGGCATTCGGTCAACGGTTTTGAGACAAGAATGTGTTAGCTCTGAGTTTGCGGCAGACATTAAGGAGCGAGATTAAGAGGATGGCAAGTTTTGAAGGTTAGCTCTGGGAAGTCAAAGAGCAAATCCTGGTACTTAATAAGGCAGCCTTCAGTTAGCCAAGAGTGGCCTTTTATCTCTAGGATCCCTTGCACTTGATGAGGGGTCTGGACTTCCGTTACTGTCCAAAGGTAAGCTTGTTAACTTCTTCCACTAATAAAACTGTGGCAGCTACTTCCCAGAGGCCCCCAGGCCAGCCTCAACCATGGAGTCTAGTTGTTTGGAAAAGTCTCCTATAGGCTGAAGAACTTCCCCTAGCTTCTGTATAAGGACCTCCAGAGCTGTCTCCTGCTTTTCATCCACATAGAAGATGAATGGCTTCTTCAAATTGGGAAGACTGAGAGTCGGGACTCTGGTGAGGCCCTACGTGATACCATTAAAAGTCTTTTCCTGTTCCCTGTTCCAAAGTAACAGTTCTGTATCTGGTCCTTAAACAGCTTTATACAGGGTCTTAGCCATAAGCCTGAATCCTGGAATCCAAATTCTACAAAATCCTACCATGCCCCAAAAGATAGAGATGTTCCTTTGTCTCTGGAACACTTAGGCCTAATATAGCTTGTTTTCTATCTGGAGATAACTGTCTACTTCCAAGGTTTATAATATATCCCAGATAGTTAACTTGTTTTTTTGGAGATTGATGCCTCTGTCTGAGAGACTCTCTAACTCTGGATCCCAAGGAAATGAAGGACTTCAATGATATTTTGATCTGAGCCTCCATGGAGGGACTTCATATTAATAGGGCATCTATGTACTGTAGCATAGCACCCTCTTTTGGGTGTATTTCCCTTATTTACTTTACAAGGGTCTGGGCAAACAAGTGTTCAGTTTAGTTCAGTTCAGTTGCTCAGTTGTGTCCAACTCTTTGCAACCCCATGGCCTGCAGCATGCCAGGCTTCCTGTCCATCACCAACTCCTGGAGTTTACCTAAACTCATGTCCATTGAGTCAGTGATGCCATCCAACCATCTCATCCTCTGTTGTCCCCTTCTCCTCCTGCCCTCAATCTTTCCCAGCATCAGGGTCTTTTCAAATGAGTCAGCTCTTCGCATCAGGTGGCCAAAGTATTGGAGTTTCAGCTTCAACATCAGTTCTTCCAATGAACACTCAGGACTGATTTCCTTTAGGATGGACTGGTTGGATCTCCTTGCAGTCCAAGGGACTCTCAAGAGTCTTCTCCAACACCACAGTTCAAAAGCATCAATTCTTCGGTGCTCAGCTTTCTTTATAGTCCAACTCTCACATCCATACAGAACTACTGGAAAAACCATAGCCTTGACTAGACGGACCTTTGCTGTCCCGAAACCCCTGAGGCAATATTGTCCAGGTATATTGTTGCCTTTGGCCTGAGTCAAGGTTAGTCCACTCAAAGGCAAACAGATATTGTGATGATGGATGAATTGGGATGCAAAAAAGGCGTTCTAGAGATCCAGCACAGTTAAACCATTTAGTATCCTCAGAGATCTGGGCTAATATAAGGATTGGCCACGAAGGGATGTATAGGGACCATTACACAGTGGTGACGCATTTACTGCTTTAAGGTCTTATACCATCATATATTCCACATTTGGCTTAACAACTGGCAGAATAGGAATATTGCATGGAAACTGTTAGGGCAGCAAGATATCTTAAGACTTTATCCACGGGGGTTGTAAACCTTTCTTCACTTCCAACTTTATGAAGTATTGTCTCTTGTTAGGATAGGCAGCTTCTGGTCCAAGACTAATCCTTACAGATTGAGGGTTTATGGAGCTTCCAAGGTTTCCTTTGTCCCACATTGAAGGAGCCACTGCTTGTACAATATGACTGGGATGAAGACTTACTCCTCTGGCTGTTCTGTGTTATAGTCAAGATAAGAAACTGCTCAGGGCCTCCTAACTGGAGTATTGCCTGAGGGAGCTCAGGTCTCTCCCCCGCAGAGGGTGGGACACTTAGATATAACTAAAAGGACACGTGAAATCAACCGCTGCTCACATTTGCGAGAGGCCCTGTAAAGGAATGGCTGTGAGGCTTTCTGTCCACACCAGTCACAGTACGACTTTTGGAGGAAAGAGGTCCAGTGTGAATTTATTTATTCACTCAACAGATATTTATTGAAGACTGCTCCTGTGGAGAAGGCAATGGCACCCCACTCCAGCATTCTTGCCTGGAAAATCCCATGGGCAGAGGAGCCTGGTAGGCTATAGTCCATGGGGTCGCTAAGAGTCGGACACAACTGAGTGACTTCACTTTCACTTTTCAATTTCATGCATTGGAGAAGGAAATGGCAACCCACTCCAGTGTTCTTGCCTGAAGAATCCCAGGGACGGGGGAGCCTGGTAGGCTGCCGTCTATGGGGTCACACAGAGTCAGACACGACTGAAGTGATTTAGCAGCAGCAGCAGCTCCTGTGCCAAAGACTAGAGGTGAGAATACAGATGTTAAGGAAAGGAGAGTTCTTGCCTCAAAGTCTTCCTGTGTGAGAGGGGAAGACAAACAGGTCAATAAATAAGTGACTTACTAATATGCCTTCATATGTCTGGAACCCCATATTCTGTGCACAGTGGGAGTCCAGAGGGGTCGAGGGTGGGGTAGCAGAAGGTGACAGAACAGGCCAGTCACTCTGGGGGTGGTGGCACTTGAAATGACTCTTGAGTGATGGGTTGGGATTACAGGTGTTCGGGAAGGAGGAGCTGAGAGCAGGGAGAACACAGATGCAAGGCCATTTGGGGGCCACTGCAAGTTTTTCTCAAGCAAATGATGAAGTAGGAGGTCTTTTCAATGTGTGAAACCTTCACAGTTGGTCAAGCTGTATAATGACCTGGCTGCCTGCCAAAAAAAGAACCTGTGTGTGCACGCTTTCCAGTTTGCTGTAGAAGGCAGTCTTCCGCCAAGTGTCTGTTGTGTGTTCCATTATGTACTTATGATATAATAGGCATATGGAGAAGAAAAGGAAATAAAAAAGTGGGCACAAAGTCAAATATTGTGGAAGATGGAGTGTTCGGGTGCAAGCCAGTTAAAGTTGTGGTTTCGTCTGAGTCACCGTGAGCGGCAGACAATGCGGCTATTGTTGTGGAAGTGGCTGCAGCTGCCTAGCCTGTGGGAGTTGGCCGCCCTTTGTGCCAGGGATGTGGGTCTCAGTGCTCATTTGCATAAAGCCTCTGGGTTGTGATCACATCTTCAATAGGAACAGTTTTACTTTATTATCTTATTAAGGAATTATCCTTGCTCCAAAGGAACACGACTGGTCTATTACTAACAAAGCAGCCAGACTCAGAGTGTAGGCATGACCCAGCAGCCTGTGGGTACCAGTTAGAAGTTTCTAGATAGTTTCTACTTCTGTGATGTCCACAAAAGGCTGAGAATCCCCTATGGCACCTTTAGGGGGACACAGGGATGTAGAGAAGGGCTCTCGTGAAGCAAATCCATGGGCAGAATGGCCAGGAATGCTAAACTTCACCATGAACTGGAAGTGCGGACTGACTTCAGGGCTGGATGTTTGTTGAAAAGGCTCTAATTATGATTCCTCACCCTCCTCTCTCCTTCAGCGCTGGCTGCTTCTCCTCTGTCCACCCCAGACTCTGTCCTGCTCCAGACTGCCATTCATGATTAAGCAGCCATTCTTTTTCTTTCCTCCTGGTCTCTGTCAGATTTTTTGGGAAAGTTATCTCTGCTTTCTGGCATCCATAGGGTAGCATCCTGCTTCTGTCATCAGCAACCAAAAGGTAAATACAGAAAAAAAGAAAAGAAAAAACAAACCCTACTCTATGTCTTTCTTCATTTTATTTGTATGGTAAAGTAGCACCAGGAAAATTTCCTGTGGGGAAGTCCTAAGGTGTCACAGGGCTGAGATCTTGGAAGACTTGGGGACTAGCCTTCCACCCTAAATTAAAATTCCAAATCTTGAATGGGCAGCTTGAGGACCATAATGGACCTCAGCAGTAATAAGTAGCAGTGAGATGAATGGGGAAACTAGTTTGGAGCAGTAACCCTTAAAGCATATAACAGGGAAGATATACTCTTCCAATAAAATTCAGACAATGAAGACCTTAGCTTAATTCTGTAGCATATAACCTATGTTGGTATCACCTCACTCATGTGAGAATAGGGTCATGGAGTGCAAAAATTTTTTAAATAATTAATTTAATTTATTTATCAATGGCTGTGCTGGGTCTTCATTGCTAGGGGCTTTTCTCTAGTTGTGGTGAGCAGGGGCTCCTCTCTCGTTGCAGTGCTCGGCCTTCTTGTTGCAGTGGCTTCTGGTTGCAGAGCTTGGGCTCTAGGGTGTGCGGGCTTCAATAGTTGCAGCTCCCAGGCTCTAGAACACAGGATCAATAGGTGTGGCGCACAAGCTTAGTTACTTAATGGAGTGTGGGATCTTCCTGGATCAAGGATTGAACCTGTGTCTCTTGCATTGGCAGGCAGATTCTTTACCACTGAGCCAACAGGGAAGCCTGGGATGCAGTTGTTGAAGGCAAATTGCCTAGATAGATAGGTGATTGTTTTGTGTGTCTCCAACTTTTTGCAACCCCATGGACTGCAGCATGCCAGGCTTCTCTATCACCAACTTCCAGAGCTTGCTCAAACTCATGTCCATTGAGTTGGTGATGCCATCCAACCATCTCATCCTCTGTCATCCCCTTCTCCTCCTGCCTTCAATCTTTCCCAGGACCAGGGTCTTTTCCAATGAGTAAGTTCTTTGCTTCAGGTGGCCAAAGTATTGGAGTTTCAGCTTCAGCATCAGTCCTTCCAATGAATATTCGGGACTGATTTCCTTTAGGATTGACTGGTTTGATCTCCTTGCAGTCCAAGGGACTCTCAAGTATCTTCTCCAACACCAGAGTTCAAAAGCATAACTTCTTTGGTGGGACAGCCACGGCCCAGGGCATGTCATCCAGCCAGGGCCCAGGACATGTCATCCAGCTATGCATCGATAGATAGATAATATTGTGATATATAATTTTTAAAAATTTGTGATTTTGTACAGATAATTTTTTATCAATTCATATAGAGACAATTTTATTATATCTCTGAAGAATTGTACTGAGCACTAGCTGCTGGATATCAAGAGGGCCATTGAAAAACTGGGATGGTTTCTAGACCCTTTGCATATACCCTAGTCTGTCAGTGTCCTATGAACTCTGAATAAAAGAACTAGGCATATGAAGTTAAGTCCAGAAAGCTGAAGAAAAGGCTACATCTCTGTTCTGTTAGGAGCTTTTTTCCCCAGACCACAAGAAGCTGGGCCTGGGACTTGTACCCTCCTCCACCTGCTTTCCCCCTTAATCCACCACCTCAACTCTCTCTAAAGTAGAATAATAGAGCATCAAGGAGTATCTGGATGTATCTCAAAGGGTCTTTCTTTCTGCTGCTGCTGCTAAGTCACTTCAGTCGTGTCCGACTCTGTGTGACCCCGTAGAGGGCAGCCGATCAGGCTCCCCCGTCCCTGGGATTCTCCAGGCAAGAACACTAGAGTGGGTTGCCATTTCCTTCTCCAATGCATGAAAGTGAAAAGTGAAAGGGAAGTCGCTCAGTAGTGTCTGACTCTTAGCAACCCATGGACTGCAGCCTATCAGGCTCCTCCATCCATGGGATTTTCCAGGCAAGAGTACTGGAGTGGGGTGCCATTGCCTTCTCCATTCTTTTTGCAGGGAAGCACTATTTCCCATCCAACAAGAGAGAGAAACTAGGGAAGGGGAAGGAGAAGGACAATGTGGCAAAGACATCTGCTGCTGCTCACACAGCTCTGGCATCTCTTCCCCCAGGTCCTTGCCTCAGTACCTTCATGCAGCCTTCTGTCCCTCTAAATCCCCTCTGAGGGGCCTCATGCAACCTGTTCCCCAGGTGCATCACTCTCCAGAATCACTTATTTCTCCAATCCGAATATTGGAGATGAATCGACGAAGCACACACCCTAATCAACACATCAGACTTAGCTAAAATGAACAATGACAAGAAGAGATACAAAGCAATACAATATTCTTATCCTAATATGAAAATCTGACCCAAATCTCCTTTTGGTAGAAGAATCTGCTGAGAATTTTAAGATTATGTGGGGAAATAATTTATGTGGAAACTGAGGGCACGAGAGTGCTGTAAACTGATTTTGCACATGAAAATTAAAAGAGATATGATAAATAATAGAGATATCACTGGAATGTTAAGTTTCTTGGAGGGCAAGAACCACATTTGTTTTGATTCATTATGTTACATATAAATAGATAACACCTGTTGTGTAGGGATTTTACATATCTGTTTTCCAATTAGCTGGATAAGTTGCTGATGTAGTTTCATTTTAATGGTTTGTGTTCACAATGCTCATGCTGCTGCTAAGTCGCTTCAGTCGTGTCCGACTCTGTGCGACCCCATAGACCGCAGCCCACCAGGCTCCCCCGTCCCTGGGATTCTCCAGGCAAGAACACTGGAGTGGGTTGCCATTTCCTTCTCCAATGCATGAAAGTGAAAAGTGAAAAGCGAAAGGGAAGTTGCTCAGTCGTGTCCGACTCTTAGCGACCCCATGGACTGCAGCCCACCAGGCTCCTCCGTCCATGGGATTTTCCAGGCAAGAGTGCTGGAGTGGGGTGCCATTGCCTTCTCCGACAATGCTCATATATCAACTTTATTTTATTGTGGATTATTGCATTTTTATTTGTTCCTCCATCTAAATAATTGATGCTTTTTAAATTTTATTTTTGGAGTCTTTCGTTTTCCTTATGCCATCAGGATCCCAGAGATGTGAAACACCTTGGATACTTGTAGCGGGGGAAAGTGGTTTCAGATCACCTTTGTTTGACCTGCTCCTTTCACCAAAGCTAAACAGCATTTTAAAACCGTATCTGCTACTCCAGAATGGCACAATCTCAGCCCTAGCTCAGCCTGGGATAACTGTGTGTCCAAGTACACATTTCTAGTCCATTTCACACATATCTCAGTTCTGCTTCTCCATTGCCTTTGCTGTCGTCTCCTCTTCTGAATGCTGGTGTTCCCAATATCCTCGTCTTTCGTCCTGTCTCTCCTGCTACTCTGTTCTGTCTCCCAAAGTGATCTCACCCCTTCCCATGGCTTTAAATATCATACACACATTGCTGAATCCCCAGTACATCTCTCCAGGCTTGACTTGTCTCTTAAGTTCCAGATCTGTATACTCAATCTGCTACCTGATATTTTAATCTGAACATCTTACAGGGAAAACAAACATTTTAGCAAGTCTAACGTGGAACTTCTGATTTCCACTTCTCCTTTCACCCCCACCCATAGCCAGGTCCCCTGGCCTTCTTCCCTAGGTCAGTCTATTGCCTGTATAGTATAATACGTAAGCCCATGTACAGGGTACTATTATAAAATCACCCAACTGACTGCTCAAACCAGGGGGCCATCTTGGGTTCTGATCTACTTCCTTACCCTCCAACACCAATTCATGAGCAAATGTCATCATTTTTACTTTCAAATTAACTCTTGAATTTGTCTGCTTGTCATCAATTCCATTCTCCACACCCAAATGCAAGCAAATGCAAGCTGGCACTGTTTCCTATCAACACCAAGGTTACAAACTACCCTCCCCTGCTACAAGTCTGGCCCCTTGAAGAACTAGTCTCCACACAAAAGCAAGAAGCTCAGAATACCTTCCCTTTTACTGGTCAGTAGGCATGCACACTGGAGAAGGCAATGGCACCCCACTCCAGTACTCTTGCCTGGAAAATCCCATGGATGGAGGAGCCTGGTGGGCTGCAGTCCAAGGGGTCACTAGGAGTCGGACACGACTGAGTGACTTCACTTTCACTTTTCACTTTCATGCATTGGAGGAGGAAATGGCAACCCACTCCAGTGTTCTTGCCTGGAGAATCCCATGGACAGAGGAGCCTGGTGGGCTGCCGTCTATGGGGTCGCACAGAGTCAGACACGACTGAAGCGACTTAGCAGCAGCAGCAGCAGTAGGCATGCACCCTCTGTTACTGGGAATACAATAAAAATTGTCACTGTGATCTGCCAGGTCCAGCATGAAGTCTACGTGTCCTCTCTACCTACCTATGCTCACTGACACACACCCCCTCTGCCTCCCTATCCAAGCTCAGGCTATGCCCCATACATCCTGGCATCTGATAGTTCCTAAAACATGACCTAAGCTTCCTTGTGCTCAGACCTTGGAAGCTACTGCTTCTTCTGCCTGCAGTACTCTTCCCTGGCTTTTTGTCTTTTTTGTTTGTTTGTTTCCTTTCTGTTGTGACAAGTTGTTGTTCAGTCACTAAGTCATGTTGAGCTCTTTGTTACCCCATGAACTGAAGCACTCCAGGTTTCCCTGTCCTCTGCTATCTCTCCAAGTTTGCTCAAATTCACGTCCATTGAGTCAGTGATGCTATCTAACCATCTCATCTTCTGCCGCCCCCTTCTCCTTTTGCCTTTAATCTTTCCCAGCATCAGGGTCTTTTCCAATGAATTGGCTCTTCGCATCAGGTACCCAAAGTAAATTACAAACATGTAACAAACATCGGTGTACCTACCACTGAAAATGAATGACTTAACATTTTGCCTGTTAAAATGAATTTGAGCAAACTCTGGGAGATAGTGGAGGATAGACAAGCCTAGGGTGCTACAGTCCACGGGGTCACAAAGAGTCAGACCTGACTTAGTGACACAACAACAATAACATTTTGCCATTTTCCCTCAGATATTAACCTCAAAAGAATGGGACAATACAAAGCCTCTTTTGTTCTTCTTCTCCACCCCTTCTTTCTGACCCAGCCCCGACTTTGTGAAGGCACTCACACCCTGGTCTTCCCCATCACCCTCCTGTGTTTCAGCAAAGCCAGGGGTGGCTGAATTTTGGCCAAGGAGACATGAGGGCAGGTTTCCTGGACGCTGTGCTTTATTTTCCCCCAGATTCCACACTGGGCAGACTGAGGCCCTTCCAGAGACTGCTTCCCTCTGTATCCTGCTCTCAAGGGTTTGCCTTAGACAGCAGGACCTGAGGAGCCAGGTGTTCTGAATTTCCAATCCAGCACCAAGACAGGAACAAAACTGTGTTCTTGCTTGTTCAGTCCCCATCATCTGTCATCTGTTTATCTCACATATGGGTCTGTTCAAAATGAAAACCAATATCACATCACACACACATACATACAAACAAAAACCATGTAAATGCCTCCACTTCCTCCTCACCAAAAAAGAAAAAAGGACTTTTCCTTCTTTATCTAATCATGTTTTGGTTAGTGTATTATTTGACTGTAATTATATGTGTTTATGGTTCTCCCTAGTTGCTCAGCTGGTAAAGAATCCGCCTGCAATGTGGAAGACCTGGGTTTGATCCCTGGGTTGGGAAGATCCCCTGGAGAAGGGAAAGGCTACCCACTCCAGTATTCTGGCCTGGACAATTCCATGTACTGTATAGTACATGGGGTTGCAGAGTCGGACATGACTGAGAGACTTTCACATATATGTGTTTATAATCAGTGCTATGGAAAATGTACTTAGACAAGGTTGAGTCTCCATCAGATGCGACTCAGAACTGACCTGTTTCTTCTCTCTGCTCGTAGGTTGTGGCATGTATACTCTCCTGTCGTCTGTCACAGCTGCTGTCAGTGGCTTCCTGGTGGGGTATGAACTTGGAATCATCTCTGGGGCTCTTCTGCAAATAAGAACCTTGTTAGTCCTGACCTGCCATGAGCAGGAAATGGTGGTGAGCTCCCTGCTTATCGGGGCCCTCCTGGCCTCTCTAATCGGAGGAGTCCTGATTGACAGGTACGGGAGAAGGGCCGCCATCATTTTGTCCTCCTGCCTTCTCGGACTTGGAAGCCTGGTCTTGATTATCAGTTTATCTTACACCACTCTTATAGGGGGGCGCATTGCTATTGGAGTTTTCATTTCACTCTCCTCCACCGCCACTTGTGTCTACATCGCAGAAATTGCTCCCCAACACAGAAGAGGCCTTCTCGTGTCACTGAATGAACTGATGATTGTCATCGGCATTCTTTTCGCCTACATTTCAAATTATGCATTTGCCAACATTTCCCATGGCTGGAAATACATGTTCGGCCTTGTTATTCCCTTGGGAGTTTTGCAAGCCATTGCAATGTACTTTCTTCCTCCAAGTCCTCGATTTCTGGTGATGAAGGGACATGAGGAAGCTGCTAGTAAGGTTCTTGGAAAGCTGAGAGCTATCTCGGATACAACAGAGGAACTCACTGTGATAAAGTCTTCCCTGAAAGATGAATATCAGTACAGTTTTTGGGATCTGTTTCGTTCAAAAGACAACATGAGGACCCGAATCATGATAGGCTTAACGCTGGTATTTTTTGTACAGATCACTGGCCAGCCGAACATATTATTCTATGCATCTACTGTTTTGAAGTCTGTTGGCTTCCAAAGCAATGAGGCAGCTAGCCTCGCCTCCACCGGGGTTGGGGTCGTCAAGGTCATCAGCACCATCCCAGCCACCCTTCTCGTAGACCAGGTTGGGAGCAAAACCTTCCTGTGTATCGGTTCCTCTGTGATGGCAGCTTCGTTGGTGACCATGGGCATCGTGAATCTCAACATCCACATGAACTTCACCAGTATCTGCAGAAACCATAGTCCTATCAACCAGTCCTTGGATGAGTCTGTGTTTTATGGACCAGGTAACTTGTCAGCCAGCAATGACACTCTTAGAGAATCCTTTAAAGGGATGACTTTCCACAGCAGAAGCTCACTGAGGCCCACGAGAAATGACATAAATGGGAGAGGAGAAACGACCCTGGCATCCTTACCAAATGCTGGACTAAGCCAAACTGAATACCAGATCGTCACAGACTCTGCAGATGTCCCCACTTTTTTGAAATGGCTTTCTTTAGCCAGCTTGCTTGTTTACGTTGCTGCCTTTTCAATTGGTCTAGGACCAAGTAAGTATTTTAGTTTTTATTCCTTCCCTCTCTTGCCTTATGAATGTTACCAATTACTTTTGACCAGTCAGAACATCCTACTGCTGTAATACTTCATACGTGGAAATACTAGAAGCAAGCCAGGAATAGTATTGGCCACCTCATGTTTCTGGTAATGAGGAAAATACACCTGTCTTATATCTGCTTTGTGAAATGTGCTGGGCTAGTATCCAACCAATGAGGAGCTTCCCGTTATCTGTCACATGAAGATGCTTTACTATTAATTAATTGGGAAGGAATCAGACCTCAAAAGATATATTGCTCAAGAGAATATATTGTTTTATGAAGTCTAAGTTTACTGGGACATTTTCTTCTGTATAATTCTCTAGTTTCTTTGAAGGTGGAAGAAAAAAATTGTGTTTAGATTTTTTCAAAGACACAATAATGGATTCATTCCAGTAATAATGAAGAAGGGAATTAAGAAGGCATTATTTGGGGAAGGATGATATTTGATCACTAGAATAACCTCCCAAGACTATACTCTGTTAAATGGGTGAATGGGGGTCCATGTATTCCCATTGAAAACAGTGCAAACAGTCTACAGGGAGGTAGCTACAAGACTGTTTTATTTGATATAGTTGGTCTTTTGCAATGACAAAGCTTAATTACTTCTCTTGAGCAAACTTCATCTAGAGTTTGCTAGCATAGGTTGGTTGTTGCCGTTCTTTAATCTTTTAGCTTCTCATCCAAACTCTAAACCTCTCTGCAGAGAAGTTGTGAAAGCTCTTTTTTTTTTTTTTTTGCACCTCATTGGAAAAGGACGGGCTTAAAAATCAAGGGCGGTCTGTCCCTACCACCTTTAGCTTCCATCTGCATCTCTCTCTCCCTTCTCATTCTTCTCCACCCCTCTTTCTTTCTTCCTCCTTTCTTTCCTCATTTACAGAGTTGATATTGAAATGTTTATTTACAATGATCAAGGAGCAGATATACTTGCTCCAAAAAAGGAAAGTGCTGGAAGCTCAGGAATAATAAGAAGATGTAGGCTGTGTTGAAGGAGAAGGAATTTCATGAACACATGCAGCTGCCAGACACAGGATAGTGTTTCTGGAAAAGGGCTTGACCTAGTGATCCACTGTTAGCTCTTCATTGAAATAATGTAGATTGAGTGACGAATTGTTTTAATAGCCAGGAACTATGAGTGATAGGGAAACAGTAATGAGCAAGACAGATATTGTCCTGTCTTCAAGGAGGTTTTTGGTTCAATGGATTGAGCTATGCTCCCTGTGTCTGCTTCATTCTGTTCAGCAATCAGCAGCTTTGGCCTGCTTAATCTGAGTTCATTAATGACTGGACTTGCACATGGCCAATGTGGCCTTTCCTTCAATTCTCTGCTTCCTCATCTTTTAGCTTCTACTCCTACTTCTTTGTGAAATCAATCTCTAGATAGTGATTCATTCAGATTCCAGAGAAGGAATCTGATCTACACTGCTCTTTGCTATGCCGAGTCATAACTGGCTGTTCTGGTATAAGCAGCGATGGCTAGATTGGATTGCATGATCTAAAGCATTGATGTCCTGAAGCTGGCCCTTTCTTTTGCAACATGGGTAGGCAGATTTCCCCATAAAGGACTGTGCTTAGGAAGAAGAGGAAATACTACAGTACCATCAACCCTTGATCTCTCTGACAGATTCCTGGACCCTGGTACTGCTTCTTAAGGCTGAAAATGATGAATACCATTAACGAACAGTTTCCTGGAAACAAGTTTCTACCATTATTTCAGGATTCAATTACTTGGGTGTGTACCTGTGAGACGCTTGTTTTAATCAGCTTGGGTCGCCATGGCTTAGAGAACAAACATTAATTTCTCACAGTCTGGAGGCTGGGAAGTTCAAGATCAAGGAGTTAGGAGATTCAGTTCTTGGCAGCTCCCTCTTCCTGTGTTGTAAAGGCAGACTTCTTGCTGTGTTGGAGAGAGACAGAGAGAGAAGTAGCTATATCTTTTGTGTCTCTTATTATAAGGGTACTAATTCCATCATGGAAACTTCACCCTTATGATCTAATTACTTCCCAAAGGCCACATTTCAAATATCATCACAATGGGGTTTAGGGTTTCAATATATGAATTTTGGGGAGCCATAAAATGCAGCAATAACAATGCTTACATGTCAACTCTGATACATACAGCTAATGAAATAAATAAGTAAGCACCTTTTAAAAATTATTTTCAGAAACTCATTAAAGTCTACCGGAAGAGCAAGATATGAGTGCTAGCTTTTACCAAGGAACAACTTAGCCTTGTCTACGGACCTTTCTATATTAATAAGTACAATAATCTTTGCTCACTTGATAAACTTGAGGTGGTATTTATTGCTCCGTTGATTTCCTCTGCTGGCATCTTTTTTTTCTCTCTGTGCTTAGATGCTCAGTCAAGTCCAACTCTTTGCGACCCCACGGACTTTAACCTGTCAGCTTCTTCTGTCCATGGTGAGTCTCTAGGCAGGAATACTGGAGTGAGTTGCCATGCCCTCCTCCAGGGGATCTGCCCAACCCAGGGATCTAACTCAGGTCTCCCGCATTGCAAGCAGATTTTTACTGTCTGAGCCACCAGAGAAGCCCTTTTCCACCTATATATTTATCATAAAACTAAAAATATTTCCTTTTTTGCATCAGTTTTCTTGATCCAGTCTTTTGAAATATCACAGATCAACTAAGAATCTAAGAAAAGAATGCCTTTTTTTTGTTTTGTTTTCATTCAGAGAACCTCTCAGATTGGAAGAGATTAATACATGCTACATATTATAATATGAGAAACTGATTTTAAACTTCCAGAGCCAACCTGTTCATTATAAGAATCTTCTTGAGCACATGCTACACTTCTTCTCTTTAGTTTTTGGATAACTTTGTAAAGTGCAGTAATTCTTCAGTTACACATATATCATTTGATACATTACTGTATTAGAGCAAGAGTTTTCCTTTTAGGATGTTCAGTCTGACTTTGGGGGAACTTATTGGAGGCTGTTTATTATTTACCTTCTGCTGCTGCTAAGTCGCTTCAGTCGTGTCCGACTCTGTGCGACCCCAGAGACAGCAGCCCACCAGGCTCCCCCGTCCCTGGGATTCTCCAGGCAAGAACACTGGAGTGGGTTGCCATTTCCTTCTCCAATGCAGGAAAGTGAAAAATGAAAGTGAAGTCGCTCAGTCGTGTCCGACTCTTAGTGACCCCATGGACTGCAGCCTACCAGGCTCCTCCATCCATGGGATTTTCCAGGCAAGAGTACTGAAGTAGGGTGCCATTGCCTTCTCTGATTTACCTTCTAGAATTCCTCAAATATTATTCTATACTAATTTTAAATATATATATAATTTAAACTTTAGAGTCAACTAATATTATGTCAAACACTGCTCTAGGAATTTTTTACATGTTTTGGAGGTTTCACCACAAGCCTTGGAAGAAAAACATTCACTAGATTTTATAAATGAAGACACTGAATCTCAGAGAAGTTAAGTGACTTGCTCACATGAAAACATGTACTGTTTATGAAATGGACAAGACAAACAGACAGAACTGTATTGGTCCTGATGGTAACAATTAATTGCTAGTTCAGTTCTCTCCTTGAAGATGTATTCAGCTCAGTTCAGTTCAGTCGCTCAGTCATGTCTGACTCTTTGCAACCCCACGAATCGCAGCACACCAGGCCTCCCTGTCCATCACCAACTCCTGGAGTTCACTCAAACTCACATCCATTGAGTCGGTGATGCCATCCAGCCATCTCATCCTCTGTTGTCCCCTTTTCCTCCTGCCCCTAATCCCTCCCAGCATCAGGGTCTTTTCCAATGAGTCAACTCTTCGCATGAGGTGGCCAAAGTACTGGAGTTTCAGCCTCAGCATCATTCCCTCCAATGAACACCCAGGACTGGTCTCCTTTAGGATGGACTGGTTGGATCTCCTTGCAGTCCAAGGGACTCTCAAGAGTCTTCTCTAACACCACAGTTCAAAAGCATCAATTCTTTGGCGCTCAGCTTTCTTCACAGTCCAACTCTCACATCCATACATGACCATTGGAAAAACCATAGCCTTGACTAGATGGACCTTTGTTGCCAAAGTAGTGTCTCTGCTTTTGAATATGCTATCTAGGTTGGTCATAACTTTCCTTCCAAGGAGTAAGCATCCTTTAATTTCATGGCTGCAATCACCATCTGCAGTGAGTTTGGAGCCCCCAAAAATAAAGTCTGACACTGTTTCCACTGTTTCCCCATCTATTTCCCATGAAGTGATGGGACCAGATGCCAGAAGATGTATTAGAAATAGGAATAAATGAAACTTGTGTATTATTATCCATTGCATGAAGTCATTAAATAAGCCACTGCATTTTATGCAAGATAGAGGTAGTCTCTTTTTCTGAAGCTCTGCTAGGTAAGTGAGCATGTACATTTTTTATAAGATTGAACTATGGGCTAAAAGAGAAGGAAAATAATGATAAAATGAAGAAGGTTTTGACATGCATTTACCTGAATAACTAAAGAATTAAGATATGTTTAGCATGTATATTGGTTGAAATTCAAGGTCAGCTCCAAAAAAGACCAAAATAAAAGTAGCTTAAGCAAGATAGGTGTTTCTTTCTTTCTCAGTTAACAGCTGGACCTGGGTAGTTCTGGGCATTATGGAGGTTTCCAGCTTAGTCACCAGTAGCCAAATAGTGTGCTTAAACCTCATGGTAGCCCGAACTTTGATATTGGTTTCCAGTCTATCATGAGGCCTATTTAGAAATATTAAAATGCATTTAAAAATTTCATCATCCTTTTCTGATAGCTGATGATCCTTTGAGAATAAGTGAAATGCACAAGTAGTCAATTAAAGGGAGGCTTGCTAGACAAAGGCCTGGTGAGAAGACACTGTGAGAAATTCTATAAGAAAAGGTAGAACCACTATGAGTGATATGAGATAAGGAATTTTCCACAGGGATTAGACATCACATAATTGTGGGAGCTGCTGAGAAAGCACAGATCTGGAAGGGACAGTTAGAGGAAAGAGAGAAGATCACTTATCAGGGCCTCAGAGGAAAGCTGGTAGAGTCTGGGAAGCCTGTGCCCTCTGCATCTGGATGCTGCCTGAAGTTTCTGCAGGTCAGCAGGGCAGGTGGGAGGAAAAGCTGCACTTGGAACAGGGGCAGCAAAGACCAGGGGCCCTGCTAGGACAAGCAGGAATCCCTGAGGAGAAATGGGAACCCACATTTGTCTCTCACCACGTCAATTCTGATAATGCAGGCCACCTGCAGGAAACCAGTGTCCTTTTTCACAGAGCCCTCACATGTGCCTGGCCTGGTACTTGAAGGTGAAGGAGGAGATCTGGGTGTACTGGCTGCTCCTCCATGCCAACAAGGACAACCAGCATATCACAACAACTTATACATCCTGCATTGATGTCCAGGGCGCCAGCCCCCAAGCACGGGGCTCAGTGTCACCTTGGCCTTCCAAGTCTCAGGCAAATTTCTCTTTTGGCCAACCCTCACCCAGAACTACATGGGGAAGGGAATTCTGGGAAATGTAGTTCCAGCTTAGCTAAATTGGCACAGGACAAAATTGTCAGGTAATAAACTCGACTAAGAGAATAAATATGAATCTGGAAAGAAATATTTCAGAGGGTCAAAGGCTCTGTATTCTGTCTTCTGTGTAGACATTTATTTCTTTTAATTGAACATTACTTGTTAAAATATATGACTAGCTTCCATTCCATCTAGTTCTAAAAAAGAGGTTAGGTCATTTCATTATTGTCTCTTGGCTTTTGTTTCTTTAGCTATAAAACCAAAGGCACTCTTTTGCTAATGCATGATAAAAGCTTTCATATTTATTTTCTCAGGAATGTTAATTGTCTCCCTTGAGCTGACGATCGTCACGTATCTCGAGTTCCATCACCTCACATGACTTCTTGTTCCTTTTTTCCCAACGAGTGCTGGACTTTTCCATTTTGATGCTTCACTGTCAGCTGAACACAAAGAAGCTGTTGCTGAATTCTTATTCCCCTTATGCCAAGAAGACATGTCTTTGTTTTCCATGGAATAGTCACTCTGCCAGTCACTTAGTTCTAATGCTCTGGGACCATTTCCCGATGGAGTCAATGATCAAAAGTTCTTGGATTTTCCCTCAAAATGGACTCCTCTGTTCATATTGTCCCTCCCTTTTCTGCCATCCTCATCTATTCTTTATGGTCTCATCCTGAGATTACTGGGAAGCCCTTCCTGTGGTTCTTTCCCCTTCCAGCCTTTTCTACATACATACATCCACCATACCAGTATTCCCTAAACAACCATGTTCCTCATGTCACCACAGCTCACAAATCTACCATGACTTCCCACTTTCTTCCATATCAGAAAAGTCAAATCATTTTCAAGATGAAAAGAAGACTAGAAATGCTCCACTCTACATTTCCCTTTTATAAAAAAGAAACAAGAAATTCTGAGAGATTGAGATCACAGAGATTTAGGACTAGATCTCTGGGTATCTATCTGAAGCCTAATTCCATTCTCTTTCTACTATGATATCACACATCTTGGAAGGAAAGGAAGTGTGATTTTCAAGGCCCTCCATGATCCACCCAACTCCATCAGGGTGTCTGCATGACTCCAAGGGAACCATTTACATCATAGTCTATAGATTTTTCTTCCAGGGCTACCATTCATATAGAAATACATTTAGGTTCTTGAGGATACGAAGAGTTGTGACATGAGGCAATACTTTGCTCTCTGTGCGTTTTATCTTCCACTGCTCCATACCCAGGTCAGGAGACAGAAAGCACTTGTTGTGACCTCTTTTCCTTCTGCCTCTAGTCTGCCCAAATCCCTCCTATCTTGAAAGCTCAGTGAAAGTCTTATCTCCCCTATGAATTCACTCCATTTCTTCAAGGTCTTTATTCATATGAACTACCAGTTATTTCTAGCGTAGAGTAGTTCAGTTCTGGGCTACAAAGAGCCTGAGTTTGAAATCAGAAAACTTGAGTTCTAATCTCAGTTCTTCTGCCTACTGGTTATGTGATTTTGAGTCATTTATTTTCTCTGAAGCTGTTTCTAAATCTATGAACTAGGCATAATAATACCTGTCCTACATCACAGAGTATAGGTGAGTATCAAGGGAGCCAATGCATAGTGTTTGGATCCTGGAGTGTACGATGTAAATGAAAAGTTACCACGTGATAACAACTGAGTCCTTAATGAAACAGTGTATTGCTTTTGAGTGTTTACTGGTTTATTAATCAGAATGTGGTTACTGGATTGTAAGCTCTTGGAGGGAAGACATGACATCTCATATTTTTTCCTTCTATCCCTTGAAGTCGTGCTGAGTGCTAAGTTGCTCAGTCTTGTCTGACTCTTTGTGCCAAGAGTAGTCCACCAGCCTCCCTGTCCATGGGATTCTCCAGACAAGAATACTGAACTGGGTTGCCATGCCCTCCTTCCGGGGATTTTCCCAAGCCAGACTCAAACCTACATCTCCTTTGTCTCCTGATTGGCAGGCAGGTTCTTTACCATTAGCACCACTTGTTTGAAAATGATGCTGGGGTATGTTCATGTTTCTAAGGAGGAGAGCAAAAGAACTTTAAAACAAAGATGAATATACAGGAAAATCTCGGACTGTGTTTCTTTATCTGTGTCAAGCTATATCTAGTTGGTAGGATAAGTACTAACAAAGCTAGGGTCACTAGGTTGCCACAGAAAAGCCTGTATGTCCTGAAACCATCAAGTTTTTGCAGAACAATCCATCACTTTGCAATCACACACCTCAATTTGGGACTCAAACCCACAGTCTTCTAACCTCACTCCTTTGGGTGGGACTCCAATCCAGCTGCACTTCAGATGGTACTGGAACCCACAATTTCTGGCTTAAGAGGGGCCTTGAACCCACAGTCTCCCAGCTGAAACCACACACCTGGTCACAGGACTTAATGGACCTCAGGTTATTTATGTCTTGCTGCAGAAAAAAATTCAGCAAGAGGCATAGTGACAGGCAAAAAGTAGGTTTATTAATATAGGACACTTGTGAAGGATATAAGAGGGCGGGCAAGAGGAATCTGCTCTGAAAAGTAAATAGGAAAGCAGGTTTATTTAGGGAGAAACACACTCCACAGACAGAGTTCAGGCCATCTCAGAAGGCGAGAGGCCCCAAAATATGGGGGGGTCGCACAGAGTCAGACATGACTGAAGTGACTAAGCAGCAGCAGCAGCAGCAGTTTGTATGAGCTGGATAATTTCATAGGCTAATAAGTGGGAGAATTATTCCAACCATTTTGGAGAAGGGGACTGAGATTTCCAGGAACTGAGCCACTGTCCACTCTGACCTTTTATGGTTAGCCTCAGAACTGTCATGGTGCCTGTGGGTGTGTCATTTTGCACATGCTAATATATTATAATGAGCATATAATGAGGCTAAGATTCACTGAAAGTCAGTCTTCTGCCATTTTGGGCCTAATCTGTTCTAACCAGCCTTTATCATACCCTCAATGGCCTTGTCATTCTTTTAAAGGTTGTGCCCTGCCCCCTTCCCTCCCGTCTCAATTTGGGCATGAGTTCTAAAAATCTTTTTCTCTTGTGGTCTCTAAGAAAAGATGCAGGAGAGTTAGCAGTGCTCAGAAACAAGTAGTTGGAAGCACTTAGGGCATTTGTCAAGTCATAAAGAGTTATTTGGGAATTTCAGACACAAAGTATCTAAAATAGTACCAGATTTTTTTTTTTTTTTTTTGACATCTCTGCTTTTTACTCTCACATGGAGAAGAGTCTTTCAGAGCATTTCTTAGAACAAAAGCAAAGCTAATGAGATGAGAATCTCAGGTTTGAAGGAGGTTTGCATTTGGGAAAGGGAAATAACCCATCATCTCCTGATTTCTTCCACTTGCGATTGCTGTTTCAAGCACTGATTCAGATATTCACACCTGAGGCTAGAAGGCAAGCAGTAGGGGACAGAATGTGGTGGTGGTTTAGTTACTCAGTCTTGTCAAACTCTTGTGACCCCATTGATTGTAGCCTGCCAGGCTCCTCTGTCCTTGGGATTCCCCAGGCAAGAATACTGGAGTGGGTTGCCATTTCTTTCTCCAAGGGATCTTCCCAACCCAAGGATCAAACCCGAAGATCCCCTGGAGAAAGAAACGGCAACCCAACCAGTCCATCCTAAAGGACACCAGTCCTGGGTGTTCATTGGAAGGAATGATGCTGAGGCTGAAACTCCAAGTACCTCATGCGAAGAGTTGACTCATTGGAAAAGACCCTGATGCTGGGAGGGATTAGGGGCAGGAGGAGAAGGGGATGACAGAGGATGAGATGGCTGGATGGCATCACAGATTCAATAGACATGAATTTGGGTGAACTCCGGGAGTTGGTGATGGACAGGGAGGCCTGCGATTCATGGGGTCGCAAAGAGTCGGACACGACTGAGAGACTGAACTGAACTGAACTTTACTGCTGAGCCACCAGAGAAGCTCGAATACATTCCCTTTAAGGAAAACAAGCAGTTAATTTACACTGATGGCTTGAGACTATCAATACTGCTAGAGTTTTTAGAAGAGATCTGAATAATTCTCCTTTTTTTCTTGCTAAGAGTTAGTCATTTATGTCCATGTTCATATTGTATTTAATTTTTTCTTTTCCAAAGAAACCATGCCATAAGAATTCCAATTCAATAACCAAAATTGTGTTCTAGAGTATTGGCACAAATGATTTGAAATTTAAAGAATCTTTTTATTAAGAGCAAATTTTCATGCCAGATCATGAATGCATCATAAAACTTATTAACCTGATGCGATTACTGCTCAGGTATTTCATTTAAAGAGTTTATTACTTGTAATAGAAGCAAATCCTTTGTGTCAACAGGGGCATAAAGGGAAAAGTACTTGCTGTTCCAAAGGAAACTCAAAAGCAAGATTAAATCATCTTTATTAAATCTTTTAAAATATGGGTTGGCTTAGAACAACATTCCTTCATTGTATTAGATCACAACATAGTTTCTCTTGTCAGAAAGTATTTCTATTTTTAGGCTAAAGTGTATGCCCTACATTATTTCACTTTCTGGTCCTCTGTTTGCCTGAGTCTAGAATAATTGGGGTACTCTGGAATCTAGAATTCAGAAGGGGGCTTAAATTTGCAACCAAGTAATCTTACATATTTTATTTTGTACATTTAAAATATTATTCTATGGAGGAATCCATAGGTTTCATGAGCCTGCTGAAGGGGTTCATAGAGGTTAAGAACTTCTGCCCTCCTGTAACTCATACTAAAACTCTTCCATCAAATAAAATCACAATATATACCCCACTGCTTTTATTACTTTTATGAAACATTCTGTTTTCCACGACTCATCTCTCCCTTTAAAATATGTTCAAAATCTTTCCTTGACTCTCCACTCTTTCTGGGGTGATTCTGGTCATTTTAGCTCCTTCTAATAATGAACACTTTTCTATTGTAGTTCAAGCTTCAGGGTAGAACCAAAGATCCCTGACATTGTGAGGATATAGAGCCACATAGAGATTTGTCTTCTTCTTAGGCTTCAAAAGTAAAGCAGAAATGAGTCCAAACCCAAAGCATAAAGTTATTATCTCATGAGTTCATTTGAGGTAATACTTGTGTAGCCGCCTTCCTTAAAATAGCCTCTGCAACTCAGAAAAATGTGTGTGACTGTTCTTTTCAAAACAATTATTAGGGCCTTTTTTTGAAATCCAAAAACTCCTATGTCCATTAATTAATTAATTAACCTCTTCTTCTTATCTCATGACTAATATCTTTTCATTAGAGCAGATTGAAGGAATTTGTCCATGGTCACATATTAAGCTCCATAATGAGGCTATAACTGTTATCCTTTATCTGCCTTTGTATTCTCAAGTTTAAACAGAACTTTACCCTGAAGATTGAATGACAGATGACACCAAATCACCTCCATCTCTTCTTCCAAATAGGCAGGAGCTCCAGCAAGAAAGCATCTTGGAGTGACCCGGAAGAGAGGAGAGGGGCAGAAGGTGGTGGGGATTCATCTGGTCACTCACTTGTCCAGCACATGTGAATGGCTCAGTCATGACCCATTGGGCATGGGGCCCATTGATGGTGACTCAGGGATGGATGAGTGAAAGCCACACCTCCCCTGCATGGAGCTAGTGGTGGGGACAGGCAATAAAACAGAAAATAAATAGATGTATAATACAGCTTCGAGAAGAGAGAAGTGTCAACATTTAAGTGGAAGTAAGAGTGATGAAGAAAAATAAAAAAGGATCAGGGATAAGATCAATGGCCTTAAGGGGGTCACGCAAGGTTTAGGAGAGAAAGAAAGCCTGCAGAGGTTGTAAACAAAGTGCATGAATTCAGACAAGACATTGGCATCAAGCTTCCTGACACTGAATTGCAGTTCCATGGTGTAGGACTCCAGACAAGTCAATCCATCTCCCCAGGATTCAGCTTCCTGACCTACCTCACAATTTAACTGTGGGGTTGAACAAAGCTATTTGCATGTAGTATACCTAGTGCATTGCCTGGTGGGTGGCATGGACTCAATACACTTAGTTATTAGTGCTATTAAACATCTGGGTACAGTCTAGACATGAGATGGATGGTTCCAGTAATGCCAAGCGCTGACCTCAGCTGGCATTTTGCTTAAGCCATTTCAGGAGACATAGCAAATGTTCCATAGCCCCATACTGAATTATGATGCCATGGTCCTTCTCACCTCCCTTCCAAGCATCATTCCAATTAGGTCAAGACTAAAGAAAATACATGTATTGCTTGAAGTATGGTTCAGTTCTGCATTACCTACAGTCAAGAGAGCCTTCTTTTATAGTATATCAGACAGATGTTACAGAAAATTCTGAGGCTTTGGTGAAAGGTGTGACTTAGGCTGAGAAATAACCAATTTCTTTGTTATTCTGAGTTGGCACAACTAATTTAGACTCTGTCTTGGATGTGCACAGTCCGTCTTGTTCATTGTTGTTTCCTTGAGCCTAACCTCGTGCCTGGCCCACAGGAAAGGCTCAAGAAATATTTGTTAGATGAGTCCAAAAAAGTTTCTGGAACTTTTTCAGCTTCTGTGATGTAGGGGTGCTGTCTCTCTAGTCAGGTGTTGACATATCCTAATCTCCTCTAGTATGAATTTGTATCAATATAGAGGGCATCAGAAATAAAAGTGGTTTGTGTGGAACCTCATACACGTTTGACCAAAAGTTATGTCTGAGTAAAGCTACTCAATTGAGGATGTGGAGCCATCTCTACTTCATTTGGTGACTTAAGAAGTTTCATGTCTTAAAGTTACAAAAATTAAGGTCATAAAAAATGTATGGTATTAGAAAATATTTATTTCTATTATATTCTCCAAATATAAGATTCAACCCTTCTCCTGAAGTGGAAAAAAAGACTGAGATTAGCCATATCATGGGATAATAATTCCTATCTTGGTTTAGTAATTGAATGTTTTAAAACTTGACACTTTCCAAAAAAGTGTTGAGATAATTTCTTCCCGGTTTTCCTAGCAGAAATATACAAAAGTCTAAGTCTGGTATTTGGGGGTTGTTTTTACTTACTTAATTAGTGTTAGAGCTTATAGAAATATTTCAATGGATTATCTGAGGCTTAAGAATCATGTAAAATTTCTCAGATGTAAGTGGGAAGTCTAAAGTTAATAATGGTAATAAAAGATCTTTTTTAAAAATTCATACCATAGCTACAAATAATCAGCTCTCAAGAACTATAAACTGGCTGATATTTGAGCCCACTAGAAAGCTTACAAATTAGCCTGTCTCAGTTTCATGGATTTTGGCAAAAGACACTAGACTTTTTGGTCAGAGACAAAAGACAGTTATTACTCTTAGCAATAGCAATAGCAATAGCCAGAGTTAACCACATTTGCATGGTTCCCCAAGCCCTAATGCCTTGACATCATGAACCAGGCCAGATGACACCTAGACACATAGAATGGGTTATTTTAGAGGAGAGGAATCCCAACCTTGGGGAACCCAAGTCTTTTATAATAGACAGTAAACCGACCTGATCTTTCCCTTGGAGGGAGACATTAATGTAAGCAATAGTAAGCAAACTTTTGCCCAGAGGAGACACTCCATCTTCCAAGGCTGCTTGTTATATGAACATCCTTAGAAAGACAGTCTGGAACAAAGTCAGTGCTTTTCTCAGGAAACATACTGAAATGCAAGACCCATGAAAAATTGCTTTTCAACTCAAATATTCTAAAACATATTAAACAATGTTCTGTTTAAAACAAAACACTGAAACTTTTTAAGGCACAAAGATTGTAGAGCCTAGCTTTGGTTGTTTGGTTTTGTGGCGTTTAAGCAGCCTTTTGGAGGATAGGTATCAGTAGTAAGCATATGACTCGTCTGCCATAACATTTAATCTAAAATTTATAACTAAATAATGAGCTCCTCTAAAAGAAATTGTTCATGTGATGTTTGTATAGTTAAAGATGATAACAATTCCAGGGATGTGGAACAGCAGGTTCTAATTTGGAAGTTTACTTAGCTGCTCGACTCCAAGATATACAGGGTTTAGAACAAAGGCTTGCAGACCAGAATTTCATCAAATGTTTCCAAAGAGATTTTGATATTCTTTATATTTCCTTCTAGGCTCCAGGCCTCTAATATTCAAAACCATTACAGTCAAAGACTTTTTTAGTGCTCAATCTTTTCTTTTCCCTACCATTCTTATGGAATAATACATACTTTTAGAGAAAAGGCATATTGATTCAATTATTATTCTTTAAACAAAGAATTTTATTATCAAATGTAGCCATTATACAATCATATTCACCCAATGGGTTTGTGTTAAGTGTGTCTACCTTTAAGATCTTCCAAATATGTTTTTTCTTTCAAGTTTTATGTTTCAGTTATTCAAAATTCATACCAATACTGTTCCTCCTCCCCCCAAGATAATTAAGTTAAAAGATATTTAGCTTGATTAAAGTGGTGATTTATTTGGTCCTCTGGTGTTAGTCATTACAGTAATGCAAAGTAAACCAATAATAGTATCTGAATGGTTTTATACTAAATTTGCATCCAAGCAAAAGAGGAAAAACTTAAAGAAAAGAAATATGTGCCCTTTGCTAATTAAATTTCACTTTCCTCTTTGGAGTTAGATGATGCACAGTGGTTCCCAAAAGAACCAGAGTCTGAAACTGTATTTTTGTAGCACAAACACAGCTAAACACAGAGAAATCGCACCATTTATTACATTGCCATCAACAACTTTTCACATAATATAATACATTGGTGTTTAACTTTCCTCTCTGACCTGCACTATGATCATTGTCTCATGCCCTTAAAAATTATGACTATCAGACAGTGAAAACATTAAAGAAATAAAGATTTTAACACTATCTTAATAAGCACAGTATGCACTTGTTACTTTATTGTTCTTCAGAACATGTTAAGCATTTTTCCAAAGAACACTTGCAACATTAAAAACTATAATACTTTTTATTATATTTTTTATTATGAATACTGAAGCATCATTCATAAGAAAAGTACAACATAAAATGTTACGTGTGAAGCACTCCATTCACATCATACTGTAAACCAGAGTGGACTAGTTTTTTGTAACTCCTTCCCTTTTTTTTGTTTTTCATTTTGAATTCTAGTTCAGTGATCTGCAAATTGGGATAAGCATACTCCTGGGGGCTACTTTCTGGAATCTTCCTTCAATGATTCATTAAAGGAAATCAATTTCTTGATCTTTAGGAAAAATCTGTTTCCTAGTTTCTTCTTCCTTATCTTCCCACTAAAAACTATTCTTCCACTTAAAAGAAAGCACATCTATTACCTTCCAGAAATCTTATTATGACAATATATCCCCAATTATAAAAACCTGAGGAACACTAATCAAAAAGGCAGTTTGAGATATTGGTGTAGGTGTGGACTAGAAAAATGACTCTAATGACTATATAATAATACTTCTTAAGCTTAGATATTTCCAATAATTTTCTTTCAACAAACCTATAGGCTGAGCTAATCAAGTTATCAACTGATTTATCATTACAACAAATTTTTTTTGTTAATTTAAAGAATGTAGTGACACTGCTATTATAAAAAATTTTCAACTCCCCATCAATTTTTATTATTCTTGAGAATATTTCATCTATTTAAAAATGTAAACTTTATATTAAATGCCATATTGCTATATTTTTAAATGGACGAAGATGAATATCAAATAGAGATGGTATTTAAATTCCACTGGAACTATTTGAGTGATATAAATATTCTCTATTATAAACATAGATTTTAAATGCCATCAAAAATAAATAAATAATCATTGAAATTGCATATTTTGCTGTCATTTAAATTTATGGTAAAAAAAAAAAGTGAGATGTTGACTTATAAATGAAAGAAAGTACTTAGCTTTTCTAATTATTTTAAAGGCTACACAAGCATTAAAGCTTGGAGACCCTGCCACAGTTCTTATTCCCAATTGGTACCTGCTCACAATAGGGTTCCATCTTTAACTCTGGAATTTTTTTAAGGATTTACAATTTAATCCAATTAATCCACATAATCCAATTTCTCCTAAAATATTTTAGAAAATAATTTCTGATGGATTCTGACTAGAAATCATTAAAATAGAAAGATTGGGGAACATTGAGGCTTTATTTCATTGCTTTTCTTGGTTTGTTAAGATTCTTGAATAAAGTACCTATTTTAAAAGCGGCCAGGAGTGAGCAAAATTCAGAGAGACTGAGAGAAGGGAAAATACAAAAAATAAAGTAAAAATATCATTGCTGATGTTGTGGATGGTGGTTTGCTGTGCTGTGCTTAGTCGCTCAGTCATGTCTGACACTTTGCTACCCCATGGACTGTAGCCAGCCAGGCTTCTCTGTCCATGGAGATTCTCCAGGCAAGAATATTAGAGTGGGTTGTCATGTCCTTCTCTAGGGGATCTTCCCAACCCAGGGATCGAACCCAGGTCTCCTGCATTACAAGTGGATTCTTTACCATCTGAATCACCAGGGAAGCCCAAGAATACTAGAGTGGGTAGCCTATCTCTTCACTAGTGGAACTTCCTGACCCAGGAATTGAACCAGGGTCTCATGCATTGCAGGAGAATCCTTTACCAGCTGAGATACCTGGGAAGCCTGATGGTGGCTTATGGAGGAGTATATTTTTAAAGGACAAGATTTTCCCACTCAAGGCACTTATAAGATCATAATTTAAACATCTAGTTGGAAGGAAATGAGCATACTCCCTTTCAAATTCACATTTTAAGTACCTCTTTACAGTGAAAGGAGAGCTGGGTCTGCTGCACATTGCCTGCAAAGTCAGTAAAAGCCGTAGGATTTGGCTTCACTCCTACAAAGTATAGGACACTGGCTCCATCAGGTTGTTGGGAACTCTACAGCTTAACTGTAGAACTTCCTCCAAATTTCTAGGAGTTCCCTAAGAGTTTCAAGGTAAGGTAAGAGTTTCAAGCCTTCCATGAGTCTTTCAGACCTGAGGCTGAAATGCTCAAGCCAAATGGAAAGCATGCCTGAAATGCTGCAGGGTTTACATCTGAAAGCACAGGGAGAGAAAGGACAGCCTCAGTGGAAAAAAATGTTCAGCAGTGGCAGAAATATAGGAGGAGGGGGAGATAAGCATGGCTGCTGACGTGGCAGAGCTCAGCTGTTTCCACTGATTGGCTCTATTTATCCAAGTTTGTGTCCTCTGCTGCACACAGAGCCACTTCAACGAGTTTGTCCCTCATGGTCGTTTTATGGCACTCTGTGCAGCCATAAACACCACAGATTTCATCTGGATCAGGCCTGTTCTGACAGGCAACCTTGGTGATTACCATGTGAAATATGAGTCTCAATATTTGTGGACAATCATCTCCCAGCAAGTCCAAAATTTTCTCAATCCTTGTAACCTGGAAAAGACTTTAAAGACTCACGCAGACGTTTATAGAGGCACATATGTCAGGGGTGGTCCTGGAAGAGTAGGGTAAAAGGTGAAATAATAGATGTCAAGGAGAATTGTTGCAGGGCCTGCTCACCTGCAGTGAATGGCTGCACTCATTGTGGAAGAATTATTATATCTCTGACTACTCCAGAGACAGCCACCACTTTACTGCGGCATGTGGCAATAACTTGATTTTTGGTGGTGAGAAATTAGGCTCTCTCATTGGAAAAACATTTGGGATTAAAAAAAAAAACAGACTTCCATCTATTATTAAATATCAATATATTAAATTCCTGTGATAGTTTATACCTCTTTGCTCTTTACTTACGACTTGAAACAGCTTCTCCATTCCCTCTGCTCTGGGTACTCACAGCCCTTTTCCAGAGAGTGTGGAGACATAAAATTGTGGCACCATCTTGCACCTAAGACTGCCATGGAGGGACTTTACCCTTTCAGTAAGTTCTATCTTGCTGCAAATGGCACTTTCACATTTTTATTTCACTCTCTATGGATCTGAAAACCTGTACTTTTTATGATTCTGAGATCTGTTAAAGCTATTTTAACATTGTCGTTGTTGTTCAGTCGCTAAGTTGTGTCAGAGCCTTTGAGACCCCATGGACTGTAACACGCCAGGCTTCCCTTTCCTTCACTATCTCCTGGAGTTTGCTCAAACTCATGTCCATTGAGTCGGTGATGCCATCCAACCATCTCATCCTCTGTCATCCCCGTTTCTTCCTGCCTTCAATGTTTCCCAGCATCAAGGTCTTTTCCAATGAGTGGGCTCTTTGCAACAGGTGGCGAAAGTTTTAGAGTTTCAGCTTCAGCATCAGTCCTTCCAATGAATATTCAGGGTTGATTTCCTTTAGGATTAACTGGTTTGATCTCCTTGCAGTCCAAGGGATTCTCAAGAGTCTTCTCCAATACCACAGTTCGAAAGCAGGACTCCTACCTGAATCAAATACCCATGGCAGGAAGGAGCCCGGGGGGACTGGTCTTTGGCATAGGTGATTTGTCTTCAACAAAGTGAACTTACTTACTTTTATCTTGTATTTGCTCAAGGACAGCCTTGTTACAAAGGCTTCACCAAAATTACGCAGCTATCACTCTTCTCAGAGCCAGATCCTCAGTCTGCAAAGCTCAGGGCAAGGTTACCTGATCTTTGCACTGGTCTCCAAGGATATAATCTGCAGGAATCTGGTGAAGGACTTTGGGGCACAGAGTGGAGGGGAGGGCTCTGGAGTGCTATTTTGGAATTCCTTATTAATTAGAACAATAATCATGTTCCTTTGCTTGCGATTCTCTTCCATACCCTCAAGGTAACTGTATGTAGATTCACTTGGAGCAAATAATCAAGGGGAAAAAAATGTGTTTGCAGCCCTCTTCTGTAATTTAAATATTTTTCTTTGAAACAGCAAATTTACTTTGAGCAGATGTTCTCTCTACAGAGCGTGATCCTGCTACGAGAGGTAAATTTTCCGTCAGAGACCCAGGTGACAGCCCCATGATTCTGGCACAGGCAGCCCGAGTGGTTGCTGGTCAAGGGGGTCCCTCCTCAGCCTCTTGTTTCTTCCTCCTCCGGGGTAGGAGGACGCAGCTGGGCTGGGTATAAACACTGGGTTTGCAACACAAGGTGACTTGGCCAGCACTGAGCCAGGGCTGGGGCAGCTCCTAAGCCCTTCTTTCCTCAGCATCAGAAGTGCTTATACTCCTTATCTACATGCTCATTAACAAATCTTTATTGAGCCACTCCCAAGAGCGCACCGAGATGAAAAAGTGTGAGATCCAGAGATGGTCGGGCTCCATGCCCCCTCCGAGCTCTGTTAGTGTTTAGTCGCTCAGTCATGTCCAACTCATTGTGACCCCATGGAGCCTGCCTGGCTCCTCTACCCGTGGAATTTTCCAGGCAATAACACTGGAGTGGGTTGCATGCCCTCCTCCAGGGGATCTTTCCAATCGAGGGATCAAACCTGCATCTCTTATGTCTCCTGCATTGACAGGGGAATTCTTGACCACTAGCGCCACCTGGGAAGCCAGTGTTGGGACCTTGGCAAATTATGAACTCCTTTCAACCTCAGTTTCCTCTACTTTTTGGCGTCCCTGGTGGCTCAGAGGTTAAAGCATCTGCCTGGAATGCAGGAGACCCGGGTTCGATCCCTGGGTCGGGAAGATCTCCTGGAGAAGGAAATGGCAACCCAGTCCAGTACTCTTGCCTGGAGAATCCCATGGAGGGAGGAGCCTGGTAGGCTACAGTCCATGGGGTCACAAATAGTCGGACAACTGAGAGACTTCACTTTCACTTTCCTTTACTTTAAAAGAGGGGAAGAGTAATGTTAGTCCCTAATGAGGAGGGATTCAGCGAGGATCCAATGACAACAAGGTTTGTAAAGGGCTGAGTCCATTGAAAGAACTTGTAGCTATTAGGCAAACTGTTTTTGACGGGCTGTGAGCAGAAGTCAAGTAATCCCATCAGGCAGGTCCTATAGTGGTCTGTGTCACTCTCAGATCACAAAATTCCTCGGATCAGTTCTTGTGCCAAGAAGAGTCTCCTTTCAGAAAGTCAAATATTTGATATAAAATCAAATCCTACAGCTCTGTTTAATTGAGAGCTTCTCTGCACCCAGCTTGCCACAGGCCGGGAAGCCCGAGTGGGGGAAGGGAGCGGAGCCAGTCTCCTCTTCCATTCTCCTGGCTCTGTCTCCTACCCACTCCGTAGCTGTGATGGTGGACTTCTCCAAGGTTAGGGGCAGAGGAGATTACAGGATAGGGCCCAGAGGACAGTGGGGAGAGCCAGCGTCTGGCACTGAGGCTCTGTGCTTGGCAGAGCCTCAGAGCTGCCTCCTGTCGTGGGCAGGCGGCCCCAGCCGCCGCGCTTCCCCTTTGCAGTTCTCAGGCAGTGTCACCTGCCCCAGCCCTTTATGTTGCTCCCCCTACTTCCAGGGGCCCTTGTCAAGCTCCCTCAGTTTCTCACTTGACTGGAGAGAGAAGAAAGCACATCCCTCCTCCTTCCTCATGTAGAAGGACACGGCCCTGCAACCACAAATCTTGCAGAGGTCAGTGGGGCAGAGGTCAGTGAGCTGGCTGTCAGCTTCAGTGGATTTTCCATCATTTTGCTGTTCCTCGTCCACTCTTCCCTTTCTTCCAGTGCCCTGGTTGGTGCTGAGCGAGATTTTTCCCGGAGGAATTCGAGGACGTGCCATGGCTCTAACTTCCAGCATGAACTGGGGCATCAACCTCCTCATCTCTCTGACATTTTTGACGGTGACGGGTAAGAACTTGCTTTTCCCTAAGGCCTTTTATGCTCTTAGGACAGGTGTTAGGGAAGTACATCACCTGAAAAATACTTTCTTGTCAACATTTTCAAACACTCAAAAGTAAAGAGGATGGTCGTGAACCTGGTGTACCAACCACCCAATTTAAACAAATATCAATCCTTAATTCAGTCATGACCCCACTTGTTCTGCCCACAAATTACCTTAAGTCATGTTCCAAACACATCTCTAAAGTTTCAACAGAGACCTCTAAAAGATAAGACATTTAAATACTGTGACTACATAGCATTTTCACCCCTAAAAAAAATACTACTAATAATCCCTTGGTATCAAGTATCCAGTCTGGGTTCACATCCTTTCAATTGTTTTATAATTATTTTTTATACCTTATTTGAATCAAAGTTCAAATAACTGATTTACAATTGATTGGTATGTCTCATAATTTACAGGTTTCAACTCTATGTTTCTTCCCTCCACACACTTTATATTTTTAATAAAGAAGCTGGGTCATTTGTTTCACAGACTTTTTCCCAGGCTGGTTTTGCTAATTGTAGTCATATCATATGACCTCCTGTCCTTTGTGTTTTTCCTATAAACTGCTATTTATCTGTGAGTGCTCAGTCACTCAGTCATGTCTGACTCTTTGTGACCCCATGGACTGGAGCCTGCCAGGCACCTCTGTTCATGGGATCTTACAGGCAAGAATGCTGGAGTGGGTTACCATTTCCTTTTCCAGGGGATCTTCCCAACCCAGGGATCTAATCCGAGTCTTTTGCGTCTCCTGCATTGGCAGGTGATTCTTTACCCCTAGAGCCACCTGAGAAGCCTATTTATCTGTAGAGGCTAGAAAAGATTTAGCTTTTCTTGTTTATTTGCAAACCTCTTCCCAGGTGATGGCATGTGTCCTGCTATTAGAGGCATGTCCTGTCTGTCTCCCACCTTGTCGTGTCTGCACCTTTGAGGATCATTGCCCAGATCCATTATTTTCCTTCCATTATCCCTAAAAGACCCTGATGCTAGGAAAGATTGAGGACAGGAAGAGAAAGGGGCGACAGAGGATGAGATCACTGAATAGTATCATTGACTCAATGGATATGAGTTTGAGCAAACTCTGGGAGATGATGATGAAGGACAGGGAAGCCTGGTGTGCTGCAGTCCATGGGGTCACAAAGAGTCAGATACAACTGAGCAACTTAACAACAACTGAATTTTTATCAGCAGTATTTCTCTAAGGAGAAAATTCTTCTCATTAGTTTTTTGCCTGCCCTGAAGTATGGATCATATACTAGATTCATATACTAGCAAGATTAGTGTTTGAAACTTTCTCTTTATTTTCTAGTTTTCAAAATAATAAGGTGGTTCCCCAGCATCCTCAAAAACTAATGAGTTGAGTTTTCTTTATTTTATATGCATATATATATAAAATACATAAATTTTAAATAGTGTGTATATATATATATACATAATATAGAGATAATATATACATTTTCAGAAGTGGTTCATGCGTGCATACTTAGTCTCTCAGTCATGTCTGACTCTTTGCGACTCCATGGATTGTAGCCCACCAGGCTCCTTTGTCCATGGGATTTTCTGGGTGAGAATATTGAAATGGGTTGCCATTTTCTTTTCCAGGGGATGTATACTCAAAAAAATATATATCTAGAGGGAAAAACAAGAGTCTTTGAACTCATGTACTTCTGAATCTTGTTGACCACTTTCTTTTTTCTTTTTTAGTACATCTACTTTTGGAAGTGAACTTTTGGAGTTATTAATTAAACTTAGCTTGTGTTTTTAATAAAATTTTTAAATATTTATGTCCCACATTTTTGGAAATAGCCCAAGATGAAACAAAGGAACTGGTCATTTGCACCAGCCATACATCTCCTGCTGAGATCACACACATAGATCCATGCCCTTCACCTTCTCTCTCTCTCTCTCTCTCTCTCACACACACACACACACACACACACACACTTACACGACATTTATATAGAGAAAGAGAAATATAAAAGAAAGAATGGAAATGATGGAGGACAAGTAAAGATGACACAAATCTCTGGGAAGGATGGCTAATATACAGGATGAGCTGATGAAGACTCAAGTTCTGAGTGGACTTTTAGAACAAATGTTTGGAAAGCATATTCATTTATTAAAAAAAAAATCCTGGTATGATCTCAGACCTGTAGATGATATTTCATTGGACTAAGTTTGAAATTCTATACTTCTTTTCAAAAATCAGTTTTCCAAGTAAAAGATATAAGGGTTCAGCTTGACAGCAAGCCCTTGGGCACTGACTTTTAGTGCAATGTCAGCTGTACCAATAAAAGAAGAATGTTCTGGAGACACAGACATACCCTCCTGTGGTCATAATACAGCTGGGTACTGCTTTCAGCTCTGAGTAAAATATTTTTAGAGAGTTTCAGTGTGTCCCCCAAGGAGGGCACCCTGGGTGACATGGGCACATGACCTATGGTCTGTGAAGAACAGTTGCAGGAACTCGGGGTGTTTGACTTGGACAAGAGGATGCTCAGGAAGGGATGGAGGTGCATTCAAATATTTGCGGCATGTCTTGAAGAAGGAATGAGAAGGTTGATGCAGAGAACAAAACAGAGCCTCTGAACCCAAATTCCCAGAAGGGAGACTTGGCTTTAGAAATGAGTGAGAAGTATGTTTGAACAGACAGGGCTGATTCACAATGAAGTGTACATCTTTGTAAGTGGTGAGCTCCCTGTCACTGTAAGTACTCAGACAGAAAAGGGGACAAGTTTGATGAGATGAGCTTTCCCCAACCACCACCTTCTACATTTCTGATTTTATGCTCCAGAGAGGGAAGGAGGACCAAATCTTTAAACTCTTTATTAAGTATTCGCTTGGGGGAAACCATGCATCAGGAGCAAGAAAGGCAAGAGAGAGCAGACTTTAATTAAAATTGCCAGGAGAACTGCAGTGCTGGTCTTTTTTGCCTCTTGAACCCTCCTCAGCACAGCTGGCCTACAAGTGCTTAATATGTGTAGATCCTTCCACTCTGCATTTACCAAACTGCCTTCTTGCATAATTGCTCAGTCAGTGTTCCTGACTGACTAGCTGTGATTTGTGGCCACTCCAAGGGCTATTTGCACTGTTTCAGTCTGTGGCTGGTCTGAGCCAGGCTCCTCGTCTCGGCTCCTGGCTACCCTGGACTTTCTGTTGTGCACAGGATGCCGCAATACAAGGTCAGACTCAAGTGCATTGGGGGCCGCCTCTCACTAGCTACCTTACCTTGACCTTGGTCAGTACTACAAAGGGACAGTACCTCTGGCAAGAAGCCGTCAGAGGAAACACTAGGTTAGCAGATAAGATCCATCAAAACCTGGAGGATCCTGCTTCTTCCTGATGCTTCTTAGCAAGTTAATATCCTTCATTCAAACCATTATCACTTTTTTTCCCTCTGAATCCAGGAAGCAGCATTGCAAATACAGTGCCAGCTACTAAAATGATGAAATGCTGCCAACATGAAGTGATTTATTCAAGTCAGAGTAAAGAAGGGGGAGCTCATTCCAAGAAGAGTCCATTTGTATAAATGTCTTTACAAATGTCGACCAAATAGAAACCAAACTGCCATGGCAGTGATTCCCAAGAGAGGAACTGTAGGGGGTGAGGAGAGAGGAGAGTGCCTACTTTCTGCTTTATGTGTTTCTGTGTTATTCGAGGTTCTTTTTGTTTGTTTTGCAACGAACATGTCTATTACCATTTTGAAAACAAAAAGTATGTTCACCAAGAAAATGGCATTGAGTTTAAATTGTGATCCTTACAAGACTGTTATTCACTTCACCAGAGAGAGCTGGGGTTGTTTGTGAAAATGAACCTTTCAGATGCTGGCTATATTTTTAATTTGTGATTGCTATTTCTCTGGCTACTACTGGCATGTTTGAAAATACATATGTTTTTATATGTGTCCTAAGAAGCATCTATCCACAAATAGAATGGAAGCCACACAAAATGCATCTCTAACTAGTTTCTTTTGTCTCCCCCAGATCTCATTGGCCTGCCATGGGTGTGCTTTATATATACAGTTATGAGTCTAGCATCCCTGGTTTTTGTTATTGTGTTTATACCTGAAACAAAGGGATGCTCTTTGGAAGAAATATCAGTGGAGCTGGCAAAAGAGTGAGTATTGTGTGCGTTGCTCTCTGAACAGCACTCTTAGCTCAAAAATTCAGCTTTTATATACAATGAAATGATAATATCTGAAATTATTTTAGGATATATGCTTTGGTGGGGAACCATATCTCAAAAAATAATTCTAGTTTCTCTGCTATGTGTTTAATTTGCATAATTCACCTAAGAATTTAGAATAAGCATGGTTTTCTAGTCTTCTAAAGCTCTTTTCAGTAATGATAGAAGAACCTCTCCCGTCTCTGTGCCTCCCCCTCACAGGAGTGGTTTTTTTGTTTGGGGGTTTCAGATTGGTCCCAGAATGACATGCTCACCCTGTGCTAAAATAGTGGGCTTCAGCCTTCTATATCACACTGGTAGGTTTCTTGAAGTTCTAAACACCCATTAAGGCTAAGATTACCAAGAAAACTCTTGGGCTTAAATGTCTAGAATTATTCCAAATATGGCACAAAGTATGTTATGCAAGATGAAGAGTTTCCTAATGAATAGGCAATTAGAACAAAGGTTAAATAAAACTCACATGGAGAGATTGCTTAAACAATTCAACACAGCAGTGGGCTGCAGAAAACCCCTGTTTTCTTTAGGAACAGAACTCACAACTCTGAGTGATGAAACTGGTCTGCGGGAGGAGGTGATCAGTGCACAGAGGTCAGGGATGAAAGGGAACTTGCTGCTCTTCCTAGCTTTTAATCATTCTACTTGAAATACAGGAATACTTGTGCTTAGGCTGTAACATGACAGGAGGAAAATATATATTTACAGTTTGATTTTCTTCTAAAAATACTTCCAGTACACTAGAGAGAAATGTTATGATGGCTAAAGAAATTTGTAAGCACAGTGATTCTTCAGCTTTTGTCTGAAGGAAGAATAAACCTGAGGGCTGAACTGACATCCACTGACAGGTACATGTGTGCAAATATATAGACCGAGTTTTTAATCCTGGTTTAAAAGTATTATATAATAATTATTTGTTATTATTATTTTAGGGTACAAAGGAAGTAGGAGTATGGACGATTTTTACTTTGTACTTTATATACTTTATTTATTTATTTTTTTGTCTTTTATTTTTGTTTTACAAGTAATTATCTGGTCCTTCAGTAATTAGGACTCAGTGCTCTCACTGCCAGGGCCTGGGCTCTATCCCTGATTGGAGAACTAAGATCTCATAAGCTGAGTGGGGCAGCCAAAAACAAACAAACATAAAAAGGCTTACATTTTAAAGACATTTCCTTTTAGTAAGCAGAAAAACTTTTCTCTTAATTCAGCATAAATATCAACTGTAAGGCTAATTTTTGATGCAGATAAGGCCTTATTTTATAAGTATTCAATGAAAATGAAAATTATTCACTTACAAAAAAAAAATATATATATATAGTTGTCATGAAAGCCAGATATCCCCTTGGCCTGGTCAGAGCATTGTCTGGCTCTATACAAGTTAAAGTCAAACAATTGGATTTCTTGGTGAGCGCAGAATCTGAACAAGACAATTAATTACACATACATGATTTACATAAGGAATATCTTCAGACCTTAATAACACATTCATCTGTAGACTGAAAACATGTCTGACAGAGGCAGGCCTTTTCCAGAACTGAGATGCCAGGACCCTGTTGACATCCACCTCTGTTGGTCACCCTTTACTTCTCATCCTTTCCTAAGAGCTTGTTTCACATCAGTGGTCTGTTTAGATATAAAACCTTCTCCCCAGATGTAGTGGCTTGAAATACACTAGTTGCTATTTCCCATGATTCTTTGGTTTGGCTGGGTGGGGCCCCTGCTCATTTCACCTGAGCTCAGTCATGTGACTCCAGCATCAGCAGGAAGGGCAGCTGGTGGAAGATGCTGACATAGAGGGGAGTTTCAGTTCTCTTCAGGTGGCCTCATCCTCCATGAGGCTAATGTGGCTTCCTCACCTGTCAGACTCTGGGCAGCATTCCCAGGTAGTGGAGGCAGAAGCTGCAAGGTTCCGTGAGGTTTCCATTCTGGAAGTCCCGCTACATCACTTTCATCAATTTCTATTGTCAGTACAAGTCCTAAGGCCAGCCCAGATTCACAGAGAGTGACTTATGTCTTGATGAAATGAAGGGCAAAGGTCTTTTGTTTGTCACATTTAACCTATCACATCTATTCTTTCTTTTTTTTTTAAGTCATTTATTTATTTGGCTGCACCAGGCCTTAATTGCAGCATGTGGGATCTAGTTCCCTGCTGCTGCTGCTGCTAAGTCATTTCTTGGTGAGAAGTAGTGTCCGACTCTGTGCGACCCCATAGACGGCAGCCCACCAGGCTCCCATGTCCCTGGGATTCTCCAGGCAAGAATACTGGAGGGGGTTGCCATTTCCTTCTCCAATGCATGAAAGTGAAAAGTTAAAGTGAAATCACTCAGTCGTGTCCAACTCTTAGCGACCCCATGGACTGCAGCCTACTAGGCTCCTCTGTCCATGGGATTTTCCAAGCAAGAGTACTGGAGTGGGGTGCCATTGCCTTCTCCACTAGTTCCCTGAGCAGGGAATGAACCCAGGCCTCCTGCATTGGGAGCTCAGAGTCTTTGCTACTTTGGACTGTGATGGAAGTCCCACCCCTACTGTTTCTTGAAAGTCTTTTACCTCCTGCATGCATGCTAAGTCACTTCAGTCATGTCCAACACTTTGCAACACTATGGACTGTAGCCCGCCAGGCTCCTCTGTCCAAGGGATTCTCTAAGCAAGAATACTGGAGTGGGGTGCCATTTCAGTCTCCAAGGGATCTTCCCAACCCAGAGATCGAACCCGCATCTCTTACTTCTCCTGCATTGCAAGTGGATTCTTTACCACTAATGCCACCTGGGAAACCCTTTTACCTCCTAAGAAACAATTTTTCCCCCTGGGGCTTCTTCTCCTACCTCATCAACTCTTAAATCCTTCTTTCTCCTTCTACTCCTACATGATAGTTATCTTTGATATCTTAGCCATACATCCTTTTGCCTTAAGGCCAAATCTTCATCTTCAAAGCCTTGAGTAACCCTAGCCCTGGATAGTATTCCTTTCTCCTGGATCTTCAAGATTTTCTAGTCCTAGTTTCTTTTTATGTTGCCCTAGCTAAAATTCTTGTGGTTTCACTTCCTTAAGTACGTTATAAAATTTTGGTTTCCAGGGATGGTCTTGACCCATTATCTTTCTTATGTAACATCTACAGTGCCTAGATTAAAACTGATTCCTAGTGGATGACTGAAAAACATCCACCATGTGGTCTGTCGATTCAATGCTGAATTCACTGTATGTGGGTATTAAATTGCAGGCAACAATACAAATCATAACAGGTTTTGATCTGTGGATCATAGGATGAGATTTAATCTATGACCTAACAGTCATAGAGGAGAAAGAGGTATGTGTTCAGAAAAGGGAGATGAATGGGCTTCACCATACTGCTCCCTTCCCACAACTGCAGAGATTACTCATTCAGCTCTTTGTTGATGATCTACTAGGGACTAGACACTGTATTAGGAAAGAACTGAAGGTATCCAGAGTTCATAACTTCCTTATTTGAAGAGGCAGACCAGAAAACAGACCATTGCAATACACTGTGTTGGCAAGTGCAAAGGAAGGTCACATGTGTTGGGGAAGAGAATTCCTTTAAAGGTAAGGGTTCGTTACCATTCTGGTGAGCAGTATTAATTTAAAAAATTGAAGTAGGGAGAAAGCAGTAATGAATGAACTGAACAAGACTATGCATCACTCATTATTGCACTCTCTTTTAAAAAGTCTGAAAGCAGAATGTTCTCAATGAATTAAAGTTAAGAAACTTTTAGATCTTTCTTTTTCATATGGGACTGTCAGAATGTATCAAACTTCAAACCAAATGAAAATTTGAAGACAAAAACTTAAGAAAAGCAGTCTTTCTATCCAGTAGACCTTCAGAATAAGGCATTCGTAAGAACATAGTGATTTGGGTGGCTAAAATTCAACAAAACGTATGCATTAGAATTGAGGGTAGGGAAGAAATTCGTCTAAATTAGCAAAACTCTGCATTATGAAATGTTTTTGAAAGAATCACATTTCTGTTCCTTTTGAGTCAAACAATTACTCAAACTTAAATCCATACAAAACTGGAAATAGAGCTGCCTTATGATCCAGCAACCCCACTGCTGGGCATACACACTGAGGAAACCAGAAGGGAAAGAGACACGTGTACCCCAATGTTCATCGCAGCACTGTTTATAATAGCCAAGACGTGGAAGCAACCTAGATGTCCATCAGCAGATGAATGGATAAGAAAGCTGTGGTACATATACACAATGGAGTATTACTCAGCCATTAAAAAGAATACATTTGAATCAGTTCTAATGAGGTGGATGAAACTGGAGCCTATTATACAGAGTGAAGTAAGCCAGAAGGAAAAACATAAATACAGTATACTAACGCATATATATGGAATTTAGAAAGATGGTAACAATAACCCGGTGTACGAGACAGCAAAAGAGACACTGATGTATAGAACAGTCTTATGAACTCTGTGGGAGAGGGAGAGGGTGGGAAGATGTGGGAGAGTGGCATTGAAACATGTAAAATATCATGTAGGAAACGAGTTGCCAGTCCAGGTTCGATGCATGATGCTGGATGCTTGGGGCTGGTGCACTGGGACGGCCCAGAGGGATGGTATGGGGAGGGAGGAGGGAGGAGGGTTCGGGATGGGGAACACATGTATACCTGTGGCGGATTCATTTTGATATTTGGCAAAACTAATACAATTATGTAAAGTTTAAAAATAAAATAAAATTGGAAGAATAAAAAAAAAAAAATTATTAAAAAAAAAAAAAAAAATCCATACCCTCTCCAAGAAAGTTTTACATCGCAAATTAGGAGAGATCCAAAAGCCAAAGGCAGACTCTTCTTGTGCCAGGAGGTTGATGTAGAACAGATACAGATAATGGCACAGGTGTGAATTATGAAAGATGAGTTGGCAAAACAGTTCTGCATTTTGAATTCATTTCTAGTAGCAGCAAGCAGCAGTATCTACCTGGGTTGCATTCTTGCAGAGAAGCCCAGCACCTGAGGGCAGAAAGGAAACAGTTGCTTTCAGAAATCTTGGTTAACTGATTTCTACAATACCAAAGAACCTGGGACAAGTCTTAGCTTGAAGCAGCGGATTGGCCAATGCTTTAAAAATTAAGAAGCAAGCAGCCTGAATGGTGTAAATTGACCAAAGTTATGTATGAAGTATGGGTGTTAAACAAGGTTCCCAGGAGGGAAATGGTGGAGACAAAACTAGAAGTAAAATACATAATTTTATTGAAAATGTATTGAACTAGCTAAGTGAATATGGGGTGGCAGAAAGCCCCAGGGAACTTGAGAGGACATGAAAGTTGAAGAAAACTTGAAGATGGAGGAAGGCCACAGCTGAGCTAAGAAAGTCTTTCTGAACTTAGAAGTTGGTGAAACAAAGAATCAACTTTTGTTACCAGGGAAACACAGAGTTCAGATGTTATGTCCAGTGATTTTCTAAGCAAGAAAGGAAACTACTTATAACATCGAATTAACTTCAAATTTGATACTCCATTCCACTTAATATTTTCGTTTCTCATATTTAGAGCTGGCTTCTTTTCCTTCTGTTTCTACAAGACTGAGAAAACACATCTTCTTCCAAAGTTGTTAAATTTTTTGTAAGATAAACAATGACTCAGCGGAGAGGTCAGAAAAGATCTCACTAATAATGTAATTTGAAAGGATTTTATTTTGAACTCGTGCCCTGCCAGCTACAAACACAAAATGGGACACTTGCCATGTGTGCTATTTCAGCTGTGACTTTCATTCTTTTCCTTGATTTAAGTGGAAGCAATTAGAGAAACACAAGTTAATGTTTTGTAAATATTTTAGCTCTGAGGCTTAGATTATTTTTCACTTTTAGCAGCTAATTTTATGTGGCCATTCCTTCATTCATTCACACAAATTCATTTATTCTCTGAATATTTACCGAGCATCTGTTCCATGCCACACACTGCTCTAAGTGCTATAACGTTAATCAGTGAGCAAAGTGCCGTAAGAATTAAGATAGTAAATGTGTGTGTGTGTGTGTGTGTGTGTGTGTGTGTGTTGGGTGGGTACTTTGAATTGGTGATCTGAGAAGATATCCTGAAAGATAACATTTCAGATAAAAACTGAGTGCTTATAGTCAGTCCTGCAAAGAGAGAGGGAAAGAAAATTCATGCAGAGAGAATAGCTAGTGCAAAGGCTACAGTAACATACTTGACCTGTTCTAAGAGCTGAAAGATGCCCAGGAGGAGGCTGCAATCTTTGAGATTCAGTGAGAAAGTCAGTGGAAATGGATGTGACTGAGTGTGGATTTCATTCTAAGTGCAATGGGAAGCTACAAAAGTACTTTAAGCAGGGAAGTGACGTGACCTGATTTACTTTAAGGTGTGCCGAGCTAGTGTCTGCAGGCACACAGCTGCACAGGGCAGAGAAAGCACACGAGAACAGGGCTGGGCCCCAGGTTCAATCCCCCTCATACCTCCAGGGCCCCTCCCATGCTGCCCGGCCATTGCCCACGTCCATTGTCTATGAACTGCCTCTCCTGGACAACTGCTCAACACCAACTCCTCTCTCTGGGAACTTCCCACCTCCTTGGTGGTGGTGGTTTAGTCCCTAAGTCATGTCCAACTCCTGTGACCCCATGGACTGTAGCCTGTCAGGCTCCTCTATCCATGGGATTCTGGACAAAAATACTGGAGTGGGTTGCCATTTCCTTCTCCAGGGGATATTCCTGACCCAGGAATTGAACCTGGGTCTCTTGCATTGCAGGAAGATTCTTTACCGACTGAGCTATGAGGAAAGCCCACCTCCTTAGCCCTCCTCATTCCTGCTGACAGCCTTGCTTCTGACTCCATGGAGGCATGCGTGCCCATTCACTCAGTTGTGTATGACTGTTTTGTGACCCCACGGGCTGTAGTCCACAAGGCTCCTCTCTCCATGGAGTTCTCCAGGCAAGAAAACTGGAGTGGGTTGCCGTTTCCTTCTCCAGGGGATCTTCCTGACCCAGGGATTGAACCCAAGTCCCTTGTGTCTCCTGCATTGGCAGGCGGATTCTCTACCACTGAGCCACCTGGGAAGCCTCTACTTCTGACTTCACGGAAGAAATGAACACAATCAGAAAGGAAACTTCCCTAACCTTCCGCCTCACCCTCATCTCAGTGTCTGTATTGAAATATAGTACCGTCCCTCTAGGTTCTACCTTTAACTTATTGCTACATGAAGGTGACCACTTCACACCCTCTTCCCTTCCCTTTTCCAGAACATTCCCCAGCAGTACTCCTGGTCCACCCCATCCATGTCTCCCTTCTCTCCTGGATCTTTCCTTCTCATCAGCAGAAAGATCTTATGTGATTTTTTCCCCTATCTTAAACAAAAAAGTCTTTTGGTCCCATTTTCCTCTCTAGGTTTTGCTCTGCTGTCATTTATTTTCATGTTTTCTTTGCCATTATTTGTAGCAAAGTTCTTCCAGAGTTGTCTCTATTCCCTGTCAGCAATTCCTCTCTTCCTCTTCTCTCATGAACCTGCTCCAGTGAGCAGACTTTTGTGGCCACTACTCCACTGACATTGTTCCTTTTAACATCCAGGTTACTCCGCATTGCTAAACCCAGCAGTCAGTTCTCAGTCAGCATCTTAATGGCTGGGATAGTGACCATTGCCAGCATGGACTGGGGTGAGCGTGTCCTTCTTTCCAAGACCCTTGCTTCACTGCCTTCAGGGACCAACCTCCTGGTTGTCTTCTGCCACTCGCTCCTTCTCAGCATCCTCTGCTGGATCCATCTCATGTTTCACTGTCTTAAAGTTGGCGTGCCCTGGGGCTTCATCCTCTGATCACCTCTCTCCCTCACTGGCTCATTGATCTTGAAGCCATGGTGCTTATACTATCCATATGCCACTGATTTCAACATTTATACCTCTAGCTTCAATATCTTCCCTGAATTCAAGTCTTGTTTATTCAACTCTTTGCTCTACACCTTTTTTCAAATGTCTAACAAATCTTTCAAACTGAGCATGATCTAAATTCAACCCCAATGCCCCCCAAACCTACTCCACTCACAGACATCCACCTCACTTGAGGTCAGCCTTATCCTTCTACTTGCTCTGGTCACAGACCTTCGAGTCTTCCCTCTCCTTCCCTCCCACTCCATGTTCAATCTTTCAGAATATAGTGTTGGTTCTTATTTCAAAATACATCTAGAACCTGGCCATCTTCACTGTTCTTTCTTTGATCTGAGTCACTATGCTCTCTCCTGTATTACTGTAGTAACCATCTGTGCATGCTCATTCTCTTCAGTCATGTCCAACTCTCTGAAACCCTATGGACTATAGCCCACCAGGCTCCTCTGTCCATTGGGATTCTCCAGGCAAGAATACTGGAGTGGATTGCCATGCCCTCCTCCAGGGGATCTTCCCAACCTGGGGATTGAACCCACATCTGCCTTCATCTCCTGCATTGCAGGTGTATTCCACTGAGCCACCTGAGACCCACCTAACTGGTCCTGTTTTCAGACTCCATCCCCTCCAGTGTTTTCAGCATAGCAACCAGTGACCCCTTTAAATGTGATCAAGCCATTGCTTTGCTCAACTCTTCCAGCAGCTTTGATGGCCCATGTTCTTCAGTTGCCAAGTCACATCTGACTCTGCAACCCCACGAGCTGCAGCACACCCAGCCTCCCTGTGCCTTACCATCTCCCGGAGTTTGCTCAAATTCACGTCCATTGAATTGGTGATGCCATCCAACCATCTCGTTCTCTATCATCCCCTTCTCCTCCTGCCTTCAATCTTTCCCAGCCTCAGGGTCTTTTCCGATGAGTCAGCTCTTCGCATCAGGTAGCCAAAGTATTGGAGCTTCAGCTTCAACTTCAGTCCTTCCAATGTGTATTCAGGCCCATGCAGGTCTACATATCCTACCACTCTTCCCCACTCTCACTCTTACCAGCTGTATAGGTCATTCTGCTGTATCCCAAACACACCAGGAAATGGTCAAGACTCAGGGTCTCTGCCCTAGTTTTTGTATACTTAGTTCACTGTAGTTTCCCAGCACCTGGAATAATTTCTTTGCATATAATTGAAGCACATTATTGAAAATGAATGGATGAATGAATGAATTCAATATAGGAGTAAGGTAATGGAGTAGTGGGGCTTCTCCAGTGGCTGGGCAGTAAAAGAATCCGCCTGCAATGCAGGAGATGTGGGTTCAATCCCTGGGCTGGCCAGATCCCCTGGAGAAGGAAATGGCAACCCACTCGACTATTCTTACCTGGGAAATCCCACGGATGGAGGACCCTGGCAGCTACAGTCCATGAAGTTGCAAAAGAGTTGGACATGACTGAGCAACTAAACCACAGCAATGAAATAGTCAGGATAATAACTAAATTTTTAGCTTGAGAAGCTGCATGGATGGTAAAACTGGGGAGCCTGAAAGAGAACTTGGTTTCAGAGCTGGAAAGATTTCAGAGATGTCCATTTGACATCAGATGGATGTGTATTCATTGGCAGCTGGATACATGAGATTCTGGAGACATTCAGAGTCTGGGTCAGATTTGGGAGTAAATGGTATGTAGGTTATGGAACCAGATGAGATCATCTAGTCAGAGAGCAGAGCAAAGAGAATGAGATCCAGGACCAAGCCCTAGTTTATGCCAACATTCAGAGAACAAGCAGGGGAGAGTGAGCATGGAAAGCACTGAAAAGGAGCCAACAGTAGGGTTGGAGAGGAGCCCGGAAATATGGAATCACTGAAGCCAGAAGGAGTGTTGTGGGAAGGTGGCACCAAATGATGTTAAATGCTGCAGAGTGGCCAAGTACAAAGGTGGGTGGTGACTACGGGTTGTTGGGTACAGTCTCAGTGGGGTTGGGAGGACAGAAGGGACCGAGGAGGCTTGAGAGTGGAAGTTTGTGAAGACATCAGCTACAGTCCAGTTTTGCTGGGAATGGGAACAAACAAGATGATCACGGTCTTGACTGTCTTAACCCATCACCGCTCCTTTCATAAGCCTCCCACGCACCCTCGGACCACTCTGCATTTCAGCTCACTCTCTCAAACACCTGCCAGGACTGGGAATCCACTGAAGAGTCATCGTCCACTTCCTTTCTTACGTTAGATTCCATGCACCACCCCTCCCTTTACCTTGTCCCCTCTCCCTTCATTGTTCAGGCAAATCTTAGTTAAGTCTATTCTTAATCAGGCAAATGTGATTAAGTCTGTTCTTAGCCTGTTTTTTCCCTGCATCTGAGGAACTACACATGGCTGGAGAAAAATAGCCAACTGTGCTAGGTAAGTTCAGTTTTGAATTGCTGAACGTAAATCTCAAGTAGGTTTCCAGGAATGTCCTTCCGCAGTTGGTCTTCCTACTGTCCTAGATGGCAACCTCACACTCTGTCACCTCTCAAACCTCCAGCATTCCGTCCCACTTCCTCACCCCCTGATGATGGTCTTGGCTTTTTAGTTCACACACACGCAAAAAGAGAGAGAGAGAGAAATAAAGAGCCCACCTCATGTTCTATGCCATCTACTAAATTACCTACATCTATGCCCGTTTTCTGCGTCTTGGTATAAAGGCCAATTCTTCCATTTGTCCTGAGTATGTCATCAATTTCCCCTTTCTATGGGATTATCTGGAGAAGGTGATGGCATCCCACTCCAGTACTCTTGCCTGGAAAATCTCATGGACGGAGGAGCCTGGTAGGCTGCAGTCCATGGGGTCGCTAGGAGTCGGACATGACTGAGCGACTTCACTTTCACTTTCATGCACTGGAGAAGGAAATGGCAACCCACTCCAGTGTTCTCACCTGGAGAATCCCAGGGACGGGGGAGCCTGGTGGGCTGCCGTCTATGGGGTCGCACAGAGTCAGACACGACTGAAGGGACTTAGCAGCATGGGATTATCACTACATACACACACACAGCTACAGTACTTCCCATCCTAAACAAAATACCTCCCTAGACCTCAAGTCTCAAATTCCCCTCAGGTACCACCCACTCCTTGCTCTCACTATTCAGTTACAGAGTATTTTGTTTGCTGTCTCCACACCATCACCTCTCATTCAGTATTGAACTCACCCCACTCAGGTTTTCTTTCCTGCTTTCTTACTCCCCATGACTTCTGCTGTTACCAAACCTGTTACGTTCCCGTTATGTGACTCTAGCAGTATGTGCCCAGTTCTCCATGCTCCCATCTTTAAACACTTTTTCTTCTACTTATCTTCTAGAATATTGTACTTTCTTGGTTTTCCTCCCTCATCAGTGACTCCCTGGTCTCCTTTGTTTCCCTTTCCGTCCCTCCTTCCTCCCTCCCTCCAAATACCATAATGCCCAGAGCTCCATCCTTGATGTCCATCTACACTCACTTCTTGGGTGTATTCCCCTGGCTTTATAAGCCATCCATAAATTGATGATACCCAAGTGATTTTCTCTGGTCTCTGACCTTTTACCTGATTTTCAGTTCCCAAATCTGTCTACTTGACATCTTCGGTTAGAATGTCCATAGGCATCTCTAATTTAACATGACCTGCACAGAACTCTGGATTCCCAGTACCATTGACTACCCTTCTTATATTTCCTCCACAAGTCTTTTGCTTGGGGGAACCTCTGAGGCCAGAGGCTTAGGACTCATCCTAAGTGTAAGGAACAGTGTAATGTTCCTTACACTGTCAGTCTTGTTAGCTGTGAACATGCGAATATACACTTTCTACCAGTACTATTCTAACTCCAAGCCACCATCTTTTATCTGGACTAACCTCCAAACTAGTCCTCTTTCAACTTCCACCTTCTGCAGTCCATCCTCCATACAGCAGCTAGATGGATCTTTTAAAAATATGTCATTCTTCAGCTCAAAATCCTACTACATTTCAAATAAAATTCATGCTTCTTAATTATGGCTGCTACCTACCCCTCCAGCCTCACCTGTCATTCACATACTCGCCATGTTCTAGCCATGCTGGACTGTCCATAACATGGTCCTTAGTTGCAGTCCTTCACATGGTTTCCTCCCTAACTTCACTCCAGTTTCTGACCAAACGTCACCTCATCTTTGGAGATGCCAGCAGTATGACAGAGTCCTCCACATCCCCACTAAGTCATTCTTTTCCCCTTTCTTGGTTTACTTTTCTCATTACACTCTTACTAGTTGAAATCATATGCTTATGTGCTTGTCTCCTTTGTTAAGATGTAAGATCCTTGAAAGCAAGGTCTTTATCTACTCCAACCACAGAACACCTGGAATGTTATAGCCACTCAACGAACTGGATAAACCATAGGACAGTATATTTAAGGGGAGAGAAAGGTTCGAAGGTGGTCTTTTTAAAAGTAAACATAAAATATTGGAGCATGTTTCTATGCTGATGGAAATAATCTTGTAGAAATCAATTTGTTAAAGCAGGAGCAAGAGAATAATGCAGAAAGCAGAATGTGTAGACACAAATATAGGCATATTGGTAACCAGTCTGAGAAAAGGGGGGAAAAAATAAGAGGATCTTGGTTGTAATCTGCACTCATTCTACGTAAGACTACCCTTGGAATCCTTCCTTGCAGACAGGAATGCCATGGTTGTTCTGAGAAGACACCCCACCTTACCCTTTGCATGAGATCGATCAAAGGTCTGTGGTGCCCAGAATTTCGTGACACATGGAAACTTTGCAATAAACATTGGTCTTTTTTGCACAGCTAAAACATTAAAGCCCCAGGGTGATTTTAAAAAATGATAGCCTGCACATTTTTTCCCCTCAAATACTGTAAATTAAGAATGACATTTTCATTAGTGCCTCTTTCTCTTTCAGGAACTATGTGAAAAACAACATTTGTTTTATGAGTCATCACCGGGAGGAATTAGTGCCAAAACAGCTTCAAAAAAGAAAACCCCAAGAGCAGTTCTTGGAGTCTAAAAAGCTAAGGGGTAAGGGACAGCCAAGGCAGCTTTCTTCAGAGGTCTAATAGCCTCAAAACTCTTCAAGTGTTGATACAGAAAGAGTACTTACGGTGTCTTCCTATCAATATGTGTTAGCCACGCCTGTGTTTTCTTTTCAGTGTCATAGAGCTAGTTTACAAAGGATATCCTGAAATTATAGTCTTTACTCATTACCCCACCCCCCAAAGGAGCCATGAAAGGTATTTGAGGAACAAGGTCCCAAGTGGTCTCTTTCTTACTCTGAGCAGGACACCAGGATAAAAATAATACCAGCTGGTTCAGTATTTTCCACCTTCTTCACAGAGGAGCCTTTGAAAGACGATGAACTAGTGATGAGAGCAACTTTTATCTTAAGGTTTGTTATGCACAGAGGCCTGTTGCGGCTTTATTATTCAGACACATAAGTTGTCCGAACATAAGCTTGCAGTTCTTTGCCTACCAAGACACTCCCCACACTAGGTCTTGTGTAAAAAAGAACCAAGACACAATACAGACAATTGCACACATGTTCTAGGTTAGGATGGGGTCCTGGTTAGGACTTCAGTGATCATCTCTAATTATAGTTCAACAACTATAAGGATTATCCATCTTATTTTATGAATCATGAACTACAATGTAATTCAAAATACTCTTTTATGAATTTGATGTTAGTATTACCAAGTATTAAAAAAGAAACAACTCTGCAATAGTTGAGAAAGATAAGCATTTTTCTATCCATTAAAAAATATGAGTAGAAAGGATACTTTCAAAATCGTGGGATCATATTTATTTAGTAGTAGTTGTTAGTAAACATGAGAAAAGGAGTCAGGTCATTAGGTTATTTATCCAAATCTGTAAGTAATTAGGTTTGAGTTACTAAGTTAAGCTTGCACACGTCTCTCTTTGTAAGGCTTTCATAACTTAGATCCATAGTTTCCTGCAGTTCTTCACACGCCTCAGGAATATCACTACCTCAAGTTACAGCCTATGGGCTATAATTGATGCTGACTTTCAGATGCTTGCAGACATAATAAATGACATCTGGACACTGGGACAATTCCCTCACTATGTTCTTTTCTATGATGAAACAGAGATCACTGACTGTACCAAAAACTTGGGTTTTCACCCACACAGTAATGGACTGCTCTTTTCTGTACTGCACCAGTTGAATTTTAAGATGTGGGGAGGCATTTTACCAATACATTTTGGTACACTGGTAGAAAATCTACAATAAAAAATCTCAAACCATTTATGCAATAATCCATTAAATGACTTAAGCTATGGGAAACACACACAAAATATATTGAACAACCTAAGTTGAAAAAGAATACAAAAATATGATTACCCTGAAGAAAAGAGAATCCTCAGAGTCAAAAGCCCTTTTCAATTAGCCTAAAATTTTTGTATTGGCCCGTAACAAACTGTCCCAGTTTTATATAAGGAAGTAAGATCTACTGCAGCCCTTTATAATGAAATGGTCAGACTTCAGCCTCTGTAAGCAACAGTAAAACTGTATTATCAGAAACTCAGGAGAATGACTAAAAGCCCTGGTGCTGAAAAACACTATCTACATTAAAATTGGCAGGGGAACTTATGAAGAAAGATCTGCAACCTCCATTCTGCACAGTACATTTCTCACGCAAGTTAGAGCATGCATTGTTCATTTGTTCTGGAAGAAGGGAAAGTATGTTCTGTAGAGGTAATCGATTGAAGAAATTTATTAAGAACCTTCAGTGGAATTATATGCTGACATTAAAAAAGGTCAAGACAGGTAATTAATCAGTATGATGTTTTTTTCTTTGCCAAGCATCACAGATTGTAAGATACTAACAAAACTGTTAAACTGTGCAAGTTCAAATACTGTATCCATTAGCTATTTCATGGCTTAGCCATGCATTATCAATGGGCAGGAAACTGTTTATAAACTTAGTAGGTTTATCATTGTGATTTCAACTTCAGTATCTTAAACATTCTATTTTTCTTTTATTATTCAGAATCTGTAATGAAACAATTCTATTTTCAAGCTAATTTTTACCCAATACAACCCCAACTACAGCATTTTCACTTTCAAAAATAAAAAGGGGGAATACTTACACTTTTTATGTATATATTTACAGTTTTTATTTATAAAAAAAATGTACAGCACTTGTGAAAAGCCAGAAGACATCAGACACACTCATTTCTTACCAGCTTTAAGTCTAGTGGGTCACACCCATGGCACTTTGCCAGGCGACACGCGAGCAGCAGCCCTGAAACCAGACCAGTCGGATTGTCTTTCTTCCACTTTTCTGAGAAAGCGTTTTGATGAGCTACTGATCTACCTAGTTTTCAAGTCACTCCAATACTGAAAAATCTTAGAACATTTGGATCTGCATCTTGGCTATATCATCATGTTCCCCTCCAGCCCTCCTTCTCTTTTTCTTTGTCTGTGAACACTGCAGAACAGGAGATCACTTAATTACTGTTAATTAAGTGAAAACTCAAATTTTTCAAACAGTCTGCCCAGAACCTATAATTTTCATTGAATTTTATTCTGTATATATTTTATGAGGCTACCTAAACACAAACGTAAAAAGTGAGAAAGAAGTCTGAAAATCACAATTAAGTCTCTCCCAAGAGAGAAAATATAAAAGTTAGCCCTTGCCTCCAACTTATGAAGAGTCAGAGGAAGGGCAGGGGAAGGTATTGAGAAGACAAAGATAAACATAAAATAATATGCATTGTTCAGTACAGTTTTCAAGATTTTAGAACATGGTCGGGAAAATGTACTAGAATATAGAGGTTAAAGTGTTCCAATTTTTCACAAAGGTTCCAAAACATTTTGGAAATTCAAGGTTTTAGTGGAAGACTATGTTGTATTATTATCTCTGTTAATGTTAACTGAGAACTAATATGACTCTCCACTTAGTTTTATTTCTAGGTAAAATCATTCTTAGTTAATACTCAATTGGTCGAGCACCACTACAGCTTGATACTGTTATTACCATTCCCGGGCTCATGGGTGAGCCAGAGTCACTGGTTCACAAATGCGTATTTCCTGTTAACTTTAAAGGCGCAATCCCATGTATTGAATAGTCACTCTTTAGCTTCATTCAATAAGACACAGCAAGGGGAAAGACTTATCTTGCAAAATGGCTTTCAAGTTCAAGTTGAACTGCAGTATTAATATAGTCACACTGGGGCACTTCTTGTTAAAACAGCACGTTTCAACTTCTGACAAGACTCCTAATATACAGCCTTGAGTATCAACCTCAGATTATTCTTTTCCTATAACCAGAGTTGAGTCTTTCCAGAATAACAAAGGTACATATGAGGTACAACCCATCACAGCTTTTCTTGTATTTATCTTGTAGGTAATAAGAGGTTTCTTTTTTTAAAACTACAACTCTGCAACTTTTAAAAGATGGTTAACATTTTCTACCATGTTAAATTAGCAACATAAAACATTATGCTTAATCTATAAAGTTCTACTCTGGTTCCCTACAATTTATATACAGGTTTTCATTTCTAATCTTCAAGAAAAAAAAATTCCTATTTGATATTTGGTAACAGAGCATTAAAAGATACTATACACATATGGCATATTTACAAAATACACTTCAAAACGAAGCTGACACACTTTAGCAAAAGTCTAAGCTTGCATAGATTAAAAAAAAGAATTATGAATACAATTTTTGTTAAAATAGAAAAATGGGGAATAAAAGTTATAGAATGGATATGAAGAGAGATCTTTTCCAAACTTTTATTTGTGCACATTCAATTGAAAAAGGTAACTTTTACAGGTTCTTTGGTGCCCATATTCAGCATACAAAAATGTAAAAGACTATTCACAAATAAAACACATTAGCTCAAACTGGAAAAAAATAATGACAACAACAAAACGATCTGCGGTAGTGCACACGGTGACAGCTCTGCTCACGGGGACATGAAAATTACTGCGAAAATAAATAGAAATGTCCTTTTGTAAAAGCAGCAATGTCATGTCTTGTAAACTTCCTTTTTATATTACAGCAAGGTTTGAAATAAAATCCAAAGGGCCTGGAGCTTACACTGTAGCCGTGAAAGAATAAAAGAGTCTATTTCCTCAGTTACTGTTGGTCCGATTTTCCTTTTGAGTCCAATGTGCAGCAGGTTTTAAAAGGTGCTCAGTTAAGGATTCTAACCAATTAAGTGGTGAATTATAAAATCTCTTTCCTGCTTTCAAACACAAATGGGTAAATCTGTTCCACAGCAGTAGCAACAGCCTTTACATTGGGTCCTGCAACAACACAATGGAGGAAGAGGTGAGAAGAGGCAGAAGAAAACTAGGAAAAGCTGATTTCCCAGAATTACAAAGAACTGAGTACTTTAGAATATCAGGTTGTTCTTTTAAAAATCTACACTTATATAACTGTACACATAGTAGGAACCAAGAAATACAACTTTTTACGAACAATTAAAGGGAATCAAACATAAAATGACGTTATTCATCTTGGTTTGGGCACCGTTGTGAAAATAAAGTATATTAAACACACACACATACAAAGTCACAGAGGAAATACGAATTGCTAAAATATGCTCATTAAAGGAAGGGAAAACAAACGGAACTAGACAACTATTAATAATATTATCCTTTTGGTCACTGTAGCCTAGCTTCTGGTTAGGCTACGACTAAAGCTCATCACAGGAGTATCAAGGAACCCAGCAGAAGTAAACAAAGCTGCTACCAGAGTTGGGAAACCAGAGGGCTGTTATAAACTGCACAGTCTGAACATCCCCACAGATTTACCACTATCTGGTATTCACATCTTTATTACTAATCTGGTCATTCACCCTTACAGCTTACATCCCTGGTGGCTCAGTGGAAAAGAGCCAATGCAGGAGATGCCAGTTTGATTCTTGAATTGGGAAGATCCCCTGAGAAGGAAATGGCAACCCACTTCAGTATTCTTGGCTGGGAAATCCCATGGACAGAGGAATTTGGCAGGATACAGTTCATGGGGTCCCAAAGAGTCAGACATGACTTAGTGACTGAACAATAACTGCCAATTAAAAACAAAAAAGCGCCAGGGGATGGGTGATGTAATATATTTATTAATCCATACACTGCTAAGAATAACTTTAAAATAAGTAAGCTTTCATCTAAATAGGTAAAAATATATATAGAAAAGAAAGTGAAAAATAGTTTCATAAAATCTATTTTGAATAAACACATGTATTTCCCCCCACTAACATTTACACTTACTTTTTGAAAGATCCTAAAAATGTACATATGCATCCACTGGGAACCCTTTCCTGACTCACCTCAGTCCCTCCAGAGACTAGAGCTCTGCCTGTCGGGACCACTCAGAATGTGTCCACTGAACCAACAGATCAGAGGGTATTCCAGATGTTAATATATAATGCATAATAGGTAACCAGGTCAATGGTCTTCAGTTTGCCATTGTGTTAATTATCTATTAACTTAATATATATATTTTACATAAGCATTATTTTATTCCATACTTCTTGTTGTTTTGTCACTAAGTCGTGTCTGACTTTTTTGCAACCCCATGGACTATAGCCCACCAGGCTCTTCAGTGCATGGGATTTCCCAGGTAAGAATACTGGAGTGGGTTGCTATGTCCTTCTCCAGGGAATCTTCCCAACCCAGCGATCAAACCGAGTCTCCTGCTTGACAGGCAGATTCTTTACCACTAAGCCACCAGGGAAGCCCAAGTCTATACTTAGCAAGGACTTTATATATTTTAGAACCTCTGTGAAATCTGAGCTCTAAAGTGTACAAACCCAAAGAAGGAAAGAAAGAGACTTGTTCCCCATGATCCTGGCAAGAGCCTTTAAAAGTCTCCAAGGAAGATGTGAAAACCCAAGGATGAATAAAAACTAAAGCCTTTCTATTGAAGGTTTATAGGTATATTTTCCTTTAAGGATTAATGAAATAAAAAGAAAATTCAAGGACCTAAAGAAATTTTCCTTAATTTTCCCAAAGGTTGGACCTGACTCCAAAGTACTGTCTGCTGATGCTGCTAAGTTACTTCAGTCGTGTCCGACTCTGTGCGACCCCATAGACGGCAGCCCACCAGGCTCCCCCATCCCTGGGATTCTCCAGGCAAGAACACTGGAGTGGGTTGCCATTTCCTTCTCCAATGCATGAAAGTGAAAAGTGAAAGTGAAGTCACTCAGTCGTGTCCGACCCCCAGCGACCCCATGGACTGCAGCCCTCCAGGCTCCCCCGTCCATGGGATTTTCCAGGCAAGAGTACTGGAGTGGGGTGCCATGAACAATTTATAACCACAATACCATTAAAAAAAAAATCACCCTGCGTGCTAAATGCTACCCTTTGACATCTATGCCTACTCTTTTGAAATCACCTCTTCCAAATAATTAAAAAGACTCGAAAGATATAACAAAATACACATTACAAATAGATACCAATTATATTTGAATATTCTGCTCATGTAAAACCTCTATGAAGTTCATAAAATAGGCTTCTCTTGAGTATTTTAAATGCAAGACATCATAAACTTAAAAACAATGTATAAAAACACATACTAGAATATTCTTAATTCCAAACTGAAAACCCAAATGCCCATGGAACAACAGATTCACACACTGGGTACTAAACAGCAATAAGAATGACTGATCCACAACTATGTGGAACAATACAGATGAATCTACTAAGGTAATGAAGAAGATAAAGAAGAGAGACATAAAACTGTATACATAAGATTTCAAAGTAGTATATAAAAGCAGGTTAAACTCATCTACTGTGTTTGCCAACAAAGGTCTGTAGAGTCAAAGCTATGGTTTTTCCAATAGTCCTGTACAGATGTGAGAGTTGGATCATATGGAAGGCTGAGTGCTGAAGAATTGATGCTTTTGAACTGTGGTGCTGGAGAAGACTCTTGAGAGTCCCCTGGACAGCAAGGAGATCAAACCAGTCAATCCTAAATGAAATTAATCATGAATATTCATCGGAAGGACTGATGCAGAAGCTGAAGCTCCAATACATTGGCCACCTGATGTGAAGAGCCGACTCATTGGAAAAGACTCTGATGCTGGAAAAGATTGAAGGCAGGAGAAGAAGGGGGCAACAGAGGATGAGATGGTTGGACAGCATCACTGACTCAATGGACATGAGTTTGCGCTAACTCTGGGAAATGGTGAAGAACAGGGAGCCTGGCGTGCTATAGTCCATGGGGTTGCAAAGAGTCAGACATGACTTAGTAGCTGAACAACAACAACTGTGTTAAAAATGAGGAGACTGGCTCTCTGAGGAGGGCAGAAGGGAAAAAGCACACTTTATCTCTATTTTGGTATGAACACCTCCTTATCTCATTCAATCCATAATTGACAAGCTTGGTTTCAATAAAATAAAATACCTGTTACTGTGATACTTCCTGTTGAAAAAATCTGTAATGTAGCTCTTAGCGATTTTATCCGATAGCACACAGCAGGATGAAGCTCAGGTTCGTAACTATACCAAGAGAGCCAAAATTAATATAAATATTTATAGACTGACAAGTAATTTCAAATTTGGTAAGTTATGTTGATTCTTTGACGACCTACCTGGCATGAGGTCTATTGTTCTTTGTGAATTCTGGCAAACGGATTTCAAACGGCATGTTACACACTGCCAAAACGTTAACAACCTTAAAATCTGTAAATATTACCTTTAGGAGAGAAGTAAAACCAATGAATTATTTTGAAACAAACAAAAAAACCTCACTCATCATGGCGATCTTAATTTTAAATCTTAAATTTTAATCCTTAAAAATAAGAGCAAACAAGATAAATAGAAACATTTCAAGCATGGTTTAATATTTGAAGTTACCAGAGACTCCTTAATGCTGTAATTAAAGCGGGGAGGCGGGGAGCTCAAAAATTTTATTAAAAAATAAACAAAGCCTGAGATAACTGCATGAATAAAACAGTACATCTGGGTCTTCTGAATCTTATTTTAAGACTGTACTTTAAACGGGATATTTAATCTACCGGTGTTAAGAGGGAGAACAGTGAGGAAACATTAAAGCAGATTCCTCCAAAAAGAGTCAAAATGGAAAAGCTGTCATTTCAAACTCAAAAAGCAGTGGACACTGAGCTCCAAAGGCCAGACTTTTTCTTATACACAGTAAGGTAGAATCACGTTTCTGCAAATTTAGTTAGATGTTTGCTCTTTTGGGGGGACAGAATGAGGAACAGAGTGACAAAACTGTGTCTTTAACTCACTGGGATTTCTTGCAACATCTCTAATGTAAAAGAGGCTCCAAGGCTGAAAATAATGTCCTCTCAATATTAATAACTTTAGCCACTTCTGCCAATGTTTTAATGGTTTTACCCTGTTATCCTTTCAACTGTTCCTAGTAAAACCACAAATCTGGATGAACTAACTATCCTCTAACTCAGCACAGCCACAAAGCAGTGAGAGAAAGTCAAGAGACGTGCCCAGTGGCCCTGCCATCAGTCTCGGCTCTCTACTGTACTCCTGGCCAGCACCAACACCCCCACAACCCCCAGCACCTCGGTGCCTGCTTAGCACCTTCCACCTCAGGGGAGACTGCAGTCATCAGAGAGAAACTTGACCCCCATCCCCTCCCACCCAAATCCCAAACTGCCTAGGCCCATCTCTTTTTCTTTTACTTACTCATCATTTCTAAGTGACCCAGCGAGTCCAGGATACATATTCATTTTATTCAAAGTTATGCCTCCAGAAAATTATATTTTATAAGGCTGACCTGCTAGAGATGGTCACCTTACAAGGCTGAGAGCCTGCTAAGCAGTGTGTACATGTCAACAGGGTCCTGTGGCTCTCGCTCATCATCCTGACACAGCATTCTTGTGATGATCAAACACAGATTGTGTGTGTGCATGTGTGTGTGAGAGTGTGAATGAGAGAGAGAGAGAGAGAGAGAGAGAAGTGAAAAATGTAAGGAGTTGTAAAGCAGTTAATGTATAAGGAAACACGTCTCTTTGGGAAAGCAATTTGTGAAAAAGCCAGGATCCCACACAAACATCCACGTGGGCAAAGTCTGCCACTACAGTTTTGAGCTGAAGGACAGAATTACACAACTTAAAAAAAGGTCAATCATAAGAGGGGACTTCTTCAAATCATTAAATAAGATATATATATATATATATATATATATATATATATATATATATATATATAAAATTTACAGAAATAAATTTTTGGATATCTGCAGCTTGGATAGCTTTTGAAAACATTACCTGAAATCCTAGTTTCTGGAGACTACGGGCTAAACGTCTGGCACCAAATTTAGCTTCTTCTTCACTATGGTTTGAAAGAAAGAAAAAGATTATCAGTTACACAGGAAACAAATTGTACACTGAGGAACACAACACACTGTACATGTGATTTTGTTTTCAAGTCTGGAAAAATATCTTTCCCATGAGGGGCAAATTAAAAAGTAAAAACCCAAGTAACATTTACCTTGTTGCTCCAGTGCAAATAATTTTTCCTGAGGACCAAATTGTAGCTGTAATTCTAGGCTTTCTAAGCTTCATTAATACTTTCTGCAAAAAGAAAAGAAAACCAAAAACCCAACAGCTTGGTTAATTTCCACACATGGTTCTACTCTGTGTGGCCATTTTACGTTTAAATACTACTTCAAGCTTACCCAAGACTGAAATAACTGTTCTCCAAACAACCCACTCTGAAATCAAGAACCACACTGAACATAAAGAACATATTAAGTCAAAAGGACATTTAATTAATAAAAAATTCAAGGCCTGTATATATCTCTCACTATATACTTGAAATCAATGTACTACAAATACACATTCCAACTTCTCACTCTGCTCACATAACTGGAATTTGCAATTTCCATGGATTCTCGAACATGCCAAATTGTGCATGCCTTAGGACCTTGGCATAGCTGTTACTTTCTTCTGGTATTCTCTTCCTTCAGTGTTCTCACTTCATTCAGGTCTCTCACCAGATGTCATCTCTACAGAGACCTTCCCTGACCATTTCACCAAAACACCCATCCCTTCACCCCTCTGTGACTTCTAACCCTGCTTTTCTCTGCTTCATGGTGCTTATTACTTTCTTCTGTGTCTTACAGCTGATATGCCTATTACATATTCATGACTGATGTGCAAATCTTGAATGCAGGAGGAAGTTTGGAGCTGGAGATGTAATTTTAGATTCCTTAGAAATGAAAGGCACTTAAAGCTATGGATTTGGACTAAATTATCTATAGTGTGAGTGTAAATAGGTCAGGGACTAAGATCCAAGATAACATGTGAATTTAAATTTTCATGGCAACTTTTCATTTATGGCAATATTTAAGAAATGGCCATAATATATAAAAGAGCTAAATGTTTTACTGAATATGAAACAAAAAAAGGAATTGGACATTTCTTCTTAATACTCTTGACATTTTGAGTTCCTCTCTTTCTCTGTCATATATTATTAAACTACAAAGCTAGTAAACCTGGGGAGACCCAATTTATCACAGGCTCAAAATAAAATTTGAGCTAAAATAGATTATAAAATTTCTTACCTAAGTGGCTGAGAAACAGAGTTTTTTCTTTATTTAGTTGTCTTTCACTACCAGCTTGTCCATCGACTCAAGACATAAACCTTCCCAGGAATAATGACTTGTCTGCCATATGGCATGCTCAAATTTCAATGCAGCATTAAGCCTGTCCCTCTCTTTTTAGCAGATTATTTACTTCTTTTTAAAAGTGAAGATGGCATTATTGATGAACATGAAAATCTTTAATTGTGACTCACTGAAATTTTTAATTGAATTCATCTGTACTTCATTTCTAGCCTGAAGAACTAATGCAAATTTACCAAGATATACTGGCATCTAATTTTTAGAGCTTCAGCAGGGCCTTCATACCCATTCTTAATTTTTATAATAAATGTATAAGGTATTGTCCTCATTCTTTACTTAGTATGTCATTCACAGCACTATACAATTAGGCTATGTAGCACACATGACAAAAATCAGATACTTACTCCAACATCACGCTTATAAATTACGTTTGCTCCCTCTAAAGCAATCTTCCTTAAGTTCAAATGGCATCTTGTTCTAAAAACACATACTACATTTGTAATTAGAATGTCCAGTGCAACATCACTGTCTGCATCCATTGGGGTAGTTTAAAAACTTGGCTTCCCACCACGAAGATCACATCCTGAGAAATAAAAACAAACAAATAATTGAACTCAAATGTTCTGTTACTGTTAATATTTTCGTCACAAGGAATTGAAAACTAAAATGCAAGAAGTAGATCTCTATTTTTTATTTTTCAAATGTTATTCAAATCACGTCCTTTCTTTTCCCCATGAAAAAGGTCACTTTCTAAAAGATAACGTGTCATAGAAAGTCTTTGAAAACCTGAATCTAACTTTTATTCCTTAAAACCAATCAGTAACTTTTACATGCCAGGAACTTGCCAGACTTAACTCTCGCAACTCGCCTTTACAGCCACCACTTTCCAGGTGTGTCACGGCTACGGTGATTCTCCAAACACACCATGTTCAAGGGCTGGACTCTATGCGGTCCCAATGTCCAACCATTAATGGGACTAAAACCCACCTCATACAACTTGAAAGGGCTATATAAAGAATGACCTACTTTTTCTCTATTCTGGTAGGGCCACTGACTTTCTTAAGTTTTAAGACACAGCAATGTTAATAATAACATTCATTAACAGACTTTCTTCATTTACTAGTCATTCATTCATTAATCACTTACTGAAAACCTCTACACACTGAAGAGACTGGAGAAAAACAGAAATAAGGCAAGGCCTTTCGTCCTGAAGCAGCTCACCAGGCTGTGTACCTACGGGGAATCTCTAACAAACAACTGCTCAGCACAATACCACTTTTACCAAGATCCCAACCTTACAGAATGCCCATCTTTTCAAAACAATGCCAGGATCATTTCCAAAAGCAAACGAAAATGAGCCTAGTTTTTACTAAGTACACGATCTAAGTCTGGCTAAAATATTTTCTCTTTGAGTATCCACATCTTAAAAAATAAGCAATGGTAATTCAGTTGACCTATCCCACAAAGAGAAAAACCAGAAAATGGTAACAATGCTATTATAATTATCTTTATAATTCCTTGAAGCACAATATGAAAAAGAACTAGTATTCTTTATAAGGATTCAAATTATATGACTAAAAAATGAAGCCAAGAGTCCAAATTTAAAAAAAAATTCTACCTTGTTTTTCTGCCTTTTAGTTTCTGGTAGGACACAATGAGAAGTCAGGTGGAGACTTTTAGCATCTCTGTAGGATCCTACAGCATTGAACTCTGTATCATTTGAACCCCAACTTCATTCTATTTTCTTTCTTCTATTTAGTTCAATCTACCTATCTTTTTGTTTTTCTGTTCTTTGTGCTTGAGCAACCTCAAATGATTCTTGGGTACAAGAGGTGGGGACAGGGGTGGCAGTGGCATCTGAGGGATAGATACATAGGTGGACAGATTAATAAACAGAGGACGGAAGCAGTTATAAGTGACGATCTTTAAGTGCACATTCAACGTTCGACTCACCACTGACTATTCGGAGGACACGGGCCAATTATACCATCTATCTGTGTCTTGGTTTTCTCACCTATGCCATGAAATGGACAGTGCCTAACAGAGAGTGCCATGGGAATTACATAAAATGTATGAAAAGTACTTAACACATAACACATATACTTGGAAAATAGTAACACAAAAAATAACAGTGATTAGGGGTAAAAGTTTAAGTCCAAGTCCACAGGTAGAGCAGAAGTTTCTTAGCCATCACTTTGCATGATTATATCATAACCCAGATATTGCTCCACTTGCTACTTTCCTATTAGAACTCTGAAATAACTGAGGCAGAGGCTCCTGACTGCTCACCCCAACACCCATTTCACCCCTCCTTCACAATGAACAGAACCCAGATGTCTAGCTGGATACATTGTGGCAGGAAAAAAAAAATTCTATACATTTTAGCCTCCCTGGCAACAGACATTCCCCAAGAGGACACAAGCGCTGCACTGTCAAAGAAACCTAAAACACTATGGCTTCATGACTTTTGAGAAGCCTGCTCAGAGGGACCGAATTAACCAGAAGACCCTTTTGCCTTTCTGCTCTTCTTCACTCTTGCTGGATGGAGTCTGGATGTGAGGGCTGGAATTCAAGAAGCCATTCGGGATCATGAGATGGGCTCGGAAGAACAGTAAGAGAAGGAGCCTGTGACCCTGATACTGTGAAACTCCTTGTCACCCCCATCATTTTCTAATTCTAGACTTTATGAATGTGAGGGGGAAATCAATTTCTATTTTAAGCCCTCCTGGTAGACTTTAGCTACATGCAGCCAAATCTAATCTGACTGATACACATCCCAAGATAAGAGGCCACAAAAAGCATGACTTAAAAGAGAAATTACATATTAAGGAACTATGTTGAATTTACCGCCTCACACAGACTTTTTACATCAAACAGGCTACAACAAATGATTCAGATCTCCTACTCTGAGTATTAACTGCTGAACTGTCTGGAAAGACTACAAGGATAACATACAAGGTAAAAATAAGTCAAGAAACAAGGGGGAACACAAACTTTGAGAATGCAAAGAAGCCTTGAAATTAATCAAAATTTGATGATAGTTTCCATACATTAGCAACTTAAAATCTAAAAATAAAGTCATGGGCATAGATAAGTTAGCAAGTATTCATATTTTAGATAAGCATCCTAGCAAACAGTCTCAGAAGATATATCATTGATTTAAGAGGTTTTAAATCAAGAGTAAAATATGAGAAAGTCATTACTAAGGAAAACAATGAGGCAGGAATACTACATGAAAACTCCAGATTTTAAAAGCAGTACTAAAAAAGAGATGAATTTGCAAACAGTTTATCTATCTTGTAAAACAAGAGTAGTACTGAGTATTAAAAAGATTCACTTCTTACAGCTAAGCACTTCATATCACTTTTAAGTAGGATAATTCAAATGGCAATCTAGTGAAAGAGACAAATCTCAATTTCTACAGAGCATCTGACAGCCTATCATAGTCCTTCCAATTCTGAATGAAGCTAAATCATTTATCAATGTGTGAAAAATTTTACCTGAGTAAACTTAACTCTCAGCATTAAAGAGGAATGAATTGATTACCTCTAAAATTAGTTCAGAAGGCTTACATTATTCCTAAAACATACACATAACTTTTTTATTAATTAATTTAAATCACTGCAGATGGTGACTGCAGCCATGAAATTAAAAGACGCTTGCTCCTTGGAAGAAAAGCTATGACAAACTTAGACAGCATATTAAAAAGCAGAGACATTACTTTGCCTACAAAGCTCTATAAAGTCAAAGCTATGGTTTTTCCAGTAGTTATGTATGGATGTGAGAGTTGGACTATAAAGAAAGCTGAGCACTGAAGAACTGATGCTTTTAAACTGTGGTGTTGGAGAAGACTGTTGAGAGTCCCTTGGACTACAAGGAGATCCAACCAGTCCATCCTAAGGGAGATCAGTCCTGAGTGTTCACTGGAAGGACTGATGTTGAAGCTGAAACTCCAATACTTTGGCCACCTGAAGTGAAGAACTGACACACTGGAAAAGACCCTGATGCTGGGAAAGACTGAAGGCAGGAGGAGAAGGGGACGACAGAGGATGAGATGGTTGGATGGCATCACTGACTTGATGGACATGAGTTTGAGCAAGCTCCAGGAATTGGTGATGGACAGGGAAGCCTGGTGTGCTGTAGTCCATAGGGTTGCAAAGAGTTGAACATGACTGAGCAACTGAACTGAACTTAGTTTTTAATTGAAGGATAACTGCTTTACAGAATTTTGTTGTTTTCTGTTAAACCTCAACATGAATCAACCATAGGTATACATATGTCCCCTTCCTCATGAACCTCCCTCCCATCTCCCTCCCCATCCCACCCCTCTAGGTTGATATAGAGCTCCTGTTTGAGTTCCCTGAGACATATAGCAAATTCCCATTGGCTATCTATTTTACATATTATAATGTAGTTTCCATGTTACTCTCTCCATACATCTCACCCTCTCCTCTCCTCTCCCCATGTCCATAAGTCAGTTCTCTATGTCTGTTTCCCCACTGCTGCCCTGAAAATAAATTCTTTGGTACCATCTTTCTAGATTCCGTATATATGCATTAGTATACGATATTTATCTTTCTCTTTCTGATTCTGTATAATAGGCTCTAGGTTCATCCACCTCATTGGAACTGATTCAACGGTGTTCTTTTTTATGGCTGAGTAATATTCCATTCCAAAAACAATACCCAGCTGTGGATGTAACTGGTGATAGAAGCAAGGTCTGATGCTATTAAGAGCAATATTGCATAGGAACCTGGAATGCCAGGTCCATGAATCAGGGCAAAATGGAAGTGGTCAAACAAGAGATGGCAAGAGTGAATGTTGACATTCTAGGAATCAGTGAACTAAAATGGACTGGAATGGGTGAATTTAACTCAGATGACCATTATATCTACTACTGCGGGCAAGAATCCCTCAGAAGAAATGGAGTAGCCATCATGGTCAACAAAAGAGTCCGAAATGCAGTACTTGGATGCAATCTCAAAAACGACAGAATGATCTCTGTTCATTTCCAAGGCAAACCATTCAATATCACAGTAATCCAAGTCCATGCCCCAACCAGTAACGCTGAAGAAGCTGAAGTTGAATGGTTCTATGAAGACCTACAAGACCTTTTAGAACTAACACCCAAAAAAGATGTCCTTTTCATTATAGGGGACTGGAATGCAAAAGTAGGAAGTTAAGAAACACCTGGAGTAACAAGCAAATTTGGCCTTGGAATACGGAATGAAGAAGGGCAAAGACTAATAGAGTTTTGCCAAGAAAATGCACTGGTCATAGCAAACACTCTCTTCCAACAACACAAGAGAAGACTCTACACATGGACATCACCAGATGGTCAACACCAAAATCAGATCGATTATATTCTTTGCAGCCAAAGATGGAGAAGCTCTATACAGTCAACAAAAACAAGACCAGGAGCTGACTGTGGCTCAGACCATGAACTCCTTATTGCCAAATTCAGACTGAAATTGAAGAAAGTAGGGAAAACCAATAGACCATTCAGGTATGACCTAAATCAAATCCCTTATGATTATACAGTGGAAGTGAGAAATAGATTTAAGGGCCTAGATCTGGTAGATAGAGTGCCTGATGAAAATGAGGTTCATGACAATGTACAGGAGACAGGGATTAAGACCATCCCCATGGAAAAGAAATGCAAAAAAGCAAAATGGCTGTCTGGGGAGGGCTTACAAATAGCTGTGAAAAGAAGAGAAGCGAAAAGCAAAGGAGAAAAGGAAAGATACAAGCATCTGAATGCAGAGTTCCAAAGAATAGCAAGAAGAGATAAGAAAGCATTCCTCAGCAATCAATGCAAAGAAATAGAGGAAAACAACAGAATGGGAAAGACTAGAGATCTCTTCAAGAAAATTAGAGAAACCAAGGGAACATTTCATGCAAAGATGGGCTCGATAAAGGACAGAAATGGTATGGACCTAACAGAAGTAGAAGATATTAAGAAGAGGTGGCAAGAATACACAGAAGAACTGTACAAAAAAGATCTTCACGACCCAGATAATCACGATGCTGTGATCACTCACCTAGAGCCAGACATCCTGGAATGTTAAGTCAAGTGGGCCTTAGAAAGCATCACTACAAACAAAGCTAGTGGAGGTGACGGAATTCCAGTTGAACTGTTTCAAATCCTGAAAGACGATGCTGTGAAAATGCTTCACTCAATATGCCAGCAAATTAGGAAAACTCAGCAGTGGCCACAGGACTGGAAAAGGTCAGTTTTCATTCCAATCCCAAAGAAAGGCAATGCCAAAGAATGCTCAAACTACTGCACAACTGCACTCACCTCACATGCTAGTAAAGTAATGCTCAAAATTCTCCAAGCCAGGCTTCAGCAATATGTGAACTGTGAACTTCCTGATGTTCAAGCTGGTTTTAGAAAAGGCACAGGAACCAGAAATCAAATTGCCAACAGCCGCTGGATCATGGAAAAAGCAAGCGAGTTGCAGAAAAACATCTATTTCTGCTTTATTGACTATGCCAAAGCCTTTGACTGTGTGGATCACAACAAACTGTGGAAAATTCTGAAAGAGATGGGAATGCCAGACCACCTGACCTGCCTCTTGAGAAATCTGTATTCAGGTCAGGAAGCAACAGTTAGAACTGGACATGAAACAACAGACTGGTTCCAAATAGGAAAAGGAGTACGTCAAGGCTGTATATTGTCACCCTGCTTATTTAACTTATATGCAGAGTACATCATGAGGAACATTGGACTGGAAGAAACATAAGCTGGAATCAAGATTGCTGGGAGAAATATCAATAACCTCAGATATGCAGGTGACACCACCCTTATGGCAGAAAGTGAAGAGGAACTCAAAAGACTCTTGATGAAAGTGAAAGAGGAGAGTGAAAAAGTTGGCTTAAAGCTCAACATTCAGAAAATGAAGATCATGGCATCCGGTCCCATCACTTCTTGGGAAATAGATGTGGAAACAGTGGAAACAGTGTCAGACTTTCTTTTTGGGGCTCCAAAATCACTGCAGATGGTGACTGCAGCCATGAAATTAAAAGCCGCTTACTCCTTGGAAGGAAAGTTATGACCAACTTGGATAGCATATTCAAAAGCAGGGACATTACTTTGCCAACAAAGGTCCATCTAGTTAAGGCTATGGTTTTTCCTGTGGTCATGTATGGATGTGAGAGTTGGACTGTGAAGAAGGCTGAGCGCTGAAGAATTGATGCTTTTGAACTGTGGTGTTGGAGAAGACTCTTGAGAGTCCCTTGGACTGCAAGGAGATCCAACCAGTCCATTCTGAAGCAGATCAGCCCTGGTATTTCTTTGGAAGGAATGATGCTAAAGCTGAAACTCCAGTACTTTGGCCACCTCATGTGAAGAGCTGACTCATTGGAAAAGACTCTGATGCTGGGAGGGATTGGGAGCAGGAGGGGAAGGGGACGACAGAGGATGAGATGGCTGGATGGCATCACTGACTCGATGGACGTGAGTCTGAGTGAACTCTGGGAATTGGTGATGGACAGGGAGGCCTGGCGTGCTGCGATTCATGGGGTCGCAAAGAGTTGGATATGACTGAGCGACTGAACTGAACTGAATATTCCATTGTGTATATGTACCACAACTTCTTTATCCACTCATCTGTTGATTGACATCTAGGTTGCTTCCATGTTCTAGCTATTGTAAACAGTGCTGCAAGGAACATTGAGGTCATTTGTCTTTTTCAATTTTGGTTTCCTCAGGGTATATGCTTAGGAGTGGGACTGTTGTGTCATATGGTAGCAGGGCAGGGGGCACTGAATGCAGCAGAGCATGCAGGGGACCTTTGAAGGAAGTTGCTATTATCTTCATTACCTTCACCATAGTTTGCCTCCAGGTCAAAAAAGAGCCAGAGAACACTGCCTCCCTCATCAGCAGAAAACTGGATTAAAGATTTACTGAGCATGGCCCTGCCCATCAGAGCAAGACCCAGTTTCCCCCGTCAGTCTCTCCCATCAGGAAGCTTCCATAAGCCTCATTATCCATCAGAGGGCAGACAGAATGAAAATCACAATCACGGAAAACTAATCAAACTGATCACATGGACCACAGGCTTGTCTAATTCAACGAAACCATGAGCCATGCCACGTAGGGCCACCCAAGATGGATGGGTCATGCTGGAGAGTTCTGACAAAATGTGATCCACTGGAGAAGGGAATGGCGAACCGCTTCAGTATTCTTGCCTTGAGAACCCCATGAACAGTATGAAAAGGCAAAATGATAGGACACTGAAAGAGGAACTCCCCAGGTTGGTAGGTGCCCAAATTGCTACAGGAGATCAGTGGAGAAATAACTCCAGAAAGCATGAAGAGACAGAGCTAAAGCAAAAACAACACCCAGTTGTGGATGTGACTGGTGATGGAAGTAAAGTCCAATGCTGCAAAAAACAATACTGCATAGGAACCTGGAATGTTAGGTCCACGAATCAAGACAAATTGGAAGTGGTGAAACAGGAGATGGAAAGAGTGAACATCGACATTTTAGGAATCAGTGAACTAAAATGGACTGGAATGGGTGAATTTAACTCAGATGATCATTGTATCTACTACTGTGGGCAAGAATCCCTTAGAAGAGATGGAGTAGCCATCATAGTTAACAAAAAAAGTCCAAAATGCAGTTCTTTGGTGCAATCTCAAAAATGACGGAATGATCTCTGTTCGTTTCCAAGGCAAACCATTCAATATCACAGTAATCCAAGTCTAGGCTCCAACCAGTAATGCTGAAGAAGCTGAAGTTGAATGGTTCTATGAAGACCTACAAGACCTTCTAGAACTAACACCAAAAAAGGATGTCTTCTTCATCATAGGGGACTGGAATGCAAAGTTAGGAAGTCAAGAAACACCTGGAGTAACAGGCAAATTTGGCCTTGGAGTACAGAATGAAGCAGGGCAAAGGCTAACAGAGTTTTCCCAAGAGAAACCACTGGCCATAGCAAACACCCACTTCCAATAACACAAGAAAAGCCTCTATGCATGGACATCACCAGATGATCAATATCAAAATCATAATGACTATATTCTTTGCAGCCAAAGATGATACAGTCAGCAAAAATAAGACCGGGAGCTGACTGTGGCTCAGATCATGAACTCCTTATTGCCAAATTCCAACTTAAATTGAAGAAAGTAGGGAAACCACTGGACCATTCAGGTATGACTTAAATCAAATCCCTTACAATTATACAGTGGAAGTGACAAATAGATTCAAGGGATTAGATCAGCTAGACAAAGTGCCTGAAGAACTATGGACGGAGGTTGGTGATACTGTACAGGAGGCAGTGATCAAGACCATGCCCAAGAAAAAGAAATGCAAGAAGGCAAAATGGCTGTTTAAAGAGGCCTTACAAATTGCTGAGAAGAAAAGCTAAAGGCAAAGGAGAAAATGAAAGATATAGCCATTTGAATGCAGAGTTCCAAAGAATAGCAAGGAGAGATAAGAAAGTCTTCCTCAGTGATCAATGCAAAGAAATAGAGGAAAACAATAGAATGGGAAAGACTAGAGATCTCTTCAAGAAAATCAGAGATACCAAGGGAAGATTTCATGCAAAGATGGGCTCGATAAAGAACAGAAATGGTATAGGCCTAACAGAAGCAGAAGATGTTAAGAAGAGGTGATAAGAATACACAGAAGAACTGTACAAAAAAGATTTTCATGACCCAGATAACCACAATGGTGTGATCACTCATCTAGAGCCAGACATCTTGGAATATGAAGTCAGGTGGGCCTTAGGAAGCATTACTACGAACAAAGCTAGTGGAGGTGATGGAATTTCAGCTAAGCTATTTCAAATCCTAAAAGATGATGCTGTGAAAGTGCTGCACTCAATATGCCAGTAAATTTGGAAAACTCAGCAGTGGCCACAGGACTGGAAAAGGTCAGTTTTTATTCCAATCCCAAAGAAAGGCAATGCCAAAGAATGCTCAAACTACTGCACAATTGCACTCATCTTACACGCTAGCAAAGTAATGCTCAAAATCTTCCAAGCCAGGCTTCAACAGTATGTGAATCTTGAACTTCCAGATGTTCAGATTCTAGATTTAAAAGAGGCAGAGGAACCAGAGATCAAATTGCCAACATCCGCTGGACCACATATAAAGTAAGAGAGTTCTAGAAAAATATCTACTTCTGCTTTATTGACTACACCAAAGCCTTTGACTGTGTGGATCACAATAGACTGTGGAAAATGCTTAAAGAGACTGGAATACCAGATCACCTTACCTGCCTCCTGAAAAATCTGTATGCAGGTCAAGAAGCAACAGTTAGAACTGGACATGGGACAACAGACTGGTTCCAAATTGGGAAAGGAGTACATCAGGCTGTATATTGTCACCCTGCATATTTAACTTATACGCAGAGTACATCTCTGCATATAAGTACAGAGTGAAATGCCAGGCTGGATGAAGCACAAGCTGGAATCAAGACTGCCGGGAGAAATATCAGTAACTTCAGATATGCAGATGACACCACCCATGGCAGAAAGCAAAGAACTAAAGAGCTTTTTGATGAAAGTGAAAGAGGAGAGTGAGAAAGTTAGCTTAAAACTCAACATTCAGCAAACTAAGATCATGGCATTTCGTCCCATTCAGTCAGTTCAGTTCAGTTCAGTCGCTCAGTCGTGTCCGACTCTTTGCGACCCCATGAATCGCAGCATGCCAGGCCTCCCTGTCCATCACCAGCTCCCGGAGTTCACTCAGACTCACGTCCATCGAGTCAGTGATGCCATCCAGCCATCTCATCCTCTGTCGTCCCCTTCTCCTGCCCCCAATCCCTCCCAGCATCAGAGTCTTTTCCAGTGTGTCAACTCTTCGCATGAGGTGGCCAAAGTTCTGGAGTTTCAGCTTCCATTACTTCATGGCGATTAGATGAGGAAACAATGGAAAGAAACAGTGAGTGACTTTATTTTTTGGGGCTCCAAAATCACTGCAGATGATATAGCCATGAAATTCAAAGACACTTGCTCCTTGGAAGAAAAGCTATGACAAACCTAGACAGCATGTTAAAAAGCAGAAACATTACTTTGCCAAAAAGGTCCATCTAGTCAATGCTCTGGTTTTTCCAGTAGTCATGTATGGATGTGAGAGCTGGACTATAAAGAAATGAACTGTGGTGTTGGAGAAGACTCTGGAGAGTCCTTGGGACCACAAGGAGATCAAACCAGTCAATCCTAAAGAAAATCAGTCCTGAATATTCATTGGAAGGACTGATGCTGAAGCTGAAGCCCCACTACTTTGGCTACCTGATGCAAAGAGCTGACTCACTGGAAAAGCCCCTGATGCTGGGAAAGACTGAAGGTAGGAGGAGAAGGGGATGACAGAGGAGGAGACCGTTGGATGGCATCACGGACTTGATTGACATGGGTTTGAGTATGCTCTGGGAGTTGGTGATGGACAGGGAATCCTGGGTGCTGCAGTCCATGGGGTCACAGAGTTGGACATGACTGAGTGACTGAACTGAACTGAACTCATGGTGGTTTCTGCCTTATGGCAGAAAGCGAAGAATAATTAAAGAGCCTCTTGATGAAAGTGAAAGTGGAGAGTGAAAAAGCTGGCTTAAAACTCAACATTCAGAAAACAAAGATCATGGCATCCAGTCCCATCACTTCATGGCAAATAGATGGGGAAACAATGGAAACAGTGGCAGACTTTATTTTCATGGGCTCCAAAATCACTGCAGATAATGACTGCAGCCATGAAATTCAGACGCTTGCTCCTTAAAAGAAAAGCTATGACAAATCTAGACAGCACATTAAAAAGCAGGGACATTATTTTGCCAACAAAAGTCCATCTAGTCAAGGCTATGGTTTTTCCAGTAGTCATGTATGGATGTGAGAGCTGAACCATAAAGAAAACTGAGTGCTGAAGAATTGATGCTTTTGAACTGTGGTGTTGGAGAAGACACTTTCGAGTCCCTTGGACTGCAAGGAGATCCAACCAGTCCATTCTGAAGGAGATCAGCCCTGGGATTTCTTTGGAAGGAATGATGCTGAAGCTGAAACTCCAGTACTTTGGCCACCTCATGCGAAGAGTTGACTCAATGGAAAAGACTCTGATGCTGGGAGGGATTGGGAGCAGGAGGAGAAGGGGACGACAGAGGATGAGATGGCTGGATGGCATCACTGACTTGATGGATGTGAGTCTCAGTGAACTCCGAGAGTTGGTGATGGACAGGGAGGCCTGGCGTGCTGCAATTCATGGGGTCGCAAAGAGTCAGACACGACTGAGCGACTGAACTGAACTGAAATGAATAATGAGTGATATTTAGCATCTTTTCATGTGTTTGTTGGCCATCTGTATGTCTTCTTTGGAGAAATGTCTGTTAGGTCTTTTTCCCACTTTTTGATGGGGTTGTTTGTTTTTCTGATATTGAGTTGTATGAGCTGCTTGTATATTTTGTAAATTAATCCTTTGTCAGTTGTTTCATTTGCTCTTATTTTCTCGCATTCTGAAGGCTGTCTTTTCACCTTGCTTATCGTCTCCTTTGCTGTGCAAAAGCTTTTAAGTTTAATCAGGTCCCACTTGTTTACTTTAAAACATACCCATAACTTTTAAAACACAGTTTAAACACACACATACACAGCTACAACTATAAAAAAGATGGGGAGAATTAACTGAACTGAACTGAGGGGAGAAATAGACCAAATTGCTTGTAACTATGGTACCTATAGTTCCCTATGGTACCTTGAAGTTCCCTGATAGTTCCCACAGTAAAGCGTCTGCCTACAATGTGGGAGACCTGGGTTCGATCCCTGGGTCAGGAAGATCCTCTGGAGAAGGAGATGGCACCCCACTCCAGTACTCTTGCCTAGAAAATCCCATGGACAGAGGAGCCTGGTAGGCTACAGTCCATGGGGTTGCAAAGAGTCGGACATGACTGAGCAACTTCACTTTTCATGGTACCTATAGTTAAACATCTATTTCACTTATTATATTCTGAAGGTTAAAGACTACATCTTAAACTCACATTCATGACTTGGCACCATATCTCATACATTGAAAATGTTCTATTACTATTTCGTGAATAAATGCTACAAAATCCAACAGTTCAATCTTCAGGTTAAATTAAAATTCTCATTAGCTAGAATCCCAAACTACTATTTTTTTTAATATTGGGTATGGAAAAAAAAAAAAGCAAAACTAAAAGCTCCTGAAGAAAGTGCTTCAGGTCAAGTCCAGCCTGCTTTAAAGTCAAAATGGAACCATCAATTTGAAGCAAAATGAATCCAAAACAGAGTGAGTGCCACTAGTCTACTAAATCTCAGAATTGAGGTAAACTAAACATAATAGTGTTTACTTGATGATAATACATAATTATTAAAGAAAAACAACATGTAACAGAAAGAAAAAAAGAAACTAAAAGCAAGCCTGAAATTTCAGTTCCAAAGCCACTCATTCTCATTTAAATGAAGAAGAGCTAAGAGTCTTTTTCTTCCCTACATGCCCCTTAATATCCATGAAAATGCATATGTAGTGTTCTTTACTATATTTCATGATGGCTTACACATTTAAAACTTTTAAACTTGTTTGCATGCATCCAAGGGAAATAGGTCTCAGCAAATCCACAAAAAAGAACACCATTTTAAAGTGGCATTTAAATTTACAAAGCTGTTAAGCCTGCTAACACTATAGCACAAAATACTTAAGACAACATAAATGACAAAAACAAACATCTATGTTCCTACCACCCAGCTTAAAAAATATAATTTACAATACAATGGATGTCTCCCCTCCTGCTCTTCTCCTAGATAAGGTCCTCAATTCCTTTCTCTGGAGAAAACTCTATTCTCACGGAACTGTTTCATCATTCTCATATATTCCTCTTAAGGTTATGACATACACACTGTATCCTTGGACCCAATAAATCATTAAAAAAATACATTAATGGATTTGGCTTGCTAATACTTCATTTGGGATTAATACATCTATTTTTGTAAGCAGAATTTACCTATAATCTTTTCTTGGACTTTATCTGGTTTGAGTATCATTCATGGTGATACCACACTTACTAGACAAGTTAGGTTGCTTTCTTCTTTTAAAAAAAAAAAAAAAAAAATCTCTGGAAGACAGTTTTAGAAGACCTTATTTGAAAACTATCTTGACCTGTTTCTTGGTTCCTTTTTTTAAAAGGTTAATTCAATGTAAGAGTTTTAAGACATTTGATATCTTCTATTTCTTCCTTGATCAGTTTTCCCAAATTAAATTTTCTTGGGAAATTTTCCAGTTCTTCTAAAATTTAACATTTTATCGCATATAATTTTTCGTGGTTTTCCTACAAATTTTAAAAACTCAACTTCAGTATACTTATCTCTTCATCATAGTATCATTTATCCCTGATTTTTTTTTCTATCATCAATCTTGCTGAAAAGTTTTTCTATTTTTTGTTTGTTCAAAGGACAAACTATTGGTAGTTCGATCCTCTTTATTAAATTTTTTTTTTTCCTTGTGTTCTTCCTTCTACAGATCTACTCTTTTCTTGATTTCTTATATTGGAAAGTAAGCTGGATGCTTAATATGTCAGTTTTGAACTTTTTCTCTTTTCTTGTATGAGCATTTACAGGAGTGATAACCAAGTGCATTCAGTATTTCTGAAGTTGGATATATAATGTTTTCACTATCCCTTGATTCTAACAATAGTTGCATTTCCATTATTATTTTTCTTAAGACTACTTATTAATTATTTATCTTTAGACATATATAGCTTTAAAATCACTAGCAATGAGGAAGTGCTAACTTAAAAGAATGAGATACCACTACTCATACTGGTAAACATCAAACATTGCTGATGAATGCATCTTGAGAAATTATTCAACTGAGCAAAGTATAAATAAAGATATACTGCAATTCTGTTAATAGCAGAAACCTACGTGCCAATGCAGAAGGGGTTGGTTAAATAAAGTATAGCCCAGTCTAATAAAACAGACTACTAAACTGACTTTACAAATTATAACTACATGGATATAGACAGAGGTTCATAATGTGAAAACAAACATACATTTGATAGAGTTCATTTTGGTTTATATATCTACGTATGTACTAAAAATGCCAAAATGTTCACAATTATTCTATTCAGAGAACTGGCAACAGGGTGACTTTGGTAATTTCCCCACTGTCCAAAGCCTAATAGTAAGACGTGATTTAACAAGGCGTTTTGTCCTGTTTCTCAAGTAAATGCCAAATATGAGTTTGTCAAGTATTTCCTTCTAATAAAAAGCAAAGTTGAAAGTTGAAGCTGTCCTACTTCAGGAAATAACATATTTCTAGCATTGTATTAAGATACACTACTGAGTTGAAGCAGATTTTTATGGACAAGTTAGGTCCTCCTGGTGGTATTCCAACCACAACCTTAAAGCATCAACTGGAAAACATCGCCACCTCCTGGTTTTTAAGACAAATTACATCCAACACTGCTACATTTAAAATTTCCCACTGGAGGAAAGAAGGAAATGGCAACCCACTAGTCAGTGTTCTTGTCTGGGAAATGGCATAGACATGAAGGAGCCTGGTGGGCTGCTACAGTCCATGGGGTCACAAATGAGTCGGACAGGACTTAGCAACTGAGCACACTAGGAAAGATATTTTAAACTAAAAGGGCACAATAAGCATTGTTATGAAAACAAAGCAAAAATAGCCCTAAAATCTAACCAAAAGCCAAAAGAATAAAGTAAAATAAAACTGAGAATACAGAACAGTAGATTCTGGCTACTTTTAAGTGTACTTAAGTTGGATCTGAGGATACGGCAGGCAGGTCCTCTAAGGTTTAACCACAGAACTACTCTCCATGATTTGAGAAATGGCAGACAGAGGCAGACTGGACACAGTCCAGCTGCAAACACAGCGTGAGCCCAGGTGGTGTCCTGGGGGTCGTTCTTTTCTACAAACAAGACACGCCACCCAAACTAACTGCATATTCTTTATAAACTTCCCAAAATAGCAGTTTAGGAAAGAGACATTTTGTGTTCCTGATTCCAACAGATTACTCAACCATCTCTCAATACACACCTGTGACCGAGATGGAGAAAGGCTAATATTCTGCCTGTTACAAAGAGGGTCTTCTTTCACATAGATTTAATATTAATAGTACACCATAAACCTTATAAAACAGGGTGCTGACCTAGTGTTCACATTTAGGTATGTGACACTGGGTAAGTTACCTAACCTCTGTCTTAAGTCCTAATTTTCTCTTCTCTTCTCACCCATCTTACCTCCCAGGGTATTTTTAAGAAGTAAGGACTAATTATCTGTGTCAAGTACACAGCATACTGTATGTATTCACTAAATGGTAACTATTGCCATTTAATGGATTCACAGGTAGAATATTGCAACCAGATGGTATTAAGGAACTGACACAAAACTTGAGAACAATCATAGTGATAGAAAAAAACAAACAAACAGACCATAATAGGTTAGGCAGGGGTCAGTAACATAACAATCCGTGGGCCAGGCCCTGATTTTTTTTTTTTTTTAAATCTTACTGAAACAGTCATGCTCATGTGTTTACTTAATGACTATGTGGCAGAGCTGAGCAGTTGTTAAAGCGAAAGTGAAAGGCACTCAGTGGTGTCTGAATCTTTGCTACCCCATGGACTATACAGTCCATGGAATTCTCCCGGCCAGAATACTGAAGTGGGTAGCCTTTCCCTTCTCCAAGGGATCTTCCCAACCCAGGGATCAAACCCAGGTCTCCTGCATTGCAGGCGGATTCTTTACCAGCTGAGCCACAAGGGAAGCCCTAGCAGTTGTGACAAAGACCAAAAGACCCACAAGCCTAAAGTAGTTACTATATGGTCCTCTAAGAAAAAGTTTGCAGATCCCCGGGCTAGTGCAATGGGGCAGTATCAATAAAATGACATCTAATGTAAATAAAGTTTACATTTTTATTAAGATGAACAAAACATCTGTATACCATGGTCCCTGATTGGCTCCTGGTTTGAACAAAACAGGTGTTAAGATCTGAATACGATAGATAATTTGAGTATATTAGATAGTATTAGGGAACTGCTATTAATTTTCCTAGGCCAAATAATAGAGTGGTCATACAGACGATTATGCTTATTTTTTAATATGCATATTCAAATAGTCAAGGGAAAAATGCCATGTCTGGAATCACTATCTGAACTCAGTAACAAACAGATTTGGTAAAGTTTCAGATGATCCCCTCAATATCTAGCATCTTGCCACAGGAACCAAACAAATTTGGACAATTTGAGTACAGAATAGATCTGGATCATAGGTATAATTTTAAGACAAAGAAATGCCATATTACTGCCTCAACTCTTAACAATGATTAAATCTAGGCGAAAGGGTATAAGGGTATTCATCACACTGCTCTCCCTACATTTTGGTCTAAAAAAATGTCCATAATAATTTTTAAAAGCTGTTTAAAAAGAAAAACAAATTTCCTCACAAATAGGCCACACTAAGACAATGTGGGCATTAATTATATATATATTTTTTAAAAGAAAAACCAGATCAGATAAGAGTATTCAGAGCAAAGAAATTACTAGCCTCTTTGCTACTAAAACATCTAGAATATCCTGACCTTATCATTTAAAGAGGCCACCGATATCCAGATATCCAGAGGAAAGTAGGGTGGCGTGAGATATAAAAATACTTGTGAGGAAAGTCTCAGGATATTTAGCACAAGACAGGAAAGACAGCAGTTGCTTTCAGATGTCTGAATAAAAAGGAAACTGAAAAATCCAAATGAAGGCCCAGAGGAGACCTGATGAAGCCACACCAAAAACCAAATACCTGCAACGCAGTAGGCTCCATGGAAGATAAGTGGCCAAAAAAACGGAGGCAGGGCAAGACGAACTGGAGTGTTAGAGAATGAGTTTTTTATTCGGTAAAAGATGTGACTAGATGGTTTCTAAGATGCCCATCTAACTCTCAAATCCCAGGATTCCAACATCTTAGATGAAGACATACTCTAGACACATCTAGGAATTACATACTAAATTTCAATTTTCAGTCTAGAACTATTATGTAGTTTAGTTAAATTGACAACCCATTCTGAACTCCCCACTTTTCCTACAACAAGCACTTGCATTCAAATGGACAATACAGAGAGGAAGTTAGACGCACCGAGGGCCAACAGCACAGGCAGATGACCAAACTGCAAAATCCGTCTGACCTGGTGACATCGCATCGTGAAGACACTTCTGTGTGTGGCCCAACAGCTTATACTTTATACCAACAGTTCTTGGTGTTGGCGTTTTTGTGTTCTAGCCACATGCAGAAAATTTTATTAACAATATGCCTGACCACAAAAATCCTTGTATATTCTAAAGGAAAGGATTCTGAAGGAAAGGATCATATAGTTAAAAAACATATTATAAAACTATCATATAGTTAAAAAACATCATATAAAAAACAGTTAACAAATGCTTAAGTAAAAGAGAAAGTATGTACAAAACCGTAATTTGTTGTTGTTCCATTGCTAAGTCTTGACCAACTCTTCGTGACCCCATGGACTGCAGCACGCCAGGCTTGCCTGTCCTTCACTCTCTCCCAGAGTTTGCCCAAACTCACGTCCATTGAGTTGGTGATGCCATCCTCTATCTTCACTACATATGTATCTACCTTTTACCTTTGACTTTTTCTAAATACCAATTCTGAAGACTGGTGTATCAGAATAGTTATTACAATTTTTAAAAATCTACATCAAGAAAATTACAAATACTGTTTTTCTCTAGTTTTTATTTTACATTGGAGTACAGTTAATTCACATGTCGTGTTCCTTTCAAGTGCACAGCAAAATGATTTAGTTACACATATACATACATCTATTCTTTTTCAGATTCTTTTCCCTTATAGATTATTACAGAGAAAGGTACAGGTTTTTAAACAACTCTGATGGTTGCCAGCAACCATCTATTTAAAAAATCAGTAAGGAGAAGTATATTTTATGTTTCAGTCAATAAAAATATCTGTAATGATGCCTAAAAGGCGGTGGAGGAAGATTTAAACAATGCTGATTTTCAGAATGAGTGCTTAAGTCACTGGTTTACACTATCATAAAAAAGTTCCAGTACAAAAACAAATCCGCCTGCAATGCTGGAGACCTGAGTTTGATCCCTGGGTTGGGAAGATCCCCTGGAGGAGGGCATGGCAACACACTCTAGTATTCTTGCCTGGAGAATCCACATGGACAGAGGAGCCTGGTGGGCTACAGTCCATGGGGTTGTAAAGAGTTGGACACAACTGAGCAACTAAGCATTTTGCAATTTGAGAATACATAATCTAATACTTACTTACAATGTTTAAACAGTAGCCTGTTAAAGGATTTCACTATTTTAATAAGTACTAAAATGTATCTGTGAAGTAAAAAAACTTGGGTGTTAAGGTGTGGACTCTAAAATGGATGCTATGTGACACAAACTGACTCTAAACTGTTCTTACCTTTATATGCAAAATACAAACAACACTATTTACTCACCATATGACTGATTTGAGGGATTAATGAGCACCTCACAAATTATAATAGCGTGGGGTTTAGTCGCTAAGTTGTGTCTGAGCCCTTGACACCTCATGGACTGTAGCCCACCAGGCTCCTCTGTCTATGAGACTTTTCAGGCAAGAATACTGGAGCAGGTTGCCATTTCCTTCTCCAGCACAAATTATAATATGCTCTATTAAAGTAACATTACACTAGTCAATGCTAACATTAATTTTAACTAATGTACTATTATAAGAGGATAAAGTATATTTTGATGAATACAACTTGAAATTTGGGGATTCAAATTCAAAGATGAAGAAATCTGGCATAGAGATTCCTTACTATGTAAAAGAAAAATTTATTTTGGCTAGATTTCTTAGTATTTCAAATAAGTGGTCTTAACATATGATTTTTAAAGATTATATGTCATTTTCTGATTACATAAGAAATATTTAAAGAAAAAAGTCATCTATAGTCCCACCACTGTGATAATTACTACTGTTTTTCTATGCTCATATGGGCACATGTTTTTAGGCTGCTAAGTCCACATACTTATTTGTATATACTAAACAAGGTTGAGATCATATGCATATGCTGTTGCATCTAGTCAACAAAAGATTTTGTAAAAATATCTGCAACTTTTGCTAAGAAAAACAGCAATATTGAATTCATTAATTTTCCTTGAACACTAATGAAAGTGAACTTTTCAAATATTAATAGTTATATTTACTCTAGGCTAATTGCCTCATATTCTTTGCTCATTTTCCTTCTGAGATATCCTACTGATTTTATAAATGCTCATATGTAAAGAAGTATCAGTCTTTTGCCTGCTTATGCTATTTCTTCAGCTAAAAATGATTAATGCCTATTTTTACACCTGGCTTATTCCTACTTGTTCTACAAGTTACCTTCATTCATAATCAGTTCTGGAACAATAAACGGTAATCTAAGCATCAAGCCCCATCCTAGTGGATGGGGATCCAGTAGTGAGGAAGGCTTGGCAGAGGGGACAGCAGGCCTTCTTAGCTCTGAGAGGAATGTGAACTGTTCAGACGTGAAGAAGGGCCAGTCTGGCTAGAGTGGGAAGAGGGAAAGGGGCACGAGACCAGGCTGGAGGTGCAGGGAGGGGTTAAGTCCTGCCTTCCAGACCATGTTAAGGATTTTCACATTTATTCCAAGAAACTGGTGGACTAAAGAGAAGCAAGAAATGACATAACATATTTGCTTTTCATGAGACTCTATCATTGCCATTTCTTTAACAAGAGAATGGGATGCAAGGCAAGAAAGGGCAGAAAACTCAGTCACGTCCACCGCTGCGGTCCTGGTGAGAAGGGACAGTAGTGGGAGCAGGGTGGATGAAGAGGCAAAGCGGTAGGTCAGAGAGAGACTTCTTTAGCAGTCAGAGGGAACAGAACTTTGCGACTGATACGGAGAAGAGGAAAATGGAGATGGAGTATGCCTCCAGGTTTGTGGCCTAAGACGCCGTCTACTGGGACAGACACACTGGAGGCAGAGCAGGTTTGCAAGGGGGTAAGGATTCTGATTTTGACCTGTTGATTTGAAGGAACTTGTGAGACATCCACAAGGAGAAACAATCAGGTAAGAGTCCACTGCTCAGGACAGGCCTAGGTCTAGACTGCAGGTGAAATCTTAGAAACCCACATGTAGAAGGTAATTAAAACCATGCTGGATAAAATAAGAAATCAAAGGTACTAAGACCTCTGGTCTCCAAGACTGAGCCAGGGCATCCATTACCATGATGGACACTCTGAGACCCATGACCATGCTGCCCGGGGACCCACTACACAGCACTTGCTCACACTACAGTGGAATTTCATATTTCAGTGTCTCCGTGATAGACAATAAGCTCCTCAGAAGAATGATCAATTCTTACTTATTTCTGTACCCAAGTCTTGGTATAGGTCCCAAGGCATGAAACACATTCAATGAAGTGTCTGTGAGAGGTTAACTGTTAGCTTGAGATTATTAAAAAGCAGTATCTCCAAACACGCACAGAGAAACAAGTTTTAAGAGCCCAGGCCCGGGAGCAGATTACTTGGGTTAAATCCAGACTCTACCACTTATCAGTCATATGGCTTGGGAAAGTTATTTAATGCCTTTGTGCCTCAACTTCCACATCCATAAAATAACAGGTAACAGCATCTACCGCCAAGTGTTGGGAAAACTAAAATTTCATGCAGACCATTTAGCATAGTACTTGTACATGATAAGCATTCAAATTTAGCTATTCTTATTGTTCTATTATTATATTCTTTCTTCATCTTCCATAGATAGAGAAACGTGCAAAAATGGAAAGGATTTCCAGTTATTCATTGTGGTCCTCCAGCTTTGGAATGCAAAAACAGATCATGTTGTTTCAGGTCTAAAAGCAAGGGTAAAAATAAAACAACTTTGATGTATCTGGTAAATGATATAAGGATTTAGAAAACAACTAAATTTAACAGTGAATTAAAAAAAAAAGCCCTAACAATAACAAAATCATCTCAAACCAACACAAAAAGTAGTTGTTGACTATGTCAGGTGTTTTTCTGGAGGGGGCAGTGGAATATGGGGGAGACGGAGACAGGAATAGACAAGAAGACAGAGTCTGACCAAGTCTACAACAAATTACAAAACAGACATTTTGCTAATGTTTACTTAGCTAGGTACCTGGAAAAATAGGAAAACCTCATTTAAAAAATCAGCAAGTTTATCTCTTTATACAGAATCTTGATATCTGCCTTAAGTTACCCATGATAAGTAACTACAATTTGTGACTAATCTCATCATTATGCTGATGCTATTAACACAGCAGACTCTTTTAAGATTATCGTTTTCTTTGCAAGTAAAAATGTTAATTCATGAGGTTGCTAACAAACTGAATAAACCCTCTTCCAGCTTGCGGCTGGTGTCAAGGCTGGCATGCATAAAGATCATTTTTCTCCATATTCTAATTTTTATTTCAAGGGTGTGAATGCAGCATTCAAGCTTGAACTTCTGACAGCTCATCAAGAATTTAATCCAGAGAAAGCACTGCAAGGTGAAAACACAACAGGCTGAATTTCGTATTTTGACAGTTTCCTTTCAACCACTTTTATAGGCTTACCTTTCATATGAAATGTCTGTTTTAATGGAGACAAACTGTTTAAGGTCTGGGTCATGTATGACTGCCATTTTAAAAACAGGAAGGTAAGATTATGAAATTAGCTATTTGGAAAACAGTGTACAGAGTTCAAACTTTTCTAGTTAAAAAACTGTTTTTGCTATTTAGTGAAAAAAAAAGCAACATTTAAATAAAAGCAAACAGGACTACAGAGTGAATACTTTCCACATGTTGGCACCATTAAGAATTTCTTGTTTTACTCAGAAATGGGCAGATCTTTCACTGATTGAGGGCTGTATCATCCAAAGAAGACATATGTGTACAACTCGGCTAAAGATCAGAAGAAAGCCACAAAAAATATTTTGAATTAGAAATTCAAATTCAATGTAAAAAGGACTACAGGGAACTGATTTAAAACTAGCATGACAGTAAGGTAAGTAACTGATGATAATGTACAAGAAAGTGTTCTAACACAGAATACACAAGAGTGATAAGGAGGTTTTCTGATGGGTACACTGGTTCTTAATTCTAAGAAAAAGCCAAAACAAAACAAAATAAAAGCTATAAAAGAGGCACAAGCCCCAGAGATATTGATTAACTAACCTTTGCACGGCCCTGATTTTAAAAACATTTCCAAGTTGTTTCTAATGGGGCAGTCAGTTGAGAACCACTGGGCTGAAACGCCACAACAGGTCAACAAAATGATGGAACTTCCCTCTCAGTAGGTCCTTAAAATGGGTTATAGTCTCACACCAGGGCTGTTTATCATAGAGAACATCAAGATTTCTGCACTGTTTCCCATGTGTGGCTTCCTTAACTTGGATTCATGCCTTAAATTGTCACAATCTGCCTTCTGCCTCTGCCTGGGATAAAGTGTTACAAAAAACTGCTCCTTGCTGAATCCAGTGTCACCACTGACACTTCTTTTTATTGGACTACTCCAGAGCATAAAGCCGAAGAAGGTGCTGGCACCCCACTCCAGTACTCTTGCCTGGAAAATCCCATGGATGGAGGAGCCTGGTAGGCTGCAGTCCATGCGGTCGTGAAGAGTCGGGACACGACTAAGCGACTTCACTTTCACTTTTCACTTTCATGCATTGGAGAAGGAAATGGCAACCCACTCCAGTGTTCTTGCCTGGAGAATCCCAGAGACGGGGGAGCCTGGTGGGCTGCCGTCTATGGGGTCACACAGAGTCGGACATGACTGAAGCGACTTAGCAGCAGCAGAGCTTAAAGCACTGGGAACCCCTGATTCCCCAAATTCTTCCTCACTATTCCCTATCCTTGGCTTCTGAGGCACCTTTCCTAGGTTCTCCTCCTATCTCAAATATTGCTCTGTCTGCCTCTTAAATCATAAATTCTTCAGGGAAGTCAGTGACATTCCCTTAAAAGGTCAGCAACGGGTTCTAGAGGGCAAACTCCCTTGGAATCATATCCACACTAACCTGGATACGTATCTGAGGAGGCCATTATTTTCTTCATATTTTCAAAAGGATTTAAGATCTTTGAAGGTTATAAATCATTGCCTTAAATACTTTTTAATTTAAGCTTTCCAGGCTTCAATCACTATCCATAAATTTAGAGGTCTTACTTCAATATTAACCTATCAGAGACTGAATCCAGATTCCTATCTGTTAGGCATATTCATTGAGCTAAACCAATGTATCCAAAACAAATAATTAATCCCCTCAGAAATACTTGCTCAGAATAAAATGGTCAGGTAAGGAGCCCTCCTGACAGTTGTCCTCCAGTGGAAGAAACAGACGACAAGCAATGAGAATAATTAGAGAATGTGATCTATGTTATAAAAGAAATGGCATGAGAGAAACTTCAGAGTGATCCAGGAAGGCCTCTTAACTTCCTTAGAAATGAAAATTATTTTTAAAATGAGATCTTGAAGGTTAAGGAGGAGCCAGTTATATGAAACACTGAGAGAAGAGACTCCAAGTAGAGGGCACAGCAAGTGCAAAGGTACTGACTGTACTTAACTGTCTACTAGACTGTAGGCACTGTGATCCTTAAAGAGAACGATTTAATATAAATGTGTATCTTTGGAATGTGGGTTAGTAACTGGTACTTGGTCCTAAACTCAATAAGTAGTTGCTGAATTAAATGCAAAAGGACAACTGAAAGAAAGAATTATGGAGTTGGGTGGCTGCTAAGTGGGAAGGGGGTGGGGGAGGAATGGATTGATAATAAAGCCATTATTCCTCTCTTTATAAAGTGAGAGTGAGGATACAATACAGATAAATTAAGAACATAGTTTCACAGATTTGAAACTCTTCCAATTTAACAGGCCCCAAACAAAAAGCCTACTAAGAGTAACTTTAAAGGCATGCATTCTTAATATATAGACAAATTAACAATTATCCAAAGTAGGTTTACACTATGCATTGAAGTGGAATTTTCAAGATTACAAGATTTATACTGGCAATATGCTGCTGTGATGATGGAAAAAAGCATTATTCATAGATTAATATGATTTTTTTTTAAATCAGTTGTGAATTGTTGAACCATGTCACATCCTTTATCTCAGCTTCTCCCCCACCAACAAAAAAGAGGAGAGAACTGAATTAAGAAATCTGGCAGACTTTTGAGATGAGCACACCAAGTTTGTTTCAGGAAGGTCCAATGAACTGGTGACTGTGTCTTCTACATAGCTGTGGCTCCTACCATCACCCTAACCTGCCACATCCTGGGATGTGGCCAACCCACAAGCAATTAAGGGAGGCTCATTACCACCTCACTAGGCTGCACATGCATACAAGAAACTACAGATATACAAGATGCTCACCACAGCCATAAGCAGGTGACAGAAAAAAGGTTTTGGGCTCAACAAAAGTATTTGGCAAATTCAAAAGAAAAGGTTCTTGTTTCATAAAAGCTGCAGGTTCCTCATGAACCTAAACAGAGGTTCAAACAACGACAGTGTTGGCCGTATTCACAAACCAAACGCCCATCTTCAGATCTGCACTTTGGGGTTACACACTGGTTTTATTATCTTCACGTCTGAAAGATGGCAACACCTGTCCCTGAAAAAGAGTGATGTTGAGAACACCAGGGAAATATTAACCATGTGGCAGAATAAAACACCTAGCTTTTATTCTGGGCAATAGTACTGACACCTTGAAGACCTGTTGTCATAAAAGTTCCCAATACAGTTCTCAGAATATCTAAAATTAAAGGATATATGGATGGAGGAGCCTGGTAGGCTACAGTCCATGGGGTCGCTGAGGGTCGGACATGACTGAGCGACTTCACTTTCACTTTTCACTTTCATGCATTGGGAAGGAAATGGCAACCCACTCCAGTGTTCTTGCCTGGAGAATCCCAGGGATGGGGGAGCCTGTTGGGCTGCTGTCTATGGGGTCGCACAGAGTCAGACACGACTGAAGTGACTTAGCATACATGTGTATGTATACGCGCGCACACACACACACACACACACATATGAGAAAATATATATATGAAACAGCCAGGATCATTTCTATGCTTATTTCAATATTTTTTAGATCTGGACTCCATGATGGTTATAGGCATTATGTTAACAATATTACATCAGTACTTCCTCTATTGTGGCCAATGTAGTTATCAGTACTCAATGAAATCAACAGTAGCAACTAGATGTCACTCTCTTCAAAAAGGAAAACAAAAGTCACGCCTCTAAACACAAACATATTTACCAATCTGGGGGAGGGAGAGTTATAAAAACCAACTAAAACAAAAATTGCACAATATGGAAGAATTATAAAATTTTACCCCTGTATATTGAAAGCAAAACATACTTTTAATAATGTGTTTTATATAAACTTCCATATGTCTTATAAAAAATATTATTTCATCTAAAAACTAAGACCTATACATTAGCCAAAAATAGAGAACAGTTTGCAATTTATTATACTTAAGCAGAAATAGTCATTTTCTAGTCAATAATTTCAAAGGTCCATATAACTAAACTAAAACATTTGGACTTAACATTAAAAAAAATTAGCCATTTCAACAGCAGTCTAATAAAGCTATATTTATCAGGTTACTCCCTGATTAGGCAGTCTCAGTATTTGGAGTCAACCTTATCATAAACAAATAATCTTGCAATCATATGCAGTCATTCCTGAGCTACTTGTATTATCAGAGCAGAGCAGCAGTTTCAGGTACATCTAAAATGACAAGAAAGCTACTATGAAGAGCACATTTATACTGACACAAAAACCTCAAGCTAAATGGTCTGACAATGACATCAGCAAGTTTCAAGTTTACCGTCACCTACGGTTATCCAAGTAAAAACAGTGTATTCTACAGAAAGACTAATTCTGCTAAATGAAACCACTGGGGTCTATTCCTTTTATTCAGAAGTACCATACAACTAAACAAGCAGTCAAGTCCATAGGGAAATAGCATTTCAATAGCTGCAACATGGTGCCAGACCAGCCTTTGTTGGCCTTCCTTTTCCAAGAAACAGAGATGTCTCTTTTTACTGAGTCCATCTGCCATAAGTGATAACCAGATGTCTGTGTGACGATTCAAAATTAAAACAAAAGTCCTTTCCCCTCCGAAGACCTAACAAGCAGAGATGAGTCCAACAGGCAGCATTACAAAGAGTTTCAATGTTTTAATCGCCTCCAACTGAAAGAAAGAAAGTTAACCGTGCCACCGCAACAAGCACCAGCCAGTATCTTTTCAGCTAACTTCGCACAACACTGTGCTAAGTGCTTTACACTTCCTTATCACGGCAACCCTATGAGGTGGTACTAACATTAACCCCATTTTACAGCTAAGAAACTGGGGAATGAAGGCAGTGAAAAGACTTGTTCAAGGCCATACCGCTAATAAGCAGCATCGCCACCACACTGAACACAGGCAGCCTGTATCCAGAGTCCATACAAGCGCTATACAAAGCCTAGTCTCAAGAAAGTATAACAGATTTTGATCAAAACTGATTTTACAATGAAAACTGTAATTTATTAGAGGGAAGAAAGTTAATGCCTGATTCTTTGAAACCATTTCATTAATAAAAACAAATTCTGACTTCTTTTAAAATGTTCTCAGTTCTCACTTACTGAATTACAAAACAAAGGTGTATCAGGTCTCAGTGTCTATGAACAGCAGTCTATGATGGTAACGATGACAATTAAAATACAAAGAGTCATCCATATAGGTCCTGAGAAAACCATCCATAAAGATGCAATCTGATTTTCAGTATTCTTTCTTGACAGATGAATATTTGCATGGTCAAAGTCGCCAGTCAAAGTTTTATGGTGCATTTTTTGGGGGTGAAATTTTAAATAGCTTCATTATGGACTCACACATGAAGGCTGATTTGAACTGTCCCAGAATTCACCTTAGTATATTATGGTTTTTGTTTTTAGTATTTAGTGGGATCCCCAAGCAGCACACTTCGCATTACAAAACAAGCCATTTAAACCAAATTGTGAATTTTATCACTCGTTAACCACATGAAAAGACCAGATGGGTACAATTTTTGATACGACCTGAACTGATTCCTTTCTACTATGACACAGTTCTGGAATCTTGTTTTTTCACAACTATACAAACATACTCCATTTTTCTTCTAAATCAAAGGTTGTGTCACAATACAAGAATCAAATTTGTCTACATGGCCTGGGAAGACCTCAGATAAATATACTCTTTTACCCTTTTGAAATTACTCAAAGTGACAGTCATGGGACAAGAGCAAATACTGTATCAACTCAAAGCAGTAAACCATTATTTTTATTATTTGAATTGGTTAAAAAAAAAAAGCCCTAATCATGTTTGAGAAATTTTGTTGCTTAGAATATACAGCCAATATAAAAGTTTAATTTTAGGCATCAGGATTAGATTCCTAATTAGATTAGATGTCTAAAAGTTCCCTTCATCTACTAGATAAGTCCCTGAAAGGAAAGAAATAAAATATGTATATCCTTTAATTAATGTTAATCTTCAAAACACACACACACAAACATACAACAGGATGGCAATTTACAGTCGTGATCCCCAAGAAACTTCTAATTTACCAGGCATGATGAAATCCGTACACCAGTAAGTATAGCACCAGGAAGCATGTAATAAAGGCTTTAAAATCCAGATTTGTGTTTGTCATGTTTTGGTCTCTACCTATGTCATTTCCCTGCTATCTACAAGTGCACAAAAACGCACCTGATGAGAGACACCTTTAATACAGCTTTACACACCATGGCATCAGACATATTAAAGGTACAACAAACATGGGTGTAAATTTCAGGAAATCTTTATTAATTCAAATGCCACAATACAGCTAAACTGCCAAAGCACTACAGGTTTTGAGAACACTGTGGAAACATTCTACTATTATCAATTCTAAAATCCATTTAACAATTATTCATCACACGGGCTATGATGCAACAGAAAGAAATCAATCACTAGGTAATTATAGGCCTCCTTCACCAAAAAACAGCACTGATACCCACTTAACTAAATTATACAGTATTTGCTGATTTTTAAATAATGTGCCACGTTCATGCTAAGAAAGAACACTCTCCAGAAGTTTTCAGCTGTAAATTTCCTATTTATTCATACTACTTTATAGCAAATTCTATACATTCTATATATACACATCTATAAAAATTTTGATATGACAATTTCCCACACATGAAAAAAAATTATGGGACTCACTTAGTTTTCCCCTCTAATTTGGCAAAGCATAATTTCAGTCAAGTACTCAGATGCAAAATGATCTGAAAAGTTGGATGTTAAGACAAGGTTTTTAGAGTACAAATTTTGAAAATCTAAGGTTCAATTAAAAACAGAGAGGGCTGTACTATATCTTTTATCTTTTTTTTAAAAAAGTGACTACATCTTCAATTATAGTGTTACTAACTGGACTTCTGTAACACCTTTTATTCCTAAAAGTTCAAACATTTTTACATGCCTTATTTCAGTACAGTCTTGATTCTCAGCATAAGGCTCTTACCTGTCATATCATACAACCAACAGTTGTTGGTTCAGAATGAATAGAGAACATCTGACATGAATACTCCATTCTCAATATAAGCGGAGGGATACAGAAGGAAAATGCAACAGACAAAGTAACGTTAATGAAAAGGATACACAGGCCAAGGACATATGTTGAAAACTCCCTAAGAAACAGAAATAATACAAACAGCATAAGGAATCATTTTTGATTGGGACATGATTAGGTGAAGAGAGGAACTAAGACAACACGAAATGCTGCAAATATTGGAGCAGATGGCAGGGAAAGCGGGGATTGTTAATAAATGAAGAAGCTGAGGTAGCTGGGGCTTAAATCCTTTTCCTCAAACACAGAAGGGGTAAAGGGAAGAGGCAGCAGCAATTAAGATCTAAATGAAGTGAGTGTGACGGCAGCCCTGAGGCAGAGGGAACTCACTGAATCTCACATGAACCAAGAACATCCTCCAGCACCTCAAGTGCCATCATCCCCCAGCACAACCTCAAACAAGAGAGTAAGCCAAAGTCCTTGACTCACTAATCTACAGACGACAATATTAGGTTTTTCTTCTCAAGAGGTTTAAAATGCAATTTTAAGTTTCCCAATGTTTGTACTTCCCGGGCATCCCAGGTGGTGCCAGTTGTAAAGAATCTGCCTGCCAACACAAGATGCGGGTTCGATCCCTGGGTTGGGAAGATCGTCTGGAGGAGCGCACGCAACCCACTCCAGTATCCTTGCCTAGAGAATCCCATGGACAGAGAGGCCTGGCAGGGTGCAGTCCAAAGGGGTGCAAAGAGTCAGACACGACTGAAGCAACTTCACACACAATATTTATATTTTGCATCTTTGTTAAAAGTATCTTCCCACCTCTTAGCACATATATGAAATTGGTTTAACAAGAGATACTGTACCTCAATTCCATGAAAATACCCGAGTCAAAAACTCGATTCTGACATCAACCAATCAAGAGCACAGAGCAGCAGATCATAATAGTCTCGGAGACTGACTTTGAGGGCAGAGTACAAAAGCAGGGGTTTGGGGGAGCAGGATGAAACGTTTTTACTTAAGACAAGCCAGACTTAGGGGAAAAGTGAGAGGGAAAAAAAAGTAAGGGACAAACAGAAACCATGGTTGACATCATTGCTTCTGTGATTTATCAATTTTCTTTTCATCTTTAATCTTCAACTAAAGAGCTTTGTTCCCGCTGGACACAAAAATAGTATTACTGTAGCATGCGTATATGGCCATTTCAGTATGCCACAGGAAAACCTCATTTACTGACCTAGAAAGGTTTGGGAAGCATAAAACCATTAAACAGAGGCCTAAGGCCTAATGAGATGGCACAAACTGGTAAGCAAGATATCAGCTGTGAATAATTCTTTCAACTAGAGTGATGATAAAAGTCCTTTTTCGATTTAACTGCCATTTTCTCAAACTTTCCAAAAGACTGCATGCAGATTATGCTAAAATAGCTAAACCTTCTCATATTTCTCTTTTTCAATTTCCCCACTGAAAATGTCATTCTTTCTGCAAACAAAAATCACACCAAGCTCGTTTCCTTTTCTTTCCTTGAGCCAATTTTAAGTCACTCTCCTTAACTCTAAATACACAAGCCCACGCTGGTCAACTGCCAGTGTCTCTCTAGAACTGCAGGTGACAGATGCAGTCAGAGAGCTCACAGACGTGGATTGGCTGCGGTCTGAATCCTATTGCAATGAACACACTGACAGAGCCCGCAGAAGCACATCTCGGCAGAAGGAGAGAGTTTAAAAACCGTCATTTCCAATCGAATTTACTTTTAGACCTCTTACTGGCTATTATCCTCTTACCCCGGTTCTCAACCTTGCTTAGCCCTACGTCCTACCTATTTTATTCTCCTCAGTTCCAGATCCTTCATCAAGCCTAATTCTGGTTAATACTACTACTACTAACAACAACAAAAAAAAGGTGGGGGGAGGTGCTGCAGGCATTGCCAAAAGTAGGAACCGACCAAGGTGCTATTTGGGAGCCTTCCCGCCGCGGCCGAGGCCGCAGGAAGTTTTCTGGGAAGCAACGGACCCTTTTAGTATCTTTGCACGATTTCCCGTCCCCTGGGTGAGGGCTCCACAGAGAAAGATGGGGAATTTCCCTTCTCCAGTCTTCCCCAGTGGTGGCTAACCCAATAAATAAAAATATATCTTTTCTTATCCTACATCCCGCGGGATAACGTTCCCAGGCAGTGACGCCCCACCCCCACCCCGTTATCCCAGACGAGATCCCCAAATATCACCCCGTCCTCCTGAAAGCTGGACCCTCCCTCGGCCGCTGGACCAATTTTCCGCATCGGAGCTGCTCTCCCCCCAGCCCCGGCATCCGCCCCCGCACACTCCATCAGGAGCACGGCCGCGGCTCCGCACAAGCCCGCCCCGCGCCAAGACGCCCCGCAGCCGGCACTTGGGCAGCCCCGAAGACCGCGCTACCCCCCGCCCAGGGTCGCCGACCGGGTTACCGTGGGAAGAGCGGGCGGCGGCAGAGGACGCGGCGGCAGCGCTGCTGCCGGTTGCGGCGGACGCGAAGGATAAGCTGGAGGATAAGGATGATGATGAGGCGAGCGCGCTCCCCAGTCTCCATGGAACTCCCGCCCCGGCCGGTTGCTAGGAGCCCCCAAGGCTCGGGCTCCGTCTTTCGTGCTTTGTTGTTCCGGGTACAGGGCGGCCGCTGCTTCCCCGCGACAATAAATAGACCAGACGCGGGGGAGCATAGAGACAACGCGCGGCGGCTAGAGCGCCGCCGGACAGGGCCCTGCTGGGTTCCTCGCTAGCCAGTCATATCCGGCTCTCACTGCTCCCGTCACTTTCCCCCGCCCTTTCCTCCACTTTCCCTTCCTCCTTCCTGGTGTCCGGGTCGGCCCGGCCTGCCTAAGGGCTTGACGAGGTGGGGCTAGTGGGGAAAGGTGTGGAATAGGCTAGACTTGTTTTGCTTGAGAACCGCCTGGAAAGATTGCGAAAAAACTGTGCATCCCTTGTACATTTTTAGCTAGTAGTTACACATGAGTACGTAATTTCTGGCATACAGTGTAATATAAACGGACTTTAGGGTTTTTATTTTGAGGGGTGGGGGTGGGGCAAAACCTTGCCACTTCTGTTAGTTCATTCAATTCATAGAAAAGGTCCACCATTCAATATAGTTAGCGAAGCTGGTCCTCAACAGCTAAAAGTTGTTTTCTAATTCTGACGAATACATTTTCTGTCTTGAAAAAGTCCGACTTCGCTTTTTCGGTTAAAACAAACGCGTTAATTTAAGTGATCAAGCTCTTGTGAAGGAATGCTAATCCTAGTCCTAAAATACAGTGATAGGATATGACAGGTAAAAGAATGGATAGATAGATAGGTGATAGATCATGCAGGGGGGTTAGGTGGCATTTCTGTCGCCTGTCCCTTTGGCAACCATACTCAACTTGGGTTTGCGGTCAGGACTCTGCCTTGGAAGCCGGGAAGCACTTGAGAGGCTTTTAAGCCGCGTAGCTGGATCCAAGAAGGATGGGAGGAGGGAGAGGGCGGCTGCACGCTGGGACCGGGGTGCTGGGCAGAGGCGGCGGCGGCTCTGCTCACACGGAAGCCGGGCGCCTGAGGACTGAGGCCCTTCTGCAGCTCCGCGCCCAAGTGGCCCTGGAATGACCCGGGGGACTCCGAGAGGCGCACACTTAGCCAGTTTGAACGGCTGCGCTTGGGCCCTCGGGGCCCCTCGGGGGCCACTTGAAGGGTGCTGCCTGCGAGAGCGAGACGGGACTAACGGTCCGGGAGCTCCAAGCAGCGGCGCGAACACCCGCCGCGCCCCCAAGTCCCACTCCCAGGCCGGCCGGCGCAGGCCTCTGCTTAGAGTTGGGCTGCAGTTAGAAACCTCCCTGGATGAGGCCAGTGGGCAGCTCTAATTTTAATAAAAGGCCCGAAGGGGCTCATGAATACCTGGCCGCTGGTTGGTGTGCATCCAGCATGAATCATGCTAATACCACAGTCCTTTTTGAAAGAGATGACTTGGGCTGACTTCTGAGGGGTTAGGGAGTAGGCAACCATTTGAGTATTTCACTACTTATGGGGTCTTCAAGGATGGCTATAGATCTTTTCCTTCCCACTCTGAATATTCAGTAAAATATGTGAGCATTTAAAGGCACTGTAGAATTATGGAACTTTGATCTGTTTCAGTTTGTGTACTCATTTATTCTTTGAACAGTATTAAATAATTATAGCTTGTATTAGGTGTAATGAAGACAAACAAGCTATCTGAATGGGAATGGAAGGGGTGCCCAGTGTTCCAGGTGGAGGGAACAAGACAGGCTAGAGCTATCTTTGTGGGAGATTGCAGCCATGAAATTAAAAGACACTTACTCCTTGGAAGGAAAATTATGACCAACCTAGACAGCATATTCAAAAGCAGAGATATTACTTTGCCAACAAAGGTCCATCTAGTCAAGGCTGTGGTTTTTCCAGTGGTCATGTATGGATGTGAGAGCTGGACTGTGAAGAAAGCTGAGCGCCGAAGAACTGATACTTTTGAATTGTGGTGTTGGAGAAGACTCTTGAGAGTCCCTTGGACTGCAAGGAGGTCCAACCAGTCCATCCTAAAGGAGATCAGTCCTGGGTATTCATTGGAAGGACTGATGCTAAAGCCGAAACTCCAATACTTTGGCCACCTCATGCGAAGAGTTGACTCATTGGAAAAGACTCTGAGGCTGGGAGGGATTGGGGGCAGGAGGAGAAGGGGACGACAGAGGTTGAGACGGCTGAATGCTATCACCGACTCGATAGACATGAGTTTGATTGAACTCCAGGAGTTGGTGATGGACAGGGAGGCCTGGCGTGCTGTGATTCATGGGGTCGCAGAGTCGGACACGACTGAGCGACTGAATTGAACTGAACTGAGTAGCCTGGATGGGGCATCATGATCAGTGCAAGGGGAAGCGGACATGAGGCAAAGTTGACAAGAAACTAAGGCTTGAACCTTCAGTGCCTTGCAGACCATGTGTAAGAGAGTTTGGATTTTCTTTCAAATGCTGGGGGAAGTGAAGGGTTTTAAATGGTAGAGTGGCATGGTCTGATTTACCAAGGAAATGGCAGGAGAAAGGCTCTATTCCAATGATCACTGCCACTGTGGATAAGTCAGCTTTACAGTAACCATGACTAAGGTCTTTACGTGTCACCTTCCTTATAGGAGACCAGCAATATAGCTGGTATCAAGCATGTCAACTGCTTTGGACTCCCCTTTTGTCACAGACAGTTCAGGAATTTGCCTCATTATAGTATTTCCTCATTCTGGAATTGGGTTTGATTTTACTGCAGGCACCATTCTCTATAGAGAAGGAAATGGCAGCCCATTACAGTATTCTTGCCTGGAAAATCCCATGGACAGAGGAGCCTGGTGGGCTATACAGTCCATGGGGTTGCAAACAGTTGGACCTGGCTTAGCGACTAAACGATGATAACCATTCTCCCGACGATGACCATTCTCCATAGACTTGTTGAGTGCTTTAGCTGAAACACCATTCTACTGACCAAGGAATTCATTTTAAGATGAAAGAAGACAATGAGATAAAGCCCATGGGCTGCACTAGTCTTATAATGTGCTCCATTTCCATTAGTCAAAATCCAGTTAAGGCTATAATATTATTTATTATCCAGGTGCCAGGAAAAGTTAGAATATACAGCATATGTTCTAAACCAAGACTCTTTTTTTAAAATATATATTATTTATTTATTTTAATTGGAGGCTAATCACTTTACAATATTGTGGTGGTTTTTGCCATACATTCACATGAATCAGCCATGGGTGTACATGTGTACACCTCCCACCTCCCTTCCCATCCCATCCCTCAGGGTCATCCCAGTGCACCAGCCCTGAGCACCCTGTTTCATGCATCAAACCTGGACTGTCGATCTATTTCACATACGATGATACACATGTTTCAATGCTATTCTCTCAAATCATCCTATCCTCACCTTCTCTCATGGAGTCCAAATTCTGTTCTTTATATCTGTGTCACTTTCATTGTTTCTCATATAGGGTCATTGTTACCATCTTTCTAAGTTCCATATATATGTGTTAATATACTGTATTGGTGTTTTTCTTTCTGACTTCGCTCTGTATAATAGGCTCCAGTTTCATCCACCTCATTAGAACTGACTCAAATGCATTCTTTTTAATAGCTGAGTAATATTCCATTGTGTATATGTACCGCAGCTTTCTTATCCAGTCTTCTGCCAAGGGACATCTAGGTTGCTTCCATGTCCTGGCTATTGTAAACAGTGCTGCAGTGAACACTGGCATACATGTGTCTCTTTCAATTCTGGTTTCCTCGGTGTGTATGCCCAGCAGTGGGATTGGTGGGTCATATGGCAGTTCTATTTCCAGTTTTTTAAGGAATCTCCACACTGTTCTCCATAGTGGCTGTACTATTTTGCATTCCCACCAACAGTGTAAGAGGGTTCCTTTTTCTCCGCACCCTCTCCAGCATTTATTGTTTGTAGACGTTTTGATAGCAGCCATTCTGACCGGCGTAAGATGGTACCTCATTGTGCCAAACCAAGACTCTTGATTAATACAGAAATTGATATTTAGGCTGGTAAAACAGTAAGCTTTATAAGTTGGATAAATGCTGTTTAAAATGTGATATAAAGGCAAAAGCCCATCTGTAAACTGTACTGATCAGCAATGAAATAGGTATAGAAATCAAGAGGAACATTTTGAGACTTTCAGTAATCTGACATTACTGTTACATCTAAACATGCAACTTTGTATTTATAGAAATATTTGTGTTGGGTTGGTAACAAATCTGATCCTTTACCATAGTTATGCCCGTTAAGCCTCCAGTTTTATGAACTTAGCTAAAAAAAAAATCAGGCTATTGGAATATGTTGACTTATCTCCTTTAGTGCTTTGATATAGAAAAACTGTTCAGCATAGCCTTTCTGAAGAGGTAAGTGGTAGTGGAATGGTACTTAAACAGCATTGTTAAGAGGAGTCCTTTCTGCCAGTGGTTTAGTTATCCTACACTAGTAGAGATCAGATAATATCTACTCTGCCAATTGAAACAACAAAATTTTCTACCCCACGTGAAGTTAACACATTAACTATGAATGCAGTGATCAAGCAGAGCAGTGGTGTCAGGGATCCTCATTTCTTAGAATTCTTCTTGAATATCTCCTGTTATACAGTCTGTACCCCAGTTGAAAGAGTAATTCCTCTCAGTTTGCCAGTTAAGTAGTGTGCAACTTATGGGGCAGAGTCTGATACTGTAACCTGATTTTATGATGCCAGCTGTTCCCTCCCTCTGTGCTCAGATAGTGTCTATGGCAAAGACAGTGCACAGGGATCTAGGGAGATTGATGGAGTTGCCAGGTTAGTTTCCAAGAGGTAGAAACAGGAAGGGCAGAGTCCATATTCAAAGCTTATGTCTCAATGAGATTTCTGATAACAAGCTAATAGATTTCCCCCAAATGACATTGACTGGCAGCCAAGTAAGTTTGAAGGTGTTGCCAGAAAGTCCTCACTCTGGCAAAAAGCATCTACCAACCAGTGTACTGCCTCAAAGACAATGTCCCATTCTCCGTCTCTGTAGGAAGATGAATTCAATTGCTGAGGCAGTCCCAAGAGATTCCTTCTTAGCACTCCTCTAAGGCAGGGTCTTTGAGGATAATAGATAGAAGAAATCTGGACACTTTGATTGGCTCACCAGAGATCTCAGTTCTCTGCTTGTTACTCTTGTCCAACAGGATATGATGTGATCTCACAACTATCACGTGTTGTGTCTCCTTTTTGCCCTTTCTCATTAGTTTTTCTTATCCCACCCCACCTCCTTTATTGTATATTTGTGTATTGGGAAAAAATTATTATTCATCAGTTAGCTACATCTGGACCTGTTAGACTGACTGCACCCAAAAACTCTGAATTTGTGCTGGATATGACTTTGAGTTTTCTCCTCCCACTGGGTAGGAATTGAGTACATTTTCAATTTCTTATGAGATCATCACTTTATGTCAGGAGAAACTATAAATATGGAGAAAACTGTGTGTGTGTGTGTGTGTGTGTGTGTGTGTGTGTGTGTGTGTGTATTGTGGAGCCAAGGATGATGTGAAGGGAACATTTATTGTTTTGTCAACCCAGAACAAAGGTCCAACTTGCCAACAAAGGCCCATCTAGTCAAGGCTATGGTTTTTCCAGTGGTCATGTATGGATGTGAGAGTTGGACTGTGAAGAAAGCTGAGCGCCGAAGAATTGATGCTTTTGAACTGTGGTGTTGGAGAAGACTCTTGAGAGTCCCTTGGACTGCAAGGAGATCCAACCAGTCCATTCTGAAGGAGATCAGCCCTGGGATTTCTTTGGAAGAAATGATGCTAAAGCTGAAACTCCAGTACTTTGGCCACCTCATGCGAAGAGTTGACTCATTGGAAAAGACTCTGATGCTGGGAGGGATTGGGAGCAGGAGGAGAAGGGGACGACAGAGGATGAGATGGCTGGATGGCATCACTGACTTGATGGACGTGAGTCTGAGTGAACTCCAGGAGTTGGTCATGGACAGGGAGGCCTGGTGTGCTGCGATTCATGGAGTTGCAAAGAGTCGCATACGACTGAACGACTGAACTGAACTGAACAACCCAGAACTGCTCTCTTCTTTTGGGAAGAGTACTCTTTCCTTCTATTTGGGGCAACAACTTCTACTCTTTACCTATCTCCAATCTAATGCGAGTCCAAATGGGAGGTACAGTTGCCACAGTGGTTGACAGAGCAGTGGGTTTCTGAGCTGAGGTAGGACGATTATATAATAACTGTACTGTGATTGAGTTATGACTCTTAGTTCCACATTCACTCTGTGTGCCTGTTCTATGAAGGTGCGTTTTGACACAGTAAACATTCTTCTTTTGTTAACTATCACAGTGTTAAGCTTTGTCAGTAGAAAAAGTGCTGGAGTGACATTGAAGGAGGAAAAAATTTTGTTCCCCTAACAGGCACCTGAAGCATGGGAGACTTTCCTAGAATCTACCTCTGGCAGCACAGTGACTTCCTCAGCTCCTCTCAGGGGTCTGAAGGACAGTCAAGGGTAAAGGAAAATCTTCTAAGTGGGCATAATTTGAATAGTATATTTATCTGCCATGTCTGGTGTGAGAAATGACCAGAATGGGCAGTTGCTAATGGTTTTTCTAGATGGAATGGGACTGGAAGATTGGAGATGAGGAAGTATGGGAAAGAAGTATTGAATATGGATGGATTTCTCTGAATGGGCGCAGACTGTGAAGATATCTGTGTCTTATTTGAATGTACAGTAAGGGTACCCGCTGTGGAGGAGACTGTCAATAATTAGGTGGACTAAATGGCGCACTCTGGGTTTGCCCAGCCACCTCAGAGCTTGCTCTGTGGCTTGTGGACCGAGTGGCCGTGGCGGTAGGGATGCAGGCTGTGCATGTGCTCAGCAACCTGGATTTTCCCATGGTACGGGTCATCTTGCTGACACTGTTGCCAAATGCCTAATTTGTCAAGAGCAGAAAAACAACATTGAGTCTCTGATATGGCCCTGGTCCCCAGGGTGATGAACCAGCCATCTGGCAGGTTGATTACATTGGACCTCTTCCATCATTGAGAGAGCAAAGATTCGTCCTCATTAGAATAATTACATGTTCTAGAAATGGTTTGGCCTTGACTACTCATAATGTTTCTGCCAACACCACTGTGAAGTCACAAAGTGGTTTATCTACCACTGGTGTATTACACACAACACTGCATCTAATCGGGGTACTTGGTTCAGAGCAAAGGAAGTGTAGCTGTGGGTCCATGTCTACGGAATTAACTGACCTTACCACATATGCCATCACTTGGAAGCAACTGGCTTAACTGAACTTTAAAATGACTTACTAATGACAGTTATGGTCAGTTGGTAAGCAGTACTCTGGAAAAATGGGATTCTGTTTGACCGGATTATGTTTTGAATCAGAGACCATTATATGGCTTTCTCCCTATCATAGGCAGAATCCATTTGAAGCAAGGTGTGGCAGTGAGTGTCTCTTTTCACAATTTCACCTAACAGTCTGCTCTCAGGATTTTTCTTCCCTTACCTAAAAACTTTGCTGCTGCTGGTATAGAGATCTTAGTCCCCATGGGGAGAATGTACCTTCAGGATATGCTATGGTTCCACTACATTGAATGACGAGGCTACCAACTGGTCATTTGGGGTTCCTTATACCACCAAAACAAAAATGGGATAATCTGCAGGCTGGAGTGATTGGTCCTGGTTACCAAGGGGAAATTGGCTTGCTTATTCTATACAGTGGGGGCAAGGACCAGAGTCTGGAACCCAGAAGATTTTCCAGGTAACCTCTTAGTACTTTCATGTCTAATATCAAGGCTAATGAAAAATTAAATCAACAAAAAATAAAAAGTAATTTTCTTGAGGACTCAGAATCTTTGGAAATGAAGATTTGGATCATTTCACCAAGCAAACTGACTGAAGGCAGGGGAAATACAGAATGGGTAGCGGAAAATGAAGGCCATAGATATAAATTATGGTCTCCTGAACAATTACAGAACCAGGGACTGCAGTATCTTTGTATGTTATCTATTAGCTGATTATATCCATATGGTTATTTGTATTTGGTAATCATTCTCCTTTATCTCCTCCCCACTTTTATATTGAAGCTGTCAAGGTTGCATTCATTTTCTGCTGCTGCTGCTGCTAAGTCACTTTAGTCGTGTCCAACTCTGTGCGACCCCAGAGATGGCAGCCCACCAGGTTCCCCATCCCTGGGATTCTCCAGGCAAGAACAATGGAGTGGGTTGCCATTTCCTTCTCCAATGCATGAAAGTGAAAAGTGAAAGTGAAGTCGCTCAGTTGTGTCCAACTGTTATCGACCCCATGGACTGCAGCCCACCAGGCTCCTCCGTCCATGGGATTTTCCAGGCAAGAGTACTGGAGTGGGGTGCCATTGCCTTCTCCAATTCATTTTCTAGGCCTGCTATAACAAAGTACCACAAACTTGGTGGTTTAAAACAACAGAAACTTATTCTCTATTTTGAAACCAAAGTATTGGCCTGGGTTTCAAGGATTCTCAGCTCTGTTAGGTTTTATCATTGAATCTCTATCCATATAGTTTGTTTTAAAATGACTATGTAATCTTTCATTCTACCAGGTGATACATGAATACACTTCTCAGTAGACATTCAGACAACCCACACGAAGTGAAGTCTCCTTTAGTCTGCCACCTCCTGCCATCCTATTCCTAACCAGACTTAACACTGTAGCGTGACATCTCCTTTGTGTGGTTCAGAAATTCCCCACTGCTCTAGACTTCTGGCATCATAGACTTCTTTTCAGTGCTCTGAATTAATTTTTATATTTTTTCCTGTTAATTTAATTGGATTTTCAAAGACTAAGGAGGTAAATATGTCTTTAGATCACCTCCTTGAAATAAACTTTATTTGGTCATTGGATAAATAATTCAATTCATGACTTAGATAAATAATATTATTTTGAAATATATAAAATAATCTTGAAAATGTATGTTGCCCTCTAGTGGTGGAAAAATTGTGTACTTTATTACTACTCTAGAAATTTTATGCCATTTAGCCATTAGTTAAGTTGGGGGCTTCCCCAGTCACTCACTGGTGAAGAATCCACCTGCAATGCAGAAGCTGCAGGAGTAGAAGTTTCAGTCCCTGGCCGGGAAGATTCCCTGGAGTTGGGCATGGCAATCCACTCCAGTATTCTTGTGGGCTACAATCCATAGGATTGCAAAGAGTCAGACACGACTGAAGCGTGTTAGCATGCATGCATAAATTGGGGGAGCACAGTGGAAGTTGATGCAAAAAGAGCATCCTAGGAGTTGTATTGTTTAAAAGAGGAGTTAAGGTATGTGTAACATTAGGTATCGGAGAAGGCAATGGCAACCCACTCCAGTACTCTTGCCTGGAAAATCCCATGGGTGGAGGAGCCTGGTAGGCTGCAGTCCATGGGATCACGAAGAGTCAGGCACGACTGAGCAACTTCACTTTCACTTTTCACTTTCATGCATTGGAGAAGGAAATGGCAACCCACTCCAGTGTTCTTGCCTGGAGAATCCCAGGGACGGGGGAGCCTGGTGGGCTGCCGTCTGTGGGGTCGCACAGAGTCGGACACGACTAAAGTGACTTAGCAGCAGCAGAAACATTAGGTATTGTTGAGTTGTTAAGTAAGATTACTAGAAGACTACTGCTATTATAAACAGTAGAAAATAGACTATAAATTCCCATCTGCTGCTGCTGCCGTGTCCGACTCTGTGCGACCCCATAGACGGCAGCCCACCAGGCACCCCCGTCCCTGGGATTCTCCAGGCAAGAACACTGGAGTGGGTTGCCATTTCCTTCTCCAAAGCATGAAAGTGAAAAGTGAAAGTGAAGTCGCTCAGTCGTGTCCGACTCTTAGTGACCCCATGGACTGCAGCCTACCGGGCTCCTCCATCCATGGGATTTTCCAGGCAAGAGTACTGGAGTGAGGTGCCATTGCCTTCTCCGAAATTCCCATCTAGTAGAAGGCAAAAATTAAAGAACAAAACAAATAAATAATTAAATGGATATAAAGAAAGTCAAGAGAGAAAAAACATATAGTAAAACAAAAGAGAACATACAGAGAAGAAACATGTTCTAAATTTCCAGTAAGCATAATACACGTAAATGGCTTAACCTCATATGCAAAAAAAAATCAGAAAATATAGTAATAGATTAAAAATAGTTCAACTATAATCTGTGTATAAATATATTTAGCTCACCAGTTTTAAAATGAGACTTTTCTGATGGATTAAAAAAAAAGAGAGAAACTATATTGTTGCCAAAATATTTTTTATAAAGAACAGAAAGAATGCAAACTAAAAAAATGCAAATGGTTCCAGAAAAATATTAACCATTAAAAACTAGTAGCCATATTGGGAAGATAAGCACAAACTTAATGATATATGATGAGAAATTGACAAATTTATATCAGAGCTGATATGCTAATAAATCTCTGAATTATTGATAGATAAAGCAATAAAAATTAATCGAGCTACAGAAGTTTTAGCTAACACAATTAACAAGCTTTTTACTTGGTCTAGGGAATAAAGCCTGAAAAGTCATTAGGGAAGTACCAAGTTAGAAAAGAAAGACAGAAGAAACCCCAAGAAAGCTGAAAAAAAGACATTAACCTCAAATGGATCCAAATGTATATGTAATGCGCCAAGACATTCTCTCCTAAACAATGCTACAGAAGACATTATAACTTCTCTGTTTCCCCTATTTTAGACACCATGCAGACTACTATCTTTCTATTATTTTTTTCTTCAGAAGAGCTATAACATTGATTAGGTATTGGTTTTCCCCCTGAAACCATGCCATGATTGAATTAGAATGTTTTTGTATTTGTCCTAGGAGCAGCTGTTAGAGTTACTTTCATTGGGAATTAATTCTTTCTGGTTTTCCTCTGAGGTGGTAGTTTTATACGTAATGATTGGTTTTAAGTACATTTTCTAGGATCTGAGAATTAAACACAACCAGTGTTTTCCAGCTCATGTATAACCTCCATCACAGTCTTCTTAATTTGGTTTGCCCAGGAGACCCTCAAACATTCAAAGAGGTTTGCTGAACTTGTTTTCTTATGTTCTATCTGGAAGATGCTGGGAGCACCTCACTTCATGCCCTTGCTCATCTTACTCTTTGCCTGTGCTTGTCAGCTTGCTCCTGAAGGCTTTGTCTCATCATCCTCCTCTCTCAGTAGATTCAAGTTCAGTGTCAAGTCAGCTTTGGAATCATAAATCAGAGCTTTGAAGAGACTTTGGAGATTAATTCAGTTTCGTAAATAAGGCAATGAAGGCCCACACTTATTTTTTTCCCACTAGTTTCCTTCAGAAACTTGGTCCTAAATCAGTTGATTTTTTCCCAACCCCACTACTCATTCAGTAATACTGAGGATTTCGGCCTTGAAAATACAGAAGAGAAAACAAGAAACAAGGCTGCCATCGTGTGGTATGATACTTGAACAGAAAGGAGGAGTTTATTCAGAGAAATCTGGGAATTGGGAAAATTATGCAAGGTGAAATTTCCATTAATTAGAACAGTAATTACCAACTCTTGGTAATTACAACTTTTAGACCTAGCAACCTGGAGAAGGGCATGGCAACCACTCCAGTATTCTTGCTTGGAGAATCCCTTGGACAGAGGAGCCTGGAGGGCTACAGTCCATGGGGCTGCAAAGAGTTGGAACAATTGATGCAACCTAGCACAGGCAGTCCTAGCCATGGAGCTGCCCGAAGTCCCAGGAAGATATTATAATTGACCCATGTCCACAGATTGAAAGGGCTGTAGAAGGCCCTTTGTCATTGTTTATTGTTCAGTCCCTCAGTCCTGTCTGACTCTTTGCAATCCCATGGACTGCAGCACACCAGCCTTCCCTGTCCTTCACTCTTCTGGAGTTTGCTCAAACTCATGTCCATTGAGTCGGTGATGCCACCCAACCATCTCATCCTTTGTTGCCCCCTTCTCCTCCTGCCCTCAATCTTTCCCAGCATCAGGGTTTTTCCCAATGTTCTGGGTCTTCACATCAGGTGGCCAAAGTATTGGAGCTTCAGCTTCAGCATCAATACCACTAGGCTCCTCTGTCCATGAGATTTCCCAGGCAAAAGTATTGGAGTGAGTGGGTTGCCATTTCTTCCTCCAGAGAATCTTCCTGACCCAAGGATCGAACCCATGTCTTCTGCATTGGAAGGTGGATTCTTTACCACTGAGTCACTAGGGAAGACCAAACCTATGGGTCTGTCCTACCTCACTTGAAATTAATGAAGATGGGTAAGAGGTACTATATACGAAACTCTTTTCCTGCTACTCAAATGGTTAGAAATGGGCTGTCCATGTATAATCACTTAACATTCTTAAAGAAGCCTAAAAATCTCAAAGGCCCAATTTCTTTTATTAATACATTAAGCCCATTTTATGTTTTTCAAACTTAAAAATCTAAAATATTTGAAATAAATTGTACAACACAGGTTTGACTAGATGAACCCTGGCCTCATGATTACGAACTTGAGCTCTGGAGGCAGACTTATTTTGGATTCAAATTCCAGTGCCACCACTTATATGATGACTTGGTAAAATTATTCAACTTTTCCAGTCTCAGTTTTCATCTGAAAATGGGGCTAGTAATCCCTACTCACTGGGCTGTGGCAAGGATTACACAGGAAGGGGCATGCACAGAATTGAGCAGAATGCCTAACTTAGTTAATGCCTAACATTTGCTTAGTGCTCCATAGATGTTAAGCTGATAAAATCTCATGGAGGCAGAGATGTGAGTACAACTAAACTTTTAATGTAATCAGAATGAAGCTATCAAATTTCTTAAAAAAAAAACCACATAACTTCTATTGAATTTTTAAATGCTTTCTCAGATAAGATGTCATCCTAAAAAATCTTGCCAGCAGGATTTCACAAAGGCAGGACCGTAGTTGAGGCACCACATTTTTTGCCTAGTACATGGGATTTCTTAGCACATTACACAAAAATTAGTCTCTTGGCGATAAAGTCAGGCTGAGTTAGTGAAGAGCAGCAATTTTCTAGTTAGTTGGTCTTACGTTCAGGTTTTTAGATCCGTTACTTAATAGCTGTGTGTTCTAGAACTTCATCGTATGCTTGTTAAAAAGAATAGTAGCATGTAGTTAGTTACCCGATGGCTCAATGGTAAAGAACCCACCTGCCAATGCAGGAGATGCGGTTTGATCCCTAGGTCAGGAAGATCCCCTGGAGAAGGAAATGGCAACCCATTCCAATATTCTTTCCAGGAAAATCCCATGGATAGAAGAGCCTGGGGGGCTACAGTTCATGGGATCACAAAAGTATTGGACACCACTTAGCAACTAACAACAAAGCAAGTACTTACATAATGCTTATATATAACAATGAAGATTGTGTCGTCCTGCATCAGAGAGATAATGTGTGCGAGCATCTGTCCTAGAGCAAGTCTCAGGAAATGTTTTTCGTTGCCTTGAAATTCTCTGAACATGGTGGTAGTGATGGTGATGTCTAAAGAAACCTTAGGGTTTAGATACCTGGGGAGTTGATTTGCAAATCCATTTTGTATGATGAACATACAAATACAAACACATAAAGAGAATGGTTTTGACAGTGTTCCAATTATCAAGATATTGCTGTCAGCTCCAAATCCATCCTTTTGCTTGCTTAGCTCTAAATCCAGTGTTCTGGAGCTGGGTTTTGTAAGCATCTCTCCTTTGCAGCTGATGGGTTATTAAGCTTTGTCAGTAGAGGGCGCTGGAGGGACATGGCAGGAGGAGGAGTGTCCTTTGTGTTCACCCATTTGTGCTCCTTCTAGCACCTCTTTCCCTGGGCCAGCTCGGCAGGCCAGGCTCCTGCAGCATGTGTGTGTGGAGCCTCCAGAGTCCGCTGGCCAACAGAACACAGCACCTGCCTGCAGGGGTCTCTACCCAGCATTTCCTTTGGTGGCTTTACACCAACTTCTGAGATGCAGTACCTCTTGTGGATGACTAGCCCCTCTTGTGGATGGCTTCCCTTGCAGAATTCCCAGAAGCGGAATTCCTGGTGAGTCTTAGCCAAGGTTTCCAGTTTGCCAGCCTGGGGTGTTTGCGTGCACCCCAGAAGAGTGTTCCTGGCTTGCTGGTTCCAACCGAAATTCCTTGCTTGCCAGCCTCTGCTCCAATCACCTGTGGATCAGAACAGCATCCAAATCTTCTCTGTCCAGTGGATTTCTCAGCCAGTAGTAGAAGCTGAATCCTGGCCTTGGGAAGGGGGCCTCTCTTGCAAGTTTGTTTCCTTTGTGGGTATATTCCATCAGCCCCAGGGTTCTCCCTTTCTAGTTTATCCTCTGCTGTAGTTAATATTCACTCTTCTTTTTTATATTCTAAAAAATGTGATCTAAAGTTAACTGTCATTAATGTATCTTAAATGATATAGGAATAAGAGGGAAGAAAACAAAAATAAGTGCTTAAAATGCATGCAAACGTATTTACAACAAAACCAGGAGGAAATACTCCTAACTCTGTATCTTAGTCTAAGGAAAATGTTGACAGTTTTCTTATATTTGATATATTAGTTTCTAATTGCTGCTGTAACAAATTGCCAAACAAACTTAGTGGCTTAAGACAACCAAAATTTATTATCTTAATGGTTTGGGAGGTCAGAAGCTGGAAGTTGTATTCACTGGGCTAAACTCAAGATGTCAGCAGGGCCTCATTCCTTCTCGCAGCTTAGGGGAAAAGCAGTTTCCTCATCGATGCCAGCTTCTAAAGGCTGCCACCATGTTGGCTCATGGCTCCTTTCTGCATTCACAGCCAGCGTTGGCAGTCCAGTCTCTCTCACACTGCATCACTCATATTGACCCTTCCGCCTCCCTCTTCGACATTTAACTACACTTATGGCTGTATTTTGTTCACTTGGATGATCTAAGCTAAAGCCCCCTATCTTAAAGTCAACTGCAGCCGATTGGCAATCTTAATTCTATCTGCAGCCTTAATTCTCTTTTGGCATGTGTATCAGAGAAGCAGAACCAGTAGGAGACGTATATTAAGAGATTTATTGCAAGGAGTTGGCTTATGCGATTGTGGGGGCCGCCTAGGCAAGTCTAAAATACACAGGGCAGGCTGTCAGGAAGGGCGGCTGGAAATCAGGCGTATGCCGAAGTTGCTGTTCACAGGTGGAACTTCTCTTTAAGTTCTACTATAAGATCCTTCAATTGATTGAATGGTGTCATCCAAATTATCCAGAACAATTGCTCTTACTTAAAATCAACTTTAATTGATTATGGATTTTTTTGGTTTAGTAACTGGAAACTGTAGCGTTGCCAAGTTGACAGGTCAAAAAGACCATTGAAGTCCACTGTTTGTCAATTTGGCACACGCACACCCACCTCCATAAACCATACTTAACCTCTGAATAAAGACAGCCACAAAGTCATGCTTCCATCTGACATCAAACATCCTTCATACAACCAAAACACATGAACACTTCTCCAAAAGAGGATGCAGGGTCCTAGGGTAATGGTCAGTCTTCTTTTTAATATACTTAAAGCTATGATATAAAGTTAACTGTCATTGTATCTTAGACGATAAAGAAATAAGACAAACATAATGAGACCAAAAAAATTGCTTAAAATAAATACACAATGTAAGAAATCTAGGAAGAAATACTTGTAACTATTATAGCCCTAACTTCTGCAGCTGGTTACATGGTTGTAGCTGGTGTTTATGGCTATCTTCCTCAACTACCCACTTCATATTCCCTTTGTCCTCAGCAAGGCACCTCAGCTAGTTGTGGTTCTTTACCTAGGCCTGAATAGAACAAAAAAGGAGATAAAGAGAGAATTCACTTTCTCTGCCTGACTGTTGAACTGAGACATAGGTCTTCTCCTGCCCTTGATTTGGGACTAGCACCATTTAGCTCCTCTATGGGCACAGGATCATAAGGTAACCTTTTCTACAGTGACATCCTCCAAGGAAGCTTAAACATTTGTGGGCTGACATCTCTATTAGGGCTAAAAACAACCAGGAAATTAGTTCTGTTGCCTCCAGTCATTACCCTAGTATACCCCCTCCCCTTCCTCCAGCCTCAACCACCATCTCAAGTATTCCTTTACAGTCCTATAAATAGAAGACCAGGAATAGTGGCAGATTTGGAAAAAGTCTTTGAAGTCAGACACTGTTGGTTTATGTGGGATGTCTGTTTATTCCTCACAGACTTCCATGGAAAGAGGAAGGGTGATTCTTACCATCCCCACCCAAAATCCACACAAGTCAAGTAAGGAAGAGACGGTCAGGACAATTGCTTACAGAGGTTGTTGTTTTGTCTCTAAGTCATGTTCGACTCTTTCACTACCCTGTGGACTGTAGCCCACCAGGTTCCCTTGTCTATGGGATTGCCCAGGCAAGAATACTGGAGTAGGCTGCCATTTCTTTCTCCAGGGAATCTTGCCAACCAGGGATTGAACTCACATCTCCTGCTTGGTAGGCAGATTCTTTACACTGAGCCACCTGGGGGTGCATAATAAATGAGACTAGATCTTGTTCCCTGAAGAGAATCTTGGGACTTCAGCAAAAGCAGTCAGTTCATCAACCAGCCCGTGTATGCACATGAACAAGGGAAAACAGAAGTGGAGACAGATGGCAGATGGCTGAGAGCTGACTACAGGGTGAACGGACAGAGGCAAGGGAGGTGCCGACGGGGTTGGGAAGGCTAGACATGGTGATGTAGAGACAGACTCCGATCTGTGGAACTGTACAGATGTATGGCTTCATAGCATCCTCTTCCCTCCCAATATTGCCCTTCCAGAAGAAAGCCTGCAGAAGCCCTTACTCTTGAGCCCAAGTGAGAAGATATATTTGAGCCCTTGTTACATAGAAGGCAGCCAGAGCAAGTGAGAGGCAGCAACCAACAGAGGACCACAAGTGTAGACAATCAATAAAGAAACATTCTCTTTTATTCTCCCTCACAACCCCCACCACCAGAGAAATAAATTCAGAAATAGATAGAGGAAGTGAAAAGTGAGACCCACTTCCCTTGACTGCAACCCAAGTAATGACCAAACTCACTGCAGGTCTCTGGAGCCATGGACCATGGCTAATGAAAATATGTATGAAATGAAATTTGACTTTAAACCAGACAATGTGTTTTTTAACTACAAAGTATTGGAAATGCTGTGGTGTCTGCCCAAGATATCATTAGGGATCTGCTCCTCACTCAGAAGAGGAAATTCCGCATAGCATAGTAACAGGAGGAAAATGAAACCGGTTTCCTTTTTATCACTGTGAAGTTAAAACTATTAATAACGTGTTACATGTTTATGTATGTATGCATGGATGTAAATGTGTGTATATATTAGTCTATGTGTACATATTTTTTCTAAGCAAAAAGAACTATTTGGAGGAATCTGTGGTTCATTTTTTTCATTTAAAATTTTATTTTATTTTATTCAAATATAGTTGATTTACAACATTGTGTTGATTTCTGCTGTAGAGTAAAGTGATTCAATTATACATAGATCAGATCAGATCAGATCAGTCACTCAGTCATGTCCGACTCTTTGCAACCCCATGAATAGCAGCACACCAGGCCTCCCTGTCCATCACCAACTCTCGGAGTTCACTCAGACTCATGTCCATCGAGTCAGTGATGCCATCCAGCCATCTCATCCTCTGTTGTCCCCTTCTCCTCTTGCCCCCAATCCCTCCCAGCATCAGAGTCTTTTCCAATGAGTCAACTCTTCGCATGAGGTGGCCAGAGTACTGGAGTTTCAGCTTTAGCATCATTCCTTCCAAAGAAATCCCAGGGCTGATCTCCTTCAGAATGGACTGGTTGGATCTCCTTGCAGTCCAAGGGACTCTCAAGAGTCTTCTCCAACACCACAGTTCAAAAGCATCAATTCTTTGGCGCTCAGCCTTCTTCACAGTCCAACTCTCACATCCATACATGATCACAGGAAAAACCATAGCCTTGACTAGATGGACCTTTGTTGGCAAAGTAATGTCCCTGCTTTTGAATATGCTATCTAGGTTGGTCATAACTTTCCTTCCAAGGAGTAAGTGTCTTTTAATTTCATGGCTGCAGTCACCATCTGTAGTGATTTTGGAGCCCAGAAAAATAAAGTCTGACACTGTTTCCACTGTTTCCCCATCTATTTCCCATGAAGTGGTGGGACCGGATGCCATAATCTTCATTTTCTGAATGTTGAGCTTTAAGCCAACTTTTTCACTCTCCACTTTCACTTTCATCAAGAGGCTTTTGAGTTCCTCTTCACTTTCTGCCATAAGAGTGGTGTCATCTGCATATCTGAGGTTATTGATATTTCTCCCGGCAATCTTGATTCCAGCTTGTGCTTCTTCCAGCCCAGCGTTTCTCATGATGTACTCTGCATAGAAGTTAAATAAACAGGGTGACAATATACAGCCTTGACGAACTCCTTTTCCTATTTGGAACCAGTCTGTTGTTCCATGTCCAGTTCTAACTGTTGCTTCCTGACCTGCATACAAATTTCTCTAGAGGCAGATCAGGTGGTCTGGTATTCTCATCTCCTTCAGAATTTTCCACAGTTTATTGTGATCCACACAGTCAAAGGCTTTGGCATAGTCAATAAAACAGAAATACATGTTTTTCTGGAACTCTCTTGCTTTTTCTATGATCCAGCGGATATTGGCAATTTGATCTCTGGTTCCTGTGCCTTTTCTAAAACCAGCTTGAACATCTGGAAGTTCACAGTTCACATATTGCTGAAGCCTGGCTTGGAGAATTTTGAGCATTACTTTACTAGCGGGTGAGATGAGTGCAATTGTGCAGTAGTTTGAGCATTCTTTGGCATTGCCTTTCTTTGGGATTGGAATGAAAACTGACCTTTTCCAGTCCTGTGGCCACTGCTGAGTTTTCCAAATTTGCTGGCATATTGAGTGCAGCACTTTCACAGCATCATCTTTCAGGATTTGTATATATATATATTATACATACATATATACATGCATTCTTTTTCATTTTCTTTTTCATGTGGTAAATCACAGGATATTTTTTCAACATGATTAATATTTATATAATTTTTACACAATAGCAAGTTACAATTTCTATTCAAATTCCCATAGACTATTAACCAGGAGACACTGGAACATATCCAGGGACATAAAACCAGGTGCAAAGATTTCATGGTCTAAAAGTATTGAAACCATAGATAGTCTGTAGTCTTATCACTGTGGAATTATATTAGAAATCAATACCAAAAGATATTTGAAAACAAGCCACATATTTTCAAGTGCAATGTGACATTTACGAAGAGAGATCTTTGATTTAGCCATTGAAAGCCTCAATAAAGTTAAAAGACTTTTCGAAAAAACACAGAAGGTGATTGCAGAGAAGAAAATAAGAAATTAATATCAAAGATAGTTTAAAAACATGTACTTGGAAGTTAAATGTCCACTTTTAAATGATGAGCATATCTAAGAAGCCATAGCAAGGAAAATTAGAAAATATTTGTAACAATAAAATGAAAAGATAATTTATCAGAATTTGTTGCATGCAGCTAAAGATAATCAGTGCAATTAAATACAATGTGGAATCTTTAATAAGGTATGAAAATAAATAATGGACACTAGCATAAAATTTTGTAAAATTTCAACAGAATCTGTAGTCAATAATACTATATCACATGTTAATTTCCTGTTTTTTTTTTTTTAACATAGTATTTCTTTTTATCCTCAGAAATAGATTAGAAGTTTCAAGCCTCATTCAAAATTAAAAAAAAAATCACTAAAATAATAAGCTTTCTAGACTTTCAGCAGTAATACTAGATGCCAGAATAAGTGGAACTATGTCAAAGTTTTGAGTGAATATAAATTAGAAGTCTAGCATTCTATTCATACTTAGTCAAGTAAGTGGAACCAAAATGTCATAAACTTTTTAGCTAAGCAAAAATTCATATTTTCTAAAATACATATATTATACATACTATATAAATGTACTTAAAAGTCTTTTTACTATACTTGATAAAGGCATGAGAAAGAACAACAAAAAAAGAGATGGAGAAATTCAAAACATAAACTAAATGATATGGGAGCACTGAATATGAAACAGAAAAAGTGAAATAAATTAGATAAAAGATCATCATATAGTCCAGTTGTTTTTAAACATGGCTGCTCATTAGAATCACATCTGGCTGGTGTGGGCCATTATTAATAATGACTACAAACTGGCAAACATAAAGATGGAATTTATAACAACAAACAGTTTCTTTTTTTTTCTGTGCTGTGCCTCACAGCTTACAGAATCTTAGTTCCCTGACCAGGAACTGATCACAAGCCACGGCAGTGAAATCTTGGAATCCTTATCACTAGGTCCCTAGGGAACTCGCCATAACCAAAATTTTGTGTGTTTTGGCCACCCACAGCATGTGGGATTTTAGTTCAAACCCCTGCCCCCCTGCATTGGAAGCATGGAGTCTTAACCACTGGACCACCAGGGAAGTTCCCCTAATAGGTCTTTCATTTGAGAAGTAAAAAGGTTTTCTTAATCAATAGTGGATGTACATACTATGTTCCAGCCAGATAAGATGTCCATAAATTTCACAGAGTTGAAAAGGCTTCATCAGTTGATGAGAATACATCTTTCAGATTTGTACCCCACGTATCTTAATGAGCAAAGTCCTCACTCTCTTGACTAGCAAGCTGTAATCTTTTTCATAATGAATTTCTAAGAGTTTGACCTTGTAGAGGGTCATTTTCAATGTTGGAATCTCTGGAGGACTGGTTGGGTGGGATCAGGAGGTAGGTTGAAGCATCAGGGCTGTCCTTTCAGAGTAATCAGAAACACTGGTTTCTGGCTCCCTTGAAGCAGTACTCATTCCTCTAACTTCCTAGTCCATTGAGGTTGACAGCTGTCACTCTTCTCCTTGAACCACCTTCTTTAGGACAACAGATTCCTTCTCTTCCCATGGGTTTTTGCCCCCTCCTCTGCTGATCTCAGGACTGTTTCCTGGTATTATTTGTAAACTTTAGAAGTCTCCTATTTCTGATGACTCCCTCTTGAAAAAGGGGGGTTTCACATATCACAATAATTTGCTTACCTGGATTACTGTTCTTTCAGCCCTTGGTGGCTAGCTCAGAGGTTGGCCAAGTCTAGGTTTTTATTCTTCCAGGAGAAAATGCTCTCTTTGATATCCATCTACACAGTTTGGCCCACTCCGCTCCACTCCTTCTCACTCAGCTTTCTCTGCCTTTCCTCTACTCCAAATTACTTTGGGGACCCACAGGTTATTAGGTCTATACATCTCTTAACTCCAACTGTAAAGAGTTTCATTTTATTTCTCAAAGGACTTCTGAGTTCCATGCAAATCAAGAGATATGGCTGGGTATCTGTTCTACACGTTTCTCAATATTTTATAACAATAAATCTAATCATGAAGCAATTGTGACCAGACACTTAGGGAAACTCTAGGGGATGATGACAACTAACTCTAATTGACCACAAAACTCAGCAGCTACCCAAACCAGATGCTGCCAAGGGAAATAACTTGCCTTTCATAGAAATCTGAGCAATTTTAGAGGCAGATACTTGCAGTCTCTCTCAGTAAAAGCTGTATAAATAAGTGAAGTTACCCTGATATGGTTTGAAAGCCACTTGGAAAAAATGATGAGATATCTTTGACAAAGACTTAAAAGAATAATATCAAGCATTCATGAAGGTTCATTGTAATAGGTATTCTTTTAGACAGTGCTAGTGATAGTTTTGGAGAAGGCAATGGCACTCCACTCCAGTACTCTTGCCTGGAAAATCCTATAGACTGAAAAGCCTGGTGGGCTGCAGTCCATGAGGTCGCTAAGTCGGACACGACTAAGCGACTTCACTTTCCCTTTTCACTTTCATGCATTGGAGAAGGAAATGGCAACCCACTCCAGTGTTCTTGCCTGGAGAATCCCAGGGATGGGGGAGCCTGGTGGGCTGCCATCTATGGGGTCACACAGAGTCGGACATGACTGAAGCGACTTAGCAGCAGCAGCAGTGATAGTTTGAATAGGTATGAACTTTCTGTAAAGCAATTTCACAATATTTATAAAGGCTCATTCTTGGAACCTATCCAAAGTAATAATCTAAGATGTAATCAAAGATATAAGGATGTATAAAGATGTTCAGTACAGAATTATTTATCATAAAGTTAGAAAAAAACTTATATGTTCAAAAATGAATTACAGTTTCTCCATTAAATGGAAAATTGCCCAGTCTTTAAAAATCATGTTCTTAAAAAAAAAAAAAAGAAAATTGTATGATGTGGCAAAAACCCTGTTTCATAATATTAGGTGACAAATAGTAGAGTTGTTGTTCAGTCGCTAAATCGTGTCTGACTCTTTGCAACCCCCATGGACTGCAGCACACCAGGCTTCCCTGTCCTTCACTATCTTCCAGAGTTTACTCAAACTCATGTCCATTGTGTCAGTGATACCATCCAACCATCTCATCCTCTGTCATCCCCTACTCCTCCTGCCCTCAATCTTTCCCAGCATCAGGGTCTCTTCCAATGAGTCAGTTCTTCATATCAGGTGGCCAAAGTATTGGAGTTTCAGCTTCAGCATCAGTCCTTCCAATGAATATTCAGGGTTGATTTCCTTTAGTATTGATGGTTTGAACTCCTTGCTGTCCAAGGGACTCTCAAGAGTATGAACTGTATATTCAATATTAACCTAATTTTGTTATGTTTATCAATCTGTCTTTCTGGAAGTAAACCTTTTCTTTCCAAATGGTTTAAAATGATAATAGATTATTTTTATTATCAGAAAAAATTTACTAAAGATAATTTGTTTTAATTTGGCAAAACCTGTTTTGAGGCTTTCTTGAACTGTGGTGTTAGAGAAGACTCTTGAGAGTCCCTTGGACTGCAAGGAGACCCAACCAGGCCATTCTGAAGGAGATCAGCCCTGGGATTTCTTTGGAAGGAATGATGCTAAAGCTGAAACTCCTGTACTTTGGCCACCTCATACAAAGAGTTGACTCATTGGAAAAGACTCTGATGCTGGGAGGGATTGGGGGCAGGAGGAGAAGGGGACGACAGAGGATGAGATGGCTGGATGGCATCACTGACTCGATGGACGTGAGTCTGAGTGAACTCCGGGAGTTGGTGATGGACAGGGAGGCCTGGCGTGCTGTGCAACATGCAATTACCTAGATCACTACTTGGACTGAATTTGAAATTTAACTGTTTTTTCTCTTGCCCATGTAAGGAAGTCTAATCACTGAGCAGGGAAAGAGAATGAGGGCTTAAGATGAACAAGTTTCTCTCATCTCTGCTAATTTATACCACCACCCCCTTTAGGATCAACTTACAACTTTAAAAACTAATTTTTATTTTTGGGTAAAGATTGAAAGAGAACATAAAAAAATAAAATTATTATAACTGTGCAGCTGTTGGGGGAGGGAGCAACCTTGTTTCCAAGTTTTTGTCTTTCCATTCCATCCCTGAGAACCTTTAAAAACAAAATTTTACCTCATGTGCCTCATACAAAAGACTTTTACCCCCAAACAGATCAGATCAGATCAGTCGCTCAGTTGTGTCTGACTCTTTGCGACCCCGTGGACTATAGCCTACCAGGCTCCTCTGTCTATAGAATTCTCCAGGCAAAAATCCTAGAGTAGGTAACCATTCCCTTCTCTAGGGGATCTTCCTGACCCGGGATCAAACCTGGATCTCTCGTATTGCAGGCAGATTCTTTACCTTCCAAGCCACCAGGGAAGCCCATTAAAAAATTTTAATGCTGAAGGGAACTTTAAAAAACCTTGCTGGTGAAGAAATCAAGGCACAGCAAAATTAAATGATTAGCTTGGGGTCAGAGTAACTTAGTGGCAGAGGCCCCAAAGCTCAGGCCTGTTTATGAGTTTTTGAAAGTACCTCTTTTAAAAAATCTTCTTCTAACATGTTAGAGTATATCTGATCATGTAATTGAGAAAGATAGTGGAATTCAGTATCATATAATGTATGAGTTGATTTATAAGATTCAGAAGAGAAATAAAGCAAAGACAGGTTCTGGAAGCAAAAAAGCTTTGTGAAGTTCATAATTGTTTATAGGGAAGGCCCCTGAGATGATGTAGAAGGCTGGGCAGGTTAAGTCATGAAATGTTAAGTTCAGCTGTCACAAGGCAGGGCAGATTTTGATGATCTAGCATTCATAGTTTTGGTGTTGACTTTCCAGTAGTGAAGATAAATTTCAGCTAATGTACCTGTCATGTCCTGAAAATATTTTGCTTTGGACCAAGAGTACATATTTGCAAAATGACTTCCTATATCAGTGTGGCAGAAAGATGGCTTGCTATATATAGTCCTCCAAGAGGTCTGAGATCCAGATTTAGTTTTGGGAAAATAAAAGCCTCCAGGACAACCACCTTGGATGCAGAAAGGAACATTTTGAAATCACTTCCCCAGATATTTGTCCACTTCTGGCAGATTTGTTGGTCTGGGCTGGAGGGAGTGTGCCATGTTGGACTAGCTTCCTGACTGACAGGCTGTGCTGTCTGCAGCACTTAGAGTGTGGCAGAAGCAACCTGTATGTCTGGGTAGCCCGTCTTTCTGGAAACTGGCACAGTAGGTGCTTTTTAGAACACAAGACTTCCCTGCTCTTTCAGGTTCTTACAGAGAAGAGGTTTTGCAACAAATGAAGAGGAAGACCTATGCTGGAGATAAGCAGAGTGTCACCTATTTTTCAGTGTGTAACACAGAGTCCTACGGACAGTGGTCACTCAGTGAAGATACATGGGATGAAATGAGCTACTATATATCTTAATTTTAAGATGCATTATTTTTCACATTTCTAAAATTGAAATGCATCTTAACATTTGTCTATTTTCTGAATTTTCTATATTGTTAGTATTATCCATGCTGAGTTGAACTGCCATTGAAAACGCCTTTAAAAAGATTTTACTGCATCAGAAAAATGTTGTTTTGATATATAAATAATAAATATAATTTTGTTATACATATAAAGTAGAGAAGGAAATGGCAACCCACTCCAGTATTCTTGCCTGGAGAATCCCATGGACAGAAGAGGCTGGTGGGCTACAGTCCATGGGGTCACAAAGAGTCGGACACAACTGAGCAACTAACTTAACATACATATAAAGACTCTATGGTCTGTAGCCCACCAGGTTCCTCTGTCCTAGGCAAGAATATTAGAGTGGGTTGACATTTCCTTCTCCAGGAGATCTTCCCAACCCAGGGATTGAACCTGCATTTCTTTTTTGTTTTGTTTTTAATTTTCTTTATTTTTTGTTCACAAATAATTTTTGTATACATCTATAGGCCATTCATTTTGGGTTTTTTTTTTGTGTGTGTGCTTTACTTATTCTTTTTTTTTTTTTTAATTTAATTTTATTTTTAAACTTTACATAATTGTATTAGTTTTGCCAAATATTGAAATGAATCTGCCACAGGTATACATGTGTTCCCCATCCTGAACCCTCCTCCCTCTTCCCTCCCCATACCATCCCTCTGGGTCGTCCCAGTGCACTAGCCCCAAGCATCCAGTATCGTGCATCGAACCTGGACTGGCAACTCGTTTCTTACATGATATTTTACATGTTTCAATGTCATTCTCCCAAATCTTCCCACCCTCTCCCTCTCCCACAGAGTCCATAAGACTGTTCTATACATCAGTGTCTCTTTTGCTGTCTCGTACACCGGGTTATTGTTACCATCTTTCTAAATTCCATATATATGCGTTAGTATACTGTATTTATGTTTTTCCTTCTGGCTTACTTCACTCTGTATAATAGGCTCCAGTTTCATCCACCTCATTAGAACTGATTCAAATGTGTTCTTTTTAATGGCTGAGTAATACTCCATTGTGTATATGTACCACTGCTTTCTTTATCCATTCATCTGCTGATGGACATCTAGGTTGCTTCCATGTCCTAGCTATTATAAACAGTGCTGCGATGAACATTGGGGTACACGTGTCTCTTTCCCTTCTGGTTTCCTCAGTGTGTATGCCCAGCAGTGGGATTGCTGGATCATAAGGCAGTTCTATTTCCAGTTTTTTAAAGAATCTCCACACTGTTCTCCATAGTTGCTGAACTAGTTTGCATTCCCACCAACAGTGTAAGAGGGTTCCCTTTTCTCCACACCCTCTCCAGCATTTATTATTTGTAGACTTTTGGATCACAGCCATTCTGACTGGTGTGAAATGGTACCTCATAGTGGTTTGGATTTGCATTTCTCTGATAATGAGTGATGTTGAGCATCTTTTCATGTGTTTGTTAGCCATCTGTATGTCTTCTTTGGAGAAATGTCTATTTAGTTCTTTGGCCCATTTTTTGATTGGGTCATTTATTTTTCTGGAGCTGAGCTGTAGGAGTTGCTTGTATATTTTTGAGATTAGTTGTTTGTCAGTTGCTTCATTTGCTATTATTTTCTCCCATTCTGAAGGCTGTCTTTTCACCTTGCTAATAGTTTCCTTTGATGTGCAGAAGCTTTTAAGGTTAATTAGGTCCAATTTGTTTATTTTTGCTTTTATTTCCAATATTCTGGGAGGTGGGTCATAGAGGATCCTGCTGTGATGTATGTCAGAGAGTGTTTTGCCTATGTTCTCCTCTAGGAGTTTTATAGTTTCTGGTCTTACGTTTAGATCTTTAATCCATTTTGAGTTTATTTTTGTGTATGGTGTTAGAAAGTGGTCTAGTTTCATTCTTTTACAAGTGGTTGACCAGATTTCCCAGCACCACTTGTTAAAGAGATTGTCTTTAATCCATTGTATATTCTTGCCTCCTTTGTCAAAGATAAGGTGTCCATATGTGCGTGGATTTATCTCTGGGCTTTCTATTTTATTCCATTGATCTATATTTCTGTCTTTGTGCCAGTACCATACTGTCTTGATAACTGTGGCTTTGTAGTAGAGCCTGAAGTCAGGTAGGTTGATTCCTCCAGTTCCATTCTTCTTTCTCAAGATCGCTTTGGCTATTCGAGGTTTTTTGTATTTCCATACAAATTGTGAAATTATTTGTTCTAGCTCTGTGAAGAATACTGTTGGTAGCTTGATAGGGATTGTGTTGAATCTATGAATTGCTTTGGGTAGTATACTCATTTTCACTATATTGATTCTTCCAATCCATGAACATGGTATATTTCTCCATCTATTAGTGTCCTCTTTGATTTCTTTCACCAGTGTTTTATAGTTTTCTATATATCGGTCTTTAGTTTCTTTAGGTAGATATATTCCTAAGTATTTTATTCTTTCCGTTGCAATGGTGAATGGAATTGTTTCCTTAATTTCTCTTTCTGTTTTCTCATTATTAGTGTATAGGAATGCAAGGGATTTCTGTGTGTTGATTTTATATCCTGCAACTTTACTATAGTCATTGATTATTTCTAGTAATTTTCTGGTGGAATCTTTAGGGTTTTCTATGTAGAGGATCATGTCATCTGCAAATAGTGAGAGTTTTACTTCTTCTTTTCCAATTTGGATTCCTTTTATTTCTTTTTCTGCTCTAATTGCTGTGGCCAAAACTTCCAAAACTATGTTGAATAGCAATGGTGAAAGTGGGCACCATTGTCTTGTTCCTGACTTTAGAGGAAATGCTTTCAATTTTTCACCATTGAGGATAATGTTTGCTGTGGGTTTGTCATATATAGCTTTTATTATGTTGAGGTATGTTCCTTCTATTCCTGCTTTCTGGAGAGTTTTTATCATAAATGGATGTTGAATTTTGTCAAAGGCTTTCTCTGCATCTATTGAGATAATCATATGGTTTTTATTTTTCAATTTGTTAATGTGGTGTATTACATTGATTGATTTGCGGATATTGAAGAATCCTTGCATCCCTGGGATAAAGCCCACTTGATCATGGTGTATGATCTTTTTAATGTGTTGTTGGATTCTGATTGCTAGAATTTTGTTAAGGATTTTTGCATCTATGTTCATCAGTGATATTGGCCTGTAGTTTTCTTTTTTTGTGGGATCTTTGTCAGGTTTTGGTATTAGGGTGATGGTGGCCTCATAGAATGAGTTTGGAAGTTTACCTTCCTCTGCAATTTTCTGGAAGAGTTTGAGCAGGATAGGTGTTAGCTCTTCTCTAAATTTTTGGTAGAATTCAGCTGTGAAGCCGTCTGGACCTGGGCTTTTGTTTGCTGGAAGATTTTTGATTACAGTTTCAATTTCCGTGCTTGTGATGGGTCTGTTAAGATTTTCTATTTCTTCCTGGTCCAGTTTTGGAAAGTTGTACTTTTCTAAGAATTTGTCCATTTCTTCCACGTTGTCCATTTTATTGGCATATAATTGTTGATAGTAGTCTCTTATGATCCTTTGTATTTCTGTGTTGTCTGTTGTGATCTCTCCATTTTCGTTTCTAATTTTGTTGATTTGATTTTTCTCCCTTTGTTTCTTGATGAGTCTGGCTAATGGTTTGTCAATTTTATTTATCCTTTCAAAGAACCAGCTTTTGGCTTTGTTGATTTTTGCTATGGTCTCTTTTGTTTCTTTTGCATTTATTTCTGCTCTAATTTTTAAGATTTCTTTCCTTCTACTAACCCTGGGGTTCTTCATTTCTTCCTTTTCTAGTTGCTTTAGGTGTAGAGTTAGGTTATTTATTTGACTTTTTTCTTGTTTCTTGAGATGTGCCTGTATTGCTAAGAACTTTCCCCTTAGGACTGCTTTTACCGTGTCCCACAGGTTTTGGGTTGTTGTGTTTTCATTTTCATTTGTTTCTATGCAAATTTTGATTTCTTTTTTGATTTCTTCTGTGATTTGTTGGTTATTCAGCAGCGTGTTGTTCAGCCTCCATATGTTGGAATTTTTAATAGTTTTTCTCCTGTAATTGAGATCTAATCTTACTGCATTGTGGTCAGAAAAAATGCTTGGAATGATTTCTATTTTTTTTGAATTTACCAAGGCTAGCTTTATGGCCCAGGATGTGATCTATCCTGGAGAAGGTTCCATGTGCGCTTGAGAAAAGGGTGAAATTCATTGTTTTGGGATGAAATGTCCTATAGATATCAATTAGGTCTAACTGGTCTATTGTATCATTTAAAGTTTGTGTTTCCTTGTTAATTTTCTGTTTAGTTGATCTATCCATAGGTGTAAGTGGGGTATTAAAGTCTCCCACTATTATTGTGTTATTGTTAATTTCTCCTTTCATACTTGTTAGCATTTGTCTTACGTACTGTGGTGCTCCCGTGTTGGGTGCATATATATTTATAATTGTTATATCTTCTTCTTGGATTGATCCTTTGATCATTATGTAGTGACCTTCTTTGTCTCTTTTCACAGCCTTTGTTTTAAAGTCTATTTTATCTGATATGAGTATTGCACCTCCTGCTTTCTTTTGGTCCCTATTTGCATGGAAAATCTTTTTCCAGCCCTTCACTTTCAGTCTGTATGTGTCCCCTGTTTTGAGGTGGGTCTCTTGTAGACAACATATGTAGGGGTCTTGTTTTTGTATCCATTCAGCCAGTCTTTGTCTTTTGGTTGGGGCATTCAACCCATTTACGTTTAAGGTAATTACTGATAAGTATGATCCCGTTGCCATTTACTTTATTGTTTTGGGTTCGAGTTTATACACTGTTTTTGTGTTTCCTGTCTAGAGAATATCCTTTAGTATTTGTTGGAGAGCTGATTTGGTGGTGCAGAATTCTCTCAGCTTTTGCTTGTCTGAAAAGCTTTTGATTTCTCCTTCATACTTGAATGAGATCCTTGCTGGGTACAATAATCTGGGCTGTAGGTTATTTTCTTTCATCATTTTAAGTATGTCTTGCCATTCCCTCCTGGCTTGAAGAGTTTCTATTGAAAGATCAGCTGTTATCCTTATGGGAATTCCCTTGTGTGTTATTTGTTGTTTTTCCCTTGCTGCTTTTAATATTTGTTCTTTGTGTTTGATCTTTGTTAATTTGATTAATATGTGTCTTGGGGTGTTTCTCCTTGGGTTTATCCTGTTTGGGACCCTCTGGGTTTCTTGGACTTGGGTGATTATTTCCTTCCCCATTTTAGGGAAATTTTCCACTATTATCTCCTCAAGTATTTTCTCATGGTCTTTCTTTTTGTCTTCTTCTTCTGGAACCCCTATGATTCGAATGTTGTAGCGTTTAATATTGTCCTGGAGGTTTCTGCGATTGTCCTCATTTCTTTTAATTCGTTTTTCTTTTATACTCTCTGATTCATTTATTTCTAACATTCTATCTTCTAATTCACTAATCCTATCTTCTGCCTCTGTTATTCTACTATTTGTTGCCTCCAGAGTGTTTTTAATTTCATTTATTGCATTATTCATTATATATTGACTCTTTTTTATTTCTTCTAGGTCCTTGTTAAACCTTTCTTGCATCTTCTCAATCCTTGTCTCCAGGCTATTTATCTGTGATTCCATTTTAGTTTCAAGATTTTGGATCAATTTCACTATCATTATTCGGAATTCTTTATCAGGTAGATTCCCTATCTCTTCCTCTTTTGTTTGTGAACCTGCATTTCTTATATCTCCTGCATTGGCAGGAAGGTTCTTTACCAGTAGCGCCACCTGGGAAGCCCCTACAAAAGCATGGAAATAGAGAAATAATGTGTAGGAACAAAAGCATTTTTCATTGGCAGAATATCTGTAATTCTGTACCTTTTTGCAAAACTACATCCAAATGCTTTATAAAACTTAGGAAAGGAAGTAAATCACAAGTAGATGACCTGTTACATTTTGTTACTGAGATCCAGTTGTCTATCACATGCTCAATTAGTTTACTGTGGCTGCTGCAACAGATTACCACAAACTTGGTGTCTTAGCACAACAGAAATTACCCTGTCTTGGTTGACAGCCAGAAGTTCAACATCAGATTTACCAGGTCAAAATCAAGGTATAGGTATGGTCCCACTTCCTCTGAAGGTTCTAAGGGCAAATCTCTCACTAACCTCTTCCAACCTCAGGTAGTTTCATCACTCTCATCTCTGCCTCTGTCTTTGCATCACCTTTTCCTCCTCTGTGTGTCGAACCTCTCTCTCATTTTCTTTTATAAGGATACTTGTAATGGGACTGCAGGGAGATCCAACCAGTCCATCCTAAAGTAGATCAGTCCTGGGTGTTCATTGGAAGGACTGATGCTGAAGCTGAAACGCCAATCCTTTGGCCACCTCATGCGAAGAGTTGACTCATTGGAAAAGACCCTGATGCTGGGAGGGATTGGGGGCAGGAGGAGAAGGGGATGACAGAGGATGAGATGGCTGGATGGCATCACTGACTCGATGGACGTGAGTTTGACTGGACTCCGGGAGTTGGCGATGGACAGGGAGGCCTGATGTGCTGCGATTCACGGGGTCGAAAAGAGTCAGACACGACTGAGTGACTGAACCGAACTGAATGGCATTTAGGGCCCAGACAAATAATCAAGGATAACCTTTCCATTTCAACAATCTTAATTTAATTGCATCTGCAAAGACTTTTCCAATTATAATAACACTTACAGTTTTCAGATGTCTTTAAGTCCACCATTCATTCCCTTACACATGTCAACGAAACTAGTATTAAAAAAACCTCCAAATTTCTAGGAACAGGTAAAAGAAAGATTGATTAACTTTTATTGGTATTTTGTTGGTATGATTAGCTTTTGTTTGTATTTTCTTTATTCTCCCTTCTGACAAAATCAAGAAAGGATAAGCACTGAAATTTTCAGAATGGGTATCAGTGGCTTGGAAGAAAATCACAGTAACGATAGAGGAAAGCTCTTCTAAGAAATATTCTTAGACCCAGAGGGCACAATTGGGTGGTACATCATTAAATGCTGGCAATTCACAGTGGGAAATAATTCGGAGGGCTGGACTCTGAATATAGTTTTTCAGAAGGAATAGACTCTGAATAAAGTTTTTAGGAAAACTTTAATATGGTAGATTAACTATAAAAATGGTTAATCTCACCCTTCTCTGTACCCTTGATCTATGCAATGTGTCTGTAACTTTTCCCATCAAGAGGTAGCCTTTATTCCCCCATCCCTTGAACCTAAGGTGCTCTGTGCTTGCCATTAGCCAATAGAACACGGACAGCAAGGAGATCCAACTAGCCCATCCTAATGGAAATCAGCCCTGAATATTCTTTGGAAGGACAGATGCTGAAGCTGAAACTCCAATACTTTGTCCACCTAATGCAAAGAACTGACTCGTTTGAAAAGACCCTGATGCTGGGAAAGATTGAAGGCGGGAAAAGAAGGGAATGACAGAGGTTGAGATGGTAGGATGGCATCACTGACTCAATGGACATGAGTTTGAGTAAGCTCTGGGAGTTGGTGATGGACAGGGAAGCTTGGTGTGCAGCACAGTCCACGGGGTCACAAAGAGTCGGACATGACTGAGCGATTGAAATGAACTGAATGTGACACTAGCAAGTTATAACCCAAGTCCAAGAAGTGTGTGAGCTTCTGTTCCCTCCCCAGTCACCATGAAAGCAAGTACAAGCTGGCTACTGGATGATAAGAGACACACGGCTCTGTCACCTTCACCACCTTGGCCAGTAGCCAGCCTGCCATCAGACATATTAGTGGGGCCATCCTTGACCAGTCAGCCCTCAGACAAACTGCCACCCAACCACAGACACATGAGTAAGTTGAGGGAGAACAGCAGACCTCTGTCCAGATCCTCAGAACTGCCCAGCTGACACGCAGACTCATGAGCCATAACAAATACAGTATTAAGCCATTGGGTTTTGGGGTGGTTTATTATATGACAAAACCCGATACATAATGGGTGGAAATTCATTAGATTTTAATGACTGAACAAATAATTCAGAATGAATTGGATTGTGAATACAAAAAAGATTTTTAGACTATTTTAACTAATTTATTTTGCTTATAGTTTCCTTTTTTGAATCTTCAATGGTGATAGAGAATAAAAATATACTAATAAGTCTAAAAGAGATCTTTAAATGAGTATAAAACAAAAATTCTGATCGAAAAAAACATGTCTTCTTGTGCTTACCATAAGGATTTCTTTTTTTTCTTAGGGTTATAGCCATCCTTAGTTTCTTTTATCCTAGGGACTCTCCTTTGTTCAAGGTTGAAGCCCATTTCCGCTTAATTAAATAGAAACATTCTATACTCAGCTTTCTGCCACTTACCTGCCATATAACTTCTGGTGATTTACTTCCCTTCTCTGAGTTTCAGTTGCCTTATATCAAAAGTGAGGATGATAATAACTCCTGGTTAGGGTTGCTTTGAAGGTGAAATATGATAGTCCATATGCATGGTCTCTGTGAAATGCAGGTGGATGAATAAAATTAATAAGCTGAATCTATGTGATTAGCATTTTCCTCAATATGCCCAATAACATTGGCATACCAGTGGCGCTGATTTTCTCAATACAATTCTTCATTCCATAAACTAGATCATTTGGTTATATGACTACATGTTTTCTTGATGTTGGTATCTATACCCTTCTACCCAGTACAAATACAGTATATCTTGTCGGCATGACTTTTTCCCAAACACACATTGCTGACCACTGGTGTTTCTAAATAAAACAAGGTGGTCCATATGCAGACACCCCAACCCTGATTTCATTAGATTACATTTGTAGCAAACAGATTTGGGATTCCTGTCTCACTCAGAGCCTACATCTCAAAGAATCTGCCCCAGCCATCAGCCAGCCTGTTCACCCATCCCCAGTCTACCACAGCTGATGGGGACAAGAGGCATACAACTGACTTGGGGAATTTAATCAGAACCTCTTAGAACGTGTCTATAGTAGTTTACATGCATATTCCTTATCTTAAGAATTCAAATTAAGAGGTGCTGAGACTAAAGTTTTAGATCTTGGATCCAGCAACTGAATGGTCTTATAGAATTGGAGCCATAGTCAGCAATCTAACAAACCAATCCCATCTGAAATAAAAAATTCAGGAAAAGTAGAAAGTAAGTGAGCCAGAAAAATCAGAGGAGAAAATGCAGAAGACTGGCAGAGAAAGCAGAGATAAGAGCCCAGAGAGCTCCAGAGAGAGACAGAAAGGGAGTTTTACTCTTGACTTTCAGTTTCCCAATAGATATTTCCCTACTGTTTATTTTTTGCCTGGAGATGTCAGCCAGAGTCCTTGGACTATCTTTACAATGCCTCATTCCCCTTTTTATTTGGGCCAGTTTGAAGGGATTTTTGTTCCTTGTAACCAAATGACCCCTGTTGGCTTAAAAAATTCCCCTGGGTTTAGGGATGTCTTGGGTTGCTTTTTAGTCCTTGGTGGAGAGAGAAAGAATGCTTGTTAAGGAAAAAAAAAAAAAAAAAGATAATTGAAGGAGCTATTGAGTGGGTGACAGATGCCTGAAAGTAAGAGATTAGAGGGCAACAGAAGATGGTGGTATTCACATAAAGTGCAAAAGAAGAAGAAAAACACTCTGCTAAGATTCATTACTGAATAATCTCAAAACCCAAGCAGAAAAGTTTAGAGGTGACTGATCCCCAGAGATAGTAGGAATACTGAAGGGAAACATGCATTATTTTGAAAGATACAGTATTTACTATCGACCCTTTCTTGGGATTTAGTGCTAAAAGGAGAATCCACATGTTGTGAGGACCAATGTTTCAGGTTAATTGCCCTTCACAAGAATTGACGGTGATTTTTTTCTTCATTAGAGATTTATTTTTATTTTGGAACAAATATTCATTACCAAATTCTAAAATTGAAATTAGATGATATATTTAAACTAGCCCTTGGTTATAGCAAGGCAATATGAACTTATCTACAAGACAGAGGTATTTCTAAGAAGCCTACTATTAAACTTTATACATTCAACCCCCTTCAAGCACGTGACATGTGCTTGTCACTGTGCAAAGGGCTGGGACACCAAAGTGAACCAGTCAGACACAGCCCCTGCCCTCATGGAGCTAGTGAAGACAAACAGAAACTAAGTAAGCGAAGGGAGAAATGAAAGGAAATAGTGACGACCTGTTATTGATAATGTTCAGATCAGATCAGATCAGATCAGTCGCTCAGTCGTGTCCGACTCTTTGCCACCCCATGAATCGCAGCACGCCAGGCCTCCCTGTCCATCACCAACTCCCAGAGTTCACTGAGACTCACGTCCATCGAGTCAGTGATGCCATCCAGCCATCTCATCCTCTGTCGTCCCCTTCTCCTCCTGCCCCTAATCCCTCCCAGCATCAGAGTCTTTTCCAATGAGTCAACTCTTCGCATGAGGTGGCCAAAGTACTGGAGTTTCAGCTTTAGCATCATTCCTTCCAAAGAAATCCCAGGGCTGATCTCCTTCAGAATGGACTGGTTGGATCTCCTTGCAGTCCAAGGGACTCTCAAGAGTCTTCTCCAACACCACAGTTCAAAAGCATCAATTCTTTGGCACTCAGCCTTCTTCACAGTCCAACTCTCACATCCATACATGATCACAGGAAAAACCATAGCCTTGACTAGATGGACCTTTGTTGGCAAAGTAATGTCCCTGCTTTTGAATATGCTATCTAGGTTGGTCATAACTTTCCTTCCAAGGAGTAAGCGTCTTTTAATTTCATGGCTGCAGTCACCATCTGTAGTGATTTTGGAGCCCAGAAAAATAAAGTCTGACAGTGTTTCCACTGTTTCCCCATCTATTTCCCATGAAGTGGTGGGACCGGATGCCATGATCTTCATTTTCTGAATGTTGAGCTTTAAGCCAACTTTTTCACTCTCCACTTTCACTTTCATCAAGAGGCTTTTGAGTTCCTCTTCACTTTCTGCCATAAGGGTGGTGTCAGCTGCATATCTGAGGAGTGCTGAAAAACAGAGTTAGGGGCAGAGGACTTCTCTGGTGGTTCAGTGGTTGAGACTCTGCGTTCCCAATGCAGGGGACACAGGTTTATCCCTTGGCAGAAGAACTAAGATACTGCGTGCCCCACAGGCCGCATGGTGTGACCAAAAAGAAAAAGCAAAGAATTAGGTGCAGGATCCACCATGGATAAGGTGGTGAGGTCTGTTTTAATATTCAGAATGAACTGAAGCAACTTATTATCATAAGAATTTAATAATTCCTCATAATTACTATTGGCTAGATAACTGTTTAGGGAAGCTGCATGTCATTCTTTTGGGCACTTTTTATAACTTAATGACCAGAAGAAAAAAAACAATATTAATTAGTGCCCGTCACGTAGCAGACATCGTCCCCATACTCTATCTTACCAAAGCAGTCATTATCTTTTTTTTAAATGAAGTTTTTAAATTGAAGTAGAGCTGATGTAAAACATTATGTGAGTTTCAGGTGTACAATATAGTGATTCACAATTTTAAAGGTTATACTCCTTTATACACTTAAAATTGGCTTCCTTGATGGCTAAGTGGTAAAGAATCCACCTGCAAATGCAGGAGACACAGGAGACGCAAGTTCAGTCCCTGGGTCCAGAAGATCCCTTGGAAGGAGAAACGGCAACCCACTCCAGTATTCTTACCTGGAGAATCCCATGGACAGAGGAGCCTGGCAGGCTACAGTCCAAAGGGTTGCAAAGAGTCGGACATGACTGAGCAACTAAGCATACACATTACTCCATTTATAGTTGTTATAAAATGTTGGCTCTATTCCCCGTGTTGTACAATATATCCTTGTAACTTACTCCCTACCTAATAGTTTGCACCTCTTAACCCCTTACTCCTATACTGCTTCTTCCCTCCTCCCTCTGCCCGCTGGTAATCACTAGTTGGTTCTCTATATCTCTGAGTCTGTTTCCTTTTTGTTATGTTCACTAGTTTGTTGTATTTTTTAGTTTCCACATATAAATGATAAGTCATACCATATTTGTCTTTTCCATCTGATTTATTTCACTTAGCATAATGCCTTCCAAGTCATCCATCTTGCTGCAAATTTTATTCTTTTTATAGCTAAGTAGTATTCTGTTGTATATATACATACCACATCTTCTTTATCCAATCATCTGTTGATGGACACTTAAGTTGCTTTATAAATCTTTGCCTTTTGGGCAGCATTTGCAAAGCAGTCATTATTATACCAGTTTTTCAGATGGAAGGGTCAGGGTCCCAAAATGTCATATTTCTTGCCCAAGGATTCAGTTAAAAGCTTTTCCCACTATACCTCCATTAGATGTTGGTCTAGCCTACATAAAAGGCAACAAGTTACTTATTATCACCTAGATTAATTTTAAAATATGGATCTTTTTAGTCATATAGCTTACATTTTAGTCTTATAAAGTCTCTCAAATTATTGCCACTCATCAAGCCACCTTTTAAACTAATGATTCTCACCTATAAATTCAAAACTAGTAATGCCATGTTCTACAGGGAGAGGAAAGAGCAGACTTCATCTGAGTGTCAGGGGTGAGGGCAGTTCAAATATCCCAGCCCCAGTTGATGCCGTCTCGTCCAAACATGTCTGCTTGCTTTATTCCTTTCTCAAATGTACATCCAGACTTCAACGAAGAGGTCGACTTTCAATTTAACTATGGCAACAACCCCACTGTCAATTTCTTTGTTCCAACTGCTCTCCAGCGTATCTTCCTTCACCATAGCCTCAGATACTTAATGATTCACTCACAGTTCAACATTTATTGAGCTGCCATGCCCTTTGCTGGGTGTTGGGCACGAATTATGACATGGCATTGCCTTGAGAAGTCTGGTCTCCTAACTCGAGGACATTCTAAACTGTTCTCCCGGCCTTTTCCACCCTGGTCTCCTCCCTCTGTCCTGGGAAGGGATCTTTAGCCTAGTCTTCAGGGTGGTGAATCTTGCCAAGAACGGGCTGGAGGTGGACCAGCTGAGTCTGCCAGATCGAAAGATCAAAGGCGCCTGGAACCTAGATGCGTGAAGGAAGCCAGCCGGGCTCTCATGATGCCGCTGGCACCTCGCGAGTTTCCTAAGGCGACGCCAGAACTGGGAGAACAGGATGCAAAGCTAAGAAAGGAGGTTTGACTGACGGCTGGCTGGAGCCCACGCCTTTCCTCGTTGGCTGAGCAGAGGTCATTACCCTAGAACCTTCCCCCAGCGGTGTCTCTGCGCCGGGCAGGTCCGCACTGACACGCGCACCAGGCTGCCTCCGAGACGGCGCACGGAGAGGCGTGCAGACCCAGGAGGCTGTGTAGGCTGGGGCTCGTAACTCGGAGCCTCCATTCTTCTCTTCCCGGTAGAAAAGCGTCGGAGGATCCATTCTCTACTCCACCTCTTGGCTCCGGTCCCTTTCCTGTCCGCGAGCTCCACCAGGCACTTGCCCTGCGCTCCCCACCACGTTGAATCCCCTGCACCCCAGCCCCAGGCCGACTTCCCACCTGCGGGAGGCAACGGACGTCGGCGCAGAGCAAATCTATCTACTTCCGCTGGAGTGAAGGGAGAATCTTTGCTGACCTGGCTTTGACCAAGGGACCCTCTGCGCTACCGAGAAGTTGTAGGGGGCCTGAGTCCTGGCAGCCCAGATTTCTCTCCCCTTTAGGGGTCGCAATGGAGCCAACAGCAGTCGGGCCCTAATCTATCCAGACCTTTAATCCATGCCTGATGCCTGAAATTTCTTTGAGAGCCAAAACGAGCGCTCACACACGTCCGTACACCAGGGTCGCACAAATCTGTTATTTTCTGAGGACGAGTGGTTTGCTGTCCCAACCGGCGTTTAAGCTTTAAGAATACACTGCATGCCACCGTGGAGCGAATAGAAAAGCAAGTGAAACTGGAGCCCAGAACATGCAGACTCTTTAAGAAAAAAAAATCCTAGATATTTTATTTCCCTCTGCATTAACGTCCTTTGTCTCTCTAATGAGATAGATCACAGAACAGTGCTTCGCAGAGTGTGGTTTCCGGACCAGCAGCATCAGCCTCTTTTGGGAACTTGTTAGGAGTAGGAATTCTGGGTCCCACTTCGGACCTCTTGAATCTGGAACTAGGGGGAATGGAATCCAGCTATCTGCTTACAGGAGCTGTTCAGGTGATTCCCATACATGTCCAGGAACCGCTGGCTTAATAGCCTCTCTGGGCAGTGTTTCCCACTGATCACTGCTCATAACCGTCAGCTACTGACCTTGTTTTGTTTACCACTTATCTGTTTAGAGAGAAGTCTCTGATGTGACAGTGGGCAAAGCTGCTTGAAGCACAAGGCGTTACCTGTAAGAATCCACAGAAGCAATCAGAACCAGAGAGAGAGAGACAAAGAAGCAGAAGGGACTTCCCCCATCTTCAGTTCACTTTCAGTATCTGTCTCTTGCTGAGAACTAGCAGACACGCTTATTTGAAGCATTTCATTTTCCTTACAGGCTTCTACAACCTGCTGTGGTTGTTCTCCTGGTTCTTTCTGAAAGCACCTTCTAAGACAGTTATTATAACTAAGAGGTCACAGACAGGACACTCCCCACCCTCCCACCTCTAACTATCTGACTTGTGGTAATTTTTTCAGATGCTGTTTGCCTCCTTCATTTTTTAAAATTAATTTTTATTGGAGTATAGTTGCTTTACAATGTTGTATTTGTTTCTACTATACAGCAAAGTGAACCAGCTGTATATATACATATATCCCCTCTTATTTGAGTAGAGTTCCCTGTGCTAATAAATCACAAAGACCAGAGCAGAAATAAATGAAATAGAAATGAAGAAAACAATAGTAAAGATCAATGAAAAGATAAACAAAATTGATAAATCTTTAGGTAGACTCATCAAGAAGAAAAGGGAAAGGACTCAAATCAAAAAAATTAAAAATGAAAGAAAAGTTACAGCTGATACTGCAGAAATACAAAGGATGGTAAGAGATTACTTATAGAGTAATGAATTACTAGAGTAACTATATGCCAATAAAATTCACAACCTGGAAGAAATGGACACTTTCTTAGAAAAGTACTTTCAAAACTGAACCAGGAGGAAATACAAAATATGAACAGACCAATCACAAGTGCTGAAATTGAAACTGTGGTTAAAAATCTTCCAACAAACAAAAGTCCAGAACCAGATGGCTTCACAGGCAAATTCTATCAAACAGAAAAGAGTTAACACCTAGCCTTCTCAAACTCTTCAGCTTGCCTCCTTTAAAACCGAGGCCAGCAGCGACAGGCTTCAGAACAGCACCAGACCCTGGGAAGTAGGGCGTGGTGGGTGGGAGTGCTGATGACCCAGGCAGAAGAGAAGGGCCCCTGGGAAGGAGAGATGTTTAGACTGTGGATGTGTGTGTGGGAGGGGGTGGGGCGGTCACACTGCCCCATGCCAGGGCTAGTGGTAGCCACAACCTGGTCATTCCAGTGTATTTCTTGCTCATTTCAAGAAACAACCCCTGGGTCCCCAAGTGTGCCCAGGCTCGAAGGCTGAGACCCCTGTGCTCAGGGTTTCCCAGTAGCCAGGCACTAGTGTAGTCCTTCTATTTGTTTGTCCCAGTCCCTATCTTTGCTCTCTGAATTTTTCTGGATGAAATTGGAGAACATTGAGGAGTATGGGTAAAGATGTGTGCGTGTGTGTGTGTGTGTGTGAGAGAGAGAGAGAGAGAGAGAGAGAGAATGTAACCTTCAACATTGCACTGAAGAGGTGTTTTGGTTCCTGCAACAAAAAGACCTTGCTTGTGCCTTATAAACACACCCTCTTGAGCTTCCTGCTCCAGTGCTTTCAGGACGGCTGTAGTATAGGTAGCTCACCCCCAGCCACTTAGTACAACTGACCAGTGTTTGCCCGGAGTTTTTCCTTTACAAAGCAATCACAAAAAATAAAAAATATAATTTCATTTGAACGCCACTGAGGCTCTATGAGGCAAAAGAGAAAAGTATGAGTACCGACCGTTATCATTGTCATTATAATCACGTTTATTCCCACTTTCCTAGAGGAGAAAACTGAAGATCCACACCCTTTCAGAGAAAAACTGGATGTAAAACTAGGGTTTAACTCGTGTGTCACAGTGCACAACTTCAGGCCTCCGGTTGAAAGCACAGGCTGGTGGGAGGCAGGAGGACTTTGTCACAAATTCATTTGCGGTTTGGGGTTGTTATAGAATGAGCAAGCCGACATTTCTCCAGGGGCCGCCTGCGTTGAGAATTTTTTTTTTTTTTTAGTGTTCTGTATTTTTAAAAAATTTTTAAACTTTGTGTTGCGGTATAGCTTAGTAACAGTGTTCAGAGTTGTGATAGTTTCAGGTGAACAGCTAAGGGGACTCAGCCGTACATGTACATGTATCCGTTCTCCCCCAAAGCCCCTTCCCCTCAAGGCTGCCACATAGCACTGGAGTGCTCAGAATTTTGAATATTCGCTTTGTAAAATCGTCAGTGGGAGCTCGGAAAATTTGCTGAAGTGGAACACAAACAACTGAGTCACTTTGGGACTCATCTCTGACTTGAACTCTGGATCCGCAGGTCAAGAGTCGACTGTGCCTCTGGTAGAAGCAAATGTGGGAAAGGTGGAGATGGCCAGAGCCTAAAATGATCTCTTGAAGGTCACGTAGAGGGAGAGGGGAAACCAGGAGGAGGGAAGCCTGATACCCTGAGAGTGCAAGTGACAGGCACGCGGATGAGGAACCACCCGCGTTCCCAGTCCTCGAGAACGGAGATGCTAACATGGTAACTCTCTTTGGGAGAGAACGTCCCTCCTGTACAGCGGTTCCCCAGGTCAAGAGCATCCCCGGTTCCTTCCCCTCTGGCTGGGTTGAGGACAACACCACTAAGCGGCCTTGGGGGTTGGATGGAGGTAAGGGCAGGAGCAAGGGAGCTCTTACTCCAGGTACCAAATCGAGCTGAGAAAAGGGCGAAAAAAATCGAAAAGAAAGAGCAAATGAAGCGGAAGTTTCAAGGCCCTCTGCGAGGAATAACAGTATAAATAACCGAAGACGTCTTGTAAACACTGCGGTCATAACCCCGAACATTAAACAGCCCCGGTGGCATCTGGCTCATCGGCCGCCGCGGGCTGCGCTGGGGCAGCGAGGGAACCCGGTCCCAGGCTCCTCGGACTCGCCTCTCTGTTTATCTCAACTTAATCTTCCCCAACGAGCTGTTCCGTTGCCTGGAAGATGTTTAAATTAAAACCCAGTCCGCCGGAAGTCGTGGAGAGGCGCTGAATGCACTGGCTAACGTAACAGAAAGGCAGGCATGCGCGTTGTTAGAAGTAATTCATTAATTATTAAGAAAACTATATGATACACGTTGCAGCCCCTCGAAAATCGTAGAACACATTCCAGAGGTATGGCATTTACATTTTTCATCGCTCCCTTTATTGCTTCACTCGTTTGCAGTTCTGGGTTGCGTGGGTTCATGTCTGCACCTGGAAGGTTATAGAATGTGGGTTTTACCTTCCTGCTTGTGTTGGCAATTACACTGTGGGGTACCTGAAAATCAGATTTTCCTTTTCTCTTGAATTGTATGACTGTTCTTAACTTTAATCCTTCCCTTTTTTTGTTTAGTTACAATATTTCTATTTGTCTTAAAAGTAATCTGCAAACTTGAGACTCGTTTCTTTTTGAGGTTTCAGTGCAAAATATGATTTGCACCTTCATGGTGGAAATCGTACTTAATCATTTTCTATCTCTCAAATAAGTTTGGATTGAAGTTCAAAAGGACCACTTTTATTATTGACCTACCCCTATGGTTCCCCACCTTTCTATTCCAAATATATTTTCCAAAAATCACACCAAACGGCAGGGCTTTTAGCAATATAAAGAAAGATTTATTTTTGAAAGTAGCAAAACTTGTTTGAAAAAAATATATCTTTAAGTGAATTACTTTATAAATGTGACTGTCAAAGTCAGCTATTCTATGATCTACATTTTACAACATATTGTACAAAAGATACACATTGATAGGCTCTTATTATCTATTTATATATTTATAATTACATATTGCACTTGGACCAGCAAGGCTCGCAGAGTCATTCACGGTAGAAGTTAATAAAGTTAAATAGATGGGAATCGTTGTAAGTACAGTTGATGTTTCTCTGGTTTGGAAACGAATCTCCTCGTCGCTGTAAAGTGTTCTCGCGGGGTGGGACAGGGAGAGGAGAACTGCGAGGGGGAAGCAGAGACAGAGAGCGGGGAGGGCAAGGGTCGCCTTCCCCGGGGCCCGCTCCCCTCGGGAGCGCGCCTTTCCCAGACTCGCACCTCCAAGGTCAGGACGCCGTGGTTCCACATAAGCGGCTGGCGGTCACCACTTCTTTCAGGTCACTGTCGGGTTTCCCGGCCACCATAAAGGGCCACGTCTGCAGGAGAGAAGAGGGTGGAGGAGGTAAGTGGCCGTGGAGGAGGGGTGGGACGAGGCCGGAGCCGGAGACCAGAGTAAAGGCGGCAGGCGGTAAGTTGGAGAGACCCGTTATCTCTGCAATTCACTCTGTGACCTAATGCGCCCTGTGACTGGATAAAGTAGAAAGCGGCCTTGGCGCCAAGTCACAGCTCGAGGTGATAGAGCAAAGAGGGGCTCACACTAGGTTCGAAGTGAAAACCCAAGAGAAAAAGCACAGCCCGGCGGCAGATGCCGCGGTGAGACTGAGCAGGGAAACCGAGAAGGATCTCGAACCGCTGGGCATCGGGTTCAAGGTGAAGCGCCCTTCTGGCCCTGGTCAGGCTCTTCTGAGGCCCTGGTCAGGCTCCCAGCCCTCCCGCTTTCACCCCCCAGGGATTTCCCTACTTCTAACTTTCATTCCATCACAAAGGCGGGCTTTTCATCACCGTTTCGAAATTAATCGCCAGCTCTTAAAAACAAATAATGTTAATAAAAGAATATCCAGGCGAATTTTCAGACTGTCTTCCTATAAGGCTGAGCAAACACAGCTTTCTCTTCCCTTCTTCCTGACATTTATAATAAAGCTCGCTTAAGGTTTCTTAATCAAGGGTGAAGGCAGCAACAGCTGTAAATGAAGGCACTGCTTTCATTTTAGGTCCAGATTTTTAAAAGCTATTTACTCAAGAAAACTTGACTCTTAGTGAAAGGAAAAACACTTTCTATAGCAAAATATGGTTTTGCAACCCCCTCCCATCCACCCCCCCCCACCACTCCTGAAACCAGTTCAGAGAGACCACTCAAACCTTCAAACCTGTCTCCCTAGTGCTGACTGATAAGAAGACTTTTAAGAGGAAAACGTCTCCTTCTTATCATATATAAACAAAGGTGCTAGTTAGTTTTTGTTTTTCTTTAGAGCCCGGAACCCTTAAAATTAAATCAAATGCAAAGAGGGAATGAAAATACATTTCTTAAACAGTAAAATGCCTTTGAGAAAAATATTAGGTTCAATGAGCATTAAGATAAAAAGTAACATGTTCTTAAATCTTGAAGGAGAGTGACCTATTTAATATTATTTATTACATTAACAGTCGTGAGAATGTACTGATTATGCTGATATTTGCTAAAACTTCTGAGATTCGAAAGTGTTAATTCATCGACAGAAAAGTGCAGAATATTTAAACAGTTGAGGACTTAGGTGACAGTTATGGGGGGCACGATGTGTTCATATGTAAAGTTCTACGTATGGAAAACTTTGGGAAAGAAACAGAGTGGGATGTTTTTATTTACAAGAAGTAGAGGAGGAGGGAGATCAAGTTCTACTCTAGCTAAAGGAAGAATAAGAGGATTACTAAAATGCCTCCTTAGCGCGTAGCATCTCCTCCGTGTCCTCTGTCCGGCACCAGCCCTGAAGGCACTGGTGCGAGTGTGGGGGATCCCTCCTCTTTGCCAGCTCAACGTGCTTGCAAACTCTTAATTGGGCTGCCACGTCAAACACTCGCATAAATCACCGCGTTCCGCAACTTGGAAGGCAGAGACCGAGGATCGTGTGGGGATCGCCCGCACGGTCCCCTAGAGGCACTGGCTGGCGGTGACCAAGATGCGCGGGTCGCAGTCCGGCGCGCACCCTCACACCGGGGACCCACTGCGGGCGCGCTGTGTCCGGGGTGCGGGGGGGCGACACGCCGCCACCACACCCGAAAACTTACCAGGTTGACCGGGTGAATATAACCGTTCTCGTACTTGTCGTTGGCCAGGATCTGCCTCAAGTGGGCGATGTAGCTGGACGCCAGCCTGAGCGTGTCCAGCTTGGAGAGTTTGGTGTCCGGGGGCACCCAGGGCAGGGTGGTCTTGAGCCTGGAGAAGGCCTTGCTCAGCACCCGCATCCGGGCTCGCTCGCGCGCGTTGGCCGCGTTGCGTTGAACCTGTTTCCCCTCCTGGCTGACACCGCTCAAGGGGCTCTTCTTGGTGGGTGCCTTCCTCCTCTTGCCCAGGCCGCCGCGGCCCTTCTGGGGCGACCCGGCCTCGCAGTTGGAGCTCTCCTCGGTGCTCTCGTTGGAAGTCACAAACTCCTTGTTCGAGTCCATTTTCAGCCCGTCGCAGTCCAGCATCTCCACCTCTTGAAGATCCTCCACATCGCTCAGGGAGCCGGTGGACATGTTTGGGGGAGAGGATGAAAGAGAGAGGGAAGGGAGAGAGGAGAGAGGGAAGAGGAGACAGAGACCTCGAAACCAATGAGCCCCCGAATGTGGAGTATGAGGCGGCCACCTCGGGTTGGGGAGCCGGGAGGTGGGGGTCTGGTTGGGTCTCACACCCCTTTCCCCTTCGCAGTGTCGGGAGGAGAAGCCGCGAGGGCTTCTGCGGGCAGGAAACCGACGCGCTGTTTCCCCACCCCCGGAGTCGTGGCCGGAGAGGATTGTGAGAGAGCGCGGAGGAATTCGGTGGACACTAGGAATTTATCTGGGGAATAGAGAGGCGGATCCTTGCCGCCCAGGGGAGGGGCCTGCCAGGCCCCGGCAGAGCTGTTAGACCCCTTTCACAACCCGAGGGAAACTCTCACGCACGGCCCCTGATTTCCAACTTGTAATGGAAACCAACTCCATCGCAGGACGCGAATACCAGTCACCTTCTCCCACTTTGGGATGAACCAGGGAGCACCGGGGCCCACCCAAGCTCCTTTCCCGGGGCCCATCTCTTAAGGCCGGCTTTCCTTCTTAAGAGGTCATAGCTGACTCTGTCTGAGAACTTTAGGAAAACGACCACATCTCTGCTTTTTCTGGGCCTTAAACCCACGGATCTCATCCCCCGGCTCCCCACTTCTTCACAGAAAACACCAATGAAAATCTAGACACGAATCCACCACCTCCTGCCAACACTATAAGACTGTGGCTTTTCCGAGATATCTTCTCACCTTAACTACGGCGAATTAAGACAGTAGGTGCTTTATAGGATCTTTAGGGTGATGACAGAGAAAGTACCAAAAAATCCACTTGCGCCTGGTCACTTTAAAGATATCAAGGAATTGCCCATGTGTACATACCAGACATAACCATTGCACACCCACACACAACACACACATTTAAGGGGGCGTGGGGGGAAATGAGATAGAGTAACATGGATTTATGGAAAGTATTTTGTTAGTTGATAATCTTTTCTTAATGAAATTAAAACTTTCCCCTTAATTTCTATAGATCCATTTAATACTGTCTTAAAATGTTAGTTGCCTCAGACATCAATTGGTCCCGTGATGTCTTGTGCTTTCTTCCCTCCCAATGCTGCCTTCTTTTGGCTATAGCGGGGTTCTGCTTGTAAGGCTGACATTACAAAACATTGAGCAATATTATCCAGTTCAGAAAGGTTCTTTTTTCTACCCCTAACTCCAGCCCCGACCATCTTTCCTGGAGAAGAAGAAAATTCAAGGAGTAAGTAGAAAAGCAAGGGGACCAGAAATCGAGTGATTGAACGACATCGATGAAATGAAACCAGAGACACAGAAGGCATGGATCTCTCTTGCTAGTTCTTCTCCAGGTTTTCTTTCCTTGGAATTAGGCACTGAAGTTGAGGGGCTGGAGCAGAATGTAAGAGCGGATTCTGAGCTTTTGCCTGGGAATCTGTACCCCTCTGCTAAACTGAGATACCGTATCTCTAATCCTGGGCTCAGTTGGGAATTCACTAACCTCTAACGTTTTGTTTTGTTAGCAAGGTCTTGTTTGCTTTCCCCCTATGCTGTAAACTAAACAGATTGTCAGCAAATCAGCCTTTATTAATGAATTAGGGAGACCCCCCCCATAATATCTTTGCCCAGGATCCAAAATTTGTTAATCACCAGTGTAGAGATTTATGAGCTCTCTTATTTTCTGTTGTTTGTGCAGGTGGAGATTTAAATGACCATATCCACTACCAAGATTTATTACGAGAGTGATTGATGTTATAAACCAGGAAAAGGACTCTTCCCACAGCAGGGATGATAGAAATATCAAGTTGAAGTTGCCTTTGTCTTCATGCACAAATGACCCAGCCCTACAACACAGAAAGTATAATAATTTAATCTGAGATCCAAGACAGCATTAAGAGAACAGTCAACAGGCCTGTTAAATGTTTCCCCTCTGATTCCCAAACTAGATTTCTTTGATTTACCCTCCCTTTTCTCAGTCTTGGTAAGACATGAAAGTTAAAAGTTATTTTTAGACTAAAAGAGCTATGTGAAAATGGGCATTGACCAATACTTTGTGAAACATGTGTATATGTGTGTGTGTGTGTGTGTGTGTGTGTGTGTGTAGATACTGAGATATATGCAAAATAACCACAGATTATTTATTTGGGCTCTGGAATGGGATGATAATTAAGAATTTGAACTATGGATTTACCACATACAAGGCTAGTAAGCTCAGAAGATTTTACTTGGAGTCCTTTTCTTACTGGAGGGAGAGGGTCTGGTTTTCTGCTTCACTTCAGCTGGTAAACTACTGAGACTGTTTGTGGGATAATAACAATCATAGTGATATATACAACTGAATAGATTTCTGCTGTCTGATTTTCTAAGTCTGAAAGTGTGCAATAAATATCAATTTCTTAAAAATAGCAATTTCTAGAAAGGATCAAAATAGCTTCATGTCACAAGCTGAGTTTATGTGTGTGTGTGTATGCAAGCGCCTAGTAATTAGATTTTTTTTTTTAAAGATAAGTAAGAATTAAGTCCAATTATCCCGCAGTGACACGTTTAGACTGGGAAGGATGAGTGGATTGATAATGAACTTGGGGTATTTGTAAAAACTCTCTAAGTGATAGCTACCAGTTTGGGAGCAAGCTATGAAGAAGGCTTGTTATTTAGGTACCTTGATGTGCAGTCTTGAAGACAATAGATTAACATGAATAATACCTTTTCCTCTTGACATTTTGTGTCTACCCTGCTAATAAACACTTAGGGACAGGTGGGTGGGTGGGGGGAATGACTTATTGTTGGATTCTACCAAGAAAATCAGTTAAGCTGTAACTTAAACTGTGCCAGATTCTCCCAAAATATAAACTATAATTCTGTGAGAAGAGACGCATTTTTGAGAAACTGTATTAACTCTTTCGATAACAAGAGAAATCCTTTCAACATTAGAGTTTCAAAGAGCTAAAGAGAAAACCAGTGGTTTGAGAGCATGAGGTAGTTAACTGAAAGTTCTTACCTTACTTTTAAGAGAGAATTTATGCCCCCAAAGACATCTGGCCAATTTGTTGCACACTTCTAACAATTTGTTCTGCAAGAAAGGCTATCCTTGAAAGATTTCAATGCTAAGGAAAATTTATCTCTAAAAGTAGTAAAATGAAGATTAGACGTGGAATGTATCCTTGAACGTAAATCCTGGTTTATCAACTGATAAATTTTCAGGAAGTTCAAATTTGATTCAGTCGCACTTGGATGGGATAATTTGCTTCCTTTTTTTATGAGAGGAAAAACATCAAGGCTTCTTTTGAACTGCCTTCATCTTCCATCACATTCTCTTTCCCAGGGGAGTAGAAAAATATGTCTTTAAATTTGAATTTTAATCCTTTTCTCATACTCCCTACTATTTGTCCAAGAGGCATACATGCTGGGAAATTGGCAAAGATGCCAATTTTCTCCTTGTTTCTTCACTGATAATTAACACCTCCAGATGTGTTATTTTCTTTGTTTGATGGTAACCACCACCAGTTCAACTATATGCTGACCTTGCATGCAAATTGACACCTCTTTCTCCATTGACCATCATTACCACTGTATCGTGTGCCATTGATGGATTACTTTCCGTCTTCAGCTTATAAGACTATTGGAATTTGACTCTATTTTATTAAATTTTAACTTATTTTGTTAAGTGAGTATTATCTCCCCTTCAGATCAGATCAGTTGCTCAGTCGTGTCCGACTCTTTGCGACCCCATGAATCGCAGCACGCCAGGCCTCCCTGTCCATCACCAACTCCCGGAGTTCACTCAGACTCACGTCCATCGAGTCAGTGATGCCATCCAGCCATCTCATCCTCTGTCGTCCCCTTCTCCTCCTGCCCCCAATCCCTCCCAGCATCAGAGTCTTTTCCAATGAGTCAACTCTTTGCATGAGGTGGCCAAAGTACTGGAGTTTCAGCTTTAGCATCATTCCTTCCAAAGAAAGCCCAGGGCTGATCTCCTTCAGAATGGACTGGTTGGATCTCCTTGCAGTCCAAGCGACTCTCAAGAGTCTTCTCCAACATCACAGTTCATAAGCATCAATTCTTCGGTGCTCAGCTTTCTTCACAGTCCAACTCTCACATCCATACCTGACCACAGGAAAAACCATAGCCTTGACTAGACAGACCTTTGTTGGCAAAGTAATGTCTCTGCTTTTGAATATGCTATCTAGGTTGGTCATAACTTTCTTTCCAAGGAGTAAGCGTCTTTTAATTTCATGGCTGCAGTCACCATCTGTAGTGATTTTGGAGCCCAGAAAAATAAAGTCTGACAGTGTTTCCACTGTTTCCCCATCTATTTCCCATGAAGTGGTGGGACCGGATGCCATGATCTTCGTTTTCTGAATGTTGAGCTTTAAGCCGACTTTTTCACTCTCCACTTTGACTTTCATCAAGAGCCTTTTGAGTTCCTCTTCACTTTCTGCCATAAGGGTGGTGTCATCTGCATATCTGAGGTTATTGATATTTCTCCCAGCAATCTTGATTCCAGCTTGTGCTTCTTCCAGCCCAGCGTTTCTCATGATGTACTCTGCATAGAAGTTAAATAAACAGGGTGACAATATACAGCCTTGACGTACTCCTTTTCCTATTTGGAACCAGTCTGTTGTTCCATGTCCAGTTCTAACTGTTGCTTCCTGACCTGCATACAAATTTCTCAAGAGGCAGATCAGGTGTTCTGGTGCTCCCATCTCTTTCAGAATTTTCCACAGTTTATTGTGATCCACACAGTCAAAGGCTTTGGCATAGTCAATAAAGCAGAAATAGATGCTTTTCTGCAACTTGCTTGCTTTTTCGATGATCCAGTGGATGTTGGAAATTTGATCTCTGGTTCCTGTGCCTTTTCTAAAACCAGCTTGAACATCAGGAAGTTCACGGTTCATATATTGCTGAAGCCTGGCTTGGAGAATTTTGAGCATTACTTTACTAGCGTGTGAGATGAGTGCAATTGTGCGGTAGTTTGAGCATTCTTTGGGATTGCTTTTCTTTGGGATTGGAATGAAAACTGACCTTTTCCAGTCCTGTGGCCACTGCTGAGTTTTCCAAATTTGCTGGCATATTGAGTGCAGCACTTTCACAGCATCATCTTTCAGGATTTGGATTAGCTCAACTGGAATTCCATCACCTCACTAGCTTTGTTCATAGTGATGCTTTCTAAGGCCCACTTGACTTCACATTCCAGGATGTCTGGCTCTAGGTCAGTGATCACACCATCATGATTATCTGGGTTGTGAAGATCTTTTTTGTACAGTTCTTCTGTGTATTCTTGCCACCTCTTCTTAATATCTTCTGCTTCTGTTAAGTCCATACCATATCTGTCCTTTATCGAGCTCATCTTTGCATGAAATGTTCCTTTGGTACCTCTGATTTTCTTGAAGAGATCTCTAGTCTTTCCCATTCTGTTGTTTTCCTCTATTTCTTTGCATTGATCGCTGAAGAAGGCTTTCTTATCTCTTCTTGCTATTCTTTGGAACTCTGCATTCATATGTTTATATCTTTCCTTTTCTCCTTTGCTTTTCGCTTCTCTTCTTTTCAGCTTCTCTTCTTTTCACAGCTATTTGTAAGCCCTCCCCAGACAGCCATTTTACTTTTTTGCATTTCTTTTCTATGGAAATGGTCTTGATCCCTGTCTCCTGTACAATGTTACGAACCTCATTCCATAGTTCATCAGGCACTCTATCAGATCTAGGCCCTTAAATCTATTTCTCACTTCCACTGTATAATCATAAGGGATTTGATTTAGGTCATACTTGAATGGTCTAGTTGTTTTCCCTACTTTCTTCGATTTAAGTTTGAATTTGGCAATAAGGAGTTCATGGTCTGAGCCACAGTCAGCTCCTGGTCTTGTTTTTGCTGACTGTATAGAGCTTCTCCATCTTTGGCTGCAAAGAATATAATCAATTTGATTTCAGTGTTGACCATCTGGTGATGTCCATGTATAGAGTCTTCTCTTGTGTTGTTGGAAGAGGGTGTTTGTTATGACCAGTGCATTTTCTTGGCAAAACTCTATTAGTCTTTGCCCTGCTTCATTCTGTATTCCAAGGCCAAATTTGCCTGTTGCTCCAGGTGTTTCTTGACTTTCTACTTTTGCATTCCAGTCCCCTATAATGAAAAGGACACCTTTTTTGGGTGTTAGTTCTAAAAGGTCTTGTAAGTCTTCATAGAACTGTTCAACTTCAGCTTCTTCAGTGTTACTGGTTGGAGCATAGACTTGGATTACTGTAATATTAAATGGTTTGCCTTGGAAACGAACAGAAATCATTCTGTCGTTTTTGAGATTGCATCCAAGTACTGCATTCTCCCCTTACTCATTCTGAATTTATAATTTATAATTTGATGCTGGCCTGTTATATTTGGCAGCCAAAGTGCACGCAGCACTAGTGAGTGAGACTGGTGGCTAACGGAGGACATCAGTGATGGTGATGCTATTATCTTTACCTGGCATCATTTTTTTAAAAAAATTTAGTTTATTGAAGGATAGTTAATTTATAATGTTATGTTAATTTCTACTGTACAGCAAAGTGGTTCAGTTATAAATATACTGTATATACATTCTTTTTCATACTTTTTCCTACTTAGCAATGTTTATGATCAGTATTCATAAGTTCTCTTGGTGTTCACCTTACCCTCCCCCTCCTTTTCACATTTAATTCGATGAATTGTATATCCAGTGCTATAACACTAAAGTTTAAAGCTGGAAAACAACAGTAAAGTCCAAAGAAAGACCCATCATGGCTTTTAGACCCAAGAGTTAATCTTAAATTCCATGTGCTCCATAATGTAACTCTGACAGCAACCAAGCCTGAGCATGTGAAGGACAGAGTCTACCATAAGGAGCAAGTGAGCTGAAGGAAACTTAGATAGTGAGAGGTAAAACTCTCACAAATCAAGTTGATTGTCCTCCTAAGTCTTCTAAGGCTGACTTATTTGATTAGACCTGCTCAGTATTAGGAAAGAAGAGAGGAAAACCTGAGCAACTCTCCTCTCAGGTGCCATATGAGGTTCTTAACCTCCATTCTCCCATTGCATCAACAGAATCTCTCCTTTCTGTTGTCATCATGAAAGGAAGAACTGCTATGTGAAATGAAAATCTTTTTTTAAGTTACATTTGAAGTGTAGTTGATTTGCAATATTTCAGGTATACAATAAAGTGACTCAGTTATATATTCTTTTCCAGATTATTTCATTAAATGTTATTGTGTGTGTGTGTGTGTGTGTGTGTGTTAGTCGCTCAGTCATGTCTGACTCTGTGTGACCCCATGGACTGTAGCCCACCAGGATCCTCTGTCCATGGGATTCTCCAGGCAAGAATATTACAGTGGGTAGCCATTCCCTTCTCCAGGGGATCTTTCCGACCTAGGGATCAAACCGAGATCTCCTACATTGCAGGCACATTCTTTACTGTCTGAGCCACCAGAGAAGTCCATTAAAGGTTATTATCAGATATTAAATATAGTTCCCTGTGCTATAAAGTGGGTTCTTGTTGTTTATCTACTTTATATGTGGTAGTGTGTATCTGTTAATCCCCAATTCTCAATTTATCTCTCCCCCGCTTTCCCCTTTGGTAACCATAAGTTTGTCTTGTATATCTGTGAATCTATGAAATGGAAATCCTAATAGTAATGTGTGCCAGAGACTTTCCACAAATAACAGTGAAGTTTTAGAAAAACCTGCTTGAGTGATGACTTTTCCATATCTTCATATAAGCCTGAGCAAAACCTCCCAAGTTTTCCTAAAAAGAATAAATCTTAAGTAGTATATGAATGATACCTATAAAGCATTACACTTTTTTTTGGGGGGGGGGTAGTTGCTTCACCACATCGTGATAGTTTCTGCTGTACAACAAAGTGAATATACATATGTGTATACACATATGCCCTCTCTTTTGGATTAATACGGTTTATCGATGGTGATAAAACAAAGAGGCCAACTCACTGTCAGCCCCCTGCCTGTCAGATTAGGAGAAGATGGGCATTACAATCAGACCTTCCTTCTGGTGGTTATCTGTGTGTAATTACATCCTGTGGCAGGTACTTTGAACCTTGAGGAGCCAAGAGTCATGAGTCACGTAGTTTAGCTCCTTGGACCATCAAAAAAGTACTCAGACTGTGACTCTTGACCTCATGAGCATAAAATATTTCCAGGTAGTGTAGAATTTTAAAACAGAGCCCCAAAGGAATAGCCTCTTAGAACTGGAAGGGACTAAGAACCTAGGAGGCTCTACATAAATTCTGTGCAGGCTCACATAAGTGGCCAGCCACAGCATTGCCACTTGAACTTGCAAACTGATTTATCTTGTAATGCTCTTCTACTCAGAAATATTGCTTTGAATTACTTTTCTTATTTGAATAATAGGAAATGAGTGAAACACTTATATTTTGTTATCCAGTATTTAGTAATAAAGAATCTATCGCAATTGAAGCCTGTCCTATACAAAATGAGGTAGATTTGAGCCATCCTTGGGTATAATGGTTTGAATTCTGTCTAATGGGTTAAAGTAATGTAAGTTCCAAAGTGACCTTGTTAAAATAAATCTCAGTTTATTATGGGAAACTGATGGGCAGCCCAAGGGCCACTCATTCAAGGAACTCATCCTTAAATCTGCCCTCTTCTCCCTATCTCCCCTGCTAAACACTTGTTCAAATCACCAAAGTCTGTTACTAAGATGACTGCAGAAGTCTTCTAGGGGATCCTTTTGCCTCCATCCTCACCTTTCTAAAATCCTCTTCCAACAGATTGATTCAAGTCATTCCTCTTCCCAAATCCCTCAAAACTTCCCATTGTGTTTAATATAAAATTCAAATTCCTCATCATGGCTTACATGACTCTACTTTGCTCACCACCCTCCAACCACATTGGTCATTCCTCTGTCTCTCAAAAACAGTGGGTTGTTGCCACTCTAGGTGCCTCATCCTCGCACCTGTCTGTCTGGAGGCTCCTCCCTGGTTCTCTGGATGGTGGAGTGCTTATTTTCAGGTCTAGGCTTAAAGTCATCTTCCTGAGTATCCACTCTGAACATTTCTGTCCCATCATCAATATTTTATTTATTGATGATAACGAATAGTAGCCAACATTGACTAAATGTTTATTACAAACCAGGCATTGTTTTAAGTACTTTCCAGATGAACTCAGTTCTAATAGCAACCTTATGATTTAGGAACCTTAGAGGTGAGAAAACAGAAGCACAGGGAGATTAATAAATGTGTTTAATTCATGAAGTTGGTGATCCAGTTGGCTTCTGCTATGTAATAACCCTTATTGGTGACTTAAGTTTGTGTCATTTCTCTTGGTTCCATTAGTTGACTGGGCTCAGCTGGTTGGTCCTCACTTGGGGTCTCTCAGTCAGAAGGTTTCTGGAGTCCTCTGTAGGCTTGATTAGGCTGAACATTTAAGATGACTTCTCTTACACCCTGGGATTGCTACGTCAGCCAGGGTTTGGCCAGGCGTCTCTCTCCAGGCAGCCTCTCCATGTGGCTTCCTCAGCCTGGCAGTCTCAGGTAGTTGAACTTTTTACACTGTAGTTAACTCCTTTCTGGGTGAGCAGAAAGTGAGTCTCCTTTCTGTAAGACTCAGGTGGAAGCTAAAGGCCTTCTTATGACCTCAACTTAAAAGTTACGCAGCATCATTTCAGCCTCTTTCTGTGGGTCGAAAGTAAGTCATGGAGGCTGCCCAGATTCAAGGGAAGGGCCAATAAATGAGGAGATGTGGTTCAGTGTGTGTGTGTGTGTGTGTGTGTGTGTGTGTGTGTGTAGGGGAGTGGGAATCATTCTTGGAGGCTGGCCGTTACAGGGGATAAATGGCAAAGTCTGGATATAAAAGGGGCAAATCTGAGTCTAGAACCCTCAGTTTAAATTATTGTTACTGTCTTGAAATTATTGTGTTTGTTATCTTCTCTCATCAGTGTAATGAAAGTGTCTTCCTCCATTACTGTAATGAAAGTTTCATGAGTTCAGGGACTTTGTGTTCATGGCTTAGTTGTGTGCTCAGAGCCTAGTGCAAGGCTAACACAAAATCTGTACTTAAAAAATAGTTGTTGAATAATGGGTGGCTGTTCTAGGCCATAGCATGTGGAAACACACCGTGAACTGTAAGATATGCACATTATTTAGAGGACTAAACACAAGTTCAGTATACAGTGTCTCAGACACATCACAGTTTACTTCTCTCTTTCTTATAGTGCAGACCTTGGCAGGTGGTCCAGGGTGGGTGGTTGACTCTGCTTCATGAAGATACCCAGGCACCCAGGTTTCTTCTGTCTTGTTACTCTGTCATCCTTTGGGAGGATGATTTCAGATACATAGGTGAAGGCAGCTTACCCTCACCAGCCCTTGGGAAGGAAGGAAAAGAGGGTGGGGGGCAAGCAGGTTCCTTATAATAATCGGAGCTGGAAGTTATGCATATCATTTCTGCTCCCATTCTATTAGCCTCTTTAGCTGCAAGGAAAGTTTGGAAATATAGTGTCTGAATATGTTCTGCAAAACTCAAAGTTGAGGGGATCTGTTGGTAGAAAGAAGGGGATCCAGTTTGCTTTCTGCCAGTATATTTGTAGCATAAAGGGTCAAATTAACTGTAGCTAGGATAAAAATTTTTGTTTGATTCTGATAGAAAAGGCAGATCATAAGTTCTTTATGAAGTACCAGTGGTCTTCACTTATTTGGAGCTCAGAATTAGTTGAAAAATATTTAACAACCTACTTCTAATTATGCATCTGAGAACACTCATTCAGCCTTTCCAGTGTGAGCCATTCCAGCTAATGCTGTGATTAACTTACTCTTGGTAAAATGGCTTGTTAAAGTTAACATATTTGAGAAATGATCAATAAAAATGTGCAGGTTGTTAAGGCTGTTATGACTACTGGCCCTAATTGAAACCTTCTCTGCTGCCTGTTTAATTTCTATCAATCTGATCATGCTGCAGGTAAATGTATATGGGTTTAGAGCAAATAGAAAACTTTTAAAAATTTATTCATTTTTCTGATATATTTTAAGGCTTCAGTTCAGTTCAGTTCAGTTCAGTTGCTCAGTCATGTCTGACTCTTTGCAACCCCATGAATCGCAGCACGCCAGGCCTCCCTGTCCATCACCAATTCCCGGAGTTCACTCAAACTCATGTCCATCAAGTCAGTGATGCCATTTAGCCACCTCATCTTCTGTCGTCTCCTTTTCCTCCTGCCCCCAATCCCTCCCAGCATCAGAATCTTTTCCAATGAGTCAACTCTTCGCATGAGGTGGCCAAAGTACTGGAGTTTCAGCTTTAGCATCATTCCTTCCAAAGAAATCCCAGGGCTGATCTCCTTCAGAATGGACTGGTTGGATCTCCTTGCAGTCCAAGGGACTCTCAAGAGTCTTCTCCAACACCACAGTTCAAAAGCATCAATTTTTCGGCGCTCAGCTTTCTTCACAGTCCAACTCTCACATCCATACATGACCACTGGAAAAACCATAGCCTTGACTAGACGAACCTTTGTTGGCAAAGTAATGTCTCTGCTTTTCAATATGCTATCTAGGTTGGTCATAACTTTTCTTCCAAGGAGTAAGCGTCTTTTAATTTCATGGCTGCAGTCACCATCTGCAGTGATTTTGGAGCCCCAAAAAACAAAGTCTGACACTGTTTCCACTGTTTCCCCATCTATTTCACATGAAGTGATAGGACCAGAAGCCATGATCTTCGTTTTCTGAATGTTGAGCTTTAAGCCAACTTTTTACTCTCTTCTTTCACTCTCATCAAGAGCCTTTTTAGTTCCTCTTCACTTTCTGCCATAAGGATGGTGTCATCTGCATATCTGAGGTTATAGATATTTCTCCCGGCAATCTTGATTCCAGCTTGTGCTTCTTCCAGCCCAGCGTTTCTCATGATGTACTCTGCATAGAAGTTAAATAAACAGGGTGACAATATACAGCCTTGACGAACTCCTTTTCCTATTTGGAACCAGTCTGTTGTTCCATGTCCAGTTCTAACTGTTGCTTCCTGACCTGCATATAAGTTTCTCAAGAGACAGGTCAGGTGATCTGGTATTCTTATCTCTGTCAGAATTGTCCACAGTTTATTGTGATCCACACAGTCAAAGGCTTTGGCATAGTCAATAAAGCAGAAATAGGTGTTTTTCTGGAACTCTCTTGCTTTTTCCATGATCCAGCAGATGTTGGCAATTTGGTCTCTGGTTCCTCTGCCTTTTCTAAAACCAGCTTGAACATCTGGAAGTTCACAGTTCACATATTGCTGAAGCCTGGCTTGGAGAATTTTGAGCATTACTTTACTAGCATGTGAGATGAGTGCAATTGTGCAGTAGTTTGAGCATTCTTTGGCATTGCCTTTCTTTGGGATTGGAATGAAAACTGACCTTTTCCAGTCCTGTGGCCACTGCTGAGTTTTCCAAATTTGCTGGCATATTGAGTGCAGCACTTTCACAGCATCATCTTTCAGGATTTGAAAGAGCTCAACTGGAATTCCATCACCTCCACTAGCTTTGTTCATTGTGATGCTTTCTAAGGCCCTCTTAGATAGTTAATTAGCTTAGTCAGGAAAATATCATAGACTGGTGACTTCAACAACAAGCATTTATTTCTTACTGTTCTGGATGCTAGAAATCAGAGATCAGGGTACCAGCATGATTGGTTTTTAGTGAGAACTTTCTTCATGGCTTGCCGATGGTCACCTTCTTGCTGTGTCCTCACATGATTTCCCTTCCGAATACTTTTGAGCAAAGAGAAAAATGGAAAGGTCTCTTCCTCATTTTCATAAGAGCAGCGATGCTCTCAGACACTACCTTTATGACCTCACAACCTTAACTGCCTCCTAAAAGCCCTATCTCCAAATACAGTTACATTGGGGGTTAGGGTTTTGACATGAATTTGGAGGCAGAAAGGACACAAATCAGTCCCTGGCGTTTGTCTTTGGAAATTATAACTGGAAAAAAAGGTTTTCCTTATTTATTATTATTTTCAACTTTCAATATAGTCAGGATATGCCTAGAACTGTCATCTGAGGGTTTACTGTATTCCAATGTTGTTATTTCAACCACAGTGACAACAATGACAACAGACCTCGGACTTTGTCTTGCTTTCCTTTTCTGAGGAATCATTAGGATGAAGAGCTTTAAATCCAGATTCATGGTCTATGACGAGGAGGGTCATCTGATACTCATTCTTAAAATTTGAAGAGGGCAATCTGCCTAGAGAAAGGAGGACCATTTTTTAGTTAGAAGCATTAAATCAATTCTAAAGAGCCCATCAAGTAGAAAAACTTAGGAATTCTCCATCCAGTGCATTTGAGTTTTCCACATAGTTCCCACACAGAAATAGACATAGGTTAGATCAATGCAGTAATAAAATTTGATAAATGTCTTTTTGGGGATTACTCTATAGACAAAACAAACAGTTGATTGACTGTACTGGGGTCTTTTTAACTGGTCACTCTGACATATTTTAGATAAAACCAGTATTATTTTCAGCTAAAATTTTAGGAAAATAATAAACTGCCCCTCACATGAACTATTAAGTTCTTTCCCTTTTACCTCAATTGCAGAACTGACCACAGTGAGATAATCTACCCAGGAAGAGTAGAGTATAACACTTCTCAAATGAATTTAGGCAGAAAAGTGAACTAAATGTTGGATGGATAATGTAATGCTCACATCCTATTAAATTATAAAATGTGGATGTTCTTAATAGAATTATGATTTTTGTTCTTATGTTTTTCTCTTAAATTATTGTGGCAAGTAGGACACTAAGGGACTGGGTCTAAGTTCTGCTTATACAACCAGTTTGTTGTGTGAACTTGGACAAGTCTTTTCATTTAACTTCGCTGGGTCTCAGAGCCCTCCTATTTAATCTGATAACAGCAGACATAGGCCCTAAAGTGTTTAGGGTGTGTTCATTGAGATGATCCATGTAAAATGACTTAGTTTAGTGCTTAACATGGCTTCCTTGGTAGCTCAGCTGGTAAAGAATTTGCCTGCAATGCAGGAGACCCCGCTTTGATTCTTGGGTTGGGAAGATCCTCTAGAGAAGGGATAGGCTACCCACTCCAGTATTCTTGGGCTTCCCTGGTGGCTCAACTGATAAAGAATCCACCTGCAACGTGGGAGACCTGGGTTTGATCCCTGGGTTGGGAAGATCCTCTGGAGTAGGAAATGGCAACCCACTCCAGTATCCTTGCCTGGAGAATTCCCTTGGATGAGGAGCCTGGTGGGCTACAGTCCATGGGGTTGCAAACAGTTGGACACAACTGAGTGATTAAGCACAGCACAGCACAGCACAGCACAGTGCTTAGGATGTGGCAAACACTTAAGATAATGGTTGTTGTGATGATGAAGGTTGTTGCTATGACAGTTAATTTTATGGCCCTTTTCAATAGTTGCATTTCACTTCCTCCCACCCATTTTCACTTTAGGCTAGGGGTAAGATTATAAAGGATATGGCTTTCAACAGCAATGTCAACAAAGAAATCACTTTCAAGACTTCCCTGGTGGTCCAGTGGCTAAGACTCTGAGCTCCCAATGCAGGAGGTCCAGGTTCAATCCCTGGTCAGGGAGCTAGATCCCACGTGCTGCATTAATAAATTTAAAAATATGAAAAACAATTGACCTTGGCAGAAATTGCTTTCTAACAACTGAGCCTTAAAAATGTGGAAGAAGACAGGAGTAATTTCAATATCTAGAATTCTGTCCTAAAAAAGCAGCTTATGATGGCAGTCACAAAATTAAAAATCTATTCAGTATTAAGCTATAACTACTATAAGTTTTCCCCTTCATTTTCTGGTTATTTAAATGTGTTGTTTTTTTTTAATTAGAAATCATTATTCTTTTCCCCCCAAATTATATTTTTTAAGTCTAGACCGTGATAGAATAAAGATATAGCATGTTTTATAAAGGCCTCATAGTAAGTTACTGATATCACTAAGTTTGACTCTAGAGGTAAAAATCATAAATTTCTTTATCATTCAAGTAGCTGTATTTTTAATTAAAAAAGCTGTTGCCAAAGATTAATAGACACATTAATAGCTGAAACTCCAATCATCTGGCCACCTGATGTGAAGAACTGACTCATTGGAAAAGACCCTGATGCTGGGAAAGATTGAAGGTGGGAGGGGGAGGGGATGATAAAGGATGAGATGGTTGGATGACATCACCGACTTGATAGACATGAGTTTGAGTAAGCTCCAGGAGTTAGTGATGGACAGGGAATCCTGATGTGCTGTAGTCCATGGGGTCAAAAAAAGTCAGACATGACTGAGCGACTGAACTGAACTGAACAGACAGATTTATATTTATATAATAGTTGTATTTATTTGGGAAATTTATTTTAAATTTGATGCTGGGTTATCATCTCTTTTGACTTTTTGTGATTTTAAAAAGTGATGGAATTCCATTAATAAATGACTTTTTTTGGCCTCTATATAGACCCGATTTTAAATAATTGCTTGCATTTCTTGAAAAGAAAATAGACTATTCATAATGAAGACAATCTGCTGCCTATACATTGGCAATGCTGTTACCAACTTTGAAAACTAGATTTCAGTAAAAAAAAAAAAAAAAAATTGTTCTAACTGAAAGCCAGAAGGTCACATCTTATAATCCTGGCCTCCAACTTCATTCTTTTCTTTTAAGGATTTTTTTTTTTTTTTTTTTTGATGTGGACCACTTTTTACGTCTTTATTGAATCTGGTCCAGTATTCATGTTCGGTAGCTTAGTTGTGTCTGACTCTACAACCCGATGGACTGTACCCTGCTGGGCTCCTCTGTGAATGAGATTTTCCAGGCAAGAATAGTGGAGTGGGTTTCCATTTCCTCCTCCAGGGGATCTTCCTGACCCAGGGATCAAACCTGCGACTCCTGCGGCTTCTGCATTGCAGGTGAATTTTTTTACCACTAGCGCCACCTGGGAAGCCCCTCTGTTCTATGTTTTGATTTTTTGGTTGCGAAGCATGTGAGATCCTAACTCCCCAACCATGGATCGAACCTATACCCGCTTCTCTGGAAAGCGAAGTCTCAACCACTGGCCCACCAAGGAAGTCCCTCTTATTTCATTCTTATTAAGAAAGGCCAATAACTCTTGTCTATGGACTTAATGACTAAAGAATGAACTTAGGGATTTTAAAGGACAAGACTTGCATTGATTTCCTATGGCTGCTGTAAGAAATTACCACACAATTGGGTGGCTTAAGGCAACAGAAATGTACGCTCTCACAGTTATCAAGACTAGAAGTTCAAAATCAAGGTGTACACAGGGTCGTGCTTTCTCTAAAGCTTCTAGAGAAGAGTCCTTTATTGCCTCTTTCTGCTTCTGGTGGCCATATTATTATGGGTTCATCGGTGAAATATGAGAATTGATTAGATCTTAAACAGCAATTTATACTAACATAGAAATCCACTGGATCAGTGGGAGTAATGCTAAAGAGTGACCTCCCTGAGAGATTTTCTAGGTGAGCTATTATTTTAGTAGCTAAATTTAGTGCACTAAATTATTTAGTGATAGTTCAGAGGTATATGTGTTAAAATAAAACATGTTGGCATATAGAAATAATAAAACACATTGGCATATAAAGACAATAAACCACATTGGCATATAAGAAAACTCACATTGTATTAGACTTCCATTTTTTATACTAGCAGTGGTATTGACACGTACCAAGTGAAACTAGTTAAAAGAATAATGTTGTCTTAAAGCCCCTGTAGATATTCTTATATCTTTCACTATAGAAAAGAATCAGGAATAAAATATCCTTTCTCACATCCTAAAATGCTCATGAATTTTTAAATCAAGTGACTGATATCTATTTAAAAAGTGTTCAGTGCCAGAGAAACTCAATCCTGTTGAGATACCAAATATCTGGAATAATGTTCTTTTTAGATAACATAAAAAAAGAATATAGTACAAACTAAGCGGATGGCTATCTGTCAGGTGGCCGCATGCTCTGTCCATCTAATAATTTTCTCTACAGGGAAAATGTTAAGGGTGATAGTACCTTTTTTAACTGCTTGTTTCTAGGATGTTAAACTCTACACTAACACACTTCACTTACATTGTTTGTACATATGCAAAACCATTAGAAGAATTTTCAGCTTTAGCACAATCTACACCAATTTGTTTTTTCTCCTGAAATATCAAGATAACTGAGACAAAACTGGTATCTTGGGAAAGAGCCTAAATTATCTAAGTAATTCCTTTCCTTATCTGCTCCACAAACATAATTGTAATTTAAAACATTATTGAATAATTTAGCTTTCTTTTCATATATTTTAGCTTTAAGTCTGTCCATTTTGTGACAAAAAATGCTCTGTTTCATTTAAATTATATCCAGAATGGGATTGATTTGGCCAAATCGGTCTTATTCCTGGCTTTCTTATAGTTGGTTTCCTTTGAAGACATGTTTGGTGTGATGTCCTATTTCAGTTAACATAACTACCAGGTCACAAACCAAACTCAACTGAGAGTTGCAAACTTGTGGAAACACAAAACTTACAAGCCTCTGACAAAAGGAAAGAGGGTTTTAAAAGGAGTAGGCAAGGCATAAGTTATAGTGAAGGCTGTGGGTAACTCTATAGGGTAAGTAGCCATTGACCTGTCCACCGAGTTACTGAAACCTCTCCCGGAGCTCCAGGAAGGAAAATAAAGTGTTAGTAGAAGTTTCCTGTAATCCTTCCTCATCATGACATAGGATCCCTTGGGAAATCGGCTGCTGTTTTGAGATTTCTCTACTAGTATGTGGAGTGGTAGTGATCGTCCCAGTGTCACACTGTAGGACCCTTAGCAAATAATCCAGCTCATTCTTACTCAGCTGCCATCTTCAATAGCAAGCCTTTTCAAGCTGCCAGACCTCTCCTATTTTTGCTTTACTTTAAAATGCTCTAGTTCAGCAGTCTATGTAAATGCTAAAATTTAACGTACTGAAGCTGGTTGTTCAAAAGCCCAAATAATTTATTAATTGCCTTAAGTGAAATCAAACAACGATCAGATTTAGTATTTCAGAGCTATTATGACAACGTTTTAATTTTCAGCAGATTTTTGAAGTATAATATATATATACCACAAACTTCACCCTTAAATTAAAAAAAGTGTTGGTCAATTTGTAGAGGTATGCAGTCATCTCTATGATCACAATCCAACTTTAGACCATTTCTCTCACTCTGAGAAGTTCCCTCACTCCTGCCCTCAGCCCTAGGCAAACGTTGATCTGTTTTCTATGACTATAAATTTGCCTTTACTAAACATATTCGGCTTCCCAGGTGGTTCAGTGGTAAAGAGTCTGCCTGCCAATGCAGGAGTCTTGGGTTTGATCCCTGGGTTGGGAAGATTCCCCTGGAGAAGGAAATGGCAAACCATTCCAGTATTCTTGCCTGAGAAATCTCAAGGACAGAGGAATGTGGCGGGCTACAGTCCCTGAGAAGGCAAAGGAGTTGGATACGACTTAGTGACTAAATAACAACAAAAGTACACACAGAGATATTTATTGCATCCATCTATATAGGACTTGACATTAGATCTAAAGACATTTACTTCCTTTGGAATTGATTATCCCATTCTCTTTCTCATTCACCTTTTGGGACTTTTCACTACTCATTAAGCAGCTCTATTAGAGAGGAGGGAAAGGAGAGGAGGGGAGGTGAAATTCAAACCACTCAATGTTATTTCAGTGTTGATAGCAAACTGTGCTGGTAAGCGGTATAGGAAAGACATTGAAGTTAATGGCCATACTAATTTTGTTGTTGTTGTTATTTGTGAAATTCACTTTAGAATGCTCTTTCTTGCATTGTTTAAACTCCCAAATAAAAATGAGCCTTTGTATTGGTTCTGTGTCAAGTGACAGAAGACCCATCATGGTTTAAGCAAAGGGAATTTATTGGTTGTTACACATGCAAAGTCCAAGGATACAGTGGGCTTTGCTAGTCTGTATCCAAAGGGACGGGGCTTCCTAGGTGGCTCAGTGGCAAAGAATCTGCCTACCAATGCAGGAGACATAGGGGATACAGGTTTGATCCCTGGGTCAGGAAGATCTCCTGGGAGGGCATGGCAACCCACTCCAGTATTCTTGCCTGCAGTATTCCATGGACAGAGGAGCCTAGTGGGCTACAGTCCATGGGGGTCACAAAAGATTGGACACAACTCAGCATGCATACACATATCTAGACAGATAGGTGGTTCCTAGGTCTGCTTCTCTTTGACTGTATGATTAACCTCTTTTAGCTTCATAGGGTTATTATGAGGGTGATGTGAGAACACACACACACTCACACAGATGAGTACATCCTAAGCTTTCTATGATCATGATCTTTTGCTATTATTTATGAAATGGCAACCCTCTCCAGTATTCTTGCCTGGAGAATCCTGTGGATGGAAGACCCTGGTGGGCTGCCGTCTATGGGGTTGCACAGAATCAGACACGACTGAAGCGACTTAGCATAGTATGCATGCATTTTATCTTATGTTTATTGTATGCTCCAAGTTATGGTTCTTTTTCTTCCCCTTTCTCTAAGTAAAATATTTTACTTCTCTGACAATTTAGATGTATATCTTAACCTAAGGTTTCTAGAGAAATTAATCATTATAGTCTGCAATGTGAACTTTTACCAATTCTAAGCTAGAAATCCCAATCCTATGTGGTTGAGCAGATCCGCTTAGCAGGAAAATTTCTGTAAACAAAAGGATTGTAAATGCATTAAATGTAAATGCATTTAATTTATGCATTTTAATAAGCATGGACTAACACACCAATTTCAGGACAATTAAAATACTTAAGTTCTTAAATTTTTAACATAATTACAACTGTATTATTGTTATAATTTTGATGAAACTATTAGCCATGATATATAATTATAAATCACTTTTCTTCCATATGACATTTAAATAAGTGCAAAGTAAAGAATTACATTAAAAAAATCTATATTTTATGCCTTTTAAAAGACTAAATTTCACTGGGACCATATCATGTTTTATATTCCATTTCATTTGGTAGTTTTATAGAAATGTAGGTTTATTTCCTCTTTGTAACAATTCCTTCTACGTTCATTATTAAGACTTTATAAGATTACAAACTTATTTCATCAACATTAGCCTCCAAAAAGTAATATTTGTATTTAAAAGGCAGTAAATAATTTGCACTAAGGTGTGAAGGACAAGTTGATTTACTCTCAGGAATTACCCACTTATTAAAAGCAAATGTAGTAAAAATTTGGAAGACTTTGATTTGAAGGGAAAGAATTACTTCATATCAGGAGGTCTGAGTGCTTGACATATGTTATCATGTTTAATTCTCATAATAAGGTTTCTAGGTATGTGTTATCATCTCCCTTTACAGACATAAAACTAATACTTAGAGTGATTATCTGCCCAAGTTCACTCATTCAGAAGCAGGGAGAATTTGATGGAATTCAGGTTTTTCTGACTGATATTTCTCTATTGCTTAATTACCCCTTTCTGACAGAAATCTTTTTCAGTGGAGTAACCTCCAGATGCCTTGTCAGATGAAATGGTGTTCTCTGAGAAGGGGATTTTTGGGCAATCCTTCTTTTTATAATTATTTGAACTATTTCAGGGACATGGTTTGGTAGTTTTAATATCTGAAGATGCCTATATTAACTGCATAGATAGGCACATTGACTTACTAATTATGCTCATATTTTTACGAGTCTTGAAATTGAGATACTCCTGTTCCCATGGGTACCTCTGTTCCCAAGCGATGGACACAGAGCATGTGAACCTCATTCCTCCGGAACAGCATTAACTACACAAGCATTCATTGAAAAAATAAATATTATGATATAACTAAATAGAAACTTCTGTAATGTGACAAAAACATGATGAAGAATTAGACATATTCTCATTGAAGTCAAGGACAAAAAATTATATTATCTCTACTATTATTCTTTATCATTCCAGAAGTCTTAGCCAAGGCAATTATACAAGAGAAAGAAATGGGTTAGTAAAATTGCATAAGAGAAGGACAATATACAGTTGTTTTCAGGAGGAACTGAAAACAATTTCAGTTCACAATTGCTTTCAGATGATAAAATTACATACTTGGGTAATTGAAGAGAATCTATTGAAAAGCTACAGAAATAATGGGAGAATTAATAAATACGGCAGTTTGTAAATTGATTCATAAAATCAATAGTTTTCTTCATACAAGTAACAGTCTGCTAGAAAATAAAAAAGGGGAAAAAGTTCCATTTGTAATAATAACAACAACAAAGAAAGAAAATATGTTTTGAGCACTTACAGTTGCCATACACAGTTCTATGTGCTTTGAAGAGGTTTTCATTGAATTCTCACTACAACTCTCTGAAGCAGGTGCTATTATTATTTCTGCTTTATTAATACTCAGGAAAAAAGGAGGAACAAAGTGTTCATGTAACTTGCTCAAGATCTTATAAACTTGAGAACATTTAGGAAACAGCTACCCACTCTAGTATTCTTGCCTGGAGAATTCCATGGACAGAGAAGCCCAGCAGGCTACAGTCCCTGGGGTTGCAAAGAGTCGGACATGACGGAGAGACTTTCACACACACACATTTTTTATGAAACAAATTCATTTAATTCACTTTATCTTACATGCTATATGTTTGGATGTCACCAAATGTTCTATGACACACGTAAATGGCAAAATCATTTTTCCTGTTCTTCATATTAGTTTCCAATGTTTTGTTATTGTGAGTATTCCTTAAATTATAATTTTTATTCACATACCATGATTAATATCCCTTGATATTAATTATTTATGTCAAATAAATGTCCTGAAATAGAATTTCTAGGTTCAATGGCATATGTATTTTAATCTTTTAAATAATACTTTTGAACATTTTTAGATTATTCTAATTTATGCATTCTCAGACAGTATTTGGGAGTAGTTGTTTCACTGATTTCTTGTCAAAATTGTGGATTACCATTGTAAGAAATCCTGATATATATCTATAAATGATTACTAATGAGATTAAATTTTAGTCTATATGACTTGTTTGTGTGTGTGTGATTTCAGGCATCTGCTTAGAGGAAATAAATTCTGTGTATATTTGGCTAAAATAGCTACCTGGACATAAAAACAAATCAGATCTGATCATGATCTGATTATGATCATCTGATCATCTGATCATAATCACTAAAGTAGGTATTCTTGCAATCTGTTTAAGGATAATGTCACAAATAGTATTTTAACTCTTAAGTAGTTGCTGTTAGTTAGGGAACCTACATTTGCAGATTCACCAAGCAGTCATACAAGAAGAAAAACCTGATAAGTCATCGCAAAATTTGGGTGGTTCCAAAAAGTTTTGGCTGATGGTAGAGGTTTTCAACCGTTTCCTGTATGTTTTTCTTATGATTTCTTTCCATAATAAACCTGATAATTTAAAACTCTCCCTTCACAGAGTTGGTTTCATTTCCAACAGTCAAGCTAAGACACAAACAGGTCGGAGTTACATAGTCAATTAAACCAAGGTGGGAGAGGGGGAGGGTGGGCACAGTGATAAATGAGCAGTCATTTCAATGTTTTCTTTCCAGAAGAAATCAGAGCCAGATTACACATTATCTCGCCCTGACTTTTAGCAAGATAGATAGCCACGCAAAATTTTCGAGTTCAAATAGTCTCCATCAAAAGGGTGAAAACCCTCATCTTCTGGCCGCAATGAACTTTCATCCTTTTAACTGAAGGGATCCGATTTCTTTTATTGAATAAGAAAGAATTTATTCAAATGACTCTCACGGGCTTAGGTCTTTAACAAAGGCAAACGGTGAAAGGAATTAACATCATGGCTTGATGCAGAGATTTTTAGAGATTGTCCAAAAAATGCTGTTTCAGATTCTGAAAGCAAAGCGATATTGTTCACTTGTCCTCAGTAGTTCCAGTTCCTGGTCAAAAATTCCGTTATTTTAGGTCTAGTCTTACATCTTCGCGTTACTATAATACATCGTTTGCCTTAAGGCTGAGGTAACAAGAAATTACATGAAAAGCATATACTGTTGGAAAAACAAACCCTTTTGATTGTATTTCAAGTTGGAAAATTACCCATTTATCTTTGTCGGTCGATACTTAGTACAAACTTCTTTGTTTTGAAAAGATTTTAATGTAGCACTTCGTATATTACCGATAGAAATAAATTCGAAGAAATAAATTGACCAGAAAAGATGAGAAATATAGAATGAACGGATTTGTTCTTTTCTCATTAGGTGTATGAACTGTAAATGCACAAGTTGTAGGCTTTTGGAGTGGACCGACTGCAGAATCGGTGATACCAGGGGCTAAGTTATCTTCACTTAAGAGCCAGTGAGAACATTATTGTCGCCAAAATTTCGGGTTCACACTGTGATAGTTCTCTAAAACCCCCAAAAGACCGCTCTGATAAATGACCCGGATGCTGCCAGACCAAATGATTTTTACCAAGGTGGATCCCCGCAATGTGGGCTCAGGACTGGATCACCTGCAGGGCAGATCGCGATTCGGTGACCTTCCCGGAACCCAGGGAGACGGTTCCGCCGGAAAGAGAGTGGAAGTCTCCCCTGAAAGGGCCCGGCTGCCTAGCCGGAGCCCCTCCAACCGGGAGAGGGCCCCCGGCAGGCCGCCGCGCGTCCGCAGGTGGAGATGCGCGTCTCCGAGGCTGTGCGCGCCGCTGTGGGTCGGAGCAGGTGGGAGGATCCTGTTTTCCGCCCCAGCACCGCCCGGGGTCAGAGGGATTGTCCTCGGCAGCCCTGCCCAGTCAATTTGTCAAGGACCTGCATCGGATAAATAGCTGTCTCCCCAGACCTGTATAGTGACTAATCCAAATAAATCGCAGTCACTTTTCCTGAGCGCTTCAGCGGGCAGCCAGGCTTTAATGGCTCTGCCTTCCAGACCTCCAGAGAAGACTGGCCGCGGCCTCTGAGCGCACTTCAGCGCCCCTGGCCCTCCCGGGAGCCTCAGCTTCCCCTCTCGCGACATGGGACCCATGAGAGCGGTGGCAGTCGAGCCCCAGCGTGCTGGCACGGTCTGCCGTTTGGAGCTGCCCTCTGGGGATCCCGGGGTAAAAAGCGACGGTAGCGCCTCTCCTCGTCCTGGTGGACTTGTCTGGAATTTTACTCCCTTGGCCCGGTTTGAAGATCCCCTGGGATCTTCTTTACTCTCCACCTTTCTACCCCTTCCTCTGCTGCTCTAAGCCGCAGAAATTTGAAATACCTTCTACATCTCACTTGAAGCTTTTGGGCCAATCAATCCATATCTTACCGCTTTCTTCTGAGATCTTTAAAACTTTGATCCCCAAACGTCCAGCTCCATCTCCCCCACTCCCTTCCGTCCCCTCTGGGATCCCTCTGGATGCCTGCTCAAAATACCTGCTGGCGCCAGAGGAAATTCACTTGTAACAGATACTCAGCGGGTGTAAAACCAACACTCTGCTTCCGGGGTCATTTTCCTCCCCACCTTCTGCCCCATCAACTTGTCTCTTAGCCAGGGCCAACCCCGGGAATTATTGTGAATCCTGAGTGCAGGGCTGGACAATTTGGAACCACTTTAATAGACTCGATGATTGCTATTTAACACGTTTCTTTCAGGACTCTGTTCCGTGCAGCCCTAGACTCTTGGCCTCTGTGAAATGAACATGAGGCCTAGGATTGGTCCACAGGTAGCTTTTATAAAGGGATCTAGCAAGTCTTCAAGCTTCAAAATATCTAAAATAAAAGGGACTATTCTGTTTGCTTCCAAGTCCGTTCCTGGAAAAAAAAATTGCTGAGAAAAGTAGAAAATTTCACTCCTTTTATTTTGGTGATAAACTACTAGAAAGATTTAGGTAACATAATTTTGCAATGGGTTTACTCACAGATATTATTTACATTTCATGTGTAAGGTGAATGATTTCCCTGTTTTGTGAATGTTTACCATCAGGAGATTGAAAGAAATTATACATATGAGGGGAGACAGACTTCCTTTTCCCAAACATGTGTAAGAGCATCAAGTGCATTTTATTTGAACAAATAAAGTCATTATTGTATATTCCTTTTCAAAAAAGCAAAACATAACTGTCCAATAATAAAATGGTTTTGACTGTTATGAAATTTTGTTTTTCAATTCTAATATCACCTTTCCCCAAAATTTTACCCTTTATGAATCATTTGGCATGCTTATGATTATTATGTACAGCTCTTGAGCTTGATAAAACACTGAAGAAGAAAACCATGTTCTGTGTTTATACTGCTAAACATTTCAGTCTGTTTGAGAGATAGCAGATACTTTTAGGTAATATTTTTCAAAATTCATTTGAAAATTGTTGGCTTTCAAAGGTCTTGGTCTAGAGTTGTTTTCTGCTTAGCCCTGCCTTTGTGCCACTGAACAGAGCTCCTGGTCTTGAATATATGTTCACAGAACTCGTTTTGGTTGGTAGCTAAAGAAGAAAGCCAATGCAAAGGCCCTCACTTTAATTTTCCTGTCACCTAAAACAGCTTGAGATTAGCTCAGCTGTCATGGGGTGCAATTTTCAGTCAAGATCTGTGACTCTTCATAGTTTACTTTCTACTGTGGCATCACTCCCATGGTCATGAACTTCTGGAACACTGTTGAGCAGAGATTTTTCCTGTTCCATAAATCATTTTTGGAGATCTTGCCTGATTTGTTAGTCAGAGATGGAGTTTAAACAGTGGTCAAAGATAAGGTACAGATCTACACTGGGAGTTCATTAAGATCTTCCTGTGGGAAAAAATCTGCCATTTTTCAGAGATTTGTAGTTCTTCATGGAGCCAAATGTGACACATGATTTTTGTTACTTGAGGTATTTCTCATTTATAAGGTTTTCTAGTTTCTCTGCCAAAAAGAAATGGAAGACTACATCAGCGTATGAAAATTATAATTTAAGACAGCATCTTCTAGGTTCTAGGAAAGTTAGGATAATTTCATGAATATCAAGGCAGATGTATGAAACACTCCACATATTAGAGCTAGATGTCAATGTTATAACTGCTGTTTCTTGAACCATCTAGAGAGCATGAGGGAGGGACAAAGAGGAGGAGGGGAGTTTCTCAGGATTACCAAATTAGATTTCTGAGATGTCTATTATGGAATTTATCTGACAGTTAAACTGTGCAAGGTCAGTTAACCAACTGCATTTTCTTTTCTCACTCTTATTTTCTTATGTTGGTGGCTGACAGAGCATAACAGTGTTATTTCAGATATTATTAACTTATCCTGAAAATAAGTCATTTTTTGACACCACTCAGGGTAAATGATTAGCTTCAAGTTAATGCTGACACATAAAAACAAAGCCTCATTTGGGTGAAGTGGAAGAAAATTATTGTCCTATTAGAACAACAACAAAAAAGATAACAACAAAGGAATAAATAAAGGAATAGGACAAAAATAATGATAACACTTGTGATTGTATCACTTTACAATTTCCTTAAAAGTTTGTCATACTTTATAACTTTCTTAGATTTTTTAAAAAAGAAGATTAAAAAAAAACTCCTGAAAAATGGTTTTGAAGTACAAGAATTACATTATCAAGAAAATAGAGCTGACAGTAATTTTCTAGTGAATTTGATAGAATTTGTTTAGAAAAGCAAGTAGACAATTGTGCCTCCAAATAACAAATCTAAGCCTAGATAATTACTCAAATCTTCCCTCTGCTTTTTTAAAAAAATAAACTTTATTTAGATATAGTTGACATACAATACAAAGCATACAATTCAAGGATTTTTAGTATAGTCATAGGATTGTGCAAACATTACTACAATCTAAAGTATTACCCCTCACACTACAGAGAAACCCCCACCAATTAGTACTCACTTTCATTCCCTCCTTTTCACCCCAGCTCTAGGCAGTCACTAATTTACTTTATAGATTTGCCTGTTCTGGATATTTCATACAAGTGGAATCATATATATGGTCTTGGGACTTCCTTGGTGGTTCAGTGTTTAAGACTCCAAACTTCCAATGAAAGGCGTTTAGGTTTGATCCCTGGTCAGAGAACTAAGATCCCACATGCATCATGGTCAAAAAAAAAGAAAGAATTTTTTTTAAAGGCAAAGGATAGCTTAAAAAAATGTTTTTTTTTTTTTTGGTGACTAGATTCTTTCACTTAGCATAATGTTTTTGAAATTTGTGTTGTAGCATGTATTAGTACTTCATCCCCTTTTATGGTTGAATAATACGCCATTGAATGGATATACCACATTTTATTTATCCATTCATCAGCTAATGAGCATTATAATTGTTTTCATTTTTTGACTATTGTGAATAATACTGCTATGGACACATGTATAAGTTTTTGTGTCCCACTCTTCTTTGATTATATATAGTGTCAAACAATGCATGATCTATATGTCCACATGCTAGCATGGAAATGTGCTCTCCACCTTGAAAGAAATAGAAATCTAATCCCAGTCTTTCTGCCCATTTACCAGATTGTGAGTTGTTTTCCATGACATACTCATGCAATCTATCTCTAAGAAGCACTGTAGAAGTAAAGAGTTATTTAATTTGTCTATTCATTTGAACCAGATAGAAGAAAGGGAACTGGAAAACAGAAAAAAATGTTTTTGTTTGCAAATATTTAAATTCATGAAGTTATAAAAATGAAGCCATATGGAAGATTAGGAACTAGCTGTATCTGCTGTGGGCTTTCCATCTGGTGCAGATAATTTGGTTGCTGTTGATTGTGCAACCTTTAATTCCTATATGCTTGCTTACTTGCTATGGTAATTTCCATATTCTCACAGAGTATTCATTTTACATTTTAGATAGTTTTCTCTTCCACTGAGTAAAGAGAGCCTCTTTAGCCTTTTTTGGTTTGGTTTTATCAGTGAGCATTTGAGTTCGATGACTGCAGGCTTGTTTGCATATTAAGGGGCTGAGTAGAATCCTTATGATGTTCTGCCTTGCAATTGTGATAAATCTGGCTCCAACGTGTGTTTTAAAACATTGTTTGCAAGATAGAACTCCAAGGACTCTTATCAGATGTTATGATATTAGATTGAATGGAGAGCGGTTAGCACTTACACATGTTCTTTGCGAAAACGGCTCATCCAACAGATATTTATTGATTGCCTGTCAACACAGTGCTGATATTATTGATATGGATAAATTTCTTCTGTTTGCTATATTTTGGTCACCTGATACTAAGAGCTGACTCATTTGAAAAGACCCTGATGTTGGGAAAGATTGAAGGCAGGAGGAGAAGGGGAAGACAGAGGGTGAGGTGGTTGGATGGCATCACCGACTCAATGGACATAAGTTTGGGTAACTCCAGGAGTTGGTGATGGACAGGGAGGCCTGGTGTGCTGCGGTTCATGGGGTTACAAAGAGTCAGACATGACTGAGCGACTGAACTGAACTGAACTGAAGGATTTATATTCTCCCCATTAAAATAAAGTACTGCTCAAGACTGGGCCACTTTTTGACTGTGGCATCAGTTGGAAGAGACTATGTTTAATTATAACTTCCAAACATGATATTAAAATCTTTTTGTTTTAGGATATTATTTATTACATGGATTTATTACATATATTAATCCAGCACCTGCTGGAATATCTGAGACCTTTTTGGAACTCAGACATTTCATGGGACCTAATTCTGCCTTATTGACTATGCCAAAGCCTTTGACTGTGTGGATCACAATAAGCTGTGGAAAATTCTGAAAGAGGTGGGAATCCCAGACCACTTGACCTGCCTCTTGAGAAACCTATATGTAGGTCAGGAAGCAACAGTTAAAATTGGACATGAAACAACAGACTGGTTCCAAATAGGAAAAGGAGTATGTTGGCTGTATATTGTCACCCTACTTATTTAACTTTTATGCAGAGTACATCATGAGAAACGCTGGGCTGGAAGAAGCGCAAGCTGGAATCAAGATTGCTGGGAGAAATATCAATAACCTCAGATACACAGATGATACCACCTTTATGGCAGAAAGTGAAGAAGAACTAAAAAGCCTGTTGATGAAAGTGAAAGAGGAGAGTGAAAAAGTTGGCTTAAAGCTCAACATTCAGAAAATGAAGATCATGGCGTCCAGTCCCATCACTTCATGGGAAATAGATGGGGAAACAGTGGAAACAGTGACAGACTTTATTTTTTTGGGCTCCAAAATCACTGTAGATGGTGATTTCAACCATGAAATTAAAAGACACTTACTCCTTGGAAGGAAAGTTATGACCAACCTAGATAGCATATTAAAAAGTAGAGACATTACTTTGCCAACAAAGGTCCATCTCATCAAGGCTATGGTTTTTCCTGTGGTCATGTATGGATGTGAGAGTTGGACTGTGAAGAAAGCTGAGCACTTAAGAATTGATGCGTTTGAACTGAGATGTTGGAGAAGACTCTTGAGACTCCCTTGGACTGCAAGGAGATCCAACCAGTGCATTCTAAAGGAGATCAATCCTGGGTGTTCATTGGAAGGACTGATGCTAAAGCTGAAACTCCAATACTTTGGCCACCTCATGCAAAGAGTTGACTCACTGGAAAAAACCCTGATGCTGGGAGGGATTGGGGGCAGGAGGAGAAGGGGACGACAGAGGATGAGATGGCTGGATGGCATCACCGACTCAATGGACATGAGTTTGAGTGAACTCTGGGAGTTGGTGATGAACAGGGGGGCCTGGCGTGCTGCGATTCATAGGGTTGCAAAGAGTTGGACACGAGTGAGCGACTGAACTGAACTGAACTGAATTTGTAGCACACAACAGTTTATTAGCTTTGAAATACAGTTGATTCTGTTAAGAAACCATGTAAGTAACCTAATTCCAACTGAATTAAGGTTTACATCATGTAGAGTCAGTTATAGAGCTGGTGGTTGTAACTATATAGTTAATATTAGTTAATCATTGTAGAGAATTCAGAAAAAGAAAATCTCTTTCAGTAACACGTACAACACTTTTGTCACTTTTGTAAAAATCTCAACATACATGTGGTTTCAAGGGAGATAAAGTAGATCTCATTCAATTTGCAAGAGGGATTTTAAAGAGATAGGTTCTAGTTATTGAGGCTCAGTGGTGGCAGTAGGGTTAAAATCATAATTCTCCCCAAAGATGTCATTGACTCTTTTATAACCTCCACAGTCCTGATCTGGGATTATATTTTATTGGAAAGAAAACATGGACTTCCTTGAGCTACATAAGGTTTAGTGTTAATTCAGTGAGATTCAACAGGACTTCAGGGCTTTCTAATCTCCTTTCTCTCCTGTGTCATTTTGATTAAACACATTTATGTTTTAAATCACAGACACAAGCTGTATCCTTTAGCTTAAAGTATCTTTTTAAAAATATGTATAGGCAAGAAGTGGCTTTGGAACTGGATGAGATGAGTGGCCTGAGAATGGGGTTTGAGACATGGCAGCACGAACTCCTGGGGTATGGTACTCAGACACTCTGTTGAGTTGATTGCTAATTGGCCAAAACTTTTCACTCCCTTTTCCTGCTCTAGCACTACAAAGAGATCCTGCACAGCCAACATCCCCCTGAGCTTTTGGAAAGTTTGTTTCCAAGTGTACTCCTGCCCTGGACAAAATGTCTTTGAGTGCTAAATAGTGTAGGAAGGTGCTTAGGTGCAGTGAAAAATGTTACTATTTGATGTGCCTGGGCATCCCAGGCATAGGATTGATTCTTCATTGCAGAATGATTCTCTGATAATTTTCTTTGCAAGAAAAGAAATGAGACCTGACTTCCTTTCATGGATATGCACAAGCTTAGTCTTTCTTGTAGTTTTACATGTTTATCTGTTAAATATACAGAGATTTATAACTCCATGTTATTTACTTATTGCAGGACAGGTGGTCTCCTGACAAGTCTTCAGAACAGGATACAGTAATTAATCTTATTATAGAATATTGACATTCAGTTCAGTTCAGTTCAGTCACTCTGTAGTGTCTGACTGTTAGCGACTCCATGAATCGTAGCACGCCATGCATCCCTGTCCATCACCAACTCCTGGAGTTTACTCAAACTCATGTCTATCAAGTTGGTGATGCCATCTAGCCATCTCATCCTCTGTTGTCCCCTTCTCCTCCTACCACCAATCCTTCCCAGCATCAGGGTCTTTTCCAATGAGGCAACTCTTCACATGAGGTGGCTAAAGTATTGGAGTTTCAGCTTTAGCATCAGTCCTTCCAATGAACACCCAGGACTGATCTCCTTTAGAATGCACTGGTTGGATCTCCTTGCAGTCCAAGGGAGTCTCAAGAGTCTTCTCTAACACCACAGTTCAAAAGCATCAATTCTTCAGCGCTCAGCTTTCTTCACAGTCCAACTCTCACATCCATACATGACTAGTGGAAAAACCATAGCCTTGACGAGACGGACCTTTGTTGGCAAAGTAATGTCTCTACTTTTTAATATGCTATCTAGGTTGGTCATAGCTTTCCTTCCAAGGAGTAAGCGCCTTTTAATATTGATGTTAGTACCATACAAATCACTGTCTAAAACCACTGAATAGACTGTCTGGTGTTGGTGGTAGTTTAGTTGCTGAGTCATGTCTGACTTTTACAACCCCATGGACTGTAGCCCACCATTCTCCTCTGTCCATTGATTTCCTGGGCAAGAATACTGGAGTGGGTTGTTATTCCCTTCTCTGGGGATCTTTCCAATCCACGGATCAAACCCAGGGCTCCCACATTGCAGGCAGACTCGTTACTGACTGAGTGAACAGGGAAGCCCCATAGACTGTTCCCTGGCTTCCAATTAAACTTAAAAGACCCAAAAGTGAATAAATAAGAGAATGAATGGTGTAATGAACACAAGATAAACTATAGGTATCTGTTGTCTATACAAGAGGGAGGGAGAAATTTGGATGTTCCTTGGCAATATAATTAAGTAATTTGCATTTTGTTCTAAGGATACTTATCATCTCTCTCTCTCTTTATACTATGTTAATTACTATTATCATCTGGACAGTTGAAAAGCTTGGCTACTTTACTGTATAGGTCATCAAGAATAAGAAATTGGAAAATAAGCATGTACTCATGGGGAATTTCATTGCGAATACTCATTGAGAATTTCAAACTGTTTATGTAAGTCTTTTAAAGATTTTCTATTGATAGATGGGGGGTGGATCTTGAATAAAATATAGAAAAAATGACAAGGTAACTGGATTTAACACTGATTTTTTTTTCTACCGTAGGAATCTGGGTTCTGAGTGTTTATTAACTATAAAAAGCATCATTTTTGTGACTTCAAGAGTTGAAGTTTCTAAGATAGCTTGTGATTGCCTAACTGACATCATTACTATCAAATATTGCTTAAATAATTACTGTGTGTCAAATATTGCTTAAATAATTACTGTATGCCCAGACACAAACTCTGTGCTTGGGGTGTGTGTGTGTGTGTGTGTGTATGTGTGTGTGTGTGTGTGTGTGTTCACATTTGTGATGGTTGGGGGAAAAGAAGAAGGAGAAGGAGGAGGAGGTGGGAGGAAGATGAAGAGGAGGAGTAAAGAAGGAGAAGGAGAAAAAGAATAAATAAAAGATTCCAAACTTGCTATTCTCTAGTAACTAACAATACTAGACACACAAGTACTCAAAAGAAAGTTTCTTCTTTACAGTTCTAAAATTAAACAAAGAAATGCATTAAGGTATTAATTTTGTAATGGGAGAGAGAATAAACTGTTTTCACTATAAATACAGTGTTCTTTTAGCAGCAATCATTACACCTGAATACCACTTAATTTTTTTTTCCTTGAGAGGAGGGAGATCTCATACTTTTGTTTTTATTAATGTCTCCATATGTTCAAGAGCTAGTCCAGGAAATTGATGGTGTTTAATCTGCCACAAGTCCTTGGGAAATCAGGATTCAGATTTTCTTCTTTTTTTTTAGCAGGCTCATTTCACTCACTTTGGAAAAATTTAAAAATGCAGAAAACACAAAGCAAATAGTAGTTACAGCCATGATTTGATTGTGAATTAATCTTAAAATACAATTATCTTTTTTATAGATGACCTTTCAGCATCTGGTTGAGGACTTATCACTTCCTGTGTATTCCCCACATATGATAGAAAGAGGACACATCACACTGTGCAAAATAGACATGTAAATAATTCCTCCTAAAGCATCTGTTATTTTGCATGGATAGAACTGGCATTACAACAAATAGAACAAGTAGACAAACAACTGAGTATTTTATTCTCTAATTTTGAAACTAAGGGGATATGTCCAGCCAGCGGTAAGAGATACATGTTGTTTTATTTTAGAGGAAATGGACCTTTAAAGAACTGTGTTCCTCTTAGTTGTAAAAATTTCAAAATATGTACTAAAACAAGACATAATAAATTATTGTTGCTTATGGTTCTTTCTTACCAATGCAAAGAACAGTGGAAAGCTGAGGAATTATTTAATTGGCCCAACTGAATCTTTGCTATGAAATAGAAAACTGCTTTCTCAATTTGAGATTTTTTTTTTTTTTTAATTCAAATAACCCAAACCTGCCAGGGTAAATGTGATCTACAATGGTTACCTAAAGCTTAGAGGGGAAAACATACTCTACGATTTTTAGTTTAAAATTAATACTCACCATTGTGTATGCTTTTATAACTTATTTAAGTCAGAATTTCAAAAATTGAACCATGTATCTATTAACTGAGCAGTTCAGATTAGCATGACTCCTTGGTTAATATTTGCACAAACTTCTAATAATTATCAAGATGGCCTTTATTTGTTTTTTCTTGCCACTGACCCATAGGATATACGAAAAGAAAACAGACCAGCCTCTTTCCTGATAAGAAGAGTAACGAAGAAGGCCATTCTGTAAGAACTAAGTGGTAATTTCTCTTTTTTTTTTAAAACATGAATTAAAATATGTTACTATACATTATGTTGGGTAGATGAGATGTATGGTTTCTTTGAATAAGTTCAAAGACGTTTATGTAAAAAATGAGCAGAAGCACTTGTTTCTTTATCTTTTGAAAAGAAAAGAACTAGTGAAAACAGAAATTCCAGGAATGTCTGTTTCTTAGAATGAGACCAGTTTAAATTTTTCCAGTGTGTAACAAAACATTTAAAAAAACTTTAAGCATTAAACTTAACATATGATGTTTTAGAAAATACATAAGAGCAACCTGGATTTAGGGGGTTTAAACCAAGTCTTTGAAGTATCTTAAATCTCCTTGAGACCTAAAAGACTGTTTATAACTAACAGTTGCTTTGCAAAAACAATGTTGACGAGATGTTTTAAAATTTTCCTATTAAATTTTTATGAGAATATGTGGGTTGGGAAAAGGGAGCATCTGTATTGCAAGATGATTTCATAAAATTGATTTATTTAATCTCAGAAATGGAGAACAGGATGCTTAGCAGGGAAGAGATTTATCACTGGATTGTATGTATGAAGCAAATGAATAAATGGAAAGCTACATCAGCTCTGGATGGGCCTAATACTTTCTGAATATTAGTTTAAGATGGGTGATACAGCATTTTTAACAGATTTTGGAGGTCTCTTTTTTGGACCAATGGAACCCAATTTTGGGGTGCATGTGACTTTTGAGAGGCAACTGTGAGATGAGTGGATATATAAATTCCACTAATATATGTTTTTATGCAAAGTTTTGCTCTTAGAGTGATCAGATTTTAAAACAGATCTAAGAAAGAAATTTGTTTGGAAATCAAGACTGTATTAGTATTTGGAGCTGCTAACGGAGAAAATTCTATTCTAAAAAAAAAGCACTTCACTGGTTGTATTACATAAGAGTGTTTTTCTTATTTGCTTTTAACTCATTTGTTCTTGGCTATTCTTGACTATTGTAACATAGTGGGTTTTTATCAAGAGAAGGCCAAATAATGGAGAGATATTCAGCACAGAAATAACCTTCCAAAATGTTAATTTTTTAATTTCCCAGTTATCAATTAATCTGCTGGTCATTTATTTCACTAATTAGCCTTCTCAGGGAAAAGGTGAACAGAAATCTGTGCCACTGCTGAATTAAAAAAAAAATGTATATTAGCTTTAACTAGCAAGAGATTTTAGTAGAGGTCAAAATATATATTTTGACTTATTATATTTACTTATTATACATTTTGTATTTTTGCATTTTACTTATTAAATTTTTAAGATACACTTGATTATATTAATATATAAATACATTTATTGTATATTACTATATATGAATAATATTTATTTTTTCTTATCCTAGTTACATATACATTATAGAATTTTCAGAGTTCATTGTAGTGACCTTATTTTTTCTTCCCAATCTCTCTAGATTCATTATTTAATCTATTAACAACTTATATTTGCTGATACTTTGTTCTTATATCTAAATAATATCCCTTGTGATATAATGAGTGTATTTTGATCTATTTTCACTTTAGATTTATTAGGCTTTCTCATTACAGAATAATAATCCTAGATTTCTTAACATTTTGAAAAATTTTGTTGTTAAATTAGTGGGTGATTTGAGGGAAACTGTTTTCTGGGGTCAGGGGAGAGTTGCTTTGCTTTTTTTTTTTCCTGTTTTGGGCTTTATTTTTTATCCTCAACACCATACTCTTGATAAATGGACATATTTGTGCTTATGTTAAATGAAATGAATAAAATTTAATCTTATAAAAATTACACTTATACCCCTTTAAAAATCAGTATTTCTTGACTATATATATGCACTACAAAATATATTTGATTTGATGTCATTTTTCTAAAAGAGATAAACACTTAGAAAGAGACTAAAAGGGTCTAGGGGGTACTTAGTGGGAATGTGAATGTTTTAAAGAGATTTCCCTTTATCTGTATTTGTTATTTTTCTGGGTGAATTTTACTTGATTTTGTAATTAGAATTGCAAATTTCTTTTACATTAAATTTTAAAAAATTGGAATAGTGGAATTGATTCCAAAAGCTAGTCTCTTTGAGTCTTGACAGACTGTGGTACACATGATTCTTTGCTCAACAGTTAGGTCAGAAGCCCTTGTATGAGAGCTAGTACTAGACATGGGGAGGATGATTATAACTCAGAATCAATGAAGTCTCACCTTGAGATGGACCTCAGTGGCTGCTTCTAGGGCAGCCTTCTCATCATCCTACAGATGCGCTCATTTTCCAAGTGCACGCAGACACATGGCCAATACTGGTTTCGAGAAGACTTCTTCCAGAGCTCACAGACACATGAAACATTGGTTGCCATGCCATGTCTTCAGGTCCTCACTCTTTCTTGACAGTAGTTAAGAAGTTTGGAATTAGTAACTGTATTTAGTAATCTGGAGTATTCAAATAAAACTTCAGATATCTGGGCTGTCTTGGAGTTTAGACAGCTTTAGAGTTCTCTTCCTTGGTGACAGGTGACTTGGACTAGCAACTGCCCATTTTCCGAGGGTCACACACTTTTGCTCTCTGTTGACTTCCAGTGGACCACCTGGCCCTACAGGCCTGTGAGTTTGTAACTTTGATATGTAAGTTAAAACTAATATAAAACTGAGAGAAAGCTATTCCTTATTGATAATTAGGTTTTCCAAACACCAGTTCTCAGGATGCCTTAGTCATCTTCCTTGTATTTCTATGTCATTTTGGAATCACCAAATGGGAAATGAAAAAAGCAAATGGACCTAACGCACATCTTGAAGTACTTAAGAGTCAGACCAAGTTTAGGAAACATGACTTGAGAATGTGGGTTTGTTAATTTTATGACACGTGGATGGTTGGGGAAGACAACACAACAGAGGCCATGACACTGTCCATTGGACTCTCCTGAGACCAGTTTTACACAGAGGAGAAGGTGACGCTGCCTTCCAAGTGTCTTTTGCCCTAGACTCATAAATTTTCCACTCATGTTCATTTATACAGTTCTTAATTTTAAGTGTACCTCTGATGGAACCCTGAAGCAAAGCACATGATGGGAAAAACACATTGCTAAATCTTGCCTTTTAGATTCAAAAAGGATGTTTTACTTGTGATATAATTTTCAGACTATTTCCAATGCAAGTGAATTATTAAGATTTGTTAGTGGGAATTTCGTGGCAGTCCAGTGGCTAGGACTCAGAGCTCTCACTGTGGAGGGCCTGGGTTCAATCCCTTGTCAAGGAATTAAAATCCCACAAGCTGTGTGGCATGGCCAAAAAAAAAAAAAAATGTTAGAGTGCTTACTTTTGTACATATTACTAAACCTTTCCAAGACAGAAGTGGATTCTGAGATTGATATGTTAGCAGCATAATAAAGGGTGAGTAGCAAAAAACTTTTCATTCAGATGTAGAGGAGAGTCATATATATTTGAATGGGATGTCAAATAAGGTATGTGTTTCTTTCAAGGTCTATAATACTAACACATATCTTGAGGATGTTGAAAATTTGGATTTGTTTTGAGGTTTCATTGTCACATAGATAAATTTACAAATTTACACATCACATAGATTTAATCACATAGATTAAATCTTTTATATGTGCTGTATTTAGAGATTCCAAAGTGGTTTTGCTCATTTTAGTATTTTATTTTAGAATAACTCTCATCTCTTGGCTTTGAATGACCAAATAAATACCTTGCTTACTGTAGATTTGTCTTTGTGTATATGTGTACTCAGTTGCTCAGTCGTATCCAACTTTTTGCAACCCCATGGAATGTAGCCCGTCAGGCTCCTCTGTCTATGGGATTTCCCAGGCAAGAATATGGAGTGCATTATTTCCTCCTCCAGCGGATCTTTCTGACCCAGGGATTCAACTTGCATCTCCTGAGTCTCCTGCATTGCCAGGTGGATTCTTTACCACTGCACCACCTGGGAAGCTCTAGATTCATCTTTATAGCTACATTATTTGACCTGAAATAGATGATAACCAGTTTTATTTGCAGGAAAACATTAATCTAAGCAGAAGCATTCAGAACATGTGTGTAGAATCATTTCTCCTAGCACATATCTATTTCATTAATTTTACTTCCCAACATCTCACCAAGTCACATCTAGCACAACTCTTTCTCCTAGCCTAAATAGGAGAGTCCTCTTCTGTTCTACATGACTGCTTATGTAGGCTACTGATCAATTTTGTTTGGATTTGTAAGAGTAGTCATGGATATTAAACTGAAAGACAATACTTAAAGTACATCCCTTTATATATTTCTGGCTTTATTCCTAATTTAATAATTAGGAAATGGAGAACTGATTCCTAAATAGTTTTTGGCTTAAAAACAGTAGTATCCTTTTTAATACAATGCTTAGCTGTGGCTTTTGGCCAACGTTTATGCCTCACATGTCACTTGTGAATGCTTTTAAATAAAAAATGTGCAGAATTGCATTTATTTTTTGGCCTCATAGACCGCATAAGAGCTGTTTCCATGCATATTCTAAGCCAGTTCTGTAAAGAGATGTAATGCTACTTAAATTTTAAACAAGTCAAGAATCTCAAACAAGGCTGTGTTATGTTATCACATCTGGTCATTCTTTGCATTAAAAGGATTATTCTCAGTGTTTTGCATTGTTCACTACTCGGACATCCAAAATGTCAACACAGACCAAGACCCTGTATGTCACTGGAGGGAAGAGGATATGGAGAGTAAAGAATAGCTTTGAAATACACTTTAATCTCTAAAAACTGCTTAAAAAAATTTGGGTTCATAGATTTTGCTAAATATCTAATGAAAACTCTAGACCCCTCTCTAAGGAAATATACATATATTTGCAAAATATGAATTTTCAGTGAGACAAATCATGAACTTGCACTTGTAGACCACAGTTTAGAGACCTATGCAACAAATTGATACGTGATTTTTTACACATCACATTTAAAAAATGTGATTTTACACATCACATTGAAAAAATGTGATTTTTATGTAAAAAATGGTAATGAAAGTAAAGTCCAATGTTGTAAAGAGTAATATTGCACTGGAAACTGTTAGGTCCATGAATCAAGGTAAATTGGAAGTGGTCAAAGAGGAGATGGCAAGAGTGAACATCGACATTTTAGGAATCAGTGAACTAAAATGGACCGGAATGGGTGAATTTAATTCAGATGATGATTATATCTGCTACTGTGGGTAAGAATCCCTTAGAAGAGATGGAGTAGCCCTCATAGTTAACAAAAGAGTCTGAAATGGAGTACTTGGGTGCAATCTCAAAAATGACAGAATGATCTCTGTTCATTTACAAAGTAAACCATTCAATATCACAGTAATTCAAGTTTATGCCCCAACTACTAATGCTGAAGAAGCTGAAGTTGAATGGTTCTGTGATGACCTACAAGATCTTCTAGAACTAACACTCCTAAAGATGTCCTTTTCATCATAGGGGACTGGAATGCAAAAGTAGGAAGTCAAGAGGAACCTGGAGTAACAGGCAAGTTTGGCCTTGGAGTACAGAATGAAGCAAGGCAAAGACTAACAGAGTTTTGCCAAGCGAACACACTGGTCATGGCAAATACCCTCTTCCAACAACACGAGAGATGACTCTACACATGGGCATCACCAGATAGTCAATACTGAAATTAGACTGATTATATTCTTTGCAGCTGAAGATGGAGAAGCTCTATGCAGTCAGCAAAAACAAGACCAGGAGCTGACTTTCGCTCAGATCATGAACTCCTTACTGAAAAACTCAGATTTAAATAGAAGGAAGTAGGGAAAACCATTAGACTACTCATGTCTGACCTAAATCAAATCCCTTACAATTATACAGTGGAAGTGACAAGTAGATTCAAGGGATTAGATCTGATAGACAGAGTGCCTGAAGAACTATGGATGGAGGTTTGTAACACTGTACAGGAGGCAGTGATCAAAACCATCCCAAAGAAAAAGAAATACAAAAAGGCAAAATGGTTGTCTAAGGAGCCCTTACAAATACCTGAGAAAAACAGAAAAGTGAAAGGCAAAGGAGAAAATGAAAGGTATATCCATTTGAATGCAGAGTTCCAAAGAATAGTAAGGAGACATAAGAAAGCCTTCCTAAGTGATCAATGCAAAGAAATAGAGGAAAACAATAGAATGGGAAAGACTAGAGATCTCTTCAGGAAAATTAAGGATACCACAGGAACATTTCATGCAAAGATGGGCACAATAAAAGAAAGAAATATCAAAAAATGGGCCAAAGAACTAAATAGACATTTCTCCAAAGAAGACATACAGATGGCTAACAAACAGATGAAAAGATGCTCAACATCACTCATTATCAGAGAAATGCAAATCCAAACCACTATGAGGTACCATTTCACGCCAGTCAGAATGGCTGCGATCCAAAAGTCTACAAGCAATAAATGCTGGAGAGGGTGTGGAGAAAAGGGAACCCTCTTACACTATTGGTGGGAATGTAAACTAGTACAGCCACTATGGAGAACAGTGTGGAGATTCCTTAAAAAACTGGAAATAGAACTGCCTTATGATCCAGCAATCCCACTGCTGGGCATACACACCGAGGAAACCAGAATTGAAAGAGACACGTGTACCCCAGTGTTCATTGCAGCACTGTTTATAATAGCCAGGACATGGAAGCAACCTAGATGTCCATCAGCAGATGAATGGATAAGAAAGCAGTGGTACATATACACAATGGAGTATTACTCAGCCATTAAAAAGAATACATTTGAATCAGTTCTAATGAGGTGGATGAAACTGGAGCCTATTATACAGAGTGAAGTAAGCCAGAAAGAAAAACACCAATAAAGTATACTAATGCATATATATGGAATTTAGAAAGATATGGTAACAATAACCCTGTATACGAGACAGCAAAAGAGACACTGATGTATAGAATAGTCTTTTGGACTCTGTGGGAGAGGGAGAGGGTGGGATGATTTGGGAGAATGGCATTGAAATATGTATAATATCATGTAAGAAACGAGTCGCCAGTCCAGGTTCGATGCATGATACTGGATGCTTGGGGCTGGTGCCCTGGGATGACCCAGAGGGATGGTATGGGGAGGGAGGAGGGAGAAGGGTTCAGGATGGGGAACACATGTATACCTGTGGCGGATTCATTTCGATATATGGCAAAACCAATATAATATAGTAAAGTTAAAAAAAAAAAAAAAGAATCCACCTGACAATGCAGGGGACAAAGTTTCAACCCCTGGGTCAGGAATATCTCACATGCCGCTGAGCAACTAAACCCATGTACTGCAACTACTGAGCCCACTTGCCTAGAGCCAGTGCTCTGCAACAGAAGAAGCCACCACAATGAAGAGTAGCCCCCACTTTGAGCAACTAGAAAAAGCCTGAGCAGCAACAAGGACCCAGCACAGCCAAAAATAAAATTTTTGAATAAAAAAAAGAAGTCAATATATCTGTGGAATTCATGCAAAGAGAATGTTTCAAGAAATGTAGATAGTTGGCAATGTGAAATGCTGCAGAAACCAATTAATATGAAGAATGACATTATGACAATTAGGGTGTTCTTATTGATCATAACCATCTTTAAAAACATGGAATTTGAGAATGGGACAGGAAGAAGTCTGACTGTAGTGGGATACTGGTGGGTAAAAGCTAAAAATTTAGGAATTGTAAAGTAGAATGTCAAGAGTGGAGAAATGAAAATAAAAGCAACCTCCAAAAAAAAAAAAAAAAAGAAAGAAATAGTATGGGCCTAACAGAAGCAGAAGATATTAAGAAGAGGTGGCAAGAATACACAGAGGATCTATACAAAAAAGATCTTCATGACCCAGATAACCATGATGGTGTGGTCACTCACCTAGAGTCAGACATCATGGAATGCGAAGTCAAGTGGGCCTTAGGAAGCATCACTATGAATAAAGCTAGTGGAAGTGATGGAATTTCAGCTGAGCTATTTCAAATCCTAAAAGATGATGCTGTGAAAGTGCTGCACTCAGTTTGACAGCAAATTTGGAAAACTCAGCAGTCGTCACAGGACTAGAAAAGGTCAGTTTTTATTCCAATTCCCAGGCAATGCCAAAGAATGCTCAAAACACTGCACAATTGCATTCATCTCATATGCTAGCAAAGTAAAGCTCAAGATTCTCCTAGCTAGGCTTCAAAAGTACTTGAGAACTTCCAGATGTTGAAGCTGTATTTAGAAAAAGCAGAGGAAGCAGAGCTCAAATTGCCAACACCCATTGGATCATACAAAAAGCAAGAGAATTCTAGAAAAACATCTACTTCTGCTTCATTGACTACATTAAAGCCTTTGACTGTGGATCACAACAAACTGTGGAAAATTCTGAAAGAGATGGGAATAACAAATACCCGACTACCTGACCTGCCTCCTGAGAAACCTGTATGCAGGTCAAGAAGCAATAGTTAGAACTGGACATGAAACAATGGACTAGTTCCAAATTGGGAAAGGAGTACATCAAGGCTATATATTGTCACCCTGCTTATTTAGCTTATATGCAGAGTCCATCATGTGAAATGCCAGGCTGGATGAAGCACAAGCTGGAATCAAGATTGCCAGGAGAAATATCAATAACCTCAGATATGCAGATGACACCACCCTTATGACAGAAAGTGAAGAAGAACTAAAGAGCCTCTGATAAAAATCAAAGAGGAGAGTGAAAAAGCTGGCTCAGCATTCAAAAAACTAAGATCATGGTATCCAGTCCCATCATATCATGGCGAGTAGATGAGTAAACAATGGAAACGGTGACAGAAGTCATTGCAGATGGTGACTGCAGCCATGAAATTAAAAGATGCTTGCTCCTTAGAAAAAAAGCTGTGACAAACCTAGACAGCATATTACAAAGCAGAGACATTACTTTGCTGAGAAAGGTCCATCTAGTCAAAGCTATGGTTTTTCCAGTAGTCATATATGGATGTGAGAATTGGACCATTAAGAAAGCTGAGTGCCAAAGATTGATACTTTTGAACTGTGGTGTTGGAGAAGACTCTTGAGAGTCCCTTGGACTACAGTGGAGATCAAACCAGTTAATCCTAAAGGAAATCAGTCCTGCATATTCATTGGAAGGACTGATGCTGAAGCTGAAGCTCCAATACTTTGGCCACCTGATGCAAAGAACTGACTCATAGAAAGGACCCTGATGCTGGGAAAGATTGAAGGCAGGAGGAGCAGGTGACAACAGAGGATGAAATGGTTGGCTGGCATCACCAACTCAGTGGACGTGAAAGCTCTGGGAGTTGGTGATGGACAGTGAGGCCTGGCATGCTGTAGTCCATGGGGTCACAAAGAGTCGGACATGACTGAGCAACTGAACTGAACTAATGTTCCTCTCTTTATCCTCTTTATCTTTACTCAGTTGAATTTCAATTCTGAACTGATTTACTATGTATGTATATGCATATATGCTAGGATATACACATGTCTAATTAAAAAAAAAAAAACTTCCTTTAAGTAGTTATGAAGTTAACTCTCCAGGTAGCTAAAAATTTGGAAATCTTAGTTATTTCTGTCTAAGGGGATGTTTAGTCCCATAGGATTCAGGTAGAGATGCTAACTTATAAGAATATTTTAATGAAATAAAAGAGAATGCTGAAAGAGTATGCTAAAACAAGTAGTATAAAGGTCATTTACTTAAGTGCAACTGGTAAAGACCTTCTTACCCTCATCCCTTTAACTTTTTGATTGCAAGATGGTCTTTTTCTACATAAGTCTGTAAAAATAAGATGTTAGTTTCCTTGTGTCTTCAGTAACATTCAGTTCAAAATATTTCTTACATTCTTTGTAATTCTTTCTTCGGACACAGAAAAAATTTAGAAGTGTGTTGTGTAATTCCAAAATTACTTAGAAATGTGTTATTTAGAGTATGTTCATTATTTTCGGGCATTTGAGGATTTTATATGTATTTTGTTATTGATTTTGATTTTAATTCCATTTTCATCAGAAAACACTGTATATAATTAAAATCCTTTAGAATTGACTGTAACTTTGTTTTTATATGACTCATTTTGGTGAATGTTTTAGGTGCACTTGAAAAGACTGGGTGTTCTGCCGTTGTTGGCTATGGTGTTCTATATTGTCAATTAGGGCAAGTTGGTTGATACGTATGTTTTTGTTTACCTATTCTCACAATTACTGAGACTGGAATGTTAAAATCCCCAAACATAATTGGTGTACTAGGTTGAATGATGGTGGTTGTTGTTCAGGTCCTAAGTCAGGTCTGACTCTTTGGGACCCTTTGGATTGCAGCACGCCAGGCTTCCCTTTCATTTGCTATCTCCCATGATTTGCTTGAATTCATGTCCATTCTGGGACTTCCCTGGTGGCTCAGACGGCAAAGAATCTGCCTGCAATGCAGGATCCCTAGGTCAGGAACAGCCCCTGGAGAAGGGAATAACTACCTGCTCCAGTATTCTTGCTTGGGGAATTCCATGGGCAGAGAAGCCTGGCAGGCTACAGTCTGTGGGGTTCTCTAGTAAACACTATTTATTTATCCTGTGTTTTGGGCTTCCCTGGTGGCTCAGTGGTAAAGAATCCATTTGCAATGAAGGAGACCCATGTTTGATCTCTGGGTCAGGAAGAGCCCCCGGAGGAGGGCATGGCAATCCACTCCAGTATTCTTGCTTGGAGAATCCCACGGATGAGGGAGGCCTGGTGGGTTACAGTCCATGGGGTTGCAAGGAGTCGGACACAACTGAAGCGACTGAGCATACATGCTGTCCATTGAGTTGGTGATGCCATCAAACCATCCCATCCTCTGTCATCCCCTTCTCTTCCTACCCTCAATCTTTATCAGCATCAGGGTCTTTTCCATGAGTTGGCTTCACATCAAGTGGCCAAAGTGTTGGAGCTTCAGCTTCAGCACCAGTCCTTTCAGTGAATATTCAGGGTTGATTTTCTTTAGGATTGACTGATTTGATCTCCTTGCTTTCCAAGGGGCCTCTCAAGAGTCTTCTCTGGCACCACAGTTAGAAAACATCAATTCTTTGGCACTCAGCCTTCTTTATGGTCCAACTCTCACATCCATACTTGGCTATTCAAATCCATGTCTATGCAGAATTTGTGAATGTGACCTCATTTAAAGGTCTTTGCAGGTGTAATCAAGTTAAGATTGGGCATACTGGACTAGAATGGGCTCTTATCCATTGACTGATGTCCCTATAAGGCTAAGGAAATTTGAACACAGATACAAAGGGAAGATGAGGAAGTGAAGATGGAAGCAGAGGTTGGAGTTATGAGACCAGAAGGTGAGGAGTGTCGAGGACTGCTGACAATCTCCAGAAGCTTTTAATGGCAAGAAAGAATCCTTCCCTATGGTCTCCCTTCTGAGAGACCGTGACCCTGACAATATGTTGATTTCAGACTTCTAGCTTTCAGAACTGTAAGATAATGAATTTCTGCTGTATTAAGTACCCCACCCCCAACACAAGGATTTTAGGATGCTGTAATAATCACTTTGACAGATTTCTCTGGAATGGTTTAAAGTTTTTAGAAAGCAAAAATCCTGCACCATGTTACTGATAATGAACACGAAATAGAAGCTTTAGCTGGCATAGTCTTAATTAATATTTTGCGGGTATATTAATAGGGCTATGAAATAGAACTATTCAATGAAATAGTAAATGTTTGTCTTCTGCATTTTGAATTTTAGGGTTGAATTCAAACAAAAGTCAGAACACAAAGATGAAAACTTTCACCTGAAATCTCAGCCTAGATCATTATCAATCATTCCACTCTGTGCCAAATACTGGGTTGTGTGCTGTACCTTTTGGGGATTCAAAGATATAATAGAAGCAGCTCTGTTCTCAAGATGCTCCCAGCTCAGTGCCGGAGGAAGACCTATAAGCAGAGACCTCATGATAAAGGCCATCACTACTGTATCATGCCAACAGGAGTGACATTTTGGACCTATTTCCCAATTAGTGTTTCCTTATTGGCTAGCCAGTTTTCCCCTCCCGGCTCCTTGCCCTTCTTACTGGATCCAGAAAAGAGGTTGCCTGAAGCTAGGGGAGGGAGGGAAAGTTGGTCCCTTTTGCCCTCGGAGGGTAATAGGAGGAGGAGAGGGTAAAGGATGCAAGGGAATGGGACACCTACGTCCCAGCTTCTCTCCTGGAGTACAAGTTCCAGGTCCAGGCCTCTTAGATTCCTTGGGAGAGAGCAGAGGGCGGCGCTGGTCACGGGTTAAGCCCGGCAGAGGCACCCTTGAGGAGCACCCCGCATCTCAACACACCAGGAGCGAGAGAACCACGTGCTGCCATCATCCAGCCCTGACTCAGCAGAGGATGTGTGCCTGGTTCCCAGGGAACAGGGAACAGGGGACCAGAGACTGCGCAAAGGCACTGACACGGATACAAAACAGCTCCTTCCCCACCCATAACAAACCCCAAACCCCAAATCCAGGAATTTACTGTGAGGTCCCCGTCGAAATGGCGCCCTCTGGAGGAGAAGAGGGGAGGGGTAGAACTAGAAGAGACCCAGTTTACCTGGAAGAGACAGCAAAAAACACACATGAATATTTATGCAAAAGAGATGACTTAAATTTGAAGGCATGGAGAAGCTGTGAACTGTTAAGGTAAAGTTGATACCGGCTCTCTCCACCCCACACCTCACTTCTAGAGTGGAAGTATATAAGGGAAATTGGAGTGGATGTACGTCATCAGGGATCTAGGGAGGCCACATTTTCTTCTAAAGTGAGGATCAAGGCAACTGAGGCTCTTGTCTTACATGTTTTCATTCCTGCCCCCCACCCCAATCGCTTGTCCCTGCAAACCAGGTCAAGCCTTTGCATAAACAGAATAGAATATATCTAGGAGTGAGCTGGATAAGGAAATGGCAACAACCCACTCCAGTGTTCTTGCCTAGAGAATCCCAGGGCCAGGGAGCCTGGTGGGCTGCCACCTATGGGGTCGCACAGAGTCGGACACGACTGAAGCAACTTAGCAACAGCAGGAGTGAGCTATTTCTGAAATTAACATAATTTATTTACGTTGACATAAATTGTGCCCTTTCTAAGTTAACATTTAAAAAACAGCACCCAATTTCTCCATGTTTAGCAATTTATTATTCTAATCATGCATCTCTGTCTTTTGTAAATCTAAATGTCACTTCTCCCTGCGTTTAGCTGCTTTGGTGGTTTGATGGTTCCCATTAAAATAAAGCGATGGAGTATAACTAGTTTTTAGTACAGTTGATCACCACTAGGGGTAGAGTCAGCAAGGGAGCATTCTAGAATTCCACCTTTGGTTCTCCAGAATCAGGGCTGGGTTCCTTAACAGATAAAGACTCTCTTCATAAGGATGGTATTAGAAAATTTTTAAATATACAAAGTCATTTCAAAACAGCCAATAGATTAGTAACTGATGATGCTAGGATGACAGATAAGTGCTCATTATGCTGGACAGCATATGGAGTACTCCATGCACGCCTCATCACCTGATCCTCACCAGCCTGAGCATATAGCAAGTTCTGGCCCTTTCTGTATGCTGGACTCTGTGCTCAGCGCCTTGATGACCCAAACTATCACATTTATTTTTCATAACAACCTCAGAAAATGTGAACTACAATCAATTCTACCTTAAACTGAGAAAGGTGAAGCTTAGAAAGGTCAAATGGTTAGTTTATAAGTCACATTGCTAGTAAGTGGTGGCACTGAGATTTGAGCAGGCAATCTGCTTTTAACCACACATTATTTTTTCCCAGTTTAGGAGTTAGTTGAGATTTTCTTAGAGGTAAGTCAAATTATGTTTTTCTTCTTCTAAACATACCCTTCAGTGACTTCCCATTCAGCCAGAATCCCTGTTGTCGTACCCACAGCCCCCTGTGTTCCAGTCCCCTGTTATTCTGACATCACCTCCTACTGCTTGCCAGCTCCCCACTAGCAATAGCTGTCTCTCAACTGGTCCTTCAACACTCAAGGCAAGCCGTCCTGTCTCAGGGCCTTTGAACTTGCTGTTTCCTCTGCTGGAAATGCAGTTCTCCCAGATATCCACTTGGTTCACTCTTTCACTTCTTTAGATGTAGTCAAATGCCATGTCCGGTAATTCTTGACTATGCCATTGCAACTTAACACCTTTTCTCCTTCCCCCAACTGGCACTCTCTATTCATCTTCCCTTATTCTTTATTTTTTTCCTTGACTGTCTATTTATATTATAAACATCTTATTAATGGTCATCTTCCCCTCTAAAATATAAGCTTTAGATATTTTTAGTTTTGGTATTTTTTAAAAAAGTGCAACACCAACGTTTAAAACAGAACCCAGTGTAGTAATGAGTGCCCAATAAGTATTTGAGTGACTGACAAGAGCTTAAGGCACTCACACAAGGTCACACGTTTAGTATTAGGCAAAATGAGGCTTCATTACAAATCCAGTATTGAAGTTTATCCACATATCAAATGCATAAAGTGTCTTCCTGAGCTCTTCTAAGTCTCATGGTCTTTAATTATAGTAGGTCGGGTGAACATGAATAAACAAACCAAACAGGAAAAAGGCAGCATTTGTTACTGTCTCTTAAAGTGGGATACTTTAAAGTGAGATCAAATCAGAGGCCAGGTCAGGGAAAGGGGACACTGGTCTTTAACAGAAAGGGAGTTGACAAGTGATGAAGTAAGGAATGTGCTGATGTTTCTGGGCTGCACGAAGGGGCCGAGTGTGGGAAGGTCCTGGATGAAGCTGGTGTTGGGTTAATTAATTAGGGTGGGATGCCTGCACATTAAGGGGAGGAAGGAACCGAGGGGATTGCTTTGAGTGGATTGAGGTCTCAAGTAGCAGTTACAAAGGATCCTGGAGGCACAGGAAGGATGGGAGAAGTGCTGGGTACAGCTCAATTTGGCGAGTGGCCAAAGAAACATGTCAGATATTAGTGAAAACAGGCCACAGCTGCTGCAATTTACAAGCTACATGTCAGGCCTTTCCTTAGCCACCCCCCTACCCTACCCCATCTCCTGTCCTGGAATAGTCTTTTTCTTCCTAAGACGACCAGTCATAACTCAGTTCTCACTTGAGGGCATAAGAGAAGGCAGAGGATGTTCAGACTTCATTGCTAATGGAAAAGGTCTCACAGCATTCATGAAAATGCAATTTCCCCTGAGACCGAGAATTAAAATGTTAGTGTATTGAAGTCCCACCTCTTTTGTTCCTAGCACTGTGGTTATTTTTCTTTAATTTCATGACATCTAAACTTATAATATCTAAGACTTCTAGAATGTTTAAAAGTGTTTTTTACTCCCTTCCTCTTCAAAATGTATTTATACGATCTGTATATTTCTCCATCCTAGAAGAAGATTCTAGATAATTCAGAGTATAACATATATTTGTTTGTTTAGTTACTAAGTCATGTCATACTCTTTGGTGACCCCAGGGACTGTAGCCCCCCAGGCTCCTCTGTCCATGGGATTTTCCAAGCAAGAATCCTGGAGTGGGTTGCCATTTCCTTTTCCAAAATATATATAAAACATATATACACACACACAAATATACACCAGATAGATTAAAAGTGAAAGTACAAAAATATTTAAAGGTATTCATGTGGTTACTGAATAATGTAATTTGGCAGAATTATTTGGTAGCATTTCCCCCCTCTCCCTGTTCCCCTCCCTGCAAAGCACAGGTGGCCATTAAGTACGTGGACTCTGGAACCACACAGGCTGTGTTTGATTCTGGGGTCTGACACTTCCTAGTACCTTCAAATTATTGACACTGAAGTTTCCTTTTCCTCATCTGTAAAGTGAAGCTAAACATAATTCTTAACAAAACGGGCTTTAGTAATGTTTGAGTAAATATATATAACATTTATAATAATATTAAATGTTAAATATTTATATTATCAATAGTATAAATAGACTGTAAATAGACTTTTTGTGTGTTTTCTTAACCTGTCATGTACAGTATGTAGAAAATAACCTGTAGAGAGGTACTCAAATATTTTTTTATCATGTTGAGGAAAAGAAAATATCATTATAGTTCTAGCCAACAGGTATTTCTTGTTCTGATGAAATATGCAAATGGAATATGGAAAGCTTTTATATCTATGGAAATAAAAGTCAATGTAAAATAAGAACAGGTTCAGCATTCAAGAATTCTATTAATGTCTTCTATGATCAGCTTTTCTTTGTGATGTTGCTGAAATGCTGAGTACAGTTGTTTTTTGGAATAGCTCTCATTTGTCTGCTGCAAGAATATAAGGCACAAGGTAACAAGATGCCCAAGAACTGCATGGAGGAACTGACGTTTTATCAAGCACATCTACTGAGAGTGACGATTTCATTCTAAGTCACTTTCTTTTTAAAAAAAAAAAAAGATTTATTTATTTATTTATTTGAATTTTTGGCTGCTTTGGGTCTTCACTGCTACACGTGGGCTTTTCTCAAGTTGCAGCAAGTGGAGGAGTGGGTCTACTCTTGGTTGTGGTGCGCAGGTTGCTGGTTACAGTGCCTTCTCTTGTTGTGGAACATGGGCTCTAGGTGCTCAGGCTTCAGCAGTTGTGGCTTTTGGGCTCCAGAGCGCTGGCTCTGTAGTTGAGGCACACAGGCTTAGTTGCTCCATGGCATATGGGATCTTCCTGGATCAGGGATCAAACCTGTGTACCCTGCACTGACAGGTGGATTCTTAACTCTGGACCACCAGGGAAGCCCTAAATCACTTTCTTCTTTGAGTTTTTTCTAACATAAATTGCTGCTAAGTCGCTTCAGTCACGTCCGACTCTGTGTGACCCCATAGACGGCAGCCCACCAGGCTCCCCCATCCCTGGGATTCTCCAGGCAAGAACACTGGAGTAGGCTGCCATTTCCTTCTCCAATGCATGAAAATGAAAAGTGAAAGTGAAGTCGCTCAGTCGTGTCCGACCCTCAGTGACCCCATGGACTGCAGCCTACCAGGCTCCTCCGTCCATGGGATTTTCTAGGCAAGAGTACTGGAGTGGGGTGCTATTGCCAACACATATGCTATTTCTACCCATTTCCCTTGTTCCTTACAGAACCAGTCTAATTGTAGAACAGTATTATACTTAAGAGACCCTCCAACTGGCCATCATTCACCGTCCTCCAATGGATACCGTGGCCATGCAGTATCACATAGGAAGACCAGGTGTGTCTTCTTTAAGCCCTGGGGATCAAATCTATCCCAGTTTTTCAGGATACAGTTCAAAGGAGTGAGGCTGGAATTGTTAGATCCCATCTTGTCCTGAAGGATCCTGGACGAGCCCCCAAGATGAAAGGTTGTTGTTGAATCACGCGAAGACACCGGGATTCTTGGCCCCCAGAGGAGAAAAATTCAATCCGGGGCCAGAGACGAGGCTTGATCGCTCAGAGCTTTAGTGTAATAAAGTTTTATTAAAGTATAAAGAAGATAGAGAAAGCTTCTGACATAGGCATCAGAAGGGGGCAGAACATGAATTGGTCCCTAGCTAATACAGACATTGTAAAGCCTGGATAAAGATTGTGAAAAACACTGAAACCAAACTAAATGCTACATAAGTTATCAATGAATTTTTTTTTTTAAGTCCCTTAGTCATGTCCGACTCTTTGTGACCCCATAGACTATCCAGTTCATGGAATTCTCTAGGTCAGAATACTGAAGTGGGTAGCCTTTCCCTTCTCCAGGGGATCTTCCCAACTCAGGGATTGAACCGAGGCCTCCCACACTGCAGGCAATGAATACATGTATCTTAAGTTGCTAATTTTTAATACTTTGTTGTTTAACCAGTTGTTCTATGGTCATGTGGTTATTTAAACTAAAATAAATTATGGGCCACTAATCAGATGCTGAACACTCTTACAGCAACTGGATACAGAAAGTTGAATAAATCCTCAAGAAGAAAGCGTTGTCTAGTAAGAGAGATACGAATTAGATTCATCTAAGTAAAATGCAGGAGGCAATACTATGGTAGCAAGACTAGTACACTACTTAGGGAAGATGCTAATTCTTCTGGAAGCATGGGGTGCAGGTGGTCTTGAAGAACGAATAGAAGTAACGAAGTTTCAACTCAAGGAGCAGCCTAACAGTATGTAGTGTTTCTAGGCCATGGGAAGTCTGTTGAAGCAAGAATGTGAGTTGAAGGGCGGAGACTGCCATGGTACATATGGCTGGAAAAGGGATAAAACCTTAAGTAAGGCAGCAACAATGAAAATGGAGAGGAGAGGATTCATTGGACATTTTGAGGCATAATTAACAAGACTTGATGACTGATGCTCATATGTTTAGGGGGGTTAAAATTGGAGATGATGTGATTTGGGTTTGTGACATGACCGAGATGGCGATACAGCACAAATTTTTGTTTTGGTCTGCTTGTTTTGCTTTTGTTTGGCAAGAATATATATATATATATATATATATATATATATATATATATATATATATATATGGATTGCTAATTCAGATTGAGATATTTTTAGTTTGAATATTTCGGTCACTGTGTAATCATAACCACATTTACCCTTTTATCTCTGTGTTCAGCTCACCACAGTGTCTTCACGTACAGTTATACTTGCATTGTGCAGCTCATGGTTTCTCTGGCTCTTTTTTCCCTGCGGTACAGCATGCCTTCAGACCTTTTGGTTTTTAACTTTAGTGAGAAGCATTAAAATTGACCAGTGCTAACCCAAACAAAACAAAAACAGCTCTTTCTATGATTCGAACAGGACACACATCTAGAAAATGTAACCCTCTCCCCTGGGGACAGTATTCCAGGTGACTGTTTTCGGCCTTGCAACTGTCCAGATCCCTAACTAAGCATGAGAATTAGCAAAGGAAAGTAAACAGGCCATTTTAGCACACCAGGAAACTTCTCTCAAGTCACAAACATTCTTGTTTCTGAGAATTATATACAAGTCAATAAAGATTAACTAAACAGTTGGAAATATAGCTAAATAAAAGCTGAGACTTTAAAACTCACTCACGACTATGCATATTGCAAGCGGTTTGGCAAGAAGCTCTTGAATGTTTCTTCTTGCTGTATTTCTTAACGCAGTTTCTTTACTCATCAGCTTTGGCAGAGGAACGGAGATCCTCTATTAACGGGTACTTGAAGCACTTGGGCTGTATTCACAGCCCAAGTTTGCTTCTTAAACTCAAAGCCTCAATTCAGATTTCCGATGAGCTTCTTCTTCTTTTTTTTTTTTTTGATTAAACATTATTTTTTAAAACCATAGTATAAAATGTAAAGATGTAAAACTGACATATTAAGTAAAAAGCATATTTCAAGAGTTTTTGAGACAAATGAAGGCACATCTTCTTTGTTTGTCAGTATCTATTTAAATGTCAGCCTGAGCGTATCTTAAAGTATGTATAATTGTGGCTGGGACATAGTTTTCGTGAACTGTTATCCAACTTGTGGACCCGTGAGATCAACGAATATTTTTAAATTTCCATTAACTTCTGCCTTTGGATCCTGTTGTAATTTATTTGTGTACTTTTTGTTTCAGGATCAAGATAGAAAATGAAACTCGAATCAATTTTGCTCCTTGAATGTAGCTTCCCTAGAAAAGTAGATGAAGTTAAAATTTAAATTATTCTGCAAACTGGAGTAGAATTTCTAATGAAATGTGCATTTAGATTGATTTCTACCAATTTCCATAATTACTATTTATAATTTAAAAATAGATTTAAATCATAGAAAGCACATGTACTTCAATGCTGAAACACTTTTTTGGAGAGAAATATAAAACATAATAATTTGATAATTGTTTATAAGTAGTTAAAATTCTGTGTATTGAAAATCACCAAATGCTGTAAAATATCTGCCTAACTCTTGTTTGTGGTTCCAAAAGAAGTCAGCCAGCATTGTTGGTTGTTCTGCTTCCTTGGTAAGACTTTCTCTCTGGCATAATCAGTTATCTTACTACTTAAAAAAAAAATTAAATCTGAGAATTTAACAATTGCTAGAAAAAAGAAAACAAACAAAATTTCATCATAAAAGGCTTAAGAAGGAATTTTTAAAGAAAGTTATAAGACCCGAGGAGTTCACTTAAAAATAGATTTAAAAAGTATTTCTCAATACTTGACTGATGCTTTTATGTCTGAGTTCCAGTTACTTTTTAATAATTTCATTTTCAGCTATTTTAGACTTGAACTATTAGCACAGACCATAAAATTAGTAAAATTGGTTAATGTTGTTTAAAATTGTCATATTACTTTAAATTGATTATTTCAGTTTTACTCTTTCCTCAGTTGATGCTACAACACAGAACCATTCTAAGTAGTCAACAAATAGAAGTTTCCCTCAGAGATTCATCCTCCATTTCTCATTATTACAAAAAACCTGTGCAGTTCCTTAAATAAATAGAATTCCCTACTTCAGAGGCTTCTCACGTTCTGCACTTGTCTTTTTTTCTCCCTGTGAAAGCTTTTTGTCTTTCTCTTGGTCCTGAACTCTGCTCCCAGACTATCATTAAAGCATTATAACCCAAACGGCTTAATGATAACATCTACTTTCCAGGTAACATCTTTCTAAAATGCTAAAGCAATGTTATGGAAAAAAAAAAATCAGTGATGCTTTTTATTTTTCAAGGGAGACATTTTCAGTATCCCCTTAAGTCATACGTGTGTGATGAGCTTTCTTGTTTTGGTCATATTTTTCCATAATAATCCCACAGTGCTTTTCATGGGTTACAGCTTGAAGCTATACAGGAATGTTAACTTTATAGGCATTGTCACCGCTCTGTGGCAATGATTCCCAACTGGGAATGATATGCACTCCCCTCTTCTCCTAGAGATGTTTGGCAATGTCTCGAGACATTTTTTGTTATCTCAACTGGGGAGATGCTACTGGCATCTGGTGGCTTGAAGCCAACCACTCAACACCCTATAATGCAAAGTTCAGCCTCATACACCAAAGAATTACTCATCCCCAAATATGAATAGTGCCAAGGTTGAGAAACTCTACTACAGGGCAATGTTAGACTGGAAAGCAGGTAATTAATCCAGCTGAAAGGCTTTCCTTTTAATTTGGAGTCACAGGTAAAGTGAATTTTGGTTTCTACCAAGAGTGGTACAGCTATTTATGAAATGGTATACTACCTTTTTGTTTTGGTAGAGATAAAGGATTAAAATATATACACTTTCAAATTTGAATTTAATTAATCCAAAATTATTTGTAATTGATCCAAATTATTGTGGTAAATCAAGTAGGCAACTTTACTGTTTCACCTTGATTGGTAATAAAATAGTTCTAGAAGTAACACTTTTAGTGTTTATTTTATCTCCCCATTCATGTTATTTTTATCTTCTCTAACTCAAGACAGTTAACTCTGCAAACCACTTGAGTGTGTGTAACTGAACAATATTTATTAATGTCTACCATATTTTTATTTACATCTTTAAATTACATCAGTCCCCCAGTTGGAATTCTTCAAAGCTTTTCTTGGTTTGTGTCACTGATTAATTTATTCATTAAATAAATAAGTGTTTTGGGGTATTAACTGATCCGGACATTGTCCTATATGCTACCATCTTACAGTAATGAATAAATAGACAAGCATTCAAACAGCCAAGGAGTGAATATTCTGATGGAGTGAAAGAGAAAATAAACAAAAATGTATGAAAAATTACACTGATATAAGTGGTAGGGACACAAATAAAGCAAGAAAGGAAAGGAGGGAGTGCCATGATAAGGGACTGAGAGGGAGAGACCAGCAATGCCAGGAGGTGTGGTATCCTGGAAGCAAAGTGAAAAAAGTCCTTCAAGGATGATCATCTGTGTCCTACAGTGCTTGTAAGTCAAGCAGGGTGAAGACTGAGAATTGACCTTGAGAAGCAGCATCGTAGAGGTCACTGATGATCCTGTAAGGCACAGCTCGGCTGGGGAGGAAAACTCAAATGAGATGGGTTCAAGAGAGAATGCTGGGAGAAAATTAAGAGAGCAATTGTAGGAAATTCCTTTAAGGAGCTTTCCTATAAGGAGAAATAATAGTTGAAAAAGGAAATGGGGTCAAAAACCAGTTTTTGTTTTTGGTGTGTGTGTTTTCTTTTTTTTGTAAGATGAGTGAAATAACAGATTATTGATATGCTGATGGGAATAATCCAAAGAGAAGGGAAACAATTGAGGCAGAAGAGGAAGGGGGAAGAATTGCTGGAGAGACAACATTTAATAGGTGAGAAGGGGTGGGATAAGGTACACAAAAGGAGATGTTGATCTTTGATAGGACCATATACAGTTCCTTTATAGAAACAGGATGAAAAAACAGTATGTGGACAAAGATGGAAATACATAGCTGGAGTGAGAGCTTGAGCAACTGAACTTCAAATCACTTTGTTTTTCTCTTTAAAATAGTAGCCAAGGTCATCCACTGAGAGTGAGAATAGGTAAAGAGCTGTTGAAAGTTTGATATAATTGTGTATTTTTCTTCATCTATGTTCAGCTGGCGGTGGGATATACATAACTGTAATTGGAAATTGTCATAATAAATCTCACAAAGCAAAGGAGGATGAAAAGTTTAAGAATATATTCAGGAGAATAATTGAAATGACTAGCCATGGAAATTTTAGCTGCCTTTTCATTTCATTTTAGGTTGTATTTTCATTTTGTTGATAGTTTCTTTTCCTGTGCAAAAGTTTTTAGTTTAATTAAGTCCCATTTGTTTATTTTTGCCTTTGTTTTCCTCGCCTGAGGAGATGTATCTGAGAAACTATTGCTAAGGCTGGTGTCAAAGAACTTATCTGCTGTTATCTTCTAGGAGTTTTATGGTTTCAGGTCTTGCATTTAATTCTTCAACCCATTTTAAGTTAATTTTTATATACAAGTAAGAAAAGGTTCCAGTTGCATTCTTTTGCATGTAGCTGTCCAGTTTTCTCAATACCATTTATTGAAGAAATGGTTTTTACTTCATTGTATATTCTTGCTCTTTGGCTTACTTCAGATTTTTACAAAATAAAAATTTACAAAGCCAAATTGAAGGAAGGGGTTTACTGGATATTATTTAATAATTGAGATGGGTTCCTATCAAAGATGACCTAATAATTTGTTGAAACTTCCATATACATTAGATAGTTAGAGGTTGGTTATTTATTCAGTATTTGGCTTAACGCCTCCTTCTATAATTTATCATCTTAGAATATCATTCCTCTCAGTGTCATCCACTGAATTAATGATATTTTGGAGAAGGCAATGGCACCCCACTCCAGTACTTTTGCCTGGAAAATCCCATGGATGGAGGAGCCTGGTAGATTGCAGTCAATGGGGTCGCTGGAGTCGGATGCGACTGAGCGACTTCACTTTCACTTTTCACTTTCATGCATTGGAGAAAGAAATGGCAACCCACTCCAGTGTTCTTGCCTGGAGAATCCCAGGGACGGGGGAGCCTGGTAGGCTGCTGTCTATGGGGTCACACAGAGTCGGACACGACTGAAGTGACTTAGCAGCAGCAGTTTAAGACACTGGCTGATATCATTGCAATTACTAATTTTTATGTTGTGAGTATCAGAAATAGAGACAAGTGGTACTTGATTGCCAGAAAAGGTGAATCTGCTGTTCATCATAAACTCTGGAGAGAGTCCTGCTTTGTAAAAATTATAGAAATAAAAGTTAACTTTAAAACACCAGAGCAACAAGTAGATTTTGAAGGCTTTGAACAAGTTGGTAGGAATCAATGAACTTATGTGAAAAAATAATCATAAAAAATTTAAAGTCACTTCTGAAATTTAAAAATGGGTTTTATTCTTAAAGAAAGTGAAAGTGAAAGTTGGTCAGTTGTGTCTGACTCTTTGCGATCCCATGGACTATACAGTCCATGGAATTGTCCAGGCCAGAAAACTGGAGTGGGTAGCCTTTCCCATCTCCAGGGGATCTTCCCAACCCAGGGATGGATCCCAGGTCTCCTGCATTGCAGGTGGATTCTTTACCAACTGAGCCACAAGGGAAGCCCACTAGATATAGTTATTGTCCTACTGTCTTAACAACTTTCAAATGCACAACAGAGCATTGTTAACTACAGTTACCAGGTTGTATACTACATCCCTAGGTCTTACTTATCTCATAAGTGAAAGTTTGTACTTTTTGACCACCTTCACCCATTTCCCTCACCTTTTACCATTCATCTCTAGTAACCACCAATCTGTTCTCTGTTTCTATGAGTTCAGATTCTTAAGATTCCACATATAAGTGAGATTATTCAGTGTTTGTCTTTCTTGGTCTGGTTTATTTCACTTAGCATATTGCTCTCAAGTTCCATCCATGTTGTCCTAAATAGCAGGATTTACTTCTTTTTTGTTTAATGGCTGAATTGCATATACATGTAGGAAAGTGGGAAATAGTAGGAAAATATCTGAACATTTATATATATATTGGAGAAGAAAATGGCAACCCACTCCAGTATTCTTGACTAGGAAATCCCATGGACAGAGGAACCTGGCGGGCCACAGTCTGTGGGGTTGCAGAGTCAGACATGACTGAAGCGACTAAACATGCATGCATGCATATATATGTAGAGAAACGAGAAGTAGTGGGAAAATGTCTACACATTATATACATGTATTTACACACATATATGTCCATTTTCTTTATCCACTCATGTGTCAGTGAACACTTAAGTTAGTTTTCATGCCTTGACTATTGTAAATAATGCTGCAGTGAACATACGATGAAGATATCTCCTTAAGATAGTGATTTGGTTTCTTTTGGATATACAGAAGGTCCCTGACTTACAATGGTTTGACTTAAGACTTTTCAACTTTACAATGGTGTGAAAGTGATCCCCATTTAAATTCTATTTTCTAAAAAGATATGCAGCTTGGCATATGTAGTAAGAGGAACTCTATTTTAGTGATGCTGGGCCACGGCTGTGTCCACAGATCACAGTCAGTCATGAGATTATGAGGGTAATCATACAACCATTCTTTGCTCATATGACCATTCTGTTTTCCACTTTCAGTAAAGTTCAGTTCAGTTCAGCTGTTCAGTCTTTCTGATCCCATGTACTGCAGCATGCCAGACTTCCCTGTCCATCACCAACTCCCAGAGCTTACTCAAACTTGTGTCCACAGAGTCAGTGAAATCACTGCAGATGATGACTGCAGCCGTGATGCTTGCTCCTTGGAAGGAAAGTTATGACCAACCTAGATAACATATTCAAAAGCAGAGACATTACTTTGCCAACAAAGGTCCGTCTTGTCAAGGCTATGGTTTTTCCTGTGGTCATGTATGGATGTGAGAGTTGGACTGTGAAGAAAGCTGAGCGCTGAAGAATTGATGCTTTTGAACTGTGGTGTTGGAGAAGACTCTTGAGAGTCCCTTGGACTGCAAGGAGATCCAACCAGTCCATTCTGAAGGAAATCAGCCCTGGGATTTCTTTGGAAGGAATGATGCTAAAGCTGAAACTCCAGTACTTTGGCCACCTCATGTGAAGAGTTGACTCATTGGAAAAGACCCTGATGCTGGGAAAGACTGACAGCAGGAGGAGAAGGGGATGACAGAGGATGAGATGGCTGGATGGTATCACTGACTCGATGGACGTGCATCTCAGTGAACTGCGGGAGTTGGTGATGGACAGGGAGGCCTGGCGTGCTGCAATTCATGGGGTTGCGAAGAGTCGGACACGACTGAGTGACTGAACAGAACTGAACTGAACTGATGCCATCCAACCATATCATCCTCTGTCGTCCCCTTCTCCTCCCGCCTTCAATCTTTCCTAGCATCAGGGTCTTTTCCAATGAGTTGGTTTTTCACATCAGGTGGCCAAAGTGTTGGAGTTTCAGCTTCAGCATCAGTCCTTCCAATGAATATTCAGGACTGATTTCCTTTAGGATTGACTGCTTGGATCTCCTTGCATTCCAAGGGACTCTCAAGAGTCTTCTGCAACACCACAGTTCAGAAGCATCAATTCTGCCCTCAGCTTTCTTTATAGTCCAACTCTCACATCCACACATGACTACTGGAAAAACCATAGCTTTGACTAGACAGACATTGGTTGGTAAAGTAATGTCTCTGCTTTTTAATATGCTCTATGGGTTGGTCATAGCTTTTCTTCCAAGGAGCAAGCATCTTTTAATTTCATGGCTGTAGTCACCATCTACAGTGATTTTGGAGCCCAAGAAAATAGTTTCTTACCGTTTCCATTGTTTACCCATCCATTTGCCATGAAGTGATGGGACCTGATGCCATGATCTTAGTTTTCTGAATGTTGGCTTTTAAGCCACTTTTTCACTCTCCTCTTTCACTTTCATCAAGAGGCTCTTTAGTTCTTCATTTTCTGCCATAAGGGTGGTGTCATCTGCATATCTGAGGTTATTGACATTTCTCCCGGCCATCTTGATTCCAGCTTGTGCTTCATCCAGCCTGGCCTTTTGTACTTATGTACTCTGCATATAAGTTAAATAAGCCTGATGACAATATACAGCCTTGATGTACTCCTTTCCCAATTTGGAACCAGTCTGTTGTTCCATGTCCCATTCTAACTGTTGCTTCTTGACCTGCATACAGATTTCTCAGGAGGCAGGTCAGTTGGTCTGGTATTTCCATCTCTTTGAGAATTTTCCACAGTTTGTTGTGATCCACACAGTCAAAGCTTTCAGTACAGTATTCACATGAGATATTTAACACTTCATTAAAAATGTCTCTGGTGAAAGCAGAAACATTACTTTACCAACAAATGTCTGTCTAGTCAAAACTATGGTTTCTCCAGTAGTCACGTGTGGATATGACTACTATGGCTGTGTGTTAGGTAATTTTTGCCCAAATGTAGGCCAACCTAAGTATTCTGAGCATGTTTAAAGTATGATGTTTGGTAGGTAGAAAAAAAAAATACATTTTCTACTTACGATATTTTCAATTTATGATTTTTTTTTTCAGATCACAACTCTCTTGTGAGTCAAGGTAGACCTGTATACCCAGGAGTTCAGTTGCTGGATTATATGGTAGTTCTATTTTTAATATTTTGAGGAACCTCTATTTTTAGTATTTTTTATAGTGGCTGCACCAATTGCATTCCAAGGGCCACTGTTTTTATTCACAAGTTTTCCAGCCATTTCTTTCGATCTTAAGCATCCATGACAGCAGTTCAATCTTAAGTTATTAAGTAACAACTCAAACAGTAGTTCTGAGTAAGGATGAGGGTGGGGGAGTTGTGGAGTCAGTTTGGGGAAGCTTTCCAAGCCACACATTCCTAGCTCCATTATCTTGCTGAGATGCTGATAGTCTCCCACCAACTCCCCTTTGAGAATCATTTATCTATAGCACATCCGCAAGTTTTTATTTGCTTCCAGTTGGCAAAATTTAAACCAATACTTAAAAACTAAGCAGGGATTTTACAAAGTGAAAAACTAGACTGTTAGATTGGAGTAGAAAAGAGATCTTATGTTTTAATATTTTGAAACTTAGAGTTTCACAATTTAAAATTATTTCAAACCTTAGTTCAAAAATCCCAGTTACTTATCCATAAGCAACTATATATATATATATATATATATTTTTTTTTTTTTCCTGTACAATGTTCCTAGAATTAATTCTGCAGGAAATTGGGGAGGGAGTGTGGAGGAAGATACTGTGCCATACATCTAACTGCTATTTTTCTTTTTACTATCATGCTTTCAGAAATATTTGTTAAATATTATGGCCTATGGGTTACTGTGCTGGGCACTATTTGCACTTGCCAATGACAGAACGCAATAATCTCCTGTTTCCATCGCAAGCTCTTCCAGTTCTCTGCAGGAGAAATCAGTGTCTTCCTTTTCACCCTCGTGGTGGGTGGCCTGCTGATTTGGGCGGACGCTGTTCAGTATGTACTCATTTGGCTAAGCTGTAATTATACCAAGACTGTGGCACTTCTTGCTTTGTCTACAGTGAGACCTGATGATAGAGGAGTCAAAGGATGAATTACATATACCTTAAATATTTGATGGATAACTCTTTAAGAATAAAATCCATCCAACAAAAAGTAAAAACCAATAAAAAAGAGAGTTTATATATAAGGAAGTGACTTTAGCTTAGTTGTGTAATAGCAGCACTGCAGACTTTAAAACTGAGAAAGAAGTCATATACTTCTATTATTAGTTCTTCAACTAGAGAGGAAACTCCTTATGTTCAGGATACAAATATTATATTTGTTTATATTCAGAGCATGGATGAAGATGGGGCCCTGAGCGAAGTCTGTATTCAGGACATGGGTTTTAACTTACTGACTGATACATTTGAAAAAATAAGTAAAAGTTTGCTGCTTGGTTAATATTGAAAGTTAATTTCAGTTTGATTTTGAGTATGCCTTTGATTTTTTAAAAATCTTATTTCTTCAGCTTATATTTAATTGTGCACAGCCTTGTGTTCTTTGTTAGTTAATATAGACTCCGAGAAGTTAGAGAGGACTCTTGCCTGGAGAATCCCATGGACGGAGGAGCCTGGTGGGCTGCAGTCCATGGGGTTGCTAAGAGTCGGACACGACTGAGCGACTTCACTTTCACTTTTCACTTTCATGCATTGGAGAAGGAAATGGTAACCCACTCCAGTATTCTTGCCTGGAGAATTCCGGAGACGGAGGAGCCTGGTGGGCTGCTGTCTATGGGGTCACACAGAGTCAGACACGACTGAAGCGACTTAGCAGCAACAGCAGCAGTAGGCTCTCAGTGAATCATGGACAAATGGAAGAAACCTGAGGAATAAAATGCAGCTGTACATTTTATTCCTTTCCCTGAATTACTTAAGACTAAAGCCTTAAGTGATGGATTTGAGAGGATGACTATGGCAAAGATTGTCAGCTGTCTACCAATGATCAGTCCTGTCTCTTCTTTAGTGGAAGGACAATAGCCAGGCAAGCACCCAGAATTCAGTGTTCTTTTTCCCTTGGTTTGGAGTGGAAGTAACTTGTACACAGCTGGGCTGGGACTTTTCAGAAATGTGTGTTTAGGTCTTTTTGGCTCTCCTCTCACGTCTGGCAGCTAGCTAGAGGTGCTGTTGCATCCATAGAGGATAGAAGAGCCACACAACAGGTTGAAGAGAGAGGCCTACCAGCATGGATACTGGTCCTGAACTGTTGCATAAGTGGGAAGTACACTTCAACTGCCTTTGGTTCACTAAAAATTTTGTATTTTTAATAGCAGTTTAGTTTCATCCTAACCAGTACAGTCTTTACTTATAGATTTAGTAGTAAAAAACTAATGATTCAGGGGCTCCCCTGATGGCTGAGTGGTGAAGAATCCACTTGGCAATGGAGGAGACCAGGGTTCGATCCCTGCTCTAGGAGGATTCCATATGCCAAGGAGCAAATAAGTCCATGGTCCACAACTATTTTTTTTAAACAATTAATTTATTTATTTTAATTGGAGGCTAATTACTTTACAATATTGTGGTGATTTTTGCCATATATTGACATGAATCAGCCATGGCTGTACATATGTCCCCCCATCTCGAACCCCCTCCCACCTTCCTCCCCATCCCATCCCTCTGGGTTGTCCCAGTGTGCTGGCTTTGAGTGAGCTGTTTCATGCATTGGGCTTGGACTGGTGATCTATTTCACATATGGTAATATACATGTTTCAATGCTGTTCTCTCAAACCATCCCACCCTCACCTTCTCCCACAGAGTCCAAAAGTCTGTTCTTTATATCTGTGTCTCTTTTTGCTGTCTTGCATATAGGGTCATTGTTACCATCTTTCTAAATTCCACATATATGCATTAATATGCTGTATTGGTGTTTTTCTTTCTGACTTACTTCAGTCTGTATAATAGGCTCCACTTTCATCCACCTCATTAGAACTGATTCAAGTTCATTCTTTTTAATAACTAAGTAATATTTCATTGTGTGTATGTATCACAGCTTTCTTATACATTTGTCTGCCAATGGACATCTAGGTTGCTTTCATCCATGATCCACAACTATTGAGCCTGTGCTCTAGAACCCAGGAACTGCAACAACTGAGCCCACGTGCTGCAGCTATTGAAGCCCATGAGCCCTAGAGCCTGTGCTCTGTAACAAGAGAAACCACTGCAAGGAGAAGCCCTTTACAGCAACTAGAGAGTAGCCTCTGCTCACTACAACTAGGGAAAAGCCTGAACATGAAATAAGACCCAGCACAGCCAAAAATATATAAATAAAATAGAAAATTAATGATTCAACCAATAAAATGCTAATAAATATTTAAAAGTAGAAACAGATATGTAGAAAGTACTACACAAATATGAAAAATTAGATGCTATTATGGCCACTGTCAAAGAAGAAAACATAATAGAACAATGGGATTTGAGTGGCAAACATATAGAACAAAGATTGTATCCTAAATGAAGATCTGGTTTTCTCATACCTTAAAAATGGCCCGAGTCCTGATTTTGCCATTCATGTAGCTGTGTGTAGCTGTCTCAGGAGCCTATGGTTGGGTTTTTTCATCACTGAAGATGTTAGACTATTTCTACTCCCAAAGAAGCTAAATTTAGGAAAGAGACCCTGCTTCTGAAGTAGGAGTTGCTATAGTTTCTTGGCTAATTTGAGAATGTAATTGGTTTTTAATTAGCTTTGTCCTATAATAGCTGACCTCTCTTGCTGTATTCAGTATCCCTTCTTTGTGAATTTTAAGTAGAACCTCATTAGATTTCCTAAGAAAACAAAAGTTACTTACTCAGCTTTCTTTCAGCCTCTAACTTTAGCATATTATTTTTCAATTTACAAAATTAGTAGTGGATGGCATAAATATATTTCTATATTTAATAGCATAATGAATAAATGTATTTTCCCTATGTCTGGTTCTAGGTTCTAATATATTTTACCTATAACATGAATGAGGTGGATTATATGCTATCTAAGGTACTTTTTAAAAAATTGAGATGTGTTCTTATAGGAGAAAGTTTGCCCAAGTGGAGACACCTTGAGCAAAGAGCTGGATGGGCTTTGCAGCTCCAAGACTGGCTGTGAGTCTTTGTTTTCACAAGAGAATTCCTTTTTGCCCAGTTGAAGCATTTTTAGAAACATGTTTTTGGTTTTTGTCTTCACTGTCAGTTCTCTTTGAAGCTGCCCTGTTCCACTGCACCATACTGGCCCCATCTTTCTAGGAAATACCCTGATTCTAGTGCCTGGTTCCTGGCAAGTGTGGGGCTTCCCTGATGACTCAGTTGGTGTAAAGAATCCACCTGCAATGCAGGAGACCCCAGTTTGATTCCTGGGTCAGGAAGCTCCTCTGGAGAAAGGATAGGCTACCCACTCCAGTATTCTCTGGCTTCTCTTGTGGCTCAGCTCATAAAGAATCTTCCTGCAATGCAGGAGACCTGGGTTTGATCCCTGAGTTGGGAAGATTCCCTGGAGAAGGGAACGGCTACCCACTCTAGTATTCTGGGCTGAAGAATTCCATGGACTCTGTAGTCCATGGGGTCACAAAGAGATACGACCCAGCGACTTTCACTTCATCTTCGCTTACCGGACAAGTGTACTTCACAAAGGTGAGCATTGGAGTGTGCAGTGCCTCATTTCGCCAGTAGGGGCGCTGGCCCCGCTTTGTTGAGTTTAACCTGAAATTCCCTTTGGATCTCTGGTTGGGCTGGTAAAGTGTTATTTCTGCATGCCATCATTCCCTAAAAACACTTTAATTTTATTTTAAATATTTATTTTACTTATATAATACACTTATTTTATGTATAACACCCTTACAATAGTTAGCAGTTTTCATATAAACAACATAGTCCTTGGGCCTCTGAAGTTCTTAATGATAGAGCAAAACATTTGATTTAAGACATAGACCATTCAGAATAAGGTTCCTAGTTCTTAAGAGCTGTATTCATTCTTGTGTAAGAATTTTCTGTTGCCTTGAGTAACTGTTTGGCCTGACTCTGCCAACACTCATCTATCTTTGCCCATTTTTAGAAAGGGCATTTATATTTAATGTGTTATGAATGAAACATTTTCCTTCCTCCTTCAGCTGGCAGCCGAGAGGGAAGCTCTGATATTACAATGTTGTTACCATTATACACATAGCATCTGGCCGCCCTCTCTTCCTCTCCCAGTGCCAACTCACTTTGTATGTATACAGTGGGATGGCCAGGTAGACAAGGGTCATTAAATACACAGTATGAAGTTGGGAAGGAGAAAAAGAAGTCAAAATCGATGTGAGTCCCTCACAGAGAAGCTAAAAGGCAAAAGGTCAAAGTTTCCCTGTGTGTTTAAAAATTTTCGTAAGTGAAAGAAGACACTGTTTTTATGTTCTGTGTGTCCGAGTGTTAACAGGATGAGAAACACTTTTTGTTCACATTTTCTTCTAACCTTGAACTGAGAATGTTGAAGTTCTTGCCTTGCTTTTTTCATTGCATCCCACAGAAAGGTTATTCCAGATTCACTTGGCAATATTCAGACAAGCTATTTCCTAATCCTCAAAATAGCTTTTGTTTAGAGTATTTCCCAAAAGTCTTAAAATATGTTCATGAACTGTATATATACTTCATTTACTAAACCTTTGGATTGAAAATTCTTAAAGGAAAAATAAAACTTGATGAACAAAGACTTTTAAATAATGTAAATCTAGATGAGCAGAAGAGCGCATTAAAGGATCACCTTTTTGCTAATAAATATTATATAAATAGTACAATTTTATACTCAGAACAGAATGTAACCAATACTATGAGGTTTAATTTTTCTTGTTCCTGCTGTGATTCATACTAATTTTTTGACTTATCAACCACAGAATATTTTTATTTAAAATAAAATTACTGCCTGAATGCCAAACAAGAGATAGTATTACAAAATGATTCAAATCTGAAAGTTCTTTTCCAAGGGTTCTGCGTGGTGTAAATTGTTCTCCCAGAGAACACATTCTGTTTTTTAAAATGGCAAAATCATTCATTTCCTCATTCAACAAATATCTGTTAAGTGCCAAGTGGCATTGTGCTAGTATTGGTGATACAGTAGTAGAAGAAATAGACATTAACCCAATAATCGCGCACACATGCACACACACGTATACTCATAGATTGTGATTTGTGTTATAAAACAAAAACACAGGACACCTTCAGAGACCTGATTTGGCTAAGTAGTAAGGGCAAAACTTGTGAGGAGGTAATTACTGAACTGTGATGGGAAGAATGAATAGGAGACAGGTAGGTAGGAGCAAGGAGGGCCAGCATATGTGATGGTCCTAGGATGAGAAGAAAGCCCAGCGTGTGTGAGAACCCCGAAAAAGGCCAGGAGGCACAAGTTGAGAAAGCAAGTGTCCCATGAGGTTGGTGGGTCTGGCTCCTGTAAGGTTGAAAATCTCTTTTGATCTTTAGACTAAGGTCAGAGCAAGTTCTTACAGTATTTTAAGCAAAGAGATAACAAGACTATATGAACATAAAAAAAGAAAATTCCTCTTGCTGTACTGTGGAGGGTAAGTTAGCTATGTGAAAGTCATTCAATCGTGTTCGACTCTTTGCAACCCCATGGACTCTGCAGTCCATGGAATTCTCCAGGCCAGAATACTGGAGCGGGTAGCTGTTCTCTCCTTCAGAGGATTTTCCCAACCCAGGGATCAAACCCAGGTCTCCCACATTTCAGGTGGATTCTATACCATCTGAGCCACAAGGGAAGCCTGGATAAGTTAGAGGGAGAGATAAGAATGGATGAGGGAAGACTGGAAAGAAACCTGTTAAATAATTCAGGGAAGAACTGATAGCTGTAGTGGTGAAGAGGAGGAAAGTGGAGAGGTTCAAGGAACTTCTCGGAGATAAAATAACAGGAAAGTTCCTAGAGTTCTCAGTGAAACTGAGAAGCCTGGGCTAAACCTTAGCTGACGAGGCACTTGTTTTCCTCATTGTTGAGGAGCAGGTGGCATTTATGTGACATCAGCAGAGGTGGCTGCTGAAGAAGGCAGACAATTAATAGGTCACCACGTGGTAAATGTCTCAGAAACAGGAAAGCCAAAGTTACTGCAACATAGCGGCCGGGCTAAGGTCGGCACAACAGCTGGGAGTTCTCTGGGGAAGGCTTGCTGAATGAAGCAACAAAGCACGACATCCAATACTGGTTATATATGGAGTGGCTCATGATCTCCCAGGCAGCTCTGCAAGCGTCCCAACGTAACCTAAGAACGCAAAGTCTGCCAAGTCACCTGACTTACCCTTGCGACAGCTCCATGTGTCTCTCCTTCTAGGGTACAATGCAATAGTCAAGGTTGCTTAGCCTTTCACCCACTAAATGGAACTTGGTGTTCTAGAAGGATTTTGAGATGAACAATCAGAAGACCCAGGGTCTAGATGCTGGCTCTGAACTTTTCTGGTGGTGGACATCTTCGAGGTACATGTTCTCTCGTATTTAAAATGTGGTGAATAAAATCTACAACCTTGTAAGGTTGTTGTGAAGGTTAGGTATATAACAGGTCCTCCACAAATGGTACCAACAATAATACAAAATAATTTTTGCTATGCAAGTATCCTCTTGGGCATCCCTACTGGTCCAGTGGTTAAGAATCTGCCTGCCAATGCAGGGTACACAGGTTTGATCCCTGCTCTGGGAAGATCCCATATGCCATATGGCAGCTAAGCCCACACGCCACCATTACTGAGCCAGCGTTCTAGAGCCTGCAAGTCGCAACTACTGAGCCCCTGGGCCACAACTACTGAAGCCCATGTGCCTTACAGCCTGTGCTCTGCAACAAGAGAATCCACCACAATAAGAAGCCCACATACTACAACAGAGAAGGCTTTGCTTGCCACACCTACAGAAAGCCTGTTTGCAGCCATGAAGACCCGCCACAGCCAAAAATAAATAAATCTTAAAAAAAATCCTCTTATCCCTCTTCTTTCTTTTACACAGTTTCTCTTTTTGAAATTGTTTTCCACACCCATAGCTTCAGCTGTAACTTTGTCAAGTGTTGCACACTTGTTAGGTTTTCAGACAATGTACAAGATGATGGAGATAGAGTGGAGAAGACCAACCTAGTCTCTGCCTTCACAGAATTTCTACTTAAAGAGACGAGCTAGGTCTCCCCTGGGGCAGAGACTGTGGGCTGTCACAGTATCAGAGTCCTCTTTTCCTGAACACACGGTAGATTACACTTCTCAGCCTCCCTTGCAGTTAGATGTGGTCATGCAAGTCTCAACAGAATGCGAGTGAAAGTAATATGTGTATCACTTCCAGGCCAAGATTCTTACGAGGAGGTGGGTATGCCTCCTCTACTCTCTCCTTTACTCTTTACTGGATGGATGCAGATAATACTAAAGGTTCCCAGGACAAAAACAAAGCCAAAGATGGAAGGCACCTAGGTCCCCAACTTACCATGTGAAAGAAAGCCATTTCCAGCCCAGGGATGTTGGCCTTGGACTGCTTTATGTTCAACAATAATCAAAATAACTTCTACTGTGTGTGAGTCACTAAAATTTGTTTGCTCATTTGTTACAGCAGTTGGTCACTCTATCGTGGTCCTCTTCAGTCCCAATCTTCTTGCTCTGTTATAATCAGTGGCCTTAAGACATTTCTTCGTTGTTGTCCAGAAGGCACCGTCATCTCAAAATGTCTGAAGCTAAATTAATAATCTCAGCTTCCAAACATTTTCTGACCTACTTCTTGGTAATAATGGCATCACCATTGTAAAGTTCTCCAGGCTTCATGAAGCAGAATCAGCTCTCTTTCTCTTTTACCCTTGACTGCAATCAGTTACCCATTTCTATTCTACATCTTTTGCGACCTTCTGGAATTTGACCCTGCCTTTCCATCCCCTCCTGTACCATCAGCCCCACTGAAAAAGGTGACTCTCTCAAGGGGTAAAGGGGCTAAAATTCAGGTCATACACCCCGGCACAGGTCTGTGTCCACCTAGAGGAAAGTGAAAGTGAAAGTCACTCAGTTGTGTCCGACTCTTTGTAACCCCATGGACTATACAGTCCATGGAGTTCTCCAGGCCAGAATACTGGAGTGGGTAACCTTTCCCTTCTCCAGGGGATCTTCCCAACTCAGGGGTCAAACCCAGGTCTCTCGCATTGCAGGCGGATTCTTTACCAGCTGAGCCACAAGGGAAGCCCAACCTAGGGGAAGGGGAACTTTTTTGTAATTTGCATAAAGGTGTCAAAAAAAGGGCTTTCTTTCTAATCTGCTATAATCTTCTTGGGGATTTGAGACGCCCCAAGCCTCTAGTGCTTCATGAAGCATTGGTAGGCATCTGCCTGTTTAAAACATTCTCGCCAGTCTCCTCCACTTCCAGTTTATCCTATGAGTCCTTCCTATGTTAATCTTCCAAAAGCATTGATGTCGTTACTTCCTGCTTAAAGAGTTCATTGGTTCATACTTGTCTATCATACTGAACTCTGTAGCCTTGTATGTAAAGCTTACTGTGATCCAGAACCATCTCACTTCAACCTTTTCTTCTGTTACTCTTTCCCATATTTCTCATTGCAAACAACATTGGCCTTTGGGGAAGGGACATTTTTTGTTGCATCACAGTGTTCCAAGAATTACGGAACATTTAGCCTCATTGAGCCCATCCACTACATGCCAGGAGAATCTTTCATACACTGTGACAACATACATGTCCATAAATTTCAGAGATGGGGACAGAACTTCTAAGTCTGAACCACCAGCAAAAAACAATAAATGTTCTATAGAGAGAAAGACAACTAGTTCAAAATATACATTGTGTACTTTATCCAAACTGGGCTACTTGGGATGATCTAATATGCTTTGTTCTACCCTGATTTTCATCATTGGGTTTTTTTTTTTTTTTTTTTTTTGCTGACTGGAATACCCCTATTTTCTTTCTAGAAAACCCATTTCTTTGAGCACGAGTATAGATACTGTCCCTTTAAGGAACTCTTCTCTGGCCACGCTAATCAAGGATCATTTCTGAATCTCTGCGAAGCATTCTGCTTTTGGTTGGCTTACTTCATTGTCTGCTTTGAGCCATCCTGTGTGCATGCTCCTTCTCTCCCATGTTGGATCATATGCTCCCTATTGACAGGAACTTAATTTGCTTACTGTGGCTCTTAATTTCTAGCAGCTACTTGCATGTGTTTGAATGTGCTAAACATCCATGAAGAGGAAGAGGCCAAATGATATGGTGTAGTGGAAATAACATGAACTTTGGAGTTGTTTTCACAGGGAGACTGTATCACTTGCCATTGTTGGTCTGGCACATGTAATAGAATCTCTACAAGCTTCAGTTTATTCATCTGTAAAATAGTGCTAATAATATTGAACCTAGTGAGTAGAAATGAGGAGTAAATAAGAATCTATAAAATATTAAGCATATCATAGGGCAATTAGTAGAAACTAGAAGTAATAATGAAAACAGTTAAATATCAGGTTTAAAAACTCAGCACAAATTTTTTTATTGCTGATCTAGGCATTTGCTTGGAAGTTCAGGACTGCATTATCTCTTTGTGATCATGCCTGGGGCTGGTATTCATTGAATGGTTTTGGTTTGAACCTTTCCTTTTCTCATGCTTTTCCGGCTGGTTCTGAGCCTAGGAAAGCTTAGAGATATAGGGACGGATTTCCCTAATACTCCCTACCAAGCTTCTGTATAAACTTTGCTAAATAGGCACAAGGAGGGTTGAGGGGAAATAGGAATGTGCTCATTATGATGCTCACTGACAGGAATTTCACTAGACCATTGCACATCTCACTGTAACTGAAAAATTGTAATATTTACCCAACCAACCTTCAATCTTTATATCCATATACATATATACCTCTTCATGTTCCTTTCTATCCTTTTTTCTACCTATTCATCCATACATCCATGCATCTGCCATTTGACATTTTTAAGTGCTGCCTGTGTCTCTGTATTATGGTAGGATCTGGAAATATAATGAGGAAGAAGACAGTTTCTCATCTCAACAACATCACTGTCAAAGAGGCCAAAGAGAAATGTAATAAAGAAAGTGAACAGTTACCATATCAACGGAAAAAACAAATATAAGAGTCAAACTCTTTGTGGATTTTGATTCCGCTGATTGAGTTGAAAACAACTTATAAAGAGCTTCCTTCTCTATTAAAAATACAAGCAAAACAGGACCATCATTGTGAAAACTAAGTCATCTGTAGACTTAGAGGAAATAGTACACACAAGGCTGCCATCAGTTATGACAGTATTATGTTATGTCAGACCATGCATTACAGTGGGAAAGACAGAGAATGTGGATGCAGAGGACTCACATCTTAGCCTCTTACTGATGTTGAAGTTAATTATCTTCTTGGAGTCTGTTAATTTATTTATCAAATAGGGAAATTCTCAACTCATGAGGTTGTAATGAATAACAAATGAGATCATGTATGTGAAAATGCTTCCTAAAATGCTGAACTTCACATAAATAATTATCCTTTGGAAGTAATCCAAAGATTTTTTTCTAATTTATGTATCTGAATTTTATAATTGAGAAAATATATACATTTAATACATCTATTTAAAAATATATACATTTAATGAATTTATTTTGAAAATATATACATTAAATGAATCCATTTTGAGCTCCAGGATTGTATATAAATTTAAATGTACAGATTAACACCAAAAAATGTATTATCTTAGAGAATTACAAGGCTTATCCAATAAGAGGCTTCCCTGGTGGCTCAGAGGTTAAAGTGTCTGCCTGGAATGCAGGAGACCAGGGTTCAGTCCCTAGGTTGGGAAGATTCCCTGGAGAAGGAAATGGCAACCCACTCCAGTACTCTTGCCTGGAGAATCCCATGGAGGGAGGAGCCTGGTAAGCTACAGTCCATGGGTTCGCAAAGAGTCGGACACGACTGAGCGACTTCACAACGACGACGATCCAATAAGATCTTCATCAAAGGATATGACTGATGTTTTAAAAATGAAGAAGATTAATTAGGAATAATTCAACATATTTCAACAATTTCTTTAAAAGCTCAGCACTATTTCGTTCAATTCAAAAGGCCTGAGTAATGTAGGAAGAATTGTGCTTTTCCTTCAGAGGAAAGAGGGAAATCTGTTTAATACCATCATTCAGAGGTTGGGTTTCTTCTTTATCACTCTTTTCTGATGTATTACAAAATTTAGACAGGATTTATTTACTAAACAGTTATTGATTCTTTAATGAAAGAATTAATTTCCCCTGTGTTTCTAAAGTAACAAATGCAACTGACATATCTCACCTTGAAGCATATAGCATTTAAATTAAATGACTGTGAGCACCAAGGCTACCCCTCTTTCCTTGGGTTCCTCTTCCAGTGATAACTCCAGAATATTCCCTGGGAGTTTTGTACAGTTCTATGGGCCTATCTGGACGATACCCTGGAGGAAGAAATGGCAACCCACTCCAGTATTCTTGCCTGAGAAATACCATGGACAGAGGAGCTGGTAGGTTACAGTCCACAGGGTCACAGATGAGTTGAATATGACTTAGCAACTAAATAATGGACTTGTCTACATATTGTTGTCCCAGTGAGAGAACAGGAGAGCTTAGAAGTCCCGTTTGTATGACTGTCACTGAAACAGCGGTTTTGGTCTTTCTAGTGATATCCTCATTGCTTACTGAAGAAAAATTCTACAATGACTGATAATCACCACTACCATAGCCAGTCCACTTATGGTTTCTCCCAATGTAAGTGGAGTAAAGAGAGTCTGGCTTCCCTGGACTCCTCTTGTCTGTGCTAGCTGCTGTTCACAAGGTCGTTATCTCTCAAGAGACCAAGAGAACTGGATCTGAAGGGCTTTCCAGCCAGTCTTGTCTCAAACCTTCACATCCCAGCACCTGAATGTGTGACACTCCGTGCAGAGGAAAGACTCTATCTTTTCACAGAGATGGAGAAGACACACTTCATGTCTTAAAGTCAACGTGGAAGACACATTTAGTATTACGCAGTATGATTTAAAGCTGAAATAACTGCCCCATCTCATTTACAATTAACAAAACCTTGTGTTATACAAACTATTGGGTTGGTTTTTTTTGGAAAAAATATCTATTTTCCTCAAGTTTTTTATTTAAAGATGTTTAAGAAACATGAACCATTTTAAAGTCACAGTATTTCTTCTGTTTTTTTTTGTTTTTTGTTTTTTTTTTTTGGCTGTGAGGCATGTGGGATCTTAGCTCTCTGACCAGGAATTGAACCCATACCCTCTGCACTGGAAGGCAAAGTCTTGACCACTGGACTGCCAGGGAAGCCCCTTACTTAAGATATTTAAAGATAAGAGATAAAATGAATATACTATATTGTTCTTTGATATTTTACTCCCAAAGAAAAACCAAAGGAAATAAATAGCAAATTCAGAGAGAATTAATATAGAAAAAGCCTTTCCTTTCTTGCTGCCTTCTCCATCCTCACACAAAAGGGTGAAGCGAATGGAGCCACTCTGATTCTCATTAACAGTTCAGTCATAGCAAACACCTCCCAGCTCAGCTGAACATTCTAGTTCCTCTGGCCGCCATTTTTTCCGAACTATTTTTCTTTGTTATTACTCATATCCTTAATTTCTCTTTGTAACTGTGGCCACACAGTCCCTGGGACAGCTTGGTTACATAAAGAAGATAACAGATTCAATGAAGAAACTCAGAAACGGAAAACTGACAAATTGAATAAACAAGTTTATCACATTTCCAAAGGGAGAACATGGAGAGTTTGCCAAGGGGACTGTAGAATTTACTAACTTCAGGCTATGTGACTGTGTAAAATAGCTTCTAGGAATTTCGGCCATTTCCTCATACAATACTGCTAAGTTACAGAGGGATCAGACAAATAAACAAAACATTTACAAATAACTCAGAACACATTTATGAGCCTTTTGTTTTACCCACTACCTTCATAATTGTTCCTTACCTCAATTTGCTTTTTATTTCCTAACAAAACAATATCATGTCTATAATTTAAATCAAGCAGAGTTCTTCTAAAGACTACTTTTTCATATATCTTCACTGATATAGTGGATACTGGTTTATTTCAACCCTTCAAAACTAAATACAAGTAAAAGAATGTAAAAGGTATTAATCACATTGCCCACAGCATTTTTCTGGGAGGGAGGGGAAAGGCTGCGCTGGTCTTCATTGCTGTGAACAGGTTTTTTCTAGCTGCGGTGAGAGTGGCCTCCTCTCTAGCTGCGGTGCATGGGCATTTCATTGCGGTGGCTTCTTGTGTTGCAGGAGCACAGGCTTTAGGGCTTGCGAGCTTCAGCAGTTGTGGCTTATGGGCTCTAAAGAATGGGCTCAGTAGTCGTGGTGCATGGGCTTAGTGCCATATGGAATCTTCCTGGTCCGGGGATCCAACATGTGTCCCCTGCTTTGGCAGGTGGATTCTTAACCATTGGACCACCAGGGAAGTCCTGCCCACTGTATTTTGTTCAATGGTTCTATGTGTTACAATGTATTTCTGATTTGAACTAAATTCGATAATGTTACTGCTGCATTAGGACTCTTTGAGAGCCCCCAGACGCTGACAAAACATAGTGCATGAGTTTAATCTGGTCTTTCTTGAGTTCTTTATGTTGTTTCAGGTTACATTTTCTTTTTAACAATAATGTCACCATCTGGGAATCAAGTTGTGGCATGACTCATTAGAGAAACTTCTCTAAGTGTGAAGCTAGAAATATGAAACATAAAAATTTAATACATTGGTGTTAATGTCAAAGAGATTGCTTTATTTTGTCCACTTTATATCTCTAGTCAATTCTACTCAAAAGAGCAAGGATATTCTTTTTGCAGATGAGTATTTGGTTTGTCCCATCTCTTTAACACATAGGATAAAATTTTCCTTTCAAAGGAGTTTACATTTGTTATTCTTATTAGCAGTCTACCCTTTCATAAGGTAGGAAGAAGCAAGTTCTCAATACACATGGTACAAGTGAATAAACAGGTCACAAAAAGCACATCTCAATTTTAAAAAATATTTCAGTATATTTTCTTTAATAGTCATGTTTTTAAAAGAAGTGGGATATCTGTGTTCAGGATTGGCCATGAGCAGTGAAAGGAAGTAGTGAAAATGATTTTAATGAGGCCTCCTGGATTTCCCTGAGGTATTTGCTTTCCTCCTCTCCAAGAAGGCAAATTTATATCATCTCCTCTGTCATCAAACTGTCAACTCCACCTTCCCCTTCTTCACTATCAGCTGGTGACTTCACTTACTATTTCACTGAGAAAATAGAAGCACTCAGAGGAGAATTACCTCATCTTCCCACCATCAAACTGACCAACCTTTACGCATGCTTGGACGTCAACTGCCCTCCCGTTACGCTGATGAGCTCTGTGCTCCTGTAAGGCCTCTGGTCCCATCCCTTCTTCAGAAACTGTTATCTCTTCTCTCCTACATCATTATTTTATCTTTTTAAGCTAGATTATTCCATGGGCTTCAAGTTTGACTTAAACAAACTAAACCCTCCCTTGATCCCACACCCAATTCTAGCCCATTTTTTTGGTCTTTAATAAAAGCCCTCAAATGCCTCATGTGTACTCAATATATCCTTAATGTTTTGAACCCACTTCAATGCTAGGGATTTTCACCCCATTCTCTGGAATAGAGAATGGGTTTCTATTTCCAGAGAAACTGTTCTTGTTAATGGAACCCACTGGCTTCCAACTTGCCAGCCCAATGGCCAGTTCTCTGCACTGTCTCCCACCCCCTCACTCCTTGCGCTTTCGCCATATTTGGCACTGTTAATGATTCTGTTCTTGGACACTTTTTTCTTTCAGTACCTGAGACACCACTTTCTTGGTATTTGTAACCTCACTGCTCCTTCCCCACTACTAGCTGCTTTCCCTCCCATCTGACCTCTAGATGTTGACCTGCTTTCTGTGCCAAGCCTCAGCCCTCTTTTTTTTTTTCTTCTATTTACACTATCTTCCTAGCTAACCTTCTGGGTCATAGTTTACAATACCTTCAGTAGGCTTGAGTTTATAGTCTTCAGCTACAACATGTACATGTAACTGGTAATTTTAAGGTTCCACTTAGATATCTAATAGGCATCTTAAATGCCTATTAGATGTAACATGTCCAAGTTTTTTAGAATTCTTTTTTTAGAATTTTTTTGGTGTTTCCACCCTGAACAGGGCTTTCCTGGTGGCTCAGAGGGTAAAGTGTCTGCCTTTAATGTGGGAGACCTGGGTTCGATCCCTGGGTTGGGAAGATCCTCTGGAGAAGGAAAAGGCAACCCCCTCTGGTACTCTTGCCTGGAAAATCCCATGGACTGAGAAGCCTGGTAGGCTATAGTCCATGCAGTTGCAGAGTCGGATACGACTGAGCGACTTCACTTTCACCCTGAACAAGAATCTTCTCCAAATGAATCAGTAGCATAACATTTTACTTAGGTCTTCAAGCTAAGAATCATGGTAGATTCTCTCTTTCCCCCACCCTTTACACCCAATCCATTAGCAAATGTTTTTGGGTTTGCCTTCCTAATATATCTTGAATTTGACCTGCTTCAACCCTTTCTGGAATGAATGACAGTCATGCCATGTCTGGACTCCCATCCTAGTCTCTTAATCAGGCTTCCTGCTTCCCCTGTACCATCCCAATGGCCAATTTCTCTTGGTTCTCATTTGGAATAAAATTCATTATTGTTTACTATCTGGCCCCTGAAAAACTCTCCCATCTTTTTCTCCTGGATTCTTTCCACTTGAACCATGCTTATCTTCTTGACATTCCTGTTACCAGTTGAGCCTTTATTCAGCTATTACCTACCTCAGTGTGGAATAGTCTTCTCTCACTCCTTCACATAATGGAGGTCTCTGTTCAGACACCACCCCTTCAAAGAGAGCCTCCCTGATGGCATGATTAAAAATATCACCATCCTTCTCTCCCATCATTCTTTTTCCCCACACTGGTTTCATTCTCTTCATAGCCCTTATCACCATTTGACCTTACGTTATTTACTTAATTTTAGTTGTTATTTTGGTATCTTTCAATAAAATGTCCATGCATTGTTGTGTTTGCAGTAATCTTTCCTTCTTAAAATACATCTTCTTTTGGCATCTGGGATACCATGTTCTTGGTATTTCTTACATTTTTCACAGCCTGACTTCAGACCTTCCATTCCATAACTCCAACAGAATGACACTGGACAAAAGGATGAGGAGACTGGAAAAGTCTGAAGAATATTTCTGCAGCTCAGAGGAAGACAGAAAGGCTGTCAGGAAAGTTGAAGGTATAAACAATCAACTGGTGCCAGTCAAAGGTCAGAGCTGCAGGTAGGAGTTCTCCCAGGAGAAGCAACAAAACTGTATGTTCAGTGCTGGTTTTAAAATGGAATGGCCGGGGCTCTGTCAGCTGCATCCACAGCAATTCTTTTTGATCCAAAAGTCATGCTTGAGGTGGTGGCTAAGGTTCTCAGATGAAGCAACTACTTTCATTTTCCTGTCTCTTTTGTCATCTTCTCCCCTTCTGTGATCTGTTCTTTCATTTTGTAAGATTCAATTTTGGCAAGTAGTAACAGTAACACATCTTAGGGTAGAATAAATGTGACATGTTTTATAAGCAAGAACTTGAGAATAAAGTGATGAGCAAAAATAGACTTTTCTGGAACTCATGGTCTAGTGGGAGAGAGAATTTAATCACATAAGTGCATGCACACACAAACACACACGCACATACCATTTATAAACTGAGATAAGAATTATGGAAAGAAAAGATGACTATGCAGTGAAATCATCCAACAGCCAGAGGAAGTTAGGAGTCCCTAGTGCTTGTCACGCTCGAAGACTGAGTAAGAGTTAGTAACTAATTTGGTAATTTAGGCTATATTGCTCCCCTTTTATGAGCTAATGCTCCTCCTGTGTGTACAGAGCTGGAAGTCAGGGTGTTTCTCCCTTCAAGTTATTTCTTATCGTTTACCAACAGAGCTGGCCACTGTTGGTCCAAAGTCAAGTCGGACAAAGCGGTAAAGGAAGAGGTGGGAGGGTTGAAATCTCTAGAGTTTAGAGGTTATCAAATCAATAAAAATGGTTAAGAGTTGAAGTCTGCATTTCCATGGGGACAAAATAACCATTTGGAAATTATATTTTGTGAGAGGCATATATAGGCTAGCTATTCCCCCTCCCAAATAATCTAGGATAGGAGTCTCAGATGCTCAATACCTTTCTTGAGACCATGGCTCAATACCTTCCATGGGACATCATTAATTATTAAAAGTCCTGTTTCCTCCTGACCCAGCCTGGCTCAGAATCCTCTTCAAGAATATCTCCCAGGCAGCCTCCTCCAAATGACTGCAGTTAGCATGACAGTAAAATTTATTTACTAATGCAAATGGAAATGGTATATATATGGATAGTAGTATTTAGTAATTAATTCAGTGTCTGGGTGCATCACATGCTGGTGAAGTTGTCTTGTCCCAACCACCAGATCCTGGGAATCAGTAATAAAAAAGGAGATGTGATATCCTCAAGTAGTAACTTTCAAACTTCAAAAGAAGTTTTTCTCATAAAAAATTTTAAAGTAGAATTGAATCATAACTGCAACATATAAAGCACATAACACAGGAATTAGCAAATTTGCAGCTGGATATGGAGCTCCATCTTTTGATCACCTCCTACCAAAAATTCTGAGGCATCCCATGGAATCCTAGCTACTGTGATACACATTCTGAAAACCACTGTCTCAGATGATTGTCTCCTTGTGGTTTTTGATAACAAGTTAAAGTCTTGGGGCTCATGAATTAGAAGATCTAACTTCAATTGGCAGCCTTTGGCCAGGATCTCCTAAGACTGCAAGGATGGCCTTGGTCTAAAATGTCTTCATGTCTCACATCTTGGTCGATAAAGCCACAAATCAACTAAGATGAAGATTTAACATGTTGAACCATGAACACCCTTTAAAAATCTAGTGAAATCCATCGAAACTCCTTTTAAAAATGCACATACAAACAAAGACATATACAAGTCCAAGGAATTTATAAAACTCCAGAAGCCTCAGTTCATAAACCCCTGATTTAAAGATCAAGTCTGGAAGATGGAGCTCACTGGGCATCTACAAGTAAAGAAAATAAAGAGCTTAGTGTGGATGGGATCAGAGGTATTGGGCAGGGCTTCAAGAGTTCTCCATAAAGCAATGCTAAGAATTGGCATTCTTCTTTTTTTTTTTTTTTTAATTTTATTTATTTTTTTTCTAATTTTATTTTATTTTTAAACTTTACATAATTGTATTAGTTTTGCCAAATATCAAAATGAATCCGCCACAGGTATACATGTGTTCCCCATCCTGAGCCCTCCTCCCTCCTCCCTCCCCATACCATCCCTCTGGGTCGTCCCAGTGCACTAGCCCCAAGCATCCAGTATCGTGCATTGAACCTGGACTGGCAACTCGTTTCTTACGTGATATTTTACATGTTTCAATGCCATTCTCCCAAATCTTCCCTCTCCCACAGAGTCCATAAGACTGTTCTATACATCAGTGTCTCTTTTGCTGTCTCGTATACAGGGTTATTGTTACCATCTTTCTAAATTCCATATATATGCGTTAGTATACTGTATTTATGTTTTTCCTTCTGGCTTACTTCACTCTGTATAATAGGCTCCAGTTTCATCCACCTCATTAGAACTGATTCAAATGTATTCTTTTTAATGGCTGAGTAATACTCCATTGTGTATATGTACCACAGCTTTCTTATCCATTCACCTGCTGATGGACATCTAGGTTGCTTCCATGTCCTGGCTATTATAAACAGTGCTGCAATGTACACTGGGGTACACATGTCTCTTTCCCTTCTGGTTTCCTCAGTGTGTATGCCCAGCAGTGGGATTGCTGGATCATAAGGCAGTTCTATTTCCAGTTTTTTAAGGAATCTCCACACTGTTCTCCATAGTGGCTGTACTAGCTTGCATTCCCACCAACAGTGTAAGAGGGTCCCTTTTCTCCACACCCTCTCCAGCATTTATTGCTTGTAGACTTTTGGATCGCAGCCATTCTGACCTTGGCATTCTTCTTTTAAAGGACTAGTGCTTCTCAGCGAAGGGCCTGGTGAATGTTCTTCGTATCTAAACTATAAATAGGAATTTTCCCTGTAGTTGCTTCTTCTCTTCTCTGTAGCTACTCTCACTTGCAACAATTAAAAGTTGTCCTGAGAAGAACATGGAAAATATATATTGAGGTGGCTATGGTAAACTGGGATTCTGGTTCAGGATTTTGCTTGGGCTAGATCCAAAGGCAAGGATGGATCAGCAAGGACATGGCTTACCCACTTGGTTCACAAAAACTGTCTTGGGCTGGTCCCTCAGGTGGGCTGTATCCCAGTATGATGAGATGTCATTCTCCCTGACTGAGCCATGACCGGTGAGAGTCACCAAATGCATTTCAAAGCATCCTTCCAGATCAGGATTTTGAACACTTCTCTATGCTTTTGTCTGACTAGAGGAGCACTATTTCTAAAATCTAATAAAAGGTCATACATTTTGAAATCAAACAGTTGAAAGATTGTGCTTCTAAGCTCTGATTCTCTTTGATGACGGGAAGTCACACCCATCTTGTGGGGCCCAAGGGGTAGTCATGAATTTCAGTAATGCTAGTGTTGGGCAAGTGGCCTGCATTGGACAGTAATTGACTGATGAGTGCTACTGATGGACACACAGGCATATATATGGAGGGCAGGAGATTGAATTAGGCATTCTAGCTGGGGTTTGGTGAACAAGAGAATTCCTAATAGGACAGGGGTGGAGGAAAGAGAAAGGGAGTTCATTCCTAATACAGAACCAGTAATAGCAATAAAGTTGGTCCTTCCCCAGATAAATAGGTCCTTGGCTATGAAAGGCATGACAGGTTGACAGCGAATAGACTCCCAAAATGTGGAACCTTGGTAGAATATTGGTCAAGTCACACAAGCCATGAAGTAAGGCTGGGGCACAGTCTAGAAAAATTACTGGTGTTTCTAGTTGGTAGGCATGGTGCCTCAGCACTGAAACAGATTCCTTTGTTTAACTTAGTGGCTCAACATTTCCAGACAGCTTCTTGGCTATCGCTTCACCTGGTTTTAAACAGACTGTTTCTTGGAGGACTCAAATTTCTCCAACGACATTTCAGCACTTGAGATTTCTGTGAAGTGACTTGGAAGGAAAATTGGAGCCCCCTAGAGGAAGACAAGTCCTTGGGCACATACTTAAGGAGACAAACAACAACAGAGATGTCAGAGCAACCTGGGAGCCACTGGAACTCTGTCTAACACAAGTCTTGGTAATAAAGGCTTTAGGTTTTGAAAGAAGGTTTTCCGTTTCAGTTCAGTCACTCAGTTGTGTTTGACTCTTGTGACCCCATGGCCTGCAGCATTCCAGGCTTCCCTGTCCATCACCCACTCCCAGAGTTTACCCAAACTCATGTCCATAGAGTCAGTGATGCCATCCAACAGTCTCATCCTCTGTCGTCCCCTTCTCCTCCTGCTTTCAATCTTTCCCAGCATCAGGGTCTTTTCCAGTGAGTCAGTTCTTTGCATAAGGTGGCCAAAGTATTGGAGTTTCAGCTTCAGCATCAGTCCTTCCAATGAATATTCAGGACTGATTTCCTTTAGGATTGACTAGTTGGATCTCCTTGCTGTCCAAGGGACTCTCAAGAGTCTTCTCTAGCACCACAGTTCAAAAGCATCAATTCTTTGGCTCTCAGCTTTCTTTGTGGTGCAACTCTCACACCCATACATGACTATTAGCAAAACCAAAGCTTTGACTAGACGGACCTTTGTCAGCAAAGTAACGTCTGCTTTTTAATAGAATGTCTAGGTTGGTCATAGCTTTTCTTGCAAGGAGAAAGTGTCTTTTAATTTCATGGCTGCAGTCACCATCTGCAGTGATTTGGAGCCCAAAAATGTAAGTCTGTCACTGTTTCCATTGTTTCCCTATCTATTTGCCATGAAGTTCTGGGACCAGATGCCATGATCTTAGTTTTCTGAATGTTGGCTTTTAAGCCAACTTTTTCACTCTCTTCTTTCACTTTTACCAAAAGGCTCTTTAGTTCTTCTTCGCTTTCTGCCATAAGGGTGGTGTCATCTGTGTATCTGAGGTTATTGATATTTCTTCTGGTAATCTTGATTCCAGCTTATGCTTCATCCAGCCCAGTATTTTGCATGATGTACTCTGCATATAAGTTAAATAAGCAAGGTGACAATATACAGCCTTGACGTACTCCTTTCCCAATTTGGAACCAGTCTGTTGTTCCATGTCCAGTTCTACCTGTTGCTTCTTGACCTGCATAAGGATTTCTCAGGAGGCAGGTCAGGTTGTCTGGTATTCCCATCTCTTGAAGAATTTTCCAGTTTGTGGTGATCCACATAGTCAAAGGCTTTGGCATAGTCAATAAAGCAGAAGTAGATGTTTTTCTGGAACTCTCTTGCTTTTTTTGATGATCCAATGGATGTTGGCAATTTGATCTCTGGTTCCTCTACCTTTTCTAAATCCAGCTTGAACATTTGGAATTTCACAGTTCATGTACTGTTGAAGAGGGAAAAATGTGAGTTTGAAGTAAAAAGACTAAAGAATAAAAGTGGAAAATATTAAGGGTTCATATGTAAGGTGTTTTTGCATAATTCTTCAAATAAAATGTATTTTTCAATAAAAAGTAGTTAAGACTTTTTAAGCTTAGTTTTTTTAGTGCTGTCATGTTTCCCTCAAGAAAACATAATTTAGGGAAAAAGAGGTCATTGTGTCAATTATGGAAAATTCTTTTTGTTCAGAGCAAAAGACAGCAAAGCACCTACTGATAGAAGCATCTACTGGGTGGGAATGTGCCTTAGTTTCCTAGCAACTTGCCTTTAAGAAAATAAACCTGGGGGATAGTGTCTCTCAGCTTTCAAGTACACATGCTTGAATATCCCATTCTCTCAGGGTTGGCTATATAATTTGTGGGGCCCTGTGCAAATGAAAAATGCCAGGTTCCTTGTTCAAAAAGCAGGTAAAACATATTCTCCTTTTTTCCATGGTCTTTCTCAACCTGTCATGGTTTCTTTGGCATTTAATTCAAACTTCCTGGGCAAAAGTGCAAAACTGAATCCATATAGGCACCCAGAACCTACCCCTTCCTAATTCATGTTCCATGTTTCTCCATGTGGGGCAAGGGTCGTCACAGTTGCTGGGCAGGGGCAGAGTGAGGGTGGGAGGCACAGGTAGCTGATAACCCCTACTCAGGTGGCGGTGGAGAAAGGGAGGAGGAAGCAGGACTGCCGGGCTCCAAACTTCTGGCTCACCCTCCATTGTCCCACTGGACTTTACTTATGAAGCACAAATTCAAAGAGAAAATGATTAAGAGCTTTAAGACAGCAGCTGCAGAGCCTTGGGTCTCAAGGGTGGGCAGGGAGAGAGGGAGGCCCTTCTGAGTTGGCCCTGTGTGACTGCACGAGTCAAATGCCCATAGAGATGGCCCTGCCCCAACTCCATCAACCATTCATCTCCTTTGTCATAAATCAGGGTAGTGTGTCAAGGAATATACATTGAAACTGTTTCTGGAACTCTTTACAAATAAAGATTCCTATAACACTGTAGAGAGTTCTTTTGGTTTATTTCTTCATATTTTCATTCCTTCACAGATTTATTGAACACTTACTAGTTTCTAGGCCTTGGAGTAACTGTTATGAGCAGGATGGAGGAGAGAGCTGCCAAAATCTCTGTCTCCATGGGCCTTATTGTCCACTAGAGGAAACTGAATTTAAAGACATCCCTGGTGGCCTAGTGGTTAAGACTCTGTGCTTCCAGTGCAGGGGGCACCTGTTCCCACCCCTGGTTGGGTAACTAGGATCCCGCACACTGCATGGTGCAGCCACAGAGTAAAAATGTAAAGAAAAAAAAAAGAACAAATAAAATCTAAGGACAGATTGTGGAAAGGGTAGGGAAGGAAACAAAGTATGGTGAATGAACAACTTGGGAGGTTTCTACCTAGAGTGGAGGAAAGAAGATATTTAAAGCATAAACTAAGAGTCATCCCAGAACATTAGCCCCTAAGAAACTTCTCAGGTAGTTCTGATTACTAATCAGGTTTGGATTTAAGTAAAAATATAACAGCTGACTACTTTGCTATGCTAGAAGAACTTGGCAAATTCACCTTCCACAGTTTATATTATGAAATCACAGAATAATATTATAACAATGAATCTGCTTCTCCATATTATAAATCCCCTGTTAGAGAGTTTTCCATCTTCTCTCTTAGTTGTGAATCTACAAATCTATTAATTTTCCAAATACAGTGATGGCACATTGCACTGGTGCCAAGAAAGTACATTATGGGCTTGAGCCAGGTTGTAGCGTGTGACAGAAACATGACCAAAAAAAACCACATCTCTTAACTCCCAGTCTGTGACAGACCACAGATGTCATCACATGTCCCTAACACTTAATATTGAACAAGAAGTATCCTTGTTTCCTTCATAGAATCACTTAAATCTGTCAAAGAATAATTAATAGTGGCTGTGGCAAATCAGTCAGTTTGAGTGTAGTCATTTTTTTCTTTTAATATAAAAAAGCTGTGGAAGACAGTGTAGTTCATCAAAATGCCTAACAAAACCTCAATGTATGTTTCAGTTGATCCCTTCTTCTGTTCTATGACTTTCCTAATTATAGCTCCATGACTGTATCAGGATATCAGTAATCAGGCCCAAAACCTTCACTCCAGAAAGCTAGGGATGATGGACTTCCTAGGAAGAAACTAGAAAACCTCAGGACCTACAACAATGCTTTCCTTCTTCAGAGTGGATTTACATTTGCTTCTGCAGGTTGGCTAGGCCAGGCACTTGTAATTTAAAATTAGCTCAGTCTGAATTATGGATTTAGATACTTTGAAGCTGTAAGAACAATTCTACTTGTGGTTCATCTTTCCTCCTAGACTATAGCCTTGAGTAGTTCCAATGCCAAACCTCAAGGGTTTATCAGTGCTCTCTCCTCTCCCTCTTTGGTAGCCCTGAACTTCAATTTTTATCCCACACTCTGCAAATGTATTAAGACCTCTCTTCTGCTTCTCAGACTTCTGGTGCTCTCACTTCAGAGCTGCCTGATGTGCCTAGAGGAACAGTTACTTAAATGCTAGACTCCTACTCTGAGTGTTTTTCTTCCTTTGGATATTGGAGAGAGAAATAGAAGGACCTGAAGAAATTATCCAGAATACAATCAAGAGAAAAATACTCCTAGGAAATACTAAGGTTTGTAAAGATTCTCAGAGTGTAGGAGAGGAAGTTCTAAAAGATATCTCATTAGAGTTCCAGAAATAGAATAATGGAAAGGCAATATTCAAACAAAACATGGCAAGTTAACTTTCTAAGGATGAAATAGATCATCTTTAATGAAAGATGTGCATCATCAGAACATTCTCAATGGGATATACTAAAAAAATTCAACATTTAAATACATCATGCTGATGCATTGCAGTAAAGAGATAAAAATTTATCAGACCAAAAAAATCCAGAAGAAGAAAAAAGAGAACTATTGCACAAGCAGAAGACATAGCACAAAATGAAGAAACAAACCCAGATTTTTCCTCATATTAACTACTCTGAATTCAATAGATTTAACAGTTAAAATTCATGTATTGTCAAGTGGGATGAAAAGCAACATCTAAAATAAGAGTAAAAAGTAATCAAAAGTAAACAAAGAATAGGAAAAGATATATTTACCAAGAAAATGATAGCTAGATAGGTAGATAGGTAAATAAATACATACATGCTATGTTAGTCAAATAGTCTTTGAGGCAAAAAAGTTATCAGGCATAAAGGGGATTGCTGTGAAGTGAAAGTCATTAACAAGCTTGACATGAATGATAAATAACCCCAGATGAGAGATTACATTTTAGTCTCAATCACATATGAAGAGTTGTCAAACTGATCCCATCCTAAGATATAATTTCATAGAATTTTTATCATCTAGACCATTTTCCAATAAGTTAGAAATCAATAATAAATAGCAATGTACAAAAATTCATACCTTTGACAATTAACTTAAAAAGGCTTTCTAAATAACTCATAGTTAAAGTTGAATAACAATAAATATAAGTTCAAATTGTGAGATATAACTGCAGCATACTTTATAGTGGATTTATAGCTCCAAATGCTTATGGAGAAAAGAATAAAGCTGAAAATAAATGAGCTAAGTGACTTGAGAAGTTAGAAGAACAACAAAATAAACACAAAGAAAGTAGAAGGAAGGAAACTATAAAGATAAGAGTGGAAATTAATCAAATGGAAAACAAATATACGGTAGAGAGAATCAACTAAGGCAAAAGTTCACTTTTTGAAAAAACTAATAAAATAGACATTTTTAGGCTCCAAGAAAAGATGAAAAAGTACAAATAAACAATATTAGAAATAAAAAGAAGACAGCTATAGATACTACTGAGACTAGAAAGATAAAACTATGAAATAAATGTTTCCAAAACACATGAGAACTTAGATAAACTGCAATTTTTTTTAGAAAAACTATACTTTATGGTAACAATAGCTTCAAGAAGAAATAGTATGTCTGAATTTTCCTCCATCCATTAAATACATTTAATCCATATTAGAAATTTACTCACAAAAAACCTGTTCTAGATTGTTTCAGGTGTAATTTAAGTCAAAGAGTCAAGAAACATAACTTCATTTTTACTCCAATTTTTCTGGAAAATCTGAGAAAACCCCCTAAGAAATTACATATTTAAAAAAATGTAACTATTATAACCTTGTTACTTAGATCAGATAAGAGAGTATTAGAAATGAAAACTATGGGCCAATCTCACTTATGATCACTGATGTAAAATAATGAACAGAATATTACCAAACTAAATAAAAAATTAGATCAAATTTAACTGGATTTTTATAGAAATAAAAGGATTATTAGACATTAAAGCATCTCTTGGTTTAATTCTTCATATGAAGAGGTGAAAGGAGAAGACCTTTTTAAAATATGTAGAAGTATTAAAATATTAAACACCTGATCATAAAAACAATGTAAAAAAAGCTTTGAATACATTAGTGTCATAGTTTGGGTTTTCCAACAGCAGATATTAAGGTAGAAATTCCAGTGAAGTGTATTTGGGAGGTGATTTCAGGAAACATAGATGAATCCCACAGAGAAGGTTGAGCAGAAAAGCATCTATCTATCTATCTGCTTGGTTATACATGCATATATATTCACACTTACATAACTACAGGGTCTTTCCAGGTGGCTCAGTAGTAAAGAGTACACCTGCCAATGCAGGAAATGCAAGAGACCCGGGTTTGATCCCTGGGTCAGGAAGATCCCCTGGAAAAGGAAATGGCAACCCACTTCAGTATTCTTGCCTGGAAAATCCCATGGACAGAGGAGCCTGGTGGGTTACAATCCAAGAGGTCTCAAAGATTTGGACACCACACAGTGACTGAGCACATATAAATATAAGCATATACTTAGATATTTATACAAACTTTACAGGTAGGCAAGATGGTGCTATACATTGCTTAGGGATACTTGTGTATATAGTAATGGTACAAAGCAATGCAAGGGAAGGAAGCACATGAAATTCAGAATAGTGTTGAGCTCTGATATTGGGTACAGAGGAGATGTCCTTGAGGAGGAAGAGTAAATAGGGTTCTGAACTCTGTAAGTGAAGTTCACTTTCTTAAGCTAAGTAGTGTTAAAAAATGTGGGTATATTGTTGTTCTTTGTGTGTGTGTGTGCGCTCAGTCCTTCAATCTTGTCTGACTCTTTGCGACCTCGTGGGCTATAGCCCGCTAGGCTGCTCTGTCCATGGAATTCTCCAGGCAAGAATACTGCAGTGAGTTGCCATTTCCTCCTCCAGGGGATCTTCCCAACCCAGGGATCACACCCATGTCTCTTGCATTCCCTGCATTGGCAGGCAGATTTTTTACCACTGAGCCATCTGGGAACCCTATTATTCTTTTTGCTTTCTTAAATAATTCCTTCAAAAAGTAAACAAAGAAGAAAAATACACTAAAGACACATGTCAATGTTAAGAAAATAGAGAACAAGCTATCAATAAACAGCAGAATAATAGGTCTAATATTACCAAAAGATCACTAAAAGAAATCAAACCTTGACAAAAGGGTTTGGGGGGAAAAAAAAAGAGAAAGAGAATATGCCATTAAACAGAGGACAAATAACTATAGATAAACATGAAAATATAATACGAACCTATAAAGATCATATGCTAACGAATTTGAAAAACTGTTGCCATATAAAATGTCAAAATCGACATTGGAAGAAAATTTTAAAAATTTGAATAAATTAATAGCCTTTAAAAAAATCTAAGTAGTAGAAAAATACCCAGCTTACCCCCAATTATAATCCCTAGGCCCAGAAAATTTCTAGGTGAGTTTTATTAAATTTCTCATGTTGTTTCAGAAAATAGAAACACAGTTGTTTGGCTTTTGAAGTGAGTTAGCTGTATTAGTCTTTGTACCTTTGGTCTTTTAAATGTGAGTTTTCAAAATAAAAAAAGAATAAAATGAAGCTTAGATTTCACCCTTAGATGATATTTTTGGTGAAAAACTATTCTAATTTCTAGATGAGTCTGCTGTTAGGTATCACTGTTAATTAGGAAAGCATTTTACTGTGATTGTATGTAATTTTTTAATTATATCATAAGAACACTGAATTACTCATGATATTCAGTTATTATAAAAGAAAGCTAGACAAGAAAATATCTAGTTTGACATGGAACATTTCACTTTTTTCCAAATACCAAAAATGAGTTCATAGTCTCAGAGATGGAAAGAATAAATCCAGAATCCTTAAAAGGAATCTTTAACTTGACTTGAAATAAATGTGCATATATCAGTTCTCTCATAAAAATTAAACCCCCAGAACTGACAACTTTTCCCACGGTCAGGGATAACCTTGGTTATATTCAAGGCCTGGGAGATTTCCTTGTGGCCTGTATCAGAGTGGGAAGCAATTCCACATGGATAATTAATATCTTGACGTAACAGTGACAACATAATTTTTTTTCAAAGAAGGGCAGCCGCTGTCATATATAGTTTTGCCTATTATTGAAAAAATATCCACAATGTGATGTGACTTGACAGTGACTATTATTAAGACTGGTTTTATTTTTCCTAACAGACATAAAATGCCCATCTGACTGATTTCCAAAATGGCTTGGCACTGTTCGTGCCAGTGATTGTTGAAAAAAAAATTGCTTTTATTTGGAGAGTCGCTTCCTAGTGCTAGCACTCTCCTAGGAGGAGAATTAGTAGAAATTCTCAACACCTGAAGGCCAGGTGAATCAGATGAAATAAAATATTTAAGATCTGATTGTGCAGCAGCTTGTTTAACACTGAGAGGTTGAGTTTGGACCTAGAAGACAATATATGTCGAGATTCTGGCAGAGCCATTCATCTCTTTTGAGCGTCTTTTACCTTCATTTGTAGAGCATGAATAATGATAAGCTCCCTTATGCTTGGGGCTCATGTGAAGATTAATGATGTAATGAATGTAAAGTGCTAATTGTTATCATGGGGTGTTACTTGGCTCAATAGCTCAAAGGTTTTCTGTTCATGTCGTGCGTTTCTTTCATTTGAAACGTATAGCATTTTCCCTTGTATGATTTCTTATCTCTATTATACCTATTTGTTCTGGTATTAACTTTCTCTTTCTTAAATCCTTTGGGGAAATGAAATATACATAAAAGTTAAATTTTTATTTATTAATAGCCAAATCTTCCTGTCTCGAATCCCCTGTGAACGAGAAGTGAGTATGGCCAATCTAAGTAGTTCAATTTATCATGAATGTATATGCTCCTTTCCCAAACAGATCGTAGAGTTTTTTTTCAGGAAAGAATTATATCTTTCTTGTCTTACGATTTCCCACAGTGTGCATAAGAGTGGTTTGATACATTATAAATTTTGACATTCAGCAAGCCACAAATTCCATCTAATTTCTTTAGTGAAAAAACATATTGTTCTTAAATTTATTACTTGCCTATATAATATCTCATTAAAAAGTGTGATTTCTTTGTAAATATTTCTACTAGGCATTACTTTCCTATTTTTTTCTTCTAGGGTTTTTTTTTTTTCCATGAGAAAAAAAATTTAGATATGAAAAATATTTTGTATCTACTTTATTCACTATGCATTATATTCATTATGCATATATTCACTATGCATTATATTCTTTATTCATTATGCATTATATAATTTGCATATAATAAAGTTCACCCAGATAAAGTATGAAATTCAATAGTGTTTAGTACTGTTGTTGTTTCGTTGCTAAGTCATGTCCCACTGTTTTGTGACCCTGTGGACTATAGCCCTCCATCTCCTATGTTCGTGGTATTTCCTAGGCAAGAATACTGGAGTGGGTGGCTGTTTCCTTCTCCAGGTGATCTTCCCGAGCCAGGGATTGAACTCACATCTCCTGCATTGGCAGGCCCCAGTTTTTGGTATAGTCACAGAATTATGCACTCAGCACTACAGTCAAATTTAGAATATTTTCTTTACAACAATAAATTCCATAGCTATTAAGTCACCTTCCATCACCTTCCTTCTCCTCTCCACTTATCTACTTTTTTTCTTTCTTTTTTTCCTTTTATTTGTTTTTTTTTTTTAATGGAAACATAGTTAATTTACAATGTTGTGTTAATTTCAAGTGTACAGCAAAGTGATTCAATTATACATACATATATACACATTTTACAAGTTATTGAATGTAGCTCTCTGTCCTACACAGTAGATCCTTGTTGTTTATCTATTTTATATATAGTAGTGTATATTTATTGGAGAAGGAAATGGCAACCCACTACAGTATTCTTGCCTGGAGAATCCCAGGAACCAGGGAGCCCGTTGGGCTGCCGTCTATGGGGTCGCACAGAGTCGGACACAACTGAAGCGACTTAGCAGCAGCAGCAGCAGCAGCAGCAGCAGTCTATATTTAGGAGAAGGCAATGGCACCTCAACTCCAGTACTCTTGCCTGGAAAATCCCATGGACAGAGGAGCCTGGTAGGCTGCAGTCCATGGGGTCGCTAAGAGTCGGACACGACTGAGTGACTTCACTTTCACTTTTCACTTTCATGCATTGGAGAAGGAAATGGCAACCCACTCCAGTGTTCTTGCCTGGAGAATCCCAGGGATGGGGGAGCCTGGTGGGCTGCCGTCTGTGGGGTCGCACAGAGTCGGACACGACTGAAGCGACTTAGCAGCAGCAGCAGCAGCAGCAGCAGTGTCTATTTATTTGTTCTAGGTTTAAACTTGTATCTTTAGCTCCCAACAAAGTTTTTTATTATTCTGGTCATGGGCTTTAGGACACTATACTACAGGTAAAAAGTACAATAAAAATAAATGTTATAGTTATGTTATACTCTATTCCCTGTGTTTGAGATTGAGAAACAGTGTCAAAAATCCAAACAATGTTTTTTTTTTATGACTCAGTATAAGTGGTATTGTTTAAACACTTAAATACATACCTGGTTGATACAACTGCAAACACCAGTCAGAGTTAACATAGATATTATTTTCAGACACTCCTCACTTGAATACTATTCTTTATCTGGCTACATTTCACCCCATATTAGTAGAAAGTGAATTATGAAGAAACTTTGGGTCAAATATACAAATCTATTTTAGTTTTCAAAAGGTGAAAATGTAACTTGTATATGATCCAATTTAATAGCTGAAAACAGTAGTTTTATATCGGATATGAGTCTAGAAATCTTCAATGTACTTATATTTTTAAATCAAATGTAAACCGTTAGGATTTGCTAAGATCAAAAATTTAAGACTTGTAAGGCCCTGGACATTTTGGATATTTTTCTCACCCTATCTTGAGTCATGCTAGTTCACATGTCCAACTTTGAAATGACTTTGAATTACTGATTTTTTCCCACTCTCTTTTAGACTTTAGTTTTGTCTAAATTGGCTTGGGATCTAACTTGGTGCAGTTGAAAAAGAGGCTTAAAAATAAACTCTCCAGTGATGAAAAAATATTTTTCATCTTCAATAATTTTTTAAACATTTGGAATTTCAAGTGTGAGGTTTGACTTTTTTTTTTTTTTTCATTTGAATTTTGAGTTTGGGCACCCAAATTTTGACATGAACTTATGTATAGTTTTTTTTTTTTTTTTTTACATTGAAAAGCCATAACTAAAAAGAAAACCCATAATCAATGTTAAAAAGAAATTTTCAATAGAAAAAAATTGCCCTAAATATTCCATTGAAAATGTTTCCTAAGTGAGTTTGAGGGTCAAGGGAATATTACACTTAAATAGTAAGAAAAAAGACATGATAGGTGATTACAACACATGGCTAAAGTGTATATGAAAAGCTGTCATTTTGATGAATGGCCTGCCTTTATGGCAAGACTTCTTATTCCAAAGTTGAAAATCAAATTGTGGCAATGGATGTGTCATTGAATACTGTCTGGATAGCAAAGGCTATTAATCTCTTATTAATACAATTTCACCGAAAAGAACTTTTAAATTTTCATTTTTTTAAGAGAAAGCAGCGTATTGCAGTTAAACCATTGGTAATGTTATTCCTGCTATGGTTAACTTTTTAAAGTTACTTTAAAAGTTTTATATTATACTAAAATAGCAGAAATTTATCTTAAAAACCAGACAATTCAGAATGGAATAAAAAACAAAAATTTGAGCTCCTTCCTTTCTCATTCATTTTTTAGGAGAGTCTTTCTTAATTTATTGGCATGAGATTTCATGATTGTTGCAGGCAGTTAACATATAATGTAAAATTATGTGAAAATATATTTTTCTCTGGTGGAATAGAAGAGGACAATGCAGTCAAAATAATTAGATCTTTGTCTAGGCTAGTTGTACTTCTGTTTGAATGAAATTTGCTGAAGTTATTTGAATATGGTTTCCTTAATCAATTTGGCCCTATACTTTATTCCACCAAGTATTATTGTTTTCTCTAGTATAGAGAAGCAATTCTAAAATAATTTTTTTGGATGATACATATTATAAACACATTTGGGAAGAGAAATTTTTGATTGATGCAAACTTTACTATATTTACAATTTTTACCTGAAGGATTAAGTCAGTTCACATGTGAACCAATAAGTACTTATTGAGATATTCATGATTCCAAAATGTATAATATAATGAGTATAAATGTATGTGAAATAAAGCTCGCTCAGTCATGTCCAACTCTTTGTGACCTCATGGACTGTAGCTCTCCAGGCCCCTCAGGCCCCTCTGTCCATGGAATTCTCCAGGCAAGAATACTGGAGTGGGTATCCATTCCCCTCTCCAGAGGGATCTTCCCAACCCAGGGATCAAACTTGGGTTTCCTGATTCTTTATTGTCTGAGCTATCAGGTAAGCCCATAATGTATAGTGAAATTTATCTCTAGAGAAAGAAATTCAAGCTGCTTAGAAAGTAGTGAGAACAGCTTAAATCAGCAAAAGTGGGCAAAAGTCAATATGAAATTTCCAAAGAAAAATAGTTAACAACCTCTCTTACTGTCAATTTTGTGAGCAGATGGTCAGAACCTAGCTTGTGCCTCTGGAAAGGCATTCAAAGCTCTTCTAAAAGGCTTAAAATTTTTGGAAAATTCTGATTTTATTCATAGTAAGTCACTTCATTCTAATAGTCTTTGAGTTTCTAGTTCCTAGGCTGGCCACTAATTCAGTTCAGTTCAGTTCAGTTCAGTCACTCAGTCATGTCCAACTCTTTGTGACCCCAAGGACTGCAGCATGCCAGGCTTCCCTGTCCATCACCAACTCCCAGAGCTTGGTCAAACTCATGTCCATTGAGCCAGTAATGCCATCCAACCATCTCATCTTCTGTTGTTTCCTTCTCCTCCTGCCTTCAATCTTTCCCAGCATCAGGGTCTTTGCTAATGAGTCTGTTCTTCACAACAGGTAGCCTAAGTATTGGAGCTTCAGCTTCAGCGTCAGTCTTTCTGCCACTAATTAAGCACAATTATATTTACCGTAAAACCTGCTGGCCCAAAGTAATCCACAAATAATGTGATCTGGAAGCCTCTTGGGAAGATAAGGTCTTTTTGTGGCTCACAGCCCATGATATTTCCTTCCCAGACATCTCGCTTGCACTATGAATCTTGTTCCTGCTTTGTCTTTTCTATTGTTTTAGGTGTTCTTATTCCTTATTCTCTATTTTGCTTTTGCCCAATATTCCTATTGTTCTCTAGTGTCTGTAGTCTTCTGATTCCCATTGCTTTTGTGTATTCACTTTGACCTACTGTGTTGATGCATTCCTCAGTTCACCACCACTCCATTGGTATTTGTTCCTTGGACTGTGGTTTCTCTTGAGATTGGCCAATCTCATACCTGTACCTTCTTTGGTGACTCTGTACCTTCTCTGTTTTACTAAGGCTCGCCTTGCCCTATATGTTCCTCTCTCTTAATCTTGCTGGTAGCCATTCATAATACTGTCATCCTTGGTCTATTGTCCTTGTGTCCCAATATAAAAAATGTTTGTATACATACACACACATGAATAATCAAACTTACGTAAACACATATGTATTTCTTTTTATAAATTCATAAATGTTCCTGATGCAGGCTTTCCTTTCTTTTTCTTTTTTTCCCTTGGTTTCTTTTCTTCCCAAACTTCTTCCCCCACATTGCATGCTAAGTCACTTCAGTCATGTCCAACTGTTTGCGACCCAATAGACTGTAGCCAGCCAGGCTTCTCTGTCCATGGGATTTTCCAGACAGGAATACTGGAGTGGGTTGCCATGACTTCCTTCAGGGAATCTTCCCCAGGGATTGAACCTACACCTCTTTCATTTTCTGCATTGGCAGGTAGGTTCTTTACCACTAGTGCCACCTGGGAAGATCCCACATTAACCTTACCTATTAAACTCCTGCCAACCATGTGCAGAGTAGCCATATTAGCTATCTAGTCTTATCTGTCCTTAATAATTACATACATATATCCATATAATATACAGACACATACATACAGGACACCAGGCAGAAGTTGCATGGGATTTTCTGATCCAGGCTTGGAAGTTGCATAGCATCACTTCTGTTGTACTATATTGATGGAAACAGTCGTAAGTCCACCTATGTAGATATCACCTTCTGATGGAAGGAATGTCAATCTTTGGAGCCATGTTTTAAACAACCACTATGGGTATTCTGGTCCCAAATTATTTTCATTTCTTCTACATGCAAAATAATTTATTCTCTCTCAGGATCAACCCTCCTTTCCCCTGCTCATGTTTCATTCCATTATAACATCTAGTTCAGGCTTGTTGATATCCAGAATCTTGTTACCTAAAGCAACTCTAGAGGGAAGAGTTTCTTGAGATAGAGTTTCTTGGGTTCAGCCCTGAAAATACCATTCCTCTCAATCTGAAGATCTGTAACCTAAAAAATAGGCTGTTTGCTCCCACACACTTAATTTAAAATTGTGGGATAGACTTTGGATAACTGCCAGACACTCCCATGCAAAAAGGGGGACAACAGAAGGTATAGCACTCACCGGTGCTATCTGAAATACAGCTGAAATACAGCTGGGTAGTATGGCTGGTTTTCAAATTAGGGATCAATACTGTTCCCGGGGACCATTGTTTCTACTGGGACTACCATTTCTCTGTGGATTTGCTGTTGTCCTGAGAATCTTGGTTCTAACTTGTGATTAATCCTTCCTTTCCATTAGAGATGGCCCAAGGTGCAGCTGAATAGTTTTCCCAAAGGCTTCCCTTCATTTGGCATTGTTAATGTGCAAGTTGATACACTTCATTTAAAACTCTAGAAGCTTCTTGTGTACAAATTTAAAATCTATCCTATTGGATAAAAGTGACACTCACAAATCTCTTCCAGGTAACACTTTCACTACCGTGGGCTCCTGACAAGTCTGCTATACGTTAACACTCATCATGCATTCTCTGAAACCTTAAGATACTTAGAAGATCTTTTGTTGTCCGAAAATGTCTCTGAGGCACCATCTGAATTAATTCTGAAATTATAGCTGCACATTAGCTTTGTATTTACCAGGAGACCACATTTCTGCTTATTTGGCATGTATCCTAAGACACTGTTCACTTTAAGAATCTTCTACAGGAAGAGATTGGAAACAGTTTTATTTTGAAGTCCATCATGACTTGGCTGTTTTATATTTTCTCTACATAACCTGGAAATGGACAATTTTCTTCTTTGGTTTATCTTGCTTTATCCATACCATATGGTATGTGGCTGAAATAAACCAGTGGGCAATTTTTTTTGTTTGTTTTGCATTCTACCTGAAGATCTCCTTAGCCAGATCTATTGTTTGATGAGGTACATTTCTAGTTCCATGTTATCTCAAGCAATAATTTTGCCAAACTTTTCCACTATAGAATAAGGATCTCCTTTCCTCCAGTTTTCAACATTTTCCTCAATTATCCTTAAGCTCTCACTGACAAAGACCATTGGACTTAAAAAAAAACACACAATATTTATTTATTTTTGAGTGTTCTGAGTCTTCAGTGCAGTGTGAAGACTTTCTTTCCCAATGCGGTGGCTTCTTTTGTTGTGAAGCACAGGCTCCAGGCACACAGGCTTGAGTAGTTGTGGCTCATAGACTTGGTGGCTCTGCAGCATGTGGGGTCTTTCCAGACCAGAGATTGAACCTGTTCCCCCTGCATTGGCGGGCAGATTCTGTTTTAACCACTAGACCACCAGGGAAGTCCTGACCATTGCATTTTTGATAGTGTTTTCCTCAAGGCTCTTTCAGCTTTTAAGCACCATCTGGTCCCCAGTCCTAAAGTTAATGCAGATGTTTTAGGATCTTGCTAGTGGCTCAGATGGTAAAGCGTCTACCTATAATGTGAGAGACCTGGGTTTGATCCCTGGGTTGGGAAGATCTCCTGGAGAAGGAAATGGCAACCCACTCCAGTACTCTTGCCTGGAAAATTCCATGGATGGAGGAGCCTGGTAGGCTATAGTTCGTGGGGTCGCAAAGAGTCAGACACAACTGAGTGACTTCAATGTCATGTCATTTTCAGCAGTATCTCACTTCCAGGTAACAATTCTGTTTTAGTTACCACTGCTATATAACAAACTACCTCCTACATTCAGAAGCTTAAAAAATATTCTTTTTGTCTTGCTCACAGTTTTTGGCTCAGCAATTCAGAAAGGGCCTCTAAGGGTCAGTTCTTGCTTGGGGTCTCTCATGTAGGTGTTGCCAGATATCAGCGGGGGATACAGTTTTCTGGAAGCCTAGTTGGGCTGGATGCCCAAGATGCATTACTTGTATGGCTAGCAATTGATGTCCCTCATTCACTTGTAGCTCAGCTGGGGCTTTTGACATGGCCTTTCCAGCATAGTAGAAATTGACAATTTTCATGGTTGTTGGCTTCTTCCAGAGAGTATCTCAAGAAGGCTGGACAGAAGCTCTATGCCCTTTTTTGACTTAGCCTTGAAGTTCACATCACTTACACCTTATTCTATTGGCTGAAGCAATCATAAGTCTTTCTGGTTTCAAGGGGATGAGACATAGACCCCACCTTTTGGTAAGAGAAATGTGAAGTAATTTGGGGATCACATGTTACATCTACCATATTAGGGTAAACATATCAACAAATTACCTTGACAGTCTGTTTATTTACTAATTTGACAGCAGAGTAAACTGCTCATTTGAACAATGTCTTACATGCAAGAATGATTAAATTATTTCTGCATCTAATCCAAATGTGGTCAGTATAGCAGTCCATCTTCTCTTCTAACCACAAGACTGCTGAAAAAAGCTGGCTGTAAAATATTAGACTCGACATCTTGGCAAAAGAAAACAGGGCTCTCAGCAAGGCATACCCAGTGACAGAAACAATTTTCAGGACTTTATCTTTGGATTTAGACCTGTGGTTCACCCAATCCCTTTTCCTTAGTTTATTGAATAACTACAAATGGCACACCTAGACTCTTGCCAGGTTTTCTTCTGTGGTGACGATGGGGTTTCAGGCAGCTCCTTTAGGAGAATGTCTTGGCTTGGCTAGAAACAGTTCTATATGTGTTTTACAGAGATAAGCAGCTAAATCAGAAGAACGTAGATTTGAGTTTTCCTTGCTGGGAAACGACTAGGGTCCACCATAAACAGCTATCTATGAAGCATATCAGGACTGTCATTAAATACAGAGGTGACACGAGATGCTTACAGGGGAACTAGTGGCTTTTAACTTGAATGGGAAAGGTTCTTGCAGTTTTGCAACAGGGATACTGTACTTTCCCATTATGGTGGTTGGCATCACTGTTGCTTAAATTGGCATAGTGCCTTCACATACAGGGAGGACTTGCAGAACATCCAGGGTATTAAGTTATTACGTTAATGTGATATCAGAAAGGAATTTGAAGTGCTGACAATTATTTCACTTAAGATAAAGATAAAAAGAAATCAGAGTCCCCTCATCATTAATCCTCTCATATTCTTATCTCCATTCAGGTTGGTCTTGTTCTTTCCTGGTGGTCTGGGGACTTCCCCCTCCTCTGCCTGCTGGCTCATCTCCCAATCCCTTCACTGAAATACTGAATCTTCTAATTCGTCCCCACATTGTTAAACTTTATAGAAAGTTGTAGAGAGTACTCCTTTCACCTTCTCAACTTCAGACTGAAACATGAATTTGCTCTGATTATACTCCCTTCCTAAAACCCATCAGAAGGGAGACTGTACATTATTCTTCTCCCCCCAATCCTAAGGTTAGACGATCGAGCCAGATTTCTCCGAGCTCTCTTACTTGACCTCTCTATGATATTGGCATGAATATTTAATTACTCCTTCTTGAAACTCTCTGTTATCTTGGCTCCCAATGCATTATTCTTTTTTATTATACCCTTTCTTCCAGATTTTTTGTATTGGCCCCTGCCCTTTGCCCTGCCTTCTTGTAGAATTGATTTTCTCCAGGATTTTCCCTTGTCTAAAACCATGTCCATAATCTCTAATTTTCTACATCTCTTCACTTCTGGCATCTCCAATACACTCACTCTTTTTTTCTGCAGTCTTTATTTTAGTTAATGATGTATCTATCCACTTGGCTATGAAATGGAAAATCTCAGGGTCAACTTTTACCTCAAGAATCAGTTAGTGACCACATATAGTGGATGCCCCCTTTAAAATATTTCTTGATTCAACTTCCATCTTTCAATAATTGCCACTTAGTTCAGATATTATCTTTTCCAATTTGATTTTAGGATTCTCTTGCTTGATTTTACTCCCTGCAGGCTCTGGCACCACCAATCTATTCTCCATACTGAGACCATAATAGTTTTTCTGCTATACAAGTAGAACTACTATTTTCTTTTCAAAAATTCCCCGCCAGTTCCTTGTTTTATGCAGGATTAAATCCACTAAACCAGCCTGGCTTTTTGGTTTTGTATCCTGCTTTTTCTTTTTAGCTTAATAAACAGCTTTTCAATTTTTTTTTTTTAATTTTGACGAAGTATTTTTTTTTAATGAAGTATAGTTGATGTACAATATTATATGAATTACAGGTGTACAAATGGTGATTCTCAATTTTTAAAGGTTATACTCCCTTTATAGTTATTATAAAGTATTGGCTATATTCCCTGTGTTGTATAATACATGCTTATAGAGTATTTTATATCTAATAGTTTATCTCCTACTGCTATATTACCCTTCTCCCCTTCCTTCTCCTCACTGGTAACCAACCCCCATCTCTCTATCTGTGAGTCTGCTTCTTTTTTGTTATATTCACTTGTTTGGTTTGTTGTATTTTTTAAAATTCCACATATAAGTGATATCATATAGTATTTGTCCTTCTCTGACATTTAGCATAATACCCTCCAAGTCTATCCATTTTGCTCCAAATAGCAAAACTTTATGTTTCTTTATGGGGAATGGTATTCCATTGTGTATGTATGTATGTATGTATGTGTATATGTGTGTATATATATATATGTGTGTGTATATATATATATGTGTGTGTATATATATATATGTGTGTGTATATATATATATGTGTGTATATATGTGTGTAGGTATATATGGGCTTCCCTGGTGGCTCAGATGGTAGCGAATCTGCCTGCAATGTGGGATATCTGAGTTTGATCCCTGGGTTAGGAAGATCCCCTGGAGAAAAGAATAGCTATCCATTCCAGTATTCTTGCCTGAAGAATTCCATGGACAGAGGAGCCTGGCAGACTATAGTCCACGGGATCACGAAGAGTTGGACATGACATAACACTTCAATTTTTTTTTTTTCATATATATGTATATACCACATCTTCTTTATCCATTCATCTATTGATGGACACTTAGGTTCATCCCATATCTGGGCAATTGTAAATAATGCTGCTATGAACATTAGGGTGCATTTTGAATTAGTATTTTGGTTTTTGGATATGTACCCTGGAATGGAATTGCTGTGTCATATGGTAGTTCTATTTTTAGTTTTTTGGGAAACTGCAGTATTGTTTTCCACAGTGGTTGCATCAATTCACATTCCTACCAAGAGTTTAAAGGTGTTCCCTTTTCTCCACATCCTTGCCAACATTTGTTATTTGTATTCTTTTTTTATGATAGCCATTCTGACAAGCATGAGGTGATGTCTCTTTGTGGTTTTGATTTGCATTTCCCTGATAATTAACAATGTTGAGCATTCTTTTGTGTGTTTGTTGGCCTTCTGCATGTCCTCTTGGGAAAGTGTCTATTCCATCCTTCCACCCATTTTTTAATTGTTTTTTTTGCTGTTGAGTTACATGATGTGCTTATATATTTTGCATATTAACTACTTATCAGTCATTTCATTTGCAAATATTTTCTTTAAATAGTGTTTTTAAATAGAAAATGACATGTTCTTTTAAACTTCTTATATACAGACTATATGCTCCCAATGTCCAAAGTATTTTCCATCTTCCTTCCTCTGAGAAACAATCCTTTTCAAGACAAGGGTCAAACATTATCTTTATTATTGAGCTATTGAGTTTTTTTTCTACTATAGTACTTGGGGAATAGAATGGAATAAACTATATTTATTGAATGTTAGGTATTCACCAAAGCATTTTGCCAAGTATTTAAAAATTGTTATTTCACTGAATCCTCTCAATGCATAATTACTGTTACCCCTTTGTAGATGAAGAAACTAGGCCTTAGAGGGAATGGATAACTTCTTGAATATGTGAGTTTACTGAGGGCAGAGCTTGTGTCCATTTGGTTCACTTGCCAATAATAGCACTGAGTAAATATTCACTGAAGAAAGAATGATGGGAGGCTATTCCACAGAGCATGAGCTACAAAGAGAGAAAATATCTATAACAGAAGTTCTCAGAATAATGGGGTTTGTTGTGACACGGCATAGGAAACAGGAGTAGAGGCAGAGGAGAGGAAATGTATTTTTCCAAAAGGAAATTTAATATTTGAGCTTAAGGCAGTAGCATTTTAATGTTGATATTCTTGGGAATATATGGGTACAGGATTAGAAAAGGATTGCTCTATGTCTGCAGTAATTTGTGGAATGTGCCATCTGATAATGTACCACATGACAACTAGATAACAATAAAGACATTAAGACACTCAACCAATTTTATTTTTCCAAACCAACCTTATTTGTTAGTATGTTAAAAATAAAAAGTAGAGGATTTTGGTTCCTGTTTCTTCAGTTTATCTTATCACATTATTCACAACTCAATCAATCTTCAAAGTTTAGTAAGCAGTAATATTTATTCTTTTGTATTTCTGGAAATAGTTTCAAAAATCTTTAAAGCTTTTTTTTTTAAATTAGGTGTTTATTAATGTTGGGTTAACTAATGTTTGAAATTTATGTAATTTTGCCTGGTATTAAATTGTAGCATTTACAAAGTTCCAAGTGGATCAACCTTTTAAAAACTTAGAACATGCAAATATTAAATCATAGGTGAATATTGAAAAGAACAAAAGAGAAGTGCAAAGTAAACATGAAACATGAAGGCAAGCCAGTAGTGTTTGTCATGCAGGACACATATCGTGTTTTTTATAGGACACCTCAAAATAGGTCAAGAAACCTGGAATTTTAGATTGGGATTTTGAGAACATTTTAGTGAAACTCCTGGTTGTAAAGTGAACAAAAGAAGTACAGGAAGGAAAGTGACTTATTACAGTCAAGAACAAAGCAGAATTAGAGCTGGTGACTATCACTCAACATGTTTCTAAGACCTTGATTTTTCTTAATTTTCACTATTGTCTATCAAAGGGATGAATTATCAATGGAGGAGTGAAACCATCTAGCTGATGACATCAGAGTGCTGGCAGCTAGTGTAGTTTGTTATGGAAGAAGGGATTCACTTAAACTGTGTCACCATCACCTTCTCTAATATGGGCCCCTTGAGGTCTAACACAGCAGAGTTAGAGGCATAAAACATGATAAATACCCTGAAAATATAATTTGAGCCTCTAACATGAGGACTTGTAAGAAACATAACTTAGAAAGAGGCAATTAAGAAGGATGTGCTTATCTTAGGTTTGCCCAGATTATATATAACCTTGCATTTTAATATAAAACTGCCAAAGTCAGTAACAGTTTGGTTTATTTTGTGGGGGAAGGGAGAGCGGACATGCAGACACATCAATTAGGGGAGAAATTCTTGCTTAAGAGTTATCTTTATGGCTTGTAATTGTAAACTATTCTATACTCTCTATTTGTTAAATAAAAATGATTATTCATGGACTATTCACTCCTTTTTCTGCTCCAGTCTTTAGTTTTACTCCAAAGGGTAGAAAGATCTGCTTTAACTCAGAAGGGTTTTGAAGATTTCCAGAACCAGGGACCTTGCATTTCTCCCACTAGTACTTATCCAAAGCTGAGGTATCCGGCTCAGGGCTTTGTGAGAGAAAGCTCTTTGAGTGTCCTGCATTTGGCCAGCTGCCAGCTTTGCCACATGATGATTAAGTGTGCTTTTACCCGAAAAAGTTCAGAAAAGCTTAAATTATTCTTCAAAAACAGAAAGTCTTATCAGACTTTATACACAATTTAAAGCCCAGATAATGACCAGCTTTTCCTACCTCTAGACAGACACCGCTACAGAGACCAATCACCAAATGCAAGGAAGAGATACAGATCTCAAACCCAGAAGCACAACTCAGAGCACCTATGCCTTTACCAGGCACCACTGGTAAAGCACTCCGTTATCTAGAGCTACTTCCTGTCCTCGCCCCTGACCTTTCCAAATAGCCAGGTATTTACCTGAATTTCTATTAAGCCAGATCTGGGAACCTACACTTTCCTTATGAAGGACATGTAGCTATGGATCATTTGATTTTACTCTCCTCTTTGTTCAAACCCATACGAGGACTCTGATAAACACCAGGAAAGATTAGCACGGTGAAAGAATTAAAGTCCAGGTGTGAAGTAGAGGATTAGGGAACAGACTATTTAGGAGATGACGAATCTGGGTTCCTACATCTTTAAATACAAAGGACATGTTATTTTATGGAGTAAATTTTAAGTGGCTATCTATTGCACTGCTTATAATAAAAAGTCCCATATTTTAGTTATTTTTTACAGTAGAGAACTAAAAACCAGTTTCTGATAGTTCTCCAGTCTGCCAAATCAGATCACTTCCCTGTAGCTTTCTTGACTTTCTTACCCCCAACTTGGTTCAACCTTCTTATTCACACATTTTGGACTCCAGCTGAGAAGACAACATTTCCAGTTCTGAATGAACACTGTCTCTTGGCTTCCACTAAACTATTCAGTCAAATGCAAGCAGGCAAAACAGCCCCAGGCCTGATTTTGCTTGAAACCTGCTTAATCCATAGTGGCTGAACCTGAGCTGCCCTTGTTTACTTTTTAAGTTGGTAGCTGAACCTCAACTGACTCATCCACTGCTATATGCTAATCCTTGATCCTCCCTCAGTATTGTCCCAGAGTCAGTAACATTTGCTCAGTTATTCATTTACTGGTCTAATATGCACCACTACTAAGGGATATAAAATGAACGCGATGGATGTGGTCCTGCTCTTTGGAACTTAAAGTCTTCTCAGGAATGAGTGTGTGTGCTAAGTCACTTCATTCATGTCCAACTCTTTGCGACCCTATGGACTGTAGCCTGCCAGGCTCCTTTGTCCATGGGATTCTCCTGACAAGAATATTGGAGTACGTTGCCATGCTCTCCTCCAGGGGATCTTCCTTATCCAGGGAACAAACCCACATCTTCTGTGGCTTCTGCATTTATACACACACACACATATATAAATATATATATATATATATATTTTTTTTTTTTTACAACTGAGCCACTGGAGAAGCCCGTGTTTTGGAATACAGATAACTAAACATGCTGGGGGAAAGGAAGAATAATGTGTTATGTAGTTACCAAGGGAGGATGCTTAATCTGATTGTGAAGATCTGGAAGGCTTTCCAGAAAAGGTGGAAGGTGAAAGCTATAGAATGAGTTGGAGTTACTCAAGAGAAACCTGAAGATAATGCTTCAGACAGAGAAAACAGCCTGAGTCAAAGTCTGGAGAAAAGAGGGCATGACTATCTCAGGAAAAGAAAGTAACTCCACATGAGTGGGTCATAGAATGTGTGCTTTGTAGGAGGTGGAGGAGCTGGGAGGCAGGGTGGGAAACAGTAAGTAGAGGCTGGAGGGGACTCTGTGAAGTCCAGTAATCTTCCCTCAAGGGGGTTGAGAAGCCCCTGGAAGGGACATAATTGGATATGTGTTGTTAAAAAGATCATGCTGGCTGGAAAGCAAGCACTCTGGTGGGGCAGTTATGAGGCTGCTGCACTAGTCCAGGCAAGAGGACATAGAAACCTGCTGAGGTTCAGTAGCGTTGAGGGTGCAGAGCAGTGAGTGGACAGGAGGGAGATTTAGAAGGCAGAATTGATACCCTTGGAAACCAATGAGATGTAGGGAATGAGGGAGTGGAAGGAGGCACCCACATTACCTTGGTTTCTGGACTGAGCAACTGGGGTGAATTATGATGTCTTTTTCTGAGCTAGAAAAGGAGAAGCATTTAGTTCTCTTAGTTCCCAATGATCAGCCATATTTTCTTACCCATTCTGCCTTTTCTCACCCTCTTCTCACCCTCACTGACTTGCCTTTTCCTCATTCCCTACTTTAATGCTGGTTGTGGCTGACCTCACCTCCAATAGTTCCTGGCTCTGTTCCACTTCAGAGGTGCTTTGTTTCCTCATATGGAAAACCTGGCCTCACAAATTCATGCATTTGTACCTACTTTTTTTTTTCTGTCAGAAATGTGTAACCTGCCCATTTTTTTCAGGCAAACTTTGCCAGTCTACCGAAGCCCTGTTTAGCTATGACTTCCTCAGTGAAGTCATTCCCAGCTCCAAAATGTGGACTACGTGGTCCACCCCGTTCTTCTACATCCCTTGGTTCACATCTCCATTGCAGGACATTCTACCTATTGCATTGTCTGTCTCTTTTGTCTTCACCTTCTCACCAGTCCATCACTCACACAGGATTATCATTAGCTTCTTGCAGACAGCTAACTATACCTATCGTTCATATTTCTACTATCACCAGCAAAAGGAGGGGCTTGCATATATTAGAGACTCAAGTAGAGTTTAATTATGAAATACAAATGAAATGTCTATATGCTTTTCTTTACAGATTGCTTCCAAGCTTCATTTTCTTCAAATATTTTTTCTCATTCTTACTCATGGATTAACCACTCATGTTGTACAGACTAATGTTGTATATATGCAATGGAGAACACACTAATTTTCTAACATATCACCAAGTGCTTCAGCAGTATGGGACTAGTTGTGATATCTCAGACAAATTACTAGAAACTAAATCTTGGTTTCCTCAAATATTAAATGGTAATAATATCTATCTCATTCGTTTGTTGCAAGAATTGTCCAAATGCATTTAGAGCACTTAGCAGAGCACCTGGAGCAATCAAATTGCTCAATAAATGCCATCTCTTCTTAATCTCTGCTCTCTTTATAATTGCTTAAACTTTGTATATTTTCATAACTTCTGATTTAAAAAAATTTTTATTCTAGCGATTGTATATGTATATATCTAGACAGCATATTCGGAGAAGGCAATGGCAACCCACTCCAGTGTTCTTGCCTGGAGAATCCCAGGGATGGGGGAGCCTGGTAGGCTGCTGTCTATGGGGTCACACAGAGTCGGACACAACTGAAGCGACTTAGCAGCAGCAGCAGCAGCAGCAGCAGCAGCAGCAGACAGCATATTAAAAGCAGAGACATTACTTTGCCAACAAAAGTCCATCTAGTCAGGGCTATGGTTTTTCCAGTAGTCATGTATGGATGTGAGAGTTGGTCTACAAAGTAAGCTGAGCACAGAAGAATTGATGCTTTTGAACTGTGGTGTTGGAGAAGACTTTTGAGAATCCCTTGGACTGCAAGGAAATCCAACCAGTCCATCCTAAAGGAGATCAGCCCTGGGTGTTCATTGGAAGGACTGATGCTGAAGCTGAAACTCCAATACTTTAGCCACCTGATGCAAAGAACTGACTCATTGGAAAAGACCTTGATGCTGGGAAAGATTGAAGGCAGGAGAAGGAGATGACAGAGGATGAGATGGTTGGGTGGCATTACCGAATCAATGGACATGAGTTTGGGTGGACTCTGGAAGTTGGTGATGGACAGGGAGGCCTGGCATGCTATAGTCCATGGGGTCGCAAAGAGTCAGACATGACTGAGCGACTGAACTGAACTGAACTGATGTGTATATATATGTGTGTGTGTGTGTGTGTGTATGTATGTGTGTGTGTATGCACACTGCATGCATTTGACAGACATCGATAAATCCACTTTTAAAAGCAGTGCACATTTAATACATTGGTCAAGAGAGCTCTCATGTTGTGTACGTTTGCCTTTAGCAACAACCTTGTGAAATCTCTTGTTTTGCAGCTAATTTGTCTTCTACTTTTTGCTTATGTACATTTTTTTCTTGTTCCAGTGGGAACCATATCTTTTATTTTTTTAAACTTGTAGAATGCCAAGCACTATGTTTAATGCTTATTAGGCATTTAGTAAATATCTGAACAACTCTAGCCTTGCCCCTATGACCTGGAAATATGGGAGAAGCTGTTCAGTCTCTCTAGTTGTGTCTGCGAAGAGCCATGAGCCTCTGGAGGGAGAGACAAGAGGTCAAGAATGATTATTTCCCATCAATGCAGAAAGCTCTGAAAATCCTCTTGGCTGTTTTTCTGAAGCTGGAGGGAGTTCTTTTTCCTCTCTCGTACTCTGTGTCGCAAACCAAAGTGAACTCTTGAGGAACAATGAGGAAGATAGAAGCTGATCCAAAGTTCCTACCCTAACCTCTATGGCTGCAGGATTCAGATATCGAGGGTTTGGGTTCAGTAATCAGGATGCTTTTCCAAGCCTTCTGGTTAAAGGCACTGGTTTGTGCACATTTGTCTTGCCACCCACAGCCTCCTATGAGTATTAATTGTAAAAAAAATTAAATTATGTACACTTCCTTCCTTCCCTTCTTTTCTTCTTTAGAAATTTTTTATAGATATAAATGATACATGCTTATTACAAAAAAATTCAAGCAGGTATATTTTATTTCTTCTAGGCTGTTTTTTTTTTTAATTTTTATTAGGATCACCCTTTTTAGCACAAAAATAAGAGGTCTTATTTTTGTGGATCACGCGTGCACTCTATGTGGTAGCATGTCTAACAGGTAAGGTGATTCAGGACAGTTTCAGAGACTTCTCCACACCACACTTACCTGTATGGGATCTTCACGGTAAGGTTTGTTATTTCAAGATCTCTTCCTTTCATTACCAAAAGAAACTTACCTAGATGTGAAATGTTAATGTCAGTAAAATGATCAGAGGGCTAATTTAGGGACATTAAGCTATTAACCCCAGAGTTATCCATTTTATTAATATGGTCCCATTGTCATTAGAAAATCAAGGATATGAAACTCAGAAAGTCCATCACAGAGCTTTGACTATAGTATATGCTCACTAAACATTTGATGAATGAATAAGTAAAGGGTTAAGTGATTTAACATCACCCTATATGTATCTCCTAGGATGTCTGTTAATTTTCTCCAAGGTTGCCTACATATTTTCCTCGGTGATTCCTCTAGAATTCTTTACCTTTGAAAGGTGGATTAGAATGTGTGTACTTCTGGGAAAAGTTATGGTAACCATCACATTTAACCAATATAATTAGTACATTTCAGAGCATCTAATGAGCCATGGCATTAATCCATGATGCTCAAAGTTAGGCAAGCAGATTTCAAAAATTATTAACTGTAAACACTAATGTTTTAAGAGCTTTTTCTTTTGTTTTCTGCTAAAAATGGCATATGTGAAAGAAATACTTTTAAATGATTCACCCATTTCACAGATTTAAAAAATGAGTTTTGGAATTTTCCCTGGGTTTTGCATAGAAAATTAGTAGTAGGTGAAAGCTAGAAACTCAGGAATTTATTTCTTCATCCTGTGTGTAACCGTTTGGAGACAGGCCGTCTCCAGACCATATTTTCTTTTTAATGGCTATAAAGTGAATGAACTCAAAGAACAGTCTAGCATCCTGCTGAGATTGATATGAAAAAGGACAGGGGGAGAAAAGATTCCTCATTAATGGATTTATATTCTAGTGATAGGACTTAGGGGTGGAAAGGTCATTTTGGAAAGTAAAGTGAAATATAGAGCATGCAGAAAAATTATCTTGTTATCTGACTTAGAAACATGGGGCTGCACGTTATCCTCTGTTCGTTTATTTTTTCTCCTAGTTTTCCTTTTATTTTTAGATAAATGTGAGTCAGACAGATGAGACAAGAGTAATTTTTAGAAACTCTCTTCCCTTGCAAGCTTTTGGGAGCAGAGTTTCACATGTTTTATATGGTCCGATTGGAAGTGCTATTTGACTGTTACAGAAGGACAAGGCATTCAGTCAGAATCTGGGGATAAGTGGGCAAAACAATGAGAACATCTTATAAAAAGTTGAGTATATGAGGCTGTAATCAGACAAAATATAAAACTTAATCTCAAGACTGAAATTGAAGTTCTTTCTAGATTATGAAGGAAGGAAAAACAATGTACCTCTGAAAGGACTTTTTTAGTTCAATAAGAAGAGTGAGATTAGAAGGTAACTATTTAGATGACTCTTTAGATGACCCTATGGCTTCCCTGCTGGCTCAGATGGTAAACATTCTGTCTGCAACGCAGGAGACCTGGACTTGAATCCTCGGTTGGGAAGATACCCTGGAGGAGGAAATGGCAACCCATTCCAGCATTCTTGCCTGGAGAATCCCATGGACAGAGGAGCCTGGTGGGTTACAATCCATGAGGTTGCAAAGAGTCAGACATGACTGAGACACTAACACACACATGCTTGGTGAAAGGTCACTTACATATAAACACCTTCATTTAATTTTCAGTAATTTCTTGGCTGGGGATGTTTCATTTTTTAAAAACTATAGATGAGAAATTTTAGTAAACATGTCATCCAGAGTCTCATTTACAGAGGCCAGATTCAAACCCAGTTTTCTCTGGCTCCTACTCTCTACTCTTACCCCATCCAGAAGCTCTCTTTCTTTTGTCTTCCAGCACTAGGGATGCAGATGCATAAAGCATACTGTGCCCCAGAGACCTCATCAGCACACACACACAGATGTATCTGTGTACATATATATAGGTCTATGGTGAGATACAGCTTGTGACTCAGTCATGCTTGAGGCACAGTCTTAGCAGAGAGTAGGGAATACTCAGCTCTGCTGAGGCTGGAGTGGAGGAGGTCAACCAGGATTTTATGGAAAAGGAGGAAAAGCCAGTTGAGCTGGGTCTCCCATGTTGACAGGGCATAGTAAATCATCTGAGATGGAAGGGACTATCTGCACAAAATGACTTGGAAACAATAACACAGAAGATGTGTTTGTAGCATGGCCAGATGAAATACAGGGCCATCCAGTTAAATTTGAGTTTCAGGTGAACAACCAAGACTGTGTTAGTATAAGTATATCCTATACAATATTTGTAATATACTTATGCTAATACTGTAAATTCTCAGTTGTTTATCTGAAACTCGTTCGGGCATTCTGTCAATTTATCTGCTAAGTCTGGTCATGCTATGCATTAGGGTTTCATGGAAGAATAGTGTGCAAGGCTAGGAGCCCCAGGAAAAGTGTGGAGAAGGTGAGGTAAAGGGCCTAAAGACAGAAGATCAGGATTTTGCTGTACATAGGATAAACAGGATTAAAAATAGGATTGCCCTGCAAATGAGTCTCTGCTTATCCTGTGACTGGATTAATTTATGCCACTTAGTTAAAAACAAGAAGCAATTGAACAAAGAATTGTCTCTAATGAAAAGGACTTTTCTTCTCAAAAGGTCATATAATAAAATGACTTCCAACATGGAATTGTATTATCACATGCAAATCCTATCTAAACTAAATGAAAGATACTGACTCAGTAGCATGGAATTCTGCCCAGAGTCACAGAAGAAGGCATATCCCCTGAAGACATTCAGGAATCACTCTGTGGATGATGGCAGGAGGCATTTTTACATTTATTTAAAAATTTAAGGGCAATAGGTCATTAAAAAAAGCTATCACATTACAGTATTTTTGCTTAACGATGTCCTCTGTATCTATGACATTGGAGATACAGCATGTCCCCTACACTGATGGTGTTGGCTGAAAGGAGGCATCTACACATTTCAATATGACATTCAGAAAATAACATGGTCTGTGAGAGCAATGACTGCATGCCAATTTCGGCTTTTCTCTCCCTCCTCATTAAATATGTAACTGTGTCTTTTATTTACTTGTCTCCTCACTCCAGAAAGGATTTAAGGCAGCTCATAAATATGTGCAAGGCTCACCACTCCTACACATGTGGCTGCTCAAGCATTTTGATGATTGTACACTTTTAAGTTAAATGCAAAGACTTCTCTGTGATTAGTGTGTGTCTGCTTCTGGGGAAAGTTATTGTAATCATTACATTTTACTAATAACATTACTTTTGTTATTTCATAGTGTCTAATGAACAACAGTGTAAATCCCACAGGAATCATAGTCAAGCAAGCATATTTTGAAAGCTGTTAGACAGAAAAATTCTACTTGACTTGGAGATTTTGCCTTGATTTCATTTCTATTTCTTAGGGGCTTTCACTGTCCTTTGCTTAATTGTCTTCACTTTACATGAAGTTAAAGAAAGCCAAAAATCCAACTGTGGTAAAAACACAATCTGAGTTTCATCATCAACATTTTTACCTAAAGACCAAAACAAACAAACAAACAAAAAAACCATCAAAAGAGATACTGGTCATGTTAAAGGACTTTATCCATCGTGCTTCCCTAAGTGATTTTTACTTTGATAGGCATGCTATTCTTGCTTAAAAGTGTTATCAAGGATGTGAGTTGATAAAGAATAAGTCCACTTTTTAATCATGGCCTATTTGAGATCTTACCTTACCTGGGAAAGGATTTAAACTTCAGCAAGAGTGGTTTAGGAGTTAGAATTGAACATATTGGGATGCCTTGCCTTCTGGATGTTGTTTTCAGGGGTTTGGCAGGTAAGATACCCGCATCTAATTATGACAACATCAGGCTCCAAATGAGCTTGGCAAGCTAGATAAATTGGCCCAGTCTCACAGAATGAATTTTGATAAGAATAAACAATAAATACACATCCCTATACCTGGGTTCAGAAAACCAGCTGGAAAAAAATTGTTTGTATTGAAAATGCTGCTGGAAAAGATGGCCTAGGGTTTTAGGTAACAGTGAGTTCAATGTAAGTCAGCAGAGTGGTGGGGCTGCCCTAAGTCTACTAGGGTTTAGGTCAAATTTGTAGCAAACCTTCTAGGATAAGGAAGATATGATAACCCCACTCAACATTCCACAGTGCTCAAAAGTTGTTTCTAAATCCCGGGTTCGTGTCTAGGCACCCTGCTTTAGGAAAGGATGATTTCAAAAGCAAAAGATGTTATTTGGTGAGAGGATATAAAATCATGTCAGAGTAAGAAAAACTACAGGAACACAAGGTGTTTTATCTAGAGGAAAGAAGAGTTTCATTGTTGAGGAGGACAAGTTTTATTCTCTCTTCTGTCATATGTATACAAAGACCAATCTATAGAAACTTCCATATAAGGGTGGACTTGGCTGCTTTCGAAGGCCAGCACCTCTCACCTGTTGGAGAGACTGGAGAGTGGTGATTTTTCACATTGGATTTAGAGCTAGATCTTTACAGTCTTGTCTGAATCTGGTGCTCTGCAATTCTAAGGATGTTTAGAATATATATATATATATATATATATATATATATATATATATATATATTTTTGGTATGAATAAATTCTAAAGCTTTTCAGGAAATTTAGTGACATTGCTAGACAAAAAACAATGACACCAAATCAGCCTTTGTTATCACATAAACAAAACTACTGATTGATTGACTATAAAAATCAAGAGACATAGCTTCTTTTTCTGGTTATTGGGCCCATCTTGCCTACAGACATACCATTGCAACATAATGCTCAATATAAAAAGGCAAAATGAATTACAACAAATATATAGAAAAGCCTGATTGAGGTTGTTTGAAATTACATTAGCTTTAAATTCTGTTATAGTCGGACATTTTGTGTTGGTTAATTTCAGGTATCATTGTCTCTTTTCAGTATTTTAATGTACAATGAAAAATCTCCAGATAACAAAATCTTGTCAAGCCCCAGCCAATAGTTTACTTGTTTCCAAGAATATTTGATAATTTTAAGATACTCATATGACAAAATAAGTTAGTTCCTTGGAATTTGTTTTAGTAAGATTCATAAAATCAATGCTATGATTCCTTTTTTTTTTTGTCTTCCTATCAACACCCCTGGTATTTTATTTTTGCTAGCCACCAGCTGGCTTTTTTTCCCACCACGAAATGACTCTAAACTGCAAGATAATTATACAAAAAGAGATTTGCTCCAAAAGTTACATGGAGCCAACTATGTCAGCAATGGAAAGAACTAGTACATTTTGTTTTGGACATAAATAAAAGCCTAGATCTGGAAATTTGCTTCCTTAACCCCCAAATATTCTTCACTCAAGAATTCTAACTGAAGAAGCTCACCTTTTTCTTTTTTAATTTATTTCTGAAATTATGAGGTAAGAGACTTCCCCGGCAGTGCAGTGGTTAAGATTCTGTGCTTCCTCTGCAGGGGGCGCTGTTTGATCCCTGATAAGGGAACGAAGATCCTGTGATCAGTAAAAATAAAATTAAAAGACGAAACTATATGTAAAAATTTGCATTATCTTCATGACATCCCTTGTGATGTCAAATCACATTAAAATGTAAAATGCAGAACGTTGAATTATAGTACAATAGTGTATGTATTTGGAGAAGGCGATGGCACCCCACTCCAGTACTCTTGCCTGGAAAATCCCATGGACGGAGGAGCCTGGTAGGCTGCAGTCCATGGGGTCGCTAAGAGTCGGACACGACTGAGCGACTTCACTTTCACTTTCACGCATTGGAGAAGGAAATGGCAACCCACTCCAGTGTTCTTGCCTGGAGAATCCCAGGGACGGGGTCGCCTGGTAGGCTGCCGTCTGTGGGGTCGCACAGAGTCGGACACGACTTAAGCGACTTAGCAGCAGTAGTAACAGCAGTGTATGTATTAGCTAAATTAGAAGGCTAGATGGTGTTGAACTTCTCGTAACTAGGAATCCAAATCATGATAAAAGTTTTGATATACTTCTTAGTTAAAAACTCTTTGTGTTATGTAATTATCCCAGAGTTAAGGGGTCAGGTTTGGATGACAATGGGAGGGGCACAATACTTGAAAGTGAACCAAGAAGTGAGTAATCCACGTAGCTATGGATGGTCATCTTGTAGCCAATAAGGAAGCGACCAAAATTAACGGGGTTTAGGAGAGGAGCACTAAGTGCTTGAGTGCAGAGAGTCACAAAGAAATAGAGCAAAAGCTCAGATCACACCTTTCATGAAATTTGTTCTCACTTGAAATATTGATGATGTGAGTCAATAATAAATTATCTTTAAGATTAAAAAAAATACCTTGGGTGTTCAATTCCATTAGTGTCTCACTTTCTTCCCTTTCCTGATATTTCAATGTTATTATAAAGTATTCTTAGTTCCAGGATTTAAAAATCATTTACAAAAACTCAAAGCAAATTTGTCCAGCCATGGTTATCTCAAATTTTCCTGAAATAAACATTTAGGCAGAAAAGCAGGTGGCATGCTGCCTTCACAGGCTTATTTTTCAATAAATACAAGCTAGTTCAATCCACTGCTTTCCAGGTAAAATACCTCATAAGAGATGAATGTCTGAGGGTACTCTGCACTAACATTTTGCCCCAGTGTATAAACTCTCAGAGGTATGGAAAATCCATGAGGGTTGAAAAATCCATGAGGTTTATAAAATCATGTTGAAATAACTTTAGATCTTTAGCTCTCCAGAAGACTAAAAGAGAGGCTACCTTGTTTTCCTATGTTCTAACAAACCCCTACCATATTAAGAGCTCACTAGGAAGCATTCCAGTGTATATCGTGTTATGTTAGTGAAGGGCAAACTTCTACATTCAACTGGTGCATTTTTGAAAATCAAAGCACTGCTCAAATATGAAGCCTCTTAGTTACATATCATTTTAATAGAGCTACATACTAAACACCACAACTTGTAAATCATGAAAGAGCTTAGAGCCTGCAATGGTGAACAGGATTAAATTCTATCCTAATGACTTTCTCGGAAAAGCCAGCGGAAAATTAGCTGCATCCCACTAGGCAATAAATACATCACACTAAACAAAATTTAAACTAGAGGACAATCAACCTCTTTTCTTTGTTCTTTCAAAAGAAAAGCAGATTAGACCTTTGAAAAAAAAAGATCAAGAGCATTTTATGGGAAATTCAGAAAAAAAAAAAAAAACTATTTGGACTGAAATCAAATGTTATGAATAGTACTTTCTAAGTAATGACACATATCAGCAGCATTTGTAACCATAAGAACAATGTGATAAATTTTAATCACTTGGGACTCCAGCTCTGTGGGAAGTGCTCACTACACAGACATCATTTATAGGTTTCCAGTTATGACCTACGTCTAAAAGACATTTTAATGATAACTGGAGAAAGTAGATAGATTGTCTTCCTAGAGTGTTGAAGTTCCTGCTTGTTGTCATCCTCAGCTCTATTAAAGAGCAGAGGCTTTCAAAGGTACTCTTCAGTCTAGCAATCAGAATGCAAGACCAAAGGGATGGAACTATCTAAGATAAAATATGCCAGAAACGTACACTCCTTGGGATTTCCTGTGGGAGTCTGACCAAAATAGAGCAATATTAATAAATATAAATTCTGGAACACTATTATCAACAGAAACAGGGTCTTGAAACGTATCCTTAAAATTCTTCTAGTTTTCTTAGGCAGGTCAACTATTTCAATGTAATTGTGCAAAATGTTAGACCTCCCTATGGGGACAATTGCTTTAAATTATATTAAAGACTCAAAGATTCTAATAGACATGCTAAAGGAAGGAGTTTAATCTGTTGGATGCTCTAAATCTTTAAGTTTACTCAGGATCTCTCACTCAGGGTCCTTTGTCCCCATGGCCTTGAAAACATATGGGAATCAAAAAAAAAAAAAAAAAAGAATGTAGTTTCAAAGCATCTCAACAATTGGTGAATTCACTGTTTATCCTTTTCCCTGTTTTTACTGCATATTTAGATAGACATTCAGGTGATGCAGATTGAATAAGAGAAAGAGAAAAGAAATAACCAAGGAGAAGGCTTGTATTCTTAAACAATAAAGAATAATCACCTTAGTCAGATTTCTTTTTTTTTTTTTTTTCAGATTTCTTCTTAATAATTTGAAAAACATCCCTTTGAATGTAGCTCAAAGCCAAGTAAGATTTCCTGGTCCAAATTTTCTCATGAGGCAAGACCTTGTGGGGCTTGAGTCTTCAGCCTCTCTGGATTTTCCTACCATTCTGAGCAAGTGAATTAAATCTCACAGTCAGGGAGACACTGCATTTAACTGTTCTACCTTCAGAGCATTTGGCCACTAGCAATGTGGGGAAATGAAATGACTGCTGGCATTTCTCCTTGCATTCTAGTTTTAAAGTTTTTTTTTTTACCCTCCAGAATATAATCTTCCATAGTAGACTTAAAGAAGCCAATATATATATAACATCCCACTCAAATCTAGCAAGTTTATAACCAACTGGAGTAAAATCTTGTTTTACAAGATTGTTTGCCCAGAAGAGCTTATCATAAATGTGCTTGACTTCTCCAACTTTCAGCAAAATGAATAGCTGCTAAAATCAAAGAGTGCTAAGATGGGGCAGTAATAAGCATCTTGCCTTAAAAAGTAAATAAAACACATAAACTCAGACTTCTATTTCTAGTTGATCAGTTGTTTAAAAAAAATCATGTCTTTAAAGGTAGGAATGAACAAAGTGATAATACAAAGTACAATGATAATTACCAAATGGAATCACCAAACATGTCACTGGAGCCATATTTTATTTTACTTTTTAAAAATTTTTTATTTTAGTGTTTGGATTTTACTTTAAACTTTTTATTTATTTGGTCACAACGTGTGACTTGCAGAATCCTGGTTCCCAGACCAGGGATTGAACCCGTGCTCCCTGCAGTGGAAGCCTAGAGTCTTAACCACTGGCCTGCCAGGGCAGTCCCACTGGAAACATATTTTAGATTTTCATGAACTGTCAATATTACAGGCTATTTTTTATTGTTTCCATATTAAAATGTAGACTTTGTGTTAAGCTGACAAAATGAAGTTCTATGAATCAAGGTTTGTTAGTGGACACACAGAAGCAGCAGTATTTGTGTTGCTACTTGTTGCTTCTAATGATGAGGCTGGAGGGTAGCTGTTATGACCAATCTAGTTCATGGTTTAGTTCACCAAACAACTTCTTTCAAGTAAACAGACCTTTCTCAACTCAGCTGAGCCATAAGCACCAATGATGTGTGTGCATTTTCAGTCCTGCCCAACTCTTTGTGACACTGTAGACCATAGCCTACCAGGCTCCTCTGTCCATGGAATTTTCCAGGCAAGAATATTGGGGTGGGTTGCCATTTTGTTCTCCAGGGGATCTACCCCACCCAGGGATTGAACCTGCTTCTCCTACATTGTTAGGTGCATTCTTTACCATTGAGCCACCTGGGAAGCCCCACCTGAATGAAAGCCCATATGAAAGGGCTCAAGTTAATCTAAGATGTTTAGGTCATAGAGCTTTCCAGTTTTGAATAACCTTAACAATCTAGACATTTCCCTCCTCCTCCCATCCCATCAATGAATTACTTAATGACCCACCTAGTCTTCCAATCTAAGTCTCTAGACTTGGTTTAGTCTGGTTATTTTTTTTTGCTGCTTAAAGCCCACAGCCATGGGTTTGTTTGTTCTTATTGTTTTTCCTTTCTTTTTCTGTTTTGTTTTAAATTTTTTAAGGGAGATTCTTTATCTTCATGAGAGTCATGTCAGTGGAAATGTTTTCGCTAAATGCTTCATATTTTCTCTCAATCTACTCTTTCAGGAATGCTTTTCTTACGAGAAAACACCATGTCATGAACAGAGTGTCTGCAGAGCTGTTGAAAATGCTTCATGATTACAATACAGCAGAAGAATGATATCCAACACCAACTTCTTGGTTAGGTTAACTGCTTACGCTTTCTGTGATTAATAAGCTACCCTATAGATGAGCAATTAGAACTAGTTATTTAACCATAGTTATGGCTTACCATAGATGTGATAGGCTATTTACTCAAGGAGCCTTTTGAACTGTAGAATATTTTTAGTATTTTGGTTTCATTTGAAACACTATAGTTCCAACCCTTTCTCTGTTCTCTACTTTATGGCTGTGGATAAAGTTTAGACAAAGGAGCACTTCAATTATGTGTTTAATTCCAAGACTCTGTGAACCAGGCAAACTCCAGTGCATGACAAATTGTGCTATTTCACTTCACAAGACCTTTATTGCGGATCCTGGAGTTAAGGTTGACAGAAATATAATGATAATAATCAGCAATCACACAGGATAAGAGGAAATGAATAAAAAGAAGTCATAGTTGATGGATAAATGATATCTCATAAATGACAGAGGTTTGTATCCGATTCTTCAGACTAGCATTTTTAACCATTGTTTTTGACTTTTTCTTTCACAGGGGTGTTTATTGTTGAACAGTCAATCCAAACCACACTGTACTTTTGAACTTCCCATTCTAATGGGAAGGTCTTGTCAGGAAGAAATCTAAATTTGCACAGATTTGAGAAGTGATATAAGATACGACATACTCTGTTTTACAGCCTTTGAAGCTCAGACCCTCCACGCATATAACACACACATCATTCCAACACTCACAAAGCTCAGCTGTGACGAACAGCTCCTCTGAGACTGGAATTATTCAACCCATGTCCCAGCCCTGCTCATTGAAAACCTCCTCCACCAACAGGCCACTTTGAAGACCTCTGTGTTCAGGGAAGAGATGTGGCCACATCAAAGGTCAGGAACCAATCCAGTCTGGATATCTGTATGGTGTCTATACATTATGGTCTGCGAACTGGACTTGAAGTCCTTTTAAGCCCATCAGGGCACAACAATCAAGTTCTATAACATACATTCCTAATCAGGGGGCATCTTTGCTTTCATTTTCTTCATATTGCAGCCATATGAAAACATTATCTGACTTGGTTAGGATTCTGTGTATCAGAGATCCTCATGTGAAGTGAAATTTCTGTTATTAAAAAACAGAAGGCAGCCAATAAAATTTCTATCTCCAAATTCCTCTTCTTTCAATTGGTTCAGTCTGTCCAAAATAAAGCATGGCTTAAGTGAGAGTCAACAGACTTCTGCTTTGGAAATAATATCTTTGCTTTTCTAACATAAAGATATCTTACTTTTTGAGCTGCTGTTCTGTTTGCATGACAGTTACTAAATGAGCTCCGATGTCAGTTTTTAGACAACAGAATGTGAAAGATCTCTCTCATTGTTAAGTGAAAATATTGCTATATTCAAAGCATACATCTTCATTTTCAAGTGAGTTTCAGCCCTCCATTACTAATGACTGGAATTTTAAAAAACAGCAACAAACCACTCAGATATTTTTTCAAGACTCACAATCTGAATCCTTCCTTTTTGCCAAACCTCCCACTAGACAAGTAGGAAAGATAAACAAAGCAACAGACCCCTGGGTTGTACACACTGACAAGATTGCAGGCCCCGGGATTAGAATGTTTTATCCCCATATCCAGTGTCTCCCAGAAGGACATCTAGTAGGAGGAAAGAGGAAGCGTGAGGTTAGGAACTTAGAAAGATTGGGCAGATAGTCAAAGCATTGGAGAGATGAGGCAGCCTGTAACTCATTAGCTGAGCATCTCCCAGGGGCCCCTGCAAACATCCTACAGCCGGTAAAGGAAACAGAAATCTTCTGACAGCCGAGGCTGGTGTTATGCCTGCACCCTCTCCAGGTCAGGGTGTCGCTTGCACAAGGTGTGTTGGGGAGAGTCCAGGATGTGCTGCAAGTTTAAAAGCCTTACATCCATGTTTGCTAAACTGAAGACATGGTGAAAAATCTCATGGCCATGACTGCTTGCATGCAAGAGGAAGAGTGACAATGGTAAGAGAAAAAGAAAAAGCATTGTGACATTTCAAACGTCATTGGAAATGGATCAGACGAGTAAGCAACTGCTTAGCAGACAGGGTACAAGAGGTCCGCTGCTGTTTCAGGACAGTGCAGAGAAAAGCCCGTTGTTTTTGGTGATGAATTGACTGAAAAATCCTAAGGATTTTGTGCTTATATTTACTTCCAGGGTAAATATCCTAAGGATAAATATCATTCTGTTAGTGAAAGATGGATTGTTTTGATATTGCTCCTTCCATCCATTGAGAAATCATTTGCTCATCTATAGCTGTATTTGTTAGGAAATAGCACACTGTGCTTCTGAGAATTCACTGGACACATCTGATACCCAGACTCTCTTACATCAGTGGAATAACGGAGGGTTTGTTCTGGAAGGGCCTTCCAAGTCATCTCACCCACTGGTCCTCAATCCCAGCAGACACAATGCATCTTTAGCTTATAAATATTTTCTCCCAGTCTACCCAGGTGATGCCAGTGGTAAAGAACCCACCTGTCAATGCAGGAGATATAAGATATACAGCTTTGATCCCTGGATCAGGAAGATCTGGAGAAGGGAATGGCAACCCACTCCAGTGTTCTTGCCTGGAGAATCCCATGGACAGAGGAGCCTGACCGGTTACAGTCCATAGCATCACATACACCATCCTCTTTACTAGCTGAAATAAAATTCACAGTTAGGGCATTAATAAATGCCCTAACTATAATAATGAGGAAGCAAAGAAAAAGTAATTTGTAATAAGAGAAGGAACCTTTCAAAATATGAAAACTTAGGTGTAATTACACCAGAAGGTACGGTGAAGTAATCTGAGTTTGCCCCTACTGAGAATGAATGGGTTTGGGTTTAAATGAAGATAGTATTCAAATACATACTGTCAACACCTTATTTTATATTGGCATTTTGAAACATTGGCTCAATAATTACATTCTTATAAATACTTAGGCTCATCATGAAGATGACGATTTTATTGGTAATTCAACCACTTCCAGAGTGTAACATCTAGGGAAAGCAATTATATTAATATTTAATTTACATACTTTAGATTTTCAAACAGAACAGAATTGGCTTCTAGGCTCAGATAATAACAAATAGGTTATTCCCCTGTGTCTGGGGGTTATTTGAAAACTGTGTGGACATTTTCTGGTGGGACTGTTCCATGTATCACAGAATATCAGGCTTTTTTGGTGGAGTCCATTAGATACCAATATCACTCTCCTTCCCAAATCTTTCATTGTTTCTTCATAATTTTCCGAACATTCCTGCAGCCAGGTGTTGAGAACTATTTTTTCTATTCTAGTCTTCTTTCTTTCTGCAGATTTAAAAATTGAGGTCCTTAGAGGTCAAATCTTTCATTCAGTATTACACAACTAGTTTGTGCCAGAAGGGTAACAACTCATCCTACTCATGGACGGATGGCTCCTTAATCTAATTATTTTCAAAGTTTCTATGAAATCTCTGTAATGGCTCTAATATGCCCTGGCTCCATCCTACTTTTATCTTATATCTTGTAGTCTTCCTCTTGAACCCAACTTGTAGATTTCCTATTTTCAAAATACTTTGTCCATTTGCCATTTTGGTCTTTTACTATTTTCAAAATACTTGGTCCATATGCCATTTTCGTATAGTCTTTCACATTCCCTGGGCTTCCCTTGTGGCTCAGATGCTAAAGAATTTGCCTGCAATGCAAGAGACCTGGGTTCAATCTGTGGGTCTGGAAGAAGAAAATGGAGAAGGAAATGGTAACCCACTCCAGTATTCTTGCCTGGGAAATCCCATGAATAGAGGACCCTGGCAGACTAAAGTCCATGGAGCTGCAAAAGAGTTGGACACGACTGAGCAACTAACACATGCGTTCACATTTCCCATGCTCAGAGAGTCCCCTCTGATCATCTCTTTATCAAATGTACTCTGCTCCATAAAGAATTTCATCACATCCAAAGCTCAAATTGTCTCTCCATCTAGTTACATTTTATGGAAGTCTTTGTCCAGCACTTGTCCTAATCACTCATTGGTTTGCAGTATTTTAAGAGTGTTTCTGTCTAGTAAACAACTTGATGACATAGCCTAAGGCTCATACTCCTTTGCGTTCTGCCTACTTTCGATCACAGCTCTGTAATGCAGAGTAGGTTCTAAGAGTTGGTTCTCAGTTTTTTTCCTTTTGAAATTTTAATTGGAGGATAATAGCTTATAATGTGTTCATTTCTGCTGTACAACAACAGGAATCAGCCATATGTACACGTATATCCCCTCCCTCTTGAGCCTCCCACCCACACTCCCACCCCATTCCTCCAGGTCAGTGAAGATGGCCGGCTGGGCTCCCTGTGTTATATAGCAGCTTCCCACTAGCTACTTTACACAGGGTAGTGTGGATATATGTCATTGCTACCCTCTCAAGTCATTCTACACTGGTGGATGAACCTAAAGCCTGTTATACAGAGTGAAATAAGTCAGAAAGAGAAAGACAAATATCATATATGAATGCAAATATACAGAATCTAGAAAAAATGCTATTGATGAACCTATTTTCAAGGCAGGGATAGAGATGCAGACGTAGAGAATAAACTCGTGGACGCAGCATGGGAAGGGGAGGGTGGGTTTCAGTTCTTACTGAAAAGAGATACAACCTTCGACCAAAGAGATACTTACCATCCAAGTTAACTTATCTTGTTCATTCCCGAATGATGCAAAACACAACTATGAGTAACATGGTCGTGCTGGGGAACATCTGGGAACGAACAGCAGAGACATCAGTCTGGCTTGCACTGGTCAGGAAATGAAGTGGTTCATTCCTAGCAACGGCCCATTTTGTATTTTGGAGGCAGAGATATAAACAACGGCAGGCTCTCTTGAAAGCAGCTGCAGTCACAAATCTCCCAACAAGCTTCATATGTGAAAACTACAGGAAGGATTCCTGGTACCATATTGGGCTTCTCAGTCACACACTGGGCTCGCACAATCACTGTCAGTCGTGTCATCTTTGAATACGGTGCCGAACAACGCATTCGTATCCCACTTGCCATGTGAGTGAAGGTGGAAGAGAAATGAGGTAGGGTCGCTGACACCAGCTGGTCATTTGCGAGACTGTTTATTAACCCTCTACAGAAGCCGAGCAGAGATTTCATCCTTGAACAGGAAAAAAAAAAATTTTTTTTTAAGTGTAAATAGAAAATAGTCCTTGAATTAAAATCTTCACCAATTTTATAGATTATATCTAACTTCAGGTTTCATTTTTTTCCAAGTGTCTGCTGATTCGTTGACAGGTTGTTTGGGCTATTGCTTTCTCATCTGAATGCTTTATTGTGAAAGTGCAAGATGTGAGATCTAACATGATGTATTAAGCATATAAGTAATCAGGGAAAAATGTAGTTAAGCCCATGTATTCTTTGGAAATATGCATAAATATTTATAAATTATAGAGTTAAATCCAACTTTTTTTTTGGTAAATGAAATATATCCCCAATTTTTGTAAACGAGAAACATCAAACTCTGGAAAGCAGGAGGAGAGCAAAGCAAAAACACTGGGGAAATTGATTTACAACCCCAACCAAGACAGAGCACGTAATGGTCACAATTTCTCTTCCTCTTTCACCTTTGTAGATTTATGTGTCTGAAATGAATTTTTTTACACTTATATACAGTTTTGGTAAAGATTTTGATGATTAGCTGTGTATCTAGACAGAGACAATCTAAAGCCAATGCTTTCTTAAATGCTAAAGATGCTATCCATCATATTTCTGACTTGGTTTGTGACTCATGATTCATCAGATCAAATTTCCAAAGAATGAATTTTTGACCTACTTTCTTTTTCTTTCTAAATTTTGACTCAATATACAGAAATGAAAGCAGAGATTGTCTGTACAGACCTGGCTAAAAGGACTCTGTCTGGACTAGCCCAGCGATCAGAATGCTTTCATTTTTCACTGCTTTGTGTGGTTTGGTTAAATAGCAAAGAGATATTTTTAATTTAGATGATTCTATATTTAAAATGGCTTCCCTGGTAGCCCAGTGGTAAAGAATCTGCTTGGCAATGCAGGAGCTGTGGGTTTGATCCCTGAGTTGGGAAGATCTCCTGAAGAAGGAAATGACAACCCACTCCAGTATTCTTGCTTGGAAAATTCTGTGGAAATAGGAGCGGGCTGCAGTTCATGGGGTCGCAAAAGAGTTTGACACAACAGTGACTAAATAACAGCAACAATATTTTAAATATTTATCTGTGACTATTGCACAAGCTCTGGTTGCTATGTTAAGTCACTTCAGTTGTGTCTGACTCTTTGCGACCCTATGGACAGTAGGCTCCTCTGTCCTTGGAATTCTCCAGGGAAGAGTACTGGAGTGGGTTGCCATTTCCTCCTCCAGGGCCTCTTCCCCACCCAGGGATTGAACCTGAGTCTGTTAGATATCCTGAATTGGAAGGCAGGTTCTATTTCACTAGTGCCACTTGGAAAGCCTTGGTTAGTGTTGGGAAGCTTTGGTTAGTATTCTGCATTAACTGACTAATCCTCTAAAACACTTGAGAAAATGACACAGAGGATAGGTAAGCTCAGATGGAAGAGTTAAGAAGAAAAAATGCTATGACAGGAGTATGGGCCATAATCTATATCAATAATAAAATAAGATTATTTTGTGTTATTTCTAATTAGAAGCTAAATGTTAAACATGATTGTAAATGGTATTATTTTCCATTTTAATCAGTGAATGCACAATAATTATTTTGAGGGGGGAATGCATTTTCATCAGTCTCAGTTAGCGGGAAAGATACACATTTAATATTCAGTGCAATCCCCTGCGGTAAAAAGAAACAACCATGCCTGTCTTGTCACTTAGAGGTGCCTGTAAAGGGCAAGGAGGCATGCAGTGGTTTCCTCAGCAAATGATCCAGTTCAGTTCAGTTCAGTTCAGTCACTCAGTCGTGTCCAACTCTTTGTGACCCCATGGATTGAAGCACACCAGGTTTCCCTGTCCATCACCAACTCCTGGAGCTTGCTTAAACTCATCCATCAAGTCAGTGATGCCATTCAACCAATTCATCCTCTGTCATCCCCTTCTCCTCCTGCCTTCAATCTTTCCCAGCATCAAGTTCTTTTCCAATGAGTCAGTTCCTTGCCACAGGTGGCCAAAGTATTGGAGTTTCAGCTTCAGCATCAGTCCTTCCAATTCAGGGTTGATTTCCCTTAGGATTGCCTGGTTTGATCTCTTTGCAGTTCAAGGGACTCCCAAGAGTCTTCTCCAACACCACAGTACAAAAGCATTAATTCTTCGGTGCTCAGCTTTATTTATGATCCGACTCTCACATTCATACATAACTACTGGAAAAACCATAGATTTGACTATACAGACCTTTGTTGGCAAAGTAATGTCTCTGCTTTTTAATATGCTGCCTAGGTTTGTCATAGCTTTTCTTCCACAGAGGAAGTGTCTTTTAATTTCATGGCTGTAGTCACCATCTACAGCTATTTTGGAGCCCAAGAAAATAAAATCTGTCACTGTTTTCGTTGTTTCCCCATCTATTTGCCGTGAAGTGATGGGACCGGTTGCCATGAACTTAGGCTTTTGAATGCTGAGTTTTAAGCCAGCTTTTTCACTCTTCTCTTTGCTTTGACTTTCAAGAGGCTCTTTAGTTCTTCTTTGCTTTCTGCCATAAGGTTGGTGTCATCTGCATATCTGAGGTTATTGATATTTCTCCTGGCAATCTTGATTCCAGCTTGTACTTCATCCAGTCCAGCATTTTGCATGATGTACTCTACATATAAGCAGGGTGACAATATACAGCCTTCAAGTATTCCTTTCCCAATTTGGAACCAGTCCATTGTTCCATGTCTGGTTCTAACTGTTGCTTCTTGACCTGCATACAGATTTCTCAGGAGGTAGGTCAGGTGGTCTGGTATTCTCATCTCTTTAAGAATTTTCCACAGTTTGTTGTGATCCACACATCACTCAAACTAAGATAGTGGACATGATGGAATTCCAGCTGAGCTATTTCAAATGCTAAAAGATGATGCTGTGAAAATGCTGCACTCAATATGCCAGCAAATTTGGAAAACTCAGCAATGGCCACAGGACTGGAAAAGGTCAGTTTTAATTCCAATCCCAAAGAAAGGCAATGCCAAAGAACGTTCAGACTACCACACAATTGCACTCATCTCACATGCTAGCAAAGTAATGCTCAAAATTCTCCAAGCATGGCTTCAATTGTACACGAACCAAGAATTTCCAGATGTTCAAACTTAGTTTGAAAAAGTCAGAGGAACCAGAGATCAAATTGCCAATATCCATTGGCTCATAGAAAAAGCAAGAGAATTCCAGAAAAACATCTACTTCTGCTTCAATGACTATGTTAACAAATGATTAAAAATCCTTTCAAAGGTAGGTATAAACTTCTCTATGATTTGATTGAGTTAGCTGGGGCCAAGGAATGGGCAGACACTACCTGTAATTTTTTTTTAAAAAGCAACATGAATTCTTTTTTGACTTGAAATATGTTGTCATTTTAGTCAAGTCTAGGAAACCACATGTATATTTAGATAGACTCACAGAGCTGGGAGGGTGGATTCTGAAAGAACACACACAGAGATTAGTGGAGGTAGATGCTTGTGGATCTGGGGTTGCATGCTATGTCTTGTGGCAATTAGCCCAATGCTCCGGGGCTTACTTTCAAGAATGATATATTCATATTCCAGACAAAAACTATCCTGTAAGCATATTATGTGGGATGAAAGAGAAAAAAAGAGTATCAATTTTCACTTATTTGCCAATAATGTTAGCCAAATCGAAAAGAATTTATTTCATATTTATTTGACCTAGACAATCAATATAGATCTTCAAAAATGATTTGTATGGGCAGAACTATATTGAGAAGGCTTAATGATACTACTTTTGTATTCATAAACAAATCACCCGGGTCAATGTCTATGACCATCTAATGCCTGAATTCCAGGCTCAGAGCCCTCACAGTGCTCCAGACCTGTGACTCATAAGTGAAGGTTCAGATCAGATCAGATCAGATCAGTCACTCAGTTGTGTCCAACTCTTTGCAACCCCATGAATCGCAGCACGCCAGGCCTCCCTGTCCATCACCAACTTCCAGAGTTCACCCAGACTCACGTCCATCGAGTCAGTGATGCCATCCAGTCATCTCATCCTCTGTTGTCCCCTTCTCCTCTTGCCCCCAATCCCTCCCAGCATCAGAGTCTTTTCCAATGAGTCAACTCTTTGCATGAGGTGGCCAAAGTACTGGAGTTTCAGCTTTAGCATCATTCCTTCCAAAGAAAGCCCAGGGCTGATCTTCAGAATGGACTGGTTGGATCTCCTTGCAGTCCAAGGGACTCTCAAGAGTCTTCTCCAACACCACAGTTCAAAAGCATCATTTCTTTGGCGCTCAGCTTTCTTCACAGTCCAACTCTCACATCCATACATGACCACAGGAAAAACCAGAGCCTTGACTAGACAGACCTTTGTTGGCAAAGTAATGTCTCTGCTTTTGAATATGCTATCTAGGTTGGTCATAACTTTCCTTCCAAGGAGTAAGCGTCTTTTAATTTCATGGCTGCAGTCACCATCTGCAGTGATTTTGGAGCCCCCCAAAATAAAGTCTGACAGTGTTTCCACTGTTTCCCCATCTATTTCCCATGAAGTGGTGGGACCGGATGCCATGATCTTCGTTTTCTGAATGTTGAGCTTTAAGCCAACATTTTCACTCTCCACTTTCACTTTCATCAAGAGGCTTTTGAGTTCCTCTTCACTTTCTGCCATAAGGGTGGTGTCATCTGCATATCTGAGGTTTTTGATATTTCTCCCGGCAATCTTGATTCCAGCTTGTGTTTCTTCCAGTCCAGCGTTTCTCATGATGTACTCTGCATATAAGTTAAATAAACAGGGTGACAATATACAGCCTTGACGAGCTACGTTTCCTATTTGGAACCAGTCTGTTGTTCCATGTCCAGTTCTAACTGTTGCTTCCTGACCTGCATACAGATTTCTCAAGAGGCAGATCAGGTGGTCTGGTATTCCCATCTCTTGAAGAATTTTCCACAGTTTATTGTGATCCACACAGTCAAAGGCTTTGGCATAGTCAATAAAGCAGAAATAGATGTTTTTCTGGAACTCTCTTGCTTTTTCCATGATCCAGCAGATGTTGGCAATTTGATCTCTGGTTCCTCTGCCTTTTCTAAAACCAGCTTGAACATCAGGAAGTTCATGGTTCACATATTGCTGAAGCCTGGCTTGGAGAATTTTGAGCATTACTTTACTAGCGTGTGAGATGAGTGCAATTGTGCAGTAGTTTGAGCATTCTTTGGCATTGCCTTTCTTAGGGATTGGAATGAAAACTGACCATTTCCAGTCTTGTGGCCACTGCTGAGTTTTCCAAATTTGCTGGCATATTGAGTGCAGCACTTTCACAGCATCATCTTTCAGGATTTGGAATAGCTCAACTGGAATTCTATCACTTCCACTAGCTTTGTTCGTAGTGATGCTTTCTAAGGCCCACTTGACTTCACATTCCAGGATGTCTGGCTCTAGGTCAGTGATGACCTAGAGAAAAGGAAAAATATAAACCATCGTGTATCTGGGTCATGAAGATCTTTTTTGTACAGTTCTGTGTATTCTTGCCATCTCTTCTTAATATCTTCTGCTTCTGTTAGGTCCATACCATTTCTGTCCTTTATCGAGCCCATCTTTGCATGAAATGTTCCTTTGGTATCTCTGATTTTCTTGAAGAGATCCCTAGTCTCTCCCATTCTGTTGTTTTCCTCTATTTCTTTGCATTGATCGCTGAAGAAGGCTTTCTTATCTCTTCTTGCTATTCTTTGGAACTCTGCATTCAGATACTTATATCTTTCCTTTTCTCCTTTGCTTTTCGCTTCTCTTCTTTTCACAGGTATTTGTAAGGCCTCCCCAGACAGCCATTTTGCTTTTTTGCATTTCTTTTCCACGGGGATGGTCTTGATCCCTGTGTCCTGTACAATGTCATGAACCTCAGTCCATAGTTCATCAGGCACTCTATCTATCAGATCTAGGCCCTTAAATCTATTTCTCACTTCCACTGTATAATCATAAGGGATTTGATTTAGGTCATACCTGAATGGTCTAGTGGTTTTCCCTACTTTCTTCAATTTAAGTCTGAATTTGGCAATAAGGAGGTCATGGTCTGAGCCACAGTCAGCTCCTGGTCTTGTTTTTGCTGACTGTATAGAGCTTCTCCATCTTTGGCTGCAAAGAATATAATCAATCTGATTTGGGTGTTGACCATCTGGTGATGTCCATGTATAGATTCTTCTCTTGTGTTGTTGGAAGAGGGTGTTTGTTATGACCAGTGCATTTTCTTGGCAAAACTCTCAGACTCTGCTTCCCTTGAAATACCAGTGTATGAAATATGCTAATTGCTAGATTCATACTCCTCATGAGGATGGAGGAGCCTACTTATTGTTCTTTATCCCAAGCTACCTTTCAGCTTCATGTCTAACGCACAGCTCTACATTTGCTGCTCCTCAAACTGAAATGAATCTCTTCAATGCCCTCCATCTACTGCCACCTTTTCAACTTAAAATTCTGCCCACTCTTGGAGATTTACCTCAAATGTCACCTCTCTCAGGAAGAATTCCTCATCCTTCTAGTTAAATTCATTCTTGCTCTTCAATGTCTTTATGCATCATGCACTCAATAAGTGTATAACATTTAAGGGAAGGAAAAGAGGGACAATAATAGTTTTTATCAAGTATTCAAGATTTTAAATAGTACTTCAAGTGACTTTTATAACTTCTTGTACTACATTAATAATAGATATTCATCGAAAATGGAAAGAACAGTAATTCTACTAATAATTTAGTATATATTTTACTAATAATTTAGTATATATTTTCATCTGTGTGAATGAATGAATATATATGTGTAGATATATAACATTTTTTTACTCAAATGGGACATGATTAAATTTTTCAGAATGTTTTTTCAAATATAGTTCCATATTTTTAATTGAAAGCTTTCAATGGCTATGCAGTAGTTCATTATATAAAGATATCAAAGTCTGTTTAACTAATGCTTTATTATGAGACATTTCAGTTTTTTCCTTTTTTTGCTATTGCAAATATCCTTACAGTAAAAGCATTTTTTCACATCCCTTTAAAAATATTTATTATTTGGTGCTTGTTTTATCTTGGACATATTGTGATATGTTTTCTCTGGATAGATTAATAAAAATTTAAAGATCTAGATCAAGTTGTATGAATACATCACAGTATTGATTCCCTAATGTCAATGGCACCCCACTCCAGTACTCTTGCCTGGAAAATCCCATGGATGGAGGAGCCTGGTAGGCTCCAGTCCATGGGGTCGCTAAGAGTCGGACATGACTGAGCGACTTCACTTTCACTTTTCACTTTCATGCATTGGAGAAGGAAATGGCAACCCATTCCAGTGTTCTTGCCTGGAGAATCCCAGGGACGGGGGAGCCTGGTGGGTTGCCATCTATGGGGTCGCACAGAGTCGGACATGACTGAAGCGACTTAGCAGCAGCAGCAGCAGCAGTAGCCAACAGGTTGGAGAATATCCTTTTGCATTTATTTGATTTCCAGTGAAATTTTATGTTTAAAAATGTGTTTTGGCTATTTTATTTTTTCTTCTTTTGTGAATTGAATTATCTATTGAAATTTAAAATATCATGGGTTCATCTCTTTTTTATTAATTTGAAAAGCTTCTTTATATATTAAACAGATTCACCATTTTTCTATCACTGTATTGCAAATACTTCCCTAATTTTTTCTTTCTTTCTTTTTTTAAAATTAGTTACATTCAGGTTTTGTTGGTTTTTAAATTTTTATTGATCTATTTATTTTTGGCTGTTCTGGGTCTTTGTTGCTGTGGGGGAGAGCGGTTGGGGGGTGTTTAGGTGGGGGTGCTACTCTTTGTTGCAGTGCATGGGCTTCTCATTTCTGCGGCTGCTTGCTGTGGAGCACAGGCTTCGGGCGCAGGGACTTCAGTACCTGTGGTGGGAGGGCTCAGTAGTTGCTCCAGAGCACAGGCTTAGTAGTCGTGGTGTGCGGGCTTAGTTGCTCTACGGCATGCGGGACCTTCTGGGATCAGGGATAGAACCCATGTTTCTTGCATAGGCAGACAGACTCCTTACCACTGAGCCACCAGGGAAGCCCTTTTTGGTGGTTTTTCAAACAAAAAAATTTAAAACTTTTATTGTCTTATCTTTCAGTCTTTCCATTAAGGTCTTTGCCTTTGGCGTCATGTTTAGAAAATTATTCTATACCCTCAAAACTCTATAAATCACTACTGAGAAATTTGTATCTGTATTGTGGTGAGTTTGTATTGTGTCAACTTAGGTAACTTGCAAATACATTAAACATAATTCCATTTCCCACATAGTTCCAAGTTTGCTTTCCCCAGAAGAGACATTTTATATGAGATTTGGAAGGTGGAAGTAAAGCAGGGAACTAGGTCTTATATTCTCAGGAGGTTGGTACAGGATCACCAGGCAATGTTGCAGCTCAGGTATGTGGTCACATGTCTGCTCAGTTATCTGGCAGTTCATCCCACCAGATCCTCCTTTACCTTCTCCAACTCATGGGCCAGGTGCACGTTTACCTCCAGAGGAGCCCCAGCTTCTCCTATAAGACGTGTGTGCTATTGAGACTGGGGGTTCAGTTTGTAATAAGCTTGGAAAGCAATTACAGGTGAGTATATATTTTTAAAATAATGTCTATAATCAATAACATGGGATATCGTTTCATTTACTCAAGTCTTGATATAGTATTGTTTTCTTAATATAATGCCTTCATATTAAAATATTAATACAAGTAATTTATATTTTTTTCTTGTTACTCTTGAGTGGAATTGCTCTCTCTCTCTCTCCAGATATTTAATGGTTAGCTCTAATGATTTTTCCAGCTATTCTTTTGATCTTTCTGATAAATACATACATAAAAATAATAATATTTTGTATTTTACTTTAAAATATTTGCAAGCATTTTTGGTATTTCCCATACCTTAATGATAGTTTAAAATATACAAACCATGCTAATATGTTTACCTTTTTAGCAATGAATTTTTACTTAATTAGCTAGTGTGGGTAAAAACTAAGTATTGGGTCTGCTTTCAGATAAAGTTGTATAATCAGTGCTAACTAGCACTTTTCTAGGACACTGGACCAATTAGTAGCTGTAATTATAGACAAAATTAATTAGTTAGGTAATATGTAGATTTTTCTAATCATTTGCATGTAAATTGCATGATGAAATCTGTATCATGAAACAGGCATCAAAAAACAGTAATGGAAGAGAAATATGCATAAACGAATTCTCTAGCTGGCTTTCTTTCAGATGACTGAAGAACCTTGTACTCTGGTCCGTAAGGGTCTTGGAAGCTAGGTTTTCAGGCTGGAGAAGGTGAGGTTGGTCTAGTCCTCCAATGATGGTGAGAGAGGGGAAATTGATTTAGTGTTTCTGGATCCAATCTCAGATGTGTGTGAGTGTGTGGTGTGTGCAGTGAGAGTGCTGACAGTGGACCGGGGCTAGTCTTGAGTTAATTGCAAAATAATAGATCATATTACATGTCTCTTCTTCCCCTTTCTTTTGTTCTTTCCATGTCACACTGTGGTCTGGGTCGGAGCAGCTTGAGTGGTAATGAGGCTGTCTCTGCCCACACTATGAATTGCTGCAGGGGGACCCAGCTATCATATAACCCTTGTTTAGATCTTCCCAAGGTGGGATTTGATGCTAAGCCTTCTAATGGGCAAGTAATAAACTCTCTTGGGAAAAGACCCTTCTTCTGCCACCACTCCAGCTTGAAAAGCGATTTTCACCCCACCCTCCAAAAATGACATCCTTTACTTCCAAAGCCACAACTCACTGATCTAGGCCTTTTTCATAAAAAAGATGGAAACTTATCATTGAAGCACTTTTTTTAAAATCTCCAGACACTGACCTTATAGTCTCACTCTTTTCACACTCGTCTTCTGATTATCTGGAGAGGGACAGGATCTGATTTCTTTGCATTTACTGGCCCAAATGACTTATTGATAAATGTGTCAGAGATCATTTGCTAGGTAATTAAATCCTCTTAAGTACTTTGCCTATACTCATTGGTTTAGAAAAAAATATGGGTAAAATTTTGTTTAAATGATAGGTTTAAAAATTGTTTGGAAAATTAAACAAAATAGTCCAATAAAAGTACTACAGACAATGTTTGGAGTAAAACTGAATTTTGGGCACAGTCATTTTTACAATCAAAAATTATTTTCCTCTTAATAGTCACAGGAAGACAGTCATTATATTTAACCTTTAACTGATGAATACTTTAACTAAAAATGGAAGAATTCTTTTATTGTTTCCATTATAGTTTATTACAGGATATTGAATATAGTTCCCTATGCTATACTGTAGGAACTTACTTTTTATCCATTCTGTATACAAGAGCTTGCATCTGCTAATCCCAAACTCTCAGTTCATCCCTTTCCCACCTCCCCTTTCCCCTGGCAACCACAAATCTATTCTCTATGTGAGTTTTTTTTGGTTTCATAAATAACTTCATTTGTGTCATATTTTAGATTCCACATATAAGAAAATTGTATGGTATTTGTCTTTGTCTGGCTTTTCACTTAGTCTGATAATCTCTAGGTCCATCTGTGTTGCTGCAAATGGCATTATTTCTTTCTTTTTAATGGCTGGGTAGTATTCCATTGTATTCTTATATATAACATATCTTCTTTATCCAGTCATCTGTTGATGGATATTCAGGTTGTTTCCATGTCTTGGCTATTGTAAATAGTGCTGCTATATGAATATAGGGATGCTTATATTTTTTTGAATTATAATGTTGTCTGGATATATGCCAGGAGTGGTGTTGCTGGGTCATATGGCAACTCTATTTTTAGTTGTTTGAGAAATCTCCCTATGGTTTTCTGTAGTGGTTAGAAAATGGAATAATTCTTAATCTTCATATGAAGCCATTTTTAACTCAAGCTAGAATACCTGCAGTCATGTTGAAGAAGCAGAATTTAATTTTTCAGTAACATTTGGGCAGAGGTGTAAATATCTATATGTGGTTATCATATCAGAGAAACTCTAGAATATTTTTGGTTTATTTACAGTGAATTATAAGGAATTCAGTTCCCTTGGAAATAAAGAATGCAAGTACTAATAATTATCTAAAATCTTCATGAAGAACAGAATCAAAAGCAAGGTTTCTGGAAAAGGAGGAAAAGGGAGGAATCTGAGTAGTGAGATAGTGCAAAGAAAGATAAAGGTGACCAGATGCAGGATGCATTCGTGTTCTAAGTTTCATAGGAGGCAATAAAAAAGGGAAAATGAGTGGGTAAAAGAGGAGGAGAAGGAAGCTGTATATCCACAAGAAGTATATCCACTAAAAACACCCAGTTTGATCAAATGAGTGACATTTGCAAAAATAATTTAAAGGCTAAGTCACCTCCAAGTGGATGAAAATAATTCAAGTAGCTGAAGACCAAGAGACTATGTACCTAGTGGTGTGTGTGTGTGCTAAGTCGCTTCAGGTACCCAGTAGACACAGAGCCTAAACTGTTATGTTAAAAAAGGAACACTGATATACTTGTTCCCATTATTTTGCTTGTTTAGGGTTGAGGATTAGAAAAAAGAAGCAATATAAAAGTTGGTTAAAACTATGTACTATTGAGGGCTTCCCAGGTGGTGCTCCTTCGTCCATGTGGTCACAGAGTGACAGACGACGAATGACTAAGCGCGCACACACACACACTCACACACACACACACTCACAGACAGGTGGTGCTAGTGGTAAAGAACCTGCCTGCCAATGCAGGAGATGTAAGAGACCTGGGTTCATTCCCAGGCTTGGAAAGATCCCCTGGAGGAGAGCATTGCAACACACTCCAGTATTCTTGCCTGGAGAATCCCATGGACAGAGGAGTTACAGTCCATAGGGTTACCAAGGGTCAGACACAACTGAAGTGACTTAGTATTCATGCATGCACATACTATTTATTAACCAAAAGAAATTCTATTCTTATTACACTTGACATCCTTAGAATTTAAGAAAGTAATCTAATATATTAAAGATCTGGGTTAACAAGCATTAGTATACATTCAAATTATTTATGGTCCTACTAACTGTTGTTCATCCTAACATATAGTAGATGGTTTGTTACCAGATCCATCAGAGTCTATTAAATAGCCACAATAAGCTTAATTTTTTTGATTACCTGAGGGAAATAAAATAGTAGCAAGCTGTAAAGCTGTAAGATAAACAGTCATAGTTTACCTGTACAAAGAACATAGTCTCCTATAATAAAAATAATTCAAAGATTCTATTAATCAAATGTATGTATTTAGATATGGAGTGATATTCTTTCTCAATATCATTGCTTCTCAGTGCCATATGATTAAAAATTAATACAGACAAAAATTAATTAATAGTTACTTAGCATAAGTTAAAACATCTGATCAGTTCAGTCCAGTCACTCAGTCATGTCCTATTCTTTGAGACTGCATGGACTGCAGCATGCTAAGTTTTCCTGTCCATCACCAACTCCCAGAGCCTACTGAAATTCATATCCATCATGTTGGTGATGCCATCCAACCATCTCATTCTCTGGCATCCCCTTCTCCTCCTGCTTTCAATCTTTCCCAGCATCAGGGTCTTTTCAAATGAGTCAGTTCTTCACATCACGTGGCCAAAATACTGGAGTTTTAGCTTCAGCATCAGTCCTTCCAATGAATATTCAGGATTGATTTCCTTTAAGATTGACTGGTTGGATCTCCTTGCAGTCCAAGGGACTCTAAAGAGTGTTCTCCAACACCACAGTTCAAAAGCATTAATTCTTTGGCACTCAGCTTTCATTATATTCCAACTCTCACATCCATGCATGACTACTGGTAAAACCATAGCTTTGACTAAATGGACTTTTGTTGGTAAAGTAACGTGTCTGCTTTTTAATATGCTGTCTAGGTTGGTCATAACTTTTCTCCCAAGGAGCAAGCATCTTTTAATTTCATGGCTGAAGTCACCAGCTGCAGTGATTTTGGAGCCCCAAAAAGTAAAAGTCTGTCACTGTTTCCATTGTTTCCCCGTCTATTTGCCGTGAAGTTCTGGGACCGGATGCCATGATCTTAGTTTTCTGAATGTTGAGTTTTAAGCCAACTTTTCACTCTCCTCTTTCACTTTCACATGTGATAGGCTACAGAAATAGATTATGAAAGCATATAACAGAGAGAAAAGGTTACAGAGATAAAGTGATTACCACTATATTACTGATTATCTAGCTTGTCTAGAGAGAAAATGAAAACATTCCATTGAATTATGAAGGTGAAGAAACAAATAGCACTAACCAAGAGCATTTAAATTAATAAAAGTTATGTCTTAATGTAACAGAAACTTCAAAGTATAAAAATTAGAGGTGAGGGATTGTTCTACAAAAGGGTTTTTCTCTTAATGGAAAGTTTGATTATAGAACTTCTAAAAATAGCCAAGTTTCTTCTGGAGTATTTAAAGTGACATTCAATTTAGTTCACTTACTAATTATCAATAAAATATAGCTGAAATTAAGGAAAAAAGGTTGAGGTCAAAACACTAAGGAAACAGATCATATGTTGAGTGCTGGGTTTTCAGGAACTGTCACATATATTATTTTATTTAATCTTCTTAATAGATCTGTGACCTAGGTATTACTGGCACTTTTTACAAATGAGAAATTGCAAATCAGCTTAACTAGTGTAACCTAAGTCCATCAAAGTTAGTAAGTGGCAGAGTTGTGATCCAAAGACAAGTCTTGCTGACTCTTATTAGATTGTATTCATTAGATTATAATCTGTTGTCTACAATTACAATGGACAAGTTCACAAGAGTCATTAAAATCACCTATGCTATAATGAATATACATCTAATATTCTCTCTTTAATATATATTTCTTAAAAATTCCAAAATTTAGAGAAGATTCAAAAATAATTAAGTGACATAAAATTAACTGGCTTAAGTAATAATGAACAAAGCAAGAGATAGACCAGTATCTTAAAACAAAGACTGTATCTATTCTTGAAAAGAGCTTAAAGTACGAGAGCTATAATTTTGGTGGTTAGTAACCTAAAGAAAAAAGTCCTTTAATTAAAAAACATATGTCATCATGATATATGGCCATATGACTAATTCAATTACTTTAGCTGTCTTTATATATGGTGCTTATTGGCTCAGTGTAAGTGATAAATTATAATGACTGTTCAAATGAATGGATTTGCCATGGTGAAATCCAAATTTCATTAAACAGGTTGGAAACAAAAGTATTCAAGAAATAAGAAAAATTGAAATAGATGAACTAGATAAATTTCCCTCTCTCATGAAGAGACTATTTCTCTCAGTAATGTGAGTTTAATTATGTATGTAATGATTGAGAGCCTGCCATATACCGTGCACTGCTCTAAGTGCTGCTGAAATCATACAATCCAAAGTCCCTGTCCTAATGCACTTACACTCTAGGGAGGAGACAGACACTGAAAAGTTAATACAGAGATACTATATTTAATGTCAGGGAGTGCTATAAACTGCTTTGAAGACAAAATAGAGAAAGAGGATGGTGATTCACTGCTATATTTAAAATGAATAACTAATAAGAACCTACTGTATAGTACAGGGAACTCTGCTCAATGTTATGTAACAGCCTAAATGGGAAAAGAATTTGAAAAAGAAAAGATAAACATGTTCATATGTAACTGAATCACTTCTCGTACACCTGAAACTAGTAAGACATTGTTAATCAACTATACTCCAATATGGAATAAAATGTTCAAAAAAAAAAAAAAAAGAAAGAAAGGTTCTTATAAGAGATTATTTTAGGGGTGTGTCCAGAGAAGACCTCTTTAAGGTAAAAACAGAGAAGAGATTTAATAAAGGGCAAACTTCATTAGAATATTCCTTATAAAGCTTTGTATTATTTTGCAAGCCACCTCTTCTTAATATCTTCTGCTTCTGTTAGGTCCATACCATTTCTGTCCTTTATTGAGCCCATCTTTGCATGAAATGTTCCCTTGGTATCTCTAATTTTCTTGAAGAGATCTCTAGTCTTTCCCATTCTATTGTTTTCCTCTATTTCTTTGCATCGATTGCTGAGGAAGGCTTTCTTATCTCTTCTTGCTAGTCTTTGGAACTCTGCATTCAGATGCTTATATCTTTCCTTTGCTCCTTTGCTTTTTGCTTTTCTTCTTTTCACAGCTATTTGTAAGGCCTCCCCAGACAGCCATTTTGCTTTTTTGCATTTCTTTTCCATGGGGACGGTCTTGACCCCTGACTCCTGTACAATGTCACAACCTTAGCCCATAGTTCATCAGGCACTCTATCAGATCTAGTCCCTTAAATCTATTTCTCACTTCCACTGTATAATCATAAGGGATTTGATTTAGGTCATACCTGAATGATCTAGTGGTTTTCCCTCCTTTCTTCAATTTAAATCTGAATTTGGCAATAAGGAGGTCATGATCTGAGCCACAGTCATTTCCTGGTCTTGTTTTTGCTGACTGTATAGAGCTTCTCCATCTATGGCTGCAAAGAATATAGTCAGTCTGATTTCGGTGTTGACCATCTGGTGATGTCCATGTGTAGAGTCTTCTCTTGTGTTGTTGGAAGAGAGTGTTTGCTATGACCAGTGCATTCTCTGGGCAAAACTCTATTAGCCTTTCCCCTGCTTCATTCCATACTCAAGGCCAAATTTGCCTGTTACTCCAGGTGTTTCTTGACTTCCTACTTTTGCATTCCAGTTCCCTATAATGGAAAGGACATCTTTTTTGGGTGTTAGTTCTAAAACGTCTTGTAGGTCTTCATAGAACCATTCAACTTCAGCTTCTTCAGCGTTACTGGTTGGGGCATAGACTTGGATTACTGTGATATTGAATGGTTTGCTTTGGAAATGAACAGAGATCATTCTGTTGTTTTTGAGATTGCATCCAAGTACTGCCTTTCAGACTCTTTTGTTGACCATGATGGCTACTCCATTTCTTCTAAGGGATTTCTGCCCACAGTAGTAGATATAATGGTCATCTGAATTAAATTCACCCATTTCAGTCCATTTTAGTTTGCTGATTCCTAGAATGTCGATGTTCACTCTTGCCGTCTCTTGTTTGACCACTTCCAATTTGTCTTGATTCATGGACGTAACATTCCAGCTTCCTATGCAATATTGCTCTTTACAGCGTCAGACCTTGCTTCTATCACCAGTCACATACAACTGGGTATTCTTTTTGCTTTGGCTCCATCCCTTCATTCTTTCTGGAGTTATTTCTCCACTGATCTCCAGTAGCATATTGGGCACCTACTGACCTGGGGAGTTCCTCTTTCAGTATCCTATCATTTTGCCTTTTCATACTGTTCATGGGGAAAATTCTGAAGGAGATGGGAATACCAGACCACCTGACCTACCTCTTAAGAAACCTATATGCAGGTCAGCAACAGTTAGAACTGGACATGGAACAACAGACTGGTTCCACATAGGAAAAGGAGTACATCAAGGCTGTATATTGTCACCCTGCTTATTTAACTTCTATGCAGAGTACATCATGAGAAACGCTGGGCTGGAAGAAGCACAAGCTGGAATTAAGATTGCCGGGGGAAATATCAATAACCTCAGATATGCAGATGACACCCCCCTTATGGCAGAAAGTGAAGAGGAACTAAAAAGCCTCTTGATGAGAGTGAAAGAGGAGAGTGAAAAAGTTGGCTTAAAGCTCAACATTCAGAAAACGAAGATCATGGCATCTGGTCCCATCACATCATGGGAAATAGATGGGGAAACAGTGTCAGACTTTATCTTTTTGGGCTCCCAAATCACTGCAGATGGTGACTGCAGCCATGAAATTAAAAGACGCTTACTCCTTGGAAGAAAAGTTATGACCAACCTAGATAGCATATTGAAAAGCAGAGACATTACTTTACCAATGAAGGTCCGTTTAGTCAAGGCTATGGTTTTTCCTGTGGTCATGTATGGATGTGAGAGTTGGACTGTGAAGAAAGCTGAGCGCTGAAGAATTGATGCTTTTGGAGAAGACTCCTGGACTGCAAGGAGATCCAACCATTCCATTCTGAATGAGATCAGCCCTGGGTATTCTTTGGAAGGAATGATGCTAAAGCTGAAAGTCCAATACTTTGGCCACCTCATGCGAAGAGTTGACTCATTGGAAAAGACTCTGATGCTGGGAGGGATTGGGGGCAGGAGAGAAAGGGGATGACAGAGGATGAGATGGCTGGATGGCATCACCAACTAGATGGACATGAGTTTGAGTGAACTCCAGGAGATGGTGATGGACAGGGAGGCCTGGAGTGCTGCAATTCATGGGGTTGCAAAGAGTCGAATATGACTGAGTGACTGAACTGACTTAACTGAACTGAGTATATGAGTATCAGATTAAAGACATGGCAGATACCTGTAATGTTGATGTTTTTAGCTTCAGGCAAGAGTAATTTCTTTAATTTTTGTAAAAAATTATGTAACATAAAATTTACCATTTTAGCATTTTTGGGGTATAGTTCAGTTGTCTTAAGTCTGGTCACTTTGTTGTGCAACAGAACTCTGGAACATTTTCATCTTGCAAAACTGAAACTGATCAAATACTAGTTCCCGCTCACCCATTTTTTTAGCCTTTGGCAACCACCTTTGTACTCTATTTCTGATTTCAACTACTTTAGACATTTCAAATGAATTGGGATCATACAGTATTTCTTTTTATGTAACTGGCTTATTTCATTTAGTTCAATGTCCATGAGATTCATCCACGTTGTAGCATGTGGCAGCATTTCCCTCCTTTTTTAAGGCCGCATAGTATTCCAATGTGTGTCCATACCATATTTTCTTTATACATTTGTCAATTGACATTTGGGTTGCTTCTATCTCTTGGCTATTGTGAACAATGCTGCAATAAACATAGGTGTGCAAATATCTCATTGATATCCTGTTTTGAATTCTTTTGGATATATACTCAGAATTGGGATTGCTGAATCACATGGCAATTTTTAATATTTTGAAGAACCTCCATACTGTTTTTTCTTAGTGATGGCACCATTTTAAACTCCCAACATGCTGCCCAAAAGTTCCAGTTTTCTACATCCTTGCCAATATATTTATTTTCAAGATTTTTTGTTATTATTTCTATCATTTTAATAGTAGCCATCCTAATGGATGTGAAGTTATATCTCATTGTAGCTTTTTTATTATTATTATTTTTTAATGATTTGTATTTTTCTACTGATTAGATGTTGAGCATTTTTTTATATATCTGTAGACAATTTCTAGACTATCTTTGGAGAAACGTCAATTCAAGTCCTTTGCACATTTTTTTTTAGTCAGGTTATTTGATTTTTTTGTTGTTGAGTTGTAGAAGTTCTTTATATTATCTTGATATAATCCCTTATCAGAAATATGATTTATAAATAGTTTCTTTTGTTTTATAGGTTGCCTTTTCACTCTGTTGTTTGTTGCCCTTTGATGACAAAGTTTATAAATTACATGCTGTCCATCTGTTTATTTTGCTTCTGTTGCCTGTGATTATAGTGTCACATCTGAGAAATCATTCCCAAATCCAATGTCATGAAGCTTTTCCCTGAGAACTTTAGTTTTGAACAGGGGATTTCCTGGCAGTCCAGTGGTTAGGACTCTGTACTTCTACTGCTGGGGGATGGATTTGATCCCTGGTCTTCCTGGTGGAGGAACTAAGATTCCACAAGGCACACAGTCAAGAAACAATCAACTGTAATACAAAGAAGAATATTCGCTAAAACAGAAATAGTGAGCAATGGTGTAGAAGAGGACTGTCCGTGTGTGTGTGTTTCTGTGTAAATGTAAGGAGGTAAGGATTATTCTCTTTGGGGGGCACTATAATTGATGGACTGTTAAAAAATGGTTGACTGCTTCTAATTGGTAGCAATCCTGTGGGAGGTGATTCTGCTGCCAGGTTACCAAGAGCCCATAGGAACATGATTTTAAAATAGTACAGAAGATGAGCTGCTGTAGAAGATAAGCAGAATGCCCAAACATGGGCATTTTTGCTTGATGCCGTTTAATTCTTCTACTTATGAGGACTTTCTTTTTCAAAGCTGTACATTTAAGACTCCTTAGTACTGAATGCTCATTGGAAACAGAGGATCAAAGGAGGAGGAAGAGAAGGAGGGATTTATTTATTTGCTCATAGTGGTTATCAGTGGGATCATTGCAAACACTGGATGCTGAGAGGGTGCATAAGAGCCCCAGTGTTTGTGAATATGATGGAGATGCCAGCACATTGGGAACTGGAGTCTCTGGGCAGACTGACCGATTTACAAAGAAGCATTGCTGCCTGCCAAGTCGCTTCAGTCGTGTCCGACTCTGTGCGACCCCACTGACGGCAGCCCACCAGGCTCCCCTGACCCTGGGATTCTCCAGGCAAGAACACTGAAGTGGGTTGCCATTTCCTTCTCCAATGCATGAAAGTGAAAGTGAAAGTGAAGACGCTCAGTCGTGTCTGACTCTTCGCAAGCCCATGGACTGCAGCCCACCAGGCTCCTCCATCCATGGGATTTTCCAGTCAAGAGTACTGGAGTGGGGTGCCAGTGCCTTCTCTGAAAGAAGCATTAAACACAGCTTATCTCTTTTCTATCAAGTAGGAATCTGCTAAGCTGCAATAGGGTAGCAGAGTATTATGGTCTCCATTTTATTTGTCCTCTCAGTAACTCAATGCTGTTGAACATTATTTTCTCTTGAGCACTTTCTCTTTTTCTATACACTCCTCCTTTGACTTCCATGATTACACACTTTCCTGGTTTCCTTTCTCTCTGGACATTTCTTCTGTGTCCTTTATCAGAGCATCTTCCTCTCTCTATCTCTGAAATGTTATTTCACATCAGGTAACTATTTTTGGCTCTTTTTTTCTCATGCCATATGTTCTTCCTCATAGTTCTCATCTATCTCCATAGCTTCAACACACTCTTTCTAATTCATCCATCCATCCATCCAGGTCCTAATCCACAAACTGAATTACATATTTGACATCCTATGTTGGGTATCCACAGATGTCTCAAATGAACATGCACAAAGTGACTTCATTATTTCTACTCCCCAATTTCAAATCTGTCTCTCTTTTGTTTCCTCATTCAACAAATCATACATTGTTCATCAATCACAAACAGCATTTAATCAGTCAAGAGGGCCTTAGGAAGGATCACTATGAACAAAGCTAGTGGAGGTGATGCAATTCCAGCTTAGTTATATCAAATCCTAAAATGATGCTGTGAAAGTGCTGCACTCAATATGCCAGCAAATTTGGAAAACTCAGCAGCAGCCACAGGACTGGAAAAGGTCAGTTTTAATTCCAATCCCAAAGAAAGGCAATGACAAAGAATGTTCAAGCTACTGCACAATTGCACTTATCTCTCAAGCCAGTAAAATAATGCTCAAAATTCTCCAAGTTAGCCTTCAACAGTACGTGAATTGGGAACTTCCAGATATACAAGCTGGATTTAGAAAAGGCAGAGAAGCCAGAGATCAAATTGCCAACATCCGCTGGATCATTGAAAAAGCAAGAGAATTTCAGAAAAACATCTACTTGTGCTTCATTGACTACACTGAAGACTTTGATTGTGTAGATCACAACAAACTATGGGAAATTCTTAAAGAGATGGGAGTACCAGACCACCTGACCTGCATCCTGAGAAATCTGTATACAGGTCAATAAGCAACAGTTAAAACCAGACATGGAACAATGGGCTAGTTCCAAATCAGGAAAGGAATATGTCAAGTCTGTGTATTGTCACCCTGCTTATTTAACTTATATGCAGAGTACATCATGAGAAACGCTGGGCTGGATGAAGCACAAGCTGGAATCAAGATTGCCAGGAGAAATATCAATAACCCCAGATATGCAGATGACACCACCCTTATGGCAGAAGGCAAAGAAGAACTAAAGAGCCTCTTGATGAAAATCAAAGAAGAGAGTGAAAAAGCTGGCTTAAAACTCAACATTCAAAAAATGAAGATCATGGGATCCAGCCCCATCACTTCCTGGCAAATAGTTGGGGAAACAATGGAAACAGTGACAGACTTTATTTTCTTGGGCTTCAAAATCACTGCAGATGGTGACTGCAGCCTTAAAATTAAAACATGTTTGTTCTGTGGAAGAAAATCTTCGACCAATCTAGACAGCATATTAAAAAGCAGAGACATTACTTTGCCAATGAAGGTCCATCTAGTCAAAGCTATTGTTTTTCCAGCATCATGTATGGATGTGAGAGTTGGACTGAAAAGAAAGCTGAGTGCCAAGGAATTGATGTTTTTTAACTGTGTTATTGGAGAAGATTCTTGAGAGTCCCTTGGACAGCAAGGAGATCAAACCAGTCAATTCTAAAGGAAATCAGTCCTGAATATTTATTGGGAGGATTGATGAAGCTGACGCTCCAGTATTTTGGCCACCTGATAGGAAAAGCTGACTCATTGGAAAAGACCCTGATGCTGGGAGAGATTGAAGGCAGGAAGTGAAGAGGAAAATAGAGGGTGAAATGTTTGGATGGCATCACCAACTCAATGGACATGAGTCTGAGCAAGCTCCATGAGTGATGGTGAAGGACAGGGAAGCCTGGCGTGCTGCAGTCCACGGGGTCACAAAGAGCTGGACATGACCGAGCGACTGAACTGAACTGATTCTTCACACATCCCCCTTTCAAGCTCCCAACATTTGACTAAGCATCAAATCTTGGTGCATCTACGTCCTTCGTTGTTGTTGTTATTGTTCAGTTGCTAAGTCATGCCCAACTCTTTGTGACCCCATGGACTGTAGCCCACCAGGCTCCTCTGTCCATGGGATTTCCCAGGCAAGAATATTGGAGTAAGTTGTCATTTCCTCCTCCAGGGGATCTTCCCTACCAAGGGATCGAACCCATGTCTCTTGTGTCTCCTGCATTGGCAGGCAAATTCTTTACCTCTGAGCCACCAGGGAGGCCCTTCTATGTCCTTGGTACCTCTCAAATCTCCTCACTTGCCTGAATCCCCACTGCTTCTATCCTAAATAAAGCCATGAGCTTCTCGCCCATGATTTATTGCAAGATCCTTCTAAGCTCTTTGCCTTTAGTTTTGCCCCAACCAACCATCTATTTTCCAGACAGTGATCTTTCTAAAATGCAAATCAAATCATGCCTCTTCAGCTCTCCACTATTCTCAAGACAAAACCAAGCTCTAGAACATGGTGTACAGGACGCTTCACTAACTGAGTTCGATTGACCTCTTCACCCTTGTTTCTCACCCTATTATCTTCATATCAATTCTTCATGTCTCAGCCTTTACACACTTGCCTGTATTTCTAAAGCACAGTTCCTTTAAGCATCAGTTTGGTGAAGTGTTCCCTGAATACCGTTCCCCCTAGTTTAGATTAATCCCTTCTCCTACATGCTTCCTGCTACAGAGCAGTTCTGTCTCCCTGGCATCATATTATGTTGAGATTGTGTGTTTGCTTGCCTGTATCTCCCACTGAAATCTAAGCTTTAAGATTGCATAAATCTTTTTTTTTTTTTTTATCAACTATTTCCCCCAAGTGCCTGTCTTATAGTAAGTGGTCAATATAGATTTATTCATTCAGTTAATAAATTGCAGTGTATTCTAGAAACATTAAAGAAAACATTCTTCCCCAAAAGGCATGACTATCAGGCACACACAATTTCTTGCCTAATTCTTCCTTAAATCTCCTGCAAGTGTTTCTTCCTGTCCTGGTCCTCTGCTTTCAGAACTGATCCCAGACTAGACTAGAGCATGTACTGTTTTCTAAGGAGTGGAACTCTAGATCTCTTAATACTTTCAAGTGCTGATGGAATTCCCAAAACTTTCTAAAGCTCCATCTCTTTCTCCACGACTTTACTGTGATTTTACTTCCCATTTATTCTTTCCCTAACTTACTCGTGAAAAATGAGAAGATGGAGCAGGGACTTCTGCTTCTCATACACTGTTTTCAGAATAATTTCACTTGCTTTCCCTCTTTCCAAAATGTGTTTATAAAAGTAACAGATCACACAGATCACTGTATATCAGTAATTTTATAATTCAGAATTATTAGTATTTGACTACTAAGTCAAGAGTCTGAGATTTTTTTTTTTTTTGCTTTCTTAAATTTATGAGGCTAGTAGAGCTTTTAGCCACTTGCTCTGTCTATTACAACTCTGTGCCACTTTATAATAATAAACTGCCTCAGCCTGTGTGAGGGTCCTAGACTCTTGTTTAGATTTGTAAGGTAATAAGTTCAAGGAAAACTTAGCTGAGGTCTTAATACTCAAACCACTTTGCTTCAGTGTTTATTCTTTATACTAAACATGTCTATAATATTATACATTTTATACTTTTACATTTTTACAAGGTTCTGATGACAAGAAATGCCACATCTGTACATCTGAAAATGGCAGTTACTTCCTTGCATGTAGGATAAGTAGACTCTTTATGGCGTTGTCATGTAGTTAATTAGTTTTGGCACATCAAAATTCATCCTCCTTAATTGAACATGTAAATATTTGGAGACTGTGGGTTGAATAGTGATTCTAATTCTAATATTTCTGTGATAAAAACATTTCCAACAGAAATAAAGGAATGTCAAGTTCAGTTTAAAAGCCAGGTAAATATTAACTGCCAGAGGTCTGTAATGTTTCAGAGAATTATAGTTGTGTTAGAAAGAACAATATTGCATACTGCATATTTATTTCAAATTTATAGTTCTCTAACTCAGCATTGGCTTTCTTTCCCTTTACTTCATTCTTATGTAACAAGTAAAGATTACTTCAAGATTTTCTGTTTTTATAAACAAAATACCTTAGCTCATCTACAAGAATATGGTTCCTTTCTTTTTCATGTACAATCTAGATTAAAATGGGACAAACCCCATCTGGATTTATGGTTATAAACAAGTCCCCATTATGGTAGTCTCCGTCTAATATAGAGTTTGTCAGAGCACTGCCTCTCAGCTTTGATGCTTCAAGTTCTTCTGTGCTACATTCTTGTCATCTGCCATGGCATTCGTTTCTGGAAAATTCCTTCATTGCTATATTGAACTGTCCTGCAGAGGTAACTGTAGCTGCTACCAAGACTCAAATACAGGGTGATAATAGAGAAATGACCCTTATGTATAGTATTTTATAGTTCATTTTCTCAGATTTCCACTTTTAGTATGACTAAGTGAGCTCCTACCAGACCCAGGAACTTCACAGATAACAATTGTAAATTCAGAGTAAACCACATTCAACAACAGGAATAACAACCTGAAATCACTGATGAGTGAACAAAAGCAAGAAGATTCTGGAAGGAAGTTGACACTAGCAAGGAAGGAAGAGCAGAGTGTGAGTTGCCCACTTAATATAACTTTTACCTTAAAAGCAGACCAAAGTTAACATTGTACTGTGTGCCTAAAATTTCAATACATACATCTAACTAAAAAGATTCTGCATAGTGAAAAAAATCAACAGAATGAAAAGGAAACCTATAGACTGGGAGAAAATATATGCAAACTATATATCTGATAAGGTATTAATTTCCAAAATGTAGAAGGGGTTTCTATAACTCAGTAGTAAAAAATACAGACTTCATTAAAAACGGACAGGGGAGTTAATTTCTCTAAAGAAGCTAAATGGACAAAATTGTATGAAAAGATATTCAACATCACTAGTATCAGGGAAAATACAAATCAAAATTACATTGAGATACTGCCTCACACCTGTTAGGATGACTGTTATAAAAAACAAAAGACAAGTGTTAGGGTATGAATATATTGCAACCACTGTACACTGTTAGTGAGAATGCAAAATGGTGTGATGACTATGGGAAACAGTATAGTAGTTCTTAAAAAAATTAAAAATAGAATTGCCATATATCCCAGCAATCCCATTTCTAGGTATTTATCCAAAAGGATTGAAATTGGGATCTTGAAGAAAAGTTAGTATTTCTATGCTTCCTGCAGCATTGTTCACAATAAACAAGATGTGGAAACAACCGAAGTCCATAGAGGAATGAATGAATAAAGAAAATTGGTATACGTATACAATGGAATATTATTCAATCTTAAAAAAGAAAGAAATCCTGCAGTATGAATGAGTCTTGACTACATTATGCTAAATGAATGTCAGTCACATAAGGACAAATACTGCATGATTCCACTTATATGAGATGTCTAAAATAGTCAAATTCATAGAAGCTGATGGTAGAATGTTACCAGGGACTGGGTCAGGGGAGACAGGAAGTTACTAATCAATGGGTGTGAAGTTTCAGTTATACCAGATGAATAAGTTCTATAGATTTACTGTTCAACATTGTGCTTATAACAGTACTGTAACGTACATTTAAAACTTTGTCAGGAAGTAGATCTCATGTTGTGTTCTACACACACACACACACACACACAAACATCCAATAGAAAATTCAGTCTTTTCTGCCTTAAGAATCAGAGGTTGACATTCAGGATGACCACAGCTACTGGAAAGTGAATGAGTGAGAAGGGAGTCCTGAAAAGCAGAGAGCCAGAGAGATCATGTAATTCTGTATGTAAATGATTCCCAAATCTCTGAACGACTCCCACACCATGTATGCTTAAGACAGGCTGAAAGGTGCTCAACAAATGATAAAACAATTGAACAGGGTTTTCATCTGTCATTTGCACTTTGTGCTTAACCAAGTTAAATGCTTGCTAAAACAAACAAAACCGAAAATACTTTTAGAAGTTTATAACAGAATCTAGAGTCTCCACAATATAATGTTAACAACACGCAGTATAAAATCCAAAATTATTCAACATCCACAAAACTAGGAAAATGCAACCCATTTTCAAGAGAAAAAATAATCACTAAAAATAACCCTGAGACGATCCAGATGTTGCAATTTGTTAGCAAGGATTTTTAAAGCAGTTATTTTAATTAGATCCAGGGACATAAGGAAAAAGTATTTTCACCAATAGAACTCTTCAGTGGATAATTAGAAGATATTAAAAAGAATAATATGGAAATTGTAGGACTTAATATACAATACAGGAAAGAAAAAGTCAGGAAATACACTTAACAGTAGAGAATAGGACTTCCCTTCTGGTTCAGCTGGTAAATAATCTGCCTGCAATGCGGGAGACATGGGTTTGATCCCTGGGTTGGGAAGATTTGCTGGAGAAGGAAAAGCTACCCACTCCAGTATTCTGGCCTGGAGAATTCCATGGACTGTATAGTCTGTGGAGTCACAAGGAGTTGGACATTACTAAGTGATTTTCAGACTTTCACTTTCAGATATAACAGAAGAAAGATACTGTAAATTCAGTTAGGTCAGTTCAGTTCAGTTGCTCAGTCATGTCTGACTCTTTGCAACCTCATGAACTGCAGCACAGGCCTCCCTGTCCATCACCAACTCCCGGAGTTCACTCAAACTCATATCCATCAAGTCGGTGATGCCATCCAGCCATCTAATCCTCTGTCATCCCCTTCTCCTCCTGCCCCCAATCCCTCCCAGCATCAGGGTCTTTTCCAATGAGTCAACTCTTCACATGAGGTGGCCAAAGTATTGGAGTTTCAGCTTGAGTATCAGTCCTCCCAATGAGTAACCAGGACTGATCTCCTTTAGAATGGACTGGTTGGATCTCCTTGCAGTCCAAGGCACTCTCAAGAGTCTTCTTCAACACCACAGTTCAAAAGCATCAATTCTTCCGTGCTCAGCTTTCTTCATAGTCCAACTTTCACATCCATACATCAGATCAGATGAGATCAGATCAGATGCTCAGTCGTGTCCAACTCTTTGCGACCCCATGAATTGCAGTACTCCAGGCCTCCCTGTCCATCACCAACTCCTGGAGTTCACTCAGACTCACGTCCATCCAGTCAGTGATACCATCCAGCCATCTCATCTTCTGTCGTCCCCTTCTCCTCCTGCTCCCAATCCCTCCCAGCATCAGAGTCTTTTCCAATGAGTCAACTCTTCGCATGAGGTGGCCAAAGTACTGGAGTTTCAGCTTTAGCATCAGTCCTTCCAAAGAAATCCCAGGGCTGATCTCCTTCAGAATGGACTGGTTGGATGTCCTTGCAGTCCAAGGGACTCTCAAGAGTCTTCTCCAACACCACAGTTCAAAAGCATCAATTCTTCGGCGCTCAGCCTTCTTCACAGTCCAACTCTCACATCCATACATGACCACAGGAAAAACCATAGCCTTGACTAGACGGACCTTTGTTGGCAAAGTAATGTCTCTGCTTTTGAATATGCTATCTAGGTTGGTCATAACTTTTCTTCCAAGGAGTAAGCGTCTTTTAATTTCATGGCTGCAGTCACCATCTGTAGTGATTTTGAAGCCCAGGAAAATAAAGTCTGACACTGTTTCCACTGTTTCCCCATCTATTTCCCATGAAGTGGTGGGACCGGATGCCATGATCTTCGTTTTCTGAATGTTGAGCTTTAAGCTAACTTTTTCACTCTCCACTTTCACTTTCATCAAGAGGCTTTTGAGTTCCTCTTCACTTTCTGCCATAAGGGTGGTGTTATCTGCAAAACTGAGGTTATTGATATTTCTCCTGGCAATCTTGATTCCAACTTGTGTTTCTTCCAGTCCAGCATTTCTCATGATGTACTCTGCATATAGGTTAAATAAACAGGGTGACAATATACAGCCTTGATGTACTCCTTTTCCTATTTTGGAACCAGTCTGTTGTTCCATGTCCAGTTCTAACTGTTGCTTCCTGACCTGCATACAAATTTCTCAAGAGGCAGATCAGGTGGTCTGGTATTCCCATCTCTTGAAGAATTTTCCACAGTTTATTGTGATCCACACAGTCAAAGGCTTTGGCATAGTCAATAAAGCAGAAATAGATGTTTTTCTGGAACTCTCTTGCTTTTTCCATGATCCAGCAGATGTTGGCAATTTGATCTCTGGTTCCTCTGCCCTAAAACTAGCTTAAACATCTGGAAGTTTACGGTTCACATATTGCTGAAGCCTGGCTTGGAGAATTTTGAGCATTACTTTACTAGCATGTGAGATGAGTGCAATTGTGTGGTAGTTTGAACATTCTTTGGCATTGCTTTTCTTAGGGATTGGAATGAAAACTGATCTTTTCCAGTCCTGTGGCCACTGCTGAGTTTTCCAAATTTGCTGGCATATTGAGTGCAGCACTTTCACAGCATCATCTTTCAGGATTTGGATTAGCTCAACTAGAATTCTATCACCTCCACTAGCTTTGTTCATAGTGATGCTTTCTAAGGCCCACTTGACTTCACATTCCAGGATGTCTGGCTCTAGGTCAGCAATCACACCATTGTGATTATCTGGGTTGTGAAGATCTTTTTTTTACAGTTCTTCTGTGTATTCTTGCCATCTCTTCTTAATATCTTCTGCTTCTGTTAGGTCCATACCATTTCTGTCCTTTATCGAGCCCATCTTTGCATGAAATGTTCCCTTGGTATCTCTAATTTTCTTGAAGAGATCTCTAGTCTTTCCCATTCTGTTGTTTTTCTCTGTTTCTTTGCATTGATCGCTGAAGAAGGCTTTCTTATCTCTTCTTGCTATTCTTTGGAACTCTACATTCAGATGTTTATATCTTTCCTTTTCTCCTTTGCTTTTCACTTCTCTTCTTTTCACAGCTATTTGTAAGGCCTCCCCAGACAGCCATTTTGCTTTTTTGCATTTCTTTTCCATGGGGATGGTCTTGATCCCTGTCTCCTGTACAATGTCACAAACCTCAGTCCATAGTTCATCAGGCACTCTATCTATCAGATCTAGGCCCTTAAATCTATTTCTCACTTCCACTGTATAATCATAAGGGATTTGATTTAGGTCATACCTGAATGGTCTAGTGGTTTTCCCTACTTTCTTCAATTTCTGTCTGAATTTGGCAATAAGGAGGTTATGATCTGAGCCATAGTCAGCTCCTGGTCTTATTTTTGCTGACTGTATAGAACTTCTCCATCTTTGGCTGCAAAAAATATAATTAATCTGATTTCGGTGTTGACCATCTGGTGATGTCCATGTGTAAAGTCTTCTCTTATGTTGTTGGAAGAGGGTGTTTGCTATGACCAGTGCGTTCTCTTGGCAAAACTCTGTTAGTCTTTGCCCTGCTTCATTCCGTATTTCAAGGCCAAATTTGTCTGTCACTCCAGGTGTTTCTTGACTTCCTACTTTTGCATTCCAGTCCCCTATAATGAAAAGGACATCTTTTTGGGGTGTTAGTTCTAAAAGGTCTTGTAGGTCTTCATAGAACCGTTCAACTTCAGCTTCTTCAGCATTACTGGTTGTGGCATAGACTTGGATTACTGTGATATTGAATGGTTTTCCTTGGAAATGAACAGAGATCATTCTGTTGTTTTTGAGATTGCATCCAAGTACTGCATTTCAGACTCTTTTGTTGACTGTGATGGCCACTCCATTTCTTCTGAGGGATTCCTGCCCACAGTAGTAGATATAATGGTCATCTGAGTAAAATTCACCCATTCCAGTCCATTTTAGTTCGCTGATTCCTAGAATGTTGACATTCACTCTTGCCATCTCTTGTTTGACCACTTCCAATTTGCCTCGATTCATGGACCTGACATTCCAGGTTCCTATGCAGTATTGCTCTTTACAACATCGGACCTTGCTTCTATCACCAGTCACATCCACAGCTGGGTATTGTTTTTGCTTTGGCTCCATCCCTTCATTCTTTCTGGAGTTATTCCTCCACTGATTTCCAGTAGCATATTGGGCACCTACTGACCTGGGGAGTTTCTCTTTTAGTATCCTATCATTTTGCCTTTTCATACTGTTCATGGGGTTCTCAAGGCAAGAATACTGAAGTGGTTTGCCATTCCCTTCTCCAGTGGACCACATTCTGTCAGATCTCTCCACCATGACCCGCCCGTCTTGGGTTGCCTCATGGGCATGGCTTAGTTTCATTGAGTTAGACAAGGCTGTGGTCCTAGTGTGATTAGTTTGACTAGGTTTCTGTGAGTATGTTTTCAGTGTGTTTGCCCTCTGATGCCCTCTTGCAACACCTACCGTCTTATTTGGGTTTCTCTTACCTTGGGCATGGGGTATCTCTTCACGGCTGTTCCAGCAAAGTGCAGCCACTGCTCCTTACCTTGGGCAAGAAGTATCTCCTCACCACCGCCCCTCCTGACCTTCAATGTGGGAGAGTTCCTCATAACCACTGGAAAAACCATAGCCTTGGCTGGACGGACCTTTGTTCGCAAAGTAATGTCTCTGCTTTTTAATATGCTATCTAGGTTGGTCATTCGGTAAATTAGATGACAGAAACTATAGAATATGTAGAACAGAGGGAAAAAATTGAATGACTAGAATCTCAGGAACTGGTGAAACAGTATCAAAAGGTCTTGGGGAATTAAAGGTCTTGGATATGTATATTGGGAGTTACATAAGACTATACAGAAAGAATGGGTGCCAAAAATAATGACAAAAAATTTCCCAAATTTACACATTAAGAAGCTTAGCACAATGCACAAAGGATAAATAAGAAGAAAACCATCCCTGGTTCTCAGACACTGCTGAAAACTAAAGATAAGCAGAAAACTTTGAAATACAGGAGAAAATGACATACTTCATACAGGAGAACAGTGTTTCAAATGACTACTAATATCTTATCAGAGGCTAAGAAGGACAGTTCAGAAGAGTGTGCAGAAACATCTTTAAACTGCTGAAAGAAAAATGAATAAAAATATCTAGTAAAATATTCCCCATGGGTGAAAGCAAAGCAGAGACATTTTCAGATGGAAAAATAAACTATAATTAAAACATTTCTGTTGCTCAGTTCAGTTCAGTCGCTCAGTTGTGTCTGACTCTTTGTGATCCCATGAATTGCAGCACGCCAGGCCTCCCTGTCCATCACCAACTCCTGGAGTTCACTCAGACTCACATCCATCGAATCAGTGATGCCATCCAGCCATCTCATCCTTTGTTGTCCCCTTCTCCTCTTGCCCCCAATCCCTCCCAGCATCAGAGTCTTTTCCAATGAGTCAACGCTTCGCATGAGGTGGCCAAAGTACTGGAGTTTCAGATTTAGCATCATTCCTTCCAAAGAAATCCCAGGGCTGATCTCCTTTAGAATGGACTGATTGGATCTCCTTGCAGTCCAAGGGACTCTCAGGCGTCTTCTCCAACACCACAGTCCAAAAGCATCAATTCTTCAGTGCTCAGCTTTCTTCATAGTCCAACTCTCACATCCATACATGACCACAGGAAAAACCAGAGCCTTGACTAGACGGACATTTGTTGGCAAAGTAATGTCTCTGCTTTTGAATATGCTATCTAGGTTGGTCATAACTTTTCTTCCAAGGAGTAAGCGTCTTTTAATTTCATGGCTGCAGTCACCATCCGTAGTGATTTTGGAGCCCAGAAAAATAAAGTCTGACACTGTTTCCACTGTTTCCCCGTCTATTTCCCATGAAATGATGGGAACAGATGCCATGATCTTCGTTTTCTGAATGTTGAGCTTTAAGCCAACTTTTTCACTCTCCACTTTCACTTTCATCAATAGGCTTTTTAGTTCCTCTTCACTTTCTGCCATAAGGGTGGTGTCATCTGCATATCTGATGCTTAGGGGACTTGGATTATAATAAATACTTGTACATAAACAATTAAGATGATACTCCAACTTCCATTGGTACTTTCCCCAAAGCTAATGATCATGGAAGTAAATTTTAAAAGAAAGTAGTTTACCCTATTTTAAAGTTCCAGACTTGTTCAAAGGTGAGGGTCGACTAAATATAGCCTGTGGGCCCAATCTTGTCTGCTGCTTGTTTTTGTAAATTTTATTACTACATCTCCATGTCCATTTGTTTATGTATTATGTCTAGTTGCTTTATCATTTCAATAGCAGAATTGATTAGTTATGATAAGGAGACCATCTCACTAGCAAAATTTAAATATTTAATATTTATATTTTCCCCCAAAATATGTTCTGACCTCTGTTCTAGTGTCCTTGACTAAGGTAGCCTCTCAGTCTGTCTTCACACCAGTGTGGACCACAATTGCCATAATTCTGAGTCTAGGACAAATGATACGGTGGCCTGGAGAGAAGAGCAAGTTTCATTCTTACTCCACACTTTGGTCTGCCTGTCACATAATTTTATCACGCTCTTCTTTTGACCTATTCTTAGGATGGTGAAAATGAGAATTTCCTTTCCTCTAAGCAGAAACTCATTCTTTACCCGTGGAACATGCATGGTCCTATGGACCTGAACAAATAATCACATGATGATTTTAGCATAAAGTACTTCGTAAAGTCTGGTGTCTTTGAACTTGAATGTACTGATTTATCAGCTTTTAGCCAAGATGAAGCTGCTCAACTTTAGCCTAGTCCCATTTCAGTGTGTCCTCGTCAAAGATTCAAAAATTCTTGGAGTTGAGGCGCTCAGGCTTAACTTGTTACACAAACAAAAAATGTACACTTATACTCATAAAGGCATATCTGTTTATTTTTACATAATACAATCATGCTTATTTAAATAAACTTTTTTACATATGAAATTACATGACTTATAGTATTCCTTCAAGGGGAGCCATGGCGTGGTTCCCAAGTAGCTTCTGACACAAAGCTGATCCCTTGGCAAGGCTCTTCAGCTTCTCAGGCAAACAAGGCATTCTCCCATGCCTACCTTAGGCTGCAATCTGTGTTGCTCTGATTATATTTGTCATTACACAATATGGAATGTTTCTCTGAGGAGAGTCTGCTGGCCATTTCCACTGCCCAACCACTTGTGCTGCCACAAACATGGATTGTGGATCTTTATCCTGTATATTTCTTCTTTGTTATACACCTTTCATGCATACATGGGTCTCGTTACAGCTGCATGGTGTATCTCAGCCCCTGAATACTTGTAAATATCTTTAAGGAGAAGGAAATATTATTTCACACATTCCTTGAATTCCTTTACAGTGAAGGAGACTCCTCATCTTAAGTCTACTCCAGCTTAGCAGAACCACATTTATGCATTTTCTCTGTCCTTAGAAATCAGCAAAAGTACCTTCATTAGGAACACTTAATTAATTATTTTAGAGGCAGATAATTGGATTAACCATTGTTCACAGTTCATGGCACACTCTCATCCTTAGTCCATGTGGTTTTTATGTTGTTTTTAAAAATTTGCCCACAGGTCATCATTTGTGTATGTATCATATGTATCATATACATATATATATGAATGTATATTTAAGTCAAGTGGGCCTTAGGAAGCATCACTATGAACAAACCTAGTGGAGGTGAAGGAATTCCAGTTGAGCTATTTCAAATCCTAAAAGATGATGCTGTGGAAGTGCTGCACTCAATATGTCAGCAAATTTGGAAAACTCAGCAGTGGCTACAGGACTGCAAAATGTCAGTTTTTATTCCAATCCAAAAGAAAGGCAATGCCAAAGAATGCTCAAATTACTGCATAATTGCACTCGTCTCACACACTAGTAAAATAATGCTCAAAATTCTCCAAGCCAGGCTTCAGCAATACATGAACCGTGAACTTCCAGATGTTCAAGCTGGTTTTAGAAGAGGCAGAGGAAACAGATCAAATTGCAAACATCCACTGGATCATCAAAAAAGAAGAGTTCCAGAAAAACATCTATTTCTGCTTTATTAACTATGCCAAAGCCTTTGACTGTGTGAATCACAATAAACTGTGGAAAATTCTGAAAGAGATGGGAATACCACACCACCTGACCTGCCTCCTGAGAAATCTATATGCAGGTCAGGAAGCAACAGTTAGAACTGGACATGGAACAACAGACTGGTTCCAAATAGGAAAAGGAATACTTCAAGGCTGTATATTGTCACCCTGCTTATTTAACTTACATGCAGAGTACATCATGAGAAATGCTGGGCTGGATGAAGCACAAGCTGGAATCAAGATTGCCAGGAGAAATATCAATAACCTCGGATATGCAGATGACACCACCCTTATGGCAGAAAGTGAAGAGGAACTAAAAAGCCTCTTGATGAAAGTGAAAGAGGAGAGTGAAAAAGTTGGCTTAAAGCTCAACATTCAGAAAATGAAGATCATGGAATCTGGTCCCATCACTTCATGGGAAATAGATGGGGAAACAGTGGAAACTGTGGCTGACTTTATTTTTGGGGTTCCAAAATCACTGCAGATGGTGACTGCAGCCATGAAATTCAAAGACACTTACTCCTTGGAAGGAAAGTTATGACCAACCTAGACAGCGTATTAAAAAGCAGAGACACTACTTTGTCAACAAAGGTCTGTCTCGTCAAGGCTATGGTTTTTCCAGTAGTCATGTAAGGATGTGAGAGTTGGACTGTGAAGAAAGCTGAGCACTGAAGAATTCATGCTTTTGAACTGTGGTGTTGGGGAAGATTCTTGAGAGTCCCTTGTACTGCAAGGAGATCAAACCAGTCCATCTTAAAGGAGATCAGTCCTGAGTGTTCATTGGAAGGACTGATGTTGAAGCTGAAGCTCCAATACTTTGGCCACCTGATGTGAAGAGCTGACTCATTGGAAAAGAACTTGATGCTGAGAAAGATTGAAGGCAGGAGGAGAAGGGGAGGACAGAGGATGAGATGGTTGGATGGCATTATCTTCTCAAAGGACCTGAGTTTGGGTAAACTCGGGAGTTGGTGATGGACAGGGAGGCCTGGTGTGCTGCAGTTCATGGGGTCGCAAAGAGTCGGACATGACTGAGCGACTGAGCTGAACTGATTCTTAGAAAATATACACACTGTTTTTGTAGGTTTGTGTTTAATTTTATAATGAAATTGTGCTATAAAACTTGACTTTTTTCAAGGCAGTCAGCACAATGTTTTTAAAGATGTATCCATATGGCATGCATACATTTAATAGCATTATTTCTCATTGCTGCATGACAGTGCATGTTGTGAACGCATCTGCCATATTTACTTACAGTTTTCCTGGTCATGGACACCTAGAATGGCCCTGAGTAGCAACATGAAAAATATTCTTGTTTAAGTTTGTTTAGGTGTGTACTCGAGAGTGGGATTCTTAGGTTATCAAATCAACAGAAATAGCTCTCCCTGTAGGCTTTCACCAGCAGTGCATACAATTTCCCATTTTCAAGTTTCTAAATTGTAACCATCTGTTGGCATAGAGTGCTAGCTCATTATTATTTTGATTTGTTTTTCTCCAATATCAAGTGAGGCTAAGAGTGTCTATATATGGGATGTTTATGTTTTCCCTTCTGTGAATTGCCAATTTATATTATTTATCTGTTTTTCTTTTGCACTTACCTTTTCTTTTTCCTTTGCAGGAGTTCCTTGTATAGTCTGGATACTAAACTCTTGTTAGTTTTACATATTGCAAATATTTTTTATTAATCTATAATTTATTAATCATTCACATATTAAAACTTTGAAGTGTGTTTTGTTAAACTGAAAAACATAATTACAGTGAATTTGATAAGCATCTTTTTTTTTCAACTTAAGTTTATGTTTTTGGAGTTTTATTTAAGAAGTTCTTTCACATGCTAAGCTTACAAAAATATGAATTTTTTAAGCTTTATAGATTTATCTTCCACTCTTAGTTATTTAATCTAACTTGAATTCATATTTTTAATATGGTATAATGTCAAAGTCCAGCTTTTCTTTAGCTCCAAAAATCAAGGTAATTTTCTAATCCTTCAACTGTGCAATCCATTTCCCTCACTGATTTTAAGTATAATTTTTAATATATAATATCCATAAATACATGAGCCCATTGGTGAGCATTCTTTTCTGTTCTACTTGTCTGTTTATTCCTGTACAGATATATTATTGTTTTCATTCTTATTGCTTTCTAATGTAATTTAATATCTCACAGGCTGATTTCTCCCTATTTGTTATTCTTGCTCAAGTTGACTCTGCTCAACTACTCTTCTTGGGTAGCTATTCTTACATAAATGTTAGTATATATGTCAGATTCTTCAAAATATTCATCTCAAATTTTGATTGAAATTGTAAAGACTCTGTATGTAGATTAATTTGGGGGCAAAATCATTACCTTTATTGGTTTAAGTCATGCCATCCATGAACATAGTTATCTTTTCTTCATATATTGAGGCTGTTCTCTATGTCCTAAAATTGAACTGTAAATATTCTCTACAAAATTCTTGTGCATTCTTTTTAGATTCATTGTTAAATCCTTTTTGTTTGTCTTTGTTACCATTTTTGTGTCGGCATGATCCAGTTGGAACTATGATTCATTTAACAGTGGAGAAATCAGGTAGTTTGTATCTTTCAAGAAATTTGTCCATTTTATTTAAATTGCCAGATCAATGGGCATAGATTTGCTTGTAATAATCTTGTGATGGGGGAGATTATCCTGGATTATACCTGTGGATCTAACACACTTAAAAGGGTCTTTATAAAAGAAACAGGCAGGAGAGTCAGAGAATTGATGTGACTACAGAAGCAGAGATTGGAGGAATGCAATTGCTGGCTTTGAAGATAGAAGAGAACCGTAAGTAGAGGAATGCAGGCAGCCTCCAGAGACTGAAAAAGACAAAGAACTGATTCTTCCCTAGAGCCTACAGAAGGAATAAAGGCCTGCCAACACCTTAATTTTTGTTGTTAAAACTCCGACCTCAAGAACAATGTTGTTAATCAACTACACTCCATTAAAAATAAAAATTTTTAAAGAAAAGAGGACAGTCGATCTCTTTAGGTCATTAATAATTAACCACAAATAGGCCTTTGGAGAAATAAAATATACTAAACTTCAGAGTGCCTAAAATCTTTTCATAAATCTTTGGTTCTTCCATTTGAAAAGATGAAAAGTTATTTGAAATCAATAACTTATGGTTTTAATTATGAACACCTGAGGAAGTAAGGATAGCATAAAGATTTCTTTTATAAATTGAGACAAAATAATGTAATACAATTACCTTGAAGCAGATACCTGATAAAATGCTATTCAAATAATAACTGGAACACTTTGGTGATTGTCACAAACAAAATGATTAATGAAGTGTTAAATTAGCTTTATCAACTAGCAAGATAAATCTTAATGAGATAAGACTAATTTAAAAATTAGTCACTACTTATTCAAACAAACTCTAAACAATTCTGACAATAAAACAATGCTAGGTAGTTTACCCTGATCAATTTTCATTTATTTTACACTTGTATTCTCCAATATGATGCAGGAGATAATTTGTTGCTTTACGAACGATGTTTTCCATATACCCAGGGAGAATTTTCCTATGGAAGACATTGAGTGAATTCTTGGTCATACGTGTTGTGGTATTTTTCTCATTTCAGGAGTTTTAGGGTTACTGGTCTCTAACTTTTCAGTTTCTAACAGATTTCAAAACAAATCAACAGACACATTGGAACATTGGTTATTTTGGTTTAGTGTTGGGTAAATGAACATTCTAGGAGATTCTGACATTGTGCCAAATGTCATTAAGGCTAAGTTATAAAGTCATGTTTCTTTATGAAACTTTGATATTTGCCAAGAGGTCCTTTTTTTTTTTTTTTCATATTGTTACCTATTACTCCATTCAAAGGACTTAGGTTGATAGAGGGCAGTCAAGTCGTTTGCACTGCATAAATTATATCATTAAGTGTCTGAATATGGATTGATTTGTTCTCAAGACCTCAAAACTAAACACAGCTGAAAGTTAAATCCCATGACAAATGAAAGCTCTGTACAAAGATCACAGACAGCATATAGTAAATGGAATTGCTAAAAACCACATTATCCTCTAATATACACCTGATAAATGATCATCTAAAACTGCAGTTTGAGAGAAAAAAGAATTTAATGTTGCTGCTTCAGGATAGCAAGAATCAAAGAAAAAAATGTAGCATATACATTAGAAGCAGAAGAGGTTAATGCATTCAATTTAGTGTTCAATGTAAAAAATGTGGGGGAGGGTAATAAATGATAAAATTAGATTAAAGTTAATGCATTAGGCTGTTCCTCCTGAGCTTCCTGTTGAAAAAAAGTTGGTATTATATGAAGTAGCATATTTAATGCTACTTTTAAGTTTAAACCAAACAGTTATGTATTAAATATGGAAAAATCCAACTGTGGTACTCTTTTAGTTTTGCGAATGTAAAGTAATATATTATTATTTTGAATAATAATATATATATTTATTGAATAATAATAATTTGTGTTATATAAATAGTATAGCATGTAAGATTTATATTTTTGAATAGTAATTTAAATTAGCCAAGCTAGTAAAATTTTAAAGAATTATCTTTATGACTGATTTCTAAACAACTGATACCAAATCAATTAGCTAGCTGAAGTGGTATTCTTACTAAGCAGTTCATTAATCCTGGAGAAGGAAATGGCAACCCACTCCAGTACTCTTGCCTGGAGAATTCCATGGACAGAGGAGTCTGGTGGACTGCTGTCCATGGGGGTCGCACAGAGTCAGACACGACTGAAGCGACTTAGCATGCATGCATGCATTGGAGAAGGAAATGGCAACCCACTCCAGTATTCTTGCCTGGAGAATCCCAGAGACAGAGGAGCCTGGTGGGCTGCCATTTATGGGGTCATACACAGTTGGACACGATTGAAGTGACTTAGCAGCAGCAGCAGTCCATTAATCCATAGGTCATTGATTCTATTTCTTTCTCAGATTTTTTATTGTTTAGTCATGGATACTATTTCTGATGGAAAAAGCTTAATTTGGAATCATAATATGAAGTGATTGATTGAGATTACAGGTCAAATGGGCACCCGGAATTTGAATTATATTTTATACCATCAAATGAGAGTCAATCTACATACGTACAACTTAATGCTTTTTCTTTTTGCCTTCTCATTTTAAATTTGCATTGATTGATTTGTTCAATAGGTATTTATTAATCATTACTGTGTGTCATACTTTGTACAACCCACTACTGATACAATAAAAGAAAAGAGTATAAAAAGGCTTCTCTCTTCCTCTTTTCATCTATTTTTGATACTGTCTTCTCTTCTGGGGTAAAATTCCATAAGAAGCTCTATGAATCTTTTTTTTTAGAATCTTAGCATAGTACTTAGTACAGAATATTCAGCAGTACATGCTCAATAAATGTAAGACTAAAAAATACTATTAAAAGTAGTTTTGAAATCATATAGACTAATTGCTTTTTTCTACAGGTGACAAAGCAGTTAGCCAACATACTACTCAAGATCCACAGTTACTAACATGGGCAAGATTAGAATCCAGGTTTCAGATTCAGGGCTTTTTACATTCTCTTGCTCTTCCACCTCTAAGAAGATGATTATCACAGGGTTGTTGTTTAGTCGCTCAATCATGTCCAACTCTTTTGCAACCCCATGGACTGTAGCCCACTCTGTCCATGGAATTTCCCATGCAAGAACACTGGAGTGAGTTGTCGTTTCCTTTTCTAGAGGATCTTTTCCACCCAGGGATCAAACTCATGTCTCCAGCATTGGCAGGAAGATTCTTTACCACTGAGCCACTAGAAAAGCCCTATCAGACCATATTCAGGCTAGAAGGCAACTAGTGTGTTATATCACAAATAATATTATACATGGATTAGAATATATACATTTCATATAATTAATTAGAAAAGAATATAGTGGGTAGACTATAGTGGGGTGAGTTAGGAGAAGTAGGATATGTTGAAGGTAATAAGTCTGATTTATATGTAAAATAAGTTCAAAAATAAAGCTAATTTTATTATAAATACTATAGAGGAGCAATAAAAAAATCTAACAGAAATTTGAGAAAATCATAGAGAAATAAGAGATGGATAATGTATGGATTATATGACTCAGAAATGGAGTCATTGAGAGGGGAAAAGGGTTTGGAAATAGACTTTCTCAATTTTATATTTACATTATAAAATTTGGGGTAGAAGCTTGAGGGTATTATAAATTTTTGTTATAAACAAAAATCTTCAGTATATTTAAGTCTATAGAATTTTGATCACTATATGATAAATATAATTGAGTTTTATTAGAGTAGTATTACTTAACGAGGTGCATATTAATTTTATTAGGGAATAGATTGAATTAGGCTAAGATATAACTATAATATTTTAAATGATGGGAAAAAAGAGATATTCTAAACTTACAAATTTGGGAGGTAAAATGACAACCATATGAACTCCTAGTATCTATTAGTATTTTCATCAGTTTCATAGTTTTAATCTTCATATCAGCTTAATGAATGCTAAGGAATGAACTGTGTATCCAGCCGCCCATCCTTGCCGCCACCCTTAACTGATATGTTGAGTTCTTAACCCACATGTTATTGTATATTGAGATAAGACTTTAGGAGGAAGTTAAGACTGAATAAGGTCATCAGGGTGGGGTCATAACTCGTTAGGATTAGTGGTTTTATAAGAAGAAGATGAGCGATCTCTGTTCATGGGGTTCTCAAGGCAAGAATACTGAAGTGGTTTGCCATTCCCTTCTCCAGTGGATCACATTCTGTCAGATCTCTCCACCATGACCCACCCATCTTGGGTTGCCCCACGGGCATGGCTTAGTTTCATTGAGTTAGACAAGGCTGTGGTCCTAGTGTGATTAGATTGACCAGTTTTTCTGTGAGTATGGTTTCAGTGTGTCTGCCCTCTGATGCCCTCTTGCAACACCTACCATCTTACTTGGGTTTCTCTTACCTTGGGCATGGAGTATCTCTTCACAGCTGCTCCAGCAAAGCGCAGCTGCTGCTCCTTACCTTGAACAAGGGGTATCTCCTCACCGCTGCCCTTTCTGACCTTCAACTTGGGATGGCTCTTCTAGGCCCTCCTGCACCTGCACAGCCACCACTCCTTGGACATGGGGTTCCCAATATGCTACTGGAGATCAGTGGAGAAATAACTCCAGAAAGAATGAAGGGATGGAGCCAAAGCAAAAACAATACCCAGCTGTGGATGTGACTGGTGATAGAAGCAAGGTCCGATGCTGTAAAGAGCAATATTGCATAGGAACCTGGAATGTCAGGTCCATGAATCAAGGCAAATTGGAAGTGGTCAAACAAGAGATGGCAAGAGTGAATGTCAACATTCTAGGAATCAGCGAACTAAAATGAACTGGAATGGGTGAATTTTACTCAGATGACCATTATATCTACTACTGTGGACAGGAATCCCTTAGAAGAAATGGAGTGGCCATCACAGTCAACAAAAGAGTCCAAAATGCAGTACTTGGAGGCAATCTCAAAAAAGACAGAATGACCTCTGTTCGTTTCCAAGGCAAACCATTCAATATCACAGTAATCCAAGTCTATGCTCCAACCAGTAACACTGAAGAAGCTGAACTTGAATGGTTCTATGAAGACCTACAAGACCTTTTAGAACTAACACCCAAAAAAGATGTCCTTTTCATTATAGGGGACTGGAATGCAAAAGTAGGAAGTCAAGAAACACCTGGAGTGACAGGCAAATTTGACCTTGGAATAAGGAATGAAGCAGGGCAAAGACTAATAGACTTTTTCCAAGAAAATGCACTGGTCATAGCAAACACCCTCTTCCAACAACACAAGAGAAGACTCTATACATAGACATCACCAGATGGTCAACACCAAAATCAGATTGATTATATTTTTTGCAGCCAAAGATGGAGAAGCTCTATACAGTCAGCAAAAACAAGACCAGGAGCTGACTGTGGCTCAGATCATGAACTCCTTATTACCAAATTCAGACTTAAATTGAAGAAAGTAGGGAAAACCACTAGACCATTCAGGTATGACCTAAATCAAATCCCTTATGATTATACAGGGGAAGTGAGAAATAGATTTAAGGGCCTAGATCTGATAGATAGAGTGCCTGATGAACTATGGAATGAGGTTCATGACATTGTACAGGAGACAGGGATCAAGACCATCCCCATGGAAAAGAAATGCAAAAAAGCAAAATGGCTGTCTGGGGAGGCCTTACAAATAGGCCTCCCCAGAGGCCAGAAAAGAAGAGAAGCGAAAAGCAAAGGAGAAAAGGAAAGATATAAGCATCTGAATGCAGAGTTCCAAAGAATAGCAAGAAGAGATAAGAAAGCCTTCTTCAATGATCAATGCAAAGAAATAGAGGAAAACAATAGAATGGGAAAGACTAGTAATCTCTTCAAGAAAATTAGAGATACCAAGGGAACATTTCATGCAAAGATGGGCTCGATAAAGGACAGAAACGCTGTGGACCTAATAGAAGCAGAAGATATTAAGAAGAGGTGGCAAGAATACATAGAAGAACTGTACACAAAAGATCTTCACGACCCAGATAATCACTCATCTAGAGCCAGACATCCTGGAATGTGAAGTCAAGTGGGCCTTAGAAAACATGACTACGAACAAAGCTAGTGGAGGTGATGGAATTCCAGTTGAGCTATTTCAAATCCTGAAAGATGATGCTGTGAAAGTGCTGCACTCAATGTGCCAGCAAATTTGGAAAACTCAGCAGTGGCCACAGGACTGGAAAAGGTCAGTTTTCATTCTGATCCCAAAGAAAGGCAATGCCAAAGGATGCTCAAACTACTGCACAATTGCACTCATCTCACATGCTAGTAAAGTAATGCTCAAAATTCTCCAAGCTAGGCTTCAGCAATATGTGAACCGTGAACTTCCTGATGTTCAAGCTAGTTTTAGAAAAGGCAGAGGAACCAGAGGTCAAATTGCAAACATCTACTGGATCATGGAAAAAGCAAGAGAGTTCCAGAAAAACATCTATTTCTGCTTTATTGACTATGCCAAAGCCTTTGACTGTGTGGATCACAATAATATGTGGAAAGTTCTGAGAGAGAGGGGAATACCAGACCACCTGACCTTCCTCTTGAGAAATCTGTTCAGATCAGGAAGCAACAGTTATTAGTGGACATGGCACAACAGACTGGTTCCAAATAGGAAAAGGAGTACGTCAAGGCTGTATATTGTTACCCTGCTTAGTTAACTTATATGCAGAGTATCTCATGAGAAACACTGGACTGGAAAGAAGCACAAGCTGGAATCAAGATTGTGGGGAGAAATATCAATAACCTCAGATATGCAGATGACACCACCCTTATGGCAGAAAGTGAAGAGGAACTAAAAAACCTCTTGATGAAAGTGAAAGAGGAGAGTGAAAAAGTTGGCTTAAAGCTCAACATTCAGAAAACTAAGATCATGGCATCTGGTCCCATCACTTCATGGGAAATAGATGGGGAAACAGTGGAAACAGTGTCAGACTTTATTTTTCTGGGCTCCAAAATCACTGCAGATGGTGACTGCAGCCATGAAATTCAAAGACGCTTACTCCTTGGAAGGAAAGTTATGACCAACCTAGATAGCATATTCAAAAGCAGAGACATTACTTTGCCAACAAAGGTCCATCTAGTAAAGGCTATGGTTTTTCCTGTGGTCATGTATGGATATGAGAGTTGGACTGTGAAGAAGGCTGAGCGCCAAGAATTGATACTTTTGAACTGTGGTGTTGGAGAAGACTCCTGAGAGTCCCTTGGACTGCAAGGCGATCCAACCAGTCCATTCTGAAGATCAGCCCTGGGATTTCTTTGGAGGGAATGATGCTGAAGCTGCAACTCCAGTACTTTGGCCACCTTATGCAAAGAGTTGACTCATTGGAAAAGACTCTGATGCTGGGCGGGATTGGGGGCAGATGGAGAAGGGGACGGCAGAGGATGAGATGGCTGGATGGCATCACTGACTTGATGAATGTGAGTCTGAGTGAACTCCGGGAGTTGGTGATGGACAGGGAGGCCTGGCGTGTTGCGATTCATGAGGTCGAAAAGAGTTGGACTCGACTGAGCGACTGAACTGAACTGAGAGATCTCTGTCTCTCTCTCCCCAGTGTACACACAAAGAAGGGGTCCTATGAACACAAGCAGGATAGCAGCAGACCAGAAGCCAAGAGGAGAGGCCTCAGAAGAAAACCTACCTTGATGGCCTCTTGGACTTCCCAGTCTCCAGAACAATGAGAAGTAAATTTCTATTGTTTAAGCCACTTACTCTACAGTACTTTGTTATGGCAGCCACAGCAGTCTAAGAATTTTGGTAATAGCTACACTTAACAGATAATATTAGAGAAGGCAATGGCACCCCACTCCAGTATACCTGACCTGAGAGGGACATTTTTGACTTAAGCTTATATGGTTGCAGTTTTGGGACATAAAACCAGGTTGCTTTAAGTCCATGGTTCATTTTCTTGGTTTATTCCTAATTAAAGAGTCGTTTTGAAGTAACCCTACTTAGATACTTTGTTAAGTATTTTAAGTCATCGATTGATTAATAATACAGACATCACTTTAAAGTCTGCCAGCTGTAATCAACATAATACAGAGAATTATCTGCTGAGGAATACCATAGTAGCTGTCAGAAATAACAGGGAAATACAGCTAAGATTTCATTTGCTCAAAACATCAGGAAGTGGTCTGAAGATTACCTAAAACTGCACAGAATGTCACATTTGTCATCTGCTGAAGCAGCTTGTCAAAGGGGCAGTAATGGCTTAACCTGCCTTCAGCCTGGCACACTCCATGTGAATACCTTTTGCAGTCAGGTCTGCACTGCAATCCTGGTGGCCAGAGAGTCTGGAAGATAATACTTCTTGGTTCCAGCTCTAGGAATACACAAGATAGAGGGCAGTGGGGAAAGCATGCTTATTGCTCCTGAAGAAAACAAATCCAGCTCAGTTAAGAAGCATGATATTTGTCTTCTCTATGCCTATTTGTCATTGTCATGGACTGAGGAAAATTCAAAGACAACTAAATCAGAGTCCATGCCAGAGTCCTCAGGTCCTCACAATCCAGATGAAACACAAGAATAACATCTGCTTATAAATGCAATAATGCTATACTGTAATTCTTTACCAGTCATATCATTTGCATTATGTAATGTTACCTCCTTAGGAGAAGATTCATTCCAACACAGGTATTCTCAAGAAGAAAAGTGACTATAATTTATTAATCTCTTTCAAATTCTATTCTGAATAGATTTTCTTGTTCAGTTATTACATTAACCATCTTCAGGAATATCTTTCCTGAAAGTGTCTTCAGTACTAGTCGTAAGCATTACAAATATATTTAAACATAGTCATATAATTTTATTATCTAAACTAGCTATTAGTATAACTCTTAATAAAAATTAGTCTAAATCAAAGACAAATTAGAGCTCTAATTTTAGAGCTCAAATACCATCACAGAATTCATATATGACAGTTTCATTTAAATTTGATGAAAACTGTAGTTTTCAAAATTATATTTTGACAATATCACAGGATTTATAAACATGTATAACTACTTTTTATCTTGCATAAATCTTTAAAATGATATATCTACAAGAGTTCTATTTCAATGTAATTATCATATCATTAAATAAATCAAATAAAGAATACCTTTTATAACTTCCCACTAAATTTTCACTGGACACTGATTTTCTCATCTTTCTTTCATTAGAAAAAAAGCATGAAAAGAAGCATATCATTAAATTATATATTATTTATGCAACTGAATATTATCACTAGTTTGATAGTAGGCTTTAATGGACTATGTTAATATTGCTCAATATTACATTGTTTTGCTTCAGTGTGAAAGGAGATAAATAGTCCATTCAACAAACATTTCCTGAATGTATACTATATGCCAGGAGTTACAGTCAAGACTAGGAACATTCAATGGTATCCTCATTTATACTTCCTATCCATATGCTTATGACAGGAGAATTTAAGTAATCACTTTAATAATGTAAAACTTATACCATATGAAATTATATGTAAAAGACAGGATGAAACGGTTTTAACAGTTTGTTGCACAAGATGAAATCTAAAATGTTTGAATTGCAACTATTGCTAAAAATTAACTTTAAGATCATACATGCCTGCTTGCTTCATACAGGAATTCCCACTGGCTATCTATTTTACATACAGTAATGTATATGTTTCAATGCTGCTGGCTCAATTTGTCCTGTGACAGCCTAGAGTGGTGAGATGGGGTTGGTGATGGGAAGAGTTTCAAGAGGGAGGAGACATATGCATACCTATGTCTGACTCATGTTGATGTATAGCAGAAACTGACAGAACATTGTAAAGCAATTATCCTTCAATTAAAAAAAGAAAAAAAAAATCACAGATGACTTTACTTAGAATAGGATCCTATCCAATATTAACTGTTCTCTTCAATATGTGTATACTTTGGAGATTTTTAAAAGATTCTATCTCAAGAAAAATAAATTGAGGACTAGATTTCACAATGCAGAGCTAGCTCAGTAGATTCCCTCTTTCTCCAACGTAGATCAAGGTCTTTGATCATAATTATAAATTGAGAGTCTTGCAAATGTTATGTCTCTCTCTTTTCCATTAATACACTGTCCTTCAACATACAGCTTATAGATGTCTTAAGAATAGGCTCTCTGTATTCAACAGTATTGTATTAATTAAATTAGTTCTAGGTCTCAGATAGGCCAAGAAGTTTCCTAAGAATAGTGTGCTCTCTACATGTTTATTGCTGCTGCTAATGAAAACATAACTGTGGTTTTCTGCAACTTATTTCAGTGTCATGTTGCTTTGATACACTCCAGAAAATGATCAAGCCTGCTCTCAGTTCAGTTTAGTTCTGTCGCTCAGTCGTGTCTGACTCTTTGCGACCCCATAAATCGCAGCATGCCAGGCTTCCCTGTCCATCACCAATTCCTGGAGTTCACTCAGACTAACGTCCATCAAGTCAGTGATGCCATGCAACCATCTCATCCTCTGTCGTCCCCTTCTCCTCCTGCCCCCATTCCCTCCCAGCATCAGAGTCTTTTCCAATGAGTCAGCTCTTCTCATGAGGTGGCCAAAGTACTGGAGTTTCAGCTTTAGCATCATTCTTTCCAAAGAAATCCCGGGGCTGATCTCCTTCAGAATGGACTGGTTGGATCGCCTTGCAGTCCAAGGGACTCTCAAGAGTCTTCTCCACCACAGTTCAAAAGCATCAATTCTTCGGCGCTCAGCCTTCTTCGCAGTCCAATTCTCACATCCATACATGACCACAGGAAAAACCATAGCCTTGACTAGACGAACCTTTATTGGCAAAGTAATGTCTCTGCTTTTGAATATGCTGTCTAGGTTGGTCATAACTTTCCTTCCAAGGAGTAAGCGTCTTTTAATTTCATGGCTGCAGTCACCATCTGCAGTGATTCTGGAGCCCAAAAAAATAAAGTCTGACACTGTTTCCACTGTTTCCCCATCTATTTCCCATGAAGTGATGGGACCAGATGCCATGAATTCGTTTTCTGAATGTTGAGCTTTAAGCCAACTTTTTCACTCTCCACTTTCACTTTCATCAAGAGGCTTTTGAATTCCTCTTCACTTTCTGCCATAAGGGTGGTGTCATCTGCGTATCTGAGGTTATTGATATTTCTCCCGGCAATCTTGATTCCAGCTTGTGCTTCTTCCAGTCCAGCGTTTCTCATGATGTACTCTGCATATAAGTTAAATAAGCAGGGTGACAGTATACAGCCTTGACGTACTTCTTTTCCTATTTGGAACCAGTCTGTTGTTCCATGTCCAGTTCTAACTGTTGCTTCCTGAACTGCATACAAATTTCTCAAGAGGCAGATCAGGTGGTCTGGTATTCCCATCTCTTTCAGAATTTTCCACAGTTTATTGTGATCCACACAGTCAAAGGCTTTGGCATAGTCAATAAAGCAGAAATAGATGTTTTTCTGGAACTCTCTTGCTTTTTCCATGATCCAGCAGATGTTGGCAATTTGATCTCTGGTTCTTCTGCCCTAAAACTAGCTTGAACATCTGGAAGTTCATGGTTCACATATTGCTGAAGCCTGGCTTGGAGAATTTTGAGCATTACTTTACTAGCGTGTGAGATGAGTGCAATTGTGTGGTAGTTTGAGCATTCTTTGGCATTGCCTTTCTTAGGGATTGGAATGAAAACTGACCTTTTCCAGTCCTGTGGCCACTGCTGAGTTTTCCAAATTTGCTGGCATATTGAGTGCAGCACTTTCACAGCATCATCTTTCAGGATTTGAAATAGTTCCACTGGAATTCCATCACCTCCACTAGCTTTGTTCGTAGTGACTTGACTTCACATTCCAGGATGTCTGGCTCTAGGTCAGTGATCACACCATCGTGATTATCTGGGTCATGAAGATCTTTTTTGTACAGTTCTTCTGTGTATTCTTGACATCTCTTCTTAATATCTTCTGCTTCTGTTAGGTCCATACCATTTCTGTCCTTTATCGAGCCCATCTTTGCATGAAATGTTCCCTTGGTATCTCTAATTTTCTTGAAGAGATCTCTAGTCTTTCCCATTCTGTTGTTTTCCTCTATTTCTTTGCATTGATCGCTGAAGAAGGCTTTCTTATCTCTTCTTGCTATTCTTTGGAACTCTGCATTCAGATGCTTTTATCTTTCCTTTTCTCCTTTGCTTTTCGCTTCTCTTCTTTTCACAGCTATTTGTAAGGCCTCCCCAGACAGCCATTTTGCTTTTTTGCATTTCTTTTCCATGGGGATGGTCTTGATCCCTGTCTCCTATACATGTCATGAACCTCATTCCATAGTTCATCAGGCACTCTATTTATCAGATCTAGGCCCTTAAATCTATTTCTCACTTCCACTGTATAATCATAAGGGATTTGATTTAGGTCGCACCTGAATGGTCTAGTGGTTTTCCCTAATTTCTTCAATTTAAGTCTGAGTTCATGATCTGAGCCACAGTCAGCTCCTGGTCTTGTTTTTGCTGACTGTATAGAGCTTCTCCATCTTTTGGCTGCAAAGAATATAATCAATCTGATTTTGGTGTTGACCATATGGTGATGTCTATGTATAGAGTCTTCTCTTGTGTTGTTGGAAGAGGTTTTTTGTTATGACCAGTGCATTTTCTTGGAAAAAGTCTATTAGTCTTTGCCCTGCTTCATTCTGTATTCCAAGGCCAAATTTGCCTGTTACTCCAGGTGTTTCTTGACTTCCTACTTTTGCATTCCAGTCCCCTATAATGAAAAGGACATCTTTTTTGGGTGTTAGTTCTAAAAGGTCTTGTAGGTCTTCATAGAACTGTTCAACTTCAGCTTCTTCAGCGTTACTGGTTGGAGCTCTATACTTTAAAAAATGCCTTTGATTACATCATCAATAACAATGCATAAAAGTAATGTATAAACATTTACCAAGTACATAACATAATTCTAGTACTGTGCTAAGGTCCTTTACATATATTATTTCATATCAACCGCAATTTTGCTTGGGGGGTATTGTAAACTCCACTTTACAAATTAAAACTACTGTTCTTTGAAAAAGTAGAAAAAGAAAATGTTATAGGATGTAAAATTGCATTTCATAGAAATGTAATTCTCACATTTTAAGGAGACCCATAATTTCAATTACAAAACTAATATCTGCTGAAGTGTTATTTTCCAGCAAAACAATAAAATCCAGAAAGGATCTTCTCTGTCTTCTTTCAGTTCTTTTTTTCAGAGAGAGTGGCAAGGAGAAATGGCCAGAGCACAATCACCTCCGGAGACTGAGCCCCCATTTTTCCAGGTTATTTCTCCCATTGATCTCTTTTCAGTTTTCTTCTTTTCCAAAATGCGTTCTTTTGTAGCCAGCCCAAGTGAATAGGCACCCACTTCCACCACTGTCACTCCAGTTTTTCCTGAATGCTCCTTCCAAACAGATTCCTCAGTTAAATTGCATCAATGACGTCATTTTATTCTGAAAAAATATCAGCAGGTGTGGCTGAATTCTGATACTTAAAATTATGAATTATGAAATAAACTCAGGGTGGAGCTAGAAAAGTAATAGTGGTTTGGCCACAGTGATATAATGATGACAAAAGGGCTCAACTTGAGCACTTAGGAAGGATCATTTTTCTCAAGATTTGAGAAACAAAATACCTTCCTCTAATTTTTAAGCTGGAAAATAATTTCCCAGCTAATCCATCAGAGCCACTCATCATCTAACTAAATACCAAGTTAATTCTGTTTTTCTTAGAGAAACAATTATTTCAGAAAGATGTTAAATGTAATTCTTAGTATTAAAATTAAAAAAGAAAAACAAATTATAATCTTTCCCTAAAATTTTCCTATGGCTCTAGTGAATGGTACCATGGTCCCTCCAAGTTGTGCAAACAAGAGATGTTGTTTATGACATGTTCCTCTCTTTCACCACCTCTGCCCTGTATCCATTTGTCAGCAAATCCTATGGATTTTATCTGACACTTTTATCAAATCCATGTAGTTTTTCCCATTTCCCCTCAGCCTTAGTCTAGAGCTACCACTATTTCTCATCAGGACTACTTCTAGAAACTTCTCAGGGACTTATCTATATTTACTGTTTTGTCATACTTAAATCATCCCTCCAGAAGTGGTCTTTAACAATGTAGATGCAGTCACAAGTACTCCTTTCCTACCAATAGATTTCCCATGGTTCTAAAATATTCATTCTCAATAGGGTCCTTTATAGAATATTTTGGAAATATTAATGGAAATATTTTATTTTGAGTCCATGGCAGACTGCATTTTCAAACAATGATACTATCCTTAATTCCTATTATACTCTTCCAGCAACATGATTTTGGTGCTTATCCCATTAAGAAGTGCAAACAGTTCCCTCTCTTTGAATCTAAGTGACTTGGTAACTGCAGAGTAAGTGATACTAAGAGGCTTCAACGGTTAGCTCATAGGAGGTGATCTGCACCCACTAAGCTCTCTTGGAATGATCCTGGGACCTTGCTACCATGTTGCGAGAGAACTGCAGCCACACAGAGAGGCCACATGGTCTGCTCAGTAGTTCCAGCTGAAGTCTCACCTTTTGTCTAAATCAAGCACTAGATGTGCGTAAGCAAACTTTAAGATGATCCAAGTCTCCAGCTATGGAGTCACTCTTATCTCAAGTGTTTCTAATTGAGACCTCAGATATTCTGTCACCACTTTGCTCTTTCTGAATTCTTAACACTTAGAATTTGTGAGTATAATAAAGTGATTATTTTATGCTATCAAATTTGGGATTGTTTGCTATCCAGCAATAGTAATTGGGACTCTGCTTGAATTCATATGTTGAATTCAACATAGTTTTATCATAAAAGTTTTAATTTACTTTTGTTTTATATTACTATAAGGGAATTATTAATTTTTAAAAAAGTATATGTTCAGGTAGCTGTATTTGTCAAGGTTATCCAGAGAAACAGAACCAATAGAACAGCACAGGATGTATTTATATCTATATCTGTATGTATCAATCTAGATTTATTTTAAGGAATTGACTCATGTGACTGTAGTAGTTGAAAGACCAAAAATCTGTAGGGCAGACCCAGGGAAGAGTTGATATCGTAATCTTGAACCCAAATGCAGTTTAGAGGCAGAAATCCTCCTCCTGGGGACCTCACTTTTTTGTCATAAGGCTTTCAACTGACTGGATGAGACCACTTACATTGTGGAGGGTAATCTACTTTACTAAAAATCTACTGATTTAAATGTTAACCACATCTAGAAAGGAATAAAAGCCATGTAAGTGGAGAGTGTTAGGAGAACGTCCACTTTTCTCTCTTTTTCTCTCTTGGCCCTGCCCCTGAGGCCAGCCCCAGGTGTGGAACAGTACAGTCATGGCAGCAGCCATGTGAATCCCCAATGGAAAAATCCTTCTCTGGATAAAATAAACTGGTTTAAAAAAACCTCCCTATTCTGATTCTAAAATTTACATGGAATGAAGAAGAGCTAGAATTGCCAAAACAATTTTGAAAAAGAAGAAAAAATGAGAGAACACAGAATTCCTGATTTTAAAATTTGCTGTTAATTGATAGTAAGGAGGGAAGTATGGTATTTGTGAATGGATACATATTTTCACTGTATGTAAACTAAAAATAAAGAATAAAAAATGACAAAATGGTTATACAACAGCAACTTTATATGGCACAATCTGATATACCAAATATTCATTTAGGCAAATATTGTGACATCACAAAATTGGAAGACTAGAAGGAGGAGACATGTCTGTGTCATAAGTGACAAAGTTAAAGAGTTAAATCTTTATCTTTAATTTAAGCAGTCAATGGATAATTTACAATATTAAAACATTCAGTTCAGTTCAGTTCAGTCACTCAGTCATGTCCGACTCTTTGCAACCCCATGAACCGCAGCATGCCAAGCCTTCCTGTCCATCACCAACTCCCGGAGTTCACCCAAACTCATGTCCATTGAGTCAGTGATGCCATCCAACAATCTCGTCCTCTGTTGTCCAATTATTCTCTTGCCCTCAATCTTTCCCAGCATCAGGGTCTTTTCAAATGAGTCAGCTCTGCCCATTACATGGCCTAAGTATTAGAGTTTCAACTTCAACATGAGTCCTTCCAATGAACACCCAGGACTGATTTCTTTTGGATGGACTGGTTTGATCTCCTTGCAGTCCAAGGGACTCTCAAGAGTCTTCTCCAGCACCACAGTTCAAAAGCATCAATTCTTCAGTGCTCAGCTTTCTTTATAGTCCAACCCTCACATCCATACATGACTACTGGAAAAACCATAGCCTTGACGAGACAGACCTTTGTTGGCAAAGTAATGTCTCTGCTTTTGAATATGCTGTCTAGATTGGTCATAACTTTCCTTCCAAGGAGTAAGCGTCTTTTAATTTCATGGCTGCAGTCACCATCTGCAGTGATTTTGGAACCCAAAAAATAAAGTCAGCCACTGTTTCCACTGTTTCCCCATCTATTTCCCATGAAGTGATGGGACCGAATGCCATGATCTTCGTTTTCTGAATGTTGAGTTTTAAGCCAACTTTTTCACTCTCCTCTTTCACTTTCATCAAGAGGCTCTTTAGTTCTTCTTCACTTTCTGCCATAAGGGTAGTGTCATCTGCATATCTGAGGTTATAGATATTTCTCCCGGCAACGTCGACTCCAGCTTGTGCTTCTTCCAGCCCAGTGTTTCTCATGATGTACTCTGCATATAAGTTAAATAAGCAGGGTGACAGTATACAGCCTTGACGTACTCCTTTTCCTATTTGGAACCAGTCTGTTGTTCCACATCCAGTTCTAACTGTTGCTTCCTGACCTGAATACAGGTTTCTCAAGAGACAGGTCAGGCAGTGTGATATTCCCATCTCTTTCAGAATTTTCCACAGTTTATTGTGATCCACACAGTCAAAGGCTTTGGCATAGTCAATAAAGCAGAAATAGATGTTTTTCTGGAACTCTCTTGCTTTTTCCATGATCCAGTAGATGTTGGCAATTTGACCCCTGGTTCCTCTGCCTTTTCTAAAATCAGCTTGAACATCTGGAAGTTCACGGTTCATGTATTGCTAAAGCCTGGCTTGGAGAATTTTGAGCATCATTTTACTAGCGTGTGAGATGAGTGCAACTGTGCAGTAGTTTGAGCATTCTTTGGCATTGCCTTTCTTAGGGATTGGAATGAAAACTGACCTTTTCTAGTCCTGTGGCCACTGCTGAGTTTTCCAAATTTGCTGGCATATTGAGTGCAGCACTTTCACAGCATCATCTTTCAGGATTTGAAATAGCTCCACTGGAATTCCATTACCTCCACTAGCTTTGTTCGTAGTGATGCTTTCTAAGGCCCACTTGACTTCACATTCCAGGATATCTGGCTCTAGGTCAGTGATCACAACATTGTGATTATCTGGGTCATGAAGATCTTTTTTGTACAGTTCTTCTATGTGTTCTTGCCACGTCTTCTTAATATCTTCTGCTTCTGTTAGGTCCATACCATTTCTGTCCTTTATCGAGCCCATCTTTGCATGAAATGTTCCCTTGGTATCTCTGATTTTCTTGAAGAGATTGCTAGTCTTTCCCATTCTATTGTTTTCCTCTATTTCTTTGCATTGATCATTGAAGAAGGCTTTCTTATCTCTTCTTGCTATTCTTTGGAACTCTGCATTCAGATGCTTATATCTTTCATTTTCTCCTTTGCTTTTCACTTCTCTTCTTTTCACAGCTATTTGTAAGGTCTCCTCAGACAGCCATTTTGCCTTTTTTGCATTTCTTTTCCATGGGGATGGTCTTGATCCCTGTCTCCTGTACAATGTCACAAACAGTAGGAAACATCATTTCAAAGTGTGCTATTTTGAAATTTGGGGGTACACAACAGAAGAAATGGTGGAGAATTGAAAGTGGTTGTTTTTATGCAGTGAGATTCTGGGGTGGGGAGACAGGCAAGAATTGTTTGATAATATATTGCACATAAGATTTAGGGCATCATTATATGTAATTGTTCTCTGCCATGTAATATAAAATAATTAGGATTTAAAAGGGTAGGAATTATTCTGGGTTTGGGAAAGAGTGAGTACGAAGACCAGCTCTATGAGGTAACAGTGGGTATGTTGGGTTCTGGGGACAAGGAAAGGCATGAGCTATCTCAACAGGGGGCTGTGTTAGGACAAGTAGTTGGGTCCATCATCAATGCCAGGCTGGGAATTTTGGACTTTGAAGTCTGGAGGTTTTAAGCCCAAGATGAGAAGTAGTTGCCTCTACCTATATGACGTGGGACAAATTGTTTATTTTCCTGGATCTGAGTTTCACCACTGCAAAAATAAGTAAATTACCTTTATGGGTCACTTCAGATTCTATGATGAAACTAAAATTTCAGTATGATTAATCTGCAACACTGAGAATGGGGGGGACCCAAGCAGACATTTCAGTTTGGAGGCTTTAAAGCATTTGTTTTGAGGCCCAGGAGAAAACACTAGGTATTTATTTTGTGAAAGAAATGAAAGATAGCAGTAATGTATAAGACAAAGTTTCTCCAACTCTTTGGTCTTGGGACTGTTAATTTTTTATTTTATTTTTTTTAATTATTGAGGATCCCAAAGAGCTTTTGTTTATTTGGGTTACACTGATAAATATTTACTGTACTAGAATAAAAGCACACATATAGAATCCCACACAATTTTGCATTTCATTTCAGAGGACTCCGAGGCTCCCCTTGTGGCCCACCCATAGATTACAGTGTGAAGACCTCTAGGGTATGCGTTTGAGGTTAGAATAAATGTGCAAAGTAAATCTGATTTTTCCAGAAATTTTTGAATAGTTCTAGAAAACAAACCACCCAACACTGGCTTTATGTTACTGAGCCAAAATGTTCTTTGGTCTAACTTATGTTGCTGGACTAGATGGCCTTTAAGAATCCCTTCAGACTTAAGATTGTATTATTCTATGATTCATCCTTATTGGCTAGTTAGACTGTTCTGATTTCATTCCTTTGTTGCACCACCCTTACTTCACTAGGGTTATGTCCAATTGGCCTCATGTTTATTCCCCAGAAACTGCAGTCATAAATTTATCTTCCAATTTCCTTTGCTTAATTTGGAAAATGTCGAGTGAATTAAAAAGTCTATTTCCAGGGAATAAAAAGCAATGGCAAGTAGCTTATTTATTATACACACACATACTTCTTATGACAAGGAACAAGAGAGGAAGTGTTTTTTGGCCAAAGCATTGCATTTTTACAATTCAGAATTTTTTTTAGCTAGTAAATTCCATTATTCTTTTCTACACCACTTCTCCAATAGTAGAGTCCCTTTAAAAAAGGAGAATAAAACATCTTTATCCAAGTATACATAACAAATGAACAAAGTCTCTGCTTGAGAAAGGCTACAGTACCCTAAATCAGCATGTGCAGATATTTTCAGAAATTCCAAGAGCAAACTGTGACCTTAAACATACCATGTATTTTCTAGGACTTCAGAAAAAATTTGGAGACAGAGAGCTCACCAAACTTCAAATTTGTAGTTATGTAACTTGAAACAGCCAGCTGATCATTAGGAAATGCAGCACTAAATAAGGATTGTCCAAATATAGAAATGTCTGAACAGAAAAAGTGCAGACTTTATTTTAAAATTTTAAGTTTATTATAGAGACAGAATCCAAAGCTCTGAAAAGGCTGACAGGGAGAATTTGTAGGTTTCCTGAGAAGAAAATTAAATTCATATAAGTGGATAACAAACCTGATTCTCTGCCTAAAGTTTTTCAAAGTGAGATTTGGCTTAGCTTCAAAATTAAGTCAACTAATTGGTGTGTTTTCTATTGCCTTTTTGCCTTGTCTTCTTTCCTATTTTTGTACCATTTGTTTAGTCACTAAGTCTTGTCTGACTCTTTTGGGACACCATGGACTGTGGCCCCCTATACCCCCCTGTCCATGGGATTTTCCAGGCAAGAATACCGGAGTGGGTTGCCACTGCCTTCTCTGCTGACCCAGGGATTGAATCTGTGTTTTCTGCATTGGCAGGCAGCTTCAGTACCACTTGGGAAGGCCTCCTTCCTACCAAGCTTGAAATTCCTGGAACGGAATATTCCTGGGGAAATACCCCTTTGCTACCTAGATTGGAATGCTAACCCTCTCCCATCAGCACAGAGCAAATCAGGGCCTTCATGAGTTGACGCCTTGTTTCTGAGGGTAACACACATACTTTGATGTTACTAAGAAGAGAGAGTCACTGGCCTATATCCCTGAATCTCCCCTTCCACACACACCCCACCCCCTTCCCACAGAACACAAATCTAAGTGTTTCCAAGGGCAGGCATAGGTCTAGGAGCACCCAATACTGAGCCATCATTAATACTTGAGCAGTGGAGTGCCCAGATCAAATATCACCTGCCTTATATTTTTTCTATCATTGCTGCAAAGGTATAAGGTTGAGGAAGACCAAGAATTAGTCTTATTGACACCTGACAGGGAGCCCTAGGATGATTCATGAGAGAAGGAGAGGTTTTCCCTCTGACCTGATTATCCATGCTTTCTTCTCTGAAAGATGTTGCTGGACCCCACTCCTAAGCAACACCTGAATTGACAGGTATGAATAAAGCATATCAAAAGCAAAAGAAATGATGTACTGAAAAGTGCAAGCCTGGTAGCTAAGAGTACATTTCCTAGCCTGAATAACATTACCTATCTTATCCACTCAAATTGGGAACATTTTCTTCTGCCTAGCAAAATAAATCTGTGAAATCAAATATACCAAGTGTTGAGAGAAGGTGCATCCAGGGGAAGACACAAATTGCTGGTAAAGTAGAACCAACCCTTTGGCTCTATTATGTGAAATAAACATGTGAACAACCTGCCATGGACAAACACGTTCTGAGCAGTTCTGTTCAGACTTCTAAAAAGCCAGAAACAACCCAAATGTCAACAGGGATACAAATACACACGCTCTGGTCTAGTCATACAAAAGGCTAGTGTATAGCTGCTGCTGCTGCTGAGTCGCTTCAGTCATGTCCGACTCTGTGCGACCCCAGAGATGGCAGCCCACCAGGCTCCCCCTTCCCTGGGATTCTCCAGGCAAGAACACTGGAGTGGGTTGCCATTTCCTTCTCCAATCTAGTATATAGCAGGAAACATCAATGACCTTTATTCCACAGAACTACATGGAGGAATCTTAGAAACATAATGGTAACTGGAAAAAAAAAAAAAAAAAAGGCAAGTTCCAGAACACTGTGCAGTGGGCTTCGTGAATCTGCGGTTTTGCATCCGCAGAGTCAACCAGCCATGGATGGATAATTTGGTTGAACCTGCAGATGCCAAACCTGCAGATAGGAAGGGCTGACTGTATATAGTATGATGTCACCTCTACAAGGTTTCCCAGGTGGTGCTACTGGTAAAGAACTCACCTACCAGTGCAGGAAGGATAAGAGACGCGGGTTCGATACCTGGGTTGGGAAGATCCTCTGGAGGAGGGCATGGCAACCCATGCCTGTATTCTTACCTGGAGAATCCTGTGGGCAGAGGAGCCTGGCAGGCTACATAGGGTCCTGAAGAGTGGGATACAACTGGAGCAACTTAGCATGTACACATTTGTTATAAAACTCCGTAACTAAACACTATGTTGGTTAAGCATACAGACATACATGCTAGGATTATTTTAAAAAGCAAGGGAATGAAAAACATAAAATGTTGGATACAGATGACTTGGGGAGGGGCAGGAGAGGCAGAGATTTAAGGCCAGCAAGGAGCATGGGAATAGAGGTCAATTATCAGGAAGGTTGCAATTCTTGGATTACAGATGCTTTATAAATTAGAAAAAAGATAAAGGAGAAAAAAATCGAAGGGTTGTGGTCTTTCATTATTTCCTGCTCCTAATCAAGGGGAAAAAAAATGAATAAATAGCTGAGAGCCCCAGAGAGGGCCTGATGGTTGGAAAAGTTGTGGTCGTGGCTCTCGTGTACCTCTTGCTGTCTTCAACACAACGTTCTCTTCACAGGAAGTGTCCACAGTAAAGCTCACTTCAATTCCAAACACGAAGTCCTCGTCCAACGGCGCATGGGAGGCTTTTTGGCTGCCACAAGCTGCCCCCAGAGAATCCACTCATTCTGTGCGCTTGTCGACTGTGTCATAGCTCAGCTCAAGTCTCCGCAAGATAAGCTCTTCAAGGCGGAACATTTCCAGCTGTTGTGGTCAGACAGCAGCAGGTTCTTATCTGAGGATAGCAGGGCCATGCGGCACACCGCAGCCGGGGCAGTGTCGGGGAAGCATGTGGTCTCTGTACACAGTAGCAAGGCCCAGTAGACAGCAATTAGCACCAGGAGAATGAAGATGAACGGGGCATATACATAACCTTCATAAAAATGTCACAGCGAAAAAGACTCACAAACCATATGGATCCATGCCTAGGCTCTCCCTGGGATGGCCTTTTACATTACACTAGTCCAAGGGATGGCTTTTAAAAAGAGTTTGTTTTTTTTTTCACTGCTGTGTCTTTCTGACGAGCCCCACCAAAAGAAGTAAAGAAGTAGGCTGCCTCTGTGATGCTGAATGAATCAATCTTGACATTTTGTGGCTTTCTCCACTCCAAGTTTCTGGACCAGCATTCTCATCTGCATCTGTTGATAGGTAATTAAGTAGACAGCTGCCTCTGATACTATTTTCTCTTTTACATTTAGTGAGGTTGTTCTGAACCAATGGGTATTTCAGGTATGTCCTTATTCATTTTCAAAAGACCAGTACTTAAATATTTTTTCTTAGCAAAGAAATAAGCCCTTACTGGCTGATTTAAGCAGAAAAAAAATTTATTTAAAAGGATTTTATGTCACTTGCAAGATAACCAAGATGGCTACAGAATCAGTCCCAAGAAATAGCCATGATATATAATTCTATATATACTTTATACTAAAGTTATATATCATATATACTTTGATGCAGCAATTTCACTTCTAGGTATATATCTATTAGAAATGAAACCTGTTTTCTCCAAAAGATATATCATAGCCCCAAACTGAAATATATTCAAATGTTCATCAACTGTAGAAAGTATAAATAAAATATGAAAAAAAAATATTGTACAATGGAATATTATTCAGCCATGATAACGAATGATAAGTGGAACAACATGAATGAATCTCACATAGAATTGAGTAAGAGAAGCAAGCCAGACTCAAAAAAATGTGTACTGCAATATTACTCCTATGAAAATCAAAGGCAGGCAAAACTAATTTATGATTTTAAAACTCACAACAGTGATTATATTTGGAGAGGAGAGTGGGCGTAGTAATTTTAATGTGCAGGATAAGGATTTCTGGGAATCTGATAAGGTTCTATTTCTTTTTTTAATTTATTTTCAATTGGAGGATAATTGCTTTCCAATGTTGTATTGGTTTCTGCCATACATCAATATGAATCAGCCATTAGTATATATACATCCCCTCCCTCTTGAACCTCTCTCCCACCTCCCATCCCATCCCACCCCTCTAGGCTGTCACAGAACATTGGGTTGAACTCCCTGTGTCATACAGCAAATTCCCACTGGCTATCTATTTTACACAAGATAATGTATATGTTTCAATGCTACTCTCTCAATTCGTCCCACTGCCTCCTTTGCCAGGTTCTCTATTTATTGATCTGTGTGGTCTCATAAGTATGCTCGATTGGTAATTAATTATCAAACTGCACTCTTAGGATTTTTGCACTTTGATGTATGTATGGTAGACTTTATTAAAAACATTTTAAAACTGTTTTTTTCCTTTAATAAAATGTGTGTTATTTAGCAATAGAGATAATGTTATTTACGATAGCCTCTCTTCTTTTCTGTGTGGGATGGAATGATAAGCATTCTTTCCAATATGTACACACTTCTCTCTCTAATTTTTTATTTATGAGAAATCCCCTGTCTTTTATTATTTCCTTTTGTATGTCTTAAGTTGATACTGATGTGGGGCATAGTGCCTTTTCCTTGACTTCTCTCCAAAACACTCACAGAAAGCCAATGTAGGTCATAGATTTTACTTATTTTAGGGGGTAAATGCGGCAAGGCAAGAGGCTTATGCAGATCAGATGGTTTAAAATATAAAGTTCTTACCCTTTAAAGTGTTGCCATTATCCTGATCCTTTCCTCCCACTATGCAATCTCCTGATGGAAATTTTTCACTGCTTATCTCCTCTTCTTGGACTCCCATCCCCATCACATTTCTTCTCTTTGCCAATCTAATGGTTGTTATTGTTGTTTTTTTCTCCTTTCTAGCTAGCTTATGTGAAATCTCCAATATAATTTTTAAAAGGTCACTTTATCTTATACATAGGTTTTACAGACCATATGCTGAAAGCTAATTTCTCATATCAAAAATGTCTCATCAGATTGGCCAAGCGAAAATAGTGTTCTCCACTTTTCTAGGCAGAGTCCTGCTGCTGGCCCTTAAACCGATGATCCTTCTTCACTGTCCTTGATCCCTACACTGTGTTTATTTACACTTATTTTCATAACCATGTAGATTCTAGTGCACTGCCCACATTTAATACATTATCTTTTTTTTAACTGCTGGGAGAGATTGGGGGCAAGAGGAGAAGGGGACGACAGAGGATTAGATGGCTGGATGGCATCACTGACTCGATGGACTGAGTCTGAGTGAACTCCAGGACCTGGTAATGGACAGGGAGGCCTGGCGTGCTGCGATTCATGGGGTTGCAAAGAGTCGGACACGACTGAGCAACTGATCTGATCTGATCTGATAATTGACTTATAATATTATATTAGTTTCAAGTGTTGTCGTACAACATTTTATCTTCTAATTTAAAAATAATGACATCACAAAGCCATGCAGCAGCTCAAAACAACAGAATTCGTTTACTGCTCTTTTGTGTTATTTTCATTTGAGGACTTATTTATTTCTGGAAGACCTTGCCACCCTCTTACAATTTATTGCCAAACCAACATCTTCATGCATATTCATTAATTTTTTAAATTGGCTAAAATATCTTTATATTTGTAGTTTCCTGATGGATATTTTTACATGGAAGTCTGGTTATTGCAACAATTTTATTGTATCTAAAACCCAATTGATATATTCTGCCTATCCATGACACTTGTCCACCATATTGATTATGTCATACTAACTGTAGAGGATGAACAGATAGTGGAAAATGAATTGAATGGTCACTAAGATTGACAAATGGCACAGGAGAGAGAATAAACTCTCAAAAGTTTTAGAGGACCTATTATATTGAAGTTTTTATAGCTCTAATGATCTTGGCTATACAGAAACAATCTTTCTAAGGTGAGGGCAGATCAGATCAGATCAAATCAGTCACTCAGTCGTGTCCGAGTCTTTTTGACCCCATGAATCGCAGCACGCCAGGCCTCCCTGTCCATCACCAACTCCCGGAGTTCACTCAGACTCACATCAATTGAGTCAGTGATGCCATCCAGCCATCTCATCCTCTGTCATCCCCTTCTCTTGCCCCCAATCCCTCCCAGCATCAGAGTTTTTTCCAATGAGTCAACTCTTCACATGAGGTGGACAAAGTATTGGCGTTTCAGCTTTAGCATCATTCCTTCAAAAGAAATCCCAGGGCTGATCTCCTTTAGAATGGACTGGTTTGATCTCCTTGCAGTCCAAGGGACTCTCAAGAGTCTTCTCCACCACAGTTCAAAAGCATCAATTCTTCGGCGCTCAGCCTTCTTCACAGTCCAACTCTCACATCCATACATGACCACAGGAAAAACCATAGCCTTGACTAGATGAACTTTTGTTAGCAAAGTAATGTCTCTGCTTTTGAATATGCTATCTAGGTTGGTCATAACTTTCCTTCCAAGGAGTAAGCGTCTTTTATTTTCATGGCTGCAGTCACCATCTGCAGTGATTTTGGAGCCCCCCAAAATAAAGTCTGACACTGTTTCCACTGTTTCCCCATCTATTTCCCATGAAGTGGTGGGACCGGATGCCATGATCTTTGTTTTCTGAATGTTGAGCTTTAAGCCAACTTTTTCACTCTCCACATTCACCTTCATCAAGAGGCTTTTTAGTTCCTCTTCACTTTCTGCCGTAAGGGTGGTGTCATCTGCATATCTGAGGTTATTGATATTTCTCCTGGCAATCTTGATTCCAACTTGTGTTTCTTCCAGTCCAGCATTTCTCATGATGTACTCTGCATATAGGTTAAATAAACAGGGTGACAATATACAGCCTTGATGTACTCCATTTCCTATTTTGGAACCAGTCTGTTGTTCCACATCCAGTTCTAACTGTTGCTTCCTGACCTGCATACAAATTTCTCAAGAGGCAGATCAGGTGGTCTGATATTCCCATCTCTTGAAGGATTTTCCACAGTTTATTGTGATCCAAACAGTCAAAGGCTTTGGCATAGTCAATAAAGCAGAAATAGATGTTTTTCTGGAACTCTCTTGCTTTTTCCATGATCCAGCAGATGTTAGCAATTTGATCTCTGATTCCTCTGCCTTTTCTAAAACCAGCTTGAACATCAGCAAGTTCACGGTTCACATATTGCTGAAGCCTGGCTTGGAGAATTTTGAGCATTACTTTACTAGCATGTGAGATGAGTGCAATTGTGCAGTAGTTTGAGCATTCTTTGGCATTGCCTTTCTTTGGGATTGGAATGAAAACTGACCTTTTCCAGTCCTGTGGCCACTGCTGAGTTTTCCAAATTTGCTGGCATATTGAGTGCAGCACTTTCACAGCATCATCTTTCAGGATTTGAAATAGCTCCACTGGAATTCCATCACCTCCACTAGCTTTGTTCGTAGTGATGCTTTCTAAGGCCCGCTTGACTTCACATTCCAGGATATCTGGCTCTAGGTCAGTGATCACACCATCGTGATTATCTGGGTTGTGAAGATCTTTTTTTATAGTTCTTCTGTGTATTCTTGCCACCTCTTCGTAATGTCTTCTGCTTCTGTTAGGTCCATACCATTTCTGTCCTTTATCAAGCCCATCTTTGCATGAAATGTTCCCTTGGTATCTCTAATTTTCTTGAAGAGATCTCTAGTCTTTCCCATTCTGTTGTTTTCCTCTATTTCTTTGCATTGATTGCTGAAGAAGGCTTTCTTATCTCTTCTTGCTATTCTTTGGAACTCTGCATTCAGATGTTTATATCTTTCCTTTTCTCCTTTGCTTTTCGCTTCTCTTCTTTTCACAGGTATTTGTAAGGCCTCCCCAGACAGCCATTTTGCTTTTTTTGCATTTCTTTTCCATGGGGATGGTCTTCATCCCTGTCTCCTGTACAGTGTCACGAACCTCAGTCCATAGTTCATCAGGCACTCTATCTATCAGATCTAGGCCCTTAAATCTATTTCTCACTTCCACTGTATAATCATAAGGGATTTGATTTAGGTCATACCTGAATGGTCTGGTGGTTTTCCCTAATTTCTTCAATTTAAGTCTGAATTTGGCAATAAGGAGTTCATGATCTGAGCCACAGTCTGCTCCCAGTCTTCTTTTTGCTGACTGTATAGAGCTTCTCCATCTCTGGCTGCAAAGAATATAATCAATCTGATTTTGCTGTTGACCATATGGTGATTTCCATGTGTAGTCTTCTCTTGTGTTGTTGGAAGAGGGTGTTTGGTATGACCAGTGCATTTTCTTGGCAAACTCTGTTAGTCTTTGCCCTGCTTCATTCCGTATTCCAAGGCCAAATTTGCCTGTTACTCCAGGTGTTTCTTGACTTCCTACTTTTGCATTCCAATCCCCTATAATGAAAAGGACATCTTTTTTGGGGTGTTAGTTCTAAAAGGTCTTGTAGGTCTTCATAGAACCATTCAAGTTCAGCTTCTTCAATGTTACTGGTTGGGGCATAGACTTGGATTACTGTGATATTAAATGGTTTGCCTTGGAAATGAACAGAGATCATTCTGTCATTTTTGAGATTGCATCCAAGTACTGGCTTTCGGACTCTTTTGTTGACCATGATGGCTACTCCATTTCTTCTGAGGGAGCCGTGGCTGTGCGGGCTCAGGAGGGCCTAGAGGAGGTATCCCACGTTGAAGGTCAGGAAGGGCGGCAGTGAGGAGATACCCCTCATCCAAGGTAAGGAGCAGCGGCTGCGCTTTGCTGGAGCAGCCGTGAAGAGATATCCCATGCCCAAGGTAAGAGAAACCCAAGTAAGATGGTAGGTGTTGCAAGAGGGCATCAGAGGGCAAACACACTGAAATCATACTCACAGAAAACTGGTCAATCTAATCACAGTAGGACCACAGCCTTGTCTAACTCAATGAAACTAAGCCATGCCCATGGGGCAACCCAAGACAGGTGGGTCATGGTGGAGAGATTTGACAGAATGTGGTCCACTGGAGAAGGGAATGGCAAACCATTTCAGTATTCTTGCCTTGAGAACTCCATGAACAGTATGAAAAGGCAAAATGATAGGATACTGAAAGAGAAACTCCCCAGGTCAGTCGGTGCCCAATATGCTACTGGAGATCAGTGAAGAAATAACTCCAGAAAGAATGAAGGGATGGAGCCAAAGCAAAAACAATAACCAGCTGTGGATGTGACTGGTGATAGAAGCAAGGTCTGATGCTGTAAAGAGCAATATTGTATAGGAACCTGGAATGTCAGGTCAATGAATCAAAGCAAATTGGAAGTGGTCAAACAAGAGATGGCAAGAGTGAATGTCGACATTCTAGGAATCAGTGAACTAAAATGTACTGGAATGGGTGAATTTAACTCAGATGACCATTATATCTACTGTAAATCAACTATACCCCAATATAGTAAACAATGAAAGAAGCTCAATGCTTTGTGGGCCTTTGGAATCTAAGGCAACATATGCTACTCGTGGGAACAATGCTCTGACTCACAAAAGGCTCTCAGCTTTGAGTGCTACCCAGAATAAGGCAAAATTGTGTACAAATCCAGACTCAGTGAGAGCTGTTCGGCACTTGGGCCATTTGCCTTAAGATCTGAGAGTCTCAGGTTATCCATGGTGGTTAAATATGCAAGGTAGAATATCTATTGAGTTCTACCAAAAAGGTCACAGTTCAGACATCTAGAATTCTAGAACAAAGTCATGGGTGCTTTAGCAGAGAGCTAAGTATTTGCTGTTTTAAAATAGTTCCTGGTGTGCTGTTTTTCCTTGGTAGAAATTGACTTTAGAATTTGAGTGACTCAGATGATAAAGAAACTGCCTGCAATGCGGGAGACCTGGGTTTGATCCCTGGGTTGGGAAGATCCCCTGGAGGAGAGCATGGCAACCTACTCAGTATTCTGGCCTGGAGAATCCCCATGGACAGAGGAGCCTGAGAAGCTGCAGTCCATGCATGTCTGCAAAGAGTCAGACACGACTGAGTGACTAAGCACAGCACAGCACATGATACAGGGAAGGACTGGTTGAAACCCTAGATGTAGCACAGTCCCTTGAGATGCCAGGAAGTTTTCTGACAGTATGTCCATTAAATCAGATCCCTTTCACCACTGAGGAAGTAGTGAGGTCCCAGTCAGTACTGACACTTAATAGAGATATGGGTTTACTTTATGTATAAACCTTGTCTCAGCAAGCAACACCATCTTAGAAATTACAAAATGCCAATCCATTTTTATCATATCCCATATAACAGTGACTCGGATGAAGGTACTCATTTTGTGGCAAGAGACAAGTAGCTCCAGACTATATATATATATATTGCTTAGAAGCATCTCAGCTAATGCACCAAGGTGGGTAGCCATAGTCTGGGATGTAGCATATTTGCTATCCAATATCTGATATTTGGTGCTGAGTTGTCAGAAAAATTGGACCCAGGAACCAAAGAGAGGTAATACAGAACCTTCTCACCATCAGTGACTGTCTTTTGGAATTCGAGTTTTCTATTTCTGCCCTGCCAGATCAAAAGTCTCAGTTCCCAGGAAGTGAACATGTATGCTAGAGGATACTGGAAGATTCCTCTGAACTAAAATTCTACCTCCCACATGGTCATTTTTGGTTTTTCGTGTCACCAAATAAAGGATTAACTTAAAGTGATTGACTCTAATTTTCTTGAAGATCTAGGGTTGCTGCTCTCTGATGGAAAAGAGGGAAGTTTGCCTGGACTGAAGGGTATTTGGGGATGTCTTTGGGGGTTCTGTGCTCAGTAATAATGATAAATGGATGCCCAGCAACCACAGCTTTAGAAGAGAAATGCATTAAGACCTGAGACCCTTTAAGGAGGACAGTCTAGGTCATCACACTGGACAAGCAACCTAGACAAGTTGAGGCACTGGCAAAGGGTAAAGGAGTTCTAGAATGAGTAGTAGAAGAGTGAGATGGTAAGTATCAATTTCAGCATCAGTTGTAGCAGCAGAGAATGCAACTTTTTGCATTAAGATTCTTTAGTATCAAGTATGAATCTTCATAAATATTGCAAGTGGTCATGACGTAGAAAGGAACTCTGAAGAACTTGACTTAATGGAATTAATTGATGGGGGACATAAGAAGATCTTAAGGTGCAAAGGATACACAACATCATATATTTCTTGTATCCTGCTTCATATATTCTCTGCAGATTTGTACCAGCTTTGCTCAGGTGTTTCTTAATGCTTGTGCCACATAACTCTCACTTTCTGCTTCAAGACACTTCTGATACTGCAAAATGAGATGTGTGCATGACTCTGGACCTTCATGAGCACACAAACGTGAACTGCAAGGGAGTGAGCCCACTCTTAACTAATGAGGGGAATGGAGCCAATTAATAAATACTTCTCTTGTTTTTTCCCCCAGTTGGACAATCTGAGATATATTCCATGAAGTGCCTGGGAATTTTTGATAGGATGGTGCAGTATTACCCATAGTAATGGCCAATTCAACATGCACCCTTTAATTAGCTTTCCCTTTCTCCCTATCTCACTCCCTATGTCCTCCTTCCTTTCTCCCTGAGATTACTCCCTGAATAAACTATCAGTATGAAAGACATTGTCTTAGAGTGTCTTTTTTTTTTTTTTGAGAAATCTAGGCCAAATATATTAGAGGAGAGATCAAAGCTGAAGAAATAAAGTTGATCAAATTTTTATTTCACTTCACCCCAAAGGAATTGTAAGAAATTTTGTAGGCACGGGTATCATGCATTTCTTATGTGAATCTTTAGATGTGAAGCTGGAAAAGTTTAGCTGCCTAAAAGATATGGGGTCATTATTAGCCTCCATTTTCCAAGAATACAGTGAAGTTTTAGTGGTCTACATCTACCCAATTTGCTCCTCAGAGAACCCTCAAGAAATTGTTTTTGTAGTCACATTACATAAGAAACTATATCTATAGCCAAGACTAAATTCTATGCTCACTTTATCAACATCATTAAAAAGTTTCTCCTGTGTTTGACAAGTATAATATCAATAAATCAATTTTAGTGGTTTAACATTAAAACCTGGTCTCTTTTTTGGTTGGGTCTGAAACTAATAGCACATCATTTATAATACACTCTGAACCAAGAATGCCCTCTTATAAAATTTCTCAGTTTGTTTTTCTTCTGTAGAACAATATCCCTGTAAACTGTAGAGAATCCATTGTTAAAACATTAAATCTCTCTTTGATGATTTTAGCTATACTAAGGAATAAAGTAATTTTGGTTCAAATGTAAGAGAAACCTCTCTATCTTTCTTTTAATTCTGTCTGTCTCACTACAGAAGGGTCTAAGTATTAATTTAGGTATTCATCAACTTTAAATAATGAAGGAGTATTTAGGTGCCAATAATTTCCAAATCCATCTTGAATATATCAGTATTTGATAAGAGAAAAGAATGATGACGTTATTCAGTTCAGTTCAGTTCAGTCGCTCAGTTGTGTCCGACTCTTCATGACCCCATGAATCGTAGCACGCCAGGCCTCCCTGTCTATCACCATCTCCCGGAGTTCACTCAAACTCACGTCCATCGAATCAGTGATGCCATCAAGCCATCTCATCCCCTTTTCCTCCTGCCCCCAATCCCTCCCAGCATCAGAGTCTTTTCCAATGAGTCAACTCTTCACATCAAGTGGCCAAAGTACTAGAGTTTCAGCTTCAGCATCATTCCTTCCAAAGAAATCCCAGGGCTGATCTCCTTTAGAATGGACTGGTTGGATCTCCTTGCAGTCCAAGGGACTCTCAAGAGTCTTCTCCAACACCACATTTCAAAAACATCAATTCTTCGGCACTCAGCTTTCTTCACAATCCAACTCTCACATCCATACATGACCATTGGAAAAACCATAGCCTTGACTAGACGGACCTTTGTTGGCAGAGTAATGTCTCTGCTTTTCAATATGCTATCTAGGTTGGTCATAACTTTTCTTCCAAGGAGTATTAATGTCTGCTTTATTCTTACCCTTAATTGTTTTAAACCAAGGCAGCATGTCTGGGCTTAATAATACTTCCCTGATGGATCAGTGGTAAAGAATCTGCCGGATGCGGATTCTATCCCTGGGTTGGGAAGATCCCCTGGAGGAGGAAATAGCACCTCACTCCAGTATTCTTACTTGTGAAACCTCATGGACAGAGGAGCCTGGTGAGCTACAGTCCATGGATGGGGTTGCAAAAGAGTCAGACATGACCTGATGACTAAACAACAAGAAGAAAAGAAAAGCAGTGCCTCAAGAATAATTAGAAAATCAATTTGAAAATCTTGACTCTATAATCTCTCTACATCACACCTGAGTCTGCCCTTCAAAGCAAAAACATCTAAAGGTCTCTCTGATTCCCTTTCCCTCCCTCCACCTCACCTAGAAAAATATGTGAAGAAATTGCTTCACTTAAAAACTCAGTCTAGGAATTTCCTTAGTGGTTCAGTGGCTAAGACTCTGTACTCCCAGTGCAGGGGTCCTGAGTTCCATCCCTGGTCAGGGAACTAGATCCCACATGTTGTAACTAACATCTGGCAAATAAATATATAATATCTGGCAAATAAATATATAAGATTTTTTAAAATTCAATCTTTCCAAATGTGATGAAGTCTGTTGTTATTTTTGTTTAGTCACAAAAACATAAATCCAATTTTCACCTGACCAGGCAACTGATAATTTAAAATTGTACACCAATTTGAATTCATCTGAAATATTTTTAGATGAAAATGAAAGAAGTTTTGAAAGTATAAGTGGATGAGAAACACAGAAAATTTTATCATTTATATAAAAGAAAAATGACTTCACTTCTACATAATTATTGCAAAAATTTAATGCAAAATTTGAGTCCTGAGTCAACTGAGTAACCCACCACACCTAGACCAATTATATTTTCCAGATTAAAAAAAAATGACTTTTGTATGAATTCTATGTGTGAGAGGTATCCAAAAGGTATTGATATTCTTAGAACATATTGATATTTTATAGAGGTTAAAAAGCATAATTTATATCCAACTACCCACTAAATCTACACCATAAGATCATTACACCTAGAAAATAAAATTTAGCCACCACTGGTAACTTTTTAAAATACAATAAAGCAAAAACCAATATAATGAGCATATAAGACTAAGTATTTGTTCGCTTTTTTGCCATTTTTAATATATTTGTGAGCATTGTTTCTACACATATGCTGTACTTTTATACATATTTATTTAGTCATAAAGAATTCGTATCACTTTTTAAATGTTGTACAAGTGACAGCATATTGGATGTATTCTTTCTACAACTTCTTTCAGCATTATGTTTTTGAGATTTTTTCATATTGAAATCTTGTTTTAGTGGTTGAGAAGTTTCCACTGTATGTCATTTTTAGTTTACTCTGGTTTATTTGATTTTTATTTAACAATCAGCAATTCATTGTCTCTTTATGCACAGGTGCTAAAATAGCTGGGCTACAGGGTGTGCAACTTGAATTTTATTAGATGTAGAACGCAGCGTGGTATACAGTATGTATGTTGTTTGTGTGAGTTCAGATCATTTACCCTTACCCTCTTCGACTGTTTCTTGATCTCTAAAATGATAATAGCAGTAGTAACTGCGAATGACAGACTGCCTGTTATACTCCAGTATCCATTATCCTCTTTATCCTTAGAAGAGTTTCAGGTATATACAAAGCCATCCAGATAATGGCTACACTTTTAACATTCTTCCTAGGTGTGGACATATGACTACATTCTGGGTCCTTCTCCTCTTCCTGCTATCTAAGAATGGTTGGAGACACAAAGAGAGAGAGAGAGAGAAAACTTATCCCTAGAGATGGAAGCTCTGTCTTGAAATCTTGAACCTGGCAGAGCTGTCCCATTAGCCATCTACTGCTGGACTTTCATAAGGAGGATAAATAGACTCTTATTTAACCACTGGATTTTTATTAGTCTCATTTTTATAGCAGTTCAGTTTACACCCTAAGAATTCATAATTTGTGGCATTGTTGTACTAAATTACAAACTCTAGAACAGTGCTCAATAAGTATCAATTATTTTGTTATCATTACAGTGCCAAATGGCTCTCTAAGGTGTTTCACTAATTTATAAACTTAACAGCAGGAGACCCAGGTTTAATTCTTGGGGTGGAAAGATCCTTTAGAGAAGGAAATGACAACCCACTCCAGTATTTTTGCCTGGAGAATCCCATGAATAGAGGGGCCTTGGAGCCTGGTAGGCTACAGTCCATGGAGTTGCAAGAGTCAGACCTGACATAGCGACTAAACCTCCACAGCAGTGCATGACTCTTCACACTTCACTGAGTTTTTTATATTTATGTAAATTGATGGATGTAAATTGCTTTTTATTAATTCATATTTTCTTAGTATGCTTTTTAAAAATGAAGAATGACAAGCATTTATAAAAGTGTACAAATCCTTAGCATATGGCTTAATGAGCATTTAAGCACACATGTATTATCAGAACCAAGAATACCTGGTTTCCTTGTGCCTCCTCCCAAATACTACCCCTGCCGTCCCCAAAGGTAACATTATCCTGAATTTTAAACACATAAATGTTAGGGACAAAACTGTACTCCCCCTCACTCACATGCTGAAGTTCTAACCCCTAGGACCTCAAATATGACTGTGTTTGGAGATAGAATCTTTAAGGAGTAATTAAGTTAAAAAGAGGTCATCAGGGTGGACCCTAATCCAACATGACTGATGTTCTTATAAGAAGAGGAGATTAGGACACAGATAGGTTCAAAGGGAAGACAGTGTGAAAACACAAGGATAAGATGGTCTAGAAACCAAAAGAGAGAGGTCTTAGAAGAAATCAATCTGCCAACTTGAATTTCTAGTCTCCGTAACTATGAGAAAATGAATGTCTGTTGTTTTAGATATTCAGTTTGTGGTCCTTTGTTATGGCAGCCCTAAAAAAAAAAAAACTAATAATGGTAGATTAGTTTTGTTCAAAATGATCTAGTATAAAAATCGATATCAGATTCGGAATCTTTTGTTTAGATCTTTTCAATAAACATTGTATTTTATTGAGATTTACTGCAGCGTTGAACATGGTGGTAGTTGGTCTATCTTGTTACTCTATGGTATTTCATTATATGTGTATAAAAAATTATTTATCCAATTAATGCTGACAAGCATTTGAGTCATTTCCAAAGTTTGGCTATTGTAGATTATTGCTCTTAAGATTCTTGCTATCTTTTGGTGAACATGTGTTCATCTCTCTGGGGTACTGGTGTAGGAATAGAACATCTGAATCCTGGTATGTATCTATGTTCAATCTTGTAGATTCAGCCAAAAACTTTTCTAAAGTAGTTTCACCAATCTACACTTTCAGAGGCAGTGCTTTCCAGTTGTTCCACATTCTTTTCAGCATGAGGCATTGTCTGTACTTTTTTTTATTTTGGATATTCTGATGTGTAATAAATTCATTGTGAATTTAATATATATTTCCCTAACTACTAATGAGACTAAGCACTTGCTTTCTCTAGTAGTATGTGGCCAATTTTATACTTGAAAAGAATGTGTATTCTATGTGCAGAGTCCTCTAATATTTCAAGTCCATTATATTGCTTACTTATGCTGCTGAAGTGTCCATATCCCTATGAATTTTTGTAATAAAATGTCCCAATGATTATGGATTTGTCAGTTTCTTCTCTATATTCTGTGAGTTATTGATTTATGTATTTTGAGCCTTTATGAATTGTTATATATGCCTAGGAGATTGGACTTTTTTTCATTTTGAAATGTTCCACTTTATTTATAGCAGTGATTCTTATAGTAAAGTCTCCTTTTTCTAGCAATAGTACAGTTATAGATTGGTACATTTTATTTTGGCTAATGCATATGTATCTTTTTTCATTCTTTTTTAAAAAATTGCTTTCAACATTTCTACAGTCTTACATTGAAGATACATCTTTTGTGTGTTATAAATGGCTGACTTTAAAAAAATTCAATTTAACAAATTTTGTCTTTTAATCATGGTATTCACACTACTTGCATTTAACAAATAGCTATTATGTTTAGTTTTAAACTACCATTTTAATTTATTTTCTATATATTTTTCTTTTGCCTTTTCTTGTCTTCTTTTAGATTAATCAAGTATTTGGTAAATTATTCCATACTTTTCTTCTATTACTTTGTTATTCATTATTATACTATTCTTTAGCTGATTAGCCTAAGGATTAAAACATGAATGCTTGATTTGTTACATTTTAATACAAACTGTTACTTTTAGCCTTTCCCCAATAATGCTTTTATCCTTTTTCCAGCTTTTGTTGTTATGTCTTTTGCATCTTCAAATATTTAAACCACACAATATATAAATGATATTTTAGACATTCATTCAGATGTATTCAAATATTTATTCTTTTGATGGTCTTTGTTTTTCCCTGCATTTATATGCAGACTTTCTACCTAAAGAATTTAATAAATTTTAGTGTGTGTAGTTCTGCATGTGACTGTCAGTTTTTTATATTTGAAAATATACTTATTTTACTTTAAATTTTTATGGATATTTTTTCTGTATGTATAATTCTAGATAAGTAGGCATTTCTTCTGGTATTTAAAAAAATATTATTTTCTTCTAGTTCCTAACATCTGTGTTGCATATTTAGCCATTAGTCTGTTTCTTGCTTTTCTGAGGGTAACAGATTTTCTTTCTGGGTGCATCTGACAGTTTCTCTGTATTTGTGATTATATGTCTGAATCTTTGATGTGCCAGTAGTTTCACTGTGATGTATATCTTTGTGGACTTGCTTTCTTGTGGTTCATAAAATTTCTTGAGTATGTGGCTTGATATTTTCTACATTTATATGTAAATTCTTAGTCATATTCTTCAAATGTTTTGTTCCACTTTATCTCTTATCTCCTTCTACACATCGGTTCAGTTCAGTTGCTCATGTCCGACTCTTTGTGACCCCATGAACTGCAGCACCCCAGGCCTCCCTGTCCATCACCAACTCCTGGAGTCCACCCAAACCCATGTCCACTGAGTTGGTGATGCCATCCAACTATCTCATCCTCTGTCATCCCCTTCTCCTCCTGCCTTCAGTCTTTCCCAGCATCAGGGTCTTTTCCACGTCAGACATTGATTACATGTTAGACATTTCACCAGGTCCAGTATGTTTCTTATTATATATTCTATACTTATCCTGACTTTACTTCATTTGAGCTATTACCTGTCAATCTATCTTCTAGTATACCAGTTTAACAGCACCCAGCCTACTGTTAAACCAATCTATTGAGTCCTTAATTTTGGTTATTATCTTTTTTCCAAGCTAGAATTTCTATTTGATTCTTTTCTCTGGATTCTAGTTCTCTATTAGGAGTCTCTCTTGTCCTGTACTTTTAAAAAATATTAACCACAATTATTTTTAACTCTGTATCTGATAACCTTAATATTTGAATCTCTTATTGACCTGTTTTTATTTTATCTTTTCTTTTTTTACCTTTTGTTCTATGTAATTTGGTTCTCTTTCTGGTATGATTGGTTGTTTTAAATGGATGTCCATCATTGTATATGGAAAGTTTTAAAGATAAATTGACACCCATGATAATAATATTATTTTCCTACAGAGAGGACTAACTATTGTTTCTGGTAGACAATTAAAATAGAAGTAGGTCATCTAAATCTATTTTGGATTGAGCTAATTTCAGATATTTTTCAGTAATATTCTAGTTTCCTTAGTCCCAAGGATAGTTCTTCTGGAGCTCAGCTTTTCTGAACACCCAGCTGAGTGTCTAGGGCAGTTTACCAGGATCTGGTAAACTGGTGAGCCCTGAACTTCAGATTTTGTCTCCCCAGTCCTTGTGATTGTTGGAAATTCTGAAGTTTCTTAACCTCTTAGGGACCAGTTTTTGTTTGGCTTTTGACCTCTTGGCTGAAAGTTACAAATAGGCAAATACTGGCAAGTATTTCAACAGAGCAGATAACAGTGAATATTGAACTTACCTCTTTGTGATTTCTTTCTTTTTGGAATCTTGGCTCCTCAGGTCCTAACTGTTGTGATTGCTCTCTGAAGTCTTAAAACAGATTTTAAAAATTTTCCAGACTTTTTGTTGTTTTATATTAAAAGATTTAGTCTTATGCAAGTTGAACAGCTGTAGCCAGATGCACACACCCTCTGCCTGTTATTTTAATTTGCATGCCCATGTATTGTAGTGAGGTTGGGGATGTTTGTTTTTTGTATATTTACTGATCATTGTGTTTTCTTCTCTGTATATCCTTTGCCCACTTTTTACTGGATTGTTTCTTGGCTGATAACATTTGAAGAACTCCAGATACTACTTAGGGGAAAGGAAGCTATGTCTGCAGATATCTTCCTCTAGTCTGTGACTTGTCTCAATTTTTTTATGTTGCCTTTTGTCACACAGAAATTTTCAGTGTTAATAGATAAATTTAAAACATCTTTTTCTTTATGGTTTGTGGGTTTTGTGTCTGGTTTAATAAATTTTTCTGTATCCTGATGTTATAAAGATATCCTCTCCAGTTTTCTCCCTAAAGTTTTGCAGTTTTATTTTTATATTGAGGCCTTTAATTTACCAGGCACTTACTTTTTCTGTGTTTTATCATGTAAGAATAACCAAGTGTTCTAACACCATTATCAAATGCCAACTACTTCCCAACTGTTTGATACTATCACTGTCAGTGTTTCTTTGTAAGATAAATTTTAGTGTTTTTAATGTATTGATGTCATTAGTTTCTTTTTATGTTCACATAACTACCTATGGACAGTGATCACATTTCATGGTTCTTTGACTCTCGCAAACTCTTTAATTTTTATAAAAATTAAGTACAATGAAATATTTGTTAATAGATATATTGACCTAGATTGAGTGATGCTACATATTGATAGGAAACATAGCATTTTCTACCCATGACAATATTTTAGTTCAGTTCAGTTCAGTTCAGTCACTCAGTTGTGTGACCTCATGGACTGCAGTACACCAGGCCTCCCCGTCCATCACCAACTCCTGAGCTTACTCAAACTCATGTCCATCGAGTTGGTGATGCCATCCAACCATATCATCCTCTGTCGTCTGCTTCTCCTGCCTTCAATCTTTCCCAGCATCAGGGTATTTTCAAATGAGTTAGCTCTTCTCTTCAGATGGCCAAGTATTGGAGCTTCAGTTTCAGCATCAGTCCTTCCAATGAATATTCAGGACTGATTTCCTTTAGGATGGACTGGTTGGATCTCCTTGCAGTCCAAGGGACTCTCAAGAGTCTTCTCCAAGAGTTCAAAAGCATTAATTCTTCTGCACTCAGATTTGTTTATCATCCAACTCTCACATCCATACATGACTACTGGAAAAACCATAGCTTTGACTAGACGAAATTTTGTTGGCAAAGTAACAAAGTCTCTGCTTTTTAATATGCTGTCTAGGCTGGTCATAGCTTTTCTTCCAAGGAGCAAGTGTCTTTTAATTTCATGGCTGCAGTCACCATCTACAGCGATTTTCAGTTCAGTTCAGTCGCTCAGTTGTGTCCGACTCTTTGCGACCTCATGAATCACAACACACCAGGCCTCCCTGTCCATCACCAACTCCTGGAGTTCAATCAAACTCATGTCCATTGAGTCGGTGATGCCATCCAGCCATCTCATCCTCTGTTGTCCCCTTCTCCTCCTGCCCCCAATACCTCCCAGCATCAGGGTCTTTTCCAATGAGTCAACTCTTTGCATGAGGTGGCCAAAGTATTGGAGTTTCAGCTTCAGCATCAGCCCTTCCAGTGAACACCCAGGACTGATCTCCTTTAGGACAGACTGGTTGGATCTCCTTGCAGTCCAAGGGACTCTCAAGAGTCTTCTCCAACACCACAGTTCAAAACCATCAATTTTTCAGCACTCAGCTTTCTTCACAGTCCAACTCTCACATCCATACATGACCACTAGAAAAACCATAGCCTTGACTAGACGGACCTTTGTTGGCAAAGTAATATCTCTGCTTTTCAATATACTATCTAGGTTGGTCATATCTTTCCTTCCTAGGAGTAAGTGTCTTTTAATTTCATGGCTGCAATCACCATCTGCAGTGATTTTTAAGCTCCCCAAAATAAAGTCTGACACTGTTTCCACTGGTTCTCCATCTATTTCCCATGAAGTGATGGGACCAGATGCCATGATCTTAGTTTTCTGAATGTTGAGCTTTAAGCCAATTTTTTCACTCTCCTCTTTCACTTTCATCAAGAGGCTTTTGAGTTCCTCTTCACTTTCTGCCATAAGGGTGGTGTCATTCTGCCTATATGAAGTTATTGATATTTCTCCCAGCAATCTTGATTCCAGCTTCTAGTTCATCCAGCCTGGCATTTCACATGATGTACTCTGCATATAAGTTAAAAAAGCAGGGTGACAACATATACAGCTTTGACATACTCCTTTCCCGATTTGGAACCAGTCTGTTGTTCCATGTCCAGTTCTAACTGTTGCTACTTGACCTGCATACAGATTTCTCAGAAGGCAGGGCAGGTTGTCTAGTATTCCCATCTCTTTAAGAATTTTCCCGTTTGTTGTAATTCACACAAAGGCTTTGATGTAGTCAATAAAGCAGAAGTAGATGTTTTTCTGGAACTCTCTTGCCTTTTCTGTGATCCAACGGATGTTGGCAATTTGATCTCTGGTTCCTCTGCCTTTTCTAAATCCAGCTTGAACATCTGGAAGTTCATATATAAATATGACAATATTTATACTCTTGATTTCTATCAAATATTGCAACATGTACAAAAAATATCTACTTGTGGTGACTCTAAAATGAATCTCTAGAGAAATATTATTAGTATTAGTTAAGATTTATTGGTTAATGGTTATGTGCTTGGCATTGTTCTGAAAACTTTGCTAACTCTATGTACGTTAACTTTATATATGTTAACTCACTTATCAGAAACCTATGACTCAGGAACTACTATTAATCAACATTTTTAAGATAAGAAAAATAGAATCACACAGTAGTGAATTTTTACTCAGGTTTATAAAGACAGGCAATGCAGAACCATTTTATTTAAATCCACTTTATTTTAACATGAAAAATAGATGAGGTATTGCTATTATAAAACTTTACAGTAAACAATAAATTATAAAATATTTCTAAATAGATTTATATTTTTTCTGCAAAATATGTTCACACTTATATTTCAGTTTTTGAATAGTTATCATATTCATTGATAATAATTAATCAGAAATATAGTGACCTGTGGCTTTGTACAAGGTGTTAAAATGAACTCTAATTTGCTTGAATCTACATACAATGTTGGTCTGTTTGCATTCACTGCTCTTTACTTGATAACAGCTGCATTCAAGGGATAATTCACTTCATGTGTGCACTGATGGTTAAAAACACATTTCACATAAATGGAATAAAGAACATTTAATAGACTAAGTTCTATGCATGTGAAAGCCAACAGCAATATTAGAAATGGTGTTTATTTTATAGCCCAGAAACTGCATTTTAAATGCTAGTATATGTTTATATGACAGTTCTATTAAATATAAAAGAGTCCCATTACAAGGGAAGTCCTTTACATAGATTTTTATGTGGTCTAAATAGCATACCCAGCCCTGCAACTCCTCATGTGAGACATTTTTAGAACCTTATTTATGTTAAAGCCATAACAAACTAGCAACTAGAAAACTATAATGGGCACAAACGGCTAATAAAAAGAGATTGTTGAAAATACTTCTTAATAGCAACTTAGGAAGAATCTTGATGAAACAAAGTCAAGTCCAGTGTCTCTGGAAGCCTGCCACCCCAGTAATCACAGGCCACAGGTACTCCCCCTTTTCCATCTTTGTTGCTTTCTTGGCTGGAAACTAAAGAGTGAATAAACTCTAAGATTGGTATTTGCCCTACTTTTCATCCTTACTGCCTACCGAACCAGAGGTGCTCTGGAAAAATTCTTAGGATTGTTTTTCCTCCCTGTGATGATTATTTACTAGATGGTTTCTCTGGAGAAGTAGGGCAGATACTCCAAAACTGGTCAAAGGGGGAAGGGTGCCAGCTTGCATGCACACATGAATCTGTATACGTGTGCAAGTGTGTGCATGTGTATTATATATGTAAAGCCCGGACACTTGAAATCTGGATCACTTCTCAGCTGAACTGCTGTGTTTAGACAAGCTGGCTAAAATGAACAGGTCAAACCCTTTATTTATAGAGTACAAACTATTTGATCTGGAGTAGATATCAGCTCTACAGTCAAACATGTGGGCCGAAGTCATTTTTATTGCTACATCTTGCAGAATTCTGAAATGGTTCATGCAGTCACCCATGTGAGCTAAGGAAAAATTCCCACAGAAGAGTGGGCCAATCAAGTGTGAAATGCTGCTTGGATCACTAAAAAAAGCCAGTGTGTATTTATATAAGTGAAAGTGTAAAGCAGTGAAAGAAGAATGATTTTAATTTCTTATTTATGGCCACACTGGGTCTTCATTGCTGCTCGTGGGCTTTCTCTAGCTGTGGTGCTGAGGCTTCTCATTACAGTGGCTTCTCTTGTTGCAGAGCACAAGCTCTAGGGCACACATAGGTTCAGTAGTTGTGGCGCACAGGCTTAGTTGCTCCACGGCACATGGGGTCTCCTTGGATGAGGGATTGAACTCACATCTTCTGCATTGGCAGGCAGATTCTTAACTACTGGGCCACCAAGGAAGTCCAAGAATGACTTTAATTTCTGAACCGCAGGAATCTCCTAATGAATTTTTCTCACCCAGAGGTCCACTGCTAGGACAGTAGCTGAATCTGGCACAAAAGCAATGCTCTCTCTGTGAAATATAGAGATACTGGAAACCTATGGAATACAGTTTGAAAACTACTCACCTATTGGAGTTATCTGTGCCATAAGAAGCATGGTTCAAAAACCATTCATTTTTGGGAGTTGGATCAAGATCAGTGATATTTGTCTCTAGCCCAGTGTGGAAATTCATTCCCCTACACTCCTGATGAAGGGCCTCCAGTCTATTTTTGAACTCACAGTATTGGGAAGCTCATGACCTTAAATTTTTCTAGCTTTACTTGTATGAAAAATTTTTATAAGACAGTTCCCAACCCATGCATGCTTAATTTTTATAATCATGTCACTTAAATGAAAATGACCACCCAAGAACAGCTGGCTCATCTTAGAAGTTTCCCACTGCCATTCTTGGAATTTCCTTGTGACAGGGAAAATTACACACACACACACACACACATATATATATATATAAACGTATTTTCAGTCCATGTCATCCTGCCCAGCTTCTGAGCCTTTGTTGTGCTGAGTGGAGGAAAGTGCCTTAAAGATAACATCTTAAAGTTATTCGAGAGCCCTAAATAATATATATATGGATTTGGAATATGAGTCAACTTAAAGAAATTAGAATGTTCTCTTATTTTCCTATTCTTCACTCAAATTTTCTTTCTCTCTTAATCAAGTTGGCTCTTCCAATTTGCAGACTGTTATCATTAATAGGGTTCTTCTAATAATGTAGGTCCTGGATATTGTATAACAAGATATTGATATGTGAATAACATCAATTTGTATGCATCTAGTTTTTTTCTAAACTTTATTTCTGATTAAGGATACTAATCAGGATACTAATATAATTAAGGATACTAATTTGCAGTCTATGGGGTCACAAGGAGTCAGACACGACTGAGCAACTGAACTGAACTGAAGGATACTAGTACCAAAAATTTGAAGGGAAATATTAGGACTTTTGAAGGTTTTAGGATCTCTGATTCTACTAGAATATTTAAAACAACTTTGAAAACAAAAAATAAAGTTGAGGACTAACATTACATGATAATAAGTTTCGTTATATCATGATAGAAATTAAAACAGGATGATACTGTTTATAAAATAGAGAAATAAAAGACTAGGACAAAATCGTGTGCAAAATGACCTGTACATAGTAGACAACTGATTTGAACACTAGTGCCAAGGTAATTCAGTGGTGCAAAAAATAACCTTTCAACAAAAGATGCTTAGACAATTGGATATCCATGTAGAAAAATGTGAGTAAATAAACAAACATTTGATTCATGCAGCACATTATATGCACAAGTTAATTCAAAATAGGTTATAAGCTGAATGTAACACATTAAACTATACATCTAGAGGAAAATAGGAGAAAACCTTTATGATCTTGGGTTAGGTAAAGATTTCTTAGATGCAATGCCAAAAGTAAAATTCATAAAAGAAAAATTAACAAGTTATAATTAAATTGCTTAATAAAGCTAAAAGTTCTTGTTCTTTGAAAACCACTATATAAGAATGAAAAGGCAAACTAAGACTGGAAGAAAATATTTGCCAAGTATCCATTTGATAAAAGACTAGTATCTAGAACATATGAAAAAAACTTGTAACTCAATAATATGAAAACAAAGAATCCATTAAAAAAAATGGGCAGCAGTTTTGAACAGACAGTTTATCTAGGGATGTAAGAATGGTAAATAAGCATGAGAAAAGATGTTCAATATTATTAGGGAAATGCAAATTAAAGCCACAATGCAATAGAGCAGAGGTTCTTTGCAGAAAAGTCACTGTGGTTTCCTGTTTCAGTAGTCTTTCCATGGAATCCAGATGGCCTGCCACTGAGGGCCTCTGACACCTCCTCACAGATCCCTCAGGAAGCCTTCAGGCACCCACTGCCTGCTGTGATGGCCAATTCCTCCTTGCAGGTGCACTAGAATGACCACCAGGATTCAGAGGTCACCATCAACCACCAAATCAAACAAGAGCCCTATGTCTCTTATATCTACCTGTCCACACACTTCTTACTACCTTGACCATGATGATGTGGCTTTAAAGAACTTTGCCACATGCTTTCTTCACCAATCTCATAAGGAGAGGGAACCTGCTAGAAACTGACAAAGCTGCAAGAACAAAGAAGGTGGTCAAATCTTTCATTAGCATAACAAGAAACCAGTCTAAGGCCACCAGGAGAGTGAGTTGAATGCAATGGAGTGTACATTACTCTTGAAAAAAGTTTTAATCAGTCAGTACTGGAACTGCACAGACTGGCCATTGACAAAAACAGACACTACTTGTGTGATTTCATTGAGATATATGTCCTGAATGAGTAGATGAAATCCATTAAAGAACTGGGTGACCACTCTAATCAACTTACCTAAGATGGGAGCCCTGAAAGCTGTCACTGCAGAGCCTGTCTTTGACAACCATATCCTGAAAGACAGTTACACTGAGAGCTAAGTCTTAGGTTGGCTTACCCATAGCCATGGGGGTGACTTCTTTGGCCACTAAGAGAGGGCATGCATTTGAGTTTATCTTTACCTTTTCTATAAGTTACATCAAAGTACCAACTTAAGTTCTTCCATTTGTAGCATTCTTTCAAATAAGATATTTGGTACAGCCTCTCATCCAAAATAGGGAGGGAGAGGGTTCAGGGTTCAGGATGGGGAACACATGTATACCTGTGGCAGATTCATTTTGATATTTGGCAAAACTAATACAATATTGTAAAGTTTAAAAATAAAATAAAATTAAATTAAAAAAAAAACACTGTATTTCATACCTATCAAATGGCTAAAATTTTAATAGCTGATCATAATAAGTGTTGATGAGGAAATGGAACTCAGTGGTAGAGATATAAAATGGTAAAACCATGTAAAATGCTTTGGGAAAAAGGCAGTTTCTTAAAATGTTAAATATACATATGTAATCTAGCACTTCCACCAGGTCTTACCTAAAAGAAATTGAAAGCATAGGCCCATATAGATTTTTGTACACAAATGCTAAAGGGAGCTTAATTATAAAGCCAAAAAGTGAAAACAATTTGAATTTCCATTAATAGGTGAATGTATAAACTAAGTGATGTGGTACACCCATCCGATGGAATGCTACTTAATAAAAATAGCTAAAATATTAACCTATGCTACAGCTTGAATGAGTCTCAGAATAATTATGCTGAGTGAAAGAAGTCAGAAAAAAAAATCCCACATGATTCCATTTTTATAAACATCTAAAAAATTCAAACTAATGTATTCTGACAGAAAGCAGATCAGAGGTTGCTTTGAGAAAGAAGGTCAGGAATCTTGAAGGGAAGGATTATGAAGAGGTGCAAAGAAATTTCTGAGAATATAAATATATTCATTACCCTGCAGGGGAGGGTTCAAATTCTATACTTTAAATATATTCAGTTTATGTATGTCAACTGTGCCTCAGTAAAGTTGTTAACAAAAGTCTCTGAATGGCATACACTTAGCACAGGTTTATCTTTATGTTCATCTTTTAAATGAGGCTCTAAAATGTGAGCCTGGCATGGGGTTTAAGTACACTGATATAGCAGTGACTGCTTCCTCTTTGGCCTGGATTCTAGCCATCCTTCCTTTGGGCAACTTGCTGCTTTCAGGCTCCTAGGTTCAAGGTCAGGGAAGGTTGTGCTGATTGACTTGCTCTTTCACTGCTCATCTGTTTTTTCTTTAAGATACTTTTCTCAGACTTAGATTTTTCAATGAGATCCTTTAAGAAAAGATATGTGTAAAACTAGTAAGCACCTGTCTTCTATCTCCTCCTTAAAAACTACATCAGCTCTTAAAGTAAATAACATTGTTTTTTGTCTTTTGATTACGTTTGGGTTTGAAGGGGGTGGAAAAAAAGCAAAACATTACCTTTCTGTTTGACATTTTGCAAGTGAGAGAATTAGCAAAGTTAGCCTTACTTTCTAATGAAAATTGGTGCAAGCAGATAGATTTTATTAATTTGGCCAAGAAAATTTGAGAGGAAAAGTGGGAGGCTGACTTATGAAACCCATCTGGTTCTTAACTAAGTTTCAGTCCACAGTCAAACAGCCCCAAGTGGCAAGGCTATTTGCTACACTAGCTTCATTGACTTTAAGGACCCAGAATTTAAAAAAAAATCAAGATTCAAAGATCAAATTCCTAAGGTGAAGGTACTTCTCTGTGGAAATCTGCCCTGCTTCCCCCTTTCTGTGTTAAAGACTGTATGTCTCTTTCATCACAGGGCCCCTTTCTTTATCTCTTTCTGTGTAACTGTGTGTGGTCTCCTTTTGTGTCTATTTCTCCTTCTTCTTTGACTCTATGAAATATATCATGAAGTTAAACTTTGTTTTTATTATTTATTGAATGGAATGTTTGAATTTCCTTCCTTAAAAGCAGATGGATGGCCTATTTTTACTCCTCTTAAAAACTTCACTTATAATGAAACAAATAAAATCTAGTTGTTTTATGCATTTTACTTACATGTCCTTCAGTTTGCTTTTTCTGGGCTAGTGGCACTGCTCTTCCCTGCCTTTCCCTGTTGGCAATAACACTGTTGGAGAGTAATAACTTAGTGAATTATTGTAGTTCATAGACTTATTTGAAGGTGGCGTCAGGTGCATTACCATACAGCTGACAGTATCTGTATTTGCTGTTTTTCCCTTAAAATTTTTTTTTGCCTATTTGTTTGCTAATAAATATTTGATCATTAAAATAAAACTAATTAAATATATGCATTCTTAAAAACTTGCTTATTTCACAAAATTGTATAATCGTCAAACCATGACTTGACAAAATTCAATTATGAAATCAGTAACAATCAATGAAAAACATCCATTTTCATATATTGCTTTGGCCACTTTTCTCATCTTTTGGATGAGAGTGCAATTGTGACTACACCATTTACACTGAGAGAACATCAAAGATGAGCTTTAGATATTCAGTTTCATACAATATAAGATGTCTGAACACCTAAGAAAGTTTACTTCAAAAACTAATGCTAGTCATCTATGAGTCTGGTGTTCTACCAAATGAAATATGAGGCCATGAATAATGTGCCTTATCAACAATTAAAGCACAGTATGAAATAATCATTGAGTAAGGCAAATGAAAGAACTATTAGAAAAGAATTTTGGAAACATTAAGCAAAATTATTCCAAATTGATTTAGTCAATTCTGCAAGGAGGTTAGAAAAAAAAAAATAGCTGCTTGAAATCATAGGCCTCTGATTCTATATTACATTCTATTATTTTAATCACAGAAAGTAAACAGTAAAAGACAGGGGAATTTCCTTTGAAATAGAAGTTGGAGAACGTCTTTTGCAGTTCTTTTATTGTATCATCATCTCTTTCCAATTCTGCTCTTACTCTGTGACTTTCTGATAAAGAGCAGTTATAAAATTTCCAGAATTACGCCCACCTGCAGCAGCAAGATTTAAAGATGGGAGTACTTCCAGCAGGAGAGTTCAGCCACATTCCCACTGACCTCCAGGGATATAAAAATAGCCTCGAGTGATCAAGAGAGGCAAGTTGTCTTCACCAATAGACACCCATTCAGAGCAAGCTCTTACCGCCTCCCTCTCTAACCCTCGGGCTTCCCTGTCCCTGTGAAAAGAGCAAGGCCTTTGGAGCAATGAATACTCCTCTATTAACAGACCAAGTGGTTGATAGAATTTACATCAGATCTGGAACAAGAAACGGACACCAGTGAGACAAGGAGGAATCACAAGATCAGTTCAAGCGAGAACAGACGTTGGCCTAGATTGATTCTATACTGCAGTGAATGCACACAGCAGGTATGGCACATGCAGTCACTGCAGGATCTCTCCGGGAGATGCTAATTCCTCAGACTTGCCTGGGAAGAGGAACTAGAGCCTGGAGCCCTCCCTGCGATTCTTAATAGACAACCTGTAGCAGCAGAGGCCAGTGCGCATATTCTTTTTTGCTGCCAAAAGTCAGCTCTAAGCTGAGGAGGCCAGGGCAGAGGCATCTGGCTTTGAACTTGTGTGTAGAGATGCAGCCAGAATTCTTTACTGTGTAGTCTTGCTTGCCTTTGTAAAGTCAAGCAAGCAGCCTTGACTCCTGCTACTGCCATCTAAGCTGCCCAATGGAAATACTCACAAAATAAATAAAACCAGGGTGGAATTTTTTTTTAGATAGGATCATGGATCAATCAGGTTCTGGTAAAAGAGCAAGAAGTCAGTGTAGGCAGTTCAAACATAGTGGGGTTTAATACAGGGAATTAGCAGTTTGTAAATTCAGTGGAAAGGGTAAGAGGGACAGAAGTCTGGGTTGCAACTGGACGTTTGCATTCAACATCACATTGCTGCATCTGCAATCTATAGGTTAGGAGACAGCCATCACCCGACCCTATGCACACCTGGTCTATCAGAGCTCATGATCGGCCAGCATAGCCACAGAAAGACGGCCTGTCCCATCCATACACCTTCCAAATCTCATGGAGGCACTTCTCATTGGTAGAAACTAAAGCATGTCCAGGATGCAAAATCAGCAAATCAGTTGCACGAGTTTCAGAACGGTAGTGCTTAGTCTTCCAAATCTGAAGGAAGTAAGGATGGATGTGGAGGGTCTAGACACTATGGAGTTGGCCCAAAATTTCGTTTGGGTTTTTCTGTAACATCTTTTGGCATAGTATCCATCTGTTGCTGCTGTACTAAAACCAAACAAAGTGAAAAAGTGTTAGTCGGTCAGTCATGTTCAACTCTGTAGCTCACCAGGCTGCTCTGTCCATGGGATTCTCCAGGCAAAAATACTGGAGTGGGTTGCCATTCCCTTTTCCAGGGTATTTTCCTACCCAGGAGTCGAACTCAGGTTTCCTGTATTTCTTTTTCTTCTTTACCATCTTCTTCTTCTTTACCATTTTTCTTCTTCTTTACCATCTCTTCTTCTTCTTTACCATTTCTTCTTCTTCGTTACCATCTCTTCTTCTTCTTTACCATTTCTTCTTCTTCTTTACCATCTCAACCACCAGGGAAGCCAAATGAAAAAACCAAACAGAATGTGACTGTAAATGTTATTCTCCATGAGCATAATACTCCTGGCAAAGTTAGTACATTACCAACAGATAAAAGACTTCAACATCTCAAAACTAGTCAACACTTACCAAACTAACAGTGTTAGATAAAAATAATTTTTTTTCTGCTCTTCATGAGAAACTGTATGATTATGTCATTAAAAAATTCCACCTCCTTACTGCTTATGAATTATTTATGTATGTCTTTGCATACACATAACTTGAAAGTTTTAAGAAAAACAACCCACTAATTGAACTAAATAATTTCAATTTCCATAAATAGCCTTAGACTTAGTTCTATAACTCAGTCAAATATGTGTCATATTGATTAATTATGCTTGTAGTGAGTTTTACTTTTTATGGCTAAAATGAACAACACCAATAAAGTTGATAAATTCAGTAAATTAAATTTTCCTGTGGTTCAACTTTTTCTTCTTCTGTGACTAGACTTGGTATCCAATATATTTATCAGAATACTATTTTTTAACATGAAGCACAAAAAAGACTAGAGTGTTGAATCAGTTACTCACTCAGTTGTATCTGACTCCTTGTGACCCCATGGACTGTAGCCTTCCAGGCTCTGCTCTCCATGGAATTCTCCAAGCAAGAATACTGGAAGGGGTTGCCATTTCCTACTCCAGGGGATCTTCCCAACCTAGGGATCAAACCTGTGTCTCCTGCATTGGCAAGTGGACTCTACCACTGAGCTACTGTTATTCAAATAGTGTTAAAGCATTTTTGTTGCTTCCATCTTTCCCAGGAAACAGACTCTGAGGTAGAAATTTGTGTGAGAGCAATTAATTGATGAGCACTCTTGGAAGAAACATGAGACTCAAGATTGGGAACAGAGGGGAGTTGAGCCATGATTCAGTTGTAACACAGTCCTCAGCGGATTCTCTGGAGATGAGATGACTATTCAGAGTTGTCCTGAATCACACTGGACTCCTATCTTGACTTCCTGGGATGTGGGCTATTCCCAGGGAACAAGTGTCCACCCTGGATGAAGCAACTTTATTGTACAAAGGGTAATGTCCACTAGAGATTATCATTTTAAGTGAAGCAAGTCAGACAGATAAAGACAAATACCACATGGTATCACTTATATGTGGAATCTAAAAAGGCGATACAGGTGAACTTGTTTACAAAACAGGAATTACAAACTTCAGAGTTACAAATTTCAAAAACAAACTTATGGTTACTGAAGGGGAAAGGTTGGGGGCAGAGATAAATTGGAAGATTAGGATTAACATATATACACACTACTATATATAAAACAGATAATCAACAAGGATCTACAGCATAGCACAGGGAACTCTACTCAATACTCTATAATAACCTATATGGGAAAAAAATCTGAAAGAAGAATGAATATATGTGTATTTATAACTGAGCTACTTTGCTAAGTACATTTGAAACTAACACCACATTGTAAGTCAACTGTTCTCCAATATGAAATAAAAAGTTTAAAAAAAAAAACCAAGGACATACTGTATAGCACATGGAACTATATTCAATATCTTGTAATAATCTATAAAAGATTCTTTTCAGTTTTGCTATATACCTGAAACTAACACATTATTCTAAACATTTAATACTTTAATTTACACAAATTGTCAAAAAGATGAATTAATAAAAATTTATCATAAAAAGGGCAATGTCCAAAGAGGAATTCACTACAAACCATTGGTAGTCAACACCCCAGCATCTAGAAGAATGAGTGCCTCAGCCCTTGTAGGGGATCTGGCTACCGAACCGCAGTGTTCACGTACCTCCCGCAGGCACCATGTTGAAGACATCCGAAGACAGATCTAGATCCCAACCTCATTCCATTAAGAAAAATATTTGTTTTGACACACTGATACATTCTGTATCAAACTACAGTTTGGTATCTTGTTGAGTCTTAGATATAGGAAAACATTTTAGATATATCATACTTATAGAGAAAAACTAAGTCCTGGGGGTGTACATGTGACACAGCGTTTTTCTAGGTCAGAAGGCAGTTTGAGTTTGTTTTTCTACCTTACAACTATCTTTTGGAAATTTAATTTTTATTCTGTGTCTTATGGATTACAATTATCAAGAGCATTCTATTATTATTCTAGAATAACATTAGATACGGGCAGCCTATTTCCCAGGCAACTTCAGGTATATTGTGTGAAAAGATTTCATTTTCAGTCTGACATGGCACATTGTTACAAAAAAAATGTGGGTTTCCCTGGTGGCTTAGTGGTAAAGAATCTACCTGCCAATATAAGAGACATGGGTTCTATACCTGATCCACGAAGATTCCACATGCCACAGAGCAACTAAGCCTGTGCACCACAACTATGAAGCCTGTGCTCTAAAGCCCAGGAGCCACAGTTACTGAGCCCATGGGCCACAACTACTGAAGCCCACATGCTCTAAAGCCCACGCTCCACAACAAGAGGAACCACCACAATGAGAAACTTGTGTATCGCAGCTAGAGAGTGGTCCCTGCTATCTGCAACGAGGGAAAAGCCCACACAGCAACCAAGACCCAGCACAGCCATAAATAAAGAAATAATATTATAAAACATGAGTCTTGATCATTGAAGAATAGTACATTTTATTCATTTTATTAAGTGAATCAACACTTCAGAAGCTTCGGTGAACATGTTTCAACTTTTGTGAAATTAAATACAACATACTCTGAGGAGTTAAAATTAAAGGAAAGAATATATAACTTTGAATAATATTTATTTAAGATAACTTATATTAGAAGCCCAGTAGTATGTATATATAAAGGAGTACAAATAAGAAAGTTAGCATAAAACAGAGGCATATTGTTAATTTTGTGGAACATCAAACAGAAATTGTGAAGCACGATCATTAAAGGAAGTCACACCAGAATGATAATGTATGTGACATATAAAAATATAGAAGCACATTCATGTAAAACTTATTACATTGGTGCAGGATCCAGATGGTAAACATAAATCAATCTGTGTCGCAGAAAAGGAAAATTTTTAGTATTAATCAATAGCAATCAGTGAAGAAATAAAGCCAAAGGGAGTTTTGAATATGTAGTGACAAATAAGGAGAAACTTTCAGGTGAAGAGATTAGCACCAGAGTCTGGGAAATAGAATCCATCTAGAAAAATCAGTCATGACTGCAGATAAATTATGATTTACATATTTACCACCATAGGAATGGCAACTATTTTCTCAGTTCTATTCGGTTCAATTGCTCAGTAATACTCGACTATTTGTGACCCCATGGACTGCAGCAGGCCAGGCTTCCCTGTCCATCACCAATTCCTGGAGCTTGCCCAAACTCAAGTTCCTCAAGTCTGTAATGCCATCCAACCATCTCATCCTCTGTCATCCCCTTCTCCTCCTGCCTTCAATCTTTCCCAGCATCAGAATCTTTTCAAATGAGTCAGTTCTTCACATCAGGTGGCCAAAGTATCGGAGCTTCAGCTTCAGCATCAATCCTCCCAGTGAATATTCAGGATTGATTTCCTTTAAGATTGACCAGTTGGATTCCCTTGCTGTCTAAGGGACTCTCAAGAGTCTTCTTCAACACCACAGTTCAAAAGCATCAATTCTTCAGCAGTCAGCTTTGTTTATGGTCCAACTTTCACATCCATACATGACTACTGGAAAATCCATAGCTTTGACTAGATGGAACTTTGTTGGCAAAGTAATGTCTCTGCTTTTTTAATATGCTGTCTAGGTTGGTCAGAACTTTTCTTCCAAGGAGCAAGCATCTTTGAATTTCATGGCTGCAGTCACCATCTGCAGTGATTTTGGAGGCCCCCCCCCCAAAATAAAGTCTCTGTTTCCATTGTTTCCCCATTTATTTGCCAAGGTGACCATCTGGCACACAGAAGTTTGAGGAGCACCGTTGAGCCACACCTGCCTGAGAAGATGCCACAAAACTAGTGACATATAGAATAACCATATGAGAAATGGAATATTTCCTGCCATATCAGTAAACAAGTCTGTCGCAGTCATCAGCAGTTGCAGCCCAGCAATGTAAGCCAAGACCGGGTTTCCTCCACAGTCAGTCTCTTCCATCAGGAAGATTCCATAAGCCTCTTATCCTTATCCCTCAAAGGGCAGATAGAATGAAAACCACAGTCACAGAAAACTAATCAAACAGATCACATGGACCTCAGCCTTGTCTAACTCTATAGAACTATAAGCAGTGATTTTGGAGCCCAAGAAAATAAAGTCTGTCACTCTTTCCATTGTTTTCCCATCTATTTGCCTTGAAGTGATGGGACTGGATGCCGTGATCTTCATTTTTTGAATGCTGAGTTTTCAGTTAGCTTTTTCACTCTCCTCTTTCATGTTCATCAAGAGGCTCTTTAGTTTCTCTTTGCTTTCTGCCATAAAGGTAGTGTCATCTGCATATCTGATGTTATTGATAATTCTCCTGGAAATCTTGATTCTAGCTTGTGCTTCATCCAGCCCAGCATGTCTTACGCAGGGTGACAATATACAACTTTGACGTACTGCTTTCCCAATTTTGAACCAGTCCATTGTTCCGTGTCAGGTTCTAACTGTTGCTTCTTGATCTGCATACAGATTTCTCAGGAGACAGGTTAGGTGGCCTTGTATTCCCATCTCTTTCAGAATTTCCTACAGTTTGCTGTGATCCACACAAAGGATTTGGTGTAGTCAGTAAAGCAGAAGTAGATATTTTTCTGGAACTCTATGATCCAACAGATGTTGGCAATTTGATCTCTGGTTCCTCTGCCTTTTCTAAATCCAGCTTCAACATCTGGAAGTTCTCAGTTCACATACTGTTGAAGCCTTGCTGAGAGAATTTTGAGCATTACTTTGCTAGCATGTGAGATGAGCGCAATTGTGTGGTTGTTTGAACATTCTTTGGCATTGCCTTTCTTTGGAATTGGAATGAAGACTGACCTTTGCCAGTCCTGTGGCCACTACTGAGTTTTCCAAATTTGCTGGCATATTGAACACAGCACTTTAACAACATTATCTTTTAGGATTTGAAATAGCTCAGCTGGAATTCCATCACCTCCACTAGCTTTGTTCATAGTGATGCTTTCTAAGGCTCACTTGACCTCACATTCCTGTCTGTCTCTAGTTGAGTGATCACACCATCATGGTTATCTGGGATATGAAGATCTTTTTTGTAGAGTTCTTCTGTGTATTCTTGCCACCTCTTTTAATATCTTCTGCTTCTGTTAGGTCCATACCATTTCTGTCTTTTATTAGGTCCATCTTTGCATGAAATATTCCCTTGGTATCTCTAATTTTCTTGAAGAGATCTCTAGTCTTTCCCATTCTATTGTTTTCCTCTATTTCTTTGCATTGATCACTGAGGAAGGCTTTCTTATCTCTCCTTGTTATTCTTTGGAACTCTGCATTCAGATGGATTTATCTATCCTTTTCTCCTTCGCCTTTTGCTTCTCTTCTTTTCTCAGCTATTTGTAAGGCCACCTCAGACAACCATTTGACTTTTTGCATTTTTTCCCCCTTGGGGATGGTTTTGATCACAGTCTCTCCTGTACAATGTTACAAACCTCTGTCCGTAGTTTTCCAGGCACTCTGTCTTTCAGATCTAATCTCTTGAATCTGTTTGTCACTTCCACTGTATAATCGTAAAGGATTTGATTTAGTTCATACCAGAATGGGCTAGTGGTTTTCCCTACTTTCTTCAATTTAACTCTGAATTTTGCAATAAGGAGTTCATGATCTGAGCCACAGTCAGCTCCCAGTCTTCTTTTTGTTGACCGTATAGAGCTTCTCCATCTTCTGCTGCAAAGAATATAATCAATCTCATTTCAGTATTGCCCATCTGGTGATGTCCATGTGTAGAGTCTTCTCTTGTGTTGTTGGAAGAGGGTGTTTGCTATGACCAGTGCATTCTCTTGCCAAAACTCTGTTAGCCTTTTCCCTGCTTCATTTTGTACTCCAAGGCCAAACTTGCCTGTTATTCCAGGTATCTCTTGACTTACTACCTCTGCATTCTATTCCCTATGATGAAAAGGACATTTTTTTTGGAATTAGTTCTAGAAGGTCTTACAGGTCATTGTAGAACCATTCAGCTTCTTCGACATCAGTGATTGGGGCATAGAGTTGAAATACTGTGATATTGAATGGTTTGCCTTGGAAATGAACAGAGATCATTCTGTCATTTTTGGTATTACACCCAAGTACTGCATTTTGGACTCTTGTTGACTCTGAGGGCTACTCCATTTCTTCTTAGAGATTCTTTCCCAAAGCAGCAGATGTAATTGTCATCTGAATTAACTCCACCCATTCTGGTTTATTTTAGTTCACTGATTCCTAAAATGTTGATGTTCACTTCTGCCATCTCCTGTTTGACCACTTCCAATTTACCTTGATTCATGGACCTAACATTCCAGGTTCTTATGCAATATTGTTCTTTGCAGCATTGGACTTTACTTCCATCACCAGTCACATCCACAACTGGGTGCTGTTTTTGCTTTGACTCAGCCTCTTCATTCTTTCCTGAGGTATTTCTTTGCTTTTCTCCAGTAGCATATTAGGCACCTACCGACCTGGGGAGTTCATCTTTCAGTGTCATATCTTTTTGCCTTTTCATACTGTTCATGGGGTTCTTAAGTCAAGAAATCTGAAGTGGTTCACCATTCCCTTCTCCTGTGGATCACATTTTGTTGGAACTCTCCACCATGACCCCTCTGTCTTGGGTGGCCCTACATAACAAGTCTCATAGTTTCATTGAGTTATACAAGGCTGTGACCCATGTGATTTTCTAGAGAATATTAATATATTAGTGTTTTCTGGTGTTCACTAAACCTTGCTCCTTTTGTCAGCTTTATTTTCTAAAATATATCCCTTTTTCCTCCAGAGAGATTGCTATTCCCATGAAAAAAACTCATGGGAAGTGGCTTTCTCCTTTCTTAGGGTTGCATTTAAATCATCCTGAGATTTTTCTAATTGGACATGCATTTGGCTCCTGAACAAAGAACAGGATCGCCCATCACCTGAGGCTATAACAATGATTCATTTACATTAAGATGATTAAGGAATGCTTATATTTGAGCTGAAAGTCAAGAATTCATTGTTGAATACCAATGATTTTGTCTTGAATCTGGAAGATACTTGACCCACAATTTTCTCCATCAACAACAAGTAAGGATTTGGAATATTAGAATTGCCTTGTAAAATTAGCCTTGGGGGTTGGGAGAATATCCATTATGGAAATCAACTGTATGCATCATAGGCTTTTTGTTGACTGTCAGTGTTCTTTCAGTGACCCAATAAAACTCAGTGCATACAATCAAGCTATACCAGATGAGGTGACCATGAAGAAACAGCATCATCACTAAAGAAACCCTTGTTTCCAAAAGCCCTTACCCACAATTTTTCCAGGCTGAATGTTCAGCCCAGTGAACTGACGTACCCAGGGCTTCCCAGCACATCTGGTTTCCCTCATCAGCATCCCCATGACTGACCTGAATGGTTCCAGGCAACCTCAGGCTCCCCTCAATTAACTCTGTCCTATCTCCATGGTACCTGCTCTCTGCTTATGGCCTTTCTGCACTCTAGTGCAACCCATGCAAAGAGGAGAGAGGGGTAATTTTAATGCCCAGAGGCAATCCTCAGGAGGGATAGGAACTGGTAGATAGATGCCCCATATTCCTCCAATTCTTCAAAGAAGGCACTTTTCACATTCCCCAATCAGTCCCGAAGTAAGGAAACCCATTGCCAAAGCAGCAAGCTTTAGTCAGACTCTTTTCTTGCCTCATTTCCCTCTTTCTTGCTTGTCCTAGAGACCAGACAACAAATAAACTGCAGCCAAGGTCTTATCTCCTTTTTTTGGGAAGGGAACACTGATTAACACCCTTTTCTTCTCATCATCATCATTATGCTATTCATCTCATCTCAAAAGTGAGTCATCTCAGAATCCTCCCTGCTTACATTTGACAAATATTGTTTTATGTGTACTTTGGTCTAGTTTGTTGCACTGATAAATTTATATATTGTTTGAAATTGTTTGTATTATGATACTTTAATATATGTTTAAAGCATATTTTCTTTCCATGTTTCTTCTTTTTAAAGATATTTGTGGCTCTTCTTAGAAATTTATCTTTCATAACAATTCTGAATTCATTTTATCCAGTTTTAAAATAAGTCACATAGTGCCTGTAGTAAATTATTCTGAATTTGCATTAAATTTACACATTACTTTGGAAAGCATTGCATTTTAAATATTATATTGTTTCATTAAAGAGACATATATTTTCTCAAGAGTCTGTCTGTTTGGGCTGCTATAAAAAATACTATGGACTGGGTGGCTTATAAACAACAGAACTTTATTTCTCATGGTTCTAGAGCTGGTGAAGTCCAAGATCAAGGCACCAGCAGATTGCAGATTCAGAGCCTGCTGAGGGCCCTCTTCCTGGTTCATGGACTATCTTCTTCTGTTTGTAACATCACATTGTTACTGGTGGGTCAAGGGGCTAGGATGTTCCCTAAGGTCTCTTTTAGAAGGGCACTAAGGGATTCACAGGCAGTTCAGCAGTAAAGAATTCACCTGAAATGCAGGAGACCCAGGAGATGAGGGTTCTATCCCTGGGTCAGGAAGATCCCCTGGAGGACGAAGTGGCAACCCACTCCAGTAGTATTGCTTGGAAAATTCCATGGATAGAGGAGGCTGATGAACTACAGCCCATGGGGTCACAGAGCCGGACAAGACTGAACAACCGAGCATGCAAGCACCATCCCTATTTATGAGGGCTTCACCCTTATGACCTAATCACCTCCCAGAGGTCTCCCCTGTTAATACCAACACATTGCTAGTTAGGTTTCAATTCAATTCAATACGTGATTTCTGGGGGACCCAAGCATTCAGTCTATAGCACCAAGTATTCAGACAGCACTATTATATACTTTTAAAATTTAAATTCCTTATCTTTTTTTACATAATATATTCCTAGGTATTTTTTCCACTTGGGTTGCTGTTATTAACTGATATTTGTTTTTCAATTTAGATCTTTAAAACTGGTTGCTAATATAAAGTCTGTTTCAGTAATTTTTTTCTTTTACCTGGCTACTTTCCTAAATTTTTTATACAGTCTTCTATGTACTCAGAGCATATAACCCTATCATAGGTATGTATAGATAACTTTGCCTTCTCTTCTTTAATATTGAATATTTCTACTTATTTTCTCATTGCATGTCAGAACCTTTCCAGTGATATCGAATTATAGTAGGAAAAGCAGGTGTCTTTTATATAGCCCTGATTTTTACTGGAAATTATCTCAGTATTTAATTATTTTCTACACTAGAGTTTTGGTAAAAACACGCTTTTTTATTATATTTAAGTAGTTATCTTCTATTTCCATTTTATGTAGAGTTTTTATTATGAAGTTTAGCAAAATTCCAGGAATTGAGGGAATGGAGTGGGGAGAATTCCTCATGCTTGTGCACAGAGGGAAAGGAAACAGTAAAATGGGGGACTGATGGAAATCAAGGTTGCAGATGGGAAGAGTTACATATGAAGTTTACAGGTGGAAAGAGACTAGCCTGAAGAAGAAGTAGAATCCCTCTCTGACCAAACCGAAAAGAGGGAATGTAAGGTGCTTGAAGACACAGAGAAACTGACTTGGAGAAAGGGGATGTTTTCTTTTTCTAAATTGGCATATAATTGGTTTACAATGTTGTACAACAAACATAAATTAACCATATACATACATACATCCCCTCCCCACCTCCTCTTCTTTTGAGAAAAAGTTTGGGTACAAACTAGTACAGACAAAGAGGGTTCGAGACTGGTGGGTGTGAATGGTGCTGTATGACTCAGAACAGTGATCGCAGACTGGCACTCAGGGAAGCTCAAAGAAATAAAGCAAAAGTGCAGATTAGTGAGAGCACATGCAAAGAAGGCTGATGGGAGTAAAGATGCTATGTCAGAGGGGGTGATGTGAAGATGCTACCTGGAATTAGATGTCAATGATTTAGTAGAGAGTGATGGTGAGTGGAATTAAAATTAAATTCCATAAATCACAGCAGGATCCTGTATGACCCATCTCACAGAGTATTGGAAATAAAAGCAAAAATAAACAAATGGGACCTAATTAAACTTAAAAGCTTTTGCACAACAAAGGAAACTATAAACAAGGTGAAAAGACAGCCTTCAGAATGGGAGAAAATAATAATAAACGAAGCAACTGACAAAGAATTAATCTAAAAAATATATAAGCAACTCCTGCAGCTCAATTCCAGAAAAAAAACGACCCAATCAAAAAATGGGCCAAAGAACTAAACAAACATTTCTCCAAAGAAGACACACAGATGACTAACAAACACATGAAAGAATGCTCAACATCACTCATTATCAGAGAAATGCAAATCAAAACCACAATGAGGTAAATGGCCAGTGAGAATGGCTGCTATCCAAAAGTCTACAAGCAATAAATGCTGGAGAGGGTGTGGAGAAAAGGGAACCCTCTTACACTCTTGGTGGGAATGCAAACTAGTACAGCCATTATGGAGAACAGTGCCAGTTCAGTTCAGTTCAGTCGCTCAGTTGTGTCCAACTCTTTGCGACCCCATGAATCGCAGCACGCCAGGTCTCCCTGTCCACCACCATCTCCCGGAATTCACTCAAACTCATATCCACTGAGTCGGTGATGCCATCCAGCCATCTCATCTTCTGTTGTCCCCTTTTCCTCCTGTCCCCAATCTCTCCCAGCATCAGAGTAATTTCCAATGAGTCTACTCTTTGCATGAGGTGGCCAAAGTACTGGAGTTTCAGGTTTAGCATCATTCCTTCCAAAGAAATCCCAGGACTGATCTTTAAAATGGACTGATTGGATCTCCTTGCAGTCCAAGGGACTCTCAAGAGTCTTCTCCAACACCACAGTTCAAAAGCATCAATTCTTTGGTGCTCAGCTTTCTTCACAGTCCAACTCTCACATCCATACATGACCACTGGAAAAACCATAGCCTTGATTAGATAGACCTTAGTTGGCAAAGTAATGTCTCTGCTTTTGAATATGCTATCTAGGTTGGTCATAACCTTCCTTCCAAGGAGTAAGTGTCCTTTAATTTCATGGCTGCAATCACCATCTGCAGTGATTTTGGAGCCCAAAAGAATAAAGTCTGACACTGCTTCCACTGTTTCCCCAAATATTTCCCATGAAGTGATGGGACCAGATGCCATCTTTGTTTTCTTTCTTTTTTTTTTTTTTGCCTATGTTCTCCTCTAGGAGTTTTATAGTTTCTGGTCTTACGTTGAGATCTTTAATCCACTTTGAGTTTATTTTTGTATATGGTGTTAGAAAGTGGTCTAGTTTCATTCTTTTACAAGTGGTTGGCCAGATTTCCCAGCACCATTTGTTAAAGAGATTGTCTTTAATCCATTGTATATTCTTGCCTCCTTTGTCAAAGATAAGGTGTCCATATGTGCGTGGATTTATCTCTGGGCTTTCTATTTTGTTCCATTGATCTATATTTCTGTCTTTGTGCCAGTACCATACTGTCTTGATAACTGTGGCTTTGTAGTAGAGCCTGATCAGATAGGTTGATTCCTCCAGTTCCATTTTTCTTTCTCAAGATTGCTTTGGCTATTCGAGGTTTTTTGTATTTCCATACAAATTGTGAAATTATTTGTTCTAGCTCTGTGAAGAATACTGTTGGTAGCTTGATAGGGATTGCATTGAATCTATAAATTGCTTTGGGTAGTATACTCATTTTCACTATATTGATTCTTCCAGTCCATGAACATGGTATATTTCTCCATCTATTAGTGTCCTCTTTGATTTCTTTCACCAGTGTTTTATAGTTTTCTATATATAGGTCTTTAGTTTCTTTAGGTAGATATATTCCTAAGTATTTTATTCTTTTCGTTGCAACGGTGAATGGAATTGTTTCCTTAATTTCTCTTTCTGTTCATCTTTGTTTTCTGAATGTTGAGTTTTAAGCCAACTTTTTCACTCTCCTCTTTCATCAAGAGGCTTTTTAGTTCCTCTTCACTTTCTGCCATAAGGGTGGTGTCATATGCATATCTGAGGTTATTGATATTTCTCCCGGCAATCTTGATTCCAGCTTGTGCTTCTTCCAGCCCAGCGTTTCTCATGATGTACTCTGCATAGAAGTTAAATAAGCAGGGTGACAGTATACAGCTTTGATGTACTCCTTTTCCTATTTGGAACCAGTCTGTTGTTCCATGTCCAGTTCTAACTGTTTATTCGTGACCTGCATATAGGTTTCTCAAGAGGCAGGTCAGGGGGTCTGGTATTCCCATCTCTTTCAGAATTTTCCACAGTTTATTCTGATCCACACAAAGGCTTTGGCATAGTCAGTAAAGAGGAAATATATGTTTTTCTGGAATTCTCTTGCTTTTTTGATGATCCAGCAGATGTTGGCAATTTGATCTCTGGCTCCTCTGCCTTTTCTAAAACCAGCTTGAACATCTGGAAGTTCACAGTTCACATATTGCTGAAGCCTGGCTTGGAGAATTTTGATCATTACTTTACTAGCATGTGAGATGAGTGCAATTGTGTGGTAGTTTGAGTATTCTTTGGCATTGTCTTTCTTTGGGATTAGAATGAAAACGGACCTTTTCCAGTCCTGTGGCCACTGCTGAGTTTTCCAAATTTGCTGGCATATTGAGTGCAGCACTTTCACAGCATCATCTTTCAGGATATGAAATAGCTCAACTGGAATTCCATCACCTCCACTAGCTTTGTTCATACTGATGCTTCCTAAGGCCCACTTGACTTCACATTCCAGGATGTCGGCTCTAGGTCAGTGATCACACCATCGTGATTATCTGGGTCATGAAAATCTTTTTTTGTACAGTTCTTTTGTGTATTCTTGCCATCTCTTCTTAATATCTTCTGCTTCTGTTAGGTCCATACCATTTCTGTCCTTTATCAAGCCTATCTTTGCATGAAATGTTCCCGTGGTATCTCTAATTTCTTGAAGAGATCCCTAGTCTTTCCCATTCTGTTGTTTTCCTCTATTTCTTTGCATTGATCACTGAGGAAGGCTTTCTTATCTCTTCTTGCTATTCTTTGGAACTCTGCATTCAGATGCTTATATCTTTCCTTTTCTCCTTTGCTTTTCGCTTCTCTTCTTTTCACAGCTATTTATAAGGCCTCCCCAGACAGCCATTTTGCTTTTTTGCATTTCTTTTCCATGGGGATGGTCTTGATCCCTGTCTCCTGTACAGTGTCACGAACTTCCATCCATAGTTCATCAGGCACTCTATCTATCAGATCAAGGCCCTTAAATCTATTTCTCACTTCTACTGTATAATCATAAGGGATTTGATTTAGGTCATACCGGAATGGTCTAGTGGTTTTCCCTACTTTTCAATTTAAGTCTGAATTTGGCAATAAGGAGTTCATGATCTGAGCCACAGTCAGTTCCCAGTCTTGTTTTTGCTGACTGTATAGCGCTTCTCCATTTTTGGCTGCAAAGAATATAATTAATCTGATTTTGGTGTTGACCATCTGGTGATGTCCATGTGTAGAGTCTTCTCTTGTGTTGTTGGAAGAAGGTGTTTGCTGTGACCAGTGCGTTCTCTTGGCAAAACTCTATTAGCCTTTGCCCTGCTTCATTCCGTATTCCAAGGCCAAATTTGCCTGTTACTCCAGGTGTGTCTTGACTTCCTACTTTTGCATTCCAGTCCCCTATAATGAAAAGGACATCTTTTTTGGGGTGTTAGTTCTAGAAGGTCTTGTAGGTCTTCATAGAACTGTTCAACTTCAGCTTCTTCAGTGTTACTGGTTGGGGCATAGACTTGGATTACTATGATACTGAATGGTTTGCCTTGGAAATGAACAGAGATCATTCTGTCATTTTTGAGACTGCATCCAAGTACTGCCTTTCGGACTCTTTTGTTGACCATGATGGCTACTCCATTTCTTCTAAGGGATTCCTGTCCACAGTAGTAGATATAATGGTCGTCTGAGTTAAATTCACCCATTCCAGTCCATTTCAGTTCGCTGATTCCTAGAATGTTGACATTCACTCTTGCCATCTCTTGTTTGACCACTATCCATTTGCCTTGATTCACGGACCTGACATTCCAGGTTCCTATGCAATATTGCTCTTTACAGCATCGGACCTTGCTTCTATCACCAGTCACATCCACAGCTGGGTATTGTTTTTGCTTTGGCTCCATCCCTTCATTCTTTCTGGAGTTATTTCTCCACTGATCTCCAGTAGCATATTGGGCACCTACCGACCTGGGAGTTCCTCCTTCAGTACCCTATCATTTTGCCTTTTCATACTGTTCATGGGGTTCTCAAGGCAAGAATACTGAAGTGGTTTGCCATTCCCTTCTCCAGTGGACCATATTCTGTCAGACCTCTCCCCCATGACCTGCCCATCTTGGGTGGCCCCACAGGACATGGCTTAGTTTCATTGAGTTAGACAAGGCTGTGGTCCATGTGATTAGATTGACTAGTTTTCTGTGATTATGGTTTCAGTGTGCCTGCCCTCTGATGCTCTCTTGCAACACCTACCATCTTACTTGGGTTTCTCTTACCTTGAACATGGGATATCTCTTCATGGCTGCTACAGCAAAGCGCAGCCACTGCTCCTTACCTTGTACGAGGGGTACCCCACACCCAAGGTCAGGGGCAACGGCCGAGAGGAGCAACCCCACGTCCAAGGAGCAGTGGCTGCGTGGGCGCAGGAGGGCTGAGAGGAGCTACTCCACATTCAAGGTCAGGAGGGGCGATGGTGAGGAGATACCCCTCATCCAAGGTAAGGAGAACAGTGTGGAGATTCCTTAAAAAATGAAATAGAACTGCCATATGACCCAGCAATCCCACTGCTGGGCATACATACTGAGGAAACCAGAGTTGAAAGAGACACGTGTACCCCAATGTTCATCCCAGCACTGTTTACAGTAGCTAGGACATGGAAGCAACCTAGATGTCCATCAGCAGATGAATGGATAAGAAAGCTGTGGTACATATACACAATGGAATATTACTCATCCATTAAAAAGAATACATTTGAATCAGTTCTAATGAGATAGATGAATCTGGAGCCTATTATACAGAGTAAAGTAAACCAGAAAGAAAAACAGCAATACAGTGTACTAACTCATATATATGGAATTTAGAATGGTGGTAACGATAACCCCACATGCGAGACAGCAAGAGAGACACAGATGTATAGAACAGTCTTTTGGACTCTGTGGGAGAGGGCAAGGGTGGGATGATTTGGGGAAATGGCATTGAAGCATGTGTATTATCATATGTGAAAAGAATCACCAGTCCAGGTTCGATGCATGAGACAGGGTGCTCAGCGCTGGTGCACTGGGATGACCCTGAGGGATGGGACGGGGAGGGAGGTGGGAGGGGATTTAGAATGGGGAACACATGTACACCTGTGACAGATCCATGTCAATGTATAGCAAAACCACTATAATACTGTAAAGTAATTAGCCTCCAATTAAAACAAATAAATTTATATTAAAAAAATTAAATTTCAAGGCAAGAGTCTTTAAAGAGTCATTAATATCAAGTTTGAAGTAAATCTAAGTTGAGTAGAGGTTTCAAAAGGAAAACAAAAATAATCCACGAGCTGAGTCACTGAGATAACTCAGATGATAGAGACAAGTGGGGCACAGGTATTAATATTGGATGATAAGCTTAAGTAAATATCAATAGTGGCCTTGGATAAGGCAGTGGAGAGATACTGTAGGGTTAGAATGAGAATCCAACAGGCTAATAAATGCACAGGTAAATAGTAGGAAACTGCACAGCAACAGTGAAAAGAATGTTCAGGAGAATTCTGCAGGTGGGCAAGGCAAATGGGGATAAGGAAAAGGAAGGAGAAAATCTCAAGCTAGACTGGAGTCATGTTAATTGTATTGGAGAGTTTAGTGATTATGTTGTATCTTACCAGTGGAGGGCTGAGTAGTCCATCTAGTCCCAAAGATTTAGTTAAATCTTTGTGGTAGGTGGCTTCTAAAACTTTGTTTTACAGTAGGCATTGTGGGTTAAAAGATTTTTTTACTGATGTTGTGTCTGTGTGTGTCTGGGTGTCTTGGAGTTGCCAGATTTAGAAAATAAAGTACAGACCACCAGGATAAATTTAAATTTCAGAAAACAAATAATTTTTTTTAATATATGTATGTCCCATGCAATTCAGCATATTTCACAGGGCATATTTGTATTAATTTTTTGTTATTTATCTCAAATTCAAATTTAACTGATGTGTGCCTGTGTGCATATGCACAAGAATCAGGAATATGAGCTGAGATATCTTTTCAAACTTAATATTTTGAAAGAACAGCTCAGAGTAAGTCCTAAAAAATCCTATCACCTGTGTTTCCCTAATCATTATAGATTTAACATTCAGTGGAGCTTCAGTTCAGTCACTCAGTCATGTCCGACTCTTTGCGACCCCATGGACCACAGCAGGCCAAGCCTCCTTGTCCATCACCAACTCCTGGAGTTTACCATGAGTCCCAGAGTGGACTCATGTCCACTGAGTCAGTGATGACATCCAACCATCTTATCCTTTGTCGTCCCCTTCTCCCACCTTCAATCTTCCCCAGCATCATGTTCTTTTCAAATGAGTCATTTTTTCATATCAGATGGCCAAAAGTATTGGAGTTTCAGCTTCAACATCAGTCCTTCCAATGAACACCCAGGACTGATCTCTTTTAGGATGGACTGGTTGGATCTCCTTGCAGTCCACGGGACTCTCAAAAGTCTTCTCCAACACCACAGTTCAAAAGCACCAATTCTTCGGCATTCAGCTTTCTTTATAGTCCAACTCTTGCATCCATACATGACCACTGGAAAAACTATAGCCTTAATTAGATGGACCTTTGTTGGCAAAGTAATGTCTCTGCTTTTTAATATGCTGTCTAGGTTGGTCATAACTTTCCTTCCAAGAAGTAAGCGTCTTTTAATTTCATGGCTGCAGTCACCATCTGCTGTGATTTTGGAGCCTCAAAAAATAAATTCAGCCACTGTTTCTACTTTTCCCCGTATATCAATGGAGCTTATGAACAAATAATTAGTTTCAGAATTAAAAAAAAATTTCCAATGTTGAATCATTAGTAGATGAATTTTTCTTTAATAATAGCTTCTATAGTTAAAATTTTCACTTACTTCCTCACACCAATCCCTTTTCCAAGACCAACCAAAAAATTTTTTTTTAAGGGAAAATGTTATTTTAAGTTTTTGAGAAAATTATGACATTTTAATGTTTAGAAACTCACATTGGAATTCTTGCATTTTTCGATGAATATATTGCTGTTATCAACCTGTAAAATTTAAATGTAATTGAAGAACTGCACACACTATTTCCTCATGTGAATGGGAAGGTTATACCTGTAACTCAACCCACTCATTAAAATGATAGTCAAATTTTTGAGAAATTAAAAAATTGTAAATATAATGGAATAATTTACTTAGATCCTACTTTTTTAAAAATTGAAGGAGCTGAAAATTATGTGATTTGGGACAAAATAGAAGCTTGGAGTTTGTTTTCTAGGCATGGTTTCTGGTCCCTTTATGTGAAACTCACCAATTCTACTCAGAGAAAAATGAGGTATCATCTGGTGCTAATTTTTAGCACTCCAAACATGTGAGTGGCTGAAGTTAAATCCAAAAGTCCTTTAAACTGTGTTTTGTGTGTTTACAAAGCAGTTTGTGATGGCATCCATCTTCCTTACAATGGACAGTCCAGCCCACTGAAATAGCATCTCTGTCACTAGACTTAATATTCTTAACTGGAGATTGTCTCTGTTTTAAGGTCCTGCCTGGTCTCTGAAGCCCATTCACCTCACAGATGGGCCACTGGTATCTATTGGACACCACCTCCACTCTTTCACTCTAGCCCACCTTCCCTACAGACTGAGAGCTGCACCCTGACTCCAGATGGCAGACAGGGGAACTGCAGGCACTCAAGCTTGGCACTCTGTCAGTTGGCAACAAGGTGCCTTGCAGCTAGTGTATCTTCAACATCTACCATGTTGAGTCCATGGTTCTTTACAATTTCACATCCATTGTGAAGTGACACAGAACCTCCCATGCTAAATTATATTATTCACAGATTACAGATAAGGGGACTGATATCCAAATGGAAAAGACAAAAAAACTAACATTTATTGAGCATCTGCTTTGTAACTGGCACTGTGTCAAGCACTTTACAAGCATCATCTCATTTAATTCTCACCACAAACCTAAGAATTATATGTTATAAGAGGCAGGAGTTACAACATCTGTTTTACAGATGCACAGTGGTTCTAGCTTTAAGGGAAGACTGTGAGAGTTGGACTGTGAAGAAAGCTGAGCACCGAAGAATTGATGCTTTTGAACTGTGGTGTTGGAGAAGACACTTGCGAGTCCCTTGGACTGCAAGGAGATCCAACCAGTCCGTCCTAAAGGAGATCAGTCCTGGGTGTTCATTGGAAGGACTGATGCTGAAGCTGAAACTCCAATACTTTGGCCACCTCATGTGAAGAGTTGACTCATTGGAAAAGACCCTGATGCTGGGAGGGATTGGGGGCAGGAGGAGAAGGGGACGACAGAGGATGAGATGGTTGGATGGCATCATTGACTCAATGGACATGAGTTTGGGTAAACTCCAGGAGTTGGTGATGGACAGGGAGGCCTGGCGTGCTGCAATTCATGGGGTCTCAAAGAATTGGACACGACTGAGCGACTGCACTGAACTGAACTCAGTGACTGAACTGACTGATTTTGGGGTTTTAATCTTGGCCTGATCATCTCTGTTGTATGGCATTTGGAAAATTGCTTCATATTTCCATGCTCCAGTTTTCCTTTTTAAACTATTTTTACATTTTTATTTATTTAAAAAAAAACTTTTTATTTTATATTGGAATATAGCTGATTAACAATGTCGTGATAGTTTCAGGTGGACAGCAATGGGACTCAGTCATACATATACATTTATTCATTCTCTCTCAAACTCCCCTCTCATCCAGACTGCCACATAACACTATGCACCAGTTCTATCTGTAAAATTGGGGAGATGATGATGTTTACCTCACTAGCATCTCAAGTGCATTAAATGTGCTGAAAAATGTAGAAAAATTCATGTAATGTGCCAGCACAGTACTTGGCATGTAGTAAATGGACAGCATATAATATATAACAGATAGGATTAAATGCTTCTGGGTAACAGATATAATATTTTAATTAGGAGTAATGTACTCATGGATGGCTATGACTATACAGTTTTTCCTATATTTGCACACAAGTGTGCATTTTCTCACTTTTGTATATTAAGAATGGCTTCACAGGGATTCCCGACACTACGGCTGACTACTGAGGCAGATGTACTGCGTAAATACCCTTTCAGCACACCTCAGATCACACCCCATAAGCTCCCTCTGAATCAGGCTGACTCTCTGAGTGTACATTTGACAGTACTGGGGAGAAGGTTGCCCACATCTGTCAACACTCTTGATTTTTTTCAACTGTCATACATTTCCTTACTAATGAAATTTTAGGACAATTTATTTTTTATTATGGTCAAAAACCCATAGAGAATGCAAAGAAAGAAACTAAACAGAAAAACAAATCAAAGGGAATTAATCTTCTATCAACGTCCTGCCTTGCTCCCTGTATTAAGTTTGGAAATTTAGAAAAGGCTTGGTTTTATGTGTATGAATATTTTTCCACATGACACAGGCATTTTTACTAAGTCCATGTGGTATCTGAACATTACCACCCAGTGAAGGCCAGGTGCCTGTGTGTTTAAACACAAGAATTTGAACGGTTTGGTTGAATAGCTACTGGGACTTTTCACTATGAAACCTGGCCTAGTCAAGGATTGGTTTCAAAACAAACCATGCACGTTATTGTTTAGGACTTTTTTTTTTTAATTAAAAAGTTACAGTAAATATTTTGGAAAGCAAAATAGGAAGTAAGCATACGAGACATTTCTGTATGGACCAGAATAAGATTTAGAACTTAGAGTTTGAAAAGCCAAATATCCAAGTGAAGTTACAGGAGCAGCTGCAATGTGTAGTGGATTTGGCTAATAATGAGAGATATTCGATATTGCTTTTCAAGATCGGTGTATCTTTTTGTTTTCGTTTACTCTTACCGAAGTCAAAGTGTCCTGGCTGATAAAGATTGTTTTGTGAATTGAATGAATGACTAGAATAACCTCTCTGAATCTCCAGTGAGCAACTAACCATGCACATGGTTGTATCTCTTCCACTCTAGGAAAAAATCTTCTCACATTATTTATACATCTATGTAAGATATTTCTCCATTCTATTTTTAGACCTTTTTTTGCATCTGTTAGTTACTTATAATAATCATCTCTTGCATTCAAGGAATATTTAAATAACTTCAGGAAAAAAGCACAAGGTAAGATATCTCTATTTGAAAAGAGACACTGAAATATCAACTTCAAAATGCAGTGGGGAGAAAACAGTATGTTTTCCATTTCTTTTCCAAAACAAAGGAAGTAAAAAAATTCTTTCATGGTTTTTGTTTTGCAAATCACATTGTCCTCAACTTTTAAAATAATAATCTTCCCTGACAGCCATTTAATAATTGTGAGCGATCTATGACTTTATTATAAAGCACTCATCTCATCTAATGATCTATTTCCTTTACCCCAGGGGCAAAGTACAAAGCTAAGGAATTATCTTGGTGATACTTTTAATAACTTCCTGTGGGATTGCTAACCCCAACTGAAGCCGGTTCTGTAAAGGAGTTAATCATGTAATTTCACAGATTAGACACCGCAGGGTTACTAATGAGAAACTTCAGTTTAGTGATAAACTTTTTTTTCCAGGAATATTTTGAGAGGCCTGTAACCTTTGGCTGACACCCAGCAAGGCTATTAGTTTAACCATGGGATGCACTACCAAATGCACAAGAGTCAGCAAACTTCTTTTCTGGAAAGTTGATTATAAGAATAGTTTTGTTAAGAGACTCCAGAAACAGATGGAATGGGCAAAAAAAAAAAAAAAAAAGGAGGAGGGGGGAAGACAAGCATAAAAAACTTATCAACTTCCGTTGGTTGGCATAACTTCAGCTTCTAGTGTCTTTTCGACATATGCTTAGGATGGAAACCGCAGCTCACATTTAAATGTCATGCTGCCCTCTGTTCCATAAACATGTATCATCCATCACTAAATATTTAGATCTGAATTGTTGGAACTGAGTTCTGTGCCAGGGGTAGGGGGATTAATTCCTTTCAAGGTCCTCCCATGATGGATTTTACACTGGAGTAAACATCCGAGAAGAGCTCACACTAAAGCCATAAAATATATAAATAAAGTTTAAAGTTTAATTAAGTCAACATTATTTAAAGTGGTTGTCATATTTTATGGCGAACTTTTCATGTTTATTTTGTATGACTCCTAATAAATAAGCCCCTCCTGATCAGACAAAAAGCACAGCTAGGTTAAAATTAAGAGCTGCAAACTCAGGACTGGAAGAAGAGTGTTCCTGAGTTGGGGCTAATGCAACCTTTTCCCATTATACTTTTATTGCTAAAACTAACCTTAAAGCTAAAACACTGAGTCAGTCTCCTGTATAGACACAACATTTGAAGATTCTTTAAGGCCTTATTAATTGCACTGTGGGGAAACAATACATTCACATAGAACACAGACCAGCAAATAATGGAAAAGAACCTGTGCAGTAAAACAACTTGCATTTGATGTTTGGTTTATAATAATAGAGAGCATAAGAAGAAGAGTAACTGATTCAAAGTAAGCTCATATTAGCTTCTTCTTAAAATAATTTTTCTTAAAAGGTAAATCTTTGAAATAAACATAACTCGTCCTCCATAAATCAGTACTCTAGAGCACCAGATTTTCTTCTTTAGTATTAAATAAGGAAATTGACAATCATACACTCTTTCATGTTTGATGGATATGGAATCTAAGGAGAAAGAGAAATGAAGGACAGAGGCCAGCTAAAGCAAATTCCTTACTGCAAAGAGTTGAAGTACAGTTGCCACTCTGTACAGACTTTATCTTCTTAAAGTAAAAGCTCCCTCAATATGACAGTGAGAGCCCTATTTCCTCCCACAGGAAAAAAAAAAAATCTCCATCCAAAGAAGTGTTTAAGCTTTAAAGAAAATTTTAGACCAAAGAAGGTTTAGAACATGTGTTTGCCAATGTCCAGCTAACTGCTTTCCTATTCAGAATACTGATTTAATGATGTATATATCTACAGAGGAAATGGGAGGAAGTTATAACTGATGACCTCTCAGAAGCTGGAGACTGTAATACTACCTTTGATGGTTCTTGGGTTGCATATTTTTAGAAACTAGGCAATTTGATACAACATACTAATCATTTATTCCCTCACATGTAAAATGTAGCTACTGTGAAAATAAGAGATACTATTTGTCAGTTGCATCCTGCATATACACAGTAAACACCCATCAATGGTATCAGTTATCACTGGCTTCACGTTCATATTTTTAAGCTACATATTAAGGCCAAAGTGTTTCTCCAAACTACCAAGTTCCTGAGGTGGCTGATGATTTTTCCCTAAATTGGGGTTCATACTTATTTTTTTGACAAGTGCCAATCTTTTATATATATAAAATACCACATATGTATGTATATACATATATATAAGTATATATACATATACATAAGAACTTAGATATTTTTCTGGAATAAAAATACATATATATAAAATGTAAAAAGTACATGCTATCAAAATAGTTTGGGCCAGAACTTGAGATTTCAATGAACTGAAAAAAATTTTTAAACTTACTGAAATTTGACAAGCAAAACACAAAATTCATCTCATTCTTTTCTGCTGAGAAAATGTCTCTTTACGTTGACATGCTTAGCATATTTTCTGAAGTCTGTGCATCCTTCTTTTGTGAATCTTTGGTTCCAGATCATTTTCTCTCCACATTTCTACATTTCTCTTTGTCATAACAATGAAATGACTGTATTTTCTACATGAATACATCATTGTCTGCTAAATACTCCCCCTGGAGAGAGCATGTTTTATGAAATAAACGTGATTAAAAGGAAATGAAATGAAGATTACAATTATACTTTAGCACTGAAAGAGAACTTCTGAATAACATCGTGATGACAGAACACAAAAATGTTATGCCAATACAGCTGATTTTGTTGATTTTGTGAAAACGTGCATGCAAATAGTAACTGTAATTTAATTGTTCACTGTTTTGACATCTAAAAAATCTACTAAAAAATCTATCTTAAAGTCATTAAAGCAAAAATGGTGAAGCTTAACTTTGACTCATCTGACAGATGCTATGGTGTTTATCTCACATAAAAATTATTTTACTTTATAATTCTAATGTTTTAAAGTTCTTTATTAATTTGCATATTTTAAAATCATGTTTTCATTTTTCTACCTACTTTAATACACATGTACAAATTATATGTCCATATACCTAAAGAAATTATTACTTTGTATTACTTCCTTAAAGAAATAGACTCAGGTAAAGTAAATTTGTATATGCTTAGTATTTTTAATACATGGATGACTAAATTGTCCACAGAGATATTTTAACAAATATGAAAAAATAAATGTCATCTGAAAAATTCTGCTTTGTTTTCCATTGTGTTGCTTGCCAAGGAAAACTTTCCTTGGTTCACATGTAACCTTATCCAATTAGACTTTCAGGAGTGTGGTTTCTGATGTTCAGAGACTGGTGACCCAGCAGGCACACTGGAGTATAAGTCAGTTTCACCAATGCACTCTCAAGACAAGCACACGGACAGCTAGTATTTCCAAACTATTTGTTTTCTCTAAATGTTTTCCCTCCCTGGGTGACTTATACATTATATGGTAGAACCAGAGTAGGTACAAAATGTAGGACCAGATGAGAACCTTACTACATGTAGCTCACTGGTAGTAAACCTGGGCTTTTATCAAGGAAATTCTTCAGCAAGTAGAATGTCCTTGCAGAAGGGAAAGCTTGTACAACAGAGCAAGTTAGGTAATGAAGACATACAGTCTTTTATGCTTTCATTTTCCCAAAACACTTATTATTAATACATACATTTGTTCCACAAATATGTTTAGTAACTTTCCTACGTTTTTGACTACTACCTCAAGTGTAGCTAATGACATCTAGTGAAAAGTAGGCTTTCTGTACCTTCAACCTGGGATGAAAAATTCCTTTAGGATTCCTTATGGTTCTTGTGGCTAAAATCACATATACATGTGCACACACACACACATTATATGTGTAAATATATATGCACATGTTTGGTCTTAATATAAGACTTATATTAATTAGGGTTTTATAAGTTACATATATTTATATTTGTAATATATTCTATACAAACATATATCATTTCATGTCTTTTAACACTATTGTATCTGATGACAAAAGAGAAGGGCAAATGAAATTAAATTCATAGAACTTAATCCAAAAATGCCATCTACTTCCCATATTTACAAATTCTAACTAGAGATAGAGTATTTCATTGTAGATAGGGCTGAATGAAGGTTAGTAAGAAACTATCTTTTTCTCCTTTAACTGGAATGCCCCAAGAAGTAAGTCCAAGGAAGAGTCTGAAAGTTAATATAAATAAGGATATTATTTGATCTACATCACAAAGCTAGTGACTTAATAGCCCACTCTCAAGTGGTATAGACTCTATTCATTTCATATACGTTCCAACCAAACCATAAATCGTGAAATTTCTGTCACATTAAAATGTAACAAATACCTGTAGAAAGCTACTATACTTTCCTGATAAAAACACATTTAAGCTTGGTGATATTTTGATACCATTTTCACATTTAGTATATGACATCTATTTAACTTTCTGGTCAATATAAACACATCCCAGGTAATAGCAAAGTCCAAGGCCCTCATCTATGTGGCATGTTGAAAGCTTAGTGATCTCCTAAGGCTGCATATTGCTTAAATATAAAACAAATTTGGTGAGTAAGTTAGAGAAAAGACAAATACTGTCTTCTATCACTTATATGTGGAATCGAAAAATAAAACAATGAACAAATAACAAAACAGAAACATACTCACAGATATAGAGCACAGACTGGTGGTTGCCAGAGGTGAAATGGGTGGAGGGAGAGGCAAAAGGGGTAAGGGAGATCAAGAGGTACAAGCTACTAGGTATAAAATAGATATGTTACAAAGATGTAGTATACGGCATAGGGAATATAGCAAATATTTCCTAATAACTTTATATGAAGTATAATCTATAAAAAGTAAAATTATTATGTTGTGTGCCTGAAGCTAATATAATATTGTAAGTCAATTATACTTCAATAATAAATAAATAAATAGATGAAGCAAATATGTCTTGATAAAATACAAATGGATGATATGAAGGTGGAAACTTTGTAATTTAAGGATTTTGAAAAACAAGGAAAGGCTTAATTCAGATTATGAATCCAAAGACAGAAAAATTAGGAAAATAATTTGAGCTAATAAGTCATTAATATTATGAAAATGGAAAAGATTAAATCAAAATCAAGAAGTTTAATTGAAAAATGTACATGCATTTAACTTGAAAGAGACAGGCATTAATGAATTTACATTTTCATCAGTCACTCCAAAAGTGAAATTTAAAAACTCAGACCATGGTCAGAGATGTGACTAGGAGAATTTGTGACCTTGTGGACTGCAGCACACCAGGCTTCCCTGTCCTCCACTATCTCCCAGAGTTTTCTCAAATTCATATCCACTGAGTAGGTGATGCAATCTAACCATCTCATCCTCTGCTGCTCTCCTCGCCTCTTGCCTTCAATCTTTCCCAGCATCAGGGCCTTTCCCAATGAATTGGCCCTTTGCATCAGGTGGACAAAGTATTGGAGCTTCAGCCTCAGCATCAGTCCTTCCAATCATCATTATCCCAACACTAAGAATTATTAGGTACCTGCCAAAGCTTGGTGGACTAGGCACTTATCTCTTGTTCTCCAACAACCCTGAGTGGCAGGTTTATTGTCTTTATTTCACAGAGGAGGAAAGCGATGCTCAGAGTGAGTAAGCAACTTTCTCATGGTCACACAGTAAGTAGCAAATCTATGATTTGAACTCAGACTTGTCTGATACAAGGCTCATTCCATCACATTATGCTGTAAACCCTAAAAATATAAAATGTGGTTTAAAAATTACTAGACTTATTTCAATTGCATCTCCATTTCCCCTTCTTTCAGGAACCAGGTTAAGTTTTAACTGAAACTCTACAACCAATCATCTGAATCTAAACATTCAAAAAGTAGGTAAAATAGCACAAGTATTTCTACGAGGATTTTGAAGGAAGAGGTGTGGTAGAGTGCAAAGATGGCAACAATATCTTCCTATCCCGGTACCACACTCCTTGCAAAGTGACACTGGAGCTATTTCCATCAAGAAGTAAAGTCTATTTCTCTGCCTCTTGAATCTAGTCATGAATGTGTGACTTGCTTTGGCCAATGGAAATAGGAGATGTAACACAAACTGAATTTGCTTCCACCATGGCACGAGAAAGTCCAGTCTAGCTGGCAGAGAGGCCACATGCGGGAGGACCCAGGTGTCCTGACGAGAAGGCTGCTGACTTGTGGCCTGTGAGTGAAGCCCACTGGCCCAGCCGAGATGCCCACTGACTGCAATGAACCTGGATGAGACCAGCAGGAGAACCATTCAGCTGCCAGCCCTCTTCCTGACCACAAAAATTTGAGCAAATAAATGTAAGTCTTTTTCAAACCACAAAGGTCCATGGTCATTTGTTAATAGCAAATGCTACAATAAATTATATTTTAAAAAATACATGGAATTCCTCCTTGTCATTTCCCCAAGAGGTGACAACAAGCTTTTTTTTTTTTTCTTTTTCACGTCCAATCTTACTCTTTTTTTTTTTTCAACTAATACTTTTAGTAGATGGCTTGGTTGCTATGAAATAATGTTTTCTCTGAAGAAAGGTAACTGAATTCTTTAGGCATGAAATCCAAGATCCTGGCTTCATTAGCATTCTGCTTCTGGAACTGACAGGCTTGGCTCAAATATGGTCTTCAAAAGGGTCTCTACAGCTAATGGAGTGGAACACAGATACCAGAGCCACGTTATGGTTTTTGAGAGTCCTGGCTCCTTTGCCTTTGTGGGCTGCTTTCTCCAAAGAAGGATTGATAATTAATTAATTTATGACTGTATTGGTATAAAAATGAATATATTCTTAGTTCAGTTCCATTCAGTTGCTCAGTCGTGTCCGACTCTTTGCGATCCCATGAAGTGCAGCACGCCAGGCCTCCCTGTCCATCACCAACTCCCGGAGTTCACTCAAACCCATGTCCATCGAGTCAGTGATGCCATCCAGCTATCTCATCCTCTGTCGTCCCCTTCTCCTCCTGCCCCCAATCCCTCCCAGCATCAGAGTCTTTTCCAGCGGGTAAAAGATTTCCTCAGTTTAAAGGTTCATCTTTTTCTTCTGATTTTCATAGAGATGAAAACATTTTCAAGGCCATTAAAAATATTGTGGTCCCAGGACATTGCCCTTATCATGCTTAATGAATGACATCCTAGACAGGTATTATAAAGGATAAACTTATTTACATCCTTCCAGTTCTTCAGAACTAGCATTTTATAGCCACAATTGAGAACACATGTGTGCATGTGTTTGTGTGTGTGAGCATGTGTGTGTGTGTGTGTGTGTGTGTGTGTGTGTATGTCTGTGTATGAGAATTTGCTTTCCTTTTATAGCTGAAGTAGGTAAGTCACCTCATCATCTTCTTCTCCAGCCACATCTCAAACTAGGGGCTCCTTGCCCAGAGGCAACTACATAAGGATTGCAGAGGACAGAACCATTCATATCCTACAATGACCAAGAAAAAAAAGAAAAGCAACACTAGGGAATCTTTAATATAAACATTAATAGTTTCCCACATCTTTGTTTAGAGAATAGCCTGAGGATTTCTAAACTTTTAGATCTTGTTCATTCCAGAAGAACTGTTTCACTTATGGCCACATAAATCTTGGGCCTTTAGAAGTTCCAGGATTCAGCCTCTTTGGAAACTAGTCACAGAGAACTCATAGGTGATCTCACAGAGTAAACCTGATTCTGGCTATTCAGGAGACATAATATTTGCTAAGATAATTTGAGTCCAGCTCTGACATCAATTATAGAGAATAGAGATTTGCTAATGAAACATGGAAAGGAGCATTTGGCAGTAATTCTAGTATTCTTGTTTTTTAAACTGGTTGTATTTTTTTTTTCTGATTACAAGGATAAGATACACTCAATGTAGAAAATGAAAAGAATGTTCTTTTCTTTTAAATTAAAAATGAACACTATGAAAAGTGGTCTTCAGGGTTACCATGCAGGATGTGACTGAGAGCATTTAGGGTTTTATGTATGTTTTTCTCTATCTCCAAACATATTTCACTGGTATTTCATTTTTTAAAGATTTGCTTCATCTTGAATCTAGTAAAATATTCCACATATTAATACATTTCAAAGTGAAAAAGCGATTATTTCAAATAAAGTTAAAATGTGAGCTCCAGAAGTCCATGTTTTAAATGTCACCCAACATTTAGATCTCCACAGCCTCTCCTATTCGCACAACATTTCACATCACCTTGTCTTTGCTCAACCCCAGGCTTCCTTGGGGCTATGCAAATGCAGCTTAACCTGCAAAGCTTAGAGGCTAGAAGGACAGCAGACTGCAAGGCCCACTTCTGACCACTTTTTCTTCCTTTGCTCTGGAGCCCTGGGAAGAACTCAAGAAGTGAAAGTGGAAGGGTTAACCACTCAGCCGTGTCCCACTGTTTGCGACCCCATGGAACTCTCCAGTCTCCTCTCTCCATGGAAAGTTCTTTTTAAATACAAAGACAGGACAGACCCAATTTTGTATAATATGTTGTGTTTACTGCCCCTGGAAGTTACAAACATGTCCTAGAAATTAAAATATATTTATAACCCAATTTTATCCCCAAGGCTTTCTGTCCCCCTTAGGAGTAGCTCACAACTCCACTTTTGGGTTTGGGAAGCACACAGGCAGGCAAGTGTTCTCCAGGAACAGAGGCATTCTCCCCACTGCTTTGGCAGTGGTTTCCAGCTGTGGCAGCAGGACGGACCCAAACTCACAATAAGAAGAATCGCATTACCTCCATGCTCACAGCACCTGCTCAGGAATTTCACTTACCCATTACATGGTGTTCACATCTTCAGAATTCTCAGAAATAAGCCATCCCTCTCATCAAGGGCATCCTCATTGTTCCAGGCAGAGGCAGATGGTTTGGTGGTTAGACACGGTGACACTATAAAGAAGGTATGGGTTGTGACTGTGGTCCTCTTGTTTAGCATGACGCTATAAACCCACCTCTGAGCGATGTAGCCTGGTGGTGTTCTTTCCCTGATTAACCCGCCTTCATCTGTTCAGTCTCTAATTTCCTGTGCCCTTAGCACTTTTCATTCCATGAGAACTGAATTTACTGGACCTCCTTGCTAGGGGTTTTATTTGTTGTTTCCAGATAATTTCCCCCCACCATGTAACTTCCATACATACACTGGTCATTCCACACGTGTGTCTAAATGCATGGTGGTCATCAGAACGTGGATTCTCCATGTATGCATGGGTGCTAAATCCTTTCACTCATGTCCTACTCTGTATGACCCCGTGGATGTCACTCACCAGACTGCTCTGCCCACGGGATTCTCCAAGCAATAATACTGGAGTAGGTAGCCATTCCTTTCTCCAGGGGATCTTCCCGCTCCAGGAGTGGAACCTGTATCTCCTGCATTGGCAGGTGGGTTTTTTTTTTTTTTTTTTTTAACCACTAGTGCCACCTGGGAAGCCCCTGGATTCCCCATGGAGACCTCCAATTCAATGTCCAGAGCAGAACTCACCATTTCTTCTACTCCTGAGGTCTTGACTTTCCTTCTTTATTTACAAATCTAGGGAACAGCATTCAATCCAGAATTATGCCAGCCATGTTGACTCCTCCTCACCACATAATTTGCTGAAATTCTCATTCACTTAGTAATTCTGGTCTATTGACCCTTCTTGCTACTCAGACTGCTAGTATAAGGAAATCATCCTTTCTGGTTGAGTTATTGCAACAGCCTCTTAACTACTTTTCATGTCCCTAGTTTTGATTTCCCAAACCATACAACACACTGTTGCTATGTTATTTTTCTAAAACTGAAATCTATTATGCAACACTCTTGCTTAAAATAATTCAGTGATTCCTTGTCTACCTACAGCCAATAATTTACAGACAGGAAGCTCCAGAAGGAGCATGATGCATCTTCTTGAGGATGAATTGATTTGCAGGTAAAAATTTAAAGTATATTAAAATTAATGTATTTTAAAGTAAGTTAGAAAATTTACATTTGTTTTTTAAACATAGAAAGTTGAGGAATTTTAACTTGAGCAACAACAGTTTCAGGTAGACTACATATCTCTGGAGGAGGGCATGGCAACCTACTCCAGTATTCCTGCCTGGAGAATCCCGTAAACAGAGGATGCTGGTGGGCTACAGTCCATGGCTGTAGCAACTTAGCACACACATATCTCTGGGAGCTTCTCTGGTGACTCAATGGCAAAGAACCTGCCTGACAATGCAGGAGACACTGGTCTGATCTCTGGGTCAGAAAGACCCCCTGGAGGAGGAAATGGCAACCCACTCCAGGATTCCTGCCTGAGAAATCCCATAGACAGATAAGCTTGGCCATGTTGACACAAAAGAGTCAGACATGACTTAGCGGCTAAACAACAGCAATATATCTCTGGAGGAAAAAATACTTGCTTGTTTTTGCTGTTAGGTGTAAATTGCCAGAAAGAAAAAAGAAAGGAGAGAGAGTTTAATGGATAAAATTCAAATTCCTTAGTATACCCCAAGATTGTTATAATCTGACCCTCTTCATATCTTCAGCCTTATCCGTGTGCCTTTTTGGCCTTCTCTAAGCACCCTGCCTAACTTCTACTCATTTTTATGTCTCAGGCATGGATCTGTCAGGAAAACTTTCTTTTTCTTCCCCCTCCCAATCTGGGTTTGAACTGCCTTGCTCAATGGTCCCCCAGCATCCTACGTGTCCTTCTATCATAGCTTCTACCATACTGCTTTTTCTTTGCAGCTTTCTCACATGAGTTCTCTATCTGACTGTAAGCATCCCAAGGGTGATGGAATTCTCCAGGCAAGAATATTGGAATGGGTTGCCATTTCCTTCTCCAGAGAATCTTCCCAACCCAAGTATTAAACCTGAGTGTCCCGCATTGCAGGCAGATTCTTTATCATCTGAGCTACCATCCTAAGGGTAGAGGTCATACGACCCTGAATGTCTTAACAGAGACCTGAGCACATAGCAGCTGTTCAGTGAATACTTGGGATTAGTTGAATAATTATTCTCCACAACACAGCACAGGTAATCACCAGTATTTAACAAATGGTAACTAGGAAATAAACATTTCTCCTTATTATTTTCCTTTTCCTTTGAGCATTCATAATTTCTACCTTTGAGTTCACAAAATCCTATCTTATCCTCTAATATCCTTTAATCACAATCTCCTTACATTCCTGTTGGTAGGCGGGGGAGACTGCTGAGGGCGGTCGGAATGCAGATTTATAACTAGAACTTGATCCTTCTCTGTCCCAACTGGGACTTCTTTGTAACTTTAGCAGCCTTTTAAATTGTCCTTTTCCCTCAGTAGAGGTTTTAAATATTGCTCACTGTTGTCAGTCCCATTATCATTTACATATCTGATCTGACTTTCTAGTTCACAGACTAACCTCAAACCTCTGACTTCCATTTAAAACACTGGCAAATTCATTTTTATCCTCTTTTTCCTTCTCTCTTCTCTCCCTCTTAGAGAAAAAGCTACTCTTTCTCTTCAAGAACCCCATCCTCCATTCTCCAGGGCTCTAGGTTCCAATAATCTCCTAACAATCAAATACCATAAATACTTTTTGTTATGTAGTGTATATGGCTGTTCTGTGACATTTGACATCATTTCTCATCTCTTTTAGTTGGAAATTCTTTTCCCTTGGTTTGAATGATTGACTGTCTTTCTTCTATGCTTGATTACTTTTCAGGCTCTTTCTCCTCCATGTACCTCCCACTGTCAGTATTTTCTAGGGTTCGTTTCTCCACTGTTCTCCTATTAAGCACATTCCATCATTGATCTTTCTGTTCTGGATGTAAATGTCACCCAAACACTCATGTTGGTCACATCTGTACAATCTGAAGTATAGCTCCCAGAACATCTCAATCTAGAGTCTCATGGAGATTTCAAACTCAACAAGAAAAAACGTACTATTCTATCTTTATATCATCTCCTCTCCTCTAACCTTGAAAGTTGCTCTTCTTCCTATGTTCTCTGTTCAGGTTCACTGGTGGCGCCATCAAGTCGTCCAAGTTAGAAATTGGAACTCAGCTGGTGATGTCCCTTCTCTTTAATGGTAGCTGGTTGGTGAACAGCTCTTGACAATTCTTGCTCCAAACTTTAGCTCAGTTTATCCTAGCCTCTCTAATCCAACTGTCAGTGCTCTCATTCTGGTCTGTATTAGCTCCCACATGATGTATTACAGTAGGCTGTAACAGTTCCTCTCTTGGGCTTCACCTTCTCTCAACCCACACTTCTCATGGCTGCTGGAGTCGGTGCTCTGAGCCAGCCCAGACTTCACGTCCTGGAGAACCACTGACACCTCCACCTCCTCCCCAGGTGGAGATGGCAGCCTTCTTGCATGTGGACCTAAGGCCCGGCACGGCATCAAGCCCTGCTATGGATTTTGTACTCTATTGTATTCATTCATCTCAAGCTTCCCTTTCTTTTTCTCTCTTCCTCCAAATTGTGAGTTCTTTGATTACAGGAGCTATATCTTCTTTAACAGCTCAGTAAATTCTGTCTTTCCAGTTCAATAAATATTTATGAGATAAAATGTTTATTGAATACATTCTTCTAATTCCCTACCCTTTTCCACTTCACTTTGCTGTTATTGGTTTCTGTTGAGAGGAAGTAAGAATGCAGCGTTCAACAGTGCAAGTTTTGAAGTGAGGTTTCCTGAGTTCAAAGCCCAGCTTTACCATTAAGAAACTATGCTAATTGTGCAAGCTATTTATTTTTCTGCAGTCAATCCTAAAGGAAGTCAGTCCTGAATATTCATTGGAGGGACTGATACTGAAGCTGAAGCTCCAATACTTTGGTCTCGTGATGAGAAGAAACGACTCATTGTAAAAGACCCTGATGCTGGGAAAGATGAAAGCAGGAGGAGAAGGGGACAACAGAGAATGGGATGGTTGGATGGCATTGTCAACTCAATGGACGTGAGTCTGAGTAAACTCCGGGAGTTGGTGATGGGCAGGGAGGCCTAATGTGCTGCAGTCCATGGGGTCACAAATAGTCTGACATGACTGGTCAAGTGAACTGACTGAGATTCCTGATCTAACACTGGAGTTAATAATTTCCAGGATAATATGAGGACTAAGTAGAGATGAAATTGAAATAAGCTGAGTACTTTTTGAAGCACAATTTATATTATAATTTTAGTGTTTACCACAGGGGGTGGGTGGTTTAGTTGCTAAGTTGTGTCTGACCCTTGAGACCCCGTGGACTGCAGTCTGCCAGGCTCTTCTGTCCATGGGATTCTCCAGGCAAGAATACTGGAGTGGGTTGCCATTTCCTTCTCCAGACATAATATGATGGAATGAGCTTGGTTATATAACAGACCAGTCTTCGTTCATATCATAGCTTTGCTACTTACTATGTGACCATGAGAAAGTTGCTTACTCACTCTTGGCATTGTTTTCCTCCTCTGTGAAATAAGGACAATAAACCTCCCACTTAGAGTTGGAGAACAAGAGAGAAGAGCATAGTCTGTCAAGCTTTGGTAGGCACCTAATAATTCTAAGTGTTGGGATCATGATGATTGGAAGGACTGATGCTGAGGCTGAAGCTGAAGCTCCAATACCTAGCCACCTGATGCAAAGAGCCAATTCACTGGGAAAGACCCTGATGCTGCAAAGGATTGAGGGTAGGAGGAGAAGGAGGTCATAAAGCTTGAGATGGTTGGATGACATCATCAACTCAATGGACATGAGTTTGAGCAAACTCTGGGAGATAGTGAAGAACAGGAAGCCTGGTGTGCTGCATTCCATGGTGTAGCAGAGTCAGACATGACTGAGCGACTGAATAACAACAGCAAAGAGAACTAAATGAATTAACACATGAGAAAATAGATTCTAGACTACTGCCCCATACACATTAAGCCCTTAATAGAAGTTAGTCTTATCATTGTTATATTTTTCTTTCTCTTTTCTCTTCCTTTGTTTATTCTCTCCCTCCCTTTCTTGCTCCCTTCCTTCCTTCCCTTTATATTCTTTTTGTTTGTTTGGGATCTAACTTTCTCATTTTCTCCTCTATTTGTTTCATATTTACTAACAATTCATAATGTTCCAGACACAGAGAAGGCCCTACTCTAAGGAGTTGCACAAACAAATACCTCTTCTAGAAGGTCATGTTGATGTAACATTTTGAGACGGAGTAAACAGTTGCATTGTGGCAGTGGGATCAAGGCTCTGGAATTTGCCTACAACACAGCCCTCTATAGTATGGAATGCAGAATAGCGGTCTCTAGAATTCTATCCAGTGATATCCAGGATACCATTTATGTTGTGTCTCTGAACATGGCACTTCAGGATAGTTTCTCCATGGTCAGTACCATCTGGCAGAGGGACTCATTTCAGAACCTTGCTCTGAGCTAGTTTTTTCTGCTGGAGAAAAGAGGACTCCAGACTGCATTTTGGTGGCATATAATTTTAACCCTCAAAGTTAGATATCTCTGGAAATTTGACTCCCACTCCTTTTACAATATTTTAAAGAGGATAAAAGCGGGAACCACTGACTTTTATGCAAATGTTTGACTGCTTATGGCCAGCACTATAATGCAGGCATTCAAAATGGTCTGTCAGTGTGTGTCTGAATTCACTTTTGTTTATGAATTTCTAAGAAAAGGTGCAGGTAGATGGGTATGTGTGTGTGTGTGTTTGATGTCAGGAGAAACCACAAAGGCAATTTGAAAATCTGCTTGGCCTTCCAACTTGAATTTAGAGAAGATAAAAATCAAATGATTATCTGCAAGCAAACACTTGAGTAAATGTGGGCAAAGGATTTTATTTTCTGTTTTTATTGTTGATTTTTTCCACAGGCTAAGAATTGGATTTGGTCATGGAAAGGCCCAGACACATTCAATAACGTAGTGTGATCCCTTGCACACAGTTACGTACTTGGTAACTATTTAAAAGATGACTGGGTAAGTGAGGAAATAAATATGAATGATGTGTGATGTAATATACAAGTACCTAGATACATTTTCTGGAGGAAGATATTTGTGAAGGCATCAGGTAAGAGAGCTGGCATGAGAGAAAGTAAAAAAGATAACAGACTATGATAAAAATACTTTTTTAAAAAAAAGCAAGGTGTGGTTATAAATATAGAAACTTTAGTTCTGTTACTATTGGCCTAGTGACACTTGAAAACCATTTGTAAGACTACTTTCTGATAGTAATGTGTGGAGACAAGGAGTAACCTACACACAGAAATAAGCTAGGAACTTAACATAATTCTAAACCTGAAATACATTCTACTTATCCATATTTGAGGACATATGGAGAGATCTGATTTCAGGGCAGAAGTAGAAGCTTTCAGGCAACTTACACAGAACTAGAGCTGGAAATTTGAAGTCTCAATCATATCCTTTTGTTCTTTCACTTTGGCCAGTTTATTTGAGAGCAGCCAGGCAATCCCAAGTATACCCCTTGGTTGGACGAGAGTGTCCTAAGATATCAAATACATATTCACCCATAACCTTACCTTCTATTGATATTTGAGTAAGATTATTCAATGGCATCGAAAAAGCAAGAGAGTTCCAGAAAAACATCTATTTCTGCTTTACTGACTATGCCAAAGCCTTTGACTGTGTGGATCACAAGAAACTGTGGAAAATTCTGAAAGAGATGGGAATCCCAGACCACCTGACCTGCCTCTTGAGAAATTTGTATGCAGGTCAGGAAGCAACAGTTAGAACTGGACATGGAACAACAGCCTGGTTCCAAATAGGAAAAGGAGTTAGTCAAGGCTGTATATTGTTACCCTGTTTATTTAACATATATGCAGAGTACATCATGAGAAATGCTGCGCTGGAAGAAGCACAAGCTGGAATCAAGATTGCCCGGAGAAATATCAATAACCTCAGATATGCAGATGACACCACCCTTATGGCAGAAAGTGAAGAGGAACTCAAAAGCCTCTTGATGAAAGTGAAAGAGGACAGTGAAAAAGTTGACTTAAAACTCAACATTCAGAAAATGAAGATCATGGCAACTGGTCCCATCACTTCATGGGAAATAGATGGGGAAACAGTGGAAACAGTGTCAGACTTTATTTTTTGGGGCTCCAAAATCACTACAGATGGTGACTGCAGCCTTGAGATTAAAAGACACTTACTCCTTGGAAGAAAAGTTATGACCAACCTAGATAGCATATTCAAAAGCAGACATTACTTTGCCAACAAAGGTCTGTCTAGTCAAGGCTATGGTTCTTCCAGTGGTCATGTATGGATGTGAGAGTTGGACTGTGAAGAAAGCTGAGCACCGAAGAATTGATGGTTTTGAACTGTGGAGTTGGAGAAGACTCTTGAGAGTCCCTTGGACTGCAAGGAGATCCAACCAGTCCATTCTGAAGGAGATCAGCCCTGGGATTTCTTTGGAAGGAATGATGCTAAAGCTGAAACTCCAGTACTTTGGCCACCTCATGCGAAGAGTTGACTCATTGGAAAAGACTCTGATGCTGGGAGGGATTGGGGGCAGGAGGAGAAGTGGACGACAGAGGATGAGATGGCTGGATGGCATCAGTGACTCGATGAACGTGAGTCTGAGTGAACTCCAGGAGTTGGTGATGGACAGGGAGGTGTGGCGTGCTGCGATTCATGGGGTCGCAGAGTCGGACACGACTGAGTGACTGAACTGAACTGAACTGATTCAATGGCAATATTTTATCTATCTCAATTGCCATATCATGCCACAGACTACCAGGGTCTTATTATTTTTACCACTAGAAATAGAATAATTAGTGCTTTTAAATCGAATCACATTATACAACCAATTCCAAAAAACCCAGAACCAACTGAGAAAACTCATCCTTGAGATTCTGGTCCTCTAGAATCATCTCATATCAAAATTTACATCAGTCATATTTCAACCAGAGAAACAACTACATGAACATTATACTATACCATCATCATATCACACTACACCATTACCTCCTGACACTTGACTCCATTATCACACCATACCATCATCACATCAAACTACACCCCAATCACACTAAACCATCATCAAAGCAAACTGTTCACACCACAGTATCGTCTCCCCACATCAGCATCACAGTATATCATCTTTACCACCTCAGCAGCAGCAGCAGCATCATGATCACTTTTGCTACCAAATTAGATTAATGGAAAGCACATTAGATCATGGCTGTGCTTACCTAAAACAGTAAAAATTAAAAAACACCACTCTTTATTCCTATGGGGTCACAAAAAGTCAAACACGACTGAAATGACTTAACACACACGCGCGCGCACACACACACACACACACTACTGAACCATTATAACCTCTCAATTTTTTGTACATGTATTTTCTAATTTAATCCTTGCATCAGTCTTTCAAGGTATTTATTATTACCCCTATACAATAAATGAGAAAACTGTGAATTACATAGCTGTTAAACTGAAGATTCAAAATTCTAAGTAATGTCTGTTTGTTTCTAAGTCCTGTGCCTCTTACTTGACATATGATGTTTAACTTGCAAATACACATCACTTTTTTGGATCAATATTTAAACATTTCTATGTTTACAACCTATTTACACAAATAGAAGAAATCACACCAAATAAGCTCATCTCTACAGCTAAATTATGTGAAATAAAGCAAAAAGTACTGAGTCTAGTGTGCAAGAACTTTAAGATGTTTTTTCAAAAATACCAGAATAGTTGGATGACACAGTCCCTTATCTGTTTCTTGTTTAATTCACTTTGGCATAGGACATAGGGCCACGTAATAAATGCATCTTGATAAAGTAAATATATTTCTCTCAACATTCATATATCAACCTAGTCCCTGTAAATAAGTGGCACAGAATCCATTGGCAATTCAGAGAACACACAGCACATGATAATGATCTTGGAGGCAAATGGCAAGTGACAGCATATTTCTATTTAACTTTCAGTGAAAAAAAAGTAATGGAAAGAAAAATTAAACTAGACAGTTCACCACAGAAAAAGAATTTTAAATGAGGGTAAGTAAAGTGCAATGAAATAATCTGGAAAATAACTATAAACCTTTAAAACAACTAATAATAAATAAATGTTATCTGGATTAAACTGACAGTTTTTAATGAGCCATATGTAATTTATTTGTGTCCTGATGAGGTTTTAATTTTCTCCAAAGCTCATATCCCAAATTTTTTTTCTTCATAATGAAGATAAAGTAGCACACATACCAAAAATCATTTGAAAGATGTTATAATTTAATCCAAAAAGATAGTGAAGGCCCATGTCCATTTTGGGGGAACTTGTGTTTTATTGCATAACATGGTTTACAACAAAAAGTTGGCCATGGAATAGCAGTTTATTCCATAAGCAGCCAATATATTTGCTAAAACGTTAGTTCTTTTGGTCCTAATCACACTGCAATCTTTTGGGACTCTTTCAATAGCAATAATTTCAACAATTAATAATATCTAACTGAAAAAAAAACCCTCATGACAGTTGCACAGCTATGTTCTATAGAAACTTTATGGGGTATGTGTTCTACATTTTGATGTTTGACATGCAAAAGGAATCACTCTCCTGATATGCTACTAAACAATTTGTGGGTGGTATTTGAAAACTCTGGTCAAAGGAGATAAAATCTAAGTTTCAAATACAAATCTCACCTAATGTAAAGAAGAGAAAATCATAAAAGACAGTGAGTGAGTAAAGTCGCTCAGTCGTGTCCGACTCTTTGCGACCCCATGGACTGTAGCCTACCAGGCACCCCTGTCCATGGGATTTTCCAGGCAATAGTCCTGGAGTGGATTGCCATTTCCTTCTCCAGGGGATCTTCCCAACCCAGCGATCAAACCCGGGTCTCCCGCATTGTAGACAGACGCTTTACCATCTGAGCCACCAGGGAAGAGTTTTTTTTATAAAAGACAGTAGGACAGTTTAATTTCTACAATATACACTTCAACAGAGTGGGCCCATTTGTGCCTACCTGAGCTGTTAACAGATGAGCTAAATTCTCACTATAATTCATTACCTTTCTAAAATGATTTGTGGTATTTTATTTTCCTAAATTATTCTTTGGTCTTTTATTCTTAAAATTCTAAGCACCAAATAATCCAGTCCATTAACTCTTAAATCTTTAGGTAAATAGTATTTCTCTTGCTTTTTTCTTGAAAGAATGTTAGTGTGTTAATAGCATGAATGCCATTATTTCATTAAACAAGTACAAAGATCAATCAGACAGAGACCCTGGCATCAAAGTCTTACCATATTGTGGAATATCCATAACAATCACATAGGAGCAATCTGAAGTCCCGTGACCAGTGCGGACATTGATAAGAACTAAAGAGATTCTGGCATAAAACCTGAAAAGAGGACTTTTTTCGGAACATTCACATTTAAAAAAAAAGCTGTTTCTTAAACTTAATCTTTTAAGTGAAAATACACATTTCAGTTTCTAAAATGTGAAAGAGCACAGATGAGTTTAAATAGCAGAGCCAAAAATGTTGACACTTATTGAGTGTATAGGAACAGAAATAGGAAGAAAAAAAAGAGAGTTAAACATAACTGCTTCAATATCAAACAAGGGAAGCAGAGGTGAAGAGTCTCTTGGAGAATCAGGAGAATGCCAAAAAGAGAAGCTAAAGACTGGGAGGAGCAGGGCAAAGTAGTTGGTGGTGTGATGGCAGGCGTTTCCGGCGGTGGCCTTGGGGTGGGAGCTCCTGCCGCCTCCACAGACAGGCTCTCTCTGCGTGAAGGGTACGAGCAGAATGTGAAGCAAACCGCCAAACTGCACGATGGGTCAAGAGGGAGCTGGACTGATTTTTGGAAACAAAGAGAAAATACGCAGCTGCTCTCAAGACTTTTAAGTCGAGGATGAGGAGTTATTGTGCAAATGAACTGGTATTTCCTGGGCCAGTCTGCACTGGGTTTCCGTCTTTTGCAAGTCCCACATGTTTCACCATTTTTGCTTAAAATTTCAAGGCTACATAAACTTCGTCTTCACCTTCTATACCTAGCAGACAGAAACCTGTATCTTCATATTATTGAAATTTCGGTTGCATTTCTTATCTTGGTTTTCTGTCCTCCTGGCCCTGATGAATCCTTGTAGGATTCTGAATTATAGTCTGGAAATGGGGAAAGGAAAAGAAAGTTACTTTTATTGAGAGCATCTATCAGTTGTTGCTGTTGTTCAGTCACTAAGTCGTGTCCAACGCTTTGAGGGTCCTACTGCAGCATGCCAGGCTCCTCTCTCCTCCACTATCTCCTAGAGTTTACTCAAATTCATGTCTATCTATCCATACTTACATCTATTTCTGCATTTTATTCTCAAAACAATAACATGCCTGTGAGGTAGATATCATTATCACTATCATTTGCATCTGAGGCAAAGATGAAACGGGGTGCAGAGAGGTTAAGTGTCCTAACCAAAGCTGGTGGCAAGTGTGCACAGGAATACATATCCTGCTTAGGAGACAAGCTTGTGCTGGTGAGGCATGGCTGAGAACTGTCGCTGCTTTATAGTTCTGTAATCAGGCAGGTCCTGGTTATAGATCTCAATGACTTATAAAAGGTGCATGGGACCAACGCTAGTTATTGAGCTATCAATATGCATGAAGGATGTGATTGTCAATATCTAGGGGAAAAATAGGGATCGCCTGGTGGCTCAGATGGTAAAGAATCTGCCTGTAATATGGGAGACCTGGGTTCAATCCCTGGGTGAAGAAGATTCCTTGGAGAAGGAAATGGCAACCCACTCCAGTATTCTTGCCTGGAAAATTTCGTGGGCAGAGGTACAGTCCATGGGGTTGCAAAGAATCAGACATGACTGAACAACTAACACATCACTTTTGGGGAAGAATCAAAAGTAAAGAGAGAATAGAGCCCTTTCCATATAAAGCTTAAAATATAAATAATGTATGAATATTATTTCAATTATGAAAGACCAAAGCTGATATATTAATCATTTGCAATAATATTAAAGCACAGCCTGTGCCCATAGGTCCTGAGGAAGGAGCATCTTATTGATGTTCTGTGAGATGCATCAGCTTGTTATGGTTTTTTGAAGAATTGATCTCTTTATCATTATGCAATGCCCCTTTTCATGTCTGATAACTTTCATTTGATCTAATTTATTCTGTGAATATCTGTGATACATCTCTTATGTCCCATACATGCCCAGTACTGTGTCCTGGTGATATAATAAGAGTAAAAAAAGAAAATAGATGTTCACTCTAGGATTATTTTTCAAAAAGACTAGAAGCAGATCATCTTCTTTCCAGTCTCAATTTTATCATTACCAGATATTTAGTTTTCAATAAATACTTAATCTGGGCCTCAGCATCTGTAAGGGTTTCCCAGGTGGCACTAGTGGTAAAGAATCCACCTGCTAATGCAGGAGACATAAGAGAGGTGGTTTCCATCCCTGGGTTGGGAAGATCCCCTGGAGGATGTTATGGCAATCCACTCTAATATTCTTGCCTGAAGAGTCTCATGGTCAGAGGAACCTGGTAGGCTACAGTCTATAGGGTTGCAAAGGGTTGGAGATGACTGAAGTGACTTAGCACACATGCACATTCTGTAAATGAAAAAAAAAAAAAAAAGCTATTGACTGGATTTCTTCTTTCAGCTTTAAAATTCTGTTGTATACCTCTTTCATCTTTTCCATGCATCAGGGATAAACAAAAATAAAGAAAACCAGAACATCTGTTGCTTCACTTAGGAATACCCATAAAAAGAATTCTCTGGTTCCAAAATGTAATTGAGAAGCCTGAAAAGAAGCTTGATTTAGTCAAAGAAAAAGTCAGACAGAGAAACAAAGAATTCAATCCATATTTTTAAAAATGCACAGCGATAAACTGTTCTAAAGCTAATAAAGAAAGAATAGGCCAATGAGTCAATCTGCTGAGCACCTATGTGCTGAGAAAGTCATAAGTATAGAGCTTCTAAGACCTTTCCCAAAGCTGCACCACAGATGTGATTCCCATGAAGAAATGGTATAACATTGGTTTATGAAGAGTACAGAGATTTTCTAGGTAGCTCAGTGGTAAAGAACCTGCCTGCCAATTCAGGAGACATAAGAGACATGGGTTTGATCCCTGCATGGGGAAGATCCCCTTGAGGAGGGCATGACAACCCACCTCAGTATTCTTGCCAGGAAAATCCCATGAACAGAGGGGCCTGGAGGGCTACAGTTCATGGGTTCACAAGAGTCCGACATGACTTAGCAGCTGAGCACATGAAGAGTACACAAACATGAACATAAATGTACTGTGAAAAAAATGTTTTCAGAATTAGAAATTAGAATAAGAAGATGAAGCGTGTGCTTCTCCACTTTACCACAGTGGCGAGCCTTCTGTGCTGCGTTGTGTGCTAAATCGCTTCAGTCGTGCCTGGCTCTGTGCGGCACTATGGACTGTAGCCCGCCAGGCTTCTCTGTCCATGGAATTCTCCAGGCAAGAATACTGGAGTGCGTTGCCACGCTCTCCTCCAGAGGATCTTCCCCACGCAGAGATCCAACCCGAGTCACTTAAGTTTCCTGCATTGGCAGGCGAGTTCTTTACCACTAGCGCCACCAGGGAAGCCCAGGAAAGCCTTTTGCATACAGCAAAAGGCTGCAGTCCCACTCACTTTCCAGATAAGCTTTTTAAATTTTATATTGTTTTCTCTTACACATGCCAATGCCTTCCCTCAGATCATATGGTCCCTTAACCACAATTACCACTTATTCCAAGACAAATTCCTTGTGAATTTGAAGGGTAAAGTTTAATCTCCTGGTGTTTCAAATGTTCACTATGTTTTCCTTATCCTTCATGTCAGAAATGTAAAAAGATTATGACAAATGAATTCTTACATGTATTTCTCTGCTTATACTGGGAGATACTTCTTATCTTTTCAAAATGTAAGAACTGAGGCCAAGTACAAATAGTGACATTTCCTGCAATGCCATCTAAGAGCCACATGTATCTATCTCAAGAGGAATAAAATAAACCCCCTGTCATGTATCCACATCAAATATCTGAAGGGAGAATTCTGTGATACCAAATATGACACAAGTATATTTTTTAGCAAAAGCTATCTCATATTCTTGGGGATAGATAATATTTTCATTTTTTCCCTACATTTCCTCTTTCTTTTCCTGTCACTTTAGCAGATAGCTAACTCAAGGGTTGGCCCTGTGACAGAGTACGAGACAGAACCACTTTCTGGCCTGTATTCCAAAAGTCTAAGAAGAACTGGAAAAACAAAACAAAACAAAACTCACTGGGCTTGCAGAGGAAGCAGCATGGAGGAGCGAGAGGGTTGCAGGGGAGGGTGTAGTGGTTAGGGGCATGTTAGGAGGTAAGGACCTAGCATGGGGTTATCAAGCCTTAGCAAAGGATCCTTGCCTCAAGAATAACTCTGGAGTAGAGCTCAGCCATCTCCATGAGAACATGGCATAGAAAAATGCACCTATATATAGCTGAGATATTCTGCTTATCTATGATCAGAGGTGGATGAAAAGATTATTTATTTATTTATTTTAAATTCAAAGGAGGGAAAAAACTGGTATGCATAAAGACACAGAGGCAAGAGCAAGGGAATCTTCTTGGGGATGGCGAAATATCTTAAAACTCATTGGATAGGAGAATAAATGATGCTGAGTAAGAAGCTACCCCAAGTCCGAGGTCAGGGGCGGTGGTCGAGAGGAGCTACCCCTCATCTGAGGCCAGGGGCGGTGGCCCGGAGGACCTACCCCACGCCGAAGGCCAGGGGCTGCGGCCGGGAGGAGAAACCCCATGTCCAAGGAGCAATGGCTGCGCGGGCCCAGGAGGGCCTAGAGGAGCTATTCCACCTTCAAGGTCAGAAGGGGTGGCAGTGAGGAGATACCCCTCGACCAAGGTAAGGAGCAGCGGCTGCGCTTTGATGGAGCAGCCATGAAGAGATACCCCACGTCCAAGGTAAGAGAAACCCAAGTAAGATGGTAGGTGTTGCAGGAGGGCATCAGAGGGCAGACACAATGAAATCATACTCACAGAAAACTAGTCAATCTAATTGCACTAGGGCCCCAGCCTTGTCTAACTCAATGAAACTAAGCCATGCTCGTGGGGCCACCCAAGACAGGCAGGTCATGGTGGAGAGGTCTGACAGAATGTGGTCCACTGGAGAAGGGAATGGCAAACCACTTCAGTATTTGCCTTGAGAACCCCATGAACAGTATGAAAAGGCAAAATGATAGGATACTGAAAGAGAAACTCCCGAGGTCAGTAGGTAACCAATATGCTACTGGAGATCAGTGGAGAAATAACTCCAGAAATAATGGAGGGATGGAGCCAAAGCAAAAACAATACCCAGCTGTGGATGTGACTGGTGATAGAAGCAAGGTCCGATGCTGTAAAGGGCAATATTGAATAGGAACCTGGAATGTCAGGTCCATGAATCAAGGCAAATTGGAAGTGGTCAAACAAGAGATGGCAAGAGCGAATGTCAACATTCTAGGAATCAGCGAACTAAAATGGACTGGAATGGGTGAATTTAACTCAGATGACCATTATATCTACTACTGCGGGCAGGAATCCCTCAGAAAAATGGAGTAGCCATCATGGTCAACAAAAGAGTCTGAAAGGCAGTACTTGGATGCAATCTCAAAAATGACAGAATGATCTCTGTTCATTTCCAAGGCAAACCATTCAATATCACAGTAATCCAAGTCTATGCCCCAACCAGTTACTGAAGGACCTGAAGTTGAATGGTTCTATGAAGATCTACAAGACCTTTTAGAACTAACAACCAAAAAAGATGTCCTTTTCATTATAGGGGACTGGAATGCAAAAGTAGGAAGTCAAGAAACACTTGGAGTAACAGGCAAATTTGGCCTTGGAATACGGAATGAAGCAGGGCAAAGGCTAATAGAGTTTGCCAAGAAAATGCACTGGTCATAGCAAACACCCTCTTCCAACAACACAAGAGAAGACTCTACACATGGACATCACCAGATGGTCAACACCAAAATCAGATTGATTGTATTCTTTGCAGCCAAAGATGGAGAAGCGCTATACAGTCAGCAAAAACAAGACCAGGAGCTGACTGTGGCTCAGATCATGAACTCCTTATTGCCAAATTCAGACTGAAATTGAAGAAAGTAGGGAAAACCACTAGACCATTCAGATACGACATAAACCAAATCTGTTATGATTATACAGTGGAAGTAAGAAATAGATTTAAGGGACTAGATCTGATACATAGAGTGCCTGATGAACTATGGACTGAGGTTCGTGACATTGTACAGGAGACAGGGATCAAGACCATCCCCATGGAAAAGAAATGCAAAAAAGCAATATGGCTGTCTGGGGAGGCCTTACAAATAGCTGTGAAAAGAAGAGAAGCGAAAAGCAAAGGAGAAAAGGAAAGATATAAACATCTGAATGCAGAGTTCCAAAGAATAGCAAGAAGAGATAAGAAAGCCTTCCTCAGCGATCAATGCAAAGAAATAGAGAAAAACAACAGAATGGGAAAGACTAGAGATCTCTTCAAGAAAATTAGAGATACCAAGGGAACATTTCATGCAAAGATGGGCTCGATAAAGGACAGAAATGGTATGGACCTAACAGAAGCAGAAGATATTAAGAAGAGTTGGCAAGAATACACAGAAGAACTGTACAAAAAAGATCTTCATGACCCAGATAATCACGATGGTGTGATCACTCACCTAGAGCCAGATATCCTGGAATGTGAAGTCAAGTGGGCCTTAGGAAGCATCACTACGAACAAAGTGGAGGTGATGGAATTCCAGTTGAGCTATTCCAAATCCTGAAAGATGATGCTGTGAAAGTGCTGCACTCAATATGCCAGCAAATTTGGAAAACTCAGCAGTGGCCACAGGACTGGAAAAGGTCAGTTTCATGCAATCCCAAAGAAAGGCATTGCCAAAGAATTCTCAAACTACCGCACAATTGCACTCATCTCACACACTAGTAAAGTAATGCTCAAAATTCTCCAAGCCAGGCTTCAGTAATATGTGAACTGTGAACTTTCAGATATTCAAGCTGGTTTTAGAAAAGGCAGAGGAACCAGAGACCAAATTGCCAACATCGGCTGGATCATCAAAAAAGCAAGAGAGTTCCATAAAAACATCTATTTCTGCTTTATTGACTATGCCAAAGCCTTTGACTGTGTGGATCACAAGAAACTGTGGAAAATTCTGAAAGAGATGGGAATACCAGACCACCTGACCTGCCTCTTGAGAAATTTGTATGCAGGTCAGGAAGCAACAGTTAGAACTGGACATGGAACAACAGACTAGTTCCAAATAGGAAAAAGAGTACATCAAGGCTGTATATTGTCACCCTGCTTATTTAACTTACATGCAGAGTACATCATGAGAAACACTGGACTGGAAGAAGCACAAGCTAGAATCAAGATTGCCAAGAGAAATATCAATAACCTCAGATATGCAGATGACACCACCCTTATGGCAGAAAGTGAAGAGGAACTCAAAAGCCTCTTGATGAAAGTGAAAGAGGAGAGTGAAAAAGTTGGCTTAAAACTCAACATTCAGAAAACGAAGATCATGGCATCTGGTCCCATCACTTCATGGGAAATAGATGGAGAAACAGTGGAAACAGTGTCAGACTTTATTTTGGGGGGCTCCAAAATCACTACAGATGGTTACTGCAGCCATGAGATTAAAAGACACTTACTCCTTGGAAGGAAAGTTATGACCAACCTAGATAGCATATTCAAAAGCAGAGACATTACTTTGCCAACAAAGGTCCGTCTAGTCAAGGCTATGGTTCTTCCAGTGATCATGTATGGATGTGAGAGTTGGACTGTGAAGAAAGCTGAGCACTGAAGAATTGATGGTTTTGAACTGTGGAGTTGGAGTAGACTCTTGAGAGTCCCTTGGACTGCAAGGAGATCCAACCAGTCCATTCTGAAGGAGATCAGCCCTGGGATTTCTTTGGAAGAAATGATGCTAAAGCTGAAACTCCAGTACTTTGGCCACCTCATGCGAAGGGTTGACTCACTGGAAAAGACTCTGATGCTGGGAGGGATTGGGGGCAGAGGAGAAGGGGATGACAAAGGATGAGATGGCTGGATGGCATCAGTGACTCGATGGATGTGAGTCTGAGTGAACTCTGGGAGATGGTGATGGACAGGGAGGCCTGGTGTGCTGCAATTCATGGGGTTGCAAAGTCGGACACAACTGAGCGACTGAACTGAAGTGAACTGAGTGAAAAGCTTAGCATGAAAGGGAGAAGCTAGTCAATAACAGGGGTGATAATCTGAGTGGTTGAGTGAAGACTGAGGTAATGAAAACTTCCTCTTTAGGGACCACAAATATCTGTTGTATTTGGATGACTTCAAGAGATGCTGAAGATGGTTCCAAGAAGGAGATAAACATGGTGGTTTGGGTGTACATTGAGGGAGTCTTGGAGCATGGCGTGGCAAAGTTGGGTTTTACAGACAGGATTATCAGCCTGCACTGATGATGATCAAGGAGGTTGGAAAAAGAGGAAAAAGTGTTTTTAAATGGCTTCACACCCAGGACCCTGGTACCTGTGGTAATTTCAGTGCTATGGAAGGTAACAGAACATTTGGAAAAGATGGGGCGGGAGAAAGGGTGAGGTGAAGTGAAAGGGGGGAACGACTCTAATAGAAAATAAAGATGCATACAAAGTTCTACTAATTATCCTACAAACAAAAAAAGTCCACAGCAGTATTTTTATAACCACAATATTCAGCGTCAACAATCATTTAAACCTTATCTTACTGTTGGCAAAATGAGACCCAGAAAGAGTATGGCTCCTTTGCCCAGGAGTGTTCTGCTGACCATTGGAGGGTGGGCACAAGAATCCGATGTCCTGACTCCACATCAGGACCCTCACATCCTGAAGCTCTATAGCTCTTTACTCTACCCCAGTGCCTCCTCATGCCTTTTCTCACTCTCTCTTATATGTAGAGGTCATTCATTCATCAGAACCCTATCCAAAAGGTTTCTTTCTTCAACAATGCCACATTGGCATTGCATTATATTTCTCTAGTGCATCAAAGAAAGGTTAGCTCCAAGAACCTTTTCTAAACTATGTCACTATTTCAAAAGAAGTTTTTGAGCATCTACTTTGTGCCAGATAATGCACAAAGATATGCTATCAATGAGCAAGATAGCTCCCAACTTGAACGGAGATTGCATTCTAGTGGGAGGAGGCAAACAGGAAATAATAAAATGTGTCGGGTGGCAGTAAGTGTAGTGACAAATAGAAGTGGGTCAATGGAAAAAGGGTAACTGGAAGGGTGGTCAGGGCAGCCATTCTAATAAAGCGACTTATGGAAGAAGCTTACATGGAGGGAGAGAGAGCCTTGTGCAGAAATCTGGAAGATGAATATAAAAGCAGAGAGGACAAGTGCAAAGGTACTGGAGAGAGACTGGGCACAGTGTGTCTGAGGAGCAGAAGGAGGCCAGAGGGACTGCTGGGGGTTGAGCAAGGGGAGAGAGGAAATGAGATCAGAAAGCTGGCATGGACAAAGACCACAGAAGGCTTAGAGGCCAAGGCCTTCAGCTTCTGCTGTGAGTGAAAAAAAAAAAAAAGCCATGAGAAGGTTTAAAGGAGAGGAGTGACATAGTCTGGTTTGCATTTGAAACAAATCACTCTGATTGCTGTACAAGGAAGAATTTTAAGAGTGGCTGGGTGAACACAGGGAGACCAACAAGGAGGACTTTTCAGTAGTCTGAGAGATGATTGGGGTCCCAACTATGATAATAGGCATGACAAATGGTCAGGCTTGGGCCATAGTTTGAGGACAGAGTACTAGAACTTGCTGATGAATTACATGGGGAAGCAGAGGACTTTACAGCACTGATAACTTTCTTTTAGTAACAAGGAAGACTTGAGAGACATGGGTTTAGTGAGTAGTGGGGACAGCATACAAATCATGAGTTGTGGCTTGGGTATTTTGAGTCTGAGATACCCACTGAGAAAGAGAAGAGCAGCCCATGACATCTGGGAGCTGACTGTGTCCTATCCAGCTGGGTCTGGAATTGCGTCCCTTGTTTTTCTTTGAACCCCTGTAGACCTCTAGGACTTCTCTGGTGGCTCAGATGGTAAAGTGTCTGTCTACAATGCGGGAGACCCGGGTTCAATCCCTGGCTTGGGAAGATCCCCTGGAGAAGGAAATGGCAATCCACTCCAGTCCTATTGCCTGAAAAATCCCACGGACAGAGGAGCCTGGTAGGCTACAGTCCATGGGGTCGCAAAGAGTCAGACACGACTGAGTGACTTCACTTCACTAGATCTCTAAGTGGAAAATTGAGAAGACAGTAAACTGGGGAGAAGGTCAAGGCCAGAGATGTAAACTTGGTATTCATTCCTATAGAGTATTCAAAGCAGTGAGTGGTGCTATATGAAACCCCCCAGCAGTGGATGGAGAAAACAAGAAGTCAGAGGACTAATTCTGGAGAATTCCATGTTTTGAGGGTAAGGGGGAGATGAGATCCAGCAGAGAAGACTAAGAAAGACTGGTTGCTGAAGTAGGATAAAAACTGACAGTGGAAAGAGAAGAGAATCCAAGAGAAATCAAGTTTTAAAAAAGTATCTCCAGATAGAGAATGGTGTCAAAGGTGAGAGTTCAAGTAATCTGAGGATGGGAAACAGACCCTTCCATCTAGAATGTGGAGGTCCTTGGTAACCCAAGAAGCCGGTGTTTGTAGAGTGGCTGGGATGAAAGCTGGCTTAGAGTGGCTTCCAAAGAGAATATGAAGAGAGGAAGGCTAGATAGTGAGTATAAATAACTTTTCTGAGGAATTGTGTCATAAAGGGAAGTGGGAAGACATGGAGCAATATCTGAAGAAGATATGGGAATATGAGGTAAAAGAAGAAGGACTTTTTTTTTTTTTGGAGGGTGAATGTAGCACGTTTGTGTGCTGAGGAGAGTGACTCAACAGAGTGTGACTGATTAACAATGCTGAAGGAAGGATACACTTGGGTGAGTCAGAGGGGTGAGATTCGGGCTCAAGATCATCTATCACAGGGGAAAACAGGGTGTGAGATACAAGCAAGGTGGCTGATAAATGAGCTGGTCCAAGCATGTGGGTGTTTATGTCTAACCCTCTGACAGCTTCTGTGAGTTTTTCTGAGGGAAATAAAGGTCATCAGCTATGTGAGAACGGGAGAATACTGGAAGTTTGAGAAACAAGAATGGGAAACACACTCTAGAAGAGTGGAAGAGTATTACCACTAATCCTCCTCCTCTTAAAGTCTCCGCTTTAAAAAAAGGAATCTGATAGACATAGATGACCATATCATAGGGAGTCTTCAAATAAAATTCCACATCAGATCAGATCAGATCAGTCGCTCAGTCGTGTCCGACTCTTTGCGACCCCATGAATCGCAGCACACCAGGCCTCCCTGTCCATCACCAACTCCCGGAGTTCACTCAGACTCACGTCCATCGAGTCAGTGATGCTATCCAACCATCTCATCCTCTGTCTTCCCCTTCTCCTCTTGCCCCCAATCCCTCCCAGCATCAGAGTCTTTTCCAATGAGTTAACCCTTCGCATGAGGTGGCCAAAGTACTGGAGTTTCAGCTTTAGCATCATTCCTTCCAAAGAAATCCGGGGCTGATCTCCTTCAGAATGGACTGGTTGGATCTCCTTGCAGTCCAAGGGACTCTCAAAAGTCTTCTCCATCACCACAGTTCAAAAGCATCAATTCTTCGGTGCTCAGACTTCACAGTCCAACTCTCACATCCATACATGACCACAGGAAAAACCATAGCCTTGACTAGACGAACTTTTGTTGGCAAAGTAATGTCTCTGCTTTTGAATATGCTATCTAGGTTGGTCATAACTTTCCTTCCAAGGAGTAAGCATCTTTGAATTTCATGGCTGCAGTCACCATCTGCAGTGATTTTGGAGCCCAGAAAAATAAAGTCTGACACTGTTTCCACTGTTTTCTCATCTATTTCCACTGTTTCCCCATCTATTTCCCATGAAGTGATGGGACCAGATGCCATGATCTTCGTTTTCTGAATGTTGAGCTTTAAGCCAACTTTTTCACTCTCCACTTTCACTTTCATCAAGAGGCTTTTGAGTTCCTCTTCACTTTCTGCCATAAGGGTGGTGTCATCTGCATATCTGAGGTTATTGATATTTCTCCTGGCAATCTTGATTCCAGTTTGTGTTTCTTCCAGTCCAGCGTTTCTCATGATGTACTCTGCATATAAGTTAAATAAACAGGGTGACAATATACAGCCTTGACGAACTCCTTTTCTTATTCCCCTCAATCTTTCCCAGCATCAGGTTTTTTTTTTTTCTATGAGTCAAAAAACTGAGAGGTATTTTATTTCTGAGTTCAATTTTTTTAAAAATTAATTAGTGTCCTATTCAATAAAACATATATATATATATACACATATGAACATATACATATATATATAATTCCACATACATATATATATATATATGTAAAATTTTGAATACTTTTAGTTATGTGGTGTGTGTATATATATATATATATATATATATATGTCCATATGTATATATATATATCTAGGTTTTATTGAATAGGACATTCATTAATTTGAAAAAAATTTGAACTCAGAAATAAAATACCTCTCAGTTTTTTGACTCATAGAAAAAAAACCTGATGCTGGGAAAGATTGAGGGGAAGAGGAAAAGGGGATTACAGAGGATGAGATGGTTGGATAGCATCATCGACTTAACGGACATGAGTTTCAGTAAACTTGGGGAGATGGTAAATGGCAGGGAAACCTGGTGCGCTGCTGTCCATGGGATCACAAAGAGTTGGACATGACTGAGCAACTGAACAATAAACGTATATTTTTGGTGACACATCAATTTTTATGCATCAATTTTATAAATAATTTTTTAAATTAAATTTTTATTTTATATTGATGTATAGCTTATGTTAAAGCTAAAACTCCAGTACTTTGGCCACCTCATGCGAAGAGTTGACTCATTAGAAAAGACTCTGATGCTGGGAGGGATTGGGGGCAAGAGGAGAAGGGGACGACAGAGGATGTGATGGCTGGATGGCATCAGTGACTCGATGAACGTGAGTCTGGGTGAACTCCGGGAGTTGGTGATGGACAGGGAGGCCTGGCGTGCTGAGATTCATGGGGTCGCAAAGAGTCGGACATGACCGAGTGACTGATCTGATCTGATCTGATAGCTTATTTACAATGGCATGTTAGTTTTAATGTACAGCAAAGTGATTCAGTTATACACATACATATATCCTTTTTCAGATTCATTTCCCATATAAGTTATTACAAAATATTGAGTACAATTTCTCTGCTATACTGTAGGTCTTTGTTGATTATCTATTTTATATAAAGTAGTGTATATATGTTAAACCCAAACCCCTAATTTATCTCTCCTCCCACTTGAACAGACTTCAATCTGCCTTTTTTTGTTTTATTCTCCAGCCGCTGTGCTTTCTAGCATTCCTGGAAGAAACCTCTAATTAGAGCAGACCCTAGGGCCAAGAAAAGTTTTCGTTGTGCTGGAAAACACTAAACTCTCTTTGATAAGAGCCTTTTCTCTCTCTCTTTCCAAGGTAATTTCTAGCATTTATGAATGTACAGACTGAAATAGAAAATGCTGTACTGATAGAGAAAGGAGCCATCATTCCAGCAACTTCCATCAGCTGCCCCCTTGTATCTGACCCCGATTACAGTTTTCTTACAGTGATGCAGGCTGTGGCCTTAAATTCCCTCACCACCTACTCGTCTCTCCTTGCTTCTGCTTGCCAGCTGAGGCCTAAGAGGCCTCTCAGGGCTGTCCAAGCCCATTTGTCAGGAGGCCATGCAGTAAATATGCCATTGGTCCCAGTCCATTAGAAGTGCTTCTGCCAAAGGGCCATCAGCACCACTGCTCTCAGGCCTCTTACTTACTTTCAGCTCCCTCGGCATCTTTATATTTTGTTTAAAGTCAAGTATACAATTCTCACATAATAAATGTTGACTAATAACTCGACCAATGCCTGCAGTAACACAAATGGGGATGTTGTGAAATTTCAACAAAGTAAAAACTGAACAAGAGAGGCTATATTTATAGACAATATCAAGTGTCTGTAGTGTAAATCATCGGGAAGCTTATTTTATAAATTTCTTACATGATAAAAATTCTAAAAGATAATATACATTAATTGTTTTTGTTTTATCAAAGCAAAAAGACAAAAATTAGTAGGCTTCTAACACCATCATTCATAAATAGACTCAACTGTGGTTCTCAGACTGGCCTTTCCAATAGAGGAACACACAAATGCATTCACATACATGCTCACACATGCCCAAAAACACATATGTGTGATAAAACCAGACATGCTTTTTTTGTGACTTGTTTTTTGTTTTGTACTTCAGTTCAGTTCAGTTCAGTCGCTCAGTCGTGTCGGACGCTTCGCGACCCCATGAATTGCAGCACTCCAGGCCTCCCTGTCCATCACCAACTCTCGGAGTTCACTCAGACTCACGTCCATCGAGTCAGTGATGCCATCCAACCATCTCATCCTCTGTCTTCCCCTTCTCCTCCTGTCCCCAATCCCTCCCAGCATCAGAGTCTTTTCCAATGAGTCAACCCTTCGCATGAGGTGGCCAAAGTACTGGAGTTTCAGCTTTAGCATCAGTCCTTCCAAAGAACACCAAGGACTGATCTCCTTTAGAATGGACTGGTTGGATCTCCTTGCAGTCCAAGGGACTCTCTTAACTTACTGTAAATAGCTTTTCACAGTTTAAACAAAAGAGGCTTATTTAAAATTGCTGTTTAAGTATTCTTTCATCTGAAATCACCAGAATTTATGAATCATTGAACTGGTCCTTCTCTTTCTGGACATTTCCCCTTGATTTCTTACTTTTATGATAATGCCACATTTATTGCTGCTACTGCTGCTAAGGCATTTCAGTCGTGTCCGACTCTGTGCGACCCCATAGACGGCAGCCCACCAGGATCCCCCGTCCCTGGGATTCTCCAGGCAAGAACACTGGAGTGGGTTGCCATTTCCTTCTCCAATGCAGGAAAGTGAAAAGTGAACGTGAAGTCACTCAGTCGTGTCTGACTCTTAGCGACCCCATAGACTGCAGCCTACCAGGCTCCTCCGTCCATGGGGTTTACCAGGCAAGAGTACTGGAGTGGGGTGCCATTGCCCCATGTCAATAGCTAAATTGTTAAGTCCATCTTTATTAATTGTTTTAAGATAAATTCTTAGAACTGACATTGTAACCTGTCACTAAATGGCCATCCAGGAAATCTTTTCAAATTTTATTTTCTATAGCAATGAGACTGCCCATTTCTCTCATACTTTTGTAAACTGTAAGTATCATCAATTTCCCAAACACTTTTGCTTTAATTACCAGTTCCTTCTTAGCTAAGTGACACTTTTTTTTTTCACCAAATATTTATCAGTTACTCACATTTTTATTTTATAATTTCTTACCATTTTTCTTTGTTTAGTTTTTGGGTTTTTTTTCTTATTTTGAAAACATACTTTTTATATATTAGCAATATTTGCTTGTTTTATACGTTGCTATGTTTTTCTGATTTGCCCTTTTCATTTCAATTCCATTTGTGAATTGTTTTTAACATTTAGATGTCTTAGATGTTTAGACCTGTACCTCCTAAGATCTTACCATGTTTCCCTTTATTGTTTATATTTGTGGCAGTGTGAAAAATCAGTATTTTATAACATAGGGCTTTCCCAAAGTAAAATTTTAAAAATGTTTTCCCTTTTTCTATACAAACTTCTGCTATGCTCTGCCCTTTACTGATTAGATGTTGCCTAACTTATATGCAGAGTACATCATGAGAAATGCCGGGCTGGATGAAACACAAGCTGGAATCAAGATTTCCGGGAGAAATATCATTAACCTTAGATATGCTGGGCTGCCGTCTATGGGGTCGCAGAGAGTCAGACACGACTGAAGCAACTTAGCAGCAGCAGCAGCAGATATGCAGATGACACCACCCTTATGGCAGAAAGTGAAGAACTAAAGAGCCTCTTGATAAACGTGAACGAGGAAAGTGAAAAAGTTGGCTTAAAGCTCAGCATTCAGAAAACTAAGATCATGGCATCTGGTCCCATCATTTCATGGGAAATAGATGGGGAAACAGTGAAAAGAGTGGCAGACTTTATTTTTTGGGGCTCCAAAATCACTGCAGATGTTGATTGCAACCATAAAATTAAAAGACGCTTCCTCCTCGGAAGGAAAGTTATGATCAACCTAGACAGCATATTAAAAAGCAGAGACGTTACTTTGCCAACAAAGGTCCATCTAGTCAAGGTTATGGTTTTTCCAGTAGTCATGTATGGATGTGAGAGTTGGACTATAAAGAAGGCTGAGAACCAAAGAATTGATGCTTTTGAACTGTGGTGTTGGAGAAGACTCTTGAGAGTTCCTTGGACTGCAAGGAGATACAACCTATCAATCTTAAAGGAAATCAGTCCTGAATATTCACTGGAAGGACTGATGTTGAAGCTGAAACTCCAATACTTTGGCCACCTGATGCGAAGAACTGACTCACTTGAAAAGACCCTGATGCTGGAAAAGATTGAAGGCGGGAGGAGAAGGGGACGACAGAGGATGAGATAGTTGGATGGCATCACCAACTCAGTGGACATGAGTTTGACTCCACTCCGGGAGTTGGTGATGGACAAGGATGCTTGGCGTGCTGCTGTCCATGAGGTCGCAAAGAGTCGGACATGACTGAGTGACTGAACTGAACTGAACTGAATCCCAGGGTTTAACTTCCCTCATAGCTCACTTGGTAAAAAATCTGCCTGCAGTGCAGGAGACCCGGGTTTGATCCCTGGATTGGGAAAATCCCCTGGAGAAGGAAATAGCAACCCACTTCAGTATTCTTGCCTGGAGAATCCCATGGAGAGAGGAGCCTGGGGGGCTACGGTCCATGGGGTTGCAAGAGTCAGACATGACTTAGCAACTAAAATCACCACCACCCTAGAGTTTACAATAAAGTTCCTCCCTAACTATGGATTTCTCTGATGCCATCCCAGTCTTTCCAATGAAGAGATGTTGAAGGCTTAAGATACATATGTCAGCTCTAATCATGAGGGGACCTTAAATCAGTCTTCTTTATCAGAGATGGAATAAAACAGAAGTTAACAGCTCCAATTTTGAGGCCATACAAGTCAGGTTCAAAAACTGATTCTGTTACAGGCTGACACTGGGTGAAATAACAGGGAGAAGACCATAATATTTATCTCACAAGATTATTGTAGGTATTAATATAATTCCTGTAAAGCATATTGCAAGGTTAGTAGATAGTAAAGAGAAAGTAAAATATTTTAGAAGTTATAAACAAGATACTTATTCAAGTATCTTAAATGTAAATAGGTCAATTAATTTTTGCCATGGCATTACACACAATGCTGAACAAAATGATAGTCATTCCTAGCCCTTTGAAAGTAAGTAGACACTATAGGTCATTATTATCTGTATCCCCACCACTGTTTATAAGGATTGACACATATGAATAGTTGTCAAATGAATGAACAGATTTAATCTACAAGTTCAGATACCTAAAATGTTTATGTATGTTTTTCCTCATGAATCATGAAGGGAATATTTTAGCTAAACAGACACCATCTTATTACTAGGAAAGCTGTAACTATTTGCTGCAGTCCAGGGTGTCGCAAAGAGTTGGACATTACTGGGAGACTAAACAACAACAAGCAAAGAAAACAAACATTTTATAAAATGAAAAAAATATTTTATCATAAAATTTGTTGATGGATCTTTACAGTATCCTTGCAACTGAAGTAGGGCAGATGTTATTAGGCACAGGTACAGAAAAGTAAAAAAAAGTGAATTGAGGCTCAGAGAGAATTTTCTTAAGTCATGTAACTTGGTATCAAGTTCCCAAACTTGGCTCTAATCTTTTAGTCCAATGCTTATCCAACTACACTTTGTTGATCTCTTAGGGTTGTAGGTATTTGGGTTAAAACAAATTAGCACAGATGACATGTGAATTAAAAAATTTCCCATCACAGATTTTTTTAAAATAAATAATGGTGACATGCAGGCAAAGTGGGACAAATTTTCTGTATCTTTTAACACATCTGTTCATGTTTCAGGATGAAAACTGTATTAACATTTTTAAGTCACTGTGACTGGATGGTTTACTTCTATTGTATTTCTCAACAGCTCCTGTAATTGCCGAGAAATCTTAAGAAGTTGACTAAACTTCTGTGAGACAATCAACATTAGCAGAAGAGAGTGCTTAGTTTGTCTTACATGTGCTGCTCTCTGAAAATCAGTAAGGAGCCAAGACAATAAGGCCTGTGAGTACAAGTATTTAAGAATCCCTGAGAAGCAGAATTGCCTGCTGAATGCGGACATTAGTTGCAGAATGGAGTTGGAATCCTGAGTAAAAAGAGATAGAAAAAGAGAGAGAAAATCCAATAGGGAGAAGAATCCTGGTGCTCAAAAAAATTTCTTATGAATTAAAAAGGACCATGGGGAAGAGGGAAGGGATGTTTGTGAAATTCTGTCATCTCCAAAGATATTTGTAAGGAGCTGAAACTAAGACAATGTTCTCAATGGGATGGATTAATGAATGGACCCTGCCCAGCTTTTCATTTGTACCAGCATAATGTCAGGATTAGTTTACGAAAATTTATTTAAATATGTTTATTTGCACATTAGAGTTTTAGGTAATTTAAAAGATTTTTCCATTTAAAAACATTAATAAAATGAATTAGAAACTATAGAAGGCATCATTTGGGGTCTTTGCCTAATTCATGTTGATCGCTTTTTCAAAGAAAGCCTCTCTGCAGCCATGGCACAGGCTCCCTATAACCCCATGGTTTTGGATGTGTTCCTGTTTTTTTGGCTACCATGAATTAAACACAAGTATGCCAGTTTCCCAGTGTGGGCTGGGGAATCTTTACAATCTGTGTTTGCAGGGAATTTGGAATTGTGATACAGTGATGATTGCTTTTTCTCAAGATATCAATTAAATGAGGGTTTTGAAACTGGGAGTTACTGAGCACTTCTCTTCTACACATTGGATTGCAGATAAAGGCAGATGCTCAGAGAGGAGCAAAAATGGCAGGTAGGAAGTCTACTGCCATTCTGATCTTCAGAGTCATATTACTATGTCAAAAGCATCTTTTTATGTTTTATTAATAAGTTGATCTACAGCATTACATTAGTTTCAGGTACACAGTATATTGATTCAACAGATTTTACACCATTTAAGTTATTACACAATAATGGCTATACTTCCTTGTGCTTTACAATATATCCTTAATGCTTGTTTATTTTGTACGTAGTAGTTTGTATCTCTTAATCCTCTATCTCTAACTTGCCTCTCCCTCACTGGTAAGCACTAGTTCTCTATATCTGTGAATCTGTTTCTGTTTTGTTATATTCATTTGTTTGTTGTATTTTTTAGATTGAAGATATAAGCGCTAACATACTGTATGTGTCTTTCTCTGTCTGATTAATTTCACTAAGGATAATATCCTCAGGGTCCATCCACATTGTTGCAAATGGCAAGAGTTCATTCATCTTTATGGCTGAGAACTATTCCATTATATATGTATATTTGTAGATATATGACATATCTTCTTCAACCATTCAACTGTTGATAGACACTTAGGTTGCTTTCACACTTTGGTTATTGAAAATAATGATCCCATGAACATTGGGGTGCATGTATCTTTTCCCTGAATAGACATTTTTGGAAAAAAGACATATAGATACCATGAAAAGATGCTGAACATCATTAATCATCAGAGAAATACAATTCAAAATCACAGTGGAATATCACCTCACACATGTTAGAATGACTACTATCAAAAAGACAACAAATAACAAATGTTGGGGAGAATATGGAGAAAAGGGGACCCTTATACATTGTTGATAGAAATGGAAAACAGTATGAAGGTTTCTTAAAAAACTAAAAATAGAACTACCATATGACCCAGCAACTCCACTCCTGGTTATATATCTGAAAGAATCAAAGCCACCAATTTGAAAAGATACATGTACTCCAGTGTTCATATCAGCATTATTTACAATTGCCAAGATATGAAAGCAGCCTACATGCCCATCAACAGATTAATAATTATGATATCACTTATATGTCCAATCTAAAATATACAACTAGTGAATATAACAAAAAAGAAGCAGACATTCACAGATACACAGAACAAACTAGTGGTTACCAATGGGGAGTGTGAATGAGAGAGAGGCAAGGTAAGGGTAGGGGATTAAGAGATACAAACTATTAGGTATAAAATAATATACAAAGATGTATTATGTAACACAGGTAATACAGCAAATATAAAAACAGTTTTATAATAACTATAAGTGGAGCATAACATTTAAAAATTGTGGATCATTGTATTATACACCTGTAATTTACATGATGAGAAGGCAATGGCACCCCACTCCAGTACTCTTGCCTGGCAAATCCCATGGACGGAGGAGCCTGGTAGGCTGCAGTCCATGGGGTCGCTAAAAGTTGGACACGACTGAGCGACTTCACTTTCACCTTTCACTTTCATGCACTGGAGAAGGAAATGGCAACCCACTCTGGTGTTCTTGCCTGGAGAATCCCAGGGATGGCAGAGCCTGGTGGGCTGCCATCTATGGGGTCGCACAGAGTTGGACATGACTGAAGCGACTTAGCAGCAGCAGCAGCAGCAATTTACATGATATTATACAGCAAATACACTTCAGTAAAAATAAAATAACTTTATCCTTTATAATTACATGCTAAAATTTTTATGGATTTAATAGGAGCAGTAGGTAAACAACCAAAACTGGCATCAAGCTTAATTGTAAAAATCTCTGCTAAATGAGGAAAAAGATGCCCACTATTGGAATCATCATTAAATATTGTTTTGGAAGTGCTAGATAATTCCCCTAGGAAAGAGAATTATATAAGTATGTAATAATTACAGTGCTTGCCTCATGGCTAAGTGGTAAAGAATCTGCCAGCTGAGGAGACCCAGGTTCGACCCCTGGGTCAAGAAGATCCCCTGGAGAAGGAAATGGCAACCCACTCCAGTATTCTTACCTGGGAAATGCCATGGACAGAGGAGCCTGGTAGGCTACAATCCATGGGGTCACAAAATAATTGGACATGACTTAGCAACTAAACAACAATAACAATAATAATTACAACAAAGAAACCAACATTATCATAAGTTATAAAAATATTTATAGAGCAAGAACTGAAAACCTATTAGAAATAACTTTAAAAGTTATTAGGAATGCAGGTTATAACACTAATGTAAAAAGCATTAACTCTCTAATAAAAACAACAGAAGCTATAACGTATAACAAACAGACAAGATCTCATTCAAAATGGCAAAAAAAAAAAAAAAATTGCAGAACACCTTAGCATATATGTAACAAGAAATACACAAACCTATTTGAAGAAAAATTTGAAGATTTTATATAGCATGTGAAAATTACAGAGAAGAAATGGACATTACAAAGACATCCATTCCCTAACTCAATCTATAGATTTTGTGCACTCTCAAAAGTCAATATGAATTGGCGTGGAGAAGAAGTTTCAAAAATATTCTAAATTTTTTTTTTTTTAACTAATCAACAGGTAAGTATAACTAGAGAAAATGTTGGTTTGTAAATTCTAGGTTGCCACTCTCCCAGTTTTTGAGGATGAGGAAAGGCAGAAGATGTCTCTGGGTGTCCATCCATAGAGGATTCACTAATGGTAGCTTTGGCTCCGGCGTCCCCATTGGGCCCAGCTGAGCAGGAGAGGACAACGACAGCAGCTGTGAGCCCTCACACAACATCTCACTTAAAATGTCATGTGTGCTACTTGGTTTAAATTGTCACCCCTCCAGCAACCACAAACAATGCAGACACAGCAGATGTGTTTTCTATTTAGAATTAAACAGTTTATCTCAACCACTGTCATTGTTATAGAGAAAAAATAAATAAATATCCATCTTAATGTAAACTTCAAAAGGTACTTTCTGGCAACGGGAGATATTTTCAAATCCAAAGTCCTCTGAGAAAACTAGGATTTGACCACAGATTTTTTTTCAAATCGGGATGCTGGCAGCTCCAAGAGTAGTAAAACACAGCCTGGTCAAAAGATTTCTGGCCAGATATTACATACAATAACTCATGTCATTGATGCTTAATGGTCCAAAACATTAAGTAAACATCATAAATGTCTTTTGTTATTAAATGTTCCATTCAAACATTTTGTTTAACTCTTGTGTAATGGATTGAAAATAAGAAAGCTGCGGTAGAGATTGGCCTTCATGACAATCTTTGATTCACCTTCAAAGATATTATTTTAATGTATGCCATACTCATAGTTACAGAAAGAAAATAGCACCTCTAGCCTTCAGTGTATGCATTCTATCTCTGGAAGTTAGACTACTTGTAAGCTTGACTTTTTTAGGTCAAGTTCAAATTACCACCCATGTATTCTGAAGACTATAACTTTGTTCTCTCTAAAATTGGGAAGTCAGTCTTCCTCTGTGTTAACTAGAGTAGAAATATGAGTGTTTTCTTAATGTGAGGTCACAAAGACAGGGAAAATGCTACTTTTTAAAGATCATTTTGCAAGAATAACAATTGCTATAGTAAAAGGAAAACCACAATTGGTTTGTTAAAAAAAAAGCTATCAAGACAGTGATTATCTAATGTAGTTTACCCCATTTCACAAATTTTGACATAAATGCATTTGTGTTTCCATAATCTGAAGGCTGCATTTAGTCATTAGAACATGACTCATTTTATCCTGGATCTAACCTCAGCTTTTCTCTTGTTGTGTGTGTGTGTGTGTGTGTTTTAATCTGTAGCTGAAACATCAGTAAAAAGCCCTAGTCATGATACTTTACTTGTATTTTTCCATAGGGCTTCTTTTCTTCCGATTTAAGTAAAGCCAGTTACTCAGCTCCCCTTCTTGAATTATCTATTCTCACAAGCCCCAAATGCTGAGAGTTATCTGGATGTTTTCTGGTTCTCTTAGTGAGGAGAATGTCCAAACAACACAAACCAAATGGCCATCCATTCCTATCTATTCTATAATTTTTATGTAAGAAAATCTGAAATCACATCTGGTATGTTGCATCTTAGTTGATTCTAAATGTGTTTTGCATCATATGCAGCATGTTTTGGGGAGAAGGGTAGCATCATTGCTCTAAGTAATAGAATTCTCTAAATGAAACCCCTGAAAGTTTGTCTTTTCACAGTATGTCTATGATTCATTTGTTTATTCATTCATTCAAACAATGTTTCATCTAACAATTAGTTATTAAGCACCTAGTAGGCTCTTGCCTGGAGAATCCCGTGGACAGAGGAGCCTGGTGGGCTGCTGTCCATGGGATCGCACAGAATCGGACATGACTGATGCGACTTAGCAGCAGCAGCAGCAGGCTATAAATGAGGCAATTTCGTCTTTTCCTTGATGAAACTGAAACTGACCAGGATCCTGTGGGATTCCTGGGCACAAGAGCCTGTGTGTGTCCCCGGTTTCTTGATTACAGGAAATAGGCTTCATTCAGCCTTTGACTTAAGTTCAAGGGCAGGTTGAAACATTTGCTAATTAAGGAAGAAAGGGAAAGCAAAAACAAGGGAGAAACAGTCTAGAAACAATAGTGCAGCCTTGGGGCAGGGTCCTGGGGGCCCCTCAAGGGATATACATAGGAATCAGTTCAATTCAGCCACTCAGTCAGGTCCGACTCTTTGCGACCCCAGGGACAGCAGCATGCCAGGCCTCCCTGTCCATCACCAACTCCTAGAGTTTACTCAAACTCATGTCCATTGAGTCAGTGATGCCATCCAACCATCTCATCCTCTGTTGTCCCCTTCTCCTCCCACCTTCAATCTTTCCCAGCATCAGGCTCTTTTCAAATGAGTCAGTTCTTCGCATCAGGTAGCCAAAGTATTGGAGTTTCAGCTTCAGCATCAGTCCTTCCAATGAATATTCAGGACTGATTTCCTTTAGGATGGACTGGTTGGATCTCCTTGCAGTCCAAGGGACTCTCAGAGTCTCCTCCAACACCACAGTTCAAAACCATCAAGTCTTCGGCGCTCAGCCTTCTTTATAGTCCAACTCTCACATCCATACATGAGTACTGGAAAAACCATAGCTTTGACTAGATGGACCTTTGTTGGCAAGGTAATGTCTCTGCTTTTTAATATGGTGTCTAGGTTGGTCATAACTTTCCTTCCAAGGAGTAAGCGTCTTTTAATTTCATGGCTGCAGTCACCATCTGCAGTGATTTTGGAGCCCCCAAAAATAAAGTCTGTCACGGCTTCCATTTCCATACATAACAATATCTTTGAGCTATTTTGCAGATGCTGGAACCCCCCCACCAGGTGGGAGAAAGTAGGCAGCAACCAGAAGGTTGATGATGCAGACTCCCACTTAACTCACCAACAACCCGTCAGAAGAATGTTCATAAGCTGATCACACTCTCAATGAACCACTATTATAAAACTCCTTACTATCCCCTGCAGGTTGGAACACAAAGTTTTGAGGACATTATACCACTGTGGCACCCTTTGCCTGGCAAAGCAATAAAGCTACGTTTTTTTACTTCACCAAAACTCTTATCTCTGAGATCTAATTTGATACTGGAGTACAGAGGTCAGATTCAGTTTCAGAATTGCTAGTTAGTCTCTAACCTGTCTGCCATATTTTTCTTCCAGGCAGAACAAATACCATTTCTCTGTGTGTAAAATTCATTCAGAATCCTTTAGGGAAATCACTCCCTGAATCTGCTGTGGGATGACAAAGAGCAATTTTGTTATGCTTTGAGTTGTATTTATATAGCATCTAGAGCCACAGATTATGCAAATAAATGATATAAAACATAGCAGGATTGCACAATTTTATAACAAAAGCAATAACAGGAAAGGAAGAACAACAACAAAGATGCTGTTATTTCTCCTCTGAGCTTGGGAAAAAGGCTATACTTTTAACAGTTATTCTAAAGCACTTGAATTTTCATTGGCACCAAGATCCAATACCACAACAAGTATTTATAGGGACATTTTTGAGAAACACTCCATAAGGAAACATGTAATGAGGAAATCTATAACATGTTTTCTCTCTATCAAAAAACCTCAAACTTTCTTACTGTCAAACTACTATTTTTAAAAAGTGATATTTTATGTCTCAACTATCTACGTCTTGATATATCGCTATACCATAAACAAAATATGGCTACTCTGACGTTTGAAACTAGAAGACCAAAAAAAAAATTTTTTTTTCACATACCACTCACCGTGAGGAGAATGAAAACAATAGTGATGGTAAATAAATGAAATGGGCTTCTTGGTTCTTTTTATTTGCTTTTATCACAGTGGAAGCTTTATTGGATTTTTGGAAAATATTTTAGTTATCAAACTAAATCAGTCAATATCTAGAAGAATTTCTTTTTGATTAAAGAATAAAAAAGGTGATGGGGAAAAAAACTAAAAGCCTATCTTAAAGAGATTAGTATATACTATACGAAGCATTCTGAAAGCATTCTGGAATTTTCTCAATTTTTTTGAATTTTGGAACATTAAATTCTTACATATTTTCCTATTCTTCCTTGTTCACTGCATTAAATGAGACCACAAATTGAGAGAAATTTATGCATTTGCTTTATTAAAATACCAAAGAACAATTTTTATATTTTCTTCGGATGGGAAAAATTTTAAGATATTATTATCCTGAAAAATCCCTCTAAAGTTAACTGCTATAGAACCATTAAAGCATAAAAGATTCTCCTACTGACTTTCTGTCAGCAACATAGGACCTATTAGCTTGATATTAGAAATCCTCTAATCTACTTCTACTGAACAAAAGCACCAAGATTACCTCTTATATTGATAATTAGGCTTGGTTCCCTCATCCACTTAGCTGAGGAGTTATGCTTTGAAACAAACTTTGTATATACACATGAAAATATTATTTAAAAAGAGGAAGGCAATATAAAGGAATAAGGACTGTGAACTTGGGAATCAGGATGCCTAACTTGATGCCACAGCTCAAGCCAGAGAGGTCATCAGGGTCCAGAGATGACTTGCTCTCTGTACTTCTGTTTCCGTCTTTCTTCACTTATTAAGAATGTGTGGCACTTAGAATATGTCAAATACATGAAAACTCTTTCACGGCATTCTAAAAAGGAAAACCGTAACTGCAGAAATCCTAAGTAATAAAAACAAGTTATGTTTTCTTAATAGTACAGAGGGAACAAACATAGTGCAATAAGGAGACTTGAATTTAAACTAATGGTAGACATATTATTATTATTATTAAGCTAATTATCAAGCTAATAGTGAAACATATCATTTTAGACATAGTAGAACATGATGAACCAAGGCAGTGACTTCATTTCAAATAGAAAGAGTAGTTCGCTATCCGAAGAGTAGTTGGTTCATAAATTGACTACAAGGTGTTTCTTTTAGCTTTTAGTTAACATTCATTTTTTAAGGTATTCAGGAATAAGATATTCTTCCTGGCTCAAAGGGGCCTTGTGATTACAAGAGAATTTTAGTGTTTACATATCCCAAAGAATGGGAAAACAGGAGACAGTGGAGAATGTTGGAACCCATTCTTTTTTTTTTTTTTTTAAACTTTACATAATTGTATTAGTTTTGCCAAATATCAAAATGAATCCGCCACAGGTATACATGTGTTCCCCATCCCGAACCCTCCTCCCTCCTCCCTCCCCATACCATCCCTCTGGGCCGTCCCAGTGCACCAGCCCCAAGCATCCAGCATCATGCATCGAACCTGGACTGGCAACTCGTTTCCTACATGATATTTTACATGTTTCATTGCCATTCTCCCACATCTTCCCACCCTCTCCCTCTCCCACAGAGTCCATAAGACTGTTCTATACGTCAGTGTCTCTTTTGCTGTCTCGTACACCGGGTTATTGTTACCATCTTTCTAAATTCCATATATATGCGTTAGTATACTGTATTTATGTTTTTCCTTCTGGCTTACTTCACTCTGTATAATAGGCTCCAGTTTCATCCACCTCATTAAACCCATTCTTATGATCAATTTCTCATAAATAATCTCTTTCAAAACTTTTAATGGCTAAACCTCTATAGATAGTAGATCAATCAGAGCTTTTTCAGTTGCATGTGAAATAAATTTGAGTGAATTTAAGTTCATATAATCAAAACAGGAAGGATATAGGTGGAGCTGAACACTCCTGACAATTCATCTTAGGTACTGAATCTGTCAGTTAATTTGTCTCTCTTTCTCTATCTCATGTTCCAATCACTACCCTACACACTGGGGACAGAGCAGCGAATACACAAAACAAATAGATTTTTCCTCCCTATTGAGCTTGCGTTGTTTTATAAAACTTTAAGCTTTTGAGTTTGATATAATCACAACAGAGATGGGGAAAGGGCATTCTGGGGAGAGAAGAAAGCATGAATGAACACACAGAGGGAGGGAAGTGCGTGTGATGGACTTGCTAGTAATAACCAAGGATGGCTGAGGCACAGATTACAGGCACAGGCATGAAGAGGAAGCTGAAAGCTAAGATGGAGTCGTATGCCAAAGGGTAATGATAGCCACAGTATGGAATAAACAGCTAAGACATCATTTTGAAGATGAGTCAACAGAATTTGGAAACAGATAATAGGTACGGAAGAGAGAATTGTCAGATGGGAGTGTCAGGTTTTTAATTCTAGAAACTGTGAAAGAGCATTCCCATCCCTTCTGCTCATCTTCACACACAGCTACATCAAACTACAATGTGTCTGTGGATTCATTAGGGTTCTCTGGAGAAACAGAACCAACAAGAAGATATTTACACAGAAAGAGAATCATGATGAGAAGTTGGCTCATAGGATTATGGAGGCTGAGAAATCCCCAAATCTATGTAATCAGTCAGCTGGAGATCCAGAAAAGCTAACGGTATAGTTTTACTCTTAGTTTGAAGGTATGAAAATCAGGAGAGCTGGTGGTATAAATTCCAGTCCATAAACCTGCAGGTTCTACACCCCAGGAGAACCAATGTTTCAGTTTGAGTCTGAAAACAGGAGAGGACTAATGTTCTAACCCAATAGTCAGGCAGGAGTTTCCACTTACTTGCAGGAAGGTCATCCATTTTGTTCTATATAGACCTTCAACTGATTAGACGAAGACCTCCAGTCTACAGATTCAGGTGTTAATCCCTGAATCTGTGAAGGAGCCTTACAGACACACACAGAATCATATTTAACCAAATATCTGGGCATCTTATGGCCCTATCAAGTTGACACAGGAAATTAGCTGCATTTGGGCTTATGTACCTTTTGAACCTTGTTCATGAGAATTCCTGTTTGAAATATTTTCTCCAGCCCCCCTGACCTTCCTCACTCCTAGTGCTACCAGCCATCATCCTTGAGAATATCTCCACCATAATCCTTGAGAATATCTCCCTGTCCTTTAAGAGTTTTTCCAAATGTTATTTTTGAAGTCTTCCCTAAAGCCCTACACCCATTCTAAGCCATCCCAGTCATGTTCTAGTTCACACAATATGTTGCACAAGCTACCAATAAAGCATGTATCATATTACTTTAATTACTAGTTGAAATTTCTTTCATTTTTTTATTAATCTGTGAGTCCTCAGACACAGGAAATGCTTTTTTTTTAACTATTATTTTATTGTGTTAAAAATGAATGTAAAGATAAAAATTTGCCACTTTAACTACATGATGCAGTAATTCTACTCCTAGGATACATTATACCTCAAAGAATAAAATACAGAATTCAAACAGATATATGCCAATGTTCTTGGCAGTGTCGTTCACAATAACCTAAATGTGAAAACAACCAAGTACCTATTAAAAGATGAACAGATGAACAAGATGTGGCATGTTGATACAATGGAATATTATTCAGCCATAAAAAAGATAAGTTCCGATACATGGTCCAACGTGGATGAACCATGAAAATATGCTAACTGAAATAAGATGAACATGTTTTACTCCTCCTTGTACATCTGTCACTTAACATGGTTCTCACATATGCCTCACAAGTGATTTCTGTTACAGATTTGGAGCCAGAGTTCCTGAAACTTCATTTCTTAAATTGTTTGATCTGAGCCAAGTCATTTAACTTCTTATGTCTCATTTTCCTCGTTTGAAAAGCAAGGGTATGTTGTAGAGTTATTTATTATTTTGATTAGTTAATCTGTAAGGAGCTTAGAATAACATCTGAAACACAGGACCCAAACAAGTGTTAATTATTATCATTATTATTCATGTTATCATTTAACAAATTTGTAGATGAGATACAGGTTGGGGAAGTTCTTGATATTTAAGAGATAGAGCTTTCAGGAAAGAACTGTTAAGGCAAAGAAGACTGGTACTATTTTAAAAGGTGTTTTGTGTGCCACATCACAGACAACATAAGAGAATGAGCCTTGAAGTCATATTTCCCAAATATGGATCATGGCTTCACCATGCACTAGCTATGTGGCTCTGGGTAAATTCAATGAGCCTCGATTTTCCTTTCTAAGATAAGATTAGTAAGGGTTGTTATGAGAACTAAATGAAATAATGCCTATAAAGTACTTAGCATAAGGCATGACATAAATTAAGCACTCAGTAAGTGCTAAGTACTATTAATAGTGTTAAATTAGATAGTCTTCATTGAGTTCTTGACCATTTCCCAAATATGGATCATGGCTTCACCATGCACTAGCTATGTGGCTCTGGGTAAACTCAATGAGCCTCGATTTTCTTTTCTAAAATGAGATTACTAAGGGTTGTTATGAGAACTAAATGAAATAATGCCTATAAAGTACTTAGCATAAGGCATGACATAAATTAAGCACTCAGTAAGTGCTAAGTACTATTAATAGTGTTAAATTAGATAGTCTTCATTGAGTTCTTGACCACTCCTTGATCAAAAACAGTAGTCTGTGATTTCAAATATTCTATCCACTTGACTCTACCCACAACTTCATATCAAAGATAATCTACTTTATATTGGAATTAGATTTCAACCATTTTTCCAGAATGCCTACATATTCAATAACCAACATGACATTTCTCTGAAATTGACCTCAATCATCCATTACTGCCTAGACATTGAGGAAAAAATTCTTCAGCTTTGTGCAATGTCAAGCTCAGTGCATGTCCTAGTTTTAAAAATAAGATAATTATGCAGATGGAGGGAACAGATGGATTGGATCGGTGAGTGTTTATCATTTTTTAATATTTTGAAACCAGATGTGCTACATACACATTGCTGGTTGCCTTCTAAGGAAGCTTCATTGGTGGGTTACTAATCTTTAATAAGAAATTACAACATTTTCATGCAGCTTAAATCAACTATTTTTAATATACAATTGGACAACCACTGCTGCAATCCTTTAGAAAATAGAAAACAGATGCTTAATAGAAGGAATACTATCAGCCAAGAAATTCCTGATGATCTTTTTATAGAATGTAAACTTACATATTTTATGGGTCTTTTAATGAACTGCTATAGAACAACTTCAGCAGTCAAAACATTTCATGAAAATAAACGTGAACAATTTGTCACTTGTTACCGTGTTCACAGAAAATCCTTCAGTTGCACTCCTGGGAAAATGGGCATATTTGTGGCTCTCATTAACAACATCTGCTATTTACCATAGATTTGATTGGATACATTGGAGAAAGGAGGAGTTAGGATAAACAAACGGAGATGCCTCTATTTCTGTAGGTGTTTCTGCTAGACCTGGCAAAGATCCTTTGCTAGATATGAATGTGCTGTGCTATGCTATGCTTAGTTGCTCAGTCATGTCCGACTCTTTGTGAACTCATGGACTGTAGCCCAGTAGGCTCCTCTGTCCATGGGGATTCTCCAGGCAAGAATACTAGATTGGGTTGCCATGCACTCCTCCACAGGATCTTCCCAAGCCAGGGATCAAACCCAGGTCTCCTGCATTGCAGGCAGATTCTTTACCATCTGAGATTGAATACTTCTGTGCTAACAACTGTGTTCATGGGGGAATGCCACAGTAGAGTAAGACCAGAGACTGTGTTCTGTTTCATAGATGACTTTAGTAGAGAAAAAATTAATAGCAATGTGGATCCTAATGTATAAGACTGGGGATTAAAAGAGTCTAAAAAGAACCTACCCTTCATCCATTGGGGCAACATGTTAACCAGCCTTCCATTGGCTCAGTCCAGCTATGAAACTGATGAAAGGAGGTAGCAAGCAATCGGAGAAGGCAATGGCACCCCACTCCAGTACTCTTGCCTTGAAAATCCCATGGACGGAGGAGCCTGGTAGGCTGCAGGCCATAGGGTTGCTAAAAGTTGGACAAGACTGAACGACTTCACTTTCATACTTTCCTGCATTGGAGAAGGAAATGGCAACCCACTCCAGTGTTCTTGCCTGGAGAATCCCAGGGACGGGGGAGCCTGGTGGGCTGCCGTCTATGGGGTTGCACAGTCGGACACGACTGAAGTGACTTAGCTGCAGCAGCAAGCAATAGTCACATACTTTTGTTTCTGAATTCACTTCTTCTGGATGTCCCCTGAACCTTCATAAGGTGGGACATAGAAGAAAGGGCTGAGAGAGTGGGAATTTACCCCTCCCATATCTCTACTCCATCACTTTTGTTTATCTCATATATACTTTGCCATCCTTTGTGATTTCTAATGCTGGTTTAGAGTAAGAGGGATTCGGATGTAGAAAAGGAAAAGGGAAAAGTAAAAGAGATGATAGAAAATGTGAGTGACAGTGTAAACATTCTGTCCTCAGTATAATCCCAAAAGAAGAGGGTAGGTTTTTAAATAAAGCAAAATAAGACAAAATAATGTAGTATCTTACCCACTCCATCTCACCACGGTCCATGGGAAAATGTGAAGGCTAATTGTCTGATAGGGCTCAAGTCATCAAGTTTAGAATAGAAATGTGTGCAGACACTATTTCCTCTCCTAGAAATATATGAAAACTATTTCCCTTGTTTTTTTTTTTTTTAATTGCTCTTACAATCTTTTGGGAGCTTAAAAAATCTGTCAGAATGGTCATCACCAAAAATATTCCCAAATATTACAGATGCTGGTGAGGATGTTAAGAAAATGGAACCCTCATACACTACCAGTAGGGATGTAAATTGGTGTAGCCACTGTGGAAAACAGCATGGTGATTTCTCAAAAAACTAAAAATAGAACTACCATATGATGCAGCAATTCCACTCCTGGGTATACAAAAATAAACCCCCAAAACAGAAATTTAAAAAATAGATGCACCCCAAGGTGTATAACAGCATTATTTACAATTGCCAAAATATGTAACCAATCTAAGTGTTCATCAATAGATGATTGGATAAAGAAAATAATATTCTATATACAATGGAATCTTGGTCAGCCATAAAAAGGAATGAAATTTTGCTATTTGCAGCAACGTGGATGGACTTGGAGGTTAATACTGAATGATAGCACTCATATGTGGAATCTAAAAAATACAACAAACTTGTGAATATCACACACACAAAAAGCAGACTCACAGATATAGAGGACAGTGGGAAAGGAAGGAAAGGCGGAGTAAGAAAGGGGAAGAGGATTAAAAGGTACAAACTACTATCTATAAAATAAATATGCTACAATATATAACAGAGCGCAGAGAGGTGGTGCTGGTGGGAAAGAACCTACCTGCCAGTGCAAGAGACATAAAGGCACCATTTCGACCCTTGGGTGGGGAAGGTCCCTGGAGGAGGGCATGGCAACCTATCCCCAGTATTCTTGCCTGGAGAATCCTATGAACAGAGAAACCTGGTGGGCCGCAGTTCATAAGGTCACAAAGATTTGGACAGATAATTAGATTTTGGTTAACGGAATGTATGCCAAGTGCTGTTAGGAATTTCTGAAAGCCTTCATAAGGGGAGCTGGCTCTGCCAAGAGGTGAGTCCTTTGCCCCTTTCCTTCTCCTGCCCTCCTTCCTGTGTCCTGGAACACATATGGCTTGAGCTTTTGCAACTATCTTGAACAATCTGGTGACATTCAGAATGGAAACAGCAGAGAGAAAAAATTAAAGGAAAAGACAAGACTGAATCTTTTGAGCAATGAGTCTGCAAACCAGACTTAAACTGCCCTCATCCCACTGCTTTTACTTTAGGGAACAATTAAGTGTTTCTATTAACTTATACACTAAATTATTGTAATTAGTGCCAGAAATTGGTAAATAATATAGTACAGATACAAATAAAATGCCATAAGAATAGAGGAGGGAAAATGGTGATGATCAGAGAGAATTTGTAGAAGAGGTAGTGTATTAGTCAATTTGAGCTGCCATAACAAAATAGCACAGACTTGGTGGTTTAAACAACAGAAAGTTATTGTCTCACAGTTCTGGAGACCAGAAGTCCAAGAGCAAGGTGCTATCAGAGTTGCTTCGTGGTGCGGACTCTTTCCTGGCTTGCAGAGGATTGTCTTGTTGCTGTGTCCTCACATGGACTTTCCTCTGTGTGTGCTGAGAGAGAGAGAGAGATCTCTGTAGTCTCTCCTCTTATAAGGCCACAAATGCCATAGGATTAAGAACCTAGCCTTATGACTTCACATAAACTGCATTGCCTGCCTACATGTCTCATTGCTAAAAACAGTCATAGTGTGGGTGAAGACTTTATGCATTTTGAAGGGGCATATGATTCAATCTAAAGCATGTGGTATGTGAACTAGGCATGCAAATTTGGATAGAACTTAAATATACAACTGCCGTGCTAGAAACAAGGGAACTAAATAGTTAGATAGGAATATGCAGGGTGGACACATAAAATAAGAGTGGTTCCAGATGATAAGGCTCCAAGGGCCATAAAGGGAATGGAACTATAAAGACTGTAAAGTAGAAGACAGAATTGGAAAGCAAATTTGGAAATTGAATGGCTGGTTCAAGTCCGGACTTCATTGTTCAGAGTACGAGGAGTCATTGAAGGTTTATGAGCTGAGGAATGACATGATCAGAGTTGAACTTCAGAAAGATAATTTGTGGGTAGAGTGTAGGAGAGATTCGAGTGAGTGGAAGCTGGAAGCAGAGAGAATAGTAAAAAAAGACTATTATAGTCGTTCAGGGAAAATATAATCCCTTGAAAGTTATATCCAATTAAATGCAGTCATTGTTTTGCTTTAAAAGTGGACTTCTTAATATTTTTCTTATCTCTATTTTTCCATTTGGTTTTTGGCATTTTCATCCTGTGGTTTTTGTCTTGGCATTTTGTGTTCTGAAGACTTAATCTCATTATTGAGGAAGTCTTACAGGCAAGTTCATGGAATTCACACCCAGCAATTAGGGAATTTTGGGAAATTTCAAAGGCAGAATAAATTACCTGTCAGAGATTCATAATCTTCACTATGTAATGAATTCACCTACCCATAGGAAACCTTAGAGTTTCGGTTTTCGTAAAACATAAATATTTCCCAACAAAAATGTAACTGTTTCTAAAAAAACTGCTAAACTGTGCATTTGAAGTTTATAGAGACATCTTTTATTCAGCTACACAAATTGACTATGAAGCGAACACTCATGTTATCCATACCATTCAAAATAAACATCAGTGTTTATTATGTGAATGGGGATTTAAAACAAAACAAAAATTCTTAGCAAAAATGGCATATTTTGCTTGTGTTTTACAACCACGTTGTTTAGTTTTTCTTTTTTTTTTTTTTCAGAACAACTTTATTTCTTCTCATGGTGGAATCCAGCACATGATAACCAGAACTTCAGTCCATTTGGCATTGACTCTGCTGAATCTTAGCTGAAACAATTTAATAATTTCTAAATAGTCCCTCTAATTGAGTTGCTATTTTCTTTCCCGACTAGAGGTGTGTTTATAACACACCCTTGCAGCTTCTCCCCAATGCCAGACTCACAATCCATTTCCCTACTTTGCAGAGCAATAAAATATATAATTAATTAATTAATAGCTCAGACTTACAGTCATGAGCAAGGCAGTGGGCTAGACACTGTTGGGAATACAAATGGAATCCCTGTTCACTGACTCATGAGCCTTGGCTCCAGATTTTATTAAACATTTCTTTTTTTCAGACTCTCTCCAACCAGAGAATTCCAGGAACTCTGGCCCATTTGAAAAGTCTCTGCAATAGCCTGGTCCTCCGTAGCTTGAGACTCATGCATGCCTCTGACTGGTGCTTCTCTTCTGCCATGTTTCGATGCATGCCCCTGTTCTACAGCTCCAGCTGCTGAACGATGCCTGTCTCCCATGCAATAATCTAACGCCTTCTTTTCCTCTGCCCCTGGGTGTTGGTTGACCTTCACCTATTCCCAGGACTGTGTGTACATTCGCGCTTCATCAGATTCCAATAAGCCCTCTTCACTAGATGTGCACTTCATAGATTATGAAATAGCAACCTCTGGTCTAGCAGATGTCCAATCCCAGTTTCTAACACCCCACTGAAGCAATAGAAAATCAGGCTTCAAACATAGAGGTGTCTGGGTTTCAGTAATTAAAGGATAGATATTATAACCATCTCATATCTCTAGGATAAACTCCGCTTTGTTGTGCATTATCCTTTTAGATATTACTGGATTCAATTTGCTAAATTCTAAAAGAGACGGGGATACCAGACCACCTGACCTGCCTCTTGAAAACCTGTATGCAGGTCAGGAAGCAACAGTTAGAACTGGACAAGAAACAACAGACTGGCTCCAAATAGGAAAAGGAGTACGTCAAGGCTGTATATTGTCACCCTGATTATTTAACTTCTATGCAGAATACATCATGAGAAACGCTGGGCTGGATGAAGCACAAGCTGGAATCAAAATTGCCGGGAGAAATATCAATAACCTCAGATATGTAGATGACACCACCCTACTGGCCGAAAGTGAAGAAGAACTAAAGAGCCTCTTGATGAAAGTGAAAGAGGAGAGTGAAAACGTTGGCTTAAAGCTCAACATTCAGAAAACGAAGATCATGGCATCTGGTCCCATCACTTCATGGGAAATAGATGGAGAAACAGTGGAAACAGTGGCTGACTTTATTTTTGGGGGCTCTAAAATCACTGCAGATGGTGATTGCAGCCATGAAATTCAAAGATGCTTACTCCTTGGAAGGAAAGCTATGACCAACCTAGACAGCATATTGAAAAGCAGAGACATTACTTTGCCAACAAAGGTCCGTCTAGTCAAGGCTATGGTTTTTCCTGTGGTCATGTATGGATGTGAGAGTTGGACTATAAAGAAAGCTGAGTGCGGAAGAATTGATGCTTTTGAACTGTGGTGTTGGAGAAGACTCTAGAGAGTCCCTTGGACTGCAAGGAGATCCAACCAGTCCATCCAAAAGGAGATCAGTCCTGGATGTTCATTGGAAGGACTGATGTTGAAGCTGAAACTCCAAAATTTTGGCCACCTGTTGTGAAGAGCTGACTCATTGGAAAAGACCCTGATGCTGGGAAAGATTGAGGGCAGGAGGAGAAGAGGATGATAGAGGATGAGATGGTTGGATGGCATCACCTACTCGATGGACATGGGTTTGGGTGGACTCCAGGAGTTGGTGATGGACAGGGAGGCCTGGTGTGCTGCTATTCATGGGGTCGCAAAGAGTTGGAAACGACTAAGCGATTGAACTGAACTGAACTGTTTCTTATAACATTTTTTCTTATTTAAAAGTTAGCTTGAATGCTAATTAATTTGTTTATTTTTAGAACAACTATAACTTCATATGTCATTGTAGGAAATTATTTAGAAAGTCCCTGTACACTTTATCTGGGACTTGCAAGTGGCTCAGTTGGTAAAGAACCCACCTGCCAATGCAGGAGACACAAGAGACCTGGGTTCAACCCCTGGGTAGAGAGATCCCCTGGAGGAGGAAATGGCAAGCCACTCCAATATTCTTGCCTGGAAAATTCCAGGGATAGAAAAACCTGGTGGGCTACAGTCTATGGGGTCTCAAAGAGTGGGACACAACTGAGTGATACACACAAGACAATACGGATACACTTTATCCCGTTTCCCCCAGTAGTCAGAGCTTGCAAAATTGTAACGAACTACAACCATGATACTGATATTGATAGAGTCAATATGCAGAACATTATCCTCACTACAAGGAGCCCTCATGTTGACCTTTTAAATGCACACTCGCCTACTTCACACCTCTTAAACTCTGTCAGCTGTTAAACTGGTTCTTCATTTTTATAAATTTATTATCTCAAGAATGTTATATAAATGGAATCATAGCTATGCAACATTCTGGGGTTGATATTTTTTCTTGCACTTTTTATTCCTAAAGTTTCCATTGAGTTTGTCTTTACATTTTCTACTTCTCTGTTGAGACTTCTATTTATTTATTTATTTTGGTTGATATTTCTATTTTTTCAAACACATTTATAAATGTACCTGAGAGGTGGGATGGGCACCCTGTTACTGCTTTTTAGGGATAAAAGATCTTGCTTCTCCTGTGGTCTCCAGGGACAAGGCTGTAAGGGGAGGCTTTGTGACTACTCATCAGGCATGGCATCAGAGTCTCAGCTCTCCATTCAGCCTCCAATGCCATCCCAGTGCGGGGAGAGCAGAGGTTAGGGGACACCTTCTTACAGCCTGGGAAGGGTGGAAAGTGTAGGTTCACCATTCAGCCTTGGCTGCCATGTGGGAGGCAATGTTCTGTATCTTGACTCTATAAATATCAATATCATGGTTGTGGTGGTGCTTTACAGTTTGTGTGTGTATATGTGTGTGGTGTTGAGAGACAGTGGAGTGGTCATTTTATAAAATTTTCTTTATCTTGCTAGGCTACCATTTCTCTGAGCCTTTGTCTAGGGCAAGCAGGCTATATTGGAGCTATTAAAGTCTTTGTCCCTTGGCATTTCTGGTTTCTCCAGCACCCAGTCTAAAGACTAGATGGCAAAAAGAAAACCTGCACACTCCCCAGCATGCCATTCTTTAGTTCTTGAGGTCTATAACTGATCTGCCTTCTTTCAGAATCTTATGTTTGTTTTTTTATATAATTTTCACCATTTTAGTTCTACTTCAGTTCAGTCGCTCAGTCATGTCTGACTCTTTGAGACCCCATGAACTGAACCGCAGCATGCCAGGCCTCCCTGTTCATCACCAACTCCTGGAGTTTACTCAAACTCATGTCCATATTCTACTTAAAGGGAGAAATGGGGGCATCCCCAGTGGTTCAGTGGTAAAATATTTGCCTGCATTGCAGGAGACCTGGATTCGATCCTTGGGTGGAGAAGATCCTCTGGAGGAGAGCAACTCACTCCAGTATTCTTGCCTGGAGAATCCCATGGACAGGGAAGCCTGGAGGGCTATGGTTGACTGGATTGCAAGGAGTCGGACACAACTGTAGCAACTGAGCACAGTGGGAGAAACAGGAAAAAATACATCCACTTTGTCTTCTTGGAAGTGGAAGTTTTATTATCTTTTTAATTTTTATAGGATTCATAGACATGCTATTCTCATAGGAAAAAAGTAGCAAAACAGAGTACAGAAAACCAAACTTTTATCATCACTTGAACTAAAATTCCTACGTCCTACTCTCAAATACGATTGGGACTACACAGCCTTAGCATGTCTCTTGCCTTCTTTACTTCTTCTTTCTAATTTCAGGTGCTCTGTCTTTGCAGAGAATTATATCATGATGGCTGTTCCTGTGTGTCTAGGTTCAGGCAATGTTGCCCTGTGTGATATGTGTGGATCATCTTGGGGTACGATTTCCCATCACTCATTGTTTTCATGATGTAAGGACTTGCATTATCAGATATTCCTTAAATTTGTTTTAAATACAACAGACCAACTGTGTCTTCACACTTCTTTGGGGAAGTCATTCTCTCTTACTCATAAGGAGAAGGAACAGAAGAAAGATTTTTCTAGGTTAAAATCTTATTAAATCAATCCTTTAGTATTAACAAAGGGGGAACAAAGATGATTCAAGGAACTACTCACAGCAGTAATAAAATCTTACAGTCACAAAGCATTTTACAGGTTTCAAAGAATTTTTACATCTATTAGTTTGAAAATTTCAAACTCATTTGACCCCAGAGTATTAATAATATTAATTAGAGTTATTTCAGTTCAGTTCAGTTCAGTCGCTCAGTGGTGTCTGACTCTTTGTGACCCCATGAATCGCAGCACGCCAGGCCTCCCTGTCCATCACCAACTCCCAGAGTTCACTGAGACTCACGTCCATCGAATCAGTGATGCCATCCGGCCATCTTATCCTCTGTCCCCTTCTCCTCCTGCCCCCAATCCCTCCCAGCATCAGAGTCTTTTCCAATGAGTCAACTCTTCGCATGAGGTGGCCAAAGTACTGGAGTTTCAGCTTTAAGCATAGAGTTATTTAGGTTCATGTAAATAGTGAAAAAATCATCTCATAGGCTAATTTCCAAAAACAGTTTTTTAAAAACTGTATAGAATCCTCATAAAATGTAATTTGGGAAACATGAGATCTTTTTGAAGGAGTAATGGGTACAGCAAGCTCTATGATGTCAAGTATGAGAAAATTCTTTTTCTCAACTATTGATTATTTCCAATGACTGTAAAACTTTTGTGACAAAATAATGGGGAATACAACATAAAATATTGAAATCCTCTACCATTCTGATGTTCCCTTTACACTTTATATTTGTTTTTATTTTATATGCATGGAATATTATCAATGCTTTTTTTTAAATTCAGCAAATATTATATAAGAAACATTTTCCTAAGTGCTTTATTCATAATTCTCATTTTAATAGTTATATAGTTTTGTACAATAATGTTAAGCTAAAATTTAATGAATGCCTTTCCAATTATTGGACATTTAGATTATGTTCAGAGAATATCAGAAAATATGTATGTATAGACAGTTGTTTCCTTTCAATTCAAAGTAATACCAGACAACAAGCAATACGAAGACAGAGCCAATGTGTCACTGTAAGTTAGCCGCTGTGCTTCCTGCCAGCCCCTAAATCAGTGTATTGGAGGTACTTGGTAATTATTTTTTTTTGGTTCTCTGAATGAATAAAATCTTTCCTTTGAACTGTATCACAAATTGCTTTTCAAAATGACTGCTTTAACTCATTAAAACTGGCAATGTGTGAAGATATAATTTCATCACATCCTCATTAAAACTGGATATTTAATCAATTTAAAAATGTTTCATTATTTTACTGAAGCTGAATACATTTTCAGCTTGTTATTTGTTTCATGCTTGTTATTTAATAATATTTGTTTTTTCTAACTGCTGGTTTAGATTTGGAAAATGAGGTTCAGGAAAATTGTACATAAACAAGAAATATGCATTTGAATAAAAATTAGGCAAGTTTCAGACCTCTTACCTTCTGATACATTAAAAATGGTCTACCATGACACCCCAAATGCAGCCAAATTTTGAAGCCGCAATTTTGATTAATTTAGCTTGCAGGGTGTTATATATTGACATGAGACTCACTAGGTAAAATATTGTTGTCTTGTCATCTCTAAAAATTATGAATATACTATTCCCAGATTCCAGATTTTAATAGAGTTAATTTAGTTGAAATTCCAGTGATTTTGCTAATATTAGTAATAACTTGGAATCACTATTTGAATTTAATACATTATTTTCTAAATTTTAAAATGTTTCAAAATCACTTAAAATGTCTGGGGGCTTAGTAGATTTCATTTACAGGCTAAAATCCCTTCCAGTATTTGTATATTTTGAGTCAACTGAATTTTGCACATCCATTGACTGCTGTTATATGGCAAGTCATAGAATGATTTCTGAATATTAAATGCAGTGTCACAGAAAATAAAACTGTAGGGTCTCGGAGAAAAGATAGCAGTCTTAACTTCTGTTTCAGAGAGGTTTTCAGGACTTCAGGGTCATACATTTTTGTGGAGAGATTACAAGAGGCCTAGAATTGGGCCAGGGATTGGGGTTGAGGGGGTAGGGAGCAAATTACTAATCCAGTCAGTTTACTCTATCATTGTTGCGTTATCAGGGGAATCAATATATTTTCATTAATGGATTGGGTGTTTGCCCAATACCAGAGATTTGATTTCTGGTATTTTTGAGCTGCTGCTGCTGCTAAGTCTCTTCAGTCGTGTCCGACTCTGTGCGACCCCATAGACGGCAGCCCACCAGACTCCCCAGTCCCTGGGATCCTCCAGGCAAGAACACTGGAGTGGGTTGCCATTTCCTAATCCAATGCATGAAAGTGAAAAGTGAAAGTGAAGTCGCTCAGTCGTGTCCGACTCTTAGCGACCCCATGGACTGCAGCCCACCAGGCTCCTCCATCCATGGGATTTTCCAGGCAAGAGTACTGGAGTGGGGTGCCATTGCCGTCTCCGATTTTTGAGCTAAGTTTCATTTATATGAAGCATATGTAAATCAGGTGTGCTAAGTTAAAGCAACGTAGCCCAGTTTCAACTGGAGGGAGGGCTGAGATCACCACTCAGAGGGACCTGGTTTGAAACTCATTTCTCAGGATGATTAAGCCCCACCACCCATCTATGACATGCGCTTTTAGTCACCAAAGCCCTCCTCTCCATTCCCAATAAAAATGCTGTAGATCAATAGTCAGAGAATGCTGAAATGATATCTGTAATGTTAATACTTGAGAAATGCATAGATTTTTTAAAGGACTCAAACTTTGTACATATATACACAGGCATACACATATATATGTTCCACATATATGCATACTTCTTTTTATATGACACCATATTTTCTTCCTGTAATTCTTTTTGCTTTATCTAGATCTTTGTAATAATATCACACTGATCAAGGAGGTTAGTTGCAGAAAAGAAGCTTATTTCTGGCAGGGAAGCTAACAGAGGGTTAGCTTCAAATACTCTGTACTGGTCCCTTTTTAGACTTGGAATGAACTTCATATTGGTGCAGTTAGCACAAATTCTGTGTTAAATGAAATATTTGTATTTAAGGATAACATAATAACTAACATTACAATTTCTCTGCAACTATGCTCCTTTTAGAGGGATTCTGAACCGTTAAAATGTATCGCCCTCTGGTGTTCCATTGAGGTATTGCCAGTCAGGAAACAAAAAGCATGCATGGATATTATTGAAGAGGAATAAAGAAAAGTTCTGGGGCTTCCCAAACTTTCCAACTGGCCCTAGTGGTAAGGAAACCGCCTGCCAATGCAGGAGACAAAAGAGACACGGGTTCGATCCTTGGGTTGGGAAGATCCCCTGGAGGAGGGCATGGCAACCCACTCCAGTATTCTTGCCTGGAAAATCCCATGGACAGAGGAGCCTGGCGGGCTACAGTCCATAGGGGTCACAAAGAGTCGGACACGACTGAAGTGACTTAGTACGGCACAAAGTAAAGATTAATGGAGTTTTTCCTCCTTTAAATGAAAAAAAAATGTAACAATTCTAAAGAAGCATCTGTGAGTTATTCTTGGGACCCACTGAAGGAATCTCTTTAATCTTCTCTCATTCTTTAGGCTCTGTTGACTTTATACTCCTGTTGTCTTCTCTCAACTTTAGCCAGTTTGTTTCCCCTCAAAGCTTTTGACCTATGTCTTTTGGCCTCTGAGAGTAGTATTTCTAATAACTGGTTAGTCTATGAACAAATATTCATTGAGCTTTCTACTCTTTGTCAGATACTGTGCTAAGTGGCTAAAATAAAGATGGAGGGAGTACTTTAAATTTTCTCCTTTACCCTCAAATCTTTCCTGGTTTACCAGGTTTTCCTGATTATTTAGAGAAACTCACTAACTTGCAGGTCAACATCAGATCAGCTTCCTCTTGCTCTTTGGAAATTCCAGCCACCCTCGAATTCTTCCCTCACATTTCTGTGAATCCTCAAAGTTGTCTCAAATGTGCTTGAGAGTTATTTTCTTATACTCAAAAGTTAGCCAACCTTTCCCAGCAGAAATTGAATTCTGAGAGGATAAGGCATTCATTTATATAGGAATCAAAGACTGCAAAAAGAAGGTTGAAAAGGTGGAACATTAAGGGCTGTTCAGAAAATGTTGGTTGTGAGGAAAGATTATGTGGGTAAAGCAGGGAGCAAGGAAGCATCATGAAGACGCTGGCATGTGCAGTATGAATGAAAACATGCAAAATGTAAGGAGATGCACTGGAAAATGTATTATTAAGCTCTGTGTGCATTATGATTCGATCTAGAGGTTGGCCTAGAGAGAGGAGATGGTGATGCTGCCATAATTTAGTGTCTCCCCTGTTCCTCCCCAGGAGATGAAGGACCAGAAGATTTGGGCTAGCAGTTTCCCCAGGCCTGCACTTGGCATTAGAGTATAACTGGAGTGGGTGATCCTAGAGGAAACGACCAGAGGCAATGACCCAGGGGTTTTAGCTAGCATTAAAAAAAGAAAAAGTTAAAAAAAAAGTTCAGGACTGGATTATAAAATCCAAATCAAGAAAATCAAAAGGGGGCTGGAGATGTGAAGTAGAGTGGGTCAGATACTGAAAGAGAAGCTTCCTGAGAAATGCAAATAGTGGAAGGAATTTGTGGGGTCAGGGTAACATATCCCGCATGCTATACGTTGGTTTTCTGTTTTGTCTGCTTTGGACTCCTCATGGCCTATTCCACAATCTGCTGCTACTGCTAAGTCGCTTCAGTCGTGTCCGACTCTGTGCGACCCCATAGACGGCAGCCCACCAGGCTTCCCCGTCCCTGGGATTCTCCAGGCAAGAACACTGGAGTGGGTTGCCATTTCCTTCTCCAATGCATGAAAGTGGAAAGTGAAAGTGAAGTTGCTCAGTCGTGTCCGACTAGCGACCCCATGGACTGCAGCCTACCAGGCTCCTCCATCCATGGGATTTTCTAGGCAAAAGTACTGGAGTGGGGTGCCATTGCCTTCTCTGATTCCACAATCTAGGGAACTGATAAGCTACAAAGACAATGTTTCCAATTCATGTTGGTTCAAAGTCTGAAGAGCCCCAGAATTTTGTGTTGAATGACGAATCAAAGTCTTTTGAAAATTTATTTGCTCTTTTCACCTACATATATATTTCCTCTTTGAATCTGGGAGGTTGATTATTTGTACTTGTACAATTCCAGGATCCAGAAATTATTCATTTACGTGAGATGAAGTGGAGTCATAATCCATTGTCATCACTGAAACCGTGTCTTTTCACCTGTACTACAGCACTTAGCTGTTGGAGTTTTGTGAGTCATTTTCAGATCTACACATTCCATTTGTATTAGAGCCTCTTAAAAGCCGAGACTATGTCTTATTCATTTTTGTATTCTTAGTACCTAGCATGGAATGTGCTTGTTTCAAAAAATAAGATTTATAAATATTTTGCAGAGGAAATAAATTAATGGATGATAAAATTACATTCTAATAAATGGAGTTAGTATAGATAAATTGTCTATATTTGGATAACCATGTGTAAGGCCTTTACATTTCTGTATGGTATTGGGTCATCAGGATCTTGAACAAATGAAAAATAAAAACCAAATAAGCATAATAAAATGTTTCATATCATTTAGTATACAATATACAATTCAAAAGAGGCCTCTCTGACATCTTACAGAATTTAAATCATGCAATCTGTTTATTTTCCCCATAAATATCAAATGTGACACAATTCATAAGTAGAACCAAGTTTTAATGGTCAGCACTGGGAATGATGACCGATTTCTGATGACTGTTTACCTAAGCTGAGAACAAGGTGAATGAAATAGAAAATCATAGATGTCACTACATGTCTTTCTGGAGACCCATCTTTCTTATCTTTATTAAAAAATGATCATTTTTCTGGAATTTGTAAACCCCAGAAATCCTTTTTAATTGAGCACAAGTAATTACAAAAGATTACAATTGTAATCTAGGCAAGTTAAAAAAAATTTTAAGTTTTTTTCCTTCTTCTTTTTTCCAATCTGGTGGATAATTTGAGTATTTTTTAATGGCTTTTCTGAGTCATGGGCTCTGGTCTTGGTTTACCTGTGTTCCATTTCCAAAAATTACAGACTTTTGCTTATTGGTGACATATTAGAATTTTAAATTGGTTTATTTCTTGACAGAATTGTAACCCTGGGTTTCTGAAACCAACATTTTACCTGAGGAATGAAACAGATTCCCACTCAGGTCTCCTGAAGTGCTTCTGTCATCCATAATCTTCCTTGGGGAGTATATGAGGAAGCACCCAAGACTGCTCCATTTGATGCTATTTTTATATGTTTGACTCTGTGCCTGGAAATCTACTGTGCACAAGCTGTTGGAAAGCAATAGATATTCTTGGTAAGATGACTACTTGGCTGGGGGGCCTGCACCTTGATATTATTATAGGGGTTCCCAATGGGTAAACAAGACACCCTAAAAATTGAGACAACCCTTTTTAAGAAATAGGAAACTAAGTGTTGTTTTTCTGCATACTTTTTCCTTAAAAAAATGTACTTTCTTTTTAAAAGATGTTAATTCAATATTTACCAATATCTGATATGATTCACTTAAAATGTTTAAATATCAATGGAAAATTACAAATATTCACAAAAGTAGAGTGGACAGTACAGTGGAAACCTCAGATTCAACAGTTATCAACAGAATGCTACCTTTGCTTGACTATTTCTTTTCTTTCCTTTGTTTACTTTGACGAAATATTTTAATTTTGTAAATCTTACATCTTATTATTTTACCTCTGCTGCTGCTGCTGCTAAGTCACTTCAGTCGTGTCCGACTCTGTGCGACCCCGTAGATGGCAGCCCACCAGGCTCCTGCGTCCATGGGATTCTCCAGGCAAGAGTACTGGAGTGGGTTGCCATTTCCTTCTCCAATGCATTAAAATGAAAAGTGAAAGTGAAGTCGCTCAGTAGTGTCCAACTCTTAGCGACCCCACGGACTGCACCCTACCAGGGTCCTGCATCCATGGGATTCTCCAGGCAAGAACACTGGAGTGGGTTGCCATTGCCTACCTCTAGGTATGTGCAAATCTCAAAAAGGACCTCTTTTTAAACATGCACGCTGTTACCACGTCTAACAAAATTAGCAGTGGTTCTTGGTGTCGTATGATATTTACTTCAGGATCAATTCCCAGATTGGTTTGGATACGACACCAAAAGCACAGAGAATAAGAGCAAAAATAGACAAATGGGACTACATCAAACTTAAAACCTTTGTGCATCAAATGATACTATCAATAAAATGAAGAGGCAACCTGTAGAAGAAAATATTTGAGAATTATAAATTTGATGTATTAATATCCAGAAAATAGGAAGAACTACAACTCAATGACAAAAAAAATTCAAATAACCAAACTGAAAAATGGGCAAAGGACTTGAATAAACATTTCTCCAAGGATGACATTCATGTGGTCGATAAGCACATGAGAGGATGACTCATCATTACTTATTATTGGAGGAATGCAAATCAAAACCACACTTAGATCTAACTTAACACTCACTATCATCAGATCAGATCAGTCTCTCAGTCGTGTCTGACTCTTTGCAACCCCATGAATCGCAGCACGCCAGGTCTCCCTGTCCATCACCAACTCCCGGAGTTCACTGAGACTCATATCCATCGAGTCAGTGATGCCATCCAGCCATCTCATCCTCTATCGTCCCCTTCTCCTCTTGCCCCCAATCCCTCCCAGCATCAGAGTCTTTTCCAATGAGTCAACCCTTCGCATGAGGTGGCCAAAGTACAGGAGTTTCAGCTTTAGCATCATTCCTTCCAAAGAAATCCCAGGGCTGATCTCCTTCAGAATGGACTGGTTGGATCTCCTTGCAGTCCAAGGGACTCTCAAGAGTCTTCTCCAACACCACTGTTCAAAAGCATCAATTCTTTGGAGCTCAGCCTTCTTCACAGTCCAAATCTCACATCCATACATGACCACAGGAAAAACCATAGCCTTGACTAGACGGACCTTTGTTGGCAAAGTTATGTCTCTGCTTTTGAATATGCTATCTAGGTTGGTCATAACTTTCCTTCCAAGGAGTAAGCGTCTTTTAATTTCATGGCCGCAGTCACCGTCTATAGCTACTATTAAATAAAATGAACATAATAAAAATTATTGGCAAAAAAATGTGTTGACAAGGATGTGGAGAAATTGGAATCTTTGTGCAATGTTAGTGGGAATGCAAAATCATGCAGCCATTGTGGAAAACAGTATGGAGGTTACTCAAAAATTAAAAATAGAATTAAAAATAGAAGTGATCCTACTTCTGGGTACGTATCCAAAAGAATTCAAAACCAAGTCTTGGGAAGGGATTTGTACATCCATGTTTAGCCAACAGATGAAAGCAAACTACCCATCATCATATGAATAAAGTGTGATAAATACATACAATGGAGCATTATACAGCCTTTAAAAAGAAAGAAATCATATGATACAATATATGATGGATGGTTTCATGGGTAGATATATGTTTGAACCTTAAGGATGTTATGCTAAGTGAAATAAGCCAGTCACAGAAGGATAAATACTCCACTCATATGGAGTATCTAAAGGAGTAAAATATTATAGAAAAAAATTTTCAAGGGTGATTGCCAAAGATAGGGGGGATGTTATAGAGTTTCAGTTTTACAGGATGAAAAAGTTGAGAGATCAGTTGCGCAACAATGTGAATATCCTTAACACCACTGAACCATATATTTAAAAATGATTAGGATGGTAAATTTAATGCTCTGTGTGTGTTTCAACCACATTTTTTTAAAAAGTGGTTAAAACACATTCCTTCTCATCAGTTTCCAAAGTTCAAAAGCACAGCTTTGCTCAGTGAGTTATTTAATCAATGAACTCTCTGGTTTTACTGAAAACATTGGTGATGACAAAAATGATAGCACTTAATACCACCAAAATTTCACACTTCTAGCCATCTGCTTTTCAGAGTAAGTGAATCTTGAAGACAAATTAACATGTGGCATATGAAAGAAAGGCAGAAAAATTGGGACTCTGCCCAGACCTTCAAAGACCAGCACTATCCATTTGGTTTCTTACATATGGGCAAGTCCTTCGCATTCCAGGCCAAGTTATTTCTTTATATAAACAATCTCCTGTAGTTCAATTCACCCCATGTTCTTCTGTTATAATCATTCAGCCTCAAGCACAGCAACCTGCATGCCTGATTGATTGCATCTCTGATCACACTCTTTTCAGATTTGGCTTTCAAACCCAGCTTATTCTTCTTATGGGAGGTAGAGGATAAGTTAGAATAAGCAATATAATGTAAATCTTCCTAGGGCCATAGAAGTTGAGTCCTTTTGTCAGGAAACTTTTAGGTAGGCAACACAGGGCATCCTGGGCATTTTAAAATAGATCAGTGACTGGATCTGAAAGTAGCTCTTTTGTTCCTTTCCAGTTTACCCATTTCTTTCCCCCCCTAACCTTAAAAGTTTATCTATAGGAATGAGATCACTAAACAATTGAACCTAACTCTTGACTTCTGCTGTCCTGAATACACACCATGCCTTAGCTAACCTGTTGATTCTTTTAGTTCAGTTGCTCAGTCGTGTCCGATTCTTTGCGACCCCATGGACTGCAGCACGCCAGGCTTCCCTGTCCATCAGCAACCCCCCAAGCCTGCTCAAATTCATGCCCATTGAGTTACTGATGCCATTCAACCATCTCTTCCTCCTTTGTCCCCTTCTCCTCCTGTCTTCAATCTTTCCAAGCATCAGAGTCTTTTCAAATGAGTCAGTTCTTTGCATCAGGGGGCCAAAGTATTGGAGTTTCAGATTCAGCTCAGTCCTTCCAGTGAATAGTCAGGATTGATTTCCTTTAGGATTGACTGGTTTGATCACCTTGCTGTCCAAGGGACTCTCAAGAGTCTTCTCCAACACCACAGTTCAAAAGCATCAATTCTTCAGTGCTCAGCTTTCTTTATGGTCCAACTCTCACCTCCATACATGACCACTGGAAAAACCATAGCTTTGACTAGATGGACCTTTGGTTCTGTACCTAGATAAAATGAAGTAAGAATGAACACTTAAGTAGTTAAATAATGATTTATCTCCAACAGTCCCCCAAGGAACCCTGCAGGCAGTTCACATGGGCAAGATAATATCTAAAGAGAGGCAGTCAGCTTATACACAAAGTAGAATGATGTAGATCCCAAGCTCCTGACTCGATGGTTTATTAAGATTCTTCCCCCATTTTTTTTTTTTCCTTTAAAAACTGACATGGCCGAGCAGAATCTTCAGAGTTTGTCTCTGGACACTGGCCCATCTTCTCCTCAGATTGTTGGATTTTCCTGATTAAAGTGACTTTCCTTTCTATTGACACTGCCTCTCAAATTATTGGCTTGTGAGCAAGAAACGGCTGAACCTGTGTTCAGTAAACAGACCGGCAGCAGCAGTACCTAGAAACCTAGTTAGAAACAGATTCTCCAGCCTCATTCAGACCTATTGAATTACTGGGGCAGGGTCCAGTGATATATGCTGTTTTTAAAATTTTATTGTATTTTTAATTGGAGGATTGTTACTCTATTGTGTTGGTTTCTGCCATACATCAACACAAATCAGCCTACATATACATATATCCCCTCCCTCTTAAATCTCCCACCCACCTCCAACCCCATCCCATCCCTCTGTGTTTTGTAACCTTCCAGGTGATTCTGACACCAGTTGAAATTTGGGAACTGCTGCTCTCTACGTATTCTGCCTCTATGAGACAGAGGTTGAATAAAACCTGTGTTTTAACAGTAAATGTGGAAAGAGTAACAGCAGGTGGCAGTGTTTGACTATTTCTGCTTTTTTTCTAGATAGCCTTACTCGTCATTCATGTGTGCTAAGTTGCTTAAGTAGTGTCCAATGCTGTGTGATCCCATGGACTGTAGCCTGTCAGGCTCCTCTCTCCATGGGATTCTCCAGGCAAGAATACTGGAGTGGGTTGCCATTTCCTTCTCCAGGGGTACTCACGATAGAGCAAATCAAATTGCACTGAAAGTGTATCAGAGATTACTGGCCATTTAGTAAAAAACAAACAAACAAACAAACAAAACAAATTTCATAGCTATTTTTCTTTCCAAAAAAGACGACCAAGCTTTATTTCTCTGAAAATACAGAACCAAGATTTAAAAATAAAATATAGTTTTTTTTTCCTTTTGGGAACTTTTGTGAAATTTAACTTGGAGGTAGTTTTTGAGTTGTGTTACACCAAGACATCAAGATAGTAAAGTGCATGGACTAGAACTTCTTTAGTGTATTCAACTAGAATCAATAGAATTTGTTTTCCACTTCCCCCCAAACCCAGCCACCCTGTACTTTTTAAAATTCTATCCTATGCAACCCTGACTTTGACCTGTCCAATTTACATGTGTGTCCCTGGTGTGAACACTGAGCTTAAGGATAATTTATATTTTGAAAGGGGATGATTACTGTGCAGAACAGAGCTTTAATCATAGGAAATGGATGGAGTTGGAAAAGAACTGTCGCTGCTTTAAGAGATCATATGACATATATGTGATTTCAAGAGATTCAGGCTTTCCAAAGTGAATGATTCTTTTTCCCATCACTGGATCCAGCACCAGCCACTTTCTGATCATCAGTGGCTACAGGGAATCAGTCCTGATCTTCCTTGAGCCTTCTAGAAGCCTGCCCTCCCAGTGACCCTACCTAGATCACCGAGACTCTGGCCCACTGCACTGAGCTTGCCCAAAGGCCATGTCCTGCACTCTAGCCACGGCCTGGTCCTACTCACCACACTCTGAGCACAAAGGGTTTTTTCTTTTAACATTATTGTACCCTGAAGGGCTTTTCTTGATAAATGGCCCCTTGAATGACATGTATAATAGCATGTAATGCCTTCTCAAAGACGAATGACTACTGCCAGTGACAGCAAATACAGTCAGGAGTACTGCAGCCTATTACTAGAGCTCTGTTTTCTTTGCTCTTTTATCTTCAACATCAATTTGTTCCTGTCAGCCATCATAAACTATAGAGGCAAGATTCTATGTACAAAGGCAGTGTTTGAACTTTTCCAGCAGCAGCATGTTAAATATATTTTCCTGATGCCATGTTCCATTAACATTGTGCTGCTGGGGGAGGCAAATCCATCAGTACCTCTTCAGATCATAATCCTATCTTGTCTTGAGATCACGTTTCATTATGCCCCAAGCCAAGAATACATGAGGTCTGAGCCCTGGCCAAATAATGTGATTCTGGGACATAGATTGGGATTACTGAAGATAAAGTGGTCTGGCCATGAGGCATACTGTAAGAACACATGTGCTTATTAGATTGCATCCCATGTCTGCAGCAGCCGCCCTCCTGCCAAGACTGAACACTACTAAGCGCATACCTCCCCTCGGCTCCCACGTGAGTCACAAGTTTGCTTTCAGTCCAAAAGCAAAACATAACAGTGAGAGAGGCCCAGTTCTGCTCAAGATCCACAAGCCGTCAGTTCGTCTGGGGACAGCGGCTGCCTCCCAGCTGATGCAGCACCCCAATAATGCCAAGTGGCACCTTCGGCATCCTCACAGGTGCAAGCTATTTCTTCCAGAATGAATCACCCACTCTCCTCTGAATTCCATGTGCTACTCACCGGTGCTTACGTCATACACACACTGAGGCTGCAGAGCCTCACCCTTTGCTCCAAACATGTAAAAGGAGAGTTTACCCTCAGTATCTCCTTCTTTATATGGTAATAACAGCTCTGAACCTCTGACAGAACAGGACCCTATCTTTGAAGGAACAAGGAATTCAGAGGCAGTATCAATAGCCAAAGACGTAGAGTAGCTTGTTTCTGTACCTGACAAAAAATGTATTTAAGGCAGTTATTCATGTATAGCCAACCACCTTTTAAATGGAATTTTGTGTACAGGAGGACAAAGAACAAGTCATGAGCCTTGGAAATCCTTCAGTGTTCATGACTGAAATCCATTTGGTCTTAAGTGAAAGAGGCGGAAATGATTGTCCTCTAATTTTATCCTTCTGTTTGTAGCTTCCCTTATATAAAGGGTGGGGGACACTCTCATAGCTTCTTAAAGTGTAGGATCCAGATCCTCTCCATCAAAATCATCTGCAGTGCTTGCTAAATTTTGATTCCTAGCCCTCACCATCAATACTGAATCAGAATCACTGAGTTGAGGGCCTTGGGAATCTGGATTCTAATGACATTCATGGATAATCTTTTTGGACACTGACTTTTGAGAACCCTTTATCCAAGATATTAAGAGACTTTCAGGTCAGTATTAACAGCTACATTTCCTGAAGAGTGATGGGGTCCAATGGGCTTCAACAATGCCTTCAATAAAACTTTTGTGAAGAATTGCCAAATGTAGGTGCTTGTTGTTACGATGTATGTATTATTCCAATATACAAATCTCTAGTGGCAAGAATAGGGTCTTTTACTTCCTTAATATTTTTAACAGTGGCAGTACAACTATATGGAAACAAGACATACAGTCTTGTGAAGCTAAACATAAAACAAGGCATCAAGGAAATCAAACAAAACCAAAAAAATTATATGAAATTGCTGTACAATAATTGAAAAAAGTCTCTCTGGTATTCAGTTGGGTGCAGAATAAGTCTTTGTTGATTACCTAGTTTCACTGAAGCCCACAAGGACATGGCAAGGTAGATGAGAGGGCTTAACTAGCTATTGGCAAAGTCCCACTAAGAAGACAGTGCTTACAAATTAAGTTGAAACTTTGGGTGATCCAGAGAAGGCTGAGTGTTAGAAAAGATTCTGGTACATACTAAGTGTTCAATAAACATTTATGCATGAAAATGAGAGTCATGATTTCATTATTTCTCCCTTTTTACTGACTTATAGCTCTATCTAGTTATTTTATTCCTACTACCCCACATATTAGTTTTAATAATCAGAGCCTAACAAATAATAATAGTACTTTATTTGAAAACCTCCAGTGGTATAAATGAAGAGAAATGGTCACAGTGATTTTTATCAGACATTACTTGTTACATTTAGGCCACTTCAAGTATTAGATCTAAGCAGAAACTCTAAAGTGATTAAATTTTAGAGAAAATCAAAATGCTCAAACTTCTAAAAAGACCATTCTGAGAACATTTACTATTCCTTCTTTCTACTCATAAAAACTGTCTCAAATTTGTTCGTTGAAAAAGAATATTTTACATGTATTGTTACATGAAGTTCTAATGCCTCCCTCTATTTAGAATGCTGGCTCGGTGAAGACAGGAACTAAAAATATACTTAATACTTTTTATAGGCACAAATAGGTTACAGGGTTTAGGGTTTAGGCAGCTTGCAGGCAGTTAATAAATATATAAATACTGGGATGAATGACAGCCAGGATGCTGGCAATAATAATAATAATAATGATAATAATATTAATAACCAGGAAACAGTACTCATCTCAAGGAGGGGCTGCTGGATGGTAAGGAGGATGGTTTAGGGAGAGACTGGTGGTAAGTTCTTGCTCAAAAACAAAAAAATATTCAGAGCCAAATTATTATTAATTCCCAAGGACTAGCCTGACTCTGGACATGTTGTTCTTGGAAAAAAGAAAGAAAGAAAAGAAACTCTCAATAGAAGCAGGCAGATTTCAGACAAAGGTATTTTGCACATTCATCTAATTTCTCAGCCTTTCTCCCGTGCTTGCCACAAGCGAATGACCCTTTCCCATCCTTCCACTGGGAAACAGGTGTCTCCTGCCAATTAGGATTTAAGAATCAACAGGGGCTTCTTAAGAGAATGATGACAAGTCTAATTGCAAGAAGCAGCTGTAGAGCCCTTGGCTATACTGGGGCAGGGTTTATTAATCCCTGTTTCACTGGGTCCCTGGCACCAAGTTGGGGTCAGCTCTCCTGTCACAGGGCCAAAGCTGTAAAAATGTAGGGTGAGGATTTAATGACCTGAGTTCAGCAGGAGGGGTGAGAGCGCCCTGCACTGCTCCTGGGAGTTGGGTGTATACAAGTCAAGCGGACACAGAGGCACTGTCAACGGCAGCCTCAGTTCAAAGGGTCGTCACCGCTCTAGAACGTGAGCTGCATGTATACACGATGCTCTGTGAGTTATTCAATCTCACCGTTTTCCCTGGCCTGTTGTCAGGACCCCACCTCTCATCCAGGCTAAGAATCTGGAACTTCTCAGACTTCTATATTACATAACTCTTAGTTTGAAGATACCCATGAAGTGTGGTCATAGGGTACACTATAGTTTCAGACTTGGCAAAGCGAAACAAGCAATAAGCAAACAGAATGTAACAGAAATTTAAAATATCAACTACAAGTATTAACTTGAAAGAGCTTGCTAACATTTCCTAGTGGCAGAGCCTTCTTAGATTTTCCAGGACCCTTAAACTCATGTTTTCCAGGCAACCTATATGAAGATATAGGTAATATATGCTCATTTGCATATGCATACATGCTTGGACACATATGTGAATACGCTTATATGCATATGCATATACAGACACATCTCAGGAAGCCCTCTCTCCTAGTCTTCCTGCCTGCTTCCAGAGCACATTCTTCAGGGATCAATGCTACATTTTCTTTGAGTGTTTTTATTATTTGCATGTAGACCTGGCTCATTTATAACAATCACACAAATTTCTAAGGGCAGATATCTGCTTTAACAGCTTTTGTAGTCTCACCATCTAATTTTAGAACCTGCCATATAGTAAGAACTCATTAAATGTTTCTTTAAGCTCCCACCTCCCAAACCAGGAGGTGTGGAATCTATCTGCCAAAGTATCACTAACAACTGCCAAGGCAAACATAATACAGTCATGTGGTTCTGGTGCCATCTAAGAAGTCATGCCTTTAAAATGACAGTGAAGACAGGAAAGTCCAAGAAACATTCCTCCGGAAACACATGCAAACATTAATTCTGGAATGCCTTGGCATTCTCTCATAAGAATAGCTCAGTGAGAGCCCTGCAGAGACGAAAACGAAACCAGACACTAACATTTGCTCATAGAAACAGAGACCTTAAATATAGGCAGTGCTGAGAGGTCAGGGTCAAGTGGATTAACACGATGAAGAGTTTTCAGCAGGAAAATTCTACGAGTCTTATGAACCCATTAAACTCTGCTGCAGAAACTAGTCCATAAACGAATGAAGGTCTTTTAACTAACATTTACTGGAACATTATTCAGTATTACCTTTTTTTCTCACCCATAAAATCCAAAGAGAAAAGATTTTCCTTTTGTCTTAAGCTGCTTCCAGTAAGGGAGTAAAGCCCCGTACGATGAGCGTTAATGGACCGCAGAATGAATTGCAAAGCACAGGGAGATGATTTTAGTATGAGTGGTGAAAAATGACATTTTTTCTGCTGTATCAGTGAAAAAAGGATAACACAGTCATCAGCAGTTGCTGGCCTGCAGCCCTCCAATGTGAGCAGGTGAATCCTGTGGAAACTCAGGAAGAAACGAATACCTGCCATCTAGCAACCATCACACTGTACCGCACTCACCACTCCCTATGGTGAGCCCTGAGGAAGCTCAGGATGTGAAACATGGGATTTGGGCTCCAGATAGGTGAGGTGCATATCAAAGAAATGGTTTCAATGAGCCCAGACTCTTGCATCTTCCCCTACATAATTTTGATGTTCAGACTACCTACCCTTTGTTTCAAAGCTGTATATCTTAGCTTCCCCCTCACCTTCTAGGAGCAATTTTCTCAAGGTTCCTTGAGATGCTGCCTCCCAGACTTGGAAATCTTAAAACTTCTCGCCAAATAAAACATAACTCTCAACTTGTAGGTTGTGAATATTTTTAAGTCCACAGTGGGATTTTTTACCTCGTACAGAAGATAAAAAGGGGTTTCAGGAAGAGGAGAGTTTTAGAAAGAGTTTTAGCAAGAGCAGCAAAAGTACAGGGTGTTTAAGGAAGAGCAAATGAGGTCCATGGGAAACTGAGTCCATAGGAGCAGAGAGGAGGGTGAATTTGGTAATGTTGTTGACATAGTGTCTTCAGTTCAGTCGCTCAGTCGTGTCCGACTCTTTGCCACCCCATGAATTGCAGCACGCCAGGCCTCCCTGTCCATCACTAACTCCCGGAGTTTACCCAAACTCATGTCCATCGAGTCAGTGATGCCATCCAGCCATCTCATTCTCTGTTGTCCCCTTCTATTCCTGCCCCCAATCCCTCCCAGCATCAGGGTCTTTTCCAATGAGTCAACTCTTCACATGAGGTGGACAAAGTATTGGAGTTTCAGCTTTAGCATCAGTCCTTCCAAGGAACACCCAGGACTGATCTCCTTCAGAATGGACTGGTTGGATCTCCTTGCAGTCCAAGGGACTCTCAAGAGTATTCTCCAACACCACAGTTCAAAACCATCAATTCTTCGGTGCTCAGCTTTCTTCACAGTCCAACTCTCACATCCATACATGACCACTGGAAGAACCATAGCCTTGACTAGATAGAACTTTGTTGGCAAAGTAATGTCTCTGCTTTTGAATATGCTATCTAGGTTGGTCATAACTTTCCTTCCAAGGAATAACTGTCTTTTAATTTCATGGCTGCAATCACCATCTACTGTGATTTTGGAGCCCAAAAAAATAAAGTCTGACACTGTTTCCAGTTTCCCATCTATTTCCCATGAAGTGATGAGACTGGATGCCATGATCTTCGTTTTCTGAATGTTGAGCTTTAAGCCAACTTTTTCACTCTCCTCTTTCACTTTCATCAAGAGGCTTTTTAGTTCCTCTTCACTTTCTGCCAGAAGGGTGGTATCATCTGCATATCTGAGGTTATTAATATTTCTCCCGGCAATCTTGGTTCCAGCTTGTGCTTCTTTCAGCCCAGAGTTTCTCATGATGTACTCTGCATAGAAGTTAAATAAGCAGACTGACAATATGCAGTGTCTTAGGAGTCTCCATTTAGTCCCTTAAGAGATAAGGTCTTCCCAGAAGACTTTCAAAGAGCAGAGACAAACTTAGTTTTGTTCTTTACTACCACAGTGAGCTGGCTTACAGGGGATGTACTAGAAGCTGAAGTGTTAGTTGTTTAGTCTTGTCCCGCTCTTTGTGACCCCAAGGACTGTAGCAGGCCAGGCTCTTCTGCCCATGAAATTCTCCAGGCAATAATACTAGAGTGGGTTGCCATTTCCCTCTTCAGGGGATCTTCCAGACTCAGGTATCAAACCCAGTTCTCCTGCATTGCAGGCAAATTCTTTACCATCTGAGCCACCAGAGAAGCCTGATTAGAAGTTGGGGGTGGGGGGACAGTTTTGGGTAGTAATTTATTGCTAATCATCCAGGCAGAAAGGAATTGAAATCTTTAATTAGGGCTTGGGCCAGAGGACTGAGGTGAGAAGGGATTTAAAGAACATTTCAGAAATAATATTGCTAAACCTGGAAAGGGCAAAGAGAAAGAAGGGTCATTACTAAGTCCAAGGCTTGGAGTTTGGAGAAGTCAGTGGACAATTATGACATAAACAAAGATAGGGAATCTAAGCTGCATGTTGGACAGATTAAATGAGGTTTTTGTAAGTAAAGATAAACTTGTAAAAGACAGATTTTACATAAAAGGGTGAATCTATACTTAATGAAGAATGTTTCCTAAATAAATTATTTTAACATCAAGCGTCATTATGTAGAAAAGCAAGGTTACACAAAGTGATAAATAAGATTAGAGCCATTATATGACTTAAAATAATGTGTATATAGTGTAGAAAAAAGAAGGATCAACACATTGGATCCTCGAAAATATAAAGTTGAATTTATTGCTTAAGTAAGGGAGAACTCAGCTAGTTATACTGAGCAAAGGAAGGACTTACAAAGGATTTGGGGAAGAACTTGTTTTGAGTGGTGTTAGTTACCACAGTCTTGGAAGCAGGGTTTTGTGTTGGTGACTGGGTAAGAGTGGATTGATTTCAGCCCTAGGATCCTGTTCACTAGAGTATGTGTGCTGTCCAATGGCTAACTTTGAAAACGTAAGGCTGTCATTGATTGGTTGGTTTTCAGAATTGCTTCTTTGAAGCAAGTCCTCAATGACTGGTTGCTGCTGCTGCTGCTAAATCACTTCAGTCATCTCCGGCTCTGTGCAACCCCAGAGACGGCAGCCCACCAGGCTCCCCTGTCCCTGGGATTCTCCAGGCAAGAACACTGGAGTGGGTTGCCATTTCCTTCTCCAATTTGTGAAAGTGAAAAGTAATGACTGGTTAAGTAAGTTTAAAATCAGCTCTGGTGTTGGTTTGTCTCATGGTGTGTGCATGTGTGCTAAGTCACCTCAGTCGTGTCTAACTCTATGCGACCCTGTGGACTGTAACCTGCCGTGCTACTTTGTCCTTGGGATTCCCCAGGCAAGAATACTGGAGTGAGTTGCCATGCCCTCCTCATGGCCCTTTAACTGAAATTTACTGGTTAAAAAGGTTTAAGAGGATTTCTCTGGCAGTCCAGAGGTTAAGACTGTTGGCTTCCAGGGCAAAGGATGCAAGTTCAATCCCTGGTCAAGGCACTAAGATCCCATATGATGCACAATATGGCCAAAATGATAAAAATTTAAAAGAAATTGAACAGGTTTAAAACAGTTTCTAGTCTTTAGTGATTAGCAAAGTTTCAGAACTTTCAGGATTTCTTGGGACCAGGGGGGAAATTTTGTTCTTCTTTAATTATTCTCAATAGATATGAGACCAATGCAGTGACAACCTAATAGTCCGTTCTGCTGCATTACTACCCTGAAAATCTAAAATAAATATAAAGCATCTTCAGTTTTGAAACTTTGCATAAAAATAGCAGACTATCAGGCAATCAGAGATTTCCAATATTATCAAGTGTTTTAGATTTGTGGAATCTCTCAACAATTAGTTAATCTACCATTATTTGGCTGGTATCTAATTTATCTTTTCTTTTGGGTTATATTCATGGTGTTATATGTTGTTCCACTCAGTGGAGAATATTCCCAACTCAGGACTAGAGTGAGACAGTTGAAATTCAGAATGTTCCTTACTGAACTCAGGGGCTACATATGTCTCTATGTTGTGGGTTTTTCTTTGTGAATCATTGGTTGTGCCTGTCAAGCTGTTTGGATACTTTGAATTCTAAGGTAATTTTTGGGAAGGCACCATTTGGTTCCCTTACAGCTGATGTCTGGGGCTGTATGTGCTTCAGCTGTGGTCCTGGTCCCGCCAGGCTGACAGAATGCTTGCTAAGTGGATGTCTAAACAGATGTCTGAGCACATATGCTGTCTTTGCAGCAGATCAACAGAAGGCCTGCATTTTTGGGAATCCATTATACTGTTTATATTGTGATGTAAGATTTGGAAGCCATTTTAGTTTTAACACGGATGAAAAGTGGTTCCACTTCAAAAATTTTTAAATTGGAAATAGTATTCAATTCCAAATACCATCCCATACAGCTCTCATTAAAGCACTTAGCTCAGGCATTGTAGTTGTCTATGGTTCTAACTTTAGCCCTCTTCAAACTCCAAACAGATCTTGGGGACCAAGCCTCCTTCCTTTGCTGTTTTGGTCCAGTGCCTAATAGAGGGCTTGACACATAATAGCTGCTTAATAAGTTTTTGTTGAATAAATGAATCAGTAAGTTTTTAATGCCAGGTGCCAAAAATTTCCTAAATGTAAACAGAAGTCACATACTCCTTTTATTATGTTCACTTCCAAGCTTCAGTTGACTATAAATGCTTCAGTTCAGTTGCTCACTCATTTCCTACTCTTTGCGACCCCATTAATCATAGCACGCCAGGCCTCCCTGTCCATCACCAACTCCTGGAGTTCACTCAAACTCATGTCCATCGAGTCGGTGATGCCACCCAGCCATCTCATCCTCTGTCGTCCCCTTCTATTCCTGCCCCCAATCCCTCCCAGCATCAGGGTCCTTTCCAATGAGTCATCTCTTCACATGAGGTGGCCAAAGTACTGGAGTTTCAGCTTTAGCATCAGTCCTTCCAAGGAACACCCAGAACTGATCTCCTTTAGAATGGACTGGTTGGATCTCCTTGCAGTCCAAGGGACTCTCAAGAGTCTTCTCCAACACCACAGTTCAAAAGCATCAATTCTTCGGTGCTCATCTTTCTTCACAGTCCAACTCTCACATCCATACATGACCATAGGAAAAACCATACCCTTGACTAGACGGACCTTTGTTGGCAAAGTAATGTCTCTGCTTTTGAATATGCTATCTAGGTTGGTCATAACTTTTCTTCCAAGGAGTAAGCATCTTTTAATTTCATGGCTGCAATCACCATCTGCCATGATTTTGGAGCCCCCAAAAATAAAGTCAGCTACTGTTTCCACTGTTTCCCCATCTATTTCCCATGAAGTGGTGGTGCCAGATGCCATGATCTTCGTTTTCTGAATGTTGAGCTTTAAGCCAACTTTTTCACTCTCCTCTTTCACTTTCATCAAGAGGCTTTTCAGTTCCTCTTCACTTTCTGCCATAAGGGTGGTGTCATCTACATACCTGAGGTTATTGATATTTCTCCCAGCAATCTTGATTCCAGCTTGTGTTTCTTCCAGTCCAGCGTTTCTCATGATGTACTCTGCATAGAAGTTAAATAAGCAGGGTGACAATATACAGCTTTGATGTACTCCTTTTCCTATTTGGAACCAGTTTGTTGTTCCATGTCCAGTTCTAACTGTTGCTTCCTGACCTGCATATAGGTTTTTCAAGAGGCAGGTCAGGTGGTCTGGTATTCCCATCTCTTACAGAATTTTCCACAGTTTCTTGTGATTCACATCGTCAAAGGCTTTGGCATAGTCAATAAGGCAGAAATAGATGTTTTTCTGGAACTCTCTTGCTTTTTTGATGATCCAGCGGATGTTGGCAATTTGATCTCTGGTTCCTCTACCTTTTCTAAAACCAGCTTGAACATCTGGAAGTTCACGGTTCATGTATTGCTGAAGCCTGGTTTGGAGAATTTTGAGCATTACTTTACTAGCATGTGAGATGAGTGCAGGTGTGTGGTAGTTTGAGCATTCTTTGGCATTGCCTTTCTTTGGGATATAAATGCTTCTATAAATGCTTAGAATCCCCCAATAGGAAAAAATATTGTAAACAGTGATTTCCAATCCCCTTATTTTACTTTGTAAGTGTTTCTGAAAAACAGTGGGCAAAGAAAAGAATTTTTGTGCTGTGTAAAATAAGTCTAACAGAGAAAGACAAATACTGTATGATCTCATTTATACATGGAATCTAAAAACAAAGATAACAAGTCCCTCCACCAAAGTTACCAATCTACAGAACAGATGAGTGGTTGTTAGAGGCGGATGGGGTGATGAGCAAGAGGAATGAAGGTGGTCAAAGGTACAAACTTCCAGTTATAAAATAAGTAAGTCTTGGGGATGTAATATACAACATGGTGACTGTAGTCAATACTGTATTGTATATTTGAAGGTTTCTAAAAGAGTAGATCTTAGAAGTTCTCATCACAAAAAAAGTTTGTAACTGTGAGGTGATGGATGTTAACTAGAGTTACTATGACCATCTTAAAATATATACAAATAGCAGTTTATTATGTTGTACACCTGAAATGAATATATTATATGTCAATTGTATGTCAATTAAGCGTAAAAAAAAAAACAACAACAAACCCTAAAAGTACGATCAGGAAATAAGTTTCTTGATTCTTAATCTTGTGCTTTTTCCATCATCACAATTTGGTCTTTGTAGGCATATTTAAAATTTTTTCCTATCAGTCCCAAACAACTTCTAAATATCATCTTTATATCAATTTTATTGGACTATTTAAATTTAGAGTTCATATTTTCATTAAAATCAAATTCCAGAAAGCAGAGTTCTTTGCCAATTCTAAACCACTAAAACATCTCTTTGGGCTTCCCTGGTGGCTCAGATGGTAAAAGAATTGCCTGCAATGCAGGAAACCTGGGTTTGATCCCTGGGTTGAGAAGATCTCGTAGAAGAGAGGATGGCAACCCACTCCAGTATTCTTGCCTGGAGAATCCCCATGGACTGGCAGGCAACAGTCCATGGGGTCACAAAGAGTCATACATGACTGAGTGACTAAGCACAAAACATCTCAATGATTGTCACTGGATGCTTCAAGCTACTACTCTCAGCTTCTTTCTTTGTAGTCACTATATTACCAAAAGGGGGATCTGGTTGCTCACACTTCTAAAGCCAATAAAGAGGCAAAGTTGGTGGAAAGGAAAGTTTGCTTTATTTCACAGGTTGGCAACCTCTGAATAGGAAGGTCAGATAGGAAGGTCAGACTTACGTCTGGAAGGGCAGACTCTCATTCAAGGCCAATCCCTGAAACTGACAGTCAGTGGAAAAGAGTTGTTTTTTTTCTTTTTTCTTTTTTTAATAAGAAGAGGAAGAGGGTTACATGCAGAAACAGCACCATCAACTCTGATAGTCATCTTGAAATTGTCATGCGGTGGTCTGATCAGTCTCATCTTCATTGTTTCAAGGACAGTCTTCAGTTCCAGACGCAGTTTGGTCCTATTTCTTTGAGGCCAATTCTTAGAATTGTGGCAGCTTACATCATGCCAGGAGAAGGCAATGGCACCCCACTCCAGTACTCTTGCCTGGAAAATCCCATGGATGGAGGAGCCTGGTGGGCTGCATGCAGTCCATGGGGTCACTAAGAGTCGGACACAACTGAGCGACGTCACTTTCAATTTTCACTTTCATACATGGAGAAGGAAATGGCAACCCACTCCAGTGTTCTTGTCTGGAGAATCCCAGGGACGGGGGAGCCTGGTGGGCTGCCGTCTGTGGGGTCACATAGAGTCGGACACGACTGAAGTGACTTAGCAGCAGCAGCAGCATGTCATGCCAACAGTCTGGTCATCAGGTAGTTAACTTCTTCCACCTGGTGGGAGTGGTTTCAGAATCCACAAAACAGCTCATAGGATATGGCTCAGAATATCATCTACAGCCCTAGAAGGGGAATTAAACGTCCGTGAGTTTGCCTAATGACTAAACTATTGTTAATTCATCCTGTCTGACTGCTTTTCTTTGCTTCTGTGTTTTCTCACTTCTCTGGAGGCTAAAGGTGTTCTATTTCTTTTTTTTCTTGGGGATGGTCTTGATTTCTGTCTCCTGTACAATGTCACAAACCTCCGTCCATAGTTCATCAGGCACTCTATCAGATCTAGTTCCTTAAATCTATTTCTCACTTCCACTGTATAGTCATAAGGGATTTGATTTAGGTCATACCTGAATGGTCTAGTGGTTTTCCATACTTTCTTTAAGTATGAAGTCTGAATTTAAGTCTGAATTTGGCAATAAGGAGTGCATGATCTGAGCCACAGTCAGTTCCTGGTCTTGTTTTTGCTGACTGTATAGAGCTTCTCCATCTTTGGCTGCAAAGAATATAATCAATCTGATTTTGGTGTTGACCATCTGGTGATGTCTATGTGTAGAGTCTTCTCTTGTGTTGTTGGAAGAAGGTGTTTGCTATGACCAGTGTGTTCTCTTGGCAGAACTCTATTAGCCTTTGCCCTGCTTCATTCTGTACTCCAAGGCCAAATTTGCCTGTTACTCCAGGTGTTTCTTGACTTCCTACTTTTGCATTCCAGTCCCCTATAATGAAAAGGACATCTTTTTTGGGTGTTAGTTCTAAAAGGTCTTGAAGGTCTTCATAGAACTGTTAAACATCAGCTTATTCAGTGTTACTGGTCAGGCCATAGACTTGGATTACCGTGATATTGAATGGTTTGCTTTAGAAACGAACAGAGATCATTCTGTCATTTTTGGGATTGCATCCAAGTACTGCATTTTGGACTCTTTTTTTGACTATGATGGTTACTCCATTTCTTCTAAGGGATTCCTGCCCTCAGATATGCAGATGACACGACTCTTATAGCAGAAAGTGAAGAACTAAGGAGCCTCTTGATGAAAATGAAAGAAGAGAGTGAAAAAGTTGGCTTAAAGCTCAACATTCAGAAAACGAAGATCATGGCATCCAATCCCATCACTTTATGGCAAATAGATGGGGAAACAGTGGAAACAGTGGCTGACTTTATTTTTGGGGGCTCCAAAATCACTGCAGATGGTGATTGCAGCCATGAAATTAAAAGATGCTTATTCCTTGGAAGGAAAGTTATGACCAACCTAGACAGCATATTAAAAAGCAGAGACATTACTTTGCCAACAAAGGTCTGTCTAGTCAAGGCTATGGTTTTTATAGTGGTCATGTATGGATGTGAGATTTGGACTATAAATAAAGCTGAGTGCCAAAGAATTGATGCTTTTGAACTGTGGTGTTGGAGAAGACTCTTGAGAGTCCCTTGGACTGCAAGGAGATCCAACCAGTCCATTCTGAAGGAGATCAGTCCTGGGTGTTCATTGGAAGGACTAATGTTGAAGCTGAAACTCCAATACTTTGGCCACCTGATGTGAAGAGCTGACTCATTTGAAAAGACCCTGATGCTGGGAAAGATTGAGGGCAGGAGGAGAAGGGGACGACAGAGGATGAGATGGTTGGATGGCATCACTGATTCAATGGACATGGGTTTGGGTGGACTCCGGGAGTTGGTGATGGACAGGGAAGCCTGGTGTGCTGCAGTTCATGGGGTCGCAAAGAGTCAGTCACAACTGAGCAACTGAACTGAACTGAAAGGTGTTCTATAGACAAAAGGCAGGTGAAGGACATGTGGGGAAGGACCAGAGGATCCAACTCTGTTTCAATCACACAATATATATCTATGAAGAAAGGAATTCTAATAACAAAGAGAAGACGGGAACAAATGATAAATCATATAATTTCAAGCAGATTCCAAGCTTGAGTCAACATCAAAACATCTGTAAACACATGGTGTGGTACACTGAAGAGGTGATCTCCTGATTTTCCTTGACTAGTTATAATCTAGCCTGTTCAAATTATTCATTTCACAAAAAGAAATTTCTTTAGGTATTATCTCATTTAATTTTAAAAATAACCAAGTGAGATGAGTTGTTTAAGGGTTAGAGATGGGAAAATGTAGACTCAAGGAAGCAAGTAATTGCCAGCAGGTAGCACAGCACTCTAGAATTTGGATCCAGGTATGTATTACTTTCAGTTGTGCTCTTTCAAATAGACTATCCTGATTTGTTTCACTTTTTAAATCTGTGCTTTGGATCAATGCCAGCTTCATCTAAGACTGAGGAAGCCAGGCTCCAAGGTGGCCCCCAATAACCCTCACTTCTTGATACTGACACCCTGTGTAGTTCTCGCCCCCTTGTCTCATGGTTGAGCTGCATGACTAATAGCACATGGCAAAAGTATGCCGCTTATGAGATGCAGAATAAAATACTGCAGCTTCTATTTAGGGCACTCTCTTGCTAGCTCACTTTTCCCTGGGGAATCTCTCATCATGAGGCAAACAAGCTGCCGTTCTGTGACTAATGTTATGGTGAAGTCTACGTGGCAAGGAACTGAAGCCTGCAGCCAAGAACCATGCAAGAACTGACCATTGACAACCATGATTTAAATGAGCTTAAAAGAAGAGTCTGTGGCCAGTTGAGCTAGGAGATGACTGTAGTCCTGGCTGAAAGCCAGATTACCTGACTGCAATCTGGTGAGAAACCCTGAGGCAGAAGCTACTCATTGATTATTGACCATCAGATACAGCGTGAGATGATGAATGTTTGATGTTTTGAGCAACTAAATTTTGGGGTAATTTGTTACAGAGCAAAGGTTAACTAATACATGGGGTAGACAGGTAAGTCTTTCTCCATCAGCTTTTCTGATATAGATGGGTAGAGGAAACTTAGTCTCCAAAATCACACCATTTAACCTAGTGCCTGCTTCAGCTCACGTGATGAATAAAGACCTCATCTCAGGCTAGAGCACTAGTGTCCAAATTTACTTCTAGTATGTCAAATATGAAGAGAAAATAGACCAATAACTCTCTTTTTCACAATTTAGCAATTCTTCAACCATTCCCTCTTAGGCCCTTGACTCTTCCCAAGGCTCTGAGTGGTGGTTATTTATAGCTGATTGAGTTATTACTGCATAACATCCCCACATGCAGTTTGCACAGTATTTATTGAGCAGCTTTTAATGATGAATAGAGTGAGAAACACCAGGCAAAGAATATGGTAATAACAGTACATAAATTTTATTTTCATTTAGCATGAAAACACCTGATTTCCTTAAACACTGTAAACATGTCATATTATTAGGCAGTGAAAGTCTGATGAATTTAAACATTACTTTAGACATTGTTTTGAATGGAAAGGTACTTTAATTCCACTTGCTTCCACTACTCCATACTGCTTTATTTTTATTTGTTTTGTTTCACCTTGGTTAAATTAAAAAATATCCCAAGGAGAGAAAACAACTGCAAAGTTTTCTTGGGATGGGATTGGTTATTTTAAATATATTTCTCTTCTTATTCTCTTGAGAACACAGAGAGTCTCAAGAAAGAGCACTTTATGATCAGAGTTGGCAAATGTCTCATATTTTGTAGATAATAAATATGATTCAAACTAAGTGTTTAGAAGGAAACTCTGCTGGACCATTAAAAAAAACATTAAAAATGCACTAATTAATTATGTACAATTTGGTCATTAGTTAAAGGGAATTTCAGGCTTGGAAGGTGACTTACTCCTAGATATAATGTTAAGAAATAAGTACCTACAGGGTTAGATTACTGCCCTGTAAAAAGATGAACAGACAACAACCTCACAGCTGTTCAGGGTCACGAGTTGTTTCATTACCATGATGTGTTCCCTAGCACTAAGGTTCTGTCAGTTGCTGGAATAGAAATTTTAGGGTTTCTCATTCAGTTGTTAAAAACAAAAATCTGGTTGATCTGAAAACAAAGTAAATAAGCTCTCAGTGTGGTTACCAGTATGGGTGCTTTGGATTACATGGGGAAGAGGAAAGAAGAGAAATCCTGTATAGTCCTAACTACCACACTAGCTCTGATGACACAGAATGCTGGGGACTTGGCTGAACTTGGCAGTGCCCTTTTTATTGAATACACTGCATGCCTCTTGGTGGGACAGTCATGAGTCAGGGTGACAGTCCAAACAGTTTCCCAAAGAAATAAAAAGTATAAATAAAACGTGGTCACAGGATTTGGCATTTTGTTGACCAAGTTTGTTCCAAACTGCATTTCACAGATGATAAGGTGATGTGGCCATGGGGTTTAGGGTAGGGAGGATGAGAAAGGCAGATGGAACTCTGACCTTCTAAGCCTACATATCTGTGTTCTCAGTGTGTATGGCCCATTTACAGGGTAACATATAGTGAGGTTACAGGATTGATCCAGGGCACTTTAGAGGGGGGAAATATTTGAAGTGACAATTTAAAACTATTCTAAGATATTTTAGGTCCCTTTCTTTTAAACAAACAATTTCTTCCCTTTTACATTTCTGCTGATCCCATGTCTCTCGGTCACTGTGTAACTAGGAAGAGCAAGCCCAGAAAATCAGGAGTCCCAAACCACTTAATACACTTTGACCAATTCTAACCTCCTTTATTCTCTCAGACATTGATTGGAGGCTATGCTTTGGAATGTTTGCTCCAGGAATCACCATTTCCAGTTGTGTATTTGTGCACACTCTCTTGATAAGCTTAAGGAACAAAAAGTAAATGAAAGTGAGATACAGCGCAAGGAACTTAATTCTGCACTATAGATGGTTCACCTGATAGATCTACGTTCCAGTTCTACTTGTGCCACCCACCAGTCATGTGACGTCTGGAAGTCACTTAAACTACAGAATAGGACTAATAATACCAACTCTCAGGGATATGATCATTAAATGGGGTCACATAGGATAAGCTCCTGACACATTATGTGTCTCCAAATGTTTGTTTCCTTCCTCTTCCTTCTCTGGCATACTCCCTTCTTTTAGAGTGGACTCCAAAGCTACCAGTTAAAGCAAAGCAAGATGGCCTCCTGCATGTTCCCATCACTCATTTAGCCTCAGTGGTTCCCACTGTCTCCAACTAGCTGCTGAGGTTGGAATAAGCAAAACTGTAACATCAATAAAGGCTTCACAGAGAGAGGAGGAAGAGCATGAATGAATATCCATGCTCTGTCTGCATAGACGGAAGGAAAATGTTCCCTTTTCTATTCTTAAAAAACAATTATTGAGCCAAGCCTGGTAACAATGCCTATTGCCAAAAGGAGCAATAATAATAGGTGGTAGTAGATTTCCTCTAGAAAAGCAGTGGGTCCTCAAAATTTGGAGAATGTACTTGTCATTTGTAAAATACTAAATGCAATTTTAAAAAATGATGTGTTAGACCATTCATTTTTCAGAGCCCTTTTTAGTGTCTCCCCTACCTCCACCCCCTGCTGTTCTTATAACTGATGTAAAAGTAATTTCATGAGCCAAATAGGATGGTTTTACAGGTGTGTGTTTGGCATTAATTTTAATTTCTGTTCACATACATGCTATTACTGCCTACTCTCATGAATAGCTTATTCAACCAAAATGTCTCTTAATGAAAGCCATGTTTTTGGGGAAAACATGAATCTATCTAAGAATAATTGATTGAGTCATCTGTCATTTTGCTACAGAGTTTTTCGTTTGGCAAATAATTTGAAACGTTATGCTGTTTCCAATCTAACATAAACTGGAGATGACTTGTACGAAAGTCACTGATGAAAGGCTCACAGAGGCACTTGGATTTCTCTGGGGTTGTAAATCCTGGGTTTATCTTTACTGGAAATTGGGGTAAGGCAGGACATGGAACAACAGGCTTGATCTAAATAGGGAAAGGAATACGTCAAGGCTGTATATTGTCACCCTGCTTATTTTACTTATATACAGAGTACATCATGAGAAACGCTGGGCTGGATGAAGCACAAGCTGGAATCAAGATTGCCGGGAGAAATATCAATAACCTCAGATATGCAGATGACATCACCCTTTATGGCAGAAAGTGAAGAAGAACTAAAGAGCCTCTTGATGAAAGTGAAAGAGGAGAGTGAAAAAGTTGGCTTAAAACTCAACATTCAGAAAACTAAGATCATGGCATCTGGTCCCATCACTTTACGGCAAATAGATGGGGAAACAATGGAAAAAATGACAGAGATTTTTGGGGGGAGGGCTCCAAAATCACTGCAGACAGTGACTGCAGCCATGAAATGAAAAGAAACTTGCTCCTTGGAAGAAAAGTATGACCAACCTAGACAGCATATTTAAAAGCAGAGACATTACTTTGCCAACAAAGGTCCGTCTAGTCAAGGCTATGGTTTTTCCGTATGGATGTGAGTGAAGTGCAGTGAAGTCGTTCAGTCGTGTCCGACTCTTTGCAACCCCATGGACTTATAACCTACGAGGCTCCTCCATCCATGGGATTTTCCAGGCAAGAATACTGGAGTGGGTCACCATTTCCTTCTCCAGGAGATCTGCCCGACCCAGGGATTGAACCTGGGTCTCCGTGATTGTAGGCAGACCCTTTACTATCTGAGCTATGTGAGAGTTGGACTATAAAGAAAGCTGAGCCCCAAGGAATTGATGCTTTTGAACTGTGGTGTTGGAGAAGACTCTTGAGAGTCCCTTGGATAGCAAGGAGATCCAACCAGTCCATCCTAAAAGATGTCAGTCCTGAATATTCATTGGAAGGACTGATACTGAAGCTGAAACTCCAATACTTTGGCCACCTGATGTAAAGAATTGGCTCATTGGAAAAGACCCTGATGCTAGGAAAGATTGAAGACGGGAGGAGAAGGGGACGACAGAGGATGAGATGGTTGGATAGCATCACCGATTCAATGGACATGAGTTTGAGTAAACTCCAGGAGTTGGTGATGGATAAGGAAGCCTAGCGTGCTGCAGTCCATGGGGTCACAAAGAGTCAGACAGGACTGAGTGACTGAACTGAACTGAACTGAAGATATTTGGAGCAGCATGTTTTTTCCAGTGTGCATACTGCCTAGGAGAAGGCAATGGCAACCCACTCCAGTACTCTTGCCTGGAAAATCTCATGGATGGAGGAGCCTGGTGGGCTGCAGTCCATGGGGTTGCTAAGAGTCAGACATGACTGAGCGACTTCACTTTCACTTTTCACTTTCATGCATTGGAGAAGGCAATGGCAACCCACTCCAGTGTTCTTGCCTGGAGAATCTCAGAGATGGGGGAGCCTGGTGGGCTGCCATCTATGGGGTTGCACAGAGTTGAACATGACTGAGGTGACTTAGCAGCAGCATGCTGCCTACACTTTTTACCTTATAGCCATCTTTCCCAGCTTTCACTCATATTGTCTCAAGGATTCACAAATGCTAAATGCTTCTTAAACGACTAACTGGTATGATCTGATGAATTTATTTAGATTTTTGGGCTGTTTTCATAGTATCTCAGTTATGATGCAGAAAGGTGTTTAATGAACACCCAGGGAGTTGCTACAAATTTAGCTTCCCACTGAACAATTCTTCCAAATGAACACCTTCAAACACTAGACTCAGTACCCTCCTTCAATAACAACTGCCACCAACAGCAATAAAAACAGCTGCTGCTGCGGCTGCTAAGTCACTTCAGTCATGTCCGACTCTGTGTGACCCCATAGATGGCAGCCCACCAGGCTCCCCCATCCCTGAGATTCTCCAGGCAAGAACACTGGAGTGGGTTACCATTTCCTTCTCCAATACATGAAAGTGAAAAGTGAACGTGAAGTCAGTCAGTCGTGTCTGACTCTTAGCGACCCCATGGACTGCAGCCTACCAGGCTCCTCTGTCCATGGGATTTTCCAGGCAAGAGTACTGGAGTGGGATGCCATTGCCTTCTCCTATAAAAGCAGCTACCAGAAGCTTTTCCTTCTTTTGTGTTTCTGATTTTCTGTGAACTGCTCTGCCTCTACCAAACTTCCCAAATTGGAAATGGCAGGCTGGATTTACCTGAGAAGCACCAACAATTACAAAATCTTTATTCTTCTTAGCATGTTAATCTCGTAACCTAATTCAGCAATCCATCAATAACTCTCCAGGATCCTTTTAGATCCCTTATCTCTAAAGAGTGGCCAGAGAAAGTGTTATCAGGAGCAAATCCTGACACATAAATCCTCTGTATATAAAACTTTCACTGAATACCTAACTGATCTCAGGATAAAATAAAAACTGATCAAAACCTTCATCATCTGACCCTTGTTTATTTTCCAGTTTCATTTCTTACCATTTCCTATCTTTACTCCATGCTCCAGAAATAAGAATTACTTGCAGTCCTCTGACTTCATCATTCTGCTTTTGTCTCTCTTACCTACCCTCTCATATATATTTTCCACTTTGTCTGGATGCTTCCTATTCCCCTTTCCCTGGCCTTCTCCATTTTGCCCACGGAGTTCCAGCTTGAGAATCATTTTGTCCAGGAATCCTCCCTTTGTGGGATGGTCAGATGAGGGTGCAAGTTGTTGGTCATGTACCAGGTGCTTACCCATCCTCATGCCTTTCACACACTGTTTCACAGTCTCTTCCACTGAACGGAGGGTCAGAGCGTGATGAGTTCATGGTGAGCCCTACCAGCTGTGGTTCTGTGGAGACTGACTTGGTGGCTCTGCCATCTTCTCCAACACACGCTCTCATTCAGTTCAGTGCATTTCCCAGAAGGCTCCAGAGAGAACTAGATTGACATCATCACTGTAGGCACTGGGCACAAAAACCTAAGACTTTATGATGACAAAGTAGAATACAGTGCCCTTTAGCTGCAGAGACAGTGTCCATACAAGCCCCAATCAAAAAGTATTTCATGTGGAAGGAAAATGATTTTCTGGCTTGTATATATCTGGTTTGTCACAGGTTCATTAGCATATTCTGTCTTCGCATTTTTCAAACTCTGCTAATGCAATCCTGGAAGGTCCTCTGAATGAGGGTCAGGCATTTAAAGTCAGAGCTTGGAACCATTCATGCTCTGTGCAAGCATCTTTCTTGGTCACAGTTCATCCTCAGGATTGACCTTGGCTGAGTTAGATTTGAGAGGGGTTTGAGAAGTGACCATTGAATGAGACTATATGGGATCACTACCTCCAATAATTGATTAAAAAAAAAAAAACAACCATGCAGATGTTAAACAACGGCTATCTTTTGCTACCTGAGGGAAATCATGCACTTTCCTTTTTGTTTCTAGGATTCAGAATCATGAACTATAATTTGCAAATAGATCTGATTTTTATGTAATATTTTGTGGCTTTAAGTAATTTAAATCAACTAAACCTATTGATGTTTCATTTTTTTAAATAAAAGAGTAAAAGGAGAAGAAACAATTATTGATTCACTATGGACTTACTTTTTCCTCATGTATAACTTTTCAGCTCATGTATAACTTTTTTTCCAAATATACCTTTGCTTATGGCCATCCTTGTTCTTTATTTTCATGAATTATCAATATTAGGTCAGTAAACAATCCAGCTAAGTTGTAAAAATTCACATTGGTCCCATTCAAACTTTGTTGTTCAGTCGCTAAGTCATGTCTGACTCTTTGTAACCCCATGGAAAACAGCATGCCAGGCTTCCCTGTCCTTCACTATCTCCTGGAGTTTGGTCAGACTCACGTCCATTGAGTTCACGATGTCATCCAATCATCTCATCCTCTGTTGTCCCCTTCTCCTTCTGTCCTCAGTGTTGCCCAGCATCAGACTCTTAACTGTGTTTTCTTTTTCTTCTTTAAATCTAGCTCTACCATTGTAAATTTCTTTTAATTTCTGACAATGGTCATATTTTCCTATGGTTTATGCATGCATTCAACAAAGGTTTTTTGAGTAACTACTATATGAAAGACACATTCTTAGATACTGGACATATAGCAATGAACAGGACAAAACAAATTCCTACCTTCATAGAATATACATTCTGATGGGTGAATCATCCAATACAAATTTAAATAAAATATATATAAAATATATGTCATGTTGGATAATTGTAAATGTAAGGACTAAGTATTATTTAACAGTAAAGCAGGGACATGACAGAAGTGTTGGATGAGCAGATGCAATTTTAGAGATGAGGACTTACTCAGCAATTTGGAGGTCGATGTTTTTAAAAGTTGTGAATGAAATTGGTCTCAAATTTCCCTTTGGTTTGCATTTGAATAACAGATTTGCAAATAAGTCAATACTATACACAAGATAATAAAAGAGCTGTTATATCTGTTTCAGGGGAAAAACGCTCCTTTATCACTCTCTGAAGATACTTATAATTCATATGCCATATTCATCTAAAGGGAACTTGCTTTAAATATTCTAAATGATATTATTTTAATCACCAATGAAGTGTGATTACATTATGCACTTTAATGTGACTACCTATACAGGGCTTGGGGCTTCCCATGTGGCAGCTAGTGGTAAGGAACCCACCTGCCAATGCAGGTTAGACATAGGAGATGCTGGTTCTATCCCAGGGTCAGGAAGATGCCCTGGAGGAGGGAATGGCAACCCGCTCCAGGATTCTTGCCTGGAGAATCCCATGGCCAGAGGAGCCTAACAGGCTGCAGCCATAGGGTCGCAGAGTCAGACACGACTGAAGCATGAATATGGGGCTTCCCAGATGGCTCAGTGGTAAAGAATCTGCCTGCCAATGTAGGAGATGTGTGTTTGATCCCTGGGTTGGGAAGAGTCCCTGGGGAAGGAAATGGCAACCCACTCCAGTATTCTTGCCTGGAAAATCTCATGGGCAGAGGAGACTGCGGGTTACTGTCCACGCGTCACATAAAGTCAGACATGATTTAGCGACTGAGCACACACGCACAACTCTGTGTATGTAAAAAACTGCTCACATCTTTTAGAACGTGAGTCTTAATTAGTGGCATTTTACTGTTTGCATCTTAGCTTGCTTTAACTGCAAACTGAAATTTAGGCATAAACAAGGGAGGGTAAGAACACAGCAAGGAACCTAAATACAAATTTCAGATTATTTAGAGTTGAGCTAAATACACACAACAGAAACTCAACAACATGGAGGGTGAAGAAAATGAAAACATTTCCAAAGGTATTTATTGAGAAAAAGTAAAGATGTACATATTTTTACAAGCTTTTAATATTAATTTACATTTCTTTAAATTATGTAGGCCCCAATAATCTATATTTTACTAATACATAACAGAAACCCTCTTCTTTGTTAGATTTCCATATGCTATCATAGTTGGGAGTCAAAATGCAACTTTGGCTCAAGACGCTTATTTGTTTTTAAAAGAAATACTAAATGCCATATTCACTGAGAATGTAGGCTTGTCATAACAAATGTGCATTAAAAAAAAAACCCAAAACCTTCATACTGCAGCATGCTGTTGACACTATTTTGAATCAGTTCACCAGAGACTAAAGAAAAAACATTTTTAGAGTCTTATATCTACTATTTGTGTGCAAACTGCATGATACTAAAATATTCTTTTTGCCTCTGAATTTGACTTACAAATCTTTGCAGGGCATAGTACCTTAATCTCGTCTATGACATTACTATATCAGGCCACCTGTTTTACTACTTTTCAGGAGCAACACGAGGTGGTTACCTATCTTGGTGATAGCCCAAGTTTGTACATGTAGGAACCAAAAACCCATGTCTGAGACAGAACATTTTTCAAATTGGTTTATAATAAGGCACAATCTTCTAAATGTCAACAGAATGTGGAAACTGCCATAGGGGGTGTTTTTTGTTTGTTGGTTGGTTTATTTCATGTTTTTCAGGTAAGAAAGGAAGAGGATCTTGAGTTCCTAAGTGGGGGAGAGAAACATTCTAGTTTGAGCATGCTCAAAGTCGCAGAACAAACTGTGATGTAGGCTCACTGGCCTGCGGTCAGCCGAGTAGTTGTCCAACAGCCCAGCATTTAGGTTTTAGGCTGGCAGTCTCTTCTGGACATATCATTATCAGAGAAGAGGTTTGTAAGAAACAGCGCTGCTGATGCAGTCCGCAACCTGCAGGGTTAGCAGTGTAAGAAGTCTTGCTTGTTCAATACGAAGAAGTGTGAAAACTTTTGATATAATGCCAAAATTCTATTAAAGAACCTGGCTATATAGTAAAGACAATTTTGATTTGTTCACAGTAATAAACATTTAAGGTTTTAGTGCACAAAATAGAATTATGTATTGATAATCAATGCAGCTCTTAATTTTTTAAACTACCATTTTCAAGCTAAAGGTCAATAGAAATGTAAAATTTATTATTATTATGCATTTGTCCTTAATCTGTCTGCAACAGTACTTGGTTGCAGAGGTAGCCATAAGCTACAGAATTTAAAGATTAAGGTGTATATGTGATGAAACCACAGTGTTAATATCTGCAGAACTTGATTTCGGTCTCTTTTTGCCTGATACAAACATGGCCTTAGCGTACAATAAAGAAATACAGGTTTATAGCTTGAAAAGCAAAATCACACTTCCACAGTGAATGTTGTGATCAATGTACAAAGCACAAACCTATTGGGAGCCACGGAAGCCTCAGATGATGAATTATCAAGGACCAGCTTCTGGTTAGGAGCACAGGTTAGTAGCTGGATGGCAGGTTCCACATTGTGACATTTTAAACACAGAACTGCAGGTGCAGACACCATTAAAACATTCCTAGATGTTGAAGTCTTAAATTTCCACAAGGGAAATCAGGTCACACAAAATGACAGGAGAACCTGTATCGTGTTCCTAACATGGGTTACACACCAAGAAGAAAAAAAAACAAAACATGCAAACACAACGATGACAGGCTCTCCTTGCAATGAATGAAATCCATTGTGCAGTAACGGTACAGGCAGAAACTAAGATATACAGGTCTGTAATGGACAGAAACTGGATGGATGTGTTAAGACAGAGAACCAGATACCATTTGACTGTTTAATTTTAGTAATGCTGCCAAGATCCGGCTCATTTGTAAATTTATTTTATGATGATAGGCTAGGAAAATTTTTCATTGATTCTCTTCTCTCCTTAGAAACTGTCTGGGGAATTTGCCTTCCACTACTGATGACATTTCATTTTTGCAATGGCATTGGGAATAAATGCACTTATCTTTATTTTTAGCCCTGTTCACCCAATGTGAATTTTAAGCCATGTTCATGCATAGTCTAAGAAAGTTTGGGTGATATTTGCCTATGATTTTCATCTGAATATCTTCTTCTACACAACTTATACATATGAAAAAGTCAAACTCCAAATTGTATAGGTCATCATGAATATGGCTTTTAGTTTTCTTCAGTAAAACTGTAGAAAGGGTACTCGAGGCTTCAACATACATTTCACTTTCTAAGTAAAGGTCCCACAGTCTTTCCCAAACCTTCTGCTTCTGGCTGGATGCATAAATAGTTGCCTCATACAATTACTGGAATTATTAAGAACCCAAATAAAACACAAGCTTTCCTTTATTATTATTATCATTTTCTTATTGCAACAAATGCTCAGTTTCTTGCTGAGGCATTATTCAGCTCTGATAGCTTGAATTTTAAATTTGGTCATCTGAAAAATGATCACAAAGGTTTTTGTTTTTCATTATCTACAGAGATTTTAACCAAAGTTACATTGTAACACACAAACGCTGTCTTGTCTTTAAGGCACAACACATCAGTATGAACATTCTGTTTGCCAAACTTAAAAAAACAGATATGATTAGATTCCCCTTTCCCCTCCCAAAGCCCTCCCCGACAAATGAAGGAAAAATTGCATCCACTTTCAAAGTCAGCTGCTAATAAAGTCACAGTAAATTATTTTCATCAATAATTTACACAAATTACAGGTCTAGATAGGATTGTCCTTACACAGTCTGAGTGCATTCCAATTCAGATTTTCTGGGTTAGGTAGGTTACAGTCAGATTCAAACCTCAGGGCTAAGAAGATCTCCCATTTTGAGGAATGTTGTTGAACCTTGTCAGATGGAGGCTGTGTTGGTGCTTTGCCAGGGTGAGTTCTTTGCTAAAGTTGCTAATTCCAGTTAGGACTCCTTCAGTGGGTACCAGCAACCTCCACAGAATTTTTTTTTTTTAAACCATTAAAGTGTTGTAAATATAAGACCATAGAGCTTCCTTTCTGTAGCACTAAAGTTTAATTCCATTCAGCAATCTGAATTCTTCATTCTGGAATTCTCATTCCAAATATGATTTCATCCTTTAAGACAATTTATATGTGTAAAGCCAGAGGCATTGAATCACACATAAAAATTCAGTGTACTTGAAATATAAAAAAAAAAAACAAAAAAAACAACAACGGATCTCCAGCTAGAGAACACAGTTACAAATACTCTAATTCCAGTGCTTGATGTAGAGCCAAGAGGTCTGAGTGACTTGATATCCTCCAAAAGGGCATATTGTGCTGTGTGGTTAAGAGAAGGAGGGATGGGAGGGAGAAGGGGGAGGGATGGAGAGAGAGCATAACTATTATCTCAGTGAAGCAGCGGTCCACACAAGGATGGGCAGTTCCCCCAAGTTCAAGGGAGGGAGTTGAAAGGAGGAATGATCATATTTGAAGGCTTGGTAGCATCGATGTGGTACTGTCAAAATACTGGAGAAATAGATCTGAACTGAATTTTAATGATAATAACAGAAAGTAATGAGGCTTCTTAATCAAATTAATATTCATTTTGGAAAGTACCATTACTAATATCAGCATCCAGAAATGCAAGCTGAGCTCCTGTGTGGCTGAAGGAGAGCAAATTTTACCTACGTCACTCCTTAATGTCTGTCTCTCAGAAACAAAATGAAAAAATGATAAGCTTCCTAAATCCAAGGCTTATTGTCTATTTGAGAGAAAGAGGGTAAATGCCTTGAAATAAGTTGAAACTGGACTGTATACGATAGGAAAAAAATGTGCGGATGATCAAGTTTCTTACTTGTCTGGAGCAAATAATAACTGAAGTCAGCAGAGTTGGCCTGATTCATTTCCTTGGTATAGGACCGAGGGAAAGCACATGCTCAAGGTGGGCGATATCACTCCCCGAAGGGGACAAAAATGAGTTCTTGTGGGGAAAACATTCTTAAATATTACAATGGTTTGTGGTTCTCCAAAGGTATACCAGTATACGGTATATGTGTGGTATTAAAATTACATGAAGGGTTGCAATTAAGAAAAAATGTCTAAAAGTACTTCATCATGGATGATTTAATGAAAAAAAGAAATATTGCACTACAGCAATGAAAAAAACCAAAACTTAATTTATAACTTCAGGCTGATGACATCTTGTAGAATATATATTCATGTGTATAATAGAAATATATGTATTATAAATATAACATGGTAAAGACACTTTATTATAAAAAGTAGTAATTAAAACAATAATCACCATTGTTATACAGTTTTTACTGTCCAATATGGTAGCCATTAGTCCAATGTAGCTACTGAGTGAGACTTGAAATGTGGCAAGTCCAGTTCAAAATATATACTGAACTTCAAAGCCTTAGAACTTTTTAAAAATGTAAATATCACACAAATAGCTTTTATACTTATTAGGTATTTAGATAATAATATTTTGAGTATATGGGTATATGAAAGTATATTACCAGAATTAATTCTAGTGGGCTTCCCAGCAGGCGGTAGTGGTAAAGAACCCGCAGGAGTAAAGGTAGGAGGTAAAGAACTCCTACCAATGCAGGAGACATAAGAGACATGGGTTTGATTCCTGGGTTGGGAAGATCCACTGGAGGAGGGCATGAGAACTCACTCCAGTGTTCTCGCCTAGACAGAGGAGCCTGGTGGGGTACAATCCACAGGGTCACACAGAGTCAGACACAACTGAAGCGATTTAGCAGCAGCAGCAGAATTAATTCTACCTGTCTTTTTTTTAACTTTTTTTTAAAATGCAGCTCCCACAAAATTTAAAATGACAAATATGGGTCATACCACATTTCTATAGGGGAGTTCAGTTGTAAACTTTGAAATTCTTCTTAAATTTACAAAGAAACCCCCCAAAAACCCTATACTTTCGGGTCAAATTAAAGCATGAAATTCATCTAGAAGTAATTTTTTAAAAAAAATTCAGCTCAGATCTACTTGTAGTAACAAAATAGTACTTTATATTTTTGCACATGCGATTACAGCTACATCCCAAGAAAAGCATGCATTCTGGATACTAGAGAAACCAGCCACCTGTGTTTTAAAACAGAATTATAAGCCTTCACCATCACCAAAACTGTACCGACATACACAACCATTTGGAAATAGCATTCTAAAGGTTCTTATCCATTGGAGTCATGCCTTTCCCCCCTGAAGTTGTAGGTTTAAAGCTGAAGGTGTAACAACTGGTATACCAAGTCTAGTTTTCATGCTATGTATAAGTGGGGTACACTTTATAAGTTTTAATTTTCAAAGGCATAAGCTATTTTGGAAAAGTGAATTTTATCAGCCCTGACCTAGATATGTGTGAATTTCATATAGGTTAAAAGATATGTAAAATGCTTGCCATGGTGGCTGCATTGGCTGTTCTTTGTTAGGTGTAATTACGGTGTTAATACGAAAAATTAAAACAACAGGGACTCAGGGCACTGACAAAGTCCAGAAGATATTTCAACTGTGTGTGACCCAAAGTATTTCAGCGGTCATCAGCTGGGAAATTGTATTTCTTGAGGCTGCATCCCTGACCTCATACAGAACGTCCTTGGGGCCAGTGTGCTGTCTTGGGTCATTGACACCGCTAATTAGGACCGAGGAGGGGAGGGACTCTGTGGGAGGCTGAGACTAAAGCAACTCTCTTAATGTTATGGGAAATCATGGAGTATTTCAAGTATGGTTTCCGAGTGTCACCAAACCTTCAAAAGTGGAAGTTCTTTCTTTTTTCTTCATTTTGCTTGATTTGAATTGATTACAATCATAAATCATTTCTTTTAACTTTCTAATATCACTATAAACTTTTCTAGGACACTGTTAATATTAGGTTTTCGGGGGAGGGGCGAGGGTGAGGGTGGCGGGGAGAGAAATCAGATAAACACTTAAGCACATGCAAGTGTTTAGTTAAGGTTTTTTAAGATGATGCTATGAAATCTCTTCAGGAGAATAAGGACAATATTTTTTCCTATGGAAAACAATATATGCTGATATGTCATTGTTTAACAATACTTATGCATTACTTTTCTCTGTTTTGTAAATTACATCACTTTAATCCTCTCTAGATGACAATGTTGTGTTAACTTACAGTCTGGTATCTGGGGCCAAGCCAATGATATCATTCCCCTCTTGATGCTGGACCAACCATTTAAGGTTTTTTAACTTCCTTGATTTCTCTAGAAATGTGGGCCAGATGAAAAGGCTGATTTAAATACCTAGGGTCTATGAGATCTTCTGAATATATTCAAAGCCAGCTGCTTGGCTTCATGAAAGTACCAAGGATTTACCAGAAAGGTAACACTCTTTTAGAAGATGTCTATGAAAGGTACATTGCCTTTAAGTCTCTACAGTAAGTTGGCACCAAACGATTTGAATACTATATCTCATTCCAGTAGCATTTATTAGATTCTCTGGCAACAGTTTTTTCTTCAGCTATTAAAGCTATCATCAACATTTATCATCATGAGGCACAATTGATACTCGGCACTCACAGCACCAAATGGCACAGAGGCTGGATGGGAAAAGGGTAAGAACTGAGCCACTCACATGGTTTTCTATGGAGCTCATTAAGCATCTTTAAACTTGTTGAATTTCATATGTTCAAAATGGTTATTTTTGCCCCATCTTTCTTATATCTGTGTGTATTACACACACACACACACACACACACAAGCATACACACAGATAAATATAACTAAATGTTTCTATATTTCCTATGAAGTTTCAGGCAAAAAAAATGCTAGACTCCAAATGGTTTATTTGAATGTAAGTATTGACCTTCTCATGCTCTTACTGCTTTGCATCTATAAATTTAAATCATTTGTCAAGCTGCCATTGGGCCAAACTACAGGAATGCAAACAAAAAAGCTTGCATTTAGAAGTATCACACCAACATTGTTTGAAACAGGTTACCTTTTTTGCTGCCTGTTCTTCTTCTACACCATCCCCAATTACAACATATACTACTTTTCTGCCAAACCTTTGCATTATTCGTTCAAAGCAACTTTCTTTTCCTGGAAGATAAACAAGATAAAGTTCAGAGTGAAGTTACCTGGTTAGCGGCATGCTCCTCATCTCGGCCATCTCCAATCACAACATAAGTTATGTTAGTGCCAAATCTGGACACTATACGCTCAAAACAGCTTTCCTTGCCTGAAAAACAATGCACTGCTTATTCTTCCAGCCATTGGAATCATTAACTTAACGATTCATAAAGTGTTGTTATTTTCTCTCGAACATACATCACTTAAACTAGCTTGCAAACTCTGGGTTATGAAATCAACAAACATGGTTGAATATTCTAAATTTTTACTTGAGACTGATTATTAAACAAATGTATTCCAAGCTCCAAAAAATGTCAGAAAGGTTAAGCATCTGACCCAAAGAAACATGTTTGTATCTTTCGTTCTACCTGAAGAATACAGGAACAACTTTACCAGCAACTATTCGTTTTTACATTTATTTGTATAACTATATATCAATTTTATCTAGTTTGTCTTCAGTAGTATAGACAAATCAGCTAAAAACATTACTGTGAAATATTGAAGGTTCACCTAGAATGAAAGAGGAAATACTAAGATATGGGTTTACCGTGATAAAACAACTCCTTTCTTCAAGTGGCTGGAAACTAGTTTGCTCAGATTAATTGCACTAAGGCTGCTGTCTGGGCCACAGTACTGGTGACTCTAGCATCCTCTGACTGCACTATGGGAATTACATCACAAATTTCTACATGTTCTTTGTTTTTAAAACACTAGCCTTATGCTCTGAATTTCTTTCTCAGTATGTTCATGCAGTCATGGCTACTTCTGCATTTTTTTTTTTTCTTACTCTGATAGTTCAGAAGTCCAAAAAATACTGACTTAAAGGGAAAAATAAAAAATTTTTTTTCAGATTAAATATAAGGAACAACTTAGTCTCATTTAATAAGAAAGACTGTTGACCTTGCTAGAGGAGATGTTTACATCTGTGTAAAACTAATTTATCAAAAAGCAAAATCAGGTTCCATGTAGTAATCCTGCTAGCATAAATATACACATTTATATAAAAATGAGTGGTGTATGATTTCAATACCCTTAGACCATGAAATTTTTGCAAGTTGTTTTATGTCCTTGGATATGTTCCAGTGTCTCCGAGTTTATAGTCTATGGGAACTTGAATAGAATTTGTATCCTACTGTTGTATGAAAAATTGTATAAATCTTAATTATGTTGAATTGGCTCATGGTACTTTTCAGGTCTACTATATCCTTCTACTTATCTGTATATTCATGCTATTAAATTTTGAGAGTTCTATATTAAAACTCCAACTACAAAATCTTAATTCATCTATTTAAAAAAGCTATAATATATAGTGGAACTATTAATATATGTAACTTTGTTTTGTATTTTCCAAGTCTCCTGTAAATGTTTTCATAATTTAAAAAATAAAAAGGAGAAAAAATGATTGGATTAAAATAAATGTTAAAAAATAAACAAACAACAAAAAAATGAATGGGATTGGTATCAGGGCTCTGAACTGCAATGCTCAGGAGAACCAGGAATTTATGCAAGCTTGGCCCTCTTTAACTATACTCCCCAAACAGCTGCAGCTGGGGGCTCTTCCTGCCTGTGCCAATATCAGAACTGTGCAAGGCCCAGGGAGGTTATTTTTGGTCGGGGATTTTAGGATTCTGAACTCTTGTCAAGCTGCCAAAGCCCAAGTTTGTTGACCTTCAAGGCACATTATACAACCCATCTATTTCCCCAGGCATTTCCTTGACAGACAACAGAATACATGAGTTGTTTTCTTTTAACTCTTTCAAGATGGCAGAAGTTGATGAGGTTTTGTTTCTGTAAGTCTATTAGAAGTCTCAGTGCCTGTGAAAGGCACTTAAAGATGGCTCCATAGATAGCTGTGATCTAAATAAACAAGGTGGTAGTTCTTTGATTGCTACTGAACGTTTTGAGAAATGTGTATTTTCAGCCATTCACATGCTACAAATGTTCCAAATGTGTTTTCTGATTCATGAAACTTTTTTTCTCTTGAATTAAGGATACTAGTTTAATTCATCTGATACTCCCATATAATGCTAAAATGGTATTTTTATCTTAGATCTAGATTACTGCATATGCAAGGATATAATACCACATATCATATTTATTAAAATATTAAGCTCTATGGCTAAAGATACTATATATTATTTAAATAACGTGTGCCATAATGAATACAAATAAATAAGTGTCTATTTAAAGAGTCAGACACAGAGTTCAAAATTCATAGGCAACAGCTTTCAGAAAATTTACACATGCTTAAACAGTTGCAGAGAATTTTGTTATTTGAGCTCTACCAAATTTGTTTGATATTCTAATAGCAAAATGAAAGAAAGAGGGAATCATGCGAAGACACACATTAAGAAAATCCCCCACAGATCTGAACATACTTCACACAGTTAGAAATAATTCTCTTACCTATTTTAGTAGCACTGTAAATATTCTCAATGGGAAAAGCACCTCCTAAACTATAGAGTAGAACCTTCGCGAGCGCTGGGATCAGCTGGGTTGTTGTTACCAAGACATTTACGCAGTTACTCCTAAGATGGGGAGGAAATTGGCATATTTGTTTTCTAAAGTAACGTCTACCAGTGCAGATTTTAAATTATGCAATCTTTCAATTCCATAATAAACACCCCCTGATAACCCAACCTTTCAATGTTCAATGGTTGTTCACGGTGCCTATCACCTACTAGGCACAATGCCAGATGCTGGGAATAAACCCCAAAATGCAGTGAAGGAGCATTTGCTCTGATACATGATTCAGCAACGACTGGTATAAACATCTGCTTTCCTGATATATTTTGTGAAATTTACCAATAAGGTGAGGATGTGGATAATGTGACAAATTTCATGACAAATTTCAAAACCCTCATTGTATAATGACTTCTTTTCCCCCTTCCTTTCCTTGTTATTCATGTATTTATTTACTTACATACATTTATGTTTCATATGCATACATTTATTTATTTATATCATATACCCATGTGTTTAAAAATAATTTATATATACTTTGGGTAACACAGAGATAATCTAAACAATAGTGTAATAACGTTTGTTTTTAATTATCTAGGAGACTTCTTTAAAAATAATGAAAGCACCTTCTATTGCATTTTACACAGGATTTCAGGCTGCAGTCCTCACATCCCAGCCTCCTTGACCTTTGGGTCTCCAGGTCACCATCACAGAGATCACAAGGCAGCAAATCCCATCTTAAAACAGCTTTAATTATTAGACGATTCTTCCTCCATGGAGCCAGAAGCTCCCTGCCTAGGATTCCTACTCATTGGGACCAACTCTCTCCTTCATAGATGGAGAGAGAAATGTAACTTGTTTCCAGCTCAACATCTCAAGCAGTTGACATCGGTAACCTTGTCCCACTCATGACTCTTCCTCAGACTAAACTCCTTGGTTTCTCCCTCTGACTGTTCCTCTTATGTAGTTTCCACAGCCTAAACACTTCTGGCCACTTTGTTGGACACAAGGTGCTTCAAATATGTCACAGTCCCTGTTGGAATGAGGTGCACAGAACTGAGCAATGTTCTCTGTTCTGCGTCCTTAACCTGACCCAGGAAATCTACTGCCCCCTCCCTTACCATGTAGCCTCTCTGCTCTTAGTGCAGTGGCTCGTCATAACACACGGCTCAAAGTCTCGAACAGGGTTGGGGGCACATCTGTCTACTTCTGCGTTCTGAATGCTAGACTCTCCTTTAACTTTGTTAAGGTTTCTCTGAATCTTGATTCAACCAGTCCAAATATTAGCTCTTCTCTGAATTTTGTTTTGCTAAGCACACTTGCTAAGCATAATTCTATTTATTCCTCCACACATTTGCTAAGCATAATTTTATTTATTCCTCCAACTCAGAAATAAAACTAAGGAATAGGATAGAACAAAGATTCTTCCCCACCCTATTTGGCTATCATGTTCCAGATTTATATTATTTTATTCATTAGTATTTATGGCAGATGGTATGCAACTCATTATGTCTACTCAATTCTATTATCTACACTAACAAAAGTCAGCATTTCACTGTTCTGTTCAAACAACACAAAGGTTACAAGTTATTTAGGAGCTTTCTGTTGCTTTTTGGATGTCATGAATTATAATGTTTGAATTATGTACATTATCTATAATGGCCTAAAAGACTTAAAAACATGCACAGATTATAAAAACAATGTATATTTTTGCCACCATCTTCTGTATTTTGCCACCAACAGAGTGCTTTTTAAAAAAAATTTGGAAGTCAAATGACATTCCCATGGGATTTATCAAGGGTTATGAGGAGAAATGGATAAAAAGCAGCAACCTCCATTCTCTATACCCCATCCCACCACACACACACACACACACACACACAGAAGTGTTAGGTCCCTTCAACCTCTAAAACAAGGCTGGGAATTAAAATATTTTGATACATGCTAGACTACTAGAAGGACATCTTCAATACAATTAATACAGAAACTGCAACAATGTGGCTTACCTCGTACTAATAATTGATAAAGATTTAAGTGCATTTGTTAGCCAGGAGTCTGTCAGACCTTCAATCTCAGCCCTCAGCTGCAGCCAGGCATCTCTCTTGGCGGGGCCAAGAAGTCCTGCAACATGGAAAAGCAGGGCAGAGTCAAGAGATCAACGTTTTTCAGGGATGCCTCGCTTGGTCTCCCTTCTGTCTACTATGGATAATTTTTATTCCCACCTATATCAAAAAGAGACTTAAATCAACCCTGATCTTTCATGTCAGAATTGATTATCCATTCATTCATTCCACAAACATTTACTGAACAACTTCTACATGTAACAGTCTGGGTTAAAAACTAGGGATATAACAGTGAAGGGCAGGTCACAGTCTCTGCCTTCACTGATCCTAGAATCTGGCACGGACGACGTCAGTCACCAGAGGGCCTCTGACAACTCCCCTGCTCGGGTCCCACGCCAGTAGACTGACAGAATTGGTCTAGCGGGGGAAGTAAGGGTCTACCAGCCTCGGGATATGAATCCCAAATACTGTGAGTGTCAGAAAATGTTTACTTTCTTAAAAATCACAGCTATTACCACTTTGAAATAATAATTACATTACCACATGTAGCTTTAGAATTTTTTAGAATTTGTTTCTAATATTAATGTTGAAGCTATTAGAAATACTTTGCTTTGTAAAAAGGAGTTGAGAATTTGAAAATCCTAAAGCCTGTGACAGAGCTACAGATGATGGCTGAACGTTACAATGGTATTAGGACAAGAAAAGAAGTAGTTAAACTAATTTTACAGAGAAAGCTTTTGCTTTCATGATAAAACAAGAACATGTAAATTGACTAAAAAATAGAGTTTCTTATTTAAATCCTATTTCAGAATACTGAGTACATATATATAGGTGGATATTTTTAAAGTCAAGATTTCTAGTTTCTATCAAATCTCATTTGTCTTTATTTCAATAAAGATATGCTAACATATCACAGAATGGACTCATATCTCATTGTTTAAACTTCTTCAGCTATAAGATTATTTACTAGCAAGCTTGTTAATTTTTATATAATTTTAATAATAATAAAGATTGAGGGCAGGAGGAGAAGGGGACGACAGAGGATGAGATGGTTGGATGGCATCATCGACTCAATGGATTTGGGTAAACTCAATGAGTTTGGGTAAACTCCGGGAGTTGGTGATGGACAGGGAGGCCTGGTGTGCTGTGGCTCATGGGGTCGCAAAGAGTTGGACACGACTGAGTGACTGAACTGAATAATACCCTTTAAGAGGGAAATAATAGCATGTTTTAATGAAAAAAGTTAATTCAGATTTCCCAAAGGGATATTTATTTTAAAGTTGAACTTATTACCCTCAATTGCTTTTAAACAGAATATCTATTTATTTGGTTTTGCAAAAAATGTCTTATATAGAATGTTAGAGTGAACTAGGAAACATGCATTTCTGAGTTGTCTGCCTAAACCGCTGGGCAAGTCACTAGACTGCAGGAGCCTGGTTCTCACTTGGAAATGAAGAACATCCATACCTAAGCTTCACTTTGATTTTAACATTTTATTATTATTCATGGTTTTCCATGTTTTTGTTCTCCTGTAGTTACAGAATATCTACTGAACATCTTATGTGCTTCAAGCTAGCTAGGCACCGATGCAAGGCCAACAGACACACAGCCCACCCTCATGATGTGTGTGGTGTGATATACACTAGAGATGAAAATTTTATTTATTATATTGTATTCTATGACATATATGTGAACATACACATGTAGAGCATTCACAAATATATTTAACTGTCTTCTTCAATTTTAGATTCTGGTTTATACTCCTCAATCATCTCTCTTTTTGTTTAAAAAGTGAAACAAACTAAAAGCCCTAAGAGAAGAACCTTAAATGACCTCATAACTAATCCCTAGGATTTGCCCCCCGCTAGGATTTTGGTCACCTAAAACTGATCCTAATAATAGAGATCATTAAAGTTTATTATACCAAGAAGCACATCCAGGATCTTAGTTTTGATATCACAGGTTTTGATATTACCTGTAATTTATGAATGAGTATAAAATGGTTTAGTTACTACCCATAGAACATTTGAACTCTTAAAAACTATGATATACATGGCAAAGATATATTGACAGATAATATGCAATTTTTGAAAGGATAAGTTTAGTCGATGTCTTTGGAACAACATAAAGCGCTGCTTGTGTTTATTTCTGATAGGATTCCAGAAAGGTAATGCCTGCTAACAACTCTGCTTCAATGACTGGGGCTCTTGTCTTTAGATAGGTCTTCTTTCCATGGCCTCCATCAGGTCCTCTGTCTGGTTTTCACTGGGAGAGTTCCAGCTGAAGAAGGGTCAAACAAATGTCCTGCTATATGTCTTGACCAAACATCTGGGCACAAAGAATTCCCAAGTCATCTGACAGTGCTGTACACTTCACTGTGCAGTCAAACTTTTTCCCACCAACTCCAAGAAACTAAAAATTCTGGCTTACTCTCATCCATCATGAGTCCTTGGTAATTTATTTTACAGAAGGATCATCCTTAATACGAAACTTGAAACTGTAGTTCAAATTGTACCTCTATCTGCAGACTTTTTTAAATGTTAAAAGCCACACATACCTCCCACGTTGTTCTTGTAGGTGTTGTATAATTCTTTCACTCTTCTGTAACGAAAAGCCAACTTCCTCATCCAGTCAACCCCTCCTCTCACACCTGTTGGCAAACAAAGGTTTGCACTACTTGCGGCTGCATGGAAGCCATCAGTTGCAAAACTGTAGGTACTGCAACACCCAAAATACATTAAAAAGAAATAAAAGAAATAATTACATGTGCAAAACTTCACAGCTGAATTTCTGTAGGAAAGAGCAGACTGAAAGGCGTGGCTTACCTTAAGTCCTGCCCATTGTCATCAGAGGAAACATCATCTATGTGAACTTGATCACACTCCTGTTAAAAACATTGGAAGCGTTGTTTTTCAAAGGATGCTAGTCACCATGTTTGAAGCTTTTTCCATCTTTCCACTTGATCAGGCTATGGCCAGAAGAGGGCAGCATTTGCCCACCCTTCCCACCCTCTCACGCTGGGAAATGGCACTATTTCCAATCTATAAGATCTAAACCCAGAGGAGGGCCGTAAAGCCTGAAGTCACAGGGTACACGGGTTTCTTTAAAACAAACAAAAAATTAATTTTAACCTTAAAATGACTGATAAGGAATTTTCTTTTGAATCTTTACAATCACCATTATGTTACGTTAGTCGCTCAGTCATGCCCGACTCTTTGCTACCCCAAAAATAATATTGGTGATCACTTCCAGTCATTTCTGTTATGCACACATAAATATGAAGGCAAAGCTAATCTGAAGGTACTCAAAACTTATTTGGGCTGGACACCCCAATGGTGTTCCCTGGTAGCTCAGTCAGTAAAGAATCTGCTTGCAGTGCAGGAGACCCGGGTTTGATCCCTGGATCTGGAAGATCCACTGGAGAAGGAAATAGCAGACCACTCCAGTATCCTTGCCTGGAAAATCCCATGAACAGAGGAGCCTGGTGGGCTGCTGTCCATGGGATTGAAAAGAGTCAGATACAACCGAGTGACTAATACTAACCCCAGTGGTTACTATTAAGTATTATTTGTTGAGCAGCAACAGAGGGGCTTGATGATTATGGTGCTCTGTGAGATTTCTATGACTTCCTGCTTTTTTGCAGGGTGAGTGATACCACGGAAGAACCATGGTGATGTTATTTTAAAAGTCCTGGTCTTTCAATACAGCAAGCTAACAACCATAGAAGCTGGTGGGTTTTTTTTTTTTTTTTCCTTTTTATAGCTTATTTTTAAATCTTTAAGCTGAAAAGAATACTGCAAGTAAAAGGGAAATAATGAAGATTTACCATCTTCAGTGTGCTACAAATTCAGAGGAAAACAGACTTTAGGTATGTACATCCACATAATTGACCTGTTATAGCATACTCAAATGGCAACTTTTTGGAAAAAGAATTCAATTCTTCTTTGCTGTTCTAAGACTCTTTTTCTATCTTCAAATAATCTGCAAAGCTCCAGTGAAGTAGTACATGATATGAAGGTGAAATCTGGCTAAGGCATTTCAACACTGGGAATTTATTAATACTTCAGGGTGGCTCAGATGGTAAAGAGTCTGCCTGCAGTGCCAGAGACCTGGGTTCGATCCTGGGTTGGGAAGATCCTCTGGAGAAGGAAATAGCAACCCATTCCACTATTCTTGCCTGGAAAATCCCACGGACAGAGGAGGCTGGAAGGCTACAGTCCATGGGGTCGTAAAGAGTCAGACATGACTGAGTGACTTCACTTTCACTTTTCACTTTCAGAATAAGTATGGTTTAGTCTTTCAGACCGCATTTTTTTCTCATCAAATTATTCCAGTCAAACTCACAGAAACTGACTATATATATTAAGTGTTTATCTTTCAAAATCAACTCTAAAAAATCATTACATTTGAAGATAAGATGCCATACTGAAGACTTTTCAGCTACTATTTATAATTATTATAGGACTTGGAAGTATCCGACAGTGAAACATTTAATATCTCATCTCCAGCTTTCTACACTTGAGTATATTAGATCCTGCTGCGGTGTGAGGATAAATTAGCTGGCTCAGGCTTCTTTTAAAATATGAAACTTAGTGAGTACCTCAATCAATACAATTTTAGTAGATAATTTGAAAATCCAGGTAAATTAATCTTAAAGATTCACATGAGGAACATAAATTATGGGTTTAACTTTTGAATAAATACATTCACAGATAAGGGAGGGCCTTAAAAGTTAATCTGACTGGAAGCTCCCTGAGGGGGCTGTTTGGGTCACCTGGATAAAACCACATTTAAAGCACAATCTGGCACAAAGCAATCACTCAACAATTCTTTGTTGACTAAATAGCAGAAGTCTAGACAAATGTAATTCAAGACAGAATTACCACAATCATTTAAATGTTCTGACATAAGTTATGGTGATATAAAATATTCTAGATGGTAAGGGCTGTAAGAAGACGTATTAAGAGTGAAGGAAAGGGCAAAAGAACAGAGTGTGGGCTGAGGCTGCAGGACAGGCATTTTAAAAAGGTTCTTTCCCATTCTGACTGAGTAGTTGTTGAAAGGGGCACAGCTCAAACTTTAACCCAAGAAAGCATTAGGTTTCCAGAAAATTCTCAGGGAAAAGTGTTACACCAACCATAATAGCTGTTAGACTGAGCTCTAAAGGAAAGGGTGAGATGTAACCAGAAAGCATGAAAGTTGGAAATAAAAGTTCTTCCAGAATACTGAGGTAGCAAAGCAGTTCTAGATGACAAGAATTATTTCTTGAGTTGGTGACATTCCTGTTAAGTATGAGGCCCAAATTAAACCACCACTGAAATGGAATCATGCAAAGTTGCTCATTCCACCGAGGTTCTGAAATCTTTCATCATGTAAACAATTTCCACAATTTTACCATAAGCTAATTATATTAAAAATCAGGGTTCTTATGAATTACATTGGCAATTGTAAGTCATTTCTTTATCTAATACTCTCTCATCTAATTTTTACAGAAATTCCTCTGACATTTCAAGTATTAACTCACATGATTAATTTGTACATTTTGCCCTCAAATTTATTTTTTACTCTTGAGGACATCAGTATATCAAACTTATTGGACCGTGCGTTCCATATTTGAAGTTATGTTTGAGGTTTTTCCAAATGGAACTTTTCTTTAAATTTATGCCTAGTTAACTATGCTTGTTGACTCTGGACCTGTGCCTGAGGATTACAGTCCAGTGAAAGAAACCTGAACTTCAATCACTTACATTTTTAGAAAAATCTAAATAATTGTTCTTCAATTAGCATTCACTTAGAGGAACTTTACAAGAATTATTTTGACTAAAACCTAAAATACTAAAAAGAGTTTCATGCTTTGGCTTTAACAAACTTTAGTGTAAGAACGCAAGCATCTGGAATAATTCTGGCACTGATCTTAAATTCTTTAATTTCAGAAGGTCTTAGAAGGTGACCGCAAAGTTGTCACTGATCTTTATCAGTTATAATCCATAGCAGTCTTCTCTCACTTTTGTGAGCCAAACTCCTTGGTGCCTTCTCTTCTGGAAGTTATTTTAACTGAAATAACATATTATTTAAATGGAGAGCATCCACTTCTTAGGGGCAGCAGAGTGAGCATCTGCCTTCTCTACAGTTGGAAAGGATGTAGTGAAGTTTCTATTAAGAGGATTTAAATGTGCATCTTTCAAGGAATTATGTGAGAGCAGCTGTTACTACACATGTTGCAGTTTCTATTGAAGGGTTTGTCTCACATAGATTTTTAGGTTAAAAAAAGGAATCCCCAGAGATTAAATGCACAAGGGGGAAAAAACATAATAAGCAAAACATGGAGTTATTCTCTTAAGGAATTCTCTTTAAGTCTCTTTAACATACTCTATGTCAGTAGAAGCATATATAGAGTAATACCAGTCATGAAGCGCATGCCAAGGTTTGCTTGTAAGAGGTTTACTGAAATAAAAACCTGGGAGAAAGTAAAGTTTTAAAATCAGATGCAGAAGGATAGTGGGTATGTATGTAACTGGACTGAATGATTTTGAAAGCTATAGATTTGTTAGTTTTAGTATTTGTTTATCTCACTTAAGTTAGTATAAGCCTTTGAGTTTGCTTGGGCCACTTGGATGTGTGTGCACGTGTGTGTTTCTTGTCTGAGAACTCAATCAATTTATATGCAGAGACAAAATCATTTATTTGATTCAGTAAGTTATTGTTGGATATTAAGTTTTAGTGGTTGAGTTGAATGGAATTTTTATCACATTCTAAAGCACAACTTAAAAGCTATAATCAGAGAAGAGAAAGTCAATACCAATATTTTCTCATTTACTATTTCTACCAGAGATCCTGCTGGGTATTTTAAAGATATAGTTTATACAGTATCTAATCCAAAATAAAAATTCTTAAAGCACGAGAGCCAACCATATGTTTCTGATATGCCAATATTCATGTCAAAATTGCTAAAGGTATATTTAAATTCATCGTACACTACTTTCAAATTCTCAGTTTAGTGTTCTATTAGAAGTTGGGTGGTAAATTTATTCCATCTGGCTTCAAAAGTACCACTAAGAAACCTAAAGGGTCATTTATTCCATTTATGTCTAGTAAAAAATAATAATTGAAATGAAATAAACTTATAAACTTGGGTAAAATCACATTAAATTTCTTTTGTGTGTGTGTGTTTCACAGATTTGAGAGGAATGGTAATTTTAAGAATTCTTTTTCAGAATGAGACTCATCCATTTTACCCAACAGAAAAACCAGTAAGTTATATGTTATCACCATACATGTATAAAAAATTCAAGTTCCTAAAAGGTTAAAGTGTGTTTTCTCTTATCTTGTATATAAAGAATCATTCTGTACACTAGACAGAAATAAGTAGCAAGGTTAATTTATATCAGGTTTCAGAGAGGTGATTATTATTTCTTATTATCTAAAACTGGAAGACTTGCCCAAGAATGCTGATCTTTCATACTGTCTATTAAAGAAAACAATAAAACCTCTCTAAACAGAATTTAAAATTTTATTATCCAGTAAAAACAGTGACTCAATGAAGAAAGAATAAGAAAGAAAATGCTATTACACATATTTCCAGCCCATACTTTTATGGGATATGCTGAACCACATATCTTTTATTTGAGATGCCTTAAAACTGGGTTTAAGACCTTGTCAATTAAAAAAAAAAAAAACTTATTTAACACACTGACTAACTTGGCCTCTCAGCTGTCTGTTAATTTCAGTGTGGTATGGGAGCCGAATATGTGTTTTGGAGCCTGGTAGATTCCAAAGTTTCAAATCCCAATTCTACCACTTAGCAGGTAAACTTAGATGTGATTTTTATGCTGATGGACCTTACAGTATCTTCTCTACAAAAATTATATGATAATGTATTTATTACAAAAGGTTGGTAACTAATTAGTGACAATGTCAAACACAAGGTGCAGATTCAGTAATAACGATTCCCATCTTCATTCACACTGTGATCGTAAGTAAACACTTTAATTTCATCATGAAACCAGGAGATAAAAAAATTGAATGGATTTGAATGGATCATTTTAAAAAGAGAAAGAAAGTCTATTTCAGTCTAGCTGTGCCAATCTCTTCCCAGTGCCCACGCTACTCAGTTATTTCAAATTTCATCATCTAAATACCTAATGACTCAGACCATTAGCACTCAGATTATATACCCTATTACAGTACTTATTCAGCTATCCTGAGGCTATTTTTCTTGGGTTCTTTCAGTTTGTTGTTACTGCTTTTACTTTCTCTTCATTTAAGGTTGGAAATGAAAGGATAAATTAGGAAAAGAGAGAAAATAAATGCAATCAAACTGGTCAGAAGTACTACATAAATAGTTCTCGCAAAGTTTTACCCAGAAGAGGAATACATAGGGAATGATAATGACTAGAATTAGGTTTCAAATTATCTATAAAATTTAATGATCCATGATAGCACCAGGAGCAGTATCTGTGACTATTGTGCAGTCATTAACCTAAATTACATCCTGGTTAATAATCTGGAAAAGCTAATGTTGATTCCAAAGATAAAATGAATTGTGGCTGAGACACTAAAAGAACCAGGAGCAGCGGATAGGGGTGTATTGTAAGGGACAGCAAGGCAAGATCTCCTTTTTGAAGATGTTTCTATTCTCAGTGTATGCCAGTAAATATATACCTTTCATGAACACAATTTAGCTTTTGTTTATTTTGCATACACAATGTCTCCCTTGACAGAAACTTTACTTTTCTCTTGAGCTAAATTTCTATCTTTCCAGGTTTTTTTCGAGGTTATCTGCATGTATCTAGAAAAGATATGAGTTTTAATAGCTGGATACAACGATTCTTACCTTTTAAAATTCTTACCTCTAAATCATTAAAAAATAAATGTGTATCAGCAAGATTAAAAATCATTTCCTCCATTCGAAGTCCAAGGGTTACAGCCATGGGGGGATCCTGAAAAGGAAATGCACACAGTATGAAGTAATTTTTAATAATAACTGTGGTTAGTGAAAATTATCTTAAGTGCATATGGTTGTGGGGATGGGGAGACTGTAGGGATTTTTAATCTAAGAATGCAAAAGATTTTCCTGATTAACAGAAAAGGTGCCTTTCTAAAGTGTTATCTAAAATATGCTAGATATACTGATACATCTGTGAATTTACAGGAATTGACATGCACAGAAAGATGACTTAGATATGCTTTCACATAAAGCTATATATTCATGAGAAGAGGAGGAAGGAAGCAAGCTGGTTCATTGGAGTTTACATATACTCCACAAAGTCCTTTGGAGAAAGGTAATTCTCCACTGAAGAATGGAATGGATCTGTTACAAAAAGTAAAGGACACCCTTTTAAGAATGACAACCACTAAGAAGTGGAAAAGAGAGAGAAAGGTAGATTTATTGGATGTTTGTGGGACCTGAGCAGGCAGTGCTGTCTGGAGTGGGATAGGAAGAGCTGGTAGAGATTGATGGGACAACACCTTCATTATTAATTGCATTCTGATCAACAAACAATATTTATCTGAATCTTTATAAAGTATGATCTCACCTGCATTTGACTAGGGATGAAGAGGGAAGGGTGGAGGATGACTAAGAAACATTAATTCAGTAAATGTAATACATAAATGTATAAAAATAAAATATATACATCTAGAAGTTTAATGAAAGTAAGGGGATTAGCAAAAAGTCAGTGACTTAATTTTTGTTTACAGAAACCAAGAGATTATACAGCAGCAAGGAGTTGAGAATGAAAATCAGAGTTGGTACTTTACCACAATTAATTACAGTTGAAAGCCTGGCACAGAGGTGTAAAACTTTATTTTTAAAAGTAAGGAGAGTTTAGGGCTGGAGCTAGGGCAATAATTCATGCACAAACCTTGTGTTTAAAATTTCAAAGTTGGAAAGATCTCTAAAAGAGAACTGCTCTGGATGTGATTCTGGAGATGAGAAAATAGAAAGCCTGGAAAGGACGAATCTTCAGAATCTGAGACCAGAATGGGTGTTAGCAGGGAGGAAAAAATGGTTTCAGATGCAGCTGACAAGTCTAGAGGATACTATTGGTTTTGGCTGAGAAGTTATTTTGGAAGACCTTGGAGGCTGATTTGGGTTGAGTGGCTGGGCTAGGAGCCAGATTGTAGGGATCTGAGGACAGAGAACCACACTTGTGTTTTCAGTGATCTAATAAATGACATTTCAAGAAATGTATTTAAACTTGGGGAACTGTAATGCTAACTTCAGTTCATTTTATGATAAGCATACACAACCCAGGTCAGGACTAGCATTGTTTATATAGACTCCCAAACTTACTCTACTTAGCAAGCAGAAGACTCTCTTCATTTCACACCTATATACCAAGAATCATTCTTTTCCCTTTTACTTCTAATATTCTTTGAGGGGGGGAAACCTTAGAGTGTACGCATATTTGAAGTATCATTCTCCTATTCCGTAGTGATGCAAATGTACAGAATAGGAATTGAGTGCTTAGAAGGAAAGAGGTCACTGAGATGTTGGGCAAAGCTGACTTGATGTGGGAGAAGACGAAGAGAAGACAATCATATGTTGGGTGTCAATCTTATAACTGCTTATGTCTCTTTCTTGGAGATTTCTGTGATTTCATAGCTAGACATTCTCTCTTCTCAAAAACAGAGATTCGTTGTTCACATATTTGATGGCATCTTGGTATTGCGTCCTCCGGTCAGTATTACTCTACTGATAAATTCATCTTTCTTCCAGTGACAGGATCATTTGGAGCACCCAAGTGCTCCACACACCCACACACCCAAAGTGACAGTGAAAGTCGCTCAGTCGTGTCCGACTCTGTGACTCCATGGACTATACAGTCCATGGAATTCTCCAGGCCAGAATACTGGAGTGGGTAGCCTTTCCCTTCTCCAGGGTATCTTCCCAACCCAGGGATCGAACCCAGGTCTCCCACACTGCAGGCAGATTCTTTACCAGCTGAGCTACCAGGCAAGCAAGATCAAATAAATTCCATTTCATCCAACAAGTATTCATTCAAGATCAAGAACAAAAAGATTAAGTGCCCATTTTGTGTCTCAAAGAGTTTCAAAACTCAGAGTGCTCTCTTGCTCTATTTCCTTCAAGTATAAAATTCTTCTTATTTCTTTTTGTTGTTGTTTGTGTTTTGTTGCTGATGTTGACGGGTAATCTCTGAAGGTAAAAATTAAAAAAAAAAAAGGTCTTTTTTCTATTAAAAAGTCCTATTTCTAGTCTCTTTTATTATCAGGGGGATGGGTGTGGGGATTGAATAGGCTAATGACACAAAAAAAGTTGTAAATATTCTGTCTAGTCAAGGGACCATGAACAAAAAGCCTACAGAAATATCAGGAAAAATCAAATGTAATTATAGCATGAAAACATATAATTCCATTAGTGACACTCTATGCTTTTGAGGAATGTTCACTGATGCAAGACAATAAAACCGAGCTCCACAGGACTCCGTTATGTTTCTGATGATTACTGCTCCAGAGATGTATATTTCAGACGGGGGTTCAGAAATGTCTTTACAGGAAAGGTTTTCTTTCTCAAGACTAGATTGCTTACAGTCTTATCCTATTATTTGCCAATTTTCCTTTTTTAAGTTTTAGATACAATTTTTAAATTTCTTATGTTCATGGCTCCCATTCTTTGCATTTACAGATCTGATTTATGGGAAGGGGGGGAAAACATACTGTTGTCTTTGATTGTTACTTTCATCGATGCCATGCTTCTGTAGTATGTAACTCTCCATGCAACCCAAGCAGTGATAGGAAAATCCATAAAGAATGCATTTTGGGCAGCCAGTGGACATGCAAACAAATATAATTTTTAAAAAACCAACAGGAATTCTCCAACAAGGAACTCTAGCATAGGATATGATGAAAGCTGTTCTTGAGAATCGCACTGGAATGCAATCCCATGGCAATGAAGGGGCCGTTGGTTTATTTCTTGAGCTATGGCAATCCCACATCACACGGTCTCCTAGAGCCAGGACTCAGTTAAGCATTTTGGCAAAACATCATTTGTTAACTGGGAGAGTTTCGGTTTGAGGTCTGCCTGAGTGTGAACTAGCTGTATTTTGCTAAGGTTTCGAGAGAGCCAGGCCTGTTGAAAGCTATGTTGAAGGCCTGGCACAGAAGGGCTACGAACAGCCATCCCACAAGCCAAGGAAAACCATGCTTGTAAGAGGTGCTGGTCTTGTCTCTAAGAGAAGGTCGAGTGAGGGCTTACTTTCATATATCTAATATTACTCCTCTTCCCTCCAGTTTACTAAGTCACTGGAATAGCTAACTCTAAGTAAGCAGACTCCAGTGCCCTGTTTTCCAACAGAAGGACCCACAGATGTAAGAATCCAAAAAGATGAGCAGGAATTTGGTAGAGGTCACTCTCATGTTGGGTACCCTCTCCCTCGCCAGACCACCAGCCAAGAGTTGTCAGAGCCTACAATCCCACAGTTTTATCAGGCATTTGAGAGTTAAACATATTTCTGAACTGAACCCAAGTTTTATACAGAGATGTTTGCTCGTTTTCATTAGATGTTTGTAGAATTATGGGCACCTTATGAATCAAGGGTTACTGCCTTTTCTCAGTTTAACTGTAGTGAGTGTTGAGTTTAGGGTCTGGAATGAAGTGACAGTGAAAATTTGGATAGAGGGGGAAAGCGGGATAATAAAGGCAGTAACAGGGTTTTGTGGCAGCTCTGATGTGTATTATACATGTAGAACAGTTCCAATCAGCTCAAAGTTTCATGTGGGGCAAACTGAACCTCTGCCAATTGAAATTTACTCTGTGTACTGCTCTATGAAATACTGAACCTATTCCCAAGACATCTGTTGGAAAGAGAGAGAGAGAGACAAGAGCCCCAGAAACACAGACAGAGAGGAGATGAAGAAAACAAGCAGCTCTTGGCCCTCAGCTGTGCTTCTCAGCCGGATGTGACCACTGTAGAACAAAGTCAGGATCAAGGACGGCGCTTCTCTACATCAAAATTCTAACGCCTATTAGCCGTGTTAGCACAGAGCATGAGTTGGAGCCAGACAGTCTGTCTAGGGGCCTCTGCCCTGCACTGGCCCATCAGCTGGAATTCCTCCTCCAGGGACACACTGTAAAAATATCTCAGGAGAGGCAGCAATTATGTATTTTTAAAGAAATGGGTTCTTTTTTTTTTCCCCTAAAGAACTCAAGCTCTTGGAACAGTTACTCCCTGGAGACCTGAGGCAAGTTTGTAGACATGTGCACACAGAGGCCAAAATGTGCCAGGTCATTACAGGAAAAGGAAGACAAACCAGCTCCACGAATCAAGGTGGAGACAGCTACTGGGTTAGTTAGCATACATAAACTCTTTTCATCAGCGACAAGAAATGCCACTGACATTCAGTTATGAATCAGAAGGGAAATTTTGCAATTGAGTTGTTTGTCTCTAATGGACAGCCAGTGGGCTTACGCGTTCTCAGGGGGAATTGGAGAAAGGTTTCAGCAACATTCATGTATTTAGCATGTATTTATTGAGTGTCTACTACGTGTCAGACATGATCAAATTCTGGGCAGAGAGCAGAAAATTAAATAAGCTAAGTCCCAGCTCTTATGGGGTTTATTTTATTACTGGATGAGCCCTCTGATAAATTCATGGACAAAAGCCCAGGAAAATATTCCAGGTGGTGAAAAATCAGTCAGCAGACACAGAGGGTGTGGGGCTGGGTGGTGAAGACTCATGTAAAGAAAGTGCAGGGGAGGCCTTTCTCAGGAAATGAGGGATAGGGGCCCTGAGAAAAGGGAGGGTTCAGCCATGCACAGGTGAGGCAGTTGGGGATATCTGGAGAGGCAACACTGGGGCCAGTGTATGTGAGAGAGTGTGAGGCAGAGTGACCCAGGTGAGGGACATGACGTCGACCAAGAATTTTAATAAAGAGGGAGTGCTCCCTGGATCAAATGCAGGTGAGAGAGACCCCAGGAAGATAAACCCTGCATCTGGCATGCAGGTCACTTCTCAGACTTGAAGAGAGTTGTTGGACTGGCAAGTGAGAGAAGAGCAGAGAAAGTGGGCAGTGACTGGAAAATGGCTCAAAAGGCTTTGCTGGTGATGGGACTGTTACAGCACATAAAAGATGGCCTAGAAGGGTAGGGAGGCTGGGAGGGAGGTCTGAGAGGGATGGGATACATGTATACACATACTTATGGTTGATTTACGTTGTACGGCAGAAACCAACACAACTTTGTTAAGCAGTAATCCTCCAATTAAAAATAAATTGTTAAAAAAGAGCGCTGGAAATAATCCAGAAAAGTGGGACACTTAGGACTCAGGAGTGAAAGGGGTCTTTTCAGGAGGCGATTCACTGGATAAGTCAGAGGGCCTGGAGCCAGGGCATGGTGGGGGTGCAGAAAGCAGGAAAAGAATATGGTTATGATGCAAAGATAAAGTGATTCTTCCAGTTTGCTTTCTTATCTTAAAGTGATAGATGAGTTTTGTGCAGAATGGAGGGGGGCACTTATAGGGGGTGAGAGAAGAGAAGGTTTGAAATAATAAGCTGGAAGAGTTAGACCAGCAGTGCTGGGACCCACTGGAGACTTGTGGCCACATTCAGCTGCTTGAGTTACAGGTAGGGTGTTGGGCAAGGTTTTTTGTTTCTTTTGGTGATGTTGTATGTGTAGTTTTTTTGTTTGCTTGTTTGTTTTTGCAAGGTGAGTCTGATGGAGAAAAAGAGGGATAAAGATGATGAGACTTAATGCAAAAGAGGGGTGAGAATCACATCCAAGGCTGGGATGATCACGTCTAAGGCTCAGGCTCTCCAGCTTGACCACACATGAGAAACAACTGAGGAACTTTGAAAAATCCTGCTTTCCAGGCCACTGCCTTATACCAGTTCAATCAGATATTCTCTATGGTAGGACTCATGCACCAGCAATTTCAACGCTCTCCACTGATTCCAGTGTACACAAGACTGAGAATCAGCAGAGTAAGACCTTGCTACTCAAAGTGTGGCTCACAGACTGGCAGCACTGGCATCAGCTGTGTACTTCTTAGAAGGCAGACGCATAGAACTACCCCAGAGATCTACTGAAGCAGAATCTACAGTTTAACAAGATCACCTGGTGATTCATGCACATGTTAATATTTCAAAAGCGCGGATCTAAGAGCTCTCCTTAAGGTCTGGGACTGTTAGGGAAGACCAGAGCTAGCATGGCCTTCTGGCTTCCCAGGAGTTAAACCTCTGAGATACTCCCAAATCACTCTTAAGATGTGAGCCAGTTTGATGACTGAGTAGAATGATGATTCTGTATAATTTCTTAGGAATTAAGATTCCCTAGAAATAGCTTAAAGTTATGAATAAGAATGCACTGTCCCAGTTTCATCTCCATAAGGATCTTCTGTGGACTTAGGGACCAAGTGACTTGTGTTGCCCCTTTTCTTAGTCATATATCCAACTACTTGCTAGAGAGCAGGTAAACATGAAAAGCTAGCAAATTTTTCCTCTGTATTAAAACGATTTGTTCAAAATCCAAGTGTTTGATGTAAGCATCATATTTGTAATTAGACAGTAGTCAATATTAAGTAATCAGAAACTATGAAGGTGATATTACACAGCTTATCTACTACTACTAGCTTCTGTTGTTTAGATCAGAAGAGAATCCAATGAATAAAGCTCACCCACATTTATTAAACTAATAACAGATTAAATACACTTCGAGGGGAGTTCAGCAGTACTAATATGCTACAACTAGAACTGTTATACTATATACTATTGCTATTACAGAGACTTTGGATTGATGGAACTTGCTTCCAGCCTATAATATGTCACAAATACTTTAAAATGCAAAAATAGCATAGTATTAATGTTTATACAATACATAATTTATAGCATAGCACTTGGATAGAAAGGGACAAGTTAAGACAATGGCAAGAAAGACCATGGCAGGATGACCTAGAAAGCACAGGACTGAAACAAAAATGATGGAGATGGCAAATGACAGCCAGCCTCAGGACTTGGACAAAGGTGGATGAGTATCTTAGTGAAAGACTGTAGTAAAGATAAGTGAGACATGAATTTAGAGAAAGGAGAGTTGATGATGAGTTATGTAAATTTAATAATCTAATCTGCCCCTCCAACTTCCCAAGATATGAGGCTGAATGTTCATTAGCCGAGATCAATAAACTGAGACTGAAACTTTAGGGACGGTTATAAAAGGTGCCTCTAAAAGTTGTGTTTTTTAAGAAACGAATTACCGCTTATCTTTCTTGTGTATTAGTTTCAAGTTTTGCCATCTCTCAAACTCCCTCTAAGGATTTGAGAAATGTCACTATCTTTGATTTAGCTTTACTTTTACATACGTATGTACAGTTGACCCTTGAGCAACAAAGCTTTGAACCATGTAGGTCCATTTATATGTGGAGTTTTTTTCACTGAATATCTGGAACTTTTTTTGAGATTTGCGATAATTTGAAAAAACTTGCAGGCCAACCACACAGCCTAGAAATATGGAAAAAAATATTCTTTAGTTAGGTATATCATGAATGCATGAAGTATAAATAGATACTAGTCTATTTTACCATTTAATACCATAAGATACACACAAATCTATTAAGACAAGTTAAAATTTATCAAAACTTATGCACAGACCATTCATGACACCATTCACACTCAAGAGTAATGTATACAAATATAAAGATGCAGTATTAAACTGTAACTGAAATAAATTAACTATAGTCCACATTGTACTACTGTAATAATTTTGTAGCTATCTCCTGTTACTATTCTGGTGAGCTCAAGTGTTGCGAGTATCTGCCTGAAATGCTGAGTGATGCTAATCATCTCCTTGTGAGCAGTTCATTTCTCCAGTAAATCACATACTACAGTAAAAAGTGATCTCTTGCGGTTCTCGTATATTTTGTGTTGTGTTTACTGCAATGCCATAAACCTTAAATAACTCCAGGGGACCCAGACGAAGTGCCCCTAGTGATGCTAGAAGTGCACTCAAGAAGCAGAATCATCACATGAACAACAAAAAACCCTGAATTACTTGGTATGTACCACAGCTTGAAGTTTGCAGCTGTGCCTGCCCTCCATCTCAAGATAAATAAATCCAGCGTAAGGACTATTGCCAAAAAAAAAAAAAAAGGGAAATTTTTGAAGCCATGGTTGCAGCTACACCAGCAGGCTCAAAACCCTTGTTCTTTTTCAGAAATACCTGTCTATCTCACAAGGAAAATCCAGCTTTGACATGGGTGCAGGATTCCTTTAAGAAAGGCATACCTACAGACACCAGTATGATTGGAGAAAAGGTGAAGCCATTATTTGGCAACTTAAGAATCTGCCTGCAAGGCAGGAGTCCTGGGTTCAATCTCTGAGTTGGGAAGATTCCCTGGAGAAGGTAATGGCAACCCACTCCTGTATTCTTTCAACTAATTCTTTCATTTTCAAACCTGAAGGAAGGTGAAGGAGCTAAAGCTGGAGAAACTAATGCCAGCAACAATGGTGTGATAGTTTTAGAAAGAGGCTTGGCTTTAAAAATGTCATGATAGCAGGAGAGAAGATTCATCCACCACGAGGCAGCAGATGAATTCCGAGGCACCATTAAGAAAATCACAGACAAAGAGAATATCTGCTGAACAGATTTCTAATATAGATGGAAGTGCCCGATTCTGGAAAAAAAGATGTCATCAAGGACACTTGGTAATAAGGAGAAGCAAGGACCAGGACTTCAGGCAGGAAAGGACAGTCTAATACCACTGTTTTGTGCAAATGCAGCCGAGTTTATGATCAGGATCACCCGTACATATAAAGCTGCTAACCCCAAGCCTTGAAGCAAAGGATAAACACCAGCTGCCAGTCTTCTGACTGTACAACAAGAAGGCCTGACAATGAAAACACTTTTGCTGGATTGGTTCTACTGATGCTCTGTCCCTGAAGTCAGAAAGTAACTTCTCAGTAAGGGACTGCCTTTTAAAGTTCTTTGGATATCTGACAATGCCCCTAGCTACCCAGACCCCATGAGTTCAACACCGAAGGCACCATAAAGTATTCTACTTTCTCCTAAACACAACATCTCTAATTCAGTGTCTAGAACAGGGGGTCAGGGGGCCCTTGAAGGCTCATTATACAGGATAATCTATGGCAAGGATTGTCAGTGCTATGGAAGAGAACCTCAACACAGAACATCATGAACATCTTGAAGGATTATGTCATTAAAAATGCCATCACTGGTACAGAAAAAGCCCTAAAAGCCATCAAGCCAGTAACAATAAACTCCTACTGGGGAAACTTGTGTCCAGATTTTGTGCATGATGTTATGGGATTTAAAAAAGAGCCAATCAAGAAAATCATGAAAGAGATGGTGGATACAGCAAAGAAAGGTGGGGATAAAAGGTTTCAAGATATAGATCACAGAGAAATTCATGTCCTAATAAACACCACACCAGAGCAATTAACAGGGGACAACTTGATGGAGGTGAGTGCTTCTGAACCAAAGCTAGATGGTGAGTAAGAAGAAGCAGTATCAGAAAACAAGCTGTACACTCTTTGATATACATCACAGGAAGACGCTCTGTGATCCACTTATAGTAATGGAAACAAAAACAAAAATAAACAAATGGGACTGATTAAACTGAAAAGATTTTGACAGCAAAGGAAACAATAAACAAGATTAAAAGACAACCTTCAGAATGGGAGGAAATAATTGCAAATTAAACAACTGACAAAGGATTCAGTTCAGTTCAGTCGTTCAGTCCTGTCCGACTTTGCGACCCCATGAATTGTAGCACGCCAGGCTTCCCTATGCATCACCAACTCCCAGAGTTCACTCAAACTCATGTCCATTGAGTAGGTGATGCCATCCAGCCATCTCATCCTCTGTTGTCCCCTTCGCTTCCTGCCCCCAATCCCTCCCAGCATCAGAGTCTTTTCCAATGAGTCAACTCTTCACATGAGGTGGCCAAAGTACTGGAGTTTCAGCTTTAGCATCATTCCTTCCAAAGAAATCCCAGGGCTGATCTCCTTCAGAATGGACTGGTTGGATCTCCTTGCAGTCCAAGGGACTCTCAAGAGTCTTCTCCAACACCACAGTTCAAAAGCATCATTCTTCAGTGCTCAGCTTTCTTCACGGTCCAACTCTCACATCCATACATGACTACTGGAAAAACCATAGCCTTGACTAGACGGACCTTTGTTGGGAAAGTAATGTCTCTGCTTTTGAATATGCTATATAGGTTGGTCATAACTTTCCTTCCAAGGAGTAAGTGTCTTTTAATTTCATGACTGCAGTCACCATCTGCAGTGATTTTGGAGCCCAGAAAAATAAAGTCTGACACTGTTTCCACTGTTTCCCCATCTATTTCCCATGAAGTGATGGGACAAAATGCCATGATCTTTGTTTTCTGAATGTTGAGCTTTAAGCCAACTTTTTCACTCTCCTCTTTTACTTTCATCAAGAGGCTTTTGAGTTCCTCTTCACTTTCTGCCATAAGGGTGGTGTCATTGGCATATCTGAGGTTATTGATATTTCTCCTGACAATCTTGATTCCAGCTTGTGCTTCTTCCAGCCCAGCGTTTCTCATGATGTAGTCTGCATATAAGTTAAATAAGCAGGGTGACAATATGCAGCCTTGACGTACTTCTTTTCCTATTTGGAACCAGTCTGTTGTTCCATGTCCAGCTGTAACTGTTGCTTCCTGAACTGCATATAGGTTTCTCAAGAGGCAGGTCAGGTGGTCTGGGATTCCCATCTCTTTCTCAGTTTTCCACAGTTTATTGTGATCCACACAGTCAAAGGCTTTGGCAGAGTCAATAAAGCAGAAATAGATGTTTTTCTGGAACTCTCTTGCTTTTTCCATGATCCAGTGGATGTTGGCAATTTGATTTTGGTTCCTCTGCCTTTTCTAAAACCAGCTTGAACATCTGGAAGTTCACAGTTCACGTATTGCTGAAGCCTGGCTTGGAGAATTTTGAGCATTACTTTACTAGTGTGTGAGATGAGTGCAATTGTGTGGTAGTTTGAGCATTCTTTGGCATTGCCTTTCTTTGGGATTGGAATGAAAACTGACCTTTTCCAGTCCTGTGGCCACTGCTGAGTTTTCCAAATTTGCTGGCATATTGAGTGCAGCACTTTCACAGCATCATCTTTCAGGATTTGAAATAGCTCAACTGGAATTCCATCACCTCCACTAGCTTTGTTCATAGTGATGCTTTCTAAGGCCCACTTGACTTCACTTTCCAGGATGTCTGGCTCTAGGTCAGTGATCACACCATCGTGCTTATCTGGGTCGTGAAGATCTTTTTTGTACAGTTCTTCTGTGTATTCTTGCCATCTCTTCTTAATACCTTCTGCTTCTGTTAGGTCCATACCATTTCTGTCCTTTATTGAGCCCATCTTTGCATGAAATGTTCTTTTGGTATCTCTAATTTTCTTGAAGAGCTCTCTAGTCTTTGCCATTCTGTTGTTTTCCTCTGTTTCTTTGCATTGATCACTGAGGAAGGCTTTCTTATCTCTTCTTGCTATTCTTCGGAACTCTGCATTCAGATGCTTATATCTTTCCTTTTCTCCTTTGCTTTTTGCTTCTCTTCTTTTCACAGCTATTTGTAAAGCCTCCCCAGACAGCCATTTTGCTTTTTTTGCATTTCTTTTCCATGGGGATGGTCTTGATTCCTGTGTCCTGTTCAGTGTCATGAATCTCCGTCCATAGTTCATCAGGTACTCTATCAGGTCTAGTCCCTTAAATCTGTTTCTCGCCTCCACTGTATAATTATAAGGGATTTGATTTAGGTCATACTTGAAGGTCTAGTGGACGAGAGGAGATACCACTCGCCCAAAGTAAGGAGCAGTGGCTGCACTTTGATGGAGCAGCCATGAAGAGATATCCCACGTCCAAGAGAAACCCAAGGAAGACGGTAGGTGTTGCAAGAGGGTATCAGAGGGCAGACACATTGAAACCATAATCACAGAAAACTAGTCAATCTAATCACATGGACCACAGCCTTGTCTAACTCAGTGAAACTAAGCCATGCCCATGGGGCAACCCAAGGTGGGCGGGTCATGGAGAGATCTGACAGAATGTGGTCCACTGGAGAAGGGAATGGCAAACCACTTCAGTATTCTTGCCTTAAGAACCCCATGAACAGTATGAAAAGGCAAAATGATAGGATACTGAAAGAGGAACTCCCCAGGTCAGTAGGTGCCCAATATGCTACTGGAGATCAGTGGAGAAATAACTCCAGAAAGAATGAAGGGATGGAGTCAAAGCAAAAACAATACCAAATTGTGGATGTGACTGGTGATATAAGCAAGGTCCGATGCTGTAAAGAGCAATATTGCATAGGAACTTGGAATGTTAGGTCCATGCTGCTGCAGCTGAGTCACTTCAGTTGTGTCCGACTCTGTGCAACCCCATAGACGGCAGCCCACCAGGATGCCCCATCCCTGGGATTCTCCAGGCAAGAACACTGGAGTGGGTTGCCATTTCCTTCTCCAATCCATGAAAGTGAAAAGTGAAAGTGAAGTCACTCAGTCATGTCTGGCCCTCAGCGACCCATGGACTGCAGCCTTTCAGGCTCCTCCATCCATGGGATTTTCCAGGCAAGAGTACTGGAGTGGGGTGCCATTGCCTTCTCTGTTAGGTCCATGGATCAAGGCAAATTGGAAGTGGTCAAAGAGGAGATGGCAAGAATGAAATTCAACATTCTAGGGATCAGCAAACTAAAATGGACTGGAGTGGGTGAATTTAATTCAGATAACCATTATATCTACTACTGTGGGCAGGAATCCCATAGAAGAAATGGAATAGCCATGATGGTCAAGAAAAGAGTCCAAAATGTAGTACTGGATGCAATCTGAAAAACGACAGAATGATCTCTGTTCATTTCCAAGGCAAACCATTCAATATCACAGTAATCCTAGCCTATGCCCCAACCAGTAATGCTGAAGAAGCTGAAGTTGAATGGTTCTATGAAGACCTACAAGACCTTTTAGAACTAACACCCAAAAAAGATGTCCTTTTCATTACAGGGGACTGGAATGCAAAGTAGGAAATCAAGACACACCTGGAGTAACAGGCAAATTTGGCCTTGGAGTACAGAATGAAGTAGGGCAAAGGCTAATAGAGTTTTGCCAAGACAATGCACTGGTCATAACAAACACCCTCTTACAACAACACAAGAGAAGACTCTATACATGGACATCACCAGAAAGTCAACACGGAAGTCAGATTGATTATATTCTTTGCAGCCAAAGATGGAGAAGCTCTATACAGTCACCAGAAACAAGACTGGGAGCTGACTGTGGTTCAGATCATGAACTCCTTATTGCCAAATTCAGACAAAGGATTAATCGCCAGAATATATAAATGGGTCATACAACTCAATATTAGGAAAATAAACAATCCAATCAAAAAAAAAAAAAGGCAGACTATCTAAACAGACATTTCTTCAAAGAAGACATACAGATGGCCAATAAACACAAGAAAATATGCTCAATATCACTAAGTATTAGAGACAGGCAAGCCACAACTACTATGAGGTATCGCCTCACACCAGTCAGAATAGCCATCATTAAAAAATCTACAAACAATAAATGCCAGAGGGGATGTGGAGAAAAGTGAACCCTCCTACACTGTTAGCAGGAATGTAGACTGATACAGTCCTTACAGAGAACCGTATGGAGATTACTGAAAAAGCTAGGAATAAATCTACCATATGATCCAGCAACCCCACTACTGGGAATATACCCTGAAGCGAAGTGAAGTGAAGTCGCTCAGTCGTGTCCGACTCTTTGCGACCCCATGGACTGTAGCCTACAAGGCTCCTCTGTCCATGGAATTTTCCAGGCAAGTGTACTGGAGTGGGTTGCCAAAAGACACACATACCCCAGTGTTCATAGCAGCACTGTTTACAATAGCTAGGACACGGAAGCAACCTAGATGTCCATCAAAAGATGAATGGATAAAGAAGATGTGGTACATATATACCACGGAATATCACTCAGTCCTAAGAAGGAATGAATTTGAGTCAGTTTCAGTGAGGTAGAGGAACCTAGAGTCTGTTATACTGAGTGAAGTAAGTAAGTAAAGAGAAGGCTGAGCGCTGAAGAACTGATGCTTTTGAATTGTGGTGTTGGAGAAGACTATTTAGAGTCCCTTGGACAGCAAGGGGATCAAACCAGTCCATCCTAAAGGAAATCAACCCTGACTATTCATTGGAAAGACTGATGCTGAAGCTGAAGCTCTAATACTTTGGCCACCTGATGCAAAGAGCTGACTCATTGAAAAACACCCTATGCTGGGGAAGACTGAAAGCAAAAGGCAAAGAGGGCAGCAGAGGATGATGGCTAGATAGCACCCCTTACTCAATGGACATGAATCTGAGCAAACTCCGGGAGATACTGAAGGACAGGGAATCCTGGTGTGCTGAAGTCCACGGGGTCACAGATAGTTGGACACGACTTAACGACTGAACAACAAGAGCAACACAGAATCTAGAAAAATGATACTGATGAACCTAGTTGCAAGGAAGGGAGACACAGCTGTAGATAATGGACTTGCAGACACAACGGGGGAGGGACAAACTGGGACGAAAGGAGAAAGTGGCATCACCATATGTCAACCCCAGGTGTAGGACGCAGCTGGTGAGAAGCTGCTGTGTAGCGCAGGGAGCCCAGCCTGCTGCTCCGTGATGACCCGGAGGGGTGAGATGAGGGGAGAAGAGGGAAACTAGGGAGGGAGGGATGTGTGTATAATTATGAATGATCTGAGTTGTTGTATGGCAGAAACCAAAACAGCATTGTAAAATTTTTTTAAATACTTAAATTAAAAAATTAATAAAACAAACTGATGTTAGACAATCTGGCAGAAGCATTCTGTTGTTCAAAGTGGTTTTCGATTTCTTTTATGACACGGACCCTTCTACGATATGGGAACTGAAACTAAAGCAAAGAGTGGAAGGATTGGGCCATATAGAAACATTTATAGAGAAATAAAAAAGCCAGAGGCAGACAGAAATTGTGATGTATTTCTGTAAAGTTACACTGAGTATGCCTGCAGTTCTGTCTCCCCTTCTACCTCCTCCTATTCTTCCAGCTTTACCACCTGGTGAGACCTCAAGACCAACCCCTCCTATTCCTCCTCCTCTCTAGCCTACCCACTGTGAAGAGGATGAAGGAAAAGACCTTATGAATAGTAATCATCATGACAGTTAATAAGCTTATCTGTTGTGTATGTGTGTTGAGTGTCTTCGTATATAAACCTAATCAATGTAAGTCAAGGACTATATGACATGTTTTTGTCCCATAATCATCACTACTTAAGTTATCTGTCGTGTAGAACATGGTGTGCAAAGACTTGTATTGAAGTGTACAGCTTATCCTTACATGTGCAGAAGGTGCTGCTGCTAAGTCACTTCAGTTGTGTCCGACTCTGTGCCACCCCATGGACGGCAGCCCATGAGGCTCCCCCATCCCTGGGATTCTCCAGGCAAGAACACTGGAGTGGGTGTGCATAAGATGAGAGATATGTAAAATTAAGAATGTGTTAGTTTCCCTGTTTTATAACTTTTCTTTGAAAGAATTACATGACTGTCCAATACAGCCCTCTCTCTAGTAATTGGAAAAACTTCATATCAGCTTATCATCACAGGTGCTATTTTCTTTTTTAATGTGACAACGCCTCCAATACTGTATTATGAATATGACTGTAATACTGTGTGGCATAAACATTTTAGAATGGTTCATTCATTGGTGTATAGGCTAAAGCAATCACGTTGCTGCTCTGTTATTAATGCATGAATCATTGTGCCTGTAAATAAATGTGTTTTTCTTTTTCACATTATCTTTTTATTTTTGATGCCTACTGTTAGTAGTATCTATCACATCCCCAGTGTTTTGTACCATGTCTTACATACTGACACAGGTACTGACAGGTAATTCATCTTTTAAACAGATTACAAATTTCTGTTATTGATAAATACAGTGCGTGTGTGTTTTTGCTAAGTTGCTTCACTTGTGTCTGACTCTTTGCAACCCCATGGACTATAGCCCTCCAGGCACCTCTGTTCATAGGATTCTCCAGGCAGGAATACTGGAGTGGATTTCCAATTTCTTCTCCAAGGGATCTTCCCAACCCAGGGATTGAACCCATGTCTCCTGCATTAGCACGTGGATTCTTTACCACTGAGCCACCAGGGAAGCCCCACTTACCTTCATGACAATCTTATCATTTAAAATCTAGTTCATGCTATTTTGGGAGCCTTTTGAGGTAAGTGTGTGGGGATTGTTTCACATAAAAGTATCCAGTGGATTTATCCTGATGAGCATATCATTTCTCCAGTGCTGCTCTTATGTAAGAGGTTGTCTAAAGTGGGGAGGTAGTATTGGGAGCTTGAATTTCAGTTTCACAATACAACTGTTCACTTTTCTTTCAGTCTTTCCCCTGACTTGGGCTATGGGCTTTACATCCTTCCTGTGGAATAACTTTACAGAGAATCACAGCCTCATAGCCCATGATGTATTAGTGCTCCAAAACAGATTAAATCCCTGGAGCACAATTTATTTAGCTTCCTTCATGCCTCCCTCTAACCAGAGGAATTACTGCAACTTCTCGGGTAAAATACTATATGTAATTAATCGGGGAACAGGAATAATCTTCATAAACTATAACAGATGAGGGATGATTCCTGGTCTGTGTCCTGCCAATTTACAAACTCTTATTTGAGAGCTGTGTGGTGCTGAAAGGTATACATGCCAACTGGTGCTCAGTCAGTTCCACAGGCAGCAGACCTCAAATACCAACATCCTTCATTTGCCATCACGGTAAATACCCAGCAACAGCTCTGTTGACAACTGAACAGAGTCCAAAATGATCGCATCTTAGGGAGATCCTTGGAAAATTCATAGTATTATTTATTTATACATTGAAGCAGGATTTTTCTAAAGTTTTTTTTTTAATTAAAACATAAAAGTTAGCTATACAGAGCAATTTATGAATAAAAATGGCATTCCTAAATGATTATGTTCCATGGGTTTTATTTTTATCGGTGGTGGGGAAAGACAATAGACCAAAAGAGTGTAGAGATTAAGAGCAGGTGGAAGAGTTGTGGGTGCTGGTTGGCCGAACCACTTGTGAGCTGGGTGACACGGTATCCATCACATAGGGTGGGGGTGGGGTGGTGGGGGTGGTGGTGAAAGCCAAGGAGATAGTAAAGCATTTAATAAGACCTTCAGCAACCTTATTGAAATTCATTCCAAAGACAAAATGTCTCAGGCTCCTAGCCCTCAGACCTACAGGATCAGAAACTCTGATGGTGGGACCAGCCATTTCTGTTTTACAAACTCTGAGGCTCACTATGGCTCACATTTGTTCGAGAAGCCCTATTTCAGTCAGCAGCCTTCAAAATGGTCTCCTGGGGTTCACCTGGGTTCCTCTGAACTCTTTTCTCCATACAGCAGTTGATATTAAAGGTCCCAAGTCAATCTAAAACCCTTCCACTGCTTCTAAAGCTTCCACTGCACCTAAATAAATCCCACACGCCTTACGGGGGAGCTGCTGCAGCCCCCTGCCTGCCTCTCTGCTTTTATCTTGTGTTTCTCCCCCTTGTTTATACCCTTCCAGTCACACTGCTCCTTTATATTCCTGGAACACTGGAAGATTGTTCCGCCTCAGGGCCCTTCTGTGTCCTCTGCCTGGAACTTGCCCCTCCACGCTTCTCCCCCGCCTAATCTGTAGGCAGTGCCTTCTTGTAATTCAGGTCTCAGTATCAATGTCACCTCCCCAGTCACCTCCCTTCCCCCATCAATTTCTATCTGACCTAGTTTTTATTGTCTTCAAAGCAGCTACCACAATCTGAAATAATTTCACTTGCTTGTAAGCTCCCTGAGAGCAGGAAGCATGTCTGCCTCTGTTGAGTAAATATTTGTTGATAAGTAAATATTTGTTAGATGAACACAGTTGTTCTTGGAGCTCTAGTATGTGGTAGAGCTGAGATGACCCAATGTCCTCTCTGTCCCCTTCAAATGTGTCCTGAGTGCATGTGGTCCCCAGCTTCAGAAGTTGGGTCTGATAAAATAACATTCCTTATTAAGCCACTTCTTAATATGCCAAGATATTCATGTCTTACTAGCTAGACTACACCAATTTCCTTACTGATATTAAGAAAAATATCAATGATTATGATATGACATCAATTCTGTATGGAATCTAAAAAGAAAGGATACAAATGAACTTACTTACAAAGCAGAAATAGATTCACAGACTTAGAGAACCAACTTATGGTCCCCACTTGCCCAGGGGGGTAAGGGTGTGGGGGATAGATTGGGAATTTGGGATTGACATGTACACATTGCTATATTTAAAATAGATAACCACCAAGAACCTACTGCAAAAAAAAGTAAAATTAAAAAAAAAATGTCAACGACCAAATTACTTTTAAAAATAAATAAGCAATAATTCAATAAACAAAGTCATCTAAGTTGTTTTTCATGGAACTCAATGAAGGTACTTTCATTTTGATTTGAAAATATTAAGCCTAAAAATATTTTCACTCTAATTTTTTCAAATTTCCTTGAGTAAACCATTATTCAACATGGTCAGCTACAGCAGGTCCCCTTCCTGTAGCAGAGAACAGTATTAAGGACAAAGCTGTGTTATGAGAAGGACCTAGTTTCCAATATTTGTACCAGCATTTAACATTCTGTGACCTTGGTTGATTTTTTCAAACCCTAAAAACCCAGTTTCCTCATCCACAGAACTTGGCTCACAATAAATTACAGCAGAGTGGGTTATGAGCATTAAGTTGGGTAACATTTGTGAAAATGACTAATCACAGTTACAATTTTTAGAGCAACAATTCACATCAAATGTTCTGCTAGGCTGTTAACATGTTAGCACTTCCTCATTCACTATAAGACAATATTATTCCCATTTTACAGAAATTGAGAATGAAGAATTAATTTTCCCAAGATCAGAAAGCTGTAAGCATCAGCACTGGGCTTTCAAATTTAGGTCTGTCCAACTCAAAGGCTCTTGTCATTAGCCCCAGTCCCTACTGCTCGTGAAATACCAAACACAGGTGCTACCATGCGGCAGGCAGAAATGTAGGCTCATCTTCCCACACCTTTCCAACATGCCCCTGATCCTTCTGCTGTTCTGTACCACTGTATGGATATCTGTCTGGACGTTCTGTTTCACTGAATATTTCTTAAGTTTTTCCTTTTGATGGAAAACGATCCCAGTGATCTGAGAGAAGATATTTAGAATTATTCCATCTTAAAGGAGAACTCACACAACTGCCTATACATACTTAATTGCCCATCCTTGTTTCAGGAAATGTCACTTATATATTGTGTTCATGGTAGCTTACTTGTCTATACCATGTGATGTTCTATTAGCGGAAACAACAAGGGGTTTGGGGTCAAATGTCCAGGGCCCGAGAATTCATCTCCGCCATTGTCTAGCTCTGTGACTTTGCACACATCTTATTCCCTCTCTGAGCGTTTTTCCTCATGTACAGACTGGGGAGAACAACCCACCCCTTAAAATGTTTGCGACGCTTAACCCCTGGCACATCATGGGTATTAAATAAACAGTAAAGCCCTTCTTTCCATCGCTTTGCCCTGCCCACTCTGCAAGCTCTGCTGCTTCAAGCCTCTGTAGGCATACAGAATGTCTCTGTTTTCTATGTGAACACAGCATTTTGATAATACTTTAAAATAATGGAATTTGTTTGTGAAATGAATGCTGCATGACCAGGGGGCTATCCCGGGAGGTGATGGTTATTTCAGTGACAGGTCACTGATGAAGGAAGCAGGAGAAGGCTGCTTTTGGAACTGCTCTTAGAGCCATTTTCTGAGTCATGCAAAAGCGGCCTCATGATTTGATGTTCTTTTTTTTTCAAATGATGTTATTTTTTTTTTGCTACTTTATTGGAGCTCCTCCTTATCCCAAATGTAAGTCTGTGCTCAGTTCTGGCATGGTAAAAATTTTAAAATATTTTTGACAAAAAGAAAACAAAATCACACACACACACATATATATATATATAGAGAGAGAGAGAGGGAGAGATTTTAACTGTGTTCTTTGTTTATTGCCTTGGGTTCAAAATTATTCTTCTATTTCTAAAGATCATGATTACCACAAAAGGATAAAGGTTTGAAATCAGGAAATATTTTAACAATCTAAAGATAATTCCCGAAGACAAGTTCCACCACTGATCTGGCACAATGGAAGCAATGCAGATATTTAGGTATAGCCTCTAATGGTGACTATTTTGAAGGGAACTTTATTTGAATTTGTGTGTTCAAGTTAGACTGTTAATTGTAAAAATTTATCTAATATGAAACTCAGCATATAAATAGTGCAATCAATTCAACAGGATTTATTGCATATGCCACACAAGCTAAAATTATTGCAGAAGAAAATGCTTTCAATTGCTGTCTGGAAACTTTTTACACTATATGTTCTATCAGTAATAGAATTTGAGTGTGTACCCCAAATTCATATACAGTTAATTTATTTATAAATCACATACATATTTTTAAAGTTGTAATCATTTACATGTATTTATCATGTACCTGCACTGTGAAACAGACAACAGTAGAAATTGTGGGGCATAAATGTGTGTGTATACATACACACATGTCAATATATTTTCTCTTTATCTCAATGAAACACCTTGTGTGTATGTGACATGTAAGCATCCATCCTGGAGACCACTGAATTAAGATAATAATGATTGTGATAAAGGGGCTAAGACTCCTTTTGCTTTTTTGTTTTGCATATAGAGTCTGTTTTTTTTTTTAACATTTTATTGTATTGGGGTATAGCCAATTAACAAACAATGCTGTGATAGTTTCAATTAAACAGCAAAGGGGACTAAGCCACACATATACATGTATCCATTTCCCCGCAAACTCCCCTCCCACCCTGGCTGCCACATAAACAGAGTTCCCTGTGCTATACAGTAGGTCCTTCTAGGTTATCCATTAAATGCAGCAGTGTGTACTGGCCATCTTCAACTCCCTAACTATCCTTTCCCCTTATTCTTCCCCCCCAGCAACCACAAGTTCATTCATTCTCGACTATAACTCTGTGGAAGACTCCCTTTTCGAAATGCTCATTATACGAAATTGTTATCTTTCATCTGTTTAGCAACTTTCATTCAGTTCAATTTAGTCGCTCAGTCACGTCCAACTGCTTGTGACACCACGGACTGCAGCACGCCAGGCTTCCCTGTCCTTCACCATCTCCTGGAGCTTGCTCAAACTCATGTCCATTGAGTTGGATATGCCATCCAACCATCTCATCCTCTGTCATCCCCTTCTCCTCCCACCTTCAATCTTTCCCAGCATCAGGGTCTTTTCAAATAAGTCGGTTCTTCACGTCAGGTGGCCAAAGGATTGGAGTTTCAGCTTTGGCATCAGTCCTTCCAATGAATATTCAGGACTGATTTCCTTTAGAATGGACTGGTTGGATCTCCTTGCAGTCCAAGGGACTCTCAAGAGTCTTCTCCAATACCACAGTTCAAAAGCATCAATTCTTCGGCTCTCAGCTTTCTTTATAGCTCAACTCTCACATCCATACATGACTACTGGAAAAACCATAGCTTTGACTAGATGGACCTTTGTTGGCAAAGTAATGTCTTTGTTTTTTAATATGCTGTTTAGGTTGGTCATAGCTTTTCTTCCAAAGAGCAAGTGTCTTTTATAGCTGCAGTCACCATCTGCAGTGATTTTGGAGCCCCTCAAAAATAAAATCTCTCACTGTTTCCATTGTTTCCCCATCTATCTGCCATGAACTGATGGGACCAGATGCCATGGTTTTCATTTTTTGAATGTGAGTTTTAAGTCAGCTTTTCCACTCTCCTCTTTCATTTTCATCAAGATGTTCTTTAGTTCTTCTTCACTTTATGCCATAAGGATGGTGTCATTCTCGTATCTGAGGTCATTGATATTTCTCCCAGCAATCGTGATTCCAGTTTGCACTTCATCCAGCCTGGCATTTCGCATGATGTACTCTGCATATCAGTTAAATAAGCAGGGTGACAATATACAGCCTTGACGTACTCCTTTCCAGATTTGGAACCAGTCTGTTGTTCCATGTCCAGTTCTAACTGTTGCTTCTTGACCTGCATACAGACTTCTCAGAAGGCAGGTCAGGTGGTCTGGTATTCTCATCTCTTGAAGAATTTTCCAGTTTGTTGTGATCTACACAGTCAAAGGCTTTGGTGTAATCAATAAAGCAGAAGATGTTTTTCTGGAATTTTCTTGCTTTTTCTATGAACCAATAGAAGCTGGCAATTTGATCTGTGGTTCCTCTGTTTTTTCTAAATCCAGCTTGAACATCTGGAAGTTCATAGTTAACGTACTGTTGAAGCCTGGCTTGGAGAATTTTGAACATCTTTGCTAGCTTGTGAGACGAGTGCAATTGTGCAGCAGTTTGAACATTCTTTGGCATTGCCCTTCTTCGGGATTGGAATGAAAACTGACCTTTCCCAGTCCTATGGCCACTGCTGAGTTTTCCAAATTTGCTGGCATACTGAGTGTAGCACTTTAACAGCATCATCTTTTAGAATTTGAAATAGCTCAACTGGAACTCCATCCCCTCCATTAGCTTTGTGCATAGTGATGCTTCCTAAGGCCCACTTGACTTTGCATTCCAGGATGCCTGGCTCTAGGTGAGTGATCACACCATCATGGTTCTCTGGGTCGTGAAGCTCTTTTTTGTACAGTTCTTCTGTGTATTCTTGCCACCTCTTCTTAATATCTTCTGTTTCTGTGAGGTCCATACCATTTCAATCCTTTTTTGTGCCCATCTTTGCATGAAATGCTCTGTTGGTATCCTTAATTTTCTTGAAGAGATCCCATTCTATTGTTTTCCTCTATTTCTTTGCATTGATCACTGAGGAAGGCTTTCTTATCTCTCCTTGCTATTCTTTGGAACTCTGCATTCAATGGGGTATATCTTTCCTTTTCTCCTTTGTTTGCTTCTCTTCTTTTCTCAGCTCTTTGTAAGGCCTCCTCAGACCACCATTTTGTCTTTTACATTTCTTTTTCTTGGGGACAGTCTTGATCAATGCCTCCTGTACAATGTCATGAACCTCCATCCATAGTTCTTCAGGAACTTTTTAAGATCTAATCCCTTGAATCTATTTGTCACTTCAACTGTATAATCATAAGGGATTTGATTTAAGTCATACCTGCATGGTCTAGTGGTTTTCCCTCCTTTCTTCACTTTAAGATCTGAATTTTGCAATAAGGAGTTCATGATCTGAGCCAGAGTCAGCTCCTGGTCTTATTTTCTGCTGATTGTATAGAGCTCCTCTAGCTTTGGCTGCAAAGAATATAATCAGTCTGGTTTCAGTACTGACCATTTGCCGATGTCCATGTGTAGAGTCTTCTCTTGTGTTGCTGGAAGAGGGTGTTTGCTATGACAATGCATTCTCTTGGCAAAACTCTGTTAGCCTTTGCACTGCTTTATTTTGTACTCCAAGGCCAAATTTGCCTGCTACTCTAGGTATTTCTTGACTTCCTACTTTTGCACTCCAGTCCCTATGATGAAAAGGACATCTTTTGGGGCTGTTAGTTCTAGAAGGTCTTGTATGTCTTCATAGAACCATTCAACTTCAGCTTTCAGCCTTACTACTTGGGGCATAGGCTTGGATTACTGTGATATTGAATGGTTTGCCTTGGAAACGAACATAGATCATTCTGTCATTTTTGAGACTGCATCCAATAACTGCATTTCAGACTCTTTTGTTGACTATGAGGGCTACTCCATTTCTTCTAAGAGATTCTTGCCTTATAGTAGATATAATATAGTACATTATGTCTACTGTAGTAGATATAATGGTCATCTGAATTAAATTTACCCATTCCAGTCCATTTTAGTTCACTGATTCCTAAAATGTTGATGTTCACTCTTGCCATCTCCTGTTTGAGCACTTCTAACTTACCTTGATTCATGGACCTAACATTCCCGATTCCTATGCAATGTTGCTCTTTACAGCATAGGACCTTGCTTCTATCAACAGTCACATCCACAACACATGTTGTTTTTGCTTTGGCTCCATCCTTTCATTCTTTCTGGAGTTAGTTCTCCACTGATCTCCAGTAGCATATTGGGCACCTACCAGCCTGGGGAATTCATCTTTCAGTGTCATATCTTTTTGCCTTTTCATACTGTTCATGGGGTTCTCAAGACAAGAATACTGAAGTGGTTTGCCATTCTCTTCTTCAGTGGACCACGTTTTGTCAGAACTCTCCACCAGGACCTGTCTGTCTTGGGTGGCCCTACACAGCATGGCACATAGTTTCATTGAGTTAGACAAGGCTGTGGTCCATGTGATCAGTTTGATTAGTTTTCTGAGATTGTGGTTTTCATTCTACCCTCTGATGGAGAAGGATAAGAGGCTTATGGAAGCTTCCTGATCGGAGAGACTGACTGTGGGGGCAACTTTCATTACCTATACTGTAATTCACAGAAGATTCACTAAGAGTGCAATTTAGGAGGTAATGCTTTAGTGAAATTAATTTATCACTAGAAGTTGGCATCACAGACTCAATGGACATGAGTTTGAGCAAGGTCCAGGAGATGGTGATGGACAGGGAAGCCTGGCATAAAGCAGTCCATGGGGTCACAAAGAGTTGAACATGACTGAGTGACTGAACAACAACAACAACAAGAAGACAAAGCTTAACAAAGTTGTAAACACTGCATGTTGAGCTGACATGAGACCCTATAAAATAGTGTGACACTGTAAAGATTTAAGGGGACACTTCCGCATCATATGAAAAGGGACCGGTCAGATACAACTTTGACTACAGTGATCAAAGGCAGGTCATGCTGGGAACTGACTCTTGTTAGACTGTGAGTCCTACAGAAACAAAGACTCAATTGGTGTTTCCAGCCGAAAAGTCTGTTGTAGGTGCATCAGTCTTTGAAACAACCTCACATGCCTATAAAACAACACTGGTACGAGAAGCAAGTGAACTATAAAAATAATGGCAAGAGACAAAGGAAAGTAATGTGACCATCTGTCTCAATATTTGTGTGTGAAGGCATATTGCCCTCAGTCACTAAAATATGCTTCCTCAAAGTTACCAAAAGATAATTATATTCATAAATCCAAAGGATCTGAAAGACAAAAGATTACTTCTTACTTCAAATGCCATTTCATAGCAACATTTGGTGCAACAAGCTAATTCAAACAATTTCTTAAAGTTCCCGTATTAGAAGATAATATACATTTCATAATGTTTAAAGTCCATTTCAATTTATGAAAACATTTTCTAAAATAACTACGTCAGAGTAAGAAGCTTGGTTTCTTATATAAAAAACTAAAAGTTATAATGAAGAAGGAAAAAAGAATACAATTTTAAATTATGTTTTATAAAATTTTTCAGTTCACGCTGAATAACAATGAGCTACTAGAAATAAATAAGAGCAGATTTGATAGGCTGCAATAAAAACACTTCAATGCATTTTTAAATGGCTTTTAAATTTATTCAAAATAAAATTTTAATTGATAAATTCTAATTTATTAGAATTAATAAAATTCTAAATTTTAAAATTCTAAAATTTGTTAGAATTTTATTCTAACAAATAAAATTCAAATTTCTTGAATCCTTACCTTGCCATATTTCTGGGCATAAGATCCTGTGAGCAGTGAGTGGAAAACAATGATGGTTTCATCCAAGTCCCAGACAAACACACGCTGGAGAAAAAGATAAAAACCAGAGAACCATTAAGTTCTAAGGAAAGAGAAATCTCTTTACGGGTAGAAAGCACCTTGCTTTATTGTTGGCTATAATCTTGACACTACCGTATAGAAAACTGAGTCCCTTGGACAGCAAGGAGATCAAATCAGTCAATCCTACAGGAAATCAACCTTGAATATTCATGGAAGGGCTGATGTTAAAGCTGAAGCTCCAATACTTTGGCCACATGATGTAAAGAGCTGACTCTGGAAAAGACCCTGATGCTGGGAAAGATTGAGGGCAGGAGGAGAAGGGGCCAACAGAGGATGAGATGGTTGGTTGGTATCACTGTCTCAATGCACATGAGTTTGAGCAAACTCTGGGAGATAATGAAGGACAGGGAAGCCCGGAGTGCTGCAGTTCATGGGGTCACAAAAACTTGGACACAACTTAGTGGCTGAACAACAAATGCTACTCTATTATTTTTTTTCCCCCAAATTTGCCAGATTTATTTCCTGTAAAACCTAGAAGGAAGAGAGACAAATAAATATAATAAGCTTAATTCAGATGTCCTAATTTGAAAGAACTCATCCAAATGTTTACTTGCACTTAATTTCCAAAAAGACAAATTTGGATTTTATGATAAAAGTGTGCTTTTACAAAATTTTAGATGATGAAGTTTAGCAATTCATGCAAAGAATTAATTTTTTTTCTGATTAAAAAAGTAATAATCATGTTTTAAAAAAAGAATCAGGCACTCAGAAGGAAAAACAAAATGGAAATCATCTTTAGCTTACTATATTTAGGTAGTAACTACTATCACTGCATTTAGGTAGCTCTTTTTTCAGTATTGCAAATATACACTTGTGAAAACAGCATCAAACAATATACACTATTTTACTTTAAGAATTAAACTTTTAAAATATTTAAAAGAATCAATGAGTAATCCCTAAATACAAATTGTTAAGTGTGGACCTTTGGGTCACATTAGGTGATAAGATATGTTGTTTGGCCTGCACACTGTTTTGAAAGATTTCAAATAATTGATCAACATTTTGAGATTAGACTTCTCGCAAAGTTCAGGGTTCTGACTGCAGTGGACAAACTTCTGATCTGTAGCAATGCTGGCTGACCTTCCATGGGACAGTGATGCAGGGGCCCCTTGAGACTGGCCAGTGCTTCCTCTTCTTCAAAATCTGCAGGCTCCCTAGCCCAGCTCACTCCAATCATCTCTGCCTTCCAGAAGGCATTTTAATCTGCTACTGTTGTTGTTCACATTGTCAACTACAAATTGGCACTTACCAAGAGCACTGCCAATGACTGAACAACAAAAGCATTTGCCATCTGCCTCTACAGAGACTGAACCCCAGGCTGCTATAAGCTGTTGGTCTTCAACAACCTCTGAGGGAGTTATGGTGGAATGAGGCACCCTATGCTCCAGGGAATCTGGTAGGACAGGTCTTTAGATAGTTGGATGTTTTTAGGAACAGATTTTATGGCCTCAGTCTTTGCATCTCTTCATGTTCAGTTCAGTTCAGTCGCTCAGTCATGTCTGACTCTCTGCAGCCTGATGGACTGCAGCATGCCAGGCCTCCCTGTCCATCACCAACTCCCGGAATTTACCCAAACTCATGTCCATTGAGTCAGTGATGCCATCCAACCATCTTGTCCTCTGTCGTCCCCTTCTCCTCCCACCTTCAATCTTTCCCAGCAGTAGGGTCTTTTCCAAAGAGTCAGTTCTTCGCATCAGGTGGCCAAAGTATTGGAGTTTCAGCTTTAGCATCAGTCCTTCCAAAGAACACCCAGGACCGATCTCCTTTAGAATGGACTGGTTGGATCTCCTTGCAGTCCAAGGGACTCTCAAGAGTCTTCTCCAACACCACAGTTCAAAAGCATCAATTCTTCAGCACTCAACTTTCTTTATAGTCCAATTCTCACATCCATACATGACTACTGGAAAAACCATAGCTTTGACTAGACGGACCTTTGTTGGCAAAGTAATATCTCTGCTTTTCAGTATACTATCTAGGTTGGTCATAACTTTCCTTCCAAGGAGTAAGCGTCTTTTAATTTCATGGCTGCAATCACCATCTGCAGTGATTTTGGAGCCCCCAAAAATAAAGTCTGACACTGTTTCCACTGTTATCGCATCTATTTGCCATGAAGTGATGGGACCAGATGCCATGATCTTAATTTTCTGAATGTTGAGTTTTAAGCCAACTTTTTCACTCTCCTCTTTAACTTTCATCAAGAGGCTCTTTAGTTCTTCTTCACTTTCTGCCATAAGGGTGGTGTCATTGGCATATCTGAGGTTATTGATATTTCTCCTGGCAATCTTGATTCCAGCATGTGCTTCATCCAGTCCAGTGTTTCTCCTGATGTAGTCTGCATATAAGTTAAATAAGCAGGGTGACAATATACAGCCTTGAAGTACTCCTTTCCCAGTTTGGAACCAGTTGTTGTTCCTTGTCCAGTTCTAACTGTTGCTTCTTGACCTGTATATAGATTTCTCAGGAGGCAGGTCTCGTGGTCTGATATTTCCATCTTTTGTTGTGATCCATACAGTCAAAGGCTTTGGCATAGTCAATAAAGCAGAAGTAGATGTTTTTCTGGAACTCTTGCTTTTTCGATGATCCAACGGATGTTGGCAATTTGATCTCTGGTTCCTCTGCCTTTTCTAAATCCAGCTTCAACATCTGGAAGTTCACGGTTCACATACTGTTGAAGCCTGGCTTAGAGAATTTTGAGCATGTCTAGAGAAGCACTAAATCCCTTCATGGTGACATCAGATCCTTATGACCAACAAAAAACCTTTTGTAAAATGAGTGCTTAATGGTATTGAACTCCCCCTTCACCAAAACCTTATATATTGACCTTCCCCCACTGCCGCTAAGGAGCAGTCTCTCAGAGCTCTCTAAGATGCTGCCTCCGGGGCAGCAGTCCTCATTTTGCTCCAAATAAAACTTAACTCGCAACTTTCAAGTTGTGCATCTTTTTTAGTTGAAAACATCAAGGAAGTGATGTCTTAGGAAGTGGTACAATGACTATTCCTTGACCTTACTAAATCTGAAGATTAAACTTTTTTTCATAATTAAAATACTCAGTTATATAAGAAGTAGCACATTATGGTTAAGAACAGTTTCTTCTGATTTTTGTAATAAAAATCAGCCTGCTTAGTATGAATATATTTCAAGAAATCCATCCCAACTTGAGAAAATGTCACAGATATAAACATTTTACCATATGTATCAAATGATTAGAATTTTTCTCATTATCCAATGACCACCTTTCCTTTCCAAGTTACTGTCTTCAATTTTGTATTATAATGGATGAAATCTCCAATTTTATAGCTGTGAAATGCCAGCTTCCATGTAGGTCCACTCATTTCATGATACGTCTTTTTCTTTTAAGTTTGAAACTTCATGAAACTATAAAGTATAGAACATACCCAACAGAATAAAACACCTATTACGTCTGTTAAAGATAAGTCAGCATACCTCCAGGTCACTGTCAGGAGGCGGGGAGGGATTATTTTTCCGGCCTCTTCCTCGGGACTTTGACCCAGAACTCCTGCACGTTCTCTCATCAAGATCTTTGATGGGTGTGGAGGGGCTTTGAACAGTATCAAACTCTCCTGTAAATAACATAAATTGTTCAAGAAGAGCACTTTATTTTTAGATCAGGTATAAGTCTTCATTATGAATTATCTTAACAAAAAGCTCCTTATGACCAAAAAAGAAAGAAAGAAAAGATATAATCCCAAATACACAAAAATCCTAATTTAGTAAAAAAATTTTGCAGGTCACATCATTTTCTCCTAGATTCGATATATGTGAGCTATTAAACCTGAACACCTTTTGTACTCCAGATGCTCTCAACTTGCCTGTCTCTATCCCCACCTACATGTTTATCTAAATTTAGATCTGTTCGCAACTCCTTATGTCAGAAGAGAAGATCCCATTCCTCCACATTCAAGTATGACTTCTGAGCCTCACCTACTGGGAAACCATGTTCCACTGCTCAAACTCTCTTATCTTCCCTTCAACCTCTCCCTTTCCTGGGGTGAGGGGGTGGTTCAGGCACAGACAAATTAAAAAGTCCTTCCCTTTAACCTTGCATCTATAGAAACTATTTACTGGCTATCTTTTCTTTTTAAAGGATCGTCTCTTAAAAGAACAGGGCATTCTAGTCCTGTCCAATAGAAATATAATGTGAGCCATGAATGTAACCACACATAAAATTTTAAATGTTCTAGAAGCTGCATTTAAAAAAATGTAAAAAGCAACATGTAAAATTATTTTTATTCTTACATGTTAATTGCTCTAATATATTCAAAACATCATTTCAACCTATAATAAATATGAATATGGTATGTTTTACATAATTTGTTTTGCACACTAAGTCTTCGAAATCCACTTAGAGCGGACTTGGATCTGTAGTAGCTACATGTGCCTACTAGGCCCCTGCAATGGAGCTAGTACAGACTGAAGTTGCTGGCTACAGAACTGAATGTCACATTTGTCTCTACTTTCTGACATCTCATTTGTCATAATCCAGCTTTAGTTTACCAAAACTCTAACAAAACTATTCTTAGCCACAGTCTCCAAAAGCCACTTAAATGACACACACAATAATAGATAGACCCAGTCTTTACCTTCCTGGATCTCTGTGCTACACATGATCAATCCTCTTAAACACCACCTCTTCAGAACCACTTAGTAGCTGATACTCTGCTAGAATCTTCTAGAATTTTTTCCATGAGTCCTTCTCTGTCTAGGAGACACGGACTCCTTTTCTTCCTACCATTCCTCACATGCTGGGATTTAGTAGTTCTATCTTTTGGTCATTTTCCCCACTCCACACCATGTGGGCAATCTAACCCTCTCATAGGTTAGTCACTTTCTACTCAAAGATGCATACATCATACTGGGTCAAATCCTATGTTTCGACTTTATGTTTGGGTTCTGCATGTCCCGCAGATACCTGAAAGTTTGACATGTCTAAAGCTAAGTGATGGAGCACTTGATGAGTTGGAGAGCATGGAGCAGTGGCAGATCTGTGAGGAAGGTTTTAAGATAAACTGAGGCAACAGCGAGGTACAGTAAAACCTCACAAGTAACAAGAGTCCAACTTACCGTACGACTTCAAGTGTTTTATTCAATCTCCCTGAATCTCAGTTTCTTTGTATATTAAAACATCAGTAATAGCAGCTACCTTTTATTACCAAGGTAAATCTAATTTACACTTAATTTAAATCATATGCATAAAGTTAAAATGTCTAGGAGAATCCAACGGCAAATAATATCAAAGTTACACAGTTTTTAAATATAAAGATGTTATGACTCTCCTGTTGTTGTTTTTGTAGCTGTTTAGTTGCTGAGTCATGTCTGACTCTTTCTGATCCTATGGACTGTAGCCACCAGGCCTCTCTATCCATGGGATTTCCCAGGCAAGAATACTGGAGTGGGTGGCCATTTCCTTCTCCATGATTCTCATGCCTTACCATAAAAATCAAAGTAAAATAATTACAAGAACAGCCAAGCAGTTACTAATCTAAATAAACACATCTGAACAAACGAGATAAAACTTAAGTAATATTTTTTCCGAGAAATTCTAAGTAAATAATTTTTACAAAGCTAACCTCTAATAATTTCTAATGGTCAAATGTTTTCTTTGGGAAACATCGTGCATGTCAAGGCAGCATCAAAGAAATGTCTGTGCTCCAAATACTATTTGCTCTTAAAACACTGCTAGCACAGTTTCTTGCATGGGTTTTTGTTATCGAATGTATGAGAGTAAATAACAAAACAAAAGATTCTTTAGCTATGAATGCTGACTACAGCCAGATATCATAGTAAATCCTGTTTCAGCTTCCTTGTGCAGACATTAAAGGAGGTTTGGGGTATTTAAACACACAACTAATTTTTTAAAAATCACACAAAATGTTTTCTATTTTCAGTTATTTTTATAAAATAAAAAGGTTACTATGTCCTAAAAATCAAATGTTCTTTTTCAAGTAAAATACTGATTCAAATTAACTCACATATGTTAAGCTTATAATGTAAACCAATTTTTGGTTGACATTCTATAAAACCTGTCTTTCTATCCATTACAGATCAATTTTTTAGAAGTTAACTCTCATCAGGTAGTTTTGTTCCTGCAACAGTGCAAGAGGTGAAAGGACAAAATCTTGCAAAAGCCTAAAATTACTGTCATCAGTTATGGGTGGTTGATTGTTGACTGGATCCGTAACAACGGAATTTGGCAGGAACAACTCAGCTACTCAAAAGAACTGGAAGCCAGCAGCTATGACGACAAGGGAGTCAGAGAGTAGAAGGAGAAAGGAAAAAAACTGGTCATAAGAAGTGTCTCACTCTCAGCAGAAGGAGGACTTGATATCAATGATTCTAAGTTACTGAAAGATCTTAAAAGGACTCTAAGAATTTGGACAAAATATGGACAAAAGTGTTTCTGATGAAAGTAAAGGCACAGCCTTTGAAGAAAACTATGAAGAATGGCTCCACATTTATTAAACTCTTAGGATGTGTCATGCACTTTTTTTTTCCTATTTATTTATTTTTTGGCTGTGCTGGGTCTTTGTTGCTGTGTGGGCTTTTCTCTAGTTATGGTGAGCAGGGGCTACTTTCTAGTTGCTGTGTGAGGGCTTCCTATTGTGGTGGCTTCTCTTATTGTAGAGCACAGGCTCTGGGGCATGCAGGCTTCAACAGTTGTGGCCCGTGGGCTCAGTAGTTTCTGCTTCTAGGCTCCTGAGCACAGCCTCTATAGCTGTGGTGCATGGGCTTAGGTGCTCTGTGGCACATGGGATCTTCCCAGACCAGGGATATAACCAGTGTCTTCTGCATTGGCAGGCAGATTCTTTACCACTGAGCCACCAGGGAAGTCCCAGGCACTTTCTTTTTTAGAAAGTTTACTAGAATAAGTGTTTGGCTAAAGCACTGCTCATTGTATCTGAGATTCACCCACATTGTAGCCTGAAACAGTTTGTTTTTTCCTCAATATGGCTAGAACTTCATGATATACTACGGTTTATCCATTCTGTTGACAAATAGTTGGGTTATTTGTAATTTTAGGCAACTATGAATAAAGCTGTTATTATACAAACATTCTTGTTTGTATCTCTGGACATAAGCTCCCATTCCCAGCATATCCCTATATGTATGCCTAGCATATCCCTATATGTATATATTTGGCAACAGGACTGATGCGTCAGAGGGAAGGCATAGACACTGAGAACCTTTTTCCAAAACGGTTGTATTAATTCACTCTCCTACCAGCAACGAGAGTTCTAGTTTCTCGACATCCCTGTCAATTCTTGGTTAGTCTTTTTTATTTCAGCAACTGTCGGGGTATAGTAGTATCTCACTGCCATTTTAATTAGCATTTTCTTGATGAGTAATGATGTAGAATACTTTTGTTTCTTGCTCAGTTAGTATCTTCTTTTTTACAAAGTAACTGTTTAAATCTCTGGATAATTAGAAAAATTGGGTTGTCTTTCTTGCTGAGTTTTCCAGAGCTCTTTATTGTGAAATATTCTTTACACACACACATGACTAAATCTCACTTCAACCTAGTGAATTTGGTCTTTCATTATCCTCTTTTAATAGTGGGAAAACTGGAGACATGTGGAACTCAGTTAGCTAACCAAGATGAAATGGCTTGTATGTGAAATGCTGGTATGATTCCAGAATCCCTGCTTTAACCACTAGGTAATACCTCCTCCCCTAAATAGCAACAGACTGTTCAGACTACAAAGAGGTCAAACATGTATGTGTTTCTACTGATCAAAAGAATATATAGACTTTATACAATTTTTGTGAGACAGAGGGCAAGGTATTCATCGAAAGAGCATCCAAGTAAAAGGACAGATCCTAAAGGGGCATGTGCTATATTTGGCTCCTTCAGATGGAACTGAACTGACCTCCATATCTTCTCAAGGTTCTAGCCTTTCTTCTGATGAAGGTTAAAACCAGAAATTTGAACTCAATTGATCATTAAACATTTGTTGACTTTTTTTTTTTTTTAAGGAGAAAGCTGTTAATTCCAGTGCCTCTGTCAATTTCACTCAGGTAATTGCATTAGGGTACAGTAACACTGTAGGTAGGAAAAATGCAAATTGGCAGAGAAGTTAAATGTGGTTAGTCCTTTCCATCTAAATCTTCTTGTTGGCTTCAATGAAATGAATTAGCACTTTGCTTTCCTTCCTGTCCTTATGTAAAATGCCATAAAACCTGGAAAGACTACTGGGTTCTGCTGAAGAAATTGGCTTTTCAAAGTGTGAAGGGATTTTACTATATCCTTTACTTTTCTGCAGCATTTGTAAAGTTTAACTAGCAAATGTACTATGTTTTCAAGGTCTCAGAGTACAGAATACTGTTACAAATTGCTAGTTATATTTAATTTAAAAAATGTTTTTTTTTTTTATTCTTCCAATTTTATTTTATTTTTAAACTTTACATAATTGTATTAGTTTTGCCAAATATCAAAATGAATCTGCCACAGGTATACATGTGTTCCCCATCCCGAACCCTCCTCCCTCCTCCCTCCCCATACCATCCCTCTGGGCCGTCCCAGTGCACCAGCCCCAAGCATCCAGCATCATGCATCGAACCTGGACTGGCAACTCGTTTCCTACATGATATTTTACATGTTTCATTGCCATTCTCCCACATCTTCCCACCCTCTCCCTCTCCCACAGAGTCCATAAGACTGTTCTATACATCAGTGTCTCTTTTGCTGTCTCGTACACCGGGTTATTGTTACCATCTTTCTAAATTCCATATATATGCATTAGTATACTGTATTTATGTTTTTCCTTCTGGCTTACTTCACTCTGTATAATAGGCTCCAGTTTCATCCACCTCATTAGAACTGATTCAAATGTATTCTTTTTAATGGCTGAGTAATACTCCATTGTGTATATGTACCACAGCTTTCTTATCCATTCATCTGCTGATGGACATCTAGGTTGCTTCCACGTCTTGGCTATTATAAACAGTGCTGCGATGAACATTGGGGTACACGTGTCTCTTTCCCTTCTGGTTTCCTCAGTGTGTATGCCCAGCAGTGGGGTTGCTGGATCATAAGGCAGTTCTATTTCCAGTTTTTTAAGGAATCTCCACACTGTTCTCCATAGTGGCTGTACTAGTTTGCATTCCCACCAACAGTGTAAGAGGGATTTTAAAAAGGAGCTATAAAACTATCAGTAAGCTTAATGTGCCAATCAGTCATCAAACATTCTGAATGCAAATAAATAAGATAAACTTTATGGTAAAAGCAAAGAAATATCTTTTCAAAGAAAATAAACTAAAATATCTGTTCTTAATCAGCATGGTAATGTTTCTTTAAATACATTGTCAAATTACCTCGTAAGGTAAAGTATTGATAAATAACTGAATGTTATTTGCAATTTTCAAATAACTCAGTCATTACCCATTGCCCTAGGCTTTTTCCTGAGCCAATACTGCACATGATTGAATAACTATCTTTTAATCAGTGCCATAATGAAGAACTGCACCTTCTAAGTTTTGGATATTCATATCCAACTTTGTTTCATTAGGTTTATCGCTAAATCAGAGCAACCAGCTGTCTCTTATAGAACATAACGTATGTTTCCATTTTAAACACGGGAGAAGTCAACAGGGAAAGATTTATGAAAAACTGTTTTCATAAATTTTAATTGTTAGGTCTCTGCTTTGAGTCCAAATGCAGAGCCAGTCAATGGAAAATACTCTTTATGCCCTTAAACAAAATATCTCAGATTTCATCAATAATAGAGAAAAATCCCATAGTTGTGAACTGTTTACTTTTCAGATGCATGCCAGTCTGCAAAGGCAAAATCAAACATAAAACTGTCTTGACAAAAGCTCTGAGGTCACAGAATTTCTTAAAGATCCAGACACGTGCATTGTTATGATTTTGGTTCAGAGAATGATAGGGTTACATATAGAAATACTTTCTTCTTTAAATTCAACAGAAAGTCTCGTAAGATCTGAAAATTATGTCAAACTATACTCATTGGCATTAGCAACCAATGGGAAGCTGAAGAAATTGCAGAGTTCTGATAGTGAATATGAGAATGTCACATACATATGTGTTACATTCAAAGTCATACACTCAGAATACCTACATGTCTACATTTAGTATTTTTAATATAAATAAAAGAGTGATTCTGAACGTTGATTATTCTTTGGATAATAGAAAGTACCCATCTGTGTCTTTCCTGCAGAGAAACTCTTGTAGTCATATTGACATTAGATCATAGTCAATCTTCTATCCAAAGTTCTACTCAGCATAAAAAGTTTTTAGTGTATACATAGTGTTCGTTCCTGGTTGCTCAATTCTAGTAAATTCCAAAACACTTTGCTGGTCTTATCACTCAGTCTCTGATGTCTTGATCAAAGACTTCTTCTGTGGTTTTGCTTCTGAATAGTTATCCTACCTTGTTTTCCCCACGTATTCACCAGAGAGAAACACCTTTTACAGTGTGATGAGAGCATCAAACATCTCCTTACCTGAAGTGTTTCCACCATTTGTTAAGCAAGGATTCTGAAATCATTCATTCTTTAAATTAACGTAAGACTCGTAATGAAATGTTAAGTCACATTTACTCAAAGAGGATCAGGACAGAATTGGAACACAGGATTTAGGCCGGGTGGTGGTTAAGGCAAGTGTTAAACGTGTCAGCAAATACAGTTCTAATAAGAATACAGATAAGCTTCTGGCAATGAAGAATATAATGGATTTTAAATATGTGTTCATCAGACAAAGGTATTAAATTACCTACCAAGGATCCTATGAATATCCTAAGACATATATAAAATCCTAAGAATATGGGAAATCTTCACTGGCTTGAGCTACTGATGACTCATAAGGTGAATAAGTCATACAGTTTCTCAAGCATAAAGGAAATATTATCAGTTTCACCCAAAGAAGATAATATTACTACTTTTCCATGTTGTTAAGATCTCCACAAAATAATTAGTCTGGAAAAAGATTCACTTACCTTTTTATCTTCATATTTATACATATTCTGTCATTTGAGATTAGAATTGCCTATCCCACATATACTAATAAAAGAAGGGTTTTCTGAAATGCCAGAAAAGCTTCACCTAATACAGCAGTACTAGCACAGATTAAAACACCAGCATAATTATCTGGGGGCTTTCAGTCCTTTTTAAAAAAGATTTTTTTAAAATGTCCATTTTCTCCATACTTTTAGATAAGCAAAACTTATAAAAAATATTTCACCTGGATGAAGATCTGTACCTGGTTGGCTAGTCAGTCCTGGGAGAGATTCCTGCAACTGGTAGGTTGAGGTCGTGGAGGATGAGCCATCAGCTGTGTTATTTGATGTCATGTATGCGCCATACGTCGATGCAGAGTAATACTGTGCATACTGGTTTTGGCCAAAGGCTGTGTAGGATGGATAATCCTGAAATAACAATTGAGATGTGTGTGTGTGAAAGACAGACTGTCCTCTGGCATGCTCCACAGAAGAGCAATCACGAGGTAACGGAAAGAAGAGTATCTGGCTCCACTGGTTCTGGAGTCCACAGTTTTAAAGTGATCCTAAAAAGCAGAGACCATTCTGTGGGCATCTTATACATGCACACAGTAATGAAATAACCTAGGGGGTTTTGCAAACCAGGTCCAGTACACACATTTGAATCTACCTAAAGATCATATATGCTTCACTCCCCTACTCAGAATTATGCACCCAAGGGTGTACATTGTCAGATCTTATGCACTTGAAGAGGAGAGAAGGAGATGCTTGTTTTCAATCTCATCTTCTAAAATCACCAGCAAGAAGGAGGTGTGCCCTTCCTTCACTTCCATACAGACCCTGGGCTGCATTATTGTGGTATTTGTTCCCTTTATAGGCTGCCCTTGATAATTTTGTTTTCTTGGCAGGAGATAATTTTAATAAAATGATTAAAAGATTTTCTTACCCAGTTTCTCACAGGCTACATTCCACCTCAGACCTTGACTTAAATAAATCTTTAGTGAGGTTTTCAAATATTTAGTTCGCATCATTTGTTAAGGAAAAAGGAAAGCCATTGGATTAATTCCTCTTACTTGCTTTTTATTAAAAGTTTTTAATAACCCTAAAATGATCTAAATAGTCCTTCAAAATCCTTTTACATATTACATTTTTTGATCCTCCCAAGTAGAACAAAGCAGTCTTTTCCTTATGCTTCCACTCTGTCTAGTGTATATTTCTATTATTATATCAAAATATTTTACCCCTCATCCATATTATTTTCATATTTATGTCTTAAGGAGGATTGGATCCTTTCAGAGAGCAGGGAACACTGACTTATGATTCTCAAATCTTCAATGCATAGTCAAAAAATCTAATGGCTAACAGGTACTCAATAAATGTCCAGTGTATTAATAAATGAGTGACTCAAATTAAGCAAACTGGATTATCAAAAATTCTTAATGTTTTATAATAAAATACACATACTGGTCTTGATGTTTAGTGTTTTAAGAAACCATTTTTCAAACTAATGCCAAATTATGCAGTTTAATCTTGTCAAAAATATTAACATTATTCCATTGTTTAATCATTAAATTTTCCTCTTAGCCTCTTGTTGTCTTAATAAAAATTGACAGGAGAAGGCAATTAATATAATTCCTTCAGTAAATCCAAAGAGCAAACACTTGTGCAGTAACTTTTATTTTAAAATATACAGAAGTCCAGCAAGTCTGTTAAGAGTAAAATAGTGTATTGCTTACCCATGAAATCAGCTATCCTTCCATCTCAACTACTCTGAATATGACTGAGAGGTAGAAAATAAGAAAGTATCTGAATATATCACAAATTCATCTCCCTCCATGCTGATTCACCCTTTCAGAGACATTGCCTCTTGCTCCACATATAATTCTAACATGATTCTAGAAACCATTGTAGGTTTCAAAACTCACAAAACGATTAAGCAAACATCACTAAGAGGGCTAAGGAATTCTAGGAGCAGAGATAGTGACAAAAACAAAAAATTACAGTTCTCAGGAGAGTAGGAACTAAAGTTATCAAAAAATTCATAGAACCAAAAAATAAAAGCAGGATGGAGTCTGAGATGCATTTTGTTTTGGCAAATATGATTTGGGTTTGGACCAAGCATGCTCTATACTCTAATCATAATCTGATTATTGATTATAGTTCAACCTATCAATTTTCATAACTTTTTTATTAAGAAAAAATAAAATTAATTTAGTATGGTTCAAGATAATCAGAAAGGATGCAGTAGATTTTCTCATTTCCTCCCATGACTAAAACAATCATGGCTTACATGTTTAAAAGGTAAACCTTTAACAATCAGGAAACCTAAAATACCCATAATTATACATATCCCAAGAATCTACATAGCTAATCTTTACTACTCTGAAATGCTGTCTTAACTTTAAATAAATAACATTTATTAACCTGATACTATTCTTCAAAAATCTGATATATATAAAAAGCATAAATATAAAAAGCTACCATACCTGTTGTGAACCACTGAAATTCGTGGAATTTGAAACTGAATTATTTGCATAAATAGTAGAAGATGGTGCAAAACTAGAACCTAGAGATAAAAGAACAAATTGCATTTAAAAAGTATTTCTTGAAAAATATTAAAATATTTCACTTTGCAGAATTCAATGCAATATATTTTAAAATTTGTTGTTGATGCAGTGAGATTTGAAATGGAGAGATTTTCAAGGGAAATATGCTTGGCTTTTTCTTGTGACAACTGGTAAATTCCTTCCTTTAGAATTCTGTAGAGTTAAACAGAAGTTTGTGGGAACAGTCTTACCAAGGACTCAGCTAACTTTCAAGGGCCAATGTCTACGTGTACAGAAGTACTCAAGGAATAAAATAGCGATAGTGAGACTACTTCCAGGAAACAACTGCAACTTTCCAATGGTCATATCAACTGCATCTGCATACAAAAACTACTCAAGTTTAAACAATTGGCTGAGGCTAGTTTAGGAAATAAACATACAGAATCCGTTTAGAAATGAGGCTTCCAGCATCCCATCTTTTTGTTCCTTTATGTCCTTTCCTTAGAACAAAAAAGCTGTAGGCTAGGGCTCAGACCCAAGGGAGAACTGTTGAGTTCATACCACAGTCATCTAAGGTTCGATAACCTAAAATTTTATGACAAAGTGAGCAAGTTATTTAGTTATTTGAAATTAGGGCAAAAACAAGCAAACTATCAATCTATAGATTCAAAAAAATATGTTCTCATGGAATGCACTTGTTAAGGAATAAAAGGCAGCTGATTATTTTTTTTATCAACATGTTTTGAAAAGCAATAGTATTAGGTAATAATGCAAATTAATGTAGCCTGGAATATCCAATATAAAAGTGTTTTGGGAAATAAATGGAAATGTCTCTATGGCCTTTTCTACACTGCCAACTAAAGCTGAGCAGCTCACTGTGGCTGAGGCATGTATGCAAATATTTATCTACCAACATTATAAGGAAAAAAGACACCTGTCATTTCAGCCAAAAAAGGCCTAAGTAATTATTTCATTTTAGACAATCAACCAAAATGTCAATATTTGTTCATTTGAATAATGTTCATATAGCCCCCAAACTATGACTAATCATTAGAAAAAAATGACAGATAAAAAATAAGCTTTTAATGCTTTTACCACGTCACTAAATTATTTTCGGCAATTATTATACAATGTTCAAAAATAATTTTTAATCAGAGATAAAAACAAAAAGAAAAATTAAATAATGATCATATATGGAGAAAAAAGTTTTAAGAGGGGAGGTACAAATTATTTAAATATTCCTATTTAAGAAATACAGTACTAACAAGGGGGGAGGTATTTTAGAAATGAACAAAAAAAGAAATCCTCAATCATTCAACAGTAAATATAGGACTTAGAAAAGTGCTAACTCAATTTTAAATTAAATCAAAACAGCATTACATACATACGGAATCCTGACAAGAAAATGCTGGATTTTGTCATGAATCTTTGAAATCCCTTAAGTAGATGCCAAACATGTGACTGGTGTGGTGACTGGCTTGGAGGTTGCTTTGCTTGGACTTAGTTTCCTGCCAATTTTATGCAACTTAAGCTTAAGTATTTAAATTTAATATTGGTCGTGTTTCTTGACATATGTTGAGCTCTTTTCATCATGTTCCCTCTTAGTTATCTTTTCCAATGGTATCGTCTGAGCAGTGGTAGCATTTAATACTGTCTTCATGACTATATATTCTTAGTCTGAAGCCAAGGAATCTCATTCAAAGAATTCTTTCTCATTTAACATGTTTCCTGGGTGGCTGCTTACCTGGCATCTGGTAAGAATAAGGTGTCTGGCCTGGCTGTGGGGTAGAGAAGCCTGGGCTGTAACTGAGGCACCCACTCTGTAATGGGGACTGAGTTTGTGAGAGTCCACTCTCTGTCTTGATGCCCGGTAACATCACGCCCAGATCTGTTTGGAAAGTGCATGTGCAAACCATTTTATTAGTAAAATGATCATGTTGTAACATGAGTTGCAACTTATATTAGAATATAAGAGTCTATATAAGAATATTAGAATATACAGCTACTAGCCAGCAGGATTATCTGCTTGTAACCAAAGAAGGAGAAGAGAGAAGAAGTGAAATACCGTAAGTGGGCAGGCTGTAGGGCTGTCCTGTCTGTGAGTAGGCAGTGTAGACGGCTGGCTGCTGCATCCCCGAATACTGAGTCTGGCCTGCATAGGCGGACATTGTTTGAGCTGCTGGTGTAGAAAGAATGTGTGGATAGGGCCTAAATATCAGAAAAATAGCATTACTGTGGCAACAAAGACTGCATATTATTTCAGACAGCTTAGATTCACTGAAACCTGATAATAGCCAGGACGTAATCCTCTTCTTTATCCACAATATCATTTTAACAATATAGAAAAGGACAAAAGTCTGAATGTCAGGAGACCGGGCTCTGCTATAACCCAGGCTCAATACCTTGGACAAATAAACTTCCTGAGTCTACACCTCACCTGTGAAAAGAAAACTTTGGTTTAGAAATCATCCTGAAAGTCTCTTCCAGGTCTATATTGCTTACGTCCGAAATAGTATTCCAATTGACATGTAGATGAGGAAAGTGGAGTCCAGGTCAGTTAATTAATGAGCCCAGGTCAGTTAATTAATTAATTAACTCATGAGCCTTATTTCTTGTTACCATGCATGACCCAATGCCATGTAATGACTACAAAAGTCATTAAAAGCAATAGGAAGAATTCCCTACAAGAACTAAAAATCTTACCAAAAAACTTCTTTAAAAAAAGTACATAGCTTCTTGAAATGGAAAGCCATTCCTTTCATCTTGCCACATCTTACAGAATGTCCTCAAAATAGATATCCAATCTCTAGCCTATGCTTAAGGATAAACACTGTAGCTGCTGTAGAAAATAACTTTTAAATGTGCATGATCAGGAATCCCAAATCTTGACATATCTCCCTGATGGCAACCAAATTCAGATATACACCCAATATAGTTAAGCTTGAAATGTTTACCACTGTCCTCAAAATGACTACATTAGTTATACAAGCAATAGTGCATATTTTTCCAAAATGTTTATTAGAAGTTGAAATCCAATAAAAATATTATAAAGCTGGGACAAATTATGAAGTGTTGAGGTTTGAGTAAAATGTAATCTTTTCAGATTTTCTTTAAACTAGTAAGAGTTTTCAAAATTTTTATTTAAAAAATCAGTATATTCTGATCTGTGCTTGATGCTTTCTTCAAAATATATAAATGTTCAAGATTAAAGAAACTGTCTGGACAAAAGTGAATATATTCCTAGATTTGTGAAAGATGTTTATTTATAGGTCTAATGTATCCAATGAATCTATCTAAAAATCTATCTATTTAACTATCTATAACATTTATATCAGAGAAGGCAATGGCACCCCACTCCAGAACGCTTGCCTGGAAAATCCCATGGACGGAGGAGCCTGGTAGGCTGCAGTCCATGGGGTCGCTAGGAGTTGGACACAACTGAGCGACTTCACTTTCACTTTTCACTTTCATGCATTGGAGAAGGAAACAGCAACCCACTCCAGTATTCTTGCCTGGAGAATCCCAGGGACGGGGGAGCCTGGTGGGCTGCTGTCTATGGGGTTGCACAGAGTCGGACATGACTAAAGCAACTTAGCAGCAGCAGCATTTATATATATAAATATATCCTGATTTAAAGTTGTTATATTGTGTAAATATGATTAATCAGAATAATCCCAGAAAATTATTCTAACAAATCTGAAACTACTGACCACTTACTTGGAAGGATACAGCTGTGGGGAATATTGATGTGCGGATCTGGGGCTGTAGCCACTACTTGTTATTACTGTGAGACACAAAAAATAGAAAAAAGGTTGCTTCATAAATATGTTTCATTGGTTTCATTGGAGTAATCAAAACTAATTTAAAGAAATGACCATGTTAGAGAGGTATTTCACAAAATTCACTCTTTTTCTAAACAGAAAATTCATTCATTTTCTAAACAGAAACAGATGCCTAAACATTTTTTTCTAATTAAACTGTTCCATATTTGTTCTAGGAAAATGACATGATATCTTCTCACAAATCAATCCCCTTCATCATTCTTCCATTTTCTCAAATCAGTGGCATGCTTTTATGCATTAATATCCTATGAATAAATATCCTTGATTATAAGTAATTAAGCTTTCATGATATAAAAGTAAACCTTTTCATTTGCAAACTTCATGTTTTAAATTCCAAACATGATGACAAGATAGTGCTCTTCCTCTGCATTTACTCTAATAGAAATACAATATAAATTAAGAAAAATGCGATGTTTCAACCTTCATTTTCAAGTTATAAAATGATAATGCTTTCTATTTCCCTTCATTTTGTCAATCTGATGAGTAATTAAAATGCAGAGTCCAAATAATTCTCGTAATAACTGGAATATACACAGAAAGCGTGGATGCAACATGAAAAAAAACAGAACTATGACATCCAGCAGCAATCCTAATTACAAATGTATTTTGAACTCTCACAGACTAGACTTTTTTTGAGAAGATTTTAGAGGTGAAAATCAGGTCTTATCAACATTTCAGCCAAACATGCAGTCCCAAATTGGACTATTTCCAAAAGTTTGGAAGTTTCTTTTTCCTTTAACCATCTGCCTTGACTAAGACAGATGTATTGCAAATATATGGACCTAAAGTGTTAAGGCCGTCCCTTCAGAGCCAGTCCACACTGGGCAAGCACACAGAGTGTCTTTATTAGGCCATCTGCTGTTCATTCACTTTTCAAAAAGATTAAAGTAGTATACAATGCAGCGCTGGAATTAGTTTAGCCTAATCAATCATAGTTATACTTCAAAGTACTGTGTCCTTTCTAAGTTGTTCATAATTCTGGAGCTAAACTTTTGGAATTGTAAAAGTGACAAATAGGTTTAGGTTGCTAACTATTTTATGAAACATGATATATTTCTATATCCAAATGCTATTAAGTATCCTTGTGATCTATTGCTTCATAAACACATAGAATTTAATGTATTTAAAATGCTATTTGGACTGTACGCTGAGTATGGAGAGTGCATTATAGTTTTCATAGCAATAGTGCAGAAAGTACATTTTCAAGAATATTATGAATCAGTTTTGACAATCACTGGATATGATTTGAGGTGTAAAATCTTAAATGTTTTCAGCAACCAAAATTTAAGTGAATTTGCTTAGTATATTTAAAAATACATGGAGCAATGAGCCATTAATTTTCTACTTGTTTATTAAAAACATAGAAAATGTTCAAAACTTTCAAATCAATGCAATAAGAACAAGCCTTTTCTATCACACTATGGGGACTAAACATACATTGCATAATAGCAACAGTATATCGCATAGGAAATTCAGTCCGATTCATTAATTAACAATGATTAGCAGAAACATGATTAAGTAAGGCTTAATTCCACATTTTCATCTCATTTATAAAACTTCACTGTGGTACACGCAAGACTTAGACTATACTAATCAATTATTCTCAAGATTGTGAAACACAAGGCTTTTCTAAAGTAATACCAAATAATGAAAAGAAATACTTAGCTTTTATTGAATTAGCCAAACAGTAGTATTTTTTAAAAAGCCTCACATATATGAACACAATTCTGAATATACAGGATGCTTCTTCCCTCTAATGAATGAATCTAGACATCATTAGAATAATGTACCCATAACAGTACAAAGGTTCAACTTTAAAAATTTTATATTAATGTCTATATGTTCATTTTTTAAGTAGAAAAAAAACCTGTGACTCAGAAAACTGTTTATATAAAACTTAGAAAATTTATACTTCTTGACTATACAGTATACATTTTATTCTAACTAATAAATCTGCAGATAACTAAAATAACAACAATACTGGATTAAAGTAAACTGAGATTACGCTGATCAAAGTAAAGACTGTTCCTACACAAAACAGCCTAATCTCTCCAGTATGATTTCTGGAACACCATGTACAAATTTAGGAGACCTTCCTTTTATTCCATATCAGCATTTAATTAATCAAGAAATGTACACAAAGCACTCAATGTATTATATTCCATCATTTCCTCATATAAAAGTAAGCAAACGTGTCTGTCTTCAGAATGTCTGAAAATTAGGTCAAACATATTTTTAATGAATATTATCAGATTCTCACAAGGTGGTATCAAGCAATCTTATTACTTATTACTGTAATACCTTAGATCACTGGCTCTCTAGGGGATGAGAGATGGGAGATGAGTAGCGGGGTGGGTGGAAATTTTGCCTGCCAGGGAGCATTAAAAATGCCAGGAGACGTGGTACGCTGTCACAACGGAGGCATGCTACAGTCAACTTGCGATAGGTGCCAGGGATACTGATAAACACCTTCTATTGCAGAAGGCATATCTTCCACAAGAAACAAAAGGCCACGTTTTTAATAGCAGTGCTGTTGAGAATCCCTGACCTAAATCACTCTGTCCAGCTGAACTTGACTTCCCAGGTGGAGCAGTGGTAAAGAACCCATTAGCCAATGCAGGAGGTGAAAGATATGTGGGTTCGATCCCTGGGTCAGGAAGATCCCTTGGAGGAGGAAATGACAACCTTTCCAGGATTCTTGCCTGGAAAATCCCATGGACAGAGAAGCCTGGTGGGCTACAGTCCATGGAGTTGCAAAGAGTCAACCATGGCTGAGTGACTAAGTGCGCGTGCATGTGTGCACGCGCACACACACACACATACACACACACACACGCACACAACTGGACTTGGTCCATGGAGCTGGAAATATTCTATATCTGAGTTGTCTAATATGGTAGCCATTAAAAACTATTAAACATACAACTATTAAACAAGCCACTATTAAAAAAAATCCCACATACAACTATTAAACACTTAGAATATTATTAATGTGACTAGATTAAAACATTTTTGCTTTTTAACCAAATAGTATTTCATTTAGACTTAAATAGCCACATATGGCCAGTGGCTACTTTTCTGGACAGCCCAACTCTAGATAATTCTTAAAAGAAAACTGGGAAACTATTTGTAAATATAATATGAGTAAATTCCAGACAGTAAAGTCCAGACAGCTTGACAGTTCACACATATTTCTTTTTACATCTCTATATTTTCCAATAAACTTTTAAAGAAAGGACTCTTGGACTGACCAGGACATTGTTCTAGACTCATTTATACCAGTGACCACCCGGGAGGCCCTGACTGTTCGGCCTTAACTATCTTTAACATCTCTGTGCCTCGATACTCTTGCTTCTTAAAATGGATCATCAGAAAGAAAGTGAAGTCGCTCAGTCGTGTCTGACTCTCTGCGATCCCGTGGACTGTAGTCCATCAGGCTCCTCCGTCCATGGGATTCTCCAGGCAAGAATACTGGAGTGGGTTACCATTTCCTTCTCCAGGGGATCTTCCCAACCCAGGGATCGAACCCAGGTCTCCCGCATTGCAGGCAGACGCTTTAACCTCTGAGCCACCACAATGCAGTACTGCAATTTCTTCTGGAGCTAACATCTTGTAATTTTTTCAGTCAGTTTTCATTAACTTTGTGGTATGCTATCTACGTATGTCCGCAAGTATTTAATTTCATTCTTAACCTTAAAAACTATGTTCATATATATATTCGTTTTGCAGAAAGTTTACAATAGTTATAGTAAGTTAGTAATACAAATGCTAGGGTAAGTTAGTACCTTATCTCCTGAACAGCAAGAGAATTGCTAGAAAGAATGTGAATCAGGACACAAGCTTCTCTATGCTGCTGCTGCTAAGTCGCTTCTGTTGTGTCTGACTCTGTGGGACCCCATAGACGGCAGCCCACCAGGCTCCTCCGTCCCTGGGGTTTTCCAGGCAAGAATGCTGGAGTGGGTTGCCATTTCCTTTTCCAATGCACTCATGCATGCTAAGTTGCTTCAGTCATGTCCGACTCTGTGCGACCCCATGGACAGCAGCCCACCATGGACAGAATGTCCACGGAATTCTCCAGGCAAGAGTACTGGAGTGAGTTGCCAGTTCCTTCTCCAAAGCTTCTCTATACAAAGTGTATAAATTATTATATCTTTATGTTTGGAGTACTAATATTTATGCGACTACATGGCAGCTGTTTCCAATCAGTGTGAACCAATGAAATGGGATCATCTGCATCTATAAAAATCAAATATATGCTATAATGACATTAGAGTTCAAGGCTTTACTTCCACTCTTTTTACATGAGAAGGATACCCACATCAAATTCTTGTATGTGAGAACATGAATAAGTATAAAATACATTAGAGTAGAATAACAGAACCAAGATTTAATAGCATGAATACTTTTCTAGGTTTAATGTTCATCTTTCTGCTATACAAATTCCTGCTCAGGTAAAAAAAAAGTCCTCTCACCAGATAATCAACCAAACGAAATATTGTATTGGGGCAGGAGAGGGGGGGGATCTTTAAGTCAACTCAATGAGTGTCCTTTGTGCCCACCTGGGAGTTATCAGGTATTTATATTTAAAGAGGATTGATGTTTAAAGACACACTATTGTTCTCTTTGAAGCATTAGAGGGAAAGTCAGTGCTCTCAGAGGCTGGGTTCTAATGCGACCAGCATGTGCTCTCCTGCAGCCCATTAACCTTTAATACTTGTCACTCAGCTGCTTACACAGGAGGGTTTTTTTAAACCCAGAGAGGAAACAAGGTTATTTAGAAGGAATCAAATGGATAGTTTTACATCTCGAATGTTGGAGAGAAGGCAATTTTTAGTCATTTAAACGGGCAAGTTGAAGGAACAAACTTGACTATTACAACCTAATAATTGAATCAAGCACTGTATAAAATAATTATGAAAGAAGTGAGCTTTGCTTATTTCTAATGAGAAAGCTGGGGCATTGCTTGGTTGTCAACTGCAGATGCAGTAAAACGATTCCAAACGTTGTTTCTAAAAAACATTGTTTTATGATAATATGTTTTCCCCAAAGTGAATTTATTGCTGAATTTATAAAAATCCAAATTCTCGATTATTCACTAGGAGGATGACATGGACCGCAATCTGTACAGAACAAGACACAAGCTTAAGGCTTTACCTGACCCAGTAAAAGTGTCAAGCGCTCCATCTCCAGTCGTGGCTGTGGTTTCACTGCTGTTCAAAGGCTCTGTTTTGACTGCAAGGAGAGACACTACGTAGAAGAATAAGTACATGTGAGTTATATTTCTAACTTTATATCAAAGATGCTGACTGTTCAACTAGTAGCTTTTCTAGCTACCATGGGCATGCAAGAGAAAATTTGAGAAGTCGATGAGGAGTTTTGTTAATTTAGCTTCTAAATGGACATGCATTTATAGAGGATTTAATCTAAAAATCCTCTGTCTAAGCTGCTTCTCTAGAATCTGGCTTTTCAAGGCAGTTAACCTGACACAGTGAAACAGCAGTATACATGTATTTGCATTTTTAACTCCCCTAAGCATACTCTGATATTATAGTCAAACGGCAGAAGAAAGGAATCATCAGTCAGCCTTTAGCACGCTGAATCCAAATCACAACAGAGATTTACTGCTTATGTTTTATTCTTCCCAAGGAGACATTAAAAGAAAAGACTGCTTAAGAACAACGGTGGCATATGCATATACAGAAACCTGGGTGTGTATTCATATAGTGGGTGGAAAATCAGGCACTCAAAAAATTTCTGCTCAACAAAAGACAAAAGAGCCATAAGGTATTGTTTTTTTTATTCTAATAGTATAATGATCTTTAATACATTATAGAGACAAGCATAGGAGATGGTTTTTACAGCAGGAAGTACAGCTTTTGAAAACTCTTTAATATATTATTTCTCCTTTGAGGTGGTATATCTTGGCAAAATCCTCTTTGGCAATGATGTCGCCACTGAGGTACACAATATTGCCATTAATAGATGCAACGAGTGTGGCGGGGGCTACGCAAAAGCCTCCACCCATTTTGTCACACCATATTTTCCCTTTGTGGGCAAAGCTCCATATATCACAGCAGCCAGGGAATACACTAAATTATTTTCTACTTGACACCTCTTATGTTTCCTAGTCATAAAAGGAATGATACAGTTAAAAACCTCAGAGGCAAGCAGAGAACTATAAAGAAAGCTGAAGACTAGCCAACTATGGACAAATACAGCTGAAAGAACAGTGGGCTCAGAGCACACCCACCAACCAAGCAAGTCAGTAACGTTACTCTGTTAGAAAAGCAATTAATGATGGAGAAACATGCAGTAATGACTACGTTCCCTTTCCACATGAACGGAATTGGCTGCACCCTCCCTCAGTGAGCTCTGGTGTTAATTTAGCATCCGTGATTTAACTATGTCATGAAGATTTGCTGGAAGATTCAAACTGCAAAGGTTGGAAAGAATCCAAACTCTAAACCATACTGCCTCACAGGCAGCACTAACTAACCAAGAATTCCTTTCATCTGTATAGAGATGATCCAGAGCAGGGTTTAGAAAGGTGTAACAGCTACTCTCAATGATGCAATGTCCTCATCTGACTTTTGACATATGACAGAAAGGAACCATCCAAAGCCTCCAGCAAAACTAAGGCAAGAGACAGTTTCTCAGAACCTCCAAATTCTAATTGTGGCTAAATTCCCATTTAAACATGTCTAAATCTATAAATGACATTTGTAAAATAGGTTTATTAATACTAAAGGTAATCTATATTGCACTTGTGAACCACGGAGAGTGGAGCAAAATGTCTAAAAAAACCCCCAAGCTAGACATGAGGTTTTAGTTCTGTTACTTTGAATCCCAACTTTGAGGTCTGATTTCAAAAACTTAGTATTGGTGTTGATTATAATCTCCTCAATTTGAAAATTTCAGGTGGTCAAAAAGAGAAGGAAGGAAAGCTAGAGAATAAACGCAACCAGGTTGCATTCATTATCCTGGAAACATTTCTCATTAAAATTTTAAAGGTCTGCTGTTAGTCAAAGACAAAGGAGTTTCATTTAACTGAAAAGAGGCATCTCTAGAAAGAATATAAAGAGAAGCATACACACCAAGGTGCGTTCAGTGTACCAGAATGTAGGGATTTAAAATAATAAAGTGGATGCTAACATTTGGGGGAAAACAGTACACATTAATATGAACTTAATTTTCATATGTGGTAAGAGTTGAATAATAGGGAAAAGGGGGGGAATTAATCATGCTGCTTACAGAAAATAACTTATGCTCACAGGAGGCCAGCATCAACAAACATCTCTTGAGTAAGATGCAAAGTTGTTTTGATTTTTAGAGAGAAAGTAAATAATATTAAGTAATAATATTTTTTTCTCAGGGAAAGAAAACTTAGAAGTGAAATAGACATTATATGATTCGCTGATTTATTAAAGATGGTAAAATACAAAGAAGTGTCTAAAAATGATAATCACAAAGTTTGACAAATGAAAGAAATTTTCAGTAAAAGTCTGAATATATTTGAAATGTATTTCATTTTCTTTTGTCTTGCTTTTATCTCTATACTTTAAATGAGATATACCATATACTTTTCTAGAGGCAGGAAACTTTGTTAATTTAGTATATGCAAGGCACTATTAGAAAGATGTTCATCAATGAAACAAGTCTAGTTCTATGCATCTATTTTCTAAAACTTATAAAAATCCTCATTCCAAAAGTTTATTGTGTGTATTCACTGACATATTCAAATTTTTTTTTTACTGTATTCTATTTTTTTTAACACAGAAATTAAACAGGGCTTTTAACTTTTTCTCAGGACAATGTCCAATATGACTACAGTACAAGCTATAAAACAGAAATAATAATGTTCTATTGAAGAAAAGCATCTTCTTCATCACCAAAACTCAAACTTACAAAATAAACATTTTGATTTAAAAAGCAGAAGTCATATTTTAGTCCTTAGGTTAGAGAGTTTTGTGGTTTTATTCTTCTACATGCTCCATATATGTAATTCAAGGGTTCATTTCCCAAAAGGTGAGATGAAAAAGCTACATACATGTAGTATTTTATACAGAACCATTATTTCAAAAAATAATTGTATTGCCAGGCCCCCTCCACACTAGTTATCCACTTGCAACTTAGATGTTTTTCATAAAGCCAAATACTGAAAAAAAGTCAAAATAATTTTATTATACTAATAAAATTTAATTTTATTTTTAACTTTTAAAAATAATTGATTTCTATGGACTAAATCAAAATTGCATGTGATTATTGTCAGGTGTCAGCTATGGCTACTGAATCATTGATTTTCTCTCTTTTCATCCCAACCTCTTCCATAACCTCATGCAAGTACTTTCAAAGCAAACTTAATCTTGTCACCTCAGATTATCTTCAGAATTCAAGTACAAAATTAATATATATTAATTATTTTTAGGGGAAGTCTATTATCATAACTCAAGGCTCATGTTCATTTGTTACAATATAAGGCTTAATTAATCCTTAAAACAGAGGTGACCCAAGTAATTTACATTTCACATGTTATCCTCAGAAATCTGTGTTTAAACTAGACCACAAAATATTGCATAGCCACCTCTGATAGTTTAGATTCAGGAAAGAATTTCAGGAAAAGTTAGTTCAGGAAGGATAAAATTTACAATTCAACAGAGGGGAAAGAAATGTTGCCTACCAGTTTCATGATTTATGTTTTTCTAAATCAATTTTTTCATTTCAAAACCTATGAGCATCAAGTGTCTTTCATTTTAAATATCTGTAAACTATTTAGCTTTATAAAATGATTTGATGATGCTTACAATTTATAGCTTTCATTGCAAAAAGAAAATCTAAAAGAGCAGAGCCACAACAGTAGGTGGTTCTACTGCACAGACATTTAATATTCAGAAACAAATTCATCCCATGTGAGCCAATCATCTATATACTAAAAATTCTAGGAGATCCTTTTCTATGCTATATAGATTTCAAATATAGAAAATACCATAAACCTGATCAGAATGTCTGATCCTGGTTCCCCCAAATCTTCTCTTTGAAGTATTTTCTTAATCTCCATGTAGAATCAAATATTCCCTCCCTCTGCTGTGCACCCACCTTGAACACATTATGCACTCATTATTTTCAGTTCTGTTTCCCTCTGCTAGACTTTTGGTCCCTTGATGGCCAGTATCATGTTCTATAGGTCACTGGGTTTCCATTTCCTAGCACAGAGCCTGGCATATAACAGGAACTTGATATATTTTAAGTGAGAAAGTGAAAATTCACATTTAGACCGTATCCTAAGAACTTCCAATGAATCTAAGTATTTTGCATATAAAGTAAGCTAATGATGTATCTTAACGCTATTAGGGAAATTAGAATCTTATATATGGAAGTAACTTTTCACATGATTGGCATGCATGTACATACATATTCATGCAAACACATGAAGCATGACACATGAAATAACATACATGAATCTGTATCAGGATCAGCAAACTACACCTTACATGCCAAATCTACCCAATGGCTTGCTTTGTATAGCTTGTAAGCTAAGAATGATCCTTATATTTTTAAATAGTTAAAAAATATCAAAGAGGAATAATATTTTGTGATATATGAAAATTCTATGAATTTCAAATTTCAGTGTTCACAGATGAAGTTTTATTTGAATATGGTCCTGCTCAGTTGTTTACATATTGTCTATGGCTGCTTTTGTGCAATGAAAGCAGAGCTGAGTTTCAACAGAGACATATGGCCGGCAAAGCTGAAAATATTTACTATTTGACTATTGACAGAAAAAAGTTTGTTGACCACTGATCTATATGCCAAGGTATGATTGTATTTACTCTATTTTTATTGACAGTTCTTCATTTTAACAATTTAACAAGTGACAAAGATTTGAAAGGAAAATCTAGGTTCCAATATAAATCTGCAGATATTATTATATAATTAGGATTAAGGTGATGAACCCTTATAAATTAAGGAATAATATAATATATTTATATAGCACCAAGGTAGTATGGTGGGATATTAAGGTGATACTATTGGTAGTCATATTAGTAAAAACTATTAAAATTATCTTTTTGAAAATCTAGAGTTAATGGAAAGATTTTGAAAAGTCACTAAATTAGCTTTTGCTTTTTGTTTTATTATAATAATTTTATAAAGTAATCTAATTCCATCAGTAAAATCCAGAATTATAAATAAAATAGTTTACTCTCAATGGGAAATGTGCACCACATGCTTAGCTATGTTACAAATACATGGCATAAAGAGTCATTTAAATTCTGACTATTTCATATCATTATGCCACCAAGATATAATAAACTATATTATGTGATTAAAATTTATAAATAAATTATGTCAATGATATATACAAATAAATTAAATTTATAAAGTATACATGTATAAATAAATAAATAAAATTGTATTATCATTAATAAAGTATACTTAACATTTAATTACTAAAACTTTGCCTCTGTGGCCAATTTACATGTTTTAAATGAAGAAAATGTATTATTTGACTAAGCATTGGACAGTCTTTTAACACACTGCATGTTTATATTTTCCTTAAAAACTGTTGCCTAATTATCAATGAATTATTAATTAAAGAAAAGGGATTATACTGATTTGTGTGTGTGCATGCTCAGTCATGTCTAACTCTTTGCAACCCCATGGACTGTAGCCCACCAGGCTCCTCTGTCCATAGAATTTTCCAGACAAGAATACTGGAGTGGGTTGCTATTTCCTCCTCCAGGAGATTTTCACAACCCAGGGATCGAACCCATGTGTCCTGTGTCTCCTGCATTGGCAAGCGGATTCTTTACCACTGAGCCACCTGGGAAGCTGGTTTATATTACCAAAAATTTACATACATTATATAATTTAAAACAAAAGCCTTGCCAGTGAAGTATTACTAGCTTCCTTTTATAGAAAAGAATTAAAACTCAGACAGGTTAAGTAACTTGTCTAAGAAGACACAGCTGGTAAATACATTACCACGTTTCACATCCATAGCCCTCCTGACACAGAAATCTTTGTTTTTCCCATATGGTCACACAACTCTTAAACATTAATACAAAGAACCAGGAAAACTTGATGTTTTACACTTAGAAAAATGTTTCTGTTGGAAATTAGATGTAAATTACTAAATATTGATTATATATATTCACTATTATAAAGTTGTGTGTGTTATGTTAATAGTTTAGAATAGAATAACAGCTAAGTATGATTTTAAAATCTTAAATGTTTATAAAAACATGAAAATTAGAATATTTTGTTACATGATAATTTAATGAAATTTAAATTTCAGAGTTGATAAATTAAGTTTTATTGGAACCTGACCACTCTTGTTCATTTTTGTAGTGCCTATGGCTACTTCTGAGGCACAGTGATGGAGGTGCACAGATGAGACAGAGACAGCATAGTCTACAAAGCCTAAAACATTTCCTGTCTGGCTGTTTACAGGAAAAAACCCTTGAGTTATTATTAAGAGGAACTAAATTCTGGCAACATATTTTTACATATGAAAAGTATGTTTTAAGTGTGGAATTGAAAAAAAAGAAACTAAAATTATAAAAATTTAAATAATGGGCATAACGGAGTTCTCTTCATTCACTGATCATACATCAAATTTAATCTACATACAGCAAGGTCCAGGCAAACTGTGGCTATTCCAGCTGCTTGCTTGTAATGCACATTTCTAACACGTCCTGAGCTCTTCTTTTTAATCCAAGAATTGGGTGATTCCACAGAAGCTTTATATGGTTTTAATTTTTAAATTTTGATAGTTTAACCTTTGGTTTTGGAGAAAGTGTATTATATTGGTGGTTGTTAAGTCACTAAGTCATGTCTGACTTTTTGTGACCCTATGGACTGCAGCCCATCAAGCTTCCTCTGTCCATGGGATTCCCCAGGCAAGAATATTAGAGTAGAACGCCATTTCCTTCTCCAGGGGATCTTCCTGATCCAGGGATCAAACACGTCTCTTGCACTGCAGGCAGATTCTTTACCAACTGAGCCACCAGAGAAACCCATATTTATATCATATATATGTAAATAAAGGACTGTAGCTAACATCTATAGTTCAAAACATCTTAAGAGACAACTTATAATTTTAAAAATATAGCTTTCATTACTGGAAATTTTTTAAATGGTAAGTTTTAAAAGTTATTATTACTTTAAGCATTTTAATCGTAATGTTTATTAAAGTCTACAAAATATAAAATATCTTTCTGCCATGCTATGAATTTAATTTATGAAAGTCTATAGGCTTCCCAGGTGGCTCTGTGGGTAAAGAATCCTCCTGCAGTGGAGGAGACACAGGAGACATGAGTTTGATCCCTGGGTCAGGAAGATGCCTTAGTGGAGGAAATGGCAAGCCATTCCAGTATTCTTGCCTGGAGGATCCCATGGACAGAGGAGCCTGGAGGGCTACAGTCCATGGGGTCACAAAGAGTCAGATACGACTGGGGCAACTGAGCATACACACTCACAGGCTATGGAGACTGAATTTATACATAGGCACAATCTGCTTCAACTGCTCTTATTAACGTGACAGTTGTGCTGAATTCTTACCATATAATGAACAGATAAGTAGTTAGAAAAGTAATAGATGCAGCCATTTGTGAAAATTATGAAAAACCTAAGAAAAGAACACCACTGACCCAAGATTAGAACACTAGTTGATATGAAAAATGTAGCCAACTATCAATAAACAACTAAAAGGTGTGTTCATGTCTCCTTTTCTTTTTATAAGAACTGAATACAGAAAAGGGAGTGCAAACAGAAACAGCAACAGGAAGCAAACCAGAAGGGCAAATCCACACATCCAAACACATGCAGTGTACCATCATCTCTCATACTTGTTGCGGAGGAGGGGGTGTTGCAACTCAGCAACCAGTCTGCAGTGTTTAAAACAGTCATGTTGTCCCCTGAGAACAGGAACAGCATAGGGGTTCATTGTTGGAATGCCTGCTCAGTGTACGAGGACAGTCATCAGTGGCACTGATGCTTGTACTGCTTTCTGGCCCTCTTGCCACAATTACAACTGCATGGCATAATTTTTACATTTTAGTTTATCAGGTCTGTTTAGCTCAGTTAAATATATATAGAACAATGATTAGTGACCTTCCAGGTCTGATTTCAGAGTGCATGGGATTTTTTAAAAATCTCTTATTTACATCCAAGTTAAGGTTTAAATATAAATGTTCTTACTCCACAAGTTATCACTAAAAAATCCTATAAATTTGCAATCCTACAATTAATTAGCTGAAATTATAGATGCATGTTTAGAGACAGATAAACACTATAAACAGGGAAAATGTTAATTTACAAAGGGTTTTGGGTAAAAAAATGATTAAATACAGGCAAGTTGCAATCCACACAACTCTACAAAGAAAATTTTAGAGTTCACAGTTATTCTAAAATAAGTGTAAAGAGGTGTATAAATTTCATAAATTTAAAAGAAAATATGATGTGGCAAATGCTTTGCTAATATCTAATAACATGAATAGCTTATAAATTAAAATAATTTTCAAATAATTTTTCACTCATTAATGAAAACAACTAAATCTACAAAACTTCAAAAGAACTGTGAATAATTTAAAATGCAGCTTATATATGTGTATGAAGTGAAGTGAAGTGAAGTGGCTCAGTCGTGTCCGACTCTTTGCGACCCTGTGGACTGTAGCTCACCAGGCTCCTCCATCCATGGGATTCTCCGGGCAAGAATACTGGAGTGAGTTGCCATTTCCTTCTCCAAGGGATCTTCCCAACCCACGGATCAAACCCAGGTCTCCCACATTGCAGGCAGACGCTTTAACCTCTGAGCCACCAGGGAAGCCCATATATGTGTATATATGTGCGTATATATGTATAGTGTTAGTCACTCAGTTGTGTCCATTTCTTTGCAACCCTGTGGACTGCAGCTGCCAGGCTCCTCTGTCCATTGTGATTCTCCAGGCAAGAAGACTAGAGTGGATTGCCATTCCCTTCTCCAGGGGATCTTCCCCATCCAGGGATCAAACCCAGGTTTCCTGCACTGCAGGCAGATTCTTTACCATCTGAGCCACCAGGGAAGCCCATATATATGTACAAGTGAAGTCGCTCAGTTGTGTCTGACTCTTTGCAACCCCATGGACTGTAGCCTACCATGCTCCTCCATCCCTGGGATTTTCCAGGCACGAGTACTGGAGTGGGTTGCCATTTCCTTCTCCAGAGGATCTTCCCAACCCAGGGATTGAACCTGGGTCTCCCGCATTGTAGGCAGACGCTTTACCATCTGAGCCATCAGGGAAGTCCGTATATATGTATAGGCTTTTGAAATATATATATATATATATATATATATACATATATATATATTCTGATGCAAATATCAGATCATATTTTCTTACAAGTTGAATGTATTTTATAATAGCAATAGGGTGGAATATTTTAAACAGTTGATATTGTTGCCATATGCTGTGACATAATTATAAGCTAATCAAATGAGATGTCTGAAAAAAATTTCAATTTCTATTCTAAATACATGTTAGGTATTTCTCTCTTTGAAAAGAAAATGCAGCAGATATGGACATTTTTCTATTTTCAAAACCATTTTTAAGAACAATTTTGGAGCAGGCTTTCTCTTAAAATTCAAAATAAACCCCAAAACTAGCATAATTTCTTTTTTGAGGGGGGGTGTGTTAAGATCAGAATGTAAATCCTTTGGACACATTTTGTACATTTTAAAAAATATTTACAAGGGCAAATACAAAAAGAAAGCCTTGCTAAAAACCTTTAAAATGTTGCTCAGGGCTATCTATTCTTTCTGAATATTTCCAGTTATAGAGGAGGAGCAAAAATATCAAGAAAATGAACAGAACAACAAATAATCCACTAAGTATATAATACTCTGATGTTATTGCTAATGAGATATTTACTTACTAGCATACTTCTACCATGTAAAATTACAACAAACATTGCAATGTGATTCAGGGTGTCTTCAGGGTTGTACACTTACCTCCTGTCCCATTTGTGGTGACCGAAGTGCTGCTGAGATTAGTTTTCTCCAATTTGGAGCTTCCAGGAGTATCACCACCTCCAACAAGAGGATGAGGACTTGCTAGGTCCTGCATTTCCATAGACCTATTAGAGATAAATTTGAAAATTTCAGCAGTGATTTCTTAACAAACTACATAAATCACTCTACTGAACATGCATGTGGTCTCACAATAACAGGAATTGAAACCCATAGCTAAGAATTTTTTGTTAACTAGGTGAACATGGCAGTCCATCAAAAATGAATAAATAAGTAAAGCATCCATGATAGATTCATTGGTTATTTGTAATAACCGGGGGAAAAAAAAACAACTCACATCTACAGGAAGAAATGAAGAGTGACAGAAAGGTAAATTTAAGTAAATACAAAAAAATTATCTTATATTTTTTTAACCCATGAAAGAGTGAACTGTCCAACTGATAATAGAAGATAAAAGTAAAATATATGACAACTACAGCATAAAAATAGTTGCCAGGAGTGGGACTGGGCAGAGATGAACAGCAGAGCATAGAGAATTTTCCGGACAGTGTAAATCACTCTGTATTATATTGTAATGAAAGATGAGTGTCATTATACAATATTCAAACCCACTGAATGTACAAAACTAAGAGTTAACCCCTAGGTAAACTATGTACAATGTCGGTTCATCCTTGGTAACAAATGCACCATCCTGGCGAGTGAGGCTGGAGTGGTAACAGGAGAGGTTACACGTGTAGGGTAAGAAGTAGATGGGACATCTTTGTACCTACTTCTCAATTTTGCTGTAAATGTTAAACTGCTCTAAAAAATAAAGTCTTAGGAAAAATCAGATCAAATTTTTTTGTATGCAAATAAAGCTGTGATTAGTGAGAAATGGTTGGTGGTGGTTTAGTAGCTAAGTCGTGTCTGACTCTTGTGACCCATGGACAGAGGAGCCAGACGGAGGAGTCCATGGGATTCTCCAGGTAAGAGTACTGGAGTGGGGTGCCATTTCCTTCTCCATTAGTGAGAAATATATACCTTTTAATGGTTACATAAGAAAAGGAGAAGGATTTAAAATCTAAGAACGATCTTCCCACCTTAAGAAAACTAAAAGAAAAGCAGTTGAACCCAAAGTAAGTCGAAGAAGGGAAACAATAAAAAGCAAAAATCGCTGAAACAAAATCTATGAACAATATAGACAACTTACAAATCCAGAGTTTGATCATTCGAGATACTAAAGATATTAAAAATGGTAAGAGAATATTATAAACAACATTATGCCAAATAATTCAATAATTTAGATAAAATCAGACTTTCTTAAAAGAACATAAACTATAAAAACGGCTAACAACTTTTACAAGCTGTCCTACAATTAAATTGAATACATAATTAAACACTCGAAAAAATCTCCAGGTCCAAATGATTTCATTAGTGAATACTAGCAGACATTTAAGGAAAAATAACAACAATATTTTTTAAATTCTTTTGGAAAAAGTAGGAGTAACACTTTTTACTCTATTGTATGTGACCAGAATTATTCTGATCCAAAATCTGCCAAAGGAAATGCCAAGAAAAAAAAATTATGGATCTATATTTCTCATGATCATAGGTGAAAATATAGTTTTGACATATTTGACATATAATCAAATAAAATCCAGTACTAAAAAGAATAATATATGATGACCAGGTGTGTTTAATCCTAAGAATTCAAACTGAGTTAACACCTGAAAATCAAAAAATGCAATCCAATATATTAACAGAATATGTTTTCAATGGGTATAAAAACCACTTCACAATATTCATCATCCATTCATACAACTCTCAGCAAACTAGGAAAAGAAGCATTTTCCTCCCATATGATAAAGATCATTCTTGAAAAATCTACATCTTTTATTATATTTAATGATGAAATACTGAGTTACTTCTCACAGGTTCACTAATGATGAACCTGTATTTCATGCAGCTTCTGCATCACAGGCGGATTCTTTACTGCTGAGCCACCTGGGAAGCCAATATATTTTGTATATGCATATAATTATGAATTATATCTATAATATTATATTTATTATAGCTATGTATTGCTTATAGAAAAGATATGAAAAGGCAAAGATATCTTTTTTCCACTTCAACACAACTTTATCAGCATTCTTTGTCAGTGGGAGAAAACAAGAATGAATAAATAAAAGGAGTAAAGCCTAGAAAAGTAAAAAAGGTTAATTCACAGAGCACATAATTGTTTATGTAAAAAATTCTGAGAAATCCATTAAAGAAAAACAAAACCCTATTAGAACTAATGATTGAATTTATCAAAATTACAGGTACAAGGGTGATACTAATACTGAATAAAAATATAGACCAAAAATGTCTGAAACGTCAATGTCTCTCTAGTTCATATACTGAACTATCAAAAGAGGAGGTTGGAAGCTGGGCTATTCAGTGTCTCTTCAGCTCAACTCAACTCCAAGAGGAATCTGAATGCTCAGACCCTCACCTTCACTGCGAGCCAGAGCAAAGATTTAGACTTATTGAGAAATACAACAAAACAAATATCATGCTTCAGTCTCTACTGGCTTTTTGGACATAATCTTCAGAAGACTACAAATACATAATATTCAGAATACTATAAATATTTTGTACATAATGTTCAGATGACTTCTTGAGTCATAACAAGAAGCAGGACTATAGTACACATAACAGAGATAAAACACAGTAAAAAGAAGTAGATTTGCAAGTGACTTAGGTTTTGGAATGCACAAACAAGGATTGAAAAACTATTTTGTATGTATAAAAAAATTATAGGAAAAGATATGCACACAAGGTATATACATATATATATATGTGTCATGTATATAAATACATATATGCATGAATACATATGTGTCATATATATTTTATGTGCATGTGTGCATGCTAAGTCACTTCAGTTGTGTCTGACTCTTTGTGACCCTATGGACTGTAGCCCGCCAGGCTCCTCTCTGTATGGGATTCTCCAAGCAAGAATACTGGAGTGGATTGCCATGCCTTCCTCCAGGGGATCTTCCTGATCCAGGGATAGAACCTGTGTTTCATGCAGCTTCTGCATCACAGGGGGATTCTTTACTGCTGAGCCACCTGGGAAGCCCATATATTTTCTATATGCATATAATTATGAATTATATCTATAATATTGTATTTATTATATCTACATATTGCTTATAGAAAATATATGAAAACACCAAGAAATACCCAAAAGAAAGTTCTAGAATGAAAATTATAAAATAGAAAATAAATAAATATTAAATTAAAACATAGTCTTTGGATGGACTTATAAGGATACTGCAAAAGAAATCAGTAAATATGAAACTGAGCCAGTAGAAATTATCCAAACTGAAGCAGAGAGGAAAAAAAGAAAGTGAAGAAAAACTAAAAAGCCTCTTGATGAGGTGAAAGAGGAGAATGAAAAACCTGGCTTAAAACTCAATATTCAAAAAACTAAGATCATGGCGTCTGGTCCTATCACTTCATGGCAAATAGATGGGGGAAAAGTGGAAACAGTGGCAGACTTTATTTTCTTGGGTTCTGAAATCACTACAGATGATGACTGAAGCCATGAAATTAAGACACTTTCTCCTTAAAAGAAAGGCTATAACAAACCTAGATAGTGTATTAAAAAACAGAGACATCACTTTGCCAACAAAAGTCCATCTAGCCAAAGCTATGGTTTTTCCAGTAGTCACATATGGATGTGAGAATTTAACTGTAAAGAAAGCTGAGCACCAAAGAATTGATGCTTTCGATTTGTGGTGTTGGAGAAGACTCTTGAGGGTCCCTTGAACAGCAAGGAGATCAAACCAGTCAATCCTAAAGGAAATCAGTCCTGAATATTCATTGGAAGGACTGATGCTAAAGCTGAAGCTCAGATACTTTGGCCACTTGATACAAAGAGACAACTCATTGTTAACAACCCAGATGCAGGGAAAGTTTGAGGGCAGGAGGAGTAGGGGCAACAGAGGATGAGATAGTTGGATGGCATCACTGACTCAACGGACATGAGTTTAAGCAAATTCTGTCAGACAGTGAAGGAGACAGGAAGCCTGGCATGCTGCAGTCCATGGGGTCGCAAAGAGTCCGAGACAACTTAGCAACTGAATAGTAACTTGTGGGATATTATCAGAAAGCAAGGAAGGGAATGAAACAGAATAATTTCAGAATAAATAATGGCCAAATTTGATAATAAACAGCCACCCATAAAGCCTTGAAACACAACAAATGAGAAAAAGAAAACCAAACCTTCAGTACATTATAGTCAAATTCTTAAGATAAAGGGAAAGCTTTATAGCAACCAGATAAAAAAGACACAGAGAACAAGAGAATAGTGGGAACCCCCAAAAGTATCAGAGGTCTCATACTCCTGATAATGGGCTTAGTTATAGTAAACAACTAATGCTTGTGATTTTATTTTCTCTGAATGAAACCAACATAAAGATTTTTTTATTAATTAATTTATTTTAATTGGAGGATAATTACTTTTCAATATTGTGATGGTTTTGCCATTTTTCAGCATGAATCTGCCATAGATATATATATGTGACCCCCATCCTGAAGCCCCCTCCCAGCAAACAAATGAATGATTGCTTATAATGTGCAAAGTACTGTCTCAGGTGTTAGGATTGCTGAGTGGAGAAACCATGGTCCTACCCTCAAGAAATTTATGATATAAATTTAGACCTATTTCTAAATGAGAAAGCAGTTCCTGTGCATAGAAAACAACAGTACATTAAGAGCCCACTGAGTGGAACAGACAGAAATCAGTGTGAAGTTAGAGAGTCTGGAAAATTTTCTCAGAACTTGTTAGCTGGGTTTTGATGAATTCAAAGTGGGGGTTCTAGGGAAAGCATCTGGTCAGTGGTATTACTGAAGCTGCAAGGTAGTGTGGTGGCTCACAGCCAATGTGAACGACATGAAAGAGGAAGCGAGGAAAATCAGTCAGGAATGAAAGGATGAAGCCCGCATCACAGAGAGAAGCAGGAAGAGGTCCCTCCTGCAAAGCAAAGCAAAAATTGCCTTTGTATCTTACATTCCAGTTTCCAGGAATCCAAAATGCAATTATCTGAATCTTTACAGTAAGTCCCCTTTGCTTGAATTCATTTTCATGGGTTTGAGATATCTTACAATTAATAGAGCTTTTAGAGAACAGGCACGCATTATTGCCATCAATTATACAGTAAGAATATTCCTGTGCTTTCTTTTGTATGTTAAACTTCAGATCCTTTTTAAGTCTAATTTGTTTACAAGGTAATACATAAAATATAAAGTTTACCTTAGAGTGCAACAGCAGAAAATTGATTACATGCTATTTTTACTGAGTCCATACTGTAAGACACAGCCTATGCTTGGTACTTCAAAAATACCCTCTCTACTAATCTTTACATTAACACACTGATGTGCCTATTATTTTCCATATTTTATAGATAAAGACATTGAGGCTCAAGAAGGATATACAGAATGCCTAAGACCTTGTAGATAGAAAGTAGTGGCAGTAAAATTGGAACTCAAATCTATTTGATGCCAGAGCACAGGTTCTTCCTGTCACATTGTATGTTTCCCATTTTTCTTTTAAGTAACTTTAATTCTTTCATATTGTGAAATCACTATCAGGAATGCATATTTCTGCAATGAAACATTTTGAGTGGTTTTCAAGAGTTATTAAACTCAATATAAGCATCCACTCTGCCAAATCTACATTACCATATTTAAAGGTAATCCCTTTTTTAAAAGTACAGAGAACTATATTCAATATCCTGTTGTAAACCACAATGGAAAAGAATTTTTAAAGGAATGTATGTATGTATGTATAAAGGTGCCCCCTTTTTCCTTCCATGATACCATTTTCTACCCATGTCATAACGCTACGTGAATACTAGCATCTTTCTGGACAATAGGAACACAACAAGAACAAAACAACAATAAAACAAAAACTCTTTAAAAAAAAAAGAAAAGAAAGAAGACTTGCCTATTACATGAAGCTGTCTTCTTGGTTCTTGTCTGCATTATCTGTAGCATAGGTGGAATTTGTTTCTAGCAGACTTAAACATTCTCTTCAAAACCCAAGAAGAGTATGCTTTATATTTGTGCATTTAGAGTTTACTGAACTCAGAAACCATGATTCCTTCTGCACAGACCCTAGTAATGAGTCATAGCCTGTTTGTTTCCAGGCTGAGATTCCATCAATTCTTCATGACCCAAGAAATGCAAAAGCATCCTAGACTTTCAAAGGCATTCCCTCTCATGACAGCTTTTCTCTTGCACAAAGTGGACAGTATGTATGCAGGGCTCTGTGTCCTACGCTCTCAAGGTCTACTTAACTAGCCAATTTTCATTCTGACCATCAGAATGCATTTGTGGACAAGCATTCAGGCATTTGCTTTTCTCATAACTTCCTTTTTAAATGTTAAACAAACCTTTTAATTCTCCTTAGCTGAAAAAGGGCTTCCCTGATAGCTCAGATGGTAAAGAATCTGCCTGCAATGTGGGAGACCTGGGTTCAATCTCTGGGTTGGGAAGATCCCCTGGAGAAGAAAACAGTTAGCCAGGAAAATTCCTGGCCAGGAAAATTCCATGGACTATATAGTCCATGGGGTCACAAAGAGTCAGACATGACTGAATGACTTACACTTCACTAGCTGAAAAAATTGTTCAGTTGTCCAGTCGTGTCCGATTCTTTGCGACCCCATGAACTGTAGCCCACCAGGCTCCTCTGTCCATGGGAATTCTCCATATGGAGAATACTGGAGTGGGTTGCCATGCCCTTTTCCAGGGAATCTTCCCAACCCAGGGATCGAATCCAGGTCTCTCGATTGCAGGCGGACTTTTTACCAGCTGAGCCAGCAGGAAAGCCCTCACCATCTCCCAGAGTTTGCCCAAGTTCATGTTCATTGCATCGGTGATGCCATCTAGCTGTCTCATTCTCTGATATCCTTTTCTCTTTTTGCCTTCTATCTTTCCCAGCATCAGGGACTTTGCCAATGAGTCGTCTGTTCACATCATATAACCAAAATACTGGAGTTTCAGCTTCAGCATCAGTCCTTCCAGTGAATATTCAGAGTTGACCCTCCCTTAGCATTGGCTGGTTTGATCCCCTTGCTGTCCAACGGACTTTCAGGAGTCTTCTCCAGCACCACAGTTCAAAGGCATCAATTCTTTGGCATTCTGCCTTCTTTACAGTCCATATGTGACCAATGGGAAGACCATAGCCTTAACTATGCAGATCTTTGCTGGCAGAGTAACGTCTCTGCTTTTCAACACACTGTCTAGGTTTGTCATTGCTTTCCTGCCAAGAAGCAATTGTCTTCTCATCTCATGGCTGCAGTCACCATCTGCAGTGATTTTGGAGCCCAAGAAGAGGAATTCTGTCACTACATCCACCTTTTCCCCTTTTATTTGCCATGAAGTAATGGGGCCGGATGCCATGATCTTAGTTTTTTTTTTTTTTTTAATATTTAGTCTTAAGCTGGCTCTTTCAGTCTCCTTCTTCACCCTCATCAACAGGCTCTTTAGTTCCTCTTCACTTTCTGCCATTAGAGTTGTCTCATCTGCATATCTGAGGTGGCTGATATTTCTTCCACCTATATTGATTCTGGCTTGTACTCATCCAGCCTGGCATTTCTCATGATGTGCTCAGCCTATAGGTTAAACAAACAGGGTGACAGAAGACAACCCTGTTGTACTCCTTTCTCAATCTTGAACCAATCAGTTGTTCCATACAGGATGCTGTTGCTTCTTGACCTGCATACAGGTTTCTCAGGAGACAGATAAGATGGTCTGGTATTCCCATCTCTCTAAGAGCTTTCCACAGTTTGTCATGATCCACACATTCAAAGGCTCTAGCATAGTCAATGAAACAGAGAGAGATGTTTTTTTCTGAAATTCCTTTGCTTTCTCTATAATCCAGCAAATGTTGGCCATTTGATTTCTAGTTCTTCTTCCTTTTCTAAATCTAGCTTAGACATCTGGAAGCTCTTGGTTCACACAATGCTGAAGCCTAGCATGCAAGATTTTAAGTATGACCTTACTAGCATGGGAGATAAGTGTAATTGTCCAATAGCTAGCACATTCTTTGGCACTATCCTTCTTGGGAATTGGGATAAGCACTGACCTTTTCCAGTCCTGTGGCCACTGCTGGGTCTTCCAGATTTGTTGACATAATGAATGCAAAACCTTAATGGCATCATCCTTTAGGATCTGAATAGTTTTGCTAGAATTTCATTGCTTCCTCTAGCTTTATTAAGAGCAGTGCTTCTTAAGGCCCACTTGACTTCGCATTCCAGAATATCTGGCTCTGGGTGACTAACCAGACGATCGTAGTAATCTGGTTTATTAAGATCTTTTTTTACAGTTCCTCCATGTATTCTTTCCATCTCATCTTGATCTCTTCAGTATCTACTAGGTCTCTACCATTTTATCCTTTATTGTGCCCATCTTTGGGCAGAATGCTCCCTTGATGTTTCCGATTTTCCTGAAAAGATCCCTAGTCTTGCCCCTTTTGTTGTTTTCTTCTATTATTAAGCACTGCTCATTAAAGAAGGCCTTCTTTTCTCTTCTAGCTATTCTATGGAACTCTGCATTTCATTGGATATATCTTTCCCTCTCCCTTGCTTTTTGATTCTATTTGTTCTTCCACTATTTGTAAAGACTCCTCAGACAACCATTTTGCCTTTTGCTTTTCATTTTCTTTGGGATGGTTTTGTTCACTGCCTCCTGTACAGTATTACGGACCTCTGTCCATAGTTCTTCAGGCACATTGTTAACTAGATCTAGTCCCTTGAATCTGTTACCTCTACTACAAAGTCATACAAGATTTGATTTAAGTCATACCTGACTGGCCTAGTGTTTTTCCCAGTTTTCTTTAGTCTGAGGCTGAATTTTGCTATAAGAAGCTGATGACTGAGTCACAGTCAGCTCCAGATCTTGTTTACGCTGCCTGTATACAGCTTCTCCATCTTCGGCTACAAAGAATGTAATCGACTTGATTTTGGTATTGAAAAAATAAGAATAAGAAAATCAGCTTCTATTTTAATGAGATTGTAGGTTAGCGCAGGGGGTATTTTCTATTCATTGCTTTTCCTTCTACACTTAGAATTATGCTGGATACATAGTGAGTGCTAAGGATGAATAATGAAATAAGATGAAATGATTTGAATTACTTGGAGTCAAGTGTGCTCTAGTTTAGCAAACACTGCTTGAGCATCCAGCAAGTTCTAGGGACATATCTAGGAATCCAAAAGTATCTTTTGAGAGCTTGGAGGCCACTGGGAGAGAAAGCAGATAGGTGAAGGGAGATGGGAATTAGCACAGTGATGTCAATGTGTATGGAAGTTTTCATATCTGCATGTGCAATGTCAGAGCTCTCAAATGAGTGAAGGGTGTGTGTGCATGTATATACACATGTGTACACGCATGTGCAAGAGGGTGGGAAGCAAGGTGCTCTGCATGGGTACAGAAAACCACTGTGCAAGAAAATAATATGATAAGGCCATTTGGTCAACCTAGATCAGACGGAAGTCATAGGCATGTGACTACTGGGTACCAGTTCCCACTGTCTGGAAAAAAGCACTTCTGGCCATCTTAAACCAACACATTTCAGATAAGCCAAGAAACCCTTGTCCCAGCTGCAGCCCAGAGCCAGTTTCTGTCCTGGAAGTTAGGATGGAAATGTGAACGCTCTCAGCTACACACTGTCTATGTCACTGATGGGATGGCCAGACCGTCCCAGAAGGAGGCCTTCACTAGCCCACTTGAGCAGACATCATTAAAAATGGGCTCTGCTGCAGAGAAAAAGATATATAGGAGGGAGAAGACCCCTATCAACGAGGATCAGGGAAGTGGGCCATGAATAATGGGAGCTGTTCTTGCAACTTGCCGGTGATCTCACGCCTGTCCCCGAGGCCTGAATGCTTGCAGTGCAAATGACCTGTCTGCCAGAGTGACCTCAGGCTGTGGAATAACAGCAAAGAAAGCCATGGACACACTGTTCTCTGGACACTTTTACAGTCCTTCCTTTCCAGGGCCTCCTTACAGCTCTTCCTTACTTGAGTCCTGCAGCTCTGGCCCTTTCTTCACTATGACGCTAACAGATTATTCAGATAAAACATGGTCTCCCCCGATCTATGAAATGTGAGCAAATATTTATAAAATGTACCTCTAAAGTATTTCTCTAAATTTAGGTTTTCAGAACCCTCCTTCTTTACTCTGAAAACAAAGGCAAAACAAGCCCAATGAATTCTTCAACCATAATTTGCATAGTACAGGACTCAAGTTTCTGCTAGATCGGTTACAAACCATGGTTAGTGAAGCAGGAAATTATTTCCCTCTAGCAAGCAAAAGAATAAAGCCATAAGGCCACAATCAAAACATCTAATATCATTAATTACACCAAGAAATATACAGACTCTTTTTCTAAGGAAAAAAAAAAAACTCTACCAATAAGAATCAAACATTTTACTAGATGAATAAATGAGGGCTTTCCAATGCTAGAATATTGACTTTAAAAGAGTAACTGATTAGAATAATATACAAAATAAAGACAACTCTCTATAAAAATGATGGAATTTCAGAGTCTCCAGGGACAGCCAATGTCCTTGAATGCAAACATACCATCATTTTATGCACAAGGCTGTGAGTGTGGCGTTAAGGGCCTGCGCTACCAACTCAATGTGCATGTGCTCGGTTGTGTCTGATTCTTTGCATCCCATGGACTGTACCCTGCCAGTCTCCTCTGTCCATGGGATTTCCCAGGCAAGAATATTGGAGTGGGTTGCCATCCAGGGGATCTCCCCAACCCACACCTTCTGTGTCTCCTGCATTGCAGGCGGATTCTTTATCTGCTGAGCCTTTGGGGAAGCCCCCATAGGCTGAAACCTGAGTTTTAAACTCCATCCCTATCATTTACCAATCGGTGGACTTTATGCTCAAAAATGGAGGTAATGATACCCCGGAGGATGACTGAGTGTCTTAAATAAGACATACATGCAAAGTACGTAGAATTCGGCACACAGTGTATCTTCATGAAGGTTCAGGTCAGTTCTGTTCAGTTCAGTTGCTTAGTCATGTCCGACTCTTTGTGACCCCATGGACTGCAGCATGCCAGGCCTCCCTGTCCATCACTAACTCCTGCAGTTTACTCAAACACATGTCCATTGAGTCAGTGATGCCATCCAACCACCTCATCCTCTGTCGTCCCCTTCTCTTCCTGCCCTCAATCTTTCCCAGCATCATGGTGTTTTCAAATGAGTCAGTTCTTCACATTAGGTGGCCAAAGGATTGGAGTTTCAGCTTCAGCATCAGTTCAGTTCAGTTCAGTTCAGTCACTCAGTCGTGTCCAATGCTTTGCAACCCCATGAATTGCAGCACGCCAGGCCTCCCTGTCCATCACCATCTCCCGGAGTTCACCCAAACTCTTGTCCATCGAGTTGGTGATGCCATCCACCATCTCATCCTCTGTCGTCCCCTTCTCCTCCTGCCCCCAATCCCTCCCAGCATCAGAGTCTTTTCCAATGAGTCAACTCTTCGCATGAGGTGGCCAAAGTATTGGAGTTTCAGCTGTAGCATCAGTCCTTCCAAAGCATCAGTCCTTCCAATGAATATTCAGGACTGATTTCGATTTCCTTCAGGATGGACTGGTTGGATCTACTTGCAGTTCAAGGGACCCTTAAGAGTATTCTCCAATACCACAGTTCAAAAGCATCAATTCTTCAGGGCTCCGCTTTCTTTATAGTCCCACTCTCACATCCATACACGACCACTGGAAAAACTGACTATGAAGGCTATGAAGTCATGAAGGTTAGCTATCACTACAGTTACTTCTACAACACCTTCAATAAATGCTAGATTTGAAAACCTATTTGAAAACCTGTAGTATCAAAAAAATCATTTTCTTAAGAGGCAACCCATTTCATTTTTAGCTCACTCTTATTATCAGAAAGTTTTCCATACGTGGTTTTTCAGGCAACTTTGGTCCTAGAAGAAATGTAACCCATTAACATAGGGCAAGTCTAAACTTCCTTTCCCATTAGAAGAAAGAAAAGAAAGTGAAGTCGCTCAGTTGTGTCTGACTCTTTGCAACCCCATGGACTGCAGCCTTCCACGCTCCTCCGTCCATGGGATTTTCCAGGCAAGAGTACTGGAGTGGGTTGCCATTTCCTTCTCCAGGGGATCTTCCAGATCCAGGGATTGAACCCAGGTCTCCCACATTGCAGGCAAATGCTTTACCGTCTGAGCCACCAGGGAAGTCTTTTCCATTCGGTTCAGTTCAGTTCAGTCACTCAGTTGTGTCCGACTCTTTGTGACCCCATGAATCACAGCATGCCAGGCCTCCCTGTCTATCACCAACTCCCTGAGCTTACTCAAACTTATGTCCACTGAGTTGGTGATGCCATCCTGCCATCTCATCCTCTGTCGTCCCCTTCTCCTCCTGCCCACAATCCCTCCCAGCATCAGAGTCTTTTCCAATGAGTCAACTCTTTGTATGACGTGGCCAAAGTATTGGAATTTCAGCTTCAGCATCAGTCCTTCCAATGAACACCCAGGATTGATCTCCTTTAGGATGGACTGGCTAGATCTCCTTGCAGTCCAAGGGACTCTCAAGAGTCTTCTCCAACACCACAGTTCAAAAACATCAATTCTTCGGCGCTCAGCTTTCTTCACAGTCCAACTCTCACATCCATACATGACCACTGGAAAAACCATAGCCTTGACTAGACGGACCTTTGTTGGGAAAGTAACGTCTCTGCTTTTCAATATTCTATCTAGTTTGGTCATAACTTTTCTTCCAAGGAGTAAGTGTCTTTTAATTTCATGGCTGCAATCACCATCTGCAGTGATTTTGGAGCCCATTACTGCCCTTCAAATATCAGAGAGGAATGTCCCAACTCAGAACTTTTAAATGTACAAAATACAACAGGAAGATTACAACCATAACTCTGGACATATCAATGTAGCCTGAAGAGTACACTAGCTTTGCTATCAGACGACACTTTATGGTATGAACATACACTGAAACCCAGCCAACCAAACCCCTAGGATTTATCCCACACAATGCTTTACAGCCTTCTTTTCTCTCAACCACAACACCTGTAGCTGGCATTTGGAACTTAAGTGAATAGCTTTTCATGTGTTCTTCTTAAATGCTAGCTTGTTGGACTGAGTCCATTATTTCATCTTGTCCTGTTAGATTCCAAATTTGCTGTTCAAAGCACTCTTTCCTGTGCCATGACACCTATAAACTTTCTTAGCATGCATCGATTGCCAAATCACAATAAACATGTTGAACAGGCCAATATTAAGGACAGTTCTTAAAGAGGGCTATGGTAAGTCACTTCAGTCGTTTCCGACTCTGTGCAACCCCATAGACGGCAGCCCACCAGGCTCCCCCGTCCCCGGGATTCTCCGGGCAAGAACACTGGAGTGGGCTGCCATTTCCTTCTCCAATGTACTTAAAGAGGGCACTAGAGTTATATTTCTAGATATACATCACTGGGAAATAGCTATTGCGCTACTAGCAGTACTATTTTTCAAGCTTCCCAGGTGGCACTATGGGTAAAGAACCTGCCTGCTAATGCAGGAGACATAATAGATGTGGGTTTGATCCCTGGGTCAGGAAGATTCCTCGGAGGAGAACATGACAACCCACTCCAGTATTCTTGCCTGGAGAATCCCATGGACAGAGGAGCTTGATGACCTGCAGTCCATAGGGTTGAACAGAATTGGACACAACAGAAGTGACTTAGCACATATTTAGAGGCTTTAAGACACATATTGTTGAATAGCATGTATTAAGCATAAAACAGGCTTCTGTTCCTCTTTTCTGGTATTGCTGTCAGGCTATTCTGGTACAGCTTTTGCTTGGAGAACTTAAGCTGGGTTCTCATGATCACAGCCTGCTTTCTAATTATTTACATTTAAGTATCTAAAAATGTAATTTTATTTTTTGAGATTGATTTAGAATATTATTTTACTTTTTAATTTTCATTGAGTGAAAAAGTTGGCTTAAAGCTCAACATTCAGCAAACAAAGATCATGGCATCCGGTCCCATCACTTCATGGGAAATAGATGGGGAAACAGTGGAAACAGTGTCAGACTTTATTTTTTGGGCTCCAAAATCACTGCAGATGGTGACTGCAGCCATGAAATTAAAAGACCCTTACTCCTTGGAAGGAAAGTTATGACCAACCTAGATAGCATATTCAAAAGCAGAGACATTACTTTGCCAACAAAGGTCTGTCTAGTCAAGGCTATGGTTTTTCTTGTGGTCATGTATGGATGTGAGAGTTGGACTGTGAAGAAGGCTGAGCGCCGAAGAATTGTGAACTGTGAACTGCTTTTGAACTGTGGTGTTGGAGAAGACTCTTGAGAGTCCCTTGGACTGCAAGGAGATCCAACCAGTCCATTCTGAAGGAGATCAGCCCTGGGTGTTCTTTGGAAGGAATGATGCTAAAGCTGAAACTCCAGTACTTTGGCCACCTCATGAGAAGAGCTGACTCATTAGAAAAGACTCTGATGCTGGGAGGGACTGGAGGCAAGAGGAGAAGGGGACGACAGAGGATGAGATGGCTGGATGGCATCACTGACTCGACGGACGTGAGTCTCAGTGAACTCCGGGAGATGGTGATGGACAGGGAGGCCTGGCGTGCTATGATTCATGGGGTCGCAAAGAGTCGGACACGAATGAGCGACTGATCTGAACTGATCTGATCTGACGTATAGTTGATTTACAATGCTGTGTTAGGTTCAGGTGTACAGCAAAGGTGTATATATACAGACATATGTATGCTGCTAAGTCACTTCAGTCGTGTCCAACTCTGTGCAACCCCATAGACGGCAGCCCACCAGGCTCCCCCGTCCCTGGGATTCTCCAGGCAAGAGACATATGTATATTCTTTTTCAAATTATTGCAAAATATTGAGTATAGTTTCCTGTGCTACACAGTAGGTCCTCATTGCTTCCATTTTATATATAGTACTGGGTATACGCTAATATCAAATTCCTTATTTATCCCATTTATCTCTTTCCCTACCTTTCCCCTTTGGTAACCATAGTATGTTTTCTATGTTTCTGTTTTGTAAATAAGTTCATTTTTATCACTGGTTTAAAGTTTATTGCATCATACAAGGAAACAAAGAAAAGTGACTTCTCTTAAGAAATCTGATGCTAAAATGCACATAAGGCATGTGCTTTATTAGATAACAATAAGGGAATCAGGAACAGGAATCTAAGTCTATGATCTACTACCTAGAAAAAGTTAATGGTTGTGTGTGTAGATGGTTTTCCAAATCTCTTCTCAGGTTTACAGGCCTCTTGAAATAACACTGCAAGTCTTCCACAGACAGGCATTCTGCACTCTTTCTATGCCAAGACATTCTGTATCTTTATGAGGTTACTCTACCCATTCAGTTTGAACGCAAGGAAGTTAGCACCTGCCACAGAGGATCAGAATTTGAAATGTGAGGAGGGAGCCCTGTGATAAGTGCCTGATCTTAGCAAACAAAAATAAAACCTCTAAGAAAATGATAAAGAAAATGCAGTAATATGCCCGTATCCCATCTGGGGGGTTGTGTGGTCTTGATACAATCAACTCAACTTCTGCTCTACAGAAAGCAGTGGTTGAGGCTATGCGTGATTCACAGCATATGAACAGCCAGAAGATGCCAGGGAACTCCCCCACTGCCCCAGTCCTCTGACCCCATAACATGATAGTCTCCATTAAAAAAAAAGTCAACCAGCCATCTTAGTGATAGGAACCTGGGACCCATTGCTCATCTGACGTAATACTTCACGGAGCAGGTCCAAACACAATGCAGGGCCCTTGAAATCAGCAGGAGCTCAGCGCTCTGATCCATGCCAAAGAGCAAGATGAGAAATGGGGTTGGTATAAATATTCATTGGGAAGTTACAGCCAACCCCCTTGTGCTGGGTGTCTAGTGCAACTCAAAACTGCTCCACCTGGTCCCTTCTGGCTCCCTCATGTCTACCGGGGGCTGGCAGCTGGAAGACAGGCTGAGCCTTTGAGATCTTTTAATTTGCTGTAGCACCAGAGGGGCAGGCAGGAGGGATGACAATGCATATGCTGGGATTCAATTACAGGGCTGTCTTTTTCCCAGGTGGGAGGTAACACTGACTGCAGAGAATTCAATGCCTCATCTGTTAAGGTCCCTGGGGAAACGATGGGTGGTTTGCAAAAGCTGGGGGTGTGGAATAATGCTCTACAGTCGCAAAAGACATCCGGCACATTGAATGGGATTTTGTTAGGCTTACGTGCAACCTTTCCTTTTTCTTGTTTTCCAAACCAAAATCACTCTATAACTTCTGCCTGGAAAACAGAGATGACTGCCCCTAAATTCTGAAGTCAGTTGTTGTGTAGCCTATAAAATATAGGTGAGAGGAGCTTTGAGATCACTGTGCTATGAGTCTCATTGCCAAAAAGGTTTTTCAATATTGCATAAAGTTAAATGTGTTCCAACCATGAACATTTAAGGGGAACACACAATGTTCTGAATTTAAAACATCGAACAGTTCCTAAAAGCTTGCCAAAAATACCTACTATGTCATTTTCTTTACAGTAAAATGGCACAATGTCATGACCTTTTAGGACACTAAATTCAATAATCTGTTGTAGTTTGTTGGTGTTAAAGGGGGAGAGTGTTCTTATTCTACCAGCTACAAAACAAGGTTTCCCAAATATGTACGACTGCACATAGAATGGTTTACTAGTGTCTGTTGGAATAGTTCTGTATGAAGAGTTACTATCTTAATAACCACAAACCAAATACTATCTATTTTTTAGAGTAGATTTTTTTTTGTCCTTTTCATTACTTAGACAAACTTCTTTAGATAAGTAGCTTAATTTTTATTCTGAATTTAAAAGGAAAAAAGAAAGCTGTGTTTGTTTTTATCTCTCAGTTTCACACTTGGCCGAGGACATCCTCTTCTCCCCATGGTAATTAGGGTAGAGGTTTGTAATAACCAACTCAAACCAAGTTCGACTTCTGCTCAGAACCCTCTAATGCCTTCCCATGCCTCCTGGAGAAATTCTCTAATTCCTCACCTGGCCTTTCAAGTCACTTCCTTACCTGATACACGGATGCCCCATTTTCTCTGACCTTGGTTCCCAAGTGATTCCCTCACTCATAGAGCCCCTCCAGTCCACGGCACCCCCTTCTCCCCAGCCCTGACCTGCCCATCTTCAAACATACCCAACAAGCTCCCAATAGGGTCTTTGCCTCTGATGTTCCCTTTCCCTGGAGCTCAGTTCCCCAGCCATCCTCCTTGTCTTGTTCCTCTGTTCAGGTATCTCTTATTTCAGAGACCCATTCTGTGTCCTCCTCAGCAACAACCCCACCCAGTGATTACCAATTTATACCATAGATATAATTTATCCAATGTATACTATAATTATGCCATGTACAATACCGCTTTACTCTACTTCAAGGCACCTATCTCCCCTGATACAGTATATATTAATGTATTGTTTAATTGTCTCTGCCTCTAGAATGTATGCTCATGAGAGAAGAGGGCTGTAGCTCTAGGACCTAGAACTGTGCCTGGCACATAAGTGTTCAATTAATAGTTGTTGAATGTACGAATAGGTTTTCTAGTAATTTCAATGGACAGACCTACTCTTAGTTACCTAGGCTTGGTCACATGCCTCAATATCACTAATTTTCTGTGGCACAGTTCTATTGTTTTTTAGAATCAACTCTCTGATAATTAAAAAATACAGTTGAAATACAAAGAATTTTACAATCTGATTGACAGAATCGCTAGTATTTTTCAACTTTAAATTTGGAAGACTAGAGTAAATGAATAATTATGTAATGAGGGCTTCCCTGATAGCTCAGGTAAAGAATCCTCCTTCAATGTAGGAGAACTGGGTTTGATCCCTGGGTCAGGAAGATCCCCTGGAGTAGGAAATGACAACCTGTTCCAGTACTCTTGCCTGGAAAATCCTATGGATATTGGAGCCTGGCAGGCTACAGTCCATGGGTTTGCAAAGAGTTGGACATGACTGAGTGACTAACACTTCCCACACTTAGCATGTGTCAAGTACTGTGCTTTCTATATTTTAAGTAACAGTTTTACCTGAAATTAAACATTTTCTTATATTCTTTACAAAATTCAAATTTTAGCTTAAGATCAAATATCTTAGTATGTTCATGCTGCTATAACAAAATACCACAAAATGGCTAGTCTACAAACTACAGAAATGTATTGCTCTTAGGCTGGATGCTAGGAAGTCCACGATCAAGGAGCCAGTGGGGTTGATTTCCCTGGTTGGGCCACTTCCTGGTCCACGTTTTGTGCTTTCCCACTGTATCCTCATGTGGCGAAAGGGGCAAAGGAACTCTCTGGAGTCTCTTACAAGGGAACTAATTCCATCCATGAGGGTGCCACCCTCATGATCTAAGCTTCTCTTAAAGGCCCATCTCTTTGAGGGCTACGATTTTAACATATGAATTTTGAGGAGACACAAATATTCAGACCACAGCAGCAAATAATGAGGTTGAAAGAAAAACTGTTCTATTTTCTGTCCCCAAACAAGTATTTTTTGAAGCCTCAATGAACTACAGCATTTAAAATCTCTCCTAAATACACATATACACAATCACCTAAAATAAAAATTACATATTTTCTTTCTTAATATTTTTGAAATTTAACAACTCTGTGAGGTTAAAAACAAAGTACCACAGGTGCCTTTTTGTCCCTTCAAAGTGATGAGAACTCAAGAGAGCTCGACAAGTTGACTAAGTTCATACAACTGGTCACTGGACTAGCCTTCCACAGAATCTAATCAGAATCTGGACTTGACTTGAAACATTAATTGCTGGCTGCAAAACGCCACTCCTCTTACTATTTTCCCACCTAGCTGCTATATAATCACTATTCTTCCTTTCAAAACCCAGAATCTTCAAACTAGAGTCTGTGTTTCATATTTTCTTTCTCACCTCACAGTCATCTTCTCTCCAGTCAGTTTCCAGAGTCTATTCAGATTCACTTCCTTGTAATTCCTAACCTAATGGGCTTTTTTCTTTAATTCTTGGTTTGGCCTCTTTGGCGTTTCACACTGGTAATGACTTCTCCTCAAAAATTCTTCCTCTTAGGCTGATCTAATACTTCTGTAGTGGTTCTGTTGCCTGGTTATGGGTTCACCACTTTCTATTCATTTCCTTTCACCCAAAAGAATCTTAATTTTTGTTCAGGTATTTATTTTCTATGAACAAAGGTCAGCATATCAGGGAAAGCTAAGACTACTCTCAGTTCCAGGAGACAGCAGTCTAATCTTCCCAGTTAATGACTGTATCAGGAATTGTAAGGTAATCGTCTATGGTGTCGCACAGAGTCGGACATGACTGAAGGGACTTAGCAGCAGCAGCAGCATACTGTGCCAATGGGACCTAAGGAATACTTTGCTGGAGACTTGTGTGACATTCTTCTTCACACTTATAGGAGAGCTTCCAGATTCAAACTGTGTCTTCAGCTGGATGTGAATGAGGGAGAGTAGACTGTTGATTTCTACCCTACTGCAATCCTGGCCTCCCGTCATTCTATCCCCAGGGGAGAAAAAGTCTTAGGACAAATTCAAAACTGTGGAAGGCAGAGCAAAAGGAGACAAAGTAAAGTGATTTCTTAAGTTATTGAGCACCTGGATCAACCAGTCTAATGCCAGTCAACCTCTGGAATTCCAGTTATGTGAACCAATAAATTACCTTATTGTTTAAAGCTTGGTGAGTCAGATTCTTTGTTACTTGCACTTGAAACCATCTTAACTGATACAACTACTCTCTCCTGGTTTCTTCACGTCACATCTGGCCATTAATGTTCAGACTGCTTTGTGGGTCATTCTTGTTCTCTTAACCTTTTGATGTCTGTGATCTTGCAGTCTCAGCCCTCATTTCATGTCACTCAGGTAAACACTGTTCCAGGGAATTTCCATACAGATTTATGTCTTCAACCACTATTTTTCATTAATTAATTCAAAATGACTTCCTCTAAAATCACAGCCTTCTAATCTCTTCTAAATACCAAATCTTATCTACAATACTATACTGGTCATCTCCACCAGGATCTCTTTCAGACTCTTCTAATGTTCTGTGTTCACAGCTAAACTCATCATCTTTCCTTTCACACTTATTCATGTTCTTATCTCTTACTGTACTATTACATTGGTCACTCAAATCACAATATCCTTGAGGCAATATCCTCAAGCTCTCAGTCTTTACCAAGTTCACCAAATATTTTCAGTGCTCCTGCCTAAATAGATTCCAAAATATTCACTCCTTTTCATCCTTGTCAGTACTTAGCAGTTCATTCACTCTTAAGTGCATTCCAAGTAGTAGGAACTCTGACCATACCTTGATGAATGAATAGACAGCTTCCTGATATTTCTATCTTACCTTTAAATCCCCCTCCATACAATAATCAATTATTTTCTCAAATACAACTATAACCACGTCACTTCCCTTGGAAAGGGAAGAAAAAAACAAAACAAAACAAAAAAACCACAAAAGGTTCTCCAGTGGTTTAAGTTCAAACATTTAACAAATATGTACTACACGTCAGATTCTGGGTTAAGAGCTTTGAAAGAGTGAGCTATTGATTTTCTTCCTTTTAACAATTGCATAAAATTAAGGAAGAGCTGGCAGATGACCATGGTGAAATAAAAGTATCATCATTCTATTCTGAATCCAAGAACCTGCATCTATTTTCTCTGAGGTGGAATATTCTCACATCATTTTTTATGTTCTATCTATCTAGACCTGTACTGGAATGATCTTGATCATTCATTTTGGTCTTTCATCTTATATTAAAATACAAGAATTCCAGCAAACATATGATTGACTGATTAACACTGTCAGGTACAGAAATCATTACTTTTCGGAAGCTGCTCTACAATTTATAATTCACGTGCTACATTTTTGAAAAATAAATATGGTGATTTTCTGCTTTTGTGATTCCACTTAAGAAATTACCTCCAATGTATCACATTCTCTAAAATTCAGAGATCACTCAAATTTTATTTCCTTTCAAGTTCTTCTTCTAAAGAAATGATTATTTGAATCCCCACCAGGTAGTAGACAATTTCATACCTTTGCTATTTGACAGGTATTTGGATGCCCAGGTGCCCTTGATTTTCCTTTATGAACAAACCAAATTCTCTGCTTTTGTGGAGCTTAAATTCTAGAGTGGGGTAGGGGAGAAGAATATACATCCTCTTATACTGTAATCATTGTTCACTTTCAAATGTTGCAATGGGTTACTTCATCTATTATCAGACTGACTATGATACAATTAAGATTCTGGGTGCTATAGATCAGAAACACCAAAGGTGTCCATAGGAGATGTGGCTCAGCCACACAGCTACAACTCTAACAAGACAAATGATTCGTAGAATTCAGACACATGGAGGTGAGAAGACAGGGTATTCTGGTGAGAGGACAGACTAGAACCCTGGAAAACTGCTAGAATGAACACAGTGTGGCATGGAGAAGTGAGAAGAATGGACAACTAAAATGGAGAATATGTGTTGGAGAAGAGAAAAAAGTTGGATTACCAGTACAGCTACTGCTGCTGCTGCTGCTGCTGCTAAGTCGCTTCAGTCATGTCCGACTCTGTGCGACCCCATAGACGGCAGCCCACCAGGCTCCCCCATCCCTGGGATTCTCCAGGCAAGAACACTGGAGTGGGTTGCCATTGCCTTCTCCAATGCATGAAAGTGAAAAGGGAAAGTGAAGTCGCTCAGTCATGTCCGACCCCATGTGTTTGTGACCCCATGGACTGCAGCTCACCAGGCTCCTCCATCCATGGGATTTTCCAGGCAAGAGTACTGGAGTGGGGTGCCATTGCCTTCTCCAGCTAGAGCTTTTGAAAGGCAGGCAGTGGAATCTGGTGGAGGAGGGGTACTGTAAATAAAGCAGTCATTGTATGAGTTCAGTCTAGCTAATCTGCATTAGTATGGTTTAGAAAAGAGGGAGAAGTTATTGACACAGGCTTGTTTGGAAGCTGATGCCACAGTTCAGAAAGTTAAATGGTTTTTGGATGCTGATTCAATAGTTCAGGAAGTTAAATGGTTTTTGACTTAAGGTGGTGATGACAGGATTGAAAACAAGTGAAACGCATTAAACATTTTGGGCTGGAAAATTACAGCTTGATAACCAGACATTTAAGTCAGATATTCATTTATTCACATGTACTGAGTACCACAATCTGAGTTATTTATATTTCTTGAGCAATCAACATACTTACTGAGCACATGTGAGGTCCCTGCCTTTCTACCTGTTGCTAGAAAAATTAACGGACTTCACACTGTGACTGTGGTTAAAGTCCCGTAAGAAAGATGGAACAACAGCACAGCCTTTAAAGGCAGTGTTATGGATATTGGCAGCAGAGGAGAGGAGGGTTAACTTTGCTGGGTTTTGTGTAAATGAACGTGCGTGTGTGTGCAGAGATAAAGGAAGGCTTTAATACAGAGTTCTGAGTGATTTCCCCTGGTCAGAGTTGCTGAGGGAATTCAGAAGCTGGGAAGACAGATTTATTCAAAGGCATGGGCATAGGAAATGATTTGGTGTGCTGAGATACCTGCAAGTAGTAAAATAGCTCTGCATCCTAGAGATTAGGCAGCAGGTCACATAGAGCACAGGGTCCTTCCCGTCTATGCGGAGGACTGAGTTGTATCCTGCTAGCAGGGCGGAGCAGAGAAGGCAATGGCACCCCACTCCAGTACTCTTGCCTGGAAAATCCCATGGACGGAGGATCCTGGTGGGCTGCAGTCCATGGGGTCACTAAGAGTTGGACATGACTGAGCGACTTCACTTTCACTTTTCACTTTCATGCATTGAAGAAGGAAATGGCAACCCACTCCAGTGTTCTTGCCTGGAGAATCCCAGGGACAGGGGAGCCTGGTGGGCTGCAGTCCATGGGGTCACTAAGAGTTGGACACGACTGAGCGACTTCACTTTCACTTTTCACTTTTTTTTTTAAATTTTATTTTATTTTTAAACTTTACAATATTGTATTAGTTTTGCCAAATATCGAAATGAATCCGCCACAGGTATACCTGTGTTCCCCATCCTGAACCCTCCTCCCTCCTCCCTCCCCATACCCTCCAGGAAATGGCAACCCACTCCAGTGTTCTTGCCTGGAGAATCCCAGGGATGGGGGAGCCTGGTGGGCTGCAGTCCATGGGGTCGCACAGAGTCAGACACGACTGAAGCAACTTAGCAGCAGCAGCAGCAGCAGGGAGGAGCAGTGCAGTAATTCTAAAATTACATTTTAGAAAATATTAAAAAAAATGTGATGAGCACCAAGAGTCTGAATTAGACAAGGGAAAACTGGAGTAGTGGGGTGAAGGGGGGCAAGATTAGACCCTGTTGACCTGCTAAGGCAGAGGCGTGGGAAGAGACTGAACCCAAGCAAGACAGGGGCAATGCAATGACAGTCACGCCAGACGCTGGGTTATCAGTACTTGGAAACTAAGTAGACATGAAGAGAGGGAAATTTCAGAGCTCATTCAGGCTTTGAACTCACTGTTTGAGAGAAGGATGGAACAAAAGAGGAACAAAGTGGAGAGAGTGTTTTCAGTGAAAGTGAGTTGATACGTTGCTTTGAAGGAAATATTTGCAAGTAAGCAGTGCAGGACCTCCTGACCTCGGGGTAAAGGAAAAAATATCTGAGTTTAGTTCAGTTCAACCGCCCCATACTCTTTTACTTAGGTTTGCCTGCTTTGTTTTCCTCATTAGCTTTCAGATTTGCCAATAGACATCTAACTCTTTCATCACATAATTGCTGAACACCTATACATGCCAGGTACTGCCCCAGGCTCTGATTAATAACAGGTATGATTTCATGTTTAATGTTTTGCTTATGAGAAAATTTATATATATATATATATTCTCTAAAAAAGGTCAATCAATTCAATAACTGGAAACAACACAAATGTCCATCAAGAAGTGAATGGACAAATGGTGGTACTGCTGACCAACAGAAGACAGCAATACAAAGGAATGTCACCCTGACAGATGCTCACAGCATGGAAGAAAGTGAAAATAAATAGAAAGGAGATCTGTGGCTGTCAGAAAATGAGGGTGGGGGAAGTGGAAGGGAGATAAGAAAGATTATTAAGAGGCAGGCGCAAACTTTTGGGTGATGGATAAATTGATGGATAATTGTGGTGATGGCTTCACTGGCATATACATGTAAAATCATCAAATTGAACATGTAAAATATACATGTTAAATATACCTCAATAAAGTTGTTTTTCAATAATAATAATAAGTATCTTTATATGTGGATTATGGGTTAATTTTTTCCCAATTCTCTTTTTATTATGTTTTATTTACTTTCTCCTTTTATTAACTTTTTAACAGTATGTCTGTAGCCATGGAGCTATATTAACATATTCAGTAGCTATATGGAGGAGTCTTTCATTTGTATATCTCTTTTAAGACTTTCTTTACTAAATATATATATATATTCAATTTTATGCTAAGTACATAGTTTTATTTTACACATTTAGCTTAAATAATTCTGAGGAGTATGGAGGTTCCTTAAAAAAACTAAAAGTAGAGTTACCATATGATCTGACAATCCCACTCCTGGGCATATATCCAGAGAGAACCATAATTTGAAAAGATACATGTACCTCAAAGTTCATAGGAGCATTATTTGCAATATTTACAATAGCTAAGACATGGAAGCAACCTAAATGTTCATTGACAGATGAATGGATAAAGTAGAGGTATACACACACACACACACAAAACACAGAATATTAGTCATAAAAAAGAATAAAATAATGCCACTTGCAGAACATGGATGGACCTAGAGATTATCATACAAAGTGAAGTCAGAGAATAACAAATATCATTTGATATTGTTTATATGCAGAATCTAAAAAATGATACAAATGACTTATTTACAAAATAGAGATAGACTCACAAACATAGAAAACAAACTTATGGTTACCAAAGGAAAAATATAGGGAAGGGATAAATTGGTGCTTTGAGGTTAAAATATACACACTACTATATATAAAATAGATGATAAACAAGGAACTACTATATAGCAAAAGGAACTCTATACACACACACACACATATACTCACACACATACATATTATATATAGCTGAATCACTCTGCTGTACACTTAAAACTAGGACAACTTATAAATCAGCTATATTTAAATAAAAATAAATAAATACATCTGAGGAAGGTTTTCTGTATACCTCAAAAGTGGACAGTCACTCTCACAAAAGAAGTTAATTTTAATTTTCTTATGTTGCTTTCTTAAATTTTAAATATGATGCTGTAAAAGTATATTAACCTGTAATAAATAAAATTGATTTCAAAAATTTTTTAAATTATAAAAAGCACATTGGCCAGGCACTGAATTACTCTTCTACTAATCAGAGAACTGCAACTTTCAACAACAAGGGAATACTGGATTAGGTTCATCAGACTGGAAAATATGACAAAATCTGATAAGGTCTAATGTTGGGTAGAGTATGGTAAAGGAGGTAATTCTGATACTTCTGGTGGATATGTAAATTGGTACAGCACATTTGGAGAGAAATATGGCAAGATCTAATAAACTTGAAAACGTGTTTATAGCATTGATGGTTGCAGAACCAGTTTTCAATTTTCCATTATTTTAGCTACTGGTGCATTTAAAAATACTGGAATACTTTTTTTGGTGTATTTTGTGTACATATTCCACAGCTTAGTTCATCTTCCTACATTTCTCTCAAATCCCTTTCTCCTGCCCATGTCCCTCCTCCTTGTCCTCTCTGACACCCTCAATGTAAACCCTCCAGTACATGACCACTCCTGGAAACACCTTGTCATGTAACTGTACCTTTTCTCTTCCCCATCCCAACCTTCCCACTACAAGCCCTCCCTTACCACTCAAAAAAAGGCTGAGCAGGGCTCAGTTGGTAAAGAATCCATCTGCAGTGCAGGAGACCTGGGTTCGATCCCTGGGTTGGGAAGATCCCCTGGAAAAGGGAAAGGCTACCCACTCCAATATTCTTGCCTAGAGAATTCCATGGACTGTGTATAGTCCATGGGGTTGCAAAGATTTGGACACGACTGAGTGACTTTCACTTTCAGGGATCAGAAATACCACCTGAGGAAGACATATCTCTCCACTGGCATGGGGACAGTTTATGAATGGGCAAGGCAGGTGTAGGGAGGCCATGGTAACAAGAGAACCATGCAGGCAGGTCCTGAAGCCCTTATGGCGTGTCAGGGAAGATCACTCCAAGGGTATCTGGCTAAGGTAACAATACCCAGCATTACCCTCATGGTAATGATAATTTCCTAATTCAGGTAGTGTTTTCTCAAGGAGAGAGGGGATGGGTAGGTAGCTCAGTACATAAGGATCTTAAGCAATGTCTGTAGTGTTTATTTTTTTGTTCCAAAGTGACCACGAATTGATGTTAAGGTCTCACATAGAGTGTGGGTACAAATGTTTATAAGTGAGTGAAAATTAAAAAAATAGTCTTATTCTCTTTCAAACCAGAAAGACTGGTATTAAAACTATTTCATATTTTCTATTATGGTGTAAAAACAAAGACACAATCTTTTAGACTTTGTGATATATACAAGACTTTTAATGATGCCTTTAAAACCCCTTTATAATAGAAAATAGTGAACTATTAGGTCGTAACAGAGGTGATGAAGGCTGATTAGGTTTCACTGCCGAATTCACACTCATCTATGAATTTATGAACACAAGGAAAATGTCCTGGTTAAGCTGATCCTGTAAACAGCTTGGCTTTTGATGATGGGGATGTTCTTCTAGGAAAACATCTTCCAAAGCTGAGCTACTCTTGGGCAAATTTAGCTTTAAGCAAAATAATAGATAAACATGGTTTCAATCCTCATTTCATGATGCCCAATTTCAGAAAACTCTGGATGTTCCAATTCAGTGACTCTCAGGGTCACCTCAAAGTGAGGTAGAACTTCAGGGATACCCACGGAAATATCTCCTAAAGATGAAAACATTAAGATGAATACTATCTGGGCTACTCCTGAGAACCCCTGCTAGAGAAACCTATTATAACCAAATTTCAGGCATGTGGAACACATTCCAAACATTGTGGCTTGCCACAAGCTCAGCGTATTAAGCCTTATCCCAAATGAGATGCTACTTGATTAATTTAGACTCCTTGGCATGTCTGGATTCATGGCTAGCAGTTTGAGCAGCTCTTCCTGGATTCTTAAAAGAATTCTTAGGTAGAAGAGCCAAGGCAATCTGAATGACATGTATATTGGAACCTGACTCCAGGAGCAATTACAGTCAGCATGTGGAGGAGGAGCTGCTGAGCACATCTTTGGGGGGTGGGGGTGGGGGGAGGAAGCAGATGGCTCACTCTGACCTGCCACTTGTATGGCTGCATGTAGCCTCATCTTCCCTGGAGAGGACAGACTGCCTGAGAATGAGGCAAATGGGAGAAAGAAGGGAAGGGTTTGCACGCACGTGTGTGTGTGTGTGTGTATATGTGTGTGTGTGCAAGCGCGCACGCGCATGTTTCCATCTCCTTTCTTCAGAGAAATTTAACTTAGAGGGCAGGCTGCAGTAACAGCAGTGAGAAGGATAAAAGGCTGTGCAACAGCAACTTCTTCTGTACGAAGGGTGCAGCAACTTCTTGAATGACTGTGGGGCCTGCTCAGTTTGCACTAAATTGAGGGTCAGAGTTGAGAGAGCTGCTTGTTGGATTCCTCTGGCACATGCCATCACCGACGTTAGCTCTAGTAGTCTGCTACACTGCAGGGTGGGCCCTTCTACTTCCAGTCACCAATGGGTACATGCAGACAGGCTCTGAATCCAGCAGAGTGGATGTGGCTTGTGCTCACACAAGTGTTAAAACCCTCAGTGTCATCAAGGTCACTCCTCCTTCAAACACTGTATTCAGCAAAAGGTAAACTCATGAAGCTGGTTTCAGAGTTCTATTTCGAAAGTTCAACTGGCCTGGCAGGAAGAATGGCATGTCTGGAAGGCCTGGACTCCAGTCTCCACTCTTTTCCAGGGGGAGTGACATTACTTAGACGCCACTGCACCTCTATTTTCTCATGGAGAGAACCAGGAAAACAACACTTGTCCTGCCCAACAAGGTAGATGGTATAAAGACCATAAAATATGTTTGGGAAGATGCTCTTAAAATTGGAAATCATATGCAAATACAAGATTTGTTTTTAATAATGGCAAAAATACTCATCAGTAGAGAGAGAGGACTTATATTTACAAAGTTTTCCTTCTTTCCATAGTCTTACAGTGTTACATAATAAGCACTGGATGTTTATCAGCAGGCTATCAGCTCTGCCTACAATGGATGCTGAACAAATGTTGAAAGTGAAAGTGTTAGTCACTCAGTCATGTCCAACTCTTTGTGATGCAATAGACTCTAGCCCACCAGGCTCCTCTGTCCATGGAATTCTCCAGGTAAGAATACTGGAGTGGGTAGTGATTTCCTTCTCCAGGGGATCTTCTCAACCCAGGGCATCGAATCCAGGTTTCCTGCATTGTAGGCAGATTCTTTACCGTCTGCACCATAAGGGAATGTTAACAGACTTCATAGTGAATATGAAAACAAGTATGAAGATATGATTTTTCTGCTAAAAGAATGCCTCTCGAGAAATTCCTACATGCTAAGTTATGAATGATTTTTGATGATCTTCTAGACCAGAAATTATCTGCATGTGAACAAAACACTTCCATTTTGATCTAGAACGAATAATATTTGGGCAAACATTGCCTGTCCAAAAGTGTAAAGCTAACAGATAAACTCGTTCATGAATTTGTATAAATGGAAATAATGCTATTGGATATTTTCCCCCAAACTATCCTGTCTCCTTCATTTATAAAGCTATGCAAAGTCTGTACTTATTGAAATCACATCAGATATTAAAGAACTCAAGGAATTTCTGGAATGAATATGGACATACTATCGCATAATCCATCCTCTATAAGAAAAGGCCATCCCGTGGTCTATGTGTAGATATGATTAGACAGCCCAGCCCTAATAGTGGCTCAGAAACAAGAGAGACAAACTCACAGAGAGAGAGCACAGGCTTGTGGTTGCCGTGGTTTGCCAACAGGGAGAGAGTGGGGGAGGGGTGAACTGGGGGTTTGGGATTAGCAGACCCAAACTGTTTTATGTAGAATGGATAAACAACAAGGTCCTACTATATAGCACAGGGAACTGTATTCAACATCCTGTGAAACCATAATGAGAAAGAATATGAAAAAGAATATATATAGCTGAATCACTTAGCTGTACAATAGAAATTAATACAACATTGTAAATCAACTCTACTTCAATAAAATAATTTTTTAAAAAGAAACAAGAGAGAGAAAACAGGAAATTACATCACTCTATTTATGTTTATTAATCACAGGAACAGAATGCCACAGCAGTAAGTCTTCATCAATTTAGAAATGATTGCTGCCGGCTTAGCTATTCCTCTATTTACAAGTATCTATCAGGGAAAGAAATATACAGTATTCTAACCTGGAAATGCCAAAATTGTAAACTTCATAAAACCATAATTTTTCTTTAGATCCAAGACTATTTGGTTAATCTGTTTATAGACTTATGCTGAGTTACTCAACCAACATTTCCCCAGCTAACCTGTCTAAAATATAAAGTACTCAGGCTGAATAAAACCTTAAGCTCATGTATCAGACTTCATGCAATTTATCTGTGTACTTTCTTAGCAATTACTATATTTGAAATAGTTTGAGAATAAACATGGATTGTATATATTTATGTGCATGTGTATATATACACGTATAGTGCATGTGTGTATATATATAACAGTTTACATTTCAATGTTAAATGTCACAGTCAGGAAAAAAGTCCACAGTGTAATGACAGCAGTAACTTTAATTATGCATTTAATAAAGATTCTTGAGCAATTATTGTATGCAAGGTGTTATGCTGGGATGTGTGGGAAGAAGAGATTTACAAGATGTCTCACAGTCTAGTATATGCATAACAAAGCCCAAAGCTCAGCCACAGCTGTCATATCGTCTTTGTAAAAAATGTGAGCTGTTAGCCACCACACAGAGAGGCAGGCTCTGGTGAACACTCCTTGCATACAGTCAACCAGGACATAGACTCTACACACTAGTTAGCACATAGGTTAACGATGTGTATTGCTTTCCCCCCAAATGCTGAAGGATGAAAACCTAAAGTGGGAAAACTGAAGATCACAAGCAAAACTAATGCCACAGTGCAGCACATCAGGTGAGCTGTCAAACACAGGGAAAAGCGGTAAAGGCAAAACGAATATGGAACATCAGAAAAGAGGATGTGGAGTATACATTTAAGCAGGAATACTATGCAGTACATACAACAACAACAAAAATAAAACGACATATTTGGTTTAAAGACCAGCCATGGCAGAAAAAAAAAATAATAACGGAATACTGCCTATATATTTTGGGCAATTAAAAAGGCTCCTGTAGAAAGATCCAGATTATAATTTAAGAAATGTGTCATGAAGTCTCAACTCAGCTCTTCACAGTACTTTGTGATTTGGGGCAAACATTTAACCTTTCGGGGCCTTGAAGTGAAAGTAAAAGTATTGGTCACTTAGCTGTGTCCAGCTCTTTGTGACCCCATGAACTGGAGCCCAGCAGGCTCCTCTGTCCATGAAATTCTCCAGGCAAGAATACTGGAGTGAATTGTCATTCCCTTCCCCAGGGGATCTTCCCAGCCCAGGGATTGAACCCATGTCTCCTGCATTGCAGGCAGATTCTTTACCATTTGAGCCATGAGGGATGCCGCCAAGCACTTTGCAGCCTTATTTCTATCTATATAGTGGGAACAATATCTATTAGTATTATTGAAAAGATTAAAGGAACAAATTATTTTTTGGTTGTTGTTTTGTTTTTACTAATATGAATTAGTATGGAGAAGGAAATGGCAACCCACTCCAGTATTCTTGCCTACAGAATCCTGTGGACAGAGGAACCTGGTGGGCTGCTGTCCATAGGGTCACATAGAGTCGGACACGACTGAAGTGACTTAGCATGCACGCATGCGTTGGAGAAGGAAATGGCAACCCACTCCAGTATTCTTGCCTGGAGAATCCCAGGGACAGAGGGGCCTGGTGCGCTGCTGTCTATGGGGTCGCATAGAGTCGGACACGACTGAAGCAACTTAGCAGCAGCAGCAGTATGAATTAATATACATTTTAGAGTGTATTTGTGATATGTACGCACAAATGCATACAGAGATAAATTCTTATTTACTCAACATTGCACAACATATATATTCTGTATACCATGTGCAAATGACTATGCGTTAACAAACTCATTACAAGTCCCATGAGCTTGAAAAGAGGTCCACATTTGCCTTTTATTTCTTGTTCCCATTTACCTCACCCTAATCCTGACCCTCTCTGTTTTCAGGTTTGCCAGACCTTACTGCTTCAACCACAATTACTGACCCATCAAAAGATCCACCTTCCTAAAAGATGGCATTCCTTCTCCTGTTTAGGCGCCACATGGCTTACAGAGTGAAGAGGGAAGAGAACTGAAGGGTAATGTCTAGTCTTGGTTCTTCCTCCCAAATACTGAGCAAATCACTTGACCTCTCTGACCTTCAGTTTACCCCTCTATAAACTGAGAAACTAAGTTTGAGTTAACTGATTCCTGAGTCCCTTCCAACCCTAATGAATATTAGACTATGCTATAGACTATTAAGACTAGTTATCCTAACTTTAAATTTGATAGCCAAGTGACACATCAAAAGCCTCATTGTAAAAACCTATAGTCAAGACAACTGTCCCACTGTACACCTGTAAGACTGGCTATTGATAAAGACAAGAAATAAGTATTGGTGAGGATGTGGAGAAAAGGGAACTAACTCTCCTGCACTGTTGGCAGAAATGTAAACTGGTATAGCCACTATGGAAGACAGTCTGGAGGGTCCTCAAAAAATTAAAAAACAGAACTGCCATATGGCTTTGCAACTTCACTTCTGGGTATTTACCAAAGAAAATGAAAACACTAATTTGAAAAGATATATGCACCTTTATGCTCACTGCAGCATCATACACAATAGCCAAGATATGGAAGCAACCTAAGTATCTAAGGAATGCATGGATAAAGAAGATGTGGTATATACACACACATACACACACACACACCCCCACACACAGATGCATGCACGCACAATGGAATACTACTCAGCCAAGAAAAAGAATGAAATCTTGCCATTTGCGGTTACATGGATGGCTCTTGAGGGTATTAATCTAAGTGAAATAAATCAAACCAAAAAAATACTGTACGATTTCACTTTTATGTGGGGTCTAAAAAGCAAAACAAATGAAGAAACAAACAAAACATAACCAGACTCATAGATAGAGACACCAGATTAGTGTTTACCAGAGGAAAAGGGGGTCAGAGGGTGGATGTAATGGTGTAGGCAGCAGGTGTTAAACATAGTCCCACAACCGCCCTGGTAACCACGGTGCTATAACTACAGTCAGCTGGCCCCACCATCTCTACTCATTTTTGTGAAACTAGGTTGGATGCTGTGAGAGAGGTGGTGCTTTGCCCTATTCTACCATTCATGTGTGAGCCCTGGTATTTAAGTAGAGGGACATAGAACACAATTTATGGTTACCAAAGAGAAAAGGAAGAGGAGGGATAAATTAGTGGTTTGGGATTAAAATATATACACTACTACATATAAAGCAGATAACCAACAAGGACCTATTATATAGCATAGGCAACTATACTCAATATCTTGTAATAACCTATAATGAAAAAGAATGTAAAAAAATATATAAGTATGTAAAACATGGACTTTCAGCTGGTAAAGAATCTGCCTGCAATGCTGGAGACCCCGGTTCAATTCCTGGGTAGGGAAGATCCCCTGGAGAAGGGATAGGCTACCCACTCCAGTATTCTTGGGCTTCCTTGTGGCTCAGATGGTAAAGAATCCACCTGCAATGTGGGAGACCTGGGTTCAATCCCTTGGATGAGAAGATCCCCTGGAGGAGGGCATGGCAACTCACTCCAATATTCTTGCTTGGAGAATCCCTATGGACAGAGGAGCCTGGTAGGCTACAGTTCATGGGGTCGAAAAGAGTAGGACATGACTGAATGACTAAGCACACAGTATAGGTAAAAAAGAACATATATATATATATAGATAGATATAAAGTTATATATATATATAGATATATAAAGTTATATATCTATATATATAACATTTTATATATATATAGATATATAACGTTATATATATATAGATATATGAAACTGAATCATTTGGCTGTACATCTGAAACTAACACATTGTAAATCAACTGTATTTTAATAAAATTTTTTTAAAAACAAAGGGACTAGAAAAAAAGAAGCTCAAAGGCTAGTGGGGATGCAGACACATACAACAGGGGAAAACACACAGTCATTTGGGAATATATAAGAGGCATTCATGGCAACCCACTCCAGTACTCTTGCTTGGAAAATTCCATAGATGGAGGAGCCTGGTAGGCTGCAGTCCATGCGGTCACTAGGAGTCAGACACGACTGAGCGACTTCACGTTCACTTTTCACTTTCATGCATTGGAGAAGGAAATGGCAACCCACTCCAGTATTCTTGCCTGGGGAATCCCAGGGACGGGGGAGCCTGATGGACTGCCGTCTATGGGACTGCACAGAGTTGGACACGACTGAAGCGACTTAGCAGCAGCAGCAGCAAGAGGCATTCTTCAACAGTCCTTGGAAGGGGCATATCAGAGAAAGATTCCTAGCAGAGGAAATCAAATGCTATGTTCTAAAACCCAAACAGGAGTTGAGCTAAGGGAAGGTAGGGCAACTGAGGCAGAGTGGGGAACCTACTTAAAAGCTCAGACATGGAAAGAGCATTGAGGCAAGGAAATTACAAGGGGTAAAGAAAGAGAGAAAATATTGGAATGGTCAGTAGGCACTAGATCATAAAGAGCCTTCCACGTCTGGCTAAGAAAAGTGAATTAATATATACTGAAGGTATTAGACAGAATCTATGGTTTAAAAAGAGAAATTAAATATATGCTTTGTATAAATCATTCTGCTTAATGTGTAAAGTAGATTGAAAGAGAAAACTAGATGCAGGGTAATTATTAGGAGACTGCTATTTAGGTGATGGATTATGGGTATGAACTAGAGCAGGAAGAGTAGAGATTAGTAAAAGTAAATAGATTCTAGAAATTCTAAGGAGACAGAATTACTGATCACCTATGGGAGGAGAGCATGAGAAAAGAAACAAAGAAGGATTTTCAGATTTCTGTGATAGAGAAGGCATGAGTCATTGAGATAGGAAGCAAAGAAACAGGAGAAATTTTAAAGACACTTGAGTTCAATTTTGGACATGTTGAGATGAAAGTGCCCAAAGGAGGTGCAAGTAGAGACATCCAGCAGTCAACAGGGAACTTGGAGGAGAGATCTGTGCTGGAAACAGATTGGAGATTCATCAGCCTAAATATTCATCAGCTCGGCTTAAGGAAAAAAATCACCCAATGAAACAGTGGTAAATTAGAAGGTAACAGTGGTAGTATCCTGGGAAGCAGCACTGCTTAAGGGATGGATCACAACAGAGGAACACAAAATAGACATCAGAAAAGAAGAAAGAATGAAGAAATGGAAGGAATGTCAGGAAGGAATGGTCTCAGGATACTTAAAAATATTCATTGGATTAATACCAGAAGTTTTTAGTAACCTCCAGAACATATATGGGAGATTTGGCCTTTGAGAGCATAGGAGACAAGCAACGGAAGCAAAGAAAATTCTTTGCTTGCAGTTTTTGGTTTATCTGGAAAATAGGAAGCAATATATTCAAACATGGGAATGGGAAGATAAAATGGAATAAGGCTAAGGAGAGTGGAGAAAGTTTTGAATAAATACTACCATAAATGAGAAAGGGAGTTGATGTGAAACAGTATAACTGTCAGGCAGTACTGAAGTCCCAGGTGGAGAATGAAAGATGAATTGGTAGAGTTTTTTGGCATACTTGTAGTTATTCCTCAATATCTTGTGATTCCCTTCTTTCTTTGTAATAATATGATTTTAGTTGTGCTCATTCACCCAACCAGACTTCCGCATGTCACAACCTCTCTTACATATGGGCTTGCACACTTAGTTGCATTCTAACTAATTGGATCAAGTGTCATTTCCATTTGGGCTATGGTCTTCCTTCTTTTTTTTTTTTTTTCAGCTGCTGTGAAATGGTAATAACTACAACCACCACTTTGGATCCACCAAGGAAAATCAAGTGAAGAGGAAACCAACCTCCAGCTCTTGATCATCTACCAACCTTTGGAATGTTACATGAGAAGAAACAGCTATCTTCTTTAATTGTGGGTGCTCCTAGATTTCTCTGTCAGTCTAAATATTATTTAAGGTAAGTCTTCAAACACTCAAAAGCCATGAGAATATGAGCTGAGAAGTCAGACAGTTTTGATTTTGCTAAAGGGCATGATAAAAAGAAAAAGGGATAGAAAACTAAGAGTCCATGAGGGTGAGTGGTTGAAAAGGTGAACCATGAGAGATCTCAGCCAGACAGGTAGTGAAGATAAGATCATTCAGAGGTGACAGACGGGGTCAAGAGACTGGGTGTCTTAACGAGGTCTCACATATTAGGGTCACATAACAGAAATCAATGAAGACTAAAGCAAATATAGAACCACACACAGCAATATGGATGAATTTTTAAAAATACAAAGTTAAGCAAAAGAAGCCAGACACAAAAAAGTATAAATAGTACATACATCATTCCACTGATACAAAGCAAAAAACAGCATCAAACTATAATGTTAAAGGTAAGAAGAGAGAATTATGGCTGAAAAGGGAGATGAAGGAGGCTGCAGGGAGCTGGTTGTGCTCCTAGTCTTCTCTGGTGCTGAATAAATACACTGGTGTGTCGGTTCTACAAAAATTCACAAAATTGCACATTTAATATATGTGTGCAATTCTGTATGTATATTATACTTAAAAACTACATTTTAAAGCCACTAAACTGAAAAAAATATACATGCCTTTTTAATTTATGAAAATAGCAAAAGTTATACTTAAAAAATAAAGTAATTCTCATGGCTGGCAGGCATGAGATAAAAACTCCTATGCCCTGCTGGTTTGACTTCCAAATGGCACAAGCTTGTGGAAAGCTATCTGGCAAAATGTTTCAAGAACTTTAAAATATGCATGGCCCTTGACCTAGAATTCCATTTCTAGAAGTTCATTTTAAGAAAATTAGAAATATGAGGAGACTTACACATAAATATATTCAATGAATTATTTATAAGAGGGGAAACTTTGAAAGGAACACAAATGTCCTCAAATGGGAAAATGATTACATAAACTTTTATAACCTGTGATGTGATAATTATGTAAATAATTTTCAATTAATGGTGTAATAATCATAATGTAGAGTTTAAAAATGCAAGATAGAAAAAAATGAATATACAATATTACAATTCCAAATACACATAAAAAATATGTACCAAAGTGCTGTCATGTCTGAGTAGAGTGATTTTTATTTTCTTTTTATAAATTTTTTATTTCCTAGATATTCTAAGAAAAGTGTACAATATTTTGTAGATGACAGATTTAAAAATAATCATGTTGGTATTGCATTTTTTATTTGCTTTTCTCATGGAGTTTCACATTTTTATAACAACACAAGAAACAAATGGATTCTGTCCCATAATAACTGTATTATCTATTTGACTCTGAGCTGCCTGAAGGCAGGATGTATTTTATTCATCTTAAGATTCCTTCATGAAAGTCAAACTGAGAGTTGCTCAGTCCTGTCTGACTCTTCGTGATCCCATGGACTACACTGTCCATGGAATTCTCCAGGCATGAATACTGGAGTGGGTAGCCTTTCCCTTCTCCAGGGGATCTTCCCAACCCCAGAATTGAACCCAGGTCTCTCACACTGCAGGCAGATTCTTTACCAGCTGAGCCACAAGGGAAGATTCCTCTACAGTACTGTGTAAAAAATTCTATATGATCAAAAAAAAAAAAAAAAAACCTGACTCAAACATATATTAAGACTGCATCTGCTACCTTCTATTTATACAGTTATACTCTACAATTATATAATCATCATACAGCATTAAATCTTTGCTGCCTACATTCAAAGTAAAAATAAAACACATCCAACTGACAGATTTATGGTTTAGCCACACGCCCCACTCTGTTTTCTGATTAGGCTCAGGAAGACAGAAAGTCCAGAGGTGGTGTGTGGGTAAGGTACAGAGGAGCAGAAGACAGGACTGAGCGTTCAACACCACCTCAAATGCCCCCATTAGAGCTCCAGTACTTTGATCTTCTAAATCCCCTCCCCTTTCCCCAGGACTCATGGCAGGGCAGCAATGCCAAGGGTGAACTAGCACCTGGGGGTAATCATTTAACTGGCCCAATGGGGAACCAGAGACTTGTTTGAAGTGGACTGCAGGGAGTCTTTGGAGAGGGAGACAGCCTGGTCAACAGGAGAGTAGGGAGCCTTCAAGGAGAAAGGGAAGACTCATGATTGATAGAAGAAATTAAGATCTTTGGTCCGTGAAAAAAAAAAAAAGGAGAATATTATTCTTGAAGGATCTCCTTCATAGTCAAATTGCAATCTTTACTTTTGGAAGAAGTTGGTCATTTTTATATTAGGTGATAATTTTTGAAAATTTATGTCCTGAATACTAATTACCTGGATTCACACCAACTTAATATTTTTTCAAAATGTGTTTTTTCTTTTTTCTAAGCCTTCAGACACAGCTGTTCAGTCTAAAGTTTAGATCAAATTTGGAGGAAAAGCAGCATGTAATTTATATTTAAGAAACACCAATGACACTATTTTAAAAAATATATTCACATGAACATTTTACTCATATCACATTCCATAAGAAGCTTTCTAGGAAGCTGTTTTCCATTTACTTAGGCAAGTTGGAGGCAATATACACTGCTGAGCCAACATATCTCATTAAATCAATGAAAAAGATTTAATCAACAGATGTTAGCACATAGGATACCAAGGTCATGACTTGGCTTTGCAAATATTAATAAATTTGAACTGTAAACTTTTAATAGACAGGCTTTGGTTGAAGTTGTATTTGAATTGTTTCAAAAGCTTAATAGCCCTTTATTTGTTTTAAACTCCACTCAAACAACTCTGAAAAAAAATGAATATAAATTTTAAAGCTTTACTTTTGGTTGAGAGAGTAGATGTTTCCAAATTATCTTGCCAATCCAGCCTCAAATGTCATCTTTGACAGTCAAAACCCAAGCCTTTTCCATGTAAATGGCAACTAAAAACCCAGGACCTTAGAACCACTGACTCACCAACTACATGTTCACTTATAATAAAATCCAGATTCGAACAGGGGTTTTGTAAGATCAAAGTCTAGTTAGTGGAAGGTGAACTCTTTTTTCACTACTTAAAAAAGAACTTAAATTGCTCTCCATTAAATATGACCAAACATTGCCATGAGTCCCATCAAAAAAAAAAAAAAAGCCTGAAACCACTTCACAGTTAAGCCAAATTTAATCCTAAATCACATAAAACCAAGAACATGCTCTAGTCTCATGAATACCATAGACAGACCTCACATCACTACCAATATTCACAGAGTATTCAGTATACATCAAGCACTGTCCTAAAAGCTTTGAAGGGTAATCTGGTTTACCTTTCACAGAAACATCTGAGGTGGGCATTGTTACAATCCTTCATGTTTGGATGGGGAAACTGAGGCTGATAAGGAACTTACCCAAAGCCTAACAGCTAACAAGTGGTAAATCGAGGTTTCAAATCAAGTCAATCTCCAGAATCTATACTTTCTACCAATTTACTAGATTATTGTAAGAACAACTTTTTAATTTTTTTTTCTGCTGAGATTTATTTGGTCTTGTGTGTAGATTCTAGAAATCAAAGACTTTTTTAAAACCTCTACACAAATCAATCAGGAGGACAAGACGATGCAGACAGTCCATCTGCAAGGTAACCACAAGAAAGATTTCCAGGCAAAGTCGAGCCCATTAACTAAAGTGCATGTCGGGCTCTGCCAAGGAGCCAGATGCTACCCTCGGAAGATGATTCTGTCTTCAAGATCATCACCCAGAACCTTAGCTGGGCAGTCACCAAGAAGAGATGAAGGAGGGAGGGATGGTCTTTTCATCATTTGAAGGATCCAAATGTAAAATGAATGATGTCTTAGTAAGAACCATTGTGTGTGTGTGTGCGTGTGTGTGTGTGTGTGTGCGCGCACATGTGTGTGCTCGGTCATGTCTAACTTTTAGCGACCTCATGGACAGTAGCCCACCAGGCTTCTTTGTCCATGGGATTTTCCAGGAAAGGATAACGTAGTAGGTTGCCATTTCCTACTCCAGGGGATCTTCCTGACCTGAAGGAGGAAACAGACAAAACAGGCTCCATCTTGAAAACAGGACTCCATTTTGGGCCGGACTGTGGACTTTGAGCTATATGCCCAGGATCTATGGAAACGACATATCAAAGGGAAAACCAGATCCACCCCCCCCCCACCGATGGAAGAGCCCCAGGGCTCGTACCTAGACTTTCCATCGCCTAAAAGAATACCCTAATTATCTCGGTAACCGAATAGAATCATAAATTATATTATGCTTATTGGGGTATGACCACAGGCCTATTGATAATTGTCCACTGTTAACTACCTAGGCTTAAGGCATACAAATCATGGGTTTAAGGCATATGAATCACAGATTAACTTTGTATCTTTCTTTTCCTTTGTTCAGAGTAGTTTCAGAGAATTTGGGGAGATGGGTTTGAGCATGTACACTTACGGTATATAAGGTTTTCAAAAAAACTGGTTGGGGGCCTTGGCTAAGAGGAGACTCTGCCTTGGGCCCATTGGTGTAATAAACTGCACTCCACTATCTGCATTGTACTTCTGAGTGAGTTTGTTTCCCAGAACGCGTGGCTACAACATTTGGTACATTGGCTGGGAAATTCCTCACTTGGAGACAAGTCCCATTTGGGACCACTCCAAGGCATTGTGGTTTGAATGTTCTAGAAGGGGGAAGGGGCCTTGCCATTCTGGAAGGATTCTGCTTCTCAACACCCAGATCTTTCACGTTAGCAGGTAGTGGACGGCAGCAGGGGAACTGAGTGCTCAGGTGAGGAGGAGCCCACCCAGCAGGGTGGAAGAGGGGGCCTGATCACCCCCCTGGAAGGGACTAGAAGGAGCACAGACTCACAAGAGCCTGGAATAGGCAGGTGGCAGCGATTGCTTGGTACACAAGCTGACAAGCGTGTTAGGGCTTAGGAAGGAAATTTGTGAAGGTCATTTAGGAGGTGGTGTCCACGCCATCTTGGGGAAAATTATTACCAAGCAATCGCCAAAGGATTTTTAGGAGAAGAAACTTGGTCTTTGTGTGCTCGTATTCTGCCCTCCCCAAGGAGGTGTCCCATCTGCTGTGAAAGTCTTGACCCTCTCGGAATGGTCAGGCTAAAAGGAGAAGGATACATAACTGAGTACAAATTGACTTTTTCTGAGATGGCTTGGGATGTGGGATATTTAACCTATCTGTATTTTCATCTGCACTTGATCAAGCCCACCAAGGCAGAAAAGACTTTAAAACTTAAGGGAGAAACATTCTTAGACCATGTGGTGTTCTGGTTCAGGCGTGCTGACTGGCAGGTGAAGACACTCTACTTTGATCCCCCTTCTCCCTCTGGGATCTGGCAGGTAAGGCTTTTCTTACCCTAATTAGGAAGGAGGCAGAATGGCAATTTAAGTGTTTCATTGAGTGGAAATATCAGAAGTACACAGGGTACCAAGAACTTAGCAAACAGAACAAAAAGGAAAAGTAGAAGAAGGTCTGAGAAGGTAAGCAAGATGGGGGGAAGTGAATATAAGGCAACTGTATTGGAGTGCAGGATTAAAAATTTAAGAAGGAATTTGGAGGAGAGGGCGGCAGCAGGGAGGAGCAAACTGCAGGACCGAGGCCAGGGGTGGTGGCCGGGAGGACCAACCCCACATCCAAGGAGCCGTGGCTGTGCGGGTGCAGGAGGGCCTAGAGGAGCTATCCCACACTGAAGATCAGGAAGGGCGGTGGTGAGGAGATACCCCTCATCCAAGGTAAGGAGTAATGCCTGCGCTTTGCTGGAGCAGCCGTGAAGAGATACCCCACGCCCAAGGTAAGAGAAACCCAAGGAAGATGGTAGGTGTTGCAAGAGGGCATGAGAGGGCAAACACACTGAAACCATACTCACAGAAAACTAGTCAATCTAATCACACTAGGACCACAGCCTTGTCTAACTCAATGAAACTAAGACATGCCTGTGGGGCAACCCAAGATGGGCAGGTCATGGGGGAGAGATTTGACAGAATGTGGTCCACTGGAGAAGGGAATGGCAAACCACTTCAGTATTCTTGCCTTGAGAACCCCATGAACAGTATGAAAAGGCAAAATGATAGGATACTGAAAGAGAAACTCCCCAGGTCAGTAGGTGCCCAATATGCTACTGGAGATCAGCGGAGAAATAACTCCAGAAAGAATGAAGGGATGGAGCCAAAGCAAAAATAATACCCAGCTGTGGATGTGACTGGTGATAGAAGCAAGGTCCGATGCTGTAAAGAGCAATATTGCATAGGAACCTGGAATGTCAGGTCCATGAATCAAGGCAAATTGGAAGTGGTCAAACAAGAAATGGCAAGAGTGAATGTCGACATTCTAGGAATCAGCGAACTGAAATGGACTGGAATGGGTGAATTTACCTCAGATGACCATTATATCTACAACTGTGGGCAGGAATCCCTCAGAAGAAATGGAGTAGCCATCATAGTCAACAAAAGAGTCTGAAATGCAGTACTTGGATGCAATCTCAAAAACGACAGAATGATCTCTGTTCATTTCCAAGGCAAACCATTCAATATCACAGTAATCCAAGTCTATGCCCCAACCAGTAACGTTGAAGAAGCTGAAGTTGAATGGTTCTATGAAGACCTACAAGACCTTTTAGAACTAACACCCAAAAAAGATGTCCTTTTCATTATAGGGGACTGGAATGCAAAAGTAGGAAGTCAAGAAACACCTGGAGTAACAGGCAAATTTGGCCTTGGAATACGGAATGAAGCAGGGAAAAGACTGATAGAGTTTTGCCAAGAAAATGCACTGGTCATAACAAACACCCTCTTCCAACAACACAAGAGAAGACTCTACACATGGACATCACCAGATGGTCAACACCGAAATCAGACTGATTATATTCTTTGCAGCCAAAGATGGAGAAGTTCTATATAGTCAGCAAAAACAAGACCAGGAGCTGACTGTGGCTCAGACCATGAACTCCTTATTGCCAAATTCAGACTGAAATTGAAGAAAGTAGGGAAAACCACTAGACCATTCAGGTATAACCTAAATCAAATCCCTTATGATTATATAGTGGAAGTGAGAAATAGATTTAAGGGCCTAGATCTGATAGATAGAGTGCCTGATGAACTATGGAATGAGGTTCGTGACATTGTACAGGAGACAGGGATCAAGACCATCCCCATGGAAAAGAAATGTGAAAAAGCAAAATGGCTGTCTGGGGAGGCCTTACAAATAGCTGTGAAAAGAAGAGAAGCGAAAAGCAAAGGAGAAAAGGAAAGATATAAACATCTGAATGCAGAGTTCCAAAGAATAGCAAGAAGAGATAAGAAAGCCTTCTTCAGCAATCGATGCAAAGAAATAGAGGAAAACAACAGAATGGGAAAGACTAGGGATCTCTTCAAGAAAATCAGAGATACCAAAGGAATATTTCATGCAAAGATGAGCTCGATAAAGGACAGAAATGGTATAGACCTAACAGAAAGCAGAAGATATTAAGAAGAGGTGATAAGAATACACAGAAGAACTGTACAAAAAAGATCTTCACGACCCAGATAATCACGATGGTGTGATCACTGACCTAGAGCCAGACATCCTGGAATGTGAAGTCAAGTGGGCCTTAGAAAGCATCACTATGAACAAAGCTAGTGGAGATGATGGAATTCCAGTTGAGCTATTCCAAATCCTGAAAGATGATGCAGTGAAAGTGCTACACTCAATATACCAGCAAATTTGGAAAACTCAGCAGTGGCCACAGGACTGGAAAATGTCAGTTTTCATTCCAATCCCAAAGAAAGGCAATGCCAAAGAATGCTCAAACTACCGCACAATTGCACTCATCTCACACGCTAGTAAAGTAATGCTCAAAATTCTCCAAGTCAGGCTTCAGCAATATGTGAACCATGAATTTCCTGACGTTCAAGCTGGTTTTAGAAAAGGCAGAGGAACCAGAGATCAAATTGCCTATATCTGCTGGATCATTGAAAAAGCAAGAGAGTTCCAGAAAAACATCTATTTCTGCTTTATTGACTATGCCAAAGCCTTTGACTGTGTGGATCACAATAAACTGTGGAAAATTCTGAAAGAGATGGGAATACCAGACCACCTGATCTGCCTCTTGAGAAATTTGTATGCAAGTCAGGAAGCAACAGTTAGAACTGGACATGGAACAACAGACTGGTTCCAAATAGGAAAAGGAGTTCGTCAAGGCTGTATATTGTCACCCTGTTTATTTAACTTCTATGCAGAGTACATCATGAGAAACGCTGGACTGGAAGAAACACAAACTGGGATCAAGATTGCTGGAAGAAATATCAATAACCTCAGATATGCAGATGACACCACCCTTATGGCAGAAAGTGAAGAGGAACTCAAAAGCCTCTTGATGAAAGTGAAAGTGGAGAGTGAAAAAGTTGGCTTAACGCTCAACATTCAGAAAACGAAGATCATGGCATCCGGTCCCACCACTTCATGGGAAATAGATGGGGAAACAGTGGAAACAGTGTCAGACTTTATTTTTCTGGGCTCCAAAATCATTACAGATGGTGACTGCAACCATGAAATTAAAAGACGCTTACTCCTTGGAAGGAAAGTTATGACCAACCTAGATAGCATATTCAAAAGCAGAGACATTACTTTGCCAACAAAGATTCGTCTAGTCAAGGCTATGGTTTTTACTGTGGTCATGTATGGATGTGACAGTTGGACTGTGAAGAAGGCTGAGCGCCAAAGAATTGTAAACTGTGAACTACTTTTGAACTGTGGTGTTGGAGAAGACTCTTGAGAGTCCCTTGGACTACAAGGAGATCCAACCAGTCCATTCTGAAAGAGATCAGCCCTGGGATTTCTTTGGAAGGAATGATGCTAAAGCTGAAACTCCAGTACTTTGGCCACCTCATGTGAAGAGTTGACTCATTGGAAAAGACTCTGATGCTGGGAGGGATTGGGGGCAGGAGGAGAAGGGGACGACAGAGGATGAGATGGCTGGATGGCATCACTGACTCGATGGACGTGAGTCTGAGTGAACTTCGGGAGTTGGTGATGGACAGGGAGGCCTGGCGTGCTGAGATTCATGGGGTCACAAAGAGTCGGACACGACTGAGTGACTGATCTGATCTGATCTGATCTGATGGGGTGAAGATGAAGTCTAACCACCTCTGCATACTCTGTGAGGTCATATGGCCCCCTATGGGAGTAGGATGGCGACCAGAGGACACCAAGAACTTAAAAATAGTGAAAGCAGTCTATATAGTAGTCACAGGAGAGCCAGGACACCCGGATCAACATTCATATATTGACTCATGGCTAGGGTTAGCTCAAGACTCTCCTACTTGGACCAGGTTCTGTATCCAGAAGGGAAAGGGAAAAATATTAATGGCACCAAAATTGACTGATGATAAAAAAGGAAATTCTACAGGATTTGGACGGGGATGACCTGACCACCCCCCCCCCACCCCAATACTGGATAATGACACACCCGCTTCCCAGTGTTCCACCAGGACTGGAGGCTGCCTTAATGCCCGATCCAGGGCCACGTGAAGTTCCTGCAGGAGCCGCTGCTCTTCCGCCAGCTCTCCCGGAGATCATAGAGCCACTGTCTCAGGAGGCTCCTATCCCATTAATGGAGACCTCTGGTCAACACCCCCAGAATTCCACCTCAGCCGGACCTCCTAGATTGAATCCACCTCTCCTGGTGAGTACTGATGGAAAGGGGGAATAAAACACAGGAATTAGACAGAGGCTGTGCTCTGCCAAGCAACAGGGGGAAAGAACCCCACTACAGATTCCCCTCAGAGAGCTACAACAGCCTCTGGGTCAGGACGCATGTGGGCACTACCATCAGCCACCTGTAGCCTTTTATTACCAGCCATTTTCCTCTACAGATATATTAAACTGGCAGAGACACGCTCCACCATACTCAGGGGAGCCACAAGCCATGATTAGGCTAATGGAGACTATTTTTCAAATCCACTGCCCTACATGGGATGACATAATCCAATTACTAGTCTCCCTTTTCAGCACTGAGGAAAAACACAGGATCCTAACTGAGGCCAGAGAATGGTTAAGAGAAATGGCACCTGAGGGTACTGCAAACCTGCAGCGGTGGGCAGAACCAGCCACCCCGGATGAGAGGCCCAACTGGGACTGTAACACAGAGGAAGGGAGGGGCCACCTGAGAGATACTGGGTGGCTATTTTACAAGGTCTCAAGAGGGGAGTGAGACCGAAAACCTATGAGTATCGCCAAACCCTCCCAAATGATTCAAAGGGAAAGCAAATCACTCTCTGAGTTCTGCGAAAGACTGTGTGAGGCCTATAGACTTCATACGCCAATAGACCCACCCCAGTGCTGCTGGGTCTCAGATGGTGATAAATGCAGCCTTTGTGTCTCAAGCCTATCCCGAAAATGTCAGATGGGGGGACACCAAATGACTCATGAATTTTTATACAGCCCTTAATGCCCAGTACCTTTGCTGGGAAGAGACTTCTGTCTAAATTGGGGGCACAAGTTACCTTCCCCCACTACGAAAGACCCAATTTTCTAGTGGGCTCAACCACCTATTTATTCTTCCTCTCGGTAACCCCTCATGATAAATGGAGGTTGCACGATCTCCCAGAAGGGAAACTGGACAGGCTAAACAGTTCAGAGAGACAGTTAACTTAACAATTCCCTGAGGTTTGCGAGAAAGACAACCAGCCCCCCAGGCTTGCAAAACAAGTCCCACCGGTGATAGAACTCAACCCAGTACAATTACATCAGCACCCACCTGGGGCCTGCCAGACCTTGCTAAGCCATTTACTCTTTATGTGACTGAAAAGGACTAGGTAGCTATGGGAATGTTGTCCCAGACTACGGGAACATGGGACAGACCCGTGGCTTATATCCCGAAATAGCTGGACAATGTTGCCACTGGGTGGCTGGGATGGTTATGGGCAGATGCCTTACTGGTCCGAGAGGCAACTAAGCTGACTTTGGGGCAAGATGTGATCGTAAAAGTCCCACATGAGGTCAACACTCTCCTGCGAGGGGACCCCCATAAATGGCTGTCAACATCCCAGACTACTCAATACCAGGGACTGTTAGGTGAGAACCCACATGTTACTATTGAGCCTTGTCAGGCTTTGAATCCGGCCACTCTCTTTCCTGTGGGAGAAGGTGGGCCCTCACATGATTGCAAGGAAATGTGCCAGCAGACCTGACTTAGAGACCAGCCAATCCCAGACCCAGATTTGGTCCTGTACACCAATGGCACCAGCCTGGTGAAACAAGGACGACAGTCAGGATATGCAGTAGTCACGGAAGAAACCATCACTGAGGATAGCTCTCTGCCATCACACTGGTCTGCTCAAGGGGCCGAACTATATGCTCTAATCTGGGCCCTCCATCTCTCAAGAGTTAAGAAGACAAACATTTACCCAGACTCCAGGTATACTTTTGCCACACTACATGTACACAGGGCTCTGTACAGCAGAGAGGACTTTTGAAAGGTAGTGAAAAGATATTAAAGAAGAAATTAAGACTCTATTAGATGCTGCCCGGGAACCAGAAAGGGTTGCAGTCATACATTGCTGAGGACATCAAAAAGAGGATACCCCCTGGGCTCGAGGAACAAACTGGCAGTTAAGACCACTAAACAAGCAGCTGAGGGCTTGGGGGTGACAAGTGAAGCCCCTATTAAAGCTCTCATATTGGCAGAGCTGCTTGATCTATCGCTGGACTACCACAATACAATGAAGCCCAAAACCAACTAACCAAAGCAGAAGGGGCCATCAAGACTGAAAAGGGATGGTGGGAATTGTCAGGTGGCAAAGTACTGGTACCGGAGGAGCTGGCACCCACTCTGGTAAGCCAAACACACCAAGTGACTCACCTAGGCCATGATAAACTGGAAGAGCTAATTTGAAAATATTTATTGGTTCCCCGCCTCTCTTCCCTATACAGGACAGAATCTCAGAACTGCACTGCCTGCTCACAGGTCAACGACACTCTCAGCACAGACAAAAACCTCTGGGGATTCAGCTAAAAGGCACGCTGTCCTCTGAACACCTGGAAGTGGACTTAACTGAAATGAAACCTCACCGACACTACCATTACCTGCTGGTCATGGTATGTACATTCTTGGTATGGGTAGAAGCTTTTCCTACCCTGACTGAAAGAGCATCAGAAGTAGCCCGGTGCCTGCTTAGGGAGATAGTTCCTAGATATGGATTTCCTACCAGCATTGTATCGGACAATGGCCCGGCTTTTGTAGCTGATTTAGTATAACAAGTAAGCAAAACTTTAAACATCAAGTGGAAATTACATACAGCATATAGGCCCCAGAGTTCTGGGATGGTGGAAGGAACCAACTGGACACTTAAAGAGATACTCTCCAAGTGGATCATAGAGACTGACTGCGTTTCAGATGGCTCTGCTCAGACTCAGGATGACCCCATGGTCTCACAGCTATTCTCTGTATGAAATTGTGTCTGGGAGGGCCCCTCCTATAATAAAACAGGTGTCAACAAATTTGCCTCAGGTATGGGGAGATGAGATTTCACAGCAGATGGAACAACTGGGTAAAGCAATAAATCAGGTAACTAAGTTTGTACAAGAAAGGGTGCCATTCTCCCTTGGGGAACAGATTCACGTTTGTGCCCAGGGATCAGGTGTGGGTCAAGGACTGGAAACATGACTCCTTGGCCCCACAGTGGAAGGCTCCATATACTGTTGTTCTAACCACCCCTACATCAGTTAAAGTTGAACCTTTCACTCCCTGGATCCACCACATGAGGATGAAGAGAACATACCATGCAGATCCAGAAAACGCTGATTGGACTGTGTAGAGGGACCCCACTGACCCTCAAGAGACTAAGATCATCCTTAAGAAGAAGAAGGAAAAGAAGATCCTGGACGAGCCCCTTCAGGATGAAGCCGCATAATCAACTCCTGCTGCTTGGCCTCATCAACATGATTTTGAATTTAACTTCTGTTTCAATTCAGGACAATGTTTTAATCTCATGGACACATTCCTATGCAGACTTCCACAACACCTCCAACTTCTGGGCATGTGCGGCTATGCCTCTGTCTGTGACGGATGGACTTCCTTGATGGGTGTCACCTCTCCACCAAGGAGATTTTAAACCACTCTGCTCTTTTCTGGGACAACAACAAAAAAGACTTTCCTCTGTCTTGTCAGTCATAATCTCTCCCTGCTCTCTTGGTGTAAGCCAGACCTACAGTCAATAGACTTGGGTCATGGGGTTACATTTGATGTAAACACCAGTTTCACAGGAGTAACAAAAGCCTATACCTAATATTTGGAGAAGGCAATGGCACCCCACTCCAGTACTCTTGCCTGGAAAATCCCATGGATGGAGGAGCTTGGTGGGCTGCAGTCCGTGGGGTCGCTGAGGGTCAGACACGACTGAGCGACTTCACTTTCACTTTTCACTTTCACGCATTGGAGAAGGAAATGGCAACCCACTCCAGTATTCTTGCCTGGAGAATCCCAGGGACGGGGAAGCCTGGTGGGCAGCTGTCTATGGGGTCGCACAGAGTTGGACACGACTGAAGTGACTTAGCAGTAGCATACCTAATATTTAAAGAACAAAAAGGAAAAAAGCTCTCTGACTGGCAAGGGAGGACAGACCTCTAGGTATATTGAACAATTCTATCAAGTCTGGGATGAATATTTCTGGATGACCCCAGAAAAGGGTCAATTAATTACTCCTGCTGCTATATGCTGGGAACAAAAAGAACAAAGGGTAGGCTTTGGTGACCATTCATTAGACCCAAAAGAACTAAAATATATAGGGTACCTATCCCCTCAAAAATGTAAACGAACATTCGAGGTCACATACCACCCCAGCCAGTCCATCCATTGGCCAGGCTCTGATTGGAAATATAACCTTGGAATCTGCTGGGTGGCGCCCAATGGAACCCAATGGCTTTGTGGACCTAAGCTTTGGCCTTTGTTACCAATCCACTGGGTAGGCCGCTGCACACTGGGATTCACTTTTGCCTATGGCAGCATAAAGCCTAACCTACAACAAGCCCTGGTAAATCTACCTTATTTACATGCTAGGTGGACAAGGTCTGTGTCAATGGTATGAGTATATTGCTGCCTTATTCATACCTTCTATAGGGACAACAGATATTATGATTAAAGTGGAGGCCTGGACTAATTTCACAAAACAGGCCCTCCTAGATGGTGCTAAAGCCATCCAAGCCTTAAATGAAGAACAAATCCAAATGAGAAAAGCTATAATTCAAAATAGAATGGCTTTGGACATGCTCACAGCTGCTCAAGAAGGGACCTGTGCTGTAATTAAGGTTGAATGTTGTGTATATATTCCTGATTTATCTGGCAATGTATCAGCTGCTTTAGATGACATGAAAAACCAGGTAAAAGCAATGTCAAATGAAAACATTCCTTTCTGGACTTCAGTCCTATCTTGGGTGAAGAATGATTGGTGGAAAATTATATTTACCATTGTTACAAGTTGCCCTGATAGTTCTGCTTTGTAGATCCTGCATTTTACAATGTATTATAAACTTTGTAACCCAAAGGTTGGTTTCGTTCTCCTAAATTCTTGGTCGGATTGCCAGGGTGCAATATATCCCTATCAGTGTTGCTCCTATTATGAGTTAAAGCATCAAGAAGGGGGAATAAAGGAGGAAACAGACAGAACAGGCTCCATCTTGAAAGCAGGACTCCATATTGGGCCGGACTGTGGACTTTGAGCTCTATGCCCAGTATCTATGGAAACAACATACCAACTGGAATACCAGACCAGCCCTCCGCCCCCACTCCCCTATGGAAGAGCCTTAGGGTTCGTACCAAGACTCTCCATTGCCAAAAGCATACCTTAATTATCTGTGTAGCCGAATAGAATCATAAATTGTATTATGCTTATTAGGTTATGACCATAGGCCTATTGATAATTGTCCACTGTTAACTACCTAGGCTTAAGGCATACGAATCACGAGTTTAAGGCATACAAATCAGGGGTTAACTTTGATTGTATCTTTCTTTTTCTTTGTTCAGTCTAGTTTCAAAGAATTTGGGGAGGTGGGTTTGAGCTTGTGCACTAGGATATATAAGGATTTCACAAAAACTGGTCAAGGTTGAGGCTAAGAGGAGACTCTGCCTTGGGCCCGCCAGTGTAATAAACTGCACTTCACTATCTGTATTGTTCTCCTGGGTGAGTTTGTTTCCAGGAACGTGTGTGGCTACAACAGCCTGAGGGATCGAATCCACATCTGCACTGGCAGGTGGATGCTTTACCACTGCACCATAAGGACCATTAAATCTTTACCAATAAATGTTCTTTAGGGCTTCCCAGGTGGCACAGTAGCAAAATATCCACCTGCCAGTGCAGGAAATGTGGGTTCGATTCCTCGGTTGGGAAGATTCCCCTGGAGTAGGAAATTGCAACCCACTCCAGTATTCTTGCCTGGGAAATCCCACGGATAGAGGAGCCTGGCAGATTAGCCCTTGGGGTAGGATAAAGCTGGACAGGACTGATGGACTGAGCATCCATACAATAAATGCTCTTTAGCAAAAACCAAACACAGCACCTCCAGTAAAAGGTATACATTATAATTCTGGGAATGTTTGCATCATTAAATAAGTTAAAGCTCATCCTAAACCCCTTTTCATGTTTAGCTCTTAATATAGGTCAGTTTTTTCTTTTCTTTTTTTTTTACCCCCTGCTTTAAATCCTCCAAAGAATGCTAGAGAAAATCAGGCAACCAAACAAACAGCTTTTGATTTTCTATCATTTGGAAAATAGCCTTGAACTGCATGATAGGTAATGGTCTAGGAATTTAAGAACCATGAATTTGGTTTCAATAAGAAATACATTTACAAGGAAGCTGAAAAATAGAAAACAGCAGCAGTGCTTTTTTTTTTTTCTTTTTTTCCTGAAAAAGAAAATCGGTAGCAAGCATAGGAGCCCTAAGTTGGATTTGGATCTACAGAGAGTTCGCTATTTGAACAAATTCCTACATGACTCAATTTGATTAAATTGAGACTAAAATCACTGGAGCTGAGAAGATTTATTACTGTATTTATCTGTGGTACACAGGGTTTTCGGGTTATTCAAGAGTCAGGGGAACTAGCACTCTATGAACTGCCTCTGTTAAATTGGCTTTAATGAGTCAGCACTGGGGGGACAGCGGGAGAAAGTAATCTTCTAGAGCAAAGAAAGGAGTGAGCAAGAACAAAAGTTCTGGGGATTTGGGAGTATTTGGTACTGTGGGGTCTGTCTTCTTTCATCCTCATCACCCTCCTTTAACCTCTGTACAAACGTCTTCCAACTTAAAAAATACTAACAAATTCCCAACAAGATGAAATAGAAAGATCTAAATAGACCTCTTATGATGAATATCTTTCAATTTAAAAAAATGCCTGAACTAGGTCATTTAATGATATAACGTGATAAAACCACAAGATATAACGATTGATAAAACTAAACAAGCAATTAAACAATCAAGTTCAATTAAGTTCAATTAGAGTTCAATTACAAAATTTTAATCGTTTCCCTAATAAAAAAGTTTTTTTTTTCTTTCTAAATTCAAAGACATAGTGTATCATGTATTGTTTTGAGATTTTACACCAATTCTTACATGCAAAATCTACCAAAGAGAACAGACAATACATAGGAAAATTAAAAGTCAGATAAGTAAAGATAAATAAGTGATTTTGTTATCTTTATCTTCCAACTCTTGGAAAAACCATTGTTCTAGATATGATGTTTCTCTTGTGGGCTTTTCTCTATAAGTAAGTTTAATTTAAGTTTCTCTGTTTTCTTCCTAATTTACTCAGAAAATTTTAAGAGAAGTGAAATAATAAATGTTTCATATATTTCATGGGGTCATAGAGAGTTGCACTCTATTGAGCAAATAATACTATTCATAGATTTATCTTAGCTGATAATTAAATGCATAGAAAATTATTAGTCTCAAGTATTTTATATTAGGAAAAAACCTTTAATAGTCAAATCAACAAATAGAACTTTTCTTATCACTGGAAGACTGTGAGAGCTAGAAATATAGATGATTTTCATTTTATTTAAATATGACTGAATGTATTTCCTACCTAAAGGATCTATAATGTATTAACACTTGCAGTATGAAAAAAAATCAGCTCTGAGTGTTTTAGGAAAAATATTGAGCTAAGAACTACTACTTATCAAACCTATTAAAAGTCTATACTGTCTTTTCAGAAGGAGCACGGTGACTGGGATGAACATAAGTGAAAGTTGCTCAGTCATGTCCGACTCTTTGTGACTTCATGGACTGTAGCCCACCAGATTCCTCTGTCCTTGGAATTCTCCAGGCAAGAATACTGGAGTGGGTCACCATGCCCTTCTCCAGGGGATTTTCCCAACCCAGGGATCAAACCCAGGTCTCCCACACTGAAGGCAGATTCTTTACCATCTGAACCACCAAGAATACTGGAGTGGGTAGCTTATTCCTTCTTCAGGGGACCTTCCCAACCCAGGAATCGAACCAGGGTCTCCTGCGTTGCAGGCACATTCTTTACCAGCTGAGCTACTAGGGAAACCCAGGGATGAGCATAGGTCCTCAATAAATACTGGCTAAATGGGGAAACAGTGTCAGACTTTATTTTTTGGGCTCCAAAATCACTGCAGATGGTGACTGCAGCCATGAAATTCAAAGATGCTTACTCCTTGGAAGGAAAGTTATGACCAACCTAGATAGCATATTCAAAAGCAGAGACATTACTTTGCCAACAAAGGTCCATCTCGTCGAGGCTATGGTTTTTCCAGTGGTCATGCATGGATTTGAGAGTTGGACTGTGAAGAAAGCTGAGTGCCGAAGAATTGATGCTTTTGAACTGTGGTGTTGGAGAAGACTCTTGAGAGTCCCTTGGACTGCAAGGAGATCCAACCAGTCCATTCTGAAGGAGATCAGCCCTGGGATTTCTTTGGAAGGAATGATGCTAAAGCTGAAACTCCAGTACTTTGGCCACCTCATGCGAAGAGCTGACTCATTGGAAAAGACTCTGATGCTGGGAGGGATTGGGGGCAGGAGGAGAAGGGGACGAGAGAGGATGAGATGGCTGGATGGCATTACTGACTCGATGGACATGAGTCGGAGTGAACTTCGGGAGTTGGTGATGGACAGGGAGGCCTGGCATGCTGCAATTCATGAAGTCGCAAAGAGTTGGACACAACTGAGTGACTGAACTGAACTGAAATAGATATGAATATGTTAATGGAATAGTTATTCACTGCTTCAGTAACTAGGACTCTTATCTGTTCTGCCCTCATTATTAAATAACAACAAAATTAGAAAATAGGCCATGTGCTTTATTTTTTTTTTAATCCTAATCTATCTCTTTTTGGCAACATTTGGGATTTTAAAAAGTAAACAAAGGAAGCAGCCAAAAGAAATCAAGGTTTTAAATTCCCAAGATATTTTTATTATTAATATATGAAGGGGAAAGATATCTCCCAGTTCTGAAATACTAGAAGAGCTTCTTTTCTAAGATAGTATAAATTATGAACATGCAAAGACAAGGTTATTATCACTCAGATTTGAATAGACTGTTTTAAGGAGATGATCTCAGTCATAAAAAATAAATAGTTCTTGATATAAAGGAATATTATTGAAATCAAATATAATCTTAATAAATACCTTCATCAAACTGTCATTTTAATATGGAACTAACATTATACACTATACTGCTTTTGACTTAAACATACCAGAACAAAGTAGTATTTATTTCTTCACTTCAGCCATAAAAAGGCATTTTGGGGGAAATCAAAAGATTATATATTTTATATAGCTATGTGCTCTATGAAACACTGTTCATTTAGGCTGGGTCTTTAGGATTTACAAGCTATGGAAAATGTCAATACAGCAAGGCAGTTAGCTGTTTCCTAGTTTTCTTTCTCTACCATACCAATTTCTGTATTTCTGTATAAACAAATTAAGATGGTCTAAAAAGACTTTTTTTTTTTTAACTTTTCTGCTTCTAGAATCCCAGAATCTCACCTACCTCCAGGTATACTAAAACCACACGAATCCTAACTTGGCAAAATACTCCTGCCCTCTGCCCACCCCTTCTTTGGCCTGCACAATGCTAATGATTCCTTTCACATAAACACGTGCACACAATGGTTGTAACAGAAATAATAAAAATTTTAAAAAGCCACCTGATGCTGTTCTAAGTGCTACCTTCATTACCTAACTTCATCCTCCCAGGACCTCAGGAAGGAAGACATTGTTCTTATTCCCATGATAAAAGTGATGACTAAAAGGCACAGAGGTTAGGAGAAGAGCTCCCCAGGTGGGCTTGCAAATGCCAAGGTGCTGGGCTCCACCTAGACTGTCTCCAGGGCCTATGCCCTTCACTGCTACACAATACAATTTCTCAAATACTCCAAAAAAGCTATTTACTAGTAGTATTATCTTCACAATTAAAGGAAGCATTAAAGCTTCCCCCTTATTCTTACTGATCCTTGTTCCTACCCTCTTTCTTATTTCTCTACAAACATGAGATTTTATCATATTTTCAAATGGATTCACTCTATTATTCTTTGTGGTTTAAAGTCTAATCTTTCTGGCTTAATATGTATCTAACATAATCCTAATTATTACTGATTGGGCTAATACATAAAAGCCATACTTAGTGATGGCTCAGGATTTTTACACAAGGGGTTAATAGGGAGCAACAGAGCCTACAAGTCAGGCCTCAACAGCATCTTCATACTGCAGTGCTCCCTGAATCACCAGACTAAACAAAGAGGCCACGTACTGTTCTCAACTACAGTCTTAGATTCTCGCAGTGCTTCATCAAAATGAATTTGCTCAGGGAAAATCTGACCAAACTGTTCTAGTTCACATTTCAACATCTGTATTACTAACTAAATAGTCTGAGTTTAAGCTTCCAGACACTTAACTAGATTCTCACTTTGGAATGCTTTTTATATTATGTTTTATTCTATGAGTGTGATTTTTTCAGAAATCTGACAGGGGATTAAAACGATGGGTGGTGTTGTTAGCTGTTTACTAAATAATGAACAACTAATTAAACTATTGCTTCTCTGATAGCTTAGTAGTAAAGAATCTGCCTGCAATGCAGGAGACCTGGGTTTGATCCCTGGGTCAGGAAGATCCCCTGGAGAATGAAATGGCAACCCACTCCAGTATTCTTGCCTGGGGAATCTCATGGCCAGAGGGGCCTGGCGGGCTACAATCCACGGTGTCACAAAAGAGTTGGACATAACTGAGTGACTAAACAACAATAACAATGAATAAAGATAACATAAGAGCTTTTGAACTGTGGTGTTGGAGAAGACTCTTGAGAGTCCCTTGGACTGCAAGGAGATCCAACCAGTCCATTCTGAAGGAGATCAGCCCAGGGATTTCTTTGGAAGGAATGATGCTAAAGCTGAAACTCCAGTACTTGGGCCACCTCATGTGAAGAGTTGACTTATTGGAAAAGAGGGATTGGGAGGCAGGAGGAGAAGGGGACGACAGAGGATGAGATGGCTGGATGGCATCACTGACTCGACGGACATGAGTCTGACTGAACTCCTGGAGTTGGTGATGGACAGGGAGGCCTGGCGTGCTGTGATTCATGGGGTCGCAAAGAGTCGGACACGACTGAGTGACTGAGCTGAACTGAAGAGTTTGTCACTCTACAATCTAAGAGATGCACCAAGTTACTTCGCCCTAATAAGAAGTTTTAAGAGTTATCACTAGACATACTTTTGTGTCATTATGCCATCTGCGGTTGGTGTGCCTTCTGGGTTCACAAAACTACAATTACATAAACAAGATATATCTGTGTGTGTTTCCATACACATATGTAAATCCCTCCTCCCAAGAATCATATAAATACTTTTGGGGGAAAAATGTATGCTTTGCTTGAAATTATCTAGACATCACTTGAGCAGAAAGATCAAGCAAAGTCCTCCCATAGGCAGTGAAGATAGCTGATCACAATAAGGTTGTAGGCAACTCCCCAGCTCTCTGTTCTTTTCCCCCTTAGTGCACTGTGGTTACTTCTCAAAGGACAGAAAAAGGGTATAATCTCCTGTAACATTGCTACTGTTGGTCATCTTTTTGCTGGGTCTGCTAAAATACTGTGATACGGGTGTTAGAGAAAACTATGTAGAAAAAGACCCTCAATCCAAGGCTCCTTATTTCTAGGAAAGCTGAGCCCTGGATTCTGCCACATTTGAAACAGGTCAAGTCATAAGTCCCAGGTTCAGCTGTGTACACTTGGAAAGATAATAACTACCTTTCACTGAGGGTTTACTATGTGTCAAACATTAAACATAACATCATCTAATTTAGTCTTCATGAAAACAAGAGGAAGGTACCAGATTTCTAGGGTAAAAGAGGAAAGGAAATTTAAACATTAGTAAGTAGAATGATTATATTTGAACTCAGATATTTTTGTGTCTTGTCTATGTTTGATATTATTTTTTAATTGAAGTATAATTGCTTTACAGTGTTAAGCTTCTGCTGTATAATGAAGTGAATCAGCTATATGCATACATGTACCCCCTCCCTTGTAGCTCTCCCTCCCCCCGCCCCCACCCTTCCCACCCATCCAGGTCATCATAGAGCACCGAGCTGAGCTCCCTGTGTTACACTGCAGGTTCCCACTAGCTATCTATTTAACACATGGTAATGTATTTATGTCAAACCTAATCTCCTAATTCATACCACCCTCCTCTTCCCCCAGCCCCTGGGTCCACACATCTGTTCTCTACATCTGCATCACTATTGCTGCCCTGGACCTAGGTTCATCTGTATCACTTTTCTAGATTCCACATGCATGCATGGATATATGATATTTGTTTTTCTCTTTCTGACTCACTTCACTGTGCATGACAGAGTCTAGGTCCATCCACATCTCTACAAATGACCCAATTTTGTTCCCTTTTAAGGCTGAGTAATATTTGATATTTTTTAAGAAGAGAATGATAGAACAAAGTAAAAAAAAAAAACAAAAACGAGCTGTTTTTAATTCCAAAAGCAAAGCTGACCAATATGAGTCATTTCAAACTCTTTTTCTCCATTCTTACAGAGAGGTTAGAATTGATTAGAATGCATGCCAAGTGAGTAAGAAAAAGTGTACAATTTAACATAAAAGGAGCAGATGCTAACTAACTGATGTTGGTTGGAAACCAGATCATAATTTAGAACACCTCAAAGGTATTTTGAAAAATAACACTGTTAAAAGAGAATGTAACCAATAAAACTTTGTATACGATATTACTATCCTTAAGTGTGGTAGCTTTGAATATGACGTCCAAGGGCACAAAGTCAAAGTCAATTTTCATAAATTTTGCTAAATAAAGTCCTTATATTGGTGCAGACTGTTTATACAAGAAGGCTTGCGTGTAATTTTCTCACTTTTATCTAGATCAATTTTGGTAATGATGTTGTTTTGCACATATGCTTCATTTTTATGTGAAACTTTTAACTAGAGAATAAATAAGTGCAAATAACCTAGAGATAAGTAGATAAACACACTGTTATTCTTATGTGTAAATCCAGAAACATAAAAAAATCAAGTAATGTCAGAGAATGCACGAAATCCTTATGGATATTATGAAATTTGGAAACTTGAGTTGTTATTTTTTTAGATCTAACTGTTTAACTGGTCGTTCCATCTATGTTTTTACAGTAATTATACAAAACTCTCTCTTTGTATTTTCTCTTAGCCAATTTTGTTTTTACTGTGGCAAATTTTTATACACTGTCATTAAACAATTATCTTCCCATCAAAATTATTTTAAGAAATCTACTCTGGAATAAAATGGGCTTGTTGTCAATTTATCTATGTAATGTGGAGGAACAAAAAGGCTGTGAACATTTTTAAAAGTCAGGAGACTATTTTTAAGGCCATAAAAATACAAAATATTGTCATTTAATGAGAACTTTGTTTCATGTCACAGTATAAATTCCTGCTAGAATTCAGTGCTATATAACTAGTTATATTTTGATTTTCGGCAGATGTGGTCAAAGTTGACAACATTGTTCTGTGAATCATTAGAAAATATTTTCACTGAAAACATAGTCTTGATTTAAAACATAAGTACTCTCATTTGATTTTTGTCCTCAGCAGCCTGTATCAACCTGTTTTTAACTCCTTAATTTTTCCCACTTTTCTATACCACACACAGGAATCTTGATCTAGTGAACTAACCAGATAATGAGTAATACTGAATGCCAGTTTTGCATAGAAATCCTCTAGTTGAAAGAGGGACAAAATATACCAAAGTACTTGTTTAACAAAAGTAATTTCCTTCTGTCCTTAATGCTTCATTAGCAATAATTTATATTTGCTCCAAATTAAGTGGTTTACCATCATAAAAAATAAATTATGACATAAATACACTTGGCCTGACACTAAAAAAAAATTGAACATGTATAAATTATGCCCAGAAAATCCACGAGTAAAGCAAGCTGATTCCCTTCAGATACCGACCTGGATTTGGCATGACCTGAGCTGGCACTGCTCTAAACAGTGGGGTGAAAGACTGCAGGCCTTGGAAGGCACACACTAGCCAGAAGATGAATAACCACGTAGTGATGCTGTACCTTATACTTATTTAATTAACTTTCATCCACGTGCTTTATGATTAATCTTTCAACAATTCCAATCCTTCCGCATCATGGAGCAAAGATTGCATCAGCTATAGCAACCCTCTGCAGGTTTCTTGTTTATATACACATTTTACTAGTTAACAGTTAGGGGCAAGATTTTACTAAATACAATTTTAATTTGCAAATTGGTCTCTATTTAAAGAAGTCATTCTAGGACTTTCTTTAGGAAACTGCCTATCCCCCGTCTACAGTATGGACAATTTACCAAAAAAAAAAAAAGTCCAAAGTTTCATCGAAATTATGGACTCTGCTATCTTAAACCAAAGATTTCAAAGGTTTCAAACAAATCTATAACATACATGCAAAAGGAGCAATTTTAGGAGAGAATATTCAAATAAGAAACACATGTCAGACTTAGACGTTTATCTCTTACTACTGACACTATCGACAAGCCCACTGGATAAAAGTAACATGAAAAATATGATTTAAAAAAATAGTAGCTGGATGAATCTGATTCCCTAAATAAGAAGAAATGGAAACCTGTCCTGACAGTCGTTCAGTTAGTGAGAGTTCAACCAACTGATGCAATTTCACTTCAGAGGTAAAAATTCAACTTAATGAAAGTCTATTGCATAAACTTTTTTCTTGTGGAAAAAAGAGAGATTATTCAAAAAGTTAAAAAAAAAACCTCAAAGTCTTTCAAATAAACTAGTTTAAACAACCTCTCACCCTTCCCAAGACACACAGAATCAATCCACATGGTTTGTAAAACCAGTCTGGTTACTCTCTGGAGTCCCATGGTAGAAAACAAGCATGCATTCCTTTGCTAATCATCTGATTCTTGACTTGAACACAAACCTACATTTTGCATGTCTTATCTTTTTTCCAATTTGATTTAGCAGCCCCTTGACTTTAATTAAAAGGACCCTCAATGCATGACCATGGGAGAAAGGATGCATAAAAACATGCAACATAAGGAATTTAGGAGCATATCATACATGCAAGTAAACTAAATCAATTCAAAAACTTTTCAACCCTGTTTAGAGCACTCCTAAATGAGAAATCAAAGACAGATTTGACCAAAGCCAATTATTCTTAATATTCCTCAAAGATCACTACTTCCCCCTGCATAAAGAAAAAAATTTCCACAAGTAAAATTCAATTAATATCAAGAATCTGTTAGATGAAATTGAATAGATTGGAAATGGAATGGAAAGAGTAAAAGAAGCATTGGCCATATTGAAATTTTGAAAATAATTGTGAAACCTTACATTGTTCTTTCCCATTGTCAGGAAAAGGCCTTGAGTAGTGACTTTGAAGCTTATTGACTGTCTAAGTAGCACCTACAGTCAAATGATGTTATTGGGACACCAACCTTGCTTTGTTTCGCTAAGTTATTGATAGCTGGAGCTTTGCTATCTATACTCTCACACGGATGCCCTTGTTCCAATGTCAAGTGTCGGTGAGAGTCCTGGCTGAGGTTAACCACCAGAGGCTATAGAAGAGAGCGCTTTTCCCCAGCAAAGCTGAGTGACTTCTGGGACTCTGGAAGGCTGGCTTCATTAGCATCATTTTCTAAGCTTTGTACTTCTCATGTTCTTAAAAACATCCATGAGACACATATGGATTCTTTAAGATACACAGTAGCCTCTCTGACTACAATCCATTGGGTACCTAGGAGGCACCTATTGGGAAAACACACTAGGGAATTTGGGGTTCTTCTCATAGAGACAAGGCCACTACTGAGAGCTGGAAGAAGTCAGTCCTGACAGTCCAGCAACATTCTGGGCAGTCTTGCTAACAGAGTTGACTCCTAAAATCTCCTCTTGGAGAAACACTGGTGGGTCACCCACACAATGGGTCTAGTCATGTACACACACCTCATTTTTTCTCTACATTATGGTAACCAGCATTGCTTCTCTTTTTTTAGTAAACAACAATACATAACGAGAAACGAAGAATAATAACTACACCAAGAGCACCTTTGAGACATTATGATTAAAACAGTGAAAAAGTCAGTGTCTGAGCTACAGCAGCTGGTTCTGTCTCCTACTGGATCCCAGGCATGATGCTCCCACAGCAGCTGCTGCATGGAGGCGTGGCTGCTCCCATGGCTTTCTGCCAAATCACATTAATCATCTTTTCCCCAAGCTTGATAGCTAACATCCACATTAGTTGGGACTCTGGATCTTCCATCAGAAGAATACTAGAAAATGAAAAAAATGGGTAACCTGTAGGAGATAAATAATACAGGATTATATTGAAAGAGGAAACAGACAGAACAGGCTTCATCTTGAAAGCAGGACTCCGTCTTGGGCTGGACTGTGGATGTTGAGCTATAAGCCCAGGATCTATGGAAACGACATACCAACTGGAAAACCAGACAATCACCGCCCCCCCTCCGCTGCCCCCCGACCATGGAAGAGCCCCAGGGCTCGTACCTAGACTCTCCGTAGCCTAAAAGAATATCCTAATCATCTGTGTAACTGAATAAAATCATAAATTGTATTATGCTTATTGGGGTATGACCACAGGCCTATTGATAATTGTCCACTGTTAACTACCTAGGCCTAAAGCATACGGGTCACGGGTTTAAGGTATATGAATTATGGTTAACTTGGACTGTATCTTTCTTTTCCTTTGTTCAGACTAGTTTCAGAGAATTTGTGGAGCTGAGTTTGAGCATGTACACTTAGGGTATACAAGGTTTTCACAAAAACTGGTCAGGGTCCTTGGCTAAGAGGAGACTCTGCCTTGGACCCGCCAGAGTAATAAACTGCACTCCACTATCTGCATTGTCCTTCTGAATGATTTTGTTTCCCAGAACGCGTGGGTACAACATTTGATGCATTGGCTGGGAAACTCCTCACTTCGAGGAGATAAGTCCCATTTGGGACTACTCCAAGGCCTTGCGGATCAAATCTTCTAGAAGGCGGAAGGTGCCTCGCCCTTCTGGAAGGATTCTGCTTCTCAGTGTCTGGACCTTTCATGTTAGCAGGTAGTGGATGGCAGCAGGGCAACTGAGCACTCAGGTGAGGAGGAACCCACCCAGTAGGGTGGAAGAGGGGGCCTGATCACCCCCCTGGGAGGGGCTAGCAGGGGCATGGACCCACAGGAGCCTGGAATAGGCAGGTAGCAACGATTGCCTGGTACACAGATTGATGAGCATGTGTACCTAGGGCTTAGGCAGAAAATTTGTGAAGGTCATTTAGGAGGTGGTGTCCACGCCGTCTTGGGGAAAATTATTACCAAGCAATCAGCAGGAGATTGTTAGGAGAAGAAACTTGGTCTTTGTGTGCTCGTATTCTGCCCTCCCCAAGGAGGTGTCCTATCTCCTGTGAAATTCTTGACTGTCTCGGAATTATCAGGCCTGAAGGAGGAGGATATATAAGTAAGATTGGCTATTCTGGAGATGGCCTGGGACGTGGGATATTTAACCCATCTGTGTTTTCATCTGCACCTGATCAAGCCCACCAAGGCAGAATGGACTTTAAAAGTTAAGGGAGAAACAGTCTTGGACGACGAGGTGTTTTGATTTTGTCGTGCTGACCAGCAGGTGAAGACATGCTGATCCCCCTTCTCCCTCTGGGATCTGGCAGGTAAGGCTCTTCTCACCCCAATTAGGAAGGAGGCAGAATGGCAATTTAAGTGTTTCATTTAAAGGAAATATCAGAAGTACATAGGGTACCAAGAACTTCGTAGACAGAATGAAAAGGAAAAGTAGAAGAAGGTCTGAGAAGGTAAGCAAGATGGGGGGAAGTGAATCTAAGACAACTGTATTGGAGTACATGATTAAAAATTTAAAGAAGGGATTTGGAGGAGACTATGGGGTAAGAAAAGTTATGACCAACCTAGACAGCATGTTCAAAAGCAGAGACATTACTTTGCCAACAAAGGTCTGTCTAGTCAAGGCTATGGTTTTTCCAGTGGTCATGTATGGATGTGAGAGTTGGACTGTGAAGAAGGCTGAGCGCCGAAGAATTGATGCTTTTGAACTGTGGTGTTGGAGCAGACTTTTGAGAGCCCCTTGGACTGCAAGGAGATCCAACCAGTCCATTCTGAAGGAGATCAGCCCTGGGTGTTCTTTGGAAGAAATGATGCTAAAGCTGAAACTCCAGTACTTTGGCCACCTCAGGTGAAGAGTTGACTCATTGGAAAAGACTGATGCTGGGAGGGATCGGGGGCAGGAGGAGAAGGGGACAACAGAGGATGAGATGGCTGGATGGCATCACTGACTCGATAGACATGAGTCTGAGTGAACTCCGGGAGTTGGTGATGAACAGGGAGGCCTGGCATGCTGCGATTCACGGGGTCGCAAAGAGTCAGACACGACTGAGCAACTGAACTGAACTGATGGGGTAAAGATGATGCCAGACCAACTTCACATACTCTGTGAGGTCCAATGGCCCCCTGTGCGAGTAGGATGGCCACCAGAGAACACCATGAACTTAAAAATCGTGGAAGCAGTCTATACAGTAGTCACAGGAGAGCCAGGACACCCGGATCAATATACATATATTGACTCATGGCTAGGGTTAGCTCAAGACGCTCCTATTTGGACAAGGTTCTGTATCCAGAAGGGAAAGGGAAAAATATTAATGGCACCAAAATTGACTGATGATAAAAAAGGAAATTCTATAGGATTTGGTTGGGGATGACCTAGCTCTTTCCCCATACTGGATAATGATGCGCCCGCCTCCCAGAGCTCCACCAGGACTATAGGCTGCCTTAATGCCTGATCCAGGGCCAGGTGAAGTTCCTGCAGCAGCTGCTGCTCTTCCTCCAGCTCTCCGAAGATCATGGAGCCACCGTCTCGGGAGGCTCCTATCCCACTAATGGAGACCTCTAGTCAACACCTCCAGAATTCCACCTCAGCCGGAACTCCTAGATTGAATCCACCTCTCCCGGTGGGTACTGATGGGAAGGGGGAAGAAAACACAGGGATTAGACAGAGGCTGTGTTCTGCCAAGGAACAGAGGGAAAGAACCCCACTACAGATTCCCCTCAGAGAGCTACAACAGCCTCTGGTTCAGGACACATGTGGGCACTACCATCAGCCACCTGTAGCCTATTATTACCAGTCATTTCCCTCTACAGATATATTAAACTGGCAGAGATACACTCCACTGTACTCAGGGGAGCCACAAGCCATGATTAGGCTACTGGAGACTATTTTTCGAACCCACCACCCTACATGGGATGACTAATGGAACTACTAGTCTCCCTTTTCAGCACTGAGGAAAGACACAGGATCCTAACGGAGGCCAGAAAATGGTTAAGAGAAATGGCCCCTGAGGGTACTGCAAACCGACAGCAGTGGGCAGAACTAGCCACCCCCGATGAGAGCTGCATTTGGGACTGTAACACAGAGGAAGGGAGGGGCCACCTGGAGAGATATTGGGCTGCTATTTTACAAGGTCACAAGAGGGAACCCCGAAAACCTATGAGTATGGCAAAAACCTCCAAAGTTATTCAAAGGGAAAGTGAATCACCCTCTGAGTTCTGAGAAAGACTGTGCGAGCCCTGTAGACTTTATACACCAATAGATCCAGAGGCTGCTGGTTCTCAGATGGTGACAAATTCAGCCTTTGTGTCTCAAGCCTACCCTGAAAATGTCAGATGGGGGGATACCAAGTGACTCATGAACTTTTATACATCCCTGAATGCCCAGTACCTTTGTTGGGAAGAGACTTGCTGTTTAAATTGGGGGCACAAGTTACCTTTCCCCGCCCCGAACGACCCACTCTTCAAGTGGGCTCAACCACCTATTTACTCTTCCTCTCAGTAACTCCTCAGATGAATAGAGGTTGCACGGTCTGCTGGAAGGGAAACCAGACGGGCTAAACAGTCGAGAGAGAAAGTTAACTCAACAATTCCCTGAGGTCTGGGTGGAAGACAACCCACCCAGGCTTGCAAAACAAGTCCCATTGGTAATAGAACTCAAACCCAGTACAATTACATCAGCACCCACCTTGGGCCTGCCAGACCTTCCTAAGCTGTTGACTCTTTACATGACTGAAAAGAACTAGGTAGCTATGGGAATGTTGTCGCAGACTATGGGGACATGGGACAGACCCGTGGCTTATATCCCGCAATCACTGGACAATGTTGCCACTGGGTGGCTAGGATGCTTATGGGCAGTTGCTGCAGTTGCCTTACTGGTATGGGAGGCAACCAAGCTGTCTTTGGGCCAAGATTTGATCATAAAAGTCCTGCATGAGGTCAACAGTCTCCTGCGAGGGGACCCCCATAAATGGCTGTCAATATCCTGGATTACTCAATACCAGTGACTGTTATGTGAGAACCCACATGTTACTATTGAGCCTTGTCAGGCCTTGAATCCAGCCACTCTTCTTCCTGTGGGAGAAGGTGGGCCCTCACATGATTGCAAAGAATGTGCCAGCAGACCTGACTTGGAGACCAGCCAATCCCAGACCCAGATTTGGTCCTGTACACCAATGGCACCAGCCTGGTGAAACAAGGACGACTGTCAGGATATGCAGTAGTCATGGAAGAAACCGTCACTGAGGCTAGCTCTCTGCCATCACACTGGTCCGCTCAAGGGGCAGAACTATATGCTCTAATCTGGGCCCTCCAGCTATCAAGAGTTAAAATCAAACATTTACACAGACTCTAGGTATGCTTTTGCCACACTACATGTACACAGGGATCTGTATAGGAGAGAGGCCTTTTGAGAGTTAGTGAAAAAGATATTAAAAATAAGGAAGAAATTAAGACCCTATTAGATGCTGCCTGGGAACCAGAAAGGGTTACAATCTTACACTGCCGAAAACATCAAAAAGAGGATAATCCCCTGGGCTCGGGGAACAGACTGGCAGTTAAGACCGCTAAACAAGCAGCCGAGGTATTGGGGGTGACAAGTGAAGCCCCTATTAAAGCTCTCGTATTGGCAGAGCTGCTTGAGCTAAGGCTGGACTCTCCAAAATACACTGAAGCCCAAAACCAACTAGCCAAAGCAGAAGAGGCCATCAAGACTGAAAAGGGATGGTGGGAATTGCCAGATGCCAAATTATTGGTACCGGAGGAACTGACACCCACTCTGGTAAGCCAAACACACCAAGCGACCTACCTAGGCCATGATAAACTGGAAGAGCTAATTTGAAAATATTTGTTGGTTCCCCACCTCTCTTCCCTATGCAGGACAAAATCTCAGACTGCACTGCCTGCTCACAGGTCAATGCTGCCTCTTGGCACAGACAGAAACCTCCAGGGATTCAGCTAAAAGGCATGGTGCCCTCTGAACAACTGGAAGTGGACTTCCACAGACATGACCATTACCTGCTGGTCATGGTATGTACATTCTCGGTATGGGTAGAAGCTTTTCCTACCCTGACTGAAAGAGCATCAGAAGTAGACCAGTGCCTGCTTAGGGAGATAGTTTCCAGATTTGGATTTCCTACCAGCATTGGATCGGACAATGGCCCGGCTTTCGTAGCTGATTTAGTACAACAAGAAAGCAAAACTTCAAACATCAAGTTGAAATTACATACAGCATATAGGCCCCAGAGTTCTGGGATGGTGGAAGGAACCAACCGGACACTTAAAGAGACACTCTCCAAGTGGATCATAGAGACTGACTGCTCCTGGGTGGATTTGTTTCCAACGGCTCTGCTCAGACTCAGGATGACCCCACGGTCCCATGGCTATTCTCCCTATGAAACTGTGTACGGGAGGCCCCTTCCATAACAAAACAGGTATCAACAAAGGCAATGCCAAAGAATGCTCAAACTACCACACAATTGCACTCATCTCACACGCTAGTAAAGTAATGCTTAAAATCCTCAAGCCAGGCTTCAGCAATACGTGAACTATGAACTTCCAGATGTTCAAGCTGGTTTTAGAAAAGGCAGAGGAACCAGATATTAAATGGCCAACATCCGCTGGATCATGGAAAAAGCAAGAGTTCCAGAAAAACATCTCTTTCTGCTTTATTGACTATGCCAAAGCCTTTGATTGTGTGGATCAGAACAAACTGTGGAAAATTCTGAAAGAGATGGGAATACCAGACCACCTGACCTGCCTCTTGAGAAATTTGTATGCAGGTCAGGAAGCAACAGTTAGAACTGGACATGGAACAACAGATTGGTTCCAAATAGGAAAAGGAGTACGTCAAGGCTGTATATTGTCACCCTGCTTATTTAACTTCTATGTAGAGTACATCATCGGAGAAGGCAATGGCAACCTACTCCAGTACTCCTGCCTGGAGAATCCCATGGACAGAGGGGCCTGGTGAGCTGCAGTCCATGGGTTCGCTAGGAGTCGGACACGACTGAGCGGCTTCACTTTCACTTTTCACTTTCATGCACTGGAGAAGGAAATGGCAACCCACTCCAGTATTCTTGCCTGGAGAATCCCAGGGACGGGGGAGCCTGGTGGGCTGCCGTCTATGGGGTCGCACAGAGTCGGACACGATTGAAGCGACTTAGCAGCAGCAACAGCAGCAGAGTACCTCATGAGAAACGCTGGGCTGGAAGAAGCACAAGCTGGAATCAAGATTGCTGGGAGAAATACCAGTAACCTCAGATATGCAGATGACACCACCCTTATGGCAGAAAGTGAAGAAGAACTAAAGAGCCTCTTGATGAAAGTGAAAGAGAAGAGTGAAAAAGGTGGCTTAAAGCTCAACATTCAGAAAACTAAGATCATGGCATCCGGTCAAATCACTTCATGACAAATAGATGGGGAAACAGTGGAAACAGTGGCTGAGTTTATTTTTCTGGGCTCCACAATCACTGCAGATGGTAATTGCAGCCATAATATTAAAAGACGCTTACTCCTTGGAAGGAAGGTTATGGCCAACCTAGATAGCATATTACAAAGCAGAGACATTACTTTGCCAACAAAGGTCCATCTAGTCAAGGCTATGGTTTTTCCAGTGGTCATGTATGGATGTGAGAGTTGGACTGTGAAGAAAGCTGAGCGCCGAGGAATTGATGCTTTTGAACTGTGGTGTTGGAGAAGACTCTTGAGAGTCCCTTGGACTGCAAAGAGATCCAACCAGTTCATCCTAAAGGAGATCAGTCCTGGGTGTTCATTGGATGGACTGATGTTGAAGCTAAAACTCCAATACTTTGGCCACCTGATGTGAAGAGCTGACTCATTTGAAAAGACACTGATGCTGGGAAAGATTGAGGTCAGAAGCAGAAGGGAACGACAGAGGATGATATGGTTGGATGGCATCACCGACTCTATGGACACGGGTTTGGGTGAACTCCGGGAGTTGGTGATGGACAGGGAGGCCGGGAGTGCTGCAGTTAATGGGGTCGGAAAGAGTCGGATATGACTGAGTGACTGAACTAAACTGAACTGAAGGGGAGATGAGATTTCACAGCAGATGGAACAACTGGGTAAGGTAATAAATCAGGTAACTAAGTTTGTACAAGGGTTGCCATTCTCTCTTGGGGAACAGATTCACAAATTTGTGCCTGGGGATCAGGTGTGGGTCAATGACTGGAAACGACTCCTTGGCCCCACAGTGGAAGGCTCCATATACTGTTGTTTTAACCACCACTAGAGCAGTTAAGGAGAAGGCAATGGCAACCCACTCCAGTGTTCTTGCCTGGAGAATCCCAGGGATGGGGAAGCCTGGTGGGCTGCCATCTCTGGGGTCGCACAGAGTCGGATACTACTGAAGCGACTTAGCAGCAGCAGCAGCAGCAGCAGAGCAGTTAAAGTTGAAAGTGTCACTCCCTGGATCTGCCATATGAGGATGAAGAGAACATACCATGCAGACCCAGAAAACGCTCAGTGGACTGCACAGAGGCACCCCACTGACCTTCAAGAGACTAAGATCATCCTTAAGAAGAAGAAGGAAAAGAAGATCCTGGATGAGCCCCTCAGGATGAAGCCACATAATCAACTCCTGCTGCTTGGCTGCATCAACGTGATTTTGAATTTAACTTCCGTTTCAACTCAGAACAATGTTTTCATCTCTAGGACACATTCCTACGCAGACTTCCACAACACCTCCAACTGCTGTGTTGTGGGGCTATGCCTCTGTCTGTGATGGATGGATTTCCTTGGTGGGTGTCACTGCCCCACCAAGGAGATTTTAAACCACTCTGCTCTTTTCTGGGACAACAACAAAAGACTTTCCTCTCTCTTGTCAGTCATAATCTCTCCCTGCTCTCTTGGTGTAAGCCAGACCTACAGTCAATAGACTTGGGTCATGGGGTTACATTTGATGTAAACACCAGTTTCACAGGAGTAACAAAAGCCTATACCTAATATTTAAAGAACAAAAGGAAAAAAAAAAAAAAACCCTGACTGGCAAGGAAGGACAGGCCTCTACGTATGTTGAACAATTCTACCAAGTCTGGGATGAATATTTCTGGATGACTCCAGAAAAGGGTCAATTAATTACTCCTGCCGCTATATGCTGGGAACAAAAAGAACAAAGGGTAGGGTTTGGTGACCTCCATTAGACCCAAAAGAACTAAAATAAAATATATCCCCCAAAAAATGTAAACGAACATTCGAGGTCACATACCACCCCAGCCAGTCCATCCATTGGCCAGGCTCTGATTGGAAATATAACCTTGGAATCTGCTGGGTGGCGCCCAATGGAACCCAATGGCTTTGTGGACCTAAGCTTTGGCCTTTGTTACCAATCCACTGGGTAGGCCGCTGCACACTGGGATTCACTTTTGCCTATGGCAGCATAAAGCCTAACCTACAACAAGCCCTGGTAAATCTACCTTATTTACATGCTAGGTGGACAAGGTCTGTGTCAATGGTATGAGTATATTGCTGCCTTATTCATACCTTCTATAGGGACAACAGATATTATGATTAAAGTGGAGGCCTGGACTAATTTCACAAAACAGGCCCTCCTAGATGGTGCTAAAGCCATCCAAGCCTTAAATGAAGAACAAATCCAAATGAGAAAAGCTATAATTCAAAATAGAATGGCTTTGGACATGCTCACAGCTGCTCAAGAAGGGACCTGTGCTATAATTAAGGTTGAATGTTGTGTATATATTCCTGTTTTATCTGGCAATGTATCAGCTACTTTAGATGACATGAAAAACCAGGTAAAAGCAATGTCAAATGAAAATGAATTTTTCTGGACTTCGGTCCTATCTTGGGTGAAGGTTGATTGGCAGAAAACTATATTTACCATTGTTACCAGTTGCCTTGATAGTTCTGTTTTGTGGATCCTGCATTTTACAATGTATTATGAACTTTATAAGCCAAAGGTTGGTGTCGTTCTCCCAAACTGGTGGTCAGACAGCCACGGTGCAATATATCCCTATGAGTGATGCTCATAGTATGAGTTAAGAGCATCAAAAGTGGGGAATGAAGGAGGAAACAGACAGAACAAGGTCCATCTTTAAAGCAGGACTCCATCTTGGGCCGGACTGTGGACTTTGAGTCAGTATCTATGGAAACGACATACCAACTGGAAAAACAGACCCTTCCCCCAACCGCCCCCCTCTGCCGCCCCGCGCCGCCCCCCCCACCGCCAACGGAAGAGCCCCAGGGCTCGTATCTAGACTCTCCGTCACCTAAAAGAATACCCTAATTATCTGTGTAACCGAATAAAATCATAAACTGTATTATGCTTATTGGGGTATGACCACAGGCTTATTGATAATTATCCACTGTTAACTACCTAGGTTTAAGGCATATGCATCACAGTTTTATCACGGGTTATCTTGACTGTTCTTTCTTTTCCTTTGTTCAGACTAGTTTCAGAGAATTTGGGAGGCGGGTTTGAGCATGTACATTTAGGGTATATAAGGTTTTCACAAAAACTGGTCGGGGTTCTTGGCTAAGAGGAGATCCTGCCTTGGGCCCGCGGGTGTAATAGACTGCACTCCACTGTCTGCATTGTCCTTCTGAGTGAGTTTGTTTCCCGGCATGCATGGCTACAACAATATCACTTCATATAATAAGGTTGTGTGTGTTCTTGAAAAGATGGTATTATTTTTGAGAAGTATGGAATTTCTACAAACTAACCACATGACAGAATGCAACAGACAAGCTCTTATTTACCTATAGAACAGAATATTTAAATCAACAGCACAATTAGAAGGAAGTCCCTTTGTATAGAAGTAATTCTAAAATGTGTTATGATGATAAACACAATTTAACTTTTACATAAAGAATCAAGGTGAGCAACTAATGAGAGTCATTAGACTGTACTAGGGTTGCCCTCAGACATTTCTAATGCATACCGGGCTTCTAGCACTAAGCCACAACATCCCACATGACTAAGCCTTTTGCATTCTTACATTTATGCTTCATTATTCTTCTGTTCTTTTTATGTCATACTGTCACTTGTCAATACTATCACTATGACTATTTGTAATAGGACCAGTTGTTTAAATTCACCTAATATATAGTAGGTACTTCTTTAAGTGTCTTCCCTACATTGCTTAATTTAGTCCTTAAAAGAACCCCATGGGAGAATGGTATATTCCCATTTTACAGATAAGGATATCTGAGGCACAGAGAAGTAAAGTGGTTTGCAACAAGGCCAAACAGCTGGAATCTGAACTCAGACAGTCTACCATATTTGCTTAGTATATCAAGTGAGCAGGGCCACATCCACCTTATTATGGTATGAGTCTGAAAAAACCTGGGCTTCCCCAGTGGCACAGTGGTTAAAAATCCCCCTGCAACGCAGGAGACACAAGAGATGTGGGTTCGATCCCTTAATCAGGAAGATCCCCTGGAGTAGCAAATGGCAACCCATTCTGGTATTCTTTCCTGGAAAATCCCATGGACAGAGGAGCCTGGTGGGCTACAGTCCATAGGGCTGCAAAGAGTTGGACATGACTGAACAGAGCACACACTTGAAAACTAGAGATATATGTAGTATAAGAGAACATACACTCCAAGACAGCATCAGAGAGAAGCAAGCATGTGAGTTTGGGGGAATCAACTCTTGGACACCTAGCTCTGTCAACAGGCTTTTTTCTTTCTCTGTAGTTCACAAGTATGCCTGTGTAGGTCAAATCTGTTGGATAACTGAGTGTGGCAAGTTTGCTGAGCTTTGAAAATTAATTATAATTACAACAAAAACATTTTATAATATAAGCTTATTTATGTTTATCTGAGGTTGGATATTTTTCCATTAGAAATTTACTTTTTTAGGAAGAGCAGAGTTTAATTTTGGTTACATGAACGTTAAGAATATAAAGACAGTTATTTGGCACAGTAAGCATGCCAGAAAGACATCAAGTATCAGGTGATAGAAATTCATAAACACATGAACAAAGAATCCATTCATCCTTTGGCTTACTGAAAAGCAAATGAGAACATTGTGTAGGTTGCTAAGACAACTGAGATGTGATGATTAAATGTGAGATAATGAGCAGAATCTCTGTACCTTTACGACTCAAATTTTTAGAATCTTTACTAAGCTCTAATCTATATTTATGGCTGCAACTTTAACAGCATTTCTTAAACAAAAAAGAAAGAAAGAAAGAAAGAAACCAAACAGGCTTCAGGCTTTTGAAGACGCTTGAAGTCTTCCGATCAGAAGAGAGCGCTGGTATTAGAGAACGTGTGTGGTGTGGCAAAGAGAGGCGTTCCTGGCTGGGGATCAGCCCCACCTTGTAGCAATGATGGATGAGGTGCTTGCCAGAAACTATTACCGATGAGTCAAGAAAAAATATTTGCAACTGATTTATGTAAATTCCAAGTAAATATTTTCAAAAATACGGGAAAGACTAGAAATAGTTGCTTTTTTTAGAATGTGGCTATTTCAAATTTGAAACCCTGAGCTCTCTGTCTTGGCTACACTGTTCTAGCTGTTGCTTGAACATGCCAGACAGGCATCCATGGAAGGGCCTGTGCATTGCTCAACCCGAAGGGAGTGCACTTTCCCCCGCTTTCTTCTTGACTTAACTTCAAATCTTTACTTTTAAGTATCATCCAATTGAAAATCACAATCTACTCCCCCAATACTCCCCATCTCCCCTTTTATCACTAGAACTAATCGCTTTCTAAGATACTCCACTGTTACGTATGCTTCTATTTTGTTACTGAAGTATCTCAAACCTTCAAACCAGTGCCTGACACACAGTTGATACCCAATAAACAATAACTTGAAGGGCAAGAATAAATGTTCCTATAATTGAACTGCTGAAAAGAAAACTAAGGTCCTCTAGATTGTTCTCATTTTAAGTTGAGAATATATATAAATATATTTATATTTATATAAATATAATATAAATTGAGGGTCCCCCAATATAAAACGGGACCCTCAATGCTTCTACTCACATTGAATAACAATTTTAATTATTACTGTGATGCAAAGTAATGTCTTATCTTAGCTCCTCTGATCTTCTGGATAAAAGTCACTAAACAAATGCTACTTTATGTGATGTGTTACTCTGACCAAATAATTCAAAGCAGCTCACAGTCTCCAGAAAGGCTGCTTTAGATTATTAACCATAAAGACTTCAGAGGAACTCAGTTTACTGTAGAAGTGACTGGCCAGGAAGATAGCCATTCTCTGGAAGTCATCACTAATACATGCAGGGAAGTCAGGAGTTTTCTCATTTTGGGAGAATAATGCAGTTTGTTAGAAAGAAGAAGCCAGATTCCTTCCACTGCTACCATGTCTATTTCAAGTCAAATCTATTATTTTATATTCTTAACACACATAAAAATACATGATGTAGAAAATTTAGAAAATGTGTTTAAACCATGAAAAAAAATTGTGTATAATGTCTTCTCCGAAATAACCACAATTTGCTAAGTGTCTCTCAGGTCTTTTAAGTAAGTTTCACTTTTGCTTCCCTTGCCTCCACGTACCTGTGCCATGACTGATCTGTCATCGCAAGTACAATTTTAATAACATTATTACCTGATCAGAAATCCACTGGTGACCTCCTAATGCCTGAAAGGCAGGTGGCCAAAATTTCAAGTTTGGACTGCAACTGATTAATGGCTAGTGTATTTCTTTAGGTATGCTTGAGAGTTGGCTTCAAAAGAAAGAAGTCCAAACCTAGACAGTCATTTTGGCAAAATTGCCCTCTGAAAAATAATTTAATTTGCAGGATGAAGTGCATTCATCTATTATCTAACAACTGGATTAACCACACGAACTGGAGAAAGTGATTTATATTTGGATTGGTATTTGAGAGCAGAAAAGGAGATTGTGTTTAACTGGTCAACTTGAGGATAGGAGCAAGAAGGTTAAAAATTGGGAGCAGGGTTTATAAAAAGATGTGAAAGGAACTCATCTTACTTTGAAGTCTGGTTGCCATTCCACGTAATGCTCTCTTAAGAGATCTCTGCTTTGCAGATCATAGTTGTAGATGTCTGATATAAAATTGAGCTCCAAATCTCCATACTAGTGAAATAGATAACCAGTGAGTTATATGTAATTAGAGAAATGATACGTGCTGGATTAAAATGAAGGACTTGGGACAAGGGTGCTGGATGAAGTAGGTGGGCAGGAAAGAGGTAGAAGGTTGAGGGCACTTGATCAAGTTATCTGCTCAGCATCCTTTCCTTGGAAGTTGTTCTTACCACTGAGTCATAAGCTCCCAGACATGGCTCTGGAAAGCCACTCAGGTATCACTCTATTTCCTGGAAATTTGGAAGAGAAATAAAGAAAAAGAGAGAGATTCTATTATATGGGTACCTAAAGAGGTAAAAATGTAAAAATCAGAAAGAAGTAGTGTCACATGAATATTTTCCTCCTATTATAAGTCCAGGAGCAAAAATAAGACAGAGCAGCCAATGGGCATAAACAGAGAGAAAGACATTGAAGCAGCCAAGCAGTGAGGACACAGTGGATTAGAGATAAACAGAAAGTCAGTCCCTGGTTGCCAGACCTTATGAGATCCAGCAAGCCCTATCTTCTCAATTTATCTAAGATATTATACTCCTGTTTAAAATCAGAGCAAAACAACAAAAACCTTCCCTTTTCTACCTAAACTGGTTCACACTAATAGCTGCAACTAATAAAGGTCCTAACTAAAATAACTAGGAATCCAAGCCAACCACAATTTATGCAAATTTACCTATTTTCCAATCTCATCAACTATTTCTCCACACAAATCAAATCAAGACTAGTCACCAACCATCCATAAAAGATACCTTTCATTTCAGTTTCTAGTTCTTTCCCTCACTCTTAACCTTACTGTGGTTTCTCTTCCCCCATTTCTTCGAATCTTATCTGTCCTCTGATACCCAGCTGTTGCCCTAAATATTCCATTCAACTCTTCCTAACCACTTTAGTCCACAGTGTTCAGCACTCAGGCTATACTCTGGTGTACCATTCTCAACCATTACTCAGTGAAATGAGCTCATCTGTAGGATGAGCAGGGAAGTACTGTCCTACACAGATGCTCTCGGGTAAGTGCCTAGTACACAAACAGCATATTTTACTCTAATGTCTATTGCAGGAAATGGTGACAGGAGAAAGGACTGAAAATCAAGGTACCTAAGCAACTGGCATATATATATATATATATATTTTTTTTCTGGAATTTCATGTACTCATCTGTCAATCTGGAACTAAAGGATGAAAATTAAGTGGAATCAATGAATATCTAGCACACCAGAATAAGGGCACAAGAAAAGCGAGTAACAGGTAGCCCAGGTAATCCTTGACATCTTATGGACAGCAAATTGGCATGAATAGTATATGTCCTTATTTTTAACGTCTTGCCCACAATTTCACTTTGAAGGTTATTGGTTCATGCTTCTATGTATACTCTGAATATCTACTAAATACTGTCTGTCAGATTAATGACTAATGCCATATGGAAAGTGTATTATTTAAGAAGGGCTTGTCCAAAAATTCCACAGACTAGAAAGGCAAGGTTGATATCCAATGAAGCCACAGAGGATTTGTTGTGTTAGTTCAGAGGTGAGATGACAGAAGCTTGAACTTTCTTAGTGGCAGTGATCAGGGGCAGGGGCAGGGGCAGGGAAAAGTGAATTTCAATACATAGTTTGATTTGGGAAAGGAAAGAAAGAAATAAGGCTTATTCTGAAGTTCTGAGGCAGGACAACTGAGAGCATTATCACTAAACAGAAAAGATGCTGGGGGAGGAAAAGTAAACATTATGATTCTGTTCAAAGGGAGTTTGAGACAGCTAGGAAAAATCCCTAATAAAATTGCATTAGGAGTTTGTATCTCTCCCAAGAGAGACTGCATGCTGATTGTGTATATTTGGAAGTTATCCAGGGGGGTGCTAGTGGTAAAGAAATTCGACTGCCAGTGGAGGAGACACAAGAGATGAGGGTTCAATCCCTGGGTCAGGAAGATCCCCTGGAGTAGGGAATAGCAACCCCCTCCAATATTCTTGCCTGGGAAATCCCATGGACAGAGGAGCCTGGTGGGTTACAGTCCATGAGGCTGCAGAGTCAGATAAGACTAAGCACTGAGCACATTCACTTAGCAGGTATGTATTGAAGATCTGCTATACGTCAGGCCCTGCACTGTACCCTAATGTTACGATGGGGAGCAAAAGAAAGCAGAGACGATCCCTCATTTTGTGGAGTTTATAGTGTAGTGCATGAGGCAGGCATTAATCAAAGTAGGCTACTTGGAAGGAGAAGCAGATGAGGCCATGAGGCCCTATGACAGTAGGACCAGAGGTAGCTGGTTGGCCAGCAAAGGCTTCCCTAAGAAAGCAGCAGTGCACAGAGAGAAACACCAGAAGGATGAGTTGAAATTCAGTAGGTGAGCAAAGCTGGGGGCAGGGGGTTCTAGTTAAAGAAGGGAAGAAATGATCCAGCCTCTGGAAGGAGAAGCTTGGCATCTGTAAATGTAGATCTTCTGACAGAGGAAGCCTGAATGACACTGAGACTAGAGTCACAGGAAGTGGCCAGAGCATTCTACACATTGTGGGCTACGTCAAGAGTTGTCAACAGAGATTGTATGTGAAAAAAAATGAAATGGAAGGAAAGCAAAAAATGATCAAGAATAGAATCTCAAGATCTGAAGATAGTCAATAATGTAACTAAGTCCAAGAAATGGTTAAATAATTCCATGAACTATACAGCTAGTTGTGTTACTGCAAGAATCTAAGTTTACTGGAACTACATTATGAAAATTTGAGGAAATGCAACCTGGTATTAATAATTTTTGATGCTTCTTAGAGACAGAATATGAGGCTAGATGCCCCTCTGATTTGACACAGTGAAATACAATGTGCATATTCAGCAAAGAGCCCTCAGCTTTCCCTGCTATGAAAAAATATAACATTTAATTTTTTTGACAGGCAATTATATACAGATAAACATTTCAGACTTCTGGAATTATTGCAATAATTATTTTACTAGAACATAATCATGTATAACTTAATACCTTTAAATATAACATTGTCAAATCATAACTATTTACATAAGATGAATTAGTTGCAGTTTTTAAGCTTTTAAAACATAGGCATCGAATAGCTAAACTTCCTGAGGTTCACTTAAATATTATGATATTAAACTGAGACTAATTCTGAAGCTTTGTTGAAAGCTGGAGAGTTGTTCTGCCTTTCTCTTGATAATTGTAGTTAGTATTGACTAGGGAACCCTCCCCATTACACAGAGTCTTTTGTCATTCACCGTGTGCAAAAACTATCATCTTAGCTATCCATACCATAAGTACTTCCTATGTATATACTTTAATATTCTCCTTTAGATCTCTTTACTATAATCTACTGGTAATACTGTAGCCATAATGAAAGCCAAAATAGGAAAAGAACTGGTATAATTCCTAGAAGTCACTTCAGAGCTCAATTTCACCAAAATTTTTATTTCCATGTATTCCTTAATTAACAAAACAAGTACATAACAAAACTGCCTGATTTGAGTTTTATTTCCTTTCTAAGCTCTTGATCTCTTGAAAATGCTCTACTAGTTAGAGCCCAAAAAGGAAAAAGTGAAGAGAAACAGAAGTTCAACAGAGATATTATTTGGGAACTATTTTAACATAAAGGCAGTCTAAGATATTTGCCAACAATGAAATAAATTACTTCACCTCATATGACAAATGAAAGGTAGATGAGCTAAAAAACAGGTGAAGCTCATAGAGCATTCTAACTTCACTCATCTAGGTGATATCTATTACATTAAAATTAAACAAAAACCATGTATGTTTAGGGATGGCTCATGTAAGACACAAATCTGCAAAAAGTCACCATGAACATAGAAAAAAATCAACATAAAAATGACACATCAGATTTTGTTTTAAATGGTCTGTCTGCTGCCGCCAAGTCGCTTCAGTCATGTCTGACTCTGTGGGACCCCACGGACTGCAGCCTACCAGGCTTCTCTGTCCATGGGATTCTCCAGGCAAGAACACTGGAGTGGGTTGACATTTCCTTCTCCAATGCTTGAAAGTGGAAAGTGAAAGTGAAGTCACTCAGTCGTGTCTGACTCTTAGGGACCCCATGGACTGCAGCCTACCAGGCTCCTCCATCCATGGGATTTTCCGGGCAAGAGCACTGGAGTGGGGTGCCATTGCCTTCTCCATGGTCTGTCTAGTTAAGACTTAATTTTAGGGTAAGATAAAGCATGAGAAATAAAACTTTTAGTTTTCTCAGTACCCATTTTAAGGTTAACATGAGTTTTAGGAACAAAGGCCAACAACACTACATTCTCAACATTGTTATGACACAGAGGAAAGTGAAAAAAAAAAAAAAGTACATTTAAGGAATGTCAGTTCTTCTACGAAGCACATTCTATCGCTTTCCACGTACCACCAAGTTCTACACAGTATTATGAAACTGAACAAATACTGACCTCTGACTTCCAGTATACATACATAATGTTCTTTCTAAGAAGACATTTTACCTTCCTGATACTGCATGAGTTTGTAAACTCTCTTTTTACTAATCTACTAGTCACATTGGCAGCTCAAGACTCTCTTTCCAAAAGAGGAATTAAGGCCAAGCAAGACAAAGAATTTGCTGATACACATATGTCACTCCAAGAATTTCCCTGACAAAGTCTCCACGCCCAATTTAATTACTTCCCTACTGTAAAAACACTTTCCATCTGCATTTATTCTAATCTTTTCAAATCCAAAACCAACACACTATAAAGCTAGCTAAATAAATGAATGATATTAGCTTTAGGTTCCAAGACAGGGAGCATTTTATAAGGCAGTGGGTCTCCAGGTCCCATGCATTTTATGCTGATACAGTATTTCATTTTGAGCTCAGTTCTTTGTTTTAGATTTGTTTAGAATAGAATTAGTTAGCCCCGGGCCTTAAATCTCTCTCTCTTTCTCTCTTTCACACACACACAGGGAAGGGAAGGAGTTGGGGGGAGAGAGAACATGAATGTCTGTGGTTCTTAATAAGCAAAAAGAATGTACCCGTACATGTATACACTAAAGTAATGCTGTCCAGTGTCTATAATAAAAGCATTTTCATGTAGTTTTTTTTTTTTTTTCAGTTGTTCATAAAAACTGAACCTCAGTACATGCATATACTGAATAATATTTTTGGCCTCCCTTGACTTGTTGACTGTTTGCAAGTTATTGTATCCTTTCTGTGCACAATGTTCTTTAGCTCTTCTTTATTCTCTGGCCTTTCCATCTTGGGTTTTTATAAATAAGATTTGTTTTACTTGTTTATTTTTTATATTACTAAGCTTTAGTGCCCTTAGAAATTGATTTGCCTTAGGTGGTGTGGTGGTGAAGAATCCACCTGCCAATGCAGGACACACAGGTTTGATCCCTCTAGAGTAGGACATGGCAACCCACTCCAATATTCTTGCCTGGAAAAACCCGATGGACAGAGGAGTCTGATGGGCTACAGCCCATGGGGGTCACAAAGAGTCAGGCACAAATGAACATGCATACATGGAAAGGATCCATATATTGCAGATTAGAAAACTTTTATGAGCAGCTAATCCATGGCAACTAAATAGTAGTTTATAAGAAGTCATTTTTCAATTAATATATATTGTATAATAATATATAATAAAATGTATTTAAAATAATCTATTAAACATAACTTATTTACCATAAATGTAAAATTGTATTTTTAAGGCTATATGGGCTGGGATTTCCTAGATAAGAGAATGATCTAGTTCCAGGTTTAAATACATTGAAATCTGAACTCTGTCTTCTTGAACTTATTGATATAAACTGTAAACACTGAATCAGTTTAGTGACTTTCTGCTTGTTTAAAATTTATTAACGTACAGCACTATTTGTTCAAAACTCTTGAGTGGCCTCAAAAATTAAAAAAAATTGATATACAGTATTAATAAAAATAATAATTATGTTGTTCTGTTTTCCCTACTACCCATCAAGACCAGCAGCTTGCAAAGACTATCTAATTAGCTAAATAACAAGTCATAGGTGGATTTCTCATAGATGTCAGCAAAATGGTCAGGAAGGAAACATCCACAAGCAATAGAGCTTGAGTTTCCTCTCTCCATATGTCTTGGAATTGCTCTACTTTGTAAGAAAAAATTTAATAGTTCACCCATTTCCCAATGTTCCAATAAACTAAAACTATTTGGTTCTATATTGATACCTAATCATAAAAGACAAAGATCAAAAGTCAAAAATCCTATACCATATCATATATTAATACTTTTGATGATTCAAAAGAAAAAAAACACATACAATCATTTCACTATCTATCCATAATATATATAGGAATTAATTACAGGAATATCATATTACATAAGAACAAAGATTTACTCAAACTGTAAATGGACTATATATAGTATATATTTGCCTTCTAAAAGGAAAATACAATGGTCATTAACATTATACCTAGATCTGTATTGTTTTACTGTACCAAGAAAATCATTATATACATCATAGGCTGGAATGAGTAGAACAAAATAAACTAGACCCATTTCATCATTAAACACAAATTTGTTAACGCAATAAGTTGAGTTATACCATTAATATTAGGTTGGCCAAATATTTCGCTCAGGTTTTTCTGTGATGGTATGAAAGACCTGAACAGACTTTTTGGCCAACCCAATATTACTATATGAAGGGTGTGTGTGTGTACGTGTTCAGTCATGTTCAACTCTTTGTGACCCCATGGACTACAGCCTGCCAAGCTCCTCTGTCCATGGAATTTTCCAAGCAAGACTACTGGAGTGGGTTGCCATGCCCTCCTTCAGGGGATCTTCCTGACCCAGGAATCAAACCTGAATCTCTTGTGTCTCCAACACTGGCAGATGAATTCTTTACCGCTAGCGCCACATGATTACTATTGTAATAGTATTTAAAATACTTTTACTGACTTTTAAAATTGAGGCCTGGGTTTTTAGACAAAAACAGTGAAAATGTATAGGCCTAAAAATGTCTGTTGTGCACCTGGTCCAGGCACAAACAATTAAATGGTGCCCAAGTCCTGTATGTAGTGGTCTGATCACTTTAATTCATCATTTCTTCAGGCTTTATATAAACATAAAAAGAATATCAGGGCTTCCCTGATAGCTCAGCTGGTAAAGAATCTGCCTCCAATGCAGGAGACCCCACTTCAATTCCTGGGTCAGGAAGATCCCCTAGAGAAGAGATAGACTACCCACTCCAGTATTCTTGGGCTTCCCTGGTGGCTCAGGTGGTAAAGAATTTGCCTGCACTGTGGGAGACCTGAGTTTGATCCCTGGGTTGGGAAGATCCGCTGGAGGAGGGCATGGCAACCCACTCCAGTATTCTTGCCTGGAGAATTCCAATGGACAGAGGAATCTGGTGGGCTACAGTACACAGGGTCGCAAGGAGTCAGACATGAATGAAGTAACTAAGCACAAAGAGAATGCCAAGTTAGTTTTGGTTGTTCCAACTTGATGAAATTCTCAAAATCTAGCAACATTTGATTGAAAAAAAAAGGCAGATCTTCAATAAACAGATTTAAAAGGTATTAAGTTTCTGGAAAAATTTCAGATGTGAATACATTATAAGAAGAGAATAGAAAGAAAATTGAGGATGAACTTAATAAATAGTATGGGAATATATTTTCAAGTATTCCTAGAGATGTTTCCACTATTGTTCTTTAAAGTTAACTTCCATCAGTGTCCTTTTATTAAATATTATGAGTAATGACATCCCAGCCAGTCTAATGTATGATTTCCATACAGATAGGTTCTTAAACCCCATGTTTTACATCACAGTTGTATCTGGAGTATAACGTCATATTAGTTCTCCAAAGTTGCAATTTTTCTTAGTGAAGTCTTGGCCTCTGTTTTACTGTACCTGGAATTCTGGGCTTCGGGAACATCTGATTCTGTGCACGTTTTCTTTACCTGTAAGAAAAGAGTACTAGTTAGTCTCATACGAAAAAAGAACTTCCTTATTCAGTTTCACACACTTGCTAAACTTAAAGTGGATACAGCTCTACTCACCAGGATCTCTATAAAATACTCCCCACATTTTACAGCAGCAGCATGCAGTATTAAATAGTGTATTTCATTATTATCCCATGAACAGCTGCCAAAGTCACTTCCCTAGACTCCATTAGTATGTAAAATGTTCAGCTGAAATAGCTTGGGACTTGCTTAAGTCGAAACAAAGAAACCAAAGAACCAGGTTTCCCACTTAGGAATTGGAAAGCCATACAGTTCTCAATTCACTAAGAAATGTTTTTCCAATTGATACTGCTTCTGTCTCCTACTAAAGTGCACAATAATAAACACCAGGTTCTGGGGGCAAAGCATAGTGTTCGCTAAACCATTCACATATTAATTTTCATTTTCCCAATCCAGTGGCTGTATGTTTTATATATTTCTCAGCATATCAATTAAGTTTTGGCATTGCTCACACACGTCTCATATATATTTGAAGTATACTTTGCAGACTATATTTCAACTTTGTGGCTTTTAACACACACAAGGTAAAGGATGAGAAAAAAAAAAAAAACCTTTGCTTTTAGTATATGCTATCCAATTCTGGTCGAAAGTCTGTGGTATATCCTCTAAAATAAGGTAAAGCACACATCCATTGCCTTTCACACTTTAACTTCAAGCACAGATACTATGTCTGACTTATCATGGTTTTAATGGGTACATTATTTGCAAAGTAAAGGCCATTTCAAAACGTTCTTAGTTAATATGGAATGCAAACAAGATACATTAATTACCAAGTACACAGTCACACAGTCTGGGTGTTTACATTCCCATGGTCTATTTATGCAGCCTATCGAATCCAAGGCACTTTAACTTCTAATATGCAGCTTGGAAGTGAAAAAATATGCCATGAACATACAACATGAATGTGAGTTGACAAGTGGTATTTCTTAAGAGTAGGTTTTGAATTTTAAAGATACAGCATTTTCTTTCCAGCTCACAAATATTTTCAAATATTCCTAGAGATGTGTCCACTATTGTTCTTTAAAGCTACCTTCTATCAGTGTCCTTTTGTTAAATATTATGAATAATGACATCCCAGCCAGTCTAATGTGTGATTTCCATACAGATAAGTTCTTGAACTCCATGTTTTACATCACAGTTGTATCTGGCGTGTAACATCTTATTAGTTCTCCAAAGTTACAATTTTTTTCTTAGTGAAGTCTTGGCTCTTAGTGAAGTGAAATCTTATTTCCTCCCTCATCTCAGAAGAATGCGTTTAAAAAAAAAAAAACAACAAAAACCTTACACTTTCAAAAATTGGTGTCTTTGCTTTCAATTCTGGGTCTAGATATTTTATAATCAGGGGAATCAATTATTTGCTTGATTAACTTTACTCTCTTCTGCATCTGGAGTATACATCCACACAGTATGAAAATAAAAAACTGATCAGCAAAGAGATTATCATTCTTACCCTATTATGTAACATCTATGCTCTGAATACAGAGCTCAACATCATGAGATGGAAGGGCGAAGAAATATTTTTGAGCAATTAGTTTTAAAAAAAAAAAGAAAGAAAAGGGAACACCTTTCTTAAAAATGTAAATGTAACATTCACTATGAAACCCATGAAAGTCTTACGTCCATGAACAATTCCAAGAAAAATAAGAACCAAAAGGGAAGAATATGATATTAAAACCCTTCTTTCCTATGATTCATCTCCTGAAATTATATGAACTGCCCAATGAATATGTAGAAATCACATTGAAGTGAATGTTAGTTTTTGAAAGACTATGATAACTTGAGTTTTGGACTAATTAAAGAAGCTCCAGATCACACAAGCAAACTAGACAGACATTCTCAAACAAGAGTTAGAATGAGACAACCTTCCTGTGGTTTAAAACAACAAAGCTTTTAAAGAAATATTTAAACCAATGGCTTTACAAAGCATCTTTATTTAAATAATTAACCAGAAAGTTAGCATTAATTTATTCTCAATGTATTAATTGTAATGCCAGAGAACACATCTACGATTACTATCTAGTATGCACAGTTCTAGTTGTTGTCATTGTTGTTTAGTCACTAAGTCATATCTGCCTCTTGTGACTCTATGGACTGCAACCCTACAGGCTCCTCTTTCCATGGGATTTTACAGGCAAGAATACTAAAGTGGGTAGCCATGCCCTTCTTCAGGGGATCTTCCTGACCCAGGGGTCAAAGTCCCATGTCTCATCTCCTATATTGCAAGTGGGTTCTTTACCACTGATCCACCAAGGAAACACAATAATTAATAAGTATGTGATGAAAGACTGAAGTCGATATATTCTTTTAGATACTATTAGAGTTTTGCACTCTTCAGAGTAATTCTTTTTATAGGCTTTATTCATTTGTTCATGGTGAAATGAGGGAAGAATAATATTTAGGATACCATGACTACTACAGGAGAGTTTATACAGTGTTATCCATGTTCAGAGGTCAATCTACCCCAGACAAAGGAAGAGAGGATGGTAACAAAGGATGTGATTTCTGAACTAAGTTTTAACATGTTATTGACTGTTTTGCAGAAACTAATGCCTATGGGCCACAATATGTAAGAAAGTAAAAGTGAAAGTTGCTCAGTCATGTACAACTCTTTGCGACCCCATGGACTATACAGTCCATGGAATTCTCCAGGCCAGAATACTGGAGTGGGTAGCCTTTCCCTTCTCCAGGGGATCTTCCCAACCCAGGGATTGAACCCAGGTCTCCCACACTGCAGGCGGATTCTCTACCAGCTGAGCCACAAGGGAAGCCCATATGTCTCCAGTCAATAATGTGTTAAAGGACATAGGTTTCAAAGACTAAATCTGGAAAAAGGTAGGTACTTCAACATCATGGGGTTTGTCAGAGAAATCATATTATGAAAGCCTTATAAATGATGAAGACTTTGGAATTTAATATTTGGACAATGAAGACCATTGAAGGATTTTAAAAAACAGACTGGGTAGAGATGGTTCATAAGACAGTGTAGAAGGGGTCAGGCTTAGGACTGAAAGACAGATATGAGTTTAATGCAACAAGAGAAAAAATACACATTCCACAAAAGCAGATGCAGTATTGACAGTGTATATCACTAATCCCTAGCTTTGAACAGATGCTCCTTGCTTTGGTCTGAATGTTTGTGCCCGTTCAGAATTCACTTGCAAAATCCTAACCCCTCCAAATTAGGAAGTGAGCCATTTGGGAGGTGCTTAGATCCTGAAAATGAAGGCTTTCCAAATGCTATTAACTCTCTTAAGAAAGAGACTCCACAGAGCTTCCTATCCCTTCTACCATGTGATGAAACAATGAAAAGTCACTGGCTTTGAATCAGGAGGTGGGCCGTCATCACATAAAACCATGCTGGAGCCACCATCTTGGACTTCCCAGCCTCCAGAACTAAGAGAAACAAATATCTGTTTTTATAAACTGAATTATCTCATTATAGCAGCCCAAATGGATTAAGACAGTCCCCAAATACTAGCTCAGTAAGTGAATCATAGGCTTGGATTACTGTGATATTGAATGGTTTGCCTTGGAAACGAACAGAGATCATTCTGTCATTTTTGAGATTGCATCCAAGTACTGCATTTCAGACTCTTTTGTTGACCATGATGGCTACTCCATTTCTTCTAAGGGATTCCTGCCCACAGTCGTAGATATAATGGTCATCTGAGTTAAATTCACCCATTCCAGTCCATTTTAGTTCGCTGATTCCTAGAATGTCGAAGTTCACTCTTGCTATCTCCTGTTTGATCACTTCCAATTTGCCTTGATTCATGGACCTAACATTCCAGGTTCCTATGCAATATTGCTCTTTACAGCATTGAACCTTGCTTCTGTCACCAGTCACATCCACAACTGGGTATTGTTTTTGCTTTGGCTCCATCCCTTTATTCTTTCTGGAGTTATTTCTCCACTGATCTCCAGTAGTATATTGGGCACTTAACAACCTGAGGAGTTCCTCTTTCAGTATCCTATCATTTTGCCTTTTCATACTGTCATTGGGTTCTCAAGGCAAGAATACTGAAGTGGTTTGCCATTCCTTTCTCCAGTGGACTACATTCTGTCAGACCTCTCCACCATGACCTGTCCGTCTTGGGTGACCCGATACGGCATAGCTTAGTTTCATTGAATTAGACAAGGCTGTGGTCCATGTGATCAGATTGGCTAGTTTTCTGTGATTATGGTTTCAGTGGGTCTGCCCTCTGATGGCCTCTCACAACATAGGACTGGAAAAGGTCAATTTTCATTCTAATCCCAAAGAAAAGCAATGCCGAAGAATGCTCAAACTACCACACAATAGTACTCATCTCACATGCTAGTAAAGTAATGCTCAAAATTCTCCAAGCCAGGCTTCAGCAATACGTGAACCATGAACTTCCAGATGTTCAAGCTGGTTTTAGAAAAGGCAGAGGAACCAGAGATCAAATGGCCAACATCCGCTGGATCATTGAAAAACATCTATTTCTGCTTTATTGACTATGCCAAAGCCTTTGACTGTGTGGATCACAACAAACTGTGGAAAATTCTTTTTTTTTTCTTTTTTTAAAATTTTATTTTATTTTTAAACTTTACAATATTGTATTGGTTTTGCCAAATATCGAAATGAATCCGCCACAGGTATACATGTGTTCCCCATCCTGAACCCTCCTCCCTCCTCCCTCCCCATACCATCCCTCTGGGTCATCTAAAAGAGATGGGAATACCAGACCACTTGACCTGCCTCTTGAGAAACCTATATGCAAATCAGGAAGCAACAGTTAGAACTGGACATGGAAAAACAGACTGGTTCCAAATAGGAAAAGGAGTATGTCAAGGCTGTATATTGTCACTCTGCTTATTTAACTTACATGCAGAGTACATCATGAGAAACGCTGGACTGGAAGAAGCACAAGCTGGAATCAAGATTGCTGGGAGAAATATCAATAACCTCAGATATGCAGATGACACCACCCTTATGGCAGAAAGCAAAGAAGAACTAAAGAGCCTCTTGATGAAAGTGAAATAGAGAGTGAAAAAGTTGGCTTAAAGCTCAACATTCAGAAAATGAAGATCATAGCATCTGGTCCCATCACTTGATGGGAAATAGATGGGGAAACAGTGGAAACAGTGTCAGACTTGATTTTTGGGGGCTCCAAAATCACTGCAGATGGTGACTGCAGCCATGAAATTAAAAGACGCTTACTCCTTGGAAGAAGAGTTATGACCAATCTAGATAGCATATTCAAAAGCAGAGACATTACTTTGCCGACAAAGGTCCATCTAGTCAAGGCTATGGTTTTTCCAGTGGTCATGTATGGATGTGAGAGTTGGACTGTGAAGAAAGCTGAGCGCCAAAGAATTGATGCTTTTGAACTGTGGTGTTGGATAAGACTCTGGAGAGTCCCTTGAACTGCAAGGAGATCCAACCAGTCCATCCTAAAGGAGATCAGACCTGGGTGTTCACTGGAAGGACTGATGCTGAAGCTGAAACTCCAACACTTTGGCCACCTCATTCGAAGAGTTGACTCATTGGAAAAGACCCTGCTGCTTGGGAGGGATTGGGGGCAGGAGAAGAAGGGGACGACAGACGATGAGATGGCTGGATGGCATCACTGACTCGATGGACATGAGTTTAGGTAAACTCTGGGAGTTGGTGATGGACAGGGAGGCCTGGCATGCTGCGATTCAAGGGGTCACAAAGACTTGGATACGACTGAGCAACTGAACTGAACTGAACTGAATTGAATTAGTCTATCAATGAGAGATAATGAAGACGTAAATTAAGACAGGAGTTATGCGGAGAGTTGAGAAAATATTTTCGACAGATATTTCAAAGACAAAAAAATGGCAGCATATTGTTACTGACTAAAACAAAGTATAAAAGAGAATATGATCTGAATAAACACCACTGCTGACTCAATGAACACGAATCTGAGCAAACTCTGGGAGATAGTAAAGGACAGGGAAGCCACATGCTGCAGTCTATGGAGTCAAAAAGAGTCAGACACAACTCAGTGACTGAACAGCAACATGATGTGATCTTTTAATCTGTCCTTGAAAAAACTTTGGTAATAACAAAGATCAAAAATGTTAACTTACGACTTCATTAAAATACTTCAAAACCCTATCTTTTTTCTGAATTGTTGAAGAAAAGTTAGATAAATTATTAAGAAACTTATTTTGCAAATCCCAATTATGCAGAGCCATTAATCATGACCCATAGGAGCTCCAATCATGAAGAAAATTAAAAACAGAACTACCATATGATCCAGCAATCCCACTCTGAGAAATATGCCCAGAAAAAAATTTAATTCAAAAGATGCATGCACCTTTATGTTCACAGCAGCATTGTTCACAATAGCCAAAACATGAAAACAACCTAAATGTCCATCAACAGATGAATGGATAAGAAGACATGTACGTATATCCAATAGAATACTACTCAGCCATAAAAAAGAATGAAATAATGCCATTTGTCCTTTCATGGATCACAGTCTTGTCATAGTGAAGGGGCTTGCATAACTCAATGAAGCTATGAGCCATGCCAATTAGGACCACTCAACATGGGCGGGTTATAGCAAAGTCTGGGAAACAGTTGTTTGAGTAAACTCCGAGAGACAGCAGAGGGGAGAGCAGCCTAGCGTGCTGCAGTCCATGAGGTTGGCAAAGAGTCAGATGTGACTTAGCAACTAAACAACCACAAAAATGCCATTTGCAGCAACATGGATATGACTAGAGATTATCATACTAAGTGAAGTAAGTCAGAAGAGAAAGCCAAGTGTCCCACTTGGGGTGCAAAAAAAGAGAGAGACAATACCATATGATATTACTTATATGTGGAACTAAAATATGGCCCAAATGAACCTATCTACAAAGAAAAACAAATTCATAAACATGGAGAACAGACTTCTTGCCAAGGGGTAGGAAGGTAGGGAGCAGGATGGACTGGGAGTCTGGGATTGGTAGATGCAAACTATTACATTTAGAATGGATAAACAACAAGGTCCTCCTGTATAGCATGGAACTATATTCAATATCCTGTGATAAACCATAATGGAAAAGAATACAAAAAAAGAACATATATATGTGTATAACTGAGTCACTTTGCTGTACAGCAGAGATTGACACAACACACTATATCAACTATACTACAATAAACAATAAATTAATAAAAATAAATTTTAAAAAACTTATCTCAGTATCTCCATCATGGAATTAGAAGCCAAATAGACAGTTTTACCTAAATTTAAACACACTGTCCTATTTGAGAGATCAATACTTCATTAAATGGTGACTGCTGAGATATACACACTATTAAAGATAGACTACTCTTACAAAATACATAGAATTTTGTCTTTAATGACTAATTTAGTTTCAAGTTTATTTTAAATAAAGTTGAAAACAAGCAGGCCAAGAAATGAGACAGAATTTCATGCCCATAATTTAAATCCAAATTTCAGATTTTATAAGACACAGTAGGAAGTGAACAAAAGAATATTCTAAGAGAAATAGACAAATAATGTTAAATGCACTTAATTGATGGCAAAAATGTGAATTTTAACCCTACTTAATGTTATAAAAGTACATGCAAAAATCAAAGTAAGATGAAAAATACTTAAAAGTTTAACTATTTCAAGAATATAACTATTAGTATGTAATGAAGATACAAATATCAAACACTGAAATTTTTGAATGAATGAACAACAGCTAAAATATTTGAGTGTTTATTATATGCTGGGCAATGCTTAGGTTGTTACTAATTTTCACCCCAAGTCACGGATGGTAATACTGAGAAATAGAAAGATTAATCTGCAAGCAAGTTATGTAGTAAATTTCAAATCCAGATCTCTGAGGGCATTTTAACCACTAAATGTTAAAAACCTAAAATTCATAAACACATAAACTATATTATTTAAAATGAAGATCAAAACATTTTGATATTTAAAAGTTCAATTTTTATTATATCATGCTGCTGCTAAGTCGCTTCAGTTGTGTCCGACTCTGCGCGACACCATAGACGGCAGCCCACCAGGCTCCTCTGTCCCTGGGATTCTCCAGGCAAGAATACTGGAGTGGGTTGCCATTTCCTTCTCCAATGCACGAAAGTGAAAAGTGAAAGTGAAGTCACTCAGTCGTGTCCGACTCTTTGCGACCTCATGGACTGCAGCCTACCAGGCTCCTCCGTCCATGGGATTTTCCAGGCAAGAGTACTGGAATGTGCTGCCATACTAATGATAATTGCTGCCATCTATTAAGCAAGTATTCTTTCAACTGGTATTGGACTATTGTTGCTGTTGTTTAGTCTGCCCATGGGATTTCCCAGGCAAGAATACTAGAGTGAGTTGGCATTCCTTCTCCAGGGCTCTTTCCAACTTAGGGATCAAACCCACGTGTGTCATTTAATCTATGAAGACAGACATGATGCCCGAAATTCTCCTATTAAAAATGAGAAAACTAAGGCTCAAATAGGTTAAAAACCTAGCAATGTCTCACAGCTAAAAGGGAGAGAATTAGAACCGAATGCTATATAGCAAGCCTTTCTCTCTTATATTCCATTTGCCAGTTGCTTTTATTAGGTTGTTTTAAAATTAAGAGTTGAAACTAACATTTTGTGGAAAATTTTTGAAGGAGATCTTACTAGCTACTTCTTGTGATATATCAACTATTAAGTGAATCTTTTAAATTGGATGATGGAAGTAACCAGTTTTTAACCAAGAAATAGTAACATGTAAAGTCCATAAGCAAAGTAAGATGGGATTTTGAGCAAATTATCCAAATACCTTTCATGCCCACCACCACCATTAATACTCTAACAAGTGCAAAGATAGTGTAATGTAAAAAACAATCTCTGTTTTGTTGTTGTTGTTGCTGTTGTACGTCTGAAGCATCAGGATTCATTCATTCAAAAGGCTTTACCAAATTTCTTGGGGTATACGAGGTACCACTCTAGGCATGGAGATGCACTAAACCTGAACAGTCCACCAAAGTTGCCCCTAGCCATGCGTGGCTATTTAGAACTTGAAATATAGTTAGTCTAAATTGATATCTGCTGTAAGTATAAAAGGCACAAGGGATTTAAAAGACTCAGTATGTAAAAAAAGGGAAAGTATTTCAATATTTTTATATAATATTGATATATAACAAAACAATACTATATATAGAAATGAAATGAAATTTAGGTATATTCTGTTATAAACATTTCCTTTTATTTTTCTAACAAAGTGGCTCAGATTATACTTTTGTTGAACAGCACTGACTAAATCAACAAAATCTGCATGCATGGATCATGCATTCTAGTTGAGAAGATATACAATTAAAAAGCAAGCAGATAAGCAAAGAATATAATGTCAACAGCAGTGATTGCCAAACGGAAATAAAGCAGAACAAGGAGGTAGAAAAGACTGGTCAACGACATTACATTAGTTAGTCAATTATAAAAAAAAATGATGCTTCTTGTTCATGAAACCATTCTTCAAATCTTTAGGCTGACATGAACAATATAAACTGTACTTTTTAAACAATTATAAAGAATGCGAGATCTGGTATTGAGAATAATGAATACTTTCAATATCTGGAAAATACATATAGAAAATATAATTTCTAGGATACATTACACTATGAAAATTGTGTTCAATTATAAAGATCGCCTTGAAGTTTTTCACATTTTCTAGCCACTAGATACTTTGAGAGGCTTATAATCTTTTGAGGAAAACAGAATTAGCTCATAAAAAAAATTGCAAAGAAAAACGTTTCTTTTATCCTATCCACCATCTTCTAAAAAAGCTGGAACCAATTATCCCAATTATTTTGTACTTAATCTTGCTGTTTATAAAGCCTGAAACAGTAATGATAAAAAAAATGTAAAGGATGGAATAATGGAAAAAGACATTTTGAAAGAGCTCTTTTGTAACTTTATTTTGAAATGAACTTTAACAATAAGGCCTTAGAACATACTATACAGTGATAATAAAAGATCAATTCGAAACTCTAAATTCAAAATAAAAACTTTAGAAATAAAAGATTTCTGTTATAAAGAGTAACATACAAATTCCTATAGGTGGTATGTAAGAAAGTCTTTATTTCCTCACTGAACCATGTAGAAATCTAATATAGATTTGAATGCATTACTGTTTAAGGAAAAGAATGGATCAAAATAGATATAAAAATAAAATTCGTTTCTTCAGTGCAAATTGATTGTAGGTTATCACATGAAATACTCTTTGTAAATACAGAAAGTGATACAGAATTACTGTCAACAATAATTGTCAGCTTTGACTCTATTTCAAATGTGAATACTACAAAATGTGAATCTGACTCATAAGTAATATGTATACAAATACTGTAATTTATCAATGCCTAGAGTTTTGTATTAATACACACTATAAAATGCATTTTATGATTAGGTTAGATAAATTATTATAAATTATTGCTGATAAAGCAGAATGGGAAACTAACTTTAGTTACCATTAAGTTTTGATTTAGTAAAATAAAGAGAGACATACTGAGATATAAATTTTCATGTGCCATTTTTTTCATATTTTCTAATAGAATTTGGCCATATTTGAATTTTAAATTACATATCAGAATTTAAAGGTTTTTCTTTTTTTTTATTTTTAATTTTATTTTATTTTTAAACTTTACAATATTGTACTAGTTTTGCCAAATATCGAAATGAATCCGCCACAGGTATACCCGCGTTCCCCATCCTGAACCCTCCACCCTCCTCCCTCCCCTCCCCTCCCTCTGGGTCGTCCCAGTGCACTAGCCCCAAGCATAGCATTGAAACATGTATAATATCATGTATGAAACGAGTCGCCAGTCCAGGTTTTTCTTTTAATTATTGCAGCTTTACTCTAGAAATGTAAATTACCCTCTCATTTAATACATCTCCATTAGCTGATTCTTTTTAACACATTTAATTTTTTTTCAATTAGTTGAACCAAACTTAGAATTTAATGTGCTTCCACCCAGATCATCCTGTTCTGTAATTAATAGCATTAAATAAATATGAATTAAACTATGTTTTTTTCTATTTTACTTCAGAATGCATAAAATAACATAGTTAAAAAATATAAAAGTACAAGTTAACAAATTATACAAATTAACTTTAAAATTGAGTTAAAAAATATAAAAGTACATATTAACAAATTATACAAATTAACTTTAAAATCGAGTCAAAGTAATAATAGTTGGCATATTCAAGTAAATATATATTTTTTGCACTAGAGGCTTTTGTCAAAAATTATTGTTTATTTACTTAGAGTAATGAAAGAAAATGTATGTTCATTTTTTAAATATAATATTTACAAGTTAATACTCCTTTAGAATTTAGCACAGGATATACCCTTTAATGTGATAACCTATGATTACTTGGGCATCCAAGTAGTACAATTTATATTGAGATGAGCACAGAATTGCTACTTTACTAGCTCCACACAGATAAAATTCATACCTTCTAAACTATCTTCAGTGAAAATGTCTCCACATTTCTCAGGGAGATCTATTTTACATTTTAAAGGTATGTTACAATGGAGTACTTGACTTCTAAAAAAAAATCTTTGGAACACAAAGTTTGTCACACAGAACTTTAAAAAAGATAGATCTGTTTCAATATGCCCACACAAATTTGAGAAGTTTTTCAAAAAAAAGTAAATACCATGTCGCCAAATGGTGTTCAAAAAATTAAAGTTTTGTAACAGACTTTGTAAAAATCTAATCACTAATCTAATAAACCATTTTTATAAAGTGTCATTCTTCCTTAGAAACAAAATTTTGTGCTCTATAATTCACACATTTCTGAAATTCTTTTCATGGGGTTAGGGAAGTTTCTTTACTCCTCCCTTTTCTTAGTGTATTCCTCCTCAGTATCTTTATCGTTGCTTACCTGAGCTTCTCCCTGTAACACCAAGTATGGGTTTCCAAAAGCCCAAGTTCCACTTATTTATAGTAAAAGTGAGAGAACTCTGCTGCATAACTGGAAGCCTGCATCTACTTCAGTCTATAGAAAAATTCTTTAATGGATATTCATAGACAAAATATAAAGATACAAATGAATATTCTGTCATTAGCTGCAACAGTAAACAAAATAAACACACACACCTATAATAGTAGTGTTAGACGGTTAATAAAAACAAATCCACCCCAAAAACCTGAAGTGAAATTGTTTCACCCCTCTAGTATTGGACTGTCATGGCACTCTTACTTGATTTCTGGCCTTTAATGCAGGAACCTTCCAGGACTCAGGTTTGGGGGAGGGAGGTTATATAAAATTACACACTGGGGAGGAATTATGTTTTAAAGGTAAAAAATCCTATAGGCTATAACTCTTCATCAACTACAACTGTCACAATAGGGTTCAAATTATTTGAGAGTTCATTGCAAGGTTGGATATATTTAAAAAGCAACTTAGTAACAATGACTCAGGGAAACAAAGCATAATTATTCATGTACAGTGTATATGTATTAAATCAAATGTCAAACTACATGAGCTTTTGATTCTGGAGTACATTTTCTCCTTAGTTATGCCCTAGTCTCTTGACACCTGCCGTAAACTCCACATATACTGTATAAAATATTCAGGAAAATTTCAACCTCTTTCTAACAGTATGATTTTTCATTACTACCCACCAGGGACTATATCAAAAGTAACACAGTACTTAAAATGCCACAAAAGGAACCATAAGATGCCTTAACATATCATGTTACAGCTCATATGAAAGTTGGTCCCCTCCTAAGTCTGGAAATGAGACTAGATTGCTATAATGCTTAGCATAAATATAAACAGACAAGTGTTAAAATGATTTCCTCAAAAATATGTGCTATAAATTCCTAAGAGATATTTACCTATATACATTGGTCTTTTTATACTTTTGAACATGTATCTTGGCAGTCCTGGGTGTCTCAAAACAGATACTATTAAAACAACAAAAAGGAAAATAGAATATGCAATTCTAAACTAAGAACTAAATACTCAATGAGCATAATGTTAATTTGGTAGAATCCACTCCAGTTAAATTTGAATTGCTGACTCTACACGTTCTCACTGAACCAGTAAAGAATAAATCCACCCGTTTTAAACATGAAAATCTTTAGATTTCCCTCAATTTGAGTGAAGATTTATGAATTCACACCAACACTTTAAAATAATCTTACAAACTGATCTTATTCCCCTAAACAGAGAAATCTTGCGAATGTTTTCAACAATGATTTTTATATCTTTGTTTTCTTTTCCTTTTTTAGATATTGGAATGTTTTGGCCACAAGGTTAAGAAAAACTTCCCCATTTATCATGACCTGCCAAGCACAACTGGCCCCTAGAAAACACAGTCCTCTACCACTTAACAAATTCAGCTCATCTTAGTCATGAAACTTCAAAAGCATTTGGCCACAGGCATAGGTTAACTATCATTTGTTTTAAAGCATAAATATCAATCACTGTGTAACATACTCTAGTGCACCTAGTATCATTTGTCTACTAGGTACAAGTACTAACCTTTTCAATTTGAACAATAATCAACATAGAGATAGTCTGGTTTATTAATATATAATTGTTGAATTTTAGTAAAAATTTCTGTTAAAATCTCTTAAGTTTGAATACATATATATAAATTTTTAAAAAATATTTTCAACAAATATAAAACCTAATGTGCTCAAAGGTATCACAATAACTGGTAAGGAAAACTGATAAAATCTTTAAAAACAAATTGATAGGTAGAATGTAAACAATAAAACATTAAAGGCAATTTTAAATTGAACAACATATACCTGTAGATTAATCTGAAGATGAATTTACATATGATATTAATATTTCTGGTACAACATATTGATTAAAAAGTATAAACAGACAGCTACGTTTTCAAGTTTTGTAAATTTTAAATTGTTTATCTTCCATTAAAATAACAATTTTTAAAGAGAAAATCCTGTGGTGTTGGCATCAAGTTCTTTATTTTTAAAATTAAACTATACACAATAAGCAAAAATGTATCTATAGCACACTGCATTTTAGTTTGGTTTTTAAATGATATTTAGATTTTGAAACTCAAAAGCAGCATTTTGAGTTTCAAAATCTAAAGTACTTTTATATTAAATCTATTTTGCATAATCATTGTTATAAATCATATTTCCTCAGGTTTTAATCCAAAAATGAAACTCTTCATCAGCAGAGTTAATAAAACACAGATTGTGGCATAATTTACACTCTAAAAAACACACAAGTTATGTGATTTCCATTTTAATAGATTTTCTATCTAATTAAAGTAACATTCTGAATTACCTGTAAGATAAGGGCAAAAGACAAAACAGTTCCATGTGAAACATATTTCACATGTACAAATATGTGGTCAGAAAAAATAGTCCCATTAACTATGTAACTCCAGGTAAAAACTAAGCAATTTATTATAAATATTTTCAAATGTACAAGTTTATTCTTTACATGGAAGTGAAATTTAGTCAGGTAATTTCAAAATTTCTGTGGTCCTAAATACTTGGTTATCATAAAGAATGAAGTACTCTCTGTAGTCTCAATGTAAAATAGATCCCCAGAGTGGTTAAACTCAAGGGTTAAAGAGTAAAGGAATTACAGATTAGGTTTATCTGTCGTGAAGGTCTCATTCTAGGTAAACAGAATAAATAATTGAGATATACTTACAACTTTTTCCTCTTTGACCTCAATTAAAATGGCTTTCTGAGAGCAGGTTCTAAAGACAATTTATCCTGATTTCCTCAATACACACTTATGAAGTCATCTGGCTTTTGTATTTCTCCAACAGCTGTGTTACCTTCAAAATTGGTTTATAGTATTTCCCCAAAGCAAAATGTGAGACAGCCCTTGACACACACAACCACCTTCCTTCTGCGGGTGGCTGAGTTCAAAAAGTCAGATCATACAATTTCGAAAATTCTGACAACAATAATTTATAAAGAACTTCGAGGAGGAAAGAGAGAAATCAAAGGGATTTAAAAAACTGGCCTCTCTCTCTTCCTCTCTTCTTCCCTCTCCTCCCCGTCTCCCTAAGAAGTTATAACACAACACATCATATGATTATTCATATTTGCTTTTGTTGTCAGTTTGATAATATTTTAGTAGTTTAGGAAAGGTTAGGTGAAAGAACAAACAGGCAAAAAGTGAAATAAGGTAGTGCAACATCATTATTCAATTACACAGGATTCCAGAAAACAGTAACCGCAAGTCAGGAAAGGGAGCAGGAAACTGGATAGTGCTGACTGATGCTCAGTAGACCCTGGAAACCAACCTGGCAAACTTACTGGCTGTGATAATTCATCCTCCTTTTCTTCAAACAGGTTCCCTAAACAATCTAACTCTGGCAGTAAATCAGTTTTCACAGACGCTTAGAATTAGAAGACATTTTCTCCTCCTGAATTATGCTTTTCTCAGAAGAAAATAAAACAGTACCAATAGAAAGCAAAACTTTCCTCAGTAATCTTGAATGAAAGAAATCTTTAAGATACTACAATTACTGGGACAATTCACCCACAGTTTGGTTCCTTGATGCAGCAAAAACACCAATTCACAATCTTTCTTCATGAGATTCAAAGATTTATACATATACATATAGTATATGTATATATATACATATATATTATATATACATATATATATTATACATAAATATATACATATACATATATATATATGCGTGTAAGTAATTTAACCCAAAGCATTCCAAAGGCTTCCACCTCAAGGTTTTAAATCAAAGCAAGTGTTCAAGTGCATATTCAAATGAAGGTAAAGACCAACTAGAAACTTAAGGTATTGTTATGAAGCTAAAATTAAACTTAAGATCATAATTTTGGGGGAAAAAGTTCCATAAATGGAGGAAAATATTTGTTTTCATAGAAAATATAACATGCTTATTGAGATGACTACATCTGAAATCTAATGAAAATATCCAATTCAGCACAAGATTTCAAAACAAAAATTATCCAGAAAAAAAAAGCCTTTCATTTAAATAGCTGGTATTAATTTTTAAAATCCTACATCATGCATCTTATTAAAAGGGAAAAATCCCTCAAAGTCTACTACAGTTTTCTAAGGAGCACTAATCTGTTAATTATCAATTATTTTTATCACCTGCATTTCTTCTTAGCATTAATATAAATTATAGTAGTAATTTAATTTTGAATTAAAATTCAAAAGTATTTAATTTTATTAAGTAAAGACAAAAGGTATTTAACAGCTTCAGCATGGACCGACTAGGGATTTTCTCTATAATGACCTACTCACTCAAATTTTATGTACATATTTCTTCTATCATCCTTGTGCTAAAACTGAGAAAAATCCAAACTTATTTTACTTAATACTATTTGCTGACATAGAACTGCCTACACTTCAAGAATTTACCACATAACACAATAATTATAATGCCTCAATCAAACGCTAAATTCAACTTACCTTATTCAAAGTCCAAAAACCTGAAGCTAATTCCAGTTTTATTTGGAAGTTTTGTGTGTGCGTGCATGTGGGTGAAGTTCAACAGCCAATAAATTCCATTTTCCAGTGAGAGCAGAATGAAACCCGGTTCAAGGATTATAGAACAGTCTGCAGAGTTTATAGTCCCGAACCAACATCCAGGTAGCTTTAAAAACACCTTGCTCTGTCATGAACCTCTGTGCTCCAGAAGCAGTGCATTTATTTAGGTTAACCAGGAGACCTGGAGAGTAAACACTCTTGGCTCTGACCAATGGCTTTCTGCGCCTTTCTGTTTATAGTAAGATGACTTGCCATCAGAGGTCACCCCCATCAACAGCTCCCGTCTTTCACTGGGATCTAAAGTATTTATCCTGACTCCTAGGCTGTCAACCTGTTGTCATGGGGACACATTCATAACCCATTGGGGTATCTACTTGAAGAGTTTAAATCCCTGCATTACATTTTCTAAAAGCAAATTTTACTTGAGTTTCTTTTAAAGTGAAACATTTCTGCAGAAGAAATACTTCATGGCAAGTTAAGAATTAGTACACATTTAAATAAGGATTAAATAAGGATTGGTATTCTTTTAAAGTTCCAACTAGCATTTTATGGGTTTTGTTCTTTTTTTTTTTTTTTTGATGAGGCAGAAGGCTTTTAATATTTCACTTTCACTATTACATCTCTCCAACAAGCACAAAATTGTCTTCTTCCCCTAAGCACACATATGTGCATGCTGACAAAGTGGAAAGATAATTATAGGCATTTTAATTTCATTCATCTTTAATGTAGTTTTATTTGAGGTAGAGGAAGGGGTGAACACAAAAGTGCTCACACAGCAGTTATCATTTTACGTAAAATATTTTCTAAAAGAAAACCCTTTGTGTTTTCAAAACAGAGATATGCTAAACTGTAAAGAAATGAAAAGGAAACAGAAGAGTTAAATTCAAGAGATAAGGCTAGTGCAAATAAGTCTATTCTCTGGCCCCGAGGTTCCCTTTCTTTCTAATGGTTTATAGCAAAAAAAGAATTGTTTTCTTTCAAGTAAATAATGTTATGAACTTTCCACATCTATCCCTTTAAAAATATGTCTCACAGATCTCAAAAAGAAAAACAAAAGGCTAAGCTCATGTCATAAATTCCTCCTACAATATTTCAATTTAGCATTTACAGGCATTATGGGGATTACTGCCTCCAATTTGTCTACATAATTCTGGGATGGTTTCTTCTCCTTTCACTTTTCTTGGTCTCTAGTGTGGCTCTATGATACAGTAAGGGAAAGATCTCCAAATAAAGACCAACAGCCAAGGATCCAATATCTCATTCTGAGTAATTTGCAGCACAAGTGTTTCTTGAAGTCATTTTCATTTCTGAAGGTGGAAATGAGTGAAAAGCCACTACCTATCTGAGGTCTGTGCTGCATACAGAAACCTCAGCGTCCTTAGGAACTGAAGACGGCGCTATCTCCCCAGAGTACTGGGCATGGATGCTGCTGCTGAGAAACTGCCTAAGGGTCTACATCTACATCCCACCGGCGGTGGATGTTTAGGCAGGGTTTTGATGCCACTACAATACATCTTTGACAGAGGACTGCCTCGTTCTATTAGAGTTAATAAAATGTGTTGATTAATTATTTTAGAGATCCTATTTTTGACAGATTCAGTTCTTTGATCTTCATATGGTCAGAATCACTAAAACGCAGTGTCTTCTTTGCAGCCAAGCTGTCTTAGGTAGTTAGAGCTGCTTTTTTATTTTTTAATTTTATTGAAGTATAGTTGATTTACAGTGTTAATTTCTTCTGTAAAGCAAGGTGACTAGGCTATACATATATGTGTATATATATATATGTAATTTTTCATATTCTTTCCCATTATGGTTTGTCACAAAATATTGAATATAGTTCTCCATGCTCTATAATAGGATCTTACTGTTTATGTATCCTATAGTTTTGCCTCTACCTAGGGCTTCTTGAGTATTGTAGTATACATCAGAGTTTTTAAGTTCAACAGAATATGCTTTTGAATTGGCTACTTTTTTAAGGGATTATAAGTTATTCAATATTTCCTAAACTCTGAAGACCTCTAGAAACATTCACTGAAGCAAAATTCTATGTCTCTTTCTATCCCAACTGAAACCCAACAAACCATATCTAAAACTCTGAGGAGGGGAAAATAATTTCTTCATAAATTAAAGAAGGCTGCCTGGGTGATAAGTTTCTCTCCCAATCTTAGGGGACAGGGCGGGGTTGGGGCGGGGGGAGTGTAGAGAGGGCAATGAGCCACATGTGATGAAAACCCTGTAGATAAGGAAAATATAAACATGAAAATAAATGGCATTTGCAGTTTCAACTCTTAAAGAGCACAGATAACTACAACTTTTTTTCTGAGAAATATAATCATTATCTCAGCTTACATCAGGGCAACAAAGTGTTCCCAGAATCATAAAAGTAAATGTAAACTTTTACTTTATATTGTTATACTTAAGGATGAAAATTACACTAATGGTTTTTTAAATAACATTTTATGGACAAAGATCATTAGGATGTCCTTCTAGACCCTGTGTACCACAATCAATTAATTAATTATGTGACCTAACAAATAGATAAACTATTCTTTCTGAGTATTTGTTTCCCCATCTGTAAAATAAAGGTCTCTACCTCAGAGTATCAATGATATAGCACTTGTTTTTCAATGCAAACCACAAAATTAAATACTCCATTCACAAAACAGATTTAAATTACCCATAATTGCTTTCATTAGCCATGCTTAAAATCAGGCATTATATCTGTCCATCACTGCTGCTAATTTTTATGACATAAGACTCTAAGAGCAAATAAGCTAATAAAATAGTCCAAATCAAAGGTACTAGATGTTTTTAGAAGTCAGTAGAGCCTTATTATGGAGAAGGCAATAGTACCCCACTCCAGTATTCTTGCCTGGAAAATCCCATGGACGGAGGAGCCTGGTAGGCTGCAGCATGGGGTTGGGAAGAGTCAGACACAACTGAGTGACTTCACTTTCACTTTTCACTTTCATGCATTGGAGAAGGAAATGGCAACCCACTCCAGTGTTCTTGCCTGGAGAATCCCAGGGACGGGGGAGCCTGGTGGGCTGCCGTCTATGGGGTCGCACAGAGTGGGACACAACTGAAGTGACTTAGCAGCGGCAGAGCCTTATTATGAAGCCAAGTAAGTGCTTGGTTTTCCTTATATATTAAAATACATACTAATAAAATACATAAAATACTCACAGACACAGAAAACAAAATGGTTACAAAAGGGGAAGGGGGTGGGCTGCTGCTGCTGCTAAGTCGCTTCAGTCATGCCGACTTTGTGCAACCCCATAGACGGTAGCCCACCAGGGTCTCCCGTCCCTGGGATTCTCCAGGCAAGAACACTGGAGTGGATTGTCATTTAGGGATAAATTAGGAGCCTGGGATTTACAAATAATATAGATAACCAACAAGAACCTACTGTATAGCACAGAGAACTACACTCAATATTTTGTAATAACCTATAAGGAGAAAGAATCTGAAAAAGAATCTCTCTATATATATAATACACATATACTATATATATATATATATATATATATATATATATATCTGAATCTATGTGCTGTACACCTGAAACTTACATGATATTATAAATCAACTTTAATTTAAAATTTTTTTTAAATACTGGAAATGGCACTTTGCCTTCCAAACCCTCTATTTAGTCCCTTCAGTTCTACCTTTCAGTGATGTAAATGCCTTCAGTGGGGGCCTAACCCACATTCTGATAAAAAGCAAAGCCATTACGAACAGCTGGCTATTGGTACATTCCAGTAGTGACTTGCCTGGTGTCCATACTCCAGTGGTATTTGTTAAATGCAAAAGTATCCTTTCAAGCAACATACAAAACAAGATTAAGTTTAGTCAATCATGACAACTCTAAGGTTTAGCAGAAATCACATATTTTTTTTAAATCAAGATAATAAATCAGTCACTGCAGTGTCATGGGACACATCTTTCATATTCACCTTGACTACTCACCCTCCATAAACTTTGCATGGGGTGGGTGCATCTGTAACCACCGCTCTTTCTTTGTTCCTTCTCTGCTCAGTGGCATCATCTCCTCTTTTGTACACTGTCTAGTAATCTCTCAAGAACCCTCCATCTCCAGAGTTATAAAATACCTCCAGGCTCTTTTATAGCATTTCCTTCCATTTTTCATTATTGGCTTATTAGTTATAAAACAGTTTGGGGAAAATCCTAAAGATTGATACTAAAAATTAAGAAATAAGCAGAGCCAACATGAGAGGACAAAAGATCACCAAAAGTTCAATCAAATAATTCTAACAACTGAAAAATCATGGAGTAGGGAGAGAAAAACAATTTTAAATTTCTGTGTGTACAATAAGTACCCAAATTGCTGGTTTGAAAAAGGTCATATGGAATCAAAACTAGACAGCCTTATATAACTATAGCAGTCTTCTTAGCCAGGTTGTTGATGTGGCATCTATATTAGAATATAAGAAATATAAAATTTGAACCTAAGAGCCTATTTTAAACAAACATTGAGCAAATTAAGTCCATGACCTTGTGCAAAAAATACCACATAGTAATCAATGCAGTAATTACGGTCACCTTTTTTTTTTTTAACCTTTTTCCTTCTTTCTCTGATAAGACTGACAAACTCAAATATATTGAGAGGCCAAGTGTGTAATGTGAAGGAGAGAAGTGAACCAAGAAGAGGTGAGGCTACTGGCAAAATGCATGATCTGTCCCAAACCACTCAAATTTTATATTTGGTTGGCCAAAAAGTTCATTTGGATTTTTCCATAACAATTTACAAAAAACCCAAACGGACTTTTTGACCTACCCAATGTTTCCTCGCATCTAGTCCCACGTCTTAATACTATCTGTAGGTTGCAAATTCCCCAAGTTTTATCACTATTAAGATCCATCTCTTGAGTTCTAAACTCTCACTTTCTCCTAACTAATTTATATCTCTATGTGAATATCTCACAGCCATATCAAACTTTAACATGCCCAGTGTTATCCTTTATTAGTTTTCCACCAAGCTTATCTTTACTGTCCCACATTTTCCATAGAAATAAATCCAGAAGCCAGAATCATGGGCTCCTCCTTTTCTTCAAACTCTATATCTAAACTCACCTAATTAGCAGGATTAGACCAACCTGAAGAACAGACCTCAACCATGCCCCTCAGAGCACTAGACCAAATCAGCTAGGCAAATCTCAGAAACCATCAAAGTCAATCAGGTGGCGTTATCCTTAAGTTTCTGTATCAACCTTTTTACCTCATCTACAGACACCAACGTGCCCCACAAGAGGAACTCTAGGAAAATCCTGTCATCTACAACAGCCTGGCCAGTGAGTTGAGTCTGGTCTGAATGCATTCCAGGGCCAAGTTCATGTCATTGATCACATCAGCTAAAATCACGAACAAACTTCGTATCACTTCTAACTGGTGTGTGTATGTCAGTCGCTCAGTTGTGTCTGACTCTTTGCAACCCCATAGACTGTAGCCTGTCAGGCTCCTCCACCCATTGAATTCTCCAGGCAAGAATACTGGAGTGGGTTCCCATTCCCTTCTTCAGGGGATCTTCCCAACCCAGGGATAGAACCCAGGTCTCCCACACTGCAGGTAGATTCATTACCATCTGAGGTGCCAAGGAAGTCCTTCTAACTGGAGACAGAGATAATGTCCCACAGGGCACACATAAATAATTTGTTTCTCCTCCATGAAACTCCCCTGAGTGACCAAGGGTGGGTTCATTTTAGATAGAGTTCCACTTTTGATGATATATGATCTATAATCCTTAAACATTTGAACGTCTCTTATGACAACTGTAACATAAAATTCTTCTAAATGGCAAGTACATTTGATGGGACACGACAGTGGAATGGGCATCAGTAGGAAAGGCGCAGGCAGATGGTACCTCCTATGTGGCTTCTAGGTCAACTGGTAAAGCTTAAGGTTCCCAGTGCAACTCCAATGGCTGAGTTTAGTCTTGTTTGGGGGACCAGTGAGTTCGATCTCCATTCGTTCATACCACTAACCAGTGGCATTTATTTGCCCTATGAAATGAACGAATAAGTTATGGGAATGACAAGGAAGACACTGAAATGTGTCCAGAGGCTTCCCGAATGAGAGGTGAAGGGGTTGGGCCACATTCTGCTTTTGCTGATGGACTATTTGGTAAGGTTAAGGGACAAGGTGTGCCACTTCTATTATCCGAGTCACAGATGTGATGAGTTCAGAACCCCAACTGGCACCTATGGGTGAAGAAGGCTGCTTCTTTTTGCTGGAAGTTTCACACAGCAAAGTCATAGAAACTTGAAGCTCTAAAGAAGTCACTAAGGTTGCAGGGTTCCAAAGGTACTGGCACATCTCTCTAGGCAGCTCTTTCAGATTAGGAGAATCATCAGATTTATTAGCATTCACAGAATAAGCATCTACATTCAGTAGTGGAAGCTCCAACAATGATACACAGAATTGACCAATAGGTCCCACTCACAAGGTCTGCTAGCTTCCTTCCCCCACTGCAAACCCAGCTCAAGACATGTTCACTAAATTGAGATACTCCCTCCCTCCAATGGATGGATAAGATGGAGAACTGGGTATGTCTATCTCACGTGGCCAGGAAAGCTTAAGTCCCTCTCCTATCCAGAGTGTCCCAGCATATTACATATTTCTTACCCACCACCTGGATGGGTGCATTTTGGTCCTCCTTCAAGACAGCCTCATTCCCAATCATCTTTCTCCTTAAAGAAGCTGAAGTTGGGGATCAGGGGGTGAAGGATCTAGGGGCAGTGAGGGAAAGAACAGCCCCTTGCTAGTAAACAAAGTACATTCATTTTCAGTTTTGATTGGTAACTGGCTCAGAGCTTGGTCAAATGAACTTCTAATACCTTCAGTCCATGCAATGCTCTGTATTGGGCAGCAAGATCTCCATCACTGACATCATCTATTTCCACTTGGGGAAACTTCACACTTAGTAGTCATAACAATTCTGATGTGGCAATGGTATTTGCTCCCTTTGGTTGACAAGGGTTTGATTTGCACAGCTGGGATTGTTTCAAGAAGTCCTCTTTAACCTAAGGCATTTATTGCTCTAGTATTATAACATATCTAACATTCTATCCCCATTTCAACTTAAGAATTACAGGAATTTTCCAAGGCAAAGAGGACAAATGCAAGAAGTTGTCTAGATTTCTTTTGGTCAGTTTCTCATTTTCCAATAGATCATCTTTGGTAGAATTCCAGGGCAATAAGAAGAGCCCAAACAGTAGTCAATACCTCATCTATGGTTTTCCGTGAAAGTTTTTTTTTTTGTTTTGTTTCAGGGACAAACCCTTACAATAGTCTAGCCACTGCCGGAACTCTAAGACCTTTCACTGCTATCTCCTAGTAAATCTAAGATTGGTAGGACAGACGGCAGGAGTGGCTAAGCCATAAAAGAGAGCAACTATTGGTCTTCCTTGGAGAAGGCAATGGCACCCCACTCTAGTACTCTTGCCTGGAAAATCCCATGGGCAGAGGAGCCTGGAAGGCTGCAGTCCATGGGGTCGCTAAGAGTTGGACACGACTGAGCGACTTCACTTTCACTTTTCACTTTCATGTGTTGGAGACGGAAATGGCAACCCACTCCAGTGTTCTTGCCTGGAGAATCCCAGGGACTGGGGAGCCTGATGGGCTTTCATCTCTGGGGTCGCACAGAGTCGGACACGACTGAAGTGACTTAGCAGCATTGCTCTTCTTCCTTAACAAGTATTATATATACACCAAGCACCTTCATCTTCCAAATGAACCAAAGTTCTAGACATTTGTTTAGTTTCCACCCATTATGATTTCAAACTTTCCTCCTTTCCTACTTAGGGTGTAGAATTATAGCTGTTGTTTAGAGAGGGTCAGAACCTTCCTCCAGACCAAGATGAATCATTTTATGACTTGTCAAAATGGGGTGTCTTTGACATTGATTGGCAAGGAATTCCATGCCTGGAATATAGTTAGCAACAACCATGGTACCTTTCAGACAGCTGACTTTGAACCTGCTTCTGGGTACTTACACTACAACTACATCCCCAACTTGTCTTCATTAACAGACAATAAATGAAGAATGATTATTCCAGACAATAAATGAAGAATGATTATTCCCTAACTGATCAGAAGAGTTGGTCAACACATTCACTAACGAAACCCATGAATTCCCCTCAAATCCTATGAATTGGGCCATGAGAGTCTCCTCATTCTTTCTCTTCCAGAAAGCCATGTCTTTTTCAGCATCCTGTGGTGGTTTAGTCACTAAGTTGTGTCCAGCTCTTACAACCCCAAGGACTGTGGCCTGCCAGGCTCCTCTGTTCATGGGATTTCCCAAGCAAGAATGCTGGAATGGGTTGCCATTTCCTTCTCCAGGGGATCTTTCCAACCCAGGGATTGAACCTGCTTCTCTGGCATTGCAAGCAGATTTTTTACAGCTGAGTCACCAGGGAAGCCCTTTCAGCATGCTATCCTCATGATAAAATTGGCAAAGATTTTTATTTACATGCTAACAGATTAACATGTCACAATTTCCTATATGCTGGAAGAATACAGGAGACTTCGGGGTCATAGATAAAGGACTTTATTACTCACAGCAATAGCAGAAGCCAGAATATTATCATTTCCTTGTGACCATTGCTGAGTCCCAATTCCCACAGAGTGACGTGACATCTGCACACGCTATGGGCTGCATTACAGTAAAACTACTCTGAGCTTAGGGAACTCATTTATTATTATTATCATCATCATCATCATCATGGGCAGTAAGCATGCTGCCTTTTGCTACAGATGATATGGGCAAATATTTCCAAAGTAAAACCCATTTTACAATTAAGAAGAATTATATACCCATGATGGACTACTGAGACAAAAAAGTATTAGGAGATACACAGTTTCATTCCCAAACACCAGGAATGCCTCACTTATGATGAACCCTCACAACCTCATCAGGAAAAGACCCAAATAAAGGCCAAACAAGCTAGACTTATGAACAGTCAGAAATAATATCAAAGTACACACACCTGAATTCATGGACTATATTAATAGGACAGTCCAGTCGGCTCTTACTCAGAGGCTACTTGTTTATTATTACTTTACACATGCCTAAGAGACTGTACACATACCTAAGAAACCAACTACACTAATTTTCATGTCTGTGGCTCCTCAAAAAAAGAAAAGGGAAAGCATAACTGACAACAACTGAGGAGTAACTCAACAGCAGAGAAAACAAAAAATTATCATCCAAATCCAAGAATCCAACAGATTTTTACATAAGGGAAACTGACCTTCCATACTCCAACTGCCCTTCCGGATTTCAGTTCATTAACTGTTTACAAAATGATGACCTTGGCCACTGGGAAAGTATGAAAATGTTCAGCCAGAGGATTTTCACAGGAGAAAGAGCCCAGGACTAAGTGTCAGAGACTGGAGCTCTCATCTAACCTAATGACAAGGTAACTTTAGGCAAGTCATCTCTTAACCTTCAGTGTATTTTTTTGTTAAAACAAAAATAACCAATGCCTTACATATCTCAACTGGTTGCGTGCTACATGCTTCAGTCAACTGGTGTGTGCTACATGCTTCAGTCACATCTGACTCTTTGCGACCCTATAGACTGTAGCCTGCCAGGCTCCTCTGTCCATGGGATTCTCCAGGCAAGAAAACTGGAGTTGGTTGCCATGCCCTCCTCCAGGGGATCTTTCCAACCCAGGGATCGAACCTATGTCTCTTATGTCTCCTACATTAGTAGGCAGGTTCTTTCCCACTAATGCCACCTGAGAAGCCCACATCAACTGGTTTCTATAAGCTATTTTTTAGACTGTGCTTTATAAATGTATAGGACTCTACATCTATGTCAGACAATTGTCCGTGTCTCTGTGTTCCAGCCACCATGGTTTTCTGTCAGTTTCCTGAAAATAAAACAGGCCCTTTTTCTACCAAGGCTACTTGTCACCCTGTCCAGAGCCTGCAATGCTTTCCCCCACAGTCTGTAAGACTGGCTGTCTTTCATTCCTAAGATCTCAGCTAAAGTTTCACTTTCTTGGAGACACCTTTCTTGATCACTCAGTCTAAAGTAGTTCTCCTGCTCTTTCTTGCAGAGCCCTCTTGTTTTCCTTCTTAGCACTTTTCACAATTTTTATGCATTTATATGTTTGCTCTTACCTAATGCCTGTCTCCCTACTCATTCATACATTCTGTGAAAAATGGACCTATCTTTGTTTTTCTATCAGTTTATACTATTTTCTTGGGCTCCAAAATCACTGCAGATGGTGACTGCAGCCATGAAAATAAAAGACACTTGCTCCTTGGAGGAAAAGCTATGACCAACCTAAAGTGAAAGTCACTCAGTCGTGTCTGATTCTTTGCAACCCCATGGTCTATACATTCCATGGAATTCTCCAGGCCAGAATACTGGAGTGGGTAGCCTTTCCCTTCTCCAGGGGATCTTCCCAACTCAGGGATCGAACCCAGGTCTCCCACATTACAGGCGGATTCTTTACCAACTAAGCTACAAGGGAACAACCTAAACAGCATATTAAAAAGCAGAGACATTACTTTGCCAACAAAGGTCCATCTAGTCAAAGCTATGGTTTCTCCAGTAGTCATGGACAAATGTGAGAGTTGGATCATAAAGAAGGCTGAGCACCGAAGAATTGATGTTTTTGAACTGTGGTGTTGGAGAAGACTCTTGAGAGCCCCTTGGACAGAAAAGAGATCAAACCAATCAATCCTAAAGGAATCAGTCCTGAATATTTATTGGAAGGACTGATGCTGAAGCTGAAGCTGAAGCTCCAATACTTTGGCTACCTGATGCGAAGAACTGACTCACTGGAAAAGATCCTGATGCTGGGGAAGATTGAAGGCAGGAGGAGAAGGGGACGACAGAGAATGAGATGGTTGGATGGCATCACCAACTCAGTGGACATGTGCTTGAGCATACTCTGGGAGTTGGTGATAGACAGGGAAGCCTGGCGTGTGGCAGTCCATGGCGTCGCAAAGAGTCAGATACACCTGAAAGACTGAACTGAACTGATACTCAAGGTCTAGAAGGGAACCTGCCACAGAATAACACATCAAATTTTTGCTAATGATTTTTATGAATATGTAAATATATGGCTATACTAACCAGGCATTTTAAGGAAAAAATACATACAAAATAATTCTTAGAAAAATGCTCAATCAAAAGAGTTCAACTAGAAAAAAAGATTTGGTACTTTAAATGAGTAAAGCCTAGGATATCAGAAAAACCCAGCAAAAAATGGATGATTCCTTTTCACTATGAGTTTCTTGTGGGAAAGGTATGCTATGATGAAGTTTCAGTAGAAAAAAAAAACAAGGGTTTTTTAGACTCCCCTATTCATTTTCTCATTTGATCTGGAAAGATAGCTTTTATCTCAATTTTACAGGGGAAAATAATTGAAAATTCATATATTTAGCACTTCCTCATGATCACAAAAATAATACTCGATAGTTGAGATTCAAATTCAGATCCTTTGCTGAAAATGTAGTACATTATACTTCTGCTTTAACGAGAAGGCTCTAATCAGAGGTTTGAGTAAGAATATTTCAGTTTCTTATATCAAATAAGTTTCAGGTCAGTGAGTTTTGCTGTGTTGAAGTAAGAACTTAAAAGTCAACAGAAGCTGTGATGTTATCGGTGGGGTTCATGTAAGGGTTTGTTTTACTTTAACAATTGCTTTAATTCAAACTATATTGAAAGGAAAATATTATGTTATAGGATGACTTCAAGTAAACTGGGCCTAATGAAATATATAAAATAAATAACATTTACATAATTATTGTTCCTAGATAAAATATAGAATTATGTATAATTACTATTCCCCAAATGACAAGTATTCCCATAATGTGAAATCTATGCCCCCAAGAAAAACTGTCAAAAGACCACCAAATGTGCCCCTTAAATACAGAACAAACAACCCCAGTGATGGGGCATTCCTTTTTGTGTGAATACATTCTAAGAAAAATTAAGTATTAATAAGGAAACAATTGCTTCTGGATTATGGACTACTGGAGTCTTTGAAAGCTACTGCAAAGCAAACAGTTTTGACTTTTTGACATGACCTGGAAATGGGAGTGTTTGGATTTATGTCAAATTCTGAAATGTATGGTGTGAGAGTGAAAAAATATTTTAGGAATTTTTCCAAATGATTTCTTCAGTTTAAAAATTATCTTAAAAATAGATCAAGTACAATTATTTAACTAGACTTTAAAAATTTTTAAAACTTACCTTTATAAAATTCATTTTACTACTTTAGCAACACTTAGATATTTCTGCAAAATAGATTGTATAAGGAATATACAAACTACTGTTTCTGCTCTTACCTAATAAGAAGTAAACTTAAAATAAGGTTGCTTCAGTTCAGAAAGGCTCAGGTTAACCAAAAGGAAAAAAGTGAAGACTAAAAGACCATTCAGGGCCATTTTATATCCTGAATTAATAATTGTAAATATATTGGAAAAATAACCAATTTAATTTTAAATATATAAAGCTATTCTTAAACAAGTTTATCATGAATCATGAATGAAAATAGCAACTGGAGCCCAAATTCATGGTTTAAACAAATAATCGTTTCAACTGACAGAAGAATTCCCCCTAAGTTTAAATTAATTTTTCCTAAACTACTCTGTTACACATTAGTTATGATTATAGATATTTAAGATGATAACTATATAGATATGTACCATTTCTGTATTATATATTTTCCCATTAGTTATTATGATGCTGTAATATGATAGAAGCTCTTGCATTTAAAAAGTTCACAGACTTTACCCATTGTCTTCACTCTCTCCTTATACTGAATATTGCCTTGATACTTTGAATACTAATAGATAGTAGACTAATCATTAGTAAGCTCATTCTCAAAACTCTTTCACATTCATGATCTCATTTGGCCCTCGTAATACCAAAATAGCTGGCTTCATAATAATAGCCGTCATTTCTAAATCTGTAACTGAGCAGACATCACCGTCACCTCATGAGCAGTCAACTTCTCCTATACTCTGCTTAACTTTCATAACAGCCAAGAACAACAAATAATAAACTCAGAAATAAAAAAGTTTCAGGGAAAGTACCATAAAGAGTTCTGGTCAAGCACTTTTTTATTTCCTTAACATCATCATAACAGCCATCAGAATGTGCATTATCAGTACAAGTTGGATAAAATATGCCAATTTTATTAATTCACATGTTATTCCCTTCGAGTGAAAAACTGTAAACAAGGGACTCTTGACTCTATAGCTGATCATATGTGCTATGAACTAAATGTTTGTATCCCCCAAAATGCATATGCTGAAGCGCAACCTCCAATGTGAAGGTATTCAGACAGGAGGTTTTTGTGAGGTGATCAGGGTTAAATGAGGTCGTGAAGGCAGTGCCCTTATGATGAGGTTAGCGCTCTTACAAGAGACACCAGAGAGCTGGCTCCCTCACTCTCCGTCTGTATCTCTCCACCCAGTGAGGATACAGTGAGAAGGTGGCCTTCTACCCATCAGGAAGAGACCCGTCACCAGCAGCAACCATGCTGGTACCTTGATCTTGGACTTCCCAGCCTTGAGAACTATAAGAAGCACAGTTCTGCAATTTAGGCCACCAGTCTATGATATTTTGTTTTGGCAGTCTGAGCTAAAACAATATGCAACCATATACTGTAACCCTATTGAGAATTATTTTTCAAAAAAGCCTGCTCTTAATTAATTGCTTAATTAGGTTTTCACATTTAAGATCCTGAATTCTTGAAGTACATAAATGTAAAACAGATTTTTCAATATAACAGACTGAACCTTTGAGCATAAATAATGACACAAAACTCTTAAGAGACCTTATTAAAATCCTTAATATAGCAACCATTGAGAAAAAGCCATTGTAAGTAAGCTTAGGACGGGGGTTCATTCCCAGGAAACTGTAAACATTTAAGAACTATTTTACATACCATTTATCTGAAACTTTGTTAAGATGTCTATGGACCAAAATTGTCTATTTGTTATTCTGTTCTCTAAAAGCTACTTCAGTAGTTTCAATGAAAAGCTGACCATGCTCTGGGGAAAATATAGGTTCCATAGACAGGCTCTGTTTATATGATCTCCCAGAAAGTTTCATGTGAAAAAAAATGCATCTCAACCTATTTTCAATGGATCTGAGCCATATCTTTATACGGAAGCAGAATGCCTTTATAAACAGAAATAAAGTTTTCCACATTTTTTTTTCCTGGCACAACTTTTAATAAACTGAAAAACTCTAGATCTTTTCTTCCCCTATAAACTATTCTTATTCCAGAAATGTGTCTAAAAATTTTTATAAGAATCCTTATAAAAGCTCTGACAAAAAATAAGCAGTCTAAGGCTGTGGAAATGAGTACATATTTTAGAATCTGAGTAAAGAATTTGTGTTCCATATCTGCTGCTTAAAAATTATGTAAGATTCTTAATCAGAATGTTTAAGATAAAATAACAGTAGCCAAGTCACTGTGTGACTGACTAAGGAGCTACAGCATAGAATAAATACTCAAGAAACATTAGCTAGTCTTTATGTAATTCCTGTATCATGATTATTAGTGTCGCTATGACTTTTAATCCAGCATGACTCCTATTACTTATAATAACAATAACTATCATTATGATTGGTGGTAGGTTCACTGCTGATAATGAAAGATTACCACTTCACCTCTCTGGAAGTTACTGTTATACAGGGTTCATGCAAGAATTCAGAGGACATTTTGCCATTATCCAACCTTGCCCTTAATAGTACAAACCCCATGTAGTCATGATGTCTACAATTTTTCTTAAAATACTGTAGCATATTCAATGCCTTATTATGTGTGGGTTACTAAAATTAAGCTATCATTAGGTGCTTTAATCATTCCATTAAAAAATGTAAGAATAGAGGAGTGACATTTCATCAGGAACCCCACATTCCTTGGGGTGGGGTCTGCAAGTCTTCTTGTATCCTTATTCCCATCAATAATGAACATTTGGAAAATGAAAATGTTTACTATCAGAAATGGGTTTTCAGTGATGAAAACAGTGGCCTCTTGACTAGGACTATGAATGTCAGGAATGAGCTCACAATGATGAAGTTAAAAATATTCAAGATAAGTGGACTTCTAACATATTTTAGCAATACTTCCCAGCTTTGCATAAAATGAGTATAAAAATCAGAGCAGCCTACTGCCTTTATTTTTGAGATGATTTTGGCTAACCTTTTAGGCTGAGTCATCAACTATAGAAGATTCTGATTGTATAGCCATAAAGTGAGAGAATCCTGCTTTTGGAATTTTGACATTTGCCTTAATTGAAGTTTTCATAAAAGATGATGATCACAAAACCTAAGGAGTATTAAGTTTATAACACACAATCACAATACCTAAAAGGTATTAAGTTCACATTAAGCTAGAACTTCTATAAGCCTACAGAATAAACTCTAGGGCATCTTTTTGTGCTTGCTTTCTAATAAATGTTTAATACCTTCTAAACATAGAAGGCATAATTGGGTCTGAGCCTTTTAAAAATTTTTTAAACCTAGGAGCAATATTTGGAAGGGAAAATAGACAACCTTCTTTCATCTCAATATTAACTATCTAACAGAAACATGCACACAGAAGCACAGGCACACTCAAACATTAGTGCTGCTCACTGGCTATGATGTTAGAAGTGGAATACCGATTAATAGATAACTGAAAAACTTTATGTAAATTTAAATACAGGAATAACTCAATAATAATGATACATTATTCAGGAAAAATCTCTCCACTGTTAGAGAAATAAACATTATCAGCACAACTTAACAGTCATGACTTAAAAATGCATCTGCAGTTTATTCCCAAATACAGAAAATATTATCCACAGTGGGGATTTTTATTGCAATACATGTTTGTTTTCACTGATAATAAGCTATGAACTTATTATCACTTGAATTTGTACATACTTGTTCAAAATACCTTCCGTTCTGGAACAACAGGATTATCAACTTTTCACAATTGCCAATCATGGTATTTCAAGCTGTGACAAATGGAACTTAAATGGTATTAAACTTGTAGATTTAGATATGAATGATTGATCTCCCAACTTTTGTTATATTGCAAGACTCCTTTTATTGAACTTGCCTATGTATTTATTTTTTCTTCTAGAGCAGTTGCAATTTTAGCCTCATTATTATTGTTTTGTAAATTAAGTCAGTTGGTTAAATTCATTAATCATAGGTCTTCAGTGAGTTTCTTTTCCATTTATTTTAATTTGTATTTATTGATAAAACAATATTAAATAAAATTTTAAAAGACAATTTCCACTAACTCATCAAAAAAAAAAACCTATTCACATTATTTATTGCTTCTAGATTCCTTTAAGATATCCATTACATTATATGTGTTATATCACTTTTATATGTACCTATATGTTTTAATTATTTATGTAAAAGATGTAGAATAATTACTATAAATTATAATGAAAATACATGAAAATATTTCATTAGTTTCTTTCACTTATATTAAGTATTATATTACTTTAAAATATTTCCATGTTGTTTCATTGCTTATCTTTTTAAACTCTGAATTATTTATCAACATAAAAACTCAAAACAAAGTTCCTCTCAAATAAGAGTTATGGGTTATTCCCACGGCAGTCACTGAATTGCAAGATTCTTGTGTTTTTATCAATTTTACCCAAATTACATCATATTTTGTAAGGAAGACAATGTTAAAGGTACGTAAAGTATTGAAACTCTTGGCCTAATTAACATCACAAAAATAGACACAAATCAAATGCTTATTTTAAAAGTATATTTAAGAATACTTTAAAAGTATATTTAAGTATACTTTAAAAGTATATTTAAAAACATATATCTTAAAATATTTTAAAAGCTTTGGTGGTAATGACGTGTCACTGCAGGTTCATCAGTTTTTATCAACTTTACCACTGTGATGTGGATAATGCAGAAGGTTATGCGTTTGAGACAGGGACAATATGGGAATTCTCTGCATACACCATTCAATTCTGCTGTGAACTTGCTCTAAAAAATAAACTACTCGAAAAAGTGAAAGGGGTTAATTTAAAAAATTAACAGTCAAAAAAATTAAATTAAGATGTAAAGTTTCTGAGATTGGAAAAAATTAGATCTATAGTTCAAGAACAAGTACTAAATAAATGAGGTAGGGATTCAAAAAATATTGTTTTCTCTTCTGTTGCTTTTTGTCTTTAGCATAATAGTTAAGTTCTGCTATATCTTGCTCTAAATTCTTCCTCATGATTTGTTTAAAAATAACATAAGATGGATAAGGGGACCAGGAAGAGGGTACAGGTATACAAGTTTGGTTCTATTGCTAACTATTAAAAATGGATGGTGTGTATGAGCATTTATTAGGGTCCTTTCTCTACTTTTGTAAATGTTTGAAATTTTATATAATAAAAAAAAAAACAATCTTTCTCATGGACATCTGTTCTTGACCATATTAAAGAAGGTATATCACAGACAAAAACCAAGGTCCTACTGTATAGCACCGGGAACCGTATTTAACATCCTGTGATGAATCACTATGGAAAATAATATGAAAAAGAATGTGTGTGTGTGTGTATATATATATATACATATTTTGTTGTTTAGTCACTCAGTTATGTCCAACTCTGTGACCCCATGAACAACAGCATGCCAGGCTTTCCTGTCCCTCATCGTCTCCCAGAATTTGCTCAAACTCATGTCCACTGAATCGGTGATGCCATCCAACCATCTCATCCTCTGTCATCCCCTTCTCCTCCTGCCTTCAATCTTTCCCAGCATCAGGATCTTTTCCAGTGAGTCAGCTCTTTGCATCAGGTAGCCAAAGTATTGGAGCTTCAGCTTCAGCATCAGTCCTTCTAATGAATATTCAGGATTGATTTCCTTTAGGTTTCACTGGTTTGATCTCCTTCCTGTCCAAGGGACTCTCAAGAGTCTTCTTCAGCACCACAGTTTGAAGGCATCAATTCAGTGCTTACCTTTTTTACTGTCCAGCTCTCACATCCATATATGACTACTAGAAAAACCATAGCTTTGACTATACGGACCTTTATAGGCAAAGTAATGTCTCTGCTTCTTAATATGCTGTCTAGGTTTGTCATTGCTTTTCTTTCAAGGAGCAAGTGTCTTTATATATACATATACATGATATATATATATATATGTATACACACACATACATCATATATATATGAATCACTTTGCTGTATAGCAGAAATTAACACAACATTGTAAATCAACTATACTTCAATAAGACATACTAAAAAAATAAAAAACTTGCATCAGACTCTCCCCATGCATGTGTAATAAAACAACTAGAAATCCAGATAAAATATATGAGATGGTTAATTTTAGACACTTGACAAAGTCAGCAGAGTAATCAGGAAAGCAGGGAAATAAAAAAGACAAGCTTTACAATTGTAACAGCTTTCTGTCTAGAGTCATTTTCTGGATTGTGATGCAGGGAGGGTATACACTTGGATGAGAAGTCAGACGTTAGCATTCTAGAGGGTTAAAAAGCCTGGAATACACGTGACAGAGCTAGCCAGATAAGTTGCTCAAGAAAACTACATGATACAGTTGCTAAAACCAAACTGTACACACATAGACTGAACTCCACATGACAGGCGCAAAAAATGACCAACTGATGAACTCCAATCTCAACTAAGTCTTCCCACATGGCTCAGCAAGCAAAGAATCCACTTACAATGCAGGAGACACAGGAGACATGGGCTCACCCTCTAGGTCAGGAAGATCCCCTGGAGGAGGGCATGGCAACCCACTCCGGCCTGGAGAATCCCATAGACAGAGGAGCCTGGCAGGCTACAGCATATAGGGTCCCAAAGAATTGGAAACAACTATGACCAGTACTCTTGCCTGGAAAATCCCATGGATGGAGGAGCCTGGTAGGCTGCAGTCCATGGGGTCGCTAGGAGTCAGACATGACTGAGCGACTTCACTTTCACTTTTCACTTTCATGCACTGGAGAAGAAAATGGCAACCCACTCCAGTGTTCTTGACTGGAAAATCCCAGGGACAGAGGAGCCTGGTGGGCTGCCGTCTATGGGGTCACACAGAGTCGGACACGACTGAAGCGACTTAGCAGCAGCAGCAGCATGACCAACCTAGATAGCATATTGAAAAGCAGAGACATTACTTTGCCAACAAAGGTCCATCTAGTCAAGGCTATGGTTTTTCCAGTGGTCATGTATGGATGTGAGAGTTGGACTGTGAAGAAAGCTGAGGGCTGAAGAATTGATGTTTTTGAATTGTGGTGTTGGAGAAGACTCTTGAGAGTCCCTTGGACTGCAAGGAGATCCAACCAGTCCATCCTAAAGGAGATCAGCCCTGGGATTTTTTTGGAAGGACTGATGCTGAAGCTGAAACTCCAGTGCTTTGGCCACCTCATGCGAAGAGCTGACTCATTGGAAAAGACTCTGATGATGGGAGGGATTGGGGGCAGGAGGAAAAGGGGACGACAGATGATGAAATGGCTGGATGGCATCACCAATTCAACAGTCATGAGTTTGAGTGAACTCCGGGAGTTGGTGATGGACAGGGAGGCCTGGCGTGCTGCGATTCATGGGGTCGCAAAGAGTTGGACATGACTGATCAACTGAACTGAACTGAACTGAAGCAACTAACCACGCAATCTTAACTAATGTAATCAATCCATGGTTCAGCGTTTACAGAGGAGATATTTGTGTTCCATTCAACTGGATGGAAAGACCTCATTGAATATCTGGGACATCCTGCTGAGACCCTCAAAGTTTACACCTTAATGGAATGCAAAACTCTCACACTAGATTAAAAGCTACAGTGGATTCACCCTAACAACACTTAAAAGGAAGCCTTTAAAATGCAAGTTCCTTAATAGGTTCCTAAAACACAGTTTAACACTCCATAAGGGAACACCATAAAATCTAGACACTCAACAACATAATATTCATTTTGTTCAGAATCTCCTAAAATGTTACTAGCCATGCAAAGAAAATATAACTAGGAGAAAAAGCACTCATTAGAAATATATATAGAAGTATTAAAGATAACATTGAATATAAGTTGGAGAAGTGAATATTAAAGTCATCATAATGTGCTTGAGAATTTAAATGAAAATGTGAATATAATAAAGAGAATAAAATGTACAAAAAAGAATGAAATGGAACTTCCTGAGCTAAAACATTGAATATTTGAAATAAAAATAAATTCAGTGGGTTAGATGAACAGCAGGTTTGACACTGAAATAGAAAGAACTTGGGGACACAGCAAACGAAAGCACAGAAGGAAAAAAGAGAGAAGGAAAAGTGATAGGGCCATAGGGACTTGTGGGACAACATTAGACAATCAAACATACAATGGAATCTAGATGGAGGCAGCAGAGCATTGCATAAAAATGTTCAAAACTTGGGTGAAAATAAAAACCTAGAAAATAAAATTCTAGAATTTTAGAAAACTTTAAAAAGTAAATTTTAAATGATACCTTGAGTCACAATGTGGGAGAAAATATTATCAGTACAAGTCCTGTTTGCTGCTTCATCAACATGGCAAGCTCCTTTCTGCTTTATGCATTTAATATTTCCATTATCTAGAAGCTCTGCCCAAGATCACTGAATGCTGCTTTTCTTGTCAGTTTGGTCTCTGCCCCAAATGTCACCATCTCAAAGACACCTTCATTAATACCCTGTAAATTAGCCTCCACCCCAGCCCCAGCACTCTCTATGGGAACATTTTGTTTTATGTCTTTTCAGCACTTAGGTCTATGTAAAATTAGGTTTTTCATTAGCTAATCTGATGACTGTCTGTCACCCTCTCACCTATTAAATGGACTGGAAGTCTCACTCAAAGATGTACTCTTTTGTCTTCACTCCTGTATCCCCAGCACCTAGAACAATGTGTGGCACGTAATGGACCACAGTCCTTTCTGTTTGCTTGTTTCTTTACTCAGTTACACTGTCAACATCATAGACCAGGTCCTTGTCACTTTGAATAATAATCAACAGAAATGGTAAGAGGAATCAGAACACTTCAAAAGACTCTAGGCACTATTTTCTTTTAATCAAACATTCTTGATTTGATGAGTATTTACTGTCTTACGTATTTTCCATTCAAGTTATTTTACAGATATTTCTGATGGTATTTTATATAGATAAAGTTTGCTAAAATAGGTAGATTGCTGATATTTTTGCTTCTCTTACCAGAGCACCTAAATTGGCAGTCCCATATTGAATCCAACTAGAAGATATATTTTGTTTGACCCACATAAAATTTTGATCTTGAAGTCAAAAGAGAATTCTCTAATCTGGAATAAGGACTAGCTGCTGACTACTTATTGAACAAATACAAAGTTATGACTAGCTCATAAATTTTCGATTTCTCACAGAACTGAGAAGTGCCAATAAAGAAGGGAATACAGACGAGAATCAGACGTCCTCAGTCTGTTTTTCCTCTACTGTGAGCTAAGCATGTGACGCTGGACAAGGTATTTTAACCACTGTGTGTTTCAGTCTCATCATCTCTAAAATGGGCAAAGTAATAGTTCACAACAAACTGTGGAAAATTCTTCAAGAGATGGGAATACCAGACCACCTAACCTGCCTCTTGAGAAATGTATATGAAGGTCAAGAAGCAACAGTTAGAACTGGACATGGAACAACAGACTGGTTCCGAATTGAGAAACGAGTATGTCAAGGCTGTATGTTGTCATCCTGCTTATTTAACTTATATGAAGAGTAAATCATGAGAAATTCTGGGCTGGACGAAGCACAAACTGGAATCAAGACTCTGAGAGAAATATCAGTAACCTCAGATATGCAGATGACACCATTCTTATGGCAGAAAGCAAATAAGAACTAAAGAGTCTCTTGATGAAAGTGAAAAAGGAGAGTGAAAAAGTTGGCTTAAAGCTCAACATTCAGAAAACTAAGATGATGGCATCTGGTCCCATCACTTCATGGAAAACAGATGGGGAAAGAGTGGAAATGGTGACAGACTTTATTTTGGGGGCTCCAAAATCACTGCAGATGGTGACTGCAGCCATGAAATTAAAAGACGCTTATTCCTTGGAAGAAAATCTATGACCAACCTAGACAGCATATTAAAAAGCAGAGACATTATTTTGCCAACAAAAGTCCATCTAGTCAAAGCTATGGTTTTTCCAGTAGTCATGTATGGATGTGAGAGCTGGACTATAAAGAAAGCTGAGCACTGAAGAATTGATGCTTTTGAACTGTGATGTTGGAGAAGACTCTTGAGAGTCCCTTGGACAGCAAAGAGATCCAACCAGTCCATCCTAAAGGAAATCAGTCCTGAATATTCATTGGAAGGACTGATGCTAAAGCTGAAACTCCAATCCTTTGGCCACCTGATGTGAAGAACTGACTCATTCAAAAAGACCCTGATGCTGGGAAAGATCAAAGGTGGGAGGAAAAGGGGATGACAGAGGATGAGATGGTTGGATGGCATTACCAACTCAATGGACATGAGTTTGAATAAACTCCAGGAGACGGTGATGGACAGGGCAGCCTGGTGTGCTGCATTCCATGGGGTCACAAAGAATCAGACACAACTGAGACTGAACTGAACAGAATGGAGGACAAGATTGATAATCAACAAAGTTGATAGCATATCTCTGGAAGTTAAAAGTTGAGTATGCAGGTTTTAGATTTACATTTTTAATTGAAAATACTTTAGTAAATCCTCAATGACATGTGTGTATATATATGCAAATATATATCATATACATTGTACTTAGCATTCATATGCAAAGGTTTAGTCTGTTGAGAGACATTGACCAAATAACTCATGCCACAAAATAGAACTCTTCATAAGACATGTGTCAAAGTCCACATCTCATCACCTCTGCCACTTCACATCCATGTAACAGCTGCAGTATCTAACAAACTGCATGTCAAGAGTGTGCTCGATGATTTTCTTTCTTCTACAGAATGACTTTACATATTTTTTTCTTTTCAACTGTTTCATTCTATTATTCATTTTTAAAAGCTTGATAAAATCACAACTCCATATATACACATCACTATGAAAACAGCACATCAAGAGCTAGCAATCTTATCTAATTAAAGAACCTGGAAGGAATAGCTCTTTCCCTAAATAAGATTCTTTCTTTCTAAGCCACCATTTTAACCAGATTAAGCAGGGAGGAGAAAAACCCCAAGGCATTAATGGCATTTTTAGGAGATAAGCAAGTTTCTCAGTTCTAATGATATTGATATACACGTGCATGCATGCTAAGTCGCTTCAGTCATGTCTGACTGTTTGCAACCCCATGCACTGCAGCTTGCCAGGCTCCTCTGTCCATGACATTCTCCCTGATCTAGGGTCCTAGATCTACTCCATATGTGGTAATCAAAGAGCTGAGATAAGTTAGGTGTGTCACATAATTAAGGGCTTGGGTCTCCTGACTTTTAGTCCATATGACCCCACCTAACATGGCAACCCACCCCAGTGTTCTTGCCTGGAGAATCCCAGGGACGGGGAAGCCTGGTGGGCTGCTGTCTATGGGGTCGCACAGAATCGGACACAACTGAAGTGACGCAGCAGCAGCAGCAACATGTAAGCATGTTACAACATGGAACAACAGACTGGTTCCAAATAGGAAAAGGAGTACATCAAGGCTGTATATTGTCACCCTGCTTATTTAACTTATATGCAGAGTACTTCATGAGAAACGCTGGGCTGGAGGAAGCACAAACTGGAATCAAGATTGCTGGGAGAAATATCAATAACCTCAGATATGCAGATGACAACACCCTTCTGGCAGAAAGTGAAGAAGAACTAAAGAACCTCTTGATGAAAGTGAAAAAGGAGAGTGAAAAAGTTGGCTTAAAGCTCAAAATTCAGAAAACTAAGATCAAGGCATCTGGTCCCATCACTTCATGGGAAATAGAAGGAGAAACAGTGGAAACAGTGGCAGACTTTATTTTCTTGGGCTCCAAAATCACTGCAGATGGTGACTGCAGCCACGAAATTAAAAGACGCTTACTCCTTAAGAAAAAAAAAAAGTTATGACCAACCTATATAGCATGTTAAAAAGCAGAGATATTGCTTTGCCAACAAAGGTCCGTCTAGTCAAAGCTATGGTTTTTCCAGTAGTCATGTATGGATGTGAGAGCTGGACTATAAAGAAAGCTGAGTGCCGAAGAATTGATGCTTTTGAACTGTGGTGTTGGAGAAGACTCTTGAGAGTCCCTTGGACTGCAAGGAGATCCAACCAGTCCATCCTGAAGGAAATCAGTCCTGAATATTCATTGGAAGGACTGATGTTGAAGCTGAAACTCCAATACTTTGGCCACGTGATACGAAGAACTGACTTACTGAAAAAGACCCTGATGCTGGGAAAGATTGAAGGCAGGAGGAGAAGAGGACAAAAGAGGATGAGCTGGTTGGATGGCATCACCGACTCAATGGACATGGGTTTGGGTGGACTCCAGGAGCTGGTGATAGACAGGGAGGCCTGGCGTGCTGCAGTCCATGAGGTCGCAAAGAGTCAGACACGACTGAGCAACTGAACTGAACTGAACTGAACATGTAAGCATGTGTTAAACACTAGCTCATCTCTTTTCCTATTCACCCTGCTTTGCTACCATCATCTGTTCCCACTTCCTCCCAGTTGGCTCAGACAGTAAGGAGTAGCTCTGCAATGCAGAAGACCCGGGTTCGATTCCTGGGTTGAGAAGATCCCCTGGAGAAGGGAATGGCTAACCACTCCAGTGTTCCTGCCTAGAGAATTCCTTGAACAGAGGAAACTGGTGGGCAGGCTACAGTCCATGTGGTCACAAAGAGCCTAACAGAACTAAGCAACTAACACTTTCACTTTTCTGTTCCTACACCAAATAAAGAATCTACTGTCCTTCCTTCTCATTTTAAGAACAAGATGTCACTTTCATATTAGAGTCTGACAAACAAGGCCAAAGTATTGGCCAATTGTATCTGACAAACAATTTCTTAATAATGAAAAAAATTTGTAAAACTTCGGGGGCAATATTTTTCTGGTGAGCAAAGAAAATTTTGCACATAAAGAAAAGTCCATAATACTTGATTTCCCACTCTAATACAAGAACATGTTTATAGATAACCTAAGTGGACCCTTTCTTATGTATATGTGAAAATGTATAAATAGTTATGAAAAATGTGGCTCGCCTTTAACTCACAACGTTCTAACTTTTCTATTTTAGAATCACAATCATGATCTCAAATAAGAAAATGAATGTGTGGACACTTTGTAAATGGCAAAGTGGTATGTTATTTGTTATCAATAGTCTTCGTTAAATCTATTAAACTTGGGTTATCAGAATATAGTTTATGTGTGTGTACAGGGTCCGGGCAGAGGGAAGAGATGGTTGCTGGTGATGGTGGTGGAGGTGGAGAGATCATTGGGCTAGGATCAGGCTAGTTTATAGAGAACAAAATCAACACTGACAAAACCAAGCAGCTAAAACTGAGTTGAAATGTAGGATCGAGGCCTGTGTCAAACAAGCCAAAACAGAGGAAGCTAGGACTCAAGGATGGCACATTAGGGATAGAGTCAAACATTGTACAAGTGAGTAGGAAATATAAACCAGTAACACAGCCCTCCCAATAAATTCAGCTGAGGAGCCACAAGCAGGAATTGTATTTTCTAACATATACAAATTTATTTTGATATCTCTTCACAACTAAGCTGTTGTTAGGCTAGTCCAAGGTCAAGCTGTGCTCAAAGAAGTCCACTCCTTCATTTCTCAGCATATTTGCACATATTCTGGAATAGTCCATAAAGCATTTCAAAGAAAGTTAATTTACTATTCACCTCTTTCGCAGAAACCTTTACTGCTAAGAAATGAAATATCTCAAAATAGCCACCAATTGTAAACTTTCATATTTATGGCAACTGTTTACTTCTCTTTTTAACTCAAAAATATATTAAACACAATCCATTCCATCAAAATCATAAAGAGCAATAAGCCCATTATAGACACCTGTTCAGAATATAGAACTGTTAGTAAAGTACGTCATTAGGAATCAGGCCTGTACAATTTATTAAAGAAATATTAGCATCAAAATATGAGGAAAATTTCACAATTAAAATAAATCAGTGCTGTTTATTTCAAGCCTACTTAATGGCTCAGATATATTAAATAAAGATTTCAAAAATCCCAAAATCTCGTCACTACCGCTTTACCCTAGCCAAACCCAGATATAAGAGTGCTAAAGAATTACAGTATGCAGAAGTTCAATGTGTGCCTTAAGCCAAATTCAGTTAGAAGAGTATTAGAAACTACATGTATTATAATTTGTGCCTTAAACTGGAGAGCAGCAAATATACCTTGTTATCAGAAAATCCTGGGCAACGAAGGACCTAAATTTAGATGCTTAATATAAAACAGCCCTCCCTTACTCCTGGATTTGCCTGCTGACCTGTATCTGCCTCCTTTTCCTCAGATGGGCCCATATCATTGTCTTGAAATTAATTCCATTTGGCCAGACCCTGAAAATGTGTTCAGGCTTCTGTGAAACCCTTCTGGGGATTGGATCTGCCTGTATACACTACTTACCCACTGGCTACAATTCATCCTTAGACTTATATCAGCCCAGATCCAAAATGACTTCATGGTACTACCCACCTGGCTTCACCCTGCCACAGAAGAAACCACAGGTGTTGGTTCCAATCTAGACTGGTCTCAATTTCAACTCACTTTCTGAGATTTTATGATCTAGATTTGGGGCTCAGTCCTACAGTCAGTAAATAGTCACTAAGCCCTGACTATTGTGGGTTAATATCCTTAGGTCAGTCAGCCCATTTAGGTCCCAGCATGTTTCAAATAGCCCCACAAGATATCTTTGACAAGAATTCAATAGCATTAGACCACATACTGTCATATAATTAATCCTGAACTTGACTATGAGAAGGCATGCTACAAAATTAAACAGGTTGAAAAAATTTATTCAGTCACTTGGGAGACTGCTGAAAATCAAATTTCAATAGACGCTATCCATTCCACACTAACTATTTCACTTGTTGAATGGTAAGCCTTTTTTTTCCCCTTAAGTGGTAGCTGGCTTGAAGCCACCATCCCCATTAGCTACATAGTTGGTGAGAAACAGTAGAAATTTTTTGTGCTGCTTATCTAGAAATCTTGCTCTCCCTTAGCTAGTCATTTGTGAGTCATTTTTTTTTTTAACTCAACTAATGCAAAAGTCCTTTGTTTCGATGATAGAAAAGAATTTTCTAAATTCTGTTGAATCTACACCTCTAAACTAGAATTTATTAGACTATTTTTTATTTGAAAGTCCATAAAGCTAAATCCAGGTGGAATTTACATTTTAATGTTCTGGTGGACCTACAAAAGGCTCCTCTGTTAATGCTTCATCCACATCTCTCAGGAAAGGACCCAGATTAGTTCACATGGTAAAGTAGAAAGAATAGTGGCTTTGACCAAAATGCGGCCTGAGTGTCAATCCTGGCTTTACTACTTACCTTTACAATTTAAATTACCGTATACGTTAAATTCATCCACATGTTCATCCAATCTTTTATTTCTTCAAGTAACATTTAATGGAGGCCTACCATGTTCCAGGCACTCTGAAGAAACTCAGGGCTAAAGCATGAATGAAACAGACAAAAATCTCTGCTTTTCTGGTGCTTGTGTTCTAGTGGAGTCAAACAGACATGTCAATGTGGCTTCCTTGGTGGCTCAGACAGTACAGAATCAATGAGGGAAACCTGGGTTCCATCCCTAGGTTGGGAAGATCCCCTGGAGAAAGGAATGGCTACCCACTCCAGTATTCTTGCCTGGAGAATTCCATGGACAGAGGAGCCTGGAGGGCTACAGTCCATGGGGTTGTGAAAGAGTCGGACATGACTGAGCAACTAACACTAACAGATGGTGATAAGGGCTATGAGAAATTGTAGATTAGAGAGGATCGGGGTGGAGGAAGCAAGTTCCACTGATAAGGTGATACTTGTAAAGCAACCTCACAAACATGAGAGAAAAAGTCTAGTAGAAATAGTAAACGAACATTCAGGGGCTGCGTGTGTACAAGTCCTAAAACAGAACAGTGCTTTGAGTGTCTGAAAACAGCAAAGAAGCCAAGTAGCTGTAGAGGAGAGAGACAGAGGGAAGGGATTTGAAGTTGAAGTCAGAGGGAGCGGTGAAACTGGTGCTAGTGAACCCTGTGGGCCAATAAAGCTGTGGGCTTTTACTATAAATCATATGGGAAGTCACTGGAGGGCGAGAGCAGAAGAACTGCATAGCTGATGTCAGTTTTCACAAGAATCTCCCTGGCTGCTGTGTGAAGAAAGAAATATAGAGGGTCAGCAAACACACAGGAAGATCCCTTCACACCTGTGTCACTAGTTAGCATGAAACTGAAGGGGGGAGGGTGAGAAGTGACTTAAAAGTATGGATGGGTTTTGAAGTTCTGGTCAACACAACCTACTGATGGACTGGATTTTCCAACAGAAGTTACTTTCTTGGAACCAAAAACTCAGAAAATGACAAAGTTTCACACCTACATTTATATGTGCTCTGATACAGGCCACGGATAAAAACCCTGGATCTGTGAAACACACATTTTAAGAGAAGACCTTCCTCCTCTAAAAAAGACTTGAAAAACAAAGCAATAGATGAACACAGGGAAGAGATACGTAGGCTACCTGAAGGACCCACGTTGGGAAATGTGAAGAAAGGAACGAGGGTGACCTTGATAACACTCTAGGTCAAACACGGTCATGCCCCTTGGAGTGACAAAAGTCAGGAGTGAAGATGTGTGTGTTCAAAGGGACAAATGCAGAAGAACTACTCTTTATCCAGAGGATTATACAACTGCTGCTCGGCTTTTAGACTCTGTTTGTCTGAGTCTATAACCACAATCCCTCCAGTAAACAGAAAGAGTGTGGAATAAACTTTTGCCCATGCTTGAACACATTAGGCTTTTGTACACTCTACACATTGGTGACAATTTTTTAATCCCACTTCAATGGCTATAACAAATCCTGATATTGTGATTAAATATCCGCTTCTCTTTCAAGTCTTTCCCACCACTTCATACTAGCCTCTACCCGCAATGGTTGCTAAATTTTACCAATCCCAGGATAAATGTTCCAAGTGTCCTTGTTGGTTTCAGGAACTATTTTACACACCTCTGTAATTCATCCTTGGTCTTCACCCCTGATGAGTCAATGTCAGGTTACTAACCTTTTCTGTCCTCTGGAAGCGTGCCCTTCACTGCCTCAAAGGCAGTGACCTCCCATTTCTTCTCCACTTTAAGTACTTTTAAGCACTTACCTGGACTTTCATCATAACTTGTTATTAACCAACCTATCAAAGCTTAAACTCTCTGTAGACCCTCTCTTAACTCTCAAACTTTTCTCTATTATCACTTAAAAAATCACATGTCTACTGAACATTCTGACCTAACTACAGGCTATAGGTTCCCCCTGGCTTTTGTGTTTATTAGACAGCCAAGAATGCATGATCTACTTTTCAGAGGATAATTTTCCCAATAAAGCAGGAATTATTTTCCCTCCTCATTTCTCTTGCATATTCTCATTTCCCAAATAATCATATTTCCTCACTTCTAAAAACACATAAATTTGATATATTCTTCCACTGATGATTCCATACCACCTCTGGTCATTTAATCCAATCTGATTTAACTGCAACTATCATATGCCTGCTGATCGCTAAGGCAGGAGGCAGGCAGCAAACACACTGTGTTCGCAACAACTGCTTCAATACTCTGAAGCTTCAGCTCCACTCATTCCACTGGCTCTTTTGACCAAACTTGTCTCCTTCCGGGAACTAAAAAAATGGAAGTAAAGTTATCCTGATGGGCCTCACTACCTCATGCCGCTTCAGCAGGAATCTCGAAAAGGTCCTTTCTGCTGTTCACTTAGCCACATTGCTTAGACCATCCAAATTCTCACCAAATGATTTTGTCAACAATGACTTATGCAAAGACATGTGAAAAGAGTGTGACACAATCTGCACAGAACCTGAGTCAATACTGGGCACAATGCTTTCCTTACCACATCTGGCATTTTCAGCACGGATTTCAGCACCTTGTAACATCTTCTAATAGTGATAAAAATGACTAAGACCATCAATTTTTAAAGAGACCAAAAATGATATCTTTTTCACAAAATTCTTAAGGATTTGCATTTTTAGTACCTAATACATCTGCCTATTTCTGAGATGATAAAAAAAGTAATTGATTATCATTTTCTAAATTTTCTCACATGTGTATGAGTTGATGAGCACATGCATATAGGCACACACAGAAGACTAGTCATTACCTCTTCTATAATCATCATGTGATAGTTAAGCTAAACACTTTCAAATGTGGCTGCTATAAGGTTTCCTAAGAAATTCTTTTACAACAAAGCTAGTGGAGGAGATGGAATTCCACTTGAGGTATTTCAAATCCTGAAAGATGATGCTGTGAAAGTGCTGCACTCAATATGCCGGCAAATTTGGAAAACTCAGCAGTGGCCACAGGACTGGAAAAGGGCAGTTTTCATTCCAATCCCAAAGAAAGGCAATGCCAAAGAATGCTCAAACTACCACACAATTGCACTCATCTCACACGCTAGTAAAGTAATGCTCAAAATTCTCCAAGCCAGGCTTCAGCAATATGTGAACCATGAACTTCCAGATGTTCAAGCTGGTTTTAGAAAAGGCAGAGGCACCAGAGATCAAATTGCCAGCATCCGCTGGATCATAGAAAAAGCAAGAGAGTTCCAGAAAAACATCTATTTCTGCTTTATTGACTATGCCAAAGCCTTTGACTGGGTGGATCATAATAAACTGTGGAAAATTCTGAAAGAGATGGGAATACCAGACCACCTGATCTGCCTCTTGAGAAACCTGTATGTAGGTCAGGAAGCAACAGTTAGAACTGGACATGGAACAACAGACTGGTTCCAAATAGGAAAAGGAGTATGTCAAGGCTGTATATTGTCACCCTGCTTATTTAACTTACATGCAGAGTACATCCTGAGAAACGCTGGTTTGGAAGAAGCACAAGCTGGAATCAAGATTGCCAGAAGAAATACCAATAACCTCAGATATGCAGATGACACCACCCTTATGGCAGAAAGTGAAGAGGAACTAAAAAGCCTCTTGATGAAAGTCAAAGTGGAGAGTGAAAAAGTTGGCTTAAAGCTCAACATTCAGAAAATGAAGATCATGGCATCCGGTCCCATCACTTGATGGGAAATAGATGGGGAAACTGTGGAAACAGTGTCAGACTTTATTTTTGGGGGCTCCAAAATCACTGCAGATGGTGATTGCAGCCATGAAATTAAAAGACGCTAACTCCTTGGAAGGGAAGTTATGACCAACCTAGATAGCATATTCAAAAGCAGAGACATTACTTTGCCAACAAAGGTCCGTCTAGTCAAGGCTATGGTTTTTCCAGTGGTCATGTATGGATGTGAGAGTTGGACTGTGAAGAAAGCTGAGGGCCGAAGAATTGATGCTTTTGAACTGTTGGAGAAGACACTTGAGAGTCCCTTGGACTGCAAGGAGATCCAACCAGTCCATTCTAAAGGAGATCAGCCCTGCGATTTCTTTGGAAGGACTGATGCTGAAGCTGAAACTCCAGTACTTTGGCCACCTCGTGTGAAGAGTTGACTCATTGGAAAAGACCCTGATGCTGGGAGGGATTGGGAGCAGAAGGAGAAGGGGACAACAGAGGATGAGATAGCTGGATGGCATCACTGACTTGATGGACATGAGTTTGGGTGATGGACAGGGAGGCCTGACATGTTGCAATTCCTGGGGTCGCAAAGAGTCAGACACGACTGAGCGACTGAACTGAACTGAACTGAAGAAATTCTTTTAAGGCACAAGTCTGGCAGCGAGCAAAAGTACAACACAACCAAATTGTTATGTCAGAAGCCATGGTCTTTATGTTGAACTATTTGTCATTTGTTTACAGATAGACTTTTTTTTTTTTTCATTAATTTATTTATTTTAATTGGAGGCTAATTACCTTACAATATTGTCGTGGTTTTTGCCATACATCAACATGAATCAGCCACGGGTGTATATGTGTCCCACCATCCTGAACCCGCTTCCCCACCTCCCTCCCCACCCCATCCCTCTGGGTTGTCCCAGAGCACCAGCTTTAGGTGCCCTGCTTCATGCATCGAATTTGCACTGGTCATCTATTTTACATACGGTAATATACATGTTTCAATGCTATTCTCTTATATTGTTCCACCCTCACCTTTTCCTACACAGTCCAAAAGTATGTTCTTTACATCTGTGTCTCTTTTGCTGTCTTGCATATGGGGTCGTCATTACTGTCTTTCTAAATTCCGTAATATGCGCTAATATACTGTATTGATGCCTCTTTCTGCCTTACTTCACTCTGTATAATAGGTTCCAGTTTCATCCATCTCATTGGAATTGAATCAAATGTGTTCTTTTTTATAGCAGAGTAATTTAACTTCTATGCAGAGTACATCATGAGAAACGCTGGACTGGAAGAAACACAAGCTGGAATCAAGATTGCCAGAAGAAATACCAATAACCTCAGATATGCAGATGACACCACCATTATGGCAGAAAGTGAAGAGGAACTAAAAAGCCTCTTGATGAAAGTGAAAGTGGAGAGTGAAAAAGTTGGCTTAAAGCTCAACATTCAGAAAACGAAGATCATGGCATCTGGTCCCATCACTTCATGGGAAATAGACGGGGAAACAGTGACAACAGTGTCAGACTTTATTTTTGGGGGGCTCCAAAATCACTGCAGATGGTGACTGCAGCCATGAAATTAAAAGACGCTTACTCCTTGGAAGGGAAGTTATGACCAACCTAGATAGCATATTCAAAAGCAGAGACATTACTTTGCCAACAAAGGTCCGTCTAGTCAAGGCTATGGTTTTTCCTGTGGTCATGTATGGATGTGAAAGTTGGACTGTGAAGAAGGCTGAGCGCCGAAGAATTGATGCTTTTGAACTGTGGTGTTGGAGAAGACTCTGGAGAGTCCCTTGGACTGCAAGGAGATCCAACCAGTCCATTCTAAAGGAGATCAGTCCTGGGATTTCTTTGGAAGGAATGATGCTAAAGCTGAAACTCCAGTACTTTGGCCACCTCATGCGAAGAGTTGACTCATTGGAGAAGACTCTGATACTGGGAGGGATTGGGGGCAGGAGGAGAAGGGGACAACAGAGGAGGAGATGGCTGGATGGCATCACTGACTCGATGGACATGAGTCTGAGTGAACTCCAGGAGTTGGTGATGGACAGGGGTGCCTGGCGTGCTGTGATTCATGGGGTCGCAGAGAGTCGGACATGACTGAGCGACTCAACTGAACTGAACTGAACTGACCAAGATAATCACAATGGTGTGATCACTCACCTAGAGCCAGACATCCTGGAATGTGAAGTCAAATGGGCCTTAGAAAGCATCACTACGAACAAAGCTAGTGGAGGTGATGGAATTCCAGTTGAGCTATTTCAAATCCTGAAAGATTATGTTGTAAAAGTGCTGCACTCAATATGCCAGCAAATCTGAAAAACTCAGCAGTGGCCACAGGACTGGAAAAGGTCAGTTTTCATTCCAATCCCAAAGAAAGGCAATGCCAAAGAATGCTCAAACTACCGCACAATTGCACACATCTCACATGCTAGTAAAGTAAAGCTCAAAATTCTCCAAGCCAGGCTTCAACAGTATGTGAACTGTGAACTTCCAGGTGTTCAAGCTGGATTTAGAAAAGGCAGAGGAACCAGGGATCAAATTGCCAACATCTGCTGTATCATCTAAAAAACAAGAGAGTTCCACAAAAACATCTACTTTGCTTTATTGACTATGCCAAAGCCTTTGAATGTGTGGATCACAACAAACCGTGGAAAATTCTTCAAAAAATGGGAATACTAGACCACCTGATCTGCCTCCTAAGAAATCTGTATGCAGGTCAAGAAGCAACAGTTAGAATTGGACATGGAACAACAGACTGGTGCCAAATCGGGAAAGGAGTACGTCAAGGTTGTATACTGTCACTCTGCTTATTTAACTTATATGCAGAGTACATCATGCAAAATGCCAGGATGGATGAAGCACAAGCTGCAATCAAGATTGCCAGAAGAAATATCAATAACCTCAGATATGCAGATGACACCACCCTTATGGCAGAAAGCAAAGAGCCTCTTGATGAAAGTGAAAGAGAAGAGTGAGAAAGTTGGCTTAAAGCTCAACATTCAGAAAACTAAGATCACGGCATCTGGTCCCATTACTTCAGGCAAATAGATGGGGAAACAATGGAAACAGTGACAGACTTTATTTTAGAGGGCTCCAAAATCACTGCATATGGTGACTGCAGCCATGAAATTAAAAGATGCTTGCTCCTTGGAAGTAAAGCTATGACCAACCTAGATTGCTTATTAAAATGCAGTGACATTACTTTGCCAACAAAGGTCCATCTAGTCAAAGCTATAGTTTTTTCAGTAGTCATGTATGGATGTGAGAGTTGGACTATATAGAAAGCTGAGCACGAAAGAATTGATGCTTTTGAACTATGGTGTTGGATAAGACTCTTGAGAGTCCTTTGGACTGCAAGGAGATCCAACCAGTCCATCCTAAAAGAAATCAGTCCTGAATATTCATTGGAAGGACTGATGCTGAAGCTGAAACTCCAAATCTTGGGCCACCTGTTACAAAGAACCAACTCATTGGAAAAGACCCTGTTTCTTGGAAGGAGTGAAGGTGGGAGGAGAAGGGGAAAACTGAGGGTAAGATGGTTGGATGGTATCACCAACATGATGGACATTAGGTTAGTAGGTTCTGGGAATTGGTGATGGACAGGGAAGCCTGATGTGCTGCAGTCCATGGGGTCACAAAGAGTCAGACACGACTGAGTGACTGAACTGAAACTGGAAAAAATAAGCATTATTTGTTGTAGTAATAATTTGGCAATTTTTTAGGGCTAATGATTAGACAGATCAGCCCACAAAGTTAGCCCTAAAGTATTTGACTTTTTGTAATCTATGAAGAATTAATGTTAACTTTTATATTTGAAGAAATTATGAAATAATAGCTTATATAGTATTTTTACATGGTGTAGCTGCATAGAGAGTAAACAGTGGAGAAAAGTGATGTTTAAAATTTTACCACTAAAAAAATTCATCATTTAGTTGTCTGAAAACCAGGTTAAGCAAGAACAATTAGAGAAATATACCAAATGAGTGCTATTTTGTGCAAAAGAAATGCACTAAATTTCTAAAAATCTGCTTTCCCAACCAAACTTTTTAAGTACCCTATATAATCAAATGATACAGTTCCATTTATATTTCTTAAAATATCACAAATCCATTATGTGTAAAGTCAAACCAAGTGACCAAGTGGTGACCCTCCATTGGAAAATTATAATTTTTCTTCAGTAATTAGTACTCAAGTCTTTAAAAAGATACTTTGCACCATATGAATATACTAATTTCCAACAGGCATTCATCTAGTGATTTTAGCTTTTGTTAATGATATACCTATCAGATATTATATTAGAAATTGCAAAAATGGTGACTTTCTATCATTCCTATACTTACAATAGCTGGCATCCTGTGAAGAAGAGTTTTTCTCCACTTCAACCCTACCCCAGAGAATCACTTCGGATTCAGAGAATCCAGAGAATCACTATGGATTTTCATGTCTTTGCTACTTTGAATCCTCTATTAATGCCTACAACCTATATTTTATAGTATAGCTGAAATCATCTTTTCTAAAAGCAAATCTTTTTCTCTCCTTCTCTCTCACACACACACATACACACATGTTCAGCACTACAAGGGCTTAGGATAAAGACAAAAATGGCCCTTACTCACCTGGTCAGCTTTTTGTCTGCACTTGAAGCTTACTTTGCTCTCTGGGTTCCATCTACAATGCACCATGCATCTCCTCCTACACTGTGCAGGCTGTTCCCCCACTAGAATGTTCTACAACCACTTCTTCCTACTTAATACCTATTCATCAGTTTTAGTCTTCAATCAATCTTTTCCTCTGAGAAACCTCTTAACTATTTAATCTAACTTTGCAGTACTTAAGATTTGGATTTGGATCTTTAAATCTTAAGACTTTAAGATTTGGTTGGATTTTACATTTATTTCATGGTTATTTGCTTTAACTCTCTTTTACTAACTTGACTGCAAGCAACATGAGGGCAAGAACAGAATCCATTGTTTTACCAGACATTGGCTGCAACATAGTAAATGCTCAATAAACACCTGTTGAATAAGTGAATTGTTGTTGTTCAGTCAGTAAGTCATGTCCAACTCTGCAACCCTATGTACTGAAGCATGCCAGGCTCCCCCATCCTCCACTATCTCCTGTAGTTTGCTCAAATCCATGTCCATTGAGTCAGTGATACTATCTAACCATCTCATCCTCTGCTGACCCCTTCTCCTTTTGCCTTCAATCTTTCCCAGCTATCAGGGTCTTTTCCAATGAGTTGGTTCTTCACATCAGGTGGTCAAAGTATTGGAGTTTTAGCTTTAGCATCAGTCCTTCTCATGAATATTCAGGGTTGATTTTCTTTAGGATCAACTAATTTGATTTCCATGCAGTCCAAGGGACTTTCAAGAGTCTTCTCCAACACCACAATTCAAAAACATCAGTTCTTCGGCACTCAGCTTTCCTTATGGTCCAACTCTGACATCTGCATGTGACTACTGGACTAAGTAAATCTACTGCATAGTGTCACTTTTTATTTTTATTTATCTCTTGAACTATCTAGAGACAGAATGGAAGTGTCTGTAAAAATGTATAAACTATCAATCCAAGTCCCCAGGACTTATCATTGAGTCCACCTACAATTAGTTAAAAAGGAAAAGCAAAGCCTTAAGGATAACAAAAGCAAAGCTGCTGAACCACTGCTATGGTTTTTCTTTTTAATTAAAAGTATTGTTAGTGATCTGGATCAATGAACTATCCTGAAAAAAAACAGAAGTGCAGAAAGGCCTTTAACATGTCATCGGTCATATCTAAAAATAACTTTCCTTTCTTCTGTAGAATAAAGAATTCTCTCTTATAACAAACACATTGTTTCATACCAATAGTGACATAAGATGATCCATCAGAACTCTACAACTTTCTTACTCTAAAATCAGTTAAAAACGATTATTTATTGGCTTGGTCTATAAGTAGTTGTTACCAACTGGACTTTGAAATTTCAGTAGTGAAAGCAAATTCTCAACAAAAGATCAATGGATGCTAAATTATCATTTATAAAAGTACTATTTCTGATATATATGCTAATACTTATCAAGCTCCAGACTAATAATAGAGCTTTAATAAAATGAACCTTAATAAAACAGACTATTTTATAAAGAATTTGGTGGAGGTCACTGGGGTGTTTTTTTTTCCTGGCTGAGAGTGATCAAATAGATAGATTGGCAAAGGCACAGTCATGTAGGAAAACTACTGAAACACAATACTACCTCTAGTTTGTGCTAAAATGTTCAGCTCTGGTGACACATGCCAACTAGACACGTGGTAGCAGAGCCTGCTCATCGCAATTACTAATACAATTTCCAGATACCACTTAAGAACAAAAAAATCCTGCTCTGAAAGTCTTTCTATTCCTACCAACCTGCAAGCACACAGATCATGCTGAAAGAAATGTTCCAGTCCAGGCTGGACTATTTTAAATCTCTGATTGCAAAACACTGCAGGCTTGAATCTCTTCTCTTAGACAAAAGGAGCATGAGGAAATAGTTATGTGAAGTCTGTCCCTATATGCCTTGAGGCCTATCATGGACAATTTATGCTTGTAAAACCAGAATAAAAAAAGATGCTTTGCTTTTAGCATGTGTATCTGCTAATTCAAATTTCAGTCATATTATAAGCCGAAAGCTATAAGGTGGAGTATAAGATATCCTTCCCAAAGACTGATCCATTATCACTGAGCAAAACAGTAAAATGGGTTAGAGAACTGTACACACAGAGGCTCAATGTTTCTTCTGTTCTATCTCTGTAATTATACTAAGTGGTCAAGATTGAGAGATAGCTGAGAGCAGTGGAATTTTACCAATTAAAAGAGTTACTTTGTGTGTGTGTGTGCACATGTGTGTGTGTGTGTGTATGCCCTACCAGTAAAGTTCCTAATCATAAAGAAGTTTTTTCAGAAGACAAGATAATTTTATTATCTGCAAAATTTTTTCACTACGTAGTAATAACATTCAAAATGGACCTGTATGAAACAACTTAATCAGATTACATAATTGATAATACTCTATAGTTCTCATATGACTTATTTTCCTTTTTTCTATACATTCATTATGTTTTAATATATTAAGACAGTGATTCTTACTAATACATTTGGTTGGAAATAAAGAGAAAAAAGAATCAGAGGGGATTATTTGATGTTGGATGCTGCTGCTATGGCTAAAATAGTGAGCCAGTGGTTTCTGTTTTTACACAGTATTTTCAACAACTATGTAAAGAATGAATTAGAAAAAATATTCAATTTCTTTTATAAACGGAATATTGAGAGATTCTCACCAAGAAGTAATAATGTCTTAATCAATTAGTAAGTAATTACTTATTGAGTGTTTTCTATATACAAGAACCACCACTACACAGAAATAGAATAAAATTTTATGGTTATCTGTGTCAGTTTTTTTTTCTGTTGCTTAAATCCTCTTACCCTTTCGACTCTAACACAGAGTTATCCAGGTTCTTTTAAAATATTTCCAAGGATGGAAAGTGTATTGCCTCTTAAGTAAGCCCATTTTAGTGTGTATATTAAATTGTTAAGAAGTTCTCATCTCTGTTGTTCTTATTCATCAAGTATTCACTAAGGGAACACTATGTACCAGGCACTGAGCCAGGGCTTCAGCATGTTTCCTGCCTTTATGGGGCTTACAGTCTAGTGGGAAAGAGAAATAATAACAGAAAGTGACTATACAATGCACCCAGTGGTAAGTTATAGGAATGAAAGCAAAAGCTGCTTAGCACATGGTAAGTCCAAATTAACACAATACTAAATGAATCATTGGAGAAGTGATGAGAGTCTACAAAATGGAAGAGAAATGATTCAGACTGGGGAATCTGGGACGACTTCCTGGAAGAAGTGAGATTTAAGCTAAGATCTGAAGGATAACTGGAAGTTAATCTGGAAAGGATCCAGATAGACGTCTTGAAGTATGAAAAATCATGGCCCCTTCCATTCCTAAAATAATATGATTGGGAGTATACTGGAATGAGTATGCGTATATGGGGTGGGGCAAGGCATGGGGTGGACTGAAAAAAGTTGAAGAAGTTAAAGAAGCTTTGTAGGCCTAGTAAGAATATTAGATTTTAGTCTAAATGAAATTGGGAATCTGTTGAAAGGGCTTTAGTCAAGTAGGATGAGACGGCCAGTTTGTGTGTGTGTTTCAGTCCCTTCCGTCTGCTTTCCTGTTAGTTTGACCCTCACCCTGATATCTATCCCTTCCCTGGTGACTCAGAAGGTGAAGAGTCTGCCTACAATGCAGGAGACCTGGATTGATCTCTGAGCTGGGAAGATCCCCTGGAGAAGGAAATGGCAACCCACGCCAGTATTCTTGACTGGAAAATTTCATGGACAGAGGAGAATCCCCATGGACAAAGGAGCCTGGCAGGCTACAGTCCATGGGGTCGCTAAGAGTCAGACACGACTGAGCAATTAACACTTTCACTTTCTGTTATCTGTTGCTGCAAAGAGTAGGTCTCATTTCTCTTTTTACAGTCATCCTCCATTCAGGAAACCAAGGTAAAGGGAAGTCATAAGACCTCAGCAAATGTGGCCAGAATCTCAGGGAAGGCTCTGTATGGTGATCATGCAAATGCTAAGCACTCCCAGGGCACTGCTGAGTCCCCAGTGAATTCTGATCCAGTCGACTGATCAACCTATAAGTCTGATCAGTCCTATAAGCCTGACCGGAGGCCACGATCCAACTACCCAACTTGGACAGATCTGTCAGGAATTGATGTATTGTTCTTAAGAGACCACAGTTTTATACCTAGAGCTGACAGCAAAGTGTGACTGCAATTAACTACTTAAACCATTAAAGGTGACATTTTCCAAAGGTACGTACTTTCTGTTATAAGATAATTAACTTCTAGGGATCTAGTATACAGCATGGTGACTACAGTTAACAATAGGTTTATTATACATTTGAAAGTTTCAAGAAAGTAATTCTTTTTTTTTAATTTTATTTTTAAACTTTACAATGTTGTATTAGTTTTGCCAAATATCGAAATGAATAGTTCTCACCACAAACACATAAAAACCTAATTATGTAAGGTTATCAATGTGTTAACTAACCTTCCTCCAGTAACCACTTCACTATAGACATACATATATATGTGTGTATGTGCTATGGTCCATATATATATATGTGCATCAAATTAGCACACTGTACACTGTAAACTTACACAACTTTATACATTAATTATATCTCAATCAAGCTGGGGGACAAGGTGACATTTTTATACCTGAATTATTAATTTAACTCATATTATTTTGTAAAGATATTTTCTATCTTTGACATACTCAACATGCTCTAAAGCCTAAAAATTGCTTCAACTAAAAAACATCAATGTGTACACTGAAAATGCATAAATTTGGAATTCAAATCTGAAAATACTAACCAGTTACCCTCTCTCTAGTTTCTGAAATAAAAATCAAGCCTGCTTCTTGGATGATTACATTGCAAGGACTCAGCAGGGCTGTATAACAAACACTGTAAAGTAGGTCCTTTCTTAGAAATGGAACAGACAAAGTCTTTCATTTATTATTCATGATGCCTTGTGCCCATGTCAACTCCTGATTAATAATTAAAATTAATCTCATTACAGAAGATTTCATTACAGGATAATTTAATTAAATGATGAATTGGCTCCCAGATGTTACCTTCTATGCCATCTTTTAAATAATGCTGATGATGACACAGGGATTCGCTAAGTATCGGTCAAGCCTTAAGAAGATAAATTATTTATAGGGTTTTGCCATTCTGCCGACAATAAATGATGCTGATCACACCTATGCATTATCCTTCTTCAAAGTCACATTTTCCCAAGATTTCTGTTATTTTCACAGAGTGTTTAATATCCACTGGGAATTTAGGGCCACTATTTTGTCAGTCATAAAAATGTGTTTGGTGAAAATTTTAAGTCACAGAATCTATTTGTTTTAAACGAGAAGTATACAAAGGAATCTCAGAATTTAAAATCTGAAAATTTGCCTTCGAAATAAACAATGAGGGGGAATGTATTAATTTTTGTACTTTAGCAGCAAAAAAATTCAATTATGAAAAATAATCAAACAGCATTAGGAATAAAACTTAAGAATTTTGTTTGATTTCATTATATAAACTACCTAGTAAGAAAAGAGTCTCCCAAAGTCACTGTATTTTTTTCAACTTGCCATGAACCAACATAAAGTACAATTTTAAGGGCTTCCAGTTACTACATACTTCACTGTCACACTGCTTTCATTTCACTTTGCAGAAGATAATGTGCTGATAGATCAGCATAAGAAGAAATGAAACTCAGCAAACTAGACTTTTAGAGGATGAAAACACTTAAGAGACATTTCTTTATTAACTTGGGGTATATCTGAGCTTTTTGAAAGGCACAGGGTATGACAAAATCTAAGCCTTTAAAAAATTATCAGCCAAACATATAAGCTTTAATTGTTCTGTTTTTTTTTAAGAATTTTGATTCAAATAAAGGTATCTCTATGTTAAAATCTCAGTCTAAGACAGTTTTAGATTTTTTTTTTTTTGGTTATTTACGCTGGTAGAAGGCAGATTTTTCTTAAATGCAATTTAGAAAATTACAGAATGTGACATAATCTTCCAATGAAAGAATGCATTGCTCAAAAAGATAATGTACTCCAAAATTCGTAGCAACACTATTTTAATAGCCAAAACATGGAAGCACCCTAAATGTCCATCAACAGGTGAGTGGATAAAGATGTGGTATATAGACATATGATGGAATATTACTCAGCCATAAAAAGAATGAAATATTGCCATCTGAAGCATCATGGATGGGCCTAGAGATATCATATTAAGTCAGAGAAAAACAAATATTATATGATATAACTTATATGTGGAACCTAAAAAATAGGACAAATGAACTTACTTACAAAATAGACACAGAATCACAGACACAGAAAACAAACTTATGGTTACCAAAGGGAAGGAGTGAAGGGATAAGTTAGCTGCTTAGGATCAACAGAGACACACCATTATATATGAAATAGATGAACAACAGGGTCCTACTGTAGTACACAGGGAACTATATTCAATATCCTATAACAACCTATAATAGAAAAGATTATATGTACGTATTACTGATTTACTTTGCTGTGCCCCTGAAACTAACACAACATTGTGAATCAACTATACTTCAATTTTAAACAATGGGATTTGCAATGGTTTAGAAGTATAACATATACATATAATGAAAAACATAAACCTTAAAAAATGTATTGCTTCAGTAGTGTGTTTTTAAAAAAAAAAACTCATTGTAGTTAATAGAGGGGTTCATTTATAACTACAGGGCAATCGATTGTACTGTCATGTCTTTGAGATACTCTATTTGCTGGCTAATCAGCAATGTAACTGCTATAATCACCACGTCGCAGAGGTGGAGCATATCTCTAAAGGCTCCTTCTAGAAGCCTAACTTCCAACTGGTGAATGAATTCCCTCAACATCCAATGAGGAGACAGTCTCAACCTGAGTATCTCCACACTCACAATTTTTCAAGGCAGCCTGCTTCATTTTCAGTCAGATGATAGAATTAGAAGTTCTCATACAGGCCCTTTTAGAATGACTTGAGATTTTCCACTCTCCTTTTCTCCCTCTTTCTCTCCTTCCTATTGTACTTTTTTCATTCAAGAGGCATGTTCCCATCTCTGGCCAACCTGATCCATCTTCCTTGTATAGTTCTTGTTTATTCCTTTGCAACCCGAGCTCTTTCTCTGTCAAATCAGGTATTTTCTCCTTTAGGGTTAGGAGTGTTTGTTAGAGTTAGAAGTTGATCTCAAACAGCCCTTCAGAATTCTTTGATATCATGCCATCATTCATTTCCACATATTCCTTATTAACGTTCATGTAGTTGGTATCATGCAGATTTACATGCATGTATATATTCTACAACAATGTCAGGTCTCAAACAAATAAGACAGAAGATTGGTGGGGAAAATGTGGTCTTTTGAAAAGATTAAGTATTTAATTCTACCAATATGCAATGGGAATAGTGTTACAAGACATATGACTACATATGCAATGTAAAATAAGCTATGAGCATACACAGGTCTCACAAAATTAACTTAATAATTCAAGCAAGACTGGATGTTTTCAGGACTTTTTATTAATTGATTTTTGTGACTTTTCCTTCCATATTAAAAAGGCTAAGTTTTTCTAAAACTAAAAAAATTGGGGAAAATGATCATTTGTCCAATTAATTTCTAAGCTAGAATTTCACCCTCTCCTGAGGAGCTACATCGCAATTTTTTAGATTCCTCTCTAGTATCTGTAAATGTTTTGTAGTATTTACTCAATAGGTATGGGCTCTAGAATGGGAATGGACTTGCTAATACAGAATAAGACTCTTAGGGTAGATATTATTCATACTGGGAAACAGAAATGGGGAAAACCAACTCAAGTTTTAAAATTCTGAAAAGTTTGGATGGTATAAAAGTAAACCCCATCACTGAATTACAGTATACTAGAATTAATTGTCACCATTGCAAGAACTAGGAGAGGTTGTTGCTTAAAATACTTTTTAAAGATTTGGATAAATAAATGAAAGATACTTTGAGAGGTAAGATAGTATCATTGACTCAATGGACATGAGTTTGAACTGGGAGATAGTGGCCTGACCTACTGCAGTCCATGGGGTCACAAAGAATCAGACATGACTTAGTAACTGAACAACAATAACAGTTTGGAAATTGCTGAGTAGAAAAATTTCTTACACTCAAGTGGTCCTCTATGTGTTGAACAGAATTAAATCTCCAAGTTTTTGTTTGAAGTTGATAACACATGAGACTCTTACATAAACATCCAGTATCATTTTTATAAGCCAAAATTATTTACCTTTAATGTTCTAGTGTTTTCTGCAAGCCTGTGGATTTATCAAGACAATCCATCCTCAAGATTTTAAAATTCATCAATACTAGGTCTTCTACATATACAGTTATCTGAGGTTTCTCACCTATTTCTCCATACAAACAACTGAACTGGATTTAATTAGTGGCTACATTTTAAAGTTTTAAAAACTAGAAGCTAATTTTAAATAATGATATATAGGAGATAGATTTTATGTCTCTATGTATTTCATTTCCTCCCTAAAAGCAGATTATTTAAACCAGGTACTTCATCTCTTTGGAGAATGCTAATGGATGCTATCATTTATTGAGCATTTCAGTTCAGTTCAGTTCAGTCGCTCAGTCATGTCCGACTCTTTGCGACCCCATGAATCGCAGCACGCCAGGCCTCCCTGTCCATCACCAACTCCCGGAGTTCACTCAAACTCACGTCCATCGAGTTAGTGATGCCATCCAGCCATCTCATCCTCTGTCGTCCCCTTCTCCTCCTGCCCCCAATCCCTCTCAGCATCAGACTCTTTTCCTATGAGTCAACTCTTCACATGAGATGGCCAAAGTACTGGAGTTTCAGCTTCAGCATCATTCCCTCCAAAAAAAATCCCAGGGCTGATTTCTTTCAGAATGGATTGGTTGGATCTCCTTGCAGTCCAAGGGACTCTCAAGAGTCTTCTCCAACACCACAGTCCAAAAGCATCAATTCTTTGGCATTCAGCCTTCTTCACAGTCCAACTCTCACATCCATACATGACCACAGGAAAAACCATAGCCTTGACTAGACAGACCTTTGTTGGCAAAGTAATGTCTCTGCTTTTGAATATGCTATCTAGGTTGGTCATAACTTTCCTTCCAAGGAGTAAGCGTCTTTTAATTTCATGGCTGCAGTCACCATCTGCAGTGATTTTGGAGCCCCAAAAATAAAGTCTGACACTGTTTCCACTGTTTCCCCATCTATTTCCCATGAAGTGATGTGTTAAAAGATTACTACCTATATTTATCTAAATAAAGCCCTAAAACCATTCTATGAAATATATAAATTTCTCCCATAATAAATATAAAGATAGTTAAACAAAGGTAATTTAACTAATTTGCCAATAGTCATACAGGAGCAAGGATTAAAACCTGTTCCTATGTGACTCCATATAATAACAACAACTTTTAAAAGTTTTCATTTTTTAAAAACATCTTGTAAATGTTGTCATTTACATATATTATCTCACTAAATCTTTAAACCCTAGGAAACTGGCTACTCTTAATAGCACTAGTTCAGGGATGAGAAAACTAGGCATAAAAAGATAAAATAATTTCCACTATTAAGTGTAGAACTGGGCTATAATATCACGGAGTCTGATTCCTAGGTATTGCTCTTAACTTCTCTAATATCACCTTCTCAAAACCCTCTGTCTAACCTACGCTTTACATCGATTACCTATATGATCCTGATCTTTATTAAAAGTCTACAAGCTCAACCCATATGGAAGTGACATTAACTAGTTTGTAGTCTCTAGGAATTTTTTCCATTTCAGATCTTCCGAACCACTCAACCTATTATCTGGATGATTGCAGTGGCCTTGAATCTGGTCTTCAAGCATCTAGATTTTCCTCTCTCTAGGCCATGTACATATGAAAGAGACTCTATAGACTGATATGTAAAAAAAGAATTACTATTACTCAATATCATTTCCAGAAATTTTCTGAAATAAAAGAGCAGCATTAAAACATATAAATTACCATATGTAAAACAGATAGCCAGTGGGAATTTACTGTATGACACAGGGAACTCAAACCCAGTGCTCTATGACAACCTAGAGAGGTAAGATGGTGTGGGAGGTTCAAAAGGGAGTGTATATATGTATACCTATGACTGATTCATGTTGATTTATGGCAGAAACCAACACAATATTGTAAAACAATTACCCTCCAAGTAGAAACAATAATAAATAATCACTAGTCTCTTGTACATGCTCACTTACTGAACTGTATCAAGAATTTTGACTCTAAAATTGTAAAAGACAATTTAGAAGCCAAAAAACCTTCTAGCTTTTTTTTTTTTAAATCACTGAGGTAAAGCAATACTTTTAGCCTTTTCTTCCTTTTTTTTATCTCCAGTAAAACTCAAATTCCTCCCTATGCTGCTGCCAATGTATCATGACTAATATGAGATCCCACTGATCCTTTCACTGGTTTTAATTTATCTGTAATATCTTGCAGCACAAAATTGAAGGTTCTCTGAATAATAGATCTTAAAATCAATATTACTGTTTCATTTGTATTTAACTAATAAAAACTATAAAATGTAGGGATTTAAACAAAAGATCAAATTACATATCACTACATTACTCCTTGGAAGGAAAGTTATAACCAACCTGCTGCTACTGCTAAGTCACTTCAGTCAGGTCTGACTCTATGCGACCCCATAGATGGCAGCTCACCAGGCTCCCCCGTCCCTGGGATTCTCCAGGCAAGAACACTGGAGTCGGTTGCCATTTCCTTCTCCAATGCATGAAAGTTAAAAGTGAAAGTGAAGTCCCTCAGTTGTGTCCAACTCTTAGCGACCCCATGGACTGCAGCCCACCAGGCTCCTCCATCCATGGGATTTTCCAGGCAAGAGTACTGGAGTGGGGTGCCAGGACCAACCTAGATAGCATACTGAAAAGCAGAGACATTACTTTGCCAACAAAAGTCTGTCTAGTCAAGGCTATGGTTTTTCCAGTGGTCATGTATGGATGTGAGAGTTGGACTGTGAAGAAAGCTGAGCGCCAGAGAATTGATGCTTTTGAACTGTGGCGCTGGAGAAGACTCTTGCAAGTCCCTTGGACTGCAAAGAGATCCAACCAGTCCATCCTAGAGGAGACCAGTCCTGGGTGTTCATTGGAAGGACTGATGCTGAGGCTGAAACTCCAATACTTTGGCCACCTCAATGTGAAGAGTTGACTCATTGGGGAAGGGTCTGATGCTGGGAGGGATTGGGGGCAGGAGGAGAAGGGGACGACAGAGGATGAGATGGCTGGATGGCATCACTGACTTGATGCACATGAGTTTGGGTGAACTCTGGGAGTTGGTGATGGACAAGGAGGCCTGGCGTACTGCGATTCATGGGGTTGCAAAGAGTCAGACACAACTGAGAAACTGAACTGAACTGAACTGACACTGAAAATTAGGAACATAATATCTACTTTGACATAACTCAGGCTGGGCCAATAGTGAGGCATGAATCTTCAGCAGCAGGTGCCCTTGAAGGTCAAGAAACAAGGAGTATAGGAACCAACGAGAGAGCTCAAGGAGGCTGGGTTTGGGCAGGTACTGAGACCCCTGAAAGGTCAAGTGACAGAACAGGCAGAGCCACAGGAGACCACAATGCCACCAGAGTTTAAAGAACAAAAGCAGTCATCTTGTTGCCCATTAAGCAGCACTTTGGCCACAATGAAGGAATAAAGAAGATAACTCAGATTCCTTGAGAAGAGTGGATCACCAGGTCCAGCCAAGCAGGCAAGATTCCAATCCAAATAAAGCAACAGAGCCCTCTAAACACAAGAGGGGAAGAAGGGTCTAGTTCTGTGGGTGCAAAGTCCTGCCCAGTGTTGACCTGCCCTACCAGACACCACTGACAGCGCAGAACTCATCCCACACATAAAAGCTTAAGGGGCTAATGTCTCCCAGCACATGTCCAGCTCTTGGAAAGACTGGTTCTGGATGGGGGCTGCTCTGCGCATCGCTGCCTCTACCTGTGAGGGGACAGAAAGGAAGGCAAAGACTTCACTCATCTTCCCAAGTCTGAATCCTCAAAGAGACATGGAAATACCCCCAGGGTCTTCCTAGGAAAGGATCTATAAAGAATAAGAGGCAAAGAGGCAGACCTTCAAACAGGAACTTGCAGATACAGTATTACAACAGAACAGTAAGGCAGGTGGGTGAGGCTAGAGAAGGTTCAGTTCATCACTTGTGATAGGCTCATGAATGCTGGGGATATGAGAGGGGGAGGGTTTGAGGTCAGCAAATTTGCTTCCTGTTTTCCTACAGCTGAGCTAGCAGACAGCCACTCCATTCTCTTACCCACTGCCTACATCTGCTTTCTCCTACAATGGCAGACTGAATCATTGCAACAGGACAATATGGCCAAAAAGCCTAAAACATTTACTACCTGGCCCTTTACACAAAAAAGTCTGCTGATCCATGCCTTAGAGAAATACTAGTCTATCTAGATGCAAATGTATAAATGCAGATAATTGCACACAGTGAAAATTTAGAATTAAGATTTGAAAGGACAGACCATTTATGGTCAATCATAGTCAATCTTCACATAATCCACACTAATAAAGATGGATCACACAGAGATGGATTTAAACAATAGTAATTCTGATCATGATAAAATGGTCCACACAAATAAGATATGTTATTTCATTTCTCTGTCTTTATGTATGTTTTTTCCCCGCTTCATCAACATTTACCTTCCATAATATGCTTTATATGTTTCCAAGAAAAAACTAACAAAACTTGAAAGACTTACTAATTTAATTTTTGACAATTGGCTTATTTTCTAATAAAAAACTTTTATTATTTTCATCATTATTATTTTGAAGACCTATATTCAAGAAAGTCCATGCAATTTTTCATTCGGCAAGTACTTGTTGTTCAGTCACTAAGTCGTGTCTGACTCTTTGCGACCCCATGAACTGCAGCACGCCAGGCTTCCCAGTCTTTCACAATCTCCCAGAGTTAGCTCAAACTCATGGCCACTGAGTCAGTGATGCTACCCAACTATTTCATCTTCTGTCATTCCCTCTTCCTCCTTCTCTCAATCTTTTGCAGCATCAAGGTCTTTTCCAGTGAGTCGGAAACTAATATTTACTGAAAACTTACTCTCTGTCATTAGCTATGCTAGGATCCACGTTAGACCAGAAAAATAACCTAGTGTTGGTTTTCTATCTTCTCCCTTTCATAAGAAACCTCTTTCCCTAATAAAATAGAAGGATTGTATACATTTATTTTACATAAAATAATTCATAAAACAGTAAGTACAATTATATGAAAGAAGCATTTCTAAATTGAGTGCTTGAAAACAGCTGGTGGTTAAGTATTATTGGACACTTTTCTCACCACAAAAATATCAGAAACAAAAACCAAAAAGCCTTAGAATTTTAAATCTTCAAAAATTTTAGATTTCTCAATTTTCTTCAAAATTATAGAAACTGAAATGTTATTGTAAATAAAACTGACTATAGACACTGCTTAAAATTATTTTTTAGGGGGTAGAATACAGTATACATTTTCTGTCATATGAAGAGACACACTGCAAAACAAATATTGCACTTTTTCAAAGTTAAGGATTTAAACTATGTTTCTACTATGAAGTTACAGCAAGATCTGACAGCAGTCGAGAGGTTATATGAATTATATATGAACTGGTATCCAATTTTCAACTCGTCTTTGAAAACCTGAGGAGCTGATTTTCAGAATTAGAAAAATAAATCAATAATATTTGAACTTGTTCAGATGAAGGTGGAAATTTCTTTAAAAATTAATGGATGAGTTTTAACCTCAAAGATGTCCTTTTATTATCTGAGAAATAAGGGCAGCTACCCAGATAGATCTAGATACCCCACCAAACAGCTTCTTGTAGATGTGTTTGAGGCACTTCTTCCTGATTTGTGACTTATCACTTGAGGAGAGACTGCGAAACATCTCTAAGATCACAGAAACAATGGTGATGATTTTATTATTTAACACATAAAGCCTAGCTATTGAAAAATAAGTTTTCACAAGTATTGATCCCTGATACATTTACTCCTGTTCATTTTGCTCTTTCTGTCACACACACACATGTGCACTAATAATCTTTGTTTATACACTAGAACCACATTATCAACCATTAACTTACTACATGTTAAAAATGCACATTTATACTGAGACATTTGGGGATACTAATAATTCCAATTTTCATAAGAAATGAAAGTACTTTCTTTGGATTTTATAACTCTTTCTAGTTAACCAAAGTTTATACAATTTTTCAGCCTCTATCTAATTCAGATGGATTACATTGCATCTTTATTTTTTAAAAATGGAAAGACCCAGTAGCAGGACCTTTTCACTATTGCTGAAATTCAAACTCAGAAACCTAGGCAACACTCCGCAGAACTCTCCTTGGAGTCACTTTAATTCTTAATGTCTTAATTACTTGCACTTATTAAATAATTGAAAATCTCTAGCAAACAAAAGATGAGATGGCTATCCTTCTCCCTGACTAATATGATGATTGGAGTTTATTCGAAAAAAAAGAAAACAAGAATTATGGTGGCTTGGGGAGATGTTGTAATGAGTAGAAAAATGTGAAATGTGCATTAATCATGGTTTTCTTTTTTTGAAACTTAACACATCATACACACACACACACTCATTCACACAGCTTTTGTACTGGCATTAGATATAAATATACAGAATGAAAATGTTCTGACTGATAATACACATACAAACAGGCTCACCTCTCAAATTCAGCAGGTTAATTAGAGATCAGTTTGTTGTATTTTATCAGTAACAGGCATGTGTAATATATATATAAATTCTATAAGGCATAGCAAGTCTAAAACGTATTTGTAAAATATAATCATTTTATACTACTAGTTTTAGTTAAAGTTCTGTATATTGGTTCATTCATTGTTCATTTAGAATTTCCAAGGTATACTCCTTCCAATTTTCTTTTCTATATGTCTATTCACAAGATTCACTGGCAATTATAGTCATGTTATAATACTCAAGATGCAGTCACATCACATAATATGTATCATATAAAAGTCAGTGCAACTTTACCTCAGAATCAGCTCCTACTACTTACATTGTGATATGGGTGCCTTTGAAAAACAGCCTCAACTATCATATGAGTTTGAGTTTTATAAATATTTTAAAGAGGGAATTGTAAGAATTAGCAAACTAAATTAATGAATAAAATTAGCTTCAGTTTTATTCAGTCCAAGTGTTCAAAATCTTCTGGCTTTTATAATTATAGTCTAACCATGTCTTTCTTTTAGAAAAAGCCATCTTATAATTCTGAATACAAACAACAATGGAAGATTATCTATGATACCAAGTCACAAATATTTATACAGAAAAATTAAAGGTGAACAGTCTTTTATAGAACAATGACTGTACAATTCAATTTATCTGTAGAGACTTTGGTTTAGTTATTCTCCTATATTACTACTTGTAGTGCCTTTTTCTACTCTCAAAAGACTTCATTTAAAGAATAAATGAAAAAATAGACATTCGATATAAACAATCAACGTTGCTGTTGTTCAAACACTCAGGCGTGTCCAATGTTATGTGACCCCATGTGCTACTGCAGCACTCCAGGCTTCGTTGTCCTTCAATATCTCCCAGAGTTTGCTCAAATTCATGTCCATTGAGTCAATGACGTCATCCAACCGTCTAGTCCTCTGTGGCCCCTTTCTCTTCCTGCCCTCAATCCTTCCCAGCCTCTGGGTCTTTCCAATGAGTCAGCTCCTTTCATTAGGTTGCCAAAGGACTAGAGCTTCAGCTTCAGCCTCAGTTCTTCCAATGAATATTCAGGCTTGATTTCTTTTAAGATTGACTGGTTTGAGCTCCCTGTTGTCCAAGGGACTCTCAAGAGTTTTCTCCAGCACTACAGTTTGAAAGCATCAATTCTTCAGCACTCAGCCTTCTTTATGATCCAGCTCTCACATCCATACATGACTATTGGAAAAGCCATAGCTCTGAAAATATGGACCTTTGTCACCAAAGTGATGTTTCTACTCTTTTAATACACTGTCTAGGCTTGTCAGCTTTTCCTCCAAGGAACAAGCATCTTTTAATTTCATGTCTGTGCCATTGTCTGCAGTGATTTTGGAGCCTAAGAAAATAATCTGTCATTGTTTCCATTTTTCCCTATCTATTTGCCAAGAAGTGATGGGACCAATGACATGATCTTAGCTTTTTGACGGTTGAGTTTTAAGCCAGCCTTTTCTCTCTCCTCTTTCATCCTCATCAAGAGACTCTTTAGTTCCTCTTCGCTTTCTGCCATTAGGGTGGTGTCATCTGCATACCTGAGGTTACTGATATTTCTCCCAGCAATCTTGATTCTAGCTTGTGCTTCATCCAGCCCGGTATTCTGAATGATGTACTCTGCATATAAGCTGAATAAGTGAAGTGACAATATACAGCCTTGAAGTACTCCATTATCAATTTTGAACCAGTTTGTTGTTCCATGTCCAGGTTAACTGTTGCTTCCTGATCTGCATACAGGTTTCTCAGGAGGCAGGTCAGGTGGTCTGGTATTCCCATCTCTTTCAGAATTTTCCAGTTTGTTGTGATCCATACAGTCAAAGGCTTTAACGTAGTCAATAAAGCAGAAGTAGATTTTTTCTGAAATTCCCTTGCTTTTTTGATGATCCAGTGGATGTTGGCAATTTGATCTCTGGTTCCTCTGCCTTTTCTAAATTCAGCTTAAACATCTGGAAGTCTCGGTTCACATATTGTTGAAGCCTAACTTGAAGGATTTTGAGCACTCTTTACCTTTTACTTTTCCTCAATAATTATTCCCCAAGTATAGTCTCAACTTCAAATCAAGATATTTCCATATATTGAAAAACTGACATAACTTTGCTGGCTCAAAGATAGCAACTATGATCAACACAAAAAATATAAAGTCATAAAGCCATAATAGCGATTTTTAAAATGTAGTAAACATCTTTAAGCAAGAAATGGAAAAATATTAGGAAAGAAGGTAGACGTCATAGACCTACTGGCCTCTACGTCTGGAAACAAGTGGGAAAACCTATGGCCTCTAAGTCTAGAAGCAGATGGGACTTAAGCCCTTAAGCAGAACAGAATCAGGGTTCACACCCACAATTACTAATTGAAACTATAAGCTAAATGAGGCTCAACTGCCTCCCTCAAACCCAATTTTACTTGTAAAAGAATGCTTAAAATAAAAAAAAAACCTTTTGCAAACAATCTATAGAAATCAAAAAAGAACATAAGATACAAATATTACAAATTGAAAATACTGAAAGAAAATTTTAAATTTTTGTTGAAATAAATAGACATTACAAAACAATGAGAGGACTCACCATATATCTGATATGAGTTCCAGAAAAGATTATAAATATATTTTATAGATAAAGATATACAGATCATTAATAAGATAGCATAAAAGTGGGATATAAAAGTAAGAATTTTGAAAAAATGATATAATTTTTCAGATCTGTAATTTAGTCCAAATATCATATTGGATGGGCTTCCCAGGTGTTCAGTGATGAAGTACCTGCCTGCCAATGCAGGAGACACAGGTTTGATCCCTTTGTCAGGAAGATTCCCTGGAGAAGGGAATGGCAATGCACTCCAGTATTCTTGCCTGGAAAATCCCATGGACAGAGGAGCCTGGCAGGCTACAGTCCATAGGGTTGCAAAGAGTCAGACATGATTGAGCGACTAAGCATGCACATCCGCAACATACATGATAAAGCTAAATCTATTTCTAGATATAGCACGGTAAAATGGCAAACAACAGATTAGTAAGTATCAAAAGTCACTAGAAAGAAAAAGAAATGGCAGATTATTGACAAAACAACAGTCATTTGAATGACAGGAGTTTCTATTCAACTATAGCCATCATTAATTTATTCAAAAATATTTTATTTTTTTTCTGTGCTCTAGGCAGAAGACAATAGGATAACAACTTTAAAGTACTAAGGAGAAAATGAATGTTAATTTAGAATTTTATACCCAGGTAAATTATTATTCAAACAATGAAACTTTTTAAAAGTCCCCCTTAGACCATCATTGAGGCAATTATCTAAGGATATACTTTTGCATGTAGAAAAATGCCACAAAGATGCAATGAAATCAAAGAGAAAAATATACTGTAAATTTAATCAACAATTTACTGTAAAATAATAACTAAATATATTCCATCACAAAAAAGTAAAACTGAAACTTTAGTCAATATTAACAATGAGAATCACCCATTGAGCATTTGTAACATGACTAGGTATACTCAGGACAAGTATATAAATACAGATAAACTTCAAATTTAAAAATGTATGATAATTTATGTATATTTAAGAAGTAAAGTGATCCCTAAAGAAGCACTACAATGTATAGCTTTCAAATAAACATAGAAAAAGTAAAACAAAATATACCCTCAGCAATACAAAAGGGCACAGGAAGGGGGAAAAAAAGGAGCAAAACAAAAGAATGGTAATTGAAACCTCAAAAAAGAAAATATATACCTGCAAACACAATACTTTATAAAATTGACAATAAAGTTCCTAATTCAAAAACAGGAATTATTGAAGCTATCTAAAAATTAAGAAATCAAGACTATTCTTCTTCAAGAGATATCCTTAAAATAAAACCATGAAAAACAGCTGTTTTAAAAATGAGAGCAAGGGAATGAAAAGAGGAACACTGAACAAATACTAACCAAAAACAAAGCTAGTATGATAATGTTATGAAAAAAAATGTTTTAAAAAATATTAACAGGGGTAAAAAGATATATTGTCCACTAACAAAAGGAAAATCCACCAAGAACATATAATAATGATGAACTTGTATGCACACGCAACATAATCTCAAACGCACAAAGTAAAACCTGAATCACACAGTAAAAAACAATACTAACAAATTGCAGATGCACAATCTTGAAGGGAGATTTTTACTCCTGCAGTTTCATGGCAATTCATTATATCTAAATTCTAAGTGCTAAATCTAAGCACAGAGGCACAATCCTCTACTTGTTTCTAGACCTGAAATTCTCTACCATTTGAAAAATATCACCAACACAGATATCCTCAAGAATTAAGTAAATCCCTGAGACTAAAAAAAAAAAAAGCTCACCCAAAGAGAGGCTTCCTAGTGTCTAAAATTCAGTAGGCGATTTGGAAGAGGGGAACTGTGGATAGGATTTTATCATGCACAATCCTCCCAGAAGGAAGACTGACTAGATGGCATTGCCTCTGAGCTGCCTGCTCCTCGTGCAGTTAGTGAAAATGCTTTATATGTGGCCTCCTGTAAGGAGATTCACTGCTTGGACATAACTCCACAGATTCACATAAACTTTTGGGGAAAAAATGGTATTTTATGCTCATATGATCACATTCATACAGTGCTGACTGCATTTAAACAAAAACTGAATGATCCCAAAGGCAGTGAGAGAAGAAAGTAGGAACTGAATTCCAGGATTAAGAGGAAAATTCAAAATTAGAGACACTTAGATAAAAAAAGAGAATAATAATAGGTAAAAATAAGCCCAAATGACATCCATAAATTGTATCGATAGTGGTACCCAATATGTTCACAAATACCCGGTGTTTAAAAAGGCAGTTAAAGCTGCCAAAGTCCAGGATACTCTGGTTGGTGAGAAAAAAATATTTCCTTTTTGATCTGGAACATATGGACAGAAGAATAAAAACAGCATCCAAAAATAGAATAAACCAAGTGCAAGCTTTATCAGATAAGGACAGAGAAGGCATGAAGGTGGACATAAAGGCGTCACAGGAACTAGGATGTGAAAATAACTTGGACAAGCAAAGAGATTCCATTAGTGTTTGCCTACTTCCACAGACAAACCACAATTTTCTCCAACAGTTGATTCACTGCTAGGAAAATCTTTACATTGAATTCTAAACAATCAGTTCAGTTCAGATGCTCAGTCGTGTCTGACTCTTTGTGACTCCATGGACTGCAGCACTCCAGGCCTCCCTGTCCATCGCCAACTCCCTGAGTTTACTCAAACTCATGTCCAATGAGTCAGTGATGCCATCCAATCATCTCATCCTCTGTCGTCCCCTTCTCCTCCTGCCTTCAATCTTTCCCAGCATTAGGGTCTTTTCAAATGAGTCAGCTCTTTGCATCAGGTGGCCAAAGTATTGGAGTTTCAGCTTCAACACCAGTTCTTCCAATGAATATTCATGGTTGATTTCCTTTAGGATATACTTGTTGGATCTCCTTGCAGTCCAAGGGACTCTCAAGAGTCTTCTCCAACACCACAGTTCAAAAACATCAATTCTTCGGTGCTCAGCTTTCTCTATAGTGCAACTCTCACATCCATACATGACTACTGGAAAAACCATAGCCTTGACTAGACGTACCTTTGTTGGCAAAGTAATGTCACTGCTCTTTAATATGCTGTCTAGGTTGGTCATAAGTTTCCTTCCAAGCAGTAAGTGTCTTTTGATTTCATGGCTGCAGTCACCATCTGCAGTGATTTGAGAGCCCCCAAAAATAAAATATTTCACTGTTTCCACTGTTTCCCCATCTATTTGCCATGAAGTGATGGGACCAGATGCCATGATCTTAGTTTTCACAATGTTGAGTTTTAAGCCAACTTTTTCACTCTCTCTTTCACTTTCACCAAGAGGCTCTTTAGTTCTTTGCTTTCTGCCATAAGGGTGGTGTCATCTACATATTGAAGTTATTGATATTTCTTCTGGCAATCTTGATTCCAGCTTGTGCTTCTTCCAGCCCAGAGTTTCTCATGATGTACTCTGCATATAAGTTAAACAAGCAGGGTGACAATATGCAGCCTTGATGTACTCCTTTCCCTATTTGGAACCAGTCTGTTATTCCAGGTCCAGTTCTAACTGTTGCTTCCTGACCTGCATACAGATTTCTCAAGAGGCAGGTCAGGTGGTCTGGTATTCCCATCTCTTTAAGAATTTTTCACAGTTTGTGATGATCCATACAGTGAAAGGCTTTGGCATAGTCAATAAAGCAGAAGTAGGTGTTTTTCTGGAACTCTCTTGCTTTTTCAATAATCCAGCGGATGTTGGCAATTTCATCTCTGGTTCCTCTGCCTTTTCTAAAACCAGCTTGAACATCTGGAAGCTCATGGTTCACCTACTATTGATCTAAACAATCACCAAAGCGTATTCAGCTCTAAACTTCTGTTTCTAAATTTGTGATAATTCTGTTCACATCTTCTCCATTATTTAATGTTCAGTGGAATCAGCAAACAATAACCAGTCACACCCACAGAAAATTTCAACAATTAACACACATCAGATCTAAGTTGTTCACAAAGTGTCATGCTTCAGAAAAAAGCAATTCCAATTGAACAACCACACATGAAGAAACAAAGCACTAGAACATCCTCACCCTGAACTGTAGATCAACAAACACACACAAGTTAACTTCTACAAAAGCATATAATTTAAAAGCTCCAAGAAAAAAACAAGTCTCATTACAAGATAGTGAGATCACAGTCTTTTAAGAGATAAATGATACATGGATGGACAGACTGATGGATAGATAGATGATTAAGGGTGAGATTGAGAATGGTCATATAAAAATTTACACGAATATACACCAAACTATTATGTGGATATCATGGAGGGCCCAGGAGTGACATGACGAGAAGATCATTCTCCTTTATTTCATAAACTTAAAAACAGTTTGACTCTAGAACACTGAATGTATATTATTTATAATCATTTTTATACATATTAATCTAAGCACATTTATGCCATATAGTAGTGCAACAATAACAAACACAAACAGAATTCTGTTGAATTAGGATAATTCTAATATTAAACCAAAGAAGATGACCAGAAATACACTCATTATTACGGCTTGTACAAATTGTTAATAATAAAATCATAATTACTTTGGTCCCAATGCTTGCCCAGAACTGATGACTAGACTTGTTATATGAAGTTGAGATTCTCTGGAGCATTATTAAGATCTGAAGACACTTGTTATTTGGTAGCTACAGGTGTGAACTGTTAGCTATTGAATTGAGCTGAGTATCTCTATTTCTCAAGGTCCCAGAGCCTTCTGACCTTTTGAAACACCAAAAGAATGAATGGAACTGTACAGTTTGAGCAGCGACTTGATGGTAATAACATCACCTAGGGTAGACTCTGTCCCTCTAGCCCATTTATGTCTTTGTCATTTTCTTTCTTGTTTCGAAATGAACAGGGAATTTAGATGAAGCCCCAACGGTTCAAAATGAATAAAGCAAGCTTAGGCTTCTATGCAGGTCAAAAGAAGAAAATGCTGTAAGCCACTTGGAAACAGGAATGGTACAAGAGGACCTAACTGTTTTATGGAGAGCAAGGTCATCAACAGGTAATTAGAAAGCAGTCAGAGCCCTCGCGCCTACTGACAGGTACCTTCAACTAACAGGTACAAGGCAAAGGAAGGCTACACCAGCAAGATGAAAATAGTGACCTGAGGAAAATATTGAGATGAACACTCTATTTGTCTTTTGGTATGGGGTAAAAAGTAAAACACAGTATTAATGAGTAGCCATACACAAGCAAGGAAGGGCCAAAAAAGGGTAGGGAAAAAACTCAATGGAAGGTAATCAAGAACATGACAGTGGTGCAACTCTCAGCCTAAAGTAATAATGCAATTAGCACTTCAGGATTAATTTTCTGAATTATCAAATTGCCTAAAAAAAATAGAGCATCAACCAACAAGTAACTTCACTACTCAGAAAAATCTGCTCCAGCATACATCACCTTAACTAATACCCATGGTAAAACCTATTTATGTTGCTGACTATAGAACTATATTGGTTGTTATGGTTGTACACTTAAGGCTATATGTTTTACCTTGGGACCCCTAACCATGAGTGGTGGAAGGATTACACCCAAGAATTTAATGAAACAAATAAATGCCGCTTATTTATTTTGTTTATGTTCATCTACACACCTTTGAATATTAAAGAAATCTGTATATAAGTCTTCTCTACTATTAACTACTTTCTGAGGAAAAAAGGTAAAGCTTTCAGGCTTTTGAGAGAGTTAGGGAGTTTTCAGTTCACTGAAGTGAGAATTAGAGTCTCTAACAGGAATAAGAATCAGGTACCCACGTCCACAATGACATCAGCTGAAAGGCGTCCCTGAGCCCTGCCAGGCTTTCCCGGATGCCCTATGGGAAAGCAGAAGCGCCTTCTGGAGTGTGCATTGCACAGTCCCACAGCTTGGTCCTGTTAGCCAGACCTTTCCGCTGACACTTCGAAAAACACCCTGCTCCTGTTGATTTTACATCTCCCCCCTTTTAGATATTACCACACTGTGGCTGCCACTTTATTTTAATATGAATTTCTCCTAGAAGATGCAAACCAGCTTTTCAAACATAAATCTTAGCAGTGGAAAAAAGAAAAATAGTTTTAAAGGGAACTAAAATAAGAATCAATGTGTCTTCCGATCTACATTTCTTAGCACAATTTCATGCCATAAGCTTCCTGCTTGTGTCATGACATATTAAAATTTTTTTACTTCCATTTAAAGATGATGGATTTGCTCCAGCTGCCATCATCACTTATATGTCTAACATTTATTTAGCATCTGTCTACTTTTCTATCAGTGGCACTTGTCTTTCATTAATCTTTTACCATTTTGGAGAAGGATTTTCAGCAAGTTTTCTAAATTTGAGTAAATTAGGAGTGCGAGATAAACATATACACACTAATATATATAAAATAGGTAAACAATAAGGACACACTCCATAGCACAGGGAACTATACTCAATATCATGCAATGCTGTGAAACTAACAGAGCACTGAAAATTAACTATACTTCAACCAAAAAAAAAAGGTTTAAAGAACAGTTGATAACCAAATATCAATGCAAAATATATATTTTTCTTTTTTTTCAATAAATTCTCACAAATTATTTTTTATTGAAGTATAGTTGATTTTCCCATAAATTATTTTTAACATAATTTTATCAATTAACAATACAACTTACACATGATTAAAGAAATATTTCACCCTGAGTTTGAAAAAGGAGGAAAAAAATATCTCCAACTTTCCCAAAAAACACAGCTTTAACACTCAATGGGGTTCCAAAAACACTGAGAAAATATTCTATAAGAAAAACAGATTGTGTGGTTGCTATCCTAAATAATATCTGCAGCCTCCCTTGACTACACAGCTGTACAGGCCAAGTGTGATGTAGCAGCCTAAAAACTGAGATTCTGTGCTGCTTCAGTAATTACAGATCCTTACTGTCCAGGGGCTCCATTAGCCATGTTCCAAGAGATTGGCTCCCGTCCATGCAGGTGGACTTCCCTTCAACTTAGATATGTCCTTCCACCAAGGAGAATTGAGGGAAGCAAAAGATTATACAGAATGTTCTTTTAAAGCTGTATTCGAAAATCAGCCACTAACCAAAATTACACACCTATGTTACAAACGCAGGGAGAAAAAGGTAACTTGACATTGGACCATAATGGATTCCAATTTTAGCTCAAAATTTCAATGGGTTTGGAATTCCCATCACCATCCACTAAAAGGAGAGAGCTATAGATTATAGCACCATATAAAGTACTTTATTGGCACTTTAGGTAATAACAGTTAAGGATGATGAAGCAAGTAAAATCAAAGTAAATTAATCATGTATAATACTTGCTTTTGATTAATACGATTGGAATATTGCTACATTAACTAAATGTTAGTTCCTGAAATGTATGGTTTGAGAAGCTGAAATATGTTCATGTAGAAGGCAAGTTATATGAGTGGGTTGGGAAGAAAAACAGTGCTTTACTAGCATCTGAGAGAATTAATTCATTCAATAAAGTAGAATAATAAAATAAATATGTATGTATATTTTCACATAATTTAAACCAAGAATAGCTAACTTTTCATCATTCACATTAAAGGAAAGGAACTGTGCATGGCTAATCTAAAATCAAAAATACTTGATTGTGAAATGTTTCAGATTATTTTTCTGCAAACTAAAACTTCTCAGAAGGTTTCACTTAAGTACACATTTTAAATGGGCTTTCTAAATTGAGTAAATGAAGGTTAATGGGTAAAACTGAAAATCGTGAGATAAGTTTTGCAGAAGTTGTTTTCTTTATAATATACAAATTTCCATATACAAACATGCAATCACACTTAACCTCATACTGTGCTACTCACAGTGTTCTCAGCTATATTTTTATTCTAGCATAAGATTTAATCAATGTGCAATGCATTTTTCAATTTTTTAAAAGTACAACTCAGAAGTCATAAGTAATTTGTATCAAATCAATGATGTGGCCATATGTACATTTTATGGCTCTCAAAACCATATACGACTCCATCCATGGTTTTATTCATATACTAATGTAGAATCTATAAACTTTCTATAAGTTTTCTGAAGTACAGAATTAGTTTTTTTTTTAATGAAGCTTCATACTAGGAATTAGCCATTTTCAATTTTATAAAAAGTATTTTGAAAAGATAAAAGGTTAGCATTCCAACTTTTCAACACAGAGACTGTCTCAGAAAACTACGATGTTAGAAAGGGCCTCATGGAGAGAAATAATTCATATACATTCTCCAAGAGGATTCCTTTGTAACATCTTAAATACTGTAATACAGTCAATGAAGGTGACAGAAAAGTCCCAATCTAACAACTATATAAGGAAAAGAAGCCAGATAATTATTGCAGATATCTGTGTAACAAAGAATGGAAAAGAAAGTCTACCAACATAAAATAAAAATAAATTATATAAGTTATAGACTCAAATTTATTCTGAATTGTTGGATCTTGTTTAACATATTTTGTCAATAAGTAAATCTAGTTTGACTTTTTTACTGAAATAGCAACAATTAACCTCACACAGATTTCATGTTTCATTAAACTATCCTAAGGGGATCAGCCCTGGGAGTTCTTTGGAAGGAATGATGCTAAAGCTGAAACTCCAGTACTTTGGCCACCTCATGCGAAGAGTTGACTCCTTGGAAAAGACTGATGCTGGGAGGGATTGGGGGCAGGAGGAGAAGGGGACGACAGAGGATGAGATGGCTGGATGGCATCACTGACTCTATGGACGTGAGTCTGAGTGAACTCCGGGAGTTGATGATGGACAGGGAGGCCTGGCGTGCTGTGATTCATGGGGTCGCAAAGAGTCGGACACGACTGAGCAACTGAACTGAACTGAATACATCCATGGACTATAAAGAAAGCTGAGTGCTGAAGAATTGATGCTTTTGCACTGTGGTGTTGGAGAAGACTCTTGAGAGTCCCTTGGACTGCAAGGAGATCCAACCAGTTCATTCTAAAGGAAATCAGTCCTGACTATTCAATGGACTTTTGTTGAAGCTGAAACTCCAGTACTTTGGCCACCTGATGCGAAGAACTGATTGATTTGAAAAGAACCTGATGCTGGGAAAGATTGGGGGCAGGAGAAGAAGGGGACAACAGAGGATGAGATGGTTGGATGGCATCACCGACTCAATGGACGTGAGTCTGAGTAAACTCAGTGTATTGGTGATGGACAGGGAGGCCTGGCGTGCTGCGATTCATGGGGTTGCAAAGAGTCGGACACGATATCCATGGGATCTCAAAGAGTTGGACACAACTGAGCTACTGAACTGAACTGACAAGTAAGATGAGGAATCTGTGATTCAAAATATTAAGTGATTTGCCTCTCTCTTTCTCTATCTCACACTGAGCTAGTTAAATGTACCACCAGGACTTGAACTTACATCTCCAAACATTTTAATTGTGTTTGCCAACATCTACCCAAACATTTAACCAAAAACATATTAATTCTTCCCTTTTCCTTTATTAAATTTAATCCATTAGAAAATTCTTAAATGAGGGACTTCCCTGACAGTCTAGGGGTTAAGACTCTGTGCCACGTGGCACAGCCAAATATAAAGAAAAAAATCATTAAACACTATGTGAGAATACATCAAACACTAAGTGAGACCTACATATAACTATATGGAGTTGTCACTTCCTATGCCATGGTCTGCTTTCGCCACTGCCACAGTAGGCTTTGGAAACACTACTTCTTACTCCTGGAAAACTCTCTCCTTACACCTCCTCACCCTCCTCCTTCACACAAACACCCATCCTTACACTCAAAATCATTAATTCCTACTCATGACCTCAATCATCACTCTTGCAGTACAATTTCAGTGTTACTTGCTTTCATAAAACCATGGACCTATTCTCCATAGCACTGATCAATTGTACATTTATACAGTAGATTTTTGTGTGTGATTATTTGATTAATATTTGCCCTATGACTAGACTAAGTTTCATGCATACAAGGTCCACATATGTCCCCTTTTCTTCTCATTCTTATTTATTGATTCATTAATTGACTGCTGTGTCCCCAGTACCCAGCACAGCATAGTGCCTTGCTGTAGACAACGTTTATAAACATTTCTGAATGAGAATGAACGGAATTTACCTTCTAGGGGCAGCAGATCATACGGGGCTTGTACGTAAGCAATCTGGCTTTTTAGCTGAGTGCAATGGGAAGCTACTAAAGGACTTTGGGAGTGAAGAGCATGTGATATAATTTTAAATTTTTAAAAACTTACTTTTTCCATTGTATAAAGAAAAGACAGGACATAGGAAAGAGGATAAGGAAGGTATACCTGCACAAAGAAAAAGCAATGGTTCAGAAGAGGATTACTGAAGCCTGGCAAAGGCAAATCAGTAGAAACGAAAGATGCAAATAGATTGCGCACCTACTGGCCAATAGATGGACAGGCCTGGATGTTGGTAATGGATTATATATAGGGAATGAGCAAGAAGAAAACAATAAAACCTAGTTTTAAGTTTGAGACAATCACAAGACAACTAAATAGGGTAACTTCAAAAACAGGTAGAGGAAAGGGCTCTGATGCCAGTCATCAAAAGAAACATTCTAAGAAACAGAAATTTTAAAATAATAATATATACTGTTGACGTTGTTCTGTGCTCAGTCGTGTCTGACTCTTTGCGACCCCACAGACTGTAGCCCACCAGGCTCCTCTGTCCATGAAATTTCCCAGGCAAGAATACTGGAGTGAGTTGCCATTTCCTACTCCAGGGAATCTTCCCAACCTAGGAATCAAACCTGCATCTCTGGCATCTCCTGCACTGGCAGGTAGATTCTTTACCACTGCACCACCTGGGAAGCAATAATATATATAACCTTCTAGAAATCTAATGTGGGGAAGCATAAAAGATAAACATCATAGTCATTTTCTACAAAATTAAGGCTAGATATATAGTTTTAAATTATGTTTAAATAGTAATTTAATAGTTTTATTTAATTTAATTTAATAGTAATTTCTTACTTTAATAGTAAGAAATCTGTATTTGGATTTTGAATCTGGCTAAACATGACACACTATAATCTGTGATGCTTCACATTTCTTTTCAGGGTTCTACACACTTTCTCCTCAGGACTCCTTTGAATATAGTTCAGAGTTCCTGAAGCCTTGAAACCAATGGAAATACAATTAATGAACTCTTAAAGCCATTTCCAAGTTCATAAGTCCTCAGAAAACTATTGCCAAGTGCTTTTGTCAATTATACGGTACAGCTTTGCTGTACAATTTATGGTTCACTCAAAATTGGATTGAAATGCTAAAATTCGAACTAATCAAAGTCATACCCTAGCATACTATAGTAAAATTATATGTTAAACAACTAATGAAGGATAAGGAAGGAACAGGAGATAAATGTAATAATATATTAATAGGCAATAAATAAATAATGATTTAGAATCAGAAAGATTTATATATAAAGTGAAGTGAACAAGACTTGCATATGTAACTGAGGAATAACAAAGCACTAAGATTCCTGTTCACCAATGAGTATTCCACTAAGAGAAAAGCTTTTCCCCTTTTACTAGAGACATTATTGAAGGTCTGATAAAGCAGGAATTATGAAAACACAGCAACAGTGTTTTCACACATACTTTCCAGGCAAATTGCCAAATACTCTTTGCGACACTATGCACGGCAATCCACCAGGCTCCTCTGTCCATGGGGATTCTCCAGGCAAGAATACTGGAGTGGGTTGCCATGCCCTCCTCCAGGGGATCTTCCCAACCCAGGGATCAAATCCAGGTCTACCACATTGCAGGTAGATTCTTTACCATCTGAGCCAGCAGGGAAGCCCTAATTAGTAGCAAATTACAGAGGCTTTCCCAGGTATCTTCTTTCCTAGTCTCCTACCAATTCTCAAAATTTCTCCCTGCTTCTTGCTTCATCAGTAGAAGATACTGTCTCATACCCCAAAGAATAAGACAAAGCTCTCACTCCCAAAGCTCATATATGATGCCAGGGTGTGATCTGCTGTCTTCTTTCCACAGACTAACCTCACTTGATTCCTTTGTGCCAGAGAACTTAAAGACTGACTAGTTTCAAACCAGAAAGATATCCAGTTTCAAAGCAAATAGGCAAGTTAGAACATTATCTTATAATGGTAAATGATTTTTATTAGACTTCTGTTGAGGAAAGAATGACAGAATGGTAAGATTAATAGCAAATTAATGAAAAACACTCCCCAGCACTGTGGAGTACTATGAGCTTAATCAGAACAGGGAACAAAGATGTGTCTGAAAATGTCTACAGGGCTTTAAAACAGAATATTTTTATGAAAAAAAATCCATGTTTTTCTAACACATCTGCATATAGTCATAAAGATTTAACCAATAAGTTAAAATTTAAATATTTTATAGCATTTCTGCCTAGTTTATTGAAAAATATTTTTATTAAATTTCAAGTTTTTGGTCTGTCTAAAATTACTGCATTTCTGGATCATCATGTGACCATTATCAGAATCTACTTAAACTCTAACATATTGAAATTTGCTCCCTGAAAAGAAATGCAGTATCTCCATTAAATCTCGACTAAAGTATCTTTTTAAGATTTTTTTTTTAATGTGGACCATTCTAAAGATATTTGTTGGATTTTTTACAATACTGCTTCTGTTTTATATCTTGTTTTCTTTGTCCCTGAGGCATGTGGGATCTTAGTTCCCCGATCAGGGATCAAACTCACACCCCCTGCACTGAAAGAAGTCTTAACCGCTGGACTGCCAGGGAAGTCCTAATTCAAATATTTTTGATTTCCAAAGTTATGTAATTTTTTTCTCTTTGCCTACAAAAGAATATTATCTTGTTTTAATAAAAAATAAGAAATATATACTCAGCATAACTACTAAAGAACTTGAGCTGTATCGGATATCATAACAAAGCTGTCCTTATGTCACAAACATAATACTAAAAGTACTTTCCTTGTATGTGATTTTTTTGCTATATTTTGTTTAAAAAGGGTGATCATAATATTCTAGTATACCTGGGAACTTTAGTAACTACAGGAAATCTTATCCACAATTATCATCTTGCATCTTCTCTGGCTCAATTTAGATAAAAAATTCTAAAATCCTCTCTGAACAAAAAAATATTTTTAAATTACAAATTAGACTTATTTAAAAAGGTGTATTAAAATTATATGTACAAAAATATAAAATGACTGAAAATGAGACGACCTGTTTGAGTCTAAAAGTATTGAATAAGAAGTCCTAGACTCAGCTCCCACTTTCTCCATTTATTAGACATATGATTTGGGAGAGCTGCTTAATTTCTCTGATCCTAGTTATAACACCCTTAAATATGAAGTTGATGCCTGTATTGATGAGAAAACTGAATTAGAAGGCCAGCACTTTCTAGCCAAGTCACCTTGGGCAAGCTGCACAGTTTTACATTTTACAGGTCCTCAGTGTCATCACAAGTGAAATAATGGTGATTATAAGTGTATCTGCCTCTAAGACTGCTGTTATGAATAAGTGAGATAATCTGTGTAAGGGGCTTAGAAACATGCTTGGTACCCAGTAACAAGATCACAGTTCTCATTGTTATTATACAGGGAAAATGCAACAAACAGTGTCCCAAAAAGAAGGAATCTGCCTTCCAATTCAGGGGACACAGGTTTGACCCCTGGTCTGGGAACTCAGATCCCACATGCCATAGGGCAACTAACCCAGCATGGGGCAACAAAGATCCCCCATGCCACAACTAAGATTTGATGCAGCTATAAATAAATAAGTAAACATAAAATTTTAAAACAACACTCAGAAAGACTCCAGAGTCGGTGGGAGCTGCAAATTAATGTTAAGGTCTGCAATGCCTCCAGCCCACAGCCCTAAATAGGTACTTCATTAAATACCTACCTGTTCTTATGACAACAGATTCTCAATTCAGGTGAGTCTACTCTAAAAAGAGGACTGTTCCTCTTAAACTACCAAATCCCAGGGATTACTTTTCTCATCAGATGGGACGTTCTGCTGAAGGTTTCAAAAGACACAAGCCTGAACTTCATGTCTCTGGACTGAAAGGAAACTTAAACGCAGGAACATTTAACTTCATTGATTTAGTTCTTTATGAGGCCAGAAAAAAAAAATGTCATGATCTATTAAAAACACTCAAAACCTCTGGGAGCTAGGACGGATGTTGGAATTCTTTCAAACCATGGAAGAAATGATTCAGGATGAAGGGACGTGCTAGGAGGCTTCTAATGAAACTCAGCTCACATTCATCATGTGCTGGATCTTGGAACAGATTTTGCTTTGTCCCAGATGGTGGTTTAAATACGTTTCAAACCATTGTTGGTTTATATAGTACATGACAGAAAATAATTTAAACACAATGTCCCAACTGTATATTTGTTTTGGTTATAACACTTACTGTGTGTGCAATAAATGCCCCACTACAAAAATAATAAAAAATGTTTTTCTTGTACATAAATCATTCCCTGCTTGTTGCAGTGATTGGAAAGTGTGGATTAAATACGTGTGATACTTTTTTTAAAGCTCCTACTGAGGATCTCTATCCACTTGATTTCATTTATGATTTAAATTTATGTGGGTTATAAATAAGGCATATTTTATTCCTTATATTTGATTGTTAGAAATAACTACTTAAACACAGCTATAGTATTAATATCAGTTTTTTTTTAATGTTAAGCATTATAAATTAACAGGCGACAGACAAAAGAGAGTCTGATTATGCTGATTTTTTTCAATATCATTAAACATAGAACATAACTGAAAGATTCAAACCTGGTTTTCAAATTAAAGATTCTGTTTTTAATAAATCTCCACAATAAGACTAAGTGGCTCAGAAACACAGAGAATAAAACATGTATTTGATTTTCCCCTTGGAGAATATACTTTTCACCTGGAAAAACAGCTGATCAAATTAAAGCTATGCAGGGTAACAGAACTCAGCACAGATTACTGTACAGTCCTGGCTCTACCATTACTGGCTGCAGTACATCATTCCACTGTCACGACCCCACTTCTTTATGTGCACAGTGAGGAGTTAATTTCATAAAGTCCCTCTAGCTCTCTACGCCTGTGACTCTGCATTTTGGTGCGTGTATTCCATAAGAATATGGGCTCTGGAGCCAATCTGTTCAGTTCTAATCTACATTCTGCCACTTACCTAGACATGTATCAGGTTTTTTTTTTTTTTTTAATTTTATTAAAAAAAAATTGTTTTACAATATTGCTTTATAATATTGTTTTATTTACAAAAATAAGTTGTTTTACAATATTGTTTTAATTTCCTCTGTATAGCAAAGTGATTCAGTTATACACAAATATACATTCTTATCTTTTCCATCATGGTTTATCCCTGGATACTCAATATAGTTTCTGGTGCTATATTGTATTATTAATACAATACCATGTTCTTGACAAAACTATAATTCGAAAAAATACCTGCACCCTTGTGTTCACAGCAGCATGATTTATGACTGTCAATACACAGAAACAACCTAAATATCCATTGACAGATGAATGGATAAAGAAGATATTTTTTTATCCAGGGCATCTTCCCAAACCAGAGATCCAACCCAGGTCTCCTGCATGGCAGGCAGCTTCTGTGTACATATATATGTATATACACATACATACATGTACATATACATGCATACATATATGTATTTGTTGTTATTTAATTGCTGAGTCATGTCCCACTCTTTTGCAACTCCAGGGACTGTACCCCACTAGGCTCCTCTGTCCATGAAATTTCCCAAGGATACTGGAGTGGGTTGCCATTTCCTTCTCCAGGGGATCTTCCCAACCCAGGGACTGAATCCACATATCCTACAAGTCTCCTGCACTATGACAATCCATGTTGGCTACAAATGCCATTATTTCATCCTTCCTGTGACGGAGTAACATTCCATTGTGTATACCATAAAACAGAATGAAATAACGGCATTTGCAGCAACACTGATGAACCTAAGGATTGTCTTAGTAAGTGAAGTAAGTCAGAAAGAGAAAGACATACACCATATGATATCAGTTATATGTGGAATCTAAAATATGACACACATGATCATGTTCATGAAACAGAAACAGACTCACAGATACAGAGAACAGACTTGTGGTTGCCAAGGAGAGGGGTGGAGGAGGGAAGGACTGGGAGTTGAGTGTTAGTGTGTTAGTCATTCAGGCACGTCTGACTCTTTGCAACCCCATGGACTGCAGCCTGCCTGGCTCCTCTGTCCATGGGATTTTCCAGGCAAGAATACTGGAGTGGGTTGCCATTTCCTTCTCTAGGGGATCTTCCTGATCAAGGGATCGAAGCCAGGTCTCTTGCATTGAAGGTAGACTCTTTACCGTCTGAGCCACCAGAGCCTCAGTAGGGTTAGCGGACACAAACTGTTACATATAGGACAGGAGGACAAGTATCTTTGATCAGTTGGTAAAGAATCCACCTGCAATTCAGGGGACCTTGGTTCAATTCCTTGGTCGGGAAGATCCCCTGGAGAAGGGATAGGCTACCCATTCTAGTATTCTTGGGCTTCCCTGTGGCTCAACTGGTAAAGAATCTGCCTGCAATGTGGAAGACCTGGGTTCGACCCCTGGGTTGGGAAGATCCTGTGGAGAAGGGAAAGGCTACCCACTCCACTATTCTGGCCTGGATAATTCCAAGGACTGTACAGTTTATGGGGTGGCAAAGAGTTGGACACGACTGAGCGACTTTCGCTTTCACTTAAAATTTTGAATAGATATGAGGCAGTCTAAAGTATGACCTAAATCAAATCCCTTACGACTATACAGTGGAAGTGACAAATAGATTCAAGGGATTAGATCTGATAGACAGAGTGTCTGAAGAACTATGGACAGAGGTTTGTGACATTGTACAGGAGGCAGTAATCAAGATCATCCCCAAGAAAAAGAAACACGAAAAGGCAAAATGGTTGTCTGAAGAGGGCTTACAAACAGCTATGAAAAGAAGAGAAGTGAAAGGCAAAGGAGAAAACCAAAGATATACCCATTTGAATGCAGAGTTCCAAAAAATAGCAAGGAGAGATAAGAAAGCCTTCCCCAGTGACCAATGCAAACAAACAGAGGAAAATAATAGAATGGGAAAGACTACAGATTGCTTCAAGAAAATTAGAGATACCAAGAGATTTTTTCATGCAAAGATGGGCTCAATAAAGGACAGAAATGGTATGGACCTAACAGAAGCAGAAGATATTAAGAAGAGGTGGCAAGAATACACAGAACTATACAAAAAGATCTTAAGGACCCCGATAATCACGTTGATGTGATCACTCACCTAGAACCAGACATCCTGGAATGCAAAGTCAAGTGGGCCTTAGGAAGCATCACTACGAACAAAGCTAGTGGAGGTGATGGAATTCCAGTTGAGCTATTTCAAATTCTAAACGATGATGCTGTGAAAGTGCTGCACTCAATATGCCAGCAAATTTGGAAAACTCAGTGGCCACAGGACTGGAAAAGGTCAATTTTCATCCAATTCCAAAGAAAGGCAATGCCAAAGAATGCTCAAACTTTGCACAATTGCACTCATCTCACATGCTGGTAAAGTAATGCTCAAAATTCTTCAAACCTGGCTTCAACAGTATGTAAACCGTGAACTTCCAGATGTTCAAGCTGGATTTAGAAAAGACAGAGGAACCAGAGAACAAATTGGCAACATCCTCTGGATCATCAAAAAAGCAAGAGAGTTCCAGAAAAACACCTACTTCTGCTTTATTGACTATGCCAAAGCCTTTGACTGTGTGGATCACAATAAACTGTGGAAAATTCTTAAAGAGATGGGAATACCAGACCACCTGACCTGCCTCTTGAGAAATCTGTATGCAGGTCAAAAAGCAACAGTTAGAACTGGATATGGAACAGACTGGTTTTAAATCAGAAAAGGAGTATGTCAAGGCTGTGTACTGTCACTCTGCTTATTTAACTTCTATGCAGAGTACATCATGAAAAATGTTGGACTGGATGAAGCACAAGCTGGAATCAAGATTGCCAGGAGAAATACCAATAACCTTAGATATGCAGATGACACCACCCTTATGGCAGAAAGTGAAGAAGAACTAAAGAGCCTCTTGACTATAGTGAAAGAGGAGAGTGAAAAAGTTGGCTTAAAACTCAACATTCAGAAAACTAAGATCATGGCATCTGGTCCCATCACTTCATGGCAAAAGATGGGGAAATAGTGGAAACAGTGACAGACTTTATTTCTTTGGGCTCCAAAATCACTGCAGATGGTGACTGCAGCCATGAAATCAAAAGATGCTTACTCCTTGGAAGAAAAGCTATGACCAACCTAGACAGCATATTAAAAAGCAGAAACATTACTCTGCCAACAAAGGTCCATCTAATCAAAGCTATGGTTTTTCCAGTATTCATGTATGGAAGTGAGAGTTGGACTACAAAGAAAGCTGAGTGCCAAAGAATTGATGCTTTTTAACTGTGGTGTTGGAGAAGACTCTGGAGAGTTCCTTGGACTGCAAGGAGATCCAACCAGTCCATTCTAAAGGAAATAAGTCTTGAATATTCATTGGAATGACTGATGCTGAAGCTGAAGCACCAATACTTTGGCCACTTGATGTGAAGAACTGACTCATTTGAAAAGACCCTGATGCTGGGAAAGATTGAAGGCAGGAGGATAAAGGGACAACAGAAGATGAGATGGTTGGATGGCATCACCAACTCAATGGACATGAGTTTGAGTAAACTCTGTGAATTGGTGATGGATGGGGTGGCCTGACATGCTGCATCCATGGGATCTCAAAGAGTTGGACATGACTGAGTGACTGAACTGAACCCAACTGAATGCTTACAAAGGCCACTTCTCATCACTCCTCTCTTATCTCATCATTCCTCTCCACTCATCTCCTATCTCTTCACTCCACTCCTCTCCAGTGCCCTCTGAACATGTCTTCCTGCTTTGTCCCTGCCCTATCTGATCTAGTCTCAAAAGAGAAGCCAAGTCATTCTTAATATAACATTCAGATCATGGTACAGCTTGCCCCAAATCTTCCAATGCTTTGTCTCATTCCAAGTCATAACAATGACCAACAAAGACCTACAAACTTTGGGCCCATTACCAGTCTGACCATCCTCCTGCTCAATTACCCTGCTCCAGCCTGATGACTCCTCATGTTCCTCAAACACTTGTCAGGCACATTCCATCTCGGGATCTTGCATTTGCTGTTCTCTCTGCCAGGAATGCTCTTTCCTAAGATACCTTCACTGATTAGTGAAGCAGATACAGTATTTCCCGACTATGGGAAAATTTTAATTCTTAAAACTTTCCATTTAATAAATACAAACTTATTAACATCATGTGGGGATAATGCTCTCATCTGCTCATAAATATGTAAGATCTTAGTTTTCAGAATCTATAGCGACGTGGGTTTTACTATAAATAGTAACTTGATGTGTAAGCATGTGCATTTGTGTGTAGTATGTATATATTTTCAAAAATTCCAAATGCATTGCAGAGATACCCACTGAGCTAAAAAGTTAAAACAAGCATACCTGACCATTTGTTATAAAGAATTTGTCTATAAAATATCAGACTTTCTGCTTGATAAATTCCAAATTCATTCAGCTGTGAAAAAATTATTTAATGAATAAGCTGTAGAAAAAAATGTTATTCACTTTTGTGCATGAGAATACGTACTCTAGACTCAAAACTTACTCAATATACTATAACTCTAATATAAATTGAAATCTCAGGCACTCAGATATTCTAATCTCTATCCTATTTCCAAAATGACTAGGGGGCACAGAGTCATTTAGGGAGACAAAGCCTTCAGCCTGGTCTCCCTAACTGCATACTTCTTGACAGTAACCACTCTTCGACTTGGCTGCTAGAAAAATCTTTGTAAGAAAAAAAAGCCAATCTAAATCTATTACTGCTTAAACTCTTTTAATGGTTTCCCACAGTTCACACAACCAAAATTCAAACTCCGTCACTAGGCATCCAAGGCCTTTCAAAATCTGGCCTCTGAGTCATCTGCAAAACCACCATCTTGGACATGTTGTTCTGCCTTCCTGGAATACCCTCCTCCCCTTCTACGCCAGCATAGCCTAGATATTCCCCCTCCAAGAAGTTAACCCAGTGCTTCCTCGGTCTTCTTCCCAGGCAGATTTAGCTCTGCTCTTTTGTATTTCCTCAGTCCCTGGTACTCAGAACTTTTCAGGTGGCACTAGTGGTAAAGAACCCGCCCGCCACTGCAGGTTAGACGTTAAAAGACGCTGGTTTGATCTCTGCGTCGGGAAGATCCCCTGGAGGAAGACATGGCAACCCACTCCAGTATTCTTGCCTGAGAATCCCATGGACATAGAGGGCTACAGTATATGGGGTCGCACAGAGTTGGACATAACTGAAATGACTTAGCACAGACACACTGGTACTCAGAGCTCAATGACTGTGTCACCCAGCAGACTGTGCTCTGTGAACTTCTATACGGATAGGTCATTATCATCTTTCTGCTTCTAAAGTCCACCACATTCTCTCACCCAAAGTGCACACTGACCAAAACTCTGGTGCGTGAATGAATGTATCAGTGATAACCAATACAGAAAGTATAACATGGTGGATAAGAACATGAATTCTGAAGACCAATCCAAATCTCAGCTCCACCACCTCCTGGCTTTTATATTATTATTATTTTTAACTGAAGTATGGTTGATTTACAATATAGTTTCAGGTGTACAACAAAATGATTCAGTTACATACACACATATGCACGTACTGAACTGGCCAAAAGTTCGTTCAGTTTTTCTGGAAGCTGTTATGGGAAAATCTGCATGAACTTTCTGGCCAACCCAATGCACACAGACACACGTGCACACACACACATACACAGACATAATCTTTTTCAGATTCTTTTCATTATGGGTTATTACAAGATACTGAGTATAGCTCCCTGTGATATATAGTAGGTCCTTGTTATTAAATATCCCTGAGTTCCAGTTTTCCTCATATATAAAATCGAGATAAAAAACAGCATCTACTTTATAAGGTTGTATGAAGATTATGAAAATTAAATAATACACATTAACACATTAACATTTTTTAATTGAACCATACTTGATTTACAATATTGTGTGCATTTCAGGAGAATATACAGAATACTTAGCACAGTGACTCACATGAGTAAGATGGCTATTATTATCCTATGTACGGCTATTTTCATTTACTTTGTATTAGGATACTACCTTTTTCTGAAATTTTTTAGAAATAACCTCAAAAGGTATTCAGAAATCCACTAAAATCCTGATAATCATAAAAGGCATATGGTGAACCAAGGGAAAACCTGGAAATTCAGAAAACACACAAAGGAAAAAACTTATCAGCCAAAGACAATGGTGGTTAGAATTCTCATCATGTGTTATTAATAGAATAGTATAACATTTACAAGATAAACACACCCATTAGTCATGTTTTCCTTTTGGAATTTCTCTTTAAAGGGTTTTCTAATGAATAGTTTACATATTTCATATTTAAAGTTTCTTATCAAGATGGTTTAATAGACTTATGATTTTAATAATCGCACATGTTCCAGAACCCTCTTACACAGCATGAACACAAACATACACGCCTTATTCATGAGCATGATTCACCAGATATTCCAGTCTCATTATAGTCAAAAGTGTGCAAAATATGAAACATATGGTATTAAAAGTCAAGACTCAACTACAGTTGGCCTTCAGCAAGATGAAGTTTCTTCGGATTTTACAAAAACGTTGCTTTTAATTTCTTAACCACTAGAAAAGTAACTGTGCATACAGAACACAGAAGGCAAGCAGAACAGAGTGTGATGATTCAGCTATTGAGATCATTAGAAGGTTTAAAAAGAGATTTTGTGAGAATCTACTTGTAATACTCTTCCATTCTAACACTTTCATCAATTAAAACTCATGTGAAAATAATAGCAATCAATATGAGGATGCTGCTGCTGTGCTAAGTCACTTCAGTCGTGTCCAACTCTGTGCGACCCCATAGACGGCAGCCCACCAGGTTCCCCCATCCCTGGGATTCTCCAGGCAAGAACACTGGAGTGGGTTGCCATTTCCTTCTCCAATGAATGAAAGTGAAAGTGAAATCGCTCAGTCGTGTGCGACCCTCAGCAACCCCATGGACTGCAGCCCACCAGGCTCCTCCATCCATGGGATTTTCCAGGCAGGAGTACTGGAGTGGGGTGCCACTGCCTTCTCCGAATGAGGATGCATTACTCCTGAAAGACACTGAGTTATAATACATTTCATCCTAATGTGTGATGAGGGGCTTCCCAGGTGGAGCTAGTGGTAAAGAACCCACCTGCCAGGTGGAAGGAGACATAAGAGATGCATGTTCCACCCCAGGGTCAGGAAGATCCCCGGAGTAGGAAATGGCAACCCACTCCACTATTCTTGCCTAGAGAATTCCATGGACAGAGTAGCCTGGCAGGCTACAGTCCACGGGGTTGCAAAGAGTCAGATACAACTGAGCAACTAACACTTTAATTAAGTATCAGCCAATGAAAGACACTCATTATTGAAGAAAGATTGGCTATTTTCAGCCAGGTATTTGTTCTAACTCTGTGTTATTCTCATTACCTTGACATTTTTAACTGAAGTATACTTGATTTACAATATCGTGTCAGTTTCAGATGTATTATAGCAAAGTGATTGAGTTCTATATTTTTTTAGATTATTTTCTACTATAGGTTATTACAAGATATTGAGTAGAATTCCCCGTGCTATAAATCCCTGTTGCTTATCTATTTTATGTACTCCTAATCTATCCCCCTGCATCTTAAGTTTGCTTTCTAGGTCTGGATGTTTCTGTTTTGTATGTAAATCCTTTTACAGTCTTCTTTATATTATTTTTGTGATATCATATATAAATGATATCATATAATTGTTTTTTTCTGTTTGACTTACTTCACTAAGTACAGTATTCTCTATGTCCAACCATGTTGATGTAAATGGCAATATTTTATTCTTTGTAATCACTGAGTTCATTACATTAACATTATATAAGAGATGGTTAGAGAACAAACTATTAATATTCATCATATAAACATCTATTCGTAGCACTATTCTGAAGGCTAACCACTTGTTAGCTTGATGTTAAGTGTTTAATGGCACCCTTTCAATGGTAAAAATATCACTATGGCCTTGGGTTTGCATTATATGTGAAAGATGAAAAGAAAAAAAAATTTTAAAGAGTCAATGAAGAAATAATGTAGGATTCTAATGAATATGTTAATGCTTGTCATATTATGGAAAGAGGCTCATGATTCTGAGAATTTTTTGTTGGTAAATTGAACATATTACTGCCCCCATGTGGTTTGTTTTTCTAACTCACTTTCTGGGACTTCCCCTAGGAGTTTCCACCTTTAATCCTGGGTCTCCAATCTAAAATCCCATCCTTCTCGTTTTCTAGATTTTCAGACTTTGTCTCCTGTCCCCAACTGAGTCATAATAACCTAAGAAGAGTCCTGCCTCACTCTCCCACTATATAAAAAGCATTCTTGAGAAGTGTAATATACAGCTCCATCACTTTCCTCTCGTCTCCTTCAGGGCAGGCACTCTTGTACTTACCTTTAACTGCCCACAGTAGAACCTGATGCCCAGTCCCTAACAGGCACTCAGTGAATGATGGTATTCATACATTTACTGTGTTGAACCATACATGAAATTATCATTTTTGTAGGTCAAAAATGGTCAGTTCTGTAAGGTCCAACCTAATATTTTTAGCAAATGACTATAAAGTGCATATTCTGAGGAAGGGACTATTCTAACACACACCAACACACTTCTCATAACATCTCCTAATGTAGGGGCTTTTATTATTCTGATCTTACAGATGTGGAAACTAAGAAAGAAACAGTGTGGTTAAGCAAACTGCCCAAGGTCAAATAGCCAGTCCATTTTAGAATGGCAATTATTGACCACTCTGTTACTATTTCTGACATTGATTTTTATATAGCAAATAAACTCTTATAGTTGAGGATATCAGTATAAACTTCTGATTTTATTTTTAAACTTTTTATTTTATATTGGAGTATAGTTGATTAAAAATGTTGTGATAGTTTCAGGTGTACAGCAAAGTGATTCAATTATACATATACATGTGTCTATTCTTTTTCAAAATCTTTTCACATTTAGGTTGATACATAATATTAATCAGAGTTCCCTGTGCTATACAGGAGATGCTTGTTGGTTATCCATTTTAAATATAGCAGTGTGTACACGTCAATTCCAAAAATCTGATTTTAAAAAATCAATTTTTTGGTTGTTTCCACTGAAAGTGTCTAACCTCAGTGACACATCAGCAGCAATGAGCACATCTAGAATTCTGACCATGGTTTATGAATGCCATTCCCCACCGTGTGAAAGAGGGTCCCTTGGGAAAACTGGCAGATCCAAGATCTAGCTGGAGAAAGGACAATACAAAGCAAGCCTGGGACATCTTCTTGCTCCAAAGAGTAAAGATGGACTCAAAGTTTTAAGTGAGACATATCAAAAGGACAAAGGAGTTGGTGTGAGGGGCTTCCACTTAAATTCAGGACAGTTTGAGGGTGAAAAATAATAACAGTGAAAGATTAAAAAGCAAAATAATCCATGAGGCCACAATAAGAAAAAAAATGTAGATAGGTCAGGGAAGAAAGCCATTTTTTACAGAAAAATATCATATAATACATGTAGAAGAAATAACAGATCTTGAAAATTACCATTTTGTAAGCCCTCAGCATAATAGTTAATTCAGGCAATAATCATTAGTGGATGCTAAAACCACTGAATGAAAGGTTGAAGAGAAGGATCTTCACGCAGCCTGAAGGTATTTACCCACAAAGCTGGGAACAAATACCACAGTGCTAGGCTTGGCTTCAAACCCTGTGTGTTTAGAATCTTCTGTGCCAGCAAGAACTACAGTGGACTAGAGAAACCTTCCTTAGTAAGGCAAATATAAAAATGCTGCATAAAAATTAAATATCTTTAAGCATGGCAGGAAATTAATGAAATTCCTCAGAGGACAAAGATTGAAAGACTGGAAAATTCTGCAGGGTTAGTGAGCACACGCTGGGTTTCGCCCTATAGTCAATCACCACTGGACTCAAACTTGGGTTTTAATGAGGCAAAGCCAGGAGTTCAAACAGGTGTGATACTAAGATCTACACATTTATATCAAGGTGGGATCTCCAAATGGTGGCATCCTCAGAGATGAAACAGATAAAGCCCTGTCCTGCTTAGTGCAAGGATGGGGCCACACGCTTGTCTTGACCTTGGCTTGGATGGGAAAATAAGAAAACACGTTCCTGAGAATTCCTAACCACAAGCCCACAATCACTCAATTTGGTAATCAAAACCCATGCTACATGGGTTGCCAAAAAGTTTAAATCAAAATTTAGTTTAAATTAACCCCAGATGACAGGACTTCCAGGCAGTTAGCAGAAGCAGGTTTGAATGCTCTGTGGAGGGACATATTTTAAATCCAGGCCCCATAGGGTTCCCACAGATAAAGTTCAAAACCACATGAGCTCAAAAATAAGAACACAAAAGAATGATGGTTATAGCTAGATTAGTAGAAATTCAAACAGACTTTAGAGCAAAGAGCATTTGATAAAGACATTAACACACACTGATGAAAGCTAATTCACCAGGAAGAAAGAACAATTCTAAATATGCATGGACTCAGTAACACAATTAAATACGTGTTTTGTGTTAAGTCATTTCAGCTGTGTCCGACTCTGCTACACCATGGACTGTAGCCCACCAGGCTCCACTGTCCATATATGAACCCCAAATCTCCTTGCTGGAGGGACTCTCAAAAGCCTTCTCCAGCACCACAGTTCAAAAGCATCAATTCTTTGGCATTCAGCCACATTTATGGTTCAACTCTCACAACCGTTCATGACTACTGGAAAAACCATAGCTTGATGATAAGGACCTTTGTTGGCAAAGTGATGTCTCTGCTTTTTATTACACGGTCTAGGTTCATCAGAGCTTGTCTTTCCTCGGACAGAAAGGAGATAAAACCAGTCAATCCTAAAGGAAATCAACCCTGATTATTCACTGGAAGGACTGATGCTGAAGCTGAAGCTGAAGCGCCAATACTTCGGCCACCTGATGCAAACAGCCGACTCAATGGAAAGATTGAGGAGAAAGGAGAAGGGGATGACAGAAAATGAGATGGTTGGATGGCGTCGCCAACTCAATGGACATCAGTTTGAGCAAACTCCAGGAGATGGTAAAGGACAGGGAAGCCTGGTGTGCTACAGTACATGGGGTCATAAAGAGTTGGATATGGCTTAGCGACTGAACAACAACAACAACCATTAAAATACAATTGGGAGATAAACCAATAAACCCACCATTACTGTGAGAGATTTTAACATATTTCAGTAATTAATAGATTCAGTGATGCCCTCCCCCCACACACACACACACAAATGGCAGTTTAAGGGATAAAAGCTGTAATACTGAAGCTTGAATACTATAATTATGCCTGCTTTAATGGCTATTAGTGGATATCTGATAGGTGATAAATGAAAAAGATCAAAGTCCAATGGCACTGCAGTCCACGGAGTTGCAAACAGTCGGACAGGACTTAGCGACTGAACAACAATACCCATCATAAGTCAAACAATGTATAGTTATCATTGATCCCCTTTCTTCCTCTTAAACATCCAATTCATTAGGCTTCCGCTTCTCATCACTTCCACCGCCGTCTCATGCCTAAATCACTCCGATAGCTTTCTAACTGGTCCCAAACCCTTTCCTGTGTTCTTTGGTCTATCTTCCATCTAAAATACAAATCAGGTCACATCAGAAACACACGCTCAAACCTTTCCAGTGACTTCCCATTTCCCCCTGCATAATTCCAAAGTTTTGGCCAACTTTCGGTCCCACACCATATCACAGGTACACTGGCCTCATTTTTGTTTCAAATTCACACCAAGCAAGTCCCCATCTTTCAGAGCACTGCACGCACTATTTCCTCTGCATGAAGGCTGTTCCTGCATGTATACCCATGGCTCATTCTTTCACTTTCTCTACACCTTTGCCCAAACATCTGCTGTAGCAAAGGAGCCGTCTCTGACTACCGACCTGTAGAAAAAGAGTATACGCACCTCTTCTTCCATAACCTTCTATCCCCCTACACATCTCTGCTCCTTTTCCATGGCACTTACCACCACAGACAGAATGTATATATTTTCTTTCTTTATTTCACTAGAATATAAAATATTTGAAAGCAAGAACTTGGTGTGTTTTTTTCCACTGAAGTAATTTCAGCATTATAGCAGTACCTGGCACAGAGTAAATACTCAATTAATCTTCATTCAATAAATTCATCAATAAAAATATTCATGATACAGCAGAGTAAACAAAGACCCCGGGATCAGACAACCTAAATTTGGATCCAGTCTTTGCCACTTGTTATCTAAATTAGGGCAAAAATCATAACCTCACTAAGATTCCATGGCGTCATCTTCAAAAAGGGATTGCAAATACCTAAATTGTAACTATAATTTTTGCAAACATAGAAATTACATATATATATAGAGAGAGATAGATTTAATATGTGAAAATTATATTGTATATAAATCACTGTGATTTATAATTAGTAGATGCTTAATAAGTAATACATGTTATTATTATTTTTTTTTTGGAGACACCTTTATACTACATCTCTCTCCATAATGATTATGCTGGATTGCAACACAAGATCCCAGAATATTGCATCAGAGAACCAGTTGCTCTGGTGAGGCTAAACAAAATTCTTTGAGTACAGCTTCAAATCTATTTTTTTTCCCTAGGTATGTTCACAGTTCTAGCATTAATCAATGATTCCATTTGCAACCACTGTAGGGAAATACTTGAGTATATAAACAGATGAACTTATTTACAGAATGATCAAAGAATCCTGTGAAACTCAGATATTACTTGAAGCATTAATTTTGTGTAAGTTGGAAAAACTGTGTTGACCACAAACAAGTTTTCCATGCATAGCATATTACAAGTCAAATAGTAACTCTGACTTCAGTTCAGTTCAGTTTAGTCACTCAGTTGTGTTTGACTCTTTGCGACCCCATGGATTGCAGAATGCCAGGCCTCCCTGTCCATCACCAACTCCTGGAGCCTACTCAAACTTATGTTCATCGCATTGGTGATACCATCCAACCAACTCATCTTCTGTCGTCCCCTTCTCCTCCTGCCTTCAATCTTTCCCAGCATCAGGGTCTTTTCCAATGAGTCAGTTCTTCCCATCAGGTGGCCAAAGTATTGGAGTTTCAGCTTCAGCATCAGTCCTCCCAATAAATATTCAGGACTGATTTCCTTTAGGGTTAACTCTGACTTAGTAGTAAGAAAACAGACAGCTATATTTGAAAATGGGCCAAAGACTTATATAGAGAACTCATCAAAGAAGATGTACAAATGGCAAACAAGCATATGTCATCAGAGAAATGGAAATGCAGACAACGAGATACCACCACACATCCATTAGAATGGCCAAAATCTGTAACACCGACAACACTAAATGCTGGCTAGGATGTGGAACAACAGAGACTCTCCCAGTTATCTTTGGGGACAATGTAAAATGGTGCAACCACTTTAAGAGATACTTTGGCAGTTTCTTACAGAACTAAGCAATTATATATCTTGGCATTTACCCCAAGGAAGTGAAAACTTAGATCCACACAAAAACCTGCACATGGGTATTGATGTCACCTTTATTCATAACTGCTCAAGTCTAGAAGCAACCAAGATACCATTCAGTAGCTGAAAGAATAAATATACTGTGGCACATCCAGACAATGAACTATTATTCAGCACTAAAAATAAGTGGGCTGTCAATCCATGAAAAGACATTAAGAAACCTTAAATGCATATTATTAAGTGAAAAAATCCCAACCTGAAAAGACTACATGCTGTATGCTTCTTATTATATGACATTCTGGAAAATACAGAACTATGGCAACAGTAAAAAGATCAATAGTTGCCAGAGATAGGAGTGAGGGGAAAAAATGGATAGATAGGCAGGGCACAGAGGACTTCTAGGTCAGTGAAAATACTCAAATCTTACAGGGATGGATACATGTCATTATACATTTGTCCATACTGAAAATCATAGGACTGAATACAATCTATCTTCTTGGAGCATCATTTTTAACATTGTGGTTGGGAGAGAGAAACAGTGTTTGAGTGAGGTAATTTGATAAAGCTTTTAAAATGTACTTCATATTAAAAAAACATAAAGACACATTACAGAGGAGAATGCATATATCAATAACTCTTTTTTCAAAATTATTTTTTCGTAAACCTCCAGAAAAGTTTAATCTGACACTTTTCTATTGACAATTACAGGTTCCACCCTCAACTTGATATAAAGAGATAAAAGGAAACAGTTAACTCTTCTCTCAACTGCTATTTAACATGGTACTAGAGGTGCTGCTGCTGCAAGTCACTTCAGTCGTGTCCGACTCTTTGTGATCCCATAGACAGCAGCCCACCAGGCTCCCCCGTCCCTGGGATTCTCCAGGCCAGAACACTGGAGTGGGTTGCCATTTCCTTCTCCAACTAGAGATTCTAGCTACCACAATAAGGCAATTTTAAAAAAAGCATTTAGACTGAGGAATGGTAAGGTAAAACTGCCTTTATTCACAGACAATATTATTGTCTATTTATAAAACATAGCACAGTAGAACTAATAATTATTTGGCAAGGTTACACAATAAAAGATCAATGTGCAAAAATCAATTCATTTCCATATACAAGGAAATAACAATCAAATATCAAAATTTACAACTGCAATAGCATCAAAAATATGAGACTAAGGCATGCTTCTGACAAGCTATAAGACCTATACACTCAAAACTACAAACACTGCTGAGAACAATGAAAGATAACATAAATATATGGGCAAGAAGCCTCACATTGATTGTTAAGATGTCAACTGTCCCCAGCTGACCTTGGGGTCGCAAAGAGTTGGACACGACTTAGCAACTGAACAACAAGACCATGAAAAGCCATGACAGCCTGGGAGAAAATATCTGAAAGTATATCTCTGATAAAAGATCTGTATCCAGAATACATGCACACACATACAAACATACACATAAATAAACATGCACTGTGCTGCATTTAAATTGTACCTCAATAAAAGTTTAAAAATCAAATCAAATTAGACAATCTCTAGTATCTGAAGGATGATCTCATAAAAATCTGTTTTAAGAAGCCCAGGATTATGCGATCCTTCAGGTCAGGGACTATGAATTTCTGTTTTTCTTTCCTTTCCACCAGGATCTGAACCACACACACAAGTCTTAACAGAACATCTCAATTTAAAAATATAATTATCTCACAAGCAAGAAGTCTGGAAGGAGAGTGTGCCAGGCTTGAAAGCTCAGTAATTTCACCAAGGATGCAAGTTCTCTCTGTCCTGGTTGGCCATCTTTAGCATTCTGGCTTTTCATTCTTATGCTTATCACCTCATTGTCAGAGAATGGCTAATGCCATAAATGGCTAATATTCTCTGGTAACAGCCTCCAAAGCAGTAAGCAATGAAGGGATGAGAGAAAGCAGTCCTCCTTCCTGTAACACTCTATTTAGATGAAATGAGACCTTTCCCAGAAGCCCCTTGGGTCACTCTCCTAGCACTGGACCAACCACTGTCAGGACAGACTGAGATTACCATAAATCTGCCCTCAACCAATTCCACACTAGGACAGTGGTTGGCCCTCAACAAAAACCAGGATTCTGTTAACAAAGAAGAAAAGAGGTAAACAACTAGTAGGCAACGGCAAGTCTTCTACCATTGTTGACTTACAATTTAAATAGAAACCTTGCAGAGCTTTTACTATTACTGATACACTCAACTCCCTATACTCTATATTCCGGAAAAAAGCATGAATATAATAAATGTGTATTAACCCATAGATAAATGGTTTCATAAACACATTTCTGGTGGTTTATAATAAACCCACTACAGTTGGGTTTAGTGTGAGAAGCCTCAGATTTATTTTATTGAGTAAGGATTTTCAACATGTTATAGAACAGTGGGAAAGTGAATATAGTAGGGATTCATGTGGATTCAAATCAGTCAGAAATTGCCAGTAAAGCTTTATCCTGTGTGACTTCAAATCCATCAGTGGCAGTTCTCTAGACTCGAAACTTCAACAAATGTCCTAAGTGACAGCTCTGGGACATGGGGGAAAAAAAAAAAACAAGCATGCCTGGATTGTAAAGAATAGGGCCTGGGACTGAAAAACCCATGAATAAATTTTGCCTCTATCAACCACTGCCTGTAGGTGATAAAACTCTTTAGTCTCTCTGGTCCTTAGTTTAATTGTATCTATGTAATGACAGAATTGGACTATTTGGTCTCTGCTGTCTCTTTATGCTCTAAAATAAAAAGAGTTGATCTCTGTTTGGTCTCTGCTGTCTCTTCTTGTTTTAGAATGTTGCCCAAAGGGCCAATATCTAGAAAAAGGAAAAAGCTATTTAAATAGATATACTTAAATTTTAGAAGCTTTTTCATATGCATCCAGACAGTAAAGGATATCATTTAATAATATAAAGTCTAAAAAAAGTTTTAATAATACAAAAATTTTCCTTTTCTATCAATTCCTAAATGATGGCTCAGATAGTGAAGAATCTGCCTGTAATGTGGGAGACCCAGCTTCAGTCTCTGGGTTGGGAAGATTCCCTAGAGAAGGGAACAGCAACCCACTCAGCATTCTTGCCTGTAAAATCACATGGACAGAGGAGCCTGGAGGGCTACAGTTCATAGGGTCACAAAGAGTCAAACATGACTGAGCAACTAATACTTTCACTTTCAAAGACAAAAAATCAGGCACTGGGTTTTTCTTTCCAATTTCTAGGATAAAAGTTGATACACTCAATCTAATAGAATCTAGTAGCAAAGGAACTTTCAGCTCAAGAGCCCAATATCAACATTCAATCTATCTTCATGTCACAAACAAAAATATCCTATAGACCTTCAGTCAATTCCCTTACATGTCATGCTTAAAATTGTGGGCTCAAGAATGTACATAACATACTTACACTTCCTATAATAGTGAAAGAAACAATAAAATAAACTAAGGAGAAAAAAAAAATTAGTCTAGCATTAAAACACCAAACACGTTAAACCAGAAATGTTTACTGTAAAATTTATTCCCTTGAAAATTAACAAATTCACACACTATTCTAAAATAATTATGTGCAACCTGAAATCATCATGAATGATTCTTGATTTACTTCTGCAGAATAACTTAAGCATAATGGAACACATCAGAATTATTCAAAAAGTAAGCAAATACCATACAAATGATCAGCATTGATCCAGAAAGACCCCCTATCCAACCATCTATTGAAGGTAGCCGTTATTTAACAAATGTTTAAACACTTCTTACGATTTTTCACAGAGGTACAATCACAAATTATTTTCCTAAGATAATATGTAAGCTCTTTAATTTTGGATGACTTTCAATATTCAAGATATTAAACAAACAAACAAAATGAGGGAAAAAAGCATCAGTCTAGCTGGGATTCCAGCCAATAAAAACTCTACTCCATGGAAAAAAGCAAGAAGTCCACAATCTCACAGTGAGGATGGAAACAATCACCCCCAAAGAGGAATGGTTGTGGATTACTGTGCAAATCACAGAGGACTGAAAAAAGAGGGAGCCTTCAGTCCAGGGTGAGTGAGCAGAGGTGACACCCTTTACAAGAGTTTTATTGAAGGATACCTGCACTGCTAAACAGCCATAGTTGACACTTTCTCTTTCATCTTATGAAAATGCTCTCAAAAGATGAGGTCATAAAGGCTTTTAACTTTGATCTTACAGACTTCCAGGCTTACTTCCCTTAATATTAATATCTGAAGCATTGCTATGACCTGTGACATCTACTCTTTCCTTTGGAATATAATTGCTTTACAATATTGTTAGTTTCTGATGTACAATGAAGTGAATCATCTGTATGCATACTTACATTCCATCCCTCTTGGACCTCTGTCCCAACCCATGTGCATCCACCCCTCTAGGTTATCACAGAACACTAAGCCGAGCTCTCTGTGCCATACAACAGCTTCCTGCTACTGCTGCTAAGTCGCTTCAGTCTTGTCCGACTCTGTGCAACCCCATAGACGGCAGCCCACCAGGCTCCCCCGTCCCTGGGATTCTCCAGGCAAGAACACTGGAGTGGGTTGCCATTTCCTTCTCCAATGCATGAAAGTGAAAAGTGAAAGGGAAGTTGCTCAGTCGTGTCTGACTCTTAGCGATCCCATGGTCTGCAGCCCACCAGGCTCCCCTGTCCCTGGGATCTTCCAGGCAAGAGTACTGGAGTGGGGTGCCATCGCCTTCTCCGAACAGCTTCCTACTAGCTATCTGTTTTACACATGGTACACACAGTAGTGCATATACGTCAATCCTGATCTCCAGTTCATCCCACCCTCCTCCTCCCACCCCTGTCTCCACATGTCCATTCCTCATGTCTGTATCTCTATTCTGCCTTGGAAATAGATTCATCTGCACCATTTTTTTCTAAACTCCACACATATGCATTAATAAACAATATTTGTTTCTCTCTTTCTGACTTTCTTTACCTTGTATGACAGACATGTCTCCTCATTTCTGAGTACCATAACTAAACTATGGCCATGTGTAATTAAACAATACATAAAAGCATCCAAGGCATATCAGTTTGTTCAAGTTATATATTTAAAAACCACTGGTTATATATAGTAGTTATCAAATACTCATTGTTGTTAAGTCCCTCAGTCATGTGCAACTCTTTGCGACCCCATGGACTGCAGCACACCAGGCTTCCCTGTCCTTTACCATCTCCTGGAGCTTGCTCAACCTCATGTTCATTGAGTCAGTGATGCCATCCAACCATCTTATGTTATAAGAATTATAAAATAAACAGAAATTTGAAGCAAGGGCATTCAGACAAAATTTAGCTAAAATGAGAGCATAAAGCTATAAGGTTTAAAGACATTCTAAGCAATCTGAAAAACAACCATAACATACTTTTAATTCTTCATTGAATAAGTATTTTAACTTCCTGTGTACGACTTTAATCTATTGTTTAATTCGGGTCAAATTGAAGTAACTCAGTTATGCACTCTGTTATATAAAAGACCCAGAGGATGAAATTACATCTCTCTTTAATAAGATCCTCTGAAATCCTATACTACAATAACTTAGCAGCCAAATTATTTTTCTTCTGTTAATGCTGATTGAGCAGTAAATAATAACTAGCAGAAAAACAAGCACGTAAAATAAAGTGTTTCACACCTTTGCTGCAGCTTTCTTAAATGACCCTGACCTACCAACAACTTTAGTATAAGCTCAAATGCAATTATCTCATCAACCTCTAAATAAAGCAATAATTCAGTGTAGTTTTCAGAGGGCTAATTTTAATGTCTAGATGTTAAAAAACCATATAGGAAAGTATTCAAATATTAGTGTTGAGGCTGAAACAAATAAAAACATCTTTCAAAGCAGTGTTCTTGTAATGACCTAGTTCAATAAGGAGCCTTAGCCCTCCCAGACTCCACTTTTGCATCTACAAAACAAAGGGTCTGCACAGTACAAACTCTAAAGGTCCCTACCACCTCTAAAACAAGTCCACTAGGCCTTCAGGATAAAGCATGGCAATATGAAAAGGAGAAAATTAGGCAAGGTATTTGATGTAAAGGTACTGCGAATATGCTTTTGAATCTTCCTAAAGGTTCTGGTGGAGCTCAGTTGGTAAAGAACCTGTCTGCAATGCAGGAGACCTGGGTTCAATTCCTGAGTTAGGAAGATTCCCTGGAGAAGGAAATGGCAACCCACTCCAGTACTCTTGCTGCGGAACCCAATGGACAGAGGAGCCTGGCAGGTTGCTGTCCATGGGGTCCCAAGAGTCGGACACAACTTAGCGACTAAACCACCACCACCACCAAAGATACTGGTATAGAAAAAACAGCAGAGACTCCAAATTCCACTTCTGCTCATTTTTTAATCAGTAGACTGAAAAAAATAAATAATTATACAATTTATAGTCCTCTGTATTTATACTCCTCTGCCCCTTTCACAACATCTCTGGTATGATCTGTGAATTAAGAGAAAACATTAATATAAAAAATGGACACATCAATTTTTTTCTTCTTACATATGAAAACTCAATGAAGGAGGAAACAGGACAGGCTCCATCTTGAAAGCAGGACTCCATCTTGGGCCGGACTGTGGACTTTGAGCTGTATGCCCAGTATCTATGGAAACGACATACCAACTGGAAAACCAGAAAACCCCCCAACCCCTAACGATGGAAGAGCCCCAGGGTTTGTACCTAGACTCTCCATCACCTAAAAGAATACCCTAACTATCTGTGTAACCAAATAAAATCATAAATTCTATTATGCTTATTGGGGTATGACCACAGGCCTATTGGTAATTGTCCACTGTTAACTACCTAGGCTTAAGGCATACGGATCACAGGTTAACTTTGATTGTATCTTTCTTTTCCTTCGTTCAGACTAGCTTCAGAGAATTTGGGGACCTGGGTTTGAGCATGTATACTTAGGGTATATAAGGTTTTCACAAAATCTGGTCGGGGGCCTTGGCTAAGAGGAGACTCTGCCTTGGCCCGCCAGTGTAATAAACTGCATTCCACTATCTGCATTGTGCTTCTGAGTGAGTTTGTTTCCTGGAACGTGTGGCTACATTTGGTGCATTGGCCGGGAAACTCCTCACTTCGAGAAGAAAAGTCCCATTTGGGACTACTCCGAGGCCTTGCGGCTCAAATCTTCTAGAAGGGGGAAGGCGCCTCCCCCTTCTGGAAGGATTCTGCTTCTCAATATTTGGACCTTTCATGTTAGCAGGTAGTGGACGGCAGCAGGGGAACTGAGCGCTCAGGTGAGGAGGAACCCACCCAGCACGGTGGAAGAGGGGGCCTGATCACCCCCCTGGGAGGGACTAGAAGGGGCATGGACCCACAGGAGCATGAGAGCAGGCGACAGCGATTGCTTGGTACCCAGGTTGACGAGTGTGTTAGAGCTTAGGAAGGAAATTTGTGAATGTCATTTAGAAGGTGGTGTCCACGCTCTCTTTGGGAAAATTATTACCAAGCAATCGCCAGGAGATTGTTTGGAGAAGAGACTTGGTGTTTGTGTGCTCATACTCTTCCCTCCCCAAGGAGGTGTCCCATCTGCTGTAAAATTCTTGACCCTCTCAGAACTTTCAAGAAAGAAGGACGGGGATACATAAATGAGTTCGAATTGGCTTTTCCAGAGATGGCCTGGGACGTGGTATATTTAACCCATCTGTGTTTTCTTCCAGACCTGATCATATCCACCAAGGCAGAACAGACTTTAAAAGTTAAGGGAGAAACAGTCTTGGGCCATGTGGTGTTCTGATTCTGCCGCGCTGACCAGCAGGTGAAGACATGCTGATCCCCCTTCTCCCTCTGGGATCTGGCAGGTAAGGCTCTTCTCACCCCAATTAGGAAGGAGGCGGAATGGAAATTTAAGTGTTTCACTGAGTGGAAATATCAGAAGTACATAGGGTACCGAGAACTTCGTAGACAGAACGAAAAGGAAAAGTAGAAGAAGGCAGAGAAGGTAAGCAAGATGAGGGGAAGTGAATCTAAGGCAACTGTATTGGAGTCCATGACATCACTCATTATCAGAGAAATGCAAATCAAAACCACTATGAGGTACCATTTCACACCAGTCAGAATGGCTGCGATCCAAAAGTCTACAAATAATCAATGCTGGAGAGGGTGTGGAGAAAAGGGAACCCTCTTACACTGTTGGTGGGAATGCAAACTAGTACAGCCACTATGGAGAACAGTGTGGAGATTCCTTAAAAATCTGGAAATAGAACTGCCTTATGATCCAGCAATCCCACTGCTGGGCATACACACTGAGGAAACCAGAAGGGAAAGAGACACGTGTACCCCAATGTTCATCGCAGCACGGTTTATAATAGCCAGGACATGGAAGCAACCTAGATGTCCATCAGCAGATGAATGGATAAGAAAGCAGTGGTACATATACACAATGGAGTATTACTCAGCCATTAAGAAGAATACATTTGAATCAGTTCTAATGAGGTGGATGAAACTGGAGCCTATTATACAGAGTGAAGTAAGCCAGAAGGAAAAACATAAATACAGTATACTAACGCATATATATGGAATTTAGAAAGATGGTAACAATAACCTGGTGTACGAGATAGCAAAAGAGACACTGATGTACAGAACAGTCTTATGGACTCTGTGGGAGAGGGAGAGGGTGGGAAGATTTGGGAGAGTGACATTGAAACATGTAGAATATCATGTAAGAAACGAGTTGCCAGTCCAGGTTCGATGCGCGATACTGGATGCTTGGGGCTGGTGCACTGGGATGACCCAGAGGGATGGTGTGGGGAGGGAGGAGGGAGGAGGGTTCAGGATGGGGAACACATGTATGCCTGTGGCGGATTCATTTTGATATTTGGCAAAACTAATACAATTATGTAAAGTTTAAAAATAAAATAAAATTTAAAAGAAAAAAAATTTAAAGAAGGGATTTGGAGGAGACTGTGGGGTGAAGATGACACCTAACCAACTTCACATACTCTGTGCGGTCAGATGGTCCCCTATGGGATAGGATGGCCACCAGAGAACACCATGAACTTAAAAATAGTGGAAGCAGTCTGTACAGTAGTCACAGGAGAGCCAGGACACCCGGATCAATATCCATATATTGACTCATGGCTAAGGTTAGCTCAAGACCCTCCTACTTGGACAAGGTTCTATATCCAGAAGGGAAAGGGAAAAATATTAATGGCACAAAAATTGACTGATGATAAAAAAGGAAATTCTACAGGATTTGGATGGGGATGACCTGACCCCTCCCCCATACCGGATAATGATGCACCCGCCTCCCAGAGCTCCACCAGGACCGGAGGCCGCCTTAATGCCCTATCCAGGGCCAGGTGAAGTTCCTGCAGCAACCGCTGCTCTTCCGCCAGCTCTCCTGGATATCGTAGAGCCGCCGTTCTGGCAGGCTCTGATCACAGTGATGGAGGCCTCTTGTCAATGCCCCCAGGATTCCACCTCAGCCAGACCTCCTAGATTGAATCCACCTCTCCTAATGAGTACTTATGGAAAGGGGAAGAAAACACAGGAATTAGACAGAGGCTGCACTCCCCAAGGAATAGGGGGAAAGAACCCCACTACAGATGCCCCTCAGAGAGCTACAACAGCCTCCAGTTCTGGACACCTGTGGGCACTACCATCAGCCCCCTGTAGCCTATTATTACCAGCCATTTTCCTCTATGGATATATTAAACTGGCAGAGACATGCTCCACCGTACTCAGGGGAGCCAAAAGCCATGATTAGGCTAATGGAGACTATTTATCAAACCCACCACCCTACATGGGATGACATAATCCAACTACTAGTCTCCCTTTTCAACACTGAGAAAAGACACAGGATCCTAACTGAGGCCAGAGAATGGTTAAGAGAAATGGCACGTGAGGGTACTACAAACCTGCAGCGGTGGGCAGAACTAGCCACCCCGGATGAGAGGCCCAACTGGGACTGTAACACAGAGGAGGGAGGGGCCACCTGGAGAGATATTGAGTGGCTATTTCACAAGGTCTCAAGAGGGGGCCCGAAAACCTATGGGTATGGCAAAACCCTCTGAAGTGATTCAAAGGGAAAGCGAATTACCCTCTGAGTTGTACAAAAGACTGTGTGAGGCCTGTAGACTTTATATGCCAATAGATCCAGAGGCTGCTGGATCTCAGATGGTGATAAATGCAGCCTTTGTGTCTTAAGCCTACCCTGAATATGTCACCAATTCATGACTCATGATTTTTATACATACCTGAAAACCCAATACCTTTGTTGGGAAGGGATTTGCTGTCTAAATTGGAGGCACAAATGACCTTCCCCACATGAAAGACCCACTCTTCAAGTGGGGTCAATCGCCTATTTAGTCTTCCTCTCAGTAACCCCTCAAGGTGAATGGAGGTTGCACGATCTCCCAGAAGGGAAACTGGATGGGCTAAACAGTCGAGACAGAGAGTTAACTCAACAATTCCCTGAGGTCTGGGTGGAAAACAACCCCTCCAGGGTTGCAAAACAAGTCCCACTGGTAATAGAACTCAAACCCAGTACAATTACGTCAGCACCCACCTTGGGCCTGCCAGACCTTGCTGAGCCGTTTACACTTTACGTGACTGAAAAGGACAAGGTGGTTATGGGAAGGTTGTCCCAGACTATGGGGACATGGGACAGACCTGTGGCTTATCTCCCGAAACCACTGGACAATGGTGCCCCTGGGTGGCTGGGATGCTTAAGGGCAGTTGCTGCAGTTACCTTACTGGTCCAAGAGGCAACCAAGCTGACTTTGGGCCAAGATTTGATCATAAAAGTCCCACATGAGGTCAACACTCTCCTGCGAGGGGACCCCCATAAATGGCTGTCAACATCCCAGATTACTCAATACCAGGGACTGTTAGGTGAGAACCCACATGTTACTATTGAGCCTTGTCAGGCCTTGAATCCGGCCACTCTCCTTCCTGTGGGAGAAGGTGGGCCCTCACATGATTGCAAGGAAATGTGCCAGCAGACCTGACTTAGAGACCAGCCAATCCCAGACCCAGATTTGGTCCTGTACACCAATGGCACCAGCCTGGTGAAACAAGGACGACTGTCAGGATATGCAGTAGTCATGGAAGAAACCATCACTGAGGCTAGCTCTCTGCCATCACACTGGTCTGCTCAAGGGGCCGAACTATATGCTCTAATCCGTGCCCTCCAGCTGACAAAAGGTAAGAAGACAAATATTTACACAGACTCGAGGTATGCTTTTGCCACACTACATGTACACAGGGCTCTGTACAGGAGAGATGCCTTTTGACAGCTAGTGAAAAGATATTAAAAATAAGGAAGAAATTAAGACCCTATTAGATGCTGCCTGGGAACCAGAAAAGATTGCAGACATACACTGCTGAGGACATCAAAAAGAGGATACCCGCTGGGCTCGGGGAAATAGACTGGCAGATAAGACCACTAAACAAGCAGCTGAGAGATTGGGGGTTACAAGTGAAGCCCCTATTAAAGCTCTCGTATTGGTGGAGCTGCCTGAGCTAAGGCTGGACTCTCCAAAATACACTGAAGCCCAAAGCGGAAGGGGCCATCAAAACTGAAAAGGGATGGTGGGAATTGCCAGGTGGCAAATTATTGGTACCGGAGGAGCTGGCACCCACTCTGGTAAGCCAAACACACCAAGCGACCCACCTAGGCCATGATAAACTGGAAGAGCTAATTTGAAAATATTTCTTGGTTCCCCGCCTCTCTTCCTTATACAGGACAGAATCTCAGACTGTACTGCCTGCTCACAGATCAATGCTGCCTCTCGGCACAGACAGAAACTTCTGGGGATTCAGCTAAAAGGCACGTTGCCCTCTGAACACCTGTAAGTGGACTTCATTGAAATGAAACCTCACAGACACAACCATTACCTGCTGGTCATGGTATGTACCATGTACATGTAACATGTACCATGTTCTCGGTATGGGTAGAAGCTTTTCCTACCTGGACTGAAAGAGCATCAGAAGTAGCCTGGTGCCTGCTTAGGGATATAGTTCCCAGATTTGGATTTCCTACCAGCATTGGATCGGACAATGGTCCGGCTTTCATAGATGATTTAGTACAAGTAAGCAAAACGTTTTAAACATCAAGTGGAAATTACATACAGCATATAGGACCCAGAGTTCTGGGATGGTGGAAGGAACAAACCAGACACTTGAAGAGACACTCTCCAAGTGGATCATAGAGACTGACTGCTCCTGGGTGGACTTGTTTCTGATGGCTCTGCTCAAACTCAGGATGACCCCATGGTCCCATAGCTATTCTCCATACGAAATTGTGTATGGGAGGCCCCCTCCCATAATAAAACAGGTGTCAACAAATTTGTCTCAGGGATGGGGAGATGAGATTTCACAGCAGATGGAACAACTGGGTAAAGTAATAAATCAGGTAACTAAGTTTGTACAAGAGAGGGTGGGCCATTCCCCCTTGGGGACCAGATACACGAATTTGTGCCCGTGGATCAGGTGTGGGTCAAGGATTATAAACACGACTCCATGGCCCCACATTGGAAGGGTCCATACACTGTTGTTCTAACCACCCTTCTGGCAGTTAAAGTTGCAGGTGTCACTCCCTGGATCAACCACATGAGCATGAAGAGACATACCACGCAGACCCAGAAAACGCTGAGTGGACTGTGCAGAGGGACCCCATTGACCCTCGGGAGACTAAGATCATCCTTAAGAAGAAGAAGGAAAAGAAGATCCCGGATGAGCCCCTTCAGGATCAAGCCGCATAATCAACTCCTGCTGTTTGGCCTCATCAACGTGATTTTGAATTTAACTTCCATTTCAACTCAGGACAATGTTTTCATCTCTAGGACACATTCCTGCATGGACTTCCACAAGACCTCCAACTGCTGGGTATGTGCGGCTATGCCTCTGTCTATGATGGATGGACTTCCTTGGTGGTTTTTACCGCTCCACCAAGGAGATTTTAAACCACTCTGCTCTTTTCTGGGATGCCACAACAGACTTTCCTTTCTCTTGTCAGTCATAATCTCTCCCTGCTCTCTTGGTGTAAGCCAGACCTACAGTCAGTAGACTCGGGTCACGGGGTTACATTTGATGTAAACACCAGTTTCATAGGAGTAACAAAAGCCTATACCTCATATTTAAAGAAAAAAAAGGAAAAAAGCTCTCCCTGACCAGCAAGGCATAACATGCCTCTAACATCCAAGTCTGGGATGAATATTTCTCGATGACTCCAGAAAAGGGTCAATTAATTAATTACTCCCGTTGTTATATGCTGGAAACAAAAAGAACAAAGGGTAGGGTTTGTTGACCATTCCTTACACCCAAAAGAACTAAAAGATATGGGGTATCTATCCCCCAAACAGTGTAAATGAACATTCGAGGTCACATACCACCCCAACCAGTCCATCCATTGGCCAGGCTCTGATTGGACATGTAACCCTGGAATCCACTGGGTGGCACCCAAGGGAATCCAATGGCTTTGTGGGCCTACCTTTTGGCCTTGGTTACCAGTTGGCTGGGTAGACTGCTGCACACGGGTTTACTTTTGCCTGTGGTAGCCTAAAGCCTAACCTACAACAAGCCCTGGTAAATCTACTTTATTTACATGCTAGGTGGACAAGGTCTGTGTTTCAATGGTATGAGTAGGCTGCTGCTGCTGCTAAGTCGCTTCAGTCGTGTCCGACTATGCGACCCCATAGACGGCAGCCCACCAGGCTTCCCTGTCCCTGGGATTCTCCAGGCAAGAACACTGGAGTGGGTTGCCATTTCCTTCTCCAATGCATGAAAGTGAAAAGTGAAAGTGAAGTCGCTCAGTCGTGTCTGACTCTTCAAGATCCCATGGACTGCAGCCTACTAGGCTCCTCCATCCATGGGATTCCCCAGGCAAGAGTACTGGAGTGGGGTGCCACTGCCTTCTCCATATGAGTATATTGCTGCCTTATTTGTACCTTCTACAGGGACAACAAATATTATGATTAAAGTAGAAGCCTTGACTAATTTCACAAAACAGGCCCTCCTAGGTAGTGCTAAAGCCATCCAAGCCTTAAATGAAGAACAAATCCAAATGAGAAAAGTGGTAATTCAAAATAGAATGGCTTTGGACATGCTCACAGCTGCTCAAGGATGGACCTGTGCTATAATTAAGGTTGAATGTTGTGTATATATTGCTGATTTATCTGGCAATGTATCAGCTGCTTTAGATGACATGAAAAACCAGGTAAAAGCAATGTCAAATGAAAACATTCCTTTCTGGACTTCAGTCCTATCTTGGATGAAGGGTGAATGGTGGAAAACTATATTTACCATTGTTATAGTTGCCTGGATAGTTCTGCTTTGTGGACCCTGCATTTTACAATGTACTATGAACTTTGTAACCCAAAGGTTGGTGTCGTTCTCCCAAATTGGTGGTCAGAGAGCCAGGGTGCAATATATCCCTATGAGTGATGCTCATAGTATGAGTTAAGAGCATCAAGAGGGGGAATGAAGGAGGAAACAGACAGAACAGGCTCCATCTTGAAAGCAGAACTCCATCTTGGGCCGGACTGCGGACTTTGACTATATGCTCAGTATCTATGGAAACAACATACCAACTGGAAAACCATAGCCCCCCACCTCCTGACCCCCAGCTCCACCATGGAAGAGCCCCAGGGCTCGTACCTAGACTCTATATAGCCTAAAAGAATACCCTAATTATCTGTGTAACAGAATAGAATCATAAATTCTGCTATGCTTACTGGGGTGTGACCACAGGCCTATTGATAATTGTCTACTGTTAATTGCCTAGGCTTAAGGCATACAAATCATGGGTTTAAGGCATACGAATCATGGGTTAACTTTGACTATATCTTTCTTTTCGTTTGCTTAGACTAGCTTCAGAGAATTTGGGGAGCTGGGTTTGAGCATGTACACTTAGGGTATATAAGGTTTTCACAAAAACTGGTCGGGGGTCTTGGCTAAGAGGAGACTCTGCCTTGGGCCCGCCAGTGTAATAAACTGCACTCCACTATCTGCATTGTGCTTCTGAGTGAGTTTGTTTCCCGGAATGCGTGGCTACAACAAAAACATTTCCATTTTGTTGTTGTTGTTGTTACTGTTGAAGGCTCAAACCAGGGTGGAGGGCTGAAAGATGATTAGTGCATTTTCTCAGAAGATTCACCAGCAGTTAATATTGTCAGCTCAGGAGCCAGGCTGCTGCTGCTGCTGCTGCTGCTGCTGCTGCTGCTGCCTGAGTTCAAATCCTGGCCCGCACTCACTAGCTGAGAGACTCCCTCATCTGTAAACTGGGAGATAATGATAGTGCCCAAGTCATCAAGCTGTTGTGAGAATTAAATGAGTTGATATTAATAAAGCACTCAGAAAGCCCAAGTGAGGACTTCACACATGTCAGCTGTGAACACGTGGAACTCACAGGCTAGTTACAACCCACTGGCCACACATGTTGTTTCACAACAGTTTAGGGAAAACAACAAAAGCTAAAGAAGCAGGCAGTATTTGTTTTTCCTTTTTAATTCTTGTTTACTTTTTTCTGCAGACCTTTTCCCACCACGCTAAGAGTTTTAACATCAACTTTAACATGAACTTTAACATGAACTTCTCTCCTGCCAAGACTTTTAACATGAACTTCTTCCCATAGTAACCCTTACAAGGGTGTCCGCATCCTAAAGATGTCTAAGCAGAGAAATCAACCCTCCATCAAAGAAGACACTGAACAACAGGATTCTGTGTACTTTGAGACAAGTACTTTCTCCATCCAACTCTATAGTCAAATTTGACCCAATCCCATCTAAATAAATAGGCTCTTCTTTTTGTTGGTTGTGTTGATAGCCAAAGAAAACAGAGCAAGCAGTTCCTTCCTAAGATGAGGGGCATTTTCATTAACCAAAAAATGTTTATTTTTCTCTTGTCTCTTCTTAATGGTTTTGATGCAAAAAAAAAAATAAACTTTCCATGTTCAGTTGTAAGTCCTAGCCAGTATGACCGACTTTGCTAAAGGAAACCTGAAAACGTCACAATAATCTATGTACTGAGTTCTAGGAGATCTCTACCACTACAATATTGTAAAGTAATTAGCCTCCAATTAAAATAAATAAATTTATATTTAAGAAAATAATGCCTTTTGGTGATCTTCTTTATACTACTAAAGCATTTAATCCTATCATGCTTCCATTTCACTTCTTGATCTTTCTTTCTACGGAACTGCAAAAAAGAAAGTCATCCAGGGAGAACACCTTAGAGTACCCAAGGGCACAGGCATAGTCTAGCATTTTCAGTCAGAGGATCAATACCTCCCTCATCCCCACGTCACCTTCTTCATTCTGACCTCTGCTGACCCCCTCCCTCTGTGACAACTTGAGTCTATTCTCCATTGAGTCCTTCTCCCCACTCACCAACCACACACAATTCTCTTCTAATTTGAAAAAGGTGCTCCCTTCAATTACTATTCTGTGCTGCTTCTTTCAAAACACATGCTTCCTCTTACTTTCTCAACATCTTTTCTGTGTTGAACCTCTAAGATGTCTCTATCTGCCACAAATCAAACAGCACTGTATCCTGAAGGGCCACCAATGGCCTTCTAATCAGCAAATGAAAAAGCTTTGTTCTCAGTCCCCATTCTACTTGTCTTCTTGAAATGTCAGAAAGTGATAACCAATACCTTCTAAAAATTATGCTTGGTCATTGGCTCTGCAGGCAGGGTTACCCTGACCTCCTCCTGTTTCCCTATCTCAGTCTCTCCAGATCCATCTTCCTCCTTCCACTCCACAAACATGGTGTTCGCCCAGGTGTATCCTCACCTGGGAGCTGTTCTCCCAGGTGTATCCAGGGTGTATCCTTCCGTCCTTTTTGGTGGCTGTCATTTAGTCACTAAGTTGTGTCCGAATCTTTTGCAGCCCCATGAACAGAGAGCCCAGCAGGCTCCTCTGTCCATGGGATTTCCCAGCAAAAATACTAGAGTGGGTAGCTCTTTACTTTTCCAGGAGATCTTCTTGACGGAGGGGTTGAACGCACTTCTGCATTGGCAGGCGAATTCTTTACCACTGAGCCACCAGGGAAGCCCTTCTGTCCTTTAGCCAGCTATAATTTCCCCTTAGGTACAACATCTTTAAAAATACTCTTTTGCTCTCTCCGACCAGCCTAGACATCCCCTCATGGCACAACAGAGCCAGTTGCTAGTTTGACAGGTTCTCAAAAGTTATAAATTCAAACACATCTTTCTGGTTACTGAAATAACCGACACTTGCTCTTGAACTCTCTTACTGGTACCCGCTAAGCCTGAAACTCTAGGATAAACCTTGCTTTTTCCCTCTCCACATCTACCACTCACCTTCCTCCTATTAACCCTGTTGGTTAATTATCCAAGTTCAGTAAAGTTTTTTTCAAGTTCTTTTTATTGAACTCTCTCCTAGCTTTCTTTCAACTATTAGACCAGGAGCTGGCTCAGTGTGATCCACAACCTGCCATTTGTTTATGTACATAAAGTTTTATTAGACCACAGCAATGCCCATTCATGTATGTGTTACATATGGCTGCTCTTACACTCCACCAGCACAGGTGAGGAGCTGCACAGAGACTGTATGGCCAGAAAACTCAAAAGTATTTACTGTCTTGACTTTTACCAAAAAAAGTTTGCTGCCCCTGGTTGAGGCCTTTTTCAGCTCACACATAAACTGCTTCAAGGGCCCCTAAACCATCTTCCATGCCAAGTTTCACACTTTCACTAATCTTCCTACCATCTGGTTAATTTTCCTAAAACATCATTTTAAAAATATTATTCTCTTGCTCAAAAATTATGGGACTTTCCATTATGTCCAAGATAAAAGTCCAAAGGCAGAGCAGCATCTCATGTAACTCTGTACTTTATGTTGTGACGAGCACCTTGCTGGACACCAAGCACCTTGTAAATACAGAAGTTTGGCTTCAAAGACTCTTTTGAGTATGGTCTCAGGACTTCCTAGCCTGAGTTCCCGCTGCTCTGCATCTTTATCCCCAAAAAGTTTCTGATTCAGTCATTCTAATCCATCTACAGTTCCAAGGCAGGCTTTACTGCCTTATATTTTGCACTTCTGAGTCTTCATTCTTACTATTCACCAGACCAGGACAGGTCCTTTTGTGTCCACACAATTCCATCCTTTCTTTCAAGATCAAATTAAGGTATGACCTAACCTATCTAGAATTCCTTTCTTGGTCTTTCTGAAACAGACTTTCCCTGTTGATAGCAGAGTACTTTGTATTTTATACAGCTAACCTGGCAATGTTGTTTTGTTTTCTTGCTTAAATTCTGTATTATCATGTGCTTGCCTTTCATCCCATCTCCCTCAATAAGTTAACATAGCACATTATATTAAATGTTCAGGTAAACCTCCTCAAATATTTTTCAGGGAATAAATTTGTAAACAAATGGCTCACTAAAGGCAGATCTGTGATTCTTGGCTGCCCCCAGAAAACATCTGTCCATATCTAGGGACATTTTTGACTGACTAAAGAGAAGAAGTAGGGGAGGGAAGAAGGTGCTACTGACATCTAGTGGGTGGATACCAGAAATGCTTCTAAACATCACCCAATGCGCAGGACACTCCCCCTACTACAAAGAATTATCCTGTCTAAATAGGTTAGACACTCAACAATGCTGAAGGTGAGTATCCCTGATGTAGTTCAATCCTTTACTAACCTGGGATCCTAGAAACATTGTATCTACAAACATAGCAATAAGAAAATACTACTTGTTGAGTACTTTCTTCTAACTTTGTAACTCTGACAGAAAAGGTCAGTTTTCATTTCAATTCCAAAAAAAGGTAATGCCAAAGAACGTTCAAACTATTGTACAATTGCATTCATTTCACATGTGAGCAAGGTAATGCTCAAAATCCTTCGAGCTAGGCTTCAGCAGAACGTGAACTGAGAACTTTCAGATGCACCAGTTGGATTTAGAAAACGCAGAAGAGCCAGAGATTAAATTGCCAACATCCGCTGGATAACAGAAAAAGCAAAGGAATTCAAAGAAAAAAATCTACTTCTGCTTCACTGACTGTGCTAAAGCCTTTGACTGTATGGATCACAACAAACTGTGGAAAATTCTTCAAGAGATGGGAATACCAGACCGCCTTACCTACTTCCTGAGAAACTTGTATGCAGATCAAGAAGCAACAGTTAGAACAGGACGTGGAACATGGGCTGGTTCCAAATTGGGGAAGGAAGGAAGGAATTTATCAAGGCTGTATATTGTTACCCTGCTTATTTAACTTATATGCAGAGTACATCATGTGAAATGCCCAGCTGGATGAAGCACAAGCTGGAATCAACACTGCTGGGAAAAATATCAACAATCTCAGATATGCAGATGATACCACTCTAATGGCAGAAAGTAAAGAAGAACTAAAGAGCCTCTTGATGAGGATGAAAGTAGAGAGTGAAAAAGCTGGCTTAAAACTCAACATTCAAAAATTGAATCATGGCATCCAGTCATCACTTCATGGCAAATAGATGGGGAAAAAGTAGAAACAGTGATAGAATTTATTTTCTTGGCTCCAGAATCACTGCAGACAGTGACTGTACCCATGAAATTAAATGACACTTGCTCCTTGGAAGAAAAGCTATGACAACTTCAGTTCAGTTCAGTTCAGTCGCTCAGTCACGTCCAACTCTTTGCAACCCCATGAATTGCAGCATGCCAGGCCTCCCTGTCCATCACCAATTCCCGGAGTTCACTCAAACTCACATCCATGGAGTTGGAGATGCCATCCAGCCATCTCATCCTCTGTCGTCCCCTTCTCCTCCTGCCCCCAATCCCTCCCAGCATCAGAGTCTTTTCCAATGAGTCAACTCTTTGCATGATGTGGCCAAAGTACCAGAGTTTCAGCTTTAGCATCATTCCTTCCAAAGAACACCCAGGACCGATCTCCTTTAGAATGGACTGGTTATGACAACTTAGAGTGTATTAAAAGGCAAGACTGTATGGTCAAAGTTATGGTTTCCCAGTGGTCTTGTATGGACCATAAAGAGGGCTGATGCTTTAGAAATGTGGTGCTGGAGAAGATTCTTGGGAGTCCCTTGGAGAGCAAAGTGATCAAACCAATCTTTGGGAAATCAACCCAGAATATTCACTGGAAGGATTAGCGCTGAAGCTGAAGCTCCAACACTTTGGCCACCTGATGCAAAGCCTGACTCATTGGAAAACACCCTGATGCTGGGAAAGATTGATGGCAGGAGGAGAAGAGGGCAACAGAGGACTAGATGATTGGATGGCAATTCCAACTCCATGGACATAAGTTTGAGTAAATTCCAAGAGATAATGAAGGACAGGGAAGCCTGGCGTGCTGCAGTCCATGGGGGCACAATGAGTCGGACATGACTCATGAGTTGTTCAGCTTGTTGTTCAGAACAACTTTGATAGAAAATAAAGAAGTGAATGATGTTTGAATACCTATTTGGCTATAAGCTAGCTTCCAGTAACCCAGATATAATATTTGATCATTGGGAAACTTGAAATAAGAGAATTCACTGGCTTTGGTAACATATACTAACTGTGGCATAAGTCAGTGCTTACAGGTGTTATGGTTATGCTTGTGTTAGGATCAAGCTGCTATCTTATGTAAACTGTCATTTGTAAACGTGAATGCCCTAGAGTTCAGTCCTTTCAATTTATCTCTATCTAGATTTAATCTCTTGGTGATATCAACCAATAACAGTTCTTTAAACATCATCAATACCCTGAAGCCTCCCAAATTTATATTTCAAGTTCAACCTTCTCTCCCAGGTTCCAAATGGTTACAACTGACTCCCCACTCATTTTTCAAATAATAGGTAAAATGTATTATGTCCCTTTTAATCCAGTTGCTTTAATACTTTCCTGGAAAGCTGTCCCTCATGCAGGGACTCCACAATTCAATCTTCCTCCATCTTGGAGCCCAGCCATCTTTACCTGTCACCTCCTCCTCATTTTCCAAACACTAGGCAAACATAGAGACTACAGAATCAGGCACAGGTTTCTCACTGCCTCAGTCTGGAAATAACACGCACATCACTTTCCTTAAATTAGCTATACCACCCTGTCTAAGGGTAAGGAGTCCAGGAAGGATAGTCCCAGATGCACCAGAAAAAAGTATGAAACAGAACTGGTGAAAGCATAGCAATGACTCTGTTGCAGGGTCTAAAACTGAACTCCTGATCTCCAGCCTCAACCTATTCTTTCTAACTCATTCCATCTCAGTAAATGCCAAACCCCATCCTTCCCACTGCTCAGGACAAAGACCTGGAAGTCAAGGTCTTTCCCTCATAATCCACATCCAACCTGTCAGCAAGTCCTCTCAGCTCTAGGTTCAAACCATATCCCGAATTCAACCATGTCTCACTACTTCTACTGTTATCTTGTCCATTTCACATCTGAATGTTTAGAACAGCCCTGTTTCTACTCTTGACCTCAAAGAGACCATTTTCAACACAGCAGACATTTTGATCTTTTAAAAACTTAAGTCCCATCATGACATCCCTAAGCTCACCCTCAAATTGTTTCCCGTGTAACTCAGAGAAAAGCTCAAGCTCTTACAATGGCCCACACAATCTGTACAACATGTCTACACAATCTGTCTCCTTACCTGCACGCTCCCATCATGATCACTTCCTTATCTCCCCCCTTGACTATCCCACTACTGGCACCAACACTGGCCTCCTTTCTATTTCTTAACTATATCAGGCATGGTGCCATCTCACTTTTTTCATAGTTACTATTCCTGCTAACAAAAACTCACTTTCCCCAGATGCGCAGGTGGCTCCTTCAAGTCTTTGCACAATGCCATCTTCTCAGTGACAGCCTCAGTTCAGTTCAGCTGCTCAATTGTGTCCAACTCTTTGTGACCCCATGGACTGCAGCACGCCAAGCTTCCCTGTCCTTCACCAACTCCTGGAGCTTGCCCAAACTCATGTCCATCAAGTCAGTGATGCCAATCAACCATATCATCCTCTGTCATCCCCTTCTCCTCCTGCCTTCAATCTTTCCCAGTATCGTGGGCTTTTCCGAGTTAGTTATTCACATCAGGTGGCCAAACTATTGGAGCTTCAGCATCAGTCCTTCCAGTGAATATTCAGGACTGATTTCCTTTAGGAAGCCCCCTGACTACTCTTCAAAGCCCACACTTTGCCCCATCCACACACCTTAGCTCCAGAATGTCCTGTCCCTCTCCCTGCTTTATTTGGTTTTGCTGCATGCACTATTACTTTCTAGTATCTAATATTGTTTTCCTGTTCATCTCTCCCTGCTAAAGTATAATAAACTCCATGAGAATCATATTTGTCTATTTTGTCCACCGAGTATCTCCAACATTTAAAACCATGCTTCAAATATAGCAGCTCCTCACAAATATTCATTGAGTAAATTAGTAGCCATTGCCCAAATCTCATTTTAAACTACTGGTAACTTTAGAACTTAACAACTTACAACCATATATTAAGCTAAAACTCGGGCAGGACAGAAATTGTAATATACTCATCATTTCAACTTTAGCAAAATTCCTGACAGAGAGTAAACAGTAATTATTGGTTTAATTGAATCTGTTGAATTATTACCAATTTTAATACATTCTGCTTATCCATGTTTTAAAGATTTAGCCATGACAATTGTGTGGCTGACTTGTAATCATAGTGGAATAACTTACATTTCCCTCCATATTTTAAAAATCTTTTCCTTTTGGTTAAGTAATTTGAGTCAACTCTTTGCATGAGGTGGCCAAAGTATTGGAGGGCCACTCATTGGAAAAGACCCTGATGCTGGGAGGGATTGGGGGCAGGAGGAGAAGGGGATGATAGAGGATGGGATGGCTGGATGGCATCACCGACTCAATGGACATGAGTTTGCGTAAACTCTGGGAGCTGGTGATGGACAGGGAGGCCTGGCATGCTGTGATTCATGGGGTCACAAAGAGTTGGACACGACTGAGCGACTGAGCTGAACTGGACTGAAGTAATTTGAAATCAAGTTGCATTGTGACAAGGTTGTGACAGCCAGAAAGCTGTGATGATGGAGTGTGAGCTTGCCAGCTCTTATTCCAGAATCCATGCTGCTGCACACATTGTCTTACCTGCTTTCACCAACGTAAATGGTTTTCGGATGCTTCAGTACATCTGATGTCTTAAAGACACTACCTGGTAATTTCACCATTTAGGTACTCTATTATCTAATTGCAAAGTAAAGCTATAATTGATAACTGGGAGCTACATCAATTCTGAAACTGACTCAACTTTAAGCAGAATTCTGTTGAATTCTGAAGTACATTGTCCAGTTCGATGCTATAAAAATTACATGTTATAAATATGGTTCTTTTGACTAATTAAAAGGCCAAGTTCTTCCAAACAGATTTGTAGCCTCAAAATGAATAAGCTGATCTTGGCTATAACTGAATAAAATACACTGTGTGCATGATGCTTAAATTGATTAGACTATCCAAGATAAAAAACAATAGAAGACTAATAGGATTTCTAGATATTGATAATGCTACACTATCAAAAATGAAAAAGTGATTTTAAACTGAAACTAATAAAAATAATTCTTTTCTTGCATAGAGTTGAAACACTGATAGAAGTTGTTGATTCTGAAGCTCTATATCTAGGTGGAGAGTTTGTTGGTATATTCAATTCCATACAACAGTTAAAAACCTATCCAAATAGCTCAGAGAGCAGTCCAGGTTTTAAAGATGATCTAGTGGCTACAGGCAAAAATGATATTGTAGAATCTCTAAGAACAAAGAACTGAGGAATAATTCTAAAGTCATTTGGTAGTCCAGGGGTGAAAAACAGAAAGAAAAGAGGTTAGTTTATTAAGCTAACTCTGGAATTTTCATATGCATTATTAAATTAGCAGATTTGATGCAAGAAAATAAACACTAGTAATGCCTACATATATATATATATATATATATATGAACTTCTAAAAATACTTTTGAAACACATGATGTAAAATATGGATCCAAGGGATGTGACTTAATTTAGACTTCACTAATTGAAATATGTCATCAGTAATGTAAGTTAACTGATTCAGTAATAATGTAGGAAAATTCAGGCCCTTAATGTTTAATATTAGGGAATGCAATTGCATCATAAACTGTAATTCATTTTACCTCATTTTATTTAGTAAACACTAACATTTTACTATGTAACATGTAGTACTTGAACTTATAAACAATATTTTTTAAAACCTTCTAGCTTGATGGTAAATTTAGGCCAAGTGCCCTCTCACTTTGATATGAATAAGTCAGACTAGAAAAAATCGGTGGAAATCTTTTAAAAAGACTAAAATTTGTCAATGTGTAAGGATACTCTAGGAGCTATAAAAACATAAATACTGATTAGTCATTATTTGAATACAAAGAATATAATATATTTTAGAGTATCAAAGGTATTTCTGATTGTTAGTATAAATACTGCTCTGCATAATCTATATTCATGTTTATTTCTACTAATAAGAGCAACATGTCATTAAAAACTGTAGTGAGCTATAACTGGATATAACAAACTGCTTCTAAGTAATTATAAAGTTCTAATAAAGAACTTCAAATATGAAAGTTAAATTTTACTTTGTTTACCCCTTAAAATTTCCTAGATCCTCTAAACCAGACTGCAAAAAGTAATCCAGATAAGTGCAAAAAAAAAAAAAAATAAGGACCAAAATTTGTTTTCATCACGTGCTGTTAAAAACTAGTGTTACATGTTATACACAACTGTTTTAAATAAGTGATATATGAATTCATGAGTCAGTAATCCATTCTGAGAATAATATCTTGGCTTTCTAAAATTTGTCAGGCTATTCACTAACATACCTTACTAACAGTATATAAGAGCTTTGAAGAAAACATTTATTGAATGTCAGTAAGAATTGTGCTAAGAAGGAAGGATACAAGATGATCAAGACCCATTATTACTCTTAAGTAGTTTATAATCTAGTAGGGAGGCAAATAAACAGATAAGATTTCAGCTCTGTGGGGTAAGTCCTGGGGTAGAGAGGTAAATGCCAAAGGGTACAGCAGCACAGCGCAGGGGGCCCCTGACCCAATGCAGCTGACTGCCTGGGGAAGGAGGAGGAAACCTGAGAGCCTTACTCGAGGGAGTGAAACCCAGAGCCAGTAGTCAAGACTTACATGTTCTCCAGTGAGGGAAGAAGTTAGAGTACTAGCAAAGACATAGAAACCACAGAGAGCCTGCGAGATTCAGGGAACCGAGAGAAGCCAAAACTAAAACTATAGATAAAGGCAAGCAATGAAATCTGAGTGCTTTACTACACACTTTGGATTTTTCTCTTGAAGGCAAGAAAGAGCCTGTGAAGGTTATTAAGTAGAATAAGGATGGGATTAGATATATAAAGGGCTTCCCTGATAGATCAGTTGGTAAAGAATCTACCTGCAATGTAGGAGACCCCTGTTCAATCCCTGGGTCCGGAAGATCCGCTGGAGAAGGGATAGGCACCCACTCCAGTATTCTTGGGTTTCCCTTGTGGCTCAGCTCGTAAAGAATCCGCCTGCAATGCAGGAGACCTGGGTTCAATCCCTGGGTTGGGAAAATCCCCTAGAGAAGGGAAAGGCTACCCACTCTAGTATTGTGGCCTGGAGAATTCTATGGACTGTATAGTCCATGGGGTCACAAAGAGTTGGACTGAGGACGACTGGACTGAGCGAATTTCACTTTAGATATGTAAATTAGGAAGACCACTATAGAAAAAACTTAGAGCAGAAAACTACAGGAGATAAAAGTAAAGATCAAAAATAAGGATTTGGAACCAAAAGAACAACTTTGAGAGATACTAAAAATTAAGAATGGATATGATTTTGAAATGGGGATGAAGGAGAAAAGGATGACTTCCAGTTTTCTGAATGAACTTACTCAGTAGCTGATGATGCCACCCACTGAGATGGAAGAGAGGAGAAAGAGGGAAAAACTGGGAAAGCTGATGGGTTCAGCTCAGTTTTTATCTGCTGAGTGTACAGACCCTTGTGCTCCAAGGCAGCTATGTCTCCTGGAAGGCAGCTGAATGTGCAAGAATGAACATACATACTTATTAAAAACCAACTGATTTTAGGGCCGGATAAAAATAGCTGAAACTCCAGTACTTTGGCCACTTGATGTGAAGAAATGACTCATTGGAAAAGACCCTGATGCTAGGGAAGATTGAAGGTGGGAGGACAAGGGGATGACAGAGGATGAGATGGTTGGAGGACATCACCAACTCGATGGACATGCATGAGTTTGAGTAAGCTCCGGGAGTTGGTGATGGACAGGGAAGCCTGGTGTTCTGAAGTCCATGGGGTCACAAAGAGTTGGACACAACTGACAGACTGAACTGAAAAATAGGTTCGATTCTAATCTCTGCTACTTAAAAGCTGGTTGACCTTAATATTCTCTAAGCCACAGTTTTCTTATCTGTAAAATGATGACCCTAACAAACACGAAGCAAGAATATGGTAAGGAGTGAAGTTAATATACAGAAAATGCTAGATGAGCATAAGGTGTGCAATAAATGACACCTCTTGCTACATCTACACCTAGAGAAAAAACTTTTTTTGAAGTAAAATAGGTATGATATAAGTAAATTCTCTTTCATTTTATTATGAACTTTTTCTTTCATTTTATTATGAACTTTTAAAAAATTTCAGCCTATTTGTCCTTATCTTAATAAATGCCAAACATTTTTTCAAAAAGTTTTGAGATATTAATCAATATATTCTGCAAGATTTAAAGTCATTTAAAGATTTCATTCAAATAGGAATCATTTCACCCAAATGGGAGTTTATTCTATGGTAATGAAAGTTCAAACAAGAAAATTCAAATGTATTTAAGGCATGTGGATGTAATGGGGAAAGCTTTGGACTTGGAGTCAGAAGACTATTGTGAAGTCCCAACTCTGACTTGGGACTTAATAGTCCCAAGCATCCCTTTACACATGCACAAGATTAACAGATTGGCCTGTATGTTCTGCTAAGTCTAAGGATGCTGAAGGAGAAGGATTTATGATGTTTACAAAATTAAAGCCATCAAGCCATGAACCCTTGACAAAAACTTCACATTTCCTGTGGGTTAAAAGAGACGAACCCACTCCTGACGACCAAAGAACAGAGGCTTCTATTCTGACTCTGATCTGATCATCATCCGCAGGGGAAGAGTTTAGCACTGGGGAGGGAGAAAAAGAAAGAATGAGAGCAATCTTTCCTTCTCTCAAAATCTCTCCCATTCCTACCACCAATTCAGCAGCTGGGTTTGAGCTGAAAGACCAGAAGGTCAGTCACTCAAGATTTCTGATTCTCAAACCTGGCTGAACATGAACAACACTGAGAACTTAATTAAAAAAAAAAAAAAAAACCAAATTCCACAGCATTAAAATATCACTAGGAGTAAACCCTATATGATTTACAGGGGTTGGGTTTCATTTTGTAAAAAGTGATATGAAGCATCTTGTGTAATAACCTCACTCTAATGTTAAACCTAAGACTATATTGTCTTTAGCTTCATCTAACCATGCTGAATCAAAAATTTGTTCTTAAGTATAAATATACACACCCTATGGCAATTAACTGGATCACCCTGGTTTGCACGGACTCTACCAACTTTAGCTTTGAAAGTTCCAAGTCATAGGAAACTCCTGGGTCCCTGGAAAACAGGGACGGTAGGTCAATCTAGCTCACACGTGCACACACGCATGCACACACACACACATTCTTATACAGATGGACACAAACTTTTAAGTAATGCCCAGTGTGTCGGAACAAAGTACAGATATACAGTAGCCTTCTCACAAAGCACTGCCTCTAAGATGACATCATCATTCACTCAGGTACATGGTCACACTTTCAGACCTCAGATGCCACTGCGATCAAAAGACAGGCAGTGAATGGCATAGGTGACATATCATCATACTATCATCCATTTCACTAGAGCCCATGCTACTAATATTTAAGTTCAATAACCAGCATTTTAAAAAACTACTCTGAAGCCCCTGCTTCCCAATTGCCTTTGGTCTACTTTTGTAAAAACTCAGGCATTTTTGAGGAATAACCTCTACTATTTGACGAATTTTTTAATGGTCTTTGTAATTTTTTGTTACATTTTTTCCGCAATGATACCAGTGAAATTACATAATAATATATAAAGACATTAGACAATGGTCATATCTATCTATAAATTAAAACCTCAATTATCATGTCATTTAAATGAATCACTAACAGAAAGCAAACTAACTTGGAACAACATATATACATCAGAAAGCACATTACTCTGAATTTTAAAATTGAACTCATTTCAGAAATCATTTCCAGAAGCATATTATTATAACAAATATACTGTCCTTTGTTGCCTGATGAGAACATAAGATTCTAAGATCTAGTCATGATCATACAAGCAAATAATGCACACATGGTAAGTATACATCTCCTCATTTGTGACATCACCAATTGTGGGCAGAACATCTGGGATGCAACTGATGGTACTGTGGGAGTGGGGAGTGAAAGGAGAACCTTCCACTGACTCCCACTGCACACACTCAAGGACTAGTATCACAAAGACACTACTAATAAATTAGGAGGAAAGGCTATATAAGTCCTTTCCCATTGAGAAATCTGAATTTTAGAATGGTTGCCACCAATATCGTGCATTCCTCCCTGGGCAAAGTGAAAGTCGCTCAGTTGTGTCCGACTCTTTGCGACTCCATGGACTATACAGTCCATGGAATTCTCCAGGTCAGAATACTGGAGTGGGCAGCCTTTCCCTTCTCCAGGGGATCTTCCCAATCCAGGGATCGAACCTGGGTCTCCCGCATTGCAGGTAGATTCTTTATTGGCTGAGCCACAAGGAAGCCCTATAAAGACCTTAGCAAAATAAGGAAATCCCTTCAGGACTGTGGTCGCCACCCTTAAAGTGAACAATAGGCATGCAAGTGATATGCTTCACCTTTCATACTCCTGACATTCAACCCCACATGCACCATCCAAGTACCTCTGGAATAAAACCTAATAAAGGAGGTGTGTAAAACTGTTTAGACAGTAAAAAAACACTTTGCACAATTTCAATGCCCTCATCTCTCTATCACTGTCTTTACAAGCAGACAATCAAGGAAGACCTCAATATATGATATCATTAAGTAGAAACAGTATACATTTCCAAAGGTATGTTTTATGATCTTGAAAGAAGATTCAAAATTTGACTAAAAATATGTTTAACAAAAACTTGCTTTTTACAATATATCCCTTCCAGTATGATTTTGAGTCTTCTTACCACAACATTTTTCAGTAAAACTGAGATAGAATTACGACTTACGGATTGCTCATTTAAATCCTGGGAGTCTTCCATGTGGTTTTCTTACTTCTCCTGCCACCCCCAAGTAGAAGCAGCTTCCTCCAATTAAAAATGGACTATCTGAAACAAAATGATGAAAACAAAGTGGAAAAATGAAAAAGTTATCTTTTAAAATTATTTGTAAAGTTACCAAAACTTTGATTTACATGATAATAATCTGTAGAGACATTATTTTTCAAGAACAAAATTTCTTAGTATTGTTCCCATATCTGATAGAAATGATGACCTTGAAAATCACATCATAGTAATACTGAGATAAGTAAACAGCTACTTAGGCATTCTGCAGATAAACAAAAGCATCTGAGGACAACTTCAGAGACCCAGGGTGCAGTAAACACCCAGTGTGCTATTTTGCTGAGAGAGGTCTGTTATTACGAAATTGACAGATCAAAAGTTAAAAGTCTGTGTTTTGTGTTAGTTGCTCAGTCGTATCCAACTCTTTCAGACCCCATGAACTATAGCCCGCCAAGCTCCTCTGTCCATGGGATTCTCCAAGCAATAATACGGGAGTGGGTTGCCATTTCCTTCTCCAAAAGTCTGCATTAACCATTCATTTTCTAAAGAATATAAAATTGAAGAAAATATAATGTGTATTTTAATACGACAGCCCCATACTACAAGAAAATTTGTCTCAATTGCCAGATGATCAAATTCTGTTCTAAAAAATATAATGTGATAAAATGCATGCACAATTTTTTAAAAAGAATGAAAATAAGACTATCATGATAAAAAGGTGTTACAGAAATATGTAAGAAGGAAAACTGGTCAGTAAACTACTCAAAAAAATTTATCTTTACTTGATATAATACATTAAAAATTTTCCAGGCAAACTGAAGTCTAAATATACTCTAAGAAAAACAGGCATATATATTTTAAATTCCCATATAGAGAAGACTTATATAATAGAAGCAATGGAATATAACACAAAAAAAGCCAAACACCCCCTTGAGTTCCCCCCCATACCCACAATTAATCACAATTAAAAGATACATGAAAATATAGAAGTATCTCTGCAAATATCAAACTAATAATAAGCTAATGTCCTTGACATAATAAAGAGCTCTTACAGTCTAAACAGAAAAGCATATGCACTCCTACAGAAAAATGGTCAATCACCACAAAACAATGCTCAAGCTCACTAATCTATGAAATGCACTTTAAATTAGTAATGATACATTTCCAGCCCTTCATATTCTAATTCTAAAATAAAATTAAAAGAATATGAGTTTATAAAAAGATCTCTATAAAAAAGTGTCATTATAAGCATAAACACAGATATAAATTATTAAGCTTACATTTCAAGGAATATTTAGAGACATCAAAAGTTTTCAAAGATATCATTTAAGTGGAAAATAAATATTCCAGTCTGCAGAAGCAATATGTTCCCAACTCACTTTATAGAACATTCAACATATTGGAGGGGTTTTACTTGGTTTTAAGTATTCCCTACTACAACTAGAAAGACATGGTTTTAGTTTCTTTTCTTTTCTGCCCTGCAGTACAGTCTTTAATAAACAAGTTACTTTCTTTATTAGAACATAAGACGTTTTAAAATGTACATTGTTTTACATATACATGAACACAGAGACACAAATCAAAGATTCTTTTCTAAAATTTTCTCTAATTTTAATTTTTAAATTTTTAAAAGTCTTAAAATGGGAATGGCAACTTATATGTATGTATTGTGACAGTCTCAGTAAGAAACTGATTACAATTACTCCAAAACCAGAAAGGTGTCATTTTTAAAGAAAAGCACTATTTTAAAGGGCATTTAAGGTGGGGATGAGGAAGGGTAGATATTAACACACTGAAAGGTGTTACAGTATACATCTGAATTTAGAAAGATAGATAGCCAGGGAGTTCTAGATTTAAAGATGTCATTCTTTGTGTTGGAGGTGGCCCTGAGAAACGGTGATGGGAAAGAGCCCAGCTCTTTCCTTTTCACCTCGCACCTTCGTCTTTCTTCTCCCACTCTCCCCCATCTCCTTACAGACCCTCGCATCACATCTGATTCTCCCTTCCTGTCCTGCTTCTTGCTGATCTCTGGTTTGCTCTTCCCATCCAAGCGGACCTCCTGATCCTTGGCCCGACCACTCTGGCCCACCCTTGCCTTGGATAAGGTGCGCAACTTAGGAAATGTGGCCACTAGTCCAACTGCTGCTAAACTGCTAAGATTCTACATCTGCCAGCATCATGAGCCCTTCCTCTCTCCTGCAGGAAGAAACTGTGAGGGATTATTTTCTTTACAGTCATTTTCTCCCTACTACCTGGATAATGCAGGTCAGGAAGCAACAGTTAAAACTGGACATGGAACAACAGACTAGTTCCAAATAGGAAAAGGAGTTCGTCAAGGCTGTATATTGTCACCCTGTTTATTTAACTTCTATGCAGAGTACATCATGAGAAACGCTGGACTGGAAGAAACACAAACTGGAATCAAGATTGCCGAGAGAAATATCAATAACCTCAGATATGTAGATGACACCACCCTTATGGCAGAAAGTGAAGAGGAACTCAAAAGCCTCTTGATGAAAGTGAAAGTGGAGAGTGAAAAAGTTGGCTTAAAGCTCAACATTCAGAAAATGAAGATCATGGCATCTGGTCCCACCACTTCATGGGAAATAGATGGGGAAACAGTAGAAACAGTGTCAGACTTTATTTTTCTGGGCTCCAAAATCACTACAGATGGTGACTGCAGCCATGAAATTAAAAGACGCTTATTCCTTGGAAGGAAAGTTATGACCAACCTAGATAGCGTATTCAAAAGCAGAGACATAACTTTGCCAACAAAGGTTCATCTAGTCAAGGCTATGGTTTTTCCTGTGGTCATGTATGGATGTGAGAGTTGGACTGTGAAGAAGGCTGAGCGCCGAAGAATTGATGCTTTTGAACTGTGGTGTTGGAGAAGACTCTTGAGAGTCCCTTGGACTGCAAGGAGATCCAACCAGTCCATTCTGAAGATCAGCCCTGGGATTTCTTTGGAAGGAATGATGCTAAAGCTGAAACTCCAGTACTTTGGCCACCTCATGCAAAGAGTTGACTCATTGGAAAAGACTCTGATGCTGGGAGGGATTGGGGGCAGGAGGAGAAGGGGATGAAGAGGATGAGATGGCTGGATGGCATCGCTGACTCGATGGACGTGAGTCTGAGTGAACTCCGGGAGTTGGTGATGGACAGGGAGGCCTGGCGTGCTGCGATTCATGGGGTCGCAAAGAGTCGGACACGACTGAGCGACTGATCTGATCTGATCTGATCCGACCTGGATAACAAATTAGCCAAGTACTCTCTTAAAGGGGGAATCTAATGTTCCTTTTCATCTAATAGATGGGTAAGATGAATGGCAAAAATACTGTACCAGAGTATCAAGGGAAGAAACATTAAATTCAGCTATGTAAAAACAAAACCAAAACTTTTTATTTCTGAATAGAGAAAAATAGCCCGCAAAATAAAAAGATACAACAGATTATAAAAATATGTTCAATAAATACTATAAAGATGACTTTAAAAGCAAAAATATTGCTAAGACAAAGTTTACTGCTACTGCTAAGTCACGTCAATCGTGTCCAACTCTGTGCGACCCCATAGACGGCAGCCCAACAGGCTCCTCTGTCCCTGGGATTCTCCAGGCAAGAATACTGGAGTGGGTTGCCATTTCCTTCTCCAGTGCATGAAAGTGAAAAGTCAAAGTGAAGTCGCTCAGTCGTGTCGGATTCTTCGAGACCCCATGGACTGTAGCCTACCAGACTCCTCCGTCCATGGGATTCTCCAGGCAAGAGTACTGGAGTGGGGTGCCATTGCCTTCTCCGAGGCAAAGTTTAAGGAGCTATTAAATGACTAAGCAAAGATATGAAAAATCACTATTTAAAATGTAAGTAATAAACAAATATTTGAAAAAGTATTCACTTTCACAGTTGCCAAAATATGCAAACTTAAGCAACAAGTGTACAGTTTGGATTCCTATACATATCTTCAATAACTAATCATTTTAAATATTATTAATACCCAGTGTCAGAAAGGATACTGTGAAAATGGTGTCCTCATTCAACTGCCACTGATAATGCCAAGTTTTCTAATATTTTTAGAAAGCAGTCTGTCACTGCATTTTAAAATATGTTTAAACTTTTTTACCCAATGTATCAACTTTCCTAGGGAGTAAACCATTTCCTTCCAAAAGTGACAAGGTATTCACTACAGTGGCATTCACAGTAATAAAAATTAGATGTAGCTTCATCTTTGCAGAGCATCGATTAAACAAATTATGATCAAAAATTTAATATAAATGCAAAGCTCAGAAGTACAATTATAAAAATGACATGAAAAGCAAAAAGTACTGATTATATAGTAAGTAAAAAAAAATCGGAACACAAAATTTTAGCTATGCTAATACTAATGTAAATTTAGCATGTATTTGGGTATTGGTTAAAAAGAAACATAAAAAATATACATAATTTGATAAAGAATTATGTCTTTGGCTTCACATACTTTGATTATTGTTGATTCTATTGCCTCTTTGCAATTATATTTTATTTTTTTCCACCATAATACAGGAAGACAGAGTAAGTAAAACCAAATGATGCTAAAATGATTTCACAAGATCAGTTAAAAGCACAGTAAACAATGAAAGGGAATTTTCCAAGTAGTAGACTCTATCTTCAAGTGAACTCTGTGTCTTTCTCTGGGAAATAAATTTCAAAACCAGAGTAATTTCTTTAAGGCAAGTATTCTTTATCCTATTTATCAGTGTCATCTATAGCACCTATCTTAGTGTCTGGCAAACATTACGTGGTTAATAAATATTAACTGAATGGATGACAAAATTAATGGTGGATGAAATCATACATAATGTATTTGACAATGCAAACAAAAAGTGTAAACAGCCATATAACTTAATTTTGAAAATTCTGTCTCAAATATGTGGCTACGTTAAGCAAAATGCTATGCTTTTCAGGTAGAATATTGTAACTTTTCAAAAAATTTAATATTGAGAATAGTCCATTTTAAATACCATTAGGCAAATAGGTATTTTCCTATTTGCCTCACACAGTACCTGGTGGACTAATCTCAATATTAAATTTTCAGCTTCCCTGGTGGCTCAGATGGTAAAGAATCTGCCACCAATGCAGGAGACCTGGGTTTGATCCCTGTGTTCGGAAGATCCCCTGAAGGAAATGGCAATCCACTCCAGTATTCTTGCCTGGAAAATTCCATGGAGAGAGGAGGAGCCTGGCAGGCTACAGTCCGTAGGGTCGCAAAGAGTCAGCCACAACTGAGCAACTGAGCACACATATGCAACAATAAAATACTTATAATAATATGACTATTATAATCAAATGTAGCCTATTATTTATTTATAACATAGTATGTCATTTTAGTTTCCTAAAGTTGCTGTTATAAAGTACTAAGATTAGGTGGCTTAAACAACAGAAATCTATTCTCTCATAGTTCTGACAGTACAAAGTCCTAAATTAACACACAGGAAGATTCATGCCCTCTCTGGAGGCTCTAGAAAGGAATCATTCTTTGTCTGTTCCTAATTTCTGGTGTTTACCAGCAATCCTTAGCATCCCCTGGCTAGTAGATGCATCTTAGTGTGGCCATCACATAATATTCTCCCTGCCTCTCTCTCCAAAGAACTTCCTCTGTTTGTGTGTCTCTGTCCAAATATCCCTATTCTTACAAGTACACCAGCTATTGGACTAGAACCCACTCTAATCTGGTCAAATCTCATTTTAACTCGATTACATCTGCAAAGACCCTATTTCCAAGTAAGGTAGCATTCACAAGTAAGGTGGTTATAACTTAAACCTATCTTTTGAGAAAAACAACTCAACCCAAAACACATGTACAATGATCATGCTAAAATAATATTAAGATGTGATCGAGGTTTAAATGTAGAAGATTGAAGGCAGGAGGAGAAGGGGATGACAGAGGATAACATGGTTAGATGGCATCACAGACTCGATTGATATGACTTTGAGCAAGCTCCGGGAATTGGTGATGGACAGGGAAGCCTCGCGTTCTGCAGTTCATGGGGTCTCAAAGAGTCGAACACAACTGAGCGATTTAACTGAACTGAAGGTTTAAACGTAGTATTTCCAGAAAAGATACACAAGAATTAAATTAAGAATATCAATCACTAGGAAACAACTGATAATATTCTAGAAGGACTACCATCTCTGGGCACTCACTGGTGCTAACTCAAGTGAAATTAAACATTAAGACAGCCAGAAAACTGTTGAAGCATAAGAGAATAAAGCAAAGACTAGCCTTTTTCTGTTAACCATTGCTTCAGAATCTACTTAATGTTCCAGTTGGGGAGTTATTTGCATCAATGTTCCATGTTACAACATAATACTTTGCTTTATATTTCCTTAAAATTGAGATTGTTACTTAGTTTAACTGTTTTACGGTAACATGAATTTATTTCTTTGCCAAACACTCTAAAGTACTAAAATATTACGAGCCCAGTGATTTTATATTACTGGACCAAGTAAAACTACCTGGGCTAATTGCAGACACAGTATTATTTTACATCATAATTTAGCAATGGTTGTTATGCTAAGTCCTTTAACATTTAATATTCACAAATACATGAGAAAAAGACAAGACCATTCTTCAAATCAAATAAGAGAAGTATTACCTCATAATAAAGATATAAAATTAAGGAATAACAGTAACCTCATGCTGTTTTATGAGGCAATAATTTAGTTCCAAGCTCTATTTCAAGGCCATTCTCCCTGAAATGGTAAATTTCGAACAGGAATCACAGCGACCTCACTCATTCTGTGTTAGATTATTTCTTCTAAAGTTAGGTTTTCAACATACAGAAAATTGATCATATCCTTTTCTTGAACTCTGCCCTAGACATAAGGTGGAAACTCCTGTCCTATGGAAAATCAGAATTTAAAAAATCAGCAAATTTTCTAATTTAAACATATAATGAGATTATATATCAAATGTTAAAAACATTTCTCAGAAACGGCATGAGATATTTAGACTTAGAAATGGCACAGAAAGGACACTGTGCTTTCAAGAAAGAGAAGATGCTGAAAGAAGTAGGAAGAGCTTGTGGAGTCTGTGTGATGTAACCCTAATCCTCTGTCTTTCTAAGCAAACCACCAATACTAGACTAACAAGGCATGCTTTCCCTTGGTTGTGTGTGTGTGTGTGTGTGTGTGTGCGTGCTCAGTCATGTCCGACTCTTTGATACCCCATGGACTGTAGCCCACCATGCTTCTCTGTTCATGGAATTCTTCAGGCAGGAATACTGGAGTGGGTTGCCATTTATTCCTCCAGGGGATCTTCCTGACCCAGGGATCAAACCTGAGTCTCATCAATCACCTTCATTGCAGGTAGATTCTTTACCACTCGCACCACCGGGGAAGCCCTTACTCTGGCTAAAGGCAAATGTGAAGGGTGAAGGGGTGCTCCCTGTTTCAGAGCTGGCATGGAACTAAGACAGAAGCTGCAGGGGGTGGGTGGGGGGTGGCTATTCTGCTAGACTATATACACAGATGGCAAGGCCTCCCACTGATCATTAAAGCTTAACACCTGTCATCGACTCCTTGTCACTCCTCTCCACATTCAATAAAGGACCTAGCAATACCTCAAGGAGTTCACTCGAATCCCTCCATGTTTCACTCCTCACAGATACTATAGTAGTTCAAGCCATCACCTTCCCTACATTGAAGCAGCAGCCTCCTAAGGGCCCTCCATCCTGCTCCCTGGACCTCATTTTTCACGGCATAGTCAGAGTGATAGCTTTAAAATAAAGATCGGATTATGTTCTCTTCAACCCAGAGCTTTGCCCCTTTCCTTGGGATAAACCATTCTTTCATTGGTGCTACTGCAGCTCTGGCAATACATCAGTCTGCCAAAATGACCCACGACAGGTGACCAGAAGTCAGATGCTTTTGTTCCCTGGGGCCATGGACCAAAGTAGAAGTTTAGGGAGAGCTCCATCTTCCTTCTCCCTGAGTTCCAGGCCTTATTCCACAGTCCTTGCCATCCCTTCACCCTATCACTACCATCACACTGCTCTGCGGGCAAAGGTTAGGAATTCCACCAGGAGTCTCCTGTGAGGGTGCATGCACAGTAGAGGCTATGTTTGCGTCTTGCTGCAGTGCAAAGAAAAAAGAAGAAGGAAAGAGACTACATTCCTCCACCCATCTTCCAAATGCCGAGTATGCATGCCTATCTGCTAAATTGCTCAGTCGTGTCCAACTGTTTTTGTGACCTTATCGACTATAGCCCACCAGGCTCCTCTGTCCATGGGATTCTCCAAGAATACTGGAGTGGGTTGCCATGCCCTTCTCTAGGGGATCTTACCCACCCAGGAATTGAACCCACTTCTCTTGCATTAGCAAGCAGGTTCTTTACCCCTAGTGCCACATGGGAAGCCCAAATATCTAGTACATTCTTAGGGTAAGATATAAAGATTGCACCCCACCCAAACTCTTGTTCTAGCTCCTGTGAAGATTCTGCAGTGGAGATGGAAGTGTGTGGATAGTTCTGTCCATAACCTCTGACACAGCCCCTATTCTACTCTAGGTGGGGGCTTCAGAGGATTTATTATACATGAAAAGTCTTCTAGACCAAGGCAAGGTGTCTGGCATTCCATTATATTCTATCATTTAGAACAGCTAATCTATTGTTTGACTTGCAGATTATCAAATTGTAAATGAATTTTCAAAAACATTTGTGTATAAAATTAAGGTTTGCTTGCATGTGAAGTGAAGTCGCTCCGTCAGTCCGACTCTTTGCAACCCCATAGACTGCAGCCTACCAGGTTCCTCTGTCCATGGGATTTTCCAGGCAATAGTACTGGAGTGGGTTGCCATTTCCTGCTCCAGGGGATCTTCCCAACCCAGGGCTCGAACCCGGGTCTCCCACATTGTAGACAGACGCTTTACCGTCTGAGCCACCAGGGAAGTCCCATGAGGGTACTTATATACCTATTGTTGTTGTTTAGTCTCTAAGTGGTGTCCAGTGCTTTTGCAACCCCATGGATTGTTGCCTGTCAGGTTTCTCTGTTCATGGGATTTCCCAGGCAAGAATACTGGAGTGGGTTGCCATTTCCTGCTCCAGGGGATCTTCCAGGGATTGAACCCACAAGTCCTGCATTGCAGGCAGATTCTTTACTGCTGAGCCACCAGGGAAGCCCATATACATCTATGAATATCACACTGACCAGTATTCATCTTATAGCACATTAAGTCCCCCAGGACTTTTCCAGTGACATCAAATTACTTCAGTCTAATGACTCGTCACTATCCCTTCCAATGGCTTAGGATGTAGGCCCGAGAAAGTACCAGGCTACTCCTCCATCAGTGGCAAAATCTCTAGCATATAAAACTTGGGATGCTATTTTTTACTATTGCCATGAGTAAAAAGCTGATCTGCTAGGGAGAGACAGAAAGGAGCTGACCCAGAAAGAGAAGCAAAAACGGGAGATGGCAAGAAAGTCCTGGCAGAATTCAAGTCCCTGGATCCTGTTACTCATGAAGCCTCACTGTCTCTCTGCTCTTCCTGCTGCATCGTTGCTCAGTGCTTCGTTGGATTCCATGAGCAATCCTCCTAATCTCCAATTAAATTCTCTCCTTTACTAAGAGACTGCCTCACATAAAACTGCAATTGTATAAGAGGTCTAACAAGTTTTATTCCCACTGCATTCTTGAGTTATTACAGCTGGAATCAACTGTCAAGAATGACACTGCCTTTAGATCCTCCGCACCAAGTTCCCCTCATTGCCCTCCAAATTTCGTTAATGGGTCTCTGAAGCTGGGTCAGGCATTGGCTCGTTCCAGCTGCTCAGGAAGCATGCCAGAGAGGGAAGCCAACAGCGCAAAGAACACCTAGCTCCAACTCTATGGCCAACTGTTCAGAAAGGTAAGATGGGCATTCTGTGCCCATGCACATGACTCTTGTCCCTGCTTGTACAAAAGGAAAACAGAAAAGGTGTCCAATAAACAGATCGAGGTGAACAGTAATGTCTGGCTTCAATCTCCTTAAATGAAGTCAAGCTAAAAAGTAGATGCTGAGCTATTTTTGAACTGTTTACAAGACAGGGCATGGATTTTGCAAAATGGTCCATTTAACACAAAATGTTTAAAAATAATGAGGTTAATTTCTCATGCTGAAAAATGATAACAAGCCGAATTTCATGATAATTATGGTTTCCCAGCTGGCACTAGTGGTAAAGAACTCGACTGCCAATGCAGGAGACGCAAGAGACACGGGTTAAATCCCTGGGTCGGGAAGATACCCTGGAGGAAGGCACACTAACCCACTTCAATATTCTTGGCTGGAGAATCCCGTGGACAGAGGAGGCTAGCAGGCCACAGTTCTTAGGGATACACAGAGTCAGACACGACTGAAGCGACTGAGCACGCACACATGCGTTTGGGTCCTTAGTGATATACAGATTCATTTGATAGTAGCCATCTTCCTGGAGTTATAAATTACCATCACTTGATTTTTGACAGGAAGGGCCAGCCAAGGTTATGTTTTGTTTGTGTTTGCTAATTGTTGATGGTTGGCTAGTCAACTTAGAAAACACGCATATAATTGAAACCAGCTAGTCTCACAGAAACATCTCGAAGAATTTTGAGCTTGGCAACTTTTATTACACCTACATATTCTGTAACCTACTTTCTTTTTCATGCTTCCCTTGTTGTTCTTCCCATACTACACATTCTCTGACTGCAGAGCTTTCTGCATTTATTGTAATAGTTCACTGAACTATGAAGCCTGACAGAAAAGAACTATTTGAGCCTTTCTGAATAAACTATCTGCTCTTCTCTCCTCTTGAGACCCCAGAGGTTTAAAAAATGTCTTTCTGGAGGAAACAGAAATGCAGTGACTCCCAGTAAAGACTTAGGGGCTTCCCCGGTGGCTCAGTGGGTAAACAATCCACTTGCAAAGCAGGAGAGGCAGGTTTGATCCCTGGGTTGGAAGTTCCCCTGGAGGAGGGCATGGCAACTCACTCCAGTATTCTTGCCTGGAGAATCCCATGGACAAAGGACCCTGTACAGTTCATGACATTGTAAAATACTAAACAACAACATCAACAAAGTAAAGACTTTAGGAATAAAACAAGTCTATATGTGAGTCCTTGCTTTCCTACTGGATAACTATGGCCTTGGGATAGTTCATAAATACCTTTGAATATCATCCTCTTCATCCATCATATATGAACACTAATAATACCTATATTTTGTTAGGATTAAATAAAATCATGTATTTCAAAAATGTAAGCCATTTACTAACGACAGACTGGAAGAAAATTTCTGTTTTATTCATTCTTCATATAATTAATTAAAATATTTTAAGTTTTTTCTATATAGTAGAATTGTACTTATGTGATTTCTATGAAAATAATTTTTAACTCTGTCCAACTAAGAATGTTATACTAATCAGTTATTTTCAGGAACTGCATTAACTATCTATATATAGGGAGTTAGTAGCCCTTGTCACCAATCTTGAACCAATTTTCTGAACTCACACTAGTTTGTAAAAATGAACAGTTTTTGATATTTTGATCAGGTGAGATTCAGATCAGATCAGATCAGATCAGTCGCTCAGTCATGTCCGACTCTTTATGACCCCATGAATCGCAGCACACCAGGCCTCCCTGTCCATCACCAACTTCCGGAGTTCACTCAGACTCATGTCCATCGAGTCAGTGATGCCATCCAGCCATCTCATCCTCTGTCATCCCCTTCTCCTCCTGCCCCCAATCCCTCCCAGCATCAGAGTCTTTTCCAATGAGTCAGCTCTTCGCATGAGGTGGCCAAAGTACTAGAGTTTCAGCTTTAGCATCATTCCTTCCAAAGAAATCCCAGGGCTGATCTCCTTCAGAATGGACTGGTTGGATCTCCTTGCAGTCCAAGGGACTCTCAAGAGTCTTCTCCAACACCACAGTACCTTTTACCTATTTTGAGTTTGCCATTATACAAAGCAAAGAAGTTGTGATTGGTTTCTTTAGCACTCAGAGACTGAGTTTACAGTAACAGAATTATAGATGAGTACATAAAAGAGAACACATTTTCAGAAAAGAGCATGAGCAAGGAATTGGCATTCAGTGTTAACAGAATGCTGAGAAGTTCTGAATTGGCAAAAACAGGAGTAAAGTGCTAAATACTAGTGAATACATACACTTTGTTATTACTGCTTTGATACCTTTGAAACACAAAAAATAAATGGTAAATATGACATAACTGCAACAATACATCTACCTCCAACTTATGAAAAATTGGGACCAGTGACTGGAGTTAAGGGGCAGGCAACTAACTTGAAGGCCATTGTGATAATCTGAATAAGAAATCAGGAGAACCTGGACTGATAATGGCGACTGAAAGAAGCCTAGAGAAAAGATGGATATGTGGGATTACATGAAAGACAAATCTTTATCAGGCAAATGCAACTGATATGTAACCAGTAAGACAAACATAATTATCAGGTGTCACACCTGGATTCTGGAGAAACTGGTGATATGAAAAAGTTGAGCAGAAAATTTTTTCTGTTCTGTTTGCATATGACTGTTTTGCTGACCTTATGTTCATTTATAAAGATGGGCAGAAAACAACAGCAAGAGGTAACACAGGAAGGAAGAAGTCTGAGAAGTTCGTCTCTTTTACTGAAGAGAAGCTAGGACAACTCATCCTGTCATCTAACTCAATGAGGAAGTCTGTCAGGTGAAAGAGCTTTGGGGAAGAGAGTAAGAGAAAATAATTGAGATAAATCAAACCTCAGCCTCACACAAATGTAACTCTAAATTGTCACTGCATCGCTAGCATGGAAACCTCAAGCCAAAATATTAAAATCGGGATTGAGCCAGAGATTTGAACTCCCTAGACTCCAGGGAAGCAAATGAAAAACTGGCCCACAGGGCATAAAGGATTCTGAAATAAAAATTCATCAAAAGTGATAAGCTACACCAGGAAACAAAACACCACAGAGACTACAGATGCAACAACAGGAGATTTGGAACCCCCAAATTTGAGATTAATGATAATCGGAAAGATCTCATACATATAATAAGTGTGCTTAAAATAATTAAAGAAGAAATAGAAACAAAATTGAAGGACCCACGAATCGCAAAAAGTAAATACACAAATTTGGAAAAGAACCTTAAAAGTGTTTTTAAAAATATATCCATTGAAATTTCAAACGAGAAATGAATGAAATAAACAGCTGATTAGATTCAGCTAAGGAAACAATTTGTAAAGTAGAAGATAAAACTCGGGAAGTACCCCACCCCCATAAAAGAAAGAAAGAAAAACAAAAACAATAGCAGCAACACAAACCTATCTTTTCCTCTAAAGTTTTCTGTCTTACCAATTTCAAAGAAATAAAGGTGTGACATCTGAAAATCATGGTTTTTATTTTGCGAGTAGGGGATCCAATATATAACAAAGTAAATATGAGAGATATAAAATATAGCAGTAAATTTGACTTCCCTAAATACAAGTTTCATGCCTGAACTGTGTCTATAGAGAATAACAGTTAAGAATTTAATTAAATGTAATGCTCTTTACCTTCCTAAAATTTGGGACACCTAAAGTGAATTTTATTTACCCAGATTTTTTAATTGAGGCATCCAAGAAAGGTTTTTTCCCAAGAAAGTTTGAATACCTTCTTTTCTCCCAAATTTCCCTATAGCATCAGAGTATAAAAGCATCCACTGACTTTGTAACTGCATTAACAATAGAATCACATTTACAAAATCTGCCATTTAGCATCTAGTAATCCAAATAATTTCCTAAAGGTCAAAGTTGAAAGAATTCAGAAAATAATCTCAAATAAATCTTATGTTCAGTTCAATTCCATGCTTTGCTTCCCTAAAGTATGACTTTAAAGGCAAACTTAGAGAGACAGAGACTATGAATGAAATTCACAGCATCTTACTTCTTTGTCTTGGGATCATAAGGGGTATAGAAGTAAGTGGGGTTTATTAAAAGACTGATCATATGAGTTTGTAGACATAACACTTGAAGCTTCTGAGATTCAGCGAATAGAACCATCTACTTCTCCTCTTTCTTTCTTTCAATTCTTCCTTACCTATTAGTCTTAAAAATCTACTTTTCAGAACTTCCACTCTGGTCTGTTCACAGAGCAGAAATTGAATCCTGCTTTTTTATGTGTGGCAGATACATAGATATCAGATATTAAGAAATATCTTAATATTCTTAAGATACTAGAATAAGTATCTCATACACTAGATATTAAAAAGTGCAATCATTTATGTCACCCCTAAATATTTTTTCCTCAAGTTAAGTACCCCTAGTTAATATGACCACATCTTTAAATAAGAAAGTCCTTGTTTCCCAATAGGAATTAAGAGGGAATTCAGTCAGCCACAAAAGCATATCTGCCTATGAAATGCATTAAATGGAAGGTGGATATGAAATAGGTCAGTGTACATCATTATTTTCAAACCATTCAATTAAAAGTTGACACTAAATTAATATCAATCAGTCTGGTGTGTGTGTGCTCAGTCGCTCAATTGTGTACAACTCTTTATGACCTCATGGACTGTAGACCACCAGGCGTCTCTGTCCATGGAATTTTCCAGGCAAGAATACTGGAGCAGCTGCCACTTCCTCCTCCAGAGATCTTCCCGACCCAGGGATCAAACCCATGTCTCTTACATCTCCTGCATTGGCAGGCAGATTCTTTACCACTAGTGCTACCTGGGAAGCCCCCAGGTCATCATGAATGTATATCAAATATCACATTCATACCCAGACCAAAAAAAAAAAAAAAGGAAAAGAAATCCAATTAGATGAAATGGAAATTAGTAACAGTAAATTTTCAAAGCTATAAGAATGCTCCTTTGAGAAAGACCCGAGGGGTTTTGTTTGTTTGCTGGTTCATTTAACACTGAATTATTTCTTTAGAAAAATTAAAAAAGAAAAAAAAAAAAGACTAATCTTTAAACTGCAGGTAAGTTTCCTTTGCCTAGGTCTTGGCCATGCCTGGGTCTGTTCAATTCCCAGGGCTCCAAGGGCTCTTGGGCCTCAGCACTACCTGGTAAAGAACATGGGAAGAGCTGATGAGCCATAAAGCTGGAGCCAAGTCTGAGTCCTAAGTCTCAGGACTGCAAGAAAAGGGAAAGAAAACAAACCAACCAAAAATGTGTTCAGCAAACACTCTGGAGAAGAGGTAGAGAGAGGGTAGATGGCAGCCCTATATTCCTTGGATTCTCTGTTACAGCGTGCTGTGCTGCGGGAAGATGCAATACTCTGCTGAAGTGAAGCTACTTGTGGTGTTAGCTGTTCCATCAAGAAGTGAGGTCTGACTCAGAAATACTGTTTGCTTTTTAAATATGACTCTTAAAGAATGGAGAAAAAAAAAACGAAGCAGGTGAAGCAAGTTTGGGAAAACACTGGTTAAACTAGTTAAGAAAAAGATCACAATGAAAAAGAATTTAAAATATAAGACTTGAAACTCAGGAAGATGAGAGAGGATCAGAATAACCGGCCCCCTCTTGATTAAAGTAAATATAAAGATACTGTTGTTAGAGATGTGGACGTTGGTCCTTTCTGTACTTTTGAGGGGTGCTGTGGTTTCTCCTGGTTGTTACTCTGTTCCACATCTACCTGGGGCTTCAGCCAAGTTCTTGTTCAAACACTCAAACTCTATTAGTTCCTGAAGAAGCTAATCGAGTTGCTCTGCAGTGTCTACGCTTCAGGCACTTACAGAATCTGCTGTGGCCTGAATAAAGACAATCCAACTTAGTTTTTAATGTCTTAATCTTTTCTTTTTTTTTTCATGTTCATGAAAAAGAAAAATACAATGAGTTTTTTTAAGAAACTATCTACGATACATAAATTCAAATTATTTATAGTCCCTACATTAAGACTATATCTTGCAAAACAGTTTCCTGTATAATGTATGAATGAATGAACAAATAAGTAAATAATGAAACACTCCTAAGGCACATGTTAAGAAATAAATAAGTTTAATTTCATGAAGTTTCAGACTGAATCAGGCAAACAGAATCATAGATTTCCATGTCTGCCATGACTCAGTGGATAGCTTTGGGAAAACCTTGTAATTTCTCCATACTTCAGTTTCTCACCCTATAAAAGGAGTATATGGCTTGAAATTTAATTCCCTCACAGCAGTGTGAGTTTTGATTCAACATTTATAAAAGACTTTTTAACTTCCCTGATTAATAGGCAAAATACTGTGGTAGCTGTATAATCCACTTTCCAAAATGTATAAAGGTAACTGGTGACATCTGATGTAAAATAATACTTGAGTGGAGAAATAAATATCAGTCATATTTATAACTTTGCCCTTCCATTTTCTAAGTAATAAAAATTACTTCTAACAGAAAAAGTATCAAATTAATATTCAAGCCAGTTGAAGTGTTATCATCACAGGCTTACCTACATTTGGGAGAAGGGGAGTTGTTTTGTTTTTCCAGACTGTCCCGCGTGTTTATATGGTAAAGTCAGGAATGTTGGGCATGGTTTTGAAGGCCTCTAGCGTATTCGTTGGTTTCTGGCATTCTAATGCACTCTACTCTTATAACCATAAAAGTACTCTTGAGTGCTTCTGGAAATATATAACAAATCCTTAATCAATTTAAGAGTGTTTTAACTGCATACATGAAATTTCTTGGGAGGAAAATGTTAGCTATTCTACACACATATAGTACTTAAGTTAGCAAGAGAGTTCTTTCTCAAAGGCACAGAGCAGTTTCCCCATAGTAATATAATTTTCAGTTTTATGTGCCTAAGTCCTATTGAATCCCTTAAAATAACAGGAAATTCTGCAGGAAAAAAAAACTCACAAAAATTGATAGCAATATTTATCCAACACTGGGAGGAATCAGTTAGCTATTATTCTGAGTTGGATTACTCTCTTAAGGTACTAGATACCATTAAAGGTTAGCCAGACTCTTAATAAACCAGAAATTATAAGACTGAATATTCTGGAGATAGAACTTTCTACATATAAGACTTTCACAGGAAAAGCAACTGACTAACAAACTTCACTTTAAACTTCACATGTCATAATAATTTAGCTAGGACTTGAATAGCAATTTTCTGAATTTTGATGCTTTCACTTTAATTTTCATATTAGATTGTGACATTTCACAGATTTACAAATCAAAACATCGATAAGATACAGTTGATAGTTTGACATATGGTAATATTTAATAACACATTCAATATGGAGTGATCTCATTTATCATAATACAATGTCTAAGCCTTTCATCTACATGTTCAAATGCTCTAGTAATATATGTAAGGTGCTTACAACTGTGCCTGGCACATAGTTGGCTCTTAACAGAATAAAAATATACCATGCCTCATAAGTTCTCAACAATAACAGAGCTTCTCTTAACAATTCTTATAAATATTTTATGGTGCTAAGTAAAAGCATGTCATGAATGTTATACACACTGAGTTTTTTTCCTACCAAGTGGTTTAAGAACTATGAATACATATATTAATAATCATTCATGTAAGGAGTGGAGAAGGAAATGGCAACCCATACCGGTATTCCTGTCTGGAGAATCCCATGGACAAAGGAGCCTGGCAGGCTACAGTCTACGGGGTCAAAGAGTGGACACAACTGAGCGACTAAGCATGCGTGTGCATGTAAGGAGTAGTGACCACCCTTAAGCGAGATACTAACTACATATAACATAGATTTGTTACATATGTGGTTAACAGAATATTTGCTCTTATCAGTGAATTCTTCCATTTAGTGTGTGAGTCTCAAGGAATTTACTGCTATAAGCCATCTTATTAACCAAAGCACAAATACAACATTCAACTTGGCATATAATATTGCCTTTGGTTTTATGAGAAAGATGTCCTCCCAAGGATACATGGTGTTATGACCCTCTTTGTATTTTGGCACCATTTATGCAAAATGCACATGCTCTTTCATCTATTAATCCTACATCTAAAGTTTTATCTATGGAAATTTGGGGCTGATATACAAAACGATACATAAGCTCCATGACTGCAACACTTTATAATAGTAAAAATCTTCAAGCAACCTAAAAATATATCAAGAAGAGATCAATTAAAGTATAAAACATATTCATACATTAAACAGAAGTACCCCAAACCACATGCACCAATTTCAAAAACTATTAAAATACAACAAATCAAAAGCAAGTTTTAAGACAACCAATTATCTATTTTGGCTTAAAAATGTAAAATAAAAATAAATTACAACCCCATATACTTCTTACATTTACACGTGTATAGAAAGAAATGTCTGAAAGGAAGTACACCAATGTACAACCATTTGTCCTCATTTGTGGGATGTGGAAGAGATACATAAAGTGAGGGAAACCCAATTTTTGTGTTAAATATATCTGTTATTTTCCTAGGCTATTGAAGTACAGTTGATTTGCAATACTGTGTTAGTTTCAGGTGCCGAGCAAAGTGATTTGGAGATATATAAATTTATGCATATATAGATATACTTTTCAGATGTTTTTCTTTCATAGTTTATTATAAGATATTAATATAGTTCCCTGTGCTACACTGTAAATCCTTTTTGTTCATCTAGCTTATGTAAATATATCTGTATTTTAAAACTTTTTAGTAAAGTATAACATACACACAGTAAAATATGCAAATCAAAAGTAGACAACCGATTAAGTATTTATTACCTCAACACCCACACCTCACCATCAATGAGATCAAGATAAAGGGCTTTATCAGCATTTCAGAAGTCTCTCTCCTTGCCTATTCCAGTCAGACCCCTCACAGGACCTCCTATTGTATCTGTTTTAATATTAATATGTTACAAAACACACGATAACTTTTATTTTTTTAAAAAATTGATTGATTAAAAAATCTTGCTTCAGCAGGGTTAACAGCCCTTTTTTGAATATTAAATATACTCAACAATTTATTCAGAGAAATTAATTCAATATATATGTGTGTGTTAGATGCATATATATGTATGTATATATATACAAGCATTTTCAGAGTCTTTCTGGTATAAACTCAGTTATTCCTTACAACATTCCATGAGGCAAGTGCTATTATTACTCCCTGTTGACATACGCTACAACTATGGCTAAAGCAGGACAGTAAATAACTTCTCCACGGGTACACTGCTGAAAAACGGCAGGAAGGCCCAGAAGGATACATACAAAGGCAGTCTGATTCCAGTATTTGCAACTCCTTGTTGAACTCAAACAAAGAAAGGAAAAGGCAGCAAGTTGTAGAGTTGGGAGCACTAGGGTTTCTCCAGCACAGGATTCTCTTTTTAGCTTCCTTTTGAATAAATCACTTAACATTTCTAATTCAGGATTCATCTGCAAAATGGAGAGTTAGGCTAAATTCCTCTCCTGATCCGATTCTCTGATAAAGTATGTGACCTACAAAAATACCAAGCAAATAGGCTTCATCACAGTGTAGCACAATCACATACTCCGTTCAGAAATGACTCATACGAGGAAATAAAACCACAATTTCTGAAACTATTGGAAACAATCATTTTAATTTAATGTTATTTTTGGACCCAGAAGGCTTTTTTTTCTTCCCCTAAATAAGCAAGCTGGTGGTTTTGAAGGGTCTTGCTCATCTTTTTGTGGAAAATGCCTGAAAACAAACCACTAGAAACTAAACAGAAATTTTTCTTCCTAAATTATGACTGAAAACAGACTGAATTTCTCTCACCAAATGGCCACATATACTTTTAACAGATACCTCTAGGATTTTTGGTCCCCATATTTTGAAACATTGACATAAACACAAAACGTACTTCTTCTCGGATAAAATCCATAATTCTGAGGGCTAAAAACTCTTCAAAATAACATGAAATGCATCTCCACAGAAATCAACCCAGGAGGCCAAAGTTTGTTTCTAAAGAAAACTGGAAGTAAGAAAACTATAAACCTCCACTAGAATCTGCCGTTTTAATTTCAGTTTGTTCAAAATATCAGTTCATGTGGCCATATCTTTTCCTCTGCTAGGAAGCCCTGGATATCAGTAACACTTTGGTACAAATATAGCTTTATATAAGTTAGAATAAAGTATAACCAATGAACTAGTTTCCATGATCACATACAAAAAAGAATTCGCTTCCAAACTATGAACAGGATCCATTCTTTGCAGTCTGTTTGGCTTTGGATGTACATCCTTTGAAGACACGTAGCAACAGGGTAACTAGTGATTTTCCATCAATACCCCAGGCACTGGGGCTACAGAACGAGAAAGATAAAATTTGCCCCTGGGTGCATTCAGAATCTCTCTAAAGATAGACTCATGTAAAAGTAGTCCCAGCACAGTGTGCTCTTATACTAACAGCCCACATAAGGTGCTACAGTATTACAGAGAGAAAAGAATTCATTCTGCCTGAGCTTTGGGAAGGCTTCCCAGAGGAGGTGCCATTTGAGCTAAGCCTTGAAAGATGAGTAGATTTTTTTTGTCCAGGTAGGCAGCAAAACATAAGAGGCAAGTAGGTTAAGGGAGCTGGGGCAGTGGAGGACAATGGTGGCCAGGATATACCTGGGAGAGAAAAGGAAATGCCTAATTGTATTTTATGCCATAGAGCATTCATAAAATAGGTAAGTCTCACATTTGTATCCACTGTACAAAGAAATCAACCTCAGAAAGCAAATATGTGACTTGAATTCTCTGAGAGGTTCCCTGATTTATGAACCCAAAGAGTGTCCATTTGGAAAAACAGAACTTCTGGTTTACTGGCTATTCTCCAATGACTCAAGGGCTACCAGGCTTCCTGTTCAATGTCAAGAATAAAGTGCCTGGATGGACTTGATGTGTGCTATGCCTTCTTTGGACTTCCTGTCAATGCGTGGAGCAGAACTCTCCTCTGCTGTCTGAGAACTTATGATGTAAGCCCTTGGTTTACAACTCCCACCTAACTTTCCTGGAAGGGCCCCCATCTGTCATTGGGTTGCCCAGCACCCACTTCATCTCTCTGCTAACAAGTAGCTGTGAGGAGTCCTTCTCTTTCTAGAAAACAGAAATACATTTTGATCACATACAGTATGTTATATTTGCAGCCACGTTTCCTTTTTAAAAGTACATTTCTAAAATTAAAGCATAAATCAAAGCAGAGGTAATAAAGAAAGACAGACAGACAGAGAGACAAAGGGAGTTTGTTTTCAAGTACCTCTGCCCTGTCTGCTTGAGCATCAATTAGTAAATGATGTGAAATCCCTAGGTCTGTCTGACCGCTTCCAGGTAACATGATTACCTGCCTAATACAATTAAAGTAAAACCACTAGATAATACATACACGTGGAATTTCAAGTATCTTGCAATTACTAGTGAGATTTAAATTTTCTCTCCTGTTTAGACCTCACATAAACATTAGTTTAATCATATATTTATAGTATTAATTGTTTCATACTCCAAAATAATTTTTACATGCAACACAAAACTTATGCAAGCAAAGTTATCCTCCTTCACTTCATGTTAATACATATACGTTCCCAGTTTGTTCTTCTCAGTAATTTTTGAAGAGCCTTTCATAGACACCTGAACTAGGCAAGTGTCAGATGGAATACTCTGACTATAGTCACATTTACTTGTAGTCAACTGCATATCAATGCAGAGACAAAATGTGCATGCCAAGATTAAACCTATAGAATTAGAACATAAAGTCTGGATTTGGTAAATCAGCAAAGGAGTTTTTACGTGCAATATGCTCATTTTTACTTTCTGCAGACTGTACCAATATTATTAAACTCAAGACCCTGAAACTGTGATACAAATTGAAAGCTAAGGCGTATTTCGTTTGAAACTTTCTCATTACAAATGAACAAATGACTTAACTGATAAAGTATTTTAATCTTAGGCAGTTGTGATTACAGATAACACTTTACTTTTTCTGACACTACAAACTAAAAATAAAAGTTTATTATTACTGAATATTTATCTATGGGAAAAGATAAGCAATTGTCATTATCAAAAATGATTCAAAAGTATCTACTAATGATTGACAGCAAAAGTAATATTTTAAAAATAGTCATATAGGTAATTCAAATAAATATCTACTTCTGACATAATTTACTAAGTATTCTGGTCCTCCAACTCATACATAGTTTTCAGAGAAGAAAAATATGCTGACAATAGCCAATCTGTGTAAAAGGCATGCATGCTCTGGTGTGTCCGACTCTTTGCAACCCCATGGACTGTAGCCCATCAGGCTCCTCTGTCCATGGAACTTTCCAGGCAATACTGGAGTGGGTTGCTATTCCATACTGCAGGGGATCTTCCCAACCCAGGATGGAACCCAAGTCTCTTAGTGTCTCCTGCATTGGCAGGGGGATTCTTTACCACTGCACCACCTGGAAATTTCCCATTTATATAAAGCCATCCGTAAATCCTCTCTATGTAAGGCTTATCTATCAACACAGGCCAATAAGAATTGATTGATTTTGTGTTTAAACTTAGGAGGAATGTATGAAGATTCTCCATACTTAACTAAAAATAGTAACAGTCCTCTTATGCAGATGCCTGGAAATTTTTTGACTTTAACAAATGATCTTAAAACCGACTTTGACTATGATTTCTCAGCTGAGGGCAATTTCGCTTCTGGAGGACATGTGACAAAAGTCTGGAGTCACTGTTAATAATCAGGGAAGGCTGCAACTGGCATCTCATGGGTAGAGACCAAGGATGTCACACAACACCCTACACTGTGCGCCCTAAAATGCACACACAGGTCAGTCACACACACACCTCCAACAATGAATTATCCAATTCAAAATGTCAATAATCAGACTTTGAGAAACACTGGTCTAAATACACTGAGAGATTCAGACACAACATCAATAGTAACATCATATTTTTAAACAGGTGTGCCTGGCAGCAATTCCAGGTGAGCAGTTAAAACAAATAGAACCCTGACAATTAACGTTTAATCTTCCCTCCTCCTTCAGCCTCTCTTCACCATATAATCATTACATCTAAATCCAAGGACCAAATGATTAAGTCGAAAGATGGAGATGCTAATAACTTCTCTGGTGGCTCAGATGGTAAAGAATCTGCCTGCATGCAGGAAACCTGGGTTCAATCCCTGGACTGGGAGGCTCCCCCGGAAAAGGAAATGGCAATCCACTTCAGTATTCTTGCCTGGAGAATTCCATGGATAAAGGAGCCTGACAGGTCACAGTCCATGGAATCACAGAGTCGAAATGACTGAGTGACTAACATTTTCACACTTTCACTTTCAATGACCTCCTGCTGACTGCAAAGACAGAGTCATAGCAAGCTGTGGTGTTATCGTTTAAAAAAGTTTACACTGAGTTCTTCAAGTGTGTGCATCCATGCTCAGTCATGTCTGACTCTGCAACTCCATGAACTGTAGCCCACCAGGCTCCTCTGTTCATGGACTTCTCCAGGCAAGAATACTGGAGTGGGTTGCCATTTCCTTCTCCAAGGGATCTTCCCCACCCAGGGATCAAACCGGCAACTCTTGTGTCTCCTGCATTGGCAGGCGGATTCTGTACCACTGCATCACCTGGGAAAATTATACAAATTCTTATAATTGGTGCCTTCAGGCTGGAAAAAAAAAGCAACTGGTGAAATAAATATTGGCTGATTTCTTTGGAAGGAATGATGCTAAAGCTGAAACTCCAGTACTTTGGCCACCTCATACGAAGAGTTGACTCATTGGAAAAGACTCTGATACTGGGAGGGATAAGAGAAGGGGACGACAGAGGATGAGATGGCTGGATGGCATCACTGACACGATGGATGTGAGTCTGAGTGAACTCGGGGAGTTGGTGATGGATAGGGAGGCCTGGCGTGCTGTGATTCATGGGGTCGCAAAGAGTCGAACGCGACTGAGCGACTGAACTGAACTGATAAACAAAAAGATCATTATAGAATGTTCTTAAAATGGCTTAGAGTAGCTGAGAAACCACAAAGATGAAAGCCTTTAAAAATTTAAATATATATGTATACATATAGCTGATTCACTTTGCTGTACAATAGAAACTAACACAACATTATAAAGCAACTAGACTCCAATAAAAATTATTTTTAAGTAAATAAATAAAATCTAGATGACTATACGGGAAAGTATTTGTTAAAAGAAACACCATGCAATGTTAATGGCCAAAACTGAGTTTTCTAATGTCTTCTCTTGTAACTCCAGCCTCAGATTTGCCAAGTAGGGACTCAATTTTTAATCCCCAGTCTATGACCCCAAAAATGACTTTCAGCTCTAAATATCTCTGGAATATTTAGCATACTTCAATGGAGGGAAGACAACCACATTCATAATAGCTAGTATTCATATCATCAGCTCAGTTCAGTTCAGTGGCTCAGTCATGTCCAACTCTTTGCAACCCTATGGACTGCAGCACGCCAGGCCTCCCTGTCCATCACCAACTCCTGGAGTTTCTTCAAACTCATGTCCATTGAGTCGGTGATGCCATCCAACCATCTCATCCTCTGTCATCCCCTTCTCCTCCTGCCTTCAGTCTTTCCCAACATCAGTCATACACTATTCTAAATTCTTCACAGATATTTATTTGTTGAATTTTCACATGATCTCCAAGAAGTACATTCCACTACACATGAGAAAACTGAAGCAAAAACTGTTTTAAGTAACATGCTCATCATTACAGTCATTAGTGTCAAAGCTGGGTTTCAAACCCAAGGAGCCCAGGTCCATATTCTTTGTACTTAACCACTATGCCAGAACAGTAGGTTCCTCAGATGTCAAGTGCTAAGAAACACTCACATCTCCAGAGATTTTCAGGACCCTCCTTTTATCCACTAGATCACTGACTTACCAATGGTCATGTGTGATATAAATACATCTCTACATCATACATACAAGCTGGGCCTGAATTTAGAGATGCAATTCTTCTAGATCAATACCCCGTGTCCCTGAGGTCATGGCTAAGGCTGTCCTGCCTTGTAATGCTAACTGTCCCCCATGCTACCACCACTGCCTTCACCCCCATTTCTTTTAACTCATTGATTCAATAGGAATTTAGTGTCCCCTGCTGCAGCTGCTGCTAAGTCACTTCAGTCGTGTCTGACTCTTTGTGACCCCATAGACGGCAGCCCACCAGCCTCCCCCATCCGTGGGATTCTCCAGGCAACAACACGGGAGTGGGTTACCATTTCCTTCTCCAATGCATGAAAGTGAAAAGTGAAAGTGAAGTCGCTCAGTTGTGTCCAACTCTTAGCGACCCCATGGACTGCAGCCTACCAGGCTCCTCCGTCCATGGGATTTTCCAGGCAAGGGTACTGGAGTGGGGTGCCAGTACTAGAAATATAGAATGGCAAATACCAGTAAGAGCATCAGCAAATTCTCAGTCAAGAGCAGAATTTAAACTCATGCAACCTATTACATTTCAATGTGGCAATTGCTATGCTAAAAGGTGGAAACTAGGCCCTTTGGGAATAAGGAGACTAGAAATATCCAGATCAGTCTTTGGTGGTCAGAGGGGGTAACATTTTGCATCTTGAGTCTTGCAAAAGGAGTAGAAAAGAAAGTTTCAGGGGGAAGGGAAAGATGTCTTCCAGATAGAAAGAATCACATGCACAAAGAAATGCAGCAGAAATGACCAGAGTGTATTTGAAGGTTGCACTTTTCCACCCAGCTGGAGAAGAGATTTCTTGTGAGTGGCTGGTGAGAGGTAAAAAGGGAAACTTGAGCAAAGTTCTCAGCTTGAAGGGTCCTGTAGATCCTTCTAAGGATTTTAGAATATGCCCTCTAGGCAACAGGGAATTTATTTTGTTTAGAATTTTAAGTCAAGAAGGGTTCTGATAAAAACTGTGAACAGATGTGGTTGATCATCCTTGGGACAGCAGAAAAGTCTTAGAGATAGATCCAGCACAGACCAGAGTAGTCCCCAAAGAGAGAAGGTCAGGATATCACAACTATGCTTATGACAACAAAGACAATATGACCAAGTGTGTGTAGCACAAGTGTCCCCCTATAGCTAGTATGTTCATCTGAGGATTAAACCTATAACCTTGTTACCACAATTAACTCACTTACCAAGCTAACCATTTCTATGAATGGTATATGCCAAGAAAAAGTAGAACTTATTATTAGTATAATCATAGACTAAAAGTCCCAAAGCCTTCAAAATCATCCAGAGTAGGAAAAAAGTCTATTCGTTGCATTGTAATTTTGGCATCTCATCAGCAACACTGATAATGAAAAAAGCATTTAATAAGTATTTACCATGTGCCCAGAACTTTGCTAGTATTTTCATGAATGGAGCCTTTAAAAACTAAAGTCAACAACTGACATGACAAAACAGACCTAAATGAAAAGTCTACCTGGGTCGACTATGAAAAGCAAAAAAAGTAGCATCATCTAAATACCTAAAGTTCACAGACAAAGTTTCAGTAATATTGAGGTTGTTGACCAACTGGCTGAGGTCTGGATTCTAAAGTTACCTACTAGAAGCACAATTTGAGATTACTGAAAATCTGCAAAAGGAAATTGGAACATGACTTGCCCACCCTGTGATTCAATTTGGCTAGAATTACTTGAGTCAAAATCATATGTGAATACACATTTGCATTAAAATATAAAATTTGAAGTGAAGAGAATTAGCTAATTCAGAGACCTGTGGACTTTCCAAGTCATCATCGCTTTCAACATACTGCATGCATTAAGTTAGAAATATTCCATCTCTTAGTCGGAACATTCAGGTCCTTTCAAATCCTCTAACTTGAGGGAGTTCAGAGTCAGAAGTGAAATGTAATGAATAGATCCCTCCACTGGGTATATGCAGAGGCCTGTGAATTGTGTATATTACCGTGCAGAGAATAAGCCCTCTTGCTATGTGGTGGACCTACTTGATTAAGGATCAAATTTCAAATTTAATGCTATTGCTTTTGTGAGCAGAATTAAACTTAATGGTATATGAACGTAAATTTTTATGATTTAATCGTAGCCTTTCACAAGAAATGTCCCTTTCATTTTAAAAAGGAAGCAGGAAAGAATAACAGAAACGGTAGCAATAATTTATCTGAAAATCTAAGGTCAAGTCAATTTATGCCACTGCTGATGAGTCTCTGTCAAGTCTTTAAAGGAAGAAAGAAAAAATAAGATGCTCTAATCAAACAAACCTTTCTAAGGACAAATTTTATGTGCCTCATTCAGACCCGTAATTCCATGTGGGAAACATTCTGACTACTTTTTATTTTCTCAGTACTAAACTGAAAGTTGCAGATAGGTTAACTAAGAATATCCACGTGACACTAGGATAAACCGACACACCTTTTGACGCTGCGTTACACTGGGAGATATTTTGCCGTATTTGAGAGTTGCTTGTTGTTCTGTTCTGGTTTTTTAGTGGATGACATTCTCACAGACTGCAGGAGGTACTCTGAACTGACTTTTCGTCAGAAGGTTCGTTTTTTTTTGCAAACTGCACGATCCTTACAGAGACCTGGGGAGGCACCAATGGTCGGAAACAGGATTGGTGAGTGATTCATAGGCCACGCACGTCCTGCTTCACGAAGGCAGTGGACTTTTGTCTAGTGGGCTTAGTGTTAGCTTTCACTTGAAAGAAGGGTTCTGTGGCTAAATACGTAAATCAAAAGAAAAACCGCTGCTTCCTTGAAAAGTACATTAAAGTTATAAAACAGATTATTAACAGCAGAACAAGGATGTTTACCTAAGGAAAACTTTAAAAATGCCAAGCCTGATATCTATGTAAGTTGAAAGTATTTCTGAAATATAAGTGAGCCCCGTTATCATTTCAGCTTGCCTTTAGAAATTCATTATGCAGTCCTCATTAGTTGGTTCAACAGAAACATCTGAGATTTATAATGAGCATTCAAGCTTAAGGCAAAAAGAGAAAAACTGTAAAACTGATAACATCTATCTAAAGGATAAGGCTCGAGAAGCAAAAGACAAGACTGCATGTAAGTCAAATATTGAAGAGATCTAGACAGAAGTTTCCAGCGTTTAGGGAGCCTTCTAGAATACCAGTTTCTCCCAATTGTAGTCCTTTGCCATCAACCTTCATGATTTTGGGTATTTTAACTTAGCACTTGTTCACTGTCACTTAATATGTTTCTTTAAATAGGTGCTTTACATTTTTTTTTTTTTTTTGCTTCAATCCTTTTCTGGTTTTGCCTTAAACAACATTATCTAGGAAAATGTAGGTTTAATATGAAATCTAACATATCTTCTTAGTAATGTTAGAAATAAATATATAACTAATAATATAAAAATAAAATGTGTGGGCACCCCCTAAAATGAACTCAGGTGTGACTGGTGGGACCAAATGGTCTAGGGCAACATTTAAGGATAGGGAATCAGGGTTCAGGCTGCAGAGCTAAAATCCTGGCTCCACTCTACTGCATAACTGAGTCTCAGTTTTCTCATCTGTAAAATGGGAATAATAAAAATGGCACAGTTGAGACACATAAATACCTTAAATTTTTTTGCAAAAAAAGTAAATAAATACTCAGTAAATATCAGCTATGATGTGATGGCTATGATAATTACTGATGGTGAAAATCATAATTACTCACACTGGCAGAACGGTTACAACTATACAAAAACTAAAGTGACTTTTTTTTTTAATACCTTAAGATCTCCATTTATTTAAGAACATATACTTCATACATGAAATTTCAAGATGGGTATTCTGTATTGCTTTAATGCAAGTTCACTTTGAACCTATTCAAATGTGATCCCAGCAATCAGATTTTGCCTAAAAATTTCAACCTAAAAATAAAATTTACCTATGAAAAAAAAATTAAAAACCTTAACATGACAATATATAATATAGGTCCTTCTTTCCCAGAAGTACATTAAAATAAATTTACTTACTGCACATACATAAACGCTTTAAAAATATAAGTTGCTGTATTAAAATGTACATGGAGAAAAAAATGAGAATTCCTGACATTTTAACATGGTGTTACTCTTCATCGGCCATACACTGAAATCTCAGGGTAAGAAAAGGGCCAGACCAATGCCCAAAGGTTTCAAATATCAAACTATACTATTATGTCAGTGCCCTAAGATCAATTAGCACCTTTCAATGACAGCAAAGGTTACAATGTGACTTAGAGGTACACACTCTGCAACTGTTTTAAACCACCATATAAATGTGGTTTTGATAACTTAAAATGGTTTCTATTTTTAAACTCATCTGTTTCATCTCTTCTTCTGGAAGAGGGGAGTTAGGGGAGTAAGGGTAGTGATATTTATTTTCAGTACCACTCTCCTAGTAGAAACCTGGATGGGACATGGTAAGAATCACAAACTTCAAGAGAAAAACAGTATATTACCAAAGCATATCCTAATGTGCAGAGCCACAAGCAATATTAGGTGACAGTAATGTTTACAAAGTCTGCAAACCTCTTAAAAGCAATCAGAATTGCTTATACTACTTGGGAATATGTGATTCTTGTTTATTTTCTTCGACTCAAGTTCAAACTAAGTGAAGCCAAGTTCACTGTGCATACAACTTAATCTTCGGTGTCCCCCACGACAAAACTTACCTGACTGCAAAATGCAGTCTCACACATACTGCAATTAAATACACCACTGCATCTCTCACCCATCTCTAGAGTGAGTGCCTGAAAGAACATGCCATTTCTTAGTTCACTGGGAAAAATTCATGAGAGGAGCAGGTACACTGAAAGTCATCCTATTCCTCCTGCTGTGGATTGCATTCACCCAGTAACTGCTGTAATAAAACCCCCCAGTGGTATTTCTGAATACAATTATTTAAGATACTCTACAGGGAGGCACTTTATAAGAGTTTAGAATATGTAAGACTAATATCCACTTGAAAAAGAAACTGTCATGATTATATTATATACTGAAAACATAACAAAATGTTTGATACATTTTGTCCCGCTCTTCAATGAGAGGATTCAGAACATCTACTTCTGATAATACACTCTTCTATTTGTTTCTTAGATGAGTGATCTAAAATATTTACAACCAGACAGTACCTAATTTTAGGTTTTAAGTGCTTTAACAGCTCCATGAAATATGACCAGCAGCTGCAATACAGAACTATGGTGAATAAACTTCTGATAAAGGGGGGCCTGCTTATACTGAATGTTCAGTGTTCCTGCATTTACCTAAAAGAGGGGAAAAGATAATGAAAAATAAAATAAATACTTGCACTATTAAATTACTTAACACTTCACTAAGCCTTGAAAAGGATTATTTCCCCTCTTCTTGAATTCTGGATAAAAAGTGTGAGCTTCCACCAGGTGAAGTAAGTGAATTTGTGAGTCAGAATATGAATTTTCCAACATCCTAACTTTTCATAACAGTCATGGGTTCTCTACCATTCTACTTTTTTAAAACTTCAGGCTAATTTCATTTCAGTGCATAAAATTTTTTAAAATTAAATACCAAGCCACATAAATGTATTTTTAGACATGGCATCAGTCATTTAGAGCTTGCAACAGAGATTGAAAACATGAAATTGGACACCTTATTTCCCGTGGCTATGTAAAATTTATTTACACCCCAAATCATAATATAAATAAAAAGGAAACTTTCAGAAATGGAGGTCTTATTCTTCTTTTTGTTTAACTCAAAGAGGTTTTTGAAAGAAAAAACAAATTATAGCAAAATGATGAACTACTGATCCTCCAGTCTTCCCTCAAAAAAGAAACTTTGACAAAAGATAATATTTTTCAACTGACTTCTACAAATCCTCCAGAACGCAGTATCTATATTTCTTAATAGGAATAATGATTGCTTTTATACAAAATTCTTTTTATACGAATCTCAGGGTTTTTTTTTTAATTTTTAAGCTTGAACATAATACTTAGATATTCTCTAAATATGTGCATATATAAATTTTTATTGTGTAAAAGAGAAATTAAATCTCTAATATCCTGTATAATACTTATTCATAAAAAAGAATAATCAAGTAAATCTTTTAATTTCAGTTATAGTTGTGAAACAATTGCTAATTATGGTGATCTTAGGTTGACATGTACTATTTTCAGATAACTGGCAAAGGAAAACTATCTCTTGAAAACCTATTATTTTAGACCTTTACCCATTATTAAAGGCAAGGATACATCCCTAATAATCAGGGGGGAAAAGGAACAGTTTTCAGATAATCTAATTACATTACTTTCAAAGCTGTAACTGTCAAAGGTTTTAACCCTCACCTACAGCCATTTCTGGGAAAAAAAAAAAGTTATTTGACTCTGAATGGCTCACAACTTTTAATGAGGCGGAACAAACTATTTTTATGGTTTATAATAACAATAAAAAATGAATGTAGTTATATCTGCGTTTGGTATTGTTACCATAAAAATCAGATTCCAGCAGCCTAGCTCCACACAAAGTAGTTTCCCTGTTCTTACTATTGCTATCTATTTCTTGGGATAAGGTTATACCACACCCTGCTATGTATCAAACATTTTGCTTTAGGATTCTCTCGCTGCCCAACCCCCTTCCTAGTTTTTCGTTCCTCAGCTATAAAATGGCTAGAAATAATTTTTTTAAAAATAAAGAGGTTGGGGGAGACAAACCTAATTCTACCCGGGTGAAGTTATCAAGTATAATCCTTGTGCTGAGGCGGTTTTGAAATAAAACCAAAAACGCAACAGACAAAATACCATCCTCAACTTTCAAGTCTAACAGTCACCGACGTATAAATCAAACTTCAGGAGCTGTGGAAGAGGAACCCACGATCCTTAAATGCTCCTAAGACTCCAATCTAAGTCCCGAAGGAGCGCGCAGTGAAGCTGACAGACGCCCGAGAGTGCAAAAAGTAGCCGCACAGAAGAGGAACAAAATTGCCATATTCAAGAAGACGTGTTTCTGCTCCATCAATTACGTTGATCCCAGGGTGCCAAGCCAAAAGGGGTAAGGGAGAAAGAAAACTGTTAAGTATGAGCTCTTAATGTGAAACCTAACCTGTTGGTTCTCTTAGGTATCAGATTTTGGAAGTGTCTGTAATGACAGCCAGGAAAGCAAATTAATGGCCAACGGCCCACTGGGTTTGAACACGAGCCTCCTGTTACCTCCTCACAGATCAAGTACACAACATACACGCACACGGAGGTGCTCCACGTGGAACTGCTCTGAAACCAAAACACACGCCCCGTCACTATTCTCCACCTTGGCAGAAAGGGCCGAGGGACCTGCACCTTCCTCCACTGCCCTCGGATGAGGATTCATGAATGACTGCCCGCTGGACAGTGCAGAGGACAGACGCCGGCGGCGAGGAGAGAAAAACGCGCTCCAAACGACATCCTCCCACACACTCACTCACGTCTAACACAAACCCCGTTAGCTTTCAAGAGCAGGAGAAACAGAGGTGGTGGAGAGGGGAGACGCTGCCACCCCAACTAGAAAAGGGATCACAAAAATTAAACCGTGCTCTCTGGTTTCGCCACCGCTCAGCCGTGGCACTAGGTCGGCAAATTCTCTAATTGCTCCAAGCTGTTCCGAATACTGTTTACGAAAGAAAGAGACATCTTTCAAGTGCTACTAACGAAAGTTCTGGCTGTTGTGCGGCGCAAAATAAAACAAGCACACACACGATCTCTTTCCAAATCTCGCTTAACGACGCTAAAGCATCGAGCCCTTTCAAGCCCCACAGCCACCCCAGACACTGCAGGTTTTTTAAGGAGAAAACCCGCTACCCCCGACCCGGGTCAGGTCCTTCCGTTTGGAGAAGTTAGGATTCCTTACGGCATCTGCGTCCCGGGCCAATGAACGCGTGTCCTCTGAAAAGGCGCCTCTCGTTTCACGGACCCTGGGAAACGGCAAGAGACATCCGGCCCACGCCACATAAAAACTATGAAAGGGGGACGGCCGCAGCCCAACAGCCCGGTTGGTGCCTTGAGCTTAGAACACAAGCATTAAACGTACACACGCACCCAGCACCGCGAAAACCCCAGGCGCCTGGGGCCCTCTATGGGACCTGGGTCAGCATCCTTGCAACTGGCACATCTAGGGGCTACTAGGCAAAGTAACAAATGTCACAAGAAGGAAGCAGGGGAGACCCAGGAGCGCGCACCTCTGAGAGGCGGGAATAGAGTGCAGGTATGGAGCTGCGCACCCTGTTCCGCGAGGGCTCCGCGAGGCACAAAAAGGCTCTGCAGGGACCCTCGGGGCTCCAGGGCGTCCTCCAAGGCAGAACACACCAAGGCACTCCGAGCAGCCCGGGCCCCAGCCCGGGCTGGGGGTACTCAGCAATGGCGCGACCGCGGGGACCCGGGCGCCCACACACCTTCCCGCAGAGCGCGCATCGCCCCGGCGCAGCCGCGCGCACTCTCCCTGGAGAGTTTGCGGGATCCCTGAAATGCGGACCCCGGGATAGAGGGTCGGAATAAGAAGCACTCACCTCCTGCCGCCCAGACCGTCTCAGGATCCCAAAGTTCAAGTGTCTCCCCCAGCAACGGATCTGTGCGTCCGTATTTACGTATTTATTCTCTTTCCTTCCAGTGTTGAAGTTTCGCCTTCACGCTGTGCCTCTGGTGAAAAGAGGACATCCCCTTCGGCCACCCCCCCCCCCACCTTCAACAAATAGCGTACACCAGTGGGGGAGAGACGGGGCGGGGGGAGAAGCGGCTACGAGGGGGAGGAGGAAAGGAGAGGAGCCAAAACTCCCAATGGCGACAGGAAAAAAAAAAAAAAGGAGAAGAAAAGAAAAAGAGAGCGCGCGCCCAGCCACCGAGGTCCTCACGGCCAGGCTTTTCTGCAGGCTCTCTCCCGCTCCGAAGCGGGAGCGACAGCTTCACGCGGCCAGGCTCGAAGTTTTGCGCGGAAGCCGGGAGCGGCGGAGCGTGCGCCGCACGGCGGGCAGCCTCGTACTTGCGCGCGGGGTGGGGGCGGGGGACGCCGGCGCCCGCGGCCACTGGAGGCCGCCGGGGGCACCCCCCCACCCCGGGGTCAGGCTGTGGCGGGGCGGCGGCACACGGGAAAGCGACTCCTTTTTATTCGACCTCGGGCGATGGCCTGTTGTCATCGCTCGCGATCCCGCGTGGGCACCACTCTGGGGCCCTGGGCGTCCCCGGTGGCGCCGCGGTAATCTCCGCGCCCTCCGCGCCGCCCCCACCCCGCCCCCACTGGCCGGGCGCCGGCCGCAGCCACCTCCGGGCGGAGGGGAGGGACCCGCGGTCGCAGTCCCCTCCCCGGCCCGGGGAACCGCAGTCTGTGCCCACCTGCTTCTGCCCGGCAGCAACCCCCCCCCCCCCCAGTTGTCTCTAACTCGGTCGCTACCCGATTCCCGGTGTGGACGACTTCGGGCGCCCAGCAGGACTCCTTTCCACTTACCCCCAGGGAGAAGAGAGAAGGAACTTCTTCGCCTACTTCGAACTACGTAAAGTACAAAACACCCCACGTCGGACTGGGGAACTTTCTCTGAACGGAGGAAATACTCCTTTCCGTGAAGATGTATGCGAGGCACGAAGAGTGAGCAGCGTGGGGATAGGCTGTGCTGGAAAGGGCCTGGGCCCCCGTCCAGCGCTGGGCGCAGGTAGGCATCCCTCCCAGATGCCCAAAGGTCAGGCTGCGACGACCGACTTCCAAGACAGCGTCAGAGCCTCCCCAGGCACATTGCTGAAGCGACATTTCCTGCGTAAGCCTTCTGCGCATGCAAGATACACCCACGTAGGATCTAATATTCTATATGCACTCATGTGGAGATCACAACCCGAGATCCGAGTGAAGTTGACAAGCAACAGTACATAAATTTTGCATCCATTTCATCACCTCTTCGTTAAAACCTATTGTCAAGGTTAGGAACATCTTTAGTTGTCACATTGATTAAAAGTGTTTTGATTTGTTGAGAATTTACTGAGTGGCAGTCATTGCACTGGTCACGTATGGTACACGTGAGTTCATATAATTTTCACATCTCTATGGTGGTTATTTAATCCTGTATAAGAGATAAGGAAAGTGAGGCCAAAAGAAACCCAAGGAATGTTCCCAAAGATAAATCCAGTAGTCTCTATAAACACAAAGTCTAATATTCAACAAGCAGCCCTTCAAACTGCCTGAGCCATGACCCCAGAGCTTACAAGTAAACTAGTAGGAATGACACCCAAAGAAAATTTAGTTTCGATATATTATCAACCGAATTATATTTTGCACAAAGTTCAGGAAAAAATTTCACCCTCTGCTTCACCTGAGTCTCAAGCAATGGACACGGACACCATCGAGTTCAAAAGCAATCAACTTATTTTTTGATCAGTGGGGAATTATGTACAATAATTAATAGGCAATGGGAAAGGTGAAGTTGTAAATTTAAACTGATAAATGTACTCATTGCTGCACTCATCACTCACTGGGTGTTCTTTCCTGCAGATTTATTTTGGAGGACTTAGGCACTGCCAGGCTTGTTTCCTTTTCTGGTTCTCAAGGTAGAAGGGCTTTTGGCAGTGGGTTTGGCTCAAAGGGGATTTGAACCATGATCCAGATAAGAGCACATTTTGGCCTGAAGAGGATGCCACCTCCTATACACTTAAGAGGGAAATATCCATGGGTAGATTCAATTAACTTTGCAAGTCTTAATTTCCTCATTTTACAGGTGAAGAAATAAGGGCTCAGAATTTTTAGCAACTTCCTAATAAACGGCAGACCTAAGATTCAAACCAGCCTCTGTGTAACCGCAAAGGCCACTCCTAGCCACTGTCATGCTATTATTAGTATGGTAGTAGTGAGGAAAAATAGTAATTATTTTAGTACAGTTTATATGCTACAGGCAAAATATGCAATTTAAATGTTTTGTCAACCATTCACTGTCTAGGAATGCTCAGCAACTATAGTAATTATCATGTAAAAATTAAGTACAAGGCTGAATGTACTACTCTCCTCCTAAGGCCACAGATTTTTACATTTCATTTTTGTATGAAACATTATGTGTTAGTTTGACCTAAATAAAAGTGAGAAGATGCATAATTTGGATAAAATAAAAATTCATACTTTAGTACAGCATGTTCACACAGAGACAGGTTTTCAGCATGTTGCTTTACTCACTCCTAAAATCATATTTTCAGCAATACTGATCTTGCTTTCAAGTTACTTTGCTCCCACATAATTTTTTATAATCTACATAAGAATACGTTTTACAGAAGTTACCCTCCCTCAAAAAAACTAGAATTATATCACACTATTATTTAACTTCTTATTAGTACTTTCAAATTCATTTATGTATATTACATAGATGTCATCAGGAGTAATATAAAATCTCACGTTTCAGTCCACCTTTGAAATAAGTTGAACACAAGAGATTTAAGAATTTTAAAGTTGTATAGGCAAAAGTGTATTGCATATTTAGACAAGGCATTATTTCCAGCATTTCTACTAAATATAACTTTTATAATTATTGCCATATCACCTTTAATACTGTTGACTCAATATTATTCTTTAAGCTGTTTTTATTATATAATTATATATGATAAAGGAAACTTTTTATCATTATCATAAATGGAAAATCAATATAATTTTCCATGAATAGAGGATGACCTTGCAAATGAGTCATTTTTACAGAAATAAAAATTATCTTAAAAAAAAATTATCTTGTACCACCTAAAATTATCTGACACCAGTTTGAGAAACACTGGTTTAAAGATTTACACTCCTTGGGTCCCTTGGGCTTTCCAAAACATATTTTCTAGCCTTCCTTTTCCATCACTGTAGAGAAATGTTGAGTCCAAACTTTTTTTTAGCTATTACATTTAAAATTATTGTATTAGTAAATTATTTCCATGCCTAATATATACTTGAAGTATCTGAAATTGAAGTGTCTTTTGAAAATTAATTTAATTTTTATTATTTTTCTTAATATCTTACTTGTAAAATGCAAACAATTTATAAACCCACAATTAAAAACCAAATTACTTTCAAGGAAGATAATAGCAGTTACCTTCCGAATCGCCCTTCAACAATCTTAAAGCTTAGCCACTGAAAAAGAAACTTTCCAACTGAAGTGGCAGCATCTATTGGTGCAGTCTGGTACTGCACCCAACAGAGTTCTACAAGGCAGTGAGGAGAGGAAGATAGATCATTGGGGAGAAGCTCAAACAGCCTAAAATGACATGCAGGGAGGAAAATTTTGAAGTCTGAAATCTGCTGGAAAAGTCCGGAAGTGATTCAGAAACACTAGAAGGTTTGATATGACATGAATCAGGAATTGAGAATATCCTTGAATGTATAACTTCATCTGAAAAAGGATATTTGTTGTGGGGGGAGAAAAATAAAGATGACTTTATAGTGAAAACTGGTGGAAATAAAAGATTCACTTATTAGAAAGTCCTTTAACCAACCCTTCCTGCAGTTATCATCTATTATTAATTTTTAAAGTGTGTATGGCACTGTTCTGGCATTTGTTTGCGAGCAAGTCAAATTAAAAAAACAAAGCCCTCTATGAGCTCATAGTCCAAAACTTTATTTTATTTTAAAGTAACCTTAAGGGGAAACCATTCCATCACTTTAGTAAGGACAAACGTTATGCTAGAAAATGGAATAAGACACTGAACACAAGTTCATGTGCCAGACACCAAACTAACTGAAACATCAGAGTTTGGAGTAGAGAAAGGTTTATTCCAGGGCCAAACAAGGAGAAGGGTCATGGTTTGAAATCCAGGAAAGGTCTTAGGAGACTGAATGAAGCCTAATTCCCACAAACAAGAAACAGGGGACATAGAAAGGATTTGTACCTCAGAGGGCCCAACAGGGTCCTGCCTGCTTTCAGTCACCAAAACAGAAGACAGAAGACTGGATGCTTGTAGAAATAATTCCAGAATAGATCTCTTAAATTACTCATTTTTGGTACATTTAAAGTCCAGCTGGAAGTATACCCAATTCTTAAAAAAACAAAGTCATTTGGTAATTGTCTTGTACATTCTAAGCCAAATCCTTTGAGCTTGGGGAGAGTGAACTTACCCCTGGTGGTTCAGTGGTAAAGAATCTGCCTGCCAATGCAGGAGACACAGAAGACACAGGTTCTATCCCTAGGTCAGGAAGATCCCCTGGAGAAGGAAATGGCAACCCACTCCAGTATTCTTGCCTGGAAAATCCCATGGACAGAGGAGGCTGGTGGGCTACAGTCCACGGGTCTCAAAAGAGTCCAGTAAGACTTAGCGACTAAACAACAACAATCATGAACTAGATTTAACACTGTTTTCTCTACTACTTTGCCAATAACAGAACAAATAAAGATAAAACATGATTGCCCAGAAGTCTAAAGTTCTGTGCTTCTGGTTTTCTAAAATCTATAAATAAACACATTTTCTGAGTAATTTTGTGCAAACAGATCAAGCTTAAAAAGGTTTTCTACTGGTTTGTGAAAGTGAGGAAATTGGATCTGCAGGGGACCTGTCGGGTCGTTCTCTTGTGCTGGGCTCTCTGCTAAACTTCCTCATTCTTGGCTGAGTCTCTAAAGAAAAGGAAACGCACACTCTCTGGGAGACAGCTTCATTATATTTACTTTTCAATTCTCTCTTGAAATTTTTTCTCAAGTCAATCCTTTTAGTACCATATTATGCAATCTTACTCTATCTTTCATGTTTACACCCAACCTTCAGCTGTTTATAAACAGATATCATGCCCACTTTTAGTCATCTGTTAGCCACGTTAAACAAATGTAAGGCCTTTTAATCTGGTTTCAGTTCAGTCTCTCCAAGCCCTTAATCATCCTTATTGCTTGTCTCTGAACTATTTCCAGTTTCCTGGATGTTCATTTTCATTAGACGAATCCCACACTGAATGAGTTATTACAGGTGTGGTCTCATTAACATAGCACAATGAATCCTACATTTATTTTTTCTCTTGTGGCATTATGTTCTGACTTCCGGGCAAATTCCCAGGAGCTCTGCGACTTCCATATTCTGACGAACTTAGTGTAATGTTTTTTTCCTCAATTTCACCTCACACAGTGTTTCTTTTAGCAAACTATAACAACCTGATTTCTTCTCCAGTACTTCAAACACCCAGTTTTAAATGATAGTAGAAGTCAAAATATGAGTAAGATTACTTCATTGTGCTTTTGATTTCATTGGCTTATCAATACCTACATCTCAAAATAGGAAATGTCCAGTCAATTTCTTTTTGCATACAACTCTTCATCATATCGGAGAAGGCAATGGCACCCCACTCCAGTCCTCTTGCCTGGAAAATCCCATGGACAGAGGAGCCTGGTAGGCTGCAGTCCATGGGGTCGCTAAGAGTCGGACATGGCTGAGCGACTTCACTTTCACTTTTCACTTTCATGCATTGGAGAAGGAAATGGCAACCCACTCCAGTGTTCTTGCCCAGAGAGTCCCAGGGAAGCGGGAGCCTGGTGGGCTGCCGTCTATGGGGTCGCACAGAATTGGAAACGACTGAAGCGACTTAGCAGCAGCAGCAGCTTCATCATATAGTCTTATGATACACATCTGCCTGTGAAAAATGTCCACTGATTATAATCTGAAAGTCTCCAAATGCACAATTCAATGATTGGTGGAAGGAGGAAGATTACAGATGGCAAATAAACTGATTTGACAATTTTAAAGTAATGTATTTGGCATAGTCAATTCCAGTATCCATTCATTTTATAAAATCACAAAGTTAGGAAGATTGCTAAATTGCAGAAATCCATTTAAACTGAATATTTTTGAGTGAAACTATTATAACACCACTGAAAACTATACCAAAAGCTTTATAATGTCCATTCCTTCCACTATATTTTATAGCACATTTAGAAACTATTTATACAATGTTTTTCAATTTTTGGTATATATTCTCAGCACCAACTCCAACATCAATTAAAATGACTGTTCTGTTCATCTTATTTATTCTTCCACCAACCTTCTCAAAAATATTAGTCAGGACTAAGAGCACCTGCTTGCTGTTGTTCAATCGCTAAGTTGTGTTCAACTCTCTATGATCCCATGAACAGCAGCATGCCAGGCTTCCCTGTCCTTCACTATCTCCTGGAGTTTGCTCAAACTCATGTAAATCCTATAAATTTGATTTTTACCCACATCCTTTTACTAATCTCCTTTTCAGAAGTCTGGGAAGTCTCACTCCCAGGTGGCACTATGGAGAACCCGCCTGCCAATGCAGAAGTCATAAGAGATACGGGTTTTATCCCTGGGTTGGGAAGATCCCCTGGAGAAGGAAATGGCAACCCACTGCAGTATTCTTGCCTGGGGAATTCCATGGACAGAGGAGCCTGGTGAGCTACAGTCCATAGTTTTCAGGGTCAGACAGGACTGAAGCAACTTAGCACGCACGGGAAGCCTCACTGTAGGTCATGTTGACATCTCAAGCCGGACACACTCCAAGGTGAATGCATCAGCTCAGTGACTCCCCCCAACTTCTCCCACCAGCTTCTCTTCTTGAATGAACTTTATCACCACCTTTGTTAATGCTTCTTCACCTCGCTTTCTTTCGTTTCATAAACACTAAGTCAAGAGGACAAGGTTATTTTGCATTGGCAATGTCTCCCCATCTATTCTTTCATTTCTTTATCATAGCTGCCTCCCCAAGCTGGATTCCTCAACTGCCTCTTCTGTCATCATCAGCATTCCCCCTTCTCTAGGTTCTTTCCTGCTCATCAGGAGAAGAATCTTGCATCTTCCTTTGTTTTCCATGAACAGCACCTTGTATCTAGAACTTGATAAACAGTTGCTAAAAACAATTAGATGCTTAAATGAAAAATGAACACATTCTCCAGTTGATAACCTGACTTCATTATAACAGAGGACATTCAGTGTGATGAAGACTTTCCTCCTGTAAGTTTAATTTGTGTATTTTAATCTAACTCTTGTAGGATCCCCTTTGGGAAATTTGATATAGTCCCTAAGCCCAAACCAAGTCCCTCTTTTGTATTCTGCATTTTACTATTCCAAATTAGTAGGGATAAAGTGTTCTTTGTGTATCCTATGGTTCAGGACCTGTGATGAACCACCCCAGCTTCATGATAGAATTTCCAAAGCAGCCTATGGGTTTAAAAAAAACAGAGATTGGGGCATATGGCTCAGGAGGTGAGCCTGAGGACAACCCACTGAGACAGGAAGCTTTATGTCTACAGATGAGGGAGGGCTGGGTTAGAAAAAGGAAGGAGGGGAAGGATTCAGAATAATCGCCTTTCTCAGTGCCTGTGTAGTGCTGGGGAAATAATAAGGGTTCATTACTATTGCACTGAACTAAATGAACTGATTTAGCCGCAGTGCCCCTGCTAGCTTGTTTTTAACTTCAAGGGAGCCAGAGCTACCCCATCTGAAATGAAAGGATGAGCCCACAAACCTTGATTTGAAGATGAAATGAGTAGTGCACCTTAGGGAGGCCTTTATTCTGGTGCTTCTCTGTTCTGCCTCATCTGAATTTTTGAGTTCTGAAAGCCCTGTAGCCTTCTTCTTGTGTGTGCTTGTTTAGTTGCTTCAGTCATGTCTGACTCTTTGTGCATCTATGGACTATAGACAGACAGGCTCCTCTGTCCAAGGGATTCTCCAGGCAAGAATACTGGAATGGGTTGCCATGCCCTCCTCCAGGGGATCCTCCTGACCCAGGGATCAAGCCCAGATCACTTTACATCTCCTGCACTGATAGGTGGATTCTTTACAACTAGCGCCAACTGGGAAGTCCTTTCCTTTCAAATAAAAGGCAGTCCAATTTACATGAATTGACCTTTTGTCTGCATAGGAGCCACTGAAGAAGCTATTTCAATTTTGAATAAAAAAATAGTCCATAAACACTTAATTTTTTCCCCAAATTGGCCTTATTGTTAAAAGAAATGTTCATAACTGCCAGAACTAAGGCCACTCAGGAAATTCAAGGGACAGTGGCATTGCTTAGCATTCATCTTGGGTTTCAGGATATAAAATTCTAAAATGCTCTTCTTTCACTGTCAAATCCTTTCCTCAGTTTTCCTATTTGAGAACCTGTTGTTTCGTGATTGGTCCCACTGACAAGCTTTTCATTGGAACTTTCTTCTCCCTTGGCTTTTGTTGGCTGCTCTGGATTCAGTCACCTCCACCTCTCTGATCACTCTTTGTTAATCTTTTCCTTGAATCCCCTCGGCCACTTAAATGTGGATGTTCTCAGCATCTGTTCTTAGCCTTCACAAACACTCAGTTAATCTAAGGAGAGACAGAGATGGACCAGGCAGAGTCCCTGTCCTCCAGGAAGTTTCAGTCTAGAGGAGAAAATAGGGCATCCTAGGAAAGATTGCGGAGAAGGCAATGGCACCCCACTCCAGTACTTTTGCCTGGAAAATCCCTTGGATGGAGGAGCCTGGTAGCCTGTAGTCCATGGGGTCGCTAGAGTCGGACACGACTGAGCGACTTCACTTTCACTTTTCACTTTCATGCATTGGAGAAAGAAATGGCAACCCACTCCAGTGTTCTTGCCTGGAGAATCCCAGGGACGGGAGAGCCTGGTGGGCTGCCGTCTATGGGGTTGCACAGAGTCAGACACGACTGAAGCGACTTAGCAGCAGCAGCAGGAAAGATTGAGGGCAAGAGGAGAAGAGGGCAACAGAGGATAGATGGTTGGATGGCATCCCTGACTCAATAGATATGAGTTTGAGCAAACTTTGGGAGACCGTAAAGGACAGGAAAGCCTGGTGTGCTTGGGGTCGCAAAGAGTCAGACACGACTTAGTGACTGAACAACAACTGTCACCCACCAGGCTCCTCTATCCATGGGATTCTCCAGGCAAGAATACTGGAGTGGGTTGCCATTTCCTTCTGCAGGGGATCTTCCCGATCCAGGGATCAAACCTGGGTCTCCCTATTGCAGGCAGACTCTTTATCATCTGAGTCACTGGGAGAGCCCCCAGCTTACACCCTTGCCAACAGGTAAATCCCAAATGTGGTTCTAAAATTTTTAGCAGTGAGTCAAAAAGAGAAACTTGATTAGCTATCCAATTCTCAGTGCCATGAAAATATAGATATAGATATAGAGAATATAATTCTGATGACACTAAGGCTTGTCTTCACAGTAAAGACAGTGTGTTATGTCACATACTAATTCTCAACAAGAGCCTACTAAGTAGATGTAATGACTCCTTCCACTGGCCTATTCTCAATGGTAAGGTTACTTGTGTCTTAAAAATATATATATTGTAGCTGGGGAAGACAGTGCAGGTGCTCCAAAAGAGTCCTACGAGACTGAGCAACTAACCCTTTTCTCTTGTAATGGGATCAGCTACTGTAGTTTGCCTTTTTGTACTAGGCTCAACTCTACACCATTTAAGCCCTATCCTATTTTTCTTCTATTTCATATGCTTTTAATTATTTTCTAATCATATTTTAGTCACATAAACTGCCTGTAAATAAGGAGCTTTTAAAAATGCTCTTACTATTTTGAATGACTACATAACAAAAAGTAGGGCCAAGGTCACTTCGATAATTAAAATTAAAAGCAATTGGGAAAATCAATTATATGGTGATATAAATAGTCTGTATAGAGTAAACGGAGAAGGCAATGGCACCCCACTCCAGTACTCTTGCCTGAAGAATCCCATGGACGGAAGAGCCTGGTAGGCTGCAGTCCATGGGGTTGCTAAGAGTTGGACACGACTGTGTTGAGAAAGTGAAGGACAGGGAAGCCTGGCGTGCTGCAGTTCATGGGGCTGCAAAGAGTTGAACATGACTGAGTGACTGAATGACAACAAAATCAAAGTGTATCCAGGGTTAGAGTTTTAAGAATCTTGCATTTTTAAAATATTCATTCCTGAGTAATTCCTTCCACTGTTTCTCTAACTTGCTTACTCAACCATTGTCAGCAACCCACCAAAGAACTTCAGATAAAAATTTATTTTCTTTTTTCAATAACAGTAAGATAATCAAGACAATTATTGTCAAAGAATAACTGATGTTATAAGGCGTAAATAGGTTTGATTGTAATCTGCCTCAAACTTCTCATTGATAGCTGCAGAACACTAATTGCAGAAAATTTCAGTGATTTGCTCATTAATTGTTGGGGAAAAGGAAGTAGAATACAGGTTTCTAAACTCTTCTCATGCTGGTTGAAGTTTCTGAGCACATCACATTGTGCATATTATAACTGAAGATGACAAATTTTAATAGGAACTCTAAACATAATTTTCTATAAAAATATGCAACCAATTAAGAAGTAACAGAAGTGTCAAGACTCATCCTTATTATGCCCTCCTTTTGTTCTTACTGTTTTTTTTTTTAATGTATTCTATGATGCTGTTTAGTTGCTAAGTCAAGTTCAACACTTTTGCAACCCCATGCCAGTAGACAAGCAGGTTCCTCTGTCCATGAAACTTCTCAGGCAAGAATATTGGAGTGGCTTGCGATTTTCTTCTCCAGGGGTGTTTCCTGACCCAGAGATAGAATCTGTGCCTCCTGCATTGCACGTGGCTTCTTTACCATTGAGCCACCAGAGAAGCCCACAGCACTTTATATTTGCTGGCTAAAATTGGAAACTGATTAAACAATTCTTTAGTGTAGGTTTCCTGTTGTATAGAATTCAGAATATTATTACAAAGGGAGAATGAATGAGATCCATTTACCATGGTTATCAGATTTCAGGAATCAAGCATGCATGAATTTACTAATTTTGCTAACACTCCCTGTAGAAACTGGATGTCAATTCAAAGGCAAGTTATAGATGGCAATAAGAATAAACCATGAATGTCATGTGTATGTATGCTGCTGCTGCTGCTAAGTCGCTTCAGTCGTGTCCGACTCTGTGTGACCCCATAGACGGCAGCCCACAAGGCTCCCCCATCCCTGGGATTCTCCAGGCAAGAACACTGGAGTGGGTTGCCATTTCCTTCTCCAATGCATGAAAGTGAAAAGTGAAAGTGAAGTCGCTGAGTCTTGTCTGACTCTTAGCGACTCCATGGACTGCGGCCCACCAGGCTCCCCCGTCCATGACATTTTCCAGGCAAGAGTGCTGGAGTGGGGTGCCATTGCCTTCTCCAATGTGTATGTATATAACATTGCTTTTTAAGTTTTATATTAATTACTTTTAAAGAAAGCAAGTCTTGCATTTACAGCTTTATTCTTAGTATCAAAATTCAAAGATGTTTGTTTGATAAGGTGAATATTCTATCAATACTAATATCATGTTACTTTCCTCAAAACAATGCTAATGCAGTTTGAACACAACGCTGTGATGTTTAACTTAAAAAGACTGTCAAAGTAAAAATGAAGTATAATATTTAAAATGGATAACCAACAAGGACTTACTGTATAGAACATAGGATTCTGCTCAATGTTATGTGGCAGCCTTGATGGGAGGGGAGTTTGGGGGAGAATGTATATGTATATGTATACGTATGGCTGAGTCCTCTCACTGTTACCGGAAACTATTACGTTGTTAATCTGCTATACCCCAATATAAAATAAAAAGTTACAAAAAATAAAAATGAACAATAATGCAGGTACAATACACTAGGACTGCCATGTAGGCTGAGGATACAACCAAGCATGGATTTAGGTACCTATTGTCAACTGAAAGTATTTCATTCATGTTTTTAAAATCAGAGCATTTAAAAATATGTTTATTGGATATTTTGTCATAAAACTTCATAAAACAATTACTCTTATGCTATCATTTAAATTCTTGTTGAGAAAAACCTCAAACTTTAAGTTAATTTGGGGAGTCTACATATTTTGTGTCAATCCTCAGATAAATATGGAAAATTAAAACTTTTCTATTTCTAAATAGCAAACATCACAGCTCATCAAGGCTCACACTTATTTCACAAATTAAACCCACAACAGCATTGTTTATGCATTTAGTTCAATGTGCAAACAATGCCTCATTGAGGGTTGTATTTCAAAACAAACAACAACTTGCTTTAGTTCCCTTTTCATTTCTTTTTAACTTTGAAGTGTGTGCTTATATGAAACAGCGTCTCATGGCCACAGTGGTCTGTATACCATGAGTAACTAGCTAGTTTAACTCCTAGCTTCACGTTACTGCTTGTTATAGAGTCTACAAATTGTGTCTTTGGTGCCAGTCTTGATCATACATAAATTACAATGTTTTGTCTCTTCATTTTTTCAATATGTACTTCCTTTAGATCCCTCAAATCATTAAACAACAACTCTGTTATTTTAATGCCATTAGCATTTCTGTTAAAGTAGTGATGAATAATTTTTTCACATTGAAACTAATAAAGGGTTATTCATCTCAATACTTATGAAATTTTGTACTTTCAAACACTGTATACCAGTTAAAAAGTGAATGTCTATAGTTTTCTTCTTGCTTTAAAAATTTATATGTAACCTGATATTTGAGATTGTCTAGCAAACAAAAATTCATCCCAACATTCCAACTTTTATTAATAACCCAGTATTACATATGAGTTAATCTATACTTTAAAAAAAAAACTTTTCTTACAAGACTCTTTCCTTATTTTAAAATTTCTAAATGATTCTTCATAACTTCATGACTTGATGGACCTCTACTAAAAGACTTCTAGAATTTTCTTGTGAGGAAACTGAAGCATTCCGATTTTCTTATAAAATGAAGAAATGAATACATACAAAACTCAACTGCATTTTGCCTTTTGTTTGGACTTTGTCAAATCCAATGGTAGCACCTTTTTTATGGAAGAAATGACCAAAACCATAATCTCATTCCATATGCAGATGAATTATAATTCTAAGCAAAGGTAGAATCACCATTTGTCTTATATTTTGAGTTAATTTCTAAAGAGTGTAGAAAATGTAACAAAGTACTTTGTGATAGTCTCACCAGAACTTGGAACAGTTTCTTCAGAAAAAAAACCTAATTACAATAGCTTTCCCTCAGGCACTGCAACCTATAATTTAGCAGTCAACATCTCAAGGTATTGTTTGTGGTACTTTTTGCTAAAGTCAATTGCATTGCAATCCACATCCTGAAATTTGCCTTTCAAAGTTCCTCATGCAACCATCTTTAAAACAAAAATGTTTACTTGACATTTTACAAACTGGAATGGCCAAGTATCATCTAAAAGATTAGCTAGTTAACTGAACATTTCTCCTTCTAGATCATCTTCAGAAACACTGTGTATTCTCTATTTAATGTCTTGTGCTGTGCTTAGTCACTCAGTCGTGTCCAGCTCTTTTTGTAACCCCATGGACTGTATGTAGCCTGCCAGACTCCTCTGTCAATGAGGATTCTCCAGCGAGAGTACTGAAGTGGGTTGCCATGCCCCCTGCCAGGGGATCTTCCCAACCCAGGGACTGAACCCAGGTCCCCCACATTGCAGGCGGATTCTTCACTGTCTGAGCCACCAGTGAAGCATTTAGTGTTTTGGTTGATACTATATCTCATAAGTTCTTTTTTGTGTTGTATTTTGTTTTAAAGCTGAAAGTCAGCTATTGCTATATCAAAACAATACCTATCATTTAAAATATATTTTTGCCACCACCTTACACCATGCACACAAATTAACTGAAATGGTATAAAACTTGAATGTAAGATCTGAAACCATAAAATTCCTAGAAGAAAACATAGATCTTAGCTTCACTGACACTGGTCTTAACAGTGTTTTTGTGGCTCTGATGCCAAAGGCAAGGAAAATAAAAGCAAAAATAAGCAAACCTGACTACATCAAACTGAAAAGCTTCTGTACAGAGAAGGAAACCATCATCATTTAAACTTTGCCTTTCAAAATGAAAAGGCAACCTACTGAGTGGGAGAAGATATTTGCAAATCACAGTTCCCTGATCACAGATAGAACCAGTGCCCACTTCAGTGGAAGCTCTGAGTCTTAACCATTGCACTGCCAGAGAAGCTCTGGTAATTCATTCTTATGGGTTAACATCAAGGGAAAGAGGGGAAAAGAAGTTGAAGAAAAGGCTGCCTATCTACTAGGAAACATAAAGGGAAGGATATAGGGTTAGTGAAAGGAGTTACATGTTGATTCTAGCTGCAGTCATAAAGATGTCACTTCCCACACTCAGCAAGAATCCTTTGAGTCATCCACAATGCATAATCTTAAGCACTATCTCATGACCTGGCACATAGTAGATATCCAACAGTTCAATTTAAAATATATAGCTTGATCCTTAAGACATTTCCTTATATTTCCCTAAAACCACCTTTCCTGAGTTTGGAAGCTGTCATAGAGGCAAGAATTTTGAGACTTCTATATCACAAAAACAAGAAAATGGTTGATTTACTTCATTTTGAATTACAGAATCCATACAAACTAGTCAAAGTTTTAAGGTTACTTTCAGTTTTTCATTAAAACATCCTATGTTGAATGTGCTGATTTGGCAAAGAATGACCTTTTGGCTCTGAAAATCATTTTTCCTGTAATGTTAAATGAGTGTCAAGAAATTAATCCTCCCAGCACACTTATAGAAGCAATAATAGTATGAGTTGGTTAAGAGCTGCTTTGATAGGGTACTGTAAAGCCCTTTAGTCTTTAAAGAGCCCTGGCATTAGGTAACTTTAATTGTTGGTTTCAGATGTCAGTCTCCATCAGGAACACAGCTGGAGACTGATAGGTGTCGCTTGGGAATAAGCATTTTGTGTTACTTTGAAGTCAATTGGACTGAACATGAAAATTTTATAGTTAGTGGCAGATTTCTTTTTAAGATATTTAAGTAAAGTATCCCTTAAACCAATTACATTAAAAACTATCCAAAATAAGAAACCTCAAAGGGAAATTCTCCTCAGTGGCAAAGTGTTAATCAAATAAACCAAAAAAACAGTTTTCCCAAACCCATAATTTCCAAGCTTGAAGGGTGTCCTCATTTGGTTGCAGCCCCTTTTAACTCTTTCCATTTCATTTCTAAGCATCTTTTGTATTAAGTAGTTATTTTAAAAATGTTCAGAAAAGATAGCATGCAGTTGACAAGGGCAAATGGTGTGATGGTCAGGTATGGCAGAGACCACACCTGGGACTGATCCTTCTTGTTTTCTTTGGAAAACACGGGCTTCCCTGTCCTGGGAATTGTGTCCTTCATACAGAGAGGGGCTTCGAACTGACTCATTTCCTCTCTGACGAGTACAAGAGGCTAACACGTGTATTTTTTCTCAATTATTCAAATGCTTCAATCTTGTTTCCTACTGGAAGAATTGTACATACATCAGTTTTTAATTGATCCATGATTTATATACTATTCATGAATTAAAATGAAATTAACCTGATATTAAAGTTCATGGATTCCAAATTAGCAGATGGGAGTCGACAAGTACTAAACCAAGTGTTGTTCTGACATGAGGCAATCAATTGTTATTTTACAATTAAAAAAAAAGTAGAGAAAAGAAAGCAAAAGAATAAATAATATGTAATATATAAATTGGTTGACTTTAGTATTCTATCCAAAGTTATTTCTAACACATTCTCAAGTTTTCCAGCTCTTGTTTGACTCCGACTTTAGCATCAATCAGTGTCTGAGTATTGACACCAAACTTCATTCATGCCTTATCCCCTCGGTTTTCTCACTCTTGACATTCCCTGTCATACCATTAGACAGCTACTTCTATTCTTTGCTTGAATTACCAGAGAAACTTTTGTTCTAGACACTTTATGTACTGTATTTATTGGTTTACATAAAGAACAGAGTGACTCTGGGGGTGATGACTGTTATACGAATATCTGCCACCAAAGACGGAGAAGGCAATGGCACCCCACTGCAGTACTCTTGCCTGGAAAATCCTATGGACAGAGGAGCCTGGAAGGCTGTAGTCCATGGGATCGCTAGGAGTCGTACACGACTGAGCGACTTCACTTTCACTTTTCACTTTCATGCATTGGAGAAGGAAATGGCAACCCACTCCAGTGTTCTTGCCTGGAGAATCCCAGGGACGGGGGAGCCTGGTGGGCTGCTGTCTATGGGGTCGCACAGAGTCGGACACAACTGAAGCGACTTAGCAGCAGCCACCAAAGAACATTTGCATTTTTCTCATCGTCCATTTGTTGAACAGCTGCAAACAAATACATTTGAATTTTGTTTTTAGAATTAGAGACCCCATGATTAAGTACATAAATGAAAATTCTGTAAGAGTAGAAGCTATCATAAACATTATAAAGTCATGGAGTCAGAGGAGTAAAATGCATTTTAAGAAATATAAGTATCCGTGAGACAGGTAGGTCTTTCTAACAGTTGGTGATAACACCTTACAAGGTCAGCTTTACACTGTGTTTTATGGCCCTACGTTCTCTCCTTTGACACGCAGACCAGAGACCATAGAGCGGGAAGCACTATACTAGGAACCCAGAGCCTGGGTACCATGTGCATTTGTGCCAACATTTGTTGTCATCTAACCTCTATGTTCAGTTTTCTAATCGGCAGCAAAAACAGATCCAGAACCCAGTGATTTATTTTTACTTGACTCTATCACCTCCCTTTTCTTATAGTTGATTGCTTGCCAGTCAGTGAATAAGCATTTAATTGTTGCCTAATATGTACCTAGGTTGGCTGAATCTTTTAGTGACTAAATAAATCTGTTTTCCAACTGAGGGCAAGTCTATAAATGGTAAGTAAACTAAACCAATAGCATACAGACTGCTCTACTCAGATATCTGCAAGTTTTCAGTGAAGAGTAACTGAGGGTCAGGGAGCAACTGCATGCATGGATCTGGCTGCTACTTTAGTATGAGAGGACTTGTGCTAATCCAGGATAATTACTTTTCGGGTCCAGTTTATCATGGGTGTGTGAATATGGCTGTTATTCAGATGGTGTCCCGTAACAACTTTCAAGTGATGGGAGAAGGGGAAGATGTGAAACATATGAGGAGACATGCTTCTCTAATAGCTCAGAGGGTAAAGAGTTGCCTGCAATGCAGGAGACTTGAGATTGATCCCTGGGTCAGGAAGATCTCCTGGAGAAGCGAATGGCTACCTACTCCAGTATTCTTGCCTGGATAATTCCACGGACAGAGGAGCCTGGTGGGCTATAGTTCAGGGGGTTGCAAAGTGTTGGACATGACTGAGCAACTAACACACTTTCTTTTTACATGTAGTGGAAAAAAAGTATTATAAAAGATCAATCAAACCCATACAAATATAAATACACAAGTAGACTGTTTAATCAAGGCTAAGATTGCCCATAAGGCTGTATAGTCACTGAAACTTTGACTGATTTATCTGTTAATAAAATTTGTTTTCTTCCAAAAGTCTCATCCACAGCTCTGTAAAAGATTTTCTACATTCCACCAATAGGAATTAATTATTTTGAGTTAAACCAAAATTTTCCTGTTCTCATGAACATTTCTTTCACTTTGCATGTGTGCTAAGTCGCTTCAGTCACGTCTGACTCTGTGCAACACAATGGACTGTGGCCTACCAGGCTCTTCTGTCCATGGGATTCTCCCAGCAAGAATACTGGAGTGGGTTGCCATGCCCTCCTTCTGGGGATCTTTCCCACCCAAGGATCAAACCCGTGATCTTAAGTCTCCTGCATTGGGAGGTGGGTTCTTTACCACTAGTGCCAACTGGGAAGTCCCTTTCTTTGGCTTGGTGGTACCATAATGTTTTTAAGCTATCTTAGTGGGACTTTCCTTTTTCCAATGTAATGGCAAACTGGACCACACTTCAAGAATGTATCATATAATGAAGATGTTTTGATACGGGCTAGGGAGACACAGTGTTTGAGTAGCCTGGGAAACATAGGTCTGGGAGAAGTATTACAGTGGAGATAAAGGGGAACCAGAAAGGTTTTAGGAGGGGAATCTCTGACTTTAGGGAAAGAAAGTGAACAAAAGGGGAAGATAGGAGAATAACAAAATAAATGCTTAGTTAACTTCCTGCTCTATTGAGAGCCTGTTGTGGCTTATGTTTACATCTTGAGTATTTTTTGTATTGAAGTGTAGTTAACTTACAATATTATATCAGTTTCAGGTGCACACCAGAGTGTTTTGACACTTTTATAGATTACACACCATACAAAATGATTATAGAATATTGACTATAATCCTTGAGTTGTACATTATATATCTGTGACTTGCTTATTTTATAACTGGTAGTTCTGGTAGTTTGGGTGTTTTTCATAAAATGTTGATTCTTATTTTTTTGTCTGAGTACTTAAAGAATTTTATTTACTTTTATACCACTTGAAAACTAATGTAAGGCAAAGTTTTCCTATTAATTCTGTTCACTTAAATATTAGGATAACCATGGCTAAATGGATTGATTTCCCTAGATATAACACAGAGATAAATAGTCACTTTTCATAATTTCAGATTTTAGAAAGCTCACTGGGTAAAGGGCAGGTAGGAAAAGAAGAATCATTACCAAAATAATCGCAAAGTTGAAAATACTGCACATAAATTATATGTTGTAGGGTCGCAAAGAGTTGGACACGACTGAGCAACTGAGCTGAACTGAACTGAAAGATGTATGTCATATTCTTTATGGAGTAAGGTATATGGTAATATCAGCCAACTTTATTGTGTACTTACTTAATGTATTACACAGATTATCTCCTTTAATTCTGACAACTCTTAAAAGGTGGATACCATTTTTAGCTCACTTTACAGATAAGAAAATGAAGACTTAAGGTCAAGTCACTTAGTCAAGCTCACTTCGCTAAGCCAGAAGCACAGCAGAGATTCAAATTCAGGTTAACGAGATTCTGGAAATGAAATTGTCCAACAATTCTGGAAGCTAGTTCTCTGTGGTCATTGGGTATTGGTTGGCTCATAGGGAACCATTAAGGAAAAGAAAACAGACAAAAACCAAAACAAAAGGTAATTATTTTGCTGTGGCACTTATGGAATGATATAAGAATACATAGGTTTATCGACTTAGAGTCTGAGGTTAAATTAAGGCAAGCTGAGCTGAAATTGTCACTAACCAGCATTCCTGCAGCACCCTTCCAAGCAGTCTGGTGGGTTATCCCTTATATAAGTTGAATTAAGAAGTCATTGCCAAATTTAGGAACTTATAGTAGAGTTGTGACTAAGTAAGACGTTTCAGAAAAAAAATGAAAAAGCACAACCCACAGAATTAGTAACTTGGCATTACTGTTATTTTCTGAGTTGCTGCTTGAATTCTTTTACAAGGAGCACTAATGGGAACATTCCTCAGGCTGGTTCAAATGCTGTGGACTAATTAATTCCGGGTGTCTTTCAGTGAAACTTTGCTTTTGCTTTTTGGTTATGGTGACCACACATGTAGGATCATATTACCACCATGGCATTGTGGCTGAGAGACACAACAGCTAAGGCTTGAGTGTTCATTCCATCCTACCTCACTTGTTCTAGTTCTGTGTTTTACCCATTGGGGTTTTGATATTTGTTATCAATTCAGCAGAATCTTGACCTTGAACTGGATTTTTCTCAGCCCCAATTTTTAAGATAAGAAAATGAATATGCAACTTGGATGGTAAATGTCACCCATTTTCCAAGATAGAGTATTGGTTCAAATAGTCTATATGACTAAAGATAGGAGTTGTGTTCCCATGTTACCTAGAAGAGCATTCAGGGGCCAAGACAAATGGAAATGAGGCTCTGTCTAGACATCTTTCCCAGGCCTTCTAGACCTTGCTTACCTCCATGCTCCTATGATCAGAGTACAGGTAGCATAATTCAAGTAAAGTACAAAATGGACAAAGCATATGCCTTTGGAAATTATAATAGAGCAGACTCCTGGGGATATAGCACTTCATAAAGGGCTTCTGGGCTGTTGGCAATGTTCTATCTCTTGACTGGGCTCTAGTTACACATTTGATCACCTTCACTGAGTTACTCACTTATGACTAATGCATTTTTCTGAATTTATGTCATTCTTTCAATAAAATCATTTTTAAAAGGCGTGAGGGAAGGCTTTTTTCATAATACATTAATCTGAGTATCACAACCATGTGGTTGCATTTATTAAATCAGTTAGCAATCGTTTCGAAAAGATGGCAGTAGAGTCTCGATGATGGAAGTCAGGCCAAGGGGGTTTTGATATGGATGAGAAGAAGAACATCTGAAAGAGTTCTGAGCACAGGGCAACTCGCATTAGGCCCAAATGGAGGCCTACTGGGTGCTGTTGGATCTAGGAGGCTGCTTATGGATACCTTAAAGGGTCTGGATCAGGACAGGTGCAAGTGGGCAATGGAAGAGAGAAAAAGACACTGGGGTATAAAATAGAAAACTGAAGAGTAGAATCTAAAAACAAGCTTTTCTTACTTACCTCACAATTTTCCCAGGACCAAATCTACTTGAAAATAATATTGATATTATTCCAAGTGGCATAGAGTTTAAACTTTCTCTAATAATTCAGAACAGTATGTCTTTCTCCTTGTAAATCTTTGTGGTCTTATACAGTATTTCCTCCTTAGTTCTTTATTAGCAATTCACTAGGAGAGGTACTGAGAGTGGGGAGAAAGAAGTGGGATTAAGTCCACACAGGATAGTCATTCTGCAGAGATTTCTGATAGTGAAGGTTTACCAACAAGACTATGTGATTTTATACATGATTTTGCAACTCAAAGTAATCCTAATATTAAATGCAAGGGCATCAGTTAATAGTGCTATTCAGAAGATAGTTTTATTTAAGGAAAAGAATTTTTTACATGCATTCATTCACTTATTTTACAAATATTTGATGAATTCCTGTTATCTGCCCCTATTCCGTACTTCTTTTTAAACTTATAAGAATATGAACTATAGAAACAGACTGAAGAATGAATGCCTCAAAGAATTTGAAATTACGACTAAAATATAAATTATACTTTTGAAAAAAAGAGATGGCAGGCACCCAAAATAGAATATGTTCTTCAGAAATCCTTCTGATGAGGTTAAAAAATATGGCAGAGATTTGAGAAACAAAGTAATATAAAATGTCCTGCACTTTAAATTCTATTGAATATGTTTCTAATACCAGTTAATAATGTTTACTTTTCCCTGTATGTTTAACAGTGTTACCATGCAAGCACCTTGAGCTCTTGAAAGGGAACTCTTACTGTGTTTATTTTTGTCTATGTGTTGAAGCAGCTCTCTTTCTATGCAGAGAACCTGCAGTAGAGTAGTCACTTGTTTTCACTCAGTGCTCTATCCAGAGGATTCCTTTCTTTCCTTTCAATCAAGGAGAGCAAAGATCGCCTCAAACCAAGATCTACATAGTCAGGTTAAAGGGATTTTCAACTTCTTTCCTCTCTGATTGATCGATTTCCCTTAGCACTGATAACTTTGCTTTTGTCTTTCAACAAAAAGGCTACTTAATCTCCACAGAGTTTCAACCCTATGACTCTTTTCTCCTTCCTACAGCCAACTGTTTTTAAAAAGAAGATACCTGGCTCCTCATATTTGAAATAGAAACATATACTCTTAAATCAATAGGCTGTTCTGAACTTTGGGAGTGATCAGTTGAAATTTGTTTGAGAATATCATATTTTTTGGAAAAGGACTGGCCCACCTTTCCTAGGCCCTGAGTTCTTAAAGCACTTTTCTGGGCCGGCCTCCCACCATAAGAAACTTTATACATATCTGCAGCTACAATTAACAGAGCCCTGTGACAGAATTCTAAATGAGATATAAAATTATGTTTTGAAAATTGTGCGCTTTTTTTTTTTTTTTTGGTTCTGTTTTTCATTGGCCATCAATAGGCATTTTCCTTTTGAGTTTGTCATTATCTTCCTCCTTAGGTAAACCTCATTTTCTCCATCACAAATCACAGAAGGCTTACTGATAATGAGTAACTTCAGTGTTAATTGAATACTATAATTCTTTCTAGTGACACCTTGTTTGATGTCAAATAGATAATATTGGAGAATAATGCTGTTTAAATTTAGACTCAAAAAATACTTAATTTCATTCATGTCTATAGCCAGTGGTTTGAGAAGCACTTAACCTTCATGTTTTCTCTATCAATAAAATAAAAATAATTCTTCATTATGTCATGTGGGCTGTGTTTCAAATTTTTAAAGTAAATCATAAAAATATTGAAAATTAGCATTTTAAATGAATTTTCAGTTTTCCTTAAATTTAATAGTGATAAAGTTGTGTGTGTGTGTGTGTGTGTGTGTTTTAATTTTAGAGTATTGTTAGGGACCTTACAATTCTCCTAATTTACAGATAGAGAAAACATATTCTAAGGAACTTTGCCACTTTCAATGTCTCCAGGAACTCGGATAGATAATAATCTTTGTTCTCTTAAAGGAATTTTTTTTTCATACCTTCTAAAATGAGGAACAATTCAAGACTTCTAAAATGTCACAGATAGAACACAAGACTACACTGGGTCAAAGATAGTTAATTATAACTTCTTATAAAAGGACAAAATAAAAACCAAGAAATATATTAAAGCTGTACTTACAAATTCAAATAGAATAGAATACAACAAAGTAATTTATCATTCAAGAATATTTTTAATAACCCAGCCTAGAATTCAGTCTACCAGGGGAAAAAAATCCAAGCCTTATGGGGAGAACTGTTAATATCCTTAAAGCCTCAGTTAACTCATCTGAAACGTGGGGTCAGGACAGTACCTATCTCATGAATTAAAGAAAATAATGGGTTTTTTCCTGTCTTTTGGCTGCAACTGCATGGCTGGTGAGCTCTTGGTTGCCTGTCCAGAGATGGAATCCAGTCCCACAGCAGCAGGGACAACTCCAAGTCCTAACCACTGAACCACCAGGGAATTCCTAAATAATGGGATTAACAAGTTAAAGTCTGTAAATTATTTACCACAGGGATTAGAACATAGTTGACACTCAGTACATTTTAGCTATTTCTATATTTTCATTATTACCATTTTACATACAGAGGATTCTTACTTTTCACAGTAGTAATGTTCCCCAAAACTGGATCATCAAATACTGAATCATTGCTCCCAGGAGAAATTGAGTGTTGGCTCTTGAAAGTCTTAGTCACAATAATTTTCATCTAGTGAACAATACACAGTCTTGTTTCATGTGTGTTTCTGTTTAAAGATACTTTATCTAATATACATTGTTGATTCATTAACATTGAACTTGGCCAACAGCACTATAATTCATGCCTAAAGTTTATCTAACATACATATCTTTTCCACAGATCACACCACAGCCTTCTTGAACATAGGAACACTATGAAGGTCATTCTAAAAAGCAGTCACCAAGAAAAAGCCCAAAAATGTGAAAAATGTCACATAAAAAGGGCAAGCCCTATGGGTATTGGCTTTAGGGTTACAAATGAATGGTAGCCAGTCAGTGGATTTGTAAATATAGAATCTGCAAATCAGGAGGCTCAACTGTACTGAGATTTTGAAAAACTAAAATCAATTGAGTTTGCCTAGAGAAGTGTATTCAAGACAGAAGCAGCAGGAAAAGAAGCTGGAGGTTTACATCATTCTAGGAAAGGCAGGTTCTGGTAAGCCCTGTAAAGAAGTTAGTCCTTTTCCAATAATAATGAGGCACCATTGCTACAGAGTTTTAAATAGAAGACTGTCATAGTTAGATTTGTCTTTTGTAAAGACAACTGTTCACCTTGAATAGAAGTGACCCCTAAAACAATGCCTTATACATTGTGTATGTTCAATGTTTACTGAATAAATTCCATATTCAATGAATGATTGAGTGCAGTGTAGAGATTAGTTTTGTTGGGGCCAGAGACAGAGCTGGAGGTAGGGAGATTTTAATATGCTACTGCTAATCAGTGTTGCCCTGGAGGTTCTAGCCGGGGTAATTAGGCAAGAAATGAAACAAAAGGCATTCAGATTGGAAAAAAAGAAGTAAAACCATCTCTCCTTGAAGATGACATGAAATTCCTAAAGATTATACTAAAAATGATTAGAACCAATAATTAATTTCACCAAGGTTTCAGGATACAAGATCAATACACAAAAAATTCAATCGCATTTCTATACAGTAGGAATTAGCAAACCAAAAATGAAATTAAAACAATAATTCTATTAACAATAGATAAAACATGTAGGTATAAATTTAACAAAAAACAAACTTCTAATTCTGAAAACTAGAAAATGTTGTTGAAAGAAATTAACTTAAATAAATAGACATTCATATTCATAAATTGAAAGGTTTTAGGTGTAAAGATTACAATAATCCTCAAATTGATCTACAGATTCAGTATAATCTCTATGAAAATTATAGCTGTTTTCGTTGTTGTTGTTACAGACATTGACAAGCTAATATTAAATTCTATATGGAAAGCAACTGACCTAAGACAATCTTAAAACAGAACAAAGTTGCAGGACTCACAATTCCTTGTCTGAAAACTTACTGTGAGACTACAGTAATTAGACAGGGTGGCATTACCATAATTATAGATATTAAGACTAACAAAATAGAATTGAGAATCCAGAAATAGATCCTCTTTATGATAAGTTGATTTTCAACTTAGGTACCAAGACATTTCAATAGAGGAAGAATAGTCTTCAGGCTGGAGAAGGCAATGGCACCCCACTCCAGTACTCTTGCCTGGAAAATCCCATGGATGGAGGAGCCTGGTAGGCTGAAGTCCATGGGGTCGCTAAGAGTCAGACACGACTGAGCAACTTCACTTTGACTTTTCACTTTCATGCATTGGAGAAGGAAATGGCAACCCACTCCAGCCTGGTGGGTTGCTGTCTAAGGGGTCGCACAGAGTCGAACACAACTGAAGCGACTTAGAAGCAGCAGCAGCAGCAGTCTTCAAGCGGTCCTAAGATGGCAGAGGAATAGGACGGGGAGACCACTTTCTCCCCAACAAATTCATCAAAATAACATTTAAACGCTGAGTAAATTCCACAAAACAACTTCTGAATGCATCAGGCATCAGAAGGACATCAGGCATCCAGAAAAGCAGCCCATTGTCTTCGAAAGGAGATGTTTTATCAACGGTGCTGTATAGATGGAGAAGTCTTGAGGCTAATGTAAAAATAAGACTGAAAACCAGAAGCAGGAGGCTTAAGTCCAAATCCTGAGGACACCAGAGAACTCCTGACTCCAGAGAACATTAATCGACAGGAGCTCATGAAATGCCTCCAAACCTACACTGAAACCAAGCACCACCCAAGGGCCAACAAGTTCCAGAGCAAGACATACCAGGCAAATTCTCCAGCAACACAGGAACATAGCCCTGAGCTTCAATATACAGGCTGCCCAAAGTCACTCCAAATCCATTGACATCTCATAACTCATTACTGGACACTTCATTGTACTCCAGAGACAAGAAATCCAGCTCCACCCACCAGAACACCAACACAAGCTTCCCTAACCAGGAAACCTTGACAAGCCACCTGTACAACCCCACCCACAGCAAGGAAACTCCACAATAAAGAGAATTCCACAAACTGCCAGAATACAGAAAGGGCACTCCAAACACAGCAATATAAACAGGATGAAGAGACAGAGGAATACCCAGCAGGTAAAGGAACAGGATAAATGCCCACCAAACCAAACAAAAGAGGAAGAGATAGGGAATCTATCTGATAAAGAATTCCAAATAATGATAGTGAAAATGATCTGAAATCTTGAAATCAAAATGGAATCACAGATAAAGAGCCTGGAGACAAAGATTGAGAAGATGCAAGAAAGGTTTAACAAGGACTTAGAAGAAATAAAAAAGAGTCAGTATATAATAAATAATGCAATAAATGAGGTCAAAAACACTCTGAAGGGAACAAATAGTAGAATAACGGAGGCAGAAGATAGGATTAGTGAACTAAAAGATAGAATAGTAGAAATAAATGAATCAGAGAGGAAAAAAGAAACATGAATTAAAAGAAATTAGGACAATCTCAGAGACCTCCAGGACAGTGTTAAACTCCCCAACATTTGAATCATAGGAGTCCCAGAAGAAGAAGAAGACAAAAAGAAAGACCATGAGAAAATACTTGAGGAGATAATAGTTGAAAACGTCCCTAAAATGGGGAAGGAAATAATCACCCAAGTCCAAGAAACCCAGAGAGTCCCAAACAGGATAAACCCAAGGCATACTTTAATCAAATTAACAAAGATCAAACACAAAGAACAAATATTAAAAGCAGCAAGGGAAAAACAACAAATAACGCATAAGGGGATTCCCATAAAGATAACAGCTGATCTTTCAATAGAAACTCTTCAGGCCAGGAGGGAATGGCAGGACATACTTAAAGTGATGAAAGAAAATAACCTACAGCCCAGATTACTGTACCCAGCAAGGATCTCATTCAAATATGAAGGAGAAATCAAAAACTTTACAGACAAGCAAAAGCTGAGAGAATTCAGCACCACCAAACCAGCTCTCCAACAAATGCTAAAGGATCTCTTCTAGACAGGAAACACAAAAAGTGTGTATAAACTTGAACCCAAAACAATAAAGTAAATGGCAACAGGATCATACTTATCAATAATTACCTTAAATGTAAATGGGTTGAATGCCCCAACCTAAAGAAAAAGACTGGCTGAATGGATACAAAAACAAGACCCCTATATATGTTGTCTACAAGAGACCCACCTCAAAACAGGGGACACTTACAGACTGAAAGTGAAGGGCTGGAAAAAGATATTCCATGCAAATAGAGACCAAAAGAAAGCAGGAGTAGCAGTACTCATATCAGATAAAATAGACTTTAAAACAAAGGCTGTGAAAAGAGACAAAGAAAGACACTACATAATGATCAAAGGATCAACCCAAGAAGAAGATACAACAATTATAAATATATATACACCCAACATAGGAGCACCACAATATGTAAGACAAATGTTAACAAGTATGAAAGGGGAAATTAACAATAACACAATAATAGTGGGAGACTTTAATACCCCACTCACACCTATGGATAGATCAACTGAACAGGAAATTAACAAGGAAACACAAACTTTAAATGATACAATAGACCAGTTAGACCTAATTGATATCTATAGGACATTTCACCCCCAAACAATGAATTTCACCTTTTTCTCAAGCACACACGGAACCTTCTCCAGGATAGATCACATCCTGGGCCATAAATCTAGCCTTGGTAAATTCAAAAAAACTGAAATCATTCCAAGCATCTTTTCTGACCACAATGCAGTAAGATTAGATCTCAATTACAGGAGAAAAACTATTAAAAATTACAACATATGGAGGCTGAACAACATGCTGAAGAATAACCAACAAATCACAGAAGAAATCAAAATATGTAAGAAACGAATGAAAATGAAAACACAACAACCCAAAACCTGTGGGACACTGTAAAAGCAGTGCTAAGGGGAAGGTTCATAGCAATACAGGCATACCTCAAGAAACAAGAAAAAGTCAAATAAATAACCTAAGTCTACACCTAAAGCAACTAGAAAAGGAAGCAATGAAGAACCCCAGGGTTAGTAGAAGGAAAGAAATCTTAAAAATTAGGGCAGAAATAAATGCAAAAGAAACAAAAGAGATCATAGCAAAAATCAACAAAGCCAAAATCTGGTTCTTTGAAAGGATAGATAAAATTGACAAACCATTAGCCAGAGTCATCAAGAAACAAAGGGAGAAAAATAAAATCAATAAAATTAGAAACGAAAATGGAGAGATCACAACAGACAACACAGAAATACAAAGGATCATAAAATACTACTATCAGCAATTATATGCCAATAAAATGGACAACTTGGAAGAAATGGACAAATTCTTAGAAAAGTACAACTTTCCAAAATGGAACCAGGAAGAAATAGAAAATCTTAACAGACCCATCACAAGCACAGAAATGGAAACTGTAATCAGAAATCTTCCAGCAAACAAAAGCCCAGGACCAGACGGCTTCACAGCTGAATTCTACCAAAAATTTAGAGAAGAGCTAATACCCATCCTGCTCAAACTCTTCCAGAAAATTGCAGAGGAATGTAAACTTCCAAACTCATTCTATGAGGCCACCATTACCCTAATACCAAAACCTGACAAAGATCCCACAGAAAAAGAAAACTACAGGCCAATATCACTGATGAACATAGACGCAAAAATCCTAAACAAAATTCTAGCAATCAGAATCCAACAACACATTAAAAAGATCATACACCATGACCAAGTGGGCTTTATCCCAGGGATGCAAGGATTCTTCAATATCTACAAATTAATCAATATAATACACCACATTAACAAATTGAAAAATAAAAGCCAAATGATTATCTCAATAGATGCAGAGAAAGCCTTTGACAAAATTCAACATCTATTTATGATAAAAACTCTCCAGAAAGCAGGAATAGAAGGAACATACGTCAACATAATAAAAGCTATATATGACAAAGCCACAGCACACATTATCCTCAATGGTGAAAAATTGAAAGCATTTCCCCTAAAGTCAGGAACAAGACAAGGGTGCCCACTTTCACCACTACTAATCAACATAATTTTGGAAGTTTTGGCCACAGCAATCAGAGCAGAAAAAGAAATAAAAGGAATCCATATTGGAAAAGAAAAAGTAAAACTCTCACTGTTTGCAGATGACATGATCCTCTACACAGAAAACCCTAAAGACTCCACCAGAAAATTACTAGAACTAATCAATGACTATAGTAAAGTTGCAGGATATAAAATCAACACACAGAAATCCCTTGCATTCCTATACACTAATAATGAAAAAATAGAGAAATTAAGGAAAGAATTCCATTCACCATTGCAATGAAAAGAATAAAATACTTAGGAATATATCTACCTAAAGAAACAAAAGACCTATATATAGAAAACTATAAAACACTAGTGAAAGAAATCAAAGAGGACACTAATAGATGGAGAAATATACCATGTTCATGGATTGGAAGAATCAATATAGTGAAAATAAGTATACTATCCAAAGCAACCTATAGATTCAATGCAATCCCTATCAAGCTACCAACGGTATTTTTCACAGAGCTAGAACAAATAATTTCACAATTTGTATGGAAATACAAAAAACCTTGAATAGCCAAAGCAATCTTGAGAAAGAAGAATGGAACTGGAGGAATCAACCTGCCTGACTTCAGGCTCTGCTATACAAAGCCAGAGTTATCAAGACAGTATGGTACTGACACAAAGACAGAAATATAGATCAATGGAACAAAATCAAAAGCCCAGAGATAAATCCACGCACCTATGGACACCTTATCTTTGACAAAGGAGGCAAGAATATACAATGGAGAAAAGACAATCTTTTTAACAAGTAGTGCTGGGAAAACTGGTCAACCACTTGTAAAAGAATGAAACTAGAACACTTTCTAACACCATACATAAAAATAAACTCAAAATGGATCTAAACATAAGACCAGAAACTATAAAACTCCTAGAGGAGAACATAGGCAAAACACTCTCTGACATACATCACAGCAGGATCCTCTATGAGCCACCTCCCAGAATATTGGAAATAAAAGGAAAAATAAACAAATGAGACCTAATTACAAATTAAAAGCTTCTGCACAACAAAGGAAACTATAAGCAAGGTGAAAAGACAGCCTTTCAGAATGGGAGAAAATAACAGCAAATGAAGCAACTGACAAAGAACTTATCTCAAAAATATCCAAGCAACTCCTGCAGCTCAATTCCAGAAAAATAAATGACCCAATCAAAAAATGGACCAAAGAACTAAATAGACATTTCTCCTAAGAAGACATACAGATGGCTAGCAAACACATGAAAAGATGCTCAACATCACTCATTATCAGAGAAATGCAAATCACAATGAGGTACCATTTCACACCAGTCAGAATGGCTGCGATCCAAAAGTCTACAAGCAATAAATGCTGGAGAGGGTGTGGAGAAAAGGGAACCCTCTGACACTGTTGGTGGGAATGCCAACTAGTACAGCCACTATGGAGAACAGTGTGGAGATTCCTTAAAAAACTGGAAATAGAACTGCCTTAGGACCCAGCAATCCCACTACTGGGAATACACCCTGAGGAAACCAGAATTGAAAGAGACACGTGTACCCCAATGTTCATCGCAGCACTGTTTATAATAGCCAGGACATGGAAGCAACCTAGATGTCCATCAGCAGATGAATGGGTAAGAAAGCGGTGGTACATATACACAATGGAGTATTACTCAGCCATTAAAAAGAATACATTTGATATGGCCAGAGGCTAAAAAGAATACATTTGAATCAGTTCTAATGAGGTGGATGAAACTGGAGCCTATTATACAGAATGAAGTAAGCCAGAAAGAAAAACACCAATACAGTATACTAACACATATATATGGAATTTAGAAAGATGGTAACGATAACCCTGTATGTGAGACAGCAAAAGAGGCACAGATGTATAGAACAGTCTTTTGGACTCTGTGGGAGAGGGAGAGGGTGGGATGATTTGGGAGAACGGCATTGAAACATGTATAATATCAAATATGAAATGAATCGTCAGTCCAGGTTCGATGCATGATACAGGATGCTTGAGGCTGGTGCACTGGGATGACCCAGAGGGATGGTCCAGGGAGGGAGGTGGGAGGGGGGTTCAGGATTGGAAACACGTGTATACCCGTGGCAGATTCATGTTGATGTATGGTAAAACCAATACAATATTGTAAAGTAATTAGCCTCCAATTAAAATAAATAAATTTATAATAAATAAATAAACATGGTTTGACCAAAAAAAAAAAAGAAAGAAAAAAGAATAGTCTTCAACAAGTGGTGCTGGGATAACTAGAAACCACATACAAAAAAAATGATGTTGTACCTCTAACATATACAAAAATTAGCTCAAAATTGATGAAAGATCCAAACAGAAGAGTTAAAACTGTAAAACACTTAGAAGAAAACAAAGATACAAATCTTCATGAAGGCAAATTTGTCAACTGTTTCTTACATATGATACCAAAATCCTGAGCAACAGCAGTAGGACAACAAAAGATAAATTGGATATCATCAAAATTAAAAACTTTTGAGTTTCAAAAGACACCATCAAAAAAGTGAAAAAGCTACACACAGAATGGAAGATTGTAAATCATATATCTAATAAGGAACTGATATTGAGAATATGTAAATAACTATTATAACTCAGTCATTTTTTAAAAAGCCGATTAAAAATAAAAATATGAATAGACCGTTATCCAAAGTAGATCCATAAACAGCCAATAAGCACAGGAAAAGATGCACCCAACATTATTAGCTATCCGAAAAACTCAATAAAAGCAACAGTGAGATACCACTTCATACGTACTAAAATGACTGTGATCAAAAAGGCAGAAAATAACAAGCATTGGCCAGGAGGTGGAGAAACTGGAACCCTCATACTGTGCTGGGCATGTGAAATGGTTTAGCTTCTTTGGAAAACAGCCTGATAGTTTCTTTAAAAGTTAAACATAGCATTACTATTTGACCAAGCAATGCGACTCCTGGATTGATATGCAAGAGAAATGAAAACATATGTCTACACAAAACTTCTACATGAATGTTGATAGCAGCATTATTCACAATAGTAAAAAAGTGGAAACATCCCAAATGACCATCAACTGATGAGTAGATAAATAAAGTGATCTATCTGCACAATGGAATATTAGCAACATAAAGTAATGAAGTACCCATAAACGCTGTGACACAGACGAACCTTGACAACATTATGCTAAATAGAAGCAGCCAGTCTCAAGAACTGCATATTGTATGGTTCCATTTATATAAAATGTCTTGAACAGGTAAATCTGCGGAGACAAAAATATATTATTGATTTCCAGGGGCAGTGACTGCTAATGTGTATGAGGTTTCTTGTTTGGTGCTGAAACAAAAGCTGGATGCTTTGGAATAGTAGTAATGGTTGCATAACTTCATGAATATGTAACTAAAAACCACTGAATTTTACATATTAAAAGGATGGATTTTATGATGTGTTACATATCTAAAAAACTTTTTTAAAGAATTCTGTAAGTTTTCCCATTTTGTTCAAAATACAGTAATTGCTAAGAGAATTATTTTCAAACTGCTAATCACTACAAACATAGGTAAATTTTTTGACAAAGACTTTTGAAGCATTGGTCAACATGTGGTGAAGAACTGTCATTTTTGAGAGAATGGGAAGGCTCATCTCTCAGGCATAAGAAGATGGAACCCTAATGGACCATAGTAACTTTGTATACCTGAGGAGGCAGTTAACTGAATACAGACATGTAAAAGGTGGTGAAATTTGAGAGATCTTAATATTGAGGGAGCTATTCAGATGGGTGGGCGTAATTGTACATGGGTCTTCTATGTCTTCCTTGGCCATGGTCTAGACTTCATATGCAGAGGCTAAGACTTTATGAGGGCCAACAGAGAATAGCTCCGGTGAGGCAGAGAAGTGAAGTCAGTTTCAGAGTTTGCTCTGTGCTAGGAGGGTGGAAAGGAGGGAAGATGAGGAGGAAAAATTAGATGAAGAACAGAAGATACAATTGAATATATTGCACAGCGGCAATGACCATAACCATGGCAAGCTCTGATTTTTCAAATGATCAAACAAAACCAAAAATGTGTTAAATAATCATTAAGAGTTACTGACGACATTGTTGTACAGCAGAAACTAACACAATTACAAGCAATTGTGCTCCATTTTTAAAATAAGTTATTGACAGAATCAATCCATAGAAAATTAAGATTAAAATGGTGGCTGTTAAATATCTATTAAATTCCTTATCAAAAGACTCATTAGCTGTGAAAAGCATCGCTGTAGAATGAGACTAACAAGGAAGGTAAAATCTAAGCATTTAATGGAATTTATTTAGTTTCACCGATTTTTTGTGGGATGATAGGTTGAGCGAGGAAGAGTTATAGGGAGAAGGAAGAGAAATTCTAAGATAACTTATACCCAATAAATTATTCTTTAGAACAGATTTCTTCCAGAAATGTGTTTTTCAACAAGATTAATTTCATTACTCCACTCACATAGATGGAATCCTTGGTTTAGAGTCAGGCTAGGGTAAGTTATACTCAAAACACTGCTCAATTTTAAAATAAAGGATTTATGTGCATGAAGGTGTGAATCACTCTTTACCAGTTAATATCTCACCCTCCCGTCCTTTCTATTTGAGTCAAGAATACATCTGTCAATTGCAAACATTTATTCACCTATTGGATGAACAAAAAAGCCAATTGAAAATGAGCTTAGGAAAAACACAAGCCTGGTCTTATCACATTAACAAGTGATTTTTAAAATTGTTTCAACCTTGTAGTACGTGGTTAGTCATCACTATGTGCACCATTAACTCAAACTAGATACTTGTTCTTTTGCCAAATAATGTCACTTTAAATGTGTGCAAGTATCAATATCACAGTGAAATTTAGGACCTAAATTCTGACAAGGTGTGACCACATGCGTGGTAATGAAATTTCATCTGTTCCCTTAAAATTTCTCCTCTAAAGATGCTTTATTTTAGGAGAAATGGAACCCATTTAAGTTTAAAATATCCATTCAAGACAGCTATGAAAAAATAAACTCTAGTAAAAAAAATCCTAGCTCTAAGTATATGGATTTGTTATTCACTGTAATTCACTGGCAATGTTTTCTAAGGGACTAAAACTTTTAATACATTATGTATGAGAAACCAAAGTTTCACTATGTTGTATATTAGGTTAAAGCCTTTAAATAAATACTAGACAGTGAAACTCATCACAATATGCCTCCATTTAACATTTTCTTTTCGCTAATATTCATTTTTTAAAGAACTGGCTTAAGGCCCAAAGAGGATCATGTAACACTGAAAAAACTCCAGACCCCTGGAAAACATTATATAGAGACATTCCAGTGTATTTAATTTAAAAAAAAATTATATTTGTCAAATTGTTAGCCATCTATTAGACTATACACTCTGTGAATATACCACCATTTTAAAGTGTTGATAATATATCTTATTGGCCTTCCCATTAGCTAAGAGTTCCTAGTAAAATATTTTCCTACCACATAAGCCACTAGTCATCAACCATGTCAAACAACATATTCAGTATGGATATTGAAATTCTAAGTTGACTATATTCAATAAATAACCCAAAGATATATAATGTTAACCATATACTATTTAAGCATATTTAAATCAAGCTATATAATATACAAGAATTTAAGGCAAAGCATTTATATTGATCTCACATATGTAAATCTGTTACCTACTATGTTTTACAAATGTATAATTTTTAAACCAGCCTTATTCAGAATGGATTTTAATTGCATTTATGTATTTAAAGACTAGGACTAGAAATCAACCTTAAATTTATCAAATAAATTAACTTGTGCTTTATTCTCTTTGATCGATAAAATATACATAATGTAACTTTATCCATTTGATAATTTGAAGCACAGTTCAATGACATTAAGTACATTCACACTGTTGTATAACCATCACCACTATCTTCAAAACAATTTTTATCTTCCTAAACCAAAATTATGTACCTATTAAACAATGGCTCCTCACTATTCACTCCTGCCTGTACCAGAAAGTACATTCTACTTTCTGTCTCAATGAATTTGACTAACCCTGACACCTCGTATAAATGCAGTCATACAAAATTTGTCATTTTGTGGCTGGTTTATTTCACTGATCATGCTATCTTCAGGGTTCATTGCTACTATAGCATATGTTAGAAATTTCTTCCTTTTTAAGGTGGAATGATTTCCCATTGTATGCATTTATTAACAGCATATTTGCATATTCATTTATCCATCAATGAACACTTGGGTTGCCTTTACCTTTGGCTATTGTAAAAATGTTGCTATGAATATGGGTTTAAAAAGATCCATTTGAGCTTCTGCTTTCAATTCTTTTGGGTATATACTTGGAAATGAGATTTCTGGGTTCTTTGCAATATATATATTTATATTTTAGTTGCTCTGTCATGTCCAGCTCTATAAATATACATATATTAAAAGTTTTTTGATGTGGACCATTTTAGAAGTCTTTACTGAATTTGTTACAATATTGCTTCTGTTTTATGTTTTGGTTTTTTGGTCCCGAGGCATGTGGGATGTTAGCTCCCTGACCAAGGATCAAACCCACATCCACTGCATTGGAAGATGAAGTCTCAACCACTGGATCTCCAGGAACGTCCCCACAATGTACTTTTAATACATTCTTAAATATACCCATGGGCTTATTTTATGTTTTAAAGGTGGTTGTTGCCATTTTGAGGGATGCAGTGGCTCCACATCCTCCCCTTAGATTCTTCAGGGTCAACACATTTCCTTTCCATGTCTCCTTGCCCTGGAGGAGTTGAGAAATTTCTTAATATAGTCAACTATTCTTGACCTATTTATACATTCTGAATATGCATGTGGCTTAAGGAGACTTAAATCTCAGGTTTTGAAGAGTCAAAGCTGGGAGAAATTGGAAAAAATTCTAAAATACATTGCTCACTCCCCAGCTTTGGTGTAGAGCTTCATCCCGATTCAGTGTAAGTCCCTTCTACTGCAGATCTCAGAAGACAAAATTTCAGTCTTCCTCATCAGTCTCTTCCTAAATGACATCTAACTTTGTTACTCTTCCTATTCTGCTCCTTCCCTAGTCCCTGTATTCCCTCCATTCCATCTTGAAATTCACATCCCTTCCAAAATGTACACATTGATCTTTGGAAATTGAACATCATGTCATCTCTTCTTGGAAATCCTTCCTGATGTGCCAGGATGAATCCAGTTTCCTTATCTGAAACATTAAAGGAAATATTTTCTTCTTGCATTGGCTCATTATGAGAACTCAATGTAAAAAGATATGCTTACACACAATTGAAGACACATGGTGAGTTCTTAATAAACATTGGTTGCTGTTACCAATGAAAACAAATTAATAAGAGATGAAAAACAGTTGCTTTATATCTTTATGTTAAAGTTTCCTGCACATAAAAATTATTATTTTACCATTTAGCCAAACCTTATTTTTGTTTGGAGGAGTCTGGTGAGCTGCCGTCTATGGGGTCGCACAGAGTCGGACACAACTGAAGCGATTTAGCAGCAGCAGCAGCAAGCTTCCTTCCCTAAATCTTCATAGAATTATCACATACTTCAGCTGTACAGCCCTAAGGTTGGATATTATTTCCAGGTTTGAAAATGAAAAATGGCAAATATAATTAATTTGAGATGGGAAGAGGAGAGATGCTAATTTGTGTTAATTAACTCTTTTCCATCTTTATGATGCTTATTCTCTAGGAATCTATTAATATTGTACTTCTTAGCTTTTTTTGAGGGTTTATAGACCCCCTTTGAAAATATGATGAAAATTATGGGTTGTTTGTCACCTCCCAAAAAATGTGCATTCACAGTTTTATATTAAAGTTTGGGAAATGTATGGACTCCCTTGAATGCTCCAGAAGAGTCCAGAGATCGAAGGTTAACACTAGGTGATGTATCAATACAATGTAAACATAGAAAATCTCATATTGTTGATCTTCTCTCCTGAAACACACTTCAGGGTTTTGCCCCTATATTTTATTCTGTTCTCCTATTTCTTGTAGTCACTTCTTAACCGTTTTCCAATAGTTAGACCAAGGCTGATTTAACCAAATGCTCTAGACACTGTAAGGCAACAGAGAGAACAGGCAGGGAATTATGGCAGTGCACAGGACAAGGCATTACCTTTCCTCACACTTGTACAAGCAGTATTAGGAAACTCCTCTTTAGGCTCAATGATAGCATTAAGAAAATGCTAACTTCCCCAGTGTATCTGAAAATTCCTAAAACAGAGGAAAAATAAAGTTTCTGAATTTATGTAAGATCTTAAAAAATTAACTTAATCAGGTCGCTTTCTCAAAAGAAAAAGTTTAAACTGCAGAAAACCTTAAACTAAACTGGTAGATTTAAAAACTTTTATGAGATATTAAAAAAGATTGGGTAACAAACTAATTAAAATAGACTAAATTTGGTTTATCCAAGGACTTTACACCAGTGAATGAGATTCCTATCTAGCCTGTAATATTCATATACATATGTTTACAGATATCTGTGTCATTTGAAAGCAAAAACTAATAGCATCGAGAAGAGAGAAAACATACTTTCCCCCATGATGAACAGGCAATTTAATTTGAAAACAAACACATTGGCTACCAAACAGTCCTAACAATTTTATCCTAAGGTGCTTTATTTTAACCTTGGTCTGTATTAAGAGTGACTTTAACCTCAATTTGATACTAGATCATTCAAGTATGACATAAATCAAATCCCTTATGACTATACAGTGGAAGTGAGAAATAGATTTAAGGGACTAGATCTGATAGACAGAGTGCCTGATGAACTATGGATGGAGGTTCGTGACATTGTACAGGAGACAGGAATCAAGACCACCACCAAGAAAAAGAAATGCAAGGAGGCCTTACAAATAGCTGTGAAAAGAAGGGAAGCGAAAAGCAAAGGAGAAAAGGAAAGAATGCAGAATTTGAATGCAGAATTCCAAAGAATAGCAAGGAGAGATAAGAAAGCCTTTCTCAGTGATCAGTGCAAAGAAACAGAGGAAAACAATAGAATGTGAAAGACTAGAGATCTCTTCAAGAAAATTAGAGATACCAAGGGAACATTTCATGCAAAGATGGGCTCAATAAAGGACAGAAATGGTAGGGACCTAACAGAAGTAGAAGATATTAAGACGAGGTGGCAAGAATACACAGAAGAACTGTACAAAAAAGATCTTCACAACTCATATAATCATGATGCTGTGATTACTCACCTAGAGCCAGACATCCTAGAATGTGAAGTCAAGTTGGCCTTAGGAAGCATCACTGTGAACAAAGTTAGTGGAGGTGATGGAATTCCAGTTGAGCTATCTCAAATCCTGAAAGATGATGCTGTGAAAGTGCTGCACTCAATATGCCAGCAAATTTGGAAAACTCAGCAGTGTCCACAAGACTGGAAATGGTCAGTTTTCATTCCAATCCCAAAGAAAGGCAATGCCAAAGAATGCTCAAACTACTGCACAATTGCACTCATCTAACACACTAGTAAAGTAATGCTTAAAATTCTCCAAGCCAGGCTTCAGCAATAAGTGAACCGTGAACTTCCAGATGTTCAAGCTGGTTTTAGAAAAGGCAGAGGAACCAGAGATCAAATTGCCAACATCTGCTGGATCATCGAAAAAGCAAGAGAGTTCCAGAAAAACATCTATTTCTGCTTTATTGACTATGCCAAAGCCTTTGACTGTGTGGATCACAATAAACTGTGGAAAATTCTTCAAGAGATGGGAATACCAGACCACCTGACCTGCCTCTTGAGAAATTTGTATGCAGGTCAGGAAGCAACAGTTAGAACTGGACATGGAACAACAGAGTGTTTCCAAATAGGAAAAGGAGTACGTCAATGCTGTATATTGTCACCCTGCTTATTTAACTTACATACAGAGTACATCATGAGAAACGCTGGGCTGGAAGAAACATAAGCTGGAATCAAGATTGCCGGGAGAAATATCAATAACCTCAGATATGCAGATGACACCACCTTTATGGCAGAGAGTGAAGAGGAATGAAAGAGCCTCTTGATGAAAGTGGAGGAGAGTGAAAAAGTTGGCTTAAAGCTCAACATTCAGAAAACTAAGATCATGGCATCCAGTCCCATCACTTCATGGCAAATAGATGGGGAAACAGTGGCTGACTTTATTTTTCTGGGCTCCAAAATCACTGCAGATAGTGATTGCAGCCATGAAGTTAAAAGACGCTTACTCCTTGGAAGCAAAGTTATGAGCAACCTAGACAACATATTAAAAAACAGAGACATTACTTTGCCAACAAAGGTCCATCTAGTCAAGGCTATGGTTTTTCTAGTGGTCATGTATGGATGTGAGAGTTGGACTATAAAGAAAGCTGAGCACTGAAGTATTGATGCTTTTGAACTGTGGTGTTGGAGAAGACTCTTGAGAGTCCCTTGGACTGCAAGGAGATCCAACCAGTCCATCCTAAAGGAGATCAGTCCTGGGTGTTCATTGGAAGGACTGATGCTGAAGTTAAAACTCCAATACTTTGGCCACCTCATGCGAAGAGCTGACTCACTTGAAAAGACCCTGATGCTGGGAAAGATTGAGGGCAGGAGGATAAAGGGACAACAGAGGATGAGATGGTTGGATGGCATCACTGACTCGATGGACATGGGTTTGAGTGGACTCCAGGAGTTGGTGATGGACAGGGAGGGCTGCCATGTGGCGGTTCATGGGGTCACAAAGAGTCGGACATGCCTGAGCAACTGAACTGAACTGAACTGACTGTATTACATTATATTTGATTGCTGCTAAGTCACTTCAGTTGTGTCCGACTCTGTGCGACCCCACAGACGGCAGCCCACCATGCTCCCCTGACCGTGGGATTCTCCAGGCAAGAACATGGAGTGGGTTGCCATTTCCTTCTCCAATGCATGAAAGTGAAAAGTGAAAGTGAAGTCGCTTAGTCGTGTCCGACTCTTAGTGACCCCATGGACTGCAGCCTACCAGGTTCCTCGGTCCATGGGATTTTCCAGGCAAGAGTCCTGGAGTGGGGTGCCATCGCCTATGGCTTATTCTTTGATGCTCAGGAAGTCCTTCAAAGAAGTGCTTGTAAATGGTCAGAGCATCCTTATTGTTCTACTTGTGTAGATTCAGTAGTTGTAAATTCTGCTGTGCTGTGTATCAGCAGCAGCCAGTCAAATGCACCAATACCCCTAAGTGAAAGTGAAAGTGAAGTCACTCAGTCGTGTCCGACTCTTTGCCACCCCATGGATGGTAGCCCCACAGACTCCTTGGTCCATGGGATTTTCCAGGCATGAATACTGGAGTACTGGAATACCCTTCTCCAGGGTATCTTCCTGACCCAGGGATTGAACCCGGGTCTCCCTCATTGTAAGGAATAGACATTTAGAGCTGTTAAGGGACTCAAGGTATCACTGGGTAGGATCTTGACAATATGACTGAGAATGTAAGGAGACTGATTCCAGTCAAGTTGTGGAATAATTGATGAATATAGGGGAAGGAAAAAAGAGAGTAATTGAACTGCAAATGCTGAGAGATCATCTAATTTCACCTGCTTTTTCTATAAATGAAAACATGAAGTAACTGATTACTCTTAGATTAGGACTTGGGACATGGTTTACAGGGAAAATTAGTCATTTGAGACTCAAGAAACCTGAATTCCAGACTTAAATTTACCATTAATATTGGGCAAGATAGTTTTTCTGTGTCTCAGTTGCCACAAATGTTAAATGTGGGGATTGGGTTAGATTTCCATGATGCTAATCTTTATTGAGGCTGTTTTAATTCCCAAGCTAATTCTATTTCTTCTGAACATTGAACTCTAAATATCAGCATAGTAAATGGTGGTCTTTACCACAAGTAAATCTCAGGAAGTCCTGGTTATAATTATTACTCAATTCATGCTATTATGGGACAGATAATATGATGTACCCTTTAAAATGTATTAGATAAGTCATACTTTTTAAAATTATTAAGCAAATTCATATTTTAAAATTTTTAACAATAGACAGAACTATTTATTTTTAAAAATATATTGAACATTTACTATCACTCACATTTCTTGGTCCTAGAGATACAGCAGTAAGCAGTATAAAAGTGGACCCTCTCTTAAAGGATAGACAATTGAGAATATTTAAATAAAAAAAAGATAATCTCAGAGGGTGATAATTTCTTGCAAAGAAATAAAAGTAACTTTTACAAAGAATTTGGGTGATGTTACTGTGGGGTGAGACAATGTTGCTGTATATTGAAAGGTCATTTATAAAAGGAGAAATTTTTTCTAAAGCACACATCATGAGAATAAATCAGTTATGATAAGAAGCACAGAGATAGGAAGGTACAAAAGTCATACAGAAGGAATGAAACTGACTAGATACATTTGCTTTCTGTGGGATGTGAGTGTAGGGTGAGTGGCATGCATTTGTGTTTTAAGTGTGTGTGTGTGTTTGGCCATGAATATCCCTTAAGGGTAAAGTAAAACTTTTCTATACTCCTCACTTCCCCTTGTGTATATTGGTGAAGGACAGAAAAAGGGTAATAACTGAAGTAGATGTTCAGAAGACTCAGTGAATCTTTACATATGCCCTGGAAACTCAGAGCTGAGTTGGGGTTTGGTTAGAGAAAAGAGGTATTATCCTATAAAGGAGAAGAGGGTTTTTAGTCCATATGATGTATGACTTGGGGTCAACATACATTTAAGTAGAGAAATCACCAATATGCATACCAACATGTTTACATACCAATATGTTTACGTATGATTGTTACGTAAACTGTCTTAGTCTCAACAAGCTCTCAGTAAATCAGCTACACTGAAAGATAACATTTTATGAGCAGATTTGTGTGTGTGTGTGTTTGAAGGAATGAAGGAAAAGGGCTCAGTTCCATGTTTAATGCAGAGCAGAAAGGGTGGAACTAATAATATAAGAGAGAGAGACTCAAAAATCTGTGAATTCTGGAACTTGAGGCCAGGAAAGACCATGAAAATATATGGCCACAGCAATGCACAGAAATATTTGGAAGACAATTGGGGTGGGTGGCTGCCATATAAATTATAATCATTTACTTATGCATTCATGTTCACTATCTCATCACTATGAAAAAAATTGAAAGAGGGAGAAAAAGAGAGAGAGAGATTGACTACATTCTTAGAAACTATAAGCATTCATGATGCCAAAACACCCAATTAATGACAAAAAAAGGTCAAGCTAGTGTTTAGAATAAGGCTGTCAAAATAATTGGCTGATTGGATAAGTTTTTCACTTCCCAATCACTAGCTATGGTAAAACAGAGACACAGTTGAAAAATAAACATTTAAGAGTAGAACTACATTTACTTTATTCCAAATTGTGAGAAATGCAAACGCATGGTTTTAGTTTTATCAGCAAGAATCCATATGAATGACTTCTCCCATTTGCTCTGGGATTCTGGAGTTTTAAGTGGGCCAAAGTTTTGAAGTGTTGAAAGATATTATAAAGCACTTACAAGTATTCAGCTGGTCAGGCTGCTCAATTAACTGAACATTTATAAACCTCAAAATTTTGACAGAGCATGATTCATGTAGGAATGACCGTTAGACAACAGATGGCTTTATTGTAGGTATGCTTGAGAGAAAGCATACAAGGCAATGTGATTTGAAGGAAATACAAATGGAACACAGAGAGAAAGCAAACTGAATTTAGAAGCATGGATTATACTCTTAAGAAAGGAAATTATTGAAATATCTACCTGGTATATTTTAATGTAGAGTGTTTTTTAAATGTTTAAATGTTAATGTTTACTTAAGAATATTCAAGACATTTATTATGAAACATGAAAAATACAACATAACTAATATCTAGGCAACTCATACTAACTCATATAACATTCTAAATTAGATGTTTATAAAACAATGTAACAGGGCTTGGGGAGTAAGAACTAAAATGTCAACTAAAATCCTAAATCCACAGCATTTTAGCTTCTCGTTTTTTTCCTACAACTATGGGCTGCTTATATTCTGAAGAGTATTTTGAAGAAGTATTACTTCAAAAGTACATTTTAGAATAACATTTTACCACTAAAATATATCAAATTGTAGCTAAGAGGGTTTTATTAGTTTTCTAAAGGAGAAACAAAAGATGACACATTCATCTAAATAAAAATATTACTTTCAGGTATTTGTAGTTTTTTTTTTAACAAATTCAAGTTAATATTACATAGAAATTCATTTCAGGGAAAGAAACATCAGATTCTAAAGTATGCTTGATATAAGTCCATAGAACAAATGCAAAATTTTCTTATTTTGAGCCTATTATGTACATATTATATTGGTCCAACTCTTATTTTTTTTCCTTTTCTTTCCTTCTCTCCCTCTTTCTCTCCTTCCCTTCCTCCACTTCCTTCTCTCCATCCCTTTCTCTCTCTCTCTCTTCCTAGGAGCACAAATCCACTAACATTACCGAGAAAAAAAATTCATGGAACAAGAAGCAAGTAAACAATTTCTCCCAGAGGAAAAAGGAAAAGAACAAAAACCATGCAATTTCAAATAAAACAAAACTCCTGTATCATATTATACCTACTTCTCTCCAAGGAGGAGCAGCAAACACAAGACCCCATGGATCATGTCCTGTAGTCTCAGTATGAAGAATAGGTTCTGGTATCTTTACACCTTAAAATGCTTCTAGGAGAGTTGCTATTCCATGCCAGAAGGGAGGGCTACCAGTAATTTTCTTCTTCTCCCAATCCCGAGGCTCTGAGAAAGTGAATCGGGGCCACTAGGCTCCCAGGATCAGCTCTTAGGGTGTCCAGCGCCAGTATGAGAAGGGACGGAGGGGCACTCCCCACAGACCTATGTCCTTCCAGTCACTTAGACAAACTGCCCATCTGTGGTTGAGGAGGGCCAGGAGCAGTAAAGATGGGTGGTTAGATTTTCCACCCTTACTGCTCCCATTTTCTAGAGGGACAACCAGAGTTTACGAAGAGCACAAGGACCTCTGACTCCACTGAGTTAGCAACAGGTGAAAATAGAACACAGACCTCTAAATTCAGAACACATGACTTCCTCACAACTGCTGCTTACTTGTTAAAGGCATAATAAAGCAGTGTCCCTGCTTATCAACTTTTCTAAAATAGATACGAGAAATTAATGAAAAACCAGTAAGAAAACAAAAAGGAATTAGTCTTTACTTTTCTCCCTCTGTCATTTCCCCCAAACACTATTAAACAAGAATTTTTATAGACTAGCATACTAATTCTTGACAAATTGCTTATACAAACTGTAAATATAAACTTTAATATTGGTCCTCATTAAAACTCTGTAAAAGCAGATTATTATTATTATTATTAATTATCCTCATTTTAGAGATAGCATGCAGTTCGAAGAAAATAACTGATCGAAATTCAAACTGCTGAGTTCCCTATGTTATAGAGTAGACTCTTGCTGGTTATCCACTGTAAGTATATAGCAGTGTGTACATGTTGACCCTAAACTCCCTAACTATTCTTTCTCCCCATTTCTCCCCCTAGCAACCATAAAAGTTCATTCTCTAAGCCTGTGAGCATGTTTCTGTTTTGTAGATAAGTTCACTTGTATCATTTCTTTTTACAGTCCCCATACAAGAGAAGTCATATAATATTTCTCCTCAGTGTTATGTCACAACCTGGATGGGAGGAGAGTTTGGAGAAGGAATACATGCATACGTATGACTGAGTCTCTTTGCTGTCCACCTGAAACTATCATATTGTTAGTTAGCTATACTCCTATATAAAATAAAAAGCAAAAACAGTCAAGCTGCTGAACAGACTATAATTAATATTTAAATACAGAACTTCTGACTCTAAATTACATTTAATTTCCTTTAATCATGCACCTATAACTTTAACCAACATAAGTGCTTTTCTAAAACATAATGCATTATTGTTAAGCCTGTTATCAACTCAATAGGGACACAGACTAAAAATACAGTTGTTGAGTAATTTTCAGTTGTTGAGTAATTTTCAGAGATCTTACAAAAATATCAGTGCGCTGAAGATCATTGTTTACATATGCAACATACTAGTTTTCAATATTCATAATTTGAATGATCCCCAAAATAAAAAAAGATCATACTTCAACATTTTAGACATTAATTATAAATTTCTTAATCCTTTTCTTTATACCTTTTTTTTTTCTTTTTATGATTTGAAGAATGAGAAGACCTGTTAAGAAATTTAGCTGTTACAAGACAAACTGAATTAAAAGAAGAAAAGAAATCAGGCCCAAAGGAGAGAGAAAGAAATCTAACAATGGTATTAGGCTTTCTAAAAAAAATCATGTTGATTTACTAGAGAGAAATAATGAAATACTATACTATATGGGTGCAAATATCATTTGTATATGTCTTCTATAAATATTATTTATATGAAAATGAGCTAAAATTAGCATTGGCTAAAAATGTTGTCCGTGAAAGAACTTTTAGATTAAAACCAAAAACAAATGCAACACATATTATTACTGATAGAGATATAATTAAAGTGTAGAACACAGTTAATTAGCAAGCACATAATATCCCACAAATTACTTACAAGGACAAGTTAAGCTCTGTGGAGGCTTCAGCTGTCTGCTTCTATGTGAGATATTTGCTGGCACCGTATAGATATTTTTTGCCCTTCTGCTAAATATTCCATGACTTTCTTAGTAAGACTGAATATAAGTTATTCTTATCAAATACCAAAATTTTCATAATTATGATTTTTAGGATCATGCAAATTAATTACAACTCCAAGCAGTGACACAGACTAAAATAGCCAGAGCTGTGATGATCTAAAACTACTCACAACATGTCCCAGCCAGTACTTGGCCAGGAGCACATGTCACTTAAAAAAAGCACATAACCCTTTAGACCCAACAGTCAGTTAAAGCCTTGGTAGCAATGTTAACCATAAAAATGAAAAGACTTTTCAGTTATTTACATACAATTTTCCTCTAATTAGTGGGGCCTGATTTTAGTTATTTTCCCCTTCTTTTCTTGAATAAGAACAGATGGGATCAAGTTTACAGGGCAGTTATTTTGTTACAGAAAAAGAAAAAGTCAGAGTCAGAGTGAGAAAGAGACAGGTAGTTTCTCTTGTCAATTATACTCTAGGATTTTTATAGAAATGGGGCTAGTAAGTGCCTATCAGTTCAGCAGTCTTTAAAGAAGAACTGTGCTAGGGGTTGTGCTGATGATGTAAAACAATGGGACACTTTCGGAAGGGGCTGGCAAACAAACGATAAATAGAATCTGGCGTTGCCAGCTACGGATGCCTGGGTGGCACAAGTGAGGTCCTCTGCTCTACCTCTGATTGTTGTGTTGCTTTCCAACTATAATAGGATTTTAGAAATACATTGGTTTAAGTATATTATGGTCAAAAAAAATCTTAGTTTGTAAAGCAGTTTTGTAAGAATTTTGAAATATTTGAATATAACTGACTCTGGAAAAAGATAAGTACTATCTAATTTCTGGGGTTCCCTGTTGGTTCAGATGATAAAGAATCTGCCTGCAATGCGGGAGACCAGGGTTTGATCCCTTGGTCGGGAAGATTCCCTTGGAGAAGAGAATGACTACCCACTCCAGTAAGGTATTCTTGCCTGGAGAATTCCATGGACGGAGGAGCTGGGGGCAGGGGCGGGGGCAGGGGGTGTGGGAAGCGGCGAGGGTCAAGTCCATCGGTTTGCAAAGAGTCAGACATGACTGACCAATGAACACTGTAACACATACTGTCTAATCTCTATTATCAATTTGTAGTTGGAGTATCTGCATCTTTGGGACATGGTTTGGGAAAATTCTCATAAGAATGAATGCATTTCATTTTTTATTCCTGTAAAATTGACAATAATGGTAAAATTTTATTTTGCTGAAATTCTGGCTTTACTTTTAAATTTGAGAATATCAAACCTCTGGAGGAAAGCACGTTGCCTTTCAAACTGCTTTAACTCCCTAATATAACTTTTAAAAGTGTCTCAGGTCATCAAACTGTCAGAAGAGGCTTGGACTCATTTCTACATTTAAGAGTCGAATTAGAAAACATACTAACTTTTAGAACTTGATTTATTTGTTTTTATTAGTTAAAAATGTTAACTTGGAATTTGTACCTGGGGATTTCCAAATGAGTAGCAGGCATATGATAATTCTCCAGCAGTTTTTATACCATGCTAACAATAAGTAAAAAAAAAAAAAAAAAAAAAGTTGTTATTCTAAAAGAAAACACTAAGTATTCACAGTTTTCTTTCCATTTATCCTGACATTGTTATATAAAACAAACTATCTAAACTTTCTTAAAATCCAAATGTGTGATAAAAGAGCCTGACAGTGCTTTTAGTCTTCCTCATGTGACTCTAATTGAAGTAAGAAGCAATTTTATAAGCCAAATACAGGTAACTATCTCAAAAAATCCCCCTGAATTTCCTGTATCATGATATGAAGGTAGACCCAGACCAAATCGGAAAACCCCAAACCAAAATACCCAGGTAAAGTCAGAACTCACATGGGACAGTTTCTGTTAAAAATTTTTTTTCATTGGATAGAACAAAGAATTCCTTTAATTTGGTTGCCTGGGCAGGAAAGCAGGCTTTCAAGAACAAAGCATATTTTCATTTGTAGGGAATGGTAATGACTTTCTCTTCCTACTTTCTCACATCCTTAGGTTGAGCCATTAAGAAGTGTGAAAACACTGTAGAAGAAAGAACTCAATCTGAAAGTGGGTAGAGAGGGGCTTTAACTTGAAAAACTTATATCCCAGGGATTTTCAGTGTTTTTCAATACAATAGGCTCCAAGGCACCCTCAAGCTTCTCTAACCTCACAAGGGGCTGCAGCTTCCAACAGAAATTGTGAAGAGTTATTCTACTGGTTCAGACAGCCTCTTCTCTCATGCTTCAGGGAGTGCTACCTGCCTTCCTTCACATGCCTCTGTCTCCTTTTTGCCATCTGTTACTTCTGGTTAAGAGAGATATTTCTCCAGTCCTGAAGCTGTCAATTAAATAATTCTTGACTCTTCTATTACTATAGCATAAGGGAAATCAAGGAAGCACAGTATCATTCAATTCTAGAATCTTGGACAACTGTCATTTTACTAAAACTGTAGAACGGCTTCCTTTTAATTAGTCTCCATGATTTATTTTGTATTCCTCCAATTTAAGCCCATGCTATATATCAGAAAGACTTTCTTAAATTGAAATATTTCCTATTTTTTCAATTTCCTTTTCTATTTTATTTATTTATTTTATTTTATTTTTAAACTTTATATAATTGTATTAGTTTTGCCAAATATCAAAATGAATCCTCCACAGGTATATATACATTCCCCATCCTAGACCCTCCTCCCTCCTCCCTCCCCCTACCATCCCTCTGGGTCGTCCCAGTGCACTAGCCCCAAGCATGTGCATCGAACCTGGACTTTTCTATTTTAAATCTTCATAGCTCTTCATTACTTACATCAATGAGTGATTCCAAAGATAGCATACACTCCAAAAAAATTATAAAATACACTTTCCCTTCAACATACTAGACTTGCTTTTTCTAAAATACCTCCTGAAGAAGGTCAACCAGAGTGGAGATCTTTTACTTAAACCACTTCAACCCATTTTTGCAGGGAAAAATGGAGCTAAATATTGCCAACAAGTATGAGAAGAGCCTGATTTAGGGGAGAAGGACAAAAAAGATAAAAGAATGGAAAAGCTATGAAAATGGGGAAGAAGAGAGAAGACAAGATTCCTCATCTAATTCCAAGAAGATGGCCTTGTAGGTACCCAAGGATAACTGGGGGCAGGAGTGAGAGGGATAAGGCAGAATGGTCACTTACTGAACTTTCCTTTTGGGCTTGTAATCTGTGCATTTGCACTGGGTCCCACACTCAGAAGAGCCTCATTCTCGGTTTAATGTTTTGCTGTCACCATCTAAAATTCTTGATAATTTTATTTTTGAACTTGTGTTTTACAAGTTAAATCTAATGAGACGTTTGAGCAACTTGAGAGCAGAGGGATGCTTAGTATGTGGGTCCACTGTTTCTTTCCACCTCATAAGCACAGAATTCAGGTGGACTCACATTGTGAGAGTTCACTGCGACTCCAAGTGAGTACAAGCTAAACGTGTTATGTCTAGATCTGAGTGGGCAGGAGTGCTGACAGCTGCAAAGAGGCCATGCTTTCCTTTAGAACAAGAGCATGCTTCAAATTCAGAAAGAAATTATGTTCTAAGAAACACAATAACCAGAGAACTCTTTGTATCTTTTCTTATTAATGTTACTTTCCTGAATTAATCAATGACTTTTGCTAGAAACAATGACATAGAAGCAAAGGAAAATGTGGGACAATTTACAGGTCATTTTCCTTTCAGTTTTTCCTTAAGCCAAAGTCAAGAATATTGATAAGCCTAAATGTTCATCAGTGGACAACTAGATAAAGAAGATGTGGTATATATATGTATATATTATATATCTATATATATAATGGGATATTACTCAGCAATAAAAATGAATGAAATAATCCGATTTGTTGCAACATGGGTGAACGTAGAGATTATCATACTAAGTGAAGTAAGACAGAGAGAAACAAATATGATATAACTTACATATAGAATCTAAAAAAATTGATGCAAATGAACTTATATAAAAACAGAAATAAACTCACAGACATAGAAAACAAACTTATGGGTACCAAAGGGGAAAGCAGAAGAGGGATAAATTTAGAATTTCAAATTAACCAATACAGACTACTATATATAAAATAAATAAAGAACTACTGTATAGCACAGGGAGCCATATTAATATCTCACAATCACATATAGTAGAAAAGGATATATATATGTATGTACATGTATAACTGATTCACTTTGCTGTACACCTCAAACATTGTAAATCAACTCTGCTACTGCTAAGTCGCTTCAGTCGTGTCCAACTCTGAGCGACCCCATAGACGACAGCCCACTAGGCTCCGCCATCCCTGGGATTCTCCAGGCAAGAACACTGGAGTGGGTTGCCATTTCCTTCTCCAATGCATGAAAGTGAAAAGTGAAAGTGAAGTCGCTCAGTCATGTCCGACTCTTAGCGACCCCATGGACTGCAGCCTACCAGGCTCCTCCGTCCATGGGATGTTCCAGGCAAGAGTACTGGAGTGGAGTGCCGTTGCCTTCTCCAAAAATCAACTCTACTAAAATAAAAAATAAAAGTTAAAAAAAAGAATGTGCCCTTCTTTGGACAAACAAAAACAGTTGTGTTTTGTGTAACGCTTTCACATACATTCTCCCAAGAATGCATATATGAGCTATGAAATATGAGTTGTGTAATTTTGGTGGTTCCACATCAGTCAAATGCTTCTGTATTTGCATCTAAAAATAGCACCGAACTGTATAAATGAATGACAAATATATTAATAATTAAATTTTTATTTTTTTAATTAAAAGCCATTTAAAAAAACATGGAAAGTTGAGAGAAGAGAGAAGAAACAAACAAAAAAAAATGTAATTGTTAATGCACACACACTTAGCACATTTTCTTGCTTTTTGAACAAGCCCTGTCCCCATTTTCACCTTGTTCCAGGCCCCACAAATTCTGTATCTGGCCCTGCCACTTCATTACTTCCAATTCCCATTTTGGATTCCATAATTGAGATGAGTTTATTACTCAAACTTTAAGGAAAAAACCACTTGATAGATTCCTCTCTACCTTGTGGCTTGAAGAATCAGTTCTAGGGCCAGCTGAGGTATGAACTGCTTACTTCCTTTCTCCCACAATTGGGATGTAGTCAGAATCATGGCTGGTGGGAAGCCAAAAGAGTGGTTCAGCCCCTGAGAAAAATTCTCCTAATTTATCATCTTTTCAACAATTTTTAAAAGTAATATATTCATGTAACAGCTGTTTGGATTATGGTGAAATTTGCCTGAGGACCGCCTATGAGACACTGAACTGAAATATCAAAGTTCAGAATATGAGATAGATAAACACCAGGCTGGGCTTCATTTTTTGAGTTCAGAGATGCCAGCACTCAACTCAGTGGCCAGCACAGAGTAAATTCATTGAGGACCACCTGAGAAATAAATGCTGGGCTTCCCTAGTCCCACAACATGCAGCAGAGATAGCTATGAAAATCCTGTCCTTCTCATTTAGCTGTCTGCTACTTTTTTTTCTCCCCCTTATAGCAAAAATAAAGGAAAAGTAGGTAAAACAACAGAATTAATCAGAAATGATAATAAGAGGGGAAGAACTATTCTCTTCTTTTAAATTTGAGGCCTGTTGCCTTGCTAAGAACCAGAAGTGATTGGTAGGTTGGCTGCTTGAACAGAATTGCTCTGCTTGCTTGCGGGAAGGAGAGGAGAGCAGGGAAAGGGAGGGGAAGGGAGGAGAGTGGAAAGGAGGGGACAGGAGGGACTTGCAGCTCTACAGAAGGGGAAAAGTCTTCCCAGGCAGTTCAATAAATAGAGACATTGCAGAAATGTCTAAAGGAGATGTTTCAAATGGCGCTTGTTGGTTTTATGATGAAATTCTCTCTTAGCTTCATCTTAACATGAAATCTAGTTTCTTGCTAATCCATGGAAGTGGATTTGCATGTGTGACGAAACCTGGGGCTAGGATAATGATTAAAATGGGGTGGAGGCTGGGGGGCATTGGATGGAAGCTCCAAGAAGATTAGGGAACAGCAGATACCAGTTTGAGTTATACCGATTTTAAAAGATTGTCTTTAGCATTTAAGAGACTAGGAAAATTAGCTAATTATCCATTTAGTATTCTCTGTCTTCCTGATAACTTTTGGCTCTTCAATTGACTTCTTTCTGGGCACAGAATCAGTTTCCCTCATTCCTTGGTCCCTCTCCAAAGGAAAGAACTAACTCCAGTGTCTCCAGTTTTACCATCTAGCATTTTGTCCAGCAAGTGGACTCACTGGAAAGATGTTAAAAGAGAAATGTCAGTGGAGATACGTGGCAAAGGCAGAGAATATTTTTGTTATCGGGGGAAAGCCTGTTTCCCTGGCCACCCGCAATGACCTATTTCCTCTGCTCTAAGTATAGAACACCAGGGCTTTCCTCACACCTGACCCTGATGCTGCCAGCTCTGGGAGACCAAATCTCCACTCTAATTTAAACTACGGGTAAACAATATACCTCAGCCATTCTTTCAGTATATTAGTGCTTTTTTTTTCTTAAAACATGAGGCTAATGATACATTGTTAATGTAAAATATTTGTTGCTCCCTATAAGTTGCTAGGTTTAAACTTCAATTTCCATTATTATTCATAAGTAGAAAAAAAAAAAAGGTTTTCTTCGGCTGACTCTTGTGTTTTAGATTTTGGCACAGAGTGTCTCAGCTTTGAGAAACATTTTTCTGGACTGAGTAGCCAGTAGTGGTCACTGGCCTCATGGAGATGAATCACTTTTGGCTCCAAATGGAAATCATAGCTAACCACTCACAACCATGTCTTATGTTGATTCATGGTACAGTGGCCTTTGCACCACGGAGGCCTCACCTGTCCCTTTGGCCCGAAGAAACCATTTGTGGTTTTGATCACGTGTGGTTCTCCTTTGCGTCCAGTTTCCCCTTTCTGGTCAATCCATCACATTTGGATAAAGTTGGCTTTCTACCACACAAATTATATAGTGTTATTCCCTGAGCAGAAACCTTCCAAGACTTCCTACTGATTTCAGGAGAGTACAAAATTAGCATAGCATTCAAGGCCCTTCACAGTCAGAACTCAATCTTTCTATCTGGTACTTTCTAGCCCTGCCCCTGCCCTTACATGTCCATCCTTGCTCCTCCTTTAAATATATTTTTAAATACCCAGTAATTCTCTTTAGCAGTTCCTCATGGGATCAGGGATATTCATTCACTCAGGAGCATTTAGTATTGGCTATGAAACCTTACTTATCTATTCTTGTATTGATGTAAAGAGAAGAAATTTGTTGAATGCTACCCATTTAGCCAAATGTTTATCTAATTCTTATTGGAGTCTTTTGGAACATTTTTTTAAAATGCTGACTTTTTTACACCACCCTAGATCTGAATCAGAATCTTTGGAAATGGAATAAGAGAATCTGATGCTTAAGTAACTTACTCATGTCTATTTGGTGGCTCAGTGGGTAAAGAATCTGCCTACAATGCAGGAGACACAAGAGACACGTGGATTCACTCCCTGGGTCAGGAAGATCCCCTGGAAGAGGGCATAGCAACCCAATCTAGTATTCCTGCCTAAAAAATCCCATGGATAGTAGAGCCAGGTGGGCTATAGTCCATGGGGTCTCAAAAGAGTTGGATATGACTGAGCATGCACACACATATAGAGTTTGAGTACTCCATGTATTTTACATTAAAAGTGATAGTGTTTGCTTTATTAATTATACAATCTGTTTAATCTCAGTGATTTCTATGCTGCTCAAACATTACTATCTTGCCAATGCCTAGCATACACAGTATCCTCACAGGACATACATTGCCTAGAACAAAGAATTTTCCAGGGCTTCCCTGATAGCTCAGTTGGTAAAGAATCCGCCTGCAATGCAGGAGACCCTGGTTCTATTCCTGGGTTGGGAACATCCCCCAGAGAGGGGATAGGATACCCACTTTAATATTCTTGGGCTTCCCCTGTGGCTCAGCTGGTAAAGAATTTGCCCACAATGCAGGAGACCTGGGTTCAATCCCTGGGTTGGGAAGATCCCCTGGAGAAGGGAAAGGCTACCCACTCCAGTATTCTGGCCTGGAGAATTCCATGGGTCAGACTAGATCACAAAGGGTTGGACACGACTGAGTGACTTTCTTTTCACTTTTCAGGGCTTATTACTGATTGAATAGGAAAGAAAGACTGAAACATATCTATAACTATTCCAAAAATTAAAGAAAATGTGCCAGAATGCTGAGATTGCTTGGATTCTTTGACTAGAACTGGCAATGTTTGATCTTGGAAGTCTTCAGAGACAAAGACTGTTTTGAGGAGAAGATTATCATTCCAGCTTTGGAAAATGAAAGGAAACAAAATGTGAAAGATTCACAATCAAATTAAGAGTCCATCTTAGTATGTGATAGGAAAAGAGAGAAGATATGCTAGACATGGAGAAGAAAGTGAGCCCTAGTAGATAGAAAGATCAGAAGCACATAATTAGAGGATTTTGGTAGGGAATTTATTCAACAATTATTTATTAGATCTGATATGAACAGCAATATAGTTCCAAGAAATATGAAGTTGTTCATTGAAAATAACTGATATTCACTCAACAAACATTTATATTCACTCAACTGACTCTCAATATTCCTCCAACTCTTCTTCCTCTGTGTAGCAGCAACACAGCATGAGGAATTTTCCTCATTCTAGGAATGGGCCAGTCTGGCTAAAGGTAATCTATTCTCTCTTGTCAATGGCTGTTTATGATCCAGTTGTGGACAGTGAGAATAGAGGAAATGTTTGCCGAAGGCTAATAAAGCTACAGGAAACCAATATCTCTTTCCTATTGGAAGAAGAAAGACAACACATATAACCTTAATTTCTGAAATAATGACAGTTATCTTTGATGAAACCAACATTGTTTTTGAGGTAAAGAGATATGTAAAGAACTCTGCTGAATTAACCACCCCAAAAGCCTGTGCTACCTTTGGTATTTTTCTTAGATGAATGAATTCATTTATTTACTGTTTAAGTTTCAATATCTTTTCACAGTTTTATTGAGAAATGATTGCTACACATTATTATGTAAGTTTAAGACATACAGTATGATGGTTTAATTTACATATGTTGTGTTAAATAGTTTTACTGACAACCAAATACATCTTAGAGGGCTTTCCAGATGGTGCGGTGGTAAAGAATCCACCTGTCAATGCAGGAGACACAAGAGATGCAGGTTCTGGGCTGGGAAGATTCCCTGGAGTAGGAAATGGCATCCCACTCCAGTGGCATTCTTGCCTAGAAAATTCTATGGATAGAAGAGCTTGGCAGGCTACTGTCTACGGGGTTGCAAAGAGTTGGACACAACTGAGCACATGTGTGTGCACACACACTTACACACACAAATACATCAATATACATGCATAGCAATTTTTATATCTCTCATTTGATACTCCACAACCTTATTCAGGATGACTATTCCCTGCTAATAAAAATGAAAAATAAAATTAAAAGTGAAGAAAATACCAGAAGTTTTTTGTCAAAATCCGGGCATCAAGAGTGAGATTTAGAAATATACAGTTTGGAAGCAAGTGAACAGTCATTGAGTACTTCACAGTACTTCATAGGTTATTCAATTTTAACTTTTATAATTCTTTCAGTTCCATATTATTAGAAAAGATATTGAAGCTGAAGCTCAGAGAGTTTAATGAATTCACCAGAAGTCACGCTGTGCCGCAAACATGGATTCACACTTGGATTTTTGGTCATTACACTCCATGTTCTTTCCACTTCACCACTAACTGTGTGAGAGCTTTTCCTGTGAGTGAGATCTTATAAGGAAAGCATCATCAGGGCTTGCAAATATGAAAACCTAAGTAACAGAACATCAGAAGATGCTGAGTCTTTGTAACTGCAGTGATAGTGTGGTAATGGTGAAAGCCATAAAATACTGAAGAATAAAGCTCTGAGAAGGGGTAACTAATGTATTAGCAAGAGTTTCAAAGGCAGAGTTAAAGCAAATATTGCTGCAGTCCACGGGGTTGCGAAGAGTCAGACACGACTGAGCGACTTCACTTTCACTTTTCACTTTCATGCATTGGAGAAGGAAATGGCAACCCACTCCAGTGTTCTTGCCTGGAGAATCCCAGGGATGGGGGAGCCTGGAGGGCTGCTGTCTATGGGGTCGCACAGAGTCAGACACGACTGACGCAACTTAGCAGTAGCAGCAGCTGCAACATATGGCGTAGGCTTCCCTGGTAGCTTAGCTGATAAAGAATCTGCCTGCAATGCAGGAGACCCAGGTTCAATCCTTGGGACGGGAAGATCCCCTGGAGAAGGGAGTGGCTACCCACTCCAGTGTTCTTGCCTGGAAAATTCCATGGACAGAGGAGCTTGGTGGACTACAGTCCATGGAGTCACAAAGAGTCAGACACGACTGAGCAAATAAGCCCAGCATAGCACAGCATACGGCAGAGAGATCACAAATAAATAATCAGAGAAGCTCAGTGAAGTATGTGAGAAAAAGAGGAAACAGCAAAATAGGGAATAAAAAGTCGGTGAAATAGGTGCTCAACTGTAAGCAAAATTATATGCTAGATACCTGGAAGAAGAGTTTAGGAAGCAGAGTTTGGAAATCATATGAAGAAAGCCTGTCAAAATGAAAAATGGGCTAATTCATCGTTACACTTTTGGAGTCTCATATCCAGGGTCAGAGTTATAAAGTAATTGAACAAAGTTTATCTGCCTGTTCATTGGAGCAAAAAAAAAAAAAAAAACTTGGAAATTCCCAAATTTGAGAAGTTTTCAGAAATTAGACCTTCAGTTCTCTTTCTCTTGCATTCCCAATGCAGTAACTTTCCTGCTGCTTGAGGGGAAGGGAAAGTGGAAAGGAACTTATCTATGTGTTAGTCGCTCAGTCGTGTTCAACTCTTTGCAACCCCATGGACTGTAGCCTGCCAGGTTCCTCTGTCCATGGGATTTCCCAAGCAAGAATACTGGAGTGGGTTGCCATTTTCTTCTCCAGGGGATCTTCCCAACCCAGGGCTTGAATCCGGGTCTCCTGCATTTCAGGCAGATTCCTTACCATCTGGTACACCAGGGAAGTCCTCCCTGTTTTGTGGATGATTTCACTAAGAACTTTACATGTAATCCTTGATCCATCATGTTGCATGGATCTCAGAATAAAGTTTCATCATAAAAGCTACAGAGAAGTAATGGATATTTAATCCTCATAATAACCATGTGGGATTAATGTATAAGCTTCTGTTTTACATTTGCAGAAGGATTAAGTCAGTGGCCCTATATTATGCCACTTACAGGGGTATAATCATGGTCAGAAAATAGGTTTGAGTGAATATGAAGCTCCACATTTATCCATTTCATGTAGATCTTTAACCCAACATTACTTCAATAGTCCTTCATGAGAAAAATAAAAGTAAAAGATTTGAAGGCAATATATAATACGATCTACTTATTCAAAGAAGCAACTTCGTTTAGCTCAGTCACTATACTCTTTACAGTACTTTCGCAGATACTCTGCTGACTTTTGTAGAGTAGCCCAGGTTGAATTTATTCTTCTACTTTAAACAACTAACAACTCAACAGAATCTCTGAAACAATGGTTTCCAGGCACCTAACATAAGCAGCACAGGTCAGAGATTCTTGAGAGAAGGGAGACAAATGTCATGAGCTCTAGTGATTGGCTAGCAGTGTAGTGCAAGGGCACATTGTAAGAAGGGTGAACCCAGACAGAGCTTAGTGGGCTTGCTGAGTCGAGGAGACAGAGGTAGGAGCTTCAGGAAGCCACAGTGGCTAGAATTTCAGTGGCACCAAAAGAGCAAAGATCTGGAAAGAAAGAGAACTCTAGAGACTTACAGAGCAGCTCCCTTAAACATTTGGCTGAACAACATGGATGCATGCGTGCATGCTAAGTAGCTTCAGTTGTGTCTGACTCTTTGTGACCCAATGGACTGTAGCCCACCAGGCTCCTCTGTCCATGGGATTCTCTAGGCAAGAGTACTGGAGTGGGTTGCCATTCCCTCCTCCAGGGGATCTTCCCACCCCAGGGATTGAACCCATGTTACTTACATCTCCTGGGAAGAAAATACCTGAATCCAGAGAAAGAACCACTGGAAAGAAACACATTGGGAAATTTCCCCAAGGCTCATATGGGACTAGAAACAGGTCACGTTCTCAACCAGAATTTAAATGCCTGGTACCATGGTGTATTGAATCCTTAGAAGATATTGCATCAGTAGTGAAGATAAATTAGCCCTAGACTAAAGGCTGAACTGGATCTACCCTAAAAGAGCATAAAAGCAGATCTTCAAACTGATCTATTAAAAAATAGTATCTGTATTCTAGAGCAACTAAAATTTTTTAAAGAATCTCTAAAAAATTGTACCCCCCAAAATATAAAATGAACAATGTCTAGCATCCAATGAAAATGTAACAGGCAGGCAAAGAAGCAAGATAATACAACCTATAATGAGAAAAATTATCCAATAGAAGCAGAGCCTGCAATGACAAAAATGATATTATTATTGCATAAGAACATTAAAACAGTTGTAAAATTAGAACAGAGTATCAATGAAGGAGGGACAATGTCAAGTGGAATAACATACATGTAAATTGGAATCTGACTAATGCAGGACTAAATCCATTTTATAAATTACAAATTATGTTCAGAATAGTCTTGATTTAAAATGCAGTGAATATACAAATACTGGCCACTAACCATGTTTCAAATATCATAATAGTTTGTGTAATAAGTGAAGAATAAATTTCCTACTGTCCCTGCTTTCAAGGACTTCACAGTCTTTTCAGGTGCAGAGAGCTTCCCTGGTGACTCAGACGGTGAAGAGGCTGCCTGCAATGGAGGAGATGCAGGTTTGATCCCTGGGTCAGGACGATCTTCTGGAGAAGGAAATGGCAACCTCCTCCAGTATTCTTGCCTGGAGAATCCCGTGGACAGAAGAGCCTGGCAAGCCCCAGTCCATGGGGTTGCAAAGAGTCAGACATGACTGAGCAACTAACACTTTAAGTGCAGAAGGCAAGTAGAAGCTCTGCTATTTGTCTGGTACAAGGCAGAATATATGAGGTACTGAGAAGAAAAATAAAATTTAGAGCTAGGCACAGAGAAATGTTTTGTGGAGGGAGAAACACCTGCTGGGTGTTTGAGAGTAAGTAGAAATCTGAGGCAAAGTTATGAGGCACAGAAAATCGTAGATGCATGTGCCTGCTTTGTCACTCAGTCATGTCTGACTCTTTGAGATCTTGTAGATTGTAGCCCACCAGGCTCCTCTGTCCATGGAGTTTTCCAGGCAAGAATACTGGAGTGGACTGCCACTTCTGCCTCCAGGGGATCTTCCCGACCCAGGGACTGAACCTGAGTCTCTTGTATCTCCTGCACTGCAGGTGAATTCTTTACCTCTTGAGCCAAATTGTAGGAAAGGATTAAGAAAAAATACAAGGGTGGGAGGGAGGAGGGTTCAGGATGGGGAACACATATATACCTGTGGCGGATTCATTTTGATATATGGCAAAACCAATATAATATTGTAAAGTTAAAAAATAAAATAAAATATATTAATAAAAAAATAAAAAATACAAGGGTCCAGAGAATAAGGAGTATGTTTTAACAGTAAAAAGTGCTGTGGTGCTTCACATCAATTAGGAAAGAAGGGAAAATTTCAGAAATGGAGCTAGTGTAGGTGAAAGCCTATTGTTCAGTTGCTAGGTTTTGTCCGACTCTTTGTGACCCCATGAACTGCATGCCAGGCTTCCTGTTATTTCCCTATTAATTTCTACTACCTTTACCAATTATTTTAAGAAATTCAAGGAATAAATTAGAAATGCACTCTTTGTGTTATACTGCTGCTGCTGCTGCTAAGTCGCTTCAGTTGTATCTGACTCTGTGTGACCCCACAAATGGCAGCCCACCAGGCTCCCCCGTCCCTGGGATTCTCCAGGCAAGAACACTGGAGTGGGTTGCCATTTCCTTCTCCAATGCAGGAAAGTGAAAAGTGAAAGGGAAGTCGCTCAGTCGTGTCCCGTTTCCAACTCTTCGAGACCCTGTGGACTGCAGCCCACCAGGCTCCTCTGTCCATGGGAGTTTCCAGGCAAGAGTACTGGAGTGGGGTGCCATTGCCTTCTCCGTTATGTTATACTAGTAGATGTATTAATTTGGTAGGGCTGTCTTTACAAAGTACCACACACCGGGTGGCTTAAGTAACACACACATATTGCCTCACAGTTCTGGAGGCTAGAAGTCCAAGATTTAGAAGTTTATAGGGTTGGTTTCTTCCAAAGGTCATAAGGCAGAACTTGTTCTACACCTCTCTCCCTAGCTTCTGATGGTTTGCTGGCAATCTTCGGCTTTCCTTCCCTTGTAGATACAGCATCCCAACCTCTGCCTTCACCTTCACATGGCATACTACCTGACTATGTGTCCAAATTTTCCCTTTTTTAAAAGGACACAGTCATGTTGGATTAAGATTCCAACCTACTCCATTATGACATCATCCTAACTTTGCTAATTATATTTAAAATTACCCTGTTTCCAAATACAGAGTTAAGTACCGCATTCTAAAGTGCTAGGGGTTACATGTCCAACATGTGAGGTCTGGAGGAATGCAATTCAACCCTTCTTCAACAGTAGAATGATGTTGGGAGCTGTGTAACAAGAGAAGGTCTTGATCAGAATTGTCCTTTAGCAAGAGTTACCCGGCAGCAGTGTGTGACTCAATCTTGGAAAAGCTCTGGACACATCCTTTCTCCTTTTCCTTGTATCCAAACACACACACACACACACACACATACACACACACACACACACACACACACACACAGAGTAACGAAGATGTTCCCTAGATCCACCATACCTTTCCCCCAATTTCCCTGCCCTTGCTTATGCTCTTCCCACCCCCAGGGTTTCTCTACCCTACTTATGACTCATTCCTACTCTTTCTTCAATTTTCTTCTCCTCAAGTGTTTTAATCATGTTGATAATAAATAGGATCATATTATCACAATAATATCCAGTGTATTTCAGGAAGTCTTTCCTAAATATGGTACACTGCTTCTAAATGGTGGAGTTCACAATCCTGCTATCATGACCCCATCTTGTTTAAAAAAGTTAACATTTGTGTGTTATCACATGTATTATACTTTCTTCTAATTTGTGTACAGTTTTTTCTCCATGAAATCATGACACACTTCAGGTTGGATCCAGTGTCTCATTTACCCCCCTCTCTTTTGCAACTAGCCCTGTGTATGCTATAAAATAAAGTCTATAGGTAATTTCCCCCTATTACTTAAAGTTCATTCTTAAATTAGTGTGGATTACAGAAAGTAACAGCTACATTGTGCTTGCTATATGCCTGGCACTGTTCTAAGTACTTAATATATATTAACTCATTTAATCTTCACAAAAACTCAGTGAGTTGGATACGACTGTTATCCCATTTTATAGATGGTTAATCAAGCACAGAGAGGCTCAGTGACTTGCCTGAGATTACACAGTAACAGTGTCAGATGCTACAATCCAACCCTGACCGACTTTGCCAAACTGTTTCTCAAAAACATTTGCTCTCTCAACCAGAGTCCTATATTTCGGAACCATTTCCAGCCCTGCCATTAACCAGCTACATGGTTTGGAACAAAGTTATTCAATTTCTCTGTACTTTAATTTTTTCAGTTCTGAAGTGGGAATAATGATAGTACCAGCCTCATAGAATCAATACATGTAAAGCATTTAAAATGGTTTCCAACAGTGAGTAAGAACACCACACACACACACACACACACGCACACACACACATTGAATAACTGAGAATTTATTGTATACTATGTAGTTAATTGAAGCCATACTGCCTCCTGCTGATGATTAATGGTGTCTGGCTTCTGAAGAAGGATGGTATTGGCAGATTTTTTTTTTTTTCTTTTGCCTTTTTATGAAGGATGGGACTGGGCTGTCACTTTCTCTGAAAATGAGAAAGAGGAGGTCAGAGGTGTCTGTGATAGCAACACAAAGGACCTTTATATGGCTTTAAAAAGGATTGCAGTGTTAGGAGTCTGTGAACTTGGGCTTCCATTGGCTTACCACACTCATCTTGACCTCCTCTCCCTCCTTGTAAAGGGCAATGGAAAGGCACCAGGTAAGAAGGAAGAACATTTTAGAAAATCTTTCAGAAAACACAATCTTGAAAGGAAATTAAAAAGTCAGAATTCTGCACAATAAGAAAATCCTGTTCATTGAGCCTGTTGAACAGTTATCAACAATTCTTTAGAAGACTCCAGCAGTTTACATGTGGAGCCAGTTGCTTTCTAATTGCTACAGCAGGCTACCACTGGGAAGAACAAAGGAAATATTTAGCACATCGTAAATTCTTCTGCAGCCCTGTGGAGTGGCTGGAGTTCAGATTACACGTTTATAACTAGCATTTGAGAGCAATTTCTACTTCACTTTGGGAAAGTTTTGGGGGGAAGTTGTTCAGCACTGTGCCTTCTGGAGAAGGACAGACCAAGTGTTTAAATTCAAGAATCCAGTTCATCCAATGAAGCGTGGAAAGGCATAACAATGGAAAACTCTTTCCCTTTAAAATTTGCTTTTTAATAGGAAGTAGATTACTCAGTGGGTGGAAAAGTATACCTCAGATACACTTAGCTTGGGGGGTGGGGTACTCTGACAGCTCTGTACACTGGACAGTGGTTTTCACATGGGCCAAGGCTGAGACAGTGAAGAATAGACTGGACCTAAAAATAGATTCAATTCACACAGCCAAGGAGAGTAAGCAAGAGAAACGCAGTAAACATGTTTCATGTCACCAAAAATGGATTGAAGAAGCTGCACCTCACAGCTAGGAAAGAAACCATCCCATAAGAAACCAATAGTCCAGTAAGAACAACAGAAAAACCAGTGGGGTATGAACAGCCAGAGGTCAGCTAAGATGGCTATCAAAGCTATTGTACTCCTGGTACAACAGATGAAAGTGTAGGTCTGAAGAGTCTTTGCCATTGAAGAGATGGTTCAATTCTCTATAAATTTTAATGGGTACATATTCTTAGCAAATACAATATATTCTGGAATGATTGGCTGATAGTTTATTATGAGTTGCCTCTTGCTTTAGGTCCTTGTAGCCAGTATAGCCATAAGGTCTACCTTGTTATTCTTCACCCAGATGATTGATAAAATATAGAAGGCTATTTTCCCCTGTGAAAATAAATGAAAGTCTACCCCAGCACGTGGCAGATTAGACCGAGCTTCAGGTCTTTCCAGTGATTGAAAAATGAGTGCTTTTCTCGGTTGGTGATGGCTACATTTCCCATTTTCCCTGCAAAAGAACTGGTAATCTCACTAACTTGCCCAAATTTCAATTGCACGTTGACTAATATTGGGGAAAATTCCCAAATAAAGTAAAAATAAGAAAATAATCTAGATGAGTTTCCCACTTATTGAGACTAGTTTCAAGATAAAATCTCTGTAGATTTAAACCACAGAACAAACCTTTATTTAACTCTTTCAAGAGGAACATAAACTGTGAACTCTATCTTCCCTCTGGCCAAATTTAGGATTGTAGAATTTTTTGTTTATTTGTTTGAAACATTAGTGAGAAGGGAATATTGGTGAGAACATTAGTAAGAAGGGGTGTTAGTCCCCCCCTTTAGGTTTTGGTTTTGCTATGTAAATAGATAAGCTGATTAAATGGAATAAAACAGCCATTTACTTGTTACCTTTGTTAATTTAATATTTATAGTTTCTCTTCCAACATCTTTCATCATTTTATGTAATTATTAGCTATTTGGCATGAAAATTTTTCTATTATTTCATATATATAACCTGTACCTCAGTAAGAAAGAATTAACCCTTTTTTTTTGGTTACTCAGCATATATTCTGAACATAATCTGGTTAAATAGTAAAGTTTTTTTTTTTTTTTTAACCTGCATGTTTAGAAAAAAGTGCTAAAAGCAAATGAAAAATGATTTTAAACCATTGAACTGGTCTGAATTGCCTTCAGCATCAATCTGGTACCAAGAACTACAAGAATGCATAGCATGTGCCCTCTGTTGCTTGCAAACAAAAACAAGATTAGCCATACCTATGTTAAAAAGCGCATACATATTTTCAGTATTTGAAAAAATGCCTAGAAAAAGGGTGAAATGTATGAAGTGATGAATAGTAGATAAATTCTTATTCACTAATATTGATTTTCACTACAAATTAAAATCTCCACACAATTAAGAGACATTTAAGCTCCACCCATTGACTTGCTTATTTCAAGCAACATGATACAAGCAAAATCCATTGCAACCACTCACTTTGGATTTCAGTTTGATGGGATTTATTCTGTACACATAGGTATAAATACTGGCCTAGCATAACTGATGCCATTGGAAATTTTATTGAATAATTAATTGCTATGTTTAACCACAGATTCTAACCAACATTTTATTAACTGCACAAACTGAGGTATTTAAAAAGCTAGTATAAGAAAAAAACAACTCTAATAAACGTAATTCTAAGAGGGAATCTTTTATTGTTGTGAGGCTTATTAAAATTGAAGGTCTCATGTTTTAAGAAGAGAAAAAAAGGAATTCTTTCTCTGCTGTGAAATAAATGGACTATCTCACCCATGAATAATGATTAACGTCCTTTCACTCAGAAAAAAAGACTTGTAGGTGTTCACACCTGCAGCATTCATGAATTACAGGCCCCATTCCCTTGAAAGAAACTTAATAATCACTATTCACAGGTGAAGTGTGCTTCAGTTGGATATAAAAAGTTGAGATAAAACCAGTCAGCTTTGTTTCCAGTGCTGTGATTTTCCCAGCATTCCATCCCCTCCAGTCGCTGCAAAAATACTTGAGCAGCTTTAGAGTTATCCAAAGGTGGTGTTGTAAATACCTTTTCTTTTCAGCTTAGTTCTGTGTTTATCAGTGATTCAGAGGTGGTTTTAAAGGTCAGAAAAACAAGCTGCCTGAACACTTGGATTCAAACCCAAGTAATAAGGTCAGCATTTTTACAATTGTTCTCTTCCTATTGCTATCCAGGTCTACACTGACCTTAAGTTTCCTCATTCTGAGCCCCAACTTGTCAAATTTGACTATATAAATACGAATATAAACATACATACCATTTAACTAAAAGTATAAATACAAAGTATAAATGAGTATAAGTGTATATATAAGCTTGAGGAGAAATCAAACATAAATATAAATGAATGTAAAAATATACATAAATATGTTTTCCCAATTTGGGAGAAAGATTTTTGATTATTTTAATTGCTGTTTTAATTCAGGGAAGATGTTTATGATCTATTTTTTCTGCTTACATTCCACATCAATGGCCCTTATGTCATTCATGGCTTGTTCATATATTTTCTTTGCTCACAGGGGCTTTAAAAAATATCAAGCCGTAATTTCGTAACTAAGATATTTTGTGTTAAAAAAAAATTGGAATTTCTCAATTACTTGAGTTCTTCAGCTCTGACAACACTGTACCTACATTCCCTCGGTAAGAACTGCCAGGGCCTGAGCTTGGGATCACTCGCAGAATGGCCGTGTACAACCTTCTATGTGACTCAATTACTGCTTCTTGCCTGAACCTCCAGTGTGCAATCCTGTAATGATCACGTTGTCATTCCTTCATAGCCCTCATATCTCTTCACATGGTTGGTTACCTGCTTAGTTGTCAAACAAACCATAATTACTTCTCAGTATACCCCTGTGGGGGCTTAGACCTTCAGATGGAAAGTGAAATTTAGTTGTGTATTCTCTGTCCTTGACTTTAACACAAGCATTTTATGAAATACTGGAGGTGGAAAGATAATAAAGCAATTCTACCTTCAAGATTACAATTTAGTTGAAAACAGAGAGATACACGTTAAACATGGAAATAAAACGCACAAGTCCAATGATACAGATAGGAAAGTGAGAGTTTGCAGAAGAGGGTTACCTGACACAGGCAGGATGTGGATCGTGGGAGAGAGGGGATGAGGGGAGAGAGGAATATGTTCAAATATGGGCAGAGACATCTTCTTTCCTGGGCCTTCAAGATTACAAAGGATTTAGGAGCAGCCAAGGGTAGGTGGGTGACAGGGAGGGATGAGCCAGGGATGGAATCTTATTCTTGTTTTGTTTAGGCTTTATTTATGATAACCTACTTTTTGACTTCCATATGGTATGTTTATATATAAATTATATATCAGCTATTTCACTGTAAGTTCTTTCTCCAGCTTTGAATTCAGTGTTATGTATACCTAACATTGAAATGCTTTTATAAATGTGGCTAACAACAAATTTGACCACTGCGGACCATGTATTTTCCAAACATATATTCATCTCTGTGCCTGCTAAGTCACTTCAGCATGCTGGCTGAACAACATAGATGCGTGCGTGCGTGTGTGCTAAGTAGCTTCAGTTGTGTCTGACTCTTTGTGACTTCATGGACTGTAGCCCTCCAGGCTCCTCTGTCCATGGGGATTCTCCAGGTAAGAATACTGAAGTGGGTTACCATGCCCTCCTCCAGAGGATCTTCCTGACCCATATTCATCTTTACTTCAGAATAATTCTCAGATTTGCCTCTATGAACAAATCTGTGGATATCTGATAACATGTAAGAGAATAAAAATACTCCAAGACTGTTTAGTAAAATGGGAACTCATCTCTCTCTCTCTCTCTCATACACACACACACACACACACACACACACACACACACACACAAAGAAACCTTATGTGTTAGGAGCTAATGCTATTAGCCACTACAGAGATTCAGCAAAACGGACCGTAGACACTAAAAAGAAGGTGACATTTTTTCAAGTGTTTAGAAGTTGTTTTAGCATTGTTCATCATTTGGGTTTGAAGAGCCAAATTGCTCATTGCATTTCAAATCTTAAAATTCCAATTAATTACATTTATGATTGCAAAAAAAGTATGTGTATAAAAACAAGTCATAAATCATTCTAATTTAACTATAGGGCTCGGGATTTTTTCACAAATAATCCATTTGTAAAGTGCAATTTTGGTTTCTGATTTAAAACAAAAAAATAGAATAAAAGAAGTGAAGTCTTTGTGGGGTTGGCATTGACATGTTTAAAAGGATAGCTCTACTTTTCTCCCATAATAGAAATGTAGTTTGCAAAGAATGAAACATGTTAATATTGGAGTATCAGGATTTCTTTTTAGGTAACACTATCTTTTATTTGAAAAGTTTCAACATCCAGTTATGAAGCAAAATAAAGTATTTAAGTCTCTTCCTACAAATGTTCTTTTTCAGTGAAATAATGTCAATCATCAGAAGCCATTTCAGGTGCAATCCATACCATAATAGTTAACCAGATAAGTTCAAGTTGGCAGTTCTTGCAGAGTGTTAGGCTTCCAACTGTATTACCAGTTCTAGTTTCTTTGTTAGTTGAAGTAGTAAGCCTGCCAGGTTTTTTCTTTCAAAAGCTTATAAAATTCATAGTTAAGAGGCAGGTCCATGAAAACTTAAAAACAAAGGAGAAGATGAATTCAAAAGCAGCTGCTTATGCAGTTTGATTGTAGTATTTCACTGCAAGTCATGATGTCTTCACAGCAGCTTCATACTTAAAAGATTGTGAAAGTTGATTGATTGTTCCCAAACTGCTACATAGTTTTATTTGATTAACTACGTATATTTTTGCCAATATGTCTGGCTACCTATTTAAAGTTAGTGCATTGCTGGCAGTATTACAAAAACAGATTTTAAGGATTGGAATCAGATTTGGCAGTAAAGGATTTAGTTCCAAACTCATAGGTGATCTTAAAATTTCATTTGACATAAAAAGAAAAAAACCTTTGCAGTCAAAAACAAAAGGCTGTACTTTGTTGAAAAAAAGCTTTTGGCTGCCAAACATGTTTATTTTTCCTATATATTTGTTCTATTACTGATTCCTTTGAAGACAAATCTTCAAGTGATATGGTTTTAAAAAATTATACACACACATTTAATCAAGATCTTTTTTAGATGTGAAGTAAAATCTTACTTCTTTAAAATAAAAAAAAGAACATATTTTCAAAAGTTCATTGCAATAAAAGAATCTTTTGTCCTTCCTCTTGGCATTTTAAGGTTTTAACGAGTTGTTTATATATCTCAATGGCTTGAAAAGACAGATGTATTTTATGTAATCTTCCATGTAAGCTTTTTTCATTTCCCTTATAAATTACTTTTCCATATTTTAGAATGTAGTTATGTTTTCAGGGAAAAATGGCCAAAAAATATGAGCCGTTATTTGCTGGCCACCATGAACCCTTAGATAAAGTAGATATAAATCACAGTAAGCAATAAAATTCCATCCTAAAAATAAACCACAACTTTATTGAAGAAATATCTATTAAAAGCGTGTTGTCTCGTTTTCATTTTACCTGAACATTAATGTTTGAGTTTCATTTGAAAGCTAACTGTTCACAATCCATGTTTCGTATTCTAATTAACATAAAAGAGATCTGTTTCAATTAAAGAAAGGACACTTCCTAAAGATTCAGCTATGAACGGATTTTATATTCCATGATTAGGGTAGTAAATTACATGTAACACACTGGAGGAAAAAAAGAACAAAGATGCCAACCCCTGAAATGTATAATTGAATGATAATAATTTAAGTACACATGTCAGTTTGTGTGTGTAGCAAGTTCAACCCACAGAAGCACAGACCTAACGAAATGGTTTCTTGCTTTTTAATCTCCGTAAGCCTTTCCTGCTGCTTTTAACTCTTATAAGTTTGAGTACAAATCAAATGGAGACCTTAACTTCATCTGGCACTGGAGTCCAGAAGACAAACAGAAAACAAAACAACTTCTGAAATGGTTTAAACAGACTAACAAATGTGTGCTTTGATGGATGATTAAAAACCTCTCAAAATGAAAGAGGCACCGCTGAGTAGATGGCCCACCTTAATGTTGCTGTAATGGGTAATGTGAGTCCTCTGGTTTATAAATACCTGATTGTAATTAAATAATCCATCCCAATTTTGCAGTTAAGATCCAGTAATTTCTGTTATTTGTGGGAGATGTTAAAAAAAAAAAAAAAAAGCTATGTGAGAGCTCCCCCTATTGGCTCACAAGAATGCACAATGTCCCCTGAAATACACTTCTAAATATCCATCATCAATAGACCATTTCAGAAGGTTAAGGATTATTAAAAATAATCTAATTTCAACTTATAATTGTATACTTGTAGAAACTGAAGCCTAATGACATTCACTGTCATGGAACAGATTTACTGGTAGCATTAGGATTGGAATCATGGACCTTTGTCTCTGAGTCCTGCTTTCTCTGTAATATAGCATGATGTCCAGCAGGTCATATAATTCAGAAGTAAGAAAGAGCCAGTGAGATCCTGCTGATTCTAACTCCAACCTCCTCTGGCCAAGGAGACCCAGAGAGGCTAAGGGACTTTCGTAGATCACATAGCTTCTTACTAATAGTGCTGTCTCACTACTGTCTCTACTTAGACCCTGTGTTCTGTCTTGTTTGGGGCCTCAGATTTAACATTCTTTTGCCCTTTAAAAATATGTTTTTTCAAAAATAAAAGAATTTGAAATTCTGGAAGATGTAAAGACATTTGTAGTCACTAGATTAAGTATTCCTCACTGTTTGGTGATATATATAATCTCTAAATTAAGTATATTCATAAGAATTTCTTATTTTCTGACAGGCCTCCCACTCTTTGAATACTTATAGAGCTATAAATGCAATTGTGAAAAATGATAAACTGCTCTTAAATCACAAAAGCATAAGATGTATTTAATTTGAGTTCTGATGAAAACTGATATTGATATAAAATTGATATAACTGCTATCTTTTCCGTAATTCATCATGAAATGTTGTTGAGTCCATTTATGAAATGAGTGAAGTTTCTCCTTCCACACATACCTGAAGATACAGAGACAGATTTATAAATTAAACTAGTCTGTTCACTCCTAGAGGACAAAGGTGACTTTATACATCTATTTTCATACATTTATTGCTTTTCCAACATAATTGCTAGAACACAAGTCTTTGAATGAAAGCTCTTATTTGTCCTTGTCTGTTATTCAGCTTTAATTGATGTCTGCTTAAAGGTGCCACTACTGATATCTTCACTCAAAGTGAGTAGAATCCCACAACCCTCAAGCCTTGTTCCAGACATGACATGCTTTCAAACTGCCAAGGTCCTGGGCTTGTTACTAAATTATCTTCCTTTATCCTACGTGCTTAGCCTCTGCTGTAGCTAACTGTAGAAGTACAGGTGAAGAGAAATCAAACATCTGTTGAATAAGAGCCTATGCTCTGTGATAAGAAGAATAAGATGCATGTTTTCAAATAATCTGGGACTAGAATACCTGTCTCCTTGAAAAGTTGAACCTAATCCATATATTCTTTATACATGTATGACTAAAAATGTAAAGGCAACAGGAAGTGTGGCTGCTGCTGCTGCTGCTGCTGCTGCTGCTGCTAAGTCGCTTCAGTCGTGTCCGACTCTGTGCGACCCCAGAGATGGCAGCCCACCAGGCTCCCGCCATCCCTGGGATTCTCCAGGCAAGAACACTGGAGTGGGTTGCCATTTCCTTCTCCAATGCATGAGAGTGAAAAGTGAAAGTGAAGTCACTCAGTCGTGTCCGACTCTTCGAGACCCCATGGACTGCAGCCTACCAGGCTCCTCCGTCCATGGGATTTTCCAGGCAAGAGTACTGGAGTAGGGTGCCATTGTCTTCTCCTATATGTTACTAAAATGAAGTACGTACTTGGCTTTTTTCCCTGGAATTGTTCATGTATTTTAATTGTTCAGTGATCTGTTATCTTCTGGATCTTTCCCCCACCACTTCATCCCAACATTGGCCACACCCCTCACTGCCCTTCCCCATCCCCTGCAAGATAGAAAAAAATCTCTTAAAATCTCAGTGCACAAAAGAATACTTATACAGTGTATTTTATCAAGTTTGGGAATCAGATTATTGTATTCCAAGATGACACATGCAAAGTACAAATCAGATATCATTTTCTATGTTTGATTTTGCCTTTCAAAGAGAGTTAAATAATAATGGTTAAAAAGTGTTTTTATTCACTTTCCTGTAGATACACAAGTGTTTTTTTTAAAGGTGCATGGACTGGCTTTCAAACTTGATGAGCATAATGGATGTAATAATGCATACCTTTGACTTTTACAGATATAACCTCTCCTTTAAAATTAAAAAAAAAACTTTGTTATGTAGTTAACTATGCTCTATATTTTATTTACTTGAAAAAGTATTAGAGAATTACAAAATTTAGTCACTGGCTTCACCTTCTGGTTTCACTTAACTCATCTTAGAATTCAGAATTGGAATTTGATAGTATGTCATATTGGCTTCCCTTTTAGTTCAGTTGGTAAAGAATCTGCTTGCAAAGTGGGAGACCCAGGTTTGATTCCTGGGTCTGGAAGATCCGCTGGAGTAGGAAATGGCAACCACTCCAATCAACATTCTTGCTTGGGAAATCCCATGGACAGAGGAGCCTGGCAGGCTACAGTATATGGAGTCACAAGAGTCAGATATGACTTAGTATGTCATATTAAGGTAACTTTGATGATAGAACTTTAAGAATTGGGGAAAAAAGGAGAGAACTAATGGATATCAGTATTTTCCGGCAATAGTACTTCCAACAATGTAAGAATGACCAATCTATTATGTGATCTGGAGAGCTGAGTCAGATGACAGAGATGAAGCAGAAGCTAGAAAAAGAAGGGAAGTGACATGAGTAAAGGAACTTAAAAAAAAAAAAAAAGGAACAGTGAACGTGGACTTCAGTCAGGTACTCAAATAGTTATCTAGTGTGAACAGCAAGTTATCTAGCCTCCACAGGGAAGATCAGTGCGCTTCGTCTGTATTTCCTCCCCGTCACTGTGGATATTCTCCTGTGAGGGTGTGAAGGCTTTGGTGAGGGACACTCAGTGCAGCCACAATGCTAAGAAGTTTGGCCACTGACAAGTAAAACAGTGGAGCTCACGGGGGCGTCCCCGATGGCTCAGAGGGTAAAGAATCCGCGTGCGACGCACGAAACACGGAAGAGGCAGATTCCATCTCTGGGTTGGGAAGATCTCCTGGAGGAAGAAATGGCAACCCACCCCAGTATTCTTGCCTGGAAAACCCCATGGACAGAGGATTCTGGTGGGCGACAGTCCAAAGGATCACAGAGTCGGACACGACTAAGGGACTAAGCACACCCAACCACATGGTTACATTATTTGCCAAAAAGTTTTTAAATATTCACATCCACTGATGTCATTCCAGGCAGGGCCATCAGAGTCATGGGGTGAGCCCATATTCTGGCTGCAAACATTTCCGGTTATCAGCTGTTACAAATGAAGCCACTTCTTTACTTTCATTGAACCTCATTTCCTAATTCTAAAACTTTAGGATGATTGTGTTTAACTTGCAGGGTGGTTGTGAGAATTAAATGAAATAAAGGATGTGAAATGCCATGGAGGCAGTAATTGTCCTGGTCCTTTTTAGATAAAATCAAACAAGAGAAGCTGAAGAGAGTGACTAAAGTTGTGCTCCAAAAGATGTGTATGCCAAGAACATAATGATGGTTTACATTTAGGTATCTTTTTCTAAAATACTTCAGAACACTAAGAGTCAAGAGGGGAAAGCTACATGACTGTTTTGATAAACTCTGACAAAATCATTTGATATGTTTACATTTATTTTGGATTAAAAAGATACTTTAATGAAATAAAAAGTATATACTTATTGAGGAAACAAAATGTTACCATTAATCCAGGAATAAGGCAAGATAAGAAACACTAAATAAAGCTTCCCCTTTTCTGATATTATTTACATTATCCTATGTAGCCCTTTAAAAAAACAAATTTCAAAAACCATATTTTATTTGTTTTCACAGGTGATTATAAACTTACAAAGATAGTATATTACTAACTTTGCATTTAAAAACTTAATTCATTATGGAATGATCCAGATTGTGAGAAATATTTACCTAGACCATTGAACCAAATTCATAAAAACCAGAGTCACAATATATTTATTTCCATCTTTGGAAAGTTGGGGAATATTTATAATTAGCCTGTAAGTAACATTTTGATGTGATGAAAGATTTAGTTAAAATAACCCTGAGTTAGTAGGTAAGAGTAACTGCAAAGGGTATTTGATTACATTAGATCAAATCAACTGGCAAGTAGTTTTCTTATTGTAAATGGAAACCTAAAACTCAGATTTAAAAAAAAAAGTTTTCTGTACTATCCTACCTATTCAGTTATTGCTCTGTTCTTGGTCTTTGGGAAGTCTTTAATTTTCATTTCAGTAATCTTCAATACTTTTGGCTGACTTTTTTTTAATTTCTTAAGAAAGAGTTGGGGTATACAATTGTAATACACATGTAACTGGAAATTCTAATACATGATGTTGGAAATTCTTCTAAATGAGAACTATCAAGTAGAGTTGCAGTGGAAATTATAACTTAAAGCAAAAAATGGGAAATGTTTTCTTCCTACTCAAAAGATTGAGAATAATGTCCTTAGAGTGATTTGACGCCTCTAGCTTTGAGTGACTGTGAAGTTATTAACTGCTGAGATCTGTCACAGCCCCACCATGCCTCCACTGAACTGTGCACTACCTGTGTGCTTAAGTGTAGGCTGAAAGGTGAAAATTCTCATTTTGGATGGAAAACTGAGTTGGTTTTCATTATAAGATGATATGGTCTGATATCATAATCAAAGTTTGTGGGAATCAGAACACGTAATAGCTTCATTCTGCGTTCTGGAGACACTTCTGAAAAAGCAAATTCATGGTGAAACATGGCAAAAATACTTACAGTAAACTTCAGACATGAAAAGACTGAAACTTCACATTTATTATTTAAGCAACAGAGCACAAGTGAAAACCTGATTTAGCAACATTTTAGTCTCTTGAAATTACAATATAGAAGTGACTTCAGATGTTTTTAAGAATAAATAGAGCCTTATTAAATTATTTGCATGGATAGTTTCTGACAATATGTACATTAGATATTCTTTTTGAAAAAAAAATCCTTGTTAAAAATCCTAAAAATGTTGGATAAAAATTTTTTAAAATCTATCTTTTAAAATGCTTAACTGTTCTGGAAAGAAATGAAGAAGGCAGATTCACAGAGGCCAAAAAGAGCAAGCAAGCATAAATCTGGAGATCTATTACAGCACTAAATTGGACAGCTGCCCAGGACATCTGCCAGGTCTTGGTGGCCCAAAGCTTTCTTTCAATGGACTAAGTGGACTATAGGTGATCAGGCTATGGACTAATCAAGTTGGGAAGTTTAATTGTAGAACCCTTGTCATGCCAAAACCTTCAGAACACAACATCTTTAGTAAAGAATGAACTAGAAAAAGTACCACACCAAAAGGAAAAACTAAAAAAATTGGCTGCCGATAGAAGAAGAAAAAAACCCTTTCCTGAGAATTTGTAACCACAAGCAAGGCATTACTCAGGTTCTGGGCCAGAATTCATTCTATTTGTGTGGTCTAAAAACCCCAAGATGAAAATTTAAATTGATGTTGGGTTGCTAGTGCCTCTAGCCACCTGGCAGAAGCAAACATTTATCTTCTGTAGGGAAATACATACTAAATCAGGGCCACAAAAAATACCCTTATAAAGTGTTACAAATATAAGATCTCAGTTCAAAAATTATAAAATACACAAAGACCACAGATTCACTTGTAATAAAATATGAATGCTTAATTCATTTGGGGGGAAAAAAGTAGGAAGAGTAAGACAAAGGAATAACAGATTATCCCAGGTGTGAAGGGATTTCTTTTTTTGTGGGGGAGGGAACTCAACCAGTAGCATCTCTATAAATGAAATAATTATTGTGAGAACTCAGTGAATAGACTAAATAAGAGATTTGGCACAGCTGAAGAGTGATGTGGTAGACTGAAAGATGTACAAGAAATTATGCAGTTTTTAGGACAGAGATAAGAGATGAGAAATAGTAAAAATAGGTTAAAAATTAAATAATATAGAGTAAGAAAATGAAAACTGTTTTGAATTCTAGAATGAGACAGTAGAGAATATACAGAAAAGGCAATATGTGAAAAAGTAATGTCTAAGAACTTTCCATAATTGATGAAAATAGTTAAGACTGAGACAATTCAGTGCATCCCAAGCAACATATATAAAAGGGAATCCACATTTGAACAAATTGTATAAATAGAACTTCAAGACAAAAAGAACTGAAGAGAAAAGTTACTTATAAAGAAATGAAAACTAGACTGATATCTCAATAGAAAAAAAAGGATTTATAAGACAACATGATAGAGCTTTATTTTTTTTTATTTTATTTTATTTTTAAACTTTACTATATTGTATTGGTTTTTCCAAATATCGAAATGAATCCGCCACAGGTATACATGTGTTCCCCATCCTGAACCCTCCTCCCTCCTCCCTCCCCATACCATCCCTCTGGGTCGTCCCAGTGCACCAGCCCCAAGCACATGATAGAGCTTTAAAGTCCTGAGAGAATTACGTGCAAACCTAGAATTTTATGAAAGCATCTATTAAAATATTTTACACCCAAACCAAGGACATTCTCTGAGGAATATCTGAAGAACAAACTTCAAGAACGAATATGCTCCCAAAAGAAAAGTCAGAGGTTAAATAGGAATGATGAGCAAAGAAAACGATAAATGTGAGAACGGTCTATAAAGAATCTGATTATATAAAATGATAATTGGCCAGTTTTGGGGGTTAGAAAAATGCAGAACCAAAAAAATGAATAAGAATAACATATAAAGGGGAGAGAGTGTTTAGAGCTCATTCATAGTGTCCAGACTGCTTGAGAGAAGTAAATAAATTGATTAAATCTAGACTTTAATAAGGTAACTATTGATTTTAAAATTTCTGGACTAAGCACAGAAACAGAACATAAAACTTCTGAACTACAAGATAGCAGATGCATACATGCAAGCATGCATAAATATGTCAATAAATACATTGGAAAAGATAAAAACTATTGAAATTAGAAACTAAGTTATTATGACTTTTAAAAAATTTAATTTATTAAAATATAGTTGATTTGCAATGTTGTGCTAATTTCTGCTGTATAGCAAAGTAATTCAGTCTATATATATATATATATATATATATATATATATATATATTATGGTTTATCATAGAATATTGATATAGTCCCCTGTGTTATACAGTAAGACCTTACTGTTTATCCTTTTTGTATATAATAGTGTGCAACTGCTAAGCCCAAATTCAAAATCCATCCCTCCCCCATCTCTCTTCCCCTTGACAGCCACAAATCTGTCCCCTGTGTCTGTGAGTCTATTTCTGCTTTGTAGATAAGTTCATTTGTATCAGGGCTTCCCTGGTGGCTCAGAGGTTAAAGTATCTTCATCCAATGCAGGAGACCTGGTTTCGATCCCTGGGTCGGGAAGATCCCCTGGAGAAGGAAATGGCAACCCACTCCAGTATTCTTGCCTGAGAATCCTATGGATGGAGAAGCCTGGTAGGCTACAGTCTACGGGGTTGCAAAGAGTCAGACACGACTGAGTGACTTCACTTTCTTTCTTTCTTTTTTTCTTTCTTTCTTTATCTCTCTCATATTTTAGATTCCACATATAAGTGATATCATACAGTACTTGTCTTTCTGACTTACTTCACTTAGTATGATAATCTCTAGGTCTATCTGTGTTAAAAATGGAATTCATTTTTATGGCTGAGTAATATTCCACTGTACCATGTTTTCTTTACCCATTCATCTGTCAATGGACATTGAGGTTTTTCCATGTCTTGGCTATTGTGAATAGTACTGAACATAGGGGTGCACAGATATCATGACTTATAATAAAACAACTACAATTTAGTAAGTGTGATAAGGTGCAAGAATAAACAAACCACCAAATGGCACTGAACAGAGACCTCAGTGGGCTTGTGAATACATCGGAACTTCATACAGGACTTAGATTGGATAACAAATCACAGGGGGAAAGATTCATCTAATGGAAAAAATCCAGTTGGCTTTCTATAACAAAAAATAAAATTCCTAATTTACGTCATAAATAAAACCAAATTCCAAATGATCAGTGAACATATGTGAAAGACAAAGTTTTTCAGACTTTTAGAAGATGTGAGTAACTATATTTGCAACTTTGACACATGAAAGAATTCTTTAAATAAGATATATGTTTATGTAAGGCACAAACTAAAAAGGAAAAGACATAAATTCAGCAATATTAAAACTGAAATTCTATTATCAAAAGACACCATACATAAAGAAGAAAGATAAACCACAAATTGGTAGAAAATAATTGCATAAATTGGTAGACAGTGTCTTCATTTGCCAACAATTAGTATGTAAATATAAAGAATTCCTACAAGTTGATATTTAAAGAAGTAAATAACCAAGTAATGGGGAAAGACTTGAATCGATATTTTACAGAAAACGAAACTCAGAGGATAAACCTAGTAAAAAATGCTCATTTCATTAGTACTCTGAAAATCAGGTTGAGATATCATTTTATACCACTAGAATGGCAAAGTATTAAAATGTCTGACAGTATCAGGGGTTAGTGGAGCAATGACAACTCTTATAAACTGCTAGTGGAAAACAAATGAAACAGCTTTGAAAACAGTCTGGTATTTTCTAACAGAATTTAAAAGGTACATACTCTGGGAGCATTTCCACTCCCAGATAAATACTCTCACATATACACAGAAATCACATACATAAAACTCTTATCAACATTGTTTATCAGAGGTAGAAAACTGGAAAAAAAAAAAAAAAAGCCTGAAAACCAACCCAGGTTTATTTAAAGGAAGATGAGATAAATATATAAAACATCAGGGACATTTTGGGGAGAGGATGCATACATATGTGGAAAAGAGTAACACAAGAATGATCATTTTAAAATTTAAGAGACTAACAATGAAATCTTTTAGGGGTGTGCATAGGACTTCAAAGTGTTGGCAATATTTCACTTCATAAGAAGGGTGGCAGACTTTAACATACACATATGCTTCATATATAATTTTTCCTGTGTAAAAATTTTGTAACATATTTTTGAAAAAGTTTCTGAGCATTTGTTGGGTTTCACAAAGAAACACATTCTTTCCAAAAGCAATGGTGATTTTAGTGTTAATGTAGATGGCTAAGTGAGTGCTCTCCAAAGTAGCCTATTTGGCACTGTAAAATTGAGTCAATGTTATTTATGGATGTTTATAATTTTAAAAGTAATATATTCTTCATTTTTGTTACAGTATTAGTGAATAGAATATATTGCTCTACTGCTTAAAAAAATCACAAATGTCATTTTGTATACATGATGGGAATTGGGAAGAGATCAGTGCAGCGTTTTAACGAAACACACAGTGGATATTGTCGAATCATTAACATAAAGTCTCTAATCAGGCATTGTATCTCATCTCTGAAGACAGGTGTTTGGATCGTCCCATTCATGTGCTATTCTAAGTTTTGATTTCATATTTCTATAGATATTTCTTTTACTGAAATTTTGTACATAGGATACGGAAACTGCATTGTCATAAGAAAATGTTTCTACTGCTATTACACTGAAATTCTGATGGAGAGGGCTTCTTTTTCTGAATTATAAGAATAATGTCATGAAGTAATTGGTTTTCACTTACACACAATGAAATGTAAGTATAATTTTATTGCTTAGTCAAGTAGGTGGAAAGCTGATAGTTCTTATTCAAGCTTAAACAAGGAGTGTCAGTCAGTACTGTAAGCTGATTTTGCAGTCACCATAGACAGAATATGCCTGGTGCACAAGATCACCAATAAACTAAAACACATCTACCAAAAAAATTTCTCAGTTTAGGAATTTAAAAACAGTCCATGTTGAAGTAGGACTAGACTCCTTACACTGGCATTCTGTTTGTGTCTTGGAACACAAAATGCCTTGTGATAAGTAATCAGATACATCATTATACACCTGTTGGAACAAAAAGTACTGTAGGCTGACTGTCATAAAGAATAGGAAGTAGGGGCTGGATGCTTCAAGAGATTGAGTAATAATAAGGAAAAAGGCATCCTTTCAACTCAGAGGACAGTAGCTGATTTTATTCCAAACAGTACTGGGAGATGTTGGAACTGGGACCCATTCAAACCTGATGACTAACAAGGGCCTTATACAGAACATCAGATGGTATCAGTATCAGTTTAGAATCTGATGGAAAGCTTTCCACACGGTCCAGGTTGGTTTGAAGTATCATGATACGTTGTGAGCTGCCTCCGCTCAGATTTTTTAATTCATCTCCAAAACCACAAAGTAAGCCAGATCTTAATTCTGTTCCAGTTGAAAGAAAAACACATGATGGATTTTACCCAGCAAATGAAAATACAGGAAGTACAGTTAAATTTGTATTTCAGATGAACAATGAATATGTTTTTAGTGTATTTCCCTGAAATATTGGGGACATACTCAGACTAAAAAATTGTTTACTTTTTTTCTAGCATCCTAGATTTTAACTGGCAAGGCTCGCTCCATATTCTTTCCAAAGTTCTGAGTTTTTTGTGATAGTTTGTCTAATGATGATTTTTAAAAGCAGTATGAAATGATGAATCTTTCTTTGTTTTGAACCTGAGAGAGAAATTTGAAGCATCCAAAAGAGTTAGATCATGTAGGTTTATTTGCTACAGGTCTGGTCTATTCATATCAAGAGTAAATGAAGTCTCTAAGCCAACATGGAAGAATCTTTGGCTCTTTGCCTGGTGGTGCTTCGTTGACTCTTCTTGGCTTTATTTGTAGGAGAATAAAGGATTAAGTAAGAATAGTGAAAGGCAATAGCCTTAGATTCTCTTTTACATAGTATGACTAAAAGCAGCTGGTCTGCCTGAAAAAGACACTCTTTTTTCAGAAAAAGCTAACATCAAGAGGTAAATGCCAAGTGTTTAAGCTATAGATTGAAAAACTATGTCCCTTGAGAATTTTTGTGCCATTTCAAATCACCCTCAACACATAGTATAATTTAAATAAATGTTACTTAAATTGTCCTTATATTTCAAAAAGGCAATAAATAATACTTGCCACAATCATTCTACCTGTAAGTATTGACATGTGTTAAAAATCATAAAGGAAAGGAAGCAAATGTATAACACATTGTGCTGGCCCCTTCCATGTCCACTGTATTAGGGTTATAAAATGTTTGTAATAATTTGATGGAAGAAGCATGGTGGGGATAGTCAGTAAGATTGTAAACTTCATAATTAGACCTGCGCACCACACTGACTTTGAATTCCCTCAGGAGGTGGTCTTGCTCTTTCATACAGATGTATGTTCCTCCTAATCTTTTAAGTACGCAACAAGAAGCCTTGGAATATTTCTCTGTACTTCTACCACCCCATGTGTGGGATAGGATCCAAACACCCATGGTGCTTCTTCTGTGGTATAAGCTCTCTGCCCACTTTGAGTACTCCCAGAATGTTTCTCAGACTTTACTCCAGATCACATCAACTCTACAGAAGTCTTCTTTGGTCACACGTCCTCCCAACAGGCTCTTTGGCCAACAGAACTCATAGAAGCCACCCTAGGTAAGTAGAAGTTTATAGGCAGGCATTAAGGTGAGCTTTTGCAAGCATCTCTGCTACAGAAAAGAATAAGCAAACTGGGAACAAGGAAACCCAGTGAGCACATACCTTTTATTTCATCTCCTATCAAGACCAATACATAAAATTAGGAACCATTTGGAGATTACAGCTATAGAATAAGGAGTCATACCAGAACCAGGGCAAAGAGATGGGATCTGTTCACCTATGAGTGCTCAGGTGCACAGCAAAGTGACTCAGGGATACATATACATGTATCCATTCTCCCCAAACTCCCTTCCCATCTAGGCTGCCACAGAGCATTGAGCAGAGTTGCCTGTGCTATACAGTAGGTCCTTGTTGGTTATCCACTTTAACTATAGCAGTGTGTACCTGTCATTTACAAAACGGAAACAGACTCACACATAGACTTAGAGAACAAACTTATGGTTACCAGAGGGGAAGAGTGGGAAGAAGGCATAGTTAGAGAGTTTGGGATGGACGTGTACAAGCCAGACTGTTTTTAGGGACTATAAAGACACTATAAAGCATGAGCAATGATATGAACAGGAATACTGATGCTGTTGATTCATTGAATGTCACCTTGTGTAATACCGTTATAAAATTTACTTAAGCCCAAATCTTCTTTATAAAGTCTTTGACCTAACTGAAAGATCACTCTCTTGTAGTACTTGCCATCCTCCGGAGAAGCTCCACGTTTCTCTATTCCACTCAAGTCAGTTGAGGGATACTCTAGGCATGGGCACTGCCATTTCCTTGCATCTCGTCATAGGCTTGCCATTGATCTATGCCACTCCTTTAAGTCTGACTGATGCCTTCACTCCCTTATGCCCACTGTGGTAAATAGTGCTACTACAGTGGTCCTACGGTAGGTTTGGCTAATCAAAATCGCTGATGTTAGCTTCTAGGGATCTATATTATTGAAAAACACCCACCCCAGGGGATTCTGATGCAGACAGTTCATTGACCAGTATTTGAGGACTTTATAAGATTAGCCTGGGCTAGCCCCCTTTTAAAATCCCTCCTCAACGTAACTGTCAAATATCCTAATACTACCAAAATGCCCATCTTGACTTTTCATGATTCAAAATACCTAACCTGTTACTTTCTGTTTTTGCAAATCCAGTTCCAGGCCTCAGGATACTGAAGAAATATGAACAAAGAGAATATATGGTCTTCTACTAATGTTTAATGTCCAGCTTCAAATTGGGATTTACTAAATATTTATTTTATTCACTACTGTTTGATTTTCCTGTTGAGCTATTTGTAGCCCATCTAGACCTTCTCTCTCCCCACATCTCAGTAATCTCTTACCTTTATTACTGTGCTCAGCAGAGGCTCTTGGGCATTATTCAATGGGAAGTTTAGACATGGAAAATTTTAGCATCTCAGTGGGCTGTTACCCAATGCCTTAAGCCATTGCTCCTACTTTATAGGGACACATATGCTCTGAAAACTCTTCCTTTCTGATTCCCAAGCTTCTCTAATGGACCTTTCCTTCTAAAATTGTCTGTGTCTCCATTATCTATGACTCACTTTCTGTTGAAACACAGCACTCCAGCCACAGGGGTCAAGGTCTTATCAAGGTAAGCCCCCTGCTATTTACAGAGAAGTCTTTCCCCTCTACTTGCCATGGTGCATCCTAAGAGCTTGCAGTCTTCCTGAGGGCAGGGACAGGGTTTCATGCACTTTTGAATCCAGTACCTCGCACAGTCCCTAGTACATGTGTTCAAGGGCTAATCGAATAAATGAATACACCTTGTTTTCCTTGTTTGGAATTCCCCTTCGTCCCATGCTTGCTGTTATACTGAACTCATCTTTTAAGGCACTACAAATGCCTCATTCTTAATCACTCCCACAGTAGCTGATTCTTATCATCTTTAAACTCTTTCAAGTCTAAACTACTTTAAACAGCTTAATGTTGAATCTCACTATCAAGTCTTACCTCTTATTTTTATGTCTTATTTCCACGTCTAGATTTTAAGTCATTTATGGAAATAAGTGCATTTAATATTTTGTGGAATTACATCACAAATGAAGAATTTAATACTATTTTGAAGACTAATTATTGGAGATAAGGAAAAGAAAGTCTGCATGGTGGAATTTTAGGAGAACTAGGCTCAGGCTGTGAAACCTAAGTTCTAGTCTTCTCTCTATTGTAAACTAGATATGAAATCCTGAAGAAATCACTGACCTTATTGCAGTTGGTTTCTTTATCTGTGAAAAAGAGATTTTTAAAAATAAGATTCCTAATGGCAGTATCAACCCTAAAGACTACCCTCTGGGGACATTCCAACTGCCCTAGGAAACTGTTGAAGTAAAATATTTAGTTCACCTGTTTTCTCTACATGGACCATTACTCTTCCAGATGTCTTCTTTGTCCACTTACTTCCTCCAAGTCTCTGCCCACTTCTCACCTTCTCAACGAGGCTTACCCTGATCACCCTATAGAAGACTCCAACCCATCCTTCTTTGCTCTCTCTCCTACCAAAGCATATCCCACACCCTTTATGTTGTTGAACATTTCAATTTTTTTTTCATATCCCTTATCATATTCTAAAATACATGTAATTTTTAATTTATTATGTTCTGTGTCTTTCACTCCCCAGCGTAAACCTCAGAGGCCAAGGGCTTTCGCGTACTGTGTTCACTGATGTATTACGAGCACGTAGAAGAGTACCTGGCACTTGCTGCCCAACAAATATTTGCTGAATGAATTAATCCATTTATAATGCGAACAGTGTCTAAATTAGAATTTTGGAATTAAAATTCCCCGTAACCTGAAACCATAAACATCATTTGACTTTGTCTATTAAAATTGACTTAAAATAAAAGCTCTAAGGCAGGAACAGGGGTAAAATTCTAATAATAATTCGTATCACATTATAAGTATTTCTTTAAAATGGGGAATAGATTCTTTTGAATGTGTCCCTGACAAGATCCACATACAATAAAACTGAAACTCTTTGGGTCATTGGGAAAGAAAGCATCATAGTTACAGATTTCAGTTTTTGTTTTTGAAATATACATAAGATGTGATACCGTATATTCATTAAACACTATAATTCTGAATATTAATGATTTTTCTTTGATGAACACATATTTATAATAACTCAGTGTTCTGATAGCATATAATTCTTTTGCTATGGCTATAAAAAAAGATGGGGAAAAAAAAAGATGGGGGAAATATAGAAATTTAGGATAAATGCATATTGGCCAGGTATAAAATTCCTTGTAGTCTGGATTATAGCTTGCTTGGGTTTTAAAATCATACCTGAAAAATCAAGAATCTCTCCACCATTGTTAGGCATAATTTAGCATTAAAATGTATATAAAAGTAATATAAGATACTTTAAAAAAACATAGATATTAGAAAATAGTTTTTATAGAATAATTCTTAGTTGTATTCATGATCTAAATTCCTTATAACTCAAGCTAAAACTAAGTAAATGCAGATATAATATGCACTTAGAGGTTTATTTTATATAAAATGTAAAGTGTCATATGAAACTATTATATAACATACAACATATAATATATATCTCTTATAAATCTATTAAATACTATATTAGCCTGTTTTTAAAATATAGCTGAATGCTAAATTGTGTTTGGGATAATCACTAAAATCTTAAAGGACTTTATATGGATGCTAAATATATTTACCAGAACAATTTTTCAAATGAGGCAGTTTGCTACAATTGAAGACAATGGCCATTGTAAAGAAGGATAAATTGGCGGATTATATATTGTAGTTCTAAGGCTTCTCTGGTGGCTCAGACTATAAAGAATCTTCCCGCAATGCAGGAGACTTGGGTTCTATCTCTGGGTTGGGAAGATCTCCTGGAGAAGGGAATGGCAACCCGCTCCAGTAATTCTAGTTCGTCTTCAATTTCTCAGCCTAATAGTTTAAAAAAAGCTTCTACCTTAATGATAATTGACCCAATGAAATTTTATTTGACTCTATATTTCTTAGATTTCCTGGAATTTTTTGAAAGTCTACATTTTACTTATTCTCATAAATCACATGCTTAATTTCTTAAAGTCAGTATTATATCCTTTCCTTTTCATAGAAACTTATATAAATATATAATTTTTTTCTAAAGCATGGAATCTGCAATATCAAAGTTTCTTATTTATTATATTCTTGCAAACTGAAGACTTTGGGTCACTAACGTACTAAAAGCATATCTCCAGCTACTGGATATCAGATATTTCTGAAATGACTCAGTGAGTTTCTATATTTTAATAATTTTTCTTTAATGGATTTTTTGATCAACATCAATAGAAAAACCTTACCTTTGTGTTTCGTAATTTTAGTATAACATCTGTTCTAAATCTAAGGAAATCTAAGGAAAAAGTTGGCATATAATTATAAATTTGTCTTTAAAATTTTATTCTTATAACACACATAACTTATGAGGTAAAATCTAATTACCCCTACTAACATTCTAGAGGATGGGATGGTTGGATGGCATCACTGACTCAACAGACCTGAGTTTGAGTAAACTCTGGGAGTTGGTGATGGACAGAGATGCCTGGCGTGCTGCAGTCCATGAGGTTGCAAAGAGTCAGACATGACTTAGCAATTGAACTGAACTGAACATTCCAGAACCACCCCCAAATCCTTGTGTGTGCGTGTGTTCTTAAAATTATTCTTGTGAAGAATGTTTCCAATCAACCTATCCAAAATACGAATTGAACTTCAAAATCATTTGGATTGATGTATATGGACAGAGGAATATGTGGCTTTTTTTGGTCATGGCAGCAAACTGTCAATGATAGATGAGGTGAAAAGTCCATGACTGATGGCTTCAGATGCTTACACGGAGTGTGTGGTCTGTTCACTGCCTCCATTGTGTAGACACAGAACATTCTGCACAGAGATTTATCAAGATAGAGTACTTCTTATGTTTCTCCTTTAGGAGGCTGACTGATGGTCTCCTGAAACACTGGTGAGCTCTTTCTTATACAAGCTGCTTTATTCTTCAGATTAGTGAGTCTCTGGCTGTGGCCACAGTATCCAGTAGGTGATAAAACTATTGCATGGAGAGTCTACAAGTGTATTTTCCAATAAAGTCAAGCACTGGTGATTGAATGAATGAACAATATATTTTGCATATTCCTGCAATGTCAGTTTCAAGTACAAGGACCAAAGCGAAGGTGAAAGTGTTTGTTGCTCAGTTGTATCTGTTCTTTGCGATCCCATGGACTGTAGCCCACCAGGTTTCTCTGTCCAGGAGATTCTCCAGGCAAGAACACTGGAGTGGGTTGCCATTTCTTTCTCCAGGGGATCTTTCTGATGCAGGGATTGAACCCAGGTCTCCTGCATTGGAGGCAGATTCTTTACCCAGGGACCCAAGAAGGTAGACAAATAGTTGGAGTATAGAGAAATTTTAAAATAGAGAAAATACTCTGTAGGCTACTAGAGTAATAGATATATATCATTACACATTTGTCCAAGTCCATAGACTGTACAGCACCAAGAGTGAACCCTTCTGTAAACTGTGGACTTTGGATAATAATTATGTGTCAATGTAGGCTCATTGACTCTAACAAATGTTGATAATGGGGAAGATGTTGACAACAGGAAAGGTTATTCATGTGTGGGCCTAGGAGGATTAGGCCAGATCTCTGTACCTTTCTCTCAACTTTGCTATGAACATAAAACTATCCTAAAAAATAAAATATTTTAAAACTAAAAGACTCAAGAACCAGAGGAAGGACATGGATGAACTCTGATCATTTTCATGGCACTAAAGTATACTTCACTATTTATGTGTTCATAGAAATATAGAGAAATCAGTATTGCAGAGCTGGATCCCAAGCACTTCCCCCACATTTGAGGGAAAATGACAAGTACAAACAGGCTATTTGTTCTCCTAGTTTACATTTGAAAATAAGAACTGAGTTGGAAAGCTCTGGGATAGCCTCTTACTATTCTGAAGGGCTGTTTTGCATAGATTCATCAGCTATGGGAACAGCCAGGGTTCTCCAGAGAGAAAGGGGAAATCAGACTCATTGAATCCAGTTCAGTAAAAAAGAAAAATTCAAGTTTGAGTCAGCCTCAAGGTTAATAGAGAAAAGAATTACATAAATGCATTCCTTTTCCCCAAGGCTGGGCTACTGTCAGCAAAAGATGATTGAGTTAGCAAAGGCATTTCCCCTTTTCTTCTAAAAATTTCAGCATCCAGAATTCCAGCCCAGCACACTCCCCTCTCTCTTTACTCACCTCCACCCCCCACACCCTTTAAAGAGAGCATCTAAGTCTGCCAACTATGTAAACCTCCCCAGTGAACTATGACAGATTTCTCATCACAAACACACAGCATGATAGAGGAAATTGCTGAAATTGGTTTAAATGGTTTAAAATAGCCATTTCATTGTACTGGTGAGGAAAGAAAATGGAAAATGCAAACAGACCAGTAATCATGCTCTGCTTGCATCTATAAAAATAGGGTGCTGACAACTTCTGCAGACTTTAGGTTTTATTGTTCCACTTTAATATTTTTGAAACAATTGCTCTGTATCTCTTACAATTGGTGATCAGTGCAAGGGGATGACAGCAGAAGGTATTCTTCTGAAGGAAGGAATGATCACACTATTATATATGTCAAATATTTGACTTGTTTAATGGCCCAAGAATTTTTATATAATATAGACACTCTAGGTTTATTTTATTACTTTTTAATACTTAGTGAGCATGCCATCATATAGTTTAAAACTTTTAGATTTATTTCTGTAAGATGGTTTAGACATTTTCTGGATGACTTTCTAATAAAGTTCCCATTGTCCTATAACTCACTTTTTCCTCTACAATTTCATTTAAAAACAACCTGCTAATTTTCTACCTTTTATCATTGACTGGAACAGTGTTAGAACTTCTATTACATCCTTAATGTTCTATCTCATTATTACTTTTTGCTCCATTACTAGTACTCACAAATAGGAGTTTAACACGTGCAAAAACCATCTGGTATGCTCTGGACCGTGAGGTCCAGGAAACCTGTGCTACCTGAAAAGGACTTGATTCATTTAGCATCACTCATTTAAAATATTTTCTTTGGTTTGTCTAGTGCTAGTTTTAAATACACGAGTGCCCCAGCTTAAGATTTATTATGCCCATTAGTATTGCTTTGTTGAAACTGTAGTATGCATTCTACCAAGTATCTACAATTTATGATGATAAGTTCAAAGTTTTATAATTATTGTAGTAATTTCCAACTCATTCACTTGTCATTTTTTATTTTCAGACCTTCCCACAAAAATTTTCAAAATTAAAAAGGCTCTTGTCCAACTTGGTCTTTGTTCAAAAGTTAATTTTAGCTTTGGTTATGCAAAAGTCAGCCTTCAAATATATCAGCCATTTTTTCTATTTAGCATATTAAAGATGGGTCAACAAACCTCAAGAAAAACTGGATAAACTGACTGAAACCTTGGAATGGCTTTTTCCTAGAGGCTGTTTTTCCAGAAAATACCCTTTTGAGCTAATATATTTTAAATTGAATGGATGAAAGCGTTAGAAACGTCCTTCTAAGATGTGTTTTCGGAGAAGGCAATGGCAGCCCACTCCAGTACTCTTGCCTGGAAAATCCCATGGACAGAGGAGCCCAGTAGGCTGCAGTCCATGGTGTCGCTAGGAGTTGGACACGACTGAGTGACTTCACTTTCACTTTCCTGCATTGGAGAAGGAAATGGCAACCCACTCCAGTGTTCTTGCCTGGAGAATCCCAGGGACGGGGGAGCCTGGTGGGCTGCTGCCTATGGGGTTGTACAGAGTCGGACATGACTGAAGCGACATAGCAGCAGCAGCAGCCATACATATCATTTGCATATTTGCATAGGTATCCTGGTCCTGTATCATTGCCAATGATGTTGCACCACTCGACCATTTTTACAGCCAGTGCTATGATTTCATGGGCTTTCCAGGTGGCCCTGTGGAGAATAATCTGCCTGTCAATACAGGAGATTCAGGAAACCAGTGTTCAATCTCCGAGTTGGGAAGATCCCCTGGAGGAGAAAATGGCAACCCATTCCAGTAATCTTGCCTGGGAAATCTCATGACCAGAGGAGCATGGAGGGCTACAATGCATAGGATAACAAAGAATCAGATATGACTGAGTGACTGAGCATGCACATTGGGGACATCTTGCAAGGACAGTGAAATCGCTTATCACTGCTCTTGCAGTCTCCACAATATTTTGTAAATTGTTTTACACCTTAGAGGAATCTCAGCTATGCATCTAGAGTCATTAAAAGGTCATCTCCAAGGTGCTGAGAAACCAGTAACAATGCCATTTTAGCTGAATTAGCGTTATTATTTGCTTTGCTTAAGACATTGAAGAGACTAGTATGGTGAGAGGTGAACAGAGAAGTACCCTGATACAAAGTCTTAAACTCCAGTTCACAAAATCACTCAAGACACTTCCCTTAAGCAACTTGTGGTATGGTTTTAAGTGATTAAGTTTCTATTTAGTGCTCTTGAGCACTAAATAAAAATAAAAACCAGTGTCCATCTGGTTTTATTATCACACCTGACACATACTCAGTATTAAGACACATACTCAGTGTTGACTATTGCTTCTTAATCTACTTTGTCAGCCTGACAGATTTTTTTAGAAATATTAGTAATATTTATTTCAGCTTATAACTTTCAAAGGATGTCTGATTTGGTTTTAAAATGAGAGTAAAATATTATTTGGCCTTATCTTAGTTGAATGCTGGACAAAACTACAGTCTTTAGCAATAAGTAATTAAGGAAAAACTTGACTGTCAAATTCAGGGGGTTTTTAGAAACGTACTCCTAAAGGTACTTTTCTTCAGGTTCTTGCCTCGGCCACTCAGCTGACTTGTTCAGTTATATTGTTTTTGTTTTTCTGGCTAGTCCTTGTTTTCTTAGATGAGGTGAGAACTTTCTTCTGAGACCCTCAGAGATTCCTCACTAGACTCTGAATCATCTAGATAATCTTTTTCAAGATTTTTTTTTTTTTTGATGACTACAATGTTCCAGCTTCTTCCATCCATTTTCTCTGATTCAGTTTTCTTTTCCTGAAGTCATACTTCTGATTTTAGGTGCTGCAGCTCAGTTGTTATTCTAAGCCAGGGTCTGGATCCAGCCTGGGCCTGGTCTTCCCAAAGCCTGTAGCCCTTTGTCACTCTGTTTCTCTCTCTGACCACATCTCACTTCTACCTATTTTTGCTACTCTTGCTGGACGTTCCAGTATATTCTTATTTCTAATCTGAAAGCCATCTAGATCACACATCTATATCACATCAAGGGACACATCCAAATTCAATAAATATTCACCCTTCAAGTTCTCAGCTTCATTACATTCCGCTGATTCTTCCTGGTAATCAATGCAAGTACCATTCAGAAGGGTGGTCTTCTAAACACTGCAATAGTTTTAATGCATCAAGATATCACTAGCAGACAATGAAGAAAAATCACTACAATTTCCCACAAGGGAAAAGGAGAGTTTTTCCATTAAATCCTTATCATAGGCTATCATTTCTGAAAATGTTCAATTTTAATAAAAATTTTTATGTCAATCTTATGGAAACAGTAAAATCATGACAAGATTTATTATACTTTCTGTTTAGTTTGGTAGCCTTGGACACGCATGCCACACCTTCATGAGTTTTGCCTGTGATATATATTCCAATATAAAAATGCTGCTTATAGATCCAAAGTTTGTTTTTACATAAGCTACCAACATGTGTAAAACACAATGCAGGCATCAAATATTTTTATTACTAAAGCAAATATGATCAGACACTTTTTTCATGGAACATGGCAGTAAAAGAAAAATTTGCTAAAGTCAGATACAGCTTGTCACTAGTAGAATTATCTAGGTTAATTAGTGATTTTATATCTTTGAGCCTGATTAACTTGAGGAATACACAGTCTTAAGTATTAGTGATTTTATGCCTCCAAGCTTGAGTGACTTGGAGAATACAGAGGTACATAGGCTTAGTATTAGACTTATTCAGAGATAAACCCTAATTACAAAGAATTTTCTTGAGTGGATTTTGCATTTGTATTTTCATATCTGTTATCAGCTACGGTGACTGGCAAGAAAAACAAACCAAAGGAATAATTAAACCAACTTGTCCATTCTGCTAGGCTGAGTCTTTCATGCTTGGGGGAGGGAGAGGTGAGAAATAAAAGATGGAAGAGAAAAAGCAGAATTAGTTTCCTCAAGGGAGAATTAAATTCAAACACAGTGAGACAAGTTGATTGTTTAGTTACTTGTCACACTTTTGAACTCTTCTATAATATCTATCATCAAACATTCTAACTTGAATCTTATGTGCACTATTATGAGTTAGGGCACACTCCTATTATTAGTTTATTATTCATCTTTTGAAAATGTTTCCTCTATGTGAGACTATGTCTTTCCTCCTCATAGCACTGACTGTAGACCCTTAAGGGTATGTGCTTCTGAAAAATGAAAAAGAATTATATGTTGAATATAAATATGGGGTCTAAAGTATATTAATATAATAGAAATACATTAGAATTGTTTTTCCCCCCTAGGATATCTGAAAGTTCCAGCTTTTTATCTGATTCCACAAATATCAAAGAAAAATAAAAGTTGGATCCTGAAGAAAAGTATGGTGTGCTAGGAAAATCTCTGTGGTCAATGATATGCAATAAGATGATTTACTATCAGCTCTGTCTTTCCTAACAGGAAAGGTTTTGGTGATTGTTGTTGGATTACTTAAATCATACTTTTCATATCTTAAAATATTAAAGAGGTAGCTTTTCAAACACATATTGCTCATGTCATGCAGAAATGTATGTTCGATGGGTCCAGCAGAACATTGAAATACCTGCTCCAGAAAGTATTTAAACATCACTAACCTTTGGTTCTGGTGGCAGAAAACCTAACCAGTGCACTGATAGTTGAGTCAAGTTTCAGCAGCATAGATTTTAGAGAAGGAAGAACTAGCTGTGCAGAATAGTGTTTGTAATTTCCCAGGCTGAAACCCAAGTGCTCTTCAGCAACTTCTAATACCTGGCAACAGGTAGTTATGATTATTCACCTGGCCATAATGTTCAGGAATTGTATGATGATTTGAGGATTCATTGGATTGCACAATATTTATATAACAAATTTAAATCAGAAGTTGCCAAATAATTATCAGGCCCTTCCCATTTATAAAACACTGGGTGTGCCAATATAGAAGTCTATTTCCAAAAGATACTATGTTTTGATTGGGAATCAATGGAAACCTTTAAAGTCTCTTATTGCTTCCATAAAACAAAAATTAGAATTAAAATATTGAGAAAATGGGGACTTCCAGTGTCTTCTTTGTATTAGTGCTTGGGACATTTCTCTTTAAAGGAGACCTCCCTTACCCAAGCCAAATTTAGAAGTCATCTCTCTCGAATCTGTCTTGTGTGTGGCCTGACCCTCAAATCTTGCTTTAACCCAATCTTGATTAAGTTTTGATTCTTTGCCTATTATGCCCATCTCGCTTTATAAAGTGATGCTTTGGACATCCCTGTGGTTTTGAATGCTCTATAGCCAGTCACCATTCTAGCCCAATGGTGGGGCATGGGGAATCTACAGCTAGCACTAGATTTTCTCTCTTGTTTTTTTACATTTCATTTTATTTACTTTTATTTTATCATCTTTTTTGTTTTATTTTACTTTTATTTATTTAAAAAATTTTATTAGTGTATCATTGCTTTACAATGTTGTATTAATTTCTACTGTACAGCAAAGTGAATCAGCTATATGTATACATATATTCCCTCTTTTTCAGATTTCTTTTCCACTTAGGTCACCACAGAGCACTGAGTAAAGTTCCCTGTGCTATACGGAAGGTTCTCATTAGTTATCTATTTTATACATAGTAGTGTATATGTGTTGCGCTTCCCAAGTGGCACTGGCGGTAAAGAAGCCACTTGTCAATGCAAGAGACATAAGAGACGTGGGTTTGATCCCCGGGTTAGGAAGATCCCCTGGAAGAGGGCATGGCAATCCACGCCAGAATTCTTGCCTGGAGAATCCCATGGACAGAGGAGCCTGGCGGGCTAAGTCCGTAAGGTCACAGAGTCAGATATTACTGAGGGGCTTAGCATGCACACACCTATGTGTGTGAATCCCAACCTCCCAATTCATCCCACCACCCCTCTTTCCCCCTTGGTAATCACATGTTTATTCTCTATGTCTGTGTCTCTATTTCTGCTTTATAAATAAGATCATCTATACCAATTTTTTCTTATTCCACATATTTATATTAAGATACAATATTTTGTATTTCTCTTTCTGAATTACTTCACTTCTATATGACAGTCTCTAATTCCTAATGTAGACAAGATCAGAATTCTCAGTCTCTCTGCTCACATGGGAGGTTCATTTGGAAAACTGGTTTCATCTTACACACAAATGATGTTCGATAATTGGTTATTGAATAAAGCTATGAATGTGATAATATCTAAATTTTATGGTATTTCTCTCCAGATTTAATTGACTGTGTATCTTTCTGAGTTTACTGAATTTCTACAGAGAGTTATTTCATATTTGGCTTTTTGTTTTTAAAAACTTCAGTTGTGTATGACTCTCTGTGACCCCATGGACGCAGGCTCACCAGGCTTCTCTATCCAAGGGATTTTCCAGGCAAGAATACAGGAGCAGGTTGCCATGCCCTCCTCCATGACCTTCTCCACCCAGGCATAATGGAACCTTTGTCTTGACTTCTTATCTCATCATAAAAAAGGATTAATCACACAAGGATGGATGCTAAGAAGTTTTTAAACTATGCAACCTATATTTAAGTCTAGAGCACCTGATGGCCCTGAAGTTCTGTTGTTTGCTAATGAGACCATTTCCTTCAGCCTTTGAATTGAAATACTGTTCTCTTGACCCTCTGGCTATATCCTAGCCGGATTCCTAGAGTTGTGCATGTTGATGTTCTGTGGGTGTCTAATCTCAAGCTAGCACTATTATGTGATTTACCACATTGAATCTCAGCTTGGTTCATATTTTGAGTGCGGTGTGGAGGGCAGAAATGGTAGTGTGTTATGCCTATAACTAGGCATTGTCTGCTGTATGAGTGAAACTGTACAGAGAAAACTTAAAAGAACTGATTTTTGTTTACTTGTTATGTAAATTCATCCCCTTTTTTATGTCTTGTATGTTTTAAATTTATCTAAAGCTTATAGTACATGACAATAGCTCACAGTGGTTTTCCTGGCAGTCTCACTTAGGATAATCATTTAAACTCTTCAGTATATCATTCAGATCAGAAAATTGCCTCTTTCCAGAAACTCAACAGTAACAAATCATTCTCTATACATAAAACACTGAATTTTACTCACATTCCTTATTATTCCACAGATGTGGAGGACTTTTCATTCTCATGTTAAGTCAAAGTATTTTGGGTAAGGTCACCCGTTCCGAAATTCATGAGGTTGAAATTCAATCAATATCTATAGTTAGTTTTAAAAAAATTTACTTGAATCTACCTTTATAATTCCCTCCCCCTGCAAACTTCCAGTCTATCTAATAAGGTATATTTCAGGGACTTGTTGCTTTGACAGAATTTTATTGGCCACATACTGTTGAAATGATTATTTTCCCCATTGGCACATTATGTAGTAATCTGCAACCTCAGAGTGAACAACTATACTATGGAAACACCATGTATAAAATTTTGAGGGCAGGTAATGTTAAATCTATGTTCTCCAAAGACATAGTCTCTTTCATAATAAATGATGTACAAATGTTAACTTTATTTTGTACCTAACAGTTACACACATATTATTATTTTGACCCTATTCCTTATGACAATGCCATTAGTTTAAGTGTATAATATAACCAGTATGCCTAGGGTCAAAGAGCAGACTGCCTCTTTTGTACTATCTTTCTCAGCATTTTGTGAAAAATTATTTCCTTCTTTCTGCTAGTTTTAGGTTTGATTTACTTTTCTTTTTCTAGGTTTTTAAGATGTAAAGTTAGATTATTGATTTGAGATCTTTTCTATTTTTTATATAAGCATTTATAGCTATCAATTTCCCTCTGATCATTGCTTTTGCTGCATCATACAAGTTTTGGTATGTTATGTCTTCATTCATCTCAAAGCATTTTCTAAGTTTCCTTGTGATTTTTTTCTTTGACCCATTGGTTGTTTGAGCAGGCTATTCAGTTTCCATATATTTGTGAGTTTTCCAGACTTCCTTCCATTATTGTTTCCAAGTTTCATTCCACTGTGGTCGAAGAAGATATGTTGCGTGGGTTTAGTCGCTCAGTTGTGTCTGACTCTTTGCGACCCATCTACTGCAGGCTGCCAGGCTCCTTTGTCCGTGGAGTTCTCCAGGCAAGAAAGCTGGAGTGGATAGTTATTCCCTTCTCCAGAAGATCTTCCTGACCCAGAGATCAAACCCAAGTCTCTTGCAATACAGGCAGATTCTTTATCATTTGAGCCACCAGCGATCTTAATTAATTTATTGTGACTTGTTTTGTGGCCTAACATTTGCTCTATCATGAAGAATGTATCATGTGCACTTGAGAAGAATGTATATTATACTGTCATTGGGAATGTTCTATTGATGTTTACTAGGTTGAATATGAATGTTGACAAAGGTAAAAAGCAATTCAGTGGAAAACAATGTCAACAAATAATGCAGGCAATTAGATATCCATGTTTAAAAAAACACACAAAACTATTCATATCTGGCATGATATACAAATATTAACTCAAAATGAATCACACTCAAAAATATAAAACCTAAAACTATAAACTTGTAGAAAAAAAGTGTGAGAAAATCTTTGTGACCTTGGGTTAGACAAACATTTCTTAGAACTGACACAAAAAGCACTGTTCATAAAAGAACACATTAATCAACTGGACTTCATAAAACTTAAAAATATCTGCTGCTGCTGCTGCTGCTAAGTCGCTTCAGTTGTGTCCGATTCTGTGCGACCCCATAGACAGCAGCCCACCAGGCTCCCCCGTCCCTGGGATTCTCCAGGCAAGAACACCGGAGTGAGTTGCCATTTCCTTCTCCAATACAGGAAAGTGAAGAGTGAAAGTCAAGTCACTCAGTTGTATTCGACTCTTAGCGACCCCATGGACTGCAGCCCACCAGGCTCCTCCATCCATGGGATTTTCCAGGCAAGAGTGCTGGAGTGGGGTGCCATTAAGTAATATTTGAAAATTATATATATGATATAGAATGTGTATCCACAATATTTAAGAAACTCTAAAAGTGTAATGAAGCAAAAATACCAGACAAAAATAGGCGAAAAATTTGAATAGACACTTCATCAAAGAAATCATATAAGTATCAAATAAACACACAAAAAGATGCTTAATATCAGTAGTCATTAGGGAAATGCATAATTAAATCACAATTATTAACACTATACACATTGAAACTGCTAAAATTTAGATGTCTGACCATGCCAAGTACTGGTGAGAATATGAAGGAATTGGAATTCTCATACACTGTTGATGAAAACAAAAATGGAGCAATTATGTTGGAAAACTATTTGACAATCTTTTAAAGACTTAAACATGACTATCATACAATCTAGTCATTTCACTTTTAGTTATTTACACAAGGCAATAAAAGACCTATGCATGTATATCTGTAGCACTTTTATTTGTAGTAGCCTAATTTGTAATAGCCAAAATAGGAAACAAGTATTGTTCATCGATAGTCAAGTAGATAAACAAACTGTGGTATGTCCAAATACTGAAATAACACACAGCAAAAAAATAAATAAATAAATAAAAGGGAACGAACCACTGATATATATAATATTGACAAATCTCAAGATAATTATGCTGAATGAAAGAAGCCAGACAAAATGAGTGCATGTTACTTGATTCCATTCATGTAAAATTCTAGTAAATGTTAATCTATACCAACTAAGAAGATCAGTTGTTTATTGATCTCCTGGATTTGGTTGTGTTGTGGGAGAGAGGAGGGAGGGCTGACTAAAAGGTCACAGGAACTTTGGTTATGGAAACACACACAGTATATAATTCTGTGCAAAAGCTTGTTTATTGTGTGTCAATAAAGCCTCAACAGGATGTTTAAAAAATAATGACGCAAACAGCATGATGTCACTTTTCTGGTTAAAATTCCTCAGAGCCTCCATAGCCTAAGATAGAAGCCAGCCCCCTCCATAGACTAAGATAGAAGCCAGCCCCTGACCTGACATATAATCTTTGTTATGATATGGTTTCCTATAATTCCTTCCCATAAATCTTGTGTTCCTAACATAGAACAACTTGGAGTTCCCCCAAGAAACTAATTTCTTTGAACCTTCTCATTGGGAAAACTCTGCTGTTTCCTTGGTTTAAAGCTTCTGCTTCTTTCACATGTCAATCAGACACCTGCTTATCCCATTAAGATTCAGTTCAATCACTTTTGTTGCACCTTCTCTCCAATTCACCAAGGAGTTAGGGTCTACCTCTCCTGCAATCCCACTGCACCCTGTTGAAGCCACAATGATTACAGTCTTAATGGGTTGAAATTATTTGTTTATTTTTTAATCTCTCTTCCATTAGATCATGAATTCTTATGGAACTCTGTTTTATTTGACTTTCTCCTCAAAAGGTAGCAGAGTTCAAAGTCTTTTTTGTTGAATAAATACATGATCTCAAGACCAGTAAGGTAAAAACATAAGTTATTTAAAACAATGATACACAGAAGTCAACTATTACTGTTCTGCCTATGTCCTGAGGATAAAAATCATCCCAGGAACCATCAAAACATCTCTTATGGAAAGGAGAAACAGGCTTACATCATCGGACTTTCCATCAATAAATTATTCCATAATCTCTGTCATCTAGATTTGTATCTCTCTCTGAGCCCAGTGAGATCTTGATGTTTCATACATCTCAAGCATCCTTGTTTTCACATTACTGAAGTTAAAACAAAGTTATTTGATTGTAGTATCACCAGTGTTTTAAAATAGGACATAGATCTATAAAACTGTTAATAAGGGAATAAAATTGACTTTAAAAACTTTTTACTCTAGCAGTAATATTATAATTAAATTTTAACTTATTTTGTCATATTTTCTTTAGGTGATCTTAAAACACAATGCTTTAAAAATATTTCCTGCTTCCTGGTTTTTCCACTTTGATTTTATATAATGGTTGCTCTTCCTTAATTGAAAAGGCTGCTGGAGGATAAAGGGGTGGTAATACAATCAGGCAAAACTTTTTCAAATTTCCTTCTTTATTGCTTTCTACCTTAATGAAAACATTCTCGCACTAAGCCTTGGTAATATAAAGAACAACATAGCACTGCATTTAGCATTATAGTCTAAAGCAAAGAAAACAATTTTGTTGCTCTCTAAGGAATCTGAAGGCAAGTCTATATAATTTCTAACATTTGGATTTGGAACAGAAATATCATTCTTACAACTACGTTTGCTATTAATTACAGTATAATTATTTTCACCTATTGAATCATCTGAGCAAGTCACCTTTGCTTCAGTTAAAAGGCCAAATGATTGGTGACTGGGAAAATTCAGAAGGGACAAAGTTACAAAACCAGCTTCGGAAGAGAGACTCCTAATCCAATTGATTATGCCTCAGAGAGTCTGTGAGCTTCTTTTCCATAGCTGAGCAATTCTTGTCTGCTTAGCTTTAAATAACTATGAAATCCAGACTGGTGGAACTATTCCAATCTGTGGACAGTGTGATTAATTCAGAGAACTTTGGCATGGTAACAAAGTCAAGTGTTTCTCACTGTGAGAAATTCTCAACTTATTTCATGGATAAGATAGAACAGATTTGGAAGTATACTGCTTCTATGGGAATAGCATTAGTGACACATGGTAAGGGAGAGTCTGGAAAAGCACTATCATTGCTGGTGGTTTGTCATAGAGTTTCACAAAAAGCTTTGAGACCTTGAGAAACTGTAGCCATGGTTCAGAGTGGTAGTGGTGGTGGATAAAGCCTTGAAGTTCATTATACCAGGAGAAGGTGACTCATTAATCAAGCACCAATGTTGACCTACTTATTCAGTATATAATAAGCATTTGCTACATACAGGGTGTTGCTAGGCATTCAGAGTAGAGTGGGAAAGACACACATATTTCTGGTCTGAGAGAATGTTTCTTAAGATGTGATTCTAGAATGGTATACAGCTTAGGTGTGTTATATGTACATCAATAACCTGGGCACCATCCAAGCTATTGAATAAGAATTTTGAATGGTTTGGCCTGGAAGTATGGAGTTTAATCATCTTCCCAGGAATTTTTATATATTCTAAAAGCGTAAGAACCATTGCTCTTGAGCTTCCATTCAATGAAAGAATAAGCTAACAAGCTACTATTCTACAAAGTGGGGGAGTATGCCTGGCAATAAGAATCTGCAAACATCTAAGAAATAAGGAATTCTTGAGATAGACTACCTAAGAGACTATGTGGCATTTCTATAGTTGACTTTTGGAGGACTCAGGCAACAGGAAGGAGATACTTATGCAAAAGAATGTATTCATATAATACTGAATTTTAATTAGTAATGTTTCTCAAACTTCACAATTATAACACCTGGAGAGCTTTTAAAGATGCTGATGCTCAGGCTCAGTCCTTAAAATTCTTATTTTGTCTCTTGCAAGGATTTGACATCGGTTTGTCTAAACTATTAAATTTTATTATAATTATTTAAAGTATTTTTTAAAAAGCTAAAATCAAGAGATTAGGCATTTGACAAGGGGGAAAAATGGGTCTGGTGAGGAAAAAATATGAGGTTTTAATTTGAAAGGTTATTAGATTATTCAGGTGGTTAGTTCTAGTTGTTTATAGGAAATGCAAGTTGCTATTCTGGAAAGAAGCTAGAGTAGGTGATGATCACTTGATGGATGAGCAGAGAGATGCAAGTAGGATTTAGAGAGGCAGGAAAAGCAAGGGTCATGGAAGGGTTTAGAAGTAAAGCAGAACAATCTAGGCATAATCACCAAAGAAAAGGGAGGAAAGAGTTTTGGGAGAAATTAGGGGATTATTATGACCGGTTACAATAGCAGTTTTCAATCTTAGCTTCACGTTAGAATCTTCTGGTATGTGGTTGTTTGAGAAATGCTGACTTTAAAGAAGCTGAAAAAGATGGAGACAAAGGAAAACTTCAAAATTTAGTGATAAGGAGATCACTGGTGATTTTTTAAGAAACAGCTTCGATTTAATATTTGAAGTTGAAAGCCAAACAGTAAAAAGAGTTAAAGAATGAGAGGCAGTGAAAAAGAAACCCTTGTTAGATTACACTGCTTTAGAAGAGTATTTTGAGATAAAACTAAACCAACTTTTTGTACTTTCTCAAAACTAACTTAAATAGCTGTATTCAGAAGTTATCACTGAAAAATATCAAACTAGTTCATGACCCACTAGGTTTCTGTGACTAATTATCACAGGAGCCAGGACATGGATAAAGCAAGACACTTGGGATAATAAGCCAAATTTAAGGAACACCTTTGTTTTTATTATTACTTTTATAATGGAGTATAGTTAATTTACAATGTTGTCTTAGTTTTATGTGTACCGCAAAGTGAATCACTTATATGTATACCTCAGATCAGATCAGATCAGTCGCTCAGTCGTGTCCAACTCTCTGCAACCTGAAGAATCGCAGCACGCCAGGCCTCCTGTCCATCACCAACCCCCGGAGTTCACTGAGACTCACATCCATTGAGTCAGTGATGCCATCCAGCCATCTCATCCTCTGTCGTCCCCTTCTCCTCCTGCCCCCAATCCCTCCCAGCATCAGGGTCTTTTCCAATGAATCAACCCTTTGCATGAGGTGGCCAAAGTACTGGAGTTTCAGCTTTAGCATCATTCCTTCCAAAGAAATCCCAGGGCTGATCTCCTTCAGAATGGACTGGCTGGATCTCTTTGCAGTCCAAGGGATTCTCAAGAGTCTTCTCCAACACCACAGTTCAAAAGCATCAATTCTTCGGCGCTCAGCCTTCTTCACAGTCCAACTTTCACATCCATACATGACCACAGGAAAAACCATAGCCTTGACTAGACGAACCTTGGTTGGCAAAGTAATGTCTCTGCTTTTGAATATGCTATCTAGGTTGGTCATAACTTTCCTTCCAAGGAGTAAGCGTCTTTTAATTTCATGGCTGCAGTCACCATCTGTAGTGATTTTGGAGCCCAGAAAAATAAAGTCTGACACTGTTCCACTCTTTCCCCATCTATTTCCCATGAAGTGGTTGGGACTGGATGCCATGATCTTGGTTTTCTGAATGTTGAGCTTTAAGCCAACTTTTACCCTCCTCTTTCACTTTCATCAAGAGGCTCTTTAGTTCCTCTTCACTTTCTGCCATAAGGGTGGTGTCATCTGCATATCTGAGGTTATTGATATTTCCCCCGGCAATCTTGATTCCAGCTTGTGTTTCTTCCAGTCCAGCATTTCTCATGATGTACTCTGCATAAAAGTTAAATAAACAGGGTGACAATATACAGCCTTGACGAACTCCTTTTCCTATTTGGAAACAGTCTGTTGTTCCATGTCCAGTTCTAACTGTTGCTTCCTGACCTGCATACAAATTTCTCAAGAGGCAGATCAGGTGGTCTGGTATTCCCATCTATTTCAGAATTTTCCACAGTTTATTGTGACCCACACAGTCAAAGGCTTTGGCATAGTCAATAAAGCAGAAAGAGATGTTTTTCTGGAACTCTCTTGCTTTTTCGATGATCCAGCGGATGTTGGCAATTTGATCTCTGGTTCCTCTGCCTTTTCCAAAACCAGCTTGAACATCTGGAAGTTCACAGTTCACATATTGCTGAAGCCTGGCTTGGAGAATTTTGAGCATTACTTTACTTGCATGTGAGAAGAGTGCAATTGTGCGGTAGTTTGAGCATTCTTTGGCGTTGCCTTTCTTTGGGATTGGATTGAAAACTGACCTTTTCCAGTCCTGTGGCCACTGCTGAGTTTTCCAAATTTGCTGGCATGTTGAGTGTAGCACTTTCACAGCGTCATCTTTCAGGATTTGGAATAGCTCAACTGGAATTCCATCACCTCCACTAGCTTTGTTCTTAGTGATGATTTCTAAGGCCCACTTGACTTCACATTCTAGGATGTCTGGCTCTAGGTCAGTGATCACACCATTGTGATTATCTGGGTCTTGAAGATTTTTTTTGTACAGTTCTTCTGTGTATTCGTGCCATCTCTTCTTAATATCTTCTGCTTCTGTTAGGTCCATACTATTTCTGTCCTTTATCGAGCTCATCTTTGCATGAAATGTTCCTTTGGTATCTCTGATTTTCTTGAAGAGATCCCTAGTCTTTCCCATTCTGTTGTTTTCCTCTATTTCTTTGCATTGATCGCTGAAGAAGGCTTTCTTATCTCTTCTTGCTATTCTTTGGAACTATGCATTCAGATGTTTATATCTTTCTTTTCACAGCCATTTGTAAGGCCTCCCCAGACAGCTATTTTGCCTTTTTTTGCATTTCTTTTCTATGGGAATGGTCTTGATCCCTGTCTCCTGTACAATGTCACAAACCTCATTCCATAGTTCATCAGGCACTCTATCTATCAGATCTAGGCCCTTAAATCTATTTCTCACTTCTACTGTATAATCATAAGGGATTTGATTTAGGTCATACCTGAATGGTCTAGTGGTTTTCCGTACTTTCTTCAATTTAAGTCTGAATTTGGCAATAAGGAGTTCATGGTCTGATCCATAGTCAGCTCCTGGTCTTGTTTTTGCTGACTGTATAGAGTTGCTCCATCTTTGGCTGCAAAGAATATAATCAGTCTGATTTCGGTGTTGACCATCTGGTGATGTCCATGTATAGAGTCTTCTCTTGTGTTGTTGGAAGAGGGTGTTTGTTATGACCAGTGCATTTTCTTGGCAAAACTCTATTAGTCTTTGCCCTGCCTCATTCCCTATTCCAAGCCCAAATTTGCCTGTTTCTCCAGGTGTTTCTTGACTTCCTACTTTTGCATTCCAGTCCCCTATAATGAAAAGGACATCTTTTTTGGGTGTTAGTTCTAAAAGGCCTTGTAGGTCTTCATAGAACCGTTCAACTTCAGCTTCTTCAGCGTTACTGGTTGGGGCATAGGCTTGGATTACCTTGATATTGAATGGTTTGCCTTGGAAACGAACAGAGATCATTCTGTCATTTTTGAGACTGCATCCAAGTACTGCATTTCGGACTCTTTTGTTGACCATGATGGCTACTCCATTTCTTCTGAGGGATTCCTGCCTGCAGTAGTAGATATAATGGTCATCTGAGTTAAATTCACCCATTCCAGTCCATTTTAGTTCGCTGATTCCTAGAATGTCGATGTTCACTCTTGCCATCTCTTGTTTGACCACTTCCAATTTGCCTTGATTCATGGACCTGACATTCCAGGTTCCAATGCAATATTGCTCTTTACAGCATTGGACCTTGCTTCTATCACCTTTTCCCATAAAGCTTATCACAGAGTATTGAGTAGAATTCCCTGTGCTACAGAGTTTGTCTTTGTAGATTATCTATATATATATAATAGTGTGTATATGCTCAGTTCAGTTCAGTTGCTCAGTTGTATCCAACTCTTTGTGACCCCATGAACTGCAGCACGCCAGGCCTCCCTGTCCATCACCAACACCTGGAGCTTGCTCAAACTCATGTTCATTGAGTCAGTGATGCCATCCAACCATCTCATCCTCTGTCGTCCCCTTTTTCTCCTGCCTTCAATCTTTCCCAGCATCAGGGTCTTTTCCAATGAGTCAGTTCTTCACATCAGGTAGCCAAAATATTGGAGCTTCAGCTTCAGTATCAATCCTTCCAATGAATATTCAGGACTGACTTCATTTCAGATTGACTGATTGGATCTCCTTGCAGTCCAAGGGACTCTAAAGAGTCTTCTCCAACACCACAATTCAAAAGCATCAATTATTTGATGCTCAGCTTTCTTTATGGTCCAACTTTCACATACACACATGACTACTGGAGAAACCATCGCTTTGACTAGACAGACCTTTGTCAGCAAAGTAATGTTTCTGCTTTTTAATAAGCTGTCTAGGTTGGTCATAGCTTTTCTTCCAAGGAGCAAGCGTCTTTTAATTTCATGGCTGCAGTCACCATCTGCAGTGATTTTGGAGCCCATGAAAATAAAGTCTGCCACTGTTTGCATTGTTCACCATCTGTTTGCCATGAAGGGATGGGACTGGGATGCCATGATCTTAACTTTCTGAATGTTGAGTTTTAAGCCAGCATTTTCACTCTCCTCTTTCACTTTCATCAAGAGGATCCTCAGTTCCTCTTCACTTTCTTCCATAAGGGTGGTATCATCTGCATATCTGAGGTTATTGATATTTCTCCCAGCAATCTTGATTCCAGCTTGTGCTTCATCCAGCCTGGCATTTTGCATGATATACTCTACATAGAAGTTAAATAAGCAGGGTGACAATATACAGCATTGATGTGCTCCTTTTCCTATTTGTAAGCAGTCTGTTCTAGGTCCAGTTCTAACTGTTGCTTATTCATCTTCATACAGATTTCTCAGGAGGCAGGTAAGGTGTTCTGGAATCCCCATCTCTTTACAGATTTTCCACAGTTTGTTGTGATCCACTGTCCTTTGGATGAAAATGGTAGATGGAAATGGTTCCACAGTATCCTGCATAGTGATCCCCCACTTTTTCCCTTCTGTGTAAAATCTTTTCTCTTTTCCATCTTCTTTTTTCATTGCCTTGCTGCTCAAGTTATAAAACAAAGTAGTCAAGTAAGCTCGAGAATCCAAGACTGAGAAGTAATTTAGCTTGAAATAGCTTCTACCACTAATTTTGTCCTTGACTGAAATGTGTCTTTATTTCAAAGAAATTTTCATTTGATGCCAAAAAAAAGAGAGAGAAACATTAAAATTTACCTTTCAGTTCAGTTCAGTCCCTCAGTCGTGTCCGACTCTTTGCGACCCCATGAATTGCCGCATGCCAGGCCTCCCTGTCCATCACCAACTCCCGGAGTTCACTCAAACTCACATCCATCGAGTGGGTGATACCATCCAGTCATCTCATCCTCTATTTTCCCCTTCTCCTCCTGCCCCCAATCCCTCCCAGCATCAGAGTCTTTTCCAATGAGTCAACTCTTCCCATGAGGTGGCCAAAGTATTGGAGTTTCAGCTTTAGCATCCATCCTTCCAAAGAACACCCAGGACTGATCTCCTTTAGAATGGACTGGTTGGATCTCCTTGCAGTCCAAGGGACTCTCAAGAGTCTTCTCCAATACCACGGGCAAAAGCATCAGTTCTTCAGTGCTCAGCTTTCTTCACAGTCTAACTCTCATATCCATACATGACCACTGGAAAAACCATAGCCTTGACTAGACGGACCTTTGTTGGCAAAGTAATGTCTCTGTGTTTGAATATGCTATCTAGGTCGGTCATAGCTTTCCTTCTAAGGAGTAAGTGTCTTTTAATTTCATGGCTGAAATCACCATCTGCAGTGATTTTGGAGCCCCCCCCCAAAAAAAAAGGTAGGAGAAACCCAAGTAAGATGAGAGGGCATCAAAGGGCAGACACACTGAACCCATAATCACAGAAAACTAGTCAATCTAATCATATGGACCACAGCATTATCTAACTCAATGAAACTAATGAAACATGCCGTGTGGGACCACCCACCCAAGACGGGCAGGTCATGGTGGAGATGTCTGACAGAATGTGGTCCACTGGAGAAGGGAATGGCAAACCACTTCAGTATTCTTGCCTTGAGAACCTCATGAACAGTATGAAAAGGCAAAATGATAGGGTACTGAAAGAGGAACTCCCCAGGTCGGTAGGTGCCCAATATGCTACAGGAGATCAGTGGAGAAATAACTCCAGAAAGAATGAAGGGATGGAGCCAAAGCAAAAACAATACCCAGGTGTGGATGTGACTGGAGATAGAAGCAAGGTCCGATGCTGTAAAGAGCAATATTGCATAGGAACCTGGAATGTTAGGTCCATGAATCAAGGCAAATTGGAAGTGGTCAAACAAGAGATGGCAAGAGTGAACATCGACATTCTAGGAATCAGCGAACTAAAATGTACTGGAATGGGTGAATTTAACTCAGATGACCATTATATCTACTATTGTGGGTAGGAATCCCTCAGAAGAAACGGAGTAGCCATCATGGTCAACCAAAGAGTCCGAAAGGCAGTACTTGGATGCAGTCTCAAAAATGACAGAATGATCTCTGTTCATTTCCAAGGCAAACCATTCAATATCACAGTAATCCAAGCCTATGCCCCAACCAGTAACGCTGAAGAAGCTCAAGTTGAACAGTTCTATGAAGACCTACAAGACCTTTTAGAACTAACACCCAAAAAAGATGTCCTTTTCATTATAGGGGACTGGAATGCAAAAGTAGGAAGTCAAGAAACACCTGGAGAAACAGGCTAATTTGGCCTTGGAATACGGAATGGGCAAAGGCTAATCGAGTTTGGCCAAGAGAACACACTGGTCATAGCAAACACCCTCTTCCAACAACACAGAGAAGAACTTACACATAGACATCACCAGATGGTCAACACTGAAATCAGATTGATTATATTCTTTGCAGCTAAAGATGAAGAAGCTATACACAGTCAGCAAAAACAAGACCGGTAGCTGACTATGGCTCAGACCATGAACTCCTTATTGCCAAATTCAGACTTAAATTGAAGAAAGTAGGGAAAACCACTAGACCATTCAGGTATGACCTAAATCAAATCCCTTATGATTATACAGTGGAAGTGAGAAAAAGATTTAAGGGACTAGATCTGATGGATGGAGTGCCTGATAAACTATGGACGGAGGTTCGTTTCATTGTACAGGAGACAGGGATCAAGACCATCCCCACGGAAAAGAAATGCAAAAAAAAAAAAAAAAATTTACCTTTACTTCCTGGCAAAGATCTGCATAAAATTTAAATCTGACATTTGGCACCCTTGCATATTTTGGTGGATAGGGTCATATCTACATTTTTCCTTCTTTTGTTTTGTTCTTTTGTGCTTATCTTTAGAATCTGAATAAGTCAGAAAACAATGATTCTTTAAGTGAAAGAATCATAGAGGTTATTGATGGAAGTCCTCGTGACTGTTGATGCTACTAGTATTTAATGACCTTCAATTCTGAATTTACTTCAAACTGCTTCCTCTCTCCTGGTTTACCTAGAAAGCTTTTTATATCTTTCTCCTCCTCCTTCATCTTTTTCGTTTTGTAAAAAATTTTCTGCCTTATCCCACCCAAATATCACATATATTTCTCTCAATCTCAGTTTTTCTTCTGTTTTGGCATTCAATGATGAGTGTTTGAGGGAGAGGGATTAAGGTGACAAAAAATGCAATGCAACAGTCCCCTATTTTTTTGAGGAACCTCAGTACCATTTTGTGCCTGGTCCACAGTACCTTTCAACCAACAGTGTACAAGAGTTCCAATTTCTCCTCGTGCTCCCTAACACTTATTACAAATATTACTTTTAAAAATCATAGTCATTATAATAGATGTGATGTCATATCTCATTGTGGTTTGATTTATATTTTGCTGATAATTAGTGATGTTGAGCATCTTTTCATATATTTGTTGACCATTTGTGTGTCTTCTTTGGAGAAACGTCTATTCAATATTTTTTCCATTTAAAAAATCAGGTTATTTATCAAAAAATTGAAAAGAGAACTATCATATGATCCAGCAATTGCACTTCTGAGTATGCAGCAACAAGAATTGAAATCAGGATCAGGAAGAGATATCTGCATTCCCATGTTCAGCAAAGGGTTATTCACAATAGCCAAGATATAGAAATAGCCTGAGTGTCCATCAACAAATGAATGAACAAAGAAAATGTAATACATATTTACAATGGGATATTATTCAGCCTTACAGAAGAAGCAAATAATTCTGTCCTGTGTGACAACATGGATGAACCTGGAAGACATTATGCTAAGTCGAGCAAGCCAATGACAGGACAAACACTGCACTGTTCCATTGAATCAGGTATCTAAAGTAGTCAAACTCATAGAAAAAGAGAGTAAAGTGATTGTCAGGGGCTGAGGGAACGGAGAAGTCGGGAACCACTCAGCAGGCATAAAGTTTCAGTTATACAAGATGAAAAAATTCTAGAGATGTGCCGGAAAACATTGTATCTATATGTAACAGCCATACTGTATTGTGTATGTAAGAATATGCTGCTGCTGCTGCTAAGTCGCTTCGGTCGTGTCCGACTCTGTGCGACCCCATAGACGGCAGCCCACCAGGCCCCACCGTCCCCGGGATTCTCCAGGCAAGAACACTGGAGTGGGTTGCCATTTCTTTCTCCAATGCAGGGAAGTGATAAGTGAAAGGGAAGTCGCTCAGTCGTGTCCGACTCTTCGTGACCCCAGGGACTGCAGCCCACCAGGCTTCTCCGTCCATGGGATTTTCCAGGCAAGAGTGCTGGAGTGGGGTGCCATTGCCTTCTCTGAAGAATATGCTAGGAGGGTAGAATTGATGGTAAGTGTTCTTACCATCACACCCACAAAAATAACATCAACAGAAAGTAGAGAGAAAACACCAACATAATCTTATTTAAAACTTCATTTTTAATCTATAGCTTTATTCAAAACTCATTAAACATTTGTTATAGAAATAGCATCTCTTTCCAGAACAATCTTTTTAGCTTAATGGCTACCTAGGTGGGCCAAGGATGGGCATATAATCCAGATATTCTCTTTCTCATTCACTCTTCTGTCTCTGTTGTAGGTGAGAAAACCCCTATCTTTAGGATTATGGGGAGCAAGCCAAAGTATGAAGTGGGAATATGAGAAAGAAAGCATATAGATAAGATAACCACACTTTCTCCAGAATTGCTTCAGCCACATGAGCAAACAATCATACTTTTTTCTTTTAGGCCCATTGGAGTTGAAATTTATATTATTTGCTGCCAAAACAGAAGAGAAATCAATGGATTAGGGGTCCAGAGTGTATATCACCCAGTGAAGACTCAGAAAATGTTAGTTGAAGTAATCGGCTTTCAAAATTTTCATTATCTTTCTGTGTAAACTTGGGCAAATTATATCATTTTACTGTCTTTGATTATACAATTAAAAGTTAATGTACATTTTTCTAAGATCAATTCCCACTAAAAGCAATTATATATTTTCTACAAAATTAACTGTAAGCATTAGCTACTATTATCAACATCAGTTTCATATTTAAAAATCTATGTCTTTGCATATTCTGTTTTTTAATTCTCTTTTTCTCCTTGTGTCATCAAGCATCAGTATTTTATAGCAAATTAACTATGATAAAAGTAATAATCATTTTATTCATCAGGAAATATATTCCCTATAAAATATTTTAACACATCAATTTTGTATCTTTAAAAATACAAGATTTTATTATGAAATGGCTAAATTAGAAGACACATGATATTAAATCACAATAGAGATATATTACTAGTCAATGTGTACTGAAAACTCCAGATCATTGTTTTCTGCAAGTGCATGAAATATACTACAGCATGTGACTACTGTGTGGGTTGTAGTGACTTCTACTGCTTATCAGTAGCAATTGAATTCTACACTTGTTACAACAGTTAAATTATTTTTTATTATTTTATATTTTATTTTTTTTCTTTTGCTTATATGACAGAAAATTGATGACACTAAAATAATAAAATAAGATATAATTGTTGTGCTATTACCTAACAAAGGTTAAAGCTGAAAATTCTACTTCAAAGCTTTTTAAAAGGTTAATAATTACATTTTATTCCCTGACTTAGGGAAACCAGTTAATAGGACATGTAGAGAAAATAAAATGATGACTTGAATGAGAAGAGCTGAGGAACAGTTCATTAAAACTGCAACCTGCTCAGATTTTTACAAATGGCAGAAACAAATTTGTGTTGGATACTGTTAAGAATGTGCGATGGTCTGACACTCTGTAGTAGTTGCTATCATGTTCAGTTTGGAAATTGGTCAAAGTTCTTAATGTGGTGGAAAAGGCCATTACTTAAAATGAGGTTATAAACTGCTTCCTAAACTCATATTATTTTAAAGATTTCAGGATCCTCCCTAATCTCTAAGAAAAACAACAAAAACACTGATTTGAAAAGATAAATGCACCCTTATTTCAGCCATAAACAAAAGAATGAAATTTTGCCATTGGCAACAACATGGATGGATTTGGAAGGTATTATGCTAAGTACAAAACGTCAGACAGAGAAAGACAGATACCATATGATTTTACTTACATGTGAAATCTAAGAAAACAAAACACATGAACCAGCAAAACAAAACAGAAGCAGACTCACAGACACAGAGAATAAACTAGTGTTTGTCAGAAGCCAGGGGAAGGGGGTGATATAGGCGAAGAGGACTACGAGGTGCAAACGAGTCATGAAGCTATAATGTACACCATCGGGAATATGGTCAATGACGATGTGGTAGCTTTGTATGGTGACGAGTGGCTACTAGACTTAACATGGTGATCATTTCATAATGTATATAAATGTTGAACCACTATGTTTACACCTGAAACTAATATAATACTGTACGCCAACTAAATTTTTCAATTAATTAAAAAAAATGATTTCAGGATCCTCTCTATAAAATGTATGACATCAAACCCTAATATCTACTCCAATTTTATTTGAACTCTTGCTTTTTTCCTTCAAAATGATGAATCTGGTCCAGTTCTTAAAGATTGTAATTTGTGGCATTCAAAGACTATAAATCAACTTGAGACAACTCTGAGCTTTGTTCCTTTTGGCTTAAAAGCAGCCTTCTACCATAAGATTATATTCTGGGCTTCCCTTGTGGTCTAGTGGTTAAGAATCTGCCTGCCAGTTCAGGGGACGCAGGTTCGATCTCTGATCCAAGAAGATCCCACATGCCACGGAGCAACTAAGAGCACGCTCCACCACTCCTGAGCCGGTGCTCTAGAGCCTGTGCTCTAGCACGTGCACCACAACTGCTGAAGTTGGCATGCCTTAGAGCCTATGCTACCCAACAAGAGAAGCCGCCGTAACGAGGAGCATTGTGCAGCCCCGTGAAGAGCAATCCCCACTTGCTGCAACTGGAAAAAGCCTGCAGACAGCAATGAAGACCCAGCGCAGCCAAAAATAAAGAAATACATAAATCTTAAAAAAAAGTTATATTCAGAGTCAAAACACTAACATTTATCAAGGAACTAAAGAATCATCATAAAGAGGTAACTACCATCCCTCTCTGGTCAAATTGAGCCAAATGGAAGGTGATTACACATGTAGTACACATGAAAAGTGCATTAGTCACTCAGCCATGTCCAATTCTTTGTGACCCCATAGTTTGCAGCCCACCAGACTCCTCGGTCCATGGGGATTCTCCAGGCAAGAATACTGGAGTGGGTAGCCATTCCCTTCTCCAAGGGATGTTCCAAACCCAGGGATGGAATCCATGCCTCTTATCTCTCCTGCATTGCCTGGCAGATTCTTTATCATCTGAGCCACCAGGGAAGTCCAGTATACATATATAAGGTGGATATCTAAAAACTATCAGTTATCTCCTAATACTTAAAGTTTCAGTGTGAAATGTCCCTCCCCAAATATTACAAGCAGAGAGGCTCAACATCTATAATAAATATAGGATATAGCTTTTAAGGCACAGATAATTATTTACTTCTTGGCAAAAATAAAGCATCAGAGAAGCCATGGCTTTAAACAAATGAAGTCCACGGCCATATGAAGTGTTCTTTTCACTGCTTATTTGCAGAGAACCTGTTTTCAATTGCTGTGCCCAAGTAACAATTTCTTGGTTATAACATAATGATGTATTCCACTTAGTGATCTTTTTGCTTTATGGTTTAACTCCCTAAAGGTAAGTAGAGAGCATTTAGAAGGCATCTTAAGGTAAAGCTACTTAGAATTATATTCTTATTAAAAAAAAAAAATACTGCTATACTGGCTAAGGATTCCAATGCAACTAACACAATATCTTCCTATGGTATTATTTAACTGAGAAACAAGATTAAAACTTTAACAATATTACAAGTTCTTAAAACATTTATAAAGAGCCCTATGACAGAATTTCAGCTTACTGGAGGGAAAAACTAAATATTTTTTAAATTTTACTGAAAAATGCAAATACAGAGGCATTTGCATAATCTTGTTTAAAGACAGATTTATACCAGGGCTCTGAAATAGATGAGAGATCAGTTTCGATGCAGTATGTGCTTAAAAGATTTCTCATCAAGACTCTAGCCAAGGTAGATTCCCTGTGCCCTGTGTGACAGTAACTGAACAAGTTTTGAAGAACGAAGGGTAGGAATTAATCTATGGTGATAGAAGTTAGAAGAGTGGTTACTTTTTACAGAGGACAATGCCTGGAATGGAGCTCGAATGAGGTTTATGGTTTCAAACAATGTTGAGTAACTTGATCTGGGTACAAATTACATAAGTGTGTTTACTTTGTAAAAATTAATGGAACGATTCACTTAAAACTTGTGTCCTTCACTGTATGTTTTATTTCAGTAACCGAATTTACCAGAAATAGGAAGGCCCATTGTATAAGCAAACTGACCTGAATTCTTTAAAAGACATTGTAAAAAACAAAACAAAAACAATCAGATGCAATGTATGAATATTGACTGGCTCTGGGATTAAAAAAATATCCATAAAAGTCTTCTGGGGATAATTGGGGGTATATGAATACGGAATGGATAGTAGATTCTGTCATGAAATTATTATTAATTTTCTTAAGTATGATAAAGTATTGTTGCTATATTGTTCTTAGGAAATGCTCAAAGATGTAATTGGTGTTGAGTGTCTACAGCTCACATTCAGATGGTTCAGAAAAAGATGCATGACTTTGTATATTGTATGTATGTGTGTGAGTGTGATTTTGCATGTGAGTGTGTTTGTGCATGAAGGTATGTGTGATAGCATGTGAATGTATGTGTGATAGCATGTGAATGTATGTGTGAGAATAACAGTATGAGAGAGAGCAAATGAGATAAAATTTTAACAACTGCTGAATCCCAGTGTTGAGTATAATTTTCTTTCAACATTTCTGTATTGCATTGAAAATTTTCCAAATAAAAAAATGGGACTTTTTTATTTAAAAAATTGTAAGGAAGAAAAGGAAAAAAATGATCACCTGACCCAAATCTTCAGTCTCAAGATTCCCACTGAGCTGTTCCAAGGACCCAGATGAAGCTGCAAGTATGGCAGAAGAATGTGGAAATAATGGGCTGAGACGCTGGATGAGTTATATTCCTACACACGGAGCTCCTGAACACTCACCATCCTAAATTTTATTTTTATATGGCACACATTTAGAAAATTTAGGAGTGTCCTGGAAAGTTGTAACAGCTGGTCTGCGAGAGTTGGGCCCCGGGGCTGGGGGTGGGTGTATGTCTGTGGAATTCCAAGGCCTCTGAGAGAAGTCTGTTTCAGAGAAAGGCCCCAAACTGCCCAGGGACCCACAGTGTGAGAAACAAGCCACTGGACGGGCCCTGACAGATGTTATGAAAGGGTGGTGTTAAGTGCCTTTTTCAGGATATTAAACCAGCATCCTAACTGGCAAAAAAATGAATTGTCACTGACATTATGTCGGCCCATTGGAGACCCTCTCTGCTACTTTCCGTGATCTGGGAACCATTATACATGGAGATCGATAGGGTCCCGGGCAGGAATTTAAATAATGATTTCTAATAAAACCTATTTTAGACTGTGGAAGCCAGAGAATAGAGACAAGTCACAAAACATAATGTGTTTAAAGCCCCTCTCCCTCTCTTTTCTCTCTTTTTTAAAGAGCTGAATAATGGAAGAGAGATCTGGTGATAAGGCACAAAAAAGGCCTTTTGGTCCTGGCCAATCTGCTTAGCTAATGGCTGTAAACTGACACCCCTAATGAAATAAAAATGTCTCAGTTCAAGTGCATAGCTGCACAATTGTTAACAACCCTGAGCTCTGGCTGTGATCCTGGTGATGGGCACTAAGTAATGCCCTGACAATTTCCCATGACTCTCCCTTCCTCCAGCCCCTGTCCACTGACAAGCAAATAAAGAATCCTGCACCAAATTAAAGGCCGGTAGCATCAGAGATGGGGGCCAGGAAAACAGTGAGGTGTATCATTTTTATCTCTTCTCTCTGCTCCTGACAGCAGACGGCTTGCTTTTCCTGTCAACTCCTGAGGCCTGGAAACAGTGATTGCGGGCAGGGTTCTGATGGGCTGTGGGCTTTTTAAGAAGGTGCAGGTGGGGTAGAGACACAGAGGTTTGTGGAGCCTGGAGGCAGTCCCAGCCCCTCATTCTGCCCTTGGCCTCGTGTTGCAGAGCTTCTCTGAGCTCTGGGGTGCAGACGGCAGGCTGAGGAAAAACCCTGTTCCAATGTGCTAAGACTGGATGGCTGTGGTTAGCATGGTTTCCCCTGACTCCCCCTCACAGCTTGCAGTTGTCTGATTTCAATCAGTGGCAGTTCCCTCCACATGTCCAGCCATCAATCTTCCGCCGCCCCTGGATGAGTGTGGCACAGCACGGGGCATGTTCCAGTTAAAAAATAGCCTTTGCCGCAGCCTTCCTTCTTCAGCCACTGATAAGTCTGCCTTTGATATTTTTATTAAAAAAGAAAGAAAACACATTGGGAAATATGTTTCATTTCTTATAGCCTGGACCAGAGCCCCTGAGGTGGAGGCGGATTGAGGCCTGTTGAGGGGGAACACACAGAAGGGGGGCTGAGGTCTACCTTTGAAATCCCAGCGTTGTGCCAGGTGGGAAGGGAAAGGCTCCCTCCTCAACCACGGAATCCGTAGGCTCTGTAAGGGCACACCCGTCACAGTGATGTCCATCGGCATTTTTTTTCACAAGTAACAAACCAACAACCCAGTCTTTCTCCAAGCAAGGAAGAAACCTGGCTTTGAGAGACAGAATTCGAAAATAAACTGTGATCTCGCCCTTGACCTTTTTGCCACGCCCCCTGAAGGCTGTGATGGCACCTCTGGTAGACCAGCTGAATCTCCTCCTTCACTGCAGGCTCCGCGGTGGCAGGAAGGCAGGCAGGGCGTGGGAGGCGGTGAGTGTCACTCCCAGGCAGGCGCTGCTGGCGCGCCGCTGGGAGATGCCTGCCCACTTAGTCACCTCCAGGAGACGACACAGTAAACATTCGGTAGCCGGGTTTCCAGTGCCTATTTTTAAATAGGTTGTTTCAGTCTTCTTATGGTCAAGGGGCCACCTACCTTCCTGGTAGAGTCATTAGAAAACCTTCTGCAGGTATGGTGCCCTCGCCACCTGCTCCCTGCATCTTCACCCCTCCAGCTTTCTATTATCTGTAAGACTCAAGAGAGGCTGGTCTGGGTGAGGTTTCTTTCAATTTGTTTTTGAACTGAGGTCAGTCATCCATTGCTAGGAGGGACCTTCAAGATATCAAGCCTTGGACTTCTCTGGTGGTCCAGTTGTTGGGATTCTATTCTTCCAATGCAGGGGACCCAGGTTCCATCCCTGGTCAGGGAACTAAATCCCACATGGCAGCAACTAGCCAAATAAATGGGCCTGCCTCAGAGCTCAGATGGTAAAGAATCTGCCAGCAATGCAGAAGACCCAGGTTCAATCCCTGGGTTGGGAAAAATCCTCTGGAGAAGGGAATGGCAGCCCACTCCAGTATTCTTGCCTGGAGAATTCCATGGACAGAGGAGCTGCTGTCCACAGGGTTGCAAAGAGTCGGACAGAACTGAATGAGTAACATACAAACACAGCCAAGTAAATAAAAATATTAAAAATCAAAAAGATACAAAGTCTTGCATCTGGCAATGTAAGAAAGGAATTTAGAGCCAAAGACGACCTCTTGGCATCCAGCCTCTCATGCCTAATATTCTTTGGTGGAGGAGGTTGATTATAAAATCATCTGTCATCCTCATAGTGTCCAGGGCTTCCAGTAGTGACTCAGGAGCCTAAGAACATTGGAGGAACATTAGGGAGAAGGAGGGGAGGGTTTCTAAATGGTGCGGTAATTTGCGCTAAATAAATCTGTATGTCAGGGAGCAATTCTATTTCGGAAAATCTTAGAAATAGCAACAAAACACCCAGGACTAGAGGAGATGGTAGATACTTTTTCTAGGCATTTAGTACTGGGCATGCTCCAAATAAGGATTCAAGGCCAGGGTGAGCCGTCTGCTCTCTGTGGGACTGCTGCTGCTGCTGCTAAGTCGCTTCAGTTGTGTCCAACTCTGTGCGACCCCATAGACGGCAGCCCACCAGGCTCCCCCATCCCCAGGATTCTCCAGGCAAGAACACTGGAGTGGGTTGCCATTTCCTTCTCCAATGCATGAAAGTGAAACGTGAAAGTGAAGTCGCTCAGTAGTGTCCGACTCTTCATGACCCCATGGACTGCAGCCTACCAGGCTCCTCCGTCCATGGGATTTTCCAGGCAAGAGTACTGGAGTGGGGTGCCATTGCCTTCTCCGCTGCAGGACTACAGAGTATTTATGAAAGGTATCCCCATTTCAAAGAGTTAATTCATGTTAAAGAAGGGAAGAAGCATCCCAACAGCTCCAAAAGGACATAAAGGAAGCAATCCCTTCATTAAGTGCCAGTTAAATGGTTTGTCCACCTGGTTAAGTCTTTTGTCAGAGACTAACTGAAGGCACCTGACTTCCCCCACTTGCTGGCTTACCATAGACCATAAAATTTTACTAGTTCTGAAATTTTAAATTGCTGAATAAATGAATCAAATTGCTCTTTGTGTTAGTAATGATGACTAGGGTGTCTATGGATTAGGACATAAAGTCTAGAACAGAATAAAAAATTATTTATTCACTCAGCAAATATTTGGGAGGAGTCTGCTGTGTGTTAGTCTCTGTTCTCTGAATTGGGATACAGTAAAGAAGATAAAATATTTTATGGAGTTTATATGCTAGCTGCTGCTGCTGCTAAGTCACTTCAGTCGTGTCCGACTCTGTGTGACCCCATTATAAGCTAGAGGAGGATATAATTATTTATATGGTAAGAAGGAAGGAGCTAGAGAAACAATCTGAGAGAGGAATGTTTCACGCTGAGAAATCAGTCTATGTGTATGAGGAAAAGCAAGCAAGTCCATGGAGGGTGACTATCCATCCCGGTTTTCCCATCACTGAAGGTGTTCTCAGGACTCAGGATTTTCAGTGCTAAATAAGGAAAGTTCTGGATAAGCTAGGAAGAGTTAGTCACTCTCTGTGTTCCTGGAAATGCCAAATAAGAAGCTATTGTGTTGCATAAAAAGTGTTGAAATGACCAATGACTTGATGATTAAAACCCAAATATCTCTACCACAGAACAGAGGAAAAGGTTTAAAAAATGTTTTTTTTTTTAATTGTGTAAGTTTACATTAAGTAAACTAGGATAAGTTTAGCACTTTTACTTTCTATGTTAAAACTTTTTCCCTAAATTATATTGAAAAGTGAAAGTTTTAGTTGCTCAGTTGTGTCTGACTCTTTGATCCCATGGACTATAATCCACCCGGTTCCTCTGTCCATGAAATTCTCCAGCAAGAATACCGGAGTGGGTAGCCATTTTTCTCCAAGGGATCTTCCTGACCCAAGGATCGAACCCAGGTTTCCTGTATTGCAGGCAGATTCTTTTTCACCTGAGCCACCAGGGAAGTTCAAATTATATTAGTGTGGTTAGATATACGGTAGCTAAGTTTAATAAGAAACACTTTACACATTGGTTTAATATGTTTTTTAGTTTTTGTGTTTATTTACCATGGAAGCTGCTTTCATGCTGATTTCAAACCAAAGTGTTGAATGGATATAAATTTGACCTATCTGGAAGTTACTGCATGGTGGTTCCTGAAAATCTATTTCTCAGTTTGATTTAATGGATTTCTAATCATTTATATTTGAAATTCATCCTCAATGGTATAAAAGATGACTTTTTAATCTTTTGCACCATCTCTGTGTACTTCAGTTTTCCCAGGTGGTGCTAGTGGTAAAGAATCCGCCTGGCAATGTAGGAGACTCAGGGGACAAGGGTTTGATCCCTGGATCGGGAAGATCTCCTGGAGGAGGAAATGACAACCCACTCCAGTATTGCCTGGAAAATCCCATGGACAGTGGAGCCTGGAGAGCCTGTAGGCTGGAGCCCTACAGTCCATGGGGTTGAAAAGAGCTGGACATGACTGAAGTGACTGAGCAGCATGGTGTTTACTTCTGCTCCCTCTGAACTTGCCTCTATATTAATACCTTCAGGATCATTCAAAGGAGAGAAATTGAGAGAGAGAAGCATTTTTTTTTTTTTAGTTGTTCTCCTTTCAGCTGCTTCTTAATAATTCCTTCCCCTGATAGCTTTGCTTTATTTTTAGGAGTTAACTTTCCTTTTCCTCCCTCATATATTGCATTTAGTTTTCTGCTCAAAGTCCTTTAGCGTGTAAAAGTATCAAATACCACTTTGGAGAAAGCAGAACGTAATAGTTAAAAACCTGTACTCTGGACATCAAACTACCCATGTTTGACTTCCCAGTCAACTACTTACTAGCTGTGTTTAGTTGGGGAATTTGTTTTACTTTCAGTTTTTCCTTCTGGAAAATGCGAAGAGTATCAGTGCTCATCTTATAAGCACTGTTGCTTAGTAATAGTACTTTAATGCATCTGTAAATGCTAATAACAGTGCCTGGCAGTTAGTAAGTCCTCAGGAAACATTTGCTCTTATTATAATTTAGTTTCCAAATCCTGAATCATGCATATCACTCTCCAAAAAATGTTATACAATACAAACCCTGGGCCACCCTAGCGCTGCTGTTAGAGCCTATCTCCCCTGCTCCAATGTGTTTATCAATTTAAATCAGGTTAATTTCAACACTGTAAATAGCTTATAAGGAGAAAACTAATTACAGCAGGAATCTCTACAGTGTGTCTGGAGGAAGGGGAAGGGCAGGGACAACCACTATTCTTGAGGATGGGAAAGGAAGAGAGGATTCAGAACCAAATGATGGCTGGGAGCCTTGGATTCCCTTGTGCTATCTTTATGGGTCCACCCTTCTCCCCCTGTGAATTTCTCTTGAGACATAACTCAGGCCCAGCAGCCCAGATCCATTAGGCTGTAGGGCTCAGGACAATCATTCTAATATGATGAACCGTTGGGAGAATTTAACTTTCCAGGATTCAGCATCACATTGGGTCTCAATAGTTTGCTTTGGATAAAGTTGTAAATTTGTAATTATTAGCTTTTACTTATATTTGTGAAAAATAGGATTTCTTTATTAATAGCAGATATTTTATCTTTTTGTATAATCATTTATTTCAGCACATAAATTCCTACAGGATAAGTAAGTTCCTCGTATTACATACCTGTTCTATATTATTAAATGATTTTAAATAATTTTAATCTAAAAATTATTGTTTAATGAATCAGGAGACTTTGGCATATATTCAGTACCAAATAATTTTTATATATGTTGTTGACTAAATTCTATTATATTTGAAATATAATTTTTTATAAAATTAAAGTATGTAGACATCATGCAAAAACCAGTGTGTTTATCAGGAGTCACTTTTCAATGAAAAGAGTACATTATGATAATAAAAGTAAGGTTACTCTAAGACTTATATTATTTTGAGTTACAAGTATGCTTGCATTGGTCATAGGAAAGTCTTTGCTTAATGACCAAAAGCCAGATGTATAAAAGCTGTAAATCTTGCTTTTCAATAATGAACACTGCTTCTACAAAAATCTCCTTTCATTCTCAGACTCTGAAATCCCCCATTTCTCATCAAGTAGTCATTGGAGGTGGAATGACCTCCAACATCCATAACTGCTCAAACCTTTTGTGGCACAGAGAATTGCAAATATTTCCGTCTGGCTCTGGCATCACAGGAAAATAACCACTGGTCTGGCATTACATGTCTACCAAAGGCATGTTTACCTCCTAGAAATTCAAGACTATACAATGTTCTTCTCTCTAAAAGTAATGATGTCATCTACCTATATTTTAATTAGTAGCAGACTATTGGATGCACATCTGAAAATCAGAACTTCACCTGAAGGAGCACATTAAAGGAATTCAAAACAGTGAGCAGATTATCTGACACTCTTAAAAATCTCATAAATGTTTGCAGTCTTAATATAGTAAACTTCCTCTAAATAAACTATGACTTTTAATACATAAGAATTTAAGAATGATTCTTAATTATGCAGTAAGAGGAAAAAATTATAAAATAAAGTAGTGCACATATGAAAGTATAATTTAATTAAACATATTAAAATATCTTAGCTATAATGTGCATGGGTCACAAAATAATGGGAAAAGATTTTGAATTTTAGAAAAAACTCTAAGTCCGTGGTAAGTCTGGAAAACAAAGATCCTAAAATCACTCATGACTAATTGCAAGATACAAAATCCCAATTCAATTATTCAATTATTAATTCAATTCAAATTAGCTCAAACAAAAGAGATAATTTATTGGGTGACATAACAATACTGGAAATTGATTTCAGGCATGGTTGGATCCAGGCATTCATATGATGTCAACAGGAATTCACCTTTCTCCCTCCATTTCTTCCTTCTCAGGCAAAACTTTTCATGTGCAGGAAAAGATAACCCCACAAGGAGCACCAGGCTTAAAGGATTTGTATAGCTTGAAATCTGGAAAGAAAAAATATCATTTCCCCTTACTCTCTATAATAATCTCCCTAAAGAGCTCTGATTGATGCTGCTTGGGGCATGAGCCTATGTTGGGCTAAGTACTTTACCTAAAGGGATAAAATCATGTGCCTACCCTTATATTCAGGAAGTATGGTAATGAAATTGATGCCTCCATCATAATCACAGCATGAGGGAGGACAGAAAAAATAAAAAATAAAACCAGATGTTTGCCATGATACAGTAAATATACAGTTACTCTGTAGAGGTGATGTAACTTTCCTAGAGGTAGCTTATCAGATGTCACTCAAGGAGTACTTAATGACTTTTGATATGGATGTGGCAATTTAAGGTCAGGATTCTCTTGGGTTTTTTTTTTTTGCTACTACCAAAAAGAAAACAAGCAAAATTAAAAATAAAAGCATAAATTTCATTTTTGACAACACTTGGAGTCACAAAATTTCTCAAGTTCCTCAAAAGTGATAGTGTTCATACAAAAGCTATGCAGAAAGGAGTGGAGAACAGTGCAGAATCAAAACATGATGGGCAGGTTTCTGAATGCATATCCAAAATAGTTTTCACCAAATAACTTCATGAAGAGGACAGTTACACATGAGGGTTAAGATGTTTGTCTTTATCTTCTTTTGAAGGGGTGCAGAAGGGGGTGCAGAAGCAGGAATAAACTAGGTAATAATAGAAACCACCATTTTCCCATGCTTCACCAAATAAAATGATTAAATCATAAAAGAGAAAGATTTACAAAAAAAAAAAAAAGAGAGAGAATTATATGGAAAGCCATATTTGTATGAAGCACCCTAGGTCTGTAGAACTGGTGATAAGGCAGGATCTGTCTTACAAAGAAAAAAAAAATTAAAAACAAAAACAGAAAACAGTTACATTAGAGTGCTACCTTGTCCCACTGCACATTGCAAATCTCTTGTTATAAGAGGTCCACAAACACTAAATTTATATAATAATTAAAAAACCATAAAAGTAATTAACACATATCTATGAAAAGAGGGTTTAAAAATAAAGGAGGAAAAAAGCAGCAAAATTTACTAACAAACCACTTACCAGGTTAAAAAAAAAAGTTTCCATAGAACGGACTAAATTTTAAACAAATATTTTTCTATACAAATTTTTTAAGTGAATGAAGACCACAAAACAGAAGAGTAAGAGTTTAGGAAATAGATGGCATGATAACAGTGGTGGTTAAACTAGCATAATTCAATATGAAAATAGGAAAAATAAAAGCATCAACAAATGGAGGAGGAGTTAGAAGGAGTGAGTAAATACTGGAGAAAAAAGTTAATGGACATAGATGAGAGAAATGACAAAAATAAGCAAAACACAATTGAAATAGTTAAAAAGAATTAGAAAGAAAATGTAAGTAATAGAAAATAGAAAAAGGAAATATACCATATGCATAATTGGAGTCTGCAAAAGAGGTAAAATAGAATAGATCAATATTTAAAGATACAATTCAAGAAAACATTTCTAAAATAAAAAGCACTTGAATATAAATACAAAGCAGGTCATATGTTATGGAAATTAAATAACTGAGTATGTTTAGTAAAGTTTCTAAACTTAAAAAATCTTTTGTGCAGTTGTGAAAATATATCACTCATATGGGAGAAAAACAAATTATTCCCCTCTCATAGATCTTAACAGCAATAATTAATGCCAGGAGTCAAGTGATATACCATGAAAATAGAGAATCCATCTTATTTTCTAGTGTCCATAAATGTTTCACAGACATCAATCATACCAGGCAAGAAAGAAAATCTCAGTATACTCAAAAAAGTAAAATTAATGCAGAAAACATTCTCTGTTCAATACAGTTAAACTTGAAATTGACAAAAAAAAAAAAAAAAATTCACTACCCCCTCCCCCATGGAAATTACAAAGTTCTTTGCAACAACTTACTCAAAGCTAAAATTTAAAGATAAACATACTTTTATGCAAAAGTCTAATAAGGACTATCCTGTATTAGTTTTTGTGTAGCATAATAAATTGTCACAAATCTAGCAGCCTGAAACAACATACATTTATGATACCAGTTCATATCATATCATATCATGGCTTAATGGGGTTCTCTGCCATAAACATATCATCTACACTGCATTCTCATCTGGATGCCTAATTAGGGAAAAATCTGTTTCCAAGCTCACTTAGGTTTTTGGCAGAATTCACTTCTTTATGGCTGTAGAATTCATGGCACTTTGCTTTTACAAAGACACCAATGGAGAAAAAGTCTCCAAAGAAAGTTTGCTAAAAAAACGGGGATTCATTTAAAGTAACGAAAGTTACAAGCTGTCATCTTTGCCATATTCTCTTGGATAGCAGCAAGTCATATATCCAACCCATAATCAAGGGAAGTTGATTATAAAAGGGCAGCAACACTATGAATTCACTTAAAATCTGTCTGTTATATCCCTGACAGAAAACTATATGGGTCTCTCATTTATAAATAGCATTATAAAACTTTTAAATAAAATATTGACAAAGAGAATACAACAACATCCTGAAAGAGCACTATTAGTATAACCTAGTGACTATAACTCCAGAAATGCAAGGATGGTTCAATGATGTAAATCTATTATTATAATTCATTGTATATAGGTCTAAAGGAAAAAATTTATTATTTCCATAGATACTGAAAAAATATTTACCATAATACAATATTTATTCTTATCTGAAAAAAAAACTACTTAAATACTAGTCAACACAACTAAATTCCTCCTTAACATGAGAAAATATCTCAATAGCCAGCTAGATGATTCCCTCTAAATTCAGAAGAAGAAAGTACTACTATGATTATTCAAAACTGTGCTGGAGGTGCCAGTCAATGCAATTAAAATAGAGAAAGAAACTAGAGACAAAAAAATCGGAAAGGAAGGAGCAAAATTATAACCTTTTGTAAATAATATAAATATGTACCTGAAACACTTAAGAGACTTGATTGAAAGTTATTACCAACAATAATACAATCCAGTTAGATAGTAGGGTAGAAAATAAATATAAATCAAGACCAAGGTCAACTCTTACATAAATAAGATGAATATGGCCCCTTTCTATTGTTCTTGTGATGTAAGACTCAAGCTACCAGTGTTCCACCCTCTTCAAGTATCAGCCTCTCAGTCTCACGCAATGACTTTACATTCTTCCATTTGATTCCCCACACTTTGTGGTAGTTGCCATAATGCTGCATGTTCAAAGCCACACTGTTTATGACACCATATCTCTGTCCTCTCAAACCAAGAGGTTTGCAATTCAATTCCCTCGGGAAGACATCTCTGATTATGCTCAGCACATTCTCAGCACGCTGCTGTTCTGCATGCCTATAGCACTATGGCAGCAGTTTTTTGTGTCCTAATTTGTGTTTCCTCATATGTTGCTTGTTAAGTGTTAAGTGGTACATATTTTTTAGCCCAAATCAAGAGTTTGAGAATCTTGTTTCTTCTATCATCCACCATCCATAGCACCTAGCTGTAGTAGTCTATACCCAAGTATTAAACAAATAACTCTTTTAAGTTTTTAATCAATTTAAAATATAAGGTACATATTTCCATGGTTCAGACATTTTAAAGGATACAAAGGCATAGAGTGAAGAGTCTTTCTTCCATCCTACCTTTTATCTTCAGTTCCTATAACCTCACAAACAACCTTTATTGCTATTTTCTTTTTTATTTTTCCAGAAAAATTATATTCTTGTGTAAGCAAATAGTCATAACCCCTCTCATTTCTTATCCTTTTTATATAAATGGTAACATACTATATTCATTTCTCTCAACTATGTTTTATACCTAAATGGGATATTCCAAACAACTTTCCCTTAATATAGAGAGGGATTCTTTAATTTTTAAATTATGCATGCTATTAGTATGTACTATCATTTACTTACCCAGCACACTATTAGTAGACATTCATGTTGATTCCAATCTTTTTCTATTACAAATTGGCATATTAGATACACATAGATTCGTGTTAAAATTAGATAGATTCGTGGTGAAATTGTATATCGATGGCCTAAAATTACCGTGACTCTCTAAGGCAAATTTTCACAGTAATGTTCTAATTCACAATGTATTCTTGGAGAAAATCTCACTAAAGACTATCTCCCATATCCACCACCCTTGCTTGCACTGCAATTGTAATAGGAAACCAACCATTTTCAACAAGGAGGGGAATCACTCAAGGGAAGAGCTAGTTTTACTCCCTTAACTCAGATTGTGAAGATAAGGTAGCTGATTTCATCTCTTCCTATAAAAACTTCTTCAGTAAGGATGATTATTTCTGGACACTTAGGCAGATGATTCATGTGCACTGAGGTAATCAAAATAACTACAGTTGTGGGCCATATATCATCACATGTGGTTAATAGCTTGGACTTTGAAACCAGACTAACTCCACCTGTGACTTTGGGCAATTTTTAAATTTACTTGCATTGCAAATGAGTGCATCTGAAAATACGGATAATATTTATTCCTATTCAGTGTTTAAGATCCCATTATATGTGTTAGTTATAGCTATTATACTTTTTAGTTCAGTTCAGTTCAGTTGCTCAGTCGTGTCTGACTCTTTGCGATCCCATGAATTGCAGCATGCCAGTCTTCCCTGTCCATCACCAACTTCCGGAGTTCACCCAGACTCACGTCCATCGAGTCAGTGATGCCATCCAGCCATCTCATCCTCTGTCGTCTCCTTCTCCTCCTGCCCCCAATCCCTCCCAGCATCAGAGTCTTTTCCAATGAGTCAACTCTTCGCATGAGGTGGCCAAAGTACTGGAGTTTCAGCTTCAGCATCATTCCCTCCAAAGAAATCCCAGGGCTGATCTCCTTCAGAATGGACTGGTTGGATCTCCTTGCAGTCCAAGGGACTCTCAAGAGTCTTCTCCAACACCACAGTTCAAAAGCATCAATTCTTTGGAGCTCAGCCTTCTTCACAGTCCAACTCTCACATCCATAAATGACCACAGGAAAAACCATAGCCTTGACTGGACGAACCTTTGTTGGCAAAGTAATGTCTCTGCTTTTGAATATGCTATCTAGGTTGGTCATAACTTTCCTTCCAAGAAGTAAGCGTCTTAATTTCATGGCTGCAGTCACCATCTGCAGTGAATCATTCATAATACAAACAAAATGCTTGCATCCTGCCTTCAGCCCCATAGAAGACATAATTGAGGCACACATGCTCAGAATTTGCTCACACTGAGGCAAATGTTTAATCTCTCTGTGGAATCTTCTCAGATCAGGGATCAAACCTGTTTCCTGTGTTGGCAAGCAGATTCTTTACCACTGAGCTACCAGGGAAGCTCTCTAATATACTTATAAAACTGACTTTGAAACATAAAAGGGAGTTTAACAACTCTGAACGAAAGACTGAATAAATGTAGTTCTAATATGTAGGATTTGAACACACAGAGTTTTCCATTTTTCATTTCCAAAATAAAACTTATATAAAGAAAACAAAAATGCTTCCTCGTGTGGATTGTCTTTTGGTATCTTGGAACTATTTGCATACCCTGCTTTATTCTTTCCTATGGTGCAAGAGCTGAAGGCCTGAAAGTCACGTTTCTGGGTGTCCTTGGCACCAGGTTTCTGGCTAGGGGTCTGGGAATTGAGGTCCCTGTGTGAGATTTGCCTGGGAAAGAGAGCAAGAACCACCCCTGCTTGGTCATGGCCAGAAGGCACATAGACTTCAGCAGAGGGCCAGAAGACAGATGTGAGGATTTTGCCAGCATTTCCTGGAAACCACCTACTTGAGGGCTGCAGGCAGTGAGATCATCAACAGGTTATCTCCCTGAGATACCCACCCTTCCTGATTTCCTGAATATTAACAGCAGTTTCTTTGGCCTTTGTGCAATCCACTCTTCCACTGGTTTTGTAAATCTCTTATCCCTTATATTAAATTCCTTCCCAATTGAACACCCTAGAGCAGTTTCTACTTTCCTTTCTAAATTCTCACTGATGCAGCATGGTTGGTACCAGAAGTAAAATCCAGCAGAGTCTTTTCCTGACTTCTTCTTTGACTGCAGTGATATTGCTTGGCTCTCCTTAAGCTTGTCCTCCTGTCCCGCATGGTTTTACTCCTGAAAGATGCCTGATGGAGTGGGAGTTCTCCCCAGGTGCACCCCTCTTCCCTGAAAAAAAATGAATCATGTCTGGCTCTTTGCGATCCCATGGACTGTAGCCCACCAGGTTCTTCTGCCCATGGTATTTTCCAGGCAAGAATACTGGAGTGGATTGCTATTCCCTTCTCCAGGGGATCTTCCCAACCCAGGGATCAAAACCAGATCTCCCACAATGTGGGCAGATTCTTTACCATCTGAGCCACCAGGGAACCCCAAGTGCCTCTTGCCTGACCCTTACCAAACTCCCAAAGGAGTTTCTTTTCCCATCAAGAAGCTGAAGCCAGCTCCTGAAGAATGACAAAGACCAGGAGGAAGAAAGTGCTGGTCTAGTCAGCTCTGGAGCCAAGTACTGAATTCTGCCCCCCTCCATCACACAAGCCTCAACAGAACGGGGAAAGGAACATTTTCTTGTGAGAAGCCACTGAAATGTACAGATTGTTCCAGAAATTCACCTTCTTCAGTTAATGTTGCTGGTGCTGCTGCTACAGCTAAGTCATTTCAGTTGTGTTTGACTCTATGCGACCCCATAGACGGCAGCCCACCAGGCTCCCCCGTCCCTGGGATTCTCCAGGCAAGAACACTGGAGTGGGTTGCCATTTCCTTCTCCAATACATGAAAGTGAAAAGTGAAAGTGAAGTCACTCAGTCGTGTCCAACTCTTAGCTACCCCATGGACTGCAGCCCACTAGGCTCCTCCGTCCATGGGATTTTCCAGGCAAGAGTACTGGAGTGGGGTGCCATCACCTTCTCCTCAGTTAATGCACAGTCATTGAAAGAAGAAACTAAAGGGAATGGCACCCCACTCTAGTATTTTTTCCTGGGAAATCCTGGACAGAGGAGCCTGGAGGGCTACAAACCATGTGATTGCAAAGAGAGGGGCAAGTCAGAGTAACTAACACTTTGACCTTTGACTTTGAGGAAGAAACTATATTCTACAATGTCTGTGTTTCCCAAGAAGCCAGACATACATCTGTGGAGAAAATAGTCAATAAATGCTTGCTTTATGAGTGAAGAGAAAAAGAGAGGAGAATAAATATATTTAAACAAAGGTAATTTAATGATTGGGTGATCACTGGAGGAGGTTAGCTCTAAAATACAGCAGGAATCATTATGTCCATATGTTTGGAGGAGAAAAATGTGCTAGCCTTCCAGACCATGCTGAGGGCAAAAGTTGGTAAACATAGCATAGAGGTTAAAAGCATGAAAACTGAGTTTAAATTTGCTCTCTCATTTACTAGCTGATTATCTTCAGTTCAGTTCGGTTTAGTCTTTCAAGTGTGTCCAGCTCTTTGCGACCCCATGGACTGCAGGATGCCAGGCTTCCCTGTCCATCACCAACTCTCTAATGATCTCGGGGGAAAACAATACCTAAACTTTGGGATTTCAGTTTCTTCATCCACCCATTTCATCTGGGGATGATAATCATGGTGTGACTCTTTTATAGGGCTGTGGATTCCATGACTCCACACTGGCAGGGGACTATGAAGGGTGCCTGGTACATCATGCTGAATTTGTCAGTATTGAATACAGAAATTTGGAGAGGTACTCTAGCTTGTATTTCCTTTTCAAATTAAGTCACCTTTGATTCTGCTTCTTTTCTTCAATTCTCCTTCCTCCTACATTGATTGTCTTTGACTGCCAACTCCTTTAATTAGAACTCACAGAAAAATTCCTCTTGTTTACAGTTTCCAGATTTCTCCTGGTTTGTGAGAATTCTTAATTTGCTTCCAAGTTGGGTTATCATCTCATGCTTATCATTCTTGCATTCCGATTATATTAATATCCCAGTTGTTATTAACAGTTAATTGGCCCTTTTCTTTCTCAACTGCTTTAAAACTTAGGTCTTATTTTTCTAGTATGATTTTAAGAACTTTATGAAACCATTTAAGAAATTTTGAGCTTTTTAGCCTCAATAAACTGAGTCCTGTGCCACAAATCCTTCTTTCCATTTGTATTTCATTACGTGATGCCCTGTTTATCTTCTTGCTTATTATTCTTCCTTTTAATGTTGTGGCATTCAATATCTATGGCCTGTTTGCCCACCATCACATCAGTAATCACACCCCAGTTTTTCATCCCATTTATGTTATTCTGCATGCCTAATTCACTAACTTTTTTTCACTTTTTAAAAAGACTTTTCATTTTATATTGGACTGTAGCAGATTAACGATATTGTGATAATTTCAGGTGCACAGCAAAGTGACTCAGCCATACATATACACGTATTCATACATATCCATACATATACACATATCCATACATACATCCGTACATATACACTCAGCCATACATATACACATATTCTCTCCTAAACTCCTTAGTTCACTGACTTTCAATGTCATTCAGTTTCCCTGTCCTCCTCCTGCCATCCCTCCAGTTGCCAGACACACACAGCTGTGATTCTTTTTCTCCTACCACACTTTCCTTCCCACTGAAGTAGCCATGAGTCCTCAGGAAAGCTTTCCTATAAGAGAACTGTCAACGTGGTGTTTAGTCTTTGTTCACTACAGCAGACAGCATTCACGAATGCTAGTTTTGATTTGTGCTGCAGAGCTCAAATGCTTATGTTGCTCTCTGAATTAGAGATAATAAACAGGTCTACTACTCAATATCATGACAATATTCAACTAAATACCACTTCTCCCCCCATTCCATCTACCTGATACAGTCATATAAAGTTCTTCATGTCAGATGAGTGGAGGGAAACCCCGCACAAAGATGGCATGCCTCTCCATCCTTGTTTTTTCAAATAAAGTGACAGACACATAAATTAGACCCTTAAACTAAATGTTATGGCCTTCCTTTTTGATTAGAAAGGATCTTTGGTTGAATTTTGTCATTGTTTATTCCTGAATTCAAAAGAGGAAGAAAGAATAGCTTATGAAGAAACTGATATTCAGTATCCTGTATGCAAACTACTTGGCAGAGTTACAGATTAGACCCTTCACAGGTTATCAATGCTTTCTTAAATATTCTATCTTAGGACTTACTTGGTGGTCCAGTGGTTAAGGTTCTACCTGCCAATGCAGGGGACATTGGTTCAATCCCTAGTCTGGGAAGATTCCACATGCTGTGGGACAACTAAGCTCTTGAACCACAACTACTGAAGCTTGAGAGCTCTAGAGCCCATTTGCTGCAACTAGAGAAAGTTGCAGCAACGAAGACTCAGATAAGCCCAAAATAAATAAATTAAAATAAAAAGAAAGGTTTAAAAATTATATCTTAAATGAACATTTGTTAAATGTATCTGAGCTTTTTCTATGGCTTGGTGCTATCTTCAAGGGCCCTAGTGTCTGGTAGTAGCTGGGGGAGTTGAGTCACACAGAAGGGTAGGGGGTGAGGCAGAGATAAGTCCATGTATAAACAGTAGACTTTTTGTGGCATCTGTGTTCATTATGTCTGTCTTAAATGGAACAAACTAGATTCCAAACGAGCAGTCACTGAGTGGATTACTTTGACCTCTGACCTCTGTAACATTTGACATCATTACAGTTTGTTTTCAAATCTCTCCCTGTCATCCCTTTAGCAACACCCTTTGCCCTCTCTCATCTTTCCCTGATGCTCCCCTACTTCCACTGGCCTCCCAGCATCCCTCTTGACTGCATCTGTCCTTGATGGTCTGCAAGGCCACATGCTCTAAATTTCTCTCCCTTCCCTTCCCCTCACTCCAAATATCAAGTTTTCTTCCTCCCAGCTTCTTACTTGATTATAGGTCTTTAAAAGACAGCAGTGGCACCCTACTCCAGTACTCTTGCCTGGAGAATCCCATGGACGGAGGGGCCTGGTGGGCTGTGGTCCATGGGGTCGCTGGGAGTCAGACACGACTGACCGACTTCACTTTATTTTTTCACTTTCATGCATTGGAGAAGGAGATGGCAACCCACTCCAGTGTTCTTGCCTGGAGAAACCCGGGGGCGGGGGAGCCTGGTGGGCTTCCGTCTGTGGGGTTGCACAGAGTCGGACATGACTGAAGTGACTTAGCAGCAGCAGAAGCAGACCTATTCTATATTTTCATGTTGGCATGCACAACAGAGATCTCATACAGGGATATAGCATAGTATAATACAACATAAGCAGTATAATATAACATATGCATATAGGGACTATAATGTATGTAGTATAATACAACATAATGTATGTAGGAAGAAGGGATATTGACTCTATCCCCAAGAATCATGCTGGTTTACAGGCTGACTGATAAAGTGTTAATGGGTAAACATGCAGTAATGCTTTAACTTTCTTACTAAATATTTGAGTATTTTTATTATGAAAATAAACATGCTCATTTTGAAAACTTTAGCAAAAAATTATATGAAGTCAAGACCCTCTTTTATTCTCACTCTGCAGCATACTGCCCAGAGAAATGCATTATTGGGGTGTATTCTTCTAAATATGTTCTATGCATATATACTCACACAAGCACATTTATAGATATGAGACACTTTCTAATAAATATATCTATGTTCATAGATACATAATTGAATATTGATATAGATATATATCTCCTGGAGTAGGAAATGGCAGTCCACTCCAGTATTCCTGCTGGAGAATTCCATGGATAGAGGAGCCTGGTGGGCTATATAGTCCATGCCATCACAAAGTCAGACATGACTGGGTGACTGAGCACATACACACAAAGATATACATATCTATGAATATAGATAGATATCTTTATTTTAACAACCTTGGAAAAATGCCTGATAGGCTTGCGTACATTCTTCAACAGTGAATACTGGACTTGACTTGAACCTATGGCTCAGGTTTATCTACATGAACACCTATCACCCTACACCAGTACTTTAGAGCCTCAGTTCAGTTCAGTTCAGTCGCTCAGTCGTGTCCAACTCTTTGTGACCCATGAATCGCAGCATGCCAGGCCTCCCTGTCCATCACCAACTCCCGGAGTTCACTCAGACTCATGTCCATCGAGTCAGTGATGCCATCCAGCCATCTCATCCTCTGTCATCTCCTTCTCCTCCTGCCCCCAATCCCTCCCAGCATCAGAGTCTTTTCCAATGAGTCAACTCTTCACATGAGGTGGCCAAAGTACTGGAGTTTCAGCTTTAGCATCATTCCTTCCAAAGAACACCCAGGGCTGATCTCCTTTAGAATGGACTGGTTGGATCTCCTTGCAGTCCAAAGGACTCTCAAGAGTCTTCTCCAACACCACAGTTCAAAAGCATCAATTCTTCGGCGCTAAGCTTTCTTCACAGTCCAACTCTCACTGCTTCCTGAAATCCTGTGATGCCCTCCCAAACTGCTGAGTTGGTAAGTATTTCTTATTCCAGTAGTGACAGAGAGCACTGTATTTTCCCTGTGTCTGGTTTTAGCATGTCTCTGACTGCTGCTTAGCTGTCAGTTATTGCTTTTTGCTGCTATCAGCCTGCTTATTTCTTTCCCCCTAATTTGCCACCTATTTACTACCTCTTATTTACTGTATATTTGCAAATTAGATTACTAGCCTTGCTGTACTGTGCTTAGTTGCTCTCTCATGTCCAACTCTTTGCGACCCTATGGACTGTAGCCGCCAGGCTCCTCTGTCCATGGGGATTCTCCAGGCAAGAAAACCTGACTGGATTTCCAGTCCCTCCTCCAGGTGATCTTCACAACCGAGGGATTGAACCCAGGTATCCCACATTGCAGGAGGATTCTTTACCGTCTGAGCCATCAGGGAAACCCAAAAATACTGGAGTGGGTAGCCTATCCCTTCTCTAGGGGATCTTCCCAACCCAGGCATCAAACCAGGATATCCTGCATTGTAGGCAGATTCTTTACCAGCAGAGCTACCAGGGAAGCCCCACTAGCCCTGCTAGCAATGTGCACAAATGAGGGCAGAGAAATTCTGAGAGAGGACTTCAGAGGATCTTCTTGAGATGTGTGTATCTTTGGCCATGGACTCTGTTATTTGCGAGTTACCTGAAGTGTCCCATGACAAGCTGCTGACAGATGAGACCAACCAATACAACCAAGATCGTCTTAATAAGTGTCCCTAGCATGGGGTTTGATTCAGAATTGGGAAACGTCTCCAGTTGTCAGAGACACAAAGAATTCATCTCTGACATAAAAGAAAATGTATAGCAACAATAATAAGCTTTTTGCCTAATAGCTCTGGGGCTGCTTAAATTTTAAAGTCATATGAATTGTGAAAGTAAAAATCATCATTGACTTCAACATTCGGACATATTACAGGCAAAAGAAAATACCGGGGTGGGGGTGGGGAGGGAAAACTCTGTCAGTAGCTTTGAGCTGCCTCATTTTTTTTTCATGGAAAAATTGTTACAAATGGGTTCTTCAGCATGTGTTATTAATTTCATTATCCTGGCTTCTTGCCAACTAAGCATCAAGCCCTGGTTTTTGTGATTTCAGTTGCAACTAGTAAAACTCATGTGGGCATTAACAGAAACAGACAAGAGATTTTTTTCCCAAATCAACTCCAAGTGACTATTTTAAAGGCTTTTCTTTTATGAAACTAGTTGAAACATTTGCTTTTGTCGATGAGAAAATTATGCTTTCCTAAAATATTGTATTCCTAGCTTATACCAACTTTATTTCAAGAAACTTGGATGAATTATTTATACAAACAGATAAAAAACTTAAGTAATGTTTTAAAATGTATCACATTTGATAAATGCTGGTAATATTTCTTTTCTTACTGTATTACATAGATATTTGAAAATAATGGAGACTATGAAAACAAAAATGCTTTTATTCTAGATGAAATTGTGATAAGCCTTTACAAACAGAATGGCAAACTTAGTATCAAAATTTTACCTTGAAGGGTTATTTATTACACCTTTTGAGTATGTAGTATATATGCATATTATAATTTTATTGTGAAAAACCATCATTCAAGTTACAAAAATGCATGGGAATTAGCATCTTCCCTCATTTTTAAGCTGATATTTATTGAAAGGCAATTATAAGTCAAGCATTTTAATAATACCATTTACTGTTTATCCAGAACTCATTGTATACCAAACAATGTGGCAAGTGTCTTATATATAGTTCTTTTTAAGAAATCCTTACATATCTTTGATCCAGATATTTCCATCCCCAACAACAATAAGGAGCTAAAAATCAGAGGCAGTAAACAGGTCTTGCCCAAGGTCATATTGCTAATAAATATAAATGGGGAATTCAAATCCATGTGGCATCTGACTTTAAAACCAGGGTGGCCAACTGTTTCAAGTTTTCCTGAGAATGAGGAGTTGCATAGGATGAGAAATTTTGATCCTAAAACTGGAGAATTCCTAGTGGCCTGATATGGGGTGATTACCCAGTTAGAACCTGTCATTTTACCTGCCATGGTAGCCTGTATCTTTGTATAGCTTTAAATTTTTTTAATCTTCCTAAGAACACAGTTGGCTTAAAACTCAACATTCAAAAAACTAAGATCATGGCATCCAGTTCCATCACTTCATGGCAAATAGATGGGAAAACAGTGGAAACAGTGGCTGACTTTGTTTTTTGGGGCTCCAAAATCACTGCAGATGGTGACTGCAGCCATGAAATTAAAAGACGCTTACTCCTTGGAAGGAAAGTTATGACCAACCTAGATAGCATATTCAAAAGCAGAGACATTACTTTGCCAACAAAGGTCTGTATAGTCAAGGCTGTGGTTTTTCCGGTAGTCATGTATGGATGTCAGAGTTGGATTATAAAGAAAGCTGAGCGCCAAAGAATTGATGCTTTTGAACTGTGGTGTTGGAGAAGACTCTTGAGAGTCCCTTGGACTGCAAGGACATCCAGTCAGTCCATCCTAAAGGAAATCAGTCCTGACTATGCATTGGAAGGACTGATGTTGAAGCTGAAACCCCAGTACTTTGGCCACCTGATGTAAAGAGCTGACTCATTTGAAAAGACCCTGATGCTGGGAAAGACTGAAGTCAGGAGGAGAAGGGGATGACAGAGGATGAGATGGTTGGATGGCATCACCGACTCAATGGACATGAGTTTGAGTAAGCTCCAGGGGTTGGTGATGGACAGGGAGGCCTGGCGTGTCCATGGGGTTGCAAAGAGTCGGACATGACTGAGCAACTGAACTGAACTGAAGAACATAGGACTCTTGAAATTGATACACCATTCTACACATGCATTCATTTATTTATTCAACAACTATTTATTGTGTACCCTCCGTGTTGCAGACACAGTGGTTACAATGGCAAACATGACAAAGTCTTGTGGAGCTTACATTGACATGAAAGGGGAAAGATAAGAAACAAATAAGTCTACATTTGCTGGTGATTGAATGTGTGAAGTGAGGTAAGGAAAATAGAGACTGGTCATGATTTGTTATTTTATATGTTGTCACCAGGGAAGGTGTGAGCATTGATGAGACAGCAGGGAGCTTGATATGAAGGCTCTGGGCTGGAGCTGAGAAAGTAATGGAAGTTTACATCAGATAAGAACTTCTTCATGCTATGCTAAGAAAATTATGGGAAATCCACTGTGTGGGAACGTGAAGTCCCTCTTTTTATTCTTCTTTCCTTTCTCCATCCAGAAAGCATAAATGCTGATGGCACAATCTAGAAAATGCTTCCCTGAAAGTTTTGCAATTTGGCCCTGGTGGCCAGGATCAAGTTAGATTTTAGTACTGGGTGTATACGAAGAATAGCAAAGCAAGGAAGAAAAATTATAGCTACTAAAGTCTCATGTTTCTGAATTTTATCATAATTCATAATGTATGGCTTGAGAAACTCAATCACGCAATTTGAAGATTTCTTGGGCCCCAAATCAAATTAGATATCTATTGTCAGTAAGGAAGTTTTCTCCATTTTTTGGGGTCCCATAGTCTTAGCTGGAGAAGGAAATGGCAACCCACTCCAGTGTTCTTGCCTGGAGAATCCCAGGGACGGGGGAGCCTGGTGGGCTGCCGTCTCTGGAGTCACAGAGTCGGACATGACTGAAGCAACTTAGCAGCAGTTTTAGCTATATGAACAAAGCAATAATAATGATGATAACCACATGAATGCCTTGCATCTGGTTAGTGATTTACAGTTCTCAATGCCCTTTTCTTAGCATTATTATTTATTTCTTACAAAACCCAGCAGGCAGGGAGCATACCAACAATACCATTTTATACATGATAAAATTGAGGTTCCTAAAAGTAAACGTTGTTCAATGACTAGTCAAAGTCATATTTGTAGAAAGTGGTGGAGCCAGAATTAAAACACAGACCTTATTCTTGGTTCAATGGTTCCATGTATGGTGCGCATGGCATTTTGAAGAGATGACACTACTGGAAAGTGTACACTCAGGGGAAAATGTCAAGTCAATAAGCAGCTTTCTCCTCTGGTGATACCAAGCACCATTTCAAAGTCAAGTACCTCAACTCTCCTGCATAAGGTTGAGTTCCATACTTATCTTCGAAATTCTCTTCATGGCCTGAAAGGTGAGAGGGCAAGTCAGAGTTCATAATCTGATTGTGTCACTCACCTTTCTAATGATCATCTTCAGATTCCCATTACCTTTTCTTCCAGAATAACTATTTCATCTCTATGAAAGTAGAACTACCAGCCTTTTCTCTCCCACTCCCACACAGGAAAAGGAAAACATTAAACTTAATAACGGTCTCAATGAAGAAAAGTATATTACTCTCTGTTTCCCCCCCCCCCAAGATCTTCCCCTTTATCTACATACTCAAATCTCACAGATCTTCAGAAAAAAAAAAATCTACTTGATTTTCACCCTTCTTCAAATTACTTTCCACTCTCTCTGATTCTCACAGCTAAATTTCTTTCAAAATGTTTTATTCTCTGTCTCTTTTATTTTTCCTCACTCTGTTCTCCCTTTAATCTATCATTAAATATTGTAAGTTTCGCGGTTCAGATCGCCTTACTTCTCTCCATCTGTTGGGACTACCCTAGCTTCCGCTCTTTTATCTCTTTCACTGAATGCAGCCTCTCGCTGGCGCTCCTGTCACCAGCTTCTTCCTCATTGCATCTGTCCTCACTTTGCCATAGAATGATCTTCCCAGTCCAAATGGATCATGACAGTCTCCATTGCAAAGAATCCTCTGTTGACTCTTCGTAACCCGCAATATGTAATCCGAGTTCCTCAGCTTGGCACGCAAGACTCTTCACAAGCTGATCCAGACCTCCTTTTCAAGCTTTATTTCCTGCCTCCATCTTTCTTCTTCCTTTCAAGGCTCCACGCAGGTGCAAATGCTCTTCCCTCTGCCTGGGAAATACTCATTCATCCTCTAACACCCAGCTCAAGGGTCACCATCTCTCATCCTCCTGTGGAATTTCAAAGTATTTTGATTATACCCTCTTTCAGCAGTTCTTGCCATATGGCATGACCAGTTTACACTTTATGTATCCTTCTCCCTGACTATGCTGTGGTGAGTTCACTGCCTGGCACACCAAAAATTTAGGTCCGTCATAAATTTTTCAGTCTATATTGATAGGACTATAGAAATGCTTGAATGGAGTCAGGGAATTAGGAAACTTTATTGCATAAATATCAACATATACATCCTTTTTTCACCACAAGGGAAGAAAAGGTTCAATTGTACAATCAATAACTTACATAAAAGTGTGTGCCCCGTGTGTATATGCCTTTGCCCTAGTAACTATTCCCTAGGTGTATTTCAACTACTGTAGCTTTAACAGCTGTCATACATGTAAATATTGTAATAAATTTAAGCTTGCAGTTTTATGGCATGAAAGTGAAAATGAAAAATTCCAGTGAAACACGAGACTGCAGCAGTATCAGAGGCTAAACATTACAGATCGTATCACAAGATGTAAAACCATATAAAGTAGTGAACCTTTTTTGACCTCTGACAAAAATGTACCATTAAGGGACTAATAACTCATAGTTTTTATAATTAAAAGATAGAAATATACCACCAACTGTGAATTTTAGCTAATTCTCTATTAAAATAAGGGCAATAACATGAAATATCCAGTAATATTTGCATTGTTATTTCACCCTATTTTCTTGTATTTTCTAATTTGTCTGTAATGGGCATATATTATTTTAACAATGGGACAACAAAATAAAACCTAGCATACTTACATAACTCTAGACCAAAGAAAAGTTAAATTAAGAAATGGTTCGATGTAGTTTTTAGCTGCTTATATTAGAGATTTCTTTGGATTTAGTAGACTTTAAGTTTTCATTTTTATTAAATGACAATTTGGTTTGTTGTGATTTTGTTTATTTTAAAATTATTTTTATTTGTGATGGTAACTTTGCCACATAGAAAACACAATTATTAAGGCTTGTTTCCAGATTCTTTTTCTAGATTTCTTTCATCTGCTTTTTGCCTTTAACCTAGGCCATGCTGAACTTTCCTAGTGGCTCAGATGGTAAAGAATCTACTTGCAATGTGGGACACCTGGGTTCAATCCCCAGGTTGGGAAGATCCCATGGAGAAGGGACTGGCTCTCCACTCCAGTATTCTGACCTGGAGAATTCAGTGGACAGAGAAACCTGGCAGGCTATATAGTCCTCAGGGTTGCAAAGAGTTAGACATGACTGAGTGAATTTCACTGCTACTGCTCCTCTGTCTTTATGCTTCTATATTATGTTTTTAATAACGAGAATTTCTTGTCTTTTTATTTTTCTGGACACATGAATTTGAGAAATTCTCACTGAGATTCCCACTATATTGATACTATAGCTAGAACCCAATTTGAGGAAAGTTGCCTTTTTCACATTAAGGATCTTATCTATCATTGTAGAAAGATTTCCTTTTTAAGATGAAAAATATGGTAAAGAGGTTAAAGACAAGTTCAATTAAGCCAAGATTTCAAAGGAAGTTTTAGATAAATGCCTGATTTCTGGATCCAAGGCCAAAATGTCAATCTCTCCATTGCCCATTCCTATACAACTGAACATTTTCTTACTGCACATATATTCTTCATGATAAAAATGATTTTGTCTGCTTTCAACTCTTAATTGTGTATGCCATAGATTCAGATGACTTGTATAATTTTTTGACTACATATGTAATGTACTGTGCCTGGAAAATTCAATTTAGCTTTCATTTAAAAGGTGAAGAAAACATTATGTATCTTATGATACAGAAGGGAGATTACCAGAGGGAAAAGGAAAATGATCAGATTAAGCTAATCTCATAACTCTCTTCTTTAAACAGGGGTAAACTAAACCCAAAGGCATTCAGATTCACATGCCAATTTTCTTCTTGATCCTAGACAGTTAAAAGTCATGAGCTCCTCATATAAGGTTGGCTTCATGAAGGAAACCACAGTGAATCTATTATGTGAGAGCTCTTATTTCAGGATGTTGCTGCTAGAATCCCTTAGAGTTTTTCCTGTAACCTTGAGCCCTCCCTCTAGACTTCATTCACCAGTCACACACAACTATGTATATCATATATTACAAAGTGAAACTTAAAAATTTTTCAATTAGATTATGAAACAGTATTTAAAAAAATATTTTTAGAGATTCTTCCCACCAAACTTTGTAGTTACTGGCTTTATTTATGGCTGTATGAAACAACTGCGATTCTTAAGATAATTTTCAATGAACTTCAGCTTTGGCCATTCTGTCACCATGCTAGCACAAATATTTGGCTGTTCGTTTGATTATTTATAAAGGCTAGATTGCAGTCTGTGAATTTGCCACTGCATTTTTTTCTTTTTTATTGGATGTTTTGGAAGTATTATAAGAAAAACAGAGCATAGAAATAATGAAAAATGTGGTATCTGATGAAAATATGGTAGTTTAAATCTTACTATTTCCCAAACATGAATTTACCTATAATTAATTTCCTTTTCATTTGGGCAAAATTGCTTCCTGCTGCTGCTGCTGCTGCTGCTGCTGCTAAGTCGCTTCAATCATGTCCGACTCTGTGCAACCCCATGGACTGCAGCCCACCAGGCTCCCCTGTCCCTGAGATTCTCCAGGCAAGAACACTGGAGTGGATTGCCATTTCCTTCTCCAATGCATGAAAGTGAAAAGTGAAAGTGAAGTCGCTCAATCGTGTCCGACTCTTAGCAACCCCATGGACTGCAGCCCACCAGGCTCCTCCGCCCATGGGATTTTCCAGGCAAGAGTACTGGAGTGGGGTGCCATTGCTTCCTGCTGCTGCTGCTGCTGCTAAGTCACTTTAGTCATGTCCGACTCTGTGTGACCCCATAGACGGCAGCCCACCAGGCTCCCCTGTACCTGGGATTCTCCAGGCAAGAACATTGGAGTGGGTTGCCATTTCCTTCTCCAATGCATGAAAATGAAAAGTGAAAGTGAAGTCACTCAGTTGTGTCTGACCCTCAGCGACCCCATGGACTGCAGCCTACCAGGCTCCTCCGTCCATGCTTCCTAGTCCCTAACAAAAGAGTTGACATTAGGATACTGGTGGTTCAAATGGTAAAGAATCCTCCTGCAATGGGAGAGACCCAGGTTCAGTCCCTGGATTGGAAAGATCCCCTGGAGAAGGGAATGACAACCTACTCCAGGATTCTTGCCTGAAGAATTCCATGGACAGAGGAGCCTGGGGGGCTACAGTCAACGGGATTGCAAAGAGTTGGACATGACTGAGCAACTAACACTTTCACAGGAGAACAAATACTGGAATTTTTCAGGAAAGAAAAATTCTTTCTCAAGTGGAATTGTGTGTGTGCTCAGTAGCTCGGTCATGTCTGACTCTTTACAACTGTCGCCTGCAAGGATCCTCTGTCCATGAAATTCTCCAGGCAAGAATACTGGAGTGGGTAGCCATTCCCTGCTCCAGGGTATCTTCATAACCCAAGGACTGAATCCATGTCTCCTGCATTGCAGGCAGATTCTTTATCATCTGAGCCACGAGGGAAGCCCCAACTATATTAAATCACCTCATAACGACGATCTTTTTTATTCCTCCACTCTTGCAGGAGTGCGATAATTGCAACTCTTTTGAGAAAAGTTGCCTTCACTTATTTGATTGTGTTTTGTGATTATATCCTATAACCTTTGTGCCTGCCTGTCAAGTACCGATTATTTACGGCGGGTCAGTCCATGGGGAGATCTTGGACTTTAATTTAAGAACAAGGAAGCATTTTAAGACAATATATGCAGCTTAAAAAGATCATTTTTTCTGGGGGCAAAATGGATTGAAGGACACAAACTAGAGACAAGGAAGAAAGACAGTAAGAAGCTTATTGCAATAATCCAGATGGGAGGTTATGGTGGCTTGAGTCAGGTGTCCAGCCCACAGTGGGACACACAGAATTGCTCTTTGTAGTAACTCTCTAGAAAGTGGAAATATTCAGAGTCATCTGCATAAAAGTAGTGATTGAAGTTGTGGAAGTAGAAGGGTTTTCCAAGAAAAAAAAAAAGAAGAGAGCTAAGTACAGAACCAAAAGGAATGCTAAATTTGAAGGAAAGGATCAGAAAGAGACATGAGATCAAGAGCAAAGTACTGAAGAGAACCAAGTAGTGACTAGTGGATAAAGCATTGATGTATTAACTAAGACAAACTTTGTAGAATTCTCTTTGACAATCTTCCCTGCTGGTAGTATAGGCATCTTTTCTTGCATTTTATTGCTTATCTGTGAAATCTTCATGAATGTAGAGATTAACTTTGCAAATCTCATCTAAAATAGGCAGAAACTGAATTTTGTATAACTATACTACACAGCTGAAGTACAAAAAGAAGAAACTAAAGACTGGGAATTTAAAAAGTAATAATTAAGAAGAAAGAATGCAGAAGGAGATAATGGCAGGAAAAAAGTATAGTCTTAAGTTGGTTGAGATGAGGGATACTAAACATATTCTCTAGAGTTTTTTTCAAGATGGCAGCTGTAAAGGAAGAGCTTTCTCTGACTTCCCAGCTGCGATGAATTACATACTCTCAGGTACTTCGTGATTCCCTATTATAGCATTCCTCAAAATTGGAATAAAATGTAATTATGTAATTCATTCATCAAAGTCTGCCCCCTTCCCAGGATGGAATATAGGTATCTAGAAGTCAAGGACTGAATCTGTATCTGATACATGAAACAAGCTTATTAAATAGTCATTGGCTAAATGAAGGAGGACAAAGTTCCATATGAAAAGTGCTGAAAGAAAAAGTCTGAGATGAGAAAAGGTGAAATAAGGAGAGGTGGCAATTGGAGCTCAGAACACAGGAGTCAACAACTGTCAAAACTAAAAAAAAAAAGAAAAAACCCTACAAAAACCACTAATCAGAGGGTGGCCATATGTCAAGGTTTGCCTACCACATTCCTAGTTGACACCTGTTATCTTAGTATAATTGGTAAAATCCCCATTTCATTCTCAAAAGTGTTTCAGTCTTTGTGATAAATAACACCATCATCTTGACTAGATATTTGAGTGAAATATCACATAAAGAAAAAAGTATACTCATATACATATAAACTAAATGACTCTATATGTATTTCATTCAAGGTGAAAGTATATGGTAAGTAAACTATGATAAATAGAAACTAGCATAACAAACCAATTGTTTATAAAATTTAAGATGACTTGGATTTCATTGATCATCTCTATTTGGCTGTCACCAATACTTTAGTTCAAGTATATAAAATTGCTCAGAAAGTCCTGATTTCATTTTCTGAAAATACTATTTTCCCCATGATGCAATGGGATTTTTAGGAGCCTAACTGTGCTTTTAATGGAAGGCACCATCACACTCGTCTGCCCCTTCAAACAGCTGTGTGTAAACTCCATTCTTGAACACCAACCCCCTAAATTTGCAAAGCCTTTGGAATCCTTTGGATCAAAGCATCTTTTAACTGTGCATTTCTATTATTAATTTGGATGTGAGTTTGAAAGTTTGCCTGGTGGGTGGAATTGAATTGCACTGCTGATTTTATTAAGCTGATCAAACCTCAGTATCTTGTAGTAATTCTTTTCTATCTACTGTTCAGGATAAACAGATGCTCAAACTAATCCCAGTAAATACCAAGTAATAACTTTTCATTTCAGTGCAGGCCATGACAGGCACAGGTGAGGAGAGCTAACCATTCACAGGCTGTCCTGCTGTTCAAAGCAGCCAGCGATCTCTCTAGAATCTTGCCGTTATTACTGCAACAGATGCCCCAGTGTGGGGGATACTTGGAATTTTTCCTTGTCTGGAGAAGCTATAATATCTTATTCATTTTATATCCTGGTATGTAGTAGTTGCTCATTATAAAATATTGAAGAGTGACCAATGAACATATTCCTTGGCATTGTTTTCAATTTTGTTTAGCAATTTTTTTTACACAATTTAGCTAAATGTATATAGTGTGGCACTAGAGAGCCTTTAAAAAATACTGAAAAAAATGTAAAACAAAAATAAAATATTTATTAAAATGATAAGATTTTTATTCACTTGTTTCCCCTAAAAAGGATTTGAGAGGGCTTATAATGAAAGTCATTTATCAACTGCTTTAAGAATTAAATGAAGTCATATTTTTGGAAATTGTTCTTGGTTTGACAAATTTTAATAATTACTATAACAATAATAATCATTGTTTTCATTATTATTTTTATCATGGTAATCTGTTGCCAAGACTATTCATCATTTATTTATCTGGCTTATTACTCAACACATAACTGTTACTTTTTTGTGTATTACACATAAGAAACAATCTACCTTTTTTTGGTTCAAACTCTGTCTTTATGATTTTCATCTCTACTTTAAGTGGACAAGCATCTTTAAAAAAAACTCTTGCTAATACTATAATAATAAACGTTCTCTACCTACCTTGTGTTTATGAATGTGTGAAATGAGCTGAAACATTTTGTAAATAGCAATGTACTAAATAGACTAGAGTTTTCATGGTGTCCAGAAGAAAGCGGGTGCTCAAGAAATACTTGTGGATTATAGATGGAAGGGAATATTGTATATTACTATAATATATTTGCATTTTCTGTCATCCAAACTTTCTAGTGCTTGTTCAACTACACACTGGACATATCTACTTGAAGTCCCCAGACTCAATATCCATCATGATATTCTTGTAAGTGTGTGGGGCCCTATTTAAACTTCTTTGCCACAGTATTTTACATTTAATAGGAGCTTCTACTACATGAATGATAGCTACCTCCTAGGATATATCTCAGTTTTACAAATGAAGGGTGAAAATATCCTTTTTTGTGTAGGCTCAAATAAATATCCCCGTAGTGCCTTCAAATATAACTCCAAATCTAATAAAGTGTACCATCACCTTCCTGTTGTAGGCTTAGTGATAGCAAAGCTAAAGTGAACAAGGATACCAGGTAGGTCTCTGATCAATGCAAATCATGACTATGAGGTACTAAAAAATTCCTTCTAAGTGCTTGCTTAAAATTCATAGAATTTCACCATTTCTTTTCATTTTATTATTAATGTGGTTTCCAACTTAATTTATGCACATCAATAAAACTGTTTTGAAATATGTATAATCACTAAACAACACTCTAAGTCCTAATGCAAAAACTGACGTTTTCTGGTTCCCTCTACTGTTAATTTTGCAAAATACATCTATCTGTTTTTATCATTGAATTTGGTTGCTTTTCTAAGGTTCTGGAAATATTCAATTCCACCCACCCAAAATATTTCCCCATGAGTTTTAGGCCATCTCTTGGCCACTTTCCTTCAGCTCAATAAAGACTCAGGAACAGTATCTGCATAATCCCCTATCACTACATAAATAGGCAATAAAGAATTTACAGCAAGGGTAAATCTTATGGGGAAAATATTTAAAAGATCATTAAAGTAATTATTCCCTGGAAATCAAGGTAATTATTTTAAAATCAGATTTCTAGAATCAGATGGCTATTAAATGAATATAAAGTTGAGAGAGTTAAGCACAAAGTATGTCTTTGACATGGCATTTAGCAGTCTTTCAAAAAGGTGGCTTAGACTCCGTTGTGAAGTCATATAGATGAAATGACGTACATTGTGTCACTAGGTTTACCATTGGGCAGAAGACAGTGGTATACAACTCTACTCTGATCTGCTTGACTTACTCTCAGTTGTTGGTCAAGTCAAACTTCTTTATAGCTAAGTTTTTAGGTTTTTTGGTTTTTATTGTGCTTGTTATCCATTCAGGGAAGCTCTAGCTGAGGAAGAAGAAACCTAACCTCGTTCACTAACTCAGTAACTACATAATTCCCACCCCAGCTCTACAGATTGCAGACCCTTCAGACAAATGCATTTGTGTCCTTAACAACCAGGAATCTGTGACACCATGGAAGGCCCCAGAGTAACTCTCACCATTGTAAATAACCTTTTGTGCTAAGATTGTAAGAGTATGGGACACTAAGCAGCCACGTCTTTCTCATTGGTGTAAAGACTTAATGAATCAGGAATGTTAAATAAGGAAGGCACTTGGGAAATACGTACTAGCCATATTATCAGTTCAGTTCAGTTCACTAAAGTCGCTCAGTCGTGTCTGACTCTTTGCAACCCCATGAATCGCAGCACGCCAGGCTTCCCTGTCCATCACCAACTCCCGGAGTTCACTCAGACTCACGTCCATCGAGTCAGTGATGCCATCCAGCCATCTCATCCTCTGTCGTCCCCTTCTCCTCCTGCCCCCAATCCCTCCCAGCATCAGAGTCTTTTCCAATGAGTCAACTCTTCGCATGAGGTGCCCAGGGTACTGGAGTTTCAGCTTTAGCATCAGTCCTTCCAAAGAAATCCCAGGGCTGATCTCCTTCAAAATGGACTGGTTGGATCTCCTTGCAGTCCAAGGGACTCTTAAGAGTCTTCAACACCACAGTTCAAAAGCATCAATTCTTCAGTGCTCAGCCTTCTTCAAAGTCCAACTCTCACATCCATACATGACCACTGGAAAACCATAGCCTTGACTAGGCAGAACTTTGTTGGCAAAGTAATGTCTCTGCTTTTGAATATGCTATCTAGGTTGGTCATAACTTTCCTTCCAAGGAGTAAGTGTCTTTTAATCTCATGGCCGCAATCACCATCTGCAGTGATTTTGGAGCCCCCCAAAATAAAGTCTGACACTGTTTCCACTGTTTCCCCATCTATTTCCCATGAAGTGATGGGACCAGATGCCATGATCTTTGTCTTCTGAATGTTGAGCTTTAAGACAACTTTTCCCCTCTCCTCTTTCACTTTCATCAAGAGGCTTTTGAGTTCCTCTTCACTTTCTGCCATAAGGGTGGTGTCATCTGCATATCTGAGGTTATTGATATTTCTCCCGGCAATCTTGATTCCAGCTTGTGTTTCTTCCAGTCCAGCATTTCTCATGATGTACTCTGCGTATAAGTTAAACAAGCAGGGTGATAATATACAGCCTTGAGGTACTCCTTTCCCGATTTGGAACCAGTCTGTTGTTCCATGTCCAGTTCTAACTGTTGCTTCCTGACCTGGATATAGGTTTCTCAAGAGCCAGGTCAGGTGGTCTGGTATTCCCATCTCTTGAAGAATTTTCCACAGTTTATTGTGACCCACACAGTCAAAGGCTTTGGCATAGTCAATAAAGCAGAAATAGATGTTTTTTCTGGAACTCTCTTGCTTTTTCAATGATCCAGCGAATGTTGGCAATTTGATCTCTGGTTCCTCTGCCTTTTCTAAAACCAGCTTGAACATCTGGAAGTTCACGGTTCACATATTGCTGAAGCCTGGCTTGGAGAATTTTGAGCATTACTTTACTAGCATGTGAAATGAGTGCAATTGTGCAGTAGTTTGAGCATTCTTTGGCATTGCCTTTCTTTGGGATTGGAATGAAAACTGACCTTTTCCAGTCCTGTGGCCACTGCTGAGTTTTCCAAATTTGCTGGCATATTGAGTGCAGCACTTTCACAGCATCATCTTTCAGGATTTGGAATAGCTCAACTGGAATCCCATCACCTCCACTAGCTTTGTTCATAGTGATGCTTTCTAAGGCCCACTTGATGTCACATTCCAGGATGTCTGGCTCTAGGTGAGTGATCACACCATCATGATTATCTTGGTCTTGAAGATCTTTTTTGTACAGTTCTTCTGTGTATTCCTGCCACCTCTTCTTAATATCTTCTGCTTCTGTTAGGTCCATAGCATTTCTGTCCTTTATCCAGCCCATCTTTGCATGAAATGTCCCCTTGGTATCTCTAATTTTCTTGAAGAGGTCTCTGGTCTTTCCCATTCTGTTGTTTTCCTCTATTTCTTTGTATTGATTGCTGAAGAAGGCTTTCTTATCTCTTCTTGCTATTCTTTGGAACTGTGCATTCAGATGCTTATATCTTTCCTTTTCTCCTTTGCTTTTCACTTCTTTTCACAGCTATTTGTAAGGCCGCCTCAGACAGCCATTTTGCTTTTTTGCATTTCTTTTCCATGGGGATGGTCTTTATCCCTGTCTCCTGTACAATGTCATGAACCTCCATCCATAGTTCATCAGGCACTCTTATCTATCAGATCTAGTCCCTTAAATCTATTTCTCACTTCCACTCTATAATCATAAGAAATTTGATTTAGGTCATACCTGAATGGTCTAGTGGTTTTCCGTACTTTCTTCAATTTAAGTCTGAATTTGACAATAAGGAGTTCATGATCTGAGCCACAGTCAGCTCCTGGTCTTGTTTTTGTTGACTGTATAGAGCTTCTCCATCTTTGGCTGGAAAGAATATAATCAATCTGATTTCCGTGTTGACCATCTGGTGATGTCCATGTGTAGAGTGTTCTCTTGTGTTGTTGGAAGAGGGTGTTTGCTATGACCAGTGCATTTTCTTGGAAAAACTCTATTAGTCTTTGCCTTGCTTCAATAATAATTGCCCTGCTAATTATTAGAGAAATACAAATCAGAACTACTATGAGATATCATCTCACACAAGTAAAAATGACTATGATAAAAAAAAATACACAAACAATAAGTTCTGGAGAGGGTGTAGAGAGAAGGGAACCCTCCTCCATTGTTGGTAGGAAGGTAAATTGGTATAGCCAGTATGGAAAGCAGTATGGAGGTTCCTTAAAAAAACAAATATAGAGCTACCATATTATCCTATGATCCCACTCCTAGGCCTATATCTGGAGAAAATCCTGGTCCAACAGGATCCAGGAACTGCACTGTTCACTGCAGCACTTTCCACAATCACCGCAACATGGAAGCAACCTAAGTGTCCATCAACAGAGAAATGGATCCATGGCGGATTCATGTTGATGTATGGCAGAACCGATACAATATTGTAACGTAATTAGCCTCCAATTAAAATAAATAAATTTATATTTAAAGAAAAAAACAGAGGAATGGATAAAGAAGGTGTGGTATACGTACACAATGGAGTACTATTCAGCCATAAAAAGAATGAAATAATGCCATATGCAGCAACATGGATGAACCTAGCAATTGTCATACTGAGTGAAGTCAGACAGAGAAAGAAATATTTATGATATTGCTTATATAGGGAATCTAAAAGGAAATGATACAAATGAACTTACTTACAAAACAGAAACAGACATAAAGGCGTAGAGAAGGAATTTATGGTTACCAGAGGGGAGAGGTGGGTAGGGGGAAGGGATACTGATGGCCAAGGGGCGTCTGCTTGGGATTGACATGTACACACTGCTATATTTAAAATGGATAACCAATGAGGACCCACTGTATAGCACAGAATACTCTGTTCAATGTTATGTAACAACCTACATGGGGAAAAAATTTGAGAAAGAATAGATACATGTACATGTATAACTGAATCACTTTGCTGCACAGCTGAGACTATCATGTAATTGTTAATCAGCTATACTTCAATATAAAATAAAAAGCTTAATAGATATATAAAAGTGGATATGTCATAAAATACAAAAAAAAAATGCATATAAAGAACTATCTTTAACTGAAATCTTTGCATAATTGTCTTAATCAAAGCTTACTATAGATAAGTTATTACAATATGGAAACCTCTGTGACTATATTGTAAACTGAATTGGCTAAATGCAAGAATGAAAAAGTGATTGATGATATGCAAACTCTGAATTATATGTGCTAATAGGATGAATCTATGCTTAAACGTTATGCCAACACTTCACTCTGTTATTTCAAATCTCTTTGTTTATAAAACTACTTCCTGTTAAATGTAGCAAAATTTCTGTTTTAAAAAATGCATGGAAAAGATAAATGGAGAGCAATACACTAAAGTACTAATGGTATAAGGCCATGGATAATTATTTTGTTTCTAATTATAAATAAATATTATGAGCATACGAGCACATTTTACTTTTGCAGCCAGAACACAATATCCTCCACCAAAGAGCAAAGACTTGGCACCTCCTCTGACCCCACCGGCACTGCTCCCTGATGGTCATTAAGGTGGTAAAAGAGGCAAATGGACAATTTCACAGACATCCCAGATGTCTGAGATGCAAACTCTAAAAGGAAATTAATCAAGATTTGATATACTAATAACATTTTGAATACCTTTCATATCTTTTCACATTATTTTTTAGTTAATACTTTATATATTCAACAGAGTTGTAAAGTGAATGAAAGTAACTACAAGATAGAAGGAATTAATAATTTTAAGGACCTGCATGTCATAAGTTTTATGAGTTTGACAGATTCCTACAAACTGGCCAGGAAAACATCCACAAGGCAGGCGACTGGGCAAGTTTCCACTCATTCTGCTTTTCTCACTCGCATCTGGTAATGTGGAAAAAACTACCTTACATTCTTCTGGGGGAATCCTTGCTTTTCTTTTTGGGCATTCCACTATAGAAGTTAGCATAAATAGAAATGATTATCAGAAAAATCAAAGGTTTTAAAGTTTAAAAAATTTTCTCATTGGTACAAATCAAAGTTTGCATCCTTAAAGAGTAAACGGAATGTGAGAATTTGGACTGTGAAGCACTTACATCCAGTAAGGTAGGGTCTGTGATTGGTTTCTATGCAGAATAAACTAGCTAGAGTTGAAGGGGAAGGCGCAAGAGGGTCACCTCTTTCCAGACATTCATCAGTAACACAGACCTATTGTGTCAACAGGAAAAAGCGTCAGATTCTGAGAGTGAAAGGGTGTGATCCACATTTCCTTATGTGCAATTGCTTGGAGCCTTTAAAATAATGAAGAAGGCAGTTCATAGGTTATGGTTCATTCTGTCTTTTGAAGAACGGTTCTAAAAACTAAGAAAGCCACACAGGAAAAAAAAAACAAAAAACACTTATGAAACCAAAATATGACCTGTACACACTTAAATTGTCTATTTACTTTTCTCATAATCTTTAAAAGATATAAAAGAATGTTTACATCCTAGCTTCTGGGCATACATACTTTTTCAGGAGTCTTCAAGCAGAAGGAAATATTTTGAAGAACTGTGCATATAATTTGATATGGGATGCATTTAACAGCTGGAAGGATTTCACACTTAGAACCCAATTTATAAAAGTTTGTAGTTGGCATTATTTCAGCTCTAGTCCTGGAAGTCATAATTTCCCAAAGATATTTTTTCTCAATTTGAAAATTATTTACATAAGGAACATATATCATTTCAAAAATGAAGTTATCATAGCTGACTTTGGCCAGGCATAAATGAATAACTTCAAGAAGAGACATCTGAGAATATTATTCAGTTCCACTGAAATCCTACAGTCAATTTCAGTTCTTAATGTTCAAAATTCTTTCTTTGCAAGTAAACAATCTATTCTTTCACATCCCCTAGCAGAATGAAGCCAACTATTTTGTTAAAAAATCAAATACAGAATTTCAATATGATAAATAGCAGTAATAAAGAATAGAAATGAGCCCAATTTTGTTCCAAGTGTGTGTGTGTTCTGGGGGTGGTGTGGGGGATGGTTAGAATAATAATGAGATTAAGATGAAGAGATTCAGAGGACCTGGAGTGGGTTTGTTTTCACTTGTAAGAATAAGGAAGGAAAAGAATGGTAGGAAACTATAGTCAATATCTTGTAATAACCTGTAATGGAAAAGAATTTTTAAAAGAATATATGCATTCTGAATCACTTTCCTTTCAAAGGAAATGTGTTAATGTGAAATTAACACATTGTAAATGAACTATGCTTCAATTAAAAAATGGTAAAAATAATTAAATTTAAAAAATGAAAACAAATGTAGCCCGGGAGACTGACAGCTGGGAAGTAAACACACCCCACACAGCTACTGGTATCATCAGCTGATTTCCTCTGTCCCAAGTCCTGTGCTCCCTGAACCCTGGAAGGTTAACGGACAGTGAGAAAGGGGGACACTGTGTTCTTCCCCTCATAGGCTCTTCTTTGTGAAGCCTCCAAGTTAGAGCTTCCTTTACAGCATCCAGATTTCTCTAGTTTCAAGAAAAGGGACCAAAGCTTGAAGTTCATTTGCAAATTGTAATTTGATGCAGCTCCAAAGAAATTACAAAACTGCAGTAATACAACCATCATCATAAGGCATCAAGTTATCTCATCCTTGCCTGTACTCACTGAACCTTCTCACTTTGGCTCCATAAACTATTTTCTTAAACACTGTTCAGGATTCCATTTTGAACTTCACATTATGAAATAAATTCTGCTTGCTGTCATTTGTTTTAGCAACCATTCAAGTGCTTCCTTTGAAGAAATTTTGAGGTTTTAAAATCTTATGAGAAATACCGCAGTGTGGTGGAAATGGCAGGTATCTGGCAATCAGGCAAAATGTGTCTCGGTGCTGCAATTTACTAGCTGTGTGGTTGAGCAAATTATTATAGCTCTCTGAGATTCAAGTTACTCCTTTGCAAGGTATTGTACTGCTGCTGCTGCTACTAAGTCACTTCAGTCGTGTCCGACTCCGTGCGACCCCATAGATGGCAGCCCACCAGGCTCCGCTGTCCCTGGGATTCTCCAGGCAAGAACACTGGAGTGGGTTGGCATTTCCTTCTCCAATGCATGCAAATGAAAAGTGAAAGTGAAGTCGCTCAGTCGTGTCCGACTCTTCGTGACCCCATGGACTGCAGCCCACCAGGCTCCTCCGTCCATGGGATTCTTCAGGCAAGAGTACTGGACTGCTGCTGCTGCTGCGTCGCTTTAATCATGTCCAACTCTGTGTGACCCCCATAGACGGCAGCCCACCAGGCTTCCCGTCCCTGGGATTCTCCAGGCAAGAACACTGGAGTGGGTTGCCATTTCCTTCTCCAATGCATGAAAGTGAAAAGTGAAAGTGAAGTTGCTCAGTCATGTCCGACTGAGCGACCCCATGGACTGCAGACTACCAGGCTCCTCCATCCATGGGATTTTCTAGACAAAAGTACTGCAGTGGGGTGCCATTGCCTTCTCCGAGTACTGGACTAGATTAAGGTAAAGATATAGCTGAGTCCCTGTTCACTTGAAACTATCATTGCATTGTTAATTGGCTATACCTCAATACAAAATAAAGTGTTGTTTTTTTTTTTTAGAAAAATGCAGGTACTATGTTTATCGAAACAACCCATGTATAAGTAAACCTGCAGTTCAAGCCCATGTTGTTCAAGGGTCAGCTGTATATTACTGTATCTTTACCTTAGCTGACCCTTGAACAACATGGGCTTAAACTGCAGGTTTACTTATACATGGATTGTTTCTGATAAACATAGTACCTGCATTTTTCTAAAAAAAAAAAAAAAAACTTTATTTTGTATTGAGGTATAGCCAATTAACAATGCAATGATAGTTTCAAGTGAACAGGGACTCAGCTGTGATACTTGCAGAGAAGGGATTCAGCCATATATATACATGTATCCATTCTCTCCCAAACACCCCTCCCATCCAGGCTGCCACATAACATTGAGCAGAGTTCCATGTGCTATATAATAGGTCCTTGCTAGTTATCCATTTTAAATATTGCAGTGTGTACATGTCCATCCCAAACTGCCTAAATATCCCTTCCCCTGGAAATTGTTAATTCATTCTCTAAGTCTGTGAATCTGTTTCTGTTTGGTAAGTTCATTTGTATCATTTGCTTTTAGATTCCACATATACGGGATGCTGTAAGATATTTCTCCTTCTCTGTGTCACTTCACTTGGTATGACACCTTCTAGGTACATCCATGTTGCTGCAAATGGCATTATTGTTACTGTTGTTTAGTTGCTAAGTAGTGTCCAACTCTTGTGCAACCCATGGACTGAAGCCTGCCAGGCTCCTCTGTCCATGGGATTTCTGAGGCAAGAATGCAGGAGTGTGTTGCCATTTACTTCTCCAGGGGATCTTCCAGATGCAAGGATCAAACCTTTGTCTCCTGCATTGGCCGGCAGATTCTTTACCTCTGAGCCACCAGAGAAGCCCCATTGCCCCCAAATGGCATTATGTCATTCTTTTTAATGGCTGAGTAATATTCCATTGTAGTACCTATGTTTTTATTTTACAGATCTTTAAATTAACTAAATGTTGGGGAAAGTTTGTGCTCAATTAGAGATCACAGTATATGAAATCAAAAGAACCAGTGTTTGAGAAATAGACTCACAGACATAGAAACAAACTTATGGTGACCAAAGGGGATAGAGAGAAAAAGGGTGGGTGGGAGAAGAGATAAATTAGAAGTTTGAGATTAACATAAACATACTGCTGCTGCTGCTAAGTCGCTTCAGTCGTGTCCGACTCTGCGACCCCATAGACGGCAGCCCACCAGGCTCCCCCGTCCCTGGGATTCTCCAGGCAAGGACACTGGAGTGGGTTGCCATTTCCTTCTCTTAACCACTGCTGCTGCTGCTGCTGAGTCGCTTCAGTCGTGTCTGACTCTGCGACCCCATAGACGGCAGCCCACCAGGCTCCCCCGTCCCTGGGATTCTCCAGGCAAGCGTACTGGAGTGGAGTGCCATTGCCTTCTTCGCATAAACATACTACTATATATAAAATAGGTAAACAATAAGACCTACTGTATAGCACAGGAAACTATACTCAAAGCCTTTGACTGTGTGGATCACAATAAACTGTGGAAAATTCTGAAAAAGATGGGAATACCAGACCACCTGATCTGCCTCTTGAGAAATTTGTATGCAGGTCAGGAAGCAACAGTTAGAACTGGACATGGAACAACAGACTGGTTCCAAATAGGAAAAGGAGTTTTTTCGTCAGGGCTGTATATTGTTACCCTGCTTGTTTAACTTATATGCAGAGTACATCATGAGAAACGCTGGACTGGAAGAAACACAAGCTGGAATCAAGATTGCTGGGAGAAATATCAATAACCTCAGATATGCAGATGACACCACCCTTATGGCAGAAAGTGAAGAGGAACTCAAAAGCCTCTTGATGAAAGTGAAAGTGGAGAGTGGAAAATTGGCTTAAAGCTCAACATTCAGAAAATGAAGATCATGGCATCCGGTCCCATCACGTCATGGAAAATAGATGGGGAAACAGTGGAAACAGTGTCAGACTTTATTTTTCTGGGCTCCAAAATCACTGCAGATGGTGACTGCAGCCATGAAATTAAAAGACGTTTACTCCTTGGAAGGAAAGTTATGACCAACCTAGATAGCATATTCAAAAGCAGAGACATTACTTTGCCAACAAAGGTCTGTCTAGTCAAGCAAGGCTATGGTTTTTCCAGTGGTCATGTATGGATGTGAGAGTTGGACTGTGAAGAAGGCTGAGCGCTGAAGAATTGATGCTTTTGAACTGTGGTGTTGGAGAAGACTCTTGAGAGTCCCTTGGACTGCAAGGAGATCCAACCAGTCCATTCTGAAGGAGATCAGCCCTGGGATTTCTTTGGAGGGAATGATGCTGAAGCTGAAACTCCAGTACTTTGGCCACCTCATTCGAAGAGTTGACTCATTGGAAAAGACTCATTGGGGGCAAGAGGAGAAGGGGTCGACAGAGGATGAGATGTCTGGATGGCATCACTGACTCGATGGACGTGAGTCTCAGTAATCTCTGGGAGTTGATGATGGACAGGGAGGCCTGGTGTGCTGTGATTCATGGGGTTGCAAAGAGTCGAACACGACTGAGCGACTGATCTGATCTGATCTGATAGTGGAAAAGAATCTGAAAAAATATGTGACTTCTTATGGCGCAGATGGTAAAGAATCTGCCTGCAATACAGGAGACCTGGGTTCAGTCTCTGGGTCAGAAAGATCCCCTGAAGAAGAGAATGGCAACTGACTCATTATTCTTGCCTGGAGAAATCCATGGACAGAGGAGCCTGGCAGGCTACAGTCCGTGGGGTCACAAAGAATCAGACATGACTGAGCGACTAACACTTTCACATACCCTTGAAACTAGCACAACATTGTAAATTTTTATTGATACTTCAATAAAAAATTTTTAAAAAACAGTTGATAACCAAATCTCAAATAAAAATAGATTTTTTCATATACAGATATATGTAGAACTGAATCACTTTGCTGTTCACTTGGAAGTAATACAACACTGTAAATTAATTATACTTCAGTTAAACAACAACAGAAAAAGAAGAACTAATGTTTTAGCCTGATTCTATCCAAATAGTTTCAGCTTCTGCCTTAGGAGATACTTACCAGTTTCTTTGCTTTTGAGGCAGAGATAACAACATTTGAATTTTCAACTGTGTGGGGGTCAGTACCCCAACCCCTACATGGTTCAAGGGTCAACAATATATATTTCATATATGTGACATACATATCCATAGGATAGAACCTGGAATAACACAAAAGAATAATGAATTTTCTATAAATCAATGTTTCTAATCCTTTGTCTCATCAATGCTGCATCAGGCATTCAAGTTTTATAAGTGCCTACAGAACTATAAAAATAATCTACAATTTTATTTTAGCATTTAAAAAGCTGGCTGTATGTGTTACTGTAGCTCTTATTTTGAAAGAAATGAGGCAATAGAACTAAAGCAAACAGATCTATGTGAATTTTATTCCAATTGTTGAAAGCACTGTATAAATTATATAAAAGAAGTGTTGTAAAAGAAATATTAATAATAGTCCTGTAGTATTACTACCTAAAAGAAGTAGTATAAAAATAATCTAAAAGATACATTTCTTAAGGAAAACTGAATATGGGACCACTGAAACCCTGTTTGATTGCAGAGTAGGGTTTTTATTGTTTTCTTGTTGGTTTTATGCCTGAAGCCCGGTTCCATTTATGAATTATGTTGAATATCATGGAAAGTATAATTATTCTATATCCCGAATCTGCCCTTTTGCCACAGGCACAAAACTGAAGGCCTAGCAGATTTCAAAATATTCTCTTATCTGCCACTCACTTTAAACAAGATCTCTGGCCACAGGCCTATTTAGATACATGGAAATCTGCTGTGCCCCTAGTGGTGTTCTAGCTAACTCCTGGCCTGCTACCACAGGCTGCACCGTGAAAACAAGTTTACACAAGATTACAAAATCTGCTTATCCCTGTTTTGTTTTAACACCTGTGAAAAAAAATACAAGACTGTCATGTGGCACGCAAAAGGCTCAGGTGTCTCCCTGTTTAGAAGCTGGCAGTCCTGAACAGCAAGAGGAAATCAGGTTGTAATATTAATAAACACCTGCCAGAACTATTATATTCATTGGCTCCATCCCAGCGAACTAATCAACTAAACCTAACAAAACAATTGTCTAAACCCTAAGGCAGGGTGTTACCAACATGGCTCCGAGTCCACCCTGTGATAAATGAGAAGCCAGTGTACTGTACTGTTCTGTAAAGTAGGAGAGCAGAGTGTCTCTCTGAGAAGGCAGTTAAAAATAACGATAGTAATAATAGCACAGTTTCTATGCACCAAGCACCATTGTGGATGGATCCCAGGGACACTGAACTGATGGGAAAATAAACCCTTCTTCTTCATGGAGTGCACGTTCTGGTGGGAGAGACAGGTGAGAAATAATAAGCTCAGTGATCCCCCTTCTTATTACTCTCATCATCATCTCTGCTCATTCCCTCATAGTATTTATCAGTGAGGTGGAGAATCATGGGGATGGGTAGGAAGCACACGGGACAGAGCAAGGACTACTTTAAAATAGATGGAAGACAGAGCCTGCTGAAGAAGAGAAATTTGGACATCTGAAAAAGGAGAAGGAACCAGGACTGATAGAACAGGAGAAGATGGACTTCTCCAAGATAAATGCAGGTGCTCAGAGAGGGGACATGAGAAGGCAAAGGGTCGTAGTCAAACCTATGTATTTCTGACCAATTACAAATATGTTCTCTCCATGACACCAGGTTGAACACCTTCTTTGGAGTAATTTGGACAATTTGGATGACACCACAGACATTTGTCATAATACATTTCTTTCTTTCTGAGGTGTGCTAGCATTTTTTATTAGGCCTTGAACATGTGTGAACATCTCAGATCACGTTCCTCAGGAAGGTGTTGAAGCTCCATAGTGATACTGCATTCTTTCCCAGTTGTTTTTTCCACTTTACATTTACAGGTCATATTACCAAAGCCTTGTTCAATGTAATATTCAAGTGTTTGGTATTTAAAGTAACGTGTTCTGTATAAATCCCATTCCTACACACACATCAAATAATTGAGACAAACACATCCAAATGTGGAGGAGAAAAAGAATAGAAAACTGCAACTTTAGAAAAATAGGGTGCTAGCAAATAGATTTTACTAATTAGATACAATGAGAAGATAAAATAGAAGTTATGTATACTATTAGGTATAAGTTGCTTGAAGACAGGCTCTGTGACCATTTTATCTGTTTCCCAGACTGTTTAGCACAAAGACTTCAACAAACATTTGTTTGAAAAGAATGAAAAACAAGTGACAATGAAGCAACTGATGAGCAGATGCATTCTAAGGAAAGATAATAATAAATTATCCTACTATGTGGACCAAAAGTACACAAAGAGATTCATTAAGATAAAATGAAGGAACCAAAGAACAATTAAACAGTGGCATTGCTCTTTCTTAGAAGAACAGAGCAGATAATAAGCCAGATAATAATATATCTTGTGTGTCAAATAATTGGTATATACATTCATGTTTTGGTATTATGTTAAATGTGTAAGCTTCTACCTCTGCTGAAAGAAAGCTATTACTTTTGCCTATGTGAAGACAGAAGGATAAAAAAACAAGTTTTTAAACTATCGCTACTTGCCTACTGAAGGCTTTTAGCTATGGGCAACTGAAAAAATTAGAAGCTGTGGAAATAGAAAGGAGAGGTTGGAGACCCAAACCTGGTTTCTTTTATAATTCCCAGATGGACTATGAGAACTGAATTAAAGAACTTTGCTGAATTATTCTGCTGGCCTAAGTGAGTCTGGCCAGAGGTTCAGAAACAGAAACACATGGCACAGGGCACGGGGGAGCTGAGACAGGGCTGTGGCTTCACTCACAAGCACCCACGTACTCTCACACAGAAACACACACACACACACACACACACAGGAGGCTTTCTTACTGGTGGGTCAAGAAATTTTTCAAACTCTTCAAATAAGAAAAGACACGCATGGGCACTCTGAATCAGAAATATTTCAAGAACATTCTAAGCATAAATAAGCCATTTTTCCAATGCCATGATTACTTAATGATGCCATCATTTACCATTGTATAAATACATCTGGAAATGAAAGACACTGGTAGTCTGTTATAGCAGCATTACATGCCACCTCTCTAGAATGAATCAAGCAGGTTCAGGCATGAACTGGTTATCATAGTGATTATTTTAATCTACTATTACAATGCTGCTGCTGCTGCTGCTGCTGCTGCTAAGTCACTTCAGTCGTGTCCGACTCTGTGCGACCCCAGAGATGGCAGCCCACCAGGCTCCCCCATCCCTGGGATTCTCCAGGCAAGAACACTGGAGTGGGTTGCCATTTCCTTCTCCAACGCATGAAAGTGAAAAGTGAAAGTGAATTCACTCAGTTGCGTCCAACTCTTTGCGACCCCATGGACTGCAGACTACCAGGCTCCTCCGTCCATGGGATTTTCCAAGCAAGAGTACTGGAGTGGGGTGCCATTGCCTTCTCCGATTACAATGCTAGTAGTGCACAATTCTATTATTTTAACTCATAACATGATAGTATTAAAGGAGCGTTATCACTTACTCAAATAACTACTTGAAACATCAGATCTTAGAAAACGAAATCAGTGTTCAAGGGATCAGGAAACCCATTGTTAATGAAATGTACAATTACGCATATGTTAGAAAATGACTAAAAATTAAAGGCATAAATAGTGACGATAGTCAAACGTGATGATTATGTGATCAAACAAGTATAGTCAAATGTGAGTGGTAGAATCTAGGTGGTGGGTACCTAGGTGTTTACTGTAAAGCTGTGTCAGCTTTGCTGTATGTTTGAAAATTTTCTTAATAGCATAGGAAAAGAAAATTTAGGAACATTCAAAGTGATAACTACGAGGAATGAATTAAGAACACAAAGACTCAGAAGGGTGACTCACTGCTGTGCAGTACCATGGCCCACAAGAGAGGCAGTGTGGTCCACTAGCTAAGAGCACAGTCTTTTGAACTTAAATATTTACTTCAAGAATCCAATATCAGCTCTATTATTTACCAACGGTGTAAACAGGTTGTAGTTGGTTGCTCTGAAAGCCTCTCTTTTAGCATCAGGAAAACGGAGATATTGCCTACTTTACAAAATATAAACACAGAAAAGTCTCAAAGGAATATCAAACATTATTTATCCTTGCCATTATTAACAATTACGAAAACACATCAAAATGCCACCAACAGGGGTAGAAATTAATAAATTAGCTGCAAAAAAATATTAGGCCCTTAAATGATGCATATCAAATGTTAGCGATATGGTTCATCAGTTAAGATGTTTTCGGGTACAAACAATGAAATACTCACATAGAGGTCCAATAGAGATTTTTGCATATCTCACATAACAAGAAGTCAAAATTAAGATGGTTTTATGGCTAGTTAAATGAGCAGCTTAACAAGATCAAGGTGCTGGGGCCAAACTCACTTAGGCCAACAGAATAATTCATCAAAGTTCTTTAATTCAGTTCTAATAGTCCATCAACATCCCTGAGTGGAGCACTGTCATATATCTTGGGGGAAAAGTCCAAAAACAGAACAAAAACTCCAGGCTTATGTTGGTAAGAAAGATGATGGAAATGGCAATTAACATTTGTATGCTATATATGGAAAAATATTAATGATAAAAAAATAAAAAATACACACTGATCACAATAGCTATGTGACATAAAATAACAAGCACCTCTGTGACATAAAAAATTTAAAGCTACCAGGACTTTTTTCTGCAGCAAAGTTTCTACCAAAGTATTCCACACTGAAGTTCACTACTTGGTGTGACTATGCTACAGGCACCTTCAACTAAAAAGGATGGAAGATTTCTAGGAAGCAGGAGATTAACTTCTGAATTACAAATTACTTCTCTGTCAAAATGTCTCTGATAAATCAGAATGTACGTTAATAATGCTTTTGTTCTACATTTGTTTCTTTGGGGTAAATGTTAAATTAATATACTCATTCCTGCTGCTGCTGCTAAGTTTCTTCAGTCATGTCCGACTCTGTGCAACCCCATAAATGGCAGCCCACTAGGCTCCCCCGTCCCTGGGATTCTCCAGGCAAGAACACTGGAGTGCATTGCCATTTCCTTCTCCAATGCATGAAAGTGAAAAGTGAAAGTGAAGAATTAAAGCTTACAAATGCCTGTTGTGATAAAAAATATTTTGACTGCAGTCTGTGCCTTTATTAGTTATATCAAGAATCTGGACATAATGGCTCAGTTTGGTTCAAGCTTTAACCGTAAAGATTTTCTATATGTAAAATGTGATGTTCTGGACCGTTTGATTAATACAAAATTTGGTTTATCATATTGAAAGGGGCTATTTAAAATGTTCTTGAATTATGGTAACGAGACTAAAATTTAGATGGATTATTTTGTTGTTAGATGCTAGAAAGGTGGATGAAATAGGACAAAGTACATATGAAGCATTTTGGATGAAGTTTTACATGAATAGGGAACCAGGCAGCCCTTTGGAAAACATACCCTAGGTCTCCAGCTGATAGTATTTTGTGAGACTTGTATTCAGGCCAAAAATCTTTGAAAGTCCTTAGGGAGCTACAGTACCTAAGTTTCAGCTAATTTAGCCTCATTTAAATGGGGCCATGCTATACATCTTAGGGTCTGGATTTCTTTATTTCCAATTATTTAATGGACTTATTGAAAAACAGTTCCATTTTTAAAATCTTATTTTAAAAAATCCCAAGTGATTTTATTTTTATACTGAAAATAGATGCTACTACATTGAATTAAGTTCATTTCACACCTACAAATATCTACTGAGTTCTTACCATTTGTAAACCCTGTGTCAAGTGAGCTAGAAGACCAAAGAAGCCTAAAACATACCTCTAAAATGCTAAGTAACCTGGAGCTGAGTTAGAAGTAGCCTCAAAAAATTTTTCTCTGAGATGTTTTTCGGTTGAGGATTTTGGTGAAGGGGGAGGGAGTGATGGGGTGGAAATCAAACATCTCTGGATAGAAAATAAAATAGATGTGAGCAGGTAGAAAAAAGGACAGGCATCGTAAGGAGACTTCCACTGTTTCTACATATCTGCATTAGTCAAAAACTTGGCTTAACAATGAACATGTGTTTCTTTATAATAAAGTAATAAACCTTTGTTTTCACCTCAATATTGGTTAACACTAATGATAATTAATCTACACTCATAAACATCATAGAGTTTCCCGGGTGTCACAGTGGTAAAGAATTCATCTGCCAATGCAGCAGACACCAGAGACATAGGCTTGATGCCTGGGTTTGTAAGATTCCCTGGAGAAGGAAATGGCAGTCCACTCCAGTGTTTTTGCCTGGAGATTTCCATGGACAGAGGAGCCTGGTGGGGTACAGCCCACAGGATCGGAAAGAGTGGGACACAATTGAGCACGCAAGCCATAAAGATCATAGAAGTTATATGTACGTTGTTGGCAGCCTTCCAGGTGGCCGCAATGATCCCTGCCTCCTTATCGGTGAAAAAGGGGAAGGTGTAGTCGTTCAGTCCTGTCCAACTCTGTGATCCCATGGACTGGATGGAGCCTGGGACTGTAACCTGCCAGGCTCCTCTGTCCGTGGAACTCTTTAGGCAAGAATACTGGAGTGGCTTGCCATTTCCTTCCTTGGGGGAGCTTCCTGACCCAGGGATCGAACCCAGGCTTCTTGCACTGTAGGCAGGATCTTTACCGTCTGAGTTACTTTAATGGATCCCTGCCTCCTGTCCTGTTCTTGTGTATTCCCCTCCCACATTGTGCTAGGTTAGATCCACACAGCCAACCAAGTATGGCAAAAGGGAAGTACATCACTTCTCAGATTAGATTATGGAAGACTAAGTCTTCCCTCTTGCGATTATCTCTCTTTCTCTCAGTACTTGGTGTGAGGGAAGACAGCTGCCTGCATCATGAGGACACGTGAGCCCTAAACAGAAGTAAAGGTCCAGTGAAGAGGAACTAAGGTCTGCCAGCCACCACAGAGCTTGAAAGCAAATCCTCCAGCTCCACTTTAACATTGAGATGACTGGCAGCCAGTCTCTTGAGTGTAACCTCATATAAGAGCCATCTGAGTCAGAACAACCAGTAAAGCTCAGAAGCCATATGAGATAATAAATGTTTGTTGCTTTAAGCTGTTTGCTGCTGCTGCTAAGTCGCTTCAGTCGTGTCCGATTCCGTGCGACCCCATAGATGGCAGCCCACCAGGCTCCCCGTCCCTGGGATTCTCCAGGCAAGAACACTGGAGTGGGTTGCCATTTCCTTCTCCTTAAGCTGTTTAGTTTTGGGCAATTTTTATGCTGTAATAGATAAATAATACAATGTTCAATGTCATCTTCTATCAGCTATACCAGGATTAATCTCAGTTAGTGGAGAGTTTATTGAACAAATAATTATTGAATATCTGCTACTTTTTAGCTTACCTTGCTCAGATTGTTGACTTTAAAATTTTATTCTGTGTGCTAAGTTGCTTTAGTCATTTCTGACTCTTTGTGGCATTTTGGACTATAGTCCAGCAGGCTCCACTGTCCATGGCATTCTCCAGGCAAGAATACTGGAGTAGGTTGCCATGCCCTCCTCCAGGGCATCCTCCTGACCCAGGGATCGAACCTGCATCTCTTAGGTCTCTTGCATTGGCAGGTAGGTTTTTTACCAGTAGCGCTATCTGGGAAGCAAAAAACAAAGAAAATCATTCTAAGAAGCCCCATTCCTCAAAGGCAAGGATTTTTAATGTATATTTTCCATCTTAGCTATTAACAAGAGCTTGTGGCTCAGCTGGTAAAGAATCTACCTACAATGTAGGTGACCTGGATTCAATCCCTGGATTGGGAAGATCCCCTGGAGAAGGGAAAGGCTACCCACTCCAGTACTCTAGCCTGGAGAATTCCATGGACTGTATAGTTCAAGGGGTCGCAAAGAGTCAGACATGATTGAGTCACTTTCACTTTTCAAGAAATTATTAAAGTGAATCATTTTATGTAATTTGCTCTTTCAAATAAGTTTCTCAAATAAGAGTTTGCTGGATATATAGGTTTGGGATACTTATTAAAATCTATTTTTCTTTGTTATATTATTCTAGATAACATAAAAACTCCCAAACCTTGGTGGCTTAAATCCATCAAACTATTTCTTACTCAAGTAGGCCCAAAGTGGATATCCTGGTAAGTGGGGAGATTTCTGTGTGGTTCTTCAAGTATCCTGGATTCTTTTATTTCATGGATCCTTTGTTGGTCATTTACATCAGGCCAGTAGATTGAAAGCTCAGAAAATTTACTCTTTCCTAATCTTTAGGGCCAGACTGTTGAGACTTAAAATACAGATTCTCTCGTTCAGTTGCCTGTTTTAAACATCAAGAGCATGCTATTAATTTTGTACCTTGTTTTCCTATTATACCAAGTTGAATTTCTTTTTGTTTTGTTGTTGCTGCTGTTTATCTTTAAATCCAAATAGCTCCCCCCAAATCTTAGCAAAACCAATTGGAGTACTAAATTTTTGACACTACTTTTAAAACTAGGTAAGACCAACAGAGTAGTAATAAATTTTTTAAAATCTAATTTTCATAGTTCCTTTCTTTGTATTTAAAGTATAGGTAAACTTGGAATATTAGGTTTAATAGTATATACAAAAATGAATGATTTTCCTCTATATAGCTATTTACATATAAAATCACTCACTTTATATGGAAATCTAAATTATATGAATATATTTTATAAATATTTCTGTGATTAACTTTGATAGTTTAAAGCATAATTGTATTATTAGTAATTACTCATATATGTACATTCACATATATATATATATATATATATATACCTAATACATGTATTTATGTACCCTCCATGTTCTTACACTGATTCATAGACCATATGTTTCATGTGATTCCAACATCAGTCTGTTATTCAGTGAAGGGCCACCAGAGCAAAGACTGCAGATTATAAAATTTTCATAATTTCTTGGCATGAATATTAAAGCTACCCAGGAGTATATTAAATTAGTTACTCTACTACAGAAAACCTTCTTAACTTTTTCCCCTTGAAATAAAGCATTTTTTTTTTTATGTAAAGGAGGCAGGAAATAATCAAATCTCTCCTTTCTGGGCCAACTTTGTAGTTGCATAGTTCATTTCAAATATACTACAGAGGAAGGGAAAATTGATAAATATTGAAATAGAAAATTACAGAAAACTATGAATCCTACATTTTTTTCTAAAGAAATAAGTCAAGTAATTTACAATGATTATGATTTACATGAGAAAGGAAGCAAAACAGCCAAAGAATCTGGATGTGTTCAGTCATAATATGAAAGGTGACCTAATTCAGAATCGTAATGTAACACCCAATGGAATATTTATATTAATACAATGAATAAAAACATAGCATTGAAAATATTACATTATAGAACTTTTCAAATCACCATAAAAATAACCAAATCAGTTTATGTCTTTCTCTGTGAGGACTAGGCTTCATTAAACTCTGAAAAAAATCTTACTTTGGGAATAATATATTAATTTTTTTGTCATGGAAATTTAGTAATGTCTGTAATAACCTCCATAATCCATTAGTCTGAGAACTAGATAGAAAAATATGAAAGAACCTGAGATTCAGTTCTTCCTATTTTTATATATTTTACTAAGATCATTGAAAAAGCAAGAGAGTTCCAGAAAAACATTTATTTCTGTTTTATTGACTATGTCAAAGCTTTCGACTGTGTGGATCACAATAAACTGTGGAAAATTCTGAAAGAGATGGGAATACCAGACCACCTGACCTGCCTCTTGAGAAAACTGTATGCAGGTCAGGAAGCCTCAGTTAGACTGGACATGGAACAATAGACTGGTTCCAAATAGGAAAATGAGTATGTCAAGGCTGTATATTGTCACCCTGCTTATTTAATTTATATATAGAGTACATCATGAGAAACGCTGGGCTGGAAGAAACACAAGCTGGAATCAAGATTGCCAGGAGAAATATCAATAACCTCAGATATGCAGATGACACCACCCTTATGGCAGAAATTGAAGAAGAACTAAAGAGCCTCTTGATAAAAGTGAAAGAGGAAAGTGAAAAAGTTGGCTTAAAACTCAACATTCAGAAAACTAAGATCATGGCATCTGGTCGCATCACTTCATGGGAAATAGATGAGGAAACAGTGGAAACAGTGGCTGACTTTATTTTTTTAGGCTCCAAAATCACTGCAGATGGTGATTGCAGCCATGAAATTAAAAGATGCTTACTCCTTGGAAGGAAAGTTATGACCCAACTAGACAGCATATTAAAAAGCAGAGACATTACTTTGACAACAAAGGTCCATCTAGTCAAGGCAATGGTTGTTTCAGTAGTCATGTATGAATGTAACAGTTGGACTATAAAGAAAGCTGAGTGCCAGAGAATTGATGCTTTTGAACTGTGGTGTTGGAGAAGACTCTTGAGAGTCCCTTGGACTGCAAGGAGATCCAACCAGTCTATCCTAAAAGAGATCAGTCCTGAATATTCATTGGAAGGACTGATGTTGAAGCTGAAACTCCAATACTTTAGCCACCTGATGTGAAGAGCCAACTCATTTGAAAGGTCATTTGAAAGGACCTGATGTTGGGAAAGATTGAAGGCAGGAGGAGAAGGGGACAATAGAGGATGAAATGGTGGGATGGCATCACTGACTCAATGGGCATGAGTTTGGGTAAACTCCAGGAGTTGGTGATGGACAGGGAGGCCTGGCATACTGCAGTTCATGGGATCACAAAGAGTCAGACACAACTGAGCAACTGAACTGAACTGAAGATCATATAAGATGCAAATCTATATGCATTTTATCTACATAAAATAAAGTATAAAAACAGGCTTCCACATCTGATACTTAGAATTTTAAGATAAAATGGAACCTTTCTCTTAAATACACAGCTAAAGCACACCCCCCCAAAAAAGGGAGGGGAGGATTTCCTGCATGCTGGAAATAAAATGAAAATTGAACATCTGAATGGTCATCTCATGAGCTGATGTCGTAACTGCTACAGTCTAGGATGATAATGCAAAATGATAAAACAGTAAGATATATAATCCCCATAAGATTCAGAAGTCATAGTAAACAGCATATTTACAGCAGACCCTAATAACATAAATAATATTAATAAAAACAATATGATAGGGTATGGAGATACCCCACATGCCCATGAATAGTATGAAAAGGTAAAAAGATAGGACACTGAAATATGAACTCCCCAGGTCGGTAGGTGCCCAAAATGCTACTGGAGATCAGTGGAGAAATAAATCTGGAAAGAGTGAAGAGACAGAGCCAAAGCAAAAACAACACCAAGTTGAGGATATGACTGGTGATGGAACCAAGGTCCGATGCTGTAAAAAGCAATATTTCATAGGAACCTGGAATGTCAGGTCCATGAATCAAGACAAATTGAAAGTGGTCAAACAAGAGATGGCAAGAGTGAATGTTGACATTATGGGAATCAGCGAACTAAAATGGACTGGAATGGGTGAGTTTAACTCAGATGACCATTATATTTACTATTGTGGGCAGGAATCCCTTAGAAGAAATGGAGTAGCCATCATAGTCAACAAAAGAGTCTGAAATGCAGTACTTGGATGCAGTCTCAAAAATGACAGAATGATCTGTTTGTTTCCAAGGCAAACCATTCAATATCACAATAATCCAAGTCTATGTCCTGACCAGTAATGCTAAAGAAGTTGAAGTTCACCGGTTCTACGAAGACTTACAAGACCTTTTAGAACCAACACCCCAAAAAGATGTCCTTTTCATTATAGGGGACTGGAATGCAAGAACAGGAAGTCAAGAAATATCTGGAGTAACAGGCAGATTCGGCCTTGGAGTACAGAATGAAGCAGAGCAAAGGCTAACAGACTTATGCCAAGAGAATGCACTGGTCATAGCAAACACCCTCATCCAACAACACAAGAGAACACTCTACACATGGACATCACCAGATGGCCAACACCGATTGGTGGTTGAATATATATATATATATAATCAGATTGATTATATTCTTTGCAGCCAAAGATGGAGAAGCTCTATACAGTCAGCAAAAACAAGACTGGGAGCTGACTGTGGCTCAGATCATGAACTTCTTATTTCCAAATTCATAGTTAAATTGATGAAAGTAGGGAAAACCACTAGACCATTCAGGTATGACCTAAATCAAATCCCTTACAGCTATACAGTGGAAGTGAGAAATAGATTTAAGGGACTAGATCTGATAGAGTGCCTGATCAACTATGGATGGAGGTTCATGACATTGCACAGGAGACAAGGATCAAGACCATCCCCAAGAAAAAGAAATGAAAAAAAGCAAAATGGCTGTCTCAGGAGGCCTTAAAAATAGCTGTGAAAAGAAGAGAAGCAAAAAGCAAAGGCGAAAAGGAGAGATAAACCCATTTCAGTGCAGAGTTCCAAAGAATAGCAAGGAGATATAAGAAAGTCTTCCTCAGTGATCAGTGCAAAGAAATAGAGGAAAACAATAGAATGGGAAAGACTAGAGATCTCTTCAAGAAAATTAGAGATAGAAAGGGAATATTTCATGCAAAGATGGGCTCAATAAAGGACAGAAATGGTATGGACCTAACAGAAGCAGAAGATATTAAGAAGAGATGTCAAGAATACACAGAAGAACTGTACAAAAAAGATCTTCACGACCCATATAATCACAATGGTGTGATCACTGACCTAGAGCCAGACATCCTGGAATGTGAAGTCAAGTGGGCCTTAGAAAGCATCACTAGGAACAAAGCTAGTGGAGGTGATGGAATTCCAGTTGAGCTATTCCAAATCCTGAAAGATGATGCTGTGAAAGTGCTGCACTCAATATGCCAGCAAATGTGGAAAACTCAGCAGTGGCCACAGGACTGGAAAAGGTCAGTTTTCATTCCAATCCCTAAGAAAGGCAATGCCAAAGAATACTCAGACTACAGCACAATTGCACTCATCTCACATGCTAGCAAAGTAATGCTCAAAATTCTCCAAGCCAAGTTTCAACAATACATGAACCATGAACTTTCAGATGTTCAAGCTGGTTTTAGAAAAGGCAGAGGAACCAGAGATCAAATTGCCAACGTCTGCTGGATCATCGAAAAAGCAAGACAGTTCCAAAAAAAACATCTATTTCTGCTTTATTGACCATGCCAAAGCCTTTGACTGTGTGGATCACAATAAACTGTGGATAATTCTCAAAGAGATGGGAATATGACCAACCTAGAAGCATATTAAAAAGCAGAGACATTACTTTGCCAACAAAGGTCCATCTAGTCAAGGATATGGTTTTTCCAGTAGTCATGTATGGATGTGAGAGTTGGACTATAAAGAAATCTGAGCACCAAAAAATTGATGCTTTTGGACTGTGATGTTGGAGAAGACTCTTGAGAGTCCCTTGCTTGAACTGCAAGGAAGTCCAACCAGTCCATCCTAAAGGATATCAGTCCTGAGTGTTCTTTGGAAGGACTGATGTTGAAGCTGAAACTCCAGTACTTTGGCCACCTGATGTGAAGAGCTGACTCATTTGAAAAGACCCTGATGCTGGGAAAGATTAAGGGCAGAAGGAGAAGGGGACAATGAGGATGAGATGGTTGGATGGCATCACTGAATCAATGGACATGAGTTTAACTCCGGGAGTTGTTGATGGACAGGGAGGCCTGGCGTGCTGCGATCAATGGGGTCGCAAAGAGTCAGACATGACTGAGTGACTGAACTGAACTGAACTGATAGGGTATACAAAATAACTATTTTAAAAAGTGATTAAAAACAGGAAAGGAATAATTGAAAATTATTGAAAATTGAAAATTATACAAGGACAAAAAAGCATCACAAAGAAAACCTGGAGACCTGAAAAAAAGTCAAATAATAGACACTGATGAAATAAAATTGAATAAACTGGAAGTCAGATATACTTATTTTTATTTTTTTACTTTTTTTAATTTTTTTTTTACTTATTTTTAAAAAGAGAGAAATTAGAACTTAACCCAAGGATAACAAGGATGGAGACTGAGTTGGAAAATGTAAATGAGATTAAGAGACATGGGATATAGATTTAGAAGGATACAACTTATTCATAAATTCCAGATGAAGAGAACAAAAGCAAACAAGAAGAAGACAGTGTTTAAAGATTTAATTCTGGAAATTTTTTCCTAATTTGATGAGGACTTGAATCTTCAAAATTAAATAAGTATTATGAGTTCCAAGCATTAAAAATAAAGATAACTCCACATCTAAAGAAACAGCAAGAAAATTATAGCATATTATAGATAAATAAACCACTTTTTTAAAAAAGGAAATAATCCATCATCTACAAAGGAATTGTGATTACATTAATAGTGTACTCCTGGAGAAGCAGTGAAGTAAGAAAATGAAATAGCAAATTTATTGTACTGAGTGAAAATAACTACAAATAAACATAAATAAACTTTTTTTAAGAAAAAGTTTATTTTTAAATTTTCATTTATTTATTTTTTATTGGAGTATAGTTGATTAACAATAGTGAATTATGATTTGAGAGAATACCACTGAAACACGTACATACATTATCATATATAAAACAGATGACTAGTGCAAGTTTGAGGCATGAAGCAGGACATCAAAGCTGGTATTCTGGGAAAACCCAAAGGGATGGGGTGGGGAGAGAGGTGGGAAGGGGGTTCAGGATGGGGGTTACACATGTATACCCGTGCCTGATTAGTGTTGAGGTATGGCAAAAGCCATCACAGTAATGTACAATATTATCCTCCAGTCAAAATAAATAAATAAATTGGGAAAAAATAGTGAATTCGTTATAGGTATACAGCAAAGTGACTCAGTTATATCCATACAAGTATTCATTGCTTTGCAAATTCTTTTCCCATTTAGATTATTACAGAATATTGAGCAGAATTCTCTGTGCTATACAGTAGGTTCTTGTTGGTTATCCATTTTAAATACTGTAGTTTGTACACCTCAATCCCAAACTTCCAATCTGTACCCCCCTGACCTTCCCCCTGCTCACCACAGTTTTGTTTTCTAAGTCTGTGTTTCTGTTTTGTAAATAAGTTCGTTTCTATGTTTTTTTATATCACTTATATGAAGAAGACCGGAGAAGGCAATGGCACCCCACTCCAGTACTCTTGCCTGGAAAATCCCATGGATGGAGAAGTCTGGTGGGCTGAAGTCCATGGGGTCGCTAAGAGTCGGACACGACTGAGCGACTTCCCTTTCACTTTTCACTTTCATGCATTGGAGAAGGAAATGGCAACCCACTCCAGCGTTCCTGCCTGGAGAATCCCAGGGATGGGGGAGCCTGGTGGGCTGCCGTCTATGGGGTCGCACAGAGTCAGACATGACTGAAGCGACTTAGCAGCAGCAGCATGAAGAAGACAACAGATTTAAAGGCATATTGAGACAAAGACTATGAGGGAGTGTATCATTTACATTGAATAAAACTCGGCGCGCTAAGCGCAGGCGGCTGTGACTGGCGCGCTAAGCAGGGCAGAGAGGAGCCACCCCAGGTCCGAGGTCAGGGGCAGAAGCCGGGAGGACCCGATGCCCAAGGGCGGCGGCCAAGAGGAGTTACTCCACGTCCCAGGTCAGAGGCAGCGGCCGAGAGTACCAGACTGCGATGGCGCAAGAACTGCCGAGAGGAGCTACCGTGCGTCTGAGGTCAGGTGGGCGGCCAGGAGGAGATACCCAGTGTCCGAGGTCAGGGACGGCGCCCGGGAGGAGCTACCCCACGCCCCCAGGCCAGAGGCCAGGGGCAGTGGCCGGGAGGAGCAACCCCACGGCTAAAGAACCTGGCTGCATGGGCACAGGAGGGCCTAGAGGAGCTATCCCACGTTGAAAGTCAGGAAGGGCGGCGGTGAGGAGATAGCCCTCCTCCAAGGTAAGGAGCAGCCGCTGCTCTTTGCTTGAGCAGCCGTGAAGAGATACCCCACGCCCAAGGTAAGAGAAACCCAAGTAAGACTGTAGGTGTTGCAAGAGGGCATCAGAGGGAAAACACACTGAAACCATACTCAAAGAAAACTAGTCAATCTAATCACATTAGGACCACAGCCTTGTCTAACTCAATGAAACTAAGCCATGCCCGTGGGGCAACCCAAGATGGGTGGGTCATGGAGAGATCTGACAGAATGTGGTCCACTGGAGAAGGGAATGGCAAACCACTTCAGTATTCTTGCCTTGAGAACCCCAGGAACAGTATGAAAAGGCAAAATGATAGGATACTGAAAGAGGAACTCCCCAGGTCAGTAAGTGCCCAATATGCTACTGGAGATCAGTGGAGAAATAACTCCAGAAAGAATGAAGGGATGGAGCCAAAGCAAAAAGAATACCAGCTGTGGATGTGACTGGTGATAGAATCAAGGTCCGATGCTGTAAAGAGCAATATTGCATAGGAACCTGGGATGTCAGGTCCATGAATCAAGGCAAATTGGAAGTGGTCAAACAACAGATGGCAAGAGTGAATATTGACATTCTAGGAATCAGCGAACTGAAATGGACTGGAATGGGTGAATTTAACTCAGATGACCATTATAGTTACTACTGCGGGCAGGAATCCCTCAGAAGAAATGAAGTAGCCATCATGGTCAACAAAAGAGTCCGAAAGGCAGTACTTGGATGCAATCTCAAAAATGACAGAATGATCTCTGTTCATTTCCAAGGCAAACCATTTAATATCAAGGTAATCCAAGCCTATGCCCCAACCAGTAACGCTGAAGAAGCTGAAGTTGAATGGTTCTATGAAGACCTACAGGACCTTTTAGAACTAACACCCAAAAATGATGTCCTTTTCATTATAGGGGACTGGAATGCAAATGTAGGAAGTCAAGAAACACCTGGAGTAAAAGGCAAATTTGGCCTCGGAATATGGATGAGGCAGGGCAAAGGCTAATAGAGTTTTGCCAAGAAAATGCACTGGTCATAACAAACACCCTCTTCCAACAACACAAGAGAAGACTCTATACATGGACATCACCAGATGGTCAACACCGAAATCAGACTGATTATATTTTTTGCAGCTAAAGATGGAGAAGCTCTATACAGTCAGCAAAAACAAGACCAGGAGCTGATTGTGGCTCAGACCATGAACTCCTTATTGCCAAATTCAGATTTAAATTGAAGAAAGTAGGGAAAACCACTAGACCATTCAGGTATGACCTAAATCAAATCCCTTATGATTATACAGTGGAAGTGAGAAATAGATTTAAGGGCCTAGATCTGATAGATAGAGTGCTTGATGAACTATGGAATGAGGTTTGTGACATTGTACATGAGACAGGGATCAAGACCATCCCCATGGAAAAGAAGTGCAAAAAAGCAAAATGGCTGTCTGGGGAGGCCTTACAAATAGCTGTGAAAAGAAGAGAAGTGAAAAGCAAAGGAGAAAAGGAAAGCTATAAACATCTGAATGCATAGTTCCAAAGAATAGCAAGAAGAGATAAGAAAGCCTTCTTCAGCAATCAATGCAAAGAAATAGAGGAAAACAATAGAATGGGAAAGACTAGAGATCTCTTCAAGAAAATTAGAGATACCAAGGGAACATTTCATGCAAAGATGGGCTCAATAAAGGACAGAAATGGTATGGACCTAACAGAAGCAGAAGATATTAAGAAGAGGTGGCAAGAATACACAGAACTGTACAAAAAAGATCTTCAAGACCCAGATAATCACGATGGTGTGATCACTCACCTAGAGCCAGACATCCTGGAATGTGAAGTCAAGTGGGCCTTAGAAAGCATCACTAGGAACAAAGCTAGTGGAGGTGATGGGATTCCAGTTGAGCTATTCCAAATCCTGAAAGATGATGCTGTGAAAGTGCTGCACTCAATATGCCAGCAAATTTGGAAAACTCAGCAGTGGCCACAGGACTGGAAAATGTGTTTTCATTCCAATCCCAAAGAAAGGCAATGCCAAAGAATGCTCAAACTACTGCACAATTGCACTCATCTCACATGCTAGTAAAGTAATGCTCAAAATTCTCCAAGCCAGGCTTCAGCAATATGTGAACCGTGAACTTCCTGATGTTCAAGCTGGTTTTAGAAAAGGCAGAGGAACCAGAGATCAAATTGTCAACATCCGCTGGATCATCGAAAAAGCAAGAGAGTTCCAGAAAAACAGCTATTTCTGCTTTATTGACTATGCCAAAGCCTTTGACTGTGTGGATCACAATAAACTGTGGAAAATTCTGAAAAAGATGGGAATACCAGACCACCTGACCTGCCTCTTGAGAAAACTGTATGCAGGTCAGGAAGCCTCAGTTAGACTGGACATGGAACAACAGACTGGTTCCAAATAGGAAAAGGAGTACGTCAAGGCTGTATATTGTCACCCTGCTTGTTTAACTTATATGCAGAGTACATCATGAGAAATGCTGGACTGGAAGAAACACAAGCTGGAATCAAGATTGCTGGGAGAAATATCAATAACCTCAGATATGCAGATGACACCACCCTTATGGCAAAAAGTGAAGAGGAACTAAAAAGCCTCTTGAAAGTGAAAAAGGAGAGGGGAAAAGTTGGCTTTAAGCTCAACATTCAGAAAACGAAGATCATGGCATCTGGTCCCATCCCTTCATGGGAAATAGTTGGGGAAACAGTGGAAACAGTGTCAGACTTTATTTTTGGGGGCTTCAAAATCACTGCAGATGGTGACTGCAGCCATGAAATTAAAAGACGCTTACTCCTTGGAAGGAAAATTATGACCAACCTAGATAGCATATTCAAAAGCAGAGACATTACTTTGCCAACCAAGGTTCGTCTAGTCAAGGCTATGGTTTTTCCAGTGGTCATGTATGGATGTGAGAGTTGGACTGTGAACAAGGCTGAGCACCGAAGAATTGATGCTTTTGAACTGTGGTGTTGGAGAAGACTCTTGAGAGTCCTTTGGACTGCAAGGAGATCCAACCAGTCCATTCTGAAGGAAATCAGCCCTGGGATTTCTTTGGAAGGAATGATGCTAAAGCTGAAACTCCGGTACTTTGGCCACCTCACGGGAAGAGTTGACTCATTGGAAAAGACTCTGATGCTGGGAGGGATTGGGGCAGGAGGAGAAGGGGACGACAGAGGATGAGATGGCTGGATGGTATCAGTGACTAGATGGACATGAGTCTCAGTGAACTCCGGGAGTTGGTGATGGACAGGCCTGGCGTGCTGCAATTCATGGGGTCGCAAAGAGTCGGACAAGACTGAGCGACTGATCTGATCTGATCTGATCTGATGAACATTGAACCCAGAAGGACTATACAGAATGGAAGAAACATGATGTGAAATGAAGGTAGATAACAGGAGAGTAGGGGCTTCCTTGGTGACAGGTGGTAAAGAATTCACTTGTCAATGCAGGAGACTAGGGTCTGATCCCTGGGTCAGGAGGATCCCCTGGAGAAGGAAATGGCAACCCACTCTATTAAAAGTATTCTTGTCTGGGAAATGCCATGGATAGAGGAGCCTGGCAGATTGCAGTCCCTGGGGCTGCAAAAGAGTTGGACACAACTTAGTGACTAAATAACAGCAACAATGAAGGTGCTCCAAGAGTCCTTTCCTGGTAAGGAGGAAAGTTAGAGTTTCTAAGAACCTCAGATTGTGTTGAGGATAATGTACATGTTACATTTTAAGATTAATCTTTAATAAAGTAGAAAGAGATTATAAAGCTACTAACTGATGGGGATAAAAAGGAATAAAGAAAAATTGATTAGTGTAATAGAAGGCAGGAAAAAAAAAGATAATTGAATAAAATAAGGTCTTTTATGGTTCTTTGTTTCTAAAAATTAAATTCAGAATTCTTATCATGGGATGTATATGTATGAGACTATTTAACATTACTTTCTCAAGGTATTATCAAATGGAGATGAAGCAACCAATATTATTATATTTAAAATAATTTAGCTAAGATTAAACTATAAACTTGAAGGAATATTAAATAAATAATGTTGTCACCAATCTAAAAATTAAAATGGATTAAGGTCTCAAATAATTAGATTTTGCTTTGTACAGTGGTCTGCTGACCTCTTCCCTAACAGAGAATATCTGGCATGATTAAACAAGCAAAAAAGGTTTTGGAATGCCCAGTTGTACTTGAACAGATGTGGTGGCTGAAAGCAATAGCTCCTTCTGATGTGGTTTGTGCTTTCATTTTCTACCCATTTGCTAATATGAGAAGTCATTGTTTTATACGTGTAATAATGTGAGAAAATAAAAAACAAAAGAAAGATGTGTTAGTGTTATTTCCCACAGTTGCTCCAGTTTATTTGAACAACCACAAAGGATTGGTTCCAATTAAATGGTGATGCTTGTGTTTTGGTCCCTGTCATCTTGACATCACATACCGAGTCACCTATGTACTCATTCTGCCCCTCCCTTCAGCTGTCAGGAGCATGACCTAACTCTGCCCTTCCAAGCTTATGCTTTAAATGGCACAATTTCCCAATGATTCTCTTATAATAAATGTGTATCTCCTGTGTTCTGTTCCACATGGTCTCTCTCTTTTTGGCCTCCCAATGTAATAGCAATAAGAATTGTCAGAAGTGTGAGTGAAATTGGATGTTTTTTACTTCCTCTAGTTAGGTAACATATGAATTTTCACTGTAGCCTTATTGGGAATCTAAGACATGTTCAAGGTAGATTTCTAACCACCTGTGAAACTTACAGGGAACCATTAACCTTGTTGAGCCTTAGTTTTTTCACTTATAAAATGGAAAAATGGTACCTAATCTACCCACCTCAGAGGCTTATTGTGAGCAGTCAGTCAGTCAGTTCAGTTGCTCAGTCGTGTCTGACTCTTTGCAACCCCATGGCCTGCAGCACACCAGGCTTCCCTGTCCATCACTAACTCCCAGAGCTTGCTCAAACTCATGTCCATAGAGTCAGTGATGCCATCCAACCATCTCATCCTCTGTTTCCCCTTCTCCTCCAGTCTTCAATCTTTCCCAGCATCAGGGTCTTTTCCAATGAGTCAGTTCTTTGCATCAGGTGGCCAAAGTGTTAGAGCTTCAGCATCAGCATCAGTCCTTCCAATGAATATTCCAGACTGATTTGCCTTAGGATTGACTGGTTTGATCTCCTTGTAGTCCAAGGGACTCTCAAGAGTCTTTTCCAACATTACAGTTCAAAACCATAAATTCTTTGGTGCTCAGCTTTCTTTGTGGTCCAATTCTCACATCCATACATGATTACTGGAAAAACTATAGCTTTGACTACATGAACTTTTGTCAGTAATGTTTCTGCTTTTTAATATGCTATCTAGGTTAGTCATAGCTTTTCTTCCAAGGAGCAAGCATCTTTTAATTTTATGGCTGCAGCCACCATCTGCAGTGATTTTGGAGGTCAAGAATATAAAGTCTGTCACTATTTCCATTGTTTCCCCATCTATTTGCCATGAAGTGATGGGACTGGATGCTGTGATCTTAGTTTTTTGAATGTTGAGTTTCAGGCCAACTTTTCCACTCTCCTCTTTCACTTTCATCATGAGGCTTTTTAGTTTCTGTTCACTTTCTGCTATAGGGTGGTGTCATCTGTGTATCTGAGATTACTGATGTTTCTCCCTGAAATCTTGATTCCACCTTGTGCTTCATTCAGTCTGGCATTTTGCATGATGTACTCTGCATAAAAGTTAAATAAGCTAGGTGACAATATACAGCCTTGACAAACTCTTTTCCCAAATTGGAATCAGTCTGCTGTTCCATGTCTGGTTCTAACTGTTGCTCCTTGACCTGCATACAGGTTTCTCAGGAGGCAGTAAATGAGATAAAATATGTCAGAGTAATTTAAAATGTATAAACCTCTATAAGTGAAAGTGAAAGTATTAGTCGCTCAGTTGGGTCCAACTCTTTGCAACCCCATGGACTGTAGCCCTCCAAGCTCTCTGTCCCTAGAATTCTCCAGGCAAGAATACTGCAGTGGGTTTCCATTCCCTTCTCCAAGGAATCTTCCTGACCCAGGGATTGAACCTGGATCTCGTGCACTGGAGGCAAATTCTTTACCATCTGAGCCACCAGGGAAGCTCCATACATTACTTAAAAAAAAAAAATTATTCAAAGGATTGACTTTCCTAGAGTCAATTTTAAATATGATGACGACTTGGATTCAATATTTTTAGGTGGGCAATCTTTTCAAAACACATAAATAGACAGTAATAAAATCTACATTTTCTTTAAATGTTTTGAAAGTCATCTTGAAAGTAATTATAGTTCTTACTGAGAAACCCAATTACAGTCATCCCTCAGTATTCTGCAGGGAGGAATTAGTTACAGGACCTTCACCACAAACATGCCACAGTCATCCCGGCTACCTCCCCACTGATAGCAAAGCCTAGATGCTCAGGTCCCTTATGTAAAACGGAGCAGTACAGGACCAAACTAGGGGATGGCTGAATCCCCAGGCGCAGCACCCAGGCTACAGAGGACCGAGTGTACTTTCAAGTAATACATATCGATACACTCCCTGATATCTAATCACCCAGGTTAAACATGAAAAAAGAAAAAGTCCTCTGGAGGATATGGGACGTTTAGTCACAACCATTTATTCTATTCAAGAAATAGTCATGTCATTTTTTACAACATTCAGGATATGAAATCAGCCTTCAGAAATATTTATGAACTGACTAAATGATATGACAATTGAAAACTTAAAAGCCTTTTTATTCATGATGCAAAAGTCCAGCAAAGAAACCAACTGGAGAGGTAAATACAAAGAATTTGGATCTAATGTAGGAAATATTTTTTGTTTAAAAAAGGAATGATTCCCACTTGCTCCTTGTAGTACACTATAAAATCAGTGACAGATTCCTGTAGTAAAACTGATATTACTCAACCACAAAATATTCTCAGAATAACTCAAAATGTACCTAAAAAGTAGATTCAATACATTTAGTAACTTGTAGGGAAAAAAAGAGACGATGTTAGTTTCAGAATAAAGGTACACACACACACACACACACACACACACACACACACACATACACATGCACAATTATTCCCTATCAACTGTTTGCTTTTTTCAAATAATAGTCGATAAAATCTAAGTGGTTTCTAAACACTTTAAAAAAATATCCTTTAATAGGTAATAGAAATGAAACATGTCAATGTCACTAAGATTGATCAACATCCAGAAGAAGGGGAACTAGTGTGATATTTGTTGGTATCTCACAAGTAAGTAACAATATCTCTCCGTGTGTGCCCTCTATTACTATGAAATCACTGTGCATTCTGCTGACCGGTTGACAACACCTATTCTGCAAACCTAACCATGGACACCATAAAAGTACGAAATTGATAGAGCTTCAAGGAGCCATAGAAAGCAGTTCTATTTACTCTAAACGAAATGCAGCCCTTGCCTTCTTACTACCTCAGTGTGGTCATTTGACAGATCTCAGGTCAGAGAGGATCTTGCATCCATGTGCCAACATTTAGTTTTTAAAAAATCCAGACATAGTATTTCTGCTGTAAGGTTTTACAGTGCACTTAGCTAGTCCACTGGTGCTTCCTTCCATAAAATGGTTCTGAAAAGAAATATTTCAAACTGTCAAAGGAAAGGCAAAATATCTCTTAACAGATGAGAAGTCTCAACCTGAAATGCATCTTCATTACATGGGAGACAAATCTTTCAAGGTATGCTGGGCAATAAAACACTGTATCAATCTCGTAGGTAAGTACCAACATCGTGGTAACTTATTTGAGGAACACCGGGGATTTAATGGAAAACCAGTGGTCTCAGGCACTTACAATATTGAAGGCAAAAAATTAATTGCCATTGATCCTTCAGTTGAGATGTATGAAAATCACACATAGTGAGAGTGAAGTCGATTTTGTTGGTTTAACCTGAGTCTGTGATATTTTCAGTCAAGACTTTGTGTTGGCCCTCATTTGGCATATTTCACCTACCCATTTTAAAATGCAGCAAACATTTCTAAGTCAGATTTTGCTAGTTGTTCTCTAAAAAGGTTTATGATCACAGCTGCAGTAGTTATGGGTTGGTTTATAGCACGTTGCCCATAGATGGGCCCATATGTCCAACAGAGTTTGTTTGATACCATACCTTCCACAGACGTGGGGCAGTTCTTGAGGTGTGCCTATAAACCTGCTGTTAAATGGACCAGCTGTACTCATAAACTTACATTAGCAGCCTCAATCCACCCACCTTACCAAAGTCACTGGCAATAAATCTATGTTCAGTCTATATATGCTCTTTTAAGTATTTTTTTTATGCTTCTGAAAAGAAAATATAAAATATATCCAACTCTTCTGTGATCTTGACTGAAATAAGAGCTGATTTCTTTGTGGGTGTATCAACAATGATTTTAAGCGCCTCATTTTTTGTTTCTTTGCAAGATGTTCATCCTTTTCGTGACAGGTTTCACCCCCACTTTAGCTTAAAAAAAAAAAGACAGTGATACACTTTGTTCTCTTTTTTCACATGAAATTCTTTGATAAGAACTTTGAGGGCTTGGGCATGGTATGATCTTTGATCACTATCTCATTCATTCAGGGTGGAAGCTTGCTCAGGAACCATGATGGAGCAAGTGTGAACACAGTGACCTGCACTGATTCATCTGGGCGAGTGTGCTTCTTCACTGTGGTCATGGAGACCACAGCACGAACACAGGATGGGACCTTTCTGATGATCATTTGCCATCAAAGGCTAGACCCCTGCAGGAAGGGCACCACTAGAGGAAGCTACTTTTCCATCCAAAATAGAGTCCTGCCTCATTTTGTTTCTTAAACAAATGGGTTTTATGGCATTCTGTGCATGCTAAGTTGCTTGAGTCATGTCCAACTGTTTGTGACCCTATGAACTGGAGCCCAACAGCCTCCTCTGTCCATGGGTTACCTTCATGAAACTTTTATTAAATCTTTAGCTCTTTTGTTGGCATTTGTTATGGTTTCATATTAGAAAAGGTTTTGCATTTGAAGTCAGAAATTTTAAGTACAAGTTCCCGATCTACAAGTCACAATGTTTGGGGTCAGATTATTGCATTTCTCTAGGTTTTTGTTTCCGCAAAATGGGAAACACCATGTGGAGGAAACTATGAAACTAACATTTGCTGAATCTCAAAGTGAAAGTCAGTCAGTCATACCTGACTCTTTGCAACCCCAGACTATACAGTCCATGGAGTTCTCCAGGTCAGAATACTGGAGTGGACAGCCTTTCCCTTCTCCGGGGGATCTTCCCAACCCAGAGATCGAACCCAGGTCTCCCACATTGCTGGTGGATTCTTTACCAGCTGAGCCACAAGGGAAAGTGGCTTAACCTCAGATCTCAGCTTCTATTCCCATTCAGTCACAGCACTATTTCAATTTTTCTATCTGTTTTCAGAAACATTCATTTTTTTTTTCCACCTTCATCTCCTAGTAATGTAAATATTTTTTAATCAGGACTATTGAAAGAGCATTGGGGTAACAATAATTCAAAAATGATCTAGATTCACTCTCTCCCTATTCATTAATTTTTGTAAGTCGTAAGGAATAAGAAATTTATCTACCTCAATTCTTTGTGGCAAGGGGTTCAGTTCAGTTCAGTTGCTCAGTCATGTCCAACTTTTTGTGACCCCATGGACTGCAGTACGCCAGGCCTCTCTGTCCATCACCAACTCCAGGAATTTACTCAAACTCATGCCCACTGAGTCAGTGATGCCATCCAGCCATCTCATCCTCTATCATCCCCTTCTCCACCCACTTTCAATCTTTCCCAGCATCAGGGTCTTTTGCAATGAGTCACTTCTTCCCATCAGGTGGCCAAAGTATTGAAGTTTCAGCTTCAACATCAGTCCTTCCAATGAATATTCAGGACTGATTTCCTTTAAGATGGACTAGTTGGATCACCTTGCAATCTAAGAACTCTCAAGAGTCTTCAACACCACAGTTCAAAAGCATCAATTCTTCGGCACTCAGCTTTCTTTATAGTCCAACTCTCATATCCATACATGACTACTGGAAAAACCATAGCCTTGACTAGATGGACCTTTGTTGGCAAAGTCCTTTAACATGCTGTCTAGTTTGGTCATAACTTTCCTTCCAAGGAGTAAGCATCTTTTAATTTCCTGGCTGCAGTCACCATCTGCAGTGGTTGGGAGCCCAAAAAAATAAAGTCTGCCAAAAAAATAAAGTCTGCCACTGTTTCCACTGCTTACCCATCTATTTGCCATGAAGTGATGCAACCAGATGCCATCATCTTTGTTTTCTGAATGTTGAGCTTTAAGGCAACTTTTTCACTCTCCTCTTTCACTTTCATCAAGAGGCTCTTTAGTTCTTCTTCACAGTCTACCATAAGGGTGGTGTCATCTGCCTATCTGAGGTTATTGATATTTCTCCCCACAATCTTGATTCCAGCTTGTGCTTCATCCAGCCCAGCATTTCTCATGATGTACTCTGCATATAAGTTAAACAAACAGGGTGACAATATACAGCCTTGACGTACTCCTTTTCCTATTTGGAACCAGTCTGTTGTTCCATGCGCAGTTCTAACTGTTGCTTCCTCACCCCCATACAGACTTCTCAGGAGGCAGGTCAGGTGGTCTGGTATTCCCATCTGTTTCAGAATTTTCCACAGTTTATTGTGATCCACACAGTCAAAGGCTTTGGCACAGTCAATAAAGCAGAAGTAGGTGTTTTTCTGGAACTCTCTTGCTTTTTCAATGATCCAGTGGATGTTAGCAATTTGATCTTGGTTCTTCTGCCTCTTCTAAAACCAGCTTGAACATCTGGAAGTTCACAGTTTACATATTGCTGAAGCCTGGCTTGGAGAATTTTGAGCATTACTTTACTAGCACGTGAGATGAGTGCAATTGTGCAGTAGTTTGAGCATTCTTTGGCATTGCCTTTCTTTGGGATTGGAATGAAAACTGACCTTTTCCAGTCCTGTGGCCACTGCTGAGTTTTCCAAATTTGCTGGCATATTGAGTGCAGCACTTTCATAGCATCATCTTTCAGTATTTGAAATAGCTCAACAGAAATTCCTTCATCTCCACTAGCTTTGTTCATAGTGATGATTTCTAAGGTCCACTTGACTTCTCATTCCAGGATGTCTGGCTCTAGGTGAGTGATCACACCATGGTGATTATCTGGTTCTTGAAGACCTTTTTTGTACAGTTCTTCTGTGTATTCTTGCCACCTCTTCTTAGTATCTTCTGCTTCTGTTAGGTCCATACCGTTTCTGTCCTTTATTGAGCCCATCTTTGCATGAAATATTCCTTTGGTATCTCTAATTTTCTTGAAGAGATCTCTAGTCTTTCCCATTCTGTTGTTTTCCTCTATTTCTTTGCACTGATCACTAAGGAAGGCTTTCTTGTATCTACTTGCTATTCTTTGGAACTCTGCATTCAAATAGGTATATCTTTCCTTTTCTCCTTTGCTTTTCACTTCTCTTCTTTTCACAGCTATTTGTAAGGCCTCCTGAGACAGCCATTTTGCTTTTTTGCATTTCTTTTTCTTGGGGATGGTCTTGATCCCTGTCTCCTGTACAAGGTCACGAACCTCATTCCATAGTTCATCAGGCAAAAGGATAGGTAATCAGAAATTATTTTCCCTTCTTTCTCTGGCTCAGAATAAACTATTTCACATGACCTTGCAAGGGCTCAGTGTTATTGGACCACTCCATTATTGTAATACTCTTTTCCTTAGTTTTTAGATGCTTTCAATACTACTACTCTCTACTTTCTATCACTTTCCTTTCTCTTTAAGAAAAACGTTTTCTTCTACTTGACCACCAAATGTTGTTTCTGCTCAGTGCTGAGTCACTGGTCCTTTCTCCTTTTCATTCCAAATTCCTTTCTTGGTAGTCTCATTTATACTCACCACTTCAATCACCTAAACTCAGATGACCCACAAGTTTATCTCTGCCAGGCTTTCTTTTGGCTACACGTGTATATACCCAACAGTTGATTTCACGGGTCTACTGCCGGGAGCCGGTGAGAGACATTCCACTCATGACAAAGGTCATGAGGAAGGAGGCTCGGCATATGCAAAGGCGGGATCGAGCCTCAGGAGTCCCCCCGGATATTCTCAAGCATCTACCCCCAAAAAACCAGAGTCTGCCTACTTTATTGCTTTGTGCTCTCACTTCTGACTTTACTGGGGGCTGTCCCCAACCACCATCTTACACTCTCTGTCAAAGAGTTAACTTACAGCTCCAATTAATAAAGTTCCTGGGCAATTAGGAGTGTTTAAATCCAAACCCCTCAGATGGCTCTCTAACTCGCCTGACAAGTTTACCCGGACTCCTACAGCTATGCATACGATTGTTTACAGTCTCCCAGCCTCGAGAGGCACGGGAAGCTTAAGATATTCAAATAGCTTAGAGCCTCTCAGAGAGTTAGAAACTGTCAGAATAAGACTAGTAAAGGATTTCATTGATGAGCCAATGCTTGTTGCCAAGTTTTCACATCCCCTGAATTGTATCCTTGAATGTGTATTAATTAATATAGTTGGTATATAGAAAAAATAAGTAGTGGCCTTGGTGTTAGTAACTTTAGACCCTTAAGGTAATAAATTCTTTCCTTTGTTGTAAACCCATTACACATCCGCCCTATAGGAATGCAATTTTATCTTCGGAAGATGGTGCCAAACCTTAAAATAATTACTCTTAGAGAAAATAAGTCTTTGTTGATAAGTCCTTGTCAAGAGTCATAAAATGTTAATAGGCCTTCTGGCCAGAAGATGATGTAAATCACCTAAACCATTTGTATACGATAAATTTGCAGGAAAGAAACCCTGGTTTTTGATAAGGATCAAAAACTGCTGACTTTGCATCCCCTATTATCCTCTATGTGTAACTTAGGGTATATAAGCCCCTGTTAAAAATAAAGCTACGGGCCTTGCTCACCAACGCTTGGTCTCCCCATGTCATTCTTCCCTTTAACTTCTGGCAGAAGTCTCCATCTGGAGCGTGGATATCCTCTGCAACCATTTATTTGCCTGGGCTTCTAAGACCCACTCAAGAAGGTGTCTAAGGTGGGGCACCTTCCGCTATTCGGGAGGGCGCCTGCAGCCTCCGTGGTCAGAGCTAACCTGGTGTCACGGGTTATATTGATTTTCCACGTAAACCAAGCTACTCAGCCTCTTTTCTCCACTGAATTTTCCTACTGAGCTATCCTCATTCTATTACTCTTTGTATCTCTAATTAGCGTATAAATAGTCGCCTAGGCCATCTCTCCTTCTAATACCCTGGATCAGCTGGGGCTGGACCCCGGCAGTCTACCAACCAGTCTCTAATGTACTGCAAATTCAATGTATTGATGACCAGAATCATGACCTTCCCCTGCAAACATTGACTATTTCCTATCATAGTGAATGGAAGAAACAACTATTAAGATATGTAAGCCAAAACTTGAATTCATCCATGAAATCTACCTCCCCTTCAATAATCTTCTTGCCACATACAATCCATTATAAAATTACACTAATTTATCTCCTATATACATTCTGAAATCTATTCCTCTTTCTGTATCTTTGTTAACAGCTCTGAATACTAGCCTACCACCATCTCTTGGTTGACCTACAAAATTCTTTCTATCTGGTTTACCTAAATTTACTTTAGCTTACTCTCATCCAACTCTGCAGTCTATCCAGATGCTCTCACCCATTGTGCCCTCATCCTTATTACTCCCCAGTTAAAACACCTCATTGGATTCCCATTGCTCTCAGAATAAAGACAAAATAATCAAAATGGTTTACAATACCCTGACTAGTTTTATACCTATCTGCTTTCTCAGCTCCATCCTACACTATTATCCCCTTTGCTCCCTTAGCTTAAGCCTAGTTGGTCATCATTTGTTCTTCTTAACCATCATTTTCCCCCAAGTCTTTGGATCTTAAATATTCTTTACTTTCTAATCTGCAAAGTCTAAACCCACTTACATTTCAGGTTTTAGGATACTGACCTTCTTTTAACTAGATCAAGTCTGTCTATTGTAAGTTCTCTACTACAATGTATATCTTCTTTCTGATATGATTAGAATTTCAATTTTACATTTATTTTGTGAGGGTTTTTTATTGTTATCTTTTGATTAGTGTTCAGTAGTAATAGTTTCAAGAATGGCTTGTTGAATAAACATATTGACAATGGAGATCCACAGTTTCAAAGTGGCCACAATAAAAAAAGTTACCTCTGCAAGAAGAAGTATAATGGGGTAGGGAAATATAGATCACAGAGTTAAACAGATGTGGGTATGAAACCTTCCACTCTACCCTCTGCCCCCCACTGAGCAGAGTATTAGAGGAGCTTCCCTGTTCATCAGTTTTCTCCTCTGAGAAGTGGTGTTAATCATGTCTTCTTTAAGGGTTGTTGTATGATAAGGGACCTGGAGTAAGTCCTTACTGTATAAACAGTTTAAAAATGTGTTCATTCAAACAATGACTTTTAAGCATCTAATATGTGTCAGGCATCATCATCAGCATTTTTGCTCCTCAATATGGATACTTACTTGTTTAAATCAATATCAGCAGCTCCACTTCTTTGACATCAAATGTTGCCTTATAGGTAGTCTTTTATGCATGTGTTTGTATTGTTTCTTCAAGAAGATTGGGAGGTAGGTATAATGGACTACATTTATTTTTCTCTTAAATGACTTCTACTTCTTACTGAATATTGCACATAATAAATGGCAAGAAATATACATTGATTTATTTTAACATATATATTTTTTAAAGTCCAAAAAAAAAAAAAAAATGGAGTCCATAACTGTTGCTCTTAAAGAAGTCCAAAATCAAATTATATGAAGTAAATAAATACCAGCTCACATGAAAAGTTCTTTAAAGTGTAAGTATTACAGTGTATATCAAGAATTTTGTCATCCTAATAGGGCTTCAATATATGAAACGTAAACTTGGGACAATTAGTAGTTGCCCATAAACACCTTTAAAATTTTTATGGTTCTAGCTCTTTGTCCTGTCCAAACCAACTTTTAGAAGACACTTTGAAAATTAGAAACATTTCCTTAAATCTCCTTTACAGATTTTGTGGGAAGTATTACGGTAGTGAATATGGCATATATTCTATTTTGAAAGAAATCCTTAAAGGAATTTATCCAATTCCAGGGTCAAGCTGTGAGTTTATATTCTGCAGTCATGGCCATAGTTTAAATGTAAAAAAGTTAGGGTGAGTTAACAAAACTAGAGGCATTTAAAAACAAGCTAAGGCCCTACTTTCAAATTTTTATTTACTTAATTAAAATATCTGTACATGTTACTTATGCTTTCTGGAATGAAATAAAATGTAGACTTGATCTTTGGCTCAAGGAAATGGTTTTACCTAAGGAAGGAATCAGCATCTTAAACTGTAAATTCATAAAATAAAACTTGTATTTTTACATACATATCATCCTGCTAAGTCGCGTCAGTCATGTCCGACTCTGTGCGACCCCATAGACAGCAGCCCACCAGGCTCTCCTATCCCTGGGATTCTCCAGGCAAGAACACTGGAGTGGGTTGCCATTTCCTTCTCCAATGCATGAAAGTGGAAAGTGAAAGTGAAGTCGCTCAGTCGTATCCGACTCTTAGCGACCCCATGGACTGCAGCCTACCAGGCTCCTCCATCCATGGGATTTTCCAGGCAAGAGTACTGGAGTCGGGTGCCATTGCATTTACTCAAAAAATACATTACAAAATTATAGAAGTAATGCTAGTTCAAAAGAGAAATTTTTTAAAATTCTGAAAACAGTGAAGAAAAAAATCAACTCAACTTCAGGTGCATAATACAAAAAATAGGAATTGTCTAAACTCATCTCCAAAGGTAAATCAGACAGACTGGAGTCTTTGAGATTCACCTGAGATTACTTGCAAGAAACCTGAGAGAAAATTCCAGTAAGGGAGTTTGACCTCCAAGAAAGACACGAGCATTTAAAGGGACTTGCTATTCCAGATTCTGAGTGCCACAAGGACTCCGATGCCAGAACTTTTTTCTTGGGCCAGTTCTTTTGTTAAAATCATACCTCAGGCCAACAGAGAGCTGAGGATCCATGAAAAGGGGTTCAAATAAAATTTAGTAAGCCTCTGGGGAATAAAGAGGATGGTGCAAGTATTCCTCCAAGTTTCTTCACAAGAAGAAAACACGCCATATCTCCTGTTTCACCCAAGAAACTCTGAGGAGGCATCTGGTGTCTGAGGTTCTCAATGTCTCACCTAGGGTGAGAAAAAATCGTGACCAGCAAATGCTGAATGAGAGACAGTGCTCCCAAGCCTGACCTAGGGCAGCTGTAGAAGGGGAAGTAAGTTCTAGAACAAACTTTCTTGAAATGCAAGAAAGATATTCCCTAGCATTTAAATTTGGTTGGCAAGAAATGATGTCCTCTTTTAATTTGCATGTTTTTGATCCCTAGGGAATTTAAAAATTGATTTATAAATTTTTGTGACTTGCCTACTCATGGCTCTTTTATCTGCTGCAGTATTCATTCTTTTTATTTAAAATGAAGTCTTTATAAATCTGAAGATAATAACAATATTTCTGTGATGGCTATACCTTTTTTAAATAGTTTGTTATTAACTTGTTGACCTTATTTATACTGTCTTTCCACCCAAAATTTTCTATGTTTACTTTTATCTGTTCAGTCTTTTCACTCCATTCCAAAATCATCTAGATATTCATCTAGAGGTTATTATATTTAACTCTGAAAACCATATGGATACAATATGCTAACAGCTTCCTATCAAGCTGTCTAACTCATTTTAGCATTTTTAACCAATTAGCTTAGTGCTGTTACTTGGATAATGTATTATTTATTCACTGATTTGAAGTTCCATCTTTATCATATTAATTTTATACATACATATCTATTTATGTATTTATCATCTATCCAATCTATGTATGTTTCCAATGATCTACTGTAGATTCTAATGGCAGTAACACACTGTTCTAAGTCATATGATTTACAATTTAATAGCTGATGATGTACATGGGCTTCATAATTCTTATTTTAAAAATATTTTGCCTCCTTTCTGTGATTAATTTTTCTAGATTATTTTTTGAAGTAATGGTCAAATTTCTAAGTAAGTACTTGTGAATGTTGGATTAGAATTTCATTAAATGTATACATTAATATGTGGTAGAAGTGACAACTTTACAATGTTTAAAATTCCCCATCCTTAAACAAAATATATCTCTCCTTTTATTGTTTCATATTTTCCTTTTCAGTAAAGCTTTGTAGATTGTGTAGATTAGTTTTTCTTACTAAGTTTATTACAAATTGGTATATATTTTTGTGTCTCTTGAGTATATATTTTGCATCTCTTGAGAAGGATCTTTTGAATCCATTATATTTTGCCAAGTGATCTTTTCTGGTACATGGGAAAATAAATAATCTTCCTATATGTATTTTAACATAAAATTCTTAAAGAATATCTCCATTTTCATAGTATCTACTCCTAATGCTTTGTAGCTGATGACATTTTAAGATTTAGGTAAAGAGAAAAACCCACAAACTTTAACATCAAAGATACCTGTAGTTTCATCTTAGCTCAACAAATTCTTCACTATGTAAAACTGGTCAACTGATATTTTTCTCTGAAGCCCAGAATCCTCACCTACAAAAGGGCATTGATTTTTCCCTTGATGTGGTCAGTGTGAGCCAAAGTGAAAGAATTTCTATAAAGCACAGAGCTCAAATAAAACTATTATACAGTAGGAGAGGAAGAAAAATGTTAATTCCTCTTCTTCATCCCATTCCTTGTAGAAAATATGACTTGGAAATTTCATCCTTTAGATACATGAACTAGAAAAAAATAATTGTCTGTAAACACAAACAGATACAGTCTTTAAATGCATTTGTATTATATATTTAGCTAACTTTTCTCCTGGTCTGATTACTACTTGGTGGCAAAATGCACATGTATGTATATATGTGAATATGTATTTTATAAGCAACAGTATTACTTTGTTAATGAAATACAAGTGATTGTGATTTCAAAATTAATGAATTAAGCCACAGAATTGGCCTATAGAACCATGGCAAAATTAATGAGCATTCTGCCACTAATGGCAGTCTGCAGTCACAAACTTCATTCACTAATTACCCAAATATTCACTGACTGAGCACCAGCTACCAGGCACATTGCTGGGCTCTGAGGATGTAAAGGTGACAGTCTCCACCCCGTGAAATGCATGGCATTCTCAACTACATCTTAAGTAATTGGCAGCTTGACTGTCCTTAAAGCAGTGGCTTTCTCTGGATCATCAGTCAAGCATCCAATGGCCCATTTTTTATCCTGAGCAGCTGCTCTTACGTATTTGACTTTCCCGGCTTCATGAGCTTTAATAAATGGTTTTCAACCTGAGCAGCCTGAAGCAAACTCTCAGGCATTCCATTTTTATTTCTGAACTTACTGCCTAAATCTTGATTTCATTTTATGTTGATGCCTCAGGAGCTGACCTAGGATAAATGGAAGCTACCAGCTGCCAACTGTGCTGTCAGCTGCATGGTCGGGTCAAAGGTGCCGGCTGAGCTTGCAAATTCTGACGGTTTGCCAGCAGTGAAGGCATTTGCCTTAGAGGGAAATGGTGCCTCGTACATACCTCATCCCACATTGCTGCTGAATGTGCCAATTTCAGGCGATGTCCAATTTGGAGAAAAGAAGTGCAAAGAAAGGCGTTTCCATGACCCTCCCCCAAATACAGAAAACCACCTGAACCTCCACAGCCACCCTAATCTTTGCCTCAGGCGCACCCTCGTGTAGAGAAGAAGCAAGTTTCTGTTTCCTCGGGAGCGCTGGAAAGTGGCATGACAGCTGGTTTCCATGAGTACAGCACATACTCCAATGCTGCAAAGAAAAAATAAAAAACCCACCACATTCTTTTATCTATTAAACTAAGGAGGGTTTTATTACACTGTGCCGTCAATACATTTATCTAAATTTTCCTCACGTCGAATTCTTGTCAACAAAAGGTTGTTCTTGCATTAAAAAAAAATTTACCTTCAATCAAACATAATTTAAATGCTGAATTTCTGGTTTAAAAAAAAAAAAAGGTGCGGTTAACATCTAGAAAAAAATCTATTGGTAAAATCGTTTGACAATTGAGGTCAAGCCTGGATTTAACTGAAGGAATAATCATCATATCAATATGGAAATAGAAATTGCACTAAAAGAATGTTCTTTTCTCTTGAAAGATGCACCAGACTCAGGTTATAGCATAGAGTGAAAATCTCCGTAACTATAAATGTTACTGATGACTCTCACCCCTGGTTTAACTCTGGGTTTTTCTAAATGCTTATGTCGCATACAAATTATCTGCTGAAGCGGAGCCAAGAGTGCCAAATGAACAGCGCAGGAGACGTCAGAAGGGAGTGAAATTTGGAGATGAAATGGCAACCTTTAAATAGCCTAACTGCGTACATCGTGATATGACTTAAGTGGTCCCCAGTCATTACTATTAGGCTGCAAGATAAAAAACCTTCAGCAGTGTTTAATCCAGAAACACTTCAATTCAATTATCACTGTGTTGCCACTAGTATATTTATATACTGTTGCTGCTGCTGCTGCTAAGTCGCTTCAGTTATTTCCGACTCTGTGCGACCCCATAGACGGCAGCCCACCAGGCTTCCCTGTCCCTGGGATTCTCCAGGCAAGAACACTGGAGTGGGTTGCCATTTCCTTCTCCAGTGCATGAAAGTGAAAAGTGAAAGTGAAGTCGCTCAGTCGTGTCCGACTTTTCGCAACCCCATGTACTGTAGCCTACCAGGCTCCTCCCTCCATGGGATTTTCCAGGCAAGAGTACTGGACTGGGGTGCCGTTAGTCAAGATTTATTCTTTCTCCCTTTCTTTTGTTCACTTCTGTCTTCGCTTTCTCTAGAAAATTATCTGAACTTCAGGGTCTGAATGATTTACCATTTGAACCAGTTTGATCACTGTGAAACTTAGTGGCAGAAAGAACATAATTAAGCATTTGTAGAGTCGGACATGACTGAGCGACTTCACTTTGACTTTTCACTTTTATGCATTGGAGAAGGAAATGGCAACCCACTCCAGTGTTCTTGCCTGGAGAATCCCGGGGACTGCGGAGCCTGGTGGACTGCCGTCTATGGGGTCGCACGGAGTCGGACACGACTGAAGCGACTTAGCAGCAGCAGCAGCAGGGGTTTTAAGGGTTAATGATATCATAAAACAATTTTAGTGATATTTATGCTAATAAAATTTTGAGGCATTGGGTGAATGAAGATTCATTCATATGAAAGATTGTGCATAAAATTATGGAAAAGGAACGAGCATTTATTATCTTCTTAGTACATGTCAAGCAATATGCTAATATGTTGAATACAAATATTTTTTTTTATTTGTTGTTTTTAATAGCTTAAAGAAATATGCACTACTGTCCCCAATCTGCAGGGCAGGAAACTGGAAACTCACAAAGATTAAATACACAAATTTAGAGAGAAACTGCTTTTAAGTGGCAGAACCTCAGTTTTCCTGGTTTAAAGTCTAAGTCATCTGACCCTAGAACTCTTTCTATTGTATCCTACAGAATCTTCCATTTAATGAAAAATTGGAAAAGCAAAAATTACAATTTACATAAACTTTCAGCAACAAAAAACCTCTAAAAACTAAAAAGAATAATCAAAATTAGGACATATTGACATCACTTTATAAAGTTATTTGTTTCATACAATGATAGAAATTTTTCTCTTTTAATAGTAAATGATCTCATTGGGAAGTTTGCCTTTATTATTATTAAAACTGATTAAATGACATTAATAATCTAGGCAAAATTTAATTTATTAATAGGCTCCTGCTAATGCAGGAGATGTGGGTTCAGTCCCTGGGTTGGGGAGATCCCCTGTAGAAGGAAATGGCAATCCACTCCAGTATTCTTGACCAGGAAATCCCATAGACAGAGGAACCTAGCAGGCTATAGTCAATGGGACTGCAAAAGAGTTGGACATGACTGAGCAACTAAAACGACAACAACAAATACAAGAAATGCATGCAGATTTACCACCACATTTAATGTAGAGTCTATTTTCTCTTGATTTATGTTTAAATTCTTAGTGATCAAAAAAAAACAAAATTCCTTTCTTTATCCTCTCTCAACCTAATCACTCATATTGGATTTAACGTCTCCAACTTCCAAATACATTTTGTGTTCTCAGTTATGTCTATTTAAATTAATTAAAAAATTTAAAAAGGAAGCAGTATGAAGCATATTTATGTGAAACACAATTACACTGTTTTGATATACTCAGTTGACCTTTGAACAATTTGGGTTTTGGGGGCATCAACCTCCCTGAGCAGTTGAAAATCCATATATAATTGTAGAACCAGCCCTCTGGATCCAAGATTCCACATCCACAGATTCAGCCAGTTCCAACTATGTAGTACTATGGTTGTTGTCCAGTTGCTCAGTCATTTCCGGCTCTCTGCGACCCCATGGACTGTAGCATTCCAGGGTTCCCTGTCCTTCACCATCTTGTGGAGTGTGCTCAAAGTGATAACCATTGAATCAGTGATGCTGTCCAAACATCTCATCCTCTGTTGTCCTCTTCTCCTGCCCTCATCATGGAATCTTTCCCAGCATCAGGGTCTTTTCAAATGAGTCAGTTCTTTGCATCAGGTGGTCAAAGTATTAGAGATTCAGCTTCAGCATTAGTCCTTCTAATGAATATTCAGGGTTTGATATTCAGGGTTGATTTCCTTTAGGATTGATTAGTTTGATCTCCTTGCTGTCCAAGGGACTCTCAAGAGTCTTTTCCAACACCACAGTTCAAAACCATTAGTACTTTGCTCTCATCCTTCTTTATAGTCCAACTCTCACATTCATACATGACTGCTGAAAAAAACCACAGCTTTGACTATACAGACCTTTGTTGGTTGACTGATGTCTCTGCTTTTTAATACATATGCTCTCTAGGTTTGTCATAGCTTTTCTTCCAAGGAGCAAATGTCTTTTAATTTGATGGCTGCAGTCATTATCTACAGTGATTTTAGAGCCTAAGAAAATAAAGTCTGTCACTGTTTCCATTGTTTCACCATCTATTTGCCATGAAGTGATGGGGCCAGATGCCATGATCTTTGTTTTTTGAATGTTGAGTGTTAAGCCAGCTTTTTCACTCCCTTCTTTCACTTTCATCAAGAGGCTCTTTAGTTCTTTGCTTTATGCCATAAGCATGGTGTCATCTGTGTATCTGAGGTTATTGGTATTTCTCCCAGGAATCTTGATTCCAACTTGTGCTTCATCCAGCCTGGCATTTCACATGATGTACTCTGCATATAAATTGGATAAGTAGGGTGAGAATATACAGCCTTGACATACTCCTTTCCCAATTTTGAAGCTGTCCATTGTTTCATGTCCAGTTCTAACTATTGCCTCTTGACCTGAATACATGTTTCTCAGAAGGCAAGTAAGGTGGTTTGGTATTCCCATCTTTTTAAGAATTTTCCAGTTTGTTATGATTCACACAGTAAAAGGCTTTAGTGTAGTCAATGAAGCAGAAGTAGATGTTTTTTCTGGAATTTCCTTGCTTTATCTATGATTCAATGGATGTTGGCAATGTGATATCTAATACAGAGTACTGTCAGTCAGTTCAGTTCAGTCGCTCAGTTGTGTCCAACTCTTTGTGACCCCATGAGTCGCAGCACGCCAGGCCTCCCTGTCCATCACCAACTCCCGGAGTTCACTCAGACTCACGTCCAACGAGTCAGTAATGCCATCCAGCCATCTCATCCTCTGTCGTCCCCTTCTCCTCCTGCCCCCAATCCCTCCCAGCATCAGAGTCTTTTCCAATGAGTCAACTCTTCGCATGAGGTGGCCAAAGTACTGGAGTTTCAGCTTTAGCATCATTCCTTCCAAAGAAATCCCAGGGCTGATCTCCTTCAGAATGGACTGGTTGGATCTCCTTGCAGTCCAAGGGACTCTCAAGAACCTTCTCCAACACCACAGTTCAAAAGCATCAATTCTTCGGTGCTCAGCCTTCTTCACAGTCCAACTCTCACACCCATACATGACCATTGGAAAAACCATAGCCTTGACTAGACGAACCTTTGTTGGCAAAGTAATGTCTCTGCTTTTGAATATGCTATCTAGGTTGGTCATAACTTTCCTTCCAAGGAGTAAGCGTCTTTTAATTTCATGGCTGCAGTCACCATCTGCAGTGATTTTGAAGCCCCAAAAAATAAAGTCTGACACTGTTTCCACTGTTTCCCCATCTATTTCCCATGAAGGGATGGGACCAGATGCCATGATCTTCATTTTCTGAATGTTGAGCTTTAAGCCAACTTTTTCACTCTCCTCTTTCACTTTCAAGAGGCTTTTGAGTTCCTCTTCACTTTCTGCCATAAGGGTGGTGTCATCTGCATATCTGAGGTTATTGATATTTCTTCCAGCAATCTTGATTCCAGCTTGTGTTTCTTCCAGTCCTGCGTTTCTCATGATGTACTCTGCATATAAGTTAAATAAGCAGAGTGACAATATACAGCCTTGACGAACTCCTTGTTCTATTTGGAACCAGTCTGTTGTTCTATGTCCAGTTCTAACTGTTGCTTCCTGACCTGCATACAGGTTTCTCAAGAGGCAGGTCAGGTGGTCTGGTATTCCCATCTCTTTCAGAATTTTCCACAGTCTATTGTGATCCACACAGTCAAAGGCTTTGGCATAGTCAATAAAGCAGAAATAGATGTTTTTCTGGAACTCTCTTGCTACAGAGTACTATAAGATGCATTTATTGAAAAAAATCTGCATATAGATGGATCCTCACAGTTCAAAATCATGTTGTTTAAGGGTCAACTGTACTACATTTCACTTTAACTGTTGCATCATGTAAGGTATCATTTAAGTTAAATTCTATTTTTTACTTGTTTAGTATGGCTACATATATGGCCCACGTTATTTTTCTATTGGACAGTGCTTTCCTAGGGGAAGTAGGGCAAGGATTTTCATGTCAGATTGCATGAGATCAAAGCCTACTCTGCCACCTACTACCTGCTTGGCCATGGGCAGTTTGCTCAGTCTCTCCATGCCTTGGTTTTATCATCTATAAATTGGGTATGATAATACAAGTACCTACTTCATAGGGTTGTGAGGATTGAATGTGTTAGGATTTGTCAAGTGCTTGAAACAGGGCTAAATGTGATATGTTGTTGTTGTGGTTTAGTCACCAAGTCATGACTCTTTTGCAACCCCATGGACTGTAACCTGCCAGGCTCCTTTGTCCATGGGATTGCTCATGCAAGAATGCTGGAGTGGTTTGTCATTTCCTTCTTCAGGGGATCTTCCTGACCCAAGGATAGAATCTGTGTCTCTTGCATTGGCAGGTGGATTCTTTACCACGGAGCCACCAGGGAAGCCCTTGGCATGATATAGGCACTTGTAAATTTAAAACAAAATTATTCGTCTTTAGAAAAGGTAGATCAACATTCTTCCAATGAATGCTCAGTGAGATTAATCTACTGCTCTAAACAGAATATCTGTAATAGATTATGAATTAGAACATCTAGACTTTTTTTAGATGCTCATAACAGAACTGAACCAAAACATACATTATTTTAAAAGATTATTGTATTTATACAGTTGATCCTTGAACAAAATAGGGATTAGGGATGCCAACCTTCTGCAGAGTTGAAAATCTGCCTTAGTCAGGCCTCTGGGTACACGGTTTTGCATCCGTGGAATCAACCAACAGATTGTGCAGTACTGAGGGCAGTACTTTCACTAGTGAAAGACATGCATTTAAGTGGACTTGTGCAGTTCAAACCAGCCTTGTACAATGGTCAAGAATAGTTTTATTTTTTGGCTAAGCTTTTGCATATATTTTGATTGAGAGTCCCTTGGATGACAAGGAGATCAAACCCTGAATGTTCATTGGAAGGACTATGCTGAAGCTAAAGCTCTAATATTTTGGCCACCTGTTGTGAAGAGCTGACTCATTAGAAAAGACCTTGATGCTGGGAAAGACTGAAGGCAGGAGGAGAAAGGGACGACAGAGGATGAGTTGATTGGATGGCATCACCGACTCAATGGACATCAGTCTGAGCAAACTCCGAGAGATAGTGAAGGACAGGGATGCCTGGAGTGATGCAGTCCACAGGGTCACAAAGAGTCAGACATGACTGAGTGACTGAACAACAAATTATGTGTTCAACTGACAAAACTGATTATTACAGTAACATAGACACTAATATTTAAAGCTTGTAAATTGTTGTGGCTGATAGTCATCCCCAGCAAGTGATATCTAAGGATATTTTCTGTGCTCTGACAGTTCCAACAGCCCTGGAAGAGAGAGAAACACTCTACAGGAATAATAGTATTTCTGAGTCTTTGTTTGCCTTTGGCAAAAAAGTTTAAAAATATTGATATATTTCAAGATGGCACTAAACTTTTGTAAGAATTTTATCTAGACAGAAGGTATATAAAAATGTTTTCACCTGAAAAATAACATTCTTCTTTAATAACCTTAATTCACTAATCAGTCAGTTGCTGACTATCTGCTGTGTGCATGGCCCTACAAAATAAGGCAAAATCTTTATGTTCACAAAAAATTCTATAAAGTCAAAATTAAGGCAAAGGTGCAGAATCTGTGGCTGTAGATTTTTTTTACAGAACTGAAGGTCTATATTGAATGGTCTCCTGTTTAAAATATATTCACAATATTCACAATTTTTAGTTTCTTTTCATGGGCAAGAGTTCAAAAATGTAATTTCTAATTTAAGAGGGTAATTACCTCCATGTTTTATCAAGTGCCTTTTATTTAATGTGACTACAGATAAATAATTATGGTCAATATTCTATAATAACATTATGTTCTTCTGGGATGTCAAATTACTTATGTACATCCACATAGACACAGATACTCTTCAAAGTGAAAATAAACCTCCCAAATCAAGCTTAAGAAACCCAAAAAGTAATATGTTGAGCCAAATCAGGAATATATTGTGCTTGTCATGCTATTTTCTGAACATAGTCCTCTCCCTTACCTCCCCCTCATCTGTGAAACACATCTGTGATTTCTTTACTAACCATTTTCCAGCCTCTTTCATAAAATAACGGTTGTGTTCTGGTGTTTTTCATTTTGAATACTTCGAGCATGTCTCCCATCTCATCCACTGCCACATTGTTAAATCTAAAGTAGAAAGAGAGAGTGATCGCTCTGGTGTCTCCAGTTGGCAGCAGAAAATGTGTTGTTTTCAATTACTGTGTATAAAAGCTCAGCCAAAGGGAAGGCAAATTTTAGGATGATGTGTCCAAGGAAAGAACTACCACTAAGGTAGCCTGGAAATGACAACTCCAGAATCAAGCCCTAGTAAGGGATTTCCAAAAGTGACCCTAACTAAGACAGAAGACGCACCCCTTAGTTTTGCCAAGTCATATCAAGGGAAAGGCTAAACGATGCAGGCAGACAGGGCCTGGATCTCCATAGAGTGCTGTTTGACAAGGAAGTTCGTTTGCCTGGTCTTTTGCTCTAAAGGATGCCTGATCCCTACAATTGTAAAAGTTAACATAATACAGAAGTCTTGCTAATATAAAGGATTTGAGATTAACACTTTACATCAATTCTGATTTTCCATATTTTTTTTTAGTAGAACCAGATTTGCTAATAAATTGCCAGCTGTTAAAGTCACTAAGCCTATTTTCATCACAACCACCACATAACAGGACCTCTGCAAATACCTGAGGCCTGCTTTTCTCTCACTGTACAATTTATATTGTTTCAGATGAAATGTACCCTCTGACAACATTTCTGGGGCTTTATCGTTAATGACTAAAAATACAGTTACAAGGTTTGGGTGGTAAGTTGGAGGACCTGCAAGCAGTGTGGCATTCTGGGCCAATCCTTCTCCCTTCGAGGCCTGAAAATGATTTCAAAAGAGAAGGAAGGAGAAAGAAAGAGAAAGAAGCAAAAGCCAGGGGAACCCCCCCCCAAACTTGGACCAGTCACTGCCTTGCCCCAAAACACAGATTTTGAAAATAATGCTTCACCAGAAGGCAACCCTGTCATAATTAAGGAAAACGGAGTTTAGATCTTGAATTACACTCAAAAATATCTATTATTCACAAGAATCACAGATCCCCTTTCTCTCCTCCTCACCAACTCTCTCCAAGAAAAAATAAGTGATTTATAGAAGGAGGATGTTTGTGAAATAAAATAATACAGAAAGATTTTGAATATTTGGAGGAGATTTCACAAAAATCATGTGCTAACAGCTCTAACTTCTCAAGAGCAGTGAGCTTTGCCCCTGAGAAAACATTATTTTCATCACACCACTGCTCCAACTAAAATGCTGGTTTTGACAAGCTGTGTTACTGGTAAAATGTTATTGTTGGCACATGTGAATGGTGGAGAGACAGCTCTGGGAGGCTCCCTCCTGAGTGGAGATGTGCAAATTGACTACAGCACCTGTGGGAGAGTCAGGTACCTCTGACCCAGATTCACTCTGTTTTCTAGCACCCTGTCCCTTTGTTCTGTAATGAGATCCAAATGTTCCCTTCCTCCAGTCCCTCTGGCCCTGTAACACAATGCCAGATTGGCTTCAAATGGGCCTCCTCACCCTGGGTCCCGCTGCTGCCATTGGCCTATTAAAAAAAAAAAACAAAAAACCGTCATACTCTGGAGTGCCGTGACAACCCTCTCTAGCTCCCTGTGTTTTAAGATAGCTGTGCCTTGATGACTTTTTTTCACAGGATGTTTGCAGGTCATTCATGGAAGCAAAACTTTTCTTCCTTTCTTCTTATGGGCAGGAGAAGCATCATATTATTCAGGCAGGAGAAACTCTTTTCACAAGTGAAAGCCCAGTGAATTTTATTATGCTACATAGGACTCACAGCAGGAAATGCCAATGCTTAACCAACATCTTTGATGCTGCTGTGTAAGCCCTTGGTTTTCTGCTTGCTTTTCCCTCCATCTCAGTAAAGACATGGGGAAGTGAAGCCCTCACCATGTGCCAGAGCAGCCTGTGCCGTGCTCCAAAGTACATCTGAAAATGTCAGGACCTGGTCTGGTTTGATTGAAAGAGTTTCTCCTTTACCTAAGCCCATCTCCGCATCTGACCCAAAGCCAGTACCCACACAGAGATCAACCAAACACACTTCTGCTCTGAGGACAAACAGGAGTCTGCTCTGAAATCAAAGCAAGTCTCACGAAGGTTGTGGCAAAAAAACAGAGAATCGTAAATGCTGTGCTCAGGGGACCTGTGTCAAAGGTTCTTAACACTGCACCACCGCCCCCACACTCCCACCCCAACCAACCTGCCTTCAATCTGATTAGTTAAACTGACCTGAAAAGTTCAAGAAGACCTTTACTTCTGTTATTTTCAAACAAGTTCAGGAGAAACTTAGTCTCAGATTTGTCAAACCAGCCCCTACTGTTCTAAGCATCCTCACCATCATTTCTATTGGCCCCTTTAGAAACTTTATTAATCATTGTAGTGCTATGTGTTTTTAAAAGATTACCTCTCTGCCAGAGCAAAGACTTAAGAGTTAAGGAAACTAATTTGGTTTTGGTGTTCCAGATGAAGAGAAAGAGTTGAATTCAAGAGCTATTTGGAAGGGAGATTTTGAATATTAACATGATTTATAAAACACTAAGCATTCTGCTAAGCACTTCACATGCATTACCTCATTCAATCCAAACCATAAGCCTATGATATAAACACTATTGTAGCCCCACTTTACAGAGGAGGAAGTTGAGGTGGAGAGAAAGATAATGAACTTCTCCATGCTAATGTATGACTAAGCTGGGATTTGTATTAGGTTTCTCTAATTCTGAAATTTCTCCAATTCTTAACAGAAATGCAGAGAAGTACTCTTGCCTGGAAAATCCCATGGACGGTGGAGCCTGGTGGGCTGCAGTCCATGGGGTCGAGAAGAGTTGGACATGACTAAGCGACTTCACTTTCACTTTTCACTTTCCTGCATTGGAGAAGGAAATGGCAACCCACTCCAGTGTTCTTGCCTGGAGAATCCCAGGGATGGGGGAGTCTGATGGGCTGCCGTCTATGGGATCACACAGAGTCGGACATGACTGAAGCGACTTGCAGCAGCAGCAACAGAAATGCAAAACAGGATTTGGTGATCAATCAGATGCTGAGAAGATAGACAGACCTTGGGGTCAAAGTAATGATGCTGTATTGAGCCTAGAAATATGAATTAAGATATACAGCAATCACATACATAAAAGGGAATTTAGCAATCTAGATGAACTCTTGTCATTCTACAGATGAGGAAACTGAGGGTCAGAGTTGACTTAATCCATGCATGATTGCATAATGTAATATCGGTAAAGCTCAAGCTGCAAGTCAACTCCTCTAAGTCCTAGGCTGTGTTTTTTTTTTCCACTTTCCAAATTATTTGGTATCTTGAGCATTTAAAGTCTGCTAGTTTCTTTTCAAAAGATTTAACTAAAAACAGAATATTGTATTCACAAACAGGTTTCTACAGCGCAGGAATTTCAATACTGCCTATCGGTAGGTACTAGTGATCAATCAGGAGTGCCTCCGTGTCATTTTCAAGTGCCAGCTATCAGGCCAGAAGAAGGAAAATATTAAAGTGCTAGACTCTGAGGCCCCTGAAAACAATGAACCAGATGGCTGGCCGCTTGGAACATTTTTCCAGAGTCTCCAGGAAATTAGGTGAAACAAAAGACAATTTAAAAATCTGATGTCTTATTTTCCAATGTAAATTTAGGGTATTTTCCTTTATGCACATGATAAATGCTTTTGTGCCTTTGAAATTTGTTGGGGTGGATGGGTAAGTGTTTTGCCTCCTGGCCTGCATATTCCTGACTCACATAGGATAAATTAGCCAACGATCCCTTTCCCCTGACTAAACCACCAAATTTCTAATTAAAAATGAAAAAGCATTTGTATACATTTGTTTTAGGCAAGCATCAGTTTACCTAATCTGTGTTTGGTGGTCCTGCTCTGGACAAAATGCTTCACTTGTGTACACTTCCTTAATTTTCACAATTATTATTATAACCATTTTTCAGATGAGTAAACTGAAGATAAGAAAGGTTTTTTGGTTCAAGTTTACACAGCTAAAGAGAATATCTGGATGTCAGTTTACCTACTCCCTTGAAGTCTCCAAACTTTCCACCACAACTTGCCTCCTTCTATTTGCAAGTGTTCAATGGCTCTTCATCACCCACAGTGTAAGGTCGAAACTGCTGAAGTAGACGCCTTACCCTCTCATGGCCTGGACTCTGTTTGTACTTCCTCCCTCTTCTTTCCCCACATCCCCTAGAAACAAACACCTTACATACAGCCAGAGGGGACTCTGCAATTTTCCTCACCTTCCAAAGAGTTTCAGGCCTTCTAGCCATTGATCACATTTTCCCTCTTCCTAGAAATCTCTCTCCTCTCCAAACATACTTTACAGATAATTAAGGAAACAAGAAAAACATAATTTGTGTTTAATCTAGATCAGCCTAGATTAAATCAGTCTTGTTTACTTCCAGAAGATACGGGTTTTTCTCCATTATTTTATTTTTCTTGGTTTCAGGCCCACTAGAAAACTATGAGATTGCAAATAGAAAATCTATTTTTAAAAAAATTTTATTGACTATAGTTGATTTACAAGGTTGTGTATAATTTTTGTGGTATAGCAAGGTTATACATATATATTATTTTTCATATTGTTTTCCATTATGGTTTATCACAGGATATTGAATATAGTTCCCTGAAAATGGAAGAATTTTAAGTGCACACTTAAAAAAAAAAAAAGACAGTATCCTTTGGAATAGAATGAGCACTTGGGTCTGCTGCTGCTTTAGCCCTACTTCTCCAAGTGTGCCTGTCTATGATGGCATCATTCAGGCATCGTGTCTGGTGTTATGTACAGAGAAAACCATGGCTAGTTGACAAGCTCCACTCATGAGTATGTTGGGAGCTGATTCTGCTCCCTGTCTGGTCCTGCAGAGGCCAACAGAAGGGGCCCAAGGGGCCAAAGTTACATATACCTGACCTGGGGGGGATGTTTAAGTCCACTGACTCATTGGAAAAGACCCTGATGCTGGGAAAGATTGAAGGATGGTGGAGAAGGGGATGACAGAGGATGAGATGATTGGATGGCATCACTGACTCGATGGACATGAGTTTGAGCAAGCTCCCGGAGTTGATGATGGACAGGGAAGCCTGGCATGCTACAGTCCATGGGGTCGCAGAGAGTCAGACATGTCTGAATGACTGAACTGAACTGAGTCTGAACAAAAATATAAAATCATACCTAGTGTCTTGATGTCCTTCAGAGTGTGGAGGAAGGCTATTCAGGCTGAAGAAAAATGGATCATGCCCCAAGAGGTAGTACATATGTGAGGAAATAAAAGGAAATAAGTATCAAAAACTGATATCTCAAGAGACAGTGATATAAGAAACTTGTAAAAAAAAATGAAAAGAAACAAATAATATACAATTTCAGACACAGCAATGAAACCATGTCCAGAGAGCTACGAGTCTAGATGATGCTTTAACAACTCTTCCTTCTCCCCAAGATGGTGACACTTCCTGTCCTTCCCGTCATCCTTAATTTAACCCAGTTAAGAATAGCAAATTTCTGGGACATCCCTGGTGATCCAAACCAAAAGAAAAAACAAGAATAACAGTTTTCTACCTCATCTCTTCAAGAAAGCATAGCAGCTTCTAGCAAGTGGAGTTGTGAAGAGTGTTGTTTCCACAGGCATGATTTTGGGCCTTGATGCATAGCTATCAACCTACTTTAAGAAAGGTAACTTGTGAAAACTCTGAAACATCGCTCAGCTTTTCAGGAATGCAGTTACCACCGTGGGACTAAATCTTATTATGTTGTATTACTGAAAAGTCTTGTGAAGATATTTTTGGAAAATTCAATTATATATCAATTGACCTCCATGAACTAGCTATAAAAGGAGCCCTGCTGAAAATAATTTTGGAGAAGGAGATCTTTTTTTGATACATGGACTGTAACCTTTACTCCTAAGCTCTGTTTTCACTCATACTTTTCTTTGTTCACAGTCGAAACCTTCTGTTCCAAATAGACTGAAGAGCTAAAAATCCTCACACAACTTCCAGAGTTCCAACTATCTTCTCCTCTTGAGAAGCCTCTCCTATTTCTTCTAGGTAGCACCGAGAGTAAAGTGGAATTTGAAATAAATATTCTCTTAAACATATCAAGTATAGAAATGCACAAAGAGAAAGTTTAAACCTAAAGGGCAAGTGAAGAAAGCAGGAGCTGGAAGCCAAAGGCAGGGGAAATTTGAGAAACTCAAGTTTCATGGGGATGTTAGAAAAAAGAAGTATATATAGACAGATACTAGTGCCAAGGCACGACATAAAATAAATACTAAAAAGTTCAGGACAGACCTTCAACTACCAAACAACATATGGAATTTCCTTTAAAGTCTACTGGAATTTTCACCAAAAGCAGATCAATAGGCATAAACAACAGTTTATTTGAGATGTCATAGCCCTAATGATTCTCATTTATTCACAGATTCAGGATATTATTCAGCCTATAAAATGCCAAGCCAAAGGAAAACTAATAATAGGGATCCTCTTCCCAAAAGGTTCACATTCCAACAGGAAAAATGAACATTTAAACATACAAGAGGAAATTGCTGAGGACGTGGTGTACACAATGATCAGAATATGTACAAAGCACAGTGAGACCCAGAGGAAGGAGTCACTAATTATTTTCAGAGTGGTCAGAGAGAGCTTCCAGAGGAGGTGATTTGTAAATTGATATTGACAGATGAGTCAGAAGACCAACATTTTGAAATGACCAAAAAGACATCATGTACCACAGTGAAATCTGTTCATGGGAGTATTTGGGGGTATGAAAACTGGAAGAGTCATTCAATTCCATTGAACAAGCATATGCCCAGAGCTTACTTCTGCTCTTAGTACTGTGTTGAGTTTCTGTATATGTTATGGAAAAGAAAAAAAAAGTCATTACCCTGCCTGCAATGACTTTTAATCCTAACTGGGGAAAAAAGTTACATATATGAAATAAAAATAGATTCATATAAAACATTATAATCAAGTGCTGAAGTTTGCATTCAGACATTAAATTCTGTAAGAAGTCAACTTTGGAAACTTTGTTTGTAATATCACTAGGAAAGACAGCAGAGGGTCTATTTTTAAGAAATATGATGGGTGGGAACTGGTAATTATAGCTCATCTAATTACCATTTGTTCCAGATAATTCATTTGAATCAATCATCAGGAATGAAATGCTTGATTGTTTAGAGAAAAAATGGCAATGAAGCAAATCTTACCAAGAGATTATTTGCCAAACAAAGCTCAGTGTTCTTTCTTTTAACCTCAAGTGGAAGAGATTGTGAAGTGTCTTTTGCTTTTTTTCCCATGATCTAGCTGAACTTCGAAAAAGACTTTGAGATCACATGATCAGCTTCTTGTTAAACCTGACGGAGTATACTTAAGCAATTATTGAGGTTGCGAATTGAATATCAGATAGCAATTTAAGAATAGAATTTCATGGAAACATAGCAACAAGGTATGGGGCTATTTCCCTGACCCGTGAGTAGGGGCCAAGCCTTGCCAAGCCATAAGACTCTCTGGGAATAAGTGACCAAACAAAGGAGCAACTCAGCAGAGATGAGGGCTATAAAATTGGCCATCTGTAGTCCACCAATGACCAAGAGGGGAATGGCGGTGATGGAGAGAGAAAGAACAGACTGTAGGGCAACCAGAAAATTGCTGCATAACTTCATGAATAAATAAACATTCAACCTGGAGTTTTCTAACTATAAGAACCATCTTAATATCTAGCAGACCTTTCTTTTAAAGGACTAGTTCTAACAAATACCCATACATGTCTTTAATTACTCTTCTAAAATGGACAAACTAATTATTACTTTCTAAAAAAAGTTTATTTATGTATGTAAATATGTCAAGCCATTGGCTGTTGGCTATAGTGAGTGGAAGATAATGACAGAGTCTTTGGTGGTATTTGGGTGTGAACCACTAGTTCACAGTGTCATCAGTGACACAGTAAAGCTACAGTGCCAAAAATAGCTGGTTAAGAAAACTTCCTTATTTAAAAACAAAAACAAGTAGGGCCAAAGTGTAGACTTTTAGCTTTACCTCAAAGGATACCTGAGCACATAAGCCCAGTTCACGCATTCAGAATTCTGTGTATTTCGCCATCTAATTCTGCTGCTCTCAGATTGATGCAGGCTGTAGTTCTCTCTCTCATTTATTTTCTCCCCCTACCTCCCACCACCCCACCTCTTTCTCTTAAGCTAGAGAGTTTGAATAAAAGTTAGTGCCATGTCAGGAATACTTTCCTCTCTTTATTTCCCTAGAGATCAGATCTTATGGTTGGGATTAACCTCATCACTCTGCCTGTAAAAAGACATTGGTAGATATCCCTCCTTAGGATCAAGCTTATTCAGCTTCAGGAGGTGAGGCCAGTCTCTCCTCCCTGATTCCATCTTCCTCTTACTTTACCAGATTGTAACTTTTCTCTCTTCTACTTCTGAACCATGAATGTCTTCCCCCGTGAGAAGGTATTTATACCCTAAGATATAAATAAGGTAGAAATAACTAATGAGGTTACCATTCATTTCCACCGTACTTCCCATGATGGAGTTAAGGATAGTATTTCCTTAAGGACTATATTTCAAAGAGAAAGAAAAGCCTTTAGCCATAGAAATGAAGCAGTAGTGGTAAAATTTCAGTCACTAGCCAACAATAAGAAAAGAGTTTGGCCAAAGCAAAGAGCTTTTTCTAGTACTGCTGAAATCACCCCACGCCGTGATTGTCTTTTCTTACTGAGAGCTGCTGACCTTGCCCTCACCTCCAAAATGATGATTTTTCTACCAAGTGACAAAAAAAAAACCCCACTTAATGGCAGACAGATGAGAGAAAAATAGTCTCTGGAGAATTCTATGAATTATTCATCTGCCCTAACACAAATGTATATCTAGCTTTCTACCTGACAATTTATCAGACCAGCACTAATATACTATCTTTATACTTTATTCCTAAATAAAACATAGACTCAGAAGTCAGCTTAGTCATCAGATATACATATAAATATTATACATTGTGTATTATTTAATTAGGTTTATTAACTTATATAATTAAATTAATAAATATAATGGGTATGATAAATATAATTATCAGATTTATTGTATATTATATAAAGTATATGGGCTTCCCAGGTGGCTCAGTGGTAAAGAATCTGCCTGCCAATGCATAAGACATGGGTTCGATACCTGGGTCAGGAAGATTCCCTGGAGAAAGAAATGGCAACCAATTCCAGTATTCTTGCCTGGGAAATCACATGACCAGAGGAGCCTGGTGGGCTACAGCCCATGTGTTGCAAAAGAGTCAGACATGACCTAGCAACTAAACAACAACAGCAAAAATAAAGTCTATGTTAATATCTCAAAGCTATCAGTGTCCATACTGACTGAGGACCCCAGTTACCAGCCCCTTTTCTCACAAACATACAAGGACCAAATTTGAGATCCTAGAAATTTAAGCCTTCTTGTTACTCCCTGGGCACTTTCAATGCAGCTTGTAGTTTCGACCACAAAGGAAATTAGCATAATACATGGCAGACTGTATAGGCTTGAGTAGCCTTTACAGTCCTGCAGACTCTTATGTACTTCAAAAGCATAAAGATTTTTACTCTCACTCTCTTCCTCTCCCTTTTCAAATTGGCATTTACCAAAATAAAAGAGGAAATGAAATGATATAAACCACTTTGATGAAATATTGCTGGTCTGGCTTACATTTCCAGTAAATCTATATGTATATTCATTTTTATGGCATAAAATATTATGATTATACCTCACATTTTTTTAAGATAAAGTGGATTTTAAGAATTGGAGAAGCCAGAGGAAAAGAAGGAAATATTGGGATTATGGATCAACCTTCATTTCAGGAGGTTTTGCAATGTATCAGTTCTCAGGGATTGCAAATCAGATACCCAATCTCACACAGAGGCTGTTGGATGTCACTGAGTTGCAGAAAAGATGAAAATCCTCCTACTCTCTTGCTTTCTGAGGTTTTGTGGGTTTGAACGAGAACCTTACTGCTATTTGGACTTGGGTTTTGTGGTTAATATATGATAAAGGGGTTATTACACAGTGATCCTTGAGCATTTAGGTCAGCTGTGGCAATCAATCAAGAGACACTTCTTTTTTGGCAGCACACACTTCCATAAAAAATTCTCTGGCAGTCTTGAGTTAGTTAGTTATGACAGAGTAACCTCTATGTCAAGCAATATAGTTGATAAATTTTGCATGTGCTATTGACTGACAGAAACTCTGGCATTCTGGTAAGTAGCAATGCAAGCTTCAAAGAGCATAGAAACCTCTTTCTTCTTCCCAAACTAAAGGTGGTTAAATTAAACACATTTTATCCAAGAAAGTTAAAGAAACACTTCAGGAATAAGTTCACATTTTGGTACCTATTCTAAATTCCTTTTCTTTATTTTGTTACAAGTAATCTCCCTAAAGCAGTTATTTCATTAAGATCATTCCTATTTCTGAATGATTCTGCTCCATTTAACTAAAATTACCTGGATACCTAATATGTGCTTGATGTGGTGCTGGAGTAATGGGAAAATAAAAATGAGCAGTATACTTGCATCTTGTTCATAGTCAATTATATGGTTTTTTATTGAAGTGTAATTGATTTACAATATTATGTTAGTTTCAGGTATATAGTACAGTGATTCATATATATATTATATGTATATTATATAAAGTGGGTTATATAGAGTGGTTTATATATTCATACAAATATATATACATACATATGTATATATATGCATATATGGGCTTCCCTAGTAGGAGAAGGAAATGGCAACCCACTCTAGTGTTCTTCCCTGGAGAATCCTAGGGACAGGGAAGCCTGTGGGGTCACACAGAGTCGGACATGACTGAAGCAACTTAGCAGCAGCAGCAGCAGCAGCAGTAGCTCAGCTGGTAAGGAATCCACCTGCAATGCAGGAGACCCTGGTTCAATTCCTGAGTCAGGGAAGATCCCCTGGAGAAGGGGTAGGCTACCCACTCTAGTGTTCTTAGGCTTCCCTAGTGGCTTGGTTGGTAAAGAATCCTTCTGCAATGCAGGAGACCAGGGTTCAATCCCTGGGTTGGGAAGATCCCCTGGAGAAGGGCATGGCAACCTATTCCAGTGTTCTTGGGCTTCCCTGGTGCCTCAGATGGTAAAGAATCTGCCTGCAATGTGGGAGACCTGGGTTCAATCCCTGGGTTGGAAAGATTCTCTGAAGGAGGGCATGGCAAGCTACTCCGGTATCCTTGTCTGGAGAATCCCCATGGACAGAGCCTGGTGAGCTACAGTCCATGGGGTCACAAAGAGTCAGCCATTACTGAGTGACTAAATACAGCACATATATATATACACACACACATTTTCAGATCATTTTCCCTTATAGGCTATTACAAAATATTGAGTATAGTTCCCCGTGTTATATAGTAGGTCCTTGTTGATTATTAAATTACTACATGGTTGATTTAATTTTTCAGAATCAACAAGAAACTGAAAAAGATGGCCAAAGTGGGTATACTCTTTTTATTTGATTCTAGGTTTATCTTGATTATATTCTTTGCAGCCAAAGATGGAAAAGCTCTATACAGTCAGCAAAAACAAGACCAGCAACTAACTGTGGCTCAGATGATGAACTTCTTATTGCCAAATTCAGACTTAAATTGAAGAAAGTGGGGAAAACCACTAGACCATTCAGGTATGACCTGAATGGATTCAAGGGATTGGATGTGATAGACAGAGTGCCTGAAGAACTATGGATGGAGGTTCATGACATTGTACAGGAGGCAGTGATCAAGACCATCCCCAAGAAAAAGAAATGCAAGAAGGCAAAATGGGTGTCTCAGGAAGCCTTACAAATAGCTGTGAAAAGAAGAGCAGGAAAAAGCAAAGGAGAAAAGGAAAGATATACCCACTTGAGTGCAGAGTTCCAAAGAATAGCAAGGAGAGATAAGAAAGCCTTCCTCAGTGATCAACTCAGACATAGAGGAAAACAATAGAATGGGAAATACTAGAGATATCTTCAAGAAAATTAGAGATACCAGGGGAACATTTCATGCAAATATGAGCACAATAAAGGACAGAAATGGTATGGACCTAACAGAAGCAGAAGATATTGAGAAGAGGTGGCAAGAATACACAAAAGAACTACACAAAAAAGATCTGAATGACTCAGATAATCACAATGGTGTAATCACTCACATAGAGCCAGACATCCCGGAATGTGAAGTCAAGTGGGCCTTAGGAAGTATCACTACAAACAAAGCTAGTGGAGGTGATGGAATTCCAGTTGAGCTATTTCAAATCCTAAAAGATAAGGCTGTGAAAGTGCTACACTCAATATGCCAGCAAATTTGGAAAACTCAGCAGTGGCCACAGGACTGGAAAAGGTCAGTTTTCATTCCAATCCCAAAGAAAGGTAATGCCACAGAATGTTCAAACCACCTCACAATTGCACTCATCTCACACGCTAGTAAAGTAATGCTCAAAATTCTCCAAGACAGGCTTCAACAGTACATGAACTGTGAACTTTCTGATGTTTAAGGCGGATTTAGAAGAGGCAGAGGAACCAGAGATCAAATTGCCAACATTCATTGGATCATCGAAAAAGCAAGAGAGTTCCAGAAAAACATCTGCTTTATTGACTATGCCAAAGCCTTTAACTGTGTGGATCACAACAAACTGTGGAAAATTCTGAGAGAGATGGGAATACCACACTACCTGACCTGCCTCTTGAGAAACCTGTATGCAGGTCAGGAAGCAACAGTTAGAATTGGACATGGAACAATAGACTGGTTCCAAATCTGGAAAGGGGTACCTCAAGGTTGTATATTGTCACCCTCCTTATTTAACTTCTATGCAGAGTACATCATGTGAAATACTGGGCTGGATGAAACATAGGCTAGAATCAAGATTGCCGGGAGAAATATCAATAACCTCAGATATGCAGACGACACTACCCTTAAGGCAGAAAGCGAAGAGGAACTAAAGAGCCTCTTGATGAAAGTGAAAGAGGAGAGTGAAAAAGTTGGCTTAAAGCTCAACATTCAGAAAACTGAGATCATGGCATCCGATTCTATCACTTCATGGCAAAATATAGGGGTGACAGCCTTTATTTTGGGGGGATCCAAAATCAATGCAGATGGTGACTGCAGCCATGAGATTAAAAGACATTTGTTCCTTGGAAGAAAACCTACGACCGACCTAGACAGCATATTATAAAGCAGAGACATCATTTTGCCAACAAAGGTCCATGTAGTCAAAGCTATGGTTTTTCCAGTAGTCATGTATGGATGTGAGAGTTGTACTGTAAAGAAAGCTGAGTACCAAAGAATTGATGCTTTTGAACTGTGGTGTTGGAGAAGACTCTTGAGAGTCCCTTGAACTATAAGGAGATCCAACCAGTCAATCTTCAAGGAAATCAGTCCTGAATATTCATTGGAAGGACTGATACTGAAGCTGAAACTCCAATACTTTGACCACCTGATGCGAAGAACTGACTCATTGGAAAAGACCCTGATGCTGGGAAAGATTGAAGGCAGGAGGAGAAGGGGATGACAGAGGGTGAGATGGTTGGATGGCATCCCCTCTTCGATGGACATGAGTTTGAGTAATCTCTGGGAGTTGGTGACGGACAGGGAGGCCTGGCATGCTGCAGTCCATGGGGTCGCAAAGAGTTGGACACTACTGAGCTACCGAACTGAACTGAGGTTTATCTTGGTTTATTTTTGTTTCTCACCAATAGGATACTGGCATATGGTGATTCTGCTTCTCTACCTTCTGGGAAAAAAAGGCTATCTATGAAGGAGTTAGACTGCAGATAAATGACCCTTGCATTAGCCTTTTTCAACAAGTTAGGCAATGATTTCAAATAAAGCAATGATTACTCTAATTTTAGCAAGGAATACTGTTGTTGTTTTTCAGTAATTAGGTCATGTCTGCTTTTGTGATCCCATGGACTGCAGCATGCCAGGCTTCCCTGTCCTTCACTATCATCTGGAGTTTGCTCAGATTCATGTCAATTGAGTCAGTGATGCTATCTACCCATTTCATCCTCTGCTGCCCCATTCCCCTTTTGCCTTCAATCTTTCCCAGCATTAGGGTCTTTTCCAATGAGTCAGCTCTTCGCATCAGGTGGCCAAAGTATTGGAGCTTCAGCATCAGTCTTTCCAACAAATATTCAGGGTTAGTTCCCTTTAGGATTGACTGGCTTGATCTCCTTGCTGTCCAAGGGGCTCTCAAGAGTTCTCTTAACACCACAATTCAAAAGCATCAATCCTCCAGCGCTCAGCTTTCTTTATGGCCCAACTCTCACATCCATACACGACTACTAGAATAACCATAGCTTTGACTATACAGACCTTTGTCAGTAATGGCTCTGCTTTTTAATATGCTTTCTAGTTTTGTTACAGCTTTTCTTCCAAGGAACAAGTGTCTTTTAATTTCATGGCTGCAGTTAATGCCTGCAGTGGTTTGGGGCCCAACAAATAAAGTCTGTCACTGCTTCCACTTTTTTCCCTTCTATTTGCCATGAAATGATGGGACCAGATGCCATGATCATAGTTTTTTGCCTCTTGAATTTCAAGCCAGTTTTTTCACTCTCCTCTACCTACAGTGGTTTGTTATGCTAATTCTGTTCTTGTGGAAAAGTAGGGGAAATTATGTCTATTTTGAACAAAAATAAATTCCCACAGATTAAGAAAAAAATTTTAAATTTAGAGTAACAGAACAACCACTGATGTTGACTTCTGAATTAATTCTGTGATTCTTTTGCTAGTAACAGAACCCATTAAGAAGATAACTCAAGTATGGATGGAATGCCCATTGACTTTGATGTGATGCCTATGCATCCTTCAGGCTGAAGTTTAGATAATTAGTTTCCAAGTTGATTTTTCTAAGAATACACTGAAGGAGAAATGACAAAGATTCTCTATGTATGGACAAGACTGTACACTGCAGCACTATATAATAGAAATATAATGCAAGTCACACATGTAATTTTAGATTTTTTAGGTGCCATTGTCCAACAGAGATACAATGTGAACTATCTATGTAAATAATTTTTAATTTTCTAGTGCCCACATTACAAAAAACAAAAAGAAATGATTAGATTAACACTATTTTAACAATTTTTCAAAAAGATTATGATTTCAAAATGTAATCAGCATTAAAAAAAATGAGATCTCTTATTTTTTTTTTTTTAACTAGGTCCTTGAAATTCAGTGTACATTCTTTACTTACAGCATTTCTTAATTTGGACTGGTCACATTTCAAATGTTCGCTATTCACTTATGGTTAGAGACTATCCTAGTGGGCAGTATAAAAAATGTTAGTTGCTCAGTCTTGTCCAACTCTTTGTGATCCCATGGTCTGCAGCCTGCCAGGCTTCTCTGTCCATGGAATTCTCCAAGCACGAATATTGGAGTAAGTAGCCATTCCCTTCTCCAGGGATCTTGAGCTTTGAGCTTTGAGCCTGGGTCTCCCACATTGCAGGTAGATACTTTACCATCTGAGCCACCTGGGAAGCCCAGTGGGCAGTATGGATCTATAGAATTCTTCATACAAGAAGGGATGCTAGCATCAATCTGTGAAAGATAATCTGTGGACCATCTGGGTCAAAGAATCAATTAAATAATGAGAAATTTTATATCATTTAAATAAGTGTCAAATAATAAATATGAAGTCAACCCCCACTTTTTGAGATAACAGATAAAATATCCCATTTGAAGTCTTGTACTATAACATGATCTGAACAAAAACCTTCAATTTAACTTGACACATAATTGATGTTTAACAGTATTTGCCTACCAGTTGCCTGATAATCTTAGATGATTTTGTCATAAATGTATTTTTCACTCTACATAGTACTTGCCAATGCACAGAACTCAAAGTTTCCACCAACCATTTCTCTGAGTAAAATGTAGTTACTCCTATCAGTCCAAATCAACATGCCCATAAAGAAAATAAGGAACTTCAAACTCACATTTATATTATGGTTGTAAAGTCAAACTGCTCATCAGTTCCTGGTGTAGTTTGGCAGGACAGACTGCAGTGCAATTCACTGCGGACTTCCAAAGATCAAAACCAACCAGATCTATAATCGTGTCTTCAAACACTCTCATTTCGAAAAGATAGACTTTTTGTTTCTGAAACAGCTAATTTGGTATTCACATAAATACGTCCTTAACTTCCCTTTTAACACAAGTATGAATTCCTCAAAGACCACAAGAGCCAAGTTTATCCTTAACTATAGTGGAAAAGTTTGTCAAAATGATATTTTTCTATTACCAAATTTTATTTTTGTTTGTTTAAAAACTCTTATATTTTTAAGAAAAATATAAAATGATTGTACAAGCAACCCCATAACAACCATGCATCCACCCTCCATGTAAACTGTTGATAAAGACTTTTCTATGAAAAACAAAACCTCTTCCAAAAGATTGCTTTAATTTTCCATGATGATTTCCATATTCTAAGGTAATATTTTATCATGTGTTACTTGGTTTTAACGACCAATGCTAAGAAATCACTGAAAGGGAAGCGGTGGGCAGTGATGAACATCAATGCAGAGAGCAGAGAATTGGTTTCAGAGCCTGTCCCTGAGCTGCCACTGACCAGCTGCATGGCCAAAATGCATTTCAAATTTCTGGGTTTCAATTTCCTTATCTATAAAATTTGGAAATAAGAATAAATCAACTCCAAGGCTTCTTGTACTCTGTGACTTATTGGTGGAAATATGGTAAATTTTAAAAGATTAATCAGTTGTTACACCGAGGGAAGAAGCTTTGAATTTTCAAAAGGAAAATTTTCTAACTGGAAAAGGAATGCCTGTCAAGTTTTCATTCAGTCAGCTTTGTCTATACCGATGCTAACTGCTTAATATGGCCACTCCCATTAAGCGTCTAATGAATTCAATTTTTAGGGCTTCCCTGTTGGTTCAGCAGTAAAGAATCCTCCTGCCAACTCAGGAGACTTGAGTTTGATCCCTGGGTCTGGAAGATCCCCTGGAGAAGGAAATGGCAACCCACTCCAGTAATCTTGCCTGGAAAATCCCATGGACAGAAGAGACTGACGTATTACAGTCCATGGGGTCGTAAAAGTGTCAGACATGATTTAGCAACTAAACAATAAGAATTCAGTTTTAATTGTTTCACCTCTTCCAAAGCTAATATACAAAAGGGGGAACACTGATATTAGTTACTTAAAAGTATAAATTGAGGTTCATTGTCTAATATGCCCATCTTGTCATCAAATACTGACACAATTGAAAATCCATGGGTGTTACTAATGAACCCATGGTATATTCGACTACCTCTCAGGAGGCAGGAGTGAACCACTGAGTTAACATGGCCTCAGAAAGTTGAGTGTATACTCACACAAACATATGTAATATTTTTAGCATCCTTATGGTTTTACCTATGATTTCACAAATGATGATAATGAGAACCTGACCAAATTAAGGTGGAGCAGAGACACTAATGGAAGTCCCTTGCTCCATCTTCTAATGAGAAACAAGCACTATCTTTAATTATGCTTGGTTTACAAACAATTGTTAGTGTAAAATACAATCCCTTGTTCCTATATGAAATGTCTAGCTTGTTTGGATATCAGATATATCCTTTGATTCCTCTTTTATGTTTCTTCTTATTTCACGATTTTTACATAGTAATTAATATTTTAATTTATGTGATAAAGCCACTGGCTCAAAAAAAATAACTCTTTAATTTCTTGGAACTCCTGGACATGTAGCCATATGTTTATATATTGGTTATTCATTAGTTTCAATTTTTTTCTTTTTAATAGAAATTTTGAATTCAGGCTAATGTTTTCTACTTGACAACAAAATCATTTTTAATATATATTATATATTTTGTATATATGTATTTGAACCACTTATGATAAAAATGTAGTAGGAATACAATTTTAAACGGAATGAAAGATTAAGGAAATCAAAAATAATGAAAAGTCAAAATATGCACACTGTGCAAAAACATGGTCATATAGACTTTGCCTTGTATAAACTTCATCCAGTCTATGTGGGTTTTAACATATTTCCAAAGCTTTAAATAGGAAAACATCTTAAAGCTCAGCCCATGGGAAACCCAAGCTTGATTAGTTTTCCCTTTTACTACAGCCTGCAGAGTGTAAAACACAGCACATCAGAATTGAATTTGTCATCTCCAGACCTCACAGGAATTTTAGGAACTAAATAGTTAGGAAGCCATCCTGGTACTTCTCTTTGCTTTAATCAAAGTCGAAGTTTCAATTTAAACATTCAGGAAATCTCCCTTATTTAAAGCAATCAACTCATTGCTGACAGGGTCTGGCCTTACTGTGTTTAATTTTTTGGCATCAAGCAAAACTTGATTGGTCACAGCCAGTGCATGAAGAGTCCTCCTTTTCCCTCAAAGAAGAAAGGATTCCAGATCTTTGCTACGTCCAACATAAGTCTAGAGATATGGATGCATTTTCAAATCAGTAGTGCATTGGCATAAACCTCAGCTGGAAACAGAGCTAATGTTTAAGACCTATAAGGGATTTCAGAGTCAATTTTACATCGATCACAATTGTGAACTGTAAAATAATATTCTGAGAAAATACTGGTCAAGCTTCTTTATTCCTCTGAATTCTCTCTCTTTTTGCACACCTTTGGAATATGTAGCAAGTCACCAACCTTCATTTTATTTTTAAGATTTCCATTTCCTGTAGATCAAGTAGAAAACAGATTTATTGAGACTTGAGGTGAGAGGGGGGTTGTGACATCCTTGAAATCTAGGTACTAGGATCTTCCAGGAAAAGCGTATTTAAATTCAGTCATAGAGACTTCCCTAGTGGTCTGGTGGTTACAACTTGGTCATCCAGTGCAGGGGGTGCGGGCTTGATCCCTGGCCAGGGACTAAGATCCCACATGCCTCACGGCCAAGAAATGAAAAGCATAATGAAACAGAAGCAATATTTTAACAAATTCAAAAAAGACTTTAAAAAAATTAGTTTAAAAATAAATAAATACAAGCATAGAGGTGGAGGTAGATTACAGACGCAGGGGTAAAGTACAGGCTGCGACAGAGATAGAGATATCCTACTGAAGAAATCTAGAGAGGAAGGACAGCTGACAAATAAAATAAATAAAATTCAGCTGAGCTACCAGGTAAGCCTCCAAAATCAAATTCACTAAGATTCAACAGCATTATTAAAGCTCTGAGAAATAAATCATGCCACCGAGAGATTGGAATAGTTGCCTCTATTCTCAGAGTTCTCAATGGCTCATCTCCTTAGATTAGGTGTGCAAAGACAGGGAAAATTATGTACAGGCTCTTTAGTTTGGTTTGCCAGTGGACAGACAGACAAAGCATTACTAACGATATTCTACACGAAATTCAACTCTGACCTTCATAATCCTCTGTTGTAGTTCTCCAATAATCTGTCTATTCTAATAAAAAGCCAAGAGATTAGATGAATTATGTAATGAATTTAGTAGTTCTCGAGAGAAGATTATCTAGTAGGTACTCTATTTAAACCCTTTGAACTTTTAAGAAGGCAATTTCACCACTTAATTTCAAATAAAAATTAAGTGGCGAAAATATTTTGTGTTGTCAACATGTTTTAAAAAGTACAAAGCTTTAGAATACCTCAAAAGCTAAATTTTACCTAACATTCTATTATTACCCAAAATATTTATCTGGCTTACATCCATTCAGGCTGCCATAGCAAAGTATCACAGAGCAGTCTGGCTTACATAACAGAAATATTTTTTTCTCCCAGTGCTGGAAGCTAGAAATCTCAGCCAGATGAAGGTCCAGAAGGGTCGGTTGTTGGTGAGAGCTCTTTTCTTGGCTTATAGACAGCTGCGTGCTCACGTGGCCTTGCCTCTGCACTTGACTGGAGGGAGGGAGAGAGAATGAGGTCTCTGGTGTCTCTTCTTATAAGGACGCTGATCCTATCATACAAGGACCATACCCTTAAGACCTCATTTAACTCTATGACTATCTTAGAGGCCCTGTCACCAAATATAGTCACATTGGGGGGTTATACATACAAATATTGTATGTTATATATACAACATACAAATCTGGAGACTAGCTCTCAATGGCTCATCTCTTAATTTAGGCACTCACACATGGGAAAAAATGATATCCATAGCCGTCTGTTAGTAAGATCTCAGATATTTATGTTGTTTGTGAAGTCTCTCAGTTGTGTCCGACTCTTTGCGACCTCATGGACTATAGCCTACCAGGCTCCTCTGTCCATGGGATTTTCCAGGCAAGAATCCTAGAGTGGGTTGCCATTTCCTCCTCCAGGGGGTCTTCCCAACCCAGTGATTGAACCCAGGTCTCCCACATTGTAGGCAGATGCTTTACCATCTGAGCACCAGCCACCAGGGAAGTCTGTTGTTTTCCTACCAGAAAAAGAAAAAATTCCCTTTTCCATTAAGAACTCACATCTTCACATATACCTTCTTCTTCCAAATACACACAGATATAAAATATATTCCTAGAAATTAATCTGAGCATCTAGTGTGGCTGTGTGGGAATCTGATATGTTTCACTAACATATTTGATGTTTCATTGCTGTCACTGATAAGAGAAAAGACCGATTTAACAAGTAATTCCACTCATGTTCTAATCAAAATCAGACACCATAGAACAAAAATGTTGAGAGATTCTGACTCTCTAAAAACCAGATTATTATTTACAAAATGGCCTATGATAATTGTACTACATGATATCATAGTTTTTACAGAAATACCTTTTCTCTTAATCAGCAGGAAAGAAAACTGTACAGAAACTGCCCCCATAAAATATGAGACAAGGCACTACACATTTTTTTTGATACAGTGAAATGCCTATTACACTTTATCATTTTTCAACCATGGCATACCACAGCTCAAAACCCAAGGGCAAAGAACTCACTTAACTAAGATACATGCCATACATCACAAAAATGTGGCTGCCTTTACTGAAAGATGATGTAATATGTAAGGGAAGTGTATTGTGTTACTGGGTTTTTCATATATTTCCCTTATAACTGTCACAATTTTGGTATGATAAGTGAGGACAACTATTTGATATACTGTATTTTATTTCCTAGTCATGCATCATTTGAGCCAGTGTTTCTCCCAAGTGTGGTCCAGAGAGCCCCGGGGGCCCTCTGGTTAGTCTATAATGCTTCACCGGGAGGAAGAACTTGACTAGAGCGGAGGAATTGAGAGTGATCGCTGCAGAAAGTAACTGAAGTTGTGATAATTCTTACCCACTAAAGGGAGCCACGGAGCAGAAGCCTGACCAATCTAAAACATAAAGATTTATCAACCAGACCTCATGGAATAGAGGGCAAACATGAGAAAGCTAACCTGACGACCACTTCTCTAACACAGGGCTGCATTTCCTCCCTTTTGGAAGCCAGAGAACCTCAACTTGCCCTCCTTTTCTCCAACTCCACCCATCATGTGCTCCCCCATCCCCACCCTAAGCCAAGACTTGCTGCAGAGCATCAATGTCCTCCAAGTATTCCTCTTTAATATAGTCACCAAGAACAAGACCTTTTCTCTTTCACCCAGCTTATTGCATTTGACTAGGTGAGGAAAAGCAGGTAATAAAGAGATAACAAGCGTAGAGAGTTACAAATATCCCAGAATTCTTATACCCTGCTGAGATGATGACTGGATTTTCCTTCTCTTCTTCCGTTTCTGGGAATAGAATTCTCTGCTTGCCTTTCTCCTGCCAGGACAGTGGATCCCTTCCTCCAAGGCAGCCCCTTTTAGATAAGGGGCACTGGGAATAACTCACTGGGATTCCTATCTTTCCCATCTCCTAGGTTGGGACAATCCCCTGGAGGAAGGCATGGCAACCCCCTCTAGCATTCTTGCCTGGAGAATCCCATGGACAGAGGAGCCTAGTGGGATTACAGTCTATAAGTGCAAAGAGTTGGACAGGACTGAAGGACTGAGCACGTTCCCATCTCATAAGTAGGTTCTTTGCGTTTTTGACATGCTGGTGATGTGTGAAACATATTAAACAGCCTCTGTCTTGCACTAGAAAGTTCCTCTCAAACTGTTTCTTCACACAACAATATTTTTCATATTATAAGTTCAAAAGATATTGTAGTAATTCTGTCATATTTTAAATACAAGGTAAAAAAAAAAAAATCAAACATTGCAATAGGGTATATAGTGAAAAGTTACCTTTACCTCAATCCCATAATCTGCCCTATCTCCCCCTCTAGCTATCCAATAGAACAACCAGGTTAGGTCACCATTATATACAAGGCATCTTTTACATAAAGTGAAAGTGAAAGTGAAGTCGTGTCCTACTTTTTGCGACCCCATGGACTGTAGCCTACCAGGCTCCTCCCTCCATGGAATTCTCCAGGCAAGAATACTAGAGTGGGTTGCAGTTTCCTTCTCCAGGGGATCTTCCCAACCCAGGGATCGAACCCAGGTCTCCTGCATTTCAGGCAGACGCTTTAACCACTGAGCCACCTAAAGTCCCCTTTATGTAAGCCATTTATATATAAGAAACTGTGTATATATGTGTATGTATGTGCGTATTTATATCTATCTTTTTTTCCCTAAAGCATACTATGCATTGTCCCAAAAGTCTTGGTACAATTTTATGCTTTAGTAATTTGAGAAGGATAAAAGTTCCATTCAGAAAAACATTTAAATTTTTAATAATTTAAATTTTGTGTATACTTGTTTAGTCTTTTAAATATTGACTAGTATATTTTAAATTTTAATATTTTGTTTTTATCATTATTTGCCACCTTCCATTTGAGGGATTGAAATGTATATATGAACACATATTCATATATACATTTATGTATATATTCATATATACATTTATCCTTGCTTTTTTTAATTTACTGTGTCTTGGTGCTTGTCCCATCTCAATATGTATAGATCCTTATCATTCTTCAGAGCTTCATTGTCACCCATTTTGTAAATGGATCATAAATAATTTAACCAATCTTCCATAAATGTATATTTAAGTTGCTTATAACAATACTCTAAAGTTTATTATTATATATTTTTTCTCATTTAGTAGAAAATCAGTTACAAATACTTTCAGTTATAAGCAAGAGAAATGTTAACCAACAGTGGCAATTCTATTTGTTTTAAATATGTTTTAACTTTTTCATATAATAGTATCCCCAGAGGTGAGCAGTTAGAGCAGATTCCGCTGCTCAGTGATGCCATGAAAAATTCAGATGTCTTCTGTCTTTTCACATCACCATATTTAATGTGTTGGACTTTTGTTCTCATCCTGGTCACTGAACGTTCTCATCCTTGTCACAGTCACAAAATGGCTACCATAGCTCCAGGAATCACATCCACAGTCAAGACAGAAGGCAGAGGAAAGAATGAATAGCAACTGTATCTGTCCCTTGTATTAGGACAGGAAAAGATTTCTAAAGACTGAAGTAGACTGGCAGATTTAAGATGATGATGATGCTACCTCTCCCTGTCTTCAAGGAGACAGCAAGAAAATGAGGATACTGAAAATGGCTGTGGAGAGTGTCTCCCAACCCCATCTGATAAGTAAGGTAGGCAACAACTCCTGGAAGCTGTTCAGCCCAGCAGACCTCATGTCGAGAGTTGGGCAAACAGAACTGATAACCCTCAGAGCAATACCAGGCCTGCATGCTTCTTGTCCTACACACAGGCCAGGGAATTAACTCACAGCCAAGGTTGAGAGTTGCTCCTGGCTGCTCCTGACTAGAGAGCCTGTTTGGGAAAATTCAGAGTAGCCTGAAATGGCTCCTACCCTTCCTGTCCTCTCACTGTGGACAGTGTCCTCTTCATCATCTGAGCAGAAGGGCTAGAGACATCTCTGGGAGATGTGTGGCCTAGCAACACTCAAGCCAAGAGTTTGCATCACAAAGATAAAATTTTTTTTTTCTTTATCTATATGAGAAGATGGATATTATCTGAACCTATTGTGGTAATCACTTTGCAGTATATATAAATCAAACTATCCTGCTATGTGCCTTAAACCTATACAGGGACATATTTCAATTATTTCTCAAAAAAGTTGGGAAAATGCATTTTAGAAGCAGCAATCACAGGCTACAGAGAAAATCCTACTTTTAGGACTAAAATCTGTATCCTTCTTTCTTCTCTTGGTCACTTTTCTCCCAGATTTAAACCTAAACATCCAAGATAATAAACAAAATCATACGCTACATATAGGTAAAGACAATCTGTAAGGATGTGGATAATTGGATTGAGTCAATGATGGTAGCTAAAAATTTATTGAACACATACATGCCAGGCCATGTTTTAAGCACTTTATCTATATTAATGAATTTATTCTTTATAGCAATTTGTCTGCAGAGAGAAATCTGTATCATCAATCATCAATGGTAAATTAAGCAACAAAAGGCAATAATATGACGAGTTCTAAGCTCAAAGTGAAGTCGCTCCGTCATGTCCGACTCTTTGGGACCCTCCACCAGGCTCCTCCATCCATGGAATTTTCTAGGCAAGACTACTGGAGTGGGTTGCCATTTTGTCCAAAGTAACACAAAGGGAGAGTTCCAATTGCTTCATCTCCCTGCTCTACTTCCACTCTTCCTAAAGCTCACCCTCTGGTTGGCATACAGGTCTCAGCCTCAGCATGAAAGCACTCAGTCCATCCTTACACCGGGGAAAGTACAGACATTGTCTTCTTCGACTCTGACCTTTGCAATGTTATGAAATTTTCCAATCTGATTGATTTTTTAATGCCTCATCATCTTCATAGTTAAGAAAAGTCTTGAATTAGTTTTTCTAGGTGTTTATACATGCTTAATAATATATTCCATAAATGATAAATGAAAGGAACTTGTTTTAGCTTGACTTTTTTCTGGTGGATCAAAGAACAACATTGAGATTACCGGCGAACTATTACTTAGTTTCATCTGTTGCTGAGATGGGGCTTCCCAGATGGTGCTAGTGGTAAAGAATCCATCTGCCAATGTGGGAGACACAGGAGACACAAGTTCAATCCTTGGGTCGGGAAGATGCCCCTGGAGGAGGGCATGGCAACCCATTCCAGTATTATTGCCTGAAGAATCCCACTGACAGAAGAGCCACCTGGCAGGCTACTGTCCATAGGGTCCCAAAGAGCCAGACACAACTAAAGTGACTTAGCACGCATGCACAATCAATATTGAGATAGGGAACTTCAAAAGTCATAGCTGACTTTTTGTTGACCAATTGGGGAATGTTTATAGGAGCAAAACCTTGTTGTTCCTCAGAAAAGTTTCAGAATTCTAGTGCTAATAACTCAAGTCCTGATACAATCCATTGGTGGAAGTCTTGGGATTTATGAACACATATGAAATATGAAGTGTTAGTCTCTCAGTTGTATCCGACTTTTTGTGACGCATGGACTGTAGCCCACCAGGATCCTTTGTCCATGGAATTCTCCAGGCAAGAATACTGCAGTGGGTAGCAATTCCCTGCTTGAGGGGATCTTCCCAACCCAGGTATCGAACCTGGATTTCCTGCATTGCAGACGGATGCTTTACCATCTGAGCCACCAGGGAAGCCCTATGAACACATAGTCAGCAATAAATTCTACCAGATATTAGTGCTCAAGATATTATGTGTCTCCAATAGGATCTCTTTCAAAAAGAAAAGAGTAGCTAGAAGATATCAGTGTTGCACATCCTTACGGGAAGGATTTGCAGTGCTAGACGGCAATAGAGTGAGATACAAAGATCTCAGACTAAGAATACAGCCTGTTTGGTTCCTCAAAGTGTGTTCCCATACCTGGTTGGTGATCTTTCCAACTGGGAAAAAACATGCACAAGTGAGGGATCTTCCTTCCTCTAGAAGCTTTCTACTCTGTAAGTTCCATATCCCAACTATACTTCACTGAAGTCTTCGCAGGCTGGGCCCTCCTTAGTGCCTTAAATCACTGTCCTATCACAGGAAAGGGAACACTGAGCAGCATCTCTACCACCCTCTAGTTTTACTTCTTTGACACACCCTGGGACATTGAGTTTTGGACATTTCCAACTTAAGAAAGGAAAGCAAAATCACATGTTAATTTTGGTGTTATAAATCTACTAGAAAATAGGAGGCCTAGAATAGCTGTAGGCTAAAAAATACTGGTCAAAACCACGATGAGACTTTTTTAAAAAAATAAGAGGTTACGCAAAGTTCTGGCTCCTCTTGTCTCCCAGCTGCTGTCTCACAGACCCCTGCTCTATTCTAAGGGCTGGAAAGTTTCTATACACAGGCTCATTTGTGGTCAACATAAAGTAGACTGTAGCTTTGCACCCACTCCCTTTGCTTTGTTAAAAATAACATTAATACTCATTCATTGTAGAAATTTTGGAAAATACAGGAAAGCATAAAGAAAATAAAAATGACCCATAAGTTCACCACTCTACTGTCTTTACTAACTACTTTTCTAAAAGCAAACATGGGGATTCAAAGAACAGATAAATGCCACCAAAGTTTTCTGATTCCTTTTTCGTTCTTACTCTATTTATTTAGCCAAGGAACTGGCAGCAAAAGGACTAAGAATGAACTGCCTTTGAATCACAGCATCTTAGAGACAGAATTGATGACCTAAAATCCTACCCAAGAATCTCCTCCATGCTACCTCTGTGAGAGTGGAAGCCAGATTCTGCTCAATGCCTCCAGGAATGCTTTTCTAGACAGATGGCTCAGCACTATGTAGTTCTGCTTGCCATGAAGTTCTCCCTATGTTACATTCTTCCTATCCTTGGGGCTTAAAAAGTACTCTGGAGCAACGTAAGTTTAACTTCCTCTTGTGTAATCTTAACAATCAATCTAAATCCTCTTATTTCAAGGTAGAACTATTTTGTACATTCTACTCTGGATGAACTCTATTTCATTCAAAGGATGCTGTCCAGAACTGAATAAAGAACTCTAATTTTGCAGAGTAACATGGGGGATGCCACGTCTTCTGTGATTTTGACACTGAATACTTATTAATATGAGTCTAATAGTCAAAATTCAGTTTGAAACCTTTTCTAATTATGTGAGGGGCTTCCCTGATAGCTCAGTTGGTAAAGAATCCACCTGCAATGCAGGAGACCCCAGTTCGATTCTTGGGTTGGGAAGATCCTCTGGAGAAGGGATAGGCAAGGCTACTTGCTCCAGTATTCTTGGGCTTCTCTTGTGGCTCAGCTGTTAAAGAATCTGCCTGCAATGTGGGAGACCTGGGTTCGATCCCTGGGTTGGGAAGATCCCCTGGAGAAGGAAATTGTAATAATAATTAATTCAACTTCTTTGGCCACACCATGCACTGCAGATATTGGTAGTGTTGTTGGCTACAATTACCCGGTTCCACTACGCCTAAAGGACACCTTAGTCAGTTTCAGGGCCTTTGTAAATGCTGCCATGGTTAATTCGTGTCAACTCGTCTAAGTCATGCTATGCAGTTGTTTGCAAACACCAGTCCTGATGTTGTTATATGGTGGGTTGTTTTTATATGCAATTAATATTTAAATCAATATAGTTTGAGGAAAGCACTTACTCTCCATAATGAAGGAGGGCTTCATTCAATCTTAAGAAAGAAGACTGAAGTCCCTAGAAGAGGAAAGAATTTTGCCTTCAGTTTGCCTTCATACTCAAGACTACAACATCAACTTTTGCCAGAATCTCCATTCTTCCAGACTACCCTGAAAATTTTGGACTTGCCAAGTCTGTAATTTCATGGACAATTCTTCAAGATAAATCTCTCTTTCCATCTTATTGATTATTTTTCTTGGGGAATCCAGACTAATATGTGTGTGTGTGTGTATATATATATATACACACTCACAGTATACATCCCCTCTTCCCTTCCTTGTCTTCTCCACTATTCCTTTTTTCTTTTTCCATGCTTGACACAGTCAAATATAGACCCCAGCTCTGCTCATTTTTGTTCTCTAAGCAAATATCTTCACTTCTATATATATGAATCATATTTCTCTTGGCCCCATATCCAAGCATTTTTTGCCATTTCTATTCAATGAAATGCCTTGGTATTTTCTTCCTTATGAACCACAGTTGTTCTTTCCTCAAAACACTGACTAGAATCACCTTTGTTGTTGCTGCTGCTGCAGCTGCTAAGTCGCTTCAGTCGTGTCCGACTCTGTGCAACCCCGCAGATGGCAGCCCACCAGGCTTCCCCATCCCTGGGATTCTCCATGCAAGAACACTGGAGTGGGTTGCCATTTCCTTCTCCAATGCATGAAAGTAAAAAGTGAAAGTGAAGTCGCTCAGTCGTGTCCGACTCTTAGCGACCTCATGGACTGCAGCCTACCAGGTTCCTCCATCCATGGATTTTCCAGGCAAGAGTACTGGAGTGGGGTGCCATAGAAACCTTATAACCTAAACTCATATAGCTCTGGTCACTGACACCTTTAGCGGGTCCCATGAAACACTATCTCTGTTGTACTCCTACTTTTATTCTAGATCCTTTTTATGTACATTTTGTTGCTTCTTTCCCTGTTCTGTTATTTTGGTTTCATCTGTGTTTTTTTCATTTGTAGTGAAAGCTCCTTTAGGATATGGAAAATGTCTTATTTTTCAGTCTTAGTTACAATAATGTCCAGCATACAGGAGCTTCTTAATAAATACTCTTTAGTATAACTTACTCATATAACTTGAGGTTTTCTAATATAGATGAATGACACTCAGTTCAGTTCAGTTCAGTCGCTCAGTCGTGTCAGACTCTTCGCGACCCTGTGAATCGCAGCATGCCAGGCCTCCCTGTCCATCATCAACTCACGGAGTTTACTCAAACTCATGTCCATTGAGTCAGTGATGCCATCCAGCCATCTCATCCTCTGTCATCCCCTTCTCCTCCTGCCCGCAATCCCTCCCAGCATCAGACTCTTTTCCAATGAGTCAACTCTTTGCATGAGGTGGCCAAAGTACTGGAGTTTCAGCTTCAGCATCAGTCCTTCCAACGAACACCCAGGACTGGGCTCCTTTAGGATAGACTAGTTGGTTGGATCTCCTTGCAGTCCAAGGGACTCTCAAGAGTCTTCCAACACCACAGTTCAAAAGCATCAATTCTTTGGTGCTCAGTTTTCTTCACAGTGCAACTCTCACATCCATACATGACCATTGGAAAAACCATAGCCTTGACTAGATGGACCTTTGTTGGCAAAGTAATGTCTTTGCTTTTGAATATGCTATCTAGGTTGGTCATAACTTTCCTTCCAAGGAGTAAGCATCTTTTAATTTCATGGCTGCAGTCACCATCTGCAGTGATTTTGGAGCCCAGAAAAATAAAGTCTGACACTGTTTCCACTGTTTCCCCATCTATTTCCCATGAAGTGATGGGACCAGATGCCATGATCTTCGTTTTCTGAATGTTGAGCTTAAAGCCAACTTTTCCCCTCTCCTCTTTCACTTTCACCAAGAGGCTCTTTAGTTCTTCTTCACTTTCTGCCATAAGGGTGGTGTCATCTGCATATCTGAGGTTATTGAGATTTCTCCTGGCAATCTTGATTCCAGCTTGTGCTTCTTCCAGCCCAGCGTTTCTCATGATGTACTCTGCATATAAGTTAAATAAGCAGGGTGACAATATACAGCCTTGACATACTCCTTTTCCTATTTGGAACCAGTCTGTTGTCCCAAGTCCAGTTCTAACTGTTGCTTCCTGACTTGCATATAGGTTTCTCAAGAGGCAGGTCAGGTGGTCTGGTATTCCCTCAGATAGACACAAAATGAGCCAGAATTTTCATAAAACTTAGCTCCATTTGGATCTTAAGACCACTGAAAGTTTAAGGTATTGTTATCAAACTTTTTTTTAAGATAAGATCAATTTCCTGAGGGTTCAATGCTAAACTTATTCTAAGTCGTCCTAGTATACACATGTTAGGAAGATTACATGCAAAGATGCAGTGCTTCTGAAAGCTTAATGTTCAAAGGACTCACCTGGGAAGCTTGGTAAAATTCAACTTCCAATTCAAAAGGTCTGAGTTGAAGCTGAAACACTGAATCTCTAACAAGCTGTCAGGTGATGCTAATGGTGGTTGTCTATGTACCACACATTGATGAGCAAGGTCCAATAGAGAGAACACAGGTAGGAAGTCAGTGAAAGTTTTAGTCGCTCAGTTGTGTCCGACTCTTTGTGACTTCATGGATTGTAGCCTTCCAGGCTGCTCTGTCCATGGAATTTTCCAGGCAAGAATATTGGAGTGGGTTGCCATTTCTGTTTGAATCATTTTTGATTTGGGCTAGAACTGAGCCCAAATCACTTACCAGCCATGGGAAATATAGGCAAGATTAAATAAGTACATGTATATGGAAAGCATCTAGAATAATTTCTGGAACTTAATGTTTGTTGGTAATCTTAAATTTTTCTTTTCCTACCATGTGGATAGCTATTCCTGTCAACCTGTGTTATATATCTCATAATGTCTGGCTCTTTTAACTTCTAATGATGGTATTTTTCTCAAAACACCTGTAATTCATTTAAACTATTTTTGGCTTTAAAGTAACTTTGTAAAATAAGAAACTATTTTGGCACTTCATTCATTTCCATGTCCATGGTCATACCAAACACTGTTGCATGGGCTTGAAGTTAAATAGATCTAATTCTTCAAATTGTGTCTCTACCATTGTTGGTTGAAAACTTGTACAAATTACTTCATCTCTATAAACTTTGTTTTCCTCATTTATTAAATGAAGATAATAGCTATATATATTATAAAAATATTGAATGGATTAAAGCATGTAAGAAGGTTGTGTGTGCATGCTCAGTCATGTCTGACTCTTTGCAACCCCCTGGACTATATAGCCTGCCAGGCTCCTCTGTCCATGGGGTTTTCTAGGCGAGAATATTGGAGTAAGTTGCCATTTCCTAGTCCAGTAAGAAAGTTAATCAAGTGCCAATTCATAGTAAGAACTTATATCAGACATTTCTTATGTTTCAATTCATTGCTTAATGACAAGGGTGACAAAACTACAAAGGAGACAATATATAGCCTTGACAGTTTTCTCTGTCAAAGTCAAGAATAGGAAAAGAGTAGGACTCAGGGATCCATAATGAGGACATTTGGGTGGATGAGCCTGAGAATCTTAAACACCCAGCACCAACTGAATCCAATAAATGGCAAAAGTCCCTTCCTCTGTACTAGAGGAAAGCAGCCTTCCCTTTCATGCAAAAGTCTTACCTGAGCCAGGTGCCTTGCAAGATAATGTTTACCTTCCTCACAATCTATCCCTTCATTACCTATTATATAGAGTCAAGTCTCTGCATAGCCCAAATGGAAAAATAAAGTCTCTGCTTTGGAAGGAAATGGCTTACACAAAAGATTCCTAAACCTGGAAAACATATAAGGGCAAGAACCAGGATACTATATGTGAGAGTGGTTTTTAAGAATGTAGGACTAGAAAGGGCAGAATATAAAGGGAAGTAGATTGCAAGGTTGGTTGGAAACATTTATTGACACGGGAGTACTCTCCCATGACTAAGGGTTCAATGTTGTATCAGTCTGCTACTGCCACAAGAACCACATAATCTCAGTGACATGCCACAATAAGCATTTATTTCTCACTTTGCTGAGGTTTGGCTGATATAGTCTGGGCTTGACTGGGCTTGCTCCAAGCTGTGGGTTGAATCCAGATCTGCAACTCATGTCTTTCATCTTCTTTGGACCAATGGTTATTCAAGGCAGGGACTTCTCAGAGCTAAAGATAGGAGTTCAGAAGACAAGCCCAATTGTGCATCCGTATTCTAAGCCTCTACTCCCATGATGTTCAATAATATCCTACTGGATAAAACAAGTCATATGGCCAAGTTTAATATTCTAAGTATATGGGAAAAAGAAAATGTTTGTACTACTTGCATATGATGTGATAATCTACAGAAAACCAAGAACATATAGATAAAATATAAGGATAGTAAGAGATTGTAGACAGGTAGCTATATATAAGATCCATATGCAAAAAGAATTGCATTATTATTTGCTAGGAGATAATGTTATAAAATATAATTCATGAAAAGATATAATTTTTAATCAGAACAAAAAGGAAAAGATGCAAGATACAAATCTAACAAAGGATGCACAGAACATGAATAGATAAAATGTTGAAACTTTTTGAAAGACACTAAAAAATACCTAAATACTTAAAAATATATCTTGTGTTCAAGATTATGAAGAATCAACATTAAAAGGATACAAATTATCTCCAACAAAAGTATAAAGTTGATTAAAAACCCCAAGCAGTTCCTTTTCAATAATTTGACAAATAATTCCAAAATTTATATAGAAGGGGAAAGACCCAAGAAGAGTCAAGACATTTAAGAAACTAAGTAAAAAGAATAAAGAGAGAGATAGTCCTACACATAGTTATAAATACTTACATGGTAATCCTTATCACGTAAATTGTTCATGGTTTCTACTGACATTCATTTACAGTGATTAATTTTCTTATCTGCTTAGTGCACTTTGATTCTGAGTTCTATTTGGTTTATCTTTATCCATGAAAAATTGGGAGGCTTAATTGAGGGTGCTTACCTTTGGAGAAGAATTATGCTTATTTCTATTAGAAGCATGAAGGTACTATTGGCCTTGGACAACTTCATCCCCATTGAAAATTTCTTGGATTAATCCTAGAATCTTTGATTCATTTTCCCAACATTTTCCTTGACCCAGGATGTAGTTTCCCAGTTGTAGCAGTAACATAAGCATATATCTTTAAGGCAAAGTTATTTTTGAGATTGTTTATGATTCTGTTTTCAGAATACATTTTTCATTTCCAGGTGGCAGTTTCTTTAGTTTTTAAATTACTATTATTTTCTGTAAGCCTAGAGATTCAATTAATATGTTTTATGCAGATCTCATTTTTTTCTCCCTGGAAGGATTTTGCACAGTATCTGGTCTACCACATTGACAGAAGCCAAAGCTCTTGGTATGTAATTCTGGACAGAGTCTGGTAGCCTTTCAAAGTACATTACTATTTACCCTCTTTTACATAAAACATGAATTACTTGCTGTCAGTTATTCATTGCTCCTTCCTATCACTTCAGTCATTTTAACTCTTTAGGTGTTGAATTCTTAAAGAATCTAAAATATCATTCAAGACAAGGTAGTATAAAAGACTGCCAGTCAATTTTCTAACTCTTCTCCTGAAACTACAGCTCTTTCTCTGGTGTTTTTATTCTAAAAGCAAAAAGCAAATGAGCCTAGATATCCTAGCTTGTGCCTTGATCTAGTCAAATTATATCACAAGATGAAAATACAGAGAAAACTGATAACCGTGCTAAGGTGAAAAATTGAGAATTTAGTTAGCAAATTCTAAAATAGTTTACCATTCTCCTTTCACGTTGCATTTCTGACCTATAGCCAGTCAGAAGAATGAAAGTCATTTTGCTATTCAAGTAGAGTATAGGTCATATCAATTTCAAATCCCATATTGAATGATTATAATTCTGCTTTACTCTATTTCTAAAATATAAAATAATTCTCTACCTCTCTTCTCTTACATCTAACCCAAAGTTAATAGTCTTAGAATTTGTAGTCAGGAAAACACAATCTATTGTAATACTTTTATTTCCCTTCACATGTAAATCAAATTGTGCACTTAAAATTCTGGCTCTGTTCAGGATGCTAAAGGCACTTTAGCTACAATCCAATCCAACATTTTCTTTCCCTCTATTGCCAGTTGGAAACATAATTTGAAAGCTACGCTCATTCAGCTAGCAGTGACTTCCTTATAGAGGTTCAGTTATATTTTGTTAGTAGCTTTCAGTTCAGTTCAGTTCAGTTGATCAGTTGTGTTTGACTTTTTGTGACTCCATGGACTACAGCACTCCAGGCCTCCCTGTCCATCACCAACTCCCAAAGCTTACTCAAAATCATGTCTATTAAGTTGGTGTTGCCATCCAGCCATCTCATCTCCTGTCCTGACCTTCTCCTCCCGCCTTCAATCTTTCTCAGCATCAGGGTCTTTTCCAATGAGTCAGTTCTTCACATCAGGTGGCCAAAGTATTGGAGTTTTGGCTTCAGCATCAGTCCTTCCAATGAATATTCAGGACTGATTTCCTTGAAGATTGACTGGTTGGATCTCCTTGCAGTCCAAGGGACTCTCAAGAGTCTTCTCCAACACCACAGTTCAAAAGCATCAATTCTTTGGTGCTCAGCTTTCTTTACAGTACAACTCTCACATCCATACATGACTACTGGAAAAACCATAGACTTGACTAGATGGACCTTTGTTGGCAAAGGTCTCTGCTTTTTAATATGCTGTCTAGGTTGGTTGAAGATTTTCTTCCAAGGAACAAGTGTCTTTTAATTTCATGGCTGAAGTCAACATCTGTAGTGATTTTTGGAGCCCCCAAAACTAAAGTCTCTCACTGTTTCCATTGTTTCCCCACCTATTTCCCATGAAGTGATGGGACCGGATGCCATGATCTTTGTTTTCTGAATGTTGAGCTTTAAGCCAACTTTTTCACTCTCCTCTTTCACTTTTATCGAGAGGCTCTTTAGTTCCTCTTCACTTTCTGCCATAAGGGCGGTGTCATCTACATATCTGAGGTTATTGATATTTCTCCCAGCAATCTTGATTCCAGCTTGTGCTTCATCCAATCCAGTATTTCTCATGATGTGCTCTGCATATAAGTTAAATAATCAGGGTGACAATATACAGCCTTGAGGTACTCCTTTCCAGATTTGGAATCAATCTGTTGTTCCATGTCCAGTTCTAACTGTTGCTTCCTAACATCCATACAGATTTCTCAGGAAGCATGTCAGATGGTCTGGTATTCCCATCTCTTTCAGAATTTTCCACAGTTTGTTGTGATCCACACAGTTAAAGGCTTTGGCATAGTCAATAAAGCAGAAGTAGATGCTTATCTGGAACTCTCGCTTTTTCAATGATCCAACAGATGTTGGCAATTTAATCTCTGGTTCCTTTGCCTCTTCTAAATCCAACTTGAACATCTGGAAGTTTACAGTTCATGTACTGTTGTAGCCTGGCTTGGAGAATTTTGAGCATTACTTTGCTAACATGTGAGATGAGTGCAACTGTGCAGTAGTTTGAGCATTCTGTGGCATTACCTTTCTTAGGGATTGGAATGAAAACTGACCTTTTCCAGTCCTGTGGCCACTGTTGAGTTTTCCAAATTTGCTGAGTGCAGCACTTTCACAGCATCATCTTTTAGGATTTGAAATAGCTCAACTGGAATTCCATCACCTCCACTAGCTTTGTTCATAGTAATGCTTCTTAAGGCCCACTTGATTTCACATTCCAGGATGTCTGGTTCTAGGTGAGTGATCACACCATCATGGTTATCTGGGTCATTCATATCTTTTTTGTATAGTTCTGTGTATTCTTGCCACTTCTTCTTAATATCTTCTGCTTCTGTTAGGTCAATACCATTCTCTCCTTTACTGAGCCCATCTTTGCATAAATATTCCCCTGGTATCTCTAATTTTCTTGAACACATCTCTAATCTTTCCCATTCTGTTATTTTCCTCTATTTCTTTGCATTGATCACTAAGGTAGGCTTTCTTATCTCTCCTTGCTATTCTTGGAATTCTGCATTCAAATGGGTATATCTTTCCTTTTCTTCTTTTCTTTTTGCTTCTCTTCTTTTCACAGCTATTTGTAAGGCTTCATCAGACAACCAATTTGCCTTTTTTCATTTCTTTCTCTTGGGATGGTCTTGATCACTATACAATGTAATGAACCTTCGTCCATAGTTCTTCAGGCACTCTCTCAGATCTGATCCCTTGAATCTGTCAGCTCTACTGTATAATCATAAGGGATTTGATTTAGGTCATACCTGAATGGTCTAGTGGTTTTCCCTACTTTCTTCCATTTAAGTCTGAATTTGACAATAAGGACTTGATGTTCTGAGCCACAGTCAGCTCACAGTCGTATTTTTGCTGACTGTATAAAACTTCTCCATTTTTGGCTGCAAAGAATATAATCAATCTGATTTTAGTATTGACCACCTGGTGATGTCCATGTGTAGAGTCTTCTCTTGGGTTGTTGGAAGAGGGTGTTTGCTATGACCAGTGGGTTCTCTTGGCAAAACTCTATTAGCCTTTGCCCTGCTTCATTCTGTACTCCAAGGCCAAATCTGCCCGTTACTCCAGGTGTTTCTTGACTTCCTTCTTTTGCATTACTGTCCCCTATAATGAAAAGGACAACTTTTTTGGGTGTTAGTTCTAAAAGGTCTTGTAGGTCTTCATAGAACTGTTCAACTTCAGCTTCTTCTGCATTACTGGTCAGGGCATAGACTTGGATTTCTGTGATATTGAATGGTTTGCCCTGGAAACAAACAGAGATCATTCTGTCACTTTTGAGAATTGCATCCAAGTACTGCATTTCAGACTCTTTCATTGACTATGATGGTTACTCCATTTCTTCTAAGGGATTCTTGCCCACAGTAGTAGATATAATGGTCATTTGAGTTAAATTCTCCCATTCCAGTCCATTTTGTTTTGCTGATTCCTAAAATGTTGACATTCACTCTTGCCATCACCTGTTTGACCACTTCCAATTTGCCTTGATTCATGGACCTGACATCCCAGGTTCTTATGCAATACTGCTCTTTACAGCATCAGAATTTACTTCCATCACCAGTCACATCCACAACTGGGTATTGTTTTGCTTTGGCTCCATCCCTTCATTCTTTCTGGAGTTATTTCTCCACTGATATTCAGTAGCATATTGGGCACCCACCAACCCAGGGAGTTCATCATTCAGTGTCCTATCTTTTCGCCTTTTCATACTGTTCATGGGGTTCTCAAGGCAAGAATACTGAAGTGGCTTGTCATTCCCTTCTCCAGTGGACCACGTTTTGTCAGAACTGTCCACCATGACGTGTCAATTTTGGGTGGCCCAAATGGCATGGTTCATAGTTTCATTGAGTTAGACAAGGCTGTGGCCCTTGTGATCAGATTGGTTTGTTTTCTGTGATTGTGGTTTTCAGTCTGTCCACCCTCTGATGGAGAAGAATAAGAGGCTTAAGAAAGCTTCCTGATGTCAGAGACTGACTGAAGGCAAAACTGGTTCTTGCTCTGATGGGCTGGGCCATGCTCAGTAAATGTTTAATCCAATTTTCTGTTGATGGGTGGGGCTGTATTCCCTCCCTGTTGTTTGACCTGGGGCCAAACTATGGTGGAGTTAATGAAGATAATGGCAACCTCCTTCAAAAGGTCCCCTGCAAGGACTGCTACCCTCAGTGCCCCACCCTGCAGCAGGCCACCACAGACCCACGCCTCTGCTGGGCACTGCTGGACACTCATGGGCGAGTCTGGGTCAGTCTCTTGTGGGGTCACTCCTCTTTTCTCCTGTGTCCTGGTGATCACAAGGTTCTGTTTGTGCCCTCCAAGAGTCTGTTTCCCCAGTCCTGTGTAAGTTCTGGCTCTATGGTGTGGTTAATGGCAACCTCCTCCAAGAGGGCTTATGCCATACCCAGATCTACTGCACCCAGAGCCCCTGCCCCTGTGGCAGTCCACTGTTGACCTGTACCTCTTCAAGAGACACTCAAACACAGTTCTGTCTCAGTCTCTGTGGGGTCTCTGGGACCTGGTGTGCACAAGGTTTGTTTGAGCCCTTGGAGCATTTTTGGTGGGTATAGGGTTTGATTCTAAATGCGATTTCACCCCTCCTACAGTCTTGCTGGGGCTTCTCTGCCCTTGGACATGGGGTATCTCCTTACAGCTGCTCCAGCTCTGTGCAGCTGCCTCTGCTCCAAAGTTAGTAGCTTTAATTAAAAAAAAAAAAGACAGTGAATATTATGATTAGATCAGAATAAAAAAACTTCATACTTTATAATCTCCCCCCAAATATCTATACTACTCCCCTAGTTTTGAATTAAGTTAACACATATTAATCACTTTACATCTTAATATATTTGTTTTTCTTAAAAAGATGAAGTAATTAGTTCATGCTTAGAAAAACCACTCTGCTCCAATATAGGTAATTCCAACCAACTCTTCAACATAATTAAAAATAGAAAATGAGACAAAATATTTTTAGAGATAAGTTTAAAGGAATAGGAAGTCTACCATAATAATAAAGAATTATTGGGACAGAATCTGGGAGAGTGTAGGAGCCTGGAAAAGTAAGTCTAACATTTGAGGCCTTTTTTTTTTTTTTTTTCCTCTCTAGTAACATTTCCTGATTCTGGATGGGGCAGCTGTGAGGCAGAGGTAAACTTTTAGCCAGCTAGCAAAACCAGAGATCAGTTTCTGTAGGTAGGGCTTGTCAAACTAATGGGGTCTTGATGATTCTTCTTGCTTGATTCGGCTTTACTGTAAGATGAACTAAAAGGAAAGATAACTTCACAGTGACTGAAATAGAGTTTTAAATTGTGAAATTCTTAAAATAAGACCGGATGAATTTCAGATTGCTAGCACTACCCTGGCACATGGCAAAAGTGAATGTTAATCCTCTCTGGAGAAAGACAATACTACATTAAGTCTCAAATTACTCCTATATACAATATGGCAAAATCAACTTCTAGCACACAATGAAAAGTAACTAGGAAACTAGGAAAATCACACTAGGAAAAAAATAACACATTCAAGGAAATCAGTAGAAACAAAAGCAAGAAACAGATCCAGAAAGTCTCCAGATACTGATGGTATATGATGATATAAGACATAGACTGTAAAATAACTATGTATCCTATGTTCAGACAGATAAGAGACAAGATTGAGAACTGAACTGCAAGTTAAAAGATAGAAGCCAATGGAAACTTTGGAATTTAAATAACATTTACCAAGATTAGAAAATTAATGCACAGATATAGCAGCAGATTGGACCAGGCTAAAGGTAGACTTAATAGCTATAAAATTTTAAAAGAGCTAGAATAAATTAGAGAAAGAAAGAGAATATATATATACATATATATAATAGACACAAGATTTAGAAATAACAGTGAGAATTCTAATACATCAGTGTTCAAAACATCAGGCATAGAGGAAAGAAAATATGGAAAGAGGAAATAATTGAACAAATAATTGCTGCTGAGAATTTTTCAGAATCCCTATGAACACTAAGGAGTATAAAAGAAATTTATACCAGGTGTATTATAGCAAACTCGCTGAATCCTTCCTCCTTTAAAAAAATAAGAAATAAGACAGACTCTCTTCAATGGAGAAACAGAGAACCACCTTCTCAATAGACCAAAAATAAAAACAAGAAAGTGAAATATCCATGGAGGTAAGAATGAAAACTGCTAGAATTCTATAAAAGTGAAAGTCGCTCAGTCATGTCTGACTCTTTGCAACCACATGGACTATACAGTCCATGGAATTCTCCAGACCAGAATACTGGAGTGAGAAGCCTTTCCCTTCTCCAGGGGTTCTTCCCAACCCAGAGATCAAACCCAGATCTCCCGCATTGCAGGCAGATTCTTGACCAGCTGAGCCACAAGGGAAGCCCAAGAATTCTATACCTAACAAAATATACTTCAAGATTGAAGGAGAAGTAAATATTTTTCAGACAAATGGAAATTGAGAGAATTTCTCTCCAGAGGACTTGTACTAAAAGGTAATTATCAGGCAGAAGAAAAATTAGTTCAGACAGAAGTTTGGGATGCAGAATGGAACAGAGAGCAATTGAAAGGGCAAGAATGTGGATAAGTCTAAATGAATATTGGCTGTATGTAAAATGATAATAATGTGTAATTAAAATAGTTACTGGAGCAAGAATATATGAAGGCAATGAATTAGAATCATGGAAAGGGATATGCACATACAGACTGTTGATTAATGAGAAGGCTAACTCTGTAGAGTAGAGAGAATGACATGTACTGGGACAAGTTGAATATCAATTATAAAAATGGAAGTTATCTTCTACCTCATACACCAAGGTAAATTCCAGTTAGATTTTATATCTAAATGAAAATAGAAAATAGATATCTTTATATCTAAGTGAAAAGTGAATAATGACAAACATTCTAGAGGATACTTTAAGAGAATATTTTCCTAACCTTAAAGTACAGAAAAACTTTTCAAGTGGCCAAATATGCACTAATTATAAAGGAAAAGATTTGTAAAATGGATTATATTAAGACCCAAAACTTCTCTTTATCTAAAATTACTATTAAAAGAGCAAAGAGGTGAGCCACACACTGGGAGATAGTATAAGCAACACATGCATGTGACAAAGGGCTCAGAACAAAATCTATAAGAAGACACCAACAAATCAATACGAAAAGGGCATCTCAATAGAGAAATAGGCAAGGGATTTGAATAGGCTCTTCAAAAAAGGGAAAATCCAAAGTAGTTAATAAACTTGAAAAGTGCTCAATTACCTTAGTAATCAGGAAAATGCAAATAAAACCAAGATGAGAGGGAATTCCCTGGTGGTTTATTGGATATAATCCAGATTTCACTGCTGTGGCCCAGATTCAATCTCTGGTCAGGGAACTGAGATTCCCACGTCAAAAATAAATAACTAAATAACAAAACAAAACAAACACCCCCCCCCCAAAAAAAAGAGAGAAATGGCTACATATCAATAAAAACTGCTGAAAAGGAAATGACTAGTAGTCATAAGTGTTGGTGAGAAGGTAGAGCAAATGCAGTGCTAATAAACTGATGATCAAGTGCAAATTTGTATAACCCATTAGAAAATTGGTATTAGTTACTAAAATCGAACTTACACATAATTTGACTGAGCAGTTTCACTCCATCTATACATGCAATGGATATCAGTGCATGCAACCCAGGAGATTTGTGCAAGGATGTTACAGTAGCATTGTTTCTAATAACCCCGAACTACATCAAATTCAGGTATACCCATTCAGTTATGAATTATATGAACACACAACTACAAACAACACTGTGAATGGATCTTGCCAATGTAATGTGGAATAAAAGACTCTAGACTAAAGGAATGCATACTCAATGATTCCATTTACATAAATATAAAAAATCTGGCACTAAACTACATTATTGAATGATGCATATATGTGTGGTATAACTATATATAAGAATATGTATAGATGTAATTATCATAAAATTATAATATGGAAATTTGGGGGAGGAAGAAGTAAGGAATGGTGAGAGAAAAAGTACTTCTAGGTCCTGGCAATTTTCTGTTTCTCCCTAGATCATGATGACAGTATGCTCATGCTGTAATAGATCATAGAATTTAACATTTTTCTTTCATGTTTCTTCTCCGTATATGTTTATATTTTGCAATAAAAATTTAAAACCTAAACTAATCTAAAATGAAATAAATTTAAGCTTGAAGGTCATTTTTTGTAGGATCACATTTTTTTATTTTCAGATTTTAAGTAGTAGGAAATAATATGTTAAGTGTAGAATATTTCATCTTGAAAAAAATGGGTTTACATGTGTGGCTATAACAGAATTTCAAAGGCTTGTTGTTTTGGTTTGGTTTGGTTGGGTTGGGTTTATATTTTAGCAGTTCATTAAGAGATTGAGTAGCAGAAATTTTTTTTAAAGAGGCTATTTATTTTCTCTTCTTTTCCTTTTATACATACTGAAGAAAAATCAAGCTACTATACAGGATGCACTGCCATGCAAAACCAATGGAAATTCAATATAAGAATGTATTAACCTATTCTTTTTCTTTTGTTGAGTCTTACTTCATTTGAACAAATTGCTTTTGAGTTTATATCTTCTGTCTTTAGTTTTCCCCTTTTCTCTCAATAATTTTCTCAAATTACAAGTACCTCCAACAGTCTTAATTCAAATACAGCTAATTATAAATTGAAAAGTACATTTTCCCATTTTCTATTGCTTTAAAATGTCTTAACAGTGATGACCTCACTGCCATGCTGAAGTCCAAAGCCACACGCATAGCTACTAATCCACTGTGAATTTGTACCAAGTGTCCTTGGCCCTCAAGAGCACTGATGAAATTATGATCATTACCACCAGCCTATGAGACTTACACGTTCTTGTGTGTCTTTTGCCCAATCCACTTGTTCTCAGACACAACACTCTTGGCAATTATACTGAAGATGGTGGTTGCAGCCATGAAATTAAAAGATGCTTACTCCTTGGAAGGAAAGTTATGACCAAACTAGATAGCATATTAAAAAGCAGAGACATTGCCAACAAAGGTCCATCTAGTCAAGGCTATGGTTTTTCCTGTGGTCATGTATGGATGTGAGAGTTGGACTGTGAAGAAAACTGAGCGCCGAAGAATTGATGCTTTTGAACTGTGGTGTTGGAGAAGACTCTTGAGAGTCCCTTGGACTGCAAGGAGATCCAACCAGTCTATTCTAAAGGAGATCAGTCGTGCGTGTTCATTGGAAGGACTGATGCTAAAACTGAAACTCCAATACTTTGGCCACCTCATGCGAAGAGTTGACTCATTGGAAAAGACTCTGATGCTGGGAGGGATTGGGGTCAGGAGGAGAAGGAGACAACAGAGGATGAGATGGCTGGATGGCATCACTGACTCGATGGACATGAGTCTGAGTGAACTCCGGGAGTTGGTGATGGACAGGGAGGCCTGGCGTACTGCGATTCATGGGGTCACAAAGAGTCAGACACGATTGAGCCACTGAACTGAATGGAACTGAAGGTGGAGTCAGCTTATTCTGTAAGATCCTTCTCCTGGATTCAGTTCTGTTCAGTTCAGTTGCTCAGTCGTGTCTGACTCTTTGTGACCTCATGGACTGCAGCACGCCAGGCCTCCCTGTCTGTTACTAACCCCTGGAGTTTACCCAAACTCATGTCCATCGAGTCGGTGATGCCATCCAACGATCTCATCCTCTGTCTTCCCCTTCTCCTCTGCCCTCAATCTTTCCCAGCATCTGAGTCTTTTCAAATGGGTCAGCTCTTCGCATTAGGTGGCCAAAGTATTAGAATTTCAGCTTCAACATCAGTCCTTCCAATGAACTCCCAGGACTGCTATCCGTTAAGATGATTTGCAGTCCCTTTGCAGTCCAAGGTACTCTCAAGAGTCTTCTCCAACACCACAGTTCAAAAGCATCAATTCTTCTGCATTCAGCTTTCCTTATAGTCCAACACTAACATCCATACATGACTACTGGAAAAACCATAGTTATGACTAGATGGACCTTTGTTGCCAAAGTAATATCTCTGCTTTTTAACATGCTGTCTAGGTTGGTAATAACTTTCCTTCCAAGGAATAAGCATCTTTTAATTTCATGGCTGCAATCACCATCTGCAGTGATTTTGGAGCCCCCCAAAAATAAAGTCTGACACTGTTTCCTCTGTTTCCTCATCTGTTTCCCAGGAAGTGATGGGACCAGATGCCATGATCTTTGTTTTCTGAATGTTGAGCTTTAAGCCAACTTTTTCACTCTCCTCTTTCACTTTCATCAAGAGGCTTTTTAGTTCCTCTTCACTTTCAGCCATAAGGGTGGTTTCATCTGCATATCTGAGGTTATTGACATATCTCCCGGCAATCTTGATTCCAGCTTTTGCTTCATCCAGTCCAGTGTATCTCATGATGAATTCTGCATAGAAGTTAAATAAGCAGGGTGACAATATACAGCCTTGATGTACTCCTTTTCCTATTTGGAACCAGTCTATTGTCCCATGTCCAGTTCTCACTGTTGCTTTCTGACCTCCATACAGATTCCTCAAGAGGCAGGTGGTCTGGTATTTGCATCTCTTCCAGAGTTTTCCACAGTTTGTTGTGATCCACACAATTAAAGGCTTTGGCATAGTCAATAAAGCAGAAATAGATGTTTTTCTGGAACTCTCTTGCTTTTTCGATGATCTAGCAGATGTTGGTAATTTGATCTCTGGTTCCTCTGCCTCTTCTAAAACCAGCTTGAACATCTGGAAGTTCACGGTTCACATATTGCTGAAGCCTGGCTTGGAGAATTTTGAGCATTACTTTACTAGCGTGTGAGATGAGTCCAATTGTACAGTAGTTTGAGCATTTTTTGGCATTGCCTTTCTTAGGGATTGGAATGAAACCTGAGCTTTTCCAGTCCTGTGGCCACTGCTGTTTTCCAGATTTGCTGGCATATTGAGTGCAGCACTTTCACAGCATCATCTTTTAGGATTTGAAAGAGCTCAACTGGAATTACATCACCTCCACTAGCTTTGTTAGTAGTGATGCTTCATAAGGCCCACTTGACTTCACATTCCAGGATGTCTGGCTCCAGGTGAGTGATCACACCATCATAATGATCTGGGTCATTCAGATCTTTTTTGTTCAGTTTTTTTGTGTATTCTTGCCACCTCTTTTTAATATCTTCTGCTTCTGTTAGGTCAATACCATTTCTGTCCTTTATCGAGCCCACCTTTGTGTGAAATGTTCCCTTGGTATCTCTAATTTTCTTGAAAAGACCTCTAGTCTTTCCCATTCTATTGTTTCCCTCTATTTCTTTGCAGTCATCACTGAGGAAGGCTTTCTTATCTCTCCTTGCTATACTTTGGAACTCTGCATTCAGATGCTTATATCTTTCCTTTTCTCCTTTGCTTTTCGCTTCTCTTCTTTTCACAGCTATTTATAAGGCCTCCTCAACAGCCATTTTGCTTTTTTGCATTGCTTTTTCTTGGGGATGGTCTTGCTCCTTGTCCCCTATACAGTGTCATGAACCTCCACCCATAGTTCATCAGGCACTCTGTCTATCAGATCTAGTCCCTTAAATCTATTTCCCACTTCCACTGTATAATCATAAGGGATTTGATTTAGGTCATACCTGAATGGTCTAGTGGTTTTCCCTACTTTCTTCAATTTAAGTCTGAATTTGGCAATAAGGGGTTCATGATCTGAGCCACAGTTGGCTCCCAATCTTGTTTTTGCTGACTGTATACAGCTTCTCCATCTTTGGCTGCAAAGAATATAATCAGTCTGAATTCGGTGTTGACCATCTGGTGAGGCCCATGTGTAGAGTCTTCTCTTGTATTGTTGGAAGAGGGTGTTTGCTATGATCAGTGTGTTCTCTTGGCAAAACTCTATTAGCCTTTGCCCTGCTTCATTCTGTACTCCAGGGTCAAATTTGCCTGGTATTCCAGGTGTTACTCGACTTCCTACTTTTGCATTCCAGTCCCCTATAATTAAAATCTAGAATCTCCTGGATTATAGATAGTTTAATCACATTATGAATAAAACTTTTGTTCAAGTCAACAGGAATTCTATGGAAGCATGTCTTATGGGAACCAACACCTATCAATAATGGTTTTAGTTAGCACCCCCACCTTCCACAGTAACCAATTAATCAATAAATGCTGTTAAGTGTTCTTCCCGAAAGAACTCAAGTCATCATCATTTCTTCTTCAAATCACTGCAAACACTTTCTTACTGGTGTCCCTGCCTCTAATCCAGATTTTTTGGGGGTAACTGTGCTAAAAGGTAAAGATATTCTCTCACTCATCCTTTGTAAAAATTTCTTCCTTCTTAAGTTTCATAGTGTTCTCTGAATATGAAATGTGAAAGTCAAAATTTATTAGTAGGTTTCCCAGATGCTTCATCATCAAGTTTATGATGTGAAGATGCTCTACGTTCACCCCAGCATCTTGAATTACTCATAGTTGTGCCATGTTTTCTCCTCTCTGTATGTGAACCATTCCTCCACCCAGAACACACTTCTATACTTTCCTTTTTCCTCTGAGAACTGCACATGATGAAAACACCTATTTCCTACTTGACCTTTTAATCTCAGCTTACATAGCACTTTTATTTTATTTATTATTATTATTATTATTATTATTATTTTGGTCTCCTCTGAATACCCATATCTGAATTACATGCCAGGCACTCAGTGTTTTTGTAAGATTCTATACTTATCCCCATAGTGTTCTTATCACTTTGAACTGCTTGATTCCCTTTCTGTCAAATCTACAAACAAATAAGACCCTAGACATCAGGGGCTAGATCTGTAACATGGCTAATGCCAATGAAGCTTATATTAATCTGAATAACACATTCAGAGACTCAACATTAGAGGCAAATGTTCACATGAAAAACATTGTTTAAATCCAAAAGAAATTTGGCCCTTTAATTTTCTGACTATTTAGAAATAGTTTACTCTAGAATATTATTTATAAAATATTTGTGCTTATAAAATACATATGCAGTTCCTAAATTGTGGAATTTATAAAGAACTGAAATAGATATGACTGGTTCCAAATAGGAAAAGGAGTATGTCAAGGCTGTATATTGTCACCATGCTTATTAACTTCTATGCAAAGTACATCATGAGAAACGCTGGGCTGGAAGAAGCACAAGCTGGAATCAAGATTGCCGGGAGAAATATCAATAACTTGAGATATGCAGATGACACCACCCTTATGGCAGAAAGTGAAGAAGATCTAAAGAGCCTCTTGATGAAAGTGAAAGAGGAGAGTGGAAAAGTTGGCTTAAAGCTTAGAAAACTAAGATCATGGCATCTGGTTCCATCACTTCATGGCAAATAGATGGGGAAACAGTGGAAACAGTGGCTGACTTTATTTGGGGGGGCTCCAAAATCACTGCAGATGGTGATTGTAGCCATGAAATTAAAAGACGCTTACTCCTTGGAAGGAAAGTTATGACCAACCTAGATAGCATATTAAAAAGCAGAGACATCACTTTGTCAACAAAGATCCATCTAGTCAAGGCTATGGCTTTTCCAGTAGTCATGTATGGATGTGAGAGTTGGACTAGAAAGAAAGCTGAGCGCCGAAGAATTGATGCTTTTGAACTGTGGTGTTGGAGAAGACTCTTGAGAGTCCCTTGGACTGCAAGGAGATCCAACCAGCCCATCCTAAAGGATATCAGTCCTGAGTGTTCATTGGAAGGATTGATGTTGAAGCTGAAACTCCAATACTTTGGCCACCTGATGTGAAGAACTGACTCTTTTGAAAAGACCCTGATGCTGGGAAAGATTGAGGGCAGGAGGAGAAGGGGACGATAGAGGATGAGATGGTTGGATGGCATCACAGACACAATGGATATAGGTTTGGGTGGACTCTGGGAGTTGGTGATGGACAGGGAGGCCTGGCATGCTGTGGTTCATGGGTTCGCAAAGAGTCAGACATGACTGAGCGACTGAACTGAAGTGAACTGAAATAGGTATATCTCTCTTGTTAAGTGGATTAAAACTTTTTTTTTCCCAAGTAAAAAATACATATAATATACTTGAATATGTTTATATGTCTTGTTTAGAAATTACATTTAAAATGTGTATTTCATTTTTCTTTCTTTCTCAAGAAATCCCTAAGTCAAATTTGGCAATATGAGCAATATAAAGACAAAGTAAGTAATATATGCAACTTCTTTTTAAATTGAAACTGCCTTAAAGCACAAAACAAATGGCTTGTTTCATTGTATGCCTGAATTGACTATGCTGATGAATCCATGCTCCCAAGACCACAGCTTTGTGCTTCTTCTGCACAGAGAATCTCACAGTACTATACATACAAGTTAAAATATACAGAACAATTTAAAGCCTTTTTTTTTTTTTACTGTGCTTATCTCTTGTCGTGGGTTTCCTATTTTTATTAAAAAAAAAAAAAGCTTCAGAAGTTTCAGGAACTTTCTATGAAGTGCTATCAATTGATTTAACACATCTTTCCACCTTGATTTTGTGCAATTTTAGTAATTTCTCTGCTAGGTCATTCAGCATATTATTAATTATTATTATTATTGAAGGATAAATTCTTTACAGAATTTTGTGTTTTCTTTCAAACCTCAACATGAATCAGCCATAGCTATACATATATCCCCTCCCTTTTGAACCTCCCTCTCTTCTCCCTCCCCATCTTACCCGTCTAGTTTGATCCAGAGCCCCTGTTTGAGTTTCCTGAGCCATACAGCAAATAACCGTTGGCTATCTATTTTACATATGATATTGTAAGTTCCCATGTTGCTCTTTCCATACATCTCACTCTCTCCTCCCCTCTCCCCACGTCCATAAGTCTATTTTCTCTATCTGTTTCTCCATTACTGTCCTGTAAATAAATTCTTCAGAACCATTTTTTGAGATTCTGTATATGTGCATTAGAATACGATATTTATCTTTCTCTTTCTGACGCACTTTACTCTGTATAACAGGTTCTAGGCTCATCCACCTCATCAGAACTGCCTCAAATGTGTCACTTTTATGGCTGAGTAATATTCCACTATATACATGTACCACAACTTCTTTATCCATTCATCTGTTCGTGGACATCTAGGTTGCTTCCATGTTCTAGCTATTGTAAATAGTGCTGCAATGAACAATGGGATACATTTGTCTTTTTCAACCCTGGTTTCCTCAGGGTATATGCCTAGGAGTGGGATTACTTTGTCATATGGTGGTTTTATTCCTAGTTTTTTAAAGAATCTCCATACCATCTTCCATAGTGGCTGTATCAATTTACATTCCCACCAACAGTGCAAGAGCATTCCCTTTAAAGCCATTTTTATTTTCTCCTTCAACTCTTATTTCCACTGAGAAGATTCTCTTTATTTAATTAAAATATACTTTATTGCAACAAACTTTATTGAGAACATTCCAAAGTGAGGTGTAAAAAGTTACATCTAATATGAATCTAGTCTTGGAGGAGCCTCTGGAGACAAAGTAATTATTACAATGTAAAGTGGTAAGTCCACTGATAGTAATACTTGAGTATTTGGGAAATAAAACAAAAGCAGCAAGGTCTGGTATGGGTGATATTTAGACATCTCCCTGGAGAGAACAGCAACTAAGTCAAATCTTGAAAATTTAATAGGTTTCATTCTAGCTAAAAGAAGGGAGAAGGGCACACAATATTGAATAAGGAAAAGCAAGAATGAATGATTTGGAGAATTAAGAAAGTTCAAAATTGCACAGTTCCAGTTTCTCCACATCCTCCCAACACTTGTTCTTTTCTGGGTTTTGGTTTGGCTTGGTAATAGCCATTCTAATGGATGTTAATGTTATCCTTGTAAATATGTATATTTTTTGTTATCCTTATAAATATGCATATTTTTCTTTCAGTTTTATTGAGACATACTTGATAGACACATTGTATAAGCTTAAGGTGTACAGCATAATGATTTGACTTACATACCTCATGAAATAGTTACCACAATCAAGTTAGTAAACATTCATAATTTTATATGGATACAATATTAAAGAAATAGAAAAAATATATATTTCTTTGTGATGAGAACTCAGGATTTACTCTCTCAACAACTTTCATACATAAGGTATAGCAGTGTTACTTACACTTATCATGTTGTGAATTACTTTACTAGTAATTATTTATCTTACAACTGAAAGTTTGTATCTTTTGACAATCTTCCTCTATCTTTCCCTCACCCCTCACCTCTAGTGACCACATATCTGATCTCTTTTTCCAGTTTTTTGCTGTTGTTGTTTGTGTGTTTATTTTTGAAGTATAATTGACCTACAACACAATGTTATTCCCTGATACATGACATAGTAGTTCAGTATTTTTATGCATTTAAAAATAATCACCATGATAAGTCTAAGTGCCATCTGTCACCATACAGATTTAATTATTGACCATCTTCCCTACACTGTACATTTCATACCTGTGACTCATTTATTTTGCAATGGGAAGTTTGTACCTCTTAATCTCCCTTACTTATTTCTCTCCTCCCCCCAACTCACTCTCCTCTGGCAACCACCTGTTTGTTCTCTGTATCTATGACTCTTTCTGTTTAGTCATGTTTGTTCATTTGTTTTGGTTTTTAGGTTCCATATATAGGTGAAATCATAGAGCATGTGTCTCCCTCTGACTTATTTCACTTAAGATAACACCCTCTAGGTCCATCCATGTTGTTTCAGATTGCAAGATTTCATTCTTTTTAAGGCTAATTTCCAGTGTGTGTGTGTGTGTGTGTGTGTGTGCACATACATACAACATTTTCTTTATCCATTCCTCTATTGGTGGGCATTTAGGTTGTTTCTATACCTTAGCTATTGTAAATTATCTTGCAGTGAATATAAGTGTACATATACCTGTTCTAATTAGTGTTTTCATCATTTTCAGATGAATACCCAGGAGTGTAACTTTCTGTGTCATATAGCAATTATAGTTTTGATTTTTTTTTTTTTAGGGTTCTCCATACAGTTTTCCATAATGGTGCCACCAAATTGTCAGTTGCTAAGACTATGGACTGCAGCATGCCAGGCTTCCCTGTCCTTCACTATCTCCCAGAGTTTGCTCAAATTTATGCCCATTGAGTTGGTGATGATCAACTATCTCATCCACCAAATTACATTTCCACAAATCAGAGTTCTCTTTTCTTCAGATCCTCATCAACTCTTTTTATTTGTTGTCTTTTTAATAACAGTCATTCTGACAAGTGTGAGGTGATATTTCATTGTGGCTTTGAACTGCATTTCTCTGATGATTTCTGATATTGAACATCTTTTTATGTGCCTGTTGACCATCTGTATATGTTTGGAGAAATGTCTGTCCCAGTCCTCTGCCCATTTTTCAATTGTGTTGTTTGCTTTTTAATGTCAAATTGTGTGAGTTCTGTATGTATTTTGGATATTAACCACTTGTTAATTGTTGGTTGATAGTTTCCTTCACTTTAAAAGTGAAGGAGGCTTTAAATTTTTTATCCACAAATATTAAACAAAATTTAATACAGCTTGTGTTAAGAGATTTGCTTTAATAAATCCAGGTTCTCTCTTTAAGTAATGTTAGGGTTAGATTTTTCTACCAAAACTCACCAGTGTAAACATCAGCTATGTCTTTTCATGTTCTTGTAAGAACCTACATAGAGATCATTTTTTTTAAGTGGACAATGATAAATATAGTGCAAAACTAGCATTGAAGAATTTTTCATATATTAAATTATTGTATTAAAAAGAAATGAAATGTTATATGTTAATGTGTGTGTATATATATATTAGATTCTGAACATAAGAAAATGTCTGTATATGTGTTTAAGAAATAAAATCCACCATTTAAAACTTGGTAAAAAAGCAAAACTTACTGTCATTTTCCTGTTTTTACATGTATATAGTTGACTGAAGTCATCCCATTATAAGAAGAAGACATGACTCAGAAACCATTTGAAAACTGTAGAACCTCACACCTTCTTTTAGTGATGCTGAACTGCACTTACTGCCAGTTTTACTGTGGTTACCACAGTCTCGCTTTTCTAGGATTGCAAATGTTTTTTTACTTAAAAAAAATCATATTATTTACATAAATATAAATAAATTATATTATCATGTAATTTAGATAAAGAGTGCTTAGGTCAAAATCAAAAGAAAAGACTGGATTTTTGCCCTGTAAGTAACATCTCTTTGAAAAGCCCCAGAGTATTTATAGAACAGCCCTCAAGATGCTGTTCTGGCATTGACTCCATTACTCTTTTCTCATGAGTCTTCAACATTGTTTTTCCATTTTCCAACCTTCCAATTTATGCCTCCTATGTAAGTAAGAAAGTGGATTCTGTGTAGTTCCTCCAATTGCTAAGAAATGAGAGAGAAATGTAATAAACACAACACACTAAGAAATCTGATCTGCCACTATAAAAGGCCAAATTTAAAAATGATTCCAACATTACTAAATTACCCCAGGCCATAGAAAAATATGGAGATTTCTCCATTTTATAAAACAGCATAGATTTATTGCCAAAACTGATAAAATATGTCTCCCTAAAATTAAAATTGAATGTGTAATTGAATTATACATACCTAAATGGCATTCCCCCACTCCAGCATATATTGATGCATTAAACATATAAACAAATGACAACAAATAACCTTCAACTCAAGTTGTGCCCTTTCCCTACACTGAATCTGTATCCTGCATGTCTTGACCACTTCATATCTCTAAACCCAGTTCTGGCCTTCAGTATTCAATCAGAAAGATGCCGTTTTCCAACTACTATCAGTAGCACGTGTCTTCAGATTAATAGACACAATGAGTTTTAACATAAATATCAACAGCAAGAAGCTTCTTATTAGGGAATTTAGATTAATCAACAAAAATAGTTTAGGGCAATAGAGAGATGACAAAGATTATTGGTACATACAAGGCAATAGTTCTGTTGCAATATTGCAGGAGCATTTCAATGCTTCTATTGAAATATTGCAGTATCTTCTGAATCAAATATTACCCATTATTCCTCAATCACTATACATACTTTTACCCATCTATACTTGCTTACTGAGACCAACCTGTCACATCTTACCAATATTTTTCTCCCCAGCTACTCCTGAATCCTGGTTTCTCACAGCCCTCTTCTTATTTCATCCCTTTTTAACTCTCCATTCTCTTTCTCGTAGGTTCCTGTGCTATTATGACCCCACTGAAACCCTCATTTCTGGGAGAGGGAGGACAAAATACTTGGCTTTGAAACATATAAGTAGACTCCCTGCTTTAAAATTTTAACCAAATGAAGATCTAGAGCCTTTACCTAAAGCAAGAAACCATTCCAGGTTTGTATGAATTAAAGAGCTACATGTATACCATGTAGAAAAACCAAGAGTAAGATAGCAAAACTAAAACCAATAACTTTCAGTAAGATAGTCAGTTAAATTATAAATATTAAATAAGTTGCTTTTGCAAAGGTTTCATAGTAATAGTAAATTTAGGGGGAAAGTGTTTACCAAAAGGCCTTGTTCCAAATGCCAGCCACAAAAATTAAAAAAAAAAAAAAAAAATAACCTTGAAGGCAAAATTTATCAACAAAAGTGAAAAAGAAAGAAGAAAAGAAGGGAGATCAGGAGAAGGAAGAGAGAAAAGAGGAAAGAGAAAGAGGAGGAGGGCTAACAATAGAAAATAATGCTTTTAGTTAATCCTTGATTTTTTTCTTGCAAAGTAATAAGGAAGAAATTTTATAAAAGGAGTAATAATAAGGAGGAAATCATCTTACCAGCTATCAAAACACACTATAAGTCTACATATTGGAATAGACAAATAGGATAGGATAAAATGATGACAGAATTCAATTCCATGCCTATAAAAGAGGTTAGTATATTTTAAAATGTAGCATTTCAAATCCCAGGGGGAAATGGACTATTCAATAAACGATATTTAAAATACTCTTCATTTAGGAGAAAAAGAAATTGCAAATAATATTTTCCAGATGGAGTAAAGTTGCTAACATGAATATTAAAAGTAATGAATAGCAGAAAATAATGTATTAAAGCTATTTCTATAATCTACCTAATCATGACATAAAATCCCAAAATCATAATACAAAGAAATGAAAGAATTTTTGTATCCTTTTAACTTTTCTTCTAAGCAACAGACTAATGTGGCAAATATGGGTAAGAATATATCCTTAAGATATATGGATAGTACATCCATAACATTGAATATTATGCTGGCATTAAAGGAGCAAAATAAATATTCATACACTTCATGGAGCAATGTTCATTTTATGTTATCAAATTAAACCAGCAAACTAAAAAATATGTCCTAATATGATTCCACTTCTTTTTTTTTAATTTAAATTTATTTATTTTAATTGGAGGCTAATTACTTTACAATATTGTATTGGTTCTGCCACACATCAACATGAATCTGCCACGGGCATACACGTGTTCCCCATCCTGAACCCCCCTCCCACCTCCCTTCCTGTACCCTCCCTCTGGGTCATCCCAGTGCACCAGCCCCAAGAACCCTGTACGGAACCTGGACTGGTGATTCATTGCTTATATGATATTATACATGTTTCAGTGCCATTCCCCCAAATCGTCCCACCCTTGCCCCCTCCCATAGAGTCCAAAAGACTGTTCTATACATCTGTGTCTCTTTTGCTGTCTCACATACAGCATCTTTACCATCTTTCTAAATTCCATATATATGCATTAGTATACTGTATTGGTGTTTTTCTTTCTGGCTTACTTCACTCTGTATAATAAGCTCCAGTTTCATCCACCTCATTAGAACTGATTCAAATGTATTCTTTTTAATGGCTGAGTAATACACCATTGTGTATATGTACCATAGCTTTTTTATCCATTCATCTGCTGATGGACATCTAGGTTGCTTCCATGTCCTGGCTATCATAAACAGTGCTGTGATGAACATTGGGGTACACGTGTCTTTTTCAATTCTGGTTTCCTTGGTGTGTATGCCCAGTAGTGGGATTGCTGGGTCATAAGGCAGTTCTATTTCCAGATTTTTAAGGAATCTCCACAGTGTTCTCCATAGTGGCTGTACTAGTTTGCATTCCCACCAACAGTGTAAGAGGGTTCCCTTTTCTCCACACCCTCTTCAGCATTTATTGCTTATAGACTTTATGATCGCAGCCATCCTGACTGGCGTGAAATGGTACCTCATAGTGGTTTTGAGTTGCATTTCTCTGATAATGAGTGATGTTGAGCATCTTTTCATATGTTTGTTAGCCATCTGTATGTCTTCTTTGGAGAAATTAGAAAGAGAAATTAAGGAAACAATTTCATTCACCATTGCAACAAAAAGAATAAAATACTTAGGAATATATCTATCTAAAGAAACTAGACCTATATATAGAAAACTATAAATCACTGGTAAAAGAAATCAAAGAGGACACTAATAGATGGAGAAATATACCATGTTCATGGATCAGAAGAATCAATATAGTGAAAATGAGTATACTACCCAAAGCAATCTATAGATTCAATGCAATCCCTATCAAGCTACCAATGGTATTTTTCACAGAGCTAGAACAAATAATTTCACAATTTGTGTGGAAATACAAAAAAACCTTGAATAGCCAAAGCAATTCTTCTTGAGAAAGAAGAATGGAACTAGAAGAATCAATCTGCCTGACTTCAGGCTCTATTACAAAGCCACAGTCATCAAGACAGTATGGTACTGGCACAAAGACAGAAATATAGATCAATGGAACAAAATAGAAAGCCCAGAGATAAATCCACACACATATGGACACCTTATCTTTGACAAAGGAGGCAAGAATATACAATGGATTAAAGACAACCTCTTTAACATGTGGTGCTGGGAAAACTGGTCAACCACTTGTAAAAGAATGAAACTAGAACACTTTCTAACACAATACACAAAAATAAACTCAAAATGGATTAAAGATCTAAACATAAGACCAGAAACTATAAAACTCTTAGAGGAGAACATAGGCAAAACACTCTCCAACATACATCACAGCAGGATCCTCTATGACCCACCTCCCAGAATATTGGATATAAAAGGAAAAATAAACAAATGAGACCTAATTAAAATTAAAAGCTTCTGCACAACAAAGGAAACTATAAGCAAGGTGAAAAGACAGCCTTCAGAATGGGAGAAAATAATAGCAAATGAAGCAACTGACAAAGAACTAATCTCAAAAATATACAAGCAACTCCTACAGCTCAATTCCAGAAAAATAAATGACCCAATCAAAAAAATGGGCCAAAGAACTAAACAGACATTTCTCCAAAGAAGATTCCACTTCTATAAGAAAAGCAACACACATATCTAAACACAGAGAGACATTTATATCTAACCAAAAATTTTTAGAAAAAGTAGATAATACACTAAGCAAATTGTTAATATTGTGATCACTAGTGATCAAAACTAAAAAACAGGCTAAGCAGTTTTCATTTAAACAGCAGCCTTACAAACATCTCAGTGGCTTCTGAGGTGGCACTAGTGGTAAGTAAAGTCACTCAGTCATGTCCAACTCTTTGCGACCCCATGAACTGTAGCCTACCAGGCTCCTCCCATGAGATTTTCCAGGCAAGAGTACTGGAGTGGGTTGCCATTTCCTTCTCTAGAGCATCTTTCACACCCAGGGATCGAACCCGGGTCTCCCGAATTGTAGGCAGATGCTTTACCATCTGAGCCACCAAGGAAGTCTCTCTAGTAGTAAAGAACCTGCCAATCAATGCAGGAGACACAAGAGACACAGATTCAATCACTGGGTTGGGAAGATCCCCTAGAGCAGGGCATGGCAAACCACACCAGTGTCCATGTGAGACGAATCCCATGGACAAAAGAGACTGACAGTCTACAGTCCATGGAGTTTCAAAGAGCTAGACATGACTGAAGCAACTTAGTACAAACATGCCAATTGCTTTACAATAGTTTTAGATTTAAAAAACGAACATGGTACAGAATTCCTGTAATCCCACACCAAGTTTCCCCTTGTGAACATTAGTTTCGTGTAATTGTTTCAGTTAATGAATCAATATTGATACATTATCATTAAATGATATACATAGTTTCTTCAGGTTTCTTTAGTTTTATCTAATGTCCTTTCCCTGTTCCAGGATCCCATCCATGACACTTAATTGACACATCTCTTGAATTCTGACAGAATGTGGTCCACTGGAGAAGGGAATGGCAAACCACTTCAGTATTCTTGCCTTGAGAACCCCAGGAACAGTATGAAAAGGCAAAATGATAGGACACTGAAAGAGGAACTTCCCAGGTCGGTAGGTGCCCAATATGCTACTGGAGATCAGTGGAGAAATAACTCCAGAAAGAATGAAGGGATGGAGCCAAAGCAAAAACAATGCCCAGGTGTGGATGTGACTGGTGACAGAAGCAAGGTCCGATGCTGTAAAGAGCAATATTGCATAGGAACCTGGAATGTTAGGTCCATGAATCAAGGCAAATTGGAAGTGGTCAAACAAGAGATGGCAAGGGTGAATGTCAACATTCTAGGAAATCAGCAAACTAAAATGGACTGGAATGGGTGAATTCAACTCAGATTACCATTATATCTATTACTGTGGGCAGGAATCCCTTAGAAGAAATGGAATAGCCATCATGGTCAAAAAAAGAGTAGAAAATGCAGTACTTGCATGCAATCTCAAAAACGACACAATGATCTCTGTGGAATAACAGGCAAATTTGGCCTTGGAATACGGAATGAAGCAGGGAAAAGGCTAATACTTTCCCAAGAAACTGCACTGCTCATAGCAAACACACTCTTCCAATAACACAAGAGAAGACTCTGCACATGGACATCACCAGATGGTCAACACCGAAATCAGATTGATTATATACTTTGCAGCCAAAGATGGAGAAGCTCTATACAGTCAGCAAAAACAAGACCAGAAGCTGACTGTGGCTCAGACCATGAACTCCTTATTGCCAAATTCAGACTTAAATTGAAGAAAGTAGGGAAAACCATGAGACAATTCAGGTATGACCTAAATCAAATCCCTTATGATTATACAGTGGAAATGAGAAATAGATTTAAGGGCCTAGATCTGATAGATAGAGTGCCTGATGAACTATGGATGGAGGTTCATGATATTGCATAGGGATCAAGAGTATCCCCATGGAAAAAAAATGCAAAATGGCTGTCTGAGGAGGCCTTATAAATAGCTGTGAAAAGAAGAGAAGTGAAAAAAATAAAAGAGAAGTGAAAAGCAAAATAGAAAAGGAAAGGTATAAGCATCTGAATGCAGAGTTCTAAGAATAGCAAGGAGAGATAAGAAAGCCTTCCTCAGTGATCAATGCAAAGAAATAGAGGGAAACAATAGAATGCGAAAGCCTAGAGGTCTCTTCAAGAAAATTAGAGATACAAAGGGACATTTCATGCAAAGATAGGCACAATAAAGGACAATAATGCTATGGACCTAACAGAAGCAGAAGATATTAAGAAGAGGTGGCAAGAATACACAGAAGAACTGTACAAAAAAGATCTTCATGACCCAGATAATAACAATGGTATGATCATTCACCTAAAGCCAGACATCCTGGAATGCAAAGTCAAGTGAGCCTTAGAAAGCATCACTACAAACAAAGCTAGTGGAGGTGATGGAATTCCAGTTGAGCTCTTTCAAATCCTGAAAGATGATGCTGTGAAAGTGCTGCACTCAATATGCCAGCAAATTTGGAAAACTCAGCAGTGGCCACAGAACTGGAAAAGGTCAGTTTTCATTCCAATCCCAAAGACAGGCAATGCCAAAGAATGCTCAAACTACTGCACAATTGCACTCATCTCACATGTTAGTAAAGTAATGCTCAAAATTCTCCAAGCCAGGCTTCAGCAATACATTAACCATAAACTTCCAGATGTTCAAGCTGGTTTTAGAAAAGGAAGAGGAACCAGAGGTCAAATTGCCAACATCCGCTGGATCATCGAAAAGGCAAGAGAGTTCTAGAAAAACATCTATTTCTGGTTTATTGACCATGCCAAAGCCTTTGACTGTGTGGATCACAATAAACTCTGGAAAATTCTGCAGGAGATGGGAGTACCAGACCACCTGACCTGCCTCTTGAGAAGCCTATATGCAGGTGAGGAAGCAACAGTTAGGTTTGGACATGGAATAACAGACTGGTTTCAAACAGGAAAAGGAGTTAAGTCAAGGCTGTATATTGTCACCTTGCTTATTTAACTTATGTGCAGAGTACATCATGAGAAACGCTGGGCTGGAAGAAGCACAAGCCAGAATCAAGATTGCTGGGGGAAATATCAATAATATCAGATATGCAGATGAAACCACCCTTATGGCTGAAAGTGAAGAGGAACTAAAAAGCCTCTTGATGAAAGTGAAAGAGGAGAGTGGAAAAGTTGGCTTAAAGCTCAACATTCAGAAAACAAAGATCATGGCATCTGGTCCCATCACTTCATGGGGAATAGATGGGGAAACAGTGTCAAACTTTATTTTGGGGGGCTCCAAAATCACTGCAGATGGTGATTGTAGCCATGAAATTATAAGACGCTTACTCCTTGGAAGGAAAGTTATGCCCAACCTAGATAGCATATTCAAAAGCAGAGACATTACTTTGCCAACAAAGGTTCATCTAGTCAAGGCTATGTGTTTTCCAGTGGTCATGTATGGATGTGAGAGTTGGACTGTGAAGAAAGCTGAGCACTGAAGAATTGATGCTTTTGAACTGTGGTGTTGGAGAAGACTCTTGAGAGTCCCTTGGACTGCAAGGAGATCCAACCAGTCCATCCTAAAAAAGCTCAGTTCTGGGTGTTCTTTGGAAGGACTGATGCTGAGACTGAAACTCTAATACTTTGTCCACCTCATGCAAAGAGCTGACTCACTGGAAAAGAGTCTGATGCTGGGAGTGATTGGGGGCAGGAGGAGAAGGAGATGACAGAGGATGAGATGGCTGGATGGCATCACCAACTTGATGAGTTTGGGTGAACTCCGGGAGTTGGTGATGGACAGGGAGGCCTGGCGTGCTGTAATTCACGGGGTCGCAAAGAGTCAGACATGACTGAGCGACTGAACTGAACTGAATGTCCTTTCCCTGTTCCAGGATCCCATCCATGACATTTAATTGACACATCTCCTGAACTCTGACAGTTTCTCAGACTTTCCTTGTTTTTGATGGCCTTGACACTCCTGAGAATTATTGGTCAGGTATTTGCAGAATGCTCCTCTTGGGTTTTTGCTGGATAATTTCTCATAATAAGACTGAAGTTTTGGATTAAGAGGAGGAAGATCACAAAGGTTAAGTGTCATTTTCATCACTTTATGTCAAAGGTAAATATTATCAACATGATTTATGACTGTTGATGTTGACCTTCATCACCTGGCTGAAGTAGTATTTGTCAAGTTTCTCCACTGTAAAGTTATACTGCCTTTCCTCCCTTTATCCTATACTCTTTGAAAGCAAATCACTATGCACAGACCACACTTTAAGAAGTGTTATAATTCCCTTCTTGAGGAAGAGTATCTCCATAAATTATTTGAATTATTCTACACAAGAGATTTATCTCTTCTTCACATTTATTAATTTATTCAATTATTTATATGTGTAAGTATGTACACATAGATATTTAGTGTATACTTTGGGTTATAAGCAATACTGTTTTATTTATTCTACTACTCAAATTCTCTCACTTTGGCCATTGGGGATACATTTATTTTGTTCCTGTACTTCTTAGATACACTTCCATTCAGTTCAATTCAGTTCACTTGCTCAGTTGTGTCCAACTTTTTTGCAACCCCATGGACTGCAGCACACCAGGACTCCGTGTCCATCACGAACTCCTGGAGTTTACTCAAACTCATGTCCATTGAGTCAGTGATGTCTTCCAACCTTCTCATCCTCTGTTGTCCCCTTCTCCTCCCTTCTTCAATGTTTCCCAACATCAGGGTCTTTTCAAATGGGTCAGTTCTTCGCATCAGGTGGCCAAAGTACTGAGTTTCAGCTTCAACATCAGTCCTTCCAATGAATATTTAGGACTGACTTCCTTTAGGATTCCCTGGAGAAGGAAATGGCAACCCCCTCCAGTATTCTTTCCTGGAGAATCCCATGGACAGAGGAGCCTGGTGGGCTACAGTCCATGGGGTCGCAAAGAGTCGGACATGAGATGGACTGGTTGGATCTCTTTGCAGTCCAAGGGACTCTCAAGAATCTTCTCACCCAGTTCAAAAGCATCAATTCTTCAATGCTCAAATTTCTTTATAGTCCAACTCTTACATCCATACATGACTACTGGAAAAACCATAGCCTTGACTAGACAGACCTTTGTTGACAAAGTAATGTCTCTGCTTTTTAATATGCTGTCTGGGTTGGGCATAACTTTCCTTCCAAGGAGTAAGCGTCATTTAATTTCATGGCTGCAATCACTACTAACCGCGAGTGGCTGCAACTGCATGCACTAAGCGTGGCCGAGAGGAGCTACCCCAAGTCCGAGGTCAGGGGCAGAAGCCGGGAGGACCCCATGCCCGAAGGATGATGTCCAAGAGGAGTTACTCCATGTCCGAGGTCAGGGGCAGTGGCCAAGAGTGCTATGCTGCGACGGCGCAGGAACGGCTGAGAGGAGCTACCCAGGTCCGAGGTCAGGGAGGGCAGCCGGGAGGAGCTACCCCACGTCTGAGGTCAGGGGCAGCGGCCAAGAGGAGCTACCCCACCTCCAAGGAGCGGTGGCTGCGCGGACGCAGGAGGGCTTAGAGGAGCTATCGCACGTTGAAGGTCAGGAAGGGCGGTGGTGAAGAGATAGCCTTCGTCCAAGGTAAGGAGCAGCGGTTGCGCTTTGCTGGAGCAGCCGTGAAGAGATACCCCACAACCAAGGTAAGAGAAACCCAAGTAAGACAGTAGGTGCTGCAAGAGGGCATCAGAGGGAAGACACACTGAAACCATACTCACAGAAAACTAGCCAATCTAATCACACTAGAACCACAGACTTGTCTAACTCAATGAAACTAAGCCATGCCCATGGGGCAACCCAAGACAGAAGGGTCATGGTGGAGAGATCTGACAGAATGTGGTCCACTGGAGAAGGGAATGGCAAACCACTTCAGTATTCTTGCCTTGAGAACCCCAGGAACAGTATGAAAAGGCAAAATGATAGGATACTGAAAGAGGAACTTCCCAGGTCAGTAGGTGCCCAATATGCTACTGGAGATCACTGGAGAAATAACTCCAGAAAGAATGAAGGGATGGAGCCAAAGCAAAAACAATGCCCAGGTGTGGATGTGACTGGTGACAGAAGCAAGGTCCGATGCTGTAAAGAGCAATATTGCATAGGAACCTGGAATGTTAGGTCCATGAATCAAGGCAAATTGGAAGTGGTCAAACAAGAGATGGCAAGAGTGAATGTCGACATTCTAGGAATCAGCGAACTAAAATGGACTGGAATGAGTGAATTTAACTCAGATGACCATTATATCTACTACTGCGGGCAGGAATTCCTCAGAAGAAATGGAGTAGCCATCATGGTCAACAAAAGAGTCTGAAAGGCAGTACTTGCATGCAATCTCAAAAATGACAGAATGATCTCTGTTCGTTTCCAAGGCAAACCACTCAATATCACAGTAATCCAGGTCTGTGCCCCAACCAGTAATGCTGAAGAAGCTGAAGTTGAATGGTTCTATGAAGACCTACAAGACCTTTTAGAACTAACACCCAAAAAAGATGTCCTTTTCATTATAGGGGACTGGAATGCAAAAGTAGGAAGTCAAGAAACACCTGGAGTAACAGGCAAATTTGGCCTTGGAATACAAAATGAAGCAGGGAAAAGGCTAATAGAGTTTTGCCAAGAAAATGCACTGGTCATAACAAACACCCTCTTCCAACAACACAAGAGAAGACTCTACACATGGACATCACCAGATGGTCAACACCGAAATCACATTGATTATATTATTTGCAGCCAAAGATGGAGAAGCTCTATACAGTCAGCAAAAACAAGACCAGGAGCTGACTGTGGCTCAGATCATGAACTCCTTATTACCAAAATCGGACTTAAATTGAAGAAAGTAGGGAAAACCACTAGACCATTCAGTTATGACCTAAATCAATTATACAGTGGAAGTGAGAAATAGATTTAAGGGCCTAGATATGATAGATAGAGTGCCTGATGAACTATGGAATGAGGTTCATGACATTGTACAGGAGACAGGGATCAAGATCATCCCCATGGAAAAGAAATGCAAAAAAGCAAAATGGCTGTCTGGGGAAGCCTTACAAATAGCTGTGAAAAGAACAGAAGTGAAAAGCAAAGGAGAAAAGGAAAAATATAAGCATCTGAATGCAGAGTTCCAAAGAATAGCAAGAAGAGATAAGAAAGCCTTCCTCAGTGATCAGTGCAAAGAAATAGAGGAAAACAACAGAATGGGAAAGATCAGAGATCTCTTCAAGAAAATTAGAGATACAAAGGGAACATTTCATGCAAAGATGGGCTCGATAAAGGACAGAAATGATATGGACCTAACAGAAGCAGAAGATATTAAGAAGAGGTGGCAAGAATACACAGAAGAACTGTACAAAAAAGATCTTCATGACCCAGATAATTACAATGGTGTGATCCCTGACCTAGAGCCAGACATCCTGGAATGTGAAATCAGTGGGCCTTAGAAAGCATCACTAGGAACAAAGCTAGTAGAGGTGATGGAATTCCAGTTGAGCTCTTTCAAATCCTAAAATATGATGCTGTGAAAGTGCTACACTCAATATGCCAGCACATTTGGAAAACTCAGCAGTGGCCACAGAACTGGAAAAGGTCAGTTATCATTCCAATCCCTAAGAAAGGTAATGCCAAAGAATGCTCAAACTACTGCACAATTGCACTCATCTCACATGCTAATAAAGTAAGGCTCAAAATTCTCCAAGCCAGGCTTCAGCAATACATGAACCATGAACTTCCTGATGTTCAAGCTTGTTTTAGCAAAGGAAGAGGAACCAGAGGTCAAATTGCCAACATCCGCTGGACCATGGAAAAAAGCAAAAGAGTTCCAGAAAAACATCTATTTCTGCTTTACTGACTATGCCAAACCCTTTGAAAAGGAGTTCGTCAAGGCTGTATATTGTCACCCTGCTTATTTAACTTATATGCAGAGTACATCATGAGAAACGCTGGACTGGAAGAAACACAAGCTGGAATCAAGATTGCTGGGAGAAATATCAATAATGTCAGATATGCAGATGACACCACCCTTATGGCAGAAAGTGAAGAGGAACTAAAAAGCCTCTTGATGAAAGTGAAAGTAGTGAAAAAGAGTGAAAAAGTTGGCTTAAAGCTCAACATTCAGAAAATGAAGATCATGGCATCCGGTCCCATCACTTCATGGGAAATAGATGGGGAAACAGTTGCAAACTTTATTTTTTGGGGCTCCATAATCACTGCAGATGGTGACTGCAGCCATGAAATTAAAAGACGCTTACTCCTTGGAAGGAAAGTTATGACCGACCTAGATAGCATATTCAAAAGCAGAGACATTACTTTGCCAACACAGGTCCGTCTAGTCAAGGCAATGGTTTTTCCTGTGGTCGTGTATGGTTGTGAGAGTTGGACTGTGAAGAAGGCTGAGCACCGAAGAATTGGTGCTTTTGAACCGTGGTGTTGGAGAAGACTCTTGAGAGTCCCTTGGACTGCAAAGAGATCCAACCAGTCCATTCTTAAGGAGATCAGCCCTGGGATTTCTTTGGAAGGAATGATGCTAAGGCTGAAACTCCAGTACTTTGGCCACCTCATGCGAAGAGTTGACTCATTGGAAAAGACTCTGATGCTGGGAGGGATTGGGGGCAGGAGGAGAAGGGGACGACAGAGGATGAGATGGCTGGATGGCATCACTGACTCGATGGACGTGAGTCTGAGTGAACTCTGGGAGTTAGTGTTGGACAGGGAGGCCTGGCGTGCTGCGATTCATGGGGTCGCAAAGAGTCGGACACAACTGAGCAACTGAACTGAACTGAACTGAATCACCATCTGCAGTGATTTTGGAGCCCAAAAATATATTCTGCTACTGTTTCCACTGTTCTCCATCTATTTCTCATGAAGTGATGGGACCGGATGCCATGATCTTCGTTTTCTGAATGTTGAGCTTTAAGCCAGTTTTTTCACTCTCCTCTTTCACTTTCATCAAGAGGCTTTTTAGTTCCTCTTCACTTTCTGCCATAAGGGTGGTGTCATCTGCATATCTGACGTTATTGATATTTCTCCCAGCAATCTTGATTCTGGCTTGTGCTTCTTCCAGCCCAGCGTTTCTCATGATGTACTCTGCACATAAGTTAAATAAGCAAGGTGACAATATACAGCCTTGACTTACACCTTTTCCTGTTTGAAACCAGTCTGTTATTCCATGTCCAGTTCTAACTGTTGCCTCCGCACCTGCATATAGGATTCTCAAGAGGCAGGTCAGGTGGTCTGGTACTCCCATCTCCTGCAGAATTTTCCAGAGTTTATTGTGATCCACACAGTCAAAGGCTCTAGCATAGTCAATAAAGCAGAAATAGATATTTTTCTGAAACTCTCTTGCTTTTTGATGATCTAGCAGATATTGGCAATTTGATCTTTGGTTCCTCTTCCTTTTCTAAAACCAGCTTGAACATCTGGAAGTTTATGGTTAATGTATTGCTGAAGCCTGGCTTGGAGAATTTTGAGTGTTACTTTACTAGCGTGTGAGATGAGTGCAATTGTGTGGTAGTTTAAGCATTCTTTGACATTGCCTTTCTTTTGGATTGGAATGTAAACTGACCTTTTCCAGTTCTGTGGCCACTGCTGAGTTTCCCAAATTTGCTGGCATATTGAGTGTAGCACTTTCACAGCATCATCTTTCAGGATTTGAAAGAGCTCAACTGGAATTCCATCACCTCCACGAGCTTTGTTTGTAGTGATGCTTTCTAAGGCCCACTTGACTTCGCATTCCACAATATCTGGCTCTAGGTGAGTGATCACACCATCGTTATTATCTGGGTCATGAAGATCTTTTTAGTACAGTTCTTCTGTGTATTCTTGCCACCTCCTCTTAATATCTTCTGCTTCTGTTAGGTCCGTATCGTTTCTGTCCTTTATCGAGCCCATCTTTGCATGAAATGTTCCCTTTGTATCTCTAATTTTCTTGAAGAGATATAGTCTTTCCCAGTCTATTGTTTTCCTCTACCTCTTCTCATTTCTTCCATTAGTATTGTTTATTTTTTGTTTTTGTGTCTACATTTTTTTCATAACTTTTCGGCATTACAAGATGTCTAGGCTTATCTTGAATCTTTCCTGCCTCAGCTTTAGAGTCAATCATTTCTCTCTGGTTCCTTTTACTGGAGAATGGTATTAGAAACCAATATCTGGGCACTAGATATGCTCTGGGATATTGCTTTTGTCTCTCTCAGCTAAGAGAGCAAAGAAATACATGTATATGTATACTAAACCCTGTATATACAAATATCTATAAATATTCCTATGTGTAACCGTTCATGTCAATACAAAGCTAAACATAATTGTCTTTAATGCTAAGCCATTCCCCCATAGATCACTCTAGCCTCTTCTGCTAGTTTACCTGTGGATTCCACTCCCACAGGGAAAAAATCTAATTCCCACCATCTGCCTTTTACCCTTAGTATTATAGACTATTCATTTCCAAAGTTATTTAGGCCAGCATCTTTTACCCCCATTCCCTTCGCTGACATTGTATAATACATTTGTAATATAGACTTTCTCTTTTACAGTCTGTATTCCTTTCTGGGATTCCCCCAACCTCTTAAATATTTTTTTTAAATTTTCATACATAAATGTTTATCCTTTGAGCTGTAAACTTCTATGAGTTCTGTCAATTGCAAAATATCATGCATCTCCTTACAGTATCATACAAAATAGTTTAGCTGCCCTAGAAATTCATGTATTCATCCCTTCTCCTTCTCTTAAACCCCTAGCAACCACTGATTATTTTATTGTCTCTATAATTTTGCTTTTTCCAGAATGTCATATAATTGGCATCATGCTACATATAGCCTTTTCAGATTGGTTTGCTTCATTTAGGGTAAAAAACTAAAGCAAATAATTAGCAAACAATTGACTTAAAGCATAGGAAAAAAGTATAGATTAAAATTTATAAACATGAAATTTAAAATATACAGTCTTTGTAGCACTTGGAGGCATTAGGAAACTTTTAGCAATCACCCTTCATGAAAAATTCCTTAATTCTAAACCCTGTAAATTGATGCGGGAAGGTTCAGCAAGAGTGCACTGGCAGTCTAATTGCTGGGAATGGCTGGTCTAAGGGGGAGAGGTAACCTCTGAAGGAACTAGGATTTATCCACAGCTAGAATTCAAGCCATTTCAGGGATATGGTTAAGAGAGCAATTTTATTCTAAATTTGTTGTTTTAAGAGACCATATTATGTTGAAAAACCAAATACCCATAGGTATGATACAGTTAAAAATAGCCTCCACATGTCTTAATAGTGTACTATTTAAAGTGCAAAAATTATACCACACAGAAGCATGAAAAAAGAAATGTAATGATCAAGCGGTTAAAGGGTATGTATTCTACTCAAGGACACCGATTGTTGCTTAAAAAACGGCATTTTTCGACAAATGACAAGTATATTCAAGTCATTAAATTTTTTCGTTACCATTAAATTAAGATCACTAAGTAGCGAGATGTTATTTAAATCTGCAGTATAGAGATAGATATAAAATGAAGATTTATGAGTTACTCAGATAGAAGATGCAAATAGTATTTCGATTCTAGACTTCTAGGTACCACTAAACTCCAATCTGAGTCAACTACTGGTAGTATTGTGGTGTTCTTGTTTCATGCCAAAGCCAGGAAGTCCTGAACCAGAAATCTTCCAAGAAAGCCTATTCTTAAGCGATATTTAATCTGATCTTTTGGCAAGGAAAACTAAGAATAATTTTGGATGGGGCTTCTGACTTTTTGGCTGCTTATCTAAACTGAATAAAACCAAACTACTGAAGTCTTTTGTACTTTTAAAAACATGTTATGTAGAGAAAGAAGATTGCTGTATCATTTCTTGCAAAAAACAAATCAAAGAAGTTTATAGATATTGAATTATGGCTTCTAGATTTGGACCAGAAGATTCAACTTTTTTCCTTTACCTGAAAATAATGAGAAATAAATATTTATTATCTCCTCTTAAAACAGACATATCTTTCCCAAGTCTTCAAGATATTTTCAAAAAAAACTACAGTGCTTTAAAAATGGAAATAAGACTTGGATAAATTTAATAGTGAAAGGTTTAGGGAGCTGAGAATGCAGGAGCCTAGAATGGTTGAATTATCCAAGACTTTGCTTCTCTGAGACCTTTGGAAATCAGTTAGCCAGTTTTCTACAGGATTCACATTTTCTACCTAAAAATTGACAAGTAGTTTTAAAATTCTTAACTTGGTAAAAGTCAGAATACAAATTAGAATGTGCAGTGTGCCAGCTGTTTGCTGCCAGTCCCTCACTGATACAGCAGGTAAGTGGTCACGTTGTATCCCCTTCATCTAACACTTCTAGAATGAGAGGACCTGAAATAGCCCTGCTGAGTAATTTTGCAGCCCTGCATTTGAACAGCTTTCTGTCTCTCTCTCAAGAATATGGAAGTAGCTCAGAGAAAGAAAGGGAGATTAAAGAAGCCCTGAGCTGAGGAAAGGAGGACTCAACAGTATTGCCAAAAAGGACCCTCATCTGATGGGAATCACTTGGACTGTGTCTTTATGGAGAAAAACACAATAATTAAGGATAAGAAAGAAAAATGATATTTGTATATTTATCAATAGATGACAACAGGTGAAAAACAGACCCCCTTTCCAAAAAGGGAGACTATATCGATGTGGAGTACACCAGAACTTAGATGGGTAGTTGGTCTTAAATATTTAAATACTGATGATTTCAACATGGCTAATACTGGCAGTTTCACAAAAGTAAGGGGAAGGAAAAGTCTTGAGTTGACAAAGATTGGCAAAATTTGAATACACAATAGAGTTTAAATTATTGTGAAAGTGTTAGTTGCTCAGTCCTGCCCGACTTTTGCAGCTCACGGACTGTAGCCCACGAAGGTCCTCTATCTGTGGAATTCTCCAGGCAAAAATACTGGAGTAGGTAGCCATTCCCTTCTCCAGGGGATCTTCCTGGCCCAGGGATTGAACCCAGGTCTCCTGCAGTAGCCTCCAGTGTAGACCTCAAGTATTACCACTCCAAGTATCTTTGTCCTTGTATAGTGCTTTTCCACTCTGAACAAGGTTGATCTGTATAATTAGAAGCATAACGTGGAAATGGCAGAACATGATTTCCAGGGCTCGGTCATAAAAGACATCACAGCTTCAACTTTGCTCTCTTGAATCACTCATTCTGTGAGTCAGGTGCTATGCTATGAGAAAACTGTTCTTGAGTCCTATAGAGACATCCATGTGACATAGCTAGCCCCAACTTGCCAACCACACAAGTGAGAATCAAATTGTTTAATTCCATATATTATTCAGATGACTATAGCCCTGGCTGAAATCTTGACAGAACCATTCAGCTAAGCTGCTACCACTTTACTGACCCACAGAAACTCTGTGAATGATAAATGTTTGTTGTTTTAAGTTCCTAAGTTTGAAGTAATTTATTTCACAGCAACTACTACAGATTTCATAACTGGGCATGCAGTACTTATATAAGAAAACATAAAAGGCTGAAGAAGCCATATACCTGGACAGCAACCAGAAGCTGAAAGAACTCTGAGGAGAGTATCAGGGAAAGCCTAAGAGGCTATGGAGATATTCTTGGCAGGATTCTAATAGCTTTTGAGGAAACTGCCAATGAAGGCTTAAAGAAAAGCAAGATAAATGTTATTGGAAACTGGAAGAAGGGGGATCCTTATTATGTAGTGGTAGAAAGTTTAGCAACATTGCCACCTATGGTAATGTGGAAAGGAGAAAATATATCAATTAACTCTGGGCATCACTTGAAACTTCACATGTAAGCATGTTATTTCAAATACAAAGGACAACCAGTCATTCTGAGCACCAACAGGATGCAGAACCCTCTGGCCAACTAAATACACTCAGAAACTATTATTTTTGTATGATTATAGATTTACATTTCCAAGTATTATTTCTTCTATTAACTTTTCTCTTAATTCTTTTCATATGCCTTTTGAAAACATTTTCCCATTAAAATAAATTCTACATTGCATTCTCCAAAACTCACTCATTTGAGAATCTTGTCTTGCACTAAAATCATTCTCTTGCCCTGAAGGCTTTTTGAGTGATGAATGCTCATTTTCCTGCACAGTAATTATCAAAACATCACAAAAGCATTCTCTTCTTGCCCTTTTCTGTTGCTGCTTCTGGAACATTATTTAACAACAAATCTGACGTTTCCATACAATATGCCTATTCTTTTTGGATGAACTCTGATTCTTATTTCATTTTTTATATCTTCCTTTTATCTTTGTTTTTTAAAAACACATGTATCTTTGTTTAAAATTTTTCTTATCTGGACTTCTTATTTGTCTAATCTTGATTTTTATTGTGATCTGCCCATTTTCCCTCTACTGGATTGTTTCTTTGAGTTTGTAATTTGGATTGTGGTCTTCAGAAAAAAAAAAAAAAAAGAACTTGTTTTCCTTTAGAGTTATGTTTATATTATTATAACACCATCATAAAATTACTCTAGAAAGTGGATATTACTACTTTAAAAGATAGTTGTATAGTTTGGGGTGCGTTAGTCATATCCGACCTTTGCAACCCTCTGGGCTGTAGCCTGCCAAGCTCCTCTGTCCGTGGGATTCTCCAGGCAAGAATCCTAGAGCGGATTGCCTTGACCTCCTCCAGGGGATCCTCCCAACCCAGGGATCAAGCCCATATTTCTTATGTTCCCTGCATTGACAGGCAGTTTCTTTACCACTAAGTGCCTCCTGGGAAGCCCTTCAGACCCTATAGGAAGGATAAATTCAAATCTCAAAATCACAGAGCAGAAGATAATCTTCTTTTCCCACCCTGACCCCAAGGCAAGTCTGACAGACTCCCTTGTCATTCCCCAGTGCTGGCAGGCAGTTTGTTTGGAGTCCACCTTTTCACTGAAGTAGCAGCCCTGGCTTTAAACAGAAGACTTAAACCTTTATCTCAAGGAGCCTCAAAGCTTAATAGCCTATTTCCAAGGGTATATAAAAGCCAAATCCTTGGCTACTAAAATTGGCAAATATCCCAGACAACTCCTACAAAAATTCCCTCTTAATGCTCTAGTTTTCATTTTCCCCTTGGGTTCTAGGTTCCAGAAATTGCTTTTATGTATGCATATGTGTATACTTGTATATACACAAGTTGATATACAAATATATAGAAGTTAATATTTGTTGTTTTGTATTTCCAGGTAGTACAGAAGATTTTTCAGGTTGTCAGCATGTTGCCAGAAATGGAAGTCGTCTGGTCTACTTTACTTTTTTTTTTTTTTTTAAACTTTATGGTTTCTACTAACTTCTAATTTCAGCTTATACAGAGCTTTGACTTTTCATGGCTATGCTAACAAATACATTCTCTTAACCATTCTCTTTACCTCTTTTCATGAATTTCTCTATTTATATTCCTGAAAAAAAAGAGGGGTTGTTCTTGCTGATGACCATTATTCTTTGTTTAGGCAGACATACCAGACCGTTTCTACAGGCTACTAGTCCGACTGTGGACTGGGGCCCCATGATAGTTGCCCATCACTTTCCCCTCAGTCCAGGCATCAGAGCATGGAGTGCAGCCATCCTGGGAGACAATGGATGCTATCTTAGCAGGCTCTGTCAGTGAGGCAGTTCTTTTATACAAGGGCTATAATTTTGAAAATAATTGTGAATTACCTATGTAGTATATTCCCACTGTTGGAAAACCTAATAATATAACATACATCGAGGGAGAAATCCCCAAGTTGATCTAATAAAGTTGTTTATTATGTATCTACCTACTTCAGTCTGGTGCCCTGACCTTCCTGCCTTTACCAGATACACTCTACCCTCCCTCTTCCATCCCCACTTTAGCTTAGCCAAAGGCACCCCAAGTATCCTCCCCCAACTTTAGTATGCTCCTCCAAATGGTAAGATTATGTTGTCAACAAATTCTCAGAGCCCAAGACCTATAAAGTATTTCAGAGACCTTTTCTACTCAAAGTTAATGAGAAGCAGGTTGCCATTAGGCAGTAGCTTCTAAGACCGAATATCAGAATTTTCAACCACTGTGTTCCAATGCATATTTGTGTCAATAATTGTGGGATAATTACACTTGTCTATTAACAATAACTGTAAAATATTTAAAAGTTATTTCCTTCTTATTTCATAATGTGATTTGTATTATGATTGTTTGTATTTCATGTAAATTGTAAAAACAAAATTATAAAGAATATATCAGTGAAATCACTTTGGTTGAAGTATGCTGCTGCTACTGCTGCTAAGTCGCTTCAGTTGTGCCCGACTCTGTGCGACCCCATAGACCTCAGCCTACCAGGCTCCCCTGCCCCTGGGATTCTTCAGGCAAGAACACTGGAGTGGGTTGCCATTTCCTTCTCTAATGCATGAAAGTGAAAAGTGAAGTCGCTCAGTCATGTCTGACTCTTAGCGACCCCATGGACCGCAGCCTACCAGGCTCCTCCATCCATGGGATTTTCCAGGCAAGAGTACTGGAGTGGGGTGCCATTAGTATAAAGACATAGAATTTATTGGAACAATATTGAGGGATGGAGAGGAAGCATTCACAGTTTAACAGGGGATAAAGAATAAAGCTTGAGCATACAAAGGAAACAAGTCAATTCCCAAAACTAGGAAGCAGGAAAAACCACAGTAGCCTCATAGGTGAGGAAAGATGGTGAGGATATCATCAGCAAGGGGCAGAAACCTAAGTATTTTGGTATATTTGTTCTTCTACTCAAGATTAAAATTCTAAAATGGAGCATGTGATTGATCTAACTTTGTCTTTGGCTGGAAGACATCAGGTCACTGATGATAGCAGTGAGAATGCTGCTTATAAAAAGAAAACTAAAGGAAAGGAAATAAGTGAAGATTGTCAAATGATACAAAATTCCAGTAATAAGATAACTAAGTTGTGGGGATGTAATGTACAACATGGTGATTATAGTTAACAAGATTGTGTTGTACATTTGAAAGCTGCTAAGAGAGTAGATCTTAAAGGGTCTCATCACAGGGCGGGGTTGGGGGTCAGCAGGGCGGGAAATGTTAACTACGCGTAGTAACAGATGTGAGCTAAACTTACTGTGGTGATTATTTTTCAATATATACATATGTCAAATTATTGTGTTATACACCTAAACCTAACACAATGCTATATGGCAATTATTATATCTCAATTAAAATATGAATATCAAATAAAATAAAACAAAGTAAAACCAATGTTCATGCAGCTTGCATCCTGGAATTTCATGTAATCTGCAACCTGTACGGCTCCATGCATGTCCCCTAAGCACATGGATCTCAGCTGAGAAGACCTACCGCATATATAGCAGTTTTAGTAAGCAGTGGTTATATGCTCTACATTTTCTTGGTTACAGAGAAGAGAAGATAAAAGTTACAAAATACCAGGAACCAAAGCTTTGTTTAAAATCCTAGGCTTTGGATTTCTTAGAGAATTGCCAGTGCTTAAAAAACAAATGTGTGTGTGTGTGTGTGTGATGCAGAAAACCCCTGATTCAAATTCAGAAGCATAACTAATGAGAATAAAGTATACACTTCATACATATTCTTAAATCAACAAATATAAACCTACCACAGGTTATAAAGCTGAGAGGAAAAAATATTGTTTCAGCTCCACCTTGATGGCCTTCTCTTTTAACCCTGGTTCTATGGGAGGTTTTGAGTCCTTCCTCTCAGTTTCTTCCTGCTTCTGTACTAACTGCATGTGAGTCATGGTAAGACTGAAGAAGGAAGGTTGCCAGCGTGTGGCTGGCAGATACGGTCATTCTTGAAGTGCCACTGGGCATGATGTACTGACCATTCCAGACTATTACTTGCCTTCACAACTTTTTGTAACAGGTGCAGCAAATGAACTTCTGCCCTGTCTTCCTTAAATGCACACAAATAAAGCGTTACCATGTCCTGGATGTGAAGTCATGCCTACTTCCATGAATCATATTTTGTGTTCATGACTCTGCAACTGGGAATTAGTCATTTCGACCTAATTAGTTTCTTCAAAATAAGAAACGCTTCTACCAACGACTTAATATCCTAATATAATTTGTATAGTCAGACAACATCTAGAAAGATGCCAACTGAGATGTTTAACCACCAACAGCAAATATATGTTTTTATTTGCACTCTGCCATCAAAACCCCAAGTGAAATCTGAGAGTCATGTGTTGAAGCTGGCTGCTCTCCTGCATTTGTAGAGGGCAGTCACAATCAAGGGCAAACTTTCAGCAATGTTGGATGCGACCAAGTGCTCGACAAGGCCCCATTCAAAGAAAAGGCAAACAAAACTTGTTTCATGTAACTTCTAAAACTTTGATTTAATTTGATGATTTTGCCATTTGACAAAAATGACAGAATTCCATAATTGACCCATGTTTATTCAGGTACTCAACTTACAGTTATTGATGAAGCAAGCATGTTGCAGAAATATAAATAATTCTTTGACTCCAAGGCTTGTTTTTCTACACACTTACTCAAATATATGGAAATGCACCCCTGGCCTTAGCTTTACTTCATTACGCGTTTACTCTTTATGGAGACAAAAGAAAAGAAAATTTAATGTGTGGACTGTTACTAAGATATTTTAAAATGATGTGAAATCCCCATAAGAGTATGAGTCTATTTTACTGAGGATGAGCAAAGCACGTTTGTATGTGCAAGTAAATTGACACCACCTTTTGTGCTTCTACTTTGATTTAAGGATATATAACACCTCCAAAAATTACTGAAGCATATTTTCTAGATACAAGTATTTGGTGTTAATTTGATAACCATCTATTTAACACTGACTAACATGTTTTATAATTTTCAGTGTAGAGATATTACATATCTTTCATTAAACATATTCTTATAAACAATTTTTTGATGTTAATATAAATGGGGTCATTTTGTTTTGTACCTTTTTTCATTGTTTGTAGCTAGCAGGTCCTTTTCTCTTGATTTGAGGTGAAAATGCCGAAAGCATAACAATCCCTCTCTTCAACTATCATCTCCATTTCTAGCTCTTACTCTTTCTACGCTCTTTGTGAGTGAGGGGTTAAGAGGAAAGTTTTGGGCCATCTTCTTTGAAAATGTGGTGTTACTCAAGCCTTTAAACTATATTGTCAATTTACAAGGGGAACAGAAGAATTATTAAACAGGAACAAAATCAGAAAAATCCAGAATGTGGGAAACTACAGGACAAATATCTCAGTTTTTTGAGCAATATTTACAAAAGGGGACAATGAGGGGAAAAACTATAAATTTTTAAAAACTGAGGAGACATATTAACCAAATATGATTCATGGACTTTGACTCCCAATTCAAACATGTTATCTATAAAAAACTTATGAGACAACCAGAGACTGTAAGCACTGGCTGTGTACTTGATGACATTAAGGAAATGAGGTTAAAATTTTCAGAGGGATAGTGGTATTGTGGCAATGTTAAACATCAAAGCGTCCTTACATGTTAGTAAGTAGGTATCTAAAGATGAAGTGCTATGATATCTGGATGTTTCAAGAATGAAATTAGAGATGAAGAAAGACTGGTCCTGTCTTGAAGCCAAGTGACAGATACTAAGGATTCATTATGCTATTCAGTCAACTTGTCAGTATTTGGAATTTTCCAGGAAATTAAAAAAGGAAAATGTTGTTTCATATTTTCACAGTTTCTTTTGAATTGTGGCATTGTCTTGAGGCTTCAACTGAAATATTCACTCAATATTTTTCATATAACACATCACATACATCGGTATGGCCAACTTATGTGTTGGTGTTGGAAAGTTCACTCTCCACCATACTGTACTCCCCCTTCTTGGAAGTTTACCTGGACCTGCCCTGATCCCTGCAAAATGGTGTTGGATGATTACATCATGCAGGAGCTACATGGATGGAAAGAAACTCTTTGGATTTTTAAGTCTACAAGTCACTGATCAAAAACTTCGAAGTGTCTTCTACCATGGCTATTCGAGGTTGCTGTGCTGTGCTTAGTTGCTCAGTCATGTCTGACTCTTTGTTACCCCATGGACTGTAGCCCGCCAGGCTCCTCATCCATGGGAATTCTCCAGGCAAGATATTGTAGCGGGTTGCCATGTCCTCCTCCAGGGAATCTTCCCAACCCACAGATGAAACTCAGGTCTCCCATATTGCAGAAGCATTCTTTACCATCTCAGCCACCAGGGAAGCCCCAGAATACTGCAGTGGGTAGCCTACCCCTTCTCCAGGGTATCTTACCAACCCAGGAAATCAACCGGGATCTCCTGCATTGCAGGCAGATTCTTTACTAGCTAAGCTACCACAAGTTCTATCACAAAGTTTTGTGTAGGAGATGTTTTCTAACTTCCCAGGTGGTGCTAGTGGTAAAGCATACACTACCAATGCATAAAATGCAAGAGACCTGGGTTCGATCCCTGGGTCAAGCAGATTCCCCTAGAGGAGGAAATGGCAATCCACTTCAGTATTCTTACCTGGGAAATCCCATGGACAGAGAAGCCTGGCAGGCTACAGTCCATGAGGTCACAAAGAGTCAGACACGACTGAGCAACTGAGAGCGTGTACACACACACACACACATACACAGCTAGTTTCTTACTACTGTCAAGGGAGTGGCTTCATTTTGAAGCTGAGCACTTTGAATTACATGCATTGATGCCTCAATTTTTATAGCCCTTTAACATAATATCTTAACACAGATAATTTGAGAAATATCAGTTGCACTTTTGGAGTACACTGGAATTAAATGCTGTTTATAGAGTCTTTCCCTATGATGACATTATGCCATTCTAGATCATTTCTCTGTAAAATCGCTTCTCCTTTTAGTATCTGTTGTAAATTTCATGATTGATTGCAGATACTTGTCTGCAGGGCCCAAAGCCCTTACACTTCTTCTCTTGTGTTGCATTCTTTATTAGGTCACCCAAAAATAACAGTGCCAAAAGCTGTTATGAAGACAGACATTTAGAGGAATTTTAGGGTAAAGCTCATGGAAAGCAAATAAAAAGAGGGAGCCACATAATATTCCCTACTTAGCATTTCACTTTCTCTCAACTCAGATGTTCTTTTTTTATAATATGAGTAAAATAAAGGGCAAATTAAACTTTCTCACCACTATTAAATATTACAAGTTACAGATGTATTCAATGAGGCATCATTAATATGTCATAAATTATATAAAATCTGTTTCCTTTCTTAGAAGCAGCAAGGAAATCTCACACACACATAGCCCCAAGATGACACTGAATTTAATTCACTAAGTAGAATTCCCCAATATCTTCATTTCCTTGCACACTAAAATAATGGGTTTGGGGGTATGCAAGAATCTACAATCTCATCAATCAGAATACTTAGATAATCAGGTAATCTTTTATTAGCAATTGGAAAAAAGACCACAGATAAATTCTCCAGTTAAAGGAGAATGGACATGTAACAGGTCTTGGCCATTAAAATTATAAACAAAAAGTTGGAACTATATTAAAACTCATCACCTAAAATTTATTTGTGATGATCAAAACCATTGAATTAAGTAAAATTTTAATGTGATGAGTGAGATCAACAAACCAAATTAGCCTTATGATGTTTTTCATAGAACTGCAAATATAAGAAATCAGAAAAAAATGGACATGATAAGTTGACTTTGAAAAACAATTATTTAAATGTGTCCCATAAATGCACTGCAAGAACTAGGATAATGTAGTTTGCAGATGATAAAGGAGCATATACTTGAGAGGGTGCTTGACCAAGGAATAATTTCTTATTCTAGAATATCAACCAGAGGGGAGGAAAAAAGGCACACATATGACAAATGCAATGGAGAAAAAAATAGAAATTAACTTCATAGAATTTTGTATTTTTTTCAATTGTTTGGACTTTCAAATGATATTGCTACAACATTAAATGGCTGGTTAGTTCTCGATAACTATCTTTACAGTGCTTATTATGTATTTGAAATTGCCCAAAGCACTACATCAATCCTTGCAATCTTCACAACAATCCTGTGAGGAAGTACTGCTATTACAACAGTATTACTTGTGATAAACTGAAGCACTGAGAGGTTACATAACTTGCCCCAAGAAATGGCTGAACTAAAGCCACCACTCTTTACTGTTTCTTGTCTTTGAAAAGGCAAGACTAACATATTAAATAGTTAGAAAACAATTACAAATGCAGTAGGAGGAACATGTACAAACCAAGGTAACATGGAAAATGAGTATGCATGTATTAGAGAAGAAGCATAATCAAAAAACGAAAAGAATTCATAGTCTTTAATTGCAAAGTAAGCATTGAATTGCAAAGATACTTTCATATCTGTCATCTGATTCAGGGGACAAATAAAATAATAATCATCTACACAAAGCTGATACAGAAAAGAGATATGATAGATCACAGACTCAACCAAATAAATGAAATTCAAAAAGTATAAATAGAACACCAAGAACTCAGAACATAAGGATATCCTACCAACATCCTTTATCAGATTATTCTTTGCCATTAAGCACCTGGAGCTCAAAATTGTAAGATAAAAACCATCCAAATTGTTAGTAAAGTTCCAGGATCTGTGCTTTATTAGAAGTATTATTGCTATTTCTATTTTTATGATTAATGATGAAAAAGCAACTTTCCCTGTTGAGGTTCAAAATCAAAGCAGATAAGGCAGACATTAAAGCAGATAAGGTAAACTCAGCAAGAATGAAAGGGCAGATTGGAAGGAGTATGGACTGTGTTGAAAGACACAGGTCAGAAAACCTGAGGAAGTCAGGGGAGGAAAAAAAAGAAAGCCTATGGAGACAGTCATACCTTTACTGAACAGAGAGAATCAAGGTTGACTACCATTCCCCAGAGTGAACTTTTTCCTTCCTAGCATTTTCTTTGAAGTAGTCTCCATAGTGGAAAGTAGTTGAAGGGATATTTTATGGCTGATGGTAAAGATATGCTGCCTGTTTCTGTTTTTGTTTTTAGGAAGGGCAAAATAAAATGCTGCTTTGAAAATGGTAGAATTTAGTTTAGCCTTAGAAGAAATAGCTGGGCTGTAAAAACCTACAGTCTCTGTAGTAGTACAGCAAAGTAAATCAAGGACTCAACTTTTTCCTAGCACTTTTATGACTGAAGGAGAAGAGGATGTTGCTGGCCAGCAGGGAAACAGGAGGATGAACTAAATGATTTAAAGGACTCCTTCCTGCTGGTTGATTTGGAGATAATTGCACAGAAAAACAAATCAGCTCACTAGGCCTTTGGTTTACCGCCAAGGAAGTGATTGAAAAGATTTAAACATACTGAATAAAAACTTTCGGGTACATGAACTGATTAGAATATCTTAAGTGCACTTCCATGAAAATTCCTGCAGATGTGAAAATATGTTTCTCCTTCTTGTATCTAGTATCTGCTGTCCTCGGCAAATTTAGCCCTGGTGTAGCTCTAGCACTGAGGCAGGGGTTTCAAATTACTGATGAGGTCTTCTGCCTCTTTAAAGGTGGTATTAAGAGTACCTAGGAGTTCTGAGCAATATCGTCCCTTTTTAGATCTGTCCATTCATCATGATCCCGTGCCAGAATTTGTTAGGTAAACATGATTGACAGACAGCCATCTTTATCCTTTATATGGCTAGAGGTCAGCCCTGGTGGAAAGTAATGCTTTTTTAATTAGCTGTTAGAGGATTGTGTTTCCTTTGTGTAGATTGCATGCTGCTCTCTCTCTCAGCCAGTATCCAAAGTGGGTATCCCTTATGCCTTTTGTGCTTCGTATAACTCAGATAACTGAAGAACAGTCATAAAAGATTCATATTGAAGTTGTTTTATAAAAATTTGCACAGCTGGCAAAAAAAAAAAAAGAGAGAGAGAGAGAAAACATACTTGAAATAACAGAGTCCTCAGAAAGGAAAATGAACAACATTTTCAAGGCTATCTTGGCAAATAATGACTGTAAAGAGAAAACTGTTTTGTCACAATACTTCGGCTGCAAAAATAAAATAAAATAAACACAATTTTTAACTGTAATGTGCAAAACATAATTTCCCTCTGAGGAACTGGTTCTTCCATTTAAAGGTAAAATAAACCCCTGAAACACTTTTGGTTTGGCAGAGTTTGCAAGAAAAACAAAGCAAGCATTCGTGACTAATTCAATGGCACTGTACTTCTTCCGCATCTTTTGTGAAGCAAGATGTTCATTTCAGCAAAGGCTGATTATTTTTATGCCTAAAACAATTAATTCAGCAATATGTGAAAACACTGTGAAATGGAGAATGGGTGTGCACAAAATGTTAATACATATTCAAAGCACGTGCTTTTTATTTAAATATAAAATTGTTGAGCTACAAAACATTCATTCTAACAGTGAGGTTTAAAATATAAACTTCTAAGTACTTTATAAATACAGTGACTTGATATTATGGTTTAGTATAAGGGCTAACGTTATATTAAGATCCCCAAAATGAATTTTATACCTTATGAATTAAAAAATAGAATCAGTTATTTGAATGCAATGCATAAATAGGCCCAAATTCTTTTGACTAATTTTGTGCATGTCTAAGTTGGTCTGTTGATTTTCTTTATTGTTTTCTGCTTCCAATGTCTTTTTCTTTTAATTACTCTTTTAGTTTTGGGTTTATTAGACACTTCTTTTTTCTAATGCCTTGAAGTGAAAAGCTTAGTTGATTTGAGACTGTTCTTCTTTTGAATTCTTTCCTCCAGTATGAATTCTTTCTTTCTTTCTTCCCTATCTTTCTTTCTTTCTTTTTCATTAAGAGGTAGTATGATGTTTAAGAGCATGAGATCTGGAGCCTGAACTCTTCCACTTGATAGCTGTGTAATCTTAGGAAAATTATTTAAGCTCTCTGTGCCTCAGTTTCCTAGTCTGTAAAATGGAACTAAAAATAGTTTCTGCCCATCAGATTATTAGAGAAAAAGTGAGTAAAGGTAAGTAAAGAACTAAGAATTTCTTTGCAATATGTGCAATTTGAGTGCCATTATTAGTGGCATGCATTCATAAAGTATATAGAGCATATATCATGTGTATGTGCTAAGTCGTTTCAGTAGTATCCGACTCTGCAACTCTATGAACTGTAGCCCACCAGGCTCCTCTGTCCATGAGGCTTTTCCCAGCAAGAATACTGGAGTGTATTGCCATGCCCTCCTCCAAGGGATCTTCCTGACCCAGGGATCAAACCCATATTTCTTATGTCTCATGCATTAACAGGCGGGTTCTTTACCACTGTGACTCCATGGACTGTAGCCTGCCGGGCTCCTCTGTCCATGGGGATTCTCCAGGCAAGAATACTGGAGTAGCTTCTCATGCCCTCCTCCAAAGAAAATTTACCACCAGCACCACCAAGTATACTGTACATTAAATAAGCTTAACTTCATTTAAATAACACGTCAGCATTACTAAGTAATCCCTCGTTTTTTGGTGTATGCCTTACTTCTTAGTGTATACAAAAATATTGGGTTATATTTAGGAAAGAAGAGAAAAATCTGTTTGTGATGGTGATAGCATGATGAGACCCAGTGATGGTCTCTCTGTCAATTGTGTGCAATTTCAACATAGACAGACCTGGAGAAGTCTCTGTGGCATGTCTTGCTTATAATAAGAGTTAATTCAGTATAATTGTCCTTATTAGTTAATTAAGCTCTAGAAAATTAATTCATTACTAGTCATATTCCTTCTCTTTCGGGTGACCTGGAGGATATATGTTTAAACAAACATCATGCAAAAACAAATACAGTTATCCCCTGGTTCCAGGACACCCACATGTACCAAAATCCACAGATGCTCAAGTCCCTTGTATGAAATGGCACTGCATTTGCATATAACTTACGCATCTCCTCTAGCATAATTTAAATCTACTTTAGATTACCTATAATACGTAACACAATGTAAATGCTAAGCAAATAATTACAAATACAATGTAAATGCCATGTAAATAATTGCCTGGATCATGGCAATTTTAAGTTTTGCTTTTGGGGACTCCTGGAATTTTTTTTCAAACATTTGGCTGCGTGGAATTTCTGAATGGAGGAACCCCCAGATACAGAGGATTAGCTGTAGTTCATTTAAAGCAATAACTACATGGTCAGATGAAATGCATAATTAAAAAAAATTCAAGATGAAACAGTTTTAGGAGACACCTCAAGAAGTTTTTTTGCTAGTTTCATGCTTGATGTTAGGCAGGAAAATGCTTTCTCCCTGCATCTTGCAACTTGGGACAGAAAAATCTGTCTGCACAATCTGAAACATGGACCACATTTGCAGTCACTTGAATTTTTACTTTGCTAAGGTTGAGTTTTTCCCACAAAAGGGTCATAATGGCTGTCAAAGAAATCCACATATAAAATTTGTTTACCGCAGTTTAAACAAGCCATTTAATCTGCAGCTGGTCTGGCCGCCTGTGACAGTGCAGAGGGTGCTGAGCAAAGCACCAGCACAGCCACCCCGTGTGCACAGCTCAGAGGCGAGTTTTTACACCATTTCTCGCCAACAAATGGTATCTTTGCTCTCTGAGTGTGATCACAGGACTGGGAGCCGGGGTGACGACCGGAATTAAAATGAGGAGAGGATAATCCAATTTATTGAGCATTTATTATGTGCCAGGTACTGTGAGAGGTAAGCTTGTTATGTATTATCTCATTAGATGGACTGAATAAAAGCAAAATTAGAAAAGCCTTTCAGAATGAACAATTATATGAGGATTGAGGATTTCGAGGGTTAGCTTTCTGTCTGTGCTGGTTGGGATAGAAGTCACAGAATAAGACTTTTAAATGCTGTTTTGAGGAGGGTTTTTAATGTATCTCTTTTCCTCTGTATTATATGTTTATAGGACCAGCATTCTTCATTGCCATAGGAACACTCAAATCCAAGTATCAACAAATACATAAAGTTTAAAATGCATTGGCTTAATTAATAATGCATATACAAAGTTTAAATGCTTTGGCTTACTTATTATAGGAATAGATTTTAGCTGTACATTTTCACTAATCTTAGTTTTTCTGAGATCTACTTTTGAAAGGGAATATGCCACGTTTGGTGTTTCACCTCACTAAAGTACACCATGGAAAAGGGTCTGTGAGAAATTTATGTACAAAGGCAGCATGATGGGTCTAATTAGCTGGAAGAATACCTGTATAAACGGGATCTGCCGGACACAATAAACTGCCCTTCCCCCACTTACTTATATAATAATCCTGGCTTTCAGAAGACTAATCACTACACACCATCTACACAGCATCTAATTTCCTCATCAAATTTCTCTGCTGAGTTTAGCCATGCTTGTCAACTTCCCAGCTCCCTCTTCAATAACTGGGTTTATTCTTAGTGTCTCACCCATAAACATTCCTATGAGCAAACCCATGAAAGAATGAAGTCGAAATTTCTTTATCGCTCCCTCTTTCCAGAAGGTTTTACTGCTCCCACTCCTGGGAAAGGTCACAGGTAATTTGGGCTAGTCGCTTCAGGGTGGCAGTGAGCACATTGTGCTCTTTTCTTGAAGCCTCCTGCTGACCACCGAAGGGGACCGCAAGCTGCGGGGACAACATTTAGGAAAGTGGGTGATGAGGGCAGCAAGTCTGCCTGGCTCCGACTCTCTTTAAGCACAGATGAAATTGCTCAGATTCAGTTTCAGGAGAAATACAGCTTTTCTACAATCAAACCTCTTCTTTATTGCTTGTATACTAGACGTTGCTTTTTACATGGAGCTTTTATTTTTTTTTAATTTATTTATTTTAATTGGAGGTTAATTACTTTACAATATTGTATTGGTTTTGCCATACATCTTACATGGAGCTTTTAAATCACTTATTGTGGTAAAGAAAGGTGCCATGAGTGGACTGAATGATGATTCCTTTTCATCTTAATTGTACCATTTGACCATGGAATCATCTTTTAGTCTCTCCCACTGGATCTCCTCGAAACATCTGCCTTTCTTGAGTCTCAAAAGGCAAGTGGACACTCAGTAAGTTTGGACATGCGTAACAACCGAACTGGCTATTTCTAAAATACGGCTGACCACATCAAGCATTATTCTCAATTGCCAAAGGTAAAAACAATCCAAGTGTCCATCTGTGAATGGATAAATAAAATATATTACAGTTTGACCCTGAACAACACAGGAAAAAAAAAAAAAATACGGCTGGCCTATGGTGCTATACAGGTTGAATTGTTACCCCACCAAAAAAAGAAAGATTGGCGTCCTAACTCCCCGTGCCTCAGAACGTGACCTTATTTGGTAATAGAGTGTTTTACAGAGGTCATCAAGTTAAAATAAGGTCATTAGGATGAGCTTTAATCCAGCATGACCAGTGTCCTTATAAAAAGAGGAAACTGGCCACAGACACACACACAGGGAGAATGCCACGTGAAGTAGAGGCAGAGATCAGGGTGCCGCAGAAGTCAAAGATGACCAGCACTCCACCGAAGCTCAGAGACAAGCACAGAACAGGCTTAGAAAGGGCTGCTGTGATCTGCCAATGCTGTGATCCTGAACTTTCAGCCTCCAGAACTGTGGACCACACATCTCTGTTGTTTCAGCCATCCATTTGTAGTACTTTGTTAAACCAACCCTAAGAGAGGAAGATGAGTCTAACGATAAGTTCCAAGCTATTAAAAATATACAGTAGATGGATCTGAAAACTCATTCTATCTCAACAAATAAGTCAGTGGTAGTAACACCATTAATGGGCTAGAGTCTGCTGTTATATAAGCATCTTCTTAAGCAAACTAGAATTGATCTCTCCTTCTGTCTATGTGGGCTTCTCTCATAGCTCAATTGGTAAAGAATCCACCTGCAATACAGCAGACCCCAGTTCAATTCCTGGATCAGGAAAATCCACTGGAGAAGGGAACGGCTACCCACTCCAGTATTCTGGCCTGGAGAATTTCATGGATTGTGTAGTCCCTGGGGTTGCAGAGAGTTGGACACAACGGATCGACTTTCACTTTCACTCTATGTGACTATTAAACTGGAGAAGTGTTCTAGGGCCCTCCAAAGCTAAAAACCTCTAAGCTGCAATTTCTTAACCTCTGCCCTATTATCAGCTAGATAATTCTCTGCTGGGGGCCATCCTGTGTGTTGTAGGATGTAGCATTTCTGGTCTCTACTCACTAGATGCCAGTAGCCCTCTCCCTGGGCACGTGACAAGGTCTGCAGACATTTTCAAATATCCCCTGGGAGGCAAAACCACCTACCTCACTCCCATGAAAATGACTACTCTAAATATGTTTTCAGGGACCAGTTGCAATCTTGGAATGCAAAACAATAAAAATAAATTATAATTTGTATTCCCTGATCCCTGGTTTTCAATGGCCTTCAAAGACTTTTTCCAAACCTTAGTAACAAAAGCCTTGTTTTATTCCCAGGCAAACCAATCCTATTCAATTCCAGGAGCATTCACTGAGAACTTCACCTTGACCTCCTAGGTTGGGTGGAGGAGGCTAACACACGTGAAAGAGGAGACTCCTTGACACATGAACCTTACTAAACTGGCCTCCAAAAGATATCTTCCTTTTTGTAGCTGGAAGTTTTTGCCTAACAAATATGTCCATTTGGCAAGTCCCATCTTCTTGTCCTGAAGGTGGAAACAGAAGTTAATGTGAGTAAACATCAATTCATTTGGAGAAAAGGATTGTCTTCAATGGCTGTCAGGCACCTTGCCACAGTAAATACTCAGTAAATGTTTATTGCATCAATGAATGGCTTTTACTCCTCAAAGACAGGGAATAAAAATAGGAAGCTTCAGACAAGACATACTGAAAAGCTGTTATATTGTTAAGGGCACGTTTAGTGAGTGAAATGAGTCTTTTTACTCTACACTATTTTTATATTACTCATTTTTAATCCCAAGATATGCATTTGGATTAAAAATAGGAAGATTTTCTTCTCTCTTGGCTGCCTGTATTGGAGATACCAGTATTTATTGCCTTGACACTTTATGGTAGCATGATGTTCAGCTCACAGGCTCTGGATTCAAACAGACATGAATACATGAGTTTGAATCCCAGATGCAACAATCCTTTACCATTCCTTGTCCCACCCCAGCTTCAGCTTTTTTATCTGTAAAATGGGAATAATATGACCTGATAGAGCTATTATGGGATCCAATAGAGCAATGCTTGCAGAATACTTAGCTTAGTTATAAGAAAGCATGGTTACTGTTGATTATTTTTTCAGAGTTAGACATTTTCCAAATTGATCCACATAAACGTCTTCTTTCCCTAAATCTTCCTAAATGACTATACTCTTTTACCACAAAGATTTTTTCCTATTGTTTTTCATGGCAGGAAAAATAAGAGATGTCTTTCTAAAATAAAGGTCAGCAAACTTTCCTGTAAAGGAACTAGTAGAAATACTTTAGGCTTTGCTAGATGATCTGTGTTTCAACTACTCACCTCTGCCATTATAGCATGAATATCACTCAGTCATAAAAAAAGAATGAAAAAATCCCATTTGCAGCACCGTGGATCGACTTGAGATAATCATACTAAGTGAAGTAAGCCAGACAGAAAAAGACCAATGTCATATAAAATTGCTTATTTGTGGAGTCTTAAAAAAGAAAGAAATAGATGCAAATGAACTTATTAACAAAACAGAAATAGAGCCACAGACATAGAAAACAAACTTTTGGTTACCAAAGGAGAAAGTGAGGAAGGATAAATTAGGAGTTTGGGATTAACATATACATAGAACTATATATAAAATAGATAACCAACAAGGACATACTGTATAACTCAGGGAACTATACTCAATATTTTGTAATAATCTATAAGGGAAAAGAATCTGAAAAAGTAGGTATAAATGTATTTGAATAACTGCATCACTGTGCTGTACACCTGAAACTACCACAACATTGTAAATCAACTGTACTTGAATGTAAAAAAGAGACAGCCATAGCACTGTGTCACCAAATGAACATGGCTTGGTTCCAATAAAACTTTATTTACAAAAGTAGTATCCAGGTTGGGTTTGGCCCACAAGCTGTGGTTTTGTTAACATTTATTCTCAAAAGAATGAGCAACTTTCCATTTTCATATGTCTCTAGCCAAGCTTTGCATGCTGGTGACTTATTTAAAAATAACTACATATATAAACCATGCTCTCTCCTTTCTCCTCAAAGTTTTGCATCCCTGTATACAATTTAGATTAATAGTAATTACACTGGGCTTGGAAATCATGGGATGGAATCAGGACTGAGAACATCAACGATTCATTGTAGTAAGGAAAATGTTGGGTAGTTCTTCTGTATCACTTCTGCTCAGGTGTACAAGTTGGACCTGCGTGAGCTGCAGGCCTATGCACGTTGACCCCAGAGTGTGGCTGGGGGAGACTGTGCTGGAGCCTGTGGGAGTGTCTGAATCCATCCTTCTGCTGCTCTTAGCAAAAACCAGTGAAGGGGGACTCTCTTGATATGACCTCCCACGACATCAGAAGCATTAAAGCAGGACCTGCATCTTTTTTTACTGGTTTTGTTTTTGTTTCTGTTTTTGTTTTTCACTTTTAAACTTCTTATTTTGTATTGGAGCACCAATTAACCAGCTTCCCTGTTGGCTCAGTCCATAAAGAATCTGCCTGCCAATGCATGAGACATGGGAGACGCAGATTCGATTCCTGGATCAGGAAGATCCTCTGGAGGAGGAAATGGCAACTCACTCCAGTCTTCTTGCCTGGGAAATCCCATGCACAGAGGAGCCTAGTGGGCTAGGTCCATGGGGTTACAAAAGTTAGACATGATTTAGCGACTAAACCACTACCCACCGATTAACAATTTTGTGATAGTTTCAGGTGAACAGTGAAAGGATTCAGCCATACATACACACGTATCCATTCTCCCCCAAACTTCCCTCCCATCCAGGCTGCCGCATGACATTGAGCAGAGTTCCATGTGCCATACCTTAAGGACCTGCAGCTTATACATCTTGTCGTGATCATAAGGGCCCAATGCCAGGAATGTCATAAGCGCTCAGGATGTTGTGCCCAATTTATGTTTACAAACCTCTGATCTCCACGGTCCAGACTTTGAGTGGTATCACAGTTCAAAGAATAGTTCACAAAAGTCACTTCAAAAATTTTTCAGTCATTTATTTCAGTTTTTAATACCACGATGGGTTTCCAAACAGAGAATATCTGTTTAAAATCTCCCTTTTTGTCTGCCATCTATATCCTTGTTTAATGAGGTTAATTAAAAGTTGTTTACTAATCCCACTACACTCTAGACAGTGCCTCTTGGACCAGGGCATAGGATTCTCGGTTTCATGGTCTGGTCCCTGACTTGACAAATTCCCTCAAACAAAATTCCCTGCCGTGTGTGTCTCTTGCCACGCTCTCCTTTCCCTTTTCTTCTGACTCTTTATCATAAAGCTGAAAGATCAGTCTAGAGATAAGCCACACTGTTCTTGGAAGGCAGCACAGAGAAAAAGCTAGGAGTCCTCATGAATAATTATTTAATCCCATAACAAAACTATGATGCATCTTGATTATGATGTTGTGTTTTGAAACCTTCAATCAGAATTCAAACAAGCTCCTCTCCCTTCTGAGAAATGAAAGAGTAACTCCTAACCCTAAGGCAGAGAAGAAAATGAGACGTTTGACGAGAAGTATGTAACAACCACTGCCACCATTCATAATTGGATGTTCTTTGTAGCAGGTAATTTGTGGCCTGCACAGTGTGGGGACACTTTTCCCTTTCTTGAGAATGCCAGTCCTGTTGATGTTCAAAGTCTGCATGCAATTTGTACTGAATTTGGGTGTATTTGTTTTCTACCATGCGTGCTAAGTTGCTTCATTTGTGTCCGACTCTGCGATCCTATAGACAGTAGCCTACCAGGCTCCGGTCCATGGGATTCTCAAGGCAATAATATGGGAGTGGGTTGCCATGCCCTCCTCCAGGGGAATCTTCCCAACCCAGGGATCAAACCCACATCTCTTAGATCTCCTGCATTGGCAGGCAGGTTCTTTAGCACTAATGCCACCTGGGAAGCCCTATTTTCTATCACTGTGCAACAAATTACCATAAACTTAGCTGCTTCAAGTAACACTCATTTATGATTTTACAGCTTAACTGATTTCTCTGCTCATGGCCTCACCAGGCCAAAATCAAAGTGTATGTCAGGGCTGTGATCCCATTTAGGGCTCAGGATCTTCTAAGCTCACAAGGTTGTGACTGAATTCAGTTCCTTGCTGCTGTAGGGCTGAGGTCCTTGTCTTCTTTCTAGATAGGAGCTGGGGGTCAGTCTGAGCTCCAGCAGGTCCCAGTAGTTCTTGCCACCTAGCTCTCAGGGGTTGAGATTCCTTGTAAGCCTGCAGGTGAATCTCTGACCTCAGGGGGGGCTCCAATCCCTCTTTTAAAGGGCTCACTTAATTAGGTCAGATCACTAAAATAATTTCTCTTTTAGTTAATTTAAAGTCAACCGATTAAGAACCTGAACTACATCTTTTAAATGTTTTCCCCTCTGTCACATAACAAAAGATAATCCCAGAGTTGACACTCCATCAAATTCACAGGCCTTCAGTTCAATCAGTCAGTTGTGTCCAACCCTTTGTGATCCCATGGACTGCAGTACGCAAGGATTCCCTGTCCATCAGCAACTCCCAGAGCTTGCTCAAACTCTTGTCCATCAAACCAGTGATACCATCCAACCATCTCATCCTCTCTTGTCCCCTTCTCCTCCTGCCTTCAATCTTTGCCAGCATCAGGGTTTTTTCCAATGAGTTAGTTCTTACCCATAAGAACTTCACAGGTCTTACCCATACTCAAGGTGAGGGTGTGTACCCCAAAGATCAGGAATTCTAAGAGTCAACTTAGAATTCTGCCTACCACTGTGGGAGAGAATCCCGTGATGGAAATGTCAACAATTAACCCCAAACTACTCTATGCATATGTGTTTATACATTTATATATGTATGTATGTATATGTGTGTGACACACTCATATATCCTTAGGAACTCACTTCTGAGGATGGGTTCCCCCAAAGTGTAAAATCCCACACTTAAGATTCACAACATAGTTAATTTATTGCTTAGTTATTAAGACTATTCCATGAATGGCATATGCATTTAAAGCTTTCACTCCATGAAACCAAGTGAAATCTTGAGATAAGTCTAATGATAGGAACAGGAGCCCAGATGTGCCTTTCAGCAATGACTTTCTCTGGCCTGGAAAACTACAAAGTGAATTTGAAACCACAAGCAACACAGTGGCAGTCACATGGATAAGATTAAAAAAAAAAAAAAAGAGGAAGAACAGAAACATCAGGAGCCTTTAAGCTGTTTTCTAAATTCAGCATCAGCAGAATATTTATGTTGGCAGCATCCCGTATCTCGCAGCAGGAGGTTTGACAGAGGCACTCTATACATAACCCATGCAAGCCCCAGATCAAGAGGAGAGTATTTGCATAAACAGAATCCTAGAGACCGTGTCATCACTATCTTTCTCTTCCTCCTTCCTCCCTCACCACGCTACAAGCGGGTCATATTGAGTTTCCTGGGCTACCTTCCATGAACATCAAGGAATGCAACATAGATGAATGTTACATTGACACCAACATTGCCACCACCGAAAATTGTTTGTCCACCCTTTTCATTTCTCGGTACCAGCAAGCATCTGAAGACTTTGCACCTGTTCTAGTTAGCCCTGGCAAATGCAGCCTGTATTTATATTAATAGAATGATGTTTTCATAACAAAATGGATGTGCAGCCATCAGGGACTCACTCTGGATGCTCTCACAAGAATACAGGTTGGGGGAGGGGGAGCTCTTACATAAAGCCCCATGGCAAGGGGAAAAGACGCACAAATCCCAAGCTGAATCATCAGGACGGTTTGAGAATTTGTTCAGGAATGACCAGACTCAAGGACTGGAAATTAAATTAGATCCTCAATTAAGAGGAAAATATGCTGGAGATAAATGGGCTTTTCATGGGTAGTTTGGAGCTCTGAACTTTTTAGTATGCCATCTCCTGTTTCTGTCATTTGTGTCTTATCTCCCCTGGGTAGAGCTGAAAACGTGAGATCATACTTGGCTCCATTCCTGAAAGTTTGTTTTGAGTCACCAGTGTAAATATTGCCCACCCAATCTGTACATTTGCACAAATTAACTGAAACCAGCTACCCATTCCTACTTCATATTTGGCTCTGTTGATTAACCCTGACAGCTGTAACCTCATTAGTCCGAGCTCTGGCCAGAGCAAAGCAGCTGTCAAATTAGGAAGAAGTGGACTTGCTGAAGTCGCCTATGGACCAGGCATGTTAAAATCAATAGATGCTCTAAAAGTTTTCCGTTATGATTCTAATTCAATTATGCTATGCGGTGGGCTTTTCACCTCGATCCAGAATATGGGCCTGAAATTGGTTGTTTATGGAGAAAGCAGAGGCTCTATCATAAAGCAAGAACATAGATTTTTATCTGGAGAGATGTGTATCAGTTGAAAATGGGTTTTTAGCATGCATTATAACAGAGACATTTTCATATATTTTCAAATATTAGTTCCTAATGTATTTTTTGGCATGAGAAATTTTGTTAGTTTTGACAAGAAGCCAACAGGGTCCTGACTAGAGAAATAAGAAAGATCCTGCAGCTGGTCCTCACGAAAAAGTAGAGATAAAAAGTGAGGAAAGAATTAGAACACACTCTAGTAGGAATATGACTTCCCTAAATAGAACACAGAAAGGGTAGGGAAGGAAAACTTAATATCTTTTCATTTAAATCTGGAGGTTCAGGAAAAAAGATGGTTTTCCATCCTCCGAAGTGTTGCAAAGATCAGTGGAACCAGGTCAAGTGCAATGTTTAAACTTCCCTTGCAGCATCTTCATTGTGAGGACATAGCATGGGAGAGTTGAAGAAGTTCTGAAGGAACAATCTGGACACCTCAGTTCTCATCCCAGTACAGGTCCCAATTCTGCCACAGCCCACCAGTGGGGACTTGGAACACGTTCCTTAATTTCTCTAGATCTCAGTCGAGTCCTTTATAAAATACGGAAGTTTTTCAGATCATTGCAATGGCCGCCTCTATCTCTAGTGACTGAAGACACTTTGCACAAATAAGAAGCTTCTCCACCATGGCCCAAGGTGGATCCAAGTTTCCATCTAGGGGTCATTCTCGGCTACTCTTTCTGCAATGCTCTTTAACCTATTATGCAAACAGTTGCTGTCCTTTGGCGCCCCCTGGTGGTGTCTGGAGCTTTTACTTCCGACTTTCACACGTGGCCTTGAAGATAAAAATGCTAACCGTGGGAACCATCCCTGGTAGAACCCAGTCTGCTGTTCACCAAGGGGAAAAACAATCCAAACCTTCACCGTTGCTGCATTAGAGCTTTAACACACTGCTTTTTTGAGGCTTAAGGAAGCAGGCTAATTTTTTTTTAAAGAAGTGGTATTCTTCAGATGCTTTATTGACATAAACAGTATCAACTCCTAACCCACTTCAAGTTGAAGGATTTAGAAGTGGTAAAGACTTCTACTTTCATTATTGTGAGAAAATAGACTGATAAAATAAGAAATATTTATGTAGTTAGTAGAGGCCAAGTGTTCTTTTGCACATGACTAATTTAAATTACCAAAAATTTAAATTACCATCATTAGATAATGATGCTCCAATGTTTCCCAAATATATATTTTGGTAATGAGAAAGCACTGTAAGTTTACTGAGGCTTTCCCCATAATGTCCTTCAGTTTAAAAATCATTTACATGAAAAACTCCGAGAATCAAAAGTTAAGTAAGATGAAAAAGTAAAGAAAATCATATTTTTGTTTTGGAAAGACAGGTAAATATATTTTAAGCATCACAAGCCATTGGAAATAAACTTCTTCCCTCAATCATGATAATTTACATTTAAGCTGGTAATTAGATTCTATTTGCCTTCATCGTGTCAGTCCTACCTCTTTGGTTTACAATTGCATTCTGTTCCCTTTGCTTCAAAACAATACTGAAACTTAGTAAAAAATTGTCTTTGATTTAGTGTGAAAGCAGATACAACATCTCTAAGTCAAATGCCAAAAGTTAGGACTATCCAAATCAATTAAGCAAACACAGTGTGAAGGAAAAGGGGAAACCTTATGAAACTTTAATTATTCTGTGTTAACTCCATCGACTCCACTATGTGCTAATGGAAAGTTCTTTCAAGGCTAATGCATTTCCATGCATTTAGTTGGTTATGATTACAACTATGACTGTTTCCAGGTAGGGTTAAAAAAAAAAAAAAAAACACAGTCACAGGAAAGAGAAAAGTCAATATTCCCTAAAGGAGAAAAACATTTCTTTGCCATGTTTTCTTGACTCCTTCTGGCAAAAGGCTGTTAGCAGTTGCACCACACAGTTCAACCAGAGCTTGTCTCCAGAATAAAAAAAAAAAAAAGAAATATAATTGCATCTCAGAGATTTGGTTTGGAAAACCTGCTTTTGTTTCCAATGCCTCCTCTCTTCTCAGCCCCATTTATAAGCATTTTCCAAGCTCTTTACGAGCATTTTGCCTGCCTCTCCACACTCCTAAATATCACCCTCTGCTCCCTACAAGCCAGCCACGTTTTTCAGCCTTGGCCAAGGAATAAAACATTGGTTCACCTCAAAGGCTACCATTAAATTTACCTCATTTACTGACCAGCAGGAGGTGCACCCACCCTACTGGGGTCAATGCTAACTATAATGCCAGGGAGTTCATTGGCACCCCAGACTGCTCCCCTGTTTAATGACTGTTGGGCCCCTTGGGCCAGGTAAATTCTACTGTTGACATGTTGGTGGCAATGCCCTTGAAACACCTTTGATCCATCTGTCCACTTTCTCCATTCAGGGATGTATTTAACTGTGTGTTGATTAAAAATAAACAGATATGGAGAAGTGGAGGAGGCAAAGGGAGCTCCTACTGGAAGAATAAGCCATTTATACTTCTCTGCAATAGATACCAGGGCCTATAAGGCCATCAAGTTTAAGAAAAATAAGGCCTTGAGAATTCTGCTCTCTGAATAGACCCACCATGACTCTTCTATTGCCCTTGAGATGGGCAGCAGGAACTGCTCGTGAATTTGCCAGCTCACTGAAAGACACGCTTTCATGGCTGAGCAAACATTGGGCATGGATTTCTTTGCTTTTCTTCATCACCACTTTGCTCTTCTGTAAAAAGATGAGCTCCCTCCGCACAGTGACTATGTTGAAAACAATCGTGAGTGCTTAGATACACTGATCTATGGTAATAGTGTCTGTAGGATCTGCTTGTATTTTTCAACTGGCTGATAAAAATCACACTACTTATAAAAGGAGAGGGGATTTCCTTGTCTTTATGAAATTAAGCACATAAAATGTGCCAGCTAAGAAAGTCTAGAAATCAGCACAATCGTTTTGTCTGTAGACTGTCAAAGGCTCCCAGGCAATGAGCTGTTCTCTGTTCCCATTTTACCCCGCAGACCTGCCTCCCTCAGCCCTGACCCGGAGTGACCAGGTTAGATGGTCAGAGCTCTCAAGTCTAAATGCTGATTCAGGCCCTTCTGTCTTTGCTGCCAATAATAGTCCATCTCGGTGCCAGATTTAGTGGTGGTTTCTTATGATGTGGATACCTGTCCAGCAGGGATTGGACTGTGACCACAAGCCATTTTTTCTTAAGCCACAGAATAACTGTCAGATGGTAACTGCTGATAGTTACTACTTGCCAGGTTCAGCAGCCTCCAAGCCAGAGACTCACATCCCGTAGTAAGGCCACTGAACAGGCCTATCCCACAGGGAGGCGGACTTTTTGTCAGTATGTAAAAATTCCCTAGGGTAATAATTCAGTGTTTGATTTTCAGTTCTTCAAAAACAAGCAAACAAACAAAACAAGCAGATCAATACTGAAAAGCGAATAAAGGACTCCTGTTCTTTTCTCTCCTACAGATCAGTTCTTCTTACTCTTGTATTAATACTTTTTCTCTTTTCTTGCACTTGCATTTTTTACTAAAAGGCACATACATTTTTTTGGTCATCAATGGAAACTCAGCATTTTTAATTACAAGTTATGTTTATGTACTGCCTTCCCCTGAGAATGAAGAAAACTTCAGAAATGCTTCTTAGAGCCACTTTCTTTTGTGGGCAGAATCCCATTTTCCTCTCATTTTATAGAATAGGAATCTATGCACCTACTCTGGAGTAGCCCAATGCAAAGCAAAAGATTACACCAGAAGTACAGGGTAGAAACAAGCAAACAAACAAAATCAGAAAATAATTCACTGCTACTAATATTGTCATGATATGTTGATGCTTCTACTCTTGAATTGAGTCTAGTAGACTTGGATGATGTGTCTCTGGTGAAGTGTGAATGTGGACAGGTAGAAATTTGCTCTAGGGAATGCTGAATTCCTAAATTTCCTAGAAACTCCAGATTGTGCCAATCTCTCTTTTCCATTTCTCATAAATTAATAGCATTGTTTTTTATACTTGTGTCTGAAAAACATTATTCCTTAAACCATAAAGTATTTGTAAAACTCTTAACAGTAAAAAATATTTCAAATAGTGAACCAAATATAAATATATAAATATAATTACATATATACATACTATGTATACACACACACACAATGTGTGCGTGTGTGTGTGTATGTGTGGAGGAAAACAGTTAAATACATTTGTAATTACTGATTGATTTATCGTATTTGGGCTTTGGGATTAAAAGCATACTCATTGGGAAAAGTACATGAAACTTATCTCAAAGTAAAAAGATAATTAACCATCTAGAAGCTATTATACCTTTTTTGACTGAAATTGACAGTCTTTTCTTAAATAAAATGTGTGAATATTTTTATCTGAATAAGCTTGACTCTCTAAGATTTTTATCTCAGAAGCAAAATAGACTACGGTAAAATTTTCATATGTAAATAAATTCGTCTTTCTGCATTTGTAGGAAATAAGACTTGAGAATCTTAAAATGGAAACATCTTGAGCTTCTTGTGGTCTGACTCATTCCTCATATAGACGAGTACAATGAGAGCCAGAGAGATGGAGTAAACTCCTTGAGATCATGAAACTGGAGTCAAGACCTCACAGGTGACTGATTTCAACCTCTCTATTCTTGCCTCAGTAGCTCACTATTTCAACAATATCATAAACTCTAAGATATTGAGATTTGCATGCACCTGTAATGTCACTGATATGGCCTCTTCTCTTGCATTTTCTTCGTGGAAAACCCAACTCAAACAAATTATGTTCTAGCCCACTGGCTCCATTGACTTCCAGCCTTGTTTTCCAAACCATTTGCTGTAATATCTACTAAATACCAACATTGCCTTACACATAGATGCCCATATGTCTTCTCAGTTCTAAGCCTAATAATGTGAATTGTACCTACAAACACTGGACAAACAAAACAGGAAATAGATCAAGTTACCGCAGACCAAACTAGGGAATAATCAAAAGTTTCCTGGATGATCAAGGACAAGAGTAGGTTCCAAATACTCTCCATTGATCCTCCTCTAGCTTACCAAAAGTGTCTTGGAAATAGTGATTTAGAATGAAATACAACCAGTTTCTGATAATCATTTCAATTGCTACGTTTCCTTGGACACATTTTCAAAGTACTTGAATGAAGCCCCACATGCAAATTATCTTCCCTGAAAAGAAAGTCTTTGTTGGCAAGTTGGCCGTTCATTTTTTGTGGCAATGGCATAGAGACACAATGTATTTTTAACTTTCTTGTTTTGTTCTTGTCTTAACTGACACTAGTAATTTAAGAAATGTTGAGGGCGTTACTGAATATAAATTTGAAAAAAAATAGCTCTTCGAACTATATTGTTAGAAGCAGGATAAATATTCAATCAGAGATGAATCAAAACATTTGGATTGTACGTGGGCATATACCTTTCTGAAAGCAGACTCTTTCCGTGATCCCTGCCTTATGACGTGGCATCCATAAGAATCACACTGCAATTTGCACCCAATTGTGCTCTGAACAACAGAAAGCTGCCCCCACCCTCATTTGAAAGCTCTTTTTATAGAATTATTGAATTTCTGAGCTAGAGATGGTATGTGAAATATCTCATTTTGCAGAAGAGGAAACAGGTCCTGAGAGCAAAGATAATTGCCTGAAGATGCAGAATGTGCTAAAGTTTGATTTAAAAATCCAGATTCTGAATCCTTAGTCTAGAGACGACCACTCTTCCTTTTAAAAACGGTTGACACTCTGTCTCACACTCAAGTTTTCTTTAATGTTTATGTTTGGTCTTCCACTCTTAAATTCATTCCTGTTCCTTTCTCCTTTGTTCCCTTCCTCTGTTCTCTCCTTCCTTCCTTCTTTCCTTCAACAAAGATTGTTTTACAACATGCTAGTCATTGTGATCAGCTCCGGGATACAAAGAACAGAATATGGTCCATGACTCAAAGACCGTCTCATTTGTAGAGAAGATCAACATGGTAACCAATGAATTCCAACTCGTTTATATGGCTTATGACCCTCTCCTGTCTGGCCCCTAACCCACCTCTCTAGCTACTCTCCATCTCTCTCTGCGTGCTGCACTCCAAGCTTGCCTAGATTTGGGGCAATCCCTATATTGTTTCTCCCATCAGTGTCTATTGCATATGTTCATGTTCTGGAACACTGCCTCTCCCTTACCCTGGCTGGCACCACGTCATCCTTCAGATTTCAGTCTAAATGCCTCTTCTCAGGAAGTTAAGTTTAAATCTCCCTGCTAATTTAGCAAACATTTGCATAATCCCTCTTTTCCTTACTTCAGTGATGTGTTTAATAAGGACAGTGATAAAGAAAGTGACATATTTATTTTTATATCCCCATTTACCTAATTCAGGTACTTGGCACCCAGTACGAGTTCAATAGATACCTATTGAATGGAAGAATTTGTGTAGCATAATGGGAGCAGAAATTAAAATAGTCAGTTATACTTGGAGAGGCATCAGTGGATATTATCCATGTTTATTTCATTTGAAAATTTAAGATAATTTTATAGAATCAAGTGAGTATGTATCATGCCTGATTTCCCGTATCATGTCCTGGTAAGAAATAAAAATCTGTAAAGAAGATTAATGTTGATCTCCACTATCTATACCCCAATCAATTTTCTAATATAGGCCTATAATCCCTTATTTATAAGTCTGAAATTCACAAATTTTTTTAAAGTCTGAAAAGTGAAAAATTTTCATAAGTATTGGCAGCAAACTAGATCATAACTAACATGATGTTTTGGTCTTTATCCTACTTTGTAAGGATTCATGTTTTGTTGCAGAAGTATCAACGTCATTAGTATCGGGGTTTCCCTGGTAGTTCAGCTGGTAAAGAATCCACTTGCAATGAGGGAGACTTGGGTTCAATCCCTGGGTTGGTTATGGCAACCTGCTCCTGTATTCTTACCTGGAGAAGCCCCATGGACAGAGGAGCCTGGAGGGCTATAGTCCATAAGGTCGAAAAGAGTCACATACGACTGAAGCAACTTAGCATGCACATGTCTGTTATACGTTTGGTTCTCTAGGTTCACAGAAAGGAATGTGATTATTGGTCAGGATTATCCCCTGGAGAAGGAAATGGCAACCCACTCCAGTATTCTTGCCTGGAGAATCCCATGGGCAGAGGAGCCTGGCAGGCTACAGTCCATGGGGTCGCAAAGAGTCAGATACGACTGAGCGACCAAGCACAGCACAATCTTTATTGATTTCACATTTTATGAATGTTCTGCTACAGAAATGTTTGGTTTCTAAGTTCTCCCATGAAGCCGTATAATCCTAAACTCAAAACACGCCTGGTGTCAAAAATTATGAAGGGAATTATGAACATGCATTGATTTACTATCTTGTGTTTTGTTCAGATTATTCCATCCAGGTTTTCCAGTTTGCTCCTTGATTAGAATTTTCTCTACTGAGAATAATAGAAGTAAAACAGAACTTTAGAAAACTAAAGCCGTAATCATAGACCAGCACTGGAACCTGTGTGACCTAAGATCCTGAAGAAAGATCCAGAATGCCCTCCTATTTAAATGTATTTTATTGAGCTTCACAAAGAAATGAAACAAAAGTGTTCATAAATTGCAGGAAAAGTAAAAAGTAAAACACTAAAGAGAATCTAAAATGACTGCTGCATTCTCTACTATCTACACTCAACATAGAAACGGAAAATGTGTACCCGTCCACGGAGGAGCTCAGAATGGTTTCTGACCGTGATGCTTGCCAACGCATTTTCGCAGCACACAAACCAAAAGTTTCAGACTACCGGAGTGTGAGTCTGATAAACCATTTCCCCTAACTCCCTCTACACATAACTGAATTACCTACACTAAATCATACTCAGTTTTGGCAGGCAAACATCTTGGAAATAAAATGCTTTTTAAAAGCACTGATTTTTCCATTAATATTAAGCTATGAACGGAATTTGTTTTAATGTCCATCTATGTCCACAGTGGGAGCTTAAGAGCCACCCACTCATTTCCTTTCAATGTATACGTTTAAAGGGCTCTATGAATAAATGCACAATCTAAGAAATTCCCAAAAAGAATTAATTTTAAAAAACCTAAAAAACATTAGAGGAATGACAACAACAAATGATCTGCTGTTTTTCACAATTTCTAAATCAGACAATAAAAATGCCACTTACTTAACATGCAACATCTATCAAGTCAGCTCCGTTGCTAAGTATGTTTGCCCAAGAGATAAGTCCTGCATCCCAGTCAATTTCTAAAAGAAAAACAAAAGCTCTACAATCTCCCTCCTATCTTGACATGTTTTTAGTTGGTGAAAGATGACTGAGGGAAAAGACACTCTTTGATGAAGGTTGAGAGTAGTTGGTAATTCTTGGTGAGAAATGTTATGGAAGATCCATTAGAAGAATAGATGACCACAGTTCTGTGGCCTTAGAATAAGACAGCAATAAACTGGCCCTGTTTCCCAGGAAGAAAGGCAAATGGCCAGGAAGGGCCTCCCCTCACAGCAGCGTTTTCAGATGTCCAGGGGAGTCTCTGTGGCTTTCTGGTTGGCTGACAGCTGGGCTATTACAGTGCAGCCATGGATCATTACAGATTGGCACACACCTACAGAGCAGAACCACCTCGAATCCCAGATACGCTGTGTTCGCTCAAAGACATGCTCTGTGGTATCCAGAAATTAAGGGAGGTATAATTTACAGTGTGAATGTGTACTTTCTGGGCTGACTAAATTTAGAATTTTCCATCTATATTAGGGAGGTTATGGAATATGTACTATTACTTTCCAAACAAGTGTCAGTGCATTTTTGTGTTTCTTTGTCTGAAGGATATTGCCTTCTCTTTTTTTTTTTTTTTTTCAGCAGACTGGTCCAATAATGATAACAATGCAATGATCAACTCTCTACGTGCTATAGTATTAATTATAGTAACAGTGATATGCCAAAGATAGAGTAGTGAGATAGGTTCCCACACACCAGTCCATACTGGTGCAAGACCGCACTGAAATCCTGACTGGTACATTACAAAACAAGGAGAACGTAGTAGTTCGTTTAAAACACCAAATCTATCCTATTTACGAGACTGTTGTTTAGTCTGATACTGTGTCATTCCCATTCTCTGGGTATTAAAAAATATCTCTAAGAATGTCATAATGGTGATGGGATGGATAAGATGTACTGTTTCATTGCGTAAGGTCACACACAGCCAAAAAGCAGCAAATCTGAAATCCGAACTCAGGCAAGGCCACTCCAGAGCCCATGCTGTGAATCAGTTTGCCCCACGAGGTTTCCCTACCTCAGTGATCCCATCTGAAAAGTGGAGCACAATGAAAAAACTCTCCCCAGGTTGTGAAAGCTAAATGAGTTTACATTTGTAAAGTTCTCCCATCGTGCCTGACATACAGGAAGTTCTGTATGAGCAATTGTTTAAAAACAACAAAAAAAAATCAGTGTTTCAAGGGGATTTCAGCCCATGCAGTTTAGCTGTAGCTGTAGTCTACACCCCTGTATGCGCCACTGCCTGGAAGTCATGCTGATTCACACCATTAAACACAAAATGAGTGTGAGAAACACCCACTAGGGTAAAGCATCACCACTTTCAAAACTATCTGGGCTAAAGGCAATTAGCCATGGAAACGGGTAGTTGCCTTCTTAGCAACTAAAAAAAAAAAAAAAACTAAAAATTTCATCTGAGTGGGAGGAAAAGAACAGAACCAGGTGGGCTGTACTCCCCAGGGGTCCCCACACTCACGCAGCTGTCCTGTGGGGCTAAGGAGGCTTAAAATACAACTAGGCATAATTGTCAGCATGACCCAATCCTGCCTCAGCTCCGGTAGGAAAGAAAATGTTTATAGCTGGGACATTTACTGATTGTTTTTTAAAAGCTCTCCTGTTGGCATTAGTTGTTGGTTTGCTTCTAAAAGCTCAAAATCTTAAGAAGAAAGTTGTACTTCTCTGAAAAGCTGGTGTGTGTGCACGTGTGCACACACACAGCATTCTCAACATTACTGAGTCTCTGTTTGTAATAAAAGAATAAGAAGCATGTTCCTACAGATATGAAAGGAGGAAAAAGGAGAGATTTTGAGTTTTTTCCCACCACCTCTTAAGCAGTAAACAAAGAAAAAGTGATGGAATTTTTACAGGTTCCCCATTCCATGTCTCGCTATGTTTTGTCTAGTACTCATCAGCTCAACGTAAACATCACCGCTCTTGATGCTGCCAGGTTAGGAAAGGCTAGTTAGCCTTCCAGGAAATCACCGGCACTTTGTACTCTTGATGAGTGAAAATTTGATGGCAGAATGAACCAGAAAGACTGAGCAAATGTTTGGAGGCCCATTATATGTTGTTATTCAGTTGATCATGCTGGAGAACGATCCTGCCGATTAGCTCAGCCTTTACGAAGCATCTCACATCAGGAAGGCTGGCCACTTAGCTTCCTCTCCTGCAGCCTCCAACTCAAGACACAGCTCAGCCCTTTCATCACCCATCATAGTTTTGTAAATAACCCCAGCCGTATGAAAGGATTCTCTTTCTTTTTCCAGTAACCATGTTTACTGTAGACGTACAACATACAAGTTACGACATTTTGTTTTGGACTTCTCTTTTAATTGGTTTTTCTGACCAGGGACCCACTGTTGTTGAAACAGATGTTGTAGGCCCCCCATAATAGCTCTCAGCTGCCAAAGGCAAAATATAAAACTGTGCCCGGTCCACACAGAGCAAATGACTGTGAAGACGGGGTGCTTATTACAAACAATCGAGAAAGCTGACACTTCAGACATGTAGCAACTTCTGGGTGATCATAGACAGAACACGTCCAACATCACTCTTCTTGTGCCCTCTTCCCACTCATGAATAACTAACTTGAAGGGCAAGTACAGAATGAAGTACAAGTCTACCCCTTCCCAAAGTAAGAACACAGACACATACTCTCAGGAACTATCGTCCCGCTAACTCACAATTTGAAACCAAAAGACCCTCCTCCCTCACACTCTCACCCAACCTGCAAGCTCCAGCAAGCTGTAAATTTTATCTCCGTGTGAACTAGTTTCAGGTTTGAAATGACAACTTGATTTTTTTTTTTAAATCAGTATTCCTAACTGTAAATGCAATATTTACCAGAGTGGTATGCTGGTAAATATTTTAACAACAGGTTCTCTGGGGGAAACAGCCCTGATATGTAATATTTCCCAGTTTCCACCGTGTCAGTATCCCCACCATGATCAATTTCAAGCTTTCCATGTGACATTACTGAATGCAGAGAAGGGAAGAGGTGAGGAGTGTCACATCATTATAGAATAATTCCACAGTCAACATAAAAATGTCAAGAGCATCAGTAATTGAGAAATGGTGAAAAATGATTATCAAAACGTGAGTTATGCATATTTATTGCCTTTGTTTACAGCTATGTTTGATTGCTGGGAGAAATGTCGATAACCTCAGATACGCAGATGATACCAGCCTTATGGCAGAAAGTGAAGAGCCTCTTGATGAAGATGAAAGAGGAGAGTGACAAAGCTGGCTTAAAACTCAACATTCAAAAAAATAAGATCATGGCATGCGGTCCCATTACTTCATGGCAAAAAGATGGAGAAACAATGGAAATGGTAACAGACTTTATTTTCTTGGGCTCCAAAATCACTGCAGATGGTGACTTCAGCCATGAAATTAAAAGATGCTTACTCCTTGGAAGAAAATCTATGACCAACCTAGACAGCATATTAAAAAGCAGAGACATTACTTTATGATAAATGTCCATATAGTTAAAGCTATGGTTTTTCCAGTAGTCATTTATGAATGTGAGAGTTGGACCATAAAGAAAGCTGAGCACCAAAGAACGGATGCTTTTGAACTGTGGTGTTGGAGAAGACTCTTGAGAGTCACTTGGACTACAAGAAGATCAAACCAATAAATCCTAAATGAAATGAATCCTGAATATTCATTGGAAGGACTGATGCTGAAGCTGAAACTCCAGTACTTTGGACACCTGGTGTGAAGAGTCAACTGATTAGAGAAGACCCTGATACTGGGAAAGATTGAAGGCAGGAGGAGAAGGGGACAACAAAGGACGAGATGGCATCACCAACTCAAGGGACTTGAGTTTGAGCAAGCTCTGGGAGATGGTGAAGGACAAGGGGTCACAAAAGTTGGACATGACTGAGCGACTGAACTGAACGATGACAGTTATGTTAACTGGACATTTATATAATTTGTTGATAACGACTGTGCTTAACAACCAGCTTCCAATATTTCTGAAAATTTAACAATTGGCTCTTACAAGCTGGTAGATACTGGCTCCAGCACATACGGTCCACCAGCACATTATGAATGACCACTTAATACTTTTCTACTCTGTCTGTGGTCCTCCGTCCAGTAGCAACAGCATCACACTGGTAGCCCCCTACCCCACCCCTCTTCCAGAATCAGCTTCTGCATTTAATAAAACCCCCAGGTGACTCTTGCACACATTAAAGTTTGAGAACCACTGAGCTGATGAACAACTTGAGAGGATGCAAAGTTACATAGTAGAGAAGGAAAATATATATACACACCTTCACTTTTTAAAAGGCTAAAAACAAAAGCCTTTTAGACAAAACCGCCAATCATCATGATGTTTCAAAGCAACTGCAAAGAACTGTTGCAAAACCCATAATGTTCCAAGATTCTTGTTCAGGTAATTTCGAATACAATGCATGTCGTCATTGCTGTAGATTTGGGAGGCAGGGATTCTGCTGTTAAAACCTTTGAGTTCAAATCCTAGCTTTCTGCAAAATTTTCCAGGAGAGAAACAGTGGGAAAATGATTTAACCACTTTGTACCTTAAATATCTTATCTGTAAAGTGGGGTGATTGTAATAGCACCTACTTCATTGAGTGATTGTAATGAACTGTGAGATTAAAGTACTTACACAACCTCCTGGTACACAATGAATGCTCATTAAACTTTAGTAATTATTACTTTTTCCTTAAGGGGAAAAAGTTCCAAACCATTCTCTATGTATCAACCCTCAAACATGTTTAAAATAAGAATTATGAACTGTTTTTCTCACTACATCATCTAAAACTTGATTTTGATCTGCAACTTTTATATTATTCTTGTTCCCTAAGACTCATAAGAAAATATAACAATTACAATTATTTCTAAAATATGTCCAAATTTCAGAGTGATTCATTCCAACCTTAGAAGTCACCTGGGATTCTTCTGGGAAAGTGTCTTGCATTCTTTAAAAAGAGACCAAAGAAGAGAAGCTGTCTTCTGCTTCGTTTTGTCTCACGTGCAGATGCTGTTGTGAACTCTGTGACCACAGGGAAGTCCTGAATGACAGAGAGAGGTGGGGAAGGAGCCTGACTGGGAGGCAGGGAGCAGGAGATGACATGAGCTTTCTTCCTGCATGACTTGGAGAAGCTCCACCTAAGAACCTTTGTCTTTTGCAATAATGCTGCTGCTGCTGCTGCTTAGTCGCTTCAGTCGTGTCCTACTCTGTGCGACCCCATCGACCGCAGTCCACCAGGCTCCCCCGTCCCTGGGATTCTCCAGGCAAGAACACTGGAGTGGGTTGCCATTTCCTTCTCCAATGCATGAAAGTGAAAAGTGAAAGTGAAGTCACTCAGTTGTGCCTGACCCTTAGCGACCCCATGGACTGCAGCCTACCAGGCTCCTCCGCCCATGGGATTTTCCAGGCAAGAGTACTGGAGTGGGGTGCCATTGCCTTCTCCTATCTGCAATAATAAATGACCCTTATTGTTTAAACTAGATGAGTTTATTGTTCTACTATTCATGGAGGAGTATCTGAATGCTTGAAGATCCCTTTCTGTTAAATTGAGGCTCAAAGGAGTTAAATGACTTGCCCAAAGTAGCAGTTTGTAGCAACACCATGCATTTCAGGTAGGTTTTCTTCCCCCTCTTCCCTTCTTCTCTCCTCTTCTCTCTTTCCTTTACTTAACTAAACTCACAGTAAATATGATCATCTCAAATTCTTGTAACAGTCAATACCCATTTTTTATGCAACATATCCAATGGTATGAGTGAGACCAAAATGTCCCCAGGAAGCTGTAGACAACCAATTGGGCATTCAGTTCCAAATTTTATGCTTTGCGTAGCTTTTCTCTAAGTAACCATATGGGAGACAGCAACTATGGGATAAAATTACACCAACAGAAATCCAAAAAATTACTCAATTATGGAAGAAAATAAATCTATTCAACTAGCTTTTTGGTCTCTTATAGAAATAATAGCTATTGATTTATTTCGTGCCTTTTGCAATATTCAGCCAGTATTATTGGCATAACCTAGCCTTTTTCCCCCTGAAATTTGTAACTCTTCGAATGTTTTTTCAACAATGACTTACAAAAATAAGACAGATCAGAAAAGGTCTAACCAGGAAGAAAGAAATAGTTCAGGTGATTTTAAAGCAGAAAATTGGTTACATACGTGATAGTAAGGAAACCCAGAGCCTGAGAACAAAAAAGGAATGTGTTGCCATCTCTAGGCTGCTTAGACAAAGATTGAAGATGCTATTATAAAAGCCAGGGGACACGATTACTCAGAAGAAGCTCAAGCAATGGCAAGTAAGTCTGATAGGAGCTGGAGCCATGGAGGAGAAGCAGTCATTGCTGGGATGCCACCAAAGTCAGAGAGTTAGCTTCTCTCTTCTCCCACCCTCTAGTCTCCCACTAGAGCCTCAAACTGGTCAAATCCAACCACAAGCTGGCCAACAGAGTCTGGGAAATGTAGCTCGCAAGGGTCAAAATCAGGAGCAGACTCCTGGAAAAGTTAACTGTGGGGCTAACAACAGGCCACAGATCCTCTCAGGAGTTTGAGTAAACCTTTGTAAACTCCTTGTAAGAAAACTTATTTGCTGATTCCATTTATTATTGCATTTTCTCTTAGTTCAATTGAAAATGTTGCAAAGAAACATGAAGGTCAAAAACAGTTTTATTTCACTTTAGTTGGTCTCCAATCAGCATATGTTAGAATGAATTAAACCTAAAGATTATAGGAACGCCTCTAACACTCTAAGAGGAAGCTTCAGCAATGAGACTTTTTATTTCAGGCAGGAACCTCCAGATGGGTAGATGGGTATTGCCCCAGGCTTAAAAATGAAATAGAGGCAGACATGAGGCACAGGTGAAAACATACATCCACTCTCTTATTATCTCAACAGATTGAAAAAGTAAAATGAAGAAAAAAGAGAAAGGAAGGAAGGGAGGGAGGGGCAAAAGAAGGGAGAGAAGGAGAAAGAAAAAAAAATTCAAATTTTAAGTACTGCACAAGTCAAAATATGGATATAATATGACCATTCAGCTTTCAATTATCTAACAATTCACATATCTTTTAGCATCTTGATCTCTGAAAAAAAATCTGTTCATTTTCTACAGTCTATTTCTATTAGCAAGTGGCTGTAAATTGAGTTTTAAATATCTGAAAAACACCCTATCTCTTTCCTCTGCTACATGATATTTATCTCAACATGTAGTAACACAATTTTTGAAGATTCAGCATTTTTATTCTATCCATTTTCCTATCCTTCATGGCCATTTGGCTGGCTCACAGCCTTCACTGAAATAGAAAGATTCCAGTCTCGCTCTCAATTTCAGACTGTGAGGAGAAAAGTCCTAGTTTAATTGAAATTGAAATCCCACAATTAGGTTAGATGAGGACTTTCTCAAAGGATTCTTTGGAAGGCTATCTTTTTCTCAGTTGTATAGCTAGGAAATGAAACGGATCATCAAGGAAATTCCTTAGGTCTTTTGCACTGTCCATCAAGGAAATGTTTAGCTCATGTACCAATTCACTTTTTCCCTTTTTTTTTTCTTTTTGTATTAAGTGATTTTTATCCACAAAATAAGATGACCTAGGGCACTACAAAATGACTTGAAAGTTGATAGTAGAGAGCAGGAAAAAAAAGGAATTTTAAATGAGATAAGTATAGGAGGTTGAATACCAATTACTTAAATAAGGCACATACTTTTTATCCTACATAGAAAATCAACAATGTGTATGTTAAATATATATATATATATATATATATATATATATCTACCATGTATTTAGTGAGTGTTTGGAAATGAAATGAGAATATTAAACTTTATAAAGTGTTTGGTTGGTTGCATTAGATGGGTACCACTACTTCATGAGATGGATTGATGAAACACCTTTATTGCTGTCAGAACTCAATACAACAGTTCTCATCGAGTAAAAAAACACTACAGAAGTATTGTTTGGCAAGAATTTAAAGTCATGTTTCATATCAGTAGAAATTATGCCTAAGGGCTTGTGTGCATATGTGTAGACTATGTATTAACTCCAAAAATGTGTTACAGCTCTCCCTTGAAAAGAGACTCAAAACCAGGATATTGCAACACTTGAATGTTCATGAGAATATTAATATATAGATGACTCCTAACAAGAATGAGAAAGGGAATAATGTCTCAGCTTCCCATAACATCCTGCGCACTTTTCTAGGAAAGTACATGCTATAATGCTATAATCTTTTTATTTGTCTGTCTCCTCTACTAAACTTTAAATTCCTTTATATTAAGAGTTGTAGCCTTTTAAAACTCTATCCCAAGTGCTAGCATATGCTAAGACACACTGGGAATTTTAATCATGGTTTTGAAATAATGGAATGGTATAATAAAAGGATTATGCTTACTTGCATTAAAACTTTTCATAAATATAATCTGAAAGAAGTAATGTCATGGAATCTAATCCTCAGATGTGGGCTGAAACACTGGCCTTATAACTAATATCAATATTTTTTCTATTTTCTTAGGGAATTTTCACAGTATTATTAACATTGACCAAGCAAATTACCCCCCAGAATAATTGCACAAGATTTGATCATGCCTTGTCCAAGCAAATAAGTAAATATATAACTTTGGACAAAGTCATTACTTAAATTTCTTATCTTAGCTTATGAGTCAGTAAAGTTTGTGACTTGTAATAAGACATTTACAGAGAGTAAATCATAGTAATTGGCCAGAATAAACCATTGACATTTAGAACTTAAAAGAAATTAAAATTTTAAATTGGTACAACATGGACTAATTAATGTTGCCATAAATTGCTATTATAGAGATTTAGACCAAACTACTTAAATTGTCATCTTAATCATTATTTTTCTATTTTTTATTTTGTAAAGAGTTATTACATCTCTTGAAGCAAAAATTTATCACAAACTATGAAAAATTTCTGAGTGGTTCTCAAAAATGTACAGTAGAGCGCTCAGTAATCTGTGTATTTGAACCTAGAGTTCAAATTTGCTAATGGTATCTGATTATTTCAATGCCAAACTTTCCTAAACTTAACAAAACCAGTTTTCCTACTAAATATGATTCTGTTATCTCTTTTTTTCCAGATTTCCAAGATTATCCAGTTACATAAAAGGAAATTCTGATATCTTCTTCCCCACCAACTCTCCAAATTATTAAATGAACAGTCATAGGAAGTAAATAGGATAGTCACTATACTACAATTTTAACTGCCAAATGGCTAATCTCTACCTCTCCACCAGAACACTCTTGTAAAGGAAATTACTTTGCTCCCAAACTTTTTGAGGAACTGGCCTAGGTGTCATGTAATAGTCCAATCAGCCCCTGTAATTGTACAAAGTGAGCACCTAACTCAAGGAAAACCAAGTCACAAGCCTGTCAATGACATTTTGACAGAGTCTAAGTGGAAGGAAAGAATAGATACCTTGGGTCAATCAGATTCCTTTTCCCCATGATCTGAAGGAGTAAATACCCAGAGAGTAGGAAGGCCAGTTACCATAAATGCAGAAATGGCACCATGACAGAATGGTCATGACTAGCCAAAGTCACGAGCAAACCAAAATCATGGCAACACATTAGCATTAAAAGGGAGAAGACAGTGGTTGCCCCGCAGGAGCAAAGATGTTCCAGTGAGGCTGTAAAGCCTGTGGGAAGCCTGAGGAGTCTCAGAATAACTTTTCCATACTGCTTCATTCGGCACCAGCCCATGTATGTCCTCCCAACCGTTTCCCAAAAGGAAAATAAAGAAGTTTGCTGCTTTCCTAATAGTAAAAATAAAACATCATAAAACAAACTAAATATTTAAATACAATAAAGTTTTTTTTAAAAAACACTGCAACACTAATAATGTGTTGTTGAGTAACTATTAGACGTCTCCTTACACATGTATTAATGATTTTTCATGGATGGCTTGTAGCTTGCATTTTTTTAACTTAAATGTCATGAACACATTTTCATGCTCATAAATATAGCTTTGTAGCATTACTTCTCCTGGCTCATAGTATTCCATTGTGTCCGTATTCTATAACCTCTAGCAGAAATGCCCTCATGATAGACATTTATATTGTTTCCAATTTAACTCTACAATAAGTAATGGGGCAATAAATCTGCTTGAACGTTCTAAATATCTTATAACATAGTTTTATTTAATTGTCTAATTATTTTCTTAAGATTTTAAAAGTGGAATTACTGGAACATTGGGACAAGTGATATATGCTTTTACTTTTGCTTCAGTAATAGCATTATTAATAGCAAATTACATTTCATAAGATTCAGATTTTTCTTAAATCATTGTTAACAAAAAGCATTGATCTGTTTCCAATCAAATAAGGCAAAGAATGCTATCTCATTCCTGTTTTAATTTGATCATTAAATTTCATTTAAATTATCATTAAATGATCATTTTCTTTGATCATTACAGATATTTTTGACCATTTGTATTTCTCCTCTTGTGAAGTATTTGTTCATAAACTTTTCCTACTTTACTATTAAATTGTTGACTTTTAATACTGATTTGAAGAGTCATTTACAAATTAAGATCATTAACACTTTGCCTAGCATATATGTTGCAAATATTTTTCAAGTAACTTGTTTGCCTTTTAAACTATGTTTACAGTCAAAAGTTTAAAAGAATGTATGAAAGTGAAAGTGAAGTCGCTCAGTCGTGTCTGACTTTTTGCGACCCCATGGACTGAAGCCCATCAGGCTCCTCCATCCATGGGATTCTTCAGGCAAGAGTACTGGAGTGGGTTGCCATTTCCTTCTCCAGGGGATCTTCCTGACCCAGGGATTGAACCCAGGTCTCCCGCATTGTAGGCAGACGCTTTACCGTCTGAGCCACCAGGGAAGTCATAAAGAATGTATACTCAGAGCTATCAACATTTTATTTTATGATTCCTGGTTTTCTTATCATGCTTAAAATAGCCTTTCCAAGAATATAAAAATATTCATTTTAACTTCTTTTAGTGTACTTACACATTCACTGTTTATATATTTGAGGCATATGGAATTTATTTTGATATGATTACACTAGATACCACACTGATAGAGTTATCTTAGCACCACTTACTAAATAATGTATTGTTTTTCCACTGGTTGACCTAAAATGCTACTTTTTATCATGTACTAAATTCCATGAAACATTGGAGAAACTGTGGACTTAATGGTAAAGCAGTTTGATTCTGGAATTATAAAAGCTTATGTTCACATTAACTAAAACTGTATAACTTTGGACAGCTTACTAAATCTATTTGTCTACGCCTCAGTTTCCTTGTCTAAAATGTGGAGATAATAATGCCTCCTAGGACCATGTGAAAATTAAGTGATTAAAAAGTATACAAGGACTTCCCTGGTGGTCCAGTGGTTAAGACCTCATGCTTTTACTGCACGGGACATGGGTTTGATCCCTGGTCAGGGAACTAAAATCCCTCACTCCAAGTGGCAGGGCCAAGTAAAATAAAATTATAAAAAAAAAAAAATAGTATGCAGAAAACTTAGCCAAGCACCTCTTATTAAGAAAGTTTCAGTAAAATTAGTTACTAGTTCTACTTGGGTTTATTACTGAATTTTCTTTTCAGTCCTATCAATCAGCATATTCTTGTGCCAGAATCTTAATTTTAATGATTATGTCTTTATTATATAGTTTCATATCCATTAAAGCAAGTGTCTTGCATTAATTCTTTTCTTAGAATTACCCTGGACTTATTACATAATTATTCTTTAGAAAATAGTTACCTTCCTTGTAGTAACTTGAGTGTTATAATTAAAACAATAGTAATTACTTAATTTCTCTGAGCTTCCACTTAAACATATACAAATTGGGTATAATACCTACTTATATTTTTTGCGAGGGTTAGGTGTTAATGTAAACAAATTGCCTAATACAGTGTCTGAAGCATAGGTGGTCCATAGTTGATAATATTGTGACTATTGTAATCTTGACCTATCATCTGTCATGATATTCAGGCAAATTATAAAGACCTCATGCTTTAGAAAGTGGCAGACAAAATGCTGGATTGACAATGACTATTGTATAGAAATATACTCTAATAGTAAGCTTAAACTGAATTAAACCAAAAGACTCTTAAAGTGTATACAACCAGAAATGCAGGGCTAGTAGTACAGGGGCTGTCTTTTATACAATAATTAGTGAAACATTTCTGGTAGAGAAGGGAAAGAATGGGCATTGCAGCTTCCATTACTCCATTGGGTCCAAGACAAAATAAAACCTTGGTGCTGAAACTGCAAACATCTCAGTAGTGTTTTACAGATCTTTCACATTAGGGTGTGTGTAGGGGCACAGATGAAGGATGATGTGACGGTTTGTGACCTTTTAGGATACTACAGCCTGAAAGGTAAATGAAAGTACGCACAGTTTTAAGGATGGATTAAAAATTGAAATGACTTTGAGAAAATCGATCAAGGAGCCATTTCCTGAGAGTAAGAGATCTCAGGAATAATGAAAATTACTAGATTTTCCTTCTTTCCTCCCTTCCTATCTTGCTTTCTGTCTTCCTTCCCTCTTTTTCTCACTTATTCATTCAACAAGTAGGGCTTCCTCTGACAACCCACTATCTGTCATTAAGAAAATAGAAAATATTTACCATCATCCTTTGTTTCTGACAGAAGAGAGAGGAAAGAATTTCAGAACTCTAGTTGAGATAAATATCAGGTGTATTATTAGTTTTAATAAGCTTTCCAGGGGAAAGGCGTTTCTCATCCCAACTACCCACACAAAATACCTAAAATACAGTATCTTATCACTATGAGCATAAGTCTACGAGTTAAGAAGTAAAAAAGCAGAAATAAGAAACAAATACCAAACTCCTTTTTTTTGGTAATTTTCTATTTTTGCAAATGCATTATAATCAACTGATGTCAGAATGAAAGAGCTTAGAATGCCTATGATACACTGCATAATATGCCATCTGGGCAAATCTGAATGTTTCAGGCAGTCACCTTTCTTTTTGGTTCTGAGGTTATGTTCATGAAGAGAACTGCAGTTGGTATCACATTGCACAAGCTCCCGGAGCTGAGAGAGAATAATGACACGAATCAATAATGCTGTCTGGGAAATGGCTTAGAATAAAATATTACAGAAGGGCACGAACATCACCCAAGGGGAGACTTCAGCGTTGATTAAATATGGCTGCCTCAGCTCTCTTCCACACAGTGACAGATGGAGAAGGAGTGCTTACTTTGGCTTTTGCTGCATTTTTTTGAACTAGGGTTACTCAGGTAGCATGAAAACAGGGCAGTGCATGCCAGTTCAGTTACTTTGCTGCACTTGGCTGCCCCCTGAAGGCCCAAACTGAACACACAGGCAGAGAATTCTCTCATCACACCAACAAAACCCATAGCTGACCATAAGTTTCAAACGCTGATTCCTTTCAAAGTATCCTTGTGAAAAGAAATTAACAAAATAAAGCATTCACATAGAGTTCTCCTTTTCACCAATCCCCATACCCCAAAGGAAATAAAAAGGATAACTCATTTGTCTACGTTAACAAAGTATGTTAAATAATACATGAAGAATTCACAAAACAGACTAAAAATTAGAATTCAAAGACTATCTAGATAAATGTCAATGTTAAATCATATTTGAATGCATAAAAAAGAATGAACATGCATTTGCACTCCCAGTGTCAATAAATTTTTCTAATTTCCTCTATGTGTAAATTACCAAGTTTTGAAAAATATACCATGCCATTCCAGAAAAAGAAATGTAATATTCTCCCTCCATTCCATCTAATTCTATGAACTTATCATAGTGCTATGCTTAAAAAATATATATCCTACCGACTTATTTTGGCCTTTCATAGAGCCCAAATTTAAAAAGAGAAACATTTTATTCATGGAGTAAAAAGTGTGGGTGGCGGAGGCCTTCAGTAGTCTGGGCACTGAATTTCCTCTGTGTGTGAATGCCTGTGTCTCTGGGTGCCCTGGTGATTGGAGACACAGGTCCAAAAATGCTTGCTGCCTACTCAGCTCTGTTATAAACTTGATTGAAACCATTAGCTAGAATGTAATGAATTCCATGTGTCAGTCTTCTTTGGCATTTTTTTTTTAAGATGGGGTTTTTAGAACACATAATTGTGATAAATCCACTCTGGATAATTTATGTTTTTCTTTTTCTTTTTTTTAACTAGGAGCCCTTCCGCATACAAATTTTAAACAAATGAGTATTTACATATCCACTGTTGGTTGTAAGTCCTGCTTTACAAATTTACAGTTTTGGCTACTTTTTCCAATATCTTACTCCTTGGGAATTAGTGAAGTAGGAAGACAGATTAACTTCTTCAGGACACTGAAATCTAAACACTTTTTTCTGATAATTAGGCATATTTGAAACTCTTCCTCAAATATTGCATTCCTTTAGATTTTTCTATTAGAAAGCATTTTGGGGCTATCAGTCTAATTCTCCAAAACTCAAGCTTAACATTTTCATGTTCTAAAAGCAGTCTATTTTAAATAAATTACCTTTATTCAAAAGTTTCTTTTAGCCAGTATCATAAATGAAAACTGAAGAATAATCTACTAGAATTTGAAAATACTGAAAGATCCTAAATCTAAATTAAATTGGCCACTCTTTAAAGTTGTGAATTCAGATAATTAGGTAAATATAGTAACCTGAATCTAACAAAAGATTTTCCCCAAGGGTACAGTTATGTTCCTTTAAAATCTGTCAATAAAAAACAAAGGAAGTATCAATCTCTCTTGGATAATGTGCATTATCCATTCTTTAGAATCAGACATTCTGGGGGGAAAAAAAATAGTAACTAAAAGCCAATTTCCCCTCATTTAAAATGGAAAAAATTAAAACATGCTATAACCCCCACCCATCAATTAAATTATTAAAGTGCAATAATTCCTATATATAAGTAAAAAAACTAGTACAGTAGAATATAATATGTTGAAAACATCACTTCCTAATTACTGAACAGTTAACTTTGCTGTTAATACACGGTTGCTTTTTAGATTACCATGACTTTCCTTAACACCACCACCTTTATACATCAATTATATTTGGATATATAACAATTTTATTTGAAATATAACATGAATCTTTCCTCACACACGTGAGTTTGGGGGAACATTTTTTTTTCCTTTAGGAATATATCTAAGTAACCTTGAACCAAGGAAATGAGCATATTTTGTTATTGAAAGCCAGGAAGCATTGTGAGAAAATGCTAATGGGAGAACTTGGGCAGAGTGACCCAATAACTCAATAGGCTGCCTCACTGGGAACTTATTTCCCTTTTACTGGAGAGCAGCAAGCCCAAGCTGGACAACTTTGTGATTGTGATAGCACATGGCCACTGCCATCTGTCTTAGTTTTCTGAAGCTGCAGTAACAAATTACCACAAGCATGGTGGCTTAACAAGAAAATATTATTTTCTCACAGTTCTGGAAGCCAGGAGTCTGAAATCAAGGTGTCAGCAGGGTAGGTCCTTCTGAGGCTCTACAGAGAATCTGTTCTACTTTCCCTCCTAGTTTCTGGTGTGTGTGCTAAGTCACTTCTGTCGCGTCCAACTCTTTGCAACCCTAAGGACCGTAGCCCGCCAGGCTCCTCTGTCTGTGGGATTCTCCAGGCAAGGATTCTAGAGTAAGCTGCCATTTCCTTCTCCAGGGGATCTTCCCCACCCAGAGATTGAACCCATATCTCTTAATCTCCTGCATTGGCAGGCAAGCTCTTTACCACTAGTGCCACCTGGGCAGTTTCTGGTGGCTGCTGGCAACTCTTAGCATCCCTTTACAGACACAGCTGCTTCATCTCTGCTGCTGTCTTTACATTCCCTCTTCCCTTCTCTTCTCTTCAAAGGACAGTTGTCATTGGATTTAGAGCACACCCTAATCCATGATGACCGTATCATGAATTCCTTAACTTAACTACAGATTCAAAAACCCTTTTCCCAAATAAATTCAGATTCCTAGATACTGGGTGGACATATCTTTCTTGAGCAATGGGGGTCACCGTTCAATCCACTGTATCCTCTGAGCTTGTATGGTAACATCTCAGCTCTGCTGGCTATCACAATTACTGGGGCTGGGCAGCCATTGGCCACATGTCTTCAGCCACTGCCTCCATCACGATTGTCATCTGCTGAATAAAGGGAGGGAACAGAACTCCATTTACATCTTCACTGCAGACAATTTGATGTAACTTATTCTGTAAGATTTCTTTATGCCACCACAGCCTACATCTCTAAAAATGAAAGTCAGGGGCCAAAGAGCTTTCCTAGGAGTAACCCTGTGGCAGGTTAGGATGGAACATGCGTCAAGAATTTCTGTGGTATTTTTTACTTCCTTGCCTAGAAACTGCTTTTAATGCACCTTCATTGAAGGGCTCTCACAGAAATTATTCTAATTGAGAAGTCGAGTTTGGAGAATAAAACAAGGAGTGATCCAAACAAATGGTATGTTTGATGGCTCACTAGATTTTGTTGTGCATGCACGTGCTAAGTCGCTTCAGTCGTGTCCAACTCTTTTCAATCCCATGGACTGTAAACCCCAGGCCCCTCTGTCCATGGGATTCGCCAGACAAGAATACTGGAGTAGGTTGCCATTTTCTCCTCCGGGGGATCTTTCAGACTCAGGGATCTAACCTACGTCACTTATGTCTCCTGCATTGGCAGGTGGGTTCTTTACCACTAGCGCCACCTGGGAAGCCCCCGATTTTGTTGCTTACAGCTAAGAGTAAAGTTCGAGCACTTAGGCCATAGCCCATCAAGAAATCAAACTAACAAACTTTGACCCAGTTTTTATTCTTGTGAAAAATAAAATTAATTCATGCTTCTTACATATGTGGGCAGATTGGGAGTTTATACAATTTTATAAGCATACATTCGTGTTTGCATACGTCTTGTGTACAACTTACAAACACATATTCCTGGATGTTGTCGTCAAAGTGTTTGCTCTTATCAATTGAGTTTGCAGTTCTGCAATTTCCCCACCCCCTCTTCTTTCTTTTCCTCTTTTTTATTTTTTTAAGTAAAGTTTTCTTTCAAGTCCTCTACTGTTACCGTATTTCGGCCATCAAAGTCCCCTCCTAGCCATTTTCATTTACCTTGTGACTCTGACCCTTTGTGAAGCTGAGCATTTTCAGAGTAAACCGATCCTGCAGGTCCCCAAGGATGTTATTCTCATTTATTCACTCAGCCCTTTGAATGGAGCAGCACTCACTTGGCAGCCGTTCAGCAGACCAAGATTCAAAGAGCACACAATCCTTTTTCTTCCAAGGGCCTTTCAAAACCCAGTCCAAGGTTTGTCGAGGAGCTTTAATGGATGTCAGTCATTTAGCATGTTACATTTCATTCATGGCTGCCAGGGAACGTGATGAGTAGAGAAGGAATAAAAGAAAACAGGCAGACAATGGGGCTAAGGGATAATTTTCTGAGGCTTTTGTGACGTGACATTATAGAGGGCATTTTTGAGCTGCCATTACTCACAGTGGAGACTTAAAATAGAGGAGGTAATAATGTGCTTGTATCTAAAGCCCCACCAAAGCCTCCCAAACAACTTCAGAACCAGGCTTTCAGGAAACTGGGGATCAGTTTGAAAGGTGGGTGCTGTGGATGTAAGACAGCTGTTTGGTGAGGCCCTACTGTCTCCCCAGGTGGGTGATGGAGTCCCCTTTGTGCCATCTGCTTGGTCACCTCTGACAGCTGGCGCTCCCTTTCTGAACATCAAAATGTTTGGGGACAGTCTCTGGGGACTGGCAGTAAGACAGGGAAGCTGAGTGACAGTCCCAGGGGGCAGAGAAGGGGGAAAGGAGGCGAGGACTCGGGACTGCATACCTCTGTACCTGCCAACTGGTGTGTCACAGACGGGCTAAAATTACTGGCTATTCAATATTCTGATTAAAGAGAGTCTTTCATTTGAGGCTTTAAAAAAAAATCCAGACTGAAATCTAAACCTTCTAGAAAGTTACCCACCCCCCATCCAATTTTTTTAACTCCGGGATAATCAACATTTGAGGGGGAAATGATAAAAAGGTACAGGGAGAAACACTTTGTTACTGGCTCCAGGCCATAAATTGTTCTGGGATTTTTCTTTCTTTTCTGCTTTTTCTCTAGGGTCTGACAGCCATGTTATGAACTTACTTGAAACTACTGCTATCAGATTTAATCTGACTTACCTTACACACACACACACACACACACACACTTACACACACTCACCTACCAGGTTGACGGCATTTTTTTTTTTTTAAATGAGTAGCATCAACTGATAAAAAAGATACCAGTGTTCCCCCAGTGCACTTCATTTTTTATTAGTTTCACAATTGCATTGAAATCCCTTTAAATTATAGAGTTCATGAATTATGCCTGTGTCAGGCAGCATCAGAACTATGTCTTTATGGCTCTTGGATTCCACAGAGGCTGTTGTGGTTTGAAAATAACAGAACAATGTGCTGCTGCTTCACCAGCCGGTTAATGACTTGCCCCGTGGTTAAAGGCCCCAAACCACACGGGGCAAGCTGAGCTGAGCCACTCAGGCCAGGGCTGCCCGGTGGAACAGCACAACAATAGGAAAACATTCTGTGTTCATTATCCAATTCGTGCTGAGCTGATTTTTTTGAAGCTTTATTAATAATTTCTCCATAGTTTATGCTCTCCTGTTTGTTTTACAAAAAGAAAAGACACTGTAAAGCTGCGGAGTCAGCAAAGAGCAATGCACAGAAAAAAGTTAAAAGGCCAGACCTAACCCCAAAAAACCTTAAGCTCTGGACTGAAGATCAGCTGCGGGTGGTGCGGGGACTTAAAAAAAAAAATTGTGCCACTCTGTTAGAAGAAGAAAAATAAGAGAAGAAGAAGGAGGGAGGGAGGAATCAAGAGACAATCTCAACTCCACAGTGTCTGTTTCTCAATTCATAAATACATGACCTGGTAAAGCATGAATGCAGGGTTTACACTGAAGAACACAATAGTCAGTGAACACATACCTCCAAGCCTCAGAGAACTGGATAAAGATAGATGCTGACAAAAGTGCATTTTAATATTTTACAATTTTTATTTCACATTGGCATTTTAATCTTTTTAAACATTGTTTCTACTGTACAATCCCCAAGAAAATACACATGCATCTGCAACAGTTATTTGCTGTGATCTAATATTACACCTCTTCATGGGAAATAGATGTGGAAACAGTGGCAGACTTTGTGTTTTGGGGCTCCAAAATCACTGCAGATGGTGATTGCAGCCATGAAATTAAAAGACGCTTACTCCTTGGAAGGAAAGTTATGACCAATCTAGATAGCATATTCAAAAGCAGAGACATTACTTTACCAACAAAGATCCATCTAGTCAAGGCTATGGTTTTTCCAGTAGTCAGAGTTGGACCGTGAAGAAAGCTGAGTGCCGAAGAATTGATGCTTGTGAACTGTGGTGTTGGAGAAGTCTCTTGAGAGTCCCTTGGACTTCAATGACATCCAACCAGTCCATCCTAAAGGAGATCAGTCCTGGGTGTTCTTTGGAAGGAATGATGCTAAAGCTGAAGCTCCAATACTTTGGCCACCTCATGCAAAGAGTTGACTCATTGCAAAAGACTCTGATGCTGGGAGGGATTGGGGGCAGGAGGAGAAGGAGACAACAGAGGATGAGATGGCTGGATGGCATCACGGACTCAATGGACGTGATTTTGAGTGAACTCCGGGAGTTGGTAATGGACAGGGAGGCCTGGCGTTCTGCGAGTCATGGAGTTGCAAAGAGTCGGACACGACTGAGCGACTGAACTGAACTGAATGTTGCTACTGCTGCTGCTGCTGTCACTTCAATCGTGTCCGACTCTGTGCGACCCCATAGACGGCAGCCCACCTGGCTCCCCCATCCCTGGGATTCTCCAGGCAAGAACACTGGACTGGGTTGCCATTTCCTTCTCCAATGCACGAAAGTGAAAAGTGAAAATGAAGTCACTCAGTCCTGTCCGACCCTCAGCAACCCCATGGACTGCAGCCCACCAGGCTCCTCCGTCCATGGGGTTTTCCAGGCAAGAGTACTGGAGTGGGGTGCCATTGCCTTCTCCGAACTGAATGTTACACCTTCATAATTTCGGTATAGAACAAACGTTAACCTTCACATCTTACTCTGTCTCCAGGACACCTTTTCCCACACAGAGCACAAGGCAACAGTCTGGCTGATGTGTGTCACTCTAGATTGTGAACCATTGCAGTGAGAACCAGAAATACACCTGGGAGAAATATTTCTGCTACAGTTGTTGAATGCGACTTTGATTTAAACGTGTTCTACTGTTACTCATCTACTGACTTTGTCCCTATTTTTAAAAATTAAGAGATATCAGGAAGCAGTCTCTCAGAGCTATCTGAGGTGCTGTCTCCCAGACTGCAGTCCTCATTTCGCCCCCAAATAAAACTTAACTTGCAACTCTTTTAGAAAAGATAAGAGAGAGATGGCAAAGGAAAAAGGATGTAAGATGTAAAAATCTAAGTGTAGAGTGGGAGTGTGTGTGTGAGTGTGTGTCTGTGTGTGTTGGAGGGAGCCTCACCTTTAGGGAACCTATGACACCACAGAAAGCGAAGAAGAACTGAAGAGCCTCTTGATGAAAGTCAAAGAGGAGAGTGAAAAAGTTGGCTTAAAGCTCAACATTCAGAAAACTAAGATCATGGCATCTGGTCCCATCACTTCATGGCAAATAGATGGTGAAACAGTGGAAACAGTGACTGACTTTATTTTTCTGGGCTCCAAAATCACTACAGATGGGTATTGCAGCCATGAAATTAAAAGACGCTCACCTCATGTGAAGAGTTGACTCATTGGAAAAGACTCTGATGCTGGGAGGGATTGGGGGCAGGAGGAGAAGGGGACAACAGAGGATGAGATGACTGGATGGCATCACTGACTCGATGGACGTGAGTCTCAGTGAACTCTGGGAGTTGGTGATGGACAGGCGTGCTGCGATTCATGGGGTCGCAAAGAATCGGACACGACTGAGTGACTGAACTGAACTGAACTTGGAAGGAAAGTTATGACTAAGCTAGACAGCATATTAAAAAGCAGAGACATTACTTTGCCAACAAAGGTCCGTCTAGTCAAGGCTATGGTTTTTCCAGTGGTCATGTATGGATGTGAGAGTTGGACTGTGAAGAAGGCTGAGTGCCGAAGAATTGATGCTTTTGAACTGTAATGTTGGAGAAGACTCTTGAGAGTCCCTTGGACTGCAAGGAGATCCAACCAGTCCCTCCTAAAGGAGATTAGTCCTGGGTGTTCATTGGAAGGACTGATGTTGAAGCTGAAACTCCAATACTTTGGCCACCTGATGCGAAGAGCTGACTCATTGGAAAAGAACCTGATGCTGGGAAAGATTGAGGGCAGGAGGAGAAGGGGACGACAGAGGATGAGATGGTTGGATGGCATCACTGACTCGATGGACATGGGTTTGGGTGGACTCCGGAAGTTGGTGATGAACAGGGAAGCCAGGCATGCTGCGGTTCATGGGGTCGCAAAGAGTCAGACACGACTGAGTGACTGAACTGAACTCTCTCCGCAAAGGAATAAAATTATTCTGAGTGGGTTATCATCAGAACGAAGAAGGACTTTCATTACTAAAGAAAAAATTTTGCCTGAGACCCTATGTTTCTTAGAGGAAGTAACCAAAAAATATTGCTATAGATTCTACCTTGATTCCAAAGGACTTTGCAGCCCTGACCAGCTTATTTTACTGCTCTGACAAGTGGGCACACAAACCTGCCCACACCCCCAGCAGCCAGCAGCTGGCTATTATTGTCTCAGCCTGTGGGTGACCATTTTAATTGTCAGAAAAGTATTTTATTCTGTGAGCCCAAACTTACCACCCTGTGACTAACCCCATTCATCTTTAGTTCTGGAACTCTGCTGAAAAATCAACCTCCTCTTCTGTAGAACAGACTTTGAAATTTTAACGCAACTTGTCATTTTTCAGGTTAAATGAACACATTCCTCCAGGTATTCCTTATATGATATGGTTTCCAGACACTTTACCATCCTTCCTTTGAACACAGTCCAGTTTGCTGTTAGCTTCTCCACTAAAATGTGGTGTCCAGGACTCCATATAGCACTTCCTGTGTGCCTGGCAGTGAAGGAGGTTAGGCTAATAATTCCCTTAATGTGTACACTATGTTGCAATTAATAGAGGATATGACTGAGTTCGGTGTTTAGCATTAAGCCACGCTCTTGGGTTACATGAACTTGTGTTAAAACCTAAAATATTTTTACACTTATTACCAAATCAGATTTTTATCACTGTAAACCCAGAGATTGATGATCTGAATTTAAATATAAGTTTTTTGTCCTTTATACTGTTACATTTCAGCTTCTTTGTTCTTAAAAATCTTCCTTATAAAATACTGTTGGCACATTTCTTTTTGCTTTCCAAGTCATTAGCTAATCCTTTTCATTTTGTATCACTTGCAATTTTGATAAAACTTCCTTCTTTGCCCAAGGCATTGAATAAAGAAAAAAGTGAGTGCCATTACAGATGAAGGATTCAATGAAGTACCTGATACCTAGCATTCAAAAAATGTTAGTTATTCTCTTTAAAACTCTTCAGAGTCCTTCCTCTGATAAGTATCAATTCCCTCTCTCATGAACACAACCAATACAGGCTTAAAAAACATACACACACACACACACAAAAGCAGAAATATTAGAGAGGAAAGAGAACAACCAGAACATGAAAAGAAAGATGCAATAAATTAATTTTCCATTAGGACAGCCACATGGACACTCCCATTGTCAGTTCCTGCTATCAGTCGGGAGCCTAGTCCACCTTCTGCCCTCAGGGTTCCCTCTAAGATGTGTGCCCATATGCTCCTGATTTTCCAACACCACAACACAACATATAAAGCAAGAATGAGTAAATGATTTAGAGTGTAAGTCCAAGGTTTTGCATTTTATTTTAATAAAAAAAATGCTCTCATCATGTCTGTATTAGTAAAATGGAGGTCCAAAAGGAGGGGTCTAAGAATTACAGGTATCCTCTATTCTTCAAAAGTTCTCTTTAGACTACTTCACTTTCACAAAAAAAAGATAGTGTTAGTTGCTCAGTCGTGTCCAACTCTTTGCTACCCTATGGACTGTAGTCTTCCGGCTCCTCTATCCATGGAATTTTCCAGGCAAGTATACTGAAGTGGGTTGCCATTACCTTCTCCAGGGGATCTTCCTGACCCAGGGATCAAACCCAGGTCTCCTACATTGCAGGTAGATTCTTTACCATCTGAGCCACCAGGGAAGCCCCACTTTCACAAAAGACCTACATTAATACATATCTTCACTAACTAAAAGAAATACAAAGATGATTTTTGCTTTTACGAAAAAAAGTGAAAATAGTGGTCAGTTTGTTTTGCCCCAAGCTGTTACAGAGGCCTCGACAGTGACTCTCCCAAGTTCCTTCCCTGGGAACTACCCCTAGCATCTCAGCATCAAGCCACCATAGCTTTGAACCGTGTCAAGGAGGCTCTCTGCTTTATCTTGATTTATTTTGTGCATGCTTTAGCAAGATGGGTCTTAAGGTAATTGCTTCTTCACTTTCGTTTTATGGAAGGGTTCAACTCAACTCTCTACTTTTGAATAATGGAGAAACCTGTATTTATTTATGCTTTAGGTAAATAACTATTCTTATTGTGGTGTGACAACAAACTAAAGGATATTTCCTGCTTCTTAAGCGTTTACTTGAAACAAATTCCCTTCAATGCAATATCCCAAGTTTGGTACTATACATTTTGGAAAATATTATCAAAAAAAAATGAAAATAACAGTACTGAAAATGGTAAGTGCTGTAACATTTTTATTATTTCTTCCTTCAGTGTATCTGCTTTTATTTTTTTGTTTATATACAATATATATAAATTGGCTTTATAATTCATGTTTCTGGTATGCATTAAATAAATCCAAATAAAGGAGGGTTTTATAAATCAATATACTATATTTTCTTATCTATGTTCCCTAATGGCTGTATATGTTGTGGAGAAAGGCAAAGATAATAATCATTTTGTGGAAATTATAATTTGTAATATAGAAGGAATATGGGTTTTATATTTTTAAACTTATGGCCTCTTTTTAAAAGTCAAACATTATATAGCAGAATTAATTTAATCAGCACCCTAGAAGCAAATTGAAAAAGTAGATATTTGTTAATATGCATCCAAAAATAAATATAAAACTTACACTTCTGCCAATTTCTTGTATTTTTTCCACTGTTTTAAGGTACTCAAGAAACTGATTTTTCAGAGACTAATCTTCTGTCTATAGCCATGTTTTCCATGTGAAAATAATTTTTATGTGGAAAAAGAAAGTTTAATTATGCAACATTTGAATTCATCAAAGTGGCTTCTTGGCTTGTTAAAACATACACAGGCATGTATGCACCCTCATGTTAAAGATTAGTAAAAATACAGGGCCAAGATATTTTTAAGAAGTCCCACAGCTGAAAGATACTGTAGAAAGGGCTCTTAATCATATCATGGGCCCTTTTCCCTATGTCATGGTGGAATTTCCACCTTTTCAACTGCCTTAAGCAAGACATGTACCTGTTCTCCATGTACATCTACTGTTGAAGACCAGCCAGGTTCCCTGCTGCCACTGGAAGTTCACTAATCCTGAACCACTGCCTTATTCCCCTACCCTGGGGTCTTGCAGTTACTGAGGCTTCAGTAATGACAGTGAGTGGAAAACAGGAGTCTTCACGGACCCAGGTCCTTCACCTCCACGATGATACCCTTCTGGGCCACCCTGGAGATAAAACACATGAGGTCCCTTTACTTAACTGTCATCTGCCATCACCTAATGTTTTTTGTGACTCTGGTTGATTCTTTTAATGTTAGCAGACACTAGATGCTTTTAATATTGCCTGGAGAATTCCATAGACACTGGAGCCTGGTGGGCTCAGTCCACGGATTCCCAGAGTCAGACAGGACTGAGCAACTAACACACTGCCAATGTTGGCTGGGAAAACTAATAAGAAAGAAATTTGTCCCAGTGAAAACACCTGACAAAAAAAATAATATTTTAAGTAGATGTCATTGCACCAGGGGACTGTTTTGATTTTGTAAACTCTTTAAGGGAACAGAGGTACCAGCCTTTGTTAGCACTGCTTCTATAAGTCTGTTTTAGTCTCATTGATGGTTATTTTTCTCGATTCCTATGTAAATACAATCCTTAGAGAATTAATTATTTATGTTTTGCTTTATGAGGATAAAAGGGTTATTTTTACATGACTTGACTTTTACCAATTCCTATACTCTAATTCTAACGTCTGTTAATCTAGAATTCAAAAATCTCTCCTATTATCCTTGTAAATGATTCCCACTTGCTTTTTTCACTTTTACTCATTCAAATATTCCCTTATCTTCATTTGATAAAAAACTATCGACCCACCCACCTTCAAAAATAAAATAAATAGATTACTTTCTGAGACTCTACAGAGCACAGAAGTGAATATTTTAATTTATTACTGACAATTCCATAATGAAGGTAAAATGTGTATGTTCCCATTACAGAATAGGATATTGTGCTTTTCTGAGACTGCACAGCTATAAGTTATGGTGCTAAGAGAGCAAGTACCATGCTGTCCAGAGTAATACTGATCCCCTTCTATGTTCCCTCAAACCAGCCTCTCAAAACTCCAGCATGAGCCCATATTTAAAATCAGCCTTCCTTAGTGCATAGAGAAGCCTAGTTCCATAGTCACAGTTCCCAGTGATCAGTCAGCCTCTACAGGAGAAATGCTCGTACTTTCCACTGATGTTCCCATGGATGTGTGTGTGTGTACGCACACACACACACACACACACAAACACTCATGTGAAAAAGAGGGAGAGAGAACTTGTTTTTATATAATTCACGTGTATTGGCAGGAATTCAAGAAGCACCAAAAAAGATGGGGAAAGACCTCTTTTTCTTTATTGCCAGAGGAAAAATATCATCCATGTTACCTTTAAGCCTGTATGAACATGACAATGTTAAACTCCCCCTGCCCTTTTTCTAACATGCATTCCATTAGGCCATCTTAAAATTTATTCTAACTACAGCACTATACTTTGAGGCATTATTGTGTATTTGTAATTAAAGGGTTTACTGCTTTGGCAATTATAGGGAGAATCTGAGCAAAAAACTATATTCTACAGAAGACACAAATTATAGTAGTGACCACTTGTACGTTGATTTAATCTAGACCTCAAGAAGACCAACAGACTTTAAAATATCAAACTTTTTTTGCATAGTAAGGAAGATCAAATATGCACTGTATACAATAAAATCTGAGAAGATGTTAGTATAATGTTGGCAAACTATAGCTATGATAGTGACAGGATATAGCTACTATTTGTAAGAATAGGTTCTATATTCTTTTAATTCGTTTATTTTTATTGGGTTCTATGCAGCTTGTCATCAGCAGAATATCAGTAAATGGTAAGAAAATGACATCTTGCCATATAATTAAGTGTCATTCTAAATTCTACTCATTGCTAGATGGAATTCTTTCACACTGGAAAGCATTTAATAGCATCTCCTTGATCTGTGTGTAAGAAAATGTGGCATTGAGTAGCTTATCCAAGAAAACATACATAACAAGTATCTGAGCCAGACCTAAACCAGGACTTCTGATTTCAAATCCTGAGTGCTTTCCCACTGCAGCTGCTGCTGCTAAGTCACTTCAGTCGTGTCAGACTCTGTGCGACCCCATTGATGGAAGCCCACCAGGCTTCCCCGTCCCTGGGATTCTCCAGGTAAGAACACTGGAGTGGGTTGCCATTTCCTTCTCCAGTGCATGAAAGTGAAAAGTGAAAGTGAAGTTGTTCAGTTGTGTCCAACTCTTAGCAACCCCATGGACTGCAGCCCACCAGGCTCCTCCGTCCATGGGATTTTCCAGGCAAGAGCAGGCTCATGTAAAACTTCAAGATACACATTTCAAACAGGATATGCAATTTGGAAAATTTACTTTAAATTATAACCTCATGCTCTGATTACTTTCCATCAGTATTTATCTTTGTATGTTTCTCTGTCCTGAGCGTTGCCTCTTTTGGATCACTGTTATCTGATTTTTCTAAGCATTCCTGTGTCTTTCACTCTATCTCTATAAAGCCTTTCCACTTTTAGACCTTATCTCTACTTTTATTTTATTCTAAGATTTTTTTTTTCTTTTTTGCTTTTCGGAAAATTTTAAGTAACCTGGCTTTATTATCAAGAACTTGGATGCTTCTTACATATTCCAGATACTTAGAATTATCTTTGAACTTGATTTTCTCTTTATAATTTTTATCAAGTTACCTAAGCCCTTTAATCCTTGTGAATATCTGTTCTGAAATTTTCTTTGTAGGCTGTGAGAATCCTGTAGGCAAAAAAAAAGGTGGGGGTGGGGATGAGTGTGGTTAGGATAAAGAACAAGACTCTGGCATGTAATCAATAGGATTCAGTGGATAAGCAGAATTTCCGATTGTTATATCAGTTTTAAACCAAGTTATGTGTTGCCCAGTTCTGGAAGTTTCATTCTTCCAACATGTTTGAACTATTCTCTGGCACAGAAGTCAGTGCTTTGAGATCAGAACAAAAACCAGCAGAGTTTATGGTGTGGTAGTCTCAGATCCCCAGAGATTCTGACAGAGACACACAGCACTTAAAAGGCAAAGGATTTGCTCCACTGGATGTATTAAGGCTTATAAATATAATATTACCATGCAAAGATAGCCAGTATTTTAGATTTTGATACTTTAGCTGTTTCAGAATTAGAAATAGTGAAGAATTTTGAAAGAGACAAAGCCAAGTTCAAATTCTATTAACACTAGAGCCATTGCTTACTAGCCTTGTCTCCTTAAAGCTTTGTTTAACTTTCTGAGCCTCATCTGTAAACGTTCAAGGATTGTTTTGGCAAAATAATTTATACAAAGTGCCAGCATGTAATGGGTTCCCAGTGAGTGATATGATGATGATGATGGTGACAATTACAATGACAATGATGATGTTACTGAGATCTCTCATTGATTAAAGGAGGAGGGAGAGAAAACCAAGCTTTGGGGTATATCTTAATAGCATATATGACTAATGTAAAATAACTTCTAACTGAAAATTGTAATGGGAAACAATTTAGAAATGAGATTGGTGTTTCAGTAAATAAGTTTTCTAGGAAAATAAAAGAAATTTGCTCTTAAAAGAAGATCCCAGGCATGAATATGATAAACCTAAAAATATGTATATTTGGCTTTGATGTAATAAATAATTGAAAAAAGCAATTTATGGAACTTTACTGAAATTTATTAGTTTGTTAAAATGTTTTCCCCAAAGTCTTTCATTTTGTAACATATGATTTAAAAAACATAAAATCTCTTTTTTAATAATTCACCATTTGAAGTAAATGGGAATTAAGCAGAGTTTGAAGCAATTTGAATTTACTTCACAATGCAGTTTCCAGAGAGTTATTTGTCAAGTTTCATCCTACCACGTCTTATTGTCTTGATGAGTTTAAATAGCAGATACTCCAGGGAGAATCTGAGTTCTTGTAAGAAAAGACATTCACATCCTCTGCGTTATGATTCATACATAGAAATGCTTATCCTCAGAGACAATTTTAGAATAAACAAAAAATCAGACTAAGGCAAGCAGGACAGCAAGCTCTTGTGGGAGACCAAACCAGTGAAACTCTCTGGCAAAGCTTTTTTAGATTTTTTAGTTATCAAAGCAAAGTTCTCTAGTGTTTCAGTGGGTCCCTTGTCTTGTTTATTTTGCTTAGTTAAAAGCCAGAGGTAACCCTACCAGCAATGGCACCCCACTCCAGTACTCCGGCCTGGAAAATCCCATGGATGGAGGAGCCTGGTAGGCTGCAGTCCATGGGGTCGCCGAGGGTCGGACATGACTGAGCGACTTCACTTTCACTTTTCACTTTCATTCATTGGAGAAGGAAATGGCAACCCACTCCAGTGTTCTTGCCTGGAGAATCCCAGGGACGGGGGAGCCAGGTGGGCTGCTGTCTATGGAATCACACAGAGTGGACACGACTGAAGCGACTTAGCAGCAGCAGCAATCCTACCAGCAGCCAGGCATCTCCCTATGTGTTCAGTGTCTCACTCACGTTCCAGGGAAGAAGGGCCTTGGACCAGAGAGTCAGGGCTGGGGGTGGGGACCCTCTTGTACCCCTCCTTGATTCGACTTAGAATGGCTATCCCCAAGGTTGACACTAAAAAGAATGACAGATGACCTGTTCTGTTTGCTAAACCTAATGCTGTTATTCCTGTTATCCTGTATTTTTAATTTAAGAAGTTTTTAAATAATTATTCAAATCCAACAACATATTCCTACAACCGGAAGTAGTGGACATTTTAATACAAACTGCAGTAAAGAGGTCTATTCTAGCTCCTTCACATGGGTCTTAAGTGTTGAATAGCAGCCTCCAAATTATTATTTCCTCTATCCCCACACACTTCTCTCTCTTGGTGCACTGCCCAGGTAGGCAGCCAGTACTAACTATCCAGTAACATGGCTTGTCGGGCCATGTAGAATAACATTTTCTTCCAAGCCGTGTAATCTTGCTCCTGCACATCTAAAGCTCCACCTCCAGCACATCGTGTCTCTTGGGAAAGCCACAGAGCCTCCGTGGCCAAGAGGCTTTTCTAAACCAAGACGAAGACGATGTGAAATTTCTGTTTGCTTATAGGCCACTGAACATATTCACACATTCCAGAAATTCTGCAGAAAATGAAAAGATGAAGTTTCCTCTGAATTACAAGCCAAATGTCTCCTCAAAGCTAATTTTCCTGGGTTGTTATGTTACATATGTTTGTAAAGACTGTGTTATGGGAATTAATTTATACATACCTCTGCTATCAAATTCAGTAGGTGTTATATTTCTTATGTGAACAAACGCAGAACTTTACATTTATTTGCATATTCTCTGCTCGGTATCTTGGTTTTACACATATATTGAATTCTCGTCTTTATATTTAGCCCTACACTCAGTCTTATTTTAGACATGAAAACAGAAGTCCAGAAAAATAAGTTATCACATTAAAATTATGGTTTTGATTGGATGCTACGAATGATGCTTTAAATGTGATCTTTGAAGATGTCTCACCCTGAAACTGTTTTGTTTTGTTTTTTCTTCTTTTTCTTCAATTGCCAGTGATTTCTTGTAAGTGATACATAGGTAAAGGTCATGTTATTTGGGTTACTGAGTTCTTGAGGGAAAGGTGGCAGATGGAAAAATACTGTGTTGTTTTGGTCTTCATAGGCCAGCTGCAGAGTGAAAAAGGAGAAGGGAAAATTACTATTGTCCTGACATGCAAATCAGTAATTGGTAATGTTTTGGTTCTATTGTGGGCTTCCCAGGTGGCACTAGTCTTAAAGAACCCGCCTGCCAAACCAAGAGACTTAAGAGATGCGAATTCAGTCCCTGAGATGGGAAGATCCCCTGGAGGAGGGCGTGGCAACCCACTCCAGTATTCTTGTCAGAGAATCCTATGGACAGAGGAGCCTGGCGAGTTACAGTCCAGGGGTTCACAAAGAGTCAGACACGACTGAAGAGAATTAGTGCACACACATGGTTCTGCTCTACAGAATTCAGGGGACACTGAGCATCTCATGTACTGTTCCAACTAACTTGGTAGCTTCCTCATCTTTGCTCAACTTTCTCTTTACCTCGTATACAGATTTATTTGTAAAATTATTAATATGTGAATTTATTTGCATATTCTCTTCTAGGTACCTTTATGCAAAGTATACCCCACCCTGTGACTTAGAGTACTCTGGGACAGGCCTCCCAGCCCATCACATTTGTATGAACAGAATCACATTTATCATCCTGCAGCAAATACAGCTTAAAAGAACACATTCTTCATTGCTGTGATTGGTGGTAGTTTAGTCACTAAGCCATGTCGGACTCTTGCAACCCTATAGACTGTAGCCTGCCAGGCTCATCTGTCCATGGGATTTTCCAGGCAAGAATACTGGAATGGGTTGCCATTTCCTTCTCCAGGGAATCTTCCCAACCCAGGAATTGAACCCAGATCTCCTGCACTGCCGGCAGATTCTTTACCGACTGAACTAGGAGGGAAGCCCAGAGGTGTGAGTAACCTTTTCCCAATTTACTAACCTAATGAATCAAGATGTCCGTACCACTGAATGTCTTCTGGTACAGAGCACACGTGTTTGCTTCCTTTTTCTTTCAATTCCTGCAAATTTTAGCTATCTATAATTTTTTTCTGCCCCCATTCAACTCAACAAATATAAATGCCACATTTCACAGATGAACGTATGTAAAACACATTCGCTATGCTCTCAAACACCAGTATCACAGGCCTCCAGGCAGTGAAAGTGAAATCCCTCAGTCGTTTCCGACTCTTTGCTACCCCATGGATTGCAGCCCTTATAAGAGGCTCCTCTGTCCACGGGATTTTTCAGGCGAGAATACTGGAGTGGGTTGCCATTTCCTTCTCCAGGAAATCTTCCCGACTCGGGGATCAAACCCCAGTCTCCCGCATCGTAGACAGACGTTTTACCGTCTGAGCCACCAGGGTGAAGTAGACGGTTTCTGGTTTTATTTCTCTCCTGGTGGAAGCCTGTGTGAAGCCACAGGACTCCTTATCCCATTCTCCTTCAGCTTCCGGGAATACAATGATAGCTGAGCTTACTGCAGCACGTTGGTGGCTGGACCTGAGTTGCAGGGAAACAGAGGTCTCGGGGAGGAGACGGGAAAGGTTGAGAATTGCCTTCCTGTCCTGCTGTCACCCTAACTTTTAAGGAAAAGTCCTTTGCAGTCAGTTTCCTAGGCATTGCTTAATTTCTCCTCCCAGTTTAAATGGTTCTTGGGTCAGTAACTGACCTTCCATGCACAAAACAGGATTGAGAAATCACCTTCTGAGAGCCAGGCTAAGCAAGGCTCCATATCCATGGTGCTGTCCTGAAGCAGTGGACACAGGGAGAAGGACAGAAAACATTAGGTCGCTAGTCCCAGGCCACTAAGACCATCTTGGCTTCTGCATATCTTGAGAATCAGAAAATCTGCATAGTTTTTTATTCAGTAGAGGAACTCACAAGATTACCAATAAAATAAACACAATTTTTATATTTTCTAAGTGTCTACAGAAAAGTAAAAATTATCCATTTCTGCAACCAAAATATGTAAATGGCATCTGATATCCGACTTCCTTATTTTTATGCAAGTTTTAATTCAGAAGCTCAACTTGTTTGAAAGGATTTTAAGGCCAAAACAATACAGCAGTTTCAGCCTTCTGACATAGTGTTTGTAACCAGAGAAATCAGCAAAGCCAGAAGCTTTCTGCTGTGAGCACTTTTGTTTCTCCTCTTTTGTTTTATTAACCTCTCCACAGCTGGTGCAGTTGAAAACACTCTTTCATCACATGCTTAGCAGAAGTTCAAGTGTAGCTGAGAATGCAGCCAAGAATCTGTCTGCTGGACTCACTCTCAGAATGTCATGTTTCACTTCTAACCTAACTCCTATCTGATACAGCTGACGGAAACAGACAAAGAAAATCCATAACAGGAAAAGCTCTCCCTGGATCCTCTCAAAATGATTATTCCCAAAGAATAATCGAGGACAAGTTATGTCTAGCAAAGTAGTAATATTTTCACATTCATATATGAATTCAAAATTCACAGGGTTTTTTGCTTGTCTACTCTTTTATTGATGTAGTAAATAAATAATCTACAAATCACAGAGCTGCTGGATTATGAAGCAATAATACACTCTTGTCTGATACAACTTAGGATTTACAGAGCAAAATAAAAATTAAAGTAGAATAAAAAGTTTACCAGATTTCTTCTTTCCTGTTTTATTTTAATAAAGTACTTTACATTCCTAATCTTTGCCCTTAACATCTATTTTTTTGTAATCTAGTGAGTATTCATGATGATTGGTTAATATTTAGGTAGATAGGTTTATTTGTTATTGCTGCAGGGTGGTTATATTGGCTGCTAGGATGTTTTCTATAAAATGTGATGAGTACTCAAGTTCCTTTTCTTGGAGAAAGGATACATTTTCAGCAGCATTTCCCAAACTGCATGATTCAGGTTAAAAAAATTGCCTCTATTATAAGGGAAATATTTTACCTTCTTCTCTTATGTCTTCATAACTTTTCAAATATTTCCATTTTAGTGAATCATTGATGGGATCATCTCCCAAATGTAGGTACTTATACTTCTTCTACTGTGATATTCACAAATACAATGATGGAAATTAAATATCTCCTAACACTTGAAAAATGGTGATACCAAAGTGATGCCAAAGTACATATCTGGTTTATTCATTCAATCAAAAGATAAATATTTATTAAGAGGCCACTGTGTGCTCAGCACTGTTGTAGGTGGTCCTGGGGATACTGTCACGAACATGGGAGATAATCCAAGTGCGGAGAGTGAGACAGAAACTAAAAATACAAACACAATTGGTAGCAAAGAATTCCAGGCAGAGAACTAAAATAGGGTGGTGAGAGAGAACAAGTGGCAAAGCTCCTTAATGTTGAGTGGTCAGGAGAGTTGCCCTCTGAAAGAGTGCAATTACAACTCAGTTCTCCCCAAGGTCAGAAAAAGACAACCATGTGAGGATTCCAGAAGAAATATCTAGTTCAAAGACTTTGAGTAGAGGAATCCAAAAAGATCTGAAAGGCTGAAATTTTGGTTTTTATTGTAAGGGTAATGGAAAGCCCTTTAGGGGATTCCAAACAGGGGAATAACACTATTTGATTATTGCATTTAAATCATCACTTGAGAAATTAGGCAGATAGTGGAAACTAAGAGGCCCTGGGAACAATGATGGTAGCCTAGACTAAGGGGTAGCTGCCATTTGACTGTCACACACAGATAAAGTCATTATATAATGATTAGTTATTAAAATATAGAAATGCTTCCCTAAGAGTTAATAAACACAGCCTTTATCCTGTGTCCCTTGAATGCGCCACCTTCCTGCCCCAGCCTTCCTATCTTCTCTCTCAGGACCTCCAAACTGCCTCATGATGCAGTAATGAAAGAATGAAGATACGGCATAGAGGGGAACTTATAGGACTTCAGTATCCCAGCTAATGGTCCGAACTCCTGCCATTTGTATTGTTAAATATTTTGAATGTCACTGCTTATGTAGGAATGGAAATGCTCATTTCACAAACATTTGTTTGTGCATCTATGAAATAACAGATATTCTCCTAGGCCCTAGGAATGCTAGCCCTAAATGAAATAACCAAAATCCTTGTACCGTAAAGAAGTTAACAGATTCTGGTTATGTTTTAGAAATAAAGTCATCAGGATCTGCCAATGGACTTGATGTGGGGGAAAGAAAAGGAGAGAAATTTTCCCAAGTTTGTTCCTCAAGCAATTGGTAGATGATGGTGCTATTTATCTCGATTGGGAAAGTGAGAAGGAAGAGGTTTATGATGAAAAACCTTTCTTATGCTCCAAAGCAGATCTAAATTCACAGAAACATATGGAAAAGCCAATGAGAAATCTTTGAAAATAACACTGAGTCACTTATTCAGCTATCAGCAAATTCTTTATCTATAAACCTGGAACACTAACATCTATCACATATACATACTTCAGACAGTTGCGATAATGATCCAACATGTTAAAAGATATGAAGTTTTTGTTGTCTCTATAAAACTGTAGGTCATTATCACTAAAACACATTAAGAACTTCACACAGATTTCTGAGAACTGTCAATCTTAGTTTTTCAATTCTCTCTCTAGATAGGAATGTAGAGACGCCAAGGAAGAACATGGAAATGCTGGTAGGTATCAGCAATTAAAAGCTCCTAAAAGTTAAGAAATTGTGTAGGGATGGTCTGTATATTAATTTTTGGCCATTTCAGGGGTGGTGTCTCAATGAATCATTTTCCTAGCATTATTGAAAAACTACCAATTTTGATGTCATTTTATATTAGATAAATAGTATCCATTGCAATTAAACTATCTTATCTAATTACAAAAATCAAGATCAGGAGGAATAAGGAGTAATGTAATTCACATGCTTCATTCATGCTTTGCACATGTTGGATCTGCGTCTGCAAGACATGGATCATTTATGCACTGCTTATCTTCTGGAGTTGTGGAAAGAATCAAATGGAATAGTGTATGTGAGCATGCTCTTCAAATGTTTGTTGTTATTACACCAACAGGACATAGAGCATATAGTGGAAAAAAACTATTGCAGGCTACAAAGAGTTGGTTATTTGTTTAATATCTTCTTACTTTACCCCATGGAAACCACAGCATCTTGTATTTATTCCAAAGCATTTACCATCCTTCCCTGGATTAAATGAATTATTATTGAAGACAGCAGATGACAAGAATATCATGTGTCTAATTTACTGTACCTAGAGGCTTAAGTTCAAAGCTTTGGCACAATTCCTAAGGTACTTTGCACCCTCCACACCAAACCAAACAACCCTTAAAAATTTCAGTAGTTCAAATTCTCTGCCAATATTTCTCAGCTGATGCTTTTTCTGTCTCTTTAAGAAATGAATCACTTAACTTTCTGAAGCTTAATAAAAATTAGACAACATGCTATTGTAGTGATTAAAAACATGAGAATTGGAGTCAAGGTTACTGGGGGTCAGAAATCTGATCATGTGACTGACCTTAGACAAGTTACTTAAGCAATTTTGTGCCTATGCAAGATGGGAAAATTGACAATACCCATTTCTAGGGTTGTCTTGAGGAATGAATAGGTTATTAGATGTAAAATTCTTAGAACAGCATTTGGCCATAGTATAAATTCAATGAATGTTAGATATTATTATGACTTCAGAATATGGCATGGAATCTGAAAAACTGGGGTAGAAATATTCATGTAACTATATCCTAATACTAGTGTGTATAAAAATATTATAAACTATCTTTGTCACTAAATCAGTCAAAATCTAGAGCTTGATTTGAAAGCTGATGTATAAAATTCACTGATGAAAAAAACATTTGTGGGATAACTCACCATGTGCCAGAGACTGTGATGACCCAGGGAGTATAAATGCAAACATGTGCAGACCCTTCCTCAAGTAATTCATACTGTAGTGAGAAGATCTGATCAGAAATGAGTGAGGACATCATTTGTTGATGCCCACCTGGTTCTAAATCTGTGTACTTAACAACGCAATGTGAAACGTGCTGGAACAGAGAGGCACACAGGTTTGCGGAATTGTGAGCAGGTTGCAGAGCTGGGAGGAGCCTTTCTACAGGACTCTGAAAGAAGGAGGAGCTTGAAACTGACCCAGGATAGCAGACAAAGCAGATCAGAAAGCACTTCTAAGAAGATATGATTCTAGATATGAGTTTTAAAGGATAAGAAGGAGCTAACTAGGTAGATGAAATTGGTGAAGAAGGGATAGGTATTTCCAGGTGCATAAACAAGTATATACATAGAAATATAAGACAGCAGGACCTAATCTGAGAATCTGTGTAATTAAATGTAGCCAAAATGAAGAGTGTATTCTTCATTTCTTCAAGAGTGTATTCTGGAGGCATGGAAGGACTTGAGAATAGAGAGTTTCTCAAGGGTCCAATCATGGAGAGTGGATTATATGAGGACTGGAAGTGTGATCTTCATGCTGAAGGTAATGGTATGCCTTTGAAGGGTTTGAGCAAAGGAACATCGAAATCAGATGTGTTTTCAAAATATCTCACAGCATCCCCATTCCACCCTTAGATTTCTATTTCTTTTTCCCTGCTCTATTCTCCTCCATAATGCTTATCACCACGTGATATATTATGTGATTTGTGGGTTGTGGGCTTCCCTGGTGTCTCAGATGGTAAAGAATCTGCCTGCAATGCAAGAGACCCAGGTTTGATCCCTGGGTCAGGAAGATCCCCTGGAGAGGGCAATGGCTCTCCATTGCAGTATTCTTGCCTGGAGAATCCCATGGTCAGAGGACCTGACGAACCACAATCCATGGGGTCACAAAGAGTCAGACACTGAGCAGCTAACACTTTCACTTTTCCTTTCTTTCAGTCCCCTCTTGCCATAATGCAAGTTCCATAAAAAGGAAGGTAGGTAAGTTCTTGTCTTGCCTTAAACATTCATTAAATAAGTAGCAGATGGAGAAAACTGCATACAACTTTTCACTTTTAGACTCACGCATTTACTCGGTTGTCTCTTCTCTTGGGGCAACTTCTTTTGGTGGAGTAGCCAACATGCTTTAAAGATGAGGATTAAAATTTTAATAGACTCTCCTGGTAACTTCTTTCAATTGGCATGAAGGAAAGTCACTTAAACACCACTGATTCATTCTAATTTCTTTTTCAATAAAAGAGGCTTGGTGTCTAGAATTATGCAAAATAAATGTCAAAGGCCAAATGTTTTTATAAACAGGTAGAAATAGCACAGCAGAATAGCTTTATTTGACAACATTTTCTTTACCCACCCAAATAATATTTATGAAGGTTTATTATTTCTATGTTTTTTTTTTCACTTAAATGAGTTTAGGAAGAAATGTAACACACTGAATACTGAATTCACACCTCTTACAATAAGAATGCTTTAATGGTCTATAACTCCATAAATTTATATTAAATTCCTTAAAATAGATAGATATTTGAATATTCAAATAATTAGTTAATTACACTTAATAAAGTTTTAACTTGGGCAATTCAAGGGTCCCAAATAAGACCCACCAAGTTTTCCAAAATTAAACAAATGCTCACTTGTTTCATCATGTGTCTTTACAAGTTGGGAAATAGTTCATTGGGGTTTCACTGTGCATCACAGGTCCAAGTTGCATTGGGACCTACTTACTTCCTGCCTTTGATCACCACTCTTATCCCCTGACTCATTTTGAGTAGGAAAGTTCCATGCTTGATTCTGTCAACCCACATCCCACAGTCCTAAAAGCACAGGATGTAATTATCCCTTGCCAGCTCCAGAGCATTTTATTCTGCTCATGTCTCTCACTCTTTGACAGCTTCCAAGACCCTCTGTTTGGTTGTGTCCTTTGAGAGAAGCCAGCTGGGCCCTCCCTGACCTGCCACGTTGACAGACCCTGGTGTCTGCTGTGCTTGCACCTACTAGGTTTCATTTTACCAAGCTGAAATTTGGTAAACCCCAGTGAGGTGCCCTGCATCATCAGTTCAAAGCAGTCCCCTACTAATTATTGCTGTTATTTACTTAATATTTAAGGAGGTACACAAGCTTATATTCTTTGGGAAATATCTTGGCTGGAAGGTGGTCTTCAAGGTCTAAAATTCAATTGCTTACTATGACTCAGAAGCAATTACTATTCCCACCCAAAAGAAAACTTCTGAAATAACCGTCCTTTAATAAAAAAAAAAATAGGAAAAATTGTCATTTTTAAAAGTCAAGCATTTAAAAATTACTGAAAGACTTTAAAACATATGCGTCTTAAATGTTGAATGAGATAATTAAGTGCTTAAACCCAATCTTGAAAATTAAAAACAATAAAAGAAAAGAGAGAAAGGGAAAAGATTGGGGGCAAAAGTAGAATTCCAAAAAATAAAGGAAATGTGCTTTGTATCTTAAGTGATCTTAAATGGTTAAGCTGATGTTACCTTTTGAACTAGAAACTATGAAATGTCTGAGATATTTACTTGTAAGTTGATGTGTTAGCTGGCCCCAGTTTCAAAATGCTACGAGAAGACATGAGATGCCTGAATCGGAGACAAAAGACTTCATGACTCACAGCATAGCAGGTAGCATGGACTTTGTGTTTATTTTGGATCACCTTGTGCCCAAGTCCCATGGGAATGATGTAGGTGGCTGCTGCACGCATAGTGAGTCTGTATCACAGCTGAGGAATCCAAGCTTAAGAAAACCCCAATCTTATAAGGAGTTGCTAATAAATCTTAGTTAGTTAGTCTCTTATTTCACTGAGAAAATAGAACCAGTTAGAAGAAAACTGTAATTTATAGCCACCAAATTTACCAACCTACTTACTTACACCTGTAGTCTTTGTCTTCCCTCCTATTAAACTGAGTTAACTCCTCATTTTTTCTTCTAAGACAATTTTTTTACTCCAGATTTTTCCTGGTTCACCTTCTTCAGGGACTTTTTTCTTAAAATTTTCTCCTTTTTTTATCCTGCACCATCAATCCTCTTCTTGTTATTGGCTTATTCTTATCATTGTTAGTAGGCTACACTTCAATATAAAATAAAAAGATTTTTTTAAAGTTATCTGAGCTTTCAAAGGACCCTCCTTGTTTAAGTTTCTGTTAAACTGAGGAGCTATCTCATACTGCTACTGCTGCTAAGTCGCTTCAGTCATGTCCGACTCTGTGCGACCCCATAGACGACAGCCCACCAGGCTCCCCTGTCCCTGGGATTCTCCAGGCAAGAACACTGGAGTGGGTTGCCGTTTCCTTCTCCAGCTATCTCATACAGCCACACACACATAAAGAAAACAAATATATACATATAAGACATGCCTGTTGTGCTTACTCAAGACTCAAATTTCAAGACTGATCAACACAATCGGTTAAAATGTGAAATGTGACAAACAATAAAATATGTTTTTTTAATCATTGGAGAACCACTGCTTTAGGAGACAGTTAAAATAAGTTAATGAAGACATTGAGACCCTGAGCTAGATAAACAACAGGCAACTTTCTAGAGCAACACTTAAACTACAATGGCCTCCCTTCTAGAAAAATGCTTAGATTTGGGCGACCCAGGTTATGATGTTTTCCCAGACTTTGAAATCTTTTTCACACAGTCTAACAAGAAACTTGGAGGCATGACTTGCCAATATTTGATCAAAAATAAATGTGCTGTTTTCAGATAGGTCCTTCAGGGTTGGCTGATATTAGTCCACCATGTAACAGTTATGGGAGAGAGCAAGAAATCTTGACTTACGCACAGCGCTGCCGCCAACATAAGCAGTGCCGAAAACCAAGGAAATTTAAAGCACATGGCTTATTGTCAGGTTTAACTTGTTTTACAAACCCAAACAGTCATCCAACTTCAAAAAACCCATTTCTGTTTTGATAACTAATGTTTAACCATAAAAACAAAAGAAATGCATTTTTGCATATAAATATATGGTAATTAAAATTTTTGCCAAAGAATTTCCAATGCCTGATGTGGGAAATCTTTAGAGGAAGTGATGAAAGTGACAGAGAATCATCACAGAGAAATGTTAACAAAGCAGTATCAGTAAGGAACTAAGACACCATCTAATTTCTAGACTAGAGATATACATATATGGACATGAAATACAAGGTGATATTGTCAGCATACTGTCTCTTTCTACAGACCTTCTATACTGCTCTCCTTACTTAAACTGTATAAATCTTTGGTTGAATACAGACTTGGAGCATGAAGAAGACTTGGATTCAGATCTTAAACCTGCCACTTGCTAAATGGCATGCTCCCTCACAGGAATGTTTTGAAGACGGTGTCTGGCATTCTTGGAACTCCTGCCACTCCATCATTTGGCTCTGACTGTATCCTATCAGGGTGCTATCAAGTTAAATATTAGAATTGTTTATCTCTGGCCATTAGGCTGCAAGCTCTGTGTGAGCAAGAAGCCTGTCCATCATGTGCCACATCATATCCTCAACGCTGCATGATCCCTGGCTCTTAATAGCCACTTATTTGTTGAATGAATTAATAAGATGAATGAGTGACATATTAGCATTGCTTCTCAGCCTTTTCGTTCCTTTCAAAGCCCACTTGAAACCATCTTTACATGAATTTTTTCTATACTGACACGACCACTGTATTTTTTATTATTGTTCAAAACTACTTGGGGTTCATTATTGAGGTATTGGTTTGGACACTTGGACCTATCCATGTGAGCCATTCTACTTTAGTAGGAAAATCAAGTTGTTGACTTTGAAAATCAGGAGCAGAGCATTTAAAATAACATGCCAAAAAAAAAAAAAAATCATTTCACTACCAGGTTAGGAAAAGAAATTGAAAAAAGATAGCATTTTGCTCTGGGACATTTTCAAAGTTTTTTCTTTTTGAGCTTAATGTCAATCTCCAGTATTGTTGAGAGTGTAAAGAAATCCACCCTGAATGGAGTCTATGAGTGTGATAATTATGGTGAACATCTTTATAGTTTCTACTAAAAGCCTTACCAATGTTCACTCACCCTCTTTACTCAGGAATGTTGCTTTCTTGACTTATTCTAAGAAAATATTTCAAGAGGCACTTAAAGATTTCTGTGTGGGAATATTATATGTAAAACTGTTGGTTGAAAATAAAGTAAAAGTGTAATAATGGAAAAAAAATCATGAAGAAATGTTAAGTGAAAATGAAGTGAGATAATTATAAATATATATTTGTATAAAAATGTATACATTTTACATAATATGTTTATATTTTAATATTATATATATGTAAATAAGACTAGAATAAAATATAAGATTTTATGAGATTATGCTATAGTAATAAATAATCCTAAAACTTAGTGGCATAACAATGAAAGTTAAATTTTTGCTCATTTCATGTCAACTGAGAATTAGCTGTAACTCTCCTTCATGTGATCTCTTTGTCCTACTATTTATTCTTAAATGACAACCCTTCTTTGGTACTTCGTCTTTTTCGTAACAAACAGAAAAGAGCCAAGGAGAAGTAGCACATCCTTTCCATTCATATTCATTGACCAAAACAAGTCCTGTGGATAACACTGGCTTCACTGGGGCTAGAGGAATAATCTCTTTCAGAGAAAGAAATTTCCACACATCACAGGGGAAAGCAGTGAACACTGGAAAAAATAATATAATTTACCATAGGAATCATTGTCTCATGTGGTGAAATTAGGGCTAATTTTTGTTTTCTTCTTCAAACTCCTATATATGTTAGTTTGGGGTTTTTTTTCCCCCAATAATGGATGTGTTACTTTTAAAAGCAGAAAAAAAAAATCACACACAGAAAGAAATCCGTGGTATAATACCACATGGTTCACCATCCACTTAACTTCCTCCTGATTGAGTTATTCTCTGTGGTCAAGTGAATTCTGATGTATCGTTGACTACGGGTGTTGATCTGGTTGGTCTGCCATTTATTCTCAATGAGTCATATGTAGACTTCCTTTCAACACATCGGGGCCCTAGAAAATAGATCTACATACAGTATCAGCTACTACTGAAGAGTGACTACTGGTATGGTATATAACCTAGTGGCTCTCAGCCAGGAACAGTTCTGCCCCTCAGAAGATATTTGGCAATGTCTGAAGACATTTTTTGGCTGCCACAACTTGATGGGGGAAGGGGGAGGGTAGTCTTCTGATATCTAGTGGATAAAGGACAGGGGTGCTGCTAAGGGAACTCCCTCCCCACTCAAAAATAAAGTATCTGGTTCAAAATGTTAATAAATACAAACCTTGAGAAAATTTGTGGTCCTATGCTGCTAAGTCGCTTCAGTCGTGTCCGACTCTGTGCGACCCCATGGTTCACACTAAAAAGAAGGACTGGGAACCTAGCAAGTTCTTTGATGTGTAAGTCCTAAAGCTCAGCCTTCAGACATGGATGGTGGTTTCTTTTGAGTTGACAACCACATAAATGTAATGTATGATTGAAGATAGTGCTGTGAACCAAGTTTATTGACCAATCAACACACACATTCATGTTTCTCACCATCAGAACTTATGGTCTAAATGAATATTTACAATAACTTAGAAATGATGTCTAGGTGATGACTGTGAGGCTGAATTGTGGGAGAAATTGTTCTGGTATTTTGCACAGGAAATTGTTGTTGACATGAGGAGGAGTATTCGGAAAAAAAGCAAGGAATGTTGCGACGGTTTGTCAGTCATGAGTAACTTCAAATCCTACAGTTATTACCATCATTTGTGTACATGTCTGTCACTTTACCTTCATCTGGTATGTATTTCAGAGATGAAGGAGAAGAGTGACATCACCACAATATTCAGAAATATCTTGTAACATTTGTCTTACACATTCTGTTGTAAAAGGTTATGAATTGACCACAATCTTGATTATAAATTTGAAACAAATGTTACATGAAAATTTCAATTTAAGAGATTATTTTATAAAAGCTTTCACTTATAAAATTATTTTTAAATAATTAAGATACGACCTGTGCTATCTTTACTTCATCTTGCTACATCTTTCCCTATTCATTACCCTAGAAATTTCATCCCACCAAATTCAGAGCCCTCTTTTTGCCGTCTTCCCTGTGCTGGACTTCTGTATTCTCACAAAATAGTCCCTCCTTCCTCTTTAGTATGTGAATCAGTCTTGCTATCCCTGTGACACTTCCTATCACATCTCAGTGTTTAAGCTTGACTGTCAACTCAGTGATGGGCTTCTTAAGAAACAGACTATCATCTGTCTTTGTCACCCAGAGATTTACATCATGTCCACCTCATGCCAGGTGTCAATCAATGTGCTAATGAATTTGCGCAGTGGCCAGGCTTAACTACAGAGAGGAAAGAACATATTACGGCTACTTTTTATATTAAGAAGTAAATGACTAGCTTTTGAAAAGAGCAGTCATGCTGACCCAAAGGAATGACTATCTGGAGATGAGACTTTGCTAGGCAGACAGTAGAAAAGGAGAGATATTTTGAGGCAAGAGAGGCTTCCTAGGTTCCTCAATGCATTACTCAAAGGCAATGACCTGCTCCCACATGACTAGGTCCTGCTCTGCTCTACAGAAGGAAAACACATCTAGGACAATTGTCACTGACAGTGTGAGTTCTTCAAACTGAAAAATATTTTTCTTAAAATTATGGCTGATGAAACTCTAACACATGATGCAATCTCATGACTGAAAAAAAATTTGACCACATGTTAACAGTAATAGTTTGATTTAAGATATTATTGATATTTTAACATATATTTATGGTTATAGAATCTAAATACCAAACACATGATGAGAACTCTTCTAAATTTCACAGTGTGTTAAGTTATAGTTTAAAAAATACTGTAATATATTGATTCCCCCTTTTATTTTTTTTCCAGGTTCAACATTCCTTTAACTCCTTAAAAGTACATATTCTGGCAACAATTGCTATCTTTTTCTTTGTTGCTCTTTAATCCTAATGGGTACTGTTTATACTTGGAATTCATGGTGGTATTCAATTTAGTATTTTATTACACTCTTTCTTCTATTGATCACTAACACTTTCTTATGTATGTCATATCTCCCAGTGAAATTTCCTTGAAAGAGGGGTTGACGTGCAGACAGACCTTCTTAACTTACAACAGGTTGTATTCCTAAGTCATATGTGTTTTCAACATGTATTGATTGATACCTATCTATGCCAGACTCTGTGTTAAATGTGGGGAATAAACACAACCTATTTAACTGGAAGTTGATTTTTTTTTTAATTTAGAGTGCATTATTCCATAGATGTGGTGCTTTTAAAGGAGGTTAGTTTCCCAGATGATACCCATAAATCAACTTTTATATGATACAGTTCAGTGGAACTCAGTCTTTGTTTCTACTTCCCAATCCTATTTTGCAAATACTAATTCCCCATTACTAACTTCAACCTCTCCAATAAGAATAAAAATTTAAACTGTGGCACACAAAAATGTATTTCACAAATGGTAGCAAACAAATACTATTTCAGTACTACAGTCAACAAAACAGGAGCTGAGGCTTGGCCCAGCTCCCAGGGTAGATCTCCACTACTCAGTCCTGAGCATGTGGCATTCTCCTGACTCTTCCTATGGAGTCAAAGTTGTAGCCAGACTGAAGGGAAAGACCCTTCCTTATTTGAAGGAGAGGACATTTTTGTCTCTCTCCCACTGGAAGTGACCCAGGAAGGGATCGTCCCTGACCACTCTTGGTTTTCTCTCACACCCAGGAGAGGAAACAGCCTGGATGGTCCCAGGCAGAGTGTGAGAGAGACAAAGAACCCTGACTCCAGAGTCGTCTCCAAGCTACTAACCAGAGTTACTGGCCAGTTACCAGTTACTAGCCAACCTGAAGTCTTTACTTACTTCTGGGATTTCTAGGATGTAATATTATAATTTGCTTTCATCTGAAACTAGTTTATGCCAGGTTTGTATTATTTGCAACCAAAACATTTCTAAATAACCCAATATCAAACATTTTGGAGTAGAGAACACTGTAATCTATTCTTCTCATTCTAATCCTGGCAATAAGAATCCATCTATAATTTCGTAGATCTGGTTTTTCTGAGGTATATTGGACAGATAATCTTTGCACAGAGAAGAACCATTTTTTATTAATGATTAGAGTCTTTGGTGCCTCAGTTTTCTCCAAACCAGAAAAAAAAATTTTTTTTTCAGATACCAAAGGAAGAAAAGGGCATGAAGCTCCAAAACAAGCTATTTTTCTTTTTCCACTTCAAATGACACTCAAATCTCAGCCAATTTCTTTTCAACAGTTCACCACCACATCTAAAAATCTACTCGTGTGCTGCACTGGTAACTGCCTTGAATTCCAAATTACTCTGCACACCCGTTCCTAATCATGCAGATCTTGATTGCAACTATATTTGTTCTCTGTACAGAAATCACTCATGTTCCAAGAGCAGTTTATCCTCTGGTCAAATTAGCTGTGTAAATATTACAGATAAAAATATATGTAGGGGCAAGTGAATTACAAAAAGGCATTTCCTTATAAATGATCCATGTGACCCCAAATTAGAATGTGTCTTAAAAGTAGGGAGAGCCTGGGAAAGATTAGCAGACTAAAACAAATGGTGCCCATAAACCACCCCAGACTTTAGACCAAACTCTCAACAGTGTGAAGCTTGAAAAAAAATGGAAAGAAACATGGGAAAAAGGAACGTTTTAGATATAATACTCTTAAATCCTAAAATAGAGCTGGATTTTGAAAAACAAGGCAGAGGGAGATTGGGAAATGTGCATAGATTGAGACTTTGGTTCTTTCCAAATTTCTGCCTTTAAGGTGTTTCCATCTTATTGGAGATTATTTAAGTTATCCTTTTAGCATTGTTTTAAACAAACTGCGTATTTAAATTTGTGTAGCACATAGAAAGGGCATGAACAAAACCCACTCAACATCTTTTATTATTATTTAAAGCCTGGAGAAGTTCTTTAGTGTGGTGCTGTCTTTATTATGAAGATAATCAAGCACATTATAGAAGACTTAAGGGCTTAAAAATAAATTTGTAACATTGTGACACTCTGCTGCTTTCTTTGGGAAAATCTTATGTATCCTATGTATGAATCAGGAGCATGAGACAAACTGTGAAATCTTGAACATCACATCTTAATATAGGGGAAAAGGTCAGCGAGGGTATATTGTTACTCATTTTCCCTTGTCTCCTTCTATTATACCATTTGCTTGGAATTTGTTCATTTGATCTTGTTCTAAGAAGTTGAAGTAAACAAATCTTGCTAACTGTTCAGTCTGGTTCAAAACCAGCTTACTCTCTACTTATTCAGTGCTGGAGCCTTAGGCAATGATGATTATACTTTGATGCCATAATGGTCAGTGAATCTTGTAGACCAAAGGGTGGGGGGAAATATATATATATATATATATATATATATATATTACACATATATTAATTTTGTCAGAAAAAGTTTCTTCTTGGAAAACTACCAAGCATATGCTTTATTCCATTTTTGTATTTTTAAAATAAAACTACTACCGTGAGTAGTAATTAATGAGTAAGTGACAAGTGGTGAGTTGACTGTGGTTCAGAATGAACCCTCTGATTGGAAAACATATAGATACAAACTATACTTCAACATATACACGCAACAGTTTCTAAATCTGTACGTCTCTTCCCCTGGGTTCAACGTTTATGCAAATCAATTCTTGAGTTTCTCAATTATCACATAACAAAATCATGCTAATTCAAATTTCAATCTTAATTATTGAAACATGCATCCTACAAAATTAGGTACTATTAAACACTACTCTTTTTATGAAACTGCTTGAAAAGGAAGAGCTCTCTGTGTGTGTGTATGTGTGTGTGTGTGTGTTTGAAAAGGATGAGGCATCTATTAGATAAACATGAAAAGGAAAGATGTTTCTTCTTGGCCATCTTACATAATGTCTTAACTTTTACTTTCATTTAAATTTTTCAATTCAAGTCTAACTCTATCTGCCTGCATGTCAAATGTACTATCCCTCTCCCACAAGTCCAGTGGATTTCCTACTAATACCAAACAATCCTCTTCCCTGCAGACCAGTCTTTTAATTTATCCTTGCAGATGCCTTATTCAAATCTGCCATTATTATGACTTTGTTCCTATTTGAGAAAAGCTGAAACATTCAGTGTGACTCTACCACCACCACTGCTTCTGTTTTACTTATCCTGATTCTTTGCATTTTAACTGCCTCTTATTATATAAACAACTTTTTGGCAATTGAGCCTTACTGAAATCTCTCACATGTCTTCATTACCAAACCACACATAAAATCATCCCTGGTAATTTAGCTCTTTATTGTTTTGATTCACTAAATTAGTGCTTTTTTTCCTAACCACACTATAAGACCTACAGAAAGCAAATAATTTGATCCTTTTATAGTATAGCAACTTAAGCTATAAAAACTTAAGATTTTTTCATGATTATATTTTCTGTAAATTTTAGCTACAGAAACTTGTCCCACAATATACTTCAATGGAAAAGATCAAGTAGCAGAATAGAATGTATATTTTAATCTGCATTTTTTTTTAAAGGGACATTTTTGTTTCCATCAGCTAGAAAAGTTCTAGAAAGATGCTAGACCCCAAACTTCACAGTAACTACCTCTGAAGAATAAATAAGCAAGCAGGACTTTGACAAGACAGCAAGAAGTGATGGGGTCTAGAAGAGACTTTAGTTGTCCTTTGGAAAAAAAATTATAATGTTTGTTTTCATTTTATAGAATGAGAATTATTATTTTTATAATTTCAAAAACTTGCAGAAAAGGACAGAATTAATAGATATTGTGGATTTGCTTCTATTTTTATAAATACTCAGCCTATTCTGCTATAGCTAATACATCTGCAGTAAAAATCTCACCAGATCAGAGAAAATTGTTCCCTCTCTGAAGAAAAAGTATCATATGGAGAAAAATGTATTGATGATTCATAAAACTTGAATGTGTGCATGCTCAGTAATTCAATCATGTCCAACTCTGCGACCCCATGGACTGTACCCCACGGACTGTACCCCACTAGGCTTCTCTGTCCATGGAATTCTCCAGGCAAGAATACTGAAGTGGGTTGCCATTTCCTCCTTCAAGGGATCTTCCTGACACAGGCATTAAACACTTATCTCTTGCATCTCCTGCATTGGTGGGTAGATTCTTTACCTCTGAGCCAGCTGGGAAGCCCTAAAACTTGAATAACTTCTGTTTATTTGTTTGAATCAATACCTTGGAATGCAGGAGGAAATATAAAATTGATCAGTGATACTTCCTAAATCTGGTATCCTATCAGTTCAGTTCAGTTCAGTTCAGTCGCTCAGTCGTGTCCAACTCTTTGTGACCCCAAGAATCGAAGCACGCCAGGCCTCCCTGTCCATCACCAACTCCTGGAGTTTACTCAAACTCATGTCCACCAAGTCGGTGATGCCATCCAGCCATCTTATCCTCTGTCGGCTCCTTGTCCTCCTGTACCCAATCCCTCCCAGCATCAGGGTCTTTTCCAATGAATCAACTCTTCACGTGAGGTGGCCAAAGTATTGGAGTTTCAGCGTTAGCATCATTCCTTCAAAAGAACACCCAGGACTGATCTCCTTTACAATGGACTGGTTGGATCTCCTTGCAGTCCAAGGGACTTTCAAGAGTCTTCTCCAACACCACAGTTCAAAAGTGTCAATTCTTCGGCACTCAGCTTTCTTCACAGTCCAACTCTCACATCCATACATGACCGCTGGAAAAACCATAGCCTTGACTAGATTGACCTTTGTTGGCAAAGTAATGTCTCTGCTTTTTAATATGATATATAGGTATGTCATAACTTTCCTTCTAAGGAGTAAGCGTGTTTTAATTTCATGGCTGCAGTCACCATCTGCAGTGGTTTTGGAGCCCCAAAAAATAAAGTCTGACACTGTTTCCACTGTTTCCCCATCTATTTCCCATGAAGTGATGGGACCAGATGCCATGATCTTAATTTTCTGAATGTTGAGCTTTAAGCCAACTTTTTACCTCTCCTCTTTCATTTTCATCAACAGGCTTTTTAGTTCCTCTTCACTTTCTGCCATAAGGGTGGTGTCATCTGCATATCTGAGGTTAGTGATATTTCTCCCAGCAATCTTGATTCCAGCTTGTGCTTCCTCCAGCCCAGCGTTTCTCATGATGTACTCTGCATATAAGTTAAATAAGCAGGGTGACAATATGGTATCCTATAGCCCGGAACAATTCCTTCTAAGAGATCAAGCCTATGAACAATCAGTCTGGGTGCGAGAAAATTTTTGACTCAGTCCCATCACCAGAGAGTAATTTGAGACTCGTTCTAGGGGAGGGGTTCTCCAACTTTTTATTGAACATCGCAATAACTGGCAGGTTTTGTTAAAACAGATAATTGGCCCCATCCCCAGAGCTTCTGTTGTAGCAAATGAATTTGCATTTCAGGTGATGGTGATGCTGAGGCTGTGGGTTCAAGACCACTATCCTATGGGTACTAGATTAATTTTGTCCTTAATTTTTCAAGACTTTTGTTCATTTTTCAAAGTCAAGTCTTTTCCAATTTAAAGCCTATACCTTTTTTATTCAAATGAAATTGATATAGCGAAGTGAAAGTCACTCAGTCATGTCCGACTCTTTGCAACCCCATGGACTATACAGTCCATGGAATTCTCCAGGTCAGAATACTGGAGTGGGTAGCTGAAATTGATAAAAGGCCTCCAATTAACATTTTAATATGTCGAGTAAAATCTCTGGAGACTTTAGGGTTTTAGCTGCTCTGCTGTTGCTGCTGCTAAGTCGCTTCAGTCATGTCCGACTCTGTGCGACCCCATAGACGGCAGCCCACCAGGCTCCCCCGTCCCTGGGATTCTCCAGGCAAGAACATTGGAGTGGGTTGCCATTTCCTTCCCCAATGCATGAAAGTGAAAAGTGAAAGTGAAGATGCTCAATCATGTCTGACTCTTCTCGACCCCATGGACTGCAGCCCACCAGGCTCCTCTATCCATGGGATTCTTCAGGCAACAATACTGGAGTGGGTTGCCATGCCCTTCTCCAGGGGATCTTCCCAATCCAGGTCTCCTGCATGGCAGGCAGATTCTTTACTATCTGAGCCACTGGGGAAGCCCGGAGCCTTGTAGACCTGGGATTTTTTTTTTTTTTCTTGACTTCAATAAATTTCTCTGCCTTACCACAACAGAATTTCTCAACTTAAAAATTCTCAGAATCATGTGAGTAGGTTAAATTTTTTTAAAAAAGAAAACAAAGAAATTAAAACTCCTGAAAACAAATTATCCTCATCACCGTTCTCACTTACCTGAAAGCGTAGATATCTCTCGTGAATGGAAATGCTGAAACTCAAACAATTTCCCTAAAAGCATTTAAAGACCCTGGCAGATTTCATGACTAGTGATAGAACAATTGTATTTGAAATGAAATAGCCCTCATTTGTTTAACAGAATTATTGGCAGCAACATGAAAATTGCATATTCTGGCAACAATCTTAATGTTTTATTTTCTTAAATATTTGTTCAGTTAGCAGTTACAAGATGCCTTGTGTCTGTAAGGTAGAAATATACCAGTTTCTCAGGAGAACAGCTTTTCCTGGCCTAGGCTTAACAGAAATATCGCTCTGAGGACTCATAAAGAAGACACCGATAAACAGCGCACTTAAGAACATCATTTCAAGAAAGACTACAATCGTTTCCTAAGACTGCTTCTTCTTGCCTGCCTCAATGCTTACTGAGGACAGGATGCCAAATGCAGTTCAGTAAATTAAACACGAGGACAAAGCAATTTGGTCACAGTGTTAACTGTGTGGTAGGCTGGAGACTATCAGAATAATTGGAGACAGAGATAAAATGCATATCCTTTCGGCTCTCATGCTCAGTCGCTTTAGTCATGTCTGACTCTGCGGCCCCATGGACACAGATCACACCAGGCTCCTCTGTTTATGGGATTTTCCAGGCAAGAATACTAGAGTGGGTTGCCATGTCCTCCTCCAAAGTATCTTCCCTACCCAGAGATTGAACCCGCCTCCTGCATTGCAGGCATGTTCTTCACCCACTGAGCCACCTGGGAAGCGCATCCTTTTGGCTCTGCTCTCCAAATGTTATTTCCTGTGACAAAAGGCCATGCTAAGATTTGGGCAGCTGGAAAGAAAGAGGGGAGGCAGTGATAAATGCAGCGAGAGAGTAAGGGTGTATGTCTTCCCGCATGTGGGTGTTGTCATCATTGTTGCTGGAGGTGTTGCAATAGTTAGCAGCTTGGAGTGAAAGGAGAAATGATTTATTCCTCTACTTGTCATCATTTTGCAAATGTGCAGGCAAATCTGGCCTTGTTTGGAGTCTTTAGCACCAGCAGTGTGTATTTGCCATGGGAGAAGGGTTTAGTTTCAAGCCTGCATGAAAAGGCTCGAGCTGATTCAGTTCAATTCAGTAGCCCAGTCATGTCTAACTCTTTGCAACACCATGGACAGAAGCACACCAGGCTTCCCTGTCCATCACCAACTCCAGGAGCTTGTTCAAATTCATATCCATTGAGTCAGTGATGCAATCCAAACATCTCATCCTCTGTCATCCCCTTCTCCTCCTGCCTTCAATCTTTCCCAGCATCAGGGTCTTTTCAATTGAGTCAGTTCTTCTCATCAGGTGGCCAAAAAGTATTGGAGTTTCAGCTTCAGCATCAGTCCTTCCAATGAATATTCAGTACCGATTTCCTTTAGGATTGACTGGTTGGATCTCCTTGCTGTCCAAGGGACTCTCAAGAGTCTTCTCCAACAACACAGTTCAAAAGCATCAATTCTCAGTGCTCAGCTTTCTTTATGGTCCAACTCTCATATCCACACATGACTACTGGAAAAGCCATAGCTTTAACTAGCTTTTGACCTTTGTCATCAAAGTAATGTCTCTGCTTTTTAATATGCTGTCTAGGTTGGTCATAGCTTTTCTTCCAAGGAGAAATCTTTTAATTTTACGGCTGCAGTCACCATCTGCAGTGATTTTGGAGCCCCCAAAAATAAAGTCTGTCACAGTTTCCATTGTCTCCCCATCTATTTGCCATGGTGATGGAACTGGATGCCATGATCTTAGTTTTTTTGAATGTTGAGTTTTAAGCCATCTTTCACATTCATCAAGAGGCTCTTCAGTTCCTCTTTGTTTTCTTCCATAAGAGTAGTGTCATCTGCATATCTGAGGTTATTGCTATTTCTCCTAGCAATCTTGATTCCAGCTTGTGCTTCATCCAGCCCGGCATTTTACATGATGTATTCTGCATAGAAGTTACATAATCATGGTGACAATATACAGCCTTGACGAAACTCCTTTTCCTATTTGGAACCAGTCTGTTGTTCCCTGTCCAGTTCTAACTGTTACTTCTTGACCTGCATACAGATTTCTCAGGAGGCAGGTCAGGTGGTCTGGTATTCCCATCTCTATAAGAATTTCCACAGTTTGCTGTGATCCACACAAAGGCTTTGGTGTAGTCAATAAAGCAGAAGTAGATGTTTTTCTGGAACTCTCTTGCTTTTTCGATGATCCAACTGATGTTGACAATTTGATCTCTGGTTCCTCTGCCTTTTCTAAATCCAGCTTGAACATCTGGAAGTTCACAATTCATGTATGTTTGAAGCCTGGCTTGAAGATTTTGAGCATTACTTTACTAGCGTGTGAGATGAGTGCAATTGTGTAGAGGTTAGAACATTCTTTGGCATTGCCTTTCTTTGAGATTGGAATGAAAACTGACTTTTTCCAGTCCTGTGGCCACTGCTGAGTTTTCCAAATTTGCTGGCATATTGAGTGCAGCAGTTTCACAGCATCATCTTTTAGGATTTGAAATAGCTCAACTGGAATTCCATCAGCTCCACTAGCTTTGTTCCTAGTGATGCTTCTTAAGGCCCACTTGACTTCGCATTCCAGGATGTCTAGCTCTAGATGAGTGATCACACCGTCGTAGTTATCTGGCTCATTCAGATCTTTTTTGTATAGTTCTTCTGTGTATTCTTGCCACCTCTTCTTAATATCTTCTGCTTCTGTTAGGTCCGTACCATTTCTGTCCTTTATTGTGCCCATCTTTGTATAAAATGTTCCTTTGGTATCTCTAATTTTCTTAAAGAGATCTCTAGTGTTTTCTACTCCTATTTCTTTGCATTGATCACTGAGGAAAGCTTTCTGTCTCTCCTTGCTATTCTTTGGCACTCTGCATTCATATGGGTATATCTTTCCTTTTCTCCTTTGCCTTTAGCTTCTTTTCTTTTCTCAGTTACTTGTAAGCCCTCCTCAGACAATCATTTGCCTCTTTGCATGTCTTTTTCTTCCAGATGGTCTTGATCACTGTCTCCTGTACAATGTCATGTCCATAGTTCTTTAGGCACTCAGATCTAATTCCCTGAATCTATTTCTCACTTCCACTGTATAATCGTAAGGGGGTTGATTTAAGTCATACCTGAATGGGCTAGTGGTTTCCCATACTTTCTTCAATTTAAGTCTGAATTTGGCAATAAGGAGCTCATGATGTGAGCCACAGTCAGCTCCCAGTCTTATTTTTGTTGACTGTATAGAGCTTCCTCATCTTTGGCTGCAAAGAATATAATCGATCTGATTTCAGTATTGACCATCTGGTGATATCCATGTGTAGAGTTGTCTCTTGTATTGTTGGAAGAGGGGGTTTACTATGACCAGTGCGTTCTCTTGGCAAAACTCTGTTAGTCTTTGCCATGCTTCATTTTGTACTCCAAGGCCAGATTTGCCTGTTACCCCAGGTGTCTCTTGACTTCCTACTTTTGCATTCCAGTCCCCTATAATGAAAGAACATCTTTTTTTCCAGCTGATTAAACGGCAGATTTTCTGTTCACCTACATGCTTAGCCCAAATCCACTCCCTGGGAAGAATTTTTGCCATGTAAACCACAGAAACTGCAAGGTACCTAAAAGGGCATCTTGTATGACTCTCCAGAGGCAATTCCACTCCCATGTATTGAGTTTTGCAGAGATGCCTGAAGACCCGCTCTACACACATTTGAATACCACTATATATATCCTGAGAAACATAAACAGGAAAGGAAGAAATGCTATATTCTGCCATTGTTTATATACACCCTTAAATGTTGTGTGTGTTGGAGCATAGAGAGGTGAGAGTGTGTCCAAAAAGGACTATGTGTCTTTGTAAAGAGAATACAAATGGATCCAGAAATGTCTGTGAAGAGGGCCCAAGAACAAGGTGCTACCAAATAGTGCATCCTAAAAACAAAACTTTTTACTACCTTCTCAATCTTTCCCTCTCAGCCATATGGCTCCAAACAAGGAAATGGAATTTAAATAAATAGGGAAGTGCAATTATCATGAATGCCAACCTAGCCCTTTTATTGGTACATAAACAGAGGGATCAAATGCCCAACCCAATTGCTGGTGTCTTAAATATTCCTTCTCCTTTGAAAAAGCTAATAGGAGAGTTTCTTTAGGGTATTATTTTCTTTCTAATTTGCATTTAATAGCTACTTACTTTCTAAGATAACAAATAGGAATTTCTTAATTTTTTATTTAGGGAATTAATATAATTTGAGTTTGACAACTTTTGATTGGATTAACACTGTATCCCAGGAATAAAAAGAGAGGGAGGGGAAGAAAGAAAGGAGGGAGGGAAGGAAGGAGAAAGGAAGGAAAGACAAACAACTTACTGCTCTGGAAAGACCAAAAATTAGATTTTTGTCTCTTTAAGTTGTAGTCTTTTGAGTACCATTTTTGGTTGAGATGATATATACACATTTATTGTTCACACTATTTAGACATGGAAAGTGGATACCAAATTAAGCTTTTAAATGATATTATAAAATTCTATGCAGAGACAGTGAATATGTTAGCTTTTGAATTGACGTATCACGTCAGGGCCACTATATATTGTGTGAGAAAAATGTTAAGCAAGATAATAGAACATTTACTTTTAAGTTCTCCTTTTTATGGAACTTATTTCTCTTAAACATTTCAAATAAAATACTGTTAACTAGAAATTTTGTTTTAGCAGCATACATTTCTGAAAGTTAGGAAATTTAACCCACCCTTATTTGTATCTCACACAAACCTGACACAAGACAAAAACTTTAGAGCCAAACTGCCTGCAATTTTTCCCTAGCTATGCCATTCTCTTGCTAGTGGGGCAAACAAGCTAAATTCTTTATGCTTCAGTTTCCTCCTCAATAGATAAAGATAATATTAGTGACTACCTCACAGACCAGTCGGTGGGAGAATTAAACATTTTAACTCAAGCATATAATATATTAGAGCAATGTCTAGCACTTGCTCAAAAATTTCTTAAAATAGTAAATTCTTATTTCATAATAGTATTTTATTATGTGTATATTCCTTAGACATTGTATCTTTTTGTAATATATTTGTGTGAATACTTTTTAATCCCACAATTTTGTTACTTGGCTAAAAATAGAGCAGATAAAAAAATAGAGTAGATAAAAAATAAATTAAATAATAAAAAAATTTGTTAGAGCAGATAAAAAATAATTTATAAAAAATCAGGACTCTTAGTTTACTGATAGCAAAACTTCATTTTCCAGAAGACCTTCCCTTAGTTCTTGGGTCCTGAAGGAGTCTAAAATTTGGCTTTGATACTCAATACAGAGAGAACCTACATACATTTATATAAATAGAGAAAGTAGACATTTCCAAGTAGGCAAACTTTTCAATAATCTTGTACACAATCACAAAATGACCTTAAATTGGTCTCTGACTCCCTAAAATCATGTCTGCTTGAATGGAAAAGGAATGCAAAAATAAGAATTCCAATTGAAATGTGAAAGGGAAAGAGAGGAACTCTTCTGATTACTTTCATTAGTTGTTAGATACTCATACCAATATTATTGCCGTCCCCTGCCCTCCCTCTGCGTCAAAAGAGGAAAGAAAAAGTTAACAAAGGTAGAGAATTGCTTCTGGCATTAATCCCTCTAGCTGAGATCAAGAATATGGATATCAGTAATCTCCTCTGGAATCACCCCTGTTATTCATTTCAATACCATGATGAAAATGCAAGGGGGAGGGAAAGGCTGTGGGCCCCTTTCAAAGAAACTCACAGAAGAAATAAAATGAATGAACACCTATGCCTACTAAAACCCCAATTTCTTCCCATTAGATTAGAAAGCAGAAGCAAGGCCCCTTTTTCTTAGAGTATTTATTCCCTTGGGGGTTTTGCCAGAAGGCAGACTCCTAAGTTATCAAACTCAGAATTTTCCTCAATTCCTCCTTTTTCCAGTTTGCTTCTTGCGGTTAACTCCATTACTACCTTATAGCGATAAACACCTGGAGTCTATCAAAAACAAAGAGAGGTTTATTCAGTGGGTACAGCCCTGCCTGGTGAACACCCTGAGCAGAAACAAACTACATAATATAAGACTTGAGCAGGAATATGTTTTTTATGATGTGCCAGCATAAAGGGGATCAAAGGCTAAAGCCAAATAAATAGCAACTGGGCACCAGCAGAGGAAACATATTTAGACTTTAAAATAATCAAAAACAAACCCAAAGAACACTAACACCCTCCACATTCAGCAGTCATATTTTCCCTCTTTTTATACAGGGCTTAAACCTGTCATGAGTTTTTGAAACTAATCACTGAAACTCAAGTAGAATCCTGCCTTTCACTGAGGTTGTGACAATAGCCAAAAAGACTGGGCATGAATAGATAGACCCTTCCCCCAACCCCACCCCAGCTTTTCAAGCCAAGCCCCCCTTTCTCTTTCCCTGTTGGTCCATTATTGAATCTACCTTGGCCACGTTATGGAATTTGCCGGCTGACATTAATCCATTTATTGAGCTTGACTCCTCCTTATCTAAAACATCTCTAGGCAAACTGAAACAATCTGTCTGGCATCCACTGATTGGCAGGACAAATTTTTTTAGATAATACAACCACCTTCCCTCTACCTTGCCAACATCATTTCACTCTGGCAGAATGATTAAAAGAAGACCAAGGTAACCACTGTTCACCACCATGTTTAATATCTGCAGTGTATTTACATAAACAATTTTAAAAGATTAGTCTTCTTGGAAAAAAAAATTCAAGAATGAGGGGCCCAGCAGCCAAGCGGAGGAGGTAGATATGAGAGCAGAGAATTGACAGGCTCAACCCTGAGGGCAAAAAGCTACATCTGTATTTGATTTGTCAGGGATTTACATTAGTGAAATTTTAACTCTGCAGATGATACATAAGATTACACTTACAGAACAAGCTTATGCAAATATAGCTTAAACGCCATGGTATGTGGCCCAGACAGTGAATTTGGCAGATTTCATTGAGTCTGGTGGCTGGATCTAATAAATTCATTTACATGAAGGATTAGAACATCTGGAAAAGTAGCATGGTGGTTTATTGAAACATAAATAACATTAATTGAAAGGTTACAGGTATGCAAAACACGTCATGCCGGCGATGCAAAATGATATAAAGCTGCTTCCCTATTCCACTAAAGAAAAGAGAAAAATAACTTGCTAATATAAACAAAAACAGGAATTCCCAGGATCGAATTTAAGTCTCCCTTCAGATGGTTTAAGAGTGAGAGAGGCAGCCCAGTTCTTCACCCAGCTTTGTAATGATCCCTCTTTTCCCAGCCTGGTCTGTGCTGCCCTCCTGATATACATCTCAGGCACTAATTAGCAGCAGCAAGGTAGTGACATAATTAAATTTATTCTCAGTTACAAATCCCCAAACTGTCATGCCATTTCACCAACAGAAAAGCATGGTTGAGGTCTCTAGCTATTTCTTCAATGAGTTTATTTTTATTTTAGTGCTGTAATGTATACTCACTGGTAACGTGGATTGCCAGTTAATGTCTCATGGAGTTGGTTACTATAAGCATAATAACAAATTACCCAGAGGAAAATGAGCAAAGATTGATATCATATGATTTAAAAGCTGAGAGGAAAGCTCAGGTGGTTTACAATCAGTTGAGTACCTCAAGATTAATTTATAACTTGGTAACCCATTCAAATTCCCCTTCATCATTTATTCTCAAATAGAGAGATGGCTTAAGCTATTCAGTCACCCAAAATGCCTCCGGCCTGTAGCAATAGCAAGGCATTCCTTCTAAAAGGATCGTTTTCATTATAAGTCATTATCAAAATGCTGACTTTGAGAACTCATTTAAATGAGGAAATAGGAAATCTAGTATTCTCTCAGGTATGGAGACAGAGTGGAGCCCACTTCAGAAATTCTATGTGGATTTGACATAAAGCAATCAAGCAAAGAATTGTTTAACCAAGATTGAAAGAGAACCCCCAGCAATTTTTTTAATGAAAAATAAGATTTAATAGACTTTGGAGAATCACAAGATTTAAAAAGAGAGAAAGTGAAATATTCTAAATGATCTTGTTTCCCATAATAATAAGAAAATAGACAACATGATTTTTGCCTTTAAAGGAGCTAATAGAGTCAAAAAATAGAAGAAATCTTTACTGACCATGTACCTTTAAACCCTTGCCATCAAAAATACAATCCTTAGAATGTATACAATTTTGATACTGCTCTTGAAAGGGTTTCTGTCATAACCAGTAACTAAAATTGGTCAAGTGCAATATATTGCCACAGTAAGCTTATTTTTCTATACGGATGTTAAAAAAAAAAGACATTAAAAAGCAAAGATTTTTCTTAAATCAGAGATCAGATCAGGTCAGTCACTCAGTCATGTCCATCTCTTTGCGACTCTATGAATTGCAGCACGCCAGGCCTCCCTGTCCATCACCAACTCCCGGAGTTCATTCAAACTCACGTCCATTGAGTCGGTGATGCCATCCAGCCATCTCGTCCTCTGTCATCCCCTTCTCCTCCTGCCCCCAATCCCTCCCAACATCAGAGTCTTTTCCAATGAGTCAACTCTTCGCATGAGGTGGCCAAAGTACTGGAGTTTCAGCTTTAGCATCATTCCTTCCAAAGAAATCCCAGGGCTGATCTCCTTCAGAATGGACTGGTTGGATCTCCTTGCAGTCCAAGGGACTCTCAAGAGTCTTCTCCAACACCACAGTTCAAAAGCATCAATTCTTCAGTGCTCAGCCTTCTTCACAGTCCAACTCTCATATCCATACATGACCACAGGAAAAACCATAGCCTTGACTAGATGGACCTTTGTTGGCAAAATAATGTCTCTGCTTTTGAATATGCTATCTAGGTTGGTCATAACTTTCCTTCCAAGGAGTAAGCGTCTTTGAATTTCATGGCTGCAGTCACCATCTGCAGTGATTTTGGAGCCCCAAAAAATAAAGTCTGACACTGTTTCCACTGTTTCCCCAACTATTTCCCATGAAGTGATGGGACCGGATGCCATGATCTTTGTTTTCTGAATGTTGAGCTTTAAGCCAACTTTTTCACTCTCCACTTTCACTTTCATCAAGAGGCTTTTGAGTTCCTCTTCACTTTCTGCCATAAGGGTGGTGTCATCTGCATATCTGAGGTTATTGATAGTTCTCCTGGCAATCTTGATTCCAGCTTGTGTTTCTTCCAGCCCAGCGTTTCTCATGATGTACTCTGCATATAAGTTAAATAAACAGGATGACAATATACAGCCTTGACGAACTCCTTTTCCTATTTGGAACTAGTCTGTTGTTTCATGTCCAGTTCTAACTGTTGCTTCCTGACCTGCATACAAATTTCTCAAGAGGCAGATCAGGTGGTCTGGTATTCCCATCTCTTTCAGAATTTTCCACAGTTTATTGTGATCCACACAGTCAAAGGTTTTGGCATAGTCAATAAAGCAGAAATAGATGTTTTTCTGGAACTCTCTTGCTTTTTCCATGATCCAGAGAATGTTGGCAATTTGACCTCTGGTTCCTCTGCCTTTTCTGAAACCAGCTTGAACATCAGGAAGTTCATGGTTCACATATTGCTGAAGCCTGGCTTGGAGAATTTTGAGCATTACTCTACTAGCGTGTGAGATGAGTGCAATTGTGCGGTAGTTTAAGCATTCTTTGGCATTGCCTTCCTTTGGGATTGGAATGAAAACTGACCTTTTCCAGTCCTGTGGCCACTGCTGAGTTTTCCAAATTTGCTGGCATATTGAGCTAAGTATAATAGACTTATTGCAAAAAAAAAATAAGTTATGTCCATTAATTACCATGACTGTCCAAAAAAACAGTAAATTTACTATTTTCAAATTTTCACACAGAAATGTCATTTGGCTGCACAGTGATTGAATATGAATATTCATCGGGGAATATATTTCAAACAGATTGTCCTTACTAATGTAGCTCATCCAATAGGCTGTCTCACTGCCACTCTTCACATGAAACAGCTGGCCAACCTGGTATCTTCTGGGGATACCAGGAAGCACAACTTTATGTGTACTAATATTAGCTAGTCTCAAAACTTAGAGGGTGGAAATAATGCTTATAAATGAATCCAGTGCTTAAAAACAGGCTGCGGCCTCCTAACAAAAAGAAGTGTAATCTAGATTATTTTTGACACTGGGAGGGCAGAGTTTGACCGGAAGTGCTCACTGACTCCATTGTCACTGAATGGGGTTCCAGTTAGAGTTCCTCAGCCATCTTGGCATTTTAGGAGAAAACACACAGGTGATAAGAATACACTGAACTCATGCTCAGTCGCTCAGTTTGCAGCCTCATAGACTGTAACCCACCAAGGCTCCTCTACCCATAGGATTTTTCCTGGCTAGAAAACTGACGTGGAGTGCCATTTCCTACTCCAGGGGATCATCCCGACCCAAGGACTGAACCCATGTCTCCTGGGTCTCGTACATTGTAGGTGGATTCTTTACCTGCTGAGCCATCTGGGGAGCCCATACAGAGCTCAAATTCCAGACCTGTTTCCTGTGACAAGTCAGCCATAGGATTTGTGATTTTGACCTTAGTAAACGAGACTGTCTACTGCATGTATGGGCTTCCCAAGTGGGGCTAGTGTTAAAGAACTTGCTTGCCAATGCAGGAGACAAAAGAGATGTGGGTTCGATCCCTGGGTCCAGAAGATCCCCTGGAGGAGGGAATGGCAACCCACTCCAGCACACTTGCCTGGAGCATCACATGGACAGAGGAGCCTGGGGGACTACAGTCCATGAGGTCACACAGAGTCAGACAAGACTGAAATGACTGAGCACACACACACCTGATGGTACCACAGTGTCAAGTGACTTCATATGTGTGTGTGGGTGTTCAGTCATGTTCAACTCTGCAACCCCATGGACTGTAACCCACCAGACTCCTCTGTCCATGGAATTTTTCAGGCAAGAATACTGGAATAGGTTGCCATTTCCTACTCCAGGCTTATATATATATATATATATATATACACACACATATATATATATACACACATATATATATACACACACACACACACACACATATATATATATATATATATATACACATACACACACACACATAAAACACATACATATAAAACACCCTTAAATTTGTGCTTCAGTTCAGTTCAGTTCAGTCGCTCAGTTGTGTCCGACTCTTCGCAACCCCATGAATCGCAGCACGCCGGGCCTCCCTGTCCATCACCAACTGCCAGAGTTCACTCAGACTCACGTCCATCGAGTCGGTGATGCCATCCAGCCATCTCATCCTCTGTCATCCCCTTCTCCTCCTGACCTCAATCCCTCCCAGCATCAGGGTCTTTTCCAATGAGTCAACTCTTCGCATGAGGGGGCCAAAGTATTGGAGTTTCAGCCTCAGCATCAGTCCTTCCAGTGAACACCCAGGACTGGTCTCCTTTAGGATGGACTCTTAGCCATACATAAAAGTCTGCTTACTGGTGTTATGTGCACAGTGGAGCACAGTACATAATAGCTACAACTTTCTTATAACTTCCACTATCATTTCTGGAAGGAGCTGAATAATGGCAATAGTTATAGAATTATTTAACAACGTAAACTCATTTAATTCCAAAACAAGTAGTAATAACCAGAGGAATGTGGACAGCTTACCAATATGGGAAAAGAAAACAAGTATTTCTTAGACAGAAATCTTAAGATGACTAAGAATGACGAGTTTCTGAGACACACTGCAGCATGAGAAGAGCCTTAGACTAAAGATAATCATTCACAAGAGTCAAGAGAATGAAGAGAAAGAGAAAATTGGGGGAAAATAGTTTGTCAAGGGAATGAGGTAAGAATGAGTGAAGAACCATTGAACCTGGGGATTAAGATGAGAGAATATAACCTTTAAAAGGATGTGACTTCCCCAAACCACCTTAAATATTAATAGAGTTGTTAGGAAGTAAGGTTCTAAAAAATACTGGTGTAGTGCCAAATTAATCAAACTGTACAGAATCCTTTTAAAGCTCAATTTTAAGTCCAGAAATATATATGAAGTACATAAGAATTACATTCTATAGAATGAAGGAGTTAAGTCCAAACTGTTTTGGAAAGAAAATAATGTTAAAGGATATCTATTTCCACGACTTCCACAGCTACTTCCCTACTGCACACAAACATCATTGTGACCTCTCCTGGGCATCTGACATTTAACAACATCCGGATGTACTTTAGGCTCCTCAGATATCACTAGCCAAGCGGTGAACTCATCTCTTTCACTGTCCCCTCCTCCAAAAAGCTCCTCTTTGTCCATAAATGACATCACCATAGTACCAGGTACCCAAATTCAATGCCTCCCTTTATTATTTTCATTCATGTCTTTGGCCAATAAAACAGTAAATCCTGTTGACTCTGCCTCTTCCATTCCTCTCACATCGATACACGCTCTTAACCACCACCTTGTCTAAGACACATGATCATTTCTTTCACCTGTTTTAAGTCACCCATTGGCTCTCCTTTGCCTATAAGTGGAAAGTCAAATTCCCTAGTGCAGCCTACGTGGTTCTTTACAGTACCCAAGATGGGCATGGGGGTTACTTACTGGAGCTGATGTTTTGCTAGTCTGTGATGCAGAGTGCTTTAGTTCTCTGGAATTTTTTCTCCTCACTCTAGATTAAAAAAAAAAAAAAATCACTAGAGCACCTCACCAATCACATTATTCCCCCTGAGTCAGCTCTTCAAACCTCTCTATCACATGACATATCATGAATTTTTCACAACTCTGGACATTTGAACATGTTATTTCCTCTCTCTCCAACTAGCAGGCTCCCACCCATCCATCAAGATTCAGCTCAAATATCACCTGCTCCATGAAGCTTTCCCCAACTGCCCAAGGCAAAGTTTATTTCTCTTCACTGCATTCCCATAGCATTTTCGTACTTCTCTCATGAAATATATTTTTCATTTAAAATCTCAATAGCCAGGATCTCCAGGGCCAAGCACAATTCACAGGATATATTTAATAAATGTCTCACGGACAACTGAATCCAGAGGTGTCCAACATGACAGCTCCATCAGAGACAGGTAACAAAGCAAATGTATCAATTAAAATAATTCCTTAAAGACAGATGAAAATCAGTTAAGTGGAAAAAGGCTCCCAGAAGATATGATTGGCACGAAACACAGGTTAAAAAATGAGCTTTAAAAAGGCTCAGAAGAAAAATTTTTATTTCAAACCATTACTTACTTTTGACTCTAACCCTGAGAACGTTTTTAGCTGAATGACTGTCTTCAGACTTTGGGGGGGAAATCTAAGTTTTTCATTGTCTGTTATAAACCAAGTAGTGCGCCAACTACCCCTTACCTAGTCTTCAGTCTTATTCACAAAATGTGTCCACCTTTCTACCCTACTTCTGAATCCCTTGTTTCTATCAACATTCGTGGGCAAAACTGGGTGGCAGTAACTGTTTGGCACTATCACAAAACTGGAGTAGAAACAAAAGAATTTGAGACGAGCTCCTGAGAGCCCAGCCAGCCGAGAACATTCTGATGACCCAGCTGGGATACTGAGAGGCAGGCACAATCAGGACTTTGGCAATAGTTTGTTTACCTTCCTTGCTACCACATTTAACACCCAGCCATGTCAATTCCTCTAACTTGTTTCACCCTTTCTTACCTTAGCCTGCGTGCTATGTGAAGAACATACTCATCTGTACTCAGAGGCCAGCCCTACCAGCTGATTCTATCTCAAGCCCCAAACATCAGTAACTTTTACTCTAGTCATTTTCATAAGGCAGTTCTGTAGTTTGACACCCATCCTGAGGCTCTGTGATTGATTGTAAAGAAGGCTAGTAAGTCAGTTTTAAAACTCTACTTTAGAACTTCCCCAGCAGTCCAGTGGTTAAGACTCCACCTTCCAATGCACAGGGCATGTGTTCAATCCCTGGTCAGGGAATTAAGGTCCCACATGCCATGGGGTGCAGCTTAAAAACATTTTTTTTTAATTAAAAAAGAAAAAGAAACATGGCCCCAAAATTCTTCACACTTTCCTGTTGAGAAGTGGGTCTATGTTCCTTCCTCTTGAATCTAGGCCCTCTGATTGCTTGACCTACAGCCAGATGAATTGATACTGTGCTTTTGTGTTCAGATCTCAAGAAACTGGAGTCCTACTTCCTGTCTCTTGGGACTCTTGCTGTAGGACCATAGGCACCATGACCCTAAGTAGGCTAAGTAGTTCAAGTAGAGAGGAAGCAAGGCCCCCAGTTCACAGCCTTGACTGAACTCTCAAGCTGACAGCCAGCACCATCTTGCCAACTGACAAAGGTTCTTTTCTTGAACGAAGTTTGGTCAGGCTCCTGAAATTTTTCCTAGGCCTGTCTGTACACTTCCTTGTAAGATCTAGTTTTAGCAAGAACCCTGCTAAGTCAGTTTAACCAGAGTCTTCCTATCCTTGGTATCTGATCACCCTTGATATCTGATCAGGTTTCTCATCTGCCATCATCCACCAGATGATGTCTGGCCATCCTGGCCTGTCTTCAGTAAGAATCCTGTTAGGTGAGTGTAGCCAGAATCTCCCTTTCTGCTGATGTTTCCTCTTAGTAAATTTCCATCCACTCCCCTCAACCGTATCCCTTGGCTACAAATTTCCACTTGCCTATGCTGTACTCATTCCTTCCAAAGAAATCCCAGGACTGAACTGAACTGAACTGAACTGATGCTGCAATCAGAGTTGAACCCAATCTTTCTCCCTCTCTGTAAAAGTTCACTTCAGTGGTCCCTATTCTTATGGTGATGCTCCTGGAAAAACTTTGCCTTACCATCATTAATGAATGTCATTGAATATTTTTAACGAAGCCAACTTTGCCTTACCATCATTAATGAATGTCATCTTCAAAGTAAATCCTCCAGACCTCCTCAGGTAACTTCATCATCAGATGCTACATGGAACAAAGATGAGTTGTGCTTGCTAACCTAGCCCATATTACAAATTCAGGATAAAAATAAATGACTGTTTTTATTTTAAGCATCTAAATTTGGGAGTGGTTTGGGAAACAGTACCTGTGACTGATAGAACAGGTAATTGACTAATGAATGACAAGTGTTCAATTCCAAACCAAGCTTTCATATAAGAAAATCAAACCAAACTTAGAAGCTATTTTGCTTTAAAAGTGTAGTTTTAACCTTTTATTCTAGAAAAGTTTCAACCATACAAAAAATAGTGACATGAGTCTATCCACCATGCATGTATCCAAGACCTAGCTTGAATAATTATCAACTCACAGTAAATCCACCATGAATTTTAAAGCAAATTCAAGATGTCATATCATTTCATTTTTAAATACCTCAGAGTGTGTCTTTAAAAGACAGTAATTCTTTTTAAAACATGACAATACCATTTTCACTCTAAAAAAATTCACCATTGTCCTTAACGTTTCCTTAATATTACTGAATGTCCTATTACTATTCAAACGTCCCCAATTGTTTCTTAAGTGTTTGGTTTGGTTTGGTTTCAGCTTGTTTGTAAGGATCCATACAAAATATTTTGTTTGACTCATCACTTGTGTCATTTTAAAATCTATAAATTCTCCTTTTAGTTCTATTTTTCCCTTTGTTTTATTTACTGAAGAGCCCTAGTCACTTGTCCATGAAAACATATGTGGATCTAATAATGTTCTAAGTGTCTGCTGAGACACTAGACTACTAGATGCATACCAAAGAGTCTTGCTTTTTGGGAAAGGATTCATCTTGGCTGCAAAATTCAAGTCTGGTATAGATTTCTCCATACTACTACAGAATATCTAGACACAGGATGAGCCCCATCCATAGGCAGAGTAAGAAACTGCTTGTTCAGAATTGTTTGAGGAATTGCCTCTACTCCAACCAAATTACCTTCCTACTTGGCCATTGGAACCACCCTGGATTAAGAACTTTCAGATACATGGACTCATTTGGCTGGGAAGGGATAATGCCCCTAAATCATTATCTTGGCAGAGATTCATTTTTCATATTACCCATTTCTTACTTCTCAAGGTTTTCTTTAAGTAACCAGATGCGGAAGTCAATTTGATGTTAGGAGGAGGTCATGAACATTCTAAGGCTTGAAATGTTCCAGCAAAACAGATCATGTGACGTAAGGAAATTAAAGGTAGTCAAAACCCAATGAGTAGCTTGAGATCAGGTATCTCAGAGAGATGTGAACAGATGTGCTGAAGAGACCATAAACCAGCCTAGTTTATGAAGGCTAAGTCTTCCTTCACCTTTTGCCTCCCTTCATGCCATTCCCCTACATGGGGAATGTAGTAAATTAGCTACATTTACTAACTGTAGCTAATGTGCAGTTAGTAAATTTTCCCTTAGCAAAAATTATACTCAGAAAAGGCATCTGAGAGGATCTGATACAAACACTTATCCCTTTGTTTTTAAGCCTTATTTTAATTCTAGAGTAAAAGTTTTATTTCTCATTAAAGAAGTTCCAAGCATTTTGGAAGGAGTTAGGCTTGTTTTTACCTGGAAGTCTTCCTCATGCCCTTGGTGGCACAGGTTTTGTTATCTGGATATTCAAACATTTAAGAAAAATCTATATGTATATATACACACACATTCTTTATATATATATATATATATAAAATATATTACATATATAAATATCACTTTGCTGTACAGCAGAAATTTTTAAAAATTACAATTTTTTTACAAAAAAAAAGTTGTAAATCAACTATAGTTCAATAAAAATAAAGTTTTCTGATTTGTTTTGATCATAAAATCTACTAAAGGGAGATAGATGTTATTAGTGTCTGCTTTGGACTTTTTAGGGACTTCCCTGTAGCTCAGACAGTAAAGAATCTGCCTGCAAGCCAGGAAACCTGGGTTCGATCCCTGGGTTGGGAAGCTCCTCTGGAGAAAGGAAAGGCAACCCACTCCAGTATTCTTGCCTGGAGAATCCCATGGACAGAGGAGCCTGGTGGGTTTGGGGGTCACAAGAGTCAGACACAACTGAGTGACTAACACTACTATTTGGACTTTTTAACCTGGGTTAAACACAAATTTTTAAAAACAACTTTAAAATATTCTTTAGAAATTTCCAGAGCCGATCATTTTCCTGGCATCTCCTAAATATGGGGGGAAGTTTTGTGGCACCAGTGATGCTTGGCTTCCCAGGTGGTTCAGGGGTAAAGAATCTGCTTGCCAATGAAGGAGATGCATGAGATGCAGCTTCGATCCCTGGGTCAGAAATATCCCCTGGAGAAGGAAGTGGAAAACCACTCCAGTATTCTCGCCTGGGAAATCCCATGGACAGAGGAGCCTGGCAGGCTACAGCAGTCCATGGGGTCCCAAAGAGTCAGACATGACTGAGTACACGCAGGCCGACACAGGCACACATAAGCAATTATGCTACCTAACAAGTCCTGGAATTATTTTAATGACAATTAGCCATTCCAATGTCGGTGGCTATCTCCACAAGGAACTCTATGCTTAGTTCTTTCTTGTCTTTCAGTAAGAAAATAATTTTTAAAATAACAATGTCTACCTTTGTCTACGTATTTTGTTTAAACTTTTTTTTTTTAAGAGTAGGGCTTCTTCCTTAGTTCCTTAGCATTTGCTGGAGTGATGTTGAAAATTTTTATTTATTTTTTTCAATTTTTTTTAGGTATCTAAACTACTAATGAAGGACCAGCGACTTACTTGGAGCAAATTATTTTTAACACCTCTTCATCAACAAAATTATCCCCAGTTGTAATCATGTAATGAAACCATGTAATGAAACAAATAATAATATGACCAGAGAAAAAAATGTAAGCAGTGAATTTTTCTTTTACTGAACTTTTATATATATATATTCATGTTAGTAAAAAAAATAAAATAAAATAAAATAAATGTTAAATTTAAAATGTGGGAAAATGTAATGAATTAATATTTTACACATTAAATATATACTTAAACATTTAAATGTATTTTTTTGAAAAAGAAAAAATTTACACCCACATATAGTCAATTACAATAGTGAATAATAGACAACAAGACATTTTCTGTTTTGGAAGCTTAACTTCCGTAAACTTGTAAATAATTTTATCAAAATCAACCTTTGTGTAATCATAGGCAATGTAGTTAGATTCTTTTTATCTATCCTTATTTGTAGTTGATTAAAGAATATTTTTATTCATTTTAACTTTAAAAAGTGTCTTTCACATAAAGAAAAGTGAAGTTGCTCAGTCGTGTCCGACTCTTTATGATCCCAAGGACTGTAGCCCACCAGGCTCCTCCATCCATGGAATTTTCCAGGCAAGAGTACTGGAGTGGGCTGCCATTTCCTTTTCCAGGGGATCTTCCTGACCCAGGGATCGAACCTCAGTCTCCTGTATTGCAGGCAGACGCTTTTACCATCTGAGCCGCCAGGGAAGCCCTTACAAGTTGGTATGGTTACTGTTGAGCTGTAATTACATATGTGTGTGAGCTTCAAATTAGCACATTTTAATTACTTATTATTTAATAAATATTATTTTATATGTAAAAGCTCCTGGAGAAAAATGTCCAGTTTTATAGTCTGATCACAAGACACAGAGACTCAGCTACACATATTCATTTTTAGAGCAAGTTCTTAACAGTTCTAGATCCTTCTAGCTCACTTTGGGCACAGTTTGTGTTCACAATTCCTGTGATACTATGGCAGTCTTGTTTGTCAAGTACTGGCTTAGAAATAAATGATGAGAGGCTGATGATCACTAAAGAGGAAGAAACAGAACTTGAATTATTTTAATTCTGTCATTATGTGTATTCACTTAGAGTTTGTATTTATATTTCAAACTTTTCAAACTGTGGAGATATTTGATTAGACCTGATTCCAAAGAAATAAATGCAGATTACAGTTTTGGAAATGTATTGTGAAATGGAATCTTTATGATTTCAAACAAATATACAAATAGGAAAATTCTTAACCATAAGGCTAAGTGTGACAAAGAATCATAGCAATTCGATTATTTTAAAAACAGAATGATTAAAAGTTGGTTGTTTTGTTTTTAAATTCTTTATGGGCAGCACATCTTTTTCTGCTTTCTCTCAAGGCAGACTGCTGCCAGCACCTTGGCTTTGATATGCCACTGAGGAAAGAATAATAACAATCTGGGGGCTTCACTGGTGACTCATTACTCGGGTTCCATCCCTGATCTTGGAAGACCCCATATGCCATGGAGCGACTAAGCCAGTGCGCCACAACTACTGAGCCTGTGCTCTAGGGCTAGAGCCTGTGCTCTACAACAGGAGAAGCCACTGCAGTGAGCAGCCTGAGCACCGTAACTAGAGAGCAGCCCTCACTCTGCAACCAGGTAAAAGCCTGCCCAGCTACAAACACACAGCCTGAGCACTGCCTCCTGCTCAGTGAACTCAGTAAATATAATATGCTTGAAACATTCTGAAATGATCGGCCCCCTCACCCAGTCTATGGAAAAATTGTTTTCCACAAAACTGATCCCTGTACCAAATAAGTGGGGGACTGCTGCTATACAGGAGAGAGAGTTACGTGCAGAGTTGCTGCATAAGCTGGGGCTGTCCAGAAAAAACTTGAAGGGGGAGATAGAAACTGAAATGTATGTTCAAAGGTGGCTTGGTGAGGAACAATAGAGTGGTAATAACAAGACTGAGGAATTCTATTTGGAGAGAGGGAGACAGTATGTGAACAAAGTGAGGATGTGACACCTGCATGCAGATTCCTAGAGCAATGATCTGATTAAAGAAGACTGCTTATGTGGGGAAGAGAACGTTGGATGGTAAAATGAGACAGACTTTGGACAGCTTGAATATTAGAATCAGAAATTTGAGTCTGATATAAAAGAAGTCATTTTAGATATTTGAAGGAAATCCAGGCTGTAAGGAACCAGTATAAACAATAGTGAGGAGTGAGAAATGGAAAGGCAGGCAAACCATTGTGGTCCAGGCAGGAAATGCTCTCTGTACAGGCTGATTATGGCTGTGAAATAAGGAAAATAGTTATTCGTGATGCATAAAGAGATTGATAACAGATAGGATATTAAAAATAAGGGAGAGAAAGATGACTAAATTTTCAAGCCTGGATAACCATGAAAATCATGAAAAGCCAGCTGAAAAAAAAAAAACTGAGTCCTAAATATTTTAAAAATATTATACAGTAAATGGACTTATTGGTAAGAATTTAGTCATTAAACATGAGACTTGTCCTGGACTTCTGGAATTAAATTTTCTAGTTTCATGTTTTCAGTATTAAATGCTCAAATAAATGCAGAAAAATCTTTGGATTTATTATGAACTCTAGCAAAATAGACTATTGGTTTGGCACAAATTATTCTTGTTTTTAAAACCAAACAGTGGCAGAATGTCATGACTATGAAACCATTGTGATGCTTTACCGAATCAAAACTGGATGAGAGTGACCATATCAGAAAGCATTAAATATTTATTGTGCCACAAAAATTTCAGTGTACTTACAGAATGTAACTCTTTTGGGTGAAACACTGAAATAACTAGTCAGTCTTATCCTCATTCAGGAATCATTAAACTGGTATTAAGTGAAAAAATTGTCAGCAAGTGAATAATTCATAAAATTGAACATAAAATGTTACAACTTATGGACCTTTGGATCTACTATATTGCATCTGAGTGCAATCTGAATCCACATTTATGAAAATAAACTTTCTAATCAGGATTTTACCTTTAGTGATCAACCTTTATATACACTAATTTTTTTCAGAAAATTCATTGTCAGTTTAATCTTTTGATAATTTTCAAAGTAGTACAGTTAACCATTTCCACTTTTAATTGTTTTTCACTTACTGAACTTATTTTCAAAATAATTTTACAATATAAATTATAAATGAAGATTTAGCTACTTTGTTTTATTCATATCAATTTTTACCAAAGCCACTGTGGGTTTTTTGGTTTTATATTATGTTGTGTCCTTTGTCCAAGAAAAATGCCCTTTCATCCCATTTTGTACATCTAAATTTGGATTAGTAAAAGAATTGTGTGCAGATTAGATCTTCATTTTATTCTTATTAATTTCTTATTGAGACATCTTCCAAGTCCAAATGGTAGAGTAGAACAGTCTTAAAATGTTGAGATCACAACTTTCTGCTTCACATGAGACATCCAGAGCAGGGTCAGCACCAGTGGGAAACATGTGAGTTTTCTTGAACATGTCTGGAATAGCAGCCTGCTTTGCTCTACTAACCGTGAGTAATTTCTTCAGCAGCAAAACTCATCTCATTTGTCTGATTTTTAATTTTATAAATATTTCCTCATTTTAAAGAACTTCCAAATTCTGTTAATCTACCAACAATATGAGAGCAATGAGCTCTCTTACAAAACTTGCATCATGTTATCATTTCTATCAGAAACTTTGTCCTAATTGTGTTACACGTTCTGCATAATGACATGTTCTCCTTACCCAAAAACATGGTGATTTCTGAGACTTTTTCCACTGCTAACTGTTGAATGAGCTCTGAATTCTGTGGAATCAGCAAAAATGCAAAAGTCTACAGATTTCACCACTTAAGGATCAACTGGGCATGGTTCATACTACACTAAAATGCTTTGGAAATCTCTTTGCCCTCCTTTCTAAACACCTTCTAGCAAGCACAATGCTGCCTATGACTTTCATTCTCTCAATTATTCATCTGTCACTAGCAAAACTTCTTGAATGTATTTCTTGTCTTTGAGACATAACAAGAGAATATAATGTTTCCCTAGCATGAAGAAATTGGTAGCATGATGGATGAAACTTCAGGAACATTACACTAGCTGGTTGTTTAAACTTTAATAAAAAACACACTTGGGTCTTCCTTGCTAGATCTGAAACCTTACATGAATTGGTCTGCAAGGAAAACTAAGTACCATTTTTGGTACATTTGGATTTTTACCTGTAACAATTACTCAGAAGTTATATTTTCTAATTGTTTGCTATTGAAGAGATTTCTAAATCCTAGAATTAAAAAAAAATGTTTCTGAGGTTTTAACATAGTACTTTTCAAATCTGATCCATATTTAAAACATTTCTCACATATTTTTTAAAAAATTGATTATCACATCAAATAGTTTTATAAGTTATTTAACATATATTACAAGTATCATATTTTAATCTACCTAAAACAGCCCTTCTGTAACTCTCTTTGTATAGATGAAAAAAAAAAAAAAGAGGCCTCAGTTCTATTCTCCAGATCAAGCCTTTTGACCCATCTCAACAACTAGACCTATAGTTTGGTCAATAATTATGGTATTTTTTATGGGAGCCCTGAAATGTTATATAAAATATGATTCTAGAGGGCAAGGAAGGTGGTCATTAGGTACAAAATATAAAATGAGAACCAAACTTGGGCATGAAAAATTCACTGTTTTCCATTTTCACCCCAAGAAACCTTTGAACAATGACGCTTCTTTGTTTGGTAGACTAATACATTAATTAAGCCTTACTGTTGTTTCACATGACTATTATTTAATAATATTTAATAATATTTCCATACAGACCATAGCAACTTAAATAAATAAAAGATTAAATAAAATGTATTTGTTTTAAATTATCCATATCAGATTCAAAATTATTAAAGATAACTAGGTAATCCTTTCTTTTATCCAGATAAACATGTCTGTTCCTTAAAAAGTACTTTATTTTAATGTGTAAAGATAAAAAAGATCACATTCATCTCTTTGGATGACAATGAATGTATTGTTCACTAATGAAATCAACTCATTTCTGAGATACTTGTGATTTCTTCCCCGATCAGCATGTCACACCAAAGACGGATTACTGTGGCAGCAATTTGTTTCAGATTTACTCTGTCAGTTCAGCCATTGATGACTTGAGACCATCCTTATCTGAGGTAGAAAATAGAGCCTTTTGTTAAGAGGGAAAAAAAATGTTTGTTTTTTTAAGCCATATCATATTTCTATTTGACACACATAAGAGTGGTGGATATGACTCTAATGAACTTGAATGCATTTTAAAGTACTGTTCATGTACACTTGTTTTACATATTTTTAGTCCCAAGGAGTTTTGATTCCACTGACTACCTTGAAAAAAAAGTCAAAATAAAAATTCAGATACTTCTGTTTCCCACCAAACATTAAAAAGACATACTTGTACTGAGAACTAGGAAAAAACAATAAAGCTTGTGATTTTTCAAATTGTATACAGTAGTAGACTGGATCTGCTACTCAAACATTTTGGAAATTTCCCTCTTCTTAGTTTAAATGTCATTTTATTTCCAAAGATTTGTACAAAAGCAGTATTTGTGTCACTAGGTAATATGTTCTTCAAATGTATTCTCACTTTCTTTCATTTAATCAATAATGACTTTCAAAAGTTTCATCTGGTACAGTCCAGGTTATTGCATATTAACAATTTGTTAACTAGGTAACATGATTCAAGTTTGACTGTATCTTCCCCCATCTACAGGTCATTGTTTAAATGTCTCTTTGGGGTTTTCAAATTAGCCAATTCTATACTCAGTATTCATATTTAGCTCCAAAATTAATGCATGGTGGCTAAGTGCTCAGGCTCTGAGGTCCCATATTAACTGTGTAATCTTGGGCATAAAAGTTAACCTTCTTAAGCTCTACGTTACTGTTTCTAGGGGCCACTTGTCATAGTGTCCCTTCACAGGGCTGTGTGAGGATTATATGGGATGTTTTTAAGAGTTCAGTGACAGCAATGTGATAAACTCTCAATAAATCCAAATTGCTATTATTGTTTCACATTGGTTGCTTTATCCGTGATTCTGAAATTTTTCTTAAGCTCCTTTGAATCTAGTAGGAAGTAGTAATTAGTTTTATTATTTCCAAAGAGAATATTTGTTTTAATTAGAGTTCTTTTGTTTTCAAACAACAGAGACCAATTTAACATGATAACGAAAAAAAGAGAAAGGGAAGGAGGAGGGAAATGCGTATTACAAGAAAGTTCCGGAGTACTGAAGGACTCCTTTCCCCAGAAAGCATAGTCTCTTTGGAGACTTTTTGCCATGTCACTGGGTCCAGTCACTCATCTTCCTTTCTTAACAAATATTTTTTTGAAAGTGGCTCTGCTTCTCATTTTTCAACCCGTTGCTTCAATCTAGCTTCTGTCCCCTACGACATTACTGGATCTGTATCGATTTTCCAATTGGACATTTTCCAATTGCCACATATAAGAGAGTTTTCTTTTTTAAATTATTATCTTACTAGCTCTCTGCTGTACACACACTGAGAACGACAGTCCTTTTTAAAACCCTCCACCCCATTTATTACCCTTATGCTGCACATTCTGGGTTCTTCTCATAATTCGACACGCGTGCATTTTATCCTCCTTTATGAGATCTCCAGCCTATGCCTGCCCCATAAATGTCTGTATTCCCAGTAATCTACCTTCCTCATAGTGCTCCACAGGGGTGATCTCATTTTCTGTTAATAGTTATCTGCTACTGATTCCCAAATGTAAGTCACCAGTTCAGCCTTTCCTCATCTCTTCTCTTTGAAACTTTCCTCAATGTGAATCTCCAAGACCTCAGATTCAACACATCACAAACTATTACGTCTTCAGCAGTTAGGGTCCCCAAGGAAATTGCTGATGCACTTGACATAAGATAATTTAAGGAGAGTTGATTATAAAGATACTGTGACAAACATGTTGCTACAGGGGAACCAACAAAGACTGTCCAATAACACAGTTAAACATCCTGGGCCAAAGGAATGAGGGGAGGAAAAGTTAATAAAATAATGAAATCTGAAAGGAAGAAAAGCTGTACAATGAGAATGTTGATGTCTATGCAGACATCAAACAAGAAGGAAGAGTAGGTGGTAGATTTGGAGGAGCAAAAAGAAGATATCCAGCACAATACGTCCTTTTCACTTAGCATCCATTCTCATCTTTTGTTAGGTGAAAAGTGTGAAACATCAACACAGGGAATTCAAGAAGTCCCCCGAGCTACTGTGTAATTGCCAAGTGTTATATAATCAATCTGGACATAACTCCATGTGAATCTTACAATATTAGCTTAACATGTTCTTCATATACAGTAGTGACTAATGAAAGAATAAAATAAACAGATAACAGCAAATAAAGTGTGCAGAAGTATCTCACAGAATCCAATGACAGAAATATATTAATAGCTAAGCCTCCAGAAAGAATCAAAGTGGAAACTGGGAGACTCTTCGGAGTTAAGGGACTGTTCTTTCCAGCTCTTCTCACTGTTTCTCTGAGTAGATCTACTTTCTTCTATTTTCTTCTTTTTCGTTGCAGTTCCATCCACCTAACAAGAAATGACCACACCATACATCCAGACTTATACATCTCCTATGTTCAAGAGGCTAACTCAGATGTACACTAACTCTTTTAGTCTCGATATTTCCTCAGAGACACAATATTATAACCCCAGCTTAAGTCCGTATAACCACCCCTACACAAATAAGCTCTGCTCCGGGACACCTGCTTTGAGACCAGTGCCAGAGAAGAGGACCCTGAAGGATAATCTAAGAATGTCTATTACAGCATTAACTCTAAAAATAGAATCTAGGTCTCATATATTCTTGCTTCTCTTAGAAGACATAGCTGTTTGGGGGTTATAAAAATACTCAAATCTGGTTGGTTGATTTTAATATTCATCAGCAAAGGAAATATTTCATATTTGAGGATTGTGGCTTAATTATTCCCTTAACATTTGCTTCTCCGTTTTGAGTAATTCTGATGTTTCTCCCCCAACTCCCACCAGTGTCCTTCCTACTTGTATTATCCTAGTCTCTAAGAATATTTTTTTTTAATTCTGATAATGGCTTCACTTGTCTCATTGGAAAAGAACTGGAGAGTATGCATGGCATTCTGGTTATAATTTCACCACAATGGACCAGTGCAAAATATAGAGGAATTGCTTTTCATTACCTACCCAATTCATCACATTGTGCTTAACTATTTAACCATATATACTCTTCTGTAGCTTTCTAGAGAATTTTCTCCTTTGCTTGAAAATTCCCTAATTTAGTTTGTAGTAGTTTATTGTCATCTCCAAGTAACTGAAGAGGAATTAAACTAAATAGTGTATAGCCCGAGAATAAAAAGAATCACACATACCACACATATACACATACATAAATTAAACAATTCTCAGCAATAATATTGCTAATGATATGGTTGGTATTGTTATTCAGAAGCTATTAGGTTGGCATTATATAAAAGCAAATTAGTAATTAGCAAATTAGATCATATTCTAATTCTTTTTTTTTTTTCATATTCTAATTCTAACAAACTCTTGAGACTAGGAATTTCCACCTGTGAGAAAACAGGTACACATTTATCAGAAAGGCTAAAATCCTGTCATCCCGCAGAAACACCAGTATAATTCTATTATAAACAAACTTTCTTTTGCGTATGTGTGTATTGTAGGTAATATCTAGGATTTACTTCAAAATAATTGGGAGAAAGAAAGTACATTGGGATATAGATGGGAAAAAGACTGGTTTGTGTGCTAAGTCACTTCAGTCACGTCTGACTCTATGCAACACTATGGACTATAGCTGCCAATCTCTGTTCCTGGGATTTCCCAGGCAAGAAGGCTGGAGGGGGTTGCCATTTCCTTCTCCAGGGGATGTTTCCAACCGAGGGATCAAACCTGCATCTCTTAGGTCTCTTGCATTGGCAGGCAGGCTCTTCTAGGACTTCCAAATAGGGGTAGAGATGAAAAAAAGACTGATTAGGAGTTGACAATTACTTGTTTAATCTGTAGGTTGAGTATGAGTATAATCTGAACTTTCTATATATTTGGAATTAGTCTACATTTTTAAAGTGAAAATTAATAAATTAATTAAAATGTAGTGTGATGCAATGAAGGAAATGCTAAACAGGATGACGGGAAACCTACCTGCATTCTAGTCCCCCATTTACAATATACAAACAAGATGCAATGTCAAAGACAAGTCATTTAACTTCTCAAAGATTTGTTGACTCATTTGTAGAGGTCAGATAAAACATATTAGCCTCAGAACAAGAAAACTAAACCAAATCTTCTATGGATTTGATTTGAAGCCCTCAGGACAATTATTTGATAAACATCTTCAAACTTGTCACAACCTCCGTGATTGAAATTATATCACAACAGAACACACTGAAGTTTAATAAGCCAATTCTCCATTGGGTTCAGTGTCAGTTCAAATTATTCAAACCTAACATTGGTAAAACTCATACTGTTAACTGAAAAACACAGCTAATAAATAGCCAATCTTTGTAATTTAATCATAAAATTAGGTTTCCTCTGATATGTGCAATTACAATCAATTATTGTTTCTAAAATCTTTACTTAAATCAGTATTGAAAAAAGCCAATAAGATCTGAGATATTTTCATTCTAATTTTAGGTCAGTTTAATAATTATAACCAAATCCAAATATAATAGAAAATAAAATAAAATATGCAAAGTATTCTTTCAGAATGGCATTTTCAGGATCAACTTTACAAGCAGCCTGTTTTACAAAATGAATTCTGTTAAAATGAATATTAAAAATATTCTTTCAAATCAGACCTAAATCCACCCATATAAGGTAGTAAAGAGCTCATCTTTTGAATCTCTCAATTATGTATTTCTGCATCTACTTAGACAGATCTACAGAGCTTGCTTTAGGCTGTAGAATTTTTTCTTGCTTAGTACGTTGTACTTACAAATAACCAGAAAAATTTGTACTTTTCCAGTCCAACTAAAAAAAAAAAAAAAACTCATTTTAGAATTTGCCCTTACTCATATACACACACATGTGCGAACACACACATTTTAGTTGTACTAAACTTAATGTGAAATTTTAGATTAGCGTCTCATTTATTGGCAATTCTGGGAAAGGGTTTTAGCTTAATCCTCAGTTAATGAAACCCTTGCTTGTGAATTTCCTTTGTCAACACTGCATTTAATGTATAGAGCTTCATACCTGCTGGATCATCAAAACCTGCAAAGTGATTAGGCTCAATTGGAATGCGAAAGTTGGAAGGAAGGATTTTTGTAATATTTTATAAAAAGAAGTTACATGCGCTGGCTCTATTTAAAAAACTATTCTTCAGCTCCTGTGTTTTTCTATTAAAAGTAATAAATAGCTATGCTTCAAACATAACAAAGCAGTTCTTAGAAATCATGCCTGATTGATAGGTAATTCCTTGAGAGAAAGCAACCAGGTCAGATGCTGGCTCAGAATAAGTCTGGCCACTGTTCTTCTTTTGCTTTGTCAAGGCTGGACATGTATGTGGAAATGACTCCCAGAAAATTACAGCAAATGCCTACCCAGATGATTTGGGGAAATGTACATGTGATCATCAAACATTTAGGTTAAAAAAAGCTATCAGTGATTCACACACTATTTTTGTATCAACCATTTTCAAAAATATGGGCTACAAGAATATTCAATAAATACAAATGCATTTTTTGGAGCTAGAGCAGGCACTTCCAGATTTGGCACTGTCATCCAATAAGGTGCTTCCCAGGTGGTGCAGTGGTCAAGAATCTGCTTGCAGTACTGGAGATGTAAGAGAGGTGGGTTCAGTCCCTGGGACTGGAAGATTCCCTGGAGTAGGAAACGCCAAACTGCTCCAGTATTCTTGCCCAGAAAAGTCTATGGACAGAGGAGCCTGGTGGGCTACAGTCCATGGAGTCACAAAGAGTTGGACATAACTGAGCACAGCACAGCACAGCATAGTAGTATCCAATAAAGTACCCCAGGTTGTTAAAGGAGAATTCCTACTAGCAATGGTGACAATCAGAAGACAGACAAGGGCATTACAGAGATAATCAAAAGCAACGACACTTGGCTGTTAGTGTGAAAAATCTATGATGAAGTTAAAGTTTAATTTTGTTGAATAGTATAAAATACAGCTCTTTGATCATAAAGTCTAAAGAAAATTCTACCCTGACCCCTTCAGCTTTGGTGTCTCTTCAAGGAAATGAATCCATAATTTCTACACAGTATCACTTTAAAACAATAATAGATCCTTAAGCAGAATAAAGCAAGAACCTCAGTGTGGAACCAAGATTGACAGCAAAATAGTAAAATACCATTTATATCTAAAGTTGGTCTGCTAAAAAGACTTCTCTTATGTTTCTATGAACAGTTTACTTATTTAAAACCTGAAAATAGTATGTCAATCAGCCACATGCTTTTCAGAAACTATTGCATCTTATCAGTTTGGTAGTTGCCATTTTTATTGAAAGAAAAGCTAGGCAACAGAATAATTATGACTTTAATCGAAAATATTCTATAATTTCAGAGACATAATTACCTTGAATGAACTTCTTCAAAGCTTGGCTATGTACCATGTAAAATCTAATGCACACAAGGAACAAATTCTTCAGATGGAGGCCTGCTGCTGCTACTAAGTCACTTCAGTCATGTCCAACTCTGTGCGACCCCATAGACGGCAGCCCACCAGGCTCTGCCATCCCTGGGGTTCTCCAGGCAAGAACACTGGAATGAGTTGCCATTTCCTTCTCCAATGCATGAAAGTGAAAAGTGAAAGTGAAGTTGTTCAGTCGTGTCCGACTCTTCGTGACCCCCTGGACTGCAGCCCACCAGGCTCCTCCATCCATGGGATTTTCCAGGCAAGAGTACTGGAGTGGGGTGCCATTGCCTTCTCCAGATGGAGGCCTAACCCCCAGTAAAATGTTTTCCAGCTCTTCAGAAGGACTGGTTAACCTCTTATGCAATGGAACAAGGTTGGATAACCTTATCTGTCCTTTTAGGAACAAAACCAATTATTTGTTTCCATGACTTCTGGTCCTGATTTTATCTGCCTATTATTTCAGTTTGTGAAAAGGTAATCTTTTTAGAACTGGACATGGAACAACAGACTGGTTCCAAATAGGAAAAGGAGTACGTCAAGGCTGTATATTGTCACCCTGCTTATTTAAATTATATGCAGAGTACATCATGAGAAATGCTGGACTGGAAGAAGCACAAGCTGGAATCAAGATTGCCAGGAGAAATATCAATAACCTCAGATATGCAGATGACACCACCCTTATGGCAGAAAGTGAAGAAGAACTCAAAAGCCTCTTGATGAAACTGAAAGTGGAGAGTGGAAAAGTTGTCTTAAAGCTCAACATTCAGAAAATGAAGATCATGGCATCCAGTCCCATCACTTCATGGGAAATAGATGGGGAAAGAGTGGAAACAGTGTCAGACTTTATTTTTTGGGGCTCCAAAATCACTGCAGATGGTGACTGCAGCCATGAAATTAAAAGATGCTTACTCCTTGGAAGGAAAGTTATGACCAACCTAGATAGCATATTCAAAAGCAGAAATATTACTTTGCCAACAAGGGTCCATCTAGTCAACGCTATGGTTTTTCCTGTGGTCATGTACGGATGTGAGAGTTGGACTGTGAAGAAGGCTGAACGCCAAAGAATTGATGCTTTTGAACTGTGGTGTTGGAGAAGACTCTTGAGAGTCCCTTGGACTGCAAGGAGATCCAACCAGTCCATTCTGAAGGAGATCAGCCCTGGGATTTCTTTGGAAGGAATGATGCTAAAGCTGAAACTCCAGTACTTTGGCCACCTCATGCGAAGAGTTGACTCATTGGAAAAGACTCTGATGATGGGAGGGATTGGGGGCAGGAGGAGAAGGGGACGACAGAGGATGAGATGGCTGGATGGCATCACCGACTCGATGGACGTGAGTCTGAGTGAACTCCAGGAGTTGGTGATGGACAGGGAGGCCTGGCGTGCTGCTATTCATGGGGTCGCAAAGAGTCGGACATGACTGAGCGACTGAACTGAACTGAATCTTTTTATTTCTTATACCAATACTGAAAAAAAAAAGTGACAGTGTTAGTCACTCAGTCCTGTCTGACTCTTTGTGACCCCATATACTGCAGCCTGCCAGACTCCTCTGTCTGTGGAATTCTCCAGGCAAGAATACTGGAGTGGGTTGCCATTCCCTTCTCCAGGGGATCTTCCCTGAACTAGGGATCCAACCCAGGTCTCTTGCATTGCAGGCAGATTCTTTACTGTCTGAGCTATCTGGGAAGCCCCTGTAGCAATACTATTTATTAACCATAACAACAACAAAAAAAATTCTAGGCAGTTTCCTGGCCATCCAGTGATTAGGACTCAGCATCCTCATTGCCTCGAGCCCACGTTCAGTCCCCAGTCAGGGAACTAAAACCTCATGAGCCATGTGGCCAAGCACAAGACAATGGTGTAAAATCTTTTTCTAGATTCTTTGTTCTACATGAAGAGATGTCATGATAAATATAACTTTGGGCTTGTTACAAAAAACCGAGAGAAAATAGAGGTATACATACATGTGTTCACATACATATACTTTAGTACCTTATATTACAATGAAGATATTAACTTTTTAAGAAAACCATTCATCAAAAGAGAAAGCTGCAGGAAGGGGACAAGAATATACAGTCCTTTTCTCTGATACATGTGTGTAAATAATCTCTCATCACCTTATTCTGTCTGATGGCAGAATATTCTGGGACATGTCATGAGATTTTGCCCCACTGTGATTAAAATATCCTTTCCTTTCAAGAAGTGATGTGAAAGTTGCTCAGTCATATCTGACTCTTTGCAACCCCATGGAGTATACAGTCCATGGAATTCTCCAGGCCAGAATACTGGAGTGGGTCCCTTCTCCAGGGGATCTTCCCAACCTTGGGATTGAACCCAGGTCTCCTGCGTTGCAGGCAGATTCTTAACCAGTTGAGCCACAAGGGAAGCTGTTTAAATATGGGATCAGAATTCTTTTCCCTCCAAGAATTGGGGAAGAGGGACTGTTGTGCACTCCGTCTTTACAAGAACATTTTGGAATATATAACTGTACTGATTTAAATTGTTGCAATCGGTGCTCTAATATTAAGAGCCCCTGAAGAGCCTTGAGGGTGTGTGGAAGTAAAATCTCCATAAATACTAATGAGGTCAATACTCTCATATTTTGAAGGGCGTGAGTGAAGGTTTATGGGATGAATGGAGCAAAGGCAGTCTAGGCCTGGATGTAGAGATTTTCAAATGTTTACAACACTCCTGCTCCAGTGACAGAGCTAAGCTGAAACTTACAGTGTCTTTAAAACATGAGACTTTAGCTCATTATTACCATAGTGGGTATTCTTTCCATTCTTTTACTGCTCCCTGAAATCATTCCTTGGGTTTATAAGTAAGTGTGCAATATTTTAAAACGAAAGGCAAAAAAATCACAAATAAACCAGTTAAAGCAGCAATTTGAGCAGGTAGCACAAACACCCTTTAAATCCAAGTATGTACTCCTAGAAGAAAAGTAGAAAAATTAGGAATTTTAAAAAATCATTCATTAATGGTCAGAGACCTGAAGGAATAAATAAAAGAATGGGGTTCACAAATTTTGCTCTATGATTTCAAACAGCAAAAGTACAAATTCAAACAGTAAAGTAAAAGATTTAGTATCTATAAGATTAAAACATTACATCTATTTGGGAAAAATACTCTTGATAGTGAGACTAGAGAGAAGACTTTCCCACAGGTTCTTACAAGTAAGACCCTGCATAATGTCACAAAGAGCATCCTTAATGTTGATATATCAACAAATTTAATACAGGCATCTTTTTAATAGTCTGTGTTAAAGGCTTCACCTGATGTACAATTTCATAAGCACAGTAAGGGTGAATCTAGGCAGAAGAAAGAGGTAGTAATAAATGTTGTACAGAATTGCAGTGCTCTGTGGTTTCATCTTGGGATAGAATTTAGAACATCTATGACTGGGTAAATAGCATATATTTCAAGCAATATTCCATATATAATCACCTAAGCTTTAAGGGCTATTGAGTGATACTAATATAAAGACTAACATTCCTATAAGTACCAAGAGTTACCAAGTAAAAGAAATATGCAACTTTAATGAAAGATAATTCTAGAGGAGTATTGGATTCAAAATAAAAATATCAATGTGCTTTTCTTAATATAATGGAGGGAGAAATTTTTAAAATACTTAACATTTAAGGAACAAAACTTACGTAATAATTTTAAAGTCATTGGAAAATGATATTACTGATGATTAGAGTAACCATGTATTAAAATCTATTACCAATCTATAATTATTAAGTTTATATTGTGCTGGTGCAAGATAAATGGAGCAGAGAAATTATCCGAAACAGATTCTACTCAATATGAATATGAACTTAATAAATGCTGAATAAGGTCTTAGAAATAAGATTTCAGAAATAAGTGAGAATTTCAAGAAATATCTATAAATTTTGCTGGAAGAAAATAAGCTATTTAGAAAGAAAAAATAATCTGAGATATTCAACAGTCACCATAGCCCAAATAAATTGCAATTGGATATGAAAATTTGTTGTAGAAAAAATTAAAAATTATTAGAATATATAGGTGAAACCTGTTTAATCACTTTAGGAGAACAGTTTCTTTAAAAAATATTTAGTAAATGAAAGAGACATACAATAGACGCAATGTATGAAATTTGATTGGATTTTGCACAAAAATAAAAGAATATAAGAGGTTTATTTGGGAGACAGAGAAAATTCAAATATGAACTGGATATTGGATATCATGGAATTGTTATTAATTGTACTAATAGTATTGTAGTTATGTTGGAGAATACCCTTATTCATCAGAATTATTACTCTTAAAATATATACAATAAAAAATTTGTCAACCAAGTGTCTGAAGCTTCCATTCAAATAGTTCAACAATAATAAGTAAATCTCTTTCATCGTATGTGTAGATGCACGTGTGTGTGCTTAGTCATTCAGTCTGGTCCGACTCTTTGTGACCCCATGGACTGTAGAATCCCTCTGTCCATGGGGATTCTCCAGGCAAGACTGCTGGACTGGAGTGGGTTGCCATGCCCTCCTCCAGGGGATCTTCCGAACCCAGGAATCAAACCCAGGTCTCCCGCATTGCAGGTGGATTCTTTACTGTCTGCGCCATGAGGTACACATACACACCCCAAAATGTACATGCACACAAATACATATATATGTACGTGTCATTTATATGAGGTAGAAAGAATAGGGGATAAAAACTGACAAAACACCGCTAGCTAGTGAATCTAACTGAAGAGTATATAGGGCTCACTGGATTATTCCTTCATTTTTTCTGTAAGTTTAAATTTTTAAAATAAAGGTCAGGAGGAAAATTTTTTAGCAAGAACAATAGACTTAATGAATTAAAAATGTAAAGCATCTGTATGTAAAATATGATATTTCTAAATTATATGGTAAATGTTACACACTTAATAAAAAGAAGGTTCATGAAAGTTGTTAAGGAAAACACTAGGACTCTGAAAGAAAAAAAAAATGAGCAAAAGATGCAAACAGATGCTCCTCAGAAGAAATCCAAGTGACTAAATATGGAAAAAAAAAGGTCAACCTCACTAGTTGTCCAAGAAAATGGAATACTATTTTTCCCTATAAAAGTAACAGAGGGTTTTGGTTTTTTATTTGTTTTATTTTTAATGATTATACATAATATCACAAGGGTACAAGGAGAGACATCTCATTGTTGATGGATCTGTGAAATAGTATAGACAGTCTGGAAGAAATTTGGGAATGGTTTCAGAAGCATGAAAAAAGACAAACTTTGATCAAGTAATTATTTCGGGGCACTTTTCCTCATGGTAATAAAAAAATTAGGAAATTATGTCCTAAAAAAATATGTCACATATGGCAGTTCTAATAAAGGAAAATATAAAACAATCTCAACACCCACTGTCAGGGTAAAAGGAAACACAACTTTTTACTATATGGCACATTCATTTGGCAAAACATTATGACACTATTAAAGATGTTTATGAAGATTTTAATGACACAGAATTGTCATATAATAAAATAGTGAGTGGAAAAAAAGAGTGTCAAGCCACATATACAGTCTGAAAAAAATTCATAAAAACTAATGAAAAATACTGAAATATGATAAAATATGAACAACTGGTACCTTTAAGTAGTGTTTCATCTATGTTTTTTCTATTTTTTATAGTAGTTCATACGACCCAAACTTTTCTCTATATCCACATATGCTGTGAGTGCAATATGAGTAAAATTTATTTAGAAATCTTTAGAAAAGACATTAATAAAGAGAAAGAAGAGAGTCTCCAGAGTATTCAGGTAACCAAAAAAACATATTGAAGTCCAGTCAATGCTAATATGGTTAACATTTTTATAGGTGTTTACATAAAATGAAAAAGAAACAGATCATTTGAAATAGACCATATACCTCAGAGATATAACTTTTTGAAAACTTTTCAGGCAAGCTCTTTCTTTCTGTGTTTTTATAATGGTCTAAATATTTCCTAGAATTTTGTTTCCTTGTTTTTTCTGTTTAATTTTCTGTTTAACTTCAGATAAAAGAAGCTGAAAGTTAAGTTAACAGGTGTCACTGAGGTGTTGGGAGAAGGAAGTTGTGATAGTAAAGCCTCAAGTGAAGCACTTTGAACACACACTCCCTCACTGCATCACTTCATACTTCTCTGAGTAAATTAACCTTTTCAAGTCATAGATAATCAAGTCAATTATCTTCACAATAGAAATGTCTTACATCAAAAACCAGTTTGCTGGTAAAAACAGATGATCAATTTAAATTTTTCATATATTACATTTTAATCTCCAATTAAGTTTAAAGACATGAACTGGGAAAGCCAATCATTTTGTTTGCACATAACACTCTTAAAGTGTCGGTCTATACCCCATCTCAAAGAGAGTGTTCCCTCAGAACCCACTGAATGAGCAGCAAGAAATGACTGATCCATAGCTGATCGGACCAGGGGGACACCTAACCCAAGCAAGGTCTCTAAGATTCCCTTTTCTGGGAATTTATAGTTGAAACACAGAGAGATTGAATTGGTTTTCTGAGCATACTCTACCTGTCCAGTTACTAGATTAGAGACTATCAACTGAAGACTTGGTCTGTTAATGAGCCAAACAACAAAGCCAATCTATGGGGGAAACCTACAGAATGAATCAGAAACACATAATGAACATAAGTGTTACACAGGAGAGACAGTTGATTAAGGAGCAGTGGCTTCTGAGGGCTTTCCAGTTCTCTGTTCCAAAACCTCACTCATGTCTAGTGACACATCGCATCTTTGGTTTCATGAGATATGACTGGATATCTTATTAAAAGTCTCCCTGTATTTAAACAAACTTCAGATGTTATTTTGTTGCTTGCAATCAAAGCATCCCTGGGTAAATAAGTACTTGTCCTTTCTAAATTACGTTAAAAATGAATAAGGCACGTGCTTTTTATCCACCTTTAACAGATTGACTTCCCTGGTGGCTCAGACGATAAAGCGTCTGCCTACAATGCTGGAGACCCGGATTCAATCCCTGGGTCAGGAAGATCTCCTGGAGAAGGAAATGGCAACCCACTCCAGTGTTCTTGCCTGGAAAATCCCATGGATGGAGGAGCCTAGTAGGCTCCATGGGGTTGCAGAGTCGGACATGACTGAGTGACTTCACTAACAGATTAGGAACTGAGTCAAATAATTTAACAGTATGTGATTACTTACTGTAACCCTAATATTTCAATCTCAGTTCCTCTGCTATTAACTCTTCTGTGTTTCGAAGTAAAGATGGCCAATGCTGTGCTGGCAGCCAATGAACACATCAGCAGAAATCTGCCTACAAGGTGGTATAACTGAATAAGTGCTACATCTAGGTTCTGCTGTAGTAGCACCGTGTGGGGAGACCATGGGTGATCAACTCAGTTAAAAGCATCAGGACCATTAACTTATAGGTCTACCATCAAATTCATAGAAAAAAACAAGGAAATTTTACTTTGATATTACTGTTAACCAAAATGTATTAGGCTTCTATTTTAACCCCACCTACAGTTTCAGTATTAAATGATTTTTGTCATCAAAAGAAAAGCAAATAAAAACACTTTCTAACTCTAGCATTTAAAATTCTGATCTCAGACTTCCCTGGCAGTCCAGTGATTAGGACTACGCACTTCCAATGCTGGAGGTGACGGTTCCATCTCTGGTCAGGGAACTAAGATCCCACATGCCAAGAGGCATGGCCAAAAACAGAAAGAAAAAACAAATGATAAAAAGAGAAAAAAAAATTCTGATCAGTAAATTCAGTCAAACATCTTCAATCCTGTCCAATGAAAAAATAAACAGTTAAAGTCAGCTAGGATCTACTATATGCTCTCAAATTTCTATGTGTTCTATATAACTAAAGATATATAGCTAATTTGCTAATAATTATTATTTAGATACCATTTATTGGTTGCCTGTACTGGTCTAGGTATTTTACACACATTATTCATTCATTCAACAAGTATTTGTTTTATTGAATATACTGTACTTAACACACTGTTCATATGTGATACTTACTGAAGAGAAAGTCCCTGCTCTCAAAAAAAATTTAGGCTTCATTTAATCATCACAATTAACCCACTGTTGTTACCATTTTTTTAGACCCAATGAGGTTAAATAATTTTCCCAAGGTCACACAACAGATGAAGTATAGCCTAGGCTTCTCAAAATCTCAGACTCCATTTGACTACAGTCTCTCATTAAATCATTGACTATGAAAGTGAGCCATATTTATAGCTAGGGGAACATTGTTGAGAAGCTGATAATCACTGATAATCCATGCCAAGACCTTCTCACATATACTAGTTCCTTGATGCGTTTACTACAAATGTAGATTACTTCCCATAAAGTAATGCCCCCACTGAAACCAATGTTTCCTAAAATACTTTAACAAACTTTGAAATTTATCATTGGATTATCACTGGATTGGAATCTGAAATACTCTACCATCAATATAAATAGCATCCCAGATGTTCAATATATGATGAATGCACATAATTTTATTAAACCAAATTTATTTTTAATTTGATTCATTCATATATATATACATAGTGTACCACTATTAATTTGATTCATTTGTATATGAATGTACAGTGTATATAGTATACAGAATGTACAGAATATATAGTGTGCAAGAACATGTTCTCGGTGCTGGAATACAGCAGCAATTGGAAAAAAAATCCTACTCTGATGGCATCCACATAAAATATATACTTTGTCATAAGGTAGCAAGTTCAGTAAATAAAGATAAAGCATGGAAGAAGGTTGGGCGTATAAAGGACTAGGACTTACAGTTTTAAATAGGCAAGTCAAGGAAGGCTTCATTGAAAAGATGAAATGTGAAAAAATTTTAAAGAAACTGAGAGGGTGAGCCATAAGGAGATTCAAGCAAAGTATACAACAAGTTCAATATCCCTGACACGGCTGCATCAAAGATCTCAGGAGTATCAGGATGAGAGAAGTATCAGGCACCAGACTATATGGGATTCCCTGATAGCTCAGTTGGTAAAGAATCTGCCTGCAATGCGGGAGACCTAGGTTCAATCCCTGGGGTAGAAGATCCCCTGGAGACAGGAAAGGCTACCCACTCCAGGATTCTGGCTTGGAGAATTTCATGGACTGTATAGTCCATGGGATCACAAAGAGTCGCACAAGACTGAGCGACTTTCACTTTCACTTTCATGGCTATCATGGGCTTCCCAGGCATCGCTAGTGGTAAAGAACCCACCTGCATTGGCAGGAGACTCAAGGTACGTGGGCTCAATCCCAGGGTCAGGAAGATTCCCTGCAGGAGAGTATGGCAACCCACTCCAGTAGGAGAATCCCATGGACAGAGGAGCCTGGTGATGTACATTCCATGGGGTCGCAAAGAGTCAGACACGACTGAGCACCTTAGCACAGCACAGCACATAGGCCATTACGAAGGGATTGGCTTTTTCACTCTGAGTGAAACAGGAAGTCACTGGAAATTTTTGAACAAAGGAATGAATTAAATTGCCCATATCTTTTCAATTAATTTTTTATTTATGTAAGGCAATTAATCTAGAATCTTGTTTTTCAAAGTATAATCTCATAGGAATCAGCCATATCAAAATCACCTGCAAGATTATTAGAAAGGCAGAACCTTTGGCCATATCACAGGCCTCCTAAATCTCAAGGTGATTCTTAGGAAGCACTTATGCCTGCGTCCTAATGCTGATTTGGTTATTTCCTTAGCATGTAACTCTAGGCAAATCTCTTAATCTCTAAATCTAAATTGCTCATCTCTAAAGTGGAAAGGGTCCCTGCTACACTAATTCAGAGGATTGATTAAAGGATCAAAGGCAATGAATTATGTGAAAGTACTTTAAAATCTATAGAGTGTCATTAGAAGTCTCACCTAAAATAGGCGTTTGCATACAAGGAAAATCCAAGGGGCCAGGGCTGGTGTCTGGAATGTCTTGGCCACATCCCTCACAGCTGCCTTCACGAGCCCTGTGTATAAACAAAAGCTCAGGAAACATCCCACTTGGTAAAACAAATACTCAGGTCTATGAATATGTCATGGATCTGAGTTATCCCAGGAGATTCATGGAGTGCTATCTGACCCAGCTGCTCTGCAGATCAAGCCAAGGAATTTGCCATCATGTCAGTGTACCTGCCACTGCTCTGTGACATTCCTGGTTACTTCCTTTCCGTGCTTCCCATCTTTTATCAGCAGAAGACTGTGGGATGGCTGAGGGAACAAGGCAAGGTAGGCTTTTCTGAGCAGTACCTTGTCAGGTAAAAGGCTAACAGGCTTGGAGTGCTCTCCAACAATGAAAGCAGACTGTCACACAGCCAATCCTTCAGTCCCCTGAGAACTGTCACTTAGGTGTTTCTAGCCAGCAAGCCTCCTTTAATGAAAAACTTAAAGTCATTAAAAATGAACATTCCATTACTAAAAATTGTGTTCCACAAGACCCTGATCCTGGAGATGTTTAGGAAAAAAGGATTCTGAGCTCAGGTAAATTGGGAATGTTGCATACCACCCTGGGTTTCCCAGGTGGCTGGCACAGTAGTAAAGAATCTGCCTGCTAATGCAGAAGATGCAGGAGACTCAGGTTCGATCCCTGGGTTGAGAAGATCCCCTGGAGTAGGAAACAGCAACCCACTCCAATATTCTTGCCTGGAAAATTCCATGCATAGAGGAGGCTGGCAGGCTAAATCCACAGGGTCCCAACAAGTCAGACACGACTGAGCACACAGACACACACACACACACATAGACACACACCTCACACACCATCACATCTCCTGGAGCAGAGCATAAAAAGAATCCTGTTGAACTTTGCCTAATCAGCATTTTCAAAATTTACGTGACTGCAGAACACTTCCTAGCAATATTGTCTACTAATACACCACAGTTTAAACAGTAGTTCCGCTAAGAACATATCTTAAAAATCACTGCCTTTTTTTGGTTATAATATTTAATGTATTCTTAATAAGCACAGTAAACCATAGCATAGAACTACTTTTGTGGAAATTAAATATTCTAACCTAGAAGCTACTTGAGTACAGGATCCATTGTTTTTCACTCTCCAACACTTAGAACAGCACAGATATTGAAACAGTTCTCAGTGAATGTTTGCTAAATTTTAAAAATTCAAAATAGAATCCATTTTTTACATGAGAAAAGATATTCTCACTGTATCATCAAGGATGTGATGAGTATTTATAATGGGTTTTATGTGATGGGTCTGTACATTCAAATAACCTATTTGGGTTGATGATTTGCTACTTCTATAAGTAAAAAAATAAGGAAACATCATCCAAAACAAGAAATGTATACAAGAATACCATCAACCATCATAGTTTCTCAGCATTTATAAAATACCATGTTTCAATATTTCTAAAGAACCAGAAATTTTTTTTAAAAAAGTCTACAAGCAATAAATGCTGGAGAGGGTGTGGAGAAAAGGGAACCCTCTTACACTGTTGGTGGGAATGCAAACTAATACAACCACTATGGAGAACAGTGTGGAGATTCTTTAAAAAACTGGAAATAGAACTGCCATATGACACAGCAATCCCACTGCTGGGCATACACACAGAGGAAACCAGAATTGAAAGAGACACATGTACCCCAATGTTCATCGCAGCACTGTTTATAATAGTCAGGACATGGAAGCAACCTAGATGTCCATCAGCAGACAAATGGATAAGAAAGCTGTGGTACATATACACAATGGAGTATTACTCAGCCATTAGAAACAATACATTTGAATCAGTTCTAATGAAATGGATGAAACTGGAGCCTATTATACAGAGTGAAATAAGCCAGAAAGAAAAACACCAATACAGTATACTAACACATATATATGGAATTTAGAAAGATGGTAACGATAACCCTGTATGTAGGACAGCAAAAGAGACACAGATGTATAGAACAGTCTTTTGGACTCTGTGGGAGAGGGCAAGGGTGGGATGATTTGGGAGAATGGCACTGAAGCACGTATAGTATCATATGTGAAACGAATCACCAGTCCAGGTTCGATGCATGATACAGGATGCTCGGGGCTGGTACACTGGGATAACTCAGAGGGATGGTACGGGGAGGGGGATTCAGGATGGGGAACACGTGTACACTCGTGGCAGATTCATGTTGATGTATGGCAAAACCAATACAATATTGTAAAGTAAAAAAAGAAAAAAAGAAAAAAAAGCAGAAGCTAATGTCATTCTCTATAAAATAGCATGGAATGTGAATTGTAATCCAGATGGTCTACAGGGATTTGGAATCACTATTCAAAATTTATAGTCCTTAGTTATCAAACTGCTAGTAAAGTAGAAAAATACATCCAGGGGGCCTTGATTGCTCTAAATCATGGCTGATGGTTCAGCATCACATCCCAAGCCTCTATCTACACTGTGTCTTGAGAGAGGTGTTTGGGGACTGCAAAACTACCAGGAAAAAAAAAAAAAAAAAAAAACAGAAAGGGAGGGCTGAGTGTGGAGAAGAAAAAATGCATTCAAAACTAAAACCAGAAATGTGGATGCTGATGCTAACAGACTTTCCTCAAGGAGAGAGCCCTGGGTAAGCACATGTAACTTTGAAGTGACCCACAAACCTCTCCTCTTAAAGAACCTTCTCCATCTCACCCAGATTGTATTTCCCATAAAGGGAAATAAAAACCCTTTGGGTTCTGCTCAAATGAATGATTTGCCACAGTCACAAGACTAAGTGACTAAATATTACTAGCAAGTTCATGTATTTATTGCATCTTGCTTTTAGAGATTTCCACCCCCCCCCCAAAACTTGGCCTTGGAAGGATGAGAGAAATCTAACCTAGGAGCAAAAATCTGGTCTTCTTAGGCTCAGAAAAGAATTTGATATAAATTACTCTTTTAACAAAATGCCCTTTGTTATAGCCCGAAGGGGAAAGAAAGGTCATCCAGTGCAAAAGCATTTTCTAAAGACTGTTGTAAGGACCCCATTGGTTTCTCACTAAATCTCAAGGACTGCCTGAGAATGTAACCCCTCTCCCATTTGTTTAAACATCTATATTATTTCCAAATATTTCTTCATTGCTACTAATAATTGAACATCCTATTTTTAGTCTAAAATTTCAAATTTAGCATTTCTTTAGTAATTTTATATATTATACCAGATTGTATACACTATTTAGAGAAGCATTTATATGAACACACACACACATATTTACACACAATCTGTCAAAGAGTGGTGATGAGAATTGGCTTTGGGTTTTCAGATATACCTATTATCACCATAAATATTTATATAAGACAAACAAAATGCTGAGAAAAAATCCAAAGGAGGCTCAAAAAAATATACTTTAAGAACATAGCAGACATTTAACTTCTCAAAACTTCAGTTTTTCAGATGACATAATTTTGATAACCTGCAACCATAACGTATTATAAGGATTTAAAAAATGTATATTTAAAACAGCCTTATAAATGTTAACTACTGTTATTTATGTTGCTGTTGTTTTATTATCATTATTATTTTAAACTTCTTAAAATTAAAATTATTTTTAGTGAATTCCTATAGATTGTTATTTAATAGAAATTTACCAATTCCAAATATGGAGAAGCAAAAGAATACAGCTAATGTCACAGCCTAAATAAGAACTAGGAACAAGGTGTTCTATCTGAATTCTGAGCCTATTCTGAGTTCCATGCTAATCTCTTTTTACAATGTAATTAACACTGACAACTCAGCATTTTTGAAAAGAGAATATAAAGGAATCCACTAGCAAGTAGGTTACACAAGTTTCCTGGTGACCAAAATTATGTTGTTCATATATGAATTGGATTTATCCAAACAATTGTTTGAATTTGAATATTTACATTAAAATTCATATAAAATACAAATTTATTAAATATGTTGTATGTTTATATCCTCTGTACATTGTTGTGAATTTCAAGCAGGAAAAAAAAAGGGAAAATGTATATATTTCCCCAAAACAAGATCTTTACTTTGTTCTGCATTCTGTTGAGAAAATCAAATAAAAATAACAATATTCCAATCATAAAAGTTTCTCATTTTGCTTTCTTGTTGTTCTAAGATTGTGTCTAAGATTCTGGCATATGGGAAATTTTCACACTATTATTTTGGAAAATAAATACAAAGAATTTTCTGCGTATTTGCACTCTAAGTTGCTTCAGTTGTACATGCCTCTTGGCGGCCCCATGAACCTTAGCCCACCAAGTTCCTCTGTCCATGGGATTCTCCAGGCAATAATACTGGAGTGGGTTGCCCTCCTCTGGGAGATCTTCTCAACCCAGGGATCAAACCTGCCACTCTTGCATGGCAAGTGGATTCTTTACCACTGAGCCACTATAAACTCTATTGAATTCTAAATAGGGCAAAGATCATTTAATAATCTTTATCTTTGAATCCCAAGGCTGAGCACAATAAATATTTTCAGATCTACTGAACTTGGAAGGAGATATTTAGTGACTTATCATAAAACTCAGATTTTCAACATTTTTATCTATACCTTAGAGGTTTAAGGGCTTCCCTGGTAGCTCAGACAGTAAAGCGTCTGCCTACAGTATGGGAGACCTGGGTTCGATCCCTGGGTAGGGAAGATCCCCTGGAGAAAGAAATGGCAACCCACTCCAGTATTCATGCCTGGAAAATCCCATGGACCAAGGAGCCTGGTGGGCTAAAGTCCATTGGGTTGCAAAGAGTCGGACACAACTGAGCGACTTCACTTCACTGCACTTTAGAGGTTTAAGGTATAAAGTTTTAATGTGCAAATGATACATTTGAATGGTTAATAATAAAATGCTATGAATACTTTATAATCAGTAGAGCATCTTAATATGTATTAAATACAGCAGTTAACAGGATACAGTAGCAGCAATATTAAGTGAGTGAAGTCAGAACCATTCAAAACAATTATCCAAAGGTAAATTTAGGAAAAATTGAGTTACCTCCTCTCAAATGAGCTTATTTCCCCCTTCTATATACCATTTTAATAGGCAGTGAAATTAAATAGATAGTGAAATTTAGGTAGAGTCTAAGTAAAGATATAATATATTTAATTATATCTGATTTTAAATTTTAGGTGAATTAGAAAAACATTGAAAAGGGGTTTGAAAACTTGATCTTAAAGCACATAAAGAGACTATTTCACGACAGCGCAAAAAAAATAATTTGGCAGAAACAACACTTACTGAGCAATCACCAAACAAAATATGCTGGATGATCATCTAATTTTAAAAAATTGATTGTTCTCCGATGTTGTTAAAATTATAGCAAAAAATAGATTTTGATAGGCCTTTGGCTAGGAATGTTCCAAATTAGAACACTGGCAATTTCTGAACCTTAGTCAGGGCCATGAAAACCAGGAGACTCCACCTTACACTTGGCAGCAGTTCTACTTTGTAAGCACGAGGATCTCAGGAGATTTTTGAATCTGTAGGGTGGTGGGGACCAAGATGTGGCATCTGGGTTCCCTGGCCATGATTCAGCAAAGGGTACCCATTTCATATCACACAATTATCACAGTAGTAAAGATGATGGCCCCAGCTTCCACAATTTATTTTTTATTTAAACAGTTTATTTCCTGCCATTTCCCACAAAATAAAAAGACCTATTCAGAGGTAAATTTATGCCCTAGAAATTTCTGACATATGCAGAAATGTGAAAAGAGTTAGATTCTGACTATGTAATTTTATCCTCTGTCTTCAGCAAGAAATTTAGAATTTTCTCCAAACTCATACTTTCTTTTAAAATATTGTCATCTCAACACAATGGCAGCTTGAAGGAGTAAAAAAATTTGAGGGCAGGAAAATTAAAACATCATTTTAAAAGATTAAGGACTGCTATGGAGCAGTCTGAGGAGTTTAGAAAAATAGTCCAATGACTAGCATTTTGCCAGATCATTTGCCAAAATGTTGACATAAGAGTTCCCTGAAAACTTTGTCTTAGGTTTCCAAAAATTTCACTGAGGAAATTGCTAAAAGAATAAACAATCCATTCAATTGCATACGGTGAAGGGTAAGGTCCACATCCAGTGTGCACATTCTCTGTTTATAGCTGGGAAGAATTTAAATTACTTGCCTAGCATTCCTTTCTTCTTTTCAAGTATAAACTAACTAAAAAAATTAAGTAAAAATTGATGATCTAGCAATGTTTCTCTGGCTGCCATACAGTATGGGCAATGAGTTCTAGACTCCAATTTATTGGTTTGTCAGAAAGTTTGGTTATTTTCATCAATTTAGCTTTACATTTAACATTCCTCTGCTTAATTGAAACCATGCGGACACATTTGGTTAGCATCCACATTCCTACAAAAGGAAAAAGGGTACTTTTTTTCAAATTCTGCACAGTTTACCAGTAAATTTCATTTTTCTTGCAGTAACGATTAAACACACAATTGGCCCTTAATAGCAAAGCCTTCCTAATCCCTATTGTCCATAGGTACAGCCCAGCTCTAGCAAACATCCGGTCAGGTGGAGGGAAAAGCATCATCTATAACTTTGTTTTAATAATTATTTAAATAAATGGTTTTCCAGGGACTAATCCCAGGGTTTTAAAACATGGCCCTTGGAAAATTTAGCAGTTTATTTAACCCCCATTCTGCACTACTTGCTCTTCTGGGACCCCGCACCAAAGTGCTGGCTGAAGGACAGGATCTAAAGGGTAAGCTAGTAAGTGTTACACGTTATTACCAACTGTTCCTCTTGCTTTTTCAGTTGTATTGTGGAAAATGACTCGGGACTGGTTTATGAAGTGAGTTTAGAGAGGAACAGGTTTCTAGGATTTGGACTTTCTCTGCTTTGGCAAAATAATTCCAAAAAGCCAAAGATACAGCAGCAGGATAACAAGCGTCTCTAAAATACAACATTCTGAGATCGACTCCAGAATGAAAAAAATGATGTCCAATTGTCTTTACGTGTTAGGGAATACACAGAGAATAAGGAGGAAAAAAAGAGAAGAAAGTATGATCAAACGGATGAATTAAAATGACTGCTAATTGACAGTGACAAGGTTGTAGCAGTTAGAATTGCCCTTGGGTATCTATGGATGTGTCTCCTGTCTGAGACAGAGCTCTTCTTCTTTCAAGCAAGTATTTAATGAGCACTTACTGAACACTGGGATTCCTTGGTGGCCCAGAAGGTAAAGAATCTGCCTGCAATTAGGGAGACCCCGGGTTTGATCCCTGGGTCGGGAAGATCCTCTGGAGAAGGAATGGCAATCCACTCCAGTATTCTTGCCTGGAGAATTCCATGAACAGAGGAACCTGGCAGGCTACAGTCCATAGGGTTGCAAAGAGTCAGACATGACTGAGCCACTCACACACATATTGCACCGTACTCTCCTAGGCACGACTGCTACTCGTTACCACTTCTGTGGCCAGAGAGATATGGACATGAAGTGCCTTCCTACATCGCACATCGGAGTCACCTCCAGCCTCTCCCTCCTCTTTCTCCTCTTCTTCAGGCACCTATGTGACCAAGCACTGAGGCCAGAGTGTCTGTCTCGCCAGGGACTGAAGCAGGGAGGCCACACTGATGTCAAGAAAGCCAATAAGACTTGAGTGGTTGGGTTAGCCAAGAGCGGTCCAAAGGTCAAGGAAAGAGGAGTCAGGGAGAGAGCCGTGTGCAAGAGTGAGCACAGAGACAGGCCACCAAGGAGACAGTTCTTGCTAGAGAACCCACTGGCTGGCCTCTCACCTCTGACTTGCCCATCATTCTTCCCTATGCACAAAACCAGAGCTCTTCAAGTGTGTGAATACAGTCCTGTCACCACTCCTTAAACTCTGTGAGAAATTTTCTATTCATCATCCAGGATAAAATAAAGCTCCATGGCTTATGATGCTCTTGTGATCAGAGCCTTTCTCGCTGCTTCCACCCTGTACTCAGTACTACAGCCATTCTGAACTTCTCTCCATCAACTTCTGAGCCTTTGCCCAGGAAGTTCCCTCAGAGAAGAATATTCTCCTACTCCATCCTGCTCTCACCACCTCCTTGCCTACAGATATTAGAATTTCAGATCTTGGTTTAAATGGTACTTCCTCTAGATGACCTTTCCTGACCCTCCAAATTAGAGCTTCTCAGAGGGCAGCAGTGCTTATTTAAAATATTTCTAGGTCCACACCATGTTAACTGAATCAAACTTCACTGGGCTGGGATCCAGGAAACTACATTTTTGGCAAGCATTTTACTTATTCATGTTTTAGGACAAATGATGTTGACTCTGAGATGATATAAGTAAAAATAAACAACCCATATAACACAATTCCCCATCAATCAAAATTGACCAGTGAAGACAGATGCCATGACAGTAAAAGTGCACTCCGGCTATCAAGCTCTCGTATGTACTAGCCTGTACCAACAAGAACCAGCTGCCCCATGCTCTGTTTCACTGCACCCCATCTTTCCTCTGGACTGAAATATATTGGTTGATATTTACTGAACACTTCCTTTGTGCCAAATGTTGTTCTAAGCACTTTTCTTACATCACTTCAATTAATTTTCAAGATAATTCTATAAATTAGATGCTATTATTATTTTCATTTACAGATAGCAAAATTGAGACACAGAAATGTGAAGTCACCTGGCCAATGTCACACAGCTAGTAAGTAGTAGAGCTGGAGTTCGAATGCAGTCTGGCTCCAGAGTCCTATCTTACACTGCACCTTTCATAGTATGTCTGAGGCTTCATTTTACTCCCAGTCTGGTTATTTGACTTTCTCACTACCTTATGATCTCCATGGGGGCAAACCTGATACATAATAGGCTGTCAATAAGGGTTGGGAGAATAATGAAATCATAATAATTTAGTTTAGGATCAAGAAGAGTGGACAGTAGAAGGCTGACCAATTGCTTGCATTATCTCCTAGGGTTCTGAAACTTGCTTTTAAAGAACTTCAAGGACAAGGAGCTTGGCAGCTTGCAGGAATTAAGTTGTGGCAACCATCTGAGGGCACTGAAATCCATGTACCCAGAAAATTCCAGCTGTGGAATTGACTTTCCTGCTCCAAATATTCTCAGCCAAAGTGATGAATATAAAACTGACATGCTTAGTTTGGCAAGTACAACCATGTCAGAAAGATTAGAACCAATATAGATGCGACAGGCCTCAATACACCATGGAGTTAATTTCTTAGAAAAACCTTTCCAGAATGCCTGTTAGTGGAGCCAGTCAGAGCTCAAAGCCTCGGTAATTAAGCTAGTTGTGTCATGAAGATTTGTCACACAAAATCAAGGCACTGAGTCATTTTCTCCATGTAGAATGTAAGTTTCTTCTCCCGGGGTGGAACACCGTGATTGTCACTTCCCAAAGTTCTGCTCATTCTTAATTGAGGTCCCGTGTTCACTCTTCATAATTTCTGCAGCACAAAGAAAGTGCTACTTCACTTCATCCTCTTCTCCTTCTTACCTTTTCTAGGCCTTTGCCACCCTCAGTGAGATTTCCGCTTAATGACTTCCCTGACTCCAGTTCTTCACTCTCCAAGCAAAACTGCATTTCTGCTAGACAAATAACTTTCCTAAAACCCTTAATTTATCAGGATGCTCTGGTTTAAGATTTGGTCCATAAATCAATAGTTCATCATTACCGTCAGTATAAAGTTTATACTCCTCAGACTAACTTTCAAACCCAAATATAATTTTACCCCTGTTTTAGCCAAAGTTCCTCACCATCTCCGTTAACATAACTTCCCTGTCATCAGAGAATGTATATGATAAGTACCCCTGATCTTCTCTCTGAATACCCTAAGGTCTAACTAGTGACACTTCTTCCATTCAGGGCCCTTGGTCACTCAAGTCCATGGAGTCCATTCTTTTTTCTGAACTTCCATCACACTCATCCTTTGAAACAATCCATTTTGACACTGATCATAGTCTGCGCTGATTTGCAGTTGAACTGCTCCATTCAGCCCACAGCACTTGATTCAGTGGGGCTCAAGGACTACAATACTTGGTGGGTGTAATTCAACTTGTAATGGTCTAAAAGCATTCTCTTAGTGACTTCTTGCTACCTTAAAATTATTCAGATATTTGGGGGAAATCTGACAGTATTTCTTTACTGTAATTCTTTTAATAAAAAATCAGCATCTCAGTATCCATGTCAAAGAAGAAGTCCAGAAATCAGTGCCCAGAAGAATATCTGGTAGACCCCTCAGTTCAGTTCAGTTGCTCAGTCATGTCCGACTCTTTGTGACCCCATGGACTGCAGCACGCCAGGCTTCCCTGTCCATGACCAACCCCCAAAGCTTGCTCAAAGTCATGTCCATCGAGTCGGTGATGCCCTCCAACCATCTCATCCTTTGTCGTCCCCTTCTCCTCCTGCCTTCAATCTTTCCCAGCATCAGCATCTTTTCAAATGAGTCAGTTCTTTACATCAGGTGGCCAAAGAACTGGAGTTTCAGCTTCAATATCAGTCCTTCCAATGAATGTTCAGGACTGATTTCCTTTAAGATGGACTGGTTGGATCTCCTTGCAGCCTAAGGGGCTTTCAAGAGTCTTCTCCAACACCACAGTTCAAAAGCGTCAATTCTTAGGTAGACCTCTAGGGCTGCAGTAAGACATGGAAGGAGAGGAATTAACCATGAACAGAGTGAGAAGTTTTGATAGTGTTCAGAAGTTATTGCACATTCTTCCAGATACCCAGGGAAGCCACATTCTTTCCTAACCCATCCAAACATCCTCATGGTTCTTGCGTTGCAAATCTTTGGGATTAGGCCCTATTCTCTTTTTTTTCCAAGCTCAGTTTCCAAAAGAAATGCTTGAAGGATCCAGCTCTGCCTCTGCACTGAGTGCTCCTAACCTTAATCCTGGACAGCTTCCATTCTAGTCCTCTGAGAGTTCTCACTGTTTTCCATGGCTGGACGGGACCTGGACTATAGTGTATTGTCCCTACTTGGAGTCAGTCTCATAACCGGCCTCTCCCGGGTGGAGAAACAACTAGGAAGAGAGATTTGAGGACATAGGAGTTAGAGGATCCAATTTCTTAATGTCACTTTGATCTGAGAGTCTATTAACTCCTGGCTAGCTGATTTCTGAACCTCCCTTGCCCACCACCACTCCCTACCCCCAGCCCCCACCATTCGCTCACACCAAACTTTGGTGCCTGTGCCACCCAGAACTGGGATCTAAGAAAATGATGGAAAGAAGCACAGCTGATCTAAATAGAGACCATGAATATTAGGAATAACTTAAATTAGTACATTAAACTGTCATCAGCAAGTACCAAAATTGTAGAATTTTTCATTTTTTTGAAGAACCTCCATATTGTTTTCCATAGGGGCTGCATTAATTTACATTCCCACCAACAGTTTAGGAGGATTCCCTTTTCTCCAGATGTTGGTAATTCTAAGTAAATATTGGTTGTTAAAAAGCAGTAATAATACAATTTAATTTATGATGCTATTAAAGTGCTACACTTGATATGCCAGCAAATTTGGAAAACTCGGCAGTGACCACAGGACTGGAAAAGATAAGTTATCATTTCAATCCCAAAGAAAGGCAATGCTAAAGAATGTTCAAACTGTGGTACAGTTGCACTCATTTCACATGCTAGCAAGGTAATGCTTAAAATCCTTCAAGCCAGGCTTCAACAGTATGTGAACCAAGAACTTCCAGATGTACAGGCAGGATTTAGAAAAGGCAAAGGAACCAGAGATCAAATTGCCAACATCTGCTGGATCATAGAAAAAGCAAGAGAACTCCAGAAGAACATCTACTTCTGCTTCACTGACTATACTAATACCTTTGACTATGTGGATCACAATAAAGTGTGGAAAATTCTTAGAGAGATAAGAGTACCAGACTACCTGACCTGCCTCCTGAGAAACCTTTATTCAAGTCAAGAAGCAACAGTTAGAACTGGACATGGGACAACAGACTGGTTCCAAATTGGGAAAGGAGTACATCAAGGCTGTATATTGTCACCCTGCTTATTTAACTTATATGCAGAGTACATCATGAAAAATGCCAGGCTGAAAGAAGCACAAGCTGGAGTCAAGATTGCTGGGAGAAATATTGATAACCTCAGATATGCAGATGACACCACCCTTACGGCAGGAAGTGAAGAGGAACTAAAGAACCTCTTGATGAAGGTGAAAGAAGAGAGTGAAAAAGCTGGCTTAAAACTCAACATTCATAAAACTAAGATCATGGCAACCATTCCCATCACTTCATGACAAATGGATGGGGAAAAAGTGGCAGATTTTATTTCCTTGGGTTCCAAAATCACTGTTCACAGTGACTGCAATCACAAAATTGAAAGGCACTTGCTCCTTGGGAGAAAAACTATGACAAACCTAGATGGAAGAGACATTACTTTGCTGACAAAGGTCCATGTAGTCAAAGCTATGGTTTTGCCAGTGGTCACATATGGATATGAGAGTTGGACTATGAAGGGTGAACACCAAATTGATGCTTTCAAATTGTGGTGCTGTAGAAGACTCTTGAGAGTCCCTTGGACAGCAAGGAGATTAAACTAGTCAATCTTAAAGGAAATGAGCCTTGAATTGTAATTGGAAGGACTGATGCTGAACCTGAAGCTCCAGTGTTTTGGCCACTTGCTGCAAAGAGCCAACTCATTGGAAAAGACTCTGAGGCTGGGAAATACTGAGGGCAGGAGGAGAAGGGGACGACAGAGGATGAGATGGTTGGATGGCATCACGACAGAGTGGACATGAGTTTGAGCAAACTCAGGGAGATAGTGAAAGACAGGAAAGCCTGGTGTGTTGCAGTCCATGGGGTCGCAAAAATTTCAGCCAAAAGCAACTGAACAGCCACAACAGGAAAGCTGAGATAGAACAACCTGGTCAGACCACAGTGGCAATGTAAACCTGGAAGAGATTATTGGAGTCAAAAGATTACTTGGAGGTAATGCTATCAATTATCTTTAGAATTTAAAAAAATTTTTTTCTGCTTCAATTTTCTTTTATATTATACTTCAATAAAATTATAAGGAAAAAACTATAGAAGATTTTGGGGGCTTGTTTTTAAAAATAGGTTGCATTGCTTTTAGAACTAGGAAGAGAGGAAATGTCAAGTTTTAAATGAATCATTCTAACTGGATGAAGAGACTAGGGAAGACTTGTAAGTAGCACATGTCCTCTACCATCCAGAGTTCATACCTGAAGATCATCTGTGGCCTACACTTCAGTGTTTGGTTATTTCTTTCCAGAAAGCAATTCTGTTTCCCATACACCTTTAATATAGACATGCCTTTTTAAAAGCAAATTATTATGATGAGATGGTTGGATGGCATCACCGACTTGATGGACATGTGTTTGAGCAAGCTCTGGAAGTTGGTGATGGACAGGGAAGCCCGGTGTGCTGCAGTCCACGGTTGCAAAGAGTTGGACAGGACTGAGCAACTGAACTGAACTGATAATGAAAAACATATATACACTTAAGGAGTTCTTATGTGACTCAAGTTTCATCTAGCTAGTGTTGTTGACATTGATAAACCACTCGGCTTTGGTTTGCTTTTAGCTTACAAGGTCATTAAACAAGTTCAGTGGAAATACAGTCTATTTGTACAGTAGTGCACATTTGAAGACTCTTATAATTTGTCAATAATTAGACTCCTCCAAAGAAATATTTTACATTTGTTAAGGACTTGCTCCCCAAAGTCTTCTGATTGTATTACCTGCTATAAGAATAAAATCTGGGCACTTTATCATTGTCAATAGTTTTTTCCCAAGAGAATAATCTTTATGAAAAATAATATCACACATCTATTTTTGGTAACTTAGCTAGGTGTGTGTGTGTTTGTTAGTCATTCAGTCGTGTCTGACTCTTTCCAGTCCTGAGGACTGTAGCAGACCAGGTCCTCTGTCCATGGAATTCTCTAGGCAAGAATACTGGAGTGGGTTGCCATTCCTTTCTCCAGGAGATCTTCCCGACCCAGCAATCGAACCCCGGTGTCCTGCATTGCAGGCAGATTCTTTACCATCTAAGCCACCAGAGAAACCTTAACTTGGCTCTATACCTGATAAATTAGAATTTCTAATTTCTAAATTATCCACATTAAATAGAGGTACAATTAAGAAAGTTTTGTCAATTTGAAAATTCCAGAATGAGGGAAGAGGTTGGAATAAAACATAAAATGTAAGACCATTTAAAATCTTAAGTAAATGCCTAATGCATTTGTGAGACAAATATGCAGTATACATTATTGCCACAACCAGTTTGTTTGAATATTTAAATGGAAGTTTTTCTAAACTATTGTTTTCTATATTTTTACTTGTGTTTTTGGCCACTTCACTCTCTATAACCAGGACATCAGTTATAACATTTAAAAGGATCATGCTAAGTCACTTCAGTCGTGTCCGACTCTGCGCGACCCCATAGACGGCAGCCCACCAGGCTCCCCCGTCCCTGGGATTCTCCAGGCAAGAACACTGGAGTGGGTTGCCATTTCCTTCTCCAATGCATAAAAGTGAAAGTGAAGTCGCTCAGTCGTGGCCAACTCTTAGCGACCCCATGGATTGTAGCCTAACAGGCTCCTCCATCCATGGGATTTTCCAGGCAAGAGTACTGGAGTGGGGTGCCATTGCCTTCTCTGTAAAAGGATCATACGTAATACATTTCAAAGTTTACTATCTTGAAAATATAACTCCCATCGGGGAGTTTAATATGGCTTTCTTGGATTCTTGCCTTTATTGATATTGCATAAGGGTTACATCCATGAGTGAGGTCTTGGAAATCTGGTAACCAACGAATTTTTCATGACACAATGTAACTCCCTTAGCAATGTGGTACTAAAACCAAGAAAGTGACATTTCCTCCATTATCTTTGGCTGCAGCTATGAGTTTCCTTTCGAAGAGACCACAAAGCAGGACCCAACCACTTTAATAATCCTGATAGAACCAGAGTGAGTGAAAGTAATGAGCACAGACAGAAAAGTCTGGGAAAAGTGAAACGGTAGGGGAGGAAGTCCATGCTTGGAGGCAAAGACCTTCAGTCACCAGCATCAATTTTACACTGGTTTATAAACCAGGATATTGGGGAGAGGGGGGCTGAGAATAGGAGCTGGGAGGATGGTTGTTTTTAATATACTGTTTTTCCCTTTGGTTTTTCCGTTTAATCCTGTGGTGTTGAAAGCACAGCTTTCTCAAAGACAATTTGACCTATAGTCAACATTATAAATCACTCCCTAACCTCGTAAGCTGCGGGTCTGCAATGAAGATCTGTAATCAACACTGTAACTCATTCTTCTAAGCACAGAAGTTAAAAAAATTAAGAAATCCTCTAACCATAATCCTCATGGTCAATTCTAGAAAACAAGTACAAAAATAAGATAGCTTTTTTCTTTCTCAAAAACACTTTTTATACATCAACACTGCTTGAAGCCATTACTATTTCAGCTTTCTAAAATCAATAAATGTAGGGCACAAAGCAATGAGAATACTGTGAACCACAGGGTTAACGATTGTACTACTCCTCAAAATTTAAAACAGAATGAAAATCTTGGTTTTAAAGTTTCAGTGAATGTAATCATTTTTTCCAGTTATCTGGAACTGTTCCTATGTGTAGGATCACATCACCCTACCAGCTTACTAGTAAACTGTGAAGCAGTTCTACCATCAACCATGATCCAAGATACAGAGCAGCCCAAGTGAGGTGCCAGGAAAGTGCCAAAGATGACAGCTCTAAGTAAGAACATAAATAAGAAAATATATGACAGGAATGTGAAATAACAGTATGGTTCTGGATTTAGGAAACTTTTAGCGTCATTCTACTCTGTATGGATCAAAACAATACTAAATGCTTGGATCTGGGCATTACAACTTTAGATGAACAATACAAAATAAATGTCTACTGGAGAACGATTGGTTTAGAAATCATGAGCTATGAGGAAAAGTTGCACAGATTAATTTTTCTGACAACTTGGCAAAAGAAAGAGGAGGATAGACTATGGTGATATATGTCAAAAACTAGAAGAATAGACCAGTCTCTGCAACTTCAAAAAACACAACCAGGCACTTTTGCAAATACAGTATTTTACTCCACATAATGCAGAAATAAAGTGATAAAAAGAAATAGAGGTGGCTGAGTATTATTACTCTGAGCATCCAAGCAGAGATCCTGTGATCATGTGCCAAGGGGGACGATGAAGAAATTCTTAACTTTTCACCCAGCACTATGATTTTGTGGATCTCAATGCATGATCCTTTGCCAAACATAACTTTTTATTTAAAATTTTTAGAGATCAAAAAGCCAGAAGTCACTTAAAAGTTTCAGTGTACATTAAATACTGTTACAAATTATACACTAAAATAATAGGGAAAGGCAATAGAGTCAGACAGCACTTATATTTTGAAACATGTTGATAACAGCTTAGTAATAATACTTCTAGCAGGTGAAGACTATATTGCATGCAGTATAAAAGGAGAAACAATTTAAATATAAACAGTGGCACAGAATTTGAAGTTGGCATGACTGATGCTATCACTAACATTGCCTAGATTTCCATATGCTGTTTCTGCATGTAAAAAACAGGGTCACTTTTTTGCTTAGGTTGGACCACACACACAGAGGGATCATTCAAATCCTCTTGCTCTTCATATTCTCTTGTCCATGTCAATAATTAATCCACTTACTCATCATTTCTCTAAACATATGTTTGCCCTCCTTATAGAAGGGCATCATTTAAATCCATCTCCTTGGATTCTAAATGCTTTAAAAGCCTTAATGTTCAACTAGAACAGGCTATAATTTTAATAATATTTTCCATTACATTTAAGGAATTACTTGGTGGGAATGGATTAGAAGTTTTGAAATTAGCACGTTCCTTTTGCATGACTTATCTGCAACAGCTCCTCTGTCTGGTCATTACATTTCTTCATCTCCACACTTTAGTGACTGCTCCCAGAGTTGGATGAATACTGAGAACAATAAAAATCATTAATGTTTAGGATCAACAGAGCATTGCCTGTTTGTCTCTATCCTTTTTCCTTGATAATTTTTCTTCATAGCACTTTCACAACCCTGATTACAGAGTTGTAACCTTTATCCAAAATCCTTGGTAGCACTTGAACTTCCAAATTTATATTTTTAGACTTTTTATGAAGGCCTTATGGGCATACTCCCATCAGGTTTTGTGATGAATCCTTATAATCAAACACCAACATTCCTTCAATGCAGTGCATGGGCATTCATACCAAGAGGGATAAACAAAGACTACAAATAGCTTCACCTTTCCCCAGGTCACGTTCTGCTGCCAGAGAAGTTCAAGTCAGGTCAGGTTTTGCTGCCAACTGAGTTAGGAAATACCTTTCAGTTTGAAGAGCTTTTTGAATTTCAGAATCACAGATAAAAGATTGTGGAATTGTAAATATTTATTCTTGGTCTATTTTCTATCCAGCCTCCCAACTAAGATTTAAGAGCTTTGGAGACCTGAATATTTTGTTTATCTTTTTCATTGTATCTCCAAAGTCCAGAATAAAGACACACAATCTCAATAAACAGCTGTTGAGTGAATGAATGAATGAATGAGATGGTCTGGCACTAGAGTTCTGTCTCATAGAAGAACTCCATAATTTATACCAGATTCTCTCTCTTAAAGATTTTAAATAATAATACAGAGTTTATTATTATTTAAAGAGTAATACAGAGTGGAATACAGGTGACGGACTATAAAGAACCTGAAAAACAAGACAAAACAAATCAACACAAAACTATCAATGGAAGGCATTAAGCAAAAACAGTTAGGCAATAAAAGACATAAGCAGAAGCCATGAGGTAGAACAGAGGAGAGAAGGTCATTCTTTGGTCAGAAATGTTAGAAATAACAGAGACAGTGAGAAAGATGCCGGAGTCCACACAATAGACTCTAAGACTTGTGATTAGTGATACCATACAAAAAGTCCATTAACTAAATCATTATTGTTTGATATTGTTCCTTGCAACTTGATAATATCTTAGATGAACTACACAACTTCACTGAGCCTCCAACCTTCACTTATGAAATGTGAGTTTGGAGAGAAGATGGCAAAATTTCCTTCTAAATAAAACAATTTCTCAAACATTTGTATACAGAGTCACTTGAAGGGATGTTTAAACTCAGATACTGGACTCCACTTCTCAGAGTGTTTTTGTTTTGTTTCGTTTGGTTTTGTTTTTGGTGGCGCCACACAGCTGGATCAAACTCAGCCCTGGAAGTAAAAGAGCCGAGTCCTAACTACTGGACCACCAGGGAATTCCCCAGAGTTTTTGATTTAAGAAGATTTGGGTAATGATGGAAAATTTGTCTTCTGAAGATGAAGGTGATGCTAGTAGACTGCTGATCTACTACATAAGCAGTATCTATTCTACAAAACACATGTGAGCCATTATCCAAATTCCAGTGCCCTTTGGTGTTTGTCCATCTATAAAGACATCTGCAAGCTTCCCATCTACTTTTGATATTCAATTTAATTTCCAACCCTGAAATGCGAAAGACAATGACAGAATTTCTTTTCAATGTGATGCCTCTTTAGCCATAAAGCTAATGTTTTTGAAATTAGATGAAACTCATGTTCAATATTGTCTCACAGAAACCCAGAGACAGCCTTGACAGAAGAGAAATTTCAGTATTTTTATTCCCTTTGGACCTACTTGTGGCAGCTGCTTATTTTCCAGCATTCAGAAATTTTTAACTTCAAATGACACAGCATGGCCAATCTATGTCCAACTGAGTTTAAGACACTCACAAAGTTGCTCACTTCCCTGGCAAGTTTTTATGAACTCAAAACTTTACAGAATAATTTTGATTGCTCTTAACAGTGCAAAAAAAGAAGCTACACAGCTTGATTTTTTAACACTCAGATCAAAATTATCACTAGAAAAAAACATTTTCAATGTGGCAGACTCAAAAGTAAAGTTTCAGAAAATCTAGAACCACCAAATAAATAGAATGACTTCTTTGGGCATAATTATACTTCAAAGAAAGTAAATGCTATTATTCACTTGAAAAGACAAGAAAATAGGTGCAAATCACTGTAAGTGCTCCATAGCTCACTGGAAAATGTCTTGGAAAAATATTTTATTACCAAATGACACCTTGGCAAAGCTAAGCCACCCCACTTTCCTGTGGGAGGAAAATTGTGGTGGGGGCAGAGATAGCCTGGGGCAATGTTACAGGTGATTGATCCATGGGTGATTAATTACTGCATACAAATATGGGTGTGACAAAGCATTTAAAAGGCACTCAAAGTGCACATCTGGGTCACCTGATGCTCTTCCGGAAATGAACAATGGATCCCTGAAGACTGAACTATGCATGGTGCCATAGCAGGAAAAAGAAGATGGAAAAGGAAGGATTAAAAAGTTGACAATGATCCTTTTTTTCTGAAGCCAATTTATTTTTCTTTGAGCTAAAAGGATTCTGCCTCAAGGCTGGAGTAAAGCAGCCTTTCCAAGAAGCCACATTTATCACACCAAAGAATAGCATCACAAAGGAGACAGCATGATAAATACCTGGTTTGGGGATCCCAGGATAGAGTATCCAGAAATGAGGATAAGAATTTATTTATTTCCTTCAAGCCTGGGCTCTAGCTCAAATAATAGTCTCAGCAAAATTTGCTTTAAAATGCCCCATCTATTCATTGGTTTAAGACATTAGATACATTCATTATATGATGCTCCATCATATTCTAAAAAGCTTTATAGAGTTGTCCTCTGATCTAAGACACACATGCAAGTTATTTGTTATGGTGATTGCTTGCTTTGCAGGGTCTCTGCCCTTGACCTGATCCTATAGATCAATGTCAGGCCAAGTGAGATCTCCAGCAAGGGATAGCATGAACCCTCTCGCCAAGGTTAGGCTTTTGAAGCTAAAAGTTGGTCCCTGATTCCGGGATCAAACGGACTTGGGTTTGAATTTTATCTCCAAACTTAAAATTGTATGACCTTAAGTGACTTAACCTCTGGAAGTCTCAATTCTCTGCAGCGTAAAAGGAGACTAACTATAAATCATGCCTCAAAGGATGTTTGTGAGTGAAAATGAGGTATGATATATATATAAAGTGTTCATGTCTGGCACATAGTAAGTGTTCAATAAATATCAGTTACATTACTCTTATTTATATCCTTATTTTTTATAGTCTAGCTTCTATCAATGACTGTCCATTAACTCATTTGTCAGATTAATTCACCGTATTAATTATCCATTAATTATTTAATTAATTATCTATCCCATTAATTAATTATCCTTTCCTACTGTTAAGCATATAGACTGATGCCCAGGAAATTCTGAATGCTCTCAACAGCAATCTACATCTGAGAAGCCTGTACATTGAGTTTTATGCTTAATAAAATCCAAATAAATTTATTCTCAAACTTGATTGTGACCACTTTAATTCTTATTGAAATTTTGTAACTTAATAAATATTTTATAAACTTATAAAGCAAAAACAAAGAGTTATTATCACTGTGGAAGCTAAGTGAAATGCTTTGGAAAGATAAGGAGAAAAATGATTTCTGCCAAATTAAGTGACAAAACTACAGAAGGTTAGGGAGAAAGATCACAATAATCTAGAAAGTTATGTATGTAAATTGCCTCATATGTTTATTTAAGATCATTCTGCATTTTAAAGAAACAGAAGTGGAAATTGTAAAGAAGGCATTTTGGATGTTGCTTATTGAAAGAAAGATACTAGAGATCTCTAATCAGCAGATAAGTATGTCAAGAAAACCTTCTGGCCCTAAATCAAAAGATTGACAATGGAATGTCTATACATATTTTTAAAGTTAAAATCAAATGTTTGGTAAATGAATACATTCTTCCCCCTGACTCCATTGGTATATTTGAAAGCAAACAATACAACACCAAGAGTGAACTCTAATGTGAACTATAGACTTTCGTGATGATGATGTCTCATACTAGGTTCATCAATTAATTGTAACAAATGCATCACTCTGATGAGGGATGTTGATATTGGGGAAGCTATGCATGTCAGACTTAATTTTTTGGGGCTCCAAAATCACTGCAGATGGTGATTGTAGCCATGAAATTAAAAGATGCTTACTCCTTGGAAGGAAAGTTATGACCAACCTAGATAGAATATTGAAAAGTAGAGACATTACTTTGCCAACAAAGGTCCGTCTAGTCAAGGCTATGGTTTTTCCAGTGGTCATGTATGGATGTGAGAGCTGGACTGTGAAGAAGACTTAGCGCCGAAGAATTGATGCTTTTGAATTGTGGTGTTGGAGAAGACTCTTGAGAGTCCCTTGGACTGCAAGGAGATCCAACCAGTCCATTCTAAAGATCGGTCCTGGGTGTTCTTTGGAAGGAATGATGCTGAAGCTGAAACTCCAGTACTTTGGCCACCTCATGCGAAGAGTTGACTCATTGGAAAAGACTCTGATGCTGGGAGGGATTGTAGGCAGGAGGAGAAGGGGACAACAGAGGATGAGATGGCTGGATGGCATCACCGACTCAATGGACGTGAGTTTGAATGAACTCCGGGAGTTGGTGATGGACAGGGAGGCCTGGCGTGATGCGATTCATGGGGTTGCAAAGAGTCGGACACGACTGAGTGACTGAACTGAACTGAATCCATGTGTGAGGGCATACAGTATATGGGAAATTTATGTACCTCCCTCTCAGTTTTGCTGTGTCTAAAGCTGTTCCTAAAAAAGTAAGTAAAATGTCTTTAAGAAAAGGTTAGGTAAATGATCATTGCTGGTCCCAACTGAATTTGATATACATGTGTGCTAAGTCACTTCAGTCGTGTCCAATTCTTTGTGGCCCTTTGGACTGTAGCTTGCCAGGCTCCTCTGTCCATGGGATTATCCAGGCAAGAATACTGGAGTGGATTGCCATGCCTCCTCCAGAGGATCTTCCCAACCCAACCTGAGTCTCTTATGTCTCCTGCATTGGCAGGTGGGTTCTTTACCACTAGCATTACCTGGGAAGCCCAAATCAGATATAGCATTATTCAAATACTTAACTCACTAAGCTGGTTTTTAAAGTTCTAAACTTAAATAGGTTAAGGAAAGGGAACTACTTTAGCAAGTAGATAGGGACTTGTTCTTGTGTTTTTCCCACTACCATAGTCAGTCACATAAAATACTATTTCCTTTAATACATGAGATTCAGGCCAAAAAGTGTTGCCATGAGGTAGCAAAAGATTTAGAGCAGAAGTTCTCAAGCATTGCTCTACTAACTGACATCCTCAAAATTATCAGGAGAGATTTCTAGAAGTACAGATTCCTAAGACCCATGTCCATTATTTGGATACAATAATTGGTAAGACCTAGGAAACTGTGAGGTTTTTTTTAAGTTTCCTAAATGCTTCTCATGGGTAACCAGGTTTGAGGAAGGCTAGTGTTGAGAAGCACTGTCTAATCTAAATACAATGCAAGCCACATTTTCTGGTAGCTACATTTCAAAAGGATTTTCTAGTGGCCTCATTTGAAAAAAAAAATTTCTTACTAAGACATTTTCTTTGAAACAGTAAGCTCAAAATATTGCCATTTCAACATGTAATCAACATAAAAACTATTAATTAGATATTTTACATCCTTTTTACTTGTACCAAGTCTTTGAAATCGAGTGTCACAGCACACCTCAATTTGGACCAGCCACACTGCAAGTACTCAACAACCACCCATAGCCCAATACGGTTGCCATATGGGGAAGAGCAGATCTGAAGTGTAACGGGGTACATCATCTTAGTGACGTGGACTATCTAAGTGATGGTACTTTATTTTGATGTTTCACAACTATTAAGTGCTTGAGGCAAGAAAGTGATTAGAAAGGTCAAAAAGGAGAATGAAATAGTATGGAAAATGAAGGATGAATATGATACTTAGCTCTTTGTTAACTGGAAGGTTTTTGTACTGTAAGTTAAGGAAGAGAACATAAATATTCAGAAAAATAAAATAAAACTAATTTCTATGTAAGGAAGAAGGGGAAGGTTGGAGAATTCTATTAAACAAAAACTGTCTACCATACAACTCTAGTTTTTGAGTCCAAAAATAAAATTCCTACAGAGTTCATGCTCATGTTTCAGAAACATGTGGGACAGTAGAGTATGGAATAGAAATATCTTTATGGGAGTTTCCCTGGTAGCTCAGAGAATAAGAATCCACCTGCCAATGCAGGAGACATGAATTCAATCCCCCACCCAGGAAAACCCCACAGGCTGGGAGCAACTAGTAGTTGTGAGTCACAACTACTGAGCCTGTGCTCTGGAACCCGGGAACCAAAACTGCCGAGCCCACACGCTGCAACTACTGAAGCCTGTGTTCCCTAGAGTCGATACTCGGCAACAAGAGAAGCCTCCATGATGAGAAGCTTGCACACCAAAACTGGCGAGTAGTCCCTGCTCACCACAACTAGATAAAAGCCTGTACAGCAATGAAGACTCAACACTGCCAAAAATAATGAATAAATACGTTTTTAAAAAAGAAATATCTCTACGGAAAAAGTAAACTTCCCAGTATAAAAGCAACTTATAGAAGCTTTTCCAAATGTTTTAAGCTGTGCACACACTTTTTTCATTTATCATGCTATAATGTTAGTGAAAACACATTTTGGAGGCAGAAATAATAAGTCTGAACAAAGAGCTTAACATAGAACTGATGCACATTATCCTTTGGGAATTTAACTAATTTTTTTAAAGATTTCAACAGTAAAGTATTCTAACCAGGAATATCACAGTGAAAAATGCTATAAATCAAACAAAACATTTGTGAAGGAAAGCTCCTTAATTCCTCACCAAACACTTGTATCAATGAAAAAACAATCAGAATAGAACAAATTCAATGTCAAAGGTTAATAGAAATGTGTGAAGTATCGGATTGCAGACGCTTATTTTACAGTGTGTAAAAAATTCTATAGGAGCCCCGTGTTTCATCTGAAGCCTAACACTGCACCTCAATGTATATATGAATCTAACATATGAACTGCATTTTTTCATTTTCCTCTTACCTAGTGACATTCAATGGCACAAAATCAGCTTTTGAAGTAACTATAGAGGCATTGATAAAATTCTAGTAATTTGATTTAAAGCTGAACTCTTTCATTTATGATTCATAAATGCATAAAATGATGCTACTGATCCTCCATTTGCAGACACATCTTTTATTTGTTCACCCAGTAGAGGCACAGGATTTTCACTGGTCTGTACTTTTGATCAGGTTAGAAGTGGCCAAGGAAATACAGGATGCAAATTATAAATAAGCAGTAACTTGACAACATGAGCATCTAGTTTATAAATTTATACATGTAAGTCACAATGGCTGTATATTAATGATTGACAGATTAATATAGATTTTTCTGTAACTCCTTTAGCCGTAGATTCAAAAGGTGTATAAAATCACAGCAATTAACTTTTAGCAAAGTAAACAGATATGTATCTCAATGTATCTCTTGGGTAGATTTAATAACTGGCTGTTTTCAATTAACAAATTCTAATCAAGACAGCATTAAATAAGCAAAACATTACACTGAGACCAAGTGTTAACTTACTGGGTTGGTCTGAAAGTTCTTTCAGGATTTTCCATTTGAAGTAACAGGAAAACCCATATGAATATTTTGGCCAACCCAACATTAATATACTATAGTTAGTGCTCATTTTTCAGATTTTTATTTACTCATTCAACCAGTGCTTGTATTTTTAACATGCAAAGCCCTTTGTTAGGTGCTGCACTAAGTTAAAATTATAATAAAGAACACTTTGTTCTTTTATAATTTCTAAAAATTGTTTTATTTGTGGCATGCAGGATCTTAGTTCCCTGACCAGGAACTGAACCCATGCCCCCTGCAATGGAAGCACAGAATCCTAACCGCTGGACCCCAGGAAAGTCCCATAATAAAGAACAATTTGTTCTTTATGTTCAGTCTATGAGCTCTGTGCTCAAGGCCAATACACACATGGTTGAAAAACTATGCCTATGATCCCCTGAGTGCCCAGCCTCCTGCTTTCCCCATCACAGGTGAATATGAGATTTTCTCCTGAATTTCTCTCTACCCTTGTAGAACTGATATAAAAACCTGCCCCCAGGTTCTGCAGCATCTGGTTTTTTTTCCCTTCTGTTTAAGTTCCTCTGACCATGTAAGTGCCTCTTATTTACCCTCCATAGATGGCTTCTCCTTTAGAGCTCTTGTGACACAGGTGAACTTGTGATAGTCTGTTTGTTAATCCTATTTTGCAAATAAGTATCATGTAAGTATCACAGGACATGCTAAATAAATTGAACAGTGAAGGCGGTATTAAGGTTGGAGGGTGTAGATGCCAAGAAAATGAAAAAATGATTTATTATCATCACCTCTCCATGAATATTTGACTGGCTGGAGTTTGGTAGTGAAGAAAAAGCAACATCAGTCTATAAACTTCTCCAAAATGTATCCTTACTCATGTTGCTACTTTTGTGATGCTCACCATGGACTTGAACCATGTGACATCAGATTGTTCTGTTCTCTATAGGGACTAAGAGGTGACCACATGTTGTCTGTATCTTGAAAGCAACAGGATATTCTAACAGACTGAATGTGGAGTATATAGGAAAGAAAGGAGGCAAGTTTGACTCCCAACTTTTTAGCCTGAGCAATTAAGAGGCTAAAGTTGTAATTATTTGCAATGGGGAAGAATCAGGAAGGAAGGAGGTTTTTCGAGGAAATACCAGATGTTTGAGAAGGCTGTTACATATTCAACCACAGATGTCAAGTAAGCAGTGTGAGTATGCTTCCAAAGTTCAGGGAAAAGGTCTGCAACAGACATATACATTGGAAGCCCTCCACATCTGTGTGGATGAGACCACTAAGAGTGTGTGTGGACAGAGAGGAGATTCGAGGGATGAAACTTGCATTCTCCAACATTGGGTCAGAGACAGGATGAAGAATTGGTGATTCTTCAGACCAAGAAGAAGGAGCCAATGAGGTAGGAAAAAACAGAAGACTAGAAAGTATTTCAGAGAGGAGGGAGTGGTCAACTGTCAAATGCTACAGAGAAGTAAAAAAAAGATAAGGGCTGAGAAGTGACCATTAAGTTTAACAATAAGGACATGAGTTTGAGCAAGTTCTGGGACTTAGTGATGGACTGGGAAGCCTGGCGTGCTGCAGTCCATGGGGTCCCAAAGAGTTGGACATGACTGAGTGACTGAACTGAACTCACCAGTGACCCTGAGAAGTTTCAGAGAAATTCTGAGTGAATACATGACTGGAGTGATTTTAAGATGAACTGGAAGCAGAACCGAAGACAGGGAGTATAAGCAACTCTTGTGGGTAGTTCTGCTCTAAATAAGAACTGAGTAAACAGGGACAATATCTGAAGGAGATTTGGGATCATATGCTTTGCTTGTGGACTTTGTCACTCTCCTCTCACCTCAAATCTTCACCTCACCCCACATGCTGATTCTGGCTGGTGACCTTGTTTATTTCAGTAAGAAAAAAATAGAAACAGTCAGGAAGAAACATCAAGTTGCCACCACAATTTTAACCTCCTACCTGCATTCTTATATATTCCACATGAAACCTGTTGGTTTGGCTGTATGCTTTTCTGCAGTGGTGTATGCCTATGTGGTTCATGGATGGACCAGGAGAAGTGCTGTATTAACCAGGGTTAGGGGATTGCTAGGTGAGGATGATGAAGGGTGTGGGGACAAGAATAAAATACTTATACATTCCATTCTTTTTGACTCCTAAAAAACAAGACAGCCTGATTGTCAAAGTCAGGCTTCCCTGGTGGCTCAATAGGAAAGCATCCGCCTGCCAATGCAGGAGACACAAGATATGCGGGTTCGATCCCTGGGTTGGGAAGATCCTCTGGAGAAGAAATAGCAACCTACTGTAGAATTCTTCCCTGGGAAATCCCAGTGACAGAGGAGCCTGGAGGGCTAGAGTCCATGGGGTCTCAAAAGAGTTGGATGTGATTTAGCAACCAAATGACACCATTCTCAAAGTCAGGGACCTGCCAGTCTAATAGAATGACTCAGTCTTGGTAGAATTTGGCAATAAGGAGTTCATGATCTGAGCCACAGTCAGCTCCCGGTCTTTTGCTCACTGTATAGAGCTACCCCATTTTTGGCTGGTATAATTGATTTGATTTTGATATTGATCATCTGGTGATGTCCATGTGTAGAGTCTTCTCTTGTGTTTTTGAAAGAGGGTGTTTGCTATAACCAGTGTGTTCTCTTGGCAAAACTCTGTTAGCCTTTGACCTGCTTCAGTTTGTACTCCAAGGCCAAATTTGCCTGTTACTCCAGGTATCTCTTGACTTCCTACTTTTGCATTCCTGTCCCCTATAATTAAAAGGACATCTTTTTTGGGTGTTAGTTCTAGAAGGTCTTGTAGGTCTTATAAACCATTAAGTTCAGCTTCTTCAGCATTACTGGTTGTGGCATAGACTTGGATTACTGTGATATTGAATGGTTTGCTTTGGAAATGAATAGAGATCATTCTGTCATTTTTGAGATCACATCCAAGTACTGCATTTTGGGCTCTTTTGTTGACTATGATGGCTACTCCATTTCTTCTGAGGGATTCTTGCTCTTAAATTAAAGTAGGGAAAACCACTAGACCATTCAGGTATGACCTAAATCAAATCCCTTGTGATTATACAGTGGAAGTAACAAATAGATTGAAGGCATTAGATCTGCGAGACAGAGTGCCTGAAGAACTATGGACGGGGGGGTTCGTGACATTGTACAAGAGGCAGTGATCAAGGCCAGCCCCAAGAAAAAGAAATGGAAAAAGGCAAAATGGTTGTCTGAGGAGGCCTTACAAATAGCTGAGAAAAGAAGAGAAGCTAAAGGCAAAAGAAAAAGGAAAGATATACCATTTGAATGCAGAGTGCCAAAGAACAGCAAGGAGAGATAAGACAGTTTTCCTTAGCATTAAATGCAAAGAAATAGAGGAAAACAACAGAATAGAAAAGACTAGAGGTCTCTTCAAGAAAATTAGAGATACCAAGGGAACATTTCATGCGAAGATGGACACAATAAAGGACATAAATGGTATGGACCTAACAGAAGCAGAAGATATTAAGAAGAGGTAGCAAGAATACACAGAAGAATTATACAAAAAAGATCTTCATGACCCATATAACCACAATGGTGTGATCACTCACCTAGAGCCAGACATCCTGAAATGTGAAGTCAAGTGGACCTTAGGAAGCATCACTACGAACAAAGCTAGTGGAGGTGATGGAATTCCAGTTGAGCTATTTCAAATCCTAAGAGATGATGCTGTGAAAGTGCTGCACTCAATATGCCAGCAAATTTGGAAAACTCAGCAGTGGCCACAGGACTGGAAAAGGTCAGTTTTCATTCTAATCCCAAAGAAAGGCAATGCCAAAGAATATTCAAACCTCTGCACAATTGCACTCATCTCACATGCTAGCAAAGTAATGCTCAAAATTCTCCAAGACAGGTTCAAAGGTACATGAACAGTGAACTTCCAGATGTTCGGGCTGGATTTTGAAAAGGCAGAGGAACCAGAGATCAAATTGTCAACATCTGTTGGATCATCAAAAAAGTAAGAGAGTTCCAGAAGAACATCTACTTCTACTTTACTGACTACAACAAAGCCTTTGACTGTGTGGATCACAGCAAACTGTGAAAATCTTAAAGAGATGGGAATACCATCTGACCTGCCTCCTGAGAAACCTGTATGCAGGTCAAGAAGCAACAATTAGAACTGGACATGGAACAACAGACTGGTTCCAAATCGGGAAAGGAGTACCTTGAAGCTGTATATTGTCACCCGCTTATGTAACTGCTATGCAGAGTACATCATGTGAAATGCCAGGCTGGATGAAGCACAAACTAGAATCAAGATTGCCAGGAGAAATATCAATAACTCAGATACACAGATGACAACACCCTTATGGCAGAAAGTGAAGAAGAACTAAAGAGCCTCTTGATGAAAGTGAAAGAGGAGAGTGAAAATTTTGGCTTAAAACTCAACATTCAGAAAACTAAGATCATGCATCCAGTCCCATCACTTCATGGCAAATGGATGGGTAAACAATGGAAACAGTGAGAGACTTTATGTAGGGGGGCTCCAAAATCACTGCAGATGGTGACTGCAGCCATGAAATTAAAAGACACTTGTTCCTTGGAAGAAAAGCTACGACCAACCTTACAGCGTATTAAAAAGCAGAGACACTACTTTGCCAACAAAGGTCCATCTGGTCAAAGCTATGGTTTTTCCATTGGTCATGTATGGATGTGAGAGCTGGACTATAAAGAAAGCTGAGCACTGAAGAACTGATGCTTTTGACTGTAGTGTTGGAGAAGACTCTTGAGAGTCCCTTGGCCTGCAAGGAGATCCAACCAGTCCATCCTAAAAGAAATCAGTTCTGAATATTCACTAGAAGGACTGATGCTGAAGCTGAAGCTTCAATACTTTGGCCACCTGATGCAAAGAACTGACCCACTGAATAAGACCCTGATGGTGGGAAAGATTGAAGGTGGGATAAGGGGATGACAGAGAAAGATATGGTTAGAAGGCATCATGGACTCAATGGACATGAGTTTGAGTAAGCTATGGGAGTTGGTGATGGACAAGGAAGCCTGGCGTGCTGCAGTCCATGGGGTCGCAAACAGTTGGACATGACTGAGCAACTGAACTGAACTGAACTGAATCTTGGTGGAACTGTCAAGATGGCAGCAGCTTACAGTAGCTTTAAAGTTCAAACAAGCAAACAAAGGACCCAAAGTCAAAGGGTTTTCAAGGAAAAGACCAAGATTTTCAAAATACTTATTTTGTTTCTTAGGCAAAAACAACAGAGTAATTCTACAGAAATAAACTGAACACTTTGTGTTAAACATCCAATATGCTAGTACAGAGCAAAATTTTCTTGTTTGGGAAATACTGTTCAGAATAAAAGTTCCAAATGACCACAACCAATGCTCTTAACTCAACACGCATGTTATCTATGGAGGTACAAAGCCAGTTGAGAGCTGAAGCCAAGAATAGAAGTCTGAACAGACATAAACTCCCACTGGGCAGAACAGTTTTCTATAATCTTTTTAAATAATCTTCAGACCAGCTTCTATGAATCCCTTAGGAACAGGACCCTAATAAAGTCCATGGCCTATGAAAGCTATTTATAAAACTTTTCTGAGAAGGTTACACAAATATATTGTCTCAAGCACTGTGTAACGAAAAGTTATAACCTATTCCTTAGAGGATATCCAAGTTTTTAACAGATCTTAAAGCTATCTTTATGTAGGTTAGGGATTTGCAAAGAAAAAGTAGTCTGATTATACTTTTTATATGTATTCAAATCTGCTGTGATAATTCTTTATCATCATAATAACCACCATCATTTATCTTCTAGACACTAAACTAAGCACTTTACATATATTTTCTCAGTTAATCTTCACACACACACATACACACAAAACTATGAAACAGTAATAGTATTTCTATTTTAGAGAAAAAGAATGGGGATGTAAATAAACTAAATGACTTTTTAGCATCTTATGATAACTAACCAGGAAAACCAGGATTCACACCCAAGCCTCCACCCCAATTACTGACCATAAAGCCAGTGTGGGCTGAGCAATCATTATGTGTGTGTGTGTGTGTGTGCGCGCGCACTGCAATACCCTTATCAAGCAGATTGGTATGGACACTATAACAACCTATACTAACCAATCTGATGCCCAGACATCAGCCTTACAAAAACCAAAAACCTGTCAAATCCAATTTTTAAATTCTTCATCTGTCAAAAGGGATGAAAATTAGTACCAGTGTCTTTGTTTACAATTATTTAATGGGGAGACCCAGCATATTGAAAAAGAAATGTGGAATGGGTTTTAAAATCAGATATTCCCTCCCTACTAAGTATAGGCTCAGTGGTAAAGAATCCGTCTGCCAATGCAGGAGACGAAGGTTCGGTCCCTGTCAGAAAGATCCCCTGAAGGAAGAAATGGCAACCTGTTCCAGTATTCCGGACTGAGAAATCTCAAGGACAGAGGAGTCTGGTGGGCTACAGTCCATGGGGTTGCAAAAAGTCAGACACAATTGAGTGCACACACACTAAGTATGGAAGCCAGGATAAACCTCTGACCACATTATGATTAAATGTCTATGGTTTTCATTTATTCAAATTCACACTTAAGTCATTATTTCTGATAAAGTAATCCTGCCAATGATATTAGCTGCCAAGTGGTAAACTAGATTTCAAGTTCACCTGCTGAATCCATAAATGCTATATTTATGCATTTGTTAACCCAAGATTTTAATGGAAAAAAATGAACATATTAATAAAATGTTCTATTTAGAATACACAAGTCAAATTTATGCCATTAAGGAAGGGTTGTTTTCTCAAAATGGGGCCAGGGTCGGGGAAAGGCAAGCACTACCCAAAGCAGATTATATGCAGACATGAGGAAATTAAAAATGAAAAGTAAATGAAAATGAGCAACAGAAATCCATATTTCAGAAGTAAGGTTTTTAATATCTCCTAAATGAAACTTTAAAGAATACAGAATTTTTAAATGAAAGTTGAGGCTGGAATGCAACTCACCAATGTAAAATAATCCTTTGAATCTTTTCTTTTCTAACCAGAGTGAAGACCTAACATAGGTAGCAAGAAAATTTCTCAATTTCGGCCCTCATTTTCTCCTCTTTTTCTTAAAACCAATACATGGTAATTCGCCATGGTTAAATTTCCTGAAAGAAGCTAAGAAAGCATACAAGTTCTTTACACACATGCAAATTTATGTATATAGATAGATAGAGATAGAGATAGAGAGATATAGATATTGATATATGTGTATTTCACCAAAATATATCCCAGTTGCACACTGCAGGCTTGGATTCCCTGGAAGCTGCCCCCTCAAGGAAAGCAAACTGGATACTAAATAGAAGTTGAGGTCTTAAGATCTTGAGGTCCATAGATTTACCAATCTAATCTTTTCTCTCCTGCACTAATATTGCAACAAAACAGATGGTAATAGTTCAGATGCATACATGTAATTTTTTCAGCCTGAGATCTGGGTTCCTTATTCCTTATCATTAAGATCACTTTAGAAATTTGAGAAGAAATAAGGAAGATGAGTCTACTGTTCTTAGAAAATCACGACTCCATAGGAAAAATAAAAATAGAGATTAGAAATCCCCCAGCTGGAGAGTCAAGGTCTTAGTTAGGCATGTACAGCTTTCTAAATCCCATAAAAATCTCAACATCTGACCCATTTCATTTTTACAAGGGAAGGGGCGATTGCTCTGGAAAATATGCGTAAAAATCCGCAGCATTCAGAGGCATTAAACAGTTTTATTTCACATTTGTTTCCTGTGTATCCTGCTTGATAGACACACTGCAGCACCTGCTGCTGTAAGTCTGCTCTTCGTCAGCTTCCAGCCTTCTCAATTCAGAAAGCACTGGTTTGAGCAGCTTTTCCCACAGCTGAGGTCATGCTGCCCTCTTCTGGTCACTGCACAGAATGTCCTGAAATGACCCTCGAAAGGAATGCAAAGTGGAGAACTAGAGATTGTTGTCTCGTTTATAAAGTGTTTTTCAGCCAGTAAATTAAAACCAATTTTATTCAAGATGGCAATGCTATAATAATTTTAAATTTGGTATGTTTTAGATAGAAGCTATTCCTGAGAAGTTTTGAAGTCTTTATCTAAACATTAAATTGATAGCTCTGATGTTTTTGAATATGGTTTTCATATTACCTAAATTTTAATGATCTATTTTGTACAATGTGAACATAAATAAAACATTTAAAAATATTAAAAATAACAATCATGTATGGTAAACTGTAATATTGGCTAAGGCATTCTATTTCTCTCCAGTGAATCCAAATTTAGAAACACTCAAAGGGAAGCAAGGAAGTGGAAGACAAAAGCTAACAACAACAGAAATTACACTGCAATTTCACCAAAGCACAAATACAAGAAAATACAGGCACTTTTCAAAAGATTCTTTTTGTCTCTAATTTTCAGAATCTGAAAACATATCCACTAGAATTCCATATCTCAAAAAAATAGTTTTTCTTCTGCTCTTGTTATTACTACAAATCAATAACTGGCATGTTAAGGCAATTGTCTCTCCAGATTTTTGTGGACAGGAACTGCATGTTAGTCTAGCATGAGAATCTATGTCTTAGGCTCATTCATCTTAAAGAGATCTTTAAAAAGCAGGTTGTTCTCTGCAAATATTAGCAACATTCTGTCAACACTATGGAATGGATATCTAATCCTGGATTATTTTTTAAAAGTCCAATTCCCCTAACAACCAATTATAGATAGCAATATTCCTTTATTTATAACTGCTTCCAAAAATTACATTAATTTTTTACTTTATTTGATGGCAAGGCAAAGAACTAGCTGTAATCTTTTGTAAAATACTCTTTCATGATTTCACCTTCAGGCAGGTTTTCTTCACATCACTCATTTCCGGACAAATGGCTCCCCTCGTCTTTCCTTCTCTTTAAAGGCACATCCTTGAATCTGCTAGTTCACCTGTGTATTAAGGGCCCAGCAAGGATTCTGTTGTTAAGTCCCTAGTTCAGGAGACTCCATTGTCCTACATCACTGCTGGTGGCCTAAATTAAAGGGAACAAGTGCAGATCAGGAAAATACTGCACAAACTCAAAGTGTACAGTGCAAATGATGGCCTGAGGGAGATGATGCTTATACATACTGGCTTTGTAAAAGAAATTCTTCCACATCTTTACACACCTCCATGGAAGCTAACAAATTGCCCTTGTTAGCTTATTTTTCAGGCACTAAAAAGCATTTCTGGACTCATTGTATGTTTATGATGCTCATCCCTGATATTCTTCACCAATATACCCGTATCAATTTACAAAGTATATTCCTTCCACATATATTAAACAGAGAATATTTTAATCTTCAACAAAATGACAGTTCCTATCATCAGTTTAGCCTCATGTCCAGAGGCTTCTTGGAGCATATCCTGGGATATGGGGCTCTGTCATCTCAGATGGAAAATAAGAGAACCAAATGAGATCATTTTTCAGGTCTTTCCAACTGAAAAAATTCAGGTTCTAACTGCAAGTAGAGTCTGCAATGGGAGACTTCAGGCCTACATTCCCAGCTCAGTCCTCTCTGGTCAAGACAGAGCATCTTCTCCAGAAATACAGGAAGAAAGTAGCAAGGCCACATTTTGGTCGGCATACACAGTTACTTCTAGAAAATAACACAGCCAGTAATGATTCTACTAACTCTAGAGAATAATTTACCACAGTCACCATTAATGATTATTTTAGATGATCGTATTAAAGAATATCACTTGTGCCATTAAGTAGAAGACTTTGTCTAATTCCCTAAACTGTGTATCATGTAGAAATAAGCTGAGAGGTAATCATGATAGATATTATAGAAATATAATTTTTTTACACTAAATGATTCATCTTAAATAGAATCCAGAACCCAGAATTACGTAAGAACCCCTTCCTGGTAGACCCTCTTCAAAGGACTAAAATCAAACAGGAAGCAGTTTGGGAACTGCCTAGGACAGCCAAATGTCAAGATAAAGGAAATGTCTGTATTTCTTTTCACAGTTGTTTAACTTTCATTATCACAGTACCAAAGCAGAAATGAAGGAATCATAGAATTATAGGAGTAAAGGAACAGTTTACAGGCTGTTCCACTCAATGCTACATAGGGGTTTTGTTTTTGTTACATGTTGTTTCTATGTTGGGGAAATTTTTCTTTGGTTATTTTCCAGTTTAGATAAAGCAATAAATAAGACTTTGCATCTCTTATCCAAACTGGTTGGTAACTGCCAAATGTGAATGCCTTACTAGGAAGGCAGAGTTGAACTGTATAGGTAGAGCAAAATATTTTACTTTGCTGCTGAGAAAAAATTTCAACACATAAGCACAAGTCTGGGGACTGGCAATGATTAAAGCATACAGATACCATTTCAGTTGAGACCCACCAGGGAAAATAACTACTGGGGCAGTACCCAATGCAATAGAAGTGTGACTGGTCAGCTATATGCAACTAAATTATATTTATTTTCAACAAATGATTTCTAATGTTAAGTGAATGCTGACCTTCTAAAATCAAAGGTGAATGTTGACATTCTTTTTTAACTGAAGAAAATAATGTGTAGAATAAATAAATCTTTTAAACTGTTTCATAATAACCTGATATGCATCATTTCCCTCTCTCCTTCTTTCTCCCCTCCCCACATCTCCCTCCTTCCATCTCTCTTCCTTTCTGTCTCCTTCTCCACCCGCCCATCACTCCTCTCCAGTCTTGTCTTTCTCTGCCTTCTTCTCTCCTGCATCCCTCAGAAATACAGCTTGCTTTAAAAATGTTACCTTCACTTGCCACAAATAATCTGTAATCTTACCTGAAAATGGAGAGTCCTGAGATTCATCCAACAGGCAGGTTACTGCTTCATTAAAGACACTGTTGTTGTCCACTGTTCTACTAGCCTGATAGGAGAAAGGTCCTCAGAAGATTTACCAAAACACAGAAATTTCTTTGAAGAGAAGCTCATTTCTTAACCTGTCTTATTTTTACTACCACCCAAAGGATAGTTTCAAACTGTAACTGAATGTTAGCTAAACCTCCATCCGCCCTGTAGTCTATTAGCAAGACTCCACAGGGCAGCAATGCAACCTGGGACCCTTTGAATGAGCCTCACTTTACACAGCAACACTAGGCAGGCAATAATAAAGGTAATAACAAGTGTTATGCCTTGACCAGTTATTTAAAAATCTAAAAAAACCTCACAGGTTCCTCTCCACATAGGGCTTTGAACTTTGCTTCTGCACGTTAACATCATCCACATTATCATTTTCGTATTTTCTTGAAAATAAAATTTCTAGACTCTTTACATGACAGAAATCTGGAATCAAATTTTGAACTGGATTATTTTATTTCAAAATGCAGCTTGTGGATGGAGATGGAAAAGGTTTTATTTCTTCTTTAAAATTATACATGTATACTCCCTACTAAATAATGGCATAACTGTATCACTTTATGATCCACATGTGGGTAGGTACCTCCCAGCAAGACACAACACACACCCATTTAGCCACACATCTGCTGACCCCTGGAACTCACTAAAGTATATCCAAGCATCAAATCTAAAAGAGAAGACAGGATTTTTAATTTGCAGCGTTTTGTATGTTAATACTTTATTTTCCCCTTATGGATCTCATATTTATTTTTTTATGTGCATTTTGCTCCTTTTAACCCGGTGTCAGCCCTACAAAATGTCACAAGCCTTTGACCCCGTATTTCTCTAACAAGCCAACCAGGTTCAAATGGGATTTTTACATCTGTTTGTAAATTTTAGTTGGGGGCAGTTGAGAGATGGAAAAATAAAGACAAATACTACATTTGTGTAAGGTTTAATTCACATCAGTTGTACAATACTGTGCTGTTGGAATGTGTCTCAATAAATAGGCTTCAAAAAGAAATCACTGCAGTGTAAAAAGTTTCCCTGAACTCATGTGCTTTTTACTGTTCCCGGGTCTCATAATAGCTTTTAAAATTATTTTTCAGACTCTTAGAGCCATGTACCCCATATTGTGATAGGATATGTTTCTCTGCCCTGCTCCCTAGAGGAGAGTTGGAGACAGGGGAAGTTCAGACAATTTGGCACCATCCTAGTCTAGAAGGGGCCCAACTTGGAGTCATCCTGTTGCCAGAAAAAAATAAGAAGAAGAAATTAAAGTGTCAAAAATGGTTGAGGAATTTAAGCCTATGAAGAGAACTCTCATATTAACTAAACATAAATTGGCAGTTCATATCTACTCATCCGACAGAAAATATTTGAATACCTACCACACCAAGCACTATTCTAGGCACCAGAGATACAGCTCAGAACAAAGTCAGTGCTTCCATGGAGCTATACAGTGGGTTATAATCCAGAGTACAGCTGTGGCTTTGCTGCTTTTGAAATTATGCCCATTTTTCAGAATAGGCCTGCTCTGAAACCTTTTGGCTTTCAGATGGCATCAGATAAATTCTTGGTATAGTGGCAGAGAAAGAGGCTTAATAAGAATACACAATCGACTATCACAGAGCAAAACCTCTTCCTCTAGGAACATGTGGAGTTTCAACTTCTTAGTTGTAGTCAGTCACCACTATTGACTTCCCCAGCTAGGGAGTGTGGATTCTGCAATATCACGACAAAAAAGCAAGCGCAACCAGAAATAGTACACTAAAGCCCAACAATTTTCCAGGGGGTGGGAGAATCTTTTTCTACCGGGAGTTTGCAGTATAGTCTATGCTGGTCTTCACACGGATAGGTCGCTCTGACACTAGCTTCTTACCGCCCTCTGCTGGCCAGGTCTAAATTCAGTCTTTTAAACCTGTCCTGATGCATCCAAATGCTATTTTTATTAGACAAACCACGTGTTGGCAAAACATAAAAAATTGTTAAAGCTTTATGTTAATGCTACTTAAAATTAACCCTAAGAATATCTTGTACCATTCTTTCATTTCTTCAAGAATTTTTTACTAAAAATGCAATGCACATTAAAGCAAAAAAAAAAAAAAAGCAAAAGCAGCAAAACACCCACCTTTCCAGAAACAACCATTAAAACCTTGATGTGTAACTCTTTCTTCTGCAGAGATGTGCCCTTATATTCCTTTAATTTTTACAAAATGTGGTCTTACTGTACATTTTCTTAAAAAATAAGCAATATTTTTAAGAAAATGCCCTTCCATTCTGTCCTTATAGCACCGAAAAAATCCCACTAAGATGTACCCTTTATCATCAGAAAACGCAAGGTTAACGGAATCCTCCAGGTTGGCGGAGCCATGGAATAACCACCAGTCTTTGTTTCACAACCCAGGTTAGCTTCTTAACAGTAAATTTGAGGCTCAGCTTCTACCTACAAAAACACTTCGGTTTCTTCTCCTGTTCACTCCCTTCCCAAAGCCAATGTGCCACTGAAAACAAATTAGGAATGTATGTGGTGAAGGTAGTCACTGAACATAAGTCAACACTCTTAAGGAAGGTACGCTTCATATAAATTAGGAGAGAGCTTAGAAAACTGTCCATTTTAGTGCAGGTCTTAAAAAACTCAGGGTAACCCACCTCCCTCATTTCTAAGTCTTTTCAAACAAAACCCAGGTTGCAATGCAATTCTCATCAGCTGACTGTGACTTGGCCTTGTAGGTTTTGGATAAAAAGCTAAAGTATCTTACACGTGATAAAGCATTAATTTAGGTGTGAGGCCTGGCGTGCTGCGATTCATGGGGTCGCAAAGAGTCGGACACCACTGAGCGACTGAACTGAACTGATGCCATCCGAAGTGTAAGCAGTGCTTTTTAAAAAGGGTTGAAGTTTTTGCCGAGAGCAACATCACCACCAGTCCTTCTAAACACTGATGTATTATTTATATAGACCAAACTGATCACCCTCTGGGAAATTCATCTTCGACTTTGATCCCCAACTACTCCTCTTCCCCCAGCACTTGAGCACCTGCAACGATTCAGACTTCACCCAACAGGTTCTCACTGGGAGGTTGGGAAGGTGTGATGGCCTTTTGGGCACCTCTACAGCCCAGCCACGACACCTCCGCTGCTCTTAGATATTACTGCTTCAAATTCTGCCTTGCAGCTTGAGCTTCATGAGGACCCCAGCTGGGACAAAGCCCATCCTTCTGTGCCATCAACCTGCCCCATCCTCAGCCTGGAATGAAGGCCAAGATCTTATTTCCCCTCCTTGGTTAAATACCCTCTCTTCCCACCATGGATCAAGTGTAGGGTGCATTCAAATTTTGCTTGTGGCTAACATTTTCCTTGAGCCCAGCTCTTTGTACACTCATCTATATAGACAATTAAAAAAGCAAATTCAAGCACCATATTAAGGGTTAGGTTGGTCTTCAGTAATACTAACAGGTATTTCCATGTTTCCAGGCTTTGTAACACCTCTACCTATATAGTGGTGAAAAGTTGTTGATGAATGAAAAGATGGCCAGGATTCTTGGCCTCCGGAGAAAAATTCAGTCTGGGGCCAGAGACATGCTTGGTCGCTCAGAGCTTTGTGTAATGAAGTTTTATTTAAGTATAATGGAGATAGAGAAAGCTTCTGACATAGGCATCAGAAGGGAGCAGAAAGAGTACCCCCCTGCTAGTCTTCAGCTGGATGTTATAGTCACTAGCAGTCTGTTAACTGAAAGAAAGCAATGTCTTAAAACTCATAATGGCACCAGGCCCTTCACCTATAAGATGCATTTTGGGATATCTTGGCACCAAATGGTTCATCTGGGCCATAAAATGATTAACTTGAATCTTGTAGAAGGACAGATTACCATACAAATAGTTTCGTTTACATAGATTAGGGGAACAATATCTGAATATAACATACTGGTTTGTCAAGTAGGTTCTAAGCCACGAGGCAGAACTGACTTGAAGACAGAGTTTGGGGTAAATGCATAGCACATTAGCATAGTTTAAGACAAACATTTCTACAATAAAAATGCATTGGTTATCACCAGGTTTGAGAATAGTTAACTTCAGGTGAAACCAAGTGTCATTATGGCAACACAGTATTTTAAGAGAAACCTTTTAAATTTGTATAGAGAAGGGAAAAAATATCGCTGGTTTCTTTCCTCCTGCCACATAAGAGAGGTAAAAATGTTTGACACTTGCAGGCTATTTCCTCCGTTTGGAGACCCCTGGCCTTCTTGCCTGTTACCCTCAGTGGTTTCACTGCCTCCAGGTCTCAGCCTAATACAGCGTTTTTACAGTTTTTCTATGGATGTCCTGGTTGTTCTTTGTTAAGAATTTGAAGTGGCTTACCAAAAATACACATACTAGAAATTTTAATAAAGTCAGGACCAGACAAAAAATTAGGAACAGGAAAAAAACTGCCATGGAGGTTTTCTTGTAGCTCAAGTGAACTTAAGTCTCACTCTCCCTGGGAGAAAAAAACAGTATCATGTAATGGACTGGCCAGAATTCCTTTGGTAATGCTATTTTCCCCACTAAAGATACCTGCATCTGCCCTGACATTTTGGATGAGCTCCCTCAGATAAACCTGGGCTTCCCTGTTGGTTCAGATGGTAAAAGTGTCAGTCTTCAGTGCAGGAGACCAAGGTTCGATCCCTAGGTCGGGAAGATCCCCTGGAAAAGGAAATGGCAGCCCACTCCAGTACTCTTGCCTGGAAAACTCCATGGACAGAGGAGCCTGGTGGGCTAGTCCATGGGGTCACAGTCAGAGAGTCCGACCCAACTGAGCAACTTCAGTTTCATATAAACTACAGACAAGTCACAACCAGAAATCACAACTAAAATTCTTAGAGCTGGGTCTTGAAGGATGCACCTCAGGAGAGGTAGAACAGATTATGAAGAACATGACTGCTCAACTGAGCAGTGCAGATCCAACACTGGGGCCATTGAAACCTGGTGTCTATGGACTGTGAAACAAGGTAGGAGCAGAGGACACTCTAGAGATCTAGCTTGGGGAACACAAGCTAGCTAATTACTTAATGAAGAGCCTAGTAAAGCCACTGTCTAGATCAATAGCTCTTCCTCTTGCTCTGAAAGTCACTCAATGTCCAACTCTGCAACCCCATAGACTGGCCTGCCTTGCTCAATCTATGGAATTCTCCAGGCCAGGATACTGGAGTGGGTAGCCATTCCTTTCTCCAGGGAATCTTCCCAATACAGGGATTGATCCCAGGTCTCCCACAATGCAGGTGGATTCTTTACAGCTACGCCACCAGGGAAACCCCTTACTCTTACACAAAAAAGGGAAAATTCAGTTGTTCATTGAGTCCTGCCCAACTCTGCAACCCCATTTACTGCAGTTTGCCAGGCTTCTGTGTCCATCATTTCTTGGTGTTTGCTCAAACTCATGTCCCTTAATCAAGGGCTTTGTGCCATTATACTGCCCCATGATGGACAGGTCCATGGGGTTGCAGTCAGACACAACTTCATGAACTGAGAATAACAAAGGCCAAAGCAAGCCTTCCTAGCACTAATTTCGAGAGAGGCCAGCGAAATCAGTATGAAAATGCACATTGCAGTAATTCTATTTTTCCTAGCCTGAATTACACTATTTCCCATAAAAGATCAAACATATGGTTTTCCCACTGCATAAACACACTCAAACGGCACCAAATATACAGAGAATCTATTAAGACATATAAAGAAACTGCAATTAAAACTAATTCCTTTTCCCATGTGCCCTGTCACTGCATACTTAGACTGGTAAACTAAGAGAAACTCAAAGTACCCCACTTGGTTATCTATACGGGAATTTCATATTCCTACAATCTCAACTTGACTGAGGCTTCAAGTACACAGATCACCATTGCCTTTCCGTGAGAATTTTGGGGACTTGAGTACATGAAAGCACATGTTTCTGTGACTGATATTTAAACAAGAAACCCTGACCTACCCTAATGGGCTGTACAAAAGCACACCTGCACTTCACGTACCTTCTAGTGCCCCACAGCCTAAATCCAATCCAGTTCCCTTTGCATGTTGCTGATTTGTCCAGTTTACTTTTCTAGGCTATAGATTAGTCTGTCAGTCATAAACACCCACCCAATAAAACCCTGACCATCACCAAGCCTATCTTCACTTGGGCTCTATTTGCCAAATGAAATTACTTACTGGTTGGGAAAAATGCTTTCACTTAGAAAGCAGGACAAACAGCATGCATCCAGTTATTTTACAATGAATCTTTTGTCCTTCATTAACACACTTTAATTTTCCTGCCCCAAATAAAAAGCCAGAGATGGAAAACAAGAAATCAGTTTATTTCATCATTTCTTGCATTTGAAGTACTCCTCGATGACATCCTTGGCCTGAGATTCTTTGCCATAGTCCTAAAAAACAAATGTGATTTTACTAAAATTTACAAACTCCCAAGTTGTTAGCACCAGTTAGTGAAGCTTTACCAAAAAAAAAAAAAAAAAAAGCACACCTTATTAAGTATTTCCCACCATTAAAATGCCTTGTAGCCATTTTCAGGGACCTTAATGACTTCAATGTCTTTAAGGCTCGTAACATGGCTTTCCTATTGCCAGCATTTTCTAAATTTCTGCAGAAACACATTCAGGTTAGCAGATTCTTTGGCTGGCTTAATTATGGCTTATTTCCTTTTTCTGTAAGAAAGACTTTATGTCTGTTGAGAATTACACATTTGCTTTTAAGACTTATTACAGGGTTAACTCTGTAATTATTGACCAGGAGATTTTTGCTGAAACTAACACCTGTGGCCTGGCCAAAAATTGTTATTTCATTTACACTTTGAGAACTATTACATTCAATATTTATATCTGATACAACTGTATTATCCAGCACCATGAGTTTCATTTTCACTTTCTATATCAGAATCAATCACTAAGATGTTTTTGCTTGTTTTGAATCTGCCTGTAATGTGGGAGACCCAGGTTTGATCCCTGGGTCAGGATTACCCCTGAAAGAGAATGGCTAGCCACTCCAGTATCCTTGCCTGGAGAATTCCTCGGACAGAGGCTCTTGGTGGGCTACAGTCCGTGGGGTCACAGAGTCAGATATGACTGCATGACTAACACACTGAAAAACAATCATCTGACACACTAACGTCACTTGGACAGAAGGTATCTACATAAAACTCAAATATTCACACAAAATTCCACGTTGTGTCATTTCTGACAATTTTACCGTAACTTGTGTTTGTAATATACACAAGGATGGGACAAAAATCTAACCACAAAATTTAACAGTCATACTTTGTATAATGAACCCTAGATCACTTTTAAGCTTTTAAGTTTTGCATGGTAATGTAACTAGTATCACTTCTCCAAACAGACATGGTTACCCAGTACAACATTTATGCCAGACATAAATATCAGCTTACCTTAACCACCACACAACTGCAACCAACCACTTTACGAGGTTTCCCCTCTCTGTCAATTTTACAGAGGCCTACCCATTCCCCTAGTTTCTTGTTGTCATCAACCTATTAGAGGGAATAAGAACAAAAATAAATCACCACACAAGTAGGCACTAATACTACTGACAATACATTAGATGAAAGGTGGCTGTAGTCAGATAGGGTGACATGGCAGTTTCCTCACCACGGTTCAGTAGAGGGAGCCAGTTGTCATCATGTACAGCCCAAAGAAACCTATCAATACCCTACGCAGGTTATTCTGTATCAACGTAAAACTAGCATTTAAATCTTCAGGAATAAAAATGCTTCCCTAACTAGCTTTAGCATAGCCAACAAATGCCAAGTTTGTGATGCTTTTCAGACCTGCAGAAGAGTTCTTTACAAACTTTCTCTGGTATGACAAAAATTATGGATAACCTTTATGTGGACACACGTCTGTAACTGGCCTAATTTACAATAAGCTGATTTCTCTTTCACAAAAACAAAATCCAAAGAGTAACTTACCTTAATCAGGTTGATTTGATGCTCAGCACAAAGGGCCTCCACCAACTTGACATACATAGGCTCATCACAGTTGGATGCGAGCACACACAGATGGGCTTGGCGCCTGAAATGCAAAATCCAACAGAAGCTAAAATTTGGGTCTAAATCCACCTGCAGTCTGTAAGAGAATTATCTTTGCACTGGATACACTGGCAAAAACCTAACCAGGCATTGGAGAACACAACTTCAGTTTGAAGTAGCTGCCAGAAAGCATATTATTTCTTTACTTCGATCTGTCTATAGAACCACCTAATCTTCAAAAACTTGTAAAACTCTAAATTTCACATATAGCAACTGTTTAACTGTTACCTGTTACTGGGCCCAATCTAATATTGCACAGTATTTTCCTGCAGAAAAGTAAAGTAGATTCTACCAGCTTTCCAAGAAAGGCTGGTTCCACTGGCAAATTTACCCCAAATTAATAGATTTAAATTCACTCAGCTTGCTGCTGCTGCTACTAAGTCGCTTCACTCGTGTCCGACTCTGTGCAACCCCATAGACGGCAGCCCATCAGGCTCCCCCATCCCTGGGATCTTCAGGCAAGAACACTGGAGTGGGTTGCCATTTCCTTCTCCAATGCATGAAAATAAAAAGTGAAAGTGAAGTCGCTCAGTCGGTCCGACTCCTCGCGATCCCATGGACTGCAGCTTAGTGGTCCTTAATTTTGGCTTTAAATCCTAAACAGTTGTTTTGCCAAGATAACCAGCCCAAAGACCTGAGTAAATTTACAAGTATTTCTCATCCACATTGACCCCTACAGCTACTACTAACTGCTGCTGCTGCTGCTAAGTCGCTTCAGTCGTGTCTGACTCTGTGCGACCCCATAGACAGCAGCCCATCAGGCCCCACCATCCCTGGGATTCTCCAGGCAAGAACAGTGGAGACTTCATGCTAAATCCAAATGTTTCTGCCACAGTAATTTAGTGCTTTAAGTCTCCGAAGTTCAAAATGAAGGTTCCCATCTATTCCCGAACTAACAATGAAATTAGTCCCCAAATCTACAGGTTTGTCAGACTATGAGATTTCACTCATAGAAGGAGTGAAGGGGTATCCGACAACTTAAGTCATCATTCAAACACTGTAGTTTTACTTCAAGAATCAAACGTTCATCCCCATTCAAAACCCACACACTCAGCGGGCCATTAGAGTTCTGAGCTGATACCTTTTCCTATGTTTCCTGTAGAACGGATGTCATTCAGAACTTTTGTGCTAACACCATGAACTTCACGCTTTCTTCCCTCGGCTGCCGTTTTGCTCCGGTTCCAACAACCCACAGTATTGAGACTGATACACGTACTTGTCTAAAGCTTTCGCAGCTTCGCGAATTCCACGTGCTAAGCCATCGTGGATGAGGGCGGTCTTCAGTACCTCTTGCAGAGCAGTATTAACGTCCATTACACCTCCAGCAGCAATGCTAAAAAACAAAAATTTGAAGTTTTTTAATGTGGTAAATTCTCGCCCACAATCTAACGCCTTGGACTCGGCAGTCATCAGCAAGGTAGGCCAGATGCGCTTACGGCTCCAGGGCACATCTAGAAACCACGCGACTGGGTCCAGGCCCACGCTTTGCCCGCCCCACCACCCAGCCCTGGGCTCACCCTTCCTCGGCCATGGCGGTGGGTTACGGGTGGAGCCGAATCTTGAATGCACTGCAAAACAAACAGCAATAAGTTAAAGAAATGATCCCGATTAGCCCCACATACTCAACGCCAACTCCAAGTAAAATGCAGCCACGCTGCATAACCAACACCCTTACTTTGCCTCACTCACCCCGAGCCTCCGCCTCCGCGCGGCTCCGCGGCGGCAGGGAAAGAGAACGACTGCGCCCGCATGACGGTATTTAAGGGTTTCCCAGGACCCCTGGGCGCGTGCGCACTCCCTTCTATGGAAGAGCTGGCTCTGGCAATGCCGGGCCTGGAGAATTTCTGTTTCCGGATTGAGGCGGTCCTGAGACAGGACTCTTACTAACTTTCTGACTCTGCTCGGCCGGTCATTGGCTCACGAAGCAGGCACTAGCGCGGGCAGCTTCTTAACGTCATTTCCCGCTGGAGGCGCGGCCTGCGGAGGCCCAGAGAGCTTCTTCTACGGAGCGCGAGAAGGGCCCGGCTCTGCTGTCCGCGCGATCTTTTAAAGCTCTGGGAGCCCAGGCACCCCAGGCTGAGGTGGAAAACTAATTTTAACCCTTGCTGCTGCTAAGTCGCTTCAGTCGTGTCCGACTCTGTGCGACCCCATAGACGGCGGCCCACCAGGCTCCCCCGTCCCTGGGATTCTCCAGGCAAGAACACTGGAGTGGGTTGCCATTTCCTTCTCCAATGCATGAAAGGGAAAAGTCAAAGTGAAGTTGCTCAGTCGTGTCCGACTCTTCGTGACCCCATGGTCTGCAGCCTACCAGGCTCCTCCGTCCATGGGATTTTCCAGGCAAGAGTACTGGAGTGGGGTGCCAAATTTTAACCCTTACTACGCCGTACTTGTAATTTCCTGTCGACCCCGCTAACTGGGCCTCCCTGAGCGGCACACTCTCGCTTCGTTTCTAAGTCACTCTGAATGTTCGTGATTTGTCAGTCTGTGGGTGATTGCGCGCGTGCTTGTGTGTCTGTGTTTTCCTGAAACGACAGCCAACACGTTTTCGCTACTTCTGAAGCGCATCTCAAATTCCACTTTGCTGACCACTGTTAAGTGAAACCCCTGGCCAGCCTAATGATTGGTTACGGTTCCCTAATGTAGTTGGTTCTAAAAGAAGTTTTGGTTTGGGGGTTTTTGTTTTTAGGGTTTTGTTTTGTTTTTAACGCTAAATTGCCCCGTGGATTCGTAATCCCGCCCAAATCGGGATTCAGCAGGTGCATTTGAAACACAGTGTACCAAACATAGGGACAGGGTCTGGGAATACAGAGAAGAAAACGTAGTCTTTGAGAAATCCGGCGTTAATTTCGCCTTCCAGGACTGGCGGAGTTAGTGGAATCTTCTCTGAGAAGTCAGTTTTAACTTTGACTTTCTCAGAAAGCAATATTCTGAATTTTGCATTGACTGACCATTCCCCCACCAGCATTTCGAACGCTAATGAAATACATGGTAATGAAATACAGCCTGATGTCATTTCTTGTGTTCTAACTTCCTCTTCTGACAAGTAGCCAAGACAGCAATTATTAAGCGTTTGATAGGTGCTGCTGCTGCTGCTGCTGCTAAGTCGCTTCAGTCGTATCCGACTCTGTGCGACCCCATTGACGGCAGCCCACCAGGCTCCCCCGTCCCTGGGATTCTAGCACCCATGAATCCAGCGAACAACGAAGAACAAACAGATAATGTTAAATTTTTGAGTACTGTGGAAAACAAAAACAAAAAACAGTGAGTAACGTGTTCAGAGTGTGAGGTAGAATTAGCCAGAGTAATGATGTAATGGAATTTTAATCCATGTTGTTCAATATTAACTTTCAAGCTTTTGTTGTATACATGTTGAACCTACTTATTTCCATCCATAGCTCATCCTAAAAAGTTGTTCACTTATTCACTTAACTATTGAGCTTTTGGGAGGTGGGGAACAGTTTATAAAGATGAGTATATTTATTCCTGCTGCTCTCATGTTTCTGGTGAGATTAAGATTTGAGCCAAAGTTGATAACACCTGAAGGCCTCAGGGGAGTTAATAGCTAGAGTCACTCTCATACTGGCAGATTATAACGCTTAAATAATGTATACAAATATGTGTCTGAAATACCTATGAAAAATAAATTCTAAAGTTTGTGTGTTTTAGAAACGTTAATGATAATAGGTAATTTTGTTTAGATGTCAGTTTATGTACTAATTATTATATTTTCTCCCTTAAGTATCATTGAAACTTCATGTGGTAGTGGTGGTGTTAGCCCTTTTAATGGGGAAAGAAACTTAGGCTTAAGGAGTTGCCCAAGCTACACAGCTAGTAAATGTGGAAACTGGTATTTGAGCCCCATTGACTTCAAAGCTGATGCTTCTAAGCCTTCAGCCATTTGGATGATTGCCCAAATGTGGGAGGGAGATCAAGATTTCAAAGATAACTCTTGACATCTCACATTTGGCAATGATACCACTGGTTCTACCTTCATCATGTAAAAAATCACATAAAGAGAGAAGGGGAATATTGCAGTGTCAAGCAGAAAAAGACACAACAGTAGAAATCTGAGTTTCTGAATCGTTTAAGTGTAGATGTACTAGTTTGCTAAGGCTGCCATAACAAAGTATGGTAAACTGGTAGCTTAAACAGCAAAGTTATTTTCTCATAATTTTGAAGACAGGAAGTTTGAAATCAAGGTATTTGCAGGACTGGTTACCGCTAAGGTGGGGAATCTGTTCCATGCCTTTCTCTTAACTTCTGAGGTTTGCCAGCAATTTTGATGTTCCTTCGTTTGTGACAGCATAACTCCAGTCTTCACAGGATGTTCTCCCTGTGTGCATATCTGTCTCTGTGTCCAAATTAATTATATATAGAATAATTCTATTTCCAAATAAGGTCTTGATATGGGGTGCTGGGATTGGGACTTTGACCTATATATTTTGTGGGGACACAATTCAACCCACGACAGATGTCAAAAAAGAAGGGGATGAAGAACAGTTTAAATACTAGGAAAGATGTTTGTGTTGAACTGAAAAAAGCTTTACTTAAAAGACCAAAAGTGGGAACAGAAGCTAAACCAGTGCACAGGAAAGATTTTATATCAGGGAGTGGTGGGGCGTAGCTGAGCTGAGTTCAAATTCTGGCTAACTCTGTGGCCTTTGGCAAATGGCTTATTTTTCTGAGCCAGTAAAGTGATAATGCTAGAATATTATGAGGAGTAAAAAGAGATAATTGTTAAAAGTGTTCACCACTGCCTGTGAAGTAGTAGCTGTTGTTCAGTCTCAGTCACGTTCGACTCTTAGTGACCCCATGGACTGCAGCACGCCAGGCTTCCCTGTCCATGACCAACCCCCAAAGCTTGCTCAAAGTCATGTCCATCGAGTCGGTGATGCCCTCCAACCATCTCATCCTTTGTCGGCCCCTTCTCCTCCTGCCTTCAATCTTTCCCAGCATCAGCGTCTTTTCCAATGGGTCAGCTCTTCACATGAGGTGGCTGAAGTATTGGAGCTTCAGTTTCAGCATCAGTCCTTCAGTGAGTATTCAGGGTTGGTTTCCCTCAGGATTGACTGGCTTGATCATCTTGCTGTCCAAGGGACTGTCAAGAGTCTTCTCCAGTGACATAGTTACTTACCTTATAAATAACTTCACAGGAGAATACATGGAAAGGTTCTTAATATAACCTTTCTCCTGTCCTAAAGCATCTGGCATTCAGTACCGTGACTTACATATTGGAGTCACTAAACCAGTGTGTACTAAATGAATTCATGAAATGAAATAAGATTAAAGAAGCATCTGGATAGTCAGCACACCAAAAAGAAAGCCATGTTGACATCTTCTGTGACAAATTTATGCCTGTTGTGAGCTAGTTGGAGGCTTTGGGAATCCCAGAAAACCACTTTTAATTTGAAAACTTTTAAATGTTTCCACTTTGGGGAGTAGAAATAAATATGATGGATGGAAATGGAAGCTAAAAACATGAAAACAACTCAAAACTATTATCCTGCTGAAGCTCCAGAACATAGGTCTAGCCTTGGCTTATGTAGCATATGATTTTAAACATATTGAAGAAAAATAATTGTAGCTGAAAAATAGCTCTGGCAGAATCCAATTATATCAAAGGACAAATCAAAGGAGAAAGCAGTTGGTGAGAGGAAACACCATAAAAAAGAATAAAATAGATGAATGAGAGTGGAGTGGAATAGATTAATGAAGTTTCTAAGTAGCAGTTTGTAAAAATCATGTGTAAGTTTTCTGAAGTATTACTAAAAATGTTTCCTCAGCCCTTGTTTTTCTTGCTACCAGATGCTACCCAGAGCTGTCTGGGTGCTGTGGCAGCTCACCATAGGCCTGGTTCAGGATTGGTAGGAACGAAACAATTAGAGGCAATACTTAATATTCATGAATAAACTAATTGTAAACCAGCAACACGGGCAATTTATTCACTTGGCCAATAAGGAGAACCTGGGTGTGCAAAATTTCAGCTCCCAATACTGCTTCCTATAGACCAGCTCTGCTGTTATCTGTGTAACTTTTTTTTTTTTTTTGAAAAATGGGTCCTGATACACTAACATGTACTTGACAACTGCAGTTTTTATTGAAGAATCATTGGAATGAAGGCAGGTCTGCTGCTGTACTTAAAACTTAAAATATTAAAGGGGTGGGGTGGGGGGGTGGGGACTGCTTCCCTGGTGACTCAGACAGTAAAGAATCTGCCTGCAATTCGATTTCTGGGTTGGGAAGATCCCCTGGAGGAGAGCATGGCAACCCACTCCAGTATTCTTGCCTGGAGAATCCCCGTGGACAGAGGAGCCTGGTGGGCTACAATCCCTGGGGTTGCAAAGGCTCTAACACGACTGAGCAACTAAGCACATACATTAAAGGGGAAAAAAAAGTCCTTCTTACACAACCAGTTTTAACCCCAACAAAGAAGTTAAAAGGCAGACTGGTAGTTAAGAATTCTTCATATAGATTCCACTCTATAGTATTTTCTGACTCTGTAGTCCTGGTCAAAGTACTTCTAATCTCCGGGTCTCAAAAGTGCTTCGGCTGTAAAATGAAGCAGAGAATTGATGAGATGCTCTTTAGCACATGGTTTGGACATTCTATGGCATCATTTAAACACTAATTTTAACTTTTAGTAAATGTTGAGCATCTATGTGGTCTGCCATAGTCATTTTGAGATATTGTATGACTTCAGCCACATGACACTTAGCTGTAGTTGCTGTCAGCTTCCCTCCTCTCTGATTACAAATGGTTTCTTTATTTGTAAATGACAGCTGTTCCTTTTTTATATTAGGACAAGTAATAGAAAATTTGGATAATATTGTATCAATTATAGTTCACTGCATGCAACAGAGTAACCTATGGTCTACATAACCCTCCCACACCCCCACCCCCTCCCACTACAAAATGAATATACTTTGTAGCAATGAGTTGGCTCTGAGAATAAAAGGGTTTGCTGAGCAATCAGGTTTAGGGAATGATAGAAACAAGGTAACTCCAGAGATTTTGGTTACAGGAACTTTTACAAATTATTTTAAGTTCAGTTCAGTTCAGTTCAGTTCAGTCACTCAGTGGTGTCTGACTCTTTGCGACCCCATGAATCAGCACTCCAGGCCTCCCTGTCCATCACAAATTCCCGGAGTTCACTCAAACTCATGTCCATCGAGTCCATGATGCCATCCAGACATCTCATCCTCTGTCGTCCCCTTCTCCTCCTGCCCCCAATCCCTCCCAGCATCAGTCTTTTCCAATGAGTCAACTCTTCACATGAGGTGGCCAAAGTATTGGAGTTTAAGCTTTAGCATCATTCCTTGCAAAGAACTCCCAGGGCTGATCTCCTTCAGAATGGACTGGTTGGATCTCCTTGCAGTCCAAGGGACTCTCAAGAGTCTTCTCCAACACCACAGTTCAAAAGCATCAATTCTTTGGTGCTCAGCTTTCTTCACAGTCCAACTCTCACATCCATACATGACTACTGGAAAAACCATAGCCTTGACTAGACGGACCTTTGTTGGCAAAGTAATATCTCTGCTTTTGAATATGCTATCTAGGTTGGTCATAACTTTCCTTCCAAGGAGTAAGCGTCTTTTAATTTCATGGCTGCAGTCACCATCTGCAGTGATTTTGGAGCCCAGAAAAATAAAGTCTGCCACTGTTTCCACTGTTTCCCCATCTATTTCCCATGAAGTGATGGGACCAGATGCCATGATCTTTGTTTTCTGAATGTTGAGCTTTAAGCCAACTTTTTCACTCTCCTCTTTCACTTTCATCAAGAGGCTTTTTAGTTCCTCTTCACTTTCTGCCATATGGGTGGTGTCATTTGCATATCTGAGGTGATTGATATTTCTCCCAGCAATCTTGATTCCAGCTTGTGCTTCTTCCAGCCCAGCGTTTCTCATGACGTACTCTGTATATAAGTTAAATAAGCAGGGTGACAGTATACAGCCTTGGCGTACTTCTTTTCCTATTTGGAACCAGTCTGTTGTTCCATGTCCAGTTCTAACTGTTGCTTCCTGACCTGCATATAGGTTTCTCAAGAGGCAGATCAGGTGGTCTGGTATTCACATCTCTTTCAGAATTTTCCACAGTTTATTGTGATCCACACAGTCAAAGGCTTTGGCATAGTCAATAAAGCAGAAACAGATGTTTTTCTGGAACTCTCTTGCTTTTTCGATGATCCAGTGGCTGTTGGCAATTTGATTTCTGGTTCCTCTGCCTTTTCTAAAACCAGCTTGAACATCTAGAAGTTCACGGTTCACGTATTGCTGATGCTTGGCTTGGAGAATTTTCAGTATTACTTTACTAGCGTGTGAGATGATTGCAATTGTGTGGTAGTTTGAGCATTCTTTGGCATTGTCTTTCTTTGGGATTGGAATGAAAACTGACCTTTTCCAGTCCTGTGGCCACTGCTGAGTTTTAGTGCTTCTCAAACTGTCTGGCTTACTATATGACTAAATGAAGATCTTTCACCCTATCCATCACAGTTAAATAATTTAATAAAATACAATAAATATTCATTACTAGTGGTTTTGCAAGACTAACCCTCTTGCAGATAACAAATGTGAGTCTAAAAAGTTTGGAAACAACTACCTGCAGATCCTGGAGGATGGCCCAAAGCAGAAGAAGTGGACAGTGGGGTTGGAGACTGACAGCTGGGAAAAGGAATGGCACTGGCTGCATTCCCATGTTTATGGATTTCAGTATGAGGGGAGCCTGCAGTCAGCACCACGTGGAACAGCTAATAGTCAGAGGGTCTCAATTTTACTGCCTTGAAAACCAGAGGACAGACTTTAGAGCAAACACAGCTGCCGAAAATGGAGGGGAGGGGTAGTCCCAGAAAGGAGAGAGCCAGAAAGCGAAGACCAGTATTCTGTGTAGTGATTCTGTGTAGAGACTCAGCTAAATCTCTGATTGGCCCCTGTACACACGCGTATTGTTCATTGTTGTTGTTCAGTCACAACGTCCTGTCCAAATCTCTGACACTCTGGACTGCAGCACACCAAGCTCCCCTGGCCTTCACTATCTCCCAGAATTTGCTCAGATTCATGCCCCTTGAGTTTGTGATGCTATCTAATCATAAAGTTTGAGTCAAGGTAGCTTAACTCTGCTGAAATTAGAAAAGAAAAAGCAATCAAAACTCTTTGAAAGAACACAAGAGAATCCAGAGTTTCTACAAAGTATTATTCATGATACATTATTTTTCTCTTATTAATTAAAAATACATACACCTATTAATTAAAAATACATACAACTATTTAAAGCAAAAAATTGTAATACTTACAAAAACTAGAACATAAATAATTGGAAGCTGACACTGGATAACTGGACCTATATGGTGGTAAGGTTCTCATGCTTTGCATAAAGTGCTACAATATTAACTCAAAATAGACCAGAAATGTTAGGAATGTGTTTTGAAAACACTAAGCAACCACTAAAAAATAACACAAAATGACATAGCTAGAAACACAATAGATAAATTCCAATGTAATTCCAAAATTTGTTTTCAATTAGACAAAAAGACCATAATAAAAAAGAAACTAATTTAAAAAAAAAACAGATGGGAAGATATAAAACAAATACTAAAATAGTAGACTTAGGGGACTTCCCTGGTGGCTCAGTGGTAAAGAATTCGCCTGCCAATGCAGGAGAGATATGGGTTTGATCCCTGGTCCGGGAGGATCCCACATGCCGCAGAGCAGCTAAACCTGTGTGCCACAACTACTGAGCCTGTACTCAAGCCGCAACTGCTGAACCCACGCACCACGACCACCGAAGCCCCCACGCCTAGAGCCTGTGCTCCGCAACGAAGAGTAGCCCCACTTGCCACAACTAGAGGAAAGCAGAAGCATCAATGAAGACCCAGCACAGCCAAAAACAAATAAGTAAATAAAATTTTTTAAAATAGTAGACTTAAATCCCATCCCACCATGTCAATACTCACCTTAAATGTAAATAAGCTATTTGCTCAAATTAAAAAAATAGAGATCATTAGAATGGATTTTTTAAAAATCATATATTCTGTCTATTAGAGATGCATTTTTAATATCCAAGATATGGATAGGTTAAGAGTAAGAGGATGGAAAAAGATCTATACCACGAAACCAATAAACACTGGGTGTGGTTTTAGGCATGTAGTCCCTGAGTGGTGTGTACAACCCTCCTGATGTGTTACCAAATAACTTAGGGTAAATTCATTTTCTGCTCAAATGAACAGAAGTCAGTTATTTTAATAGAAACAGGCAACCTGGATTGATACAGATACTAGGAAGAAAAATAAAGAAGGATGAAGAGACAAAGAGTTAAGGGGCTGTATTTTGGATAGAGGGGTAAGACTGAACTCGAGGTAACATTTAAACAAAGACCATATTATTATTCCATTTTAGTTTGTAAAGAAAAAAAAATGTTTCATATGTGTATATATGTCTAGATGAACATATAAAAACATGAATAGATAGTTGTGGTAGGCTGATAATGGATCCTAAAGATATGTCCAAATTCTAAATCCCTGCAAGTTATAAATGTTACCTTTTGTAAAAAAAAGGGGGGGCCAGGTGTGATTAAGTTAAATATCTTGAGATTAAGAGATTATTTTGGATTTTGTCTCAGTGAAATTGATCTTGAACTATTGGCTTGCAGGGCTGTGTTATTTTAAACTGCCAAATTCATGTTATTTGTTACAGTGGGTGCAGAAAAATAAGAACATGATAATATTTTCCATGATAACACTAAGGATCTGGAAGGAGGATTGGAAGGAGAGGTTAGATGTGAGAGGAAGACAGGAGTATGAATATATGTACCACAAAATCTTTATGTAAATTAAAAGATAGTTGCAAAACAAAAATGTACATTTTATGAAAATATATACAAACAAATTTTGTATTAAACATGCAAGAATTATTGTTGATGGGGAGAGAATGGGACTAGGGATACAGAGAAAGAGATGACAACAAATTCAGTTCAGTTCAGTAGCTCAGTCGTGTCCGACTCCTTGCGACCGCATGAATTGCAGCACGCCAGGCCTACAACAAATTAAAAATTCAGTTGAAGGATTGATTGGAAGATGAAGTTAAGGAAACTTCTTAGTAGAGTAATAAGTAAGAGGACCAGTCTAGCAATCCAATAGCTGCTTAAAGAACAGTCTGGAAAGAAAGAACAAAAAAAAAAAAGAGAGAGGGAGAAGGCAGTCATCAAATAAGTAATTCAAGAACATTATCTTCTATGGTTTGATGTTAGATTGGAGCAAGAATGTAGAGTAAAATAAGATTGGAGAAACTGGCAGCTGTTAGATCAAAAAGATTTTGGAGTCCACTTTAAGAAAACTTTGCTAGAGCTAATCCTGTTTAGTGTTTCTACAGGCTCTCCTTACCTACTTGCTTTCCCAGAAATGTTTACATAATCTTCGACACACACTGTAATACAAGTAAACAGTTCTTCCAATATGTTTCTCTTACAGAACGCATTGCATTATAATAAATTGTTAATCGGTGTCTGTTTTATCTGCTAGAAGGGAGTATATATGTTACCTAAGGGCAGAGACTGGATGGGGCTCACTTATTTTTGAATTCACAATGCCTGGCACAGGATAGTAGCTCAATAGTCCTAAGTTATTGTATTTTATCTTGGCCCCAAATTAAGAATTTTCCATTCCTTAAACTTTAACCCTTCCCAAACAGTAAATCAGTTGAAGATAAGTGAAGCCTCTATTTTTTTGTGCCAGAAAATTGTAAGGGTGAGAATAACATAGCAGGCTTCACTTTCCAGAGCCAAGCCCTTCACATACTTTATCACCAGTGCTCACAACCACTCTCCATGACAGGCGTTACAATCCCAGTCACACAGATGGAGAAACTGACCTGTGACGCAGTCACAATCAGCTAGTACAGTCATCCCTGGATATCCAAGGGTATCTGTTCTGGGACCCCCAACACCCCAACACAGATGCTGAAGTCCCCTATATAAAATGGCATAGCCTTTGCATATAACCTATAGCACATCCTTCTATGTGCTTTAAATCATTTCTGGATGATTTATAATACCCAATGCAATGTAAATGTTATAAATGAAATTTAAATAATTTACAAATAGTTGCTTCTGCTTGGCAAATTCAAGTTTCACTTTTTGGAAATTTCTAGAAAAAAATTTAAAAAATATTTTCAATTTCCTTCCTCCTTATTTCAATCCCAGGAATGCAGAAGGAGGGTATGTCCCGCTGAGGACAAGTGCCTGAACTGAACCTCGAGCCTCTCCTTCCAGAAGTGGTTCTCCCAGCAACTCCACCATGTGTCTTCAACATTCATTATAATTCTTGCAATTTTTTTTTTTAAACTCAGAGTACTTCATATCAGTTAATTCATTTCCAGGTTACTAATGTCTGGCTTCAGTAGTTACAAACACTACGCCATTCACCCATTCTAAAGAATAACTCACTCAATAAAATGTCCTGGCTACTCTTCCCTTCTGAGATGGGCTGCATTCTGCCTATGGAATATGCATCTCTCTAAATAAACTTGATTTTACTTAAAAAAAAAAAAAAAAGAGTCGTTATAAACCTAATTTTCTAATTCACATTTGCATTTTTAAATTTCACAGTCGTGTCCGACTCTTTGCGACCGTGGACTGTAGCCCACCAGGCTCTTCTGTCCGTGGGATTTCTTAGGCAAGAATACTGGAGTTGGTTGCTATTTCCTTCTCCAGGGGGCCTTCCCCACCCAGGGATGGATCACACGTCTCCTGCATTGCAGGTGCATTCTTAATCACTGAACCACCAGGGAAGCCAGTTTTTAATTTTATGTACTACCTATCTTTTCTGTGTCTACATAAGCTTCCTTTCTTACTCTTGGTATTCCTAAATTTTACTCATTTTAAGATATGGGGTTCAGTTATATGAAATACAGATTCATTTTTATTTTTCTTTCCCATACAGAAAGAAAATGGACAAGACGTGAGTATTTGTGGACAGAACAGGTCCTGGCTGTTGGTGGATAACAGGCTGAGCCTTAAAAAAAAAAAAAAAGTCATTGCTCCGCCCCCTCTCCGCCCCGCCTCCGGGAGCTACTCGCTGTTGTCCAGGTCTGCGTGGAATTCTGAGGCGCGCTGTCCTTAGGCAATCAGGGATGTCTAGGCCTCGCTGAGCGGTGGCCGTCTGCGCTTCTGCTTGTTCGAGGTCGAGTCCCAGGGACTTGGACCCGGGAGCCGAGGCGCCGGAGACCGCGCACCGCATATGGACTCACCGGGAGACCCCGAAGGCCCACGCCCCCCAGGAGGTGACGGAGAGCCGGAGGCCAGTTGCACCTCTGTGGCTTGGGTTCTGTGTCTTTAACAGCGATTGAATTGCTTTTAGCTTGGTTTGTTTTAGAGAGATTGGAAAAGGCAGGGTCCTGGCAGTGGGTATTTTTTCTCCCTGGAAAGGGTTAAAGTTTGGATACTGGCGTGACAGGATGTGGTCTCTGACGACTTTCTGTGGCTCTACTTTTAAGTAGTTTGTGTTTCAGAATGCATTCAAATAAGAATGCCCTTTAGGAAAGCGCAAATGGTGACATTTCCAGCCCCACTGTTATCCCCCTAACCCTTTTAACTCTTTCAGTTCCTTTCCTCGTCCACTACCAAAATTTTTAAAACTTCTTAAGACTTGCTTCTGTCTCACAGATTTAATGGCAACCTCTGAAAATACAGAAAATACAAAATATATTTTCTTAAACTTCTTTTCTTTCAAAACCATGTATAATTTAAAAATTGCAAATAGATTTACTGGGTGTTTGGAACTAAGTAATTGACCTGATGTCTTTAAATTAAATGGTAATTTAGCCCTGGGAATAAATATTAAGTTAATTGATGCAGAAGACCAGTAATTACTGTAAAACACTACTGATTTATAGATTTATGACACTTGTTTTTCCAGGAGCTGCCACTGTAAGTATTACTTCTCCAATTGAATGATTTAGTTTGTTTTTTCCTACTTACACTTCAATAATTTTTCTGCTGTTCAGTCAGTAAGTCATGTCTGACTGTTTCAGATTCCATGGACTATAGCCGGCCAGGCTCCTCTGTCCATGGGATTCTCCAGGCAGGAATACTGGAGTGGTTGCCATTTCCTTCTCCAGGTGATCTTCCTGAGCCAGGGATCGAACCACATCTCCTGCTTGGCAGGCAGCTTCTTTGCCACTGAGCCACCTTAATAAACCACTAACAGGAAGTGATTAAAACATGATTGAGTCCATGTAGCATATGAAGCTAGTAACCTGTGAATGTGGACTTCCCTGGCGGCTCTGACAGTAAAGGATCCACCTGCAATGAAGTAGACCCGGGTTTGATCCCTGGGTCGGGAAGATCCCCTTGGAGAAGAGAATGGCTGTCCATTCTAGGATTCTTGCCTGGAGAATTCCATGGACAGAGGAACCTGGCGGGCTACAATCCAAGGGGTCCCAAAGAATTGGACACAACTGGGTGAGTAACACTTTCACTTTTCAACCTGAGAAAGTACATTACTTCAGAGGACAGTACCATTTGGAGAGCACCCTGTGACCTCATCATTCTTGAAAGAATCTATTAAAGGTGAAACAAATAAGCCTTAAGGTGAAGGCAAAACAAAGCAGATGGTTTGATAAATTCTGCACTGAAATTCTAATAGGGAATAGTAATGCAAATGAAAGTGATATGTTTTGAAAATTGCAGTGATATACAAGGATTGTGTTACATTAGACCAAATATGCTATATTCAAAATAGCCTTTAGCTCAGCAGATATTACCTTCAGAGTACACTGTCTGTACACAGAAATGACATTTCTGTACTTTGATCAGTAGCCCCAATTACCGTATTTAATTGCAGCCTATTTGCTTTCAAGGTGATGGCCCTCCAGGAGGTGCAATGGAGACATCCAGGCGGCTTTCAAGAGAACAGATTTTTGTACTGATATCAGCAGCTTCCATTAACTTAGGTTCCATGATGTGCTATTCTATCCTTGGGCCCTTTTTCCCCAAGGAGGTAAGACATTTTGAAATTCATATGAACTATTAATGTTTTTAAAAAGCCTTTGACAAATTTCACTTGACAGTATGGAGAATGTGAAAACCTGCATATAGCAAAGATAATGTATAGAACTTAAGCCAACAGAAGAATTCTTATAGAATATTTGATACTAGAAGGAAAAAAAATCAGTCATAATAACATCATCTTGAGAAGTAATTCACCTAAATATAATTGACCTTCTGAAGATTGCTTTGCTCATCATGAAGTTTGATTCATCTGTTTGGCTTCTGCAACCGATAAAAAAGAAAAAAAAAGGAAGTGCATTGAATAACTGAGATTTCAATGTTATTGCGAAAGATCTATATTAAGACAGTGACAGCTTCCTGGATTTTGGGTTTATGAATATTTTGGAATTAGGAAGGCATGGTCTACTCCCTTTTCTGAGTTGAATTTTGTATGGAATCTAGTTGCAATATTTGTGCCAAGGAGGAATTCTGATAAATATTGATTAGGTCCTTCTAATCACAGCATTTTATGTGATGTTCGGGTCTGTGGATAATGGCACAGACATGAAGGAGTAACCCCTAGAGGATCCACCTGAAATCTGGAGGTTGGTGAGGTGCAGTACGGAGGAAATGACACTGTCTTGGCTGGGTGTGGACAATATGCCTGTGTGTTCTGCTTCATGCCGTCTTTGAAAGCCTCAGCTCATGATGCAGGGGTCCTTCCCAGTCCTCTGACTTCTTTGATAACATATGGTCCTTCCTTCTGTGTGCTACAAAAGATGATAAACATGGCTTCTCTGCTAAAAGAACAGTAGTACAACCCTGTACCCATTAAGTTCTTTTTAGTTTTCAGTGTACTTCCCAACATGTTTATCCCATTTGGTTTCTGGAGCAACTCTGTAAGATAGGCAGAATAGTCAGAATCTCATCCTATTGCAAATGAAGAAACAGACCTCAAAGTTAAGTGACTGGCCCAGTTCAGTTCTGTTTACTGAATGGGAGTGGGAGGTTCAACCATTTCCCACCTTAGAGTATGCTAGGTATTGGATGTATTAGGGTCGGAAAAAAATTAGGAAAATGTCCCTCTCTCATCGGTCCATTGGGAGGGAAAAAGTATGAAAAGAAAGTTGCAGAGTATTTGAATCTCCTTGAAGAGGATGTCCAAAGTGTAAGGAGACTCTAGGGACGGGAATGGTTAATTTTGTGATGAGTGAGACTGGCAGATGTGGGAGGGAAGGAGAGAAGAAGTAATACTGAAAGGGACTTGGCACGGTAAGCCCAAGGTGAGTCTTGAGAAATGTTAGTTCCCAAGGTGAACAAGAGAGGCAAGGGTCCTCTAGGTTAGAAACTCACAGGAGACAGTCACGAAATTAGCAAAGTAAATAGCATGTTCTTAGGGAACCATGGACAATGGTGGGGCTTGTGTCTGGGTGCAGTAAGGTCCATGGGAGCTGAGGATCTGAATAGGCAGGTTGGTGCTCAAAGGCAAGGGTCCTTCTATGCAGGTCAAAGATGTCGTCAGTGAGAAGTCATCAGAAATGTTTGGGCAAGACAGATTAGACTGGACAGATATGGATTTGGGGGGAAGAAAATGAGGAATGGAAGCTGTGGAATTAAGACAGAGAAGAACAGGAGTAGTGGCCAACTAGATAGAAAGGCATGTCTGATTCAGCTGGAACTCAGTGAGAGTAACTAGTGTTAGATTCTTCTTAGTGAAATACAGTGGAGAAGGCAATGGGAACCCACTCCAGTATTCTTGTCTGGAAAATCCCATGGACAGAGGAGCCTGGTAGGCTACAGTCCATGGGGTTGCTAGAAGTTGGACACAACTGACAGACTTGACTTTCACTTTTCACTTTCATGCATTGGAAAAGGAAATGGCAACCCACTCCAGTATTCTTGCCTGGAGAATCCCAGGGATGGGGGAGACTGGTGGGCTGCCGTCTATGGGGTCGCACAGAGTCGGACCAGACACGACTGAAGCAACTTAGCAGCAGTGAAATACAGACAGAGGAAAAGCAGGCTGTGGGTGTGTGCTTTCTTTCTTTTTTTTTTTTAAGCACTTGATTTAGTTTTTTGCTTGCAAGATGCAGGAGAGAGAGCATTCTAACTTTAAAAGGTATAGACATGAAGAGTGGGCTCTTTTTCATTTTTAATAAAAGCATTAGGGTTGACAAACACACTGGCAAAACTTGCTCTTCCCCCTGTGTATTCTGTTTTTCTTTCCTGTTTTGTTTGTGTTTAGTTGCTAAGTTGTGCCTGACTCAGTGCAATCCCATGGATTGTAGCCTGTCAGGCTCCTCTGTCTATGGGCTTTCCTAAGCAAGAATACTGGAGTGGGTTGCCATTTCCTCCTCCAGGGAATCTTCCTGACCCGGGGATTGAACCCTCATCTCCTGCATTGGCAGACCATTTCTTTACCACTGGGCCACCGGGGAAGCCCCATCATGCTTCTTATTAATGAGCTAATTAGGTCAAGGAAAAACAAGGTCCTTCTTCTTAATTTGTGGTGTAGAATTAATGTTTCTACTCATCCTTTTCCTGGCCCCCTCCTCCTTTGGCAGAGGATAATGAATTTTGCTTTTGACAACCGTTCTTGCCATCCTAACATGCAGCAGGATCCACATGTCAAAAGCAGTATTCAGTTGCTGCTGTGGTGTGTGATTCTCGAACATGCTAAGTCCCCATCCCACTTTCACAGAGAATGTGGGAACCTGTGCAAGATGGAAACGGACAGGACTACTATGACCATGACACAAGTAACTTTTGCAAGTCTGTGTCCTCATCTATAAAAAGGGGCCAGCTAAAAGTACATCCCTTACTTGTTTGAAACCATATAGATCAGCATGGCTCATAATGAGGGGCCAATAAATGTTAGTTGCTGTAACTTCTATACATTTTCAGCCAGACTTGAGAACTAATAACTTTCAGATCTATTAAGCAAACAACATGGATATAACTTGACCAATGAATGTTCTTTCCTCATCTATTTTTTGGCCACATCTTGGCCATTGGGATCTTAGTTCCCTAATCAGGATCAAACCTGTGCCTCCTGCATTGGGAACATGGAGTCTTAACCACTGGACCAGCAGGGAAGTTATTGTTTCCACATCTCAATCGACCCCTTTGATAACACCTTCCCTTAGAGTTACCTGTTCTATGTGACTAGGGCTGCTATGACAAAGTACCACAGACTGGGGACAACAGAAATGTATTGTCTCACAGCTCTGAAGTCCAAAATCATTGTCATTGGTAGGGTCAGTTCCTTCTGAGGGTTATAAGGAGAGGATCTGTCCCAGGCCTCTCTCTTTGGCTTGTAGGTGGGTAACTTCTCCCTGTGTCTTCTCACATTATCTTCCCTCTACACGTGTCTCTCTGAAGGCACTTCCCCTTTTTACAAAGATACGAGTATTACTGGGTTAGACTCCACCCTTTGTGACGTCTTTCAACTGGTTACTCCCGCAAAGACTTTCTCTCCAAATAAGGTCACCTTCTAAGTTGCTATGAGAAACCTAGACAGTGTATTTAAAGCAGAGATACCACTTTGCCAACAAAGATCCATATAGTCAAAAGCTATGGCTTTTCCAGTAGTCATGTGAAGATGTGAAATTTAGACCATAAAGAAGGCTGAGTGCCAAAGAATTGATACTTTTGAACTGTGGTGCTGGAGAAGACTCTTGAGAATCCCTTGGACAGTGAGGAGATCAAACCAGCCAGTCCTAAAGGAGATCAATCCTGAATATTCATTGGAAGAACTGATGCTGAAGCTGAAGCTCCAATACTTTGGCCACCTGATGCAAAGAACTGACTCATCGGAAAAGACCCTAATGCTGGGAAAGATTGAAGGCAGGAAGAGAAGAGGGTGACAGAGGATGAGATGGTTGGATGGCATCACTGTCTCAATGGACATGAGTTTGAGCAAACTCCAGAAAATAGTGAAGGACAGAGAAGCCTGACATGTTGCAGTCCATGGCGTCACAAAGAGTCAGACATGACTTAGTGACTCAACAACAACAACAGCTGAAGTACTGAGAGTTAGCACATCGGCATAAGAAGTTTGAGGGACACAGTGAGCCCCCTGGTACCCCCTGATGCTTGGTGTGGTAGAAACATGGACTCCATGTTCCTGTCTACATACAGAATAACCTTTGGCTAGGATGCCAGTGAAGACATTTTTAATAGTGAGAGCTCTCTTTTCTCTATACCGTTATCTCATATGATGATTAGTGATGGAAGATCAGATCAGACCAATTGCTCAGTCGTGTCCGACTCTTTGTGACCCCATGAATCACAGCAGACCAGGCCTCCCTGTCCATCACCAAATCCCAGAGTTCACTCAGACTCACGTCCATCGAGTCCGTGATGCCATCCAGCCATCTCATCCTCTGTCGTCCCCGTCTCCTCTTGCCCCTAATCCCTCCCAGCATCAGAGTCTTCTCCAATGAGTTAACTCTTCACATGAGGTGGCCAAAGTACTGGAGTTTAAGCTTTAGCATCATTCCTTCCAAAGAACTCCCAGGGCTGATCTCCTTCAGAATGGACTGGTTGGATCTCCTTGCAGTCCAAGGGACTCTCAAGAGTCTTCTCCAACACCACAGTTCAAAAGCATCAATTCTTTGGCACTCAGCCTTCTTCACAGTCCAACTCTCACATCCATACATGACCACAGGAAAAACCATAGCCTTGACTAGACGAACCTTTGTTGGCAAAGTAATGTTTCTGCTTTTGAATATGCTATCTAGGTTGGTCATAACTTTCCTTCCAAGGAGTAAACGTGTTTTAATTTCATGGCTGCAGTCACCATCTGTAGTGATTTTGGAGCCCAGAAAAATAAAGTCTGACATTGTTTCCACTGTTTCCCCATCCATTTCCCATGAAGTGATGGGACCGGATGCCATGATCTTCATTTTCTGAATGTTGAGCTTTAAGTCAAAGAAATGGTTAATCCTGAGTCTCATCAAATTATGGGCCAAAATGCCACCCAAGCAGTTTCTAGAATGCTCTAGGTTCAACTTCTCCACTCTCTCCCACAACCAGGCACTTAGGGACTGCACTTCAGGGGTAGGTAGTGCTTCCCAGAGTGAGAGGGCCTTTCCTTCCTATAGTTTAGCAATGAAAAGTAGAGTTCACCTGGACTTCCCTGGTGGTCTAAGAGTTAAGACTGTGCTTCCACTGCAGGGGATACAGATTCAATCCCTAGTCTGGAAGTTTCACAAGCCATGTGATAGGGCCAAAATTAGAAAAAGATAGAGTTCACCCATCTGGTTTCCTGTGGTATGATGCTTTGAGAAATGTAGGATTTATTTAGAAACACAATGTAAGAATATATATTTTTAAAGACAAGGATTGAATGGTTATCATAACTTACTATAGGAAGTGATAAACTTATTTTTTATCTTAAAAAATGTAGTTAGAGTGAAAAGATAAATAAATAGAATTAAGGCTGTTGTGGATGACAGATTTTAAAGGGAGTATGTGTGTACACACACATTTCTGTATTCAGAGTAGAGTGATTTGTGGAAGAGCTGAAGCCCTGGCAAAGGATGAATCTAAGTCACATCTTCTAACTATAAATATTCACTGCTGGCTCCTATGTGATGCATAGAAGGTGCTGGATAAATGACCACTGACTGCCCGAGAGGACAGATGTGTGTTTCAGACTTAGTGCTTCATGGTTTACCAAGTTGCCAATCTTATCTTAAAAAATTAAACTCATATTTTAACCTCTTAAATGGTTATAGCTAGAACCTGGTCTAAGGATCCACCATAATTCCAAGGTTTTAGAAAGGTTTTCAAACCTCTGTCTGTTCAGTTGTACAACACAACTAATAGTAGCATTTGAAGTTCAAAAGAAGCAGTTTTAGAATAAACACTATATCATCTATAGCAATTAGAGAATGTAATGGCAACCCACGCCAGTATTCTTGCCTGGAGAATCCCGTAGATAGAGGAGCCTGGCAGGCTACAGTCCCTGGGGTCATAAGAGTCGGACACGACTTAGTGACTAAAGCACCAGCAGCAGCAGCACCACCACGTGTAGCAAATTTAGGAGCCATGATAGAGTAGTCTATAAACAATCATAAGAGTCATTGATGGGTGATAAATTACTCCAAATGTTTCAGCAGCATGTTGGGAGGAGAGGGAGCTTCTTTCATCTGTGTCATTGATGTCAGGAAAGGAAACTTTATCTTCTATGAACTGTTAGGTAGTTGGTATTAGAAATAGAGAACTGAATGGTCTGAACGGTCCTTGGGATGACTCATGTACTAGCTTAAGGAACTTTCTGTTAGATTTTTTTGACCAGCAAAGTAAAGTGGTTGTTTGGGGGGTTTTGTTTTTTTTAGTGGCATTTGATCCTGTAACTAAATGTGATATTGAGTTGGAAAACCTTTCTCCCGTGTGTTTCACCTTTATGCTCACACTGCGACCACACTCACAACACATTTGACACCAGATGTGTAGGTCTTAGAGAAGGCAATGGCACTCCACTCCAGTACTCTTGCCTGGCAAATCCCATGGACAGAAGAGCTTGGAAGGCTGCAGTCCATGGGGTCGCTGAGGGTCGGACACAACTGAGCGACTTCACTTTCACGCATTGGAGAAGGGAATGGCAACCCACTCCAGTGTTCTTGTCTGGAGAATCCCAGGGACGGGGGAGCCTGGTGGGCTGCCGTCTATGGGGTCGCAGAGTCGGACACGACTGAAGCGATTTAGCAGCAGCAGTGTAGGTCTTTTCCCCATACCAAGCAATTCTCTGTGACACCAGTTGGATGTCCTGCCATTCAATTCAGTTCTAATGCTGATCTGTATTAGGCCAGACCCCACAAATTAAGAGCTCAGTCCCACAAGACTGCCCTCCACTTCAGATGCCAATTGCAAGTAGTAGGTCTCCATGTTACCCCCAGCTTCCATCCAACTTGGCTACAAGTTACAGGTTCCCATGTGTTGTATGTGTGTGTGTGTGTGTGTGTGTGTGTGTGTGTGTGAAGCTTCTTCAGTCATGTCCAACTCTTTGCAACCCTATGAACTGTAGCCCGCCAGGCTCCTCTGTCCATGAGATTCTCCAGGCAAGAATACTGGTGTAGGTTGCCATACCCTTCTCTAGGGGGTCTTCCCGACCCAGGGGTTGAACCTGTGCCTCTTGTCTCCCTCCCATGTGTTAGGGAAATTAAAATGGAGGAAACCTTGTTCAGGCTTCAGAAGCAGGAGAGTGGGCCTCTGACCTACTTCTGACCTGCCTGGACACTGCGGATCCTGCCTCCAAGCACAGCTAGTGCTTAGATAAGAAAAGGAGTGGGTCTTGGAATTCTCGAGCCTCTGAAAATCTGGCCAATCCCTGGGGTCTAACAAAATCCTATGACTCACAAAGTGAAGCAAACTGCAGTGTAAAAGTTAACAAAGAACCCCAAAGCCAGAGCTGCAGCTTTGCATGCAAACTGATGATGATATCAGTTTGAGGCCTGGGATTATAAGTGGGAGACCCCTAACCACAATTTGAAGTCTCACCCATGGGGTGGACACACCACTCAGGACCCTTTCCCATTGTGACTCCAGATTGCTATTAACAAGGGACTTCCCAGCACTGTTCAAGTCTGGATGTAGGTTGTTGGCTCAGTTTGGTGGTGTATTGTCTGTTAGTTCTCTCTCTTGTTTCTATTTCTTTTGTTTTTTTTTTTTTTTAATGACTGCATGTTGAAATTAAGTCAAATCTAAAAAATTGAAATTATTTGTGTGTAATGAATGGTTTCTTTTGTTAGCAAATCCTTTGAACTTACAGGTAAAACTTTAGGCAAGACACAATGACCCTCCCACCTCTCCACCTAGGATTCAGTTACTTGCTGGAATGGCTTCCACAACTCAGGGAAACACTTGCTTAACACTATTATAAAAGGATGTAATAAAGTATATAGCTGGGCATGTAGATGGAAGAGATACAGAGCGGGAGGTATGTGGCAGGGGCATGCAGCTCCCATGTCCCCTGCAGGTGAGCCACATTCCCAGATCCTCCATGTGTTCACTGACCCCAGAGGTCCCCAAGTCCCACACCTTAGGGATTTTTATGGGGACTTAATCACATAGGCATGATCAATCATTAACTCAGTTTCCAGCCCTTCTCTGGAGAATGGGGTGTGGAACCAAAGGTTCTAAACTAATCATGGCTTGGTCTTTCTGGTGACTAATCCCCAAGCAGGAATCACCAAGAGTCACCCAGAGATGCCAAGGGACTAGGAGCTTGGTGTCAGGAACCAGGGTCAAAGACCGAATATTAGAACATTATTACTCCTAGGGCTCTTATCACTAAGGAAGTTACAAGGATAGTCAGAGTTCTGTGCCAAAAACTGGGGGCAGAGATGAATAAGTATATATTCTATGAACTCAAATATACCAAAAAGAAAGCATTTCAAGATCAACTGTTGGCTTAGTTCTACAGGAGAAGCAGAGCTTACCTTTCCTCAACCAAGGCTTTTTGTTTTGTTTATACTCTAATTCTGATTTTGGCCTGCTAAAGCTAACAATTCTTATTTTGGTTGGGGGCAGACTTTATTGAGGTATAATTGTTATACAAAAATTTACACTTATTTAATATATCTATCTTGATGAGTTTAGACACATGCACACCATCTATGATGTCATCAGTTCAGTTCAGTTCAGTTCAGTCGCTCAGTCGTGTCCGACTCCTTGCGACCCCATGAATCGCAGCACACCAGCCTCCCTGTCCATCCCCAACTCCCGGAGTTCACTCAGACTCATGTCCATTGAGTCAGTGATGCCATCCAGCCATCTCATCCTCTGTCATCCCCTTCTCCTCCTGCCCCCAATCCCTCCCAGCATCAGAGTCTTTTCCAATGAGTCAACTCTTCGCATGAGGTGGCCAAAGTACTGGAGTTTCAGCTTTAGCATCATTCCTTCCAAAGAAAGCCCAGGGCTGATCTCCTTCAGAATGGACTAGTTGGATCTCCTTGCAGTCCAAGGGACTCTCAAGAGTCTTCTCCAACACCACAGTTCAAAAGCATCATCAATTCTTCGGTGCTCCGCTTTCTTCACAGTCCAACTCTCACATCCATACATGACCACTGGAAAAACCATAGCCTTGACTAGATGGACCTTTGTTGGCAAAGTAATGTCTCTGCTTTTGAATATGCTATCTAGGTTGGTCATAACTTTCCTTCCAAGGAGTAAGCGTCTTTTAATTTCATGGCTGCAGTCACCATCTGCAGTGATTTTGGAGCCCCCAAAAATAATGTCTGACACTGCTTCCACTGTTTCCCCATCCATTTCCCATGAAGTGATGGGACCAGATGCCATGATCTTCGTTTTTTGAATGTTGAGTTTTAAGCCAACTTTTTCAGTCTCCTCTTTCACCTTCATCAAGAGGCTTTTTAGTTCCTCTTCACTCATCACTGCAATCAAAATACTAAACTTATTCAGCACCTCCAAAAAATCCCTTGGGTTTTCTTGTGGACTTTTTCTTTCTTCTTCTTCTTTTTGTGGTGAGAACATAACATGAGTTTATCTTACTTAACAGAAAATTTATATCCAAAGAGCTATAATTCCCCACTTCCTCCTTCCCAAAGTCCCTGACAACCACCATTTTAAGCTCTGCTTTTATGAATTTGGCTATTGTAGATACTTGATACAAGCAGAATCATGCAGTGTTTGTTCTTCTGTGAAGGCTTACTTCGTTTAGCATAATTTCCTCAAGTTTCATCCATATTGTTGCAGATGCCAAGATGTCCTTATTTTTGAGGTGAATAATATCCTATGTTATGTATATACCACATTTTCTTTGTCCATTCATCTGTCAATGGACATTTGGGTTATTTCTATATTATCTTAGCTATTTCTTAGTTGTTTCTGTATTATCTCAGCTAGTGCCACAGTGAGCATGGGATTGCAAATATCTCTGAGACGCTGCTCTCAATTCTTTTGGGTATATACACAGTAGAGGGATTGTTGGATTATATGGTAGTTCTGTTTTTAATGTTTTGGGGATCCTCCATATTGTTTTCCATAGAGGCTGCACCATTCTGCATTCCTGCCAACAGTGTATAAGGGTTCTGATTTCTTCACCTCCTCACCAACACTTGTTATCTTCTGTGCTTTCAATTATTGCTGTCCATCCTAACTGCTGTGAGGTGATATCTCATTATGATTTTAATTTGCATTTCCCTGATAGTTAGTGATCTTGAGCAGCTTTTCTTATACCTGGTGGCCGTTTGTATGTCTCTTTTTTAGAGAAATGTCTGTTGAAATCCTTTTCTCATTTTAAGTCATGTTCTTTGTGGTGGTTTTTTATTAATAGATTATTGAATTGTAGGAGAGTCTTACATATTTTGGATATTAGCTACTTATATGGAGATGGTTTACAGATTGCTTTCTCCCATTCTGTAGATTGCCCTTTCACTCTTTTGATCGTTTTCTTTGCTGTGAAGCTTTTTAGTTCAGTGTAATTCCATTTGTTTGATTTGTCTTGTTGCTTAGATTTTTGGTGTCACATATAAGAAATCATTGCCAAGACCAATGTCATGACCTATATGGAAAAATAAATAAGAGTAGACATGTGTATATGTATAACTGATTTACTTTGCAGTACAGTGAACTAACACAACACTGTAAACCAACTATACTCCAATAAAAATAATTTTTAAAAAGTCCCGCATCTGCCATTTCCTTCAAAAAGTTTAACAGTTTCAGATTTTATGTTTAAGTCTAGTTTGCTTTGAGTTTAGTTTGTGGGTGGTATAAGATAGGGATCCAGTTTCATTCTTTAGCATGTGGATGTCCAGTTGTTCCGACATCATTTGTTGAAGAGAATATCTCTTCCCCATTCTGTGTCCTTGGCACCCTCATGGAAGATGAATTGACCATGTTTGTTTAGGTTTATTTCTGAGCTCTCTGTTCTGTTCCATTGAGACATATGTCTGTCTTTAGGCCAGTATTGTACTGTTTTAATTATTACACCTTTGTAATCTATTTTCAAAATCAAGAGGTGTGATACCTCCAGTTTTGCTCTTTTTTTCTCAAGATCATAAAGTTAACAATTTGTTTAAGGCTTGGTGAGTGAATTATTTTCATGTCAGAGAACTAAGTTTTACTACAGTTTCCTTTCCTTTCTTAGCCTGTTTATTCTGAAATAATAATCTTTGAAACTGCTTTACAGATAAGATTACAGGAGGATGATCCTCTGATCTAGTAGCTCCATTTTTTCCCCATACTGTTGCTAGTTTATCTTTCAAACTTTTTCTTTTCTGTTTTTTTTTAAAGGCTGAAAAGAAAGGAGCCAGCAATACAGTTATTGGTACAATCTTTGGATGTTATGCTTTGTTTGACTTTCTGGCATCTTTGGTATTTGGAAAATATGTAAGTATTATTTTTTTTAAATGGTGTAATGAGTTATTCTAATTTACAAGTCTAAAATTTCCACTGATGCAGAAATAACCAGCATCGTATGTTATGAACTGTGCTTCAGTTGACAATTCCCTTCTTATGGCTGACTGATTTTTAACTTCTTCCATGTTTGTAAGAATGTGTGTTGTCATTCCACGAAAGAATTACCTTTTGTTAACTGTATATATCTTCCCCAAATCTTCTGTTTCCTGATACAGTGGATTTGTTTATGTCAGTATAGACTTGTAGCAGTCATCAATTTACCATTTTCTTTTATGTTTATTATAGCTTGTACATATTGGAGCAAAATTTATGTTTGTAGCAGGAATGTTTGTCTCAGGAGCAGTTACAGTTCTCTTTGGGTAAGTCATGTTCTGATATGTTTGGGAGCCTGAACAGATTTCCTAATTTATCTTCAGTTTAAAATGGTTAATGGTTAATGGTTTCTTTAAATCAATCATTACCATTGATTATCAAATGCCTGGCATATGACTAATGGTGAAGGGAGTTGGATGGTGTGGAGAATGAAATGAATGACATTGATCTTAAGAAAAAAAATCCTCTAGGGGATCACCATTAATTTGGCTGCTGAATCTGTTCTTTAGGACTTCTGTGACTTGAGTGACAGAAACTTAACTCACTTTTCTGAGTCACAAATTTTTTTGGCTCAAGCAAAAAGGTGAATTTCTTGTCTAAACAATCAGCTAAAGAAGATCAGAATATAGATGTTAAGCTAATGTATCAGAAGTCTTTCTCAGGTTCCTGATTTTGCTTTTTTTGTTGTTGTTGTTTGGGGAAGACCTAAATCTAAGTCTTTCTGCATAGGTTCTTGTTAGATTGACTCTACATTTTTCAAAAGACCTATTTAGTATTATTATTTAAGCCATCAAATATGTCAGTAGAAAAGGACAATCAGGCTGTTATTATGACTCAAATTCCTCCTACTAAAAATATAACAAAGAAACTCTTAAAAATTCATATTCTAAAGTGACTTACTTTACTAACTATGATTGAGGTGTTACTGTTTTCAGTGAGTACAGTTGAAAAAAAATAAAATCAATTTGGCATTTGAGGATTGTTTTATTCTCTTTTAGTCTCTTGGACCAAGTTCCAGAAGGACCAGTGTTTATTGCTATGTGCTTTCTACTGAGAATAACTGATGCAATAAGTTTTGAGGCAGCAATAACTGCCTCTTCTTCTATCGTTGCAAAGGCTTTTCCAAACAATGTGGCTACAGTATTGGTAAGTATTTTATACACTGTTCCTGTTTTCCTTTTAGTGTAGCTAAAATGTTTGCTTGACCTTTCAAGCCAAAGCTGGGGCCCATTCTTCTAGACCTGCTTTTTTTCTACTCTCTATGTTTGTTACCTTTTACCCCAGTTTCTACTTTCAGCAGCAGGCTGTCAATAAATGTACCCTTAGTCTTACTTAGGTGCTTTTCCTGGCCTTACAAGCCCTTAAATGGCAAAACCAAATACTCCTTTTTACCTCTTAAAAAAAAAGCCTCCATAGTAATATTTGCTATCTCTCTGTAGCCTAGATTGTGGCTGGGCTGCCTGAAGCAGATTTATACTAGAGTCCTGTTTCCACTTTTCCCAGAGTCATGGAAAGGATGACCCCATGAATCGCAGCATGCCAGGCCTCTCTGTCCATCACCAACTCCCAGAGTTCACCCAAACTCATGTGTATCGAGTCGGTGATGCCATCCAGCCATCTCATCCTCTGTCGTCCCCTTCTCCTCCTGCCCCCAATCCCTCCCAGCATCAGAGTCTTTTCCAATGAGTCAACTCTTCGCATGAGGTGGCCAAAAGTATTGGAGTTTCAGCCTCAGCATCAGTCCTTCCAATGAACACTCAGGACTGGTCTCCTTTATGATGGACTGGTTGGATCTCCTTGCAGTCCAAGGGACTCTCAAGAGTCTTCTCCAACTTACTTTACCATAAAAATCCAGAGCCTGGTAGCATCATATGACATACATTCTCATATATTGCCCAGATGCCTTGACACAGAGTATTAGTGACATAGCAGATTCTTGTCCCAGCTTTTATCTGCTGCCTTCTCTCCTCTGGAGCCAGGCATTCCTGAAGGACTCCTGGTTTGTATATGAGAATAGGCACCACCCTCACCTTCCCTGGTGGCTTAGAGGTTAATGCATCTTCCTCCAATGAGGGAGACCCAGGTTCAATCCCTGGGTCGGGAAGATCCCCTGGAGAAGGAAATGGTAACCCACTCCAACATTCTTGCCTGGAGAATCCCATGGACGGAGAAGCCTGGTAGGCAACAGTCCATGGGGTCGCAAAGAGTCAGACACGACTGAGCGACTTCACTTCCTTTTCTTTCTTTCTTTCACTTTCAGAGACCTCAGATCTAATCAGCTCAGTACCATGTTCCCTCATTTACCTGTATTAATACTACAGTTTGAAAGTTTTGACCATCAGGTAAACTATTTGCTGTATAAATATAAATATCCACACTTTTATTAAGTATATACCCATATGTATTTATACAATTAATGTAAGTACATATATCTGTATATGTATTGTATAACTGGATAAATTCGCTTTAGGTTCTATGGCAATTTGTCATGCCATGGTGGCCACTGTAACAGATACACTATTTCCATTTCCATAAAGTATACTTTTCAGAGGGGTTCAGAAAGATGCTAGTCAGTTGACATGCTCTGTAAAACAAGGTTTTGTGGCTGAACATATTTGGAGTAGGGCTTTGCTGTCCTGCAAGTTAGAGGTGGTCAGTTCACATTAGCGTGAGTTGTTTTCATTTTATGTGTGAACAGACTATAACATCGGAGAAAGCAATGGCACCCCACTCCAGTACTCTTGCCTGGAAAATCCCATGGACGGAGGAGCCTGGTAGGCTGCGGTCCATGGGGTCGCTAGGAGTCGGACACAACTGAGCGACTTTACTTTCACTTTTCACTTTCATGCATTGGAGAAGGAAATGGTAACCCACTCCAGTGTTCTTGCTTGGAGAATCCCAGGGACGAGGGAGCCTGGTGGGCTGCCATCTATGGGGTCGCACAGAGTCGGACACGACTGGAGTGACTTAGCATAGCATAGCATAGACTATAACATTTGCCCATTTTCCCACAGTACTGCTGATTTTCCTCATTCATTAACAGTTGCTGTCATGGTGCTTTTGGGAAATTAGTCTTTTATCAGTACTTTTTCCCCATTCTTTGTTTGTCTTTTTTTTTTTGCTGTCCATAGTTTTTCATATATTCATGTAATCAGAGTTATCAGTCTTCTTTTGTGTCTTCTGAGTTTTTATGTCATAATTAGAAAATTTGGTTCACTGTAAGGATTAGGAAAAAACTCTCATATTTTATTTTTCTAGTACTTTAATAATTTCAATGTGCATGTTTAAATTTTTGGTCTATCTTGGTGGGTGGTGTGTGTATAAATTGTAAAGTGGATAGAATTTTTTTCAGAACTTTCTATTAATGCTTTGTTCATTTTTCAAATGAAACATAGTAACTCAATTTTCTTTTGTTTTCCCATTTTTAGGGAAGTCTTGAGACTTTCTCTGGACTGGGACTAGTGCTGGGGCCTCCTTTGGGTGGCTTTTTGTATCAGTCCTTTGGCTATGAGGTACCTTTCATTTTTCTGGGATGCATAGTTCTGCTGATGGTTCCCCTCAACATGTGTATTTTACCCAATTATGGTAAGACCTAATTTATTGCTCATTTTAAGAATCTTAAATTTAAGTATTTTTATGCCTTTGTAGGAGACCAATTTAACATATACTCACTTTCATTTTATATAATCACTAATAGATTTGTAGTGCATGCTGAAAGAATCAATTCTCTTTTCAGAAATGTTGCAGTGGGCAATTAGTTTATATAAATTGTCATAAACTCTTTCTGACCTATAGAATTAGCAAATATTAAATTTCTTATCATAAAACATATGCAATGCCCACCAGATGTCTTCCTGAATTCTAAATTAAAGATTCTTTACATCTTTTAATGTAAAGAATCTTTCCATTACAAGGCACTATGCTGCTATGTCACTTCAATCGTGTCCAACTCTGTGTGACCCCATAGACGGCAGCCCACCAGGCTCCCCCATCCCTGGGATTCTCCAGGCAAGAACACTGGAGTGGGTTGCCATTTCCTTCTCCAATGCATGAAAGTGAAAAGTGAAAGTGAAGTCGCTCAGCCGTATCTGACTCTTAGCAGCCCCATGGACTGCAGCCCACCAGGCTCCTCCATCCATGGGATTTTCCAGGCAAGAATACTGGAGTGGGGTGCCATTGCCTTCTCCAAAGGCACTGTGACAGGAGGACAAAGTTAGACCTTCCTTCCGAAGGTTTCTTGTAGCTGTGTGTGCAGCATAGCTCAAGTGTGAGGACTCAGGGCCACATCAGGCAGTAATGGAAATCGTCTTGGCTCCGAAGCTTCATGCCCTGTAGGAGTCAACCTATCCCATAACAACTCCATAGGCACAGCTGCCTGGGTCTCCACAAGGCACGTTCTGGGTACAAGAGTCCCCAAGCTCAGGGAGGCACAAAGCGTCGAGTACTGATGGCTGGTTTATAGTTCTTTCTGTACAGATGAAATTTACGAGTCAAGGATTATTTTCATTATAAGCCAGATTGCCTAGTAATGGAATCGGTATTTTACCATTATCAGATTCCTACTGTGACACAGCCACCGAGTTAGCTCGAGAGCTGGAGGAGAGCCTGTCGTCTTTCTGTGCATAGTGATAGTTGTTTCTCTAGTCAGGCATCCCGGACTGGCCTCCTATTGGGTTCACAGGTGAACACTTGGCTGTCAACTAAGAAACTGACACCAGGTCAGATTCTCTTGCAATAGGGGAAAGAGTTCTGTTTACTCTTTATCAATAACATCATATAGGGAGAAAAGATGGCTTACTAGTTAATTGTGAGATGTGGTATTTAGAACTTCTGTGATTAGGTGCTGGACTGGCCCCAGCATCAGTAATTCTTTGAGTCCTGGCCTGCTCTCCTCATCTCTTCCCCTCCCTCCCACAACATGGTATCTTTTGAAGCCCCTCTAATCACTGTCAGCCTAGTTACTTGGTACTTATTTCTCTTTGTTCCTGTTATTCCTCAATTAAAAATTTCCTGCATCTTTAATTAACGTAAAGCTCCAGTTGTTCATTTGCTCAGTCGTATCTGACTCTTTGCAACGCCATGGAGTGCAGCATGTCAGGCTATCTCCCGGAGCTTGCTCAAACTCATGTCTGTTGAGTCAGCAATGCCATCTAATCATCTCATCCTCTGTCGTCCCCTTCTCCTCCTGCCTTCAGTCTTTCCCAGCATAGGAGTTTTTTCTAATGAGTCAGCTCTTTGAATCAAGTGGCCAAAGAATTGGAGCTTCAGCTTCAACAACAGTCCTTTGAATGAATATTCAGGATAGATTTCCCTTAAGATTGACTGGTTTAATCTCCTTGCAGTCCAGGGGACTCTCAAGAGTCTTCTCCAACACTACAGCTCAAAAGCATCAATTTTTCATTGTTCAGCCTTCTTTATGGTCTAGCTCTCACATCCATACATGACTACTGGAAAAACCGTAGCTTTGACTATATGGAGCTTTGTCAGTAAAATAATGCCTCTGCTTTTTAATACACTATTTAGGTTGGTCATAGCTTTTCTTCCAAGGAGCAAGCATCTTTTTATTTCATGGCCACAGTCACCATCTGCAGTGGTTTTAGAGCCTAAAAAAATAAAGTCTGTCACTGTTTCCATTGTTTGCCCATCTATTTGCCATGAAGTGATAGGACAAGATGCCATGATCTTCATTTTTTGAATGTTGAATTTTAAGCCAGCTTTCTCAACTCTCCTCTTTCACTTTCATCAAGAGGCTCTTTAGTTCCTCTTCAGTTTCTGCCATTAGGGTGGTGTCATCTGTGTACCTGAGGTTATTGATATTTCTCACATAACCTTGATTCTAGCTTGTGCTTCATCCAGCCTGGCATTTCACATAATGTACTCTGCATGTAAGTTAAATAAGCAGGGTGACAATATACAACCTTGATGTACTTCTTTCCCAGTTTGGAACCAGTCAGTTTCTCCATGTCTGGTTCTAACTGTTGCTTCTTGACCTGCATACAGATTTCTCAGGAGGCAGGTAAGGTGGTCTGGTATTCCCTTCTTTTTAAGAATTTCCCACAGTTTGTTGTGATCCACACAGTTAAATGCTTTAGTGTAGTCAATGAAGCAGCAGCAGATGTTTTTTCTGGAATTCTCTTGCTTTTTCTGTGATCCAACAGATGTTGACCATTTGATCTCTGGTTCCTCTGCCTTTTCTAAGTTCAGCTTGAACATCTGGAATTTCTCAGTTCACGAACTATTGAAGCCTGGCTTGGAGAATTTTGAGCAATACTTTGCTAGGATGTGAGATGAGTGCAATTGTGCAGTAGTTTGAACATTCTTTGGCATTGCCTTTCTTTGGGATTGGAATGAAAACTGACCTTTTCCAGTCTTGTGGCCACTGATGAGTTTTCCATATCTGCTGGCATATTGAGTGCAACATTTTCACAGCATCATCTTTTAGGGTTTAAAATAGCTTAGCTGGAATTGCATCACCTCCACTAGCTTTTGTTTGGCCCACTATGCTTTGTTTTGCTTCCTAAGGCCCACTATATTTTTATGAACAAAATGGTTTGGCAAACTTTCTGTTTATCCAAGTAAGGATCTTGTATTTAGATTGAATGGGAGAAACTGATATATATATATTTAAATCTCACAATTTATAATGTTAAAGCTATAAATATAGATTTAGGTGTTCCCATTAAGGAGTACCTTTAAAAATTATTGTTTTAGGAAAGCTTATAGGTAAGGCTGGAAAGTTAAATTTCCTTTTATTTTGATGATATTGGCAGAATTTTGTGTTCTATAAGTTCTACTCCACTCGTTTACTTCCTTTTAAACCCATAAACACTGTGGATTTGGGTTACGAAGAGTCGATTTCAGTCCCTCGCTGCCTCTCATCCTTAATATTTGCTTGCCAAGTCTCCTCTTCTGTATTGTGCTAAAGAAAAATCCTGCACAGCTCCCCCCGCCCCCAAACACCACCCCCCCTGCCCCTGCCAGCCATGCTATTTGGCATGTGGGATCTTAGTTCCCTGACCAGGGGACCAGGGATGAACCCATGCCCCCTGCAGTGGCAATGCAGAATCTTAACCATTGGACTGCCGGGGAAGTCCCTAAAGAAATATTTTTAAAACACAGTCATGTACATGACAATCCTCTTTTTTTAATTTAATTTTTTTAAATTTATGTTTTTAACTGGAGGATAATTGCTTTAGAATGTTGTGCTGATTTCTGCCATACAAAAACGTGAATTAGTCATTAGTATACACATATCTCCTCCCTCTCGAGTCTCCCTACCACCACCACTCCCTCCTCCCACCCCTCTAGGGATGCCTGTGTGTGGTGCTCAGTCCCTTTGATCATGTCTCACTCTTTGAGACCTGTGGATAGTAGCCTGCCAGGCTCCCCTGTCCATGGGATACTCCAGGCAGGAATACTGGAGTGTGTTGTCACGGTCTTCTCCAGGGGATCTGCCCTACCCAGGGATTGAACCCACATCTCCTGCGTCTCCTGCGTTGCCAGTGGATTTTTTTTTTTTTTCAACCACTGAGCCACTGGGGAAGCCCCCTGTAGGGATGACAATCCTCTTAATAAAAATGCCTGAATCCATGAATTGTGAGCTTTACCTTGAAAGCCACTAAAAGCTGTTGTTAGAGGTTTCTCAGGCAAGTCACATGAGCTGGACTGTCTCCCACTTCCACTCTACCAAACTCCGACTCACCCTTCAAAACTTAATTGTATGACCTCTTCTGGAAAGTTTCCCTGAACCCTCTCAATCGTTGATCTAAATGCTGAGTCAGTAGTGCCGCAGTGCTCTGCGTTTTTCCTGTCCCTTCACACCTGAAGGCCTCTCAGCTTCCTTACCTCTCAGAGCAGCTTCCTGTGGCAGGCATTGTCAACTATGGAGTCATGTCCTCCAAGAAGAATGTATCAGAATTGGAGGAAGCAGAGAGATTTTTAAGGAGGTTGGAAAAGCTCCCTGGGTGATTCTGCTATGTGTCTCTGGAAACAGGTATCACCCTAAGTTTTCATTACTTGGGCTTCTTCAACAGCTTAGCTAAACTCATGATGTGTTCATTTTCATGGACATTCCTGTATGTTCTTATGGTGATAATCCCCTTTCCCACCTTGCATTCAGAGAAAGGGACTATTTATTTCATAATAGTTTGTCTTATGCCATAGACCTGTAATACTTCTATATACACAATAAATGTAATTGATTAAAGTTGATCCTTTATCATTGTTATTTTAAACATTGGTAATACACAATCCAAAATCCATAACCAGTGAAGTCTCCCTACTGGCCTGCCTCACTGAGCCACATGGTGGGCTTAGCCCTTTTCTAAGTCAAATCTGTAGTGAAACAGGTTGGGTTCGCGTTTGGTTCATCATTGACTATTTGGCTAATAATTAAGAAACCAACACCACAGTTTAACTGTATCCCTCTTATCCTGACAAATATAGCTGGACCACACTTGATGCTTCTTTTGTACTTTGCTTCCTACCAAATCATTATTCACCAAGAATTTATTACATAATGAGTTCTGTTGAAATGAGGATATGTCAGTGCTGCTCTGGCCCTCAGAGCTTCCTGGCCTAGCTCACGGCACAGTCTCCTAACTCGCCTCCTGTCTCTATTTCCCAGGAGACCACAGGTGTAGCTCTTTGAACTGCAAATCTGATTCTCACTTCTTGTTTGAAACCTCTAGTGATTTCCTGGGCTTCTTAGCCTACTTTACAAAGTCCTGCATCATCTTATCACTACATCCTTCTGCAGTATGATCTCTCCTCCTGACACTCCAAGCTCCACCCTCCTTCTTTACTTTTGCTCTTCCATTTCCTCAAACAGAATACTTTCCCCTCACTTTCGAGTCTCACAATGAGCCATTCCTGGATAATATGCCTGGGTTATTCTTTCCTCCTTCTTTCCTTGCTCATCTCAAGCTCATCCTTTAGACAGTAATTTAGATATTACAACTTTCATAAATTCTCTCTTAAACAGCTTTCCCTCTTTATTAGGCAACCCTCTCATATGCTCCAAATGCTACCCTCCATCCTGGCTCTCAACCACACCTTTTTGTAAGTTCTCTGTGAGATCAGGATCTGAGTTTGTCTTCTTTGGCTTTGTGTGCCCAGTGATTTGGCATGATATCTGACTCAGCAAAGATTTTGTTGAGCACATTAGGTAGAAGATAGGAAAGTGATCAAACAATAAACCATGGAAGATGAAACGCAGTTTAGGCTGCTCAGTTACATGATAATGGAGGTAAAATTTGCAGGATGCTTAGGACCAGAATGAGGCTTTACAGAGTGGCTAGAGATTGAAAAATTAGCAGGGAAAGAAGAAGGGAGTTATAGGATATGATTGGAGGCTTGGGAACAACCATGCCTGGTGCTTGGGACAGTGCAGAAGTTGTGTTGCTGTTGGGGAAATGACAGCACCTGAGGTTGGTGCTTCCCTATAGCTCAAAGGATTTCCTGTAGCTCAAACAGTAAAGAATCTGCTTGCAATGCAAAAGACCAGGATTTGATCCTTGGGTTGAGAAGATCCTCTGGAGAAGGGAATGGCAAGCCACTCCAGTATTCTTGCCTGGAGAATCCCATGGATACAGGAGTCTGGCGGACTAAAGTCTGTGGCGTTGCAAAGAGTCAGACACGACTGAGCGACTGACACGAGGTTGGCTGTCAGCTGACCTTGATGCCAAATTGAATGTACTCGTGATTCACTAGCATCCCTTTCAATCCAGTGTTTTTCCATAAGCAGAAAAAAATTGTCTTGTGTTCTTTGATTGACTCAGATTCCTCCTCAGCACACACACATTGTTGCCTGATAGAGCGTCTGGTTTTTCCTACCACCAAGGGCAACTTTATATGTTCTCTCTCCCATCTGGGGAAAGCCTTCTAGATGATGACCTATAATCAAGACCACTTCTCCTCATACTCTGATTCCAGTTGATTTTTTTTTGAATCTGAGAAATTATTTTTTAAGTACCTGAAAATGGCCTCTAGGTTTGAATAACTTATATGCAGATGTTGATAATGTGCAATTTTAGGCAAACTCAGAGGTATGATTGTTTTGATTACTGGATAAAGATGGCCTTACCAATTTTACTTTTGAAAGTAGACTGAAAGATTAAGTTCAGCAATGTTAATTAGTCTAATTTCTTTTTAAATTTTTACCCCAAAGAGTCTGATAAAGGGAAACACTCATTCTGGAAACTCATCACTTTACCCAAGGTTGCCTTTTTATCCATTGTCATCACCTCATTCAGCTCCTGTTTTGGCTTCCTTGATCCTACACTGTCCCTCTTTGTTTTGGAGAAGGTGAGTAGCCTGGTGATGAAAACTCCCCATTGTGGTAGATGCACATAATTGCTTGTTCTTAGGCCCTGCTTGCTAGAAAGTCCCGGGTGTGGCTGCAAGGAGGAGGCAGAATGAAATCTATACATCAAGATATCCTGTACCTTCCCTCTGTGATGTCCCTATAACTAGGGGTCTGATTTGTGTAAATGGTCTCTTTCTCCTAGGCCTTGCTCTAGTCATCATAGATCTGGCTTGGACAGCATCCTGACTGCTTAACAAGGATACTTTCCTCTGTTTTAAATTCCATTGAGGCATTTGAGGTTCTGAGTGGCTCATTTAATGTGAGGTGTCCTTCTTTTCTAACAGATCCCCTCTGGGTCCATTTACTTTTAGTCTATTGCATATATGTGAAAGACTATGAACTATACTGATCTGAAATGGGAGAAAGGAACCAGGAGTCTCTATTTTTTTAATACTAAAAATGACTGAATTTTAAAGTTTGATGTCATACCAATTTGTTCTTTGATATTTTTGAAAAAAGATTATTAAGAAATAATGCAATAGAGTATATTACTGGGCCTGATAGTTAATTATACTAGAGAGTTAAGCTGTGTTTATAAAGACAGAAATCTACTAGCTGCAGCCCGTGTTCACTTTGAGGCCCTAGAATGAAGAAAGTACCATTATCAGAAACACAACCCCTTCAAGTCACTCGACAGTTTAGGGTATTCTATGGGTAAACTTGGGGACTGTAATTTTACTGTCAGGCCCAAGTTTTGGAAAATAATATAATATTACAATTAAGCAGTGAGCATCTATGAGGTAATGCATAAGAGAAATATCTTGTGTTTTCAATGACACATTCCATTCATATTATCAACAACAAGTCTGCTTAAGAGTCATTTTTCTTCCTTTTAAGAACTCTGTCCAAACCTTGAAAAAAATTTTAACAATCTTTCCTAAACCCAGGTTGCTCATGTCTAACTTATAAAAATCTTTAGAAATGTACTTCCCTGTTTTTCTATCACATTTTTTTTTTCCTGTTGCCCTTCTTCTGCCTTATCTGTTGTTTGAATTGGCTTTTTACTGTCCCATTATTGGTCGACCAGTCTTTTAGGGAAGGAAGGGGTCCACCCTGTTTTAAAATCAGAAGAGGATATTTCTGACTTTTATATCTCACTACTGTCTTTAAAAGGCTAATTTTTAGCTTGAATTATGTGATAAAAATTGTTAAAACATATACTGACCTAAGTAGATCCCATGTGCTTAATTAAAGAGTAGTATTGTACACGAGAGAGGGATCAAGACCATCCCCATGGAAAAGAAATGCAAAAAAGCAAAATGGCTGTCTGGGGAGGCCTTACAAATAGCTGTGAAAAGAAGAGAAGTGAAAAGCAAAGGAGAAAAGGAAAGATATAAACATCTGAATGCAGAGTTCCAAAGAATAGCAAGGAGAGATAAGAAAGCCTTCCTCAGCCATCAGTGCAAAGAAATAGAGGAAAGCAACAGAATGGGAATGACTAGAGATCTCTTCAAGAAAATTAGAGATACCAAGGGGACATTTCATGCGAAGATGGGCTCGATAAAGGACAGAAATGGTATGGACCTAACAGAAGCAGAAGATAGTAAGAAGAGGTGGCAAGAATACACAGAACTGTACAAAAAAAGATCTTCACGACCCAGATAATCACGATGGTGTGATCACTGATCTAGAGCCAGACATCTGGAATGTGAAGTCAAGTGGGCTTTAGAAAGCATCACTATGAACAAAGCTAGTGGAGGTGATGGAATTTCAGTGGAGCTATTTCAAATCCTGAAAGATGATGCTGTGAAAGCGCTGCATTCAATATTCCAGCAAATTTGGAAAACTCAGCAGTGGCCACAGGACTGGAAAAGGTCAGTTTTCATTCCAATCCCAAAGAAAGGCAATGCCAAAGAATGCTCAAACTACCGCACAATTGCAATCATCTCACACGCTAGTAAAGTAATGCTCAAAATTCTCCAAGCCAGGCTTCAGTAATATGTGAACCTTGAACTTCCTGATGTTCAAGCTGGTTTTAGAAAAGGCAGAGGAACCAGAGATCAAATTGCCAACGTCCACTGGATCATGGAAAAAGCAAGAGAGTTCCAGAAAGACATCTATTTCTGCTTTATTGACTATGCCAAAGCCTTTGACTGTGTGGATCACAGTAAACTGTGGAAAATTCTGAAAGAGATGGGAATACCAGACCACCTGACCTGCCTCTTGAGAAACCTATATGCAGGTCAGGAAGCAACAGTTAGAACTGGACATGGAACAACAGACTGGTTCCAAATAGGAAAAGGAGTATGTCAAGGCTGTATATTGTCATCCTGCTTATTTAACTTATATACAGAGTACATCATGAGAAACGCTGGGCTGGAAGAAGCACAAGCTGGAATCATGATTGCTGGGAGAAATATCAATAACCTCAGATATGCAGATGACACCATTCTTATGGCAGAAAGTGAAGAGGAACTCAAAAGCCTCTTGATGAAAGTGAAAGAGGAGAGTGAAAAAGTTGTCTTAAAGCTCAACATTCAGAAAACGAAGATCATGGCATCTGGTCCCATCACTTCCTGGGAAATAGATGGAGAAACAGTGGAAACAGTGTCAAACTTTATTTTTCTGGGCTCCAAAATCACTGCAGATGGTGATTGCAGCCATGAAATTAAAAGACGCTTACTCCTTGGAAGGAAAGTTATGACTAACCTAGATAACATATTCAAAAGCAGAGACATTACTTTGCCAACAAAGGTCAAGGCTATGGTTTTTCCAGTGGTCATGTATGGATGTGAGAGTTGGACTGTGAAGAAAGCTGCTGCTGCTGCTGCTGCTGCTTAGTCACTTCAGTCGTGTCTGACTCTGTGTGACCTCATAGACGGCTGCCCACCAGGCTCCCCCGTCCCTGGGATTCTCCAGACAAGAACACTGGAGTGGGTTCCCATTTTCTGAGTGCCGAAGAATTGATGCTTTTGAACTGTTGTGTTGAAGAAGACTCTTGAGGGTCCCTTGGACTGCAAGAAGATCCAACCAGTCCATTCTAAAGGAGATCGATCCTGGGTGTTCTTTGGAAGGAATGATGCTAAAGCTGAAACTCCAGTACTTTGGCCACCCCATGCGAAGTGTTGACTCATTGGAAAAGACTCTGATGCTGGGAGGGATTGGGGGCAGGAGGAGAAGGGGACAACAGAGGATGAGATGGCTGGATGGCATCACCGACTTAATGGACGTGAGTTTGAATGAAGTCCGGGAGTTGCTAGTGGACAGGGAGGCCTGGCATGCTGCAATTCATGGGGTTGCAAAGAGTTGGACACGATTGAGCGACTCAACTGAACTGAACTGAACTGAAGGAGATTAAGGAAAATGAGAATGACTCAGATAACCAATAAAGGCATTTATATCATGTTGGTAACAGTAACAGAGTTATGAGGTAGCTTACTATTATAAAAGTCTTTTTAAAAGTGTCATACCATCTAATTCTTTAATTAGATATTAATATCCCTTTGAGATGGATAGAATAGATATTATCGTCAGTGCTTTTTACAGCAATGCACTTTAGTCTGTGGACAGACAGCATACCTGGGATTGTTGTTTGACATGCAGATTCTCAGGCCTTCTCCCAGACTTTTTGAATTAGAAATTCTTGGGCTGGGGTTCACGAACCTCTTATAACAAGTTCTTCAGGTAATTTTTTGTGTATACTAATGTTTGCAAAGCACAGGTTGACATGTAAAAATGCTGTGTTTCATAGAAGGGTAATTATACAATATTTACTATCAAATGCTAACAAAGCAAAAACATCCTGTATTTCTGACCTCTGGTTAGGTTTCTTCTCCCATAATGAAAAAATAATCCATTTACAAGCGTAAGACAAAAATCATGAAGGATGCTAAGTGTTAGTCGTAGCCTCATGGCAGGTGATAAGAGCTGAAGAGATGTAGAAGGAAAAGATAGATGTTTATTTTTTTTAAATGACTTAACCATGTAACTTTAACACGGGATTTCTTTTACAGTTTAATTTACCAGCTGGATATGTGGGACTGGTATTCCTGGGTTTGGCATTATCCTATGCCATTTCTTCACCACTGGTGGGCCTACTCAGTGATAAAATGCCAGTATGTACACTTCATTGATATTTAAGAATGACTTGTGTATGTCTAGACTGGTGGTTGTCCAACTGTACTTTTGGAGTTCTGCAGGGCTACTGATCAGAATGAACATATTCAAATTTTTTTAAATGTTATCTTTATTGAAGTATAGTTGACAAATAAAACTTTAAGATATTTGAAGTATACATCATGGGGATTTGGTATATCTATACATTGTGAAAGGATTCACTCCATCTAGTTAATTAATATATCCATCCCCACAGTTTATCTTTGTGGGGGAGGGGGGGCAGTGAGAACATTTAAACTCTTAAATATTCATTTTTTTTTGAGCTGATGGAGACGTTTCAGTGTGAGTTCTCAGTATCTTCCAACTTGTCATCACCCTGAGCAGATTCACTTTTTAATTGCTTCAGCTGGGAAAAGGGGAAGCTTATGCCAAAACTGTTGAAAAACTCCTGGATTAGATTTTCTAAAGGAAAAAATTCCCTTGATGAAAAAAAAATGGATTGACGTTAATAATCAGGACAGAGCTCAAAGGTACTTATGACTTGACCAACTTGAAAAGATAAAATGTAGTTTTTCTATGAGAGTGAAAGGACTGGTCATGTCAATATGCATCATTATCCCAGAGCCATCCTGAAAGAAAATTTCTTCTATTCTCCTTTAACTAGGTTTAAATGATTCAGTCTAGATGACTAGTATAGAGGCTTAGTACTATTCACCAAGTCTCAAGCTTCTGTGATACTGGTGCTTATTTTCATGTTTCCGCTCTTTGTTGCACGTGGGTATATATTTATGAAGACTGATTATGTGGAGATTACTTGGTAATCCAGGTGACAAAAAGCAAGTGTCTTAAAGTGTTTGGAGCTCAGTTTTAAGATGTAGCCATATATATAACTGAACGGATATCATACCCTTGTAATGTTTAGCCTGCATTTCAGTAGTTTATAAGAAAACATTTTATTTGATACTTTTTAAAAGGTGAATTTTTCTAGATAATGCATCTACTTGGCTGTTTCTTGTGGTGACTGCTTCTTTAAAATTGTTATATTTGAAACAGCTCATCATTTGCAAAATCCAGAATATACTCCCATTCCAAGGGATCTTGTCCTTTGCTCACACCCTGTCCTGAGGTATACCGATTGCACTTGCTTTTGTGTTTACCATCTACCCTGTTTTTTCTTACATGTAAAATTTTGTTTTCTTCAATGTATTCTTTTTTAATATCATGACTTATATTCCTTGATGATTTCTTTATATTCTTGGATTATGGGAGGTTTTTACCTCTAAGTCTCTTTGGACTTTCTTTCTCAGCACCTGAGGAAATGGCTTCTGGTTTTTGGAAACTTAACCTTAGCAGGTTGCTACATGCTCTTAGGACCTGCCCCATTCTTGCACATTAAGAGGTAATCTTTTTTCTTCTTTGAAATTTTTGGCCAAATATTATTAAGAATTATTTTTTAAAATTTTGGTGTAACACTGATATGCTTAGTATCTTTGAATCTTATTATTTAAATAATTATCAGATTTAGGACTATACTGAAATATTTGTTTTACTGACAGTATTACTGGATGCTAGCAATGGTCTAAGCAAACATCAGTGCATAAAATCTATATCAAATGAGAAAAATGCTTATTTTTCCTTTGTGTTTCAGTTGCAATTTGTACTTTATTTTAAAAATAGCATTTGTTATCTACCTTTAGCTGATTGTTCTTAGAATATGCCTTTTCTTTTTTTATTTTCACTACTTCTTGCTCCTTGAGGTAAATTTTTTTGTTTCTGTGTCATCATTAGTATGTGGTAGCTGCTTACTAAAGCTTGTTTATTATAATTTCTTTGCTAAAATAAAGTGAGCTACTTAGAGACTTTTAGGTACCTCTGGGACAAAACATGACATGGAAAAAAGCAAGGATTTCAGAGTCCTTCATGTTTGGGTTTGTATTCGGACTTTCTGCCTTCTTTGGTGTGTGAACTTGGGTAACTCATTTAACTTCCAAGAGCCTAGGTCTTCTTATCCACACACACACACACAACAGGTGATAATTGTGCCACTGGAATAACTTTCTTTTTTTTTTTTTTTTATTTTATTTTTAAACTTTACATAATTGTATTAGTTTTGCCAAATATCAAAATGAATCCATCACAGGTATACATGTGCTCCCCTTCCTGAACCCTCCTCCCTCCTCCCTCCCCATACCATCCCTCTGGGTCGTCCCAGTGCACTAGTCCCAAGCATCCAGTATCGTGCATTGAACCTGGACTGGAATAACTTTCTAGGCTCAGGATGGAGTGACTCCAGCCCAGGGTGCCTAAACCTTTCATGTCCCTGTAAATGTCCCTCCTGACCAGAAAGCAGTATATCCAGTCAGCCAGTCACCCCCCAGTCGCCAACCCTGCTCTGGCTTTCTCACCCTAGACAAGATAGACTGTGTGGCCCTGGCCAATCAAATATTTTCTGATTTTCTCTTCCTTGTTCTTTACGCTTTACCTGTAAAAGCTTCCTGTCTTCCATCCCATTTTGCAGTCCTCTGAAAGGAGACCATACACCTCATGAATTAAGTAAAGTTTGCTTCTATCACCTAGATTGTCTTCTTTAATTGTTTTAACAGACTCACATGGCAGGGTCGCTGCAAGGATTCAAAAGAGCAGTGGATATGAAGTAACTGACATAGGGCCTGGCACGGAAGGAATAGCAGGTTCCTGTCACTTCCTTTACCACATCCCTTTTGTGCCCTTTTTCAGTCAATGGAATTTTAAAACTAAGTGCTTGAAGGAGGGATGTTAATATTGATATTTTAATCAACTTTGAAAGGATTTTACATGGTGATAAGGCAGGTTGACTCCAGGCATGTGATATGTGTGGCCAAAGACCTTGGGATAGCAGAATGAATTGATTTTTTTCCCCATCAAAATGTAAAGATCAGATGGGAATAAGAATCAGACTAGTCTTGTAATCTGTGAAAGAAACTTCTCCCAAGATCCTGCCTGCCCTTTTTGGTATGAAGCTTTGTTGTCTCTTTCAATGTTAATTTTTTTTTTCTCTAAAACTTTTTTGCAGTCAGCTCTGGTTGTTGGTGCTGATACTAGTCATAAATGGTATCTCTGCTGGAATTGGCTTGATTCCAACTTTCCCAGAGATTCTCAGTTGCGCACAGTAAGTTACTTCCGTTGCTTGAACTGTTGTAATTAGCAGTAAACATCACAAGCTTTCTTGAATTTCTCAGTTTTGTAGGATTTTGGATTTTTTTTACATTACTAAATCTTCATGATTTCATGTCACACAATATTGTTATAAATATTATAAGCAACTATACAATAATATAAATGATGATATAGAGTAATATTAATACAGTGATAGGTAAAATGGGTTGTGGATAGAAGCTTGGCTTGGTTTACACCTTGGTACAGATTTACTTTTAAAAAGTCAAAGCATATATATATGTATATGCATAACTGAAGCCCTTTGCTGTACAATAGGAATGAATGCTGCTGCTGCTGCTGCTAAGTCGCTTCAGTAGTGTCAGACTCTGTGCAACCCCATAGACGGCAGCCCACCAGGCTCCTCTGTCCCTGGGATTCTCCAGGCAAGAACACTGGAGTGGGTTGCCATTTCCTTCTCCAATGCATGAAAGTGAAAAGTGAAAGTGAAGTCGCTCAGTCGTGTCCAACTCTTAGCGACCCCATGGACTGCAGCCTACCAGGTTCCTCTGTCCATGGGATTTTCCAGGCAAGAGTACTGGAGTGGGGTGCCATTGCCTTCTCCAGTTAGGAATGAATACAACATTGTAAATCATACTTCAATACATTTTAAAATAAAGCCAAAGCACAGTGGAAAGACCTCAGCATCATTTCCTTCTCACAGTGGAGGTCCATGCAAGGACACAGAGTGACCAGTAAAATGATTTTAGTACCAATTCCAGTGTGTGTGTTTTCCTCCCTCACACCACCAAGCACGTCTCTGAAACCAGGTGGGTGTCCTGCAGTTCAATTAATTCTGAAACCACTTAGCTGGAGATAGCAGCAGATCCCACAGGTTAAGGGCTCAGTCCCACAAGACTGCTCTCTGCTTCAGAAGCCAATTTCAAGTACAAGTTGTTACCTGTGCTTCTGACCCACTGGCTGTAAATCAGCAGTTCCCATGATTTGGATTTGATTAACTTACTAGACTAGCTCATAGATCTCAGGAAACCAGTCAGATGACAAGACACAAAGGGCAGTGAGGTCCCAAGCAATGGAGCCTCTATCTGGGCCCAGCACTGTGGCACGTGGAAGCATTCTGGCTACCCAAGCTGGGAGCATTCTGAACTCAGTCCCTTTGGATGTTTATGAAAGCTTCATTACGTGGGCATGGCTGATTAAATCATTGGCCAATTGGCAATTGATTTAATCTCCAGCCCCATTCCCATCCCTACGAGGAAGGGGTTTGTGGGGGCTGAAAGTTCCAACCCTCTAATCCATATTGATTCTCCACGCAACCTGGGTGCTGGTCCCAAAATCATTTCATTGATACAACATAAGACACTTTTTTTTTTTTTTTAATGGCTTTCATCTTTTAGGAAAGTCCACAAATTTTAGGAGCTCTGTGCCAGGAATGGGGAAGAAGACCAAATATATCTTTTTATTATGAAGTACTATGAGTTTGAGTGAACTCTGGGAGTTCGTGATGGACAGGGAGGCCTGGCGTGCTGCAATTCATGGGGTTGCAAAGAGTCAGACACGACTGAGCGACTGAACTGAACTGAACTGAATACCACATCAGGCATTTGTGACTTGGCCGTCGGTCTTTAGTAGATGTGATGATGAAGAACACAAAGTGAACTTGAGCAGGAAAATAACTGTTGGTTCTGATGTGCCAATTCAACAATCCTCATAGGAATAAGGAGCTGCTTCTGTACTTTCTGAAAGTTGCCCATTGCTCTCTTTATATGTTCATTTCATTTTAAGGTTTCTTAATTGTAAACTTTCATAAACATGTAATGTATGTGGGTCATGATTCTTAATATTATATCCTATATATACAGTAGAAGCATTTCTAGAAAACCCTGGAGTAACCATAACTAGGAGAACATCTTCAAATTAGGTTAACTTTTTATTTTAGAAATGGAGTGCTCTTGCTGTTGGGTTTGTCCAGATTATCCCTGGTTTGGTTTAATTTATCTACCATACGCTATTCCTTTGTTTCATGAAAGTTTCCCTTTTAATCATGAATATACTCTTGTTTCTTTTTGCAGTGAAAATGGATTTGAAGAAGGATTAAGTACCCTGGGACTTGTGTCAGGTCTCTTTGGTGCAATGTGGTCAGTTGGGTGAGTAGCTTTGGAATTTACTTCACGCTTGTAAGTTGGAGACCACTACTCCCACTTTACAGATGGAGAAATTCAGACACGGAGAGGTCAGATGAGCTGCAAGAAGGTGCATAATTCTCTTAGGGCAATTGCTGCAGTTTTGACCCATGCTATCTGACTTCAAGATAAGTGGTTATACCAACAGTTTTCTCATATACTTTGTCTTATTTAAGTGATATTTTAAAGTTCTTTTAACAGGAGCATCTCTCAGGTTTAAAAATGTATTCATTTATTCATTCATTTTTGTATCTGTTTTTTACTCTGTACTGTGTTGTTGTTCAGTTGCTAAGTCATGTCTGACTCTTTGCAACCCCATGGACTATAGCCTGTCAGGCTCCTCTGTCCATGGGATTTCCCAGGCAAGAATACCGAGTGGGTTGCTATGCCCTCCTCCAGGGCATCTTCCTGACCCAGGGATCAAACCCACATCTACTGTGTCTTCTGCATTGGCAGGCGGATTCTTTTCCTTTGAGTCACCAGGGGATCCCACTCTGTACTATACCAGAGAGATAATTATATGCTAGCTGCGTAGCTAGCATCAATCAGTATGTACTGAGTTATTTTAAATACAAATACCTGGAGAGAATATAATAAAAACTCTTTTGAATGCATGCCATCTTTTTAAAATTCTCATATAAGGCACCAACTTTTCAGAAGCAGTCATAATTTTAGGATTGTTTAAACATTTAAAACATCATCCTTTTCAGGTAGAATTATTTTCTTACTTCCCTTGTGGCTCAGCTGGTAAAGAATCTGCCTGCAATGCGGGAGACCTGGGTTCAATCCCTGTGTTGGGAAGATACCCTGGAGAAGGGAAAGGCTACCCACTCCAGTATTCTGGCCTAGAGAATTCCATGAACTATACAGTCCACGGGGTCAAAAAGAGTTGGACACGTCTGAGCGACTTTCACTTTCTATTTTCTTACACCTAATGCCTTGTTCTGGAGAAGGCAATGGCAACCCATTCCAGTACTCTTGCCTGGAAAATCCCATGGACAGAGGAGCCTGGTACGCTGCAGTCCATGGGGTCACTAGGAGTTGGATACAACTGAGCGACTTCACTTTCACCTTTCACTTTCATGCATTCGAGAAGGAAATGGCAACCCAATCCAATGTTCTTGCCTGGAGAATCCCAGGGACAGGGGAGCCTGGTGGGCTGCCGTCTATGAGGTCGCACAGAGTCGGACATGACTGAAGCGACTTAGCAGCAGCAGCAGTGCCCTGTTCAGGGCTTTCCAGGTGGCTCTAGTGGTAAAGGATCCGCCTACAAAGCAGGAGACAAGATGAGGGTTTGATCCCTGGGTCGGGAAGATCCCCTGGAGGAGGGCATGGTCACCCACTCCAGTATTCTTGCCTGGAGACTCCTATGGACAGAGGAGCCTAACGGGCTACAGTCCATGGGGTCACAAATAGTCAGACAGGACTGAAGCGACTTAGCATGCATGCACACGTAGTTTCAATATAATGAATTGAAGAGGTCATGTAGTCCGTAAGAAGTAACTTTTTTTGGCTCTATTTAATTCTCTTTCTTTTTTCCACTGTTAGTGCTTTTGTAGGACCAACGCTGGGGGGATTTCTCTATGAGAAAATTGGTTTCGAGTGGGCAGCTGCTCTACAGGGTCTCTGGGCTCTGACAAGCGTGAGTTATTAGTCTTTTCCTTTCATTTTTCTTATGTTTATGGAGAAACATGACTTGGATAATTGACGTTAACCATATCTTTCATTTTGTTAAAGGGACTAGCGATGGGCTTGTTTTATCTGTTGGAGCACTTGAGGAGAAGGAGGAGGTATGGTCAACTCTGGACCTTTTTTCCTCCCTTTAAAATTTGGCTTGTGGGAGTGGAAAACAACATTTTATACCCATTCTTCCAGTCTGAAGATCTCTGGGCACTCTGTGCCTCATTACTTGATAGACACATATATGGAAATAGTTGGGTAGTGACGTAGGTACTGAGTTTTTTTTTAAGGTGAGAAATATTGAGATTGGCTTCTTTTTTCCTTCAATATAGATCTGAACTTCAAAATATCCTTGGCACAGAGGAGGAACGGACTGCTCTCTTGTCTGATGAAAGGTAGCCTTAGGAATTTCAACCAGTACAGGACTGGAAGATGGATGCTCCTGGCCTTGAACATTAGTGTTGGACTTTCTTAATTTTTATGCACAAAACTCCGTGGACTCCACACGAGCATCCTGGAAATGTTAACATAGTTTTGGGTGATCCTGTGTTGGGCTACACATCCTGTCGTCCTGAAGAACTAGCTTACTGAACAGTCATATTTGAAATCTTAAAGATGAGAGGAGTCGTTGAAAATGAACAGAAGTTTGTGGTTTTGAGTGGCTAGACTTGGCCTTGAAGATGTGTTGACTCTAGGTGTCCTGTTTCATCTGTTTACTTTATTGAGTGCACTGATTCTGTGAATGTACCTTTTTTATTAACAGGAAAAGAAATGAATTTATTTGACATGCCTATAAGTAATGTAAAGATAACTCAAAATATACAGAATAATTACTGTGAAATCAGTTTTTAAAGTAGTTGCTTTCCCTGTGTCCTGAGTTTTTGTTTGTTTGTTTGTTTTTGTTCAAAAAGCAATTTCCAGCCTATGGTATAAAAACTCTATTGTATATCATGGCCATCAGCTCTTCTAAAAATTTTGTTTGTGTGAAAGATACAAGAATAATATTACTTAGCACTTCCAATTTTGTAACATACTGTGAATTAGGATCTTGACTTATAAATAATGCTTGGTTTAATATTTTTCATTTCTCTTAATGTCTCTGTTTTAGTTCTATCATTTAAAAAATTAAATATTTCCAATAGATGTATCCCATTTACAGAGCAAGTGAGTCCACAGGAATACCTATTCTGTGTTAGGGAAGGGGTTCCTCTGACTTCATGTAAAATCCATGTCATTGTTTTGAGTGAATCTCTGCTGAGCAACTCTCATACCTCCTGATCCATTTTCATAGTGTAGTAGCCACATTTACCACCACCCCCAATTTTTTAGTAGACTAAATGGTTTTTCATCTATTTAGTAATTCAAACATATTGAATGCCTTCTCTAAGCAGACATTGTGCTTGGTATTACAAAGTTAGCCGTGATCAAGATAAACAGTCTAGCCTTTATGGAACTAATATTTCAGTGGAAGGGATAAACAATAAATAAATACCAGAATCTCTATCTATGACAGAAAAACCTGGTGATATGAAAGAGTAATTGGCTGGAGTTGATTAGGTGTGAGGATCCTCCTTTAGATAAGGCCTGTCTGTGGAGGGGCTTTTGAACTGAGATCTGAAGGATGACAATGAGGCAGCCATTGACAGGGAAGAGCCCTCCTCAGTTTGCACAAAAAGGCTTGACATGGTCAGAGAGAAGGCGGCCGTGGTCCACAAGGCTGGAGACCAGTAAACAGACGAATTTGGAGAGGTGGGGAGGGAGTGGCTTATGAATGGAGGATGCCAGAATTTGATTCATATTTCAGAAAGCTCATTGTGTTTGCATACTAGGGATAGAGGGAAATCTTGGAAGCTTTGAGAAAGTCATTAATAGTACCAAGCAAGAAGGTGATGATGTAGAGAGAAAAGGATGTGGTCCAGGGAGTGCCAAGCCAAGCACAAATGGCCTATCACTCCTCCCCCGCTTGCTGGAGCGGCTCTAGGACCACTGTGACCCCAGCCCGCTGCACTCGTGTGCAGTGCGGAAAGGGCCAGGCCCGGAGCATCCTGGCTCCATTCCAGTGCTTTTCTTCCAGGGGCGAAGGCTAGAGGAAAATACGGAGCTGCTGCTCCTCCGCGCAGCGGTCAAGGATGCCGCCGAGTGCCTGCAGTTCCCAATTCGGCCACGTAGGGCCGCTATTAAAGCACCGCCGGGATCCGTCAGCGGCTCAAAGCAGGGCAGTGGCGCCGCAGCTTGAAACGCCCCGATATGGCGTCCAGACGTCACTCAGGACTGTCAGCCTATTACCGTTAGTGCGCTGCTGACTGTTGGAGAGAAGTTCAAAGTCAGCGCAAAGATTCCAGGCTGTCTGGCGAGAGTTTTTGTTCCGACTCCCCAAACACCGCTGTCCGTACGTGCTGTGGGTACTGGTGTATTTAAAGCCACTTTGTACCAAACCAACTTTGCACTTTCCTTATGTTATGATTTTGAAATATTAAAGTAAATGACAGAAAGGTTAGAAGTATGAGAAATGATAGCAGAACTTTGAACAATGAAACCAAGAAGTAGGTCAAAACTATCAAGGGGAATCTTTGTGTTTATGGTTGGTTGGTTTAGTGGCTAAATCATGTCCTACTCTTGCGACCCCATGGATTGTAATCCGCCCGGCTCCTCTGTCCATGGAATTCTCCAGGCAAGAATACTGGAGTGAGTTGCCATTTCCTTCTCCAGGGGATCTTCCCAACCCAGGTCTCCTGCGTTGAGGCAGATAATTTATCGATTGAGTTGTGGTCTTCTAAATGTAGCAAAATGTAACAAAAGTACCCAGTTTAAAAGAACTCCTTTTTTTTTTTTTTTTAATGAGGCTGAATGTAGAATATAAGTAAAAAATATTTTTATGTTAAGATCATATTGCACCCTATATACATATATGACATAGAGTAATCCAAAGAATAAACAGGACAGATAAATAAAAATCACAGATTTTTAGAAATTAAACTTAAAAAAATTTGTGATAATTGTTGATTCACATGTAGTTATAAGAAATAATACCCAGAGATCATCTTATTCTTTATCCAGGTTCCCCCAAAGGCAACAGCTTGTAACACATATAGTACAATATTATAACCAGGTTATACTGGTAGATTCAAGATAAAGAAAGATTCCCAGTCTTCAGATTGCCCAGACTGCCACTTTTCTTTCACATCTACTCCTTCCTTAATCTCTGGCAATCACGAATCTGTTCTCCATTTCTGTAATTTTGTCATTTCAAGAATGCTGCATAAATAAAATCATATAGTATGTTATCTTCTGGGATTGCCTTATTTCACTCAGCATAAGACTCTTGAAACCCATCCACATTGTTGCATGTTTCAGTAGGTCATTTCTCACTGAGTAGTAGTATATGATATGGGCATACAGCTGGGTTGTTCACCCACTGAAGGGCATTTGGGTTGTTTTCAGTTTTTAGGTAAAACAAAGCTGCTATTAACATTCATGTACAGGTTTTTGTGTGAAAATGTCTTCTCTGGGATAAATGCCCAGCAATACAGCTGTTGAGTTGTAAGGTAATTGCATGATTAGTTTTCCCCCCAAATAACCCATATATTTTACATAGGAAATTAGATTTGGACAATAAATATTAAATATTACACATCAATGAAATATTCTATTTACTTGCTTATTAAGTTATCCAGATTTAAATATGTTAAACATACCTTCTCATATCTAGCTGGCAAGAGAGGTGGGTAACAAATACTGAACTGCCAAATGATTTTCACTAAATACAATTAGTAAGTGAGAAGTAAAGAGCTGGTATCTTTTATTTATAAACAATCATTGCAAAAGGGAATGATTTAAAGACTAGTTATGATGGTTTTTTTTCCTTTGGTATCAGTATCATATGTCTTCAATTTATGAAATAAACATGCAGGAGAGTAAGACTCTGAAACAGCATACTTAGAAAATGTTATCTAAAGTATTAACAAATGAAACAAAACTTTACATATTCAGTTTTCCATTAAGAGCAACCTGCAACTCTTAAAATATTTGCACTATTTTCTGTCAACTACAAATTGGCACTTGCCATGGGCACTTACCCTCTATCTCTACGAAGATTAAATTATTTGCTGCCACCTCTACTGAGTTTCAACCCCCTCTGGAAGGAGTTCAGTGTGGAGAGCAAAAGTGAGGCACTCTGTGCTCAGGGGGAAAAACTAGCAGGACAGGTCTTCACATTGTTAGACATTTTCAGGAGCCTATTTTATGAGGCCAACTCTTGTATCTCATATCTAGAAAAGCACTAAAATCCTTCATGGTGGAAACTGTTCCTCCTGACTAGCAGCAACTTCTGGAAAAATATGTGCTTGATTGCATGTATTTCCCCCTTCACCAAAATCATAGATATACTGACCTTCCTCCATCTGTCTCTTTGAAGCAGTTTCTCAGAGCTATCTGAAGTGCAGTCTTCCAGGCTGCAGTCCTCATTTTGCCCAAAATAAAACTTAACTGGCAACTTCCATGTTGTGTGTTTTCTTAAGTTGACCTTTCTTTCAGAAAATCGACAGATCCACTTTGAATCCCAGTTCATTTGTAGGTGACAATCTAAGAAACATGATGTTCAAAAATAGCTTGTGGTTTATAGTTTAGTGCCCTTGCATCAGCAGTACAAAAATAATCTGGAATGTTATTTCTTACTGATCATGGTCAACAGTAGCACAACAAATACAAAAAGTAGTACATGATTATCATTTTTAAGTTTTTGTCATTCAAGATAAGTTTGAACACCAAATCAGTTAAGTCCCATTGTTATATGTTTCAAAAATTACAGCCATGAAATCAGTTGTTGGCTGATTTCAGTTTCTTGTTGGCATGAAATCAGTTTCAAATCAGAATTTGAAAAGAGCTTCTTTTTTCTTTTAAGAGAATTAAAGCCATTGTAGGTAAATATTTTGTTTGAATACGTTGACCTGAAACAAATAGATGGCCAGATATTTCTTCAACAAAGATGGGTTTATTTGGAGTCAACAGAGAACTGCAATTCAGGGTTCGTAGCCATGGTGAGCCATGTACAAGTCCCCACACAGCAAGGGAAGGAGAACACTTTTATAAAGGGAAAAAGGAAGTTGGAAGGCCACTGGTAAACAAACAGGCCTTAGGATTTCATTGGGAGAGTCCTTGCCAGGAAAGAAGATGAATTTTTCTTTTCCCCATTGGTCTCTGCTATCCTTGCAGGATATGAGAGCTTCCCCTCTGATCTCCCAACTCTATTTAATTGAGATTTCTGTTTACTAAATTTTTGCAAACATCATATTAATACTTTTCATTCAAACATTTTCAGAATGAAAGTGAAATGAATGGTTATATTCATTTCCTCTGTTGTTTTCTATTGCTATTACTGGTTTGCTGTTGCCTCTTTTATTTATGTATCTGATGACCATCAGAGTTACCTGGTTGTCGGTGTGTCCATTCCTAATAGCTAGGTCCAACCTGCAGATTTTGAACACGAATAGTATGAGGACAAGGATGTTCATTATGTACCAGTGCCATCTGGTAGTAAGGAAGTTGCAAGATTTAATTGCATGCATGCCACTGCAAACTCTCTGAAAGAAAAAATATACTTGAGGTCAAACACGTTGTTAATTGGAAAAAAATAACTGCACAAGAAAGATCTTCTCACACTTTTTCATTCCTGTGCCTGGTGAATTTATCTTGATTTGTTCTCAGGACTCAGAGGAGCAAGAACTCCCAAACAGATACAGTATATTAATTGATCTTCCATATAAATAAATTTCACTTAGCAAAGCCTAAGATTTGGATTCTGGGTGGGTCAAAGCAGACAAACACAGACTTCAGCTTTTCTTCTCTATCTTTGAATATAGTCTGGTGAATGGCCCAGCTTACAAGAAATGGAAGCTGCTGCTCATAAGGAAATTCCTTCCTCACTGAGACCTTTAAATTCTCCACAAACATTTGTCTGACCTCTTCTAGAACAGGGAACAAGAGGCTGTGGGAGGTACTGTGACCCTGCCCTCCTTCCAAGTATGACTGTCACTCAGGAGGGGTGGGGCTGTGACTAGTTTTTAAAGCAACCCCCAAGTGGTTTTCCAGAGCAGTTGTACCATTTCACAATCTTCCCAACAGTAACGTATGACTAACCCAGTTTCTCAGTAAGTTTTTTTTGTGTGTGTTTAAATAAATAGGTTTAAATAATATAAAATAAAATAATAGAGTGATGCATGAAATAGGGAGAGTTTATTGATAAGAGAGCAAATCTGTGGGACTGCTAGAGGAAAAACCATCCAGATGAGCTCATAGAAATGGACTTTAAGTTAATAATTCCAAAAGAAGCCATTCAGGTCAGGCTGACTTTAGAAGACAGGAAACATGAACGATTTTGAGAAAATGAGAAAATAGAGAAGTGAACTAATTGACATTCTTTTAGCAAATTAGTTGCCAAGAACAGGTAGGCATCTGACCTGAGAGATTTAAAGACCCATGTCAAAGCTGTACTGGACATTACCCTCACCAAAGGGCCTCCACCTTTTGAGTGTGAGATAATAATAACAGCAAAAGCTATTCAGCCCACTTATCAACACTTTGCAGCTGAGAGAAATGTAAGGAGAGGACGTGTAACTGGCTCATGGCCGTACACACAGGGAGTGGTTCAAACCCAGGAATTCTGTCTTCAGGGTCCATACTTTAGCTATTATCTGATATGATCGTGACACTCAATACAGTGGGAAAAAATTCATGCCATGTAAGCAAATAGTAATTAGATGCAAGACCATGCAGAATTTAGTTATCTCTACCTGGAGGAAGTCCAAGACTGGATATGTTTTACAATAGAAGAAAAATATGCTAAAGAGAAAGAATATGGAATAAATGTAGGAGTCAACTTTAGTTAGGCCTTGAAGGCTAGGAAGTGCCCAGCTTCTATTGTTCTATTACCTCTCCTGGCTATTTTGTCATTGTTCAGTATAAATCATGTATTGAGGTGACCAAAAAATTCATTTGGGTTTTCAGTAACATCTTATGGAAAAAACTCAAATGAACTTTTTGGCCAACCCTATAGTTCCATCTGGCCTCTATGACTGCTTGAAAGAAAAACCCAGTAATCAGAGTTGCCACACTAGAATAATATACCACCTCCTTTTCCTGGTGCCTAAGGTGTCAGCCTCCCCTGGTCACCTGCTCTCTATACAGAAAGTAAACCAAAACAGAAACTCAGAGGTGACTGAAGGAGCTACAGGTCATGGAAAGAAGAAAGCAGATGGGATCCAGCCAGGCGTGGGTGGGGGATTTCACATAGACCAAACTTGTAAGTAGTTACCTCAGGCAACAAACATGCTTTTTCACATCCTTGCCCATGAAGAACAAGGTAAATTATTGGTGAATTATTGTGGTGCCCTCATATTGCTCAACAAAACAGTAAATGTACCACTGGTTGATGCTTTTCTATTTTTAACCTATCTTTTCATTTTTTTCCCCCCGTGTAAGTACCTGAGATTTCAGTTTTATTTTTATATCCTATAAGATCAGATCAGTCGCTCAGTCGTGTCCGACTCTTTGTGACCCCATGAATCGCAGCACGCCAGGCCTCCCTGTCCATCACCAACTCCCGGAGTTCACTCAGACTCATGTCCATCGAGTCAGTGATGCCATCCATCCATCTCATCCTCTGTCGTCCCCTTCTCCTCCTGCCCCCAATCCCTCCCAGCATCAGAGTCTTTTCCAGTGAGTCAACTCTTCACGTGAGGTGGCCAAAGTACTGGAGTTTCAGCTTTAGCATCATTCCTTCCAAAGAAATCCCAGGGCTGATCTCCTTCAGAATGGACTGGTTGGATTTCCTTGCAGTCCAAGGGACTCTCAAGAGTCTTCTCCAACACCACAGTTCAAAAGCATCAATTCTTCGGTGCTCAGCCTTCTTCACAGTCCAACTCTCACATCCATACATGACCACAGGAAAAACCATAGCCTTGACTAGACAAACCCTTTCAAATACAAAAAAAAGGTCTTAATGACCCAGATAGCCACAATGGCATGGTCACTCACCTAGACCCAGACATCCTGGAGTGTAAACTTAAGTGGGCCTTAGGAAGCATTATCATGAACAAAGCTAGTGGAGGTGATGGGATTCCAGCTGAGCTATTTCAATTCCTAAAAGATGATGCTGTTAAAATGTTGCACCCAATATGCCAGCAAAGTTGGAAAACTCAGCAGTGGCTACAGATCTGCAAAAGGTCAGTGTGCATTCCAATCCTAAAGAAAGGCAATGACAAAGAATATTCAAATTAGCATACAATTGGACTCATTTCACATGCCAGTAAGGTAGTTTTCAAAATCCATCTAGCTTGGCTTCAACAGTACATGAACGTAGAACTTCCAGATGTACAAGCTGGATTTAGAAAGGCAAAGGATCCAGAGATCAAATTTTCAACATCCATTGGATCATAGAAAAAGCAAGGGAATTCCAGAAAACAAATCTACTTCTGCTTCATTGACTATGCTAAAGCCTTTGATTGTGTGTGTGTATTCATTTGCTTCAGTTGTGTGCGACTCTTTGCAACGCTATGAACTGTAACCCACCAGTCTCCTCTGTCTGTGGAATTCTCCAGGCAAGAATCCTGGAGTGGGTTTCCAAGACTGTGTGGATCACAAATTGTGGACAATTCTTCAAGACGTGGAAATACCAGACCACCATGCCGATCTCCTGAGAAACCTGTATGTGCTCCAAGAAACAACAGTTAAACCCAGACATGGAACAGCGGACTGGTCAAAATTGGGAAAGGAATACAAAAGGCTGTATATTGTCAGCCGGCTTATTTAACTTACATGCAGAGTACATCATGCAACATGCTGGGCTGTATGAATCACAAGCTGAAGTGAAGATTGCCAGGAAAAATACCAACCTCAGATATGTAGATGATACCACTCTAATGGCAGAAAGTGAAGAGGAACTAGACAGCCTCTTGATGAGGGTGAAAGATGAGAGTGAAAATCTGCTTAAAACTCAACATTCAGAAAACTAATATCATAGCATCCGGTACCATCACTTCATGACAAATAGAAGGATAAAAAGTGGAAACAATGACAGATTTTATTTTCTTGGGCTCCAAAATCATTGCGGATGGTGACTGCAGCCATGGAATTAAAAGACGCTTGCTCCTTGGAAGAAAAGCTAGACAGCACAAACCTAGATAGCATATTAGAAAGCAGACACATTACCTTGCCGACCAAAGTCTGTATAGTCAAAGCTATGGTTTTTCCAGTAGTTTTGATTTTTCATGTACATATGTGAGAGTTTGACCATAAAAAAATGGATGAACTGATGCTTTTGAATTGTAGTGCTGAAGACTCTTAAGAGTCCCTTGGACATCAAGAAGATCAAACCAGTCAATCCTAAAGGAACTCAATCCTGAATATTCATTGGAAGGACTGATGCTGAAGCTGAAGCTCCAATACCCTGGCCACCCAATGCAAAGAACTAACTCATTGGAAAAGACCCTGGTGCTGGGAAGATTGAGGGCAACAGGAGAAAAGGGTGACCAAGAATGAGGTGGTTGGATGGCATCACCAACTCACTGGACCTGAGTTTGAGCTTGGCATACTGCAGTCCATGGGGTTGCAAAGAGTTAGACATAACTTAGCAACAAAACAACAACCCCTTCAAATGCAGGCTTCTACATCTGCCTATCTAAATAAACAAGTGACTTTGATTCAGGTGCTATGGATTCATGTCATTTGTGGCAATCATCCTGACCTTACCCAAAGCATTGAATCCATCTGTCTTAGTTCAAGAGAATACCATCAACTGGGTAGTTTAAAACAACAGAAATTTCTTTCTCACAGTTCTGAAGGCTAAGTTCAAGAACAAGGTGCTGGCAGATTCCAGTCTGGCAGGACCCATTTGCTGGTTCACAGATAATGATCCCTGTGTCCTCATGTGGTAGAAGGGGTGAAGTGGCTCTCTGGGGTTTCCATTATAAAGGCAGGGATCACATTCATGAGAGCTTCACCCTCATTGCCTAATCACCTCTCAAGGGTTTCACCTCCTAATGCAATCACACTGGGGTTTAAATTTCAACATATGAATTTGTGAATCTGTTTGTGGGGGGAACACAAACATTTAGTCTACAGCACCAACGAAGAGACATTTCAGAAGTTCCTGTTGGTGAAGTCAATGAACTTCTGGCAGAGTTGGATTAGAACAAAATAAAGAATTTGCAAGTGAAATCATTAAAAATAGAGCTTGTAACTCTTTTTCTTTTGAGGACAGTGTGGGAGCATACTGATAGAAGCCAGATCAAAGAGACTTCTATAGCTTGTCATACCATGGTCCTAAACTTTTGAGAGCAAGAAAACAGAAGGGTAGTTTGAACCATGTGAAATCGCTGTTGCCAGAGGTCAAAAACAGGTGGCGATTAGCAACTTCCTATGCCCAACCCTTCCATCCATTCTAGGAGAACCAGGATGGAATCCTTACTCTTTAAGATTCTCTCTTGGTTTGAGTTGCTTGAACTGTCTGAACAGTTGAACACCCTTTCAAGTCCAGAGCTGGAGGAGCACCTCATTTGGGTGGGGTATAACTCCAAAACATAGTTAAAATTCAGGCTGGTTCTGCTCAAGTTCAGGCTGATTTGGCTCAAGCAGCATTTTCTTTCTCAGAGACTGAGTCAGAGAGGCATGCTGAAGACCAAAGCACAACCCCAGTGAGGACAAAACGTTGTCCTTTACCACTAAATACTTTTTTGGGGGTACAGTATTATCTTTTTTTATTTCCTTTTGGTATATAGTATCAAAAGAAAGCAATTTTAAAAGAAGGGTCTGGTTTTTCTGTTTTGTTTACTTATTTTTGATGCTATCCTTGCTACCTATGAGGAAATGCCATCAATGACTGTACATGATATTTACAAGTCTTTGTTAATGTTATTTCAACCTTGGAAACCAGGAAGTGCTGAGGCTTGAGTCAGAGCCAGGAGCTACTCCTTGCCTTTCTGGGCCTTGGTATTCTTATTGTGCTCTCACTGGCCCATGGATGTGCGTCTGCCAGGTCCAGCTGTGCATGCTCCAGGAGTTGGTGCCCAGGTGCTGTGTTCCTAATTTCATCCTCAGCACAGTGCCCCAAATGGACTAGATCTTCAATTGAAAAATAGTGTTTCTGTGGCCCTAACATAAATTGTCTCCCCTTTTTGTTAATTACTGTCATCCCATCATAATCTTGCAGAGATCTTCACGTGTCTTTGACTCTCAGGACAACTTTGTGAAAATGATACAGCATGTATGATTACCTGAACTTTTAGGTGAGAAATAGAGGTTCAGAGAAGTGGAATACAAAGCAGAAACTACATTTCTAGGGAATTCCCTGGTGATCAAGTGGTTAAGAATTGGTGCTTTCACTGCAATGAGTCTGGGTTCAATCTCTGGTTGGGGAACTAAGATCTCACAAGCTGTGTTGTACTGTCAAAAATGAGAAAAAGAAAAAAAGAAAAGAAAAGAAACTACATTTCTACTCTTCTTACTTATTAGAGCCAGAAAACCAGGCTCAGTTGAGTACTATTTTGAGACGATCAGATCCCAGTTAGAAACAAATATTTGAGCTCTTGTCTAGTTTTTATAGTGACTCTTCATACAAAACTTTGAATTGATTGGAACTTTTCACCCTTGTAATGAATTACATTAATCACAAACTGGTAAATTAGGGAATAGATCTTATTAGCAATAAATTATAATTGATCAATGTTCCCTATGACCAGGTAACATTATTTTATAGCTGAGTTAAACTAAAGAAGTTAATTCAGCCTTACTTAAGCAATCAGGTTTATGAAGATGAAAATGTAAACTCTTAAAGTTCTCAGTCCTGAATTTAGTGAAGATTTAAAAGTGTATCACCTACTGTATGGCAAATGTTTGTAAAACTCATTCTCTTTTTCTTATATATTATAGATCTTTCCATATTTAAATTGCTGTTTCATTTACTAGTTTCTGACTCTTCCAATATTTTGTTATTCAAATTCTCAATTTTTATGAGACAATTTTGAAATGCTACAGAGAAAAAAGGGAACTTCATCACCCTGACTTTGCATCGGAGACCATTTCCCCTTTCGCCCTCCAGCCAAAAACCTCTAATAAACAAAACACTATATCTCTTGTGTATAGCAACAAAGAGAAAAACATCCAGGAAATTTGGAGACACTGAGATTCGAAAGACAGATAAGACTGTTTCTGTTCCTACCCTCCAAAAGTAAGGATTGTTTGTGTATTTTCACCAGCTTACCTAAATACTACTAAGCAAAAAAGATAATGAAGTATTACCAATTGGATGAAATGAAATGAAATGAAATGAATCAATTAGATTAAATGACAAGGAAGTAGATCATGACCCAAATTATACTGGTAAAAATGCAAGGGCTTAAAGGCCTCAACTACATTGTGGTTTTTGTTGTTTTTTTTTTTTTCAGTATATAGTATGAAGAGAAAACAATTTTAAAAGAAGGGCCTGGTTTTTCTGTTTTGCTTCCTTATTTTTGATGCGTCATCCTTGCAACCTATGAGGAAATACCATCAATGACTACATGCTATTTCCAACAGCTACATCAAGTATTTGTTCAATATTTAGATTTACCTGTGATCTTCCTAAGATGGTCATTTTGAATAGGACTCCTTAAAAGATGCAACTGAATGTTCAGACACCTGGATACAGATGTCAAACTAGAGTATGGACGCATGCCTGATGTCTTAGTTATCAGGAAAAGATTCTGGAATAAAGAGTAAGAAGTTCTCCACCCTGTTTTAAACCACTGTCTCTCTATGCCTCCAATTCCTGTTCTATAAAGTGTTGTTTGTATTACACACTCTCTAGACTCTAAAGGCACTCATGATTTACTGTATGAAAATAGATGATAAAAAATCTCTTCACATTATCCACTAAAAGACTTGAACATTTTTCTGAAAAATTATTTTCAGTATTCTATTCTATATAGGTAATAAGTTATTTCTTTACTAAACATTTCTATTCAATGCAGAACATTTGGGCAGACCTGGTTTATAACTTTTAGACCTCACCTATATCAAGAATTTTATTTATTTGTTTCTACTGTTTTATGCTGTTTAAAAGTATTTGAAAGAAAGACAGATTAAAAACCAAAATCAAACAGACAAATAAACAAAATGCACTAAATCCTTGTGTGATAGAATTGGACTGGAGAAGGGAGAATATGGATGTCCTAGGAAGGGCCAGCTTCCCTGGTGGCTCAGATGGTAAAGACTCTGCCTGCAATGCAGGAGACCTGGATTCAATCTCTGGGTCAGGAAGATCCCTGGAGAAGGAAATGGGAACCCACTCCAGTATTCTTGCCTGGAGAATCCCATGGACAGAGGAGCCTGGTGGGCTACAGTCCATGGGGTTGCGAAGAGTTGGACATGACTGAGCGACTAACACTTCCACCTCTTTCAGGAGGTTATCAGTGGTCACATAATGTATGTGTATGTGTGTTTTAAAGCTCATTTTTGTGGCCCCTAAAAAAATGAAAATTCCGTTTTATCTGAGTTTACAACAGAGATGATCTTTGCCCCTAAAAAAATGAAAATTCCGTTTTATCTGAGTTTACAACAGAGATGATCTTTGTAATGACTAGCCCAAGTGAGATACTTCCCCTTCCCTTGCATCTATTTCCAAAGAGAAAGGAAGGAAGGAAATGAGTGGGGGAGGAAGGAGGCGTAGCTTCCTAAGGACAGAGGCTCCCTAAGAAGAGGTTCTTGATTTCTCTTCTGGCCAAACACCAGGGACCAGCTCCTGGAGGATCAGTGCTTTGGGCACTAAGGTTGCAACAATGAGCAAACCAGACACAAAATCTTGTTTTTATGTAGTGCACATTCAGAGTCTTTAATAAGTAAGTCAGTGTGTTGATCTGGGTGAATTTTGCCCCCAATATCACCCTGTACTGCATCCTCCTAGTAGTAAATATTTTTAAAGTTTTCTCATCTTCTGAAAATAAACACAATGTAGATCCTTCAACAGAACAGAAAAAAAATTATTATCTGGTTTTTGTAATTTTTAAAACTGAAATTTATTGTGTCATGGTTTTCACATGAGAGTTAATTTAGTTAACTATTTTCTTTCTATTAATAAAAGGGTACAACTGTGTTATATTTGAATTCTTCTTTTGAAATGTGTCATTACACTTTATCAATAGTACATGTTGTACAGTCCTTGTAATACTTTTTGATTGTATTCATGGAACTGAAATTTTTTTCCTCCAAAATGATGAGACATAATATTCATGAGATTATAAAATAAGAGCTGGCAGTCACATGTTACATAAATGTTCCTTCCTCTATAAATACTACATGAATGTTACTTTCACTTGCAGAACTCAGGATACCCTGGCCATGATCACTTCCTCTTTACAAACCTCTGGGGCAGTTTTTGCCCTAATAATTCTACATGTCAGCACTCTGGATACTTTTAAAGCTGCAGTGTATGAACATGCTGTCATACTGCCAAATGACACAGAAACACCTGTTTCTCCGGATGAGGCCTTGTTCCTCATGAACAAGAACATAGATATTCTGGAGAAGGCAATTAAGCAGGCAGCTGAGCAGGTATTCTTTTATTTCTGCTAATCATAATTCATAAGACAGGCATGAGAGCTGATGAAGACTGGAGTGTTGAATTGTCTATATACACAGAGAAATAATTTTGATTTAACTTGTTTTGGGCAGGGTGCTCAGATTATCGTGACCCCAGAAGATGCACTTTATGGATGGAAATTTACCAGGGAAACCATTTTCCCTTATCTGGAGAATATCCCAGATCCTCAGGTGAACTGGATTCCATGTCAAGAACCCCACAGGTATTTGAAACATCCTATTTTTAAAAAAATATTTGCTTATTTATTTAGGCTATGCTGGGTCTTTGTTGCGGCATGCAGACTTCTCCAGTTGTGATGCCTGGGCTTCATTGCCCCACAGCATGTGGAGTCTTAGTTCCTTAGATCCCCAACCAGTGATACAACCTGCATCCCCTACACTGGAAGGTGAATTCTTAATCACTGGACCATGAGGGAAGTCCCAGTCATAGTTGTTTGTACAAAGTACTGTGATTCTCTAAAATGCACATGCTTACTACAGAAAATGATGAATCCTAACTGTTAATGTATGTGGTATAAGTTTTATATATATATATATAGAGAGAGACATTCGTTTGATTTTTTTAAATTGTACTTAGATACCATTTAACGATTATTTATAATCTAATATGCTTATTAAATTTGGAGAAATATATGAATATTCATCATTGGGATTAGAAACTAAGGGGAAGACAATCTCATGAATATAAATAGTAAATTAATTTCTGAAGTGGACAGTGGATTGTGTTCGGAAAATATTCCAAGGTCTCTTGTTGGGGTCCTTTAACTGTCCAGAACCTGGTGGTCCAGAGTCGATGATAAGAAAGTGAAAGAGAGAAAGAGGCTGATATTCCCTGGTTTATGCAGAGAACCAATAAAGCCCTTGACACAGGGTTTGCATTGCTCACGAAGGCACCGGGCACCCTCTTGAGGGGGTGAAGGCACAGGGTGCCTTCTTGAGAGGGTCTTAGAAGCCTGGAGAGTGAGCATGACAGGTTTCTATGCTCCAGAGAATTAGCCAGAAAGAGAGAGAAACAAACGACACGAGGACCTAAACTCTGATGGAGCAAAGGTGCTTTAATAATTTTTCTGTGAGTATATATAGGCTGGGATACAAGAAGTTTCTTTCGACTATGATAAAGATCAGAAAACCAAAAGTACAGTAACCGTTACCAAGGGAACAAGGGATTAATAATGGTCACAAGGTCAGGAGACAATCCATATCTCAAGAAAGGGGATTGAGACTAAGCAATTCTGTCATAAAGAGAATGTTTATTAAAGGAGATTCAAGCCTGTCTCACACAATGACCTCAGTTCCTGGGAGCAGCGTGCTGTTCTGCTTAAAAAGAAACAAAGGACTTGTGAGAAACAGCACGTAGGAATCCTCCTGTTAAACATTCCCTGATAATTCCCCCTTATTTATTTATAATATTTGTAAAAAGAGTTCTGACCATTAGAGTTTGTTTAGTTTTAACAATTTTTGCGTGAAGGCAAAGGTAGATGACAAATATAATTGTCAAGACAGTCACCAAAATTACAGTTCCAGACCCAATGCTGTGAGTAATGCTTTGAAACCATCCGCGTGGGTCTAGCCCAGATAATTGATCAGCTAGTTGTTCAGCTAAAGTTTTAAAATTAGTGGAAGAGGGCAGATTGCTGGAGTCTAGCCCCGGTTGGATCCAGGAATTCCCTCAGGATGACGGCATCGGCGATTGAGGGATAGCAAAGGCTGAGAGATTTATTAGATGCTCAATAATAACTGGTTTACACAGGAAAAAAATAAAGTTCTTGACACCGAACTTGCTCTGACCACGGAGGCCGCAGGCGCCCTCTTGAATAGCGGAAGGTGTCTCACTTTAGGCACCTTCTCGAGTGGGTCTTAGAAGCCCAGGCAAATAAGTGGTCGCAGAGGACCCCCTGCGCTCCAAATTATTTTGGCATGAAGGAAGAATAGAAGAGAAAAAGAGGAAAAGGAAACAAGAAAGAATGACACGGGGAGACCAAGCTTCGGTGAGCAAGGCCCATAGCTTTATTTTCAACAGGGGCTTTTATACCCTAAGTTGCACATAGAGGATAATAGGGGATGTGAAATCATGCAAAGTCAGCAATCTTTGATCCTTATCAAAACCAGGGTTTCTTTCCTGCAAATTTATTGTGTACAAATGGTTTAGGTGATCTACATCATCTTCTGGCCAGAAGGCCTATTAACATTTTATGACTCTTGACAAAGGTTTGTCAATCCATAAGACTTATTTTCTCTAAGAGTAATTATTTTAAGGTTTGGTGCCATCCTCCAAAGGTATTAGATAAAGTTGCATTCCTACAGGGCAGAGGTGCAGTGGGTTTACAACAAAGGAAAGAATTTATTACCTTAAGGGTCTAAAGCTGCTAACACCAAGGCCACTACTTATTTTTTCTACATTCCAACTATATTAATTAATACACATTCAAGGATACAATACAGAGTATGTGGAAACTTGGCAGCAAGCATTGGCTCATCAATGAAATCTTTTACTAGTTTTATTCTGACAGTTTCTAACTCTCTGAGAGGCTCTAAGCTATTTGAATACCTTAAGCTTCCCATGCCTCTCGAGGCTGAGAGACTGTAAACAATCGTATGCATAGCTGTAGGAGTCCGGGTAAACTTGTCAGGCGAGTTAGAGAGCTATCTGAGGGGTTTGGATTTAAACACACCTAATGCCCAGGAACTCATTAACTGGAGCTGTAAGTTAACTCTTTATCAGAGAGAGCGAGATGGTGGTGGGAGACAGCCCCCAGTAAAGTCAGAGGTGAGAGCACAAAGCAGTAAAGTAGGCAGACTCTGGTTTTTGGGGGTAGATGCTTGAGAATATCCAGGGGGACTCCTGAGGCTCGATCCTGCCTTTGCATATGCCAAGCCTCCTTTTTCATGACCTTTGCCACAGGTGGAGCTCCTCACGCTGGCTCCCGACAGCAGATTATTGGAAAAGGTTTCAAATATTTCTTTTTGTAATAATTGTACATTCAGAGAGGCATTATCATGTATGCTTTGTAAATGAAATTTGATTTGTTCCCAGTTGTAGGCACTATTATTGAAATGAACAGGAGTAACACAAAATTGAGTAGAATTCCAATCACATTTTAGCATCACCTGTTTTTGTACATCTGTTAATTGATCTCCAACCAATTTGATGGCTGTTTTTAGTTCCTGTATTTCCTCTTGAATATCCTCATCTATCTAAGCCTGAGTGGCCCACCATCTTTAGTCCAATTTTGAATAAAATTATGTGTTTGAATTGAGGTTTGTAAAGCAACATCAGTGACAGCAGCAGTGGTGCAAATAGCTGTTAATCCCAAAATGCCAAAAATCAGCCATCCAATGAATCGTTTAGATCGTCGGAGCAATTTAGTAAATAACCTGGAAGCAAGTCCAGCCATGGGACCTTCTTTCCAGGGACGCTGGAGATTTATTGGTAACCACAGACTACGTCGAGATCGAAGAATCAAAACGGAGTCATTTCGCAAGGAAATAGAGGAGTTAAGACAAGTATATAACTTACAATTTATGCAAGTTTCAGAACGTAAAGTCTTATTGATTGTAAATTTCAATTTACAATTTTGTATAGCTACAACAAAAGTAAGTGGAACACAGGTTTGTATACAATATGGTTGATTATAGCGAAAGAAATAATTGCTATGGCTACGACTGGTCCCTGTGAAATGTCCCGTCCAAGTCCCAAGTTCCTCGGTGCTTGCAGCAAGTTTCCAGATGTCCCATTGTTCAGGCCCAATCTGTTTATCAAGGACGATCCAAGGAAGGGGGGGGGGCACTCCACCGTCAAGCCACCCAAGAAGTCCTCTGTCATGGTAATGCTCCATTGTAGTCTTAGTAACCTTCTATGCTACTTGAGTAACATAATCACACACAGGCTGTTAATATCATCTGAGCAGTTAGATAACCACATACCATCGGGTCCCCAATAGTCAATTGTATGATTAGCCATAAACATTAATTTTCCTAATTTGGCCTGACATTTGTCCCAATGAACAGGAATATATTTAAAGTTCTTATTGGTAAACCCTTTGCATAGTGTTCTTTGTTCTTTCTTTAATTCTTTCCCTAAAGTTTCAGTAGTATAAACATGGTTCATGGACAAAGAAAGGGCAGTAAATAATCCAAGCAATGAGTGGAAGTTCTTTTTTGGAGGCAGGACGAAAGCCCAAGTTTGTTGATTAACATTAATACATAATTGTGTTGGGCCCACGCATAAAGGAAGGATATCATAGCAAGAGAAATGTTAATTAGTCTTCCTTCTTTCTCAGGATGAGACAGCCCCTCCAAGCTCCAAGGAGGGGGCACATATGTGTTGAGTCATTAGCGGATACGATTGGTCCTATATCTGTCCATTCAATAAAAAAGGGGGGTTAGGTGTATAAGCCCAATAAGTGTGATCAATCAAGTCAGCCTGAACAGGGGAAGCAAAAGCAAGCAAAGCAAGCATAGCGGGGGGGAAAAAAAATATATATATATATATATATATATATATATATATATATATATAATTCCAAGGCATTCCCTGTTGAGAAACCAGATTTTCAGCTTGATTAGTAAGGGTTTTTATCTGTCCCCAAGTAGGGAGATGATAAGGTCAATGACGTCGAGTGCGGTGTTTTTTGGAAATTTTTAAAGCTGCCATGGCTTGTATTGAAATTTCTTCTTCCTAGGGTTTTTGTTGTTTCGTCTCTAGTTTGAATGTTGGGGGCCCCCTTACGTTGAATCTTCCGAAGAGGAAGCCATCTGAGTTCGTTGGATCCATCTGGAGAAATAGAAGCATACCCTTTTCCCTGTAAGATTAGTTTCTTAGATTTCCATCGATTAGTTAACCCATCTTGATACCAAATAGGCAAAGGAATGGAAGTGTCCTTCAATGTCTTGAAATGTTTTTCTGCTTTTGTTAAAATATTTCCTTGTGGTAAGTTTAAAAAATTTAAAACAAATAAAGCTATATTAACAATAGTTATAGAAAGAAAGGAAAGCGATAATGATGAAAATATTCCTAGGAAATATTTCAGTCCAAAAGAAAAAAAAATCATCTAGCAATCTGTTTGGGGACTGGTATTTGGCTGTGGTTTTGAATTATTGGGTTGATTGCCTCAACATTTCATGCAAAGATGGGCTCGATAAAGGACAGAAATGGTATGGACCTAACAGAAGCAGAAGATATTAAGAAGAGGTAGCAAGAATACACAGAAGAACTGTACAAAAAAGATCTTCACAACCCAGATAATCACGATGGTGTGATCACTGACTTAGAGCCAGACATCCTGGAATGTGAAGTCAAGTGGACCTTAGGAAACATCACTACGAACAAAGCTAGTGGAGGTGATGGAATTCCAGTTGAGCTATTTCAAATCCTGAAAGATGATGCTGTGAAAGTGCTGCACTCAATATGCCAGCAAATTTGGAAAACTCAGCAGTGGCCACAGGACTGGAAAAGGTCCATTTTCATTCCAATCCCAAAGAAAGGCAATGCCAAAGAATGCTCAAACTACCACACAACTGCACTCATCTCACACGCTAGTAAAGTAATGCTCAAAATTCTCCAAGCCAGGCTTCAGCAATATGTGAACCGTGAACTTCCTGATGTTCAAGCTGGTTTTAGAAAAGGCAGAGGAACCAGAGATCAAATTGCCAACATCCGCTGGATCATGGAAAAAGCAAGAGAGTTCCAGAAAAACATCTATTTCTGCTTTATTGACTATGCCAAGGCCTTTGACTGTGTAGATCACAATAAACTGTGGAAAATTCTGAAAGAGATGGGAATACCAGACCACCTGATCTGCCTCTTGAGAAATTTGTATGTAGGTCAGGAAGCAACAGTTAGAACTAGACATGGAACAACAGACTGGTTCCAAATAGGAAAAGGAGTACGTCAAGGCTGTATATTGTCACCCTGCTTATTTAACTTCTCTGCAGAGTACATCATGAGAAACGCTGGGCTGGAAGAAGCACAAGCTGGAATCAAGATTGCCGGGAGAAATCTCAATAACCTCAGATATGCAGATGACACCACCCTTATGGCAGAAAGTGAAGAGGAACTCAAAAGCCTCTTGATGAAAGTGAAAGTGGAGAGTGAAAAAGTTGGCTTAAAGCTCAACATTCAGAAAACAAAGATCATGGCATCTGGTCCCATCACTTCATGGGAAATAGATGGGGAAACAGTGGAAACAGTGTCAGACTTTATTTTTCTGGGCTCCAAAATCACTACAGATGGTGACTACAGCCATGAAATTAAGAGACGCTTACTCCTTGGAAGGAAAGTTATGACCAACCTAGATAGCATATTCAAAAGCAGAGACATTACTTTGCCAACAAAGGTCAGTCTAGTCAAGGCTATGGTTTTTCCTGTGGTCATGTATGGATGTGAGAGTTGGACTGTGAAGAAGGCTGAGCGCTGAAGAATTGATGCTTTTGAACTGTGGTGTTGGAGAAGACTCTTGAGAGTCCCTTGGACTGCAAGGAGATCCAACTAGTCCATTCTGAAGGAGATCAGCCCTGGGATTTCTTTGGAGGGAATGATGCTAAAGCTGAAACTCCAATACTTTGGCCACCTCATGTGAAGAGTTGACTCATTGGAAAAGACTCTGATGCTGGGAGGGATTGGGGGCAAGAGGAGAAGGGGACGACAGAGGATGAGATGGCTGGATGGCATCACTGACTCGATGGACGTGAGTCTAAGTGAACTCTGGGAGTTGGTGATGGACAGGGAGGCCTGGCGTGCTGCGATTCATGGAGTCGCAAAGAGTTGGACATGACTGAGCGACTGATCTGATCTGATATGATATGGCTGTGGTTTTGAATTTTTGGGTTGATTGCCTCAACCAGTATATACAATTGATAATATACTGTAACTACAAAAAGAAGAAATTATATTTTTGACACTGAATGGCCATGATATTCTTTAGACTCCAGAGAAAACTGATTAAAATAAAATCTTTTTTGAATTTGCAAAATTAGTTCTTCTTACACTTGCAGTTAGGAAAAGGTTAACTTGTTAAAATACTTTTTTAGAGTTCCAATTCTGCCTGGGAAACAAAAACAGGCCTAAGAAAAAACCTAAAGTTAACTCTTATCATGTCCTTGGGATACACAGCCCACTCTATCTAGGACTCCAAATGCTGTCACATTGGATGTAAAATTTTGGCTATAAAATTTTGAGAAATAGTAGGACTGTTAAGCATACCTTGAGGTAACATAATCTACTGAAATCTTTTATGAGGCCCAATATGATTAGGATAAGGGAGAGAGAAAGTGAATCTCTCCTGGTCTAAAGGGTATAAAGGTACATTAAAAAAGCAATCTTGTAAATCAGTAATAATAATGTGCCAATTTTGAGGAATAGTAACAGGTGATGGGATCCCTGGTTGTAAAGCACCCATAGGTTTCACAGATGCATTAACTTTTCTAAGGTCTGTTAAGAGACGCCATTTGTTAGATTTCTTTTTTATAATAAGAATAGGAGAGTTCTAAGGAGAGTAAGATTCCTCAATATGTTTAATTCTAATTGTGTGTCTATAAGTTCTTTGAAAGTAAAAGAAGTCGCTCAGTCGTGTCTGACTCTTTGCGACCCTATAGACTGTAGCCTACCAGGCTCCTCTGTCCATGGGATTTTCCAGGCAAGAGTACTGGAGTGGATTGCCATTTCTTTCTCCAGGGGATCTTCCCAACCCAGGGCTTGAACCCAGTTCTCCTGCATTGTAGACAGATGCTTTACCATCTGAGCCACCAGGGAAGTCCTTAGTAGCCTGTAATTTTCCTTTCATAGGGGGCCATTGCTCTGTCCAAATAGGCTCATCATTTTTCCAAGTTATTTTAATAATTGCTTTGTTTGTTAAATGAGCAGTGGCCCTAAGGGAAAATTTGGAATGTATATCTGAGTTTGCCATAGCATAAGTAAGTCCCTTCCTGTTAGATTAAGGGGTGCATCTATCACATAAGGTCTTAATGTTGCAGGCTGGCCTTTTGGTCCTTCATATGGGTAGATCTGAACATTTTGATAAACTTCTTGTGCTTTGGTTTGAGAAATTTCTGCAGTTTGGCAAGAGATTTTTTGTATAGGCTCCCTCTTGAGGGGGTGAAGGCACAGGGCGCCTTCTCGAAAGGGTCTTAGAAGCCCAGGCAGGAGAGTGAGCGTGACAGGTTTCTATGCTCCAAAGAATTAGCCGGGGAGAGAGAGAGAGCGAGGGAAACAAAAACGACATGGGGACCTAAGCTCTGATGGCACAAACGTGCTTTAATAATTTTTCTGTGAGTATATATAGGCTGGGGTGCAAGAAGTTTTTTCGACTATGATAAAGATCAGAAAACCAAATGTACAGCAACTGTTACCAAGGGAACAAGGGATTAATAATGGTCACAAGGTCAGGAGACAATCCATATCTCAAGAAAGGGGATCGAGACTAAGCAGTTTTGTCATAAGAGAATGTTTACTAAAGGAGATTCAAGCCTGTCTCACATAATGACCTCAGTTCCTGGCAGCAGCGTGCTGTTCCGCTTAAAAAGAAACAAAGGACTTGTGAGAAACAGCACGTAGGAATCCTCCTGTTAAACACCTCCCTGACAGTCTCTATTGATGGTACCAGACTTCAGTTTCATAGTCTCTCTGCTCTAGAATCTGTTTCCCTTTGCAGAAAGACCTGAATCATAAGACTTTATGCTTTGACATTTTGCAGTTTCCTAGGTTCATAAAGCTAAATTTCCTGGGGTAAATTAATTTAGAAAGTTTCCAACATAAAATATTTAATATATATGTATATTAATATATAACTTCTACTATCTACTAAGGCTTGAATTATTGAGGTACAGGTTGCACACTTCTGTACTTCATACTCATTCTTTCTCAACTCTCAGATCCTCTCACCATCTCTTACCCTTTTATACTTTTTTTTTCACTCTGGTACCTCAAATTAAGTTTATTAAACATTCCTCTGCCATGCTTTTGCTGGCGATTATAGAGACCATGCTTTTTGAGGCACTACTGGTAAGTCTGAAGCTTATGTAAGGGTTATCAGAAAACGGCTTTTCTCAGCTCTAAAGAGCTTAACCACAACGAGGAGAATATTGGGTTCCATGACAGTCAGCAGCTCCACTTTCCTGTTCTTCTTGTTCTGAGCTGATGCTCCCCATGGTGTTTGTTGTGGAAGAAAAGGGGTGACAGCTGGACAGTCTTTCTGACTAGAAGTTTTGAGAAGGGGACAATCCATTTATTTTTCATCTCACAGTAGGATTCTGAGATGGATTTCTTAGTTAAAAAAACAACAACAACATATTTTGCCAATGTATGGGCTAGTCAAATATCACAGTAGCTATGAAAACTGGTGAAGGTTGGCATGCTAAGTTGCCTCAGTTGTATCCAACTCTTTCTGACCCCATGGACATTAGCCCACCTCCTCTGTCCATGGGATTCTCCAGGCAAGAATACTGGAGTGGTTTGTCATGCCCTCCTCCAGGGGATCTTCCTGATCGAACCCACATCTCTTATGTCTCTTACATTGGCAGGCTTATTCTTTACCACTAGAGCCACATGATGAAGGTTGGAGGAAAGGTCTATTCCAGGTGGAATAGAGGTATTTACCTCTATTCCTCTTTCATAGCTCTATGAAATAAAGCATTGAAATATCTCTTTCATAGCTCTATGCTACAAAAAAGAAATTTTGAAAGAAAATGGGTTTGCACTGTCATCCAGTGTTCAGTTCAGTTCAATCGCTCAGTCGTGTCTGACTCTTTGCAACCCCATGAATTGCAGCATGCCAGGCCTCCCTGTCCATCACCAACTCCCAGAGTTCACTCAAACTCACATCCATTGAGTCTGTGATGCCATCCAGCCATCTCATCCTCTGTCGTCCCCTTTTCCTCCTGCCCCCAATCCCTCCCAGCATCAGAGTCAACTCTTCACATGAGGTCATCCAGTGTAGTCACATTTAATTCAATGGCAACCCACTCCAGTACTCTTGCCTGGAGAATCCCAGGGATGGAGGAGTCTGTTGGGCTGCCATCTATGGGGTCGCACAGAGTTGGACACGAATGAAGCAACTTAGCAGCAGCAGCAATGCTACTTATTGAGCACCTGCTATATACCAGATACTATTTTAAGAATAGGAGATATAGCACTTATTAAAGCAAAGTCTTTGCCCTTCCCATGGCTTATGAATATTCTTGTATTCATAAGGGGGAAGATAGATGTAAACAAATTCATTTATTATGTAGAATGTCATTTGGAGATAATAATGGGGTGTTGATGGAAGAAAACAAGTACAATCTAAAATTTGACAATCATATTTTATTTGGGACTTTACCAAGGCCTTAAGCTGGGATCCAGTGGCTCAGATACTTCTTTGGACTGTTCCAAAGAGGTAAGGGAGGAGCCAAGATATATAGGGGTTTTTGCAACACCCCCCACCTCCAAGAAAAAACCAAACAAATAAAAGTAAACAAAGTAGTCCAACACCAAAGATTACTGCTAATGGTTAGGACTATGAACTTCTACTTTAGGGGGCTAGGTTCAATCCTGGGTCAAGGAACTAAGATCCTACAAGCCATGCTTCATAGCCAAAACAAAATTCTCCAAACAAAAGAGTGACTCCCAAATGTTTGGCCTAAGCAGTTGAAGACACAAACTTGCCATTTATGGACATAGGGAGTGTTGGTGAACCAATTGGTTCCTCTTGTCCAGGCACTGGAAAGCCAATCTACTGATACAAGGTTGTGGTGAAGGAAAGCTCAGTGTCCAAACCATTAGCCAGACTCATCAAGAAACAAAGGGAGAAAAATCAAATCAATAAAATTAGAAACGAAAATGGAGAGATCACAACAGACAACACAGAAATACAAAGGATCATAAGAGACTATTATCAACAATTATATGCCAATAAAATGGACAACGAGGAAGAAATGGACAAATTCTTAGAAAAGTACAACTTTCCAAAACTCGACCAGGGAGAAATAGAAAACCTTAACAGACCCATCACAAGCATGGAAATTGAAACTGTAATCAAAAATTTTCCAGCAAACAAAAGCCCAGGTCCAGACGGCTTCACAGCTGAATTCTACCAAAAATTTAGAGAAGAGCTAACACCTATCCTGCTCAAACTCTTCCAGAAAATTGCAGAGGAAGGTAAACTTCCAAACTCATTCTATGAGGCCACCATCACCCTAATACCAAAACCTGACAAAGATCCCACAAAAAAAGAAAACTACAGGCCAATATCACTGATGAACATAGATGCAAAAATCCTAAACAAAATTCTAGCAATCAGAATCCAACAACACATTAAAAAGATCATACACCATGACCAAGTGGGCTTTATCCCAGGGATGCAAGGATTCTTCAATATCTGCAAATCAATCAATGTAATACACCACATTAACAAATTGAAAAACAAAAACCATATGATTATCTCAATAGATGCAGAGAAAGCCTTTGACAAAATTCAACATCCATTTATGATAAAAACTCTCCAGAAAGCAGGAATAGAAGGAACATACCTCAACATAATAAAAGCTATATATGACAAACCCACAGCAAACATTATCCTCAATGGTGAAAAATTGAAAGCATTTCCTCTAAAGTCAGAAACAAGACAAGGGTGCCCACTTTCACCATTACTATTCAACATAGTTTTGGAAGTTTTGGCCACAGCAATCAGAGCAGAAAAAGAAATAAAAGGAATCCAAATTGGAAAAGAAGAAGTAAAACTCTCACTATTTGCAGATGACATGATCCTCTACATAGAAAACCCTAAAGACTCCACCAGAAAATTACTAGAACTAATCAATGATTATAGTAAAGTTGCAGGATATAAAATCAACACACAGAAATCCCTTGCATTCCTATACACTAATAATGAGAAAACAGAAAGAGAAATTAAGGAAACAATTCCATTCACCATTGCAACGAAAAGAATAAAATACTTAGGAATATATCTACCTAAAGAAACTAAAGACCTATATATAGAAAACTATAAAACACTGGTGAAAGAAATCAAAGAGGACACTAATAGATGGAGAAATATACCATGTTCATGGATTGGAAGAATCAATATAGTGAAAATGAGTATACTACCCAAAGCAATTTATAGATTCAATGCAATCCCTATCAAGCTACCAACAGTATTCTTCACAGAGCTAGAACAAATAATTTCACAATTTGTATGGAAATACAAAAAACCTCGAATAGCCAAAGCGATCTTGAGAAAGAAAAATGGAACTGGAGGAATCAACCTACCTGACTTCAGGCTCTACTACAAAGCCACAGTTATCAAGACAGTATGGTACTGGCACAAAGACAGAAATATAGATCAATGGAACAAAATAGAAAGCCCAGAGATAAATCCACGCACATATGGACACCTTATCTTTGACAAAGGAGGCAAGAATGTACAATAGATTAAAGACAATCTCTTTAACAAGTGGTGCTGGGAAATCTGGTCAACCACTTGTAAAAGAATGAAACTAGAACACTTTCTAACACCATATACAAAAATAAACTCAAAATGGATTAAAGATCTCAACGTAAGACCAGAAACTATAAAACTCCTAGAGGAGAACATAGGCAAAACACTCTCTGACATACATCACAGCAGGATCCTCTATGACCCACCTCCCAGACTATTGGAAATAAAAGCAAAAATAAACAAATGGGACCTAATTAAACTTAAAAGCTTCTGCACATCAAAGGAAACTATTAGCAAGGTGAAAAGACAGCCTTCAGAATGGGAGAAAATAATAGCAAATGAAGCAACCGACAAACAACTAATCTCAAAAATATACAAGCAACTCCTACAGCTCAACTCCAGAAAAATAAATGACCCAATCAAAAAATGGGCCAAAGATCTAAATAGACATTTCTCCAAAGAAGACATACAGATGGCGAACAAACACATGAAAAGATGCTCAACATCACTCATTATCAGAGAAATGCAAATCAAAACCACTATGAGGTACCATTTCACGCCAGTCAGAATGGCTGCGATCCAAAAGTCTACAAATAATAAATGCTGGAGAGGGTGTGGAGAAAAGGGAACCCTCTTACACTGTTGGTGGGAATGCAAACTAGTACAGCCACTATGGAGAACAGTGTGGAGATTCCTTAAAAAACTGGAAATAGAACTGCCTTATGATCCAGCAATCCCACTGCTGGGCATACACACTGAGGAAACCAGAAGGGAAAGAGACACGTGTACCCCAATGTTCATCGCAGCACTGTTTATAATAGCCAGGACATGGAAGCAACCTAGATGTCCATCAGCAGATGAATGGATAAGAAAGCAGTGGTACATATACACAATGGAGTATTACTCAGCCATTAAAAAGAATACATTTGAATCAGTTCTAATGAGGTGGATGAAACTGGAGCCTATTATACAGAGTGAAGTAAGCCAGAAGGAAAAACACCAATACAGTATACTAACGCATATATATGGAATTTAGAAAGATGGTAACGATAACCCTGTATACGAGACAGCAAAAGAGACACTGATGTATAGAACAGTCTTATGGACTCTGTGGGAGAGGGAGAGGGTGGGAAGATTTGGGAGAATGGCATTGAAACATGTGAAATGTCATGTATGAAATGAGATGCCAGTCCAGGTTCAATGCACGATGCTGGATGCTTGGGGCTGGTGCACTGGGACGACCCAGAGGGATGGTATGGGAAGGGAGGAGGGAGGAGGGTTCAGGATGGGGAGCACATGTATACCTGTGGTGGATTCATTTTGATATTTGGCAAAACTAATACAATTATGTAAGGTTTAAAAAAAAAAAAAAAAGACGAAAAAAAAAAAAAAAGGAAAGCTCAGTGTCCAGCCAAGAATACCAGTGGCTAATGCTCAAAAGAACCAAACTCCCGATGGATTTTAGGGAAGGGTTTTTAAAGGCAAGGTAAGGGAGAGAGTTGCAGGGCATGTGATCAGCTTATGCACAATTCTCTGGTTAACTAATGGAGAGGTAACAGGATGATGTCACAGGGGTTAACATCATCAGTCCTCAGATTCCAGCCAGTCTGGCCGCTACATGCTCATGGCCTTCATGCACTTAGCTTTTTCCATCTGGTGAGGGTTTTAGTGTCTGCAAAACAACTAGGAATGTGTGTCAGACACTGATTTTTATGTCCTCAGGGGAAGGCCTAACATTCTGTGCTCCTGTATGCCTGATCCATTGTTTAAATTGTTACCAGTCCTCCTGGCCCAACTGCTATTTTTTTGTTACTATGTCTTTACATTCTTACAATCATTTATTCTTGAGTTAAATTTTTGTGACCCAGGGGAGGCCTAGGAGACTAAAGTTTTTCTACAAAAAAGAGGCAGGTAGAGGATATGGCAGGGTGGGGGTGGGGTGTGGTAGTCTGTCCTGGTTAGGTGGCCTAGGGTCCTGGTCGGTTACAGGAGCACTGATGGAATAGCAAGTCTGGGATGGAACTATGGAAATCAATTTTGTGCATCTGAAGTTTGAGCTTTAATTTAATAGACATCCAAGTGGAAATGTAACCCTGGCGGATATATATTTGAGTCTGGCATGAAATACAAGGTCAGGGTTGGAGGTAGAAAATCAGGGAGAAAAACATTTTCAAATTAGATTTATTAACATGGATAAGAGTACTTATCAATCCATTCCTTTTCATTTATTCATTCACTCATTCACCCGTGTAACCAGCAAATGTCTAGAGATCTACAGTAAGGAAGCAGAAATGCAGTCATGAGAAAGAGTCATCTGGTGTTTGAATTTAAACTGCCTGTTAAATGCAAGCTCCAGAATACTTGCTGCTGCTAAGTCACTTCAGTCGTGTCTGACTCTGTGTGACCCCATGGACGGCAGCCCACCAGGCTCCCCCGTCCCTGGGATTCCCCAGGCAAGAATACTGGAGTGGGTTGCCATTTCCTTTTCCAGTGCATGCTAGTGAAAAGTGAAAGTGAAGTCGCTCAGTCGTGTCCGACTCTTAGCGACCCCATGGACTGCAGCCTACCAGGCTCCACCATCCATGGGATTTTCCAGGCAAGAGTACCGGAGTGGAGTGCCAGAACACTTAATTGTGTTTTAAAAATCAAAAGTGAATCTTAATCAGATTCTCATTGGTGAGGTCATGAATGTACTTTGCCAGTGGCAGTTCAAATCAGGAACCGTCTATAAATATCTAAGTAAATCTGGGTCCCCCATAATCTCACTTTTTTTTCAAATCACATTGTGCTCAATGAAACACATGTCATAATGTAGTTTATAGGATGGATAAGTAGGTAATTATTTTGAGACATGCTTTTATAGATTTCCTCTTATTTGCTTTCTACAAATAAAGTTCATATTCAAACCTACAAAGCTTTAGGAAATAAAATAAAATATCTATCATCTATAAAAGAATAGTAGTTGCATTTTTAAATATTGATAATCATACTTAGTTTAAAAAAGATATCCTAGCATGGCGCTCACTCTATTCCTTTCACATTTAGTGTGACTATTCTCAAGTAATATTAATTACTTATCAATAAAGCTATGCTGGGCTTCCCCGGTGGCGCTAGTGGTAAAGAATCTGCTGGCCAATGCAGGAGATGTAAAAGTCGTGGGTTCTATTCCTGAACTGGGAAGATCCCCTGGAGGAGGAAATGGCTCCCCATCCAGTATTCGTGCCTGAAGAGCCCCATAGATAGAGGAGCCTGTCAGGCTACAGTCTATGGGGTCGCTAAGAGTCAGACACAACTGACCATCTGAGCACACACAAAGGTGTGCCAACTCCACACTGGTCAGTAATGTTAAAGAGCAAAACTCTTGGTCCTCAGAGGAGGAAGAACTGTCTCAAAGAATGATCTGTTCATAGATGTAACCGCACGTCTGCATATTCTTTATTCTGGGTAAAACAAGAGACCTGTCAAGTACATTTTTTTATGTCCTTAATCATCTACAAACTTTGAAAAAAAAATGTATTTCTATAGTAAGAACAGAAACATTAGTTTCATCATATAAAGTTATTCTGTTCATTGTAAAGACACAGTAGTCAGATTTTTCAATAAGCCATGCAAGCATTCCTTTTTACACTCATTTCAAATCCAAAGATAAGAATTATAGACTATTTTGCATAACTGCTGCATGAGGCCACAGAGTCACAGCTAGAAAGAAAGGCACAAATGGAAAAATCATGTCCCTTCTTTTTTATTCTGCTCTGTCACTTCATTGTCTTGGAATCTCCAGAGTCCAAAGGTCACGGCCCTCAGAGCTGTGGTGCAGCTCTGCTGCTACCATTTCCAGGGGGTTCCAGTGGCGTTCCACCACCCAGATAATAAATGTAGCTTTGGATTGCACCACTAATAAACTGAGACACCCTCGCCTCCACGACCCAGAATGAGAGCTCATTTGCCTATTCCCAAACTACCAAGAACCAAACTCCCCAATACATCTTAAATTCAAGACTTTAGGAGCTGGATTATTGTTGGAAATAATAAAAGAATAAAGTTTCCTTAGAAAAAGAAGAGAAACTTACCTCTAATAGAGAGACAATATTTAACACCAAAATGGCTTCACCTATGGAATGAGTTAGAAGAGAAGAAATCTAATGCTTGAGCCACAGGAAACTTCAGTGTTTAGACTCAGGGCAGAAGAGGAGGAACCAGAAAAGGAGATGGAGAAAAGCACCCAGTGAGTAGGAGAATGAAAGAGTGGGGTCCAATAAGTGGGGTGAAGTGTTGCCAGGAGGAGAGTGTAACTCCATCAGCTGATGCAGAAGTAGTACAAGATAAGGTAAGATGTGGCTGTCATCACTTCACTAGTAGGGGTTTTCACGAGGGATGATAGCAACGAAGCCTGATCTGAGCACTTCCAAAGGGAATGCGAGAATATGGGCTGATCCAGGAAGAGGGCCAGCTCTTTCAGGGAGTTTTGTTGTAAGAGGGACCTAAGAACCTAGGGACCTAAGAAAAAAATAAATTAGAAGGGCATGTGGGGGTCAAGAGAGGTTTTTATTTTATTTATTTTCCACAGATGAGAGGTACCAGTGTATATGTGTGTGTTGATGAAATGATCTCTTGAAGAGATGAAAACTGTTGCTACAGGAGAGTGAATAATGAATTGCTGGAGTAATAGATAGAATTTGGAAAAAAATTCAGGTTTAACTTGTGACTTCTAAATATGATCTCTATCATGTCACATAATTAGTATTTTTTGTGTGTATGTGAGAAAATTCAGACTTAGCTTCACAGCAACTTTAAAGTTTATCATACATGCATATATATGAATATAAGCACTATGTTATGCATTCAGTCTCTGGGATTTATCTATTTATTAGTAACAAGTTTGTACCCTTAAACTACATTTCCCCAATTTCCCACAATCTAACCTCCAATATCCACCATTCTATTTTCTGTATCTACAAGTTTGACTTTAAAAAGTTCCATGTATAAGTGATATCATACAGTATTGGCCTTTCTCTCTTTGACACTGAAATGTTTTAATTAAAATTTCATTTAGATTTGGTCATACACCAGTACAAGCAAGACTCAGCTGCCTGGCCAAGAACAACTCTATCTATGTCGTGGCAAATATGGGTGACAAAAAGCCATGTAATTCCCGTAATACCACTTGTCCTTCTAATGGCCATTATCAATACAACACCAACGTGGTATATGATGCAAAGGGAAAGCTGGTGGCGCGTTACCATAAGGTAAGAGGGGGTGACTGTGTAAAATGGAGCCTCCTTTGAGAAGGGTATATTCTATGTTTAGGAGATAGAGCTTCATTTCCTTATAATACGATGTTTTATTGTTGTTCAGTCGCTAAGTCATGTCCGACTCTTTGCAGCCCCACAGACTGCAGCTTGACAGGCTTCTCTGTCCTTCACTATCACTTGGAATTTGCTCAGACTCATGTCCATTGAGTCTGTGGTGCTATCTAACCATCTCATCCTCTGCCACCCTCTTCTCCTTTTCCTTTCAATCTTTTCCAGCATCAGGGCCTTTTCCAATGATTCATCTCTTTACATCAGATGGCAAAGTATTGGAGCTTCAGTTTCAACATCAGTACTTCCAATGCGTATTCAGGGTTGATTTCCTTTAGAATGGACTGGTTGGATCTCCTTGCAGTCCAAGGGACTCTCAAAGTCTTCTCCAACACCACAGTTCAAAACCATCAATTCTTTGGCTCTTAGCCTTCTTTATGGTCCAACTCTCAAATCCATACATGACTACTGGAAAAACCATAGCTTTGACTAGATGGACCTTTGTCAGCAAAGTAATGTCTCTGCTTTTTAATACACAGTCTAAGTTTGTCATCTAGGTTTGTCAATACAATGTTACCAATATTTTTTTAAAAAGAGCAATAAAAAAAATGACATTTTAGAAGTGTGGATTAAATTGTAGACTGAGATCTGTAAGAAAGGTTTTGTAAATCCAGAATCAAGATAAAGTTTTTGCATATATAAAACAAATAATTTTAATATTGATACAAAGGATACTGAGATGACTGCCATCTGGATACCAGTCAGTTCAGTTCAGTTGCTCAGTCATGTCTGACTCTTTGCGACCCCATGGACTGCAGCAGCCAGGCATTCCTGTCTATCACCAACTCTTGGAGTTTACTCAAACTCAAGTCCATTGAGTCAGTGATGTCATCCAACCATCTCATCCTCTGTCATCCCCTTCTCCTCCTGCCCTCAGTCTTTCCCAGCATCAGGGTGTTTTCAAATGAGTCAGTTCTTTACATCAGGTGGCTGAAGTATTAGAGTTTCAGCTTCAACACCAGTCCTTCCAATGAATAGTCAGGACTGATTTCCTGTAAGATGGACTGGTTGAATCTCCTTGCAGTCCAAGGGACTCTCAAGAGTCTTCTCTGACACCACAGTTCAAAATCATCAACTCTTTGGCACTCAGCTTTCTTGATAGTCCAACTCTCACATCAATACATGACTACTGGAAGAACCATAGCCTTGACTAGACGGACCTTTGTTGGCAAAGTAATGTCTCTGCTTTTTAATATGCTGTCTAGGTTGGTTACAACTTTTCTTCCAAGGAGTAAGCGTCTTTTAATTTCATGGCTGCAGTCTCCATCTGCAGTGATTTTGGAGCCCCCCAAAATAAAGTCAACCACTGTTTCCCAGTCTATTTACAATGAAGCGATGGGACCAGATGCCAAGATCTTAAATTTCTAAATGTTGAACTTTAAGCCAACTTTTTCACTTTCCTCTTTCACTTTCATCAAGAGGCTCTTTAGTTCCTCTTCGCTTTCTGCCATAAGGGTGGTGTCATCTGCATATCTGAAGTTATTGACATTTCTCCTGGCAATCTTGATTCCAGCTTGTGCTTCATCCAGCCCAGCATTTCTCATGATGTACTCTGCATATAAGTTAAATAAGCAGGGTGACAATATACAGCCTTGAGGTACTCCTTTTCCTATTTGGAACCAGTCTGTTGTTCCATGTCCAGTTCTAACTGTTGCTTCCTGACCTGGATACCATTTAACACTAAAATGATAAAAGATGTTTTCATATTGTATGAATTAGTTTCACAGAAGCTAATTTCTTTGCTTTCTATCAAGTTACAAAACTGATCTTTCTTTTTTAGATTCTATACCAGTTGATTTAATTATCCTTTTATTGATTTAAGGTCAAATTATAAAATTTTTACTTTAAAATCTGAGTAAAATAACCTGAAGGAATAAAATAACTTAATGTCATAATTTTGTACCAAGTTGGGCAGGGAGAGAGATTGACCTTTTACATGAATATGGGGTGTGCAGGTCAGTGTGAATGTCCCTTTTCCTGTCCCATATTCTTTTTTCTAATCATCTTATATTTGAACCACAGAATCTTCTGAGTGGAGAAATTATCTCCTGGAAGTCCTAGGTAAAAAATAAATTTTAGTCAAGAAGAAAGATATGGCATCAATGATTTTCAAATGTTTTTGATCACATACCTATATGGAAAAAAAATTAACACGAGTCCTTAAAAATATGTTTATATTTATTTATGCATTTATTTGTGTGTTTATAAATAAGACCCAAAACTTTCAAAGAGTTTTCTATGTGATCTTGTGGGTCTGACAACTTGTTTTCAATTGTAATTAAACTTTTATGTTCTCACAAATGTGTCTCAAATTGGGAATAGGAATGTCATTTTTGTTATTTTGGAGACTGTGTTTACATTGTTAGTATCATTTTAAAGGCTAATTTTGCAGCTACTCTTCTATTCTGTAAGTGTTTACCTAGTTAAACTGATAACATAGTTGATCAATCCACTTAACCAGACCCAGTAAATGGCAGGATGGCACAGTGTACAGGATGTGGGCAGCTAGTGAGGACCTGAGTCATCCTAAAGTGAGAAGCTCTCACTCTTCCATCAGGGTACCTCAGAACAGTTCGTGACCCATATCCTCTGACATATGGATCTGATAAGAGAACTTTGTCGACTGATTCTTAAAATGCTAGTAAATTTCAATTACAAATTTTTTAGATCAAAAATAAACTTTGAGAGGAGTTTTAATAATCTTGCTTCCAACTCTCAGCTTTTCCTGCTTTGCAAATGATTTTATTAAGCTATTGATCCTGATTATCAAATTAGACTAGGTTTGTTTCTCAAGCTGACTTGGAAGAAATCAGAATGAAATAAAACATCTATGTTTAACAACACTTTTCAAAACTGGGTAACAGTCCCTGAGATTACTTTGGAAGGGACATGGTGAAGAGGGATGGGGCCTCCCTCACCTGCTTAATAGATATTTATTGTGTATCTATTACATTTCTGCTTCTCTGGTGACTCAGTGGTAAAGAATCCACCCACCAATGCAGGAGACTTGGGTTCAATCCCTGGGTCAGGAGGATCCCCTGGAGAAGGAAAAGACAACCAACTCCAGTATTCTTTTCTGGGAAATCCCATGGACAGAGGAGCCTGGTGGGCTACAGTCCATGGGGTTGCAGAGAATTGGACACAACTCAGCGACTAAACAACAACAACAATTTTATTTTTAGGTATCAGGGACTTAAAGAATAGTGATGTATATCTTCAGCTTTCAAGAAGCACATATTGTTTGCAATTCATGGGGAGCTATTTGGCCCCTAATTGAGAGAGGGAGGGAGGTAAGGAGGGATAGGAGTGGGGAGAGAGAAAGAAAAGGAGAGCAAGAGAGACAGAGAGAGAGAAACTATATTTCTCCATATTTTTCTTTGAAAATTAGCTTCCAATCACAGTGGCATTCACCTTCTATATATTTCCCACTGTTAAGCAGGTAATTACTAACTTGGAGGGTCTTCATGTGTCATCTCTTCAATAAATAAGGCTTTTCTGGTTTTATCCTGTGTGTTTGTTACAGTACCACCTCTACCGTGAGATTCAGTTTGATGTCCCCGAAAAGCCAGAGTTGGTGACTTTCAACACCACCTTTGGAAAATTTGGCATTTTCACGTGCTTTGATATTCTCTTCCATGATCCTGCTGTGACCCTGGTGAAAGATTCCCACGTGGACACCATATTGTTTCCCACAGCTTGGATGAACGTTTTGCCCTTTATGACAGCTATTGAATTTCATTCGGCGTGGGCAATGGGAATGAGAGTTAATCTTCTTGCAGCAAACACACATAATGTCAGCCTAAAAATGACAGGTAATCCCTGACCAGATGAGGTTTGCAGATTATATTTCTAAATGGGGAGAAACTCATGCTTTGGATACGACCAGTTGTAATTTTTTTTAGTCCTTTGTTGGGACTTCTCACTAAGCTTGTATTCATTCACCAAAAAAAAAGAAGAAGAAAAGAACAGCTACTGTTGGTCATAATAGCTATGTCTGTGTTAAGACTTTTATGTGTATTATTTCATTTATCCTCACAACTCTATGTGTGGGCTGAGTATTATCAATCTGGTTTTATGGATTAGAAAACTGATACACACAAAAACGCAAGTAACCTGCTAAAGGCATCAGCTAGTAGGTAGCAAGAGCTTCCTTGGTAGCTCAGTGGTAATATGCCTGCAATGCAGAGACCTGGATTTGACACCTGGGTTGGGAAGATCCCCTGGAGGAGGGCATAAAAACCCACTCCAGTACTCTTGCCTGGAGAATTCCATGGATAGAGGAGCCTGGTGGTCTACAGTCCATGGCATCTCACAGAGTCAGACGTGCCTGAAGTGACTACTCAGCAGCAGTATGTAGCAAAGTAGGAAACTAAACAAGATGTGCTCTAAAACTGGTGAAGGCAGAGCAGTGTATTATTGACATGTTGCTGTACAATAAATTACTCAAAAAGTAAAAAGTGGAAGTGGCTTAAAACCACAAACGTTTGTTATCTCACAGTTTGTGTTGGTCAGGAACTTGGGAGTAGCTTGGGTGGTCATGGCTCAGGCCATCTCTTCAGGTTACATCAAGGTTTTGCCTGGGCTAAAAGTCACTTGAAGACTTGACTGGGGCTGGCAGGTCTGGTTTCAGGATGGCTCATTCATATGGCTCTTGGTAGGGTTCCTCTCTTTTTCAGTGGCTGTTGACAGGAGACTTTCATTTCTTGTCACGTGGGCCTCTCCATAGGGCTATGTGATGTATCCTCATGATATAGCAGTTGACTTTCTCCAGAGCTAGTAATGAGAGAAAGATGGAGAGAGACAGGGGAAAGCTACACAGCTTTTTATGACGTTTCTACCATCATTTCTACCACGTTATATTCATTAGGAGTATGTCACTAAGCCAAGCCCACACTGAAGGTAAAACAAATTAGATCCACCCATTGGAGAGAGGAATGAAGAAGAAATTTTGGACATATTTGAAAACCACCACAATGGAGAACAGGAGGGACTGTTCTTTTATATTACCTTCCTTACCTCTCAAAGTGCTAGTGGTAAAGAACCTGCCTGCCAACGCAGGAGACGTAGGAGATGCCAGTTCTATCCCCAGGTTGGGAAGATCCCCTGGAGGAGGAAATGGCAACCCATTGCAATATTGTTGCCTGGAGAATCCCATGGACAGAGGAGCCTGGTGGCCTATAGCCTGTAAGATCTCAGAGGATCAGACACTATTGTAAAGACTTAGCATGCACATCTCAGACACTTCAGTGATTCAGTGGTTTTAATATTTGGCTTAATTTTCTGTTATGGTAATAAATTATGTTCAAAGTTTATTGAATGAGACCATTGATCATTCAATTTAATCTCCTCCAGTGGAGAATAGGAGAAGTACTTAGGTGTTCAGTGCCTTGTGTTATCTCGTAACTAATCTTGTGACATGACCATATGCTCAGTTTTGATGGGGAAACTGGGGGGTGTTGGGTTTGTTTTTTGTTTTTTATAAAGACTTGTCTTCCATTCACAGGCAGTGGTATCTATGCACCACACTCTCCCAAAGTCTACCATCATGATATGGAAACAGAGTCAGGAAAGATCCTCTTTGCAGAGGTGGATTCCCATCCCCGAAACTCCTCGACCTACCCACCAGCCATGAATTGGAGTGCCTACGCCACCTCCATCACACCCTTTCCAGGACCTAAAAATTCCTTCAGGGGATTTATTTCCCGTGATGAGTTCAACTTTACAAAACTCTCTGAAAGTGCAGCAAACCTTACAGTCTGTCAAAAAGAGCTCTGCTGTCATTTAAGCTACAGAATGTTAGCAAAGGAGGGGGATGAAGTGTATGTTCTAGGAGCTTTTGCAGGACTTCATGGGAGAAGGAGAAGAGAATATTGGCAGGTAATCTCAAGTGAAAACGAGTGTTTGGGTGTGAGTAAATTCCCGGGTTAACTTTTCATATTTGTCCCAGGGAATCAAGTGCTTTTTCTTGGCTTGACTCCATGCATTGCCAGCATCACACACATACGCTTTGGGATTAATCATATGATATTTGCAGGGGAGCTAAGTATCATCTGATTGCTTGCTTTGAACACATTAAAATATTAACCTGATTTTCTAATTGACTAATGAACTAGCTTGCATATTTAAGTGGCTTCCTTAAGTAATTTTGCTGACATATCTAAATATAAAGTCTTATTTTAACTTTTAAAACTACCAATAAGTAGGGATATCATTTTTATTTTAACTGCTCTTGTAACCATATTCCTAGTCATTTCCTGCCCTTCCAATGACAAATTTTAAAGTGCACATTTTTTGTATCGTGATGGCTATGCATTTGTATTTTATTATTATACTCTGTGCCTCATTGCTTTCTTCTAAGGAAACAGATATGAAAAAAAAAAAGGTCAAAATTCTAACCATCCTTTTGACTTTAGTATTTCTGTTGCCCAAAGAGTTCCACTTTCTTGGACCAAATGCCATTATCTGACATGCCAGATGAATGGTTTATATCTGATACCAGTTCAAGCTTGTACTGCTCACTGTGGGACAGGCCAATAAATTGAGATATGAGTTGTGGCAAGGAACAGTGACCTTATTTGGAAAGCCAGCAGACTGAGGTGGTGGACTAGTGTCCCAAAGAACCATCTTTCCGGAGGTAGAAGTCAGGCTTCTTCTATATTGAAAGGGAAAAAGGTAAAGTCCTGGTTCCAGTCAGACTCTGGAAGGGAAATGTACATTTTTTTCTTCTTGTAGTCATTCATAAGTGGACCTAGTCTAGATATTCCCTATAAGCTAAACAAAAGTATTTTAGCTTATTGCATGAAAGGCACTATTCTCAGAGACAGTTCATTATGTATAATTTAAGCTTATAGACAACCTCCATTTAAGCTTCCAGGTGACACAGTGGTAAAGTATCCACCTGGCAATGCAGGAGATGTCTGAGACTTAGGAAGATCCCCTGGAGGAGGAATTGACAACCCACTCCAGTAATATTGCCTGGAAAATTCCATGGACAGAGAAGCCTGGCAGGCTACAGTCCAAGGAGTTGCAAAGAGTTGGACATGACTGAATAACTGAGTGCACCAATCTCCATTTAGTGATGGACTTATAGCAAAAACAATAGAATACAAAGGTTAAAGTAAAAGAACCAGATCCAATATGGAGTCGGATTTGTTCTTTCCTATTATGAAAATGGCTTCTTTCTTTCAATCCACTGGTTGCCCAGGATGTGTGGGTTGGCTCTTAATCATTTGCCATTTCCAATAAATCAAGTAATTGTGTGATCCGAATCCCTTTAGCAAATGGAGAAAATATTTTCTTTGCTGTAAACTGAGTCAACAGTTCTAGTACAAGTAACTTAGATTCAAGGTGTTGGATTTTATCTGCATCTCTTCTACACAGGTATGCACAATGCTGAAATGCAGATCTACTGATGTGACAACTTGTGGACAGCCAGTAGAAACTGCTTTGACGAGATTTGAAATGTTCTCTCTAAGCGGCACATTTGGAACAGAGTATGTTTTTCCTGAAGTGCTACTTACTAAAATCAAGCTGGCACCTGAAAAATTTGAGGTAGGAGAATTTTAAGAGTTTCTTCATTTTATCTGTTTTTTGAAGTCAAACAAAACAGGCTAAGTTTCTGTTAACCTTTGCTGTGTAACAAACTTCCTCAAAATTTCATGGCTTTACGCAATAACCATTTCTTTAGCCCTGATAGTGTGGTTGGTGCTGTGAACTGGGTGTAACTAAGCTGTTCTACTGGACTAGAAGGGGCTCAGTTGATCTTGGCTGGGCTCATCCATGCATCTGCTGCTAGCAAGTGAGTTGGCTGGAGTTGGTTGGTTTGTGATGGCCATGTCTTGAAATGACTGGAGGCACATCCTGTGGTCCCTTATCTTCCAGAAAGCCTGGGCTTGTCCACATGTTAAATGAAAAAGTCCAAGAGCATGAATAGAGAAAGACACAATAGGCAAGTTATTTTCAAGTCTCTGCTTGGACCATGTTTGCAAGTATTTCATCCACCATAAGCAAGTCACATGACCAATGTAGATTCAAAGGGTGAAGAAATAAATGATGCAGAATTCTCAATGGGAAGAGCTATGAAATCATATTGTAAAGGGTATGGATAAAGGGCCGGGGCGGTTTGTGACCATATTTGTAACTTATAGCAACTAATTCTTATGTGATGACACTTTGTTGGAATAACACAATAAGATACCTAAGGCCTATGAGTCTGAGAAACCATTCATTGCAGAATATTTACCTACAGAGTTTTAGTTTCTTTTTTCTAACATGTGAAGACAAACAGAAAATCAAATATTTATTTCATAAACCATAGTGGTCATAGCTAGTTCATCCACAAATTAAGCTGGTCTCAAATTAAAATTAAGATTCTGCAGGTTGATACCTGCTACTTAGTACATGGTGCATATACACACATGTGCATACACACACCCCACAAGTTTGGAATTTAATGTCTTCATCGAACTGTGACAAATGGTGGCAGAGTTTTAGAAACTAAAATGGAATCACTGCATTTTTTGTTTTTACAAAAGAAAAATAGGATCTACGCTAATTAGTCCAAAGCATCAAGCAAGGGAATCTTTAAAATTGCAGACTGCTTATGATAATATATCTGTGTCTGCTTGTATTATCAGATTGGAATATGTCATATTTTGTAAAAATGTTTAATTCTGTGACACCAACAGTTTAACATACAGTGCAGCCTTAAGGCTGGGAAACTCAGGGAACTGGAATCCTTGGCTGCCATAGAACCCAGTAAGGCAGAGAATCTCAGGAACACATTGAGGCTGGAACAAAAGCTTTGGTGCCACCTGTAGAAAACCATGATCAGATCTGATGTAAGAGATCTGGAACTGAAATCCAATTGTTAAAAGTTGATAGCCTGGCACAAACATGTGTCGATAAGTTGAAATTATCTGCAAATTCAAGGAAGTGAAAGAAGGGAGGGTAGGGTTCACTCAGGTAAGCTTAGGAAGACATGGGATCTAGTGGTATGTGTGCACTGTATCTTGCAAGCCTTGCCATTCATTTCATTTTTTAATTACAGTATAATTATTTTACAATGGTGTGTTAGTTGCTGCTGTACAACGAAGTGAATCAGCTATATGTATACATATATCCCCTCCCTCTTGGATCTCCCTTGTCACCACTCATCCCACCTAGCTAAGCCTTGCCATTTCAACTGAGCACACAATCTAATTTTCTGGGTACTATTTTGAAAAATTTTCCCCATGCCATGTACTCTTAGACTTGTATCTCTTTGAGGAATTACTCCAAAAGAGGACAGAACATTTATCTCACAGAAGAGTCTCATCCATGGGAGAAAGACAAAAAACTGTTGGCGTTTTCCGGATCACGTTAAAGTTCCAAAGTCTGAGATGCCATGTGACTATCACTCTGAACCACATCAATATACTTGAAGAAGCAGGTGGTGCTAGTTGATGAGAATTTTAAACTTTTCCTCACAAATGGTTTCAGGCAGTAGGAAACAATGAGAGAATAAAACAAAATAGTAACTGGTTAAGCACTTAACTCGATACTGTTTGTTGATCTCAACTCAAAATTCTCAGAATTAGTCATGCTACCTCCCATCCTTGGACACTGGCCCTTTATTTTTGGATAGAAGGAGGAAGGAGAGGGAGGGATTGTATCTACCCTGGCTCAGATGGTAAAGCATCTGCCTGCAATGTGGGAGACCCAGGTTCCATCCCTGGGTCAGGAAGATCACCTGGAGAAGGGAATGGCAATCCACTCCAGCACTCTTGCCTGGAAAATCCCATGGACGGAGGAGCCTGATAGGCTACAGTCCATGGGGTCACAAAGAGTCGGACATGACTGACTTCACTCTTTAAATTTAGCACTTACAGAGACTCCCCTGGCAGTCCAGTGGTTAAGACTTTGCACTTCGAATGAAGGGGACATGGGTTTGATCCCTGATCAGGGAAGTAAGATCTTGCATGCTACATGGTATGGCCAAAAATGATACTAAATAAATTAGGCACTTACATTATATTTATCATTTGGGGCATATCTCATCTACTGCAGCTCATTTGCAAAAGGAAGAAATGAGATACACTGTGTGTTGACTCCTCAGAGCAATAAAAGAGGCATTTGTCTGCTGGCAAGCAGGGGTTTGGTATAACAGTTCCTTGGAGGATGTTTCCTAGTTAGGGTACTGGTTTTCGTTTCACAAGTGTAGATTCTCTGTGGCATGACTTTCCCTGAAGTTCATCAGGTTCTAAGGAACAGACACTAAGTAAACACATAAGATAGACAAAAGGAAGAACCAACTAACCAAACGAACAGTAAAAAAAAAAATATATATATATATATCAATGATCAAGAATTTTATTTTTTAGTTATTCTTTCGCTGGAAACTTTGCAGATCATGTTAACTTGCTGATCTGTTAACTTGCTGTTTCTAGAGATATCAGTTCTAAAACCATAGATGATAAGAGTTTTATAAGAGTCACACCAACCGTGTTTTCCTGAGTGTTTCCCCAGTTTCCCTGGTTATGGACTCTCCATTAACATACATTTTACACATTATCTTGAAGATCACTTCTGCAGAGATTTCAACACATTTACTTCTTATCTTTTCCCCACCCCTAGTCCTAGCTAAGAGAATGAAGTGTTACTAACCACGACTCTGGGAAATATTGCTTTACTATTTGGCTCAGATGGTAAAGCGTCTGTCTACAATGCGGGAGACCTGGGTTCAAGTCCTGGGTTGGGAAGATCCCCTGGAGAAGGAAATGGCAATTCACTCCAGTACTATTGCCTGGAAAATCCCATGGACAGAGGAGCCTGGTAGGCTACAGTCCATGGGGTCGAAAAGAGTTGGACACGACTGAGCGACTTCACTTTCACTTTTTCACTGGTATATTATCAGAAGTCTGGTCTCGGAAACTAATTATATAAGTTTGTGCAAGTCAGTTCACCTCTGAATTTGCTACCTATAAAGTGGGGGAATATCTTCCTCACTGATTTGGGAATGCATGTGAAAGCACTTGTACAGTGAAGCATTGTACTAGTATCAGGATGTATTTTTAGTTAGTTACCTCAGAAGGTTTCCCTAGTTAACCATTTATCAACAACTAGAGGAAAATGTTGCCAGAATTAGGCCACATGTACTGAACATTGTGTAAGTATAGGTCAATGTGCAGACAGACTGGAGGAGTAAGAGACCAGGTCCCATTGTAAATCAGAGTCTCTGGGGGTGAGACCTGTATTTTTCCATAGTCCCACATTTTGGTGGGTTGCTTGATTGATTTGATTTTGGTGGGTAAGAACTACCAGTGTAAGAGAATAATCAAAAAGATCAAATTATATTGAGTATATACTACTTAGGAGGTCAATTAATTATACAGTATATTTTAGGAAAATTTGTAACAGGAAACTAGTAAAAATGCTAAGTTCTAGCTAGAACCTAAGAGACAATCACTGATATGGAAAAGTTAATCCCAAGGAAGTTAACATAGACACGATTTTACTATATTAATGAAAAGTCACAAGAAAACTAAATATTTGTGTTTAACTTGTTTCAAACTTTCACCCAACTATAATTTGAAATATACCTTTGGTATTTCATTTTTGTTCCTTTAACGAACAATTTAGTAAACAAGGAACAATTTAGAAACAATGAAAACTAACTACCAACAGTTTGTGCATTTGACAGCTTGTTAGTGAGCTGTGTTTTTATGTTTATGTGTCACCACAGTAATTATCTTTGAGGATATTTAGCTATTTTCTACTTCTAGTTATGAAGCATCTAATTTCTTACCCTCTAAGTTCTTCCCCCATCCAAATTGTCCTTTCCACAACTGATAAATTCATTTTCTTTATTCTTGTTCTGTTGTCTATTTGTGTTTCTTCTTGTTCCATTATTTTCCATACATTACTCCCTTACAGAGAAGCCTCTGTGACTTCACAATTTTTGCATATCTAATCCTTGCTCTTCTTTTAGATCATATGGTTTAGTCTTCTCTTCATTAACCTTCAACTAGTGATGCACTATAAATTGTAACAAGCCACTCTCTAAGGGAGAAACAAAGCTCTGATTTGTGGGATTTGCCAATTATCATGGTATAAATACTCTTACCATGATCAATTTCAAGAACAGCCATGCTTAACAACCAGCTGTCAAAGTTCCTGGAGATTTAACAGTCTGTTGTTGTGAGCTTACATACCACTGCACTGGTCTCTGAAACTAATTATGCAAGTTTGTGCAAGTCAGTTAACCTCTGAATTTCCTACCTATAAAATGGGGAGAATATCTCACTGCTTCTAACCAAATGGCAATGAGAAAGCATGCACGTTGTTTAGCACACTGTGAGTCTGGGGAAGGCCACCCACCTCACCCCTCCCAGCCCCTGCCACACACACATTTTTATTTATTTATTTTAATTTTTTAAATTTTATTTTATTTTTAAACTTTACATAATTGTATTAGTTTTGCCAAATATCAAAGTGAATCCACCACAGGTATACATGTGTTCCCCATCCTGAACCCTCCTCCCTCCTCCCTCCCCATACCATCCCTCTGGGTCGTCCCAGTGCACTAGCCCCAAGCATCCAGTATCGTGCATCGAACCTGGACTGGCATCTCATTTCATACATGATATTTTACATGTTTCAATGCCATTCTCCCAAATCTTCCCACCCTCTCCCTCTCCCATAGAGTCCATAAGACTGTTCTATACATCAGTGTCTCTTTTGCTGTCTCGTACACAGGGTTATTGTTACCATCTTTCTAAATTCTATATATATGCGTTAGTATACTGTATTGGCCTATTATACAGAGTGAAGTAAGCCAGAAGGAAAAACATATTTGTTTTAGAATGAGCCTTTGCTGCTTGATTTCCATTTGGCACAGTCTTCCATAATATAACCCCAGGGAGAAACTCCCAACTGCTCCTCCTTGTAGCAAGTTGTTTCCCAATTTGGGAAGCTGACCAGTTCAGCTATTCCCTCTCAGACTTCCTAAGCACATACCTGCTTCTCTTGCCAAGATACTATTATACTGATTTCTCTCTTTATATTTGGAATCTGCTCAGTTTTACCATTAACTTTTAAGCTTCTTGAGGGAAGAGTGCTATCTGTACTCTTCTGGCTCCTGGTTATCCTGAATATAATTGGACTCGATAAATTTTTGCTACTGATGATTTCTGACTCTGTTAAAGGTTGTGTTACATTTGATTGTGTAAACTCAATTATTGAACCTTATAGAAAGGCTCTAGTCTTCCTTACATATAAAATAGCTGTCCCCTACCCTTCCCACCTGCTCCCCAAGCCCTGGCCCCAGGCCCTTTTCCTAGTAACCTACTTGATCAACTGTGATATCTAGGATGGTTTCAGAATCATGAGTCTGCTTGTAATGTATATTTTAATTAAGTTGGCTATACTCTTCCCACTTTTTCTTTAGGTACTAGAAGATGGGCGTTTGGTAAACAAGAATGGATTATCTGAGCCTGTCCTAACAGTGTCGCTCTTTGGGAGATGGTACACCAAGGACGCACATTCCATCTCAGGCGGGACCAGCAACTCAGCAACAGCGTACCTGATGATTCCCACATTATTAATGATCATAACCTTGCGGGATGCTGTGATGGTGTAGAACATTGCTTTATCATATTCATTGATTCTTCTCAGATTTACTAAGAAATATTGAATGACTAGCTCACTAGTATAGATCAATGATTTCCAAATATTTTTTCTTCATCAAGGATTATTTTTAAGGGCTACAGTAATTTTGCCTTTTTTATTTGGCTATGCTGAAATGTCACAGTATGGTATAATGGTATGATTGATGTTTGGGCCAGATGGATGTGGATCAAATTCTGGCTCCAGCCTTGTTTGCCATATAATATGTGTCTACTTGTGTGTCTGTTAGCAGGAGCAGAAGAGATTCAGGGACATTTTAAATGTAATGATGGCCTTGGAAGAGAGCAGTACTGATGGGAATGAGGGGAACTGAGAGATTTATGACTGAATTCCATTTGACATTAAAGACAATTTGAATTTATTCAGTTTTCTGTGCTAATGATTGTGGGGGTGATTTGCTTTCTAATCAGATGGAAACAAACCCATTGGAATTCCACTGGAAACATAAACTCCAATGTTTAAGTTTATCTTAACAAAAAAGTTGTTTTGAGATGTTCTAGAAAAACTAATACCCAGTCCAGTTTCTTGGGTAGTCATAGCTCCAAATAGTCCTACTTAATGGCTATGGTTTAATTTAAAGTCACAAATACCATAAAACAAAGACCATGACAGTTAATAGTAACACTATTTTCAACATTGAGTAGTCTGTTTTTAGTGATGGGGAATGTACATGTATGTAAATATTCCAAAATCATCAAAACTGTATGCTCTTTTATCTCTTCATAAAATATAGACCATTTCAGATTTGTCAATTTTGCTTGAGGAAGTTAGACATTATGCAATGGTTTTGTGGTGTGCTTTATGATGCATGCACAATCATATTTCACTTTCAGAAGTTTCAGTGTTGACTGGTAGTCAGCCTCTGAAGTTAAACTCACTGGTTGGAGAAAGATATAAACAAGGATTTCCTCACAGATTCTAAGGGACAGTTCTTCCCCTGATTCACATTTAGAGTTGTCAGCTATAGTAGAATTCATTAAAAGCAAAAGCAAAAATGAAAAACAAATAGCACCAGTCCCAAGGAAAACTAAGAGCACTTAACTGTAAAATTGTTTGCATTACAATGTTTTAATCCGTATCTCATCAGTGGTTTTCACATGCACATTTTATTTACCAAACAACTCAAGTGTAGTTTCATTTGGCCTTGATTCAGGGAAATGTACCTGAATCATTTTAAACAATTTTTTAATAATCAATTTAAATATTTTAAATAAAATGTGCATGTGAAAAAAAATTAAAGTACTAAGAATGGATTAAATTTAATTAAAAAAATTAAATTACTAAGAATGGATGCCCCAGATGGATGTCTGTCTGTATTTGGGACATGACAGTTCTGTAGATCCTACTGTAGGAGATATAAATCTTTCATTGGCCAGACCATACTCCCAATATGACCATATATGAATTCAGATTTACGTGTCTTAGGGATGTATAGAACATATCAGTGAATTAGTGAGAGCAGTGTCACTGGGACATGATGTAAAAGAAATTGCTTATAATTTACTCTAGTATAAATATGCTCTTGACCCATGAAAATAAAAATAGGAAGTGTGTAGATGGAGAGTAGATGTGTGCCTCATCAGTCAGTCCTAACTCATGCCTCATGACTAGGAACCTATTCGTAAATTGAATATCTTATTAATGTAAAAGAAATCCAAATATACTAGAAAAAATAATAAAGGGATAGTACAAGACATTAAGTGAAAGATATGTACCTTCTTCCCAGTTTATGGAATAAGATGCTACGAACAGAGTGGATACTTTTTGTATTTCCTTCCAAATGCATTCTTCTCCTTGCGTTGTCTGTTTTTATTAGAGGAAGTCATTATCCTAAGATTATTTTCTATCATTCTTATGACTTCTTGGTAGTTGATTACATGTGCATAAAAATATCTGAGTACTATTTTTCATCTTTTTAAACTTTGTATATATGGCATCAAATTACACATATTCTGCGTATTTCTTATTTTTGCATAAGGAATTATGAATTTAATCTATGCAAGTGAGCATCAGTTTACTTCATGCATTTTCACAGTGTCTGTTGTCCAGTTACATTAGTGTGCTAGTTAGCTATTGTCTCGGCTCCAAACCCACCGCCGTATTCTTCTTTGTGATGATGAGGTTGAGGGTAGGCAAACACATTTCTCCTTTGCCCCCTGGCTCCCTATTAGGTTCTGCCAATAGGCGGCACTAGAGGGACACCAGAGACTGGACAAGGAGTGGAGGAACTTCTGTTTGCCCACATGACAGTACAGTGTACCTGCGCCTGACAGCAGTCATTTGTTCCAGTGCCAGTTGATTCTAGTTTTTAGTTCTGCTTTTTTTCCCATACCCAGAACTGATGTCATTGCCCTCCTTCAAAAATAACAGCAGCAACCATTATCCCCTTAAGAGATGAGTCCCAGCTTTGTTGGGGCCTTCCCCTGAGGAGCTGGCTTATTACACCAGCTGCAGAGCACCTCACCCTAGGGCTCTGAGCCTCAGCTCCACAGGGTTCTCTGGAAAGCTTCTAGCTCCTACACTCTCCTTTTCCTTTTGTTCATGAGTGCCAGGAATGGTAGTTATTGCCTGTGTTACCCCAGTGTTCCTTTTTGTCCTTCAGTCACTAAATACCTGTTTAACCAAATCCCTACATTAAATTCTCTTAAAATAGCTGGTGCAGATTCTGTTTTCTTGGTTGTATCTTGTCTGATACAACAGATAAGACAATATTCATTTGTTTTCTTTCCTACTGATGAATATGGTGGGCATGGCAAACCTGCTGCCCTGAAATCTTGGGTAAGTTTGATAATGTGCGTATATGCTAAGTCGCTTTAGTCGTGTCCGACTCTTTGCGACCCCATAGACTGTAGCCACCAGGCTCCTCTGTTCATGGGATTCTTCAGGCAAGAATACTGGAGAAGGTTGCCATACCCTCCTCCAGGGGATCTTCCCAACCCAGGAATTGAATCCGAGTCTCTTTAAGTCTCCTGCACTGGCAGGTAGGTAGGTTCTTAACTACTAACTCCACCTGGGATAATGTAGTAAAGAACAAAATGTGGAAGCGGTCAGTGGTGATACAGTGGTTGTCCCAGGCATGTTCTCATGCCCCCTCACCCAGACCTCGGTAAAAAAAAGTAACAGGCCCATCCTCTGGCTTCTTCTGAGCTGCCATGTTCTTCACTTACAGGAGGGTTGCTGAAACTATAAACTTTGGGTGCTCCTGTGTGAGAACACAGGCTTTGTGGCCACATATCTTTGACTTTGAGTATATACTTTTTGGGATTTACATGATTTTTCAGTGACAAACTGAATCAAAAGGTAAAGTCAGCTGACTCTGAATCATCAGTTTCAACAGTCTTTGTCCCTACATTTGTTTTTGTGGTTTTGCTTAGGTTTTTTATTTTGGGGATATAGACTTATTGGAGAAGAAAATGGCACCCACTCCAGTACTCTTGCCTAGAAAATTTCATGGACAGAGGAGCCTGGTGGGCTACAGTCCATGGGGTCACAAAGAGATAGACACGACTGAGTGACTTCACGACTTCACGATACTTATCATTAATATTATTTCACATTATAAATAAAGGTTCTCTGATCATTCTTGGGGATGTCTCTCTGTGCCCTTTAAGAAGTCCAACAATGTTTTTTTAGATTCCTACAGCTGACTGGGAAGATCCTGTGCTGGGTGGTAATGAGGAATAAAACAAAAGCTACTTTTCCAAGAATCAGTCTAGAAGAGGAGACAGAGCATCATCTTTATCACTCATCATAATAATCAAATATTGAGCAAGTGGAATATGCCTCACACCTCACACTGTGTCATGCATTCAAGCATATTATTTAACACATATGATGAAAGGTATAGAATGTAATGATGGATTAATTTTGCCTTGGGAGACAAGAGAGTTGTCAGCTACCAGCTGGGTAAGTCAATCACGACATTCTAGGCAGAGTTAGTCATGCCAGCAAAGACGAGGAAGAATGGCATGCTGTAAGCAAAGACCAATATATTGAGGCTGCTGCTGCTGCTGCTAAGTCGCTTCAGTCGTGTCTGACTCTGTGCGACCCCATAGACGACAGCCCACCAGGCTCCCCTGTCCCTGGGATTCTCCAGGCAAGAATATTAGAGTGGGGTGCCATTGCCTTCTCTGTATATTGACGCAGGGGAGGGTAAAAAGAGGAAGAATAAGGAGAGATAATGAAAACATATGAGGCCAGGAAGATAGGCAAGGATCAGATCATTGAAGAACAAATGAAGTCTGAACTTTATTCTGAAGCTAAAAGACCCATCAAGGGATTTTAGAGTATCATGACGAACTAAATAGTTTTAAAAATTACTTTGCACTTTTATATATAGAATGGATAAGCAACAAAGTCCTACTGTAAAGCATGGAGAACTATATTCAGTATCCTACAATAAAGCATAATGGAAAAGAATATGGAAAAGAATGTATATATGTATGTAACTGAATCACTTTGCAGTACAGCAGTAATTAACACAAATTGTAAATCAACTAGGCTTCAATTAAAAATTACTTTGCTAGTGGTTTGGAGGATGGAGAAGAAGGGAAAACCAGGAGATTGTGGGGGAAGAAAGTGTTCTAAGAATGAGGTAGCCAACATGGCAATGAAGCTGGGAATGAGAACTGAGCAACTGATTTAGTAAAGGAGAGATCAATGATGACCTTGACAAGGTGATTAAGTCAGAGGCAAAATCCTGATGGGAGGGAAGGAATTAAGACAGAGAATCAGATCAGATCAGTCACTCAGTCATGTCCGACTCTTTGCGACCCCATGAATTGCAGCACGCCAGGCCTCCCTGTCCATCACCAACTCCCGGAGTTCACCCAGACTCACGCCCATCAAGTCAGTGATGCCATCCAGCCATCTCATCCTCTGTTGTCCCCTTCTCCTCCTGCCCCCAATCCTTCTCAGCATCAGAGTCTTTTCCAATGAGTCAACTCTTCGAATGAGGTGGCCAAAGTACTGGAGTTTCAGCTTTAGCATCATTCCTTCCAAAGAAATCCCAGGGCTGATCTCCTTCAGAATGGACTGGTTGGATCTCCTTGCAGTCCAAGGGACTCTCAAGAGTCTTCTCCAACATCACAGCTCAAAAGCATCAATTCTTCTGCACTCAGCCTTCTTCACAGTCCAACTCTCACATCCATACATGACCACAGGAAAAACCATAGCCTTGACTAGACGGACCTTTGTTGGCAAAGTAATGTCTCTGCTTTTCAATATGCTATCTAGGTTGGTCATAACTTTTCTTCCAAGGAGTAAGCGTCTTTTAATTTCATGGCTGCAATCACCATCTGTAGTGATTTTGGAGCCCAGAAAAATAAAGTCTGACACTGTTTCCACTGTTTCCCCATCTATTTCCCATGTAGTGGTGGGACCAGATGCCATGATCTTCGTTTTCTGAATGTTGAGCTTTAAGCCAACTTTTTCACTCTCCACTTTCACTTTCATCAAGAGGCTTTTGAGTTCCTCTTCACTTTCTGCCATAAGGGTGGTGTCATCTGCATATCTGACATTATTGATATTTCTCCTGGCAATCTTGATTCCAGCCTGTATTTCTTCCAGTCCAGCATTTCTCATGATGTACTCTGCATGTAAGTTAAATAAACAGGGTGACAATATATAGCCTTGACGAAATCCTTTTCCTATTTGGAACCAGTCTGTTGTAATTTTGTTGTACAATGGAGCCAGAAAATGAGGCAGGAACTGGAAGGTGATGTCAGATCAAGAGAGGGTAGTTTTTTTTTTTTTTTTAGGGTAGGGGATACAACAGGATAATTAACCCAATAGACAAAGAAAAATTGATGGTGGGAACGAAGAGAGAATTTCCAAAGCACTGTCTTTGGGATCTGGTGGACAAAGACAGGGAATGGACTTAGAGAGGGGCATGAGCAGTCATTGATAGTGAGAGGATAGGAGACGGAATTGATAGGTATGGATGCTGGCAAGTGGACTGATGCTTTGTAGGAGCTTGTGGAAGTCTATTTAGTTGGATAAACAATCCTGGAGTTCAGGAAAGAAGTTGAGCTAAATATAGAGGCAGTAGTTATCAGTTCATAGAGGGAAGTTAAAGGTATGAAGTAGAAAAGGATCTGCTGTAGGGGCTAAATGATAGAATAAGGAATGGAAACTAATTAACACTGTGGCTATTGACCATGAGTGCATTCGAGTTCAGAGAAGTGAGCAACAACAAAGGCAAGAAGTGAGAAATTTGAGTTGGAAGGGCAGGGGTTAGTGAGGAATCAATCCAGGATCAGAGTGGTAGTATATGTATTAAAATATAAAAAGAAGAGTGGTCTTGGCTAAGACTAGGAAAGATAAAATGGATCAGAGTGGGAGAAGGCTCTGACTGTCTGCCTTGATTTGATATACACATGGGGAAGCATTTTACTTAATGAAAACAAGGGTTAAGGAAAGTTTATGGTTTGCAGGATTGATGGAAGTTTAGGTTACTAGGAGTTAAATCAGAAGGGCTGATGGTGAGCCTGGTAGAAACGGTTGACCACAGAATCAGGATTTTGACAATAAAAATGGAGAGCAAGTTTTGTAATGGATATCGGAACTAAAGACCTGGGGAGAGCCAATGAACTCTCAGAGACATTATTCCAGGGGTCCTTCTCTACTTTAAAATTTTGTGACTTAAATATTTATTAATAAAAACATAATTATATTTATTTAATATGGAACTTTAGATTCTAAATATCCTAATGCCATAATAATTTTGAACTGGCATTCAAGTTAGGTACTTGAATATTTAAGTTCAAACCTTGTTTAAACAACTTGTATCCATAATCACTTCCTACTCATATATATATGAGGCAAGACATTACTAACCATACTTGGTAACAAAATATTTGAAACATGTTTCTATTGATTTCAAAATAATAAAAAGTTGGTATACTTCCTGGAATTAGGGAGTGTGAAGGGAAATTCCTTTGTTTCTTTTTGATTCTATTCAGAAAGTCAGGTCAACTGAAGCAACAGGTAGAATTTCAACTTGACATGAAAATAAGTTCCTTCTCATTATAAAGCAATCCATCTGTCTTATGTAATTCTAATACTGTCCTCGATTATTTTTTTCTGTAATGAATTTGTACCTGATTGATATTATTATTTCAGGACATAAAGTTACATGGAAACTCAGTAGAGGACCTGGGAAAATGAAAGCATATTCTGATAATGAAAAAAGGTTATTTGAATTAAAGGGTTTACAATTATAGAACTGAAGCAACCAAAGAAACAAAAAAGACACAAATATCCAAAACTTGCCAGTTTCCCTACATCAGATGAAGCATAAGGAAAAAACCTCCTGAAGATTAGATTTTGAGTCATGTATAAATATTTAGGGAAGAAGGCCTCCCTTGAACAGTGAGCAGATCCTATAAAGAGGAATAAATTGTATGCCCCCAAAGCCCAGCTCTTTGGTTTCTGCACATAAACTTCACAGCATTGGCTGGGTCCCAGAGAGGCCCAGAGACTCAGCCAGGTGGGCACTCACCATCACTGACCATATTGTCATCTATATATATTTTACACAGTGTTCAGGTAAAGTTCCAATATTTCAGACTATTAGGCAGGCTTTCCAAGAGAAACTGTCAACTGCGGTTTCTGCTGATAGCTTCTTATAGTGCAAACACTTCAGGGCCACTGGTCATAAACATTGAGTTCAGTCATTAGCATGTATACAAATGTTCTCTCCTGTTATTTTGGGAGCTCTATTAAAACTGAGGCTTGCCTTAGATTCTGTTTTGTCTGTCACAGCTAACTATGCAAGTTTTCATGAATTGTTGCTATGATAGTTCCTACTACAATGATTCCACATTGGTCCTATTAATGGAAATATTGAGCCATTTAATAAAATATTTTGGTTGAAAGCATTGAAATAGTTTAATAAAATATTTTATTTAAAGAAAAGAGTTCAACCCCAAGTGTGTTTTGGAATGGGGTGGACTCATCTGCTTGGCTCACTGCTTCCAATTCTATATTTGTGTGGACCTCTTAACAGTGCCAACAGTAGCATCACGCACTAGAGTCAATCCAATTATGTACTTCTTGCACAATATCCTTTCTCAACACTGTGTTGTATAATCTATTCCTGAGATAGTATAAGTAGCGGTAGCAGATAGGCAGGTCTTTAACATAAAAGCTCTTCCAGTGATACAAAGTACAAGAATCTGAGTTTAATAAAGCACACTAAATTTTATCTATGATTATATCATATTTTCCAAAATATGTGGCCATTCTGGTGCTCTTTGTCCTGAGAGTTGGTGCACTGGACACTTTTCTTGCTTCAGTGTTTGAGCATGCTCTTATATTACCAAACAGAACAGAAACACCTGTGCTAAAAGAAGAAGCTTTGCTCCTGATGAACAAGAGTATAGATGTTTTAGAGAAAGCACTTAAACTGGCAGCCAGGCACACTGGCTGGGACATTGGAAAGAAAATCTGAAACTTCATAAGAATGTGAATGTTTTGACTTCAGTAGAAATTTTTTTGCTCCTTTACTTGTTTTGAGCAGGGTGCACATATCATTGTGACCCCAGAAGATGGAATTTATGGCTGGGTCTTCACAAGGGAGACCATTTATCCCTATCTGGAGGATATCCCAGACCCTGAAGCAAACTGGATTCCATGCAGAGACCCCAGAGGTAAAGTCATTACCTTTTGATCTTTAAACAAAAAGTTGTGATATTGTAACATAGCAAATATTTAAGCTTGACTAGTGTTGTTGCTGACAGTCTGTGGCACCCGCCTTTGACTTCTCTAATTCTTCGTATTGTGCACCATCTGGCATGTCTCCTGTTTGGGAAATGATTTGTGATGATGTCTGGTTGGTTATTTATGGATGAATAATATGTGTACACACAAGTTTTATAATAGATGTAATTAACTGGCTTTCAACAAAGTGAGAAAGTTGTGAAATCTAGGACTTATATTTGTAAGTAAGGGTTCCAGCCTCCTTTGCAGGAATGGTAAAAAGATGAGTGTATTTATGTTCCAAAGGGCTTTGATATCGGCATGCAATGTCATCGGTATGGTGAGTGGAAATTGCACAGGGCTTGAAAATGAGATATTTTTTCTGAGACTACATCCTACCACCTCTTGGCTGAGTGATGTGGGACAGAAAACCTAAACTCTTAAAGTAAAATAGAGATAATATGATTTCCTTTCCTACTTCACTTTACAGAGTAGATGTATGTGTAGGGAATTTCCTGGTGGTCCAATGATTAGGACTCTGAGCTTTCACTACCAGGGGCCTGATTGGCTCCCTGGGGCCCTCCCCAATCACTGATTGGGGAACTAAGATTCCATAAGCCATGCAGCATGGCCAAATCCCTCCTCTGACCTCACCCCACCCCCACAAAATGCATGTAAAGTGAAATAATACATAGAATCTATACAGTATGGTGCCCTCTTGAGTGCTAATTATTACTTTAAAAAAAACAACTATTCCTTTTTTTTTTAAACAGGAGCTGGATCTGAAATTTTGCTTTCTTGTCCTTCAAGAAAGTGTAGCAATTGTTTATAGCTGTAGTTTAAGCATAACTGTCTGAAAGGAAGTCGCATAAAATATAAGAAAGATTATGAAAATAAATCATTTTAGGTGTACTTACTTTTTAAAATAGATCATACATGATGACAAAATCAATGCATTAAAAAGTTATTTAATGTGCTAATTTTTAAATTTATAGGCATCTGCTTAAAGCTATTATCAAGTGCACAAAAAGAGAAACTACTTTAATAATTCTGACCATTTGAAATTAATTGGAAAGTCAAGTCCAGTGTTGCAACATAAGAGCTCTTATATGTGAGTCAGGTCTCACCCTGTGATTTTCACCTTTGGAAAAATATTCTCAAAATGTTACACAGTCTGTGTTTACAGTAACCACGTAATTATGACTCAATGTTTGCTTGCTTATGGGGCTTTTCCCAGAGCAGGAAAGACTCATTATTTGCAATAACTCAAGAGGCTTATACTGAAATACACTCTATTTGCCTGGGCTGGCAAAACTGACTTTCCTAGGGGAAAGATGTCTTAAAGCCTGATTAATTAGTCTCTGAAGTATTTTAAGTAAGGAAAGTAGGTGACAGATGAAACTTTAATATTATTGAGTCTTTCAGACATTCAAATGGCAAGCTTTCAGCTCTGTGTTGTAGAAAGAAAAAATCCAGTATTTAAGAAAATGCTAATATTGGTAAAGAAAGCCACCATTTCTTCCCTAGTCATTCTAAAAGGGATCTCTAAAAGGGATAATTCAAGTCCATATAGTCATCCTTGTGTATTTAAATACTATCATTTAGAATACTGACACATCTCTTGCTTCCTGGAGCTTTCCCCATGGGGAACTAATAGGAAACATTAAAGTGCCCTAATTATCTAGCCAAAAAAAAAACAACAAAATAAAATATATAATAGTTTTATTAAGGCCTTCCTTAAGGAATATGCATGTTGACAGTATTACTGTTTTTCCTGAAGGCAAGACAAAAGAAATGGTCTGAAATAATAATCATAAATCTGTCCTTTTTATTCAAAGATCAGTTCAACATCAATTGTAGGGAGACTGAGAAACCATGGAGAGTCTGAATGGCCTCTACAAGCAATCAAGTCATCAGTGTCCCTGGGCGGTCTTGTTGTTACAAAGTCCATAATGGCCAATACTGAGCACCTACTTGGTTCCTGAATCTGCACTTGGTACACTAAGCACATTGTCTCATTCAGTTTAAGTAGCAGGTATAACTATTCCCCTTTTATTTACTTATTCATATTTTAAAAATATACATTTATTTTTATTATTTTTATTTATTTGGCTGTGCCAGGTCTTACTTGCAGCACACATGATCTGTAATCTTCATTGCAGCATGCGGGATCTTCAGTTCGGGCATGTAGGATCTAGTTCCCTGACTAGGGATGAACCCCTGGGCGCCTGCATCAGCAGCACATAATCTTAGCCACTACACCACCAGGGAAGTATCTCCCACTTTAAATCCCACTGCTGGGCATACACACCGAGGAAACCAGAATTGAAAGAGACACGTAAAAAAATAAATAAATAAATAAATAAATAAATAAAAGAAAGAGACACGTGTACCCCAATGTTCATCACAGCACTGTTTATAATAGCTAGGACATGGAAGCAACCTAGATGTCCATCAGCAGATGAATGGATAAGAAAGCTGTGGTACATATACACAATAGAGTATTACTCAGCCATTAAAAAGAATACATTTGAATCAGTTCTAATGAGGTGGATGAAACTGGAACCTATTATACAGAGTGAAGTAAGCCAGAAAGAAAAATACCAATATAGTATACTAACGCATATATATGGAATTTAGAAAGATGGTAACAACAACCCTGTATGCGAGACTGCAAAAAAGACACAGATGTATAGAACAGTCTTTTGGACTCTGTGGGGGTGCGGGGTGGGATGATTTGGGAGAATGGCATTAAAACATGTATAATATATAAGAAATGAATTGCCAGTCCAGGTTCGATGCAGGATATAGGAAGCTTGGGGCTGGTGCACTGGGATGACCCAGAGGGATGGTATGGGGAGGGAGGTGGGAGGGGGGTTCAGGATGGGGAACACGTGTACACCTGTGGCAGATGCATGTTGATGTATGGCAAAACCAATACAATATTGTAAAGTAAAATAATAATAATAATAATAAAAATTTAAAAATAAAATATATAAAATAAAATAAATAAATATGAAGAAAAGAAGGGGGCTTAAGGTCTTACAATTGGTAATTAGCCTCGCTGGAATTCAAACATGGCCATTTCCACTGAGTCATGCTAACAGAACGGACTCTGAGTGCCTAGAAGCATCGTCTTCTACTTGAAATCTCCATGACTAGTAAATCCACTTCTGAGCACATTCTAATTGCAGAAATTTAGATCTTATTTTCCACTGAAATCTTTCATAACTTCCTTTGGTGTCCATACTGCTTCTATAGCATGCTCAAATATGTGACTCATCTTCAAATTAGAGTCTTTTAAGTATCTGAAGCCAGCTGTAGTCTTACTTATTTACTCACCTCAACCCCTTTTTACTTCTAGGATAAACAGTCCCAATCTGGAAGGTCTGGGCATTACTTTGAAAAGCAATTTCATAGTGTGCATTTACCCCAGGGTTTCACACAAGGGTCCTCTAAGGTAGAAGGGAAGCTATTATGCTACCTTGACATGTAAGGACACAGACAAAAGGGTGAAATCCTTTTTTCCTTTTCTTTTCCTTCCTTTTAAAAAATATTTCTAGTACCTAAAGCTGCATTTCTGGAGGATGATTGGCCTGGGACCAACTATTTACTGCCTCCTAGTATGAACGTGGCTTGCATTATGGAAAAGATTCTCTCCATTAGAAAAGCCCTTCATTTGTCTTCCTGGGAGAACTTCATAAGAAAATATGTTGCTTCTCTTCTTTCTCCTCTTCCTCTTTTACCCATTCTGTGCTTCAGTCTTGCACTGCTGTTGTGAATCTGGCAACTAGAATAGGTTAGTTTTCATAAAGAAGAAGACTGTATTGCATGTGTATGTTCAGTCAATCAGTCCTTTCTGACTCTTTGCAACCCCACGGACTGTAGCCTGCCAGCCTCCTCGGTCCATGGGATTCTCCAGGCAAAAATACTGGAGTGGATTGTTATTTCCTACTCCAGGGGACTGGTTCCAAATAGGAAAAGGAGTATGTCATGGCTGTATATTGTCACACTGCTTATTTAACTTCTATGCAGAGTACATCGTGAGAAACACTGGGCTGGATAAAGCACAAGCTGGAATCAAGATTGCCAGGAGAAATATCAATAACCTCAGATATGTAGATGACACCACCCTTATGACAGAAAGTGAAGAGGATCTAAAAAGTTTCCTGATGAAAGTGAAAGAGGAGAGTGAAAAAGTTGGCTTAAAGCTCAACATTCAGAAAACGAAGATCATGGCATCTGGTCCCATCACTTCATGGGAAATAGATTGGTAAACAGTGGAAACAGTGTCAGACTTTATTTTTTTGGGTTCCAAAATCACTGCAGATGGTGATTGCAGCCATGAAATTAAAAGATGCTTAGTCCTTGGAAGGAAAGTTATGACCAACCTAAATGGCATATTCAAAAGCAGAGACATTACTTTGCCAACAAAAGTCTGTCTAGTCAAGGCTATGGTTTTTCCAGTAGTCATGTATGGATGTGAGAGTTGGACTGTGAAGAAAGCTGAGTGCTGAAGAATTGATGCTTTTGAACTGTGGTGTTGGAGAAGACTCTTGAGAGTCCCTTGGACTGCAAGGAGATCCAACCAGTCCATTCTAAAGGAGATCAGTCCTGGGTGTTCTTTGGAAGGACTGATGCTAAAGCTGAAACTCCAATACTTTGGCCACCTCATGCGAAGAGTTGACTCATTGGAAAAGACTCTAATGCCGGGAGGGATTGGGGGCAGGAGGAGAAAGGGACGACAGAGGATGAGATGGCTGGATGGCATCACTGACTCGATGGACATGAGTCTGAGTGAACTCCGGGAGTTGGTGATGGACAGGGAGGCCTGGCATGCTGCGATTCATGGAGTCGCAAAGAGTCGGACACAACTGAGCAACTGAACTGAACTGAACTCCAGGGGATATTCCGGATCTAGGGATACAAACCTGTGTCTCCTGCATTGCAGGCAGATGCTTTATCACTGCACCACCTGGGAAGCTATTGAATTGCATATGAGCTTTTAAATCTTTGCTGTTGATTCTTAACCTAGAGCTGTTGTGTGTTATAATGACAGGCAAATAAAGCATCAGTTTGGATGTTCAAAAATCACTAACACACTGTAAGTTTAAGGCAATATCTATTGAATTAGGCTTGGCTGTACCCCTGTACAAAAAAGACTCAGCTGTCTGGCCAAGGAAAATTCCATCTACATTGTGGCAAATATCGGGGACAAGAATCCGTGTAATGCCAGTGACCCTCAGTGTCCCCCTGATGGTCATTACCAATACAACACTGATGTGATGTTTAATTCTGAGGGCAGGCTTATGGCTCACTATCATAAGGTGAGAATTACTTGTGCCTTAGCTGATCTTGACTTATTTTTGTTTGTGATATCTATGTAGACTTGTTTGTTGAATGTTGGTAAGGGGACCGTTATAAACACATTCCTTAATTACTACATTTAGTTGAAAAGGGGACTTAACTTACTTTGACTTTTATATAAGGGTTCTGAATTTGAATTAGTCATAAAATAGAATCTGGCAGAATATTAAAGCAGATGTGCTAATAGCCTCACAGGATTTTAATATTCTCTGAGAAAGGAGAAATTCTGTTTCATCACATGATTTAATACTAGAGTAAGTTTTTGGACCCAATTTGTTAGTTTTTGGACCCAATTTGTTAGTGTTTGGTATTAAGCTTTAGTCATTCATTCCATTAAGATCTTTTTTTGTTTGAAGTGATAGAAAAACCCCCAACTGAAATTGATTTGAAACAGTAACAACAAAAGCAATGGAATGCCCTTGCTCAGGTACCTGAGAAAATATAAATCATAGAAAGGATAGGTCTAGTTTCTGACATGGCCTGTATCTTAAGGCCTGGAAGATGTCAGCCATCCCCACAGCTCTCTCTCTCTCTTTCTTTTTTACGGTGTGTTTTTTTATCCTCTCAGGCCATGCCAAACTGCATGCAGGATCTTAGTTCTCTGACTAGGGATCAAACCTATGTCCCTTGCATTGGGAGTGTGGACCACGGGATCACCAGGAGAAGTCACCCTCTAGCTCTTAGGTCCTTGTAAAAAGTTCCAACTTTTTCTCAGCTGACTATCCTTTCAGATGCCACATGGCTGCTGGTTACAAAGCACATATCCTAATGGGACAAAATCCAGAGGAAGACTGAATTTCTCTTTCCTAGAAACCCCACAAAAACCTTATTATTCCTTCAGTCCGCCTAGCGACCACATGCCTCACTTGAGTCGATCTCCTGGGAATGAAGGATGGGCTGCCACCTGAGCAGAGGACAGAAGAGTTTGGGAACCTCAGTGGTGGGGGTGGGATGGGGTGTGGCCTGAGCATATATGCACACATCAGGCCAAATAAAAACCTGAGCAGAACATAAGGCTGCACTCTTGAGTCCAGGGTAGATGGAGTTTGGGAGCGAAAATCAAGCTGGAGAAAATTTTCTAATGACTTACTAATTAACAAGGTTTACTTCCCTTTCACTTTTCACTTTCATGCATTGGAGAAGAAAATGGCAACCCACTCCAGTGTTCTTGCCTGGAGAATCCCAGGGACGGGGGAGCCTGATGGGCTGCCGTCTATGGGGTCGCACAGAGTTGGACACGACTGAAGCGACTTAGCAGCAGCAGCAGCAGCTATTACATTGTCTAAGTTCCAGTTTACTTCACCTCACTTATATAAACCTAGCCATACCATGGGAAGACATGACAAAGTTTAGTTTATTAACACATGTTAAACTTCACAAGCTCAACATTCAGAAAATGAAGATCATGGCATCTGGTCCCATCACTTCATGGAAAATAGATAGGGAAACAGTAGAAACAGTGTCAGACTTTATTTTTTTGGGCTCCTAAATCACTGCAGGTGGTGATTGCAGCCTTGAAATTAAAAGACGCTTACTCCTTGGAAGAAAAGTTATGACCAACTTAGATAGCATATTCAAAAGCAGAGACATTACTTTGCCAACAAAGGTCTGTCTAGTCAAGGCTATGGTTTTTCCAGTGGTCATGTATGGATGTGAGAGTTGGACTGTGAAGAAAGCTGAGTGCCGAAGAATTGATGCTTTTGAACTGTGATGTCGGAGAAGACTCTTGAGAGTCCCTTGGACTGCAAGGAGATCCAACCAGTCCATTCTAAAGGAAATCAGCCCTGGATGTTCTTTGGAAGGACTGATGCTAAAGCTGAAACTCCAGTACTTTGGCCACCTCATGCGAAGAGTTGACTCATTGGAAAAGACTCTGATGCTGGGAGGGATTGGGGGCAGAAGGAAAAGGGGACGACAGAGGATGAGATGGCTGGATGGCATCACTGATTCGATGGATGCGAGTTTGAGTGAATTCCTGGAAATGGTGATGGACAGGGAGGCCTGGCGTGCTGCGATTCATGGGGTCACAAAGAGTCGGATATGACTGAAGTGACTGAACTGAACTGAACTGAAACTTCACATGAGCCATGATATTAGTACTTAAAGAATTGAGTGGAAAACCATCAGAAATTTGTGAGGTTTGAAATTTCAAATGACTTTAAGACAAATATTCATCTTTTAAATATCATTTGTAGATATGATCTCATTGGATGATTCATTGTTTGTGAGAAAAATGAAGTGTTTCGGGGGTTTTTTGGTGGTCGGACCAGTGAGGGGTGGGGTAAGATAGGGGCGGGGCTGATGGAGGTGGGGTTGAGAGGGTATGAGTTCTCCCAGGAGCGGGGCTGTGGGAGGAGCGAGACCTTCATTAGCAAGGTAGATTGGGGTTGTGGCCTCCAAGGTCATGGGAGACTCTCAGAATGATGCCTGAGAGTGTGGTCTATGGAGCTGGGATATTGATCGAGTCCAGGGGACAAGCTGAACGGCCTGTAAGAAAACTCACAAGACAGTGGTATACTGGATATAATTTACACTAATTTATGTGTAATGTTTTTAAATATGCACACTAAAATACATGCAAGAAAAGATTTTGCAAATATTAATCACTTTTATTTGCCAGTTTTCTTACGAATCTTCCCCTTCTTTGCTTTTCATTAACAGTTCAATCTTTTTTGCACCTGAAGTTCAGTTTGACTTTCCCAAGGATTCAGAACATGTGATTCTCAACACTCCCTTTGGGACATTGGGCATTTTCACTTGTTTTGACATTTTCTCTCATGACCTGTCTGTGGTGGTGGTAGAAGAGTTTCAGCTTGACAGTATCCTCTACCCTAAGGCCTGTACAGTACACTGCCCCTCCTCTCAGTGTGGGCCCTTCCATTCTCCCTTCCATTCAGCATGGGCCCAAGCCCTGAGAGTCAACCTGCTTGCTACCAATAGCCACAACCTCAGGTGCACATGACTGGTACCTCCCCCTCCAGTGCTGCCCCAAAGGGCAACCACAGTCTTGGAACACCTTCATTTTCAAGCCATGCATTTCTTTAATGGTTCTCCCCCCAAAATTAATTAATTAATTAAATTAATTATTAAATTTATCAATTATTTTAAATCAATATATTTATTAGTTATTAATTATTAAAATAGAATTTAAAATTTAATTAATAAATTATTAAATTACTTAATTGATTAAATTTATTTATTTCTCATTGGTCTGGGTCTTCCTTGCTGTGAGCAGGCTTTCTGTAGTTGCCGCAGGCAGGGGTTACTCTTCCTTGGGGTGCACAAGCTCCTCACTGCAGTGGCTTCTCTTGTGGGGTGTGTGGGCTTCCGTAGTTGTGGTGCAAGTGTTTGGTTGCTCTGAGGCATGTGTAATCTTCCCAGACCAGGGATCAAACCTGTGTCCCCTGCTTTGGCAGGTGAATTCTTACCCACTGTACCACCAGAAAAGTTCTTTAATGCTTCTTTTATTAACTTTAATGTCACAAAATTAATAAGACTACAGGTTTCTATACCAACATTATTTAAAGAACATTATTCCTGGGAATAAAGAAGGAAGCAAAGAGTGTATTGTCAATTTCACATGAGGGGAAATTGGAGTTAGACAGAATTTAAGTCACATAAAAAAAGCAAAGGCAGAGTTAAAGAAAGTTGCAGCTACCATCTATTAGTAATATTGAAATAAATCTTGCTATTGGGGTGATAAAATCACTTTAGACTTAATCAGCTTTTTAGAGTTTATCCTTTAAAAATCCATGTTTAAGGGAAGGCTCCTCTCTCGATTGTTTTGTCGTTTGTTGATCCAGGTGAAGAATCTCAAACACAAACAAATTAGATAGGTTGGTGGATATGTAAAATTGTTCTTCATGTCTGAGAAACTTTTTGGTTTGTTGTCAAGTTGGCTAAAGAAAGGGGAGCTTAAGTTAAAAAGATTTAAAAAGTGATCCAAGTCAAATGATAGTTTCAGTGTAAGCAGATTCTTATGGAGGACACAGATTCAAATTGAACTCAGGTCAGTGTAATAGGTATTTCCTTCTTTATCTTGAAAATGCTTATGCTTTCATAACTTTATATTTCATTTCTTATGAAATGATTCTATTAGTTTGTGACCATGCAAAATTTGAAACCAGTATTCATGTTTCTTCATGTAACCCATAGGCAGTGAAATCTATGCACCGGAGGCTGTCAAAGTGTATCACTAGAACATAGAAACAGAGACAGAGAGTGGCCAGCTGATGCTCTCAGAATCAAAGTCTTGACCTCGACGAGAATCCAGTTACCGTGCAGCTGCTGACTGGAGTGCTTATGCTAGAGGTGTCAAGCCATTCTCATCTGAGCAGTTGAATTTTCCAGGGATGATTTATTTTGATGAGTTCATCTTCACCAAGCTTAAGAGAAACACAGGAAATACACACTTTGTCAGAAAGATCTGTGCTGTCACTTAACTTACTAAATGTCTGAGAAACGAACTGATGAAGTGTATGCACTCGGTCCTTTGACGGACAGCATGCAATAGAAAGCCAATATTACTTACAGGTAGAAACACTCAAGTATGTAAGAATGGCTTTGTTACTAGTTTGTCTTCTAGGTCATCATTGCATTTCTTTAAAAATTGTGCTGGATTCAGTTAATTGGAATAGTGTTACATTTGTCATTGAACTTTTCTCCCTAGAATACTTTGTTTAGTCTTGGCAAGAACAGAATTAGAGCTGCAAGGTAAAAACATGAAACAGATTGATTAGTTCTCAGAAAACAGGGTTAAAGTTTTAAAAGCTACAATCCCCATGTATTTTCTTTTTCTGTTAGGTTACTTTAGGGCTGTGTTTTGCAAACTGTTTTCAACTAGAGTCCAGAGCAAGAAGTCCATTGCACATCATAACCCAGTGCCATCAAGACATATCTCAAAAAGATACTCAGTGAAACAAACATTTTATAAAATAATTAAAACAAAAATTATACATGGCTATGATTATATAGATATCAAGAAGAGGTGGAAAGAATACACAGAAGAACTATACAAAAAAGATCTTCATGACCCAGATAATCACGATGGTGTGATCACTCACCTAGAGCCAGACATCCTGGAATGTGAAGTCAAGTGGGCCTTAGAAAGCATCACTACGAACAAAGCTAGTGGAGGTGATGGAATTCCAGTTGAGCTATTTCAAATCCTGAAAGATGATGCTGTGAAAGTGCTGCACTCAATATGCCAGCATATTTGGAAAACTCAGCAGTGGCCACAGGACTGGAAAAGGTCAGTTTTCATTCCAATCCCAAAGAAAGGCAATGCCAAAGAATGCTCAAACCACCACACAATTGCACTCATCTCACACGCTAGTAAAGTAATGCTCAAAATTCTCCAACCCAGGCTTCAGCAATATGTGAACCGTGAACTTCCAGATGTTCAAGCTGGTTTTAGAAAAGGCAGAGGAACCAGAGATCAAATTGCCAACATCCACTGGATCATGGAAAAAGCAAGAGAGTTCCAGAAAAACATCTATTTCTGCTTTATTGACTATGCCAAAGCCTTTGACTTTGTGGATCACAACAAACTGTGGAAAATTCTGCAAGAGATGGGAATACCAGACCACCTGACCTGCCTCTTGAGAAATCTATATGCAGGTCAGGAAGCAACAGTTAGAACTGGACATGGAACGACAGATTGGTTCCAAATAGGAAAAGGAGTACGTCAAGGCTGTATATTGTCACCCTGCTTATTGAACTTCTCTGCAGAGTACATCATGAGAAACGTTGGGCTGGAAGAAACACAGGCTGGAATCAAGATTGCCGGGAGAAATATCAATAACCTCAGATATGCAGATGACACCATCCTTATGGCAGAAAGTGAAGAGGAACTCAAAAGCCTCTTGATGAAAGTGAAAGAGGAGAGTGAAAAAGTTGGCTTAAAGTTCAACATTCAGAAAACGAAGATCATGGCATTCAGTCCCATCACTTCATGGAAAATAGATGGGGAAACAGTGGAAACAGTGTCAGACTTTATTTTTCTGGGCTCCAAAATCACGGCAGATGGTGACTGCAGCCATGAAATTGAAAAACGCTTACTTCTTGGAAGGAAAGTTATGTCCAACCTAGACAGCATATTCAAAAGCAGAGACATTACTTTGCCAACAAAGGTCTGTCTAGTCAAGGCTATGGTTTTTCCAGTGGTCATGTATGGATGTGAGAGTTGGACTGTGAAGAAGGCTGAGCACCAAAGAATTGATGCTTTTGAACTGTGGTGTTGGAGAAGACTCTTGAGAGTCCCTTGGAGTGCAAGGAGATCCAACCAGTCCATTCTGAAGGAGATCAGCCCTGGGATTTCTTTGGAAGGACTGATGCTAAAGCTGAAACTCCAATACTTTGACCACCTCATGCGAAGAGTTGACTCATTGGAAAAGACTCTGATGCTGGGAGGTATTGGGGGCAGGAAGAGAAGGGGATGACAGAGGATGAGATGGATGGATGGCATCACTGACTCGATGGACATGAGTCTGGGTGAACTCCGGGATTTGATGATGGACAGGGAGGCCTGGCGTGCTGCAATTCATGGGGTCGCAAAGAGTCGGACACGACTCAGCGACTGAACTGAACTGAACTGATGATTATATACAACACAGTCTAATTTTGAAAATTCTAGTCTACTCCATTGGAGAAGGAAATGGCAACCCACTCCAGTACTCTTGCCTGGAAAATGCCATGGATGGAGGAGCCTGCTAGGCTACAGTCCATGGGATCGTGAAGAGTCGGATAGGACTGAGCGACTTCACTTTCACTTTTCACTTTCATGCATTGGAGAAGGAAATGGTAACCCACTCCAGTGTTCTTGCCTGGAGAATCCCAGGGACAGAGGAGCCTGGTGGGCTGCCGTCTATGGGGTCACACAGAGTAGGACACGACTGAATCAACTTCGCTGCAGTCTACTCCATTTTGCTGCATTGAAAGAAAAGGGCTAATTTTGACCCACTAAATTAGTGTTAGGGTTGACTAACAGATTATGAGCTGCAACTGGGGAAGAAAGCACTTAAGAGGCAAGCTAAAGAGTATTCTTCTATTCTTTGAAATTGTATTTTTAGCTGTGAAAACATTTCCAAGATTTCCAACCACCTCTCTTTTCTTTTCCTACCTAGGTATGCATGTTACTGAAATGTCAAACCCCTGACCTGGAAACTTGTGGTGAGCCTGTGGGGTCAGCTTTTACCAAGTTTGAAGATTCCCTCAGTGGCACATTTGGAACGAGTTACGTTTTCCCACAGATCATTCTCAGTGGGAGTCAGCTTGCCCCTGAAGGACATTGTGAGGTAGAGGATTTCCAGGAGGATAAATTCCTTTGAACAGATGGAGAAGATTGGCATAATGAAAATTTGAAATAATGAGACAGCATTGTAACACTGAGGTTCACCTAATATAAACAACTTATACAAAGACACTATGATATGAAGACAAGTTGTAGTTCTAGACTGTTTTTAGGCTGTGATGGAGAATTTGGGGTTTTATTTTCTTACATAAATGTGATTTTGGGAATCAAAGGAACAGATTATTGAGGGATTAAAATAAAAATATTGATTGCCAATGACAGCCAACAACTAATGTTTTCTTTATTTGCATAGATCACCAGGGCAGTAGATTTATTTACTGCATGTTCATCCAAAGTCCTTCTGATATTACTACATACGTAGATCTGAAACAGGGAGCTTCTGATTCCAAAGTCTGTGGGCTTTTGACTACTTCATGCTGCTTTTAGAGTGACATTGTCAGAGAAGGCCTCTGGACTGAAAACCAAATCTGCACTGAAGTTAATGCTTTGCTTTCTTTGATTAGGTTTCAAGAGATGGATGTCTGCAGAGCCAAGGCGAAGCCCCTTTGCCTATCTAGGCTTTAGCCCTTTATGGAAGAGTGTTTGAGAGGGATCCTCCATGTTTAGGGCAGGGCCCCGGGTAACTACAGTGATCCCCATTCACTGCCATCCTTTGAGGACTAGCCTGGCAAAGAGGGGAGGTAAAAAGAGACAGCTCAGCCCATCGTATCTGTTTAGAAGATGTGTCCTGACTTTGCTGAAACAGCCAACTTAAGCAGATTTAAAAAGAAATGGATGAGTGCGCACACTTTACCTACTCACTCTGGGAGCTGCAGTCGTCTTCCTTGTGGGTGCACTTAAGTGTGTGTCACTATGTCCCTGTGTGGTGCAACATGTATCTATGGGAGGAGAGCCAGGAAGAGTCCTTGTGTGGCAACTGCTCTAACGTATGCAAACACTGTATCTCTCATTTGTAAATGCACAGGGTTAGTGTGGAGAATGTGGAGGGTATTTGGTCCTAGTCAGTTAGGATACAGAAAGTTAAAAACAAAGGTATCTTTTAAATAACTTTTTAACAAATTGAAATTGTTCCATTATCTCCTTATTCTACTTTTATGGAATATTTGTATGGAAGTTAGATACTTAGGAATGGAAAGTTAGAAAGAGATAAATGAATAAATGATCTACTTCAGAACATGCACTGTTTCCTTCTGAAATTATTCTCTTAGAATGTACCCAATCCTGATTAAACCCTCTCATCCTCTGGAATTTGTTGCAGCCTGTGCTAGACAGGATCTTCCCTAGAAAAGGCCACCCTGTCATCTTTTTCCCAGTTACCTTCGCCCCTTTGACCCTGACATCCTGAGTCTTTTCCTGGTTGATTACTTATTAACTCTAGGAAGAGATACACATATCTGAGAGAAGAGGAGCTCTCTAGGATGTGTGGGAGAGGCTGAGGATCACTCCGAGTTTGGGGACACATTTCCCCTCCCCTAAAAGATACGACAACCGCTTTTCTAGATTTTTCCCAAGTGTTTATTTTCACTTGATTTAATTCAATCTAGTTCCAGGAAGCTGGAGACATTCTAGGCAGCAGAAAATGCCTTTGGTCTCTCTGTTTCCCTCATGCCTGGAATCTCTTTCCAGGGGCTCGGATGGAACCTGTACTCTGGACTCCTCTGTTTGTGCAGGATGTGGGCTTCTTCCCCATAAGGGCCTTGTGTTGGTTCTTTCCAGGTTTCTTCTCTCTCTTCTAGACAGTTGTTTGGAGGTTGCATTAGTATCTAGTGGCCCCAGCTTCCTCACCACCCCTCACCCCTTGCATCTTATATAGCCAACCTCTGCCCCTTCTCTAGTCCCAGGAACTACAGAATCACTGCATCCCATGGGTATTCTCAGCTCTTACCGTGACTAAACAACCTACTGTCCCTCTTATTATATCCCATGTTGTTTTGGCCCTTATCTTTTAACATCTCATGTCTTTTATTTCTTTGAGCTCTATTTTTGTCTCTCCCCTTTCTCCTCCCTAATTCTCATTTTATTTACCATGACTTATTAATAAGGACCTTGCTAGACTCAGCCCTCACAGCTGTGTCTTCCTCATTGAAACTCTTACTTTGGAAAGTAAGCCACTCGTATGGCTTCAGCTAGTGTTTCTGAGGCAGCAAAGTTATATAATTCATTGGAAGGAAAAAAAATTTTTTTCATCAGAGTCAGTTCAAGTCATATAATAATGATTAGAGACGATCTTAAAAAAAAAAAAGGCTTATTAAGTCCTATGGTAAACATATATAGTCTTACAATATAAACAACTTTATCAATTAGATTAATGTCAATAGGAGATTGACAGTGTTCTAGCCATTAAATATTAATATGAAGGTGCATATACTTAGAGGACTTCCCAGGTGAGGCTAAGTGGTAAAGAATCTGCTTGCCAATGCAAGAGACACAAGAGATGTGGGTTCAATCCCTGGGCCAGGAAGATCCCCTGGAGAAGGGAATGACAACTTACTCCAGTATTCTTGCTTGTACAATCCCATGGACAGAGGAGCCTGGCAGGCTACAGTCCATAGGCTTACAGAGTCCCCGCAACTGAGTGATTGAGACCCATAGTAGACTTAGAAACTGTAGAGAAACAGAGATCTAATCTTTTATCACACACACTAGAATTCTGACTCTAATACCACTTCTGATTACCAGCTATGATTCTGACATCTGATTTTGATGTGTCAATTTTCCCCCCACACCACTAATAAATTTTCCAACACCAGCCGGGAGTCCAACAGTCAGATGCAATTCTGACCTCATCTAATTGCAGGTGGCATTAGATGCCACAAGACTGCCTTCTACCCATGTCAGATCTGGCTGTGGATCTAGTCGTCCCCTTTTACCCATGTCAGATCTGGCTGTGGACCCAGTCGTCTCCTGTCCTTCTGACCAACTGGCTATAGATTAGAAGTTTCATGGACCTTCTCCTTAGGTTTGATGTGTTTCCCAGAGTGCTCACAGAACTCAGAGCAGCAGTTTACTTACTTGATTACCAGTTTATGACAAAAGGATGTTACTCAAGAACAGCCAGATGGAAGAGGTGCAAAGGGTGAGGTATGGGAGAGGGGCTCTGAGCTTCTCTGTCCTCTGGAGCATGAGAGTCTTCCCATATGTCTTCCCATTTACAAACCAGAAAGCTCTCTGAACCTTATCATGGCATAGGTATGACTGATTAAACTATTGACCATAGGTGACTAAACACAATTCTTAGCTCTTCTTCCCTCTCTGGAGTTCAGGGGGTTGGGACTGAAAGTTCCAAGCTTCTAAACACTTGGTTGGTTCTCCTATCAAGCAGCTCTCAACCTTAGGTATTTTCCAAAAGTCACTTTATTAAAAAAACAAAAGACACCTTTATTTTTTTTTAATCACAAAAAATTCCAAGGATTTCAAACGCTCTGTGGAGGAAAAAGTGTTAAGTGCTATTCGCTCTGTTGCTTAGTCGCTTTGCAATCCCATGACCTGTAGCCTGAGACGCTCCTCTGTCTATGAGGATAAAGTTCACATATATATTTCTTATTATAAGTCACGATATTGCACATAAAACACGTGTGCATAGGTATACACCCAGGTGTTCTCAGATGCTCATCTTATCTCATCCTCAAGGTCGCCCTGTGAGATCAGCATTTTGTTGACCTCCCTTAGATTAGCCAATCTGATCACATGGACCATAGCCTTGTCTAACTCAATGAAACTAAGCCATGCCCTGTGGGGCCACCCAAGATGGGCGGGTCATGGTGGAGAGGTCTGACAGAATATGGTCCCCGGAGAAGGGAATGGCAAACCACTTCAGTATTCTTGCCTTGAGAACGCCATGAACAGTATGAAAAGGCAAAAAGATAGGACACTGAAAGAGGAACTCCCCGGGTCAGTAGGTGCCCAATATGCTACTGGTGATTAGTAGAGAAATAACTCCAGAAAGAATGAAGGATGAAGCCAAAGCAAAAACAATACCCAGTTGTGGATGTGACTGGTGAAGGAAGCAAGATCTGATGCTATAAAGAGCAATATTGCATAGGAACCTGGAATGTCAGGTCCATGAATCAAGGCAAACTGGAAGTGGTCAAACAAGAGATGGCAAGAGTGAATGTCAACATTCTAGGAATCAGCGAACTAAAATGGACTGGAATGGGTGAATTTAACTCAGACGACCATTATATCTACTACTGTGGACAGGGATCCTTTAGAAGAAATGGAGTAGCCATCACGGTCAACAAAAGAGTTCGAAATGCAGTACTTGGATGCAATCTCAAAAACGACAGAATGATCTCTGTTCATTTCCAAGGCAAACCATTCAATAGCACGGTAATCCAAGCCTATGGCCCAACAAGTAACACTGAAGAAGCTGAAGTTGAACGGTTCTATGAAGACCTACAAGACCTTTTAGAACTAACACCCCAAAAAGATGTCCTTTTCATTATAGGGGACTGGAATGCAAAGTAGGAAGTCAAGACACACCTGGAGTAACAGGCAAATTTGGCCTTGGAATACGGAATGAAGCAGGGCTACGGCTAATAGGGTTTTGACAAGAGAACGCACTGGTCATAGCAAATACCCTCTTCCAATAACACAAGAGAAGACTCTACACATGGACATCACCAGACGGTCAACACCAAAATTAGATTGATTATATTCTTTGCAGCCAAAGATGGAGAAGCTCTATACAGTCAACAAAAACAAGACCGGGAGCTGACTGTGGCTCAGATCATGAACTCCTTATTTCCAAATTCAGACTTAAATTGAAGAGAGTAGGGAAAACCACTAGACCATTCAGGTATAACCTAAATCAAATCCCTTATGATTATACAGTGGAAGTGAGAAATAGATTTAAGGGCCTAGATCTGATAGATAGAGTGCCTGATGAACTATGGACATTGTACAGGAGACAGGGATCAAGACCATCCCCATGGAAAAGAAATGCAAAAAAGCATAATGGCTGTCTGAGGAGGCCTTACAAATAGCTGTGAAAAGAAGAGAAGCAAAAAGCAAAGGAGAAAAGGAAAGATATAAGCATCTGAATGCAGAGTTCCAAAGAATGGCAAGGAGAGATAAGAAAGCCTTCCTCAGCAATCAATGCAAAGAAATAGAGGAAAACAACAGAATGGGAAAGACTAGAGATCTCTTCAAGAAAATTAGAGATACCAAGGGAACATTTCATGCAAAGATGGGCTCGATAAAGGACAGAAATGGTATGGACTTAATAGAAGCAGAAGATATTAAGAAGAGATGGCAAGAATACACAGAAGAACTGTACAAAAAAGATCTTCACGACCCAGATAATCACGATGGTGTGATCACTGACCTAGAGCCAGACATCCTGGAATGTGAAGTCAAGTGGGCCTTAGAAAGCATCACTACGAACAAAGCTAGTGGAAGTTATGGAATTCCAGTTGAGTGATTTCAAATCCTGAAAGATGATGCTGTGAAAGTGCTGCACTCAATATGCCAGCAAATTTGGAAAACTCAGCAATGGCCACAGGACTGGAAAAGGTCAGTTTTCATTCCAATCCCAAAGAAAGGCAATGCCAAAGAATGCTCAAACTACCACACAATTGCACTCATCTCACATGCTAGTAAAGTAATGCTCAAAATTCTCCAAGCCAGGCTTCAGCAATACGTGAACCGTGAACTTCCAGATGTTCAAGCTGATTTTAGAAAAGGCAGAGGAAGCAGAGATCATGTTGCCAACATCTGCTGGATCATCGAAAAAGCAAGAGAGTTCCAGAAAAAACATCTATTTCTGCTTTATTGACTATGCCAAAGCCTTTGACTTTGTGGATCACAATAAACTGTGGAAAATTCTGCAAGAGATGGGAATACCAGACCACCTCACCTGCCTCTTGAGAATCCTGTATGCAGGTCAGGAAGCAACAGTTAGAACTGGACATGGAACAACAGACTGGTTCCAAATAGGAAAAGGAGCATGTCAAGGCTGTATATTGTCACCTTGCTTATTTAACTTCTCTGCAGAGAACATCATGAGAAACGCTGCGCTGGAAGAAGCACAAGCTGGAATCAAGATTGCTGGGAGAAATATCAATAACCTCAGATACGCAAATGACACCACCCTTATGGCAGAAAGTGAAGAGGAACTCAAAAGCCTCTTGATGAAAGTGAAAGAGGAGAGTGAAAAAGTTGGCTTAAAGCTCAATATTCATAAAACTAAGATCATGGCATCTGGTCCCATCACTTCATGGCAAATAGATGGGGAAACAGTGGAAACAGTGTCAGACTTTATTTTTGGGGGTGCCAAAATCACTGCAGATGGTGACTGCAGCCATGAAATTAAAAGATGCTTACTCCTTGGAAGGAAAGTTATGACCAACCTAGATAGCATATTCAAAAGCAGAGACATTACTTTGCCAACAAAGGTCCGTCTCGTCAAGGCTATGGTTTTTCCAGTGGTCATGTATGGATGTGAGAGTTGGACTGTGAAGAAAACTGAGCGCCAAAGAATTGATGCTTTTGAACTGTGGTGTTGAAGAAGACCCTGCGAGTCCCTTGGACTGCAAGGAGGTCCAACCAGTCTATCCTAAAGGAGATCAGTCCTGGGTGTTCATTGGAAGGACTGATGCTAAAGCTGAAACTCCAATATTTTGGCCACCTGATGCAAAGAGTTGAGTCATTGGAAAAGATCCTGATGCTGGGAGGGATTAGAGGCAGGAGGAGAAGGGAACGACAGAAGATGAGATGGCTGGATGGCATCACCAACTCTATGGACATGAGTTTGAGTGAACTGCAGGAGTTTGTGATGGACAGGGAGGCCTGGTGTGGTGAGATTCATGGGGTCACAAAGAGTTGGACATGACTGAGCAACTGAACTGAATTGAACTGAACCTAAAATAGCTGGATCAGCTAGATCAACTAGATTAGCTGGATCAACTGAGAAGATCACTGACAAGGGAAATGAACTCTCCAAGGTCCCACAGCAAGCTAGTGGCAGTGCTGGGGCAAGAATTAATCTAATTCCTTAAACTGCCACGTTCATTTTTTCCTTTGTGTACCTGTAGACAGACAGGATAGGGAGGCTTCCCAGAGGAAAAGAATCAGACATAGCTTTCTTAACATGAGAGAAGCCAGTTTAGACCTAAGCCATTTTGTGATCTAAACCTGGCCACAATGCTTGTCTTTGCAGAATAGATCTCCATAGAAAATGATTTTAAGGGAATAAGGAAATTAAAGATTTTTTTTTTAAAGAACCTCTGAGATCAAACCAGGAGATTGGCATTGACATACATGCACTGCTGTGTGTGCTGCTGTAAAGCACTGGAAGCTCAGTTCAGAGCACTGTGATGACCTAGGGGTCGGATGGGGATGGGGTGGAAGGAAGGTCCAAGAGGGAGGGGATATATGTATGCATATAGCTACTTCAATTTACTTCATTGTATAGTACAAACTAACACAACATTATAAAACGATTATATTCCAATTAAAAAAAATTAAAAAACGGATAGCTATATAGAGGCCAGAAATATGACTTGACTATATTGGAGACAGTATATCAGTTGTAAAGACTCCCAGTTCAATTCCGAAAGTAAAGATCAGTCTGAAGCACATTCTTGAGCTGTTTTATAGGATCCAAACACCTACTGAGGACTCACTCACTCAACCACCAGGCTGACTAGAATCTAAGAAGAGATGATGACCCTCCTGGTGCTAGTGGTAAAGAACCTACCTGCCAGTGCAGGAGACAAAAGAGACACGGGTTTGATCCCTAGTTTGGGACGATCCCCTGGAGAAGGAAATGGCAACCCACTCCAGTATTCTTGCCTGGAGAATTCCATGGACAGAGGAGCCTGGCGGGCTGCAGTCCAAGGGGTTGCAAAGAGTCGGACATGACTGAAGTGATTTAGCACTCCTAACTCCAGCCAACTAGAGCCTGGAGTCTGCCAACTTTGGCCCTAAGCCTATGCTGAATTCTTCTTTGCTCAAGGCCCTTCATGAATACCAACGTACCCTTAGTGTAAAACTTCCCCCATTTCGAAATATCCTCAGTGTTCTTATTTGTTGCAAGTAAAAAAATCCTTCCTTCCCTCTGCCCTTTAGGTTGATTATATCTTCTGGCTCAACACACAAGAGGCAAACCCAGTTTTAAGGTAACGTTAGGGATCAGAAGATTTAACTGAGGCATCCTAAGAGAGGCTATTGGCGCACCAGTCCCAGTATAAGCTGATGGATGGAATTCTATTGCAAGAACAACAATCATCCACGTAAAGATTTCTCCCAAATGGTACGTGTCAGGTAGGCTGGAATTGCCAGCTTGATGTAGTAGTAAATGTGGGGAAGGGGAGGAGTTATCTAGCCCTCTGTCTATTAAATCTGTTTATTTTTCGTTGTTCTTGCACTAGAATTCCATCCATCAGCTTAAATAGGGCTATTTAATAGCCCTATTAAATCTCTGTCTTTTAGTAGGATTGTGTCCCTGGGCTCTGACCTTCATAAGTGTTTCTCAGCTGTTTTCTTTCCTCCTTTAGTTGAGACAGGCAGGTTAAAGGGGATTAGAGATGGGGTTTTACTGTCCCCCAGAAAGGTTCAGTTCAGTTCAGTTTAGTCGCTCAGTCGTGTCCGACTCTTTGCGACCCCATGGACTGTAACCTACCATGCTTCTCCGTCCATGAAATTTTCCAGCCAAGAGTACTGGGGTGGGTTGCCATTTCCTTTTCTAGAGGATCTTCCTGACCCAGAGATCGAACCCGGGCTTCCCTCAATTGTAAGCAGACTCTTTACTGTCTGAGCCACCAGGGAAGTCCTTCCATTGAAGACAGGTTTGGTTAAAAGAACAGAATGCTCTGGATGTATTTCAAAGTAGGTACATTTTTCCTCCTCCTATAAGAAGCAGCACAGGATGTTTTACTTCCTCATTATTCCCTCAGAGAACCTGGTTGGGCTTCTGGAGTAAAAGTTATAAAAATGTGAGGACCCTCCTAATACTGAAACCTCCTCCAAACCCTCCCCCCCGACCCTGTGTTTATCTTGCAAGCCTGTCCAGTAATTTAGCAAACACAGCTGGAGTGATGGTACCAGGAATAGCTGCCTCAGTGGACTTCTACCCCAGGTAAGCCTGTCTCTCTAACTTTGGGGGTAATGATGTGTGCTGACTTCAGTTCTCTGGAGTATCTAAAAAAGTTGCTGCTTTTCAGTTGTTCAGCTGTGGGTTTTTTTTTTTTTTTTTTTTTGGTTGAGAAAATGAGAGAGAGGACTTTGAAGTTCTAGTTATATCAGACTGGAAACACAATGGGAGATTCTTATTTAAATTTTAATTTGAATAAGATCAAAGAAGTATATTTTTTAAATCTCTAGGTGACTCATTCCAGTTTTAACTTTTCTTTCAGAGCTTCCTTTATAAATTCTTATGGAATGATTACAATCTCCTTGTGAGGAAAAAAAATGGATAAATGGAAACCTCTATTAAATAGAGTTGGGAGACCAGAAGGGGAAGTTCTTATGTTCCATGACAACAGCAGAGCCATCCAGGAAGAAGACCACTCTCTCCTTTCCTGGCAAGGACTGTTTGTGGCAAGAACTCAGCCAAGGAAAAACTAGGGACTCTTTGTTAACTCTAGTCCTCTCAATTTCTTTTTTATCTCTATAAAAGCGTTCTCTTTCTCTTGCCCTGCTCACCATGGTGGTAGATCCCGAATTGCAATTCTCTGCAAACCTGTCTTTGCTGGAGAAATATCCCATAGTCTGTTTTGGGTCAACACTCTTGTGAAGTACTAAAGTACATGTGTTTCTGACCACCTGAGAAGGGAAAACCCAAAGGAGATCGGCAAGCAGAGGGAGCTGGTATTTGCTACAGACTTAAGAGGACCTGGTCAACACAACCTCTTGGCTGCTTTGGCAGTCACAGAATAAAGTTACGATAGTCCTGAAGTTTAAAAAAATAATAATATATACTCTTCTTCAACCTGAACAAATAAAAACACCATCCAAAGTGAAATCTAAAACTAAAACAATCATAAGCACTAATCTGTAAACATTAAAAAAAAAAGTTTTTCTTAATTTACAACTAAAATTTGCCTTCTAACTCCATATCAAAATTTCTAAGCTTTTTTTCTATTTTATATTATTTCCCCCCTCTTCTCTCTCCCTCTATCACCTTCTTATTCTCACTCTCATTCTTTATACTCATCCTCTATGACTTGTGTGGTTTGCAGTCTCTAGGATGGTCCACAGTAATCTGTGCCTCATATATGCCCTTGGGTAAGTAAGCCCCTCCCAACAAGTGTACTGACTGGGTGTTTTTTTTTTTTTTTTACATTTCTTTTTAATTAGAGGATAATTGCTTTGCAATATTGTGATGGTTTTTGCCATATATCAACATGAATTGACCATAGGTATACATGTGTTCCCTCCCTCTTGAATCCCCTTCCCATATCTTACCCCATCCTACCCCACTAGCTTGTCACAGAGCACCAGCTTTGGGTTCCCTGCATCGTACTTCTAATGAATATAATATAACAAAATTGATGCGCTGTCACTTTCTAGATGACATTACTAAAGACTGCGGCTTCTATCTTGGATGGTGGTTCTCTTGTTATCTGGGTTTGAGGGAAGCTGGATGCCAGCATGTGAGTTTCCTTTTAGTGCGACCAGGGGCCTTCACAGCAAGGAACATGTTGGGCCACAGCCAATGTGGACCTGAGGCCTGCCTGGAGCCATGTGAGCCTAGAACCTAGAACTGACTCTTTTCCCAGTCAAGCTTTGGTAATTGTGGGACGGAGGCACCCAGCCAAGCTGCCCTAGGTTTCCTGACCCACAGAAAATGTGAGATCATACAAGCTTGCTCTTAGAAGCCATTATTTTTTGGGGGTGATTTGTCATATAGACAATGAATATTCCTCTTTGTCCTGAGTCTTCACCATTCTGAGGAAACGAAAGTGAACAAAATATGAAATTCAAATATTCACAAGGTGATAGTAATAATAATTCACAATTGAAAAGCTGTTTATTCTTCAAATTATTTACATAAACTACTAGGTTTGAAGTTCTAAGATGTATGAACTCCAGAAATTCGTATGTTTAAGTTCTAACCCTCTGCACCTCAGCATGTGAGTTTATTTGGAAATATGATCATTTCAGATGTAATCAGTTAAGATGATGTCATACTGGAGTAGGACGGGCACTAAAGCCATTGACTGGTGGCCTTGTAAAAAAAGTAAAAGTCTGGGGGACTCAGACGTGCCCACAGAGAGAATATTGGGTGAAGACAAACAGGAAGGAGACAGCTAAATACAACGAAAGAGGCAGAACAAATCTGTCCCTCACAGCCCTCAGGAGGAGCCAGTTTGCTAATCCCGTCCTCTGAAACATCTATCCCCCAAAACCGCAAGACAATACATTTCTATTGTTTGAACCACCTAGTGTATGGCACTTTGTTAGGATAACCCCAGCAGATGGAAAGTACATGCATTTTTTTATTTGATCCTCACAGAGCCCTGTAAGAAGAGAAGGTCACTTGTTATGTAAGATCTGTTTACATCTTTGTCTGGCGGTGTAAAAATCACAAGGCTTTCTTGAAGCTAGCTTTTGTCACATATTTTTAAAGTACTAAGTTCTGGGAGCCACGTGATTCACTGTGTTCTCTCTCTCTATAAATAACAGCGCTTACTCTGCTTTTCAGCAGTTGCTGGACTTCAGCATGATTATGTCTCAGTTGCTCAACTATGTGGCCGTTTTGTTTTTCTGTGTCTCCAGAGCCAGCTCCCTGGATACCTTTATTGCAGCTGTTTATGAGCATGCAGTCATATTGCCTAATGCCACCCTCGTGCCAGTGTCTCCTGAAGAGGCCTTGGCAGTAATGAACCGGAATTTGGATCTTCTGGAGGGAGCAGTGACGTCAGCATCGAAGCAGGTACCATTTCTCAAGTGTGCTTCTGGCTCCTATGTAGAGAAAGGGTGGCATCCTAGTAGAAAGAACCACTGTCAGGGTCAATTACACCTTTGAATGACCTATGTCTCAGGGTAGTCAAGACCTTGTTTTGCAATCAAAGTCCTCCCTGCTCCTAGTTTTTAGGGCAAAGACATTATTACATACTTCCCTAACAGTGAGAGCAACATTTGGAAAACACAACTTGGTTATTATTAAGTGACAACAAATCTTAGAGGAACTTGCTATGAATTCAACTATTTTGTTGATTTTGTTGCTCTGTTCTGTTACAGGTGGAGGGTTGGAGGATAAATGGGTCAGGAATCAATAGCTGTTCTTAGAGTACTGGCATACTTTTGTGCTATTAAGAGTTTGTAGGTTAGTTTGTAACACCAAAACAAACTTAAGTTGCAAATTACTTACCAGTGTATATTATATACTTCATACTAATTACAAAAGTACATATGTTAGTGCTTAGTAAGTTCTTGAATTGAATGAAGGGTTAAGTTTGCATGTGTGGCTTGAATGAATGTGGTTGAAATAAATTATGCGTAGAGCAGGTAAAGATAAGGGATATATAAAGTCTGGTGAGAGTCATGAATGTATACATATACATGTATTTATCAACCTACATTCTTGTACCTACAAAGATTTAAAAGGTTATTAAGAATTCTGAGGTTTTTTTCACCTTTAGTTCAACTGTTTCCTTAAAGGTCACACACACAGCAGCTTCCAGGGTGATTCTTCCACCAGAGTTGCCCAGGTGAGCTCAGGTTGTACCTCTAGGCCTGGAACCATTCAGATAACCATATCAGAGCTCCTTTCTGAGAAATGGGGATTGCATTTGTAGGGTATGAGGTGGGGGAGGCTGGAGCAGAAGAGTGAGTGATCAGTATCCTTACATACTCAGGCAAGATAACTGGCCAAAGGTCAGGCAGGGGCTTTATTCAGGGAAGAGATAGGTTTATAGTTAACAACTGCAGCAGGTGGCAAGCCTGTGAGTAGCCTGGAAAAATATTAACAGCTATGAAATGATGAAAAAGTGACATAGAAATGATAACTGTGGGATTAGGAAATGAAAGTGGTTGGGCAAAGAAAATAAATTATAAATATATTAAAAAACAGAAGAATAAGATGAAAAAAAAAAGCAAATTTTCTCAGCCACTCAGGTCCTCTTGCAGGCCTCCTCTTTTATTGTTTGCTTATTTGAATAATATATTGATTCTGCTTCATTTGTAACAGGGTGCACATATCATTGTGACCCCAGAAGATGGCATTTATGGTTTTAACTTCACCAGGGAATCTATCTACCCATACTTGGAGGATATCCCAGACCCTCAAGTGAACTGGATCCCTTGTAATAATCCTGACAGGTAAGGAAATGTATTATGGAGAATTTAACCATGAACATGAACTTAATCTGAGAAAACTTTGTAGATCATTGTATAAGCTTCACTATCATTTGTAAGTTTCAGGATAGTTTTATAATTTTTCATCTCCTACAAATATGTGTATTAAGAAAGTGAATATGAAGTTAGTGCTATAAGATGACATCAGAATCTAATTCCAATGTGAATTTCCACTGAGGGAATGAATCTGGAGAGATGATAGTATAACCTACTTAAGGTCACAGGGTGTTTGGCTAGAGGAAGAACCATATCCAAACTCTACTCTTCTGACTCCTTACCAGTGAGCAGAAAATTGCTTTCCTGTGTAGGTCTGTACTTTTAAAACAGTGTGAGAAAATAGTGAAACAGAGTCACATGTCAGCTTAATATTAAAATTTTCCCTTTCTCATCAATAAGATAGTTGGATAACATGAATGTATATGAAATTCTTAAAGCTTAAGATGAGGACCTAGGAGGTGGATAGAGCAGAATTGTGTCGGTGGTTATTTTATTTTTTAAATTTATATGGCTGTTCTGGAGCTTAGTTGCTACATGCAGGATCAAGTTCCCTAACCAGGGATTGAACCTGGGCCCCTTGCATTGGGAACCTGGAGTCTTAACCACTGGACCACCAGGGAAGTCCCATATAAGTGGTTTAAATCAAATCTAGAATAAGAAATATGAAGTCTGATAAAAGTACACTATTACTTATAATATAAAGGAAAACATATGAACTATACATTTAAGAGAATCATGTCAGTTGACTCACATTTCCAAATGCACTATTGCTAAAATTGTAGGAATTCCTTTTTTGGAAAAGCTCTCAAAACCACACAAACTAACAACTATGTCTGCATATAGGGACACCTTGATTTTTGACAAAGTTCAATATTATTTACCTTAATATTAACAAACTATTTTAATTGCATTGCATCGCATCATAATTATTTCTTATTTAACCATGTCCCATGCTCAAGGTTCAGTTCTAAATGACAAGCCTTCTGTTCTCACTTCCATTAGGAATTGCCTTTCTTTCTTTCTGAATGACTTTTCCCTAGAACCAAATTTCCTAGGGCCTTCTGAGAATTCCCACCAGGATGTTGCATTTGTTCCATTTCAAGAAGTTTGGTAGTCTTTCTTTTTTCCCATCAACCAATGACATCTCTGTTCTTGCTTTTATTTAACACAGTTTTTGAATACCTATTATGTCCAAGCACAGTTCTGGACAGTGGAGTGAACAAAAAGAATTAAAAATCTTTGTCCTTTGGAGCTTATATTCAAGTGTGGAAACAGCCAATTGAAATAAAAAAAAAAAGATATTTGTTTAATTATCTATCACTTGTCAACCTATCTACAATATGGGGTAGAAATAAATATTATAGGAAAAAATAAAACAGGAAAGATGAATATGGTGGAAAGAATGAGGTTTAAATTTTTATGTCACCAGAGGGCTTCTTGGTGGTATCTAAGCAAAACTTAAAGGAAGTGAGGGAGGAAATCATATGGGTTTCTGAGAAAAGAACCTTCCAGGCCAAGGGAATTCTAAATACCAAGGTTCCATGGTCAGAGTGCATATCTAGCATATTAGAAACAGCAACAAAGTTAGTGTGGTTGAAATGATGTGAAGAAGTAGGAGAAAAGTAGGAGATGGAGGCAGAAAGGCAGACAGATTGGAGGGCCCTGATAGTATAAGGGTTCATGGGCCATGCTAATGACCTTGGTACTTAGGTGAGAAAGTAGCCATTGGTGAGTTTTGAGCAGAGAAGTGACATGCTCTGACTTCAGTTTTATAAGGATCATTCCTGTGTCCTCGTGGAGACAAGCCTTCAGAAAGATCAGTAAAAATGCAGGAGATAATTTAAAAGCTATGAAGGTAAGCTAGGCAAAGAAATGCTGCTGTTTGGATGAAGATGGTAGAAGTTTGAAGAGGGTTTTGAAGGGCACCAGCCCTGCTTTACCCTGTATCTCCCACCCTGTGCGTGGACAGCTCTGCATAGAATGTCTCTTCCCCAGACGCCCACATATCTAGCATGGTGTTCCCTGTAGTGGTGCATGCCTCTGCGTGCATCTTAAGTCACTTCAGTCGTGTTCAGCTCTGTGCGACCCTATGGACTATAGTCTGCCAACTCCTCTGTCCTTGAGGTTCTCCAGGCAAGAATACTGGAGTGGGTTACCATGCCCTCCTCCAGGGGATCTTCCCAACCCAGGGATCAAACCCATGTCTTCTCCGGCTCCCACACTGCAGGCAGAATCTTTGGCACTAAGCCACCAGGGAAGCCTTTGTGTAGTTGTAGGACCCAACAAATATTTGCTGAATATTTCATGTGCACTTTTTAAAAGTTAGTAAAAGTTGTCTTCCATAACTGACAGTTTTTATTATATTTTCAGATTGAATGCTTTGTCTTAGGAAATACACTTTAAATACCTTTTAAATACCTTTTAAACAGAAAAGGAAATACCTTTTCTGTTCCCAGTAGACCGAAGACAGAGCTCTGCATTTATTCGATTCAGTTCAGTCACTCAGTCGTATCCGACTCTTTGTGATTCCATGAACCGCAGCACGCCAGGCCTCCCTGTCCATCACCAATGCTCGGAGTCCACCCAAACCCATGTCCATTGAGTCAGTGATGCCATCCAACCATCTCGCACTCTGTCGTCCCCTTTTCCTCCTCCCCTCAATCTTTCCCAGCATCAGGGTCTTTTCAAATCAGTCAGATCTTCTCATCAGGTGGCCAAAGTATTGGAGTTGCAGCTTCAACATCAGTCCTTCCAATGAACACCCAGGACTGATCTCCTTTAGGATGGACTGGTTGGACCTCCTTGTAGTCCAAGGGACTCGCAAGAGTCTTCTCCATCACCACAGTTCAAAAGCATCAATTCTTCGGTGCTCAGCTTTCTTTATAGTCCAACTCTCACATTCATATGTGACCATTGGAAAAACCATAGCCTTAACTAGATGGACCTTTGTTGACAAAGTAATGTCTATGCTTTTTAATATGCCATCTAGGTTCGTCATAACTTTCCTTCAAAGGAGTAAGTGTCTTTTAATTTCATGGCTGCAATCACCATATGCAGTGATTTTGGAGCCCAGAAAAATAAAGTCAGCCACTGTTTCCACTGTTTCCCCATCTATTTGCCATGAAGTGATGGGACCAGATGCTATGACGTTAAATTTCTGAAAGTTGAGCTTTAAGCCAGCTTTTTCACTCTCCTCTTTCACTTTCATCAAGAGGCACTTTATGCCATAAGGGTGGTGTCATCTGCATATCTGAGGTGATTGATATTTCTCCCGGCAATCTTGATTCCAGCTTGTGCTTCCTCTATCCCAGCGTTTCTCATGATGTACCCCTTCATAGAAGTTAAATAAGCAGGGTGACAAGATACAGCCTTGACATACTCCTTTTCCTATTTGGAACCAGTCTGTTGTTCCATGTCTAGTTCTAACTGTTGCTTCCTGACCTGCATATAGGTTTCTCAAGAGGCAGGTCAGGTGGTCTGGTATTCCCATCTCTTTTGGAATTTTCCACAGTTTGTTGTGATCCACAAAGTCAAAGGCTTTGGCATAGTCAATAAAGCAGAAATAGATGTTTTTCTGGAACTCTCTTGCTTTTTCCATGATCCAGTGGATATTGGCAATTTGATCTCTGGTTCCTCTGCCTTTTCTAAAACCAGCTTGAACATCTGGAAGTTCACGGTTCATGTATTGCTGAAGCCTGGCTTGGAGAATTTTGAGCATTACTTTACTAGCGTGTGAGATGAGTGCAATTGTGTGGTAGTTTGAGCATTCTTTGGCATTGCCTTTCTTTGGGATTAGAATGAAAACTGACCTTTTCCAGTCCTGTGGCCACTGCTGAGTTTTCCAAATATGCTGGCATATTGAGTGCAGCACTTTCACAGCATCATCTTTCAGGATTTGAAATAGCTCCACTGGAATTCCATCACCTCCACTAGCTTTGTTCATAGTGATGCTTTCTAAGGCCCACTTGACTTCATATTCCAGGATGTCTGGCTCTAGGTGAGTGATCACACCATCGTCATTGTCTGGATCATGAAGATCTTTTTTGTACAGTTCTTCTGTGCATTCCTGGGACCTCTTCTTAATATCTTCTGCTTCTGTTAGGTCCCTACTATTTCTGTCCTTTATTGAGCCCATCTTTGCATGAAATGTTCACTTGGTGTCTCTAATTTTCTTGAAGAGATCTCTAGTCTTTCCCATTCTGTTGTTTTCCTCTATTTCTTTGCATTGATCGCTGAGGAAGGCTTTCTTATCTCTCCTTGCTATTCTTTGGAACTCTACATTCAAATGTGTATATAAAGGGCTTGGAAAATATTATGGATTAAGTGAGAAGCAGATTCAGACTAACATAAGCAAAATACATTTTTAAACTCCAAATCAAAACTTGTGGTCTAACAAAGAATTTTGGAGCCTTTCTGGGTATAACAAAGAGTCTGAACAATTAGTTTAGATGGAAATAGGTTAGAATATATGCTACCCTTTCAAAATTAATATAGACAGGAGGAAAATATGCAATCACAGCTGTTTTAGAAATCCAGAACAGTAGGCTTCTATTTCATGTGCCTATTCTACCACTTAGAGTATTTGAAAAGATTTGAGATAAATATGTTTCAAATGGTTTAATGTCTCATATTTATATCTGTGCATTTCAGATATTAATTTAAGCAAGTGAAGGTAAATATTATTAAATGGTCATTTTATATAGATGCATTAAAACAATAATTTTAAAAAGATGTTTTCTATCCTTGTTGGTTTTTTCAAGGATATGTTTTGTGGGTCATTGCTACGGTTTTGATTATATTGCCAGCAGATGGCACCAAATTTTCATTCTTCCAACAGTTATCACAGCTTTGTCACATATTCTTTAGTACCTTCTATTAGCCATTTATTATTTTAGTGTTAATGCCAATAAGGAATAAATATGGCTATATGTTATATATTCTGAGGTCTTACTGTTCAAAATTGTGTTTTAATTGCTTTACTGGGACAACTACTGGTAACATGATAAGGAATAAAGAAATCAAGCATTAACAAATATTTCAGTATTTCTGTTTTTCCATAGAGGCTGTTACTGCTCTAGTCCAACCCTTATTGCTTCTAAACTGAACTATGATAACAGCTTCCTAGTGATTCCCCACATTTATACTCTGATATTCTAGTACATTCTATGTTCCGATGCCCTATTAATCTTGAAGAATATTCATATCATTTGACTTCTGTTCTCAAAACACTTGGAAAAGATTTCTTAACCTCTTATGCAGAGCTCTTCTCATATGACCCAAAATGCATCTCTAAAATTCCCTTTTTTTCCCCTGAAGATGCTATTGCATCTTGAACAAGTTTCCTGAACAAGATTTCCCTTTTCTACTGCCAAGGCTTTTTTTTCTCCACTTAAAAAAAGTGAGGTAAAATACACATTACATAAAATTTACCATCTTAGCCATCCTTAAATGTAGTCAGTGGTATTAAGTACAAACACGTTGTTGTGCAGCCATCACGTCCTCTTTCTCCAGAACTCTTTTCATCAAGCAAAACTCAAACTCTATACCCATTAAACAGGCACGCCTCTTGTGCAGCACATATGCTAAAACTGGAACAAGACAGAGAAGATTAGCATTGCCCCCTGTCCATGGATGGCATGAAAATCCCTGAAGCATTCCATATTTTTGGAAATGAAAGGGGGGACTTTATAACCAATACCACAGAAATACAAGGGATCATGAGAACAATTATATGCAACAAATTGTACAACTTGGAAGAAACGGATGAAGTCCTAGAATTAGGTAGAAAGATAGGATTCTTGGTGCCTTCTTCCTATAATCATCTTACTTCCAAGACGTTGTTCTATCATTCAGAATACTTTTAATGCCATTTTTCTTTCAGGCATGGGTTCAGCAAACAGGAGATATGGGTCTTTGTCCCAGAATATCTATAAGATGTGATATACATTATGAAGTGAAAGTCATTCAGTCGTGTCCAACTCTTTGCGGCACTATGGACTGTAGTCTGACAGGCTTCTCTGTCCATTGAATTCTCCTGGCAAGAACACTGGAGTGGGTAGCCATTCACTTCTTCAGGGGATCTTCCCAACCCAGCTCCCCTGCATTGCAGGTGCATTCTTTACCAGCTGTGTGACCAGGGAAGCCTAAGATGAGCATATACATAAATATATTAATTATAGATATGATAAATGCTATGAAAAAAATGCATAGCCCAGAGTCTCATCATAGAATAGTTTTCTACAACCAAATTGCCACAAACATGTACTTCCTCTGAAGTTTCTGTGTTAATCTTTCCCTTCTATCTATGCTATTTAGAATTTATTTTTGTGTTTACATATATATTCAAGAAACTATCATTCTGAATTTTATTAAAAGCTAAGCCTTATGTTTTTTTTTCCTCTTCCAATGAATATATAACAGATTTGGTCACACCCCAGTGCAACAAAGACTCAGCTGTCTGGCCAAGGATAACTCCATCTACATTGTGGCAAATATCGGGGACAAGAAGTCATGCAACGCCAGCGACCCTCAGTGTCCCCCTGACGGTCGTTACCAATACAATACTGATGTGGTGTTTGATTCTAAGGGAAAACTGGTGGCACGCTACCATAAGGTAGAATTTATTTGCAAATAATTCAATTACTCAATGCTTAACAAAATAAAGTGAACAAGAAGGGAAACAATCATTATTGCTGATAATAAGCTCATTTTAAAAACAGTATAAACAAAGCACAGAAAGTAATGATTATTTGTGATAAGATCCTAGAAAAAGGATATTTCCTGTACATTTAGGAACACAGGAGTGTGTCATTAGAAGTGTGTGGGAGTCAATAGGAGTGACCTGACTTGAAATAAAATGTTGCCTTTTGGACTTGTCCTTTTTTTTTTTTTTAATGATGGATGGTCATTTTCCTTTAAAAAAAAAACAAAAACATTTATTCATTCATTTTTGACTGCACTGGGTCTTTGTTGCTGCATGTGGGTTTTTTTCTAGTTATGGTGAGTGGAGGTTACTCCTTGTTGCAGTGTGCAGGCTTCTCACTGCAGTGGCTTCTGTTGCAGAGCGCGGGCTTTAGAGCACTGGCTCTGTGGCTGTGGTGCATAGACTTGATTGCCCTGTGGCATGTGGAATCTTCCTGGACCAGGGACTGAACCAACAGAGAAGCCCTACATTTTGTACTTTTCATGACATGACCTGGCAAAGGGTAAAGCTAGAATGAAAAACTTACCAGTCTTGTTTTCAAAGAGAAAAGGAGCAAAGTTCTTTGTCTGCAGAAAATTGTTAAGTGCACTTGGCAAATAGAAGCTATCTATCATTTCTCTTTTATGTCTTATATAATAATATTCAAGAAGGTGTTAATAGATAAGGATTTCCTTATACATATCTATCAAATGTGGAACCTGAGCCAAAGTTTCCTATCAGCATAGTCATCTCTAATTCTCTAACGTTCTTTCCTTGTGGAGACAGTGGTCATAGATGAGGTTGGCACAGTTTAATAAATGTGAGCTTGAACTTTTTTAGATGCCATGACATCTGGGCCAACTTCTTTAAAGAGATTTCCCCCCATCATCTTCTGTTTATCGCAGCAAAATCTTTTCTTGAATGAAGATCAATTCAATGCACCCAAGGAACCTGAGGTCGTGACTTTCAACACCACCTTTGGAAAGTTTGGCATTTTCACGTGCTTTGATATTCTCTTCCACGATCCTGCTGTGACTCTGGTGAGAGATTCCCGTGTGGACACCATACTCTTCCCAACAGCTTGGATGAATGTTTTGCCACATTTGTCAGCTATTGAATTCCACTCAGCTTGGGCTATGGGCATGAGAGTCAACTTCCTAGCATCCAATCTACATTACCCCTTGAAGAAAATGACAGGTAATGTGTAGTCTTTAAGATTTTGATGTAATCAAAAAGGAAAAAAATATGTTTTCTAGCTAACATGTACTCCTTAACAAAATTCCTCCAACTGTTAATGTTTGCATATATAGCTGGTGACATGCTGTACAATCAATCTCAACCCAAATTGTTTCATAAACTGGTTTAGTTTTATTTAACTTGAATATACACTCTTTTTCTTTTTTTCAAAATTCACCACTTCTTACATGAAATTTTCTTCTTGGATTCTTTGTGTCATACTTTACTGGATTTCACCTCATCTGTCTGACTTTATCAGTATATTTTACTGAAATTAATGAAAGATACAGCTTAGAAGAAGTAAAATGTTCATATGAGTTTAGAATATAACACCCATGCAACTCCTTTTTGTTTTACTGTTTTAAATATCATTTCCAGGGAGTGGAATCTATGCACCTGATTCTCCACGAGCATTTCATTATGATATGAAGACAGAGGAAGGAAAACTCCTCCTCGCACAATTGGACTCGCACCCACACCCCACACCGGTGGTGAATTGGACTTCCTATGCCAGTGGTGTAGAAGCCCACTCAGTGGGAAACCAGGAATTTACAGGCATCATCTTTTTTGATGAATTCACCTTCTTGGAGCTCAAAGAAATTGGAGGAAATCACACAGTTTGTCAGAGAGATCTCTGCTGTCATCTAAGTTACAAGATGTCTGAGAAAAGATCAGATGAAGTTTATGCCCTGGGGGCATTTGATGGACTACATACTGTTGAAGGGAGCTATTATTTACAGGTAATGATTGCTTTGGTGGCAGAGGAATTACTGGATAAAACACAGGACACCCAGTTAAATGTGAATTTCAAAAACAATGGATTACTTTTATTATGAGTATGTCCTACTTTGGTATTTATGTGTATACTAAAAAAAATGGCTGTTTACTTGAAATTTCCTTTTAGTTGGGTATCCTAAATTTTTATTTGCTAAAACTTTTGATCTTAAATGTCAGTCCAATGCTTGCTCATTTTGGCAAACATTTCTTGAATGCCAAACACATACCAGATATATATTCAGCACTAATGTGATGAAGATGAGTAAGTATGGACCCTCCTCTTGAGGAATTTAGTAGCCGAGAAAGACAGATGACCATAGTTTCAGTATAGGTTGACATGTGATTCAACAAAGAAGTCACATTTTGCTGTAATAATACTAAAGAGCTACATTTAGTCTAATTTGGAGATCCAGGAAAGTTTCTGAAGACATGATGCTTGAGTTTGTGCTATTTTATCCAGGTGAAAAAAAGTGGGAGGAAATTCAAGATAAGGTGAAGAGCCTGAGCAAGGGGGTGGATGTGTCAAAAAGCAGGATGTACAGAAATGAGCAAGCAGTTGAGTCACTAAAGTGTTAGCATAAGAAGCAAGGATGGATGGAAGATGAGCATAGAGCCAGGATCACACCCTGCAGGACCTTACCTGTCATTCCTAAGATGTGGACTTTGTTCTATCAGTGATGGTTTCTGCCAGAAGGTGTTCAGCCAGGGAATGATGCTGTCACAACTGTTTATGAGTACATCATTTTGGTTGCACTGTGGATCATGAAACGTAGGGCAAAATGACTAGTGGTATTATTAAAATAGTCCTACTAGGGCTTCAACCAAGATTATGTTCATATGAATAAAATCAGGATATGGAGTCAAGAAATATTTAGAAAACCAATCTTAGTAGCTGATTTGAGATGGAACAGGAAAACAAAATGAAGGGTCTAGAATGTACCAGCTTTTTGGCAAGATGGATAAATGGGATGCTTTGACGGATCAGGATTCGAGAGGAGGAGCAGATTGGATAGTAGTGGGAGAGATGGTAAATTCAGCTTTGGATGTGTGGGCTTTTCATTACTTTGGGGACATTCAGTTGTATCCAATAGGCTATTGAATGTAATATGACACTTAAGGGAGATATTAGATTTAGAAATACAGTTTTGAGAATCAGCAGGAAAAAAGTTGTAATAAACCCACAAGAAAGAGTGAATTGCAAAAATCGACTAATGGTAAAGAATAGTGAGCTAAAGGTGAAATCTTTTGAAGCTCCTGTGTTTGGGCAGGAAATAAACAGAAGAATAGGAACCTGCAATTATGACTGAGAAATAAAGGAACATTTAAAGAGAACTCTTATCAAAGGTAAGGTAAGTAGAGACTCTCAGAAGGAGGAAACTGAAGTGTATTTGTGCAATAGGTTTACCATTATTGCATGAATAATATATAATTTTGTTGGAATCTCCTGGGCTCAGAATGATAGAGTGAAAGACAGATTGCAGTGGGTTGAAAAGTGAGAAGTAAGTGAGGATATTGAAAGGATGAGTGAATCAATCAATACACTTCAAAAAGTGTATCTGATTCGGGAAGAAAGGAAACAAGATAGGAGCTAGCCAGAGAACTCATGATAATGCTGTTTCTGTTTTTCCAATAGATGAAAGAAACTTGATTATCTTTATAGGCTTAAGAGAAAGAGCAACAAAAAAGGAAAGGATGAAAATGTGGGAGGAATCAATATTCCTTCTCAGAGCTCTGAGGTGCTAGAAGAAAGGGGGAAAAAATGCTATCAAGAACACAGGTAGAAAAAGTCCAATGATTGGAAACTAGTTTAAAAACTTATGTTGTAGAAAAGCATCTATTGCCACATGAATATTATATATTACATGGCATATTGACATATATTGCATTATATTTGTGGTACATATGTGTGGTATTTTATTGCCATACTGCTTTTTAAAATAAAAAAATTGGGATATATTATTTTTTATTATTTATGATCTATTTTAGGTTTAAAGAAATGATTATAAAACAAGACAGCATTCTTTCGACTCTTCCTCTCTTTTCCCTCCTTCCCTCTCAGTCTTATCTGCCTCTCTGCCTGCCCCAGAGTCTTGACTCCACTTGAGGAGATCAGCCATAGGTCTCTTCTTAGTGTTGGGAGGTTGCTTAGTGCTCCAAGTAAAACCAAGAAGCTCTCTGTTATTATTGCTGAACAGTGATCCTTCAGCTAAGCCACTGGTGCCAGACAGGCTTTTAAATTTAAAATTCTAAATTTAGAAAATTTCTTCACGTGTATGATGACCTTTTTTTTTTCTTTCTTTTTAACTGAAACTGTTTGAAAACTCTGAGCATGTGGTTGATACTTGCCAACTTTAAGCTTCATGGGGGGACAGTCTAGCTGGGCTTTTTACTAGAAGAATCCCTGAAGCAAATGTCTTTAGAGACTTCCTTTGGGGATGATTCAGTTTCCTATATTTCAAAATTCTTCTAATTCCTTTACTGAATAAGTTTGCTTAATTTAGCAAATAAAAATACAGGGTGCCCCAGTAAATTCAAAATTCAGATAAACACAGATTAAAAAAAAATGCCCAGGTAATAGTTGGGACATATTTATACTAAAAACTGGTTTTGGTATTTTTAGTTTACCTAAACTTCAGATTTAACTGGGACTCCTGTCCTGTAATTTATTAGGAAACCCTATTCCTGAAGGAAAAAATGCCTTTTTAACAGAATGTAGAGAGTCAGCAGCTGACTCGTTGTAAAAGTCCCTGAAGCTGGGAAAGATTGAGGGCAAAAGGAGAAGAAGGTGTCAGAGGATGAGATGGCTAGATGGCATCATCAGTGCAATGGACCTGAACTTGGGCAAACTTTAGAAGATGGGGAGGGACAGAGAGATCTGGCATGGTGCAGCCCATGGGGTCACAAAGAGTTGGAAATGACTGGGTGACTGAACAACAAGAGAATCAAGTTGGGGAAATGCAGGGTAGAAGGGCATGGTATCACTATTCAGCATGACTCATTCAAAAAATCCCCTTACTAAGTCTTTCAGAGTCTCCATCTAAACATTGTCTGCTTTACCCTCTCTGGTAATAAAGGTTCCATCTTTTATGGAACTGGGGAAGGGTCATTGCTCATCCATGTCTGGAGACTCAGCATTGAGGCACCCTTAACAACTTCCTACCAGTTTTCCTTTCATTAAACACCCCAACATACTCTCAGTTACTGAGATACCTAGTACTCCCGGGGATGGAATCTTTTGAGTATTCTGCAGTGTGAAAGCAAAAATGAAAGTCACTCAGTCATGTCCAGCTCTTTGTAACCTCATAGGTTGTACCACCAGGCTCCATGGAATTATCCAGGCAAGAATACTGGAGTGGGTGACTATTCCCTTCTCCAAGACATCTTCCTGAAGGATCCAACTGCACCGCAGGCAGACTCTTTACCATCTGAGCCACGAGGAAGCCTATTCTGCAATGTAGACAGGTTGATTCTAGGCTTTCCCCATGCTAATTCAGGAGACTCCATTTCGATACCTGGATTGGGAAGACCCCCTAGAGAAGGGTATGGCAATCCACTCCAGTATTCTTGCCTGGGAAATCCCATTCACAGAAAAGACTGGCAGGCTACAGTCCATGGGGTTGCAGAAGAGTTGGACACAACTTAGCAACAAACCTTCCAAATATTCCTTTGTATATATGTACCACATCTTTTTATCCAATAGTCTATTTATAGGTATGTGAGTTGCTTCCTCAGTTACCATTTTTGTGTCAACACCCAAACTTCTAAACTTTTGCTATAGTCTGTCTTCTTCCTGTTCTCCTAATCTTGTGGGTCCAGATCTTCCACAATAATAATAATGTTTGTTCTAGTAGGATTGCAAGGGAACAAAATAGAAGCATGTATTCATGTACCTTTATGTGAAAGTTATTTGTATCTCATCTTGACACACTTGCTCAAAAACACTTGCTCTCCAACTTCAAATATGGAAGGAGGAAGACCAGTTAAGGGACATTGCTTTAGTCAGGCCATAAATGAAGGTAGCTTGGAGTAAAATTTTGAAGATGCAGTATAGATGGAGATAAGTGAAGAAGGTTCTTCCTTTTGGGGGTTTTGCATCCACATGGTGAGATGATTCATACACTTAGATTTACACGCAGATAGCTTTGTAATATAGTGTAGTATAGTGTAACTAAGTCAGATAACGAAAGCGCTTTCAGCCCTTGCTCAGGTGTAGGGTATGTGACTCTGCCAGTCCATGAATTGTCTCTAGATCAACTCTAGGGTTCTCTACAACTTTAAAGTTCCTTCTTTGTTAGAAATAGGTGATAAGATAGAAATTAAACTAGTGTTTAAACTTGTTAAAAATAATTGAACACTCTTGATTTCTAAAAGCATGGCTAACTTGAAAACAGTAAGATATAATTGTTCATGGCTATAGACCAAGGACCTATGATTTCTTTATGTGGTTTAATCTTTTTACAGTGAATTGCAGAAATAGATGTAAGAGATGAAGGTTTGATCCCTGGGTTAGGAAGATCCCCTAGAGGAGGGCACAGCAATCCACTCCAGTATTCTTGCCTGGAAAATCCCATGGACAGAGGATCCTGGTGGGCTTATGGTCCACAGGGTCACAAAGAGTCAGACACAACTGAAGTGACTTGCCATGTACACAGAAAGCATTAGGGCTCAAAGTCCTTTTTTCTTTTTTGCTAATTGCAGTAATAGTCAGCAACGAAGCAGATTAGTCTAATGAGGAAGCAATATAACAAAAGGACATAGACATTTTTTTCTAGATCAAGAGAGTGTTTCAATTGGCTTTCCTAAGACTTAACTGTTTTTAAACTTACTGTTCTCTTATTCTGTTCCTAGATTTGTACTCTGCTGAAGTGTAAAACAACAGACTTACACACTTGTGGTGACTCAGTTGAGACTGCTTCCACCAGGTTTGAAATGTTCTCCCTCAGTGGCACGTTCGGAACCCAGTATGTCTTCCCTGAGGTGTTGCTGAGTGAAATTCAGCTTGCACCTGGAGAATTTCAGGTACAAACCTTTGCTTAATATTGACAAATCATTTAATGATTTAATGTAAGAAGAAGCATCTTTTGAATAGAAAACCTGTCCAAGTGCTTGCAAATATCATGAAAATCTTCATTTGGAGAGAGTAAAATTGGACTTAGGGCTCATCAAGGACATGGAGCACGTGGAATCTCTTGTCTAAAAGTCCTTTAGAGCAGCAATCCCCAAACTTTTTGGTACCAGGGACTGGTTTCATGGAAGGCAACTTTTCCATGGACCATTGGGGTAGTAGGGGGGATGGTTTTGGGATGCTACTGAACAACAACAAAAAAGCACATGACACTGTGCACTTTATTTCTATTATTATTACATCATTTCCACCTCAGATCATCAGCCATTAGATCCTGGAGGTTGGGGACCCCTATTTTAGAGAATAACTAGTGTAAAGAAATATATTTTACTGTGGGGACTTCAGGGAGTGGGCTGGACTGTTTAAGGTCTATCAAGTAGAAAGAAGACTAGAGAAGAGCTGCAGGACCAGTCCTACCAGAGGAAGCCTCCTTGTTTAGGGGAGGGATGGCCTAGAACAGTTGAAAAGAATTCTTTTCATGGTGTGTTCGAAGGCCCTGGGTGACCATCCAGAAAAGGAAAGAAAGAAAAGCTGAAGAATTGGATAGTGGCTGAACTGGCAAGAAGCAACCCTTTTAAAAAGAATACGCCAGAAGTAATTTCTTCTTGCACAAGTGTTCTGTTCAGCCACATTCTCCCACTGACTGTACCTGCAGGTGCCACTCTTCCTCCCCTTTCTTGGTCCAAACAGTTACTGTGGGGAGTTGAGGACAGTGGGCAGATTGGGAGGCTGTGATGAGTATGAGGGATGACAGAAGCTCAGCTCAACGCCCCTTAGTCAAGCTCTCCTGAGCCTTTGGAGGAGTCTTTCTTGCTTGAGCGAACAAGAGTTCTCTCATACATTCTCAAATCCATTGTTTTGTGTTTATTAACTCATGGGATGCCTTCTCAGAGGAGTAAATTGTAAGATGTAGAATACAGACATTTCAGTAAGTACCAATTCTATAGCTCCAATTTTTCTCCGTACCTTTTCAAGTATTTCAGATGCAGTAGAATATGGCCATTATTTTCATTGTTTCTTCATCCAGTTGTACTGAATTTTAAGAGTGTGTTGTGAGGTTGTACAACTGAAAGTTATTCTCAGTCAGCTTCCCTGTGTTTTAATTAGGTATCGAATGATGGACGCTTGTTCAGCCTGAAGCCAACATCTGGACCTGTTTTGACAGTGACTCTCTTCGGAAGGTTATATGAGAAGGATAGTGCACCAAATACTTTATCAGACCTCACGACACAAGCGCTAAGGGTAATGTTCATAGTTATAATACTTATTGTGTACTCATTATATTGGTAGAATATTTAAACTTTCTATTTTTATTTTGGATAATTTTAAAAATAACAAAAATGAAAAGAAGAATGTGTCTGGGATTTTGCTAATAGTGCTCATGATCATTCATATCAATGAATTGCTAATACATTTTTTTCTCTTGTTTAGAAACACACACACACACACACCAGACAATATAAAGTAGATAAAGTGATAAAATTTTGAAAAAGAACAACAGTTATACCCATCTGTTAGGTTTTTTTTTTTTTTTAGTGAGTATTAAATAAGTTACTACAGTTAAAGTGCTTAGACAACTTCCCAGCTCATGGTAAGTATTGTATATATGTTCACTTTTACAATGTTATGGGACTGTCACAGGAAAACCAATTGTGATGTATTTATTGCTAAACTCCTATCATCCCTGATTGGTTAAAGTGCATATGTTTTCTAATAGTTCAGCCACTCTGTATATTTTGATTAGAAAGTCAAGAAACTCAAAAGCCAATTGGGTGTGGCTTGAATAGCTAGCACTAATGTATCCCAGAGAGCAGCTGAGCTTACATCTAGAAACCTACTCGAGAGCCTGAAGATTTTTTATATGCTTTTCAGTGGTGATTGACTGCCTATTTAGAGCTTTGCCTGTCTTGTCAACCTGTAAGCAAATTAATAGGGTGACTATAAAGTAGATGTTTATCAAATCTGGCTTCATAATGGCCTGTGAGCTAAGAAAGGTTTTCAGGTTTATGAAGATTTGAAAAAGAAAATTAAAAGAAGACTAATATTTTGTGACACATGAAAATCATTTGAAATTCAAATTTCTGTCTCCATACCTAAAGTGTTATTGAAGAAAGCCATGTTCATTAGTTCAGTACTGTTGATGGTGTTTTTCATGATGCAGTGTGGAACTGAGTATTTGTGATGGAGACTGTATAGACTACACGGCCAAAGAAGCTGAAAATATTTACTACCTTTACAGAGAAACATTGCCATCTCCTGCTCTAAAGTATTAAAGAACAATGCATCTTAGTATTGAAAACCAATAAGGGCAAATTATCCTTGAGTCTTTCTTATTCTTCCACCCAAAGAGAAATAAAATATTTTCATTTGCTTTCTGTTATATTAACATCACAAAAAGATTACCTTGATTAACTTATGACCAAATATGTTTAATAGGCTAATATCCCAAACAAGTGAATATAATTTTATAAACATGATTAATATTCAATCATTCTAAGATACCACATCATAGTCTTTTGTTGCATTTGGTATTTACTGACATTTCTGAAAGAAATAACATTTTTTATTTTATTTTTTAATTAAACAATTTTAATGAAAGTATAATTCCTTTACAATGTTGCGTTAGTTTTTAGTTCCTAGTTATTAAATTTTCCTGGAGATCATTTAAGAATTGCTCATATTAATATACTGTCTGATATTTTTTCCTGTGACAAATTTGCTACATGGTCTTTAAATGATTTTTTTTTTTTAGTTAAACATTGCAGCAGTGAATTTACTCTAAAAAAATGCCATTTACTACATTCATACCCAGCTCTGGTTATTTTCACTCTGGATTTCTTTAATGAATATAGATTTTTTAATGATAGTTTTGATGTGCTTTTTAACTGTAATTTTTATTTCTTCTGCTGAAAGTATTTGTGATGCTCACTTGATACCAACAGCTCAATCCAAAGACAGACGCGTGGAAAAGTAAATAAGGTCTAACGTGAAACAGTGCTGAATGGGAAGGCGGAAAGAAAAAAGCAGCAGAGGAAAACCATGAGGATTCTTCATAATTTAATAAAAATATGGCACTTTCCTTAAAAACTAAAAATGAAGCCTCTTATAATGGATGATAATGCAAAAGACGCGTGTTCATTCCTACATTTGCATGCACACACACAGATATACCCAATGACCATACACAGAGGCCCTAGCACTTATGAAGGGGCACCTAGGTGGGCACAGGTGCAGATTAAAATGTGAGTCGGTGTTGTTTGTGCTTCTAGAAAAGTGCTTATGGGAGAAAGGTTTGTTTGGGTATGGTGATCTCAAACAGGAAACACTATGTGTCTCTTCAAAAGCCAACAATCAAAAATGCTATCCTACAGGAAAATAAGCCTACTTGCACTTGGAGGTCTGAGTTCTTCTGCTCCACAGTCTCATGTTCCTTCAGCCTCCAGGCATGGCAGGAGCACTTGGCTGCTGTACTTCTCTTTCTAGTCATAGTTCAGAACTTGGTAAATTTCAATGGCCAGGGTTAAAGACTTTGTGAGCTTTCCTAACTATGGACTGTGGTTTTGGCTTAATCTTAGAAAACTTAGATTTCTTACAGTCAAATATTTCCTGGGCATGGATGCTGGAGAAAGCAAGGGCTCCTTGATCTGGTTCATACCCCGTGGGGACATGAATGGTGTTAGGGTCAATGGGACTCCATGTCTTGTGATGTGCTGACAACAGTTGACCTGGACTGATGGGATTCTTCATGCAGGTTTGAGACAGGATGCTGGGTGAATAGAACCCAGATGCCAGGACCAAGATCTGGGCCAGTTAAGCAGCTAGCTATAGCTCTGGAATGTGAAGACTATGATCATGAAGACACATTCTAACTGCCATAGAACACTGACTGGAGGAACCAATGGACTGTCACTCTCTTCATCCAACTCTTTCTCTTTTTCTTTATTCCTTACTAAATGCATCTTTGTGATGATGGGACAGCTGCTTCAATGGCTTATTTAATAGAGACTTAATGAAGCCAGTGGAGTTGGGAGAGAGTGATTAGTGTGGGCTTAAGGTAGGGACATTTTCTCCATCTCAATTCATATTTTTTCAAAAAAAATCCCCCAAACTGTCAAAATGTTGCCATAGTATTTTCTTTCTTCCTTTACTAAAAGTATTCACTTTCAAGTTGGTGAAGAAGATACTGAAGGGGAAAAGTTCCTTAGATCTAGGAATATATCTGTATAAAAATTAAAAGAAATAAAAACATAAATAAAACAGAATTTCTAGATTCCAAGAGTAGTCAGTCCTTGGAGAGGATTCAAAATGCATGTGGTCTGCTCACTGTGATAAGGATATTCCCATGTTGTCTTGATCTCTGATCTCCCAAAAAATTCAAAGTTGCAAAAAGGGAAAAAATAAACAAATGCAAAATAAAAATGTCCCAGCAGGAATGCATGGCCCCTCACCCTTATTTTCTGGAGCCAGGGAATATCCCATCCCTCACACTCTCAAAGGATAGTCACTATATTCCAGCCCATAACAGCTTTTTAGCATCCATTGCATTAGGACATCTATGTGTAGTAGAACCAACAAGAGCTTTGTTTATTTTTAAAATATTTCAACTGTATTTTATTATTGCTGAGGACTGAACAATAATGACAATAATAATGAAGATTTTCAAGCATGAACTGTTAAAAGATAAACTGAGGCATGTTAAACATTCTAAGAGTTAATTTGAGCAAAAATTAGTTTGAATAGGGCAGCACCAAACCAAAAGTGGTTAGGAGAGGTCCTCTGATGGGAGTTAGGGACAAGACTTTTACAGGAAAGATGGAGATCCAAAGCAAGAAACTATTTAATTGGCAATAACTTAGTAATTGGCTTATTTGGGAAAGTCTAGTGGGCTGTTTGTAATTGGCTGAGGCAGCCGAGAGGAGCAACCCCACATGCAAGGAGTGGCAGCTGTGTGGGCACAGGAGGGCCGAGTGGAGATGCTCCACATCCAAGGTAAGGAGCAGCAGCTGCACTTGACTGGAGAAGCTGTGAAGAGATACCCCATGTCCAAGGTAAGAGAAACTCAAGTAAGATGGTAGGTGTTGCTAGAGGGCATCAGAGGGCAAGCACACTGAAACCATAATCACAGAAAACTAGCCAATCTGATCACACGGACCACAGCCTTGTCTAACAATGAAACTAAGCCATGTCATGTGGGGCCACCCAAGATGGGCGGGTCATGGTGGAGAGGTCTGACAGAATGTGGTCCACTGGAGAAGGGAATGGCAAACCACTTCAGTATTCTTGCCTTGAGAACCCCATGAACAGTATGAAAAAGCAAAATGATAGGATACTGAAAGGGGAACTCCCTGGGTCTGTAGGTGCCCAATATGCTACAGGAGATCAGTGGAGAAATAACTCCAGAAAGAATGAAGGGATGGAGCTAAAGCAAAAAACAATACCCAGTTGTGGATGTGACTGGCGATAGAAGCAAGATCCGATGCTGTAAAGAGCAATATTGCATAGGAACCTGGAATGTCAGGTCCATGAATCAAGGCAAATTGGAAGTGGTCAAACAGGAGATGGCAAGAGTGAACATCAACATTCTAGGGATCAGCAAACTCAAATGGACTGGAATGGGTGAATTTAATTCAGATGACCATTATCTCTACTACTGTGGGCAGGAACCCCTTAGAAGAAATGGAGTAGCCAGCATGGTCAACAAAAGAGTCCGAAATGCAGTAATTGGATGCAATCTCAAAAACAACAGAATGATTTCTGTTCATTTCTAAGGCAAACCATTCAATATCACAGTAATCCAAGCCTATGTCCCAATCAGTAATGCTGAAGAAGTTGAAGTTGAATGGTTCTATGAAGATCTACACAACTTTTAGAACTAACACCCAAAAATGATGTCCTTTTCATTATAGGGGACTGGAATGAAAAGTAGGAAGTCAAGACACACCTGGAGTAACAGGCAAATTTGGCCTCGGAGTACAGAATAAAGCAGGGCAAAGACTAATAGAGTTTTGCCAAGAGAACACACTGGTCATGGCAAACACCCTTTTCCAACAATACAAGAGAAGACTCTACACATGGACATCACCAGATGGTCAACACCGAAATCAGACTGATTATATTCTTTGCAGCCAAAGATGGAGAAGCTCTATACAGTCAGCAAAAACAAGACCAGGAGCTGACTGTGGCTCAGATCATGAACCCCTTATTGCCAAATTCAGACTTAAATTGAAGAGAGTAGGGAAAACCACTAGACCATTCAGGTATAACCTAAATCAAATCTCTTATGATTATACAGTGGAAGTGAGAAATAGATTTAAGGGACTAGATCTGATAGATAGAGTGCCTGATGAACTATGGACAGAGGTTCGTGACATTTTACAGCAGACAGGGATCAAGACCATCCCCATGGAAAAGAAATGCAAAAAAGCAAAATGGCTGTCTGGGGAGGCCTTACAAATAGCCGTGAAGAGAAGAGAAGCAAAAAGCAAAGGAGAAAAGGAAAGATATAAGCATCTGAATGCAGAGTTCCAAAGAATAGCAAGGAAAGGTAAGAAAGCCATCCTCAGCGATCAGTGCTAAGAAATAGAGGAAAACAACAGAATGGGAAAGACTAGAGATCTCTTCAAGAAAATTAGAGATACCAAGGGAACATTTCATGCAAAGATGGGCTCGACAAAGGACAGAAATGGTATGGACCTAACAGAAGCAGAAGATATTAAGAAGAGGTAGCAAGAATACACAGAAGAACTGTACAAAAAAGAGCTTGACGACCCAGATAATGACGATGGTGTGATCACTGACCTAGAGCCAGAAATACTGGAATGTGAAGTCAAGTGGGCCTTGGAAAGCATTATGAACAAAGCTAGTGGAGGTGATGGAATTCCAGTTGAGTTATTTCAAATCCTGAAAGATGATGCTGTGAAAGTGCTGCACTCAATATGCCAGCAAATTTGGAAAACTCAGCAGTGGCCACAGGACTGGAAAAGGTCAGTTTTCATTCCAATCCCAAAGAAAGTCAATGCCAAAGAATGCTCAAACTACCATACATTTGCACTCATCTCACACGCTTGTAAAGTAATGCTCAAAATTCTCCAAGACAGGCTTCAGCAGTACATGAACCGTGAACTTCCAGATGTTCCAGCTGGTTTTAGAAAAGGCAGAGGAACCAGAGATGAAATTGCCAACATCCACTGGATCATCGAAAAAGCAAGAGAGAGTTCCAGAAAAACATCTATTTCTGCTTTATTGACTATGCCAAAGCCTTTGACTGTGTGGATCACAATAAACTGTGGGAAATTCTTCAAGAGATGGGAATACCAGACCACCTGACCTGCCTCTTGAAAAACATATATGCAAGTCAGGAAGCAACAGCTAGAACTGGACATGGACCAACAGACTGGTTCCAAATAGGAAAAGGAGTACATCAAGGCTGTATATCGTCACCCTGCTTACTTAACTTCTCTGCAGAGTACATCATGAGAAACGCTGGGCTGGAAGAGCAACAAGCTGGAATTAAGATTGCCGGGAGAAATATCAATCACCTCAGATATGCAGATGACACCATTCTTATGGCAGAAAGTGAAGAGGAACTAAAAAGCCTCTTGATGAAAGTGAAAGAGGACACATGTTGATGTATGGCAAAACTAATACAATATTGTAAAGTAAAAATAATAATAATAATAAAATTTAAAAAATAAAAAAAAATATATTCAAAGAAACAACAACAACAACAACAAAAGAAAGTGAAAGAGGAGAGTGAAAAAGTTGGTTTAAAACTCAACATTCAGAAAACTAAGATCATGGCATCTGGTCCCATCACTTCATGGGAAATATCTGGGGAAACAGTGGAAAGAATATCAGACTTTATTTTTGGGGGCTCCAAAATCACTGCAGATGGTGATTGCAGCCATGAAATTAAAAGGCACTTACTCCTTGGAAGAAAAGTTATGACCACATAGATAGCATACTGAAAAGCAGAGATATTACTTTACCAACAAAGGTCCATCTAGTCAAGGCTATGGTTTTTCCAGTGGTCATGTATGGATGTGAGAGTTGAACTGTGAAGAAAGCTGAGCACCTAAGAATTGATGCTTTTGAACTGTGTTGTTGGAGAAGACTATTGAGAGTCTGTTGGACTGCAAGGAAATCCAATCAGTCCATCCTAAAGGAGATCAGTCCTGGGTGTTCATTGAAGGACTGATGTTGAAGCTGAAACTCCAATACTTTGGACACCTCATGCGAAGAGTTGACTCATTGGAAAAAACCCTGATGCTGGGGGCGATTGGGGGCAGGGGGAGAAGGGGACGACAGAGGTTGAGATGGCTGGATGGCATCACCGACTCGATGGACATGAGTTTGGGTAAACTCCAGGAGTTGATGATGGACAGGGAGGCCTGGCTTGCTGCGATTCATGGGGTCACAAAGAGTCAAACACGACTGAGTGACTGAACTGAACTGAACTGAACTGTACTGAGATTTTGATTTTTTAACTTTTGAGACACTTACAGGCTTAGGTTCTGATTTGCTCACATAGGTTTCTAAGGTATTAGAACCACCTAAATCTAGTGGTTTCCTGTTTGAATTAACTTACTACTAAAAACAGGCACTTTCTCACATGAAACAATCCTTTAAATAAGCATTATTGCCTTCATTCTACAAGGTGTCATTGAGTCTTGGAGAGGATAATATATTCAAAGTCAATCAAAAATAAGTAGTTAAGATAATCTAAAACATCTAGCTCCTTTTGCCTCAACTATATGTAAAGTTGGCCCTTCGTATCTGTGGTTAGTGTACCCACAGACTCAACCAACAGCAGGTTGAAATTATTTGGAAAAAAAATTTCAGAAAGTTCAGAATTTCAGAATTTTCTATGTGCTGGCAACTGTTTACATAACATTTACATTATGTGTGTGACTAAGTTACTTCAGTTGTGTCCAACTCTTTGCAACCCTATGGATTGTAGTCCGCCAAGCTCTTCTGTCCTTGAGCTTCTCTAAGCAAGAATACTGGAGTGGGTTTTCATTCCCTTCTCCAGGGGATCTTCCCTATCCAGGGTTGAACCTGAGTCTCCTGCATCTCCCTCATTGGCAGGAGGGTTCTTTACCACTAGCACCACTGGAAAACCCACTTACATTGTATTAGGTATTATAAGCAATTTACAGATGATTTAAAGTGCACTAGAGGATATGCATAGGTTATATTCAAATAACCATTTTGTGTAAGGGGCCTGGACATTTGAGAAGTTTAGTATCCACTGGAGATCCTGAAATCAATCCCCCTTGGATACTGAGGGAGGGGTTTACTCTTTCATGGTGTTATACTTTCTCTCTCTTTAGAATGTATTTTAGTCAGGAAAGACTAGGGAATGGTACAGTAATAAATAATATAAAAAGCATTCTGGCTCATCAAAGCAAAATTTTATGTCTACTTCATTCAGAGTCTATTCTAGGGAAGCTAGCCTTTACGTCATAGATCAGAACTCTAGGCTTTTTTCACCTTGTATCGTTTCCTTATCAACTGTGCTCCCATAATTTCTAGAGCATGAAAAGAACATGAAAAAATTGTACAATGTCTTATAAATGCTTTCACTCAGAGTGATACCTGCCATTTCCACTCATATTTTATTGGCCAGAGAAAGTCATATGGCCACGAAAAATTTAAATAAATAGGAAGTGTAATTCCCCTGCATGTCCAGGAAAGGGAAGAGATTTATAAATAGTGGCTAATGCTAGTTATGTCTATCACTGAATGTAAAGTCTTCAAAAATGTGTGTCTTACATTCATCTTCAACTTTACCATATAGACATCACTTAATAAATGATTAATGTCTGCTGTGAGTCACCAGAGTGCTAGTTCAGTTCAATTCAGTCACTCAGTCTTGTGGGACTCTTTGAAACCCATGGATTGCAGTATGCCAGGCTTCCCTGTCCATAACCAACTCCTGGAACTTTCTCTAACTCATGTCCATCAAGTCGGTGAGGCCATCCAACCATCTTATTCTCTGTCATCCCCTTCTCTTCCTGCCTTCAATCTTTCCCAACATCAGGGTGTTTTCCAGTGAGTCAGTTCTTTGCATCAGGTGGCCAAAGTATTAGAGTTTCAGCTTCAGCATCAGTCCTTCCAATGAATATTCAAGACTGATTTCCTTTAGGATTGACTGGTTTCATCTCCTTGCAGTCCAAGGGACTCTCAAGAGTCTTCTGCAATACCACAGTTCAAAAGCATCAATTCTTCAGTGCTCAGCTTTCTTTATAGTCCAGCTCTCACTTCCATACATGACTACTGGAAAAACCACAGCTTTGACTAAGATAGGCCTTTGTTGGCAGAGTAAGTAGTGTCTCTGCTTTTTAATATGCTGTCTAGGTTGGTCATAGCTTTTTTTCCAAGGAGCAAGTGTCTTTTAATTTCATGGCTGAAGTCAACATCTGCAGTGATTTTGAGCCCAAGAAAATAAAGTCTGTCACTGTTTCCATTGTTTCCCCATCTATTTGCCATGAAGTGATGGGACTGGATGCCATGATCTTCATTTTTGAACGTTAAGTTTTTAACCCTTCCTTTATTCTCTAATCTATAGTTACCCTATACTTCTTGCCTCTTGCCCCATTACTTTGTTGTCAATCCTATGTATATGTTAATTGCAAGCCAATACCAATAGTTGCTCAAACTTTCCATTGATCTTTCATTGATCTAAAGGCACTTTTACCTGTACTTGCCAGGCGTATGTAAAAGGCATCACTGATGTTTTGTGTACAGCATTTTGTAGTTTAAAAAACATTTTAATGCACATTTTCTTTTATTTCACAAAGTGTTGGCGGCGATCCAAGATGGCAGAGGAATAGGACAGGGGGACCACTGTCTCCCCCACAAATTCATCAAAAGATCATTTGAACGCTGAGCAAATACCACAAAACAACTTCTGAACACTGGCAGAGGACACCAGGCACCCAGAAAGGCAGCCCATTGTCTTCAAAAGGAGGTAAGACAAAATACATAAGATAAAAAAGAGACAAGAGTTACGGATGGAGACCCATCCCAGGGAGGGAGTCATAAAAGAGGAGAAGATTCCAAACACCAGGAAACCCTCTCACCAGTGGGTCTGTGGGGGAGTTTTGGAATCTCAGAGGGCAACATAACTGGGAGAAAAAAATAAATTAATAAAACCCACAGATTATGTGTCTAACTGCAACTCCCAGCTGAGAAGCAGCCCAGACACTCACATCAGCAAGCAGGGGGCTGAACAGGGAGGCAGGGCTGCATTGCTTAAGGTAAAGACTGGGCCTGAATGCCCTGAGGGCAATCTGAGGGAGCTAACATGATATAGCAACCCAAACCATGGGATAGCCAGAGAGAGAGGAAAAAAAAAAGAGAGAGAGAGGAGAGAGAGAGAGAGAACTTTCCTGTGAAAAGCTCTAACCTAAGGAAAGGCCAGGCCTGCTCACAGAACAAAGGACTGATCGAATACCAGAGGAGAGCTAGCTGGCAGCAGACCCGCCCAACCCCCGGTGGAGGCAGGGAGGCAGGCAGGCACCAGCCAGAGCCAGAAGGCAAGGTGCATCCTCTACCAAACTTCGAGCAGGCTCCCAGTTGCTAAACAAGTCTTCCTAGGATCCTGGACAGTTGACATCGCCAGGAGAGTCGCAGCCAGAGGTAAGCTCCCCAAATGAGACACACAGCACACCTGAGAAGGTGCTTCTGCTGTACACCCAGGAAACTGAGCGGCTGGGACGGGGTTGTGGGGGGAGGGAGGTGATAAGACGCACTGCCCACCTGGGGAGAGTGCACTCACCAAGCACCTGGTCACCTGAGCTGCTCAGACCTGGGAAGGGCACAAAACGCAGGCCCAACTGAATCTGTGTCTTTGTGGAGTACCCGAGAACCTGCACCTGAGAGGCTTAGATCTGGGAAGGGCACGCAACCCAGGGCCCGCTTTAGACAGTTCCCCTGCAGAGCAACCTGGAGCCTGAGCAGTATGGACGGGAAAACACACACGCTGTGAGCAAGCCCAGTGTGGCCCAGACACTGCGAGCACTCCCCGCACACGCCAGTGATGTATGTTTGCAGTGTTCCTCCCTCCTGCAGCACAAGTTAACAAGTGAACCTACATAAATGACCACCTTCGCCCCCTTGTGTCAGGGTGGAAGTTAGATACTGAAGTGAGAAGTGAAGTTGCTCAGTCGTGTCTGACTCATTGGGACCCCGTGGACTGTAGCCCACCAGGCTCCTCTGTCCATGGGATTCTCCAGGCAAGAATACTGGAGTGGGTTGCCATTTCCTTCTCCAGGGGATCTTCCCGACCTAGGGATCGAACCCCGGTCTCCGGCATTGCAGGCAGACGCTTTAACCTCTGAGCCACCAGGGAAGCAAGAGGCTTGCAAACAGAGGAAGCCAAAATAAACAAAGAAGAAGGAACCGCTTTGGAAGTGACAGGTGCAACAGATTAAAACCTTGCCATTAGGATGGGCTAGTTCAGAAGGGACCTATGGACCTTGAGAAGTATAAGCTGGAACAAGGAACTATCTGAAACTGAATTGACCCCACACTGCCCTCAACAGCTCCAGAGAAATTTCTAGATATATTTTACTATTACCATTTTTAATAAATTTTTAAAATTTTTAAGTTGTTTAGTACTCCTTTAATTTTCATTTTTAAAACCTACTATTACCTTGCCAAAAAATTGATGCTATTTTTAAATTATATATATATTTTTTATGACTTTTGTGATTCTGTTTTGTTTTTGTAATATTGTATTTTTAAGAGTCTAACCTCTACTCTAGATTTTTAATCTTTGCTTTTTGGTATTTGTTATCAATTCTGTACCTTTAAGAATCCAATCTTCAGTACCCACATTTACTTAGGAGTGTGATTACTGGCTTGACTGCTCTCTCCCCTTTTGACTCTCCTTTTTCTTCCCCAGGTCACCCTATCTCCTCCCCCTCCCTTCTCTTCTCTACTTAACTCTGTGAATCTCTAGGTGTTCTGGTCTGTGCAGAACACTGAACCTCTCTGAGTGCTCTCCAGACTGTGGAGAGCAAATAGAGAATTGATTACTGGCTAGATTGCAGTCTCCCTTTTTGATTCCCCCTCTTCTCCTCCTGGTCACCTCTATCTCCCTCCTCTCTCTTCTCTTCTCCATGTAACTCTGTGAACCTCTCTGGGTTTTCCCCACTGTGGAGACTCTTTTCACCATTAACGTAGATGTTTTATCATCCATGATGTATACATGCAGATGTCTTGAGGCTACTGTAAGAATAAGACTGAAAGCCAGAGGCAGGAGGCTTAAATCCAAAACTTGAGAACACCAGAAAACTCCTGACTCCGGGGAACATTAATCGACAAGAACTCATCTAAAAGCCTCCACACCAACACTGAAACCAAGCTCCACCCAAGAGCCAACAAGTGGGTGTATCAGATTCTCAAAAATGAATCTTTGAGCTTCATGTCCAGTGTATTCTTTAGCTTTCTAGGTTATCAGTGTTTTCTTAGATAGCCACGCTAGACTGCAGCTTCCTGAGGGACTCACTGTTAATCCTGTTTGATTAAAGTGCTGGGTACTGATGTTTTGCTTAATGATTATTAAAGCTAGATTTTAATTGCATTTTTAAGAGTCCACCTGCAGTGCAGGAGACCCAGGTTCGACTCCTGGGTTGTAGATGCCCTACAGAAGGGAATGGCAATCCACTCCAGTGTTATTGCCTGGAGGATTCCATGGACAGAGGAGCCTCGTGGGCTACAGTCCATGTGGTAACAAAGATTCGGACATGACTGAGTAATTAACACTTTCACACTTTCACTACCTTTGTAAGAGCAACACACTACATTCCTCATAGTCAATCTTGTAGCTTTAATAGCCACAGAGTTTGGTAGATTGTAGGGTGATAGGTAGAGGGCTAAGGTGAAAGTACACAATTAATATAAAATATATATACACACCCTGAAGAAAGATTGAACTCAGTTGATGATATCAGTTAACATGGCATAGAAAATACACATTTTCCTTGAGACACTGAGAGAGGACTGTCAACATTAAGAGTGGAAATTTTTGGGACTTGGGAGGTAAATTTAGAAGGATCAGTGACAATGTGTTCATTGTGTTCCCTTATGTGTGTTAAGAGTGAGCTCTTTTAATCTTTCTATTTTGAAATCAGTTCCGTATGGTTGTCTGGTTGCAGAAATATAGCAAGTGCTTTTATCAGTGTTAATAGCTGTTTAGCCATCAATATATTCTGGAAACTTTGAACTCCTGCCAAAGCAAAGAAAAGCCACCTGTTAGCATAGTGGTAGATTATCTGATAAATAGTTAATATTTGGGCAATATGCTTTGTAGACAGGATGAACTTTGAGTTATGAAAACATTAGTATCAAAAATTCTGTTTTAATGGATTATGATGTTGATTTAGCTGAAATTATGAACCAGCTGATTTCTTTTTTCCTGTCTATGATAAAATTTCATCTTGCTCTGTCAAAGACAACTAAGGATTTATTTGCCATAGCAGTATGAGTGGAAAAAAAAAAAAAAAAGGAAACACCTGACATTGTGTGTACTTAGTACTAGGAAACTAGTTGTTGTAGAGATCAATTATAAAAGCATTATAGCAAGAAAATAAAACTATTAGCCTAAAAAATTTATAATTTAATTTTACCTGAAATATGTGAAAGTTATCTATAGAGACTGATGAGAAAAATATAATTTTAGTGACAAAAACAATTACAAAAAGTATTTTGAAAATGTTTTGAAATTACTATTGTTGTTACTATGCTATTACTATTGTTCAGTTGCTCAGTCATGTCTGACTCTTTGTCACCTCATGGACTTCACTATCTTCAGGAATTTGTGCAAACTCATGTCCATTGAGTTGGTGATGCCATCCAATCATCTCATCCTCTGTCACCCCTTCTCCTCCTGCCCTCAGTCTTTTCCAGCATCAGGGTCTTTTCCAATGAGTTGGTTCTTAACATCAGCTGGCCAAAGTGCTGGAACTTCAGTTTCAACATCAGTCCTTCCAATGAATATTCAGGGTTGATTTCCTGTAGGATTGACTGGTTTTCCAGGCAAGAATACTGGAGTGGGTTGAAGATCTCCAGGGGATCTTCCCAACCCAGGGATCAAACTCCAGTGTCACACATTGCAGGCAGATTCTTTACCATCTGAGCCACAGGGAAGCCCCCAAATTACTGTTAGTATGTTATTATCTCATCTGCCTTTTTTTTTTTTTTAATGAAGATCATTTTAAAAGTCTTAACTGAACTTGTTGCAACATTACCTGTCCTAACTTGTAAATGATATGATTCACTTGTCCACTTATTCATAACACTTATGAATGTTAAGCAAAGTTCTCAATAGGGTGGTTATCTCAGTTTTTGCTATCTAGCTGTTTGAAGGGGCTGAGGGAGAAATCAGCTATAGAAAAGAAAACCCTTCACTCAAACTTTTTTCCCCCAAATTCTTCATCGTGGTTAGGAGCTGAAACTCTGGAGTCAGACAAATCTGGAATCAAAATCCACTGCTGCCCCTTAGTATAAATTAAGGTATCTAATTCTCATAACCTTCCTTTGTGAAGCAATTATCAAGATAGTATCTATTACTGTAGAGTTGTTATGGAAATAAATTAGAGCTTTCTCATAAGGCTCTTCACTCATTGACTGGTACTGTTTCAGGAAATGTTGTTTCTCCTCCACTTTCTTTCTTCTATCCCTCCTGTTACTCTTTTTTCCTCCTCCTCTTCCACTCACATTTTCTCCTCTTCCTTCTTCATCTCTCTTCTTGCCCCTCCTCTTCTTCCTTATTATTTCCCTTTTATTATTATTATTATTGAGAGTAACCAAGCTTAGGCTGTGTCCCCAGGAGCAGTATGTTTATGGTTTGCCTTCAATAGGTCCTAAGATGCAAGGGAAAGTCTAGAGTAGCACAGTGTGGGAAATCCACTATTATGTGGGAAATCCACAGGGTCCTAGTTTATTCCTCCTCCCCTCTCCTCTGAGGGGAAAAAAATGAGAAGATTGAAGTTGTTTAATACTGGGTCACTCTATTCTAGGGTCCTTGGGAGGCAAGAGTGCCGGGAGCCACCAAGGGAGATCCCACCCATGACAAAGGTCATGCGGAAGAGACCTGACAGGCAAAGGCGGATCAGGCCTCAAGGGACCCCCTGAATCTGCTCGAGCATCCACCCCAAAACCAAAATCTGTTTGTCTTACTATTTTGTGCCTTTCACCAACTCTTCTGACATTAACAGGTGGCTATCCCCGACCATCTTTCTCTGGAAAAAATCAACTTAGGGCTTTAGTTAATGGACATGATAAGAGTGTTTCAATTCAAACCCCTCTGATGGCTTTCTAGCTTGCCTGACAGGTTTATCTAGACTCTTGCAGCTAAGCATGTGACTGTTCACAGCCTCCCTACTGTGAGAGACATGGAAAGCCTAAAACATTCTAAAAATATAGAGCCTTTCAAAGAGTTAAAGACTATTAGAGTAGTGCTGGTGTGGGGTTTCATTATTGGGCCAATGCTTGCTGCCAAGTGCCCATATCCCTTACCCACTGTGCACCTGGGAGTGCATTGGTTAACATAGTTGGAATGTAAGAAAAACAAGGAGCAGCCTTGCAATTAACCACATCAGACCTTTGAGCTAATTGGTTCTTTCTTTGTTGTAACTTACTACGTCTTTGCTCTGTGAGAATGTAACTCTGTTTAGCACTTTCTGAGGCTGACATAGATTAGAAATATAAAGAAAAAACACTTCAAGGGAAAATAAGTTTTCTGGTTGAGCAGCCTTTATCAAAAAAGGATCATAAAATGTCCACAGGCCTCCAAGGCCAGAAGATAATGTACACAACATTGTTTATGGGAAAGATATGCAGAAAAAATCCTGGTTTTGATAAAGACAAAACAGATGTAGTGTTTGGGCTGACTCTGTATGACTTTGCATATTTCATTTCCTTCTATGTACAAGTCAAGGTATAAAAGTTCCTTTTGAAAATAAAGTTATGGGCCTCTCTCACCAAAGCTTGGTCTCCCCATGTCGTTCTTTTTTTCCTTTTCCCTCCTTTTCTCTCTCTGTTCTTCTTTCAAGATGACTCCTTGGGGCACAGGGGCTCTCTGAGTTCACTTCTTTGCCTGGGTTTCTAAGACCCGATTGGGAAGGCGCCCTGCATCTTCACCAGGGAGGGGGCGTCCTGCGTCCTCACCCCACCAAGAGGGCACCTGCGGCCTCCGTGAACAGAGCAAGTTCCATGCCAGGAGCTTTATTGGCTTTCTGTGTTAATCAAGGAAGATCAAGCCTCTCTCTCTCTGCTTTGCTATACTTTCGCCTAGGCCGTCATCCTGAGGGTACCCCTGGATCCTGCTGGGGCTGGACCCAGGCACAAGAGGAAGGATTCAGTATAAAAACCTATATCCCACAAAAATAGATACATGTGAACATAATATCTGGGTCAGAGATTCATGTTTAGCAAGAAATTAACACTCAAGGTGTGGTGTCTTAATATCACTTAAGAAAGAAAAACTATCCTTTCTAAAGTGTATAAGCCATGTGCCCCATTACATTTTCATTCTTCTATTTGTGGTAGCCAAACAATGTATATACAAACAACCCATCCAAAGATCCTTCCTACAATATTTATGAAGATATTCAGAGCTAGTTGCATCAGGATGACTTTATTAATGAGTCAGTCTATTGTCTGAATGGAGTTTTAAGAGATTTATTAAACCTGCTAACATTTGGTCTATCCTTAAGGCTCTGAACTGATCTCAATATTTGAAGTAGCACTTTGTTTCTCGGCCTTCACACTATCTGTGTATGTGTGTATGATGAACTGACTTTATTTTTTAACTCCAGTTTTGTTGAGATATAATTGACACACAGTGCTGTACAAATTTAAGATGTACAACGTAGTTATATGACTTACATAAATTATGAAGTGTTTTTCACTATAAATTTCATACATATTCATAATCTCATATAGATACAAAATTAAAGAAATAGAAATAATTTTTTTTCTTGAGGTAAGAACTCTTAGGATTTTCTCAGTTTTCATATACAACATACATGCATGCGTGCTCAGTCATGTCCAACTCTTTGCAATCCCATGGACTGTAGCCCACCACTCCTCTGTCAATGGGATCCCCTAGTCAAGAACACTGTAGTGGGATGCCAGTTCCTCCTCTGGGGATCTTCCCGATTCAGGGACTGAACCTGCACCTCTTGTGTCTTGGGCACTGGCAGGCGGAAATTTCACATCTGAGCCACCTGGTAAGTCCATATGACATACAGCAGTGTTAATTACATGTATCATGTTGTACTTTATATCCCAAGAACTTACTTATTTTATAACTGCAAGTTTTTTAGTTTTGACCACTTTCATCCAATTCCCCTCCCCCAACTCTGGTAACCACAAATCTGTCGAGGGACTAAGCAGAATCAAAAAGCGAACCTTTATCCAGTAACAGAGAATTCCTCCTGCGTGGCTGGTTTTGAACTAGGACAGTGGCTTTTTTCTGCCTTTGGATTCCAACTGCAGTATGGACCCTTTTTGTGTCTCAAGCCTGTCATCCTTCGGACTAGAACTACACTACTGACTCTCCTCGGTCTCCAAATTTCCAACTCACCCTGCAGATCTGGAAACTTGTCAGCATCCATAATTATAGGAGTGAATGCTGTATAATCCCCCAGAGAAGGAAATGGCAACCCACTCTGGTATTCTTGCCTGGAGAATCCCCATGGACAGAGGAACCTGGCGGGCTGCAGTACATGGGGTCGCGAAGAGGTGGACACCACTGAGCGACTAAGCACACACATGCTGTATAATAATCTGTCCGTATATGTATGTATATACAACCCACTAGTTCAGTTTTTCTGAGAACCCTGACTAATACATACCTGTGCTCAAGATAAACAATAACAGCCCTCAAGAAAAAGGACTGAAAGCATCATTTGTCACGCACAGTTTATTCAAATTCACTTGGTAGTTGGGGTGACCATCTGTGCTAACTAATTGGCTTTATTCAGAGGAAATATAAACTCTTCTTTATGACAAAAGATAGCTTTCATCTTTGGAGTGAAGTGTTCATTGAGGTTAGGCTCCTACCAGTCCACAGAAACTAAGGGCTAGTGGCATCATCTTCCAGAATTATGTTTCAAAGAGTGATTCCCAGGTCCTTGGGCAAGACACTCCTGTGTCATAAAGCTGGCAAGAGTTAGCTTATTTTGCTTTTAAAAAGATTTACATATATTTCATAGAGACAGAGAAAGAACTTAAACATTTTCTAAAGTAAGTGCTCTAAGAAAAGGGAGAGAAGGGAGCCTCTTCCCTGATTTTCAAAAAGGAGAATTAAGTCTTTTATTTTGAATTTGTAGTTGCCCTTATACTTCCCTGAACTTTTCATCTCTTCAAAATAATATTAATAATATTCTATTTCATCTTATTTTCACTGTCATATGTCTCAAAAAAGTTTAATCCAGCTACTTCTATTTTTTCACCATGCACACTGTCTTTCTTGGGCTTCCCTAGTAGCTCAGATGGTAAAGCATCTGACTGCAATGCAGGAGACCTGGGTTTGATCCCTGGGTCGGGAAGATCCCCTGCAGAAGGAAGTGGCAGCCTAATCCAGTATCCTTGCCTGGAAAATCCCATGGACAGAAGAGCCTGGCAGGCTGTACAGTTCATGGGGTCACAAAAGAGGTGGACATGACTGAGCAACTAACACACACTATCTTTCTAGTCTCATGAATCTAGCTTTCCTTTGACCTCCTCCCTCTAGTCCATAATAATCCACTGATAATTGCTTCAAAATCCCTAATGGCAACTTCTTTAACCTATCACCTTATTTTCAGCTCATTTCCTCCCTCTTCCTCACTGTCTCTCCTTTTAATCCTCCACCACAGATTCAGCTTCAACTATTACCACTAGGTTGCTGCCTTCCAAATCAATACCACATGCTATGACTTTTCTTGTGCTACCAATGTGAATATTCATCTAATCTGCTAGAAATCTCAGTCAACTGATCAGTAGTTATTGAGCACCTACTATGTTCTGGGTCCTAAGGATAAAGCAGTGGAAAGAGCATATATGTTCCCTGTCTTCATGGAGCTCATGAATTCTATAAGAGTGCCCCACTTGAACGATCAGCAGGTAGCCTGTGTGGCCAGAGACACGGATCTTGTCTTCACTGTGAGTCATTCAGTGGCGGAACTGAAATCAACCAATCCTTCATTTTATAATTAGGAAGCCGATGTTCACAGACCAAATGTGCATTGAATGTTTATGATGTGAAGGCACTATTTTAGATGATGGAGAGACAGAAATGAACAAAGCAGATAAGATCTTTAATTTCCTGGAACTTAATAAATTCCAGTACATGAGATATTGTGCTTTTTCACTCATTCACAAAATGACAGGTATATATGTGAATTAGGCACACATTGGCCTTAGTTTTGGAACTACGAATAATATTTTCTAGGTACTGTTAATAAGAAATAAACTTGGGTGTTACTTCTTAACCTTTTTTTTTTCTTCTAATTTTATTTTATTTTTAAACTTTACATAATTGTATTAGTTTTGCCAAATATCAAAATGAATCCGCCGCAGGTATACATGTGTTCCCCATCCTGAACCCTCCTCCCTCCTCCCTTCCCATACCATCCTTCTGGGTCGTCCCAGTGCACTAGCCCCAAGCATCCAGTATCGTGCATCGAACCTGGACTGGCAACTCGTTTCTTACATGATATTTTACATGTTTCAATGTCATTCTCCCAAATCTTCCCACCCTCTCCCTCTCCCACAGAGTCCATAAGACTGTTCTATACATCAGTGTCTCTTTTGCTGTCTTGTACACCAGGTTATTGTTACCATCTTTCTAAATTCCATATATATGCGTTAGTATACTGTATTTATGTTTTTCCTTCTGGCTTACTTCACTCTGTATAATAGGCTCCAGTTTCATCTACCTCATTAGAACTGATTCAAATGTATTCTTTTTAATGGCTGAGTAACCTTTTATACAGGAATTTCTGAAGATGGAGTTACATTTACTTAGTAAAAGGTCATCTTCATCTAGTAAAGGGTAATTTTCATTTTACACTTTCTTTCTTTGTATGGTTGCAGCTTTTGTTAATGGCTGTTTAGATCATAGGTGGCCCATCGTGTGGTGTCAGTACTTCTCTGGTGTCAGCGTTTCTCCAGGGAAGAGAATGGGTAATAGATCTCAGTAGCTTCTTTCAGAAATACAACTTAACTCAGTTAGTTATTCCTATGAAAATGCTGTGTAAAAAAAAAAAAAAAAAAAACCCAAACTCAGTAGCTTAAAATAATAGCCACTTCAGTGCATGAATCAGTAGGGTCAGCAAGGATGGCTCTGCAAATGCTGGGTAGCTACATGCCCCAGTTTGCTCTACATGCCCCTCAACCTCCTTGGAGAAGTGGACTTCGCTGGGGTGTGTTCTCCTCATGGGGATGACACAGGACATTCATAAACAGGTGAGTCCCCTTAATGACTAAGCTTGGAACTGGCATCTTTTTATTTCTGTCTACATCCTTTTGGCCAAAACAAGCTAAATGGCAAAGTTCAAATTCAAAGGACAGGAAGCGGGGCCTTCCATTCCAAGTGAAGCAAAGACAAAGGTGGAGATACTAGAAGAATGAGAACTGGAACCAATAATCAAGCTGTCATAATGATTCTATGATTTCCTATGGCAGAATAACAGATTGATAGAAATAGATGAGAAACTATACTGTTCACCCATTTATTTTGCCATGTTGAAGGCACTGGCTCCTTGTTTTGAAAGAAGGTCATTTTGGAAGTTCTATATATAGCAATTTTAAAATGGGTGGGCTAAATATGTATCATCTCTAAAGTGGTTTTCTTAAAATTGTGATTAGTAACATTATTGAGGTACAAACCCCACTCAGCTAAAAAAGTGAAATTGAATAAAATAGAATATTAGAGTGAATTGAATGAGGTAAGGGTATTTTTAATGACAGCATTGCTTCTGTTATGAATGCATATTTATATATGTATTGAGTCATGAGCTAAAATGCATTTTTCCTACCATGATTTAAAACTCAAATTATTTTCTAGTTATGTTATTAGGTTTAAAAACAGTCTAATCTCTAAAAACAGCCCTTTATCAAGTACAAGTCATCTATTTTGAAAGTGGGGGGTTTTGTTTTTGCTTTTTAGTGCTAGTTATCTCCTTTGTACAGATGCCTAATACAGGAGTATTTTTTTCTTTCAAATCAATCAACAATTAAGGCAGTCTTAATGGACATTTGTTTTCATTTATATGCCGTTAACATCCATGACTGTGGTTCCTGGTGGCTCATGCTTGAGATACTTTTTAAAGTAACAGTGATATTTACCTTCTCTATTTAATTTGCTCACTGCTAGCTTCCTGGTGCTCATTTAGAATAAACACACCTCTCACCTATTTTTCTCAATAGTATACTGTTACCTGTTTCAGAAAGATTTATTATCAGCTTATCTTTTCCAGATGTTAATATGTGCGTCATTCTGTCTGCATTAACTGCAGTCTATCATTGATCAGCAGTGGCTCAAGCCAGCAGCAGGTGTACAGGACACGAGTGAGGATGGCCTCCTCCCAAAGGTAGTGTTTCTGCTTATCCACTTGCTCTGTGACCCTTTCCTGAGAAGGTAGGTCTGAACACAATGAACAGCCTTGTAAACCAGAGATTAGCCGGGAGGCCCAGGTGATCTTTTACAGGGAGAATGCTCAAGGGAGTAAGAGTTATCAATGGTTTCGTACTTACAAATATATTAACATTTAGGGTTATTTGATGGAAAGATTCTCTACTGTCATTTTAGTAGGAGAGGATAAAAATAGTTACATATATTTTAAATAGCTTACTTTATATGAGCTTTTCAAAATATTTCACCTTGATTAAAAATTCACCTGTGGGTGGCTAGAAAATTCGAAAAAGAATTTTTAAAAAATGTTCTTTCCTTGTAAAATGAAGGAAATTCCGTGTTGTGTTTGGCTAGTTTTAATGTAATAATGGAGTATTCATGGAAAATTTTCAAGATTACAAATTAAATTGTATCTTATTGTTATTATATATGAAACTGCAGAACTAAAAGCTTATTTGTGGCAAATACTGTTTGGTGGGGAAAATGCTGGTGCATTTCTGAATGATGTTGTGCTTTAATATGTGTACCTCTGCGTGTGTGTTTATATGTGCCATGTATTAGATCCATTAACTTAAGAATCTCTTAGTTTTGATGACCTAAATCTGATGTACTATTATCTTTTGTGTAACACAGCAGAGACGCTTTCAGGTATAGTGTGTTTATTTTATCATAATATCGTGGAGATTGTTTTCTGTCTTATCTATTGGTCTATGCTGATGCCTAAGCAAACAAATGAATTTTGCCATGCTTCCTGTTACTTAAAGATGGAAACAATTTGCTTCCAGGGATGTTCCACCTAGAGACCCCATGAGTTATGACTTAAATATTTGGAAATCCTGTCTTTTATCTCTTTCTTTCTTTTAAAATAAATATTTTTCAAAAATACTTCCATTATTTTAACAAACACTAGATAAATTACAGAGCTGCAAACATATTTGTGAATAACATTATTATCAAGTCCATTTCTAATTTTGATTCCAAATTTTGTATAACAGAACAAAAACAGCATATGGGTCAGTTAAGAAATTTAGCAAAAGTGTGATTTTTCATAATAAATTCTTTACTCAGGTGAAGAATTATACAAACACATGAAGCACAAATAATATAATTTATTAATAATCATTTATCAATAGCTTTTTGAAAGTTTCATTTAAAGTTTCATTTGAAACAATTCACAACCTACTTAATTTTATTAAATATTTTTTTCTGAAAATGAAAATGAAGCATTTCATAGTAGGAAACTTGCAAAATGTAAAAATTATAGAGAAGAAAGTAAAACTCATCCATTATTTCACCTAGGAAAAATTAATGCTAAAATTGATATTTTTTCCCATTTTGTTATTTATTTATTTATTTAATGAATTTCAAACTTACCATCTTTGAGCAGTTGGAGCTATTATTCCATGCCTATGCTTCATGCTTTTATACAAGTGTGTGTGTTCAAGTGCATGCTACTTTAAAACACTCTGCATATTTTTCTTTACTTGACAAGATCTCATGGACATCTCTCTATGTCTTATTATAAAAAGAGTCAACTCCACCAATTTGCCATCTTTTTGAACATGTATCTACTGAGGTTTATGTGTCTAATATACGTTTAGATGATTTTACTTTTTACTTTTGTTACTGTTATGAAAACCATCACACTGAACGTTTGCTGGGTAAAGCAACTTGGAATTTTAAAATTTAAAACATGAAGTTGGAGAAATTTTCCAAAATTAAATCATTAATTTTGCATCTTAGGATCCAGCAAGAAGTGTCTTGACAGCTACTCACTAACTTTGATTACAACGAGAGATTATTGAAATAGCTGAAAATTTAAATTTCAATATTAAGTGTTTTCTTGAAATTTACTTTTTTCTATTTAAAAATTTTTTTAGAAAGCATTATATTGTGTCATATTGTCATAACTCTTTTTGACATAAACTAAATCTTTATTTAGATAATATTATTCACTATGTTTGCTTTTATTCTTGGTGACGGTAGTTTGGTTGCTAAAGTTGTGTCTGACTCTTGTGACCCTGTGGACTGGACAGCGCCAGGCTAGTCTGTTCATGGAATTTTCCTTCTTTAGAGGACCTTCCTGACCCAGAGATTGAACCCTAGTTTCCTGCACTGCAGGTAGATTCTTTACCAACTGAGCCACCAGGAAAGCCCAAATTTTAGCATTGCACACCACTACTCTTCTAAATCAAATCCTTTATGGTTATACAGTGGACGTGAGAAATAGATTTAAGGGACTAGATCTGATAGACAGAGTGCCTGATGAACTATGGACGGAGGTTTATGACATTGTACAGGAGACAGGGATCAAGACCATCCCCATGGAAAAGAAATGCAAAAAAGCAAAATGGCTGTCTGGGGAGGCCTTACAAATAGCTGTGAAAAGAAGAGAAGTGAAAAGGAGAAAAGGAAAGATATAAGCATCTGAATGCAGAGTTCCAAAGAAGAGTAGGAGAGATAAGAAAGCCTTCCTCAGTGATCAATGCAAAGAAATAGAGGAAAACAACAGAATGGGAAAGACTAGAGATCTCTTCAAGAAAATTAGAGATACCAAGGGAACACTTCATGCAAAGATGGGCTCAATAAAGGACAGAAATGGTATGGACATAACAGAAGCAGAAGCTATTAAGAAGAGATGTCAAGAATACACAGAAGAACTGTACAAAAAAGATCTTCACGACCCAGATAATCATGATGGTGTGATCACTCACCTAGAGCCAGACATTCTGGAATGTGAAGTCAAGTGGACCTTAGAAAGCATCACTATGAACAAAGCTAGTGGAGGTGATGGAAATCCAGTTGAGCTATTTCAAATCCTGAAAGATGATGCTGTGAATGTGCTGCACTCAATATGCCAGCAAATTTGGAAAACTCAGCAGTGGCCACAGGACTGGAAAAGGTCAGTTTTCATTCCAATCTCAAAGAAAGGCAATGCAAAGAATGCTCAAACTACTGCACAATTGCACTCATCTCACATGCTAGTAGAGTAATGCTCAAAATTCTCCAAGCCAGGCTTCAGCAATACATGAACCATGAACTTCCAGATGTTCAAACTGGTTTTAGAAAAGGCAGAAGAACCAGAGATCAAATTGCCAATATCCACTGGGTCATCGAAAAAGCAAGAGAGAGTTCCAGAAAAACATCTATTTCTGCTTTTTTGACTATGCCAAAGCCTTTGACTTTGTGGATCACAACAAACTGTGGAAAATTCTGAAAGAGATGGGAATACCAGACCACCTGATCTGCCTCTTGAGAAATTTGTATGCAGGTCAGGAAGCAATAGTTAGAACTGGACATGGAACAACAGACTGGTTCCAAATAGGAAAAGGAGTATGTCAAAGCTGTATATTGTCACCCTGCTTATTTAACTTCTCTGCAGAGTACATCATGAGAAACCCTGGGCTGGAAGAAGCACAAACTGGAATCAAGATTGCCGGGAGAAATATCAGTAACCTCAGATAGGCAGATGACACCACCCTTATGGCAGAAAGTGAAGAGGAACTCAAAAGCCTCTTGATGAAAGTGAAAGAGGAGAGTGAAAAAGTTGGCTTAAAGCTCAATATTCAGAAAACTAAGATCATGGCATATGGTCCCATCACTTCATGGGAAATAGATGGGGAAACAGTGGAAACAGTGTCAGACTTTATTTTTGGGGACGCCAAAATCACTGCAGATGGTGATTGCAGTCATGAAATTAAAAGACGCTTACTCCTTGGAAGGCAAGTTATGACCAACCTAGATAGCATATTGAAATGCAGAGACATTACTTTTGCCAACAAAGGTTCATCTGGGCAAGGCTATGGTTTTTCCAATGGTCATGTATGGATGTGAGAGTTGGATTGTGAAGAAAGCTGAGTGCCAAAGAATTGATGCTTTTGAACTGTGGTGTTGGAGAAGACTCTTGAGAGTCCCTTGGACTGCAAGGAGATCCAACCATTCCATTCTGAAGGAGATCAGTCCTGGGTGTTCATTGGAAGGATTGATGTTGAAGCTGAAATTTCAATACTTTGGCCACCTCATGCGAAGAGTTGACTCACTGCAAAAGACCCTGATATGGGAGGGATTTGGGGCAGGAGGATAAGGGGACTACAGAGAATGAGATGGCTGGATGGGATCACCGACTCGATGCACATGAGTTTGGGTAAACTCTGGGAGTTGGTGATGGACAGGGAGGCCTGGCATGCTGCAGTTCATGGGGTCACAAAGAGTCGGACATGACTGAGCAACTGAACTGACTGATCCTTCAACTGGAATGTAAGTTCCAGAAGAGCAGGGAATTTCATTGTGTCTGTTCACCATTCTTGCCTCAGCACATAGTGCCTGACAGGAGGAAGGCATTTGATTATAATATCTTGAAAAAGAATGACTGCCTTTCTGTTTGTCTTTTAGCTTAGAGTATGTAATATTCCTCTGCTTGATTCGCAAGTTCAGTGATTCAGTTTTTAGTCATGCACAGGATTTCCAAATATTTAAATTATGACTCATTGGGCTTCCCTGATGACTCAGATAGTAAAGAATCCACTGGCAATGCAGGAGACCTGGGTTCGATCCCTGGGTCGAGACGATCCCCTGGAGAAGGGCATGGCCACCCACTCCAGTATTCTTGCCTGGAGAATTCCATGGAGAGAGGAGCCTGGTGGGCTACAGTCCATTGGGTCACAAAGAGTCAGACATGACTGAAGTGACTAAGCAGAAGCAGCATGGAATGTCCAGATGGGACATCCCTGCAAGTAAATTGTTTCCATCTGTAAGTAACAGGAAGAATGGCAAAATCCATCTGTTTGTGGAGACATCAGCATAGACTGATAGATAAGAGAGAAAATCATCTCCAGCAATATTATGATAAGATAAACACACTATACCTGAGAGCATCTCTACTATGGTACACAGAATATAATAGTGCATCGGATTTAGGTCATCAAAATTAAGAGATTCTTAAGTTAATTTGAGGTTTTGGATTTATAGGAAGAGAACAAATTATGTCTAATGCAAAGTTAAACTCTGTATTGTATTAATGTGAACATAAGTACATATCTGGTGTCTTTAGTTAAATAAGAAAGTAAGATAGCTATGCAGAGAAAACGTGTGGAGGACATGCTTGTTGGAAGACAGAGGAGTAAGGAGCTGCAAAACTAATACAATTATGTAAAGTTTAAAAAAAAAAGTCCATTACTGAATCATTTATGTGGACAAGAAAATTATGAAGAATTTTAGCAGGAGTAGCTTTGGAGAAAGTGAGAGTAGGCCAGGAGCTAACATCTTCAAGATATAGAAAAATGACTTGAAGTCTGAAGTCTGCAGCAAGAGGAGGTATAGTCTGAACACAGAGCTTCAAAGTTTGCAAGGGATGGAAGTTAGGAAGGAAGGAGGGATAATGGTTTGCAATGTCAATGAGTACAAGAGGACATGTTTTTCCTCCAAGTCCTGTAATAGAAAAGATAGCCAAGGATGCAGGAGAGGAAACAATTACCTTTGATAAGGATGTAGGGAAAGAGATATCCTCAGGGGAAAGAAAGTTTCAGTTAGAACAAAGAGAGGGAAGTTTTTTAAAAAGAGCCTGAGGAAATAGGGTGATGACCATGAGCTCCAGACGGAATACATGGAAGGGTTTGTGAGTGGGTAGTGGATGAGTTGATTAGGAGATAGGTTCACATTAGTAATTGTACAGACTAGTATGGGATTGAAAGTCTGAGCCATTAGACATGGGTAGTTGAAGGAACCAGGGACAAATGGCATGGTGAAATTAGCATTGATGGCCTTTTATTGGGAAGTTGGGGACACTCTACCAGTGAAATCCCATCTTGCTAGACAAATCTACTTCAAACTATAATGCCTAACAATATATTTTAAAATCATGTGTCATTTTCAAACATTAGGTAATTAGATAATTTGAAAAGAACTGTTGAGTTAACTAGTTATCAGAGCATGCATGTTAAGTCGCTTCAGTAGTGTCTGACTCTTTACAACCCCATAGACTGTAACCCACCATGCTCCTCTGTCCCTGGAATTCTCCAGGCAAGAATACTGGAGTGTGTTGCTATGCTCTCCTCCAGGGGATCTTCCTGACCCAGGGATCCAGCTGGAGTTTCTTATGTCTCCTGAATTGGCAGGCACGTTCTTTACCACTAGCGCCACCTGGGAAGCCTAGCTAGATATCATAGAGATTAACTTTCTGTATTGCTATAGTATGTTCTACTTCGTAATTTGTAAATACAGAGAGTAATCATTTCTAGCCAGCGAAATTCTTAAAGCTGGAAGAAAAGAAAACCACTATTATGTCATGTTCTTAGATAAGTGTTCAACTCATAATATCATCATAGAACATTTATTTAAATAAATCTATTTAAAAAATACACCCCAGTACTCTTGCCTGGAAAATCCCATGGACGGAGGAGCCTGGTAGGCTGCAGTCCATGGGGTCGCTAAGAGTCGGACACGATTGAATATCTTCACTTTCACTTTTCACTTTCATGCATTGGAGAAGGAAATGGCAACCCACTCCAGTGTTCTTGCCTGGAGAATCCCAGGGATGGGAGACTGGTGGGCTGCCATCTATGGGGTCGCACAGAGTTGGACATGACTAAAGTGACTTAGCAGCAGCAGCAGCATTTAAAAAATAAATTATAACATTTAAAAATACTTGCACAAAATTTATGCATAAAGTTCTAAAGTTGACCAGACAGATTATTCTTCTGAAGTGTCATTGATATTATCAATACTTTCTCAGATAAAATGCTTCAGGCTTTATTTCTCTGAAAACAAGATGTATCGTTATGAGGAGGAAGCCATTTGATTTTTATCTGGGAATGAAGAACAAGGCATACAAATTTGCCAGATGACTCTTTCATCATCTATGAATATAATCTTCTAAAACTGAGCAGTCAGTTTTTTTCCCCCCACCTTCCCTTACTTATATTTGGACCCTAGTTCCTGCTGAGTGAAGCTGCTCAATGTGATACCAGGCAGGGATATTTTCTTAATTGGTAGAAATTATTAGCAAACATTCTAAACATTGTTTGATTCCTTTAATATATCAACAACAAAAGTAAAATAAAGAAGGAAAAGGGGGCAATAGTGAGAAAAAAACTTTAAATTTTAGTTTAGTTGAGAGCACATAAATTTTGTAGTCAAAAAAAATCCATCATTTATTTAGTGAATTTCAATTATAATTTGAACATTATACAATTCAAGTAATATAAATATATTTAGTCTGCTGTTTGTTCTGTCATAAAGTGGGCCTGGGTGTCTACTAAAATAAATCTTACAGGTGCATTTGATATGTTTCCTCCTGGGAATAGAAGGCAGAAAGGGACTAGGGGGAGAGATGTTTCAAATTTATTAAAATATCCATTTTCAGTTCAGTTCAGTTGCTCAGTCGTGTCCCCCTCTTTGCGACCCCATGAACCGAAGCACATAAGGCCTCCCTGTCCATCACCAACTCCCAGAGTCCAGCCAAACCCATGTCCATTGAGTTGATGATGCCATCCAACCATCTCATCCTCTGTCATCCCCTTCTCCTCCTGCCCTCAATCTTTCCCAGCATCAGGGTCTTTTCAAATCAGTCAGATCTTCGCATCAGGTGGCCAAAGTATTGGAGTTTCAGCTTCAGCATCAGTCCTTCCAATGAACACCCAGGACTGATCTCCTTTAGAATGCACTGGTTGGATCTCCTTGCAGTCCAAGGGACTCTCAAGAGTCTTCTCCAACACCACAGTTCAAAAGCATCAATTCTTTGGCGCTCAGCTTTCTTCACAGTCCAACTCTCACATCCATACATGACCACTGGGAAAACCACAGCCTTGACTAGACGGACCTTTGTTGGCAAAGTTATTTTATTCCTCCAATTCCAGTTTTGGATAAATTTAGATTCTTATGTGGTCTTGATTTAAACTGTCATCCCAGAGGGAGTGAGAAGAGATGAAAAGGAGAGTAGATTCCTGGAATTCTAAGACTTCTTGCTATTTCCTAGCATTTTCCCAATATAATAACAGCTTATTCACTGATAACCAGAATTTACTTTGTTCTTCTGAACTCTCTCTCCTCCTCTTTTTATCTTTGTAATATGCAAGTATATAACATAATGTTATATATTACACATAATATACATTAAACATATACTGCAAAATATATTGCAAGTTCCCCACAATTTAGCTGAGTATTACAGAATTACAGAATCATATATGTCAAACTAATAATTCAGCTTTACATTTCCAACACAGTGACTAACATGAAGTAGATGTTAAAAAAAACTTATAGGAACTGAACTTACTGAACTGAACTTGGAAATAAAACCTCTTTTCAAAATAATCATTTTTCAGCAAGAAGTAACAGGTAAATGCATTAAAAGTGAGAAGAATCAAACTGTTGATAATTTCCTTTTTTCCCCCCACAGGTTTCTGGGATATATATATATGGAAGTAAGAGAAGGAACTCTAACCTGATCATGGATTTCGAAGAGAGACTCCTCAAACCACTAAGGAAAAGATAACAACCAGTGCATTGTCCTAAGAAATGATGTCCCTTTGCCACAATAAAATTAATATTTCCTGTGTGAAAAGCAGCTGGTCAAATGACATCCGGGCTTCCCTGTACAGTTTAATGGTGCTCATAATTCTGACCACAGTGGTTGGCAATCTGCTAGTTATTATTTCCATATCACACTTCAAGCAACTGCATACCCTAAATAATTGGCTCATTCAGTCCATGGCTACTGTGGACTTTCTTCTGGGGTGCCTGGTCATGCCTTATAGCATGGTGAGATCCATTGAGCACCACTGGTCTTTTGGAGAAGTCTTCTGTAAAATTCACACCAGCACTGACATTATGCTGAGTTCAGCATCCATTTTTCACTTGTCCTTCATTTCCATTGACCGCTACTATGCTGTGTGTGACCCACTGAGATACAAAACCAAGATCAACATCTTGGTTATTTCTCTGATGATCTTCATTAGTTGGAGTATTCCTGCTCTTTTTGCATTTGGGATGATCTTTCTGGAGCTAAACTTCAAAGGAGCTGAAGAGATGTATTATAAACACAGTCACTGCATAGGGAGTTGCTCTGTCTTCTTCAGCAAAACATCTGGGGTTCTGGCCTTTATGACTTCTTTCTATATACCTGGCTCTATTATGCTGTGCATCTATTGTAGAATATATTTCATAGCAAAAGGCCAGGCAAGATCAATTCATGATGCAAAGCAGAAGGTTCAAATTGGGTTGGAAGAGAGAAATGGAATTTCACGAAGCAGAGGAAGGAAAGCTGCAAAGACTTTAGGGATTGTGATGGGAGTTTTCTTAACATGCTGGTGTCCTTTCTTTGTCTGCATGGTCATGGACCCTTTCCTGGACTATACTATCCCACCTACTTTGAACGATGCATTGATTTGGTTTGGCTATTTGAACTCTACTTTTAATCCAATGATTTATGCATTTTTCTACCCCTGGTTCAGAAAAGCACTAAAGATAATTCTAGTTGGTAAAATTTTCCAAAAAGATTCATCTAGGAGCAAATTATTTTCAGAATAAATCCATAGAATTATTATGATTTCAGTCAGTCAGTTCAGTCATTCAGTTATGTCTGACTCTTTGCGACCCCATGGACTGCAGCACGCCAGGCTTCCCTGTCCATCACCAACTCCTGGAGCTTACTCAAACTCATGTCCATCAAGTCAGTGATGCCATCCAACTATCTCATCCTCTGTTGTCCCCTTCTCCTCCTGCCTTCAATCTTTCCCAGCATCAGGGTATTTTCTAGTGAGTCAGTTCTTCGAATCAGATGGCCAAATTATCAGAGTTTCAGCTTCAGCATCAGTCATTCCAATGAATATTAAGGACTGATTTCGAGTGTTTTACAAAATAGTTGGTGATCATTATGAACATGCATAATATCAACCACATGTGCCAATTGTAGGGACTTTTATCAAATATTTGGTTCAAAGATTGTACAGTGAGATATGATGCTTACATCTTGCTTTTTATTTGCCATTCGTATTATGTATATTGAAGCTTTACAAGTCCAGAAATTAAGAACTTAAAATTTTAAAGAACACTTCCTACTCTTACACGAACTGCCATGAAACCGACAGTGGTACCTTACTCAGTTGTTCCGTGGTGGAAACTAAGAGGCTACATTTGGAGATGGCAATTAGAAGGACTTTGTCATTCATTTGCTTGGATATATATGCCTTTTTTTAAAGTCAACTAAAAGTGTACATTGAATATTACTATTGCTTACACATAATTTGCTATTTATTACTAATTATTAATACATATTCTGATTTTTAAATCTATTGATGTTTACATTTTTTAAATGTTTTTTTCTGATTTTCATACTTGTAGGAAATTTGGAAAATAGAGGAAAATAAAAATAATATATAGAAACAAAATAAAAATAAAAATATCATTCATAGCTTACTTAAGAACCATATCATTCGAAGTTCTTAAAAACATCATTTTGTAATGACTGCAAAATGTTAAATTGTATGAATGCACAAAAATTTTTTTAACCATTTTCCCACTGTTGACCACTTAGTTCATTTTGATTCCTTTTTTTTTTTTTTTTTGAACAGCTTAAATTAAATGCCTGTTACCTGTGCTTCCCTAGTGGCTCAGATGGTAAAGAATCTGCCTGCAATGCAGGAGACCTTGGTTCGATCCCTGGGTTGGGAAGATCCCCTGGAGGAGGACATGGCAACCCACTTGCCCATGGACAGAGGAGCCTGGTGGGCTAAAGGACCATGGGGTTGCAAAGAGTTGGACACATAACTGAGCAACTAAGCACACAGCACCTGTTATTGAAGCCCACAAAAACGTCTGGGAGGATTTCATCACATTTCAAGGTCATGCCTGGTGTGATAGGACTCAAAATACAAGCTGTAGGAAATAAAGCAAATTCACTTGTTGGGTGCCAAGCTACACTGAAAGAGAAGCAGTTATTCATCAGAGCAGCTAAACATGAGGCAAAGAAGAGCTATAATTGGACACAGTGTATCCCATGTCTATTACTATGGCATATAGAAAAGAAAAATAAGGAGAAATAGTGATTTCAAGTAAGATCCCCTAATAGAAGTGAGCAAGCATTCTTAATCATAAATATCAATTTGCATTTGAACTGTTTCTAATCTAGACTTCATGTAATTTGTATCGTGTTAAGCAGCACCACGGATTTGAATTTATTTGTTTCCCAATTGTGACTTATGCTCATGGGTAAGTTAGGGTGAGGCAGTTAATTTTAAATAAAATTTAAAAATGCATGTTCCTGTATATGCATTTCTGTTCACAAACCCTTCTATCTATTACAATCTCTTTCAGGACTGTATATTTAGTTTCCTTGATGTGACTAGATTTTGTTCTCATAGATTTTAAAAGCAGTTTGAAAACCTTTTTCATTTAGTATATGGTAAGAAAGTTGTCCCTAATCACTCCTGGTTTCAGAAACTATCTTGACTCTTCTACTTGTGAAACTATTTTTGTTAAATTTTAAAAAGGGAACAAAAGCATTTAGATAGTTTTCTATACCAGTCCATCCTAAAGGAGATCAGTCCTGGGTGTTCACTGGAAGGACTGATGTTGAAGCTGTAACTCCAATACTTTGGCCACCTGATGCAAAGAGCTGACTCATTGGAAAAGACCCTGATGCTGGGAAAGATTGAGGGCAGGAGGAGAAGGGGACGACAGAGGATGAGATGGTTGGATGGCATCACCAACTCAATGGACATGAGTTTGGGTGGACTCCACGAGTTGGTGATGGACAGGGAGGCATGGTGTACTGTGGTTCATGGGCTCACAAAGAGTCAGACACAACTGAGTGACTGAACTGACTGACTGACTATACCTTATAGCAAGTTTCTGTGGTTTTCTTCATTTGCTCCCACACATTCTTAGATGTTTTATACTTTCGTGTGTGTGTGTCTTGCCTGTTATGAATATATCTTTTTAAAGTCATCATATTTTCTATATAATTATTATTGCTTGTGTATAGTAAAATTTATTCTAGTTTTTCAGTTGACTTGCTTGGATTTTCATTATACAGTCATAGTATCCTCAAAAAATGCTAAACTTTATCTCTTTTCTAATAGTTATTCTTATCTACAGTCTTTGCTGTACTTCATGAGTCAGAATTTTTAGAGCAATATGCTATAGTCCAGTGGGTCACAAAGAATTGGACATGACTAAGCGACTCAGCAACTAAGCATTGACAATGTTGATATAAGTCATCCTTGTCTTCCATCTATTTTAAATGACTATTGAGACCACATTTTTCTTGGAACAAGTTTATGACTCAGATAATTCTACCTTTTAGACTTAGTACTAAATCCCCTATAGCCTATTTCTCTTTGTAGCCTCTGTTTTTAATACTCTTAATAAAAAACAACCAGTAACCCATCCTTTCAGCAAACAAGAAGAAAGGCTCACCTTGTCTTTCCCTATGTGCAGCTTTATTCTAGTTTCCATTCCTCCATGCAGAGGTATTTTAGTCTTTTGGTTGTCCAGAATCTGCTTCTCAACTGGAATTCGATTAGCTTTGGGAAATTTCTCATCCAGACTAGATATAATTTGTTGAAACTGTAAGGAAGAGAGTGGCCTTCTGCCTTTCCCCTTAACTAAACAGATGGGTAGAAAACCTACACTAAAAATTTCAGAAGGTCTTTCTTTAGAAACTGAACCTTAAAAGAAGGGAAAAAGACAACTATTTTTAGCAGAATCATTAGCAGAAAACAAACAAACAAAAAAATGTGGGTTTCCATTCTATTCATATGGTGAGACTGTGACCTGACTGCTCTTGGTGTTGTTGGAGTTCATGCCTCCCAGATTCCACAGATACCCAAGTATTCATTTCCAAACTGAGTTGTCCATTCTCTCATGGATTTCATGACTCCCAGATAGTCTTCTAATGAATTCACAGTAGGAATAGCTTTTGGTTGCATGCACGAGAAGAACTTGAACTTGACATACGATATTATGGTAAACATAAAGAAAGCAGTTGTTACAACACAATAGAACATTATTTCCTAGTCCAAACAATGTCCGTTCAAAACAGTATCATATTCCACTCCCTTCTCAAAGAGAAATATTCAAATAAATTTCCATTGAAGAAGAGATAAAAATAAAAATGTTTTAGCAAGGAACTTGTCGGAACTGATTTTTTTGTAATAATAATATTGCCATCTTAAGAGATCAGTGCAGTGGAAGTTCCAGCCTGATTTTAAACTTGGTTCTTGAAGTCAATAATCCAATTTTTGGAGAGTCATAATTTTTGTCAAAAAAGTAAAGCAAACTATATAAACTCCCATAAATTGTGGATTTTGGTGAATCAGTTTGTTTAACTGTACACTGTCAATCAGAGTGTGAATATTAACTGAAATGTTTAAAGATTCATGAAGAGTGATTTATGTTTTTAAATTTAGTAGACTATAAAGTATACAAAAAAAAAAACAGTATTGAGAGATATTTTGAGTGTTGCACTCAAATAATCTAAGTAATGTAAGAATCAAATTGAAGTTTTTTTTTTTTAAAGATAAAGTATATATTCATTTCCCAAAGTGTTTCAAACAGGTCATTGAGTACATGGCCAACTGTAAACAAGCATTTAGAGAAGGTAAATTTGTCTTTGACAGGTCCTGACCTTCTGTTCCATATTCCTCTCCTCGTAAAATCCCTTTATGAAGTCTGTAAGCTCCCAGTGAATTACTCACCTGCAAAATAAGGACAATAATATTGTCTCACTGGACCATTAATCATTACATGAGAGATACTGCCTAGCATGCGGCCTTGCACATAAAAATACTCAGCAAATACATTTTATTAGCATTATTCTCTGTCATTTTATTGGTATGTGCTATGCTAGTGTTCATTCAGAATATGCTTAGTACACATGGAGTACCTGGCAGATATTACATATCTTTAAAAAAAAAAAAAAAGACTAGAGCAACATTACATCATCCTATTTCCCAGTAAATTCCACAATTAAAATTATGGAAAAGAATATCAGACTTATTCCAAGTTCTATGAAGAAGAAAGTTAACCTGGTGATACATTTCTGCATTAGTCTGCGGCAGTTTCGCATATTGGGAATTTTTATTTCTTTAAAAATAATTTCTATAGAAGGCATATATGAACATAACTATATATTTCTATCTACATATATAGTATTGATATTTACCTGCAAAATACCTACTTATTGTCCAAGTAGTTAATGAATTTGGATGAACACTTTGTATAAGCTCTGAAGCTTGCTGGTCTAGAGCCAGATTTCTGAAGTTCCCCGCATAGAGGGATGGCCTCAGGCTTTGAAACCAGACAAGTGTGAGGTCAAGTCCATTTTCCTCGTGGTTCCTGTGCTTTCCCTGCTTATGTCTTTGCTCCTGCAGCCCCCATGGCTGAAACGCCTCCTTCCCCTCTTCCATCTCCATGACTTTTACTCATTTTAAAAGACTCATCTTGAGGATTGCCTCTCCAGGAATCCATCTAAATTCTCTAAGATCAAGTAGGGGTCTTCTCTGAATCCCCCAATGTGCAGACTTCCTTGGGTGATCCAGTGGTTAAGACTTCAACTTCCAATGCAATCAATTCCTGATCAGGGAGCTAAGATCCCACATGCTGCACAACCTAAAAACCCAAACATAAAAATGAAGCAATATTGTAACAAATTCAATAAAGACTTTAAAAATTGTCCACATCAAAAAACAAACAAACAAACCAACTTAGTACTCTGGCCTGGAAAATCCCATGGATGGAGGAGCCTGGTGGGCTACAATCCATGGGGTCGCTGAGAGTTGGAAAAGAGAGTTGGAAAAGACTGAGCAACTTCACTTTCACTTTTCACTTTCATGCACTGAAGAAGGAAATGGCAACCCATTCCAGTGTTCTTGCCTGGAGAATCCCAGGGACTGGGGAGCCTTGTGGGCTGCCGTCTATGGGGTTGCACAGAGTCGGACACGACTGAAGCGACTTAGCAGCAGCAGCAGCAGCAAAACAAAACCAAAAAACCTCCCAATGTTGTGCCCTGCACTTATCTATATGTGCACGCTCAGTCACTTCAGACTCTGTGTGATCCCATGGACTGTAGGTCACCAGGCTCCTTTGTCCATGGGATTCTCCAGGCAAGAGTAGTGGGGTGAGTTGCCATGCCCTCCTCCAGGGGATCTTCCAACCCAGGGATCAAATCTGCATCGCCTGCATTGCAGGTGGATTCTTTAACCCAGGAGCCACTGGGGAAGTCTCTCATCAATACACTGCCCGCTTATTTTTCAAATGCCCTCTGTCCCCACTGGAGTGTGAACTACAGAAGTTAAGGACGGTTTCTTATTCATTCTTCTACTCCATACTCAGCACCAGACCTGGGACAGAGAAGTCACTCAAAGCACATTTTTAAGGGGAATAGATGAATCAGGGGAAATAAGAAATTCAAGGGTATAGTGTTAATGCAAGTTAGAGACAGATTGGAATCCAAGTCTGTCTGGCCCAAACTCTACCCTCTTTCCTACTTCAGGTCAAATATGAAGCAACTATCAGGACTCATAGTTTTATCTCCAGTCAAGTTTAAGCAGATGTGCCTGTATGACTTTAATTTTGGCAATAAATATGTATTATTTATGGTAGGAAAAGATTTTAATGGTTAAATTATTTAAAAAGCTGGTTCTGAAACTGCTAACTAGATTTAGCATATGAGCTACTACCGAGGCTGATGTTGAATTCCTAACTGTTTGGAATTATTTAGGGTTGATTGGACTGAGATTCAGAAATCTGCAGTTTCAAACAGCAGCAGCCCATGCTCCTTGGATCACATTTCTCCTAAGCACCATTTCCTTAGATGTTAAAAAAAAGGAATAAAAAAAATTAAGTTTATATTGTACAGTGAAAATTCAGAGGAATAATGAATAGCACAATGTATTTTAAAATGAGCTCAGAAGCCCTGGCTATGAGCTCCTGTGAGTTAGGGACTCAGTTTTCCCCAGCATCTGCCACAGGGCCTGGGCCAGATAGTTGCTCCAAGAACATTTGTCCAAGGAAGGGAGAGAAGAAAGATAACTAACTATTTGAGTGCAACATTTTAAAATTTTTAATTAATTATTTATTTATTAAATTAATGGCACCCCACTCCAGTACTCTTGCCTGGAAAATCCCGTGGACTGAGGAGCCTGATAGGCTACAGTCCATGGGGTCGCAAAGAGTCAGACACGACTGAGCGACTTCACTTTATAGTTGCTTCAGTGTTGCATTAGTTTCTACTGTACAGCAAAGTTAATCAACTGTACTTATACATGTATCCCCTCCTCTCCTATTCAGGTCACCACAGTGCACCAAGTAGAGTTCCTGTGGGAAAAACTATTTCTAAAGTTATGTTTTGAAATTTAAGCATTTTAATGTTATTTTGTCAAACTAATAATGCCTTGATCATCTAACTCAGGGATTCTCAAATTTTCCCAGTTTGAAGACTAGCATTGGCTATGACACACTTTTTACCAGTCATTATGAAGTGAGAAAATAAACACAGTGTAAGAGTTTTTCATTATGGAATATGCATTCAAATTAATAGACTGTCTCTTGACTAAGATCATTCCTTACTAAATTTCCAGGATTAAGATGTTCTTTTCATGAAAGAAAATATAGTAATAACAGACAAAACATTTTGACAAGGATCTTATTTGACAAGCTTATGTTTGATCCCAAGGTTGGGAAGATCCCTTGGAGGAGGGCACAGCAACCCACTCCAGTATTCTTGCCTAGAGAATCCCTATGGACAGAGGAGCCTGGCGAGCTACAGTCCATGGGGTTGCACAGAGTCAGACACAACAGAAGCGACAGCACAGTACAGTGTAGCGGCACATTTGCCCCCATGTTTAAAACTTTCTTTTTGTGAAATCCCCAAATCCACTATTCTACATTGTTAATATCCCTTGAAGCAAGAAAGGTGTTTTGGCAGTAAGAGTTGATGGTGAGCCTGCAGCATACCATGGAAGCATCAGGACAGCTCCAATCATTGAAGAAATTAAAGTTTTAAGGACCACTTATAACCTATGCTTAAAATTCAATGAAAATAGATGACAAAGGCCACAACCAATGCAAGCAAAAGAATTCTTGCTAGGAGGCCTTACAAATAGCTGTGAAAAGAAGAGAAGGGAAAAGCAAAGGAAAGATATAAGCATCTGAATGCAGAGTTCCAAAGAATAGCAAGAAGAGATAAGAAAGCCTTCCTCCGTGATCAATGCAAAGAAATAGAGGTAAACAACAGAATGGGAAAGACTAGAGATCTCAAGAAAATTAGAGATACCAAGGGAACACTTCATGCAAAGGTGGGCTCAATAAAGGACAGAAATGGTATGGACCTAACAGAAGCAGAAGATATTAAGAAGAGGTGGCAAGAATACCCAGAAGAACTGTACAAAAAAGATCTTCACGACCCAGATAATCACGATGGTGTGATCACTCACACTCATCTAGAGCCAGACATCCTGGCATGTGAAGTCAAGTGGGCCTTAGAAAGCATCACTACGAACAAAGCTAGTGGAGGTGATGGAATTCCAGTTGAGCTATTCCAAATCCTGAAAGATGATGCTGTGAAAGTGTTGCACTCAATATGCCAGCAAATTTGGAAAACTCAGCAACGGCCATAGGACTGGAAAAGGTCAGTTTTCATTCCAAACCCAAAGAAAGGCAATGCCAAAGAATGCTCAAACTACCACACAATTGCACTCATCTCACACACTAGTAAAGTAATGCTCAAAATTCTCCAAGCCAGAATTCAGCAACATGTGAACTGTGAGCTTCCAGATGTTCAAGCTGATTTTAGAAAAGGCAGAGGAACCAGAGATCAAATTGCCAATATCCATCGAATCATCAAAAAAACAAGAGAGTTCTAGTAAAACATCTATTTCTGCTTTATTGACTATACCAAAGCCTTTGACTGTGTGGATCACAATAAACTGTGGAAAATTCTGAAAGAGATGGGAATACCAGACCACTTTACCTGCCTCTTGAAAAAACCGTTATGCAGGCAGGAACCAACAGTTAGAACTGGACATGGACCAACAGACTGGTTCCCTATAGGAAAAAGAGTACGTCAAGGCTGTATATTGTCACCTTGCTTATTTAACTTGTATGCAGAGTACCTCATGAGAAACGCTGGGCTGGAGGAAGCACAGGCTGGAATCAAGATTGTTGGGAGAAATATCAATAATCTCAGATATGCAGATGACACCACCCTTATGGCAGAAAGTGAAGAACTAAAGAGCCTCTTGATTAAAGTGAAAGAGGAGAGTGAAGAAGTTGGCTTAAAACTCAACATTCAGAATAAGATCATGGCAGCCGGTCCCATCACTTCATGGCAAATAGATAGGGAAACGGTGGAAACAATGGCTGACTTTATTTTTGGGGGCTCCAACATCACTGCAGATGGTGACTGCAGCCATGAAATTAAAAGACACTTACTCCTTGGAAAGAAAGTTATGACCAAACTAGACAGCATATTAAAAAGCAGACGTTACTTTGTCAACATAGGTCCATCTAGTCAAGGCTATGGTTTTTCCAGTAGTCATATATGGATATGAGAGTTGGACTATAAAGAAAGCTGAGCACCAAAGAATTGATGCTTTTGAACTGTGATGTTAGAGAAGACTCTTGAGAGTCCTTTGGAGATTCAACCAGTCCATCCTAAAGGAAATCAGTCCTGGATGTTCACTGAAAGGACTGATGTTGAAGCTGCAACTCCAGTACTTTGACCACCTGATGCGAAGATCTGACTGATTTGAAAAGACGCTGATGCTGGGAAAGATTGAGGGCAGAAGGAGAAGGGGACAACAGGGGATGAGATGGTTGGATGTCATCACCTACTCAATGGACATGGGTTTGGGTGGACTCCGGGAGTTGGTGATGGATAGGGAGGCCTGGCATACTGTGGTTCATGGGGTCGCAAAGAGTTGGACATGACTGAGTGGCTGAACTGAACTGAAGACAAAAATTGTCTTTTTCTTGTGTTATACCCTTTTTTGACACAGAATCTTAATTTACTCAATGTATTTAATTTATTACAATTCTAAAATTTGAAATTACTCCTTAAGGGACAAACAAAATGAATATTTAGTTAAGAGGTTTCTTGTATCTCCAACCAGAGTTGAGATGTAATGTTAGCTGAATGGTTTTTCTGAGATTTCTGAAATCTTCCAGATAAGTGATTCTTTGTTTTTCATTCATGATACCAGCTCTGTAAACACATTTACATCAAATAAGAAGATAGACTAAGACAGAGGTCACTATTTTATCTCTCTTGCATCAGCTAAAGTTTTCTTTCTCAGATATGCACTTTGCTTAATAATCTGTAGAAGTCCCCAAACATTTGGTTCTTCAAACACAGTTCTGTGATAAATGTGTTCTTGTCTCCACTAAGTACAACTACTTCCCCAATGAATAATAGTGTGAAATTATTTCCCATCACAATCAAGGCAGAACAGCTAATGTGTTAATGATGCCCTCCGGTGTCTATTTACTCAAAAGTTTAGCAAATGAGAGTAAAGAGAGAAATGCTGCTTATACTGGTCTCTTTGGACTATGAGCTCGAATTGCAGGTTCCAAGTGTCAAACTGTAAATGAAGTACTGTGGACATTGGTAAATATCCAATCAACACATTTAATCACTGCTATTAGCAATTCTCATAAGACTTTACTTTTAACAAACAGAAGAGTTTGAAAACAGTGATATCATAAGTTTGAAATGTGCTAATAACTATTTTTAAATGGCCTAGCGTTTACATTTTGTCTGTATAATTCTCCCAAGTGCATAAAATTATTAAAAGTTGGCAGAATAAGGAAAAACACTCAGATAATCCATTGATTTTTCTTCCATGGTTCATGTTGCAAGAACAATAAAACAAAATACAACACAACAAAATAACATACTAACATCTGCTTTACATGAGTAGACTAGAGGGGCTATTATCACAATGCTAAATTTGAATATGTATAACTAGAATAATGTTTGTTCTAATTAACAAAGAAGTGAAAAATGATAGTCATTACCCAGGTAATTGAATCATCTAAATTTTCTTCTTCCTACCCCTGTAACGACCATCAGATAAAACTAAAAACAAAAGAAACCAGAATAATTTCTGGGATGAATCCTGAAAATATATCGGCTTGAGTTTATACTCAAACAGGTTATTAGTAGCTATTCAGCTATGTTTGGCAGCAGAAAGCAATTAACCAAATCTTAAATTTCAGTTTCCTTATTTGTAAATGGGTAATATGTAACTTTCAGAGTTGTAGTGAAGACTTACTCATTCATTAAGTCATTTATTCATTCACATAACAAATTTACTGAGCACCTGATATATACCTGTCATTGTGTCAGCTAAATGCTAAGGATAGAGACCTGAATAATATCAATATGTTCTCAACCTCTCTGAAATGTTAATGGAAACGAAATGAGGTTTTTGAAAATGAGATAGTACAAGATCAAGAAATTCAAATTATTATTACTTATAATTAACATTGCCATTGTCAACCTGGTTCATAGGTGCACAGATGAGATTTAAAAATACATCCCAGACTATCAATTTTAAGCTCAGATCACAGCATTATATCACTCTATCTGTTTAGCCGATGCAGCAAATCATCATGCATGTGTTCCTCCCTCCCATCTTTCTTTCCTTCCTTAGTTTCTCTCTTTCTTGTAGTGCAAAAATTACTTGCTTAAAATAGAGGTTTTTCATGGGATGGGGGAGGATAGGGTCAACACAAAGTAGAAACAGAGTAATAGCAGTGCAGTGTAAACGGAAAATCTCAGTGGGAAGCGTCTGAGTGACGAGGGCCACCACCGTGGAAGCCTTAGTGATTCAGAAGAATGAGCAGTCATTATCAGACTCAGGTAGAACCAGTACTATTTTTTTTTTCAGATTAAAGTGGCTTAAAAGATTCTTAATGTGAATTGAATTTTCAGAAACAATAAGAAACATTTCAAGCAAAATCTTAGTGTTTTGACTGGGTGATAAGCTATGGTTCTTATTTCTCTAGAAAATGGACATAAGCTTACAATAAAAAGATAAGTTTTGTGTGCTGAATTGAAAATTGGCAGAAAAGAGCCCCCAAAGATTTTGAGCTATGTCATCTTTAAAAGACATTTTTTTTTTTTTTTGGCCGTGAGGCAGATGGGATCTTAGCTCCCCTACCATGAATCAAACCCGAGCACCCTGTAATGGGAGCACGGAGTTTTAATGGCTGGACTTCCAAGGAAGTCCCTAATAAACTTTTTAAATGTCATAAGAAGCAACTGTTTCATTTTTAAAGTGACTTAGTCATTTTATAATAAAGCCTCAATCAATATTGTCCTAAAGATCTTAGTACAGTATATTAAGAACAAGAAATTGAAGGCCTCAAGAATTAGAGGAGGAAATAGAACCATAATAATTTGCAGGTAGTATTATTAACCACATAGAAAATTCAAGAGTCTACAAAGAAATTTTTCAAATAATAGGAAAATTGAGCAAGTTGCCTGAATACAAAATTCAGTTAAATGTGTGCACCAGTAATAAGCAACAAAAAAAACTGTGGATTTAAAAATACACCAATGTAAAATTGAGTTACTCAGGAATAAAATTATCAGAAGGTATGTGCCAGGAACCAGTGTGAGGAACTCCGCCTGTGGCAAAGGTCATGAGGAAGGAGGTTCGGCAAACGCAAAGGCAGGATGGAGCCTCAGGAGTCCCCCTGGAAATTCTCGAGCACCTACCCCCAAAACCAGAGTCTGCCTACTTTACTGCTTTGTGCTCTCACTTACACCTCTGACTTTATGGGGGGCTGTCCCCCACTACTTCTCTCTAAAAAAGAGTTAACTTACAGCTCCAGTTGATAAACTTCCTGGGCGTGACAAGAGTGTTTCAACCTACAAACTCCTTTGGAAGTCCTCTAGCCTGCCTGAATAGGTTCTTCCGGCCACGTGATTGTTCAGAGCCTCCCAACTGTGAGAGGCATGAGATGTTCTAAACTGTCTAAATACAGATTCCTTTGAGCAGTTAAAAGATTGATTAGAACTTGTATTGGTGAAGGGTTTTTCACTTGTTGGGCCAATGTTTGTGGCTAAGTTTCCATATCCCTTGCCTACTGTGTCCCTGGCAGTGTATTGATTAATATAATTGGTGTATAGGAATGTAAGTAGTAGCTTTAATGTTTGTAACCTTAGACCCTTGAGTTAATTCTTTTCTTGCTATAGCCCACCACACCTTTGCCCTATAGGAATGCGACTTTATCTAATGCTTTCGGAGGGTGGCACCTGACTTTAGAATAATCACCTTTAGAGAAAAATAAGTTTTCTGAAAAAAGGATCTTAAAATGTTGACAGGCCTCCGGGCCAGAAGATGATGTAAATCACCTAAACTTTTGCATATGATAAGTTTGCAGGAAGAAAGCCTGGCTTACTGCTGACTCTACCCCTTCCCTCATTATCCTCTATGCACAACTTAAGGTATAAAAACTACTTTGGAAAATAAAGTGCAGGCTTTGTTCACCGAAACTTGGTCTCCCCATGTCATTCTTTCTCTCACCTTCTGGCTGAATTCCCATCTGTAGCATGGAGGCTCGTCAAGCCTACGAATTATGCCTGGGCTTCTAAGATCTGACCAGGGAGGCCTTAGTGTCTCCTCTCCTTCAGGAGAATGGGAGGACACCTGCGGCCTACGTAGGTGACGCAAATTCCTTATTTTGGAATTTTATTAGCTTTCCACATAAACCAAGTTATTCCGCCACTTTTCTCCACTGAATTTTCCTGCTGAGCTATCCTTATTCAATTAATCTTTATATCTCTAATTAATATTTAATTAAAGCTATTGTATCCAGTTCGCTGACGCCGTCCCCACTTCGAATTCCCTGGATCCACCGGGGCTGGACCCCGGCAGGTATGCAAGACACATTTGTAGAGTATTAGGAAAGTTTACTCAATAGAACATTACAGAAGACCAAATAAATGTGGATCTAGCCCATCTCATGGATGAGATATAATAGTGAAGAGATATTAATGCTATTGCCTCAAAATCCAACATAATTTTTATGGATCTTGGAAAGATAATTAACATCTTTGAAGGAAGGAAGAAGAAGGAGGAGGAAGAGGGGGGAGGAGGAGGGGGAAAGGGCTTATTCTATTAAACATCAAGAGTCATTACAAGCCATGATAACTAAGCCAATGTGGTGTTTGTGCAGTATTAAATGAATGAGTGGATGGCATTGTATGCAGAGCTCAGAGATATGTGTGGACTTTGATATACAACATCTGCATTGGGGAAAGGAAATTCTACTCAATAACTGGAGCTGGAAAAAGATGTGAAAAAAAAATAAGTTTTTGCTTACTTCACACCATACACAATTACAGATGAATTAAAAACTTGAATATTAAAAGCAAAATGTTTAAATTTTCACTAGAAAATTTAGATGGCATTTTTTCTGACTTGGAACTAGGGAAGGATTTTTTAAAATAAAGTTACAAAGCATAAATGATTGATAAATTTAGCTATTTGAAAGAACTTTCATTTATCAAAAAACTACCTAAAAGGAAAGGGCAAGTTATCCATGGGGAAAATATATTTGCTACATATATAATAACTGATAAAGGTTATTATTAAGGATATAAAAATAGCTTGTATAAATCAAGAAGAAAAGGAAAATGTAAATAAAAAGAAATAATAGGATTTCACAGAAGGGAAACAACAATAAACACACAAATAAATGCTGTCCTTCATTGGAAATCAGGAAAATGCAAATCAAATCTACAATAAAATACAACTCTTCACTCATTAAATTGTTGAACATTTAAGTGTGTTAATATCATGTGCTGCCTGTATAAGTCAATAGAATTTCTACATATTTATTGTGAGAATGTAGTACAGCCACTTTGGAATAAAATTTGTTTAGTGTTGTGAAACTGAATATTCACATTCTTTCACTCCTTAATTATTTTCTCATGTACATTTACAAGAAAATCTTTTGACTATTAGTATCAAGAAACTTACACAAGAATATTCAAAATAGCACCATTCATAATAGCAAAAGAACTATAAATAATTCAAATATCTTTTGATAGGAGAAAAGATTATTATATAACAATAAAAATGAATGAACTACAGTTATATATAGTATAAAATTAAGTGAAAAAATAAGAGCGAAACAAATTCTAAAAGACAACAAATTGCATGATACCCATTTTATAAGAAATTCAAAAAACAAAACCCATCAATACTTTGATTTAATCATGAACCATAACATGATAAATCTATTAAAGGAACATAAAAACTGATAAACACAAAATTCAGTGTAGTAATTATCTGAGGTGGTAGAAAGCAGAATACAGAAATAAGGACACTATTGTCAAGCTAGTTCACAGTCATGGGTGTTCATTATGTTACAAACAAAGCAATAAAGCAAGTCAGATGTATGGCATGATTGTGACCCGGGTCGTGCTAAGTTCCCTCAGTCGTGTCCGACTCTGTGCGACCCCATGGGCTGTAGCCCGCCAGGCTCCTCTGTCTATGGGATTCTCCAGGCAAGAATACTGGAGTGGGTAGCCATTCCCTTCTCCAGGGGATCTTCCGGACCCAGGGATCAAACAGGTGTCGCCTATGCCTAAGCTGCACTGGCAGACGAGTTCTTTACCATTAGCGCCACCTGGGAAGCCCTGTGGCATGACTCATTGTAATTAATTCTGTACTTCTGAGTTTCATTAAAAATGTGAACATATTAGTGATACATCCATTTTATCCAGCTTGAGGTACAAAATAAGATCATATCGCTTTGTTTTACTTAAATTAACCATCTTTCTTATATCCTTTCTGATCTTCTGATGCATTCTGTAAGGACTGAATCCGAAGATTCAGTTCTCCCAAGTTGCCACAAGGTGTCACTGTAGAAAGTATCACTAGGGAGCCAGTGTGGTGTCATTCCATCTGCAATGATGTAGATAATGGGGCTGCCAGGGGACAGTATAGATTCCAGGGGCTTAGAAAGGAGAGGACTGAGTTGACACTCGCTACACTTACATTCACCAAAGAGTTCTCTTTCAAATCTTTTCATTGGGATTAAAGAGGCTGGTTCAGGGGAGTTTTCAAGGGTCAGTTGTCTATCTGCCCTCTGTCATGGTCAGTCCTGCTCAAGAAAGCCCTAATGTTCTTTCTTGCCAGCTGGTATATTAGGCTTGTTTATTAAGCTAGTGTATATTAAGATGATATACTTTAGTTTATTAGATATATTCTATCTATCACAGTTCAGTTCAGTCACAATTGCACTCATCTCATAAGAGAACAAAACTCATTCCTTTTGCTCCTTAGCTCTTTAAAAGCAACAATTTATATTCTAACCTGCCTCTGCTACATGTCTCCCATCTACATAATTAAAAGAGAATGTTTAACTAATTCTTTACAGAATCAAGAAGATCTATCTAAAATGACTTACTGACTTCCCCCAGAAGACAGAGTAGCTGCTGGCAACTTTGGAGTGGTAATGCCTTTTGCTTTTAAAATAAGTGCTACCTTCTTGGCAAGCAACTGTGCTAATATTTATAAAGTTTTCTTAACAAAATACCTTCATATACATTTTCTCATCTATCATAAATATGAATAGGCTCTGAAATAAGAGGGTTTTTTTTTCTTATTTCTCTTCTTCAAGAAGAGCTCCCAAGAGAGATTGAGCAGGACCAGCTATGTAATTTAGGGAACTCACAGCAAACCGAAAATGCCATTTTTTAAAAAAATTTTTATTTGTTCCTTTATTTTTAGTTGTGCTAGGTCTTTGATGCTGCACGTGGGCTTTCTCTACTTTCAGGGAGGGAGGGATACTCTCTAGTTGTGACGTGCGGGCCTCTCATTGCAGTGGCTTCTCTTGTGGACCATGTGCTCTGGACGTGTGGGCTCTGTAGGTGCAGGACCGGGGCTCAGTCATTGTGGCACGCACGCTCTAGAGCACAGGCTCCGTAGTTCTGCTGTGCAGGTGTAGTTGCCGCATGACATGTGGAATCTTCCCGGACCTGGGATTGAACTCATCTCCCCTGCGTTGTGCCGTGCTAAGTCTCTTCAGTCGTGTCCAACTCTGCAATCCTATGGATCGTAGCCCACCAGGCTCCTCAGTCCATGGGATTCTCCAGGCAAGAATACTGCATTGGCAAGCAGATTCTTGACCCACTGGACCACCAGGGAAGCCCTGCAGTCTCTTTCCTAAAATGTATTAAGCATTTCAAGAGGGCATTAGCGGAGCCATTGAGCCAAGAGTGGACCCTTTGAAGCTCAGGACTTCATGTGACCCCATGTGACTGCACAAGCGGCATATCCAAGCAACAGCCGTACGCCACGCTGACAAATCACAGATCAGATCAGATCAGATCAGTCGCTCAGTCGTGTCTGACTCTTTGCGACCCCATGAATCGCAGCACGCCAGGCCTCCCTGTCCATCACCAACTCCCGGAGTTCACTGAGACTCACGTCCATCAAGTCAGTGATGCCATCCAGCCATCTCATCCTCTGTTGTCCCCTTCTCTTCCTGCCCCCAATCCCTCCCAGCATCAGAGTCTTTTTCCAATGAGTCAACTCTTCGCATGAGGTGGCCAAAGTACTGGAGTTTCAGCTTTAGCATCATTCCTTCCAAAGAAATCCCAGGACTGGTCTCCTTCAGAATGGACTGGTTGGATCTCCTTGCTGTCCAAGGGACTCTCAAGAGTCTTCTCCAACACCACAGTTCAAAAGCATCAGTTCTTTAGCACTCAGCCTTCTTCACAGTCCAACTCTCACATCCATACATGACCACAGGAAAAACCATAGCCTTGACTAGATGAACCTTTGTTGGCAAAGTAATGTCTCTGCTTTTGAATATGCTATGTAGGTTGGTCATAACTTTCCTTCCAAGGAGTAAGCGTCTTCTAATTTCATGGCTGCAGTCACCATCTGTAGTGATTTTGGAGCCCAGAAAAATAAAGTCTGACACTGTTTCCACTGTTTCCCCATCTATTTCCCATGAAGTGGTGGGACCGGATGCCATGATCTTCATTTTCTGAATATCTATAATTTTAATTCAGGCAAGCAGACCCTGATTTTTTGTGTGTGTTTTCTTTTGAAGTTTTTATTTTGTATTGAGGTATAGCCAATTAACAATATCATGATAGTTTCAGGTGAACAGTAAAGGGACTCAGCCATACATACATTAATATATGTATCCATTCTCCCTCAAACTCCACTCTCATCCAGGCTGCCACATAACATTGAGCAGACTTCCAACAAGGACAGTAAGTCCTTGTTGACAGACCCTGATGCTTTTTAGTGACCAGTATTATAGTTTCTCTACATCTGAAGTGTGTTGCCTCCCAAAGTTGTCCCCAACAACGCAAAAGGAGTTTTCACATTTTACAAGAACAAAACAAAAAGGTAAGTTCTTCAATGTGTGAATAGATTTAAGTTGGTAACATCTGAGATTTTGGCATCATTACTTGAGTTCCTTAAAGAGGTAATAATTATGCTCCATTCCTCCAGATCTAAGAGGGTTGATGAGACTTGCTCTTTTAGTCACATTTAAACAAAGGAAAAAGACAAAAATGGTTAGGAGCTAAGAGCCCTTAGTGACTGAAATGTGAGACACACATGGACTGTGACAGATTTTCCTAAAGAGATGGAGGACATAATGCCATTCTTCTCTCGAACTACCAATCTCATTCATGCGTAATCGAATCAGGGTCCTTAGGGTCACCCGTAACTGGAGGGTTTAGAGTTACTTTTACAGTTGTTGTATAATAGTGGATTTAAAGCTGTCAGTGCTGGAGGTGATGAAAACTTCGGAAAGCAGAGTCCTGAGAGGATGAAGGAATGGTTTAGGCTCATTTGGCTGTTAAACTTTAGAAAGGCAAGGTTTCGCTTTGCTTTTTTTTTTTTTGATTTTCAGACCCAATTCCCTTGAGACTAGTTGTTAAGTTGCAGAACAGCGTAATGTACATAGTTCAGGTTGTTCAGCTCCATAAAAGCATTCACTTAGATGGAAGAGAAACAAAGAAGAACAGTTCCTCTAGTAAGGAGTTTAATTAGCAATGTCATCTTCTGCAGTACAACAGGTATGTGGAGAGGAGATTGAGAAGGATGGATCTGCACTTTCTTTTCCTTGGGTTTTCTCAGGAAGCAAACTGTTACTCTAGTAATACAGTGGTATTACCGGTAGATTGATTCTTTTTTTTTTTATGCATTTTGGTCCAGTACAAAGAGACATGTAGGAATGCAGAAGATTATAGATGCAGGACTTAATATAAATTTGTAATAAAAGGCAGAGGTTTTTAAATATGCTAACAGGAAAATGTGCTGCCTTTTGGCCGGGCAGCATGTTTCCTAGGAAGAAGATTTAGAATTAGGGAAAGGGTTATTTGTTTATAAGCTGCCGAGAAAATCATTTACCGAAGTGTTCACCTGTGTGAGGCAGAGGGTTAAGGCTGTTACCTGGGTTTTTACATACAGTCCCATTCTTTTGCTTTCTTGGGAGACATCTTTTCTGGTCAAATGTATCCTTGAATGTTGAATGTGGTGTTCATCCCAACCAGGAAAGAGGGAAGGAAGGAAAAGAGGAAGAACAAGAGGGCAGTCACCTTTGATAGTGTTCTTTATATATCAGGCATTGTGCTATGACTGTTCATGTGTATTATTTAATATGTTAAGATTCATTATGAAGTTTCAGATAGAAATTAAGCAACTGAAAGAAACCAATTGCTTGGGTAAGGTCAAAATAATTCAAGGAAAGTAGAAAGAATGATTATCAGAACAAAGTACTTTTAAAAGCCTCTTAAAATCCTTAAAGAGTGGGTTCTAAAGCAGTGGAATATTTAAAATGGAAGCACAAAAATTTAATGACAAGATAAAAAGAAATGAGACCATATTAGAACAATCAGAAAATTCTTTATTATTATGGTCTGCTCCTACAGCTTAATCACTTTCTAAGGGAATGCAGCAATCACTTTTAATTTAACACTTGAGTAGAAGACAGTTCAGACATAACTGCTTAAATATGAGAACCAAGTGGGAAAGCTCCTTTGACTGAATACAGATTAAGAACAGTGGCTTGAGGGAACTTGACACTAGAAATTCTCCCTTCTCCATTCCAACCTCTCCTCCACACCCAATTTTCTCTGTCATGTTTCAGAGACCCTAAGAATGACTTTCAAAGGTCTCTGAATAACCTTATGCCATTTCTTCACCCTTCCTGCTTAAAATAGAGTTTTTGCTTTTCTGTTCAAATCTTACTCACCCAGTGAGAACCAGGCAAAAGTCTTATCCTCACTGGGGCATTCTTGTTGACCCAGCCTGAAAGCCTCTTGTCCACTTTTGATCTTTGACTGCACATATTGCCTAGACTTTTATTTGGTCAGTTCATCACCACAGTTGCTTTTAATCTGTGGTCCAAAATCATCTGGGTTTTAAGCGTTGATGTGTTTTGTCTTTTTAGCTGTTTTATGGACTCTCTACCACCATTCATGCCTTCTCGTTCCTTTCGTTGTGTCTCATGGATTGTGGTCATGTATTTGTATTTAGATAGTGATTTTTCCCCCTAATGTACATTTAAAAAAGAAAGTTATCCTGAGACTTCTCTGGTGGTTCAGTGCCTGAGACTCCACAAGTCCAATGCAGGGGGCCCAAGTTGGATCCCTGATGGGGGACTAGATTCCACATGCTGCAACTAAGATCCAGCAAAGCAAAATAAAAATAATATATTTTAGAAAAAAGAAAAAAGTTATCCTAATTCATATACATGTTCCACCCCTAGTATACACGTAAATGGTAACATGCTGATTTTTATATGCAAAATAAAGACACTGGGTCAATGCATGGAGAGCATGTGCTACTTAGAACTGGCTTTCTTTCCTAGAACTCACTAATGCCCAGCCCCTAGCTCTCTGTGTGACCCGCACACTGAAACTTGCCAGGCTGTTACCATTGCACGGGGCTTGAGGAGAGGAGCTGCAGTGGTGCCCTTACTCTTCACAAAGTGGGGGTGGTCGGCTTTGGCCTCTGCGCTCCTCCGATTTAGCTGCTCTGAGGGTGAGATGCTTATCAAAGTTCCATGACCAGCTGAAGAGGATGATTCTTCCAGACTGTTAGACTTCCTCAAGTGATTCTTCCTCTTTCAAATGCGCTTAGCATGAAAAAGATAGAAGCACAGTGAGAGGGATAGAACATATGCAGGAATCTGTTTTTCGCTTAGTAAACTCCTGGTCCCATAGCCAATAGACCCCAATCAAACAAAGTCTGGTTACCTGCTCCTGACTCATTTGAGGAAGAAGTGAATGTATTGTCTAATAAGTATCAGTATCTATTCTTCCTATGTACACAGGGAAGAACAATTATATTAAGTTCAATAACAAAAGTTTCTTCTTCTCCTTCTTTTCCGTCTACCCCCTCCTCTTTTCTTCCTCCCCTCAGTGTTTTCCTGACTCCCCTCCTCCTCCTCCTCCTTCTAATTTCAGGCCCTGGCATAAATTAAGAGCTTACTGAATGTCAGTGGTATAATTTGAGTAAGTGAAAAGTGAAAGTCACTCAGTCATGTCCGACTCCTTGCAGCCCCGTGGACTATACAGTCCATGGAATTCTGCAGGTCAGAACACTCCAAGTCAGCGTGGGTAGCCTTTTCCTTCTCCAGGGGATTTTCTCAACTCAAGGATTGAACCCAGGTCTCCTGCATTGCAGGCGGATTCTTTACCAGCTGAGCCACAAGGGAAGTCCAAGAACACTGGAGTGGGTAGACTATTCCTTCTCCAGCAGATCTTCCCGACCCAGGAGTTGAACCAGGGTCTCCTGCGTTGCAGGTGGATTCTTCAACTGACCTATCAGGGAAGCCTTAATTTGAATAAAGGCAAGAGTAAAGTAAATTATGATCACTAAAACTCATTAGGTTAGAATTCTATGAATTGTAAATTTACAGGTTAAGACTAAATACAGATTAAGATAAATAAGAAAATTATAATAATTCATCATAAATTATCTTCCTTAAGTCTTCTATGTCTTTTTAAAATTTTTCTATGAAAGTATATAAAAAACGTGATATACTGTCTATTAACTGACACAATCCCATGTGTTCTTGCTTTTTCCTAAGAAACTATTGAATTGCTCTGAATATGGAAGTGGATCTTGCCCAGAAAACGAAAGGCCGGTAGGGGTCCGAGCTGCCATGTATTCCTTTATGTCTGGAGCCATATTCATCACAGTGTTTGGTAATCTTGCCATGATCGTTTCCATTTCCTACTTCAAACAGCTTCACACACCAACCAACTTCCTCATCCTCTCCATGGCGGTCACTGATTTCCTGCTGGGATTCACCATCATGCCATACAGTATGATAAGATCAGTGGAGAACTGCTGGTATTTTGGGCTTACATTTTGCAAGATTCATTATAGCTTTGATCTGATGCTCAGCATTACATCCATTTTCCATCTTTGCTCGGTGGCCATTGATAGATTTTATGCTATCTGTTACCCTTTACAGTATTCAATCAAAATGACGATTCCAGCCATTAAGCAGTTGCTGATTCTCTGCTGGTCAGTCCCCGGGACATTCGCCTTCGGAGTGGTCTTCTCTGAGGCCTATGCTGATGGAATAGAAGGCTATGACATCTTGGTTGCTTGCTCTAGTTCCTGCCCAGTGATGTTCAACAAGCTATGGGGCACCACCTTGTTCATGGCAGGTTTCTTCGCTCCTGGGTCTGTGATGGTTGGAATTTATGGCAAAATTTTTGCAGTATCCAGAAAGCATGCTCGTGCAATCAACAACTTACCAGAAAATCAAAATAATCAAATGAGGAAAGACAAGAAAGCAGCCAAGACTTTAGGGATAGTGATGGGTGTTTTTTTATTATGCTGGTTTCCCTGCTTTTTCACAATTTTATTGGATCCCTTTCTGAGCTTCTCTACTCCTGTAGTTTTGTTTGATGCTTTGACATGGTTTGGCTATTTTAACTCCACATGTAATCCTTTAATATATGGTTTCTTTTATCCCTGGTTTCGCAGAGCCCTGAAGTACATTTTCCTGGGTAAAATTTTCAGCTCACATTTCCATAATACTAACTTGTTTAAAGAAAAAGAAACTGAATAGACTTATTTGTATGAGTGGAAAGAAGCAAAGGACTGGAATTTAGAAGAACAAAGTTACTTAAACTCTGTGTGTGGTGTGTGTGTGTATGTGTGACTTTGGCTACCATGGAAAGTTTTTGGTTTCTAAAACTTGAGAGGAAAAAAGAATTTTTTCTTTGAACCCCAAATCCTGTCTTTTCAGAATAGTTCTTACTGCTTATAGGTAGAGAAGAAAGAAAAAAGTCAGAAAGGTGAAGAGAAGGTAGAAAAAGCCAGGAAGGGGATGAAGGGAACACACACAAAATTTTGTACTATTTGGAAGGGAGCAAAACACAAGCTGAGCTTGAGTATTGCTCTCCCCATTCTCACCATCACACACATTTTGTGTGATATTTTATTTACATTGTCTTCCTCAGAGTCTGATCAGAGGTATTTTGAAACATCGACCACTAAAAATTATAGGTAAGTAAATATGGAAAAAACAATTTCAAGAAGTCATATGATGTCAAGAATCAATCATTTGATAGTTGAAAATCAGCCTTTACTAGATTTTACAGTTGTGAGATTGAACCTTTTTTTTTTAATAAAATAAGAAATGGAAACTGTGTAACTGAGGCCCCAGATTCCATCCGCATTTCCATCCGAGTATCATCTTAATCATGCAATTGACATTTTTTCTTTTTTCTATTTTCTATTTTTCTGTTTTACTAGCCAGAGAATTCCAGCCAGAGCCTTCCTTTCTTTCTCTGGCTCATTCGCACTTTGTATGACTATTGGTGTTCTGATTTTTAATAAATGTGAAGTACATACCAAAAAAAGGTTGCATTTTGACTCAGTCACTCGTTTTTGCTTAAAATGTGTACATGTATCTTTGAATAATAGAGTAGCAGCAGGAGGAAGCAAAGAAGAAAGCTTCTATTTATGGTGGTGCTTCTGGGTACAAGAAGCTTTATACAGCATGTGCTATTCAATGACTTTTAAACTTTAAGTTGTGACCCATTAGTAATTTGTAAAATCCACTTAGAAGTCTGCAACCAGTGGTGTGCTAGAAAATGTTTAACATCTGGCTCTGAAAAGAAAGAAAAAAGCCCATATTTGTAGAATTTGATTTTTTATTTTCATTGAGCTGATTTCAAGCTATGAACGTAATGTCAACAGGTTCTAAAATTCCTCAAAAGTTAACCTATTCCTGCACGTGGACATAAGAGGTTCTAATTTACCACTGACTGCAAAAAATGTTTTTAATGAAAAGCAAACCAGAACAGAAGAAAGTAGATAATTTCAGAATATACTTGCATTCAGGGTAAAGATTGCCTTATGAAGTTTTCATTTAAATGTATATACACAAGTATGTTTGTGGATGTATTTTGTGTGTGTGTATGGGCTCGGTGTTTCACTGAAATTTTTTTTGTTTAATTTTTCCATTACATTATTTCAATGAGCATTTTTTTTTCTCTTTTTGGAAATGTTTACATCAGTTCAGTTCAGTCACTCAGTCATGTCCTACTTTTTGTGACCCCAAGAATTGCAGCATGCCAGGCCTCCCTGTCCATCACCAACTCCCGGAGTTCACTCAGACTCACGTCCATCGAGTCAGTGATGCCATCCAGCCATCTCATCCTCTGTCGTCCCCTTCTCCTCCTGCCTCCAATCCCTCCCAGCATCAGAGTCTTTTCCAGTGAGTCAACTCTTCGCATGAGGTGGCCAAAGTACTGGAGTTTCAGCTTTAGCATCATTCCTTCCAAAGAACACCCAGGGCTGATCTCCTTTAGAATGCACTGGTTGGATCTCCTTGCAGTCCAAGGGACTCTCAGGAGTCTTCTCCAACACCACAGTTCAAAAGCATAAATTCTTCGGCATTCAGCCTTCTTCACAGTCCAACTCTCACATCCATACATGACTACTGGAAAAACCATAGCCTTGACTAGACAGACTTTTGTTGGCAAAGTAATGTCTCTGCTGTTGAATATGCCATTTAGGTTGGTCATAACTTTCCTTCCAAGGAGTAAGCGTCTTTTAATTTCATGGCTGCAATCACCATCTGCAGTGATTTTGGAACCCCCCAAAATAAAGTCTGACACTGTTTCCACTGTTTCCCCATCTATTTCCCATGAAGTGATGGGACCAGATGCCATGATCTTAGTTTTCTGAATGTTGAGTTTTAAGCCAACTTTTTCACTCTCCTCTTTCACTTTCATCAAGAGGCTTTTGAGTTCCTCTTCACTTTCTGCCATAAGGGTGGTGTCATCTGCATATCTGAGGTTATTGATATTTCTCCCGGCAATCTTGATTCCAGCTTGTGCTTCTTCCAGCCCAGTGTTTCTCATGATGTACTCTGCATATAAGTTAAATAAGCAGGGTGACAATATACAGCCTTGAGGTACTCCTTTTCCTATTTGGAAACAGTCTGATGTTCCATGTCCAGTTCTAACTCTTGCTTCCTGACCTGCATATAGGTTTCTCAAGAGGCCCCACAAATGTGCTTTGATCTTAGTTCATTGCACAGATGATAATGAAACAGTGACTACCCAGAAGTCAGCTTAAGTGGTGTCTTGCCTGGTTGCCTGAAGATGGGCTGACCCGTGTTTTCCAGACCTTGTATGTCCCTTCCATCCTTGCTGTCCTAATGATAGGTTGGTCTCACCCAATAGCCTATGAGGTAGAGGTGGAACAGTGCATCTTCTTTGAAATGGTGTTCTTTTTACAGAATGATAGTGTTTGTGATGGTGGTTGTTGTTTATTATGGTGTTTATGGATGAAATAACAATTTGTCAGTCCTGTCTGGTCCAAAAGTTTCTCATGATGCTTCTCTCTATTAGAATCCTTCTCATATTTTAAAAATCATTCAAGTAGCTAAACATTCTACTCATTTATTCCCCTTTCACTGAAACATAATTTTCTTTGCACTTAAAAAAATTATTTTAACCATATTTAACTGTACAGTTCAGAGGCACTAAGTACATTCACATTGTTATGCAACTCTCACCACCATCCATCTTTCAAATTTTTCACCTTCTTCAACCATACTTTGTTCCCATTAAAAACTCCCCATCCCCCTTCCCCACCTTACTACCCTCTACTCCCCAACCCTTGGCAGCTACCAGAGTACTTTATGACTCTATGGATTTGAATCTAGGTATCTCATAGAAGTGGAATCATATCACCAGCCATCTACTTCATACATAGCAGTGTACACATGTCAATCCCTATTTTCCAATTCATCCCACCCTCTCCCTCCCCTCTTGGTGTCCATACATTTGTTCTCTAAGTCTGTGTCTCTATGAGGCACTTTTTAGTTTCAGAATGTGGTCATCCTGGCTTGTTCACTAGTTCAAATACAGTAGTAACCCAGCATCCTATCTGCTTTCCTCCTTCCACGGTTCACCCTGCATTCATTCCCAAAGTCAGTACTGTTTCCCCTCACACTCAAAATTTTATAGGCCGTTATAGATGAGAAAGCTGAACCCAAGGGAGATTGAATGATTTGCCCCAGATTATACAATTTTCTATTGTATTGAAGCTGAAACGCCAATGCTTTGGCCACCTGATGCGAAGAACTGACTCACTGGAAAAGACTCTGATGCTGGGAAGATTGAAGGCAGGAGGAGGATGAGATGACAGAGGATGAGATGGTTGGATGGCACCACCGACTTGATGGATATGGGTTTGAGCAGGCTATGGGTGTTGGTCGGAGAAGGCAATGGCACCCCACTCCAGTACTCTTGCCTGGAGAATCCCATGGATGGAGGAGCCTGGTAGGCTGCAGTCCATGGGGTCGTTGGGAGTCGGACATGACTGAGCGACTTCCCTTTCACTTTTCACTTTCATGCATTGGAGAAGGAAATGGCAACCCACTCCAGTGTTCTTGCCTGGAGAATCCCAGGGATGGTGGAGCCTGGTGGGCTGCCATCTATGGGGTCGCACAGAGTCGGACATGACTGAAGTGACTTAGCAGTAGCAGCAGCATGGGTGTTGGTGATGGACAGGGAAGCCTGGCATGCTATAGTCCATGGGGTCGCAAAGAGTCGGACACGATTGAGCAAATGAATGGAACTGAACTGATACAATTTTCTTTAGAAGCAGAACTAGAACTTAGCTTTCTGGACTCCTGATTTACTACACTAGTTTTTATCAAGATTTAATTGGATTGTATACTTTTGTTTTTTTAACTAAGGATTCTATTAAACTGGAACAAATCACTGAAGCAAAGATAAATACTTTTCTCCCATCCCAATATCTTCTCATTTCATCCAGGAATCAAAGTGTAAACTGAGGCCTTTTATGATTTGGACAATTATTTCTACTTTGGATATCAGCCAACATTTAGTTTAGCTACATAAGTCTATATGTTTTTAAGATACAGAAATTTTACTCCCCTATTTTACCAGAATGAAGCCCAAATGACCATGAAATTGATATGAAATTGTCATCCTTTATTTGGAAAAAAAAGCACTGAAAACTATCTGGGATATTAAAAATAGACAGAATAGGTTAATATCCCTCAGGAAAGAGAGATAAAAGAGCAATTCCACTGGGGCTGTGCACTTAGTTTCCCTCTAGGAACTCCTGAATCTGTGTTCTTCACTCCAGTCCTCTGGAGAGAAGAGATAAACTTTTATGAGTCAGATATCTCAGTCCTTGACACTACACTGTCTACAATCCTGACTTGATGCCTGCAAAGCCACCAGAAGAGACACAATGATTCACAACTAACTTATCAAGAGAGGGAAGGTACTGAGTCAATAAAAAGAATTAGAAATGTACTATCCTAGTTTTTTTAAATCTGATTTATTCTCTTCTCCAAAATAACTGAATAACAGTAACTAAATTTTACAAAGAACCCAAAATTGTTACAAATAGCATGCAAGAGAGAAGGCAGGATTTTTTTCCAACTGCAAAACAATTATTATGAAAAAAGTTTTTAAATTTTACATCAAAATGGCAAGGTTTAAAGTCTCTATGTAGGGCATTTTAAAAATGTTTTTGCAGATAACAGGAACTATGCAAGACATGATTTATAGTAAATGTAAGTTACATATGTGTTTTAATAATGTTAAAATGCACTCTCCTCTTTGATAATATATCTAAAAAAAAAAAACAAAACTCTTGGTATATACTATTTAATTCACTGCCAGACACTACACATCTCACTTTTGATATTTTTTTCTCTTGCAAGCAACATTTACTTGAGTTAGTCTGTCACTCTTTACTCCTCAAGATTATCCACTCATTTCATACGCAAAGAGTGTCCAGACTAAAAATACAGCTTCCTTATTGTCTAGAACCATTCTTCCAGAATTCAATGGTCATGTAAATAACATATTATCCTGCCAAAATGTGCATTGGTGGGAGGGGTCTGAGATTTTTCATTTCCAAAAATGTTCCCAGGAGATGAGGTCATCCATAGCTGATTACAGGCCATAATTTAATTAGCAAGGACCGTATGAAAGAAATATGAACAGATGAAGCCATAGACTTTCTTATTGATATTATTATTATTTCCCATGCTTGGAGAGTAAACAATCGTGGGAAGCTTATTGCAGCAGGAACCAAAGGACCTGGATTGTAATGTTAGTTACAGCATTTAGTAACAACTTCTCCCTCAAGACCTTGGTTACATTCTATACCTGAAGAGTTGGGAGAAGGCAGTGGAAATGTGCCTTTTAAGTAATTTAAAAACTTTAAAATATCCAAATTTTTGTTGGCTGAGTTTCATTTGGAGTATTGTATGTTTGCTGCTAAGTCACTTCAGTCGTGTCCAACTCTGTGTGACCCCATAGATGGCAGGCCACCAGGCTCCCCTGTCCCTGGGATTCTCCAGGTAAGAACACTGGAGTGGGTTGCCATTTCCTTCTCCAATGCATGAAAGTGAAAAGTGAAAGGGAAGTCGCTCAGTCATGTCCGACTCCCAGCGACCCCATGGACTGCAGCCTACCAGGCTCCTCTGTCCATGGGGAGAGGATTTATTAGGTACTTTCTAAATAAGCCATAAAAAAGAACAAATTTGAGTAAGCTCTAGTGAGGTGGATGAAGTAAATCAGAAGGAGAAAAACAAATACAGTGTATTAATGCATATATATGGAATCTAGAAAAATTATATTGATGAACCTATTTGCAGGGAGGGAATGGACATGCAGATGTAGAGATTGGATGCAGACATAGAGATTGGACTTGTGGACACAGTGCAGGAGGGAGAGAGTGGGGCGAATGCAGAAAGTAGCATCAGCTACTTTATGTATACACTGTAAGGTGTAAGATGGATAGCTGGTGAGAATGTGCTGTGTAGCACGTGGAGCCCAGCCTGCAGCTCTGTGATGACCTGGAGGGATGGTGGGGTGGGGGGTGTTCGGGAGGAAAGGAATGTATGTATAATTATGGCTGATCTGAGCTGTTGTATGGCAGAAACCAACACAACATTATAAAAATTTTTTAAAAAATATTTAAATAAACAAGATTTACTGTTTCCCTAATGATTTAATCTTTCGCAAACCAAATGTCTCTAATACCATGAGACAAAGTGCCTATTATGTAGATTTCTCAATGTGTTAAAATTAATTTCTTTCCATTTAATTCAGCAAGCCATTACTGCTTACCTGAGATGAACGCAGATCCGTACTAAATATTGCCAGGCTTAGACAGTTAAGGGCATTTTATCTCATTAACTGTAAACTTCTCAAAAAATTGAATTGTAAATTAACGTAATGTATGTTTTTAAAGTGTTGTGCTAAGAAAAGGATAAAAAAAAAGGCATTTGAAATCAAAGTCAGCTGTAAAATGGGGAAGACAATATAACTCTAAGATCTTTAGTCATCCCAATAGTCCAGCTGGGAGAGTGAAAAAAGGTTTCTAGAAGGCAATGATATTTGAGCTGAGCCTTCAGGTTTTCAAGAGATGAAGGGTCAGGTGGAGAAAAGGGGACTGGCCAAACCACAGGTGTTTGCAGGGAATATAGAGACTACATGACCAAAGGTTGCGGAGTATTGTAGATTGAAGGGCGGAGGGGTTACAACCGGGGTTTCCATGCCAACAGATGCGGAAAAGATTTATCATTTATCACAGGCAAACTAGTGCTCCGATGTTCTAGCCAAGGCATGTTTTTCCAGACCTTTTCCGTGTATCCACCAAAAAAAGTACACATAGACTTGATAAAACATTTATTTAGATCAATTTCCATTGGACCTCATACTTCTTTGATAGTTGTAGTAAAGATTTTTCTCTTCTGTTTGTTTTTCAATAATGCTATAGTTTATGGCTATTTATGAGAAAGATATTTACTATGGTTTTAATTTTCACTCTCCTTTCTCTCCCTGCTCTCTGACATGGAGGTCTCTCTGCCTGTTTCTGGTATGTATTTACTGTCAGTTAAAATATTTTTCCTGCTCCCAGATGTTTTTGAGAAGATTGTTTTCAAGGTGTTATCTCTGCCCATTGCGAACTGCCATATGGTTTTATGAAGCTTACTTACAGACTGTGATTCCATTTATTTGGAATAAATTAATCATTTGTCATAGAAATCAGCCACAGAAAAAAAATTTTTTCTTCTCTTTATCTTAGTTTTCAGCACAGCATTTGAATGCAGTCTACTTACTGTCATCCCTGGAATGGTTTCCAAGCAGTTCTGTTATTGTAGTCTTCAAATAATTATTATGGTCTATGTAAGATGTTAGAGAACTTACAGAAAAGATCCAACATCATGGATTTTTGCAAATTTTAAACTTTTGCTTATCTTTCCTGTTATACTACATGTACCATTTACACTGTTGCAATATAGATACTGTTCAAATTTTGAAATTACTCATAAAATCATACTTTTATCTTTATTTAATAAAAATATTAACACAAATCTGCTGTTTGAATGGCATCTACTCTTTAGGCTAAGCATGATTTTGGAGCTTTAAAAAATAGAATTTATATTTGAGACTTGGAGTTTAAGATTTTTTTTAATAGATATTATAAAAATTGACATTACTTTCTGACTGATGGAGAGAGAAATGAAACAGTTATTATTGGTGTTAGTTCCAGGTCTTTGCATTGGTCCTACTTTCAATAAAAAGTCTCTCTGTCCTAACTGAAAGACATAAACAGAGACATTCATAAAAGTCTACATTTTGAGAAGTGGATTTGAAAAGTTATATAGTTCTCTTAAGCAGTTTCCTAACAGCTGAAATACTTTAGGCTTCAGCCTTAGATGCCAGGAAACACATTACAATCAAAATTTAAAGGAGAAAGTGAAAGCACATTATTTATCAACCTTATCTAAGTTCAAACAAATAAAAAATTAAACATTTAATTTGAGTTAGTATATTAAAGAACTAACAATATTAATGTTTATTTTCCATTGCTAATCCATCTGATGTGATTTTTTTCAATAGATAAAAAGGAGGAAAAACTAAATTTAGATAATAGTGTACTTTGCCTGCATGTTCATGGACTTAGAAGTATGTAAGTGTAGTTGTAAGTTGTAAGTCTCCCACATAGTATTTTCTTTAATTTTTCAGAGTATCTGAATCAGCAGGAAGAACACTTCCAACTCTGCAAAGGTAAGGCACCAAACAATGCATAAGGGACGTTAAAGCCAGTATAACCCCATCCTGGCTTCCCTGATGACTTAGCAGGTAAGGAATCCACCAGCAACGCAGAAGACACAGAAGATGTAAGTTCAATCCTTGGGTCGGGATGATCCCCTGGAGCAGGAAATGACAATTCACTCCAGTATGCCTGCCTGGAAAATCCCATGGGCAGAGCAGCCTGGCGGGCTACAGTCCATAGGGTTGCAAAGAGTTGGACATGACTGAGAACACATAACTCCATCCTAACAGGGTCATGGAGCACTGAGTGGGTTCTTATGCCACCACTGCCACCATCTCCCAAAGGCATTTAGCTGAAACCCCTGCAGCAGTTTTTTCTTTTTTTTCCTTTTACTAATACCTTCATATCCATATCTGAACTCAAAATCCTTAGGTCTTATCTCACTAGCCTAAAGGATCAGTAAAATATGTTTAGAGAAAATCTCTCAGGTCTGCCTCTCTAAATGCTACTCTGGGAGTGATTCTTTTATAGCAGTATTAGAAGCAATTTAATATAGAAAGATACTTTATGAAGTGAGCTCCTGAAATTATTCGATTCTTTTCAGCAAAGTTATAAGTGTATTGAAACAGTTGCTTTTATTGGAACAATGGAAGTATTTTAAAACAGCCATAATTTCACATTTATGTATATACTTATTCATTCATAAATATGCATCTAGTGCCTGCTACAAGCATTAACCTAAGTACCAAGAATTCAGGGAAAACAAGAGACTAGTCCTTTGCCTCCCAGTAGAATAAGAGAAAGGCATGCCTATGATCAATATGAGTCATGCGAAATTTGATTGGCCAAAGTGTGAATAAAGAAGGATGAAATGAAAGAGAAGGATGAAATAGAGTAAAATTGACTAAAACAGGAAAGAGTGAGCAGTTGAGGTTTTTCACTTTCAAATGCAGCAAACAACTCAGAAAGTAAGCACCATTTATATAATTTTAAATATTTATATATTATAATTGAAATGAATTAATGACAGGTGACTTCATTGTACTTTCAGGGCTGAAATTTCCTGGGATCATTTTAAGAGGAGAAGAAACATTGACTTACCTTCCAAAAAAGGAGTTTAAAGAGATAAAGCACCATGGATCTAACTTATATTCCTGAAGATTTATCCAGTTGTCCAACATTTGGAAATAAATCCTGTCCTCCCACCAACCGCCATTTTCATATTCGAGTAATAATGTACTCAATTATGATCGGAGCCATGTTCATCACTATCTTTGGAAACTTGGTTATAATCATTTCCATATCACATTTCAAGCAGCTTCACTCTCCCACAAATTTTCTGATCCTCTCCATGGCAACCACAGACTTTCTGCTGGGTTTGGTCATTATGCCATATAGCATGGTGCGATCAGTAGAGAGCTGCTGGTATTTTGGGGATGGCTTTTGTAGATTCCACACAAGCTTTGACATGATGCTAAGTCTGGCCTCCATTTTCCACCTCTGCTCCATTGCTGTTGATAGATTTTATGCTGTGTGTTACCCTCTACACTACACAAGCACAATGACCATCTCCATGATAAAGTGGCTGCTGGCATTTTGCTGGTCAGCCCCTGCTCTTTTTTCTTTTGGTTTAGTTCTATCCAAGGCCAATGTTTCTGGTATGCAGAACTATGAGATTCTTGTTGCTTGCTTCAATTTCTGCGCACTTGCTTTCAACAAATTTTGGGGGACAATATTGTTCACTACATGTTTTTTTACTCCTGGCTCCATTATGGTTGGTATTTATGGCAAAATCTTTATTGTTTCCAAACGACATGCTCTAGTTATAGACAACATGCCTGAAAACACAAAGGGGGAAGTGAGAAAAAACTTATCCAAGAGAAAGGATCGCAAAGCAGCCAAGACCCTGGGTATAGTAATGGGAGTGTTTCTAGCTTGCTGGTTGCCTTGTTTTCTTGCTGTTTTGATTGACCCATATCTAGGCTACTCCACTCCCATGATAGTACTTGATCTTTTAGTGTGGCTTGGGTACTTCAACTCCACTTGCAATCCTCTCATTCATGGCTTCTTTTATCCATGGTTTCGGAAAGCTCTTAAATATATAGTGTCAGGAAAAATATTTAGCTCCCATTCAGAAAGTGCAAATCTGTTTCCTGAAGCACATTAATAAAAAGGCCATTACAAGTGAATGGAGTATTGAAAGTGAGATTATTATAATTTTGACCTGAAGCATGTACGTTACATCCCCAGGTCACTGCAAATATTATTTTATTAAATTTCAATAATTCTAGATCCAAGAATAATTTAATAATATAATTCAAATATATAGGTTCAAATTGTGTCTTGAAGCATAATATTCAGTAAGGACTACTTCATTCATTATAGTTTTTATTCCCTGTACTTGTTACATGCACCATGAAATTAAGACATTTGCTCTTTGAAGGAAAGCTATGACAAACCTAGGGAGCATATTAAAAAGCAGAGACATCACTTTGCTGACAAAAATCCGTATAGTCAAAGCTATGGTTTTTCCAGTAATCATGTATGGATGTGAGAATTGGATCATAAAGAAAGCTGAATGTGGAAGAATTGATGCTTTTGAACTGTGGTGTTGGAGAAGACTCTTGAAAATCTCTTGGATTGCAAGCAGATCAAACCAGTCAATCCTAAAAGAAATCAATCCTGAATATTCATCAGAAGGACTGGTGCTGAAACTGAAGCTCCAATACTTTGGCTGCCTGATGTAAAGAGCTGACTCATTGCACTCATTAGAAAAGACGCTGATGCTGGGAAAGATTGAGGGGGCAGGAGGAGAAGGGTTGGCAGAGGATGAGATGGTCAGATAGCATCACTAATGCAATGGACATGAATTTGAGCAAACTCTGGGAGATAGTGGAGGACAGAGGAGCCTGGTGTGCTGCAGTGCATGGGGTCACAAAGAAGCGGACACAACTTAGTCACTGAACAACTATTTGTTGGTAGAAAAGCAAATGTGCATAATACATGTATAATTGGTAGCCAATGAATATTTTTATGCTTACCAAAGAGTATTTATTAACCCAATTTGACTACTGGTCTTGAAGTGAATATTTTAGGTTCTGTCCAGGAAGAGACATGTTAGGTTGTGAGAGCAAGGCCAGGATCCTTCTTCCTGAGAGTCTCAGAAGACCATGGACATGATCCTATTATGCCACTCCCTTCACAGATGAGGACATTAAAACAGACTTGAATTCCTTCAGTAGCAGATACACTTCACATCCAGTGATTGGGCTGCTCTGTTTGGCTTCCTTAAACTTTTAAAACTTTTATCTGTTTCTGTATTTTTGAACAATTCCCTTACTCTTAAAAACTTCACGCTCTGTGTGTTAGAGATTAATTATTCATGATATTTGTTAAAGACTGTAAGGCAGACTTTATTCAAGGAAAGCTTCTACAATAGGGTTTTTGTAGTAAAGTAGAGAGATCGAATTCAACTCTAACAATGTGGGATTTGTTCCCATGGGACTGGGTTGTGAGTAGTGGATTGAAAATTATTAAGAGGAAACATCAAGGAGCGTTCTTGCTAGACTGACTCATCGGAATTCTTGCTGAACGTAGGGCAGAGTGATAAGATAGTGAGGTTAGTCAGATACCAAGAGTGGGGGAGTTTTTGCTAAGCTGACTTAGCAGGTTTCTTGCTCAATCTAGAGTCTACCACAGCAAAGAAGTCCAAGTTTGGCGTAGGCAAGCAGAGGAGTCATAGGAGCTTGATTAAAATTTGATCAAAGGAGAGAGTCTTTGTCCTGTGTGTGTGTGTCTCTGTGTGTGTGTTTATGCCCATGTGCTTCTCAGGGAAGCAGGATTAGGAATTTTCAAAGTGGGAAGGGAGCAGTGTAGGGATGGCCAGCTTTAGTATGTACAACATTAGCATGTGATTATTAGACTGAACATATAAATCTATCTAAATATAAATGGGACAATCTATTAGAATGGACTTAGCTAGTTTCATGAAATATATAGCCAAGAGGCTACAGGAAAATTGTCTACATTCACTGAGATAGATATTGGATACTCAGTAAAGGATAAGAATATTTACTTAGAATTGATTCTCAGCATATGCCTCTTTTCTCACCATGTTAGCTAGTGTTCTTGCCTCCCATTTTACAGCTTTGCAATCTACTCTGCACAATTATCCCAAGTTGACACTTTCCTCTTAAATATCTTACATGGTTTCCAAGATAAATCCCTTCTGCTTGTCCAAGCCTTCTCCACGAACTGTGTAGAAAGCAGATTCGAATTAGGATGTACAAGGTCTCTTGCCCTGGAGTGTCTAATGGATGGCATTTTACCAATAGGAAACAGTGGCAGGAGATGTGAGGATGGAAGGAGGGGCAATCGGGGTGCTTAGGCCACCTCCCTGCCAAGTTACCCTGGGGCTGGCTGACTCCTTCAGGAAAGGCCATTCAGACCCTTTTTCCATATAGCCATCCTCTAGTGCTCCTGGTACCACCCTCATCTTCTGTCAATTCCAGCCAAGGTAATGCTCCTGTGCTCAGTCGTGTCTGCCTCTTTGTGACTTGATGGCCTATAGCCCACAAGGCTCCTCTGTCCATAGGATTTTCCTACTACTGCTGCCCTGGGTGCTAGAATTTTCTGGCTGGTTTCCTTAAACACTGCCCACATCTTTGTAAATAGTTTCTTTCTTTCTTCTTCTTTTTTTTAAAATTAAACTCTCCTCAATCATACAGGTTGATTGTGCCAACTGTTTCCTACTGGACCAAGAACGAATGTAGCTTTTCATTGTTTTGAGATAAAATTTTGAAACTCCCCTCAAAGACATCAGGTTTGTATAGGCCTGACTTGGCCTTTCTTTGTGTTTCTACACAAACTTAGTCACTCTTCTGAAGTCTACCCTCCTCTAAAGGAATCACTGGCCCCCTAATAAGTCATCCCCACTTTGTTGGCCCTACCTGAGGGCAATTCACCCTCCTCCACTTGGCAAACTTCTTTTTCTTTTGAAGATCAGTTGTCATCTTGAGATTTCTGGTGTCCTTTTGTGTATAAAAAAGAGTATTTAAGATAATTTTGGCTTTAAGAATTAATATTTTATTCAGAAAATAATATTGAAGAAATTAGCTCTTCTTTTAAAATTTAACTTATAATTTCTATTGAACTTTATTTAACTTAGAATATAAGTTATTCTACACTTAGTAAATTTTCACAACATCTTTTAAGAAGCAGTTAGAGACTTAGGTAGTTGAATTCCTTCAATATTTTTATTTACATTTATCAAATTAAAATTTCAAGGTCACTTTTTGAAAATTTAATTGTCAAATATACATGAAACATTCCCCAGTACCTAGCTCTTGCAAATGTAAGGACTTACAAATATGGTAAATTTAAAAATCTTAACAATTATAATAACTTTAGTAAACTTAGCAAACTTTACTTCTTCCTCTCAACTTAAAAATCATGGCTAAATCAATGATTTAATGACATATATTTAAGTGGGAATCATAAAGCTTTTGTAGTAAATGCTAAATTCCCTTAAACATTGCAAATACTGAAAATGACAAATGTACAAAAATTACTTTTAAACTGAGCACAAACTATATTAATACTATGTGGTTGATTTGCTTCATCTACCTGGGAAGAAATTTCTAAAAAGAAGTTTTGTAAACCCAGATGAATGTGTAAAGAAAACAGTATTTTCCTATCATTCTTATTCATTTTATGATGAAAATCCTTAGAGGCTGTAAAAGTTAATTTTGACCAGTTAATTTAAACATGGATAATTTGATTCTATTTTTTATAAATAAACTTTGATACCCTCTAAACATTTTGGGCTCCAAAATCACTGCAGATGGTGACTGCAGCCATGAAATTAAAAGACGCTTACTCCTTGGAAGGAAAGTTATGACCAACTTAGATAGCATATTCAAAAGCAGAGATATTACTTTGCCAACAAAGGTCTGTCTAGTCAAGGCTATGGTTTTTCCAGTAGTCATGTATGGATGTGAGAGTTGGACTGTGAAGAAAGCTGAGCGCCGAAGAACTGATGCTTTTGAACTGTGGTGTTGGAGAAGACTCCTGAGAGTCCCTTGGACTGCAAGGAGATCCAACCAGTGCATTCTAAAGGAGATCAGTCCTGGGTGTTCATTGGAAGGACTGATACTGAGGCTGAAACTCCAAAACTTTGGCCACCTCATGCGAAGAGTTGAAAAAGACTCATTGGAAAAGACTCTGATGCTGGGAGGGATTGGGGGCAGGAAGAGAAGGGGACGACAGAGGATGAGATGGCTGGATGGCATCACCAACTCGATGGACATGAGTTTGGGTGAACTCCAGGAGTTGGTGATGGACAGGGAGGCCTGGCGTGCTGCAATTCATGGGGTCACAAAGAGTCGGACATGACTGAGCAACTGAACTGAATTGATCTGAAATGAAACATTGGGTATTTAAAATATAACAGTTCTGTGGTTTGATGGACACCAATACAGTATACTAACACATATATATGGAATTTAGAATGATCGTAACAATAACCCTGTATACGAGATAGCAAAAGAGTCACTAATGTATAGAACAGTCCTTTGGACTCCGTGGGAGAGGGAGAGGGTGGGATGATTCTGGAGAATGGCATTGAAACATGTATAATATCATATATGAAATGAGTCGCCAGTCCAGGTTCGATGCTCGATACTGGATGCTTGGGGCTGGTACACTGGGACGACCCAGAGGGATGGTATGGGGAGGGAGGAGGGAGGAGGGTTCAGGATGGGGAACATGTGTATACCTGTGGTGGATTCATGTTGATATATGGCAAAACCAATACAATATTGTAAATTTAAATAATAAAATAAAATTTAAAAAATTATTGTCATAAACTCCCTGAAGCTTAGCACACCATTGGAACTATGGTGCACTAGTGAATACACCGTCTCCGAGTGACTATGAAAATACCCACATGATGATGGAAGTTTCCCCTCTTCCTTTGGTTGGTTTGAAGCATGGTTCTTATTGCCTTTTGTTTGGGCTCAGGAAATTATAGACAAAGAATTGCAGTGTGAATGAGTATCACTGATTTGTACATGGCAGCAAACGGAAAAGATATATAAATTAGTCAAATTTTCACAAGAATTAAAAAACTCACTATTTGAAAACATCTAGCATTTGGAGAAGGCAATGGCAACCCACTCCAGTACTCTTGCCTGGAGAATCCCATGGATGGAGGAGCCTGGTGGGCTGCAGTCCATGAGGTTGCTAAGAGTCGGACACGACTGAGCGACTTCACTTTCACTTTTCACTTTCATGCACTGGAGAGGGAAATGGCAACCCACTCCAGTGTTCTGGCCTGGAGAATCCCAGGGACGGGGCATCCTGGTGGGCTGCCGTCTATGAGGTCGCACAGAGTCGGACACAACCGAAGCGACTTAGCAGCAGCAGCAGCAGCATTTGGTAATAAGTATAGTGAGCATTTGTTGGATTTTAACTCCTTCCTTTGTTCCTCCTTCCCACCTTTCCTCTCCCCCTTTCAATCTTCTCCACTTTTGCTTTGTGTGAGGCTAGTTCTTGGTGCCCCTTTGAAATCATGGCGATGATAGCACAAAACTTTTATTCTCCCAGAGCCAATTCTCTGGTGACTCGATATAGCATTTCTGCTGACAATATGCTGAAGTTGTTAAAAAAACACTCCTGTTAATAGCACAACCCAGGTAATGCAGCCACAGGAGGCATATTTTGTGTATAAATACTGATGACAACACAGACTGCCAGGAGCCTACCAATAAGATCTCAGGCGTAAGTGTATTTTCTCAGGGAAAATCATCAGGGAAGAGAGTGGTGAAGCATAAGGCTCATTTGCATGGTAAGAAACCTTAGCACAACAAACAAATCACTTTCAACCATTTAGCTCCAAATCACCAACTTAGCCAAACAAATTCTGATAAGCAAAAGAAGAGTATCTTGAAAGAAAAGATCAGATATATGTAGTTATGTTTGTATGTATGTGTTTATTTATTTCAAGTAAAATAAATATTACCAAACTTAAAATATTAATCTATAAATTCTACAAAGTATAAGATCTATAAAAATAGATTTGGATAATTTTTTAAAAATCACTGGAATTCTAAAGAGGCAATTCTAAAGATCCACAACAGTCATTTCTCACATCTAATAAGTAATCTGTCTTACCTAGGAAATTATTGTTTGAGTGAGATAGAGCAAAGCAAGACAAAATCATTGTTTTCAGAAGAACAGTCTCAGAGGTGGAGTGTTTAAGCCTCATAACCAGTAAGAGGAGAAAAATCATTCCTGATAAAGCAAATATAAGTTCTCTCCTTGTTTCTTCCATTTCATTTGCAATATATTATTAAACTTGTTGGATATTTTCCTTCTTATTTGAGGAAAATACATATATATTAATAGACTTTTAAATATTTAATACTTGAGGAAAATTATTATATAATTTCTTTTTCATATTTTCCTTGAAATTCTGAGAAAGTTCTACATTTTTCAAAATTATTATTTCAGTGTCCTTGAGTCTGTTTATCCATTCTGTAATTTTTTCCCTGAAAGAATGAAATTTGAACTAAAAAGTAATACAGTTTTTGCTTCTCTCCAGAACTGCTAGTAAATATTTCTTTTTACCTCCTGGTAAAATTAACAATTTTCTGTACTTTCCTTAGGCCATTCTTTGCAGTGTTGTCATTAATTTGATCCTTTTTTGAAATGTCAGTAATTAAAAAAAAAAAAATAGGTGTAACAACAATGTCCCATGATAAAAGTCAGATGCCATAGAGGAGTTAACTTTACATTATTAAAAATTACTGTTATTAAAAAATTCTTTCCTGGAGGTGAATCTTCAGTGAAAAGGAATCTTTACCTTGTTAAGTTTTTAAATAAAGTCCTGTGCACTTAATAATTTCCTTCTTTTTCTTCTGGACTATTTTCTTTTTTAACAAAGCAGTAGACTAGTAGTTATACTTGCATTTGCTTATTTATTTTGCAACTTTTAACTAAGACGATAAAAGCTTAATTATCTTTAATATTCTCTTAAATCTTCCATGTCTTAACTTTTAAAATAAACATGTTTTATTCTATCCTTTTGTCTTAATATGATACTTAAATGCTAAAATATTTCTCTAATATATACAACCATTCATCAGAAGCATGAAATAATACTATTAATTTCTAGCAGCTGTTTCATAACTTGTCTTCCAAAATAAAACAAACAAAATTCACTTTACAAACCAAGGAGGTTAAATTATATTAATCCGTTGTTCACGGACTTTTCCAGGCAAGAATACTGGAATGAGTTGCCATTCTTTACCTGTAGGGAAGCCTATTAGTGACAAATGTATAAGTTATTTTGTGGTAATTGTTAGATATTTTTCAAAGTAATTTTTAAAATAATTAAAAAAATTTTAATTCACAAGAGTAAAAGGATAAAAATAATTTTAAAAGTTAATTTATTAAAGAAGGTGATTAGGTATTTAAGATTTTATTATATGAATATCAGAGTTTAGGAACCAAAATGATAAGTAATCAAATAATTAGTGCTGGATACTCTGCAGTTTAAAAAACAGTTGAATAAATCTTTGTCTCTTATATGTTACTCTCTACATTTTGGTTTCTCAAGTTCAACTCAGCTGCATAATATTGGAATGGTTTAGTTAAAATATATCTTAAGAATAATACTAGTCTAAGAAATTAATTCACTATACCCAGAGCAAACAAAATGTGCCATAATGTTAAGGTTTCAAATAATGCACATTGGAAAAAATTGTTAACCTATGGTTGCAAGTATTGTAAATGTAAATATTATCTTCAAAGTTACATGTATTCTCACTAGTATCTTTTCCAAGTAAATCTGGCAAGGACTTGCTGGTGGGTTCATTTTCCCAATGGACCAGTGCGTCTTCATCTATTCTCAGGCTAAACTCCATTCTCCAACCTGACCTTAGATCTTATGAATGCTTGTCATTGGTCATCAGAGTTATACATCCAGTCCTAGCTCTGGAAAAACAAGTCAAACCCTTGTCATACTCCAGATGAGTCAGTCCCATTATTTTCACATTTTAAGTACAACAGCATAAATTACATAAAGTAAAATCAATGAGCACCCTATATGTCAAATTTGTTACCAATGTGAGACTTAAAGTCTGTGGACGAGATGACGTTAACTTGAATGTGAGTTTATAAATGAATGTGGCTGCCAAATGGAAGGAGACAACCCAGAGAATTTCACAATCTATCATTTGAGATATTTCCCACCCCTCTTTGGAGGCAATTTCTGTATAATCTTGTAGGCTTTAGAGTATTTTTAGTTACATATATTGTTCTAAACTCTGAAATCTATATTGACCACATTGAAGAGAACAATATTTTCTTAATTGAAGAGTATGTATTAAATGGCAGGATCCAAAACATTTGCAAATATTCACAAGAGAAATTTTAAAAAAAGAAGAAGATGCATAATCTTTAGATCACAATTATTGTTTAAACTCAGCATTAAAGAATACTTCCTGAGGTCCTGGTAATTCTTGAGGGGAATTATCCAGTAAATCAAATTGATTAATAAAAGTGGGACAGGGAAAAATTTTTGATCTGCCCATGTCTTCAGAATCCTGAATAAGGACAACATATTGGTACAATCAGAACATGCATTTACCTAGATTACTTAGGTGGTTTTAACTGGCTTATTTAGGTGTTGGATGACAATATTCATTTAGTTGTATTTAGTCCCTTTCTAATCAAGGAATGGTCCTTAGACTAATAGCACTGGCATTTCCCAAGAGCTGGTGAGAAAAGCAGATTCTTAGTCCCCACCCCAGAACTAGAATCTGTGTTTTGAAAAGATCTCTAACTGATTCATCTGCACATTAAAGTTGGAAGCAGCACTCACGGTCAGTAGGGAGCTTATCCCAGGATTGAAAGTGCAGTTAGTTGGACCTCTCTGAAAAGATGCACTATTTTTATTGTTTTTCCTCTTTCTTTCACAGGAAAGAGAGGAACAGTATTTCTGCAAAAGACTCATAGTACCCACAAGACAAAGACAATGAATTCACTGGACCTTTGGAACCCTTCAGAAGTACAATTCTGCTTTGCTCTGGTGAACAATTCATGCCCTAGAAACATGAGGTCTGGGCTGAGTGCCTGTGCCTTGTATGTTGTCATGATCGGTGCCATAGTAATGACCATGCTGGGCAACTTGGTTGTGATCATTTCCATTGCCCACTTCAAGCAGCTCCACTCCCCCACCAACTTCCTGATCCTCTCCATGGCCACCACTGACTTCTTGCTGAGCTGTGTGGTCATGCCCTTCAGTATGATCCGGTCCATTGAGTCCTGCTGGTACTTTGGCGATCTCTTTTGCAAAGTCCACAGCTGCTGTGACATCATGCTCTGTACCACTTCCATTTTTCACCTCTGCTTCATCTCAGTGGACCGCTACTATGCTGTTTGTGACCCTTTGCATTATGTCACCAAAATTACCATCTCTCTCGTAGGAGTCTTTCTATTCATCAGTTGGTCTATTCCCATCTTTTTTGCTTTTGGCCTGGTATTCTCAGAATTAAACATAATTGGTGCAGAAGACTTTGTTGCAGCCACTGACTGTACAGGTTTATGTGTGCTGATATTTAACAAGCTCTGGGGGGTGCTGGCCTCCTTTATAGCCTTCTTTCTCCCTGGGACGGTAATGGTGGGAATTTACATACATATTTTCACAGTAGCCAGGAAGCACGCTAAGCAAATTGGCACAGGTTCTATGATGAAACACATTGGGTTGGAAAGCAAAATGAAGGCATCAACCAAAACAGAAAGCAAGGCCACCAAGACTTTGAGCATCGTCATGGGAGTATTTGTGTTGTGTTGGCTGCCCTTTTTTGTCTTGACAATCACAGACCCTTTCATTAATTTTACAACGCCTGAAGATTTGTACAACATCTTTCTCTGGTTGGGCTATTTTAATTCCGCTTTCAATCCCATTATATATGGTATGTTTTATCCTTGGTTTCGCAAGGCGTTGAGGACAATTGTCTCAGGAATGATCTTCCACCCTGACTCTTCCAACCTAAGCATATTTCCTGCATGTGCTTAGGTAATGCTCTCCATTTTCTACAGTTCTTTCCTACTAAGGAAACTGGATGTTCTTTCTCCCTAGAGGTAAGGGAGTGGATTGACTAGACAAGGATATTCTTCCATTTGGTGTAATAGACACCCATGTATTAGTCACTCAGTTGTGTCAGACTCTTTGTGACACCATAGATTATAGCCTGCCAGGCTCCTCTGTCCATGGAATTCTCCAGGCAAGGATACTGGAGTGGGTTGCCATTCCCTTCTCCAGGAGATCTTCCTGACCCAGGAATCAAACCCTGCATTGCAAGTGGATTCTTTACCATCTGAGCCACCAGCTGATGTAATAGACACTTAGGTAGAAGCAATAGATCTAGCCTTCTGGTTATACCAGGGTTCCCAAAGTGGTCAATTTCTGGGGTTCTGGGAGACCTCCAGTAAAAAGACACTCTCTCCCAAGACTTGTTGACTCCCAAATTTACAAAATTAGAGGTTTAGATTTTCACTCTTTTGGCATGTCAGATGGGGATCTTCTTTTTATCCTGTAAACATCAAAAGAGGAGACAGTTGGACTTCACACTTTTAATAGCCATGTAGAGTTTATCTAAGTCTTTCTTGAGATTATTACATTTTGGGAGAGTGGGGAGAGCTTGAGAACACTGTGAGGCTGAAGTACAGAGCATGTGAGGACATGGAAAAGGAGAAGGAAGCAGCTGCAGTTGCTTCCAGTTTTACTGATTCTGATTTAATCTCAAAAAAGATTTCAAGTGGCTTTTGCAATAGTTTGATAAAATTGGACTGTCTCATTAAATGAGCAGAATGGATAAAGAAGGATTTTAGGAATGTATTCTTTCTCTAACATATGTTTTTGGTCTATATAGTCACGTGGCCTACATGTATAAATACAAGTGCTGTGGACATCTCTTTGGCTATGTGTGCACATTTTATTCACCAAGATTAAGCTTCATTCACAAAACTGAAGTTCTTTCCCTCCCCCAGTGTTTTGGTTAATATTTACTGCCAATAATATTTACTGTTAATATTTAATATATTTGGTTATATATTTTTGGTTAATCATGTACCTCAATGATTGTCTTTTCTCCTCCTTCTCCTACCCTAGAAACTTATTTCATCATGTTGTGTCCTTTGTGATCTTTTCACCCTCACACTATTACTCTGTCTCTCTCACCCAGTGGTCCTTAGCCTGGGACAGTTCTGCCCCTTGAGTGCATTTGGCAAAGTCTAGAGACATTTTGGGTTGTTATAGCCAGTGAGGGAGTTCTACTGACATTTTAAGGGTAGAGGTAAAGGATACTGACAAAAATCATACAATGCATGAAACAGCCTCCCTGACAACAAAGGATTATCTGGCCCCAAATTTCAACAGTGCCATGGTTGAGAAATTCTGCTCTAACTTTATTTAGCCTCACAGCTTCAATTACTATCTCTCCATGAATTTCTCTCTAACATATTTATTTTCAGTCTTATCATTTCCCTCAAATTTGAGTTTCTTATTTCTTACTACCGGAGGAGGATCTTTTTGGGTGCCCCAATAAGATTTTAAATTCAATGTAGCTGACATCTTCCTTCTATGTTCCCTGCCCCAATACTGTCTCTTCTGGCTCCTGCTTTGTACTGGAGTTGCATGCTTAGTCATTCAATTCAGTTCAGTTCAGTTAAGTCACTCAGTCATGTCTAACTCTTTGCAGCCCCATGGACTGCAGCACACCAGGCCTCTCTGTCCATCACCAACTCCTGGAGTTTACCCAAACTCATTTCCATTGAGTCGGTGATGCCATCCAACCATCTCATCCTCTGTCATCCCCTTCTTCTTTTGCCTTCAATCTTTTCCAGCATCAGGGTCTTTTCAAATGAGTCAGCTCTTCGCATCAGGTGGCCAAAATATTGGAGCTTCGACATCAGTCCTTCCAATGAACACTCAGGACTGATCTCCTTTAGGATGGAATAGTTGGATCTCCTTACAGTCCAAGGGGCTCTCAAGAGTCTTCTCCAACACCACAGTTCAAAAGCATCAATTCTTTGGCACTCAGCTTTCTGTATAGTCCAACTCTCATATCCTTACATGACTACTGGAAAAATCATAGCCTTGACAAGATGGATCTTTGTTGGCAAAGTCTCTACTTTTTAATTCATTCAGTCACGTCCAACTCTTTGTGACCCCATGGACTATAGCTTGCCATGCATCTCTGTCCACGGGGTTTTCCAGGCAAGAGTACTGGAGAGGGTAGCCTTTTCCTTCTCTTGGGGGTCTTCTTGACCCAGGGATCAAATCTGGGTCTCTTGCACCAGAGGTGGATTCTTTACCATCTGAGCCACCAGTACTGGAGTTAAGTATGCACAAATGTGTTGGTTGTTCATGTAGATTATGAGCTTCTTGTGTGTAAGACTCTTTATATTATTCATCTTTGTATCCCACAGTGATTGGTATAGTTCCTTTCCAATAAATATCTTTGGATGCATTCATTGGATAACCAAAACAGAAACTTTGAGGAAAATGGGAGGGAGTTCCTCAAATTCACAGAAAGAAACAATGATAAAGGATATTGGACAGTGGTGGCTCCTTCTCCTGGCAAGGAAGATGGGGAAAAAGTCCATTTGTAAAGAAGGAATTGAACTGAATTTAAAACATGTTCTAATGGGCTTTGGTCATATGTGTACAATGTTGTGCTGGGAAACTTGAGGACAAGGCCAGAAGAGGCACACAGTGGAAAATTACTGACCAGCTCAGAAACACTTGCAACATTCAGACTACAATTTTCATGTTCATACAGTGAACTTCCTGAGGATAGACATTAAGTCTGTCCTTTCCTAATGCCTCAGTAGTACAAGTGCTCTATAGAAAGGTGTGGTTGTACAGAAATATTGTTCACTATTCTATGTATTAACAGATTGAAGTTTTCATCAGTAGTACAAGTGCTCTATAGAAAGGCGTGGTTGTACAGAAATATTGTTCACTATTCTATGTATTAACAGATTGAGGTTTTCAGATTTATTTATTTTTAATTGAAGGATAATTGCTTTACTATATTGTATTGGTTTCTACCATACATCAACTTGAATCAGCCACAGCAGACTGAGATTTTTTTTTAATGTAAATCATTAATAGGCTCATTCTTCCAGCCTAAATGGAATATAGTCACAAACTTAGAATCTGTTCACATGTAGTTAGAGCAACATATTCATCAACCTTAGGTGTTTTTTTTTTTTTTTTTTGCAGAAAGTAAGGTTGTTTTTCATAACAATAACCAAAAGTCATTGGCAAATTGCAAAGAGAAAACTTGTTACCTTAAGCATGTATGTATTTGCTACAAATAAGTGTGTATTTGATTGTAGTAATTCTTACAGTGATATCAGAATATTTGGTTAACCAATCCCCTCCCCCCATTCTCTGACCTGGTAAAATGATATCACACGTCTATGCAATACAGCTAATCCTAAAGTTTCCAATATTCATATAGGTAAATCCTAAGGCTTTTGTGAAACTTTTTACTTTTTTTTTGAATCTACCCTTGCTTCAGTGTATCTACTGAGGAAACTACTCATTATTTTAAAACACCTTTAACAACATCTCTATTCAGTTGGAGATCCCCAATACCCTCTTGATCTATGTGTTCTATTGAACATTCATAGCTTCCCAAATTTAGTACTTGTAATTCAGTAATTTGAATATAACATATTTAAGTACTGAGATGTTTCAGCAAATTACTGTTATCACAGTACAATATATGAAATCAAAACTGGACATTAAGATGCTTAATAGAGAATTAGTTTATTCTCTTCTGAGAGCAGTAATGTAGTCCTTCAGGAGGAGATTTTCTCCACCCATAATCCTGAAGGCAGTATTTGGAGGGTAAAGCACTTCTTTTGGAAAATCAAAAGAACAGGGATAGTTCCTCAGACTTCAGACCAAGTTATACCTCCTTTCAGGGCCTGATGGGCAGTAGACCACTATATGATAACAGGAGCACTTTATAATCCGCTTCCCATGATAAGCCTCTTTTCCTCTTTGAGAATTTAGCACAGATGTTTGGGTTGCTGATTCTAAGGGGCTGAATAGGAAGGGCAGCCATTCACTCAGCACATACTTCTTTTCTCCTTAAGATCACATAAAATGTGTTACTTAACATCAAGAAACTGGGGTCTGAGGCCATGGGGTGGTCCTTTTTGTAGACCACCTAGCTTTTTTTTTTTTTTTGCCCACTAGGAGCCAAGCTAAATAGAGAAGAAATGAAGGAGCAGGTAGAAGCTTCTACCGCAGTCACAATCATTTCTTACCTCAATGGAGGACTTATGTAATTTTGAAAGGGTGTCCCATGAATGTTAGTTCAGTTGTTTCACAAAACAGCTTCACATGCTTTTCTCAGGCCAGTTCATATAAAAAGTGAATCATCCCATCCTTATTCCTAATCCAAAATAGATCTTCTATCTAGGTATTATCTAGGATGAACAGAGTAGTCATTTTCTCAAGAGCATGGTAACTGCATGGACACTTTGCTCTCTTTATTAAAAACCACTCAGTTCATTAAACATTTATTGGCCATCTACTATGTGCCAAGTGCTGCTCTGAATGCTTGTGGTTCTGAGATGAATAAAACAAATCCTGGCCTTAAGAAGCTTATGATCCGTCATCACTCAATTATACTGCAGGAAGCTAAGGAAGTATGGAAGAGGAAAATTTAGCCAGGTTTGGGATTTAGAGAAGACTGCCTGCATTTTGGAAAAGGAAATGGCAACAAACTCCACCATTCTTGCCTGGAGAATCTCATAGATAAAGGAGCCTTCTGGGCTATAGTCCATAGGGTCACAAAAAGTTGGACACGGCTGAAGTGACTTAGCAGCAGGAGCAGCAGCCTGAGTTTTAGGCCAAAGGATTGTTATCATCAGGCTCATTAAAGAACTCACTTCCAATCACTGACTGCTGCTGCTGCTGCTGCTAAGTTGGTTCAGTCATGTCCGATTCTGTGTGACCCCATAGATGGCAGCCCACCAGGCTCCTCTGTCCCTGGGATTCTCCAGGCAAGAATACTGGACTGGGCTACCATTTCCTTCTCCAATGTATGAATGCATGCTAAGTTGCTTCAGTCGTGTCCGACTCTGTGCAACCCCATGGACAGCAGCCCACCAGGCTTCTCTGTCCACGAGATTCTCCAGGCAAGAATGCTGGAGTGGATTGCTATTTCCTTTTCCACCAATCACTGACACAGGACTGCAAAGTTTGAGCTTATAGAGAAGTCAATGGTTAGCTGTTGTCTCTGGCTGACTGCTGCCTCGGTGCATCCTTCCAGGAATTTGGTGGGATACCTGAGGCTACCATTGGTCAGCAGTGCCAGCTGACAGGAGTGAGGCCAAGCTGGAACCTGTTACCTCTGTTTGTCCACCACTGTCGTTGTTTAGTCACTAAGTCATGTCTGACTCTTTGTGACCCCATGGACTGCAGCACACCAGGCTTCCCTGTCCTTCACCAGCTCCCGGAGTTTGTTCAGACTCATGTCGATTGAGCTGGTGATGCCATCCAAACATCTCATCCTCTGTGTCTTTCAGGAAAAACCAGCAGAATAATGACTGCAGCTTCATTTCTGCCTTCCAAATCTCCCCAAAGTTCCTCTAACTTGGAATCATATACATAAAGAGATTCTGGGAAACATATTTCTCAGGCTGGCAGAGCATAATTCATCACAAGGACTAAAATAAGCGAAAGAAAAGAGCAGCCAGATATTTGTGTAAGAATAGAACAAGTTTGGCCACGTGATGTAGGGAGACGAAACTGCAGAGATGTTGGGAGTGAACTGGGAGCACCTTCTGTGCCTATTAAAGGCTGAATTTCACCCATTAGGTGAGGGGGAGGCATTGAAATAGATTGAAATTTCCAATACTAGATTTTAACTGTTTCCTCCCCATCATATTATGCTTTGGTTTTAATATACATAGGAATGAAAGGATGCAAATTAGAGACAATTCAGTATAAGTATTATGTATAATACCACCTTTCCAGGATTATTGCTGAGCTAGGAAGTGGTTACATATAAGCTGTGTTAGCTGCTCCTGTCTCTCTTTACACACTAGTCAAAATAATCCATGTGGACTATTGAATGGCCTTTGGGATACCAGATGTGGCTTGTTTAGAAGAAGGAGATGAAAGAAAAGATGTAAAACTAGGAGCTGGTATTCCTGAACAGTCTGTTTTGTGGTCTTGGTTGAGGAGAAATTGTAGGATCTACTTCAAGGAAATACTTGTCCCTAAATCTGTATTGACTAGGAAAAGCTTATTTTTTTCTAATATGCATTGTTTTAGAGGTGAGTGTATTCATATGATATTAATAGTTGAACCTCCAATTCGCAAGACAAATGGATTGTGCATCTTCTTGTGCTTGTCTTTTACGTCTTAGTCAGTCACCTTAAAACCACACACAAGGCAAGTTTCTGACAGTCAACACTGGATGTGTCCTTGACTTTGCAGAGAAGGGGGAGGTACATGCCAAATTCCTTTCTTTCTTTTTGGACTTTCCACCTTGTCCTACAGGCCCTGCTGCTAGATATAATCCACTGAATTCTATCATTTTTGTGACATCAGTTTAATTTGCACTGTGGAATGATTTCTCCAAGGCTGCAAAGAGACATTCCATCCTCTGGATATTTGGTACCAAGAAACAGAAATAGCAGAGTATGATTGAACATTTTCCTCGATATTATCTCTGTGATATACAGACATATGAGTCTAATCGTAGATAGTCTTATCAATGGGGAAACAAAGGGAGGAAGAGGATCAGTGATGACCTAGAAAGTGGCAGAACGGGAATCTAACTTTGCTATGTCCAGGTGAACTGTTTCACCTTCTGTGATTTCTTTAACCAGCACAAAATGGAGAGCTTAAAAAGAATCCATGATGAATCCAATGTAGGAGTCACAAACCAAAGGGCTTATGATCAATTATTCTCAATTACTTCTCATGCTGGGAGAAAAATACATAATCTTAAAGCAGAAGGGATATATGGAACATACTTAAAGTAAAATTAAGGAAAATAAAATGTAAATCCAGTGTCTTTAAATTTCATCTCTAATTAATTAGCAGGATAAATGATCCTATATTGAGAAGGAGCCTTAAACTACTGAGACTTGTGAACTGTGCAAACTAGGTCCCTGGGTACTCCTTCAGTACTAATTTGTTTCGCATGCCGAAATAGAGGAGCAGCTTCTATTTGGAGTATAAAATCATTACCTGCTTGTACATCTGCCATCTTCGCTAAAGGAAGTGAGTGCTATGTACCTTATGTCACCTGCTAAAAGAAGACCTCCTTTCCATGAAGTGATTCTGACTCTTCTGTAAGTAGCTTAACAGCTCAGGGTACAATTTTATTAAACTTTGTTTAGAATTTCACAGACTAGTGACTAGACTAGATAGTAAAATGCTTTTTTTATTTGTGACAGTTCCCCCAGGATGTGTAAACATTGTGTTATCTTTAGAACTTGTGTAGCACGCAGAGCTAAAATAGGGTAATTCTATTCATTTAATTATTTGTATGCTGAATTCTTTTCCTGAGGAGAGTTGACACTTAATTCAGCAAGCTTACTCTTTGCAGGGAAGGGATGGAGACACAGATGTTGAGAACAGACTTGCGGATGTAGCAGGGGATGGTGAGGATGGAACAAACTGAGAAAGTATCATTGACATGTATCCACTATCATAACCAGTGGGAGGTTGCTGTATACCACAGGGAGCCCAGCCTGGTGCTCTGTGATGACCTAGAGGGGCAGGACGGTGGGAGGTATAAGGGAGCTTCAAGAGGGAGGGAGTTATAGTTATGACTGATTTGCGGTGTTGTACAGCAGAAACAAATGCAAAATTGTAAAGCAATTACCCTCCAATTAAAAAATAAATAATAAATGGAATATATTTTAGTAATAAAAAATTCAGTCTTGCAATCTGAGACCACATTGATGGACCTTGAGGGCGTTATGCTAAGTGAAATAAATCAGACAGAAAAATAAATACTGTGTGATCTCACTTATATGTAGAATTTAAAAAAACAAGCTCATAGATACAGAGAACAGATTGGAAGTTGTCAGAGACTGGGATTGAGTGAATGGGTGAAGGGTGTCAAAACATTCAAACATCCATTTATAAAATAATTAAGTCATAGGGATGATGACTGAAGTTAATATTACTGTACTGCATATTTGAAAGTTGCTAAGACAGTAGATCTTAAAAGTTTTCATTATAAGAAAAATTCTGTAACTATGTGCAATGTTGAATGCTAACTAAACTTAGTGTGCAAATCATTTAATAATATAAATATATAGAAATATCAAAACATTATGTTGTTCTTGAAACTAAGTTAAGATTACATGTCATTATGTGTGTGTTAGTCGCTCAATCATGCCTGACTCTTTGTGACCCCATGGACTGCAGCCCACCAGGCTCCTCTGTCCATGGGATTTTCAGGCAAAGACACTGGAGTAGTTTGTCATTTCCTTTTCCAGGGGATCTTCCTGACCCAGGGGGATCAAAGCTGGGTCTCCTGCAGTGCAGGAGATTCTTTACTGACTGAGCAACCAGGGAAGTCCCATATGTCATTATACCTCAATATAAATAAATAAATTAAAAACAGCTTACTCAGTTGATTTTATTGACAGTTTATTTAATTCTTAGAAGGAGGAGCCAAAAGTTACATCTTCCCAACTAATGATTTATTAGCAAGAATTAATTCTTCCCTGGTTCAGACTCAAAAATAATTTTATTTTTCCCCAGTTTTATTTAGAAATAATTGACCTACAGTGCTGTATAAGTTGAAGTACTGTATAATTTAAAATTTCTCCTTGTGAGGAGAACTCTTAGGATTTGCTCTCCTAAGAATTTCCACGTATAACATACAGCAGTGTTAATTACATTTATCATGTTGTATTTTATATCCCAGGTACTTATTCATCTTATAACTGAAAGTTTGTATCTTTTTGACTATTTTCATCCAATTCTCCCTCATCATTTTAATCTCGCTTTACATTTGACAGCAGGTACATTTTCAAAATGGAAGAGACACCTCTCAATAATTTTATACTCCCTACTGTGAAATAATTAGCTTTTTATTTGAGGAAATATGTACTTACATCCTTCTTCTCTTTACTTAAGGATATTGTCTCCGGTAGTTTTAAAAGTGCTTAGTCAGACAAACCAGGGCTAACAGAAGTAACTCTTCTGGGACCTTGAGTCCCATGCTGTATTTAATTTTCAAGGCACAGTTGATTCAAATCTTCCTTTGGTTCTTCCTGTAGATCTCACTTTTTAGTCGTTTATCAGATAAATTTTGTTGTTGTTGCTGTTGTTGGGGACAGGCAACTCTTCCCAGAAAGAGAAGAGGAGGAGAAACCATAAATGAGTGTGGTCCTCAACCAAGATGCTGAAGAACGCCCCGAGACTTTCTGCTACCAGGTGAATGGGTCTTGCCCCAGGACAGTCCATCCCCTGGGCATCCAGCTGGCCATCTACCTGTCCTGTGCAACAGGTGTGCTGATTACAGTCCTAGGAAATTTGTTTGTGGTGTTCGCTGTGTCCTACTTTAAAGCACTTCACACTCCCACCAACTTCTTGCTGCTTTCCCTGGCCCTGGCTGACATGTTTCTGGGTCTGCTGGTGCTGCCCCTCAGTACCATCCGCTCCGTGGAGAGCTGCTGGTTCTTTGGAGACTCTCTCTGCCGCCTGCATACCTACCTGGACACCCTCTTCTGCCTCATCTCCATCTTCCATCTCTGTTTCATTTCTATTGACCGCCACTGTGCTATCTGTGAGCCCCTACTCTATCCCTCTAAGTTCACGGTCAGGGTGGCCCTCAGGTATATCCTGGCAGGCTGGGGGCTGCCAGCAGCTTACACCGCCTTCTTGCTCTACACAGACATGGCAGAGAGAGGGCTCCACCTGTGGCTGGAAGAGATGCCTTGTGTGGGCAGTTGCCAGTTGCTGTTCAATAAGTTTTGGGGCTGGCTAAACTTCCCTGTGTTCTTTTTCCCGTGCTTCATCATGATAAGCTTATATGTGAAGATCTTTGTGGTTGCAACCAGGCAGGCTCAGCAGATCAACAACTTAAGCAAAAGCCTGGCTGGAGCTGCCAAACGTGAAAGAAAAGCTGCCAAGACCCTGGGCATCGCCGTGGGTGTGTACCTTTTGTGCTGGCTTCCCTTCACTGTCGATACGATGATCGACAGCCTCCTTAACTTCATCACACCACCGCTGGTCTTCGACACGTTTATCTGGCTTGCTTACTTCAACTCAGCCTGCAACCCCATCATCTATGTCTTTTCCTACCGGTGGTTCAGGAAGGCGCTGAAACTTCTCCTGAGTTGGGAGATCTTTTTGCCACGGACTCCCACAATTGATTTGTACCAAGATTGACCGAATGCAGGCTTGTTGTTTTTCAGCCACTAAGTCATGTCTGACTCTTTGTGACCCCATGAACTGCAGCACCCCAGGCTTCCCTGTCCTCTACTATCTCTCAGAGTTTGCTCAAACTCATGTCCATTGAATCAGTGATGCTATCTAACCATCTAGGGAAAGGGTTTTGCAAAAAGCACGAATGGAATGGTGAAGGTGAGCTGTGTGGTGTTGGGAGTGTGGGCAGGCTTCCAGGGCAGCATGGTTTGAGCAGTGGGGAAAAAGACAAACTTCTTATTCTGGGAAGAGATACAGCATTCTTCTCCTTCGATGTTTCTATAGAATATACGGAAAGGAGAGAGTGCCATCCTCTAAATGTTTATTGGATATTTCAAAACTCTGTGCAAATATTAATCTCCTCATTTATTACTTCCTTGGAGACAACTAAGATGCAGAAGTGAAGGGAAAGAAATACAGAGGGCAGTTTTCTGAGCTCCTGTCCTGATCCTGCAACCTGGCAGCACCAGGTCAGGCTATTTTGACAATATCTTACCCCTTCCCTCACAAATCAAGGGTTTGTACTCTTTGCTCTCTAAGATGTCCTTAAGTTAAAATAATTGAGCTTTGTATAACTGAACTTTGGGAAAGATTGTTTGCATACTAATTTTGCATCACTTTTCATAATCATGGTCAAATGTTCAGACTGTCTCTTTTTAAAAATGGTCCCTTTAAAAATGCTGTCTCCTTGGAACCGAGTTGCTAAACAGGTTGATGATAAGCCAGGTTTGTTTCAATGTCTGTTCCAATGCTCAATGAGTAAATGTATTATATTCTTGAAGGAATGTTTTCTTCTTTTTTCTTTAATAATTGAAAAATGAAAATGTCTGGTATATTTGTAAAGTGATGATGCTCCACATCTCACCATTTTAATATTTTCTCCTTTTAAAAAGTCATACAAGTTAGACCCATTTTTCCAGAGACACTGGTATGTGTATTTTCTACAGAAAAATAAGTTATTTATGCCACATGCTTGCTCAGAATTGAATCATTCTTTACAGGAGCTATTATTAGGAAGGATGTGTCTTTTATGTTCATATTGTTTCTGTTTTCTTCCTAAATATTTCCCTAAAGGTCTCTAGTCAGTCTAATTCCATATTTCTTAGTGAATTTTTCAGATTAATAATTACTTACTTGGAAAACTATTTGTAAATTAATTTTAAGTGTCTAGTGTACAGATATATAGATGATATTATAGATGCAGATACAGACATAGACATAGCAATCAATAAATAAAGAAGCAAAAGTCATATTTTGGCAATGAAGTTAGCTAAAGTGGATTTCTTTCTTTTAATTTTTGATGGAAGGATAACTCTTACCGATCCCACTCTTTCATAATTAAAAAATACATTTGTTGTAAAAATATTTTCCAATATATTTTTAATGTTTTTACTTTTATTTTTTAACAGCAAAAACATTTTGTATTGGGGTATAGCCAATTATTGTATTAACAATATTAATAATAATGTATTAACAACATTGTATTAACAATGTTGTGATAGTTTCAGGTGAACAGTGAAGAGACTCAGCCATACATATACATGTATCCATTCTCCCTGAAATCCCCTTCCCATCCAGGCTGGCAAATAACATTGAACAGAGTTCCATGTGCTATACAATAGGTTTTTGTTGGTTATCCATTTAAACTATAGCAGTGTTCATGTACACACTGCTATATTCAATGTATTTTTTAACACTTAATACTTCTTTGAAAGTAATTATTCTTTCTTTTGCATTTAACTCAAGCATTATGAGATAAATTACAAATGAATTACAAATTCAAATTATCTTAGTACTACAGTTTTGAAACTTTAAGGAGCTTGGAATACTGTGTCTTAGATGTAACAATAAATATAATTTGCAAAGTATGTCAGTCATTATTTTTAAAAACACATTTTCCTCTTCCCTTCCTAGAATACATCGATACCCATTCCCAATCCATTAGGTATGGTGCTGTCTGTCCTGAAAGTAAGAATACTTAGCAGCTTCACAAAGTGGAACTCTACAAGTCACTCACATCCACACAGCAGGAAATGATTCTGCTTTTGTATGAACCTGACCATTATTTTTCCTCTAAATATCTCTCAATTTAATTACATTGTTTTCTTACAATTTAGTCAAATCAGGTTATAGCTCATCCCAGCAGGTAGCATCTCAGAATATAGAAAACACATGAATGTATATGTGCTCAGTCACTTCAATCACGTTTATTTGCAACCTCATGGACTGTAGCCTGCCAGGCTCTTCTATCTATGGAATTCTTCAGGCAAAAATACTGGAGTGGGTTGCTGGGCCCTCCTAAAGGGAATCTTCCCAACCCAGGGATCGAACCCAGGTCTCCCTCATTGCAGTCAGATTCTTTGTATTGCTTCTGAATAGCTCTGTTCTGTAAAGTTAGTTCTGCAGAAGGCATTGGGAACCAAAAGGTCACACAAACAGTGGCCTACAAAGTGTGTGAAAGCAGCTGGTCCTTCCCCCACAGACCTTTACAGTTTGCATGGATTTCCTCTGCAACTCTGACGGCTGAAAATTTGGAATTGTAGGGAAAGGATTTGAGAATCAAAGACAAGGAACACATCATCCTCAGTCTTGGCCCTTGGCACCTATCACAGGATGGCACTGAGACTTTGTCTTCTCTACTTCCGCCTCTATTTCATGCTTCTTTCTGACTGCAGTCTCCCCTGTTCCCTAATCCCTGGGAAGTAGCAAATGTTCCAGGTCCACTGATGTTAGGCTTGGCCATACATGTTCTGATAATTAAAATATGGGTTAATGTGGTGTTCAGTTCAGTTCAGTCACTCAGTCATGTCTGCCTATTTGCGACCCCATGGACTGCAGCACGCCAATTTTTCCTGTCCATCACCAACTCCCAGAGCTTACTCAAACTTATGTCCGTAGAGTCGGTGATGCCATGCAACCATCTTATCCTCTGTCATCCCCTTCTCCTCCTGCCTTCAATCTTTCCCAACATCAGGGTCTTTTCAAATGAGTCAGTTCTTCACATCAGGTTGCCAAAGTATTGGAGTTTCAGCTTCAGCATCAGTCCTTCCAATGAATATTCAGGACTGATTTCCTTTTGGATGGACTGATTGGGTTCAAATTCTGATACATACACTTAAGAACATGAGAAAACAGGTAAATAAAACAATAAAATAGCAGTACCAACTGAGACAGTACCAATTAGCTGAGACAGTGATTTTTCTGAGGAAGTCATTTTAAAGCTGAGGCCTGAAGAATGAGAAAGAACCTGTGAAAATCCGAGGAAAGAGTGATGCAGGCAGATGAGAGTCTGTGCTAAGGCCCTGAGGCATCCTGCTGGGGTAATGAGGGGATAGGAGTAGAAGCTCAGAGCATGGAGGCTCAGAACATAGAATCTGGAGCTAAATGGCTTAGATACAAATGCCCAAGGTCATCATTTACTAGAAGTGTAATCTTAGGCAAGTTATTAGCTTCTCAGTTTATCAGTTTTTTCATTTTTAAAATAAGGATAATAATACTTCTGACTTCATTTTTTTTGCACATAACCATATTATGACTTAATACATGTAAACAAAACCACTTATATATACTGTTTGCTGCTTGCTACCATTATAATGATGGCTGCATTAAAGTAACATGTCTTGCTCACCTTAATCTATTCTCTGTGAATCACAGAAGATACTTGTGGGTGTGTCTGGAATATCTATCATGTTTTAGGATGCACACATCTGTATGCCTACTGATTAAAAGTTGTAAGCCAAGGGCTGTGACTCAAATTCCAACAAAACTGGTGTGAAGATAGATGTACAGTAGGCTTTCTGAAGTTATATTCAGTTCAGAAATTACAAGTGACAGTGATGAGAGAATTTGAAAAAGAACTTCAGAATATTTCCACATTTCTGGACATGCACAGGGTAATTATCAAGAGACTAAGAGAGAAGGAGAGATGGAAGAAGGAAGATTAAAAAAACAGAAAACTGACCGAGTACTCTGACATAACTAAAATCTTGGAGTCCTGGCTGAAGACACTAAAAAGGAAGGGGTTTCAATAGGAGAACTAGACCCCCTGATAAGTCTATAATTTCTTTAAAAGTGGAACATTTTCCCACAGATAGAGGGAAAACTGATTATGGTACCTTAGCTCTGAAATCTAAAAAAGCCAAAGCAGCATACTACATCATGAGCCACACATGGATGGTCTGAAGCACATAGAGAGAGGGTCACCAGATTCACAGATCTCAAGTGGATTCAAGCTTAGGGCAATGTGAACATTTTTTTTCCCATTATGAGAAATGTCCATCTCTCACCAGATAGAATATACAAAGACATCCCAATGTGCTCACATGGAAACCAGGTCATCTGCTTAGCATCCTGGAATGCTGATGCAATTATGCGAGAAAAAGAGTGGGGGGAAAATGAGTGCTATTGTTGCATTTAATAAAATAATCACAAAATTCTAACTTGATAATATGGTGAATTATATTAATTGATTAGATGGAGAAACAGTGGAAACAGTGTCAGACTTTATGTTTGGGGGCTCCAAAATCACTGCAGATGGTGACTGCAGCCATGAAATTAAAAGACGCTTTCTCCTTGGAAGGAAAGTTATGACCAAACTAGATAGCATATTCAAAAGCAGAGACATTACTTTGTCAACAGAGGTCCGTCTAGTCAAGGCTATGGTTTTTCCAGTGGTCATGTATGGATGTGAGAATTGGACTGTGAGGAAGGCTGAGCGCAGAAGAATTGATGCTTTTTGCCGGGAGCCAGCACGGGAGTTCCCACCCATGACAAAGGTCATGTGGAGAGGCCTGACATGCAAAGGCGAGTCAGGACTCGAGGGACCCCCTGGATCTGCCTGAGCATCTACCCCAAAACCACAATCTGTCTGTTTTACTACTTTACGACTTTCACCAACTCCTCTGACATTAACGGGGGGGGGGGGGGGGCTATCCCTGATCAACTTTCTCTGAAGGAAATCAACTTAGAGCTCTAGTTCATTAGCCTCCTGGGCATATTAGGAGTGTTTCAATGCAAACCCCTCAGATGGCTCTCTCACTTGCCTGACAGGTTTACCTGGACTCCTACAGCTACGCATACGATTGTTTACAGCCTCCCAACCTCGAGAGGCATGGGAAGCTTAAGATATTCAAATAGTATAGAGCCTCTCAGAGAGTTAGAAATTGTTAGAATAAAACTAGTAGAAGATTTCATTGTTGAGCCAATGCTTGCTGCCAAGTTTCCACATCCCCTGTATTATGTCCTTGGGACTATATTAATTAATATAGTTGGTATATAGAAAAAATAAGTAGTGGCCTTGGTGCTAACAACTTTAGACCCTTAAGGTAATAAATTCTTTCCTTGTTGTAAACCCACTGCACCTCTGCCCTATAGGAATGCAACTTTATCTAACACCGTCAGAGGATGGCGCCAAACTTTAAAATAATTACTCTTAGAGAAAATAAGTCTCATGGTTGACAAAACTTTATCAGAGTCATAAAATGTTAACAGGCCTTCTGGCCAGAAGATGATGTAAATCACCTAAACCATTTGTATACGGTAAGAGTATACGGTAAGTTTGCAGAAAAGAAAGGCTGGTCTCGATAAGGATAAAAGACTGCTGACTTTGCATGATTTTACACCTCCTATTATCCTCTATGCACAACTTAAGGTATATAAGCTCCCTTTGAAAATAAAGCTACGGGCCTTGCTCAAAGCTCCGTCTCCCCGTGTCATTCCCAGTCCAGGTTCGATGCACGATACTGGATGCTTGGGGCTAGTGCACTGGGACGACCCAGAGGGATGGTACAGGGAGGGAGGAGGGAGGAGGGTTCAGGATGCGGAACACATGTATACCTGTGGCAGATTCATTTTGATATTTGGCAAAACTAATACAATTATGTAAAGTTTAAAAATAAAATAAAATTTAAAAAATAAAAAAAAAAAAAAATAAAATAAATATATAATTAAAGCAAAAAAAAAAAAAAGAAAGCTATGGGCCTTGCTCAAAGCTCGGTCTCCCCGTGTCATTCTTTCTTGCTTCCTTTTCTCACCTTTTCTTCTTTGTTCTTCCTTCAGGACAAATAATTGGAGTGCAGGGGCCCTCTGAGACCGCTTATTTGCCCAGGCTTCTAAGACCCACTCGAGAAGGTGCCTAAGGTGGGGCACCTTCCGCTATTCAAGAGGGCACCTGCAGCCTCCACGGTTAGTGCAAACCTGGTGTCACAGGTTTTATTGGCTTTCCACATAAACCAGTTATACTGAACCTCTGATCTTTCTCCTTTTATCTATCCTTTTAATCGCCAATGCTGTCCTCCCGAAGGAATCCCTGGATCCAACCGGGGCTGGAGCCGGGTAGCTTTTGAACTGTGGTGTTGGAGAAGACTCTTGAGAGTCCCTTGGACAGCAAGGAGATCCAACCAGTCCATTCTAAAGGAGATCAGTCCTGGGTGTTCTTTGGAAGGACTGATGCTGAAGCTGACTCCAATACTTTGGCCACCTCATGCGAAGAGTTGACTCATTTGAAAAGACCCTGATGCTGGGAGGGATTGGGGGCAGGAGGAGAAGGGGATGACAGAAGATGAGATGGCTGGATGGCATCACCGACTTAAAGGACATGAGTTTGGGTGGACTCTGGGAGTTGGTGATGGACAGGGAAGCCTGGCATGCTGCGATTCATGGGGTCTCAAAGAGTCAGACATGACTGAGTGACTGAACTGAACTGAACTGAACTGAATGTTAACACAATTTCCACTCTTGGCATTGATTGAATCAAATGTATCATCTTTTTATATATTGATACATTTGGTTTACAAACATCTGTTTAGAATACTTGCATCTTTGTATATGAGTGAGATATCCTCTCATTTTCATTTTTCATGTGATCCCTGGTGTGAGGTCATTCTACATCACACAATGCCTTATAACTGGAGATTATTAAATATAAGTTTCTTCTCTCTGTTCACACCTAGCACTATAGGGACTCCACTGTAGATATTTTGATATGGGCTTTGGGTGCTTTATTGACTACACCAAAGCCTTTGACCATGTGGATCACAATAAACTGTGGAAAATTCTGAAAGAGATGGGAATACCAGACCACCTGATCTGCCTCTTGAGAAACCTATATGCAGGTCAGGAAGCAACAGTTAGATCTGGACATGGAACAACAGACTGGTTCCAAATAGGAAAAGGAGTACATCAAGGCTGTATGTTGTCACTCTGCTTATTTAACTTCTATGCAGAATACATCATGAGAAACCCTGGGCTGGAAGAAGCACAAGCTGGAATCAAGATTGCCAGGAGAAATATCAATAACCTCAGATATGCAGATGACACCACCCATATGGCAGAAAGTGAAGAGGAACTAAGAAGCCTCTTGTTGAAAGTGAAAGAGGAGAGTGAAAAAGTTGGCTTAAAGCTCAACATTCAGAAAACTAAGATCATGGCATCTGGTCCCATCACTTCATGGCAAATAGATAGGGAAACATTGGAAACAGTGTCAGACTTTATTTTGGGGGGCTCCAAAATCACTGCAGATGGTGATTGCAGCCAGGAAATTAAAAGACACTTACTCCTTGGAAGGAAAGTTATAACCAACCTAGATACCATACTACAAAGGTCCATCTAGTCAAGGCTATGGTTTTTCCAGTGGTCATGTATGGATATGAGAGTTGGACTGTGAAGAAAGCTGAGCGCTGAAAAATTGATGCTTTTGAACTGTGGTGTTAGAGAAGACTCTTTAGAGTCCCTTGGAGTGCAAGGAGATCCAACCAGTCCATTCTGAAGGAGATCAGCCCTGGGTGTTCTTTGGAAGGACTGATGATGAAGCTGAAACTCCAATACTACGACCACTTCATGTGAAGAGTTGACTCATTGGAAAAGATGCTGATGCTGGGAGGGATTGAGGGCAGGAGGAGAAGGGGACGACAGAAGATGAGATGGCTGGATGGCATCACCGACTCGATGGACATGAGTTTGAGTGAACTCCGGGAGTTGGTGATGGACAGGGAGGCCTGGTGTGCTGCGATTCATGGGGTCACAAAGAGTCAGACTCGACTGAGTGACTGAACTGAACTGAACTTAGGTATTTCCTGGGGGTTTTTGTCATTAACTCCTCAGACATTCTTGAGGGGGTGGGGGTAGTAAAGGTAACTAATAAATAACAAATCACATGTATCTCACTAACTTTGACAATGAGGAATAAATCCAATATCCAGTCCAGGTAAAAAATTTTTTCATAAATTACAAGGCAAGACATTTATTGTGGCAAAAGCAAATTTGCCACAGATTTGCTTAAATTCTTATTGGATATGGAAAGTTGTTTTTAACTATATTCTAAAGAATAAAAATAAAATAGTAATTATTAATAGTAGTATTTATTGAGAACTTAACTTGCATATATTATTATTATATATGTTCTGAGCTTAAAATTAAAACAGATATATGACAGGGCATTATGATAATACCTGATAGCTGTAACATGGGTATTTAGTTAAGAGACTCCTCTCTCTTCAGAAGATAGAAAACTGCTCTATTTTATGTGATTGAAAAGGGCAGAACATCTCCAGGTGTTTACATGCTATTAACAGCACCATCATGAATAGCAGTTCATCCACCCCTGCAGCTGTGCAGCCCTGCTACAAGCACCTGAATGGATCCTGTGTGAAAACCTCCTGCTGCTGCTTCTGCTGCTAAGTTGTGTCAGTCATGTCCGACTCTGTACGACCCCATAGACGGCAGCCCAACAGGGTCTTCTGTCCCTGGGATTCTCCAGGCAAAAATACTGGAGTGGGTTGCCATTTCCTTCTCCAATCATGAAAGTGAAAAGTGAAAGTGAAGTCGTTCAGTCGTGTCTGACTCTTTGTGACCCCATGGACTGCAGCCTACCGGGCTCCTCTGTCCATGGGATTTGCCAGGCGAGAGTACTGGAGTGGGTTGCCATTGCCTTCTCTGAAAACCCCCTACTCACCTGCATCCCGGGTGATTCTCTACTTGTTGTTTGGCTTTGGGCTGTCCTGGCCATGTTTGAAAACCTCCTGGTGATGACTGCCATCCTTCATTTCAAGCAGCTTCACTCACCAACCAGTTTTCTCATCACCTCTCTGGCCTATGCAGACTTTCTAGTGGGAGTGACTGTGATGCCCTTCAGCATGGTCAGGTCTGTGGAGAGCTGTTAGTACTTTGGAGCTAGATTTTGTGCCCTTCACAGTTCCTGTGATGTGGCATTTTGTTACTCTTCTCTCTTCCACTTGTGCTTCATCTCCATTGACAGGTACGTTGCTGTTACTGACCCCCTGGTCTATCCCACCAAGTTCACGGTGTCTGTGTCAGGGGAATGTGTCAGCATCTCCTGGATCCTGCCCACTGGGTACAGCGGAGCTGTGTTCTTCACAGGTGTTCACAAGAATGGGATAAAGGAATTAGTAAGTGCTCTCAGCTGCACTGGAAGTTGTCAGCTTGTTATAAATCAATTTTGGATTTTGATAGACTATTATTTTTGTATCTACTTTGGTTATGATAATTCTGTGTAGTAATATATTTCTTGTGGCTAGACAACAGGCTATAAAGATTGAACATATTCCTAGCAAAGTAGAAGGATTATCAGGCATATACAAAACCAGAGTGACTAAGAGAGAGAGAAAAGCTGCTAAAACTCCAAGTATAGCATTTTTGGTGATAGCATTTTTGATCTCATGGTTACCGTATATGATTGATTCATTTATTGATTTTTTTGGGGGGGTTTATAACACCTTCATATGTTTATGAGCTATTTTGCTGGTTTGGTTATTTTAATTCTGCTCTAAATCCTTTGATTTATGCTTTATTTTACTCTTGTTTTAGGAAAGCAATAAAAGTTATCATAACAGGCCAAGTGTTAACAGACAGCTCATCAACCATAAACTTATTTTCTAAAGAGAGCTAATTTTCAAACCTAGGAATTTAATGATTTATTTGGAATTTCTCAGTAACTGTGGCATGCAATACATTGCATAAAATTGTTCCATTCAGCTGGGGAGGAGAAACGATACCTCAGTTTCTGCAGCATCACCTTCATGCTCTTACTTTTTTTTTTTTGCGTGGATTTATCTCTGGGCTTTCTATTTTGTTCCATTGATCTATATTTCTGTCTTTGTGCCAGTACCATACTGTCTTGATAACTGTGGCTTTGTAGTAGAGCCTGAAGTCAGGTAGGTTGATTCCTCCAGTTCCATTTTTCTTTCTCAAGATCGCTTTGGCTATTCGAGGTTTTTTGTATTTCCATACAAATTGTGAAATTATTTGTTCTAGCTCTGTGAAGAATACTGTTGGTAGCTTGATAGGGATTGCATTGAATCTATAAATTGCTTTGGGTAGTATACTCATTTTCACTATATTGATTCTTCCAATCCATGAACATGGTATATTTCTCCATCTATTAGTGTCCTCTTTGATTTCTTTCACCAGTGTTTTATAGTTTTCTATATATAGGTCTTTAGTTTCTTTAGGTAGATATATTCCTAAGTATTTTATTCTTTTCGTTGCAATGGTGAATGGAATTGTTTCCTTAATTTCTCTTTCTGTTTTCTCATTATTAGTTAATAGGAATGCAAGGGATTTCTGTGTGTTGATTTTATATCCTGCAACTTTACTATAGTCATTGATTAGTTCTAGTATTTTTCTGGTGGAGTCTTTAGGGTTTTCTATGTAGAGGATCATGTCATCTGCAAATAGTGAGAGTTTTACTTCTTCTTTTCCAATTTGGATTCCTTTTATTTCTTTTTCTGCTCTGATTGCTGTGGCCAAAACTTCCAAAACTATGTTGAATAGTAATGGTGAAAGTGGGCACCCTTGTCTTGTTCCTGACTTTACAGGAAATGCTTTCAATTTTTCACCATTGAGGATAATGTTTGCTGTGGGTTTGTCATATATAGCTTTTATTATGTTGAGGTATGTTCCTTCTATTCCTGCTTTCTGGAGAGTTTTTATCATAAATGGATGTTGAATTTTGTCAAAGGCTTTCTCTGCATCTATTGAGATAATCATATGGTTTTTGTTTTTCAATTTGTTAATGTGGTGTATTACATTGATTGATTTGCGGATATTGAAGAATCCTTGCATCCCTGGGATAAAGCCCACTTGGTCATGGTGTATGATCTTTTTAATGTGTTGTTGAATTCTGATTGCTAGAATTTTGTTTAGGATTTTTGCATCTATGTTCATCAGTGATATTGGCCTATAGTTTTCTTTTTTTGTGGGATCTTTGTCAGGTTTTGGTATTAGGGTGATGGTGGCCTCATAGAATGAGTTTGGAAGCTTACCTTCCTCTGCAATTTTCTGGAAGAGTTTGAGCAGGATAGGTGTTAGCTCTTCTCTAAATTTTTGGTAGAATTCAGCTGTGAAGCCGTCTGGACCTGGGCTTTTGTTTGCTGGAAGATTTTTGATTACAGTTTCAATTTCCGTGCTTGTGATGGGTCTGTTAAGGTTTTCTATTTCTTCCTGGTCGAGTTTTGGAAAGTTGTACTTTTCTAAGAATTTGTCCATTTCTTCCTCGTTGTCCATTTTATTGGCATATAATTGTTGATAATAGTCTCTTATGATCCTTTGTATTTCTGTGTTGTCTGTTGTGATCTCTCCATTTTTGTTTCTAATTTTATTGATTTGATTTTTCTCCCTTTGTTTCTTGATGAGTCTGGCTAATGGTTTATCAATTTTATTTATCCTTTCAAAGAACCAGCTTTTGGCTTTGTTGATTTTTGCTATGGTCTCTTTTGTTTCTTTTGCATTTATTTCTGCTCTAATTTTTAAGATTTCTTTCCTTCTACTAACCCTGGGGTTCTTCATTTCTTCCTTTTCTAGTTGCTTTAGGTGTAGAGTTAGGTTATTTATTTGACTTTTTTCTTGTTTCTTGAGGTGTGCCTGTATTGCTATGAACTTTCCCCTTAGGACTGCTTTTACTGTGTCCCACAGGTTTTGGGTTGTTATGTTTTCATTTTCATTCGTTTCTATGCAAATTTTGATTTCTTTTTTTATTTCTTCTGTGATTTGTTGGTTATTCAGCAGGGTGTTGTTCATCCTCCATATGTTGGAATTTTTAATAGTTTTTCTCCTGTAATTGAGATCTAATCTTACTGCATTGTGGTCAGAAAAGATGCTTGGAATGATTTCTATTTTTTTGAATTTACCAAGGCTAGCTTTATGGCCCAGGATGTGATCTATCCTGGAGAAGGTTCCATGTGCGCTTGAGAAAAAGGTAAAGTTCATTGTTTTGGGATGAAATGTCCTATAGATATCAATTAGGTCTAACTGGTCTATTGTATCGTTTAAAGTTTGTGTTTCCTTGTTAATTTTCTGTTTAGTTGATCTATCCATAGGTGTGAGTGGGGTATTAAAGTCTCCCACTATTATTGTGTTATTGTTAATTTCTCCTTTCATACTTGTTAGCATTTGTCTTACATACTGCGGTGCTCCCGTGTTGGGTGCATATATATTTATAATTTTTATATCTTCTTCTTGGATTGATCCTTTGATCATTATGTAGTGACCTTCTTTGTCTCTTTTCACAGCCTTTGTTTTAAAGTCTATTTTATCTGATATGAGTATTGCTTTCTTTTGGTCCCTACTTGCATGGAAAATCTTTTTCCAGCCCTTCACTTTCAGTCTGTATGTGTCCCCTGTTTTGAGGTGGGTCTCCTGTAGACAACATATGTAGGGGTCTTGTTTTTGTATCCATTCAGCCAGTCTTTGTCTTTTGGTTGGGGCATTCAACCCATTTACGTTTAAGGTAATTACTGATAAGTATGATCCCGTTGCCATTTACTTTATTGTTTGGGGTTCGAATTTATACACCATTTTTGTGTTTCCTGTCTAGAGAATATCCTTTAGTATTTGTTGGAGAGCTGGTTTGGTGGTGCAGAATTCTCTCAGCTTTTGCTTGTCTGAGAAGCTTTTGATTTCTCCTTCATACTTGAATGAAATCCTTGCTGGGTACAATAATCTGGGCTGTAGGTTATTTTCTTTCATCATTTTAAGTATGTCTTGCCATTCCCTCCTGGCTTGAAGAGTTTCTATTGAAAGATCAGCTGTTATCCTTATGGGAATTCCCTTGTGTGTTATTTGTTGTTTTTCCCTTGCTGCTTTTAATATTTGTTCTTTGTGTTTGATCTTTGTTAATTTGATTAATATGTGTCTTGGGGTGTTTTGCCTTGGGTTTATCCTGTTTGGGATTCTCTGGGTTTCTTGGACTTGGGTGATTATTTCCTTCCCCAGTTTAGGGAAGTTTTCAACTATTATCTCCTCAAGTATTTTCTCATGGTCTTTCTTTTTGTCTTCTTCTTCTGGAACCCCTATGATTCGAATGTTGTAGCGTTTAATATTGTCCTGGAGGTCTTTGAGATTGTCCTCATTTCTTTTAATTCGTTTTTATTTTATTCTCTCTGATTCATTTATTTCTACCATTCTATCTTCTAATTCACTAATCCTATCTTCTGCCTCTGTTATTCTACTATTTGTTGCCTCCAGAGTGTTTTTAATTTCATTTATTGCATTATTCATTATATGTTGACTCTTTTTTATTTCTTCTAGGTCCTTGTTAAACCTTTCTTGCATCTTCTCAATCCTTGTCTCCAAGCTATTTATCTGTGATTCCATTTTAATTTCAAGATTTTGGATCAATTTCACTATCATTATTCGGAATTCTTTATCAGGTAGATTCCCTATCTCTTCCTCTTTTGTTTGGTTTGGTGGGCATTTATCCTGTTCCTTTATCTGCTGGCTATTCCTCTGTCTCTTCATCTTGTTTAAATTGCTGAGTTTGGGGTGTCCTTTCTGTATTCTGGCAGTTTGTGGAGTTCTCTTTATTGTGGCTTTTCCTCGCTGTGTGTGGGTTTGTACAGGTGGCTTGTCAAGGTTTCCTGGTTAGGGAAGCTTGTGTCGGTGTTCTGATGGATGGAGCTGTATTTCTTCTCTTTGTTCAGTCGCGCTGTGGGGAGGGAGGGAAGGATGCTGCAAACAAATAACACTGGCGTGCGCTCGCAGTGCCTCAGCCACACTGGGTCTGCCCCCACTCACGGCACGTGTAGCCTCCCTGCCCACACTGCTCGGGCTCTAGGTTGTTCCGCCGGGAACAATCCGAGGCTGGCCCTGGGTTGCATGTACCTCCCAGGTCCAAGCCGCTCAGGTTCAGGCACTCGGGTAGTCCTCAGAGGCGCAGACTCAGTTGGGCCTGAGTTTTGTGCTCTTCCCAGGTCCGAGCAGCTCAAGTGATGAGGTGTTTGGCGAGCGCCAATGCTGCGACTTATCGCCTCCCCGCCACTCGGTTATCTGGGTGTAAAACTGGCGCACCTTCTCAGGCAGATGTTAACCGTCCAGACCCCCAAAAAGTTTTGGTTAGCAAAGAAGCCTGCTTACAGTTCTATAGATAATGTCTCTCTAGGGCTGCGATTGCCCCCTTCCAGCTCTGGCTGCCTGTCACCGGAGGGGGAAGGTCTGCAGCCGGCTATCTCTGTTCAATTCTTTGTTCCGTGTGCGGGCCTGGCGGTGTCTTAGGTTGGGGCTGGCTTTTCACGTGGTAGATATCCCACAGTCTGGTTTGCTAGCCCAAATTATTTCGCTCAGATAGTGCTCAGGGTATTCAGGCCAGATTCTTACTCTAAGCGATGCAGCCCGCGCTGCGCCTCCCTGCCCAGCCCCCGCTTGCTAATGGCGCGTGCAGGCGTCTGCGCTGCTTCTCCGCTGGGGGAGTTACCGTAGGACTCGCAATCTCCGAGTTTTAATTGTTTATTTATTTTTTCTTCCTGTTATGTTGCCCTCTGTGCTTCCAAAGGTCGGCACAGATTCGGCAGTGAGAAGGTTTCCTGGTGTTTGGAAACTTCTCTCTTTTTAAGACTCCCTTCCTGGGACGGAACTCCGTCCCTCCCTCTTTGTCTCTTTTTTTGTCTTTTATATTTTTTCCTACCTCCTTTCGAAGAGTTGGATTGCTTTTCTGGGTGCCTGATGTCCTCTGCCGGCATTCAGAAGTTGTTTTGTGGAATTTACTCGACGTTTAAATGCTCTTTTGATGAATTTGGGGGGGAGAAAGTGTTCTCCCCGTCCTACTCCTCCGCCATCTTGGCTCCTCCCCCATGCTCTTACTTTTTTGATGAGTGAACATTTTTAATCATTTGACAGAAATATATTCAATAAAAATGTTTGACACGAGTTGATATTTTCTAGTTTCCTCAAATCTGCATGCTTCCTTGCTTTGTTGTTAATGATTTTCCTTTTCTGGGCCTCTCTTTCAGGCTGATCTTTCCCTCACTTTCTTTTCTTTTTTTTTTTTTTTAATTAATTAATTAATTTATTTTTTACTTTACAATATTGTATTGGTTTTGCCATACATCAACATACATCCACCACAGGTGTACACATGTTCCCCATCCTGAACTCCCCTCCCACCTCCCTCCCCATACCATCCCTCTGGGTCATCCCAGGGCACCAGCCCCAAGCTTCCTGTATCCTGCATCGAACCTGGACTGGTGATTTGTTTCTTATATGATATTATAAATGTTTTAATGCCATTCTCCCAAATCATCCCCCCCTCCCTCTCCTACAGAGTCCAAAAGACTGTTCTATACATCTGTGTCTCTTTTGCTGTCTTGCATACAGGGTTGTCATTACCATCTTTCTAAATTCCACATATATGCGTTAGTATACTGTATTGGTATTTTTCTTCCTTCATTTTCAAAAGTTTCTTATTTCCTGTCCCATGAACGTCTTGTATTCCCTGTCTTTTTTTCTGAACTCAGTTAACTTCGTTCTCATTTGCAGAGGCTTGTATCTTAGAAAAAGATTTTGTGGTCCTTGAGTCAAGTCAGGGAACTGAAGAGCTCCCTGAGTCATATACATCAGCCATTTTGGACTCAGGGCTGGACTTATATAATTTTGGGATTTCTGTAAATGTGGGAATAGCCATGAACAGGTGGTGCTATTTCTGCAACAGTGATTATCTTTCCATATTTGACCTCTGATGTTTTTCCGTATTTGACCTGATTCTATTCTCTTGATACTTGTTTCTCGTTATATTTTGTTTCTCTATTGTTTCTTTCGTGTTTTTTTTTTTTTAATTTTGCTAAAATAATACTTTTAGTTTGGTTTTTTCCCTCTTTTAGCTTCTTAACCATGGAAAGACAAAATATGCATTTGGCTAGGTAGGCTCAATATTATTAAGATGTACAATCCTTCAATGTTATGAAACTATAGCAACTTAAAATTTAGAGGCTTTGCAGCTATTTTCAAAGCATCTAAATTCATAAATCATTGTGGTTGTTGTTGTTCAGTCACTAAGTCACATCCAACTCTTTGCAACCCCATGGACTCAGAACACCAGGCTTCCCTGTCCTTCACCATCTTCTGGAGTTTGCTCAAACCTATGATCCATGGAGTCAGTGATTCCATCCAACTATATCATCCTCTATCACCCCCTCTCCTCCTGCCCTCAATCTTTTCCAGCATCAGGATCTTTTCCAATGAGTTAGAAAACCATACATGATGTAATTAAATGGGGAAATGAGAAAATTTACTGTCCCGATCAAATATTCCAGTGCCCCTCTTCATAATTGTTTTAAAGACTCAATTTTATAACAATGAACACTGCTGGGTTTTGTTTTGTTTTTTTCTTTTTTGACAAGGTAGTTTTAAGTTTTATAAAAAATAAAGACATTAGATGGCCAAAACAATTTTGGAAAAGACAAAAAAGTAAAAGGTTTACACAACTTGGCTTTAAGACTTAAGGTAAAGTTTCAGTCAAGACAAAAGGGTATTGACCTAAATATAGAAATAGAGATCAACAGAATAGAAGAGAATCTAGAAATAAATCCACACACATATGATTGATTGATTTTTGATATGAACAAACATGGATCACTGGAGAAAGATAGTGATTTCAAGAAACGCTGCTGGAATTACTAAATATCCTTATAGTACTACTCATTCTCCTAATAAACCTCAGACCCCTCCTCATAACATATTTAAAATTAATATTATGTGAGTCATAAAACACTAGCAGTAAAGTTATAAAAATTCTAGAAGAAGCATAGAAGAAAATAGTTGTGACTGCATTAGATAATTTTCTTAGGCAAGGGAAAAAAAAACAAAACACTAGCCATTAGAAAAATAGTAAGTTGGACTTCATTAAAAATAAAACCTTTTATTCTTTAAAAGACATTCTCAGGAAACTATTCAGGAAACTAAAGTCAAATATTCAGTCAAATATTCAGAAGATATATGCCAAAGGAACTGGTACCCAGTAAACTCAATAATAAGAAATTTTAGAACTCAAGTAAAAAATGGGCAAAATTTTTAATGGACATGTCACCAAAAGTGGATACATTAGTGGTCAATAATAACATGAACAGGTTTTCAATACCACCATTCATTAGATTAAAAGCATGAGATGTGACTATACACCATCTAGAATGGTTAAATTTAAAAACATGTAAATAGCAAATGTTGAAGAAGACTTGAAGCATTTAGAACACTCATAAATTGCTGGTGGGAGTATAAAATGCTACAGTTACTTTAGAAGATAGTTTGTATTTTCTTGTACAGTTAAACATATATTTTCCATTAGGGCCAGCAATTTACCCAAAAGAAATGAAACACATGTCTATGCAGACAATTATATATGAGTGTTCTTAGCAACACCTAATAACAGCCCTAATGTGAACAAGAGTCCAAATGAATATCAAAATATATACGAATAAAACAATTGTGGTATGTTCCTACAGTAGATCACTCCTTAGCAAATAACTGGGAATGCATTCCTTATACACCAAATAAATGGATGAATATTGCACAGACACTGAACTGAGGTGTTGGAAACAGTCTATTCTATACCTTGATTGCAGGGGTGGTTACATGGGTGGAGACAGTTACCATAATTCCACAACCTGTTCACTTTAAAAGTGTGAAAATTTCAAATATAAACTACACCTCAGATTTAGAAAGCTGATTTTGTAAAATGACCAGAAGCCACTCATCAGAAGAAATTTTTTTCAAGTCTAAGTTGAGTTCTGTTCTAGAGCTCTAAGAGGAGAATTTGTCAATGGTAAAATTCATAGTATAATATAGGAATATTCACATTCCCAAAATACATTTTTAATATTATTTTCTTTAATATATCCCCAACAGTTCCCATTTAGAAACAACAAAATTCCTCCCTCTCCAAAATAAAAACCTTTGCATGAACTGCTTTTAAGATGTACTTACTCTTCCTTCATGTATTTCTATGAGGAAACGTTTTGGATTCTCCACGTTCAGTTTTCCAAATCAGGATTATTAAAACTAAACCTGAAACAGTCTAGATTTTAATATAATTCTGTATTTAATCTCTTCACCCAAACTAGAACTGTAAGAGCTTAACAACTTCTCTGAAAGACTTCTAGTGACAAACGGGAATCAACAACCAGTGGTCCTTACAAAATGAAAATTGAGTCACCATAATTAGTAAGAATAAACAATATGGCTTTCAAATCTTGAGCAAGTTTTTAAGGAGACTATTCCCATTTCTATTTCATGAGAAGGTCAAATGTCATCAGAAAATTAGTAGGGCATAAAATTATTTTTAGCATAAACACAATCATGATTTAAAATTTCCTTTCTTTCTACACCTTCCACTATGGGGATACAATCTTAAGTGTTTTGGGTATTGGAATCATTTGGCTCCTTTCCTGAGGGGATAGAGTGTTTGGGGCATTATCATTGCTCTGATAAATTAGGAAAAGGGTCCTATAAAATGTAGCACTTGAACAAGCATCATATAACAGCTTCTTGAAGACCAGCACTTCTCAGACATGAAGTACCAGGTAGTGCAAAAGAATACATTTTTTTAACTTAAATAATTTAATGATTTAAGTTAACTGTTAATGCATTTGTAAGTGAATTATTTTACAAGATATGAATCACTTTCTAAACACGAAAGTAAGGATTTGGGGACTTCCCTAGTGGTCCAGTGTTTAAAAATCTGCCTTGCAATGCAGGCAATACGGGTTTGATCCCTGGTGGGAGAATTAAGATCCCACATGCTGCAGGGCAACTAAACCCACACACTGTAAGTACTGAGTCCACAAGCAGCAACTAGAGAGTCCCTGCCATGCAACGAAAGATCCCACATGATGCAACTAAGATGCAACACAGCAAACAAATATATTTTTAAAAAAGAAAATAAAGATTGGCACTTACAAAGAAATGGAGACAGAATATGCTGGAAATTACTAACATATTGTATGTATTTATTTTTTTTAAGGACTTTGAAAACTGGAGTGACATCCTGAGCCACAGAGGGTGACAGGTTTCCAAGTATCAAATCAAAGAATCATGAGCAGTGCGTCTCCTTCTGCTGCAGTTGTGCAGCTCTGCTACGAGCACCTGAACGGATCCTGTGTGAAAACCCCCTACTCACCAGGTCCCCGCCTCATTCTGCACACAGTGTTCATCTTTGGAGCTGTGCGGACTGTATTTGGAAACCTCTTGGTAATGATTTCCATTCTCCACTTCAAGCAGCTGCATTCTCCAGCCAATTTCTTGATCACCTCCCTGGCCTGTGCAGACTTCTTGGTGGGAGTGACTGTGACACCCTTCAGCACAGTGAGGTCCATGGAGAGCTGCTGGTACTCTGGGGAAAGTTACTGTAAATTTCACACTTGTTTTGAAGGTTCATTCTGTTACGCTTCCATCTACCACTTGTGCTTTATCTCTCTGGACAGGTACATTGCCGTCACTGATCCCCTGGTTTATCCAACAAAGTTCACTGTATCTGTTTCTGGCATGTGTATTGTCTTCTCTTGGCTCTTTCCCATTATTTATACTTTTTCCCTTCTTGGCACAGGAGCAAATGCAGCTGGACTGGAGGATCTAGTAAGTGCTCTCACCTGTGTGGGAGGCTGTCAAATTGCAGTGAATCAGAGTTGGGTATTGGTGAATTTTCTATTATTTTTCATCCCCACCCTTGCGATGATAGTTCTTTACTCCAAAATTTCCTCATTGCTAAACAACAGGCTAGAAAAATTGAGAGTCTGAGCAATAAGCCTGGGCGATGCTCAGAAAGCTACCAAGACAGAGTGGCCAAGAGGGAGAGAAAGGCAGCGAGAACACTGGGCGTGGCAGTGCTAGCGTTTCTGGTCTCCTGGCTGCCTTACTTCCTGGATTCCATCATTGATGCCTTCCTGGGTTTCATCACTCCCACATATGTTTATGAAATACTGGTTTGGATTGCTTATTATAACTCAGCTATGAACCCCTTGATTTATGCTTTCTTTTATCCTTGGTTTCGAAAAGCCATCAAACTCATTGTCACAGGCAAAGTCTTGAGAGAGAATTCCTCAACAATACATTTGTTTTCTGAGTAGGTTCTGGTCTTAGTTTGGGAAAACTGAAAATAGACTCACATTAGACAGATAATGAGGAGAAAAAGTTGATTGTAAAAGTGCAATTTTTGTTATGTAAAATAACTTAACTGTAGTTCAACCCTGACCCAAATGCTTAAATTTAAGTTCATAATTCTTTGGTAAATATAACATCAAAACCTATTTGTAATGGGGACAGCACAGCTTTGGAGCCAGAAATGCCTGGATGGCAATTTTCATTCTGCTGTTGAACACTTGGGTGATCTTAGGTGATCTTGGGTGGCTTGGCTCTTTCTGAAATTCATGGTATTTCTCTGGAGAATAACCTCTCCGTTGTAGTAGTCATGACCAAATTTAGGAGAATACAAGTGAAGGACCTAATATACATTTGTTAATATAAATCCTTCTTTCAATTACCTTGTATTAGTTCAATCTCTGCCTAAATCTTCTGTTTCTTCCTTTGTATAGTTTTTCTATTAAAATGTAAATACAACCACTTAGTGACGGGGCGCCTCCTTGCTCAGGGAGGGCAAAGCAGTGTGTTTGCACTGTTCGGTGTTGAGATTTGTGATTCCCACACTGTGGTTTCAGATCAGGGAATACAAATCAAGTGATCACTCTGTTAACTATAACATCAACTCAGTTGTGCACAATGGGAAAGATAATTTGCATCATAGCATTTATTTATTCAGTGAGCTTCTTCCTTATTATTAAGTCTGCTCATAAAATTATATTAGAGTTTAGAGCCAGTTAGCAGATGTTTAAAGCAGGGTTTTAAGACTGTCATTCATTATGTTATTTTATTTTTGGATTAATTTATTCCATATTCATTTAGTTGTACAGTGTTCTAAAAGTAATTTACAGTGGATTTTGAGGATACACTTGAAAGCATAGCTTAAAAGTGTGCTCAAAAGAAGAAAGAAAACTGAAGTGAAGGGCATAGAATGAAGCCAAGACAGAGGCTGTGAAAGGCATTTTCTTATGTCCCACAAACTCAGTTCTAAGGCAAAAAAAAAAAAAAAGAAATGAATTAGTTCTGCAATTAACAGTGGATAAATCAAGCCAATTATTTCAGAGAATTATTCTTGATACTAAGACTGGAGGGTTCTGTGTGTCAATTAGACATCAAGACTTTAAAATCAGATTATGATATCTTTGGGGCAGGAGAGAATATACATCAAAGTATTCTTGCTCTATTTTAAAAATTTCTAGCTTGATGTAAATCAACATTACCTATTAGCACATTATTTCTGACTACCATTACACAAATACTTTGAATTGGTAAACATTTCTAGAAATAGTGTATTATTCCTAATTATACTGTTTCTGGAGAAGGAGATGGCAACCCACTCCAGTATTCTTGCCTAGGAAATACCATGGACAGAGAACCCTGGCGGGCTCCTTGGGGTCACAAAGGGTTGGACACGACTTAGTGACTGAGCATACCATTTCTATCTGATTTTACAGATAATTAAAGGCACCCTAGCCTGCATGGTATCAGTTTATACACAATTTTTCAGTTCTAACACAGTGTAATGAATTTATTTTGATTTCTGTGGTTTCAATATAGTAATTTTCCTATGTAATCTTGTTTTGCAAGCTACTGATGGAATGCAGTTTATGTTTCAAGGCAGGAGAAGAAAATTTAAGCGTAACATACTCTCTGCCCGTTTTGTTGTTCAGTCACATTGGCAGGCAGATTCTTTACCACTGAGCCATCTGGGAAGTCCATTTTATATATAGAAATTGTGTGTGTGTCAATCTCAGTTTATCCCTCCACCACTTATATCCTGGTATTATAAGTTGTTTTCTGTGTCTGTAACTTTATAAAATACCACTTTTACTATTAAAAAGTAATGTATCAGGATGGTGGTTCTTAGAAACATGGGGTTCAGAAATAATAAAGATGGTGAAAAATTCAAGGAACCCCCAGATAATTTCTGAGTGTTAACCCTGCCAACCAAGGACATCGCAAAAAGCCACAACAGCAGCAAGGACAATCATATATACTTTGCAATAATTTCATAAAAGAAAAGTACGCTTTACTTTGGGAGGAATCTAGCTCCTCACTTTATGGAGATCTAGGGGTCTGTCCAGGTTTTACACAGAAGAAGCTTCAGGTCTCCCACCCCATCCTGCTTCTGACCACAGCCAGACTTCTCTCTCTCCCTCTTTCCCTCTTTCTATACTTTGGGTGTAATATTTCTTTCTCATTAAGTTTCTCTATGCTAAAAAAAGGTCTGAAATCTCCAACTATAGTTTCACTCATTTCCTATTTTCTTTCTCTGAGTATATATTCTACTTGCTGTTGTTGTTTTTAGTTGTAAGTCATGTCTGATACTTTTACAACTGCATGCACTATAGCCCACCAGGCTCCTCTGTCTAAGGGATTTCTCAGGTAAGAACACTGGAGTGGGTTGCCAATTCTTTCTCCAGGGGATCTTCCTATCCCAGAGATAGAACCCGCATCTCCTGCATTAGCAGGCAGATTCTTTTCCACTGAGCCACCAAGGAAGCCCATATATTACATTAAAAGTCTATAATATTGCAGCAGCATTTTGGGTTTACTCTGTTGGTAGGAACTTTACTGTCTCCACCTGCCTGTCTAGGTGGTCACTACTCTCTCACACAATACTGTCTTTCACCTTTGTAATACTTCTCACAATTTTTATTCATACATCCATTTATCTGCTTACTTGTTGAAGGTTTATCCTCCTTTTAAGACAGAAAGTGTCATAAAGAAAGGGGTCATATTTGTTTTGTTCATTTCTTTGTACACAGCTCTTGGCACTCAGTAAATATGCCTTGGATTAAAGAATTAATTATTGAATAAATTTAAAATAATTGAGGGAGATAAAGTTATTTCTGGACCCCAAATGACAAATGATACTTGTAATACCTGTGATCATATGATACTTTTTTTTTTTCTAGAATCATGGTTCTAAGTAAGGCAGATCCACTGATATATTGGGTTCAGACAGTAAAGAATCCATCTGCAATGAGGAAGAACTGGGTTCAATCCCAGGGTTGGGAAGATCCCCTGGAGAAGGAAACGGCTACCCACTCCAGTATTCTGGCCTGGAGAATTCCATGGATAGAGGAGCCTGGCATGGACAGAGGTGTCCATGGTGTTGCCAAGAGTCAGACATGACTGTGCTCATTTCACTCATTCCCTCTCTGATACATTTGCCCCTCAGAGGACACTTCTCAGTGTCTGGAGATATTTTTGGCTTTCACAATTAAGGGGATTTTACTGGCATCTAGTAACAGGGATGCTGCTAGATGTCCTTCGATGTACAGGACAGATCCCACATCAAAACTTATCAGAACTCAAATGTCAATAGTGCTGAAGCTGAGAAAGCCCGCTGCTGCTGCTGCTGCTGCTGCTAAGTCACTTCAGTCGTGGCTGACTCTGTGCGACCCCAGAGACAGCAGCCCACCAGGCTCCGCTGTCCTTGGCATTTTCCAAGTAAGAGAACTGGAGTGGGTTGCCATTGCCTTCTCCAATGCATGAAGGTTAAAAGTGAAAGTGAAGTCACTCAGTCATGTCCGACTCTTTGCGACCCCATGGACTACAGCCTACCAGGCTCCTCCGTCCGTGGTATTTCCAGGCAAGAGTACTGGAGTGGGTTGCCATTGCCTTCTCCGTGAGAAAGCCTAGCCTACACCCTTGTCAATTTAAGTAGTTGATTATTTTACAAAATCAAACTCTCAGAATACATTAGGAAGAATCTAAGAGATCATTAAGAATATTTTGTGTGTGTGTGTGATTAGGAGTCAGATGGCCAGATGAATTAATAATAATTTCTATGGCACAATTCAAAAGAACAAGTCCAGATATATATTCAAAATCAGTGGCCCTACAGTCCAGATATATCTTCAAAATCAGTGGCTCCTCTGTCCATGGAATTCTCCAGGCCAGAATACTGGAGTGGATAGCCATTTCCTTCTCCAGGGGATCTTCCCAACCCTGGGACTGAACCCGGGTCTCCCACATTGCGTATGGATTCTTTACTGTCTGAACCAAATATATCAGTGGATCTGCCTTACTTAGAACCATGATTCTAGGGGAAAAAAAAAGTATCATATGATCCAGTCTGGAATCCTGCTTGAAGAAGGCTGGATAATACTTTCTTTTGCTCTGCTCTGTCCCGACATTCCAAGGGTGGGAAATTACCAAGAAATGTATTGCTATGTTTCCGTTTTCTGTTCATTATTCCTTAGTTGACATTTTTTAGCACAAGGGACAGAAATCACTTGGATTCACAAACGAATGTGAATCATTCGGAGGGTTCATGGGTGGACTTCTTACGTGGATGAGGAGACATTACAGATCCACTTCCAATGATGTCTTGAGAAGAGAACACATCTTTTCTCTAAGAGCACTGACAGTCGTAGTAGTTCAGAAATGTGGATATGTCTAAATACCCTGGTGTGTTTTTTAATGTTTTCCCGAAATGTAATTCATCCAAGTCAAGTTGCTCACGCTGTATGCTACCTTTTCTGTTTGTTAGTAGCCAGTGCACAGGCAAAAATTAATCCTTATTGGGAGAGCAAGGCTAAGTCGACTCGCAGTGCCTGTGCCTTATGATACCTCTGTAACAAAAATCCAATAAGGTGCTCACAGCAGGACTAAAAATAGGGGAAAAGTCCCAAGGGTGAGAAGAAAAAAAATCTTGAGTTCAAGAAACATAATGACCTAATTAAAACAGTTGTTTGTACAATAGCTTTCTTAACACTCACTACTGAAAATAAACTTCTAAGTTCACACCTTGCACTACAGGGATTCCAGCTAGGGATTTTCCTATTGATGGCATTTATATATCTGGAAGGGCTGTATGCTTTAGGCGGTAAGGCAGATAAACCTAACAGGAGGTAATGTTATAATTACTTCCCATATCAGTGCCTGTTGCAAAGAGGAACTCTGAAGGTAAAAAATTTTTTAAGATATTTAGGACCAAAAGGGAGTTTCATCAAATTCAAGGATCTAAGCTTTAGTTAGTTGAAATTCATTCCCAGTGACTTTGTCCAATGTAAATTTTTTTGCATTTTATTCTGTTACTGAACTTATTTAAGATTTATGATAAAAAAGGAAAATTGAAAAAATAATACTACTAATGTCTGATAATAATCCTACTGTATGTATGATTTCCTCCAGAAGCATTGAAAGTCCGTGGAAATCAAGAAGGACAGAATTCTCTGAATGTAAAGGACAGATCATGAGCAGCAACTCATCCCCCAATGCAGCTGTGCAGCTCTGCTATGAGCACCTGAATGGATCCTGTGTGAAAACCCCCTTCTCGCCCACATCCCAGGTGATTCTGTACACGGTGTATGGCTTTGGGGCTGTCCTGGCCGTGTTAGGAAACCTCCTGGTGATGACTGCCATCCTTCATTTCAAGCAGCTGCACTCACCAACCAATTTTCTCATCGCCTCTCTGGCCTGTACAGACTTTCTAGTAGGAGTGACTGTGATGCCCTTCAGCATGGTCAGGTCTGTGGAGAGCTGCTGGTACTTTGGGCAAAGTTTCTGTGCTTTGCACACATGCTGTGATGTGGCATTTTGTTACTCTTCTCTCTTCCACCTGTCCTTCATCTCCATCGACAGGTACATTGCTGTTACTGACCCTCTGGTCTATCCCACCAAGTTCACAGTGTCTGTGTCATGCATATGCATCAGCATCTCCTGGATCCTACCCATTACTTACAGTGGTGCCGTGTTCTACACAGGTGCCAATGAGAATGGGCTAGAGGAATTGTCTAGTGCCCTCAACTGTGTAGGAGGCTGTCAGATAGTTATAAATCAAAACTGGGTGTTGGTACATTTTCTATCCTTCTTTATACCTACCTTTGTTATGCTAATTCTCTATTGTAATATTTTCCTAGTGGCCAGACAACAGGCTAAAAAGATTGAAAATATCAGTAGTAAAAGAGAGTCATCATCAGACAGTTATAAATCCAGAGTAGCCAAGAGAGAGAGGAAAGCAGCTAAAACCCTGAGTATCACGGTCATAGCATTTATGATTTCGTGGTTACCATACAGTATTGACTCATTAATTGATGCCTTTATGGGCTTCATAACCCCGGCCTATATTTATGAGATTTGCTGTTGGTGTACTTATTATAACTCAGCCATGAACCCCTTGATCTATGCTTTATTTTACCCTTGGTTTAGGAAAGCCATCAAAGTCATTGTGAGTGGTGGGGTTTTCAAGAATGGTTCTGCAAGCATGAATTTATTCTCTGAACAAATGTAAGCCATTGGGTCGAGGAAGTTGAAGGTATCTTCACATTTTAAAAATGAATGAATTTTAAAAAATCAAGTAAGATTGTTACTACAGAGAAAACAAATTGCTTTTCCAGTTTAATTGGATAAATCAATGTCTCAGTCTATTAGGATGTGCATTTCCCTTTTGCTTCTTCAAAATTATTTATTTGACTAATAAATGTTAAGCCCATTATTGTTAACTGCTGTAGAACGCACCATTTCCTGTTCCCTGCAGTCATTCCCCACCTTTTCTCTCTTATTCCATTGACTCTTCCCTTTGTAACCTGTAAACACGTCTGTTGCCTTTTATTTTCTTTCTTTTTTTCCTTACAAACTGATCTACTCTTTCCCAATTTATCAAAAATTTCTCTGTGATTAACTTTCTCCAGTTTGTTGCTTTTCTTGCTTTGATTATTTTCCCAGGGAATTTTTTTGGGGATGCAGTTAAAAGTATTATGTTTAAGTCTGCATGGTGTCTGTGTCAGGAATTGGCTTCAGCATCTTCTCCATCCTGCCCCTGGCGTACAGTGGTGCCAAGCTGTACACAGATGTCAGAGATGATGGGATGGAGGGATTAGTAAGTGCTCTCTGCATAATAAGTGATTTTCAACCTGTTTAAATCAGTTTTGGATATTGATAGGATTTCTATTATTTTTCACACCTAGCTTTGTTAAGATGCTACTGTACAGAAATATTATTGTTACGGTTAGAATGCAGACTAAAAAGATGGAAAATATTACTAGAAAATAAATTTATTACCAGGGACTCGCGAGATCAGAGTGGCTAAGAGACAGAGAAAAGCAGTTAAAACCCTGGGCTTCACAATGTAACACTTTTGGTCTCATGATTACTCGATGTATCTGATTCATTCATTCATTGATTCTTCTTTAAGTTTTATCACACTTCATATGCTTATGAGATACTTTGTTGGTTCAGTTATTGCAAATTGCCCTAAATCATTCGATTTATGCTTCATTTACCATCGGTTTATTAAACTGGCAATATTAAAAGACAGTTTATGAATTATAAAACTAACTTCTAAAGCCTAAATTATGTATCTATGATTTGAAAAATTTTAAGTTGATCTGGTGATATATTGGAAATTTCTGTAGTGATTATTGCATGAAATATAGACTTGACAATGATCATTCAGTTGAGGAGGAGACATGGCACCTCGACTTTGGCAGCTTCACTTTTATACGTTTACATATTTTGAAAAGTTAGCATCCTTTGAGCATTTGATAGAACCCTGTTATCTAGTAGTGGTCAACACAGTGGCCATAATTTCTAGTTTCCTCAAATCTTTACACCATCCTGCTCTGTCAGTTGTTATTTTCTTCTTTCAAACCTGTTGCTGTTTTACCTTTCCTACCACCTAACTTTTTTTCATTTTCACATTTCTTCCTTCTCTGTTCCCTGTTAATGTCAGGTTGTTCTGTGGACTCCGTTTGCATTTATTTTGAGCAAATTGATTCTTGGGGTCCAGTCTTCTAGAGCTCCTAAAGGTCTCTGAGACGTATCCATCAGCCATTTCAGACTCAGGATGAGATTCATGTTTTATTTTTTTAGGAGACATTTTGTAAATGTAGGAATAACTGTTAGCCAAATGGAAGCCCAGTTTCTATCATAGTTGCATCCCTTTATGTAACCGTTTTCTCATTTCATGAAGTTTGTTGTTTTACCTTCCAGCTGATGATGGAGAGCAATTGTTGGTTATTTTTCCTTCTATAGGTACTATTTGGAGCTTATATACTGTTTATGATAAAAAAAATACCAGTATTATATATGTTATTGGAAAAATGTGTAATTTAGAAATGTTGCTGTATAAAACTTTTTGAAAGATTCTTAAGGATCTTGCTTCATGTATTTCACAAAATCAAAACTGATTTCTTCCCGATGTTAAAAAACCAGAAGAAAACATATATATTTTTTTAACTTTATTGGTGGAATCATGACAGAAAATCCATATGGATTCAGGCACTTAATTTTTAAACTTCAAAGAAAAACAACACCATGTTAAGGAAAACAGACAAACTTAGAAAAACTATTGGTAGCATGCAGGATGAAGAATTAGTAGATTTTAAAATGTAAAAGCAATGTACACAATAGAAAGACAGAGACAAATGTCCCACTAAACAAATAAACAGGAAATTTTACAGAGATATGGTAATAAATACATTAAAATGTCCAATGTACAAATAATTTTAAAAGTTAGTTAAAATGTAATAAAGTTTCATATCTCAAATTGGAAGGACAGCATTGAAAGGATCATTAATATCAGATTAATTAGATTCTGAGAAGTTGAGCACACTGCTGAGAGTTGGGCATGTTCATATAGGAAAAACACAATTTAATATCTCTTGTCTTAGAGGAAAATGAAGACATTTATATAAAATTTCAAATCACATATCACTTGACTCTGTAGTTCCATTTCTGCCAAGCAAGCCTAAGAAGATAGAGTCAGGCAAGGAAGGAAACATGACAAGGACATTCATTGTATATCTCTCAATTATAGATGGAAATAAACTAGGATTGATATGGTGTAAATTAAATCAATTATGTTCTACTTTTGAAATGGAACATTATAAAACCATTTAAAAGAACAAATGCCTTGTAACAGTTAACAAGGTAAGACAACCACAATATTTTTTTTCACTAAAATCAAAAGAAAACAGAAGCAAAAAAATCTGACCTAGATTGTAAAACAATATATGGACTAGGTCCCCATATTACACTTTTACAAAATGTAATTTTATGTATAACAGACTGTGTCTGTGTTTGGGGAGGGGGACTTACTTTGTAATTTAGCTTTACCATTTTAATGTTTGTGATTGAAATACATAGGTTAAAATTGATATTAATAATACCACCTTTATTTTTATCTAAGCATCATTAGCTTTATCTGTGTGCTTGCTTGTTTTATTTGGCAGGGGAAGAATATCTTTTAAGAATATATCTTTGGTATATTTTTGTCTTATCTAATGGAACTATGACATAGGTACATTAGTATATTTTAGAAACTGCACCTTATATAGATAAATATCTAAGGAATTATATCTTAATATTTTTAAGTATTTTTATGGTTTTCTTTCAGCAGATCTTTAACATGCTCCAACTCTTCTGGTCTATATTAATTATGTGCTGTCTTTAGGAGCGATGGAAGCTATCAAGAGTCATGGTTAAACGTTCCACTTGTGCTTTATTTCTACTCTTCAGGTCATTTCTTGAAAAGTGATAAACAGTAGATGTGTTGAGTAGACGCACATATTCTGAGAAGAGACTTCACCTCCCAGCGAGGCTGGAAGGAGCATTTCCCCTCTAGAAGGGGAATGTTGCCCGGTCTGCCCCTTGTTGTTAGTCACCAAGTCTTGTCTTTTCTTTTGTGACCCCGTGGACAGAGGAGCATGGCGGGCTAGAGTACCTGGGATTTCCCAGGCAAGAATACTGGCGTGGGTTACCATTTCCTTCTCCAAGGAATCTTCCTGACCCAGGGATCAACCCGCATCCCTTGTATTGGCAGGCGAATTCTTTGGTAAAGCGTCTGCCTGCAATGCGGGAGACCCGGGTTCGATCCCTGGGTCAGGAAGATCCCCTGGAGAAGGAAATGGCAACCCACTCCAGTACTCTGGCCTGGAAAATTCCATGGACAGAGCCACCAGGAAAGATTATAAGTCTGTCCCTTAGGTCAGGAAAATGCATTCCTCAGAAGACAGACCTCAAAGAACACCCACAGATACTAATGTGAGACCAAGCTCTCTGAAGACGGATGACACTGTGGGGATAAAGGTCACAATCCCTATACTTACTGAGGTATTATTCTTGTATCTGGTGCAATGTGAGACTCTAAGTAGATTTAAGAGTACTGCAGAAAAATAAATCCTATCTAGCATCCCTGAGCAGGTGAAACGAAGATTTGTATCTGTTACCACAGGTATTTCATGTCCTCTCCCCTCCTAACCTCTGACCTCCACAGAAATCCAAACAACTTGGCAAAATGAGGGGGGTGGGGTCAGGTTATGCGCAGGTCTCCTTGAGCTCATGCCGCTCCCCACACTGCGCCTGCGCTACAGCCGCTCTGAGCCCTGCGAATGCGTCCAACCCCCATCTCGGAGCCTCAAAACACACTGCCCTCTTGCCCTGGGAAACCCTTCTCTGTTTTTACCTTAAATATCTCCTTGACCCTCTCAACCTATCTTTATAGTTACCTGCTTGGTAACTTTGCCTGTGGATACGGTTCCCTTGCTTCATTGCGGTGACCTCCACTGCACTCTGTGTATCCGAGCCGTCACCACATTGAGTTGTCATTACTTGTTCACAGGTTGGCCTCTCACGTGGAGTTAGAGAAGTAAGATAAAATATGATGGATAAGCTTTGATTTATTCCAACATCTTTTAAGTCGATAGACAATCCACCAGGAGGAAAGAAAGATTTGGAGCAAACTGGAACACTCATAGGTTGCTGGTGGGAGTATAAAATGGTCCAGTTACTTTAGAAGAAAGTGTATACTTTCTTGCAGAGTTAAACCTACACTTCCCAATATGACAACCCCAAGCTGAACAGTCTGAATATTTATTAACTGATCAGACATGACTGAGCAACTGGACAACAACAAAATATGGATAAAATAATTGTGGTATATTCAGACAATGGAATTACATTTAGCAACGATAAGGAATGACCTGAAAATGTACTCAGACATGGATGAAACTCACAGACATTGACCTGAGTGAAATAAGCCAGACATCAAAGAGGACAAACATTGTGACGCTTTTCATAAAAGATTTTTAGGCCTTGAAAATTAATCTCTAGCCATAGAATGGAGATCAGCGTTTTCCCTAGGAAATGTGGGGTGAGATTAACTATAAAAGGGCCTGAGAAGAATTGCCAGGGTGTTGCTTTCTACCTTGGTTGTGGTGCTGAATATAAGGGTGGATACATTTATCATGTCATCAGTCTGTGTGTGCTGAAAATGTAAACTTTTCAAATTTATTTTATGCCTCAATATGAAAAAAATGATTTTTAAACATAGAAGTCATTCCTCAGAAAACACTTTTTAAATACCGCTGGGCATACACACCAAGGAAACCAGAATTGAAAGAAACACGTGTACCCCAATGTTCATCGCAGCACTGTTTATAATAGATAGGACATGGAAGCAACCTAGATGCCCATCAGCAGATGAATGGATAAGAAAGCTGTGGTACACATACACAATGGAGTATTACTCAGCCATTAAAAGAATACATTTGAATCAGTTCTAATGAGGTGGATGAAACTGGAGCCTATTATACAGAGTGAAGTAAGCCAGAAAGAAAAACACCAATACAGTATACTAACGCATATATATGGAATTTAGAAAGATGGTAACAATAACCCTGTATGTGAGACAGCAAAAGAGATACAGATGTATAGAACAGTCTTTTGGACTCTATGGGAGAGGGAGAGGGTGGGACGATTTGGGGGAATGGCACAGAAACATGTATAATATCATATAAGAAACAAATCACCAGTCCAGGTTCAATACAAGATGCTTGGGGCTGGTGAACTGGGATGACTTGGAAGGATGGTACAGGGAGCGAGGTGGGAGGGGGTTCAGGATGGGGAACATGTGTACACCCGTGGCGGATTCATATTGATGTTTGGCAGAACCAATACAATATTGTAAAGTAAAAAAAAAATTAAAAAATTAAAAATGGTACCCACAAAAAAATAATTTTATTTGTTCAGTTTATGGCTGTGCTGGGTCTTCGTTGCTGCGCAGGCTTTTCTCCAGTTGCTGCTGCTGCCGCCTAGTCGCTTCAGTCGTGTCCGACTCTGTGTGACTCATAGATGGCAGCCCACGACTGAAGTGACTTGGCAGCAGCAGCAGCAGGGGCTGTTCTCTAGCTGCAGTGCACAGCCTTCTCATTACCGCGGCTTCTCTTGCTGTGAGCACGTGGTGCGTGCGCTGCAGTAGCTGCAGCACATGGCCTCAGTGGTTGCGGCTCCCGGGCTCTAGAGCACAGGCTCAGTAGTTGTGGTGCAGGGACTCAGTTGCTCCATGGCGTATGAGATCTTCCCCGATCAGGGATTGAACCTGTGTCTCCTGCACTGGTAGGCAAATTGTTTACCAGGGAACCATCAGGGAAGCCGCAAAAAACACTTTTTGAAAAACTAAGGTGAGATCTGTTCTAGAATGCTGAGAGAAAAAGGAAATTTGTCAGTGGTATAATCCAGCATATATAATAGGAATATCCACATTCCAAAAGTCCTTTCATTTTATTTTATTTTTTATGTATCTTCCACGCTGCTCCCACTACAACTCCAACAACAGGAGCAGAAACGATGTTTTATTTGTACTTACACTTCCTTTGTTGTTCCCTGAGGAACAAACAAAAGTATTCTGCTACCCCACTTTCCCAGGTCAGAATTTTTAAAAGCAAACCTGAAGCATTCAAGTATTTAACATATGATTCTTTAACTTCTTTGAGCTTTTCAGTGTGTGGTGTGGTAAAGAATCCAACTGCCAATACAGGAGACATAAAACACACATTTAGATCCCTGGGTTGGGAAGATCCCCTGGTGAAGGAATTGACAACCCACTCCAGTGTTCTGGCCTGGAAAAGGCGAGACAGAGGAGCTTGGTGGGCTATAACCCATGTGGTCACAAAGAGTCAGACAAGACTGAGTGACTGAGCAACTGAGCCCACACATTTACTTTTTTAACACAAATCAACACTGGTAGGGATAAAGAGTTTATTTGAAAGAGTTCTAGTGACATTCAACACAGAAATCATATACATAAAAGGTTCTAAAAAAAGTGAAAAGGCAGTATTTAATAATAGCAAATAATATGACTTTCAAATTCCACTCAAAGGTTTTAAAGGATAGGCACTATTCGATTCCGTGCAAAGCTAAAGTGTCATCAGGAAATTAGTAGGGCATAAACTTATTTTAGCATAAACATAATTGTTATTTAGTTTTTTCTTTCTAAGCACCTTGAACTTATGGGGATTCAATCTTAAGGGCTTTGGGGATTGAAATTGTTTAGTTACATTCCTGAGGGGAGGGAGTGTTTGGGTCATTATCATTGCTCTGATAAATTAGGAAAATAATGCTAATAAAATGTGGCATTCGAACATGTATCCTATAAAAGCTTCTTGAAGACAACCTCTCCTTTAATATGAAAAACTAGGGAAGATTTTTCAAAATTTAAATCAACAGCATTTTATGTAATGTTGAAAATTAACTTCTTATTCATTTGGAAGTGATCATTTTACATGAGGATATGAATCACTTTCTAAACATGCAAGTGAAGATTTGCACTTACAAGGAATTAAAGACAGAATACACTGGCAAGTGCTGACATTGTATTTATCTTCTCTTTAAGGACATTTTGAAAACTGGAATGACATCCTGGGCCACAGAGGGTGACAGGTTTCCAGGTATCAAATCAAAGAATCATGAGCAGTGCGTCTCCTTCTGCTGCAGCTGTGCAGCTCTGCTACGAGCACCTGAACGGATCCTGTGTGAAAACCCCCTACTCACCAGGTCCCCGCCTCATCCTGTACACAGTGTTCAGCTTTGGAGCTGTGCTGACTGTATTTGGAAACCTCTTGGTAATGATTTCCATTCTCCACTTCAAGCAGCTGCATTCTCCAGCCAATTTCTTGATCACCTCCCTGGCCTGTGCAGACTTCTTGGTGGGAGTGACTGTGATGCCCTTCAGCACAGTGAGGTCCGTGGAGAGCTGCTGGTACTTTGGGGAGAGTTACTGTCAACTCCACTCTTGTTTTAATGGGTCATTCTGTTACGCTTCCATCTACCACTTGTGCTTTATCTCTCTGGACAGGTACATTGCCGTCACTGACCCCCTGGTCTATCCAACAAAGTTCACTGTGTCTGTTTCTGGCATGTGTATTGTCTTCTCTTGGCTCTTTCCCATTATTTATACTTTTTCCCTTCTTGGCACAGGAGCAAATGCAGCTGGACTGGAGGATCTAGTAAGTGCTCTCACCTGTGTGGGAGGCTGTCAAATTGCAGTGAATCAGAGTTGGGTATTGGTGAATTTTCTATTATTTTTCATCCCCACCCTTGCGATGATAGTTCTTTACTCCAAAATTTTCCTCATTGCTAAACAGCAGGCTAGAAAAATTGAGAATCTGAGGAGTAAGACTGGGCGATGCTCAAACAGCTACCAAGACAGAGTGGCCAAGAGGGAGAGAAAGGCAGCCAGAACACTGGGCGTGGCAGTCATAGCGTTTCTGGTCTCCTGGCTGCCTTACTTCCTGGATTCCATCATTGATGCCTTCCTGGGTTTCATCACTCCCACATATGTTTATGAAATATTGGTTTGGATTGCTTATTATAACTCAGCTATGAACCCCTTGATTTATGCTTTCTTTTATCCTTGGTTTCGAAAAGCCATCAAACTCATTGTCACAGGCAAAGTCTTGAGAGAGAATTCCTCAACAGTAAATTTATTTTCTGGGTAAGCCCACATTTTAGATGGAGGAATTGAATATAGATTCACAGTAAACACATCATTGGGTAGAAAATGTAATCATATACATGCAAGATCTTATAAAGTAAAAGAATAAATTATGCTTCATAATAAATTATGACCTGAAGACTTAAATTCAGTTTCATCATTCTTTGGTCAATATAACATAAAAACCTGGTTGTTATGGAAACAGCATGACCTTGGAGCCAGAAACGTGACATTTTAACATTGATCTTGGGTTGCTACTTGTCTCTGATCTTCACTGTACATCTCTAGTTATTAATCCCTTCCTTGTAACATTCTTGAGAAAATGTAAAAGAATGTATAGACAGAAACTGCAATGTTTTGTTATTCTAAATCCTCCCTTTTATTACTTTATAATAGTTTAATCCCTGGTTATAGTTTCTCTTTATTCCTTTGAAATGTTTTTTAAATTACTATTACAGTGTAAATGTAGCTGGGGAATACTTAGAGATATTCTGGCTCAGGGAGGGCAAAGTAGTGACTCTGCCTTGTCAGGTGTTCAGATTTGTGAGTCCAGAAATATGATCTCAGAGTCAGGTAAAATAAACCCAGAGATAAAAGTATTGACTATAATATCTGTCGAATTATTTGCCCTGGGAAAGGTAATTGATGTTATAAATAGCATTCATTTGTTGAGTGGGCTATTTCCTGGTGATTGTCTGCTCATAAAATTTTGGCTGACTTTATAAATTTTGCCGATTAACATGTTTAGAGCACGCATGAGTTTTTAACATTGTCATTTTTTATTGTACTTTATGTCAAATTAGCTTTCTGTTTTGTTCACTTTTGCAGTGCTCCAAAGATTAGTTATAAGGATTTTCAATGATATACATGAAAGCTCAAATTACAGATATGTTCTAAAAAATACAGAACTGAAATGAAGGATATAAAAAGATGACAGAGGCTGATAAATGCATTTTATATAACCCACAAATTTGAAACTGAACAAGTTAAGCAATTCACATTGTATAGAAGCCGGTCAACTTTTCAGACATGGAGACTTGTTTTTGGTACCAAGACTAGAGAATGTATATTTCTGTATTTTTAAATAATTTTTAAAATAAATTTCTTGATTCTATTCTAATTTTATTTTGTAGCAATCAGATATCAAGTTTGAAAAATCAGAGCATCATATCATTGGGACAGGGATGAATATATATCAAAATGCCCTTGTTTATTTCTCTAATTTCTCATTTAATGTAAATCAATCATATATTAGGGATATCATTTCTGATTATTATTAAACAAATGCTATCAGTTGGTAAACCTTTCCTGAGATTGTGTATTATTTCTGATTTAATGTACTTATGAGAAACTCTCTCATCTTTACTTGATGGTTAAAGATGAAACAAATGATTTAAAGGCACCCTAGACTGCTTAGCATTAGTTTACCTTCAACTCTTTAGTTCTGACAGTGAAAATCATCATTTTGATTTACTGCTTTCAAAAATACAATCTTTATTGTTACTCAGTCACTAAGTCATGTTTGATTTGTCGCAACCCCATGGACTGCAGCATACCAGTCTTTTCTGTCCTTCACTATCTTCCAGAGTTTGCTCAAATTCATGTTCATTGAGTCTATGATGCTATCTAACCATCTCATCCTCTGTCTCTGTCACCCCCTTCTCCTCCTGCCCTTAATCTCTCCTAGCATCCAGGTTTTTTCTGATGAATTGGCTCTTGTCATCAGGTGTGGCTCAGCTGGATAAGAATCTGCCTGCAATGTGGGAGATCTGGGTTCGATCCCTGGTTTGGGAAGATCCCCTGAAGAAGGGAAAGTCTACCCACTCCAGTATTCTGACCTAGAGAATTCCTCGACTCTATAGTCCATGAGGTTGCAAAGAGTCAGACACTACTGAGCGACTTTCACTTCACATCAAGTGACCAGAGTATTGGTGCTTCAGCTTTGACATCAGTTCCTTCCAATGAATATTCAGGGTTGATTTCCTTTAGGATTGACTGGTTTAATCTCCTTGCTGTCCAAGGAACTCTCAAGAGTCTTCTCCAGCACCACAGTTGGAAAGCATCAGTTCTTTGGTGCTCAACCTTCTTTATGGTCCAGCTGTCACATCCATACATGACTACTGGAAAACCATAGCTTTGACCCTATGAACCTTTGTCAGCAAAATGATGTCTTTGCTTTTTATTATGCTGTCTAGGTTTATCATAGCTTTCCTTCCAAGGAGCAAGCGTCTTTGTATTTCATGGCTGCAGTTACTGTCAGCAGTGATTTTGGAGCACCCCCCCTCCGACCCCCGCCGCCAGAAATAAAATCTGTCACTGCTTCGGCTTTTTTCCTATTCTATTTGCCATGAAATGATGGAACCAGATGCCATGATTTTAGTTTTCTGAATGCTGAGTTGTAAGCCAGCTTTTCACTCTTCTCTTTCACCCTCATTCACAGGCTCTGTAGTTCCTCTTTACTTTCTGCCATTAGAGTGGTATTATTGCATATCTGAGGTTATTGACATTTTTCTTGGCAATCTTGATTCCAGTTTGCAATTCATCCATTCTGGCATTTTACATGCCAGGTTTACATATGCCAGATGTACACATGCCAGGACATTCAGATGTACTCTGATTATAAGTTTAATAAGCAGAGTAACAATATACAGCTTTGTCTTTCTGCTTTCCCAGTTTTGAACCAGTCCTTTGTTCCATGTCCGGTTCTAACTGTTGCTTCTTGTCCTGCACACAGGTTTTTCAGGAGACAGGTAAGGTGGTAAGGTATTACCATCTCTTGAATAATTTCCCACAATTTGTTGAACCATACAGTCAAAGGCTTTCATGAAATCAATGAAGGAGAAGTAGATATTTTTCTGGACTCTCCTTGCTTTCTCTGTGATCCAAAAAATTTTGGCAATTTGATCTCTGGTTCTTCTGCCTTTTCTAAACCCAGTTTTTATATCCAGAAGTTCTCGGTTCACTGTTGAAGCCTAGCTTGAAGGATTTTGAGCATAACCTTACTAGCATGTTAAATGAACACAATTGTATGGTAGTACAATTTCGGGTGAACATTCTCTGGCATTGCCCTTTTTTGGAATTGGTTTGAAAACTGACCTTTTCCAGTCCTGTGGCCACTGCTAAGTTTTCCAAATTTGCTGGCATATTGAGTGCAGCACATTCACAGCATCAGATTTAAGGATTTAAAATAGCTCAGCTGGAATTCCATTGCCTCCACTAGCTTTGTTCCTTGTAATGCTTCCTAAGGCCCAGTTGACTTCTCACTGCAGGATGTCTAGCTCTAGGTGACTGACCACACTATCGTGGTTAATCCGAGTCATTAAGACCTTTTATATATAGTTATTCTGTGTATTCTTGCCACCTCTTCTTAATATCTTCTGCTTCTGTTAGGTCCTTACCATTTCTGTCCATTATCATGCCCATCCTTGGGTGAAATGTTCCCTCGATATCTCCTGTTTTCTTGAAGAGAACTCTAGTCTTTCCCAGTCTGTTGTTTTCCTCTATTTCTTTGCATTGTTCATTTTAAAAGGTCTTCTTATCTCTCTTTGCTATTCCTGGAAGTCTTCATTCAGTTGGGTATATCCTTCCTTTCCTCCTTTGCTCTTCACTCCTCTTCTTTCATCAGCTATTTGTGAAACCTCCTCAGACAACCACTTTGCCTTCTTCAGTGCAGTAACTTTCTCTAATCCTGTGCCACAAGATATAGAGAAATCATTCTTCCTCGTTTTAAAAATGAAAAAGCTAAAATCAAAGTTTAAAAGTCTGCTGAATGTCATAAAGCTTCTGGATTCAAATAAGCACTCTAACATCTAGTTTAATGCATTTATACTTGTCTTCCTTTTGTTTTAGTAGACTTGCACATATATTAGACAAAACATTTAGTTTTACCACTTCCTTTCCTAGGTCAACATTCAATTCTGTCTATAATTATAAATATTTTAGAACTTTCTTATTAAGAAAACAACAAGCACTTGCCCTCATTTCTCTTCTTAATTTACTCTGGCTGTATGCGAGCTAGTCTACTGGCCTTTGTGTCAGTGAACACTGATTAAGTGTTTCTGGTATGTAACACATGAGCTTTGGAACTGGCAGGGTACAACGATAAAAACCATCTAACCCTAAGAGTGCTGTCTAAATTATGGATCTTTCATTCAGCACTTGGGACCACCTTACCTCCCCCACTCAGTCTTCACAACAACTCCATGTACAAGGGAATATTGTTACTATATTATTATTACTTTACATCATAAATGAGGAACCTGGGGCATAAAGAAGTGAGTCTCATGCCCAAGGTGGCATATCCGCTAAAGAATAGAGCCAGTATTCTGGCTTTCCAGGTGGTGCTAGTGGTAAAAAATCTGCCTGCCAGTGCAGGAGACACGAGAGATGCAGGTTCGATCCCTGGGTTAGGAAGCTCCCCTGGAGTAAGGACTGACAACCCAGTCAGGTATTCTGGAAAATTTCGTGAACAGAGGAACCTGCCAGCCTACATTCCATGGGGCCGCAAAGAGTGAGATGTGGCTGAGTGTTCACACACACACACACACACACACACACAGCCAGTATTCACATCCAGGAAGTCAGAAATTAAGTGAAATAACCAGTAAGTAAATTTTATCCCCCATTGTGGCCCAGCCACTGCCATCAAGTTTCTGGGAGCAATATGAAAACACGCTTTGTACTAATTATTTCAAAGGAAAAATCCTGTCATCATAAAGGAAAGGTTAGACAAAATTCTTTGGAGATATGGGGACACTGGTGGGAATAATTGATTTCCTGTGACATATCATTTCAACCTAGACCTCTTCATTATATATTTTACTGTATAAGGTTTCCCCCTCTAAGGGTGAAGGGAGCATCATTTAGATAAATTACATTGTAATTTCTATAGCAGGATTGGTCAGCACATCAAGCAAATACAAACAATCTTATTGTTTCTATTAATAACTATTTGGTTCCTTTGAGCTGCTTCTCCACAGCAAGACTTCTACTTTCAAAACATTTCAAGGCACCTGAGTGTTATGAATTTGCAAATTGCATACAATTTTTTCATGAATATCATATATTATTATGATAAAGAATGATTGTATTTGCAAATCATGTGCTCCTTTAATAGCTCATATATTAACAGTACTTTATAATTTTATTTTTATTTTATTTTATTTTATTTGACTGTACCGGGTCTTAGTTGCAGCATGTGGGATCTAATTCCCCAACCAGGAACTGAAAGCAGGCTCCCTGAATTGGGAATGGAGAGTCTTAGCCACTGGACAACTAGGGAAGTCCCAGCAGTACCTGGTAACGTGTGTCTTCATTTTTTCATGAATGAAAAGCGAGAACAATAGAGGTTGTAAATGTATATCTACATAGCCCCTGCCTTCTCAGGAACCACTTTGTTCATTTGTCTGTTACACTGCTTTCTGCTTTCTGATGACCTGTTTGGTATATTGTGTGCCCCTCTCTCCCCAAATGTGTGCTCCTCAGAGGAAGATAACCAGCTCTTCATATGAATACCTCTAAGATGGACCTCCCACTATATGTGTAATATAGGAGAGAGTCAAACACTAGAGTAGCAAATAGCATAGATTCCTCTAATAAGTTTTGATGAGTAGCAAAAACAATATAGAAAGACTCAGCACAACTCTTTTCATAGTCGACGTTAGATATTGCTTTTTCTTTTTTTTTTTTGCATTTTATTTATTTATTTTTAATATATGTGGTTGATTTCTCAGATATCCGCTTCTATTGGAAGAGATTTCACTGTCTCAAAAGTTTGGAATTGACCAGAGGCTGCCCTGGTTTATTTTTAGGGTTATTCTATGCAAAAATACAACCTTTGTTATTAAAAAGACTAATGTCTCAGGATGGTAGTTCTTAGAAACTTGGGTTTCAGAAATAAGAAAATTTGTAAAAAAAAAAAAAAAAAAAATTCAAGGAACCAACAGATAGTTGCCAAATATAAACTTTGCCAACTCAGGACATCATAGACAGCAGCAGCAACAGTAGCAGGGACAGCTTTATGTTTTGGCTGAATTTCACAGAAGAAAGTAGAAGGCAATGGCACCCCACTCCAATACTCTTGCCTGGAAAGTCCCATGGACGGAGGAGCCTGATAGGCTGCAGTCCATGGGGTCGCTAGGAGTTGGACACGACTGAACGACTTCACTTTCACTTTTCACTTTCGTGCATTGGAGAAGGAAATGGCAACCCACTCCATTATTCTTGCCTGGAGAATCCTGGGGACGGCGGAGCCTGGTGGGCTGCTGTCTATGGGGTCGCACAGAATCAGACATGACTGAAGTGACTTAGCAGCAGCAGCATCAGAGAAAAAAAGTATGTTTTAATATCAATATATAAGAAATAGATTATTTAAGAATAAAGGGCAGTTCTGTAAATTGAACAAACAATATGAGACATGCATTTTATTGTTATCATTCTCCTCTGACCCCCAGACTGGTACTGATCCCCAGACTGGCATTTCAACATAAATGAATTAAGATTGAAAGACATTACAAAGAATAAATACTGAGATTTAACTTTACAAACATGTTTTCTTCTGTGTCAGTTCTGTGCACCTTTTAGGAACCTGGTCTTCATCTGAAGTCTCTGCTCTTTCACAGCAGAGCAATGAGGGGGCATCCTTTGCATTCTTCTTCATGGTGGTGGAGCATTCACCTTGCAACCTCCCAGAAACCCCTAAGGTCATCAGACTGTACCAGTCTTGCCTCTCTCCAATATTGTCAACATGGGCACAGGGTCCTTCTTCCTTTTTGCATCTTTATGTTAATTCTGAGCACTCCATCATCCTCTCCACAACTAAAATACATATATCTATACATATACATATATGTATATAAAACATTTAAAGTTATGAACACTTGCTCTGTTAAATACTCAAGATGTGCTTTAGCAATCAGATTAGATCATATCTGTCGCTCAGTTGTGTCCGACTCTTTGCGACCCCATGAATCGCAGGACGCCAGGCCTCCCTGTGCATCACCAACTCCCGGAGTTCACTGACACTCATGTCCATCGAGTCAGTGATGCCATCCAGCCATCTCATCCTGTCGTCCCCTTCTCCTCCTGCCCCCAATCCCTCCCAGCATCAGAGTCTTTTCCAATGAGTCAACTCTTCCACTGAGGTGGCCAAAGTACTGGAGTTTCAGCTTCAGCATCATTCCTTCCAAAGAAATCCCAGGGCTGATCTCCTTCAGAATGGACTGCTTGGATCTCCTTGCAGTCCAAGGGATTCTCAAGAGTCTTCTCCAACACCATAGTTCAAAAGAATCAATTCTTTGGTGCTAAGCGTTCTTCACAGTCCAACTCTCACATCCATACATGACCACAGGATAAACCATAGCCTTGACTAGACGGACCTTTGTTGGCAAAGTAATGTCTCTGCTTTTGAATATGCTATCTAGGTTGGTCATAACTTTCCTTCCAAGGAGTAAGCGTCTTTTAATTTCATGGCTGCAGTCACCATCTGTAGTGATTTTGGAGCCCAGAAAAATAAAGTCTGACACTGTTTCCACTGTTTCCCTATCTATTTCCCATGAAGTGGTGGGACCGGATGCCATGATCTTCGTTTTCTGAATGTTGAGCTTTAAGCCAACTTTTTCACTCTCCACTTTCACTTTCATCAAGAGGCTTTTGAGTTCCTCTTCACTTTCTGCCATAAGGGTGGTGTCATCTGCATATCTGAGGTTATTGAGATTTCTCCCGGCAATCTTGATTCCAGCTTGTGTTTCTTCCAGTCCAGCGTTTCTCATGATGTACTCTGCACATAAATTAAATAAGCAGAGTGGCAATATACAGCCTTGACGAACTGCTTTTCCTATTTGGAACCAGTCTGTTGTTCCATGTCCAGTTCTAACTGTTGCTTCCTGACCTGCATACAAATTTCTCAAGAGGCAGATCAGGTGGTCTGATATTTCCATCTCTTGAAGAATTTTCCACAGTTTATTGTGATCCACACAGTCAAAGGCTTTGGCATAGTCAATAAAGCAGAAATAGATGTTTTTCTGGAACTCTCTTGCTTTTTCCATGATCCAGAGGATGTTGGCAATTTGATCTCTGGTTCCTCTGCCTTTTCTAAAACCAGCTTGAACATCAGGAAGTTCACAGTTCACATTGCAGAAGCCTGGCTTGGAGAATTTTGAGCATTACTTTACTAGCATGTGAGATGAGTGCAATTGTGTGGTAGTTTGAGCATTCTTTGGCATTGCCTTTCTTAGGGATTGGAATGAAAACTGACCTTTTGCAATCCTGTAGCCACTGCTGAGTTTTCCAAATTTGCTGGCATGTTGAGTGCAACACTTTCACAGCATCATCTTTCAGGATTTGAAATAGCTCAACTGGAATTCCATCACCTCCACTAGCTTTGTTCGTAGTGATGCTTTCTAAGGCCCACTTGACTTCACATTCCAGGATGTCTGGCTCTATGTCAGTGATCACACCATTGTAATTATATGGGTCGTGAAGATCTTTTTTGTACAGTTCTTCTGTGTATTCTTGCCATCTCTTCTTAATATCTTCTGCTATTGTTAGGTCCGTACCATTTCTGTCCTTTATCGAGCTCATCTTTGCATGAAATGTTCCTTTGGTATCTCTGATTTTCTTGAAGAGATCCCTAGTCTTTCCCATTCTGTTGTTTTCCTCTATTTCTTTGCATTGATCACTAAAGAAGGCTTTCTTATCTCTTCTTGCTATTCTTTGGAACTCTGCATTCAGATGTTTATATCTTTCCTTTTCTCCTTTGCTTTTCCCTTCTCTTCTTTTCACAGCTATTTGTAAGGCCTCCCCAGACAGCCATTTTGCTTTTTTTGCATTTCTTTTCTATGGGAATGGTCTTGATCCCTGTCCTGTACAATGTCACGAACCTCATTCCATAGTTCATCAGGCACTCTGTCTATCAGATCTAGGCCCTTAAATCTATTTCTCACTTCCACTGTGTAATCATAAGGGATTTGATTTAGGTCATACCTGAATGGTCTAGTGGTTTTCCCTACTTTCTTCAATTTAATAATAATCATCGTACTAACTCTTTGTTGAAGGTAAAATTATCGTCCCCATTTCACAGCTGAAAATACTGAGACCTGGGCCAGTTATGAAGTTGGGGAAAGCCTGAATTCAATCCTAGGACAACTGGATCTAGAGTCTGTGCTCTTGACCATGCACTAATGTGCCTCATAGTTTCTAGAAATTCTCTCCTTCTAGAATATCACCTCCACCCTGCCTCTGTCCTTACTTAGGACTTGTAGTTTACTAGACACAATCTTTTATCTGAAACCCCTAAACTTGTAAAATTCAGACTCTTTTACTTTTTCATTTAAAAGGCCTATCCATTAAATATTTGGAATATACCAGTGGATATTGTGAAGCACTTGTCATCAATACATTATTTCCGCATCAATACTCAGATAGTCAAAAGAATATTAATGTATCTGCATGAATATTCAGATAGACTGATAAGAAATTAACACTAGAAATAGCCTCATGCAAGTGTTTGTCAACAAATTAATTAGAAACAACCTTTCAATGTTATAGATTTTAGAATTTTAGAATATGGACCTGTACTTGAAATCCCTCCAATTTGGGTATCTAATCACTGATACCAGTCTTTCCAGCTCACTTGCTCTAGGAAGCCAACTGCATTCTACCTTCACCTCTTGCTTACAGGCATTCATCACTTACCCACCTTCAGTGTCAGCACCATCATTCTACTCAGTCCTTAGAAGTGAAGTTATAAACTGGAAGGAAAGATCCTGTACTTGTTTTATTATTTTTACTAATGGTTATTATATCTCTAACTCTACTATGCTATACTAACCTGTACTATTCTATATTATTGGTAATGTAATATAGTAATTAATTGGACTTAAGCATAAGTTGAGTCTTTTCCTACCTTACCTCTATTTCGACAGCCCTTTATGGTGGGTATTATTACTCCCAAATCAGAGCTGAGCAATCTGATGCCAGGAGAGTTCAAGTAAGCTGTCCAAGATTACATATCCAGGATTTACCCTTGGTACTTTCTGAATCAAACCCCTGTACAATCATTCTCCAGGGACATTGCCTTCCCAGCTTAGAAGGTAGGCTCCCCCTATAGCTTATGCCAAACTCGTGTATTGTAGCTCATCACTTTTTCAGAAATGGCATAAAGAGTAGAAATCAAACTCAATGACAGTTGGCAGAATAACAAAAGATCTCTTCAAAATAATAGTGCAGTTGATAATAAAGCTCTCCAAAGTACCAGCAGCTCTACTCACTGGCCTCATTCCAAACAGCTGTCCTTTCCAGCTCAGTTCCTCATCACCTCTCTGACCTTGACTGACTTTTTGGTGGGTGGTGGTTCTGACACTCAGCACAGTGAGGAGAATGAAAGGAGACCCTGGTGGTCCAATGGTTAATACTCCATGCTTCCAATGCCAGGACATGGAAGCAACATTACTGTCTATCTATAGATGAATGGATAAGGAAGATGTGGTACATATACACAAATTCACTAATTTCACATGCTATAAAGGTAAAGCTCAAAATCCTTCAAGCTAGGCTTCAACAGTACATGAATCGAAAACTTCCAGACGTACAAGCTGGATTTAAACTTTTCTGTACCTTTCACACAATTTTGTTTTGAACCTAAAACTCCTCTAAAAATATTTTGTTTAAAATGAACATAATTATACCTACAGTATCAGGTTATGACTGCTAATTGTCTGACAACAGACACTCTCATTGTTTGCAACTTGCCTTCAAAGCTGTGAAATCCAGCTTGTTGAATGACTTGTGTTGATTTTCACCCTTTGATACTTTGCTAAATTTTCTTCCTTGCCAACCATCTAATGGAAACCATCCAAGAGATCTCTTAGTTTCCCAGGGCTGCCATACAAACAACCACAATCTTGCTGGCTCTATTCCCTCCCAGAAATGTATTCTCTCCCAGTCCTGTAACCAAAGTCTGAAATCAAGGCATTGACAGGCCATGCTTCCCTCCCACGGCTCTGGGGAGAGTCATTCTCTACCTCTTCCAGCTTCTGATCCTCCAAGCATTCCTTGGTTTCTGGTGGCACCATTCCATTCTCTGCCTCCATTTTCACAGGGCCATCTTCTCTCCTCTCCCTGTTTCTCAAGTTCTGTTCCTTAGAAGGACACTGCTCTTAGATTTAATGCCCTTCTTCATAGTACAGGGTGATCTCTTTATTAAATTCGTGAAGACCTCTTCCCCAAAGAAGATCTGATTTGGGGGGTTAGAACAAGGACGTATCTTTTGCAAAGGTTGGGGCAGGGATAGCATGGAACCCACTGCAGAGGGGAATGGGAAGTCTTCTGTTTGTGAGTATCTCACAGAAGCAGGACTTGGGGGGTTTACACCCATTTCTCACATGGATGGAGAGACATTGCAATCTGCTTTCAGTGACAATACCCTAAGAACACAATGATCTTCTCTCTACCAGCGCTAACTGTAACAGAAGCTCAGAAAGCAAGATGTGTCTAAATACAACAAATGGAGCTTTCAGTGCTTTCATTGCAAGTTTCTCACAGTGTGTGTTCCTTTTTCTGTTTGTTGGTGTCCAGTGAAGATGCAAAGCTGATTCTTAACTGGAGAAAAAAGCCAAGTATTCACTGTCACTGCTCATACCCTCTTTTATCTTTGTAATAAAAACGCAAGAAAGTGTCCACAACGGAAGTGAGAATAGGGGAAATTTTCAAGTCTAAGAAGGAAAAAAAGTCTTTGGCTTTTTTTTTTTTTTTGTAGAAATGTAATGAGTAACCTAACTTAATGCGAGGAGTCATTTTGTAGAATAACCATCTTAATAATCACTCTTGAAAACAATCTTCCAATTTCACACGTTGCTCTACAGGGATTCCATCTAGGGATTTTCCTATAGATGGCATTCATTTATCTGCAAGGACTGTGTGCTTTAGGCAGTAATGCAGATAAACCTAACAGGAGATGGTGCTTTCCGTCTACAATTACTTCTCATCTCACACCCTGTTGAAAAGAGGAAATCTGGAGGTAAAACATCTAAAAATATTTAGGACTTTACCAAATCAAGGAAACTAAGCATTAGTCAAAACTAACTCCTAGTGATCTTGGCCAATGTAATTTTTTGTATTTTATTTTGCTATTGAACACAATTGAGATTTATAGTAAAAAAAAAAAAAAAGGAAAATTGAAAAACAATAGTACTAATATGTGATCATTTCCTCAGGCATCCTACTGTAGGTTTTTCCCTCAGAAGCATTGAAAGTCTGTGGAAATCAAGGACAGAATTCTTTGAGTGTAAAGGGCAGATCATGAGCAACTTGTCCCCCACTGCAGCTGTGCAGCTCTGCTATGAGCACCTGAACGGATCCTGTGTGAAAACCCCCTACTCACCCGCATCCCGCGTGATTCTGTACATGGTGTATGGCTTTGGGGCTGTCCTGGCTGTGTTTGGAAACCTCCTGGTGATGACTGCCATCCTTCATTTCAAGCAGCTGCACTCACCAACCAATTTTCTCATCGCCTCTCTGGCCTGTGCAGACTTTCTAGTGGGAGTGACTGTGATGCCCTTCAGTATGGTCAAGTCTGTGGAGAGCTGCTGGTACTTTGGGCAAACTTTCTGCACTTTTCACACATGTTTTGACACAGCATTTTGTTACTCTTCTCTCTTCCACTTGTGCTTCATCTCCATCGACAGGTACATTGCTGTTACTGACCCTCTGGTCTATCCCACCAAGTTCACGGTGTCTGTATCATGCATATGCATCAGCATCTCCTGGATCCTGCCCCTTACTTACAGTGGCGCCGTGTTCTACACGGGTGCCAATGAGAAAGGGCTAGAGGAATTGTCTCATGCCCTCAACTGTGCAGGAGGCTGTCAGACAGTTGTAAATCAAAACTGGGTATTGATAGATTTTCTGTCCTTCTTTATACCTACCCTTGTCATGATCATTCTCTATAGTAATATTTTTCTTGTGGCCAGACAACAGGCTAAAAAGATTGAAAATACTGGTAGCAAAACAGATTCATCATCAGACAGTTACAAATCCAGAGTAGCCAAGAGAGAGAGAAAAGCAGCTAAAACCCTGGGTATCACGGTCATAGCATTCATGATCTCGTGGTTACCATACAGTATTGACTCATTAATTGATGCCTTTATGGGCTTCATAACCCCGGCCTATATTTATGAGATTTGCTGTTGGTGTGCTTATTACAACTCAGCCATGAACCCCTTGATCTATGCTTTATTTTACCCTTGGTTTAGGAAAGCCATCAAAGTCATTGTGAGTGGTCGGGTTTTCAAGAATAGTTCAGCAAGCATGAATTTGTCCTCTGAATAAATGTAAGCCATTGGATTGAGGAAGTTGAAGATATCTTTACATTTTCCAAATGAAATGAATTTTTAAAAATCAAATAAGACTGTTACTGAAGAGAAAGCAAATTGCTTTTCCAATTTAATTGGATAAGTCAATATGTTTCAGTCTTGCTAGGATGCTCACTTCCTGTTGCTTCTCCAAAATATTTATTTGACTCACAAATGTTAAATCCCTATTTGTTATCTACAGTGGAGCTCACTCTGTACACCAATAATGTAGAATAGTATAGGTTAGTATAGCATATTACAGTTAAAGATATAATAACCACTAGCAAAAACAATAAAACAAGTACAGGATCTTTCCTTCCAGTTTATAACTTCACTTCTAAGGCCTGAGTAGGATGGTGCTGACACTGAAGGTGAGTGAGTAATGAATGCCTGCAAGCAAGAGGTGAAAGGTGGAATGTAGTTGACACATTCCTCTTTTTGTTTTCTTTTTATTCCATTGACTCTTTCCTTTGTAACCTGAAAATGTCTTTTTCTTGATTTCCTCTTTTCTTTACAAAGACTTTCACTCACGTCCAACTTGTCAAAAACTTCTCTATGATGACTTTCACTGGGCTATTGTGGGGTGTTTTTTTTTGCAATATAACTTATCAAATTGGCCAATATTAAAGAAGAGTTCATCAAACATAAAAATTAATATCAAAATAATCATAAATTTCATATTGATAATTTGAAAAATTTGAAATTAATTTGGTGATATATTGGGAGTTTGCCAATAACTGTGACATGAAATGCAGTGTTTGAAAGTGGCCTATTAAACTGGGGAAGAGAAACGGTACCGCAGTTTCAGTAGCATCACCTTTATACTTTACTTTCTTGCTGATGTGAACATCCTTGAGCATCTGAGAGAAATATATTTCTTAACTAATGGTTGACATGGTGGTCATATTTTCTAGTGTCCTAAAATCTGAGTACCACCCTGTTCTGTCAGTTAATTATTTCTCTCTTCAGGCCTTGATTACCTGTCCTGCCTTTTCTAACAAGCTTACCTTTTCTTCGCTTTCAAAAGTTTCCTTGTTCCATGTTCCCTGTTAACGCCGTGTATCCCTTGTCTTTCTCTGGACTCAGTTTACTTTCACTGTGAGCAGCTTTTTCCTTGAACTCTGGTATTTCTGGACGTCCTAAAGGCCTCTAGCCCCGCACATCAGCCATCTCAAACTCAATGCGACGCTCGTATGTTACATTTAGTAGCATATTTTGTAACTGTGGGAAAAACTACGAACAAATGGTGAAATTACCGTAATAGTAGTTCTCATTTTGTGTAATAGTTTTCTTATTCCGTGAGGTTTTTTGTTTTAACTTCCAGTGTTGACAGAGGGCAATTTCCGGTCATTTCTTTCCTATAAACTCTTTCGAGTTTGTACATTGTCCATGATTAAAATGACACTGTCGTTTATGTTATTAGGAAAAATAGATAATTTAGAAATGTTGATTTGGTATAAAATTTATTGGAAAAGTCTTAAGTATTTTGCCTCATGTAGTTCACAAAACCAAAACTGTTTTCTTCCAGATGTTAAAAGTCTAGAAGATAACATAGTTTTTATAGTTTGGATTAGTGGACTCAGAACAGAAAATATGTTCTATATTTTTAAACTTAAAAAAAAAATAAAGCCATGACAAAGAAAAAAAGACAAACTTAGAAGCCATTGGTGCACACATGATGAAGAAAGTGTTAGTAACTTGAAAATGTAAAAGCTTGGATTTCTCTGGTGGTCCAGAGAAAACTCCATGCTTCCAATGTAGGGGATCAATTTCTGGCCTGGGAAGTTAAAAAAAATGTAAAAGCCCTTTACAAAACAGACAGACAGAGAGAGACAAACATCCCACTAAACAAATAAATATGCAATTTTACAGAGATGTGGCTAAGGAATACATTAAAAGGTCAAGTGTGCAAATAATCAAATAATGCTAAAAAATGTAATAGAGTTTCAGATTGCAAAATGGCAAACTTTATATGACTCAGTAATATCTATTAATAATTAGAGTGTGGGAAATGAGCACTCTCATGAGAGCTGAGCATGCTTATATACATTTAAGGGAAATATAATTCAGTATTTTCTTTCTGAGAAGGATTAAGATGTTTATGTAAAATTTCAAATTGTGTATGTCACTTGACTCTATAATTCTGTTCCTGGCAAGTAATCCTAAGAAAAGAGTCAGGCAAGTAACCAAACATGATAAGGATATTCATTGTATACCTCTCAATTACTAACTGGAGAAAAATGTAAATCAATGTGGGATAAATTAAGTAAATATGGTCCACCTATGCAATAGAATGTTGCAAAGCCAATAAAAAGCACTAAGAAGTTCTGTATCAGTTCACATAAAAAGGCAACCACAATCTATTTTTTGACTCAAAACCAGAAAACTGTGACCCAGATTATAAAACAGCATATGCAATATGCCCCCCATATATATCTTACATATACCTCTATATGCTTGTACAAGGTCTAACTTTATGTATAATGGACAGTGTGTGTGTACAGGGAATCTAATTTATAATTTATCTCTATAGTTTCAATATTTGTGATGAAATAAATATATGAAAATTGATATTACCATACACTTCTCTATTCTTATCTATGCATTTGGGTTGGGTTTATGTGTTCATTTCTTTCATTTTAGGTGACTATCTTTTCAGTATGAATCTCTGATATACTATCTTCTTACCAAATGAAATTAAATAGTAGCTGCATGGGAAGAGTTAAGAGACCATATTTTAAAGTGATGTAAATATTTTAGGAGTTATATCCCAGTGTTGTTGAAGTGCTTAAAACACTTTTTTTTGTAGTGGTACTTTAAGATCCTCCCACTCTTCCTCTTTAACATTAATCAGAAGCTGTATTCAGAAGCTGTGGACTCTACCAAGAGTCATACTTCTAACTTCTATTTGTGTTTCGCTTCTGCGCTATATGTCAATTCTTGAAAAGTGATAAACAGTAATAGTAGATGTGTTGGGTATAAGATGGGAGAGATCTCATTTTCTAATACAGGAAGGCAGAGTCTCTAGAGAATCATTGCACAGGAGTTTGAATCAGAAAGTGCTGAGGACAAATCCTGGCTTTGTGACCTTGGACAACCTCCATAACCTCTTCCAGCTGCAGATTTTTCACCTCTAATATAAGAATAATATTGCCTCCATATAGAGCTATATGAGTTAGATAAGGTGGGAAAAGGACTCAACTTATAGTTGGAGCTGAGTTACTATATAGTAACCCATAACATGGTATGGTAAAGTACTTGATAGATAATCATTAACAAAATAAGACAAGTTCAGAATCTTCTCTTCCAACTACAAATTTTAAGGAATGATTAGAATGATGGTTGCTGATATTTAAGGTGGGTGAGGAAGCAAGTGATGAAAGTAAAGTGAGAGGAAGTGAGAGGTAAAGTGACTAGTAGCTGGCTTTCTAGAGCTAGTGAGACTGAAAGGCAGGTGTCGCGGATCATATACCCAAACTGGAGAGATTTCAAGTTTTGGCACAAGTCCACATCCTGAAATTCGAAAAGTAAAAATATTGGAAGTTAGTGTCTGATTAATTTGGTGACAAACACTGACATGAAGTTATTTCTAATGTTTATTTCTGACCAGCCCTTCTGAAGGTTCATGCTTTGGTGCAGAGATAATAGCGCTGATGTCAAATGCTTCACATACTTCACTAATACATTCAAAATATTTAACAGAAGTGCCTTTTTCACCTAAAAAAAAAATCCAATTTCCAGAAGTCCCAAGGGTTTCAGATAAGATTGTAGCTTGTAGATTACAAGTCCTAGGTTACAACTGTGGTAGGGTGGTGGTGATATCCTGAAAGGAAAGGATTTTATGGAGGCAGGTTTAGCATATGGACAGAACACAGAGTCCACTCAGTCTGCCTAAGACTGTCTCCAGACTCTCCCCAACTTTGTAACCTCCTAGGCCTTAGTATTCTCAGCTGTGAAATGGGGATAATAATACTAGCTTCATTGGAGGCTTACTGTGATGACTATTGAGGTAAACACTTCTAAAGCACATGGTATAGTACTTAATATAGCAAGTGTTTATGTTTAAAATATAATAAATACTGAGAGTAGAACTAGAGAGAATGACAGAGTGCTGGGGATTAAAATTAAGGAGCAAAAATAGAAAGAAGGATGTGTTGACAGTATTGGAGAGAGGCGAGACTGGTACGGTGTAATGACCTTGGGGGGACTGGGGTGATGGAGGGCGAATGCTCCACCACCATGAGGAATACAGAGGATGCCACTTCATTTGCTCTGACACCAGACAGCAGAGTCCTCAGGTGAAGACCAGGTTCCTAAAAGTTACAGAGAACCTGCACAGAAGGAAATATGTTTGTAAAGTTATATCTCGGTATTTACTCTTTGTAATACTGTCTTTTAATCTTAATTCAGTTATGTTGAAAGGCCAGTCTGGGAATCAGTGCTGAACTACGGCAAACTTTTCATTGGTCAGAAGGAAAAAATGAGAAAAAAAAAAGAACAATGAGGCATGTGTCTCATAATGGAAAATTTATTCAATTTACAAGACTGTTGTTTCTTCTTAGATTATGTTGTTCCTAATTTTTGGTGTTAAAACACTTTTATAAAATTATGGGAAAGGGCATGAACATTGTTCCCACAGTTATTATTATTGCTATTTATCTTTATTTGGCAAGTTAAACTTGGATAATTATCTATTGGTTCCCTGAATTTTTATCAATTTTTTTAAATTTCTGAAGCCCAAGTTTCCAGCAACCAGTTTCATAACATTAGTATTTTTAATATCAAAGGTGGTATTTTCAGCAGGTAAGTCTTTTATTATGCCCCTCTGACAAACCAGGGCAACACTGGTCAATTCCAAACATTACACTCAGTGAAGTAACAATGAGTGGTAATAAACTTGACATGCTCCAAGGGAAGGAGAAGTCCAAGAAACCAGCTGCATAGAAGAAGCAATGTGAAACATCTACTATAAAAAGGGAAGAATTGTCCTGCATTTTTCCGCCTTTTTTTTTTTTTTGCTACAACTCTGAAAGTGCGAGTGAAAAAGCTGGCTTAAAGCTCAACATTCAGAAAACTAAGATCATGGCATCAGGTCCCATCACTTCATGGCAAATAGATGGGGAAACAGTGGCTGACTTTATTTTTCTGGGCTCCAAAATCACTGCGGATGGTTATTGTAGCCATGAAACTAAAAGACGCTTACTCCTTGGAAGGAAAGTTATGACCAACCTAGACAGCATATTAAAAAACAGACATTACTTTGCCAGCAAATGTCTGTCTAGTCAAGGCTATGGTTTTTCCAGTAGTCATGTATGGATGTCAGAGTTGGACTATAAAGAAAGCTGAGTGCAGAAGAATTGATGCTTTGAACTGTGGTTGTTGGAGAAGACTCTTGAGTATCCCTTGGACTGCAAGGATATCCAACCAGTCCATCCTAAAGGTGATCAGTCCTGGGTGTTCATTGGAAGGACTGATGTTGAAGCTGAAACTCCGATACTTTGGCCACCTCATGTGGAGAGCTGACTCATTTGAAGACCCTGATGCTGGGAAAGACTGAGGGCAGGAGGACAAGGGGATGATAGAGGATGAGATGGTTGGATGGCATCACCGACACAATGGACATGGGTTTGGGTGGACTCTGGGAGTTGGTGATGGACAGGGAGGCCTGGCGTGCTGCGGTTCATGGGGTCACAGAGTCAGACATGACTGAGCGACTGAACTGAAGTATATTACAGGAATCTAGGTTCTTTTAGGTTAGTCCCAAAAGAGAACTCGTGTCATGTTGAGATGAAATGTAAATTGGAGGCTCTAAGCAACCTAGATGTCCATCAGCAGACGAATGGATAAGAAAGCTGTGGTACATACACACAATGGAGTATTACTCAGCCATTAAAAAGAATACATTCGAATCAGTTCTAATGAGGTGGATGAAACTGGAGCCTATTATACAGAGTGAAGTAAGCCAGAAAGAAAAACACCAATACAGTGTACTAACGCATATATATGGAATTTAGAAAGATAGTAACAATAACCCTGTATGTGAGACAGCAAAAGAGACACAGATGTATATAACAGTCTTTTAGACTCTGTGGGAGAGGGAGAGAGTGGGATGATTTGGGAGAATGGCATTGAAACATGTATATCATATATGAAACGAATAGCCAGTCCAGGTTCCATGTATGACACAGGATGCTTAGGGCTGGTGCACTGGTATGACCCAGAGGGATGGTATGGGGAGGGAGGTGGGAGGGGGGTTCAGGATGGGGAACATGTGTACACCCATGGCAGATTGTTGTTGATATATGGCAAAACCAATACAATATTGTAAAGTAATTAACCTCCAATTAAAATAAATAAATTTATATTTAAAAAATAAATAAATAAATTGGAGGCTCTTCCTAAGGCCTTCATAAGACCATCTTAAGTAAATGCATTTGCATCAGATAAAGATCAAGATTAGGCAGCAGTCACGTTTCTCAAAGGTTTAGAGAACACTAGGCAGCATTTGGAATCAAACTTTGGTTGTCTTGCATCATCTACAGTTTTCAGTCTCATATCTACATTGGACATTTGTTTACAGGCTTTGAACTTCTCTAAGACATTCCTCAAATTAAAGTCTGTTTAATAAATTCCCCAATGGCTAAGAATGTGAGGTATTCCTCAGTTATGATGAAAGTGGGAGAAAGATGCGTTAATGATGCTCTGTGGTTTTTCCAGTGCCCAAACTCAGAAGCTTGCTAATGAGAAGGGGAGAGACATATTCTGTACTCTTGTCTCTTTGGATTAGAGTCAAGAGGTAACCAAACACAAAGCAGGGTCAGAGTGTTAAACTATAAACAAACAGCCCTTGGCATTGGCCACTTTGATCAAAGTATCTAATTTACAGTCTAAGCATTCTTCAAGTTGGTGCCTAACTGAATCAGTTCTTACCTAGATTCACCATACAATCCATTTGTATTTAACAAGTATTTCTTAGGAATGTGTATAACTGTTTATGGAATATTTTGGGGGTGAGAAATAGTACAAAATTACATTCTCTCCCATCACAGCCCAGACATATCTTCCTTTTTATCCCTTCATTAGATTTCAGGCAGACCCCAGAGCTGTCCAGTCACTCTGAGTGTTAAAAATTTCCATTTTGATCTACACTAATTTAAAACCATAATCTCTATCAAATTGAGTATCTGCATTCTCACTGAACCCAGACTAGCCAAGCCTAAGTTTAAAACTGGATTTTAGGGAAACAGCATGTCTGATCATTTATTCCTTATCCCACCCTCCTTTTCTGCTCTATCCCATAAAGAGAAGAAGAGAGTAGAAGAAAAAGAGCACAATCATTCTGTACCCAATTTGGTTCCTTGTAACCTTCATTTAGTGGTCACAACTTCTGTGTATGAGCCTTCTAACAGCATCCCACTCCTGCATCGCATATCTGGGGGCTGCAGGCATCCCCACAGGAGGCATTCCCACCCCAGGTCCCTCGTCCTTGTGATCAGTGCTGGTTTGGCCTTTTTCAGCATCCTCCTCAAGTCCTGCGGGAAGTGTCACAGTTGCCTGACACACCCTGAAGTGGGAGGGCTGAGGAAGGGCCAAACCAGACTGACTTCCACTGGCCTCCAGACCTCATGAAACTAATGCATCTCTGGCACCAGAATCATTAACAGTATGGCCTTCTCTCCCCACTGGCCCATTTCTCCTCCCAGCCATCTCTCTCCATTTCTACTTTCCTCTGCTTAACGTGGCTTCCCAGGTGATGCTAGTGGTAAAGAATCCACCTGCCAATGCAGGAGATGTAAGAGACTCAGGTTCAATCCCTGGGTGGGAAAGAATCCTTGGAGGAGGGCATGGCAACCCACTCTAGTATTCTTGCCTGGAGAATCCCACGGACAGACGAGACTGGTGGGCTACAGTCTATAAGGTCGCAAAGAGTTGGACACGACTGAGGCGACTTAGCGTGCACGCACTGCTTAACACAAACACAGAGCAGGTCAGCAAGCAATTGAAGAAGCAGATTTAAAGAGGCAATTAAGATTGAATCATCTTGCCAGTACCTTCTTCATTGGAGTAGTTTTCTGAACAAAGGACCCCAGAAGAAAAGTCTGTCTGGAGAGATTCTAAGGAGAAGTCAAGAGAGGTCAGTTGGGTGGGGAGTTCACCCCATATTAGGGAATTGAACAGTGGGTGGATTCCCCCCAAAGAAGTTACATGTATACCTCATCACTGAGCCTACAGTTGGGCTTCTGCCACAATCAAGACATAGGTCATTATTACTATGACACTACAAGGCATGAGAATACAGCTTTCATCTCTTTATTAATACTCTTTTTATTCTTGTTCCATCCTGAAGGGTGGTTGGGGCTCCAAGCAGAAACTGGGAGTGAAAGGAAGAGGCCTAAGCCTGGATGGCACTGACTGGAGTAGGAAAGATAAGATTACTTAACTGGATGTGATTTTAAAGCTTTACTCTGAATTATAAAGACCTTATCATGACTTCATAAATATTGGAAATTGAATGGAAAAGAGTAATACCTTCCCAGAATGTTCTTAAAATGTGGGGAAGGGAGAATCAATAGAGTAGATTTGCCTGCTCTAGGAGATAAATGGTAAAGCTGTTTTATGTTTGAGATGCACCAAGTTCAGACTGTCCCAAATCTAGTGACATATTCGATGGGCCAGACTTCCTAATCAGACTAGAAGGAAGGATGAAGCTAATGACTAGAGTTCTGTTCTTTTATGCTTTTCCTGAATAATTTGAAAACTTCTTCCCATCATCTCATTATAGATTTTCAGAAATCTCATTTATTTCTTAGAAAGTGAATAATAATTATTTAAACAATCACTTGGTACTTCTGAGTACATTCTTAATTTCCCCCTATTTAAGTTTTCATCATCAGAAGTAAAGTTACTGTTGATGAAGTGCTCGTCAAAAAGTGACCATTTGATTTCTGGGTCAGTATTTAGGGCTGACATTTCAAAACGTGAAAAAATCCATCTGCTAAGACATGAGCAATGACTGGTCAGAAAGGATGCTCTTTTGAGAGATAGTTAATCTGTGGAGGTGCCCACCTTTGCTTTCCATTGATCTTTCCTTGTTGGATCATGTCAAGGCTTGAGAGGTTTAGGAGGCTCAGGTTGACAGATATTTACCAACCAGCAGTTAAGCATTTCATCATTTTCACAATGGAATGGTTGAATTGGTACATACCATCTGAAGATTAGCCCTGTCAAGATAAGTGAGCCGATAATTTACTTACTTCTGAAATTCCAGTTAGATGCCCTAAAGTGTATCTCTGAAAGATAAAAATGAGATAGGGTCAAACAGATGGAAAACCCTAGGTACAGAAAATAACCCACATTAAACACAGTGAAAGTTTCTCAGATGGGTAAGAGAAATATTCTTTCCATAGGACCTGGGAGAAATTCTTAATCCCAGAAAAAATCAGCTGAAGAATGAGCACAAGAAAATAATAAAAATGATCCTAGAGAAAGCTTTCTCTGGGCTAAAGAATCTAAACTCCAAATGTAAATACCTACCAACTACAAAGAGACAAAACAAAACAAAAAATAGAGGCGCTAAATATAAACAAATATAAAGAGAAGTTCTTAAAAGTTCCTAGGAACAAAGGCCAGAGAGAATTAGTCTATGAAAATGGAATGAACACCATACTGGGACCAAGCTTCTCATCAGTACACTAGGTCCAAGAAGACAATGGAGTTATGTTTTTGAAGTTGCAAGATAATTTATTTTTGGAAATATAACTCTTGTGAAAATTAAAACTATAATTGAAATCCTATAAAATTTTAAAAAACTTTTTGGAATTGTTGCTGTTCAATTGCCAAGTCGTGCCCGACTCTTCATGACCCCAGGGACTGGAGCATGCCAGACTTCTCTGTCCCTCATTGTTTCCCAGAGTTTGCCCAAGTTCATGTCCAATGAATTGGTGATGCCATCCAACCATCTCATCTTCTGTCACCCTCTTCTCCTTCTGCCTCAAATAAGAAGTAATATATAATGGATAATTATATATAGTATACATTTCTATATACTATAATATACAATATGGTGGCTCAGATGGTAAAGAATCTACTATCAATGCAGGAGACCCAGGTTCAATCCCTGGGTCAGGAATATCCCCTGGAGATGGAAATGGCTACCCACTCCTGTATTCTTGCCTGTAGAATTGCATGGGCAGAGGAGCCTGGTGGGTTACAGTCATTGGGGTTGTGTAGTCAGACAAAACTGACTGACTAACATTCTCACTTTTCACAATATAACAAATATTTTATTATATTAAATTATAATTAATAAACATGATTATATAACATAAATTTATAAATAAAATTTGCATTAATATAAAATACAGCAAGAAACAGATGGTCATGGATCATTAGAACCAGGCAAGCCACATCTAAGTGAGTAGAGGTGAGGCAATTCTTAGAAAGGAGACCTTGTGCCAAGACTAGGGGGAGGAGAGGATGAAAGTAGATTTCTACACTTCTCAGCAAGGCCCAATCCAGCCAGACACCTCCTGGAGGGTGGCCAAGCCCCCTTCTGTGAATTCATGAGACTCTGGCTATCTTGCTGAAGTACTTATGTTGTGACCTGCATCTAGAAAGGGTTGGTTCAAACCAAACATCAGTCAACAGGTGAGATGAATAAACAAATTGTGCTCAATTCATATAGTGAAATGCTGCTGCTGCTGCTGCTAAGTCGCTTCAGTCGTGTCCAACTCTGTGCGACCCCATAGACGGCAGCCCACCAGGCTCCCCCATCTCTGGGATTCTCCAGGCAAGAATACTGGAGTGGGTTGTCATCTCCTTCTCCAATGCATGAATGTGAAAACTGAAAGTGAAGTCGCTCAGTCGTGTCCGACTCTTAGCGACCTCATGGACTTCAGCCTACCAGGCTTCTCGGTCCATGGGATTTTCCAGGCAAGAGTACTGAAGTGGGCTGCCATTGCCTTCTCCACAGTGAAATGCTACTCCATCACAAAGAAAAAAGACTAAAATATATATTTTTAACTTTATTATTATTATTATTATATTTTTTATTTTACAATATTGTATTGGTTTTGTCATACATCAACATGCATCTGCCATGGGTGTACGTGTGTTCCCCATCCTGAACCCCCCTCCCACCTCCCTCCCCATACCATCCCTCTGGGTCACCCCAGTGCATCAGCCCCAAGCTTCCTGTATCCTGCATTGAACCTGGACTGGTGATTCATTTCTTATATGATATTATACATGTTTTAATGCCATTCTCCCAAATCATCCCCCCACCCCCGATTCATGCTTTGACATGGATTATTCTCCAAATTACTATACAGAGTGAAATAATTCAGACAGAAATGAGTATGTATAACATATAGCTGTATTTATATAAAATGCTAGAGGTACAACCTAGTATAGAGTGACATAAAGCTGATCAGTGGCTGCGTGGGGATGGAAGAGGGTTGAGTGTGTAGGGATGAGCAGGAAGGACATTACAAAGAACATGAAGAAACTTTGAGGAGATAGGTATGTTCAGTCTTGATTTTGGTGATGATTTTACAGGTATCTACAAATGTCAAAACTTATCAAATCGTATAGTTTAAATATGTTCAATTTATATGTCCATTATGAAAACTATTTAATTATGAGCTTCTCTGTTAAAAAATTTAAATATGGGGAGTTCCCTGGTGGTCCAGTGGTTAGGATTCAATGCTTTCACTTCCATGGCTTGGGTTCAAAACCGGATGGGCTAACTGAGATTCTGTAAGCCATGCAGTGCAGCCAAGAAAAATTTTAAATTACTTAATTAATTATTTTAAAGGGATGGTTCAGAATAGATCATCTCAAAGTCACCTTCAGTTTTATTATTTTGTACATTTATCACAGAAAACTAACAACTGAATGGCCAAGAAACTGTGACCAGCTTGCTTTTCTTGGTGTGTGAATTTTTCTGTCTCTGATTTCATCTCCAAATGTGTGACAGAGAGGGATACTCTTTCCAGAGGTACATCCCAATAACCACAAAATAAGTGTGAAGTGTCTGTAATTTGCATATCACATAACCACTATGATGCATAAAGAATTATTTCTTTTATATACTCATACACATAAATGCGAAGCTTGTGCTTTTAGAAAGAAAGATATGAAATATTCACCAAAATACAATGATATGTTGATCTGGGGAAGATAGGAGCAAAATTAAATCATTTGTTAAATATATGTGAAAACGGACTTAAAAAACAGAAAGACAAGTGTAAAAGTACTAAAGTAGACGTTAGAAGTGCTTATTTGAATCCAGAAGCTTAGATATGAATCCAAAATCTGCTAAGATATTCATCAGATTTTGTAAGCACTTTGTAGCTTTTTCTATTTTTAAAATGGTCAGTATGATTTCTCTATAGCTTGTGGCACAGGATTAGAGAAAGTTACTACATTGAAAGCACTAAATCAAAATAAATTGATGATTGTCAGCATTGGAAGAGTTGTGTATAAACTAATACTAAGCAGTCTAGGGTGCCTTTAAATTATCTGCATCATCTTTACTCATAAAATGAAGATGAGAGAGTTTCATTCAAGCATAGTATATTCAGAGATGTGTGAAATGAGATACCATTTCACACCAGTCAGAATGGCTGCGATCCAAAAGTCTACAAATAATAAATGCTGGAGAGGGTGTGGAGAAAAGGGAACCCTCTTACACTGTTGGTGGGAATGCAAACTAGTACAGCCACTATGGAGAACAGTGTGGAGACTCCTTAAAAAACTGGGAATAGAACTGCCTTATGATCTAGCAATCCCACTGCTGGGCATACACACTGAGGAAACCAGAAGGGAAAGAGACACGTGTACCCCAATGTTCATCGCAGCACTGTTTATAATAGCCAGGACATGGAAACAACCTAGATGTCCATCAGCAGATGAATGGATAAGAAAGCTGTGGTACATATACACAATGGAGTATTACTCAGCCATTAAAAAGAATACATTTGAATCAGTTCTAATGAGGTGGATGAAACTGGAGCCTATTATACAGAGTGAAGTAAGCCAGAAGGACAAACACCAATACAGTATACTAACGCATATATATGGAATTTAGAAAGATGGTAACGATAACCCTGTATACGAGACAGCAAAAGAGACACTGATGTATAGAACAGTCTTATGGACTCTGTGGGAGAGGGAAGATTTGGGAGAATGGCATTGAAACATGTGAAATGTCATGTATGAAACGAGATGCCAGTCCAGGTTCAATGCACGATGCTGGATGCTTGAGGCTGGTCCACTGGGACGACCCAGAGGGATGGTATGAGGAGGGAGGAGGGAGGAGGGTTCAGGATGGGGAACACATGTATAATTTTTTTAAATTAAAATTGAAAAAAAAAAAAAAAGCATAGTATATTCAGAAAAAGTTCACTGTCTCAGGAAAGGTTACCAGCTTAAAGCATTTCTTTAATAATAGAAATGATGTGCTAATATATTTCTGATTTATATCAATCAAGAAATTAAAGAAAAATAACAAGAATATTTTTAATATGTATTCACTCTTGCCCCAAAGATATGATGCTCTGATTTTTAATTTTGATGTCTGATTACAACAAACTATAAGTTATAAGAGAATCAATCAGTTAACTCACTCAGTGCATGGGATGCACAGCACCCTCCAATCTTAAGACCCAGAACAAGTCTTCATGTCTGAAAAGCTGGTGAATGTTATACAAAGTAAGTAGCTTAACTTACCCAATGTGAGTTGCTTAAATTAATTCAGTTTCAAATCTGTGGGTCACACAATGTGTTTACCAGCCTGTCTATCATCATTTATCTCCTTTACTTCACTTTTCTATTCTTTTGGGTGTTTTTTAATTTGGACATTTTATGTGTATCATTGAAAGCCCTTATAAATAATTTTGGTACATTTAATCACTATATTTTAATAAAATAAATGTTTAAAAAATAATATTTTTGGTACAATGCAAAAGTGAACAAATATTAAATTAATTTAAGATAGAGCACAGTAATGAGTGACAGTCTTAAAACCCATGTTCTAAACATATGTTAACTGGTAAAATTTCTGAACCAAAATGAAATTGTAGGAGTACACTTAATCAGTACAAAGAAGCTTACTGAATAATCAAATACTATTAATGACACCAATCACCTTTCCATAGTAAAGACTTAAATGGATGTTATAGTCACTCTTTCTCTCTGGGTTGATCTTACCCGACTCTGAGATCATATTTCTGGACCACAAATCTGAACACCTGACAGTGTGGAGTCACTACTTTGCCCTCCCTGAGCCAGGATGTCTCTGAGCATTCCCCAGCTGCATGTACATTTTAATAGAGAAATATTACAATCACGAAAATATAAAGAGAAGTAATAACCAAGGCTGAACTATTATAAAGCAATACAAAGGGGAGATTTAGAATAATAAAAACATAGTTTGTTTTTTTTTTTTTTTCTACACATACTTTTCGGCTTCTCTGATAGCTCAGGTGGTAAAGAATCTGCAATGCAGGAGACCCTGGTTCGATTCCTGGGTAGGGAAGATCCACTGGAGAAGGGATAGGCTAGCCATTCCAGTACTTGGGCTTCCCTCATGGCTCAGTTGGTAAAGAATCCACGGGCAATGCAGGACACCTGGGTTCAATCCCTAGGTTGGGAAGATCCCCTGGAGAAGGGAAAGGCTACCCACTCCAGTATTTTGACCTGGAGAGTTCCATGGACTGTATAGTCCATGGGGGTGGCAAAGAGTCAGACATGACCAAACAACTTTCACTTTCTTTATACATTCTTTTAAATTTTCTCAAGAATGCTACAAAGGAGAGGTTATTAACTAGAGTCATACAGTGAAGTTCAGGGAGTGGAAGCAGCCCAAGTTTGGTGTTAAATTGCCATGTTCCTGGCTCCAAGGTCATGTTGTTTCCATTACATACAGGGTTTTATGTTATATTTACCAAAGAATGATGAATCTGAATTTAAGTGTTTGGGTCAAATTTGAAGCATAATTTATTTTACATTAGAAGACCCTGACACGTATGACTAAATTTTCTACCCATCGTGTGTTCACTGTGAATCTACTGTCAATTCCTCTATCTAAAATGTAGACTTACCCAGAAAATAAATTTACTGTTGAGGAATTCTCTCTGAAGACTTTGCCAGTGACAATGAGTCTGATGGCTTTTCGAAACCAAGGATAAAAGAATGCATAAATCAAGGGGTTCATAGCTGAGTTATAATAAGCAATCCAAAGCAGTATTTCATAAACATATGTGGGAGTGATGAAACCTAGGAAGGCATCAATGATGGAATCGAGGAAGTAAGGCAGCCAGGAGATCAGAAACGCTAGCACTGCAATGCCCAGCGTTTTTGCAGCCTTTCTCTCCCTCTTGGCCACTCTGTCTTGGTAGCTGTTTGAGCATCGCCCAGTCTTACTCCTCAGATTCTCAATTTTTCTAGCCTGCTGTTTAGCAATGAGGAAAACATTGGAGTAAAGAACTATCATCACAAGGGTGGGAATGAAGAATAAAATGAAATTCACTAATACCCAACTTTGATTCACTGCAACTTGACAGCCTCCCACACAGGTGAGAGCACTTATTAGATCCTCCAGTCCAGCTGCATTCGCTCCTGAGCCAAGAAGGGAAAAAGAATAAATAATCGAAAAGAGCCAGGAGAAGGCAACACACATGCCAGAAACAGACATAGTGAACCTAGTTGGATAGACCAGGGGGTCAGTGATCGCAATGTACCTGTCCAGAGAGATAAAGCACAAGTGGTAGATGGAAGCGTAACAGAATGACCCATCAAAACAAGTGTGAAATTTACAGTAACTTTCCCCAAAGTACCAGCAGCTCTCCACGGACCTCACTGTGCTGAAGGGCATCACAGTCACTCCTATCAAGAAGTCTGCACAGGCCAGGGAGGCAATCAAGCAATTGGTTGGAGAATGCAGCTGCTTGAAGTGAAGAATGGAAATCATTACCAAGAGGTTTCCAAATACAGCCAGCACAGCTCCAAAGCTGAACACTGTGTACAGGATGAGGCGGGGACCTGGTGAGTAGGGGGTTTTCACACAGGATCCATTCAGGTGCTCGTAGCAGAGCTGCACAGCTGCAACAGTGGATGAGCTGCTGTTCATGGTGCTGCTGTAGATAGCACGTAAACATCCAGAGAAGGTCCTCCCTCTTTCAATCAAATAAAATAGAACAAAGATCTTTGAACCACTTATTTCTGTTATAATTACCAAACATTATCGTGTGACCTGTCATGTATTTATGTTAGTTTTAATCTCTGAACATATTAAATAACTGTATATTGAATTTGAATTTATTTTAATTTTAGAATATAAGGTATAATTTTTATACTTAAAATGTACTCTGAAATAATATTCTAAATTGAATAATAATTTAACTTCAAATAAATCTGTTGCAAATTTTCTTTTCCCACAAAAGATGTCTTACCTTACAATTTAACAAAAATCTCTTATTACCTGGCTGATGTTTGGCTGGGTATTCCTCTTTGTCAAAGTTAGCATGATGCGTATTGATTTGTTATTCATTCATTACATTTTAGGGAAGCCCATATAATGCCCGTGGTAAAACTCCTGCCTGCCAATGCAGGAGATGCAAAAGATGCAGATTACCTTTTACTACTCACCTCCAAACTATCTAACAAGTTAATGCCAAACCCCCCCAGGAAGTACAGCCAAATACCATATCCAAAATCATCTACAGTGGAGTCCCTATGGTGCAAGGTGTGAAGAAGAAGAAATTCACACTTTTAATCTCCAATTAAAATTTATTGTTTGATGTAGAATAGCATGGATACAAAACCCAAGGAAAAAGAATGAACACTCTCACTCATAATGAAGCAGAAAATAAAATTAACAGCATATAAAGAGATGATACATCTTGATTAGAGTCTATGCCAAGAATGGAAGTTTGCTTTAACAATTGAAAATCTATTACTATAATTCACCATTTTAACAAATTTAAATTGTATGATCATACAATGAAATACAAAATTCCATCTATTTCAAAATTTATTCATTGCTAAAGGGAAAAAGTCTTAGCTAAGTAAAATATGAGATATTTTTATCTGAAGAGGTCTACACAAAAAGGACCTATTGCACAGGATATACTGCAGAGAGATATTTAAGAAATTCTCTTTAAGATTAATAAAAACTCAGAAACACTTCAGTAGGAGAAAATTTATGAGCTGTAAGGCATGCAAGATATCTGTAAATTCAAATGCATTTCAGTCATTCATGTATATTACATTTATATTTGCTTATTTATTGTTTAGACCTTGTCAAGAAAATGAGAGTTATCAAGGGAATAGTTCATGCAAAGATGGACACAATAAAGGACAGAAATGGTAATGACCTAATAGAAGCAAAAGAAATTAAGAAGAGGTGGCAAGAATACACAGAACTACACAAAAAAGGTCTTAGAGGCAAAGAGAACCATGATGGTGTGGTCATTCATCTAGAGCCACACATCCTGGAGTGTGAAGTCAGATGGGCCTTAGGAAGCATTACTATGAACAAAGCTAGTGGAGGTATGGAATTCTAGCTGAGCTATTTCATATCTTAAAAGATAATGCTGTGAAAGTGCTATACTCAATAGGCCAGGAAATTTGGAAAACTCAACAGTGGCCACAGGACTGGAAAAGGTCAGTTTACATTCCAGTCCCAAAGAAAGACAACCCAAAAAGGTTTAAACTACTTCACAATTGTGCTTATTTCACATGCTAGTAAGGTAATGCTCAAAGCTCTCCAAGCTAGGCTTCAACGTGAACTGAGAGCTTCCAGAAGCACAAGCGGGATTTAGAAAAGGCAGAGGAACTAGAGATCAAATTGCCATAATCCATTGGATCAGAGAAAAAGCAAAAGAATTCCAGAAAAACATCTGCTTCATTGACTTTGCTAAAGTATTTGATTGTGTGGATCACAACAAACTGTGGGAAATTGTTGAAGAGATGGAAATACCAGATCACCTTACCCACCTCCTGAGAAGTGCTGTATGAGAAGCCCTCCTTCAAGAAGCAACAATTACAACTAGGCATTAAACAATGGACTGGTGCAAAACTGGGAAAACATTACATTAAGGCTGTATATTGTCACCCTGCTTACTTAACTTCTATGCAGAATATATCATGCAAAATGCTGGGCTGGATAAAGCGCAAGCTGGAATCAAGATTGCCAGGAGAAATAGCAATAACTTCAGATATGCAGATGACACCACCCTAGGGGCAGAAAGTGAAGAGGAGGTGAAAGGTGAAAGACTAGAGTAAAATATCTGGCTTACAATTCAACATTCAAAAGACTAAGTTCATGGCCTCTAGTCCCATCACTTCATGGCAAATAGAGGGGAAAAAATGGAAACAGTGACAGACTTGATTTTCTTTGGCTTCAGAATCACTATGGATGATGTCTGCAGCCATGAAATTTAAAAATGCTTATTCCTAGGAAGAAAAGCTATGACAAACTTAGCATATTAAAAGCAGAGATGTTACTTGCCAACAAAGGTCCATATAGTCAAAGCTATGGTTTTTCCAGTAGTCATGTATGGATGTGAGAGTTGGACCATAAAGAAAGCTGAGCCTGAAGAATTTATGTTTTCAAATTGTGGTGCTGGAGAAAAATCTTGAGAATCCCTTGCACAGCAAGAAGATCAAACCAGTATATCCTAAAGGAAATCAATCCTGAATATTCATTGAAAGGACTAATGCTAAAGCTCCAATATTTTGGCTCCTGATGCAAAGAGCTGACTCATTGGAAAAGACCCTGATGCTGGGAAAGATTGAGGGCAGGAGGAGAAGGGGGCGATAAGAGGATGAGACGGTTAGATAAGACCACCAACTCAATGGACAAGAGTTTGAGCAAACTCAGGGAGACAGTGAGGGACAGGGAAGCCTGGTGAACCACTCTCCATGGGGGTCACAAACAGTTGGACATGACTTAGTGACTGAATTACAACAGCAATAAAACAATGTTTATAAAATGTGATAATATTGGACCATTTTGTCTTTTACTGGACTCCAAAGAGATTGCTTCTAAATTTTCATCTCTCAGTGTGTGCTGAATTTCAGTGATAGATATATTTTTATCACTTTAAAGAAGGAAACAATGAGCAATCAAAACTTTGAATAGAACTCAGGCAAAATCAAAGAGCTTCATTCTCATACTTAGTATTAACATGACCTGGTGTCTTTGTTACTTTTTTCTTGAGTAATAATATGATAGATTCACTCCTACCTACTTATGGAGAAGGAAATGGCAACCCACTCCAGTGTTCTTACCTGGAGAATCCCAGGGACGGGGGAGCCTGGTGGGCTGCCGTCTCTGGGGTCGCACAGAGTCGGACACGACTGAAGCGACTTAGCAGCCTACCTACTAATGAGTTTTCCTGGAATCATTTTGCCAACTCTAATTCAGTCATCTAAGGCTAAGGAGGTTATAATACAGTACCAAGAAAAGCATTACATGCTTGTGTAATTGGAAAGCCTTGATCAGCCAACCTGGGCAGTCATATTTAGGAAAGACTCTCCTGGAGTGATCTTCCCTGTGGCTCAGTTGGTAAAGAATCTGCCTACAATGCAGGAGACCTGGGTTCGATCCCCAGGTCAGGAAGATGGTCTGGAGAAGGGAATAGCAATCCACTTCAGTGTTCTTGCCTGGAGAATCCCATGGACAGAGGAGCCTGGCAGGCTACAGTTCATGGGGTTGCAAAGAGTCAGACATGACTGAGCAAATAACACTGCTACTGCTATCCTGGAGTGAATGTAAGAATCTGCTCTTTTGTTTTCTTTTTCTTTTGTTGAGTTCCACATACTCACTACATGCTCAAAAGAAATTTCATATTCAGAATTGCACTAGAGATTTTGGTATCATACATAATAATAGAATATTTTTCCTACCCGGAAGTATTTTAAAAATCTTTAATTTTCCTTTGATCTGACTATCTATAATTTAATTTAGTAACAGTGTAATTCTGTGTGACATTTATTGAATGGAACTATTATCTGACTCTTTCATTAATTTTTTCAATGTTCTCTATGCTCTAAAAATAGGAAGATGTCCTTTTTTAAAATCTGCTTCAGTTAATCTGATGTATTGAGGATAGTAAGTGATAACATGAAAATGTACTTATTCTTATCATGCTACTGCTCTACTTGATTCCCTCTTTTCCAAGCCCAGTCTTCCATTTATGGAAATTAATCCAACAGTCCCAAACTAATCTACCCTTCTATTTGCCTACTTTTGCCTACACAAGTCCAAACATGCTTGGGGATTCCTCAAAAGTCCTTCCTACTGAAAAATAAGGTTGTTTTAACAACTTTTAAATACGCAGGCCATGGGACCATATGTGGGTGAGAAGACAATATTGTAGGAATGACCAAATACCATGTGCCAGCCTTGTGATGGCAACTCATCCTCTGCTCACAGGAGTTAGATCTGCGATATCCTTCTGAATCTCAAAAAATATATTTTAAAATGAATTGTCCATACTACCCACAAAATTATTTCCCTTGAGGAAAATACTAGATAAAATACATTTTTAATCCTTAGCTATCCTTGTACAGGTACTTAGTGAAGTGAAGTCGCTCAGTCGTGTCCTACTCTTTGTGACCCCATGGACTGCAGCCTACCAGGCTCCTCTGTCCATGGGATTTTCCAGGCAATAGTCCTGGAGTGGATTGCCATTTCCTTCTCCAGGGGATCTTCTCAACACGGGGATTGAACCCGGGTCTACCGCATTATAGACAGATGCTTTACCATCTGAGCCACTTACTTGTATATAATTAAAGTTCAGTATTTGTTTGAAAACAGTGAAAAGACTCAATGAAAACCAATGAGAAAAAATTACTTCAAATGAATGACAAGACAGAAAAATCCAAAAGAAAAAGACCTACATACCACTACTTATACTATAATGGTTTCATTATACAAAATACACTGGACTTCCGCAATGGCTCAGCAGATAAAGACTCTGCCTGCAATACAGGAGACACAGGAGACATGGGTCGGAGATTTATACATTGTTTATGCTTTTTCTAATATTAGGTTTTTTGCAGCAAAAGCAAACAATTTTTGATCCTACAACATCCTGGAGAAGTAAATACAGAGTACACTTAGGTGAGGAAACTGCTGAGGAAAAAATGAGAATGTGAATTACACATCATTTTCAAGTGAGAGAAATTGATGCAGAAATGGTCCCTGCTAGAGATAATAGATAATTTTTTCACATGCAGACTTTATATTAGCTAACAATCATTGTATCAGCTTTTTTGGTAAATTTTTTCCACAATTTCTACTTCTTTATAATGTCTGTAGCTAACACCTGATTTCAAAGCAGAATTACTGTTTCCACAATACTACAAGTGAACATTCTAAGATTCTTCCCAGCTGTTAAGCAGGAGGGGCTTACCTGCTGCTCCAAAAGCTCCAGGAAGATACAGAGGAGATAGAGTCTCAAGACAGCAGTAAATACACAGACCCTTAGATAATGTCCTGAAGCCTGGACTGTCTGATATGGGCTGAATCAGGTCCTCTCATTCCCAATTCATATGCTGAATTCCTAACTCTCAGTATTTGCAATATAACTATATTTGGAGACAAGATCTTTAAAAAGTTAATTAAGCTAAAATGAGTTTTTAGTCCTATATGACTGGTATTCTTAGAAGAGTAGATTAGGATGCAGACTCACATGTAAAAAGGACCATAAGAGGACACAGAGAGAAGACAGGCATCTGCAATCCAAGGAGAGCGGTCCTCTGAGCAAACAAACTCTTGCTGACACATTGATCTTGGAAGTCTAACCTCTACATTTCTAAGTAGGAGAAATGATTTCTGTCGACTGAGCCACCCCACCTGTGATACTTTGCTATGACAGCCCTAGAAAATGAAATAATGTTGCAGAAGACTGAGAAAGAAGGACCATTGAAAGATAAATGAAAGTTGAGCCTAAATGAGAATATGATTACAGATTTGAGAACGAAAAATGAGATTCAGGATTCACAGAAATGGATATATGGTACATATAGTATACATATACATATAGTATAACAAGTACGTATAGTAAGGATGTGTACGGAGCATCAAGACAGATGATACAAGTAAACCACTTAATCATTTGTTACTTTGTTAAATCGCTTCAGTTGTGTCCAACTCTTGCTGAGCCTATAAACTATAGCCCCCCAGGCTCCTCTGTCCATGGAATTCTCCAGGCAAGAATACTGGAGTGGGCTGCCAGGCCCTCCTCAAGGCCATGCCTTTATTACTTAGTGCAATAAATATCTTTATTATATGATGAAGGTACCTGTCTGTGACTTTGCTCCTGGCTAATTTGAAATATATATATATTTCCCCAATTTTGAAAGGCTTTATTCATTTTTTGTATCTAATTTCACCATAAATTCATAATATTAAAACCAGTCCAGGTTCGATGCACGATGCTGGATGCTTGGGGCTGGTGCACTGGGACGGCCCAGAGGGATGGTATGGGGAGGGAGGAGGGAGGAGGGTTCGGGATGGGGAACACATGTATACCTGTGGCGGATTCATTTTGATATTTGGCAAAACTAATACAATTATGTAAAGTTTAAAAATAAAATAAAATTAGAAAAAAAAATAGTCCTAAATTTTTCAACTTAGTGCTTTAATTTACTCTGAAAATAAGCTAGTGGTTGATGAACTATCCTTAAAAAGTCCCCCACTTAAAATAGCTTTCAAGGTTTTCCTAAACCAAGAGTAAAATAAAGTATAAATCAAAGTGTTCATGGCTGAGTTATAATAGGAACCCCAACAGCAAATCTCATAAATATAGGGAGGGTTTATGAAACCCATAAAGGCACCAATTAATATATCAACTGTACATGGTAACCATGAAATCATAAATGCTACTACTGTGATCCCCAATGTTTTAGCTGCTTTTCTCTCTCTCTTGGGCACTCTGGATTTGTAACTCTCTGATTCTGCTTTGCTACCAGTATTTTCAATTTTTAGAGCTTGTTGTTTAGCTATTTAAAGAATCTTGCCATAAAGAATCATAACAATGGTAGGTATAAAAAATAACAAAACACTTATCAAAACCCATACACAGTTGAGAGCACTTACTAATTCCTCCATCCCATCATCACTGACACCTGTGTAGGACACAGCTCCGCTGTACACAAGGGGCAGAATCCAGGAGATGCTGATGCATACCCCTGACACAGACACCTTGAACTTGGTGGGATAGACCAGGGGGTCAGTAACAGCAATGTACTGTCAATGAAGATGAAGGACAGGTGGAAGAGAGAAGAGTAACAAAATACCACTTCACAGGAATTGTGAAGCACACAAAATCTGGCTCCAAAGTACCAGCACCTCTCCACGGACCTGACCATGCTGAAGGGCATCACGGTCACTCTGCACAGGCCAGAGAGGTGATCAAGAAATTGGCTAGAGAATGCAGCTGCTTGAAGTGAAGAACTGAAGTAATCACCAACAAGTTTCCAAAGGTAGCCAATAAAGACCCAAAGGAGATTTAATACAAGATCTGTTCACATTCTCATGGCAGAGCTGCACGGTTTCAGGTTGGGAAAGATTGCTGGCCATGGTTCTGCAGTTGGATGCTTGCTTTGTTTCTGCTTTTCAGAAAAATGGTCTTCAATTCTGAAAATTTTAAGATAAAATAAAATAAAACTGCATACTTGAGTACTACTTTTAAAAACTGTCTCATATTTCATCCTTTTCCCATTTTGTTATGAAGAGAAACTAAAAGAATTTTTAAAACTCAGAAATACATTCTTTCTATGTTTACATAATACTTCTATATCTAAATCTCCTAGATAGTTAACCCTAAGCAAATCTACTATGATTTTTCATCAGTCCAGAAAACACATTGCCTCATAATTGAAGAAATTTAATTACTTGGTCCTTTATACCTGTGGATTTCTTCCTTACAAAGGATATGTGTGCATGCTTAGTTGCTCAGTCAATCAATTGTGTCAACTCTTAATGACCTCATGTCCTGTAGCCCACCAGGCTCCTCCAACCATGGCATTTTTCAGGCAAAAATACTGGAATGAGTTGCAATTTCCTACTCCAAGGGATCTTCTTGACCCGGGGAATGAACTCATGTCTCCTTCATCTCCAGCATTGGCAGGCAGATTCTTCACCACTGAGCCACCTGGGAAGCCCCCTTATAAAGGATAATCACATGCAACAATTGCATGTTTAGAAAGTCACATCTTGATAGACTTCCACCTTCACATCTGAGAAGTTAACACCCAGGATGCTTTAAGAAGCCAGCCAATAAACTTGGTCCATGATAAATTCCTCACAAGCAACCCCTGTAGTGTAAGGTACGACTCATGAAAGGAAACTTACTTTAGATCATTATAATTAAAAAGTTCTACAGAACACATTTCTCTAAGCCCTGTTACCTTATCAAAATCCTTACAATTTTCACAACAGAGAAATTTCTTTTAATTCAACTGTTCTGAAATAGCCTTATCCTGTATTTGACAATAATGTTACCTATTCACTATTTATAAGACTGGTTGTGCAATTTGCAGGGTTGGGCAAAAGAAAAATGTGGAGACCTTTATTCAAAAACATGAAAAATAGTGCCCTCAAAGTATCAAGCTTTTCCCCTTCTCTGCAGTTTCTCTCACCTACCAAGATGTTTGATTTTTGCTATGGAATGCCTCTCTCTCAGACATGCAGATATTAGCAGGGCAAGTGCAGTTCCTCAAAGGTGCCTGGAGATCCTGCCCTGTGACTCAGTGATCCAACCACTACCAGGCTCCCCCTCTCACCAACCGCTGAAATAATAGTCCAGGCTCAGGTTGGAGTGAGGAAGCTGAGCCAGGTATCTGCCCTTCTCCTGGGCCTGCCACCTCAACCAAAGGCAGATAGACAACCCCCTGAGATGGCAGCCTCCACATCAGGAACCACACAGTACCTAAACTGGTGAAGGAGGGGCTTGGACTCCCCGAATCTCTTAAGTAACATGCTGTGCCCTACCAGCCTGAGATGGGATGACACTTGTCATGCTTGCCCTGAGATTGCTCAATGCACACCAAACCACAACCTTCCCCGCATCATATCCAGTCCTCATATAGGACGGAGAGGGGAGTGGCAGTGCTAGTAAGTCTGGGTGAGGAAGGAGAGGCTGAACTGGGCCCAAAGAGCCAGGGGTAGGGGATCAGGTGGATGAGAATCCTTCCCATGAAAACAATTATTCAGTTAATCATCTACCAAATTCTTCTGGGGAGTACTATCATTTCTTTTCTTTCAATTCTCAAATATAACTTGATTTCTTCCCACTTTTATTTAGTAACCTTGCCTCCCCCTTTTTTGATAATATAACATACAGAATTTAAAGACTGAGAGGGTGGAGAGGTTTGGGGTGCATAATGGAAGCAAGAATCAAGGATGGTTCCAGGCTTTTAGCTTGCCAACAAGAAAGATGCGATAGGAGAAAGAGTACACTAGGGAGAAAGATGATGGGTTAAGTTGGGAGTGGTCAGAGGGACATAAAACTGAGGTTCTTTAGTGAGTGGTTTAGTCTGTAAATTTTTAGCTCAGAAAAGAAACTGCCTGATATGATCACATGAAATTCTTCAGCATCCTCGTGTTTTGAGAAGTAAATCTGATTGCCTGCTATACACCTGTCATAAAGCCTAGAATATATATCTGATACTCAATAAACATTTGTTGACCAGTTTGGAAGGTATATAGTGAAAGCAGAAGAAACTGGATGTGCACCAACTTCAAAGTTATGCCTACAAACAAATACAGATGAGAGAAGATGAAAAAGTGGTCCCACAGACTCCCATGGGATGAAAGTGGTTCGTGAAGGAGAGAATACCAGGAGTGTCAAAGGTTAGTGACGGGTCAGGTTAAATAAAAACTGAGAATTGTTTGTTGTCATTAAAAACTGGATCACTGCTGAACATGATTCTACCTCTTCTGGTGGAATATTAGAGATAGACTCCAAATTGCAGTGGATTGAGAATTAACGGGAATGAATAGGGAAGACAAAGACACCATGAGCAACGGCTGATATTTTCATGTTAATTATAAAGAAGAAAAGAGACATGAATTTCTATTGGGAAACATAGGTTCAGAGAATGCCATGTTGCTATTTAGATTCTGTTTTGATTTGATTCATGTTTATTTTGTTTGGGGATGCTAAAGTAGCTAATGAGGAATACGAGACCAAAGACTGAGCTCTGATCAGAAAAGTTTTACTGCCAAGCCGGGCGCAAACAAGCACAGATCTAGTCCCTGGGAGACTAGAGTCAAGGGAGCAGAAATAGAGTTTTCTGAAAGCCAAGGGGCCATGAACTACCAATAATTAAGAAAGCAAAGTTTCTGAGTGCTGCTGATAGGGTAATGGAACATGGGTTCACTTGTTAGATAAGCACCAGCCTGGTTGGACCAGTACTCTTGCCTGGAAAATCCCATGGACGGAGGAGCCTGGTAGGCTGTAGTCCATGGGGTCACTAAGAGTCAGACACGACTGAGCAACTTCACTTTCACTTTTCACTTTCATGCATCAGACAAGGAAATGGCAACCCGCTCCAGTGTTCTTGCCTGGAGAATCTTGGGGATGGTGGAGCCTGGTGGGCTGCCGTCTATGGGGTCGCACAGAGTCAGACATGAATGAAGCAACCTAGCAGCAACAGCAGCAGCAGCAGCAGAAGCCTGGTTGGAAATGTCTGCAAACCTACAAGGAGTGCTTGACTCAGGATTTGGGCCTTGTACTAGATTCCTATTGTTGCTATAAGAAATCACCACAAATTTAGTGGTTTACAGCAACACAAGTTTATTATCTTATAGTTTCAGAGGCTAGAAATTTAATGGGTCTCATTGGACTAAAACCAGGCATTGACAGTGCTGTCATCCAACTGGAAGCTCTACAGGAGAATCTGTCTCTTGTCTTTCCTGACTTCTAGAGGTCAATTGAGGAGCTTCCGTGGTGGCTCAGATGGGAAAGAATCTGCCTGCAATGCAGGAAGCCTGGGTTCAATCCCTGGGTCAAGAAGATCCGCTGGAGAAGGGAATGGCAACCCACTCTAGTATTCTTGCTTTGAGAATTCCATGGATAGAGGAACTTCGGAGCTACATACAGTCCAGTCCATGGAGTCAAAAACAATTGGACACGACTAACTGTTGTGGCCTCTAGAGGTCACCTGCATTCCTTAGCCTGTAGTCCCTTTCACCAAACAGGATGTTACTGCTGCTGCTGCTGCTAAGTCGCTTCAGTCATGTCCGACTCTGTGCGACCCCATAGACGGCAGCCCACCAGGCTCCTCCCTTCCCTGGGATTCTCCAGGCAAGAACACTGGAGTGGGTTGCCATTTCCTTCTCCAATGCATGAAAGTGAAAAGTGAAAGTGAAGTCACTCAGTCATGTCGGAGTCTTTGCAACCCCATGGACTGCAGCCTACCAGGCTCCTCCGTCCATGGGATTTTCCAGGAAAGAGGACTGGAGTGGGGTGCCATTGCCTTCTCTACCAAACAGGTTAGCATCTTCAAATCTCTGACTCTGACACTTCCCTCATCTCCCTTTTTCATTTTTAATGACCCTTGTGATTACATTGAGCTCATCTGGATAGTCAAAAATAATCTTGCCATCTCAAAATCCTTAACCACATCTACAAAGTCCACTTATCCACACAAGGGCCTTGTCCAGTTCACTTCAGAGATTAAGCTATCACTTTGCAACAGCAAATAAGTGATTAAGTCAAGTCAAGTGGAGGCAACTGCAAAAGCCGACATCCACAGGTTCTGAGGATTAGTATTAATACATTAAAAATCCCTTGATGGAATTGAGAGAGTCATTTCCTAGGCAGGTTGATAGGAAATCTAGGGGTCCCCAAGGAGAGAGGGGTCTGGAATTCTCAAGGAGGAAGAAAGGACAAACTTTTCACAGTCTTTGTAGACCAGGACCTGGGGACTGGAGTCGATGAAAATGAGAGGGTAACAGGCAGGAAGGCCAGGGGTCTCCAAATGGAGGAAATAGCCTGCAAGTGTCAGACATTTTTATCTCTCTTAAGCCGCAGGAGGAAACAAACTAGCAATATTTGTTCCTTCTCTATACAAATTTAAAGGGAGGTTTCTCTTAAAATACTGTGTTGCCATAATGACAGCTGGTTTATTCTTGAGCCTAGAGATATCCAATGCCTTTTTCTTATGTAAATGTCCATCTTAAGCTATGCTAATGTACTATGCCTTTACCCCAAACTCTGTCTCCAAGTCGGTTCCGCCTCTTGGCCCAGAACCTACTTGACAAACCAGTATGTTATACTCAGATATTGTTCCCCTAATCTATGTAAATGAAACCATTTGTATGGTGGTCTGCCCTTCTTCAAGATTCAAATTAATCATTTTATGGCCCAGGATAAACCATTTGGTGCCAAGATTATCCCAAAATGCATCTTATGGGTGAGGGGCCTGGTGCCATTCTGAATTTTAAGACATTCCTTTCTTTCATTAACAGACTGCTAGTGACTATATAACATCCAGCTAAAGACTAGCAGGGGGGTACTCTTCTGCCCCCTTCTGATGCCTATGTCAGAAGCTTTCTCTATCTCCTTTATACTTTAATAAAACTTTATTACACAAAAGCTCTGAGCGATCAAGCCTCGTCTCTGGCCCCAGATTGAATTCTTCTCCTCTGGGGGCCAAGAATCCCGGTGTATTCACGTGATTCAACAACAACCTTTCAGAATCCCTGTAGTGCAAGGTGTGAACTTGGAAGGTTATTTTCAGGAGTGATTATTAAGAGAGTTATTCTACAAAACAGTCTTCACATTAAGTTAGATTATCATTATGTTTATTTGGCCAAAGACTTTTTTTTCTTCTTAGACTTGAGCTTTTTCTCTATTCACAGTCCTGCTGTGGCCACATTACTGGATTTTTTGTTACAAAGATATGACAGGTTACAAGCAGTGAGAATCAATCCTTGGCTTTTTTTTCTCCAGTTAAGAATCATTTTTGTATCTGAACTGGATACCAACAAACAGAAAATGAAACACACATTGAGAGCAACTTGAGAAGGATGAATTACATTACAGGAAAGCATTAAAAATGCCATGGTATTTAGACACACCCTCCTTTCTGAGCTTCTACAACTATCACTACTGGTAGAGAAAAGATCATTCTCTGTTCAGGATGTTGTCACTGGGAGAAGATTGCAGTGTCTCTCCATCCACGTGAGAAATGTGTGTAAATCCTCTGAATACTGCTGCTGTGAGATTCTGAATACTGCTTCTGTGAGACAAAAGACTTCACATTCCCATCTGTAGTGGGCTCAATGCTGTACCTCACCCCCACAAAGAATATGTCCACGTTCTAACCCCCAGAGCCAGATCTTCTTTGGAAAAGATGCCTTCATGAGTTTAATAAGATGAGATCATCCTGTACTACATGGATGGGCACTAAATCCAAGAGCAGTGTTCTCAGACAAAATTTGAGAAATAGAAGAGAGAAGATGGCTTTGTGAAGATGGAGCCAGAGATTGGAACGATGCTGCTACAAGCCAAGGAATGCTTGGAGCCGTCACAAGCGGGAAGAGACAGAGAATGACTCTACCCAGAGCCGTGGGAGGGGAGCATGGTCCTGTCAGTGTTCTGTCAAGACCTGTAAAATCAGAGGTTTGGATTTCAGACCTCTAGTCTACAGGACTATGAGAGAATACATTTCTGGAGAGAATAAAGCCAGTAAGATTGTGGTCATTTGTTACAGCAGTCCTAGAAAAGAAAACACTCTCCTGGGTACTTTCCATTTCAGTGGTAGAATGGTTGGTGAAGAAATTTCAGCAAAAAATCAAGGAATGAAAATCAACACAATCGTTAAAAAAACCAGATTTCAGAGCTTTGAAAGCAAATTGTAAATAATGTGAGCTTCTATCGTCAGCCATTTAGCAGTCATCAGCCTTATATTGTAGGTATAATTCAACTCATTTTAAAAATAAAGTACACTAATAACCCTGTATTCGAGACAGCAAAAGAGACACTGATGTATAGAACAGTCTTTTGGACTCTGTGGGAGAGGGAGAGGGTGGCATGATTTGGGAGAATGGCATTGTAATATGTATAACATCATATTTGAAACGAGTCGCCAGTCCAGGTTTGATGCAGGATACTGGATGCTTGGGGCTGGTGCACTGGGATGACCCAGAGGGATGGTATGGGGAGGGAGGAGGAAGGAGGGTTCCGGATGGGGAACACATGTGTACCTGTGGCAGATTCATTTTGATATGTGGCAAAACCAATACAATATTGTAAAATAAAATAAAATAAAATTGTTTTAAAAATTAAAAAAAAGTTGATCGCCATAGTTGTTTTAACAGAGAATTTAATAAAAGGAATTAATTAAACTAGTAAAAAAAAAAAAAAAAGAAGAGTTCTAGGTTCAATCCATGGGGCTTCCCTGGTAGCTCAGCTGGTAAAGAACCTGCCTGCATGCAGGAGACCATGATTCTATCCCTGGGTCAGGAAGATCTCTTGGAGAAGGGATAGGCTTACTCCAGTATTCTTGGGCTTTCCCTGGTGGCTCAGATGGTAAAGAATCTGCCTGCAATGTGGGAGACCTGGGTTTGATCCCTGGATTGGGAAGATCCCCTGGAGAATGGAACGGCTACTCATGCCAGTATTCTTGCTTGGAGAATTCCATGGACAGAGGAGCCTGGCAGGCTACAGTCCATGGGGATGCAGAGTCTGACACGACTGAGCGAATTTCCCTTTCACTTCAGTTTCAGGTTCAAAACAAAATTGTGTGGAAGGTACAGAAATTTCCCCTGTGCAGCCTACCCCCATGGAAGCACGTCCTCCCCCACTTCAATATCCAGCCAAGTTTGAAACTAGACAAGTTAATTTTAGTGACAGAGACGAAAGAGGAATTCAGGTTCAGTCCAAACCCCATGCTCGTTTCATTCTCCTCACTATGCTGAATGTCAGAACCACCTCCACCAATAAGTCAGTCAAGGCCAGAGAGGTGATGAGGAACTTAGTTAGAGTGTACAGCTGTTTGAGATGAGACCAGTGAGTACAGCTCCTTATACTGTGGAGAGCTTTATTATCAATTGCATTATTATTGGAAGAGAACTTCTGTAATTTTTCTCTCATTGTGTGTGATTTCTATTCTTTTTGTCATTTCTAAAAAGTAAGAGCTACAATACATGTGTTTGGTATAAGCTATATGGGGAAACCATCTTCTAAGCCAGAAAGACAGTGTCCCTAGAGAATGATTGTAAAGAGCTTTGAATCAGAAAATGCCTGAATATGCGATCTTGGAAAACTTACCTGAACTTTCCTGGCATCAGATTGCTCAGCTCTGACTTGGGAGTAATAATATCCACCATAAAGAGTTGTGTGACTAGAGGTAAGGTAGGAAAGTATTTAACTTATGCTTAAACTGAATTACTATGTTATATTACCAACAACATAGAATAGTACAGGTTAGTATAGTATACAAGAGTTAGAAATATAATAAGCATTCAGTTCAGTTCAGTCGCTCAGTCATGCCCAACTCTGCAATCCCATGAATTGCAGCCCGTCAGGCCTCCCTGTCCATTACCAACTCCCGGAGTTCACACAAACTCACATCCGTCGAGTCAGTGATGCCATCCAGCCATCTCATCCTCTGTCTTCTCCTTCTCCTGTCCGCAATCCCTCCCAGCATCAGAGTCTTTTCCAATGAGTCAACTCTTCGCATGAGGTGGCAAAAGTACTGGAGTTTCAGCTTTAGCATCATTCCTTCCAAAGAAATCCCAGGGCTGATCTCCTTCAGAATGGAATAGTTGGATCTCCTTGCAGTCCAAGGGACTCTCAAGAGTCTTCTCCAACACCACAGTTCAAAAGCATCAATTCTTCAGCACTCAGCCTTCTTCACAGTCCAACTCTCACATCCATACATGACCACAGGAAAAACCATAGCCTTGACTAGTCGGAACTTTGTTGGCAAAGTAATGTCTCTGCTTTTCAATATGCTATCTAGGTTGGACATAACATTCCTTCCAAGGAGTAAGCGTTAACAAAAATAATAAAACAAGTGTGGGATCTTTACTTCCAATTTACAACTTCACTTCTAAGGACTGAGTAGAATGATGGTGCTGACATTTAACGTGGGTGAGGAGAATAGTAATGAATTCCAGCAAGCAAAACGTGAAAGGTGACTTGCATTTGGCATTCTAGAGCAAGTGAGCCTGAAAGGCTGGTGTTGGTGATGATATAACTAAACTGGAGGGATTTCAGGTTTTAGTACAAGTCCACATTCTAAAATTCTAAAATTGATAACACTGTAAGTTTATGTCTAATTAATTTGGTGACAAACACTGACATAAGGCTATTTCTAATGTTTATTTTTTAATCAGTCTATCTGAATATTCATGCAGATATATCAATATTGTGTTGAATATCTGATTATTGGGGCAGAAATAATATGTTGATGACAAATGCTTCACACACTTCATTGGTTTACTCCAAATATTTAATGGATGTGCCTTTTAAATGAAAAAGAAAAAAAAAATTGATTACTTACAAGTCCTGGGAGTTTTAGATAAAAGATTGTAGCTGGTAAATGACAAGTCCTAAGTAAGGACAGAGGCAGATTGCAGGTGATATCCTAGAAGGAGAGAATTTCTAGAAACTGTTAGAGGCAGATTAGCACTTGGTCAAGAGCGTGGACTCTGGGGTCTTCCAGTGATTGTTCAGTGTGAGGAATTTGCCTGCCAGTGCAGGGACGCAGTTTCCATCCCTGATCCAGGAAGATCCCACAAACCTAGGAGCCACTGAGCCCATGTGCCACACTATTGAGCCTGTGCTCTAGACCGTGGGAACTACAACTACTGAGCTCCTGCCATGCAACTACTGAGGCTCCCGAATCTAAAGCCCGTGTTCCTTAAAACAGAAGACACCGCAATGAGAAGCCCTCGAACCACAGGAGAGTAGCCCCCTCTTGCTACAACTAGAGACAAGCCCACACAGCAGGGAAGACCCAGCAGAGCCTAAAATAAATAAATAAATAAAACTGTGTTTTTAAAAAGGCATGGACTCTGGATCCAGTTGCCTAGGGTTGAATCCAGGCTCTCCCCAACTTTGTAACTGACCGAGGACTCGATTTTTCAGCTGTGAAACGGGGATAATAATATTCCCTTCAAAGAAGGTTATTATGACAACTGTTGGGGTTACTAATTCTAAAGCACATGATATAGTGCTTAACTAACACATGTTTACACTTAAAATGTTTAAGATCTATTATGTTGAGAGTAGTTCTGGAGAGAACGACAGAGTGCTGGGTATTAACATTAAGATGCAAGAAGGAAGAAGGACCCTGTGCCAGCTGACAGTATTAGAGAGAGGCAAGACTGGTACAATCTGATGACCTTGAGGGTTTGAGGGAAGATGGAGTGTGAGTGCTCCACCACCACGAGGAACATGGAAGATGCCCCCTCATTGCTCTGCTACTGGAAAGCAAAGTCCTCAGGTGACAACCAGGTTCCTAAATGGTGCAGAGAACCTACATAGAAGAAAACGTGTTTGTAAAGTTATTTCTCAATATTTATTCATTTCAATATTGTCTTTTCATCTTAATTCAGTTATATTGAAAAGCCAGTCTGGGAATCAGTGCTGATCTATGGCCAACTCCTCATCGATCAGAGGAAAAGGAGAAAAATAAGAGCAAAGAGATGTGTGTCTCATATTGTTTGTTCAATTTATAGAACTGCCATTTATTTTTAAATGATGTATTTCCTATAGTATTAATATCAAAACATGGTAAAGAATTCACCTACAATGCAGGAGACCCAGGTTCGATGTCTGGGTCGGGAAAATCCCCTGGAGAAGAAAATGGCAACCCACTCCAGGATTCTTGCCTGGAGAATTCCATGGACAGAGTAACCTAGCAGGTTACAGTCTATAGGGTCAAAAAGAGTCATTCATGACTGAGCAAAAAAAACCATACTTCTCTTTTATGAAATTTTGCCAAAACATAAAATTGTCCCTGCAGCTGATGCTGCTGTTTGTGAAGTACTTAGCTGGCAAAGTTATTCTTTGGCAAGCATCTGTGGTTTCCTTGGATTTTTTTCACCAATTTTATTGTTTCTGAAACCCAAGTTTCCAGGAACCATTAGTCTTCTCAATACCAAAGGTGGTATTTTAGCAGGTAAGCCTTTTAGAGCCTTAAAATAAACCAGGGCATCCTTTGATCAATTCCAAATATTTAAAATAGTAAAATTTCTTCCAATAGACGTATATGTCCAAGAAATCAACCACATAGAAAAAGCAATATCTAATGTCTGCTATGAAAAGAAAAGAGTCGTCTTGCATTTTTCTACATTTTCTTTTTTTGCTACCTTCAAAACTTATTAGAGGAACCTAGGTTATTTGCTGCTCTCATATTTGGCCAGTTAAGGACAACTAGCCTTGTGCTGAGATGAGGTAAAAATTAGAGGCTCTTCCTGAACCCTCTAAAATTCTTGCAGTATCTGACTCTTCCTTTTATGCTCATACATCTTGAGAAAGTGATCTGCCTCAAATAAAGATAAGATTAGACAATAATCATATTTCTCAGAGGCAGTAATCATATTTCTCATTCTATCCTTCTAATACCAAGGACAGAATTTGGAGGCAAATTTTGGTTATCTTGCATTATCCAAAGTTTTCAGTCCCTATTTGCAGATTTTGAAGCTCTCAGGCATTCTTAAAAATCCATTCAATAAACTCTGTCCCCAATGACTGATAGTGATGATGACCTCAGCACCACTCCTTTCTTCTACATCTAATTTATTTATACAAGTAATAGATTAACTTCTTGGCTTGCTGCATACAAAAGTGCTGCAGAGCCTTGGATGTATTTGGAACAAGACACCCTGAAGATGGAAATAGGCAGTTATTGCAATGATGTAATTAATCCACTTAGGCCTCAGGTTGTGGATTTCATAAATACTATGTCTCTCACATATATGTATTATTATTAAAGTGCATGCTTATTTTTATTAATAAAATATGCATTTATGTAAAAGCATTATTGAATTCATAATTATTTTTGTCCAACATGTATTTTTCTTAATTGGTTGATACTAAAAGTGTAGCACTACTTTTTTTTAAATTTTATATTAAAAAATTATTGAAATGGAGTGTTCAGAAATAGAAAGTTATAGAACAAAAAAACACTACAATATTGTAAAGTAATTAGCCTCCAATTAAAATAAATTAATTAAAAAAAAGAAAGTTATAGAACAATTGCTGTCATTTGACTCAGTGTTGGTTGAGATTAGAGCAAATTTATCAGTTGGCATCAAGGTTGTGAATAATCCATCAATAACACATTGCAAAGACAAAAAAGACCATCATTAATATATAGGTTCTCTTGCAGAACTGTCAGTGTCACTCATTGGTCACCACTGTAACAACATTTCTTCTTTTGTTACTGATGTAATTGATGCTTACCTGAATTTCACAGATCCCCATGTTTACAACCTTTGAAGCTGCTGTTGATTTTTCTTCAGCTCTAATGCTCTTCATTTATGTTTTTACTCTTCATTTTTGACACATTCCAACCTATTTAAGTATCAGTCTTGGAGAATGACTCTTCAGTATTACATCTGCACTTGAAAAAAAAGCAGAAACACACTAGTCATAGTAATTAAAAAGTCAAAAGTGAGTTTTAAAGACAGCTGTCCTTTGACATGCAAGAAATTTATTTTGATTGCTATATTTTAAACTTGTTTATCACAGAACCTTAGCAATACTCTTTAGATATTTTCATTTAGACATTTAGATATTCTGTCTAATAGGCTTTAGACAGATTTATTATACTTTGTATATCAAGTAATCTGATGTTTACTAACAATACTAAATAGCTGTGTACTTTTTACTTGTTATTTTTTCACCTTATTTCAATACCTAGTACAGTTCCTTGCTCTTTGTAAGCATCTAAGGCTATTTTTAAGCAAATAATGACTTTATTTTCATCCACCAAATAATTGTATACTGCTTTTTTGCATTAAAAATCTGCCTCCTTTTGAAACAGACATAGAGAATAAACTTATGGACATGGGGAGAGGGGATGAGAGGCTAAGATGTATGGAAAGAGTAACATGGAAACTTATATTACCATATGCAAAATAGATAGCCAATGGGAAATTGCTGTATGGCTCAGGAAACTTAAACAGGGGCTCTGTATCAATCTAGAGGGGTGGGATGGGGCTGGAGAAGGGAGGGAGGTTCAAAAGGGTATGTATACCTATGGCTGATTCATGTTGAGGTTTGACAGAGAACAAAATTCTGTAAAGCAATTACCCTTCAATAAAAAAATAAATTGAAAAAATCTGTCTCCGTTTACATTTGGCTTTCTGAAGTAGAAGATTGTTAGTAATCAAATGTAGGAAAAATCCAGATTTGGCTATTGATAGTGTTTGTCTAATCCCCAAATTTTATATTTAATGAGAAAAATGCTAGAACACATATACTTCCATAATACAGAGTGGAAATGGACATTCATGGGGTGATATCTCAGAGATTTATTATCTGGATTATGAATGTCTAGTAGTTTTTAGAAACATGTGCCTTCTTTTATCTGTAAAATCTACATATACTACAGGGTCCAGAGTGAGATTTTAAAGCCAGGTTCTCTGGTTTGAAACCCATCCCTACCATTTTCTAGCTTCAATCTTGGTTAAGTCATTACCCTTTTGTATATCTTAGTTGCTTACCTATAAAATGAAAATGATAACAGGTGTTCTCATTGAGGTCTTGTGTAAAAATTAGGATGATTTAAACAAATCTGTAGGTGCTGGAGATCAAAGAGCCAGTACACAAACTACTATCGCATCGGAATTGTTGTTCCAATTTCATAAATTTTATCAGTGGAAAGAATTGTATTAGGATGTTTTATTTGAGACACTTTCAGAACATGCCTTTGTAAGATTGATTAGCTAAAGTCATACAATCAAGCATTTTAACCAAAAAGACTTCTTGGCTATTGTACACAGTGATGGGAAATAACATAATGTCTTATAATAAATTTCAAAAAACCAATAGCATTTCTCAGAAATAAAAAAGTGTAGACTATATTCCCAGGTATTACATAGCAACTGACATTTATATTTTATTCTGTCCACAGACACAACAGTTTCAAGGTATGTACTCAATTATATCTAATGGCAAAGTGTGATCTTTCATCAGGTTCTAAGGACAATACAAAGCTAAGCAGAATAGACAATTTTAAAGAGAAGAATAGATAAGGTTTCTGCTATAACTCATCTTTGTTAATTTATGAGGCAGGTAAAATCTACTTTGGAGTCTCCCATTTGCCCTGTCTTTACGTCCTACCGTCTCCTAGGAACCCCGTCTCCTTCCTATGAGCTGCTAAACAGTAACTACTGCTGAATGAAAGCATGAAAATGAAACATACCATTCTCACACAGCTTCCCCTGTGAGGTGGCAGTGGTTGAAGGCACAAGAGAAATTTTAGGGGGCATCCAGAGACAAGTACTTCGTAAAAAGGATAAAGGGCTAAGAGTGACGTTTCAAGAAGGGAAGATTTATTCAGTTGGGAAAACTTCCTGGTGTCCCTCAGTTAGTCCAAATTAAAGGTCCTCTTATTGAGAAGAGTTCCTTCTCCATTTCCATGCAAAATCAATGTTGAGCAAGTCTTATAATAAACCTGCTGTCCAGCTTTTTTTTCTATCCACATACTAGCCTGAGTCTGCTGGCTAAATATTGTTGCCCACCTGGCCCAAGTATTAAATAGTTTTCCCAGTAGTCATGTACGGATGTGAGAGTTGGACCATAAAGAAAGCTGAGTGTCGAAAAATTGATGCTTTTTTAAAAAAATTAATTTATCTTTTATTGAAGGATAATTGCTTTACAGAATTTTTCTTTTTTTTTTTTAGTTTTTATGTCAATTTTATTTTATTTTTTAAATCAATTTTATTGGAGTATAGTTGATGTACAATTGGTTTTTGCTGTTTAGCAAAGTGAGCAGTAATACACACTCACATATGTGTGTATATATATATATATATATATATATATATATATATATACTTTTTTTAAAGATTCTATTCCCATATAGGTTATTACAAAGTATTGAGTAGAGTCCCCTGTGCTCTACAGTAGGTTCTTATTAGTTACCTATTTTACATACAGTTGTGTGTATATATCAATCCCAGTCTTCCAATTAATCCCTCCCCCCTTTTCCCCTTGGCTTCCCAGGTGGCACTAGTGGTAGAGACTCCACCTGCCAATGCAGGAAATGCAGACATGCGGGTTTGATCTCTGGTTTGGGAAGATCCCCTGGAGTAGGAAACAGCAACCTGCTCCAGTATTCCTTCCCTGGAACATTCCATGGACAGTTGCAGCCTGGTGGGTTAGAGTCCATGGGGTTGCAAAGAGTGAACACCACTGAGCACACACATGCGCGCACGCATAATTTCCCCCTTGGTAACCATAAGTTTGTTTTCCATATCTGTGACTTATTTCTGTTTTGTAAATAGGTTCATTTGTACCGCTTTTTCGATTTCAAACCTCAACATGAACAGTGATGTTGGAGAAGACTCTTGAGTGTCACTTGAACTGCAAGAAATCAATCCTAAAAGAATCCTGAAAGAAATCCTAAAAGAAATCATTGAAACATGTATAATATCATGTATGAAACGAGTCGCCAGTCCACGTTCGATGCACGATACCTGATGCTTGGGGCTGGTGCAATGGGACAACCCAGAGGGATGGTATGGGGAGGCAGGAGGGAGGAGGGTTCAGGATGGGGAACACATGTATACCTGTGGCAGATTCATTTTGATATTTGGCAAAACCATACAATATTGTAAAGTTTAAAAATAAAATAAAATTAAAAAAAAAAAAGACATCAGTACTGAATGTTCATTGGAAGGACTGGTGCTGAAGCTGAACTGCCAAAACTTTGGCCACCTGATGTGAAGAACTGACTCGTTGGAAAAGACCCTGATGCTGGGAAAGATTGAAGGCAAGAGGAGAAGGGGACAACAGAGGATGAGATGGTTGGATGGCATCACTGACTTAATGGACATGAGTTTGAGCAAACTCCAGGAGGTGGTGGTGGACAGGGAGGCCTGGCATGCTACAGTCCATGGGATTGCAAGTGCTGCAGTCCATGGGGTTGCCAAGAGTCAAAAAGGACTGAGCAACTGAACTGAAGTGAACTGAAATGGGAAATGGGGAACTGATGTGAACATTTCAAGGGATGGTTGTCAAGTACTTAAGAAACACAGTTGTGGGTGGCAAAATAGACAAGAGGCTACTAAAATAATTTGTGTCTCATAGGAGGAGAGGAAGAACTTACAATAGCAGAGGTAAGTTGAGTTCAATTCTGTGGCTCAGTTGTGTCCAACACTTTGTGACCCCTTGGACTGCAGCAGGCCAGGCCTCCCTGTCCATCACCAACTCCCGGAGTTCACTCAAACTCATTCCCATCGAGTCCCTGATGCCATCCAACCATCTTGTCCTCTGTCATCCTCTTCTCCTCCTGTTCCCAGTCCCTCCCAGCATCAGGGTCTTTTCCATTGAGTCAGTTCTTTGCATCGGATGGCCAAAGTATTGGAGTTTAAACCTCAGCATCAGTCTTTCCAATGAAGATTCAGTACTCATTTCGTTTAGAATGGACTGGTTGGATCTCCTTGCAGTCCAAGGGACTCTCAAGAGTCTTTTCCAACACCACAATTCAAAAGCATCAATTCTTTGGCATTCAACTTTCTTTATAGTCCAACTCTCACATCTGTACATGACTACTGGAAAAACCATAGCTTTGACTAGACAAAGCTTTGTTGGAAAAGTAATGTCTCTGCTTTTTAATATGCTGTCTAGGTTGGTCATAATTTCTTCCAAGGAGCAAACGTCTTTTAATTTCATGTTTGCAGTCACCATCTGCAGTCATTTTGGAGCCCCTCAAAACAAAGTCTGCCACTTTTCCCACTATTTCCCCATCTGTTTCCCATGAAATGATGGGACCAGATGCCATGATCTTAGTTTTCTGAATGCTGAGCTTTAAGCCAACTTTTTCACTCTCCTCTTTCACTTATATCAAGAGGCTCTTTAGTTCTTCTTCATTTTCAGGCATAAGAGTAGTGTCACCCGCACATCTGAGGTTATTGATATTTCTCCCAGCAATCTTGATTCTGGCTTGTGCTTCAGCCAGCACAGCATTTCTCATGATGTACTCTGCATATGTTGGCAATTTGACCTCTGGTTCCTCTTCAAGAGAATACCAGAAAAACATCTATTTTGCTTTATTGACTATCATTTCAGTCGCTCAGTCGTGTCTGAGTCTTTGCAACCCCATGAATCACAGCACACCAGGCCTCCCCGTCCATCACCAACTCCTGGAGTTCACTCAGACTCACGTCCATCGAGTCTGTGATGCCATCCAGCCATCTCATCCTCTGTCTTCTTCTTCTCCTGTCCGCAATCCCTCCCAGCATCAGAGTCTTTTCCAATGAGTCAACTCTTTGCATGAGGTGGCAAAAGTACTGGAGTTTCAGCTTTAGCATCATTCCTTCCAAAGAAATCCCAGGGCTGATCTCCTTCAGAATGGACTGGTTGGATCTCCTTGCAGTCCAAGGGACTCTCAAGAGTCTTCTCCAACACCACAGTTCAAAAGCATAAATTCTTTGGCACTCAGCCTTCTTCACAGTCCAACTCTCACATCCATACATGACCACTGGAAAAACCATAGCCTTGACTAGTCAGACCTTTGTTGGCCAAGTAATGTCTGCTTTTTAATATGCTATGTAGGTTGCTCATAACTTTCCTTCCAAGGAGTAAGCGTCTCTTAATTTCATGGCTGCAGTCATTATCTGTAGTGATTTTGGAGCCCCCCAAAAATAAAGTCTGACACTGTTTCCCCATCTATTTCCCATGAAGTGATGGGACAGAATGCCATGATCTTTGTTTTCTGAATGTTTAGCTTTAAGCCAACTTTTTCACTCTCCTCTTTCATTTTCATCAAGAGGCTTTTGAGTTCCTCTTCACTTTCTGCCATAAGGGTGGTGACATCTGCATATCTGAGGTTATTGATATTTCTCCCAGCAATCTTGATTCCAGCTTGTGTTTCTTCCAGGCCAGCGTTTCTCATGATGTATTCTGCATATAAATTAAATAAGCAGGGTGACAATATACAGCCTTGACGTACTCCTTTTCCTATTTGGAACCAGTCTGTTGTTCCATGTCCAGTTCTAACTGTTGCTTCCTGACCTGGATACAGGTTTCTCAAGAGGCAGGTCAGGTGGTCTGGTATTCCCATCTCTTTCAGAATTTCCCACAGTTTATTGTGATCCACACAGTCAAAGGCTTGGCATAGTCAAGAAGGCAGAAATAGATGTTTTTCTGGAACTCTCTTGCTTTTTCCATGATCCAGCAGATGTTGGCAATTTGATCTCTGGTTCCTCTGCATTTTCTAAAACCAGCTTGAACATCAGGAAGTTCACAGTTCACATTGCAGAAGCCTGGCTTGGAGAATTTTGAGCATTACTTTACTAGCGTTTGAGATGAGTGCAATTGTGCAGTAGTTTGAGCATTCTTTGGCATTGCCTTTCTTTGGGATTGGAATGAAAACTGACCTTTTCCAGTCCTGTAGCCACTGCTGAGTTTTCCAAATTTGTTGACATATTGAGTGCAGCACTTTCACAGCACCATCTTTCAGGATTTGAAATAGCTCAACTGGAATTCTATCACCTCCACTAGCTTTGTTTGTAGTAATGCTTTCCAGGCCCACTTGACTTCACATTCCAGGATGTCTGGCTCTAGGTCAGTGATCACACCATCATGATTATCTGGGTCGTGACGATCTTTTTTGTACAGTTCTTCTGTGTATTCTTGCCACCTCTTCTTGATATCATCTGCTTCTGTTATGTGCATACCATTTCTGTCCTTTATCGAGCCCATCTTTGCATGAAATATTCCCTTGGTATCTCTAACTTTATTGAAGAGATCTCTAGTCTTTCCCATTCTGTTGTTTTCCTCTATTTCTTTGCATTGATCACTGAGGAAGACTTTCTTATCTCTTCTTGCTATTCTTTGGAACTCTGCATTCAGATGCTTATCTTTCCTTTTCTCCTTTGCTTTTCACTTTTCTTTTCACAGCTATTTGTAAGGCCTCCCCAGACAACCATTTTGCTTTTTTGCATTTCTTTTCCATGGGGATGGTCTTGATCCCTGTCTCCTGTACAATGTCACGAACCTCATTCCATAGTTCATCAGGCACTATATCTATCAGATCTAGTCCCTTAAATCTATTTCTCACTTCCACTGTATAATCATAAGGGATTTGATTTAGGTCATATGTCAAAGCCTTTGACTGTGTGGATCACAATAAATGGTGGAAAATTCTTCAAGAGATGGGAATACCAGACCACCTGACCTGCCTCTTGAGAAACCTATATGCAGGTCAGGAAGCAACAGTTAGAACTGGACATGGAACAATAGACTGGTTCCAAATAGGAAAAAGAGTATGTCAAGGTATATATTGTCACCATGCTTATTTAACTTATATGCAGAGTACATCATGAGAAACACTGGGCTGGAGGAAGCAGAAGCTGGAATCAAGATTGCCGGGAGGAATATCAATAATCTCAGATATGCAGATAACACCACCCTTATGGCAGAAAGTGAAGAGGAACTCAAAAGCCTCTTGATGAAAGTGAAAGAGGAGAGTGAAAAAGTTGGCTTAAAGCTCAACATTCAGATAACTAAGATCATGGCATCCTGTCCCATCACTTCATGGGAAATAGATGGGGAACAGTGGAAACAATGTCAGACTTTATTTTTTGAGGCTCCAAAATCACTGCAGATAGTGACTGCACCATGAAATTAAAAGACGCTTACTCCTTGGAAGAAAAGCTATGACCAACCTAGATAGCATGTTCAAAAGCAGAGACATTACTTTGCCAACAAAGGTCTGTCTAGTCAAGGCTATGGTTTTTCCTGTGGTCATGCGTGGATGTGAGAGTTGGACTGTGAATAAAACTGAGCGCAGAAGAATTGATGCTTTTGAATTGTAGTGTTTGAGAAGACTCTTGAGAGTCCCTTGGACTGCAAGATGATCCAACCAGTCCATTCTATAGGAGATCAGCCCTGGGTGTTCTTTGGAAGGACTGATGCTAAAGCATAAAACTCCAGTACTTTGGCCACCTCATGCGAAGAGTTGACTCATTGGCGGGATTTGGCTCAGTAGGAGAAGGGGATGACAGAGGATGAGATGGCTGGACAGCATCACCAACTTGATGGACGTGAGTTTGAGTGAACTCTGGGAGTTGGTGATGGATAGGGATACCTGGCATGGTGCGATTCAAAGTGTCCAAAGAGTCGGACACGACTGACCGACTGAACTGAACTTAACTGTACTCTGCATATAAGTTAAATAAGCAAGGTGACAATATACAGCCTTGATATACTCTTTTCCCAATTTGGAACCAGTCTGCTGTTCCATGTCCAGTTCTTACTGTTGCTTGTTGACCTGCATACAGATTTCTCATGAGGCAGATCAGGTGATCTGGTATTCCCATCTCTCGAAGAATTTTTCACAATTTGTTTTGATCCACATAGTCAAAGGCTTTGGTGTAGTCAATAAAGAAGTAGATGTTTCTGGAACTCTCTTGCTTTTTCAATGATTTCCAACAGATGTTGGCAATTTGATCTCTGGTTCCTCTGCCTTTTCTAAAACCAGCTTAAACATCTGGAACTTTGGTTCACATATGTTGAAATCTGGCTTGGAGAATTTTGAGCATTAGTTTACTAGTGTGTGAGATGAGTGCAATTGTGTGATAGTTTGAGCATTCTTCGGCATTGCTTTTTTGGGGACTGGAATGAAAAGTGACTTTTTCCAGTCCTGTGGCCACTGCTGAGTTTTCCAAATTTGCTGGCGTTATTGAGTGCAGCACTTGAACAGCATCATCTTTTAGGATTTGAAGTAGCTCAACTGGAATTCCACCACCTCCACTAGATTCGTTCATAGTGATGCTTTATAAAGCCCACTTGACTTTGCATTCCAGGATGTCTGGCTCTAGGTGAATGATCACACCGTCCTGATTATCTGGGTTGTGAGATCTTTTTTGTATGCTTACTGAGTAGCAGATATATCCTAAGCTTTATGGCAGGTGTATAGCAGGCTGTCACGTATACTCCTATGCCCATAAAAACACCAGTATGCTGAGGAATCCCACATGATCATATCAGGCACAATTTTTTTCCTGAGCTAAAAGTATGCAGGCTAACCTACTCACTGAAGAACCTCAGTTTTATGTTCTTCTACCCAACCCCAACTTAATCCATCATCATCCCCTCAAATGTACTTTTTGTGCTACATACTGTATCTTTTTGGCAAGCTAAACACCTGGGAATCATCCTTGATTCCTGCTTCCATTATGCACTCCAAATCTTTCCATCCTCTCAGTCTTTAAATTCTATATGTTATATTGTCAGAAAATAGGGAGGCAAGTTTACTGAGTAAAGTGGGGTGAAAACAGGTTTGAGAATTGAGAGTGAAGAAAAGGTAGCACTACCCAGAAGAATTCGGTTGACAATTAACTGAGTAATTGTTTTCAGGCACATCTTTAATATCTGTTTCATTTTTATATCAAGCTATTTTTATCCTTAATGGCAGATTATGCTTTAATTTTTAAGTATTAAACATAATGTGAAGGAAAAAATTCTTCATCACTTATTTGTTTTGTAGGGTTGCTTCCTATTTGCTTTAAAGGATCAAAGGTAACTTTTTTCCTCAGACTTGAAATACTTTAATGGGGTGGCTCAGAATGGCACTCAGAATGGTACCACTCAGATGGTAAAGAATCTGCCTGCAATGCAAGAGACTGGGGTTCAATTCCTGGGTCAGGAAGATCCCCTAGAAAAGGGAATGGCTACCCACCAAGTATTCTTTTTTTTTTCTTTCTGTAGACAAACACATCATTTTTCCTTTTTATTTTAGATGAGGGATACAATTACAATAAATCTCCTACATAGAAACAAGTTCTGTTCTAAGAGCATATTCATAAATCCAATTTGTTTAAGTCCAATGAAGTTAGCCTAGGTACCCAACTAACATAATCGTTATATAGTACTGTAATGTAATAGGTTTATAATACTTTCCACAGAAATAATACAAAGAAGGCAAACAAACACAAGCACAAAAAGTAAAGAAAACATCTTTAATCTTACAATACAGTACCTTGAAAAGTATGTTAATACAGTATCACAGCTGCTCCAGTATTCTTGCCTGGAGAATTCCATGGATGAAGGAGCCTGGTGGGCTACAGTCCATGGAGTCCCAAAAAGTTGGACAAGACTGAGTGATTAACACTTTACAGTCTTAGTCTTTAGTCTGCCTCTGTAATTCTCTTATTTCCTGTTGATACCCGAAGGGCAAAATTCTGTGTCCAGAAAGTATATTACCATCAGAACTGCCTGGCCCTCAGCTCCCAATTGTCCTATCAGATAGTTAGACAGTTGCCTCCCCTTGACATTCTTTGCTTCATTTAGTTGCTGTTACAAAGAGATAATTTAGTTTCAGAAGCGAATCAGACAGGGCCCTTCCATGGGTTGCCACTAGTCCAGCAGCACTGAACCCTGCTATTGGGCTTTGAGGTCTGTTGCTGCAATTTTGGAATTTGTAATAATTTTATCTTTGAATTGTATTTTGTATGTGAAGTCGGAAGGGACCATGGAGCATGTGCGGGGTCTTGGAACCTGGAATCACATTACCTATGATTTCTCCCATTATATCCCTTTCTCCCTGGGAGGGGTTTTCATCTACCTGCTCCTCACCCCCTGGCTCTCTGGGCCCAGTCCAGGGTCTCCTTCCTTACTCTGACCTACTACCACCACCATTCCTTTTCCACCCTGTGCGAGGACTGGACGTGACGTCGGGAAGGCTGTGGTCAGGTGCGCACTCCAGCAGTCTCACTGTAGGCATGCATTGGCAGGTGTTTTTCCATCTCAGGTTGGTAGGGCCACAGCACATTCCTGTAGAGACTCAGCGGGCCAAGCCCCTCACCTACCCCAATTCATGCACGGTGTGGGTCCTGATGTGGAGGCTGCAGTCCCAGGGGGTTGTCTGTCTGTCTTTGGTTGAAGCGGCAGGCCCAGGAGAAGGGTAGATGCCTGGCTCAGCTTCCTCACCCCAAACAGAGCCTGGACTATTGTTTCAGTGGTTGGTGGGAGGGGGAGCCTGGCAGTGGGGGGGCCACTGAGCTGCAGAACAGGGTCTCCAGGCACCTATGAGGACCTGCACTTGACCTGCTAATATCTCCACGTCCAAGAGAGCGAGGCATTCCACAGCAAAAATCAAATATCTTGGCAAGTCGAGAGAAACTGCAGAGCAGGGGAAAAAACTTGTGAATGTGAGGGCACTATTTTTCATATTTTTGAACAAAGATCTCCAGATTGTTGTTTTATCCCAGATCCTGCAAATTGTGCAGCCAGTCTTATAAATAGGGAATAGGTAACATTATTGCCAAATACAGAATGAGGCTATTTTGGAACAGTTGAATTAAAATGGATTTCTTGGATGTGAAAATCATGTTTTAATAAAGTAAAAGGGCACAGAGAAATATATTTTGCAGAAAAACTTTTTAATTATAATCAACAAAGGTAAGTTTCTTTTCATCAGTCACACCTTACACTACAGGGATTGCTTGTGGGGAATTTATAATGGGCAAAGTTTATTGGCTGGCTTTCTAAAGCACCCTAGGTGTTAACGTTTCAGACAACATGAAGGCTGAGGTCCATTGAGAGGTGACTTTTTAAATGTGCAATTGTTGCATGTGATTATCCTTTGCAAGGAAGAAGTTCACAGGTGTAAAGGGCCAGGTATCTAAATTAAATTTCATCAATTATTCAGATAATGTGATTTCTGAATAACCATAGTAGATTTGCTTAAAGTTAACTACCTATGAGATCTAGATAAAGAGAAATAATTATATAAACACAGAAGGAATAAATTTCAGAATTTTAAAAATTCTTTTAATTTCTTTACCTAACAAAATGGAAAATAGATATAATATGAGGAAGTTTTAAAAGCATTATTCAAGTATGCAGTTTTATTTATTTAATTTTCAGAATTGAACCATTTTTTCCGAAGGGCAGAAAAAAAGCAAGCATCCAACTGCAGAACCATGACCAGCAATCTTTCCCAACCTGATACCGTGCAGTTCTGCTATGAGAATGTGAACAGATCTTGTATTAAATCTTCCTACTCAACTGCATCTCGGGTGATTCTGTACACAGTGTTTGGCTTTGGGTCTTTATTGGCTATCTTTGGAAACTTCTTGGTGATGATTTCAGTTCTTCACTTCAAGCAGCTGCATTCGCCAGCCAATTTCTTGATCGCCTCTCTGGCCTGTGCAGACTTTCTGGTGGGAGTGACCGTGATGCCCTTCAGCATGGTCAGGTCCGTGGAGAGCTGCTGGTACTTTGGAGCCAGATTTTGTGCCCTTCACAGTTCCTGTGATGTGGCATTTTGTTACTCTTCTCTCTTCCACTTGTGCTTCATCTCCATCGACAGGTACGTTGCTGTTACTGACCCCCTGGTCTATCCCACCAAGTTCACGGTGTCTGTGTCAGGAGTATGCATCTGCATCTCCTGGATCCTGCCCATTGTGTACAGTGGAGCTGTGTTCTACACAGGTGTCAGTGACGATGGGATGGAGGAATTAGTAAGTGCTCTCAACTGTGTAGGCGGTTGTCAAATTGTTGTAAATCAAGAATGGGTTTTGATAAGTGTTCTGATATTTTTTATACCTTCCCTCATTATGGTAATTCTTTATGGTAAGATTTTTATTGTAGCTAAACAACAAGCTCTAAAAATTGAAAATACTGGCAGCAAAGCAGAATCAGAGAGCTGCAAATTCAGAGTGGCCAAGAGAGAGAGAAAAGCAGCTAAAACCCTGGGGGTCACAGTAGTAGCATTTATGATTTCATGGTTACCATATACAATTGATATATTAATTGATGCCTTTATGGGTTTCATAACCCCTGCCTATATTTATGAGATTTGCTGTTGGGGTGCCTATTATAACTCAGCCATGAACCCTTTGATTTATGCTTTATTTTACCCTTGGTTTAGGAAAGCCATGAAAGTCGCTTTAACTGGGGGACTTTTTAATGATAGTTCATCAACCATTAGTTTATTTTCAGAATGAATGAGAACACTAAGTTGAAAATTTAGGACTATTTTTAAAATTATGAATTTATGGTGAAATTAGACACAAAAAATGAATAAAGTCTTTCAAAATTGGGGAAATATTTATTTTTTTCAAGTTAGCCAGGAACAAAGTTGCAGGCAGGTGTTTTAATCATAAGATGTAAAGATATTTACATTGTAGAGATATTTATTGCACTAAATAATAAATGATAAAGTGTTTTACCCGTGTCACCTGTCTCAACACTCTGCACATGCTCTTACCACATGCACTTGTCTCTTTCCATATCATTGAATCCTGAATCTCATTTTTCATTGTCAAATCTGTAATAATTTTCTTATTTATGCTCAACTTTCATATAGCTTTCAATGGTTCTTTTTTTCTCAGTCTTTTGCAACATTGTATTATGTTACTAGGGTTGTCATGACAAAGTATCAACAGATGGAGTGGTTTAATCAACAGAAATTATTTTCTCCTAGTTTTAGAGGTTACAATTCCAAGATCAATGTGTCAGCAGTTTGTTTATTATGAGGACCCCTCTCCTTGGATTGCAGATGGCTGTCTTCTCTCTGTGTTCTCTCATGGTCCTTGCTACGTGAGAGTCTGCATCCTAATCTCCTTTTCTAAGAATACCAGTCATGTTGGATTAGGGCTCATGCTTAAGAACTCATTTTAACTTAATTACCTTTTCAAAGATCTTGTCTCCAAATACAGTTATACTGCTTAATACTGGGAATTAGGACTTCAACATGTGAATTAGGGGTGAGGGGACCTGATTCAGTCCATATCAGACAGTCCAGGCTCAATAATATTACATAAGGCTTCCTAGATGGCACTAATAATAAAGAACCCACCTGCAGTGCAGGAGATGTAAGACGCAGGTTCAGTTCCTTGGTTTGGAAGATCCCCTGGAGAAGGGCATGGCAACTCACTCCAGTATTCTTGCTGGGAAATCCCATGGACAGCGGAGCCCCACAGGCGGGCTACAATTCTTAGGGTATCAAAGAGTGGGACACAATTTAAGGGACTTAACACACACACAAGGGTCTGTACCTCTATGTCCTCTGTACCTTCCTGGAGCTTTTGGAGCAGCAGGTAAGCCTCTCCTGCTATATGGCTGGGCAGAATCTTGAAATTTTGACTTGCAGTATTGTGGAAGCAGTAATTCTGCTTTGGAATCAGATATAAGTTACAGACATTATGCAGAAGTGGAAAATTGTGTAAAAATTGTACCACAAAAAGACTGGCATAATGATCATTCAGTTCAGTTCAGTCGCTCAGTCGTGTCCGACTCTCTGTGATCCCATGAATTACAGCATGCCAAGCCTTCCTGTTCATCACCAACTCCCAGAGTTCACTCAAACTCATGTCCATCGAGTCAGTGATGCCATCCAGCCATCTCATCCTCTGTCATCCCCTTCTCCTCCTGCCCCCAATCCCTCCCAGCATCAGAGTCTCTTCCAATGAGTCAACTTTTCACATGAGGTGGCCAAATTATAGGAGTTTCAGCTTCAGCATCAGTCCTTCCAATGAACACCCAGGACTGATCTCCTTTAGGATGGACTGGTTGGATCTCCTTGCAGTCCAAGGGACTCTCAAGAGTCTTCTCCAACACCACAGTTCAAAAGCATCAATTCTTCGGTGCTCAGCTTTCTTCACAGTCCAGCTCTCACATCCATACATGACCACTGGAAAAACCATAGCCTTGACTAGACGGACCTTTGTTGGCAAAGTAATGTCTCTGCTTTTGAATATGCTATCTAGGCTGGTCATAACTTTCCTTCCAAGGAGTAAGTGTCTTTTAATTTCATGGCTGCAATCACCATCATTAGCTAATGTAAAATCTGCATGTGAAAGCAATTATCACTAACAGTGACAATTTCTGCACCAATTTTTCTCACTTGAAGATAAAGTGTAATTCACAAGAGAAAGACAATCTACAAAGAATAGATGAGTGGCCTTGTAACAATAAATACATTTTCATGCTATCACTTCCTATCCTCTTCCTATCCTTAATAAATTAGATTATCTGTAGCAGATTTTTAAGAAAAGACATTAAGTTCCCTATTTTTAGAGTATAGAGGACACAGAAAAAATTAAGTGGAAGAGTTGGATCACATTATAGTTCAGAGGAGAAGGGGACAACAGAGGATGAGATGGTTGGATGGCATCACCGACTCAATGGACATGGGTTTGGGTGGACTCCGGGAGTTGGTGATGGATAGGGAGGCCTGGCGTGCTGCAGTTCATGGGGTCGCAGAGTTGGACACAACTGAGCAACTGAACTGAACTGATAGTTTCATTCAATAAATGTCACAGAAAATTGCACTGTTACTAAATTAAATTATAGATAATGTATATGACAAGGCCAAAGGAAAATTAAACTTTTTAAAGTTTATCCTATGGGTAAGCAAAATATTATATTGTAACAAATGACACCAAAATCTTAATGTAATTCTAAATATGAAATTCACTTGAACATGAAGTGAGTATGTGGAATACAACAAAAGAAAATAAGAGAGACAATTCTATCATACACTTCATGATAGTCTTTTCTCATTATGACTATCCCAGATATGCCCATCATGGCTTTCTAATAAAAACTTACAATGCCTTGATGGTATTGACACCACATTATAACCTCCTGGTTCTTAGATGACTAAATTAGAGTTGGCAACATGATTCCAGAAAAATTCTTCAGTAGGTAGGGATGAATCTATTATATTGTCTATTATATTATACCCAAGAGAGAAAGAACAAAGACACAGGCCATGTTAATACTGAGCATTTGAATGAAGTTCCTGGATCTTCCCTAAGTTCTATGCAAAGGTTTGATTGCTCATTGTTTCCATGTTAACATGTTAGAAATATATCTATCACTGAAATTCAACACATACTCAGAGGTAAAATTTTAGGAGCACAATTTTTAAGGTTCAGATAAAGACAAAATGGTCCAATGTTATCACATTTTATAAATGCTGTAAGTACTAGTTAATACAATTAGACAAGCCATACAAATAGACATGGAAATTCAAAAATGAAAAATTAGTGTATCATCATTTGCAGATAGTGTGACTAAAAAAAAAATTTAAGTCTGCCTTGATATTATTGAGAAACAAGTTGTGGGCACCAAATGCCTTCACTTGCCATACAAATAGAGATTATAGACATATATTTCCCACAATTGTTTAATTTACTTGAAGTGGAAAAGCACTCCATGACTTTGAATTATACCATATATGTCCCCTAAGAAAACTTTCCTGTTATGTTTTTTAAAAATCCTACACAAGGGCTTCACTGGCAATCCAGTGGTTAAGGTTCTGAGTTTCCACTGCAGGGAGCATGGGTCTGATCCCTGATAGGGGGAAATCTTTCAGCCAAAAAAAAAAAAAAAAAAATTCTATAAGAAAGATGTCCAGCTCACATCATATAAAATGACTGATGACTTTGAATTCTGGAGGTAGTATCAGACACACCTTTCAAAGCTGCTGCTGCTGCTGCTGCTAAGTCACTTCAGTCGTGTCCGACTCTGTGCGACTCCATGAACGGCAGCCCACCAGGCTCTGCCGTCCCTGGGATTCTCCAGGCAAGAACACTGGAGTGGGTTGCCATTTCCTTCTCCAATGCATGAAAGTGAAAAGTGAAAGTGAAGTCGCTCAGTCGTATCGAGTCTTAGCGACCCCATGGACTGCAGCCTTCCAGGTTCCTCCATCCATGGGATTTTCCAGGCAAGAGTACTGGAGTGGGGTGCCATTGCCTTCTCCTTCAAAGCTGAAGGGAACATAAAATAAAAATATTTTTTAGTTGAAAAAAAGTGAGTGTTCATTGCCAGCACACCATCACACACAAAGAAACTAAAGCAAATTCTTTTTATTTTTGTTATTTTTAAACTTTACAAAATTGCATTAGTTTTGCCAAATATCAAAATGAATCTGCCACAGGTATACATGTGTTCCCCATCCTGAACCCTCCTCCCTCCTCCCTCCCCATACCATCCCTCTGGGTCGTCCCAGTGCACTAGCCCCAAGCATCCAGTATCATGCATTGAACCTGGACTGGCAACTCGTTTCATACAAGATATTTTACATGTTTCAATGCCATTCTCCCAAATCTTCCCACCCTCTCCCTCTCCCACAGAGTCCATAAGACTGTTCTATACATCGGTGTCTCTCTTGCTGTCTCGTACACAGGGTTATTGTTACCATCTTTCTAAATTCCATATATATGTGTTAGTATACTGTATTGGTGTTTTTCTTTCTGGCTTACTTCACTCTGTATAATAGGCTCCAGTTTCATCCACCTCATTAGGACTGATTCAAATGTATTCTTTTTAATGGCTGAGTAATACTCCATTGTGTATATGTACCACAGCTTTCTTATCCATTCATCTGCTGATGGACATCTAGGTTGCTTCCATGTCCTGGCTATTATAAACAGTGCTGTGATGAACATTGGGGTACACGTGTCTCTTTCCCTTCTGGTTTCCTCAGTGTGTATGCCCAGCAGTGGAATTTCTGTATCATAAGGCAGTTCTATTTCCAGTTTTTAAAGGAATCTCCACACTGTTCTCCATAGTGGCTGTACTAGTTTGCATTCCCACCAACAGTGTAAGAGGGTTCCCTTTTCTCCACACCCTCTCCAGCATTTATTACTTGTAGACTTTTGGATTGCAGCCATTCTGACTGATGTGAAATGGTACCTCATCGTGGTTTTGATTTGCATTTCTCTGATAATGAGTGATGTTGAGCATCACACTCTCTGACATACATCACAGCAGGATCCTCTATGACTCACCTCCCAGAATATTGGAAATAAAAACAAAAATAAACAAATGGGACCTAATTAACCTTAAAAGTTTCTGTACATCAAAGGAAACTATTAGCAAGGTGAAAAGACAGCCTTCAGAATGGCAGAAAATAATAGCAAATGAAGCAACTGACAAACAACTAATCTCAAAAATATACAAGCAACTCCTACAGCTCAACTCCAGAAAAATAAATGAACCAATCAAAAAATGGGCCAAAGAACTAAACAGACATTTCTCCAAAGAAGACATACAGATGGCTAATAAAGCAAATTCTCCATGGAGAAGAAAATCGATTCCAGAGGAAACACTGAAAGGTAGGAAATAATGAAGAATATCACAACGTATAAAGAAGAGAAAACTTACTACATGCTAAACTAAAATAAATGCCTTTTGGGATTTAAATTAAATCTTTTGGGATTTAATTAAATTTAAACTAAATTATTTAAATAAAATAAATGATAACAGTTATCAAAAGAGGTGGGGGAGATAATAAGTTTAGATATTTAGCTGTGGTTCCTGGCAATTTCTTGCACTGCTTGGAATTCATAAAATTTAATTAATCAACAATACATATTGAAACTCTTGGGTACCTGCCAACAGAATGATAAAAGTGATATTTATAATTTCATAGCAGGGAATGATTGAATAATAACAAAAATTAATTAAAATAAGTCAAGAAGCCTTAAAAGAACAAAGAAAAAAATTTGATGATTAGAAAAAAACAGTAATACAATCCATTTAAACCCAAACACATCAACAATTATATTAAATATATACACAGTAATCATTCAAATTTACAATAAACTTATTGGATTGGATTTTAAAAATTCAGCTTTAAATTCTTTTCTTTATCCTTGGTTTAGGGGAGAATTAAAACTTAATATAACTGGTCAAGATTAAAAATTTATCAATATAAATTTGTTTTCTAGATAAATTAAAATGAGGAAATTTAGTTTAAACAATTTCCATTTTTAATGGCATACTATATAGTGTTGGGTATAATTTCAAATTTGAGAAAAGCTGTTCCTCAAACTCAATGAAACAAACATTGTTTAAAGTGAGTTTCTTCAACCATCTCCTAGAAATGTGTTTCCAAAAGCACATTGGTCATCTTTCCTTACTGCTAAGATTTTTAACTTTTCCATTTCCCAGTCTTCTGGTAAATACATTTTTTGGTATTTTCACCCTTCATGCTCACCTCCCTATTATTTTCAATGCTCATTTTCTTCTTCCTATTTTTCTCTTAACATCATGTTTCAAAATTTAAAATTTCCATATAATAAAAAATCAAGTTGTGAATAAGAGAAACTTGAAATACCTCTTTAGAACATCTATTCTATTTTGATTGCTTTGGTTGAAATGAGGAATAAGTAGGATTATTTTCCTAACACTTCAGACTTACAAGGCCAGAGTCTGTTGGGACAGGAGGAAATGATGTTCAATAGATTTGAGGTAGTTCTGGACAATAGCAAAACTTCCTTGCATCCAGGAATAAAAGTAGGAAGGATAATCAGAGACCAGAAATTAGTAAGAAAATAGTGAAGGTCTATTGGGAAGGGTAACCCATTTCTCTGAATATGGTCTGAGTTGAGAGTGATAATAAATGATAAGCTCGTGTAATTGGTTATAGAAGCCCTATATGGAGATCCACATCCTAAACCCTAGAACCCATCAATGCTAATCTTATTTGAAAAAAGAAAGCTCTTGAAGATGTGATTAAGAACTTTTAAATGGAAAAATTATCCTGGATTATTTGAGTGAGTACTAAAGGCATCACCCTGCATGTTCATCTAAGGAAGAGGCACTAGGAGATTACCCACAGAGATAAAAAGGTGATGTGATAACAGGAGCAGAGATTAGAGTGATGAGGCCACAAGCCAAAGAAGGCTGGAAGTCAGCAGAAACTAAAGGAGACTGGGGATGAATTCTTTCCTAGACCCTCCAGAAGAAGCATGGTCCTGGTAACACCTTGATTTAGGATTCTATAATTTTGGCCTCCAGAACTATCAGGGAATACCTTTCTGTTGTTTCAAGCTATCAAGTTTGTGGTGATTTCTTGAAGCAGTGACAGAAAACTGATAAGAGTCAAGTATGTTTGAAGGGAGAAGATCCAAGCGTAGGGGGAGCTCATTCTCCATTTTCTGGACAGAAGTCAATAAGAATGGAGACCATGGGGCGGAAATGGTCGCTTAGGCTGTCTACAGATGTAGCCTGACAGATCATCTCACCACTCTGCCACAGCACAGGGACAGTAAAAGATTCCTGAGCTGCTGAGAGTAGCATGCAGTCATGACAGGTCCTAGAAATCCCCAAGTGTCCCATGGCCCCATATGTACAAGCATAGCTTAAGAATCCATTTCTCTGAGAAGTGAAAGTTTTCCCAACACCACTTACTGAAGAGACTGTCCTTTCCCCATTTGTGTCACAGATTGCCTGTTCTGTCACAGATGAGCTGACCATAAGTGTGAGCTTATCTTGGGGCTCTGTATTCAGAGGCAATTGATCTGTGCATCTGTTTTTGTGTCACTTCAGCTTCATAGTATCATTTGAATTCAAGGAACATGATAATTCCAGCTTTGTTCTTTTTCTCATCACTTCACATCTTTCATATGTATTAATTTTAGCTTGAAGCACATTATTCTTGCTATTTTCTGTCTGTCTCTCATGTTACATGAAGATACCCTTAAAGGGCAGGGGATGTTTCTTGTGTACTCTCCTATCTTTAAGACTCTTGACCCAAATAAATTCTAAATAAATAAACATATATAAATGTTGCCTACATGAATGAATGGAATGCAGGTGAATTCATGGATGTCTTGCAAGGACTTATACCCTATAAATCTTCTCCCACTGAAGCATCTTTGCTTTTTGACTCATATTAAAGAGAATTCTTTCAAATTCCACTGCTGGGTATATCATATGTGATAGATCCTTTTAGTACAGACCTCTTCAGATACAAAAGATCTCTTGTATTTTTAGTTGGCTAAGAATTTTTTCTTTTAGCAGTTAATAAAAGTTAAAATTTATCAAATGCATTTTTGCATTTCATTGGATGGTCATAGAATTCTAATCTGTTAAAATGGTGAATTATAGAATTGTTAAAGCAAACTTCCATTCTTTGAATACACTCTAATCAACATGTATCATCTTTTAATATGTATTTGACTTCAGTTTGTTTAGTTTGCATCTTTGTTTTTGCATGAGAGTGTTCCTTTGTTTTTCTTGAGTTTTTCTTGTATCCATGCATGAAACAATACATTTTACCCAGAGATTATTAAGTGTAAGTTTCTTCTTTTTCACACCTTGCAGTATACGGACTCCACTGTGGATAATTTTGGACATGGGATTTGACTGTGCTTCCTGGGGGTTTTGTCATTAACTTTATAGTCAGTCTGAAGAGGGCGGTTGGGTAGTAAAAGGTAACCAATGAGTAACAAATCATACACATTTACTACCTTTGGCAAAGAGGAATATTCCCCATATATAGATCAGGTAATAAACAAATGCTGATAAATTGTAAAGCAAGAAATCTTTTGTGGCAAAGAATATTTGAAATATTTATTTTCTGTTAAATTCTAATTTGATTTAGAATATTGTTTTAAATTAAATTCTAAATTATAAGAAAAATAATAGCTAAGATTTATGGACATTTGAATGGAATATATTATTATTTCATACATTCACAGATTGATATGGATATATGACAAGTGATGGGGATAATGTTTGATAACTATAACAAAGGTAATCAGTGCAATGAGATCTTGTCTTTCCCACCAGGAAATAGAAAACTGCTCTATTCTGTGTGACTGAAAAGGGACAGAACTTCTCCAAATCTTTACAAGCTACTGACAGCAGCATCATGAACAGCAGCTCACCCAGCGTTGCAGCTGTGCAGCTCTGCTACGAGCACCTGAACGGATCCTGTGTGAAAACCCCCTACTCACGAGGTCCCCGCCTGATCCTGTACACAGTGTTTGGTTTTGGAGCTGTGCTGGCTGTATTTGGAAATCTCTTGGTAATGATTTCCATTCTCCACTTCAAGCAGCTGCACTCTCCAACCAATTTTTTGATTGCTTCCCTGGCTTGTGCGGACTTCATGGTGGGAGTGACTGTGATGCCCTTCAGCATAGTGAGGTCTGTGGAGAGCTGCTGGTACTTTGGGGAGAGTTACTGTCAATTTCATTCCTGTTTTGACTTGTCATTCTGTTACGCTTCCATCTACCACTTGTGCTTTATCTCTCTGGACAGGTACATTGCCGTCTCTCACCCCCTGGTCTATCCAATCAGGTTCACTGTGTCTGTTTCTGGCATGTGTATTGCCTTCTCCTGGCTCTTTTCGATTATTTATTCTTTTTCCCTTCTTGGCACAGGAACAAATGCAGTTGGACTGGAGGATCTAGTAAGAGCTCTCACCTGTGTGGGAGGCTGTCAAATCGCAATAAATCAAAGTTGGGTATTGGTGAATTTTCTATTATTTTTCATCCCCACCCTTGTGATGATAGTTCTTTACTCCAAGATTTTCCTCATTGCTGAACAACAGGCTAGAAAGATTGAGAATCTGAACATTAAGACTGGGAGATGCTCAGAAAGCTACCAAGACAGAGTGGCCAAGAGGGAGAGAAAGGCAGCGAGAACACTGGGCATTGCAGTGCTAGCGTTTCTGGTCTCCTGGCTGCCTTACTTCCTGGATGCCATCACTGATGCCTTCCTAGGCTTCATCACTCCCACATATGTTTATGAAATACTGGTTTGGATTGCTTATTATAACTCAGCTATGAACCCCTTGATTTATGCTTTCTTTTATCCTTGGTTTCAAAAAGCCATCAAACTCATTGTCACTGGCAAAGTCTTGAGAGTGAATTCCTCGACAGTAAATTTATTTTCTGGGTAAGTTCACTTTTAAGATGGAGGAATTGAAAGTAGATTCACAGTGAACACAGCATTGGGTAGAAAATTTAATCATATATGTGCAAGATCTTCTAATGCAGAATGCTTCCGATATGACCTAAATACCTAAATTCAGTTTCACCATTCTTTGGTCAATATAACATAAAAACCTGGTTGTTATGGAAACAGCATGACCTTGGAGCCAGAAACCTTTAACACCGATCTGGGGCTGCTACTTCTCTCTGAACTTCACTGTGTTTCTCTAGTTAATAATCTCCCCTTTGTAGCATCCTTAAAAAAATTTAGAAGAATGCATGACAAGGATCTAGTATATTTTTGTTATTCTAAATCCTCCCTTTTACTACTTTATGATAGTTCAATCCCTGGTTAAGAGTTTTCTTTATTCCTTTGTAGTATTTTTCTATTAAAATGCAAAGGAGCTGGAAGATCCAGAGGTCCTGGTCTAGGGAGGGCAAAGTATTGAATCTGCACTGTCAGGTTTTCAGATTTCTGAGTCAGGGATATGATGACCAGAGTCAGGTAAAATCAATCCAGAGACAGATTCTTTACTGCCCTATCAGTTGAATTATTTACTATGGGAAAGGTAATTGGTGCCATAAATAACTTTCATTTGTTGAATGAGCTTCTACTTGGTGATTATCTGCTCATAACATTTCAGCTGTGTTTAGAAATTTTACCAGTTAACTTATGTTTATTGCATGCATTGGTTTCTAAGGTTGTCACTCATTATTATACTTTATCTTAAATTAATTTACCATTTCCTCACTTTTGCATTATTCCAAAAATTACTTATAAGAGTTTTCAAGGATTCAAACGAAAGCCCAAATTAAAAATGTGTCCAAAAGAATAGAAAACTGAAGTGAAGAGTGTAAAGAATGGCAGACAGAGGCCGATAAATGCATTCTGTGGGATCCACAGATTTGAAACTGAAAAAGTTAAGCAACTCATGTTGGATACAACTTAGCCAGCTTTTCAGACATGCAGACTTGTTCTTGGTACTGAGATTGGAGGATGTTGTGTATCTTTTTTTAAAATAAATTTTTAAATTTTAAATAAATTGCTTAATTCTATTCTAAGTTTAGCTTTGTTGTCATCAGACGTCAACATTTAAAGTCAGTGTCACATCTTTGTAGCAGGAGTAAATACACATCAATATATTCTTGTTATTTTGCTGTAATTTCTTGCTTGCTGAAAATCAGTCTTATATTAGCACATCATTTCTATTGTTAAACAAATGCTTCAGATTGGTAAACTTTTCCTGAGATGGTGAATTATTTCTGATTATATTCTACTTGTGTGAAACTCCTGATCTGATGATTAAAGATGATAGACATGATTTAAAGGCACTCTAGACTGCTTAGTTTAGCCACAATTCTTCAGTTCTGAACTGGAATTTATCAGCTTATTTTCATTTAGTGGTTTCAATGCAGTAACTTTAATTCTGTTTCACAGCTATAGAGAAATCATATTTCCTCATTTTAAATATAAGAAAGCTAAAATTAAAGTGTTTACAAACTCTGCTGAATATCATAAAGCTTCCAGATTCAAACAAGTGCTTCTAACATCTTGTTCAATACATTTTCACTTGTCTTTTTTTAGTAGAGCTTGACATGTACTAGACAAATCATTAATTGTTCAACTTTCCTAATCTACATTTCTTCTGTTTTTATAACTATATCAGGACTTTCTTCTTTAAAAAAAATTTAAGCTCCTGCTCTCATTTTTCTCTACTATGAATTACTCTGGTTGTGTGGGAACTAATTCATTGGCCTTTGTTTCAATGAACATTCATTGAGTGCTTCTGATATGCAAACCTAAGAATGCTTTGAGTTATAGGCCACTCGTTCTGTGCTTGGGACTGACGTACCTGCCCTACTTAGTCTTCACAATACTATGTGAGAGAGAGAGTACTATTGCTATGTTATTATTACTTCTGGGCCATAAATGAGGGACAAGGGGCATAATGAGGTGAGTCTCATTCCCAAGGTGGTGTATTTGTTAAACAATAGAGCTGATACTCACATCCAAAGAATCAGAGAATAAGTAAAGTAACCAATAATTCTTTCTACTCTGTTGGGGCCCAGGCACTGCAGTCAAGGTACTGAGAGCAATATGAACACAAGACTTTGTACCAATTGTTTTAAAGGAAAAAAATCAGTCATCACAGAGAACAGACTAAACACAATTCTTTGGAGATACCAATACATTGAAGGGAGTAATTGATTTAGTGATGTATTATTTTAACCTACAATTCTTCATTATGTATTTTACTGTACCAAGTTTTCCCCCTGATGGTGAAGGGAGGTTCATTTAAATAAATTACCTCTTAATTTCTGCAGCAGGATTGGTCTGCACATCAAGCAAATACAGGCTGTTGTTTTTTCTATTACTGATTATTTGGTTCCTTTGAGCCTCTTCCCCATAGCAAGTCTTTTACATTCAAAACACTTCATGCCATCTTTGTGGTGTGGGTTTCCGAATTGCATTTAACTTTTTTTCATGGATATAGTATATTATTATGATAGCGAATGATTATATTTGCACCTCATATGCTCCTTGAATAGCTCATGTATTAACAATATGTTATAAAGTTTGTCTTCGTTTTCTTCGTGAATGAGAAATTAGAACAGTAGCAATTGAACCTGTCTAAATAGCTCCTACCTTCTTTTTTTTTTTAATTTTATTTTATTTTTAAACTTTACATAATTGTATTAGTTCTGCCAAATATCAAAATGAATCCGCCACAGGTATACATGTGTTCCCCATCCTGAACCCTCCTCCCTCCTCCCTCCCCATACCATCCCTCTGGGTCGTCCCAGTGCACTAGCCCCAAGCATCCAGTATCGTGCATCGAACCTGGACTGGCATCTCGTTTCTTACATGATATTTTACATGTTTCAATGTCATTCTCCCAAATCTTCCCACCCTCTCCCTCTCCCACAGAGTCCATAAGACTGTTCTATACATCAGTGTCTCTTTTGCTGTCTCGTACACCAGGTTATTGTTACCATCTTACTAAATTCCATATATATGCGTTAGTATACTGTATTTATGTTTTTCCTTCTGGCTTACTTCACTCTGTATAATAGGCTCCAGTTTCATCCACCTCATTAGAACTGATTCAAATGTATTCTTTTTAATGGCTGAGTACTACTCCATTGTGTATATGTACCACAGCTTTCTTATCCATTCATCTGCTGATGGACATCTAGGTTGCTTCCATGTCTTGGCTATGATAAACAGTGCTGCGATGAACATTGGGGTACACGTGTCTCTTTCCCTTCTGGTTTCCTCAGTGTGTATGCCCAGCAGTTGGATTGCTGGATCATAAGGCAGTTCTATTTCCATTTTTTTAAGGAATCTCCACACTGTTCTCCATAGTGGCTGTACTAGTTTGCATTCCCACCAACAGTGTAAGAGGGTTCCCTTTTCTCCACACCCTTTCCAGCATTTATTATTTGTAGACTTTTGGATCGCAGCCATTAAATAGCTCCTACCTTCTTAGGGACCACTTTGTTCATTTGTCCCTCACACTACTTGCAGCTTTCTGATCATATGTTGGACATATTTATATTATACTTATACACATATATATTTATAGTGCCCTATCTCTCCTCCTGCACTGTGGCCCACAATACGTCTGCAATGCGGGAGACTTGGGTTTGATCCCTCGGTTGGGAGGATCCACTGGAGGAGGGCATGGCAACCCACTCTAGTATTTTGCCTGGGGAATCCCCATGGACAGAGGAGCCTGGTGGGCTACAGTCCATAGGATTGCAAAGAATTGGACATGATTATCGACTAAGCACATCTCTCCCCCACAGTGCATGCCCCAGAAGAAAATGACCTATTTGTTTATATGAGTAGTTTCAAGATGAACCTTCCACTTTGCTTGGAATATAGGGGAAACTCAACACCTATTTGCTGAATAAATAAATGCATGTTTTCTTTAAATATAGAAATACTTCTTAGACATTGGAAAAAAATTGCACAGCATGAAAGTTGAGAGTTAAGTTTCATTTAGAGCAAAACAAGAACTGCAGCCCAGGAGATGGCATTTCAGAGAGCTTTAAAGAACTGCTCTGAGGAGGCAAGGGGAGGAACTAGATATATAGGAGTTTTGCAACAAAGGGTGGGTAGTTGGGAATATCAAAAATTACTGTTAATTAAGTAAAGCAGATGTGTCAAGTTAAGAAATTTAATGCTCTTCTATATATGGGAAGAAGTAAGAGTCTGGACTCACTGAAACCATTCCTTTGATATGCCCTCAGCTGCCTGGGGTCAGTATCCTGTATTTTCACATTCTGAGTATTCTCAGGTCTCACTGTAGGGAGTGGTACAGTGTGATGGTTATTAGATGGTAGGTATTCTTTTCCGACTTTCGTCAGGACTCAGAGGCTCATGTTGGAGGACTGTAGTTGCTGATGATTGTAACATTCTTGTTTACTGATATGACAGGACATATTCTATTTCTCATATATTATATAAGAACACACATTTTGTTCAGTCACTCAGTTGTGTCTGACTCTTTGCAACCCCATGGACTGCAGCACACCAGGCTTCCCTCTCCTTCACCATCTCCTGGAGCTTGCTCAAACTTATGTCCATTGATTCAGTGATGCTAACCAAGCATCTCAGCCTCTGTCGTCCCCTTCGATTCTGCCTTCAATCTTTCCCAGCATCAGGGTCTTTTCTAATAAATCATCTCTTCATATCAGGTGGTGAAAATATTGGAGCTTCAGCTTCAGCATCAGTCCTTCCAACAAATAATCAGGACTGATTTCCTTTAGGATTGACTGGTTGGATCTCCTTGCAGTCCAAGGGACTCTCAAGAGTCTTCTCCAACACCACAGTTCAAAAGCACCAATTCTTCAGTGCTCAGCTTTCTTTATAGTCCAACTCTCACATCCATACATGACTACTGGAAAAACCATAGCTTTGACTAGACGGACCTTTGTTGGCAAAGTAATATCTCTGCTTTTTAACGCTGTCTAGGTTGGTCATAGCTTTTCTTCCAAGGAGCAAGCACCTTTTAATTTCATAGCTGCAGTCACCATCTGCAGTGATTTTGGAGCCCAAAAAAGACTCTCAATGTTTCCATTGTTTACCCATCTATTTGCCATGAAGTGATGGGAGTGGATGCTATGATCTTAGTTTTTTGAATATTGAGATTTAAGCCAAATTTTTCACTCTCCTTTTTCACTTTCATCAAGAGGCTCTTTAGTTCTTCTTTGCTTTCTGCCATAAGGGTGGTATCATCTTCATAGCTGAGATTATTGATATTTCTCACAGCAATCTTGATTCCAGCATGATTTCCAGCTCCAATCTTTATCCAGCCCAGCATTTTGCAGGATGTATTCTTCATATAAGTTAAATAAGCAGAGTGACAATATACAGCCTTGATGTACTCCTTTCCCGATTTGGCATCAGTCTCTTGTTCCATGTCCAGTTCTAACTGGTACTTCTTGACCTGCATACAGATTTCTAGGGGGCAGGTAAGGTGGTCTGGTATTCCCATCTCTTTAAGAATTTTCCACAGTTTGTTGTGATCCACATAGTCAAAGGTTTTAGTGTAGTGAATGAAGGAGACATAGATGCTTTTCTGGAATTCTCTTGCTTTTTCTGTGATCCAACGAATGTTGGCAATTTGATCTCTGGTTCCTCCGCCTTTTCTAAATCCAGCTTGAACATCTGGAAGTTCTTGGTTCACATACTGTTGAAACTTAGCTTGAAGGATTTTGAGCATTACCTTGCTAGCATGTGAAATGAGTAGCAATTGTGCGGAAGTTTGAACATTCTTTGGCATTGCCTTTCTTTGGAATTGGAATGAAAACTAATCTTTTCCAGTCCTGTGGCCACCTTTGAGTGTTCCAAATTTGCTGACATATTGAGTGCAGCACTTAACAGCTTTATCTTTTAGAATTTGAAATAGCTCAGCTGGAATTCCATCACCTCCACTAACTTTATTCATAGTGATGCTTCCTAAATTCCACTTGACTTCACACTCCAGAATGTCTGGGTGTAGGTGAGTGATCAGACAATTGTGGTTATCTGGGTCATTAAGATCTTTTCACATACATTAGATAAATAACTTTTTATGCATCATAGTGTTTATAGTAATACCAAAATTGCAGACACTATAGACACTTATTTTGTAGTTCTTGGGATCATTCCCTGGAAGAAGCATTCCTCTTTGTCAGACATTTGTAGGTAAATTCATATCACATTAGCCACATTTTCTTGACCTTCCAATCATTAGCCCATTGTGATAAATGTATAAAATGCTAAAACTGAAGGCAACTTTGAGATGATCTATTCTGAACCATCCCTTTTTATTTTTAGAGACTCTAATTTTAGTACTTTCATAATAGACATGCATAACAGATATAATCTATCATACTTCTATAATTTGATGAATTTTGACATTTGTAGACACCTGTAAAGTTATTATAAAAATCAAGACTGAACATATATCAGTTCAGTTCAGTTCATTCACTCAGTCATGTCTAACTCTTTGCAACCCCATGGACTGTGGCATGCCAGGCTTCGCTGTTCTTCACCAACTCCTGGAGCTTGTGCAAACTCATGTCCATTGAGTCAGTGATGCCATTCAACCATCTCATTCTCTGTTGTCCCCTTCTCTTCCTGCCTTCAGTCTTACCCACCATCAGGGTCTTTTCCAATGAGTCAGCTCTTCGCCTCAGGTGGCCAAAGTATTAGAGTTTCAGCTTCAACAACAGTCCTTCCAATGAATATTCAGGACTGATTTCCTTTTGGATTGACTGATTTGATCTGCTTGCAATCCAAGATTTTCAAGAGTCTTGTCCAACACCACAGTTCAAAAACATTAATTCTTTGGCACTCAGCTTTCTTTATAGTCCAACTCTCACTTCCATACCTGACTACTGGAAAAACCATAGCTTTGACTAGACAGACCTTTATTGACAAAGTAATGTCTCTGCATTTCAATATGCTATCTAGGTTGGCCATAGCTTTTCTTCCAAGGAGCAAGCACCTTTTAATTTCACGGCTGCAGTCACCATTTGAGTGATTTTGGAGCTAAAAAATAAAGTATCTCACTGTTTCCATTGTTTACCCATCTATTTGCCATGAAGTGATGGGACTGGATGCCACGATCTTAGTTTTCTGCATGTCGAATTTTAAGCCAATTTTTTCACTCTCCTTTTTCAATTTTGTCAAAAGACTACTTAGTTCTTTGCTTTCTGCCATAAGGGTGGTGTCATCTGCATATCTGAGTATTGATATTTCTCCCATCAATCTTGATTCTAGCTTGTGCTTCATCTAGTCCAACATTTCTCATGATGTACTCTGCATATAAGGTAAATAAGCAGGGTGACAGTATACAGCCTTGACGTACTCCTTTTCCCATTTGGAACCAGTCTGTTGTTCCATGTCCAGTTCTAACTGTTGCTTCCTGACCTGCATATAGGTTTCTCAAGAGGCAGGTCAGGTGGTCTGGTATTCCCATGTCTTGAAGAATTTTCTAGTTTGTTGTGATCCACACAGTCAAGGCTTTGGCATAGTCCATAAAGCAGATGTAGGAGCTCTCTTGCTTTTTCTATGATCCAACAGATGTTGGCAATTGGATCTCTGATTCCTCTGCCTTTTCTAAATCGAGCTTGAACATCTGGACTTTCATGGTTCATGTACTGTTGAAGCCTGGCTTGGAGAATTTTGAGTATTACTTTGCTAGCATGTGAGGTGAGTGCAATTGTGTGGTAGTTTGAGCATTCTTTGGCATTGCCTTTCTTTGGGATTGGAGTGAAAACTGACATTTTTCAGTCCTGTGGCTACTGCTGAGTTTTCCAAATTTGCTGGCATATTGAATGTAGTATTTTGACAGCATCATCTTTCAGGATTTGAAATAGCTCAACTGGAATTCCATCACCTTCACTAGCTTTGCTATATATCACTTCCCAGATTTTTTCATGTCCTTTGTAATGTTCCTCCTGCTCATCTCTACACACTCAACTCTCTTCCATCCCCAGGCAGCCACTGATCAGCTTTATGTCACTCTATACTAATTTGCACTTCCTCAATCAGTTCAGTCACTCAGTCATGTCCAACTCTTTTCCACCCCATAGACTGCAGCAAGCCAGGCCTCCCTGTCCATCACCAACTTCCGGAGCTTGCTCAAACTCATGTCCATCAAGTGGGACTTCCTAGAATTTTATAGAATGTACTTCCTAGCATTTTATATAAATGCAACCATACATTATATTATGTGCTCATTTTTCTTTGAATTATTTCACTCTGATGAATAATATAGAGAATAAGCCGCATCAAAGCATGAATCAGCATTTGATTCTTTTTTTTTTTTGATTGAATAGTACTTCACTGTGTGAATTGACCACATTTGTTTCTTTTTTGTTGTTGATTGAGGCTGAATTTGAATCATTCCTTTTCAGGTGCAGGCCCTAGCTTAAGTGACCTGAACAAGGTCCTACAGCCAGAGTCATGAATTCACAGAGTGGGGCCAACCACTCTCCAGAGGGTGTCTGGCTGCATCTGGTCCTGCTGGGACAGCCCGATGGTCCACCTTCATCTGCTCCTCCTCTGGTTCTGCACAAGCTCTCCTTTCTAAGAATTGCTTCACTTCTGCTCCATTATATGTGGCTTGCCTACTTTTAATGATCCACGACCATCTATTTCTTCTCTATTTTATACTAATGCAAATATTATTTACAAGATATAATCATGTACTTTATTATATTAATTATAATTCAGTAGAATAAAAATTTGGTATAATACATTGATACATTGTATAATATACAGAAATATATGCTATATGTATGCAATTATGCATATATATTTCTTCTTAGTTCCATATGAGTTTTAAAGAATTTGTAAGATTTCAGTTAAAATTTTGACTTTAATTAGAGTTATGTTTCCAAAAATAAATTGTCTGATAACTTTGAAAGCACAACTTTTGGACCTAGTGTACTGATGGGAAGCTTGATCATGATATGATATTCATGTCTTTTTCATAAGCTGGTACCCTCTGGCCTCTGTTCCTAGGAGCTTTTAAGTTTCTCTTTGTATTTGTCTGTAGTTAGCATCTGCATTTGTATCATTTTTCCTCTTTGCACTTGGTAGGAACTTGAAATTTAGACCCTTTAGCTGAGAAGAAAGTTTTTATAGCATTGTTTTTATTATTTTCTTGTCCTCATTCTTTAGTTGCTTTTTCTGAGATTAAGAATTTCTTTCAGGATCTATTAGAAAAACATTTCTTTCAGTTTTCTGGTAAACTTTATTGTGTATATCTTGAGTGTATTTCTCTACCCTGGTTTTTCCATTAGTTTGCTCCATCAGATTTTCCTCTTTCAGAAATACTTTTAAGGGCATCTCAATGGGCTTTTAGGAGGAAATGAACTCTGTGATTAGTTAACAGGGCTTATCTTCAGATGGTATGTACCAATTCAAGCATTCCCTTGTGAAAATGATGAAATGCTTAAGTTCAGACCTGGCTAGCCTGGGCACAGGGAAGACAGGGATACTGTTTTTATATTTAGACTGTAGTTTCAAATTGGAGTTGTCCAAACTAAATTATTAACACAGAGAGTGACTAGAAAGCTCTGGGGTGTGCCTGAGATCTAATGAGGGATAAAGAAGGAAGATTTGCAGAGGACACTGGGAGTCTGTGGTTGGAGAAAATACAATGTTGTGTCATTTGCCATTTTACCCAAATTATTCCAGAAGAGGTTAACATATATTAAGAAATATCCATTAAACAGAAATAAATTATGTAAAGAATCAAGTTCATAACTGACTCAGTTTTACACTGACTTGCAAAAATGCTTAAAACTTGCACATAATTAATGTACTTACTATGTGTTATCAAACCTATGAAGACATCTTTTCCAAAGAGTATCTGATTTGGGGGGTTAGAACATGAACGTATCATTTGTGGGGGGGCAGTACTGAATGCGCTACAGAGGGGGATGTGAGGTCTTCTATCTGTGAGGATCTCACAGCAGCAGTATTCAGAGGGATTACACCCATTTCTCAGGTGAATGGAGAGATGTTGCAATCTGCTTCCAGTGACAACATCCCGAGAAGAGAGCGATCTTTTCTCAATCAGCACTGACTTTTGCAGAAGCTCACAATTGTGGATGTGCCTAAATATCGTGGTGTTTTTAATGCTTTCCTGTAATGTAATTCGTCCATTACAAGCTGCTCATGGTGTATGTTCCCTTGTCTGTTGGTGTTCACTGAAAATACAAAAATGATTCTTGACTGGAGGAAAAAAGCCAAGTATTTGCTCTCACTGTGTGTACCCAGTTATATCTTTTTAGCTAAAATCCAGTAAACTGGCCACAACAGGATTAAGAATTGGCAAAAGGTTCAAGTCTAAGGATATAAAAAGTCTTTGGGTTAAGTTAATGGGTAACTTAATGTGAGGAACTCTTCTGGAGATAACTGTCTTAATAATCACTCTTGAAAATAATCTTCCAAGTTCACACCTTGCACTACAGGGATTCCATCTAGGGATTCTCTTATAGATAGCTTTTATATATCAGGAAGGATTGTGTGCTTTAGGCAGTAATGCAGAAACCTGGTAGGAAATGATTCTTTCACTCTGTAATTACTTTCCATATCACTGCCTGTTGCAAAGAGGAACTCTGGAGGTAAAAAAATATAAAAATATTTATGACTAAAAGAAAATTTTATCAAATTCAGGGAATGAAGCATTAGTTGAAATTAATCCCAATGTTATTGTTCAGTGTAATTTTTGTGCTTTGTTATTAAACACATTTGTGATTTATAAAATAAGTAAAATTTAAAAAAATAATTGTAATATCTGATAATTTCCTCAGATATCCTAGTAGATTATGTTTTTCCCCTAGGGGTATTGAAAATCAGAATCCTATGTTCATTATGAAAATCAAGGACAGAATTCTTTGAGGGTAAACAACAGATCATGAGCAGCAACTCGTCCCCCACTGCAGCTGTGCAGCTCTGCTACGAGCACCTGAACGGATCTTGTGTGAAGACCCCCTACTCACCCGCATCCCGTGTGATTCTGTACATGGTGTATGGTTTTGGGGCTGTCCTGGCCGTGTTTGGGAACCTCCTGGTAATGACTGCCATCCTTCATTTCAAGCAGCTGCACTCACCAACCAATTTTCTCATTGCTTCTCTGGCCTGTGCAGACTTTCTGGTGGGAATGACTGTGATGCCCTTCAGCATGGTCAGGTCTGTGGAGAGCTGCTGGTACTTTGGGCGAACTTTCTGCACTTTTCACACATGCTTTGATGCAGCATTTTGTTACTCTTCTCTCTTCCACCTGTCCTTCATCTCCATCGACAGGTACATTGCTGTTACTGACCCTCTGGCCTATCCCACCAAGTTCACAGTGTCTGTATCATGCATATGCATCAGCATCTCCTGGATCCTGCCCCTTACTTACAGTGGTGCTGTGTTCTACACGGGTGCCAATGAGAATGGGCTAGAGGAATTGTCTCATGCCCTCAACTGTGCAGGAGGCTGTCAGATGGTTGTAAATCAAAACTGGGTATTGATAGATTTTCTGTCCTTCTTTATACCTACCCTTGTCATGATCATTCTCTACAGTAATATTTTTCTTGTGGCCAGACAACAGGCTAAAAAGATTGAAAATACTGGTAGCAAAACAGATTCATCATCAGACAGTTACAAATCCAGAGTAGCCAAGAGAGAGAGAAAAGCAGCTAAAACCCTGGGTATCACGGTCATAGCATTCATGATCTCGTGGTTACCATACAGTATTGACTCATTAATTGATGCCTTATGGGCTTCATAACCCCGGCCTATATTTATGAGATTTGCTGTTGGTGTGCTTATTACAACTCAGCCATGAACCCCTTGATCTATGCTTTATTTTACCCTTGGTTTAGGAAAGCCATCAAAGTCATTGTGAGTGGTCGGGTTTTCAAGGATAGTTCTGGGAGCATGAATTTGTCCTCTGAACAAATGTAAGCCATTGGGTTGAGGAGGTTGAAGATATCTTTACATTTTCCAAATGAAATGAGTTTTAGAAAATCAAGTAAGGTTTTTCATGAAAGAAAACAAATGGCTTTTTCAGTCTAACTGGATGAGCCCTTGTGTTTCAGTCTTGTTAGGATGTGCACTTCCCTTTGCTTCTCCAAAAATATTTATGTGACTAATAAATGTTAACTCCCTTATTTGTTAACTACTGCAGAACTCACCATAGCCCACTCTCTGCAGACAGTCCACTCCCCCGCCACATACATTTTTATTCCATTAACCATTCCTTTTGTATCCTGTAAACATTTCAGTTGTCTCTGATTTCCTTTGTCTTTCTCTTACAAAGTGGTCTACTTATTTCCAACTCCTCAGAAATTTCTCTGTGATTAACTTTCTCAAGGTTGTTGCTTTTTTTTTTTTTTCCTTTTCTGCTTTGCTCATATTCCCAGGAAACTTTTGGGTTTCAGTTAAATCTATTATGCTTAAGGTCTGCACTGGTGTCTGTCTGAGAAATTGACTCCAGCATCTTCTGCATCCTGTCTCTGGCCTACAGTTGTGCCAAATTGTACACAGATGCCCAAGATGATAGGATGGAGGGATAAGTAACTGCCCTCTGCTTGATAAGTGATTGTCAACTTGTTTAAATCAGTTCTGCATATCGGTAGGATTTCTATTGTTTTTCACACCTGGCTTTGTTAAGATTCTTTGGTACAGAAATACTCTTCTTGTGATTAGAAAACAGATTAAAAAGATTTAAACATTACTAGAAAGTAAAATTATTACCAGAGAATTGCAAGAACAGAGTGGCTAAGACACAGAGAAAAGCGGCTAAAACCCTGGACATCACAGCTTAGTATTTTTGGTCTCATGATTTCTCAATGTAATTGATTCATTCATTGATTCTTTTTTGAGTTTTATAGCATTTAATATGCTTATGAGATAGTTTGCTCATTCAGTTACTATAACTGGCTCTAAATCATTTGATTTATGCCTCATTTTACTTTGGTTTAAAAGAGTAATAGGACTTATTAAACTGGAAATATTAAAGGACATTTCATCAATCAAAACTAAATTCTAAAACAAATTTCATATTGATGATTTGAAAAATTTAACAGTGATCTAGTGATATATTGAAAAATTCTGAATAATTTTTATATGAAATATAGTGCTTGAAAATGATCCACTAAACTGGGGAGGAAAAACAATACCTCAATTTCAGCAGCATCAGTTTTATACTGTTATTTTTTGGGAAGTGAACATCCTTTGAGCATTTGATAAAAACATATTACTTACTAGTGGTTGACACAGTAGTCATAATTTCAAGTTTCCTCACATCTTTACACTCCTGCTCTGTCAGTTGTTACTTTCCTCTTTCAAGTCCCTGTTACTCTTTTACCTTTCCTACCAAGCTTAACTTTTTCTTTTTTCATTTTCAAATGTTTCTTCCAAGTTCTCTGTTAATGTCTTTCTGTGAACTCAGTTTCAGTTCGGTTCAGTTGCTCAGTTGTGTCCGACTCTCTGCAACCGCAGGACTCAGTTTAGTTTGCTTTTATTTTTATCAAATTGATTCTTGGGGTCCGGTCTTTCTGGAGCTCCTAAAGATCTCTGAGACATATCCATCAGCTATTACAGACCCAGGATGGGATTCATATTTTATATTTTAGGAGATATTTTGTACAGGTAGGAATAACCATGAGCAATATGTGTACTGCAATAGTAGTTTCTTTTATGTAACAATTTTCTCATTTCATGAAGTTTGTTGCTCATGATGGAGGGCAATTGTCTTTTATTTTTCCCCCTATAAGTACTATTTGGAGTTTATAGCTATTCATAATAAAAATAACACTATTATTTATGCTATTGAAAAATGGATAATTTAGAGATGTTAATGTGGTATAAAACTTTTTTTAAAACTCTTAACAATCTTGCTTCATGTATTTAACAAAATCAAAACTGATTTATCTGAGATATTAAAAACTAGAAGAAAACATAGTTTTTATAATTTATTGACATGAATCATGACAGAATATAGATTCATGCACTAAATTTAAATTTTTCAACTTCAAAGTGAAAGAAAGGCACGTTAAAGAAAAACACACAAACTTGGAAAAGCTATTGGCAGCAAACAGGTTGAAGAATTAGTAGATTTGAAAATATAAAAAGAATTTACAAAACATTAAGATGGAGATGAATATCCCACTAAACATAAATATGAAATTTTACAGAGGTATGGTTAATAAATACATTAAAATGTCAAATGTACACATAATTTTAAAATTAATTAAAATCTTATACAGTTTTGTATCTCATATTTGACAACACTGGATCATTAACATCAGGTTAATTAGAGTATGAGAAGTTGAGTACTCTGCTGAAAGTTCAGCACTTTCATAAACAAGTAGGAAAAACATAATTTAGCATTTTCTTTTAGAGGGGAATTAAGATATTTATGTAAAATTTCAAATCACATGTGTCACATGACTCTGTAGTTCTGTTTCTGGCAAGCAACCATATGAAGAGAGTCAGGCAAGGAAGGAAACGTAACAAGGACGTTCATTGTATATCTCTCAATTACTAATTACAATGAACTAGGATTCATATGGTGTAAATTAAATAAATTATGCTCTACCTTTGAAATGAGATGTTATGAAACCATTAAAAAGCACAACTGACCATTAAAAATAACAATTGACAGGGAGAGAAAACCTCAATATACTTCTTTGACTAAAATCAAAAGAAAACAAAAGCAAAAAATCTGACCTAAATTATATAGCAACATATAATAAGCCCCCATATTACACTTTTACAAAATGTACCTTTGTGTATAATAGACAGTGTCTGTTACGGGGGGATTTACTTTGTAATTTATCTTTAAAATGTTAATGTTTGTGATAAAATAAATGTATTAAAATTGATGTTAACAATGCACATCTCTATTTTTATCTAAGCATTGAAGTTAGTTTTATCTGTGTGCTTGGCTGTTTTATTTTGGTGGACTAACATTTGAGCATATATCTTTGGTATATTTTTGTCTTATCTAATGAAACTAAATTGTAGGTACATTGGTATATTTTAGAAACTACATCTTACAGAGATTTAAGTATCTCAGGATTTATATCTTAATATTTTTAAAGTATTTTTAATGGTTTCTTTCAGTAGATCTTTAATGCTCTGACTCTTCTTCTCTATATTAATTATGTGCTGTACTCAAGAGCGATGGAAGCTACCAAGAGTTATGTTTCCATGTTCCACTTGTGCTTTATTTCTGCTCTTTAGGTCATTTTTGAAAAGTGATAAACATGCACAGATGTATTGAGTAGATGCACATGCTTTTGAGAGACGACATAACCTCCCAGCCTGGCTGTTAGGAGCCCTGCCCCTCAGGGAAGGCGAAGGTGCTGCCAAGTCAGGTCCTTAAGGTAGAAAACGCATTCCTCAGTAGACAGACCTCAAAAAACACCCACAGATACTGTGAGACTGAGCTTTCTGAACATGGATGCCACTCTGGGGATAAAGGAGCAGAATCCCTATATTTATTGAGATTTTTTTCTTGTACCTGGTGCAGTGTGAGGCTCTAAGTAGATTTAAGAGTATTATAGAAAAATATAAATCCTATGTACCATCCCTGAGCAGGTGAAGCGAAGATTTGTATCTGTCACCACGGGCATTTCATGTCCTCTCCCTTCCTACCCCTTCACCTCTGCAGATACCCAAACGGTTTGGCAAAATGAGGGGGGTGGGGTCAGGTTGTGCGCAGGTCTTCTTGAGCTCATGCCACTCCCCACACTGCGCCTGCGCTACAGCCGCTCTCAGCCTTGCGAATGTGTCCAGCCCCCATCTCGGAGCCTCAAAACACACTGCCCTCTCGGCCTGGGAAACCCCTGTCTGTTTTTACCTTAAATATCTCCTGGATCCTCTCGACCTATATTTAAAGTTACCTTCTTGGTAAAATTACCTGTGAATACAATTCCCATGCTTCACTGTGGTGACCTCCACTGCACTCTGTTTATCGGAGCCATCACCACATTGAGTTGTCATTACTTGTCCACATGTTAGCCTCTCACATAGAGTTAAGAGAAGTAAAATAAATATAATGGATAAGCTCTAATTTATTTAAAAATCCTATAAGGTGATAGGCAATCTACCAGGAGGAAAGAAAGATTTGAAGCAAACTGAAACACTCATAGCTTGCTGGTGAGAGCATAAAATGGTCCAGCTACCTTAGAAAATGTGTACTTCCTTGCAGAGTTAAACATACACTTCCCAATATGACAGTCCCAAGATGAACAGTCTAAATATTTATCAACTGGTATATGGATAAAATAACTGGAAGGCAATTGAATTCAGACAATGGAATTCCATTTAGCTATAAGGAGGAATGAGCTGCAAATGTTCTCAGACATGGGTGAAACTCACAGACACTGAGCTGAGTAAAATAAGCCAGACAGAGAAGACAAACTGTGTGACCTTTGTGACACAAGATTTTTATGCCTCAGAAAGTAATCCCTAGCCATAGAAGGGAGATCCGCGGTTCCCCAGGATAGGAGAAGGGATATGTGGGGTGAGATTAAGTATAAAAGGGCCTGAGGAGAAATACAGGGTGTTGCTTCCCTTGGTTGTGAATACAAGAGCAGATACATTTATCATGTCATCAGTCTGTACCTACTAAAAATGTAAACTTTTCAAATATATTTTATGCCTCAATATTAAAAAGCTGATTTTTCAACATAAGTAGAAGTCATTGAGGGCTTCACAGGTGGCACAGTGGTGAAGAATCTGCCTGCCAATGCAGGATAGGCAAGAGACATGAGTTTGATCCCTGGGTTGGGAAAATCCCCTGGAGTAGGAAATAGTAATCTGCTCCAGTATTATTGCCTGTAAAATTTCATGGACAGAGAAGCCTGGTAGACTACAGTCCATGGGATTGCAAAGAGTTGAACATGACTGAGCACATGGAAGTCATTCATCAGAAAGCATTTTTTTGAAACGTAAGCTCATCTATTCTAGAACATTAAGAGGAAATGGAAATTTGTCAATGGTAAAATATGGAGTATAATATAGGAATGCTCCCATTCCAAAAGTTCTTTCAACAATTTATTTTTAAAAATATCTTCCATATAGTGGCCATTACAACAAGAAAAACATTAGCAGGAACAATGTTTTATTTGTACTTGCACTTCCTTGGTTGTTTCATGAGGCAAACATTTTGTCCTCTACTCCTCCTCTTTTCTAAATCTGAATTATTAAAGTTAAACCTGAAGCATTCAACTGTTTAATATACGATTCTATTTATTTTTTTTCTTTAACACAAACTGATACTGGAAGAGAGAAAGGACTTATTTGAAAGAGTTCTAGTGACATTCAACACAGAAATCATAAACAAATGATTCTAAGAAAAATGAAAAGGCAGTAACTAATAACAGTAAATAATATGACTTTCCATTTCTGCTTAAAGGTTTTAAAGGCTAGGCATTATTATATTTCATGCAAAGGTCAAATGACATCAGGAAATTATAGGACATAAACTTAGTTTAGCATAAACGTAATTGTTATTTAATTCTTTCTTTCTAAACACCTTGCACTTGCGGGGATTCAATCTTAAGAGCTTTGGGGATTGAAATTATGGAACTATGTTCCTGAGGGGAGAGAGTGTTTGGGGCATTATCATTGCTCTGACAAATTAGGAAAATAATGCTAATAAAATGTGGCATTTGGACACGCATCATGTAATAGTTTCTTGAAGACAAACTCTCCTCTGAAATGAAGAACGAGGTAATACAGAAAGTCTTTAAAAAATTTAAATAGACAGCATTTTATGTAAAAATGAAAATTAACCGCTTATTCATTTAGAAATGAATAATTTTACAAGATGAGGATATGAATCACTTTCTAAACATGTAAGTGAAGATTTGTACTTACAAGGAAGCAAAGACAGAATGCACTGGCGACTACTCACATTGTGTTTACCTTTTCTTTAAGGACATTTCAAAATCGGGAATGACAGCCTGGGCCACAGAGGGTGACAGGTTTCCAGGTATCAAACCAGAGAATCATGAGCAGTGCGTCTCCTTCTGCTGCAGCTGTGCAGCTCTGCTACGAGCACCTGAACGGATCCTGTGTGAAAACCCCCTACTCACCAGGTCCCCGCCTCATCCTGTACACAGTGTTCATCTTTGGAGCTGTGCTGGCTGTGTTTGGAAATCTCCTGGTGATGATTTCCATTCTCTACTTCAAGCAGCTGCATTCTCCTACCAACTTCTTGATTGCTTCTCTGGCCTGTGCTGACTTCTTGCTGGGAGTGACTGTGATGCCCTTCAGCACAGTGAGGTCCGTGGAGAGCTGCTGGTACTTTGGGCAGCGTTACTGTCAACTCCACTCCTGTTTTGAAGGCTCATTCTGTTACGCTTCCATCTACCACTTGTGCTTTATCTCTCTGGACAGGTACATTGCGGTCACTGACCCCTTGGTTTATCCAACCAGGTTCACTGTGTCTGTTTCTGGCATGTGTATTGCCTCCTCTTGGCTCTTTTCTATTATTTTTTCCTTTTCTCTTTTTGGCACAGGAGCAAATGCAGCTGGACTGGAGGATCTAGTAAGTGCTCTCACCTGTGTGGGAGGCTGTCAAATTGCAGTGAATCAGAGTTGGGTATTGGTCAGTTTCCTTGTATTTTTCATCCTCACTCTTGTCATGATAACTGTTTACTTCAAGATTTTCCTCATTGCTAAACAGCAGGCTAGAAAAATTGAGAGTCTGAACAACAAGACTGGGCGATGCTCAGACAGCTTCCAAGACAGAGTGGCCAAGAGGGAGAGAAAGGCAGCAAGAACACTGGGCGTCGCAGTGCTAGTGTTTCTGGTCTCCTGGCTGCCTTACTTCCTGGATGCCATCATTGATGCCTTCCTAGGTTTCATCACTCCCACATATGTTTATGAAATACTGGTTTGGATTGCTTATTATAACTCAGCTATGAACCCCTTGATTTATGCTTTCTTTTATCCTTGGTTTCGAAAAGCCATCAAACTCATTGTCACTGGCAAAGTCTTGAGAGCGAATTCCTCGACAGTAAATTTATTTTCTGGGTAAGTCCACGTTTTAGATGGAGGAATTGAATATAGATTCACCATGGACACACCATTGGGTAGAAAACTTCATTATATACATGCAAGATCTTGTAAATTAAAAGAATTAATTAGGCTTCCAATATGATCTAAAGACTTAAATTCAGTTTCATCATTTTTTGGTCAATATAACATAAAAACCTGGTTGTTATGGAAACAGCATGACCTTGGAGCCAGAAATGTGGCATTTTGCCATTGATCTTGGGCTACTACTTGTCTCTGAACTTCACTGTACAGTCTCTAGCTATTAATCCCTTCCTTGCAGCATTCTTGAGAAAATGTAAGAGAACATATGGGGAAGGATGTAGTATATTTTTTATTCAAAATCTTCTTTTACCATTTTATAATAGTTTAATCCATGGTTATAGCTTCTCTTTATTCCTCTGTAATATTTTCCATTACAATGTAAATGCACCTGTGGAATACTTAGAGAGGTCCTGGTTGAAGGAGAGCAAAGTGGTAAGTCTGCACTGTCAGGTGGTCAGATTTATGAGTTCAGAAGTGTGAGCTCAGTGTCGGGTAAAATCAACCCAGAGATCGATTTATTGACTGATTTTATATTATATATATATAATATATATATGAGAAAGGCATGGCAATCCACTCCAATATTTTTGCCTGGAGAATTCCATAGACAGAGAAGCCTGGTAGTCTACAATCCGTGGGGTTGCAAAGAGTCAGACATAACTGAGTGACTAACACACTGACATATATCAGTTGAATTATGTACTATGGGAAAGATAATTGATGCCATAAATAACAATCATTTGTCGAGTGGGCTTCTTCCTAGTGATGCTCTGCTCATAAAATTTCACTTGAGTTTAGAAATTTTACTAATTAACATATGTTGAGACCATGCATGAGTTTTTAAGATTGTCACTCACATTGTACTTTATCTTAAATTAACTTACAATTTTGTTCACTTTTGCATTGTTCCAGAAATTATTTATAAGGGTTTTCATTGATATACAAGAAAGCCCAAATTAAAAATGTATTAAAAAAATAGAACACTGAAGTGAAGGGCCTAAAAGGATGACAGACAGAGGCTGATTAATACACTTTATATGACTCACAAATTTTCACATTGGATAAAAGCCAGCCAGCTTTTCAGAAATGAAGCCTTGTTTTTGGTACAAAGATTGGAGGATGCTATACGTCTGGGTTTTTAAAAGTAAATTAAAAAATTTTTTACATAAATTGCTTGATTCTATTCTAAATTTCCCTGGTGGCTCAGCAGTAAAGGATCTGCCTGCCAATGCAGGGAACGTGGGTGTGATCCCTGGATTGGGAAGTTACCCTGAAGAAGGAAATGGCAATCCACTCCAATAGTCTTGCCTGGGAAATACCATGGACAGAGAAGCCTGGTGAGTTACAGTTCAATGAAGTAAAAAAAAAGAGATTTTATTTAGCAACTAAAACAACAATAAAACATTTTAACTTTTGTTGTAATTAGACATCAAGATTTAAAAATTAGAGCATCATGTTTCCTGAGCAGAAGTGAATTCACATCAATATATTCTGAATTTTTCTACTTGCTTGCTTGATAGAAATTAGTCATATATTAGCACATCATTTCTGACTATTATTAGACATATGCTTTAAATCAATAAACCTTTCCTGAGATAGTGAATTATTTCTGATTACATTATCCTATACTTGATTGAAGTTCTCTCATCTTCATTTGGTGGTTAAGATGATTTAAAGGTACTTTTACCTGCTTAGTATTTAGTTTACCCACAGTTCTTCAGTTCTGACATTGAAAATCATCAATTTATTTTGATTTAGTGCTTTCAATGTAGTAACTTGCTTTAATCCTATGCCACAAGCTATAGGGAGCCATACTTCCTCATTTTAAAAATGAAAAAGCTAAAATCAAAGTGTTTAAAAGTCTGTTGAATACCATAAAGCTTCTGGATTCAAATAAGCACTTGAGAAATAGATGGGAAAAGAGTGGAAACAGTGTCAGACTTTATTTTTTTGAGCTCCAAAATCACTGGAGATGGTGACTGCAGCCATGAAATTAAAAGATGCTTACTCCTTGGAAGGAAAGTTATGACCAACCTAGATAGCATATTGAAAAGCAGAGACATTACTTTGCCAACAAAGGTCTGTCTAGACAAGGCTATGGTTTTTCCAGTGGTCATGTATGGATGTGAGGGTTGGACTATGAAGAAAGCTGAGCACTGAAGAATTGATGCTTTTGAACTGTGGTGTTGGAGAAGACTCTTGAGAGTCCCTTGGACTGCAAGAAGATCCAACCATTCCATTCTGAAGGAGATCAGCCCTGGGATTTCTTTGGAAGGAATGATGCTAAAGCTGAAACTCCAGTACTTTGGCCACCTCATGCGAAGAGTTGACTCATTGGAAAAGACTCTGATGCTGGGAGGGATTGGGGGCAGGAGGAGAAGGGGACGACAGAGGATGAGATGGCTGGATGGCATCGCTGACTCAATGGACGTGAGTCTGAGTGAACTCCGGGAGTTGGTGATGGACAGGGAGGCCTGGCGTGCTGCGATTCATGGGGTCACAAAGAGTCAGACACAAGTGAGCGACTAAACTGAACTGAACATATAGTTTAATACATTTACATTTGTTTTTCCTTTTTTAGTTACCTTTTACACATGCTAGACAAATCATTCAATTTTACCACTTTGTGTCCTAGAACTACATATTATTCTATTTTTTTTTAATATTTCTTAACTTATTTCTGAACTTTCTTTATAAAAGAATACACTCTAGGCCTCATTTATCTCTTCTATGAATTACTCTGTTCATGTTGGACTTGTCCACTCGCCTTTGCTTCAGTGAACACTTATTGAGTGTTTCTGATATGCAAACCTAAGAATGCTTTGTTATAGACTACTCATTCTTTGCTTGGGACCATCTTACCTGCCCTATTCAGTCTTTACAACAACACTATGTGAGAGGAAATATTATGACTATAATACATTATTATTACTTCTAGGTCACAAATGAGAGATCTGAGGCAAAGAGAGATGAGTCTTATGCCCAAGGTGGCATATTTGTTAAACAATAGGGTTGGTGTTCATGTCCAGGGGGTCAGAAAGTGAGTAAGTAGTAACTCCTCCTCCCCTGATGTGGCCCAGCCACTGAAATCAAGTTATTGAAAGCAAGAAATGGGATATTTTCTGCCGTATCAGTTAACATAGGAGGTTATGATCATCAGCAATTGCAGCCACCATGGAGAATGAACTGGTAACCTTGAGGGAACTCAGGAAGGAAAGAATACCTGCCATCCACGGCTACATAAATTTCTTATGTATCACAGTGCTTATAGTACTGCAGGAGCTATGCACACTTATTTTGTGGTTCTTGGGATCATCCCTTGGACAGAACATCCCTCTCTGTCAGACTTGGGCAGGTGAATTCAGGACCAGAAAAATTCCCAGACCAAGAATATCACGTTAGCCAGATTTACTTGACCATCCAATCATGGGCCCTCTGCGAGAAATGTACAAAACACTAAAACTGAAGGTAACTTTGAGATGATCTATTCTGAACCATTACCTTTTACTTTTTAACAGAGAAACTCAAATTTTAATATTTTTGTAATACACATATGCATAATAGAAACTACACATACAAATAATATACAATTTGATGAGTTTTGACATTTGTAGACACCTGCAAATTCATCACCAAAATCAAGACTAAACTTATTTATTACTCCAAAAGTTTCTTCACGTCTTTAGTAATGTCCTTCTTGTTCATCCCTACAAATTCAGGCCCCTTCTGTCCTCAGGTAGCCACTGATGAACTTCATGTTACTCTACACTAATTTGTACTTTCTAGCATTTTATATAAATGCAAGCATACATATATACACTTATTTTTGTCTGAATTATTTCACTGTGCTTAGTAATTTGGAGAATAAGCCATGTCAAAGGATGAATCAGTATCGAATTCCTTTTTCTTTGTGACTTTGTGACTGACTGAGTAGTGTTGCACTGTGTGGGTTGGCCACAATTTATTTATTCTTCTTATTTGTTGATTGAATTTGGGTTTGAACCATCATTTTTAAAATGCAGGCTGAAGTTTAAGTGACCTGAACAAGGTCAGATACCCAGAGTCTCATGCATTCGCAGAGTGGGGCTAGCCACCACCCAGGGAATGTCTGGCTGGATCGGGTCCTGCTGGAACAGCCCAGTGGTCCATTTTCATCTGCTCCTTCCTTAGGTCTTGGCACAACCTCCTCTTGCTAAGAATCGCCCCACCTCTGCTTGCTTATTTGTGGCTTGCCTGCTTCTAATGATCCATGACCATCTATTTGTAGCTCTGTTTTATACTTATGCAAATTACATATTTGAATTATATAAGCATATATTATATTAATTAAATTCAGTTTAATAAAATATTTGTTATAATATATTGATATATTGTATAATACATAGAAATGCATACTATATATACATGTAACTAGAACGAATGTTCTTAATTCCAAACTAGCTTTAAAGAACTTTATAGGATTTCAATCATTATTTTAATTTTAACTAGAATGATGGTTTCAAAAATAAATTCTCTGATAACTTAAAAAACATGACTCCATTGCCTTCTTGGACCTAGTGTACTGATGAGAATTTTGATCCCAGTATGATATTCACATCGTTTTCATAAACCTGTTCCCTCTGGTCTCTGTTCCCAGGCACTTTTGAGAATTTCTCTTTAGACTTGTCCATATTTAGTGCCTGTGTTTATTCTATTTTCCTTCTTTAAACTTGATAGGCACTTGCATTTCAAGTTTAGACCCTTTATCTCAGAATAAAATGTCTCAAGCATTGTCATTCCATGACATTTAGGGTGTGTTTCAACCTGGAGTCATCCAAACTGAGTTATTATCACACACAGTGACTAGACAGCCCTGAGATCTAATGCAAGCTGAGGAAGGAAAATATGTAGAGGACATTGGGAGTCTGTGGTTGGAGAAAATACAATGACATATCATTTCCATTTCACTCAATTTATTCCATAACAGGTTAACATATATTTCTGAGAAATATCCATTACACAAATATATTATGTAAAGAATCAAATTCATAACTTGATTCATAAAGAATCAAGTGTGATTCAGTTTTACACTCACTTGTAAAAATGCTTTAAATATTATTATTACATATAATTAATGTGTGTGTACTTATTACGTGTTATCAATGGCAATTGCTGTTGATTCATAGTTCAATACTTCTACCCTCCTTTGTGTTTGGTTACATCTAGCTTCTAATCCAAAGAGACAAGAGTACAAAGCATTTCATTCTCACCCCTCCCATTAACAAGCTTCTGAGTTTGTGTGCTGGAAAAATCACAACTTTAATGCACCCTTTCTCTTGTTTTGTTTTAATGAGGAAAGTCTCACACTATCAGTCACTGGGGAGAGAGTTTATTGAATGGATTTTTAAGAATGCCTGAGAATTTCAAAATCTGCAAATAGGCACTGAAAACTTTGGATAATGCAAGATAACCAAAATTTGCCTCAAATTCTGTCCTTGGTATTAGAAGGAGAAATATGATTACTGCTTCTGAGAAATATGATTATTGTTTAATCTTATCTTTATTTGAGGCAGATCACTTTCTCAACATGTATAAGCATAAAAGGAAGAGTCAGATAGTGCAAGAATTTTAGAGGGTTCAGGAAGAGCCTCCATTTTTTACCTCATCTCACCACAAGGCTAGTTGTCCTTAATTGGCCTAACATGAGAGCAGCAAATAACCTAGGTTCCTCTAATAAGTTTTGAAGGTAGCAAAAAAGAAAACATAGAAAAATGCAAGACAACTATTTTCTTTTCATAGCAGACATTAGATATTGCTTTTTCTAGGTGGTTGATTTCTTGGACATATACGTCTATTAGAAGAAATTTTACTATTTTAAATATTTGAAATTGATCAGAGGATGCCCTGATTTATTTTAAGGCTCTAAAAGGCTTACCTGCTAAAATACCACCTTTGCTATTGAGAAGACTAATGGTTCCTGGAAACTTGGGTTTCAGAAACAATAAAATTGGTGAAAAAAATCCAAGGAAACCACAGATGCTTGCCAAAGAATAACTTTGCCAGCTAAGGACTTCACAAAGAGCAGCAGCAGATGCAGGGACAATTTTATGTTTTGGCAAAATTTCATAAAAGAGAAGTATGGGTTTTTTTGCTCAGTCATGAATGACTCTTTTTGACCCTATAGACTGTAACCTGCTAGGTTACTCTGTCCATGGAATTCTCCAGGCAAGAATCCTGGAGTGGGTTGCCATTTTCTTCTCCAGGGGATCTTCCCGACCCAGAGATCAAACCTGGGTCTCCTGCATTGTAGGTGAATTCTTTACCATGTTTTGATATTAATATTATAGGAAACACATCATTTAAAAATAAATGGCAGTTCTATAAATTGAACAAACAATATGAGACACACATCTCTTTGCCTTATTTTTCTCCTTTTCCTCTGATCGATGAGGAGTTGGCCGTAGATCAGCACTGATTCCCAGACTGGCTTTTCAATATAATTGAATTAAGATTAAAAGTGAACATTGAAATGAATAAATATTGAGAAATAACTTTACAAACATGTTTTCTTCTATGTAGGTTCTCTGCACCATTTAGGAACCTAGTTGTCACCTGAGGACTTTGCTTTCCAGTAGCAGAGCCATGAGGGGGCTTCCTGCATGTTCCTCGTGGTGGCGGAGAATTCACACTCCATCTTCCCTCAAACCCTCAAGGTCATCAGATTGTACCAGTCTTGTCTCTCTCCAATACTGTCACCTGGCACAGGGTCCTTCTTCCTTCTTCCATCTTAATGTTAATACCCAGCACTCTATCATTCTCTCCAGAACTACTCTCAACATATATAGATCTTAAACATTTAAAGTGTAAACACGTGCTAGTTAAGTTGTCATAATAACCTTCTGTTGAAGGGAATATTATTATCCCCATTTCACAGCTGAAAAACCGAGTCCTTGGTCAGTTACAAAGTTGGGGAGAGCCTGGATTCAACCCTAGGCAGAGCCCATGCCTTTTTAAAAACAGTTTTATTTATCTACTTATTTTAGGCTCTTCTGGGTCTTCCCTGCTGTGTGGGCTTGTCTCTAGTTGTAGCAAGCAGGGCTACTCTCCTGTGGTTCGAGGGCTTCTCATTGCGGTGTCTTCTGTTGTTAAGGAACACGGGCTTTAGATTCGGGAGCCTCGGTAGTTGCACGGCAGGAGCTCAGTAGTTGTAGTTCCCACGGTCTAGAGCACAGGCTCAATAGTGTGGCACACGGGCTCAGTGGCTCCTAGGTTTGTGGGATCTTCCTGGATCAGGGATGGAAACTGCGTCCCCTGCACTGGCAGGCAAATTCCTCACACTGAACAATCACTGGAAGACCCCAGAGTCCACGCTCTTGACCAAGTGCTAATCTGCCTCTAACAGTTTCTAGAAATTCTCTCCTTCTAGGATATCACCTGCAATCTGCCTCTGTCCTTACTTAGGACTTGTCATTTACCAGCTACAATCTTTTATCTAAAAGTCCCAAGACTTGTAAGTAATCAAATTTTTTTCTTTTTCATTTAAAAGGCATATCCATTAAATGTTTGGACTAAACCAATGAAGTGTGTGAAGCATTTGTCATCAACACATTATTATTTCTGCACCAATAATCAGATATTCAACACAATATTGATATATCTGCATGAATATTCAGATAGACTGATTAAAAAATAAACATTAGAAATAGCCTTATGTCAGTGTTTGTCACCAAATTAATTAGACATAAACTTACAATGTTATCGATTTTAGAATTTTTAGAATGTGGACTTGTACTAAAACCTGAAATCCCTCCAGTTTAGTTATATCATCACCAACACCAGCCTTTCAGGCTCACTTGCTCTAGAATGCCAAATGCAAATCACCTTTCACCTCTTGCTTGCTGGAATTCATTACTATTCTCCTCACCCACCTTAAATGTCAGCACCATCATTCTACTCAGTCCTTAGGAGTGGAGTTGTAAATTGGCAGTAAAGATCCAGCACTTGTTTTATTATTTTTGTTAATGCTTATTATATTTCTAACTCTTGTATACTATACTAACCTGTACTATTCTATATTATTGGTAACATAGTAATTCAGTTTAAGCGTAAGTTAAATCCTTTCCTACCTTACCTCTAGTCACACAATTCTTTATGGTGGGTATTATTACTCCCAAGTCAGAGCTGAGCAATCTGATGCCAGGAGACTTCAGGTAAGTCTTCCAAGATCTCATATCCAGGCACTTTCTGATTCAAAGCCCTCTATAATCATTCTCTAGGGACACTGTCTTCTTAGCTTAGAAGATGATTCTCCCATATGGCTTATACCAAACACACGTATTGTAGCTCTTACTTTTTAGAAATGACAAAAAAAAATAGAAGTCAAACACAATGAGAGAAGAATTACAGAAGTTCTCTTCAAATAATAATGCAATTGATAATAAAGCTCTCCACAGTATAAGGAGCTGTACTCACTGGTCTCATCTCAAACAGTTGTCCACTCTAATTAAGTTCCTCATCACCTCTCTGGCCTTGACTGACTTATTGGTGGAGGTGGTTCTGACATTCAGCATAGTGAGGAGAATGAAACGAGCACGGGGTTTGGACTGAACCTGAATTCCTCTTTCGTCTCTGTCACTGAAATTAACTTGTCTAGTTTCAAAATTGGCTGGATATTGAAGTGGGGGAGGATGTGCTTCCATGGGGGTAGGCTGCACAGGGGAAATTTCTGTACCTTCCGCACAATTTTGTTTTGAACCTGAAACTGAAGTGAAAGGGAAATTCGCTCAGTCATGTCAGACTCTGCATCCCCATGGACTGTAGCCTGCGAGGCTCCTCTGTCCATGGAATTCTCCAAGCAAGAATACTGGCGTGAGTAGCCGTTCCATTCTCCAGGGGATCTTCCCGACCCAGGGATCAAACTCAGGTCTCCTGCATTGCAGGCAGATTCTTTACCATCTGAGCCACCAGGGAAAGCCCAAGAATACTGGAGTAAGCCTATCCCTTCTCCAAGAGATCTTTCTGACCCAGGGATAGAATCATGGTCTCCTGCATTGTAGGCATGTTCTTTACCAGCTGAGCTACCAGGGAAGCCCCATGGTTTGAACCTAGAACTCCTCTAAAATGTACTTTATTTTTAAAATGAGTTAAATTATACCTACAATATAAGGTTGATGACTGCTAAATGGCTGATGGTAGAAGCTCACATTATTTATAATTTGCTTTCAAAGCTCTAAAATCTGGTTTTTTGAACGATTGTGTTGATTTTCATTCCTTGATTTTTTGCTGAAATTTCTTCTTCACCAACCATTCTACCACTGAAATGGAAAGTACCCAGGAGAGTGTTTTCTTTTCTAGGACTGCTGTAACGAATGACCACAATCTTGCTGTCTTTGTTCTCTCCAGAAATGTATTCTCTCATAGTCCTGTACACTAGAGGTCTGAAATCCAAACCTCTGATTTTAGAGGTCTTGACAGAGCACTGAGAGGGCCATGCTCCCCTCCCAAGGCTCTGGGTAGAGTCATTCTATTCCAGCTTCTGATGACTCCAGCATTCCTTGGCTTGTAGCAGTATCATTCCAATCTCTGGCTCCATCTTCACAAAGCCATCTTCTCTCTTCTTTTTCTCAACTTTTGTCTGAGGACACTACTCTTGGATTTAGTGCCCATCCATGTAGTACAGGATGATCTCATCTTATTAAACTCATGAAGGCATCTTTTCCAAAGAAGAGCTGGCTCTGGGGGTTAGAACATGGGCATATTCCTTGTGGGGATGGGGTACAGCATTGAGCCCACTACAGATGGGAATGTGAAGTCTTCTGTCTGTGAGAATCTCACAGCAGCAGTATTCAGAGGATTTATAGACGTTTCTCACGTGGATGGAGAGACACTGCACTCTTCTCCCAGTGACAACATCCTGAGAAGAGAATGATCTTTTCTCTACCAGCACTGATAGTTGTAGAAGCTCAGAAAGGAGGGTGTGTCTAAATACCATGGCATTTTTAATGCTTTCCCATATGTAATTCATCCTTTTCCAGTTGCTCTAATGTGTGTTTCATTTTCTGTTTGTTGGTATCCAGTCAGATACAAAATGATTCTTAACTGAAGAAAAAAAAGCCAAGGATGGATTCTCACTGCTTGTAATCTGTCATATCTTTGTAATAAAAATCCAGTAATGTGGCCACAGCAGGACTGTGACTAGAGAAAAAGCTCAAGTCTAAGAAGAAAAAAAGTTTTTGGCCAAATAAACATAATGATAATCTAACTTAATGTGAAGATTGTTTTGTAGAATAACTCTCTTAGTAATCACTGTTGAAAATAACCTTCCAAGTTCACATCTTGCACTACAAGGATTCCATCAAGGGATTTTTAATGTATTAATACTAATCCTTACAACCTGTGGATGTCAGCTTTTGCAGTTGCTTCCACTTGACTTGACTTAATCACTTATTTGCTGTTGCAAAGTGATAGCTTAATCTCTGAAGTGAACTGGACAAGGCCCTTATGTGGCTAAGTGGACTTTGTAGATGTGGTTAAGGATTTTGAGATGGCAAGATTATTTTTGACTATCCAGATGAGCTCAATGTAATCACAAGGGTCATTAAAAATGAAAAAGGGAGATAAGGGAAGAGTCAGAGTCAGAGATTTGAAGATGCTATCCTGTTTGGTAGAGAAGGCAATGGCACCCCACTCGAGTCCTCTTGCCTGGAAAATCCCAAGGATGGAGAAGCCTGATAGGCTCATGGTGTCTTTGTCTTCCCTACTCATTCCCATTAATTCTCAATCTGCTGCAATTGGAGTCTATCTCTAATATTCCACCAGAAGAGGTAGAATCATGTTCAGCAGTGATCCAGTTTTTAATGACAACAAACAATTCTCAGTTTTTATTTAACCTGACCTGTCACTAACCTTTGACACTCCTGGTATTCTCTCCTTCACGAACCACTTTCATCCCGTGGGAGTCTGTGGGACCACTTTTTCATCTTTTCTCATCTGTATTTGTTTGTAGGCATAACTTTGAAGTTGGTGCACATCCAGGTCCTTCTATTTTCACTATATACCTTCCAAACTAGTCAACAATTGTTTATTGAGTATCAGATATATATCCTAGGCTTTATGACAGGTGTATAGCAGGCAAACACATTTACTTCTCAAAATTTCATGTGATCATATCAGGCAAAGTTTATTTTCTGAGCTAAAAATTTACAGACTAAACCACTCACTAAAGAACCTCAGTTTTATGTCCCTCTGACCACTCCCAACTTAACCCATCATCTTTCTCCCTAGTGTACTCTTTCTCCTATTGCATCTTTCTTGTTGGCAAGCTAAAAGCCTGGAACCATCCTTGATTCTTGCTTCTATTATGCACCCCAAACCTCTCTACCCTCTCAGTCTTTAAATTCTGTATGTTATATTATCAAAAAAGGGGGAGGCAAGATTACTAAATAAGAGTGGGAAGAAATCAAGTTATATTTGAGAATTGAAAAAAAAGTAATGATAGTAATCCCCAGAAGAATTTGGTAGATGATTAATTGAATAATTGTTTTCATGGGAGGGATTCTCTTCCACCTGATCCCCAACCCCTTGGCTCTTTGGGCCCAGTTCAGCCTCTCCTTCCTCACCCAGACTTACTAGCACTGCCACTCCCCTCTCCGTCCTATATGAGGACTGGATATGATGCGGGGAAGGTTGTGGTCAGGTGTACACTGAGCAGTCTCAGGGCAAGCACGGCAAGTGTCATCCCATCTCAGGCTGGTAGGGCACAGCATGTTACTTGAGAGATTCAGGGAGTCCAAGCCCCTCCTTCACCAGTTCACGTACTGTGTGGTTCCTGATGTAGAGGCTGCCATCTCAGGGAGTTGTCTATCTGCCTTTGGTTGAGGTGGCAGGCCCAGGAGAAGGGCAGATACCTGGCTCAGCTTCCTCACTCCAACCTGAGCCTGGACTATTATTTCAGCGGTTGGTGGGAGGGGGACCTGGTAGTGGTTGGATCACTGAGTCACAGAGCAGGGTCTCCAGGCACCTTTGAGGACCTGCACTTGCCCTGCTAATATCTGCATGTCTGAGAGAGAGGAATTCCATAGCAAAAATCAAACATCTTGGTAGGTGAGAGAAACTGCAGAGAAGGGGAAAAGCTTGATACTTTGAGGGCACTATTTTTCATGTTTTTGAATAAAATCTCCACATTTTTCTTTTGCCCAACCCTGCAAATTGCACAACCAGTCTTATAAATAGTGAATAGGTAACATTATTGTCAAATACAGGATAAGGCTATTTCAGAACAGTTGAATTAAAAGAAATTTCTCTGTTGTGAAAATTGTAAGGATTTTGATAAAGTAACAGGGCTCAGAGAAATATGTTCTGTAGAACTTTTTAATTATAATGACCTAAAGTAAGTTTCCTTTCATGAGTCATACCTTACACCACCGGGGTTGCTTGTGAGGAATTTATCATGGGCCAAGTTTATTGGCTGGCTTCTTAAAGCATCCTGGGTGTTAACTTCTCAGATGTGAAGGTGGAAGTCTATCAAGATGTGACTTTTTAAACATGCAATTGTTGCATGTGATTATCCTTTATAAGGGGGTTCCCAGGTGGCTCAGTGGTGAAGAATCTGCCTACCAATGCTGGAGATGGAGACATGAGTTCATTCCCTGGGTCAGGAAGATCCCCTGGAGTAGGAAATTGCAACTCACTGCAGTATTTTTGCCTGAAAAATGCCATGGTTGGAGGAGCCTGGTGGACTACAGGACATGGGTCGTTAAGAGTTGAGACAATTGAGTGACTGAGCAACTAAGCATGCACACATATCCTTTGTAAGGAAGAAATCCACAAGTATAAAGGACCAAGTAATTAAATTAAATTTCTTCAATTATGAGGCAATGTGTTTTCTGGACTGATGAAAAATCATAGTAGATTTGCTTAGAGTTAACTATCTAGGAGATTTAGGTATAGAAATATTATGTGAACATAGTAAGAATGTATTCCTGAGTTTTAAAAATTCTTTTAGTTTCTCTCATAACAAAACGGGAAAAGGACAAAATATGAGACAGTTTTTAAAAGTAGTACTCAAGAATGCAGTTTTATTTTATTTTATTTTAATTTTCAGAATTGAAGACCATTTTTCTGAAAAGCAGAAACAAAGCAAGCATCCAACTGCAGAACCATGGCCAGCAATCTTTCCCAACCTGAAACCGTGCAGCTCTGCCATGAGAATGTGAACAGATCTTGTATTAAATCTCCTTTGGGTCTTTATTGGCTATCTTTGGAAACTTCTTGGTGATGATTTCAGACTTCAGTTCTTCACTTCAAGCAGCTGCATTCTCTAGCCAATTTCTTGATCGCCTCTTTGGCCTGTGTGGAGTGACTGTGATGCTCTTCAGCATGGTCAGGTCCGTGGAGAGCTGCTGGTACTTTGGAGCCAGATTTTGTGTGCTTCACAGTTCCTGTGATGTGGCATTTTGTTACTCTTTTCTCTTCCACTTGTGCTTTATCTCCATCGACAGGTATGTTGCTGTTACTGATCCCCTGGTCTATCCCCCCAAATTCAAGGTGTCTGTGTCAGGGTTATGCATCAGCATCTCCTGGATTCTACCCATTGTGTACAGTGGAGCTGTGTCCTACACAGGTGTCAGTGATGATGGGATGGAGGAATTAGTAAGTGCTCTCAACTGTATATGGGTTTTGTTAAGTGTTTTGTTATTTTTTATACCTACCATTGTTATGATAATTCTGTATGGCAAGATTCTTTTAAATAGCTAAACAACACAGAGAAGGCAATGGCACCCCACTCCAGTACTCTTGCCTGGAAAATCCCATATTGGAGGAGCCTGGTAGGCTGCAGTCCATGGGTTCGCTAAGAGTCGGACACGACTGAGCGACTTCACTTTTACTTTTCACTTTCCTGCATTGGAGAAGGAAATGGCAACTCACTCCAATGTTCTTGCCTGGAGAATCCCAGGGACAGGGGAGCCTGGTGGGCTGCCATCTCTGGGGTTGCACAGAGTTGGACACGACTGAAGTGACTTAGCAGCAGTAAACAACAAGCTCTAAAAATTGAAAATACTGGTAGCAAGCAGAATCAGAGAGTTACAAATCCAGAGTGGCCAAGAGAGAGAGAAAAGCAGCTAAAACACTGGGTCACAGTAGTAGCATTTATGATTTCATGGTTACCATATACAGTTGATATACTAATTGATACCTTTATGGATTTCATAAACCCTCCCTATATTTATGAGATTTGCTGTTGGGGTTCCTATTACAACTCAGCCATGAACACTTTGATTTATACTTTATTTTACCCTTGGTTTAGGAAAGCCTTGAAAGCTATTTTAAGTGGGGAACTTTTAAGGATAGTTCATCAACCACTAGCTTATTTTCAGAGTAAATGAAAGCACTAAGTTGAAAATTTTAGGACTATTTTTAAAATTATGAATTTTTGATGAAATTAGATACAAAAAAATGAATAAAGCTTTTCAAAATTGGGGATATATATATATATATTTCAAATTAGCCAGGATCAAAGTCACAGACAGGTGCCTTCATTATATAATAAACATATTTATTGCACTAAGTAATAAAGGCATGGCCTTGAGGAGGGCCTGGCAGCCCACTCCAGTATTCTTGTTTGGAGAATTCCATGGACAGAGGAGCCTGGGGGGCTACAGTTCATAGGCTCAGCAAGAGTTAGACACAACTGAAACGATATAACAAAGTAATAAATGATTAAGTGGTTTACTTGTATCATCTGTCTTGATGCTTTGTACACATTCTTACTATATGTACTTGTTATACTATATGTATATGCATTCTATATGTACCATATATCCATTTCTGTGAATCCTGAATCTCATTTTTCGTTCTCAAATCTGTAATCATTTTCTCATTTAGATTCAACTTTCATTTATCTTTCAATGGTCCTTCTTTCTCAGTCTTCTGCAACATTATTTCATTTTCTAGGGCTGTCATAGCAAAGTATCACAGGTGGGGTGGCTCAGTCGACAGAAATTATTTCTCCCACTTAGAAATGTAGAGGTTAGCTACAGACATTATAAAGAAGTAGAAATTGTGGAAAAAATTTACCAAAAAAGCTGATACAATGATTGTTAGCTAATATAAAATCTGCATGTGAAAAAATTATCTATTATCACTAGCAGGGACCATTTCTGCATCAATTTCTCTCACTTGAAAATAATGTGTAATTCACATTCTCATTTTTTTCTCAGCAGTTTCCTCACCTAAGTATACTCTGTATTTACTTCTCCAGGATGTTGTAGGATCAAAAATTCTTTGCTTTTGCTGCAAAAAACCTAATATTAAAAAAGCATAAACAATGTATAAATCTCCGACCCATGTCTCCTGTGTCTCCTGTATTGCAGCCGGATTCTTTATCTGCTGATCCTTTGTGGAAGTCCAGTGTTTTGTATAATGAAACCATTGTAGTATAAGTACTGATATGTAGGTCTTTTTCTTTTGGATTTTTCTGTCTTGTCATTCATTTGAAGTAATTTTTTCTCATTGGTTTTCATTGAGTCTTTTCATTGTTTTCAAACAAATTCTGAATATTAATTATATACAAGTAAATGGCTCAGAAGGTAAAGTGTCTGTCTACAATGCTGGAGACCCGGGTTCAGTCCCTGGGTTGGGGAAATCCTCTGGAGAAGGAAATGGCAATCCACTCCAGGACTATTGCCTGGAAAATCCCATGGACAGAGGAACCTGGTAGGCTACAGTCCATGGGGTCGCAAAGAGTAGGACACGACTGAGCAACTTCACTTCACTAAGTACCTGTGCAAGGATAGCTAAGGATTAAAAAAATGTATTTTATCTAGTATTTTCCTCAAGGAAAATAATTTTGTGGGTAGTATGGATAATTCATTTTAAAATATATTTTTTGAGACTCAGAAGGATATCACAGATCTAACTCCTGTGAGCAGAGGATGAGTTGCCATCACAAGGCTGGCACATGGTATTTGGTCATTCCTATAATATTGTCTTCTCACCCACATATGGTCCCATGGCCTGCGTATTTAAAAGTTGTTAAAACAACCTTATTTTTCAGTAGGAAGGACTTTTGAGGAATCCCCAAGCATGTTTGGACTTGTGTAGGCAAAAGTAGGCAAATAGAAGGGTAGATTAGTTTGGGACTGTTGGATTAATTTCCATAAATGGAAGACTGGGCTTGGAAAAAGAGGGAGTCAAGTAGAGCAGTAGCATGATAAAAATAAGTACACTTTCATGTTATCACTTACTATCCTCAATACATCAGATTAACTGCAGCAGATTTTAAAAAAGGACATCTTCCTATTTTTAGAGCATAGAGCACATAGAAAAAATTAAGTGAAAGAGTCAGATAATAGTTCCATTCAATAAATTTCACACAGAATTACACTGTTACTAAATTATAGATAGACCAAAGGAAAATTAAAGATTTTTAAAATACTTCCTATGGGTAGGGAAAATATTCTATTATTATATATTATACCAAAATCTATAGTACAATTCTGAATATGAAATTTCTTTTGAGCATGTAGTGAGTATGTGGAACTCAACAAAAGAAAAAGAAAACAAAAGAGCAGATTCTTGCATTCACTCCAGGATAGCAGTAGCAGTGTTAGTTGCTCAGTCGTGTCTGACTCTTTGCAACCCCATGAACCGTAGCCTGCCAGGCTCCTCTGTTCATGCGATTCTCCAGGCAAGAACACTGAAGTGGATTGCCATTCCCTTCTCCAGAGCATCTTCCTGACCTGAGGATCGAACCCAGGTCTCCTGCATTGTAGGCAGATTCTTTACCATCTGAGCTCCAGGGAAGATCACTCCAGGATAGTCTTTCCTAAATATCACTACCCAGGTTGGCTGATTAAGGCTTTCTAATTACACAAGCATGTAATGCTTTTGTTGGTACTGTATTATAACCTCCTTAGCCTTAGATGACCAGAAATTTTCTTGGCAAAACTCTATCAGTCTTTGCCTGCTTCATTCCGTATTCCAAGGCCAAATTTGCCTGTTACTCCAGGTGTTTCTTGACTTCCTACATTTGCATTCCAGTCCCTATAATGAAAAGGACATCTTTTTTGGGTGTTAGTTCTAAAAGGTCTTGTAGGTCTTCAGAGAACCATTCAACTTCAGCTTTTTCAGTGTTACTGGTTGGGGCATAATATTGAATAGTTTGCCTTGGAAACGAACAGAGATCATTCTGTCGTTTTTGAGATTGCATCCAACTACAGCATTTTGGACTCTTTTGTTGACCATGATGGCCACTCCATTTCTTCTGAGGAATTCCTGCCCGCCGTAGTAGATATAATGGCCATCTGAGTTAAACTCACCCTTTCGAGTCCATTTCAGTTCGCTGATTCCTAGAATGTTGACATTCGCTCTTACCATCTCTTGTTTGACCACTTCCAATTTGCCTTGATTCATGGACCTGACATTCCAAGTTCCTATGCAATATTGCTCTTTACAGCATCGGACCTTGCTTCTATCACCAGTCACATCCACAGCTGGGTATTGTTTTTGCTTTGGCTCCATCCCTTCATTCTTTCTGGAGTTATTTCTCCACTGATCTCCATGGACATCACCAGATGGTCAACACCAAAATCAGATTGATTATATTCTTTGCAGCCAAAGATGGAGAAGCTCTATACAGTCAGCAAAAACAAGACCAGGAGCTGACTGTGGCTCAGACCATGAACTTCTTATTGCCAAAGTCAGACTTAAATTGAAGAAAGTAGGGAAAACCACTAGACCATTCAAGTATGACCTAAATCAAATCCCTTATGATTATACAGTGGAAGTGAGAAATAGATTTAAGGGCCTAGATCTGATAAACAGAGTGCCTGATGAGCTATGGAATGAGGTTCGTGACATTGTACAGGAGACAGGGATCAAGACCATCCCCATGGAAAAGAAATGCAAAAAAAGCAAAATGGCTGCCTGGGGAGGCCTCACAAATAGCTGTGAAAAGAAGAGAAGCAAAAAGCAAAGGAGAAAAGGAAAGATATAAACATCTGAATGCAGACTTCCAAAGAATAGCAAGAAGACATAAGAAAGCCTTCTTCAGTGATCAATGCAAAGAAATAGAGGAAAACAACAGAATGGGAAAGACTAGGGATCTCTTCAAGAAAATCAGAGATACCAAAGGAACATTTCATGCAAAGAGGAGCTCGATAAAGGACAGAAATTGTATGGACCTAAGAGAAGCAGAAGATATTAAGAAGAGATGGCAAGAATACACAGAAGAACTGTACAAAAAAGATCTTCACAACCCAGATAATCACGATGGTGTGATCACTGACCTAGAGCCAGACATCCTGGAATGTGAAGTCAAGTGGGCCTTGGAAAGCATCACTACGAACAAAGCTAGTGGACATGATGGAATTCCAGTTGAGCTATTCCAAATCCTGAAAGATGATGCTGTGAAAGTGCTGCACTCAATATGCCAGCAAATTTGGAAAACTCAGCAGTGGCCACAGGACTGGAAAAGGTCAGTTTTCATTCCAATCCCTAAGAAAGGCAATGCCAAAGAATGCTCAAACTACTGCACAACTGCACTCATGTCACACGCTAGTAAAGTAATGCTCAAAATTCTCCAAGCCAGGCTTCAGCAATATGTGAACTGTGAACTTCCTGATGTTCAAGCTGGTTTTAGAAAAGGCAGAGGAACCAGAGATCAAATTGCCAACATCCGCTGGATCATGGAAAAAGCAAGAGAGTTCCAGAAAAACATCTATTTCTGCTTTATTGACTATGCCAAAGCCTTTGACTGTGTGGATCACAATAAACTGTGGAAAATTCTTCAAGAGATGGGAATACAAGACCACCTGATCTGCCTCTTGAAAAATTTGTATGCAGATCAGGAAGCAACAGTTAGAACTGGACATGGAACAACAGACTGGTTCCAAATAGGAAAAGGAGTTCGTCAACACTGTATGTTGTCACCCTGTTTATTTAACTTATATGCAGAGTACATCATGAGAAACGCTGGACTGGAAGAAACACAAACTAGTATCAAGATTGCCGGAAGAAATATCAATAACCTCAGATATGCAGATGACACCACCCTTATGGCAGAAAGTGAAGAGGAACTCAAAAGCCTCTTGATGAAAGTGAAAGTGGAGAGTGAAAAAGTTGGCTTAAAGCTCAACATTCAGAAAACGAAGATCATGGCATGGTCCCACCACTTCATGGGAAATAGATGGGGAAACAGTGGAAACAGTGGCAGACTTTATTTTTCTGGGCTCCAAAATCACTACAGATGGTGACTGCAGCCATGAAATTAAAAGACGCTTACTCCTTGGAAGGAAAGTTATGACCAAACTAGATAGCATATTCAAAAGCAGAGACATTACTTTGCCAACAAAGGTCCAGCTAGTCAAGGCTATGGTTTTTCCTGTGGTCATGTATGGATGTGAGAGTTGGACTGTGAAGAAGGCTGAGCGCTGAAGAATTGATGCTTTTGAACTGTGGTGTTGGAGAAGACTCTTGAGAGTCCCTTGGACTGCAAGGACATCCAACCAATCCATTCTGAAGGAGATCAGCCCTGGGATTTCTTTGGAAGGAATGATGCTAAAGCTGAAACTCCAGTACTTTGGCCACCTCATGCGAAGAGTTGACTCAATGGAAAAGACTCTGATGCTGGGAGGGATTGGGGGCAAGAGGAGAAGGGGACGACAGAGGATGAGATGGCTGGATGGCATCACTGACTCGATGGATGTGAGTCTGAGTGAACTCCGGGAGTTGGTGATGGATAGGGAGTCCTGGCATGCTGCGATTCATGGGGTTGCAAAGAGTCGGACACAACTGAGCGACTGATCTGATCTGATCTGATCTAGCCTTAGATGACTGAATTAGAGTTGGCAAAATGATTCCAGGAAAACTCTTTAGTAGATAGGCTGCTAAGTCATTTCAGTCGTGTCTGACTCTGTGCGACCCCAGAGATGGCAGCCCACCAGGCTCCCCCGTCCCTGGGATTCTCCAGGCAAGAACACTGGAGTGGGTTGCCATTTTCTTCTCCATTAGTAGGTAGGAGTGAATCTATCATATTGTTACTCAAGAGAAAAGTAACAAGACACCAGATCATGTTAATACTAAGTATGAGAATGTAGCTCTTTGATCTTGCCTGAGTTGTATTCGAAGTTTTGATTGCTCATTGTTTCCTTCTTTAAAATGATAAAAAATATATCTATCACTGAAATTCAGCACACACTGAGAGATGAAAATTTAGAGGCAATCTCTTTGGAGTCCAGTAAAAGACAAAATGGTCCAATATTATCACATTTTATAAACATTGTTTTATTGCTGTTGTTGTTCAGTTGCTAAGTCATGCCCAGCTCTTTGTGACCCCCATGGAGAGTGGTTCACCAGGCTTCCCTGTCCCTCACTGTCTCCCTGAGTTTGCTCAAACTCTTGTCCATTGAGTTGGTGGTCTTATCTAATCATCTCATCCTCTTATCGCCCCCTTCTCCTCCTGCCCTCAATCTTTCCCAGCATCAGGGTCTTTTCCAATGTGTCAGCTCTTTGCATCAGGAGCCAAAATATTGGAGCTTTAGCATTAGTCCTTTCAATGAATATTCAGGATTGATTTCCTTTAGGATATACTGGTTTGATCTTCTTGCCGTCCAAGGGATTCTCAAGATTCTTCTCCAGCACCACAATTTGAAAACATAAATTCTTCAGGCTCAGCCTTCTTTATGGTCCAACTCTCACATCCATACATAACTACAGGAAAAACCATAGCTTTGACTATATGGACCTTTGTTGGCAAGTAACATCTCTGCTTTTAATATGCTAAGTTTGTCATAGCTTTTCTTCCCAGGAATAAGCATTTTAAAATTTCATGGCTGCAGACACCATCCATAGTGATTCTGAAGCTAAAGAAAATCAAGTCTGTCAGTGTTTCCATTCTTTTCCCCTCTATTTGCCATGAAGTGATGGGACTGGAGGCCATGAACTTAGTCATTTGAATGTTGAATTGTAAGCCAGATATTTTACTCTTGTCTTTCATCCTTCATCTCCTCTTCACTTTCTGCCCCTAGGGTGGTGTCATCTGTATATCTGAAGTTATTGATATTTCTCCTGGCAATCTTGATTCCAGCTTGCGCTTTATCCAGCCCAGCATTTTGCATGATATACTCCGCATAGAAGTTAAGTAAGCAGGGTGACAATATACAGCCTTAATGTACTGTTTTCCCAGTTTTGAACCAGTCCATTGTTTCATGCCTAGTTGTAATTGTTGCTTCTTGAAGGAGGGCTTCTCATATAGCGCTTCTCAGGAGGTGGGTAAGGTGATCTGGTATTCCCATCTCTTGAACAATTTCCCACAGTTTGTTGTGATCCACACAATCAAATGCTTTAGCAAAGTCGATGAATAAGATGTTTTTCTGGAATTCTTTTGCTTTTTCTCTGACCCAACGGATGATGGCAATTTGATCTCGAGTTCCTCTGCCTTTTCTAAATCCCGCTTGTACCTCTAGAAGTTCTCAGTTCACCGTTGAAGCCTAGCTTGGAGAGCTTTGAGCATTACCTTACTAGCATGTGAAATAAGCACAACTGTGCGGTAGTTTGAACCTTTGGGACATTGTCCTTCTTTGGAACTGGAATGAAAACTGACCTTTTCCAGTCCTGTGGCCACTGTTGAGTTTTCCAAATTTCCTGGCCTATTGAGTATAGCACTTTCACAGCATTATCTTTTTAAGATATGAAATAGCTCAGCTGGAATTCCATCACCTCCACTTGTTTTGTTCATAGTAATGCTTCCTAAGGCCCATCTGACTTCACACTCCAGGATGTGTGGCTCTAGATGAATGACCACACCATCATGGTTATCTTTGTCTCTAAGACCTTTTTTGTACAGTTCTTCTGTGTATTCTTGCCACCTCTTCTTAATCTCTTCTGCTTCTATTAGGTCATTACCATTTCTGTCCTTTATTGTGTCTATCTTTGCATGAACTATTCCCTTAATAACTCTCATTTTCTTGACAAGGTCTATACAATAAATAAGCAAATATAAATGTAATATACATGAATGACTGAAATGCATTTGAATTTACAGATGTCTTGCATGCCTTACAGCTCATAAATTTTCTTCTACTGAAGTGTCTCTGAGTATTTATTCATCTTAAAGAGAATGTTCTTAAATATCTCTCTGCAATATATCCTGTGCAATAGGTCCTTTTTGTGTAGACCTCTTCAGATAAAATGATCTCATATTTTTACTTAGCTAAGACTTTTTCCTTTTAGCAATGAATAAATTTTGAAATATATCAGACGGAATTTTGTATTTCATTGGATGATCATACAATTTAAATCTGTTAAATGGTGAATTATAGTAATAGATTTTCAATTGTTAAAGCAAACTTTCATTCTTGGCATCAGTTCAGTTCAGTTCAGTCACTCAGTCGTGTCCGACTCTGTGACCCCATGAATCACAGCACGCTGGGCCTCCCTGTCCATCACCAACCCCAAGATGTATCAACTCTTTATATGCTGTTAATTTTATTTTGTTTAGGATTTCTGCTTCATTATGAGTGAGAGTGTTCATTCTTTTTCCTTGGGTTTTGTATCCACGCTATTCTACATCAAACAATAAATTTTAATTGAAGAGTAAAAGTGTGAATTTCTTCTTCTTCACACCTTGCACCATAGGGACTCCACTGTAGAGGATTTTGGATATGGGATTTGGCTGTGCTTCCTGAGGGGATTTGGCATTAACTTGTTAGATAGTTTAGAGGTGAGTAGTAAAAGGTAACCTGCGTCTTTTGCATCTCCTGCATTGGCAGGCAGGAGTTTTACCACGGGCATTATATGGGCTTCCCTAAAAGGTAATGAATAAATAACAAATCAACACGCACCGTGCTAACTTTGACAAAGAGGAATACCTACCCAAACATCAGTCAGGTAATAAAAGATTGCTGTTATATTGTAAGGTAAGACATCTTTTGTGGGAAAAGAAAATTTGCAACAGATTTATTTGAAGTTAAATTATTATTCAATTTAGAATATTGTTTCATAGTACATTTTAAGTATAAAAACAATACTTTATATTCTAAAATTAAAATAAATTCAAATTCAATATACAGTTATTTAATATGTTCAGAGATTAAAACTAACATAAATACATGACAGGTCACACGATAATGTTTGGTAATTATAACAGAAATAAGTGGTTCAAAGATCTTTGTTCTATTTTATTTGATTGAAAGAGGGAGGACCTTCTCCGGATGTTTACGTGCTATCTACAGCAGCACCATGAATAGCAGCTCATCCACTGTTGCAGCTGTGCAGCTCTGCTATGAGCACCTGAATGGATCCTGTGTGAAAATCCCCTACTCACCAGCTCCCCGCCTCATCCTGTACACAGTGTTCACCTTTGGAGCTCTGCTGGCTGTATTTGGAAACCTCTTGGTAATGATTTCCATTCTCCACTTCAAGCAGCTGCATTCTCCAACCAATTGCTTGATTGCCTCCCTGGCCTGTGCAGACTTCTTGGTGGGAGTGACTGTGATGCCCTTCAGCACAGTGAAGTCCATGGAGAGCTGCTGGTACTTTGGGGAAAGTTACTGTAAATTTCACACTTGTTTTGATGGGTCATTCTGTTACGCTTCCATCTACCACTTGTGCTTTATCTCTCTGGACAGGTACATTGCGATCACTGACCCCCTGGTCTATCCAACTAGGTTCACTATGTCTGTTTCTGGCATGTGTGTTGCCTTCTCCTGGCTCTTTTCAGTTATTTATTCTTTTTCCCTTCTTGGCTCAGGAGCGAATGCAGCTGGACTGGAGGATCTAGTAAGTGCTCTCACCTGTGTGGGAGGCTGTCAATTTGCAGTGAATCAGAGCTGGGTATTAGTGAATTTCATTTTATTCTTCATTCCCACCCTTGTGATGATAGTTCTTTACTCCAATGTTTTCCTAATCGCTAAACAACAGGCTAGAAAAATTGAGAATCTGAGCAATAAGACTGGGCGATGCTCAAACAGCTACCAAGACAGAGTAGCCAAGAGGGAGAGAAAGGCTGCAAAAACGCTGGGCATTGCAGTGCTAGCGTTTCTGATCTCCTGGCTGCCTTACTTCCTCGATTCCATCATTGATGCCTTCCTAGGTTTCATCACTCCCACATATATTTATGAAATATTGGTTTGGATTGCTTATTATAACTCAGCTATGAACCCCTTGATTTATGCATTCTTTTATCCTTGGTTTCGAAAAGCCATCAAACTCATTGTCACTGGCAAAGTCTTGAGAGAGAATTCCTCAACAGTAAATTTATTTTCTGGGTAAGTCTACATTTTAGATGGAGGAATTGACAGTAGATTCACAGTGAACACACGTTGGGTAGAAAATTTAGTCATATGTGTCAGGGTCTTCTAATGTAAAATAAATTATGCTTCAAATTTGACCCAAACACTTAAATTCAGATTCATCATTCTTTGGTAAATATAACATAAAACCCTGTATGTAATGGAAACAGCATGACCTTGGAGCCAGGAACATGGCAATCTAACACCGATCTTGGGCTGTTTCCATTCTCTGAACTTCACTGTATGTCTCTAGTTAATAAACTCTCCTTTGTAGCATTCTTGAGAAAATTTAAAAGAATGTATAAAGAAAGTGAAAGTCGTTCAGTCATGTCTGACTCTTTGCCTCCCCATGGACTATATAGTCCATGGAACTCTCCAGGTCAAAATACTGGAGCGGGTAGCCTTTCCCTTCTCCAGGGGATCTTCCCAACCCAGGGATTGAACCCAGGTCTCCTGCATTGCAGGTGGATTCTTTACCAACTGAGCCACGAGGGAAGCCCAAGTATACTGGAATGGGTACCCTATCCCTTCTCCAGTGGATCTTCCCTACCCAGGAATCGAACCAGGGTCTCCTGCATTGCAGATTCTTTACCAACTGAGCTATCAGAGAAGTCAAAAAGAATGTATAGGAAAAAAAAAAAAACCTATGTTTTTATTATTCTAAATCCCCCCTTTTATTGCTTTATAATAGTTCAGCCTTGGTTATTACTTTTCTTTATATTTTTGTGATTGTAATATTTTTCCATTAAAATGCACATGCAGCTGGGGAATGCTCAGAGACATCCTGGCTCAGGGAGGGCAAAGTAGTGACTCCTTACTGTCAGGTGTTCAGATTTGTGGTCCAGAAATATGATCTTAGAGTCGAGTAAGATCAACCCAGAGAGAAAGAGTGACTATAACATCCATTTAAGTCTTTACTATGGGAAAGGTGATTGGTGTCATTAATAGTATTTGATTATTCAGTAAGCTTCTTTGTACTGATTAATTCTAATCCTACAATTTCATTTTGGTTCAGAAATTTTACCAGTTAACATATGTTTAGAACATGGGTTTTAAGACTGTCACTCATTACTGTACTCTATCTTAAATTAATTTAATATTTGTTCACTTTTGCATTGTACCAAAAATATTATTTTTTAAACATTTATTTTATTAAAGTATAGTGATTAAATGTACCAAAATTATTTATAAGGGCTTTCAATGATACACATAAAACGTCCAAATTAAAAAACACCCAAAAGAATAGAAAAGTGAAGTAAAGGAGATAAATGATGATAGACAGACTGGTAAACACATTTTGTGTGACCCACAGATTTGAAACTGAATTAATTTAAGCAACTCACATTGGGTAAGTTAAGCTATTTACTTTGTATAACATTCACCAGCTTTTCAGACATGAAGATTGTTCTGGGTCTAAAGATTGGAGGGTGCTGTGTGTCCCATGCACTGAGTTAATTGTTTGATTCTCTTCTAACTTTTGGTTTGTTGTAATCAGACATCAAAATTTAAAAATCGAGCATCATATCTTTGGGGCAAGAGTGAATAAATATTAAAAATATTCTTGTTATTTTTCTTTAATTTCTTGATTCATATAAATCAGAAATATATTAGCACATTGTTTCTATTATTAAACAAATGCTTTAAGCTGGTAAGCCTTTCCTGAGACAGTGAACTTTTTCTGAATATACTATGCTTGAATGAAACTCTCTCATCTTCATTTTATGAGTAAAGATGATGCAGATAATTTAAAGGCACCCTAGACTGCTTAGTATTAGTTTATACACAACTCTTCCAATGCTGAAAATCATCAATTTATTTTGATTTAGTGCTTTCAATGTAGTAACTTTCTCTAATACTGTGCCACAAGCTATAGAGAAATCATACTGACCATTTTAAAAATAGAAAAAGCTACAAAGTGCTTACAAAATCTGCTGAATATCTTAGCAGATTTTGGATTCATATCTAAGCTTCTGGATTCAAATAAGCACTTCTAACATCTAGTTTAGTACTTTTACACTTGTCTTTCTGTTTTTTAAGTCCCTTTTCACATATATTTAACAAATGATTTAATTTTACTCCTTTCTTCCCCAGATCAACATATCACTGTATTTTGGTGAATATTTAATATCTTTCTTTCTAAAAGCACAAGCTTCTTCTCATTTATGTGCCTGAGTATATAAAAGAAATAATTCTTTATGCATCATAGTGGTTATTGTGATATGCAAATTACAGACACTTCACACTTATTTTGTGGTTATTGGGATGTACCTCTGGAAAGACCATCCCTCTCTGTCAGACATTTGGAGATGAAATCAGAGACAGAAAAATTCGCACACCAAGAAAAGCAAGCTGGTCACAGTTTCTTGGCCATTCAATTGTTAGTCTGCTGTGATAAATGTACAAAATAATAAAACTGAAGGTGACTTTGAGATGGTCTATTCTGAACCATCCCTTTAAAATAATTAATTAAGTAATTTAAAATTTTTCCTGGCTGCACCGCATGGGTTACAGAATCTCAGTTAGCCCATCCGGTTTTGAACCCAAGCCATGGAATTGAAAGCATTGAATCCTAACCACTGGACCACCAGGGAACTCCCCATATTTAAATTTTTTAACAGAGAAGCTCATAATTAAATATTTTTCATAATGGACATATAAATTGAACATATTTAAACTATATATTTGATAAATCTTGACATTTGTAGATACCTGTAAAATCATCACCAAAATCAAGACTGAACATACCTATCTCCCCAAAGATTCCTCATGTTCTTTGATATGTCCTTCCTGCTCATCCCTACACACTCAACCTTCTTCCATCCCCACACAGCCACTGATCAGCTTTATGTCACTCTATACTAGTTTGTACTTCTAGCATTTTATATAAATACAGCTATACATTATATATACTCATTTCTGTCTGAATTATTTCACTCTGTATAGTAATTTGGAGAATAATCCATGTCAAAGCATGAATCGGGGGTGGGGGGATGATTTGGGAGAATGGCATTAAAACATGTATAATATCATATAAGAAACGAATCGCCAGTCCAGGTTCGATGCAGGATACAGGAAGCTTGGGGCTGGTGCACTGGGGTGACCCAGAGGGATGCTATAGGGAGGGAGGTGGGAGTGGGGTTCAAGATAGGGAACAGGTGTGCACCCGTGGCAGATGCATGTTGATGTGTGGCAAAACCAGTACAATACTGTAAAGTAAAAAAAATAATAATAATAAAAATTTAAAAATATATATTTTAGTCTTTTTTCTTTGTGATAGAGTAGCATTTCACTGTGGAGAAGGCAATGGCACCCCACTCCAGTACTCTTGCCTGGAAAATCCCATGGACGGAGGAGCCTGGTAGGCTGCAGCCCATGAGGTCGCTAAGAGTCGGACACGACTGAGGGACTTCACTTTCACTTTTCACATTCATGCATTGGAGAAGGAAATGACAACCCACTCCATTATTCTTGCCTGGAGAAGCCCAGGGACAGGGAGCCTGGTGGGCTGCCGTCTATGGGGTCGCACAGAGTCGGACATGACTGAAGTGACCGCAGCAGCAGCAGCAGCAGCAGCAGCAGCATTTCACTATGTGAATTGAGCACAATTTGTTTATTCACCTCACCTGTTGACTGAAGTTTGGTTTGAACCATCCCTTTCTAGATGCAGGTCACAACTTAAGTACTTGAGCAAGATAGCCAGTCTCATGAATTCACAGAAGGGGGCTTGGCCACCCTCCAGGAGGTGGATTGGGCCTTGCTGAGAAGTGTAGAAATCTACTTTCATCCCCTCCTCCCCCTAGTCTTGGCTCAAGGTCTCCTTTCTAAGAATTGCCTCACCTCTACTCCCTTAGATGTGGCTTGCCTGGTTCTAATGATCCATGACCATCTGATTCTTGCTCTATTTTGTATTAATGAAAATTTTATCTATAAATGTATGTTATACAATCATGTTTATTAGTTATAATTTAATATAATAAAACATTTGTTATATTGTGAAAAGTGAAAATGTTAGTCAGTCAGTTGTGTCTGACTCTACACCACCCCAAGGACTATAACCTACCAGGCTCCTCTGTCCATGCAATTCTCCAGGCAAGAATACAGGAGTGGGTAGCCATTTCCATCTCCAGGGGATATTCCTGACCCAGGGATTGAACCTGGGTCTCCTGCATTGATAGTAGATTCTTTACCATCTGAGCCACCATATTGTATATTATAGTATATAGAAATGTATACTATATATAGTTATCCATTATATATTACTTCTTATTTGAGGCAGAAGCAGAAGAGGGTGACAGAAGATGAGATGGTTGGATGGCATCACCAATTCATTGGACATGAACTTGGGTAAACTCTGGGAAACAATGAGGGACAGAGAATCCTGGCATGCCTCAGTCCCTGGGGTCATGAAGAGTCGGGCATGATTTGGCAATTGAACAGCAACAATTCCAAAAAGTTTTTTAAAATTTTATAGGATTTCAATTATAGTTTTAATTTTCACAAGAGTTATATTTCCAAAAATAAATTATCTTGCAACTGCAAAAACATAACCCCATTGTCTTCTTGGACCTAGTGTACTGATGAGAAGCTTGGTCCCAGTATGGTGTTCATTACATTTTCATAGACTAGTTCTCCCTGGCCTTTGTTCCTAGGAACTTTTAAGAACTTCTCTTTATATTTGTTTATATTTAGCGCCTCTATTTTTTGTTTTGTTTTGTCTCTTTGTAGTTGGTAGGTATTTACATTTGGAGTTTAGATTCTTTAGCCCAGAGAAAACTTTCTCTAGGATCATTTTTATTATTTTCTTGTGCTCATTCTTCAACTGCTTTTTTCTGGGATTAAGAATTTCTCCCAGGTCCTATGGAAAGAATTTCTCTTACCCATCTGAGAAACTTTCACTGTGTTTAATGTGGGTTGTATTTTCTGTACCTAGGGTTTTCCATCTGTTTGACCCTATCTCATTTTGATCTTTCAGAGATACACTTTAGGGCATCTAACTGGGATTTCAGAAGTAAGTAAATTATCGGCTCACTTATCTTGACAGGGCTAATCTTCAGATGGTATGTACCAATTCAACCATTCCATTGTGAAAATGATGAAATGCTTAACTACTGTTGGTAAATATCTGTTGACCTGAGCCTCCTACACTTCTCAAGCCTTGACATGATCCAACAATGAAAGATCAATGGAAAGCAAAGGTGGGCACCTCCACAGATTAACTATCTCTCAAAAGAGCATCCTTTCTGACCAGTCATTGCTCATGTCTTAGCAGATGGATTTTTTCACGTTTCAAATTGTCAGCCCTAAATACTGACCCAGAAATCAAATGGTCACTTTTTGAAGAGCACTTCATCAACAGTAAATTTACTTCTGATGATGAAAACTTAAATAGGGGAAAATTAAGAATGTACTCAGAACTACTGAGTGATTGTTTAAATAATTATTATTTACTTTCTAAGAAATAAATGAGATTTCTGAAAACGTATAATGAGATGATGGGAAGAAGTTTTCAAATTATTCAGGAAAAGCATGAAAGAACAGAACTCTAGTCATTAACTTCATCCTTCCTTCTAGTCTGATTAGGAAGTCTGGCCCATCGAATATGTCACTAGATTTGGGACAGTCTGAACTTGCTGAATCTCAAACATAAAACAGCTTTACCATTTATCTCCTAGAGCAGGCAAATCTACTCTATTGATTCTCCCTTCCCCACATGTTAAGAACATTCTGGGAAGGTATTACAATTTTCCATTCAATTTCCAAAATTTATAAAGTCATGATAAGGTCTTTATAATTCACAGTAAAGCTTTAAAATCACATCCAGTTAAGTAATCTTATCTTTCCTACCCCAGTCAGTGCCATCCAGGCTTAGGCCTCTTCCTTTCACTCCCAGTTTCTGCTTGGAGCCCCAACCACCCTCCAGGATGGAACAAGAATAAAAAGAGTATTAATAAAGAGATGAAAGCTGTGTTCTCATGCCTTGTAGTGTCATGGTATTAATGACCTATGTCTTGATTGTGGCAGAAGCCCAACTGTAGGCTCAGTGATGAGGTATACATGTAACTTCTTTTGGGGGAATCCACCCACGGTTCAGTTCCCTAATGTGGGGTGAACCACTCCCCCCCACCCCCCAGCTGACCTCTCTTGACTTCTCCTTAGAATCTCTCCAGGCAGACTTTTCTTCTGGGGTCCTTTGTTCAGGAAACTACTCCAGTGAAGAAGGTACTGGCAAGATGATTCAATCTTAATTGCCTCTTTAAATCTGCTTCTTCAATTGCTTGCTGACCTGCTCTGTGTTTGTGTTAAGCAGTGCGTGCATGCTAAGTCACCTCAGTCATGTCATACTCTTTGCGACCCTGTAGACTGTAGCCCACTAGTCTCATCTGTCCGTGGGATTCTCCAGGCAAGAATATTGGAGTGGGTTGCCATGCCCTCCTCCAAGGGTTTTTTTCCCACCCAGGGATTGAACCTGAGTCTTTTAAATCTCCTGCATTGGCAGGTGGGTTCTTTACCACTAGCACCATCTGGAAAGCCATGTTAAGCAGAGGAAAGTAGAAATGGAGAGAGATGGCTGGGAGGAGAAAAGGGCCAGTGGGGAGAGAAGGCCATACTGTTAATGATTCAAGTGCCAGAGATGCATCAGTTTCATGAGGTCTGGAGGCCAGTGGAAGCCAGTCTGGTTTGGCCCTTCCTCAGCCCTCCCACTTCAGGGTGTGTCAGGCAACTGTGACACATCCCGCAGGACTTGAGGAGGATGCTGAAAAAGGCCAAACCAGCACTGATCACAAGGACGAGGGACCTGGGGTGGGAATGCCTCCTGTGGGGATGCCTGCAGCCCCCAGATATGCGATGCAGGAGTGAGATGCTGTTAGAAGGCTCATACGCAGAGGTTGTGACCACTAAATGAAGGTTGCTGCTGCTGCTGCTACTAAGTCGCCTCAGTCGTGTCCAACTCTGTGCAACCCCATAGACGGAAGCCCACCAGGCTCCGCCGTCCTTGGGATTCTCCAGGCAAGAACACTGGAGTGGGTTGCCATTTCCTTCTCCAATGCATGAAAGCGAAAAGTGAAAGGAAAGTTGCTCAGTCGTGCCCGACTCTTAGCGACCCCATGGACTACAGCCCACCAGGCTCCTCCATCCATGGGATTTTCCAGGCAAGAGTACTGGAGTGGGGTGCCATTGCCTTCTCTGAAATGAAGGTTACAAGGAACCTAATTGGGCACAGAATGATTGTGCTCTTTTTCTTCTACTCTCTTCTTCTCTCTATGGGATAGAGCGGAAAAGGAGGGCGGGATAAGGAATAAATGATCAGACATGCTGTTTCCCTAAAATCCAGAGTTTTAAACTTAGGCTTGGCTAGTTTGGGTTCTGTGAGAATGCAGATACTCGATTTGATAGAGATTATGGTTTTAAATTAGTGTAGATCAAAATGGAAATTTAACACTCAGAGTGACTGGACAGCTCTGGGGTCTGCCTGAAATCTCATGAAGGGATAAAAAGGAAGATATGTTAGAGCACACTGGACTGTGACGGGAGAGAATGTAATTTTGTACTGTTTCTCACCCCCAAAATTTCTATAAGCAGTTATACACATTCCTAAGAAATACTTGTTAAATACAAATGGACTGTATGGTGAATCTAGGTAAGAACTGATTTAGTTAGGCACCAACTTGAAGAATTGCTTAGACTGTAAATTAGACATATTGATCAAAGTGGCCAATGCCAAGGGCTATTTATTTATAGTTTAACACTCTGACCCTGCTTTATGTTTGGTTACCTCGTGACTAATCCAAAGAGACAAGAGTACAAAATATGTCTCTCCCCTTCTCATTAGCAAGCTTCTGAGTTTGGGCACTGGAAAGACCACAGAGCATCATCAACGCATCTTTCTCCCACTTTCATCATAACTGAGGAATACCTCACATTCTTAGCCATTGGGGAATTTATTAAACAGACTTTAATTTGAGGAATGTCTTAGAGAAGTTCAAAGCCTGTAAACAAATGTCCAATGTAGATATGAGACTGAAAACTGTAGATGATGCAAGACAACCAAAGTTTGACTCCAAATGCTGCCTAGTGTTCTCTAACCCCTTGAGAAACGTGACTGCTGCCTAATCTTGATCTTTATCTGATGCAAATGCATTTACTTAAGATGGTCTTATGAAGGCCTTAGGAAGAGCCTTCAATTTATTTATTTTTCTAATATAAATTTATTTATTTTAATTGGAGGTTAATTAATTTACACCATTGTATTGGTTTTGCCATATATCAACATGAATCTGCCATGGGTATACACGTGTTCCCCATCCTGAACCCCCCTCCCACCTCCCTCCCCATACCATCCCTCTAGGTCATCCCAGTGCACCAGCCCCAAGCATCCTGTATCATGCATGGAACCTGGACTGGCAATTCGTTTCATATATGATATTATACATGTTTCAATGCCATTCTCCCAAATCATCCCACTCTCTCCCTCTCCCACAGAGTCCAAAAGACTGTTCTGTACATCTGTGTCTCTTTTGCTGTCTCACATACAGGGTTATCATTACCATCTTTCTAAATTCCATATATATGCATTAGTATACTATATTGGTGTTTTTCTTTCTGGATTACTTCACTCTGTATAATAGGCTCCAGTTTCATCCACCTCATTAGAACTGATTCAAATGCATTCTTTTTAATGGCTGAGTAATACTCAATTGTGTATATGTACCACAGTCTCTTATCCATTCGTCTGCTGATAGACATCTAGGTTGCTTAGAGCCTCCAATTTACATCTCATCTCAACATGACATGAGTTCTCTTCAGGGACTAAGCTAAAAGAACCTAGATTCCTGTAATATACTTCAGTTCAGTCGCTTAGTCATGTCCAACTCTTTGCGACCCCTTCAACCGCAGCATGCCAGGCCTCCCTGTCCATCACCAACTCCCAGAGTCCACCCAAACCCATGTCCATTGTATCGGTGATGCCATCCAACCATCTCATCCTCTGTCGTCCCCTTCTCCTCCTGCCCCCAATCCCTCCCAGCATCAGGGTCTTTTCAAATGAGTCAACTCTTTGCATGAGGTGGCCAAAGTATTGGAGTTTCAGCTTCAACATCAGTCCTTCCAATGAACACCCAGGACTGATCTCCTTTAGGATGGACTGGTTGGATCTCCTTGCAGTCCAAGGGACTCTCAAAAGTCTTCTCCAACACCACAGTTCAAAAGCATCAATTCTTCTGCACTCAGCTTTCTTTATAGTCCAACTCTCACATCCATATATGACTACTGGAAAAACCATAGCCTTAACTAGACAGACCTTTGTGGCAAAGTAAAGTCTGCTTTTTAATATGCTGTCTAGGTTGGTCATAACTTTCCTTCTAAGGAGCATGCGTCTTTTAATTCCATGGCTGCAATCACCATCCGCAGTGATTTTGGAGTCCAGAAAAATAAAGTCAGCCACTGTTTCCCCATCTATTTGCCATGAAGTGATGGGACCGGATGCCATGATCTTAGTTTTCTGAATGTTGAGCTTTAAGCCAGCTTTTTCACTCTCTTCTTTCACTTTCATCAAGAGGCTTCAGAGTTGTAGCAAAAAAAAAAAAAAAATGCAGAAAAATGCAGGACAATTCTTCCTTTTTATAGTAGATATTTCACATTGCTTCTTCTATGCAGCTGGTTTCTTGGACTTCTCCTTCCCTTGGAGCATGTCAAGTTTATTACCACTCATTGTTACTTCACTGAGTGTAATGTTTGGAATTGACCAGTGTTTCCCTGGTTTATCTGAGGGGCATAATAAAAGACTTACCTGCTGAAAACACCACCTTTTCTATTAAAAATACTAACGTTAGGAAACTGGTTCCTGGAAACTTGGGCTTCAGAAATTAAAAAATTGACAAAAATTAGGGGAACCAATAGATAATCAACCAATTTTAACTTACCAAATAAAGACAAATAGCAATAATAACTGTGGGAACAATGTTCATGCCCTTTCCCATAATTTTATATAAGTGTTTTAATACCAAAATTTAGGAACAACATAATCTAAGAAGAAACAACAGTCTTGTAAATTGAATAAATTTTCCATTATGAAACACATGCCTCATTGTTCTCTTTTTTTTTTTCATTTTTTCCTTCTGACCAATGAAAAGTTTGCCGTAGTTCAGCACTGATTCCCAGACTGGCCTTTCAACATAACTGAATTAAGATTAAAAGACAGTATTACAAAGAGTAAATACCGAGATATAACTTTACAAACATATTTCCTTCTGTGCAGGTTCTCTGTAACTTTTAGGAACCTGGTCTTCACCTGAGGACTCTGCTGTCTGGTGTCAGAGCAAATGAAGTGGCATCCTCTGTATTCCTCATGGTGGTGGAGCATTCGCCCTCCATCACCCCAGTCCCCCCAAGGTCATTACACCGTACCAGTCTTGCCTCTCTCCAATACTGTCAACACATCCTTCTTTCTATTTTTGCTCCTTAATTTTAATACTCAGCACTCTGTCATTCTCTCTAGTTCTACTCTCAGTATTTATTATATTTTAAACATAAACACTTGCTATATTAAGTACTAAACCATGTGCTTTAGAAGTGTTTACCTCAATAGTCATCACAGTAAGCCTCCAATGAAGCTAGTATTATTATCCCCATTTCACAGCTGAGAATACTAAGGCCTAGGAGGTTACAAAGTTGGGGAGAGTCTGGAGACAGTCTTAGGCAGACTGAGTGGACTCTGTGTTCTGTCCATATGCTAAAGCTGCCTCCATACAATCCTTTCCTTTCAGGATATCACCAGCACCCTACCTCAGTTGTGACCTAGGACTTGTAATCTACAAGCTACAATCTTATCTGAAACCCTTGGGACTTCTGGAAATTGGAATTTCTTTTTAATTGAAAAAGGCACATCTGTTAAAAATTTTGAATGTGGAAATGGCAGCCTACTCCAGTGTTCTTGCCTGGAGAATCCCAGGGATGGGGGAGCCTGGTGGGCTGCCGTCTATGGGTTCGCACAGAATATGACTGAAGCAACTTAGCAGCAGCAGCAGCAGCAGTGAAGTATGTGAAGCATTTGTCATCAACACTATTATCTCTGCACCAAAGCATGAACCTTCAGAAGGGCTGGTCAGAAGTAAACATTAGAAATAACTTCATGTCAGTGTTTGTCACCAAATTAATCAGACACTAACTTCCAATATTTTTGCTTTTGGAATTTCAGGATGTGGACTTGTGCCAAAACCTGAAATCTCTCCAATTTGGGTATATGATCCGTGACACCTGCCTTTCAGTCTCACTAGCTCTAGAAAGCCAGCTACTAGTCACTTTACCTCTCACTTCCTCTCACTTTACTTTCATCATTTGCTTCCTCACCCACCTTAAATATCAGCAACCATCATTCTAATCATTCCTTAAAAGTTGAAGTTGGAAGAAAAGATTCTGCACTTGTTTTATTTTGTTAATGATTATCTATCAAGTATTTTACCATACTATGTTATTGGTTATTATATAGTAACTCAGCTCCAACTATAAGTTGAGTCCTTTTCCCACCTTATCTAACTCATACAGCTCTATATGGAGGTAATATTATTCCCATATTAAGGGTGAAAAATCTGCAGCTGGAAGAGGTTATGGAAGTTGTCCAACGTCACAAAGCCAGGATTTGTCCTCAGCACTTTCTGATTCAAACTCCTGTGCAATGATTCTCTAGAGACTCTGCCTTCCTGTATTAGAAGATGAGATCTCTCCCATCTTATACCCAACACATCTACTATTACTGTTTATCACTTTTCAAGAATTGACATATAGCGTAGAAGCGAAACACAAATAGAAGTTAGAAGAATGACTCTTGGTAGAGTCCACAGCTTTTGAATACAGCTTCTGATTAATGTTAAATAGGAAGAGTTGTAGGATCTTAAAGTACTGCTACAAAAAAAAAATGTTTTAAGCACTTTAACAACATGGAGATATAACTGCTAAAATATTTACATCACTTTAAAATATGATCTCTTAACTTTTCCCATGCAGCTACTATTTAATTTCATTCAGTAAGAAGATAGTATATCAGAGATTCATACTGAAAAGACAGTCACCTAAAATGAAAGAAATAAACACATAAACCCAAACCCAAATGCATTGATAAGAATAGAGAAGTGTACGGTAATATCAATTTTTATATATTTATTTCATCACAAATATTGAAACTATAGAGATAAATTATAAATTAGATCCCCTGTACACACACACTGTCCATTATATATAAAGTTAAACCTTGTACAAGCATATAGAGGTATATATAAAATATATATGGGGGGCATATTGCATATGCTGTTTTATAATCTGGGTTACACTTTTCTGGTTTTGTTTTGAGTCAAAAAATAAATTGTAGTTGCCTTTTTATGTGAACTGATACAGAACTTATTGGTGCTTTTTATTGGCTTTGTAACATTCTATTGCATAGATGGACCATATTTACTTAATTTATCCCACACTGATCTACATTTTTCTCCAGTTAGTAATTGAGAGGTATACAATAAATATCCTTATCATGTTTGGTTACTTGCCTGACTCTTTTCTTAGGATTACTTGCCAGGAACAGAATTATAGAGTCAAGTGACATACAAAATTTGAAATTTTACATAAATATCTTAATCCTTCTCACAAAGAAAATACTAAATTATATTTCCCTTAAATGTATATAAGCATGCTCAGTTCTCATGAGAGTGCTCATTTCCCACACTCTAATTATTAATAGATATTACTGAGTCATATAAAGTTTGCCATTTTCCAATCTGAAACTCTGTTACATTTTTTAGCATTATTTGATTATTTGCACACTTGACCTTTTAGTGTATTCCTTAGACACATCTCTGTAAAATTGCATATTTATTTGTTTAGTGGGATGTTTGTCTCTCTCTCTCTGTCTGTTTTGTAAAAGGCTTTTACATTTTTTTTTTAACTTCCCAGGCCAGAAATTGATCCCCTACATTGGAAGCATGGAGTCTTAACCACCGGACCACCAGAGAAATCCAAGCTTCTACATTTTCAAGTTACTAACACTTTCTTCATCATGTGTGCACCAATGGCTTCTAAGTTTGTCTTTTTTTCTTTGTCATGGCTCTATTTTTTTTTTTTTTTTTGAAGTTTAAAAATGTAGGGCACATTTTCTGTTCTGAGTCCACCAATCCAAACTATAAAAACTATGCTATCTTCTAGCCTTCTAACATCTGGAAGAAAACAGTTTTGGTTTTGTGAAATACATGAGGCAAAATATTTAAGACTTTTCCAATAAATTTTATACCATATCAACATTCTAAATTATCCATTTTTCCTAATAACATAAGTGACAGTGTCATTTTTATCACGGACAATGTACAAACTTGAAAGAGTTTATAGGAAAGAAATGACCGGAAATTGCCCTCTGTCAACACTGGAAGTTAAAACAAAAAACCTCACGGAATAAGAAAACTATTACATAAAATGATAACTACTATTACGGTAATTTCACCATTTGTTCATAGTTTTTCCCACAGTTACAAAATATGCTACTAAATGTAAAATATGAGCGTCGCATTGAGTTTGAGATGGCTGATGTGCGGGGCTAGAGGCCTTTAGGACGTCCAGAAATACCAGAGTTCAAGGAAAAAGCTGCTCACAGTGAAAGTAAACTGAGTCCAGAGAAAGACAAGGAATACATGGCGTTAACAGGGAACATGGAACAAGGAAACGTTTGAAAGCGAAGAAAAGGTAAGCTTGTTAGAAAAGGCAGGACAGGTAATCAAGGCCTGAAGAGAGAAATAATCAACTGACAGAACAGGGTGGTACTCAGATTTTAGGAAACTAGAAAATATGACCACTGTGTCAACCATTAGTTAAGAAATATATTTCTCTCAGATGCTCAAGGATGTTCACATCAGCAAGAAGGTAAAGTATAAAGGTGATGCTACTGAAACTGTGGTACCGTTTCTCTTCCCCAGTTTAATAAGCCACTTTCAAGCACTGCATTTCATGTCACAGTTATTGGCAAACTCCCAATATATCACCAAATTAATTTCAAATTTTTCAAATTATCAATATGAAATTTATGATTATTTTGATATTAATTTTTATGTTTGATGAACTCTTCTTTAATATTGGCCAATTTGATAAGTTACATTGCAAAAAAAAAAAACCCACAATAGCCCAGTGAAAGTCATCATAGAGAAGTTTTTGACAAGTTGGAGGTGAGTGAAAGTCTTTGTAAGGAAAAGAGGAAAAGAAATCAAGAAAAAGACATTTTCAGGTTACAAAGGGAAGAGTCAATGGAATAAAAAGAAAACAGAAAGAGGAATGTGTAAACTACATTCCACCTTTCACCTCTTGCTTGCAGGCATTCATTACTCACTCACCTTCAGTGTCAGCACCATCCTACTCAGGCCTTAGAAGTGAAGTTATAAACTGGAAGGAAAGATCCTGTACTTGTTTTATTGTTTTTGCTAGTGGTTATTATATCTATAACTGTAATATGCTATACTAACCTATACTATTCTACATTATTGGGGTACAGAGTGAGCTCCACTTTAGACAACAAATAGGGATTTAACATTTATGAGTCAAATAAATATTTTGGAGAAGCAACAGGAAGTGAATATCCTAGAAAGACTGAAACATATTGACTTATCCAATTAAATTGGGAAAGCAATTTGTTTTCTCTTCAGTAACAGTCTTATTTGAGTTTTAAAAATTCATTTCATTTGAAAAATGTAAAGATATCTTATACTTCCTCAATCCAATGGCTTACATTTATTCAGAGGACAAATTCATGCTTGCTGAACTATTCTTAAAAACCCGACCACTCACAATGACTTTTATGGCTTTCCTAAACCAAGGGTAAAATAAAGCATAGATCAAGGGGTTCATGGCTGAGTTGTAATAAGCACACCAACAGAAAATCTCATAAATATAGGCCGGGGTTATGAAGCCCATAAAGGCATCAATTAATGAGTCAATACTGTATGGTAACCACGAGATCATGAATGCTATGACAGTGATACCCAGGGTTTTAGCTGCTTTTCTCTCTCTCTTGGATACTCTGGATTTGTAACTGTCTGAGGATGACTCTGCTTTGCTACCAGTATTTTCAATCTTTTTAGCCTGTTGTCTGGCCACAAGAAAAATATTACTATAGAGAATGATCATGACAAGGGTAGGTATAAAGAAGGACAGAAAATCTATCAGTACCCAGTTTTGATTTACAACTGTCTGACAGCCTCCTGCACAGTTGAGGGCATGAGACAATTCCTCTAGCCCATTCTCATTGGCACCCGTGTAGAACACAGCACCACTGTAAGTAAGGGGCAGGATCCAGGAGGTGCTGATGCATATGCATGATACAGACACCGTGAACTTGGTGGGATAGACCAGAGGGTCAGTAACAGCAATGTACCTGTCGATGGAGATGAAGCACAAGTGGAAGAGAGAAGAGTAACAAAATGCTGTGTCAAAGCATGTGTGAAAAGTGCAGAAAGTTCGCCCAAAGTACCAGCAGCTCTCCACGGACCTGACCATGCTGAAGGGCATCACAGTCACTCCCACTAGAAAGTCTGCACAGGCCAGAGAGGCAATGAGACAATTGGTTGGTGAGTGCAGCTGCTTGAAATGAAGGATGGCAGTCATCACCAGGAGGTTTCCAAACACAGCCAGGACAGCCCCAAAGCCATACACCATGTACAGAATCACACGGGATGCGGGTGAGTAGGGGGTCTTCACACAAGATCCATTCAGGTGCTCATAGCAGAGCTGCACAGCTGCAGTGGGGGACGAGTTGCTCATGATCTGCCCTTTACATTCAGAGAATTCTGTCCTCGATTTCCACAGACTCTCAATGCTTCTGAGGGAAAAACGTACAGTAGGATGCCTGAGGAAATTATCACATATTAGTACTATTGTTTTTCAATTTTCCTTTTTTTTTTTTTTTTTACTATAAATCTCAATTGTGTTCAATAGCAAAATAAAATACAAAAAATTACATTGGCCAAGATTGCTAGGAGTTAGTTTTGACTAATGCTTAGTTTCCTTGATTTGGTAAAGTCTTAAATATTTTTAGGTGTTTACCTCCAGAGTTCCTCTTTTCAACAGGGTGTGATATGAGAACTAATTGTAGACAGAAAGCACGATCTCCTGTTAGGTTTATCTGCATTACTGCCTAAAGCACACAGTCCTTGCAGATAAATGAATGCCATCTATAGGAAAATCCCTAGATGGAATCCCTGTAGAGCAACGTGTGAAATTGGAAGATTGTTTTCAAGAGTGATTATTAAGACAGTTATTCTACAAAATGACTCCTCGCATTAAGTTAGGTTACTCATTACATTTCTACAAAAAAAAAAAAAAAAGCCAAAGACTTTTTTTTCTTCTTAGACTTGAAAATTTCCCCTAATCTCACTTCTGTTGTGGACATTTTCTTGCATTTTTATTGTGAAGTAAGCCAGAAATAAAAACACCAATATAGTATACTAAGGCATATATGTGGAATTTAGAAAGATGGTAATAATAACCCTGTGTATGAGACGGCAAAAGAGACACTGATGTATAGAACAGTCTTATGGACTTTGCGGGAGAGGGAGAGGGTGGGGAGATTTGGGATAATGGCATTGAAACATGTATAATATCATGTATGAAACGAGTTGCCAGTCCAGGTTCGATGCACGATACTGGATGCTTGGGGCTAGTGCACTGGGATGACCCAGAGGGATGGTATGGGGAGGGAGTAGGGAGGAGGGTTCAGGATGGGGAATACATGTATACCTGTGGCAGATTCTTTTCGATATTTGGCAAAACTAATACAATATTTTAAAGTTTAAAAATAAAATAAAATTAAAAAAAAAAAAACAAAGATAAAAGAGGGTATGAGCAGTGACAGTGAATACCTGGCTTTTTTCTCCGGTTAAGAATCAGCTTTGCATCTTCACTGGACACCAACAAACAGAAAAAGGAACACACACTGTGAGCAACTTGCAATGAATGCACTGAAAGCTCCATTCGTTGTATTTAGACACACCTTGCTTTCTGAGCTTCTGTTACAGTTAGCGCTGGCAGAGAGATCATTGTCTTCTTAGGGTATTGTCACTGGAAGCAGACTGCAATGTCTCTCCATCCATGTGAGAAATGGGTGTAAACCCCCCAAGTCCTGCTTCTGTGAGATACTCACAAACAGAAGACTTCCCATTCCCCTCTGCAGTGGGTTCCATGCTATCCTGCCCCAACCTTTGCAAAAGATATGTCCTTGTTCTAACCCCCCAAATCAGATCTTCTTTGGAAAAGAGGCCTTCACGAATTTAATAAAGAAATCACCCTGTACTACAAAGAAGGGCATTAAATCTAAGAGCAGTGTCCTTCTAAGGGACAGAACTTGAGAAACAGGGAGAAGAGAGAAGATGGCTCTGTGAAAATGGAGGCAGAGAATGGAATGGTGCCACCAGAAACCAAGGAATGCTTGGAGGATCAGAAGCTGGAAGAGGTAGAGAATGACTCTCCCCAGAGCCATGGGAGGGGAGCATGGCCTGTCAATGCCTTGATTTCAGACTTTTGGTTGCAGGACTGTGAGAGAATACATTTCTGGAGAGAATAGTGCCGGCAAGATTGTGGTTGTTTGTTATGGCAGCCTGGGAAACTAAGAGACTCTCCTGGATGATTTTCATTAGATGGTTGGCAAGGAAGGAATTATAGCAAAGTATCAAAGGATGAAAATCAACACACTTCATTCAAAAAGCTGGATTTCATAGCTTTGAAGGCAAGTTGCAAACAATGAGAGTGTCTGTTGTCAGCCAATCAGCAGTCATAACCTGATACTGTAGGTATAATTATGTTCATTTTAAACAAAATATTTTTAGAGGAGTTTTAGGTTCAAAACAAAATTGTGTGGAAGGTACAGAAAATTTTAAATCCAGCTTGTACATCTGGAAGTTTTCGATTCATGTACCGTTGAAGCCTAGCTTGAAGGATTTTGAGCTTTACCTTGCTAGCATGTGAAATGAGAGAATTAGTGTATATGCACCACATCTTCCTTATCCATTCATTTATAGATAGACAGTAATGTTGCTTCCATGTCCTGGCATTGGAAGCATGGAGTATTAACCACTGGACCACCAGGGTCTCCTTTCATTCTCCTCACTGTGCTGAGTGTCAGAACCACCACCCACGAAAAAGTCAGCCAAGGTCAGAGAGGTGATGAGGAACTGAGCTGGAGAGGATAGCTGTTTGGAATGAGGCCAGTGAGTAGAGCTGCTGGTACTTTGGAGAGCTTTATTATCAACTGATTATTTCGAAGAGATCTTTTGTTATTCTGCCAACTGTCATTGAGTTTGATTTCTACTCTTTATGCCATTTCTGAAAAAGTGATGAGCTACAATACATGAGTTTGGTATAAGCTATAGGGGGAGCCTACCTTCTAAGCTGGGAAGACAATGTCCCTGGAGAATGATTGTACAGAGGTTTGAATCAGAAAGTACCAAGGGTAAATCCTGGATATGTAATTGGACAGCTTACCTGAACTCTCCTGGAATCAGATTGCTCAGCTCTGATTTGGGAGTAGTAATACCCACCATAAAGAGCTGTCTGAAAAGAAGTAAGGTAGGAAAAGACTTAACTTATGCTTAAGTCCAATTAATTACTATATTACATTACCAATAATATAGAATAATACAGGTTAGTATAGGATAGTAGAGTTATAGATATAATAACCATTAGTAAAAATAATAAAACAAGTACAGGATCTTTCCTTCCAGTTTATAACTTCACTTCTAAGGACTGAGTAGAATGACGGTGCTGACACTGAAGGTGGGTAAGTGATGAATGCAGTTGGCTTCCTAGAGCAAGTGAGCTGGAAAGACTGGTGTCAGTGATTAGATACCCAAATTGGAGGGATTTCAAGTACAGGTCCATATTCTAAAATTCTAAAATCTATAACATTGAAGTTTGTTTCTAATTAATTTGTTGACAAACACTTGCATGAGGCTATTTCTAGTGTTAATTTCTTATCAGTCTATCTGAATATTCATGCAGATACATTAATATTGTTTTGACTATCTGAGTATTGATGTGGAAATAATGCACTGATGACAAGTGCTTCACACTCTCCATGGGTATATTCCAAATATTTAAGGGATAGGCCTTTTAAATGAAAAAGTAAAAGAGTCTGATTTCTATAAGTCCTAGGGGTTTCAGATAAAAGATTGTATCTAGTAAATTACAAGTCCTAAGTAAGGACAGAGGCAGGGTGGAGGTGATATTCTAGAAGGAGAGAATTTCTAGAAACTGTGAGGCAGATTAGTGCATGGTCAAGAGCACAGACTCTGGATCCAGTTGTCCTAGGATTGAATTCAGGCTTTCCCCAACTTCATAACTGGCCCAGGCCTCAGTATTTTCAGCTGTGAAATGGGGACGATAATTTTACCTTCAACAAAGAGTTAGTACGATGATTATTAGGGTTAGTATTGCTAAAGCACATGATTCAGTATTTAACAGAGCAAGTGTTCACAACTTTAAATGTTTTATATACATATATGTTTATGTATAAATATATGTATTATACTTGTGGAGAGAATGATGAAGTGCTCAGAATTAACATTAAGAAGCAAAAAGGAAGAAGGGCCCTGTGCCCATGTTGACAATATTGGAGAGAGGCAAGACTGGTATAATCTGATGACCTTTAGGGGTTTCTGGGAGGTTGGAGGGTGACTGCTCCACCACCATGAGAAAGAATGCAAAGGATGCCCCCTCATTGCTCTGCTGTGAAAGAGTAGAGACCTCAGATGAAGAACAGGTTCCTAAAACATGCACAGAACTGACACAGAAGAAACATGTTTGTAAAGTTAAATCTCAATATTTATTCTTTGTAATGTCTTTCAATCTTAATTCAGTTATGCTGAAATGCCAGTCTGGGGATCAGTGCCAGTGTGGGGGTCAGAGAATGAGAACAATAAGATGCGTGTCTCATATTGTTTGTTCAATTTACAGAACTGCCCTTTATTCTTAAATAATCTATTTCTTATATATTGATATTAAAACATACTTTTCTTCTGTGCTGCTACTACGGCTAAGTCACCTCAGTCGTCTCTGACTCTGTGCAACCCCATAGATGGCAGCCCACTAGGCTCCGCTGTCCCTGGGATTCTCCAGGCAAGAATAATGGAGAGGGTTGCCGTTTCCTTCTCCAATGCATGAAAGTGAAAAGTGGAAGTGAAGTCGTTCAGTCGTGTCCAACTCCTAGCGACCCCATGGACTGCAGCCTACCAGGCTCCTCCATTCATGGGACTTTCCAGGCAAGAGTACTGGAGTGGGGTGCCATTGCCTTCTCCTTTCTCCTGTGAAATTCAGCCAAAACATAAAGCTGTCCCTGCTACTGTTGCTGCTGCTGTCTATGATGTCCTGAGTTGGCAAAGTTTATGTTTGGCAACTATCTGGTGGTTCCTTGAATTTTTTTTTTTTTTTTACAAACTTTCTTATTTCTGAAACCCAAGTGTCTAAGAACTACCATCCTGAGACATTAGTCTTTTTAATAACAAAGGTTGTATTTTTGCATAGAATAACCCTAAAAATAAACCAGGGCAGCTTCTAGTCAGTTCCAAACTTCTGAGACAGTGAAATCTCTTCCAATAAAAGCAGATATCGGAAAAATCAACTACATATATTAAAAATAAAATAAAATGCAAAAAAAATAAAATAAAAAGCAATATCTAACATCGACTATGAAAAGAGTTGTGCTGAGTCTTTCTATATTGTTTTTGCTACTCATCAAAACTTATTAGAGGAATCTATGCTATTTGCTACTCTAGTGTTTGACTCTCTCTTATATTACACATATAGTGGAAGTTCCATCTTAGAGGTATTCATATGAAGAGCTGGTTATCTTCCTCTGAGCAGCACACACTGCAGAAAGCAGTGTAACAGACAAATGAACAAAATGGTTCCTGAGAAGGCAGGGGCTATGTAGATATACATTTACAACCTCTATTGTTCTCGCTTTTCATTCATGAAAAAATGAAGACACACGTTACCAGGTACTGCTGGGACTTCCCTAGTTGTCCAGTGGCTAAGACTCTCCATTCCCAATTCAGGGAGCCTGCTTTCAGTTCCTAGTTGGGGAATTAGATCCCACATGCTGCAACTAAGACCCGGTACAGTCAAATAAAATAAAATAAAAAATAAAATTATAAGGTACTGTTAATATATGAGCTATTAAAGGAGCACATGATTTGCAAATATAATCATTCCTTATCATAATAATATATGATATCCATGAAAAAATTGTATGCAATTTGCAAATTCATAACACTCAGGTGCCTTGAAATGTTTTGAAAGTAGAAGTCTTGCTGTGGAGAAGCAGCTCAAAGGAACCAAATAGTTATTAATAGAAACAACAAGATTGTTTGTATTTGCTTGCCGTGCAGACCAATCCTGCTATAGAAATTAAGATGTAATTTATCTAAATGATCCTCCCTTCACCCTTAGAGGGGGAAACCTTATACAGTAAAATATATAATGAAGAGGTCTAGGTTGAAATGATATGTCACAGGAAATCAATTATTCCCACCAGTGTCCCCATATCTCCAAAGAATTTTGTTTAATCTTTCCTTTATGATGACAGAATTTTTCCTTTGACATAATTAGTACAAAGCGTCTTTTCATATTGCTCCCAGAAACTTGATGGCAGTGGCTGGGCCACAACAGGGGAGAAAATTTACTTACTGGTTATTTCACTTAATTTCTGACTTCCTGGATGTGAATACTGGCTGTGTGTGTGTGTGTGTGTGTGAACACTCAGCCACATCTCACTCTTTGTGGTCCCATGGAATGCAGGCTGGCAGGTTCCTCTGTTCATGAAATTTTCCAGAATACCTGACTGGGTGTCAGTCCTTACTCCAGGGGAGCTTCCTAACCCAGGGATCGAACCTGCATCTCTCGTGTCTCCTGCACTGGCAGGCAGATTATTACCACTAGCACCACCTGGAAAGCCAGAATACTGGCTCTATTGTTTAACGGATACGCCACCTTGGGCATGAGACTCACTTCTTTATGCCCCAGGTTCCTCGTTTATGATGTAAAGTAATAATAATATAGTAACAGTATTCCCTTGCACATGGAGTTGTTGTGAAGACTGAGTGGGGGAGGTAAGGCGGTCCCAAGTGCTGAATGAAAGATCCATAATTCAGACAGCACTCTTAGGGGTAGATGGTTTTTATCGTTGTACCCTGCCAGTTCCAAAGCTCACATGTTACACACCAGTAACACTCAATAAGTGTTCGCTGACACAAAGGCCAATAGACTAGCCCACATACAGCCAGAGTAAATTAAGAAGAGAAATGAGGGCAAGTGCTTGTTGTTTTCTTAATAAGAAAGTTCTAAAATATTTATAATTATAGACAGAATTGAATGTTGACCTAGGAAAGGAAGTGGTAAAACTAAATGTTTTGTCTAATATATGTGCAAGTCTACTAAAACAAAAGGAAGACAAGTATAAATGCATTAAACTGGATGTTAGAGTGCTTATTTGAATCCAGAAGCTTTACGACATTCAGCAGACTTTTAAACTTTGATTTTAGCTTTTTCATTTTTAAAACGAGGAAGAATGATTTCTCTATATCTTGTGGCACAGGATTAGAGAAAGTTACTGCACTGAAGAAGGCAAAGTGGTTGTCTGAGGAGGTTTCACAAATAGCTGATGAAAGAAGAGGAGTGAAGAGCAAAGGAGGAAAGGAAGGATATACCCAACTGAATGAAGAGCTCCAGGAATATCAAAGAGAGATTAGAAGGCCTTTTAAAATGAACAATGCAAAGAAATAGAGGAAAACAACAGACTGGGAAAGACTAGAGATCTCTTCAAGAAAACAGGAGATATCGAGGGAACATTTCATACAAGGATGGGCACGATAACGGACAGAAATGGTAAGGACCTAACAGAAGCAGAAGATATTAAAAAGAGGTGGCAAGAATACACAGAATAACTATATATAAAAGATCTTAATGACTCGGATTAACCATGATGGTGTGGTCACTCACCTAGAGCCAGGGATCCTGGAGTGAGAAGTCAACTGGGCCTTAGGAAGCATTACAAGGAACAAAGCTAGTGGAGGTGATGGAATTCCAGCTGAGCTATTTCAAATCCTTAAATATGATGCTGTGAATGTGCTGCACTCAATACGCCAACAAATTTGGAAAACTCAGCAGTGGCCACAGGACTGGAAAAGGTCAGTTTTCAATCCAATTCCAAAAAAGGGCAATGCCAGAGAATGTTCAAACTACCATACAATTGTGTTCATTTAACATATTAATAAGGTTATGCTCAAAACACTTTAAGCGCGGCTTCAACAGTGAACCGAGAACTTCTGGATGTACAAACTGGACTTAGAAAAGGCAGAAGAACCAGAGAGCAAATTGCCAAAATTCACTGGATCACAGAGAAAGCAAAGAAATTCAAGAAAAGTATCTACTTTTCCTTCATTGATTTCAAAAAAGCCTTTGACTGTATAGTTCAACAAACTGTGGGAAATTATTAAAGAGATGGGAATATCATACCACCTTACCTGTCTCCTGAAAAATCTGTGTGCAGGACAAGAAGCAACAGTTAGAACCGGACATGGAACAAAGGACTGGTTCAAAATTGGGAAAGCAGAAAGACAAGCCTGTATATTGTTACTCTGCTTATTTAACTTACATTCAGAGTATGTCTGAATGTACTGACATGTGTACATCTGGCATGTTAAATGCCAGAAGTGATGAACTGCAAACTGGAATCAAGATTTCTGAAAAAATGTCAATAACCTCAGACATGCAGGTGATACCATTCTAATGGCAGAAAGTAAAGAGGAACTACAGAGCCTCTGGATGAGGGTGAAAGAGAAGAGTGAAAAGCTGGCTTACAAGTCAACATTCAGAAAACTAAAATCATGGCATCTGGTTCCATCACTTCATGGCAAATAGAACAGGAAAAAAGCCGAAGCAGTGACAGATTTTATTTCTGGGGGGGCTCCCAAATCATTGCTGACAGTAACTACAGCCATGAAATTAGAAGATGCTTGCTCCTTGGAAGGAAAGCCATGATAAACCTAGACAGCATAATAAAAAGCAAAGACATCATTTTGCTGACAGAGGTTCGTAGAGTCAAAGCTATGGTTTTCCGGTAGTCATGTATGGATGTGACAGTTGGACCATAAAGAAGGTTGAGCACCAAAGAACTGATGCTTTCCAACTGTGGTGCCAGAGAAGACTCTTGAGAGTTCCTTGGACAGCAAGGAGATTAAACCAGTCAATCCTAAAGGAGATCAACCCTGAATATTCATTGGGAGGACTGATGTTAAAGCTGAAGCACCAATACTCCGGTCACTTGACGTGAAGTGAAAGTCGCTCAGTCGTGTCCAACTCTTTGCAACCCCATGGACTATAGAGTCGAGGAATTCTCTAGGCCAGAACACTGGAGTGGGTAGCCTTTCCCTTCTCCAGGGGATCTTCCCAATTCAGGGATCGAACCCAGGTCTCCTGCACTGCAGGAGGATTCTTATCCAGCTGAGCCACACCTGATGGGAAGAGCCAATTCACTGGAAAAAATCCTTATGCTAAGAGAGATTAAGGGTAGGAGGAGAGAGGGGTGACAGAGACAGAGGATGAGATGGTTAGTTAACATCATGGACTCAATGAACATGAATTTGAGCAAACTCTGGAAGATAGTGAAGGACAGGGAAGCTTGGTATGCTGCAGTCCATGGGGTTGCAACAAGTCAAACATGACTTAGTGACTGAGCAACAACAACGATTGCATTTTTGAAAGCAGTAAATCAAAATAAATTGATGATTTTCACTGTCAGAACTGAAGAGTTAAGGGTAAACTAATGCTAAGCAGTCTAGGGTGCCTTTAAATCATTTGTTTCATCTTTAACCATCAAGTAAAGATGAGAGAGTTTCTCATAAGTACATTAAATCATAGATAATACACGATCTCAGGAAAGGTTTACCAATTTAAACCATTTCTTTAATAATAGTCAGAAATGATGTCCCTAATATATGATTGATTTACATTAAATAAAAAATTAGAGAAATAAACAAGAAATATATTCATCCCTGTCCCAATGATATGATTCTCTGATTTCTCAAACTTGATATCTGATTGCTACAAAATAAAATTAGAATAGAATCAAGAAATTTATTTAAAAAATTATTAAAATTACAGAAATACAGCATTCTCTAGTCTTAGTACCCAAAACAAGTCTCCATTTCTGAAAAGTTGACTGGCTTCTATACAATGTGAATTGCTTAACTTGTTCAGTTTCAAATTTGTGGGTTATATAAAATGCATTTATCAGCCTCTGTCTGTCATCTTTTTATATCCTTCATTTCAGTTCTGTATTTTTTGGAACATATTTGTAATTTGGGCTTTCATGTATATCACTGAAAATCCTTATAAATAATCTTTGGAACAATGCAAAAGTGAACAAAACAGAAGGCTAATTTAACATAAAGTGCAATAAAAAATGACAATGTTAAAAACTCGTGCATGCTATAAACATGTTAACTGGTAAAATTTATAAAGTCAGCCAAAATTTTATGAGCAGACAATCACCAGGAAGTACCCCACTCAACAAATGAATGCTATTTATAACATCAATTACCTTTCCCATAGCAAATAATTCGACAGATATTATAGTCAATATATTTATCTCTGGGTTGATTTTATCCGACTCCGACATTATGTTTCTGGACTCACAAATCTGAACACTTGACAGGGCAGAGTCACTACTTTGCCCTCCCTGAGCCAGAATACTTTTAAGTATTGTAATAGTAATTAAATAAATATTTCACAGGAAAAAAGAGAAGCTATAACCAAGGATTAAACTATTATAAAGTAATAAAGGGAGGATTTAGAATAACAAAACATTGCAGTTTCTATCTTTTACATTTTCTCAAGAATGCTACAAGGAAGGGATTAATAACTAGAGATGTACAGTGAAGATCAGAGACAAGTAGCAACCCAAGATCAATGTTAAAATGCCACATTTCTGGCTCCAAGGTCATGCTGTTTCCATAACAACCAGGTTTTTATGTTATATTGACCAAAGAATGATGAAACTGAATTTAAGTCTTCAGGTCATATTGGAAGCCTAATTTATTCTTTTACTTTACAAGATCTTGCATGTATATGATTACATTTTCTACCCAATGGAGTGTTCACGGTGAATCTATATTCAATTCCTCCATCTAAAATATGGACTTAGCCAGAAAATAAATTTACTGTAGAGGAATTCGCTCTCAAGACTTTGCCAGTGACAATGAGTTTGATGGCTTTTCGAAACCAAGGATAAAAGAAAGCATAAATCAAGGGGTTCATAGCTGAGTTATAATAAGCAATCCAAACCAGTATTTCATAAACATATGTGGGAGTGATGAAACCTAGGAAGGCATCAGTGATGGCATCCAGGAAGTAAGGCAGCCAGGAGACCAGAAATGCTAGCACTGCCACGCCCAGTGTTCTTGCTGCCTTTTTCTCCTTCTTGGCCACTCTGTCTTGGAAGCTGTCTGAGCATCTCCCAGTCTTGTTGTTCAGACTCTCAATTTTTCTAGCCTGCTGTTTAGCAATGAGGAAAATCTTGGAGTAAAGAACTATCATCACAAGGTTGCAGATGAAAAATAATAGAAAATTCACCAATACCCAACTCTGATTCACTGCAATTTGACAGCCTCCCACACAGGTGAGCGCACTTACTAGACCCTCCAGTCTAGTTGCATTTGCTCCTGTGCCAAGAAGGGAAAAAGAATAAATAATCGAAAAGAGCCAGGAGAAGGCAATACACATACCAGAAACAGACTCAGTGAACCTGGTTGGATAGACCAGGGGGTCAGTGATCGCAATGTACCTGTCCAGAGAGATAAAGCACAAGTGGTAGATGGAAGCATAACAGAATGACCCATCAAAACAAGTGTGAAATTTACAGTAACTTTCCCCAAAGTACCAGCAGCTCTCCACGGACCTCACTGTGCTGAAGGGCATCACAGTCACTCCCACCAAGAAGTCAGCACAGGCCAGAGAAGCAATCAAGAAGTTGGTAGGAGAATGCAGCTGCTTGAAGTGGAGAATGGAAATCATCACCAGGAGATTTCCAAATACAGCCAGCACAGCTCCAAAGATGAACACTGTGTACAGGATGAGGCGGGGGCCTGGTGAGTTGTGGGTTTTCACACAGGATCCGTTCAGGTGCTCGTAGCAGAGCTGCACAGCTGCAGCAGAAGGAGATGCACTGCTCATGATTCTCTGGTTTGCTGGAAACCTGTCACCCTCTGTGGCCCAGGATGTCATTCCAGTTTTCAAAATGTCCTTAAAGAAAAGATAAATACAATGTCAGCACTTGCCAGTGTATTCTGTCTTTAATTCCTTGTAAGTGCAAATCTTCACTTGTATGTTTAGAAAGTGATTCATATCCTCATCTTGTAAAATGATCACTTCCAAATGAATAAGCAGGTAATTTTCAACATTACATAAAATGCTGTTGATTTAAATTTTTAAAAAATCTTACCTAGTTTTTCATATTAAAGGAGAGGTTATCTTCAAGAAGCTTTTACAGGATACATGTTCAAATGCCACATTTTATTAGCATTATTTTCCTAATTTATCAAAGCAAAGATAATGACCCAAAAACTCCCTCCCCTCAGGAATGTAACTAAACAATTTCAATCTCCAAAGCCCTTAAAATTGAATCCCCATAAGTTCAAGGTGCTTAGAAAGAAAATTAAATAACAGTTATGTTTATGCTAAAGTAAGTTTATGCCCTACAAATTTCCTGATGACACTTTAGCTTTTCATGGAACAGAATAGTGCCTATTCTTTAAAATCTTTGAGTGGAATTTGAAAGTCATATTATTTGCTATTATTAAATACTACCTTTTCACTTTTTTTAAAACCTTTTATCGGAGAAGGCAATGGCACTCTCCTCCATTACTCTTGCTTGGAAAATCCCATGGATGGAGGAGCCTGGTAGGCTGCAGTCCATGGGGTCGCTAAGAGTCAGACACAACTGAGCGACTTCACTTTCACTTTTTCATTTTCATGCATTGGAGAAGGAAATGGCAACCCACTCCAGTGTTCTTGCCTGGAGAATCCCAGGGGCAGGAGAGCCTGGTGGGCTGACGTCTATGGGGTCACACAGAGTCGGACACGACTGAAGTGACTTAGCAGCAGCAGTAGCAGAACCTTTTATGTATATGATTTCTGTGTTGAATGTCACTAGAACTCTTTCAAATAAACTCTTTATCCCTACCAGTGTTGATTTGTGTTAAAAAAATTAAATGTGTGGGCTCAGTTGCTCAGTCACGCAGTCGTGTCTGACTCTTTGTGACCACATGGGTTATAGCCCACCAAGCTCCTCTGTCTCGCCTTTTCCAGGCCAGAACACTGGAGTGGGTTGCCATTTCCTTCACCAGGGGATCTTTCCAATCCAGGGATCTAATATGTGTGTTTTATGTCTCCTGTATTGGCAGTTGGATTCTTTACCACACCACACACTGAAAAGCTCAAAGAAGTTAAAGAATCATATGTTAAATACTTGAATGCTTCAGGTTTGCTTTTAAAAATTCTGACCTGGGAAAGTGGGGTAGCAGAATAGAAGGTGTTTGCCTCAGGGAACAACAAAGGAAGTGTAAGTACAAATAAAACATCGTTTCTGCTCCTGTTGTTGTTGGAGTTGTAGTGGGAGCAGCGTGGAAGATACTTATAAAATAAAATGAAAGGACTTTTGGAATGTGGATATTCCTATGTTATACGCTGAATTATACCACTGACAAATTTCCTTTTTCTCTCAGCATTCTAGAACAGATCTCACCTTAGTTTTTCAAAAAGTGTTTTTTGCAGCTTCCCTGATGGTTCTGTGATAAAGAATTTGCCTACCAGTGCAGGAGACACAGGTTCGATCCCTGATCGGGGAAGATCCCATAGGCCATGGAGCTACTGAGTCCCTGCACCACAACTACTGAGCCTGTGCTCTAGAGCCCGGGAGCCGCAACCACTGAGGCCATGTGCTGCAGCTACTGCGGCTCACGCACCACGTGCTCACAGCAAGAGAAGCCGCGGTGATGAGAAGGCTGTGCCCTGCAGCTAGAGAACAGCCCCTGCTGGCTGCAACTGGAGAAAAGCCTGCGCAGCAACGAAGACCCAGCACAGCCAAAAACTGAACAAATAAAATTATTTTCTTTTTAAAGTGTTTTCTGAGGAATGACTTCTATTTTAAAAAATCAGCTTTTTCATATTGAGGCATAAAATAAATTTGAAAAGTTTACATTTTTAGCACGCACGAATTGATGATATGATAAATGTATCCACCCTTATACTCACCACCACAACCAAGGTAGAAAGCAACACCCTGGCAATTCTTCTCAGGCCCTTTTATAGTTAATCTCACCCCACATTTCCTAGGGAAAACGCTGATCTCCATTCTAGAGATTAATTTTCAAGGGCCCAAAATCTTTTATGAAGAGTCACAAAGTTTGTCCTCTTTGATGTCTGGCTTATTTCACTCAGGTCAATGTCTGTGAGTTTGATCCATGTCTGAGTACATTTTAAGCTCATTCCTTATTGTTGCTAAATGTAGTTCCATTGTCTGAATATACCACAATTATTTTATCTGTATTTTGTTGTTGTCCAGTTGTTCAGTCATGTCTGATCAGTTAATAAATATTCAGACTGTTCAGCTTGGGGTTGTCATATTGGGAAGTGTAGGTTTAACTCTGCAAGAAAGTATACACTGTCTTCTAAAGTAACTGGACCATTTTATACTCCCACCAGCAAGCTATGAGTGTTCCAGTTTGCTCCAAATCTTTCTTTCCTCCTGGTGGATTGTCTATCGACTTAAAAGATTTTGGAATAAATCAAAGCTTATCCACTATACTTTATCTTACTTCTCTAACTCCACGTGAGAGGCCAACCTGTGAACAAGTAATGACAACTCAATGTGGTGATGGCTCGGATACACAGAGTGCAGTGGAGGTCACCACAATGAAGCAAGGGAACCGTATCCACAGGCAAAGTTACCAAGCAGCTAACTATAAAGATAGGTTGAGAGGGTCAAGAAGATATTTAAGGTAAAAACAGAGACGGGTTTCCCAGGGCAAGAGGGCAGTGTGTTTTGAGGCTCCGAGATGGGGGTTGGACGCATTCGCAGGGCTCAGAGCGGCTGTAGCGCAGGCGCAGTGTGGGGAGCGGCATGAGCTCAAGGAGACCTGCGCACAACCTGACCCCACCCCCCTCATTTTGCCAAGTTGCTTGGATTTCTACAGAAGTCAGTGGGTAGGAGGGGAGAGGACATGCAATACCCGTGGTAACAGATACAAATCTTCGCTTCACCTGCTCAGGGATGCTAGATAGGATTTATTTTTCTGCAATACTCTTAAATCTACTTAGAGTCTCACACCTCACCAGGTACAAGAGAAATACCTCAGTAAATATAGGGATTGTGACCTTTATCCCCACAGTGTCATCCATCTTCGGAGAGCTAGGTCTCACATTAGTATCTGTGGGTGTTCTTTGAGGTCTGTCTTCTGAGGAATGCATTTTCCTACCCTAATAGGCAGACTTATAATCTTTCCTGGTGGCTCTGTCCATGGAATTTTCCAGGCAAGAGTACTGGAGTGGGTTGCCATTTCCTTCTCCAGGGGATCTTCCTGACCCAGGGATCGAACCCGGGTCTCCTGCATTGCAGGCAGACACTTTACCAAAGAATTCGCCTGCCAATGCAAGGGATACGGGTTGATCCCTGGGTCAGGAAGATTCCTTGAAGAAGGAAATGGTAACCCACGCCAGTATTCTTGCCTGGGAAATCCCAGGTACTCTAGCCCGCCATGCTCCTCTGTCCACGGGGTCACAAAAGAAAAGACAAGACTTAGTGACTAACAACAAGGGCAGACCGGGCAACATTCCCCTTCTAGATGGGAAATGCTCCTTCCAGCCTCGCTGGGAGGTGAAGTCTCTTCTCAGAATATGTGCGTCTACTCAACACATCTACTGTTTATCACTTTTCAAGAAATGACCTGAAGAGTAGAAATAAAGCACAAGTGGAACTTTGAACCATGACTTTTGGTAGCTTCCATCGCTCCTAAAGACAGCACGCAATTAATATAGACAAGAAGAGTTGGAGCATGTTAAAGATATGCTGAAAGAAAACCATAAAAATACTTAAAAATATTAACATATAATTCCTTAGATACTTTATCTGTATAAGGTGCAGTTTCTAAAATATATTACTGTACCTGTTGGAGAAGGCAATGGCACCCCACTCCAGTACTCTTGCCTGGAAAATCCCATGGGCGGAGGAGCCTGGTAGGCTGCAGTACATGGGGTCGCTAAGAGTCAGACACGACTGAGCGACTTCACTTTCACTTTTCACTTTCATGCATTGGAAAAGGAAATGGCAACCCACTCCAGTGTTCTTGCCTGGAGAATCCCAGGGACGGGGGAGCCTGGTGGGCTGCCATCTATGGGGTCACACAGAGTCGGACAAGACAGAAGTGACTTAGCAGCAATGTACCTGTGTCATAGTTTCATTAGATAAGACAAAAATATACCAAAGATATATTCTCAAAAGATATTCATCCCACGCCAAATAAAACAAGCAAGCACACAGATAAAGCTAATGATGCTTAGATAAAAATAAAGGTGGTATTATTAATATCAATTTTAACCTATGTATTTCAATCACAAACATTAAAATGGTAAAGCTAAATTACAAAGTAAGTCCCCCTCCCCAAACACAGACACAGTCTGTTATACATAAAATTACATTTTGTAAAAGTGTAATATGGGGACCTAGTCCATATATGGTTTTATAATCTAGGTCAGATTTTTTTGCTTCTGTTTTCTTTTGATTTTAGTGAAAAAAATATATTGTGGTTGTCTTACCTTGTTAACTGTTACAAGGCATTTGTTCTTTTAAATGGTTTTATAATGTTCCATTTCAAAAGTAGAACATAATTGATTTAATTTACACCATATCAATCCTAGTTTATTTCCATCTATAATTGAGAGATATACAATGAATGTCCTTGTCATGTTTCCTTCCTTGCCTGACTCTATCTTCTTAGGCTTGCTTGGCAGAAATGGAACTACAGAGTCAAGTGATATGTGATTTGAAATTTTATATAAATGTCTTCATTTTCCTCTAAGACAAGAGATATTAAATTGTGTTTTTCCTATATGAACATGCCCAACTCTCAGCAGTGTGCTCAACTTCTCAGAATCTAATTAATCTGATATTAATGATCCTTTATATATAGGATATATATATATAATGATCCTTATATAAAGTGTATTAGTTTTGCCAAATATCTAACTTTTAAAATTATTTGTACATTGGACATTTTAATGTATTTCTGAGCCATACCTCTGTAAAATTTCCTATTTATTTGTTTAGTGGGACATTTGTCTCTGTCTTTCTATTGTGTAAATTGCTTTTACATTTTAAAATCTACTAATTCTTCATCATACATGCTACTGATAGTTTTTCTAAGTTTGTATGTTTTTCCTTAACATGGCTTTCTCTTTCTTTGAAGTTTAAAAATTAACTGCATCGATACTGGATGCTTGGGGCTGGTGCACTGGGATGACCCAGAGGGATGGTATGGGGAGGGAGGAGGGAGGAGGGTTCAGGATGGGGAACACATGTATACCTGTGGTGGATTCATTTCGATATTTGACAAAACCAATACAATATTGTAAAGTTTAAAAATAAAATAAAATTTTTTAAAAATTAAGTGCCTGAATCCATATGGATTTTCTGTCATGATTCCACCAACAAAGTTAAAAAAATATATATGTTTTCTTCTGGTTTTTTAACATCGGGAAGAAATCAATTTTGATTTTGTGAAATACATGAAGCAAGATCCTTAAGAATTTTTCAAAAAAATTTTATACAGCAACATTTCTAAATTACACATTTTTCCAATAACATAGATAATAGTGGTATTTTTTTTTATCATAAACAGTGTATAAGTTCCAAATAGTACCTATAGAAGGAAAAATAACTGACAATTGCTCTCCATCATGAGCTGGAAGGTAAAACAACAAACTTCATGAAATGAGAAAACGGTTACATAAAGGGATGCAACTATGATAGAAACTGGGCTTCCATTTGGCTAACAGTTATTCCTACATTTACAAAATATCTCCTGAAAAAATAAAACATGAATCTCATCCTGAGTCTGAAATGGCTGATGGATACGTCTCAGAGACCTTTAGGAGCTCTAGAAGACTGGACCCCAAGAATCAATTTGCTCAAAATAAATGCAAACGGAGTCCACAGAACAACCTGACATTAACAGGGAACAGAGAAGGAAGAAACGTGAAAATGAAAAAAAGTTAGGTGGTAGGAAAGGTAAAACAGCAACAGGCTTGAAAGAAGAAAATAACACCTGACAGAGCAGGCTGGTGTAAAGATTTGAGGAAACTAGAAATTAGGGCCACTGTGTGGACCACTACTAGATAACAGGGTTCTATCAAATGCTCAAAGGATGCTCACTTTTCAAAATACGTAAACGTATAAAAGCGAAGCTGCCAAAGTCGAGGTGCCATGTCTCCTCCTCAACTGAATGATCTTTGTCAAGTCTATATTTCATGCAATAATCACTACAGAAATTTCCAATATATCACCAAATCAACTTAAAATTTTTCAAATCATCAATATGAAACTTAGGCTTTAGAAGTTAGTTTTATAATTCATAAACTGTCTTTTAATATTGCCAGTTTAATAAGTTCTATTGCTCTCCAAAACCAATGGTAAATGAAGCATAAATCGAATGATTTAGGGCAATTTGCAATAACTGAACCAACAAAGTATCTCATAAGCATATGAAGTGTGATAAAACTTAAAGAAGAATCAATCAATGAATCAGATACATCGAGTAATCATGAGACCAAAAGTGCTACATTGTGAAGCCCAGGGTTTTAACTGCTTTTCTCTGTCTCTTAGCCACTCTGATCTTGCGAGTCCCTGGTAACAAATTTATTTTCTAGTAATATTTCCCATCTTTTTAGTCTGCTTTCTAACCATAAGAACAATATTTCTGTACAGTAGCATCTTAACAAAGCCAGGTGTGAAAAATAATAGAAATCCTATCAATATCCAAAACTGATTTAAACAGGTTGAAAATCACTTATTACGCAGAGAGCACTTACTAATCCCTCCATCCCATCATCTCTGACATCTGTGTACAGCTTGGCACCACTGTAGGCCAGGGGCAGGATGGAGAAGATGCTGAAGCCAATTCCTGACACAGACACCATGCAGACTTAAACATAATACTTTTAACTGCATCCCAAAAAAATTCCCTGGGAAAATAATCAAAGCAAGAAAAGCAGAAAACTGGAGAAACTTAATCACAGAGAAATTTTTGATAAATTGGGAAAGAGTAGATCAGTTTGTAAGGAAAAAAAGAAAGGAAATAAAAGGCAACAGACATGTTTACAGGTTACAAAGGGAAGAGTCAATGGAATAAGAGAGAAAAGGTGGGGAATGACTGCAGGGAATAGGAAATGGTGCGTTGTACAGCAGTTAACAATAATGGGCTTAACATTTATTAGTCAAATAAATATTTTTGGAGAAGCAAAAGGGAAATGCACATCCTAACAGACTGAGACATTGATTTATCCAATTAAACCGGAAAAGCCATTTGTTTTCTCTGCACTAACAGTCTTACTTGATTTTTTAAAAATTCATTCATTTGTAAAATGTGAAGATACCTTCAACTTCCTCAACCCAATGGCTTACATTTATTCAGAGAATAAATTCATGCTTGCAGAACCATTCTTGAAAACCCCACCACTCACAATGACTTTGATGGCTTTCCTAAACCAAGGGTAAAATAAAGCATAGATCAAGGGGTTCATGGCTGAGTTATAATAAGTACACCAACAGCAAATCTCATAAATATAGGCCGGGGTTATGAAGCCCATAAAGGCATCAATTAATGAGTCAATACTGTATGGTAACCATGAAATCATAAATGCTATGACCGTGATACCCAGGGTTTTAGCTGCTTTCCTCTCTCTCTTGGCTACTCTGGATTTATAACTGTCTGATGATGACTCTCTTTTACTACTGGTATTTTCAATCTTTTTAGCCTGTTGTCTGGCCACTAGGAAAATATTACAATAGAGAATTAGCATAACAAAGGTAGGTATAAAGAAGGATAGAAAATGTACCAACACCCAGTTTTGATTTATAACTATCTGACAGCCTCCTGCACAGTTGAGGACACTAGACAATTCCTCTAGCCCTTTCTCATTGGCACCTGTGTAGAACACGGCACCACTGTAAGTAATGGGTAGGATCCAGGAGATGCTGATGCATATGCATGACACAGACACTGTGAACTTGGTGGGATAGACCAGAGGGTCAGTAACAGCAATGTACCTGTCGATGGAGATGAAGCACAGGTGGAAGAGAGAGGAGTAACAAAATGCCACATCACAGCATGTGTGCAAAGCACAGAAACTTTGCCCAAAGTACCAGCAGCTCTCCAGAGACCTGACCATGCTGAAGGGCATCACAGTCACTCCTAGTAGAAAGTCCGTACAGGCCAGAGAGGCGATGAGAAAATTGGTTGGTGAGTGCAGCTGCTTGAAATGAAGGATGGCAGTCATCACCAGGAGGTTTCCAAACACAGCCAGGACACCCCCAAAGCCATACACCATGTACAGAGTCACGCGGGATGCGGGTGAGTAGGGGGTTTTCACACAAGATCCCTTCAGGTGCTCATAGCAGAGCTGCACAGCTGCAGTGGGGGATGAGTTACTGCTCATGATCTGTCCTTTACATTCAGAGAATTCTGTCCTTCTTGATTTCCATGGACTTTCAATGCTTTTGGAGGAAATCATACATACAGTAGGATGCTTGAGGAAATTATCAGACATTAGTACTATTGTAAATATTAAATAAGTTCAGTAACAGAATAAAATGCAAAAAATTTACATTGGACAAAGTCACTGGGAATGAATTTCAACTAACTAAAGCTTAGATCCTTGAATTTGATGAAATTCCCTTTTGGTCCTAAATACCTTTAAAAAATTTTTACCTTCAGAGTTCCTGTTTGCAACAGGCACTGATACGGGAAGTAATTATAGCATCAACTCCTGTTAGGTTTATCTGCCTTACCGCCTAAAGCATACAGCCCTTCCAGATATACAAATGTCATCAATAGGAAAATCCCTAGCTGGAATCCCTGTAGTGCAAGGTGTGAACTTGGAAGTTCATTTTCAGTAGTGAGTGTTAAGAAAGCTACAGCACAAACAACTGTTTTAATTAGGTCATTGTGTTTCTTTTTTTTTTTTTTCATACTTTTTTTTTTAACTTTACAATATTGTATTGGTTTTGCCATATATCAACATGAATCCGCCACAGGTATACATGTGTTCCCCATCCTGAACCCTCCTCCCTCATCCCTCCCCATACCATCCCTCTGGGTCGTCCCAGTGCACCAGCCCCAAGCATCCAGCATCATGCATCAAACCTGGACTGGCGACTCGTTTCATATATGATACTATACATGTTTCAATGCCATTCTCCCAAATCATCCCACCCTCTCCCTCTCCCACAGAGTCCAAAAGACTGTTCTATACATCTGTGTCTCTTTTGCTGTCTCACATACAGGGTTATTGTTACCATCTTTCTAAATTCCATATATATGCGTTAGTATACTGTATTGGTGTTTTTCTTTCTGGCTTACTTCACTCTGTATAATAGGCTCCAGTTTCATCCACCTCATTAGAACTGATTCAAATGTATTCTTTTTAATGGCTGAGTACTACTCCATTGTGTATATGTACCACAGCTTTCTTTATCCATTCATCTGCTGATGGACATCTAGGTTGCTTCCATGTCCTGGCTATTATAAACAGTGCTGCAATGAACATTGTGGTACATGTGTCTCTTTCAATTCTGGTTTTCTCAGTGTGTATGCCCAGCAGTGGGATTGCTGGGTCATAAGGCAGTTCTATTTCCATTTTTTTAAGGAATCTCCACACTGTTCTCCATAGTGGCTGTACTAGTTTGCATTCCCACCAACAGTGTAAGAGGGTTCCCTTTTCTCCACATCCTCTCCAGCATTTTGCTTATAGACTTTTGGATCACAGCCATTCTGACTGGCGTGAAATGGTACCTCATAGTGGTTTTGATTTGCATTTCTCTGATAATGAGTGATGTTGAGCATCTTTTCATGTGTTTGTTAGCCATCTGTATGTCTTCTTTGGAGAAATGTCTATTTAGTTCTTAGGCCCATTTTTTGATTGGGTCATTTATTTTTCTGGAATTGAGCTGTAGAGGTTGCTTGTATATTTTGGGGATTAGTTGTTTGTCAATTGCTTCATTTGCTATTATTTTCTGCCATTCTGAAGGCTGTCTTTTCACCTTGCTAATAGTTTCCTTTGTTGTGCAGAAGCTTTTAACTTTAATTAGGTTCCATTTGTTTATTTTTGCTTTTATTTCCAATATTCTGGGAGGCGGGTCATAGAGGGTCCTGCTATGATGTATGTCGGAGAGTGTTTTGCCTATGTTCTCCTCTAGGAGTTTTATAGTTTCTGGTCTTATGTTTAGATCTTTAATCCATTTTTAGTTTATTTTTGTGTATGGTGTTAGAAAGTGTTCTAGTTTCATTCTTTCACAAGTGGTTGACCAGTTTTCCCAGCACCACTTGTTAAAGAGATTGTCTTTAATTCATTGTATATTCTTGCCTCCTTTGTCAAAGATAAGGTGTCCATAGGTGCATGGATTTATCTCTGGGCTTTCTATTTTGTTCCATTGATCTATATTTCTGTCTTTGTGCCAGTACCATACTGTCTTGATGACTGTGGCTTTGTAGTAGAGCCTGAAATCAGGCAGGTTGATTCCTCCAGTTCCATTCTTCTTTCTCAAGATTGCTTTGGCTATTCGAGGTTTTTTGTACTTCCATACAAATTGTGAAATTATTTGTTCTGGCTCTGTGAAGAATACCGTTGGTAGCTTGATAGGGATTGCATTGAATCTATAAATTGCTTTGGGTAGTATACTCATTTTCACTATATTGATTCTTCCAATCCATGAACATGGTATATTTCTCTGTCTATTAGTGTCCTCTTTGATTTCTTTCACCAGTGTTTTATAGTTTTCTATATATAGGTCTTTAGTTTCTTTAGGTAGATATATTCCTAAGTATTTTATTCTTTTCATTGCAATGGTGAATGGAATTGTTTCCTTAATTTCTCTTTCTATTTTCTCATAATTAGTGTATAGGAATGCAAGGGATTTCTGTGTGTTGATTTTATATCCTGCAACTTTACTATAGTCATTGATTAGCTCTAGTAATTTTCTGTGGAGTCTTTAGGGTTTTCTATGTAGAGGATCATGTCATCTGCAAACAGTGAGAGTTTTACTTCTTCTTTTCCAATTTGGATTCCTTTTATTTCTTTTTCTGCTCTGATTGCCGTGGCCAAAACTTCCAAAACTATATTGAATAGTAATGGTGAAAGTAGACACCCTTGTCTTGTTCCTGACTTTAGGGGAAATGCTTTCAATTTTTCACCATTGAGGATAATATTTGCTGTGGGTTTGTCATATATAGCTTTTATTATGTTGAGGTATGTTCCTTCTATTCCTGCTTTCTGGAGAGTTTTTATCATAAATGGATGTTGAATTTTGTCAAGGGCTTTCTCTGCATCTATTGAGATAATCATATGATTTTTATTTTTCAATTTGTTAATGTGGTGTATTACATTGATTGATTTATGGATATTGAAGAATCCTTGCATCCCTGGGATAAAGCCCACTTGGTCATGGTGTATGATCTTTTTAATGCGTTATTGGATTCTGATTGCTAGAATTTTGTTAAGGATTTTTGCATCTATGTTCATCAGTGATATTGGCCTGTAGTTTTCTTTTTTTGTGGCATCTTTGTCAGGTTTTGGTATTAGGGTGATGGTGGCCTCATAGAATGAGTTTGGAAGTTTACCTTCCTCTGCAATTTTCTGGAAGAGTTTGAGTAGGATCGGTGTTAGCTCTACTCTAAATTTTTGGTAGAATTCAGCTGTGAAGCCGTCTGGACCTGGGTTTTTGTTTGCTGGAAGATTTCTGATTACAGTTTCAATTTCCGTGCTTGTGATGGGTCTGTTAAGATTTTCTATTTCTTCCTGGTCCAGTTTTGGAAAGTTGTACTTTTCTAAGAATTTGTCCATTTCTTCCACGTTGTCCATTTTATTGGCATATAATTGCTGATAGTAGTCTCTTATGATCCTTTGTATTTCTGTGTTGTCTGTTGTGATCTCTCCATTTTCATTTCTAATTTTATTGATTTGATTTTTCTACCCTTTGTTTCTTGATGAGTCTGGCTAATGGTTTGTCAATTTTATTTATCCTTTCAAAGAACCAGCTTTTGGCTTTGTTGATTTTTGCCATGGTTTCTTTTGTTTCTTTTGCATTTACTTCTGCCCTAATTTTCACCCCCAAACAATGAATTTCACCTTTTTCTCAAGAGCACACGGAACCTTCTCCAGGATAGATCACATCCTGGGCCATTAATCTAGCCTTGGTAAATTCAAAAAAATTGAAATCATTCCAAGCATCTTTTCTGACCACAATGCAGTAAGATTAGATCTCAATTACAGGAGAAAAACTGTTAAAAATTCCAACATATGGAGGCTGAACAACACGCTGCTGAATAACCAACAAATCACAGAAGAAATCAGAAAAGAAATCAAAATTTGCATTGAAACGAATGAAAATGAAAACACAACAACCCAAAACCTGTGGGACACTGTAAAAGCAGTCCTAAGGGGAAAGTTCATAGCAATACAGGCATACCTCAAGAAACAAGAAAAAGTCAAATAAATAACCTAACTGTAAGCCTAAAGCAACTAGAAAACAAAGAAATAAAGAACCCCAGCGTTAGTAGACAGAAAGAAATCATTATGTTTCTTGAGCTCAAGAGTTTTTTTCTTCCAACATTTGGACATTTCCCCTAATTTTAGTCCTGCTGTGACCGCTTTATTGGATTTTTGTTACAGAGGTATCATAAAGTACAGGCACTGCGAGTCAATACTTAGCCTTTCTCTCCCAGTAAGAATTATTTTTTGCCTGTGCACTGGCTACTAACATACAGAAAAGGTAGCATACAGTGTGAGCAACTTGAGATGGATGAATTACATTTCAGGAAAACATTAAAAGAAAAAAAACATGGTATTTAGACATGTCCACTTTTCTGAACTACTACAACTGTCAGTGCTCTTAGAGAAAAGATGTGTTCTCTTCTCAAGACATCATCGGAAGTGGATCTGTAATGTCTCCTCATCCACATGAGAAGTCCACCCATGAACCCTCCGAATGATTCACATTCGTTTATGAATCCAAGTGATTTCTGTCCCTTGTGCTAAAAAATGTCGACCAACGAATAATGAACAGAAGATGGAAACATAGCAATACATTTCTTGGTAATTTCCCACCCTTGGAATGTCAGGACAGAGCAGAGCAAAAGAAAGTATTATCCAGCCTTATTCAAGCAGGATTCCAGACTCAATCATATGATACTTTTTTTTGCCTAGAATCATGGTTCTAAGTAAGGCAGATCCACTGATATATTGGGTTCAGACAGTAAACAATCCATCTGCAATGAGGGAGACCTGGGTTCAATCCCAGGGTTGGGAAGATCCCCTGGAGAAGGAAACAGCTACCCACTGCAGTATTCTGGCCTGGAGAATTCCATGGACAGAGGAGCCACTGATTTTGAAGATATATCTGGACTGTAGTGCCACTGTAGGGACACTAATTCTGAAGATATATCTGGACTTGTTCTTTTGAATTGTGCCATAGGAATTATTATTAATTCATCTGGCTATCTGACTCCTAATCACACACACACACAAAATATTCTTAATGATCTCTTAGATTCTTCCTAATGTATTCTGAGAGTTTGATTTTGTAAAATAATCAGTTACTTAAATCGACAAAGATTTAGGCTAGGCTTTCTCATGGAGAAGGCAATGGAAACTCAGTCTAGTACTCTCAACTGGAAAATCCCATGGATGGAGGAGCCTGGTGGGCTGCCATCTATGGGATCGCACAAAGTTAGCCACGACTGAAGCGACTTAGCAGCAGCAGCAGGCTTTCTCAGCTTCAGCACTATTGACATTTGAGTTCTGGTAAGTTTTGATGTGGGATCTGTCCTGTACATCGAAGGACATCTAGCAGCATCCCTGTTACTAGATGCCAGTAAAATCCCCTTAACTGTGAAAGCCAAAAATATCTCCAGACACTGAGAAGTGTCCTCTGAGGGGCAAATGTATCAGAGAGGGAATGAGTGAAATGAGCACAGTCGTGTCTGACTCTTGGCAACACCATGGACACCTCTGTCCATGCCAGGCTCCTCTGTCCATGGAATTCTCCAGGCCAGAATACTGCAGTGGGTAGCCATTTCCTTCTCAGGGGATCTTCCCAACCCTGGGATTGAACCCAGTTCTTCCTCATTGCAGATGGATTCTTTACTGTCTGAACCCAATATATCAGTGGATCTGCCTTACTTAGAACCATGATTCTAGGCAAAAAAGAAGTATCATATGATCACAAGTATTACAAGTAACACTTGTCATTTGGGGTCCAGAAATAACTTTATCTCTCTCAATTATTTTAAATTTATTCAATAATTAATTCTTTAATCCAAGGCATATTTACTGAGTGCCAAGAGCTGGGTACAAAGAAATCAACAAAACAAATATGACCCCTTTCTTTATGATACTTTCAGTCTTAAAAGGAGGATAAACCTTCAACAAGTAAGCAGATAAATGGATGTATGAATAAAAATTGTGAGAAGTATTACAAAGGTGAAAGACAGTATTGTGTGAGAGAGTAGTGACCACCTAGACAGGCAGGTGGAGACAGTAAAGTTCCTACCAACAGAGTAAACCAAAAATGCTGCTGCAATATTATAGACTTTTAATGTAATATATGGGCTTCCTTGGTGGCTCAGTGGAAAAGAATCTGCCTGCTAATGCAGGAGATGTGGGTTCTATCTCTGGGATAGGAAGATCCCCTGGAGAAAGAATTGGCAACCCCCTCCAGTGTTCTTACCTGAGAAATCCCTTAGACAGAGGAGCCTGGTGGGCTATAGTGCATGCGGTTGTAAAAGTATCAGACATGACTTACAACTAAAAACAACAACAGCAAGTAGAATATATACTCAGAGAAAGAAAAGAGGAAATGAGTGAAACTATAGTTGGAGATTTCAGACCCTTTTTTTAGCATAGAGAAACTTAATGAGAGATATTACACCAAAACTATAGAAAGAGGCAAAGAGGGAGAGAGAGAAGTCTGGCTGTGGTCAGAAGCAGGATGGGGTGGGAGACCTGAAGCTTCTTCTGTGTAAAACCTGGACAGACCCCTAGATCTCCATAAAGTGAGGAGCTAGATTCCTCCCAAAGTAAAGTGCACTTTTCTTTTATGAAATTATTGCAAAGTATATATGATTGTCCTTGCTGCTGTTGTGGCTTTTTGCAATGTCCTTGGTTGGCAGGGTTAACACTCAGAAATTATCTGTGGGTTCCTTGAATTTTTCACCATCTTTATTATTTCTGAACCCCATGTTTCTAAGAACCACTATCCTGATACATTAGTCTTTTTAATAGTAAAAGTGGTATTTTATAAAGTTACAGACACAGAAAACAACTTATAATACCAGGGTATAAGTGGTGGAGGGATAAACTGAGACTGACATACACACAATTTCTATATATAAAATGGACTTCCCAGATGGCTCCATGGTAAAGAATCTGCCTGCCAATGTGACTGAACAACAAAACAGGCAGAGAGTATGTTATGCTTAAATTTTCTTCTCCTGCCTCGAAGCATAAACTGCATTCCATCAGTAGCTTGCAAAACAAGATTATATAGGAAAATTACTATATTGAAACCACAGGAATCAAAATAAATTCATTACCCTGTGTTAGAACTGAAAATTATGTATAAACTGATACCATGCAGGCTAGGGTGCCTTTAATTATCTGTAAAATCAGATAGAAATAGTATGTTCAGTCACTAAGTCGTGTCTGACCCTTTGTGACCCCATGGAGCCTGCCAGGGTCCTCTGTCCATGGTATTTCCTAGGCAAGAATACTGGAGTGGGTTGCCATCTCCTTCTCCAGAAACAGTATAATTAGGAATAATACACTATTTCTAGAAATGTTTACCAGTTCAAAGTATTTGTGTAATGGTAGTCAGAAATAATGTGCTAAGAGGTATTGTTGATTTACATCAAGCTAGAAATTTTTAAAATAGAGCAAGAATACTTTGATGTATATTCTCTCCTGCCCCAAAGATATCACAATCTGATTTTAAAATCTTGATATTTAATTGACACACAGAACCCTCCAGTCTTAGTATCAAGAATAATTCTCTGAAGTAATTGGCTTGATTTATCCACTGTTAATTGCAGAACTAATTCATTTCTTTTTTTTTTTTTTTTTTGCCTTAGAACTGAGTTTGTGGGACATAAGAAAATGCCTTTCACAGCCTCTGTCTTGGCTTCATTCTATGCCCTTCACTTCAGTTTTCTTTCTTCTTTTGAGCACACTTTTAAGCTATGCTTTCAAGTGTATCCTCAAAATCCACTGTAAATTACTTTTAGAACACTGTACAACTAAATGAATATGGAATACATTAATCTGAAAATAAAGTAACATAATGAATGACAGTCTTAAAACCCTGCTTTAAACATCTGCTAACTGGCTCTAAACTCTAATATAATTTTATGAGCAGACTTACTAATAAGGAAGAAGCTCACTGAATAAATAAATGCTATGATGCAAATTATCTTTCCCATTGTGCACAACTGAGTTGATATTATAGTTAACAGAGTGATCACTTGATTTGTATTCCCTGATCTGAAACCACAATGCGGGAGTCACAAATCTCAACACCTGACAGTGCAGACACACTGCTCTGCCCTCCCCGAGCGAGGAGGCGCCCCACCACTGAGTGGTTCTATTTACATTTTAACAGAAAAAATATACAAAGGAAGAAACAGAAGATTTAGGCAGAGATTGAACTAATACAAGGTAATTGAAAGAAGGATTTATATTAACAAATATATATTAGGTCCTTCACTTGTATTCTCCTAAATTTGGTCATGACTACTACAACGGAGAGGTTATTCTCCAGAGAAATACCATGAATTTCAGAAAGAGCCAAGCTACTCAAGATCACCTAAGATCACCCAAGTGTTCAACAGCAGAATGAAAATTGCCATCCAGGCATTTCTGGCTCCAAAGCTATGCTGTCCCCATTACAAATAGGTTTTGATGTTACATTTATCAGAGAATTATGAGCTTGAATTTAAGCATCTGGGTCAGGGTTGAACTACAATTTAGTTATTTTACATTACAAAAATTGCACTTTTACAATCAACTTTTTTCTCCTCATTTTCTGTCTAATGTGAGTCTATTTTCAGTTCTCCCAAACTAAGACCAGAACCTACTCAGAAAACAAATTTATTGTTGAGGAATTCTCTCTCAAGACTTTGCCTGTAATGATGAGTTTGATGGCTTTTCGAAACCAAGGATAAAAGAAAGCATAAATCAAGGGGTTCATAGCTGAGTTATAATAAGCAATCCAAACCAGTATTTCATAAACATATGTGGGAGTGATGAAACCTAGGAAGGCATCAATGATGGAATCCAGGAAGTAAGGCAGCCAGGAGACCAGAAACGCTAGCACTGCCACGCCCAGTGTTCTCGCTGCCTTTCTCTCCCTCTTGGCCACTCTGTCTTGGTAGCTTTCTGAACATCGCCCAGGCTTATTGCTCAGATTCTCAATTTTTCTCGCCTGCTGTTTAGCAATGAGGAAAATCTTGGAGTAAAGAACTATCATCACAAGGGTGGGGATGAAAAATAATAGAAAATTCACCAATACCCAACTCTGATTCACTGCAATTTGACAGCCTCCCACACAGGTGAGAGCACTTACTAGATCCTCCAGTCCAGCTGCATTTGCTCCTGTACCAAGAAGGGAAAAAGTATAAATAATGGGAAAGAGCCAAGAGAAGACAATACACATGCCAGAAACAGACACAGTGAACCTGATTGGATAGACCAGGGGGTCAGTGACGGCAATGTACCTGTCCAGAGAGATAAAGCACAAGTGGTAGATGGAAGCGTAACAGAATGAGCCTTCAAAACAAGAGTGGAGTTGACAGTAACGCTGCCCAAAGTACCAGCAGCTCTCCACGGACCTCACTGTGCTGAAGGGCATCACAGTCACTCCCACCAAGAAGTCAGCACAGGCCAGAGAAGCAATCAAGAAGTTGGTAGGAGAATGCAGCTGCTTGCAGTGGAGAATAGAAATCATCACCAGGAGATTTCCAAATACAGCCAGCACAGCTCCAAAGATGAACACTGTGTACAGGATGAGGCGGGGGCCTGGTGAGTAGGGGGTTTTCACACAGGATCCGTTCAGGTGCTCGTAGCAGAGCTGCACAGCTGCAGCAGAAGGAGACGCACTGCTCATGATTCTCTGATTTGATACCTGGAAACCTGTCACCCTCTGTGGTCCGGGATGTCATTCCAGTTTTCAAAGTCCTTAAAAAAAGAAGATAAATACAATATGTTAGTAATTGTCAGCATATTCTGTCTCCATTTCTTTGTAAGTGCCAATCTTTTTCTTTTTTAAAAAATTATTTATTTGCTATATTGCATCTTAGTTGCATCACGTGGGATCTTCTGTTGCATGGCAGGGACTCTCTAGTTGCGGCTTGTGGACTCAGTACTTGCAGTGTGTGGGTTTAGTTGCCCTGCAGCATGTGGGATCTTAGTTCTCCCACCAGGGATCAAACCCATATTGCCTGCGTTGCAAGACAGGTGTTTAACCACTGGACCACTACGGAAGTCCCCAAATCCTTACTTTCCTGTTTAGAAAGTGATTCATGTCTTGTAAAATAATTCACTTACAAATGCATTAACAGTTAACTTAAATCATTAAATTATTTAAATTAAAAAAAAATGTATTCCTTTGCATTACCTGGTACTTCATGTCTGAGAAGTGCTGGTCTTCAAGAAGCTGTTATATGATGCTTGTTCAAATGCTACATTTTATAGGAGCCTTTTCCTAATTTATCAGAGCAAGGATAATGCCCCAACCACTCTATCCCCTCAGGAAAGGAGCCAAATGATTCCAATACCCAAAACACTTAAGACTGTATCCCCATAGTGGAAGGTGTAGAAAGAAAGGAAATTTTAAATCATGATTGTGTTTATGCTAAAAGTAATTTTATGCCCTACTAATTTTCTGATGACATTTGACCTTCTCATGAAATAGAAATGGGAATAGTCTCCTTAAACACTTGCTCAAGGTTTGAAAGCCGTATTGTTTATTCTTACTAATTATGGGTGACTCAATTTTCATTTTGTAAGGACCACTGGTTGTTGATTCCCATTTGTCACTAGAAGTCTTTCAAAGAAGTACTTAAGCTCTTACAGTTCGAGTTTGGGTAAAGAGATTAAATACAGAATGATATTAAAATCTAGACTGTTTCAGGTTTAGTTTTAATAATTCTGATTTGGAAAACTGAACGTGGAGAATCCAAAACGTTTCCTCATAGAAATACATGAAGGAAGAGTAAGTACATGGTAAAAGCAGTTCCTGCTAAGGTTTTTATTTTGGAGAGGGAGGAATTTTGTTGTTTCTAAATGGGAACTGTTGGGGATATATTAAAGAAAATAATATGAAAAATGTATTTTGGGAATGTGAATATTCCTATATTATACTATGAATTTTACCATTGACAAATTCTCCTCTTAGAGCTCTAGAACAGAACTCAACTTAGACTTGAAAAAAATTTTTTCTGATGAGTGACTTCTGGTCATTTTACAAAATCAGCTTTCTAAATCTGAGGTGTAGTTTATATTTGAAATTTTCACACTTTTAAAATGAACAGGTTGTGGAATTATGGTAACTGTCTCCATCCATGTAACCACCCCTGCAATCAAGGTATAGAATAGACTGTTTTCAACACCTCAGTTCAGTGTCTGTGCAATATTCATCCATTTATTTGGTATATAAGGAATGCATTCCCAGTTATTTGCTAAGGAGCGATCTATTGTAGGAACATACCACAATTGTTTTATTCATATATATTTTGATATTCATTTGGACTCTTGTTCACATTAGGGCTGTTATTAGGTGTTTCTAAGAATACTCATATATAATTATCTGCTTTGACATGTGTTTCATTTCTTTTGGGTAAACTTCTGGCCCTATCACAATGGTGTGATCACTGACCTAGAACCAGACATCCTGGAATATGAAGTCAAGTGGGCCTTAGGAAGCATCACTATGAACAAAGCTAGTGGAGGTGATGGAATTCCAGTTGAGCTATTGCAAATCCTGAAAGATGATGCTGTGAAAGTGCTGCACTCAATATGCTAGCAAACTTGGAAAACTCAGCAGTGACAGGACTGCAAAAGGTCAGTTTTCATTCCAATCACAAAGAAAGGCAATGCCAAAGAATGCTCAAACTACCACACAATTGCACTCATCTCACACACTAGTAAAGTAATGCTCAAAATTCTCCAAGCCAGGCTTCAGCAATGTGTGAACCGTGAATTCCTAATGTTCAAGCTGCTTTTAGAAAAGGCAGAGGAACCAGAGATCAAATTGCCAACATCCGCTGGATCATGGAAAAAGCAAGAGAGTTCCAGAAAAACATCTATTTCTACTTTATTGACTATGCCAAAGCCTTTGACTGTGTGGATCACAATAAACTGTGGAAAATTCTGAAACAGATGGGAATACCAGAACACCTGACCTGCCTCTTGAGAAACCTGTATGCAGGTCAGGAAAACAGTTAGAGCTGGACATGGAACAACAGACTGGTTCCAAATAGGAAAAGGAATTTGTCAAGGCTGCATATTGTCACCCTGCTTATTTAACCTATATGCAGAGTACATCATGAGAAACACTGGGCTGGAAGAAACACAAGCTGGAATCAAGATTGCCGGGAGAAATATCAATAACCTCAGATATTCAGATGACACCACCCTTATGGCAGAAGGTGAAGAGAAACTCAAAAGCCTCTTGATGAAAGTGAAAGTGGAGAGTGAAAAAGTTGGCTTAAAGCTCAACATTCAGAAAATGAAGATCATGGCATCCGGTCCCATCACTTCATGGGAAATAGATGGGGAAACAGTGGAAACAGTGTCAGACTTTATTTTGCGGGGCTCCAAAATCACTGCAGATGGTGACTGCAGCCATGAAATTAAAAGACGCTTACTCCTTGGAAGGAATGTTATGACCAACCTAGATAGCACATTCAAAAGCAGAGACATGACTTTGCCAACAAAGGTCCAGCTAGTCAAGACTATGGTTTTTCCTGTGGTCATGTATGGATGTGAGAGTTGGACTGTGAAGCAGGCTGAGCCCGAAGAATTGATGCTTTTGAACTGTGGTGTTGGAGAAGACTCTTGAGAGTCCCTTGGACTGAAAGGAGGTCCAACCAGTCCATTCTAAAGGAGATCAGCCCTGGGATTTCTTTGGAAGGAATGATGCTAAAGCTGAAACTCCAGTACTTTGGCCACCTCATGCGAAGAGTTGACTCAGTGGAAAAGACTCTGGTGCTGGGAGGGATTGGGGGCAGGAGGAGAAGGGGACCACAGAGGATGAGATGGCTGGATGGCATCACTGACTCGATGGATGTGAGTCTCAGTGAACTCCAGGATTTGGTGATGGACAGGGAGGCCTGGCATGCTGCGATTCATGGGGTCGCAAAGAGTCAGACACGATTTAGTGACTGAACTGAACTGAACTGAACTGAATGGAAAATATATGTTTAACTGTACAAGAAAATACAAACTATCTTCTAAAGTAATTGTAGCATTTTATGCTCCCACCAGCAATTTATGAGTGTTCTAAATGCTTCAAATCTTCTTCAACACTTGCTAGTGACATGTTTTTAAAATTAACCATTCTAGATGGTGTATAGTCACATCTCATGCTTTTAATTTAATGAATGGTGGTATTGAGAACCTGTTCATGTTATTATTGGCAATTAATGTATCCACTTTTGGTGACATGTCCATTAAAAATTTTGTCCATTTTTACTTGAGTTCTAAATTTTCTTATTATTGAGTTTACTGGGTACAAGTTCCTTTGGCATATATCTTCTGAATATTTGACTGAATATTTGATTTTAGTTTCCTGAATATTTTCTTGAGAGTGTCTTTTGAAGAATAGAAGGTTTTATTTTTAATGAAGTCCAACTTACTATTTTTTTAATGGCTAGTGTTTTGTTTTTTTTTCTTGTCTAAGAGAATTGTCCAATGCAGTCACAACTATTTTCTTCTATGCTTCTTCTAGAATTTTTATATTTTTTGCTGCTAGTGTTTTATGACTCACATCATATTAATTTTAAATATGTTATAAGGAGGAGTCTGAGGTTTATTAGGAGAATGAGTAGTAGTATAAGGATATTCAGTAATTCCAGCAGAATTTCTTGAAATGACTATCTTTCTCCAGTGAACGATATTTGTTCATGTCAAAAATCAATCAACCAAGAGGGAGGGTATGGGGAGGGAGGAGGGAGGAGGGTTCAGGATGGGGAACATAGTTATACCTGTGGTGGATTCATTTTGATATTTGGCAAAACTAATACAATTATGTAAAGTTTAAAAATAAAATAAAATTAGAAAAAAAATAAAAAAATAAAAATAAAATAAAATTTTAAAAAATTAAACTATTGGAAAAAAAAATAAAAATCAACTTTGAAGAAAAAAAAAATCAATCAACCATATGTGTGTGGATTTATTTCCGGGTTCTCTTCTGTTCTGTTGATCTCTATTTCTATATTTAGGTCAATACCCTTTTGTCTTAACTGAAACTTTACCTTAAGTCTTAAAACCAAGTTGTATAAACCTTTTACTTTTTTGTCTTTTCCAAAATTGTTTTGGCCATCTTATGTCTTTATTTTTTATAAAATTTTTAAAACCACCTTGTCAAAAAAGCAAACAAAACAAAACCCAGCAGTGTTCACTGTTATAAAATTGAGTCTTTAAAACAATTATGAAGAGGGGCACTGGAATATTTGATTGGGACAGTAAATTTTCTCATTTCCCCATTTGATTACATCATGTATGGTTTTCTGGCTTGTTGGAAAAGACCCTGATGCTGGAAAAGATTGAGGGCAGGAGGAGAGGGGGTGACAGAGGATGATATGGTTGGATGGCATCACTGACTCCATGGGTCATGGGTATGAACAAACTCCAGGAGATGGTGAAGGACAGGGAAGCCTGGTGTGCTATAGTCCATGGGATTGCAAAGAGTTGGACGTGACTTAGTGACTGAACAACAACAAACACAATAATTATTTATGAATTTAGATGCTTTTCAAATAGCTGCAAAGCCTCTAAATTTTAAATTGCTATAGTTTCCTAACATTGAAGGATTGTACATTTAAATAATATTGAGCCTACCTGGCCAAATGCATATTTTGTCTTTCCATGGTTAAGAAGCCCAAAGAGGAAAAAAAAAAAAAGTATTATTTTAGCAAAATTAAAAAAAAAAAAAGAAACAATAGAGAAACAAAATATAATGAGAAACAAGTATCAAGAGAATAGAATCAAAAAAAAAAAGAGAGAGAGAGAGAATAGAATCAAATCAAATACGGAACAACATTTATCCAAACTAGTACCCACTCCAGTATTCTTGCTTGGAAAATCCCATGGACCAAGGAGCCTGGTGGGCTACAGTCCATGGGGTCGCAAAGAGTCGGACACGACTGAGCGACTTCACTTCACTTCACTTCACTTCAGTATCTGTAGACACCTGTAATCGAGTGCCTACAGAAGAAAGGGCTCTGGGTGGCCAAAGGTTCTTGCTGCATTAAACATTTTGGTAAAAATAAGCAGTGTCTTGTGTTGATTAGTTTCTTTTAACTGCTCTGAAGAACTTGAGGGGGGAAATGAGCTTAAAGACTTTAAAGTGCCAGCTTAATGTTCATATAAGAGACTCGAAATCTTTGATAAAAGCTCTGAAAGAACTCTGAATATCCTAGAGTCACAGAACTGAGTTTCTGAAAACCAAACTCCAAGCTGAAATCTGTAGGGCCCTGAATTACAAGGCAAACAGAATTCTCAAACTTCTAGAGCCTCTTTTACTAAAAGTCTGGCACTGATTAGCAAGGAAAGGGATTCTTGAAACTAGGATGGTGACATAAAGGCAGGTCCTAATGAAACTGGTTACCTCCAACCTCTAATACTGTCAAGTCTTCTCTGGCAGAAGCAGCAGCCCTTCCCCGACTGGCTGACACTTTCAGTCTTCCTTTCTCTGAAGGAGCTGCGGTGTCCTCCTCCAAGGTAGCTGCTGTAACAACGCACCTGGACCCTCCCCGGGGCATCCCCTCACACCTGTCCTTATCTCCTCACCTATCATCAGGACCCAGTCCTAGCAGGACCCAAAGGGAACAGTACAAAGTGAGACTCATGAAGACATGCATCTCCAAACTAAAGCATGTAGGATTCTGCCCATCTATATGGACAGAAACCCAAGGAATATATATGAGAATGGATCTCAAGTGTGTGATATCAGTGTGGAAGTTGAGTAAAGCAGGATCAGGCTTAATGTATTAATAAAGGCCCACCATGCAGCACATAATCTTTAGTGAAGGAAGAGTTGAAGAATCTTAAAGACATGCTCATGCTCAGTCATGTCCAATTATTTGCAATCTCATGGACCGTAGCCTGCCAGGCTCCTCTGTCCATAGGATTTTCCAGACAAGAATACTGGAGGGGGTTGCCATTTCCTTCTGTGGGGGATCTTCCCAACCCAGGGATGAAAGTCACGTCTCCTGAGTCTCCTGCTTTGGCAGGTGGATTCTTTACCACTGATCCACCTTGGAAGCTTTAAAGACATGCTGCAAAACAATATTAAACTACTTTACTACAGAAAGATATAATAATTCCTGAGATATTTTCATCACTTTAAGATGTAGTCCCCAAAATATTGGGCTTCCCAGGTGGCTCAGTGATAAAGAATCTACCTGCCAAGGAGGGGGCGTGAGTTCGATCCCTGGTTCAGCAAGATCCCCTAGAGAAGGAAATGGCAATCTGCTCCAGTATTCTTGCCTGGAAAATTCCACTGATAGAGGAGTCACTCAGGCTACAGTCCATGGGGTCGCAAAAGAGATGGACACAACTTAGAGACTAAACAACAACCCTAAAATATACCAACACTGTTACAGTTTATTTTCATTAGGTAAGAAAAATATATGCTAGAAATATACACACAAAATGTATTTTCATTAAATTAAAAGAAGCAAACATCTTTTGAGATCGACACGTACACATTGCTCTATTTTAAAAGGATAACCAATAAGAACATACTGCATAGTGCAAGGAACTCTGCTCAATGTTATATGGCAGCCTGGATGGGCGGGAACTTCAGGGGTGAATGAATACATGTATGTGTATGACTAAGTCACTTTGCTGTGAACCTGAAACTGTCACACATTTGTTAATTGGCTTTACTCCAATATTAAAAAAAAAAAAGTTAAAAAGAAAACAGTGGACAAACTTTGGATAGTGTTTATAGAAAAAAATTGCCCTGTCATAACTGGAAGGTAAAATAACACACTTGATGGAATGAGAAAAATAATCATAAAAAGACAATCACTGTTGAGGAAATAGCACCACCTGTTCATGGCTATTCCCACATTTACAGAAATCCCCAAATTATATAAGTCCAGCCCTGAGTCCAAAATGGCTGATGTATATGACTCAGGGACCTCTTAAGGTCTCTGACTTGACTCAAGGACCAAAAGACCTTTCTCCAAGATACAAGCCTCTGAAAATGAGAACGAAGTTAACTGAGTTCAGTAAAAAAGACAGGGAATACAAGACTTTCATGGGACATAGAACTAAGAAACTTTTGAAAGTGAAGGAAACATCAGCCTGAAAGAGAGGCCCAGAAAAGGAAAATCATTAACAACAAAGCAAGGAAGCATGCAGATTTGAGGAAACTAGAAAATACCAACTTGTGTCAAGCATTTTTATTGAATATATTTCTGTCAAATGATTAAAAATGTTCACTCATCAAAAAAGTAAGAGCATGAAGGTGATGCTGCTGAAATTGAGATATCGTTTCTCCTCCCCAGCTGAATGGAACACTTTTATGCAATGTATCACATGCCACAGTTACTGAGAAATACTAAATAAATCATTAAATTCCTCAGTTTCAAAATTAGCTCTCTTTAGAAAATAAGTTTATGGTTGATGAGCTGTCTGTTAACACTTGGACTGTTACGATAACTTTTATTGCTTTCGTAAAACAAGAGTAAAATAAAGCATAAATCAAAGGATTTAGAGCAGAATTAAAATAACCAACCCAGCAAAATAGCTCATAAACATATGAAGGTGTTATAAACCCCCCCAAAAAAATCAATACATGAATCAATCATATACGGTAACCATGAGATCAAAAATGCTATCACCAAAAATGCTATACTTAGAGTTTTAGCAGCTTTTCTCTCTCTCTTAGTCACTCCGGTTTTGTATATGCTTGATAATCCTGATAATCCTATGCATATGCCTGATAATCCTGATAATCCTATGCTAAAGCCTTTGACTGTGTGGATCACAATAAACTGTGGAAAATTCTGAAAGAGATAGGAATACCAGACCACCTGACTTGCCTCTTGAGAAATCTGTATGCAGATCAAGAAGCAACATCATGGAATAACAGACTGGTTCCAAATAGGAAAAGGAGTACGTCAAGGCTGTATATTGTCACCCTGCTTATTTAACTTATACGCAGAGTACATCATGAGAAACGCTGGACTGGAAGAAGCACAAGTTGGAATCAAGATTGCCGGGAGAAATATAAATAACCTCAGATATGCAGATGATACCACCCTTATGGCAGAAAGTGAAGAGGAACTAAAAAGCCTCTTGATGAAAGTGAAAGAGGAGAGTGAAAACGTTGGCTTAAAGCTCTACATTCAGAAAATGAAGATCATGGCATCTGGTCCCATCACTTCATGTGAAATAGATGGGGAAACAGTGAAAACAGTGTCAGACTGTATTTTGGGGGACTCCAAAATCACTGCAGATGGTGACTGCAGCCTTGAAATTAAAAGACGCTTACTCCTTGGTAGAAAAGTTATGACCAACCTAGATAGCACATTCAAAAGCAGAGACATGACTTTGCCAACAAAGGTCTGTCTAGTCAAGGCTATGGTTTTTCCTGTGGTCATGTGTGGATGTGAGAGTTGGACTGTGAAGAAGGCTGAGCGCCAAAGAATCGATGCTTTTGAACTGTGGTGTTGGAGAAGACTCTTGAGAGTCACTTGGAATGCAAGGAGATCCAATCAGTCCATTCTAAAGGAGATCAGCCCTGGGATTTCTTTGGAAGGAATGGTGCTAAAGCTGAAACTCCAATACTTTGGCCACCTCATGCGAAGAGTTGACTCATTGGATAAGACTCTGATGCTGGGGGGCATTGGGGGCAGGAGGAGAAGGGGATGACAGAGGATGAGATGGCTGGATGGCATCACTGACTCGATGGACATGAGTCTCAGTGAACTCCAGGATTTGGTGATGGACAGGGAGGCCTGGCATGCTGCGATTCATGGGGTCGCAAAGAGTCGGACACAACTGAGCGACTGAACTGAACTGATAATCCTTCTACTTTGCTAGGAATATGTTCAATCTTTATAGCCTGTTGTCTAGCCACAAGAAACATTACTACACAGATTTATCATAATAAAAGTAGGTACAAAAAAGTAATAGAAAGGTTATCAAAATCCAAAATTGATTTATAACAAGCTGTCAACTTCCAGTGCAGCTGAGGGCATTTACTAATTCCTTTATCCCGTTCTCGTGAACACCTCTGAAGAACACAGCTCCGCTGTACACAAGGGGCAGAATCCAGGAGATGCTGATGCATACTCCTGACACAGACACCGTGAACTTGGTGGGATAGACCAGGGGGTCAGTAACAGCAATGTACCTGTCGAAGGAGATGAAGCACAAGTGGAAGAGAGAAGAGTAACAAAATGCCACATCACAGGAACTGTGAAGGGCACAAAGTCTGGCTCCAAAGTACTAACAGCTCTCCACGGACCTGACCATGCTGAAGGGCATCACTGTCACTCCCACCAGAAAGTCTGCGCAGGCCAGAGAAACGATCAAGAAATTGGCTAGAGAATGCAGCTCCTTGAAGTGAAGAACTGAAGTCTGAAGTCATCACCAAGAAGTTTCCAAAGATATCCAATAAAGACTCGAAGCCAAACACTGTGTACAGAATCACCCAAGATGCAGGCAAGTAAGGAGATTTAATACAAGATCTGTTCACGTTCTCATAGCAGAGCTGCTTGGTTTCAGGTTGGGAAAGATTGCTGTCCATGGTTCTGCAGTTGGATGCTTGCTGTGTTTCTGCTTTTCAGAAAACTGGTCTTCAATTCTGAAAATTAAAAAAAATAAAATAAAACTGCATACTTGAGTACTACTTTTAAAAACTGTCTCATATTTTGTCCTTTCCCCATTTTGTTATAAAGAGAAACTAAAAGAATTTTTAAAACTCAGAAATACATTATCTGTTTACATAATATTTCTATAACATATATAATATAATATGTTATAATTATATATATTTATAGATAATATATAATCTATGATATAAATATAGAAATACATATATTTCTTTATATTTTCATAATATCTAAATTTCCTAGATAGTTAACGCTAAGCAAAGCTACTATGATTTTTCATCAGTCCAGAAAACACAATGCCTAATAATTGAAGAAATTTAATTTAATTACTTGGTCCTTTATACCTGTGAATTTCCTCCTTACAAAGGATATGTGTGCATGCTTAGTTGCTCAGTCACTCAATTGTCTCAACTCTTAATGACTCCATGTCCTGTACGCGCTGCTCCTCTGACCATGGCATTTTTCAGGCAAAAATACTGGAGTGAGTTGCAATTTCCTACTCCAGGGGATCTTCCCGACCTTGGGAATGAACTCATGTCTCCATCTCCAGCATTGGCGGGCAGATTCTTCACCACTGAGCCACCTGGGAAGCCCCCTTATAAAGGATAATCACATGCAACAATTGCACATTTAGAAAGTCACATCTTGATAGACTTCCACCTTCACATCTGAGAAGTTAACACCCAGGATGCTTTAAGAAGCCAGCCAATAAACTTGGCCCATGATAAATTCCTTACAAGCAACCCCGGTAGTGTAAGGTATGACTCATGAAAGGAAACTTACTTTAGGTCATTATAATTAAAAAGTTCTACAGAACATATTTCTCTGAGCCCTGTTACCTTATCAAAATCCTTACAATTTTCACAACAGAGAAATTTCTTTTAATTCAACTGTTCTGAAATAGCCTTATTCTGATTTTGACAATAATGTTATCTATTCACTATTTACAAGACTGGCTGCATAATTTGCAGGGTGGGGCAAAATAAAAATGTGGAGATCTTTATTCAAAAATATGAAAAATAGTGCCCTCAAAGTATCAAGCTTTCCCCCTTCTCTGCAGTTTCTCTCGACCTGCCAAGATGTTTGCTTTTTGCTATGGAATGCCTCTCTCTCGGACATGGAGATACTTGCAGGGCAAGTGCAGGTCTCAAAGGTGCCTGGAGACCTGCCATGTGACTCAGTGATCCAACCACTACCAGGCTCCCCCTCCCACCAACCGCTGAAATAATAGTCCAGGCTCAGGTTGGAGTGAGGAAGCTGAGCCAGGTATCTGCCCTTCTCCTGGGCCTGCCACCTCAACCAAAGGCAGATAGACAACCCCCTGAGATGGCAGCCTCCACATCAGGAACCACACAGTACGTGAACTGGTGAAGGAGGGGCTTGGACTCCCTGAATCTCTTAAGTAACATGCTGTGCCCTACCAGCCTGAGATGGGATGACACTTGCCGTGCTTGCCCTGAGACTGCTCAGTGCACACCTGACCACAACCTTCCCTGCATCATATCCAGTCCTCATATAGGATGGAGGGGGGAGTGGCAGTGCTAGTAAGTCTGGGTGAGGAAGAAGAGGCTGAACTGGGCCCAAAGAGCCAGGGGTTGGGGATCAAGTGGATGAGAATCCCTCCCATGAAAACAATTATTCAATTAATCATCTACCAAATTCTTCAGGGGAGTACTATCATTTCTTTTCTTTCAATTCTCAAATATAACTTGATTTCTTCCCACTCTTATTTAGTAACCTTGCCTCCCCCTTTTTTGATAATATAACATACAGAATTTAAAGACTGAGAGGGTGGAGAGGTTTGGGGTGCATAATGGAAGCAAGAATCAAGGATGGTTCCAGGCTTTTAGCTTGCCAACAAGAAAGATGCAATAGGAGAAAGAGTACACTAGGGAGAAAGATGATGGGTTAAGTTGGGAGTGGTCAGAGGGACATAAAACTGAGGTTCTTTAGTGAGTGGTTTAGTCTGTAAATTTTTAGCTCAGAAAAGAAACTGCCTGATATGATCACATGAAATTCTTCAGCATCCTCGTGTTTTGAGAAGTAAATGTGATTGCCTGCTATACACCTGTCATAAAGCCTAGGATATATATCTGATACTCAATAAACATTTGTTGACCAGTTTAGAAGGTATATAGTGAAAATAGAAGGACCTGGATGTGCACCAACTTCAAAGTTATGCCTACAAACAAATACAGATGAGAAAAGATGAAAAAGTGGTCCCACAGACTCCCATGGGATGAAAGTGGTTCGTGAAGGAGAGAATACCAGGAGTGTCAAAGGTTAGTGACAGGTCAGGTTAAATAAAAACTGAGAATTGTTTGTTGTCATTAAAAACTGGATCACTGCTGAACATGATTCTACCTCTTCTGGTGGAATATTAGAGATAGACTCCAAATTGCAGTGGATTGAGAATTAATGGGAATGAGTAGGGAAGACAAAGACACCATGAGCAACGGCTGATATTTTCATGTTAATTATAAAGAAGAAAAGAGACATGAATTTCTATTGGGAAACATAGGTTCAGAGAATGCCATGTTGCTATTTAGATTCTGTTTTGATTTGATTCATGTTTATTTTGTTTGGGGATGCTAAAGTAGCTAATGAGGAATACGAGACCAAAGACTGAGCTCTGATCAGAAAAGTTTTACTGCCAAGCCGGGACGCAAACAAGCACAGATCTAGGCCCTGGGAGACTAGAGTCAAGGGAGCAGAAATAGAGTTTTCTGAAAGCCAAGGGGCCATGAACTACCAATAATTAAGAAAGCAAAGTTTCTGAGTGCTGCTGATAGGGTAATGGAACATGGGTTCACATTTCCTGGTTGGAAATGTCTACAAACCTACAAGGAGTGCTTGACTCAGGATTTGGGCCTTGTACTAGATTCCTATTGTTGCTATAAGAAATCACCACAAATTTAGTGGTTTACAACAACACAAGTTTATTATCTTATAGTTTCAGAGGTTAGAAATTTAATGGGTCTCATTGGACTAAAATCAGGCATTGACAGTGCTGTCATCCAACTGGAAGCTCTACAGGAGAATCTGTCTCTTGTCTTTCCTGACTTCTAGAGGTCAATTGAGGAGCTTCCATGGTGGCTCAGATGGGAAAGAATCTGCCTGCAATGCAGGAAGCCTGGGTTCAATCCCTGGGTCAAGAAGATCCGCTGGAGAAGGGGACGGCAACCCACCCTAGTATACTTGCCTTTAGAATTCCATGGACAGAGGAGGCTGGTGAGCTACATACAGTCCAGTCCATGGGGTCAAAAGAGTTGGACACGACTAACCGGTGTGGCTTCTAGAGGTCACCTGCATTCCTTAGCTTGTAATCCCTTTCTCCAAACAGGATGCTGCTGCTGCTGCTGCTAAGTCACTTCAGTCATGTCTGACTCTGTGCGACCCCATAGACAGCAGCACACCAGGCTCCCCCATCCCTGGGATTCTCCAGGCAAGGACACTGGAGTGGGTTGCCATTTCCTTCTCCAATGCATGAAAGTGAAAAGTGAAAGAGAAGTCGCTCAGTCATGTATGACTCTTTGCGACCTTATGGACTGCAGCCAACCAGGCTCCTCCATCCATGGGATTTTCCAGGCAAGAGGACTCAAGCGGGGTGCCATTGCCTTCTGTACCAAACAGGATAGCATCTTCAAATCTCTGACTCTGACTCTTTCCACATCTCCCTTTTTCATTTGTAATGACCCTAGTTATTCCATTGAGCTCACCTGGATAGTCAAAAATAATCTTGCCATCTCAAAATCCTTAACCACATCAACAAAGTCCACTTAGCCACATAAGGGCCTTGTCCAGTTCACTTCAGAGATTAAGCTATCACTTTGCAACAGCAAATAAGTGATGAAGTCAAGTCAAGTGGAGGCAACTGCAAAAGCCAACATCCACAGGTCTGAGGATTAGTATTAATACATTAAAAATCCCTTGATGGAATCCCTGTAGTGCAAGGTGTGAACTTGGAAGGTTATTTTCAACAGTGATTACTAAGAGAGTTATTCTACAAAACAATCTTCACATTAAGTTAGATTATCATTATGTTTATTTGGCCAAAGACTTTTTTTCTTCTTAGACTTGAGCTTTTTCTCTAGTCACAGTCCTGCTGTGGCCACATTACTGGATTTTTTGTTACAAAGATATGACAGGTTACAAGCAGTGAGAATCAATCCTTGGCTTTTTTTTTTTCTCCAGTTAAGAAACATTTTTGTATCTGAACTGGATACCAACAAACAGAAAATGAAACACACATTGTGAGCAACTTGAAAAGGATGAATTACATTACAGGAAAGCATTAAAAATGCCATGGTATTTAGACACACCCTCCTTTCTGAGCTTCTACAACTATCAGTGCTGGTAGAGAAAAGATCATTCTCTTCTCAGGATGTTGTCACTGGGAGAAGATCGCAGTGTCTCTGCATCCATGTGAGAAATGGGTGTAAATCCTCTGAATATGGCTGCTGTGAGATTCTCACAGACAGAAGACTTCACATTCCCATCTGTAGTGGGCTCAATGCTGTACCCCACCCCCACAAAGAATATGCCCATGTTCTAACCCCCAGAGCCAGATCGTCTTTGGAAAAGCTGCCTTCATGAGTCTAATAAGATGAGATCGTCCTGTACTACATGAATGGGCACTAAATCCAAGAGCAGTATCCTTAGACAAAAGCTGAGAAAGAGAAGAGAGAAGATGGCCTTGTGAATATGGAGACAGAGATTGGAATGATGCTGCTACAAGCCAAGGAATGCTGGAGTCATCAGAAGCTGGAATAGAATGACTCTACCCAGACCCTTGGGAGGGGAGCATGGCCCTGTCAGTGCTCTGTCAAGACCTCTAAAATCAGAGGTTTGGATTTCAGACCTCTAGTCTACAGGACTATGAGAGAATACATTTCTGGAGAGAACAAAGACAGCAAGATTGTGGTCATTTCTTACAGCAGTCCTAGAAAAGAAAACACTCTCCTGGGTACTTTCCATTTCAGTGGTAGAATGGTTGGTGAAGAAGAAATTTCAGCAAAAAATCAAGGAATGAAAATCAACACAATCGTTCAAAGAAAACAGATTTCAGAACTTTGAAAGCAAATTGTAAATAATGTGAGCTTCTACCGTCAGCCATTTAGCAGTCATCAACCTTATATTGTAGGTATAATTTAACTCATTTTAAAAATAAAGTACATTTTAGAGGAGTTCTAGGTTCAAACCATGGGGCTTCCCTGGTAGCTCAGCTGGTAAAGAACCTGCCTGCAATGCAGGAGACCATGATTCTATCCCTGGGTCAGAAAGATCTCTTGGAGAAGGGATAGGCTTACTCCAGTATTCTTGGGCTTTCCCTGGTGGCTCAGATGGTAAAGAATCTGCCTGCAACGCAGGAGACCTGAGTTTGATCCCTGGGTTGGGAAGATCCCCTGGAGAATGGAATGGCTACTCACGCCAGTATTCTTTTTTGGAAAATTCCAGGGACAGAGAGCCTGGCAGGCTACAGTCCATGGGGTTGCAAAGAGTCTGACACGACTGAGAGAATTTCCCTTTCACTTCAGTTTCAGGTTCAAAACAAAATTGTGCAGAAGGTACAGAAATTTCCCCTGTGCAGCCTACCCCCATGGAAGCACGTCCTCCCCCACTTCAATATCCAGCCAAGTTTGAAACTAGACAAGTTAATTTCAGTGACAGAGACGAAAGAGGAATTCAGGTTCAGTCCAAACCCCGTGCTCGTTTCATTCTCCTCACTATGCTGAATGTCAGAACCACCTCCACCAATAAGTCAACTAAGGCCAGGGAGGTGATGAGGAACTTAGTTAGAGTGGACAACTGTTTGAAATGAGACCAGTGAGTACAGCTCCTTATACGTGGAGAGCTTTACTATCAATTGCATTATTATTTGAAGAGAACTTCTGTAATTTTTCTCTCATTGTGTTTGATTTCTATTCTTTTTGTCATTTCTAAAAAGTAAGAGCTACAATACATGTGTTTGGTATAAGCTATATGGGGAAACCATCTTCTAAACTAAGAAGACAGTGTCCCTAGAGAATGACTGTAGAGGGCTTTGAATCAGAAAGTGCCTGGATATGCGATCTTGGAAAACTTTCCTGAACTCTCCTGGCATCAGATTGCTCAGCTCTGACTTGGGAGTAATAATACCCACCATAAAGAGTTGTGTGACTAGAGGTAAGGTAGGAAAGTATTCAACTTATGCTTAACTGAATTACTATGTTATGTTACCAATAACATAGAATAGTACAGGTTAGTATAGTATACAAGAGTTAGAAATATAATAAGCATTAACAAAAATAATAAAACAAGTGCGGGATCTTTACTGCCAATTTACAACTTCGCTTCTAAGGACTGAGTAGAATGATGGCACCCCACTCCAGTACTCTTGCCTGGAAAATCCCATGGATGGAGGCGTCTGATGGGCTGCAGTCCATGGGGTCGCCAAGAGTCAGACACGACTGAGTGACTTCACTTTCACTTTTCACTTTTCTGCATTGGAGAAGGAAATGGCAACCCACTCCAGTGTTCTTGCCTGGGAGAATACCAGGGATGGGGGAGCCTGGTGGGCTGCCATCTATGAGGTCGCACAGAGTCGGACACGACTGAAGTGACTTAGCAGCAGCAGTAGCAGCTGACATTTAAGGTGGATGAGAAGAATAGTAATGAATTCCAGCAAGCAAGAGGTGAAAGGTGACTTGCATTTGGCATTCTAGAGCAAGTGAGCCTGAAAGGCTGGTGTTGGTGATGATATACCTAAACTGGAGGGATTTCAGGTTTTAGTACAAGTCCACATTCTAAAAATTCAAAAATCAATAACATTCTAAGTTTATGTCTAATTAATTTGGTGACAAACACTGACATAAGGCGATTTCTAATGTTTATTTTTAATCAGTCTATCTGAATATTCATGCAGATATATCAATATTGTGTTGAATATCTGATTATTGGTGCAGAAATAATAACGTGTTGATGACAAATGCTTCACACACTTCATTGGTTTATTCCAAACATTTAATGGATGTGCCTTTTAAATGAAAAAGAAAAAAATTTGATAACTAGAAGTCCTGGGAGTTTTAGATAAAAGATTGTAGCTGGTAAATGACAAGTCCTAAGTAAAGACAGAGGCAGATTGCAGGTGATATCCTAGAAGGAGAGAATTTCTAGAAACTGTTAAAGGCAGATTAGCATTGTCAAGAGCATGGACTCTGGGGTCTTCCAGTGATTGTTCAGTGTGAGGAATTTGCCTGCCAGTGCAGGGGACGCAGTTTCGATCCCTGATCCAGGAAGATCCCACAAGCCTAGGAGCCACTGAGCCCATGTGCCACACTATCGAGCCTGTGCTCTAGACCGTGGGAACTACAACTACTGAGCTCCTGCCATGCAACTACTGAGGCTCCCGAATCTAAAGCCCATGTTCCTTAAAACAGAAGACACCGCAATGAGAAGCACTGGAACCGCAGGAGAGCAGCCCCACTTGCTACAACTAGAGACAAGCCCACACAGCAGGGAAGACCCAGCAGAGCCTAAAATAAATATAAATTATGCTTTTAAAAAGGCATGGACTCTGGATCCAGTTGCCTAGGGTTGAATCCAGGCTCTCCCCAACTTTGTAACTGACCGAGGACTTGGTTTTTCAGCTGTGAAATGGGGATAATAATATTCCCTTCAACAGAAGGTTATTATGACAACTGTTGGGGTTACTAATTCTAAAGCACATGATATAGTACTTAACTAGCACGTGTTTACACTTAAAATGTTTAAGATCTATATATATTGAGAGTAGTTCTGGAGAGAATGACAGAGTGCTGGGTATTAACATTAAGATGCAAGAAGGAAGAAGGACCCTGTGCCAGTTGACGGTATTAGAGAGAGGCAAGACTGGTACAATCTGATGACCTTGAGGGTTTGAGGGAAGATGGAGTGTGAGTGCTCCACCACCACGAGGAACATGGAAGATGCCCCAGTGGAAGGAGAAGTCCAGGAAACCAGATGCATAGAAGAAGCAATGTGAAATATCTACTATAAAAAGGGAAGAATTGTCTTGCATTTATCTGCCTCTTTTTTTTTTTTTTTGCTACAACTCTGAACCCTCTTGATGAAAGTGAAAGAAGAAAGTGAAAAAGTTGGCTTAAAGCTCAACATTCAGAAAACTAAGATCATGGCATCCGGTCCCATCACTTCATGGCAAATAGATGGGGAAACAGTGGCTGACTTTACTTTTCTGGGCTCCAAAATCACTGCATATGGTGATTGCAGCCATGAAATTAAAAGACGCTTGCTCCTTGGAAGGAAAGTTATGACCAACCTAGACAGCATATTAAAAAAGCAGACATTACTTTGCCAACAAAGGTCTGTCTAGTTAAGGCTATGGTTTTTCCAGTAGTCATATATGGATGTGAGAGTTGGACTATAATGAAAGCTGAGTGCAGAAGAATTGATGCTTTTGAACTGTGGTGTTGGAGAAGACTCTTGAGAGTCCCTTGGACTGCAAGGAGATCCAACCAGTCCATCCTAAAGGAGATCAGTCTTGGGTGTTCATTGGAAGGACTGATGTTGAAGCTGAAACTCCAATACTTTTGCCACCTCATGCAAAGAGTTGACTCATTTGAATAGACCCTGACGCTGGGAGGGATTGGGGCCAGGAGGAAAAGGGGACGACAGAGGATGAGATGGTTGGATGGCATCACCGATACAATGGACATGGGTTTGGGTGGACTCCGGGAGTTGGTGATGGACAGGGAGGCCTGGCGTGCTGCGGTTCATGGGGTCGCAAAGAGTCGGACATGACTAAGCGACTGAACTGAAGTATATTACAGGAATCTAGGTTCTTTTAGGTTAGTCCCTAAAGAGTACTCATGTCATGTTGAGATGAGATGTAAATTGGAGGCTCTAAGCAACCTAGATGTCCATCAGCAGACGAATGGATAAGAGACTGTGGTACATATACACAATGAAGTATTACTCAGCCATTAAAAAGAATGCATTTGAATCAGTTCTAATGAGGTGGATGAAACTGGAGCCTATTATACAGAGTGAAGTAATCCAGAAAGAAAAACACCAATATAGTATACTAACGCATATATATGGAATTTAGAAATATGGTAACGATAACCCTGTATGTGAGACAGCAAAAGAGACACAGAGTCTTTTGGACTCTGTGGGAGAGGGAGAGACTGGGATGATTTGGGAGAATGGCATTGAAAAACATGTATAATATCATATATGAAACGAATTGCCAGTCCAGGTTCCATGCATGATACAGGATGCTTGGGGCTGGTGCACTGGGATGACCTAGAGGGATGGTATGGGGAGGGAGGTGGGAGGGGGGTTCAGGATGGGGAACATGTGTACACCCATGGCAGATTCATGTTGATATATGGCAAAACCAATACAATAGTGTAAAGTAATTAACCTCCAATTAAAATAAATAAATTTATATTAAAAATAAATAAATAAATTGGAGGCTTTTCCTGAGGCCTTCATAAGACCATCTTAAGTAAATGCATTTGCATCAGATAAAGATCAAGATTAGGCAGCAGTCACATTTCTCAAAGGTTTAGAGAACACTAGGCAGCATTTGGAGTCAAACTTTGGTTGTCTTGCATCATCTACAGTTTTCAGTCTCATATCTACATTGGACATTTGTTTACAGGCTTTGAACTTCTCTAAGACATTCCTCAAATTAAAGTCTGTTTAATAAATTCCCCAATGGCTAAGAATGTGAGGTATTCCTCAGTTATGATGAAAGTGGGAGAAAGATGCGTTAATGATGCTCTGTGGTTTTTCCAGTGCCCAAACTCAGAAGCTTGCTAATGAGAAGGGGAGAGACATATTTTGTACTCTTGTCTCTTTGGATTAGAGTCAAGAGGTAACCAAACATAAAGCAGGGTCAGAGTGTTAAACTATAAATAAATAGCCCTTGGCATTGGCCACTTTGATCAATATGTCTAATTTACAGTCTAAGCAATTCTTCAAGTTGGTGCCTAACTGAATCCGTTCTTACCTAGATTCACCATACAGTCCATTTGTATTTAACAAGTATTTCTTAGGAATGTGTATAACTGCTTATAGAATATTTTGGGGTTGAGAAACAGTACAAAATTACATTCTCTCCCATCACAGCCCAGTGTGCTCTAACATATCTTCCTTTTTATCCCTTCATGAGATTTCAGGCAGACCCCAGAGCTGTCCAGTCACTCTGAGTGTTAAAAATTTCCATTTTGATCTACACTAATTTAAAACCATAATCTCTATCAAATCGAGTATCTGCATTCTCACAGAACCCAGACTAGCCAAGCCTAAGTTTAAAACTCTGGATTTTAGGGAAACAGCATGTCTGGTCATTTATTCCTTATCCCGCCCTCCTTTTCTGCTCTATCCCATAGAGAGAAGAAGAGAGTAGAAGAAAAAGAGCACAATCATTCTGTGCCCAATTTGGTTCCTTGTAATCTTCATTTTGGAGAAGGCAATGACACCCCACTCCAGTACTCTTGCCTGGAAAATCCCATGGATGGAGGAGCCTGGTAGGCTGTAGTCCATGGGGTCGCTAAGAGTCGGGCACGACTGAGCAACTTTCCTTTCACTTTTCGCTTTCATGCATTGGAGAAGGAAATGGCAACCCACTCCAGTGTTCTTGCCTGGAGAATCCCAAGGACGGGGGAGCCTGGTGGGCTTCCGTCTATGGAATCGCACAGAGTCGCACACGACTGAGGCGACTTAGCAGCAGCAGCAGCAGCAACCTTCATTTAGTGGTCACAACCTCTGCGTATGAGCCTTCTAACAGCATCTCACTCCTGCATCGCATATCTGGGGGCTGCAGGCATCCCCACAGGAGGCATTTCCACCCCAGGTCCCTCGTCCTTGTGATCAGTGCTGGTTTGGCCTTTCTCAGCATCCTCCTCAAGTCCTGTGGGAAGTGTCACAGTTGCCTGACACACCCTAAAGTGGGAGGGCTGAGGAAGGGCCAAACCAAACTGGCTTCCACTGGTCTCCAGACCTCATGAAACTGATGCATCTCTGGCACTTGAATCATTAACAGTATGGCCTTCTCTCCCCACTGGCCCTTTTCTCCTCCCAGCCATCTCTCTCCATTTCTACTTTCCTCTGCTTAACATGGCTTTCCAGATGGTGCTAGTGGTAAAGAACCCACCTGCCAATGCAGGAGATGTAAGAGACTCAGGTTCAATCCCTGGGTGGGAAAGAATCCTTGGAGGAGGGCATGGCAACCCACTCCAATATTCCTGCCTGGAGAATCCCATTGACAGATGAGACTGGTGGGCTACAGTACAGGGTCGCAAAGAGTATGACATGACTGAGGTGACTTAGCATGCACGCACTGCTTAACACAAACACAGAGCAGGTCAGCAAGCAATTGAAGAAGCAGATTTAAAGAGGCAATTAAGATTGAATCATCTTGCCAGTACCTTCTTCACTGGAGTAGTTTCCTGAACAAAGGACCCCAGAAGAAAAGTCTGCCTGGAGAGATTCTAAGAAGTCAAGAGAGGTCAGCTGGAAGGGTGGGGGGGGGCGGTTCACCCCACATTAGGGAACTGAACAGTGGGTGGATTCCCCCAAAAGAAGTTACATGTATACCTCATCACTGAGCCTACAGTTGGGCTTCTGCCACAATCAAGACATAGGTCATTAATACCATGACACTACAAGGCATGAGAACACAGCTTTCATCTCTTTATTAATACTCTTTTTATTCTTGTTCCATCCTGGAGGGTGTTTGGGGCTCCAAGCAGAAACTGGGAGTGAAAGAAAGAGGCCTAAGCCTGGATGGCACTGACTGGGGTAGGAAAGATAAGATTACTTAACTGGATGTGATTTTAAAGCTTTACTCTGAATTATAAAGACCTTATCATGACTTCATAAATTTTGGAAATTGAATGGAAAATAGTAATACCTTCCCAGAATGTTCTTAACATGTGGGGAAGGGAGAATCAGTAGAGTAGATTTGCCTGCTCTAGGAGATAAATGGTAAAGCTGTTTTATGTTTGAGATGCACCAAGTTCAGACTGTCCCAAATCTAGTGACATATTCGATGGGCCAGACTTCCTAATCAGACTAGAAGGAAGGATGAAGCTAATGACTAGAGTTCTGTTCTTTTATGCTTTTCCTGAATAATTTGAAAACTTCTTCACATCATCTCAATATACATTTTCAGAAATCTCATTTATTTCTTAGAAAGTGAATGATAATTATTTAAACAATCACTCAGTAGTTCTGAGTACATTCTTAATTTTCCCCTATTTAAGTTTTCATCATCAGAAGTAAATTTACTGTTGATGAAGTACTCTTCGAAAAGTGACCATTTGATTTCTGGGTCAGTATTTAGGGCTGACATTTCAAAACGTGAAAAAATCCATCTGCTAAGACATGAGCAATGACTGGTCAGAAAGGATGCTCTTTTGAGAGACAGTTAATCTGTGGAGATGCCCACCTTTGCTTTCCATTGATCTTTCCTTGTTGGATCATGTCAAGGCTTGAGAGGTGTAGGAGGCTCAGGTCAACAGATGTTTACCAACCAGCAGTTAAGCATTTCATCATTTTCACAATGGAATGGTTGAATTGGTACATAGCATCTGAAGATTAGCCCTGTCAAGATAAGTGAGCCGATAATTTACTTCCGATATCCCAGTAAGATGCCCTAAAGTATATCTCTGAAAGATAAAAATGAGATAGGGTCAAACAGATGGAAAACCCTAGGTACAGAAAGTACAACTCACATTAAACACAGTGAAAGTTTCTCAGATGGGTAAGAGAAATATTCTTTCCATATGACCTGGGAGAAATTCTTAATCCCAGAAAAAAGCAGTTGAAGAATAAGCACAAGAAAATAATAAAAATGATCCTAGAGAAAGTTTCCTCTGAGCTAAAGAATCTAAACTCCCAATGTAAATGCCTACCAACTACAAAGAGACAAAACAAAACAAAAAATAGAGGTGCTAAATATAAACAAATATAAAGAGAAGTTCTTAAAAGTTCCTAGGAACAAAGGCCAGGGAGAACTAGTCTATGAAAATGGAATGAACACCATACTGGGACCAAGCTTCTCATCAGTGCACTAGGTCCAAGAAGACAATGGAGTTATGTTTTTGCAGTTGCAAGATAATTTATTTTTGGAAATATAACTCTTATGAAAATTAAAACTATAATTGAAATCCTATAAAATTTAAAAAAACTTTTTGGAATTGTTGCTGTTCAATTGCCAAGTCTTGCCCGACTCTTCATGACCCCAGGGACTAGAGCACGCCAGACTTCTCTGTCCCTCATTGTTTCCCAGAGTTTGCCCAAGTTCATGTCCAATGAATTGGTGATGCCATCCAACCATCTCATCTTCTGTCACCCTCTTCTCTTTCTGCCTCAAATAAGAAGTAATATATAATCGATAATTATATATAGTATACATTTCTATATACTATAAAATACAATATGGTAGCTCAGATGGGAAAGAATCTACCATCAATGCAGGAGACCCAGGTTCAATCCCTCGGTCAGGAATATCCCCTGGAGATGGAAATGGCTACCCACTCCTGTATTCTTGCCTGGAATTGCATGGGCAGAGGAGCCTGGTGGGTTACAGTCCTTGGGGTTGCGTAGAGTCAGACACAACTGACTAACATTTTCACTTTTCACAATATAACAAATGTTTTATTATATTAAGTTATAATTAATAAACATGATTGTATAACATACATTTATAAATAAAATTTGCATTAATATAAAATTGAGCAAGAAACAGATGGTCATGGATCATTAGAACCAGGCAAGCCACATCTAAGGGAGGAGAGGTGAGGCAATTCTTAGAAAGGAGACCTTGTGCCAAGACTAGGGGGAGGAGAGGATGAAAGTAGATTTCTACACTTCTCAGCAAGGCCCAATCCAGCCAGACACCTCCTGGAGGGTGGCCAAGCCCCCTTCTGTGAATTCATGAGACTTGCTATCTTGCTCAAGTACTAAGTACTTGTGACCTGCATCTAGAAAGAGATGGTTCAAACCAAACTTCAGTCAATAGGTGAGATGAATAAACAAATTGTGCTCAATTCACACAGTGAAATGCTGCTGCTACTGCTGCTAAGTTGCTGCAGTCGTGTCCAACTCTGTGCGACCCCAGAGACGGCAGCCCACCAGTTTCCCCCATCTCTGGGATTCTCCAGGCAAGAATACTGGAGTGGGTTGCCATCTCCTTCTCCAATGCATGAATGTGAAAAGGGAAAGTGAAATCGCTCAGTCGTGTCCGACTCTTAGCGACCCCATGGACTGCAGCCTACCAGGCTTCTCCGTCCATGGGATTTTCCAGGCAAGAGTACTGGAGTGGTGTGCCATTGCCTTCTCCACAGTGAAGTGGTAGTCCATCACAAAGAAAAAAGACTAAAATATATATTTTTTAATTTTTTTATTATTATTATTATTTTTTTACTTTAAAATATTGTATTGGTTTTGCCATACATCAACATGCATCCGCCATGGGTGTACACCTGTTCCCCAACCTGAACCCCACTCCTACCTCCCTCCCCATACCATCCCTCTGGGTCACCCCAGAGCACCAGCCCCAAGCTTCCTGTATCCTGCATCAAACCTGGACTGGCAATTCGTTTCTTATATGATATTATACATGTTTTAACGCCATTCTCCCAAATCATCACCCCCCCGCCTCGATTCATGCTTTGACATGGATTATTCTCCAAATTACTATACAGAGTGAAATAATTCAGACAGAAATGAGTATGTATAACTTATAGCTGTATTTATATAAAATGCTAGAAGTACAAACTAGTATAGAGTGACATAAAGCTGATCAGTGGCTGTGTGGGGATGGAAGAGGGTTGAGTGCATAGGGATGAGCAGGAAGGACATTACAAAGAACATGAAGAAACTTTGAGGAGATAGGTATGTTCAGTCTTGATTTTGGTGATGATTTTACAGGTATCTACAAATGTCAAAACTTATCAAATCGTATAGTTTAAATATGTTCAATTTATATGTCCATTATGAAAAATATTTAATTATGAGCTTCTCTGTTAAAAAAAATTTAAATATGGGGAGTTCCCTGGTGGTCCAGTGGTTAGGATTCAATGCTTTCACTTCCATGGCTTGGGTTCAAAACCGGATGGGCTAACTGAGATTCTGTAAGCCATGTAGTGCAGCCAAGAAAAATTTTAAATTACTTAATTAATTATTTTAAAGGGATGGTTCAGAATAGACCATCTCAAAGTCACCTTCAGTTTTATTATTTTGTACATTTATCACAGCAGACTAACAATTGAATGGCCAAGAAACTGTGACCAGCTTGCTTTTCTTGGTGTGCGAATTTTTCTGTCTCTGATTTCATCTCCAAATGTCTGACAGAGAGGGATGGTCTTTCCAGAGGTACATCCCAATAACCACAAAATAAGTGTGAAGTGTCTGTAATTTGCATATCACAATAACCACTATGATGCATAAAGAATTATTTCTTTTATATACTCAGGCACATAAATGAGAAGAAGCTTGTGCTTTTAGAAAGAAAGATATTAAATATTCACCAAAATACAATGATATGTTGATCTGGGGAAGAAAGGAGCAAAATTAAATCATTTGTTAAATATATGTGAAAAGGGACTTAAAAAACAGGAAGACAAGTGTAAAAGTACTAAACTAGACGTTAGAAGTGCTTATTTGAATCCAGAAGCTTAGATATGAATCCAAAATCTGCTAAGATATTCAGCAGATTTTGTAAGCACTTTGTAGCTTTTTCTATTTTAAAATGGTCAGTATGATTTCTCTATAGCTTGTGGCACAGGAATAGAGAAACTTACTACATTGAAAGCACTAAATCAAAATAAATTGATGATTTTCAGCATTGGAAGAGTTGTGTATAAACTAATACTAAGCAGTCTAGGGTGCCTTTCGGAGAAGGCGATGGCACCGCACTCCAGTATTTTTGCCTGGAAAATCCCATGGATGGAGGAACCTGGTAGGGTGCAGTCCATGGGGTCACTAAGAGTCAGACATGACTGAGCAATTTCACTTTCACTTTTCACTTTCCTGCACTGGAGAAGGAAATGGCAACCCACTCCAGTGTTCTTGCCTGGAGAATCCCAGGGACGGGGAAGCCTGGTGGGCTGCCGTCTATGGGGTTGCATAAAGTCGGACACGACTGAAGCGACTTAGCAGTAAGGTGCCTTTAAATTATCTGTATTTATACAAAGTGAATAGCTTAGCTTACCCAATGTGAGTTGCTTAAATTACTTCAGTTTCAAATCTGTGGGTCACACAATGTGTTTACCAGCCTGTCTATCATCATTTATCTCCTTCATTTCACTTTTCTATTCTTTTGGGTGTTTTTTAATTTGGACATTTCATGTAAATCATTGAAAGCCCTTATAAATAATTTTGGTACATTTAATTACTATACTTTAATTAAATAAATGTTTAAAAAATAATATTTTTGGTACAATGCAAAAGTGAACAAATATAAAATTAATTTAAGATAGAGTACAGTAATGAGTGACAGTCTTAAAACCCATGTTCTAAAGATATGTTAACTGGTAAAATTTCTGAACAAAAATGAAATTGTAGTAGAATTAATCAGTACAAAGAAGCTTACTGAATGATCAAATACTATTAATGACACCAATCACCTTTCCCATAGTAAAGACTTAAATGGATGTTATAGTCACTCTTTCTCTCTGGGTTGATCTTACCCGACTCTGAGATCATATTTCTGGACCCCAAATCTGAACACCTGACAGTAAGGAGTCACAACTTTGCCCTCCCTGAGCCAGGATGTCTCTGAGTATTCCCCAGCTGCATGTGCATTTTAATAGAGAAATATTACAATCACAAAAATATAAAGAGAAGTAATAACCAAGGCTGAACTATTATAAAGCAATACAAGGGGGGATTTAGAATAATAAAAACATAGTAGTTTTTTTTTTTTTCTACACATTCTTTTCAGCTTCTCTGATAGCTCAGTTGATAAAGAATCTCCAATGCAGGAGACCCTCGTTAGATTCCTGGGTAGGGAAGATCCACTGGAGAAGGGATAGGCTACCCATTCCAGTATACTTGGGCTTCCCTCGTGGCTCAGTTGGTAAAGAATCCACCTGCAATGCAGGAGACCTGGGTTCAATCCCTAAGTTGGGAAGATCCTCTGGAGAAGGGAAAGGCTACCCACTCTAGTATTTTGACCTGGAGAGTTCCATGGACTGTATAGTCCATGGGGTGGCAAAGAGTCAGACACGACCGAACGACTTTCACTTTCTTTATACATTCTTTTAAATTTTCTCAAGAATGCTACAAAGGAGAGGTTATTAACTAGAGACATAAAGAGACGTTCAGAGATGGAAGCAGCCCAAGATTGGTGTTAAATTGCCATGTTTCTGGCTCCAAGGTCATGCTGTTTCCATTACATACAGGGATTTATGTTATAGTTACCAAAGAATGATGAAGCTGAATTTAAGTGTTTGGGTCAAATTTGAAGCATAATTTATTTTACATTAGAAGACCTTAAACACACATGACTAAATTTTCTACCCAGAGTGTGTTCACTGTGAATCTACTGTCAATTCCTCCATCTAAAATGTAGACTTACCCAGAAAATACATTTACTGTTAAGGAATTCTCTCTCAAGAATTTGCCAGTGACAATGAGTTTGATGGCTTTTCGAAACCAAGGATAAAAGAACGCATAAATCAAGGGGTTCATAGCTGAGTTATAATAAGCAATCCAAACCAATATTTCATAAACATATGTGGGAGTGATGAAACCTAGGAAGGCATCAATGATGGAATCCAGGAAGTAAGGCAGCCAGGAGATCAGAAACGCTAGCACTGCAATGCCCAGCGTTTTTGCAGCCTTTCTCTCCCTCTTGGCCACTCTGTCTTGGTAGCTGTATGAGCATCGCCCAGTCTTATTGCTCAGATTCTCAATTTTTCTAGCCTGTTGTTTAGCGATGAGGAAAATCTTGGAGTAAAGAATTATCATCACAAGGGTGGGAATGAAGAATAAAGTGAAATTCACTAATACCCAACTTTGATTCACTGCAAATTGACAGCCTCCCACACAGGTGAGAGCACTTACTAGATCCTCCAGTCCAGCTGCATTCGCTCCTGAGCCAAGAAGGGAAAAAGAATAAATAATCGAAAAGAGCCAGGAGAAGGCAACACACATGCCAGAAACAGACATAGTGAACCTGGTTGGATAGACCAGGGGGTCAGTGATAGCAATGTACCTGTCCAGAGAGATAAAGCACAAGTGGTAGATGGAAGCGTAACAGAATGACCCATCAAAACAAGTGTGAAATTTACAGTAACTCTCCCCAAAGTACCAGCAGCTCTCCACGGACCTCACTGTGCTGAAGGGCATCACAGTCACTCCTATCAAGAAGTCTGCACAGGCCAGGGAGGCAATCAAGCAATTGGTTGGAGAATGCAGCTGATTGAAGTGAAGAATGGAAATCATTACCAAGAGGTTTCCAAATATAGCCAGCACAGTTCCAAAGCTGAACACTGTGTACAGGATGAGGCGGGGACCTGGTGAGTAGGGGGTTTTCACACAGGATCCATTCAGGTGCTCGTAGCAGAGCTGCACAGCTGCAACAGTGGATGAGCTGCTGTTCATGGTGCTGCTGTAGATAGCACGTAAACATCCAGAGAAGGTCCTCCCTTTTTCAATCAAATAAAATAGAACAAAGATCTTTGAACCGGTTATTTCTGTTATAATTACCAAACATTATCGTGTGACCTGTCATGTATTTATGTTAGTTTTAATCTCTGAACATATTAAATAACTGTATATTGAATTTGAATTTATTTTAATTTTAGAATATAAAGTATTATTTTTATACTTAAAATGTACTCTGAAACAATATTCTAAATTGAATAATAATTTAACTTCAAATAAATCTGTTGCAAATTTTCTTTTCCCACAAAAGATGTCTTACCTTACAATATAACAACAATCTTTTATTACCTGGCTGATGTTTGGGTGGGTATTCTTCTTTGTCAAAGTTAGCACGGTGCGTGTTATTCATTCATTGTTATTCATTCATTACCTTTTATGGAAGCCCATATAATGCCAGTGGTAAAACTCCTGCCTGCCAATGCAGGAGATGCAAAAGACGCAGGTTACCTTTTACTACTCACCTCCAAACTATCTAACAAGTTAATGCCAAATCCACCCAGGAAGCACAGCCAAATCCCATATCCAAAATCATCTACAGTGGAGTCCCTATGGTGCAAAGTGTGAAGAAGAAGAAATTCACACTTTTAATCTTCAATTAAAATTTATTATTTGATGTAGAATAGCATGGATACAAAACCCAAGGAAAAAGAATAAACACTCTCACTCATAATGAAGCAGAAAATAAAATAAAATTAACAGCATATAAAGAGATGATACATCTTGATTAGAGTCTATGCCAATAGAAGTTTGCTTTAACAATTGAAAATCTATTACTATAATTCACCATTTTAAGAAATTTAAATTGTATGATCATCCAATGAAATACAAAATTCCATCTGATATATTTCAAAATTTATTCATTGCTAAAAGGAAAAAGTCTTAGCTAAGTAAAAATATGAGATCTTTTTATCTGAAGAGGTCTACACAAAAAACCTATTGCACAGGATATACTGCAGAGAGATATTTAAGAACATTCTCTTTAAGATGAATAAAAACTCAGAGACACTTCAGTAGGAGAAAATTTTTGAACTGTAAGGCATGCAAGATATCTGTAAATTCAAATGCATTCCAGTCATTCATGTATATTACATTTACATTTGCTTATTTATTGTATAGACCTTGTCAGGAAAATGAGAGTTATCAAGGGAATAGTTCATGCAAAGATGGACACAATAAAGGACAGAAATGGTAATGACCTAATAGAAGCAGAAGAGATTAAGAAGAGGTGACAAGAATACACAGAAGAACTGTCCAAAAAAGGTCTTAGAGATTCAGATAACCATGATGGTGTAGTCATTCATCTAGAGCCAGACATCCTGGAGTGTGAAGTCAGATGGGCCTTAAGAAGCATTACTATGAACAAAGCTAGTGGAGGTGATGGAATTCTAGCTGAGCTATTTCATATCTTAAAAGATGATGCTAAAAAAAAAAAAAAAAAAGATGATGCTGTGAAAGTGCTAACTCAATAGGCCAGGAAATTTGGAAAACTCAACAGTGGCCACAGGACTGGAAAAGGTCAGTTTTCATTCCAGTCCCAAAGAAGGACAACGTCCAAAAGGTTCAAACTACTTCACAATTGTGCTTATTTCACATGCTAGTAAGGTAATGCTCAAAGCTCTCCAAGCTAGGCTTCAACGGTGAACTGAGAACTTCCAGAGGTACAAGCGGGATTTAGAAAAGGCAGAGGATCTAGAGATCAAATTGCCATCATCCTCTGGATCAGAGAAAAAGCAAAAGAATTCCAGAAAAACATCTGCTTCAATGACTTTGCTAAAGCATTTGATTGTGTGGATCACAACAAACTGTGGGAAATTGTTCAAGAGATGGGAATACCAGACCACCTTACCTGCCTCCTGAGAAGTGCTGTATGAGAAGCCCTCCTTGAAGAAGCAACAATTAAAACTAGACATGAAACAATGGACTGGTTCAAAACTGGGAAAACAGTACATTAAGGCTGTATATTGTCACCCTGCTTACTTAACTTGTATGCGGAGTATATCATGCAAAATGCTGGGCTGGATAAAGTGCAAGCTGGAATCAAGATTACCAGGAGAAATATCAGTAACTTCAGATATGCAGATGACACCAGCCTAGAGGCAGAAAGTGAAAAGGAGGTGAAAGGTGAAAGACAAGAGTAAAATATCTGGCTTACAATTCAACATTCAAAAGACTAAGTTCATGGCCTCCAATCCCATCACTTCATGGCAAATAGAGGGGGAAAAATGGAAACAGTGACAGACTTGATTTTCTTTAGCTTCAGAATCACTATGGATGGTGTCTGCAGCCCTGAAATTTAAAAATGCTTATTCCTGGGAAGAAAAGCTATGACAAAGTTAGCATATTAAAAGCAGAGATATTACTTGCCAACAAAGGCCCATATAGTCAAAGCTATGGTTTTTCCAGTAGTCATGTATGGATGTGAGAGTTGGACCATAAAGAAAGCTGAGCCTGAAGAATTTATATTTTCAAATTGTGGTGCTAGAGAAGAATCTTGAGAATCCCTTGCACAGCAAGAAGATCAAACCAGTCAGTCCTAAAGGAAATCAATCCTGAATATTCATTGAAAGGACTAATGCTAAAGCTCCAATACTTTGGCCTCCTGATGCAAAGAGCTGACTCATTGGAAAAGACCCTGATGCTGGGAAAGATTGAGGGCAGGTGGAGAAAGGGGCGATAAGAGGATGAGATGGTTAGATAAGACCACCATCTCAATGGACAAGAGTTTGAGCAAACTCAGGGAGACAGTGAGGGACAGGGAAGCCTGGTGAACCACTCTCCATGGGGGGGTCACAAAGAGTTGGACATGACTTAGCGACTGAATTACAACAGCAATACAACAACGTTTATAAAATGTGATAATATTGGACCATTTTGTCTTTTACTGGACTCCAAAGAGATTGCTTCTAAATTTTCATCTCTTAGTGTGCTGAATTTCAGTGATATATTTTTATCACTTTAAAGAAGGAAACAATGAGCAATCAAAACTTTGAATAGAACTCAGACAAGATCAAAGAGCTTCCTTCTCATACTTAGTATTAACATGATCTTGTGTCTTTGTTACTTTTCTCTTGAGTAATAATATGATAGATTCACTCCTACATACTAATGGAGAAGGAAATGGCAACCCACTCCAGTGTTCTTACCTGGAGAATCCCAGGGACGGGAAGCCTGGTGGGCTGCCGTCTCTGGGGTTGCACAGAGTCGGACCCAACTGAAGCGACTTAGCAGCCTACCTACTAATGAGTTTTCCTGGAATCATTTTGCCAACTCTAATTCAGTCATCTAAGGCTGCTGCTGCTGCTGCTGCTGCTGCTGCTGCTAAGTCGCTTCAATCGTGTCCGACTCTGTGCGAACCCATAGACACTGCAGCCCACCAGGCTCCGCCGTCCCTGGGATTCTCCAGGTAAGAACACTGGAGTGGGTTGCCATTGCATCTAAGGCTAAGGAGGTCATAATACAGTACCAACAAAAGCATTACATGCTTGTGTAATTAGAAAGCCTTGATCAGCCAACCTGGGTAGTGATATTTAGGAAAGACTATTCTGAAGTGATCTTCCCTGTAGCTCAGATGGTAAAGAATCTGCCTACAATGCAGGAGACCTGGGTTCAATCCCCGGGTCAGGAACATGCTCTGGAGAAGGGAATGGCAGTCCACTTCAGTGTTGTTGCCTGGAGAATCCCATGGACAGAGGAGCCTGGCAGGCTGTAGTTCGTGGGGTGGCAAAGAGTCAGACACGACTGAGCAACTAACACTGCTACTGCTATCCTGGAGTGAATGCAAGACTCTGCTCTTTTGTTTTCTTTTTCTTTTGTTGAGTTTCACATACTCACTACATGCTCAAAAGAAATTTCATATTCAGAATTGCACTAGAGATTTTGGTATAATATATAACAATAGAATATTTTTCCTACCCATAGGAAGTATTTTTAAAATCTTTAATTTTCCTTTGGTCTATCTATAATTTAATTTAGTAACAGTGTAATTCTGTGTGACATTCATTGAATGGAACTATTATCTGACTCTTTCACTTAATTTTTTCTATGTGCTCTATGCTCTAAAAATAGGAAGATGTCCTTTTTTAAAATCTGCTGCAGTTAATCTGATGTATTGAGGATAGTAAGTGATAACGTGAAAATGTACTTATTTTTATCATGCTACTGCTCTACTTGACTCCCTCTTTTTCCAAGCCCAGTCTTCCATTTATGGAAATTAATCCTACATCCCAAACTAATCCTCCCTTCTATTTGCCTACTTTTGCCTACACAGGTCCAAACATGCTTGGGGATTCCTCAAAAGTCCTTTTACTGAAAAATAAGGTTGAATGGCTACTCACACCAGTATTCTTGCTTGGAGAATTCCATGGACAGAGGAGCCTGGCGGGCTACAGTCCATGGGGATGCAGAGTCTGACACGACTGAGCGAATTTCCCTTTCACTTCAGTTTCAGGTTCAAAACAAAATTGTGCGGAAGGTACAGAAATTTCCCATGTGCAGCCTTCCCCCATGGAAGCACGTCCTTCCCCACTTCAATATCCAGCCAATTTTGAAACTAGACAAGTTAATTTCAGTGACAGAGACGAAAGAGGGATTCAGGTTCAGTCCAAACCCCGTGCTCCTCATTCTCCTCACTATGCTGAATGTCAGAACCACCTCCACCAATAAGTCAGTCAAGGCCAGAGAGGTGATGAGGAACTTAGAGAGGACAACTGTTTGAGATGAGACCAGTGAGTACAGCTCCTTATACTGTGGAGAGCTTTATTATCAATTGCATTATTATTGGAAGAGAACTTCTGTAATTCTTCTCTCATTGTGTTTGATTTATATTTTTTTTTGTCATTTCTAAAAAGTAAGAGCTACAATGCATGTGTTTGATATAAGCTATATGGGGAAACCATCTTCTAAGCTAAGAAGACAGTGTCCCTAGAGAATGACTGTAGAGGGCTTTGAATCAGAAAATGCCTGGATATGCGATCTTGGAAAACTTTCTTGAACTTTCTGGCATCAGATTGCTCAGTGCTGACTTGGGAGTAATAATACCCACCATAAAGAGTTGTGTGACTAGAGGTAAGGTAGGAAAGGATTTAACTTATGCTTAAACTGAATTACTATGTTACCAATAACATAGAATAGTACAGGTTAGTATAGTATACAAGAGTTAGAAATATAATAAGCATTAACAAAAATAATAAAACAGGTGCGGGATCTTCACTGACAATTTACAACTTCACTCCTAAGGACTGAGTAGAATGATGGTGCTGACATTTAAGGTGGGTGAGGAGAATAGTAATGAATTCCAGCAAGCAAGAGGTGAAAGGTGACTTGCATTTGGCATTCTAGAGCAAGTTAGCCTGAAAGGCTGGTGTTGGTGATGACATACCTAAACTGGAGGGATTTCAGGTTTTAGTACAAGTCCACATTCTAAAATTCTAAAATGGATAACATTGTAAGTTTATGTCTAATTAATTTGGTGACAAACACTGACATAGGCTATTTCTAATGTTTAGTTTTTAATTAGTTTATCTGAATATTCATGCAGATATATCAATATTGTGTTGAATATCTGATTATTGGTGCAGAAATAATAATGTGTTGGTGAAAAATGCTTTGCACACTTCCTTGGTTTATTCCAAACATTTAATGGATATGCCTTTTAAATGAAAAATAAAAAAAAAATTTGATTACCAGAAGTCCTGGGAGTTTTAGATAAAAGATTGTAGCTGGTAAATGACAAGTCCTAAGTAAAGACAGAGGCAAATTGGAGGTGATATCCTAGAAGGACGGAATTTCTAGAAACTGTTAGAGGCAGATTAGCACTTCGTCAAGAGCATGGACTCTGGGGTCTTCCAGTGATTGTTCAGTGTGAGGAATTTGCCTGCCAGTGCAGGGGATGCAGTTTCGATCCCTGACCCACGAAGATCCCACAAACCTAGGAGCCACTGAGCCCATGTGCCACACTATTGAGTCTGTACTCTAGACTGTGGGAACTACAACTACTGAGCTCCTGCCATGCAACTACTGAGGCTCCCGAATCTAAAGCCCGTGTTCCTTAACAACAGAAGACACCGCAATGAGAAGCCCTGGAACCACAGGAGAGTAGCCCCGCTTGCTACAACTAGAGACAAGCCCACACAGCAGGGAAGACCCAGCAGAGCCTAAAATAAATAGATAAATAAAACTGTGTTTTTAAAAAGGCATGGGCTCTGGATCCAGTTGCCTAGGGTTGAATCCAGGCTCTCCCCAACTTTGTAACTGACCGAGGACTTAGTTTCTCAGCTGTGAAATAGGGATAATAATATTCCCTTCAACAGAAGGTTATTATGACAACTATTGGGGTTACTAATTCTAAAGCACATTATGTAGTATTTAACTAGCACATGTTCACACTTAAAATGTTTAAGATCTATATATATTGAGAGTAGTTCTGGAGAGAATGACAGAGTGCCGGGTATTAACATTAAGATGCAAAAAGGAAGAAGGACCCTGTGCCAGTTGACAGTATTGGAGAGAGGCAAGACTGGTACAATCTGATGACCTTGAGGGTTTGAGGGAAGATGGAGTGTGAATTCTCCGCCACCACGAGGAACATGGAGGATGCCCCCTCATGGCTTTGCTACTGGAAAGCAAAGTCCTCAGGTGACAACCAGGTTCCTAAATGGTGCAGAGAACCTACATGGAAGAAAACATATTTGTAAAGTTATTTCTCAATATTTATTCATTTCAGTGTTGTCTTTTAATCTTAATTCAGTTATATTGAAAAGCCAGTCTGGGAATCAGAGCTGATCTATGGCCAACTCCTCATCAATCAGAGGAAAAGGAGAAAAATAAGAGCAAAGAGATGTGTGTCTCATATTGTTTGTTCAATTTATAGAACTGCCATTTATTTTTAAATGATGTGTTTCCTATAGTATTAATATCAAAACATGGTAAAGAATTCACCTACAATGCAGGAGACCCAGGTTTGATCTCTGGGTCGGGAAGATCCCCTGGAGAAGAAAACGGCAACCCACTCCAGGATTCTTGCCTGGAGAATTCCATGGACAGAGTAACCTAGCAGGTTACAGTCTATAGAATCAAAAGAGTCATTCATGACTGAGTAAAAAAAAAACCGTACTTCTCTTTTATGAAATTTTGCCAAAACATAAAATTGTCCCTGCAGCTGCTGCTGCTGTTTGTGAAGTCCTTAGCTGGCAAAGTTATTCTTTGGCAAGCATTTGTGGTTTCCTTGGATTTTTTCACCAATTTTATTGTTTCTGAAACCCAAGTTTCCAGGAACCATTAGTCTTCTCAATAGCAAAGGTGGTATTTTAGCAGGTAAGCCTTTTAGAGCCTTAAAATAAACCAGGGCATCCTCTGATCAATTCCAAATATTTAAAATAGTAAAATTTCTTCCAATAGACGTGTATGTCCAATAAATCAACCACATAGAAAAAGCAATATCTAATGTCTGCTATGAAAAGAAAATAGTTGTCTTGCATTTTTCTATGTTTTCTTTTTTGCTACCTTCAAAACTTATTAGAGGAACCTAGGTTATTTGCTGCTCTCATGTTTGGCCAATTAAGGACAACTAGCCTTGTGCTGAGATGAGGTAAAAATTGGAGGCTCTTCCTAAACCCTCTAAAATTCTTGCACTATCTGACTCTTCCTTTTATGCTCATACATCTTGAGAAAGTGATCTGCCTCAAATAAAGATAAGATTAGACAATAATCATATTTCTCAGAGGCAGTAATCATATTTCTCATTCTATCCTTCTAATACCAAGGACAGAATTTGGAGGCAAATTTTGGTTATCTTGCATTATCCAAAGTTTTCAGTCCCTATTTGCAGATTTTGAAATTCTCAGGCATTCTTAAAAATCCATTCAATAAACTCTCTCCCCAATGACTGATAGTGTGAGACTCTCCTCATTAAAACAAAACAAGAGAAATGTGCATTAAAGTTGTGATTTTTCCAGCACACAAACTCAGAAGCTTGTTAATGGGAGGGGTGAGAGTGAAATGCTTTGTACTCTTGTCTCTTTGGATTAGAAGCTAGATGTAACCAAACACAAAGGAGGGTAGAAGTATTGAACTATGAATCAACAGCAATTACCATCGATAAAACATAATAAGTACACACACATTAATTATATGTAATAATAATATTTAAAGCATTTTTACAAGTGAGTGTGAAACTGAATCACACTTGATTCTTTATGAATCTAGTTATGGACTTGATTCTTTACATAATCTATTTGTGTTTAATGGATATTTCTCAGAAATATATGTTAACCTCTTATGGAATAAATTGAGTGAAATGGGAAATGATACATCATTGTATTTTCTCCAACCACAGACTCCCAATGTCCTCTACATATCTTCCTTCCTCAGCTCGCATTAGATCTTAGGGCTGTCTAGTCACTGTGTGTGATAATAACTCAGTTTGGATGACTCCAGGTTGAAACACAACCTAAATGTCATGGAATATCCCTGTCTTCCCTGTGCTAGCCAGGTCTGAACTTAAACATTTCATCATTTTCACAATGGACTGGCTGAACTGCACATGCCCTCTGAAGATAAGCCCTGTTAACTGATCACAGTGTTTACTTCCTCCTAAAATTCCATTGAAATGCCCCTGAAATATTTCTGAAAGATAAAAATTCACTGGAGCAAACTAATGGAAAAAGCAGGGTAGAGAAAATACAATCCACACTATATACAATAAAAGTTTACCATTAAGGTGAAAAAATGTTCTTTCTAATAAAGCATGGCAGAGATTCTTAATCCCAGAAAAAGCAAATAAAGAACGAGGACAAGGGAATTTTCCAGGTGATCCCGTGGTTAAGAATCCACCTTGCAATGTAGGGGACATGAATTTGATCCCTGGTCTGGAAACTAAGATCCCACGTGCTGCACAGCAATTAAGCCAGCATACCTTAACTACTGACCCTGTGTGCTCTGGATTCTGTGCACTGCAATAAAAGATCCCACGTGATGGAACAAAGATCCTGCCTGCCTCAGCTAAGACTGGATGCAGCCAAATAAACAAAATATTTTTTTAAAAACACTGAATGAGGACAAGAAAATCATAAAACAATGCTTGAGACATTTTATTCTGAGCTAAAGGGTCTAAACTTGAAATGCAAGTGCCTATCAAGTTTAAAGAAGGAAAATAGAATAAACACAGGCACTAAATATGGACAAGTCTAAAGAGAAATTCTCAAAAGTGCCTGGGAACAGAGACCAGAGGGAACAGGTTTATGAAAACAATGTGAATATCATACTGGGATCAAAATTCTCATCAGTACACTAGGTCCAAGAAGGCAATGGAGTCATGTTTTTTAAGTTATCAGAGAATTTATTTTTGAAACCATCATTCTAGTTAAAATTAAAATAATGATTGAAATCCTATAAAGTTCTTTAAAGCTAGTTTGGAATTAAGAACATTCATTCTAGTTACATGTACATATATAGTATGCATTTCTATGTAGTATACAATATATCAATATATTATAACAAATATTTTATTAAACTGAATTATAATTAATATATGCTTATATAATTCAAATATGTAATTTGCATAAGTATAAAACAGAGCTACAAATGGATGGTCATGGATCATTAGAAGCAGGCAAGCCACAAATAAGCGAGCAGAGGTGGGGCAATTCTTAGCAAGAGGAGGTTGTGCCAAGACCTAAGGAAGGAGCAGATGAAAGTGGACCACTGGGCTGTTCCAGCAGGACCCAATCCAGCCAGACATTCCCTGGGTGGTGGCTAGCCCCACTCTGCGAATGTATGAGACTCTGGGTACCTGGCCTTGTTCAGGTCACTTAAACTTCAGCCTGCATTTTAAAAATGATGGTTCAAACCCAAATTCAACCAACAAATAAGAAGAATAAATAAATTGTGGCCAAACCACACAGTGCAACACTACTGAGTCAGTCACAAAGAAAAAGGAAATCGCTACTGATTCATCCTTTGACATGGCTTATTCTCCAAATTACTAAGCACAGTGAAATAATTCAGACAAAAATAAGTGTATATATGTATGCTTGCATTTATATAAAATGCTAGAAAGTACAAATTAGTGTAGAGTAACATGAAGTTCATCAGTGGCTACCTGGGGACAGAAGGGGGCTGAGTTTGTAGGGATGAACAAGAAGGACATTACTAAAGACGTGAAGAAACTTTTGGAGTAGTAAATAAGTTTAGTCTCGATTTTGGTGATGAATTTGCAGGTGTCTACAAATGTCAAAACTCATCAAATTGTGTATTATTCGTATGTGTAGTTTATGTCTATTATGCATATGTGTATTATGAAAATATTAAAATTTGAGTTTCTCTGTTAAAAAGTAAAAGGTAATGGTTCAGAATAGATCATCTCAAAGTTACCTTCAGTTTTAGTGTTTTGTACATTTCTCGCAGAGGGCAAATGATTGGATGGTCAAGAAAATCTGGCTAAAGTGATATTCTTGGTCTGGGAATTTTTCTGGCCCTGAATTCACCTGCCCAAGTCTGACAGAGAGGGATGTTCTGTCCAAGGGATGATCCCAAGAACCACAAAATAAGTGTGCATAGCGTCTGCAGTACTATAAGCACTGTGATACATAAGAAATTCATGTGGCCGTGGATGGCAGGTATTCTTTCCTTCCTGAGTTCCCTCAAGGTTACCAGTTCATTCTCCATGGTAGCTGCAATTGCTGATGATCATAACCTCCTCTGTTAACTGATACGGCAGAAAATATTCCATTTCTTGCTTTCAATAACTTGATTTCAGTGGCTGGGCCACATCAGGGGAGGAGGAGTTACTACTTACTCACTTTCTGACCCCCTGGACATGAACACTGACCCTATTGTTTAACAAATATGCCACCTTGGGCATAAGACTCATCTCTCTTTGCCTCAGGTCCCTCATTTGTGACCTAGAATTTAATAATAATGTATTATAGTCATAATATTTCCTCTCACATAGTGTTGTTGTAAAGACTGAATAGGGCAGGTAAGATGGTCCCAAGCAAAGAATGAGTAGTCTATAATAAAGCATTCTTAAGTTTGCATATCAGAAGCACTCAATAAGTGTTCACTGAAGCAAAGGCGAGTGGACAAGTCCCGCATGAATAGAGTTAATTCATAGAAGAGAGAAATGAAGCCTAGAGTGTATTCTTTTATAAAAAAAACTTCAGAAATATTTTTTAAAATAGAATAATATATAGCTCTAGGAAACAAAGTGGTAAAATTGAATGATTTGTCTAGCTGTGTAAAAGGTTACTAAAAAAGGAAAAACAAGTGTAAACGTATTAAACTATATGTTAGAAGTGCTTATTTGAATCCAGAAGCTTTATGGTATTCAACAGACTTTTAAACATTTTGATTTTAGCTTTTTCATTTTTAAAATGAGGAAGTATGACTTCCTATAGCTTGTGGCATAGGATTAAAGAAAGTTACTACATTGAAAGCACTAAATCAAAATAAATTGATGATTTTCAATGTCAGAACTGAAGAACTGTGGGTAAACTAAATACTAAGCAGGTAAAAGTACCTTTAAATCATCTTAACCACTAAATGAAGATGAGAGAACTTCAATCAAGTATAGTACAATGTAGTCAGAAATAATTCACTATCTCAGGAAAGGATTATTGATTTAAAGCATATGTCTAATAATAGAAATGACGTTCTAATATATGACTAATTTCTATCAAGCAAGACAGTAGAAAAAATCAGAATATATTGATGTGAATTCACTTCTGCTCAGGAGACATGATGCTCTAATTTTTAAATCTTGATGTCTGATTACAACCAAAGTTAAAATGTTAGCAACTAAAACTAAAATGTTTAGTTGCTAAATAAAATCCGACTCTTTTTTTTTACTTCATTGGACTGTAACTCACCAGGCTCCTCTGTCCATGGGATTTCCCAGGCAAGACTATTGGAGTGGGTTGCCATTTCCTTCTTCAGGGTAACTTCCCAATCCAGGGATCACACCCACATCCCCTGCATTGGCAGGCAGATCCTTTACCGCTGAGCCACCAGGGAAAGTTATAATAGAATCAAGCAATTTATGTAAAAATTTGTTTAATTTACTTTTAATAACCCAGACGTATAGCACCCTCCAATCTTTGTACCAAAAACAAGGCTTCATTTCTGAAAAGCTGGCTGGCTTTTATCCAATGTGAAAATTTGTGAGTCATGTAAAATGTATTAATCAGCCTCTGTCTGTCATCCTTTTATGCCCTTCACTTCAGTGTTCTATTTTTTTTAATACATTTTTAATTTGGGCTTTCTTGTGTATCAATGAAAAGCCTTATAAAACATTTCTGGAACAATGCAAAAGTGAACAAAATTGTAAGTTAATTTAAGATAAAGTACAATATGAGTGACAATCTTAAAAACTCGTGCATGGTCTAAACATATGTTAACTAGTAAAATTTCTAGACTCAAGTGAAATTTTATGAGCAGAGGACCACCAGGAAGAAGCCCACTCGACAAATGAATGTTATGTATGACATCAATTATCTTTCCCATACTACATAACTCAACTGATATATGTCTGTGTTTTAGTCACTCAGTCATGTCTGACTCTTTGCGACCCCAAGGATTGTAGACCACCAGGCTTCTCTGTCCATGAAATTCTCCAGGCAAGAATATTGGAGTGGATTGCCATGCCTTTCTCATATATATATATATATATATATATAATATATATATGCTGCTGCTAAGTCACTTCAGTCGTGTCCGACTCTGCGACCCCATAGATGACAGCCCACCAGGCTCCCCCGCCCCTGGGATTCTCCAGGCAAGAACACTGGAGTGGGTTGCCATTGCCTTCTCCAATGCGTGAAAGTGAAAAGTCAAAGTGAAGTCGCTCAGTTGTGTCCGACTCTTAGTGACCCCATGGACTGCAGCCTACCAGGCTCCTCCATCCATAGGATTTTCTAGACAAGAGTACTGGAGTGGGGTGCCATTGCCTTGTCTGATATTATATATACATATATGTGATCAGTCAATAAATCGATCTCTGGATTGATTTTACCCGACACTGAACTCACGCTTCTGAACTCATAAATCTGACCACTTGACAGTGCAGACTTACCACTTTGCTCTCCTTCAACCAGGACCTCTCTAAGTATTCCACACATGCATTTACATTGTAATGGAAAATATTACAAAGGAATAAAGAGAAGCTATAACCAGGGATTAAACTATTATAAAATGAGAAAAGAAGATTTTGAATAAAAAATATACTACATCCTTCCCCATATATTCTCTTACATTTTCTCAAGAATGCTGCAAGGAAGGGATTAATAACTAGAGACTGTACAGTGAAGTTCAGAGACAGGTAGTAGCCCAAGATCAATGGTAAAATGCCACATTTCTGGCTCCAAGGTCATGCTGTTTCCATAACAACCAGGTTTTTATGTTATATTGACCAAAGAATGATGAAACTGAATTTAAGTCTTTAGATCATATTGGAAGCATAATTTATTCTTTTACTTTACAAGATCTTGCACATATATGATGAAGTTTTCTACCCAATGGAGTGTTCACAGTGAATCTATATTCAATTCCTCCATCTAAAATGTGGACTTACCCAGAAAATAAATTTACTGTTGAGGAATTCGCTCTCAAGACTTTGCCAGTGACAATGAGTTTGATGGCTTTTTGAAACCAAGGATAAAAGAAAGCATAAATCAAGGGGTTCATAGCTGAGTTATAATAAGCAATCCAAACCAGTATTTCATAAATATATGTGGGAGTGATGAAACCTAGGAAGGCATCAATGATGGAATCCAGGAAGTAAGGCAGCCAGGAGACCAGAAACGCTATGACTGCCACGCCCAGTGTTCTCGCTGCCTTTCTCTCCCTCTTGGCCACTCTGTCTTGGAAGCTGTCTGAGCATCGCCCAGTCTTATTGTTCAGACTCTCAATTTTTCTCGCCTGCTGTTTAGCAATGAGGAAAATCTTGGAGTAAAGAACTATCATCACAAGGGTGGGGATGAAAAATAATAGAAAATTCACCAATACCCAACTCTGATTCACTGCAATTTGACAGCCTCCCACACAGGTGAGAGCACTTACTAGATCCTCCAGTCCAGCTGCATTCACTCCTGTGCCAAAAAGAGAAAAAGAAAAAATAATAGAAAAGAGCCAAGAGGAGGCAATACACAAGCCAGAAACAGACACAGTGAACCTGGTTGGATAGACCAGGGGGTCAGTGACGGCAATGTACCTGTCCAGAGAGATAAAGCACAAGTGGTAGATGGAAGCGTAACAGAATGAGCCTTCAAAACAAGAGTGGAGTTGACAGTAACGCTGCCCAAAGTACCAGCAGCTCTCCACGGACCTCACTGTGCTGAAGGGCATCACAGTCACTCCCACCAAGAAGTCTGCACAGGCCAGAGAAGCAATCAAGAAGTTGGTAGGAGAATGCAGCTGCTTGAAGTGGAGAATGGAAATCATCACCAGGAGATTTCCAAACACAGCCAGCACAGCTCCAAAGATGAACACTGTGTACAGGATGAGGCGGGGGCCTGGTGAGTAGGGGGTTTTCACACAGGATCCGTTCAAGTGCTCATAGCAGAGCTGCACAGCTGCAACAGAAGGAGACGCACTGCTCATGATTCTCTGATTTGATACCTGGAAACCTGTCACCCTCTGTGGCCCAGGATGTCATTCCTGCTTTTGAAAAGTCCTTAAAGAAAAGATAAATACAATGTCAGTAGTTGCCAGTGCATTCTGTCTTTGCTTCCTTATAAGTGCAAATCTTCACTTACATGTTTAGAAAGTGATTCGTATCCTCATCTTGTAAAATGATTCACTTCTAAATGAATAAGTGGTTAATTTTCATTGTTACATAAAATGCTGTCTATTTAAATTTTTTAAAGACTTCCTGTATTACCTCATCCTTCATTTCAGAGAAGAGTTTGTCTTCAAGAAACTATTACATGATGCATGTCCGAATGCCACATTTTATTAGCATTATTTTCCTAATTTGTCAGAGCAATGATAATGCCCCAAACACTCTCTCCCCTCAGGAACATAGTTCCATAATTTCAATCCCCAAAGCTCTTAAGATTGAATCCCCACAAGTGCAAGGTGTTTAGAAAGAAAGAATTAAATAACAATTATGTTTATGCTAAACTAAGTTTATGTCCTATAATTTCCTGATGTCATTTGACCTTTGCATGAAATATAATAATGCCTAGCCTTTAAAACCTTTAAGCAGAAATGGAAAGTCATATTATTTACTGTTATTAGTTACTGCCTTTTCATTTTTCTTAGAAGCATTTGTTTATGATTTCTGTGTTGAATGTCGCTAGAACTCTTTCAGATAAGTCCTTTTTCTCTTCCAGTATCAGTTTGTGTTAAAGAAAAAAAAAATAGAATCGTATATTAAACAGTTGAATGCTTCAGGTTTAACTTTAATAATTCAGATTTAGAAAACAGGAGGAGTAGAGGACAAAATGTTTGCCTCATGAAACAACCAAGGAAGTGCAAGTACAAATAAAACATTGTTCCTGCTAATGTTTTTCTTGTTGTAATGGGAACTATATGGAAGATATTTTTAAAAATAAATTGTTGAAAGAACTTTTGGAATGGAAGCATTCCTATATTATACTCCATATTTTACCATTGACAAATTTCCATTTCCTCTTAATGTTCTAGAATAGATGAGCTTATGTTTCAAAAAAATGTTTTCTGATGAATGACTTCCATGTGCTCAGTCATGTTCAACTCTTTGCAATCCCATGGACTGTAGTCTACCAGGCTTCTCTGTCCATGAAATTTTACAGGCAATAATACTGGAGCAGATTACTATTTCCTACTCCAGGGGATTTTCCCAACCCAGGGATCAAACTCATGTCTCTTGCCTATCCTGCATTGGCAGGCAGATTCTTCACCACTGTGCCACCTGTGAAGCCCTCAATGACTTCTACTTATGTTGAAAAATCAGCTTTTTAATATTGAGGCATAAAATATATTTGAAAAGTTTACATTTTTAGTAGGTACAGACTGATGACATGATAAATGTATCTGCTCTTGTATTCACAACCAAGAAGGGAAGCAACACCCTGTATTTCTCCTCAGGCCCTTTTATACTTAATCTCACCCCACATATCCCTTCTCCTATCCTGGGGAACCACGAATCTCCCTTCTATGGCTAGGGATTACTTTCCAAGGCCTAAAAATCTTGTGTCAAAAAGGTCACACAGTTTGTGTTCTTCTCTGTCTGGCTTATTTTACTCAGCTCAGTGTCTGTGAGTTTCACCCATGTCTGAGAACATTTGCAGCTCATTCCTCCTTATAGCTAAAAGGAATTCCATTGTCTGAATTCAATTGTCTTCCAGTTATTTTATCCATATACCAGTTGACAAATATTTAGACTGTTCATCTTGGGACTGTCATATTGGGAAGTGTATGTTTAACTCTGCAAGGAAGTACACATTTTCTAAGGTAGCTGGACCATTTTATGGTCTCACCAGCAAGCTATGAGTGTTTCAGTTTGCTTCAAATCTTTCTTTCCTCCTGGTAGATTGCCTATCACCTTATAGGATTTTCAAATAAATTAGAGCTTATCCATTATATTTATTTTACTTCTCTTAACTCTATGTGAGAGGCTAACATGTGGACAAGTAAAGACAACTCAATGTGGTGATGGCTCCGATAAACAGAGTACAGTGGAGGTCACCACAGTGAAGCATGGGAATTGTATTCACAGGTAATTTTACCAAGAAGGTAACTTTAAATATAGGTCGAGAGGATTCAGGAGATATTTAAGGTAAAAACAGACAGGGGTTTCCCAGGCCGAGAGGGCAGTGTGTTTTGAGGTTCCGAGATGGGGGCTGGACACATTCGCAAAGCTGAGAGCGGCTGTAGCGCAGGCGCAGTGTGGGGAGCGGCATGAGCTCAAGGAGACCTGCTCACAACTTGGCCCCACCCCCCTCATTTTGCCAAGCTGTTTGGATTTCTGCAGAGGTGAAGGGTTAGGAAGGGAGAGGACATGAAATGCCCGTGGTGACAGATACAAATCTTTGCTTCACCTGCTCAGGGATGGTACATAGGATTTATATTTTTCTGTAATACTCTTAAATCTATTTAGCCTCACACTGCACCAGGTACAAGAAAAAAATCTCAATAAATATAGGGATTCTGCTCCTTTATCCCCAGAGTGGCATCCATGTTCAGAAACCTCAGTCTCACAGTATCTGTGGGTGTTTTTTGAGGTCTGTCTACTGAGGAATGCGTTTTCCTACCCTAAGGACCTGACTTGGCAGCACCTTCGCCTTCCCTGAGGGGCAGGGCTCCTAACAGCCAGGCTGGGAGGTTATGTCGTCTCTCAAAAGCATGTGCATCTACTCAATACATCTGTGCATGTTTATCACTTTTCAAAAATGAAATAAAGAGCAGAAATAAAGCACAAGTGGAACATGGAAACATAACTCTTGGTAGCTTCCATCGCTCTTGAGTACAGCACATAATTAATATACAGAAGAGTCAGAGCATTAAAGATCTACTGAAAGAAACCATTAAAAATACTTTAAAAATATTAAGATATAAATCCTGAGATACTTAAATATCTTTAAGATGTAGTTTCTAAAATATACCAACGTACCTACAATTTAGTTTCATTAGATAAGACAAAAATATACCAAAGATATATGCTCAAATGTTAGTCCAACAAAATAAAACACCAAGCACACAGATAAAACTAACTTCAATGCTTAGATAAAAATAGAGATGTGCGTTGTTAACATCAATTTTAATACATTTATTTTATCACAAACATTAACATTTTAAAGATAAATTACAAAGTAAATCCCCCCATAACAGACACTATTATACACAAAGGTACATTTTGTAAAAGTGTAATATGGGGGCTTATTACACGTTGCATTATAATTTAGGTCAGATGTTTTGCTTTTGTTTTCTTTTGATTTTAGTCAAAGAAGTATATTGAGGTTTTCTTTCCTTGTCAGTTGCTATTTTTAATGGTCAGTTGTACTTTTTAATGGTTTCATAACATCTCATTTCAAAGGTAGAGCATAATTTAATTTACACCATATGAATCCTAGTTTATTGTAATTAGTAACTGAAAGATATACAATGAATGTCCTTGTCACGTTTCCTTCCTTGCCTGACTCTCTTCATATGCTTGCTTGCCAGAAACAGAACTACAGAGTCATTTGACATGTGTGATTTGAAATTTTACATAAATATCTTAATTCCCCTCTAAAAGAAAATGCTAAATTATGTTTTTCCTAGTTGTTTATGAAAGTGCTCAACTTTCAGCAGAGTACTCAACTTCTCATACTCTAATTAATCTGATATTAATGATCCAGTGTTGTCAAATATGAGATACAAAACTGTATAATATTTTAATTAATTTTAAAATTACATGTACATTTGACATTTTAATGTATTTATTAACCATACCTCTGTAAAATTTTGTATTTATGTTTAGTGGGATATTCATCTCCATCTTAATGTTTTGTAAATTCTTTTTATATTTTTTAATCTACTAATTCTTCATCCTGTTTGCTGCCAATAGCTTTTCCAAGTTTGTGTGTTTTTCTTTAACATGTCTTTCTTTCACTTTGAAGTTGAAAAATTTAAATTTAGTGCATGAATCTATATTCTATCATGATTCCACCAATAAATTATAAAAACTATGTTTTCTTCTAGTTTTTAATATCTCAGATAAATCAGTTTTGATTTTGTAAAATACATGAAGCAAGATCGTTAACAGTTTTTCAAAAAGTTTTATACCACATTAACATCTCTAAATTATCCATTTTTCAATAGCATAAATAATAGTGTTATTTTAATCATTAATAGCTATAAACTCCAAATAGTACATATAGGGGGAAAAATAAAAGACAATTGCCCTCCATCATGAGCTGGAAGGTAAAAGCAACAAACTTCATGAAATGGGAAAATTGTTACATAAAAGAAACTACTATTGCAGTACAAATATTGCTCATGGTTATTCCTACCTTTACAAAATATCTCCTAAAATATAAAATATGAATCTCATCCTGGGTCTTAAGCTGATGGATATGGCTCAGAGATCTTTAGGAGCTGCAGAAAGACTGGACCCCAAGAATCAATTTGCTAAAACTAAAAGCAAACTAAACCAAGTCCTGGGGTTGCAGAGTCGGACACGACTGAGCGACTGAACTGAACTGAAACTGAGTTCACAGAAAGACATTAACAGAGAACTTGGAAGAAACATTTGAAAATGAAAGAAGAAAAAGCTAAGCTTGGTAGGAAAGGTAAAAGAATAACAGGGACTTGAAAGAGAAAAGTAACAACTGACAGAGCAGGACAGTGTAAAGATGTGAGGAAATTAGAAATTATGACCACCGTGTCAACCACTAGTAAGTAATATGTTTTTATCAAATGCTCAAAGGATGTTCACTTCTCAAAAAATAACAGAGTAAAACTGATGCTGCTGAAATTGACGTACTGTTTTTCCTTCCCAGTTTAGTGGATCATTTTCAAGCACTATATTTCATATAACAATTATTCAGAAATTTTCAATATATCACTAGATCACTGTTAAATTTTTCAAATCATCAATATGAAATTTGTTTTAGAATTTAGTTTTGATTGATGAAATGTCCTTTAATATTTCCAGTTTAATAAGTCCTATTACTTTTTTAAACCAAAGTAAAATGAGGCATAAATCAAAGGATTTAGAGCCAGTTCCTCATGCGAAGAGTTGACTCATTGGAAAAGACTCTGATGCTGGGAGGGATTGGGGGCAGGAGGAGAAGGGGACGACAGAAGATGAGATGGCTGGATGGCATCACTGACTCGATGGACGTGAGTCTGAGTGAACTCTGGGAGTTGGTGATGGACAGGGAGGCCTGGCGTGCTGCGATTCATGGGGTCGCAAAGAGTCGGACACGACTGAGTGACTGATCTGATCTGATCTGATAGTAACTGAAGAAGCAAAATATCTCATAAGCATATTAAATGCTATAAAACTCAAGAAGAATCAATGAATGAACTGATTACACTGAGAAATCATGAGACCAAAAATATTAAACTGTGATGTCCAGGGTTTTAGCTGCTTTTCTCTGTGTCTTAGCCACTCTGTTCTTGCAATTCTCTGGTAACAATTTTACTTTCTAGTAATGTTTAAATCTTTTTAATCTGTTTTCTAATCACAAGAAGAGTATTTCCGTACCGAAGAATCTTAACAAAGCTAGGTATGAAAAACAATAGAGATCCTACCAATATGCAGAACTGATTTAAACAAGTTGACAATCACTTATCAAGCAGAGGGCAGTTACTTATCCCTCCATCCTATCATCTTGGGCATCTGTGTACAATTTGGCACCACTGTAGGCCAGAGACAGGATGCAGAAGATGCTGGAGTCAATTTCTCAGACAGACACCAGTGCAGACCTTAAGCATAATAGATTTAACTGAAACCCAAAAGTTTCCTGGGAATATGAGCAAAGCAGAAAAGGGGGGGGAAAAGGCAACAACCTTGAGAAAGTTAATCACAGAGAAAGTTCTGAGGAGTTGGAAATAAGTAGACCACTTTGAAAAAGAAAGACAAAGGAAATCAGAGACAACTGAAATGTTTACAGGATACAAAGGAATGGTTAATGGAATAAAAATGTGTGTGGCAGGGGAGTGGACTGTCTGCAGAGACTGGGCTACGGTGAGTTCTGCAGTAGTTAACAAATAAGGGAGTTAACATTTATTAGTCAAATAAATATTTTTGGAGAAGCAAAGGGAAGTGCACATCCTAACAAGAATGAAACACAAGGGCTCATCCAGTTAAACTGAAAAAGCCATTTGTTTTCTTTCATGAAAAACCTTACTTGATTTTCTAAAACTCATTTCATTTGGAAAATGTAAAGATATCTTCAACCTCCTCAACCCAATGGCTTACATTTGTTCAGAGGACAAATTCATGCTCCCAGAACTATCCTTGAAAACCCGACCACTCACAATGACTTTGATGGCTTTCCTAAACCAAGGGTAAAATAAAGCATACATCAAGGGGTTCATGGCTGAGTTGTAATAAGCACACCAACAACAAGTCTCATAAATATAGGCCGGGGTTATGAAGCCCATAAAGGCATCAATTAATGAGTCAATACTGTATGGTAACCACGAGATCATGAATGCTATGACAGTGATACCCAGGGTTTTAGCTGCTTTTCTCTCTCTCTTGGCTACTCTGGATTTATAACTGTCTGATGATGAATCTGTTTTGCTGCCAGTATTTTCAATCTTTTTAGCCTGTTGTCTGGCCACAAGAAAAATATTACTGTAGAGAATGATCATGACAAGGGTAGGTATAAAGAAGGACAGAAAATCTATCAATACCCAGTTTTGATTTGCAACTATCTGACAGCCTCCTACACAGTTGAGGGCACTAGACAATTCCTCTAGCCCATTCTCATTGGCACCGGTGTAGAACACAGCACCACTGTAAGTAAGGGGCAGGATCCAGGAGATGCTGATGCATATGCATGATACAGACACTGTGAACTTGGTGGGATAGACCAGAGGCTCAGTAAGAGCAATGTACCTGTCAATGGAGATGAAGGACAGGTGGAAGAGAGAAGAGTAACAAAATGCTGCATCAAAGCATGTGTGAAAAGTGCAGAAAGTTCGCCCAAAGTACCAGCAGCTCTCCACGGACTTGACCATGCTGAAGGGCATCACAGTCACTCCCACCAGAAAGTCTGCACAGGCCAGAGAGGCAATGAGACAATTGGTTGGTGAGTGCAGCTGCTTGAAATGAAGGATGGCAGTCATCACCAGGAGGTTTCCAAACACGGCCAGGAGAGCCCCAAAGCCATACACCATGTACAGAATCACGTGGGATGCGGGTGAGTAGGGGGTCTTCACACAGGATCCATTCAGGTGCTCATAGCAGAGCTGCACAGCTGCAGTGGGGGATGAGTTGCTGCTCATGATCTGTCGTTTACACTCAAAGAATTCTGTCCTTGATTTTCACAATGAACATAGGATTCTGATTTTCAATACACCCAGGGGAAAAACATACATCCACTAGGATATCTGAGGAAATTTTCAGATATTATTACAATTTTTTTTCATTTTCCTTATTGTAAAAATCACAATTGTGTTTAATAACAAAGCACAAAAATTACACTGAACAATAACATTGGGATTAGTTTTAACTAACGCATCATTCCCTGAATTTGATAAAATTTTCTTTTAGTTATAAATATTTTTATATTTTTTTACCTCCAGAGTTTCTCTTTGCAACAGGAAGTGATATGGGAAGTAATTACAGAGTGAAAGAATCATCTCCTACCAGGTTTATCTGCATTACTGCCTAAAGCACACAGTCCTTCCTGATATATAAACGCTATCTATAAGAGAATCCCTAGATGGAATCCCTGTAGTGCAAGGTGTGAACTTGGAAGATTATTTTCAAGAGTGATTATTAAGACAGTTATCTCCAGAAGAGTTCCTCACATTAAGTTACCCATTATGTTTCTTTGGCCAAAGACTTTTTATATCCTTAGACTTGAACCAATTCTTCATCCTGTTGTGGCCACTTTACTGGATTTTAGCTAAAAAGATATAACTGGGTACACACAGTGAGAGCAAATACTTGGCTTTTTTCCTCCGTCAAGAATCATTTTTGTATCTTCAGTGGACACCAACAAACAGACAAGGGAACATACACCATGAGCAGCTTGTAATGGACGAATTACATTACAGGAAAGCATTAAAAACACCATGATATTTAGGCATACCCACAATTGTGAGCTTCTGCAAAAGTCAGTGCTGATTGAGAAAAGATCGCTCTCTTCTCAGGATGTTGTCACTGGAAGCAGATTGCAACGTCTCTCCATTCACCTGAGAAATGGGTGTAATCCCTCTGAATACTGCTGCTGTGAGATCCTCACAGATAGAAGACTCACATTCCCCTCTGTACTGCGTTCAGTACTGCCCACCCCCCCCACAAATGATATGTTCATGTTCTAACCTCCCAAATCAGATATTCTTTGGAAAAGATGTCTTCACAGGTTTGATAACACATAGTAAGTATATTAAGTATATGCAAGTTTTAAGCATTTTTGCAAGTCAGTGTAAAACTGAGTTGGTTATGAACTTGATTCTTTACATAATTTATTTCTGTTTAATGGATATTTCTTAATATATGTTAACCTCTTCTGGAATAATTTGGGTAAAATGGCAAATGACACAACATTGTATTTTCTCCAACCAGAGACTCCCAGTGTCCTCTGCAAATCTTCCTTCCTTATCCCTCATTAGATCTCAGGCACACCCCAGAGCTTTCTAGTCACTCTCTGTGTTAATAATTTAGTTTGGACAACTCCAATTTGAAACTACAGTCTAAATGTACAAAGAGTATCCCTGTCTTCTCTGTGCCCAGGTCTGAACTTAAGCATTTCATCATTTTCACAAGGGAATGCTTGAAATGGTACATACCATCTGAAGATAAGCCCTGTTAACTAATCACAGAGTTCATTTCCTCCTAAAAGCCCATTGAGATGCCCTTAAAAGTATTTCTGAAAGAGGAAAATCTGATGGAGCAAACTAATGGAAAAACCAGGGTAGAGAAATACACTCACGATATACACAATAAAGTTTACCAGAAAGGTGAAAGAAATGTTTTTTCTAATAGATTCTGAAAGAAATTCTTAATCCCAGTAAAAGCAACTGAAGAATGAGGACAAGAAAATAATAAAAACAATGCTATAAAAAGTATATTCTCAGCTAAAGAGTCTAAATTTCAAGTTCCTACCAAGTGCAAAGAGGAAAAATGATACAAATACAGATGCTAACTACAGACAAATACAAAGAGAAACTTTAAAGTTCCTAGTAACAGAGGCCAGAGGGTACCAGCTTATGAAAAAGACATGAATATCATATCATGATCAAGCTTCTCATCAGTACACTAGGTCCAAGAAGGCAATGGAGTCATGCTTTCAAAGTTATCAGACAATTTATTTTTGGAAACATAACTCTAGTTAAAGTCAAAATTTTAACTGAAATCTTATAAAATTCTTTAAAATGCATATGGAACTAAGAAGAAATATATAATGCATAATTGCATACATATAGCATATATTTCTATATATCATACAATATATCAATGTATTATACCAAATTTTTATTCTACTGAATTATAATTAATACAATAAAGTACATGCTTATATCATGTAAATAATATATAATATTTGCATTAGTGTAAAATAGAGAAGAAATAGATGGTTGTGGATCATTAAAAGCAGGCAAGCCACATATAATGGAGCAGAAGTGAAGCAAGTTTTAGAAAGGAGAGCTTGTGCAGGACCAGAGGAGGGACAGATAAAGGTGGACCATCAGGCTGTCCCAGCAGGACCAGATGCAGCCAGACACCCTCTGGAGAGTGGTCGGCCCCACTCTGTGAATTCATAACTCTGGCTGTAGGACCTTCTTCAGGTCACTTAAGCTAGGGCCTGCACCGGAAAACGGATGATTCAAACTCAACCTCAATCAACAAAAAAAGGAGAAACAAATGTGGTCAATTAACACACAGTGACGTACTACTCAATCAAAAAGAAAAAGAATCAAATGTTCATTCATGCTTTGACATGGCTTATTCTCTATATTATTCATCAGAGTGAAATAATTCAAACAAAAATGAGCACATAATATAATGTATGGTTGCATTTATGTAAAATGCTAGGAAGTACATTCAATAAAATTTTAGGAAGTCCCACTTGATGGAAATGAGTTTGAGCAAGCTCCGGAAGTTGGTGATGGACAGGGAGGCCTGGCTTGCTGCAGTCTATGGGGTGGCAAAGAGTCGGACATGACTGAGCGACTGAACTGACTGATGAAGTGCAAATTAGTATAGAGTGACATAAAGCTGATCAGTGGCTGCCTGGGGATGAAAGAGGGTTGAGTGTGTAGGGATGAGCAGGAAGAACATTACAAAGGACATGATTAAAATCTGGGAAGTGATATATAACAAAACTAGTGGAGGTGATGGAATGCCAGTTGAGCTATTGCAAATCCTGAAAGATGATGCTGTCAAAATACTACACTCAATATGCCAGCAAATTTGGAAAACTCAGCAGTAGCCACAGGACTGGAAAAGGTCAGTTTTCATTCCAATCCCTAAGAAAGGCAATGCCAAAGAATGCTCAAACTACCACACAATTGCACTCACCTCACATGCTAGCAAAGTAATACTCAAAATTCTCCAAGCCAGGCTTCAACAGAACATGAACCATGAACTTCCAGATGTTCAAGCTCAACTTAGAAAAGGCAGAGGAATCAGAGATCCAATTGCCAACATCTGTCGGATCATAGAAAAAAGCAAAAGAGTTCCTACGTCTGCTTTATGGTCTATGCCAAAGCCTTGACTGTGTGGATCACAACAAACTGTAGAAAATTCTTCAAGAAATGGGAATACGAGACCACCTTACCTGCATCCAGGGAAATCTGTATGCAGGTCAAGAAGCAAAAGTTAGAACTGGACATGGAACAATGGACTGGTTCCAAATTGGGAAAGGAGTACGTCAAGGCTCTATACTGTCACCCTGCTTATTTAACATATAGGCAGAGTACATCATGCGAAACGTCGGGCTAGATGAAGCACAAGCTAGAATCAAGATATATGGGAGAAATTTCAATACTCAAATATGCAGATGACACCACCCTTATGGCAGAAAGCAAAGAACTAAAGAGTCTCTTGACGAAATTGAAAGAGGAGAGTGAAAAAATTGTCTTAAAACTCGACATGCAGAAAACTAAGATCGTGGCATCCAGTTCTACCACTTCATGGCAAATAGATGGGTAAACAATGGAAACAGTGAGATACTTTTTTAGCTCCAAAATCACTGCAGATGGTGACGCAGCCATGAAATTAAAAGATGCTTGCTACTTGGAAGAAAAGCTATGACCAACCTAGATAGCATATTGAAATGCAGAGACATTACTTTGTCAACAAAGGTCTGTCTAGTCAAAGCTATGGTTTTTCCAGTAGTCAGGTATGGAAGTGAGAGTTGGACTATAAAGAAAGCTGAGTGCCAATGAATGCTTTTGAACTGTGGTGTTGGAGAAGACTCTTGAAAGTCTCTTGGACTGCAAGCAGATCAAATCAGTCAATCCAAAAGGAAATCAGTCCTGAATATTCATTGGAAGGACTGATGCTGAAGCTGAAACTCCAATACTTTGGCCACCTGATGCACAGAACTGACTCACTGGAAAAGACCCTGATGCTGGGAAAGATTGAAGGCAGGAGGAGAAGGGGATAACAGAGGATGAGATGGTTGGATGGCATCACCAACTCGATGGACATGAGTTTGCACAAGCTCCAGCAGTTGGTGAAGGACAGCGAAGCCTGGCATGCTGCAGTCCATGGGGTTGCAAAGAGTTAGACATGACTGAGTGAATGAACTGAACTGAACTGATATATGTTCAGTCTTGATTTTTATATTAACTTTACAGGTGTCTACAAATGTCAAAATTCATCAAATTATAGAAGTATGAATAGATTACATCTGTTATACATGGCTATTATGAAAGTATTAAAATTAGAGTCTCTAAAAATAAAAAGGGATGGTTTAGAATAGATCATCTCAAAGTTGCCTTCAGTTTTAGCATTTTATACATTTATCACAGTGGGCTAATGATTGGAAAGTCAAGAAAATGTGGCTAATGTGATATGCCTGATTTGGAAATGTTTCTGACCCTGAATTTACCTACAAATGTCTGACAAAGAGGAATGTTCCTTCCAGGGAATGATCCCGAGAACTACAAAATAAGTGTCTGTAGTGTCTGCAATTTTGGTATTACTATAAACACTATGATGCATAAAGAATTACTTATCTAATGTATGTGAAAAGATCTTAATGACCCAGATAACCACAATGGTCTGATCACTCACCTACACCCAGACATCCGGCAGTGTGAAGTCAAGTGGAATTTAAGAAGCATCACTATGAATAAAGTTAGTGGAGGTGATGGAATTCCAGCTGAGCTATTTCAAATTCTAAAAGATAAAGCTGTTAAGTGCTGCACTTAATATGTCAGCAAATTTGGAACACTCAAAGGTGGCCACAGGACTGGAAAAGATTAGTTTTCATTCCAATTCCAAAGAAAGGCAATGCCAAAGAATGTTCAAACTTCCGCACAATTGCTACTCATTTCACATGCTAGCAAGGTAATGCTCAAAATCCTTCAAGCTAAGTTTCGACAGTATGTGAACCAAAAACTTCCAGATGTTCAAGCTGGATTTAGAAAAGGCAGAGGAACCAGAGATCAAACTGCCAACATTCGTTGGATCACAGAAAAAGCAAGAGAATTCCAGAAAAGCATCTATGTCTCCTTCATTCACTACACTAAAACCTTTGACTATGTGTATCACAACAAACTGTGGAAAAATTTTAAAAACATGGGAATACCAGACCACCTTACCTGCCCCCTGAGAAATCTGTATGCAGGTCAAGAAGCACCAGTTAGAACTGGACATGGAACAAGAGACAGATTCCAAATTGGGAAAGGAGTACATCAAGGCTATATATTGTCACTCTGCTTATTTAACTTATATGAAGAATACATCCTAGAAATGCTGGGCTGGATAAAGATTGGAGCTGGAAATCAAACTGGAATCAAGATTGCTGTGAGAAATATCAATAATCTCAGCTATGAAGATGATACCACCCTTATGGCAGAAAGAGAAGAAGAACTAAAGAGCCTCTTGATGAAAGTGGAAAAGGAGAGTGAAAAAGTTGGGTTAAATCTCAATATTCAAAAAACTAAGATCATAGCATCCAGTCCCATCACTTAATGGCAAATAGATGGGTAAACAATGGAAACATTGAGAGTCTTTTTTGGGCTCCAAAATCACTGCAGATGGTGACTGCAGCTATGAAATTAAAAGATACTTGCTCCTTGGAAGGAAAGCTATGACCAACCTAGAGAGTGTTAAAAAGCAGAGATTTTACTTTGCCAACAAAGGTCCGTCTAGTCAAAGCTATGGTTTTTCCAGTAGTCATGTGTGGATGTGAGAGTTGGACTATAAAGAAAGCTGAGCACTGAAAAATTGATGCTTTTGAACTGTGGTTCTGGAGAAGACTCTTGAGAGTCCCTTGGACTGCAAAGAGTTCCAACCAGTCAATTCTAAAGGAAATCAGTCCTGATTATTTGTTGGAAGGACTGATGCTGAAGCTGAAGCTCCAATACTTTCACCACCTGATGTGTAGAGCTGATTCATTAGAAAAGACCCTGATGCTGGGAAAGATTGAAGGCAGAATCGAAGGGGATGACAGAGGCTGAGATGGTTGGATAGCATCACCGACTCAATGGACATAAGTTTGAGCAAGCTCCAGGAGATGGTGAAGGAGAGGGAAGCCTGGTGTGCTGCAGTCCATGGGGTCACAAAGAGTCAGACACAACTGAGAGACTGAACAAAATGTGTATTCTTATATAATCTATGAGAAATAGAATATGTCCTCTCATATCAGTAAACAAGAATATTACAGTCATCAGCAACTAGTCTTCCAACATGAGCCTCTGAGTTCTAATGAAAGTCAGAAAAGAATACCTACCATCTAATAACCATCACACTGTACCACTCCCTACAGTGAGACCTGAGAATACTCAGAATGTGAAAATACAGGATACTGACCCCAGGTAGCTGAGGTACATATCAAAGGAATGGTTTCAGCGAGCCCAGACTCTTACTTCTTCCCATATATAGAAGAGCACTAAATTTCTTAACTTGACACACCTGGTTTCTTTAATTAATAGTAATTTTTTTATATTCCCAACTACCCAGCCTTTGTTGCAAAACTCCTATATATCTAGTTATGTATATATATAACTCCTATATATCTATATATCCCCTTGCCTCCTCAGAGCAGTTCTTCAAAGCTCTCTGAAATGCCATCTCCTGGGCTGCAGTTCTTGTTTTGCTCTAAATGAAACTTAACTCTCAACTTTCATGCTGTGCAATTTTTTTCCAATGTCTATGAAGTATTTCTATATTTAAAGAAAACATGCATTTATTTATTCAGCAAATAGGTGTTGAGTTTCCCCTATATTCCAAGCAAAGTAGAAGGTTCATCTTGAAGCTACTCATATAAACAAGTAGGTCATTTTCTTCCAAGGCATGCACTGTGGGGGAGAGATGTGCTTAGTCGATAATCATGGCCAATTCTTTGCAACCCTATGGACTTTAGCCCACCAGGCTCCTCTGTCCATGGGGATTCCCCAGGCAAAATACTAGAGTGGGTTGCCATGCCCTCCTCCAGTGGATCTTCCCAACCGAGGGATCAAACCCAAGTCTCCCGTATTGCAGACGCATTGTGGGCCACAGTGCAGGAGGAGAGATAGGGCACTATAAATATATATGTGTATAAATATAATATAAATATGTCCAACATATGATCGGAAAGCTGCAAGTAGTGTGATAGACAAATGAACAAAGTGGTTCCTAAGAAGGTAGGAGCTATTTAGACAGGTATCAATTGCTACTGTTCTAATTTCTCATTCACGGAAAAAACGAAGACAAACTTTACAACATATTGTTAATACATGAGCTATTCAAGGAGCATATAAGGTGCAAATATAATCATTCATTATCATAATAATATACTATATCCATGAAAAAAAGTTAAATGCAATTCGGAAACCCACACCACAAAGATGGCATGAAGTGTTTTGAATGTAAAAGACTTGCTATGGGGAAGAGGCTCAAAGGAACCAAATAAGCAGTAATAGAAAAAACAAGAGCCTGTATTTGCTTGATGTGCAGACCAATCCTGCTGCAGAAATTGAGATGTAATTTATTTAAATGAACCTCCCTTCACCCTCAGGGGGAAAACTTTGTACAGTAAAATACATAATGAAGAATTGTAGGTTAAAATGATATATCACTAAATCAATTACTCCCATCAGTGTATTGGTATCTCCAAAGAATTGTGTTTAGTCTGTTCTCTGTGATGACTGATTTTTTTCCTTTAAAACAATTGGTACAAAGTCTTGTGTTCATATTGCTCTCAATACCTTGACTGCAGTGCCTGGGCCCCAACAGAGGAGAAAGAATTATTGGTTACTTTACTTATTCTTTGATTCTTTGGATGTGAGTATCAGCTCTATTGTTTAACAAATACACCAAATGAGACTCACCTCATTATGCCTCGTGTCCCTCATTTATGACCCAGAAGTAATAATAATATAGCAATAGTGTTCTCTCTCACATAGTATTGTGAAGACTAAGTAGGGCAGGTAAGTCAGTCCCAAGCACAGAATGAATGGCCTATAACTCAAAGCATTCTTAGGTTTGCATATCAGAAGCACTCAATAAGTGTTCATTGAAACAAAGGCCAATGGATTAGTCCCCACACAACCAGAGTAATTCATAGTAGAGAAAAATGAGAGCAGGAGCTTAATTTTTTTAAAGAAGAAAGTCCTGATATAGTTATAAAAACAGAAGAAATGTAGATTAGGAAAGTTGAACAATTAATGATTTGTCTAGTACATGTGAAGCTCTACTAAAAAAAGACAACTGAAAATGTATTGAACAAGATGTTAGAAGCACTTGTTTGAATCTGGAAGCTTTATGATATTCAGCAGAGTTTGTAAACACTTTAATTTTAGCTTTCTTATATTTAAAATGAGGAAATATGATTTCTCTATAGCTGTGAAACAGAATTAAAGTTACTGCATTGAAACCACTAAATGAAAATAAGCTGATAAATTCCAGTTCAGAACTGAAGAACTGTGGCTAAACTAAGCAGTCTAGAGTGCCTTTAAATCATGTCTATCATCTTTAATCATCAGATCAGGAGTTTCACACAAGTAGAATATAATCAGAAATAATTCACCATCTCAGGAAAAGTTTACCAATCTGAAGCATTTGTTTAACAATAGAAATGATGTGCTAATATAAGACTGATTTTCAGCAAGCAAGAAATTACAGCAAAATAACAAGAATATATTGATGTGTATTTACTCCTGCTACAAAGATGTGACACTGACTTTAAATGTTGACGTCTGATGACAACAAAGCTAAACTTAGAATAGAATTAAGCAATTTATTTAAAATTTAAAAAATTTATTTTAAAAAAAGATACACAACATCCTCCAATCTCAGTACCAAGAACAAGTCTGCATGTCTGAAAAGCTGGCTAAGTTGTATCCAACGTGAGTTGCTTAACTTATTCAGTTTCAAATCTGTGGATCCCACAGAATGCATTTATCGGCCTCTGTCTGCCATCCTTTACACTCTTCACTTCAGTTTTCTATTCTTTTGGACACATTTTTAATTTGGGCTTTCGTTTGAATCCTTGAAAACTCTTATAAGTAATTTTTGGAATAATGCAAAAGTGAGGAAATGGTAAATTAATTTAAGATAAAGTATAATAATGAGTGACAACCTTAGAAACCAATGCATGCAATAAACATAAGTTAACTGGTAAAATTTCTAAACACAGCTGAAATGTTATGAGCAGATAATCACCAAGTAGAAGCTCATTCAACAAATGAAAGTTATTTATGGCACCAATTACCTTTCCCATAGTAAATAATTCAACTGATAGGGCAGTAAAGAATCTGTCTCTGGATTGATTTTACCTGACTCTGATCATCATATCCCTGGCTCAGAAATCTGAAAACCTGACAGTGCAGATTCAATACTTTGCCCTCCCTAGACCAGGACCTCTGGATCTTCCAGCTCCTTTGCATTTTAATAGAAAAATACTACAAAGGAATAAAGAAAACTCTTAACCAGGGATTGAACTATCATAAAGTAATAAAAGGGAGGATTTAGAATAACAAAAATATACTAGATCCTTGTCATGCATTCTTTTAAATTTTTTTAAGGATGCTATAAAGGGGAGATTATTAACTAGAGAAACACAGTCAAGTTCAGAGAGAAGTAGCAGCCCCAGATCGGTGTTAAAGGTTTCTGGCTCTAAGGTCATGCGGTTTCCATAACAACCAGGTTTTTATGTTATATTGATTAAAGAATGATGAAACTGAATTTAAGTGTTTAGGTCATATTGGAAGCATTTTGCCTTAGAAGATCTTGCACATAAATGATTAAGTTTTCTACCCAATGGTGTGTTCACTGTGAATCTATTTTCAATTTCTCGATCTTAAAAGTGAACTTACCCAGAAAATAAATTTACTGTCGAGGAATTCGCTCTCAAGACTTTGCCAGTGACAATGAGTTTTATGGCTTTTTGAAACCAAGGATAAAAGAAAGCATAAATCAAGGGGTTCATAGCTGAGTTATAATAAGCAATCCAAACCAGTATTTCATAAACATATGTGGGAGTGATGAAGCCTAGGAAGGCATCAGTGATGGCATCCAGGAAGTAAGGCAGCCAGGAGACCAGAAACGCTAGCACTGCGACGCCGAGTGTTCTCGCTGCCTTTCTCTCCCTCTTGGCCACTCTGTCTTGGTAGCTTTCTGAGCATTGCCCAGTCTTAATGTTCAGACTCTCAATTTTTCTAGCCTGTTGTTCAGCAATGAGGAAAATCTTGGAGTAAAGAATTATCATCACAAGGGTGGGGATGAAAAATAATAGAAAATTCACCAATACCCAACTTTGATTTATTGCAATTTGACAGCCTCCCACACAGGTGAGAGCACTTACTAGACCCTCCAGTCCAACTGCATTTGCTCCTGTGCCAAGAAGGGAAAAAGAATAAATAATCGAAAAGAGCCAGGAGAAGGCAATACACATGCCAGAAACAGACACAGTGAACCTGATTGGATAGACCAGGGGGTCAGAGACGGCAATGTACCTGTCCAGAGAGATAAAGCACAAGTGGTAGATGGAAGCTAGACAGAATGACACGTCAAAACAGGAATGAAATTGACAGTAACTCTCCCCAAAATACCAGCAGGTCTCCACGGACCTCACTATGCTGAAGGGCATCACAGTCACTCCCACCATTAAGTCCGCACAAGCCAGGGAAGCGATCAAAAAATTGGTTGGAGAATGCAGCTGCTTGAAGTGGAGAATGGAAATCATTACCAAGAGATTTCCAAATATAGCCAGCACAGCTCCAAAACCAAACATTGTGTACAGGATCAGGCGGGGACCTAGTGAGTAGGGGGTTTTCACACAGGATCCGTTCAGGTGCTCGTAGCAGAGCTGCACAGCTGCAACGCTGGGTGAGCTGCTGTTCATGATGCTGCTGTCAGTAGCTTGTAAAGATTTGGAGAAGTTCTGTCCCTTTTCAGTCACACAAAATAGAGCAGTTTTCTATTTCCTGGTGGGAGAAAAAAAGATCTCATTGCACTGATTACCTTTGTTATAGTTACCAAACATTATCCCCATCACCTGTCATATATCCATATCAGTCTGTGAATGTATAACAATATATTCCATTCAAATGTCCATAAATCTTAGCTATTATTTTTCTTATAATTTAGAATGTAATTTAAAACAGTATTCTAAATCAAATAAGAATTTAACAGAAAATAAATATTTCAAATATTCTTTGCCACAAAAGTTTTCTTGCTTTACAATTTATCAACAATCGTTTATTACCTGATCTATATATGGGGAATATTCCTCTTTGCCAAAGGTAGTAAATGTGTATGATTTGTTACTCATTGGTTACCTTTTACTACCCAACCGCCCTCTTCAGACTGACTATAAAGTTAATGACAAAACCCCCCAGGAACCGCAGCCAAATCCCATGTCCAAAATTATCCACAGTGGAGTCCCTATACTGCAAGGTGTGAAGAAGAAGAAGAAGAAACTTACACTTAATAATCTCTGGTTAAAATGTATTGTTTCATGCATGGATACAAGAAAAACTCAAGAAAAACAAAGGAACACTCTCACGCAAAAACAAAGATGCAAACTAAACAAACTGAAGTCAAATACGTATTAAAAGATGATACATCTTGATTAGAGTGTATTCAGAGAATGGAAGTTTGCTTTAACAATTCTATAATTCACCATTTTAACAGATTAGAATTCTATGACCATCCAATGAAATGCAAAAATGCATTTGATAAATTTTAACTTTTATTAACTGCTAAAAGAAAAAATTCTTAGCTAACTAAAAATACAAGAGATCTTTTGTATCTGAAGAGGTCTGTACTAAAAGGATCTATCACATATGATATACCCAGCAGTGGAATTTGAAAGAATTCTCTTTAATATGAGTCAAAAAGCAAAGATGCTTCAGTGGGAGAAGATTTATAGGGTATAAGTCCTTGCAAGACATCCATGAATTCACCTGCATTCCATTCATTCATGTAGGCAACATTTATATATGTTTATTTATTTAGAATTTATTTGGGTCACAAATAAAGATAGGAGAGTACACAAGAAACATCTCCTGCCCTTTAAGGGTGTCTTCATGTAATATGAGAGACAGACAGAAAATAGCAAGAATAATGTGCTTCAAGCTAAAATTAACACATATGAAAGATATAAAGTTCATTTTGATATTTGGCAAAACTAATACAATTTGTAAAGTTTAAAAATAAAATAAAATTGAAAAAAAAGAAAGATATAAAGTGATGAGAAAAAGAACAAAGCTGGAAGTATCATGTTCCTTGACTTCAAATGATACTACGAAGCTAAAGTGACACAAAAACAGATACACAGACCGATGGCCTCTGAATACAGAGCCCCAAGATAAACTCACACTTATGGTCAGCTCATCTGTGACAGAACAGGCAATCTGTGGCACAAATGGGGAAAGGACAGTCTCTTCAGTAAGTGGTGTTGGGAAAACTTTCACTTCTCAGAGAAATGGATTCTTAAGCTATGCTTGTACATATGGGGCCATGGGACACTTGGGGATTTCTAGGACCTGTCATGACTGCATGCTACTCTCAGCAGCTCAGGAATCTTTTACTGTCCCTGTGCTGTGGCAGAGTGGTGAGATGATCTGTCAGGCTACATCCATAGACAGCCTAAGCGACCATTTCCACCCTATGGTCTCCATTCTTATTGACTTCTGTCCAGAAAATGGAGAATGAGCTCCCCCTACGCTTGGATCTTCTCCCTTCAAACATACTTGACTCTTAGTTTTCTGTCACTGCTTCAAGAAATCACCACAAACTTGGTAGCTTGAAACAACAGAAAGGTATTCCCTGATAATTCTAGAGGCCAAAATTATAGAATCCCAAATCAAGGTGTTACCAGGACCAAGCTTCTTCTGGAGGGTCTAGGAAAGAATCCATCCCCAGCCTCCTTTAGTTTCTGCTGACTTCCAGCAGTCTTTGGCTTGTGGCCTAATCACTCTAATCTCTGCTCCTGTTATCACATCAACTTTTTCTCTCTGTGGGTAATCTCCTAGTGCCTCTTCCTTAGATGAACATGCAGGGTGATACATGTGATGTACTAACTCAAATAATCCAGGATAACTTTTCCATCTAAAGGTTCTTAATCACATCTTCAAGTGCTTTATTTTTCAAATAAGATTAGCATTGACGGGTTCTAGGGTTTAGGATGTGGATCTCCATATAGGGCTTCTATAACCAATTACATGAGCTTATCATTTATTATCACTCTCAACTCAGACCATATTCAGAGAAATGGGTTACCCTTCCCAATAGACCTTCACTATTTTCTTACTAATTTCTGGTCTCCAATTATCCTTCCTACTCTTACTCCTGGATGCAAGGAAGTTTTGCTATTGTCCAGAACTACCTCAAATCTATTGAACACCATTTCCTCCTGTCCCAACAGACTCTGGCCTTGCAAGTCTGAAGTGTTAGGAAAATAATCCTACTTATTCCTCATTTCAACCAAAGCAATCAAAATAGAATAGATGTTCTAAAGAGGTATTTCAAGTTTCTCTTATTCACAACTTGATTTTTTATTATATGGAAATTTTAAATTTTGAAACATGATGTTAAGAGAAAAATAGGAAGAAGAAAATGAGCATTGAAAATAATAGGGAGGTGAGCATGAAGGGTGAAAATACAAAAAAAATGTATTCACCAGAAGACTGGGAAATGGAAAAGTAAAAAATCTTAGCAGTAAGGAAAGATGACCAACGTGCTTTTGGAAACACATTTCTAGGAGATGGTTGAGGAAACTCACTTGAAACAATGTTTGTTTCATTAAATTTGAGGAACAGCTTTTCTCGAATTTGAAATTATATCCTACACTATATCCTATGCCATTAAAAATGGAAATTTTTAAACTAAATTTCCTCATTTTAATTTCTTATCCAGAAAACAAATTTATATTGATAAACTTTTTAATCTTGACCAGTTATATTAAGTTTTATTTCTCCCCTAAACCAAGAGTAAAGAAAGGAATTTAAAGCTGAATTTTTAAAATCCAATCCAATAAATTTATTGTAAATTTGAATGGTTACTGTGTATATATTTAATATGATTGTTGATATGTTTGGGTTTAAATGGATTGTATTATTGTTTTTTCTAATAATCAAATTTTTTTCTTTGTTCTTTAAGCCTTCTTGACTTATTTTAATTAATTTTTGTTATTATTCAATCATTCCCTGCTATGAAATTATAAATATCACTTTTATCATTCTGTTGGTAGGTACCCAAGAGTTTCAATATGTATTGTTGATTAATTAAATTCTTCCATAAATTCATAATTTTATTAATTCCAAGCAGTGCAAAAAATTTCCAGGAGTCACAGCTAAATATTTAAACTTATTATCTCCCCCAAGTCTTTTGATAACTGTTGTCATTTATTTTATTTAAATAATTTAATTTAAATTTAATTAAATCCCAAAAGATTTAATTAGATCCCAAAAGACATTTATTTTAGTTTAGCATGTATTAAGTATTCTCTTCTTTATACTTTGTGATATTCTTCATTATTTCCTACCTTTCAGTGTTTCCTCTGGAATTGGTTTTCTTCTCCATGGAGAACTTGCTTTAGTTTCTTTGTGTGTGATGGTGTGCTGGCAATGAATACTCACTTTTTTCCAACTAAAAAATATTTTTATTTTATGTTGCCTTCAGCTTTGAATGGTGTGTCTGATACTACCTCCAGAATTCAAAGTTTTCAGTCATTTTATATGATGTAAGCTGGAAGCAGACATCTTTCTTATAGAATTTTTTTTTTTTTTTTTTGGCTGTGCCTCTCCCCATGGAAGATTTTCCCCTATCAGGGATCAGACCCATGCTCCCTGCAGTGAAAACTCAGAACCTTAACCACTGGACTGCCAGTGAAGCCCTTGTGTAGGATTTTTAAAAAACATAACAGGAAAGTTTTCTTAGGGGACATATATGGTATAATTCAAAGTCACGGAGTGCTTTTCCACCTCAAGTAAATTAAACAATTATGGGAAATATATGTCTATAATCTCTATTTGTATGGCAAGCGAAGGCATTTGGTGTCCAGAACTTGTTTCTCAATAATATCAAGGCAGACTTAAATTTTTTTTTAGTCATATCGTCTGCAAATGATGATACACTAATTTTTAATTTTTGAATTTCCGTGTCTATTTATATGGCTTGTCTAATTGTATTAACTAGTACTTACAGCATTTATAAAATGTGATAACATTGGACCATTTTGTCTTTATCTGAACCTTAAAAATTGTGCTCCTAAAATTTTACCTCTGAGTATGTGTTGAATTTCAGTGATAGATATATTTTTACCATGTTAACATGGAAACAATGAGCAATCAAAACTTTGCATAGAACTTAGGGAAGATTCAGGAACTTCATTCAAATGCTCAGTATTAACATGGCCTGTGTCTTTGTTCTTTCTCTCTTGGGTATAATATAATAGACAATATAATAGATTCATCCCTACCTACTAATGAATTTGTCTGGAATCATGCTGCCAACTCTAATTTAGTCATCTAAGACCAAGGAGGTTATAATGTGGTGTCAATACCATCAAGGCATTGTAAGTTTTTATTAGAAAGCCATGATAGGCATATTTGGGATAGTCATATTGAGAAAAGACTATCATGAAGTGTATGACAGAATCGTCTCTCTTATTTTCTTTTGTTGTATTCCACATACTCACTTCATGTTCAAGTGAATTTCATATTTAGAATTACATTGAGATTTTGGTGTCATTTGTAACAATATAATATTTTGCTTACTCATAGGACAAACTTTAAAAAGTTTACTTTTCCTCTGGCTTGTCATATACATTATCTATAACTTAATTTAGTAACAGTGCAATTCTCTATGACATTTATTGAATGGAGATATCAGTTCAGTTCAGTCGCTCAGTCATGTCTGACTCTGCAACCTCATGAACAGCAGTACGCCAGGCCTCCCTGTCCATCACCAACTCCCGGAGTCCACCCAAACCCATGTCCATTGAGTCGGTGATGCCATCCAGCCATCTCATCCTCCATCATCCTCTTCTCCTCCGAACTATAATATGATCCAACTCTTTCACTTAATTTTTTCTATTGTCCTCTATACTCTAAAAATAGGGAACATTATATCTTTTCTTAAAAATCTGCTACAGCTAATCTAATTTATTAAGGATAGGAAGTGATAGCATGAAAATGTATTTATCGTTACCAACCCACTCATCTATTCTTTGTAGATTGTCTTTCTCTTTTCCCAAGCCCAGGCTTCCACTTCAGGAAATTAATCCCACAATCCAAAATAGCTTTCACACTCCAATCTGCCTATACAAGTTGAAACATGCTTGAAGACACCTCAAAAGTTCTTTATACTAAAAAATAAGGCCTCTTTAACAATATTTTAAGTCCTCATTAATAATTTTTAACAAATTAAAGCCATGGGACCACATGTGGGTGAGAAGACAATGTTATAGGAAAGACCAATACCAAGTGCCAATCTGGTAATGACAACTAGTCCTCTGCTTACAGGATTTAACATCTATGGTACTCTTCTAAGCCTCAAAAATATAATTGAAAATTCATTGTCCATATTACCTACAAAACACTAGACAAAATACATTTTTTTTATCCTTAGCCATCCTTGACACAGGTATTTGCATATAATTAATGTTCAGTATTTATTTGATAACAATGAAAAGCCTCAGTGAAAACCAATGAGAAAAAATTACTTCAACCATTTTAACTGAAATAACAGCACAGAACAATCCAAAAAAAAAAAAAAAGGCTTATATACCAGTATTTTATTATAACTTAGTTTCATTATACAAAATATTCCGGAAATGCATTCCAAAAACTCTTATTGAATCAATAGTGTAAAATATTCCAGAGATCAACATGTAAACTTACAGCACACATTGTTTGTACTCTCATTAATATAAAAATTTTTGTAAAAAGCATAAAATTCTTGACCCTACAATATCCCAGAGAGGTAAATACAGACTACATTTAGGTGAGAAAACTGCTGAGAATAAATAAGGATGTGAATTACACTTTACCTTCCAGCGAGAAAAATTGGTGCAGAAATTGTCACTGTTAGTGATAATTGCTTTCACGTGCAGATTTTACATTAGCTAATGATCATTATGCCAGTCTTTTTGTGGTACAATTTTCCCACAATTTTCTACTTCTGCATAATGTCTGTAACTAATATCTGATTCCAAAACAGAATTACTGCTTCCACAATACTGCAAGTGAACATTCCAAGATTCTGCACAGCCATTAAGCAGGAGAGGCTTACCTCTGCTCCAAAAGCTCCAGGAAGGTACAGAGGAGTTAGAGATACAGACCCTTGTGTGTGTGTGTTAAGTCCCTTCAGTTGTGTCCCACTCTTTGATACCCTATGAATTGTAGCCCACCTGTGGGGTATGGCTACTGTCCATGGGATTTTCCACCAAGAATACTGGAGTGAGTTGCCATGCCCTTCTCCAGGGGATCTTCCAAACCAAGGAACTGAACCTGCGTCTTACATCTCCTACACTGGCAGGTGGGTTCTTTATCACTAGCGCCATCTAAGCCTTATGTAATATTATTGAGCCTGGACTGTCTGATATGGGCTGAATCAGGTCCCCTCACGCCTAATTCATATGTTGAAGTCCTAATTCCCAGTATTAAGCAGTATAACTGTATTTGGAGACAAGATCTTTAAAAAGGTAATTAAGTTAAAATGAGTTCTTAAGGATAAGCCCTAATCCAACATGACTAGTATTCTTAGAAAAGAAGATCAGGACGCAGACTCTCATGTAGCAAGGACCATGAGAGAATACAGAGAGAAGACAGCCATCTGCAGTCCACGGAGAGGGGTCCTCATAAGAAACAAACTGCTGACACATTGATCTTGGAATTCTAACCTCTAAAACTAGGAGAAAATAATTTCTGTTGATTAAACCTCTCCATCTGTTGATACTTTGTCATGACAACCCTAGTAACATAATATAATGTTGCAAAAGACTGAGAAAAAAGAACAATTGAAAGCTATATGAAAGTTGAGCATAAATGAGAAAATTATTACAGATTTGACAATGAAAAATGAGATTCAGGATTCAATGATATGGAAAGAGACAAGTGCATGTGGTAAGAGCATGTGCAGAGTGTTGAGACAGATGACACGGGTAAAACACTTTATCATTTATTATTTAGTGCAATAAATATCTTTACAATGTAAATATCTTTACATTTTATGATTAAAACACCTGCCTGAAAATTTGTTCCTGGCTAACTTGAAAAAAAATAAATATTTCCCCAATTTTGAAAGGCTTTATTCATTTTTTGTATCTAATTTCATCATAAATTCATAATTTTAAAAATAGCCCTAATCACTTCATGGGAAATAGATGGGCAAACAGTGGAAACAGTGTCAGACTTTATTTTTTTAGGCTCCAAAATCACTGCAGATGGTGACTGCAACCATGAAATTAAAAGACGCTTTCTCCTTGGAAGGAAAGTTATGACCAACCTAAACAGCATATTAAAAGGCAGAGACATTACTTTGCCAACAAAGGTCCGTCTAGCCAAGGCTATGGTTTTTCCAGTAGTCATACATGGATGTGAAAGTTGGACTATAAAGAAAGCTGAACACCGAAGAATTGATGCTTTTGAACTGTGGTGTTAGAGAAGATTCTTGAGAGTCCCTTGGACTGCAAGGAGATCCAATCAGTCCATTCTAAAGGAGATCAGCCCTGAGATTTCTTTGGAAAGAATGATGCTAAAACTGAAACTCCAGTACTTTGGCCACCTCATGTGAAGAGCTGACTCATTGGAAAAGACTCTGATGATGGGAGGGATTGGGGGCAGGAGGAGAAGGGGACGACAGAGGATGAGATGGCTGGATGGCATCACCAACTCGATGGACGTGAGTCTGAGTGAACTCCAGGAGTTGATGATGGACAGGGAGGCCAGGCGTGCTGCGATTTATGGGATCGCAAAGAGTCGGACACGACTGAGTGACTGAACTGAACTGAACTGATTCAACTTAGTGCTGTCATTCATTCTAAAAATAAACTAATGTTTGATGAACTACCATTTAAAAGTCCCCCAGTTAAAATGACTTTCATGGCTTTCCTAAACCAAGGGTAAAATAAAGCATAAATCAAAGGGTTCATGGCTGAGTTATAATAGGCACCCCAACAGCAAATCTCATAAATATAGGCAGGGGTTATGAAACCCATAAAGGCATCAATTAATATATCAATTGTATATGGTAACCATGAAATCATAAATGCTACTACTGTGACCCCCAGGGTTTTAGCCGCTTTTCTCTCTCTCTTGGCCACTCTGGATTTATAGCTCTGTGATTCTGCTTTGCTGCCAGTATTTTCAATTTTTAGAGCTTGTTGTTTAGCTACAATAAAAATCTTACCATAAAGAATTACCATAATGAGGGAAGGTATAAAAAATATGAGAACGCTTATCAAAACCCATCCTTGATTTATAACAATTTGACAACCGCCTACACAGTTGAGAGCACTTACTAATTCCTCCATCCCATCGTCACTGACACCTGTGTAGAACACAGCTCCGCTGTACACAATGGGCAGGATCCAGGAGATGCTGATGCATACTCCTGACACAGACACCGTGAACTTGGTGGGATAGACCAGGGGGTCAGTAACAGCAACGTACCTGTCGATGGAGATGAAGCACAAGTGGAAGAGAGAAGAGTAACAAAATGCCACATCACAGGAACTGTGAAGGGCACAAAATCTGGCTCCAAAGTACCAGCAGCTCTCCACGGACCTGACCATGCTGAAGGGCATCACGGTCACTCCCACCAGAAAGTCCGCGCAGGCCAGAGAGGCGATCAAGAAATTGGCTGGCGAATGCAGCTGCTTGAAGTGAAGAACTGACATCATCACCAAGAAGTTTCCAAAGATAGCCAATAAAGACCCAAAGCCAAACACTGTGTACAGAATCACCCGAGATGCAGGTGAGTAGGAAGATTTAATACAAGATCTGTTCACATTCTCATAGCAGAACTGCACGGTATCAGGTTGGGAAAGATTGCTGGTCATGGTTCTGCAGTTGGATGCTTGCTTTTTTTCTGCCCTTCGGAAAAAATGGTTCAGTTCTGAAAATTAAATACATAAAACTGCATACTTGAATAATGCTTTTAAAACTTCCTCATATTACATCTATGTTCCATTTTTTTATGTAAAGAAATTAAAAGAATTTTTAAAATTCTGAAATTTAGTCCTTCTGTGTTTATATAATTATTTCTCTGTATCTAAATCTCATAGGTAGTTAACTTTAAGCAAATCTACTATGGTTATTCAGAAATCACATTATCTGAATAATTGAAGAAATTTAATTTAGATACCTGGCCCTTTACACCTGTGAACTTCTTCCTTGCAAAGGATAATCACATGCAACAATTGCACATTTAAAAAGTCACCTCTCCATGGACCTCAGCCTTCATATTGTCTGAAACGGTAACACCTAGGGTGCTTTAGAAAGCCAGCCAATAAACTTTGCCCATTATAAATTCCCCACAAGCAATCCCTGTAGTGTAAGGTGTGACTGATGAAAAGAAACTTACTTTTGTTGATTATAATTAAAAAGTTTTTATGCAAAATATATTTCTCTGTGCCCTTTTACTTTATCAGAACACGATTTTCACATCCAAGAAATCGATTTTAATTCAACTGTTCCAAAATAGCCTCATTCTGTATTTGGCAATAATGTTACCTATTCCCTATTTATAAGACTGGCTGCACAATTTGCAGGATCTGGGACAAAATAACAATCTGGAGATCTTTGTTCAAAAATATGAAAAATAGTGCCCTCACATTCACAAGTTTTTTCCCCTTCTCTGCAGTTTCTCTCGACTTGCCAAGATTATTTGATTTTTGCTGTGGAATGCCTCACTCTCTTGGACGTGGAGATATTAGTAGGTCAAGTGCAGGTCCTCATAGGTGCCTGGAGACCCTGTTCTGCAACTCAGTGGCCCCCCCACTGCCAGGCTCCCCCTCCCACCAACCACTGAAACAATAGTCCAGGCTCTGTTTGGGGTGAGGAAGCTGAGCCAGGCATCTACCCTTCTCCTGGGCCTGCCGCTTCAACCAAAGACAGACAGACAACCCCCTGGGACTGCAGCCTCCACATCAGGACCCACACCGTGCATGAATTGGGGTAGGTGAGGGGCTTGGCCCGCTGAGTCTCTACAGGAATGTGCTGTGGCCCTACCAACCTGAGATGGAAAAACACCTGCCATGCATGCCTACAGTGAGACTGCTGGAGTGCGCACCTGACCACAGCCTTCCCGACGTCACGTCCAGTCCTCGCACAGGGTGGAAAAGGAATGGTGGTGGTAGTAGGTCAGAGTAAGGAAGGAGACACTGGACTGGGCCCAAAGAGCCAGGGGGTGAGGAGCAGGTGGATGATCCCAGGGAGAAAGGGATATAATGGGAGACAATCACAGGTATTGTGATTCCAGGTTCCAAGACCCTGCACATGCTCCATGGTCCCTTCCAACTTCACATACAAAATACAATTCAAAGATAAAATTATTACAAGTTCCAAAACTGCAGCTGCTGCTGCTGCTGCTAAGTCGCTTCAGTCGTGTCTGACTCTGTGCAACCCCTGAGACGGCAGCCCACCAGGCTCCCCCATCCCTGGGATTCTCCAAGCAAGAATACTGGAGTGGGTTGCCATTTCCTTCTCCAATGCATGAAAGTGAAAAGTGAAAGTGAAGTCATTCAGTCGTGTCCGACTCTGAGCGACCCCTTGGACTGCAGCCTACCAGGCTCCTCCATCCATGGGATTTTCCAGGCAAGAGTACTGGAGTGGGGTGCCAACCTGATAGCAGGGTTCAGTGCTGCTGGACTAGTGGCAACCTATGGAAGGGCCCTGTCTGATTCGCTTCTGAAATTAAATTATCTCTTTGTAACAGCAACTAAATGAAGCAAAGAATGTCAAGCGGAGGCAACTGCCAAACTATCTGATGGGACAATTGGGAGCTGAGGGCCAGGCCGTTCTGATGGTAGTATACTTTCTGGACACAGAATTTTGCCCTTCGAGTATGAACAGGAAATCAGAGAATTACAGAGGCAGACTAAAGACTGTAAAGTGTTAATCACTCAGTCTTGTCCAACTTTTTGGGACCCCATGGACTGTAGCCCACCAGGCTCTGCTGTCCATGGAATTCTCCAGGCAAAAATACTGAAGTGGCTGTGGTACTGTATTAATGTACTTTTCAAGGTACTGTATTGTAAGATTAAAGATGTTTTCTTTATTTTTTGTGCTTGTGTTTGTTTGCCTTCTTTGTATTATTTCTATGGAAAGTATTATAAACCTATTACATTACAGTACTATATAACCAATTATGTTAGTTGGGTACCTAGGCTAACTTCATTGGACTTAAACAAATTGGACTTACGAATATGCTCTTAGAACAGAACTTGTTTCTCTGTAGGAGATTTATTGTAATTGTATCCCTCATCTAAAATAAAAAGGAAAACTGATGTGTTTGTCTACAGAAAGAAAAAAAAGAATACTTGGTGGGTAGCCATTCCCTTTTCTAGGGGATCTTCCTGACCCAGGAATTGAAGCCCAGTCTCTTGCATTGCAGGCAGATTCATTACCACCTGAGTGGTACCATTCTGAGTACCATTCTGAGCCACCCCATTAAAGTATTTGAAGTCTGAGGAGAAAAGTTACCTTTGATCCTTTAAAGCAAATAGGAAGCAACCCTACAAAACAAATAAGTGATGAAGAATTTTTTCCTTCACATTATGTTTAATACTTAAAAATTAAAGCATAATCTGCCATTGAGGATAAAAATAGTGAAAATAGCTTGATATGAAAATGAAACAGATATTAAAGATATTCATGAAAACAATTACTCAGTTAATGGTCAACCGAATTCTTCTGGGTAGTGCTACCTTTTCTTCACTCTCAATTCTCAAACCTAACTTGTTTTCACCCACTCTTATTCAGTAACCTTGCCCCCCTATTATCTGACAATATAACATACAGAATTTAAAGACTGAGAGGATGGAAAGATTTGGGGTGCATAATGGAAGCAGGAATCAAGGATGATTCCCAGGTGTTTAGCTTGCCAAAAAGAAAGATACAGTATGTAGCACAAAAAGTACATTTGAGGCGATGATGATGGATTAAGTTGGGATTGGGTAGAAGAACATAAAACTGAGGTTCTTCAGTGAGTAGGTTAGCCTGCATACTTTTAGCTCAGGAAAAAAATTGTGCCTGATATGATCATGTGGGATTCCTCAGCATACTGGTGTTTTTATGGGCATAGGAGTATATGTGATAGCCTGTTATACACCTGCCATAAAGCTTAGGATATATCTGCTACTCAGTAAGCATACAAAAAAGATCTCACAACCCAGATAATCACGATGGTGTGATCATTCACCTAGAGCCAGACATCCTGGAAACCAAAGTCAACTGGACCTTATAAAGCATCACTATGAACAAAGCTAGTGGCGGTGGTGGAATTCCAGTTGAGCTACTTCAAATCCTAAAAGATGATGCTGTTCAAGTGCTGCACTCAATAACGCCAGCAAATTTGGAAAACTCAGCAGTGGCCACACAACTGGAAAAGGTCACTTTTCATTCCAGTCCCAGAGAAAAGCAATGCCGAAGAATGCTCAAACTATCACACAATTGCACTCATCTCACACACTAGTAAACTAATGTTCAAAATTCTCCAAGCCAAATTTCAGCATTACGTGAACCGAACTTCCAGATGTTCAAGCTGGTTTTAGAAAAGGCAGAGGAACCAGAGATCAAATTGCCAACATCTGTTGGAAATCATTGAAAAAGCAAGAGAGTTCCAGAAAAACATCTACTTCTTCTTTATTGACTACACCAAAGCCTTTGACTATGTGCATCAAAACAAATTGTGGAAAATTCTTCAAGAGATGGGAATACCAATTCACCTGATCTGCCTCATGAAAAATCTGTATGCAGGTCAAGAAGCAACAGTTAGAACTGGACATGGAACAGCAGATTGGGTCCAAATTGGGAAAGGAGTACATCAAGGCTGTATATTGTCACCCTGCTTATTTAACTTATATGCAGAGTTCAGTTCAGTTCAGTCACTCAGTCGTATCCGACTCTTTGTGACCTTATGAATCCCAGCACGCCAGGCCTCCATGTCCATCATCAACTCCCGGAGTTCACTCAAACTCACATCCATCAAGTCGGTGATGTCATCCAGCTATCTCATCCTCTGTCGTCCCCTTCTCCTCCTGCCCCCAATCCCTCCCAGCACCAGAGTCTTTTCCAATGAGTCAACTCTTCGCATGAGGTGGCCAAAGTACTGGAGTTTCAGCTTTAGCATCATTCCTTCCAAAGAACACCCAGGGCTGATCTCCTTTAGAATGGACTGGTTGGATCTCCTTGAAGTCCAAGGGACTCTCAAGAGTCTTCTCCAACACCACCGTTCAAAAGCATCAATTATTCGGCGCTCAGCTTTCTTCACAGTCCAAATCTCACATCCATACATGACCACTGGAAAAACCATAGCCTTGACTAGATGGACCTTTCTCGGCAAAGTAATGTCTCTGCTTTTGAACATGCTATCTAGGTTGGTCACAACTTTTCTTCCAAGGAGTAAGCGTCTTTTAATTTCATGGCTGCAGTCACCATCTGCAGTGATTTTGGAGCCCAAAAAAATAAAGTCTGAACCTGGTCCCACTGTTTCCCCATCTATTTGCCATGAAGTGATGGGACCAGATGCCATGATCTTAGTTTTCTAAATGTTGAGTTTTAAGCCAACTTTTCACTCTCCTCTTTCACCTTCATCAAGAGGCTTTTTAGTTCCTCTTCACTTTCTGCCATAAAGGTAGTGTTATCTGCATATCTGAGGTTATTGATATTTCTCCTGGCAATCTTGATTCCAGCTTGTGCTTCATCCAGCCCAGCGTTTTTCATGATGTACTCTGCATAGAAGTTAAATAAGCAGGGTGACAGTATACAGCCTTGACTTACTCCTTTTCCTATTTGGAACTAGTCTGTTGTTCCATGTCCAGCTCTAACTGGTGCTTCCTGACCTGCATATAGGTTTCTCAAGAGGCAGGTCAGGTGGTCTTGAATTCCCATCTCTTGAAGAATTTTCCACACTTTATTGTGATCCACAAAGTCAAAGGCTTTGGCATAGTCAATAAAGCATAAATAGATGTTTTTCTGGTACTCCCTTGCAGAGGAACCAGAGATCAAATTGCCAACATATGCAGAGTACATCATGAGAAATGCTGGGCTGGCTGAAGCACAAGCTAGAATCAAGATTGCTGGGAGAAATATCAATAACCTCAGATGTGCAGATGACACTACTCTTATGCCAGAAAATGAAGAACAAAGAGCCTCTTGATAAAAGTGAAAGAGGAGAGTGAAAAAGTTGGCTTAAAGCTCAACATTCAGAAAACTAAGATCATGGAATCTGGTCCCATCACTTCATGGCAAACAGATGGGGAAATAGTGGGAAAAGTGGCAGACTTTGTTTTGAGGGGCTCCAAAATGACTGCAGATGGTGCCTGCAACCATGAAATTAAAAGATGCTTGCTCCTTGGAAGAAATTATGACCAACCTAGACAGCATATTAAAAAGCAGAGACATTACTTTTCCAACAAAGCTTTGTCTAGTCAAAGCTATGGTTTTTCCAGTAGTCATGTATTGATGTGAGAGTTGGACTATAAAGAAAGTTGAATGCCAAAGAATTGATGCTTTTGAACTGTGATGTTGGAAAAGACTATTGAGAGTCTCTTGGACTGCAAGGAGATCCAACCAGTCCATCCTAAAGGAAATCAGTCCTGAATCTTCATTGGAAGGACTGATGCTGAGGTTTAAACTCCAATACTTTGGCCACCTGATGCAAAGAACTGACTCACTGGAAATGACTCTGATGCTGGGAGGGATTGGGGGCAGGAGGAGAAGGGGATGGCAGGGGATGAGATGGCTGGATGACATCACCGACTCAATGGACATGAGTTTGAGTGAACTCTGGGAGTTGATGATGGACAGGGAGGCCTGGCCTGCTGCAGTCCAAGGGGTCACAAAATGTCGGACACAAACAAGCCACAGAATTGAACTCAACTTACCTCAGCTGAAGTTGAATGGTTCTATGAACACCTACAAGACCTTTTAGAACTAACACCCAAAAAAGATGTCCTTTACATTATAGGGGACTGGAATGCAAAATTAGGAAGTCAAGAAACACCTGGAGTAACAGGCAAATTTGGCCTTGGAATACGGAATGAAGCAGGGCAAAGACTAATAGAGTTTTGCCAAGAAAATGCACTGGTCATAACAAACACCCTCTTCCAACAACACAAGAGAAGACTCTACACATGGACATCACCAGATGGTCAACACCGAAATTAGATTGATTATATTCTTTGCAGCCAAAGATGGAGAAGCTCTATACAGTCAGCAAAAACAAGACCAGGAGCTGACTGTGGCTCAGACCATGAACTCCTTATTGCCAAATTCAGACTTAAATTGAAGAAAGTAGGGAAAACCACTAGACCATTCAGGTATGACCTAAATCAAATCCCTTATGATTATACAGTGGAAGTGAGAAATAGATTTAAGGGAATAGATCTGATAGATCGAGTGCCTGATGAACTATGGAATGAGGTTCGTGACATTGTACAGGAGACAGGGATCAAGACGATCCCCATGGAAAAGAAATGCAAAAAAGCAAAATGGCTGTCTGGGGAGGCCTTACAAATGCCGTGAAAAGAAGAGAAGCAAAAAGCAAAGGAGAAAAGGAAAGATATAAGCATCTGAATGCAGAGTTCCAAAGAATAGCAAGAGGTAAGAAAGCCTTCTTCAGCGATCAATGCAAAGAAATAGAGGAAAACAACAGAATGGGAAAGACTAGAGATCTCCTCAAGAAAATCAGAGACACCAAAGGAACATTTCATGCAAAGATGGGCTCGATAAAGAACAGAAATGGTATGGACCTAAGAGAAGCAGAAGATATTAAGAAGAGATGGCAAGAATACACAGAAGAACTGTACAAAAAAGAGCTTCACGACCCAGAGAATCACGATGGTGTGATCACTGACCTAGAGCCAGACATCCTGGAATGTGAAGTCAAGTGGGCCTTACAAAGCATCACTACGAACAAAGCTAGTGGAGCTGATAGAATTCCAGTTGAGCTATTCCAAATCCTGAAAGACGATGCTGTGAAAGTGCTGCACTCAATATGCCAGCAAATTTGGAAAACTCAGCAGTGGCCACAGAACTGGAAAAGGTCAGTTTTCATTCCAATCCTAAAGAAAGGCAATGTCAAAGAATGCTCAAACTACTGCACAATTGCACTCATCTCACATGCTAGTAAAGTAATGCTTAAAATTCTCCAAGCCAGGCTTCAGCAATATGTGAACCGTGAACTTCCTGATGTTCAAGCTGGTTTTAGAAAAGGCAGAGGAACCAGAGATCAAATTGCCAACATCTGCTGGATCATCAAAAAAGCAAGAGAGTTCCAGGAAAATATCTATTTCTGCTTTATTGACTATGCCAAAGCCTTTGACTGTTTGGATCACAATAAACGGTGGAAAATTCTGAAAGAGATGGAATACCAGACCACCTGATCTGCCTCTTGAGAAATTTGTGTGCAGGTCAGAAAGCAACAGTTAGAACTGGACATGGCACAACAGACTGGTTCCAAATAGGAAAAGGAGTACGTCAAGGCTGTATCTTGTCACCCTGTTTATTTAACTTATATGCAGAGTACATCATGAGAAGCGCTGGGCTGGATGAAGCACAAGCTGGAATCAAGATTGCTGGGAGAAATATCAATAAAATCAAATATGCAGATGACACCACCCTTATGGCAGAAAGTGAAGAGGAACTCAAAAGCCTCTTGATGAAAGTGAAAGTGGAGAGTGAAAAAAGTTGGCTTAAAGCTCAATATTCAGAAAACAAAGATAATGGCATCCAGTCCCATCATTTAATGGGAAATAGATGGGAAAACAGTGGAAACAGTTCAGACTTTATTTTTGGGGGCTCCAAAATCACTGCAGATGGTGATTGCAGCCATGAAATTAAAAGACGCTTTTTCCTTGGAAGGAAAGTTATGAGCAACCTAGGTACAATATTCAAAAGCAGAGACATTACTTTGCCAACAAAGGTCCAGCTAGTCAAGGCTATGGTTTTTCCTGTGGTAATGTATGGATGTGAGAGTTGGACTTTGAAGAAGGCTGAGCGCCGAAGAATTGATGCTTTTGAATTGTGGTGTTGGAGAAGACTCTTGAGAGTCCCTTGGACTGCAAGGAGATCCAACCAGTCCATTCTGAAGGAGATCAGCCCTGGGATTTCTTTGGAAGGAATGATGCTAAAGCTGAAACTCCAGTACTTTGGCCACCTCATGCGAAGAGTTGACTCATTGAAAAAGACTCTGATGCTGGGAGGATTGGGGGCAGGAGGAGAAGGGGACGATGGAGGATGAGATGGCTGGATGGCATCACTGACTCGATGGACATGAGTCTGAGTGAACTCCGGGAGTTGGTGATGGACAGGGAGGCCTGGCGTGCTGTGATTCATGGGGTCACAGAGTTGGACACGACTCAGCAACTGATCTGATCTGATCTACCTCTGCTATAAGAAGTTAAGTTCTTCCTCTGCTCCTTTGAGACACAAATCATTTTAATAGCCTCTTGCCTATTTTACCTCTCACAACTGTCTTTCTTAAGTACCTGACAACCATCCCTTGAAATGTTAGCATCAGTTCCCCTTTCCCATTTCAGTTCACTTCAGTTCAGTCACTCAGTCCTGATTGACTCTTTGCAACCCCATGGACTGCAGCACTTACAACCGCATGGACTGCAGCACACTGGGCCTCCCTGTCCATCATCAACTCCCAGAGTTCACTCAGACTCATGTCCATTGAGTCAGTGATGCCATTCAACCATCTCATCCTCTGTTGTCCCCTTCTCCTCCTGCCTTCAATCTTTCCCAGCATCAGGGTCTTTTCCAACAAGTCAGTTCTTCACATCAGGTGGCCAAAGTTTTGGTGCTTCAGCTTCAGCACCAGTCCTTCCAATGAACATTCAGGACTGATTTATTTTAGGATTTCTTTTAGGACTCTTAGGATTGATTTCTTGCAATTCAAGTGACTCTCAAGAGTCTTCTCCAACATCACAGTTCATGTTGAGGTTTGACAGAAAACAGCAAAATTCTGTAAAGCAATTATCCTTCAATAAAAGATAAATTAATTTTTTTTAAAAAGCATCAATTTTTTGATGCTCGGCTCTCTTTATGGTACAACTCTCACATCCGTACATGACTACTGGAAAAACTATTTAATACTTGGGCCAGGTGGGCAATAATATTTAGTCAGAAGACTCAGGCTAGTATGTGGATAGAAAAAAAAGCTGGACAGCAGGTTCATTATAAGACTTGCTCAACATTGATTTTGCATGGAAATGGAGAAGGAACTCTTCTCAATAAGAGGACCTTTAATTTGGACTAATTGAGGGACACCAGGAAGTTTTCCCAACTGAATAAATCTTCCCTTCTTGAAATGTCACTCTTAGCCCTTTATCCTTTTTACAAAGTACTTGTTGTCTCTGGATGCCCCCTAAAATTTCTCTTGTGCCTTCAACCACTGCCACCTCACAGGGGAAGCTGTGTGAGAATGGTATGTTTCATTTTCATGCTTTCATTCAGGCAGTAGTTACTGTTTAGCAGCTCATAGGAAGGAGACGGGGTCTCTAGGAGATGGTAGGAAGTAAAGACAGGGCAAATGGGAGACTCCAAAGTAGATTTTACCTGCCTCATAAATTAACAAAGATGAGTCATAGCAGAAACCTTATCTATTCTTCTCTTTAAAATTGTCTATTCTGCTTAGCTTTGAATCGCCCTTAGAACCTGATGAAAGATCACCCTTTGCCATTAGATATAATTGAGTACATACCTTGAAACTGTTGTGTCTGTGGACAGAATAAAATATAAATGTCAGTTGCTATGTAATACCTGGGAATATAGTCTACACTTTTTTATTTCTGAGAAATGCTATTGGTTTTTTGAAATTTATTATAAGACATTATGTTATTTCCCATCACTGTGTACAATAGCCAAGAAGTCTTTTTGGTTAAAATGCTTGATTGTATGACTTTAGCTAATCAATCTTACAAAGGCATGTTCTGAAACTGTCTCAAATAAAACATCCTAATAAAATTCTTTCCACTGATAAAATTTATAAAATTGAAACAACAATTCCAATGCAATAGTAGTTTGTGTACTGGCTCTTTGATCTCCAACACCTACAGATTTGTTTAAATCATCTTAATTTTTACACAAGACCTCAATGAGAACACCTATTATCATTTTCATTTTATAGGTAAGCAACTAAGATATACAAAAGGGTAATGACTTAACCAAGATTGAAGCTAGAAAATGGTAGGGATGGGTTTCAAACCAGAGAACCTGGCTTTAAAATCTCACTCTGGACTCTGTAGTATGTGTAGATTTTACAGATAAAAGAAGGCACATGTTTCTAAAAACTACTAGACATTCATAATCCAGATAATATATCTCTGAGATATCACCCCATGAATGTCCATTTCCACTCTGTATTATGGAAGTTTATGTGTTATAGAATTTTTCTCATTAAATATAAAATTTGGGGATTAGACAAACACTATCCATAGCCAAATCTGGATTTTTCCTGAATATTGATTACTAACAATCTTCTACTTTAGAAAACCAAATTTAAAAGGAGACAGATTTTTTTAATTTATTTTTTTATTGAAGGATAATTGCTTTACAGAATTTTGTTTTTTGTCAAACCTCAACATGAATCAGCCATAGGTGTGCCCTTTTGAACCTTCCTCCCTTCTCCAGCCCCATCCCACCCCTCTAGATTGAAACAGAACCCCTGTTTAAGTTTCCTGAGCCATACAGCAATTTCCCATTGGCTATCTATTTTGCATATGGTAATGTAAATTTCCATGTTACTCTTTCCATACATCTTACCCTCTCATCCCCTCTCCCAATGTCAATAAGTTTATTCTCTATGTCTGTTTCAAAAGGAGGCAGATTTTTAATGCAAAAAAGCAGTACACAATTATTTGATGGATGAAAATAAAGTCATTATTTGCTTAAAAATAGCCTTGAAAGTGAAAACTGAAAGTGAAGTCGCTCAGTCATGTCCAGCTCTTTGCAACCCTGTGGGCTGTAGCCTATCAGGCTCCTCCATCCATGGGATTCTCCAGGCAAGAATACTGGAGTGGGTTGCCATTTCCTTCTCCAGGAGATCTTCCCAACCCAAGGATTGAACCTGGGTTTCCCGCGTTGTAGGCAGACGCTTTCCCATCTAAGCCACCAAGGAAGTCCCAAAAATAGCCTTAGGTGCTAACAAAGAGCAAGGAACTATACTAGGTATTGAAATAAGGTGAAAAAATAACAAGTAAAAAGTACACTGCTATTTAGTATTGTTAGTGAACATCAGATTACTTGAAATACAAAGTATAATAAATCTGTCTAAAGCCTGACAATATCTAAAAATTATTGCTAAGGTTCTGTGATAAACTTAAGTTTAAAATATAGTAATCAAAATAAATTTCTTGCATGTCAAAGGACAGTTGTCTTTAAAACTCACTTTTGACTTTTTAATTACTATGACTAGTGTGTTTCTGCTTTTTTTTCAAGTGCATATGTAATACTGAAGAGTCATTCTTCAAGACTGATACTTAGAGTTGGAATGTGTCAAAAATTGAAAAAAAAAATAAATGAAAAGCATTAGAGCTGAAGAAAAATAAACAACAGCTTCAAATGTTGTAAACATAGGGATGTGCGAAATTCAGGGAAGCATCAATTACATCAGTAACAAAAGAAGAAATGTTGTTACAGTGGTGACCAATGAGTGACACTGACAGTTCTGCAAGAGAACCTATATATTAATGATGGTCTTTTTTGTCTTTGCAATGTGTTATTGATGGATTATTCACAGCCTTGATGCCAACTGATAAATTTGCTCTAATTCCAACCAACACTGAGGCAATGACAGCAATTGTTCTATAACTTTTTTTTAATTTATTTATTTTAATTGGGTGCTAATTACTTTACAATATTGTAGTGGTTTTTTTGTTCTATAACTTTCTATTTATGAACACTCCATTTCAATATTTTTTTAATATACAATTTTTTAGAAGTAGCACTTTACTTTTAGTATCAACCCATTAAGAAAAATACATGTTGGACAAAATTATGAATTCAATAATGCTTTTACATAAATGCATATTTTATTAATAAAATAAACATGCACTTTAATAATAGTACATATATGTGAGAGATATAGTATTTATTAAATCTACAACCTGAGCCTAAGTGGATTAATTACATCTTTGCAATAACAGCCTACTTCCGTCTTCAGGGTGTCTTGTTCCAAATACATCCAAGGCTCTGCAGCAATTTTGTATGCAGCTAGCCAAGAAGTTAATCTATTACTTGTATAAATAAATTAGATGTAGAAGAAAGGAGTGGTGCTGAGGTCATCACTGATATAGTTTGGTGCTAAATAACCAAGTGTTGTGTTTTTTTCGATCAAAAGACTTTTATGAAGAACTTCTAGGACAGTAGAAAAATAAACAATAAAGACTACATTTGAAGTGTATTCTTCATTCATAAATGTGAATAAGAGCTTAAAAACATCACTGGACAGTATTTATTTCTACAATCAGTTCATCCAATGATTACACTCTACAAAGTGCAAGTGAATACAACAGTATATTTATATATATTATTTAAGTCCCCCAGATTATTTTCCTTATTATATATGAATGTCACTGTCAGTTTACACTTGCAATTAACACACATTTCTATGAAGACAACATTATTGATTCACTATTGAAGGGACACAGCTTTGAGCTCTTCTCTGGAAAGAGTGAGAGGGACCTTAATGATGATCATTTGAAAGGTGACCAGTAGACCTGTTTGGTGATGTCATGTCTGAACTACATAGGTGTTCTGCCATGAAGACTCCGTATTCCCTTCATCCTCTTTTATCTTTATTTTTTTTTCCTCCTAAATACTGTCAGCTCTATTTGAAAGATATTAATGCATAAATGTGAACTAGCTTAACCTTGGAGAAGGAAATGGCGAGCCACTCCAGTGTTCTTGCCTGGAGAATCCCAGGGACAGGGGAGCCTGGTGGGCTGCCGTCTCTGGGGTCGCACAGAGTCGGACACGACTGAAGCGACTTAGCAGCAGCAGCTTAACCTTTGTATTTCACAAAGTTTTTTTTATAACACATATAACATACAAAGTTTATGTAACTCTAGTTATCTCTTCTTTTCATCTCATAAAACAAGTTTGTTATAAAATAGTCTGTGAAAATGAGTTATCTAAATAAAAATTTAAGGCTGTGATTCAAAGATTTAAGAAGACAAATCACCCTATTCTTGGTTTTTTCAAATTTTTCTCCATCTTAAACACTTGACATACATGTTTAATTAAAATGAATTAAAATTCATGTGAATAAGAAATGTTATCAGAGAAAACTAAAAATCTTCCTAGAGTCTATAGTACCGACTTGGGTACTTGCTATTTTGAAATAGTCCTTGTTTATATTTGGGTAATTCAGCTGTTATTATAATTCAGGTAATGTATATCTCCAAATACAGTCTCTAATACAAAGAATGAACTCAAAAGTGGAACAGAATGTTCATTTGAATTAGCATTTGGTGGCTCAAACAGTAAAGAATCTGCCTGCAATGTGGGAGACCTGGGTTCAGCCCCCAGGTTGGGAAGATCCCCTGGAGAAGGGCATGGCAACCCACTCCAATATTCTTGCCTGGAGAATCCCCTCAGACAGAGGAGCCTGGCGAGCCATAGGGTAGCAAAGAGTCAGACATGACTGAGTGACTAAGCACATCACATCTTATCCAGATTGTTAAAAAAAGCAGTACCATCTTTTTGTCTACATGCTCATTTGACTATAATAAATTATGTTCTCCAATAGTAAAATGTTCTGTAATCACGTAATTACTGTACATGTTTTCTGTGAACCCAGTGTCCATAAAACGGAGAGAAAGTATGACCAGGATTTAGAAAACAAAAATTCAATCTTTAATTCACTAGAAAATTTCCATTGCACCTTTTGCTTTTTCCCTTTTTCTAAAGTCCTTTTTAGATTAACAAGTTTCAAGAGTTTATAATCTTACATTAACTTTCAAATAAAATATACTTTAAAAAAGATTTTTTTGTTCCCCCAAATCTAACTTCAAGTTAGGTAGGATTTTTTTCAGCATCTATATATTTTGGACAACTTAACATTGGTAACAAGTATAAAAGAATCTACAAAGTTCAAATTATTTGAAGAAACAATGAGAAATTTCAGAGGAAAAAGTAGAGAATCAGAAAAGCATAAAAGAATATGAAATGAGAGACAACATTACTCATTTAACACTAAATTCTAAAATAAATGCCAATATTCTACACATGAACACAACAAAATTTTGGAACAACTAACTTTTAAATGTTAATATCCTTCTGGTTGGCAAATGATTACACTTGCCTCTCTAGATCCAAGTACTTAATTTTTCCCTTGTCCTTACTCCCATGTTAGTTTTTAAGTTCCTGAAGCAATCTTGTTAATCTATGTCTGCTTCCTCAGAAAATATATTAATTGTGGATGAATCAACTCTTAAGACTTGGCCACTTATGATAAGCTTTATTGCCTTCCGAAACCATGGATAAAAAAAAGCATAAATCAAGGGATTCATAGCCGAATTATAATAAACACACCACACTAAAATCTCATAAGCATAAGGAGGAGTTATAAAATTCATATAAGCATCGATCACAGCATCAATAACATATGGAAGCCAAGAGACCAGAAAAGCTGCCACGGCAATACCCAGTGTTTTAGCCGCTTTTCTCTCTCTCTTTGCTACTCTTTCCTTGTAACTCTCTGAGGAGCACTGAGCTTGGCTGGCTGTACTTTCTATCTTCCTGGCCTGATATTTAGCCACCAAAAATATCTTCCCATATATAAACACCATAACAACAGTGGGTATAAAGAATAGGAGAAAACAGAGTAGAACCCAATTTTGATTCAATGGAGCCTGGCAGCCTCCTACACAAGTGAGAGCAACTACGAGGTCCTCAATCCCTTCCTCATTGGCCCCCGTGTAAAAGATAGAAAAACTGTATGTGACAGAAAAGAACCAAGAGAGAACAATGCATATTCCTGAAACAGAGACCGTAAACTTGGTAGGATAGGCCAGAGGGTCAGTAACAGCAATATATCTATCGATCGAGATACAGCATAAATGAAATAAAGAAGCAAAACAGAAGGAAGTATCGAAACAAGTATGAAATTTACAGTAGCTGTCCCCAAAGTACCAGCAGCTCTCCACTGACCTCACTGTGCTGAAGGGCATCACAGTCACTCCCACCAAGAAGTCTGCACAGGCCAGAGATGCGATCAGAAAGTTAGTGGGAGTGTGCAGCTGTTTGAAGTGAAGAATAACAATAATGACCAGTAAGTTTCCAAACACGGCCAGCACAGCCCCCAAACCGAGGACTGCATATAGAATTGCCCGAGGACCTGGTGTGTAAGGGGTCTTAACGCAGGACCCGTTGATGTTCTGGTAGCAGAGTTCCACAGCTTCAGCTTGGGAGAAATTGTTCACCATTGCCGTCTTCTTTGAAAGAGTTTAGGGTTCTCCAATTCCCTATTTCAGCAATTTAAAACAAGAAAGAGATGGCAATTTTTAAAGCTTCTGGAAGAAAAAATTTCTGGTTAAAATAAATGAAAGTTAGTAACTTTTCTCCCATTTGGGGGAGAATATGAACTCTAACCTCTTGGTCTTTTCAAAAACTATTCCCAAGTTTTTGATATATTTAGATTGGGAATTTGTTGCAGAGAGTCATTAAAATACAGTCAGCATTCTTAGTCCAATGATACATTTTATATAATGTAATTAGCTAATGGTTAGAAAGTCCCTTTTTGTGTGTTACTTTACCTTTTGAAACCTTGTCTATAACCTCCTGAGCTGAGAGCTAATTAGGCTACCAAAAGCTGGATTTTATCCACTAAGTCATCTCCCCTGAGTAGTCCACCAGTAAGGATAAACTGTACTTCATTTTTTCAAGAAGGAAGAAGTAAATTACGTCTCCTTCAAATTATAGCCTCAAAAATCCCTATAGTATAGAGTGTAAAGACTAAGGAAATATTTACTCATAATAACTTGCTAAACTTATTTGGAGAGTGTATTTCCTCCACTGCTTATATTTTCAAATTTGTGGGGTTTTTTTGTTTTTTGTTTTTTTTGTATTCCTCCGTGGTTTGGACTGCTTGAGATGATTTGCAGAACTATTCTTCCCAAATTGATACTAATATATAATCAGTGTATAAGTATTTTTCTAGCTAACAACCAGTTTTCAGTTCAGTTCAGTTCAGTCGCTCAGTTGTGTCCGACTCTTTGGGACCCCATGAAGTACAGCACAAGGCCTCCCTGTCCATCACCAACTCCCGGAGTCCACCCAAACCCATGTCCATCAAGTTGGTGATGCCATCCAACCATCTCATCCTCTGTCATCCCCTTCTCCTCCTGCCCTCAATCACTCCCAGCATCAGTGTCTTTTCAAATGCGTCAGCTCTTCACATCAGGTGGCCAAAGTATTGGAGTTTCAGCTTCAGCATCAGTCCTTCCAATGAACAGCCAGGACTGATCTCCTTTAGAATGGACTGGTTGGATCTCCTTGGAGTCCAAGGGACTCTCAAGAGTCTTCTCCAACACCACAGTTCAAAAGCATCAATTCTTCTGCACTCAGCTTTCTTTATAGTCCAACTCTTAAATCCATACATGACCACTGGAAAAACCATAGCCTTGACTAGACAGACCTTTGTTGGCAAAGTACTCTGCTTTTTAGTAGGCTGTCTAGGTTGCTCATAACTTTCCTTCCAAGGAATAAGCGTCTTTTAATTTCATGGCTGCATTCACCATCTGCAGAGATTTTGGAGCCCCCAAAAATAAAGTCAGCCACTGTTTCCACTATTTCCCCATCTATTTGCTATGAACTGATGGGACTGGATGCCATGATCTTAGTTTTCTGAATGTTGAGCTTTAAGCCAACTTTTTCACTCTCCTCTTTCACTTTCATCAAAAGGCTCTTTAGTTCCTCTTCACTTTCTGCCATAAGGGTGGTGTCATCTGCATATCTGAGGTTATTGATATTTCTCCCAGCAATCTTGATTTCAGCTTGTGCTTCCTCCAGCCCAGCATTTCTCATGATGTGCTCTGCGTATAAGTTAAATAAGCAAGGTGACAATATACAGCCTTGATGCACTCCTTTCCTGATTTGGAACCAGTGTGTTGTTCCATGTCCAGTTCTAACTGTTGCTACCTAACCTGCATACAGGTTTCTCAAGAGGCAGGTCGGGTGGTCTGGTATGCCCATCTCTTTCAGTCTAAAATCAGTAAGATTGATTAAACTAAGAAATAACTCACCTAGCCCTTCACCTTTCATCCTTAAAAGAACAGAGGCCTATGTGACACCTGGAATGGTCTGGGCTAGGGTGGGGAGGTGGTTAGATTAGCTACCTCTCTAGTGGGAATGGATTTATTCAAAGGCATCCAAAATTCAAGGAGATACCAAGTTTGTTTCTCCCAGTGTTTGTTTTTATTTGATTGTTTCTATACTAAAGAATACAGTCTTCAGACACTTTACAGAAGTCACCAAACAATTTAGTTCAGTTCATTCTCTCAGTCATGCCCAACTCTTTCCAACCCTGTGGACTGCAGCATGCCAAGCTTCCCTGTCCATCACCAACTCCCAGAGCTTGCTCAAACTCATATCCGTTGAGTTGGTGATGCCATCCAGCCATCTCATCCTTTGTCATCCCCTACTCCTCCTGCCTTCAATCTTTCCCAGAATCAGGGTCTTTTCCAATGAGTCAGTTCTTTGCATCAGGTGGCCAAAGTTTTGGTGCTTCAGCTTCAGCATCAGTCCTTCCAATGAAGATTCAGGACTGATTTCCCTTAGGATGGACTGGTTGGATCTCCTTGCAGTCCAAGGGACTCTCAAGAGTCTTCTCCAACACCACAGTTCAAAAGCATCAACTCTTCGGCGCTCAGCCTTCTTTATGGTCCAACTTTCACATCCGTACATGACTACTGGAAAAGCCATAGCCTTAACTAGATGGGTATGTCCATAATGTCTCTGCTTTTTTAATATGCTATCTAGGTTGGTCATAGTTTTTCTTACAAGAAGCAAGTGTCTTTTAATTTCATAGCTGCAGTCACCATCTGCAGTGATTTAGGAGCCCAAGAAAATACAGTCTGTCCCTGCTTCCATTGTCTCCCCATCTATATGCCATGATTGATGGGACTAGATGCCATGATCTTCATTTTTTGAATGTTGAGTTTAAACCAGTTTTTCACTCTCCTCTTTCACTCTCATCGAGGCTCTTTAGTTCCTCTTTGCTTTCTGCCATAAGGATGGTGTCATCTGCGTATCTGAGGTTATTGATATTTCTCCCAGCAATCTTGATTCTAGCTCATGCTTCATCCAGTCCAGCATTTTGCAGGATGTACTCTGGATATAAGTTAAATAAGCAGGGTGACAATATACAGCCTTGATGTACTCCTTTCTCAATTTGGAACCAGTCCGTTGTTCCATGTCTGGTTCTAACTGTTGCTTCTTGACCTACATGCAGATTTCTCATGAGGCAGGTCAGGTGGTCTGGCATTCCCATCTCTTAAAGAATTTTCCACAGTTTATTGTGATCCACACAGACAAACGCTTCAGCATACTCAATGAAGTAGAAGTAGATGTTTTTCTTGAATTCTGTTTCTTTTTCTATTATCCAATGGATGTTGGTGATTTGATCTCTGGTTCCTCCGCCTTTTAGAAATCCAGCTTGAACATCTGGAAGTTCATGGGTCATGAACTGTTGAAGCCTAGCTTGGAGAATTTTGGGCATTACTTTGCTAGAGTGTGAGATGAGTGCAACTGTGCAGTAGTTTGAGAATTCTTTAACATTGCCTTTTTTGGGGATTGGAATGAAAACTGACCTTTTCCAGTCCTGTGGCCACTGCTGAGTTTTCCAAATTTGCTGGCCTATTGAGTGCAGCACTTGCACAGCATCATCTTTTAGGATTTGAAATAGCTCAGCTGGAATTCCATCACCTCTGCTACCCTTGTTCATAGTGATGCTTCCTAAGGCCCACTTTACCTCACACTCCAGGATGTCTGGCTCTAGGTGAGTGATCACACCGTCATGGTTATCTGGGTTATGAAGATCTTTTTTGTATAGTTCTTCCGTGTGTTCTTGCCATCTCGTTCTAATATCTTCTGCTTCTATTAGATCCATACCGTTTCTGTCCTTTATTGTGCCCATCTTTACATGAAATGTTCCCTTGGTATCTCTAATATTCTTGAAGAGATCTCTAGTCTTTCCCATTCTATTGTTTTCCTCTATTTCTTTGCATTGATCACTTTAGAAGGCTTTCTTATCTCTCCTTGCTATTCTTTGGAACTTTGCATTCAGATGGATGTATCTTTCCTTTTCCCCTTTGCCTTTAGCTTCTCTTCCTTTCTCAACTATTTGTAAGGCCTCCTCAGACAGCCATTTTGCCGTTTTTGCCTTTCTTCTTAGGGATGGTTTTGATCACCGTGTCCTGTACAGTGTTATGAACCTCCAGGCACAGTTTGTCAAGCACTCCATCAGATCGAATCCTTTGAATCTATTTCTCACATCCACTGTATAATCATAAGGTATTAGATTTATATCATACCTGAATGGCATAGTGGTTTTCCCTACTTTCTTCAGTTTCAGTCTGAATTTGGCAATAAGGAGTTCATGATCTGAGCCACAGTCAGCTCCTGGTCTTGCTTTTGCTGACTGTATAGAGCTTCTCCATCTTCAGTTGTAAAGGATATAATCAATTTGATTTCAGTATTGACCATCTGGTGATGTCCATGTGTAGAGTCATCTCTTATGTTGTTGAAAGAGGGTGTTTGCTATGACCAGTGCATTCTCCTGAAAAAACTCTGTTATCCTTTGCCGTGCTTCATTTTGTACTCCAAGGCCAAACTTGCCTGTTACTCCAAGTATCTCTTGACTTCCTACTTTTGCATTCTAGTCGCCTATGATGAAAAGGACATCTTTTCTTTTTTTTGGGGGGGTGGGGGTGGGCTGGGGGGATTAGTTCCAGAAGGTCTTGTAAGTCTTCATAGAACCATTCAACTTCAGCTTCTTCTGCATTCGTGGTTGGGACATAGACTTTAATCACTACCTTGAGAACCCCATGAAGAGCACCAAACAATAGTAACTATTTTTAACTTCATTTAACCATGAAAAGTTACAACCTTGAACCTGAATCTTAATTGAACTAGAGACTAGGTTGCTTACTTACTTTATTGCCATCATACCATCGGCTTTCCAGGTGGCTCAGTGGTAAAGAATCTGCCTGCCAGTGCAGGAGACACAGGAGATGTGGGTTCGATCCCTGGGTGTGGAAGACTCCCTTGAGAAGGAAATGGCAACCCACTCCAGTATTCTTCCCTGGAAAACTCCATGGACAGAGGAGCCTGGCATGATACAGTTCATGGGACCACAAAGAGTTGGACTGAGCGAATGAGCACCCACAGCACACGTATCTCATACCATAGATTTGGCCTCTGTTGAAAGTGCAGGCTCTTAAAAAAAGCTGGGTGAACACACTTGTGTATATGTGTATCTTTTATCTATATGTATATACTCTGTAGTTAATAAGCTTTGCTAATCTGTGAATTATAAATGTATGTGTGTGGTATGTGTGTATATACGTCTGTGGCATTTTCAGGCCTTACTAGTCCATGAGTTTTATATCAATTCATTTTTACTTTTATTTCTCAAGTTTATACTTATTTAAGCTCTGGCTTACTGGCATAAATCTAAGTCTCCTCCTTAGAACAGATCTCATAGTTACTCCTTGAATTCCCAAGGTAGGTGCATGCATGTACTCATAAGCCAGTTTACCCAATAAAATGACCATTTCACACTTCCATGTTTCCGTCTTCTGCAACATAATCGAGAAATCGTTTATTTAACAAAAGTATAAATTATGATGCTTGAAATCTAAATCCCTTAAATAGTAAAAGTATAAGGGATTGAGGCATCTTAACTCATTATTTCTTGGCAGGTCTTTCTTACTGATCTATTTCAAGGGTAATAATGTCTCCCTTCTTTGACACTTTCATTTTTCCCTGTACTCTGCTGCCCCTTAGTGGTCACGCTAGGCAATACTGGGCTGATCAAACGATTAAGTTAAAGCCCAGAAAGTAAGTGTTCAAAAACGTCACCACCCAATCCCCTCCCCAAAATAAGCTCCACACCAAACACTTTGAAAAGAGTCTCTGTGGTGACTCAGATGGTAAAGAATGCACCTGCAGTGCAGGAGACCCGGATTTGATCCCTGGGTTGGGAAGATCCCCTGGAGAAGGGAATGGCAATCTACCCCAGTATTCTTGCCTGGAGAATTTCAGGGACAGAGGAACCTGGCTGACTGCAGTCCATGGTGCTGCAAAGAATCAGACACAATACAGCAACTGAACGACAAACACTTTGAAAGCATGACAGCTAGAGACTACCCACTTTCTCCCTTCCAAGCTACTTCTCCATACAAACCAGTCAAAGAAAGATTTTTGAACTTGTCTTTGTGTTCAAAATCACATGAGGTGCTTAAGATTTCAGGCCTTGCACCCAGAAGTTCTAGGACTGTGGTGAAGTGTGCTTTTTTAAGTCATGCACCACAAATGATTCCGGCATTCCACAGAACATTTCTTGAGAAACACTGCCCCAGGGGAAGTAGCCCTAGTAGAAAGGAAAATGCTCTCAACTCAATCAGAAAAATCAGGTCCATTCTTTCCACTCACACTTGCTAAGCACTTTCTAGAGCCAGGCATCCATGTTTGGTGCTAAGAATGCAGATGAAAGTCACAACCCCTAACCTGCTCATGATCTGGTTTGGGAGAGGCCAAGTAAACAATTACAGAGCTCTGAGATAAGAACTCAGGAGAGAGGGAGGAGGAGCATTCCGGGGAACAAGGAGGGGGTGAAGGGAGGTCCCTAGGAGAGCCAGGCTGATGTTTTTATTGTAGAATGTTCTCCCGTCAGAGACTCTGAAATGAGTAAGGACAGACTGTATTGAAGTTCCTAATTTCTCATACCCTGAACCCATCTTCAAACTCTCTGGGTTTCAATTTGTTATAAGCAAAAGACAGATTATATACATGTCACTTTACACATGTGGTTTTGCATACATGTTTAGCTGTTTCTGGCACTTTTCACTTTTACTTGACAGTGTGCTTACAGTTTACACTAGTAACGGTGTTTCTGATAAATACAGTGACCCCAAGACGTTATTCACTGTCTCCAAACACCTCCCACCCAGTGTTTTACAATCCTATTTATGTATGTGATCCAGATGCCTTAGGAAGAACAGTTGGCTATTCTTTCAACTAAACCAAGGTCCTAACTGTTTTGTCATTAAGTTGTGTCCTACTCTTTTGTGACCCTGTGGACTGTAGCCCCCCAGGCTCTTCTGTCCATGGGGCTTCCAGGGCAAGAATACTGGAGTGAGTTGCCATTTCCTTCTCCAGGGGATCTTCCTGATCCAGGGATTGAATCTGCACCTCTTGCATGCATCTTGTGCATTGCAGGCAGATTCTTTACGACTGAGCCACCAGGGAAGCCCAAGGTCCTAATGGCTCATTGTATTTCATTATTAATTCATAATAATCTATCAAATAGAAATCTATAATGCATTTTTGTTTAATCTGATCATTGATCATGGCACTTCAGTGAATCCCAAGAAAGGTCCAAATGGAAAATAAAATGAGATAACATGAGATGAGGGGAGATGAGATGAACGGAGAGCAAAAGGCAAATGGTAGATAAACAAAGGAAAAGATGAAGCAAACAGAGAGAGAAGTGATTCCCCGTCCCCACTGCACATTTCAGTATCTCTTCCTCTTTCACACCCCAGCATCACAAAAACCCCCTCCTCCCGAGGTCTTTCCTGAAGCAAGGTCAACATCTATGCACACTGCTTTAATCCTGGCCGTGACTCCTACAGTAGCAAGAACTAACATGTACAGAGTACATACCCTGTGCTAGGTGCTCTCACAAATGTTTTACATTGTTAATTCATTTAATCATTAAAACAACTGTATGAGGTAATATGATTTCTACTTGACATGTGAAAATAGAAGTACACAAACTTTGAGTAACTTATGCAAATTTAGGGAAAATAGGTGGCAAAACTAGAATTTCAACAAACCTGTGTCTTTGTCCTTAACTTTTTCTGTAACTATCTGAAGACAGCTTTTTAGTCCCTTTCTCTACTTCTTTAATTCAGTGGCTTATGAAAAAATGAGGCATCGAAATTATATCAATGACTTCAACAAGGAAAAAAGAACTTGGAGGGGAAATGTTTTAGAAAGTTTTGAGAATACCCATTGAAGGTCATAACTAGGAATATTCAAAGCCATGGCTCAGCTGGATTATTTCCTAAACTGTAAACTAACTGAGTAACTGTTATAAGAATTTCTTCAATGTTTTTAACATGTACACTTTTTCTTTAGCAGTCTTTAATAATCTTCCATTCTAATTAACATGAGATTTTTTAAATTGAAATATAATTGTATAATGGTATAACTGACATATACCATTTCATTAGTTTTTAAGTGTGCAACATAATGATTTGATATAAGTAGTATAAGTATGTAGTACCTCACATACTCTGAGAATGTGAATAAGCTTTATAGGTTGCTAAATAAACTAGAATAAGTTTAGTTAGCAACCATCACCACACTTACTGAATAGCTACAATTATTTTACTGTGATGGGAACTTTTAAGGTCTGTTCTCTTAGGAACTTCCAAATATACATTACACTATTTTTAATTATAGTCACCATATTGTACATTACATTTCTAGGACTTTATTTTATAGTTGGAAGTTTGTACCATTTGACAGGTAAAAAAACTGAGGCACAGAAAAGGTAAGTGAGTTGCCCAAGATTTCACATCTGTGAGTGCTAGAGCTGGGGTTTGAACCCAGGCAGCCTGATTCCAAAGAGCACACTCTTAATCACCACATGGCATTCCATTGTCTTTATTAAAGCTACACTGTTGTCTGTGTGCAAATATCCTTAGGGAATTCCATTGACAGGTATTTATTTTGTTCCCAAATGCTTGACACTTAAAATCATATTGTGATATGTCATTTCAGCACACTTGTCCAGGCATTTCCTCAGTATAGATTTCTAAAGGTGTTGTTGATGGGCTGAAGAGTTAGTACATTGCATTTAAAAGTTTGCAGAAAGCCTGTGTCAATTTATAGAGCTGCCGCACTGTAAGAGAGTGTCCATTTCCCCATATATCCACCTGTTAGCACTATGTAGTATCATTCCTATATGCCCAGTCTCTCATGTGTGACAGTGTTGAGCCCTTTTTTACACAGGTAAGACTCATAGATGCCCTTCTTGTTTATGTATGACAAGGTGGGACAGACTAGATCAAATTCCCATTCTTAGCCTCATAAATGATTGACTGAACTTCTAGTCTCTACAAATCAATCAGAACAAAATGCTTGTTTTGTTCAAACATCAGTTAAGATTCCATCTTTCCCCCAGGTGCCTGAACTTTGGTCTATCCTCAGCCTTCCAACAAATGGCCAGCCCCTCCCTACAAATGGCCAGCCCCTCCCTAACAGCCTCTCCTGAGAAAGGACTGGCCTCAGGAGAAAACACTTTCTAATCTTGTCAGTCCCTTTCATTCCAAGTCCTAACAGCTTTCTTCTTAGCCTGGTTTCCTCCTCTCTAGTAAAGAAACGGCCTATTACCTAACTCCCAAGACCTTAGAGATCTTGTGATCTAAAGGCTCTCCTCACTGCAACAGCTCCTTTCTCTCCACTGCAATAACTTTCAAGGAAATTCCCTTTTCACTAAGTCCAGATTTGTTTTTTAACAGGTCAAAACAACAACCACAAAACAGCTTGCTTTATTTTGCTTTTCCTTTTGTACTTTTATTGGCTTTTCAACTATGATTATTGGCTATTTTGATTTCTTCTCCTGCAGTTTAAAAACTTTTCCAGATATGCTCAGTCCCAAGTAATTTCAGCCATTTGTTTCCAGGAGATCCAACCACCAGGGACAGTCCAACACAGCTGTGTCTCTCTGCCTCCCAACCATGCGTCTAGGTTTCTGCAGAGCTTCTAGTCTCTACATGCAAAGTTACTTAAATTTTGGTTTGCTGACTTAGCTTCCTGGGCAGGAATGTCTCTATCTTGGACTTAGGGATGCATCTCAACACTGCTAAGAGACGGGACCTCAATTATTCCCACTATAAAAAGAAATGGTGATCACATGACGTGATGGAGGTCTCAGCTAATGTCACAATGGCAATCATAGTGCCATACACAAATGTATCAAGTCAACATGTTGTACACCTTAAACTTACACATTATGTGTCAAACATAATTCAATTATCAAAAAAGCTTTAGTATATAAAATTTTGCCTTAGGCTCTCCTTTTGGGGAAGCTTGGACTAAGGCTCCTCTGTGAGTTTTCTATTCTGAGCTTTTGCTACTTTTTCTAGTGTGATGTCTTAGGTTGGTGTTTCTAGGTGCAGAAACTGAACTGGGGTACAAGAGAAGGTGAAAAGAAAGTGTAGAAGAGAAAAAGAATAAGGAAAGGAGGATGAGCCAGGGGAAAAGCTAGGAATGTGGTCTCAGCTAGAGACTAGCTTCAGTCCATCCCACAGGAGCACAGGTTGCACCAGAGAATCAGTTCTACCACAACTCCAGGAGTTCAGTTCAGTCAGTCATTGACTGAGTCTATGGGATCAGGGCATGCGAGCTTCTGAACGGAACAGCTCATCTTGAGTCAAGGGTAACTCTCCAGAGAAGGCAGTTGTGATTTGTTCTAAGCCAATACAGCCACTGTGGTTTGGTTCCAGTAGCAGTTAAAGGGAATTTGACTGGAGAATCAATAGCCTCCTCCATATGAGAGTTGTCTTTCTTAAAAGTAATGAGCCTGTGAACCATTTGTGCTAGACTTTGCACATATTTTCTGTTCATTTGTCATTCTCTTTAATTGTGTTCATGATTTTAATAAAGAAGTTATAAATTTTTCTGTGAAGATAATCAGCACCCCAAAATAGTGACTACTTTGGTGTAAAGAATATTTTAAGCTGGAAGCATTTGAGATCCAACAGATGCAAAGAAAGAAGAAGAAAAAGAAAGCTTTCTCAAAGCTTCTCTTATCTGTTTAAAAGTAGTAAATTCTGGGAAATTAGGCTGCTGTAAAATTCCACTTCAGGGCACATCTACTCCGAGAATGGGGAACTCAACTATGTGCATGCATGCTGTGTGTGCTGAGTCACTTCAGTAGTGTCCCACTCTGTTCGACCTTAGGGACTATATTATTATTGTTTAATCGTTAAGTCATGTCCGAGTCTTCTGTGACCCCATGGACTGTAGCCTGCCAGTCCTCTGCCATGGGATTTCCCAAGCAAAAATACTGGAGTTGCCATACGATTCTCCAGCAGATCTTCCCAACCCAGGGATTGAACCTGCATCTCTCATATCTCATGCATTGACAGGTGAGTTCTTTTCCCACTGAGCCAACTGGGAAGCTTTATGGGCTAGAAACCTACTCCAAGTCCCTTCCTAAAAGGAGTTTTAGTTTTAAGACCATTTATGCCTATGTAGTACTCTTGCCTGGAAAATCCCATGGATGGAGGAGCCTGGTAGGCTGCAGTCCCTGGGATCGCAGAGAGTCAGACACGACTGAGCAACTTCCCTTTCACTTTTCACTTTCATGCATTGGAGAAGGAAATGGCAACCCACTCCAGTGTTCTTGCCTGGAGAATCCCAGGGACAGCAGATCCTGGTGGGCTGCCGTCTACGAGGTCACACAGAGTCAGACACGACTGAAGTGACTTAGCAGCAGCAGCAGCATGCCTATGTAGAATCCCAGGGACAGGGGAGCCTGGTGGGCTGCCATCTATGGGGTCGCACAGAGTCGGACACAACTGAAGCGACTTAGCAACAGCAGCAGCAGCAGCAGCACCATGCCTATGTAGGGGCTTCCCTTGTGGCTCAGAGGTTAAAGTGTATGCCTGCAATGAGGGAGACCTGGGTTCCATCCCTGGGTCAGGAAGATCTCCAGGAGAAGGAAATGGCAACCCACTCCAGTATTCTTGCTTGGAGAATCCCATGGAGGGAGGAGCCTGGTAGGCTACAGTTTATGGGGTTGCAAAGAGTCAGAGATGACTGAGCTACTTCACTTTCACTTTCATGCCTATGTAGACAAATATTAACCCAAACTTTTCTACCACCAGTCTATTCTCCTAAAAACCTATTTGTCTTTCCTAAAGAAACCTGAGAAAGGTCAGTTTTCATTCCAATCCCAAAGAAAGGCAATGCCAAAGAATGCTCAAACTACCGCACAATTGCACTCATCTCACTCACTAGTAAAGTAATGCTCAAAATTCTCCAAGCCAGGCTTCAGCAGTACGTGAACTGTGAAAGTCCAGATGTTCAAGCTGGTTTTAGAACAGGCAGAGGAACCAGAGATCAAATTGCCAACGTCTGCTGGATCATCAAAAAAGCAAGAGAGTTCCAGGAAAACATCTATTTCTGCTTTATTGACTATGCCAAAGCTTTTGACTGTGTGGATCACAATAAACTGTGGAAAATTCTGAAAGAGATCGGAATACCAGACCACCTGACCTGCCTCTTGAGAAACCTATATGCAGGTCAGAAAGCAACAGTTAGAACTGGACATGGAACAACAGACTGGTTCCAAATAGGAAAAGGAGTACGTCAAGGCTGTATCTTGTCACCCTGCTTATTTAACTTTTATGCAGAGTATGTCATGAGAAACGCTGGGCTGGAAGAAGCACAAGCTGGAAACAAGACTGCCGGGAGAAATATCAATCATCTCAGATATGCAGATGACACCACCCTTAAGGCAGAAAGTGAAGAGGAACTCAAAAGCCTCTTGATGAAAGTGAAAGTGGAGAGTGAAAACGTTGGTTTAAAGCTCAACATTCAGAAAACTGAGATCATGGCATCTGGTCCCATCACTTCATGGGAAATAGATGGGGAAACAGTGGAAACAGTGTCAGACTTTATTTTGGGGGGCTCCAAAATCACTGCAGATGGTGACTGCAGCCATGAAATTAAAAGACGCTTACTCCTTGGAAGGAAAGTAATGACCATCCTAGATAGCATATTAAAAAGCAGAGACATTACTTTGTCAACAAAGGTCCATCTAGTCAAGGCTATGGGTTTTCCATTGGTCATGTATGGATGTGAGAGTTAGAGTGTGAAGAAAGCTCAGTGCCGAAGAATTGATGCTTTTGAACTGTGGTGTTGGAGAAGCCTTTTGAGAGTCCTTTGGATTGCAAGGAGATCCAACCAGTCCATCCTAAAGGAGATCAGTCCTGAGTGTTCATTGGAAGGACTGATGCTGAGGCTGAAACTCCAATACTTTGGCCACCTCATGCGAAGAGTTGACACATTGGAAAAGACCCTGATGCTGGGAGGGATTAGGGGCAGGAGGAGGAGGGGACGACCAAGAATGAAATGGCTGGATGGCATCACCAACTATATAGACATGAGTTTGGGTAAACTCCAGGAGTTGGTGATGGACAGGGAGGCCTGGAGTGCTGCGATTCATGGGGTCACAAAGAGTCGGACACGACTGAGCGACTGAACTAAACTGAACTGAAAGAAACCTATTTGTTTTTCTAAGAAGTTTTTTCTCCTCCTTACCTTTCCCCTGTGGAGTTAAGCATATAAACCTTTGTTTCTATCTTTGTTTGTTAACATGTAACAAACCGGTGACTTCCTCTGTTTGCCCCAGTATTCATGCAAACTAAACCTTTTGTCCTGTTAATCAGTCTTCTGTTAATTTAATTCACAAGGCCCAGCTGCTGAATCTAAAGTTTTAGTCTCTCTGTCCTGCCCAACTCATTGGGATCGCATGGATTGTAGCCCACCAGGCTCCTCTGTCTATGGAATTCTCCAGGCAAGAATACTGGAATGGGTAGCCATTCTCTTCTCCAGGGGATCTTCCTGACCCAGGTATTGAACCTCGGTCTCCTGCATCATAGGCAGATTCTTTATCAACTGAGCCACCAGGAAAGCCAAGAGAGGACAGAGAAAGTTTTTTCTCTACTGCTACATGTGTCATAAATACAAATCATCCCATTCTGCTTTCCTTGCCTTTTTCACCCCAAGATAAAAGCAGTCATTAAGGTATGTGGAATATAAAATAAACCATAAACTTAGATCTACTCAAAGAAATGAAGAGATTCAGGAATGGAATATATGAAGGTAAAATAAATGTTTTTTTCATTTTAAATTGCTCTAAAATATGGATGACCATATTAAAACCGTAAAATACATTATGTTTTTATAGCATATGTAAAAGTGAAATGTATGACAATAACAGCACAAGGAAAGAGAGGGAGGATTTAGGAAGACACTACTATAATGTCCTTGGAAATATTACTTGAAGGTAGGCTCAAAATAATTTTTTTCTCTTTCTTTTTTATTTTTTAAATTATGACAATATGATAACATATTTACAGGAGATTTGGAAAATACAGAAGAAAGTTACATATAGTTTCACTATATATTATAATTTTTTAAGTAGTTAAATTAATATTTTTAGTTGGAGTTTCAATATCAAACCCTCAAAAATTAATAGAATGAATAGACAGAAAAGTAGAAGGATAGTAGTAGACCTGAAAAGCACTACGAACCAATTCAATATAAATAAGATTTATACAATTTTCACACAAAAGTAGGATATAAATTCTATTCAATTTCCCATAGACTATAATCTAGGAGACACTGGAACATATCCAGGGACATAAAATAAGGTGCAAAAATTTCATGGTCTAAAGGTATTGAAATCATACAGAGTCTGTTCTCTTATCACTGTGGAATTATGTTAGAAATCAACATAAAAAGATATCTGAAAATAACCCACGTATTTTCAAGTACAATGTGACATTTATCAAGGCTCAAATTAATTTTAAAAATGGGACAAAATATTTCTAAGAGAAATATAAGTCAATAAAGGAAATAAAATTATTAAAAATTCTTAAACCCAGGGAAGAAAGAAAAAGGTGAACATAAAAAGAATAAAAGGAACAAATAAGCAATTAACAGGATGGTAGACTTTAATTAAAAGATATCATAGATTTAATTCAAACATACTTTAAATGTTAATGATCCATACATGTTGGTTAAGAAGACTTTGAAATAAAAAATACATTTATAACAGCATCCAAATGAATGAGTACATTACATATGACTTACAAAATATGTTCAGGATTTGTATACTGAAAGTGATAAAACACTTATTAAGAATAAAAGAAAAGCTATATAAATGTAAAGATGTACTGTGTTCATAAACTGAAAGTTTCGGTTTTGTTAAGGTGTTAATTCTCTTTAACTGAGAAAGCGTCCCTGGTGACTCAGATGGTAAAGAATCTGCTTGCAATGCAGAAAACCCGGGTTCGATCCCTGGGTCAGGAATATCTATCTCCTGGAGTAGGAGATGGCAACTGACTCCAGTATTCTTGCCTGGAGAATCCCACGGACAGAGGAGCCTGGCAGGCTACAGTCCACGGAATTGCAAAGAGCTGAACACGACTGAGCAACTAATTCTTTACTTTCACTTTCCTCTTCAACTGACTTTTGACAAGAGTGAGGTCTACTTAAGATTCACAACATGAGAGTTGCGAATTGAGTTTTAAATGGGGCAAAATGAGGACTGCTGACCGGGAGACAGCACCACAGATATCTCTGAGAGACTGCTCCAAAGAGGCAGGGGGAGAGGACAGTGTGTATATGATTTTGTTGAAAGGAGAGTACATGCAATCAGGCACATATTTTTCCAGAAGGCTTTTGCTAGTCTTATGACGCTTTCTGCTAGTCATGAGAAACAGTTATCACCATGAAGGATTTTAATGCTTTTCTAGATATGAGGAGCTACAAGAATTGGGCTCATAAAATCACCTCCTGAGAACATCTATCTGAAAACCTGTCCTGCCAGTTTTTCCCAAAGCACAGAATGCCTCATTTCTCCACTACCCTGAACTCCTTTCAGAGGGATGTTGAAGGTCAGCAGCTATAGCAGGACATGATTTAAGGTAGAGGCAAGTACCCATAGCACATGCCAATTTCTACCTGAGAGCGCAAAGGCAACTCAATGGAGAAAAAAGTCTTTTCTACAACTGATCCTGAAACAAGTAGACATTCATATTAAAAAAAAAAAGAAACCAAAACTTTGATATACACCTCATACAAAAATAAAAATTAATATGTATTGTAGATCTAAATGTAAAAGGTAAAACTATAAAACTTTAAGAAAACAATTTAGAAGAAAATCTGTGTAATTCTGGATTTGGTAATGAAAAGATTCAACAACAATAGCATGATTTATAGAAAGAAAAATTTGGCAAATTGGATGTTATAGAAAATAAAATTTTTTGCTCTGTGAAAGACACTGAAAAGAAAATAAAAAAGACAAGCTAAAAAAATAGGAGGAATATTTGCAAATGACACATTTGTTACAGCCCCAGAAAATATAAAGAACTCTTAAAACCCTACAATAGGGAGACAATCTAACAAAAAAAATGGGCAAACGATTTGAACAGATACGTCAGTAAAGAAGACATATAGATTTTAAATAAGCATATAAAAATGTTCAATATCATTAAGAAAATGAAATTAAAGCCACAGTGAGATGCCACTACACAGCTATTGGTTTGGTGGTTTAGTCGCTAAGTCATGTCTAACTCTTGTGATCCATGGGCTGTAGCTTGCCAGACTCTGTCCATGGGATTTCCCAGGCAAGAGTACTGGAGTGGGTTTCCATTTCCTTGTCCAGGGGATCTGGAGCTCCCCTAGGGAGCAAACCTGTATTTCCTGTATTGCAGGCAGATTCTTCACTGCTGAGCAACCAGGGAAGCCTATACATCTATTATAATAGAAAAAATTAAAAAAGAAAATCTAACAATATCAAAGGTTGACAAGGAATTAGAGCAAAAGAAATTCTCATTCATTGCTGGTGGGAATGCAAAATTATATGATCAATTTAGAAAACAATTTGGCAGTTTCTTATAAAATTAAACATATACAACCCAACAATTTCACTTCTAGATATTTACCTAAGTGAATTGAAAATGAGTACTTTTATCTAAACCTGCACACATATATAAGTTTTATTTGTAATTGCCCCAAATTGGAAACAACCAATAGGTGACAGAATAGTATTACATAATGACAATGGAATGCTACTTAGCCATAGAAAAGACCAAACTATTGATTCATACAATAGTGTGCCTGTATCTTAAAGGCATGCTGCTAAATGCCAGAAGGCAGACCCCTTCTATGATTCCTTCTCCCAACCTTACACAATCCCTCACCCCTGCCCAGTCCATGCACTTTTATTTCTAAGAAGTACATTTGAGGGCATGTGGCAGTTATGGTGATGACATGAAGCCTGAAGTAATGTTTCAGATTTGTGCTTCAAATATTCAGTGCTGGCTTTGAGAATAATGACATTGAGTGGAGTGGAGGTACAGATGCCAGTGGATTGGGACACAGACCATGAGAGACAGAGATAAGAGGCCACATATTGACAATATTTAGGAGGTAAAATTAGAAATGAACATACCACTTGTCATGCTGTCAGCTGTAATTGTCCATGTAAGATTTCTGTGGGATGTCTATTAGCTCTACATGTAAAAGTGAGAGCAAAATCTGCTCTGTGCTTGGCATTTAACTAGGCACAGGGTGGTCTTAGAAAACAAAGAGACTGCAAAGGAAGGTGAGGGGTGCCTAAAAACAAGGCACAATGTAACAAACTTGTTTATTAGATATTAATTTCAGCTGCCTCTTAATCTAGGACAGATTTCTTAAAACAGCTGGGGTTTTCCCACTAATAATCAAAACCAAACTTTCACAAAAACTCATGTACCTCTCATTTATCAATAAAATCCTTGTCTTGCTGTATTTTTCTTTTTGTGTCTTTTATTTCTCTAGCTGTCCCACAAGATCATATGGTAGTCCTTTAAAAAAATTTTAGCTCAGGGACTGTCATGTGAATGGACAATTATCTCCTTCTGTTCACTAGAACTACTATTCTAAACACTGGAGATACACCGGTGAAGAGTTCCCTAGCCTACATGGCAAAGGTTATTTAGGTAGTATTTATAATAAGGACACTAGCGTGCAGATAGCAATTCCCACTCAAAAACTTATTTCTGATTGCCCTTCAAAATCTTTCCAAGACCCAAATCCCCAAACTTGCTAGACTTGAAAAATCCAGGTCACAAGCCTTCAAACAGTTTAGTTCAGTCACTCAGTCTTGTCCAACTCTTTGAGACCCCATGAAACACAGCACACCAGGCCCCTCTGTCAGCACATCACCAACCCCCGGAATTCACTCAAACTCATGTCCATAGAGTCGGTGATGCCATCCAGCCATCTCATCCTCTTTTGTTCCCTTCTCCTCCTGCCCCTAATCCCTCCCAGCATCAGGGTCTTTTCCAATGAGTCAACTCTTCACATGAGGCGGCCAAAATATTGGAGTTTCAGCTTCAGCATCAGTCCTTCCAAGAACACCCAGGACTGATCTCCTTTAGAATGGACTGGTTGGATCTCCTTGCAATCCAAGGGACCCTCAAGAGTCTTCTCCAACACCACAGTTCAAAAGCATCAATTCTTCGGAGTTCAGCTTTCTTCACAGTCCAACTCTCATATCCATACATGACCAATGGAAGAACCATAGCCTTGACTAGATGGACCTTTGTTGGCAAAGTAATATCTCTGCTTTTGAATATGCTATCTAGGTTGGTCATAACTTTCCTTCCAAGGAGTAAGCATCTTTTAATTTCATGGCTGCAATCATCATCTGTAGTGATTTTGGAGCCAAAAAAATAAGGTCTGACACTGTTTCCACTGTTTCCCCATCCATTTCCCATGAAGTGATGGAACCAGATGCCATGATCTTGGTTTTCTGAATGTTGAGCTTTAAACCAACTTTTTCACTCTCCTCTTTCACCTTCATCAAGAGGCTTTTTAGTTCCTCTTCACTTTCTGCCATAAGGGTGGTGTCATCTGCATATCTGAGGTGATTGGTATTTCTCCCAGCAGTCTTGATTCCAGCTTGTGCTTCTTCCAGCCAAGCGTTTCTCATGATGTACTCTGCATAAAAGTTAAATAAGCAGGGTGACAAGATACAGCCTTGACATACTCCTTTTCTTTATTGGAAACAGTCTGTTTCATGTTCAGTTCTAACTGTTGCTTCCTGACCTGCATATAGGTTTCTCAAGAGGCAGGTCAGGTCATCTGGTATTCCTATATCTTTCAGGATTTTCCACAGTTTATTGTGATCCACAGAGTCAAAGGCTTTGGCATAGTCAATAAAGCAGAAATAGATGTTTTTCTGGAACTCTCTTGCTTTTTCCATGATCCAGCAGATGTTAGCAATTTGATCTCTGGTTCCTCTGCCTTTTCTAAAAGCAGCTTGAACATCTGGAAGTTCACGGTTCACGTACTGCTGAAGCCTGGCTTGGAGAATTTTGAGCCTTACTTTACTACCATGTGACATGAGTGCAATTGTGCGGTAGTTTGAGCATTCTTTGGCATTGCCTTTCTTTGGGATTGGAATGAAAACTGACCTTTTCCAGTCCTGTGGCCACCGCTGAGTTTTCCAAATTTGCTGGCATATTGAGTGCAGCACTTTCACATCATCGTTTTTCAGGATTTGAAATAGCTCAACTGGCATTCCATCACCTCCACTAGCTTTGTTCATAGAGATGTTTCCTAAGGGCCACTTGACTTCATATTCCAGGATGCCTGGCTCTAGGTGAGTGATCACACCATCATGATTATCTGGGCCATGAAGCTCTTTTTTGTACAGTTCTTCTGTGTATTCTTGCCACCTCTTCTTAATATCTTCTGCTTCTGTTATGTCCATACCATTTCTGTCCTTTATTGAGCCCATCTTTGCATGAAATGTTCCCTTGGTATCTCTAGTTTTCTTGAAGAGATCTCTAGTCTTTCCCATTCTGTTGTTTTCCTCTATTTCTTTGTGCTGATCACTGAGGAAGGCTTTCTTATCTCTTCTTGCTATTCTTTGGAACTCTGCATTCAAATGGGTATATCTTTCCTTTTCTCCTTTGCTTTTCACTTCTCTTCTTTTCACAGCTATTTGTAAGGCTGCCTCAGACAGCCATTTTGCTTTTTTGCATTTCGTTTTCTTGGGAATGGTGTTGATCCCTGTCTCCCGTACAATGTTACAAACCTCCATCCATAGTTGACCAGGCACTGTCGATCAGATCTAGTCCCTTAAATCTATTTCTCACTTCCACTGTAGAATCATAAGGGATTTGAATTAGGTCATATCTGAATGGTCTAGTGATTTTCCCTGCTGCTGCTGCTGCTGTTCAGCCGCTTCAGTCATGTCCAACTCTTAGCGATCTCAGACTCCTCTGTCCATGGGATTTTCCAGGCAAGAGTACTGGAGTGGGATGCCATTGCTTTCTCTGGAGGAGGGGCGGCCATGAGGAGATACCCCTCGTCCAAGGTAAGGAGCAGTGGCTGCGCTTTGCTGGAGCAGCCATGAAGAGATATCCCACATCCAAAGTAAGAGAAACCCAAGTAAGATGGTAGGTGTTGCGAGAGGGCATCAGAGGGCAAACACATTGAAACCATAATCACAGAAAACTAGCCAATCTGATCACACAGACCACAGCCTTGTCTAACTCAATGAAAGCAAGCCATGCCATGTGGGGCCACCCAGGACGGGCGGGTCATGGTGGTGAGGTCTGACAGAATGTGGTCCACTGGAGAAGGGAATGGCAAACCACTTCAGTATTCTTGCCTTGAGAACCCCATGAACAGTATGAAAAGGTAAAATGATAGGATACTGAAAGAGGAACTCCCCGGGTGGATAGGGGCCCAATATGCTACTGGAGATCAGTGGAGAAATAACTCCAGAAAGAAAGAAGGGATGGAGCCAAAGCAAAAACAATACCCAGTTGTGGATGTGACTGGTAATAGAAGCAAGGTCCGATGCTGTAAAGAGCAATATTGCATAGGAACCTGGAATGTCAGGTCCATGGATCAAGGCAAATTGGAAGTGGTCAAACAGGAGATGGAAGAGCGAATGTCGACATTCTAGGAATCAATGAACTAAAATGGACTGGAATGGGTGAATTTAACTCAGATGACCATTATATCTACTTCTGCAGGCAGGAATCCCTTAGAAGAAATGGAGTAGCCATCATGGTAAACAAATGAGTCCAAAATGCAGGACTTGGATGCAATCTCAAAAATGACAGAATGATCTCTGTTCATTTCCAAGGCAAACCATTCAATATCACGGTAATCCAAGACTGTGCCCCAACCAGTAGCACTGAAGAAGCTGAAGTTGAATGGTTCTTTGACTTTTCACTTTCATGCATTGGAGGAGGAAATGGCAACCCACTCCAGTGTTCTTGCCTGGGGAATCCCAGGGACAGAGGAGCCTGGTGGGTTGCTGTCTATGGGGTCGCACAGAGTCGGACACAACTGAAGTGACTTAGCAGCAGCAGCAGCATGAAGACCTACAAGACGTTTCAGAACAAACACCCCAAAAAGATGTCCTTTTCATTATAGGAGACTGGAATGCAAAAGTAGAAAGTCAAGAAACACCTGGAGTAACAGGCAAATTTGGCCTTGGAGTACAGAATGAAGCAGGGCAAAGACTAATAGAGTTTTGCCAAGAGACTGCACTGGTCATAACAAACACCCTCTTACAACAACACAAGAGAAGACTCTACACATGGACATCACCAGATGGTCAACACCAAAAGCAGATTGATTATATTCTTTGCAGCCAAAGATGGAGAAGTTCTATACAGTCAACAAAAACAAGACCAGGAGCTGACTGTGGCTCAGACCATGAACTCCTTATTGCCAAATTCAGACTTAAAATGAAGAAAGTAGGGAAACCACTAGACCATTAAGGTATGACCTAAATCAAGTTCCTTATGATTATACAGTGGAAATGAGAAATAGATTTAAGGGAATAGATCTGATAGACAGAGTGCCTGATAAACTATGGACGGAGGTTCATGACATTGTACAGGAGACAGGGATCAAGACCATCTCCATGGAAAAGAAATGCAAAAAAGCAAAATGGCTGTCTGGGGAGGCCTTACAAATAGCTGTGAAAAGAAGAGAAGTGAAGAGCAAAAGAGAAAAATAAAGATATAAGCATCTGAAAGCAGAGTTCCAAAGAATAGCAAGAAGAGATAAGAAAGCCTTCCTCAGTGATCAGCACAAAGAAATAGAGGAAAACAACAGAATGGGAAAGACTAGAGATCTCTTCAAGAAAACTAGAGATACCAAGGGAACATTTCATGCAAAGATGGGCTCAATAAAGGACAGAAATGGTATGGACATAACAGAAGCAGAAGATATTAAGAAGAGGTGGCAAGAATACACAGGATAACTGTACAAAAAAGAGCTTCATGGCCCAGATAATCATGATGGTGTGATCACTCACCTACAGCCAGATATCCTGGAATGTGAAAAGAAGTGGGCCTTAGAAAGCATCACTGCGAACAAGCTAGTGGAGGTGATGGAATGCCAGTTGAGCTATTTCAAATCCTGAAAAACGATGATGTAACAGTGCTGCACTCAATATGCCAGCAAATTTGCAAAACTCAGCAGTGGCCACAGGACTGGAAAAGGTCAGTTTTCATTCCAATCCCAAAGAAAGGCAATGCCAAAGAATGCTCAAACTACCACACAATTGTACTCATGTCACATGGTAGTAAAGTAAGGCTCAAAATTCTCCAAGCCAGGCTTCAGCAGTACGTGAACCGTGAACTTCCAGATGTTCAAGCTGCTTTTAGAAAAGGCAGAGGAACCAGAGATCAAATTGCCAACATCTGCTGGATCATGGAAAAAACAAAAGAGTTCCAGAAAACATCTATTTCTGCTTTATTGACTATGCCAAAGCCTTTGACTACGTGGATCACAATAAACTGTGGAAAATTCTTCAAAAGATGGGAATACCAGACCACCTGACCTGCCTCTTGAGAAACCTGTATGCAGGTCAGGAAGCAACAGTTAGAACTGGACATGGAACAACAGACTGGTTCCAAATAGGAAAAGGAGTATGTCAGGGCTGTATATTGTCACCCTGCTTATTTAACTTTTATGCAGAGTACATCATGAGAAACGCTTGGCTGGAAGAAGCACAAGCTGGAATCAAGACTGCTGGGAGAAATACCAATCACCTCAGATATGCAGATGACACCACCCTTATGGCAGAAAGTGAAGAGGAACTAAAAAGCCTCTTGATGAAGGTGAAAGAGGAGAGTGAAAAAGTTGGTTTAAAGCTCAACATTCAGAAAACCAAGATCATGGCATCTGGTTCCATCACTTCATGGGAAATGGGTGGGGAAACAGTGGAAACAGTGTCAGACCTTATTTTTTTGGCTCCAAAATCACTACAGATGATGATTGCAGCCATGAAATTAAAAGACGCTTACTCCTTGGAAGGAAAGTTATGACCAACCTAGATAGCATATTCAAAAGCAGAGATATTACTTTGCCAACAAAGGTCCGTCTAGTCAAGGCTATGGTTCTTCCATTGGTCATGTATGGATGTGAGAGTTGGACTGTGAAGTAAGCTGAGCACTGAGGAATTGATGCTTTTGAACTGTGGTGTTGGAGAAGACTCTTGAGGGCCCCTTGGACTGCAAGGAGATCCAACCAGTCCATTCTAAAGGAGATCAGTCCTGGGTGTTCTTTGGAAGGACTGATGCTAAAACTGAAGCTCCAATACTTTGGCCACCTCATGGGAAGAGTTGACTCATTGGAGAAGACCCTGATGCTGGGAGGGATTGGGGGCAGGAGGAGAAGGGGATGACAGAGGATGAGATGGCTGGATGGCATCACCGACTTGATGGACAAGAGCTTGAGTGAACTCTGGGTGTTGGTGATGGACAGGGAGGCCTGGCATGCTCGATTCATGGGGTTGCAAAGAGTCGGAAACAATTGAGCTACTGAACTGAACTGAACTGAACTTCAATATAAGTCTGTTTTGGCAATAAGAAATTCATGATCTACACCACAGTCAGCTCCCAGACTTTTTGCTGACTGTCTAGAGCTTCTCCATCTTTGGCTGTAAAGAACATAATCAATCTGATTTCGGTGTTGATCATCTGGTGACGTCCATATGTAGAGTCCTCTCGTGATGTTGGAAGAGGGTGTTTGCTATGACCAGTGCATTCTCTTGGCAAAACTCTATTAGGTAGGTGGATTCTTTACCACTGCGCCATCTGGGAAGCTCCTCTCACTATTTCTCTTTATTTTCCCCCATTCTGCAAAGTCGTCTTCATACGATGGAATTATGAGTACATCACACCTTTGCTTTCATACTTTAACTCCTATTAGGTATTCATGTAACATGATATGCAGGTTTTCATTATGTAAATTCCATTTGACTTTCTAGTCTCATGCCCCTCCATTCCACCCACTTTGCTTTATCTAATTAAAGTCATAAGACATCCCTGAGAGTTTACACTTGCCTATGATTTTATGTTTTATGTGTTCTTCCTTTTGAGTGGAATGTCCTTTCCCATCTTGTCTCCCCAGTAAACTCTTACACATTTTTCAAGATTCTAGTAACTCTTCCTTTTTTGGAATGGTCCCTGTCTCGGTAAGTGATCCTCATCTCTGGGCTCCCTTGGTGCTGTGTACAAATCTTTATCACAGCATCTCTTGCAGTGTTCTGGGAAAGATCTCACTCCTTGAGGGAAAATACTGTATCCTCCTCATTTTGAGATCTGCAGTGCCTCACACAGCACCTAGCACAGGGCAGAGCATCAGTGAGTATTTGCTGAATGAAATAAAGGAAGAAATCAAGATGCTGAATTAGGTTACCTGGACCTGTGCTTCTCATAATTATTTGTGTAATTTTGATGATGCTTCTTTGGGTTTCAGATTTTTTTCATCTGTCAAATGGGGAAATAGAGCTAGCTTTTCTGTTAGGCTTTCTCCAGCTTTAATACTCGATGGCTGAAATTATCATCTATTACAAAGGCTGAAATACATATTTTATTTGATTACAGAATGTTTTATAAAAAGGTTAAGAATACTGGGAAAAAAATTTCGCAAAAAATCAGAATTTCCACTATATCTCAACAAAGCTGATAATTTGATTATATTGGGCCAATGTTCCTAAAAGTCCGCAATCGGCTCTAGCTGAATCATGCTGCCCCTTTTGATGCGGGTGTGTGCGTTTTGTCTGACAATCCTGCCCATCTTTTTCTAACAGAGTGAAAGTATAAGTTGCTGCCTATTGTCACACTTACACCACAGTATTCTTCAGGAAAAATGAGAACTAGAAAATATTTCTTAGGGACTTTCCTGGTGGTCCAGCGGTTGAGAATCTGCCTTTCATTGCAGGGGATGTGGGCTTGATCCCTGCTTAGGGAACTAGGATCCCACATGCATGGGGCAACCAGAGAAAGCCTGAGTGGTGCAACAAAGATGCAGCATAACCAAAAATTTAAAAAAAAAATAAAATATTTCTTGTTCCCATTTCTCTATTTAAAGGAGAAAAATGAAAAATAAATAGAGAGCCTCTTATATTTCTTATCCTTGAGTGACCTCTCACTTAAGTACATTTGTATGCATAATTACAAACAACCTAAAATTTGCTCCTAAAGTGAAAGTGAAACTATTAGTCCCTCAGTCATGTCCAGCTCCCTGTATTCCATAGACTGTAGCCTGCCAGGCTCTTCTGTCCTTGAAATTCTCAAGACAAGAATACAGGAGTAGGTTGCCGTTTCCTTCTCCAAAAATTTGTTTGGGTGGTACCAATTCAAAGTATTCTGGCTTTAGATTTATTTTCCACTTTAGTTTATCTGGATTTTGATGTCCTGATGATCCTTTCAGAAAATACTGTTGCCTTAATAAAGACAAATATGTGCTTTGTGCTCAGTTGGGTCCAACTCTTTGTAGCCCCATGGACTGTAGCCCACCATGCTCCTCTGTTCATGGAATCTTCCAGGCAAGAATACTGGAGTGGGTTGCCACTTTCTATTCCAGGGGATCTTGCCAACCCAGGGATCGAACCTGCGTCTCTTGTGTCTCCTACATTGGCGGGCAGATTCTTTACTACTACAGCGCCTGAGAAGCCCCAGTAAAGACCTCATTAATTAATTTGGTATTTCTTTCACCTGAAGCAACTGATGCTTTTTATCTAACGATTACTTTATATTTGAATATTTATCATAAGAACATTCTCTGTTCACTTCAAATCCTGGGAAAACTACATCCTGCCTTTCAAGGGTGCTATGAAAACTTGTCTAAGAGAGCACAAGGAAATTACTCTTCGTTTATTCCTTCATTGTTCCTGTTAGAACTGCAAGAACTGCATATTTATACGTTTGCATTTTTTTAATGGACTTGCGAATACGGTCTACTGTAGAGTTAAGTGTTGGGAAACAAGGTAAGGCATGAGTTGATGATACGGCCTGAAGTCTAGGGAGGCCGAAATCACCAGATAAAGAAAACAGCAGCTCTCCATTCCCTCTTTTTGTTTTTTACACGCAAACTAGGGCGTTCGCCATCCGCACTTCAGACCTCAAAGAACACCTCCTGTGTACTGTGTGATTTTGCAGAAACCCCTGTTCCTTAGCTTAGAACCAGAGTGGGCGGGGAAGGCCGCTGTCACTCAACTCCACTGGCCAATGAGAGGGGAGAAAGCCCCGCCTCCTTCCCTGGGTGGTATAGCGGGCATGCGCAATGGGCGTTCCAGCGCCACCACCCATCAGCTGAGAATCGTAGCTGGGGGCTCAGGGGCCCTTGGGTCCCCGCGGCCAAAGAAGGAGAAGGAAGCCGAGGAGGTCGGGGTAAGAGGAGCCTCGGGAGGGGGTGTCTCTGGCGGGGCGCCCCGAAAGCGCGTGTCCCCGTGGCTGCCGCGCCACCTTGTTTTTTGTGCGCGTTGTCAGGTGGCCGCTGCCCCTGCGCTTTGCGGCAGGCTCTCGGGAGTCGGAGGGCCGGCGCTAACCCTGTCCCGAGATCTCGCTGCTCCCCACGCCCCGCCGGCTGGCGCGGGTGCGCCGCCCGATCAGGCGGGTCCCGCCGGCCCTGCCAGCCCGGGCCGCCCAGCGCCGGCTGCGCTCTAGCCTCGCCTCCGCCCCCGGCCGCCCCGGCCGCGCTCGCTCAGGCGCACCGGCGGGCTGCGCGCTCCGGGGCGGGGCTGATGCCGTAGCCGCTCTGGCCCAGCTCTGGAATTCTGCTTCTGCCTCGGGCTGGACACCAGTTGACCTCTTCCTCTTTTTAACGCACAGATTTAGAAAACGCGCTTTAAAGTTCTCCTCTCGAATACAGAACAACTGAAGACATATATTTCTGTAGTAAAGGAGCCGTCTGTTTATTCGAAGGCTCATCGTGGTTGGTTTTCGGTTTGGCAAGGAGTTTGACATGCAGCCTTTCTTTGATCTTTTCAGTGCAGGAAAGTGTTAGTCGCTCTTTCGTGTCCGACTCTTGTGCGACCCCACGAACTCTAGCCCGTCAGGCTCCTCTGTCCGTGGAATTTTCCAGGCAGGAATACTGAAGTGGGTTGCCATTCCCTTCTCCAGGGGATCTGCCCGACCCAGGGATCGAACCCACGTCTCCTGCATTGTAGGCAGATTCTTTACCATCTGAGTACCTGCCCTTAATTGGCTTGCAGAAAGCCCTTTGCAGGTACAGAAAATATACCAGGATGCCTCCCTACCCCGCCCCTCTTGTTTTTTAGGTTGTTACTTTCCTTAAATTCAGACAAAAGAAAAAAATGCCCTTCCAGTCATATGCTGTGTATTTTTTTCCCTCTCAAGTTTCTTACATTTGCTTGGCTCTTGTAGACACATGCTAAATTTTGTTTAATTCAGATCAACATATTCTGACCATAATTATATATCATTAAAGCTTGCACAGCATCTGGAAGAAAAGAAAATGGTTATGAAATGCTGTGCTGTTCAGTGATATTGGAGTGAACGTTTCTTCAGGAGTTGTCCTGATCACCGCCCCCACCCGCCCAGGGCAGAGACTTACAGTAGTGTTAAACTGTGTGTTGTGATGTGGACAGGCCTCTGCTTTGCAGGCTGCTTTGAGAAGTTTGTCCCAGACTTTTGACTGGTTAAGAATTATGCTTTAGTTCAGATTTTCTGAAGAAGTTAACATGATACCATGTTAACTCAGTAACATGTACATTTTTCTTCAGATATCTTACTTCTGCTGTTCCTGATCTCAAAATCAGTCTGAATTTTGATTATGATCTCAAACTTCAGCCAGGGGCTGCTGGTTAAAAAATGAATCGTATAGAACACCTGCAGTAAGTCTGAGTAAAGTTTGCTGTAATTCCATTAAATTTGAAAGCTTAGTGCATGAAAGAGTGAAAAATAATTCTTGGTATTGTGGACCAAACCGAGTTGTATGATAATTTAACGGATGGAGGAGCTGAGCTAACAAATGCAGTTCGTGCAGCTTATGTTGACAGTGCTCATGCTTGTAGTAGAGTGATGACCCTCACATCTGTGGAACATCTCCTCTGGCCCCAGCACTTGTGAATTCCACAAGACTGGCAGACTTGCCTCTCTCATCTCCATATTCTGGAGGTAGGAATAGACAATAAATGATGTACTGACTAGATCATTTTAAATGATGTTTAGCACTGTGATGCAGTAGGTTAAATCAGCAGAGTGGCAGAATGGTGACTTCGCACTTCAGATCACAGTAACTGTAGAATACTTCTCCAGCCATGTGACGCGACTTTCTGGGAGAAAAAGAGCAAGTCACCGAGGGAGGAGGTGGGGGCCATGGGATGAGCCCTCCAGGGAGAGGAAATACCGTGGAGCAGTGGCCCAAGTCAGCGATAAGCCTGGGACATCCTGGATCTGAAAGAAAGCCCTTGAGTTCACTGTCTTGGCAGTGGTTATATTAACCCTCAGACTGGGTATGTGTTCTTAGGAAATAGGTACATTTATTTTACAAATATTTATTAAGCATTTATTATATATACAGATACTTAAAGTAGAGCAGTCTATGCAGTAGACCAAAAAAAAAAAAAAAAAACCACCAAAAACAAACAAAATAAACCTGCCCTTCTGGGAGCTTATTTTTGGAACACAGGTTGGAGGAAAGTACTGCTGATGTCACTGTTAAGAAAGTGAAGCTGACTATAAACTATTTCTATTGCTTTATCCACACTGAATTTACAGAGCATGACCTTTATGTTAATGGGAATTTTAAGAATTCTGCACTGCATCCTGTAGTAACTAGGAATAATGTTTGATGCTCAAGATTCCTTTTAAAAATCCCCTTTGTTCTTTTATTTGTGCTCTTTAGAAACAGTCTTAAGATTCTCAGTACAAATATTGCACTTTGATCCTCTCTTCCCATCTTTCCCTTTGTAATGTTTATATATCCTCATACAATGCTAATTTTTGAGATGTTTGGTGAACACTGTTCAGCAGAACTTTGCTGAAATGGAAATGTTCCATCTGTGAGCTGTCCAAGCCAGTGGCCACACATGTGCGAACACTTGATAGTGCTAGTTTAGATAATGAGGTACAGTTATTCTGAGCCGTAAAACTAGGAATTCTGAATGGCCTTTCAGAAGTATACAGCGTGAGTTCTTTGGTGCATTTTAGCTCTGGGCTACGTGCTGGATGGAGAGTGAACATGCAAAGCAGACCTCAGAATAACTTGGTTGATGTAGCCTGTGTGCAAAGATCATACACTTTTAAATCAGTTTATAGTTACCTGTGTATGTATTTCTATGTATTTTATAATATAGTTGGTTGTTTGGATCCTTTATTTCTCATAGCTCATCATCAGGAGAGCCAATCACTGTTGTCTTTTAGATATCACTATGAGCTTTGGCCACCTCATGTGAAGAGTTGACTCATTGGAAAAGACTCTGATGCTAGGAGGGGTTGAGGGCAGGAGGAGAAGGGGACGACAGAGGATGAGATGGCTGCATGGCATCACTGACTCGATGGATGTGAATCTGAGTGAACTCCGGGAGTTGGTGATGGACAGGGAGGCCTGGCGTGCTGCAATTCATGGGGTTGCAAAGAGTCAAACACGACTGAGCAACTGAACTGAACTGAACTGAACTGATGAGCAGATGAGCAGAATAAGAGAAGATAAGGAAGCTATGCAGCCGTGTTACCTTGATTCATCATGAAGTCACCCCAGGCCTATTTCCCCATCTTCCTTGAGTTTAGCCAGATTTCATACAGGGTCTGCAGAAAGGTGGTAAATTTGGTGTTTCTGAATTGAGTGGGCTCACCTGTCCTTAATTTTGTTGTACAGGGCAGCAACAACATGGTTTTGTGTTTTAAAAATATAGTAGGCTTTAAGATTTAGTTTCAAATTTTAGTTCTTTTCTTACATTAAGTGTGTTGCTTATTCTCATTATGCCTCAGTTTCTTCGTGTAAAAAATCATAATTATTGTCGTACCTATCTCCGTAGGCTTGATGGAAGAATCAACTGAGAAAATAAACATGGAAGTCCTAAACACAATGCTTAGAAAATAATGTTAGCGATAATCTTGTTGAGTTTTTCCTTCCCTTCCATCGATCACAGTTTCTTTTCATTCTTACCTCAGCACTGAGCCAAGAGCCTCAGCACTGCGCCCTTCCTCTGAGGAAATGCAACCAGTCCAGCAGTGGCGGCCCTTTTGGATGAATGACGCTTAGTTGTCTCACCAGCAGAGCTTCCTCAAATGCAGCCGCTTAAGTAAAGGGATGAGGAACACTGGTAGTTTGTAGCTATTTGGTTGATTCTCTAAAGAGCAGAAAAGGAGACCATAAAAGAAAACAGTGGGAAGGCTTATCCTAGGCTTATTGAGTCTTGAGGGTTAAGGTTAATGCTACCATGAAGTGGCAGTCCATGGGACTCAGTGATCATACTCCCCACTCTGGGGGAGAAAGCGGGCCTCAGCTAATCCTGTGGTCAGGTGGTCCTGAGGCAGGGAAGGTGGTTATGATCTGTTGATGTTGCTCCTGCAGATGCAAGAGCGGAGCTTTCCTTTCTTCTGTGTGGAGTAGGAAAGCTCTTGGTCCCTGGATGTGCATTATCTCATTTGGATCCTGGCCGCAGGCCCAAATGTTAAGTGTCTTCCTCAAAGTAGAGACTTCCCATTTTTGCCAGTGCCACTGGCAGCTGAAAGGCAGTTAGTGAGTTCCTGCAGCTTCAAAGACATAGAGACACTACAGAGAGTGAAGAGTGTGACTTGGAGACGTGGATGTGAGACTCATTTGTTTGTGTGTGGACGGAAGAGCACCCCCAAGAGAGTACATAAAGAAGAAAGAGGAACATGTTCTCATCAAGTGTGTTTGTGTAGGCCGTGAGCCTAGTTGATAGAGGGAAAGGAGAAAGAAGGATATCAGTGAGCCAGGAGGACATTGCCCCTGTCTGTACAGTAAAATATTATTTGGCAGTGAACAGGGAGGGAGAAGGCAATGGTAACCCACTCCAATGTTCTTGGCTCGAGAATCCCAGGGACAGGGGAGCCTGGTGGGCTGCAGTCTGTGGGGTAGCACAGAATCTGACACAACTGAAGCAACTTAACAACAGCAGCAGCAGTGAACAGGAGGGAAGAATCGATACATGCTGCAACATGAATGGGCCTTGAAAACATGCTGAGAAAAAGAAATCAGTCACAAAAAGAACACATTGTATGTTTCCTTTAATATGAAATGTACAGAACTGGCAAGCCTGTAAAGACATAAAATAGATGAGTGGTGGCCTGCAGCTTAGGAACTTGTTCAGAAATGGGGAGTCACTGCTAATGGGTATCAGCTTTATTTGCGGGGTAAGGAAATGTTCTAGCAGTGATGTCGTGGTTGCACAACTTTTTATTATGAGTGTTTAAAGACACCATTGGATAGTGCACTTTAAATGGGTGAGTGTATGCTCTGTGAATTGTATCTAAGTAAAGCTGTTGTGCTCAGTTTCATCCAGCTCTTTGGACTGCAGTCCACTAGGCACCTCTGTTCATCGCATTCAGGCAAGAATACTGGAGTGGGTTACCATTTCCTTCTCCAGGTAATCTTCCTGACCCAGGGATTAAACCCGCATTTCCTGTGTCTCTTGCATTGGCAGGTAGAATCTTTACTCACTGAACCATCAGGAAAGCCCTTTTCAACCCCCAAGTTCTTATTGGGGGAAAAAAGATGCAAATTTTAAAGATCTAGTTGGTGTTTTGTAGGCAACTTGGGATAGTGTTGATCTCGCTGAATCCCAGATCCAGTGTAGGTTGGGTCCTCAGCTCTTCAGGTGGCTGCAAGCCCAAGTCCAAGGCTACCTGGGAGTAATCTTATTCCTGCTGCCCTGCTGCAGTGGTTCTACTGTTTGAGTAGAAGTTTGATTTACCCTTTTGTGAAATTGGTTTTGGGTCTCTTTCAATTACTTAGTGAAGTCCAAAGGGCTCAGAATAGAGAAACTGGACCTGTCAATCAGGGAGAGAGAATGGAGAGCATCTAAAACCTCCCAGGGATTCAAGGGTGGCCTCGACACAGCAGAGCACAAGCATGGCCCCAGTACTATTTTTTCTGTCACAGCCGTTCCACTGTTGTACTTCCTACCAGCACCAACCATTAGATCAAAGACACATATTTCCTTGTGGTCTCTTCCCTCCTGATTACCAGAAATCTCCAGTGGGTTCTTCTTGCAACATATTCAAACCAAACCTAGCATCCAGAGCCCACCCTCTTCTGTGACATCAGTTTTATGGGGCAGCAGGGACAGGTAGCAGAGCAGGCAATGGCACCCCACTCCAGTACTCTTGCCTGGAAAATCCCATGGACGGAGTGTCCATGGGGTCACCAAGAGACACGACTGAGCGACTTCACTTTCACTTTTCACTTTCATGCATTGGAGAAGGAAATGGCAACCCACTCTAGTGCTCTTGCTTGGAGAATCCCAGGGACGGGGGAGCCTGGTGGGCTGCCGTCTGTGGGATCACACAGTCAGATATGACTGAAGCGACTTAGCAGCAGCAGCAGCAAGGACAGGTAGTGTTAGAATCAGAACCCTGGAATTGAATCCCACCTCTGCCTACTGGGTCGTTTGGGGTACCTTTCCAGTTACTTAATCTTCATATGCCACAGTTTGCTCATTGGTAAAGCCAGGTTTATTTGTCACTACCTAAAGGGGAGAACTTGAAAATTAAATTAGACAGTCTATGTGAAATGCTTTTCATTTCACAGATGTGCAGTAAATGTTAGGCCATTGCACCTTTTCTTTCTCTGAGTCATCTCCTGCTTACCCGACCATGACGCATCTGATCCAGGGTTGACCGTAGATTTCCCCTTCCTTTGGTAACTGACACACTGCCTTCATACTGTCCACGGGATCTAGGTCTGTCTGCCTCAGCTTCATGTCTTTGCCTTTGTTGTTTTTCATATAGTCATACTCAGGTATCCAAGTCTTACACCTGAGTTTCATAAATTCTTTTTAGAGAAGAGTGATAGTCATGTTTCCTTTTCCCTATCCCTATCACTTTTGCCCAGCACATGACTTTCTACTGATCAACCCACCCACCAGCAGAGATAGGATTCAGTTCCAGGATTCTGGTTCTAAAGCTGCCCATCCTTGCTGCCCCCTAAAACTAATGTCACAGAAGAGGGCAGGCTTGTATTGCTTTCATTGTTTTATATTATTAACTTTATCATTCTTGTAAATGGCAGACTTGATTTGAGCATTCTTTGGTATTGCCTTTCTTTGGAATTGGAATGAAAACTGGCCTTTTCCAGTCCTGTGGCCACTGCTGAGTTTTCCAAATTTGCTGGCATATTGAGTGCAGCACTTTCACAGCATCATCTTTTAGAATGTGATGCTTTTTGAGGCCCACTTGACTTCACATTCCAGGACGTCTGGCTCTAGGTGAGTGATCACACCATCATGATTATCTGGGTCGTGAAGATCTTTTCTGTATAGTTCTTCTGTGTATTCTTACCATCTTCATTCCAATTCCAAAGAAAGGCAGTGCCAAAGAATGCTCAAACTACTGCACAATTGTACTCATCTCACACGCTAATCCTGGAGAAGGGATAGGCTACCCACTCCAGTATTCTCGCTTGGAGAATTCCATGGACTGTATAGCCTATGGGGTCGCAAAGAGTCGGACACAACTGAGCAACTTTCACTTCACTCACACACTAGTAAAATAATGCTCAAAATTCTCCAAGCTAGGCTTCAACAGTACGTGAACCGTGAACTTCAGATGTTCAAGCTGGACTTAAAAAGGCAGAGGAACCAGATATCAAATTGCCAACATCCACTGGATCATCGAAAAAGCAAGAGAGTTCCAGAAAAATGTCTACTTCTGCTTTATTGACTATACCAAAGCCTTTGACTGTGTGGATCACAACAAACTGTGGAAAATTGTGAAAGTGATGGGAATACCAGACCACCTGACCTGCCTCTTGAGAAACCTGTATACAGGTCAGGAAGCAACAGTTAGAACTGGACATGGAACAACAGAGTGGTTCCAAATAGGAAAAGGAGTACGTCAAGGCTGTATATTGTCACCCTGCTTATTTAGCCTAAATTCTGAGTACATCATGAGAAGCGCTGGGCTGGATGAAGCACAAGCTGGAATCAAGATTGCTGGGAGAAATATAAATCACCTCAGATATGCAGATGACACCACTTTTATGGCAGAAAGCAAAGAAGAACTAAAGAGCCTCTTGAAAAAGTGAAAGAGGAGAGTGAAAAAGTTGGCTCTAAACTCAACATTCAGAAAACTAAGATCATGGCATCTGGTCCCATCACTTCATGGGAAATAGATGGGGAAACAGTGGAAACAGTGAGAGACTTTATTTTTCTGGGCTCCCAAATCACTGCAGATGGTGACTGCAGCCATGAATTAAAAGATGCTTGCTCCTTGGAACAAAAATTATGACCAACCTAGACAGCATATTAAAAAGCAGAGATATTACTTTGCCAGCAAAGCTTTGTCTAGTCAAAGCTATGGTTTTTCCAGTAGTCATGTATGGATATGAGAGTTGGACTATAACGAAAGCTGAGCACCGAAAAATTGATGCTTTTGAACTGTGGTGTTGGAGAAGACTCTTAAGAATCCTCTGGACAGCAAGGAGATCCAACCAGTCCATCCTAAAAGAAATCAGACCTGACTATTCATTGGAAGGACTGATGCTGAAGCTGAAACTCCAATATTAGGGCCACGTGATGGGAAGAACTGACTCATTTGAAAAGACCCTGATGCTGGGAAAGATTGAAGGTGGGAGGAGAAGGGGACGACAGAGGATGAGATGGTTGGATGGCATCACCATCTCAACAGACATGAGTCTGAGTAAACTCCAGGAGTTGGTGATGGACAGGGAGGCCTGGCCTGCTGCAGTCCATGGGGTTGCGAAGAGTCGGACACAACTGAGCGACTGAACTGAACTGGTTCAAGCAGATGCTTTCTCTTGATTGTTTTGTTTGCTTGTTCGCAGCTCCCCAGGGCCTAATGTAATGTAGGCTGTGTAGCAGAGTCAGTTAGCATGCTGACTGCCTGCACCTTTACAGTGTTCTGAGCATACTCCATGAAAAGATAGTTCAGGAGTAGTTGAAATTCTTTGCTGTGCATAGTCCTATCCACAGGGACACTCCTTTTTATCCTTTTCCCCTAACTATGACTGATGTGTGGTATGAACTGAAGAAGAACAGATCTTCATTTTACCTGCTTCCGGTGGCAGTTGCCCCACTTAGCTTCCTGTTCTAAGATACTGGCTTCCACAGCAGAATTCTCCTTACTCTTTCAGGGGAATGTGCGTGTGATGGGCCTTTTACAGGGTTTATTTCCTTTTTTCTTAACTTTTTGGCTCTGCTCTTTCAAATTGAACCTTTTTTCCCATTAAAATCAGAGACCCATTAGTGAGCTGTTCCTGTGTTAAGTTAAATGAGATAAAATGAAATTTCTGGGGAAAGCCTGAAATGGGTGTGCCATATAATTCATAATTGAATTCCTCTTCTCTGCCAGGAATTATTTTAAATGTTGGAGAAAGAAACATAAATAGTATGTGGACCCTGGCCTATAGTTGCTCACAGTTTAGTTAAGAAGGAAATATACAAATGGTTAAAATGATACACAGAAAAGGCACTTGCTAAGTCATCCTTTGCGAGATCAAAGATGTTTCCAAAGGGAATGAACAATTTGAACCTTATTTTCTTTAACATGTTTAATTCAGTTCTGTCCTATAAAATCCATTTTTAAGAATATCAACATGTGAGTTTTACTCTTCGAAGAGTTCCTTTGCTAAATTTCAACCCTGTTAGGTACATCAAATTTGTAAAATGTATCTGAAACTCCAGTACTTTGGCCACCTCATGCGAAGAGTTGACTCATTGGAAAAGACTCTGATGCTGGGAGGGATTGGGGGCAGGAAGAAAAGGGGACGACAGAGGATGAGATGGCTGGATGGCATCACCGACTCGATGGACGTGAGTTTGAGTGAACTCTGGGAGTTGGTGATGGACAGGGAGGCCTGGCGTGCGGCGATTCATGGGGTCACAAAGAGTCGGACATGACTGAGCAACTGAACTGAACTGAAGGAGTAACTTTAAAATAGGTATAACTATGTGACTTTTCTTTTATGTTATTTAGGTGACTGCTGAGAAAACTGCACTGCTCACCAACAGCTGATGAAATTAGCGAACAAGCAAAGCAACCATGTCTTACACTCCAGGTGTTGGTGGTGACCCCGCCCAGTTGGCCCAGCGTATCTCTTCCAACATCCAGAAGATAACACAATGCTGTGAGTTGAGTTTTAAATTGACTTCACTATTTGTTGTCAGTTCTTCATGAGAACTTGGTGGAGATTCAGAAATGGACAACTAGTGTTCCTCCAAGAAGAGATTCTCTTTAGAATGAATGTAAGAAATAATTACTTTAGAAGAGATAACACTTAACTGCATTTTTCTGTAGTGTGTTAGGCAGCTAATAAATGTTCATTAATGAAAGATTTACAGATGTAGATACCAAGGTTTGCTTTAAAACTATGTGATTCTAGATGAGATCTGATGAAATCTCATAGCTTTGGAACTTGAAAGCACTTTCAAATTTTAGGAACTTTTGTTTATTAAAAATAAAATCTGACTGGATATGATTTAGGTTAATTTTGTCAGGGTAAATGTGTAGTATATTATTAAGGACAGGGATGAACTAAAGCGGGGGTATTGTTATCTCCTGAGGCAGATGTAGAAGATAACTCGATTCCCCACAAATTATCCTTTGCTGTACTTGTCAAAGACGGAATACTAGAAAACTAGTTTAATGTGGCATATTGTTAGGAATTATTACTTCTCAGAGTATATATAATAATTTTTTTTTAAAAAATCACAGATCTGATCTATAGGTTTATTTGACTTTTTGTTTCTGAATCACAGCTAATCCTATACCTGGATCATTCTAGTCATTTTGCAATCAGTATTTTGGTCGTCCAGACTTACCTAAACTCTTTCAGGATATATTAACCTACATAGTTGTATTTTCAGCCTACTTCATTAAGGCTACTCTGTTTGCCAGAGTGCTGACACACTGGAACATCTGAAATGTTTTCAGATGACCAACTGTGTTTCTGTAATCATTAACTTCCCAACAGTTATTACTCTACCTGAAAGATTGAAGTGAGATATTACTGTGTTTTGGAGTCAAAGGGAGTAAATTAGATTACAGATGATTCTAAAAAAGTGCTGCTATGCTCAGCAGTGTAAGGTAACTCATATTCCGATTTGGAGTAACTCTAGTTTTCTTTGGCTGTTCTTGGAGGAGCAAGGAAGGGAATGGCGTGGAGGTCCCACCTTATCCCCGAGAGTCCGTAGGATCGGTGCACTGACGGTTGTTCCAGTTTGTCCAGGGGCACCAGTGTTGGCTCCACCTTGCTCTTCTGGCTGCAGATCTGTTCTCGTAGTTAACTAAAAGGGCCTCTCCTTTCTGTGGCTCCCTGGCTGCTGATTAGAAATAATGCTAGTCTGCCTCAGGCTACCTGTGGGAAGATAAAGAGAGTTTATAATTTTAATTTGCATATGTGGAAAATCAGGACCTTTATCCAAGAAGGGAGGCCAGGAGGTCTTTTTCCATAGGATAGGATTGGTATCTTATGTTGGGAAAGCTAAATGGCGTCAGGAATTCTGGGAAGAAGATGGGAATGACTGTAGTGCCCAGAGATTACAGAAGCAGTGTGCACTTAGTGGTATGAAGGATGCATGGATGGGAAATGGTGTGTGAGCTTGAACTGGAAGGAAGATAGAGTTAACTTCAGTTAGGTCAAGCTCCCTCAGAAAGAGATCGGTTTATGAGGTAAATTGGACCAGAGTTGCATACTCATGGCATGGTTGATAGCTAAATATGTGACTACATTGTGGTTTGGGGCAGTCTTGGAGTATGTGGAAGGGTGAAGAGAAGACCTGAAACTCTTGTTTTTAATAGCCTTGTGAAGAGTCGTTAAAGAGACTGGGACTGTTCAACTCTGGGAAGGTACAGTCACCACCTTCAGATGTTTGAAGCACTATCTTGTCTGAAACACAAGGAATATACCTGCTTGATCATAGAGTTCTCCACAGATGAACAGAGCCACAGTAGTTAGTCTTCAGCTTACGAAGGAGTAAGGGCATTTGAGCAATCCTAGTTGTTTAGAGATAGAATTGTCTACCTCAGAAGCAGTGCAGTTCTGAGCAGCATATCGTGGTAAGATATTTCTCAGGTCTGTTACTCAGAGTTTTAGATACCTGAATAATGGTTCAGACTGAGTGACTTTAAAGTTTTGATATTAAGTCTTTATTCATTCAGCAAATAATTTATTGAGCCCCAACTGCTTGCTCGTCACTGTTTAAGACCCTAGGTATCCAGCAGTAAACAAGATCCAAACGGTCCTGTTCTGTAGTTTCCAGTGTGAGGAGAAACCAGTGGTTTTTTTTTTTTGTTTTTTTTTTTTTAATTAATGAGCAACTTAATTTCCCATGAAGGAAAAAAAATAATGAGAGTGATGTGAGAGCAGGTGATTAGGGAGAAGCTGCCTTAGCTTAGAGAATCCTCTGAATGCAGAAGAGGAGGGGCTGATAGTGAGAAGATACTGGGGAAGAGCAATTAGTTGGAAGCCTGCTAACAGCTGGAAAACTACTAACAGCTGGTAGTTTTAAAAAGCAGTCCAGAGCTTAGGGTGTTCAGAAAACAGGAAAAAAAGAAAAATCCAGTGTGGCTGATGCACAGCACTTGAGGCAAGAGTGGCAAGAGACAGAACTGGGAGAGGAGGCCAGTCAGGTCACCTAGAGCTGTGGAGGCCATGTGAGGCCTTGTGGAGCTTAGATTTTAGTCCAAGAGGCAGGGAAGAGACACAATCAGATCTGCACGTTGGGAAGATTACTTTGGCTACTGCTTAGTAAACAGACTTTGAGGAAATAGAAAGAGGACACCCTGGCTATGGCAGGGTTTTGAAGAGAGAGGTGTTGCCTTGCCCCAGAGTGGTAGCTGTGGAGGTGGCGAGAAGTGCTGGATGTACTGTGGAGGCACAGCCAGCAGGACTTGTAATGCTTGGGGTGGGGTGGGGGCGAGAGGGAGAGAGGAGATCTGGGTGATGCCATGGTTTTTGCATTGAGCAGCCAAGTGGATGGTGGTGAGTATGTACTAAGATGGGAAGAACAACGGTTCAGGAGATGTGGGAGAATTTTGTTTTGGCCAAGTAAATTTTGAGGTGTCTTTTAAACATCTAAATGGAGGTGTCAAACATCTAGTTTAGATATATGAGTTTGGAGACCAGAGTGGCATCAGAATACAAATGATATTTTAAACTATAAATCTAAAATAATCACATAGAAGGGAGTAGAATTCAGAGGGCTGGAGCATTAAAAAAAAAATGTAGATGTTGGGAAAGCAAGGAGAAAACAGCATAGTCAGGGAAGGAATGACCATTAAGGTAAGAAGAAAATCAATCTCTGCTGGGGAAATTAAAAAGAGTGTTTTAAGGATGGGTGAGGCATCATGTGTCTAATGTTGCCAAGACATCGAATAAGATGAAAACAGAGTATTGAATCTGGCAAACTAGTGACTTTGAAAGAATAAATCCCTGGATATATTCCAGGGATGAAAAGCTGGTTCAGCCTCCGCAGATCAGACCATGTGATGCATACAGTGCATTAACAAAATGAAGGATAAAAATCATATGATCGTTTCAGTAAATAGAGAAAAAACATTTGACGGAATTTAACATCCATTTATGATAAACTCTCAACAAAAATGGGTATGGAGGGAACTTACTTCAACATAGTAACATCCATAGTAACAAGCCTGCAGCTAACATCATACTCAATGGTGAAAAGCTAAAAAGCTTTTCCTCCAAGATCAGGAACAAGCATAAGGATACCCATTATTGCCATTTTCATTCAAAAGTATTGGAAATCCTGGACAGAGCATTAGGCAAGAAAAATAAATAGAAGACTTCCAAATTGGAAAGGAAGAAGTAAAACTCACTATTTGCAGATGACATGATAAATATATATAGAAAACCCTGAAGACTCCATCAAAAAACTAGTATGACTAATAAAATATAGAACTAATATAAACAAATTTAGTGATGTTGCAGGTTATAAAATCAATACTCAAAATCCGTTGTGTTTCTATACACTAAAAACAAATTATCAGAAAGAGAAATTAAGAAAATCCCATTTACAATTGTATCAGAAGGGAATAAATTTAACCAGGGATATATATTGAAAAATACCAGACATTAAGAAAAGAAATTGAAGGAGACACATGTAAATGGAGAGCTATTCCATGCTTATGGATAAGAACACTTAATATTATGTCCATATTATCCAATTTAATCTACAAATTCAGTGTAATCCCTATCAAAATTACGATGGTATTTTTCATAGAATAAACAATCTTAACATTTATATTGCAAAACATCCTGAATAACCAAAACAATCTTGGGGAAAAAAAAAAAAAGCTGGAGTAATCACACTCTCTGATTTCAAACTATTACAGAGCTATAGCAATTAAAACAGTATGGTATTGGTATTAAAAACAGACACATAGGTCAATGAAAAAGAATGGAGGGTCCAGAAATAAACCCATGTATATATTATCAATTAATTTACAATAAAGCCAAAAATATACAGTACAAAAAGGAGTCTCTTCAATAAATTGTGTTGGGAAAACTGGACAGACACATGGAAGAGAATGAAACAGGACCACCAGCTTACACTAATACGCAAAAATTAACTCAGAATGGTATAGACTTGAACATAAGGCCTGAACTACATAACTCCTAGAAGAAAACATAGGTGGTGAGCTCCTTCATATAGGTCTCAGCAATGATTTTTTAAATTTGACAACAAAAGTGAAACCTACAAAAGCAAACATATGTGGGACTATATCAAACTAAACCACATAGCAAAGGAAACCAAAAAGACAAGAAATAACAGGTGTTGATGAGGATGTGGAGAAAAGGGAACCCTTATGCACTGTCTGTGGGAATGTAAATTGGTGCTACCACTATGGAAAACTGTATTGGAGGTTCCTCAAAAAATGAAAAGTAGAGTTACCACTGTGCTGTTGTGTTAGTCATTCAGTCATACCTAATGCTTTGTGACCTCATGGGCTGTAGCCTGCCAGGCTCCTCTGTCTATGGCATTCTCCAGGCAATAATATTGGAGTGGGTTGCCATTTCCTCCTCCACGGGATCTTCCCAACCCAGAGATCAAACCCTAGCCTCCCATATTGCAGGCAGATTCTTTACCGTTTGATCCGCCAGGGATTCCCATATGATCCAGCAGTTCTACATTTGGGTTTTTATCCAAAGAAAACAGAAATGCTAGCTTGAAAGTGTGTCTCACTCCCATGTTCATTACAGCTTTATTTACAATAGCCAAGGTATGGAAGCAACCTGTGTCCATTGATGGCTGAATGGATAAAGATGATGTGGTGGATAGATAGATATACACAGTGGAACATTATTCAGCCATTAAAAAAAACCCGAAATCTTGCCATTTGTGACCACATGGATAGACCTCAAGTGCACTGTATTAGGTCAGAGAAGGGGGCAATTACTGTATGATCTTTATTGCATGTGAAATTAAAAAAAAAAAAAAAACTCAAACCAAACAACCCCTAAACTTCTGCATATGGAGAATAGATTGGTGGTTGTCAGGGGTGAGGGGTGGAAGAAATCAGTCAAGGGGGTCAAAAGGTAAAAAAAAAAAAATATATATATATATATATATATTTAACTAAAAAGAAGATGGTTCACAGATTTGGAAAATTCAAAAAAAAAAAAAAAAGAAAGGCAGTGTACTATCCATGTTCCTTGTGTAGATGGAGAAAAGGAGGCAAAAGGACTGACCTGTTCCACTTAAAGGGACTTCCCAGCACCCTCTCACCTCTGTGTATATTATTGACCAGAACTGAGAGTCACATGGCTACTGCCAGGAAGGCCGAAAGCATCTTTTAGCTGGATTGCAGTGCACTCACTAAAAATGGGGATTGCTCCATTTGAGAGAAAAGGGATAAATAAATCAATTATTTAGGAGGCAACTAGTAGATCCTACCATAGAAATACAAAGATGATCAAAGAAAAGGTGCATTTTTTTCCTACTATACAAGGGAGATTCTGGTGAGAGTATACTTGTGAAAGAATTGTCTTTGAAGGTGAGAGACTATGGGGAATGGACCACTGATAAGTGGTTTGCCTTTTTATCCACTGTGCAGATTTGTTGCAAAGTGTGGTGTGGACTCGAAATTTGATGGGTAAAGATGGAAAGTTTCTGAGTTCTGAACAAAATAGGAGGCACAGGCACCAGATAGGTAGTGAGAGAGAAAGCTGTTAGAAGTTTATGGAAAGAAGAGAAAGTAAACTTCTTGAAGTTTTGACAGTTGAAAGAATGAGTGTACCAGGGAAGCAGAGGAAGGTTGTCTTTTTTAAATTCTAAGATTAAATGTTTAAATGATGGGAAGTTTAGATTTCAGTAGAGCAAGTTACTGCTAAAAATCTAACCTACCATCAAGTGTGCATTACTGATAAGGGCTCTGCAGAAATCACATGGAAGTGAAAGGGAGAAGTGTGAAATTTCAGTTCACTTTTTCCCCCATCTGGTAATGCTAATAATATTGAACGTGATTGAGTAAGATGATACTTTGCACCCCATTTAGGTGCTTCTCTTCACACTACATTTGCATCTTTTGAATTTGTGTCAGTACAAATTATCTAATTTTACAGAAGAAATCAGAAGATGCTGTAAGTAAGGAAATATCCTCATATTTAGAATATGTACATCTATTCAACTGAAGCTAAAGTCTTCCTGAGGATTGCAGTGGGAAAATTTATTTTCATATTAATTTTGATTAAGATCAATGAAAACATATAAAATACTAAATTGTATGGTTTAATTTATACCAAAAAAAAAATATTGAGTTGTATGGTTTAATTTATACCAAAAATAGCAGTCAAAAGGCTTAATTCTTGGAGGAACCCCAAAATAGCATTTCATAAAATTGGAATTTTGTGAGTTTTCAAAATAGTATTCTGGCAGTCCTGTTTTGCAAAATGTAGGATAGAGGAAACAAAATGTTTTTAAACTTAAGTAGGTTTTTTTTTCCTCCCTATTAAGCTACTTTTTGTTACAAATAATCTCTAGTCTTGTTGATTTGCTTTACTCATGATGTATTTAAACCACATTACAATAATATAATTTATATTAAGCATAAAATATTTAAATATTCTAAATATGTAAATGTAAAATATGTTAGAAATTAAATTATGTTAAAATAATATCACTTTCTAAGTATATGCAGTAAATAGATTTAATAAACTAGAACTTTATTAGAGATTTCTCTGTGGAGCATTTAAAATGATTAAGAACCTGTTTTTATCCTAAGGGAGAAAGTGTTCTGTTGACTGTGAGTCAGCAAGGTGTTTGTGCTCCATTTTGACAGTATTCTCTATCTCTGGCCTTAACACGGAATTAAATCTTTCTTAGTGCAGTGTTCTAGGCAACCATTCCCAATAGACTGAAGTTGACGTACAAATAAAACCGATTGTTATCCAAAGACCAGAAGATCATAGTGCGTCAAAGACATGCTTAGATTTAGTTCTCAAACTTTAGATTTAGTTCTCAAGTTATTTTTTTAAACAGTACTATTTTCATTAACAGAATGAGGAAGGGAGATATACACTCGTTTACCCTTTAACATCTGTATTTTGTTTGGGACATCCTACCTGTGACATCTGGGACAAGGATAAGCAAGCCTCTGTGGGTTGAAAAGGCTTGAGCCTACTATATGAGGTGAACCAGAAGAGGGTGTTTCACAGGGCTCCTTCATCCTGGTGCAAACACACACAATTCAGAGAAGGACTCAGGACACATGGAACACACAGAAAGAATGCATGTTTTTGAAAGAAACAGATAAATATATTGACATCCCGTCACATAATTAAAGACTTTTTTTAATTTTAAAAAATAGAAGTATTTTATACACACACACGTATATATAGAGAGTTGTTATAGAAATTATTTAACTATATGCAGAGTACATCATAGAAACTCTGGGCTGGAAGAAGCACAGTCTGGAATCAAGATTGCCGGGAGAAATATCAGTAACCTCAGATTTGCAGATGACACCACCCTTATGGCAGAAAGTGAAGAGGAACTAAGAAGTCTCTTGATGAAAGTGAAAGAGGAGAGTGAAAAAGTTGGCTTAAAGCTCAACATTCAGAAAACCAAGATCATGGCATCTGGTCCCATCCCTTCATGGGAAATAGATGGGGAAACAGTGGAAACAGTGTCTGACTTTATTTTTGGGGGCTCCAAAATCATGGCAGATGCTGAAATTAAAAGATGCTTACTCCTTGGAAGGAAAGTTATAACTAACCTAGATAGCATATTAAAAAGCAGAGATATTACTTTGACAACAAAGGTCCATCTAGTCAAGGCTGTGGTTTTTCCAGTAGTCATGTATGGATGTGAGAGTTGGACTGTGAAGAAAGCTGAACTCTGAAGAATTGATGCTTTTGAGCTGTGGTTAAGGAAAAGACTCTTGAGAGTCCCTTGGACTGCAAGGAGATCCAACCAGTCCATTCTAAAGGAGATCAGTCCTGGGTATTCATTGGAAGGACTGATGCTGAGGCTGCAACTCCAATACTTTGGCCACCTCATGCGAAGAGTTGACTCATTGGAAAAGACCCTGATGTTGGGAGGGATTGGGGGCAGGAGGAGAAGGGGACGACAGAGGATGAGATGGCTGGATGGCATCACCAACTCAATGGACATGAGTTTGGGTGGACTCCGGGAGTTGGTGATGGACAGGGAGGCCTGGCGTGCTGCAATTCATGGGGTCGCGAAGAGTCGGACACAACTGAGCGACTGAACTGAACTGTATAGAAATTATTAGTGTAGCTCAGTAAATTATGTTACAATACCACACATCAGGAAGTAGAACATTGCCAGCCTCTTGTAGACCTTCTCATGCTTAGAGCCCATCCATACTGTCCATAGATCACCAGCGTCCTGACTTCTAATGTCACCAATTAACCTTCCTAGTTCTTAACTTTATCTCATGGAATCAAGTAATTTATGTTAAACTTCTTTCTCCCATTAGGTTTGTGCACTTTCTAAGTATTGTTGCATCTGTATTGTTACAGGTAGCTGTCAGTCCTTTGTTTTCATTACTGTATTCAGACATACCATATCTAGTTTTTCTTGCTACTGTTGCTGGATGTTTGGAGTGTTTCTGTGTTTTTGCTTTGTTTTGTTTTTTTTCCTTTTATGAACAATGCTGAGCACTCTTGTACATTGTTTTGTTTCATGTCTGTGTCTGGGAATTGGGTTGCAGTGTTGTAGGATAATGTGTATGCTCAACTGTAGTAGATACAGCAAACCAGTTACCCAAGTAGTGGCCCCACCAGCCACTGTATTCATTTATGTTGCTCCAAATTCTTGCCAATATTTGACATCTGCAGTCTTTTAAATTTTACCCATTTTAGCCACGGTTGTGTCCCATTGTGATTTATATTGCAGTTCCCTGATTAGAACCAGACTTTTCAGAATTTCGCTGAGTGGGGAAAATCAATGAGACAATAGGAAAAGTTTCTAATTAGGCAAGCTCTGTGTGCATGCATGCACATTTCCTGAAATCAGATCCAGAGAGCAGTGTGACCTGAGTAAGCTGTCTAGTCTTCCAGAGCATGATTTTCTTATATATTTTTTCTGTGGGCTGGATTATGGTCTGTTCTAACTTTAACAGGCTATGATTTTAACCAAGTGAAATTGGTTAAACCAAGTAAAAAAATAAAAGTCCTGAGAGCTCTTCTAACATATGTTAGATTCTTCTCTTTGGTATTAAGAAACCAGTTGCCACATCTGGACCCTTCGTGCATGCTTTTAAATTCCCATAATGGAAACAGTTATCTGTAAGTTAGAACTAGAATTCCACTAAGAGCTATGTATTATTTCTAAATATTAAGAGGTGGGAGAATTGCAGTCACAAGGGATTCTGGAGTGAATCATGTCAGAATTATCTAAGTTATGAGTTGAAGGAAATTGATAGAAATGACCACAGCTGACCACGAAACACATTTGTTGAGGTAAAAATTTACCATACATATATATTACAGTAAGTCTTACCAGTGCTAATAAGAATTCTGTCATTTGAGTATTGGTTTAAAGAATCATCTAAAAGAGGAAGTTGGAGAATGGCTAAAGCTTGCCTTTGGAAAAGAACCAAAAAAAAAGATCCATTGGTAACTTTATAAAATATGAATGTGTACGTGTAGAAGTTTTCTTAGCAGAAAAAATATGCGTGATATGTCATATGTGTTCCAGAAGATTTGAGAAGTCAGGACTTTGTAGGGGGGCGTAAAATGTGTGAACTGAAGCCCATATTATAAATATTAAGGGAAGGTGACTGAAAAAAGATTTATGTTGAATCTTCATTGTTTTATTTTTTTTAATCATATATCTCCTATAGATTAAAGCTGTTGATCCAACACAGATTTGTTTAGATTTGAAGTAAATATTATTGGTTTCTCTGTTGTGATTTCTTTCCTTGTTTATTGAGAAGGATTAGCGCCTGGCTCTTATTCTCAGGAGGTCCTTAGGACTTTGAGATGAAACATAAAAATCTCTATAGTGGTGTGAGCCCTTTTGTTTCTTTTGAGAATGAATGCAGTTCTTTTAACTACAGTCTGGTAAAGAACACTCTTTTTGCACCTTAACACATGACTGCAAAAAAGGGAAGCTGGTATCATCAACTTCTCCTTTTTGGTTGCCAGAGCAGACTTTTCTTTAAAAAGAATCACCAGTCCTGAGAAGTTAATAAATTGACTGAAACGGTGTATTTACCTAGGAAATGGAGGTGTTTCCTTCCTTTTCCTAGGGCGATTGGTTCGTGGGTGTTGGTAGAAGGGAAAGCAGTTTATAGAAGGAAACGAGTAGAAAACATGTTCTCTCTCTCCACCCGTCCGTCCCTCCCTTCCTTAAAATGCGATATCTCTGCTTCTGATGTCACATGTCTGAAAATACCTGGTTGAATTTTTTTCCTCTTGAGGAGAAAAGCTTCAGTAGCTTTGAATTCACTGTTGCGATTTTCTTCGCCTAAGGTGTTGCCATGGAACAGAGGTAGGGGTAAAAATTCATGTCTGAATCCAAGGGAATCTGAACAAAGAGCAGCCACCCTTTCTTCTCTCTGGTGATTTTGCCCACGTGACTGAAAACGAGTGTGGTTTACAACTGAATGTGGGTGAACGCTTTCTGTTTGTTTTAGGAACTAAAATTTATTTTACGAGCTAAAATAAAGATACAGCTCCAGGGAGCTCTGTCCCTCACTGCCCCCGTATGTAAACCACTGTCCTGAACGTGAACTTTCTTACCCTTGGTCCCAAACTCCGTCCCTAGTTCTGTGTAGTTTTTGCTCCCCGTTTGCAACCTAAATGCACATCCTGTTGGTCCTACCTGCCAAATCTGTCCTTTCCCCTCTGCCTCTGCTGTCACCACGCAGGTCCCAGCTCCTACTCTTTCTTCTCTGGGTGATAGCAGCCTCTGAATTGTACCCCCGGCTCCCATTCCTGCCCACCTGCAGTCTCTTCTCCACACTGTAGCCGAGGTGAAGGATGTCAGACCGTGTCAGCCCGCCATGCCCCACCACACCCTCCAAGGCTGATCTTGCCCTCACTCTCCAACTGCAACCACTCTCCCTCTTTGTAGATTTCAGCCACAGTAGTTGCCTTTCCCCTGACTGAACAGTTGAGCTCCTTCTTAACTCAGAGTAACTGCACTTGCTTTTCCTCTGCCTCAAACATTTTCTCAAATCTTCGCACAGTTGGCTCCTCCTTGGCATTCAGGTCTCAGCCCAAAGGTTGTGTCATTAGACATATCTTCCCTGACCTATCGCTGTGCTTCCTCCACTCATTGTTTCTCATTAAACAGCTTTGTTTCTGTGATGCCTTTCATCAGTAAGTCTGTTGTTCAGTCACTCAGTCATGTCTGACTCTCTGCGACCCTATGGACGGCAGCCTACCAGGCCTCCCTGTCCATCACCAGCTCCTGGAGCTTACTCAAACTCATGTCCATTGAGTCAGTGATGCCATCCAACCATCTCATCTTCTGTCATCCCCTTTTCTACCTGCCTTCAATCTTTCCCAGCATCAGGGTCTTTTCCAATGAGTCAGTTCTTCGCACCGGATGGCCAAAGTATTGGAGTTTCAGCTCAGTATCCGTCCTTCCAATGAATAATCAGGACTGATTTCCTTTAGGATTGACTGGTTGGATCTCCTTGCAGTCCAAGGGACTCTCCAAGAGTCTTCTCCAGCACCATAGTTCAAAAGCATCAATTCTTCAGCTCTCAGCCATCTTTATAGTCCAACTCTCTTCTATTTGATTGGTATATTAAACTACTATAATTGTCCGCTTATTTTCTGCATTCCCTACTAGAATGCCAGCTCCTAAAGAGAAAGAACTTCACGTGCCCTGTTCATAGCTCTCTGTCCTATAAGAACAAATGAATAATCTCAAGTAGGTTACCCTTTATCTATATAAGTATGTGTGTCATGTACTAGCCATTATAAATGTTTATTTTTTTTCTTACCTTTGACCTTATGGCAGGAATCTCTTCTCACTCATTTGGTAATGAGATGCTGGCTTGTGAATTCTTCTGTATTTCATCTTTATGCTTTTTTTCTAAGTGCCAACATTTTTTCCTTTACTACCAGAGTCTCTAATCTCTTCTATGGCAGGGGATCATACTTTAATGCAGAATTATATCCCTCAAGAGCTTTGCATACAGAGGCTATTAAGAATCCGTTGGATGACAAAGGATAGAACATAAAGGCGAGAATAGAAAACTTCAAAGAAGAGAATGTTATGATTTCAAGATGTGACCCTGGAGGAAAAGAACACAGTTTGACAAGATGGGAAGTGCTCAGCAATCCTGACTACAATGCTACAATGTAAAATCAACTGAATGAGAACAAAACAAGTTTTATAAAGAAATCTTAGTGCTCACATTGGCAGCACATATATTAATACTAAAAATGGAATGATACAGAGAAGATTAGCATGGCTCCTGCACAAGGATGACATGAGGGGAAAAAGGTATCTTAGAAATCTTAAAGGAAAGGCACAGTACCTTTCTATGAGCCTGGTTCTGGGGTGGGGTAGGGGTGGGGTACCAGTTGTTTAATATGAATAATGGAAAGGGAGAGGGGAATGAGAGGGTACAGAAATCACTCTATGATGCATGGATCCATACAGCATTTGGAAATACTAGGAACATTTCATCTAGAGGGGGATTGGATTGCTGCTTCAAATAGTTGAAGGGATGTCAAGAGGAACCAGAGATCAAATTGCCAACATCCGTTGGAAATCATGGAAAACGCAAGAGAGTTCCAGAAAAAAATCTACTTCTGCTTCATTACACCAAAACCGTTGACTGTATGGGTCACAACAAACTGGAAAATTCTGAAAGAGATGGGAATACCAGACCACCTGACTTGCGTCTTGAGAAAACCTATATGCAGGTCAGGAAGCAATAGTTAGAACTGGACATGGAACAACAGACTGGTTCCAAATAGGAAAAGGAGTACATCAAGGCTGTATATTATCACCCTGCTTATTTAACTTATATGCAGAGTACATCATGTGAAATGGCAGTCTGGATCCATTGAAGCACAAGCTGGAATCAAGATTGCCAGGAGAAATACCAGTCACCTCAGATATACAGATGACACCACCCTTACGGCAGAAAGTGAAGAAGAACTAAAAAGCCTCGTGATGAAAGTGAAAGAGGAGAGTGAAAAAGTTGGCTTAAAGCTCAACATTCAGAAAACGAAGATCATGGCATCTGGTCCCATTACTTCATGGGAAATAGATGGGTAAGCAATGGAAGCAGTGACAGACTTTATCTTTTTGGGCTCCAAAATCATTGGAGATGGTGACTACAGCTATGAAATTAAAAGACGCTTACTCCTTGGAAGAAAAGCTATGACCAACCTATACAGCATATTCAAAAGCAGAGACATTACTTTGCCAACAAAGGTTCGTCTAGTCAAGGCTATGGGTTTTCCAGTAGTCATGTATGGATGTGAAAGTTGGACTATAAAGAAAGCTGAGCACCAAAGAATTGATGCTTTTGAACTGTGGTGTTGAAGACTCTTGAGAGTCCCTTGGACAGCAAGGAGATCCAACCAGTCAATTCTAAAGGAAATCAATCCTGAATATTCATTGGAAGGACTGATGCTGGTGCTAAAGCTCCAATATTTTGGCCACCTGATGCAAAGAACTGACTCATTAGATGCCGGAAACGATTGAAGGTGGGAGGAGAAGGGGATGACAGAGGATGAGATGGTTGGATGGCATCACTGACTCGATGGACATGAGTTTGAGCAAGCTCTGGGAGTTGGTGATGAACAGGGAAGCTTGGCATGCTGCCATCCATGGGGTCTCAAAGAGTCGGACACGATTGAGTGACTGAACTGAACTGAAGTGTCAAGTGGAAGAGGATCTCCTTTCCTTTTGTATGATATTAAGGAGAGTAATTAAGAGTTGAGTAGAAGGAATTGCAGTGATTATGAGTGGTCCTTCCTGCAAGGTTTTCTGAGGTTGCTATGGACTGGTACAAGTTACTCATTCATCCAGGTGTTTGAGCGTACATCAAAGATACTTGACAAGTATCTTAATTTATTCATTAATTTTTTTTTTTTTTTTACCTTCCTCTCTTGTAAGCTGTGTCAAGTTCCTTGTTATGGACTGAATTGTGTTCCCCTATTCATTTGTTGAAGTCCTAATCTGCAGTGTGACTGAATTTGAAGATAGGGCCTTTGGAAAGGTAATTAAGGTTAAAATAGGTCATAAGGGTAGTGTCCTAATCCGGTGTGACTGTTGACCATATGTGAAGGGGAGAAACACCAGGGATGCTCAGGCACAGAGAGAAGGCCACATGAGGATATAGCATGAAGAAGGCCATGTGCAAGCCAAGAAGAAGCCTCAGGAAAAGCCCACCCCACTGGCACCTTGACCATAGGCTTCCAGCCTCCATCCAGAACTGCGAGAAAATAAAATTCTGTTGTTTTAAGCCGCCACTCTATGCTATTTTGTTATGGCAGCCCTCGCAAACTAAACACAGCCCTGCATTCCATGGCATATTGCACTGGGATTTAAAGTGACAGGAAACCCAGATAATGCTGAAGTTGGCTTTTGAATCCCAAGATTCTACACTTTGTTGTAATGTATTGTATTTTGAAAGTAATGCGGGTTAGTGTGCTTTAGGCAGGTATTGATATAGAATGAGAGAAGAGATATTTATATTAACTTCTTTGATTTTTATGAAAAACTCAAGATTCTGAAAGATGTTTTCATTTACTGAATAGCTCATTAGGAAGAGTAATTCATGGATAATATAGAAATACCTTTATTAAATAGTCCTTTGTTATAAGGTTACTTCTGTTTGAAGTGATTACTGATAATGACCATAATGATAAGCCAACACTGACAAAGTGACATTAGTTGATTTTTCAGCTCTTATCTACCAAAATCCCTAACTCAGGCTTTTACTCTGGGTAGAACTAGACTTTTGAGCATGTAAATAAATGGAACTTGGATACACAGATAAGAGAATGTTTTCATCTAGGTATCATTACACTGGGTATTTTCTCTATATAGATCTCGGAAGGATTCATTTGTAAAAACAGCATGAGTGGTAAGTTCCCCCAGTGTTAAACTTATAATCTTAGGATAAAGTCTCCATGAACAGAGGTTTGGTAAGTGCTGTATGGCACAGTCATGTACTAGAGGACGCACAGTATTGGGCTCAACTAGAGTTTTGGGTTTGTCGAGTGGTTAAGATGAGTGGAGGGAGGGACTCAAGGACACAAGCAGGGGAGTAGAAGATGATGATGTTTAGGCTGGCTGTGGAGTGCAAGTTGGGTCAGGAGGCCAGTGAACCGAGGGGGAGGGGGAGGTTGTGTGAGGGAAAGTGGCAAAGAGGCAGGACCGAAGGGCCCTAGGTCCTGGGAGTTGTCAGAGGTTTGTTGGGATCAGGGTACCAGTCAGAGAGTGCTAGGCATACAGGAGGTGGTGATTTGTAAGTTGTGTCTATGAAACTAAGGTTATGGAACAGTTAACAGTTGTTGGTAATAAGAAGGCATTCGGTTAGATCTTGGAGTGTGTGATTTTGAGAGGATAGAGGATAAGCTCATTTGGAAAGAAACATACAAAGAACTGGGGCTTCTCTGTGGCTCAGCTGATAAAGAATCTGCCTGCAATGAGGGAGACCTGGGTTCGATGCCTCAGTTGGGAAGATCCCCTGGAAAAGGGAAAGGCTACCCACTCCAGTTTTCTGGCCTAGAGAATTTCATGAACTATATAGTTCATGGGATTGCAAGGAGTCGGACACAACCGAGCAACTTTCACTTTCATACAAAGAACTGAGGCCAGGATTGTTGTTCAGTCCCTCAGTTGTGTCTGACTCTTTGCCACCCCATGGACTGCAGCCTGCCAGGCCAGGATGGTGGCAGGGTTATCAGCATGGGTACTGAGATCACCAGGAGCTGAGAGAGAGGAGTCGAGAGTGACAGTGAACCTGTAGCTAAAACCATCAGAAAGTCTGGAGTGTGACCTGAACAACCCAGAGTGACACCCACTGTTTCTGGGGCTCTTGCTTTCTGTGCATCTATCCTGACCTGTCATTTTTTATTCATTGCAGAAAAGAATTCTAAATTCTTTTTCTTCCCTAAGTTCCTCTAGTTTCTGCTTCATTGGTGCATATTATCTGGCCCTCTTGCCTAGGAGCTCTTTTGTGATCTTCCTTTAAAATTGCAGTTGCTTCACTGAGTTAAAAAAAAAAAAAATTCAGTGCTATTTTGGGTTATAATTTTCACCTTATCCACTTCTGTGGTTACATTTTTTTTCCTGCTGCGTTTTCCTCATAGGGAGTTTTGCTGTTCTTTTCCACAGTTTTTTATAGTCTTCTGCATGGTTGCTATATCTGTTCTTTCTGTTGTTATTCAGTGGAGTGAGTGTGCTTTTCCTGGCTGTGAAGGGAGAGGGAGGAGCCAGACTCTACTCTAGGACCCCTTCCTCTCTGTGCTGCCCTGAGGCACTGTTTCTTTCCCCCTCTGCCTCTCAGAACCTAGCCTGGTGTAGGAGGGCTTTCCCCTCCAGCCATAGTGTCCCCCCATCACTCCATTGACTCCCCAGTGTTCAGCTGCTTCTTTCTAAGGTGTCCCTTTCCTCTTAGGGAAAGGTGACACTTTAAGAGATGGGTAGCCTGGGGGCCCGAGGGTGGTCCCAGCCTCCGGTTTCCAGCTCCCCCAGCAGAGCCACCCCCGTTCCTTCTCAGCGCTGCTCCTGGACCCCACCTCGGGGTGCAGTCACCGTCTTCTGCTGGTGGATACTTGCTGGTGACATTTGGAGCTCTGCCTCCCCTGTTCTCATCTGCAACACCCCCTCACTCCCTGTCCATACACGTGGCTTCTCACCCAGGATCTGCTCTTATCTGTTCCTTTTGGCCACATGTACATATTTTTGAGGATTTTTTTGTTGTCTTGGTTTCTCTGAAAATATAACTTGTGTAGGTTTTCTTCCCCCACCCCCACTCTGTTCTTTATGGCTTGGGGAGGGAAGAAGAGGCAATAACATGTGAGTAGCAGGGTGTTGCAACTAAAACTGATCAGGAATTCAGACTGAGGTTAACAGTTGAGGAAGCACTGTCATACAAGCTGGAGGGGGATTCCTCACATGCCTAATACTGCAGCTGCTTTTGGAGCAAGGGGAGGCCATCAGCGGATGACAGGAAGGAAGCTCGTCCAAGAGGTGAGGTGGGCCGAGGAGGCTGGAAAACCGGAAGGAGTAAGGTTTCCCCACTGGCAAGCCCCCCTGTCTTAGCTGTGTACACAGACCACCCTCTCAAGGGGCCGTGTCCTACTCTGGGCCTCTGTTAACTCCTGATTCTAGACTCCCTCCAACTAGGTCGGCTGGGCAGGCCCATGTGACAAGAGGTTAAGTCTGAACGTCTTTGCTAAGTCAGAGCTTGCAGTATTCTGGCCACCTTCGAATTCCAAAGTGCTGTTTAGATACAGTTTGCAAATGACTCGCTTTTGTACTTTGTTCATTTTTAAGAACCATGACTTCAGATTTAACTTTTTGTTAGTCTGCAGAAGCTGTAAAATGCCCGAAATTGCAACTCTGTGACACTGTGTGCCTTTCTTGAAATATCTGGGAAGAAAACCAATGAGGAATTTAAAATTAAATGTGTTCTAGATGAGAGACTGCTTCATGGAAGCAGGACTTGCCTGCGGGTGTTGGAGTGCCAGGAGGGCGAGCACAGTAAACCAGAGTGCTTGGCCCCGGCTGCACCGGCTTCACCTGCAGCTTCTCAGCTCAAGACTCATTCTTTAGAAGATCCTTCATTTTCCTCCCCACCATGCACATCAGTTCTTTCACTCATGAAGAAGATAAGCTCCCTGTTCAGGTCACAAGACAAAATATTGGGGAAAAAAGCCCATAATTATTTCAGTAGTTTTCTTTCAGATTTTCTAACGAGTTTTTCTACTTACCATGTGCTTTTTAGAATTACAGTATACTTTGTTGGTTTTGATATAAGAAAATAAACCTAGGTCACTTGATTTTTTTTTTTTTCTTCAAACCTTTTTGTGTTCAGACTTATTTTCAACCAGCTGATGCAGGTATTTTTTCATGGTACATTATCTTTTGCACCTTGTACTGAGTAATGATTAGCCCAGCCTGATTCTAACTCTGATTATCGTAAAGTTACCAGTAACAGCATCTTGTGTTCTTTTATTAGGTTGGTACAAAATTAATGCAGTTTCAGACAGTAAATTTTAATCATTATCTGTTCAGTTCAGTCACTTAGTCATGTCCAACTCTTTGCGACCCCTACAGCACTCCAGGCTTCCCTGGCCATCACCAACTCCCGAAGCTTACTCAAACTTATGTCCATCGAGTCGGTGATGCCATCCAACCGTCTCATCCTCTGTCGTCCCCTTCTCCTCCTGCCCTCAATCTTTCCCAGCATCAGGGTCTTTTCCAGTGAGTCAGTTATTTGCATCAGGTGGCCAAGGTATTGGAGTTTCAGCCTCAGCTTCAGTCCTTCCAATGAATATTCAGGACTGATTTCCTTTAGGATTGACTGGTTGGATCTCCTTGCAGTTATAACTAGTCTCAAACACATCTGTATTAATCAGAATAGGAACCATTACAATCAACCCATTCTTGCTTATTTGAGAAATAAGTTTGTGTATTCCTGTGGCATAAAAATTCGTGCTTCAAGTTTCAGCAAACTTTTGGAAAGCATTTTCTGCGTCCTGCTGGTTGTGAAAGCATTTTCCCTGCAAAAAGTTGTTGAGATGCCTGAAGAGTTGGTAGTCGGTTGACGAGAGAGGCCAGGTGAATGTGCAGATGAGGCAAAACCGCGTAGCCCCATTCGTTCAACTTTTGAAATGTCGGTTGTGCAGTGTGTGGTCGGACGTTGCTGTGGGCCCTTCTGTGGACCAGTGCTGGCTGAAGGTGCTGCATCTTGCAGTGCGTCTCATCGATCTGCTGAGAACACTTCTCAGAGGTAACGGTTTCACCGGGATTCAGAAAGCTATAGTGGATCAGCCGGGCAGCAGACCACCAAACAATGACCATGACCTTTTTTTGGTGCAAGTTTGGCTTTGGGAAGTTTTTTGGAGCTTCTTCTCAGTCCAGCTACTTAGCTGGTCATCGCTGGCTGTTGTGTAAAATCCATTTTTTTGCCACACCTCACAATCAGGTTGAAAAATCGTTCATTGTTGTTGAGTAGAATAAGAGAAGACAACACTTCAAAATGATGATTTCTTTGATTTGCAGTCAGCTTATGAGGAACCCACTTATAGAGCTTCTTCACCTTTTCAATTTGCTTTGAATGCCGAATGACTGTGGAATGTAGATGCTGAGTTCTTCTGCAATTTCTCACGTAGTTGTAAGAGCATCACCTTTGATGATTGCTCTTAATTGGTCATTGTCAACTTCCGATGGCTGGCCACCGTGCTCATATTCAAGGCTTTCGTCTCCTTTGCAAAACTTCCCTAACCACTACTGCACTGGACGTTCATTAGCAGTTCATGGGCCAGGTTGTTGATGTTGCAAGTTGTCTCCACTGCTTTACAACCCATTTTGAACTTGAATTAAAAAATTGCTTGAATTTGCTCTTAGTCTTTGAGATGACTGAATGACATCACCGACTCAATGGACATGAGTTTGAGTAAACTCTGGGAGTTGGTGATGAACAGGGAGGCCTGGCGTGCTGCAGTTCATGGGGTCTCAAAGAGTCAGACGTGACTGAACTGAACTGAAAAATAAATATAAACAGCAAGTAATGCATTAGCAAAAAAGCACAAAGCAAGAAATGTCCATTAAAATGATATATAACATAACCACATTTATTTAAGAATGTATTCCAATATCAAACAGCAAAGTTCAACAGTGCAAAACCACAATTACTTTTGCACCAACCGAATAGAAATTTATGCCATTTTGCAATGTTTCTATATATACCGTCTTCTATAATAGTGATGCTTAAAAGCACCCTTTAAAATAGATGGTTTGATAGATGAGGAAAGCCTGGAGGCTAATACAGAGTTTGCTTTTATTTAGAGTTTGTTTAATATTTAGTAGGGTTTTTTCCTATTAATAGTTCAGTTTCTCACTTGTATGTAACTGCTAGACATGGTTACTGTCAGGTAATAGCTGACTTTCTTCCTAATTGGGGGTTATAACTATCTTGTCTTGATTTATATTTATCATTATCTCTACAATTCTCATAACTTTATCAGAGTTTATTAGATTTCAGTACCCTCCTACAGTGTGTTTCACATTAGTTAATATATGTTAATAAGAATATTCTTATTCTTCATTTTGTTGTAAGCACATCACCTTCAATGATTGCTCCTAATTGGTCATTGTCAACTTCCAATAGCTGGCCACTGTGCTCATCTATGACTTCCAGAAGAAAAACATTAAGTCTCTTCATACTATTCTCTCTCATTTAGTAAGCTCTTTCTGTTTCCAGTACAAAGCCCTTACGTACATTGCCCCGAGTTGAGGTTCCTGATGACTGAGGAAGAGGTGATTTTCCGTCCACTTAACTGTGAGGCAGTTATAGCTTGGAGAGATGAGATCACTTGCCCAAGGTCAGCAGCCAGGAACGAGTGAGGTCAGGTTTCCAAATCAAGCTGTCTGGCTCCCAGACTGCTTGCTGATCAGTGTTAAACTCGTCTTCCTCTGTGTGATGTTGGTGAGACTTGAGTCAGAATCTCTAAACCACTTGCCCATGTGTTTTAATAACCGTTATTTTTTTTTTTCCACGATTGACAGTTTCAGCTGAGTTATTTCCGATTGAGCAACAGAGCTCTTTTGTGTTAAAAGAGCAGGTGGTTGTATTCTGTTCTCCGTTATTTGGAGACATTTCTTTGAAGGTGGTCTGTGTGCCTTTGGGGGCTAACTCAGGGTGTCCCCAAAGCCTGGCCACTCTCACTGGTCAGACAGTGTCCTCCCTGGTCCCCTGGGAATTCTGACAGGTGGTAACAGTGCACAGCCTCTGATAGCATGCCTATAGTTGTACTGACAGGAAGAAAAAAACAACAAAAACCTTTTGCTATGAAGCAGGTTTTTCCTCAGGTCATCCGCTAGATGGCAGCAGACTCTTACGGAACACAGTGGGTGTTTGGTACAGAAAAGAATGAAGAGGCAGAAAGGACATGGTTTGAGTTTTGTATAAATAATAATGCACTTTTCCTGGATGTGTAGGAAATGGTGTTCTCCTTATGTTATGAAAAATGTAATATACTTTAATGTTACCTCTCTAGTAGTAATAGTGCAAAGAGTTGTAGATTGTGAATAATGCAAAAATAATGTGCTCGTTGTATTCTTGTAGTGGTGCATCTTGATTTAATCCTATCTCAGTGTATTAGGTGAGTTTTTCTTCAAGTAACTGTTTATGGCTATGGAAAGAATTAATTCCGTAATTTTCATGTTTCACAAGGGTTTTTTTTTTTTTTTTCCTTTCAAATTAGACATTTGCCAGTAAAAATGAATATGACTACTTCAAAAATTCACAATACCCCAGGCAAGGTAATGAAATGAAATTTACTAGACACGACTTGGGAGAAGCTAGGAATGATTATCAGTTATTTTAGATCACTATCCTGTTTGTTACTTACCTAGAAACCTCTTTTTTGTCTCTCTGTCTCTAAACCAATTTTTTTGTAAAGAGTTTTGAACATGTCAACATGAGTAAGGCAAAACATCATATGAGCCACCATCCTAAAACGAGGAGATAGATAGTCATAAACTGGAGAGTAATAAAATAGATTGGTAACGATACATCAGTTACTCTGCAAAAATCTTCATCCAATAAAATGAAAAAGTAACCATAATTGTTTCTAAATTAACGTGAGAAGAGCAGCAGTTAAAAATAATAACTGACACACACCAGCACCTTTAATGTACCGGTATCATTTTGCCGTTGTTCAGTCTCTCAGTCATGTCTGACTTTTTGCGACCCATGGACTGCACCTCGCCAGGTTTCCCCATCCTTCACCATCTCCTGGAGCTTGCTCAAACTCACGTCCATTGAGTCGGTGATGCCATCCAACCATCTCATCGTCTGCTGTCCCCTTCTTCTCCTGCCTTCAATCTTTCCCAGAATCAGGGTCTTTTCTGATGAGTCAGTTCTTCACATCAGGTGGCCAAAGTATTGGAGTTTCAGCTTCAGCATCAGTCTTTCCAATGAATATTCAGGACTGATTTCCTTTAGGATGAACTGGTTGGATCTCCTTGCAGTCCAAGGGACTCTCAAGAGTCTTCTCCAACACCGAAGTTCAAAAGCATCAGTTCTTCAGCATTTACTCTTCTTTACGGTCCAACTCTAACATCATGATTACTGGAAAAACCATAGCTTTGACTATACGGACCTTTGTTGGCAAAGTAATGTCTCTGCTCTTTAATATGCTGTCCAGGTTTGTCATAGTTTTTCTTCCAAGGACCAAGCGTCTTTTAATTTCATGGCTGCAGTCACCATCTGCAGTGATTTTGGAGCCCAAGAAGATAAAGTCTGTCGATATCTATTTGCATGAAGTGATGGGACTAGATGCCATGATCTTAGTTTTTTGAATGTTGAGTTTTAAGCTGGCTTTTTCAGTCTCCTCTTTCACCTTCAAGAGGCTCTTTAGGTCCTCTTTGGTTTCTGCCAGAGGGTGGTGTATTCTTTCTGAAAATTGCAGAAGTTCAACTTCTTATACATGATGAGTGCTCAGTGGAAGACTTGCAGCACTGCTCAATTTTGTGTGAAATAGACTTAGTAACATAGTGTGTACTTAGTACACTCAAGTACCATACTGAACTCAGTTATGATTACAAAGTTTTAGTAGTTTTTACTAATTTAGGACAAGGATCAGCCTATTTTTACTATAAATGGCCAAATAGTAAACATTTTAGGCTTTGCAACACACATACGGTCTCTTGTGTATTCATCATCGTTGTTTTGGTTTTTTTAACCTTTTCAAAATGTAACAACCATTCTTAGCTGGAGGGCTGTATCAAAGGAGGCTGAAAGCCCCCACAGGCCATATATGCCTGACACTGATGTAAGAGGGTGATGCTGGTCTTAGGTAATGTGATGTCTATGGAATCTTGCTCATACGGCCTGAAGAAAGGACAGGTGTTTATTTCCTCATCAGCTTCAGCAGGGCAGAAGGCTCCTTGTGGTCCATGGGAGGCCTTGAAATGTGCTTCGAACACCACTTGAAACACCAGAGCGTCTCAGCTCAACTCCTTCAATTTTGCACACTTATTTTTCCTTTCTTTGCTTTGGCAGCTATCATACCTGCATTATGAAATAATCTTTTTTAAAAGTCTTTTACTCTTAGCCCTTTTAGTGCTCTGAAAAATACTGTTTTAGAAACTAAGGCGTCTACATTCTAATCCTAACTCTTCTACTTAAAAATAGCCATAGTTTCTTGAACAAATCAGTTATTCTGTCTGGTTTTCAACTTCATGTGTGTAATAAAATTGAACTAATACCATATAATGTTTCTCCTAAATTTGATTCAGTAACTTCAGATGTGTGTTTCCATAGGCTCTTCATCACCCAATCAGATGATACCTTCACTTGTTCCTCAAGTTTGTGTGCTTAGTCACTCAGTTGTGTCTGACTCTTTGCAACCCCATAGACTGTAGCTTGCCAGGCTCCTCTGCCCATGGAATTTTCCAGACAAGAATAATGGAGCCTGTTGCCATTTTCTCCTCCAGGGGATCTTCCCCACCTGGGGATCAAACCTGCATTTTGTGCATCTCCTGCATTGGCAGGTGAATCCTTCACCAATGTAGCACCTAGGAAGCCTGCTCCTCAAGTTTAGAGCTGTACAGATTAAAGAAGCAGGAATGATTGTCGATGTCCAGAAATCCTGGTAGATAGTAGGTACCCAGACCATGTTGAATGAATAAATAATAAAGGGACATACTCTTAACTTTTTTCTTATATATGCCTTGTGTTTTAGAAATACATAAGACTTATTATATAAGATTCAGTCTTTCTGATGCTGTTTTGTACCTCAGTTTAAAAATATTCATTGAGTGTCAAGAGACCCTGATAATGAGATCTGATAATGAACAGTGAATGCCAGTTCTTTCCTTTAGGAGTTTATTTACCCTTGTGGTTGGGGGAACCAGTTGATAATCTGAACATCAAGTTATGTCTTAAGTACGATATGGAGGTTCGAATCTCCAAAGTAAAGTGTCTGGTATCTTGCACTTCAAAAATAATACAAATGCCTCCTCCATTAAGGCTTTTTGGATTGTCCTTCAGTAGAATGCCTATACATAGGTCCTTGTTTGAAACATTATGAGAGCATTTATACTATGTATTGATACTTTTTTCCCTCCTTTTCTAGATTGCATACTGCTTGAGTGTAGGAGGCCTTATTTTACATTTGCATTCATGAAAAACATCAAGCACTCAGTTAATTAAATGCACTCTATTAGGCAAAGCTGAATGGTTGCCTTTCTAAGAAACTTCATTTTATGAGATACTATGTTATTCAAATTATTGTTTTAGAGTGAAAAGAAAGTTGTCAGCTAAAGCATTTGACTTGTAAGCAACTTTGGTATTTATGGAACCTCAATAGCATTAAGTCAGTCTAGATTTAAGTATAAGTAGCTAAGCTAGTTTTCAGAGAAGGCAATGGCACCCCACTCCAGTACTCTTGCCTGGAAAATCCCATGGGCAGAGGAGCCTGGTAGGCTGCAGTCCGTGGGTTTGCTAAGAGTTGGACACGACTGAACGACTTCACTTTCACTTTTCACTTTCATGCATTGGAGAAGGAACTGGCAACCCACTCCAGTGTTCTTGCCTGGAGAATCCCAGGGACGGTGGAGCCTGGTGGGCTGCCGTCTATGGGGTTGCACAGAGTTGGACATGACTGAAGTGACTTAGCAGCAAGCTAGTTCTATGAGTCGGGTCTTTCTTTTCTTGTGATTGTTGCTGGGACTCTGTCATTATTAATCACCTGCATTACTCATAATGGAGGTCAGCAATGCTCAAGGACTCAGAATGGTTTTGTGACTAAACTGTTCAGTTTGTTCCCCCTCAGGACTGGTTCTGTAATGATACTTCCCAGTGGTGATATTATAAACCAAGAAGATCCAATGTCATAAGAATTTAGGGTATCAGATGGCCAAAAATATCCATTATAATTCATCTCTTTTGTTTTCTATACTGAATAGATTTCTCCTTTTTTTTCATATTTAAGCTTGAAAAAATTAAAGAGCCCCATTTAGCATGGTACTGCTATTGCTCATACAACCCGAACTCCTCTCCCATCTCCACTGCCAGGTAGAACCAAGACACATCTGTTTCCTGCTTCCAGTGCCAGGTCTGTTTGGTGATTTCCAGTCTATGCCTCCTCTGATTTAGCAAGATGGGGTGTCACAGTATTTCCTTAGTCTGTGGACCAGAGTTTCAGTGTAACTGCTAACAACATGCCCCTATAAAACAGTGGAGAATAGAGATAGGGAAGGAAACAAATAGTTAAAATATCTACATTACAGAGCAAGGAACAGAATATTGGCACGTGCTGTAGTCTGCCGCTTAGTGGCTGGAAACAAGGCTGCGGTTTCTATTAGTCCTTTTCTCCTGGATAGCTAGTCCATGTTCCTTTTACCTTCTTTTTGTACCTCGGCTGTGGAGTAACCCAGACTTTCAAACCCGGATCCTTGCTCCTGTTCACGTGTTAGATCATACTAACTTTTCTGATTGAAGACGGCAGTATTAGCTAGTTCCCTCCAGCTCATTTCCCGAGGTTTGTTTACATGTCTCCCTCTGACTTTGCCCTGGGCACACTTTTACTTCCCCTTGATAATGACCTCAGTGGACATTGGGCTACGCTGGCCCCAAGTGGCCCCATGTAGTCTCAGCTTCCACTCAGGTGGAGCCACGGTTACACTCCTTACTTGAATATTGTCTCTCAATCATTGCAAGGGATGGAAGAAAGTTTGCAAATGGGTAATTAGATGTAAATGTGAACTATTTCTCTTCACTTTCGCACTTTAGGTCCTAAATCTGAGTTTTCTTGGTGGATATAGGTGAAGCAGCATCAGAGAATGGTGGGTCTTTGCGAGCATAAAGGTCCCGTGGGATTGCATTTCAGCTTCCCAAGATACTGTCTCTCAAGTGACACCATAATTGGGTCTTCAAAAGGCCATTAGACATTCTAGAAATCCAGCAGCTTCCAGATAAAGGAGTACTGGCAGACCAAGGAATTCTTGGTCTTTGGAATCTGTGTTTTATATATATATATATATTCCCCCCCCCCCCTCTGTTAAATTGAGTATCTTGATTAGGAGCACTGGTAGGTAGAATGATTGTGATTGATACATGGATTCAGAAGCCGGTGGGATCATGGGGGGAGGGCAGTAGAAGAAGCAGTATAAAATCCATAGTGCTGCTCTTTCAGTCAATATAAAATTCCACCTCCACCAAGATGGAAGGGCTCTAATCGTCTTGCCGCTGGGTGACGGGCTCATAACCCCCAAGAATGGTGCCATATTGTATATTTACTTTTGATTGCTGTTGGCTGCAAACTGGTACATGGCATTGTCAGTAATCATGTTAATCTGAAGAAGGGGAAGCCCATGTTGGCAAGCCTGTATGTAGTTTTTCATTCTTAAACCATTCCTGGTTGTTTATTCCATTGAACAAGTACTGCAGAAGTTGGAGTGAGAGACAGGTTGACTAACATACAAAATCTAGAAAGAGATACATCAACAAGACAGTGAAAGTGTTTGTCACTCAGTCGTGCCTGACTGTTTGCAACCCCACAGACTGTAACCCACCACGCTCCTCTGTCCTTGGAATTCTCTAGGCGAAAATACTGGAGTGGGTAGCCATGTCTTCCTCCAGGGAATCTTCCTGACCCAGGAGTCGAACCCAGGTCTCTTGCATTGCAGGCAGATTCTTTACTGTCTGAGCCACCAAGCAAGAACCTGTCAACAAGATAAGATAACACCTAATATGTAGCAGGCAACTCCAGTCACTGGGTCACCTAGTATATCACTGTTTACTTTTTAGCCGAGAATCAGTAGTAAGACTAGAACTATTCCACAAAAGGGTAATATTGGCTTGACAAAGAGCATCATTTTGCTCAATGAATCTAAGGGACTTCTGTTGTTTTTTTTCCTAGTGGACCTTGCCACTAGTTTATTATACAAAACCCTGAAATTCCACAGGTTCTGGAGTTACCATTGGATCAAGCAGGTCATTGAAGCCAAGTTGTAGAACTGCTTGTGCCACCACTTGAACTAGAAGGATAGCCTTTTCTGTTGGGGAGTTGAAGCCAAAGCCAGCAGCCTTTTAGGGCATTCAGTAGAATGGATTGGAGCCACATAAAAAGTCTCACTAAGCCGTATTTTCCCATTTGTTTTTGAGGCTGCAAAGAAAAGCAATTTGTCATTTACTCTGCAGGAGTGTATCAGTGATCCATACAGATCAATGGGCCAAGATTCTTCACCAAGGAAACAGGTTTCTGCATTAATTTATCTTCTGTCTGCTGGCATACTTCCATGCTTCCAAGGCACCTAAGAGAACATGTGGCTTCTCACTTGGCAGATTTTAAAAGCACATGTAAGGAGTGTACTGGACTTGTGTAGTGTCCTGGAGGAGGATAGGCTCAATAATCTTAACACCTGACTTGTACAGTGATAAAGAGGGTGTACAACCCTAAGATAAGACGTGGAAGGCTTGCCGCCCACCCCATCCAGCTGAAAGCATACTCCTCTTGTTTTCTATTTTTTAGGATAGAGGTAGCCTAGAAGAATCTGCTGAGGTTGAGAAGGAAATATATAACTTATTGTACAAAGCAGCCATAAGTTTAAAACAGCAAAGTTTCTCACCTTACAAAGGAAAATGTCTATTACCCCCCCAAAAAACAAAAAGAAATTCCTTTGTAACTAGCTGAGTGGTTAACAGTTGCTATATATTTCCTCTCCAGTATTTATATTTTCCATCTTTGACTTGAAAGCAATATTCATTACATCATCCTGAGTGAACAAAAGTAATCCTGTGTTTTGGAATACAATCATTCCCTTGATCCCATAAATAAACAATGACTTTTTTAAAAGCATTTAAGCTATATAAATAAACGACTTCTTTTAAATGAAAAAGAATGGATGGGTTGGATCATTTTTCCCTAGTTCTTGGAAATGTGAAAGTGCTTTACTTTGAGATGGATTTTCAACTCATCTCTGCTTGCCATTTTATTTGTGTACATAAATACATAAAACGAGAACCTTCCCCTTTGTAAAGAGCCTTTTTAAAAAAATTACTATTATTACAGTGGTAGACTTCTGAATGGTGAACTTAGCATGAAATATTTAAAACCTACAGAAGAGTAGAAGTATAGTACAGTGATCTTTTTATATACACTTTACCTGGGTTCACCAGTTGCTGACATTTTTCAATTTTTGTTTAGTCTTTCTCTCTCCAGATTCAATTCAAGTTTCTCTAGTTGTCTCTATAACTTTTTAAAAATAGTTTTTGTAGGTTTTTTTCTTTTTTCCTGAATCAGAAGACAGTCAAAAATTGTATACTGGGTGTTTTAGTATTTTATGTTTTTAATTTAGAAAGTATTTTGTGTTTTTAATTTAGAAAGCTTTCCTGCTTTTACATATTTTTTTTTTCTTTTGTGACATTGATATTTTAAGAAGTACAGATCAGTTGTTGTGAAGATTATCACATAATCTAGATTGGTCTGATTTCTTTCTCATGATTGTGTGTGATGTGTGCTCAGTTGCACATAGATTCCAGTTAAATATTTTGGCAAGAAAAATACATAGGTCATTTTGTGACTTTCTGGTTGCATCGTGTCAGGAGACTCATAATGCTAGTTTGTACGACTGGTGATCCTAAATTTGGTCATTTGTTTCAAGCAACAGATTAATCCTCTATAAAGTTAGCCCAAGTTAATGACACGTATGTGATGATAATTTGAGGTCATGTGAGTATTCTCATGGTTTTAGCATCCTTTGATTCTTGCTTGAATTACTTATTACGTAGACAGTTGAAAAATGGTTATTCTAATTTTGTTATTCCTCCTTCGTTTATTAACCATAATTCATTCACTTTATATCCCAGTGAATCATATTTTCCTCACAATTTTTGTGCCAGTAGAATTTACATGACAGTCCATGTGCCATTGTACCAAATGTGCTGATGGAATAGGGAAGAAGATAACATTTTTGGATCATAGTTACAGTTTCACACGTTAAGGTACCCACACAATACATTGTCACTAATTATGTTTGAATAAGTCATTGATTTTTTTTCTCAACTAATATTTTCTATATTTATCCCTTTGTTTTTCCTGTCTTTTTCTAACTGTCCCATTGCTTGTGTTAATTTCTAATGGCCTAACATTTGTAATAATTACTATACATTTACTTTCTATCATAATAGCTGCGGAAATACAGAGGACCCTGAATCAACTTGGAACACCTCAAGATTCACCTGAATTGAGGCAACAGCTGTAAGTATTTAGTTAAACATCAAAAGAAAATAAATAAAGAGGGGAAACCACCTATTGTTATGTTCATTTGATAGTGTGTAGTGTTATATTTCGGAGAAGGCAATGGCACCCCACTCCAGTACTCTTGCCTGGAAAATCCCATGGATGGAGGAGCCTGGTAGGCTGTAGTCCATGGGGTCGCTACGAGTTGGATGAGACTGAGTGACTTCACTTTCACTTTTCACTTTTATGCATTGGAGAAGGCAATGGCAACCCACTCCAGTGTTCTTGCCTGGAGAATCCCAGGGATGGCAGAGCCTGGTGGGCTGCCGTCTATGGGGTCGCACAGAGTCGGACACGACTGAAGCGACTTAGCAGCAGCAGCAGCAGCAGTGTTATATTTATTGGAGAAAACAATGAAAATTAATAAGGTTTTTCTGCTGCCTCATTTGTACTCAGATTTTGTGTAAGTTTTTCCCTGTCCAAAGTGGGCAGCTCTTTTCCTTTATTTTAGAGATCTGGCTTTCTCTATCAAAGCAGAATTTCTTTGGTTACCTAATACTTTTTAATAGGTTGTTTTTGATGGCTTTAGAAAAACAGTACTCTAAGCTTCCCCTTGTGTGAGTCACTTCTCATAGCTAACAGTCCCTGTGATGATTTTTATTTATTTCACTTGGATTTCATTGCACATCCAGTATGAACTATGCTCCCCAAAAGTTTATCTTTACATCCTTGAATTTCAGAAAGCATTAGCCTCTGTTTAAAAAATAAAAGATATAATCAAGTAATGTACTTACATATTTGAGTAAATTAATATGCTGTAGAACAACAGCAACAATACTTTGTGGTGTTACAGATTTTACAGTGTGTTTTTACACCTTTTCTCATCTGTACCTTACAAAATCGCAATGAGCTAGATAGATCAAAAGAACTATTTCCATTTTACTTATAAGGAAAACATTTCTGTTTGGGGTTTGATGGTTTGCCCAACATTATTCTAAACCTGAATCATTTTATATGTTAATTTAGCACTATTGCCAGCTACAAATTTCAAGTAGTATATATGTAGTAAATGAAATGCCAAATATTAGCTACAGAAGCAAAAGTTGCAAAAAGGAAGAAATTAAAAGATAGGTAATAATAATTCATATTTTTTGTGAAGTACAGTTTGAGGAATTTACAGTTGTCTTATAATTTATATTGCATTTTTCTGCAGTGGATAGATATCAGAGGGATAAACATGTCCCAAATCTAAATAATAAACCATCATTTATTAAAATAAAGTAGAACAGAAGCCATAATTCTTAATAGTTAACAATATTTTGCTAAGGTTAAGAGTGGAGATTCTGAATATGTAGACATCATTAAAGTCTTTTTATAATTTTAATTATATTACTTTTCATAAAGATTTATAAAAGATGTATAAAGATAGGGCATTTGGTAAACATATATAAGTGCAGTATAATTCCTCATCAGTCAAATATAGGTATCTATATACTAAAAGATATTATCATATGCTGCTGCTGCTAAGTCGCTTCAGTCGTGTCCGACTCTGTGCGACCCCCATAGGCGGCAGCCCACCAGGCTCCCCCGTCCCTGGGATTCTCCAGGCAATAACACTGGAGTGGGCTGCCATTTCCTTCTCCAATGCATGAAAGTGAAAAGTGAAAGTGAAGTCACTCAGTCATGTCTGATTCTTCGTGACTACATGGACTGCAGCCCATCAGGCTCCTCCAGGTCCATAGGATTTTCCAGGCAAGAGTACTGGAGTGGGTTGCCATTGCCTTCTCCGATATTATCATATAGTTTCTCGTTATTTTAAAGGACCCAAAGTGTGACCAATACACAGGAAACTCAAACAGGGGCTCTGTATCAACCTAGAGGGGTGAGATGAGGGAGAAGCGGGGGGAGGTTCAAAAGGGAGGGGATATATGTATACCTATGGCTGATTCGTGTTAAGGTTTGACAGAAAACAGCAAAATTCTGTAAAGCAATTATTGTTCAATAAAAAATAAATTAATTTTTTTAAAAAAGCAAAAAAAAAACCCCAAAAAATAAATAAATAAAATGAGAGATAATATATATGAGAGGTACTGATGTTGTGACCTGTGAAACATCACATGAATACAAGCTTTTTTAAAATGTCAACTTCTTTAGTTATAGATCTTACTTTTCACTTTATAAGCTAGTTAACCTCTTTCACTGTGTTTGGTTTTTTTTTTACAGAGAAGTGCTATCATCTTTTTTTCCTATGGTTAACATAAATAATAGTAAATTTGTACTATTATTCATTGTAACTTCTGCTCTTTTTTTTTTTTTCCTTTTACTAAAGTATCTATAGGATATAAATACTCAGGTAGAGAAATAAGAGAGGCTGGCTGTACCCTGAGAACTGGACAGAGTTTTAAGGCTCCCACATCCCCCAGATCTCAAACATCAGACATTTTACAATCTTACGTTGGCTTTAGTCATCTTTTCTAAATAGCTGCTGATATTTATTTCTCAAAGCTTGGTTATCTCCATATGTGAGTAAAGCACCTTCCACATAGTATTTACTCAATATTTATAGAACCTGAGAACTTTGTTTTCATAGAGAAAATTTGAGCCAGTCTCTAAAAAGAGTGATTTTTCTAAAACTGTTCATCAGGGTTGAATCAAGTGGCACAGTTATAGCTTCAAGAAATACCTTAGTTCTTTGACTGTGATGTGTGTTTTCTCACTTTAGCCAGCAGAAGCAGCAGTATACAAACCAGCTTGCCAAAGAAACAGATAAGTACATTAAAGAGTTTGGATCTCTGCCCACCACCCCCAGTGACCAGGTATGAAGCTTTAAGACACACTGTTGATGTACTGAATGTGAAATGAATCAAATGCCTTGTAGGATCTTTGAACTGTTGTACTAGAAAGGAAATCAGGGGTGGAAAAATCTATTTGAGATTAGTTCAGAGAACACAAAACTGTATTTAATTGCCCAGGTAGTATCCTGTGGTTCAGTAAAGCAAAAATTATTTCCATGCAGTTGTCCTGACCCATAATTAAGTAAGTGCTCAGAAAATGCTTCCTGACTAATTGTTTCCTGGCCTTCCAGGACTGACTTCATGCAACATGCATGCTCATTCAAGATGTGAGGTTTCCTAGGGGCACATGTTTTTATTACCCTGCTTACTTAGTGGAAGTTATTACTTAGGTGAATCAAAAGTTTTATTTCCATTAAAATAAAGAAGAAGAGGAATTACTTCAAAAGCGTGGCCTAGTTTTTAGGATGAAAACTTGAGTTGAAAAATCCAACATTATGGGCCTTTGCCTCAAGATAAATATGCACAGTGTTCGAACACATTAGCAACTTGAGCAAAATGTTATTGAGTGTTAATCAATAAGGCTCTGTAATAGAGTGAGTGAAATTTTCAAAATTAAATAAAGAGCCAGCTACTAGCAAAATAGCTTTTGCAAATTCTATAGAACTTCACAGCTTGATTCTAGCAGGTTTCTTTTCCCCACCTCTCCTCTAGCGTCAAAGGAAAATACAGAAGGATCGCTTAGTGGCTGAATTCACAGCATCGCTGACAAACTTTCAGAAGGTGCAGAGGCAGGCTGCTGAGAGAGAGAAAGAATTTGTTGCTCGAGTAAGAGCCAGCTCCAGAGTATCTGTAAGTATTTAAAGCAGCATTGTAAAAATGAACACGGTATTCCCCAGGGATCATGTAAAAAAACTACATGGCATGTATTTTGAGTCTTAAAGTCCTGTGAATATCTTGGAAATCGGTGTTGAATATTTATTTTCAGGAGTTTTCTGCTCAGTTTTTAAAAGGATGATAATTGCGTATTATTGGTGGCTCAGATGGTAAAGCGTCTGCCTACAATGCGGGAGACCCAGGTTCAATCCCTGGGTCGGGAAGATCTCCTGGAGAAGGAAGTGGCACCCCACTCCAGTATTCTTGCCTGGAAAATCCCATGGACAGAGGAGCCTGGTAGACTACAGTCCATGGGGTCGCAAAGAGTCGGACACGACTGAGTGACTTTGCTTGTCACTTGTGGTTATTCTGTCCATGTCATGGAACAAAAGATTACAGATTATGTAAAAATACGGAAACGTTCTGTCAGAGAAGATTAGGAATCAAATCCTGATTTGCACCTGAGGCTGTTACTTTGTATTCCTGCTGGAGTAGAAGACTCTTTACTCCTGGGTTATATGAAGATGATTTGAAATGAACAGAGTGAATATATTGTGTGAATATTAAAAATGAACTTAGACCTGGAGAAGATAAATGGAAGAATGAGTTAGAGTGGAATTTTGATTTAATTTTAAATCTCCCTGGAAACTATCATAAGTGTTTCCTTGTTCCTTAATGTAGAGGTTCCAAAGCTACATTCTGTTTTAATCAAATAATATTCATTATTTGGCTCTTGAGAATATTTAATGAATTGCTTCCATGTCAGCTTAGGGTATAGTTGAAGTAATTGACTTAAGATATTAGAACAAGAACTTTTCTCTTTTCTTAAACCTATACTCCAGTGTCTACATAAATCAGTTTAAATTATCCTAAAGGAAAATATGAATGCTGTGTGCTTTTCCTTTGTGCCGTCTCAATCCATTCTGTTACTAAATTATTCAGGGTGGTTTTCCTGAGGAGAGCTCAAAAGAAAGGAATCTTGTATCCTGGGAAAGGTAAGAAGTATAAAACAGTATACAGAGTAAAAGATAATTTTTCATATTTGTTTTTTACATCATGGTCTTGGGCAAAATTAGTTTTCAGTATATTATATCATGATTCCTAAGTTATTTATAAATAGAAAACAATACATTTGAAAAAATTTTTAAATAATTATTATAAAATATATAAAAATAGTCCAGTATAGTAATAATACTCTTTAGTTATTTATCCAGATAAATATTATTGACTTAATTTTTGATTAAGATTATTTTTGATATAGATTATTCCCATGTGTGAGGTTTAAGTCAACCAAGAAGAAATACTCACTTGCCAGATGTAATAGCTTCCGATAATTAATTAATAACTCCAAAAAAAATCATTGAAATGAAAATGAATAAAATTTGGTTAACATTTCTGTTATACTTTTAGAATTTAAGTCAGCAATTCTGTGACTTTGAAGCAAAAATGTTCTATTCAATAAGTATTTCTGTAATAAGAAGGAAGCCCCCTTGTTTCCATACTGGTTTTTCTTTTTTTACATATTCCTTTCTTTTTAATAGCCAAACTCAGCCTCAAGCTCAGTTGCAGGATGAAGAAATTACAGAGGATGACCTGCGCCTTATTCAGGAGAGAGAGTCTTCTATCAGACAACTCGAAGTAAGCTTTGCATTGTAGAACTGCACTGCCTCACTTAGTGAGTTTCTTCTCAAGATGCTTCGGTGATGCTGGGAGACGGGTCAAGAAAGAAAACTAAATAAATATCAGTTCGGTGGCATTTCTCATATAAGTTAGAATCATTGCTTTTAAAAAGAGTAATCTCTTTAGAAATGGTGCTAGGATGAAAAAATATACTTCGCTCCATCCAAATTTTCTTTCTTTTTTTTTTTTTTAAATTCTGTTAAGTCATCTCAAGGCACCTGAGCATTGAGAAGAATATCAGTCTAGTGATAAAGTTCTGTTCAGAGGGTCTGGATGGCTTCCATGGCACATAGTACACATCATACCTGCATGAATAAGATTTCTTCCAAGGGCTTTAAACGTATTTTATTTCCCTTTAGTACATGTAGGATATTGAAAAAGGCTAAAAGGTTTATAGCCTTAGTTCATAGGGAACGTACCTGTTCCCTGGAAAGTGGCCTGATAATAGCTAACAGTAGCTACCATTTATTGATGGATTCCATCCACCAAGCACTATATGATAAATTGTTTGTGTTGTCTCATTTAGTTTTCATAAAAGTAACTTAACTGTGTCACTGTCACTCCCCATTTTACAGATGAGAAAACTAAGTTCTAGGATGAATGTGTAAATCACCCCACTCTTCCTGAATAAAGTATTTACATATTACTCTTTAATCAGGCAAAATAATAGTTATATTAAAGAAAATTAAATTTATAACTTATTTACCCATCACTATTACATTGCATATTCAAGTTTATTAATTTGAGAATTTGAATTTACACCTCATGTTTTATTCTTTTAAAGTGTCAAATTGAGAGACTTCCCTGGTAGTCCAGTGGTTAAGAATCCACCTTCCAATGCAGGGAACGTAGGTTCAGTCTCTCGTCAGAGAACTAAGATCTCACATACTGTGAGGAAATTAAGCCCACTTGCCACAACAAAGACCCAGCACAGTCTTAAGTGTCAAATTGACACATAAATTTTTACTAGAATATTTTCAGTGTTTTTGAGGAAATACTGCTTGTGATAACAAGACTAATCAAACTGCATGGTGTAAATTCAATAATGCACCATCCTTCTCTATTACATAGATCGTTCATTTCCATTCCAAATCACTTGATATTTTTAACATTACAAACTTGTTTTAGAGAACTGGTTACTGTTAATTCAAAGTCTACTTACTTGGGATTGCCTATAGTCAAATAGTTTTCTCATGTGCCCAAAATGTATGTTATTAAGTCCAGATGCATGCTCACCTAGGTATGAGTAATGGTTTGGGTTTTGTAAAAATTTTCCCCCTTTGTGGATTGGGGACTGAATTTCTGATTACAATAATACGTACTTTTTTTCTCTTAGGCTGATATTATGGATATTAATGAAATATTTAAAGATTTGGGAATGATGATTCATGAGCAAGGAGATGTAATAGGTAAGGCCTACGTGTGAAGTGTCATGAGGTGGAAGTGGGCCACATGCAGTTTCCGTGTGTAACTTCTCAGAGTTAACTTCCTCCTTTTCTCTCGTCGGGTCCTCCTGGAGTCAAAACCACCGTGTCTGCAACAGACAAAGCACCACCCTTGGCATTATCGAAAACAGATTTCATTTTTGGCTCCTACTGGTTGAAATGACCGATTTCATGTATTTAAGAAGTCCCAAATTTAATCAGGTTCTGCTGCTACTGACATCATGGAAGGTTCCATGTAACATCATCCTAGCTCATTCCCAGGACCTCTGGTTTCTGTCTTATCCCATTTTAATTCTCATTACACCAAGACTTTGGGGAAAATGTCTTTTCATAATGTGCACACTGTCCTCTCTTCTCAAGTAGAGGGGATAAGTAGCCATTTGCCTAAACATTCATTCTCATAACCTTTTTAGCGTATTAATGTAGTAGTAGTACTTAGTTACTGAGAATTTTTTTTTAATTCTTTTTTAAAAACTCTGTAAGACTTCCTTTAAATTTAAATGTAATCGTAATTCATATAGGATATAATTATGAGCGTTGATCGCGATTCTGATCTTCTTTATCATTTTTAAGTATGAAGATATTTGTGAGTATACTAAAGATATATTTAATATGTTTTCTGAATTTGGTGTAGTTTAAATACTTGGACCTATAGTTTAATTATTATTTTTCTATTCTTATCCTCTTCTGTAGTCCCAGTAGATCACAGGGTAAAACTTAAGAAACCATTCATTCATCCAATAAATATTTATTGAGTGCCGACTACATTCAGGCATAAATCTAGGCATTGAGGATTCAGCTGAAATTAAACAACAAATAAAAGATATTATAATCTAATTGGAGGAGAGAGACAATTACAACAGAAAGAAAAGTAAGTGTTGATAAGTGCTTATAGGGAGAATAAGGCCAGATTGGGGTGGGACTGCAGGTAGTGGGGAAGGTGCTGCTTTTCAGTGTGGAGTCAGTAAGGGCAGGTGACATTTCAGTGAGGACTTCATGGAAGTAAGAAGCCAGCGGGAGAAGAGGGTCCACGCAGAGGGAATAGCAGGTGCCCTGGCCTCTGGCAGAAGCATGCCTGACATTTTAAGTGAATGGAGTGAGCACAAGGAGGATGGAGGCAGTGTCCAAAGTCACAGGGGACCAGATCACATAGGCCGCTGAGCCATCATAAGAACAGTTTTTGTATTAATAGAGGAGAAGCCACAGGAAGATGTGAGCAGAAGGGCGTAGTCATCTGACTTAGGTTTTAAGAGACTCACTTGGACTGTTGGGTTAAGAACAGAGGTTGAGAACATGAGGTAAAGGGGAGGTGAGAACAGAGGTTGCGAATGTGAGGTAAAGTGGAGGTGTCTGGACTGGGGTCTTAAATCTGGGTATTATCTGCACATAGATGATATTTAAAGCCATGAGATTAGGTAAGATCACCTGGGAAATAAGTTGAGATAGAGAAGAGAGGGGCTTCCCTGGTGGTTCAGTAAAGAGTCTGCCTGCAATGTAGGAGACCTGGGTTTGATCCCTGGGTTGGGAAGATCCCCTGGAGAAGGGAATGACAACCCACTCCAGTATTCTTGCCTAGAGAATTCCATGGACAAAGGAGACTGGCAGGCTACAGTCCTTGGGGTCACAAAGAGTGTGACACGACTGAGCAAGAGGAGGTTCTAAGGATTTATAAATATTTAGAGCACAGTCAGCAAACTGCATCCATTCATTTATGTGTTATCTACAGCAGATTTTGTACAACAGAGGCATAGTCGAGTTTATGACAGAAACCATAAGAATGAACTGCAAAGCTTAAGTATTTATTATCTGGCACAAAGAAAAAGTTTGTCAATCTCTGATTTAGAGGCTAGAAAGCCAAGGAGGAACCAACAAAAATGACCAAGAAAGAATAACCAGTGATGCAGAAGAAAACCACGTGAGTGTACAGTTTTAGGATGGTGTGGAGGAAGCATTTCAGGGTGATGACCCGTCTGCTCTCTCTGATGCTGCTGTTGGGTTAGGTAAGCTGAGGATTAAGAGTTGACTGCTGAATTCAACAACATGTAGGGCATAGATGACCTCAGATGAGAGCTGTGCTGGTAAAATAGTGCAGGTAAAAGCATGATAAAGTAGGTTCCAAAGAGGCTGGGAGGAGAGTGACTGGAGACAGCAAATGGAGATTGCTTTTTCTGTCAGTGAGGTCCTAACTGCCAGTGGATGTGGCATCAATGAGAGATTTGAGGGTTGGTTTGTGTTTAAGATAACAGCAATAGGATTGATGAGAAAGAAATGTTGATAGTGAGAGGGAAGCAACTGCTGGCCTGAGGTCATTGAGCTAGGCAGCAGGAATTGGGATAAAATGCACGCACGGAGGGGTTGGCTCTCGCTGAGCACAGATGGGTCCCCCACAACCATGGGAGAGAAGTCTGAGCACAGAGATGGTTGCATGTGTTAGTGGGTAGGGTCAGGAGATTGTGGAAGTGTCTTCTGATTGTTCCTGTTGTCTCAGTGATCTAGAAATAGGGCCCCTGGTGGAGAATGACAGTGAGTGAGGAGGCATGGGAAGTTAGAGGAGAAAGTGTGACTTAATCTTTCAGGAGCTGGGGAGATGGGGCAAGAGTGCTCTGCAGTCAAGAATTTAAAGTGAAATAAGTCAGCCCCGATGACTTTTTTGTACCCCATACAATTGCACAGGATAGGTTGGGGTTTTGTCACCTAAGTGTGACTGCAGTAGGGAGGAAGAGGGCTGACGAGTGCAAGAAAGCAGTGGCAAATGACTGTCCATGGAGTAAAAGGTAAGGAAGAGGGAAGTGAGGACATGAAGTATTTAAGGGGCCATGACAAAGGGGTAGGATCACTAAAGCTGGGGTCTCAGAAGGAGAGAACTCTCAAGGTAGCAGGTGGTCATCAGAGAGTGAGACCTGGAACGGAGATTATAGAGAAGCTGCAGTTGCTGGTAATGACAGGTTTGGAACATGACCATGGAAATAGATGGCTCAGAAAGCATCACAGGCAAAGTTGATGAAAAAAATCTGTGTTCAAAGAATTGAGAGGCCTGGGTATTTGAGGGTCAGCAGTTGGACATTGAGATCACCAATATGGATAATAGTAGAAGCATTGAACAGAACATCAGTGGAGCAGGGAGTAAAACATTCAAGGAAAAAGAAGAAAGACATCTCAGGATGCCTGCTGCACTGCGGAGTGAAAGAGGTAGGCGTGAGCTCTGAAAGTCGGCAGGGAGGAGGAGGAGACAGCAGTCATCCATCCGTCCTACAGATGTAGGACGTTCTACCCTCAGTGGAGGAGGGGAGGAAGGGAACCTGTCACCACTTGAGAAGCCTGTGGGGACTCTCAGGGAGCCTGGGTTTCCGGCACAGAAGGAGGTTGATGCTGGCCACTGAGCAGATGACGGTTTTCAGGTCTCCCTGTATCCCCTGAACCAAAGTTCAGAATGCTTTGCTTGGTACTGAGTTGGCCACCACAGAATGCAAACTCAGTGACAGTACTTTTGGGATTTACCAGGTAGAACTGGAGTACGCTGTAATGAAGATAATCAAGTTCATTTTCTTCACATTGTTTCTATATTGTTTGAGGCACCTGAGAAATATAATTGCTAAAAGAAAATTCAGCTGTACACATGTAAACCTTTGAATAATGAATGTATTTAATCTTAACCATGAATAAAATTAGGTGATTAGTGCAGCTCTATTACTAGCACATCAGCACCTGTTTAACATTTTTTTGTGTGTGTTTTATTTTAAAGATAGCATAGAAGCCAACGTGGAAAATGCTGAGGTGCACGTCCAGCAAGCAAACCAGCAGCTGTCAAGGGCGGCAGACTATCAGGTAATATCAACTGTGCTAAGCTGTCCTATAACGTAGACTCTTAAGTGTGTGTGTGTGTGTGTGTGTGTAATCATGTGGCTGGAGACGTTAATTTAAAATCCCATGGAAGACAGGCCAGAAATATGCCAGTCCATTAAAACGGGGTTTAGCCTGTCTGTTCTCAGGGTTGAACAAGTGTTGTGCCCACAGGAATGAGCAGTTTAGCATTTAGAGTCTTGAGAGGAGCGGTAGACAACTCCAGTCTTTTCTGGCAGCTTCTGGTCTCCAATGTCATTTTCACATTTCAAAACAGAAACCTGTTTGATAGCGATTTCCCTCCATTTCTTGCAGTTCCTTTCTGCCTTTCTTTTTGGTATGTGATACTTTGGATTAAAGAGGCTAAGATCCTTGTCCCAGAAAGATGTCTCAGGTTCTGTGGAAATTTTATTAGCTTGGAGTGTCCTTGACTGGTGGGTATTTGGTCAGCATTCAGCAGACCCTTCATCAGGAATGAAGTGATCCCTAAAGTGAATCAAGTTAGTATAGGAAATCCATACATATGAGTCAAATATAAATATATACAGAAGACTACAAATATTAGAACCGTGAACTATATCATTTAGTATGTAAATCTTTGATGTTTAACAGAGATAAGTTCTCTTTGGGAACCCCTAAATACCACCCTAGTGTTTTATTTCCCTTTTAAAGGTTCGTTATTCATTGATGTAGTTGTTCATAATTATTTTCTCAGAAATTGTCACTTTCCTATAAAATTTCTATAAAATTTCTACACTTTCCTATAAAATTTCCTATAAAATTTCTAAAATATCCTATAAGATATTGTGTCACCATCCTAGGCCTTTTTAATCACTTTTCACTTTTCTCACTGATCTCAGAAGTTCCCTTTAGTTTTAGTGCAGTTTTCTCACTGGACGAATCAGTACACATTCAATAGCATGTCAGGAACAATGAAGCTGGATAGAGGATGCTGAGTTATACAGCCAGTTCTGCTCACCAGCAGAGTAACTCATGTTTACTGTCTTCATGCATGAGATTCAGACATGCAGCTCTGTTCTGGTCAGTTCAGTTCAGTCGCTCAGTCGTGTCTTACTCCTTGTGACCCCATGAATCGCAGCATGCCAAGCATCCCTGTCCATCACCAGCTCCCGGAGTTCACTCAAACTCACGTCCATCGAGTCGGTGATGCCATCCAGCCATCTCATCCTCTGTCATCCCGTTCTCCTCCTGCCCCCAATCCCTCCCAGAATCAGAGTCTTTTCCAGTGAGTCAACTCTTCGCATGAGGTGGCCAAAGTACTGGAGTTTCAGCTTCAGCATCATTCCTTCCAAAGGACACCCAGGACTGATCTCCTTCAGAATGGACTGGTTGGATGTCCTTGCAGTCCAAGGGACTCTCAAGAGTCTTCTCCAACACCACAGTTCAAAAGCATCAATTCTTTGGCGCTTAACTTTCTTCACAGTCCAAATCTCACATCCATACATGACCACTGGAAAAACCATAGCCTTGACTAGATGGACCTTTGTTGGCAAAGTAATGTCTCTGCTTTTGAATATGCTATCTAGGTTGGTCATAACTTTCCTTCCAAGGAATAAGTTTCTTTTAATTTCATGGCTGCAATCACCATCTGCAGTGATTTTGGAGCCCCCCAAAATAAAGTCTGACACTGTTTCCACTGTTTCCCCATCTGTTTCCCATGAAGTGATGGGACCAGATGCCATGATCTTCATTTTCTGAATATTGAGCTTTAAGCCAACTTTTTCACTCTCCTCTTTCATTTTCATCAAGAGGCTTTTGAGTTCCTCTTCACTTTCTGCCATAAGGGTGGTGTCATCTGCATATCTGAGGTTATTGATATTTCTCCCGGCAATCTTAATTCCAGCTTGTGCTTCTTCCAGCCCAGCGTTTCTCATGATGTACTCTGCATAGAAGTTAAATAAGCAGGGTGACAATATACAGCCTTAACGTACTCCTTTTCCTAGTTGGAACCAGTCTGTTGTTCCATGTGCAGTTCTAACTGTTGCTTCCTGACCTGCATATAGGTTTCTCAAGAGGCAGGTTAGGTGGTCTGGTATTCCCATCTCTTGAAGAATTTTCCACCGTTTATTGTGATCCACACAGTCAAAGGCTTTGGCATAGAAAATAAAGCAGAAATAGATGTTTTTCTGGAACTCTCTTGCTTTTTCCATGATCCAGCGGATGTTGGCAATTTGATCTCTGGTTCCTCTGCCTTTTCTAAAACCAGCTTGAACATCAGGAAGTTCATGGTTCACGTATTGCTGAAGCCTGGCTTGGAGAATTTTGAGCATTACTTTACTAGTGTGTGAGATGAGTGCAATTGTGCAGTAGTTTGAGCATTCTTTGGCATTGCCTTTCTTTGGGATTGGAATGAAAACTGACCTTTTCCAGTCCTGTGGCTACTGCTGAGTTTTCCAAACTTGCTGGCATATTGAGTGCAGCACTTTCACAGCATCATCTTTCAGGATTTGCAATAGCTCAACTGGAATTCCATCACCTCCACTAGCTTTGTTTGTAGTGATGCTTTCTTTCTAAGGCCCATATGACTTCACATTCCAGGATGTCTGGCTCTAGGTGAGTGATCACACTGTCATGATTATCTTGGCCATGAAGATCTTTTTTGTACAGTTCTTCTGTGTATTCTTGCCACCTCTTCTTAATATCTTCTGCTTCTGTTAGGTCCATACCATTTCTGCCCTTTATCAAGTCCATCTTTGCATGACATGTTCCCTTGGTATCTCTAATTTTCTTGAAGAGATCTCTAGTCTTTCCCATTCTGTTGTTTTCCTCTATCTCTTTGCATTGATCGCTGAGGAAGGCTTTCTAATCTCTTCTTGCTATTCTTTGGAACTCTGTATTCAGATGTTGATATCTTTCCTTTTCTCCTTTGCTTTTCACTTCTCTTCTTTTCACAGCTATTTGTAAGCCCTCCCCAGACAGCCATTTTGCTTTTTTGCATTTCTTTTCCATGGGGATGGTCTTGACCCCTGTCTCCTGTACAATGTTACGAATCTCTGTCCATAGTTCATCAGGCACTCGATGTATCAGATCTAGTCCCTTAAATCTATTTCTTACTTCCACTGTACATGCAGCTCAGCAGAGTTAATGTCACCGCATGGTAGACTGAAGATATCGTATCATTCATAAATAGTTGAACACACACACATACCCCTAGAGTAATCTGTAACCGCCAGCTGTTAAATCTGCTCAGATAGAGTGACTAGGATCCATGTCATTTCATTTTGCTTTTGAATTTTAGGGAGATGTAGATATATCCCCAAATTTTACTTTTCCTCTTCCTTGTGGAAGGAAAACCTACAGCTGCTCTGGGGAAAAAGGAACACATCTTCCCAAGCTAAACCTTCAGAGCTAGAACTGCGCCCCCCACCTGTTAATCCCACAGAACCTGCTTGTTACTCTTGTTCAGTCGCTCAGTTGTATCCAACTCTTTGCGATCCCATGGACTGCAGCACACCAAGCTTCCCTCTTTCACCATCTCCTAGAGTTTGCTTGAATCAGTGATGCCATCCAACCATCTCATCCTCTGTCACCCCTTTCTCCTGCCTTCAAGTTTTGCCACCATCAGGGTCTTTTGCAGTAAGTTGGCTCTTTGCATCAGGTGTCCAAAGTATTGGAGCTTCAGCATCAGTCCCAGTGAATATTCAGGGTTGATTCCCCTTAGGATTCACTGGTTTGATCTCCTTACTGTCCAAGGAGCTCTCACAGGACCTGGAGGGATGAGAAAAGAGCCATGCAGCACAGGGGCTGGGAAGAGAGCAGTTTCCCAGTAGTCCCACTTGGCAGCCTTGATATTAAATGATGCCTCTGCAAGATACAGTGTGGTGATGGATTAAGAACATAAAACAAGGTGGAAAATGCTCTCATCACCATAGCACCCCAGAGTCTTGCCACCCCTGGAGATGGTGCCCCAGGGAAAATAAAAAATTCTCCAGTGGAACAGTTGTCATTGTTGATGAAGGCACATTACACATGGGTCTGCAGTAACCAGGTAGAGTCTGGGGGAAATACACGGGCATGATGAAATTGAAACGAACTGTGTTTAATATATGAAGAGTAGTATTTTGTTGAAAAATTAGATGGCCACATGGAATACTAAACAGTAATAATAGTTTTTAAGAAAAATTGAGTCAGAAACATATCTTTTTGGTAAATTTTACGTTACTTCTGGTTGACCCAAGGCAAATTTACAGACTTTTCTACTTTGTAAGAAAAAAGATTCCTGGATGTTGTTGTGAGATGGACAAGCCATTAAAGAAATATAGAAATCTACAGCTGGGCCAGGAATGAAGAATGGAGCAAAGCTCAACCTTTATAATTTAAATGAGTGTTTTTTAATTATTTTTAGCTCTTTTTAAAAATTTATTTGCATGTTGAAATTCTGAATGCAGTTTCCATTCATATTTAGGGATGAGAATGATTTGGGAAACAAGTAAATTTTAGGAAACATTGTCAAATATTTGCTGATATGGTCAGAGAACTCATTTTGAAGAGCAGTTTTTTGATAAAAGTTTAAAAATTGATGTCTTTAAGCTGTTTTGTGTTTTCACATATAGGTAAACTCTGTCTCTTAATTTTTATTTCTCTGTATCTTTCCCAACCTCACATCTAGAAAAAGCACCAACAAAAGTTGAATAATTACCCCCTGAATTAATACCATTAATTCAAGAATATATTGTGAAAGCATAGTACTATATGTGTTGAAAAGAAAAAAAATATAGCCCCAAATTTGAGGCGAGAAATTACCATTGAGTTTACTCTAGAAAAGAACCAAATGATTTTCACTTGCCATCGAGATGCTCCTTACATCTGTAAACATGTTTTTTGTTTTTGCATCTGCAGCGCAAATCCAGAAAAACCCTCTGCATCATCATTTTTATCCTTGTTATTGGAGTTGTAATTATCGGTCTCATCATATGGGGAGTGAAAGGCTAAGATGACAAAGGAGCACACTACTGCACTATATTATGTAAATTATGTAGGAAGATTCCTTTAATCATGGTGGGTTTTTTTTATTATATTATTTTAAAGCAGTTGCCTAAAGGATGGTTCCCGTACTCTGTTATTTTTATTTGGAAGAAAGTTTTCTTTGGATTAAATCTTATATTTTCTAATGCTGAAAGTTTTCCTATATATCTCTGCTGGCATAACATTCATGCTTTTCAATCTAATAACTGTTCTGCCCACATTGTATCTGCCTTTCATTTATAATTTATTTATCCTATTGACTTAGCTTTTGGAAATTAGTAAATCTAAAGGTGTGTGTGTGCATCTTCCCACGTTTTCTGTGTGCATCTTCCCATCACAATGTAACATGCACCCATGTTTGTGTTAATTACAGATCTTCAATATAATTTTGATTTGTGCCAGCAGAGGAAACATTGTCAGTAACTTTAAAAAGTAACATATATGTTTGTGTTTGGTATTTTGTTGTTTTCGTGGTTCACAGCAACATAAGTTGTCTATTTAACTTTTATCTTTGATTTTCTCTCAAGACCCTTGTTGATTCTCAGTGAAGTCAGTGAATAACTTCCTAGTATATCTTTCACTCCTGATGTGTAGATAGTAAGCATTTGTTGTAGATTGCCTGGTAAAATGCTAAGGATAGGTTGTTTTTACATAGATTCTGCTGAGGCTGACATTCCTTTACAAGGAACTGTGTTGTCAGTATAAATGTTTAATGTGATCTGGAGGAAGAGTATGACAAATCGGTACCTATTGTGTTAGAATTCTAAAGACCCCAAACTTATTCTGCTGTGTATCTCCACAGCTGTTATGATGGAAAATTAATTACCTTCCCTTTTGTCCTATAGAATAATGATTACATTTGTGTCCTTGGGTCAAGATTACTTTGGGGAAGTAACTTTCCCACAGTTATTGTTTTTGGATACCTAACATTTAAAATTCTGGGTTTCCTTTGCATATCATTTTGTACCATCCTGCATTAGCAAATGAATTGGATGTTTGCCAGTTAATTCACTTGCCTTTTTAAATCAATGTTGTTTTAATGCACTAATCTGAATACTATAAAGAAGATCATCTTTATAGTTATTATTTTATAATGTTCTTACATAGCGATTTGATAGTGAAGGCAATGTTTTACATGGCAAGCTATGAGACTTCAGATGGGAACAAATAAAATATTAAGTAACTAAGTAAATTGTATCTTTGCAAGCAAAATAAAGATGATTTTAAAAGTGCCTGGAGAGTTTTATTTCAAGAGAATTCTGCTTCTGCGGGACTTGATACTTACCTCACACTTTTTCCACTGTACTACCTGAAATCTCAACAGAAGTGTAACCACATGGCTACCATTTTGCATCTTGCTGGAGTACCAACTCACTCAGAGTTTTTATTTTGGCCCTCTTTTGCTGCTAACAGGTAGAAGCTGTTTTGCTTGTTACCAAAACACAAGAAGAACCTGTAGAAAACTGTTCTGTGAGTGAATGATCAGAAACGTCAAGACTGTGTTCACCTACATGAGATTGCTTTATTGAACAGGTTGGGTGATGGAGGCAGGAGAATTCGTACAAATTCTGCCTATTCTGAAGGCAGTGCAAGCCCATCAGGCCTGCTGGAATGTGATCCTTCTCTGTAAGTGCACAGAGAAGTGTAATAAGCCAATCTCTTAGGACTATTTATGGCTGCCACAGATCAGCTCAATTTTCTGCTGTGATTATACTGGATAAAGTGTTTATTCTCATACAGGCAAATGCATCTACTTCTGTTTATTTCTTGCTGAGTTCCCAATAACAGCAAAAGCACTTACTTTGGGAGACATGAGTTTAAGCACCTTAATTTAAAATATATTTTATAAATTATTTTGACTGGGACACAGATCATTGAAAGCAGGAGCCTGAGTGGTTTGTACTCTTTTTAAGAAATTTATTAACTTAAGAGAAAATTTTACACAAAATATTTGGAATACAAAGAGAGAAAAAAATAAAATGAAAAATGGTACAGTATTCAAATATTTAAAATTCTTAACAAAGTTTCCTTTTAGGTGAATTTTAGAATCTCTTTGAAAGGCCATGCTTACTTTCATGACTGTCAACATATCTGAATCTGTTTGAGTTGAACCGAGTCTCAAGCTAAAGAAGTTTCCTTATCAAATGACACATCATTCCTTTTAGTGTGCTTTGAGCCCCCTGAGCACACTGGATGCCCAGCAGTTGTGTTTGTGTTGTTCACTGAGAGCACTGTACCTTGAAGAGGCTGAAATGGGATCTTCTTCGGTGTCGTCACTGCTTTTGTTAAAAAATAGTAAATTCAAAATAAATAAATAAATAAAAAATAGTAAATTCAAGAGGGAGGGGATTCTGTGTATATCTATGGCTGATTCATATTGGATGTTGGCGGAAACCAGCACAATTCTGTAAGATCAGATCAGATCAGATCGCTCAGTCGTGTCCGACTCTTTGTGACCCCATGAATCGCAGCACGCCAGGCCTCCGTGTCCATCACCAACTCCCAGAGTTCACTGAGACTCACGTCCAATTCTGTAAAGCTTCAATTAAAAAATTAAAATTTAAAAAAGTAAAATACACACAAAAAAATTTGTTTTGAGTACTGATTTAGACAGATTTACAATGAAAAAAGACTTTTTTATTTTGAAGGCTGCTTGTTCTGCACTTTGTCCTGGTTAGGAAAATGGACTTGTTTACCAATAGAGAAACAGAACTGCTTATTTTTTTCCCCCGCCAACTCTAATAGACGAGAAGGAAAATCCAAGGCTTTCTCCTTGACATAGTTGACTCTTTCCATCTGTCAGCGTTTCACCACTTCGCTGGGTTGTCCGTCACCGCAGTGTCACTGTCTCCTCTGTGTAGTGTCCTTTGCAGTGCAGGGAAGCCAGAAGGTACATTTTTCTAGAACCAGATCCCCCTTTGTTTTCTAGTTCTAAGAGTGGTCCAATGAGAGGCATTTCCAGGCAACTGAGGAGGCAGAGAAGGGCAAGTTCACCCGCCCTCAGACACTCTCCCTCAGACACCATCCAGACAGAAGTGTGTGCAGGCTGCGGACATGGGCGTCACAGCATCTTTGAGGTTTCTCACAGGTCACCTGCTCTGGCGCTATCAACAGCCAAGACAGCCGCTGACAGCTCCTTGAGACTCAACTGGTGTCAGTGGTGCAGGCTGCGGTGGCAGGAGTCTCCGGAAGGCTTCAGATTCACAGGGTCTCAGGGATGAGCTCCTGAGACCCGCCTGGGGTGGAGCCGCAGACACACCTTCCCTTCTGATGTTTCTAATTCACCACACTGAAACCCTTTAGGCTTATGTCATCATGTGATGATTCTAACTGAACCCAGGTATAGAGGTTGAAACAGCTTAATTCAGCATGAAGGGAAAACAAGTTTTCTACATGTCTTGTCATAGTGAGAGGCATGCTGCTTCACTGAGCCTATTGACTTTGTTAAATCCAGCTGAAATGAAGCAGGATGAACCTGCAGGTTTATATCCAGGCAATTTCTGTATTTCTCATGTGATAGTACTTTTGAAAACACGGATTCCTAAAAAAAGGTGGAGAAAATGGTTTTATCTTCACTGCTGAGAAATAACAAGCTGCTCAAATCTTCTGGTGTTACTGAAGAGGTCTGGGAGCCAGAGGCCTGAGCAGTTTCCTCCCTCCCTTGCTGTCTTGTTGCTCAATAAATATTTGAGTACTTAATTTGGCATTTATGTTGTGTCAGGCTGCTACTTGCCTGAGCACAGAGGCTATTAGAGTGAACCAAAAGAATGTGGCTCCTGCCTTTAAGGAGCTTACATTTAGCACTTGATGTTAGGGGGGAAATGGTGGGTGGGAGAGGGAAGAGGTAAGGGAATGAGAATGGATTTGTCATTCTTTGGGCCACCTATACTTGGGGACCACTCATTCTTGAGGACTGGCTTCCTGTGGTTCATGTTCTTCACTACCAAGTAACTGAATTTCATTCATTTTTCTTAGTTAACAGACTACTAGAAAAGTGTAGAGTAACTTCTAGTTTGAAAATTCATCTGTATGTATTGTCTCTAGTAAAGAAACTTCCATCTTTTGATGGCAGCATCTGAATTTAAAGCTAGTGCATCCTGATAGTCAGGACTGACAGTTATAGGAGTTCTGCAAAATTATTGCTCCCAATATTGGAAAGGAAGGAAAATGAAAAGGATTTTGGAATCTATATTTCTTCAGAATACACTCAAAGCCAATGCATTATGTGTGCTTCTTGTAAAATGTCCCTTAAAATATTTTTAATTTAACCCTGCCCTATCCCTTAATATTTTGGGTGGGGGAGGGTGGGAGGGGGATGGGAATAAAGAACAGCCTCAGTGGCTCATGTTTAACCCATTTTCTTCTAAATTAAACACAGTTTCAATTTGTCAGTTTTAATCCTTTGTCTTGGCAATCCTTTGGTTAACAGTAAAATCATGAAATTGGACATGACTCGGCAAATGAACAACAAAATTATGAAATTTTACTTTTCTCTGAACATAATTTTAAATGCAGAAATAGAGCTAAATAACTGACACACTAAATAGATTTTTATAGACCCTGTTGCTTCTGGCAGATTTTTAAGAGGTTGGTCACTTAATTACTCAGAGTGGGATTCCTGTAGGTTTTGTGTAGTGATGGCATTCCTGCTTAAAATGTAAGTGGTAGAAGGCAAAACCAGATTTCCTGTGCAGTCGTTACATGCACAACACCCTTACTTGTTTTAGAGGGAGTCTGCTAGAACTCAACTGAGTCTTTAAATAAACTTGAAAGGGCATTAATTCCCACTTTGGCAAACCCTAAGTACAAATTTTTAAGTGTTTACTGTAAGTACCGTTAGACAGTAGTTACTAACTCCAATATCTCTTAGCATTGGTGAAAACTTAGAAATGCAGTATTTAGCCTCCACAAAGATTTACTGATACTAGTTTCAGTTTCTAGTGCTTTCTGGAAGTTTCATATCAATGTTGAATGGTACATCTGAAATACTGAAATCAGACCAGGATAAAAGGAACCAAATTTACATCTTCAGAAACTAGAGATTTAGCCCAAGAGTAAGGGTAACTTGCATAGCTGAAGACCTAATCGTGAAAAGCTTTCGTGAGTAGCTAACTGAAAAGTAAGGCATAACTGTAGCAAGGACACACAAGGGGACAGAAAATATGAATGACAGGGGATGAGACCTGAAGGATTGAATGAGAAGATCGAATATGTGTCTAATCAGAGTCTGAAAGGTAGAGAATAGAAAAACATGGAAGAGACGATTGTTGAGAAATTGCCAGAATTAGCCAAAAACATGACTCCACAAATACAAGAAAAAAAAATGTATATCAAACAGGATAAGTAAAAGGAAACCAATGTAGTTTCCTTAAAAGGAAACTTAAGAACAACAAAGACAAAGCGATCTTAAAAGCAGCCAGAATAAATAAACGTCACATACAAAGGAATGATAAATTGACAGCCAACTTTTCAGTGCCAAAAATTGAAGCCAAAAGACAGTAGAGTAACATCTTCCGGGTACAAAGTGAAAATAACTGTCAATCTAAAATGAATGCCCAATGAAATTATCTTTCAAGAACGAGGGTAAAATAAAGACAGTTTTTTGTTTTTTGTTTTTCAAAAAGAATTTATGACCAATATTCATTTAAAGAATAAGGATGAATTTAGAGTAGGGAAAAATGAAGAAAGGTCTGAGATGCAGGAAGGAGTGATGTACTAAGAAGGGAAATATTAAAGAATGTTTCTATGACCTCTAATTAGGGAAATTTTTCTTAAAAACCAATTTTTGTTTAAAACCTCTTTGTAAATAGCACTGTTAACTGTTTAAGAAATCCCCAAGACCCGTCACCTAAACAATGTCTAGTTAAAAAAATCTAAAAGTCCTCTATACAATGCATGGCATCCCTATCTTATCATCCCTTCCCTAGGAAAAAGACCATAGTGTCCAATGGAACTAAAAAAAATTTTCCCAACCAATCTAAAGCAGGTTTTCCTTAACTCTTAAAAGAGAAAGAATGATTTCTAACACATACATTTGTCAGTTTTTCATTGAGTCATACTGAAAATAGAAATTACATTGTCAGTATGCCTTAGTTGCCTACCCAGAATCTATGCAACTCTTGCCCATTCTGAATGGTCTCAGACTTTCCTTTGGAATATTCTTTTTCCTCTGTTGCGTAGCAGCCACATGCTGTGGGTGGAATTGACTCCAACCTGACTTCAGAGGTGGTAGGCACTACTTTAGATAAGTTGGTCAGCCTGTCCCATTCCTTTTGCCTTGGCGATTGGTTCAGGGATGAGCAGAAACACAATCCACACAAGCAGCTCCAGGATTCCTCTCCTGCAAACTAATCATATCTGGGCAACATGTGGGCTCTGGTGCACCAGACGTGAAGTTGGACAGCAACGCAACATCTTAATACTATGAGGGATGACATAGCTTCAAGACAAAGACATGAAGTTGGGTAGAATCATTCATTTATTTATTCAGTAAGAATTTGCTGAATGCTTAATAAATACTGGGCTCTAAGAAAAAGCAAAAACTTAATTAGCAAATTCTGGCACTGGAGACAATGAAATGGTTCCTAGCTTCCACAGTTCATTAGAAACATCTCTTAAAACTTCATCCTTGTATCTAGGAACACATTTGTTTTTCCAATCAGAAATTTTAGTTCCAGAAAGAAAGAAAAAAAAAGACAATGAAAATGTTGTATGAAAGGTTTCTTTCAAACTTTCCTCAATCAACAGTTTTTACCCCAGTCATGATGCTGAGAGACTTCAGAAACACAAGTGACTCTGTGTTCAGACCAAGTACTTTGGCTTCGGGAAGATGAATGATCAGACCTACTCACCATATGATTATAAGGGTCAGGTAGTTTAAAAAGAAATTACAATCTGAATTGAACCAGGGATGAACAGTGTTGCTATTGAGTTTCAAATCCCAGCTAATAAGCATAACCTTGTAAAGAGAGGTTAGTGTTTGGGAAACTGCATGTTCTTGCAGAAGGGCAAAGCTTTTGCAATATAAATAGTTGTGAGTGTACTAGCTTTCATCTTTGATGCCTTAACCCTCTGTGTTTTGAGTTTTGTTTGTTTGTTTTTTTTAATCCGGGCCTGGAATGAGAATTTTAGAAGCTCCAGATACTAAAAAGACTGTGACAGCAACCCCAGATGTAATTTTTTTTTTTTCAAAAGATCATAAAGCTCACCTAAATACTGAAATTAAAATGGCTTTTTCTAGATTTCCTTAGTTTGAAATGCTGCATAAGTTCATCACAGTTAGACTTTGTTAGTAATTTCTGGTTCATCTGCTTTTTTGGCATCTTAAGCACTTAGCCTGTTGGGTAACAATTCAGCATCAGTTGCATTATAAATGTCATAATTTTTCTGTAATTTTAAAAATATAGACAAAGGGGAAGAGTTATTTCAGAGAGGGATTTGATCACTCATGGCAAACAGTATGCTTTGATTTGGGGGTACTCTGTTGTTTTAGTTGCTAAGTTGTATCCGACTACTTTACAACTCCATGGACTGCTGCCTGGCTTCCCTGTCCATGGGATTTCCCAGGCAAGAATACTGGAGTGCCATTTACTTCTCCAGGGGATCTTCCCCACCCGGGGATTGAACCTGGGTCTCCTGCATTGCAGGCAGATTCTTTACCACTGAGCCATCAGGGAAGCCCTTGGGGTACTCTTGACTTAACTTTTTTCCTAAATAGTTCTAGTAAGAAACAAACTTTAATCCCAAATATATCACACACTGACAAAAATCCTTCTTTTTCTTTTTTTTTAAGATAAAGCAGGTCTTATTTTGGTACTGTGCAAAGTTTGGTTTGAATTAAACATAGTTGGAGGAGACACTTAGGTGTGTAAGGGTCACTGAGATTAACAGGTCAGGCTTTTTGCTGATTTGCTTTTCTAGGACTTGGTGGTAATGTATCTCAGAGAACTAGGATAAGGTTAGCCAGTAATTTTTAACTAAAGAATGCTACTTTTTCCTAATTCCCCAAAGCTATTTATGATTTGTAAAGTAGTATGTTTTAACCTTTTTTAAAAAGAACATTGTATTAAGGGAAAATGAAGAGCCCAAATCTCCCATTTAATAATTTCAATATGACATTTGTATTTTTTTTTTTTTCATCTAAAAACCTCCTCAAGCTCTATGAAAGAGAGTAAAGAGATATTGATTCCTTTTTTTAGGGGGGGTGAATCATTCACTGGAAAACATTTGTCGTATCAGGATCTTAAAGCAAGAATAAATATTGCCCTCAAGGCTTACTATAAATGAGTAGTAATCAAGACAATGAGATATTGGCACAAGAAGGAACATATAGATCAGTGGAAGAAACGTGAGAGTCCTAATATAAATTATTACATCTGTGGTTAATTGATTTAATTAAACTGCATCAAAATTAAAAGCACTTCTTTCTTTTGCATCTGTCCCTGCATAGTTAGTCCTTGCTAAGTCACAGCCCAAATGGGAACCAGACAACAGTTTGTGTTGGATAGACTAGTGCCAGGTGGGTGGGCCTTCTTTAAGAACAAGAACACAAATTGTTCTTGTGTATTCATAATTGAACAAATTGTGAATACAAAAAATAAGCTATGAAAGTATTTAGAATGAGAAAATGAATCACAGAAATACTATTTTTAAAACAGACGAATAGCACCAATACCACAAAATTTAAAAAAAAGATAATATGTCTAACAGTTCTGTAACAATTTTCTTCCTCCATTTTTGGGCTGCATACACTGTATCTCTTCATATGAAAGTTTTTTGCAGTGTTTTCTCTAGAAAGAGTGGAAATTCAATCTTTCGTCTCTCATGATTAATGGATATTGAGTGATCAGAAAGCTTTCTTGCAATTTCTTCATTCATTATTGGTAATGCCTCATCAGAATTTCTTTCTCAAGCAGTGGTCAGGAAAATGATAAGAAAACTCCAGCCTGTTGATGTCACTGGGTATGGACCCTGATGACCTCCTGCCACAGCGGATGGTCCACTTTGATTAGGTCTTTTCTGCTCCCTCTTCTGAGTGGGTGGTACCTGAGGTGATCAACAGAAAATATTCCTGAATGCTGGTCATAGTTGCCCATAAGCAGGGAGACATCTCCTTAACCCTTCTCACAGATGTGATCGGAGGCCTGAGGTTATATTTGGAGTCCCAGTTACCACCATCAGATTGCAGAGGGTGACTACCAAGCTGGGCACTGCTCCCTGCTTCCTGCTCATGGCTAGCTAGGGCCACTCCTCCTCCAGTTAACCAGAGAACACAGGAGGCCTTAGAACCCATCCAATGGGAGGCCCTAACATTAAGATTCATTAACAACTTGGTAAATCTATAAATCTACCTCTGACCACAGCTGACATCTCTCTGGAGGGTGTGTTTGTACATTTCCAAACAGATACTCAAAGCGTCTCTGTCACAGCATGCTAGAAGGCAATTAGCCACATGCTTTCATTAGCATAACATCCCTACCAAAGACCTTGAAATTAGTTCAGAGTCTGAATTTAGTCGAGTGGAGATATGCCAGTGGACAGACAGCGTAGGGTGAGAGGTACAATGAGTGTGGAAGTGAGGACAGATAGCAGGAAGGCACAAGAGAAGCCTTTGGGGAGGAATACCCAGTAGTAAACTGTCAGTTAAACTCAGTACTTGAGTGGTTTATTTTACAATTTAAATTTTTTTTAAAAAAACACAAAATCATCATATTAACAGATTATACAGGCTGCAGTAGGGACAAAAACAGAACAGAATGAATTGCCACTGGGGCTGTTTTTTCAACTGTGAGAACTTGTCTTTGAAAGAGCTGGACACAAGGAGAGTAAGCAGTCAACATGGGAATCAAAAGGCATGCTGCAGGAAGTGAGGGCCTCAGAGAGAAGACAGAAGAAATGGGAGCATGAACGGTGTCTCGGGACAGCAGAGGCCAGGTCCTCATCTGCACAGCCAGGGACATCCCTTAGCTGAGGCAGCCAGCACCATTGAAAGTCCACGGCCCAAGAGGTGGAAAGGAAGAGCTCTTGCATCTGGAGGAGAAAGTGTGCCCCCGAGAGCTCACACTGGAGTCATTATGACCTGTGTGTCTCCTAGCATGACTGTGGATATGGGTTGAAGGGGTGGATGGCTTTCCTGAAGGCCGAGTACCTGCGGGTATAAAGTGACCAGTGAGTTTGCCCTGACTGCAAGCAACGCACTTTTGTGCTTCCTGGAAAATTCCAGACAGACACAAGAAGGAAAGACTGTCATTTGGTAAACTGAGGCTCTTAATCCATTTATCAAATTTAAGGTTAAAAATAACCACACATGAGATACCATTGGTAGGTCTTAAGGGAATTATTGTTGTTTTTTAGTCGCTAAGTCATATCCAACTCTTTTTGCAAACCCCATTGACTATAGTCCACCAGGCTCCTCTGTCCGTTGGATTTAATAGGCAAGAATACTAGAATGGGTTGCAATTTCCCTGTCCAGGGGATCTTCCTGGCCCAGAGATTGAACCCACACCTCCTGATTCACAGGAAAATTCTTTACCACTGAGCCACCAAGGAAGTCCCTTTTTAAAGGGTGACAAATTCTGAGTGCTTTCACACTAAGAACTCTTCAAGAAGAACCATCTTTTCTGAGAGTCACCTGACTCCCTCCAGACCGAGAAACGACCAGCCATATGGTCCTGCCTCTGCAACTGAGAGTTTCTAAAGAAGAGGAGCTACTGTTCGGCTCCACATCAGAGTTTCCTAGAATAGGTGGCCGGGAGGAAGGTTCCTTCGTTGGTCCTGTTGACCAGCCAGCAGAGGGAGTAAGAACGACAAAGTTTATACCTTCTGAACAACACTATCAGCTGAAGTTTTCACTGTGGTATAACTTTAAACCAATACATAAAAATATTGATTGTGAAAACATCTTTACTGATTTTCATGTTTATAAGGATAATTCATGTTTATTTGTAAATGACGTTAAAATATAGAAGGTAAAAGACTTAAGGTTTCCAGTTATCCCTCTTTCCAATAAAAAGTGTTGAATCGTTTGGTTTACATCCTTCCAGAAAGTTTTCTAAATAGTTTGAGTCTCCATCCTAGGTAGTTTGGGGAAATCTAGCATTTCCTTCAGCAGTTTCATCAATTCCTGAGAAAGATACTAATATAGTGGTTGTTGATTCCTCTAGCTCTGGATTCTAGGCTAAACTCAATTGCATGTTGCTTTGTTGCCTCCTCTTCATGCCTGCCGATAGCTCCAGCTTTTCTTTTGTTTTCTTTTCTTGGCTTCAAAACTTCAAAACCGGAGTTTCTTCCATGGACTGTGCTTTCCCCAGTGTGTTCAGCAGAGAAAGGGATTGCTTTCTCTTTTTAGCTTCAGTAAAGGATTTCTCAGGAATTCAACAGGTGCTTGTTTCAATGGAAAACTTTAGTGAGTACAATGACTCACCTTTCAGTCCAAAATCCTACCTGACGAAGTCAGTTCCACAGCCTATGTGTCATGATGGCCTGCCTTAATTTTTTTATATACTTTTAAAATTTATTTTTAATTGAAGGATAATTGCTTTATAATATTGTGTTGATTTCTGCAATACATCAACATGAATCAGCCGTAGGTACACATATGTTCCCTCCCTCTTGAACCTCCCTCCCAAGTTTCTCCCCATCCCACCCCTCTAGATTGTCACAGAGCACTGGTTTGAGCTCCCTGAGTCATACAGCAAGTTCTCGCTGACTGTCTTACATATGGTAGTGTGTATATGTTTCCAGATACTGCTTTACAATGTTGTGGTCTCTGCTGTACATCAACGTGGATCAGTCATAATTATATATATCCCCTCCCTCATGAACCTCCCTCCCTACCGTTCCAACCCTGCCTTCATTTTAAATCCCTTTGAGGTATGCTTTTTGGCTTCTGTAGAGGTATATGTTTGTGGGTACATTTGGCCATGCTTATAGAGATTCATTTAAATCTTTGAGCACTGATAGATCGAAAAACTTGTTTTAAGTTTATAATTTTGAGGATACTTGTTGATATTATTGCTCTTATACATATTTATGTTTAAAAATCAAACTTACAGAGGATGAATGGAGTAAGCCTAACACAGAATTAATACATATTTTAGTTTCAAATAACATGCTATTTCTCTAAAGCAGAATTTCAAACATTAAATGAAATGCTTGTTTGTTTATCCTTAGGAAAAGTAATACTCAGACTTATATGTCTTTTTTAAATTTTGCAGGCAATGTTGTTTAATACCTAATTTGACTCAGTTGATGATAAATAAGAGATTTCACAGAAAAAAGTCAATTAACTAGTCCAAGAAAGAATAAATCTAAATATTGAAAAGCATACTTTAAACCAATAAATGACAGAGTTAAGAGTTGTTTAAAGAAATAGAAATAATAAGACATTTTCTGTTTGCAGCCTTAGATTTTGTTTAAAATAATATTACATGGTGTTGGTTACTACACCGTTTGTCTCCATTTGAAGAAAGCACATGATTGAATGAGCAACTTTTGACGTTTGAAAATCAACACTGTTTACATTTGAGAAAATTCACTGTAGGTTGTTTTTAATGAATTTAAAAAGATTCACAAACACTCATATAAACTTTATGTTCATATTACTTCCCTTCAATTTTATCTTTCCTAAAGTTTAATAACTATAAACCCTCTAATCCATATGTCCAGAGCAGTCACCAATTATCATTATTTTACATTATACTTGAGTTCAAAACATATCCCCAGTTAAAACTGGTTTAAAAACTAGGGCTTCCCTGGCTTCCCTGGTGGTGGGGTGGTAAAGAATCCGCCTGCCAATGCAGGAGACAGATTTAATCCCTGGTCTGAGAAGATCCCACATGCCTTGGAGCAACTAAACCTGTGTGCCGCAACTATGAAGCCTGTGCTCTAGCGCCTGAGACCACAACTGTTGAGCCCATGTGCTGCAACTAACAAAGCCTGCATGCTGCAGAGCCCGCGTTCCGCAAGAGAAGCCACCACAATGAGAAGCCTGTGCATCGCAACTGGAGAGTAGCCCCCGCTTGCTGCAGCTAGAGCAAAGCCTGTGCAGCAACAAAGACCCAGCACAACCAAGAATAAATAAATAAATAATTGTTTTATTTAAAAATAAGTAAAAATAAAAAGCTAACAAAAGGTGAAAGAGTTGGTAGGTTCATAATTGGGAAACAAGTTATGAATAAAGAAACTAATTATTGTGAATTTGTGTCCAGAACATACAAAAAAAGAAACACATAAAAATATTTTTAGCCAGTTAATCTATTGGCTTTCTAATACAGAATATGATATTAAATCTTGTACACAACAGAATACATTATGGATATACATGTTTTACCACTTGACTGTGGAATTAAAAAACAAAATGAAGTTGTTCAGTTAGGGATTGAGTTTTATGTTTGTATTTTTATCCTTTACTCTTTACCCCCAAAACCTTTATTGAGTGACCAATGTGTAGTCAGTTGATACATATTTCTCATTTTCAGTTTGGAGATACCAGTCGAGTGAGTATACTTAATGAAGAAGCATTTCCGGCACCAATGTTCCAGGACTCCCAGTTTAGAAGAGCAGACAGAGCTAGGAGTAAGATTTATGGGGCACAAGTATGAGTAGGAGGAAGGGACTATACCCTTTGGATCAAGAAATTAATTCCTTTCTCTTGCATTTCAAAAGATAGCCCAAGAAAAAACATCTTGAGCTTCTCTCAGACTTGTTAGAGGCAGGAGCCCAGAGACCTAAACACGTTCAGATATCTCAGTGAAAAGGCTTGCAGTCTTATTTTGTCTCTGACCTTGTCGTAAGCCTTTTCCCTTTTCAGTTGCAATATTCCATTCCTTAAATAACCTTGCTATCTCTAATTATATGCTATACATAGGTACATATATATTAAATGAACAAGTGAAGAGAACCAACCCAAGTTCATCTTCCTCCTTCAAGTTTAGGGATTCTCTAAAGATCAACTTCTATTGATACCTGAGTCTCTTGTCTTTTCAGTGGTGGTTGACCTTTTGTTGTTGTTCAGTCACCAAGTTGTGTTCAACTCTTTGTGACCTCATGGACTGTAGCATGACAGGCTTCCCTGTCCTGGAATCTTCCCAAGTTCACTTGCATTGAATCAGTGATGCCAACCAACCATCCTCTTCTTCTGCTTTCCATCTTTTCCAGTATCAGGGTCTTTTCTAATGAGTCAGCTGTTTGCATCAGGTAGCCAAAGTATTGGAGCTTCTGTTTCAGCATCAGTCCTTCCAAAGATAATCAGGATTGATATACTTTAAGATTGACTGGTTTGATCTCCTTGCTTTCCAAGGGACTCTCAAGAGTCTTCTCCAGCATCACAGTTTGAAAGCATCAGTTCTTTGGCGCTCTGCCTTCTTCATGGTCCAACTCTCACATTTGTACATGACTACTGGAAAAACCATAACCTTGACTAGATGGACCTTTGTCAGCAAAGTGACATCTTTCCTGCCGGGAAATAATTGTCTTCTAATTTCATGGCTGAAGTCACTCTCTGCAGTGATTTTAGAGCCCAAGAAGAGGAAATCTGTGACTGCTTCCATCTTTTCCCCTTCTATTTGCCATGAAGTGATAGGACCGAATCCTGTGATCTTAGATTTTTAATATTGACTTTTAAGCTGGCTTTTTCACTGTCCTCCTTAACCCTCATCAAGAGGCTCTTTAGTTCCTTTTCACTTTCTGCCATTAGAGTGGTATCACTCTGTTGCCAGTTACTCTAGTTTCTGTATGTCTTGCATTAGCTCATGTAAGATGAATTCAGTTCATATTTCCCACATGATAATAGCCTGAGAACCAACTGGAATGGTATCTGCAGGCACAGGTGCACTGAAGAGCTTTCTTCCAGGAAAATTACATACACTTAACTTTTATACCAATTTGGTGAAAAGTGCTCTATGTGCTGGAAAGATACAAGCACGCCAGCTTGATCTCAGGGCTGCTGGTAGACAGAGGAATGAAAGGTGTGCTCCTCTACTCTCCCTTTCACCCGCCCCACTCCATGTATGTTTACATGTGTGTTTCTGTTTGCCCCTGTGTGCACTTGAAAACCCTCTCTGAACTCGTAACACTTTAAACTCATTTCAGAAGGGGTGAGTTGGTTTCAATAAAACAACATATGACCATCTCAAAGAAAGGAGAATTTGGGGTGTTTTACATGTAATTTTGAATCTTATTAACTGTTCCACTGGAGGTGACAATAACAATAATAGTATCTTCATCATTAGAATACACTGTGGGCAATTGATCCATATATTCTTTTTAAATTTTCTATATTATCATAAAAAAACCTTCAGAACTAAAAATATATTGTATTTTGGTAAGCATACTGTTGATTCCAAGTGATTTTTGATTCTCTGTTGCATCTTTCCACCACACTGACAGCTGAATTAGTCTAACACCAACAAGAATTTCTAGGGTAATTGGCTTGGTTCATTTGCCGTGTGAAGATCTGACTTTAATCAGCCAAATAACAGTCTCATGACATATTTAAAACATCCCTATGTCCCAGGCACAGAAATAACCCTCTTCTCCATACTCTAGTCAGGTAAGTATTTCCCAATATTAAGGCAATCTTGCTTAAGTTAAAAATCAACTGTTGTTTGTATTCTTTTTAATACAAAAAATGGACCTGCTTTGGTGTACTCTGGCATAACAAAAATCTGTAAGATGAAAGCAAGGAATAAATAAGTCTGATTAGGTCACATTCTTGCTTTTTGAAAATGAGCATTCTTCTCCACTTGAATATTTGATGTCATAAACATGTTTTTTTCTGATGAAGAATAACCAAATATAATCCTCTTGTGGAACTTACATTTAAAAAGCATTTTAATTAAATATGCAGTGAGAAACAAAAAAATTTAAAACTTTTGTATTCAGTTTTCCTATGGAGTTTTCTAAAGTGACTGTGTAGGAATTTGGTTTTTCAAATTTAGCATTATAAGAAACAGAGTTTACCATGCCTAAGTTTAATAATTAGATGAAATGATGGAGGAAATGCTGAGCCCAAATAAATGGGTGAACTTGTGAAATTTCTACCCCTTTTCTGGTTTCAGAGACCCAAAAAGTGTTAGTTCCAATATAGAAGTCTTGTTAAGTTTTATGTAAATAAAATATATCAAACTTGGGCCAAAACAAACTATTTCTAGGAAAATAGGAAACTCAGGAAATTTCACTAACCAAAAAAAATTTTAATAATTAGAAGCTAGATGAGTGGTGTAGATGTTGAAATGAATAGAAACAAATAGGACGGATAGAAACTTGGCACATTACACCTACAAATCTGGGAAACTGGGACTTCCTTCTACTGGGAATTAGTAGAGTAAGCTTTTATCAAGATGATATGGCTGAAGCTCAGGCTAAAATTTCATCTACTCCTTTACTAATTCTAGAAATATTTATTGTCAGGAGGAGTGGGGTGTAACTCAGTGGTAGAGTGTGTGCTTAGCATGCGTGAGGCCCCAGGTTCAGTCCCTGCACCTCCACTTGAGGATCTCTAATGGAGACTTCAGCAAGCCAACTAGGAGGAGTTTTTCACTTTTTGATGAAAGTAATGGCTCAGACAGTAAAGAGTTTGCCTGCAGTGTGGGAGACTCGGGTTCGATCCCTGGGTTGAGAAGAAATATTTATTAGACATTGACTGTTTGCCAGGAACAGTCCTTGGGTCACAGGACACAGCAGTGAACTAGTCAGAACAACATCCTAGCTCTTAATAGAATACATGTTCTAGTTGGAATATAGATACTTTTTTAAACTGAAGTATAATTGATCATGGGGTCTCAAAGAGTCGGACACGACTGAGCAACTAATCTGATCTGATACAACATAGTGATTCAGTATTTATATACATTATAAAATGATCACCACAATAAGTCTAGTTACTGTCACCATAAAAAATTTCCTTTTCAATTTTTTTAATAGTTTGAGAAGAGATGTTAACTCTTTCTAAAATGTTTGGTATAGTTCACTTGTGAAGCTGCCTGGTCCTGAAGTTTTGTTTTGGGGGGAGATTTTCAACTTGTTTGCTTTTGTTTTTTACTGTTTAAATCTCATTACTGATAATCAGTCTGTTCATATTTTTTATTACTTTCTGATTTAGTCTCAGGAAATTGTATGTTTCTTGGAATTTATTTCTTCTATGTTTTCCATCTTATTGGCATATAATTGTTCATAATAATCTCCATCATTTTAGCTACTCGGAATATGTAGTTGCTATTTTAAAAAAATAAATTAGTACTATGTTTAACAGTGATAAATGCTAAGGAGAGGGGAAAAGCGAGGAAGGAGCATAGAAAGTGTGCAAGGGTGAGATTTTAGATCGGATGACTGGCAAAGGGATGAGCAAGTGAAAAAGCCTTGACACGAGAGCATTTTTCTTTTTTCATGACCAATACTCTGTATCTGGGAATATGATGGACTAAAAAATATGAACATCTTTATAAGACATCTTCAAATGCTGGAAATGGTATAATATTGGATTTCTATAACTGTGTAACAAATTACTTAATGGCTTACAGCAACAGTAAACATTCATTATCTCTCACAAGTTTTTTAAATCAAGATTTCAGGAGCAGCCGAGCTGGGAACCACTCCCAAAGTGGTTCCCTCACATAGTTGGAAAGCAGATGCTGGTTGTTGGTGGGAGGCCTCAGTTCATCCCCATGGGGGCCTCTCCACAGTGTGCTTGAATGTTCCTACAACGAGACGCCAGTTTGCCCGGGAGCAAGCAATCTATGAGAGAAGCCAAGATGGAAGCTGCATTGTTTCTATGGCTTTTTTTAGAAGGCACACTTGGTTATTTCCACATTATCCTAATGGGCACACGGGTGAACCATGATTCATTGTGGGAGGGAACTACCAAGGACATGAACAGCAGAAAGTAAAGATCCTTGAAGGCTGTCTTGGAAACTAGATAAGCACCACTGCATACACACAGATGTGCACTGAAGAAATAAGGAAAAGCAGGTACAAGGAGCTAAAAACATTTGCACTAAACAGCACTGAGTTAGTAGTTATTCCCAAGGGATTTTCCAGTCTCCATCTTCCTGGATCTGAGACATAATCTTCTAAGCACAGCAGTTATTAATAACTAAGGCTTAGATGCAGGAAGAGGGGAATTTGTAATGAAAACTAACAGTATAACTGTATCCCTGTGAGTGTTACACCCTTAGCAAAGGGAGACTAGAAAAATCTGCCCACCAGGAAAGCAAAACAAGAGTCATCCTAACTGGCCTGAGTTCTGGTGGAAAAATACTGTTTACGAAGAACTTGTAACCACTGTTAGACCCTCACATGGCTTCAGGTTTGGATTTATACTTCTTGGAACCAAGAGTCTCAAACTAAAAAAATTCACAGAACATGGTCTAGAGTTGGTAGCCTTGAGGTGTCTGGCGGAATTAGTTATAAATCCTCTCTGGAGAAAGATGTCTTCAGACCATGATCCCCATGTAATGTATGCTTAATAAATATAAGCATACATTACAAAATTATAAAGCACACAAATAAACCATTATGAGTGAGATTCAAAAAAATATTAAGCTACAGAACAGAACACCCAGGAGTTTGGATTAAAGGATTATGAAATTAAAAGTCTAATATATTTTAATTACAATGAAATATATTAATTAAGCTACAGAACAGAACACCCAGGAGTTTGGATTAAAGGATTATGAAATTAAAAGTCTAATATAAAAAAAATAATAAAAAAATAAAAGTCTAATATATTTTAATTACAATGAAATATATTAAATAGTAAAATAAAAATAAAATAAACATGTAAATAGATCAATCAGATTTAAAACTAAATGAGGAAAACAACAATCATGAATTACATTAGAATAAATAATATGATACTCAGAACTGTAATCTCATTGGGATCTCCTACTTGTAGCTCATCAGAATAAGGCGATAAATAAATCCTCTCCCCAAAAAGCAACCATAAAGCTGAGGAAAACACCATACAGCCATCTGAATAGGTACAGAAAAAATATCTGGCAAAATCAATACTGTTTAGGATAAAAATATCTCAACAAATTAGAAAAAGAAGGAAACTCTCTCAGCTTAATAAAGGGCATTTGTTGAAAAACCTATAGCTAAGATTGTACTTAATGATGAAAGAGTAAAATATTCCTTCCCTGTCATCAAGAACAAGGCAAAGATAGCCACTCTTTATTACTTCTATTCAACATTGTGTTTGGGGGTTCTAGCAAGAAATAAAAGGCATCCAGTTTGAAAAGAAGTAAAATTTTATTTATTCAGGTGACTTGATCCTGTATTCTGAAAACCCAGAGATTCCATTAGAGCTAATAAACATGTTCAGCAAGATTGGGTAGAAGATCAATATATAAAAATCAATTTTATTTTCCTGAATAGTCATTGGAAGGACTGATACTAAAGCTGAAGCTCCAATACTTCGACCACCTGAAGCAAAGAGCTGACTCATTGGAAAAGACCCTGATACTGGGAAAGATTGAAGGCAAGAGGAGAAGGGGATAACAGAGGATGAGGTGGTTAGGTAGCATCACTGACTCAGTGAACATAAATCTGAGCAAACTCCAGGAGATAGTGGAGGACAGAGGAGCCTGGCGTGATGCAGTCCATGGCGTTGCAAAAAATTGGACATGACTTAGTGACTGAACAACAGCTACCAAAGATCTGAAAATAAAATTAAGAACAGTATCATTAAATAAAATTAAATACTTAGTAATAAACTTTATAAAAGAATAGCAAACCAAGTAGAATAAAAAAATATAAAACTTGGCTGCTAAAATTTACAGAAGACATTTTGGTAACATGTAAATGGAGAGGTATTTTATGTTTATGGATTGAAATACTTAATACTAAGATGGCAATTCTCTCCGAATTCTCCCTAGCAGAAAATTTGAAAAAATTGGCAAACTGCTTCTGAAATATATATGGAAATGCAAAAGACCAGGATAGCTAGAACAATTTTGAAAAAGAAAAAGCCAGAGAATTTAGAATTCTCGATTTCAAAAGGTAGTATCAGACTACAGTAATCAGGACCATTAGTATGGGCATAAGAATAGACCTATAGATCAAATGAAACAAAAGTTAAAGTCCTAAACAAAATCTTTACATTTATGGTGAATTGATTTTCAACAAAGGTGTCAAGGCAATTCCATGAGGAGAAAGGATAGGCCTTTCAATAAATACTGTTGAAACATCTATTGAATGATGAAACATCTGTTGAATATATCTATATGCAAGAAGAGGAATTTAGATCCTTATCTCACATAATATACAAAAATATTCAAATCAATCACAGACCCATATAAAAACTAAAATTCTTAATTTTTGCCTTATGTGTGTTATTTGTTTCGTTTTCTATGTATTTGGCACGTATCTATCATTAAACTCTCAGAAGTCTGAATTTTCTCTCAATACCTCAAACATGACAGGTACCCTGTCAATTTCAGAGTTTTGAAAGTTCTCTTGGAGCCTTTTGTTTTGCACCCATGCACGCTAATTCCTTTCCATGACAGAGTCATTATTTCTAAATCTCTCTCCATCCAGCTCTTGTGGAGTGGAGGGGGACTCTCCCTTTATCTCTCCCATATCTGAGACATTGATTCATGGCTCTTGCTGTATTTCCTCCAGAATATTTCTGAGAAAGGATGCACAGGAGACAAGTTTTTTGAGATTTTTTTCAGGTCTGGAAATTCTTTATTGGTCACCTCATCCCATCTGATGTTAGGAAAGATTGAAGGCAGGAGGAGAAGTGGATGACAGAAGATGAGATGGTTGGATGGCATTACCAACTCAGTGGACATGGGTTTGAGCAAACTCCAAGAGATGGTGAAGACCATGTGGTCAGAAAGACTCAGATATGACTTAGTGACTGAACAACAAGCAACAGCAACATCTTTAATTGGTCATTTGACTGGGTCTAAATTTTTAGGTTGGAAATAATTTTCTTTAGGAAATTTGATAGGTTTGCTCTAATGACTTCAGGCTGCCATCGAGTTATTGGGACGTTTGACCCAATCCAATTTTCATTTTTTTACACAATTTTTTTTCTCAGGCAATTTTCAGATTGTTTTCATCCCATATTTTAATGATTTCATGATGATGTTCTTTTGATACAATTTTATTTTCATCCTGAACTCAGTGGACCCATTTCTACAGTTTTGGGAGATTTTCTTGAACTATTTGATAACTTTTCCCTCCTCTATAGTCAAGTTACTCTGCTTTCTTTTTCTGGAAATTTTTTTATTTGGACAGAAGCTTCCTTACTAATTTGGTGTTATTAAAAATAGCTATTTTGCATCTTATTTTTATCTCTCCCTCCCCCCCCCCCCTTTTTTTTTACATTATTCTCTATGCCTTCTTTTGAGCTTTTCATTTATGGTATTCTTAATCTCTGAGATTTCCTTTTATTATCTGATTGTTTCTTTCTTATGGCATCCTGCCAGCATTTCACAGGCGCTATATTATTTGGCTGTGAAGAAAGCTGAGCGCCAAAGAATTGATGCTTTTGAACTGTGGTGTTGGAGAAGACTCTTGAGAGTCCCTTGGACTGCAAGGAGATCCAACCAGTCCATTCTAAAGGAGATCAGTCCTGGGTGTTCTTTGGAAGGACTGATGCTGAAGCTGAAACTCCAGTACTTTGGCCACCTCATGCAAAGAGTTGACTCATTGGAAAAGACTCTGATGCTGGGAAGGATTGGGGGCAGGAGGAGAAGGGGACAACAGAGAATCAGATAGCTGGATGGCATCACCGACTCGATGGACGTAAGTTTGAGTGAACTCCGGGAGTTGGTGATGGACAGGGAGGCCTGGCGTGCTGCGATTCATAGGGTCGCAAAGAGTTGGACATGACTGAGCAACTGAACTGACTGAACTGATATTATTTCTTACTTCTCTGAGGATGTTAATGATTGACTTTTGTTGTACTGTGTTTTCTCAGAATAGTTTCCATTTCCTCAAGTTGCATTTTTTTTTTGATGATTTGTATTCTTCCCCACCCCCCACCCCAACTTTCATTTTAAAACAGTAGAGCATTTCCTCAAATACCTTGTTATTTTTTGCAGTTCACTCATACTGAAAGTTAGAGAGTTGAACAAGAAATTCTAGGGTCTAGTGGGACATGTATACTCTGGCATGACTTGACTTAGCAGTTTTATTGGGAGGCACCCAAAATTAAAATCTTTAGGCTGAGTAGATTCTTCAGTGAATGGTCTTCTAGTCTGGTGAGTCTGTCAGCTCTCAGGGTTCTAGAAGCTGGTGGAGACAAAACTATAATATGACATTCTTCACTTCACATGTATTTCCCCTCTTTCCTTCCAGGACTCTTGCCTCAGTGCTGCCTATTCCCTTCTCCTCCTTCCTCAATTCAAATTGCTCTGTTACCCTTTTTGGAGAATAAACCTATTTGGGACTGGAAAAGGCTTCCCGCTGGCTCAGTGCGTAAAGAGGCCACCTGCCAACGCAGGAGACACGGGTTTGATTCCTAGGTCAGAAAGATCCCCTGGAGAAGAAAATGGCAACCCACTTTAATATTCTTGCCTGAAAATCCGATGGACAGAGGAGCCTGACAGACTGCAGTCCACAGGCTTGCAGAGAGTTGGACAGCTGAGCAAACTGAGCACGCATGCACAGATGAGGGTCATTAACCCAATAAGGAGATCAGAGGGGATTTGGTTGCCTATGTGAAGCACGTAACTACTTCCTAAATTTTTGAAATCTTCTATTTTCGCTGCCCTCTCCTTCCCATCACCTTCACTTGCAGGGTTATCTGGAATTCACAGTGCATGGTCATTTGGAGATGCTGGGCTTGAGGTCACTTTGCTCCTGGACTTTCTCTGTTGCAAGGTTAGGGTTTTGTTCTCTCAGATTTGCTAAGTTGGTCACCACTGATCCGTATGCTTTATGGTTTCCAAAACTTTGCTGCTGTTTCCTGCCCTAACATTCTCGCTTACTTTGTTGGTGTAGGACTTTGAAAAACCATGTTAGTCTGGGAGGAAATCAAATGTGTGGTTAACCATCTTTACTTAGAAGTGTGTTATATTATCGGAGAAGGCAATGGCACCCAACTCCAGTACTCTTACCTGGAAAATCCCATGGATGGAGGAGCCTGGAAGGCTGCAGTCCGTAGGGTCGCTGAGGGTCAGACACAACTAAACGACTTCACTTTCACTTTTCACTTTCCTGCACTGGAGAAGGAAATGGCAACCCACTCCAGTGTTCTTGCCTGGAGAATCCCAGGGACGGCAGAGCCTGATGGGCTGCAGTCTATGGGGTCGCACAGAGTCGGACACGACTGAAGCGACTTAACAGCAGCAGCAGCAGTGTTATATTATTCTTTATGTCTTTTTGTGCCAAAAGTTTTCATAATTTAAATTAATTAATTAGAAAGATTTTGTGCTCTGAAACAGGTACATTCAGAACAAAGCTGGTGATTGATTATAGGTAAGGAGATTTATCGCAAGAAGGTCAGGTGCCATACTGTTAGCATAATCCTATGGAACCAACTTTCTCTACCACACAGAGAAATTACATTTCTATTGACCTCAAAGGAAATTGCAATTCCTTTCTTGATAAATGTAAATTAAAAACAATACTTCTGGCTTGTTTCTTGCTACATATTTTAATCCTCCTGGTCTTTTTTGGTTTATATTTATTTTTGTTTGTTTGGCTGGGGTTTTTTCAGTATAGATTTGAATAGCAATTTAGTAAACTGGGAATTAAAGAGCAATAAAAAATAATCCCAAAATTCATATTTAAAATTTTCAGAATTAATGACTAGTTCAAAATGATTTCCTAGGTCCCCAGATTGGTATTTTAACTTTCCTACAAATGAATAGCTGTCTCAGAACACTTTCAGAACTAGGTCAGAGGGCAACATGACGCTACTCATAGAAAGCAAGTGCTTGGCAAGTGATGTCAAAAGCCTCAGGGGGAGTCTGCAAGTCTGAGAGGGTCTTTATTCATCCCAGTCAAACTCAAGGGTCCCAAGAAGTCACCACTCAAGAGACAAGGGAATGAAAGATCTGCCTCTGATTTCTGTGTGCTCCTTGATCTTCAAGAGGAACTGCCTGTAACATCATTTGCAGGCTCATATACCAGGGTTGGTGAAGATTTGCACTTAGGGTCAAAACTGCTTGTTTGGTTAGTCTGCTGGAAAATGATGTCAAACCCAGCCCATATCTCGAGGTTGGGTGGGGCCCCTTCATACCCGCTCTTTCCCTTTGCCTTTGATGTGATTGCCCTGGAGCTGTTCACCTCTGTATTTACTGTTAAAGCTAGACCACTTCTCTTGTAACCTTGTTATTGGAGTCAGCTGAGGTCAACAGGACTCTGTGCATGCTTTTAATTATAGATTTTAAAATGTTTTCTTCTACTTTCCTGTATTTCACTTTTAGTCACTTTTGCTATACTTTTCTCTCTTTCCCCTCTGCTGCTTCAGTGTCATCTAATTTCAGAAAGAATCCTGCCTTACGTTGATGACCAGGGGAATGGAAACACTAAAACTTCTGGAATGTTTGTTTACAAATGTGAATTAAATAGACAAGAAGGAATCAATTTCAGTTTCTTGAAATAGATTATATTTGTTGGGCAAGGTTGGTGCAATGCGGAAGGTAAAAAAACTGGGTGGCTTGACTAACTTTCCACAGTTTTGTTCTAGAGAAATAATTTCTAAGTGAGGAACAGTTTTGTTTTTAGGCTTATTTATTTAACATGTGCTTTAAAAGTACCTCCTAGTGCCAGGTTTTAAGGAATTCATGAGTTCATTTGATCCTAACAATCCTATGAAATAACTATTAGTTTTATCTACAATTTAAAAGGGATAAAAAATGAGGCACCGAGAAGTTAACTAAGTTCCTGAAGGCTGCACAGCTGGCAAGTGGCAAGGTTGAAGTTCAGCTCTGGGTGGTTCTCTGCTCCAAAGTCCATGCTCTTCTATTTATAAAATTTTGAACTAATATCTTGTTACCTTTAGGTGTGTTCTGCTTGTAGAAATTACACAAGGAAGGGAGAGGGAGGGAGAAAGACAAAGGTGGGGAGAAGGAGGAGGAATGGAGAGAAACAGAATCATAAGTGACTGTGATTGTTTTCATCACTATCATCACAAGCTGGGTTTATTTAATTCAATACCATACATTAAAAGTATATGCCATTTGAAAATGCTTCCAATGTAATCTTCTCTATGCTGCAACGCCAAGTGCAGCTGTACTTGAAAACACCAAAATAGTGCATTACAATATGAACCTGAACCTATTTAAATCAGACATTTCAATTTGATAAATAGACTATGATTGTGAGGGAGTTAAAGAGATTATTTCATCGTATTTTTCAGGATATTCAGAAGATTCTCAATAATGGGCTAAGGAAAATATGGGCTTCAAAAGAAAGATTTCAATTTCTACTGTGGTGCTAAAAATTGTGTTTTGTTTTCAAATGTAGACTCAGCAACTGAGTTTTAACTTTTGCAGAAATGGATAAGGTAGATATTAGGAAGGACTGATGCTGATGCTGAAGCACCAATCTTTTGGCCACCTGATGCAAAGAGCCTACTCATTGGAAAAGACCCTCAGCTGGGAAAGATTGAGGACAGAAGAAGAAGGAGACAACAGAGGATAAGATGGTTGGATGGCATCACTGACTCAACAGACATGAATTTGAGCAAATTCCAGGGGATGGTAAAGGACAGTGAAGCTGGCGTGCTGCAGTCCATGGGGTTGCAAAGACTTGGACACGACTTAGCATCTGAACAAGATATTAGAAAGAAGTATGTTTTCTGGGCAAATACAGCTATTCCCTTACATATAGATGTTCTTAAACAAGTGGATAAAAATACCACATGTTAATGCATATATATGGCATCTGGGAAAATGGTACTGATGAACCCGTTAGCAGGGAAGGAATGGAGATGCAGACACAGAGAAGAGACTTGTGGACACAGTAGGGGAGGGAGAGGGTGGGACGAATTGAGAAAGTAGCATTGACATATATACTCTACCATGTATAAAGTACATAGCCAGTGGGAAGCTATTACCTAACACAGGGAGCCTGGCCTGGTGCTCTGTGATGACCTAGAGGGTAGGATGGAGGGTGGGAAGGAGGCTCAAGAGGGAGGGTATATAGTTATGACTGATTTGTGCTGTTGTATGGCAGAAACCAACACAACATTGTAAAGCCATTATCCTCGAATCAAAAAAAAAAATTTTAAGTTAAAAAAAATGTGGTATGAAATATATGATGAAATTGGAGATGTATTTAATCAAGTTTGTTTGTGGGTGTGCATGTGTGTTGCCAACGCAGTAGTCTAGAGGGTGATGTCAGGACATAGAGGAAATAAGACTTTGGAAGTGAGGTGAAACAGGGGGACCCAAAGAGTGATTATATGTCAAGTAATTTGAGTAAATATAAGACCAGAGGAGATAAAAATATTTACACAGTTAATGATTAAAAATGTCATACCTAAACATTCATTTGGTTGATTGAATTTGCTTCCTAGTAAGTTAATTTGATAAGTTTAAACAGCTCTACTTTGGGGTAATCACATAAAGACATGCACTGGCATTTCATTCTCACTCTCTAATCTTGCTCAGAATGGCACATCTCCATTTGTTTCTTTAGATGCATTGTTTCTTTATGGTGGTTTACTTTGTGTCTTGGCTCCACTAAGAGTCTCTTGATGCAGTTCTCTCTTATGTAAATACTCTTCCCCCAAATTTTTGCTTTGTTTTAGTTGCTCTTCATGTTCTGATAATTCTTACCACATGGAGCAAAACATTTCAGCACAATTTATTCAGGAGAGTGGAGGTCCTTATTTTGTTCTTCCTTTTGATGGAACTCAAAATAAGAAAGTGACAATATTTCACAAATGGTTTTATACTAAAGAAAAATGTGTCCTTTATCCACCTCAAAAACTTGTCTGGTTTTTGACTACCTATAATTTGATTCTTCTTCTAATGCTTCCTGATCTAATCACTAAAATGCAAGCTCCATGAAGGGATAGAAATTTTTTAATAAGTTTTGTTCAGCAGTATCTCCAACATTTAGAAGTACAGGCATATAATAGGTTCTCAAAAGTATAATGAATAAAACAGCATCCTGGGATGCAGTTTAAATGAAAATTTCACAAATTTCAAATAAAAAATAAAGGGATTAATCCCCTAAGGAATTGAGAAAATATTTGTTTATAGGGTTGTATAATCATGATGATTTCTTAGGAAGGTTTTGCTCTACTATACATGTGATGGGGAACACATGTATACCTGTGGCAGATTCATTTTGATATATGGCAAAACCAATACAATATTGTAAAGTTAAATAAAATAAAATTAAAAAACAAAAAGAAAATCTTTTTATCCTCTCATGAACATCCACTGCTCTGATAATTTTTATAATTTGATTTGTTTATTTTGGCTGTGCTGGGTCTTTGTTGCTTCAGGGGCTACTCTCCAGTTGCAGTGTGAGGGTTTCTCATTGCAGTGACTTCTCTTGTTGCAGAGCATGGACTCCAGGGTGCGGGAGCTTCAGTAGCAGCACATGAGTTCGGTAGTTGCAGCTCCTTGGTTCTAGAGCACAATAGTTGTGCTCAATAGTTGTGGCACACAAACTTATTGCTCCTTGACATGTGGGATCTTTCTGGATCAGGGCTTGGACTCATGTCTCCTGCAACAGCAAGGGAATTCTTTACCACTGAGCCACCAGGGAAGACCTGATAATTTTTAATCATTGGTAAAAATCCAGAAGCTTATAAATTCTGGTGGCTATTCACAAAAGACTGACTAAAAAAAAAATAATCTCCATTAGAGAATGTGTACTGTGAACATTTCTTTCTATTATATATTTGAAAATTGGGAAATGTCAGTTTTCATTCCAATCCCAAAGGAAGGCAATGCCAAAGAATGTTCAAACTACTGTACAATTGTGCTCATTTCACATGCTAGCAAGATTATGCTCAAAATCCTTCAAGTTAGGCTTCAATAGTATGTAAACTGAAAAATTCCAGATATACAAGCTGGATTCAGAAAACACAGAGGAATCAGAGATCGAGTTACCAACATTCTTTAAATCAGGGAGAAAGCAAGGAAATTTTAGAAAAACATCTACTTCTGCTTCATTGGCTACTCAGAAGCCTCTGACTGTGTGGATCACAGCAAACTGTAGAAAATTCTTAGAGTTGGGAATACCAGACCACCTTATGTTCCCCTGTATGCACATCAAGAAGCAACATTTAGAACTGAACACGGAACAACAGACTGGTTCAAAATTGACATTGGAGCACATTAAGGCTGTATATTTTCACCCTGCTTATTTAACTTTTATGCAGAGAACATCATGTGAAATTCCAGGCAAGATGAATCACAAGCTGGAATCAAGATTGTCAGAAGAAATATCATCAATCTCAGATATGTAGATGACACCACCCTTGTGGCAGAAAGTGAAGAGGAACTAAAGAGCCTCCTGATGAAGTTGAAAGGGGAGAGTGAAAAATCTGGCTTAAAACTTAACATTCAAAAACCTAAGATCATGGCATCCAGTCCCATCACTTCATGGCAAATAGATGGGGAAAAATTGGAAACAGTGGCAGATTTTATTTTCCTGGGCTCTAAAATTACTGTGGATGTTAACTGCAGCCATGAAATTAAAAGATGCTTGCTCCTTGGAAGAAAAGCTATGGCAAACCTAGACAGCATATTACAAAGCCAGAGACATTACTTTGCCAACAAAGGCTCATCTAGTCAAAGCTATGATTTTTCCAATAATCAAGTATAGATGTCAGGGTCAGATCAAAAAGAAGGCTGAGTACTGAAGAACTGATGCTTTCAAATTGTGGTACTGGAGAAGATTCTTGAGAGTCCCTTGGACATCAAGGAGATCAAACCAGTCAATCCTAAAGGAAATCCACCCTGAATATTCACTGGAAAGACTGATGCTGAAGCTCCAAGACTTTGGCTACATGATAAGAAGAGTCGACTCATTGAAAAAGACCCTGATACTGGGAAAGATTGAGGGCAGGAGGAGTAGGGGGTGACAGAGAATGCGATGGTTGGATGGCATCACTGACTCAATGAACATGAGTTTGAGCAAACTCTGGGAGATAGTGAAAGACAGGGAAGCCTGGAGTGCTGCAATTCATGGGGTCTCAAAGAGTCAGATACAACTTAGCAGCTGAACAACAAATATTTGAGTAGACTTTCTTAATTTTTCTGGTGAACAATTTTTATTTTATTATTATTTTTTAAATTTATTTTTAATCCGAGAATAATTGCTTTACAACAACATCAATCAGCCATAAGTATACATATGCACCCTCCCTCTTGAACCTCTCCCCACCCCCACCCAACCCCACCCCTCTAGGTTGTCACAGAGTACCACGTTGAGCTCCCTATTCTACACAGCACCTTCCCGTTAGCTATCTATCAATAATTTACATATAGTAATGTATATGTCTCATTGCTACTCTCCTGATTTGTCCTATCTTCTCCTTCGCCAACTGTGTCCAAATCTGTTCTCTGTCTGCACTTCTATTCCTGCCCTGCAAATAGGTTCCTCAGTACCATTTTTCTAGATTCCATACCTATGCGTTGAAATATGATGTTTGTTTTTCTCTTTCTGACTTATTTCACTCTGTATATCAGGCTCAAGGTTCATCTACCTCACTAGAACTGACTCAAATGGAATTTCTTGATTTTATAATAAAATGTTCCTTCTATAAAAATCACAATTTTGTTAAGCTTTCTGACTTTAGAGTTCTGGTGCTCCTCAACCTAACATTTTTTTCTATCAATGGAAATCTTTCTTCTAACCAAAACTTCATAGAGGACTCCTCACAAATTGGACATCACATCTTATATATATCTTGAATTTTATTTTAATCTTAACTTTCCTTTTCAGGCTGGCTGTTTAGATAAGATCTACTGCTACAATCATGTCTGCACCAACTCATCTTCTCTCTCATTAAGATTTATGTTAATTGGGCAGAGCTATCTTGGATCACCTGTTGGGACATCCCAAGCTTCTGCTGTCCTGGTTTAGAAGCTCTATTGTGACATACCACCAGCTAGCCAAGTCAGAGCAATGGCTATCATGGATGGAGAGTTACCTTAAAATTGGTGACTAACCAGAGGTGGTGATCATGTGGACTGAGGCCATGGAATGATGTTGGCAGGACTTTGGTATTCCCCTCGTCACCCTTGTCCCTTTTTTTTTTTTTTTTGGCTGCACCATGTGACATGTAGGATCTTAGTTCTCTGACCAGGGATTGAACCTACGTCCCCTGCATTGGAAGCATGGCGTCTTAACCACTGAACCTTCAGGGAAGTCACACTCTTGTCCTTTTTATTTTTACACGTTGCTCACTCTTCTGACTCATTCAGTGGGATTCAGTCTGTTGCTTTTTCTAATCTTTCTCCTTGCATTCTCAGCCATCAAAGAAACATACAGAATTCACACTACCTTAGACAAATACTTTTCAGGTAATTATTTCATATAAAAGGAATCACTTTTCTAGATTAATTAAGAATTAAGAGTCAGTTTAATTCAGAATTTAATCTTAATTCTGAATTAAGATTTACCAATTCTTAATTCAGAATTGATGATAACTATGCCTTAAGAAATGGCTACCATATAGTTTATCAGTGTGCCTAACTTTACCCGCTCAAATAATAAACATTTTATCACATGGTGTTTGCTCTTGTTTACAGAGAATCAAATAATTAAAATTAATGTTCTTTACTTGGGTGTACTTATGACTTCCTTTTATATATTGATACAGGAATTTCTTCAAGACTGAATTGAAACATCACAGTTAAAGTGGAAGGGACTTAGTGGCCCTAGTGGCACAGTGGATAAGAATCCACCTGCCAATGCAGGGGTCACAGGTTCCATCCCTGATTCCTGAGTCGGACATTTCTGAAGTGACTTAGCATGCATGCAAGACATGTAATAGTTTGTGGTAATTAATAAATATTTAGTATTATAAGAAATTTCTTCCTTTACAGTTGAGAGGAGATCCTGTTGTCTTTGATTTTATATAAATTGGAAAGTATTTTTCACCCTCCCTTTCCTCCAGATAGGGAGGAAACAGCAATGTTACTGTAACGATTAAATGTGACAATTCATGTAACATTCCTGCAGCACTTAATAAATGTATTGTTACTATTGTGACAATCATTATCATTATGATTTTACTGCGAAGGCTAACAATACCTAACTCTATCCATATCCTCGTCTTAACAGTTACTCTTTATTCTTTTGGTGTCTCAAGATCACTGTTGGAATTAGTTTTATGAAATATTAACTTCCATAAACTCACTGGAAGGCAAAGAGAAGAAATGAAGAGGTCATTGTGAGTACACTGAAATTTCCCTAAAGTATAGGGCTCCTTCTGCTCCTGTGTTCTTCTTATTATTAATGGTTTTACTCCTAAAGCTAATTTTGTAATGGCCTGGGGTTTTGAAAGACTCTGGGCAAATTCTGCTAAGTGAGGTGGCAGCAATTATTTGGTCAAGTATAGCAGTGACAGTCAACTTGATTATTTGTTTTAAAATTTACAGTCTTTTGCTTAATTACCTAAAGAAAAAAAAAGATGATTTTGGAATACTAAATTGTGTTTATGTAAAGCTAAGTTAATTAATCTTTAATTTCTAAGTGAATTAATCATTAATTTCTTTAACTTCTAATTTGGATCTTTAAATGTGAAAAGTTCCAAGGACTTAAGACTAGAGTGTAGATTTAAAAATGAAAAGAAATAAAATCTTGTAGCATGGGAAAGAAACATGCACATTTTTCCTTTTTTATTTAAGTATTGACTAGAGAAGGCCTTTCCAGGGGATGCAGTGGTAAAGAATCCACCTGATGATGCAGGAAACACAAGACACAGGTTGGATCCCTGTGTCGGGAAGATCTCCTGGAAAAGACAATGGAAACCCACTCGAGTATTCTTGCCTGGAGAATCCCATGGACAGAGGAGCCTGATGGGCTACATACAGTCTATGGGGTCACAAAGAATCAGGCAGGCAAAACTGAGTGACTAACAATTTCACTTTACAATACGATAGGCTAAGTGCTGATGTAAATCAGTTTCTCCCCTACCATGTTATGGATACACATCATGGTTACGAATAAAGGTAAATTCTAAAAGATGGTCATTAGTGATAAAAATGAGTAATTTTTTTATACTTTTATATATTTATTTATTTAAGTTTCTGATTGCTCTGGGTCCTTGTTGCTATGCGGGCTTTTCTTTAGCTGCGGCGAGCGGGGGGCTACTCTTCACTGCAGCGTGCAGGCTTCTCACTGTGGTGGCTTCTCTTGTGGAGCATTGGGCTCTATGGCTCACAGGCTTCAGTAGTTGCGGCCCATGGGCTCAGTACTTGTGGGTCCCTGGCTCTCGAGCACAGCCTCGGTAGTTGTGGCTCATGGGTTTAGTTGCTTTGTGGCATGTGAGATTTTCCCAGATCAGGGAATGGAACCCATGTATCCTGCATTGGCAGGCACGTTCTCTACTACTGAGCCATCAGGGAAGCCCCAAGTATGCTTATTTTTTTCTTCTAAGAATATTTTATTACTTTTCTAGTTGAAACAGTTTTATTTCAGAGAACAATTTATAGATAATACCAAAATGCAGGTTTTGCAAAGAGAAAGCAGTTTGCTTGTTGTTATCTTCATATGGAAGAGCCTAAAAGTGATCTTTCAATCCCAACTGGCACTTACTTTCAAAGTAACATCAAGAACTTAGTGAAACCCATTTTAGTTCTTTAATGAAAGTAAAGGCACTATGGCCTCACCTTCACCCACATGACTGTCATCATTGGTATCATCCATTATTAAGATAAGGAATATAATACTGGGCTAATAGCAGATCATGGCATCTTGCTCATGTGAAAAATAACAGCCCATCTGAAAGTTATGTGATAATGACATAGTGGCTTTAAGCTTGGCTGGTCCATTGGTCCTAAACATTTGATAAAACATTTACAGACAGTTCAGCAAAACACCGTTTATACTTGTGCAACCCCTTTACAGGAAGCCTTGGCTCAAGCTTTCTGGATTGACATCAAGCGCATGGATGACCCAGAATGTTACTTCAATTCTTTGCCAAAAGAGTTAGAAGTAAAAAGAGATCGGATGGTACATTTACTTGAAAGTGTTGGCCTAAAACCCATAGTTCCTGATGGGGGATACTTCATCATTGCTGACGTGTCTTTGCTAGATGTAGACCTCTTCGATATGAAGGACAGCAATGAAACTTATGACTATAAATTCGTGAAATGGATGATTAAAAATAAGAAACTGTCAGCCATCCCAGTTTCAGCATTCTGTAATGCAGAAACCAAATTACAGTTTGAGAAATTTGTGCGATTTTGCTTCATTAAAAAAGACAGTACACTGGATGCTGCTGAAGAAATCATCAAGCCATGGAGTAGACAGAACTCTTGATACACACAGAGTGTGTTGTTTCTATTAAACAATCTAATATATAAAAAAAAAGTTATTTTTTTGTTGTTGAATATGAAGTGAGAGCTAGGGAAAGTATATAATTAAAAAAAAAAGAAAAAGAAAGAAACCAAAGTTCTATTTTTGGCTTGTCTACCACTGACTCACAGTGTTAACTTGAACCAGTGACCAGCTTTTGTGCGTTAACTAAGGCTATCCACACAAGAGGCTTAGTGAATAGACAAAAATGAGAAAATGCTTCAGCTTCCCTATTTGACTGCTGGAGAACTGCTGAGATCACTTATATAAATATTTTTCTTTGAGCTCCCTAGAAGACAGGAACTTTATAAATATTTAGTCTTATTGTTGCACCTTAGGCACAAGTAGACAGGAAAATTATGATACTCCCATATTTAACTATGAAATAACCTCGTTCAGACAATCCTGGTTCATACCAAGGACTCTGCACTGGCTTGTCAGGGTCTCTTGAGTTTTCATTTTTCCATCCTCCTCCTCCCCCTGGCAGTTGACAAATGTGGAAATATAAATAAACCTTCCACAGCAGCAAGGGTTCCAAGGTAAGGAAGCCCAGCATGCATTCAGTCGCACTGGCTGATGGCATGCTGTGTATCAGAATGGGTGAGGATTCAAAATAAACATCACATTTAAAATTCCTGATTGAAAAGTGTGAGAAAATGACTCATTTTTAAGAATGAGTAATTTGGTTGAATGTACTGAACTAAAGTCAGACCTCACTGAATTTCCAGTTTTATCTCTTTTCTGTTTCTTTTTTAGATACATGTGTAGAGAAGAAACCTAAAAAAATGTGACTGGAACTGGCAGGCTTAGAGTCATTCTTTATTTCAAGTGGAGTTTTTCAAAAGTAATTCACCTGTTTCTTTGCAAATTCCTATTCAACAGGCTCTTCCTTCAAGGTTTTAATGGCTCTAGGTTCTGGAATGATGTTCTTGGAATGCATACAAGGGTTATTTTTGGATGGTGGAATTTCAGGTGATATTTTTAAATTGACTTTATTACTCATATTTTCCTGCATTTCTTGACCTTTAGCTTTAAATAAGAAAGAAGTATTATTTTTACAAAAACAATAGTGAATAAATAAATTTGAAACCCCTTGCTACTGATTTTATTCTCTTCTTGGCCATATATCCTGAGTTTTTAATGGACCAGTGCTTTCTTCCTGCTTTCTTTAAGGTTTAAAACAAGCAGTTGTACAGTAATTAATTTCCAATTGGGAAACTGAGAGTTTATGAAATTGAATGGGGAGATGATTTTGATCCAGGGAACCCACTCAGCGTATAAAGCACACTTAGATAAAATTGTCTCTTTTGTCTTCATTTACTGGGTAATTCAACCCAAGGCAGAATGGATCTCTTGAAGGTGAATTATGCTAATAATGTTCTGTTGATCTAATCTCAAGATGATTCTATTAGTTTTAATAGTTCTTGAGCATTCAGGGTGCTTTAGCTGCAATGCCAGCTGCAGACAAGCAACAGGCAATAACTTCACATTCAACAATCTTACTTGATGAAAGAATAAAATGATTTAAGACTCTGTTTTGTGTATTCGTGTGTGGTCGCTTTTCTATTTTGCCTTTATACCAGGGCAGGGCAGAGCATTTGATCACATAGGGGGCCAAGCTTTCCCTTCACAGCTCATCTTTGTTAAGAGGATGCTTCCTGGAGGATCTGAAATGCATCTATTTATTCTTCCTACAAGTCTTTATTAAGCACCTATTGCATGGTGGTCCATATTCTAGGCAATGGGTTAGAATAAGGAACCAGAATCTGTTTCTGATCCAAAAGGCTCCTGAAGGAAACTGTCTATAGACAGACACTGAAATGTTAGGAGTGAGGTCTGAAGAGAACATTCCATGGACATCAGTCCCACTGTGTAAGGGTCAACACAATCTGATGGAAATGTGGGAAGGAGGATTAGAAAATACTTCAAAGAATGGAGGGAAGAAAAGGCAAGTGTGGCAGAGCATGAGCAATCTGAAAAGGCAGAGTGATGGGAGAGAGCGGGGCTCTCTTTTAGGATTCTAGAGGCAATTTTTATATGTCCTTCTAGTGGGAAATGGGTGAGTGATATGAGAATGATTGATGGAAGGTAAAGCCAGAACAATAAACAGGGATCGGACTCTAGATGTGAATTTGGAATTTATATAACACCCCTCCCCCCACCAATGAAGTAGATGTAACCACATGTTCCAGGCTCCTCTATGCTAGGAATAAAAAGTAGGGTCACCAAAGAGGAAGTTTGCCTTTGATCATTCTGGAGTGACATAACTCCCTTGAAATCCCTGTGTTTCATGTAGCACCACCATTTTGTTCCTCTCTCTGTATTCCTCTTCTCTTCCTGGCTAGAGCCATAGCAGTAACCACACCCCTGTACTTGTAAAATCTCAGTTCTAAGGATGAAATTCTTAGTTTGCTGAAGTTGATGCTGCTGCCTCTGATGTCTGCCCAGGGATCTACTGCGGCTACTCTCAACGGGTCAGTTTCTTTAAGTCTTCACAGGCTCTTTTATTTCTTGCCTTGTCCCAAGGTTTCAACACCTCTCTTCTCTGGTCTATTGTCATTGGCTAAACTTATAGATTTCTGTCCCCTCTCTCCTTGAGATGAATCCCCTCTCAAGCAATTTCCTGAACTCCCTGGTAAGCAGACCCACTGGAAGGTTGCCTTCTGGAATTAGTCAAATATGCCTGAGTCGTTGGGAGAGCACAGTTCTGATGCATGCTGGTAACTCTGGGAAAGTTACAGGAAAAGGAACGGGAAGAGAAAACAAGAGCAAGAAAAAACAGGCTGAAACATGACTCTAAGAGACAAAGTAGGCAGCTTGTGTGGAGCTTCCAAATGCAGCGCAAATAGCACCGTTTGTATATTCTTCCTGCCCATGCTGTTTTCATCTGATATCCGCTCTTATTTTTCTATTCTGTATTATTTGTATCTTATGAGCCACCTTAGAACGTTTTAGAACGTTCTTAGAATATAAATAAATGAATGAATAAAGAAGGTAATTTGCAGTTACACTGAGTAATTAGCATTCTGAAGACAGGAGTGATGTGGGTAAAAGTAGAGGCAAAAACACTTTTTGACAAACACGACTATGGCCAGAACTTGAAATAGTAGGAAGACTTCAAATTACAATTTAACTCCCAAATGATTTTTCAACCTTGACCTACTCTGCTGACGGCTGAGTACTTTGGCAGAATTTCTCCTAACCAAACCAAACCAAACAAAAACCAGGCATAAAGAGGCAAGCCTCAGGGCACTGACTCCTGGGGTCAGGAACCAAATGCGCTGGTGGAGGTGAACCGTGGGGTTAAGGGCATCGCTGTTTACAATGGTTTCCGATGCAGCGAATATCGAGATGTCAAGCAGTTACCCTGGACGGGACTTTCTCTCACTTGCTGTCCATCAAACCCAGGATTATTCCTCTGATTACTCAGGTCCTCCCCACCTCTGCTAAGCTAAACTTGCCCTCGCTCAGCAATCTCTGATTCTTTCCCCTGGGATCCCCACCCCCTGTTCCCCGCGACGTGCCCACACTGCCCAGGCAAGCACTAGCACTCCGCGCTCCTTTTCTGTCGACCCCCGGTCCTCGGCTTCTGCCTCCTCCTCTCCTCTTCCAGGACGCCCGTCACTGCGCTCCCCACTGAATCAGACCTTGGGGACCAGCAAAGTCGGGGGCGCGAGGCGGCAGGTGGATGGACCGGAAGGGCGGGTCGCGGATGGAGTCGGCGGCTCAGCAGCAGACCGCCGGGGCTGAGAGGGAGAGCGACTTTGCGGCCCCTCCCGGCGGGCGGGCCGGGGGGCGGTCCCAGGCCGCTTGCTCGCGCCGCCGCTCCGCGTGCGCCCTCCGCGCTCCAGTCGGCGGGAGCCCAGGTGCCCGTGGGCTGGACGCGCCCGAGGATGTGCCGCTGGCCGCTGCTCCTCCTGTGGGGGCTGCTCCCCCGCGCGGCGGCGGGGGGCTCGGGCTGGCCCTTCCCGCACCGCACGCTCCTCGACTCCGAGGGCAAGTACTGGCTGAGCTGGGGCCCGCGGGGCGGCCGGCTCGCCTTCCGCCTCGAGGTGCGGACCGCCGGCTACGTGGGCTTCGGCTTCTCGTCCACCGGGGCCATGGCCGCGGCCGACATCGTCGTGGGCGGGGTGGCCCGCGGGCGGCCCTACCTCCAGGTAAGCGCGTATATACCCTCCTGCAGCTGCCCCGCCGAGCCTCCGCCGGTCCGGATTCTGGGCAGGCAGGCGCGGTTGGGGGGCGCCCTGGGCCACCCGGCTTTCTCTCCGGCGGAAGCTGGCCGCCGTGTGCCCCGTATCCCCGCAGCCTCAGCCCGGCTTCCCCTACCCTTTGCGATTCGCTCTTGCACCCCGGAGCCCAAGGCCCCTGGGGCTGGACTTCCCAACTCCGCCGCCCAGCCCCCGGAAAGCTGAACACGGTAACCCTGGGCTAGCTTTCCGTCTCTGAACACTTTCCTGTCCCCTGCGCCCCAATTAATACATGCCCCAAGTGCACACCTGCCACGCACCACCAGTCATCCCTGATGGTTAAGGAGACATCTTTGGGCTTTGGGGATCTACGGGACGGCTCTCAGGGTTGAAGGGACCGGAGAGTTTTGGCATCTGCTGTCTAGCTGTCTAGAATCGTGGATCTCAGAAGGCTTTTCTGAAGCTTCCCAACTCTGGGGCTGGGTCAGCTACCTCATGCCAGCAATGACTGAAAGGTCCCCAAGAATCCTTAGGAACTTGCTATTGGGAGCCGTTTAGGAAGCTGCGAAACCTACAAAACCTGAAGTCTTCAGGCAAAACCCCATATTAAGTGACAAAACGTTTCACTTATTTTGAGTTCAGTTCAGTCGCTCAGTCGTGTCCGACTCTTTGCGACCCCATGGACTGTCGTACGCCAGGCTTCCCTGACCATCACCAATTCCTGGAGCTTACTCAAAACTTGTCCATCGAGTCGGTGATGCCACTTACTTTATTTAATAGCTGACAAAATTAAATTGACAGCTACCGTTTTGCTTTGAAAGAGCCAGAGTAGAGACGTTGCCCGTTCACAGATATTTTAATGAATAGGAAAAAAAATTGAAAAAGAGTTGAAGTGATCGGAATGATTAGATGCTTAGGTTTTTGGACATTTTTGTCTGTTTGATCTTGACCAACATTTGAACACTTCTCCACTATAATATAACATCGTGGTGAATATAGTGTTGCTTATCAAAGTTCATCCAAAAATACTGCCCTTTGCTAAAAGTCTCTTAATCCATATGAAAGCTAGTTCTTCTGGCTATGTATTACGTTTTGATGATAGTAAAATCGATGTACCTGATAAATTCCAAAAAGCATTTCTCAGTAATTTTATTTCTGACGTCTAAGTTTGATTGCCATTAATTTTTAATGCTAATTCTGGCAATGAGCTGTTAACTGGCTAGAAGTTTTAAAAATGACAGCAATAAAAACTTTAAAACCCTTCCGTTGTCTATTTTTTCATGAATTAGTCCTTTCCTCCCCCAAATAAGCACAACTCCAATAAAGTTTTATGAGAATTACACCGTTGAAGTCATTCATGTATAAATTTAATCCTCCTGCAGCATCTCAGACATTAAATTTGTAAATCAAGAATTTGACCCCAAACACAGGCCTCACTAGCTGAGTAATTCAGCTCTCTTCTGATATGAAGTAGACAGTACCTTATTCCAACATCTATTGAGCCACATATTTTTGCTTGTCTATTTTTTTTTTTTTTAGGATGGGCAGAATCAAATGCCCCTTAACTATCCTTAAATGTTTTGTTGAAGGGAGCATGGAAAGTCTTACTTTAGTGGTATCATAAAACATGTATACTTTAAAGATAACTTGATGTTTTTCTCAAAGAGTAGCGTTTCTAGAAAGCCCATCAAGTTTGATATCAAATGAAAGACTAAGAGCAGAATTCTGTTTCAACATGCTATAAGGGGCACACCGCAAACATAGTTTGTTAAACTACAGTATTTCCACACTGCAGGTGGCTCTTTGTAAAGAGAAAATAAGAACTAATTAAGTGCCCTTTAGATGGGTTTTGCAGCAGCAGCAGCAGCAGATGGGTTTTGAAACGTAGAACTTTTCTTAAGGTAATTTCTAAACACATAATACTGTTCAGTAAGCCTTGGATATGGACCTTTTCCCAGTATATTTAATGAGCAAGAAATAGAACTTTCCCTTCTATTTTTATTCCTAAGGAAATGGAATTTTTATTTTCATATATAAAGGATTGTCATTTTCTCAATTGACTGACATCCTTTACTACTCCATTTTCTTAAGCATTGGTAAAGAATTTGCATGCCAGTGAAGGAAATGCAAGAAACTGGTTCAATCCCTAGGTCGGGAAGATCCCCTGGAGTAGGAAATGGCAAGCCACTCCAGTATTGTTCCCTAGAGAATCTCATGGACAGAGGAGCCTGGGGCTTCAGTATGTGGGGTCGCAAAGTGTTGGACATAACTGAACACACACACAGCACAGCACAGCTCACTCATTTTAAGGCATATAATGTACAATAAAAATTATGCATAGCAGTTAAGTAGAAAGAAAATTGATTAAAAACCTTTTTAATAAAATTAAAGACCCCAGACACTAAAAACAAAAAGAAATGTATCAATTCCAGCTGGATCATCCAGGTTGGGAGATTCCATTTTCCAACACTTGAAGTTGTATCTTCTCCCAAAACCTACTAATTTGAGATTCTTTGTACAATGAATGGCATCTTCAGCAACTCTACCAAAAGGTAAATAAAGTTCTTAAACATTGTGTATGTGATTCCATTAGGAAACTTTGATTTTCATGTAATTTTACTTTCAGTGAGAACAAACTTTGCGTGAAACAATACAACACCAAGCATTGCTTCTGGGGCAATGGCATTAAACTGTAGATGACTGATGACAACCTAAGCTGATGTCCAAGTCACATTCCCTTGTGGCTACTTTCTGTATATATTATTTCATTCTTTCTTATTTAATTAGAAAACTTGACCTTTAGATATTTTATTTTATTATTATTTGGACTTTTATTTTTTTCTGATGATATTAAGACTCTTCTTTCAATAGAATTTTAACTCCTGGATAACTATGTAAGACTAAATCCCAACTAGCCAGGCAGAGAATTGTTGGTGAAACAGATGTCATAAACCCAAATCCATACAGAGGTCAGGAAGCAAATGTAAAAGAGTGACAAGACTCCAGTGGAAAGGCAGTATTGTAATGCAGAGGAGTAGAGGGGATGCAAGAAACCCCAGTTTTCACATGTGAATTACTGTTATGTGGGAATGCAAATCAGGTATTGCCAGATCTTCTGTTTGTTTTTTGAGAGATGACAGATGTGTGTGTGTGTGTATGTGTGTGTGTGTGTGTGTGTAAGTAAAATCTGATTAGTAAATAGCAGCCACAATTCAAATTTGTATAACACACCCTGTTTTGCATATATACACACATAAGTTCAGTTGAGATATATCGCATGGACAGCTTGATCTGAGACCAAGAGGGAAAAAGCTAAAGTGAATCAACCCAAATTATGAAATCTGGTGAAAGGCTGAGAGGCAGGTTCCAATTCTCTTCAGGCCCTATTTATTCTGTGTTAGGAAATGTTCAGTGTCAGAGGGGACCTTGCCCCTCTTTTGGTTATCTATCACTGTGTATAAACTACCCCCCAAACATGGTGGTTTGTTTTGCTCACAAAGCTACTATTTGAGCAGGGCTTGGTGGTGACAGGTCTTTTTTGCTTCACTTGGTGTCCACTCCAAGGTGAGTCACTGAGTCATCTGGAGGCTCTCTCACTGGTTTTTCTGACTGGTGACTGAGGCTGGCTGTTGGCTGGACCTCCCCAGGTACTGTGGTAGGAATGTGGCCTCTCCCTGCAGCTGCCCGGCTTCTTCCCAACAGTGGCTTGAGTCCCAACAGTGAACATCTCAAGAGGCCCAAGTAGAAACTGTATGGCCTTGGAGTCCTGGACTGTGTCTTTTGCTGTGGTCCCAGTCCCTCTGGATTCAAGAGGAAATCTAGATACCACCTCAACATCCCATGGTGAGGAGGTCACATGGGAGGGGAAGATATTAGCATGGCCATCTTTGCAAAATCCGTGCAACTACACTCATTCTCACCAACCTGTCAATCTCCCTTCAACCACCGCTTCTGAGTACCTGTTACTGTGTATCCACTCTACACTGCTGAGATGGGGAGGCAAGCGTTTACTTATTCACCTCTTTTTCACTCCCTCATGCTTACACACACACACACCCCACTCACAAGAAGTTAGTGCATAGTTAGTCTTCCTGGTCCACACCCTTTCCACCCTCCCCCTGCCCTTCAAAAAAGAGTTCTAAACCTCAGCAACTCCAGATTTTTCAGTGGTTGCCAGTCACTAATTCAGGACTGGATGCAATGAGACTACCTCCAGGGGGCAGTGCGATATTTGCTTGTAGATGGAAGTATCAGATTTTGATTCTGTTGCCTCAAGGCAGTATACTGGCTTGGACACTCTTAAAACTACACCCAGAGATGAGGTATTATGGAAATTGGCCCTGCCCATTTTGTAATCCTCCAACCCTGGAGCAGATGTTTCTTTAAAGGGTGTATAATCGGGTACCATCAAAATGGGAAAGAAGAGAGAAACGTGGTTGTGGAGTAAAGCCCTTCTCCATGTAACCTATCAGATAAGTTGTTCACTTAGGGACACAGTACTCCTGGGATGGTACTGAGGTTGGCTTCCAGGCACTGTATTTCAGAGAGTTGCCAGGGGTGGGAAGCAGTCTTTCCTTTCGCCTTGGCTTTGGAAAGCCTCACTATTCTGTCTCAGTGAATTAACTCAATGCTTACTTCCTTGATAGATTCGTGTCCTCTCCTTGTACTTTGCCCCTTTCTGACACAGAGCAATCCCACCCCCATCCAAGCCACTTAGCAACTGTTGAGTCGCCATTTGGGGAAAGTAATCAGGGTTGATGAATGCCTAGTTTGTGCGAGTTGGAGAAGAGGGCAGCATTGTCAGATGTGCCTGTTGAAATCTGCACAAAAATGAATTCACTCTTCCTTTGGGGGTGTAAATTGCTGGAGAATGGAGGCAGAAACCGATGTCATCATTTGTTACAACCTCACTGGTTGGCTATTGCCACCACCAAAACTTTGCTGTGATGAGGAGTCTCTTCAGCAGCGGGGTAATTGCTGCCGGGCTGCTTGCTGAGGAAGTGCTGGGAAATTGTGCTGTGATTTGGAATCACAGAAAACAGTGAGCATTCTTTGTGGTTAACGATGTGCTTCTTTTAAGTGCACCGCAGCCAACGGCAACAAAGAAATGTTTGGAAAGCAAATTGAAAAGCTGTAAGGGGAAGACGAAGAGAGTGTACAACCCCGACACAGATCAGCTGGGGCTTTGTTAAGAGGTATTTATAAATCTTCAGGTTATGCCCTGCCCCCTACTCCCTCTTTGCCAATTTCCAGATGACAAGGGACCTCTCCAACCTTCATGTTTGGTGTATTAGTAGTAAGTCCACATGCACCAGTGTAAGCGGGAACCAAGAATCACCAGGATGCTCTTCAGCTGTGTGGTCTCCCTGACCGAGCAAATGATTTCAAGAAGCCAGCCCGAGGAAAGGACTAAGAGCCAGGAGAACAATGCACCTGAATTGACCGCCAAAGTTCAAGGCTTCAGGCGACCAACGGCCTATTTCTGGATTCTTGGGAAGAAAGCCAAGAGTCCATCCACTTCAAAGAAAGTGAATGGTGGTTTATTGATTCATCATTCGTAATAGAGCCCTGTTAAAATAGAGTTGCTGGCCAAAAGAATGAATTCACTGTATATCATCTTGTTTCTGGAAATGTTTGATCTATATGTAAAACAAACAAACAACTCTGCCTAAGGATGCCTCGTAATGTGGCTTATTGTAACTTTTAAAAGATAATTAGTACAGAACTTTTAAACAGAGAATTATTTCTCTAGAAAACCTCTTCTCCACTTCTGTCTTTTTTTAACTTGTTAAATTCTGGAGTAGACCAAAAATAAAGAAAAGCTTAAAGCTTCACAGCATATAGTATGCACATAAGCAGGAAATTCTGCAAAAATAAGAAAGCTTCAAATGTATTAATTTTTGTTAACAGTAAAAATGGGATTATATATGAATGCTATGGAAATAATGCATAGTTCAAATTTAATTTACTATTGAGGTCTTTTGTATTCAACTAATATAGCCAAATATTATGATAAATCTTTAAACAGTGTTTGGTTTTACAAATTGAATATTGATATTTTGGGCACTTACTTGTTGCTCTTCAGAGCTCAGAGTTCAGTTGATCCGCCTTAAATTTCCTAACTCTCCCACCTGAATTTTACAGTTAAGAAACTGGGCCTTAGGTACCTATTAAGTGACCTGTTGGAAGCCATATAGGTCAGTGGTCTGGATTCATTTCCTCTTGGTCCTGGTTTGGTGTTGTTTCTTCTGCAAGCAGCTGGTAGCTTAAATAAAAACATTCCAATTTTCTTCCTCAATAGTGAAAGAACGTGTTAATGAAAAGCAGTTTTAAAAAGATTGGTAAAAATAAAATCATAGTATTTCTGTTACTATTTTTGTTGTACAAATACCATAGATATATATTTCTGTAATGTGATTTTTCATTCATGGAGTTCTTAATATATGCCATACATTATAGTCTTTCAAGTGTGTTATCTCATGTAATTCTCACAATAGCCCTATGAGGTCAATATCTTATTTCTTCCATTTTGTAAATGTATAAATTTGAGGCTCCAGGCCATACAGCATGGGGATCATTTGTGAGTTTCACATGACTGTTTTAGTAAAGTACTCACTGATAATGTTGGAGTGTTCATTCATTCATTCAACCAATATTGATTAAAGGTTTATTGAACAGTTCTAGATCCTGGGGACATAGCATTGACTGAGAGGAAATCAGTAGTCTCAAGGAGCTCCCATTTTGATGGGGGTAAACAAATAAGCAGGAAAAATATCAAAAAGTGGTAAGTGTGTGCAGAGTTTTAAAATAGGGTGATGTGATAAGGGGCAGTGCTGTGGCTATTTCAGATTGGGAGGCTTACAATTAAAACACGAAGGAAAACAAGTGTCCGAAGTTTTAAATGTTGTCTTTCAAGATTAACTATAGCATTTACCATTCAAAGTATTATATACTATGAGGAAGATTATCTGGCATGGGCTTCAAAGGACTCGGTAGACATTGACTATAGGAGTCTGCCTACATGGAAGAAATATAATTAAAGTGTCTGAACCACCTGAGCTCTTTTCTGTTTCTGTAGCCTTGTTACACACATGTTTAGTAAGCTCAACTAGAGTCTTTCAGGCTTTGATCTAGAGATTTGGTGATTTTATAGGAGTTTCTTTCTTAATACTAGGTGTGAATGTTTTTCTTTTATACCCTGTGTTCCTTCTCATCTTCAATAATATGAGAGAGCTAAAGGACTTGGAGAAGCTAGATCAACAAAACTACATGAGTCTGGGGAAGATTTCCATCCTTCAGGCAATTTGTAAACTAACACCCGAGAACCTCAGTTTCTTAGATACAACTAAATTGCTACTATTTTTTTTCTCCCCTAAAAGCTTCATGCCCAGAAGCCCATTCATATAGGAAAACTCATGGTAGATGAAACCATGTAGAAGCAAGGCCTCCTGGTATTTTGGACCTCCAGATCCCTTCAGACAGGGCCAAGATGGCAACGGCAAATTGCACTCCAGTGGTGAGCAGGCAGTGCTAATAGAGGACTGAGAACTGGGAAGATACTTCCCATGTCAGAAATTCCCGAATTTGCACGTTGGAATCACCTGCACATCTTTTAAAAATTTTAGCATCCAGGCATCCCCCCTCCCTCCTTTACACCATTAAATCACAGCCTCTAGCAGTCTACACAGGCCTTAATGTATTTTAAAGTTTCTTAATTGATTCTGTGCAGTCAAGTTCAGGAACTACTGACCTTGTGTGGTCAGGCTCTTTGATCAGAATCAGGTAACTCCCATGTCCACCTACAGAAGCTTGGAAGATTCCAGACTCTGGGCATGGAGATGCATAGCAAGATTCCCAACAAAGCAATTCAGAGTGACTGATGTTTGAAGCAAGGGTTAGCATGTGCTTGGATAGAGATTATTTTGTAAAGTCAAAAAGTCAGGTGGGTTTTTCTAGAATTGAAACACTTCTGAGATGTTTAACAAATGTGTTGATAATTTAAAGTATTTTCTCAAAGTTACATGCTGAAATGAGAACAGCAATGGAAGAACTGTGGGTAGCAGTGTATTTTGAAATACTCTGAGCCAGAAATCTCCCTCCTCCTCGTACCTCCCTGCCATTCCTACACACCTTTTGTCAGTTGGTTCTAGCTGCTATATTTCTAAGCAACAGAAATATCTGCCCACACAAAGCCTAAAATTGGTAAGTTATATATGGTCACAGGGCATCAAAGGAATATTAATAAATGAAAGTCTCAGGTTAGTCTCAGCCTGCATGTAAGCCAAGAGATGTGTTCTGCTCTCAAATCTTTTATTAGAATGAACAGTAACAAAATGACTCCCTTTGTATTTGGAAAAATTCTGAAGTGTATTTCTAGTTAGTGTAAAGTGTAAATAGATACTCTTTCCTTTCCCACTTTCATTTCCCAAGATTACTAATAAGCAGTGAAATGCCCTAAAGCTATAGTTGCAGCAGGGAGAAGGAGGAAGAGGAGTTTGTGTAGTAGATAATTAGTGTTTCATTAGGGCGTGGATGGAACATCTACAAGCTGATGAGTGTCTCATTTCCTGAGGGAACAGGAAAGAGTCCATTTGCCTGGTGGGTCCTCAAGAAATACCTGCTGAATAACTACTGAGCAGTTAAGAGCAGGAAGTCCTGCTATGAGTCCCAACACTGCTTGCTGCTTATTCCTTATGTGGCCCTAGGCCAACTCTTTAACCTTGCTCAAGTGACAGTTCCCTTTATGAAGAAGGAAATTATATCTACCCATGGCATTTTTTTGTGAGGACTCAATGAAATAGGTACTTAAAGCTCTTAGTAGAGTATGTGGTACACTGAAAGTACTCAGTCAATACAAGGTACTGTTAGCATGAGTCAATCACTTAGTGAAATACCAGAATTGTCAGATGATTGTGTGCATGAGTGTATGGTCAGTCACTCAGTCCTGTCTGACTCGTTGCAACACCATGGACTGTAGCCCACCAGACTCTTCTGTCCGTGGGATTTCTCAGGCAAGAATACTGGAGTGGGTTGCCATTTCCTGCTCCAGGGGATCTTCCCAACCCAGGGATCGAACCTATGTCTCCTGCATTGATATGTGAATTCTTTACCACTGTGCCACCTGGGAAGCCCTTATCAGATGATTACATGGAGACAAATGTCCCAGATTTTCAACTTGGAGAAAAAATATTTACTAAGGGAAGAGTTAGGGGAGGTTGAGAGTCATTTGTGAAAACTCAAGGACAAACTTTAAGCAACAAATTTGTGAATGCTTTGCCTGAAGCAATTGGTTTGTGACTAGAGGTCAACATGCTTTCAATAAACACAAATTATACTGACAAGACTGCATTTTCCTTGGCATTTGATTTGCTGGACTTGTAGTTCGGCTAATAAATGAATGTTGTGTCTAAACGATACTAAGGTAATTGGCAGGTTTCCTATGATGTCACTGTAGAAGATGGACTAATAAAGTTGAATTAGTTATTGTAAATATTTAAACATCCATACCCGAAATATGTTGGTAACAGGCTGCCTATATTAGGCTACAGAATAAGGACTCAAAAGATAGTGATGTATTAAAATAAAGAAAGAAAACTAAAAATTAAAAATTCAGTGAGAATACAAATAAACACTCTAATGTTTAATTCTGTATGTACAAAGTGTGTAAAGTTGGTCTTAATTGGAATTCATATTAGGTAGTCGTTCATCCTAAGCTCAAAAGATATGCCTGTTGAATACATGAATGCAATGCAATGCTGCTGCTGCTAAGTCGCTTCAGTCGTGTCTGACTCTGTGCGACCCCATAGACAGCAGCCCACCAGGCTCCCCAGTCCCTGGGATTCTCCAGGCAAGAACACTGGAGTGGGCTGCCATTTCCTTCTCCAATGCATGAAAGTGAAAAGTGAAAGTGAAGCTGCTCAGTCGTGCTGACTCTTAGCGACCCCATGGACTTCAGCCTACCGGGCTCCTCCGTCCATGGGACTTTCCAGGAAAGAGTACTGGAGTGGGGTGCCATTACCTTTTCCACATGAATGCAATATTAGCCTTTAAATACTACATTGACATCAAGGGAAGTAATATTGACATTGTACTCTATTCTAGGCTAATCATTCCAGAAGATACCTTCTAGAATAACTTTTTAAAAGATGTATGGGTAACCTGGATTATTCTAAAGGCGAATTACAAAGATAATTGAAATCTCTGGAAATTGGGCTACCGAGGCAATGGGAAGCATCTGGCAATATTTGGAGAAAGAACAGTTGGAAAAGACATAATCTTTTCCTTGAAATAGTGAACAGCCTTCCTCAAGAAAGATGGATTAGATGTTACCTATTAGGCTTCAGAGGAAGAAAAAAGACCCAATTAGTATACTTTAAAGATAGAAGCTTTCAGGTTAGTATAAGAAATACATTTCTACCATCAGAGTTATTAAAATGAGTTGCAGTATTTCCCTGGCTGTCCAATGGTTAAGACTCCACACTTCCAATGCAGGGAGCATGGATTCAATTCCTGGTAGGGGAACTAAGATCTCTCATGGAGCAGCATGGTGTGGCCAAAAAATAAACTTGTTAAGTGCATGAGCTTTGTCACTGGAGATATTGAAATATTGTGATCCTTTCCTAAAAACATTTTTTAAAGAAATCTTCCTTTGGTGGGAACTATGATTAGGTGTCATATCTTTTTGCCTTTTCATACTGTTCATGGAGTTGATGAAGAATTGATACTTTTGAACTGTGTGCTGGAGAAGACTCTTGAGATTCCCTTGGACAACAAGGAGATCAAACCAGTCAATCCTAAAGGAAATCAACCCTGAATATTCGTTGGAAGGACTGATGCTGAAGCTGAAACTCTAATACCTTGACCACCTGATTCATTGGAAAAGACCCTGATGCTGGGAAAGATCGAAGGCAAGAGAATAGGGCAGTAGAGGATGAGATGGTTAGATAGCATCACCAACTCAGTGGACATGAATGTGAGCAAACTCAGGGAGATGGTGAAGGACAGGGAAGCCTGGCATGCTGCAATCCATGGGGTCCCAGAGTCGGACATGACTTAGCAACCGAACAACAGCACAACATGGGTTAGGTATACTTCAGGCTGTCTTCCAACTTGAGTGTGATGCTGGAAATAACTTTACTCAACAATCATACTTTTAGATTATTCAAGAAATTACTAGAAGAGAAAACATTATCAACTATGAAACTATGTGTGTGTTTTTTGCCACTTTATTTTTTTAATTGAAGAATAATTGTTTACAGAATTTTGTGGTTTTCTGTCACACATTATCAAGAATCAGCCACAGGTATACCCATGTCCCCTCCCTCCTGAACCTCCCTCCCACCCCCCTCCCCATCCCATCCTTCTAGATTGTCACAGAGTCCTTGTTTGAATTCCCTGAGTCATGCAGCAAATTTCCATTGGCTATCTATTTTACATATGGTAATGTAAATTTGCATGTTACTCTCTGTACACTTCTCACCCTCTCCCCTCCCACTCCGTGTCCATAGGTCTGTTCTCTGTCTGTTTCTTCATTGCTGCCCTGAAAATAAATTCATCAGTACCATCTTTCTAGATTCCATATATATGTGTCAGTATATGATATTTATATTTCTCTTTCTGACCTACTTCACTTTGTATAATAGACTCTAGGTTCGTCCACCTCATTAGAACTGACTCAAAATGTGTTCCTTTTCATGGCTGAGTAGTATTCCATTATATATGTACCACAGCTTCTTTATCCATTCATCTGTTGATGGATATCTAGGTTGCTTCTGTCTTCTAACTATTGTAAATAGTGCTGCAACGAACATTGGGGTACATGTGTCTTTTTCAGTTTTGGTCTCCTCAGGGTATATGCCTAGGAATGGGATTGCTGGGTCATATGGTGGTTTTATTCCTTGTTTTTTAAGGAATCTCCATACCTTCTTGCATAGTGGCTGTATCAATTTACATTCCCACCAGCAATGCAAGAAGGTTCCCTTTTCTCCACACACTCTCCAGCATTTATTGTTTGTAGACTTTTTAATGATGGCCATTCTGACTGGTGTGAGGTGGTATCCCATTGTAGTTTTGATTTGCATTTCTCTAATAATGAGCAACGTTGAGCATCTTTTTATGTGTAAAAATATGGAACACTTCATGAATTTGCGTGTCATCCTTGTGCAGGGGCCGTGCTAATCTTTGTATCATTCCAATTTTAGTATATGTGCTGCTGAAGTGAGCACATCTATGTTGTTTTTTAACCTGCCTCAAGAAGTTTTGTTTCTGTGGATAGGTGTGCAGTGAATCTTTACAATTATTGTGAGAATATTTCATTTCTTTCCCTACTATATTTCAGTATATTTGAATTATATTAGTGAATATATGTTAATCCTATATAGTGAATATATATTCGTTCTGAAACCTAAAAAATGAAGAAAAAGAAGAAAGAGAATGTTTTATGACTTGTAAATACTCAGAAGAATTTGGGGGGCTTTAGGAGCCTTTATATTCAAGGCTGACTATAGAGTCAGTGAGTTTCTGAAACTTGGTTGATGCATTATTTTGATCTAAGAACAGTCTAGATATACTCTGCCTCTAGACTTTCTCACCTGGATGTCTAGATAGCATCTCAGAGCTGCTTCTTCCCTGGCCTTTCCCATCTCAGTAAATGGCACCTCCTGGTAGCTTCTGTCAAAAATTAGGGGTCATCCTTTTTTCTTCTCCTTCCTTCATCCCACATATAAAACCTGTCTTTAGGTCTATTGGTGCTTCCTCCATACTAAATCTAAAACCTGCCTACCTCCCTTCAGTTTTATCACCATCACTCAAGATTGAACCTGTGGGACCACTGCTTGATTCCTGTCTTCTGACCATGGCTCTTCTTTCTTCTCTTCATTTTTACATGGCAGCCTCAGTAACACACATACACACACTCTCTCTCTCACACGCACACATATGCACACATAGGCACATATATACATATTTGCACATCAATCAAAATATGGCACTTGCTGCTAAAGGCTCAAATGACTGTATAAGCTTAGTATTAAATTTGAGCTCCCTATATTGATTTGTAAAGCATCGTAACCTTTGGGGCATCAGCTGATCCCTGCTGACTTCATTTTTCTGTTTTGGGCACTAGAGTTCAGTCATACTGGCATTTATTTGCTTCACCAAACTGGACAAACCTTGCCCCTGCCTCTTCCCCTTCTTTCCAACAGCTGCTATCTCTTCCTGGACCTACTTCCTCCACACTTTTCATTGGCTGGCTCCTAAATGTAGTTTATTTCTCAAAATAAGTCTCATTGTCTCAGTGGTGACTTTTCTGATGCCTCAACTCCAGGCTTTCCAATCCATCTCTAGAATCTCTGTTTTATTTTCCTATAAGCACTTATTGTCAAAATATTTTTGGTTATATTATTATTTAAGCTCAAAAATTGTTTATTCTGCAACTACACTATCAGTTTGATGATGATAGGGACTTTGTCCTGTAGTCTATACTGTACAGTCATGTGCTCTCAGCCCTACCACAGGGACTGAAGAGTAGCCACCATGCAATAAAATATGTGTTGGAAAAAAGGAGAAGGAAGGAAGGGAGGGAGGGAGGAGGAAAGACAGGAAAGAAGGAGCGTTCTTTTCAAAATTTATTCCTTGCATCAACTAGTCATTGGAGAAGGAAATGGCAACTCACTCCAGTATTCTTGTCTAGAAAATCCCATGGACAGAGGAGCCTGGTCAGCTACAGTCCAGGGGGCTGCAAAGAGTCTGACACAACTGTGCGAGTTGACAAACTGGTCATAGAGAGTTAAGAGAAGCCATCTAAAAATTTTTTTAAGTTAATATGATGAAATAGGTTGAAAGTAAAAATATGTCAGTGGTAAAATCTGTAATTCTTTTTTTCGTTGAAGTCTATTCTTAGAGATCAAGTCAAAGTTTTAATTTTACACTTTATCTGATAATTCTATAATGATAGCAAAGTATTAAGTTTCTCTCCATGAAAACTAAAATGAGGTGATTGGCTGTGGGAGAAAAATCAGGATGTGTATTTTCAGAAGGTAGCACTTAAAGAACAACCAAATTGCTCCAGTGGCCCCTCCCTGGAAAGCAAGCTTACAGGGCTCCTGTTTTGATATTCTGGCAGCTACTTAACAGATCACTTCTTAGAACTAGAGTCTCAGTTTTATCTGAAGTGGTTCCTAGAAGGCAGTCCCCTTCTGTTTTGACATTCCTCTCAAATTTTCAAGATTAACAAAGAAATAACTTATTAAAATCAGCTTATACTGAAATCTGAAGATTATATTTATATAGTTTGTTTATAGGGTTTTATGGTTTTTTAGGATCAAAGATTCCCTTGAACACAAAATATCTATTATACTATCAGTATTATTAAAGCACCATAACGCTTATTACAGAAATGGATATTACAAACAGAAATGTTTGAAGTAACAAGGCTTTTGTGATTTAGAAAAAGAAGAAAAACTATAAGCACCTGTTGAAGAAAATGATGACAGATGGTCACATTTTTCTCAAGGTTTCCCCTGCAGCTGTGCTTACATTCAGTTCCCCAGGCCGAACTGGGGTTTATTCATATCTTTTATTACACCCGTAAGAATTTTCACTTCATCCTGTTTAACACAGCCACAGTCAAAGCTCTATGCTGTTAAAGAGATTTTATTCAAGAGAGAAAGACTGACAATGAGTGAGGACCAATTTCACATCTGTGTAATCATGTTTTTTAATAAGAGTTTGTAGCCATCCTGTGGATTATCAAGGCTAGCGTTTTGGGTATGTTATCTTAGTTTGTAGGTGGCAGTCATTACTCTGGCTGTCATGCAAAATGATAATGCCAACTTCTGCTGATATTGGCTTCACTTTACTATTGCCACATAGCATTTTGAAATCTCAGTAATATGCTTCATTTATTTCAGAGCATAACCTGTGCCTAAGGAAAAATATCCCATGAGAGTATGTTTCAGGAGTAATATTTTTATGATACAACTGCAGATGTATTTTATTGACAAAGTCTAATTATCAAAGCAGATTTTCAAGGGTAAAGCTAATATTTTATGTTTAAAAAGTATAAACAAGGTTAATATATGATTCATATAATAATCTTTGATAAAAACAAAAAATAAAGCCTCAATGATAATTCATATTGAAACTTATCTTTATGCAGATATTTGAGTTCAAATATGACTGAAATCCACATAAAATCATTTATCTAGGAAAATATTACTTTCACATTTCACTTTACAGAATATTAGAAATGAATAAGTAGAAAGAAGAATGACTTTTGCATAACAGCTTTTATATATTACATAATTAAAACATTACATATTTTTATTCTTAAATGCTTAAAAATCTCTATAGAATCATGATTCTCTGAATTGTCTTCAATCCTCCTGCTCTCATAAAGTCAATTTTTAGTGATTAACCAGAGCATACCTTTATTTATCAGTATTTTATGTTATATTTATAATTTGTAAATATATTTAATACATATATCATGCAATGAGACTTTTACACTGGCTGTGATTTTTATAATCAGACCGTGATAATAAGAGTGTACTGTGATCAGTATTCCTGCTTTTACCTTAAAAGTCCTGGAATATCAAGCACTATAGCAAGATGGCTAAGGAATGGCCTTCACCGTGGATGGACAGTGAAGCTACATCTGGCCCCCTTTGCTAAATGGATGAGGAGTGAGAGGGAGGAGAGCCATTTGTTTCTAATCCTAAAAGTGAAAATCAAATAGTAAAAATGATCTGGAAAACTTCCTTAAATATCCTGTAAGTACTATACTATCTGATTTTGTGAAGATAAATTTCTAGGTCATGTTGCTGCTGCTGCTGCTGCTGCTGCTAAGTCGCTTCAGTCGTGTCTGACTGTGCGACCCCATAGACGGCAGCCCACCAGGCTCCCCGTCCCTGGGATTCTCCAAGCAAGATCACTGGAGTGGGTTGCCATTTCCTTCTCCAATGCATGAAAGGAAAAGTAAAAGTAAAGTCGCTCAGTCTTACCCAACTCTTAGCTACCCTGTGGACTGCAGCCTACCAGGCTCCTTCGTCCATGGGATTTTCCAGGCCAGAGTACTGGAGTGGGGTGCCATTGCCTTCTCCACTAGGTCATGTTATCAGTATTCAAATTCTTATTTGAATGTTATTCTATGTTTTGCTGTCATTCTCCATTTTTTCCCCTAGAAGATGATAGTAACAAAGTAAGTATTCTATTTAATTACCCACTTGAAAACATTTATCCCTTTGTTAAACTGTCAGGAAACCCTTGAACTCACTAAAGTTTTTTTTTTTTTTTTTTGGTTTAGCCAATTTGAAGGACCCATTCTCAAGATTGTTCTCTTAGTGACTCGCTTTCTTTTCCTCCTTCCTTCTTCCTTTTTTCCTCTCTTCTCTCCTTCCTCCCAGCTAGAATAATTGAAGGATAAGAAATTTGAGACCCAGGTTTTTTTTTTTGCCCTTTTGTCTCCTCTTGATTCATTTAATTGTACCTTTAAGGTTTGCCAGTATGTCATTCTTTTATTGTATAATATTGACATCATTGAGCCTGTGTTTAATTATAGTTCATATATTTTCTTAATATAGGCTGAAGGAAGAAGGTAGGAACTACTAGGGAATATTTTGCTCCTACTAAGTCAAATTATTCCTATACCACAAAGATATGAATATTAGAGGTTCATCAGTTCTTTTAGCTTCAAAATTACCCCCTCATTTAGGGGGTAATCAAAAGGAAGGGCAGGATGTTACTTTCAAAATTGCACATAATGTATTTAATGACTCCCCAATATGCAAGTCACTCCATTAGACACTGAGGACATAAATTAACATTAGAAAATATTCTAAAATAGGGTTTCTCTTTCTCAAATCTGTTTTTTTTTTAATTTCTTTAAAATAGGTAGGGAATACCCCCTAGTGTAAAAGGATTTCAATGAACTGTTGTATGCATAAACTCTTTTTCTAAATGTCGATGTCAGTTTGATAAGATTCATGTCTGTTTAAGGGCTAAAAGGTCACAACAGCCTTCCCAGATGTGTCTGCATCACAGATCATGCAGACCCAAACTCATTCTAGCATATGGTTAAATACATTCCACACCAGGTCTTAAACATATGTAAATATTATTAAGAACAAGTGGGAAAATAATCTATTGCTCCCCTCTTTTTGTTTCATTCACCATATAAACAACTTTTTTAAGGTGTAAATTTATAACTGGATTAGCAAGATTAAGTGTCTATTTCTAGGCAATTACCACTGGTTAGAGATACCAAGAGAATATTTCATGCAAAGATGGGGACAATAAAGGACAGAAACAGTATAGACCTAACAGAAGCAGAAGATATCCAGAAGAGGTGGCAAGAATACACAGAAGAATTATACAAAAGAGATTCTAATGACACAGATAACCACGATGGTGTGATCACTCACCTAGAGCCAGACATCCTGGAGTGTGAAATCAAGTGAGCCTTAGGAAGCATCACTACAAAAAAATCTAGTGGAAGTGATAGAATTCCAGCTGAGCTATTTCAAATCCTAAAAGATGATGTTGTCAAAGTGCTGTAATCAATATGCCAGCAAATTTGGAAAACTCAACAGTCACCACAGGATTAAAAAAGGTCAGTTTTCATTCCAATCCCAAAGAAAGGCAATGCCAAAAAATGTTCAAACTACTGCACAACTGCACTCATTTCACATGCTAGCAAAGTAATGCTCAAAATCCTTCAGGCTAAGTTTCAATAGTATGTGAACTGAGAACTTCCAGATGTTCAAGCTGGATTTTGAAAAGACAAAGGAACCAGAGATCAAATTGCCAACATCCACTGTATCAAAGAAAGAGCATGAGAATTCCATAAAAATATCTAGTGCTTCATTGACTAAGATAAAGCCTTTGACTCTGTGGATCACAACAAACTGGAAAATTCTTCAAGAGATGGGAATACTAGACCACCTTACCTGCCTCCTGAGAAACCTGTATGCAGGCCAAGAAGCAACAGTTAGAACCAGACCTGGAACTATGGGCTGGTTCAAAATTGGGAAAGGAGTACATCAAATACATAACTTATATGCAGAGCACATTATGCAAAATTGCAGGCTGGATGAAGCACAAGCTGGAATCAAGATTGCCAGGATAAATATCAATAACCTCATATATGCAGATGACACCACCCTTATGGCAGAAAGCAAAGAGGAACTAAAGAGCCTCAATGAGAGTGGAAGAGGAGAGTGAAAAACTGGTTTAAACTCAACATTCACAAAATGAAGACCATGGCATCTGGTCCCATCACTTCATGGCAAATAGATGGGAAAACAGTGGAAACAGTGTCAGACTTTATTTTCTTGGGCTCCAAAATCACTGCAGATGGTGACTGTGGCCATGAAATTAAAAAACGCTTACTCCTTGAAAGAAAAGCTATGACAAATGTAGACAGCAATTAAGCAGAGATGTTACTTTGCCAACAAAGGTCCATATAGGCAAAGCTATGATTTTTCCAGTAGTCATGTATGGATGTGAGAGTTGGACCATAAAGAAGGCTGAGTGCCAAAGAATTGATGCTTTTGAACTATGGTGTTGGAGAAGACTGTTGAGAGTCCCTTGGACTCCAAGGAGATCCAACTAGTCAATCCTAAAGGAAATTAGTCCTGAATATTCACTGGAAGGACCGATGCTGAAACTGAAGCTCCAATACTTTGGCCACCTAATGCAAAGAGCCTACTCGTTAGAAAAGACCCTGATACTGGGAAAGATTTGAAGACAGGAGGAGAAGGGGACAACAGAGGATGAGATGGTTGGATGGCATCACCAACTCAATGGAATGAGTTTTCGCAAGCTCCAGGAATTGGTGAAGGACAAGAAAGTCTGGCGTCCTGCCGTCCATGGGGTTGCAAAGAGTCAGACATGACTGGGTAACTGAACAACAGCAACCACAGTGGTTGAGAAGATAATGCTGTGCCTAGAATATATTGCATGCTACACAGGAATGGAAATAGAGGAATAAGAATTTGGAGAGGGAATGATCACTTCCAGTTGGAATGATTAGAGAAAACTTTGTAGAAGAATCATGAGTCTTGGAGAAAGGAAGCTTTTCAATGCAGTTGTTTCAATGGGTGGAGGTAGTGGTGAATATGTCAGTGAGGTGAAGACAGTAGGGGAGATAGAGAGGAAGAATATGAACAAAAGCAAAAGGCTGGGCAAAGGCAGAAAATTGTGTGTGTGTGTGTTCAGTTACTCTTACTCAGTCTTGTCTGACTCTTTGTGACCCTATGGACGGTAGCTTGCCAGGCTCCCCTATCCATGGGATTTTCCAGGAGGATGCTAGAATAGGTTGCCATTTCCTACTCCAGGTGATCTTCCTGACCCAGGGATCTAATCCAGGACTCCTGCATTGGCAGGCAGATTCTTCACTGCCAAGCCACCAAGATTTGAAGGGAATAATAAATAGATAATAGAAATTATGTGGTGAGATTAATGATAGACACCCTGGAAAACCAGGCTAAACTTTAGAGAAATTTGAATCTAAATTATAGAACTTAGTACTCTATACTGTTAAATAAAATGTAATGGCATGTTGAGAGTGATTTTCAAGGAAGAGCTTGACAAAAATATGGAGTAATAGAATCTGAACTTAGAAACTGAATGGAGCAGAGGTAAAGGTGGGTTATTTTTGAAAATGAGGAATCAATAGGACCAGGGATTATCTGTGGAGTTTTGAGTAATAAAGGAAGAAGTTAATAATACTGATTTTTGAATTTTGATTTTGAATTCACCTTATAGGTAAAAGGCGAATACAATTTTAATCTTACATTTGAAATGAAAGTAAAGAATTCTAAATAATGGTATCCAATGGACTTTTGGATATATGGTACTAAATAAGGGTGATGATTAGAAACTCTTGAAGAAGATGAGATTACCAAAGGATGAAATATGAAAACACAGTAGTGTAATGTCAAGGACAGAACTTTGATGACTTAGTTCAGGAATGGGAATAATAGAGACAAACTGTCAGAGGTGGACAACCAACGATGGACCCTTCTGAAAGTGAGGAGGTGGACATCCTTGCCTTATCCCAGGACTTTCTTGTTCCCATACTTAGTGGGGAAGAATTCAGTCTTTCATCATTAAGTATGATGTTATTAAGTTTGTATGCTTGCATGTTAAGTCGATTCAGTCTTGTCTGACTCTTTGCGACCTTGTGAACTGTAGCCCTTGGGGCTCCCCTGTCCATGAGATTCTCCAGGAAGGAGTACTGAAGTGGGTTGCCCTGCTCTCCTCCAGGGGATCTTTCTGACCCAGGGATCGAACCCACCTCTCTCATGTCTCCTGCTGGTAGGCGGGTTCTTTACCACTAGCGTGACCTGGGATGCCCTGAGGTTTTGTAGACTCTTCCCTCATAGCTTAGCTGTTAAAGAATCCTCCTGCAATGCAGGAGACCCCAGTTCGATTCCTGCATCAGGAAGATCTGCCAGAGAAGGGATAGGCTACCCACACCAGTATTCTTGGGCTTCCCTGGTGACTCAGCTGGTAAAGAATCCACCTGCAATATGGGAGACCTGGGTTCAATCCCTGGGTTGTGACGATCCCCAGAAGAAGGGAAAGGCTACCCACTCCAGAATCTGGCCTGGAGAATTCCATGGACGGTATAGTCCATTGGGTCGAAAAGTGTCAGACATGACTGAGTGACTTTTACTTTTACTTATAAGGTTGAGGAAATACCTTCTATTGCTAGTTTACTGAGAGATTTTACCATGGGTAAATGTTTCAAATAGGTTTATGTATTTATTGAGATCATTGCATGGTTTTTTTTTTTTAGACTTTGATATATTGAGTTGCATTGATATTTTCTAATATTGAACCAACTCTGAATGACCATAATACAGTATCCTTTTTTAAAAAAATATCACTATGTTCTACTTGCTGTTACATATTTTTAAGAAAACTTGCACTTTGGCCTATGAGAGGTCATGATCTTTGTTTTTTTTATAATGTCTTTGATTTTGGTATTAGGGTAAGTGAAGTGAAATGAAGTCGCTCAGTCATGTCTGACTCTTTTCGACCCCAGGGACTGTGGCCTACTACTCCTCCATCCGTGGGATTTTCCAGGCAAGAGTACTGGAGTGGGTTGCCATTTCCTTCTCCAGAGGATCTGCCTGACCCAGGGATCGAATCCAGGTCTCTCTCACTGTAGGCAGACTCTTTACTGTCTGAGCCACCAAAAAGTGAGTTAGGAAGTATTCCCTCCTCTTTTCTCTTCTGAAAGAGTTTGTGAAAGATTGATATTACCTCTTCCTAAAATATTTGGAGAAATTCCCAGTAAAATACATTTTGGCTTAGAATTTTCCTTGTAGGAAAGTTTTTACCCCTAGGTTAGACTATAGGCCATTGAGTGTCTTTTTTTTTTTTTTTAACATTTTAATATATTTATTTTTAGTTGAAGGATGATTGCTTTATAATATTGTATTGGTTTCTGCCATATATCAACACAAATTATCCTCCCTCTTGAATCTCCCTCCCACTTTGCACCCTATCCCACCCCTCTGCTGCTGCTAAGTTGCGTCAGTTGTGTCCAACTCTGTGCGACCCCACAGACGGCAGCCCAACAGGCTCCTCTGTCCCTGGGATTCTCCAGGCAAGAATACTGGAGTGGGTTGCCATTTCCTTCTCCAAGGCATGAAAGTGAAAAGTGAAAGTGAAGTCGCTCAGTCGTGTCCACCCCTCTAGGTTGTAACAGAGACTTGGTTTGAGTTCCCTGAGTCATACAGAAAATTTTCACTGGCTATTGGTTTTATGTAAGGCAGTACATATGTTTCCATGCTGCTCTCTTCATCGTCCCACCCTGTCCTTCCCCACAAGTCTGTTCTTTATGTCTTCATTGCTGCCCTGCAAACAGGTTCATCAGTACTATCTTTCTAGATTCTATATATATGCATTAGTATATGATATTTGTTTTTCTCTTTCTGGCTTACTTCACTCTGTATAATAAGCTCTAGGTTCATCCACCTCATTAGAACTGACTCAAATGTATTTCTTTTTATGGCTGAATAATGTTCCATTCTCTGTATGTACCACAGCTTCTTTATCCATTCATCTATCAGTGGACATCTAGGTTGCTTTCATGTCCTAGGTATTGTAAATAGTGCTGCAATGAACCTTGGGGTACATGCTCCTTTTTCAGTTATTGTTTTCTCAGGGTACACGCTGAGTAGTGGGGTTCTTGGAACATATGGTAGTCTTTTCCTAGTTTTTAAAAGAATCTCCATATTGTCCTCCATAGTGGTTATATCAATGTACATTCCCACCAATAGGGCAAAAGCAGTCCCTTTTCTCCATCCTCTCCAGCATTTATTGCTTGTAGATTTTGGATGGTGGCCGTTCTGACTGTGTGAGGTGATACCTCATTGTAGTTTTCATTTGCATTTCTCTAATAATGAGAAACGCTGAGCATCTTTTCATGTGTTAATTAGCCATCGTCTTTGGTGAAATTTCTGTTTAGGTCTTCTGCCCACTTTTTGATTGTGGCATTTGTTTTCCTGGTATTGAGTTGCATGAGCTGTTTGTATATTTTGGAAATTAATCCTTTGTCAGTTGTTTCGTTTGCTATGATTTCCTCCCATTCTGAGGGTTGTCTTTTCACCTTGTGCAGTTTCCTTTGCTGTGCAAAAGCGTCTAAGTTTAATGAGTTCCCATTTGTTTATTTTTGTTTTTATTTCCATTATTCTAGGAGGTGGGTCATAGAAGATCTTGCTGTGATTTATATCATAGGGTGTTCTGCCTATGTTTTCCTCTAAGAGTTTTATAGTTTCTGGTCATTAAGAGTATCTTTTATTAAAAATACATTTTTCTGGTTTGTGTTCTTCAAGTACTTTGTCTGTTTCTCACCTAAATTGTTCAAGCTTTTCCCATCAAAGTGTATATAAAATTATTAACCCTTTGATGTCTGTAGGATCTATTGTAATATTTCTGTTTCATGTCAGTTACTTTTTGCTTTCTGTTTGTTTCATCTCTTTGTTTTTTATTTCTCTTTTCCTGCTTTGAGATTGATTTTTATGATGCCATTAAGTGATATAATATTTAGAATAGACAGAAGGCAAGATGTAGCTCACATGTATATCATAACTGAAATTCTCTCAGTGAAGGGAAAAGTCTGATCAAAAGCTGAGGGCGGGAAAATGTTGGCATCTTATATAGAGAGGGTTTAGAATATTTGTTCTAGGAGATCTCCCAGGAATAGTAAGAGATTAGCTTGTGGGTTTTTAAGTAAGTAAACATGTACTGATAACACTATTTGGGTAATTAAGGTGTACTCTGATCAAATCTGAAGATATGTCTCCAAACAGACCCGAAAAATTGAAAAATGAGGAAAAAAAATTGTAATGGAATTACAGTGGTGATTAGGCTATTTCACATTTCAACCTTATATAAAGAAAGCTCAGTACCGAAGAATTGATGCTTTTGAACTGTGGTGCTGGAGAAGACTCTTGAGAGTCCCTTGGACTACAAGGAAATCCAACCAGTCAATCCTAAAGGAAATCAGTCCTGAATATTCACTGGAAGAACTGATGCTGAAGCTGAAACTCCAATACTTTGGCCACCTGACATGAAGAACTGACTCATTGGAAAAGACCCTGATGCTGGGAAAGATTGAAGGCAGAACGAGAAGGGGACACCAGAGGATGAGATGGCTGGATGGCATCACCGACGCGATGGACATGAATTTGAGTAGGCTCTGGGAGTTGGTGATGGACAGGGAAGCCTGGCATGCTGCATGCAGTCCATGGGGTTGCAGAGAGTCAGACATGACTGAATGACTGAACTGACTGAACTGTATGTTTCAACCTTAGTTTTATTCAAACCCACTTATGTTTTCCCTTAGTGAGGTTGAAGATACCAACTTCTTTTGGACAAACACACTTTTCCAGACGTGTATAACTTTGACATAATTGACAGCCGTCTTTTCTGAACATTGAACACTCAGTGGTTCGATGAGTGCTCACAGTGCAGATGAGCTCAAGGGACTTTCAGCAAGACCTGAATGAGCTTTCTCCCCCTTTCTCATAGTTCAGTTCTCCTTTACTTTTCGCTTTTCTTCTTTTCACAGCTATTTCTCATAGTTAAGTTATCTGAAAAACCAGAAAAAGTGGAATAACTGAAAAGAATTGGTTTTGGTGAGTGGAAATAAAACAAATGGAAAATTGGCAAGCCAGCTGGGTATTTTGTGGTACTAAGGCTTTGGAAACATATTTGCAAAACTCAGATAATTATTCTACTCTTTGAACTGATTGCATTTTGTATTGTATTCTGTTTGTTTGCAAAAACCATGATTGCTTCAATCATGTAATGTAATGTGAGCTTGGTGTAAAGACAGTCAGTTTATCTAAATCTCTCATCCACAGGCATTGTTATTTCATTTATATACTGAAAATCTATGTGATCAAAAGTGAGAAAAGCATGGTTATCATTGGAATATTTCATTTGAATTGCTTTCACAATTACAGCTGGTTCTCAGAGTACATTTTTGACAGACCCTGACTTTAGCAGTAGAAAAAGTAACACTTTATATGAAAAAATACTTGATGTATATAGTTCTGTAGGCAGAAGTATTTAAACTAACCCATCCTTTTTCAGCAGTGGCCACTGTGGTGTAGAATAGTGAAGGAGGCTCAGACCAAACTGCCTGAGCTGCAGCACTGGCTTTACCACTTACTACCTGTATGATTCTGGCCTAGCTGCTTACTTGTTTGTGCTTCAGTGAAACAGGAACATCATTTTGTCTCATAGCCTTGATATGAAGATTAAATGAGCTAATACATGTAATATGCTTAATCTGGTGCATAGAATGTACTCAGTATGTTGTCATTGTTATCAGAGTGAAGTTAGTTAGGGTCTGTGCATCACCAATAATGTGAGATTTGAACAATGTCAGGATGTGGTACCCTGAATGTCAAGCTTACATACACTAGATAGCTACCTTAGAAAAGTGCTAGGAATAAAAACGCCAAATGCCATCCATTTGAGAATGACCATTTCTTGTTCTTTTTTTTTTTTTTCACTCTTAAACGTTTAAGTGTATAATTACCAAGAACAAGGACATTCTCTTACATAACCATGATAATTGATGTTAGGTCATTTAACATTGTTATAATACTATTATCCATATCCTAGAGTATGACAATTATAGACAACTTAAAGTTTTTCTCTTGTACAACAGTATTTTCTCTGTCAAGCATGCAATCATTTCTTCAAATGTAATTTTAGTGTTAGTAAAACTAGTTGTAATTTTATTTCAGCATGTATATTCTAAATCAATTCTTTGTGATTTATCAGACATAAAATACCATTATATGCTGAAAAACCAGTATAATTATGGCAAATTTTATATCTTCTATAAGTAATAAGAATGAACAACATGATTTTTATAACTCTTAACATAGAAAGCCAGTGGTAAAAAGCATAGAGAATATTTTGGGGAAAAACTACTCTAATTGCAAAAGAGGGAAGAAGATTGGCATTGAGTGAGCTCTAACTATGGTTGGCATTTTTTCCCTTATATACTATTTCATGTATTTATCTTTCAAAATTCATACAAAAAGTATGTATTATCTCAATTTTATTTTATTTCCTTTTTTAAAGATTTTATTAGTGTGGACAATTTTTAAAGTCTTTATTGAATTTGTTACAATATTACTTCTGTTTTATGTTTTATTTTTATTTGGTCACGAGGCATGAGGGATCTTAGCTCCTCCACCGGGGATCGAACCCATACCCCTTGCACTGGAAGGTGAAGTCTTAACCACTGGACCATCAAGGAAGTCCCTATCTCAATTTTATTAATGCTAGAACAAAAGTTCCGAGTTCGATTTCAACAATTCGTTGACATTTTTGGAGTAGAACTAGGGGGCTCAGATCCTAATTATCTGATTCAAAGCCTATGCGATTTCCATTGCATCTGTGTGCTTCTAAGAAGTGATCTTACAGCATTGAACTAGTTTAGTATGAGAATTATAGCTGAACCATCAAAACAAAACATCTCTAGTTTTTCAGTATCTTGTAATTCAACTAGAGTAATTTCTTTCCATATTATCCCACTGCATTTCATTTTAATAAATGTATGTCATTAAAGCTCATACTAAAAAACCCTATAACCTTAGCCTGAGTCTCCTTGCTTTTAGAAGTGCAGAAGGTAAGCACCGTAAAATGTAATAGTGGAAAAAGTGCTGGTACCGGGCCTGGTCCTGGTTTTACTATGAACTAGTTATTCATTTCACTTTGGAGCAAGTCATTTCCCTGTGTTGAAGTTCTTTTCATCTGTAGAAGGAGGAAAAAGTACTCAGTGATTACTCATTCCAGCTCTTTCAATACTCTCTGTTGTAAATCCACACTGCCTTTTCCTGAAGGGCCAGAAGTTCAAATATGGATTTGTTTCCTAGGGAACTGTCCCTAGGGAGAATACTCCAGCCCCTTGGAAATTCCCAGGACTTAAAAAATGACTGTAAATACAGGATTTTGTAATGAGCAAACCAGAATTATTTTTCAACGTTATATGTATATGCTCTTAATCTAAATTCTTTTCACTCTGAATTTAGAATAGCTGGATTTTCCTTTTTCATATTTTCCACAGGATTATTTTACAAATGCAAACAGAGAATTGAGAAAAGATGCTCAGCAAGATTACCACCTAGAATATGCCATGGAAAATAGTACACACACAGTAATTGAATTTACCAGAGAACTGCATACGTGTGACATAAATGACAAGAGTATATCGGTAAGAAGTCTATCAGTAAATGCATGCATGAACAGATTGTACATTTACAATTGGGAAATACTTTGCAGAATAAAAAAGAACAAGTATTTAAAAATAACCCTTAGCAACAAAGTCACATAATCTTTTGGGAATATTTTTGAATTCTCCTTAGAAGCCATGGATTGGGGTGGGGGGGACCACCTATGACTATAAACTTCAATAAAGGCAGTTTTTGTGTGAATCTAAAACTTGGAAGAGTTGCTTAAAGTATGTGTGATTTTATCTATAAAAGATTATAGCTTCTTTATAAAGTTTGAAAATAAGCAACTGATAAAGGTTGGAAGAAATCATATTACATAAGAGAGAATTATGATACTAAATACTAGGCTATAATTCATCTGAATTGTTACTGATTCACTTTTGTGAATTTCTAAAGTCAAGATGAATAGTAGACTGATGAAAATTGCCTGTCAGCATGTTATACAAGATTTGTTATTGTCAGGCATCATGCAAAAATTAACATCTTTGTGCATATGCAAATTAAATATTTAGAGGATCTATAATTCATGTGGTACTTTGAAACTTGCCATGAATTTCTGAAACCAATTTCATTTTGTATAGACCAACAAGATTACCTTTTTTTTTATTGTAATTCATAGCTTTAAAAATGGAAATGTAAAAATCTGAGGCAATTTTGATTAACATTCTGCATAAAGAGTAAAAGAGGAAGAAAAATGTGTGCAACAACAAGGACCACTTTTATGTAATATACAGTGCTCTTATACTTTAACTGTAATAATAATTATAGTCATTTGACTTATTAAGAAATAATATAACTTTTAAAATGAATAGCTTTTGTTTTGTTGTTTATTTTCTTTTTTTAAAATAAATTTATTTATTTTAATTGGAGGCTAATTACTTTACAATATTGTATTGGTTTTGCCATACATCGACATGAATCTGCCACGGGTGTACACATGTTCCCCATCCTGACCCCCCTCCCACCTCCGTCCCCATACCATCCCTCTGGGTCATCCCAGTGCACCAGCCCCGAGCATCCTGTATCATGCATCAAACCTGGACTGGCGATTCATTTCACGTATGATAATATACATGTTTCAATGCCATTCTCTCCAATCATCCCACCCTCGCCCTCTCCCACAAAGTCCAAAAGACTGTTCTATACCTCTGTGTCTCTTTTGCTGTCTCATATAAGGTTATCGTTACCATGTTATTTATTTGCAATGTTCTCATTATAAAGATCTGACAAAGGCATCTTTATGTGTGGGGGACTAAACTATTTTTTATATCCCAGCACACCCTCCCCGCTGCCCCACCACCCTTTGGGCAACCAGTTTCACCTGACAGCACTTTTCCTAGTTGGAATGCCTCAGTCCCTTGAAAATTCCCAGAGTTCATGAAATGATTACACCTAGATTCTACGATAATAAACAACCCAGAATCAGAAGTTCCTCTTGCATTTCCACTTTCCCTAAATTCATACATGTGACGGGGCTAGAGTCTAGGAAAAATCTATTGTGAAAATTAAAATCTTGACCTGGGAAGTCATTTTAACTTTCATTATATTTATTTGTTTTCTTTAAAATGTTCCATAGCATTGAAACAGGTTTTAATTATCCTAAACTCCTGCTACTTAACAAGAGTAATTACCTGGTAACTACTAGTTTGTTTTCAGTGTTTGGAGTTTTTGCATGACAATGATTTACTGTTGCTATCAGCATGAAAGGATAACTACTAAGTCACTTGTCCTTCATTCTATTGGGTTGACCACAAAGTTCACCTGGGTTTTTCTGTTAACAATTTACTATAAACCCAAACAAATTTTTTGACCAACCCAATGTTTTGGAACATATTATCTTGCAAATATAACATATATATCATATAACATATATAAAACATATATCTTGCATAATATCTTCCAAAATATGTTTTGGAATATTTTATCTTGGAGAGATGATTTCTTTCAAAAAAGAACTCATCTATTTGGATTTTTAAGACTTAATCAAATTAACACAATTATGTGAGAGACCATATTGAGACCCTGAATGTCAGGCTCTTTTCTTTGCTTCTGCCTCCTGCTTTAAGTAGCATTCATTAAACTCAATTCAATGGTAAGGAAAGTGCTGTCATGAGACATAACCCTACCCATTTCTGTTCACCAGGAGAGCACGGTAAGGGTGATCTGGGCCTACCACCATGAAGATGTGGGAGAAGCAGGTCCCAAGTACCATGAATCCAATCGTGGTACCAAGAGTCTGCGGTTACTGAATCCTGAGAAAACCAGTATGTTGTCTACAGCCATACCATACTTTGACCTGGTCAATCAAGACGTAAGTTTTTTTGTTTTCAGGTTTTTATGATTCTAGGGATGGGTTTATTGAAACCGTATAATAGTTTTGTTTCGTTTTTTTTACTTAAATTATTGTTTTTAATAGAATGTCAAGCCAATATGACTTTTGTCCCCTTCTCCTTTTTATTTATTTATTTTTAAGACAGGTTTCCATCCCAAACAAAGGTACAACATACTGGTGCCAAATGTTTAAGATTCCTATGCTCCAGGAAAAGCATCATGTCATAAAGGTATGTGATTCACTCACAAGCTAAACTTAATTTGTATGAATGGAGGAGAAATTGTTCTTAAAATGAAAATAATAAATTTATAGAAATGATTTTCAGTTATTCAAAAGTTACTTAGAGAGCAAGAAATCGGCTTATCTGAATCACCCACTGTCCTAAAAGTCGCTGAATTTAGCAAGAAACTTGGGTTGTAGCTAGTATTTTATGTTTTGTCTCCTATTTTTATATGCTTAAAGGTTAAAGTTTTGGGATGCATTTGTACACCTCTGGTTATTTCTGAGGTAACAGTTCAACAATTAGAATTTTTGGAATTACAATTTAAAATAATATATTTGTATATCAATAAATTCTATCCAGGAAGTTTACATTTCCCACAAATATTGTTTCATAATATCTGCTTTAGTGATATTTGGCAAAACTAATACAATTATGTAAAGTTTAAAAATAAAATAAAATTTAAAAAAATACTGCATATTTTCATAAAAGTAATTGTTACAGTATTTTTTTTGAAAATAGGAAAATGAGAAAATTGTAGTGAATTTCTACAGTATTGAAAAACACAGAATTGGGTAATAAAGCTAATTTGCCTGTGGCATCTAATTCTTATCTAATTCTCACTTCCTTCAGGGATAGGTCTCCCAAAACTTACATCTAGTTAGTGAATGAATAGGTATTTTTAAAAACTTAGAGGTCCTTGGCTCTGTGCTAGGAATTGTTGGGAAATTCCATAGAGGTTGAATGTATGATCCATGCTCTCAAAGAACCTACAGTGAGATTGTGGGAGATGTGGACAAGACACAAGAAGGAATAAGATAGAATTACATAATGTACACAAAATACTGCAGACAGTCAGAAGGCCAGCTACTGCTGACTTTTTGTCGTCCCCTAGACTATGTGAACTCTAGGAGTCGGTGATGGACAGGGAGGCCTGGCGTGCTGCAATTCATGGGGTCGCAGAGTTGGACACAACTGAGCGACTGAACTGAACTGAGACTATGTGGTAAAGCAGTGTAGATACAAGAAAGGGAGAAGCTTCTAGATTCTAGAATCTAGAAGGAAACATGCAGGTTTAAAGAGCTCTTATATGGTCTCTTTATGTAGTCTCAAGTAAGTCACTCTGGGGTAATAATGCTGCCTGTCCTTGTTTCCTCATCCGTGAAAAGGCAGTCAGTCATTCCATTTTTCCTGCCAACCTCAAAGCATTCTGGCAGAGATGGAAACATTGAGCACGTTCTATAAAGTGATTTAAATTTGTTAATTTCTAATATATTTCTCCAGTGGCACAAATCTGCCTTTTGTTTATAGAATGACTCATAACTACTTAGAGAGGCAAGAGGAGTAGGTTGGAGAATGATTATTGAATTAAATAAGTAGTCCTAAATATTTGTAGGATATTTTTACCATCAAATTTACCAACAGTGTGACTGTGGATGAGTCATTCACCTCCATGCAGTGTTAGTTTCTGTTTTTTGCTTGTGAAAGGAGAATGCAGATTCTAGTCTTATATGCTAAATATTAATAGTGCCTGAGTCCTTCCCTTAAACCAATAAACAGCCTTTCTCAGAAAAGAGAATGTTATGCATGCTGTGTGTCACTCTAGAAAATTGAACTGGAACCTGGCTTAAAGGTCAAGTATAAAACTATTGGTTAAGCATATGTTTCACAAAACAGGTCCTTGATTCATTTTTCAGCAAATATTAATTGATAGGATGTGAAGTTCTTAACCACTTACATAAATGCATTTTTTTCTTGTTTTTATTAATGCTAATAATTAAGTTGAATGAAATAAAAACAACCGTCTACACTTAAGGGATGGCAGTATATGTTCTGACCCTCTGTGTAGGGTATTTGCTTGGTACTTCATCTGAGAATTCTTAGTTTTCCCATTACAAGCATATTATAGTAATGCTCAGATATGTGTGCATCTATTATCTAAGGATATGCTTAGAATTAAGTACTTTTGGGTTCACATTGCTGTTTCAAAAGTATAAAGAGGAATCTCAGTGACTTGAAAGACTTTGGAAATCTTTTTTTTTTTTCATGTTTGAAGATCTGTAAGAGGACAAAAATTCTTTACCCTGAACAAGAGGGGTTTTGAGTGAGGGAGGGTAGCAGATTGGTGAGCAGAGCTTATACAAACTTTTGTGGTTGCAGGGCAGAAAGTTGGTGACTAAAATTTAAACTCAATTACTTCTCATGAATGGGGCTCCCTTGTTGCCTTAGTGGTAAAAAGTCTGCCTGCCAATGCAGCAGATGCATGTTTGATCCCTGGGTTGGGAAGATCCCCTTCAGGAGGAAATGGCAACTGGATTATTCTTGCCGGAAAATCTCATGGACAGAGGAGCCTGGTCGGCTATAGTCCATAGGGTCACAAAGAGTCGGACATGACTTAGCAACTGAACAACACACACAAAAAATTATTTGCTACTAAAAGTATGAAATAATAAGGTAAGTTATTTGTAAAATTATAAAATAAGAAAGGAAAATAACAATCTACAGGAAAGATTGGGTTATTATATAAATTATTGATGGTTCCAGTTCACTTGTGATTCCATTTTACTGATTTATATTTTGATGATAGCAAACAAAGTTGAAAATTATGACTTGAAAAAATGTTGATGTTGTCTGATGCATATACAGAGATTGTGAAAAAAAAATTCTTGGTAAATTATATTAAAACCACACTTCTCATAGGAGATCATCTCTGTGATTCCTTCTTGAGATTCACCCTCCAGCTCATCTCTTCATATTTAAGCATGACCCTATTTGAGCTTTGCCAAATAGGTGACATTACCCCGTATTTAAAATTTTTTAGAGGAAGTGATTCTTTCCATTCTCTTTTGTTGTTGTTCAGTCGGTCAGTCATGTTCAACTCTGCGACCCCATGGATGCATCATGTCAGGCTTCCCTGTCCTTCACTATCTCCCACTCCCGGAGCTTGCTCAAACATGTCCATTGAGTCGGTGATGCCATCCAACAATCTCATCCTCTTGTTGTCCCCTCCTCATCCTGCCTCTTCTCTCTTTAGTCGGTATAATATCATTATCACAATTAATAATTGGATATACTCTGCTAGATGCTGGGGCTATCAGTTTTTTTGAGGAGCTTTTCGTGTCAGTGGATTCTCCCCATAAACTAAACTCCTCATTCATCTGTTTAAATCTGATGTCTTAATCAATTTAATAAATAGTTGTTGATGGCTTATTGTGTTAAAGAGGAGGAAAAAGAAAATCATCCAGGTTGAATCATCATCCTTAGTCATCTCCCCTTAAAGGAGATGTCTCCCTAGTAGGAAGGCAGTAGGTGGGTTCTGCATTTGGATGGGCCAGATTTGAATCCTTCTTTCCATTAGTCATTGAACAGCAGGAAAGTTATTCATCAGGTACGTAAAACTCAGTTTCACGATTTAAATAGAAATAGTGCTTTCCTAATGGTATTGTTTAGAATAAAGATTAAATGACAGGCTTAAAAAAATTTTATTAGCACTTGCTACAGTATCTAATACAGAGGACTCTTAATAAATTCAATTTCTATTATCAGTCTATGTATTTTCAGTTTTGCTCTCCAAACAACTTTTCATTGAAAACTGCTATTTTTGTCTGACGGCCCAGAAAAGGAAGAGCGTCATGCTAGAAGGTTGACTATTGCTGAGTTTTAAGAGAGGATTTCTTTTACTAGTTGTGTGATCATGGGCAAATTATTTACTGTCCTGTACCTCAGTTTTCTCATCTGGAGAAATGGACATACTAGTTCTCTAAGAGAGCTGTTATGACCATTAATCAAAGGAGTTTAATATTTGTAATTTAGAACAGTGCCTGGCACACAGCATTTGTTAAATAAAGTAGCTAAATAAAATTATGTTGATCACTAGTGATACACAGTTGCTAATCTGTTGAACATCTTGTTAGGTTTCTGGGTTCCTGTGGGATTCCAAACCAGCCAACCTTTTCCAGACAGAATTCTAAATAAAACCTGGATTGTCACTTATTTCATTTAGGCAGGCCACTCAGAACTTTCTGCTCTGGAAAAATTGAAATTGAGTGAAAAAAGCACTCTTATCTCTCTCTTCTTCAGCGGTAGACACAAGGAGGGAAATCCTATGCTTTCTACTTGCTACTGGACAGCATATCTTTTATTGCCATTAAATTAGAAGCTGCTGCTCTTTTCCGTTGGTGGCATTCATAAATCTGTGTGGTTTAATTTGGGGGAATGTTTCCTGGGATAAGGAAATCTAAGCACGATTGACACTGAATACCCATGAAATGTCCTTGAACCCAGAGTACTGTATACCCATGAAATGTCACTCAAAAATCAATTTTCCTATGCTAGACACACAGCATGAAACCGTGACTTTATACACGATATTAAATGAACACTGCTGCCCATTTTCCCCATCACATTCATTCCTTCTTCTTTCTTAAATGAAAGGACACCATCAAATGGAAAAATTTAGCATTAACACATTCTGAAACATCAAGTGTGATAGCGGGTCTCTATTTCTGAAAATGTGTAAGACTTCAAAGCTAAATTTAGTAAAATGTGGGAATTCTCAGTGTCAAACTACATAATTTGACAACTGTTAGAGTGCTTTCTTCTCAGTCTACTTCCTTTTGTTCCCCCTGAAATGATATTTCAAAATATATTTTAACTGGTATGATTTTTCCCCCTGATAGAAATAGCATTTTGGTTTGTCATCAGGATGCTTTTACATGGACTCCATGCTTTAGTTCTCATTCTTTCACTGTGTGTTTACCTTCTGTTTCACTTTATTCTGTGGCAGACTAGTAGGTATTTATTATTGACCATTGACCGAACAATTGTTTGTATTTTCATCCATTTTCATTCCAACTCCATAGTACTTGTTCAGGTTTTCTGTTTCCCCTTTATCTTTTACTAATTTAACCATATTTCCTAAAGGCAAGCTTTGGCTTTTCAGATAGATTTATTTAGTATGTTGAAAAAAATTAATTTTAAAAGTATGCTTTGTGTAAAAATACTTTGCATTCCTCTTAAATAGTTTGCAACACTGTATTTGGTTATTTGGCTCAAACGGTAAAGCGTCTGCCTACAATGCAGGAGACCAGGGTTCAATCCTTGGGTTGGGATGATCTCCTGGAGAAGGAAATGGCAACCCACTCCAGTATCTTGCCTGGAAAATCCCCTGGACGGAGGAGTCTGGTGGGTTACAGTCCATGGGGTCGCAAAGAGTCGGACATGACTGAGTGACTTCACTTTCACTTTCCTTTCACTTTTCTTAACATCAGTGTATTACCATTGACATCTGTGAATTTTATCACGATTGACAAGACAGATGATTTTTGACCTTCTGGGAAAAAAAGATCATGTGGTAAAATCATAAGAATCCTCTTCTTTGGGATTTTGTCATCCAAAATTTACAAATACCAAAATAATTTTACCTTTATATCCAAATATATCTGAAATGTTATATATCTTTTATCTACCAGAGAAGAGTTGAAAGTACTTGGGTGTTTACTGTAACAGTCTGAAACTATAACTTGGAACAGAAGTTGGTAGGAGCACCGCCCCTAACAATAATGAATTGACTCAAAGTAGCACATTTTAAAGATTGTTGACTTAGATTCTCAGTGTTGCCAAGTTCTTTCTAGATCCTCTTGGGTTACATAGACTACAAAAACACTGGAGATTGTCTAGCTACATGGGTGTTCTTAATAGCCACTAGAGTGGAGGTAATTGAATTCACTTTGAAAGCATGTCTTTTCATGGAAGTGATTTATTGCTAACTCTGTCACTAATTAGCTTTCTGACCCTAGAGAAAGTACTTAACCTCGCCCTGATCCTCAAATTCCTTGTCTATAAGATAAAGGGATTGGACCAGATGATTTCAATTGGCTCTTTTTTACTTCTAAGTATCTATGACTTGCTGAAAACTAAAACTGAAATCTGTGTGGGGGTTTGGATGCCCTGTGGTGTGACTTCCTGTTACGCCTGATTCTCACCATCCCTGAGCAGGTGCTCCAGGGTGAAAATGCTTAGGACCCCATTGCCTCCTTTGATGTTAAAAGTCCTCCTTAAAGTTAAAAGTCTCCTTCTTTAGTCCCTTGGTCATGGGCTCTCTTATTTTTTTTTTTAATTAATTTTTATTGGAGTACAGTTGCTTTACAATGTTGTGTTAGTTTCTACCGTATAGCAAAGTTAATCAGCTTTATATATATATATCCCCTCTATTTGGGATTTCCTTTCCATTTAAGTCACCATAGAGCACTGAGTTCCCTGAGCTATTCAGTAGGTTCTCATTAGTTGTCTATTTTATAGATAATAGCAGTAGTGTGTATATGTCAATCCCAACCTCCCAATTCACCCCACCCCTTTCCCTCCCACCCCTTAGTGTTCATACGCTTGTTCTCTTCATCTGTGTCTCTATTTCTGCTTTGCAAATGAGATCATCTATACCATTTTTCTAGATTCTACATATATACACTAATATATGATATTTGTTTTTCTCTTTCTGACTGACTTCTCTCAGTATAACAGCCTCAAAGTCCATCCACATCTCTAACTCTTAGCATATATTCTGAGGCCTAGGTTTCCATCTATAAAGAGGATAACAATAGTACTTGTCTCAAATGGTAGCTGTCATTACCAAATGAGACATTACATGTAGAGTTCTTACGTGCTTGGCATATATTAGGTAGCTCAGTAAATACTAGCTGTATTCCCAGTTTACTTTGGTTTTCAGATACCTCTAAATCTTGGAAATAATCCAAATAAAATAATTTAAATAAATAAACAATGAAATAAATCTACATATTGGGAATAATGTCCTTTTAAAAATAATAAGGATTGAAATTAAGAATGGCAGGGTGAGGAAGGCTCATAGGTTGGCACAGCGCCCACGATGGACTCTGGAGATAGGTAAGGGTTGTGTTCTAATTCAGTTTTTCATTAACTGAGTGATCCGGGCAAACTAAACTCTGTGTGCATCTTCAGTTGTGAGGCAGGAAAAATAATTTCCAGTAAAGATGAAATGATTACAAGTGAAAACACCTGTTCCATAATCGACTCATAATTGCTTGTTTTCTTCTCTTGATGGGGATTATAGAGATGGATGACTATAAATTCATCTAGTATTTTCTCATACTTAAAGTCAGGATTGCCCTGAAATCATGGTAGGCAGTAAGTCTCTATTTTATTTTGACGAAAAGATTCCTTGGGAATTAGATTTCATAGCTTGCTTCCATTATTCTAAACCAAATGAAATCTAAGCTAATTTCCTCCTGTTCTTGTCTTACTAAGGATAAAAACCAGCTGGTGACTAACCTCTGGGAAATATTCTTTTACATTCTTAGATCGCCCATCAACTTTCCACTCTATGACCTTAAAAATTTTCCACAGACATAAAAAGATAGTTATTCTTCTTTGTTGCTCTTCTGCCACCCAACTCCACACCCAATCTACTATATTTTTTTTTTTTAAATAGTCCAAAAGTTTGGATTGCAGAATTGAAAAGCATTAGCTCATTTATTGATAATTATTGGCTATAAATGTTGGTAAATATTTTGATTAACAGCATTTCTTTTGAAATAGTATTAAGAAGGAATTCCCTGGTGGTTCAGTCATTAGGACTCTGTGCTTTCACTGCAGGGGCACAGGTTCCATCCCTGGTCAGGGGAACTAAGATCCATGCAGCCTTAGCAATAAATAAATAGACATTTTTTAAAAAATGGAGTACTAAAATATTTAGATTGGATTCTAGCTGTTGATGGCACAATAAGATTAAGAAATGTGGAAATATTAATATATGAATGACTTTACTTATATACAAAGAAGTACGTAAGTAAGATATTTTTTGCTACTTGAGATATATTATCTTGTTGGATTTTCACAGCCTCCCTTTAACACCACTTTCCAGATGAACACAGTGAGGCATGGCATGCATAAAGAACTTGCTTAACATTACACAAGGTCTATGAAACAGAGGCAAGATTAAACACAGGTCTTCATAGCAAAGCTAGTAGATCTTTCTCTCTACAATACTACTAGCCCAGGCATTATGGTTTTTCTGGGTGATCTATGCCAATGGGAGCCTCCCCAGTGCTCAGCGGTAAAGAATCCCCCTGCAATGCCGGAGATCCAGGTTCAATCCCTGGGTCGGGAAGATCCCCTGGAGGAGGTCATGGCACCCACTCCAGTATTCTTGCCTGGAGAATTCCCATGGACAGAGGAGCCTGATGGGCTGCAGTCCATAGCATCTCAAGGAGTTGGACATGACTGAGTGACTGAGCACACATGCATGCATATGCCAATGAAACATAAATACTACTAGCCCAGGCCTTTCTAGGTGATATATGCCAATGGAACTTAATTTGAATAAGCTTCTCAGTATCCAGGCTGAGGATACTTTTGTATCCTATAAGATCTGTTCCTAGACAGAACCTTCCATAAATGTCAGTATAAAGGTCCTGGGAACTGAGTTAGAAAAGATTTGCGTTAGGTTGACTAGGTGAAGGATTATGCTCGTGAGTACAATAAGGCACAGAATGTTAGATCTCTGAGATGATGTTAGGGAGAAAGGAACTGGAAATTATTTCAGCGGGAAGAAATGCTACCTGTCTTGTAGCATAAGGATAATTGGAAACAAGCCCATAGCCTTCTGTGTAAGCTGAGTTACAGTCCTCTTTGGAATTAAGTGAAAAAAATGGTAATGACTTATTTTATTCTCTTTCACTGTATAAAAAGAGACTTGTGAGAAAAAAATACCAACATTTTCATCTGGAAGTTAAATATATGGCAAAATGCCTAGAGAGCAAGGACCCTAAAAGCAAGAAGAGCCCTGTTGTTGGAGAGAGGTCTAGAAATGTTGGTCTCTCTGAATGACTTAAGAATCAGTCTGAGTGTGGGTTCTAATCCTGCAGTAAACATTGGTCAGCTGATCAGTCATGTGTCTGCATCACAGTGCTTCTCAAAAGATAGAGTTCATGTCAACAACACAACTCAAAGGCTATAAATCCATATAACTGAGAGATTGTCCTAAGTGATCTTGAACCCTTAAAATTCTATGGCTAGTTAAATATTGAAACTGAAAAAACTGGAAATGTATCAAATAAATGGATACATTCATAAAGTTTGTAAGATAAACTGTAATAAAAAGTTATGCTAAAAATTACAAAAGGAGTGAAGATAATTCGTGTATATTTCCATGGGATATAACACACCAATTTTACTTTGATGTCTGTTTTCAATGTAAGGAAATTGTATACGTATCAAAACAGGATGTCATCCATTGATGACATCCTTTTTAATGGAACACTGAAATTTCTTACAGTTTTTATGAATGGAGCTTTTAGTAAAATGGCACTAGTCGTAAAGAATCTGCCTGCCAATGCAGGAGATGCAAGAGACACAGGTTCTGTCCCTGGAGCAGGAAGACCCTCTGGAGAAGGAAATGGCAACCCACTCCACTATTATCGCCTATAAAGTCCCATGGACAGAGGAGCTTGATGGGCTATGGTCCATGGGGTTGCAAAGAGTCAGACATGACTGAGTGACTGAACACATTACAACAGAAAAAATTATGTATGTTCTAGAAATTCAGTTTAAATAAGAGTTATTTACTATTCAAAGTTTATAAACTCAAATTAAAGAATAGCTTTATACAATCCTGATCAAGTGATAAAAGATTGCACTGTTGTGGATCGTTATCAAACCTTTCACTACATTTGAAATGAATGTATTTTTATGTCAAAAAATTCAGAATATACCTGATTTTAATAATATATATATTTTATGAAGAAGAATATTATGCTCATATATCAAAAAAAGTTATGGTTGAGTCTTGCTTCATTGCATAATTGTTTTTGTTTTTCTAGATTCATAACCTAGGGTACACATTAGAACCATCTGGATAGAATCTTTAGGGATAGAGTCCAGACTTTTATGTTGCTGTCATTTGTACAAGTTCCCCGATGATCTTCAAACAAACCCCATGGTTGAGAACCAGTGTTTTATATTTATTAAAATTTCCCAGAAGACCATATTTAAATTATATTTTATAGCACCTAGTAAAGTGCTCTTCATATTACATAGCATCCATGCATATTTTTATAGTTATATACTGTTTTAATTAACAACTGTTGTAAAAACTGAACACACATCAAATGTCTCCCATTGAAATGCACTGTTGTCTGCACATGAAGAAGACTTAAGCAATTTATGGTTTTGAGATAGTTTGTTCCTGATGCATTGCATATTTCTGTGTGGAAGTGGAGAGGCGAAAACACCAGCTGTTTCCTGGAACCACAGCTGACTTTCATTATAAAATTTCAACGAACTAATTCAGATATAAGGGATACTTTCTTCTATGAAGGGAAAAGGTTTATGTTCTAGTGAAACATATACATCAAGTTAACTCTGTACATTAACGTTTATAATGTAATGGATCCATTTTAGAAACTGTATACGGAAGGCCACCTTGCTGACTTTTGAATGCATTCCATTACCAACAAAGAGATATCTTTTCATCCGTGTAATCTCACTGAATTGCTCTGTGTGGAATCATAAATATTAACTAAAGTCCAGACCATGTAAACAACTTAATAAGTACATAATGCTACCAAAAGCCTCTCAGCCTTTCACTTAATGTGAGGAAGTCTTACGAATATAGAAGAGGTACTTTGTTCGTGGCATATTTCAGAAATCGGGTGTGTACTTAATACACTATATGCTTAATCAGTGAGAAGTAGTCCTTCAAACTATCCTGTAAATCTCAAAGAATTATCAGTGAGTGTTTAGTGAGTACCCACTTCGGACAAGCTATGTCTTTTGTCAAATACAAGGTGATACAAGACATGGCCTTTCACCCCAATGATCTAGTCTAGATGGGGAGAAGAGACGCACATATGAATGAGAGAGAAACCCTAAAGCTGGCAAGTGAACATTGCTGTCTAACGACATAGTACAGGCAGTCAAGGCGAAAAGAAAGGAGTGAAGGTCTGGGCACAGTCCCACGCCATATGGAAAGAATCATCTTGGGAGAGTACAACCAGATGGATCTTAGGTAAGAATCCAGGTGTGGTGAGGATGACCAGGAGACAACCTCTGGTTTATGTGCTTAAGCGCCAATATAAAATTAGACCGAAGACACTTACTGAAAACATCATACATTCTGTGAGTCACCAATCCTCATAAAGCAGCCTAGGAAATAGGTAGTATTATTATCCTCATTTTACAGATGAGGAAACTGAAGCCCAGAGAAGTAAGTTGCTCATTGCTGGTACTTTTCCCGTTTATATGCTTTTCCCCAAGGAAGAAGTATATTTTAAAAATAAACATGGACAAGCACTTTTGCTGAGTTAATCTCAAAATATGACTATTTAGGCCCATGGCAAAAAACAATCATTAGCTGAAAAATAGGATTCTTGCTTCAGCAGTAAAGTTTTGAAGTTGGTCTGTGCAGAAGTTTCCATCTGGTCCCACATGTGGCAAATAATCCTCGATGCTCCAGCCAACATCTGTCTGGGCTACAGCCGGCTAGCAGCTGCCGGCTGAACTTTAAATCCATAGTCTGGTTATGTTAGATTAGAATGCAGAATCCCAGCGGTTACTTGTTGTCAGGGTAACTGCATTTTTTGATCAGAGAATGCCTTCACCATACCACACCAAAGCCCCTCATGTGAAATATTGAAAGGGACTGTAGATTGTGGCTTTCACTACCTAAATGGGGTCACTGATTTTATCTTGAATGATACTATTGTGTAGCTTTACCCCCAGTCATGAACTTACAGTTTTACTTATGTTAAAACTCTGGGTAGTTGCGTCATGCCCTCCAAAATAGAAACCAAGGCTACCTCTTAATTGCACACACATGCATACAAGCATTTAGTTCTTTAAAGAAAAGCTGCAGACAGTTCCTCGGAAGAGAGTGCTGGCCTTTCAGTTCTTGTGGAAATGAGAGGTCTTCCCTAAGAGTTCTAGTCACTGTAGGGTGGCTTGACTACTGAGGTTGCTGGACATCCATTCCCATTGTCAACATCAGTCATGTTTCCCCAGTACTTTACAAGTATGTATTATGTGTGGGCTTCTTTACACAAGAGGTTTGTATCACTTAGTTCCCTATTTTACAGAATCATGGACCTGGTAAGGATCTCAAGAGAGAGTTTATTCATTTATTGCCTGAGACTTGAAAAAATACTGCTTTGAAACCACTCTCCAAAGAAGAATATTTCTGTTATTAAAAATTTCCAAATCTATCTTTATTCATGAAATTGGATATTTTCTCCATGATAGCTGATCTTAACATCATAACTTCAAGGCAAAATTAGTTCTTTTGAACGGAAACAACACAGTTTTTCATCACATCAATAAATACGGTGTTATTTACTATGCTGTTATTGAATATGCTTCTCTCACGTTTTATGATATTGGTATCAGTGTATGTTGTTGTTGTTCTAAGTCATATCTGATTCTTTGTGACCCCATGAAGTGCAACACGCCAGGCTTCCCTGTCCTTCACTATTTCCCTGATTTTGCTCAAACTCATCCCACTGAGTCCATGATGCCATCCAACCATCTCATCCTCTGTCGTCCCCTTCTCCTCCTGCCTTCAGTCTTTCCCAGCATCAGGATCTTTTCCAGTGAGTCTGCTCTTCTCATCAAGTGGCCAAAATATTGGAGCTTCAGCTTCAGCACCAGTCCTTCCAATGAATATTCAGTGTTCATTTCCTTTAGGATTGACTGGTTTGATCTCCTTGCTGTCCAAGGGACTCTCAAGAGTCTTCTCCAGCAACAGAGTTCAAAAGCATCAATTCTTCGGCTCTCAGCTTTCTTTATGATCCAGCTCTGACATCTATGACTACTGGAAAAATCACAGCTTTGACTATATGGACCTACAAAATGGAGACAATGATTCTTGTCTTTTCAATGTTATTCTGAAAGTGCTTTAAAAATACTGATTTTAGAAAACAAATATGGGTTGATTGGTCTTAATGTTCCAGCCACTGTGCTAAGTACTGTTAATACTTACACTGTTTTGCAGAGGAGGAAGCTAAGGTTCAGAAAATTTAGCTGTCTTTCCTAATGTTACAGAGGATTTAGTATTATAAAACATATTCACTTAGTTAGCAGTGGGAGCTTACAGAATATATTTAACTTATACGTACCAAAGTTTCAAGGACCCTGTCTTTGCAGTCACTTAGAGCTGGTTTCAAATCCTGGCTCTCCCGTTTACCATTTGTGTGACCTTTGTGGTTGTTCAGTCACTAAGTCACGTCTGACTTTTTGTGATTCCATGGACTGTAGTATGCTGGACTTCCCTGTCCTTCACTGTCTCCTGAAGTTTGCTCAAACTCATGTCCATTGAACTGGTGATGCCCTCCAACCACTGTGTCCTCTGTCATCCCCTTCTCCTGCTCCCTTCAGTCTTTCCCAGCAGCAGGGCCTTTTCCAATGAGTTGGCTCTTTGTGTCAGGTGGCCAAAGTATTGGAGCTTCAGCTTCAGCATCAGCCCTTCCAGTGAATAGTCAGGATTGATTTCCTTTAGGATTGACTGGTTTGATCTTCTTGCTGTCCAAGAGCCTCTCAAGAGTCTTCCCAAGCACCACAATTTAAAAGCATCAATTCTTCAGTGCTTGGCTTTCTTTATGATCTAACTCTCACATTCGTACATGACTACTGGAAAAACCATAGTTTTGACTATATGAATCTTTCTTGGCAAAGTGATATCTCTCCTTTTTAATACTCTGTCTAGGTTTGTTATAGCTTTCCTTCAAAGGAGCAAGTGTCTTTATTTCATGGCTTCAGTCACTGTCCACAGTGATTTTGGAGTACAAGAAAATAAAGTCTCTCAGTCTTTCTACTTCCCCCAATCTATTTGCCATGAAGTGATGGGACTGGATGTCATGATCTTGGTTTTTGAATGTTGAGTTTTATGCCAGTTTTTAACTCTCCTCTTTCACTGTCATCCAGCTCTTTAGTTCCTCTTCACTTTCTGTCATTAGGATGGTATCATCTGCATATCTGAAATTGTTGACTTTTCTCCCAGCACTCTTGATTCCAGCTTGTGATTCATCCAGCCTGGCATTTCACATGATGTACTCTGCATAGAAGTTAAATAAGCAAGGTGATAATATACAGCCTTGATGTACTCTTTGCCCAATTTTGAGCCAGTCCATTGTTCCATGTCTGGTTCAAACTGTTGCTCTTGTCCTGCATACAGGTTTCTCAGGAGACAGGTAAGGTGGTCTGGTATTCCCATTTCTTTAAGAATTTTCCACAGTGTGACCTTGAGTGAGTTAAACAGAATTCTGAACGTCACCTTCTTCATTGGCAAAATGGAGATACTCATAGATTAATTATCTGAAAATGTGTGTAAAGCACCTGATATAAAGGCATGGTATGGTTATTTTTTACTCTGACACTCTAAAACTTCTGTTTACTTTCATCAACATTTATTTCATGGTTGCAGAAAATGAAGTCTCATGAAAAAAAAACTACCTTTCTCATCCAGTTAATTAATTGAAATTGGGAATCAAACTTAGGTCATAAATTCCAAATTGCTGTTACTTATCTCTTTTTCAACATATGAAATAAAAAACAATTTACAGTAAAAAAATATACCCAGGGTTTGTAACCGTTTCTAACCTGTCATCTTTCAATAATCTCTAATGAAATAATTTATAGAGCTTTTGAAAAAGTTCTAAATTAATGAATAATTACATCCAAGTAATTTAGAGCAGTTGTGAAACTCACTTTGATTTCATTGACTTTTTTGAGACATTAAAACGAAGAGAACATTGAAATATATTTGTTTATAGCCAAGAGGATTTCATATTATATATTGGTCCTTTATAATTTGCTATTCACTATTTCTGCTATCTTCACTTTTATTTCTGTATTCATTTTTAAGATAAAGCTTGATTCTTACAAGAACTAGGCTGCCAAATGTATCTTATTTGTTACTTAAGGTAAACTCCCATTTCTAGAAGTTGTAAGATTCACAAATGAATCAAATTTACAAGGTTAGGGAACTAAGTTTTTTTTTTTTAATGATAAACAGGAAATGTCAGTACTCTGAGTAATATTTTCCACTCATATAGCAAATAAATTTTCCAATGGATTTTTGGATTGGTCACTTTATGTCAAAGTATATTTGTTCCAAGTGCTAAAAGATATTTTATAGAAAACTTTATTCTTCTGCTTGAATTAATAGCATATGATATTTATGTGATAAGATGTCCTCCTGGACTGGCCTTTAATAATCTTGAAAAGAGATCACAACTATTAAAAATTTGTCCCTCATTATTTTAAAGATTAAGGAGTTTGTTCTGTGCACTGTTTCTCAAGAGAATGCTTTAGTTTTTTCTCCTTTCTTGGGGTCTATTTTGTGTAATGTTCACGTTTACCTGCGCTGATTGAATATAAAACTTGAAAACTGCATTTAATGAGGTGATGGGATGTTCTTATTTTTAATTTAAATGCTGAGAGTTTAAGAAAAAAATGCTATAGGTCTTTTAAAAAAGATTGATTGATTGATTTTTTGGCAGTGCTGAATCTTCCTTTCTGCACAGGCATTCTGTAGCTGTGATGCACGGGCTTCTCGTTGCGGTGGCTTCTCTTGTGGGACCCAGGCTCTGGGCACTTGGGCTTCAGGAGCTGTGGCTTGCAGGCTCTAAAGTCCTGGCTCAGTGGTTGTGGCTCACTAGCTCAGTTGCTCCGTGGCATGTGGGATCTCCCTGGATCAGGGATTGGACCACTGTCCCTTGTATTGCAAGGTGGATTCTTAACCCCTGGACCGCTAGGGAAGCCCTGGAGTTTTTTGTTAAGTGTTTTCTAATTCGTGTATAATTTTCTTTTGCAATGTAATAAAAACTTGTTACAACAAGAAAAAAGAGTGAACTGTATAGAAGAAACAGTGGGGTTCCCCTTCTTCCAAATTCCACTTCTCTGAGGTAACCAATGTTAATAGGCTTATTTGTTAATTTCTATAACTTTATATTCAGGAAAAAAAATACAGAATTAGATAAGGTTTTATTGGGTTAATATCCCTTCTTTTTTGAAACAAAAGTAGGATCACTATATATATTACTTTGAAATTTGCTTTTTCAAATTACCACCCTTATCATTGCAGGTCAAAATGTAATAACACATGCATTTTAATATTTAAATAATTAAGTCCCCGGTTACATATAAACTGCAGCTTTTGTAATGATCCACATTTGATGTATATTCAAGGGGATTTAACTCTTTTGCTGCTATGAACAGTGCTTCAATAAATATTCTAGTAACTATATCCTTACATATTAATGATTTCATTTCTATAGGATAGATTCATAAAGGCATTGAGTAAAGATTATCTGCATTCCAAATTTTAGTATATTTATTAGATTACTTTCTAAATTTCACATACTAGCAGTGTGCAGTATTTCCTTCTTCCCTCTCAAGTACTGAATATTTCAGTCTTTTAAATATATTGCCTACTGGTGGGTGAAAGCTAGTATTTATGAGTGCTTTGACTTGCTTTGCTCAGACTACCAGTGGGAGACTGATGCTCTTTTTATTTATATTACCTCTGTGGTGAATTTGCTGTTCAATTCCTTATCCATTCCTTTTAAGAAATCCTTTTATTGAATTATATAAAAGTATACAAACACTAGTATATGACCCTTGGATTTTCACAAGATGAACTAGCTCACGGAATCAGAGTCAAGTTCAAGAAATCAGAATATGACCACTCCCCCAGAAGTGGCACTTGAGGCCCCTCCAGGTACCGTTTCTCTCCAGACATAACCACTATCCAGTCACTTTACTAACTTAGCTTGTTTTGAACAGTGTGCAGAGAGAATCAGGCAGTAGTACTCTTTTGTGTCTGTCTTCTTACCTCAACATATTGTGAGTCAGCCATGCTTTTGCATGTATAAAACATGTGTTCATTTTCATCTTTGTGTGATACAGTGTTCAATAGCCTGTATATACCAGACTTTTTATTTGTTTCAGTTAGCTATTGCTGTGTCCCAAATCATCCCAAAATTCAGAGGCTTTAAATAAATACACATTTATTACAGTTTACAGATTAGCCGGCAGGTGTTCTTCTTTTGTTGCTTTGCTTACTCATAGTTCTGTAACCAGCTTGGGTTGTGTAGGTGGTTCTTTAATGGTGGCTGGGCTCTCTCATATGGTTGGAAGTTAGCTTTTTGTAGGCTGGTCTAGGAGTCCTCAGCTGGGAAGTGAGCTCTACTTTATAGTATCTTGTTCTCCAGAAGTCTAGACTGAGCTCATTCAAAGGTGGTGGCAAGGTTACAAACACATTTCTGTAAGACCTATTGATGCCTCATCTTGAGATTGACACACCTTTACTCTTAGCCCTATAAAATAGTTTCAACCTAGATAGAAGACAGTTTTCAATGGTTTATAATGTTCTAATTTATAATAGTTCTAATTTATATATGTTCTAGTTTATAATGGTTCTAATTGCTCTGTATCCTTGTAAATCTTGATATTACCAGTGATTTCCATTTTTACGCTTTTGGGTCAGAAGTCCTTGGGTCAGGAAGATCCCCTGGAGGAGGGCATGGCAGCCCACTCCAGCATTCTTGCCTGGAGAATCCATGGACAGAGGAGCTTGGTGGCCTACAGTCCTTTGGATTACAAAGAGTCGGGCATGACTGCTGCAACTTAGCACACACACAGATGGAGCATGGTGATTATTGCATGGTGTGATTTTTAACAGGTTTGCTAAGGTGTAAATGATGTCCACTATCTGGAGAGACACTGTTCGACATCACTACTCATTGTGCACGTGTGCTTAGTTATGTCTGAGTCTTTGTGACCCCGTGGACTGTATGTAGCCCACCAGGCTCCTCTGCCCATGGGATTTTCTAGGCAAGAATACTGGAGTGGGTTGCCATTTTCTCCTGCAGGACTCATTAAGCAAGTGCAAATTAAAGTCACACTGGGATTAGCTATCACATATAAAGCTGCTTTGAACACTCTTTTACAGGTCTTTTTTGGACAGATGCTTTTATTACTCTTGGATATATGTCTAATAATAGAATAGCAATAGCTGGATTCCTTGGTGTGCATGTTTAAGAAACTGTCAAATAGTTTTTAAAAGTAGTGTTGCTATTTTATATTTCCATCAGCAGTGTGTTAGAATTCCAGTTACTTCATATCTTTCCATCCCTTTGTGTGTATTCACAGTCACTCAGTCATGTCCAGCTCTTTGTGGCCCCATGGACTGTGGCCTGCCAGGCTCTTCTGTCCATGGAATTTCCCATGCAAGAATACTGGGCCTGATTGCCATTTCCTACTCAGGGGATCTTCCAGACCCAGGGATCGAACCCACGGCTCTTGCATCTCCTGCATTGGCAGGAGTGTTCTTTACCACTAGCAGCATCTGGGAAGCCCCTTTAATTTTAGCTATTCATAGAGGTATGTTATGGACAACTGGTAAATGACAGAAATTTATTTCTCACAGTTCCAGAGGCCAGGAAATCCAAAGTCAAGGCACCAACAATGTAGGTTTCATCCTGAGGCCTCCTCTTTTGGCTTATAGGCAGCTGCCCTCTCTTTGGGTGCCCATATGACCTCTTTACAGGAAGAAAGAAAGGAGAAAACAAACTGCCTGATTTTTCTTCTTAAAAATCTTTAATTCCAAGATGAGGGTCCTACCCCCATGACTTTATTTAACCCTAATTACCTCCCAAAGGCCCCATCTTCAAATATCATCACATTGGAGTTTAAGACTTCAAGATATAAATTGAGGGGGAGGACTTATTAACCCAGATTTGCTGGGGTCCAGCCCCGGCTGATCCAGGGTATTCGAAGCGGGGACGGCGTTGGCAAGGATCAGGATACAATAGCTTCAATTAGATATTAATTAGAGATGTAAAGAGTAATAGAATGAGGATAGCTCAGCAGGAAAATTCAGTGGAGAAAAGAGGCTGAGTAGCTTGGTTTACGTGGGAGACCAATAAAACTTCAAGACAAGAAGTTTGCACCACTTACGTAGGCCGCAGGCGTCCTTCCGTTCTCCCAAAGGAGAGGAGACACTGAGGCCTCCCTGGTCGGATCTTAGAAGCCCAGGCATAATTAGTAAGCATGGCGGGTTCCGTGCTCCAGAAGGAGACTCAGCCAGAGTGAGAGAGAGAGCGACATGGGGAGACCAGTATTTCGAGAAACTGATCCCAATTCTTTATTTTCCATGGTCTACTTTTATACACTGAGATGTTATGCAAAAGTCACGCGGGGTCAGCAGTCCTGACTTTTATCAAAGTCAGGTGCTTTATACAAATGTATACAGATGTCTTAGGGGTGTAAGAGGTCTTATATCATCTTCTGGCCAGGGGGCCTGCTGACAATTTATGACCCTCTCCTTGTGACAGCGGTCAGTCAACCAGGACACTTATTTCTCCAGGGGTGATTATTCTTAAAACAGATGCCACCCAAATAAAGTTATACCTATAGGGTGAGGGTGTAGTGGGTTTTAGTTAAGGAAAGAATTTACTTAGCCTAAGGTCTAACGTGATTAATATCAAAGGTTAATACTTATTTCTTCTATATATTCATTAACGTGTGTAAGGGCAGGGGATGTGGAGACTTAGCAACAAACATTGGTTCAACAAATGAAAAACCCTTCACCAATACAATTTCTAATCAGCCCATTATACTTATACTAATAGTTTTCTAAGGAACCTGTTTTTAGAAGGTTTAAAGCATCTCCTGCCTCTCACGGTTGGGAGGCTGTGAGCAATCACATGTGGCCGGACAAGCCTGTCAGGCAGGCTAGAGAACCTTCAGAGGAGTTTGTAGGTTAAAACACTCTTGTCACACCCCGGAGTTTTTATTAACTGGAGCTGTAAGTTAACTCCTTCTCCGAAAAAGGTGGTGGGGGACAGCCCCCCGTAAAGTCAGAGGTGTAGATGAGCACAAAGTAGTAAAGTAGGCAGGCTCTGGTTATGGGGGTAGATGCTCGAGGATTTCCAGGGGGACTCTTGAGGCTCGATCCAGCCTTTGCATATGTCGAGCCTCCTTCCTCATGACCTTTGCCATGGGCGGAGTGCCTCACTCTGGCCCCCAACACAGATTTGTGGCAGAAGCAAGTTTTTTCATTGGCTGCCTTTGCTAGCAGTTAGATTTTTCTAGTTTACCATTTTACTGGAGTTGTATCAAATTGAGGGGTCCAGATTCTATGTCTAAATGGAGTTGGGGAAGAGGAGTGTGTCAAGCTCAGTCTCCCTCAGAGCATTCCATTAGCTATCCTGTTACTGATATTCCGTGAGTCTCTGTGATCATAGTAGAGACACATATTCTCATAGGAGCCTCAGCTTCAGTTTTTGTCTGTCACTTTGATTTCAAATATATGTATAAATTTACCTTTGAGAAGTTTCCCTTTATTTCTTACTGAGCTTATCAATATGCTTGATGGTATATTTAAGTTTTGAGGATCCAGATGTTTTCCAGCTGAGGGGTGTTTAAAACAGCTAAATATCCTAACAGAACTTGAATTCTGGTGGATACATTTCAGTTTTGCCAGATTCAGGCTTGAGAAGACTGGAATGCCATGACCATAAGTGCCGAGAACAGATCTTCCTGGTACGGTTTGGGGGTCTTGTGACACTATCATATGCAGCATGGGTGCTGCTAAGTCACTTCAGTCGTGTCCGACTCTGTGTGACCCTATAGACGGCAGCCCACCAGGCTCCCCCATCCCTGGGATTCTCCAGGCAAGAACACTGGAGTGGGTTGCCATTTCCTTCTCCAATGCGTCAAAGTGAAAAGTGAAAGTGAAGTCGCTCAGTTGTGTCTGACTCTTCACGACCCCATGGACTGTAGCCTACCAGGCTCCTCCGTCCATGGGATTTTCCAGGCAAGAGTACTGGAGTAGGGTGCCATTGCCTTCTCCAATGCAGCATGGGTTGGAGGCTGAAAAGTGAATTTCTCTTGAAGCAAAGTGGAGCTGTTAGGTTCTGCCTAGAGGAATGGCATGATTTGTTGTTGAGGTTTTAAAACACCAAAGCTTAGAGGAAGGAGTTTAGCCCTGACAGGTTGGAATAGTGTATGTGAGAGGAAAAGACAGACTCCACTAGGAGAGAGGCTTGGGAATGAGAGAATGCACATGTGTTGTTGTAGAGGGAGAAGTTGAAATGCTTGGCAGCTCACTCGATGTTAGAGGTTAAGACCTTAATAAAAATTTGAAAGAAGAGATGGTTCATGGGGGAGAGAAGATGATGAGTTCTCTCTTGGAACCATTATCATAGCTTGATTTATCAAATAATTTTTAGATATCTTCTTTCAACTTCCAAGAAAAGAGATTGGCCACATTATTGAAACTGCACATTTCTCTTGGAATATGAATACCTATGAAGGCTGTGAATTATGAAGTTCAGATTGCATGTGTCTTTTATCTGATTGAGAAGAATGTGAAATAAATCACCCATGCTTGGGACTTCCCTGGTGATCCAGTGGTTATGACTTGGTATTCTCAGTGCTGGGCCCAGGTTCAGTCCTTGGTCAGGGAACTAAGATTCCATAAGCCACAAGATCCATGGCATGACCAAAAAAACATAAAAGCAAAATAAGTCACCCTTGCTTTTTATAACGTTTCTCTATAAGTCAATCCATACAGCAGACCTAAGAATATTTAAATTCTGATAAAAAATATTGATTGCCAAAGTTATTTGAGGTTTAATTTAAAGGAGGTGGTGGCCATGTTTAGGAAAAAAAGATCAGACTTGTTGAAACTGATGATGCCTGAGTTTTTCCTTGAGACTCTGAATACCTGAGTTTGTCATTCAGGTCATCCTTGAGTACCTAGTGAGAGCAGAGACATGTGCTGTGTTTAGTGGGGGCAAAGAAGAATAACAGTGTAAAAATGACAATATGCTATTTAATTCTGGGTGGTTGTTATATAAATTGTTATATTATTTTCTCTGTATATAAACTTCTCAAAATCAAAAGCAAGCAAGTAACTTCAAAGATAAGTGTTAACTCAGCCATAGCCTGAGTGAGACACTCTTCAGCTTATTGGTTTCCCCTTTTCTTGGAATTGCTCTGTGAATGAGGACTTCTTTTTATGGAAGTCTTATGTTTAAGTATGTAGAGAATAAGAAAGAAACAAAGAGAGGAGACATAATTACAAAAGCCATCCACTGGTATTCATTTATTTATTTAAGTTTCCTGAAATGTAAAGATGATTCATGTGTATTTCTTTTATTTAAAAATTTTTTTGGTTGGTTGGCATATGGGATCTTAGTTCTCTGACCAGGGATCTCAACTGCACCCCCTGTAGTGGAAGTGTAGCGTCCTAATCACTGGACCTCCAGGGAAGACGCTATCAGTTCAGTTCAGTTCAGTTCAGTCGCTCAGTCATGTCCAGCTTTTTTCGACCCCATGAATCGCAGCATGCCAGGCCTCCCTGTCCATCACCAACTCCTGGAGTTCACCCAGACTCATGTGCATCGAGTCTGTGATTAGTATTTCTTAATTGATATCAATAATAATGGCTAGGGATTCCCAGGTAGCTCAGTGGTAAAGAATCTGCCTGCCAATGCAAGAGACATGGGTTCGATCCCTGGTTTGGGAAGATCCTACATGACTCGGAGCAACGAAGCCGATGCCTGACAACTCCTGAGGCTGTGCTCTAGAGTCCGGGAATCGCAACTACTGCAGCCTGAGTGCTAGAGCTTGTGCTCCATAATCAGAGAAGCCACTGCAACGAGAGGCCCATACACTGCAATAAAGAATAGCCCTCCCTGTCTGCAACTAGAGAAAAGCCCATGCAGGGATGAAGACCCAGCACAGCCACCACCACCACCCCGCCCCAAAAATAGCTAGCCGCAAATTCTGTGAGGTCATCATCTTTTTTATTATTTTTAATGATCTCTTTTCCAGCCAGAAGGCAAAACTTCATAAATAAAATCAAATGACTCTTTGAAACAGTGCTGTAGTGTTAAAGTACAAAATTATTTTTGAGCCTTATTCCAACTTCTTTTCTAACCATAGCTCCCAATTTAGACCCCCTCTGCAACCTGTGTGGATAAGAAAGGGAGAGAAGAACAGTCCCCCAGAATGGGACTTAGGCCAGTCAGCCCTGTTGACTTAAGATAGTTCAAGCCTACTACTCAGCAGGTGTGTGAGTTCATTCCTTTGACTTAATTGCTTGTTCTATTGACTCAGTTCCCTTGTCTGTAAAATAAGGACATGATACCTGTCTCTAGATGGTATGAAGGTGAAATGAAATTAAGCATCATAGTGTGTGTAATGTCTTGGAGCGTATAAACAGAAATGATGGCTGTTACTGAATGCTATAGTACCTATATATTTCCTATAGGACTCATCTTGTTTTTTTTTTTTTTTTTAATTGAAGGATAGTTGCTTTACAGAATTTTGTGGTTTTCTGTCACACATCAACAAGACTGACTTTAGAACCTAAGCCGTGGGAAAATTGTTCTGTTCTCATCCTTAGACCTTCAATTCTGGGCAGTGGTGCTTGGTGAATGTTTGTTGAATGAATGGCCCAAATCTAAATTCAAGTCAGTGATGGTGAGTTATAAACAATGTTCAGAAAGATCTCTCTTATCCATGAAACAAATGAACTTTGAATGTGTGGCACTATGGATTATGTTTCAAATTTAAGGGCTGAACTGAACTGTTCTGCCCTGCTACTTGTAGACACTTCATAGAAAGGGGCAAAATTCAATGAAATTAATTATTTTGGGGAAACCTGCATTTATTACCAGCTCTAAGGCAATGTTACTTTGTATCTTAGAGAAAAATACTTAATATCAGTTTCCCCTACTTTCATTACAAGATAAAATAGACTATGCTTTAAACTTAAATTTAATTTAAAGAGCAGTGAATTCTAGACCTTTGGATAAAAGCCAACATAGAATTCTGCATCAGGCAAGTGTTATTCATTTGTATTGCTTATAGTTATAGCTAATCTTTAAACTATGCCTGAAGGAATAAAAACTACCATGAAATGATTATTTTCCTCTTCCTAGAAGAAAAATAAGATGGCCCATTTATTAAATTTCTGCAGGAAACAAAGTCCTTAAATTATGATGAATCAATGCTAAAATAATATACTTTATTTAAATAAGCCAAAAGTATTATGATAAATTATATATAAACATATCTATTAGAAGTTTCAGAATGTGGAAGTAAGTCTTGAAGTGAAAGTGAATGTGAAAGTCGCTCAGTCGTGTCCAACTCTTTGTGACCCCATGGACTATAGCCTGCCTTGCTCCTCTGTCCATGGAATTCTTCAGGCCGGAATACTGGAGTGGGTAGCCATTCCCTTCTCCAGGGGGTCTTCCCAACCCAGGGATCAAACCCAGGTCTCCAGCATTGTAGGTGGATTCTTTACCATCTGAACCACTAGGGAAACCCTCAGTTCAGTTCAGTTCAGTCGCTGTCATGTCTGACTATTTGTGACCCCATGGACTGCAGCACGCCAGGCTTCCCTGTCCATCGTCAAACCTGGAGCTTGCTCAAACTCATGTCCATGGAGGTGGTGATGCCATCCAACCATCTCATTCTCTTTTTGTCCCCTTCTCTTCCTTCCTTAAATCTTTCCTAGCATCAGGGTCTTTTTCAGTGAGTCAGTTCTTCGCATCAGATGGCCAAAGTATTGGAGCTTCAGCTTTAGCATCAGTCCTTCCAAAGAATATTGAGGCAAACCCTAGTTAGTATTAAAATATGCAGAATTAAATCAGTTATATTTACATGTAAGTTGTATTGAGCTAAGTGAAATACTAAGCTTTTTTTCCCCTTAATTTAGGGCTATGGCATTTTATCATGAAGATCATCTGTTAGTCATTGAGTTGTTCTTTCATGAATGGAATTATTAGGCCTTTAAACTATAAAAAAACAAACACACATACACACATAACAGCAATAACAACAACAAAAAGCAGACTATCTACTGTAACTTCAAAGGAGACCAGAAAGCAGAAACAATCCAGGGAGACAGAAAATGTTTGGTGTAGAACCAAGGGAAGGTCTGGGTGTCTTTGCTGAGACTCTCCCAGAAGGAACTGTGTCTGTTCAGAGGTGAAACCAGCTCAGTGACATCTGCCAGTGGGCTGCAAAGTCTTGAGAGCAGGCTTGGGGAGAAAACTCTTTTATTCTAAGGACCTAAAAATTTGGAGGCTATAATTGGGTTTTCAGAGGAACAGTATGTTGCTTCATCTTGATCAGTTATCACTCTAAATAACTAATTTTGAATTAAAAATTCATGAGAAGAAAAAACTATGTTCCCATAATTCAAGATTAGGGAAATAAACATTTTTGAAGGACTCCATATAATATATTTAAGTCTAATAGTATAGTATAAATGCAATATATATGTAATAGTCAAGGAAGTATTGTAGGTAGATTATGAATCAGAAATGTGAGAACTGACATTTGATGAATGGTTGTATATACTATGCACTGTGTAGAAGTTGGGCTTCCCGGATGGCTCAGTGGGTAAAGAATCTGCTTGCAGTGCAGGAGACACAGGAGATGTGGGTTCAGTCCCTGAGTCAGGAAGATCCCCTGAGGAGGGCATAAAAACTCACTTCGGTATTTTTGCCTGGAGAATCCTATGGACAGAGGAGCCTGTCTGGCTACAGTTCATACGGTCACAAAGAGTTGGACACGACTGTGACGGAGCATACTTCCATAAAGGCTCTGTTGCCAAACAGTCACTTTGGGGGTTGAGACTTCAATGGATGAATTTTGAGAGATACAGCATTCAGTCCATAATACTCTCAGACATTGCCTTTTAACAAACTTCTAACATGTTGCCAATCTGATAGGTGAAAGAGTATATTGTTTTCATTTCCATTTATTATGAATGACTTTTAACAACGTTTTCTCTGTTTGTAACCAGTTGTATATTTTTGCTATGAACTTTTCTTTCATGTAACTTTGCCTTTCTTTACTGGGTTTTTTTGTTTATTTATCAGAGCTTTTTTATATTAAGGGAATAGGCCCTTTTCTTGACATAAATGTTGCAAATACTTTCCTCATTTTTTTGGTGATTTAATGTTTACTTATCTTTGCTCAGCTGAGTGTTGCTTCCAATTCTTTCCTCTATTAATCTTTAGTCCACTTCTCCACTGTAGGAAGATGGGTCACTTTAGATAAAATTGGAGTATTCATGCATTTTTATTGCACTGTTCTGCCTCCCCTGTCATTCTGTGATGTGGAGCTATGTTCCTATCAGATATCCCCCATTTCTGCACTTCTGATTTTCCATAAGACATGTTGGTCCTTGTGTGTCTTTCTACCCTGCAGAAATCCAGATATACTCATACCTTTGATGTATGTATTGCTGCATTGAATAGCATGCACTGACTAACAGCATTGTTGGATAAGTTCTCTGAACCATTTTTCTGTACCAGGAAGCAGTAAATCATCTCTATTTTATATAAAGAGTATGTACTTTTGATTCCATGAATTTCCAGAATCTGAAATGCAAGTTAACCTAAAATATTCAATTCATTGTTTAAAAACAGCTTATACTTACAAGTAAGTTAGAAGTTGCTTGTCAAAGAGTAACTGGCAATATCTAGTATTGATATACTATTCTCTTAATTACAATACACAGAAATAATAAACACTTTGAAGAAGTCTACTCCCTGGAATGAATTGTCAACAAATGGTAAAACAGTGAGTTGCAACTCCAAATAAGCAGAAAAAACTCATATATGAAATTATTGCATCCAATAAAAAATGATACTAAGTTGCACAGAATTGAGTAGAGTTTTCAGCATTGTACTAAGAGTTATGAGCTAGACATATTTTCCTTTACTTTTTATAATGGATTAGAAGTTGATTTGTATTTACATTTTATACATAAAGACCCTAAGTTTCAATAAGGTTAAGCAATCTGCCTCAGGTCACACAGCTGGTAAGTGCCAGACATTGGATTCTAAACCAAGTCTTTGGTTTCAGTCTACCACATAGTATTGCCTCCTGAAAGAAGTTCAGAGAAACAAGACAAATATGAGCCAAAATAATCAGGGAAGGCGTCTGGGGAAAACAAAACCTGGGCTTTCAAGAATGAGTAAGATTTTAATAAGCAGAGTTGAGTAAGGGGGATGTACTGGATGGAGAAAACAGTACTTAATGAAATCATGGCGGGAGGAATGAACATGGTGCATAAAGAGAAGGGATTCCTATGGCTGGAAATTCATGCATATTGAGACTGTGTAAATAACATGCAGCCAATTAAAGAGAGTCCTTGATATCAGAAGCATAAGTGTGGAGTTGATTGGCTGTAAGACAGGTGGGGTGGTGCCATCAAATATTATTCTGATTAACAAGGTTAAAAGTGCTGATTTCTTTTTTATTTTATTTTATTTTTAAACTTTACAATATTGTGTTAGTTTTGCCAAATATCGAAATGAATCCGCCACAGGTATACCTGTGTTCCCCATCCTGAACCCTCCTCCCTCCTCCCTCCCCATACCATCCCTCTGGGTCGTCCCAGTGCACCAGCCCCAAGCATCCAGTATTGTGCATCAAACCTGGACTGGTGACTCGTTTCATACATGATATTATACATGTTTCAATGCCATTCTCCCAAATCTCCCCACCCTCTCCCTCTCCCACAGAATCCATAAGACTGATCTATACATCAGTGTCTCTTTTGCTGTCTTGTACACAGGGTTATTGTTACCATCTTTCTAAATTCCATATATATACATTAGTATACTGTATTGGTGTTTTTCTTTCTGGCTTACTTCACTCTGTATAATAGGTTCCAGTTTCATCCATCTTATTAGAACTGATTCAAATGTATTCTTTTTAATGGCTGAGTAATACTCCATTGTGTATATGTACCACAGCTTTCTTATCCATTCATCTGCTGATGGGCATCTGGGTTGCTTCCATGTCCTGGCAATTATAAACAGTGCTGCGATGAACATTGGGGTACACGTGTCTCTTTCCCTTCTGGTTTCCTCAGTGTGTATGCCCAGCAGTGGGATTGCTGGATCATAAGGCAGTTCTATTTCCAGTTTTTTAAGGAATCTCCCACTGTTCTCCATAGTGGCTGTACTAGTTTGCATTCCCACCAACAGTGTAAGAGGGTTCCCTTTTCTCCACACCCTCTTCAGCATGATTTCTAAAGGCGATTTGCCTGGGATAGGGTTGTTGTTGTTGTTATTCAGTCACTAAATTGTGTCCAACTCTGTGATCTCATGGACTGCAGCACACCAGGCTCCTCTTTCCTTCACTGTCTCCCAGAGTTTGCTCAAATACATGTCCATCGAGTCAGTGATGCTGTCTAACCATCACATACTCTGCCTTCCCTTCTCTTTCTGCTCTCAGTCTTTCCCAGCATCAGGGTCTTTGTCAGCTCTTAGATTCAGGTGACCAAAGTATTGGATATGGAGTGTGGTTCAGAAAGCAAACTCCTGTACATTCAAGAAGATAAGTGTGTGGCTATTGCTATAATTCAGGTAGGATGCATAGGAGGTGTGGACTGGGATGAATATTATGACAGGAAAGTTGCTTGAAGGGTATTTTATAGGTGGGAAATACAAAATAGGATGAGCCATATTGCTCTGAAAGTGAAAGTTAGTTGCTCAGTCATGTCTGACTCTTTGCGACCCCATGGACTGTCCATAGAATTCTCCAGGGAAGAATACTGTAGTGGGTGGCCATTCACTTCTCCAGGGGATCTTCCTGACCCGGGAATCTAACCCAGATCTCCTGCATTGCAGGCAGATTCTTTACTGTCTGAGCCACCAGAGGCATATTCTAAATATTTAGTGTTCTCATAAAAAAAATTGGTTTTCAAATATGTTACATACAGAACCCAAAACTCAGATGTTAGCTATTTTGGGAACTCGTTTTTGTGTGTTTTTTTTTTTTTTTTCAGAAGTCTTAATTAACAGAGCTTATAACTTAATCCAGATTTGAGTGCTCATCTTAGTTTGCATTATTTGTCTAAAGAGAGGAAAGAAATGAAGGGTGATGGAAGAAAATTATTATCATTGACAATTACTATCAGCACCAAACTGATTTTCATTTCAACTGAGCATTGCTTTGTGTTGATTTCAGGCAAATCTGTTAGTCTGGAGATTTATAATGTTTCAAGAACTTCAGCTTCATTGACTTTGGCCCTTACTATTCTATTATTTTCATCCTTGGCCTGTTTTCTCTCATGTTAGGAAAATGGTGGCCTCAACTCCCAACATAACATTTTTTCTTTCACATCTTGGGGAAAGGAGAGGACGTCTCTTCCATCAGTCACCATGGAAAAGTCCCTGTGATTTGACCAATTTAAGTTCATGTCAAGGATGGGATCACATAAATGAATTTAGGCCACATAAGGGAAGTAGGAATCATTCTTAGCCCATTGGTATAGCTAAGCAATTCAGGATTCTGGTAGGGAAATCTTCTAGGGGAATCAATGCTGGGAGGCAACCAGAAATTATCATTCTCTGGTCTATACTTCTCTACCATTCTAGAATATGAACCATATTGTTGCAGAAAGTGGGACTCCTTCCAGGGACCGAAACAGGGCTCTTGTCTAACACTTGGAAATGAATTGTCCAAGGAGACATATGTGCTGACAAAGCAAGAGATTTTACTGGGAAAGGGCACCCTTGGAAAGCAGTAGGGTAAGGGAACCCAGGAGAACAGCTCTGCCACGTGGCTCGGTGTCTCAGGTTTTATGGTGATGGGATTAGTTTCCGGGTAGTCTTTAGCCAATCATTATGACTCAGAGTCCTTCCTGAGTGGTGCACACCTTGTTCAGTGAAGATGGATGACAGTGAGAAGGATTCTGAGAGGTGGTTGGACATGTGATGTCTTCTTTTGACCTTTCCTGAACTCTTCCAGTTGGTGGGGCTTATTAGTTCCGTGTTCCTCAGCAGGACCTCCTGTTGTAAAACAACTTACGCAAATGGTTACTATGGTGCCTGGCCAGGGTGGGCGGTTTGAGTCAGTGTGCTTCCCCTAACAATATGACTGTCAGAGTCATGTTTGATGCCTCTTTGCTTTCTCCTTTGACACCTAACACAGAGTGCACAGTAGACTAGATATAGGTGTGTGGTTTTTTGTGTTTTTCCTTAGTTGATTAGTCAAGTGCATGACTAAATGGAGAGCATCTCTTTGAGAGAAAGGATTTTCAGAGCAAAATGATAAGGAATGTTTATGTTCAAAACTGTATATAAACACCCTTAAGTGTCAATGTAGCTTAGTTTCTTTTGGAGAAAGGAGGGAGGCTGTAATTCAGAAAAAGATCTCTGCAGAGAAAATACATCTCAGTCTTACGTATACAGATTAAAATTCAAATCAAGTCTTTTAGCATGTTGTACACCTTAAATTTGCAGTGTTATGTGTCAAATATATTTCAAGAAAAATAAATAAAGTAGTAATGGAGAAAGATTCAAATCCAAGAAAATGTGGTCCAAAAATGCTCTTCCATTACACTACTTGTCTTAGGTTGGATAACCAGAAGCAGTCCTTGGAGACAAGAATTTACGTAGGAAGGATTGATTAAGGAAGTACCAGGAGAAAACAGTAGGGGGCAGAGTAAGGCTAGGGAAAGAGCCAAGCAAGGCTATGATGGCTTTGTCGTTCCAGGTTTAACTTATTCTCAATGTCTTAGCCTGTTCGATCTCTCTAACAGAATACCAGAGACTGGGTGGCTTATAAACAAGAGAAATTTATTTCTCATAGTTCTAGAGGCCGGGAAGTCCAAGACCAAGGCACTGGCAGCTCTGGTGTCTGGTGAGAACCTCTTCCTCAGAGGTGACTGTCTTTTCACTGCAACCTCACATGGAGGAAGGGACAAGGCAGCACCCTGGGGTTACTTACAAGCACAGTAATCCCATTCATGAGGATCTGCCTTCATGACCTAAACACCTCCCAAAGGCCTTGTTTGTAATAAGCTTGGGGGTTAGGATTTTAATACATGAATTTCAGGGCGAGGCACAAGCATTCAGTCCATAGCATATGAAGTATGTTTAGAGCTGTCCCACTTGACCCAAGATTGCTAGACATTCATCCTCCCTTTTCACCTTCCCTAGAGCAATGTACATTATCTTGCACTTCTTGCTGTTTGCAAAGTGAGTGCAAGATTATGCCTCCGAGGACTCTCAGGGGAAGTAATTAGAAATTAGACAACAGAATCTGGATGATGGGTATACAGTAAAGGCTATGGAGACCTGACGTGATCTCGGTGGAGCAGACACTGCCACCTACTACCCCGCCAATAAAGAGGCCAGTGCATCAGTCAGTGTGGTCGTGAGGAGCACCGACTCACAGTCCAGGCCATCAGAAGTTAAACAGGGCTTTGACACCTGGGCAAGTTTCTTAATTTATATGTGTTTTACTTTCCATTTATAGAAAATGTGATAATTCTATTACCTAAGCTCATTATGTTGTTTTGAGGATTAAATGAATATAATGTTTATATGTCTAGTCCAACCTAGACAGCATATTAAAAACATAGACATTACTTTGCCAACAAAGGTCCATCTAGTCAAAGACATGGTTTTCCAGTAGTCATGTCTGGATGTGAGAGTTGGACCATAAAGAAGGCTGAGCACCGAAGAACTGATGCTTTTTAACTGTGATATTGAAGAAGACTCTTGAGAGTCCCTTGGACTGCAAGAAGATCATACCAGTCAATCCTAAAGGAAATCAGTCCTGAATATTCCTCTGAAGGACTAATGCTGAAATTGAAACTCCAATACTTTGGCTACCTGATGCAAAGAACTGACTCCTTAGAAAAGACCCTGATGCTGGGAAAGATTGAAGTCAGGAGGAGAAAGGGATGACAGAGGATGAGATGGTTGGATGGCATCACTGACTCAATGGACATGAATTGAGCAAGCTTCAGGAGTTAGTGATGGACAGGGAAGCCTGGTGTGCTGCAGTCCATAGGGCTGCAAAGAGTAGGACATGACTGAGCGACTTAACTGAACTGAGTCTCTATATAAACATGAATCCTAGAGCCTGATAAAAAGTAAGCACTAGTGTGATGTGACCTGCTCAAAGTCCTGTCACACAGCAAGACACAGTTAATGGCACAGCCAGGAAATGAACTTGGTCTCCAAACCTCCAGGTCATTCAACTACTCTTTACTGGCCATATAGCAAATTTATAAATTAAATAAAAATTTAAATAAATTAAATTTAAATTTATAAAATTAATTTTATAGTTAATTTAAATTTTCTTAGAGTAGCTTGGTGGTCTCTAGTTTATTAAAAATTTCAATTAACAAAAAATTAATATATAACTATAGGTCATGAATAGTCTGTTAAGAATTCAAAGAACAATATATACACTATGTTGTGTTATAAACGCTCTTAAAGGTAATTTTATATCTTTTTTTTTTATCATTATTGAACTGTTTGGCAAAGGTACCTAGTTAATTCACATGCAGAAGTAAATGACTAAGAATCACAATGTTTAACATTTCTCAAGGATACTTGCATATTCACCAAGTAAAACAGGCTTAATGTTTAATATTAAATGCCTTGGAATTTCAGGAATCAATAAGCAAGGGATAGAGATACTTATGTGTGTTAGAGGGGTAGATTTCTCTCCCCATATTGTCTTTTAAGGGCATTTTATTGAAGTAACTTTGTTATTACCTTCAGTTCAATTCAGTTCAGTTTAGTCACTCAGTCGTGTCCGACTCTTTGTGACCCCATGAATTGCAGCATGCCAGGCCTCCCTGTCCATCACCAACTCCCAGAGTTCACTCAAACTCAGGTCCATCAAATCGGTGATGCCATCCAGCCATCTCATCCTCTGTCGTCCCCTTCTCCTCCTGCCCCCAATCCCTCCCAGCATCAGAGTCTTTTCCAATGAGTCAACTCTTTGCATGAGCTGGCCAAAGTACTGGAGTTTCAGCTTTAGCATCATTCCTTCCAAAGAACACCCAGGGCTGATCTCCTTTAGAATGGACTGGTTGGATCTCCATGCAGTCCAAGGGACTCTTGCACTCAGCTTTCTTCATAGTCCAACTCTCACATCCATACATGACCACTGGAAAAACCGTAGCCTTGACTAGACGGACCTTTGCTGGCAAAGTAATGTCTCTGCTTTTGAATATGCTATCTAGGTTGGTCATAACTTTCCTTCCAAGGAGTAAGTGTCTTTTAATTTCATGGCTGCAATCACCATCTGCAGTAATTTTACACAGATCCAATTATGAGTAATAATTAAAATAAAAGAGTAAAACAAAAGCAAAGTAGTTTTATGTGGCAAATTTCCTAAGAGAAAAAGAGATGTTTTCAGATAGTACTACATAAATGCACACGCATATTGATAAATTGATGATATATGGTTAACGGTGTGATTGTTAATCGGTGGCTTCCCCAGTGGCTCAGCAATAAAGAATCCACCTGCAACTCAGGAGCCGCAGGAGTCATGGGTTTGATCCCCGGGTTGGGAAGATCACCTGGAGGAGGGCATAGCAACACACTTCAGTATTCTTGCCTGGAGAATCCCATGGACAGAGGAGCCCGGTGGGCTATAGTCCATAGGGTCACAAAGAGTTGGACACAATTGAAGCAAGTTAGCAGGCACATGATTATTAATCAGGACTCTTGGTTGCAAGTAACAGAAACCCAACCTGAACTAGCTTAAGAAATAGAAAGGAATGTACTGACTCATGAATTAAGAGGAAAGGTTGAATAAATAAGCCACAGGATGGTAGAGACAAAGCTGGTTTCAGGAACAGAGTTAAGTATTCAAACCCTACCAAGACTGTCTTATCTTTGGCACTTTTCTGTGTGCTGTTATTGTATCTCACCACATGCTGGCTCCTTCCACAGTCTCCACCTTCTAGTAGACAATGAGTTCTTTTTTCATAGTTTGAAAATCCAAAAAAATGATTGATGTGTTAGGCACTGGCCCCTGAACTAGTCAATTGTGGCTGGCAGGGCATGGTCCCACCTGAAGATGGTAGTTCCTTTGAGAATTCAAGATTTCAGTAGGGGATGAATTATTTCCCAGTGGTGTCTCTCCCTCAATTTTCCCCTTTTCTTCATTTCTTCTATTCATCTCCATCTGATTTGAACATGATTTCCTGGGCTTTAGTTGCCAAGTCCATTCAAGCTGTGGCCCCTTGATAACACATCAACAAGTCGGGTTTTGCTTTGAACCCTGAACTATTTCAGGCTGGATTACCTGTGGGACAATGATATCGTTCTCTTGCTCAATTTGGTTGCCTCTTAAAAGTCAGATATATTGTCATTCTCAAAGAGCTCTGCCCAGCGAGGATGGAGATAAGAAGGGAGAAAGGGAGGCAAATAGTCATATGACTTTATAATTATCTGCACTGCTAGTTCTGGCTGAAATGTTCTCATAGGCTGCATCACTTTATCAACCAGATGCCCTTTGGCTAACCTTTGTCAGAGATGGTTTGCCTGCTTTACATGGACAGCAACCTATGCCTCGGGTGGGTACATAGAATGGGATGCCAGGGACAAGAACAGGCAAGAACAGTGATGAGGATTTACAAAATTTCCAGCTCATTACAGATTCCACCCATCACCTCTTTCCTTTTGTTTTAATTTTTAATTTATTGAACTGCAAGTTGGCTTTGGAGAGCTGTGTTCCACACATGTTTTAACAAGTCACATCTTAAATGGGAAGACATAGAAGAATAAATAAAGGAAAATTGCTCTTAAGAGCTCTAATAACCTCCTGTTTTTCTCACTGATCTCAGTATTCCTAGACCAGTCAAGAAGGGCATTTTATCTCCCCCTTTTTTTAACCCTCCTAAAATAAAATCAAAAGCAAGATGCACATATATTTGGCTATAGATAATGAATCTTTTTTTTATTTTTTACTTTTTTAAATTTTGAAATCATTTTAGACTTACAAAAAATAGTTGTAAAAATAGTAGATTTTCCTAAATGGTAACATCTTATCTTCCTTAGTTTGATTATCAAAACCAGGAAATTACCCTTGAGACAATATTATTAAATCACCCATGTGCAGGCCAAGTTGCTTCACTCATGTCCAGCTCTTTGCAATCCAGTGGACTGTAACCTGCCAGCCTCCTCTGTTCATGAGATTCTCCAGTCAAGAATACTGAAGTGGGCTTCCATGCCCTCCTCCAGAGGATCTTCCTGACCCAGGGATTGATACCACATCTCTTGCATCTTCTGCATTGGCAGGCAGGTTCTTTACCACTAATGCCACCTGGGAAGCCCCCAACTAACCTACAGACCTATTCACATAAGAGGAAATGATGTATATTTGTGATAAGTTCATGTCACAAACCAGTGCAGAGACAACCATGACCTAGCTACAAATGCACACATCTGAAAATTGTTAGTTTTTTATTTAAAAATTGAGATGGGGGCTGTACTAGATTCCTAGAACTTCCACAATAAATGACCACAAGCTGGGTGGGTAACTTGAAACAGCAGAAAGTTACTCTCTCAGAGCTCTGGAAGTCAGAAGTCCAAAATCAAGGTGTTGGCAGGGCCATGCTTTCTCAGAAGGCTCTAGCAGAGAAGCCTTCCTTGGTCCTTCCAGTTTCTTATGCTTTCTGGGGTTACTTGGTTTCTGGCAACTTGACTCCCATCTCGGCCTCTGTCTTCAGATGGCCATCTTCTCTTTGTGTATCTGAGTCTGAATCTTCTCTCTCTTCTCTAAAGACACTAGTCATTGGATTTAGGACCCATCCTCAGCCAGTGCAAACTCATCTTAACTAATTACAGGTGCAAAGACCATATTTTCAAATAATGTTACATTCTGAGGTTCTAGGTGGATGTGAATTTTGCAGGAACACTGCTTAACCCAGTACAGGGGAATTAAGCAAAAAATAATTTTATTTTGCAAGCGTTAGTATTGAGGTCATTGGTATTTGAAAGCTAAGAAAACATGGTTACACTCAGGTTACCTTTTTTAAAATTAATTATTCATTTATTTTTGGCTGTGCTGGGTCCTCATTGCCACACATGGGCTTTCTCTAGTTGTGGTGTGTGGGCTTCTCACTGAGGTGGCTTCTCTTGTTACAGAGCGTGGATCAGGGATTGAACCTGTGTCACCTGCATTGGCAGGCAGATTCTTAATCACTGGACCACGAGGGAAGTTCCTAGGTTACCTTTTAAAGGTAGCACTCACTAGACTTGGTGACTGCATCTCTGGGAGATGGTGGAGGAGGTGGGATGTAGCCTAGGTCACTGGAGTTGAGAAGATCAGGAAATTAGGAGGCAATGCGTTTGATGACTCAGCCTCCTTAATGTTGGCTTTATTTCCATTCAACGAGTAGCTATTAAGCAGTCAGTGTGTTACAAGGACTTTGCTTTGACCTGGCTAAAGAGAGTAAGAGAAGATGGGTTCATGAGGAACGGTATAAGGGCTTTTTGATGCTCAGGAACATAAAACAACAGTCAATAACACTGCTTTATGGTCAGTTTTAACTTTCGCCTTGATCTTGGCTATGCTTAGCAGCTCTCGTTTTTTCTCCTTTTTATTGCTAAGTCTTCTCAAGAATACCCCAAAGTTCTGTTTTCTTGAACTAACTGAAGGGACTGTTTTAATCTTTAAAATCCTTCAGGTTAAAGACTTCCCTCTCTTTTTACCTGTGTTTTGGTTCCTGGGCTGTTTTTTAGTTTGCACATAGGCTAACAGATAACCCACAGCTGCTAGACCATCCTTGCTTAGCTTGTTGCATATGACGGTGCGTGTACAGGCCTACCATCTGTTCTAGGTCTGTCAATTTCACTTATGTACAAGAACACAGTGATCAATGACATAGTTTAATATTCGGTGTCATTGCCACCTACTTCCAAAGGCACTTTTAAATTATATTTTTTAAAATTTATTTCTTCTGCCAAACTCATACTCAGCTTAAAAGCAAAATTCACTTAAATGTTCATTGCAGTCTCAGAAATACCAATTTATTTATATTTGTGTGCCTTATCTGGCCATGACCTTCTGTGGCAATTTTTATCACTGCAATATTTTTTTGAATAGAGGAAACTTTGGGGATTCCCATTTTGATTGTGATGATAATGTGACATCTGTGAAGTAGGAATCAAAATAAGAGAGTACTTTACCTTATAGTAGTGATAGACAAATAAGCATTACAGCCTTGTTTGTCTCAAAAAATTTTAAATACAGAAGTATAGAAGTCCACCATTGATTCAAATCGGGTGGTGATGCCAAAGGAAAACTCTTTCCCGTGGACTGTTACCAGGACACAAGAAAGAGCAGTGCTGAATGCTTGTGTTCTGCCACCAAGCAGCGTGAGTCATGGAGCTCTGTGCGCTTCCGTCTCCTTCCTCAGATGGTGCTCGCCTGTCTCTGCCTCACTCTTCCTTGGTGTAAAGAAGGATATCACAGCAGGGGATAAAACACAAGTGCTGTGACTGCTTCACATGTTTGTGGAATGGTCATGGCAGCAGAAGATAATATGCAGTCGTCATTTGGTGGGTGATTGGTAGCCATGAGCTGGCAGCACTAGGCTTTGTAAGCATGACAGGAAGCTTTGTGGGAAATTCTACCCCATACCGGGTGCCATGAGCCAATGGCCCTGTCCTGCATCAAGCTGTTCACATTCCCTGGAACTTGGACTCCGTGCTAAGTGGGTATTTCCTGTCCAGAGGGATATTATTGGTGTCTCACTTAATTATCCCCCATGGTCAACTCAAAATTCTCTATCAAGAAGTTCTCCTCTTTTCAAGAGTTTGATAGCTCATATATTTTCTGGCGGCCTCTTGGCTCACATGGTAAAGAATCTTCCTGCAATGCAGGAGACCTGGGTTCTATCACTGGGTTGGGAAGATCTCCTGGAGAAAGAAATGGCAACTCACTCCAATATTCTTACCTGGGGAGTCCCATGGACAGAAAAGCCTGGCGAGCCGCAGACCATGGGGTCACAAAGTGTTGGACACGACTGAGCGACCAACATTTCAACACTTTATTCAGTAGTTATCCTTACATATTATTCTCAGGCACTTCTCTTTCTTTGTCTCTCAGTTGCACAACAGGAAACAAAAACAAAAACAAAACATCTTTTTTCTAAGGACTTTGCCTCTTCCAAGGTTTCTTATATTTCCCAATGAACAGTACCTGGGTTTGCATGCAGTAAGTTTCCTTGTTGCTTTGTGGGTGTATTTTTCCTAGGAAATCCTCATTTTCTAGGCTGTACTATCAATTTGTAACCTGGGGGTTGGATTGCAATTTAATTCTCCTTGAAGCCTTCACTGGGTTTCCAGGTGAGACCTTGTTATTTGCCCTCCCACAAAGGCCATAGTCTGTCTCCTCTCCCTAGAGACCTGGGCATGTGGACAGGGTAGCAAAAGAAGGCAGGAGACTCCCCAGGCATGAGGCTCCCTCCCAGTGTGGCGCTGCTCCCTTGATGGCAGCATTGTGTGGGGAATTTCAGTAGTGGCTCCCGAAGCACTTCCTGGGGCTGGCTCCCTGGTGTCATCACCCTCTTGCTGACAACTGTCGGCAACTTGACTATGTGAAACCTTTCATCCACCCACTCACTGGCAGCAACTTCCAAAGTTATTGGTGATCTCCAACCTATCTTCCTTCAATATTATGTGTTGCAATTCAAAGAGTACTAACTTAAGGGGTCAGACCAGCCTAGTTTCAAATCCCCGTCTACCACTTCCTAGCCATGATTGGATTTGCTGCAGAATCCTCCGAGTCTCAGTTTTCTCCTCTGTCAAATGGAAACAGTAACATTTACCTAATAGATTTGTTATAAATAGTAAGTGAAATATGTGAACTGACTCAATAGTGGCTGGTAGGTAGGAGGAGCTAAATAAAAGACAGATGTTACTATTGTCGTTCCTATAGTGCTTTGTGAGCTTGGCAACTTGGTGTTGGTTTCAGCACTCACTTTGTATATAAAAAAGCACTTATTCTTTTAAAATTAGTTATATTGGAGTTGCTTTTCTGCTATACAGCAAAGTGAATCAGCCATGTGTGTACATATATCCCCTCTTTTTTGGATTTCCTTCCCATTTTGTTCACCACAGAGCACTGAGTACAGTTTCTTGAGCTATACAGTAGGTTTTCATTAGTTATCTATTTTATGCATAAAAGTCACTTACTCTTAAAAGTTTTTTTTTATTTTATTTTAAGAATTTTTAAAGTTATTTGAAGCTCCTTTAAGCACCATCCAGCCTCACATAATCTGCCCCCTTGCTCTCTAGTGCCCTCTTGTGGTGCCTCAGTGAAAGCCACTAGTTTCTGCAGCAGCCTTGCTGTGTGCTGTGCTTAGTCACTCAAGTGTGTCCCACTCTGCAACCTGAAGGACTATAGACCACCAGGCTCCTCTGTCCATGGGATTCTCCAGGCAAGAATACTGGAGTGGATTGCCATGCCCTCCTCTAGGGAATTTTCCCAATGAAGGGATCAAACCCAGGTCTTCCACATTGCAAGTGGATTATTTACCTTCTGAACCACTAGGGAAGCCCAGGGTAGCTGCCCTGGGAGAAGCCAATCCTCATTTGCCCTTAGGGGCTCCTATCCAGAACCTAGCTAGTAGAGCTCAGTACAGCCTACAGGGTTTGGCTTGAACTTAAAGAAAAGAAAGTGAAGTCGCTTGGTCGGGTCCGACTCTTGGCGATCCATGGACTGTAGCCCACCAGGCTCCTCTGTCCATGGAATTTTTCAGGCAAGAGTACTGGAGTGATATTCCATTTCCTTCTCCAGGGGATCTTCCTAACCCAGGGATTGAACCTGGGTCTCCCAAATTGCAGACAGACACTTTACCATCTGAGCCACCATGAAAACCCCTAGGCACATAGCAAAATCCTCACATGTGCCTGAATATTTAACTAAAGACATATTAGCAGTTCCCTGTCCCCCTTGGAGTACTGATGCACCCAAATAAGTATCAGTTCAGTTCAGTCGCTCAGTCATGTCCGACTCTTTGCGACCCCATGAATCGCAGCACGCCAGGCCTCCCTGTCCATCACCAACTCCCGGGTCCATCGAGTCGGTGATGCCATCCAGCCATCTCATCCTCTGTTGTCCCCTTCTCCTCCTGGCCCCAATCCCTCCCAGCATCAGGGTCTTTTCCCATGAGTCAACTCTTCGCATGAGGTGGCCAAAAAAGCGCCTTCCCTGTTGGCTCAGTGGTAAAGAATCTGCCTGTCAAATTCAGGAGCTGCTGGAGACATGGGTTTGATCATCGGATTGGGAAGAATACCTGGAAGAGGAAATGGCAACTCTCCCCAGCATTCTTGCCTGGAGAATCCCATGGACAGAGGAGCCTGGCAGGCTACAGTCCTTGGGGTTGCAAAGACTCAGACACGACCAAGCATACATGCACACACACGCAAATCAAATTTGACATGGAGACTATAATCTCAGAAAATCCTGGGCTGCCCTTCTGTGTAATTGTTATACCATGTGTGAACAGTAACTGTCATTTTGAAGCAAAATAGAAAACAGTTTCTGTCTTCAGGGTATACAGTCCTCTAGAGATGAGTGCAAGCACAGCCATGTGCAAGGTCATTTTCTGTGAATGTGATGTTAAAAATGTACTTGTGGGTTAGGCATAGCAGGGCTCACTATTCCACACAAAACAAAAGCTGGATTTAAAAATTCAGACCGCCTGGCTGCCCATTCAAATCTCTACCTAATGCCTACTGCTTCTCTCTTTGGCTGCCTTGACCTTTCCTATTAAAAAAGTAAGAATGAATGAGAGACTATATAGAAAATCAAAATGGCAAGACTTAGGAGGAAATAGCTGAAAAGACTTCATCTTTTTATGCCCCGCGACTTCACTTTCACTTTTCACTTTCATGCATTGGAGAAGGAAATGGCAACCCATTCCAGTGTTCTTGCCTGGAGAATCCCAGGGACAGCGGAGCTTGGTGGGCTGCTGTCTATGGGGTCGCACAGAGTCAGACACGACTGAAGTGACTTAGCAGCAGCAGCAGCAGCAGCAAAGCAAGGTTTTTAAATGAATTGTTTGCATTTGAGTAGTTAGGGCTAAAAGCACAAGGATGGATGAGCTCTAAGACAGCAAACTCTTGAAAACACACAAAGGATCACTTTGTCAGATGAACAGAAGGCTCTACGAAACTTGTAACCAGTGGCCACCCCTATAGTCCAGCTAAGCCAAGTACGGGATTTGTCTACCTTCTCTGGCAGTAAGGCTTTTTGAGGTGTTAGAATGTGCTTAGCTCATTCCGGTTTCCTGGACAGTGTTCTGAAGGGAACTTACAGAAAGGACAGTCGAATGAACATAGTCACCTTACTCATGCTTTCAGGACCAACATCACCACTCATTCTGTTTTCAGCAGTTTCCAGTCTCCTTCTAATTTGAATCACTACACATCACATCACTACAATGACTTTTTCTCTCCTAAATTCTAATGGTAAAATTCTTATTAGAATTTGATTTTAATCACTAAAATAAAGTGTCCTTTATTGAGCCTTCCTTTGTGCCTAGTACTATGCTCTGCACCATATAGATGATAGATAGAAAGATAGGTATTACTACCTCCAGTGCATGTGTGCTAAGTTGCTTCAGTTGCATCTGACTCTGCAATCCTGTGGACTGTAGCCTGGCCAGGCTTCTCTGTCCATGGGATTCTCCAGGCAAGAATACTGGAGTGGGTTGCCATGCCCTCCTCCAGGAGATCTTCCCAACCCAGGGATCGAACATGCGTCTCTTAAGTCTCCTGCATTGGCAGGCAGGTTCTTTACCACTTGTGCCACGTGGGAAGCCCCAATACCTCCAGTAGGGATGGGCAAAGATAACATTTTAAGGGAGACTGAAGGAGTTTATGCCTGTGTGATTTTTTTTTCCTCTGTGAGAGGGAGACAGAGAGATGGAGAGATAGAGAGTGCCAGGCAAAGTAAAGCCTGGAAGAGAGCAAGCAGGTTTTGAAACAGCTGCTACACAGAATGTTAAGGGAAACAACAAGTTTAAAAAGCAAACAACACATTAGTAAAGTCCTTCCCAGGTGGTAAGGAATCCACGTGCAGTACAGGAGATGTGGGTTCAATCCCTAGGTCAGGAAGATCCCCTGGAGAAGGAAATGACAACCCATTCCAGTATTCTTGCCTGGAAAATCCCATTGACAGAGGAACCTGGAGGGCTACAGTCCATGGAGTCACAAAAGAGTTGGATTCGACTCAGTGACTTAACAACAACGATTCTTAGAGAAGTGAATGGTTATTGCATCTTTGCTCTTGCCATCATCATCATCAGTCATCATCTCCAGAATAAATTACGCTTCAACCGCACAACAGTTACACAATTGAGAAAACTATTCCTTTGAAAAACGGATGATCATTTATGCTAGTTTCATGCCTATCAGAGGGTGTTGAAGGGTGTTTATTGATTGCATCGTCCCTCTCACCTGTGCTTGCTTAGGTTGAGCCCGTGATTCAGAAAGGCCACGAGAGTCTGGTCCATCACATCCTGCTCTATCAGTGCAGCAGCAACTTCAGTGACAGCGTGCTGGACGACGGGCACGAGTGTTACCACCCTAACATGCCCGATGCCTTCCTCACCTGTGAGACGGTCATTTTCGCCTGGGCCATTGGTGGAGAGGTGGGACCACCGATTACTGAGATGTAACAAAGTAAACTGATCACTTTTCCCCCTACGATTCTAACACTTCTAAGTAAAACTCGATGTACACTTTTTGATATGAGGGTGGGTTATTTTTCTTTCCACAGGAAATCATTCTTTCCTTAAGCCATTTTATTTGATCAACTATAGATTAATACAGATTAATACAGTTGTAGAATGTTGAAATATCATTGAGAGTGTTTGGTTTTTGAATGGAGTAGAGCTCGGAGGGACTTGCACAGAACACTGTGTCATGGAATTTTGCTCTTTTAGGGTTTTTCCTATCCACCTCATGTTGGATTATCCCTTGGCACTCCGTTAGATCCTCATTATGTGCTCCTGGAAGTCCATTATGACAATCCAACATATAAGGAAGGTGAGTATTTTTGTATACATTCTACCTATGATTTTTAAAAGTTTTGTAACTTTTCCCTTTATTTTAACAGAGTTAAACAGACCAAATAAAATAGCATTTAATGTTGTAAAAAAAAAATTAACCTATACATTTGTCATCCAAATTAGGATACCTTTTAGAGTAGAAAAGGGCACTATAAACAATTACACTAGGACAGCAGTCATTGGCCAGCAATGAGCCAGGCAAATGGGCACATGTGGTCACTAATCTTAAAAAGCCATTTGGACATTACTTACCAGAAAGTAGAAATATAGACTTTTCCCTTTACGGTGTAAATTAGTCTGAAATACATGGTGCTTATGAAACATTTTCTGTCTAAAAACACATATGAAAAACTACCATTCATCACACTAGAAAATATTAAGCATTTTGCTGTGTTGACAACTGCAGTTGACACTGGTGTAATATGTTGAAATGAAGAGGGGCAAGTATTTAAACCTGAATTTACTATGTAATATCCCAACGCCAAAAACTTAAAGGATTCCATATGAAATTATCAATAAAAGAAATTCAAGGTTATGATTTTACACTGATTTGTGCAATTTTTCAGAAAATACTGAGCACCAAGGATGTGCTGGATCTGTGCTTAATCACATAATGTCCTCACCTTCAGGGATATTATAGTGTAGCGGCAAAGGCGAACAATAAAATAATCACAACAATTAATACAAAATTATTTATAGGCTAATTGATCCAATGGGTCAGTGTACAGGTAGGTAAGTCACTGTTGCAGAAATGAGTCAATTAACTTCCAAGTGGAATGGATTTATGAGGTGTTTGGGGCCTATGCTCTCCCTCCTTATGATAACTGTGTCACAGCAAGAGGACTACCTTATCTTTCCTCCCCACCAGGCCTGTTGTTATGCTGTTCACATCATAGATTCTTAATAACTGTTTGTTGATTATATGACTGATGCATTATTAAAAGACTGGTGATAAACTATAAAGAAAGTTAATTATTAATATTTTTCTCCATCATCACATGGTTTCTAGACCCAGTGGTTTTCACCTCTATGTAAATGTTACTGAGCTTCACCTCAAAACAGTATCAAATAAAACTTCCATTGAGTTACTATATATTCTAATGAATGACTTAGAATTTTTATTTCTGTCTTCATGTTAGATAATTGTGGAATATATCATTAGATAATACAAACGTGTCTCCCGTGGTACGCTGTGTAAGTTTTTTTTGTGAATCTGGATGTTGCCTTTCATTAATCTTTGCTTGTATTCCTTTCCTTTGTGAGAGTTTAAGGAAAATCATAAAATAAATGATATTTATTTATAAATAAAATATATATAAAAATAAACCTATATCAGCTGAATATGGAAAACTTTTTCAAGTACTCAAGCTCACTTTTAATTTTTCATGTCTAAATGCTCTTGTTCCAGGCTTAATAGATAATTCTGGATTGAGATTATTTTATACGGCAGATATAAGGAAATACGATGCTGGGGTGATTGAGGCTGGCCTCTGGGTAAGCCTCTTTCACACCATCCCTCCAGGCCTGCCCGACTTCCGGTCTGAGGGTCACTGCACCCTGGAATGCCTGGAAGAGGTATGGTGTGTCTGGGTCTGTGAGCTGCTCTTCCTAGATTAATCTATGCTCGTAGAAACTGTGTTTGGAAAATTCCAAGTTTATTACTAATCTTTTTCTTGTTGTCATGCTATGAAATGATTGTTTACAATTTTAGCGAGACCTTTATTGCTTTTTAAAATCCTGAAGGCTGCAGGAGTAGAATTTTGGTGTTTTCCTTCCTTTCCCTTCCTTTGTTTGTTTCATATTGGACACTTCATTTTATCTTTTACGGTTTCAGCCTTTGTGTAGTCCCCTTTTGCTTTCTCAACTTTATTTTTTATTCATATTTGTTTTTTCCATGATTTATTTTCATTTTTTCTCATTTTCTCTGATTTATAGCTACTGACCCTTCTTTAACCAAATAGCAAAAATAACTAATATAAAATACATATTGGATAAGAGAAAACTATATATAAGTATTTTATAATGGCTGCTTCATAGTTCTTTTTTTCTTGAATGAAAGTATTTCAACATGGATCGTATTCTTTATAAATTATAGGATATTGTGGTTGTAGACAGTATGGAAGAATGGTAGAATGGAAAGGTTATGCTCTTCTGAATTATTTAGACTATTTAGACCATGAATTAAATTGCCATGACATCATTCTCTAGCTGTAGGACTGTGAGCAATTCATTTAATTTAATTCTCCCAGTTCAATTTTCTTATCTGGAAAAGTGGGAGTAGACTCTCCCTTTAAGAGTTTCAATTTTCAAGCTACCAAAATACTGGATTCTTTTTGCCAGAAGCTGTAACTGTTTGCTCACTTCCTAAAAGAAGAAAAAAGAAAGATAAGAAAAAAGAAAGATAGAAGTGATCAGTTGGTCCTCAGCAAGCATTAGTTCTTCTTCTTTCCTCCCAGCCAGTATCGCTTCACAAAGATTGGAATAAGTCAGGAAAAATCCAAATTATAAATGTCTGGCAGCTCATGTGTTGACTTAAATTGTGTTAGCTTTTCTTCTCAGTTGTCCCTCCAAGTCTGTTTTAAGGTGAACTGTTTGCACTTGTTTGGACACCTAATCAGGGCTCCCCCTGTATCTCCCGTAGGCTTTGGAAGCTGAAAAGCCAAGTGGCATCCATGTTTTTGCTGTTCTGCTCCACGCTCACCTGGCAGGCAGAGGCATCAGGCTGCGTCATTTTCGCAAAGGGGAGGAGATGAGATTACTTGCTTACGATGATGATTTTGACTTCAATTTCCAGGAGTTTCAGTACCTAAAAGAAGAACAAACAATCTTACCAGTATGAATGTTTTTATTCTTTATCACTGAATGTCATCAAAATCCTGAAGCATATACCTGCTAAGAATTAGCCAGGTTTTTCCTGGTGTAATGAATTGTTCATCCTATCCATAGCTTCAAAGCCACCCACCATGGCTGTTGCATAACCCTCACGGAATGTGTTTGATCTGTTTTCCAAAATTGAAACTTGTTTTTCTTACTATTCCCAGGGGCAACTCAAGTCGTTGATTTCAAAGGAAATAAAACTTAGGTTTTGTGCTCTAAGCACCATTTTTCTAGACTCCCCAGTTAGTAATCCCTTGGCTTGCAGTTCTGGTAATGGTAAGATCAGAAGTTTTGAAAGTTTCATTGCAATAAAAGTGAATATAAGATCACTTTTTCTTTTGACTAAGGTATTAGGACATAGCTAATTATATTACTGTGTGTAACCCGGCTGGCAACCATACTTGAAGTTCTGATGAAACAACACAGAAAGGAATCTTGTGCCTTCCAATGATGAACAATTTAAAAATTTTATGATGCTTCATTTTGTCAAATTTTTTGACATTGAGCTCAATAGTTATACAAGTTCCTACCCTACTTTTCTTCTTAAGAGTCAGATATTTGTACTATTTATGAAATGAGAATAATAGCAATATCTTTTCTACATGCAGTAATTCTCTGGTATACTCTGGGAGTAGAAGGATGAAGTTTGAGTGATCTCAAGATTCTTAAGGACTACACTCCGTTTTATGGTGTTGTCTGGTGTTGGGGCTCTCTAACCAGCTTTTTTTGGGTTGTCTCAGAGTTCCTCAACTGATATGTCATGAGAGGATATAAATGTTGAAATACTGATTCCTCCCTCTGAATATCCAGGCAGCGAGGACAAATCTGAGGGCCATTACCCAGAGCTTGCTGCTTCTGGTCTGTAACTAGCCTGTCCACTTACCTGACCTGGAGCCATAAAAAATTAGTTTATTTATGTGCAGTACTGTTCAAAAGGTTGAAAAGTACTGGAAAAAATAAGTTACTAGTAATTTGCCTCACAAGTCTGTTTTACGAAAATAAATACCTGATTAAGGACCTTTAAAGTAAATAATGTAAATAAGAAGATAATCACAGTAACTAGTATCTGTGGCCAACACTTAAGAAGTGTTTAATCTGTACTTAGAACTAAATGTGTGTTCTGTCATTTAATTTCCTCACAACAGCTGTGTGAGATAAGTGCTATTTTTATCATTATTTTTTAGATGAACAAATTGTGCCCAGATGATTCATTTCCTTACCTAAGGTCATGCAGCTAGAACATTGTGGAGTCTGGCCTGAACAAAGAGAGCCTTATTTGTTTGTTTGCTTGCTTATTATGCTAGCAAACCTAGAATTTAATAGATCAAAAGTCTACTCTTGAGTCAAATTACTTAATGCATGCATTCATATAGCAGATTAAACTGTTGGCCTACAGATGTGTTAGATAAATAAAACAGCATGAAACTCCAATCTGAAAGCTTCCACTTTTATGTTTTAGGGAGATAATCTAATTACTGAGTGTCGGTACAACACAAAAGATAGAGCCCGGATGACTTGGGTAAGAATTTTATTATTAAAATTTATTTGTGGAGGGGGAGAAATAAACTTTGATTTTAGAACAGAAAAAAAGAAAAAGCATTCCTATTTGGAAGCAAAATTCCTGACTGTCTTGAACATGAAACGTCGTAAAAGTGAAATCAGAGCTGTTTTAAGATTTTATCAGATTAACTAATGATACTATGGTAATATTTGCAGTGCAATTTATTGACTCTTTCATGAAAAGCTATCCTTAATCTTTTAGTTTTTCCTCACCGAATATTATTAATAAAAGACCTGTGGTTACTAATGACCATGCACATGAGTCTGGACTTAGATGAATCAAAACTTCAAAAAGAAATGAATTCCATGACCTTAGGGCTTCTGACCCAAAGAGAAATCTGGTTCCAGCAGATTTACTGGGGAGTTCTGCCAAACATTCAAGAAATAAATCTCTCATGTCTTCCTCAGTCTCTTGCAGGGAACACACAAAAAAGGGGGAAACACTTTCTACCAACTCATTTTATGAAGTTAGCATAATCTTAGTACTGAAACTTGACATGGGCAGTACAAGAAAGGTCAACAAGATGCACCAGTTGGAAGTCACTTGGACAATGTATTGACAAACCAAATCTCTCATTATATAAAAATGAAAGTTAGGACTGATTTGGGTATAACTAAGTAATGTAAAATTGGTTTGAATTAGAAAATACATTAATGCCATTATACATTAAGAGATTGAAGGAAAAAGACTTATGAATTATTTCAATCAGGGCAGAAAAAGCACTCATAAAATTTGTCAGTCATGGGGGTAAAAAAGGACATTTATCAAACTAAGAATAAGAGAGAATTTCCTTAACCAGCTAAAGATTAGCTGTGAAAAATCTGTAGAAAATATCAAGCTAAATGAAAGGCTAGAAGTATTTCTTTAAAATCAGGAAGAAAACAAGGATATTTATTATCACTGGTTTTATTCACTATCATAGTAGAAAAGAAATAAAATGAAATATGAAGATCAGAAAGGAAGAAGCAAAGATGTAAAACACATTATTCACAGATATTGTCATTTTCCACATCAAAAACCTCCCCCAAATTGATATACCTAAAGTTAATTATATTTTAGTATGCAGTAAACTATCTGAAGAAACTGTAATTTAAGACTATAAATTCTATAGAAATAAAATAACATTAGATGTGTTTGATCTCTGTGAAGAAAATTATTAGTTTTTAAGACATTAAAGGTCACCTAAGAGATTGAGAGGCTGTGTTCATGGATAGAAGGCTCAGGAAAAAAAAAAAAAAAAACACAAAGATAATCCTTCTTTATAAATTGGTTTATAAATTTGATGTAATTCATAAAGCTTTTATTATTTGGGGTTTTGCTGTCTAACCAAGAAACCTTCCCTTAGCCAAAGCTTTTCTCCTATTTAAAAAAATTTTTTCTAAGAATATTGCAGCTTTTTTTACATAGAGCAAGTTAATTATAAAATCTACATAGAAGAGCAAAGGGTTAAGACTTGGCAAGACTCTACTAAAAGAATAAGATGAGAAACAAATTACTAGGTATGAAAACTTACTTTCAAGCTATGGTGACTAATAGTGTGGTTTGAGTCCAGAGTTAGAACAAGTGGAATGGAATAGAGATTCTGGAAACAGACCTACAAACCCCCTGTATGGAAACTTGATTTAGGATAGAAATTGGCATTCAGGTAAGTGAGAGAGGATGGATTTTTCACTAAAGAATTCCTGGTACAATTGCCAGATGTCAAAAATAAAATTACATCTTTATCTACCACAATTCACACATAAAAATAATTTCCAGGTAAATTAAATATTAAAATGTGAAGAATAAAATTTTTAAAACCATTAGGAGAAAAATATATATATAAACAAATGTATATTATATATATATAACTTTATGACTTTGGAGTAGGTAGGAGCTTCTCAAAATATGAAAAGTACAAACTAAATTAGGAGATTGATGAGTTTGTCTACTTTAACACTTTTGGTCACTTAAAAACACTATTAGGTGAAAAGATAAGTTTTAAACTGAAAAAAAAATTTGCAACACATAAAGCATTAGTATAATTTAATTTTTTAAATTTAATTTAATTATAATTAAAAATAATTAATAAAAAGCATAACATTTAAAATAAATTCTATAGATCCACAAGACAAGCATAAGACAAACATACAATAGAAAAAGAGCAAGTGTGTCCTTCACTGGACGTTGCTGTTGATGTCAGGGAATGACTCACTTAAAGTCATACTCTCTTCAGTGGGGCAGCCAGCAACCAATGACTGGTTGATGCGAGAACACAAAAGCTTGATTCCCTTCCTACAATTTGATGTAACTCTGAGTAACCATCCAAGCTCAAAGGTAGATTAAATAGATTTACTGAGATGTCAGTTGCAGCCTCATTTGTAGATCAGCTTCTCCTTTTACCCAACCCTTTATCAAGTGCAAGGCATGATGTTTTGCAATTTGTAAAATCATTGCATATTAGCCACTATACTACATTAATGTATAGCTATAAACACTACTGGCACCCTACTCCAGTACTCTTGCCTGGAAAATCCCATGGACGGAGGAGCCTGGTAGGCTGCAGTCCATAGGGTCGCTAAGAGTCAGACATGACGAGCGACTTCCCTTTCACTTTTCATTTTCATGTACTGGAGAAGGAAATGGCAACCCACTCCAGTGTTCTTGCCTGGAGAATCCCAGGGACGGGGGAGCCTGGTGGGCTGCCGTCTATGGGGTCGCACAGAGTCGGACACGACTGAAGCGACTTAGCAGCAGCAGCAGCATGAACACTACTTGGAGAAGGAAATGGCAACCCACTCCAGTACTCTTGCCTGGAAAATCCCATGGATGGAGAAGCCTGGTGGGCTATAGTTCATGGGGTCACAAAGAGTCAGACACAACTGAACGACTTTGCTTTACATTTTTTACTTTTTATGAACACTACTACTATGTTTTCCATCTTCACTTTTGAAGGATAGAGGATTTGCTGGATACAGAGTTCTTGAATAATTTCTTTTTTCTGAAGCACTTGAATATGTAATTCCAATATCTTTTTGTTACTTCCATCACTTATGATAAAATGTCAGTTGTCCATTGTATTATTGTTCCCTGTATGCAATATATCATTTTGCCTTGCCGCTTTCAAGATTTTCTTTTTGTCTTTGGCTTTCAGCAATATGACTATAAAGTGTCTAGGTATGACTTGCTTCATAATTGTCTTTGGCATTTGTTGAGCTTCTTGGGTCTGTAAGTTAATGTTTTTCACTAAATTTGGGAGAATTCCCACCATTTTTTTCAAATAGTTTTTCCTACTCTTTTTTCCTCTTCCTTCTCATTCAGGGCCTTCGGTTGCATGAAGTGAAAGTGAAAGTCGCTCAGTCCTGTCTGACTGTTTGTGACCCCATGGACCATACAGTCCATGGAGTTCTCCAGGCCAGAATACTGGAGTGGGTAGCCTTTCCCATCTCCAGGGGATCTTCCCAACCCAAGGATCAAATCCAGGTTTCCCGCATTGCAGGCGGATTCTTTACCATCTGAGCCACAAGGGAAGCCCAAGAATACTGGAGTGGGTAGCCTATCCCTTCTCCAGCGTATCTTACCATCCCAGCAATCAAACCAGGGTCTCCTGCATTGCAGGTGGAGTCTTTACCAACTGAGCTATCGGGGAAGCCCATTTTGGTTGCATACATGGAATATTTAATATTGTCTTACAGCTCTCTTGGGTTGTTTTTTTACTCACCTTAGTCTTTCTCTCTTTGTTCTTTGAGTTGGGAGATTTCTAGAGATCAGTCTTCAAGTTCATTGCTTCCTTCCTCTGCCATCTAAAGTTGCTGTTGAGCTCATCCTGTGAACTTTTAATTTAGTTACAGTATCTTTCAAATCTAGACTTTCTATTTGGTTCTTTTTTTGTGTTTTCCTTTCTCTGATGTTATTCCTTATTTGTTCACTCATTTTTAGCTTATTTATCTTTATTTTTTTAAATTTAATTTTATTTTTAAACTTTACATAATTGTATTAGTTTTGCCAAATATCAAAATGAATCCATCACAGGTATACATGTGCTCCCCTATTTATCTTTAATTGAACATCTTTATTTAGCTATTTAAACATGTGTATGTCTGTTTTTAAGTCTTTGCTAAATCCAGCATCTATATCCTTCACAATAAATTTCTGCTTCTGAATACAGGTCATAGTTTCCTGTTTCTTTTCATGTTTAATAACTTTTGGTTGAAAATTGGCCATTGTAGATAATATATCGTAAGCAACTCCAGATTCTGTTCTTCAGAGGATCTTTGATCTTTTTTAATTGGTCCACTATTTACATTTAGATTCAAAGTGTGTAATCTATTTCCCCTGTGGTGTGCAGATGCTGATATTTATGACAACAAGATTATAGAAAATTCAATGCAATCAGGCAAAGATTCCAGCACACTGACTGACTGGTATCATTTTGCTGAACATCCTCGGAAACATTCACTATAGTGAGAAGTTTACACCATAAACAGAACTTTGAGGAGATTATTAGGTTATTTAAGAAAGATAACTTTTAAAGAATTGGAAATAATTAATTTTAAAAGTGCTACTATCTTTTTGAAAACCAAATTGTCATTTAGGTGATTATTTTTCAGCTTTAAGATGGGTTACATTTCAATATTAGAAGAAACTGTGTAACATTTGTGGTTTGTGTGCTGTATTAGAGTTGGTGGAACATATACTTTTTTAAGTAAAATATCTCCATTTTCAGGGAGGATTAAGCACCAGGAATGAAATGTGTCTCTCATACCTTCTTTATTACCCAAGAATTAATCTTACTCGATGTGCAAGTATCCCAGACATCATGGAGCAACTTCAGTTCATTGGTGTTAAGGAGATCTACAGGCCAGTCACGTAAGTAGTAAATGGATTTCATGATGGGGTACGGGTGGGCTTTATTTTCATTTTAGATTCATCACCATGTTATGGGATTCCTTTATGTGCTGTTCTATTTGATTATTTTCAGCTGAGGCGTCCAGGTGACCATCTTGTTTGATATGTCCAAGGTCTTTCAGACTACTCATAGGTTCTCTAGTTTTCTAGGAAGACCTGAAGGATTCAGCATGTAATTATATTCATGGGTCCATGGGGTCGCACAGAGTCGGACATAACTGAGCGACTTCACTTTCACTTTCAACACATATTATAGTGAGACTATAAAAAATGAACCAAAGGAAAAAATACATGAGGCAAAATCCACAGGAAACCAGGTACAAGTTTCTAAGGCAAGCTTTCAAGAAACCCCTTCCAGTGGAGTCTCACAGAATGTGCTTAATTCTACCAGCAGCAAATTATGACAACACAGATGAAGTGTTGTCAATTGGAGAAGCTCATTAGAGACTCAGAATTCAGAGTTTTTATTGGGGGCTGGTCACATAGGTGCTTTCTGCTTGGAAAATACCAAAATTCCAGACTCCCAGAAGGAAAGCAAGTATTCAACATAAGCAGCATCATTTATACAGACAGTCTAGGTATGGTAAATTATGCTTATCATTTAGAGAAAGTTCTATGTTAGTAGAGAAAATTGTTTGCTATTTAAGTTCCCTGATGTCAGCCTTCCAAGCAGGTGTTCCTAGGATGTCAGTCTCAGGCTTGCTGTGTTAATTCTTTCTTCACAGTTGTATATGATAGGAATGACTTATGGCAAAATAATAAACAAGATAAATATTATTCTTGCTCCCTTGAGATTGTATATTAGAGAGGGTAAGAAGTAATAAGCAAATATACATATAAGATTTCAGATATTGAAAGATGTTATGAAAATAATTGAGACAATGAAGGAAGTGTGTTGTTGTTCTCAGCTGGGTGGTTAGAGCTTATCTGGGGAGCTGTCTTAGTCCCTTTTGTTTTAACTACCACAGATAGGGTAGCTTATAAACAATAGAAATTTGTCTCTCACTGTTCTGGAGGTTGAGAAGTCCAAGATCAAGGTTCTGGCAGATTCAGTGCCTGCTGAGGACCCAGCCAGCCATCTTTTCACAGTGATCTCCCGTGGCAGAAAGCTCAGGGGAGCTTTCTCAAGCTGCTTCTATAAGGACACTAATCCCATTTATGAGGACAGACTGTTCCAAAAGACCCACCTCCTAATAACATCACCTTGGGTGTTAGGATTTCAACACGTGAGTTTGTGGGGCGGGGCGGGGACACAAATATTCAGTCTATATCAGAAGGTGATGTTTGAACAGAGACCTAAGTGTTGAGGAGCCAGTCATGGAAAGATCTGCAAGTATACTCTGCAGAGAGAATGAGGCCAGCATGTTCAAAGAACAGCAAGAAGGTGAGTTTGGCTGAAGCAGAGGGAGATATGGTGGGCAATAAGTGGGAGGTCTAAGAGCGAGGGGGACCAGACAGTGTAGGACTTTATAGGCAACAGAAGGACTCTGGGTTTTAAATGCAAAGAGAAGCTCTTACAGGATATGGTGCATGTATGCTAGTTGTTTGGTCGTGTCCAACTCTGCAACCTCATGGACTGTAGCCCACCAGGCTTTTCTATCCATGGAATTTTCCAGACAAGAGTACTGGAGTGGGTTGCCATTTCCTACTCCAGGGAATCTCCCCAACCCAGGGACTGAATCTGAATCTCTTTTGTCTCCTACATTGGCAGGCAGATTCTTTACCTTTGTACCACCTGGGAAGCCTTCTTATAGGATCAGTTCAGTTGCTCAGTCATGTCCAGCTCTTTGCGACCCCATGCACAGCAGCATGCCAGGCTTTCCTGTTCATCACCAACTCCTGGAGCTTGCTCAAACTCATGTCCATCAAGTCAGTGATACCATCCAACCATCTCATCCTCTGTCATCCCCTTCTCCTCCTGCCTTCAATCTCTCCCAGCATCAGGGTCTTTTCCAATGAGTCAGTTCTTTGCTTCAAGTGGCCAAAGTATTGGAGCTTCAGCTTCAGCATCAGTCCTTCCAATGAATATTCAGGACTGATTTCCTTTTGGATCAACTGGTTTGATCTCCTTTCAGTGCAAGGGACTCTTAAGAGTCCTATTATAGGAAATAGATATTCAAAATGTTAATTTAGCCACTATGTTGAGAAAAGACTCTAGGAGGGCAAGATTAGAAATAATATAATTAACCAGGAGATTTGTGATTGTCCAGTTGAAAGGTGAGAGTGACTTAGACCAGGATGGTGCCAGTAAAATTGGTGAGAAATGGTTCCAATCAGATTACCTTTTGAAGGTAGCCCTCACTGGACTTGTTGATTAACTGCATCTCTGGGAGATGGTGAGGGAAAGAGAAGAGTAAAGGAAAAATAATGATGTCCTAATGGTACAGGGAAACATGTTTGAAAAAGAAATTGAGAATTATTATTATTATTATTAATATTAAGTTTGATATAGAAAAAAAGGATTTTATCCATTATTAAGCAGTACCACAAAGAAGAATTAGGATGGCTGGTAGAAAGTTTGAAGTGTAGATTTTATTCTTATACAAGGAAGAATTTTCTAATGATTAGGATTTTTCTAAATCAGTCAATTACAAAAGGACTGATGTAATTAGGCAAAAGTGACACATAGGTTTTTGAGGGGGTGTATTTAAGGAAAGATTAAATAAACACTTAATGAGGACGTGGTAAAAACATAGATCTGAAGGAGAATATAATTATGGCCTACTTTTTGTTCCAAAATTGTATAGGGATTATAAATTAGAAACTGCAAACACTCTTCTTTTTAAATTAAACCCACTATTCATAGATACGTTCTACCGAGTTCCTATTCAGTCAGCCCAATGACCACCATATCAGAGGTCTGTATCTGCTAAAATACAAATAACAAAATGCTGATATAAATTAGGTTGTAGCTTCTGAAGTGTTTTCACATACGAAATTTCAGTTAATTTATTTTCACACAGTTTTATTAGGTAGAGCAGTATTTGCAGTCCCAGTTCAGAGAAGGAAAAATGGAAACTAAAGATTAAGAATCTGTTCAGCTTCATGGATTACATAATCAATGGGGAAGGTGGGGTTTGTATTGTTGTTGCTATATATGTGCCTTTTTGTTCATAGTGACTACATTGCGAACAAATAAAATGTCAATAAAACGACACATAAAATGTCACTCTAGAAGCACTAGGAAGTAGTCTTTTTAAAATATCAAGATTGCGTGTTTCTTGCATGGATGTTTAGTCACTTCAGTCACATCTGACTCTTTGGTACCCTATTGACTGTAGGCCATTGGATTTTCCAGGCAATAATACTGGAGTGGGTAGCCATTTACTTCTCCAAGGTATCTGCGGGACCCAGGGATTGAACCCAGGTCTCCTGCATTGCAGGCATTCTTTACCATCTGAGCCACCAGGGAAGTCCATAGTGCTTCTTACTAAGACTTAAATGGGCTTCCCTGATGGCTCAGACTGTTCAGGAGTCCAGCTGCAATGTGGGAGACCTGGGTTCGATCCCTGGGTTGGGAAAATCCCCTGGAGGAGGGCATGGCAACCGACTTCAGTATTCTTGCTTGGAGAATCCCATGGACAGAGGAGCTTGGCAGGCTGCAGTCCATGGGGTCGCAAAGAGTTGGACATGACTGAGCACAGCACAGCAAGACTTAAATAGCTTTGTTTTTTTCCCTTCAGAATATTTTTAATGTATTGGCTAGACACTCCCTAATCAAGAGAACGTTGGAGAGAATGTTAGGTGAACATTCAAAGCTGTGTATTTACAAGATGAACAAACTGCATGCTATGATCCAGTTACTTTCTTTTCTGCTCAACTTGTATGAAGCCTCAAAATGCTTATCTCCTGTGTCCCAACAAGCTTTGTCAGTGTCCACTAGTTTGATCTCCTCCAGGAAATACTGAAGTTGGGATTTTCATCACTTAGACAGGGAGAATTGCTTCACAGAACAATACTAGTTTTGAGATGTCATTGCCCACATAAAAAGTTTAACTACATGTTTAAATATATTTATTCTACAAAAATATGAATGAAAAAGAACTTCTGTTATAAGTACATGTTTGGACTTTAAATCAGACTTTTAAGTTTAGTTCATCATCAGTTCAGCTCAGTCAGTTCAGTTCAGTAGCTCAGTCATGTCTGACTGTTTGCGACCCCATGAATTGCAGCATGCCAGGCCTCCCTGTCCATCACCAACTCCCGGAGTTTACCCAGACTTATGTCCATCGAGTCGGTGATGCCATCCAGCCATCTCATCCTCTCTCATCCCCTTCTCCTCCTGCCCCTGACCCCTCCCAGCATCAGGGTCTTTTCCAATGAACGCTTTGCATCAAGTGGCCAAAGTATTGGCGTTTCAGCTTTAGCATCAGGCTTTCCAATGAACACCCAGGACTAAACTCCTTTAGGATGGACTGGTTGGATCTCCTTGCAGTCCAAGGGACTCTCAAGAGTCTTCTCCAACACCACAGTTCAAAAGCATCAATTCTTTGGCACTCAGCTTTCTTCACAGTCCAACTCTCACATCCATACATGACCACTGGAAAAACCATAGCCTTGACTAGACTGGACCTTTTTTGGCAAAGTAATATCTCTGCTTTTGAATTTGCTGTCTAGGTTGGTCATAACTTTCCTTTCAAGGAGTAAGCGTCTTTTAATTTCATGGCTGCAATCACCATCTGCAGTAATTTTGGAGCCCCCCAAAATAAAGTCTGACACTGTTTCCACTGTTTCCCCATCTATTTCCCATGAAGTGATGGGACCAGATGCCATGATCTTAGTTTTCTGAATGTTAAGCTTTAAGCCAACTTTTCCACTCTCCTCTTTCACTTTCATCACACTGACATAAATATTATTAAAGGCCAAAGCAACAAGGTACTGGGAAAAAGATAGAGAAAAGGTTTTGGGTGCTTTTTTTTTTGTTTTGATTATGAAAATATTGCTAATTTGGTTTTAGGATACAGTATTGAACAGGAATATATAACATAAAACCTAGAATCTTCTAGTTTTGCTTTTAATGTAAGGACTATTTAGGTGCCCCATTTTATTTTAAAGATTCTGTAGCAATTTTAGGATTAGAGGATACATTGGGAGAAAAATAGAGACATGTACATCCTGTCTCAAAATTTGTGTGTTGTGGAGGGTACAGTTTTCCTCTGCCTTCTACAGATCTGGCAAGGCTTAAGGAAAAAGTAAACCTCCCTAAGATCAGATAACAGAATAGATAATGAGTTTAGATAAATTTGTATTCCCTGCTGGACAATACATCAGCACTCTCCATGTGGTTCCAGTGAGGTTTATGTGATGGGAAGTTCCTGCTTCATTTGTTGTCTTTCTTAAAAAACAAAAAAATCAGGAGAGGTGTTTTTTCTATTCTCTGCAGGAAAAAAAAAAATCACTTTATGTTGATAAGGTGTTAAAATCACATAGGCTTATTATAGAGCATTTAGGTAATGCATAAAAAGGTTTTAAAAGAGAGGAAACAAACTATCACTCAAATTCTGTTAGAAACAAATAACACTGACATTAATTGAATTGGAGACATTTTTCTGTATAGGTATTGATGCAAAGATGAACAGATCAGGGTTGTGAAAAGTCTTGCAGTCGTGTCCAACTCTTTGCAGCCCCAAGGAATTCTCCAGGCCAGAATACTGGAGTGGGTAGCTGTTCCTTTCTCCAGTGGATCTTCCCAACCCAGGGATTGAACCCACATCTCCTGAATTGCAGGTGGATTCTTTACCAGCTTACCTACAAGGGAAACCCAGATCAGTGTTAGAAAGATTATAATTTGTGTACTGCTTTAAGCAAAAATATTAAAATTTAATTTTGTTTAAATTTATCAGAAGACTAAATTAAAATTGAATAATTGTTGAATAAATAAACGTTGTTTTTAATGAGAAGAAATAATATTGTATAAAGGAGCTCTCAGATGCTGAGAAAATAGGTCATAAAAGGTATTAACATTTTTTTAAACACTGTATTTTAGTTTTAGATCATAAAAATGAGAACATTCACACTTTCACATTTTCTCCCAACCTCCCTTTTTGTACCTCCAAATATTTATTATTTATATTAGAATTTTCATATTCTCAAGATTTTTAATTTTCACCTTTAATTCTGAAACACAATTTCCACAATATTTATTGCAGCTTTTATAGATTCTGTGATAATCCCTAATCTTCATATGATTTCTGCATTTCTAAGGGCTTCCCTGGTGGCTCAGACAGTAAAGCATCTGCCAGCAATGCGGGAGACCCAGATTCGATCCCTGGGTCGGGAAGATCCTCTGGAGAAGGAAATGGCAACCCACTCCAGTATTCTTGCCTGGAAAATCTCACGGATGGAACCTGGTAGGCTACAGTCCATGGGGTCACAAAGAGTCAGACACAACTGAGTGACTTCACTTCTACTTTATTAGGTGCTTTAATTTGTCTCTTCTGTATTTTGTCCTTAGTTACTTAATCAAGAAGGGCTTCCACATGCTTTATGTCCTTTATGTTTGGAAATTTCTGTATTTATATTTGTGCAGCATTTGGTTAGATATAGTAATTGGGACTTAACTTTCACTTTTCGCTTTCATGCATTGGAGAAGGAAATGGCAACCCACTCCAGTGTTCTTGCCTGGAGAATCCCAGGGATGGGGGAGCCTGGTGGGCTGCCGTCTGTGGGGTCGCACAGTCAGACACGACTGAAGCAATTTAGCAGCAGCAGCAGCAGCAGTAATTGGGAATCATATTCCGCCCCCCGCCACCTTCCGAGATATCTTTGGATAAATGGGCTCATTCTTCCTCTACCTGTATTTGTAAGTTCACTTGAACATATTTCAGTGTTGAGTATATGAATCAAAATTTTTGGAAATACAAAGTGTTTTACATATTTAACATATAAATATTTACATATTTTCTGGAAGTATATGTATTCACTTCTTTTTTTCATTACAAGGAAATTTTCTTATGTCTACAAACTTTTTTCTAATCTATTTGGGATTTTTCTCAAGAGTTTCCCTATTATTTTTCAGAAGTGCTCTTCTCCCTCTTGCTTTTTTTTTTAAAAAAAAAACATACTTGGTGCTAAATTTGTTTTGTCTAAAATTTATTTCCTTTGGTCCATCTCCTTTTTCATCTCATTCTGTTGTTTTATCATCCTGTATTTGAGCTCTTGTTTAATCACATTCATGTTCTTATTAAATAAACATAGCATGAAACACTTGTGGAAATTCTCTCCAGTATACTTGGTTTATATCATCTTCTAGAATAGATTTGTTTGTCTCTCCCTCTCTCTTTCTTTTTGTCTTCACTGGATATTGAAATAGTTGAAATGTGATATTATTTCCTTTCACCCTAAGTTTCATGGTTGTTTGGCCATTCCTTCTTTTTGCTGAGCCAGTTCTGTTTAAAACTTCTCTTTAGTAAACATAGGTGAGGTTTTGACTACTTTCTAAGCAAATCTGAGTGTAGTTTGCTTTCTCTCCACACCACAGTTTGAGGTTTGGGTGAGATAGATAGATAGATAGATAGATTTTTTTTTTTTTGGAGGGGTGATATATTTTATGTGGGCTTCCCTTGTGGGTCAGCTGGTAAAGAGTTCGCCTGCAATGCAGGAGACATGGGTTCCATCCCTGGGTTGGGAAGATCCTCTGGAGAAGGAAAAGGCTACCCACTCCAGTATGCTGGCTTGGAGAAGTCCATGGACTATATAGGCTATAGGATCGCAAAGAGTCAAACATGACTGAGCAACTTTCACTTGTCCACTTGTTCATATTTATGTACTTTCTTTTTTGTATTTTGAGGGTAAACGGCTCTGTGTGCAGAGGTGTGACTCTGTTCTCTATATCACAATACAAGGATGATTCCTTCCTCAGATTTTATTAAAAATCTATTAGAGGATGTTTTCTAACTGGTTGGAGCTGACTGCCTTTCAGTAGAGCAATGTCCCAGGCCTTAATATATCAGTCTGCCAAATCTGTTCCATCCCAGGGATGGGTTCCATCAGCTCACAAACCTCTGCTTCTGTTAGGGAGATTCAACTGTGCTTGATCCTTCCCAACTTCATTTACTCAGAGAGCATGGAGAGGGTTAGGAGTTGTGCCTCATTAAGTCAGATTTCCTGGTTTCCTTCTTTAACAATTTGATTGGTAAAAGTATAGGTTGTATCTTTTTTGTCTGTTGATACATTTTTATTTCTTGTTTGTTATTTATTTATTTAAGTCAAATTGCTTGAGATAGAGCTTACATCCAATTAAACGCCCTTTTGTTAAGTATGGGCTTCCCAGGATGTGAGAGTTGGACTGTGAAGAAGGCTGAGTGCCGAAGAATTGATGCTTTTGAACTGTGGTGTTGGAGAAGACTCTTGAGTGTCCCTTGGACTGCAAGGAGATCCAACCAGTCCATTCTAAAGATCAGTCCTGGATGTTCTTTGGAAGAAATGATGCTAAAGCTGAAACTCCAGTACTTTGGCCACCTCATGCAAAGAGTTGACTCATTGGAAAAGATTCTGATGCTGGGAGGGATTGGGGGCAGGAGGAGAAAGGGACGACAGAGGATGAGATGGCTGGATGGTATCGCTGACTCGATGGACGTGAGTCTGAGTGAACTCCGGGAGTTGGTGATGGACAGGGAGGCCTGGCGTGCTGCGATTCATGGGGTCGCAAAGAGTCAGACACGACTGAGCGACTGAACTGAACTGAACTGAACTCCCAGGTGGCTCAGTGATAAAGAACTCCCCTGCCAACACAAGAGATGCAGGAGACATGGGTTCAATCCCTGTGTCGCAAAGATCCTCTAGAGGAGGAAATGGCAACCCACTCCAGTATGCTTGCCTGGGAAATCCCATGGACAGAGGAGCCTGGTGGGATACAGTTCCTAGAGTTGCAAAAGAGTCGGACAAGACTGAGCAACTGAGCACACACGTGTGCTAAGTATGCTGTTAGAAAGTTCTCTGATGTGTTCCCATGTTTAACCACATCACAGATGAGCTCTAGGGCATTTTCATCACCACTAAGACTTCTGTCACACCTCTGGAGACACCCACCTCCACACAAAGCCCCAGGAAAGCATGAATCTGCTTTATGTCACTATTAGATTGATCTTTTCTAGATTTTATGAACATAGGATCATATGGTATATACTCTTTTGTGCCTGGCTTCTTTCACTCAGAATGTTTTTGAGATTCATCTATACTGAAAGTCGTCTATACATATATATGCATGTATAAATTTGTGTGTATGTATGTGTATCACCAATCCATTCCTTTTTATTGCTGAGTAGTATTCCCCAGTGTGTATATACCTAAAATTCCATTTATCTGTTCACCAGTTGAAAGACATTTGGATTGTTTCCAGTTTGTGGCAATGATGAAGCAAGCTGCTATAAACATTATTGTATTCATCTTTGTATGGACATACGTTTTCAATGTCTGCTTTAATACCTAGGGGTGGAGTCCTTGGATTGTACACTAAGTCTGTGTTTACTGCACTGAGACTCTCCCAAATAATGTACCTTTCTACATTCTCACTGGTAATCTGTAAGATTTCCCATTACTTAGCAATCTTACCAGTGTTCTCTGAATTTTCTGTATTTTGAATTTCATCTATTTTAATGTGTATGCAGTGGTATCTTACTGTAGTTTTATTTTCCATTTCCCCTGTGACAAATGATATTGAGCCTCTTTTCACGTGCTGATTAGTCATTTATATATGTTCCTTTTTAACTGTTCAAATTCTTGTCCATTTAACTGAGTTACTTTTTTATTATTGATTTATAAGAGTTCTTTATAATTTTAAAGAGTTCTTTGTACTTTAGATATAAATTCTTTGTCAGGTGTATGTTTGTAAGTAGTTTTTTTTCTGGTCTGTGGCTTGATTTTAATTTTTTAGCTGTATTTTTCTGAAATCCATTTTATTATTTTTGTTTGTTTTGTGCTTTTGATATCCCATGTAAGAAACTGTTGCCTGCCTAAGGTTGTGAAGATTTTCTCTCTCTCTTTTTTTTTTCCCCCTAAAAGCTTTATAGTTTTAGCGTTAGGTTGAAGATCCATTTTGAATAATTTTCTGTTTGTTGAATTTTCTGAGGTTCATTGTATTTCATACAGACATCAAGTTGTACAAGAACTGTTTGATGAAAAAAGCTACTTTTTTCCTATATAATTACCCTGAAATGTTTGTTGCAAATTATTTCACCATATATTGACAATTTCTGGACTCTGAGTTCTGTTCATTGTGGTACATGTTTAGCTTTACTATAATACCACGCAATTATTATTATCGTTTTATAGTAAATCTTGAAATGAATGTGTAAATCCCCAAACTTTGCCATTTTTAAAAAAATTATTTTGGATAGTCTAAGTTTATTTCATTTCTGTACATTTTTAAATCGACTAGCCAATTAAATTATGCTCATAAAGGAAAATTACTCATCAGTATTAAATCCTTTATTTTTATCAACTAAAGTGATATATAAATAATACTCTTCAATATATATGTGGATCTGGGTATTTAGACACTGCCCAGATGTGCAGAAATGTAATGGTTTTACTTTCTAGAACATTCCTAAATTTTTAATAACTAAGTCCCAGTCCCAGTGAGAACAGAACTTGCTACTTGAACATTATCTGTTTCTGGTTTAGATTGTAGTCTTTCAAGGAAAAATACTTAGGATAAATATTTACTTTTTCAGGATTACTCCTCATTCTGTCTTTTCCTTCTCTTCTCTCCAGTGGTAATCAGCAAGTGTGGTGTAGGACAGGCTGGAAGGTTAGGAAGTTTGTTGGTATGACGTTATAAAGTAGGAGCCTGAACAAATTTAGTAGGAAGGGAAAGGAGACAATAAAAATGGGAGAAGATGCCAGGTTAGGGAGGTTGTGACACTCTCCCCACCCAGCCTGTCCTGCTGGCTCCAACATAAGGTTCATTGGGCTTGCCCTTTTAAAAATCCTTTTCTACATACTTATAATAAGTAAAAAAATGTGTTTACACCTCTTCTGTAACTTGATACTGTGAAATCTCAAACGGATGCTAATTTGTTCTAGCCGTAAAACTTTTTTAAGATTTCATCTATGTAATATACAATACATTAGTGGTAAAAAAAAAAAAAAAAAAACCCCACCAGTCAACGCAGTAGAGACTGGGTTCGATCTCTAAGTCAGGCAGGAAGATCCCCTGGTGGAGGGCATGGCAACCCACTCCAGTATTCTTGCCTGGAGAATCCCATGGACAAAGGAGCCTGGTGGGCTACAGTCCATGGGGCCACAAAGAGAAGACACGACTGAAGTGACTCAGCACACACGCGTTCACTCTTACTAGCAAACTGCAGAAAACTTAGGGAGTTAGCAGAGAGTCCAGTGCCCCCTTGTGGTGGTTTAGGAGATTACAGGCTGATGCTCTCCCGCGCACCCCCAGCATTTTCCTGGTTATAAAGTAGATTTTTCCTTTTTTCAAAACAAATACCTTATTTCCTTGAAAAGTAAATTTGCTTTTTAATGTTTGATTTAAATTTACTTTATGGGAGGCTGTAGTTGCTTCAGTTGTGTCTCTTTGTGACCCCATGAACTGTAGCCCACCAGGCTCCTCTGTCCATGGAATTTCCCAGGCAAGAATGCTGGAGTGGGTTGTCATTTCCTTCTCCAGGGGATCTTCCCCGTCCAGGGATGGAACTCACATCTCCTGCATTGGCAGGCGAGTTCTTTACCACTAGGACCTAGCTTTTAGTATATTTTAAATAACATGGTATGTAAATATAATGGGCCCCTTTCAAGTTAGATTTTTACTTTAAACAAGTTTTTACATGTACAAATTTTATTTTGTACTAATTCTGGATTGTACCTCTATAAGTCTCCACAGAGTATTTAATTTACACTGTTATCAATTTTAGGTCATTGCTAGATCTGTTTGCTGCAGTGTGATGGCATTTGCTCATTCTTTATGGAACTTTAAGGTCTCTGCAAAACACTGCATTTAAAACTCAACAAAGATATATTGACTTTGATTAAAGAAAAAAGGTTAAGAATAAAGAATATTAAGATCCTTGTATATAACCTATTGTATTATTCATTATCTCACATTAAAGTACAGAGGAAATGTTTTCATTTTAAACATAAAAAATTTATCTTCATAACTCTAAAAGATTAATAAAGAATGTTTAATTTAATTAAAAAGATAATATTAAATGTGCCTGATTAGGTTATGTGTGTAAGAGAGAGAGCTGATATGACATAATTAAATGAAGAAATTATGAAGATCAAATATTAAAAATGTAGATTCCTCAGCTGGAGGTTAATTCGTTGCTAACTATTGAAAATCGCTGGAACTTCCTCTTGGGGTATTAAGGGAGCCGAATACCTACCAGTTACCCGTGATAATCTCCTGGATGGTCCATAGAACAGACCATGCAAATTTTTGAACTACACTTAAACACTTTTCCTTTTTTCAAGAATCAATAATATAAAACTTATATTTCTTGGACATTTAACATATATTTTTCTTCAGCAGCAAGTAGAAGCAGAGTGTATCATCTCTAAAATATTTTTTCCTCAGTGAAATTTTAAAAACACTGGTTCAATTTTTTTAAAAAACATGTTGCTACTTAGGCAAGCAAAAACAGGGCAACCAGCAGTGGTCAGGCTTTTCAACAGTGTGGACTTGAAATTTCCATTGTTGTTCAATATCTTTTGATATTCTGCAGACTTCTTCATTACACCATTAGCATGGTAGTCTTCAGAACTGAATTCCTATCAGTTATATTGTTAACCAAAGCCAAAACAGTTATGTGAGGAATTGTGGGACTCCAGGGAAGCTTTCTAAGTCAAAACTATTGGTCTAAAGGTAACACTCATCTGCTACTAAACTGAGAAATTTTCTTTTAAAAAATGATTTCTTATTTTATATGTATTTCTTCTAGTAACTGCTTAAGAGTTCATTAGTACTTTCAATTAGGTTATCTATGTGTGTGTAAAAATGAACTAGTATGAAGTCTGTTTTAGAATACAGTAACCCCCACTCCAGTACTCTCGCCTGGAAAATCCCATGGACAGAGGAGCCTGGTAGGCTGCAGTCCATGGGGTTGCTAAGAGTCGGACACGACTGAGCCACTTCACTTTCACTTTTCACTTTCATGCATTGGAGAAGGAAATGGCAACCCACTCCAGTGTTCTTGCCTGGAGAATCAATGGGACGGGGGAGCCTGGTGGGCTGATGTCTATGGGGTCGCACAGAGTCAGACACGACTGAAGTGACTTAGCAGCAGCAAGTCCCCTACATACAAATGCATTTCCTTCTGAGAGTGTATTCATAAGTCCAATTTGTTAAGTCCAGCAAAGTTAGCCTAGGTACCCAGCTAACATAATTGTCTATATAGTACTGTACTGTAATAGGTTTATAATACTTTTCACACAAATAATATGCAGATAAAAAACAAACATAGAAAGTAAAGAAACATTTTTAATCTTACAGTACCATACCTTGAAAAGTGCAGGAGTACAGTGCAACAGCTGGCATACAGGGGTCTGTTTGCATCTTTTTGCATCTTTAAAAGCTCACATGTAGGGGACTTATGGTATTGAAAAGTAATGGAAACACAAAATGCTTTTGTTCTGAATATAACTCATTCTGGTTATTTATTTTATGTTCAGGACCTGGCCTTTCATTATCAAAAGCCCTAAGCAGTATCGAAACCTTTCTTTCATGGATGCAATGAACAAGTTTAAATGGACTAAAAAGGAAGGTCTTGCCTTCAATAAGCTTGTCCTTAGCCTGCCGGTCAACGTGAGATGTTCTAAGACAGACAATGCAGAGTGGTCGGTAAGTCCCACTTTGTTTTAATCTTCAGGGAAAACAGATACTGCATCTTACCTGAATCCACAACAGATAACATGAAAGGAAGGAACAGACAGATATCCACAAATTCAGTTGTCTTTTGATAAGTCTGAGAATTTTTCAGTGATTACGTAGATGCCCCAAAACTCCTGATCCCACTTCCTTCAAAGAAGGAAGTTTATTGTAAAACTAAAGTTGGGATGAAAAAGGAATAAGGTGGGATGAAAGCTTCAAAATGAAATCCAACAGAGCATGTTTTATCTCTTCTTTCTCAAAGGTGTGTCTGACCCTTTCTCCACGTTCCTGGGAATCCCTAGGATTCTGACTGCCTGGTGGACAACTTCAGCATCCGTTCCCCCTCTCCCACCCTTTTAACCCCTGCAGAAGTGCAGGGGCTGAGCAAGCTTGGCCGCAGTCCTGCTCTTCAATCACACACTCAGTGGCTTTGTTTCTGCTCTTTGCTTTTCAGATTCAAGGCATGACAGCATTACCTCCAGATATAGAAAGACCGTATCAAGCAGAGCCCTTGGTGTGCGGAGCTTCTTCCACTTCCCTGCGTGGAAATGTCTGTCTCGAGCTGCTCCTGAGCTTCGTGGTCCTGGGCAGCTCACTCAGCACCAGGAGCTTGTGGCCGTAACTCTGTCCTGCTCGGAGACCATGGTTTTCCGTGATCTGAGCCTGACATTTCACGTGCTGGTTAAGGACATTTATGGGGTGTGAAGGATGAGGGTGAAGACCTTGGAGACTTCCTTTCACAGGTTCCCTTCCTCCTGTCCCCTCTTCCTTCCCAGGCTTCCTGAGAGATGTCCATCAGGTTCTCATCTTTTCCTCAGAAATATCTGGTAACATGTATGAATCGTTCAGTAAAGCAAAATTGACCTTACGTAACCTCTTTAAAAAATTGGACAAAGTCAAGTAGAAGTAAGACTTTTTTATCTCCTGTATTTCATTTTATTGAAATACTTGTTGCTATTTTACTTTTTAAAAATTTTGATTTGATTTCTATATTCCTCTTTTAAATGTTTTCATCTTAAAGGTGTAAATGGAGGTACTCTCCATTCCAGTGTTCTTCCTCTTCACTGCTCTTTGGTGTGATTTCCGCAATGGAACAGTGGTTCCTCCTACTTTCTTGTAATATCCGGTTCTGTCCTTTTCTGTGAATTATCCATGGGCCCCTGACCTCAACACTTTCTGATGGTGCCCATTCTAGTCTGCTCATTCACTTGAGCCTGAGTCCAAACTACCCTGAACCCATCTTTTTTTCCCCCTTCCTTGCTCAGCACTGGCCAGGTGAGTTTTTCCTTTGAGCTCTGTCACTATCCAAAAAGAAAGAGGCTATAGAAAACACAGCCATGGTACATCACTGATTGTAGGCTGAGGAGGAAACGTAGCTGGCTGCAAACTCAGTGCTGTGAGGGGTCTTTTGTGAAGGTCCAGGACAAAGGCCAGAGGGTGTGAACCAGCTGAGGAGGATGTGAGGTCCTCTCTGACCATGTTGGGTATCACACGTGTTGCATACTGGCTCGATTTGAGTCACAGTTGCTATTGTAGATTTATTTTTATATTAGTTAATGAACTAACTTTCCAGAATAAAACTGTCACCAGTCCTGTCACCTTTTTTTGTTCTTTTGGTATAGATCAGCCAAATCTTGTCTTGTGTCTTTTGCTCATTGTCTTAAGCTAAGTTTGTTTGATCATATTAATAAACTAAATGAAATTAAATTTTTGTGTGATATCTTGTATACTCCTTGAGAGAAGCAAATGGTTCAATACTGCCCGATTTGCCAGTCACATCAATTAAGAGTGTTGTATTTTTCCATTTCATTTTAAAGCCGTTTCTCCCCAGCAAACAATGTCTTAAACACAAACTATGCATGTGTGTGTGTTTAGTTGTTCAGTATGTGTGACTCTTTGCACCCTACGGACTTAGCCTGTCAGGCGTCTTTGTCCATGGGATTTTTCAGGCAAGAATACTGGAGTGGGTTGCTATTTCCTCCAGGGAATCTTCCCTGTGCAGGGATCAAACCCATGTCTCCTGCATTGCAGGTGGGATCTTTACCACTGAGCCATCTGGGAAGTCCCAACACAGACTATATTGTTTTTTAAATAAATATTGTCTTTTGGAGTTTTTCCTTCTTGATTCTTTGAATTTGTCCACTTAATGGAATGTTTGTAATACTTATGAGGAGTATTTTACTGTTAAGTTTAATTCTTTTTCATAAGTGCTATATCAGATTCTATGGTTTTCCATCCAAATATTTATATAATATGACCATCCCAAACACTCCGTATTTGAAATTTCATGTTTATTTTTAGTTCAGAATTTCTGAATCTGAGATGTCAAAGAAAAATGATTTCCTTTGGAAATTGTGTAATATTTCATTTGTTTTCATTGTTCTTGGTAAGGAAGCTGAACATACTGGCTAGAAAAGGATACACAACTTTTGGAAACTCAAATTTTTGGAGCCAGGGGAAATCTATTTTTCCAGTCAGTGTTGCTAAGAATAAAGCAGGTATTCCTCTCATAGGAATCCTCATGAATGAATATATATATATATATATATATATATATATAATATATATATATAATTTTGAAGCACTGACTCTTTGAAAATTAGGATAGGTTATCTGTTGTATTCAAATCCAGTATAGTAAGGTGGTATTTTATAAGCAGAAAGTGGTCAATTGAATAGACTCATGGCAGCATCCCTTATCCCTTGGGCCAGAGGAGTGTTCCATGGAAAATATGAAGAGCTATGGAAAATTGCTACAAATTTTAAAAGGCTTACTGTTGCACTTCTCAGTCTTGAATATATGACTGTGTATTGGAAAGTTCAAGTTATGTAGTGTGAAACATTTCCCAAACTCATTGACCACTTGACCATGTTGTCTTGGACCGACGTTCCTCAAGGAATAAGCTTTGGGACATGTACTTTTCCCAGCAGAGCATGTCCAGGTTTATGCAACAATTTTTCTAAGAATTTCAAGCTGTTCATGGTGAACTGCAAAGCATAGCCCAACAAACATGGGCCTTCCGCTTGTGTTCACTAGTCTGTTCCTAATTTGCTGTTCTATTTTGCCAACACACTATTTTTTATTAACCTAGAGTTAGTACAATTTACAGAGAAATAGAAAAGGAAATTTACATTTTTAAAAGTGAAAAATTCACTAAACTGAATTATGTGGCACGAATGAAATATTTGAGAAGTATTGACAAATAAGGCTATATATTTTTGAGAAGTTTTAGACCTATGCTGCTGCTGTTGCTAAGTCGCTTCAGTCGTGTCCAACTCTGTGACCCCATGGACTGCAGCCTACCAGGCTCCTCAGCCCATGGGATTTTCCAGGCAAGAGTACTGGAGTGGGTTGCCATTGCCTTCAAGATGGGATTGATGTAATGCAAAAAATTTTTTTTGAAAATTGGGAGGAGTTATTCCATATTGCAAATATAGAATGCAAGTCTGATTTGAACCAATTTCTCTCTTAGTGTTTTAAAATAAGCCCATTAAATATTGACAACCAAAATAATTCCATATATTTGTACAGTGCTTTGAAATTTGCAAACTGCTTTCATGATATTTCTCAGTGTTTAAAACTGCTTTTCAAGTTGAGTACTTGTATGCAGAAAAGCTAACAGATAGCATACTGTACTGCAGTAATCATTGGAGACCTAAGTTTCAATCACTTTACAAACTACACATGTATAAATTAAATCTAATTACTTGCACTTAGTAAGCTTTGTTTTCCTACTGGTAAAGTAGGAATAATAGATTCTAACCTTATGAAGTTGCTTGTGGATTAAATGTGACAATCAAGAAATAGCATCTGGCATAATGAACTGTCAATGTTAGTTTTCTTCCTCCCTTTGCAAAATCTCCAGTTTAAGGTAAACAGTATCTGATAACAAATGCAGATTTTTCTCTTCTCCTTACAGACATAATCAGCTGAAATTTGACTTTAACCACTTTTACTAAGTGAATGACACTTGTCAAATGAATAGTAGGTCTGAGTGAATTTGGCAGTCGTGAGTTCATGCTCAGTTGCTAAGTCGTGTCAGACTCTTTGCGACCCCATGGACTGTACCCGCCAGGCTCCTCTGTCCATGGAATTTCCCAGGCAAGAATACTGGAGTATGTTGCTATTTCCTTCTCCAGGGGATCTTCCTGACCCCGGGATCAAACCCACGTCTCTTGCATTAGCAGATAGATGGGTTATTTACTACTAAACCACCAAAGAAGCCTGAATTTGGTAATCACTCCCTCAAAATTTTTTTATTGACTGCCTGCTTGTTAGGTTTTATGTTTCTGAAGAGCAAAAATACTATGTTTTGATCTTTTATTTCTGAAAATAATGTGTTCTCATTGAAACTAATGATATTTCAGAGTTCAAATGCACTGTTTCTTGTCTTTTATGTGGTTAGTTTTTAAGGTGAATAGCTTTAAAATTCTACACTATTTTTTATTGCTTCATGAAAATTTTTCTTCCATATTTGATGACAGCAACTTCACTTAATCTTGAGAAATTACTTTATAATTTGTCTTTTCTTATCAAGATATTTCAGGAAAAATATGTTCTTCCAAATAATTCTACTAAATATAATATTCTGTTAACCAAAATTAAGGAAAAGATAGGGGAAATAAGAATGGGGTGGGAGAGGTATCCATAGTAACGAGAAAAGTGTTTCTATTCACCACTAGAGGGCGCTCTGTGCATCTGTTTGTCAATCCTGTCCGCTCTGGAGCAGGTTTAAAAGTGCTGCTGCTGCTGCTGCCAAGTCGCTTCAGTCGTGTCCAACTCTGTGCGACCCCATACACGGCAGCCCACCAGGCTCCGTCCCTGGGATTCTTCAGGCAAGAACACTGGAGTGGGTTACCATTTCCTTCTCCAATGCATGAAAGTGAAAAGTGAAAGTGAAGTCGCTCAGTCGTGTCCGACCCTCAGCGACCCCATGAACTGCAGCCTACCAGGCTCCTCTGTCCATGGGATTTTCCTCCAACAACCTGATCTGAGCCTTCACATCTTGGATTCTACTTCCTTCCGTACTACTTTTGTTTTTGTTCATTCTAAACTCAGTTACCTGAAATTTAAACTTTCTTTTTGTGAGTTTAGCTCTGGGATCAATCTTAAGTTTTTTAACCTCTTACTGTAATAATTCTAAGCCTCTTTCTAAAACTTCCAAACTGTCATTTTACTGTAGCTTGTGTTATTTTATACTTCACCTTCTATTTGGGGTTTACTTTGATCTTAAATGTCTGTTCTCTCACTGTTTGGTTTTAATTTTTTAAATTGAATTGTTGTTCAGTCGTTAAGTTGTGTCCAACTCTTTGTGATCCCATGGACCGTAGCACACCAGGCTTCCCTGTCCTTTACTCTGTCCTGGAGTTTAGTCAAACTCATGTGCATCAAGTCGATGATGCCATCCAACCATCTCATCCTTTGTTGCCTCTTTCTCCACCTGCCTTCAGTCTTTCCCAGCGTCAGGGTCTTTTCCAATGAGTAAGCTCTTTGCATCAGGTGGCCAAAGTACCCAAGCTTCAGCTTCAGCCTCAGTCCTTCCAATGAGTATTAAGGATTGATTTCCTTTAGGATTGACTGGTTTGGTCTCCTTGCAGTCAAAGGGACTCTCAAGAGTCTTCTCCAACACCACAGTTCAGAAGAATCAGTTCTTAACAGTGCTCAGCCTTGTTTATGGTCCAACTCTCACATCCATACATGACTACTGGAAAAACCATAGCTCTGACTATATGGACCTTTGTTGGCAAAGTGATGTCTCTGCTTTTTAATATGCTGTCTAGGCTTGTCATAGTTTTTCTTCCAAGTAGCAATTGTATTTTAATTTCATGGTGGCAGTTACCATCCACAGTGATTTTGAAGCCCGAGAAAATTGAGTTAAATACTCAGTTTCAATTATGATCTAACCATTTCAATCACTGCTGCTCAATTTCTTAATTAAGTCCATTGGGCTGGAAAAGGTCAGTTTTCATTCTAATCCCAAAGAAAGGCAATGCCAAAGAATGCTCAAACTACCGCACAATTGCATTCATCTCACATGCTAGTAAAGTAACGCTCAAAATTCTCCAAGCCAGGCTTCGGCAATATGTGAACCGTGAACTTCCAGATGTTCAAGCTGGCTTTAGAAAAGGCAGAGGAACCAGAGATCAAATTGCCAACATCCGCTGGATCATGGAAAAAGCAAGAGAGTTCCAGAAAAACATCTATTTCTGCTTTATTGACTATGCCAAAGCCTTTGCCTGTGTGGATCACAATAAACTGTGGAAAATTCTGAAAGAGATGGGAATACCAGACCACCTGACCTGCCTCTTGAGAAACCTATATGCAGGTCAGGAAGCAACAGTTAGAACTGGACATGGACAACAGACTGGTTCCAAATAGGAAAAGGAGTACGTCAAGGCTGTGTATCGTCACCCTGCTTATTTAACTTCTATGCAGAGTACATCAAGAGAAATGCTGGGCTGGATGAAGCACAAGCTGGAATCAAGATTGCCAGGAGAAATATCAATAACCTCAGATATGCAGATGACACCATCCTTATGGCAGAAAGTGAAGAGGAACTAAAGAGCCTCTTGATGAAAGTGAAAGAGGAGAGTGAAAAAGTTGGCTTAAAGCTCAACATTCAGAAAACGAAGATCATGGCATCCTGTCCCATCACTTCATGGGAAATAGATGGGCAAAGAGTGGAAACAGTGTCAGACTTTATTTTGGGGGGCTCCAAAATCACTGCAGATGGTGACTGCAGCCATGAAATTAAAAGACTTACTCCTTGGAAGGAAAGTTATGACCAACCTAGATAGCACCAACAAAGGTCCATCTAGTCAAGGCTATGGTTTTTCCTGTGGTCATGTATGAATGTGAGAGTTGGACAGTGAAGAAAGCTGAGTGCTGAAGAATTGATGCTTTTGAAGTGTGGTGTTGGAGAAGACTCTTGAGAGTCCCTTGGACTGCAAGGAGATCCAACCAGTCCATTGTGAAGGAGATCAGCCCTGGGATTTCTTTGGAAGGAATGATGCTAAAGCTGAAACTCCAGTACTTTGGCCACCTCATGCGAAGAGTTGACTCATTGGAAAAGACTCTGATGCTGGGAAGGATTGGGGGCAGGAGGAGAAGGGGACAACAGAGGATGAGATGGCTGGATGGCATCACTGACTCGATGGGCGTGAATTTGAGTGAAATCCGGGAGTTGGTGATGGACAGGGGGGCCTGGTGTGCTGCGATTCATGGGGTCGCAAAGAGTCGGACACGACTGAGCGACTTAACTGAACTGAACTTAACTGAAGTCCATTAGTCCTCTATTAATATATGTGTGTGGTGTGTGTGTGGTGTGTGTGTGTGTGTGTGTGTGTGTATCTACTTCTTTAATAACAGTTTGATGTCTTTAAGTGGCACTGTGAGCAGTAATGAGAATGCAATTTGTAAATAAGGGAAGTGGAGAATTTTTGCCTGGAAACTCTTGCCTCTACATCACTGGCTTCTTGTAAAGGATTTCCCAAGACAGATGAGGATAAGTCTTTGGCATTTGAAGTCATTTGTTAATCTCCCTAGGGTCATAAACCCTATTGCTCAGACAGCATACTGGATTTGCAAGAATGATGGTGCTTTTCACAGACCATTTAGTGCTTGTATGAAGTACTCTGTTCTTTAAAACTCCATAGTCCCCAAATTATAAAAGCACAGGATTTGGAGTAAACTACGACAAGTTCATTCCCCCAGCCAGGAGCTGTATATGGGCAGTGCACTTGGAAAAGTAAGCAAATATGGTAACTAATCCTACTCATGGGGTTGCCCATTTTCTTTAGTCACTTTTGTGACTGCTAATGAGCTGGAAAATTTTTCTGTTTTTTTATTCTAAATTTTTACATTTTTTTAGTAATAGAGATTCCTATAGTCTGTCCTTTGCATTATTGAGATGTGGTTGTACATATGAACTCTGTAAGAAATCCGAGTGCAGACATTCAGTTCAGTTCAGTCGCTCAGTCGAGTCCAACTCTTTTCAATCCCATGAGCTGAAGCATGCCAGGCCTCCCTGTCCAATACCAACTCCCGGAGCCTACTCAAACTCATGTCCATTGAGTCGGTGATGTCATCCAACCATCTCATCCTCTGTCAGCCCCTTCTCCTCTTGCCCTCAATCTTTCCCAGCATCAGGGTCTTTTCAAATGAGTCAGCCCTTTGCATAATGTGGCCAAAATATTGGAGTTTCAGCTTCAACATCAGACCTTCCAATGAACACCTAGGACTGATTTCCTTTAGGATGGACTGGTTGGATCTCCTTACAGTACAAGGGACTCTTAAGAGTCTTCTCCAACACTACAGTTTAAAAGCATCAATTCGTCTGTGCTCAGCTTTCTTTATAGTCCAACTCTCACATCCAGACATGACTACTGGAAAAACCATAGCCTTGACTAGACGGACCTTTGTTAGCAAAGTAATGTCTCTGCTTTTGAATATGCTGTCTAGATTGGTCATAACTTTCCTTCCAAGGAGTAAGTGTCTTTTAATTTCATGGCTGCAATCACCATCTGCAGTGATTTTGGAGCCCCCCAAAATAAAGTCTGACACTGTTTCCACTGTTTCCCCATCTATTTCCCATGAAGTGATGGGACAGGATGCCATGATCTTCGTTTTCTGAATGTTGAGCTTTAAGCCAACTTTTTCACTCTCCTCTTTCACTTTCATCAAGAGGCTCTTTAGTTCCTCTTCACTTTCTGCCATAAGGATGGTGTCATCTGCATATCTGAGGTTATTGATATTTCTCCTGGCAATCTTGATTCCAGCTTGTGCTTCATCCAGCCCAGCGTTTCTCATGATGTACTCTGCATAGAAGTTAAATAAGCAGGGTGACAATATACAGCCTTGATGTACTCCTTTTCCTATTTGGAACCAGTCTGTTGTTCCATGTCCAGTTCTAACTGTTGCTTCCTGACCTGCATATAGGTTTCTCAAGAGGCAGGTCAGGTGGTCTGGTATTCCCATCTCTTTCAGAATTTTCCACAGTTTATTGTGATCCACACAGGCAAAGGCTTTGGCATAGTCAATAAAGCAGAAATAGATGTTTTTCTGGAACTCTCTTGCTTTTTCCATGATCCAGCGGATGTTGGCAATTTGATCTCTGGTTCCTCTGCCTTTTCTAAAGCCAGCTTGAACATCTGGAAGTTCACGGTTCACATATTGCTGAAGCCTGGCTTGGAGAATTTTGAACATTACTTTACTATCATATGCTGCTGCTGCTGCTGCTGCTAAGTCTCTTCAGTCGTGTCCGACTCTGTGTGACCTCATAGATGGCAGCCCACCAGGCTCCCCCATCCCTGGGATTCTCCAGGCAAGAATACTGGAGTGGGTTGCCCATTTCCTTCTCCAATGCATGAAAGTGAAAGTGAAGTCGTTCAGTTGTGTCCGACTCTTAGCGACCCCATGGACTGCAGCCTACCAGGCTCCTCCATCCATGGGATTTTCCAGGCAAGAGTACTAAAGTGGGGTGCCGTTGCTTTCTCTGACTATCATGTGAGATGAGTGTAATTATGTGGCAGTTTGAGCATTCTTTGGCATTGCCTTTCTTTGGGATTAGAATGAAAACTGACCTTTTCCAGTCCTGTGGCCACTGCTGAGTTTTCCAAATTTGCTGACATATTGAGTGCAGCACTTTCACAGCATCAACTTTTAGGATTTGAAATAGCTCAATTGGAATTCCATCACATCCACTCGCTTTGTTTGCAGTGATGCTTCCTAAGGCCCACTTGACTTCACATTCCAGGATGTCTGGCTCTAGGTGAGTGATCACAGCATCGTGATTATTTGAGTTGTGAAGATCTTTTTTTGTACAGTTCTGTGTATTCTTGCCACCTCTTCTTAATATCTTCTGCTTCTGTCAGGTCCCTACCATTTCTGTCCTTTATTGAGCCCATCTTTGCATGAAACGTTCCCTTGGTATCTCTAATTTTCTTGAAGAGATGTCTAGTCTCCCATTCTGTTGTTTTCCTCTATTTCTTTGCATTGATTGCTGAGAAAGGCTTTCTTATCTCTCCTTGACTTTAAACAATTTAAATTGTTTGTCCATCCTTCACCCTTGAGCCAGACACACTGCTACAGACATGAACTACACTGGCGAACAAGAAAGCTCAAGTTCAAATCTCAGGAGAAAAGCGGATTGTAGGCATGGCTTTAAGCAAATCTTTTTAATTTTTTTCTTTGCATAGCTAATACAGCATTGATTCTGACAGCTATAGGACATAGTATTTTTTCCTCTATACTTTAGTTTTACTTATCCTAATGTTTGACCTATATATTTTTTACAATTAAGTATTATATTTGCCTTCAGTAGTGATATTTTTAGGACTATTAACTTATTTTCTGTATTATCTACAGATGAATTTAAGTTCAACAGTTTAAAAGAGCTTCTTATTAGCAAGATATGCCTGCATTGGTTTTCATATTATTTGAATAATCCATTCAACTTTATAAATTATACTTGTGAGCACTCTCTTTACAAGAGTAAGGGGGGTAGAATGAGTGGGCAGAGATCCCTCAGAAGAGGAGCACTTGAGCTATATCCTGTGGCTAGTATTGCATATCTACAGAAAAACACTTTTACTTGGAATTATTACAGAACACTAAGTCTCTGGGTCATAGCAGCTTTTAGTAATTATTCTGATGTGTAGACTTGACATTAAATCTTCACTTTACTTCATTACAACGAACATAAGATTGATTTAAAGTTGACCTAAGTTCGGTGAAGGAGCTAGAATAAAATATTAAATTTTCTAAAATTCTCTTAAAGTAATTTTAAAATGCATGTCCATTAGACTGCCTAATGTGATTTAACTGAAAAGTTTTCATCATTTTCCTTTGTAACCCCTATAAGGTTTAGTATAGTGAGCTGCCTATAGTAATATATTTAAAGAATTCTGAAATATTTAATTTTTGAGTATCTCTAATTATACTTTTAAAGTTTTTTTTTAATAGGTTGCTAATTCCCAATAGGCTAAATATATTTAGTATTTAAAACTTCAAAAATTTTGAGTTTGTTTTGTACCAAAAGTGAGTAAAGAATGTAATGTAAGACTAAGTAAATAAAACTTTCTCATATAAAGTTCTTTTATGGGATATCTTATTGTCTGGAAAATCCCATGGATGGAGGAGCCTGGTAGGCTGCAGTCCATGGGGTCGCTAAGAGTCTGACACGAGTGAGCGACTTCACTTTCACTTTTCACTTTCATGCACTGGAGAAGGAAATGGCAACCCACTCCAGTGTTCTTGCCTGGAGAATCCCAGGGACAGAGGAGCCTGGTGGGCTGCCGTCTCTGGGGTCGCCCAGAGCCGGACATGACTGAAGCGACTTAGCAGCAGCAGCAGCATTGTAGGCAGAAAAACACAGTAGCCAGAACTATGAGGCCATCTTCAGGGCGTGTCTTGTAGGAGAGTCTTGCTTTGTATATAGGCAACAGGATAACCATAATGTGATCTGACTTCATGAATTCAGATACTTATAGAATGAATAGAAAAACTCTGCCTAAAATCTAAAATCTCAAAAAAATCTCTAAAATACCTAAAAATCTCAAAAACAGAACATTATTATTTGATCATTGGAAAGCCAATACATTAAATTATTATTCCTTCCTAAGAGAGAAGGATTTAATGCAATTTGATAGAGGTGAGAGGGTTGGAGGAGATGAACTGGGTGGAGTATTCAGCTTAAAGAATGAACAAGACTACCTTCCCAACTACACATGTGCAGAAAGGCTCCTTGGGGGTCAAAAAGGGAGGGGGTGCCACCCTATAGTGGATGACGTCAATCTACCCATAAGCCTCCTCCCTTGAATCCATCTTGGCTAGGAGATGCATGTGCACACATTGGAGGACCATGAGAGAACCCAGAGTTGGATTCAGAGCCAGACGAAGCAAGATGATTGGCCAGAGGAAACCCAGAAAAACTGCCGCATAGAGGTGATTCAAATACCATGAGGGCTTGACTCCTTCTGAGTCCACCAGTGTGTGTCTATTTACATGTACTCTTCAGTGACACAAACGTGTACAGCTGCATAAGCTTCACAGAGCTTCACGGAGCTTATGAATTCCATGAAGATGATAAATTATAACTGTCTTGATTATTGTTGTCTCATTTGTTTCTAACATACTACCAGGTACAGAGAAAACATTCAATAAACATTTTTAGAATAATGGCATTCTTTCATAAATCATCAGATGAAAAGTCAAGTTGCTTCTAAGACCAATCTCGTCTAACATCTCTGTTGTATTTAACACAATGATCTCCCTCTGTCTTCTTCATACTCCCCAATACTCCCCTCCCCATCAGCCCTCCTCCCCCATGCCCTTGGTTATGCATTACAATTCTTCCTTTGTTCTTTTCTGGACTTTTATCTTTTCTTAAATCCTACACAGTCCTTGGATTGAGACAGAATCCATAACTATTGTAGCCAAGTAGATAATAAAAATAAGAATTGTATCTGATGATCAGAGGAAAACTTGGAATGAAGAAGTCTCTGTTCAAATTGGGGAACACAAGACTCAACTAAAAGTTTTACTTTTTTTTTTTTTTAAGTAGACCTTACAAAATGTATTTATGGGATTTAGTACCTTCCAGGCTAAATGTTGGTGCTCATTAGGGTTCTGTCTTTTCTGGGGTTCACTAATTATTTATGTCATGATAATTCCTGGCCTTAAACATATGGGACTAGATATAGAACATAAGTATAATTATATGCATATATAATTATATTGTACAGTTATATATAAGAGCTATTATATATAGATACAATGATTATGGGATTTTCCCATGGACAGAGGAACCTGGCAGGCTATAGTTCTTGGGATCTCAAAAGAGTCAGACATGACTTAGCAACTGAACAACAACACAATGATTATATAAAATATATATTATGGCATATATAATTATATGTTTCAAAATTCAGATTTATTATATATCAAGTAGAAGTCCTCTTGCTCTGAAAGTCTGTGAAAGTCCCTCAGTCATGTCCGACTCTGCACCCTATGGACTATATACACTCCATGGAATTCTCCATGCCAAAATACCGGTATGGGTAGCCATTCCCTTCTCCAGGGTATCTTCCCAACCCAGGGGTCGAACCCAGGTCTCCTACATTGCAGGTGGATTCTTTACCAGCTGAGCCAAGTTCTTATCTATTTCCCTTGTTGTGAATTAGCAACACACTTCTCTCACTCACCTAAAGTGGAATTCAAGTTCGTCATCAATTTCAGCCATTCCTTCAGTCCTCACAATCTATTCATCCCTATGTCTTATAGATCCTTGAATGCACCCCCTTCTCTTTTGAATGCATAAAGCATTCATGAACTCTCACTGTTACGAATTTAACTCAAGTTCTTGTCTCTCATTGGATCTTTTTGCCATAGTTTTCTTGTCAGTGACTCCAAAACCTAAATGTGTATCAGAACCACCCATGCAATTTTGTAAAAATAAAGATCCCCAGTCCCAGTCACAAGTCATACCTATTGAAGCATAATCTCAGTGATACACCTAGAACACTCACAATTTTTTCCTTAGATCAGTGCAGGGGCTTCTTAAAAATGCTCATCAATACTCTTACTGTTTTATCGTATCAGTCTATTGTTGCTGTTGTACAGTTGCTAAAGTACAGTTGCTAAAATGTGTCTGACTCTTTGCGACCCCATGGACTGCGCATGCCAGGCTCCTCTTTCCTTCATACCTCCCAGACTGTGCTGAAAGTCATGTCCATTGAGTCGATGATGCTATCTGTCTCATCCTCTGCCACCCCCTTCTCTTTTCCCTTCAATCTTTCCCAGTATAAGGGCCTTTCCCAGCATAGAGTCTTTTCCAATGAGTCTGCTCTTGGCATCAAGTGGCCAAAGTTCTGGAGTTTCAGCTTCAGCATCAGTCCTTCCAATGAATAGTCAGGGTTGATTTCCTTTAAGATTGCCTGATTTGATCTCCTTGCTGTCCAAAGGATTCTCAAGAGTCTTCTCCAGCACCACAGTTCAGAAGGATCAATTCTTTGGCATTCTGCCTTCTTTATGGTCCAACTCTTACATTCATACATGACTTCTGGAAAAATCATAGCTTTGACTATGGATCTTTGTCAGCAAAGTGATGTCTCTGCTTTTTAATATGCTGTTTAGGTTAGCCATAGCTTTCCTTTCAAGGAGCAAGCATCTTTTAATTGCATGACACCAGTCACCATCTGCTGTGATTTTGGAGCCCAAGAAAATAAAATCTGTCACTGTTTCTACTTTTCCCCCTTCTATTTGCCACGAAATGATGGGACCAGATGCCATGATCTTACTTTTTTTGTATCTTGAGTTTCAAGCCAGTTTTTTCACTCTCCTCTTTCACTTTCATTAAGAGGCTCTTTAGTTCTTCACTTTCTGCCATTAGAGGGTATAATCTGTGTATCTGAGATCGTTGATATTTTTCTCAGCAATCTTGATACCAGCTTGAGCTTCATCCAGCCTGGTATTTTGCATGATGTACTCTGCATATAAGTTAAAAGCACAATGACAATACACAGCCTTGACATACTCCTTTCCCAATTTGGAACCAGTCTGTTGTTCCATGTAAGGTTCTAACTGTTGCTTCTTGACCCGCATATAGGCTTCTCATGAGGCAGGTAAGGTGGTCTGGTACTCCCATCTCTAAAAATTTTTCTATAGTTTGTTGTGATCCACACAGTCAAAAGCTTTATATTAGTCAATGAAGCAGAAGTAGATGTTTTTCTGGAATCTCCTTGTATTCTCCATGATCCAGTGAATGTTGGCAATTTGATCTCTGGTTCCTCTGTCTTTTCTAAACTCAGCTTGTACATCTGGATGTTCTCAGTTCACATACTACTGAAGCCTAGCTTGAAGGATTTTGAGCATAACCTTGCTAGCATATGAAATGAGTGCAATTGTGTGGTAGTTTGAACATTCTTTGGCATTGCCTTTCTTTGGGATTGGAATAAAAACTGACCTTTTTCCAGTCGAGTGGCCACTGCTGAGTTTTCCAAATTTGCTGGAATATTGAGTGCAGCACTTTCACAGCACCATCTTTTAGGATTTTAAATAGCACAGCTGGATTTCCAGTGCCTCCATTAGCTTTGCTGGTAGTGATGCTTCCTAAGGCCCACTTCATCTTCCACTCCAGGATGTCCAGGTCTAGGAGTGATCACACCATCATGGTTATCTGGGTCATAAAGACTTTTTTTGTATAGTTCTTCTGTGTATTCTTGCCACCTCTTCTTAATCACTTCTCTTTCTGTTAGGTCCTTACCATTTTTGTCCTTTATCGTGTCCATCCTTGCATGAAATGTTCCCTTGGTATCTCTAATTTCCTTGAAGAGATCTCTAGCCTTTCCCATTCTATTGTTTTCCTCTATTTCTTTGCATCAGTCATTTAAAATGGCCTTCTTATCTCTCTTTGCTATTTTCTGGAACTCTGTATTCGGTTGGGTATATCTTTCACTTTCTCTCTTGCCTTTCACTTCTCTTCTTTGCTCAGCTATTTGTAAAGCCTCCTCAGACAACCACTTTGCCTTCTTGCATTTCTTTTTTCTTTGGGATGGTTTTGGTCACTGCCTCCTGTACCATGTTTTAAACCTTTGTCCATAGTTCTTCAGGCACTCTTTCTACCAGATTTAATCCCTTTAATCTATTTATCACCTTCACTGTATAATCATAAGGGATTTGATTTAGGTCATACTTGTTTGGCTTAGTGGCTTTCCATACTTTTTCAATTTAAGCCTGAATTTTGCAATAAGGAGCTCATAATCTGAGCCACAGTCATCTCCTGGTCTTGTTTTTGCTGACTGTATAGAGCTTCTCCATCATTGGCTGCAAAGAACATAATCAGCCTGATTTCAGTATTGACCATCTGGTGATGTCCATGTGTAGAGTCATCTCTTGGGTTGTTGGGAAAATGTGTTTGTTATGACCAGCGTGCTCTCTTGACAAAACTCTGTTAGCCTTTGCCCTGCTTCATTTTGTACTCCAAGACCAAACTTGCCTGTTATTCCAAATATCTGTTGACTTCCTACTTTTGCATTCCAATCCTCTATGATGAAAAGGACGTCTTTTATTGTGTTAGTTCTGGAAGGTGCTGTAGGTCTTCATAGAACTGGTCAATTTCAGCTTCTTCAGCATCAGTGATTGGGGCATAGGCTTGGATTACTGTGGCATTGAATGGTTTACCTTGGAAACGAACTGAGATTATTCTGTCATTTTTGAGATTTCACCCAAGTACTGCATTTCAGACTCTTTTGTTGACTATGAGGGCTACTCCATTTCTTATATGGAATTCTTGCCCATGATAGTAGTATAATGGTCATTTGATTTAAATTTGCCCATTCCTGTCCATTTTAGTTCACTAGTTCCTAAGATGTCAGTGTTCACTCTTGCCATCTCCTGCTTGACCACATCCAATTTACCTTGAGTCATGTACCTGACATTCCAAGTTCTTATGCAGTATTGTTCTTTACAGCACTGGACTTTATTTTCACGACCAGACACATCCACAACTGAGTGTTGTTTCCGCTTTGGCCCAGCCAGTTCATTCTTTCTGGAGCTATTAGAAATTGCCCTCTGCTCTTTCCCAGCAGCATATTAGACTCCTTCTGACCTGGGGACTCATCTTCCAGGACCATATCTTTTGCCTTTTCATGCTTTCCATGGGGTTCTCCCAGCAAGAATGCTGGAGTGGTTTGCCATTTCCTCCTCACGTGGACCACATTTTGTCAGAACTCTTCACTATGACCTATCTGTCTTGGGTGGCCCTGCGCAGCATGGCTCATAGCTTCTTTAAGTTACCCAAACCCCTTCATCACGACAAGGCTGTGATCTATGATGCTTATTTAAGCCATTCACATTCATTCTGCTCTCTTCATTCCTCTTCCTAGGCAGTGGAGCACAGCACCCAGTATGACAAAGAGGAACCACAGACCCAGGTGCTGCTCTAGAGCCCAGAAGTGCCTCAGGCTTAAGGACTTTAATGATGGACAGTGCCAATCAAAAGTCACAATGAAGGCAAGTGTTCCAGCTAGCAAATTATCCAGCTAACCTCAGAAAAGCCCAATTGTAATGTTATATAATGAAATAATTTTCCTCAAAAAATAATTTATCTTCTTCAGGGATGAAACGTTATTATTTGATGAAGTACTTCTGTTGGTTTTGTTGAGGGAGTTCTGACCTCATATCGGAAGCTAGGGACCATGTGAAACCCAGCATTGTTTGTATTAAATAAGCCTCTGCTCAGGGAGGAGAAAATCCCTCAAATACAGTGAAAACAATTCTGCATGTCATTGGTCTAATAGTTGATCATCTTTAACAGAAACCCACTGTTAAAAAATAGAAAATTTTCATAAGTAGGTAAAAAAAAATTCTTAAGCTTCTTAAACTTCTACTTATAAGAAACAATCATTTTTCAAAACTAGAGGGCTGATCACCCACCCGGTTTTAAAAAACAAACTGTCTCGGGGTGGGCAGCACAGCTGTGATGGAAGAAGAGGTGCCCTCTTGTGGCATGAATGGAAAATGACCAAAGTGCCGGCAGACTATTCCACTTGTTCTCTTACCTTTGGAACTATTGAGCTAATGATTTCTCTCTTTTATCTCCATTCCAATACAGAGGTTCTCCATCTTTGGCTGTAAAGAACATAATCAGCCTGAGTTCAGTGTGCAAATATTTCTTTTCCAGGACAGAGTGCTGCTTCTAATCTTATTAGGTCTTAAGATTGACTTAGAAGTACATTGCTCTCTTGTGGTAGATCTGTCCCTTCGCAAAGACAGTGGTAAATTTCTGTAGTCTGACTCCCAGCTTAAGAATTTTAAAGATTTAAATATTGCCTAAATGGTGGGTGAGCATTTGAGGAAATGCATAGATGTCTTGAATACAATCCTAATAGAATTTCACATTTTCTATTAACATTACATAAGAAGAACAAGAAAGTTCATCTTAATACAGCCTTTTAAAAAACATGTGCTATAATTATTGATTTTGAACCCAGTGTTTCCTTCCCTTGTCTTTTCTTGTCTTGTGTTCATTAAAAATAGTGACATGGCTGCTGCTAAGTTACTTCAGTTGTGTCCGACCCTGTGCAACCCCATAGACGGCAGCCCACCAGGCTCCCCGTCCCTGGGATTCTCCAGGCAAGAACACTGGAGTGGGTTGCCATTTCCATCTCTAGTGCATGAAAGTGAAAAGTGAAAGTGAAGTCGCTCAGTTGTTTCCGACTCTTAGCGACCCCATGGACTGCAGCCTACCAGGCTCCTCCATCCATGGGATTTTCCAGGCAAGAGTACTCGAGTGGGATGCCATTGCCTTGACATGGCTATTTCTAACTACTTCAAATAGAAACAAACAAAACTTCCCCAAATTTATTGTCCATGATTATTTGTGAGAAATGCTCCTAAATCAAAATTTTCTATCTCAAGAACTTGAATGCTCAGCAGGTGTTTGGCATAATAAAAACATGTGGGTTTCATTGAATTTATTTAATGAGCAAATTAAAAGCTTCACATTGTATTACTCACATGCTAGAATTCAGATATCATATTTCTCATGGAATAGATAGGTTAGGCAATGAAAGCTGTATAAATTAATTTTTATATTTTAAATGCACTTGAAAGGAGTTTATTGTGTGAAAAAATGTATTTAGTGCCTGCTACCTGTCAGTATTGCACTGCATACAGGTTGTATATAGAGAAAATACACTCCTTACTTTTAAGGAGTACAGTGACCAATGAAGCAAATAGATACCTACTATGTTTTACTTTTTAAAAATGAATTTTTAGATTATATATTTATTTTAAAATAAGCTATATATTAATTTAGTTTCTCCCCCAAAGAGGTATACTTTTATGGCTACTTTTCCTATTTTTTAAACTTCCAAAATAAAAAGAGTATAAATAAAGTTTTAACTAAATATAAAATTGTTGGTACAACACGGCCATCCTATGAGGCCTGTATTAGGGTTCTCCAGAGCAACAGAACAAATAGGGTATATATAGGTATTTATAAGTGGAAATTTATTATAGGGATTGACTCACAGGGTTATGGTGGCAGAGAGAACCGTCCGCAGGCTGGAGAAGTTGAAAAGCTGCTGGTGTAATTCAGTCTGAATAGGAAGGCCTGAGAATTGGAGGTTGATGGTGTAATTTCCTATCCAAGGCCCAAGAACCTGGACTATCAATGGCCCAAGGGCAGGAGAAGATGGAGATCCGAGAGACACAGAGAGAAAGTGAAAGTGTTAGTCGCTCAGTCATTTCCAACTCTTTGGGACCCAATAGACTGTAGCTCACCAGTCTCCTCTGTCTGTGGCATTCTCCAGGTGAGAGCACTGGAGTGGGTAGCCCTTCCCTTCTCCAGGGGATCTTCCCGACTCAGGGATGGAACACTGGTCTCCTGCATTGCAGGCAGAGTCTTTACAGCCTGGCCCACCAGGCTTTTTGTTCTATTCAGGCCCTCAGTGGATTGGGTGATGCAACCTCGATGAGAAAGATTTGCTTTTTCTCAGTTCACCGATTCAAATGCTAATCTCTTCCCTACACACCCTCACAAGCACTCCCAGGAGAGAGGTGACAGTCATGCTGAGGGCTTGGAACCAAGGCTGCTCACACAGGGAGCAGGCTGCCAGCTTCCACTGCGCAAAGCCACCTGTGCGTCGTGCCTCTGACCTGGGCTCGACGATGAGGCCTCCCGCCCTTCACCCCCAGATGCTTTATTGGAAGGAACGGCACCTTTGCCCCAAAGCGCTAGTCGCTCAGTAGTGTCTGACTCTTTGTCACCCCTTGAACTGTAGCCCGCCAGTCTCCTCTGTCCATGGGATTCTCCAGGCAAGAATACTGGAGTGGGTTGCCATTCCCATCTCCAGGGGATCTTCCCGACTCAGGGATTGAACCTGGGTCTCCTGCATTGCAGGCACATTCTTTCCTATCTAAGCCACCAGGGAAGCCCCAAAGAGGCAATCCTGAAGATGGGGCCCAATAGATGCACACATTCCCGTCAGGAGACTTTATTTCATGAGGTTTCCTAGGACTCAGGTTGCAAATGCCAGGTGTGCATGTGGAGGAATTCAGATAGTCAAAAACTGCGTTTGCTGAAATTTCCACCATTTGGTCATTACTAGAGAGTTACAGGTTTAAGGCAACAATGATAAATCCTCCAAAATGCCACAGGTAACTTGCTCCAAAAATAGCAAGGAAAACTGCTGAAAAGGAGAAGGGAGCTGTGCTGACTGTGTGGCCTCCCTCGTGCCAGGATTTGAGGAACTTCTGGGTAATTTTAGCACTTTTCTTAGTAGGAAACACCATGTGTCAGGGGCACCTCTCCAGTCCCGGCTGGAACACAGCTGCAGAGATGAGGGGAGCCCTGCTCTTGTTTAATCTGGCTGATCAAGGAAGGAACGGAATGTGCTCCTTCCACAGCTGCAGACCCTCCTGTCGTGGCACTAGCTGCTCCAGGAGCAAGGTCTCGTCCAGCACTATTAGTATCCCAGAAAGCTATCTGAGTCATAACACCAGAGAGGTCAGTAATCCTTTTCTCTCTGTTACAGTAACGTATGATCATGATATGTTACAGTAAAGTGTGATGAAAAACGGTAGGTAATCATAATATTGGGCTTCCCTGGTGGCTCAGATGGTAAAGAGTCTGCCTATCAATGCAGGAGACACAGGCGACACAGGAAACCCAGGTTTGATCCCTGGGTGGGGAAGAACCCCTGGAGGAGAAAATGGCAACTTACCCCAGTATTCTTGCCTGAGAAATCCCAGGGACAGAGGATCCTGACAGGCTACAGTCCCTGGGGTCACAGAAAGAGTCAGACAGGACTTAGCGACTAAATAGCAACAAACAACAATCATAATACGACCATGTTTCTCAACTTAGCCATGAGGAGCCCTCAGAATGATCACAATAGGTAAGAAACCACAATGACAGGCAGACCTTGGAGATATGGTGGCCTTGGTTCCAGATCATGGCAATAAAGAAGATATTATAAGAAAGTGAATCACATCAAGGTTTGGGGGATTTATTTATATTTTTATTGTATTTAATTTTTATTTTATATTGGAGTATAGTTGATTAACAATCTTTTGTTAGATTCAAGTGTACAGCAAAGTAACACATACATACATAATACATATACAAGTATCTATTCTTTTCCCATTTAGGTTATTAAAGAATATTGGGCAGAGTTCCCTATGCTATACAGTAGGTCCATTTTGGTTATCCATTTTAAATATGATAGGAGTCACATCAAGTTTTTGGCTTCCCAATGCATATAAAAGTTGTATTGACAGTATGATAGAGTCTTTTAGGTGTGTCATAGTATTATGTCTGAAAAAACTGCATAGATTTTAATTTAAAAATGATGCTGTTGGGAAAATGGTGCTGAATAGACTTTCAGACTTTAAGTTTGTAAAAAATGGAGTATCTGTTAAGTGGGATAAAACAAAAAATGCCAGTATAAGGCATTGAGAAGGAATTTAGAGAATCTAATTGACTTCCTCCAGCTCTATCACCAGTCCAAGAGATAGGTTTCTGTAGATGCCTGAGTTCTGTATTCGGCAGGATTGAGTCAGAGAGTAGCCCCGTTAATTTATGATGTCTCCTATGAATGTTGGGTCCCATGGAGTGATGCCAGCTGTGCTGTATGGCAAACCTAGTTTTATGCCAGTTTGTTGAAAAGAAGCCTTTCCTTTTGCTTAGGTAAAATTTGAGATCATAGGAGTGCATTCTTATAGCTCCAAAGACACACACACAGAAATTTCTAAGAAGAAATATGAACAGAGGAGGACAAAGATGAAGAGATTTAGAAGTATATTCCCGTATGATATCTGAAAAAGAGACGGCAATCCAAATAAAGTTTTTTAACTGGTGATATTATATGAATTCTATTCACAAGCATTTACATCCTCACATTTTACCCACAGCCAGATATACAGTGACTATTATATGTACTAGAACTCACAGATTTATTCAAAATGGAAAAATATTTTTAATCAGCTGTACTACATATTAGGTTCACTTCTGAACATTATGTAATTACTTATAATCAGCTGCTGGTAAAGACTTATATCTGAAGTTGAATTATCTCTAATGTAACATTGCTTCTTGAATGTTAGCAGAAGCAGAAGTAGCTTACCTTCATTTCTGCTTGACCTCCTTTACTTAAACTAGAAATTTATCTTTTAGAAAAAAGTAACCTCTATCCAAATTTCTGACTACTTCAATATGATTTTTGAAAACTCATATACCAGAGTTTTTAACCCTAAAAGACTGTATTCTAAAAAACAAAGCAACTTCATTTCCTCATCTCCTCCTTTTGTTTCAAAACAAGCAACAGAGAAACAAAGAAATAAACAAAACACATTTCCTGCATGCACTTGTGTCTTCATTAGAAGAATAACAGGAGCTGTCAATTCCCATTAACTAGTCAGTAGCAAGCAATGTCACTTCATGGGAAATAGAGGGGAAACAGTGGAAACAGTGTCAGATTTTATTTTGGGGGGCTCCAAAGTCACTGCAGATGGTGACTGCAGCCATGAAATTAAAAGACACTTACTCCTTGGAAGGAAAGTTATGACCAACCTAGATAGCATATTCAAAAGCAGAGACATTACTTTGCCAACAAAGGTCTGTCTAGTCAAGGCTATGGTTTTTCCTGTGGTCATGTATGGATGTGAGAGTTGGACTGTGAAGAAAGCTGAGCGCCGAAGAATTGATGCTTTTGAAGTGCGGTGTTGGAGAAGAATCTTGAGAGTCCCTTGGACTGCAAGGAAATCCAACCAGTCCATCCTAAAGGAGATCATCCCTGGGATTTCTTTGGAAGGAATGATGCTGAAACTGAAACTCCAGTACTTTGGCCACCTCATGCAAAGAGTTGACTCATTGGAAAAGACTCTGATGCTGGGAGGGATTGGGGGCAGGAGAAGGGGACGACAGAGGATGAGATGGCTGGATGGCATCACTGACTCGATGGACATGAGTCTGAGTGAACTCTGGGAGTTGGTGATGGACAGGGAGGCCTGGCGTGCTGCGATTCATGGGGTCACAAAGAGTCGGACACGACTGAGTGACTGAACTGAACTGAACTGAGCAAACAATGTATAAGCAGAAACTTTGAGAAGTGTCAAAGTACTATTATTCTACAGACCAATGAGCCTGCCATCTCACTCTACAAAGTATTTTAAAAAGAGCCCCAGATAATAGCTTTAAGTAGGCAGTTGGACCCTACTCTGGGAAAGAAAAGGGTTGAGGGATGATGAGCTGCGTTTATCTACACTGAGCTAGCAAATACAACCGAGGCAATACTTCCTGACTTTGGGGAATTCCCAGGTGCATGTGGATAAAGAGAAAACTTAGGGACACAGGAAGAAGAAAGACCAATATTTGCTCTGGGTATTGGGCTGTTAACGCAATTGACGCAGATCACACTGGCTGAGTAAGAAGAGGCCAGGGCCTGAGGTGCATGGAGGGGAATGGTCTCAGGATGTGGGGGGAGTTTTCACATCCTGTTACACTTGTATTTTTTTTTTTTTTTCAGTAAAGCTGTGGAAAATACTGGAAGGCTTGGGCAGGCAGTTGGAAAACAAAAGTTGTGCTCCTTGTAACTGTATGCCTGCCTCTTCGCCAGCCGGCGTGTGCAGAAGAGAAGTGGCCCAGATGAAGATCATTTCCTCTTGCTCCCATGCCCATTTGCAATGATTGTTTCTTAAAGGTCACCAGATGACTCGCCAGCACATTTTTGTACAAGGAGTCCAGCTTTCTGTTTTGACGTTAGTCGGATATGCATGTGGCACCTGAGGGACAAGGAGAAGACGAGGAAGAATCGGTTTTCTTTTGGCTCAATCACTGTCAACTTGGAAGCTCTGACGTGTTGGAGAAACTTATTTAGCCTAGACAGCCTCAACCTGGCAAAAAATCCTTTTGTAATATTTTTATACCAGAGTTTTAAAATTTTACCCCCCTTTCCCCACTCTTTTAAACTTTTCCATTTTATTCCTTCCTTTTCCTTCTTCCTTTCTCAAACTTTTTCTAGGCCCTTATTATATATTCCAGCTGTGCAACAGCTGGAAATGTATACAGGGCTTCCCCAGTGGCTCAGACAGTAAAGAATCTGCATGCAATGCAGGAGACCTGAGTTCAATCCCTGGGTTGGGAAGATCCCCCGGAGGAGCGCATGGGAACCCACTCTAGTATTCTTGCCTGGAAAATCCCCATGAACATAGGAGCCTGGTGGGCTCCAGTCTATAGAGTTGCAAAGAATTGGACACAACTGAGCAGCTAAGCATAGCACTATATATAAAACAGTCCTGGTATCAACAGAGTTTACAGTCTAATGAAAAATTTGAAAACAATTAGTAGCAAAACAACCTTATAAACGCCATAATTGACTCATGTACAAAGTGTCATGTGTCCTAGACCATGACCTGCGAAACATTAAAAGTTCACACTAATTGATGTGTTTAGTTGCTAAGTTATGTCTGACTCTTTGCTACCCTATGGGACTATAGTCCTCCAGGCTCCTCTGTCCATGGGATTCTCCAGGCAAGAATACAAGAGTGGGTAATTTTCCCATTCTCCAGGGGATCTTCCTGACTCAGGGATTGAACCCACATCTCCTGTGTCTCCTGCATTGGCAGGAGGTGAATTGCTTACCCACTGAACCATTGGACACTAGCTGATATCCTAATATAACTCAACGTTCAAAAAACAAACATCATGGCATCTCATCCCATCATTTCACGGTGAATAGATGGGGAAACAATGGAAACAGTGACAGACTTTATAAAATCACTGCAGATGATAACTGAAGCCATGAAATTAAAAGATGCCTGCCCCTTGGAAAAAAGCTATGACAAACTTAGACAGCATATTAAAAAGCAGAGACATTTCTTTGCTGACAAAAGTCTGTATAGTCAAAGCTATGGTTTTTCCAGTAGTCATTTTGGATGAGAGTTGGACCATAAAGAAGTCTGAGTGCCGGAGAATCAATGCTTTTGAACTGTGTGCTGGAGAAGACTTTTGAGAGTCCCTTGGACTGCAAGGAGATCCAACCAGTCAATCCTAAAGGAAATCAATCCCGAATACTCATTGGAAGGACTAATGCTGAAGCTGAAGCTCCAATACTTTGGCCACATGATGTGAAATGGTCTAATGGTCAGCTGACTCATTAGAAAAGACTCTGAGAAAAGGGCCTGGGAAAGATTGAAGGCAGGAGAAGAAGGGTACAACAGAGAACAAGATGGCTGGTTGGCATCACTGACTCAATGCACATAAGTTTGAGCAAGGTCCAGGAGATGGTGAAGGACAGGGAAGCCTGGAGTGCTGCAGTTCAAGGGGTTGCAAAGAGTCAGACATGACTGATTGACTAGCCAACAATACAATTAATTTTGGTTTCTCTATTTATCTATATATTTATCAAATTTATACATTTGATCAATAAGTGGGTTTTGAGGCTTTTTACTTTTACCTTTTCTTTCTTTTTAAAAAGTTCACCTGTGGAAGATTGCCTTGACTGATTTCTTTCAACCAAGATATTGGTTATTGTGTGCAAGGCAGGCATAGTGCTAGGGTTACAGTGTCCAAATGACTAGAAAAGGTCCTTGATTTAAAATCGTTCATGGTATTATGGATGAGACAGATTTTCAAAGCAATACTAGATAATTCAGGTAGGTCATTTCTAGAAGTTATAGATGAGGTACTGTGGGAACATAGAGCAAGAAAAGGTTACCTTTCAGAGAAAAAAATTAACTTAAAAAGATACATACACCCTAAATGTTCGCAGCAGCACTATTTACAATAGCCAAAACATGGAAGCAACCTAAGTGTCTCTAGACAGAGGCTGGATAAAGAAGATGTAGTAATATAAACAATGGAACATTACTCAGTCATGAAAAGAATGAAATAATGCTACTTGCAGCAACATAGATGAACCTAGAGATTATCATACTAAGTAGCTTATTTAACTTATGTGCAGAGTACATCATGAGAAATGATGTACTGAATGAAGCTCAAGCTGGAATCAAGATTGCCAGGAGAAATATCAGTAATCTCAAATATGCAGATGACATCACCCTTATGGCAGAAAGCAAAGAAGAACTAAAGAGCCTCTTGATGAAAATGAAAGAGGAGAGTGAAAAAGCTGGCTTAAAACTCAACACTCAGAAAACTAAGATCATGGCATCTGGTCCCATCACTTCATGGCAAACAGATGGGGAAGCAATGGAAATAGTGACAGACTTTATCTTTTTGGGCTCCAAAATTGCTGCAGATGGTGACTGCAGCCATGAAATTGACGAGTGGATTAGGTGAAGTCACAAAGCACAGATGACATTTGAGTTAAGTCTTGAAAATGATTGTGTCCACTAGACTGCTGGCACTGTGTTTGTGTCAGACTGTACCCAAGTTTGGGTACAATGCAGTGACTTTTGTACCTGCAAAACTGAAAAAGTTATGACCAACCTAAGAATACAGCATATTAAAAAGCAGAGACATTACTTTGCCAAAAAAGGTCCATCTAGTCAAAGCTATGGTTTTTCCAGTAGTCATGTATGAATGTGAAAGTTGGACCATAAAGAAAGCTGAGTGCCAAAGAATTGATGCTTGTGAACTGTGGTGTTGGAGAAGACTCCCAAGAGTCCCTTGGACTGCAAGGAGATCCAACCAGTCAATTCTAAAGGAATCAGTCATGAATATTCATTGGAAGGACTGATGCTGAAGATGAAGTTCCAATATTTTGGCCACCTGATGAGAAGAATTGACTCATTTGAAAAGACTCTGATGCTGGGAAAGATTGAAGAGAGGAGAAGGGAGGAGAAGGGGACGACAAAGGATGAGATGGTTGGATGGTATCACTGACTCAATGGACATGCGTTTGAGCAAGCTCTGGGTGTTGGTGATGGGCGTGCTGCAGTCCATGGGGTCACAAAGAGTTGGACACAACTGAGTGACTGAACTGAACTGAACTGAAAGTACATCATATGATATGATACTTGCTTATATCATATGACATTGCTTATATGTGGAATTTTTAAAAAATGATATAAATGATCTTATTTTCAAAACAGAAATAGACTCACAAACATAGACAACAAACTTATGGTTAACAAAAGGAGAATGAGGGAGGGATAAATTAGGAATTTGGGACTAAAATGTAAAGACTACTGTATATAAAATAGATTACAAGGACTAACTGTATAGTACAAGGAACTCTATTTAATATCTTGGAATAACCTATAATGGAAAAAAAATCTAAGAAAGAATACATATATACACAAAACTGAATCACTTTGCTGTATACATGAAGCTAACATAACATTGTAGATCAATTGTATTTTAGTAAAAATTAAAGAAAAGAGAAAAGTTTACTTTCTTCTGATGGACTTCTTGGGAGACGAGTGGATTAGGTGAAGTCACAAAGCACAGATGACATTTGAGTTAAGTCTTGAAAATGATTTTGTCCACTAGACTGCTGGCACTGTGTTTGTTTCAGATTGTACCCAACTTTGGGTACAATGCAGTGACTTTTTTTTTTTACAGCTGTCGAATGCACATAACTGAAAATTAATTATTGCCTATCCTTGTTCTTAAGTCTTATGGTTGCCCTTACCTCTCCAATCATGTTACTCAGATCCATCCCTTTCTTGGTTCCCAGGTGGTGCTAGTGGTAAAGAATCTGCCTGCCAATGCAGGAGATGCAAGAGACACCAGTTTGTTCTCTGGGTTGGGAAGATCCCTTGGAGAAGGAAATGGAAACCCACTCCAGTATTCTTGCCTGAAAATTCCATGGACTGAGAAGCCTGGTGGGCTATAGTCCAAAGAATCTCAAAGAGTCGGACATGACTGATCGACTAAGTACATCAAGAGTCAGACATGACTGAAAGCATGCGCGTGCACACACACACACACACACACACACACACACACACACACCTTTCTTAAGGCCTCCCTCACCTCACTCTACTCTTGCAATTTTCTGACCCAGCATCTTTTAATAGTGTCTTTCAAGTTAATCCTTCACAATCTACTCACCTCTGAGCCTCAACCTTATCTCCAAAAGACTCATTATACACAGCAATGACCAAAGAACTAACTAAAGACCTTATCATACAGCAAAGGCTTTAAAATGTCAGCCTCCCCACTCTCCAACATCTTCTATAAGTGGAAGAGAGCAGACTAGAAATGTATTGTTTTACTATTAAGTATACAAACAACTACTCTACCAGTTTTCATTTTTAATCATTTTCATTCTTGTGAATTATTCTTGACTCCTGACGTCATATTTTTCTAGATATTTTTATACCAATATCACTTGTTCCTGTTTATTTGTAACTCATAGCACATATTACATTGTATCACCTCTCCACAATATGTTATTATATCACATCCCTACAATATATCATTAGGTCACATTCTTATGTGGGTGCTAAGTTGCTTCAGTCATGTCCGATTCTTTGTGACCCTGTGGACTGAAACTCACCAGTCTCCTCTGTTCATGGGATTCTCCATGCAAGAATACTGGAGTGAGTAGCCATGCCTTCTTCCAGGGGATATTCCCAATCCAGGGATCAAACCAGCATCTTTTATGTCTCCTGCATTGCCATGCGGGTTCTTTACCACTAGCACCACTGGGAAGCCCTCACATCCCTATGGTAAGAATGCACATAACTGTGCATTCTTGCAATTATTGCATACTCTGCCTGATTATCACATGCTGATCAGAAATGATTCTACTGCAAGGCTCCCAATTTTTTAAAACAGAAAACTGAAAATAACAATGGAGCCTCTCAGGCTAATATTTGTAAACTATCGAGACCAGTCTTGATTGGTCAGAACAAGTGACAATTAGGTAGGTTAGTTAACAATAGGGAACATAAGTGCTTGGATGGTACTGAGTCTAAGTTTGATAGGTTACCGTTGGTCAAGTTAGTTACAACCATAAATTCTGCTGTTGCCTTTATTCTTTAGAGAGGCTGAACTGAAGAGACCCGACTGTTTTTCAGTTCTGAGAAGAAGCAGGCCAAGTACATTTTTAGGGCTTCTGCATTTTCTGAACTTTTCCTAAATTTTTTCTTTGAAAGTAGAGAAAATATTGCTTTCTGAGAAAAGATATGTTCTTGGAACAACTGCTGAAAGCTAAAAATAGTGGCAATTGAACATAAGAACGCCTGGAGGGAAGAAAGTCAAACTGTAGATTTGAGTTACTATATTTGACTTAAAACATCCCCCCAAAAGGAGGAAAACAAAATTCTCATAAGTTATATTAAAATTCCAGTTGCTGTTATTTGAAAAGCAGCTGTCTTTTATAGTATGAGCTTTACTTCCCTTAAAACAAATAATTTCATGTTATTTATTTTTCCGAGAATTCAGTACCAACTCAACTGATATGACACCAGACACTACTGGTTAGATAACTAAATTTAGTTTTATATAGGTAATCATAAAATAAAAATCAGAACATTTTACCTCAAAGTGTAAATTAACTTTCTTCACAGTTTTTAAGAATGCCAGGTTTCTTTCCAGTTTATAAAAATCATTCTTTTCATAAAGCACATAAAACTTCAAATGAAAAAAGTAAGCCTTGCTGATTGAAAATGGCTAATGATTTATCTGAATCCAGTGTCTCGCCCCTTTGGAATTTACTGTTTGAGTATGAAAGAGAGAATAATAACATTTTTATTTATCTGCTGGGAGACAATGTCTGTGAAGCCATATATTCTATTGATGAACCCAGAACGATCTTTTATTTTTAAATCTTTTATCTAAGCTCATATTCTTTATTACAGTATTCTTTTTTAGTTAATTAATTATTAATCAATCAATTACTTTTTGGTTGTGCTGGGTCTTCGTTGCTGTGCACGGGCTTTCTCTAGTTGCCAAGAGTGAGGGCTGCTCTCTGTTGTGGTGTGTGGGTTTCTCACTGCGGTGGCTTTTGTTGTGGAGCAGAGGCTCTGGTGCATAGGCTTCCTAGTTGCAGCATGTGGGCTCAGTGGTTGTGGTGCATTGGCGTAGTTGCCCTGTGGCATGTGGAATCTTCCTGGACCAGGGATTGAACCTATGTCTCATTAAATGGCAAGTGGATTCCTAGCCGCTGTACCACTAGGGAAGTCCTAAGACAATATTCTTTCATTTTGACAGTAAGTGACACTGTGAACAACATTCTAGCTCCAAGTTTATCTTCAGACTAATCCAGTGGATGCCATTAATCTTTGGACAGTAGCAATAACGCTGGCAGTTCTGCTGTTCCTTGCTGATTGCCTCTGAGCTCAATGATGCATTTTCTTTGCTATGGAAACAAATAGATTCTCAGGGTCCAAGGAAATGATATTTGTCCCAGGAGTTCACAGTTTATTGCCTGGATTTTTTGTTGATGGATCTTTCATCTCTGTCATTGACTGAGGTAATTCAGTGAAGCCATCATTCATGCTCTTAATCCTTCCCCCACCTAGCACCCACTCAATCATTTGGGCCATCTTACTTTTTGAAAGGGCTTCCCTGATGGCTCAGATGGTGAAGAGTCTGCCTGCAATGCAGAAAACCCAGGTTCAATCCCTGGGTTGGGAAGATCTCCTGGAGAAGGAAATGACAACCCACTCCAGTATTCTTGCCTGGACAAGAATTCTTGCCATGAACAGAGGAGCCTGGCAGGCTACAGTTCATGGGATCACAAAGAGTCGGACATGACTGAGAGACTAACACTTCCACACTTTTCATTTTTGAAAGCATATCGCATTTAAATTTTGGATGAGACATCAAAGTGGGTGCTAAATGTAATATTGGGTAAAACTTATTATACAGTTAAAGAGCCATGTGAAAAATCTGTAGTTTATCAGGGATTGATAATGTATTCAAAATCATGGGACTTAGGTAGAGTACAAGGTCCATTTGTAAAGTATCCAATAAACTAGCTTAGGGGGTTGCGGGCATTTAAAGTAGGGCTTCGGTATTTGGAACATTATCTGGACAGTATTGAAAACCTGCCCTTTGAACTGCAGAGAAACTTCCAGCTCATGAGGGACCTGGACCAAAGAACAGAGGACCTAAAGGCTGAAATTGACAAGTTGGCCAGTGAATATATGAGTAGCGCCCGCAGCCGGAGCTCCGAGGAAAAATTGGCCCTTCTGAGACAGATCCAGGAAGCCTATGGCAAGTGCAAGGAGTTTGGTGATGACAAGGTGCAGCTTGCCATGCAGACCTATGAGATGGTGGACAAACACATTCGGCGACTGGACACAGACCTGGCCCGCTTTGAGGCTGATCTGAAGGAGAAGCAGATTGAGTCAAGTGACTATGACAGCTCTTTCAGCAAAGGCAAAAAGAGTCGGACTCAAAAGGAGAAGAAAGCTGCCCGTGCTCGTTCCAAAGGGAGAAACTCCGACGAAGAAGCCCCCAAGGCCGCCCAGAAGAAGTTGAAACTTGTGCGCACAAGCCCTGAGTATGGGATGCCCTCAGTGACCTTTGGCAGCGTCCACCCCTCTGATGTGTTGGATATGCCTGTGGATCCCAACGAACCCACCTATTGCCTTTGTCACCAGGTCTCCTACGGGGAGGTGATTGGCTGTGACAACCCTGACTGCTCCATTGAGTGGTTCCACTTTGCCTGTGTGGGGCTGACCACCAAGCCTCGGGGGAAATGGTTTTGCCCACGCTGCTCCCAAGAACGAAAAAAGAAATAGACAAGGGCCTTGGATTCCAACACAGTTTCTTCCACATCCCCTGACCTGGCTAGTGGGGAGTGGGATGCCTGGCTGGGCCGGGGGTCAGGGAGAGGTGGGCGGCACATGTTGTCATCTCCTCTCCTCCCCTCCCCACTTCCGGTGCTGAGGCTGCACCCAGACCCTGGTCCCGGGGTGCTGCGGCCGCTAACGGCATGTGCTCTCATTCAGCCCGCCCCCTTCAGAGGGAAGTGGTGTTGCCCGCTGTCCTTTGGCCTCCACACCGAGGTTGGTGCTGTGTTTTTGAGGGATGGTCCTCTTTTCTCCCGTTGCTTTGTATTTAAGGACTGGGGCAGTAGCATGGGGCCCTCCCCCAGCTTCCTGATTCCCTCCCCTCGTTGTGGGGGGGGGGCATGCGTGATAAACTTCCTTCACTCTCTCCATGCTTTTCCAGTGGGGGGCTCCTCCGGGTCCTCTGGGCCACGGCCCTGGCTGAAGGGGCACCCCTTCCTCTGTGCCAAGAGGATTCGTCCAGCCTTGTGAGTGGGAGGGGCAGGGCAGAGTGTCAGTATCTCACATGTAAAGGAATCGAGTTGGTGAATAAAAGCTGTACGTGTTGGCCTGCTGTGTTTATTGTAGAGACACTGTTTTAGCACATGTGCTGAGCATAGCTTGCATCCTCTGAGTCAGCTAAAAGGCAGGAGGATGACATGCTGGAAGTAGGACCAGACATGGAACCTGAAGTGGTGCCACTGCCCCAGGACCCACCACCTCTCAGCTTGGGAAGGACAGAGCTGGCTGGAACTGGGCCTCAGACAAGGGGTTTCCAAAACCTTCAGGACTGTGTATCTTTTCCCTATAAGATATCTTTCATTTAATTTCCAATAAATGTGTACTTGTGTTTTATACATGAAAAAAAAAAATAAAGTAGGGCTTCATCCACTGAATAAATACTTTTGGTAAATCTCTAAATAATGGGAATTATAAATGTTGTCAAAAGTCTAATGTTTTTTCTTGAGCAGTCTCAGTTTCAATGGTAGAAACATTTTCTTTATATATTAGGAGTGCCTTTGTTTCTAAGGCACTCCTTATTCCTCATTTGTAGCTCAGCTGGTAAAGAATCTACCTGCAATGTGAGAGACCTGGGTTGGGAAGATCCCCTGGAGAAGGGAAAGGCTGCCCACTCCAGTATTCTGGCCTGGAGAATTCCACGGACTAAGTCCATGGGATTGCAAAGAGTCGGACACGACTGAGTGACTTTCACACTTTCACTTGCTTCTAAGGCACTCCTTATTCCTTAAAATACACCCTCTCTTGTGATCATAAACCAGATGCAGTGACTATTAATAAGCAGATAAAAAAATATCTAATTCTCAATACATTCCTGTGAAAGAAGCAGGTGACATATACCATTACCTATTTTAACTAAAAGATGAATGTAACCATTAATTCATTGAATATGCATTGGTGTCGCAGAAATTTTAGATGTTGGAGATATGCATTTACAGCCCCTGTTTTGAGAAGAACTAAAATTTGGTGCAGAGTCTAGTGTGGAGATTATAAAATGATAAACCATGGTAAGATCTAGGCATCACAAATATTTGTTTTGATCCACATAGATTGAAAAAATACTGATATAGTTGAAATAGATACTTTTCTCTCCAAATCCGGATTTCTAGACTTTTATTGAAAACCTAACATTGGGCTACTGCCTAGGGGAGACGTATGTTCTTCAGTTTCTACCAATTCTGGCAAATACACCAGCCCACTTCCTTAATTTATATGCAGTAGTAATGCAAATGAGAAGGCAGTGGCACCCCACTCCAGTACTCTTGCCTGGAAAATCCCGTGGATGGAGGAGCCTGGTAGGCTGCAGTCCATGGGGTCGCTAAGAGTCGGACACGACTGAGCGACTTCACTTTGACTTTTCACTTTCATGCATTGGAGGAGGAAATGGCAACCCATTCCAGTGTTCTTGCCTGGAGAATCCCAGGGACAGAGGAGCCTGGTGGGCTGCTGTCTATGGGGTCACACAGAGTCGGACACGACTGAAGTGACTTAGCAGCAGCAGCAGTAATGCAAAGGAGTGAGGGTGAGAACCTGTAACACTCAGTGATTCAAGTGAACTGTGATAGGGAGGCTAGTAAGCAGAATTTCAGGATGGCTCCAAGATGCTCACCTCCTGATATCATTCCTGTGGTTATGTTCTGTTATATGACAAAGGGGAGATGATCCAGATTGTGCTAGTCTAATCACACAAGTCCTTGAAAAACAGCTTTTTCTCTACCAGGGAGCAGAGGAGAAAGTCAGAAGGATTTAAAGAATGAGAAGCACTCTACCCATAAAGACGGGCGCTGCCATTTGAAGATGGAAAGGCAGAGGTGAGAACTGCCTCTAGAAGCTACAAGTGACTCTCAGCTATCAACCAGCAAGAGGATGATGACCTCTGTCCTGAAGCCATGAGCAACTGAATTCAGCCAACAACTTGAATGAGTTTGGACTGAAATTCTTCACCCAGAGCCTCCAAAAAGAGCCAGTCCAGCAAGTACCTTGATTTCAGCCTTGTGAGACCCGGAGCAGAAAACTCAGGGGAGCTCAGTGAGACTTTTGATCTATCGATCAGTGGGACAATAGATGGGTGTTGTTAAAAACCACCGAGTTTGTGGTCAAGTATTGTAACAGTAATAGCAAAACAATTCAAGTGAGGAAATAGCTAAAGTCAACTTGGGTGATTAGAAACATATCTCACTTTAAGTGAGATAGCGAACATAAGAGATGAAATCAGATCAAAAAACCCCCCAAAACTATGGTTCAATTTTGCTTTGGAATCGGATCCTTGAAAGAGCCATGCAGTTTTATTCACTCATTAATTCAAAAGTATTTATGGTGCATATACTAAGCACTGGGTTTGGTTTAGAGGATACCAATAAAACTGACCTACATCCAATTTCCCACACATAGTAAGCACTCAGTGTTATGCTGAACTAAATGCTTTTAAGAAGCCTGAGTTTGGTGCCTTAAAATTCTTAGGTTATATAGTGAATAAATATCTGTATCATCACAACCCCTACCCCCACTCTTACCATGCTGCTTTTATCACTTTCTTATTTTTTTGTACATGTATTTATCTCATTTACTCCTGAATACAGAAATAAAGTAGTTTATTAATTTATTTTTTTACTCTCAATTTAGGCATTATATTGTATGCATGTTTGAAAATTGCAAATTCAACTTTCATTCATTCAATTCTGAGTGGCGAATTCAGTGCAATTCACCTTTGAATTGATGGACTGGACAGATTGGGTTCTCTTGTTTGCAGGTTGTTCCTCTGCCTAAAATCCACAGCAGAGAGTAGGCCCTGGATTGTGTCCCCTGATGGGCCATCACGATGCATCCACAGAGATACATCAAGCTGGTCAGGAAAGGATCCTATGCCATACTAAAGTTTTTTTTGTTTGTTTTGTATATTTTCATTGCAACAGGAAAGTTATAGGCTCTTTGCAAGACTCCCCTTGGGGTTCTGTTTCAGATTCACTGTAAATTTTGTCTTGGTATGGAGAAAGACTCCAGATCTCTTAAGATTTACTTGGATCATGAATTTCTCTAACCATTATTGGTATAAAAACTAATAATGAATATCCAGTCAAAATTTTGGGGGAAAAGGCATAACCACATGCTCCTGCCTTCATGATCTTCTTGTCTTACTCTAGCTTGTCTTAAATCATTTGGTACATCTATTTTCATCAGACTGTTTTTATACAAATGGAATTTTTTAAAAGGAAAATTTTGGTTCCTAAAATTTGACTTAATCCAATTAGAGAAAGGAATGTGTGTGCAAGTGTGGGTACTCAATTGTGTCTAACTCTTTGTGACCCCATGGAAAAGTTGCCTGGCAGACTCCTCTGTCCATTGAAACTTCCAAGCAAGAATACTGGAGTGGGTTGCCATTTCCTACTTCAGGGGATCTTCCTGACCCAGGGATTGAACCTGTGTCTCCTGTGTCTCCTTCACTGGGAGGCAGATTTGTTACCACTGTGCCACCAGAGCAAGGAATAGAAAGAGACAAAAGAGATTTTAAAATAAATGTATAAACAATCTCACTGTAAAATATAATTATTAAGTAGCCTTTAGAGTACTGCAAATTAGCAATGTTTTAAAAAGTTACATAGAATGTTTATAAGTAATAATAGAATGGTATGATGATTTTATAAATTAATAGGCTTCTTAATAATATTGAAGAATATTTGAAAATAGATGTATGTAAATATAGATATATTAAAGCCATTTGCAAACACTTTTTGAAAGAAAAGCTAAGACTCTCACAGCATTTTCACAACTGCCTTCTCCCTATTTGCCACTTCTGAAAAGACTCCTCAATTAATTGTGCAAAACATTAATCATCTCCAAACTTGTGTCCTACATTCTAGACTCTATCATATTATTCTCTCTTTTCCATAGTTTATCAATAACAGAAAAGTTCACATTTATGCTTCTGTTGTAGTATTTCTTGTTCAGGGGGTCCAATTCCCAAATGAACTCCTTGAAGAGGTTCTTCCTTTCCACATTTAATCACCAATGTCTAATACCTAGTAGATATCAACAACTATTTGTGCATAGATTAACTTGCTTTTCAAATACAGTAAATAATTTTGCCAAGCACATAAAAAGGTATAAAAATTAGAAATAGACACAATCAAGAAGATATAGTTCTTTAATCTCTTTGTTTTGCTGTAGTAGAAAAAGTAGTAGATTTAGAATACGTATTACTGGTTTGTCCATCTATCCATCTATCCATCCAACCATCTATCCAAGAAACATGTACTGAGAACTAGCATATGCAGACACCCTTCCTTTTCTTTCATTTACTCATTTAATTGAATTTTTTAAATTATGTTTTTTTAAATCATTAAAATTTTTTTTTCTATAAAACAGTGACAAGGATCCCCATCTATTCCTCCCATGAAGTCTATGTGAGAGTGTTTTGAAAACTGTTGTTACCCTATAATAGTAAAATATATTATTATTATGACTAACACGTTATCACTAGAAATGAATATATTCATATAAATGGGGGCCAGAAATTCATGGACTTGTATTCAAATAATTCCACAGCATATGCTCAGGCAAAAGGAGGGTAAAGATAAATGCCTGTACAATTTTTTAATGAAAGAACAAATCATATACTATGTGATGGACAAAGCTACACTGTTGATTCATTTTAAAATTCACTTATTTGACAAACAAGTATTGTACCAAGACTACATACAAAACATTATGCAAGGCTTCCTGTGTGCAATGAACTTTTAGAGAAGGACAATTTAAGCATAATCCTGTGCTATTCCAAATCTTTAAAAGATCAGCTGATCAAGTGATTTCAAATAGTTTCGTATTCTTAATTATTTAAACAAAGTCTGATTATCGTCTTGCTCCCACTTTCAACCCAGGATTCTAGCATCATATAATGCTGATGGTAGGTAACGTTTTTAGAATACTTAATTTGTGTCAGTAATGAGTACTTCTCTACTTGCATTATAACATTTAATATGTGCAATAAATCCAAAGGATAAATATTCTCATTTCATATATTGGCAACAATGCCTTTAAAATCACATTTTTAGCCACTGTTTCGTACTACCTCAGGTTTGTTTTCTGAATGCTTAGATACCCGATTTCATATATAGATTAGTGGCTAAACAGTATGATATGTCAGTAGTAACTGCTCTCCTGATGGAGCCCAGGTCCTAACTTGTGTGTATAGATCAGAGAAACATACAGTAACCAGAATTCTATAAACATAGGAAACTTTCCAACTTGTCTTTCCTGTATACCACATTTTTGGCAGCATAAAAAAGTGGATCCATTTTATGTGGAAAATATAATAATACCCCTGCAAAGCTGGGAATGTTTCAAAGCTTTTCAAGCCAAAGCCTGCAGCAAACGCTTCTTTGACATCACACAACTGAGGGTGTCCTAGCATGTCTGCCTCTAATGTGTTCAACAAGAGTGATATCGATCACAGTACCTTCTGTGCTCGGGAAGCTTGCTGGATTCAGCAATGAGTCTTCCTCCTCACTAATTTCTCATGCACAAATGCAACTATCATTCAGAAAATAGGAAGAATGTCCTGGGCTTCCCAAGTGGCTCAGTGGGTAAAGAATCCGCCTATAATGCAGGAGACACAGGTTCGATCCCTGAGTCGAGAAGACCCCCTGGAGGAGGGCATGGCAACCTACTCCAGTATTTTTGCCTGGAAAATCCTGTGGACAGAGGAACCTGGTGGGTTACAGTCCATGAGGTTGCAAAGAGCCAAACAGGACCAAAGTTACTGAGCACACACACACATACACACACAAGCGTGTCCTAGTTCTAATGAGAGAACCATTACAAGAAGGAAATTCTCTGTAGCTCAATATGATTAAAAATCAGATGTGATGCTTTCCTATTTACATAAGTAGAACTTTCATTGCAATCCTTGACTGAGACAGATTAGAACAGATAATGGTTCCAGAGAAGTTGGCTTGCTGAAACTGAGATAAGCCAAGAAGGATGTTATCAGCGGCCTCATTTGAAGCCTGCACCAGAGGTTTCTTGTGCAAAGTGGAGTACTGTGTCTGCAGTTGCTTCCTGTTCAAGGGTGAAACAAATTCAGTTCAGTTCAATTCAGTCGCTCAGTCGTATCTGACTCTTTGTGATCCCATGGACTGAAGCATGCCAGGCTTCCCTGTCCATGACCAACTCCTGAAGTTTGCCCAAACTCATGTCCATCAAGTCAGTGATGCCATCCAGCTACCTCATTATGTGGTGTCCCCTTCTCCTCCTGCCTTCAATCTTTCCCAGAATCAGGGTCTTTTTCAGTGAGTCAGTTCTTTTCAACAGGTGGCCAAAGTATCAGGGTTTCAACTTCAGCAAGTTCAGAATTCATCTAATCAGTACACAAATAAGGATGTTATAATGACCTATGGTACTGGAGTACAAAATAGTATAGTTGCATTATATAACAGTCTGAAACAAACTTCGAGGTATCTTTTTTTTTTAAAGTTTATTTATTTAGAAAAGGAAGAACTACATGAAGGCTTTAGAAGTACTTCTGAGTAGAAGAAAAAAACACATAAAACGTTTTTAGATGTTGCCACAAGATGGCGCAAGTCCAGTTCAGCTTGGTTGTCTTGCAACAAGCAGAGGCTAAGGCAAGTTAGAAGTGAAAAGAGCCCCCTCAGAGAAGATAAAGCAGAGGCACGGAGCAGTCTGTGGGGGAGGTGGTGGTGTTGGAGTCGGGGTGAGGAAGTGCTGGTAGGTTTATTTACAAATAGGGAAACTTGTGACCTGCCTGTGGTATTTTCTCCAGAGGCCGAGTTTCTCCCTCTCTTCAGGACAGAGTTGCTTCTTGCACCTCTTCCTCCTAACATGAATCTTTGTTTTCCTTTCTAAACCTCCCTCAGAGATGCCTTTCTGGTCTTTAGAAGTGACCACACAATGTATACACCCTACAGAGTGCAAGGTTTCTTCTTCAGTCATAACACATTTTTGAAGTCAGTTCATGAATATTTTCATAGACCGTGAACTGCCCCAGGACTGTAACCTATAACCAGTGATCCAAACAGTTTCCACTGATCAGGTGTTCTGCCTTTAATCCACATTCCTCCCTTCTTCGCTTGAGGGAACTGGGAGAGTATGTGGAAGGGTAGTTACATCAAAGGAACGTTCCACAGGCTTCAGCTTGACGTCTTTGGAAGAGCATCCAGGTGTTTCAACATTTTCCATCTGCGTTGTCAACTAGCATTGCCAGAGCAGGGCAACCCCTGAGGAAGTCAACCTGGAGGATCCCCTGTGGGGTATTGGTTTTCCTTTTCCAGAGAAAGATCTAAGGGTGAGACAAAGTCCTGCTGTTATGACTGAGTCACATTCTTTGAGGTGGTTGGCGTTCCTACTGATGTGTATAGTTGAGATTTAGAAGCCTAAAACAGCACTTAGAAAACTTCATTTTTTCTGGTAGACATTACTCACTCTCATAGCAAGTGTTCCTCCGTTAGATTATTATTAAGTGGGGATATTCCCCCAAAATAATTAATACATAATTTTTGAGTGAATGAGGTGCCTCATAAATATACATATGTCTCGTCTCAGTTCAAAGCTAGTGTTTGACCAGTCTTGGGTGCTTTTGGTCCTGGTAATCAATACAGTGGTTCTTGCCATCCTGTGAGCTTTTCCCTGTAACTTAAATGGCAAGTACAGCAAGATAAACACCAAAAGAAAAGCTGGTCAAAGTCCTCCTGCTGTTTTAAAGAGAAGGTCTGTTACATTTAGAAAATGTCTCTGCAGGAAGTAGAATTTAAGATGGATCATGGATATGGAGCATGTGCAGAGACTCAGTTCCAGGTTTTCAATCATGATGTTAATAAAGGCCAACATTCACTGAATGCTCAGTATGTGCTAAGCATGGTGCTGCGGATGCCACACATTTACTCTTCACAGCAACCCCATGAATTAGGTACTTTCATTTCCTTTATTTTATAGAGAAGACGATCGTGGCACAGAAAGGTCAAACAACCTATCTGAAATCACATATCTGCTAAATGGTTGAGAAAGGATATGCAAGCTTCCAGGCCACGTTACATAACCCAGTCTCTTACCACACAGTACAAGCTCTGTTTGGAACTCTACAGATAAACGTAATTGTACAGGAATGAGGTAAACAAGCTTATTGCTTTAGTACCTGGTCTGTTAAGGAATTAATCCATTTGGTAACCTTTAGGGAATATAACTGCAAACCAGGAATTAAAAAATACAGCAGCTGTGGGCTCCTAAAAACACACCCAATCAAGGCACTAAGGCTCAGTTTCAGGATTCTTGGGAGGGCGTAGCTGGCCTTCACTTCAACTGTTTACTGTTATCACACATACATCACAGTTATTACCATATCACAACTTATCTATGGTTGCTATAGACGTAAATGGTTTCCAAATTGAAAGCAATTCAGATCTGTAGTCTTTTACATGCTCAGACTTTTACATGCTCAGAAGAGAGTGAGTCATTGACTTCTATATGCACAGAAAATGATGAGAAAAAAGCTAAATGAGAAAAAAAAATTTATAGGTTTAGTGTAAATGCCCAAATCCTTATCAGTTTTAATAAACCCCAGAGCCATTATATCCTTGCAATGAAACTTATTTAGAAATGTTCATGTGGGTGACAGTAAGTGATGAAGAAAATCTCAAATGATGTTTGATTACTGGTTCAAGAAGAAGGAAACATAAGATGCTGTTTGGAAAGATTTCTATTTAAATTGGTTACTTTTGAAACTGACATATGATACTTAAGGGAGTAAATGCCCTATTACATCCGAAGTTCATCTATCCACTGTGATGTTCCCTGTGGGGTCCGTGTGGTTAAGGCTGATTGTGTTTTTCACTTCTATAAGTCAGCAGACCGTCTGAAGCAAAAGTCCTTCATCGTGACTTTGCACAGAGAGAGCTGGTGCCTGTTGGGTACACAGGATCATCTTATCATGTGGGGTTGCCAGCAGGAAGGGACCTTTTAGGGTAAGTCCAGCTCAGAATACCCCATCAGGAGGTGGGGCTGATAGGAGGTGGTGTTTCTGTCTACAGAACTTCAAAGAAGCTTCTTTACCATGGTAGATATAAAAAAAAAAAAAACCCAAAAAACAGAAAAACAAACCATGCTTCACACATTACCAAACAGAAGTTCATACATTATTTTTTGTTTAAAGCCTCAGGATTCAGACTTGTCTTGCCAGCAACAGATAAAGTTTTCATTAAAATGCTGACTGTCTTAATAATGCACTAGAAGTCTCAGCCTGAGAAGCAAAATGATACAAGCACATTTTCCATCACTTTAAAAACAGACATCCCAGTATAGATTTCAGTAGTGTCATTACTATTACATAGGAAACAAAAATGTGAGAAACATTCCCCTGATACTTGGCTTTATTTCACATACTTACTCTGAACCCTGAAATTTTGGAAAATAAGTATTTTTTTTTTTTTACAAATAATTGCATCAAAATATTCATTAAAAAACCTACTTTATTCTGCTTTTTTCCATCATAACTTTCAAGTTTTCTGAAAAAACACAACAGTTAAATGTCGCTCTGGGAACCTATGTAGTAAAATTAGATGGAAACTTCTTATTAATTTGTTTTTATGTGACAACCAGAAAACTTTGCTGTTAAGCTGAATACTAAGTCTAGAACACATAGAAGGCTTTTTTTTTTCCCCCTCTCGAGAAGAGAAACATGTCAACAAACACTAAGGACTTATTGTAGATCCTTCTAGATTCTAGTCCTACACATGCACAGAGAATACACTAGTGAGGAAAAGGGCAAAGCTGTAGGTTCAGAGTCTATTGGGAGGCAGATATGTGCCTAATTGCCTAATAGCATAAGAAGTATCTTACAGGTACCCTACTGCCAGGAAGAAAGGTGCTCAAGTACAGGGAGAAGAAGCAAGTTGCTCTCTGGACAGGAAGTGGGGAGGGACGGGAACATGATATAGAAGTTAAGATCCACAAGTTTGTTCTCTATTTGTGTGTCTCCAGTCCTTCCCTGCGAACAGGTTTATCAGTACCATTTTTTTAGATTTTATGTGTTAATGTAGTCTATTTGATTTTCTCTTTCTGACTTACTTCACTCTGTATAACAGGCTCTAGGTTCTCTGAAGGAAGGAAAAAGTGGGATGAATGGAGAAAGTAGCCTTGACATATATACACTGTGCATGCATGCTAACTTACTTCAGTGGTGCCTGACTCTGTGTGACGCTATGGACTGTAGCCCACCAGACTTCTCTGTCCATGAAATTCTCCGGGCAAGAATACTGGAGTGGGTTGCCATTTCCTCCTTCAGGGGATCTTCCTGACCCAGGGATTGAACCTGCATCTCCTGCATTGCCATTTGGGTTCTTTACAACCTGCACCACGTGGGAAGCCCATATATACACTCCCATATGTAAAACAGATAGCTGGTGATAAGTTGCAGTATAACTCAGGGAGCCCAGTCCAGTGCTCCGTGGTGACCTAGAGGTGTGGGAATGCTTGTGAGGGGTAGACTCAGAAGGAAGATGATGTATGTCTAATTACGGCTGATTTGCACTATTGTATGGTAGAAACCAACACAAACATTGTAAAGCAATTTTCCTCCAATTAAAAAATAAATTAAAAAATAAATAAAGAGGCAAAGAAAAAACAAACAAACAAACAAACAAAAAGTTAAGATCCCAGTTCTGAATTCAGCCAACAGATGTGGCTGAAACCCAGTCCTCCAGCTTCATGGTAAGGGAACCATGGGCAAATTACTTATCTTCTCTGTCCTTTTCTGTGATATGGGAATAATAACAGGATCCTCCTCCTTGGGTTGTTTTGAACAGTAAATGAGATCATGTGTGGAAAATAGGAGCTAGGTGCCAGTATAGGGTTGCCCCTAATAAATGTGACTCAAAAATAAAGAAAAAAAGAGGGCTCTTTCTATAGAAGAAGAGACACTTGAGTTTGGTTGAAGGATGGCTAGATGGACAAAAGTGAAGACAGAGGAATATGAGGAAGAAAAGTACATGGAGGGAATTGTTTGGGAAAAAACCGAAATATCTGTGGGTTTCACTGGTGGTTCATTGGGAAAGAATTCATCTGCTGTTGCAAGAGATACGTGTTCGCTCCCTGAGTCAAGAAGATCCCTTGAAGAAGGAAATAATGACCCTTTCCAGTATTCTTGCCTGGGAAATCTCATGGATAGAGGAACCTGGTGGGCTGCAGTCCACGGGTTCTCAAAAGAGTCAGACTGTGTAGTTAGGGACTCAACAGCAACAACAAAATATCTATAGTAACTAGTATATAGCCTGCATAAGGTGAGGAGAAATGACCCTAGTGGTAAAGAACCTGCCTGCCAAAGCAGGAGACATAAGAGATGCAGGTTCAATCCCTGGGTTGGGAAGATCCCCTGGAGTAGGAAATGGCAACCCAGTCCAGTATTCTTGGCAAGAATCTCTGTCTTTGGGGAGAATCCCAAAAAGGGAGGCTGGCGGGCTATAGTCCATAGGGTTACAAAGAGAGAGATATGACTGAAGTGATTTAGCATGGACACATAAATTAATAATGCCAGTGAAAATAAAAATTTGGTGCATCACCAGCCACACTTACAATTAAGAGGGAAAAAATATCAAGTAAAATATTATGTGCCTGAGTGCCTAGCACTGACTGGGCATAAAATAGATGTTTATAGTAGCTATAAATTGGGTCCATTTAAATATAGCAGCTATAAATCTCAGACTTCCTTTCAGGCTGTATTCTATGTGATATGACCAGCATCCGACAGAAATAATCATCCCTTTATGGTTTCTTCCCTTGATTTCCAGGATACTGCACATTCATGTTTTTCTTCTTATTGCCCTGTTAGCTGTGTCTGATCTTGTCACATTCAACAAAGAGATACTGGCAGCTCTCCCTTTGGGAAGAATCTACCATACGAAACACCATGGAACTTGGACACTGTCCTCTTCTCTGCAAGACCTCTCTATGAACAGTTTACATACTGCTCTCTCCTGGTGTGTTGCTTACTCTACCTGCCCACCTCCATCCACTTATCTTCTGACTTTCTTGCCCTTTATCCCTTATACCCTGGACCATCGTATCTCTTTTTTCTTCAGTCTTCTGTGATACCAAACAAGCCATATAAGATGTAATTTTAATAGAATCAAAAGGATTATGGGATGAAGATGTGTAAGCAGTGTGATTGCATGGAGCATAGATACAGAATGACTTCCCATGGTGTTGGCTTCTCACACTGGGGCAAAGAGCCTGGAAAACTAGTACTTGCCTGTATAGGGAATGTAATCTCAGCAGTCTGCCACAGTTCTGACTTATCTTCCTCAGCCATCATGAAATCACTCCCTGTAATATCAGAAGATCTATAAATGCATGTCTTTTAAGTCTCTGGTGTTCTGTGATCGCAGTCTGGGCTTTGATCTTCCAAGGTCACTCCAGCCTCTGTAATCTGCCTCCCTTGTCCCTCTCTGACTTTGGCCCTTCTGCTGCCTCTTATAAGGATTCCTGTGGTTACACTGGGTCCACCAGGATAATCTCCCCATCTGAAGATGTTTAACTTCATAATACCCACAAAGTCCTTCCTTTGGTCAGAAAAAGTAAACTTTGCATACATGTGTGCTCAGTCACGTCCAACTCTTTGCAGTCCCACGGACTCCTGTGTCCATGGGATTTCCTAAGCAAGAATACTGGAATGGGTGGCCATTTCTTCCTCCAGGGGATCTTCCCAACCGAGGGGTCGAAAATGTGTCTCCTATGTCTCCTGCGTTGGCAGGCTGACTTTACTACTGGGCCACCTGGGAAGTAATCTACCCAAATTCTGGGGATTGGGACATGGGCAACATTTTTTTTTTTTTTTGGTGGTGGGGGTGTTATTTGATCTTCCATAGTGTCTTAGTGTGAAATACTAAAGTTTGATATTCAGTAGACCCAGACCATCCAACAGAAACCATGAGGAAACTTCAGTTTTCCATAGTTAACCTTTTATTGAGTAGCGACTATGTGCCAAGCTATATAGGATTTGTGGGGAATGTAGAACCATAGCAACAGCAAACAATAACAAATACCACAGCCACCCATATGTGAAGTACTTTTACATACTAAGCAGATGAGATAAATTCTTTCTAAATTTCACAAGAATTCGAAAAGATTTTATCTCCATTTTACAAGTGCAGACACCAAAGCTCAAAATGGATGAAATAGCAAGAACTGGAATTTGAACATGGATTTTCTTATTTCCAAATGTAAACGTTGGAACTAAAATACAAAGTTTTATGCCTTTCCCCTCACTTTTTTCCATCAAGATACCTGAGGGCTTTTCCTATGTCCATGTCAATAAAGAACTACTTTTATTCATTCATTCATCAACTCGCTGTGTATGAAGATGTGGGTTCAACAGATCTGACCCCTGCTCTCATGGGAGTGACAATTTAGCCTGAATGTGAATTTTACTGCAGCAACATTATTCTTTTTTACTTTGTCCCTTTCCTTAATTTTTTAGATTAAAATATATTTAAAAAATTTTCTTGGTGAGATTTGACTATTTCCTGAAGGGAAGGAGATCAACATGTTGATAAGTCAAGTTCTGATTATACTGTGGTATAAAACCTATTTTTCAAGTAATAGTTGAGGTCACAGGTAGTGACTTGGAAAAGAAGGAGAGAGAATGTCACACACACAGGTAGAACTCCACATGAATATCAAGGCAGAGGTTGGAGTTTACAAGATATAGGATAGTGCGCATGCTCAGTTGTGTCCGATTCTGCAACCCCATGGACTGTAGCCCATCAGGCTCCTGCGTCCATGGGATTTTCCAGACAAAAACACTGAAAACTCTGTGGGAGGAGGCGAGGGTGGGATGATTTGAGAGAATAGCATTGAAACAAGTATATTATCATATCTGAAACAGATTGCCAGTCCAGGTTCAATGTATGAGACAGGGTCTCAGGGCTGGTGCACTGGGATGACCATGAGGGATGGGATGGGGAGGAAGGTGGGAGGGGTTCAGAATGGGGGACACATGTACACCTATGGCTGATTCATGTCAATGTATGGGAAAAACCACTACTATATTGTAAAGTAATTAGCGTCCAATTAAAAAAAAAAAAAAGAACAGTGGAGAAGGTTGCTGTTTCCTCCTCCAGGGGATCTTCCCGACCTAGGAATCGAATCTGTGTCTCCTGCATTTCCTGCATTAGCAGGCAGATTCTTTACCACTGGAAAGGAATGCCAAAGATTCCTGACAAACCACCAGAAGAGGAGGGGGGACAAGGAAGAGATTCTTTCTTACAACCTTCAGAAGAAACCAGTGCAGCTGATGCCTTGGTCTTAGACTTCTAGCTCTAGAACTGTGAGACACTAAATTTCTGTTGTTTAGGCCATTGAGTCTGTAATATGTTATTACAGCAACCCTCAGAAACTAATGCAATAGTTGAACTTTTTAGGGAAGTGTTTGATTTAATAAAATCCTGTTAAATCTATACAACCCAGCTCCAAATTGTTTTATTGGAAATGATTGGAGAGTTTTATAAAAACTCTCACCTTCTTTTCTATCAATTTTGGTTACTATTACCACCCCAGTCAGTGGCAAAACTCTAGATCCTGGATTTTCCCATGGTAAGTCAACGGTGGTATACAAAGCCACTGATTTTTCTCTGTGTAATACCAAAATCACTTTATAATGCTATAATGGTTTTGGTGACATAATCCTTGGGGCTAAGGCAAACTATAGCAACTGAGAAACATTAACACATGTAAGTAGATTGTATCTTGAAAGAGGCTAAAGGCAAGACAAATGTTAATTGGACTGTTAAAATTCAGAGCAACCAAAATTTTATACTTTTTTGTAGATTAATATAATGATGTCATTATTTTCTTTACAAAGCAATTTATTGTTCCATCAAAGTAGCCAAAGCCTTATGACCTAAGAAAAGGAAATATGGATTAGAGTAATTCATTTTTTGGGGGGATTATGTTCATCCATGAGTAAAATATTAATGATATATAACTAAGAAATGATATACAAAAAAGATTTCCCATAGCTTGTTTGTTGAAACTGCTTGGCCCATTCTACTTAATTTCCGAAGATAATTTGTCTTATTGGATGTTATCCAGGATCCATGGTATGGAGGACAAAGGAGACTCTAAGATGCAAAGGTTAAGCTTAAGATAAATTAATTTCTCATTTCTGATTTATAAAACAATCAGACTGAAGGTAGGAGTGAGAAAAATGTAAAGATGAATAAGACACTCTCTAGTTTTAGAAACTTGTGGTTTATTGGAAGGGATGAACAACTGTGACCAAAGAATTATAATTCAGAGAAATCCGTGCTACAGTAGGGTGCAAACAGATGTGTAACAGTGCTTGAAATAATAATTCAGCTCATCACAAACTCAGTGGTTATTCATGTATTTGTTATTTATTTTTGGCCATGCAGCATGGCACGTGAGATCTTAGTTCCCTCACTGGGGATCAAACCCGTGACCCCTGCAATAGGAGACCAAAGTCTTAACCACTGGACTGTCAGGGAAGTCCTCAGTGGTCTTTCTTTTAGCTTGGAGGATGCCCTGTGCATAACAACCTTTCCCTACTCTGAAAAAATTTGAGTAGGATCTACAATTCTCATAAAGCATGTCAAAGGTTGAATTATGCATTTCCTTCTAATTTGGCTCTTAATAATGGTTTCTTAGTCTCACCGATTCTTCTTAGAAGGCCATGTATGTCAGGATATTCAAGCTGGTGATTGGTTCAAACTTTGCAACAGTTTTGAATTTCTTCCAGAAATATCTGTTCTGGTTAGGGAGATACGTCACTACAGTGTTGAGAACAGAAATCTAAACTTCTTGCGAATTTAGAGGTTAACCGTTGTCACATATGATTGTGACACTGAAGACTCATTTGTCATGTTCTTTACCATTTCAGCTTTGAAACATACATGAAACCAAACCTTCTCCTGTTCCTACTGCAATTTCTTCACCTAGTTGCTCAAGTCACAGAACTGAAAGGCATTCTAATTCCTTTTTTTCCTTTGGTGTTTCCTGTTGAGAGACAGTTCTCTGTGGGTGTTTTATATTTCTGCAAGTCTTGCAAGTCAGGCATTGAGTGCCCATTGTTTGAGATCATCTTTACAAGAATGTTTGTAGAGTGAAGAGTCTTGAAAGACAGAATTAAGTGTCTCTGTAGCAGCATGAAGATTTGCTTATAATCTTAGAAGAGATATATAGTGTGTTTGACCAGAGAAAAAGATGAGCATGCTTAATGCTCCTGAGAAAATTTCAGGCTCTCTAAATACAGGGTTCTTTTTCAATAGTGCAATCTGTATGTGCAGGTGTCATCTGTTCCTTCTCTCTGTCACCCTGTGGACATGAAGGCTCAGGGCACTGGAACAAAAATACATATACTCTGGCTTCCACTACTGCTATGAAGACTAAACTCTCCTTTGTCTCTAACCCAGGAGACTTGTGTCTGCTCTCAGCATTCATGAAACTATGACAAGTTAAACTGTTAATTCTCAAGTAGGGTAAAATCTCCAACCCTTTTCAATTCTTGACATTTTCCTCACTCAGGTACTTACCCTTTTCCCAAACTGGGCACTGAACTTTATAGTGTATTTCGTCTTCAGAGCTCTAGAGCTCTTTTCATTTGAAACCCAATTTTGTAGCTCCTTAATATCCTCCCTGAGCCTTCTTTTGCCTCTATCTTCTTAATCAGTCGTCAGTATTACAGTCAGAATGATCCTTTCTAAAATGATAACTATAGATCCTTCTTCTGATAAAATTTTGCATGGGCTTCCCAAGGAAGGTGAGGATGTCGTGTGTGTACAAAGGTGTCAGGATAATTGCAAATCTCATGGAGTGGCATCAGAGAGTTTTCATGAATCATGAAAAATGAGTACTTTTTTCCACCTCACCTCTGGGTGTGCTCAAAGTGCATACTATAATCCTAGTACACTATGGGTTCTTCAGATTCCTAATACTCTTCTGTATGTATGTATGCCTTTGCATGTGCTAGAACAATCCACTGCACTCCTTAGCTCATCCTGGCCTCGTAAATCTTATCCATCGGTTGAGAGTTGACCAAAATTTTCTTTCACAAAGAAACTTTTTTACAGACCCCTCTTCCCAGTACAACATAGATATATTCATCTTACTTCTATAGCATCTTAAGCACATCTCCAAACTTATTTTTAAACTATTGTATCATAATTGTTGGTTTGCTCACCTGTATTATCTGCTAAGGAAGAAAGCCATATCTTGTACCCTCTGTGTGGCACACAGTTCCATATTACTCCTTTATAGATTACATGACTGAGTATTCAATTGTGGAGTGCAGCAAAGAATAAATGTGTTCTGGAAACAGATATATACCCAAGTTGCTAATATGAAAGTAATTGATGAAGTTATCTTTTGAATGTGCAGAATGTAGATCAACCTTTCACTACTTTTTTTTTTCCCGATAATGCTGACACTTTATCTATAGACAAGAGTTATAAATATCATCAATGAATCGGCCATTCAGTAATTTCTTGGCCTCTGTTGACACAGCTGGTCTTGGTCAATGTTATTAACTTTATGCCAGTCAGTTTGAAAACACTCAAAACAGTGATTGCAACAACTCTATGTGAATGAACCCAAGTTTAATAGTAAAAACAGGATTTTCCTGAGTTGTGTTGCGGGAAACCTGAGAACTGTATCTGGGAAATATGTGATAAAGACACCCCCACTCTGCTCCTGTTTACCCTTGGAAAGAAGGAACATTCTGCGGCTGCTTCCAGTGGCTTTAAATACATCTCTTTGCTTCCTTCTCAAAGTTGACCTTGTGTTCCCAGTTAAGGTGAATCAAAGGAAGCAGGAGGCTATCTTATTTGGGATAGGACTGCCATGTATGGAAAGGCAAGACTAAGAAGCCACAGGAACACCCTGTGCCCTTTCTCTGCCTCTCTGTCCCGTGTATGTTTTCATAGCCTCTCGGTTGGAGTTCACTGGCAGCCCCAGGAAGGAAAGCCAAGTGAGATTGGGTGAAGACCTGAAAAGTGAAACACCCTGGGCTCCCTGTTTAACCAAGGAGGCAACTCCTCTCGCTCCCAAACGCCAGCTCATCTCATATATCAACCCACAGACACGGATTGCATGGTACCTTCCAAGCGTGGGCACCAGGATGAACCCGTGATGGGTCAGCGTCACCTCATCAAAGTCAGAGGAAAGGGGCTGGCGGGAGTACCTCCAAGGAGGGAAATCCAACCAAGATTCCTGCCTGAAAGTAGAAGCTTGTTCTCAGAAGCAGGGGTGGACATGGGGAAGATACTTCCTCTGTGAGATGGCTTTGAAGTTCATCCCTTAGTAAACACGCCTCCTCTCCAAGTTGTGCACACACACCGGGCTGCCACCCACAGCTTCTGGGTCTCTACCACCCAGAAGAGACCCCTGGGGAAGTGACTTGCCCTCATATTGAGGGTGAGGAGGACAGTGGGAGTGCCCATGACCTTCTGGGGCTGGCTTCTCACTGCCACAGAGAGCTGGTACTGGAAAGGTCTGCACTGAGTTTGAACTGGCATACTTCTAAAGATTTTTTTAAATGAAATATTTATAACAGGAAATCAGGTTAGACATTCCTGAAGCTAGCAAGAGCTTACGGACATACCGTCCTATCCTTCCCGGGATATGTACATGCAGTTGCTTGTTTTGAAGGAAGACCCAAATTCCTCATTCCTTTACATTTAACCTGAGCCATTGGAGGAATGCAAACATGGATTCAGAGCCAGGCCTCTGGTAAAAGATTACCAGATGCAGCCACACAAGGAAATTCCTCCCAGCCGCCAGAATTTATACTGCAGAGTGAGCTATGAATAGAAAGTTTGTGCGTGGTTATGAATATGGATAAAATATATCACTCATGGCCAGGGAATGGCAGGCAAAATTGAAAACACATATTTTGGATCACAGACTATTTTCAAAAATATATTTAAAAGAAAATAAACACAGATTGTGTGTGTTCATTTACAGCTTGAAGTACCTTTGCGGTGAAAAAAGACATCAACAGCTTTTCTTTCCAAACCATTTGCTTTTCCTTGTGCTTTTTAGCACAGAGCTGGACCCTCTGGGAAAGACCCAGTGTCTTGTAGCATGCATGGTAAGTAGACTTGCTGGCAGGCATTATTTTCCTTTCCTGTAGAAGATAAGGAGTTGAGTCTCTGTGTGTGTCCAGAAAGGACTATGTGGCTTGGGGAGACGTGTTCAGCTCATTCAGCTAATAGTGTCAATTTCCTTCCCTTTCTGTCTCGGAAGGATTTTGCTGGCTTCCGTGTTTTATGCTTTCATCTTTGTCTTTGCCAGATTATTCACGACCATCAAGCGTGTATCTATGTTGTTAAGAATCCAGATGAAAACTGAAAACATGCCACTCTTGTCACATGGAGAAGTCTGGTCTCTAGCAAAATGAAGACAGAGGAAGAGTGGCTTTTTTTTTTTTCCCCTAAATTTTATTATTTATTATTTATTTCTTTTGTATTGGAGTATAATCGCTTTACAATGTTGTGTTAGTTTCTATTCATTCCACTTTGACAGCTACTCTCCCTCTTCCTTCAGGGGACCCAGTCTGTTGATACCCAAAGAATCGTTCATTTTCATACCAGCCAAAGGTGGCCTCTCTGGGTTGCATAGCTTACTTAAATTTCCCCTTGTCTCTTTTATTCTCCTTCCCACCAGCTACATTTACTTGCTCTCTTTCCACACCTTGAGACCCTGAGATCCATTGTGGAATAATCTGATAACACAGTGGGTTGTTCTGTGGTCGATTCCAGGTAGCATATTTCCATTTAACATGAATACACACCTTTTCACTTCTTCTCTTTCTCCCTGCCTCATCCTGAGAGACTCCCTGATTCAGAAAGTTTAGCTGCAGCCCCATGAATCACAGGACACACTGCTGTCCCTTATTAGATCATGCACTGCCCTAGGACCTAAGGAATGGTAATCCATTGTCTGACCAGCATCACCCTCTGACATTACCTGATAGAAGATTGACCATTTAGAGACGTATTGGTGAATTTTATTATTTCTCAGCAATTTTAAATAAGAAGCCCACCAACTGTTATCACCTGAATTTGCAAGGTCATAGTGTGTGTGCTGTCACTTCAGTCACGTCGCACTCTTTGTGACCCTATGAACTGTAGCCCGCCAGGCTCCTCTACCCATGGGATTCTACAGGCAAGCGCACTGGAGTGGGTTGCCATTTCCTCCTCCAGGATTTTTCCTATCCACAGATCGAACCCGTGTCTCATGTCTCCTGCATTAGCTGGCAGGTTCTTTACCAGTAGTGCCACCTGGTGTGGAACATAGTTAATATTAGGCTGAGGTAGGAAAATCTGGGGTATCTAGGACTCAAGTTCAGTTCCAGTGAGATCAGCTACACATTTTTTTTTTTCTGGTTTTGATTTTCCTGATATCCTGTCCCCAGAGTTTTCTTTGCAAGCAAGACAGAACTAATGAGAAAAATAAACATCTCCTGGGCTGAGCCTTCATTCCAGGAAGGAGTTTGCCTTGTCCATGCCAATCTTTGATTCTGCTGCAACAGAAATTGTCAAAGGGTTATCTAAAAATTCTCAGAATAATTGAGTAAGAGGGAAATATTGTGGCAACTCACTGAGTTAAATGAAAGTTGGTTCCTTTGTTGGTGAAAAGTTTGAAGTCAGTTTCTGACTCATGGAACAAGATAGGCAATTTCCATATCACTTCCATCCCTTCTGTATTTGCAACTTCTATAAAACCTCACTCGATAATACTAGCTATTGATTACAAATTAACTTTGCATAACTTTGATGTTCTTTTGTTGACTGGTGGCAGTTTCTTTTGTATTAAATGCCTCCAGAGTATAGAGACAGCATCTTTTTACTTCTTTGTAGAGTATTTGACCAAGTGGTTCTTTATGAGTGTTGGATAAAAGTCATTTTAAGGTGGTGATGCTATACTAAGGTTGATGTGTGTGATGATGATGTTAATAAACTTGAACCTTAAGATGTGTCACCCGCAATGTTAGCATATCACTAACTGATACCCTTGATGTTGATTTTTTTCTTTCCCTCTCATAGAAAGTAAGATCCATGAAGGTAAACACCTTGTTACAGTTCTTCCCCAAATGCCCAGAACGGTGTCATTTTCCTTTTGTAAATGTAAAAACAGATGTATTGAGGTGCAATTGATATACAAAAAACTGCACATTTTAATGGGTAGAATTAGATGAGTTTAAACATAGACAACGGAGAAGGCGATGGCACCCCACTCCAGTACTCTTGCCTGGAAAATCCCATGGATGGAGGAGCCTGGTAGGCTGCAGTCTATGGGGTCGCAAAGAGTTGGACACGACTGAGCGACTTCACTTTCACTTTTCACTTTCACGCATTGGAGAAGGAAATGGCAACCGACTCCAGTGTTCTTGCCTGGAGAATCTCAGGGACGGGGGAGCCTGGTGGGCTACCATCCATGGGGTCTCACAGAGTCGGACACGACTGAAGGGACTTAGCAGCAGCAGTAGACATAGACAAACACCCATGATACCATCACCACCAGTAACAGATATAATGAACTCTTCCTAAGATTTCCTTATGTCTTTTTATTTTTATTTACTTATCTTGTGGTAAGAACACTTAACAGGAGATCCACCTTCTTAACAAATTTTGAAGAGCACCAATTTTTGCTGTTCAGTCGCTCAGTCATGTCTGACTCTTTGAGAACCCATGAACTGTAGCACGCCTGGCTTCCCTGTCCTTCACCATCTTCCAGAGCTTACTCAAACTCATGTCCATTGAGTTGGTGATGCCATGCAATCATCTCGTCCTTTGTCGTTCCCTTCTCCCCCTGTCTTCAATCTTTCCCAGCACCAGGGTCTTTCCTAATGAGTTGGCTCTTTGCATCAGGTGGCCAAAGTATTGGAGCTTCAGCTTCAGCATCAGTTCCTCTAATGAATATTCAGGATTGATTTCCTTTAGGATTGACTAGTTTGATCTCCTTGCAGTCCAAGGGACTCTCAAGAGTCTTCTCCAACACCACAGCTCAGAAGCATCAATTCTTCAGCATTCAGCCTTCTTTATGGTCCAACTCTCACATCCATACATGACTATTGGGAAAACCATACCGTATTGTTAACTATAGGCGCTATGCTGAAGAGCAGATCCCTAAAACCTATTCATCTAACATAACTGAAACGTCACACCCTTTGAACAACAATTCCCTGATTCCCCTGCCTCCTAGGCTTGTTGCCTTTAACATCATAGACAGTTAATAAGTATTTGTTGAAAGAACGACTGCTTAAAGATTAAAAAAAATATCTAAAGAGGGAGCAATTTCCTTTTCCATATCCAAACTTTAGTATTTGTTCTACAGTAGACAAACTGATTTTCTCTACACTGTGCCAGACCTACTTTTTCTTGACATGAGTATGTGACTGCTGTTACCCCAGACTTTAATGAATGGTTGACCTACTTGGTGCAATATTATTATTTTTTTGATAATGTGGTATTTTTGGAAGGTACATACCTGATAATATTTCTTATCCCTGACACTGATGTGGTAACTAAAAAAATATGCCTGAATATATGCTGCTGTTACTAAGTAATTTGCCAGTGTTTAAATAGGCAGCAAAAGAGGATGTTTTGATAGTATTTGGGAGCAGAGAGAGCAAAATAAACTATCCATTTTTCTCTCTCAGATTGACCTTGTTCTTTTATAAATATTTCATATTTAAATATTTTATAAATATTTCATATATAAATGTATATGTATATATATACATACACATATAGTATATATAAATAGATAATTAGGAAAAACTGTGGTATGTATCTTAGTTTAAGAAAGTTAACCTTTCCACAAAACTCTTAGGAAAATTAATTAAAGTAGAAATGTTTCCCAAATTGCTTCAAAGTTACTTGGAAAGTTTATTTGTATATGAAAAATGACTTAAATACTGAAGTCAGGTCAATTTTCTATGAACTTTGTTTTTATAGGAGAGAAAAACCAGGCAGTGATTTATAAGAATATTTTTAGGCTCTCTTACTATTGTTTTTACCTGAGGGATTATTTCATGAGAAACACTCAAATTTCTGAAACTTAATAGACTACACTTATTTTGCAGCAATTCCAGAAAAGAAATAAAGAGTAGATATATTTAGGATTGCTACAACAATTCAGTTTAATTGAATATTATTGTTTACTTCCATGATTTGGAAGAACAGTTGGAAATAAGAGGAGCAGTGTTATTTGTGGCTGAGAAAAGATTATGATTAAGTAAAAATCATTTAAACTATCTTAATTGTTTATACAACTGGTACACAGATGATATACATCTATAAATATAAAAATCTTGCAGAATGGATTGTATCATTTTTGCAGTTTTGAGTATCTACAACCATCTTAAAACCAGGACATCAGTGCCTTTTGGCATCAAAAAGCGTCAATACTTTATAGACTGTGACAAATTCTTATTAACTGTTACATTTATTCTATGTGGCTAAGAAACAGGATGGTCTCAAACATAAAATAAGCCAAAATATCCAGTGTGAAATATACATGATAAAAGAGACATGAAGTCCCTAACTGCCGTTGGACATTTCTCATTTCATGAACCACAGTTTTTAACTCATGGAAGAAATGTGTGCTAGCAGATTACCCATAATCACTAAGACTTATTTAATAATAAGTTCCTACTGTTATTTTTTCATGTGATTTTTAAAAAAATTCTATCTTTTCTTTTAAGTTAAAGTCTGTCCTATATTTGTAAATGGATCAGATAACCAAACTATCATTAAAGAGTATAAGTAGAAAGTTGTAAAGGACTTCATTCTTTTATAAATTTTCAATACAATCATAAAATAATCTTGTTTAGGATTTAAATACAACAAAAATAATGCTTCCGGTTTAATCATGAGTCTATAAAGTGGCAGGAACAACAGAAATCCTGTTTATTACAAAATACCAAGGACCTAGCACAGTGCCTGGCATGCAACTGTTGCTAAACCAATACTTGCTGATGGGTTGGAACATAATGTTCCAACCAAAAAGTCAGTACAGGGATGTATGTTTAGCTAAAAGGAACATCAAGCACAAGCCGTGCTAACTAGAAGTGCCCTTCAAGGAAATGACCAAAAACACATACATAATTCACAGAAGTAAACACCTTCAAAAATTTAGAACAGCTTTCTATGCCCAGCACCATTTGAAGAATTTTACAAATTAGAAATTGGCGGTTTGAATAAATCCAGAGCCTGAATAGCTATTTCCAACTTTTCAAATGTGCAAAACACATTTTTCCTCTCTAGCTTCCAGGAAAGACCTGAAGAATCATCTTCGTTTCAGGGATTGTATTCATGGCTTTACTCTCAAGGAACAGACTGAGAATCACATAATCACAAAAACAACAAAAAGCCAAATACTTAGTAAATAGAGCTTTTAGGTACAAAAAGCCAAGGTTGTGTGTAAACCAGTCCAAACAGAACAGTATTGGGTCACCGACTTCTATTCTTAGTTTAAGCCTTTTTTAAAAAAACTGCTATGTAATAAAATCAGGCATAGGTGAAAAATAATACTGGTGAAGTAGTCAAGGGCTGGAAGAGACATATGATATGCTTAAAATGTTGACTTTAACTTTGGAACAATGGAGATCCCTAGGGGTGAATATGTTAAGGCATGTTTTGAGGATTTTGAGCAGAGATGTGGAGAGAACACTCACAGGACCCCTCTCCCTCAGTTCAAAAATAGACATTACCCATTACCTCAGAAGGCCTCTGAGAGCCATTCCAGAGAACTTGCTCACCTTTTCTCCTAATGAGAGGTAACTACTGACCTGTATTTATGTCTGCTATTACTTGAATTTGCACAGGGCCTTCTGAAAGTCTCAGTCAACTTGGTACTATGCAGAAATGACTTGCCGACAAAGTCTATATGTGTGTGTGTTACTCGTTCAGTCATGTATGACTCTCTGCTATCCCATGGACTGTATAGCCCGCCAGGCTCCCCTGTCCATAGAATTCTCCAGGCAGGAACATTGGAGTAGGTTGCCATTTCCTTCTCCAGGGGATCTTTCTGACCCAGGGATCCAACCTGGGTCTCCTGTATTGCAGGCAGATTATTTACCATCAGAGCCACCAGGGAAGCCCTAAGGTCTGTATAGTCAAAGCCATGGTTTTCCCAGTAGACATGTATGGATGTGAAAGTTGGACCATAAAAAGGCTGAGCACCAAAAAGTTGATGCTTTTGAATTGTGCTGAAGAAGACTTTTGAGAGCCCCTTGGACAGCAAGGAGGTCAAAGCAGTCAATCCTAAAGAAAATCAACCCTGAATATTCATTAGAAGGACTGATGCTGAAGTTCCAATATTTTGGCCACTTGATGTGAAGGATTCATTGGAAAAGAACTTGATGCTGGGAAATATTGAGGGCAGGAGGAGAAGGAGGTTACAGAGGATGAGATGGTTGGATGGCATCACTGATTCAATGGACGTGTGTTTGAACAAACTCCAGAAGATGGTGAAGAACAGGGAAGGCTGGCATGCTGCAGTCCAAGGGGTCACAAAGAGTCAGACACGACTGAGTGACTGAACAACAACAATGCAGAAATGATGCTACATGAGTACTCAGCTCAGTTCAGTTCAGTTGCTCAGCCATGTCCAATTCTTTGTGACCCCATGAACCGCAGCACGCCAGGCCTCCCTGTCCATCACCACCTCCTGGAGTTCACCCAAATCCATGTCCATTGAGTCAGTGATGCCATCCAACCATCTCATCCTCTGTCATCCCCTTCTCCTCCTGCCCTCAATCTTTCCCAGCATCAGGGTCTTTTCAAATGAGTCAGCTCTTCGCATCAGGTGGCCAAAGTATTAGAGTTTCAGCTTTAGCATCAGTCCTTCCAATGAATGTTCATGAAGAGTATGATGAGTACTGAGGCTAGGTCTTAAAAAGGGTGAGTTTTCTCTCTGACTTTTTCTCTCAGAGTGTTTGCCTTGGGAATCTTTTTTTCATTTGTGAAAGAGGCCGTACATAGATGTTCTGGTTGAAGCTTCAGCTAAGCTACTGGCAGATGCCAGCAACAAGGCTAGGACATCAGTGAAAGAAGGTTCAAATAATTTCACTTCCAACTTCCAGTCTTCCAGCTGAGGCTCCCAGCATCATGGAATGGAGACAAGCTATCTCTACTTTTTCTGTTGAAACTTATGACTGAACTGACAGATACTGTGGGAGATAATACATGATTAGTTTTAAGTCATTGTTTTGGGATAATTTTACATGCAGTAATAGATAACTGATGCCACCAGTCTATAGGTCATATAGATTTTAATGGTTTTAATTTTATAGTTTCTGCCAACTCATTTGCAAGATGAGATACAGATTTATTCTGAAATCTGAAACCATCATTCACTATGAAAAATTTTGTTTCAGTAGCTACTTCCAAACAGAAAGGTATTTTATGTTTTTGGTTGTTGTTTTTTTTTTTTTTTTTGGTATTTCAAGTGTTTAAGTGAATACTTACATTTCAGAAAAATGTCAGTATATGTGCATACTATAAACAGATTTGTATGCTATTATATATGTATATAAATGTGTGCATACTATAAATGGATGTGCTGTGCTGTGTCACTCAGTCGTGTCCAACTCTTTGCCACCCCGTGGACTGTAGCCTGCCAGGTTCCTATGTCAATTCTCCAGGCAAGAATACTGGAATGGGTAGCCTATCCCTTCTCTAGGGGATCTTCCTGACCCAGAAATCCAACTAGGGTCTCCTGCATTGCAGGCAGATTCTTTACCAGCTGAGTTACCAGGGAAGCCCACTATAAATGGATACACACACACACATGTTTATTTACCCCTGGTTTCATTAAAGTATATATCTTTACATTTTATAGCGATGAATGAAATCTACCTTTGAATATACTGCCCATAAGATGTATCTGAAATGAGTTTGAAACTTTGTCGGATAGCACAGTGAACATGCTGACTTGCGCACATAATTATGCATGTGTGGCAAAATTTTATAAATACTTTCATGCAATGGAGTGGTCAATGATTTCCCTTGTACACTAAGCTCAGCTACTGAACAAACTTTAGTCAAGATCTTTTGTTCTCTGAATTTGCTTTTGTAGCTCCTGTTGTGACATCATCATTAAGTTGAAAAATATTTTTTTAACTTGTTAACTACTGATAAGACATTTAATATGGGAAAAACTGAAAAGTACACTTAGGATGGAGGGCTAAATCTCTGTGAAATACTGTAATTGAAGAAGTCATATAATTCTTGCTTCCCTGCTGTGTCAGTGGTCCTACGCTCACATTTCTTTCCATCAGGTGTTGTATTTAAACTTAGAAAACAGAACTGTCAGTGAAATAGTACCAGTTAGGGCCAGAATATCCAATCAGTGATTAGTGGATGTGTGGTGAGTAAAACCCACATTATTCCCTTGTTGGCTAGTTGATTCAGTGAAATGGCCAAAATAGCTCTTCCATGCCAGTTCATGCTTCAGAGATTCTCTATGTGGGGGACCACGCTAAATGGAGTAAAAACAAAAGATTTCCCTTTGTAGCCATAGTCAAACTCAAATCGCATCTCTTCCGGAAGATTTTCCCCGATTATCCTTGATCTCTGCTTTCACTCACAGTTCTGTTGATGGGCACTGTGAGATTTGGCGCCTCTCATCCTTCATTCTCTTCTCTGATTCATGAATGCATTGTCATACTTTCACTTCTGCCAGATTTCTGTGAGCAAGAACTGTCTGTCATTTCTTTTCTGTTCTTCGAGGTCCCAAGGTTAAGGCTTAGGACATATCAGGCCGTGAGAAAAATATCAAAATGTGCTTTTGGCTTATTAGTTTGAAAACATGTCCAACTAGAAATGCTTTTAGAATCATATGATTGTAATAATGATACTTCTATTGCAGACATTTAATAATGGATTTTTCTTTTCCCAAAATCAAAGTATTTTCTCACTGGTCTCACAATTTGTGTGCATCAGAATTAACGGTTACTTAGGCTTTTCAAAAGAAATGTTTGCAAAAAGGTTGGGGAGTGGTAGACAAATTTATGAAATGATTAGAAAAATTTCATACTGTAAGCATTTCTTTGATGCTTAATTATGAATTATTCAGCCACAAGTAAGGCATCTTTTATGTGGGAAGAGGGTTGAATTAGTTCATTCTTGAGATCTTTTCCAGCTCTTAACATTCTGACAACTTCTTACTGGATAGCCAGGGCAAATCTCAGATCCTGTGTGAGTACCATTAGATTAAATACATTTGGTTGGATTTGTAGGTCTATAGATGCCATGTTCAATGGCAAGGTGGCATTAGAAATGGCATCTTTCCTCACTTTCCTGAACCTATCCATAGCAGCACTGGCAGAGGGAGGCTCTGGTATGTCTTCATTTTTCACTGATGAAAGACTGTCTGAAAGATGCTGTTTACAAAAACATTCTTTAGCTGATTGTCTGCATCCTCTGCAGGGTTCAAGTGAGGGGTCTAAGAATTTGGGGAGGGCTAAGGCAGTGATGGGTGAATGACTGCCTTTCTCCCCATTCTAGAGGTCATCCTCAATAAAGCCACTCTTCTGTGGGAGGTGGAAAGGAATCTGATGGTGCCTGTTTGTCTTGGCAGCCTGTGCCCTGAAGATGCACATATCCAGAGAGTGGCAGAGAGCTATTTTTCCAAGCCAAACCTAACTTGTCTTTCCATAACACTGTGGGGAGCTGCAAGGGCAAGCCACACAGGCTTGTCCCCAACTTGTGAGAACAGCCCTCTGCTTCCAGAGATACCATCCCTGAATCACCTTTCATCCACTAAAAAGTTCATTTTAAAAATTAGGGAAAGGAAATTTGAAGAGATTTCTTTTTATCCCTATGATGAAGGTTATCCAGGAGATAAAGACTTTCTTCATCATTATCATCAACATCCACAAGAGCAGAGGCAGCAAATGGCAATTAAATATCCAGGGAACTTATGTCTCTTCATTAGTCTTTGCAATCCTTAGAATATCAATTTATCACTGCCCTTCACTCTCATAAACTAATTGTTTTGGATCTCAAATTGGTTCTCTATCTAAAAATAAGTTTTATTATGCTTTGTTAACATAAATCTCATAGTTTAGGATTCTTCACAAATCACCCTTTCAAACTCCAGATTCTCAGAATATAAGGTATCATGCTAGCTTACATCCAGAAGGCACATGAAGCAAAGATGTTAAGGGCCTCTATACTAAAAAGTGTGCTGCCTATGAACCATGAGCACCATACCTTAAAATCAGAAACGTCTATCTTGTAATAATATGTCAACAATCCTTTATATTGTTCAACCCTCTTTCTTATTTTCATAGCATACATAGTTTTTTTTACTACTTGATTTTTAATGCACATCACCTATGTATTCACTGTTTAAATTAAATGGTTGATGAAAATTTCTGAACTTTTGTTAAAGAGAACTCTCTTTCAAACTCTTTTCATACTCCCATTAGTTTCAAATTAGTGATTGTGTGTCTTTGAGCAGAGATGATCCCATTTATGGAGAGCTATACTGGAAGGAAAGTTATGGCCAACCTAGACAGCATATTCAAAAGCAGAGACATTACTTTGCCAACAAAGGTTCATCTAATCAAAGCTATGGTTTTTCCAGTAGTCATGTATGGAGGTGAGAGTTGGACCATAAAGAAAGCTGAGCACTGAAGAATTGATGCTTTTGAACTGTGGTGTTGGAGACGACTCTTGAGAGTCCCTTAGACTGCAAGGAGATCCAACCAGTCCATTCTGAAGGAGATCAGCCCTGGGATTTCTTTGGAAGGAATGATGCTAAAGCTGAAACTCCAGTACTTTGGCCACCTCATGCGAAGAGTTGACTCATTGGAAAAGACTCTGATGCTGGGAGGGATTGGGGGCAGGAGGAGAAGGGGACGACAGAGGATGAGATGGCTGGATGGCATCACTGACTCGATGGACGTGAGTCTGAGTGAACTCTGGGAGTTTGTGATGGACAGGGAAGCCTGGAGTGCTGTGATTCATGGGGTTGCAAAGAGTTGGACACGACTGAGCGACTGATCTGATCTGATACTAGTCATACAAAAAAGTTTTTTTTCCCCCCTGCAAGGGTATGGATGTAAAAATCATAACACCTAGGCTTTTTATCAGCACACTGATTGTTAGACCATTTCTTGCACACTAACTCATTATGCTGGACTATAAATGCACAGGATAGGCCCTATGTTTATCTTCACTTTAAATGAGACAAAGGGTAATTAACTTGCCCCTTGCAAAGGGAATGTATTTTGGAGATGACATATATTTATATATAAACATAGAGTAGTGAACTAATTATACTTTTTTGTGATGTCATATTTAGTGTTTTTATTTCCTTAAAATCCACGAAACACAATTGTTGATTATAGCAGTATGATGGACTAGATTTCCTGGCCAACCTCCTGCTAAAAACATGACAATATCGAGTAAGACAAATGCATCTATGATCTGACAGTCAAAGAAAGGATAATTAGAAGGCAAATACTAGCCAAAACAGAAGCCAGATGAGTTACTTGAATTTTGCTTTTATCCTAAAGATAAAACCTGCTAGGCTGAGTTTATTAAATGAAGAGATATGTAGTTTACTGAAGCCAGGGTTACTTTTATATACATATATATATATATATATTTACATTTATCCATTTATAATATACACACCTGTATGAACATACATATATAACAGCATCTTTATATATAGTGTCCATACATATACACATACTTTTTCCTGAAATGTAAACATTGACCTAAACACATGAAAGACCTTTTTGTTATAGCATTTCCTATGAGAGCAAATATATTTTCATAAGTAAATAATGGTTGAGGTTAAAAAAAAACCTACTTTATTTTGTAAATGAGTTGGACAGGATCTAAAAGTGTATGTGTATCTGTTAGATTCTTTATGATCTATAGGTCAAGTCTATGTAAGATATGCAAATATACATCAATTAGGAGAAGCAAGCAAAAGTGTTTTCTAGCTCTCATAAGGGTCTTTCATTATAATTATCTCTGTGGTTAGCATAAAGAAACTTTTGATTTTTCTAGAGAGCTGCTCTACAACTTCATATATAAACAAATGCCATAAACATTTTGTATCTCTGAGAAGAATTTTGGTATAAGGTGTTGTTTTCCTGGATAGATCATAAGCATTACATCTCCATTAAGAGTTTATAGACTTGTTTCCACTTGATCAGTGAGTTGAGTAATTAGAAAACCTGTCTGTGAGACCAGCACTGTCACCCAGGTCCAATTTTGGAAAAATCTCTCTCATAGATGAACATTTCTCCTTCAGGGAATAGTTTAGTCACCTGGTTCTTGTACCTCATATTATTCATCGTTAACTATTTAAACAATGATTTACCACTACTGCAAAAATTATTATTCAACAATAATTTTTGCTTACTAGCCAACAAATACAAACTTATTATGAGATGATTTCTCAAAAACAGATCTCTGATTTTTAAAAGTTAGAAAGAATATTGCAGCATCTTATTGAGGTCTTGATGATTTGAACTTTATAAATATTTGAAAGAATGCTATGCAGAGTCAGTATTCAGCTCATATTACAAATATTAACTCAGTTTTTTTCAGCAAAGAATTGAGAATTGTGATTTTTAATGCATATTTTAAGGAATACTTAAATGACTCATGAAAACTTTACACTAATTTTAAATATTTTATTTAAAAATACTAGCTATGTAAAATATAAGTAGCTAAAGAATACTCCTGGGGAATTTAGTGCTGGGGATGCAGCAGTAAGCAAAGATAGACAAAAACCTACCATTCGTGGCGTTTCCATTCTAAGAGGGAAAAGCAAGAACATTTATTATGTATGGGCATATTTATATCACGAAAACCATGGTCCTGTAATGAAGCCCTATACTTCTTTATTTTCTCCAAAGATAAAGAAACACAGAATAAGCATGATTTTAAATTGTTTAGAATTTTTCCAGCCATTCCAGAGAACCTAGTCAAGGAAACTTAAGGCCAAAGTTTTTTTTTTTTTCCCCCCCATTAAAAAAAAGAAGTTAATAAAAGAAATTATAGTAACTTCTTGCTAGAAGAGATCCCTCTCTTCTCCTTTGGCCCCACAGTGGGGTCTGCCTTTGCTCTTACTAGCCCTATTACCATTATCTATAGTCTTCATTGAGATTAATTGTTTTGCTTGACTTAACCCAGAATTATGTTAAATTTTCAAACAATTTATTGGTGATTTCTGGAATTATCCAATTACTTTGACTACTCTGTGAACCAATTAATCTCTTGCTCATCAATTAGTTCGCCTTGATCAGAACTCATCAATTTGGTAGTCTATGAGTAACTTATGTACTGAACTGTGAGGCGTCACGATAAGGTTGCTACTGCTGCTGCTGCCAAGTCGCTTCAGTCGTGTCCAACTCTGTGTGACCCCATAGGCGGCAGCCCACCAGGCTCCCCCGTCCCTGGGATTCTCCAGGCAAGAACACTGGAGTGGGTTGCCATTTCCTTCTCAAATGCATGAAAGTAAAAAGTGAAAGTGAAGTGGCTCAGTTGTGTCCAACTCTTCACGACCCCATGGACTGCAGCCTACCAGGCTCCTCCGTCCATGGGATTTTCCAGGCAAGAGTACTGGAGTGGGGTGCCATTGCCTTCTCCAATGATAAGGTTAATCTTCACTAAATTTCAGTTATTGACTGTTGTCCCATCTGTTAACAGGAGTGAAAGACTGTGGTTGCAGAGCTGGTTGACAATTAGCAGTCCCAGACCTGTTAGAGGCCAGTGTTCACACAAAATGAAGCCCCTCAATAGAAATGAACTATGCCTATGAATCTCTCTTTTATATCTGGAGTTAGTTGGGTGTTATGATCACTCCAGCTGCTAAAAAGAAAACATTCCAAGCTATGATATCACCCACTCCACATTCCCAGAGTCGATCATAGGCTTGTATTACAGTCTGATGTTCCTTTTTTGACTAGTTCTTAGAATAAGTCACCCAGGACATGTATTCTCCCAAGCCCTAGAAAAACTAACTTTTATGCCAATGCCAATCTAGGTAAAAATTTCAAACTGCTTTTTCCTGATGTGCAGTATCTATCAAGTAGACAAAGTTCTTGTTGTTTGTCTGCCTTTTGAAGGACGTTTATAGTATGGAGACTGGTTGCAAAGGCTGTAAATATTCTAGAGCCATGGAGATCCTCCTAGAGCCATGTAAGTTCTCTCAAATGTCTTCACTAATTTGAAGAGTCTGGGATCAACCAAATATTTCCAGGTCTAGGACATGACCTATGACTCAGCCTTCTGTTTAGGTGTTAATTTACTAGCTAAGAACCTGGGTAGCCCTGGATTCATATCAAAGCTCTGTCACTAGCTAGTTTTGTAAAATTTGGCAAGAAATTTGCCCCTCTTGCTCTTCATCTGTGAAATTTCTATACGCTTGTGATGGAGATTTTTCAGGATAATGAATAAATGAAAGAAGTGTTTAGTTCAGTTCTCAGTAAGAGTTGGCTGTTACTAATGGTTTTAGGTGCAATTTTATTCTGTACCAGACTTTAATTAGATAATTTATTTAAAGCTATGTATTACAGATTATTGCTCATGACACATACATGGGTAGTGAAAACAAACAAATAAATCACATGAATAAAGTAGAATAAACAGATTATATTGAAGAGCACCATATAAAATAAGAATACTATACAACATGGTGGCCATACTTAACAATACCAAATTGTAGACTTTAAAAATGTGTTAAAAGGGTAAATCTCAAATTAAATATTCTTAGCACAACAGGAAGAGAGAAACAGTGAATATGACAAAATAAAAAAGAAATTTAAATAAGAATGAGTATTTTTTCATGAAAATTTGGGTCAGGTTACATGTGGGTTCTGGGGTGAGATGTACTTCTTAATGTGAGTTGAAATCCAAAAAGTTAGAAAAACACTGATCTAAAGCCCATTCTGTTAATTTAATTTGCTTTGTCTGATAAAAATGAACCTCTGTTGTTGGTGGAAAGTAGGGGAAGTCCAACATGCAAAATATCAAGTAGCCCAGCCATTTTTATTTTGGTGTTATTGAATTATATTTGCCAGGAATAGAGTGATTTAAAAAATGTAAGGGGTTGTGTATAGAAATTATATTTTGTGACTTAACTTTCCATAAGCCAATGGTTTCACAAGATTGGCTCAGGGTCTACGATTTCATTGTGCAAAATTGGGTATTTTATGCCAAATATATCCTGTCCAAGAAAAAAGTATTAAGACGTAAATCACAGATTCAGTGAGGTTGTAGCAAAGTTGTTTTGTCGAAATAATGGTGCTGTTATATAGTTAGAGAATTTTAAAAAAATGAAGTCAATTCTTCCTCCTCTTCTGCATCTTTATCTTTCCTCATGAATGAATTTTATATAATATAATAGTATGGCTTCTTAAAATTAGCTTCAACTGATTTGTGTTAACTATACCAAGCAGGGATTTCTGATGAAATGGTTAAAATCAATTGCATAAACATTCTTGGTAACTAATGAAAACAGTCCAAGAGTATAGGGACCTGATTCTTTCACCTTTCCCAGCTCCAGGGAATTAAAGTCTCACATAACATGGGTTTCTTCCAGTGTTTTTCACTTCAACAGAAGTTTTCTTTGTAAGACTCCTGCAAGTAGCATACCAATGGGGCTAAAGGAATGACTTTTTAAAAATCTGTTCTGTTTTTTTCCCAGATTTTTCAAATATATTAACTTTGGTTTCAGCTCATCTTTCCCACAGAAAAAGCGGGGGAAAATGTGCTTGTTTTCATCTGGCTTGGGCTGTGATGTTTTCCTTCAGGACAGAGAAAAGTTGAGAGGGCATGTGTCTGGGTCACAAAGACAGATCTCAGCTGTATTTTTCAATGTGCAGGTAGGTGGTCTCAGTCCTCCTGGCAGAACACAGTAGTCATGTAATAAAAATGACTCCAGGGACAAAGTACCTTTGTCAACCTTCCATCAAAGACAGGAATTCCTCTTCTCCTAATACGACAAGGTGGTTCTCTTTAACATGGCAACCCTAAACCCTGCAGAGTGAGGCATTCAAAATGAGTCCCTCCTTAAAGAAAAAAAAAAAAGAACAACAAATGAAAACAAAAATTCTTCAAGACATGTGCAGACCCCATCAATGATACCTTGAATCTCATCCAAGTTGCAGAAATATCATGTAAACCACACAAGAGCCACATCCATGACCCATAGCTATGGCATCACAGGCTTTTGAGAGAATCACACACCAGTTACTTAAAATATAAAAACATAAAAACACCAGAACTACAGAAGGTAGGCTGTATTTGGCAACTGATAAGAAGTAAAATTCTCCCAATCACTGCATTTGTAGGAATGAAGCCATAATAGCCTGTGATCAATAAAATTAGATGCACCATACTCTTTTGCAGAAATATTTTACATGACTTATATGTGTAGAGATTATGAGAACTGTGGTCTATAAACTGTTAATGGCTTGGTTAAGGTACTTAGAAGCCTTAACCAGTTTGAAATGGAATAACCAACTTATTAGAGTATTTGTACAATAATATATTTATTTCATCCTGTTTACTTCTGCTCCATTTTCATGCATTATTTTCATATACAGCAAAAAGAAGCAAATAAACCAGGTACTGAAATCACAGCTGCTAAGACATTGCATGTATTAATGCTCATTAAAGGATTCAATAGAGCAGAGTTAGAATCTGGGATGCAAATGTAAAAAGAAATGACCTTTCTCCACAATTTAGAGGGGAAGACAGATTAAAAAATGACACAAGTAACATTTTAAGGTGCTTATTTAGGGGTATGCCTAACGCATGTATTTCTTATGGATGTCTCTATAGCCTAGTTAAAAGAAGCATACAAACAAAGTAGAAATTTCTGGGTTAAATAATTCCAAGAGTATAAAATATTATCTGCTATTTTGAAGTGTGGGATCACTATTCAAATACAGCATAGTTATTGGACATTATGTCTGTATCTTTATCATCATATTTTTACTTGCACAAAATATGGTGATTTTAATCATTTTATGAATAAACTTTGTAATAACAATTATTCAAATTTAAGTACCACTCACATGTCTTAAATACTACTATTAATACTTACACTAGTTTCTTAAAAGGTAATTAATTCCATATTGCAAGGCAGGAATAAAATGTAGTTTGAAGAATTTGTTGTTCAGTCACTCAGTCTTGTCTGACTCTTTGTGACTCCATGGACTGCAACACATCAGGCTTCCCTGTCCATCACCAACTCCTGGAGCTTGCTCAAACTCATGTCCATTGAGTCAGTGATGCCATCCAACCATCTCGTCCTCTGTCATCCTCTTCTCCTCCTGCCTTCAATCTTTCCCAGGATCAGGGTCTTTTCCAATGAATCGGTTTTTCACATCAGGTGGCCAAAGTATTGGAGCTTCATCCTCACCATCAGTTCTTCCATTGAAAGTTCAGGATTGATTTCCTCTAGGATCAACTGGTTTGATTTCCTTTCAGTCCAATGGACTCTCAAAAGTCTTCTCCAACACTACAGTTTGAAAGCACCAATTCTTCGGTGCTCAGTCTTCTTTATGGCTTTTATTCTTTATGGACCATAAAGAAAACCACAAAGAATGAAGAACGGTGGCACTAGTGGTAAAGAACACACCTACCAATGCAGGAGACACAGGAGATGTGGGTTTGATCCCTGAATTGGGAAGATCCCTTGAAGAAAGGCATGGCAATCAATTCCAGTATTCTCACTTGGAGAATGCCATGGACAGAAGAGCTTGATGAGCTACAATCCATGGGGTCACAAAGAGTCAGACACGACTGAAGTGACTTAGTATGAAAAGAATGAAGAATAGTTTTTGAGTTCAATCTTTGGTAATCTAACTATTTTTTTCCCCAAGGTCACAGAAACCAGCCTTATCCCAGCCAGTTCTCTGATAAATGTAGGTTCTTCACCCAGCTTGGTGGCTCAGACAGTAAATAATCTGCAGGAGACCAGGGTTCCATCCCTGGGTGGGGAAGATTTCCTGGAGAAGGGAATAGCAACCCACTCCAGTATTCTTGCCTGGAGAACTTCATGGACAGATGAGCCTGATGCTGCAGTCCATGGGGTTGCAGAGTCGGACATGACTGAGCGACTAGCCAATTCATTTTTCATTTCACCCCACTGCAGATTAGATAGACAGTCAAGATCGAGTGCCACCACCAATGAGAGCACACTATTGAAATCCTAGGATATGGAGACAGAGGGTTCCAAATAAAAACCTTTTCATTTCGTTACCAACAATCGAATAAGGTAGAAATACTGAACCAAAAACATATGGGCCAAGTATGCCTAGATAATTTATAATTGAAGAAATGCCTTTAAATAGCCAACAAAAATGCAAGTATTACATGAATCTCTGAGAATTTTAGTATTTAGAGGTAAGAAGGAGGTTTGCTCTTCCTTTGTGTAATAATGTATGATTGCTATTTTTAGTGTTTGGTGTTTGTTCCAGTGTGTTTCTCAAAGGTGACAGTGATAAGCTTTTCTTTACAGGATTCCATGATCTGAGAGATTGCATCAATAGGAAGTTTATCCCAATGTGGTTCTGATGTTTTTAACCAGACATTTTTGAGGTCTTGATGTAGTTCAACTATTTCTGTGTGGACCACATAAATTTTATGGGAGTCATTCCATTTATTTTTATTTAGGGAGGAACCTGTCAGGAATTTCTTTTACCACAGAGCAGATACTTTTTTTGTGTGATTACTCTTTGTGCTTTGTAAAATAGTGATGGAGGTCTTGATGTGTGAAGTCCAACCAAGCTGAGAATGTAAAGGTCACAGAAGAGAATGTGAAGTTTTATACAGAAGAGAAAACAAATTCTAGTTTGGCAGTTGAAACAATAAAAATGATGAGTTTGGGTCTCATGAGTCAATGCTATTTACACAGATACTTTGATTATTTCAACTCTGCTACTGCTAAATCACTTCAGTTGTGTCAGACTCTGTGCGACTCCATAGATGGCAGCCCACCAGGCTCCCCTGTCCCTGGGATTCTCCAGGCAAGAACACTGGATAGGGTTGCCATTTCCTTCTCCAATGCATGAAAGTGGAAAGTGAAAGTGAAGTCGCTCAGTTGTGTCCAACCCTTAGCATGGACTGCAGCCTACCAGGCTCCTCTGTCCATGGGATTTTCCAGGCAAGAGTACTGGAGTGAGGTGCCATTGCCTTCTCCGATTTCAACTCTACTGATTGGCAAATGTGGTTAAAAAAAAAAAAAAAGGAATGAATTCAGTGAGAAATTATTCATGCTGGTGGTTTAATCCCTCAGAATCAAACAGTCATTTGGTTGAAATTCTTTTACCACTTGTCTTGATATTTAGAGATAAGAATTAACCTACAGTGGTGAGGAAAAGTCAAGCCTAAATGGAAAACAACTTAATTGCATTTTTATTAGGTTATTAAACATAGAGGCTAAAATATAAAGACTTTAGGGCAGGAAATATCATTGACAGCTCTCTGTTTAGAAGATAGTATAAAGGATATTATTCATATCATTTAATCCTAAGGGGAAATGGCAAGGAGGGAAAGGAGAATTAAATTTTTTCTTTTATCAGGTTTAAACTTCAGTGTTAAAGTTATATGAGTTTATCAGGATTAAACTCATATAACTTCTCTCTCATATTCATCTCCTCACCAACCTGCAAATGTCCTTTTTATCTTTCTTCATCCCTGTGTTTTTTGTTCTCTCGTCAAATATGCTTCCCCTTTCCTCTCTGTTGGTCAATATCCAACTCACTCTTTAAGTCCTCATCATTCATATTACCTTTCCTCAGTCTTTTATGCTATCAGCCAGAATTCTCCCAAATAGAGGAATCAAAGTAATTGCTTAAGAATTGAACTGATTGCAAGTATCCTGTGATCTAGGCTTTTGTTATCTCACAATACTCACTACTTTTAAGAGGTATTAAAAAAAAAGATTGATGTAATAATAATGCAAGAAAAGACAATGAAATGAAGGAAAAGACAAAGAGCAAAAAGGTGTTGGCAATGAAAAAAGAAATTAAACCCATAGAAGTGAAAATATAAAAGAGACAGAAACATTGCATGTGCAGCAAACAAAAAGATCAGGAGACATGCAAAGGAACTGGAAGTAATGTAATACAAAATCAACAGAAGAATTAGTCAGTAAAAGAAGACTCACGGTTATCATAGGTATTGGAATTATCAGACAGTTCAGTTCAGTCACTCAGTCATGTCCGACTCTTTGTGACCCCATGAACTGCAGCACGCCAGGCCTCCCTGGCCATCACCAACTCCCAGAGTTCACCCAAACTCATGTCCATTGTGTTGGTGATGCCATCCAACCATCTCATCCTCTGTCATCCCCTTCTCCTCCTGCCCTCAATCTTTCCCAGCATCAGGGTCTTTTCAAATGAGTCAGCTCTCCACATCAGGTGGCCAAAGTATTGGAGTTTCAGCTTCAACAGCTTCAACCTTCAACATTACCCAGGACTAATCTCCTTTAGGATGGATTGGTTGGATCTCCTTGCAGTCCAAGGGACTCTCAAGAATCTTCTCCAACACCACAGTTCAAAAGCATCAATTCTTCAGCGCTCAGCTTTCTTCATAGTCCAACTCTCACATCCATACATGACTACTGGAAAAACCATAGCCTTGACTAGACAGATCTTAGTTGGCAAAGTAATGTCTGCTTCTTAATATGCTGTCTAGGTTGGTCATAACTTTCCTTCCAAGGAGTAAGCATCTTTTAATTTCATGGCTACAATCACCATCTGCAGTGATTTTGGAGCCAGAAAAATAAAATCAGCCACTGTTTCCACTGCTTCCCCATCTATTTGCCATGAAGTGATGGGACAGGATGCCATGATCTTAGTTTTCTGAATGTTGAGCTTTAAGCCGACTTTTTCACTCTCCTCTTTCACTTTCATCAAGAGGCTCTTTAGTTCCTCTTCACTTTCTGCCATAAGGGTGGTGTCATCTGCGTATTTGAGGTTATTGATATTTCTCCTGGCAATCTTGATTCCAGCTTGTGCTTCCTCATGATGTACTCTGCATATAAATTAAATAAGCAGGGTGACAATATACAGCCTTGACGTACTCCTTGGAATAATAATTGGAATTATCAGACAAGAGGGAAATAAATGGGAATTATAGAACTAAAAATACAAGAAATACAGAAATACAAATACTTCTACATTTGTATATAGAAATACATTTATTTGTGGGCTTGATGGTAGACTGGACACTGGTAAAAAAGGATTAGTTACTTGAACTTAAAGACTGATCAATAAAATTTATCCACAAGAAGTATAAAGAAAAAAGAAAGAAGAAAAGAAAGGAAATAAAAAACAAACCAAGAATTGATCAGTGTCTGAAGATTTGTGGTACTTAACAGATTCAAGTTTATTAAATTCCAAGCAAGATTAATATAATGGGAAACCAAACTAAACACATCATAGTCAACATGGCTGAAGGCTAATGGTAAAGTGATTTTGACAGATTACATTCAAGGAAATATCAAAGCTTGTGGAGAATGCTTTTCCATGAATAATAGCACATAAGTAAGTTTTCAAATAAAAATCTCCTCCGTCCAACCATGAGAATAGGCTACATGAACTCCTAGAAGGAGTTTCCCTGGATCCCATTTGAGGATGTGAAATCGCTTATCTGGCCATATTGGCTGTTTTCAAATTGGTCCCCTATGAACCAATCTCAGCTTCCAAGCAGAATGATCTTTTAGTCTGACTCTCAATCAACTTCCATCTATGTTCCTCCATAAAATAATCTCAATGTATTAGCACACAGAAAGAGCCTTGGAAAACTAGATGGTGATAATTCCATTCAAAAACCAAAGCCTTACCAAAGCTTACACGGTCCTGTACATGTGACCCTCATCACCTCTTTTAAGCTCTCTCCATCCTTCCCACAGTTCAAATGCCTGTGTTTATTGGCTGGTCCTCAAACAAAGCAAGCATTCCCCTGCATTAGAGCGTTTATTCTAGCTGTTCTCTCTGAAATTTTCTTCCCGCACATAACGGCAATGCTGGTGACTTCTCTGAAGTCATCTTTTTTTAAAAAGTTTGTCTTCTTAGTGAGGCCTTCCCTAACAAATCTTTCGTGTTGCTCTTGCACTCTGACACTCCATATTCCCCATTCCTGCTTTTTCACTACCTAGCATTTGACACTATCTACAATAGCATTGTAGATACAGTATATATTGCACTTAATTGTTTCTTTACTGTATGTCTCCCTTTATTAGAATTTTCCTGTATGCTTATTTTACTTCTGTATTCTCTGTGATATTCTGAATAGTACTTGGCATAAAATATGTAATCCATAAATATTTGTTGAACACATCAGTGAAATAAGAGATGGTATAATTGTTGCATGGGGAGAAGAGATGAACAGATTTGTGAGTGACTCAGTAGAAATTTCTGCTGGAGGAAAATTTTTAAAAATCTATTTCTGCCTTAAAATTCTTTAAAAAAACATTTTATATGTCTCAAATTCTCTATCCATAAATTAAGAGTCGTAAAATACATGTGTCATGGGGATGTTGTGAAGATCAAATAAGATAAAAGAACATGAAGCACCAAATACAATGCTTGTCTTGTCTTCACATGGAGAAAGGTGTCTTCAGTGCTTCTTGTTCCCCATTCCACTTTTACTTACCATCATCCAAGGAAATCCCCCAATTATATCAAGAAACACACATGGGACAGGACTAATGGGAAAAAAAGCCCACTTAACCCACACATCAACAAACTAAACAAAAAAATCATTAATAAGACAAAATCTGAGGCTTTCTTGATGCTTTTTATAAACTGTCTGCTTGTTTTCATCCTAATTTTGAGAAATTAGCTGCTTTTATCCAAATTCTAAAAAGATAATTTTCCAAATTATTTACATGTATTTAACTTATACATTAATATTTGCAATCCATTTCTAAACATCCCTACAATGTAACTATTTCCAGTTATGCGTTAGAGACGCTCACCCAAAAGTCATTTGCTGGATTTCTTAAATAAGAAGGCCAAATCGGTAACATAGTTACCCAAGATTTTTGTGAAGTTTCTGATTATTTTGGAGAGTGGAAAAGAATTGCAAAAAGTGTAAATATTATGTTAACTATCCTAATAGGATCCTAGAGTCATACTCTGATGTCAACAAGGCAGGGATGAATTGGTTTGGATTCTTAACAGTCAACCTAAATGAATTAATCCTTGATTTGTAAGATTTGTGCTCTATTTCTATGTATGGAGATATTTTTCATCTTTTGGGGCCTCTGAACCTTGATATTTTCAGTTCCATATTCAGGTTTGGTCCTGGGAAAAGCTTTCAACAGAGTTATCATTCCTATGGAATACCAGAGGTTCACTGTCATGAATTTTATAGCAGATTTTAGCATTTCATCCCCGTTAACAGCCCTAAACCAAGATTACAGAAGCATATGAGTCTTTCCCTCTTTTCTTAGTTCACATCTGAGGAAGAAACAAGCTTAATGTGATCATCTTCTTTTTCCCCTGAACATATGTTTTTTGATCAGCTTCTCTGAGCTCAATAAGAATATGTTTAGTGGCTTGACAATGGGGCTGAGGAAAACCAATGTTGTTCTCAAGCACATGGAATATTTGGTTTGTCCATAGATGCATACTTACTCTTTTGTGTAGGGCCTGCTGGCTACCATTTTGTTTATTTGATATTTGAGTTCAGAGAGCTGTTAAAAATGTTATATAGAGCGAACATAATAAAAACACAACCTTAGGAATGCACTGCTGTTAATATTTGGCATGAGAAACCAATTAAAACTTTATTTTTAAAAACAACATTATGCTTTATGCACGTTATCTGTTGGCACTATAAAAAAACTCCCTAATGGCCAAAACTTGACCAAATGGAGGAGGCATGATCAGCAGAGTAAAAGCAATGGCAGAGAGATAGGCTGAGTGAAGCTGAGCCAGTTTTTCTTTGGTATGACCTTTCTCAAATGATTGTTCATCTTATTCCCTTAAAGAGCTCTCTTCCTTTGCTTTTCATTGTGTCTTCCCACTTGGCCTTTTCCTCTGTATTTATCTGGCTATCTAAAGGATTGCTTTGTCATTCACATTTTCACTGAAAGAAGAAAATGAACAACTCTCTCCTAAATCAGTTCTCTAGAATCATTTTGTTTCAACAGAATTTTTTTCTCTTGTAGGAAGTCAGAATACTGTATTTGATCAAGAGAGATGCAAATTGGGAAAATTATGTCCATTCTTGGCTGTTTTTATTTGGAAATACATCTTATTTAATTCTGTGTCACTTAGAAAACAAATCAAATATTTTGGGAAGTAGTTTATCTCCATTTATTGTACTTAGTTATTCGGGACACAGAATTTATAAAGCATTCTGCCTGCTCTTCAGGGGAATTTTACTTTTTATGAGTTCAGAAGTGTGAGAATCTGGGTCTCAGTGAGAAACAAGTTAAATGTCAAGCGAACATGGAAGAAACTAGCAGGTATTTCCTTCTCTGCTATAACCCAAGCAATTTAGTTAAACTTCCTAGGCCTTGTTTTTAAAACAAGGATTTTGATTATACGTGTAAAGTCATGCTGAGTTGTAATGTATGTAATTCTGATGTGGAGAGATAGAATTATAGAAGAAAAGGGCTTTGATTTATTATATTGTGCTTTTGTAGTGCATTCGTTTCTAATTTGTGACATGTAACCTCTCAAGTGTATCTCAGTTTTTTATCTTGGGAAAACCTAGAATACTAGTATTGACTTCAGAGGGATTTTCTCTCCGGTATGTACTCTAAAGTTTAAATGATAAAACACGCAAATGACAATCAATACCTTAAAGGCAAATATAAAAGGAAACTGTGATACAGAAATAACATACATTACATTTTACAGTACATCAGAAAAAAAACGATTGTCACATTGGTCCAATTCTTATACTGTCCTGTCTTTAATAGGAAATGCTTGGTAAGGAATCTGTGGTAGAAAAAATTGAGCTCTAAGTGGGATGTCAGTGAACTGGAATTTCATTTCCTAAAGAATGCCTCAGAGAAAGCAGTGAGGGGGGCTGCCATGTGTGGCGAAGCAGTGACATTCATCCCTGAGTACCTCCTCAAACTCAAAATGATAGAAGAGCACTGAGGGAGGTCTTAGAGGACCTTGTAGGAACTTATAAACCACCGCTAAAGAGTTGAGAGGAATTTTCAGAGCTCCTGTCTGAGACAGCCAGGGTCAAGCCCTTGGGACTACCTTTGGCCTTTTTCTTAGTGACTCTTCAGTCAAGGTCAGTTGCTTGGGGACACATGTTTCACTTTTCAGATGGCCCTGGGTACTAGCCAAGTGATGTAATAGGGAGGATCACCCTATTGTGTGTGTATGTGTGTTTCACCTTCTCCAATTTCTTACTCATTTCATAAAAATCCCTTCCCATTACATCTTTTGGGTCATTTGGCCTCAATTCACTGCCTTACATGACATCTGCATCTTGTAAAATTTTCCTAGCTGTATATTTTCACTTTAAACATGTTCGTGACAGTTTTACTGTCACCAAATGGACTTGTTTGTGCTAGCATTTGCCAGTTCACAGATGTCTTATTTATTGGATACAAGAGGGCATTTTTCTTCATTTAGAATACACAGATTATGAACCTTCACAGTCTTAACTCCTTATCCATAAAAAACTATGAGAATACCATAATTCAAGATTAATCAAGTTGGATTCGTCAAAATCCAGAACAGTAGAGATCAGGGAATATTTAGAAAAGAAATTCTCACTGCCCAGATTTATTTCTAAATCTCTCATGTATTTTAATAATTTAGGTGGCTAAGTAACTTGTGCAATGAATGTTGTCTTCAAACTTTGCTGACTTATATTTACATGACTACCTTTATGGAAGCTGATTATCAAATAATGTAACAGGCAATGGGCTTATTCTCAGTCTAGCAAAAGGTTAGTATTCAGCTGCATAATAAATGCATTTATAGATTTAGTTGGTCATGCTCATTTACTGCCTTCTATATTTATCATGCACTGTTGGTGTTCTGAAGGTATGATAATCAATTCAGACATGATTTTTACTTTCTCTAATCTCACACAAGAATAAACATAATTATAACACATATGAAAATTGAATTATGGGACAGCACCTAGAAGAGGATGCCTAATCCAGATTATGGGGCTTCCCAAAATGTATGAAATCTATATTGAGATCTGGAAAATGAATGGATGGAAACCAAGTTTTCTTGCTATCTACTGCTGTGTAGAAATCAGCCCCAGAGCTTAGTAGTGTAAAGCAAACATTTCATTAGTTACTATATTATAACTTTAAGGGTTTGACTGGGAGATTCTTGTGTTCCATGTGTTATGTTTCAAATCCTATCAACTGGAGCATTATTATTTTCATAGTTGCTCAAGGCTCACAGAAAGTGCTCCAAGATGCTAAGATAAAAACAGTAGGACGTTCTCTGATCAAAGCTCAGACAGCATAGAGCATCCTTTCTTCAGCATTCTGCTGTTTCCAAACGAATCATAGGGAAAACCCAGATCCAAGGGAAAGAGATACACAAGGTTGTGAACAAAAGGAGGCAAAGACACTTGTGGAGCTCTTTCAGCAAGCAATGGAAAGAAGGAGGGAACTGACTCAAGAAAGGAGAACATGACTTTTTCAAGGAACTAGAAAGCAAAAGTAGGAAGTCAAGAAACACCTGGAGTAACAGGCAAATTTGGCCTTGGAATATGGAATGAAGCAGGGCAAAGACTAATAGAGTTTTGCCAAGAAAATGCACTGGTCATAACAAACACCCTCTTCCAACAACACAAGAGAAGACTCTATACATGGACATCACCAGATGGTCAACACCGAAATCAGATTGACTATATTCTTTGCAGCCAAAGATGGAGAAGTTCTATACAGTCAGCAAAAACAAGACCAGGAGCTGACTGTGGCTCAGACCATGAACTCCTTATTGCCAAATTCAGACTTAAATTGAAGAAAGTAGGGAAAACCACTAGACCATTCAGGTATGACCTAAATCAAATCCCTTATGATTATACAGTGGAAGTGAGAAATAGATTTAAGGGCCTAGATCTGATAGATAGAGTGCCTGATGAACTATGGAATGATGTTCGTGACATTGTATAGGAGACAGGGATCAAGACCATCCCCATGGAAAAGAAATGCAAAAAAGCAAAATGGCTGTCTGGGGAGGCCTTACAAATAGCTGTGAAAAGAAGAGAAGTGAAAAGCAAAGGAGAAAAGGAAAGATATAAATATCTGAATGCAGAGTTCCAAAGAATAGCAAGAAGAGATAAGAAAGCCTTCTTCAGCGATCAATGCAAAGAAATAGAGGAAAACAACAGAATGGGAAAGACTAGGGATCTCTTCAAGAAAATCAGAGATACCAAAGGAACATTTCATGCAAAGATGGGCTCGATAAAGGACAGAAATAGTATGAACCTAACAGAAGCAGAAGATATTAAGAAGAGATGGCAAGAATACACAGAAGAACTGTACAAAAAAGATCTTCATGACCCAGATAGTCAAGATGATGTGATCACTGACCTAGAGCCAGACATCCTGGAATGTGAAGTCAAGTGGGCCTTAGAAAGCATCACTACAAACAAAGCTAGTGGAAGTGATGGAATTCCAGTTGAGCTATTCCAAATCCTGAAAGATGATGCTGTGAAAGTGCTACACTCAATATGCCAGCAAATTTGGAAAACTCAGCAGTGGCCACAGGACTGGAAAAGGTCAGTTTTCATTCCAATCCCAAAGAAAGGCAATGCCAAAGAATGCTCAAACTACCGCACAATTGCACTCATCTCACATGCTAGTAAAGTAATGCTCAAAATTCTCCAAGCCAGGCTTCAGCAATATGTGAACTGTGAACTTCCTGAGGTTCAAGCTGGTTTTAGAAAAGGCAGAGGAACCAGAGATCAAATTGCCAACATCCGCTGGATCATGGAAAAAGCAAGAGAGTTCCAGAAAAGCATCTATTCCTGCTTTATTGACTATGCCAAAGCTTTTGCCTGTGTGGATCACAATAAACTGTGGAAAATTCTGAAAGCGATGGGAATACCAGACCACCTGACCTGCCTCTTGAGAAATTTGTATTCAGGTCAGGAAGCAACAGTTAGAACTGGACATGGAACATCAGACTGGTTCCAAATAGGAAGAGGAGTTCGTCAAGGGTGTATATTGTCACCCTGCTTATTTAACTTATATGCAGAGTACATCATGAGAAACACTGGACTGGAAGAAACACAAGCTGGAATCAAGATTGCTGGGAGAAATATCAGTAACCTCAGATACGCAGATGACACCACCCTTATGGCAGAAAGTGAAGAGGAACTCAAAAGCCTTTTGATGAAAGTGAAAGAGGAGAGTGAAAAAGTTGGCTTAAAGCTCAACATTCAGAAAACGAAGATCATGGCATCCTGTCCCATCACTTCATGGGAAATAGATGGGGAAACAGTGGAAACAGTGTCAGACTTTATTTTTCTGGGCTCCAAAATCACTGCAGATGGTGACTGCAGCCATGAAATTAAAAGACGTTTACTCCTTGGAAGGAAAGTTATGACCAACCTAGATAGCATATTCAAAAGCAGAGACATTACTTTGCCAACAAAGGTCAGTCTAGTCAAGGCTATGGTTTTTCCTGTGGTTATGTATGGATGTGAGAGTTGGACTGTGAAGAAGGCTGAGCGCCAAAGAATTGATGCTTTTGAACTGTGGTGTTGGAGAAGACTCTTGAGAGTCCCTTGGACTGCAAGGAGATCCAAAGAGTCCATTCTGAAGGAGATCAGCCCTGGGATTTCTTTGAAAGGAATGATGCTAAAAGCTGAAACTCCAGTACTTTGGCCACCTCATGCGAAGAGTTGACTCATTGGAAAAGACCCTAATGCTGGGAGGGATTGGGGGCAAGAGGAGAAGGGGACGACAGAGGATGAGATGGCTAGATGGCATCACTGACCCAATGGACGTGAGTCTGAGTGAACTCCAGGAGTTGGTGATGGACAGGGAGGCCTGGCGTGCTGCGATTCATGGGGTCGCAAAGAGTCGGACACGACTGAGCGACTGATCTGATCTGAGAAAGCTCAGCTGATCAACACCCTGTGGCATGAAACACATTTCATCTGGTTCATTTTCTCTCTCTCTTTTCATATGAACATATGAATTATACTTGTCCTTTGGAAGTTACTGTTTGTAACACTTTTCTCAATACACCTAGCCATTTTCCTCCTAAGAATCCTTCACAGCTTTCCCAGAGGGAGGAAGAAACCACAGAAGTTTTAAGCCATAATCTGTTGCCATTTGACTCTTGTCCTGCTGCTGCTGCTGCTGCTGCTGCGTCGCTTCAGTCGTGTCCGACTCTGTGGGACCCCATAGACGGCAGCCCACCCAGCTCCCCCGTCCTGAGATTCCCCAGGCAAGAACACTGGAGTGGGTTGCCATTTCCTTCTCCAATGCAGGAAAGTGAAAAGTGAAAGTGAAGTCGCTCGGTCGTGTCTGACTCTTAGTGACCCCATGGACTGCAGCCTACCAGGCTCCTCTGCCCATGGGATTTTTCCGGCAAGAGTACTGGAATGGGGTGCCATTGCCTTCTCCCTGACTCTTGTCCTAGAGGCTCAGAATTCTTTATTTAAATCCAGTATGTCAAGTCAAATTTAGCCTATAGAACAAACACTTTCTCCTATGACATGAAAGGACTGTACTGTCTGTATATGACACCCTTCCCAAGATAATGAGCTAATATGAGCTGGTCTCTGTTATCATTCTGTACTATATTATTTCTTTGTACACTGTGAAGTTCTTTCTTAATTAGAGGAAAGCCTCTCATCATATCCCTTTATTCTCCTGATTAATCTCCTGTCTACTCCTCCTGGTAATCAGAGCCAGGAAAAACTGGCCAAAGATCCAAGGAGGCTGAGGGGGAGATATTCCAAACACCACAATTTTTAGAAATAAGTCAAACCTAACCTGGAATAATTCATCTGAGATCACCTATTTTTATTGCTAAAGAAAGTGAAGGCAGGATGTTGCCTTCATTTCTAATATACTGAATTTTAAATTTAGCTATAAAAATCTCCTATGCCACAGATTTTATGGCTTTTGGCAAGCAATTTCCAGGTTACGAAATAACACTATATCCAATTTTGTTTGGTGCTATAAATGGCCTAATCAAAAACAAAGGCAATTTTTTCTCTTCTTGTTCTGGATAGACCTCTCTCCTGAGCTGTTTGTACATTAAATCTACAGTTTATATAAGAAATAACTTCTCACCTGATGAGCCAAGCATTTTTATATTGGGGATTCTTTGCAAGTATAAAGAGATTATATGGTTTTGCTCTCTAGAGGCCATCCTTACTCGCCTATGTGGCAACAATACAGTATTCTTGTGAAACTGTGTATCTGAACATAAATTTCTTTTTACCTATGTAAAAAAATATTGCTTGCATTTCTTGCCTAAGGAGGGCAACCTATTAATTATCATAAGACTTGGTGTGAGTCTAAGGAGCAGGTAGAGAGAGGGGGCCATTGTAAATTTCCCAGTGGAGGAGAGACAGAAGAACACCTTTGGAACTCAGTTACCTAATGTTCGAGTTGAAGTTTGAATGTTGTGTGGGTTAGTCTCCAAGTCATGTCCGACTCTTGCGATCCCATGGACTGTAGCCTGCTAGGCTCCTCTGTCCCTGAGATTTTCCAGGCAGCAATACTGGAGTGGTTTGCCATTTCCTTCTCCAGGAAGTTTGAATAGATATATCTAAATTTCTCCTTCTTTTGTTTTTCCTTTTCTTCAGCAACATTTACGACATTAACACAAGCTGGGGCTGAATGGGTAATGTTTTGGAATTGAGAATGGATCTGCATTTTGTGCTTGGATAGCCATATTACAGGTCAGAGATATGTTTCATGAATGCAAGAGCTCAGGGATGGAGATTGTTTTCAGAATGTAGGCCCTTTGGACATTTGCAGAAATCTTGGGGAAGGACTTTGAGCCTCTAAAGACATGAATTGACCTATTTGGTGAAAAAGTAATAGTGGTTTCAAACTGCGAATTTTAAATCATTATGTTGTTGCTCAGTCACAAAGTCCTGTCCAACTCTGCATCCCATGAACTGTAGCATACCAGGCTTCCCTGTGCCTCACTATTAATCAAAATAGGAATCATTACAATCAACACATTTTTGCTAATGAGAAATTAATTTGCTTATTCCTATAGCATAAAAATTCATGCTTCAGGGTTTGATGAATTTTTGGAAAGCATTTTCCTCCTCCTGTTGTGGAAGCATTTTCCCCCCAAAAAGTTGTTGAGATGCTTGAAGAAGTGATAACTCGTTGGCAAGAGGTCAGGTGAATATGGTAGATGAGGCAAAAGTTTGTAGCCCAATTCGTTCAACTGTTGAAGCATGGTTGTGCAACGTGCGGTCGGGCACTGTCATGAAGTAGGATTGGACGCTTTCTGTTGACCAGTGTCAGCTGCAGGCTTTGCAGTTTTCAGGGCATCTCCTCAATTTGCCGAGCATACTTCTCAGATGTAATGGCTTTGTTGGGCTTCAGAAAGCTGTAGTGAGTCAGGCCAACAGTGACTATGACCTTTTTTTGGGGCAAGTTTGACTTTGGGAAGTGCTTTGGAGATTTTTCTTGGTCCAACCACTGAGCTGGTCATCGCTGGTTGTCATATAAAATCCACATTTTGTAGCACATCAAAATCCAAGCTAGAAATGGTTTGTTTTTGTTGCATAGAATAAGAGAAGATAACACTTCAAAACAATGATTTTTTTGATTTTCAGTCAGCTCACGAGGCACCCACCTATCAAGCTTTTTCACCTTTCCAATTTATTTCAAATGCCAAATGACCATAGAATGGTTGACATTGAGTTCTTTGGCAACTTCTCATGTAGTTATACAAGGATCAGCTTTGATAATCCTCTCAATCAGTTGCTGTTAATTTCTGATGGCGTACCATTGTGCTCCTCATCTTGAAGGCTCTTGTCTCCTTTGCAAAATTTCTTGAACCACCACTGTGCTGTATGTTCATTAGCAGTTCCTGGGCCAAATGTGTTGTTGATGTTGCTAGTTGTCTCTGCTGCTTTACTACCCACTTTGAACTTGAATAAGAAAATCACTCAAATTTGCTTTTTGTCTAGCATCATTTCCCTGGTCTAAAATACGTATAAAATAAACAGCAAGTAGTAAGTCATTAATAACAACAACAAAAAAACATAAAGTGAGAAATGTGCATTAACATAGCCACATTTAAGAATGTATTCCAATATCAAAGAGGAAAATTTAACAATTGACAACCACAATTAATTTTGCACCAACCTAACACAAAAACCAGTCTGACTAAGGTCTTAATGAGGCAGGAGATTCACCTAATATGTTTGTTAAATAAAAATGGGGGTGATAATGCAAACTACATGAGACCTTTTGTAAACTGTAATATCCTCAAAAAAAAATCAGTGCTACTTTTATAATACAATTTTAATAAATATGTTATTTTTATTCTCATCCCTAATCTTTTATCTCTAATGAGCTTACAGAAAGAAAGGAAAAAGAAAAAAAATTAAGTCATTATAAAGAATAGCACATTTTTACAAAGAAAATGCTAGGTATGATAAAGAGACCCATTAGGAATTAGTCTCTTTCTTTGGTAGGTAATATTTTAAAATTAAATAGATACAATTTTCTTTCTGTTAGTTAAGAGCAGCCCTAAATACTATCATCTCCCTTTAGTATTTATTGATGAATATTATTTTACATGTAGGTATCAAAATAAAATGCCTGCTATGAGAATGAAATAAAAATTTTAATTTATCTCTCTGTATCAAGGTGAGTAAGGTATCTTAGTGAATTATAAAATTATATTTTATAAGAAAAAATTCTTTTTTGGGGGGTAGCAGAGAAATAGCTTCATAGAATTTTGGACAATATCAGTTCAGTTCAGTTCAGTCGCTCAGTCATGTCTGACTCTTTGTGACCCCATGAATCGCAGCACGCCAGGCCTCCCTGTCCATCACCAACTCCCGGAGTTCACCCAGACTCACGTCCATTGAGTCAGTAATGCCATCCAGCCATCTCATCCTCTGTCGTCCCCTTCTCCTCCTGCCCCCAATCCCTCCCAGCATCAGAGTCTTTTCCAACGAGTCAACTCTTCACATGAGGTGGCCAAAGTATTGGAGTTTCAGCTTTAGCATCATTCCTTCCAAAGAAATCCCAGGGCTGATCTCCTTCAGAATGGACTGGTTGGATCTCTTTGCAGTCCAAGGGACTTCTCCAACACCACAGTTCAAAAGCATATAGTCAAGCCATATATTTCAATATATCTATTTTAAGATTACGTATCTTCTATATGATTATTTACTTGTCAAGTTTGATAAATATGATTAGAAAATAACAGTAGTATCTTGGTTAGAGTCATTTTTCCCAACAATTAAGAAAACAAAATGCTTGTAATGTTTTGATTTTGGAGTCATAGTATTAGTACAATACACTTACCACTAGATGGAGACAAGCCCTCCTAGCTTCACTCATGATAATTTTTTTTACTATGAGTAGAAACCCACAACAAAAGAGTTAGGATTGTAATGCAGTACTGGATGTTCAGAACCATAACAAATATGTGTGTAAGGTTTCATTTATCCTCAGCATCTCAGTTATTAGGATCTGTTTAATCTGAGGAATGTAGCAAGTGTTTACACAAAAAATCTTTCGTTATCATTGAGGGTAATTTCCAAACTAAATAATGACGTTATAAAGGAAGTCTTTTTTTCCAAGTAATTTAACAATATCTTCAGAATACCTAAATTTTGTTTGTTTTTCTGAGGTTTTGTTAAATAGTTTTCAATGAAACATCAGAAGGAGTTGCTCTATCACTATATTATTAAGAGTATATTTATTGTTCAAATGTCAAGCAAACCATTTGCTTTGACATAAGCATAAGGAAGGCAAATATTTAGGAAAAACTAACTTGTATTCATCAGCGAGATGTAATTTTGGAGTTCTTGCAGGAGCAGATGAGTGCACGTCCTTTTACTCTGCAATCTTAGTCTGGATTTAAGAAGAGGTGGCAAGAATACACAGAAGAACTATATAGAAAAGATCTTCATAACCCAAATAACTATGATGGTGTGATCACTCACCTAAAGCCACACATCCTGGAATGAGAAGTCAAGTGGGCCACAGAAAACAGTGCTATGAACAAAGGTTGTGGAGGTGATGGAATTCCAGCTGAGCTATTTCAAATCCTGAAAGATGATGCTGTGAAAGTGCTGCACTCAATATGTCAGCAAATTTGGAAAACTCAGCAGTGGCCACAGGACTGGAAAAGGTCAGTTTTCATTCCAATCCCAAAGAAAAGCAATGTCAAAGAATGTTCAAACTACCACACAATTGCATTCATCTCATACACTAGCAAAGTAATGCTCAAAATTCTTCAAGTCAGGCTTCAACAGTATGTGGACCGTGAACTTCCATATGTTCAAGCTGAATTTAGAAAAGGCAGAGGAACCAGAGATCAAATTGCAAACATCCTTCAGATCATCGACCAAGCAAGAGAGTTCCAGAAAAAAATCTACTTCTGCTTTATTGACTACGCCAAAGCCTTTGACTATTCAGATCACAACAAACTGTGGAAAATTCTTAGAGAGACAGAAATATCAGACCACCTGACCTGCCTCCTGAGAAATCTGTATGCAGGTCAAGAAGCAAATGTTAGAACTGGACATGGAACAACACACTGGTTCCAAATCGGGAAAGGAGTATGTCAAGGCTGTATATTGTCACCCTGCTTATTTAACTTATATGCAGAGTACATCATGCAAAATGTCGGGTTGGATGAAGCACAAGCTAGAATCAAGATTGCTGGGAGAAATATAAATAACCTCAGATATGCAGATGATACCACTCTTATAGCAGAGGGTAAAGACGAACTAAAGAGCCTTTTGATGAGAGTGAAAGAGGAGAGTGAAAAAGTTGGCTTAAAGCTCAACATTCAGAAAACTAAGATCAAGGCATTTGGTCCCATCTGGGGAATCAATGGAAACCATGACAGACTTTAATTTTGGGGGCTCCAAAATCACTGCAGATGGTGACTGCAGCCATGAAATTAAAAGGTGCTTGCTTCTTGGAAGAAAAGCTATGACCAACCTAGAAAGCATGTTAAAAAGCAGAGACATTACTTTGCCAACAAAGGTCCATCTAGTCAAAGCTATGGTTTTTTCCAGTAGTCATGTATGGATGTGAGAGTTGGTCTATAAAGAAGGCTGAGCACTGAAGAATTGATGCTTTTGAACTGTGGTGTTGGAGAAGACTCTTGAGAGTCCCTTGGACTGCAAGGAGATTCAACCAGTCCATTCTAAAGGAGATCAGCCCTGGGTGTTCTTTGGAAGGAATGATGCTGAAGCTGAAACTCCAATACTTTGGCCACCTGATGTGAAGAACTGACTCACTTGAAAAGACCCTGATGCTGGGGAATATTGAAGGTGGGAGGAGAAGGGGATGACAGAGGATGAAATGATTGGATGGCATCACTGACTCAATGAACATGAGTTTGAGTAAGCTCCAGGAGTTGGTGATGGACAGGGAATCCTGGTGTGCTGCAGTCCATGGGGTCACAGAGTCGCACATAACTTAGTGACTGAACTGAACTGAACTTTAATTCATATTCAGGTCCTTAGGTGATATTTCATCATATAACTTAATCAGGTTTAATACCATTCAGATTCTAGGCACTAAGATCCAGAATCTGTGCATTCTATCCAGTGTCCTCAAATTTGCTCCCATGGTTTTGTAAAACTATGTACTGTCTCACAGATTTTAAAGAAGAAACCTACATTTTAAATCATTTCTGAATAGTGAGACTTCTAGTGTATTGTAAAAAAGTCATAAAATAAGATTTTAGAATTCTATCATATCACTCGTTTTAATATTTCAGTGGAATATAGGGTTGTAGCTATAGAATCCTTACCATCATCTATTTTAGAAAATGCTTAATCAAGCTCTTTAATATTCCTTTTTTTTCTTAAACTTGGTTTTTCCATACAGAATATTGCTCGAATATATTTTATGCTTAAAACACCCTATCATAGTCTTCTGGTATAAAAATATGTATCTCTGCCATTATATCTTACATGCACTTGTTTGTTGGGTTTTCTTCGAACTCTACCTACTAGAATACAAACTCCGTATGGATAGAAATTTCCTTTCAGTTTGGTCACCTCTGAATTCCAAGGACTTGAGACAGGATCCGACACAAAGTAGATACTGGCTAAACATTTTTGGAATGAATAAAGTGAAACTTAAAAGTTTTCAACTTTTCTATGCCCACAAAGCTTTATGTATTAAATGTTTTGCTTTAGATTGAGTTGTTATGACATTATTATTAACAAATAATTTTTAAAAAATATAGAGTATATTAAAATGTTGCTAATTATTAAGACAAAAAGTAAAATATTAGGAATGTAGTTCTCAGTGAGATGGATGGGCTTTCCTTATTTTCATTGTCACATACCCCTGTGGGAATATTACTTAGTGCTACAATGAGATAGAGCTCAGTATCAATTCTGTTTCATTTTAAAATATTCATAGATGTAAACACTAAAAAAACTTAATCATGTAAATAAAAATGTGAAGGTGATTTTACAGCACTAACACAGTTCTTTGACTTACTCTTGACTTAGTGCCAAATATCATAGAGTTGTTCATCAGTGAAGGAATTTTAATAATTCATCAGCTAATATATTGATTAGATTCTTCTACAATTTTGTTGAAAGTTGAATATTAAAACTACCTGAGTGGAATATGACATTACCCCAAAACATCATTGTTTCAAAATGTTCTTTAGTTTGATATCCTTGAAGTATGTACCCCTCTGGATGTGTTTTTCTTTTATAAGGGGAAAGTGGGCAATCATAAAAAAAGGATATTAGGGAGAGGACAAGAGGGGGAATGGGGGTCTTGCTTCCATAATGACCCTTTCATGGATCCTTACCCAGATCATTTTGATGAAAGAGTATAAATGGAAATAAAGACCTGGGGATGTATTGTCTTAAAACAGTGTTTTAATAAATAAATAGTATCTCCTACAAATTTTTTTGCATATACTTAGGTTATCCTAATTTTAGGGTCACTGTCCTTGGCAACCATTTAATTCTGCTATGACAGCCTGACTGCCACCACTCTGAGCTGATACAGCTTAAGCAGGATAACGCCCCCATCTGACAATATAGGTGTTTGGTCACTCAGTTGTGTCCAACTCTTTGTGACACCATGGACTGTATTCCACCAGGCTCCTCTGTCCATGGAATCTTCCAGGCAAGATTACTGGAGAGGGTTGCCATTTCCTTCTTCAGACAATATAGTAGTCCTCCTTTATCCTCTGGGAATACGTTCCAAGACCCCCCAGTGGATGACTGAAACCATGAACAGTACTGACCCTATATATACTCTGTTTTTTTCCTATACATGTGATAAAGTTTAATTTATAAATTTATATTAATTTATAGATTAGGCACAATGAAGGACTAACAACAATAACTGATAATAAATTAGAATAATTATAGCAATATACTGTAATAAAAAGTATGTGAATGTGGTCTCTCTCTGTCTCAGAATATCTTATTGTATAAACTTAATGCCTTCTCTGTCTTAATGAAGCTCATATCATGCCCAGTGGGAGTAACTTTAAGAATTTCTCATGGAGAGAACAAGATGGTAGAGGAGTAGCTGGATGTGGAATACATCTCTCTCCATGGATACATCAGGAATACACCCTCAGACACAAAAGTGCATGCAGAACACCAGCTGAGAGCAGACAGGAGTACCTGACCAGTGGAAAAGAATATGTAAAACCTTGCAAAACTCAGTAGGACAAAAGGAACTAAGGGGAAAAACAGGAGGGTTAGTAGGATTGGACCTGCCCTCGGTGGATGGGGGAACTGAAGCAGGGGTCTGATCCCCACATCAGGGCAATTGTCTGAGTCAGAGGAGAAACATTTAAGGCTAAGAGTGAAACAGCTGATCTGTGGCAGCCTAAATGGGATGAGAATCAGACAGCCCTTCCCGCAGCCATACATGCCCTGGACAGGGTTGCAGATCCCCTGGAAGGCGCAGTGGCTGGGAGTTGGAGTTTAGGGATTGTGGAGCAATCACAGGGTGAGGGCTGCTTTTGACTATGGAGAGTTGGGTTAAGGGGATGTGAGAGAGGAGACTATGGCGGGAAATGCCTGTGGAGGAAAACCGGGCAGCCATGGAAGCAAGGCAATACTGATGAGTCATGCATGCATAGGAGGTAAAGCCATCACCATAACCTCTTTCACCCCACACGCCAGCATGGAAGCTGAACAATAGAGAGGCTAGCCCATCAAATGCCTGATGCACTGAACTGCAGAGTAGGACCCCATTCAGGGTGCCCCTTTAAGTGCCTGACATGCTGATCTACAGAGTAGGACCCTAGCCAGGGGAGCGTCTCTATGTGCCTGATTTTCTGAAGAACAGAGAAGGACCCCAGGCAAGGGAGCCCTCTAAATGCCTGAATGGGCGGAGCTACGGGGAAAGATTGGCCAAAGAGACTTTCTGATCACCAGCTACAAGAGGCTTGAAGAAAGACTCTGATAGGGCCATAACTCGTGCAGCAGAGGCAGTCTGTGTCCCTGCACACTTGGGCACTCCCAGGGTCCCCGGTGTGCCACCTTCACGCTCAACTCTTACTGGGGCAGAGCTTCCACAGGGAAAAAAAAGTCTTGCATCTATGTGCACAGGGCTGCTTTGGTCATGTCCAACCCTTTGCAGCCCTGTAGACTGTGGCCTGCCAGGCTTCTCTGTCAGGGGGATTCTCCAGGCAAGATTACTGGAGTGTATTGGCCAATATTGGTTGCCATGCCCTTCTAGAGCACTATATTTCCTGCTGCCCTAGCTTCCAACTCCCCTGAGTACCTGGTGCTGCCAGAACCCCTGCAACCTAAGTCATTTTGAAAATGACTATCCTACCAAATGCAATCTACAGATTCAATGTGATCCCTATCAAATGACCAAGACATTTTTCACAGAACTAGAACAAAAAATTTCACAATTTATGTGGAGACACAAAAGATCCCAAATAGCCAAAGCAGTCTTGAGAAAGAAGAATGGAGCTGGAGGAATCAACCTTCCTGACTTCAGATTATACTACAAAGCTACAGTCATCAAGACAGTATGGTACAGAAATACTGTAACATAAAAACAGAAATATAGACCAATGGAACAAGACAGAAAGCCCAGAAATAAATCCATGCCACTATGAGAACCTTATTTTTGACAAAGGAGGTAAGAATATACAATGGGGCAAAGACAGCCTTTTCGATAAATGGTCTGGGAAAACTGGACAGCTACATGTAAACATGTAGAACACTTCCTAACACCACACACAAAGATAAACTCAAAATGGATTAAAGACCTAAATGCAAGACCAGAAACTATAAAACTCTTAGAGGAAAACAGAGGCAGAACACTCAATGACATAAATCAAAGCAAGATCCTCTATGACCCACCTCCTAGAGTAACGGAAATAAAAACAAAAGGAAACAAGTGGGGCCTGGTTACACTTAAAAGCTTTGCAAGCAAAGGAAACTATGAGCAAGGTGAGAAGACAGCCCTCAGAATGAGAGAAAATAGTAGCAAATGACACAACTGATAAAAGATGAATTTCCAAAATATACAAGCAGCTCATACAATTCAATACCAGAAAAACAAACAACCCCAAAAATGGGAAAAAAGACCTAAACAGATATTTCTCCAAAGAAGACATACAAATGGCTAACAAACACATGAAAAGATGCTCATTGCTCATTATTAGAGAAATGCAAATCAAAACTACAATGAGATTATCACCTCACACCAGTCAGAATAGCCATCATCAAAAGTCTACAAACAATAAATGCTGGAGAGGGTGTGGAGAAAAGGGAAGGCTCTTGCACTGTTGGTGGGAATGTAAATTGATACGGCCATTATGGAAGACAGTATGGAGATTCCTTAAAAAACTAAGAATAAAACCACCATATGACCCAGCAATCCCACTCCTAGGCATATACCCTGAGGAAACCAAAATTGGAAGAGAGACATGTATCCCATTGTTCAATAAATAAATTTAAATTAAAGCAAATTCTCAATAAAAACAATAATGATTAAAACATTTCTTTTTTTTTCTTCACAATTTCATGAACAGAAGATTTATTCTCACTGTAGATCACAGAAAATTCAGCATACTATTTTTTTTCTTCCTTTGTTGATAACTTTCACCTTTTCACTTAAAGGAAGCATTTTATGACTTCTCAAATTACCAGAAACACTATTCTTGCATCTGGGGGATGTTATTAAGTAAAATAAGGGTGACTTGAACACAGCACTGCAATACTGGAGACAACTAGATGACTAATGGCTAGTACCCGCTGAACAAAGGGCTAATTCATGTCTGGGGCAGGATGGAGCGAGAAGGCAGAGATTTCAATATGCTACTCAGTTTGCAGTTTAAAACCTATGAAATGTTTATTTCTCTGGAAATGTTTATTTCCTTTTAATATTTTCAGAGCACAATTGACCCATGAATTGATAACTGAAATGACAAAGAAAAACCACAGATAAGGGGGAGACTTCTGTAATGGAAACTGTAGCAGTCTGAAATATTCCACAACAATAATATGCAAGCACTTCCTGCTGAGTCAAGAAATGAACTATTACACTGAACATTAACTGATAATGTACCTATCTGACAGTACATTTTCCCACCTGGTAAGCCTGGCTGGCCACAAGCCAAGTCAGGGACAGTTGTGTTTTCCAAAAGATATTTTAGTCATTTGAGCCAAAACAGGGTAATTATTAATGAAAAACCTTCATGATAGTGCAATTATGTATATTATTACTAACCTTCATGGCAATCTAACTTGATCATATAGGTATTGTTTTATCTCCATCTGCTAATGAGAAAAAGGAGGTTGAAAGCTGTTGAGTAACTTGCCCAAGGTTACTGGGCACAAAGGCCACATAAAAAAGCATAGGTGGCAATGTTCACTTAAATAGCGACAGTAACAATAGTAATAACAAGTAAAGTTTATTGAGCACTATCCACAGCATTCCAGCTGGTGAGCAGCAAGGATGCAGTTCTAGAAAGCCTTCTTCTTTTACTATTTGAGATCATATCAACAATATTAAAAACAAACCAGCTTTAACCTGGAACATATCAGAATGTCAGGTATGTTAAAGCACTCTCGCTTGAATCTAGAAGCCATTCAGAATTGTCTCCTATATTTGATAGAGTTCTTCAAAATCTTATGTGCTTTCCTAGAATGTGTCAAACATTTTTTTCAGGTTTTCTTTGGAAAGGTTGTGTTTCTGAACATGGGTCTTCCTTGCTTGGCAAGTTTAATAAAACTACATTTTAGAATCATACTACACTCTGAACCAAATATTGTTATGAGCATTTTAGATGCCAATATATGTAATCCTCATAGCAGCCTCATGGATCATTTTGATTTTCATCTTATATTTGAGGCAATTGAAGCACAGAGAGGTTAATAAACTTACTGAAGGCCACATAGGAAATGGTAGAGCCAAAATTCAATCCAGGTAGTTGGAATACAGAGCCCATACTCTTAACATTTTTTTTGGCTGTGCTGGGTCTCCATTGCTTTGAGTGGGCTTTCTCTAGTTGTGGTTATCAGAGGTTACTCTTCGTTGCTGCATGCAGGCTCCTCATTGCAGTGGCTTCTCTTGTGGAGCACTAGGCATCTGGGCTTTAGAAGTTCCAGCACATGGGCTCAGTAGTTGTGTCACACAGGCTCAGTAGTTACGGTGCACAGGCTTAGGTGCTCTGCACTATGTGGAATCTTCCCAGACCGGGGATCGAACCAGGGTGCCTTGCATGGGCAGATTGATTCTTATTCACTGCGCCATCAGGGAAGTCCGGGAGTCCACATTCTTAATCAAGTGTTATATGGTACCTACAAAATAAAAAAAAATTTAATTCAAAACTATACTAGAAAAATAGAAAGGAAACATTTCATTGACTGGAAACCATGGGAAATAATTGAATGATGAAAGGTACACAGTAGCAGAGCAACATTAGGCAGATAATGTGGGCAGAAGCTGGAGGGTGTAAATAGAAAACAGAGGCAGGTAACTCTTGGGGGAATTATTTGGTATAGTAGCAACATGTTTTGGGAGGTCAAACTCCTGGTTCATTATTTCTTGACTATTCAGGATGTCTGCATCCTAGAGGCATCAGTATGTGGGAGCTTGGGTTTAAGAAAAAGAGGCAGAACTCCAAGTGGTTGGCAAGACCTAGAAGTATGTGTCCCCACACCCAGAAGACCAACTACTGATGTACTTTGTCTCACTGGACACATTCTGCTTCTTCTAGGACATCTCTTCAAACAGGCTGCTGCACAAATCCCAGCACCTCATTACAAACCTTAATTCTCTTTGGATTGTGCAAAACATATACAACAGATAATACAATCAAAATTTAAGCCACAAAATTGAGCACACAATCAGAATCACCAAAAATTTAAGAATACAATGAAAGGGAGACCACAGATTTAAGTAACCAAGTAAACTGTGCCTGAAAACTCAGAATGATACAAGTAAAAACTTAATGTACTAAAAATAATTAAATATATCATGAAATTAAAAATCTTACCATAGAAATTAAAATTCAAGAGAATGCTGATAGATGAAACAAAGCTGGTTGTGTTTTAGTAACAGTTAAAATAATTTAATAATAGATACTGGGCTTCCATCTACAATTTGTATCTACAATACATGGGTTTTGCTGTATTTTTTTCTATTTTGATATATGTTTGAAATTTCCCATGGTAAGAGACTAAAAATCATATCTTAAAAGAGATAAAAGAATTAACATGATGAAATATCAAGTCAAAGGATTCTTATTGGACATATCACAAGAAACAAATTGAGAATATCAAAGAAAAATTAAATGAAAAGTAGATCTAGAACTTGTGACATAATCTTATAGAAGTTACAGAAGAGTGATAAGGTCACAAACGCAAAGATGTAATAAACACAAACTGTAGGGTTGAAAGAGATAACAAGATAGATGGTAGTAATACCTGGATAGATAGATAAACTACCAGCAACACCAAAAATATCTTCTGTAGACATCACAAAGTGAAATTTATGACTACCTCACTCAAGTGACAGAGACAGAATTCAAAAGTGGGTCAAATTGCATCACACAAAAAGCTAGGTTTGTATTTTTTTCTTGTAAGGCTATTGTAAAAATTTATTCTGAAACATTGGTTCCCAACTTGGGGAAAGTACCATAAAAACCTGTAATAAAAGAGACTAAAGTAATTTGAAGTTCAAGAATATGAAACATTAAACTTTCTATGAAAAGCCAAAAAATTGCTTGCATTTAAATTCTTCATAGTATGTTTTTTTGTAATGTTTCTAAGTGAGTTTCAAAATTAAAATACGTGCTATTTCTGACATTATTAACACAAACATCTTCACATCCCAGTTTTGCTGGTTATGCATATTCTTATTTTCTGTATTTCTATAGGTCTCTTTCGAATAGCTATAACCCAAACAATTATGCTCAAATATAAACATTATTTGCTAAAATAAGTTTTATTTCCTCATTCACATGCATTATGACTGAAAGATTGTTATAGCTTAACTAGACAATGCATTTATTGTTAGAGACCATGGGTTTTTTTTTTTTTTTTTTCATTTTGCAGTGGCAAGTATCCAGAGATAGTGCCTGATTATTTTTGATTGCAATAGATTCTAGCCCCAGGCTTTCTCTTCTCTGCCCATTGAGCCCAGCCAAGTGGTCAATTATCAACAGATATATACAAAACATTGAAAAGCATAACAGCAATCATTAAGTCATTTTGTCATTTCCCCTCAAATTCTTTTTCTTACACGTAAAGGTTTTTGTGTATCACTTTTTCATAGGACAGGAAATAAATAGTAATTTTCTTAACCTTTTGAGTACTATTATTAATGATTTGTCGAAAAGATAAATATGTGTAATTTAAAAGTTTTACTCTAGTCTTGATCACCCCTAGAAATGGACTATCCTTACTCCTTGGAAAAGAATCTTAAAAAAAAAAAAAGCAATGTGTCACCTGTTGAGGCAAAACTATCACTAAGAGACGGTGAAAAAAAACAGGAAGAAGGAGGGAAAACAAAATCAAAACCCTCCCCTCAAAATGAGTTTGAATAAAACTGTTAAGGAGAGATCTTTAAAGAGAAAGATTTTCAAATGCATTTATCAGAAAATGAGTGCTTAGAAAATAGATAAACATAGCTTTTACGCAAACACCTAGAAAAAGAGTGGGGAAAAACCTAAAGAAAGAAGAAATGATGTCACATAAGCAGGAACTCAAAATAAGAACAAAGAAACCTTTAGATCAACAATATGGTTTTTAAAATGGATAATAATAGGAAGAATATTTTACATAACTGATAAACTGGAAAAAGACATGCATAAATAACATAAATAGGACATTAATATTGGAGGAGGAAATGGCAACCCACTCCAGCATTCCTGCCTGGAAAATCCCATGGACAGAGGAGCCTGGTGGGCTAAAGTTTATAGGGTTACAAAGAATTGAACACAACTGAGCATGCATGCACTGCTGCTGCTGCTGCTGCTAAGTCACTTCAGTCGTGTCCGACTCTGCGAGACCCCATGGACTGTAGCCCACCAGGCTCCTCCGTCCATGGGATTTTCCAGGCAAGAGTACTGGAGTGCGGTGCCATCACCTTCTCTGAGCATGCATGCACAGGACATTACTAAGTCCAATGCAACTTTCTTTGCAGTGGCCACAGGACTGGAAAAGGTCTTTCACTTCAGTCCCAAAGAAAGGGAATGCCAAAGTGTGCTCAAACTACTGCTCAATTGTACTCATCTCACACGCTGAGTGACTTCACTTTCACTTTTCACTTTCATGCATTGGAGAAGGAAATGGCAACCCACTCCAGTGTTCTTGCCTGGAGAATCCCAGGGATGGGGTACCCTGGTGGGCTGCTATCTATGGGGTCGCACAGAGTCGGACACGACTAAAGTGACTTAGCAGCAGCAGCAGCACATACTAGCAAAGTAATGCTCAAAATTCTCCAAGTCAGGCTTCAACAGCACGTGAACTGAGAACTTCTAGATGTTCAAGCTGGGTTTAGAAAGGCAGAGGAACAAGAGATCAACTTGCAAACATCTGCTGGATCATCAAAAAAGCAAGAGAATACCAGAAAAACATCTACTTCTGCTTTATTGATTATGCTAAAGCCTTTGACTGTTTGGATCACAACAAACTGTGGAAAATTCTTCAAGAGATGGGAATACCAGACCACTTTGCCTGCCTCCTGAGAAATCTGTATGCTGGTCAAGAAACAACAGTTAGAATTGAACGTGAAATAACAGACTGGTTCCAAATATGGAAAGGAGTATGTCAAGGCTGTATATTGTCACTCTGCTTATTTAACTTATATGCGGAGTACATCATGTGAAATGCCAGGCTGGATGAAGCACAAGCTGGAATCGAGATTTCTGGGAGAAATATCAATAACCTCAGATATGTAGATGACACCACCATTATGGCAGAAAGTGAAGAAGAACTAAAGAGCCTCTTCATAAAAGTGAAAGAGGAGAGTGAAAAAGCTGGCTTAAAACTCAGAAAACTAAGATCATGGCATCCGGTCCCATCACTTTAGGGCAAATAGATGGGGAAACAGTGGAAAAACAGTGAGAGACTTTATTTTTTGGGCTCCAAAATCACTGCAGCCATGGAATTAAAAGACTCTTGCTCCTTGGAAGAAAAGCTATGACAAAGCTAGACAGCATATTAAAAAGCAGAGACATTACTTTGCTGACAAAGGTTCGTCTAGTCAAAGCTATGGTTTTTCCAGTAGTCATGTATGGTGGTGAGAGTTGGACTATAACAAAAGCTGAGTGCCAAAGAATCGATGCTTTTGACTGTGGTGTTGGAAAAGACTTTTGCGAGTCACTTGGACTACAAGGAGATCAAACCAGTCTATACTAAAGGAAATCAGTCCTGAATACTCATTGTAAGGACTGGTGCTGAAGCTGAAACTCCAACACTTTGGCCACCTGATGCAAAGAACTGACTCATTGGAAAAGACCTTGATGCTGGGTAAGATTGAAGGCAGGAGAAGAAGGAGATGACCGAGGATGAGGTGGTTGGATGGCATCACTGACTCGATGGACATGAGTTTTAGCAAGCTTCGGGAATTGGTAAGGACAGGGAAGCCTGGCATGCTGCAATCCATGGGGTCGCAAAAAGTTGGACACAAGTGAGCAACTGAACTGAATTGAATGCAACTTTAAAAATAATTCATGATTTTTAATAGTTTTAGTCCTAAATTTTATCTAAATGTAAATATTTAGGTAAAAAACATAATTTTTATAGAAGAATGTCGAATAATTGTGTTGGAATAGAAAATAACAAAGACAACTATTAAATCTTGACACAATCAAAGCAAATATTTTAGTATTCTAGGGGGTTCCCGACCTTTCTTTCCAAACAAGGGCTGGGAAATTTTTTATAAAACTTTTTATAAAACTTTCAGGGAACAAGTAATCTATGCTATGTGTTGACAGTAAAAGGAATGAGACTTGCCAACTAATTCTGTTCAGTTCAGTTTAGTTCAGTCACTCAGTCATGTCTGACTCTTTGCGACCCTATGAATTGCAGCACACCAGGCCTCCCTGTCCATCACCATCTCCCGGAGTTCACTCAGACTCACGTCCATCAAGTCAGTGATGCCATCCAGCCATCTCATCCTCTGTCGTCCCCTTCTCCTCCTGCCCCCAATCCCTCCCAGCATCAGAGTCTTTTCCAATGAGTCAACTCTTTGCATGAGGTGGCCAAAATACTGGAGTTTCAGCTTCAGCATCAGTCCTTCCAAAGAAATCCCAGGGATGATCTCCTTCAGAATGGACTGGTTGGATCTCCTTGCGGTCCAAGGGACTCTCAAGAGTCTTCTCCAACAGCACAGTCCAAAAGCATCAATTCTTCAGTGCTCAGCTTTCTTCACAGTCCAACTCTCACATCCATAAATGACCGCTGGAAAAACCATAGCCTTGACTAGATGGACCTTTGTTGGCAAAGTAATGTCTCTGCTTTTGAATATGCTATCTATGTTGGTCATAACTTTCCTTCTAAGGAGTAAGCGTCTTTTAATTTCATGGCTGCAATCACCATCTGCAGTGATTTTGGAGCCCTAAAAAAAAAGTCTGACACTGTTTCCACTGTTTCCCCATCTATTTCCCATGAAGTGATGGGACCAGATGCCATTATGTTAGATTAATATATATTGATACAAAAACCAAACAAATACAGTAAAAATAAGGTCAGTTATATAAACAAACTTTGTTTTCTTATTTTTATTTATTTTTAATTTATTTTAATTGGAGGCTAATTACTTTATAATATTGTATTGGTTTTGCCATACATCAACATGAATCTGCCACGGGTGTACAAGTATTCCCAATCCCGTGAATTTAAATGTGAAATTTAAATGAGCTACTAAGAAATTAATATAACATTTATTAAGGGCATATCCTAGTAGGTTGAAAGAATGATGTTATATGATCAACTTAATACTGTTAAAAGAAAATTTAAGAGAATATATTTATGACCTTCAAACAGGAAAGAATTTCACTATGGATAAATTGAGATATATTAATTTAAAAAATTTTTGTTCATCCAGAAAAAAGAACACCCATGAACAAATTTTTAAAAAAATCTACTATTTGGAATAGGTATTTATAACTGCTATATCTTACAAAAGATAATTATGCAGAAATAATAACTCCTATAAATACAGTAAACCCATGCAATGTATTAGAATAGACACTGAAATCTAATAAGCATTATGGAAAGAGTGCTAGTAAAAAGGCAAGTTTAAATTTGAAACATACACTTCTGCTGCTGCTAAGTCGCTTCAGTCGTGTCCGACTCTGTGCGACCCCATAGACGGCAGCCCGCTAGGCTGCCCCGTCCCTGGGATTCTCCAGGCAAGAACACTGGAGTGGGTTGCCTTTCCTTCTCCAATGCATGAAAGTGAAAAGTGAAAGTGAAGTTGCTCAGTCGTGTCCGACTCTTCGTGACCGCATGGACTGCAGCCTACGAGGCTCCTCCGTCCATGGGATTTTCCAGGCAAGAGTACTGGAGTGGGGTGCCATTGCCTTCTCCAAATATACACTTCAGATTAACAAAATTTACATTGTTGGCAATATCTAGTGTTGGTTAGGATCTGGAGTCTAGTGAAAATGTAAATCGCTATATCATTCTGAAGAGTATTTTGACAATATTAAAGTTGAAAATCTAGGGACTATGTTGTACATGTACTCAAAAAACCACGTACGAAAGTGTTCATAGCATCATGAGTAACAGTGAAGAAATTAAAACCTTGGATGGATAAACTGTAAGGTATCTTGCAATAGATAAGGTATACCAGGGGAAATGAATGAACTACTGCTGCACATATCAGCTTGATTAAATCTTGAATACAGTATTAAGAAAGGATTCTACTGAAGGATGCATACAGTATGATGTCAGTTATGTAAAATGGAAGGATATGCCAAGCAACTCCAGATACTGTGTTATAACAGTGTAAAAATGCATGAGAATGATAGCCAAATTTAGATTAATGATTTTCTCTGGAAAGGCTAAGAAGAAGGAAGAAACTGACATCAAATATAAGAGAGGCAGTCAAAAAATATCAATTATATTTGTAATGAACTATTTCTTTAAAAAAATTAAAAGTTGAAGCAAATATAGCCAACTTTTAGAACTTGAAGGAGCTTGGTAGCTGGATTTTGGCTCCAGACACTTGTTATGGTGAAGTTTTACTTCATTGTATTTGAAATATTTCATGATATCCAAGGTAAATGCATTTAAAATATAGAAGCTGGAAAACATTTATTTAAAAATAATAAGTTTTGATAAGGGCTGTAAATTGGAGTTGGATTAAAATATTCAACTTCCTACTCTAAAGTCTGGGACCCTCATTTGAAGGAAAGCATGTCCTTATCTTAACCTCAATCTTCTGGCCAGAAGTTTAAGCCTGTTTTCCCAACTTTCTGAATTTTTCCAAATGGGATCTTTCAACAGTAATGATTTAGAGTTCTTATGGTAGCACAGTCTTTAGACAATGTGATCACTAAGAGGTAAAAGCAAAAAGTCAGAAGAAAAAGATTTCGTGGGATTAAATTGAAGTTTGGATATATACTAAGGAACAAACAAGCCATCTATATATATTTTATGTGATGGGGGAGTTTCTAGCATTTCCTTTTTTCAGATGTTTCTAGAGAGGACTTTTTAAAAGACCTCTTTATAGTCTCTTTTGAGCATTTTGTTTTCTTCTTTTCTGGGCAGGTTAACAAATTAAAGAGCCTATTTCCTCTCTACAGCTGTGCGTCATTGCCTTAGGGAGTATTATGGGAACACATTCTAAAGAAGTTTGTTCTGCTGTCTAACAGCAAGAGTTCTTAACATAAACAAGCTTGCAACCTCCCTGAGGACTGAGCAGATGTCTGTGATCATTCCTGCTGGCTACTCTAACTGTCCTGCCGGCTGACCAGTGTGATTCCCTGATAGCAGATCCCTGACCTATGAAGTAATGTTGCCCTGAAGATACTGGACGCAAAAGACAGGTCTGAAGTAAATTCAGTGAATTTGCTTCTTTATGTGATCCATATAGGTCATGGCTACAACAGGAGTAACCAATGATTGTTCAAATAGACTGCATTTAAGCCTACAGATATAGGTCCATCTAGTCAAGGCTATGGTTTTTCCTGTGGTCATGTATGGATGCGAGTGTTGGACTGTGAAGAAAGCTGAGTGCAGAAGAATTGATGCTTTTGAACTGTGGTGTTGGAGAAGACTCTTGAGAGTCCCTTGGACTGCAAGGAGATCCAACCAGTCCATTCTGAAGGAGATCAGCCCTGGGATTTCTTTGGAAGGAATGATGCTAAAGCTGAAACTCCAATACTTTGGCCACCTCATGTGAAGAGTTGACTCATTGGAAAAGACTCTGATGCTGGGAGGGATTGGGGGCAGGAGGAAAAGGGGACAACAGAGGATGAGATGGCTGGATGGCATCACTGACTCGATGGACGTGAGTTTGAGTGAACTCCGGGAGTTGGTGATGGACAGGGGGCCTGGTGTGCTGCGATTCATGGGGTTGCAAAGAGTCGGACACGACTGAGCGACTGAACTGAACTGAGGCTTTTATCATTTATCATTTTCATGAAAATGGGAAACTCTAAGGCCCTTTGGCAAGCAAGCATTTTCCTGTAGGGAAAAATGCATGCTTTAAAGTTATGAATTCTTAAATAGCTAAAATGGGCATGCTTCTACTGAAGATCCATCCATGAAATGAGAATTTTATAAAGATTTTTCAAAATTAACAGTATGATGATAAAGCTGTTGCTGCTTTCTTGTAATGTACTAAAGTAACAAGTTTGACTTCAAATATTTAAATCATTTTGTTTGCTAGACAACCTCACCTTATCAGAAAAGAATTTACTTAACAAGACTTTTTTTGAGAATTGCACAAGTGAGATCTTGGGAAATGGAATGAGGGTAGGGGCAATATAATTCTCTAGAATGTTAACTATTTATCTCCATCAAAACAAAGGAAATGATGTGGGTACTTCAATGTATCTGAGGTGATTCCAGCTTGCTGAGAATGAACTTGATTGTGTATAAAAATAATAAATCATAGACTCCTTCTGTCTTAAAACAATGAAAGGATGTTGGTAAGTGGCTTTGGAATATGGTGATCTCAAACTGCGATCAGTGATCTCAGAGTCTTGGACTTTCAGTTGGAAGAGTTTTTAATATCAATATGAAACTGTGGTTCAGGCAGGTTAATGGACTTGGATGAGGCCACACATCATGATGGTCTAGACATCTTTTTTTTTTTTAAAAAAAGACTTTATTTCTTTTTAAAGCAGTGTTAGAGTCACAGAAAAATTGAATTTCTTCTTCTCCTCTGCTCCCTGCCCTGATGTGTGCATAGTCTCCCTCTTTGTCAACATCTCCCTTCAGAGTGGTGCATTCATTACAGTTGATCAATCCACATTGACACTTCATAATCATCCAAAGAGCATAGTTCACCTTAGGGTTCCTTCTTGGTTTAGACTAACCATAAGTTTTTAGTGACCCTTAAATGCTCTGTGTTCTGCCTGTTCATCTGTCCCTTCCCCCAACCTCAGGCAACTACTGATCTCCCTCTTGGGTTTACAGTTTTGCCGTTGCCAGAATGTCATATAGTTGGAATTATATATTAAGTAGCCTTTCCAGACTGGCTTCTTTTACTTAGTCTTTTCATGGCTTGATAGCATAAAGAGTTAAATAGTACTCCATTGCCTGGACTGCCACAGCTTATTTACACATTCACTTACTGAAGGACATCTTGGTTGCTTCCAAGTTTTGAAAATTAAGAATAAAATTGCTATAAAGGCCATGTGTAGGTTTTAGTGTGAATGTAAATTTTCAACTATGGGTAAATGTCAAGGAGTGTAACTGCTGGATCATATAGTAAGAGTAAGTTTTGTAAAACCTGTTAAGCTGTCTTCTGTACATTTTACATTCCTACCAGCAATGAATGAGTTTTTGTTGCCCCCCATTCTCTCCAGTAAGTGGTGTTAGTGTTCTGGATTTTGGCTATTGGATGTGTAGTGATGTCTCTCTGTAGTTTTATTTTGCATTTTCCCTATGACAGAGGATGTGGAACATCTTTTCTTATGCTTATTTGCCACCTGTATATTTCCCTTGGTGAAGTGCCTGTTAAGGTTTTTGGCCCATTTTAGAATTAAGTTGTTTATTTTCTTATTGTTGAGTTTTAAGAGTTCTTTGTACCTTTAAGATACCAGTTCTTTATCAGATGTGTCTTTTGCAAATATTTTCTCCCAGTCTGTGATTTGTATTTTACATTCTCTTGACATTGTCCTGTACAATGTCAAGAAGAAATTTTTAATTTTAATGACATCCAGTTTAACAATAATTTCTTGCATGGATCATGCCTTTGGTGTTAAATCTCAAATGTCCTCACCATGCCCAAGGTCACCTAGGTTTTCTGCTATGTTATTTTCTAGAGGTTTAGTTTTGCATTTTGCATTTGCATGATCCATTTTAAGTTAATTTTTGTGAAAGGTGTGAGGTTTGTTTGTAGATTTTTTTCTTTGCATGTGATGTCCAGTTGTTTCAATACCATTTGTTGAAAAGACTATCTTTGCTTCATTGTACTGTCTTTGTTCCTTTGTCAAAGATCTGTTAACTATATTAATATGGGTCTAATTCTGAGTTCTCTATTCTATTACATTGATTGTGCCTATCTTTTTTTAATGTGCCTATTATTTCTCCAAATCACACTGTCTTGATTACAATAAGTCTCAAAATCAAGTAGTGTCAGTTCTCTACAGGTATTCTTCTACTGCAAATCTGTATTGAATATTTTGAGTCTTCTGCCTTTCCATATAAACTGTAGATTCAGTATGTCTATATCCACAGAATAACTTGCTAGGATTTTGATCGGGGTTACATTGAATCTATTGATCAAGTTGGGAGGAACTGACAATTTGACAATATTTAGTCTTCCTATGTGACCATGGATTCCCTGTCCTTTAGTTCTTTGATTTTGTTCATCAGAGATTTGTAGTTTTTCTCATATAGATCTTACTCATATTTTATTATATTTATACCTAAGTATTTAATTGTGGGAGATACTAGTGTAAATGTTATTGTGTTTTTAATTTCAAATTCTGCTAGTTCATAACTGGTATGTTGTTGTTGTTCAGTCTCTAAGTTGTGTCCGGTTATTTGCAACCGCATGGACTACAGCATGCCAAGCTTCCCTGTCCTTCATCGTCTCCTGGAGTTTGCTCAAACTCTGATGCCATCCAATCATCTCATCCTCTCTGTTGCCCCCTACTCTTCCTGCCCTCAATTTTTCCCAGCATCAGGATCTTTTCAGTGAGTCAACTCATTGCATCAGGTGGCCAGAGTGCTGAAACCTTAGCTTCAGTACCAGTCCTTCCAATGAGTATTCAGAGTTGATTTCCTTTAGGATTGACTGGAGGCTGAAAATGCTTTCCAAGTGTTCATTAAATATCAAAGTGCAGATTTTTATGTTACAAGAATAAACAAACTTATTTCTCATTGGTAAAAATGTGTTGATTATAATGGTTCCTATTTTGATTAATAAAGATATGTTCGAGCCTAGTTATAATGATTTAAAATTCATGGTCTGAAACCACAATTACATTTGCATTAACCTAAATCTTGGATCTGGCAGCCTTGCTATAATCACTTACTAGTTCCTGGAATTTAGATAGCATTGGAAAAATTACTTAATTATATGTTTAATTTTTGAGTTCTAAAGATGCTTAATTTTAATAAAAATCTGATATATTGTTTTAAAAAATATATGTATATTTAGCAAGCATACATATCTGTTAATCTTGACAAAAAGAATGAAAGAAAAAATCAAATGAATCTGAACAAGACTCTAGGTCTTATTAACAGTTTGTAAGAACTTTAAAAGAAAACAGGATATGTTAGATGACATTTTGGGCATGTAATTAGTTAATTCCAGAGAGGGAAATTCTACTGATCTTGTTTCCTCAACACACACACATATATACACATGCATTATGAAGAGGAAAAACTAAATTAAAAGAAATTTAACAGACATATCACTCTAACATGGAACTGACAAAGTGTTGTGTGTTTTGGTGTGAAATAAACAAGAACAGACTTTATTTTTGGGGGGCTCCAAAATCGCTTCAGAGGGTGACTGCAGCCATGAAATTAAAAGATGCTTACTCCTTGGAAGAAAAGTTATGACCAACATAGATAGCATATTCAAAAGCAGAGACATTACTTTGCCAACAAAGGTCCATCTAGTCAAGGCTATGGTTTTTCCAGTGGTCATGTATGGGTGTGAGAGTTGGACTGTGAAGAAAGCTGAGCGCCGAAGAATTGATGCTTTTGAACTGTGGTGTTGGAGAAGACTCTTGAGAGTCCCTTGGACTGCAAGGAGATCCAACCAGTCCATTCTAAAGGAGATCAGTCCTGGGTGTTCTTTGGAAGGAATGATGCTAAAGCTGAAACTCCAGTACTTTGGCCACCTCATGCAAAGAGTTGACTCATTGGAAAAGACTCTGATGCTGGGAGGGATTGGGGGCAGGAGGAGAAGGGGACGACAGAGGATGGGATGCTTGGATGGCATCATTGACTCGATGGACGTGAGTCTGAGTGAATTCTGGGAGATGGTGATGGACAGGGAGGCCTTGAGTGCTGCGATTCATGGGGTCTCAAAGAGTTGGACACGACTGAGAGACTGAACTGAAACAAGAACAATGATTCTTTCTTTATGGCATTAAATAACTATTATATTAGCATCTATTTATGTGTAATGATGGGTATTATAGCTTTCTTAGAGAATTACTGTCTTTAACAGATACAAACTAAAATATTTTAAGATAAAACAATTGATGTCAGAGATTTACTTCAAAATAATCAGGCTAGTGTGGGATAGAGAGTCCATATGGAGATAACCACTGAGAGCAAGTAATAGGTATCTTCGGTTCCATAAAGTGTTCTCTTCACATGTTTGTATGTTTGAAAGTTTCCATAACAAAAAATAGAAAGTTTTGTTGAACACTAAACTAGAATTTTCATGAAAAGTAGAATTATGTCTCCTCTGATTTACCTTGACATCCCTAGAATGTGTCTCAATAAGTACTTGCATAATCATGAACTAATGATTTATAATAAATTATTGTTATTTACTAATTATATTTTAATAATATTTGATAATTTATGCTTGAATATGAACTTTTATACAGGAAAATGCCTTTATGTGGTCTCTGAAAAGTGAAGTTTACTACATCTTAAGAAAGTATGGCAGAAAAGGACTCTAAAATAAACTCAGTCTACATATTGTGTTAATTTCTTTTATGTCTCAGTCATGCCTTGATTTAAATGATCTTTTCAATTGAGGCTATGAATAATGCACTGATTTAAAGAGGTCTCCTAAAACCTCATAGTTATCCAGAGAGCTACTTTATCTAAACTTCCAAAATTCTTGGTATGTTAATTGAATAAACTTTTGTCTAGAAACTCAAAATGAAAGGCACTCTGCTAGGTGCTGGTGGTAAAACAAATACCTCTTTGCTCTTCAAGAAGCTAAGCTCAGTGGTATCTATGAGAACATTACTCTCTGTGCAGAAAACTATCCAAACCTTTTAGGGGTCATCATGCTCATAAGATACTGGGGACTTAATTTTTTCCCTCTCATTTTACAGCCTTAAAACAGTTATTGAAGTTGATCTATAGTGGGATTATTGGTTATTTGAATCAGCTACTGTGTTCAGATCACATTATCCGAAGCCATATTACCTGATATATATGAGACACAGTGGTGCTCAGTCACATCCATCTCTTTGAAACCCTCTGGACTGTACCAGTCCTCTGTCCATGGGATTTTTTTCAGGCAAGAATACTGGGCTGGGTTACCATTTCCTCCTCCAGGGGATCTTCCTGATCTAGGGATTGAACTCGCATCTCCTGTCTCCTGCACTGCAAATGGATTCTTTACTACTGAGCCATCAGGGAACCCCTGAAGAGAGGGTTTTATTACTGATGACATCCTGGCTTTGGCTGTGCTGCTTTTCTTACTATATCCAGGAGTTGGTGATGGACAGGGAGGCCTGGCGTGCTGCAATTCATGGGGTCGCAAAGAGTCGGACACAACTGAGTGACTGATCTGATCTGATCTGATCTGAGCCTCGCTTGACAGGCATAGTTAGTTCCTATATTAAATGGCTTATCCTACTCAAAAATAGACATAAATAGTGCCAGATATACATTATCATTGGGCTTTTTTTTGGGGGGGGGGTTTGTTTGTTGGTATGTGTGGTTGCTCTGAGGTTTTTTGTTTTGTTTTGTTTTGCCATTGTCTTAGGTAGAAATCTATTCCAAATTAAAACAGACTCCTGACTAACTATTTTCCTGATTTGGAAAATAGTCTTCTGCTTTCCAAAGGTTAATTCAGATTTTTTATTACAATATTATTATCATTTCCACTTTTTACTCTATAATTCAGATTTTAAGACTATGTTTACAGTATCAGAGGTTCAGTTCGGTTCAGTTCAGTCACTCAAGTCTTGTCTGACTCTTTGTGACCCCATGAATTGCAGCACGCCAGGCCTCCCTGTCCATCACCAACTCCCAGAGTTTACTCAAACTCATGTCCATCGAGTCGGTGATGCCATCCAGCCATCTCATCCTCTGTTGTCCCCTTCTCCTCCTGCCCCCAATCCCTCCCAGCATCAGGGTCTTTTCCAATGAGTCAACTCTTCGCATGAGGTGGCCAAAGTACTGGAGTTTCAGCTTTAGCATAAGTCCTTCCAAAGAACACCCAGGACTGATCTCCTTTACAATGGACTGGTTGGACCTTCTTGCAGTCCAAGGGACTCTCAAGAGTCTTCTCCAATATTATCCTTGAGCTATTAAAAAGGATAAAAAAATCCCAAAGCCAGGAATTTGATTACAACTTGGTCTAGCTGTGAGAGTTCATACCTCCAACCCACACACAAGACAAAATTTTATTAGTGTACAGTTTGTACTGTATGCTCTTACATTTCAGCCTGTCTTGCCCTAAAAATGTGCATTTTCACTTGGATAGGTAATAAAAGTCATCCAATGGCTAAGCTGTTTTATGTGCAACTTCATATTCGACCAGTGCCAAACAAGGGCAGAAATTTACCACCTGTATGTCCTTTAGCAGGGTGTTTGGTGTTTGGGTTCTGTCTCCCACTGAGAATTTTATCCTTACATGTGGTATGTCTATTTTTTTTTTTTTTTACAAGTCCAAGTAACAATTTTTTCTAGTCTACAGCACAGTTTTGTTTTACTTACATTTGGTGCTTTTAAGAGTGCTCCTTTTGAACAGACTTCTAATAAACACACAAAAAGTTATCTTAAAAATAAAATATACACAATTAAACAATAAGCATCCAGGTGTTCAGAGCTAAGTGGAGGTAATCTGATTGGTTCTATCAAGTTCACCTACTTAAGAATTCACCAACCAATGTGAGTTCTTCTGCTCTGAATTCCCCTGAATTAACAACTCACCAAAATCAGAGAGTCCTAAACATATATATACAAAATAAACCCCCTTTTAAAGCCACATCAGGACAAAAATTCAATTAGAAAGCCTCAATATGTCATCACACAGACAATTGCATTCATGAAGTTCATTAGTAGAAAACATGCACTATCTTTCCATGTCTATTTCAAACCTCTTAGAAATACAATTCTTTTGAAAATACTAAAGTATAATATCTTAGATGATGTAAAGATTAGGCAGGGTATAGTCTATACATGCATCTGACTGTGTGCATGTGTGCTAAGTCACTTCAGTCATGTCTGATTTTTTGCAACCCTCTGGACTGTACTCCGCCAGGCTCCTTTGTCCATGGGATTCTCCAGGCAAGAATACTGGAGTGGGTTGCCATTCCCTTCTCTAAGGGATCTTCCCTTCCCAGGGATCAAATCCTCAACTCATATGACTCCTCCATTGGCAGGCAAGTTAACATCAATCTTCTCAGGAGCTGCTGTGAGAGAGGGAATCCTAGCTACAGACACTCAGCCTGAAATTTCCTTCTCCATGAACTCTATATAATGCAAGTGCATGGCCTGCATATTGCCAACCGATGAGTCAAATCTGAAGCATACAAATAAGAACATCTTCTCCAGAGCCAGCACTAGGCTCCTCTGACAAGAACAGAGCAGTCTGCTGAGCATCCAAATCTCCACTTCTACTTATGTTGGAAATAAATTTTGATCCCTATTTAGGATCAGTTGATACTTTTAAGGACCTTTTTTCTAGCAAATAGATAAGCGTGCTCTTTTAAAATAACATTATATTTCACATTTTCAACTTGCTTTTCTATTTATAAAATTATAGGATTTTGGAAAAAGGTTTAAATGGGGATCTTCTAGTTTCAGTGGCAGGCTTAAGGAAAAAGTAAAAACTATGTCATAAGGGAATGTATAATTGTGAACAAAAGCTGAATGAATGCTTAATGTTGATGACAAAGTTTACTGACATAAATGTACAAAGTTGACTGTTTACTTAACAGTATAGTATTCAAAATTTAAAGATGGAGGGTAGCAAACTGTGACATAAACAAAACATTATAGTAACTGGCAGATTTTAGACTCATGTTTTAGCTTAACTAGAGGTAGATAGTCTTTGACCAATCATACTGATACTTCAGGGGAAAAAGGCATCAGAGCTCTGCCTTGGCAGCCACAAAGTCTGGACTCAAGTCATTGCCATTAAGAATACCATGAATGTTCTAACAATCTATGGCCATTGAAAATCCAACAGTCCCTTGGGGGGCTTTGACCATAACTGACTGACTCTGTATGTCTCTTTCCATGAGAGAGAATCTGAATGGTCAAGAAAGACTACCCATGGCAGGGAATTTTTAATAAGAAGAACTTCAGTATCAGGCAATCCATTTGATATCTGGAAAGCTTACAGAGATTTGCTTTCAGGTCAGATACAAATCCTGAGTTGACTCAACCATCCCAGGAAGATAGAGTTACATGGGCGAAAGCTTGACAGACCAAGAGTAAATCTACCACTGCGGGGTAAACAGGCACAACTGAACGTCTAGAACTTTTTGGAAAAATGTAGTATAACAGACTCTATAGGGGTATGGAGGACTGTTTGGTATAAGAAAAATATTTTATTATAGAGATACTGATAAATGTCATCATCATATATTTGCTGATAAAACCTATTATGTTTTGATATATTTAAAGATTGTATAATAAGCATTTGCTATTCAATATCAAAATTATTACTACTTTCCCTTTCAGCAACTAGAGCATAATAGATGATTATTTATTTATTTAACAGATATTTCTTGAGTACACACTGCATGGCAGACATGGCTATGTATGAAGAATACAAGAAAGAAAACATAGGCATAAAGCTATGGGTCTCGTGGATATAGATGTGCAAATTGACAAATTTATTTGTGTTAGTGAGGCTATGATAGAGGAAACAGGAATATTCTTGTGTCACATAGGACAGGCATTTAATTGCAACCTGTACAATCTGAGAGGGCTACCTAAAAATAATTATACATGGACCAAACCACCAAAAACTAGAATATGGGGAGGAAAATAATGCAGAATAGTGTCAAAGTTCCTGCCTTGAGGGACTAGATGATTGATGGTGCCATTCACTGGAAAGAAGCAAAAGAACAAGGGAAAAAGCAAGACTGGGATGAAGAACACACATTTCACTCTGTACATGTTGAGTTTCAAGTACTTTAGGAATCTCTAAATGGAGAGGAGTAGTAGGTAGATGGATATACATTTCTGAATCTAAAGAGATCTATGCCAGAAATTAAGCTCTGGGATTCACTGCCTTATAAAATATACTTAAAATCATGGGAATAAGTGAGATCACTCAGGAAGAGTGGGTAGAATGAGAAGAGATAAGACAAAAGGCAAAATCCCAAGGAACATCCTTATGTAAAGGATAAAAGAAGGAAAACACAAAGAGATATAAAAAGATTGGCCAGACATGACATGTAAAAGGAAAATTAAGTTTTGACAAGAGCTATGGAATGAGAGAAGTAGAAGCCACATAAAAGTGACTTGTGGTGTGACTGGACAATGAAGGTCAGTATGAAAACATGTTTGGTCAACTCAGTCATGTTTGATTCTTTGTGACCCTATGGACTGTAGTCCACCAGGCTCCTCTGCCCACAGTATTTTCCAGGCAAGAATACTGGAGTGGATTGCCATTTCCTACTCCAGGGGATCTTCCTACCACAAGGACTGAACTCACCTCTCTTGCTTCTCCTGCATTGTCAGGAGGATTCTTTAACACTAGCTCCACCTGAGAAACCATGCAGATATTTTAAAAAATATTTGCCTGTCAAAGTGAGGGAAAACAAGCTAATAACTAGAGGAAAGGTAGAGACTGAGGAAAATCTTAAAAAATAGTAGAGGCTCGTACACCTTTAAAATACTGATGAGAAATTCCAGGAGGAAAGAGGAACTTTAGATACAGAGAGGCAGTAAACAGTGGAGCAAAATCCCTGAAAGCAGGGAAGAGTTGGGAGCAAAACAAGAAACAAGGAATTTGTTTCAGAAAGAAGGAAAAGTAAAACTTTCATTGAAAAGAAAAGAAAAAATGAACACAATATGGTTTGTAAGTGCAGATACACACATAATTTTGATAGTGGGAAGTTCTCATGATACTGGCAATTTTTATTTTTGTTGTTGTTGTTCCTTGCCACCCCATAAACTGCAACACTCTAGGCTTCCTTGTCCTCCATCTCCTGGAGCTTGCTCAAACTCATGTCCATTGAATTGACGATCACATCCAATCATCTCGTTCTCTGTCACCCCCTTCTCCTCCTGCCCTCAATCTTTCCAGCATCAGGGTCTTTTCCAGTGAGTTGGCCCCCTGCATCAGCTGGCCAAAATATTGGAGCTTCAGCTTCAACATCAGTCCTTCCAATGAATATTCAGGACTGATTTCCTTTAGGATTGACTTGTTTGATCTCCTTACAGTCCAAGGGACTCTCAAGAGTCTTCTCCAATACCATAGTTCAAAAGCATCAATTCTTCAGTGCTCAGCCTTCTTTATGGTCCATGTTCCATACATGACTACTGGAAAAACCATAGCTTGACTAGACAGACTTTTGTCGGCAAAGTAATTCTGCTTTTTAATATGCTGCCTAGGTTGGTCATAGCTTTTCTTCCAAGGAGCAAATGTCTTTAAATTTCATGGCTGCAGTCACCATCTGCAGTGATTTTTGAGCCCAGAAAATAGTGTGTTACTGTTTCCATTGTATCCCCATCTATTTGCCATGAAGTGATGGAATTGGATGCCATGATCTTAGTTTTTTGAATATTGAAAGCCAGCTTTTCACTCTCCTCTTTCACTTTAATCAAGAGGCTCTTCATTTTCTGTCATAAAAAGTGGTACAATCTGTATATCTGAGGTTATTGATATTTCTCCTGGCAGTCTTGATTCCAGCTTGTGCTTCATCCAGCCCAGTATTTTGCATGATGTACTCTGCATATAAGTTAAGTAAGCAGCATGACAATATACAGCCTTGGTATAATCCTTTCCGAATTTTGAACTAGTCCATTGTTCCATGTCTGATTCTAACTGTTGCTTCTTTTTTTTTAATTTATTTTAATTGGAGGCTAATTACTTTACAATATTGTATTGGTTTTGCATACAGGTCTCACAGGAGGCAGGTAACATGGTCTGTTACACCCATCTCTTGGAGAATTTTCCACAGTTTTTTGTTATCCACACAATCAAAGGGTTTAGCATAGTCAAAGAAGCAGAAGTAGATGTTTTTCTGGAATTCTCTTGCTTTTCCAAATGATATTGGCAATTTTTTTTAGTATGTTAAAAAATGTGTCCACAGCCAAGTCATTATATGGTTGTCATTTATAAACCTTGCTTTACATTAATATTTTTATCTAATGTAATTCATGTGGATATTACTTCTTTTTCTGGATAGTTTTTAAAATTTAGCATATTCAAAATATTGACTTGAAATATAAAGTACACAAGTGTACCAACACTTTGTATCACATTGTTGTTGCTGCTCAGTTACTCAGTCGTGTCTGACTCTTTGTCACCCTGTGAACTGCAGCATGCCTGGCTTCTCTGTCCTTCACTACTTCCTGGAGTTTGCTCAGATTCATGTCCATTGTGTCAGTGATGCTATCTAGCCATCTCATCCTCTGCTGCTGTCTTTTCCTTTTGTCTTCAAATCTTTCCCAGCATCAAGGGCTTTTCCAGTGAGCCTGCTCTTTGCATCAGGTAGCCAAAGTATTGCCGTTTCAGCTTCAGCATCAGTCCTTCCAATGAAATTTCAGGGTTGATTTCCATTAGGATTAGCTTGTTGGATCTCCTTGCAGTCCAAGGGACTTTCAAGAGTCTTCTCTAGCACCACAATTTGAAAGCATCAATTCTTTGGCATGCAGTCTTCTTTATGGTCCAACTCTCACATCCGTACATGACAATTGGAAAAATCAGAGATTTGACTAAAAGGGTTTCCTCTAGTGGATGGAAAATAATCTTAAATTTAACATTTTAGCTCCAGATTTTATATTTAGTTGGCAGTCTGTATAAATAATTTAAGAAATGTAGCTTAAGCTGTATTAAAACTTAAAGAATAAACAATAAGAAATTCAAGGAAAAATGTTTGCAAAAAGATATTTAGTGCATCAATCTTCGTAAAATAATACATAATATAAAATTGTTTACAATATGAAATTTAAGCACTTGAATGTGCATGAGTATAAAAGTGCATATCCGTTTACAATATGATTCACAAAGATCTAAAATATAGATAACTGCTTATGTGACAGTGACTATTAACAAAATCAGTATACAAAATTGCATGTGTAATATTTTTGTTACTATAATGTGGATTGATAAAGTACACAAGATTAATTGATAAGTTGTTATTTGTTTTGATATTTTGTTTTCTAAAATAGAAATGTAAAACTTTTATAAGCAGAAAATTAACCGTTTTGAGAAATATATTCTTGGATTGTTCTATTTTGAGGGACATGTATTTAGATTGTTTGTAATAAGTAAACTTTTATATGATATTCACACCTTGAAATAAATATTTCATCTTAAGTGTCAGACATATTTACCTAGTGATCCAGTTCTGTTTTGTGATGTTACTTTTCTTCTAAATTTTCCACTAATTTTTCTTTTCCGGAGAGTTAAAACTTTTATATGTAATATAGGGAGTACCCGTTAAATTCAAAGAGAAAAAAAGTATCAGTTCCATTCGATTGAAGATTCGTTGTAGTTAATTTAAATCATCTTTCTCTGCCTTTTCTCCAGATCTTTTCAGCTGGAGCTCCTTACTTGGTCTGTGCCTTAGAAGATGGTATGCACTGTACCAGCACTGGGTGCATTTTATTATTTGTTAGAATTTTTCCTAGTGCTAGGTAATTTTAGGCAGCATGTCACTGCCAGTTAGAAAGAGGCAGGAAAAAAAGCAAAAATAATGTACTCTAAAAAGGATATTGCTTGCAAAGTTGCACATAACTGTTATTTTAAGCCAGTAAGAGCTGGGTTTGGTGGTGTCAGCCACATATACCCTGGAGTGTGTCATTGAAGAGAACCAGGTATTACAGGAGCCACAAGCAGACTGTACAATTAGGGTTAGGTGAAAGGATTGGGTAATCCTGCAATAGTCACTGTTACATAACATGCCAGTTGCTGCCCAGGGATATGAGTGGTAACTGAATATTATAGCGGGAACTGTTAGCTTAACTGCAGCCAAGGGTCACTTGCTGTTTCCATTACAAACTTTGTTTTGTAGTTGGTTTATAACCCAGACAGTTTAATTCACATCAGGCTAAAGCCTGGCATTCAAATTAGAAGCCTAGAGGCACTTCTTTTTCTTTTTTTCCCAAAAACAGAATTTTGAGCTGCAAAAGACCAGAGAGATCTAGTACAACTTCTGTTTTACAGATTAGAAGATGGAGGCACACAGAGAGAGTAAGATGTACACAATGTCATTCAATGGGACCAGGATGTATACCTAGACTAGACCTAGAACACAGGTTTTTCTGTCTTTTCAATTAAAACAAACCAAACCAAAGCCAAACCCAAGCAAAATAAGCCTCTACTAAACTATATTCATTTAATTTCTTTTTATTGTAGAGAAGTCAGCAGAAACAGATGTTGACTCTGTTTCAGTCACCGGGGATCCCCTTGGACTTGCTGAAGTGACTTGCTTGGGAAAATATAGATTGTTACATGGTAGAAGAGGACAGACAGCAGATTTGTTTTGTGACTATTTTGCATTTTGGTATCACTTTTTACTCCAGTCTTACCAATTCAATTGATTTATTCAATATCCAGAAAGAAATGACTGCTAAACCACTGATAAATGGGGCACTGGTTTACTACATTCTCATGGTTATGAAATGAATCATAAATTGAATTGGAAAAGAAGAAAGCTATGAAGCCAGGAGCATGTTCCTATAAAACCACAAGTGGCTGAGTTCAATCGATCAATCATTTTATCTCCATAATATTAAGAAAATTGCTGTGATAGATTGTTTTTCTTTGATAAATTTCAACAATTATTTTATCAATATTAAAGTCAGAATTTTTGATGGAAATGGAATAAATGACATTTTTTGCAATTATGTATTACATCCAGTTGGCTGGAGCTAGAAATTATACATATGTTTTGACTTCATGTAGAGCTGGCTTTCCTGAAATCCAAGAGAGCATCCTATATCATCCATTATACCATGGCTAAGAAATTAAAAGTGACCTGCTCTGTCAGATATAGAATATCAGTCTATTTTGGCAGTGGAAAAAGTGAAAGTGAAAGTGTTAGTCACTCAGTCATGTCCAACTCTTTGTGAACCCATGGACTATATAGCCTGCCAGCCTTCTCTGTCTATGGAGTTCTCCAGGCAAGAATACTGGAGTGGGTTGCCATTCCCTTCTCCAGGGAATCTTCCTGACCCAGGGATTGAAACTGGGACTCTGCATTGCAGGTAGGTTCTTTCCCATCTGAGCTACCAGAGAAGCCCTGGCAATGGAGTAGGACTTTTTAAAAGTTCATGTCATAAAATCAACATTCAAATGTCAAAATCTAGTTCTATACCCACTATGACTTAGTACTCTCTCTCTCTCTGCTAAGTCACTTCAGTCGTGTCCGACTCCGTGCGACCCCATAGATGGCAGCCCACCAGGCTCCCCCATCCCTGGGATTCTCCAGGCAAGAACACTTGAGTGGGTTGCCATTTCCTTCTCCAGTGCATGAAAGTGAAAAGCGAAAGTGAAGTCGCTCAGTCATGTCTGACTCTTAGCGACCCCATGGACTGCAGCCTACCAGGCTCCTCCATCCATGGGATTTTCCAGGCAAGAGTACTGGAGTGGGGTGCCATTGCCTTCTCCATCCCTCTCTCTACCTTCACCTATTTTTACACCCAAGACTTCTGGAACTTGTTTTTGAATGTGTCCTTTTCCTCTAGTAAACAGTTCTTTGAGAACAGGGGTAATTCCTTGCTTTTTCTATTTTATTTTATTATTTTTTTTTCTTTTTTGGTCATGCCTTGCAGCATGTGGAATCTTAGTTCCTCCACCAGGGGTTGAACCTATGTCCCTTGCATTGTGGATGGCCAGGGAAGGCCCACTTCTCCTATTTCTATTCCTTCTTCCATATACCATAACCTGCCCTCAGCCATTGTGTTTTTCACTGGGCATATACACAGTCAAAATTTCTATCATTTATGATGTTATTTACCTGGAGATATACTTGAGCAGAGTATAGGAATATTGTATTAACAATTGTCATTTCCTGTAGAAGAATATGATGATAAATTGAATGAAACCTAATTTAAAGAAGAGAAAGAGAAAAATGCTGAGGAACTCCTGACCTTTGTTTACAAGACGTCAGAAATGAGTTGGAAGATAGGAATTAGAATTTCCAGAGTGGAATTTGATAAACTTAACCCAACCAATAAACTTTCTCTCAACATTTTTCAGTAATTTTGTGTTCATTTTCACTTTAATTTCCCAACACAGGATGTCACATCATGAATATATTTTGTTTATACTTTCTGTTAGTGGTTGTTATTCTTTAAGTTTATGACATCAACAGCTTGGAGTTCCTATAAACTAAGAAACCATACTGAGGAAGTGGTTGGTAATTGGCAAAAGGAAAGCATAATATGGAGAGAATTAGTTGAAGGCTGTTGTAATCATCTGGCACAGTTAGAAGATTCATGTGTTTTGTGTTTCTTGTCCAATGTATTATAACATTATTGGAGATGACTTCATAGGTCAGTGTCACTAAGAAACCTCATATTTTTATTTAGCATGAAGAGATTCAAACTTGCCAGAAAGTCAATATTTATCAGAGTCACTTTATTTAATGTTTTTATTTTCTCCATAACCTAATCCTCATTTCTGGAGCTGACAACTTTAGTTGGTGGTTTTAGGTATTCTCATTTTGTCGGAAATGGTGTGTGCCATCAATCTGAGTTCTTGTGAGAGTAGGCTAAAGGTTCTTTTTTACTGAATAGCATGTCTCTGTGGTTGAAAAGCAGGAGTATCAGTGGACTTCTTGGTATTCCTGTTAGGTTTCAGTGGTGTTTGGGGTCTTATTTTGGAAGACTGGGGCCATCAAGTTGACCATTTATATATTGGAGGAAGCACAAGTCTTAATGAAAAATCCTTGTGTAGATACCCAGATTGCATAATAATAAAAACCAAAGTGGATTACAGGGAGCTTGACATGCAAATGACATTCTCTGTGCTCTTTGGTTTTCAAGTCACCAAAAAGGAGACTTGGTTTGGAATGAAATTAAAACTATGCAGAATCTTTGTAAATCTGAACCCTTGAAGAAGTTGAAAAGCTGACCATCTTCCCAATGACCTAAGCACTGCTTTTCTGTAATCACAGAGATATCAGAATATGCCTGAAACTCCATGCTACCCACATTTTCAGCCTGTATAAAACTGCATCTTGTGATTTCTAGGAACCTATGTGATTCCCATGATGAGAAATAATTCTATAAGAAACTGTTTTCTGAAAGTAAAAGTGATTTAGCCATATTACACACTTAACTGTTTAACCAGATACACACATGGATACCCTCATATATATATATATATTTATATATAGTGAATATATTTGTCCCTATTTTCTGTCCACATGCTTAAAATTCTTCCATTGTATACTGCATTCCACTATCCATTACTAATGCTATTATATATATATATATGTATATAAAAAATAGTTTAATACATCCATCATCTAATCTTTATTTCTCTCATTTTGCTTTTCATTCTGAGAAATTTTCCTTGATGTGACTAGATCTTCTACCAGGACTGTTCTTTCATTCAGTCTCTTTATGAATGATTTCATTTCCACAATCAAGTTTTCACTTCTAGAAGCAGAAATTTGAATTCCAAGAAAACTTCTGGTGTCTGGATTTTCTTTTTTCATAGAAGCATATTTTGGTTTTATTGATACCCTGGTCCCTGGAACCTGTTGAGGATGATTATTTTAAATTTCCCTTTTAGAAGGCTTCTTTCTTTTTCCTAGGGTATTGGTTTCTTTTTTTATTCTTGTTGGTTTTTTCCCAAAACTTGATGACCTGTAGTGGTTTGTTTATATATATGAATGGAACACAGAAGAGAGAAAGATGAGAAAATGGTATGTTGATTTCTCCATTGACTAGGATTATTATTCATCCCAGAATCTACATTGTGGTATTTAATACCACAGTATGTGGGAGAGGAAAAACTGTGACTCATACTTAAGGGTGCAGTCTAAAATAAAGGTCACTTTGACCTCCTAAATCTGTGTACTTTGATTCAGCAATTCTACATCTAGAAATTTACAGTAAGAAATAATCAAAGTTGTACATACAAAGGGCTAATTCAAGAATGTGCATCCCAGTCACAACAACACAAGAATAAAAGAATATAATTCAATGTCAAAATTGATGTGCTGGATATATAAGCTATGATGATTCAGATAATGGGAAATAATATAGCCCTTAGATTATGTCTTAAAGCACTTCCTAAGGAAAAAAGAAAAATTCCACAATAGTATTAATAAAAAGAGAAAATATCTAATTGTTTAAAAAATATGATCTTATCTACAAAATAAAATGAGAAATGTGTGTGTGAGCACGTGTGTACTTGAAGAAAATACAGGAAAATATTAACCAAGCTTATCACTGATGGTGAGAACATTGTGGTTGTTTTTGTGTTTTATTGTAATAATTTTGTTGCTTTTAGTTGTAATACACAGTGTATAAAAGTTTTATATTTAATCTATATAAAATGTAAGTAATATATGTAAGTTCTGAAACATAATAATAAAATAAAAACAGTATATTCATATTCAGATATATGAACTAGAGTATTATCAATAGCTTTGGAACTGCCTATGTATACTTGTGTATTTCTCCAAATTTCATCTTTCTATCCCTAAAGGTAACCATTCTCCTGAATTTTGACTTTATCGTTAACTTTTTACAATTCCCAAAATATCTCTAACAGGTGTATAATTTAATTTTTCTTGCTTTTGAATCTTACAAAATTGAATATTATATGACTCAATTCATATCATGAAACCCCAAGTGTATTTTATCACTTTTCTTCTATATGTGTTTCAAAGCTTCATTGTTTCCATTCCTATATCCTAGTCCACTGTGTCACTACATATTCCTATTTATTTATAATATCTTCTGTCATTGTCACTTAAGATTCAGGTATTTTTTGTTAAATGAGTAATGCTGTTAGAAGATTACTGTGACTGTCTCAAGATAAGGACATTTATGAAAAGATTTCTCCAAATGATAACTTGTGGAATAGCTGGGGCTATTGACATTTTATGATAGGAAGTCTTTGATGGCTCCCATGTCACACTCGTGTAGAAATATGAGAGGTCAAGGAGTATGAGATAAGTGTAGTAAACTAGGAAAATAGTACAGCTGGTTCAAATTCTTGGTGTCTCTTTGTCTTTGGAGATAAGGATGTTTATTTCCTCTGGGTAGGGAAAGCACTTCCCACATGAGGGTTTTATGACCTCACAGGAGGGAAAAGCAAAGAAAAAGTCAGAGGGACCTTGCAGCTTTGGGCATTTTCTCAAGGTGTTGTTTTTGTTCAGTTGCTAAGTTGGGTCTGACTCTCTGTGACCCCATGGACTGCAGCACACCAGACCTCCCCTTCCCTCTCTGTCTCCCAAAGCTTGCCCAAGTTCATATCCAATGAATCATGATGCTATCCACCGGTCTCATCTTCTGTCACCCTCTTCTCTGTTTGCCTCAATCTTCCCAGCAGACAGCTCAGTTGGTAAAGAATCTACCTGCAATGCAGGAGACCCTGTTTCAGTTCCTGGGTCAGGAAGATCCGCTGGAGAAGGGCTAGGCACCCACTCCAGTCTTCTTGGGCTTCCCTTGTGGTTCAGCTGGTAAAGAATCCGCCTGCAATATGGGAGACCTGGGTTCCCTCCCTGGGTTGGGAAGATCCCCTGGAGAAGGGAAAGGCTATTCACTCCAGTATTCTGGCCTGGAGAATTCCATGGACTGTATAGTCCATGGGGTCACAAAGAGTCGGACATGACTGAGCGACTCTCACTCACTTTCCCAGCATTAGGGTCTTTTCCCATGAGTCAGCTGTTTGCAACAGATGGCCAAAGTATTTCTCAAGATCCCTCAGCTTCGAGGGATGGTGGAGGAGCCCAATGGAGTATCTTCTCTGTAGGGTAAGGGAATTAGAGAAAGTGAGGTTCGGAGAAAGAACCAGACTAGCACTTTACAAGAACAGATCACCTTTAAAGAGGAGAGATGGGGCAGCAGTCAGATTAGTGAGCTGCTGCACTAACCCAAGAAAAGAGTAAGTATATATGGGCACATATGTGGAAATCCACTGTCTTAAGCGGGGGCCTGTTCTTCTCCAGGGTTGTTCGGATTAGTTATCTTTTAAACGTCTGGGGCAAGGAATTCTGGAAATCGGCCAGAGGCTGGGACTGGCTGGGAGTTGGTTGTAATCAAACTTGATGTCCATTCTTTTCTTCAGGTGAGAGAGTTCTTTGTTTTGTATAGAATGGTGGGGAGGACCTGGAGGAGAGTTTTAATTCCAGGCTATTTTGAGCCATGTAACTTTCCTTCTCCTTCCTGTCCTCTGCCTGCATTAGATGAACCTTGTAAAGTGCATGCTGGGTGCTGCCCAGAGGTACCTGATCATGGAGAGCTTCATCTCCTCTGAGGAGAAGAACAAGATTATGAACCGGCTTTTCCTAGACTGCCGAGAGGAGCAGTGGAAGTTCCAGCCCCTCCTTCCTAGTGGAGCCAATAGCAGCCAAATGAAGCGGCCAACATCTGCGGTGGCCTACAAGAGGCCTATTAGCCAGTATGCTAGGGTTGCCGTGGCAATGGGGGTCCCGCCCCAGGTAAGGGCTGAGAACATCTTGTTTCTGGCATCGGACGTGTCCCCGCCAGTGGTCTTTGAGATGGAATTCTCTCATGACCAAGAACAAGACCCCTGTGCACTACACATGGAGAGGCTCATGCGGTTGGACAGCCTTTGGGAAAGACCTTCCACATCTAAAGTCCGGAAGCCCAGATCTGGGTGCGAGAGTCCTCAGCGGCCTCCACCTCGCACTGCACACACCTCACTGGCCACCTCCACTGCTTTGCTCCCCACGACAGTGTTCGACCATGAGTGTCAGACAACCTTCTATTGGGCTGCCTGTGCCCCCAGACCCCAGGGACCGGCTGCCAACCCAGGCTCACCTCACTGAAGCTCGATGTGCTTGCATATGTGTACATGTGTGGGGGGGGACCCCCGGCAGGCATCCTCTGCTGGCTCTTAGCCTCCTTTATCTAATTAATGTTATTTATTCGTGGAGCTCAGATCCTGTGGGAAAGGAGCCCTTGCCTGAGCCTGCCATGCGTACTGCCCAGCCTCCTCCTCTTCTGACTTTAGACACCCCTGCCCCAGTCAGACCTCACTCTCCTTCCAGTCAGTTGCCTGCAGAAGGGAAGACGCAGGTACCTATGGCTATTTTTTCTATCTGACTTGCCCTGCAATCTCCGTCTCCTCCTATGCCGCAGGTGAGCAGTTCCTGAGCACTTTCTGGGGCCTAGAGAAATACAAGGTGTGCGCTAAGGACAGGAGACATCCATCCTAATGATGGTGAGCCTGTGCTCCCCATGCAGGGAGCCCCGCTCTCAGCTTTCTGGGCCTCAAACAGCCTCTTTCCAATTCTCAGGCTCTTTATCAAGGACTCCAGTGACCTCATCTGCACAGCCCATGCTTTTCAGCTTTGGCAAGAACTGATATGTTCCCAAACTGCTTCCTGCCCACCCTCCCAACTCGTGGAAGGGAACTGTGAACCCACCAGTTGCTGCCTCTTTGGGACCTACAGGATATGGAATAGCAATGGAGACAGTGTGGACAGTCATCAGGGGACATCCATTTGGTTCTGTCCCCTCTGAGAAGTCACTTTGGCCAACAAGCAATCAGGCCAACTCTCCATCTTTGAGATGCTGTTCCTTCCCACTTTCATCATTCCTTGCAGCTGCCTGGATCCCCACTACTAGTGGGAGGATCAGTGTTCTTCTCCCCCGGCTAAACAAAGGTACCAGAATCTGTTGCTTCTCCCCGTCGTGGAGCACAGGAGATGGAGAGCCAGGCACAACCTGCCAACTCTGCCCAGTCCCCCTGTTTCTGAATCATATTTGTTGGGCCCTGTTTTGTTGACAAGACTGACCCGTCAGCATTGTGCAAATTGATCCCCAGGGAAATCCTCTCACTCCCCTTTGTGACGTCCCAAGATGTTTCCAGGTATCTCCAGTAAATTTCTACCAAAAAGAGAGATTCATTTTCATTGATTTACCTTTTAAGTGTATATTTTGAAAGGGTGAAGAAGTAGTCATGAATGGAAACACATAGTTTGGGATTGCAAAATGACCTAATATGGAGTCTCCAGGTACTAGAATATGAGGAGTTTAGTCACTGGGGAAAGGCATGAAACTGACAGGTCTGTCTGAAATTTGCTGTGTGGGAGGTGGCGATGGGGGGTGACTGGGTTGTTCTCTTTCCATCAAGAAATGAACCCTTTTTGCACACAGTTCAGTTTCTGCTCTGACGACCAAGCTATAGTTTGGTTTACGTCAAAGATGCTGTCATTGTTGCTGTAAACTATGACACCAGGTGGTTGGGCCATTCATTTGCCACTGGCTCCTGTCCTTCAAGGAAACATTTTTCATCAGAGCCCAGAAGATGGTTTGAGACTCAGGATTCAGATCAGAGATTCAGCTGTGGCTAGGACAGGAGTGTTGTGTAGAAATTTCCCAGGTGGCCTGGGCACAGAGGGACCTCCAGGCCTGTGTTGAGCAGCCTCTCCCATTGACCTCTTTCTTGTTTGTGGATGAAGCCTCACGTGTTACCCTCATTCATCACTTGGACACATCGACTCTGCATTGTCTCTCACTTGACCCTCACAGTCTTCTGGCACAATGTACCTAGCTTCCCCCTCCCCCAGTCTGAGGGCTGGGCCCAAGTGTGGCCAGAGGAGGAGCTCCTGCCTACATTTTTGTGTATGTGTGTATGTGTGTGAATGTTTGTGTATGTGTGTTTACCTCCACAGGGAACACTTTACACTTGGTGTAAGATACGCTGGGAACAAGGCCACCGGGGTGGTTGGATATCAATCTCTCTGTCTCTCTCTTTCTCTTCTTTTCTTTTTGATGTATCCAACACTTGGTTGACAAAGTAAAGGCCTTGATTAGGACCAAATTTCCATATCTGTTGCTATGATCATTATTTAGGACAGCAGTTAATAATGCAGTGGCCCATTCTTTTCACTCTATACAGATGACGATATGGGAAATATGTAACATAAATATATATATAAAACATTACCCTCTGTCTTCTTGGCTTAGGATAAAATCTGTCTACCTGAAGTGCACCTGCAGCTCAGTGCTGCCAGCAGCCTGCAGGCCTGTTCAAATTAACACAGTCAATAATAAAGGAATGAGTATCATTACAAAAAAAAAAAAGATCCCTCAACTTAAAATAGTCAGTATGCCAAGGTGCCACATTTCAGGTAGCCTTCCTGAACTCCATCATATTATTTTTAATCTTATTGTAAAACTAATATTATTATAAGGTTATTCTTTTATTGTTTTATTTTTTTCTAGGAATTATTTTTTTCCAGGAATTGAAAAATTTTCCAGTATCTCAATTTAAAGGTTCATAGTATTCTAATATTTTTAATCTCTGCTCTATCTTTGGTTGTGTTCTATCTTCCATTATTACAACTATTTCTTTGCCTCTAATACCTTTTTTTCTTAAATAATTCACCATTGTTTTGTGTATTTCATACATAATTTTTTAAGACTTTCTTTTCTTTTATGCATCTTTGGTCTTCCTTTTATGCTGAAGAATATAATTTGGAAGTTAGTTTACTGAAATTCTGCTGATGGTGAAACTTTCATTTCTTATTTATGAAAATATGTCTTATTTTGCCCTTGTTACTGAGAAATTGGCTGGTTGCATAACTGGGAATTTTATCATTTCACTGTGATCTGGCTTCTGTTATTGCTGTTTGGACATTTTCTTCAATTTTGTTGTTGTTGTTGTTTTGGAGGAGATTTATTTGCTCAAGTTGCTGCTTTTATGAGTTTCTGTTCATCTCTGAAGTTCTAAAATTTTAGTGGAAGGTGCATAATTATAGATTCACTTTTTAAATATATCCCATTTGGTATACATTGTGCTTCCTCTGTAAATTCTTGTCTTTCATCATTTCTGGAAAATTCTTCATCATGACCTTTTCAAAAGTTGACTCTGCTCCATAATCTCTATTCTTGTCTCTCTCTGATAAGACAAGATTTAATTCTTAGTCTATCTTTCCTATCTCCAAACACTATTTAGTAATTTTCATTTTCTTTTGTCTTTGTGTTGCATTTTTAATTATTTTTTTATGATGAAACTTTACTTACTGACTTTTCATCTGTGATAACTCTAATCATCTCATAAATTTTTAATTTAAAGGTTATATTTTCATCCTTAACAGTTGTATTTTGTTAAAAATCCACCTGCTGGCTCAAGACACATATTACCTTGCATTCTTAAAAAGTAATCATTTATTTATTTGGCTGTGCTGAATCTTCGTTGCTGCTCGGGTTTTTCTCTGGTTTCGGTGAGCAGAGGCTATGGTCTAGCTGTGATATGTGGGCTCTCATTGTGGTGGCTTCTCCTTCAGTGGAGCACAGGTGCCAGAGAATTTGCACTCATTAGTTGTGGCGCGTGGGTTAAGCAGTTTCGGCTCTCAGGCTCTGGAGCACATACTCAGTAGTTGTGGCCCACCGGCTTAGTTGCCCCGAGGCATGTGGGATCTTCCTGGATCAGGGTTTGAACCCATGTCTCCTGCATTGGCAGGCAGATTCTTTACCACTGAGCCACCAGGAAAGTCCTAGTCTTCACTTTAAAGTATCTTATCCATGTCTTAGATCTAATCGTGCCAATACCTGCAGTTTGTGAGATCCGTATCTATTGTTTGTTGAGTCTCTTGACTCTTACCAGTGACAGTGGTTCACTTTTGCTGTGATCTTTGATCAGAGATAATATTTCACTGACAAAAATAAGTAAAAATCCTGAGGACCTGAATTTCATCTGGAGTGGGTTAATGCAACAGTGAGGTCTTGTTTTTACTCTATGGATTGAATAGAAATTGCAAGTGATAATATCCATTGTCAACACAGATTTTTCTAAAGAGAAAACTTGAATTGTTATTGCCTATTAGAGTTGAATAGGCTAAATGACAAGGTTTGTTATAAACAAGGTTATATAGCAATAGAAAGCTTAACAAATGTTTTCATTGTGTTTTTAATGCTACCAAGTAAGTTTAAATCACAACTAAGGCAGTTACAGAATAAATCAGTGATATCTCAGAATGAGTTAATTATTATAAGACAAGTGGGTGACCACAATCTCATTCAAGAAACATAATTAAAAACAAGTGAATATAGTGTTTTATAAGAAACAATACATTAATAAATGTACTTTTTATTTAAAAAAACATACATTTGGAATTATTAGTGAAAAGTTCTTAGAATCTTTTAGTAATACAGAGAAATCTTTTGTTTTTCTTTTAAAATAAATTTAGACAAAAACTCAGTTTTCATGATGACAAGATATAGGCTAAATGTAGATTTATATTACATTTTATGAAAACTAGCATGTAAATATTTCCTAGCTCTTTCTTATCTTTCTGATTAAATATAATGGCTATATGAGAGCTTTGTCCTTTCAAAGCAGCTATATCAATTGTCTAACCATTATGTTTAAGATTTCTTATTGAACTTTGCTTGTATCCCTCCAAATTTTCATGTTGAAATCTAATCTCCAATGTGATGGTATTTAAAAGTAAGGACTTTGGAATGTGCTTAGGTCATGAGAGTGGAATGTTCATGAATGGGATTAGTGTCCTTATAATACAGGCAGTAGTAGGAGAGCTCCCTCGTCTTTCCTGTCATATGGGGGCATAGTGAAAAGACAGCTATGAACCAGGAAGTGTCTATGAACCAGGAAGTGGGTCCTCATTAGACACTGAATCTGTCAGTGCCTTGATCTTGGACACCCCAGCCTCCACAACTGTGAGGAATAAATCACCCAGTCTCCAGAACTGTAAGAACTAGATTTCTATCATTTATAAGCCACCCAGTCTATTTTTGTATAGCAACCCATGTTATTAGGAATAAGAAGTTCTAATTAAATTCTATGGTCTCTGCATTAAGTTGCTGTTCTAGGAAAGATTAAATTTAAGAATATGAAGCTTATCATTTATTTTTTCCACATTAAGGAGTAAGTTATTCTTCAACACAGCTGTTTGAAATGTTAATTTTAACTGCCTTTTGGTAGAGAAAATCTGCAAAATATATTAAAATTAAATGTATTCATTTCTACCTAATCACTTTACCTGGGAAGTTATCCAAAAGGAGTAAATAAGCAATGCATAAGGGTTATTACAGCAGCTGGTACTGGTTTTTAATAAAAGTATTGCCACCAATGGAGGAATAGAGAGGGGGTAGTTGAATACATCTAAGTACATTCAAACCATTGAATGTATTGGGAAACAATTCTAATAAGTCTTTCACAGTTTGGCACATCTTGGGAACAGAGGCACTGACCGTTCTTCCTTCTGGACTATTTTTTAAGGATGTTTTGCATAGTGAAAAACCTTGATAGAGATAGGATCTTCCCCAGGGACAAAGAGCCGGCATGCTTATCGTCTGCTATAACAAAGATATTATTTCTCTTGATCAAAGGGTAGGCATGCTTATTACTCATTGTAAGATACTGACCTTCTGTATGCTAATAGTTCGTCTCTTGAAATGCAAACCACTGCATGTGTAGACTACATTTAGGTGTCTTCTCTCTAAGATTTTGGAGTAGAAGGAACTCTCAAAAGTAAGCTGATGTTCATGCTGTTTACCATGCTCTGTGATAAATTCTTTTGTCTCTGACTTAGGAGTCCTGTGTCATTTTTTAGCATCCATAAGACTGTGGCTGATTAACTTGTTAGCTTGCAAGTAAGATGACATACCGGGCTTCCCCGATGGCTCACCAGGTAAAGAATCCACCTGCAATGTAGGAGACACAGGAGAGGAGGGTTTGATCCCTGGGTCAGGAAGATTCCCTGGGGACAGGAAATGGCAACCCACTCCAGTATTCTCGCTTGAAAAATCTGATGGACAGAAGAGCCTGGAGGGCTACAGTCCAAAGGGTCGCAAAGAGTCAGACACAACTAAGCGACTAAGTACACACACACGAGACAGATCAGACCCATCACAATTCTCAGCAGTTTTGGTGACAAGGATGGGATGCTGATTGAAATGTGCCTTTCTGAAGGAAAAGGAACATGGGTCTTGCAGGCCAAATCTGGGAATATGACCTGACTCAGATCTGACAGCAAATGTTAGGCAAGGGGGCTGGGTATTATGTAATGATTCTCTGCAGTCCCACCTGTTAATAAATGTTTGGAGCAATGAGAGCTAGGATTGGACCAAACTGCTCAAATGGTGCCCTGGTTATTGCTCACTCTCCTCTGGGAGGGTGGATGAGCAAATGTTACCATGACAACAGGGCATAGAGCTGAAGCTCTACAGCTTCAGCCAAAAAGTAATGAGGCTGCAACTGATGAACCAAAGAGTCCTCAAAGCCAAAAAAAAAAAGCTATCAACAATGAGGACCTTGCTATTCAACACAGAATTTTGGGCAGACCAAAACAGTTAGAAGTTCTTTTTTGTGAGTCTAGAGCTAGCCCCTATTCAAAATCTGCTCAAACTGAATACAGTATCTTGTTTATTGGCAAGAAACTTCTCTCTCCACTAACACTGTCTACGTATTCTCTTCCACTCTACCCTGATCTCAGCTGCTTTACAGAGATCTCTCTGTCCCCAAAAGAGACCAAAGATCATTCCCACTGGTCTTATTATCCTGGAGAACTCTGTTGGATACAACTGCCCAAGGTGTCATCTTACCTACTCCTGTCTGGGGACTAGGCATCCAGATTCAGTGAATGGATTTGGGGCAAGGTAAAATCCCATGGATGGAGGAGCTTGGGGCAGGCTACTATCCATGGGGTCGCAAAGAGTCGGGCACGACTGAGCGACTTCACTTTCACTTTACAGTGGGAAAAGGAAGCTAATGTGACCTTGGAGGCTGAAGGATTTGGGCCAATTTAATGTACTATTGTTATTTCTACATTTGAATGTACTTCTTCATCCCAGGAGTGCCAAGGATACTTTCCCAGTTCTAGAAGAGCTGTAGGTAGAGAAGTGCTAATAGAACTCACAACACTAATGACACCTTTGAGCTCAAGTGTCGCTGACAACTTTCAGTCAATTGGGGTCCTTGGCAGAGGGAGGCAGCCTCTATCCTGAGGGGTCCTTTGGGGTTTCAGACTTATTGCCTCTTTGGTATTGCTACCGGGTTAGGCTTTTAAAAAATTTACTGGGGTATAGTTGATTTATAATGTTGTGCTAGTTTCAGGTGTACAGCAAAGTTAATCTGTTACACTCAGCCATAAAAACAACAACATAATGCCATTTGCAGCAACATGGGTAGAGACAGAGATTGTCACACTGAGTGAAGTAAATCAGACAGAGGAAGACAAATATCACATGATATTGCTTATATATAGAATCTTTTTTTTAAAAAAAGGCTACAAATGAGCTTATCTACAAGACAGAAATAGAATTACAGATGTAGAAAATAAACTTATGGTAATATGGCGGGGGAAGGGGGAGGGATAAATTGGGAGATTGGGATTGACATATACCTACTACTGTATATAAAATGGGGCTTCCCTGGTGGCTCAGATGGTAAAGAATCTGATTGAAATGGGGGAGACCTAGGTTCGATTCCTGGGTTGGGAAGATCCCCCTGGAGGAGGGCACAGCAATCCACTCCAGTATTCTTGCTGGAGAATCCCCATGGATAGAGGAACCTGGCAGGCTACAGCCCATAGAGTCGAAAAGAGTCAGACATGACTGAGCAACTAATACACACACACATATGAAATAGATAACTCACGGGGACCTCCTATGCAGCACAGAGAATTCTACTCAATACTCTGTAATGGCCTATATGGGTAAGGTTTTTTGAAACCAGTTAATAGCTTGCTACTAGGCTCTTGGCTTTTGGGGCTTCCCTGGTGGCTCAGACAGTAAAGAATCTGCCTGCAATGTGGGAGACCTGGATTCCATCCCTGGGTTGGGAAGATCCCCTGGAGAAAGGAATGGCTACCCATTCCAGTATTCTGGCCTGGAGAATTCCGTGAACAGAGGAGCCTGGCAAGCTACAGTCTGTGGGGTCACAAAGAGTCGGACATGAATGAGCAACTTACACTTTTACTTTTCACTTTCAGGCCCTTGGCAAGGGTGGTGCTAGTGGTAAAGAACCTACTTGCCAATGCAGGAAATGGAAGAGACGCAGGTTTGATCCCCGAGTCGGAAGATCTCCTGGAGGAGGGCACAGCAACCCTTCCCAGTATTCTTACCTGAAGAATTCCATGGACAGAGAAGCCTGGCAGGTTACAGTCCATATATATGGTCGCACAGAGTCAGACACAACTGAAGCGACTTAGCATAGCATAGCACAGGCTCTTGGCAAAGCTAAACACCTGATCCATAGAAACCTTGTGACCCTATGGCCTGATATTTCCATTTTTGAAGGTGGGTCTACAGGGACTCAATGACCTACATGGTGGGAAAGGCCTAAGGAACCTGACTTGTCAGGTGGAAAATGATATATTTAAGAGCACAGTCAGCCTGGTCCCAGGAACATCTCAGCTTGACATGAAAATTGGAAGTTGCCCATCTGTGGCAGCTCTCAATGTGGTTCCTGAAGTGCTATTGATCCTTAATTTATAGAGGTGCTTTTAAATACCTGGTCTGGTTCAGTATGGTAAAAGTCTCTGTATATTATGCTTTGATCTAAGTAATTCATATTCTAGCAATTTAGAGTATGAGCAGATTGATACGTGGGTCTACAATTCTGTTTGCAAGGATGTTTACTGCAACACCGTTTTTGCTAGCAAATTACAAAGAACTACAAAAATCTCTCATTTAGGGACTAGATGTTAGAGAGATGAGTTGTTCCAGACAGAGCATATCAAAGTAACCCAAAACATGACAAAAATAATGCTAACTTTTTTTTGTTGTTGTTTTTATGGACAGTATTTTCTCAGCGTTATGTAAAGCAAAATTAAAAGCATGTTTCATTACCCTTTTAATTTATTGACCAGGTCCATACAACTTAAAAAACAGAGCAAAGGGCTTGCTTAGCAAAGCCAACTTTAAAACCATGTTCTTAGTTTTCTCCTTCAAACCCCCAACTTTCTGGTCCCACAAGAATATCACCCTTGTGTTCTCACATACAAATTCTGGTTTCAAGATTTACTACTATGTGGAAAAGCTATATGTGGAAAGCTAGGAGATAAAAACTTTAATATGTATCATTTTCATGTAAAAGTCTCCTATATAAATAAATCTGCATAGACTACCCCTGAATGGAAACAAAAGAAATTGGTAATAGAATTGCCTTTGAGAAAGAGACAGAGAGCTCTGAAAGTATTTGGTGAAAATAAGTTTTACTTTCATTGCCATAAGTAAAGAATCCCACATAGATTAAGAGGTATTATCTCTGGGTAGTAAAAAAATCCAAATGGCTATTTAGTTACTTACAGCCTATTACTCATCTTTTATTATTTCTACCATGAACTTGAATGTATTCCAAAGACAAAAAAAATTGTGAAATATTTTGAAAGTATTTTCTAGCAAGAATACAAAGAAAAGCAAGGATATATTCAAGATTTTGGTAACTGAGAGAGCAACAAAAATATGGATATATCCTTGCTTTTCTTTGTATTCTTGCTAGAAAATGCCTTCAAAATAATTGTATCAGGATTATAGTACAATCCTGAATATAAATCTGGATGCTGACAATGGAACAAGGAAGAGGTAAAAATGACACACAACTAGAAAGGCAAATAAATGGGCAGAGAAAATAAATCTAGTTACAAATTTACCTATGAGAAAATTCCTCAGAATATATACTCAAATGGAAATTCAAAGACGACCCAACAATATCTTGCTTTTATTGTTTATTTTGATGTCTTCTTAGATACAAGGATATGACCAAGCAAATAAACAAATAGTATTGTAATAAGAAATTCTCAGTTCCATTCATTAGATTTCAATAGCTGGTTTCTCCCAGAAGCCTCTCTGGACTAGCCTCAGTCATTACCATACTATACAGACAGAGAGATCTCTCTGGGCCTTTTGGCAGGAATTCTTTTATTTCCCCCCAGCACTTTGAAGGATTTGGGACGGAGAACACTGTGCCATCACCTTTGCACGTTTTCCAGACAGTGGAGAATGTGTTTGGGAGCAGCAGATTGAAGTTCATCTTCTGGGGGCCTGTGAAAATATTGTTTCTTTGTAGATTGGTGAACTAATACAAAAAAGTCCTTCAATTATTGGACTGGTATTATATACCACCAGCCCTCTTCTCATGTTAACAATAACCTGCACAGACCAGTTTATAAAACTCCAAGAATGTGAGGTAGATCCTTCATCTTTTAAGAAAATAGTACCTCTTAAAACAACTAATTTATTTCATCCTTCAGTTGTTGCTAATGGCAACAGAAAGAATGCACTGGAGTGTCATAATAATCCTCCATTAAATCCCTAGTGTTTAAATTTTAATGCTATAATTCAAGAGCTGACAAAAGCCCATTGAGTGCGTCTATGGGGAGGAAAACAGGCAGGCCCATTTTCTCAGGGGTGATACTATAGCAACATGAAATGAATTTGGGGTCAAGGAACAAGCAGTCTCCAGGCTCTGTTTGCATTTCCTGGCTAAAAGTAGAATCTAACATTATAAATTTTACCCAACTAAGTAGTTATTTTGAGCAGCAGGAAGATAGCTCCCTTTGTACGCTGTTTATATTGAAAACAGAGAGAAGGTAACAAAACCAGAATTGGAAGAAAGATATGCCGACAAATATATTATGAAGTGACTCTCAAAGGGACCACTTTAGAAACCCCTAGATCCCTCCTATGCTTGACACCCAAACCCTCTCCCCTGGACAAATGATACTTTAGAGCATGGAGAAGTATTACAATTCCCAAAATGCCCTTTAAAAAGAAAGAAACAAAGTCTGGTCCACAGTCCTTGAAAGTGACCCTGTTACAGGCATAGAAAACATGACATAGTCCGGTGTTGTTGATTACCTCTAGCAGCAGCTCTTTATAATGGTCCTTCTGTTCTAGGGGGAGGGTTTTTTCCTACCAGAATAAGCAAATGCACACGAATCACAATTGCCTATTGTGCACAAAAGGCAAGAACAAACAAAATCCCCCCAAAAACCCTAATTAATTCTCAGAAGTTTGTGTTACCAAACCTTCTTCCCCTAGATACCTGTGTTTTCAGTTTCAGGTTTTGTGTTGAATATTAGTACACTGAGCCAGTGTCCTGACTCAGTAACATAAAATACTAACATAAACTCAGTAACATAAAATCAGAGGTGGATATCCAATAAGGTGTATCCAGTTACAGACTCTATTTATATGACTCTCAATATACAAAAGTGAAGAATGTTAGGTTTTTAAAGGTCTAGTCATAGATGGATATGCAGACAACTCAATAAAACTCAAAGCTGTTCCCTCTTTTCCATCTCCTCTTCTAGGCCCTCGATATCTCACCGCTACAACTAAAAATCCTTGCCCCAGAAATTCCCTGGCAGTCCAATGGTTAGGACTTCAAGCTCTCACTGCTGAGGACCTGAGTTTGATCCTTGGTCTGGGAACTAAGATCCCACAAGTAGTGCAATGCATGACCAAAAATAAATAAATAAATAAAAATAAAAATCCTTGCCCCTTCCAACCTTTCAAGATCTCTAGAATGCAAATCTATATTTGCATTTCATCCTAAATATAGTGGCAATATTTTTAGTCACTTTCCTAAAGACAAAGTTTCTCCCCTGTTAAAAAATCTTCAATCCTATGAGTGAATCAAATTTATACTCCTAAAATTTAATTGCTATTATAAGTAAGCCATGTTATATAGTTTGCTCTTCCTTATTGTATCTTTATACTTTTCTCATAGTATAGTTACAAGAAGTATACTCCTTCTAGAAAATTATCTATTTTCTTTCTTTTTTTTCTTAAGCTCATGTGGCATATCTAGAATTGTCTTTAGGAATTTAATTAATTTCTTCTAATAAATTGTGTATTATTGCCAAGTGCAGGGACTACATACCCAATTATTTTTCTTCCACCCACTTCACACTTGGAAAGAAATGTTTTTTAAAGACAATATTCTCTAAGCTGCATTGCTTACCTGGCTCTTCCTTATGTATACCAAACATTGATAATATCAACAAAAAGAAGCTGTGGAATAAAAGATATTAATAAGTAATATACTATGATCAATTGTAAGTGCCTTCTGCTTATTATCATTATTGAGGGATCCAGGTTGATGGGCGCTTCTTCTCTATACATGTTTACATGATTGCTGAGTCAGGAAAGGAGAGCAAGGTGAACTATACCATGCCAACTTTGAAAACTTCTGTCCAAAAGTGACACATCCCATCTGTTCATACTGCATAGAGGTAAAGGAAGTCACAATGCCAATCTGACTTCCAGAGGACAAAATAAATGTAATCCTACACATGTTACAGAGATGGAGACATTCTGAAATGGTTGGAAATGGCACTATAACTATTGCCCCATATTTTCCCAAGAGTTAGAAGAAAACAAAAGCAATAAATTTCAAAATTTACTTTAAAATGGCAAAATAATTGGAAAATTTCCTCAGGTTGATAGATGAAACTGCTCAAAAACCTTAGCAAACACCTTCCCCATAATGAAATTTTAAATATTTTACCATTAAGATTAAAGATCAGTTCAGTTCAGTTGCTCATTCATGTCCGACTCTTTGGGACCCCGTGGACTGCAGTATGCCAGGCTTCCCTGTCCATCACCAACTCCCAGAGCTTGCTCAAACCCATGTCCATTGAGTTGGTGATGTCATCCAACCATCCCATCCTCTGTCATCCCCTTCTCCTCCTGCCTTCAATCTTTCCCAACATCAGGGTCTTTTCCAATGAGTCAGTTCTTCGCATCAGGTGGCCAAAGTGTTGGAGTTTCAGCTTTAGCATCAGTCCTTCCAATGAATATTCAGGACTGATTTCCTTTAGGATGGACTGGTTGGATCTCCTTGCAGTCCAAGGAACTCTCAAGAGTCTTCTCCAACACCACAGTTTAAAAGCATCAATTCTAAGATGCTCAGTTTTCTTTATAGTCCAACTCTCACATCCATACATGACTATTGGAAAAACCATAGCTTTGACTAGACAGACCTTTGTGGACAAAGTAATGTCTCTGCTTTTTAGCATGCTGTCTAGGTTGGTCATAGCTTTTCTTCCAAGGAGCAAGTGTCTTTTAATTTCATGGCTGCAGTCACCATCTGCAGTGATTTTGGAGCCCAAGAAAATACATTCTCTCACTGTCTCCATTGTTTCCCCATCTATTTGCCATGAAGTGATGGGACCGGATGCCATGATCTTAGTTTTTTGCATACTGAGTTTTAAGCCAACTTTTAAGCCAAGATTAAAGATAAGAATGTTTATCATCATTGCTATGATCAATACAAACTGCATGTCCTGGCCAAGACAGAAATACAAAAAAAGAAAATGAGATATAAGGTTTAAAAGAGAAAAATAATTGCTATTTCTAAAGGTATGATATGAATTATTGATACTGCTTATATTTTTTGAATTATCTATCAGAATTATTAATAATTATGAGCAAATTAGCTATAAAAATTACTTTAAAAATCAAAAGTAGAATATCAGTGACCTGTGGAATAATAGCAAATGAACTAACACTTGTATAACTGAAGTCTAAGAAAAAAAAGTATGGGGCAAAAAAATTATTTAAGAAAATATTGTTTAAAATTTGTTAACTTTATTTTTAAAATATACCCATAATTATAAAAATTTAAGCAAACACCAAGCAGAAAGGAAAACAAGACTTAGGCCTATTATATTAAACTGCTGAAAGCCAAAGTTAAACAGAACATAAAAAGAGCAAGAGGAAAAATACATAAGAAATACAGGGAATAAAATAAGAAGGCTGTTTTCTTACCAGAAACAGTGAAAATCAGAAGGCAATGGAAAAATAGCTTTTAAATTTATTTAGAATATATAAAATCTATCAATCTAGAAAAAGCACTGATCAGCAGATGTGTGCAAGACATATTTGAGGAAGTTCTTTTGGCTAAGAGTAAGTGATACCAGATGAAAATTTGATAATAAAGAGTGAAACATTAAATATTGTGATACATTTAATGAAAATAAACAAATTAGATGAAAAGGTACACCTTTTTTTGAGAAAAACAACAAACCAAAGTGACAAAATTGAAAAAATAATTATATAGTCTTATTAAGTAAATAAAATTCATAATTAAAAAGATAGTCAAAAGGTGCAAACTTCTAGTTATAAAATAAATAAGTTTTGTGGATGTAAAGTACTGCATGGTGACAGTTAATAATCCTGTATTGTATTGAAAGTTGCTGAGAGTAGATCTTAACTGTTTTTATCACAGGGAAAAAATTATAACTGTGTCTGGTGATTGATGGTAACTAAACTACAACTGAGTGACTGAACTGAACTGAACTGAAACTTATTGTGGTCATCATTTCATGTATATATATATACTGAATCCTTATATTGCACACTTGAAACTGTTCAATAAAATAATGTTATATGTCTATAATAGCTAAATAAAAATTAAAAATCCTTCCTTCAAAGAAAATGCTGGGCTTGGATGGCTTCATTGGTGAATTTTATCAAGCATTTAAACAAGAAAATTATATCAATAATTGTCTTCTGATATGTTTTTCCAGGGAAATTGGCATTTAAGGGAACAGTCTGAGTTTATTTGCTAAATAGACATGTTTAGATTTGGGTCTGGCCAATAAAGAATTTCAGTATAATTTCAGCTGGGCTATAAAACTGTTATCCACTTACCATTCAGTGAGCATTTGACATTGGTGCTTAACTTCAGCTGGCTTCTCCCTTGCTATAGGCTGATGTACAAGAAAAGAAATGGAAAACATAGGAACAGGGAACTGCTGTTGGACAAAAAAATCCAAGTTATAATCTCTTGAAGATGACTAATGTCAACATTGATATAAACAAAGTCCGGGTGTTGGAAAGAAAGAAAAGGAACTCTGGTAAATCTGAGCCTAGATCAAGGTGAGTTTTGCATTTCATAAACACATGCTTTAGGCCAAATATTTAATGGACTAAAACTAATCACAGGGTTCTTGTTGCAGGTAAAAGAGAAGTAAGAAAAGATAGTCTTTTACATACATTTCTTTCAAGTTTTAAAAATTCCTATTCTAGCAGAAAATTTCCCAAAGTGAAGAAGAATAGGCATAACTGAGGAAGAGGAAGAAAAGTGTACATCTGTCAGTAGCCATCTGAAAGACAAGCTTTCAAGGAAAAAGGAAGTTCTGGCAAGCTAGAGCAGCAGCCTTTCACTGAATCTTCACGTGCATGGGCCGCAGTGTATGTAAATATTAATGGTGTGGGTCAGATTCCCCATGAATTGACTCTGAGATGGAGTCTAGTCTACAGAAAGTTCTTGAGGTGTTGCTGTCAGGATCAACGTTTGTATGAGATGTGAGGGAAGCAGAGTCAGGCCAAGGGAGAAGTGGGGCTGCAATGTAGTAGCAACAAAAACCAAGGCAAGTCCAAGGGGAGCCCTGAGTCTGGAATGGCTCTCTAGGTATATTCTGATTTGGGGAAGGCAGACCAGCTCTTCATATTGCATATCATAAAGTCTTGGGATGCATCTTGTCCCCTGCAGGAGGAAGGATGATGGGCAATATGGCTGTGTTCACTGGATGGCAAATCCCAGGGAGAACTGATGGGTGACAGCTAACAGCCAGCAGCACACTCAGCAGTTGAGGGAATTAGCACTTTCCTTCCTGGAAAGGGAACCTGGGCAACGTTTACAACAGTACATTTTTGCACAGCTTGGATCCTCTTGCTTCATCTAAACCCTGAAGGTCTTCCTGTAGGAAGGGTGGGTCTCTTTCCTAGGGTAAATTTATTAAAGGAACATCAATCAAGAAAGCTATAGCCTTCCTGGATGCAGGTAGGTTTGAGGCTACAACTGTGATATGTCTTAGTTTCCTTCCTCCATGACTTATCCTAGATTTTCTTCTGCCACAGCTCATACCTATGCTGCCTTTGGTGGCTGACCTGGTGGGGTGATCTAAAGTTGTATCTCTGATTATCTAAATCCTTGATCTAGTCCTTCTCAGACCTTGGCTACTATATTTGTCTATTTACCATCACAGTTGAGCAAAGAAGTATTGAGATAACCAAGTGCCAAACATATTCCTCCGTGGCCTCAGTGTTCCATAACAGCCTTCCTCCTGATGATCACATCAATTGCTTCTTTCAATATTGTATTCCTCTCCTTGTCCCCTGACCCCTTGTCATGAGAAGTATGAAGTATATAGGCATAAATCATAGCTTACATTTCCAAGGTGGAAGTTCCCCACATATAGGAACTAAGACCAGTAAACACAAGAGAGGCCAGAATCCAGAAAAGGAAGAAGAAACTTCCTATGGATCATTCCTACTTTCATCCCTTGGTCCCTGGCACTATGTAATCTATTTAACTAATGGGGCACAGCACTATATATTGGCTCTTAATCTGAGTATATATCACGTCCTGAAAGATGACTACCTATCCTTGCATGATATCATTTTTGAACTTGGGCCTTTTCTATACTATCTGTAAGCTATTCTATTGCTCTTCAATGCCAGTTGTTTTGAATGCTGTGGTACATGACAAGACCAGATGATTTCATGACTGTGGGCCCATGGTTGCACCTCCTTTGCTATAAAGTGAATGTCTTAGTCAATGTTTTCTGAACAGTGACATCTTCACACTTTGCCTGAAATAACCCTTTGTTACAGGCGATTGTCCTGTATATTGATGTTTAGCAGCAACCCTGGCCGCTAGCCACTAGATGTCAGTAGCATCCTCCTAGTTGTGAGAACCAAATATGTCAGCCGGCACGGTCAAATATCCCCTTGGGTGGGGGGAAATATTGCCCCTTATTAAGAACCATTGCCTCAGCCTGAAGCAATGTCATATGGGATTCCACGTGGGTGGATTCAACTTTCTGTAATCACATGGAAAATGGTGCTGCCTGGGATTCTTCAGACAGGAAAGGCAAATCCAAACCTAGAATACATAGAGATGCAAAAAGTGTTCAAAATCGCAGTTTTTTCCAGGTTGGAAATAGTTCAATGTAGTTAACTTGCCACCAGGTGGCTGGTTAGCGTCCGGAAGGGATGGTGCTGTACGTGGGCGTCAGCATTCTCTCTTGTCAGCCTCAGCCAATGGGAGCTCACGTAGCCAGACCCATGCTTAGCCTCCATTCTCTGGACACTATGGTGACTCTGTTCATTGTGCCTAGTGTTCAAACACTGTGACCTCTGATGACAGAGAGATGGTTGACATGGACCTGCTGACATTTTGTCTACTGTGATTACTTGGCTGTTTAATGCCTATTCCAGAGTAGATGCCCTCCACATGCAATGCCAAGATCCTCACAGTTTGTGCTCTCTCCCACTGGTCCATCCATGTACCATGACTGATCTCTCCATCTTTCTCCTCTCAAGCTACTTGCCACCCATGAATTTGCACAGATTTTAATCTTGGGCCATTCTTTTTTCACCAAAAGGTGATCAGCGGTACCACCTGGAGCTCTGGCTATCAGAAAGATGCGTCCCACCACTGTCTTTAAAGGCCATCATATAGTGAAGTTCTTTTTTTTTTTTTTAATTTTATTTTATTTTTAAACTTTACAATATTGTATTGGTTCTGCCATATATCGAAATGAATCCGCCACAGGCATACACGTGCTCCCCATCATGAACCCTCCTCCCTCTTCCCTTCCCATACCATCCCTCTGGGTCGTCCCAGTGCACCAGCCCCAAGCATCCAGTATCGTGCATCGAACCTGGACTGGCGACTCGTTTCATACATGATATTATACATATTTCAATGCCATTTTCCCAGATCATCCCACCCTCTCCCTCTCCCACAGAGTCCAAAAGACTGTTCTATACATCAGTGTCTCCCCTGCTGTCTTGTATACAGGGTCATTGTCACCATCTTTCTAAATTCCATATATATGCATTAGTATACTGTATTGGTGTTTTTCTTTCTGGCTTACTTCACTCTGTATAATAGGCTCCAGTTTCATCCACCTCATTAGAACTGATTCAAATGTATTCTTTTTAATGGCTGAGTAATACTCCATTGTGTATATGTACCACTGCTTTCTTTATCCATTCATCTGCTGATGGACATCTAGGTTGCTTCCATGTCCTGGCTATTATAAACAGTGCTGCAATGAACATTGGGGTACACGTGTCTCTTTCCCTTCTGGTTTCCTCAGTGTGTATGCCCAGCAGTGGGATTGCTGGATCATAAGGCAGTTCTATTTCCAGTTTTTTAAGGAATCTCCACGCTGTTCTCCATAGTGGCTGTATTAGTTTGCATTCTCACCAACAGTGTAAGAGGGTTCCCTTTTCTCCACACCCTCTCCAGCATTTATTGCTTGTAGACTTTTGGATCACAGCCATTCTGACTGGCGTGAAATGGTACCTCATAGTGGTTTTGATTTGCATTTCTCTGATAATGAGTGATGTTGAGCATCTTTTCATGTGTTTGTTAGCCGTCTGTATGTCTTCTTTGGAGAAATGTCTGTTTAGTTCTTTGGTCCATTTTTTGATTGGGTCATTTATTTTTCTGGAACTGAGCTGTAGGAGTTGCTTGTATATTTTTGAGATTAGTTGTTTGTCTGTTGCTTCATTTACTATTATTTTCTCCCATTCTGAAGGCTGCCTTTTCACCTTTCTTATAGTTTCCTTTATTGTGCAGAAGCTTTTAAGTTTAATTAGGTCCCATTTGTTTATTTTTGCTTTTATTTCCAATATTCTGGGAGGTGGGTCATAGAGGATCCTGCTGTGATGTATGTCGGAGAGTGTTTTGCCTATGTTCTCCTCTAGGAGTTTTATAGTTTCTGGTCTTACGTTTAGATCTTTAATCCATTTTGAGTTTATTTTTGTGTATGGTGTTAGAAAGTGGTCTAGTTTCATTCTTTTACAAGTGGTTGACCAGTTTTCCCAACACTACTTGTTAAAGAGATTGTCTTTAATCCATTGTATATTCTTGCCTCCTTTGTCAAAGATAAGGTGTCCATATCTGTGTGGATTTAGCTCTGGGCTTTCTATTTTGTTCCATTGATCTATATTTCTGTCTTTGTGCCAGTACCATACTGTCTTGATAACTGTGGCTTTGTAGTAGAGCCTGAAGTCAGGCAGGTTGATTCCTCCAGTTCCATTCTTCTTTCTCAAGATAGCTTTGGCTATTCGAGGTTTTTTGTATTTCCATACAAATTGTGAAATCATTTGTTCTAGCTCTGTGAAGAATACCATTGGTAGCTTGATAGGGATTGCACTGAATCTATAAATTGCTTTGGGTAGTATACTCATTTTCACTATATTGATTCTTCCAATCCATGAACATGGTATATTTCTCCATCTATTAGTGTCCTCTTTGATTTCTTTCACCAGTGTTTTATAGTTTTCTATATATAGGTCTTTAGTTTCTTTAGGTAGATATATTCCTAAGTATTTTATTCTTTTCGTTGCAATGGTGAATGGAATTGTTTCCTTAATTTCTCTTTCTGTTTTCTCATTATTAGTGTATAAGGAATGCAAGGGATTTCTGTGTGTTGATTTTATATCCTGAAACTTTACTATAATCATTGATTAGTTCTAGTAATTTTCTGGTGGAGTCTTTAGGGTTTTCTATGTAGAGGATCATGAGTAAAACAGTGAGAGTTTTACTTCTTCTTTTCCAATTTGGATTCCTTTTATTTCTTTTTCTGCTCTGATTGCTGTGGCCAAAACTTCCAAAACTATGTTGAATAGTAATGGTGAAAGTGGACACCCTTGTCTTGTTCCTGACTTTAGAGGAAATGCTTTCAATTTTTCACCATTGAGGATAATGTTTGCTGTGGGTTTGTCATATATAGCTTTTATTATGCTGAGGTATGTTCCTTCTATTCCTGCTTTCTGGAGAGTTTTTATCATAAATGGGTGTTGAATTTTGTCAAAGGCTTTCTCTGCATCTATTGAGATAATCATATGGTTTTTATTTTTCAATTTGTTAATGTGGTGTATTACATTGATTGATTTGCGGATATTGAAGAATCCTTGCATCCTTGGGATAAAGCCCACTTGGTCATGGTGTATGATCTTTTTAATGTGTTGTTGGATTCTGATTGCTAGAATTTTGTTAAGGATTTTTCCATCTATGTTCATCAGTGATATTGGCCTGTAGTTTTCTTTTTTTGTGGGATCTTTGTCAGGTTTTGGTACTAGGGTGATGGTGGCCTCATAGAATGAGTTTGGAAGTTTACCTTCCTCTGCAGTTTTCTGGAAGAGTTTGAGAAGGATCGGTGTTAGCTCTTCTCTAAATTTTTGGTAGAATTCAGCTGTGAAGCCGTCTGGACCTGGGCTTTTGTTTGTTGGAAGATTTTTGATTACAGTTTCAATTTCCATGCTTGTGATGGGTCTGTTAAGATTTTCTATTTCTTCCTGGTTCAGTTTTGGAAAGTTGTACTTTTCTAAGAATTTGTCCATTTCTTCCATGTTGTCCATTTTATTGGCATATAATTGCTGATAGTAGTCTCTTATGATCCTTTGTATTTCTGTGTTGTCTGTTGTGATCTCTTCATTTTCATTTTTAATTTTATTGATTTGATTTTTCTCCCTTTGTTTCTTGATGAGTCTGGCTAATGGTTTGTCAATTTTATTTATCCTTTCAAAGAACCAGCTTTTGGCTTTGTTGATTTTTGCTATGGTCTTTTTTGTTTCTTTTGCATTTATTTCTGCCCTAATTTCTTTTTTTTCAGTAGTTGTTTAAAGTCTATTTTTATTTTATTATTTTATTTTTTAACTTTACAATATTGTATTGGTTTGGCCATACATAGTGAAGTTCTTTTTTATTTTATTTTTAAACTTTATATAATTGTATTAGTTTTGCCAAATATCAAAATGAATCCACCACAGGTATACATGTGTTCCCCATCCTGAACCCTCCTCCCTCCTCCCTCCCCATACCATCCCTCTGGGTCGTCCCAGTGCTCTAGCCCCAAGCATCCAGTATCGTGCATCGACCTGGACTAGCATCTCGTTTCATATATGATATTTTACATGTTTCAATGCCATTCTCCCAAATCTTCCCACCCTCTCCCTCTCCCACAGAGTCCATAAGACTGTTCTGAAGTTCTGATCCATTTTTAGCTTACGTGCAAGTACTAGGATGACAGTTCATAAATCAACTTTGCTCTTTGCCTCCTTTGTCAGCTGTCCTAAGGCATCCCCTACACAATATAAATAAATGTTGGTTAAGAAACTGGTGAATGAAATGGAAGTCTGGACCAGATTGTGCTGCTTACTTGAGTCTTCTGGTATTGCTGTTGTTCAGTCACTGAGTTGTGTCTGACCCTTTGTGACCCTGTGGACTTTGGCACACCAGGCTTCCTTGTCCTTTACTATCTCCTGGACTTTACTCAAACACATGTCCATTGTGTCAATGATGCCATCCAACCATCTCATCATCTGTTTCCCTCTTCTCCTCCTGCCCTCAATCTTTCCCAGCATCAGGGTTTTTCCAGTGAGTCAGCTCTTTGCATCAGTCGGCCAAAATATTGGAGCTTCAGCTTCAGCATCAGTACTTCCAATGAATATTCAGGGTTGATTTCCTTTAGGATTGATTGGTTTGATCTCCTTGCAGTCCAAGGGACTCTCAAGAGTCTCCTCCAGCACCACAACTCGAAAGCTGCAATTCTTCAGTGCTGAGCCTTGTTCCCTGGTGGCTCAGTGGCAAAGAATCTGTCTACAGTGCAGGAACCACAGGAGATATGCATTCGATCCTGAGGTAGGGAAGATCCCCTGGAGGAGGGCATGACAACCCACTCCAGTATCCTTGCCTGGAGAATCCCATAGACAGAGGAACCTGGCACCCTACAGTCCCTAGGATTGCAGAGAGTCGGACATGACTGAAGTGACTTAGCACACACAAGCCTTCTTAACGGTCCTACTCTCACATCCGTATATGACTACCAGAAAAAGTACAGCTTCGACTGTATGGATCTTTGTTGGCAAAGTGATGTCTCTGCTTTTTTAATACGCTGTCTATTGTCATAGCTTTTCTTCCAAAGAGCAAGTGTCTTAATTTCTTGGCTGCAGTCATTGTCCGCAGTGATTTTGGAGCCCAAGAAAATAAAATCTGTCACTGTTTTCACTTTTTCCCCATTTGCTATTAAGCAATGTGCTTATGCCTAATCCTTGTACCATTTTCATCTTAAGAGTGGGTGGGTCTTATAAAGTATATAATTTGAACTATTTGACTCCTTTCTTTAGTTCTAAAATGAAAGACTGAATTAAATAAACTATAACATCTCTTCCAATTCTAGAATTTTATGAGAAGAAGCATAATTTTGTGTTTAGAATGATGGTTGATGTTGGCAGCTAGTATACCTTTGATTTATGACCATAAGTTCATCGTGTGGCCTCATCTATGAACTCCTCTATGCTCCTATTTATCATCATTTCAGGTGGTACTAGTGGTAAAAATCTGCCTGCCAATGCAGAAGACAAAAGAGATGTGGGTTCTAACCCTGGGTTGGGTTAGATCCTCTGGAGGAGGAAATGGCATCCCATTCCAGTATTCATGCCTGGAAAATTCCACAGGCAGAAGAACCTTGTGGATTACTGTTCATGGGGCTGGAGAGTCAGACACAACTGAGTGACTGAGCAGACACAACCAATTAAATCATAACAATGAGGAAACCAACATTCTCAAAGCCAATAAAAATTCCCTGTGTCCACAGCAACAACATTGTTTCAAGTATTCACCAATCAGTTTCTTGTACCAAGTTGCCCAATCACCTATACACCCAGTTTATAGTAAGTGTTATTTTTAAGATTATAGAATAAAGCATTTCCTTTGGATAAAACTTAAAAATGAGAGCTAATGGAGTCAGAGATAGATTGAGATGGAGGCTATGAGGCATGAGGATTGCTGCTAACTTATTTGCAATGGACAAACTATTTTAAAGTTGACTAACAGCACCATGAGAAAAGTAATATTGTAGTTAAACATACTGTATTAGCAAGGGTTCTCCAGAGAAACAGAACCAATAGGGTATATGTATGTAATATAAGCATATTGAGTTGCTTCAGTCATGTCTGACTCTTTGCTGCTTTGCTATCCATGGGATTCTCCAGGCAAGAATACCAAAGTGGGTTGCCATGCCCTCCTCTGGGGGATCTTCCAGACCCACGGATTGAACTTGCATCTCTTACATCTCCTGCATTGGCAAGTGGGCTCTTTACCACTAGCACCACCTGAGAAACCCGTGTGTGTGTGTGTGTGTGGGGTGTGTGTATATGTGTGTGGAGTGTGTGTATATGTGTGTGGAGTGTGTGTGTGGGATGGTGTGTGTGTGTGTGTGGGTGTGTGTATGTGTGTGGGTGTGTATGTGTGTGGGGTGTGTGTATATGTGTGTGTATGTGTGTGTGGAGTGTGTGTGTGGGTGTGTGTGTGTGTGTGTGTGTGTGTACTGATAATTCCAAGAAGTTTGCAAGGTGTTTGCTAAGCCTTATATGAATTGCCCAATGAAATGAATGTCTTGATCACTGGAGATTGTGGAAAATATACCCCAAGTGGGAAACACATTTTCTAACAGTGTCTTTCCGACTGTGAGGGCATCAGCCTTCTGGCAATAGAAGGCTTCAACCTATCTGGAAAATATTTACAACAACAAGAAGATACTGACAACCCACACTAAGTGGTGGGTGAATGAAGCCCAAATGCAGCTGTTGAACGGGTCCAGAAAGAGGAGATCTGAGGCCCCTACCAGGTTAGGTGTTTCTGGTAGACTGTTTTTGAAGTTTTATAGATTTCTCCCCACCAGTGTCTTCGGATGCCATGTGATTCCGCTTATTGTGATATTAACTTTATTATGGTAGTCTAAAATTGAGTCCTCAGTATCTCTGAGGAATACCTGTATTCATCTATTACCACACTCTCTTGATTACTGTGGCTTATGGTAGATCTTGACGTTGTGTGGTGTCAGTTCTCTGATTTATTATTCTCCTTCAATACTGTGTTGGCTCTTTCATGTCTTTTACCTCTCTTTAGAATCACAAAATAATTTGCTGAAATTTGGATTGGAGTGGCAATGAATGTATAGACCAATTTGGGAAGAACTGGAATCTTGTTTTCCTATCTGTGCACATGGACTATCTCTCTACTTATTTAGTTCTTTAAAAAAAAAATTCATTCATCAGAATTTTGTAGTTTCCCCCATATAGATCTTATACATATTTTGTTAGGCTTATACCTAAGTGCTTCACCTTTTTGGGGGTGTTATGTTATGTATGGTTTTTATTTCCTTTCTTGCTGTATTGCATTGAGTAGAACTTCTAAGCACTGTTTGAATAAAAGCAGTCAGAGCAGACATCCTGACTTGTTCCTGATCTCAGGTGGAAAGCATTTAGTCTTTTTATCACTAAGGGTATCTTTGCTGTAGCGTTTTTTGCTTTTGTAGATGCTCTTTACAAAGTTGAGGAGACCCCTTTGTTTTTCATTTTCTGAATGAATACAGAATGTTTTCATTTTCGTGAATGAATATAGAATTCTTGTCAAATGCATGTTCTGCCTCAACTGATATTGTCCTGTGACTTTTTTTTGGTCATTCAGCCTATTAACATGGTGGATTACATTATTCATTTTCAAATAGTGAACTAGCCTTGTAGCCCTGAAATAAACCATGTTTTGTCGTGATCTATAATTCTTTTTTATATATTGCTACATTCTATTTGCCAATATTTTGTTAAGAATTTTTGCATCTATATTCATAAAGGTTATTAGTCTTCACTTTTTAAATTATCTTAGTATTGCTTTGGTATCAGGATAATATTAGCTTATAAAACTAAATGGAAAATGTTTTTTCCTATTCAATTTTCAGAAAAATATTGGGTATAATGAATTGTTCTTTCAATATCTGTATAATTAGTTTTAAAATTATGAATTCAATTTCCTTACTAGATTTTGGACTATTCTAATTCTATAGTTAATATTGAGTGAATTGTGGTAGCTTGTGCTTTTTGAGAATCTGGTCCATTTAGTGTAAGTTATTCAATTTATATATGTAGATTATTGATTTGAGATATTTGCTTCTTTCTAATATAAACATTTAGTGTTAATAAAATTTCCCCTCAGAACTGTATTCGCTATGTCCCACAGCTTTTATGTTGTGTTTTAATTTTCATTCAGTTCAATGTATTGTTTATTTTCCTTGAGACTTCCTCTTTGACTCATGTTTTCAAATGTGTTGCTTAGTTTCCAAGTGGTTGGAGGTTTTCCTGTTATCTTTTTGTTATTTGTATCTAGTTTGACTCCAATGTGGCAAGAGATCACACTCTGTGTATCATTTTCACTATTTCAAATTTGCTGTAGCGTGTTTTCTTGTCCAGGATGTGGTCTATCTCAGTATATGTCCTATGGTTACTTGAGAAAAGTGCATATTCTGCTGCTGGTGGTGGAGTATTCTGTAAACATCAATTTGAACTTGTGGGTTAATGGTGTTTTTAAGTTCTTTTATATCTTTGCTGATTTCCTATCTAGTTGTTTTATCAATTGCTGACAGAAGGACATTGAAATCTTCAACTATAATGGTGGGCTTGTTTATTTCTCTTCATATTAATAGTTCTATCAGCTTTTGTTTCACATATTTTGTTGTGCTGTTCTTTGGTACACATGCATTTAGAATTACTATATCTTCTTGGAAAATTCCCTGGTGGCTCAGACGGTAAAGCGTCTGCCCACAATACGGGTTCAATCCCTGGGTCGGGAAGATCCCCTGGAGAAGGAAATGGCAACCCACTCCAGTATTCTTGCCCGGAAAATTCCGTGGACTGGTAAGCTACAGTCCATGGGGTCGCAAAGACTCGGACACGACTAAGTGACTTCACTTCACTTCACTTGGAGAATTGATCTTTTAACATAATGTAATGTCCCTGGTAATTTCATTTGCTTCAGTTACCTTCTTCTGACGCTACTTTGACAGGTGAAGTGCACACATCACTTCATTATTGCTAGAAGTCTTTTTTGTTTTCTTCTCAGCCTCTGTTGGCTCCAGAAAAGAGGAGGAGCTCCTCATCACTGCTAGACATGGCTGAGAATTCAGCGTGTCTACTAGCCCCATCCTATACCACCTGGCTGGTAGAGACATGAGTATTTCCTATTGCTCCCTCATGGGATATTGGAGGGGGGAGTCTCATTACCGCTGGGCAATGGTGAAGGTCCTGATGCTCCGCTAGACTTCCTCTGACAACACCTCAGTGTTAGAGGGCACTCCTCACATCCTGGCGACAGTGGAAGTCTAGACTCCCCGGTCAGCCTTTACCAAGGGTGGGAAGTAAGACCAAAGTTACTTTTTTTCCCCCTGTTATATTTAGCTAAAGTAGCCCAGTGGTAAAGAATTGGCCTGCCAAGCAGGAGATACAGCTTCAATCCCTGGGTTGAGAAGATCCCCTGGAAAAGGAAATGGCAACCCACTCCAGTATTCTTGCCTAGAAAACCCCAGAGACAGAGGAGCCTGGTGTTGCTACAGTCCATAGGGTTGCAAAAGAGTCGGGCATAACTGAGCAGCTAAGCAGCAGCAACAAGTAGCTAAAGTTGAGCCTCTTCTGTATAAAAACTTTGTCTTGCTAGACTGCCCATTCCTGGTCCTTTAGCTAAAGAGAGTAGGCCTCTGTTATGACTTTTAGTTTGCATCCATTTGTTTCTTAATTGGCCATTTCTTTGGCTCCAAGTCTGGGGTGAATAAGCACAAGTGGAAACACAGAGAACTCATCAATGTGTTGTTTCTTAGGTCCTGCGGTCCCTTGTCAGTCTAACTGTTCTCAACTCCCCTTTCAGAGGCTTCTTATGTTTTGTTTTATTCATAGTGACCGGAACTCTTAATTGTTCATAGTGAGAAGAATAAGGAAAAGTATGTCTAATATATTTGCATAAGTGGAAATCTCCTCTGACAATTTTGACTGACACTGTATATGCATTCTCATTTTAAAGAGATGGTTTGAAATCAGCTCCTTTTTCTTTATTACTTAAGTATAAAATGAGCTCTTTCCATATGTGCTTGGATGTAAAGGATGTGAATTATCTTAAGTGCAGTCAAGTTTAGCCTGTTCTCTTTGGAAAGATTCTACTAGGCCAGTGACACATGTATCATACATGGGGACCTCAGCCTTATGTATATATAGCACCTTCTGATCTAATGACAATGTAACAAATTCAGCCAATATGTAAGAAATGCACAATATAAACTGGCCTTTCAGGCAATAAGTTTGAGAAGGAAATGAAAAACAAAAAAGATTTTATTCATGAAACTTCTAACACTGACTATAACAATAGCCTTTGGAAAAGGTATGGGGCCATGTTACAAAAGTTCTCTAGCTTATTTATCTGAGCAACGTAAAAGTTCTAGCGTTTTTTAGGATACCATTTAGAAATACATATAATTAATGTCATTATATAAATTTAGATCAATTTTAATAGCAGGAAATATGTTTTTATTCAATAAAAAAGTAACTCTGAGCACAAGATACAAACTAAAAGTCCTAGACCATTTTCAAGATTTTTTTCTTTTAAAAATCTATAATTGTTAGAAAAATCTTCTAACTCTATAATTGTCTTTAGAGAAGCAACGTATAAAGTTTTAAGAAATACATTTGGGAAAATTCTTGAAACTGAAAAACTATGTTTTTAAATTTTGAAAGAGCAAGTACTACTTTGTTATAAGAAAAGATAGCTTGATTCTTTGCAGATATTTAATCACTTTGTAGAACGCACAAAACTGAAAAAGCTCTGATAAATGAATTGTTGTTTGATTTGAGTCTGAGTCTCTGTTGTTCACTTGAACTGTATCTCTATATTCAATAGCATGCTTTGAAATTTCAGTGTGGCCTGGATAGAAGGAAGAGATGAAGGAAGGAGAAAAGGAAATAATGAAGAAAGAGAAGGAAGGAAGAAAAGAAGGAAGGGAGGAAAAGAAGATTTAAATATTTCAAATAAATCCTCACTTGTGAGAAAAGGCCACTGTTTTTAATGCACAAGCTTGACTTAAGAAAAAAGGCAAAATACATTTAGAAGACTGTACAATTTTTTTTTTTTTTTTTTTTTTTTTGCCTTCTCAGCTTTCATTTCCATTCACCTGGTAACAGCACCCAAAGTGTATGGGTCTAGTGGTGAGCCCATTACCCAAATGGGGTCAATAAGCAACTTACAATACACGGGCTTCCCTGGTGGTCCAATGGTGAAGAATCTGCCTGCCAATGCAGAGGACATGGGTTCGATCTATGGGTGGGGAAGATCCCACTTGTGGTGGAGCAACTAAGCCCTCGTGCTTCAACTATTGAGCCTGTGCTCTAGAGCCTGGGAGCCACAACTACTGAAGCTCTCATGCTCCAGAGCCCATGCTCCACAGACCGAAAAGCCACCAAAATGAGAAGCCTGCATTCTATAACTAGAGAGTAGCTCCCACTTGCCACAACTAGAGAAAAGCCCCTGCAGCAACGAAGACCCAGCACAGCCAAAAATAAATAATATATGAATAAATAAACTTTAAAAAATAATATTAAAAAAATTTTTTAAGTTACTTACAATACAGAATGTTAAAAAACTTAAATAAGATTCCATAAAGCCATAATATTTTTCACCCCAAATTTTATTAATTAGCCTCCCTCAACTAAAATATAAAGTCTAAAATCATTTTGAATAAAATCCATCTGAATCTCTAGATTGAGTGATGTCCAATAGTCTTTCAGAGTATTTACCTAAAAATGCCCCGGTTTCCATAGGTGACTATGATTCCAATTCCATATTAACTCCAATATCCATAAGGATGTTTACTGCTTGAAAAATGTCTTTCTCCTTGAAAAAATTCAACCAGAGTGCTAAAGACAAATGTCCTCTGAAAAAATTAAGGTAATTGGTCTGCCTTAAATGGCACAGGCTAGAATTCCACAGACAAACCACGGTCATAACTCTCCACTGGATCATCTAAACAGGTAGGCTGTTCATGAGACTTGTGTAGAATTTGCACTATGTTTCAGGGGAATGTTTGTGGTCTCCTGTAGACTATTTTATAACTTTTTTTTTTAAAAAAAACTTCTAAGAAATCATATTCACTGTAGGTATTACTTGAAGGTACCAGAAGGCATCAGCCTTTGGTTAGAGGGAAATATTTCTGCTGAAAGAGAGCAAAGAACAGAAAAATATGCAACTTCTAAAGGATTAAAGTCACATTCTACAGTTCATATTTTTTTCTTGACTGGACTTTTTATTTTTTTTATGATATCTTCTTATTTTTAACAGTCTTATTTAAAAACTGGATTACCATAGTTGAAAATCAGAACCAGTGGGTACACTAGAGTTGAAAATTCTGGACAATTTCATCATTTTCTTTTATTTTAGAATTACATTGACTAAATATGGAGATATAAAATATTAGGTTGAAAGAAAATTTGTTCAGCTATTGGGTAAATAATTCCACAAGAGGCATTGGTTATGACGAATTAATGCCACCACAGCATGGGCATTTAAAGTAATATTCAACATTTAGAAAAATGTGTCTTTAAATGGGAAAACCTAACAGACAGAAAACTATCAAAGTGATGATTCATAAGCCACCTTTGCTTTCATTGTTCTGTACTACATACAGGCACTTATTCTCCACAACAGACAGGGCAATCACCTTACTCTCTGTCAGACCCAGTCTTTTTTGGGCCATCAAGGCAAGACAAACATTTTCATCTGAAATGTCACTGCAAAGTAAAACACATAATTTGTGACATTTCTCAATAAAATATATTTCTAAATAGCTTTCCAGTTTCTTACGTAGAGGAAGAGGAAAAGGTAGATTTTCTATAGATCACCAGAATAAGGTATGGAATGAGATAAGTTTCAAGAAAATAGTATCTTTTGGAAAGATTCCAGTATGGAACCCCTGTTAGTAGATGTTAAGAACAGAATCTGAACTCAGGTTCCTGTAAACTTATTCTGTCTTGACACTTTGCCCCTTCAAAATAAGTATATTAATCAATCATACAGAAGTGAAATCAGAAAAATCCCTATTAAATTTTTATTTTATTTACTTATTTTGGCTGTGCTGTGTGGCATGAGGAATCTTTGTTCCCTGCTCAGAGATTGAGCCTTGTACCTTGTGTTGGGAATGTGCAGTCTTAACCTCTGGACTGCCAGGGAAGTCCCTAACTATTAAATTTTTTAAATTAACAAAGGTTTCTCTTTTTTAAAAATTCCCATATTCTACAAGCAAAAAGATAATGACTTTTACAGTTTTATGGTGTGTTTTTACCTGATATATTTTTCTATCTTAGCTTTAAAAAAATTGTAGCTGTATTAATGTAGCATCATGTAATTTTAGACCCTACTTTCCCACTGAACTTTATAATAATCACATACTACAGTTTCAAAAATTCTGTATTAATAAATATACCTGGGTGATGTTTCCTTGAATTGGATGGTCTATAGTTTTATAGTTTGGTCTAATTTTGGAGTGAAGTCCTCCTGACTTAAATATTTTGCACTGATGCTTGTATATAAAATCACTTTGACTTGCATCTCTTGTGACTTTGGGAGAGTAGTGTTCATTTTACTTAAAGTCAAACTTTCTCAAGAAGAATCCTGAGAAGAAAACCTCAATGGCAAAGTGTGACAGGCAGAAGAATTGCCAATAATGGGAAAAAACTACTCCTATGATGTTGCAATTTTCAGAGCCAAGGAATAAGTCTTGAATATTTTGAGATTGGTTTGCCCAAATATCAGATTTGAGGAAATCTTTAGGTTCACATTTTTCCTGGGTTAGCCTGTCTTTGACTCTTTATCCTTATATAGAAATAGCTGGACTGGTCACATTTTACAAAGAAATGGAGAAAAGATTTTTCAGGCCAAATCAAATTTTCTGTTTCTCCCAAATTATTTTCAGATGCAAGAAAAAGCAAACCACACAGAAGAACTGCACACTGCAATGAAGCTGGAATGCAAGTCTTCATCGAAGGGAGGGAACAAACTTTGAATAATTCAACCACAAAATATGTGAACCGCAAACAAGTATAAACACACAGGTAGACACAACACACAAATGCGTGCACACACACACACACACACACACACACACACACTGATACAGGTCTGCCCTTTTCCCAGGAGTTTTCATCAATGTATTATTTTATTTTATTTTATTTTTTAAAGTTGAATTCAATTTTATTCTTTTTTTTTTGGTCATTTTATTTATTTATTTAAGTTTATGACATCCAAGTAAAAGTATATAAAAGTTTCAAAAAACATATAAAAATCTTTCCATATTTGAATGCTTGCTTTTACAAATATTGTGAATATTATAAAAAATAAACTCTAAAAATATAAAAATAAAAACCATACAGGCAAAGTTTTTTTATGGTCAGGCCATACATAGTCAATTAAAGTTGAAAATATGCCTCAAATCTTCCTTTAAGATACAACTCCAAAATCTTCCCTAAAATGTAAGTGTTTCTAGCATAAATTGTGTTTTCCTCCTCTATCATATGGTTTCATTTGTGTAGAGGACAGAAAATTTCTACCAAATATAGGATAGATAGGGATAAAGATACCCACCAGATTCTCTTTTACTTGGGTGCAAACAATTACGTCAAAGCTAGGCAATTAAAACATCATGGTCTAATATCAAATTGTAGTCTCTCTGCCAGTTGTCATAAAATTTTAAAGATACCTAGTTATGTAAAATTATAGATTTTTAGCAATATTTTGACTATTCGATTTTCTCAGATAAAATTTACATTTTCACTGGACTATGCAATTTCTTTTAGACACCTTCAGAGTTAAATTGAGAAACTCAATATGACTTCCAAATCTCTTGGGAAAATAGTAATGTCATATTTCTTGAATTATTTGTAGCTGTCAAAGACCTGGTACTATATAATTATGATTGGCACCATTCATTTCTTCCTTATTCCTTCACTGCCTTATATGTGTCAAGTAAGGGCTTTGGTGTCATAGATTTCTACATGCATATGATAGCATATATCTGTGAAGGGCTTTCATCTGTTTGGAGGTAAGCAAATAATTTAAAATATGATTAAGGATTTTTATTTTTGAGAATATGATAGGTTAGTTGTCCAGAAAAACTCCTCCACAAAATAATAGCAATAAATATGGAATAAATTTTTAAAAATAATATATTTTTCTATTACTTGTCTGAGAAAATGAGAAAGTAAAGAAGATCTTGAAAAGCATATGGCAAAAAGGTGTGAATACAGAGAAGTAGACAATTTCCAAAATCATAGTTGCCATGAGAGCATCTGCTGTACCTGGTGACTCACAGTTGCATGGTAGAGCAGACAAAAAGCCAGAAGTCTTTTCAAGTGGATATATAAAAACAAAGAGACAGTCCAAAACCAAAAGCTTCCAAAAATGATATACTAGTAGATGAACTAGGAAAGAACATTTTCACAAGGAGACTAAAGACATACAAGAAAGTATGAATGAAAGTCACCAGAAAAATCCAACTCGATATATTGTAGATTTCGGAAAGACACATTCAGTCTATGAAATGAATAGCAGGCATATATTTCAAGAAGTAAGAAGATATCAAGATTATGAAGCAGGACAAGAGATTTTTTTTTTTTAATCACCAAGAAGTTAATGAATCTGAAAATAAAGTCATCACTGAGACTATAGAATGGGGGCAGAGAGTGTAAACATCTGGAAGATAATTAAGCAAAAATAAAGCAGGGAATGTAACTGAAATTTCAGTTGGAGAGAGAGAGAATGAGAACAAGGAAATATTCAAATAGGTAATTATTTAGGATTTTCTAGTATTATTGTTAGATGGCAGTCATTCTGTGTATGGCCCTTACTTCATATGACTCTGCACACTCTTTTGATTAACTGTGTTTAGTCAGAAACAGAGAGGCCAAGTTAACTGAGTGAAATATACAGATCAGTTTCATCCTTTACTAGCAAAGTTTGCTGGTAATAAAAACTAGCAGATCCCTTCTAAAATTTAATATACATTTAAGCACAGAGCCCATATTTTTGAGCATGTATACAAATGGTGATGACACATGATGGAATGGAATGTGAAATGACAGAGGTGAAAACAAAATCCTGGAAGCTAAAGGAAGACAGAGTCATTATCTAGTTAGATCCTTCAGAGAAATATTAGCACATCTTTTTAGTTGTCTTAAAGAACTACAGAGAGGTATTGAGACTGGGCTGTGGGGCAGTAGTGGAAATGAAGAATAAAGGGAAGATGGAAGGAAATAAATTTAGTTTAGATAACATCCAGAATTCAGAGAGTTAGGAGACTTAATATAGGAAAGGTAGACAGAGTGTCCATGGTAGATAATTATATACATATATATATACATACATGAGGGTCCAGGAGTCTCCAGGTGAGGCATGGGTCAGCGGTGGCCTGCTGCAAGGTTGGGGGCACTGACTGTAGCAGTACATGCATGGGATCTTTTCAAGGAGGTTGCCATTATCTTTATTACCTCCACCATAGTTTACTGCTACTGCTGCTAGTCACGTCAGTCGTGTCCGACTCTGTGTGACCCCATAGATGGCCTCCCACCAGGCTCCCCATCCCTGGGATTCTCCAGGCAAGAATAGTGGAATGGGTTGCCATTTCCTTCACCAATGCATGAAAATGAAAAGTGAAAGTGAAGTCGCTCAGTTATGTCCAACCCTCAGCGACCCCATGGACTGCAGCCTTCCAGGCTCCTCCATCCATGGGATTTTCCAGGCAGGAGTCCTGGAGTGGGGTGCACACCGGTAACTACCATAGTTTGGCCCCAAGTAAATAGCAGGGAGGGAACACAGCTCCACCCATCAACAGAAAATTGGATTAAAGATTTACTGAGCATGGCCCATCAGAACAAGACCCAGTTTCCCCCTCAGTCAGTCTCTCCCAGCAGGCAGCTTCCATAAGGCTCTTATCCTTCTCAATCAAAGGGATGACAGACTGAAAACCACAATAACAGAAAACTAACCAATCTAATCACATGGACCACAGCCTTCTCTAACTCAATGAAACTATGAGCCATGCCATACAGGGCCACCCAAGATGGATGGGTCATGGTGGAGAGTTCTGACAAATTGTGGTCCACTAGAGAAAGGAATGGCAAACCACTTCAGTATTCTTGCCTTGAGAACTCCATGAACAGTATGAAAAGGCAAAAAGATAGGACACTGAAAGATGAACTCCCCAGGTCAGTATGCCCAATATGCTACTGGAGATCAGTGGAGAAATAACTTCAGAAAGAATGAAGGACAGAGACAAAGCAAAAACAACACCCAGTTGTGGATGTGACTGGTGATGGAAGCAAGGTCTGATGCTGTAAAGAGCAATACATTATAGGAACCTGGAATGTTAGGTCCATGAATCAAGGCAAATTGGAATAGGTCAAACAGGAGATGGCAAGAGTGAACATTGACATTTTAGGAATCAGCTAACTAAAATGGACTGGAATGGGTGAATCTAGCTCATATGACCATCATATTCTGTGGGCAAGAATCCCTTAGAAGAACTGGAGTAGCCATCATAGTCAACAAAACAGTCCGAAATGCAGTACTTGGATGCAATCTCAAAAATGACAGAATGATCTCTGTTTCCAAGGCAAACCATTCAGTAACACAGTAATCCAAGTCTACGCCCCGACCAGTAATGCTGAAGAAGCTCAAGTTGAACAGTTCTATGAAGACCTACAAGAACTTCTAGAACTAACACTCAAAAAAGATGTCCTTTTCATTATAGACGACTGGAATGCAAAAGTAGGAAATCAGGAAATACCTGGAATAACAGGTAAATTTGGACTTGGCATACAGAATGAAGCACGGCAAAGGCTAATAGAGTTTTGTAAAGAGAATGCACTGGTCATAGTAAACAACCTCTTCCAACAACACAAGAGAAGACTCTACACATGGACATCACCAGATGGTCAACAATGAAATCAGATCGATTATATTCTTTGCAGCCAAAGATGGAGAAGCTCTATACAGTCAGCAAAAACAAGACTTGGAGTTGACTGTGGCTCAGATCGTGAACTCTTTATTGCCAAATTCAGACTTAAATTGAAACAGGAAAACCACTAGACCATTCAGGTATGACCTAAATCAAATCCCCAACGATTATACAGTGGAAGTAAGAAATAGATTTAAGGGACTATCTGGTAGACAGAGTGCCTGATGAATTACAGGAGATAGGGATCAAGACCATCCCAAGCAAAATAAATGGAAAAAATAAAAATGGCTGTCTGAGGAGACCTTACAAATAGCTGTGAAAGAAGAGAAGCGAAAAGCAAAGGAGAAAAGGAAAGGTATACCCATTTGAATCCAGAGTTCCAAAGAATAGCAAGGAGATATAAGAAAGCCTTCCTCAACGATCAATGCAAAGAAATAGAGGAAAACAACAGAACGGGAAAGACTAGAGATCTCTTCAAGAAAATTAGAGATACCAAGGGAAAATTTCATGCAAAGATGGGCTCAATAAAGGACAGAAATGGTATGGACCTAACAGAAGCAGAAGATACTAAGAAGAAGTGGCAAGAATACACAGAAGAACTGTACAAAAAAGATCTTCATGACCCAGATAATCACAATGCTGTGATCACTCACCTAGAGCCAGACATCCTGGAATGTGAAGTCAAGTGGGCCTTAGGAAGCATCACTACAAACAAAGCTAGTGGAGGTGATGGAATTCCAATGGAGCTATTTCAAATCCTAAAAAATGATGCTGTGAAAGTGCTGCACTCAATATGTCAGCAAATGTGGAAGACTGAGCAGTGGCCACAGGACTGGAAAAGGTCAGTTTTCATTCCAATCCCTAAGAAAGACAATGCTGAAAAATGCTCAAACTACTGCACAACTGCACTCATCTCACACACTAGTAAAGTAATGCTCAAAATTCTCCAAGCCAGACTTCAGCAATATGTGAACCATGAAGTTCCAGATGTTCAAACTGGTTTTAGAAAAGGCAGAGGAACCAGAGATCAAATTGCCAACATCTGCTGGATCATCGAAAAAGCAAGAGAGTTCCAGAAAAACATCTACTTCTGCTTTATTGACTATGCCAAAGCCTTTGACTGTGTGGATCACAATAAACTGTGGAAAATTCTGAAAGAGATGAGAATACCAGACCACCTGACGTGCCTCCTGAGAAACCTGTATGCAGGTAAGAAGCACCAGTTAGAATTGGACTTGGAACAACAACTGGTCCCAAATAGGAAAAGGAGTACATCAAGGCTGTATATTGTCACCCTGCTTATTTAACTTATATGTAGAGTACATCATGAGAAATGCTAGGCTGGATGAAGCACAAGCTGGAATCAAAATTGCCGGGAGAAATATCAATAACCTCAAATATGCAGATGATACCATCTTTATGGCAGAAAGTGAAGAGGAACTACAGAGCCTCTTGATGAAAGTGAAAGAAGAGAGTGAAAAAGTTCAGATTCAGAAAACTAAGATCACAGCATCTGGTCCCATCACTTCATGGCATGGGAAAACAGTGGCAGACTTTATTTTCTTTTGTACTCCAAAATCACTGCAGATGGTGACTGTAGCCATGAAATTAAACGATGCTTGCTCCTTGGAGGAAAAGTTATGACCAACCTAGACAGCATATTCAAAAGCAGAGATATTACTTTGCCAACAAAGGTCCATCTATTCAAGGCTATGGTTTTTCTAGTAGTCATGTATGGATGTAAGAGTTGGATTATAAAGAAAGCTGAGTGCTGAAGAATTGAGTGCTTCTGAACTGTGGAGTCCACACAATTGCACTCATCTCACATGCTCAGAATTCTCCGGCCAGGATTCAGCAATACGTGAACCGTGAACTTCCAGATGTTCAAGCTGGTTTTAGAAAAGGCAGAGGAACCAGAGATCAAATTGCCAACATCTGCTGGATCATGGAAAAAGCAAGAGAATTCCAGAAAAACATCTACTTCTGCTTTATTGACTATGCCAAAGCCTTTGACTGTATGGATCACAATAAACTGTGGAAAATTCTGAAAGAGATGGGAATACCAGACCACCTGATCTGCCTCTTGAGAAATTTATATGCAGGTCAGGAAGCAACAGTTAGAACTGGACATGGAACAACAGACTGGTTCCAAATAGGAAAAGGAGTACATCAAGGCTGTATATTGTCACCCTGTTTATTTAACTTATATGTAGAAACGCTGGACTGGAAGAAACACAAGCTGGAATCAAGATTGCCGGGAGAAATATCAATAACCTCAGATATGCAGATGACACCACCCTTATGGCAGAAAGTGAAGAGGAACTCAAAAGCCTCTTGATGAAAGTGAAAGTGGAGAGTGAAAAAGTGGGCTTAAAGCTCAACATTCAGAAAACGAAGATCATGGCATCCGGTCCCATCACTTCATGGCAAATAGATGGGGAAACAGTGGAAACAGTGTCAGACTTCATTTTTCTGGGCTCCAAAATCACTGCAGACGGTGACTGCAGCCATGAAATTAAAAGACGCTTACTCTTTGGAAGGAAAGTTATGACCAACCTAGATAGCATATTCAAAAGCAGAGACATTACTTTGCCAACAAAGGTCCATCTAGTCAAGGCTATGGTTTTTCCTGTGGTCATGTACAGATGTGAGAGTTGGACTGTGAAGAAAGCTGAGCGCTAAAGAATTGATGCTTTTGAACTGTGGTGTTGGAGAAGACTCTTGAGAGTCCCTTGGACTGCAAGGAGATCCAACCAGTCCATTCTGAAGGAGATCAGCCCTGGGATTTCTTTGGAAGGAATGATACTAAAGCTGAAACTCCAGTACTTTGGCCACCTGATGCAAAGAGTTGACTCATTGGAAAAGACTCTGATGCTGGGAGGGCTTGGGGGCAGGAGGAGAAGGGGACGACAGAGGATGAGATGGCCGGATGGCATCACTGACTCGATGGACATGAGTCTGAGTGAAATCCGGGAGATGGTGATGGGTAGGGAGGTCTGGCGTGCTGTGGTTCATGGGGTCGCAAAGAGTCAGACACGACTGAGTGACTGAAATGAACTGAACTGAACTGTGGTGTTGGAGAAGAGTCTTGAGAGTCCCTTGGACTGCAAGGAGATCAAACCAGTCCATCCTAAAGGAAATAAGTCCTGAATATCCATTGGAAGGACTGATGTTAAGGTGAAACTCCAATACTTTGCTCACCTGATGTGAAGAGTTGACTCATTTGAAAAGTGCCTGATGCTGAGAAAGATTGAAGGTGGGAGGAGAAGGGGTTGGCAGAGGATGAGATGGTTGAGTGGCTTCACTGACACAATGGACATGAGTTTGAGTAAACTCTGGGAGTTGGTGATAAACAGGAAGGCCTGGCGTCCTGCAGTCCATGGGGTCACAAACAGTCACACAAGACTGAGCAACTGACTGAACTGAACTGAACTGATATATATATATATGTGTGTGTGTGTCTGTGTGTGCACACGCTCTCATATGCTTAGTTGTTCAGTCATATCTGATTCTTCGCAACCCCATGGGCTGTAGCCTGCTGACTAGTCCATGTGATTTCCCAGGCAAGAATACTGGGGTGGGATGGCATTTCCTCCTCCAGAGCATCTTCCCAACCAGGGATCAAACCTGCATCTCCTTTATTGGCAGACAGATTCTTTACAGACAGGAGCCACTACTAAGATGAAAGTGCATCTTTCTATGCAATGCTTAAAATATTGAAATCATGAAGGATTATGCATTCAGGCATAAGAATTTTTGTAATTTATTATTATTTTTCAGAGCAAGATTGGATTCATGTGGCATGCACGCCAGTGTTATGCCAGGGTGTTAACTAGCAGTACTGAAATGGGGCATTGGTGTGTTAGCCTTCTGGCACCTTACACAAACACTCTCCTTTAAAGAGTTCAATTCAAGAATACCTTCTGCCATACTAATCTCATTTTCTTGAAGTTATTAGGGACATGTGGAGCCAGTGTGGGGGTTGCAGATGTATCCAACCCTCCCTGAGAAAGCTCAGGCTGAAGGGTGTAGACTTGGGTCATGACCAACTATTTCTCAGGCCCAAGGAACTGCTGAAAAACCATAGTTTATTCACTGAGCATCCAAGACCATGGATGTCTGTGGAATTTCCCTTCGCCCCAGGGATTCTCAGATCTTCTTGGCCCACAAATTGTTCATCCACATAATGATGTCATAATGAATGTATTGATGAAGGCCTGTCAGCTGATGCTCACAAAGACAGAACAAAGCCACAGTCCTGTTAAAGGCTTCCCTGCATTCCCAGAATCATTTTTGGATAGTCTCTACTAGCCAGATGTGAACTTAATCCACTGTAGTCAGCTAACTTGGGATGACTTTACTGCCACATTGCTGACCATAATTATTTCCTGCTGTAGGAATACTACTCTCACCGCATGTGAATCTTTCTTTAATTTTCCTGTAGTGAATACCATGTTAGTTGTGAGGCAGTATGTTTTGAAAGGATGAAAACTATTAGACCTATATAAATGTAAAGTATTAATTGGCATCCCCAAATTCCAGCTCTAACATTTATCTGGAAAGAGACTTCTTTTTCAGTGTTTATAAAATTGTATTTAAGGCCTCAGTTACAGACCAAAGGAACTGATTCCCATGGACAATCTAATTTAGCTAAAAACCACATGACTAACCACATCCAATTTCATTTTGCACATACGTGGAGGGGCAAAAAGGGTCCACTCTAAGCAACAGTAAGCACACCGTGCTCACATTTAAAATCTTCTCATCTTATTTGAAGATCTACCCACTTCCTCTTTACTCAACGATCACATAGTATGGGGCTGTATAACAAACATGGGTTTCCTCTTCAGCAGTTTTGATAGCTCAAAAATAAATCCTTTATCCTGTCAAGAAGTTTAACTTTGGTAAAACACGTTTTGACACTTTGGGAATTCTACTGAAAGCTCCATTTAAATTTCACTTGAGTAAAGGAATTTGGTACATTCTGTCAATCCAGGTCAAAGGGAAACATGATGCTGTCTACATTTCTGATGACCAGTGGCTAAACAAGCCATTTTGGGCTGAAACTGAATTCTTCTGTGCTTTTTTTTTTTTTTTTAACTCCAAACAGTGGCTCACACACTCTTCTTCTCAGTGCTACACTTACACAACGACATTTGTGGATTTTCACTTGATCCACAAACTCTCTTTTGTCAAGTGCTTCAATGATTCAGAATCTCCACAACTGTTAATGGTCTATCACTAGCAGTCTCTCTCACTTTTGATCAGAGGACGCTGGTGGTGGGTAATTTCAAAACGGCATCCTGCTATTCTATTCTCCCCTGCAAAGCTCATCAAAATGCAAGCAAATGAGAGAGACACCACCACAAGACTGAACTTGAAAGTGTTCTAATTGATATTATCAAAATTAACTCATTCACAAACTCAGTACTCTAAGACTTATTCACACCAAGTTATTTTATGGCAATCTATCCATTCAACTTAGAGCCAGAACAGGAAGTTGGAAAGCACCACTCTCAAAGAGTACACCAACCTGTTCTTGGGCAGCATGTGGACTCTAAGGATAGTAGTGTTGGGCTTGCAGTGCAATTCTAGTTGCTAAAATGTTCAGGCAGTGTTGTAAAAATGGTCTCACTGCCACCTCCACTTAATCTTTACAGGAAAATCTCTGTGTGAGATGGAGAAGAAGAAGTCAAGAGATACAGGAGATGACAGAAGTCCACTCAGGTCTGATAGTGGCATGAAACAACTACAACCACAAAGACTGAGGGCAATTGGAACTGATTCAGCTTCAGGTGAAAATACCATTATGGTTTCTTAGCCAGTTCCTCTCAGACCTGAGCATCAAAATTGCTGGTGGAAATTTGAGAGAATCTGTTGGTTGTACAAATAAACGAATCACTAACCAGGAAGGGAAGAAATGCTTGATGGTCCCTGAAGACCTGAAGGCTTCGGGGCTCCTGAGATTCTTCTGGCTAAACATAATTTTGGCTTGTAATGTCTTGCTTGTGAGCTTTTTGGCTTGGACATGAAGAATGGTGAAGGTTGGAGGAAGAAGGTAAAGAGAGAGAGGAACAGACAGAAAGAGAGGAAACGAAGGAACTTGGTTTAATCACCTAAAGTATGAAGACATCTTTCCACATCTTCATGACACCACAGAGTAGATTCTCAAAGAAGACATTACTCCAAGCAGCCATAGCAAAACTTCCGGCTACAATTGTACATTCCTTGAGATCCTGAAGTACATAAATGGGTCTAATAATCTTAGCAATGGAAACTTCGAAGGAATGAATGGATGGTATTTTAACTAACTGTTGAAACACCATATAAAAGATCCGGTTCTATCCTATTTTTAGATCTACTGATAAATACTCCAGCAAATACTGTGACATTCACAGTATTTTTGATAGAGACACTAAACAGATACACCCACTTGCTTCCATTCTTAGATAAATGAGATAATTTAAACCTGTGTTCCTCAAATCTTAATGCCTGTGTAAGTCATCAGACAATCTTGTTCAAATGCAGATTTTGATCCAGTTGTCTGAATGGGGCCTGAGATTATGCATTGGCAGCAAGCTCTCAGAAGTTTCTGCTCTGCTCTGGAGCCCATACTGTAAGCAGTGAGGCTATGAAGGATGTCTAATGTGTATTGCAGAGGTCACCCCTGAATACATCCTCATGGATTTTTAATGGCATGCTCCTTCATGGTGGCCTTGTCCTAACATATGAAACAGATGTTAGCAGCCTTTTATTTCACTTGAATTTTATAATTTCAATATAGTGCCAGACAACCCAAGTTTATTGAAGAGACTAGTCAAGGGTACAAACCCAACTGGTTATCATAGCCACCATATTATTTTGTGCCTTTTCTGAAGTCTATTTGTGGAAACTGACTACACATAACTATTTAAAAATAATGTGCACAGTAGTTCTTTTCCCATTTGAATGAGAACATACTGAAAATGGCAACCTGAAGATGTCATAACCTCATCTTAATAGCAATCTTTTCAAGACTCAGTTCAAACAAACAAACAAATGAGAAAAGCCTTTTCTTGTCTCTAAACCCACAGGTCTGATAAGCAGCTGGGGCTATTTCTGGGTGTAATCTTCATAAAACCCACATCCCAAGATGCTTTCATGAAACCATTCAAATAATTGCAACCGTTATCCTCCTTCTGTTGTGTTGCTTAATACACACAGAGTCATGCACAATCAAGCACACACATACACATACACACATATATCTTCACATTACTTAGAGTCATTTATTTTACAAACATCTCAATATCATCAGTTTTCATTATCTTGGATTCAGGCATACAGCATTTTTCAGACTTCTCAATAATATCCTAAGAGTGAATTTGGCTTTTATATGATCTATGGATTATATTCTTCCAGGAACTGTCCGTTTTACTTAATATTGTTCCAGTATGCTGAGAGAAAGTTATTTCAACTAGAATATGCTGAAGGGATGAATGTGGCTTCCATGCAGGGCATATTTCAAGTTTTCCCAAATAACATTCTTGCAGAGATTAGAGGATAATCTGGTAGCTGGATCCAGCCAATTAAAACAGTAATTGAAATGGTTGAAAATGTTTTCCTTGGCAAAATTTGGTTATTTTGCTTCATTTTGGGTTTCCTTGAATAACAGAAAAATAAGGTCAATCATAAGACTCCTAATTTATTTTCTTGGTTATCTTTTCTCATCAAACAAAAAAGCACTGCTGTGCAGCTTAAATGAAAAACTAAAAACTGTGGGATGGGATGGTATGAAGATAGGCATGAGAAAACATAAAATGATTCTTAAGCTAACACAAATCAATCTCTTCTCAGCATTGAATATATGGGAATGTCTGTTTTGGGTGGTAAGGGTAAAATGAGAAGGGAGATTCAAGAGGAAATAAAAAGACAGAAAGGCATTCTTGTAAAATGCAAGTTCAATTTTCCCTAGATTAATAGGTACTTCAACATTAAGACACAATTTGAAGATAGTTGGGGTGAAGAACCAAAAAATTAATTTAGGTGCCTTGAATCTCTTCTAGTGGCATTAGTTAAATGCTATCAAATGTTTAAAAATCATTTAGGGGATGAGAGAGTATCTTATTTTTAGCATCTGCCAATGTCTGTGGTGTAAACACTTCACCAAGGCTAGTTTCAATCTACTAGCCTGACATTCCTGAACATAGGGCTGGAAAGACATATGCACAATTGACTTTTGCAGGCCTCTATGAGCTCCTGCACACATTGCTGACTAAAGACATATTTCTACCAAAAATGAAGTTGAGATTGATGTCAGGTAAACATATGGATAGAGGAAATGAGAAATCAAAAATGATTATCTCTCAAATTAATTTTTGCTGGTTAAAAATGTAAAGCTTTGTTAGTTGAAATGGTTTGTTGTTTAGTTGTTTATGTTCAGTCATACCCAACTCTTTTGTGACTACCAGGCTCCTCTGTTTATGGGATTTCTCAGGCAAGAATACTGAAGTGGGTTGTCATTACTTTCTCCAGTGGATCCTCCCAACCCAGGGATCAAACCTGCATCTCCTGCATTGGCAGGAGGATTCTTTACCACTGGGCCACCAGTAAAATGGTTGAAATGGTAAAACTTAGTTGTGTCTGACTTTTTGCGACCCTGTGGACAGTAGCTCATCAGGCTCCTCTGTCCAAGGGCTTCTCCAGGCAAGAATACTGGAGTGGGTTGCCATTTCCTTCTCCAGGAAATCTTCCTGACCCAGGGATTGAACCTGGGTCTCCTGCATTGTAGGCAGATTCTTTACCGTCTGAGCTACCAGGGAAGCCCACAAAACAGAGATGCCACTTGAGAAAACCCAAATCAAAGAACTGATGTTAAAAGAAAAACTCTTGTTTATGTCAATCCATGGTCTTTCCTTTAAAACTCTTCTTAGAAGCTCAAATTCTCTAAAGAAAGATAGCGCTAAGTCGTGTCTGACTCTTGCAATCCCATGGACTGTAGCCCGCCAGGCTCCTCTGTCCATGGGATTCTCCAGGCAAGAATACTGGAATGGGTTGCCATTTCCTTCTCCATGGGAATTTCCCGACCCAGGAATTGAACCCAGGTCTCCTGCATTGCAGACAGATATTTTACCGACTGAACCACAAGGGAAGCCTTCAAATCATCTAAAGAAGTCTGAAATTAGTCACTGTACCTACTTTAGCATCCCCTTGGAATGAAGACAATTTCAAAATACCATATAATAGTGAGGCTAACCCTATACATTAGAATCATGTGGGGAGCTTCCATAAAGGACTGAGTCCTTGGTCCCACCCAGGGCCAACTAAATTTGAAAGTTTTGTGTGGGACTTGGCATTGATAGTTTTAAAAAACTCCCGAAGTGTTTAATTTGCAACCAGTGTTGAAAGCAACTATGGTATATATTTATTTGCCTATATTTTCATTGACAGAATTCTGAAAGTTGTCTATGTTTTATCCTGTTAAATTATAAAATTTGAGTATCTATTAAATTTCTTTTTTTCCTCTATTTATGCCTTCTTTCATCTCCATACTACTTACAAATGTTGTCAATAATAAAGAACCCACTTTTGATTAAGTTTTCAACAGGCTAGAAATAGATATATTCTATGGACTATAAGGGACTTTCCTGGTGGCTCGGTGGTAAAGAATCTGCGTGCAATGTAGGAGACATGGATTGGATCCCTGGGTTGAGAAGATTCCCTTGAGAAGGAAATGGCAACCCTCTCCAGTATTCTTGCCTGGAAAATCCCTTGGACAGAGGAGCTTGGTGGGCTACAGTTTACAGGGTTGCAAGAATCGGACATGACTTAGTGACTAAACCACCACCACCACATGGACAGTAAATTGGACACACATTTATTCATATTCTCTTATTTTTAGATTTTAAAACAAGCTCAGAAATTTTTAAGATGGATTACATTCACTAGACACATGTACTAATCAGTAATGGTTTTCAATTATCCCAGGCAGCACATGCAGAACAAATTACCCTTTTACTGTATGGAAACTAATTATAAATTTGATTTATTGAATGACTAACTCATGGTATTTATCTACATTAATGCTACAAATATTATTATGCAAAGCAAAGAATAAATATTTCCTCCTTTTAAAAACATAAAAACATATTATGTAAGGTTTTAATTTTTTCTTGGAAGGACAATCTATTTGATCTTATATCTTCTTTTTATGTAATTGATTTGCACGAGTTTCACTTTGAGAAAAGAATATTGAACTATTCAAACATGATCTTGGCTTATTTTCCAAATATATAGTCATCATCATTAGCAGTTGCATTGATCAGACCTCTATCTATGAATCTTGGAAAACTGCATGGTGTGTGTAGAAATCTATGCCACCCCAGGCACTGCAGCAGAGCCAAGAACAGCAGGAAGCACAACAAATAGCAGCTGTGGCTCTTTGCATGTGTGGTACCATTTAGGCTAATGCCCAGGATATCATATTGTTTGGGCAAAGGGTACAGCTGTACCAGCTGGCAAAGAATTGAAGGTGGCAAAAACACAGAAGGCAGAAGTTGGCACCAATTCTTACCTCTCCCTGCATTCACTCAGTCTCTACAGCACTCCTCTGGGTAATGTTCACAGGGAGCCAAGCCAACATTTGGGCAAAACATGTAATATAATTCAGTCAGGGAGCAGGTGTCATCATTTGACTCTATCACTGTTGGGTCATCCATGTAGGTACAAATGAAATGAAGCATATTAATTTGCTATTGCTGGGTGACTAACCCTCTCCTAACTCAGGGACTTTCAACAGCAATCATGTATTATTGCTTACCCCTCTGTAGGTGGGATGGGGCTCAGATAATCTAGTTTAGGCTTGGCTGGATGGCTTTGTTTCTTACTGCAGTTCTGTGGATTGACCAGTGCAGCTCTGGCCCCTGTGCATTCATTCTGGGGCTCAGGTTGAAGTTGGCAGGAACAATGTGGGAGGAAACTCTCATCAAGCAATGGCAGAAAAGCAAGGGAGCAAGTGGAAACACGGGGCTCTTAATGCCTAGGCCCAAAGCTGGCAGATTGTTGCTTCTGCTCATATGCTATGACCAAAGCAAGTCACATGGTCAAGTCCAAATTCAACCAGGGGAGAACCACATTCAGCTCATGAAGAGATCATGGCAAAAGATGCAGTGGGGAATGAAGAATTAAGCCCAGAACATCAATCCATGATATCAACCTGTCAATCCCAGGCCTCATGAAATTTAGTTCTACTGTTCTACTGTTGGGATATATACAATAAAGATGTTAAATATATTATACAGTACTTTAAGAGAAATAGTTACTATGAAAAATAAAGTGCATGGGGGAATTCTTGGGTTTAAGCTTGCAATTTTAAAATAAGGTGGTCAGGGAAGGCCCTACTGAAAATGTGATATCTGAGTCAAGACAAAGTGGGTAATGAGTGAGCCATACTGATAATGAAGAGAAGATATTTCCAGTCATTGGAAATTGTTTTTTCTAAGAATCAGAAGCAGGAATGTGCCTGGTACATTTGAGAAAGAACAAGGAGGTCAGTGTTACTTAGGTACAGAGTCTCTCTGACCAACAAAAAAAAAAAAAAGAGGAAATAAATGATCTAAGAGTTAAACTGAGCTAAATAGTAATAGAGGAAGATCCAAGTGTTTCCAGTTATTTAACTTTTCTTTTTGTATTATGTTTTATTAATTTAGTTAGCTAATTACAGTTAGGTAGGTAGCTAATTATAAGGAGGTAATTTTGTACATGGTAAATTTTTGGATTTTCAACAGCACAAAGTGTACATTGAGAAGCAAACCTCTGCCCTGCCTTTACCCAGAGTTCCCAGCTTCCCATCCCAGAGAAAACAATGTTACCAGGCCTTCCATGGAGCTTTCCAGAGACATCCTATGACTGTTTCTAATATGCTCCCTCCATTGAAAAAGTTTGGAAAAGTAGAGTATGTCTTTGGAAAAGCTTGGGACAAAGTTTGCTTTCATAGATGCACCTCCATCTTCATACTGTAATTATAGGGCCCTAAAGTGGATGGCAGCCAGGTCAGGCACATCCCAGATGGGTGGGGAAGGGCCTATCTTGTGAAGTCACCAAGTGGCCTCATGAAGAAGCTACCTGTGTGTGGCCACTATTTATTTTGAGCTTTATTTTTACTCCCGTATCCAGAGGAAGATTCCACGACTGTCATTTCTTTCATTTTCTCCTGAGGATAAGGAGAGCGATTTCATTTAGCACTTGAAAACAGGTGTGATGAAGTGAAAAAATGAAAACAAGCTGTAGGCAGATAAATAAATAAATAAAATAATAATAAAGTGAAAAATAAATGGAAAGTTTCTGTGCTTCACCAATGGATATGGGAAGAAATGGGACAATATGTTCTTTGTTTGATAAAAGTTTCAAGGTTCAGGCAATCCAAGATTTTCCTCTAACTTGCGGCCAAACTGTGTGTAATATATGCTTCAGGCTTTCAGACATTTCCCTTACAGGTGAGCACGCTGCGAGTCATAAAATCTCCTGCATGTCTTCGATATCACAGCAGGTCCACTCTTTTGTATCATGGGTCTCACAGTCTTATTCTGCTCAAAGAGATGTCCTGCATAATTTTCTAATAGTATCAGGAAAAGTGTTATTTGATCATCGACTCTACTTCTCCAACCTAAGTAAGATAAAGAAATGGAAGCTTTATTCTTCAGAAAGATTCTATGACTCTAGGATTGCCATCATTCAACAAGCCTACCTCTACAATGACTAGTTTGCATAAGGTCTGAATAGTCCCAGGAAGATGCAAAATCACCATCATTATCATCACTACCACCAGAGGGTGAGAATAAGAATACTTCCAACTGATTTAACTTTGGGTATTCTTTTATTGAAAAGTCTGTGGCAACGTCTCAAACTCTGAAAACCATGAGAATGTAGGCTCCATGATACAACGGTTAATTCCATAGTTCCAAGAACTGTGCCTTGGGATTCCCTGATGGCTCAGCAGGTAAAAAATCTGCCTTCAGTGCAGGAGACACAGGAGATGCAAGGTTAATCCCTCGGTCTGGAAGATCCCCTGGAGGAGGAAATGGCAAACCACTCCAGTATTCTTGCCTGGAAAATCCCATGGACAGAGGAGCCTGGCTGGCTACAGTCCAAAGGGTCACAAAGAGTCAGTAACAACTGAGCACAAGACAATACCATAGAACTGTGCCTTAGTCCTTATGAGACAGTTAATTTTATGTGTCAACTTGGCTAGCCCATGGTACCTAGATAAATGGGCAAACATCAATCCAGCTGTATCTGTGAAAGTATTTTAAAAATGAAATTAACTTTTAAAAAAGTAGACTTTGAGTGAACCAAATTAGCCTCCATAATGTGGATGGGGCCAATCTAATCAACTGAAGGTCTTTGTAGTAAAAGACTGACCTTCCTAAACAAGAAGTAATTCTACCAGCAGACTGCCTTTGGACTGGAACTATGACTCTTCCTTGGGTCTCCAGCTTGCTGGCCTACCCTGCAAATTTAGGACTTACTGAGGTTCCATAATCATGTGTGAGCCAATTCCTTAAAACCAATCAATCTCTTGATAGATAGATATATGTGTGTGTGGGTGTATATATATATATATATATTATATATATATAATATGTATTATATATATTATACTTATACAGACACTGATAGACATAGATATAAAATATATAGAGAATGAACTACTAATACATGAGCAATGTAAATATATTTCTTCAGTGGATATAACTTGCATGTGTTCAAATTTTTATTTCAAAACAAAACATTAAAGCTCTTCTTGTACAAACTCAATAATTAAAATTAAAATTTAACTGTTCAGACTCTTGCTACTATTTTTCCTGATGACCTATCTAGGTAGCATCCAACCTCCTATGGAGAAAGGCAGGAAGTAATAGTTTCATTTTCAATTCCACCAAACTACCACTCTGGTTTTGTCTCCACTCCACAGTAAAATTGCCAGACTTTAATCAATTTTCAAAATCAAACCTTTAGAAGAATTTCAGTTCCTAGAAAGAAGCCTTCTCTGCTACCTTCCAGATTCCATTTCTGGAAAAAAGTGTTTGTATATCACTAGAGTTCCAATGATCTGCTGGATATAAATAGCCAATTCTAGGTGTCAATGATCATTTTCATCAAGTGAATGTTAGTAATATAGTACATATTTCAGGTGTTTCCGAGGCAAACCATTCAATATCACAGTAATCCAAGTCCACGCCCCTGCCACTACTGCTGAAGAAGCTGAAGTTGAACAGTTCTATGAAGACCTACAAGACCTTCTAGAACTAACACCAAAAAAGATGTTCTTTTTATCATAGGGGACTAGAATACTAAAGTAGGAAGTCAAGAAATACCTGGTGTAATGGGAAAGTTTGGCCTTGGAGTACAAAATGAAGCAGGGCAAAACAGACATTTGCCAAGAGAACACACTGGTCATAGCAAACACCCTCTTCCAACAACACAAGACATGATTTTACACATGGATATCACCAGATGGTCACTACTGAAATCAGATTGACTATATTCTTTGTAGCTGAAGATAGAGAAGTTCTATACAGCCAGCAAAAACAAGACTGGGAGCTGACTGTGGCCCAGATCATGAACTCCTTATTGCCAAATTCAGACTTAAATTGAAGTAAGTGGAGAACACCACTAGGCCATTCAGGCATGACCTAAATCAAATCCCTTAATGATTATACAGTGAAAGTGACAAATAGATTCAAGGGATTAGATCTGATAGACAGAGTGCCTGATGAACTATGCACAGAGGTTCATGACATTGTACAGGAGGCAGTGATCAAGACCATGCCCAAGAAAAAGAAATGCAAAAAGGCAAAATGGTTGTCTGAGGAGCCCTTAAAAATAGCTGAGTAAGAAGAGAAGTGAAAGGCAAAGGAGAAAAGGAAAGATATATCCATCTGGTTACAGAGTTTCAAAGAATAGCGAGGAGAGATAAAAAAGCCTTCCTCAGAGATCAATGCAAAGAAATAGAGGAAAACAACAGAATGGGAAAGACTAGAGATTTCTTCAAGAAAATTAGAGATACCAAGGGAACATTTCATGTGAAGATGGGCATAATAAAGAACAGAAATGGTATGGGCCTAACATAAGCAGAAGATATTAAGAAGATGTGGCAAGAAAGAATACACAGAAGAACTGTACCAAAAAGATCTTCATGACCCAGATAACCATGATGGTGTGATCACTTGCCTAGAGCCAGACATCCTGGAATGTGAAGTCAAGTGGGCCTTAGGAACATCACTACAAACAAAGCTAGTGGAGGTGATGGAATTCCAGCTGAGCTATTTCAAATCCTAAAGATGATTCTGTGAAAGTGCTGCACTCAATATGCCAGCAAATGTGGAACTCAGCAGTGGCCACAGGACTGGAAAAGATCAGTTTTCATTCCAACCCCAAAGAAAGGCAATGCCAAGGAACGTTCAAACTACCACACAATTGCACTCATCTCACATGCTAGTGAAGTAATGTTCAAAATTCTTCAAGCAAGGCTTCGACAGTACATGAACTGTGAAGTTCCAGATGTTCAAGCTGGTTTTAGAAAAGGCAGAGGAACCAGAGATCAAATTGCCAACATCCACTGGATCATCGAAAAAGCAAGAGAGTTCCAGAAAAACATCTACTTCTGCTTTATTGACTATGCCAAAGTCTTTGACTGTGCGGATCACAATAAACTGTGGAAAATTCTGAAAGAGAGGGGAATACCAGACCACCTGACCTGCCTCCTGAGAAATCTGTATGCAGGTCAAGAAGCAACAGTTAGAAGCAGACATGGAACAACAGACTGGTTCCAAATTGGGAAAGGATTACATCAAGGCTGTATATTGTCACCTTGCTTATTTAACATATATGCAGAGTACATTATGCAAAATATCAGGCTGGATAAAGCAAAGCTGGAATCAAGATTGCTGGGAGAAATATCAATAACCTCAGATATCCAGATGACACCATCGTTATGGCAGGAAGTGAGGAGAAACTAAAGAGCCTCTTGATGAAAATGAAAGAGGAGAGTGAAAAAGCTGGTTTAAAACTCAACATTCAAAAAACCAAGATCATGGCATCCTGTCCCATCACTTCATGGCAAATAGATGGGGAGACAGTGACAAACTTTATATTTTTAGGTTCCAAAATCACTGCCCATGGTGACTGCAGCCATGAAATTAAAAGACATATGCTCCTTGGAAGGAAAGTTATGATAAACCTAGACAGCATATTAAAAAGCAGAGACATTATTTTGCCAACAAATATCCATATAGTCAAAGCTATGGTTTTTCCAATAGTCGTGTATGGATGTGAGAATTGGACCATAAAGAAAGTTGAGTGCCAAAGAATTGATATTTTTGAAGTACAGTGTTGGAGAAGAGTCTTGAGAGTCCCTTGTACTGCAAGGAGATCAAACCAGTCAATCCTAAAGGAATTCAGGACTGAATATTCATTGGAATGACTGATGCTGAAGCTGAAACTCTAATACTTTGGCCACCTGATGTGAACAAATGACTCATTGGAAAAGATCTGGGTGCTGGGAAACATTGAAGGCAGGAGAAGGGAATGATAGAGGATGAGATGGTTGGAAGGTATCACTGACTAGATGGACACAAGTTTGACAAAGCTCCAAGAGTCGGTGATAGACAGGGAAGCCCGGCATGCTGCAGTCGATGGGGTCGCAGAGTTGGACATGACTGAGAGAATGAACTGACTGAGTGACATAGTTCAGGATTTATCCGCATCTTCCAAAATCAACTGTAACACACACACCACATACACACAAGAATAAAAGTGCTGATATAAAAAGTGCATTTTGTTGTTTTATCTGAAAAGAACAGCAGTGAAAGCAAGGCCACGATGGTCTGTTGACTGAGCTGAGTTGGGACTTACTTTCCAGGAGATCATCTCTGGAATGAAAGTGTATTTCTAGTTTGTATTAGTCTTGCTGTACCTCTCATTCCCTGAACTTGTTTTTCCTTAGCCCAAAGAATGACCTAAATTCCTTTTTCTTTTACATTCTACCTCTTGCCTGTTTCCCCTAATCCATGAAAACCACTGTAAAATTTGATTACTAGCTTTCTTGTTTTGCCCTTTAAAATGTTTAATTACTCTAATGCATATATATTCCAGAACAATGGAATACAAGCATATATATTCCAAACTCTCACTAAATGCCTTGTAACTTATACTTCTGACTGAATCTGAAGATTCAAATTGATTACTGGCAATGCAGACCCTTGCAACACAAGTAAATAAACATACTAAGGATGTTGAGATACATGGAATATAGACACAGCCCCCTCCTCAAAGGGCTAAAGAGACTGATGATGGTTTTGGGGCACTCTCTCTTATTCTAATTTGCAACTTGTAAGGATTCTCAAGTGATCTTCCATGGCTACTGCCCAACTTGGTCTTCCTTTCTCACATAATCTAGGCCATTTATAGTTACTATCAAAATGTAATTCATGTTACTCTTCTTTGTCCCATAGTGACATCCAGGATATAAAGCTAAAGTATTATGGATAATAATGGATTATATTTTGACACTGCCAGATGCCAGCTAGCACAGTTTTTTGGAGATGACGTCTTAACCTGAACAATGGAATACAACAATTGGGATTTCAGTTGCTGACTGATCAACAGAAAAACTATTTGGGATAAGAATGGCTTTTAGTTATTTTTAAATCAAACCAACTAAGAAATTGCCTATTATGGGGAGTCCACTGAAAATATGATTTCTAAAGATGCTGAACGAAGAATCTAGAAAGTCCAAAATACAAATGAGAAGAGACATTATAATATTAATATCAGCTTTAAGTGAGCATTTTATCATTTAATGCAGTTATTTTTACTCCCATTAACCAGTATTAAAAGTGCTGGTTCCTAGAGTCATTCATAAGAACATGAATCTGTGAAGCATGACTTCTGATTGATAGTGGGAACGAGGAAGGCCTCCAAATACAGCTTCCACAGGAAAAACAAGAGGAGTAATTCAACCAGATTTCTATGTGAAATGGACAAATTACCCTCCAAGATAAAAAATAAACGTGAGATTAGATATCAAAGAAATTCCTGAGTTTGAGAAGAAATATATGAAACAGATTTGCTTGGGGAGTTGCTCTGATGTTGGGCTAAGAGAAAAGAAGTTGTTCATCTTAAGTTTAATTTTTTAATTTTTTTAGTGAGTAGAAATGAGCTCATCTAAATAGCATTTCCTCTTTTGTACTTTGCCTAAGCTATTCTTCTAAACTATAATATTTAGCCATGCCAATTCCCAGAGATTCTCATATTTCTGTCTCAGTACTGCTCATGAAATAAACAAAATTCTTATAAAATCTTAAATAGATTTATGTGATTCATAAAAATAGGGTATAGGAAAGAACCCCAGTACAGGGAGCCCAAGGGGTCTGCCCAGTTCTTCTGCTGGCTGACAGTGACTTCCCAGCACCCAGGTTCTCTCAATAGTGAAACAAGTGGGATGGAATTAACTACTACTCCTTAGTTCTCTTCCAATGGGAGAATCTGACTTTCTTATGTAAAAGTAGCCTGATCAAGAATAACAATCTTAATAGCCATGAGTCATGCATGGAGTCACTTTTCAACAACTTTGAAAATCTTGTGTCTTGAAGAAAACCTTGGAAATCATAGAACCTTGTCCCCATCTCCAGTCAGAACCACATCGTAATTATTCCAATATGTTCTTCCAGGCTGTTAAAGGTTTTCCCCAGGAGGCAAACTTCACAACTTCTTCTGTATCCTTAATGCAGAAGTTCTTATGTCTGGTCTGAGCTTACTGGCAGAATTTTTAACTAATTTTCATTTATTTAAGACTTAGCAGAGAGGGAGCACAACTGGGGCAGACCATTCAAGTGCTATCTGTTATTAATCTGAGCCATGGTAAATTTGTTTGTACTAAAGTTTCTGTGGTCTTACTTTGCATTCCAATGAAATGATAGAACCTGATCCCCTGATGGAATGTTCTCTTTCAGGTCTAAAATGACTGGGTGATAAAGCATTACAGGCTGGCAGGAATACTGAGCAGTTCTTGATAGTGAACACAGGGAAAGGCATTGTTTCTCTTGCTGATCAGTCTCCTAGTAGTCTGGTGCATGGATCCTGACCTGAGCTCTCAGAAACCCCAAATTTAGAAATATTGAGGGAATTCTTCTAAAATGAAACATAGGTTCAAGAAATCATATTCAAAATATATGGCAACAGGGGAATCTTTCTAGTAGTACCCAGTGCTTCAAAGAAATAGGGAAAATTGATGGACATAAGCCTAATGATATTGTCTAGTTCGACTTCCTGCTTTCTATAAAGGTGAGCTCTTATGATGCCCATTAATGGCATTTATGATGATCAGGTAGGTAACACAGAACAGTATTCTTACCAAAAATGGATGCAATGCTAACAAGCTGTTTATAAGCTGTTTAAGAAGGAACCCTTTCTCTGTTCACCGGAAACCACCACAACATTGTTAATTGGCTCTAGTGCAATACAAAATAAAAAGTTGAACGTTAAAAAAAAAAAAAAAGGAACCCTATAAGATTTTTAAAACAAAAAGAAAGCTGGTTTACTTTGCTGATTCTGAAAAGGAAACCAGAAAGAGCTCCATTGTTCACTTCCCCCCTCCTTTTAGTTGTGTGGGTGTCCTGTGAGAGCACTGGAGGAGGAATAAGTGGGATTCCCTGAGGATGGGCTTTCCCAGCCTCTTCTAGAGCCGTCCAGGTTTGTGAATCAATGCCAGGGGTGGGGCAGGCAAGGCTTTCCCTTCACCCACACAGGCCATGATTAAGAAGGCCTCCATCTGTCAACAGACACTTTCAGCTGCATTTCCAGACCAGCTTCCTCCCAACTGACTCACTTGGTGATGCCACAATCTGATGTTTATGACCTAACAGTTGATCACCATGGAAGTAGCACAAACCTTAAACTGTTGAGGAGCAAAACCAGAGTTGAGATGCTGGACAGTTTAGGAAAAGAAAAAAAGAAGACCCTTATTCATGGAGACCACAGGTCAAGACTGAACACCCCATGCCTCATGCGGGCACTTCCAACAGTTGCTAAAATTGATGTTTGGATGCCTTCATGCCTATTGGAGAACCCAAATAAGGATTTAGGGTAACCAAGTACAAACAGACGCCATGGTATTTAGAAACGAAGGGCAAAAAGTCAAAGGGAAAAATGTGTATGTAGCTATTTAATGAGGTTTGGATGACAAGTTCTCTTTCCTTACCTTTTTGCCAGCATGTGGCAATGGTTTTTACAAGAGAAAGCATGCTGAATGCCAAGAAAAGACTAAGATCCTCTAAAACTCAACCTTACAAATATCCCTAATGGTATATTCACAAAGTGGGAGTGTCAGGATAAACGTTCTGGTTGTTCCATGCCCTGTGATGAAAATAAAAGCTAAAATGAAAAAGCCAATGGAACAAAATACTGCTTTTTAGTAAAAATGATCATATCAAATGCTGTGAATGGCAGGAGTCTTGACACAGATGTCAGAAGTAGATGAGGATTGTGGCATGGTCAAGGTGAAGTGACTCTGATTTCCTGGCTTGCCCTCCCCAGACTAATATTCAGAAAGGGCTGCCCTTCCCCAGCCCTAAACAGCCTTGTAGGAACAGTGTCTCCCAGTAGTGCTGTGGCTTACAAGTGATGCGAGAGTCTTTTTATAACTGCTGAGGTTTAATTTAAAAGGAAGCTCAGAATCAGCGGTAAAGGGAGGGGAACGATGTGAACTACAGACCATCTGAAATGGGAAAAATCATAAATACCAGAGTGTCTGATTATTTGAGCGTCTCTTGAAGCCGAATAATGAACCTTCTTCATGTTCTGCCTTTCTGGACTTGGCTCCCTCTGACAAATTTGCAGGCATCAGGGTCTGTCTGGAATTCATTCCAAGTTGGAGGGATATTTTTTCCCTTGACATTTTGCAGCTGAGACAGCCCCGAGCAGGAAGCTGAGGAGTGTAACATTACCAAATATGTCCTTTCTCCTGCCCTTAATATTTTATTTCCACAGGAAAAGAAGGCAGATGCTGGCCAATGAGAATGTCTCAAGGGCAGGCGGCCTCTACTGGCAGTGGAGAAATTGATCAGATGCCATTTTTCACACACAAAAAAGAAACTATTCTAGGTACCATTGGTTGAAATTTGTGCTACGCTGGAGGAAGAAGTCTGACAGTTTCCTACCAGTTATTTCAGGGGATTTATTTATCACTACGCTGGTCTTGTTTCCTCAAGCACGCCTCCGTTAAGAAAGCAGTCAGTGTGGAGTCGAGGAAAGGGTGTAGGAATGGAAGTCAGGAAAAAGCTGGCCTCAGTTGCCTGCTTATATGCTCATGTCTCTGACCAGATCATCCCACCTCTGGGGGCTTCACATGTTTTATGTGTAAAATGAAGGTCTAGGTGCAATGTCTTGGATTCCTTCTGGGTTCCTAAAACTAAAGGCTCCAAGCTAGTTTGATCACATGCCTCAATCACTAAAGTCAACTGGAATATCTATCCAGACATGAGCGTGTGTGTGTACATGTGATGCTTTATATATTATATAAAATATATAAAATACAAGTTAAAAAGGAGATACATGTAAATTCTAATATTTTCTCTCCAAACTGTAATAGTTTATCTTAAATACAGCTGGGGCAAGCTCATTCCTTTTTGAAAATCATTGCTTTAAGGTACAATTTCAAGTCTACTTTTGTGATGGGTGTAAGATATTAGCCCTAAATTGTCATTTCTACATCCACTAGGGAAGAGCAGAAGTCTTTCAACTGTCTGCAGATTGCACACCTTTTGATTGCATATTTAAAATGTGAGACAACTTTTTTTTTTTAATATACCACCTCCTTAGTTTCCTTTATATAATTTTTAAAAAAAATTAGTTACAGAGAATTTCTTTACTGAGGGAAATCACAGAGGAAGCTAGTTATAAACAGCAACTGATTTTTCATCTCGAGTCAGGGAAATGTTTGGGAGCAGCAGGGCATGGGAAGGTCTGGAGCATCTATGCCTTGTCCAAGGACGGAAGCCGCCTTTCAGCTCCAGTGGGCTGTCGTCATGCAAGACTGCAGGCCACTTTCTGCCATGTGATTTCTCAAGAGGATCAGGAGACCTAGATTTTAATGTGATATTAAGTTAATTTCTCAAATGAACATTGCTCAAAATTTTAGAGCCAAGCATACAATGATGATGAGCCACACCCAGCTAATAGGAGGCCACTGGCGATTCCTGAGCTCATATTCAGCTCATTTAGCTTTGTCATTTTTTGTGAGAGTATTGGGATTTTGCAATCAGACACCCAGGCTCTTGGCAGGGTGACTATGGATGTGTAAGACTGAAAAACATGAGATGTCATTTCATTGAGATCATATGTTTTGCTCTCACCAAATTTTCTAAAAGAGCCACTTCTTGAATTCTCTTAAGGTAGTACCATCAGACTAGTGATCTTTGTTGTTCATCATTAAAATAAGGAAAATATTGTATTATATTAGCTGGATCTGTCACTTTACTATATGGAAATCTCATAGAAAAAGATAGTTTTAAACAAATTTTGATGTCTCACTAGATTGGCAAGCTTTTTCAAAGATATTTTCCAGTAAATACTTAGATATTGTGGGCTCTATGGTCTCTGGTGCAACTCCTGAACTCTGTGCAGATGCACAAAAGCAGCTGCAGACAATACAGATGAATGAGCCTAGCTTATTTCCAATAACACTTTATTTATACAAACAAGCTGTAGGCCATATTTCGCCCATGGGCTATAGTTTAATGTAGTTATGGCATTAAATCACAAGGTTGTCTTCAAAGGGGTAATCTGTGTTTGATTCAATCTTATCTTCAGTCCACATAATTCTGGCCCAGAAGAAGTACTCCATGAACATTTGCTCAAATAAATGGAAGGTTGTGGAACTTAGCCATTTATGTCAATAATAGTCAACTGCCCACTTGGGTGACTGAAGATCCATAGTAGAGGTTATGGGTATGTTCACCCTGAGGCTTACATCAGTATATAAGCGCCCTCAGAGAGCCTGTGGTTAATCCAAATGTTCTGAACAAGGGAAGGGGGTGCTCAACCAGGCTCCTGAAGCCAAGTGACCTTAGGAAATGCTTAGACCCCACTCTTAGACTGATGGGCCAGAGAACAAGAACCACAAGATCCTCATAGTTTCACAGACAGGCTTCTCCCAAATCCTTCCTTAATTCTTTCAGTAACTTAAATGTCCAAACGCCAAGCATCTATTGTTTCCTTATGCAGTAGTGCAGGGTACACACACTGACACATTTCCCCAAAACATTTCTCTCCTGCTATGAGAAGTTCACTGGGATATTTTTGTCTTTGCCTTATATTACTTATTTCTAGTGCTGGTGACAACTCTCTAAATTGATTTTATTACTCACCAGGTATGGCATTTGATTTGACTATCAAGGAAATAGACTCAGTGCTTCTCCTAACAGGATTTACAAGCTAACTGAAGAGATAAGACATGCATATACCAACATGTATGGAAGAGGCTGAAAAGAGACAAGGCACAGCACTGGTGGCGTGTGGGTTTCTTCAGTGGGAAGAGTTGGAGTTTTGAAATCACAGATGAGTGGTACTACTGGTTGGGGCTGGAGCCCTGACACACAGAAAATCTGCTTGCAAGGGAGGAGGGCGATGGAGTGGGAAAATGTATAAATTGGGATAAGGCCCCACTTTAAGAACATAAATAAATATTCCAAGTAATAAAGCCAGACAAGACATTTCCATTCCCAGGGTGAAGGATAAACTGAATAAAAATTGGTCAAGGATTTGTTTTGTTTTGTTTTACATTTTATTACTTTTTAAATTTTATTTTATTTTTAAACTTTACAATATTGTGTTAGTTTTGCCAAATATTGAAATGAATCCGCCACAGGTATACATGTGTTCCCCATCCTGAACCCTCCTCCCTCCTCCCTCCCCATACCATCCCTCTGGGTCATCCCAGTGCACCAGCCCCAAGCATCCAGTATCATGCATCGAACCTGGACTGGCGACTCGTTTCATACATGATATTATACATGCTTCAATGCCATTCTCCCAAATCTTCCCACCCTCTCCCTCTCCCACAGAGTCCATAAGACTGTTCTATACATCAGTGTCTCTTTTGCTGTCTTGTACACAGGGTTATTGTTACCATCTTTCTAAATTCCATATATATGTGTTAGTATACTGTATTGGTGTTTTTCTTTCTGGCTTACTTCACTCTGTATAATAGGCTCCGGTTTCATCCACCTCATTAGAACTGATTCAAATGTATTCTTTTTAATGGCTGAGTAATACTCCATTGTGTATATGTACCACAGCTTTCTTATCCATTCATCTGCTGATGGACATGTAGGTTGCTTCCATGTCCTGGCTATTATAAACAGTGCTGCAGTGAACATTGGGAACTATGTATGAGAGGATTAAAGAGGAATGAAATGTCCTCATTTGGTTCATTTACAAATGGAACTATCAGAAGGAATAGTCTGGAGATGAATATGATTTTTTAAGTGAAGGTAACTCTTTAGAAGAAAAAGGAGATAAAATCTGAATATTGATGAAGTCAATCTAGACATGCAGTTATCAAAAAAAATTTTTAAGTGAATTTCGCTTGAGATTTTTAAGTTACAAAAATATAGAATCACAGCATCCTTTAGCTGAGGGACCTTAGTTTGCCACATCTTGAATGGTTTGGGGTAGATAATGGGGAAAATAACCATTCTAGAGGCTTTAGGTAGTCAAATAGTCAAGCAGATTAATTAGCTTTGATAGTCACATTCAAGTTGTGGGTAAAAACACATTGACTGGAGGAGTGAAGGGGCAAGAAATGGAAGGGGTAGAATTGGCAGAAAGAGCTCAGTGTTGGTGACAACCACACTAAAAGTAGCCACACAAATTTTCATCAACATAAAGAAATTAGGAAGCAGAGAACCCTTGTAGAAAAGTCCTGGAAGTGAGAACCAAACCAAGGTGGAGAAAAAGAAATAGAAATGCCCATGAAATAGCTTGGGATGGATAAATTAATGCTCAAGGAAGACATATATACTTGAGAATCAGAAAGCTAAGGAATGTACAAAATGGCTTAAATAGGGAGACAGAACCCAGAGAAAATAAGAGGCTTAGTATTGAAACCCAGAAGAGGAGGAAGTAACATTATTACTGATTTTCTTTATTATATATGACTCCAGTTTTATGGAGAAAATATCATTCAGCAACACATATCTTATTTGAAGACAATTTTCACCTTGACAATTCTATAATGGGGTTTTCAGTCCAAGAAAAAAAAAGAACAAATAAAAAATGGAAAACAATAACCAAGCAAAGCTGATGGCATCTCTATTACATGGAAGATGGCATCATGGAAGTCAGTAGTCTGCTTTAGGAAGCATGTTTGGAATTATGGACCAATGATGTAACCTCCTGCCAAATTTTTCTTAAAAAACAATTAATTTTAAACCTTCTTTGAAAAATCTTGGGTGTTATGAGTACATTGAATGTTTCTAAGTCCATCAGAAACCAAGTCTTGGTGATTTCATTAACATATTGTGTTTCAAGAAACACTTTTGGAAAGAACCATGCCTACCTTTAAAGCCAAATGTTATATTTTCTCTTAAAGCTTAGATGCCATTATCCAAGTGGTTTATCCTAAATTTCCAAAGCATGTTGGGAATAAACACAGAATCTTTAGTGGTGATGTTCTCAAAGTTATGGTTTTAAGAGCAAAGCTTACTGAAGTTGGTTTCAAAGAGCTGTTCAAGAGTTCTTAACTCATTGGAAGAATAGGCATGAGGCTTTAACTCAAGATTAGTTAAAAGATAACTGAAAACAAAAATCAAGCAGCATGACAAGTCCAAGTAGTTCTGGACTTGTAGGAAGAGAAGGGGCACTTAGCCTGGAACCCTGAATCTCAGGGAAATCTCTCAGTTGAGACTCATCTTGTTGGATGGCTCATTCAAAGGTCTGACCATCTCAATAAAACAAAAAGGAGGAGTAGGAGGTATGGACTACCTCACCTTAGCTGTTGGACTCTCCCTCAACTTTGGGTCCTATCTCTGTCCTTTGCCCTTGAAAACAATCACTGTATTCCCTTTGCTCTGGGCAAGTCACCCTAATAGATGGCTTTTAGTATCGTGGAAAATTTTTTCCTGGACATTCCATCTGCTCCCAAGGTAGAGTTAACATTTTTTATTACTTCCCTCCTTTCTCATTAACTTGGTTTATTTATAGAGGTAAACTTATTATAAACATGTATATGCAATTTGGGGCTTCCCGGGTGGCTCAGTGGTAAAGAATCCACCTGGCAAGCAGGAGATGCGGGTTCTATCCCCGGGCTGGGAGTATCCCCTTGAGAAGGAAATGACAACCCATTTACCCTACAGACAGAAGAGCCTGGTGAGCTACAGTGCATGGGATCGCAAAGAGCCAGACATGACTTAGCAACTATTACATATCAGCAATATGTAATTTGACATTTGATTTTATTATTCCTGCACCTAATTCATAAAACAATACTTCTAGAGTCCCGCTTAATGAGAGGAGGAGTTAATACAAAGTATTGTGGATGGTAAGGAGTGACCTGTGAAATGTGATAATTTTTCTAAGCCTTTCTTTACACAGGAACTGAATTTATTCTGCACATATAGTGTACTGCAACTTTCAGCATGAAAATTTCAGCAACAAAACTCTGTAAGAGACAGAAAATAAAAATGACTTATTTTTCTAGAAAAGAAAATCTTTAGAAAGGAAACAACATCACGAGAGTCCAAGGCAACTAAAAGTATTTCCTGAGTGCATAGAAAGATATGTTTAGCTTTAAAGGACAATACTTCCTTTCCCTCCTGAAATGTCAGTATGAGTAAACCAAGTCACCTGACTTTGGTAGCTTGGAAAGTGCTAGGTCAAGTGTGGTCAGGCTGGGGTGTAAATGTGGTCAGGGCTCAAGTTATGAGTGAAACTGGAGGTCAACCTATCATATGCCCTAATATTTAATTTTTATAAATAATGCAAATGTAAAGCAATGTAAAATATGCTTTATTCTCTTATCTTGATGTATGTAACTGTCATAATGACAAAGTATAAATGTATGATTTTTATATGACTTCGAAGTTAGCAAATTATCAAAGACAAGGTATTAAATTTTATTGGACATGTCCGAGTGTCTGTTATGGTCCAGTGATACTGATAAAATAGGTATAGAAAAGTTAAAACATTACAAAGTTTTTAATATTTCAAAATGTTCCACAGTCACCACAGCCAACTGTTATGAATACCACATTAGTTTGTGAGTATCTCTGGAATTGTAAACTGGATAAGGAAGAATAGCAAGAAATAATGGTTGCTCAGCACCATAGGAAACAGCACATTGTGATGAAAGAATGGATATACACTCATATTATCTGAGAGGATGGATTTGATACATTATTTAATACATTTTCTTTCACCTAAGGGCTTCTGCTTTTCAAATCCTACCGCCACTCCAAAGCAGTTTCTCTCTTCAATGGTGATAGTGACCCAGATATATGATCACTTTTTCTAGGACGTGGGGCACAAGGCGAGCAGAGGCATTCCCCTGGAGCCTGAACAGTATCAGTCACAAGTACAGACGCTTAGGGTTACAGGGTGCTATTCAGTGCTGATACTGGATCCATGGTAAGGGCACCATGTTTCTTTATCACTCTTATTTATCACATGTCTGTAATGTGCGGGGCTTGAAGTGCAGGGCCAAAGACAGAGGCCCTTTTATTTGTATGTAAAGGCAGTATTATACGAAGGTGATTTCTCAAGTGTTTTCATAGATGTGTAAAATTCTAAAAGGTTTATGGCATGAACAAACTTCCCCAGAAGGATATTATGGGATTCCTTGGCAAACTAGAATTTGGTAAGTCTGGGCAGTACATTGTATTATGAAGGTGGTCATTACCATGAAGAAACAGAAATATAGATTCACTTCGAGCCAAAGAGCTTCAGCAATTATTTCTCTTCTTATGGACCTGGTTAAATCTGTTTCAGAGGAAACCAGGTTTCTTCCAGTGCTTTGTTTTCTTATGTGAATTCCTGATCCAATTGAACCTGGCAACTTCATGTTAGCCCGTTTTCTTGCTCTCGTGCCACTACATCTCTGTATCTTTTCACCCCCAAACCCTGTCATCACCGGTTTAATTTCAGTTGAATTACAATCATTTTCAAATTCTGATCCATCAAAAGGCTGGTCTTCCCTAAGCATGCATTGCCCATTTCAGTCTCTTAACACCTTACAGGCTCCGAACAATGACTATCTGTTCTCTCCTGCTAGGTTTCCAGAAACAGGCTTTAGAGAGCTGCCATGTGTTTATCTTTCTTAACACTCCAACAAGAACCCCTCCGTGACTCATAGGCACAGAGAGCCAAAAGCCCTGAATGGTTGTTTATCCTCACCAGTTGAATGATCCTGCACGTGGCACTCAGCATGGGCAAGAATAAGAGAACCTTGGGGAGGTGCGTCATGTAAATTGAAGGACAAACAAGACTGCATCAATTTGTGCTTTGCTTCACTCCTTTAAGGAAGTTCAGAGTTAAACATGAAACTCAACCCAGCTTGTCATCTTTGCCTGTCTTCATTTATGCTTAAATGGGTGACAAAGGCTTGGGGATGGAGGTCAGAGAAACATAAAAACAGTGAGTGCTTGTCATTTTTAAGAGCTTGCTGCTGTTGCCAAGTCACTTCAGTCGTGTCCGACTCTGTGCGACCCCAGAGATGGCAGCCCACCAGGCTCCCCCGTCCCTGGGATTCTCCAGGCAAGAACACTAGTGGGTTGCCATTTCCTTCTCCAATGCATGAAAGTGAAAAGTGAAAGTGAAGTCACTCAGTCGTGTCCGACTCTTAGCGACCCCATGGACTGCAGCCTACCAGGCTCCTTTGTCCATAGGATTTTCTAGGAAGAGTACTGGAGTGGGGTGCCATTACCTTCTCTGTTTTAAGAGCTTACGACACAATATTCTGTCTTTAGAACTGACACTTTGTGGGTATAGAGCACATGACTCTTGATGGCCTGATTAGATCAACTTGCTATAAAAATGAAGAAGATATGGAGAGAAAAGTAAGAGTTCACTTCAGCAAGTATTGAGTTTGAGTTAAAAATTATCCAATGAGATGTCTGATGGCAACCTGAAGATGAGAACACAGAGCTTTGGAGGACATTAGTGTATGTTCTTTGAAGTCATGGTTATGGAGAATACTGGTCTGGAGAAGAGGTAAGGATGGAAAGTGCCAGTCTTATTTAGGTGAGTAATGAAAAATAGGCAATGAAAGAGCCAAAGATGACACAAAGAAGAGCAGAAGATCAAGAAGAAACTGGTCTCACAGATGTCACTTTGTTTAGAGATATCCATCAACTCTGGTCTTAAGGAGAGTAGACTGCTCTCATAGTAGGAGTAACAATTTTATCTTGCCTTTCCTCTCAGACATCTGAAGAAGGTTGGAATAGGACAGAGATAAATCATGAGGCCTCGTCTGGGAAAGAAGTCAATTACTCACTGGATGAAAATGGAGGAACTCATGGAAACAGAGACGAATCTCAAAGGTTTAATGGAACCAGGTCATGTTCACTCTTGCTCATTTTGGTTGTGCAACATGTTGTTTATCTGTTTCTTTCAAAGTAGTATGTAGAAGAATACAAAACAAAGCCATAAAATTAAAGCTTTTTATAATTAAAACAATGTAAATTGCAATCTATATAGTTAGCCAGTAGTACTCATAATTCTTAAAAGTACTTTTCTGAGTTTGACAAGTTTATGCAATAAATCAAAAGTGTAAGTTTTTTTTTCTCCTAGGAACTAATCCCCTAGTTAATAGACTCCAAAACTTACTATTACTAAAAAAAGTAACCTGAAATTACTGTTGTAATAATATTGATATGGTGATTCCTTAATGATTTTTATTTATAGTAAATCATGAATGTCTTAAAAACTGCAAGGCTCTGAACGCCTTAATGCCATAGCACAAAATTTTTAAAAGTTATGGGTTGGGTTCAAATAGATTTAGGAGAATACTATTTTCCTAAACTAAAGGGAAATTTATCTCCCTTGACTGTCAATCAAAAACTAAAGTCTTAAGCTTTAATGTATAAGTTAGCCATTGTAGATAGGTACAACCAACCATTTTAAAGCCTAGAAAAATTCAGTATTTATTAATTACCTTACACACACATGTAAGGAGAAATAACATTGGAAATAAATATATTTAAATATGTAAGCTTGGAGACTATTTTCTTTGGAAGTGAAGATTATGTGTAAGGTGGTAAAGATTTCATAAGAGAGTATACGTACAATACTTGCCCCAGGGTCTGGCACATAGAACAACTCAATGAGAACTATCACTTATTATGATATCATCATTCCATCAAAACCAGTTCATTATGTTATCATTGTTATAAACACTGTGAGGTCTTATTTTTGCTTTTCATTTAAGACTGGTACAGTCTAATTATTTGTTTAAAAACAAGTCATACCAGTAGTCCATTTAAGTTTACAAAATGGTAGTTGAAGTTTATCAAACAAAAAAACCTCTCCTGAATAGTCCCAGTGTGAGAATGACTCAAGAAATGTGGAGGCTTGGGAGCACTTGTTTAAGCTGTCAGAATGACTATAGCAAAGGGCTTCCCCATCTGCACAGCCTCACCCCGGCCAAACCACTGGGCCCATCCCATCCCCTCCTGGATTAAGACGAATCCCAGAAAGTGCCAGAGGAGCCAGCTCTACTTGACAGCTCATTAACCAGCCTCATCTAGCTGTCTTTTTCCAGAGTGTGAAATAATTTATCTTCTTTTCAGGCTAATTATATTATTTCTCTTTAGGATCCCTTGTACTGCTATTAAACAACTCCATACTCCTCTGTGTCTCTTTTTTTGATGATCCAACAGATGTCGTCCATTTGATCTCTGGTTCCTCTGCCTTTTCTAAATCCAGCTTGAACATCTGGAAGTTCATGGTTCATGTACTGTTGAAGCCTGGCTTGGGGAATTTTGAGCATTACTTTGCTAGCATATGAAATGAGTGCAATTGTGCAGTAGTTTGAGTATTCTTTGGCGTTGCCTTTCTTTGGGATTGGAATGAAAACTGACTTTTTCCAGTTCTGTGGCCACTGCTAAGTTTTTCACATTTGCTGGCATATTGAGTGCAGCACTTTCACAGCATCATCTTTCAGGATTTAAAATAGCTCAACTGGAATTCCATCACCTCCACTAGCTTTGTTTGTAGTGATGCTTTCTAAGGCCCACTTGACTCCACATTCCAGGATGTCTGGCTCTAGGTGTGTGATCACACCATCGTGGTTATCTGAGTCATGAAGATCTTTTTTGTATAGTTCTTCCGTGTATTCTTGCTACCTCTTCTTAATATCTTCTGCTTCTGTTAGGTCCATACGATTTCTTTCCTTTACTGTTCCTATATTTGCATTAAATGTTCCCTTGGTATCTCTAATTTTCTTGAAGAGATCTCTAGTCTTTCCTATTTTATTATTTTCCTCTGTTTCTTTGCACTGATCACTGAGGAAGGCTTTCTTATCTCTCCTTGCTATTCTTTGGAACTCTACATTCAAATGGGTATATATTTCCTTTTCTCCTTTGGCTTTAGCTTCTCTTCTTTTCTCAGCTATTTGTAAGGCCTCTTCAGACAACCATTTTGCCTTTTTGCATTTCTTTTTCTTGGCATGGTCTTGATCACTGCCTCTTGTACAATGTCACAAACCTCCTTCCATAGTTCTTCAGGTACTCTGTCTATCAGATCTAATCCCTTGATTCTATTTGTCACTTCCATTGTATAATTATAGGGATTTGATTTAGCTCATACCTGAATGGTCTAGTGGTTTTCCCTACTTTCTTCAATTTAAGTCTGAATCTGGCAATAAGGAGTTCATGATCTGAGCCACAGTCAGCTCCCGGTCTTGTTTTGCTGACTGTAGAACTTCTCCATCTTTGGCTGCAAAGAATATAATCAGTCTGATTTCACTATTGACCATCTGGTGATGTTCATGTGTACAGTGTTCTCTTGTGTTGAATCATCCAAAAAGCAAGAGAGTTCCAGAAAAACATCTACTTCTGGTTTATTGACTACACCAAAGGCTTTGACTATGTGGATCACAACGAACTGTGGAAAATTCTTCAAGAGATCGGAATACCAGTCTATCTGACCTGCCTCCTGAGAAATACGCAGGTCAAAAAGTAACAGTTAGAACTGGACATGAAAAAACAGACTGGTTCCAATTTGGGAGAGGAGTACATCAAAGCTGTATATTGTCACCCTGCTTATTTAACTTATATGCAGAGTACATTACGCAAAATGCCAGGATGGATGGAGTGAAGCTGGAATCAAGATTGCTAGGAGAAATATCAACAACTTCAGATATGCAGATGACACCACCCTTATGGCAGAAAGTGAAGAAGAACTAAAGAGCCTCTCGATGAAAGTGAAAGAGGAGAGTGAAAAAGTTGGCTTGAAACTCAACATTCAGAAAACTAAGATCATGGCATCCAGTCAAATCACTTCATGGCAAATAGATGGGGAAACAGTGGAAATAGTGAGAGACTTTATTTTCTTGGGCTCCAAAATCACTGCAGATGGTGACTGCAGCTATGAAATTAAAAGACACTTGCTCCTTGGAAGAAAAGTAATGACTAACCTACACAGCATTAAAAAGCAAAGAGATTACTCTGCCAACAAAGGTCCATCTAGTCAAAGCTATGGTTTTTCCAGTATTCATGTATGGATGTGAAAGTTGGGCTATAAAGAAAGTTGAGCACTGAAGAACTGATGCTTTTGAACTGTGGTATTGGAGAAGACTCTTGAGAGTCCCTTGGACTGCAAGGAGATCAAACCAATCCATCCTAAAGGAAATTAGTCCTGAATATTCATTGGAAGGACTGATGCTGAAGCTGAAACCCCAGTACTTTGGCCACCTGATGCGAAGAACTGACTTATTGGGAAAGACCCTGATGCTGGGAAAGATTGAAGGCAGGAGGAGAAGGAGATGGCAAAGGATGAGATGGTTGGATGGAATTACCAACTCAATGGACATGAGTTTGAGTAAGCTCAGGGAGTTGGTGATGGACAGGGAATCCTGGCATGCTGTAGTCCATGGGGTCGCAAAGAGTCGGGTACAACTGAGTGACTGAACTGAACTAATATTCCTCTCTTTATCCTTTCCAAGTTGAATTTCAATTCTAAATGAGAATTTTTTTCTGATAAAAGTCTGAAAATACTGAAATGGCTTCAGAGTATGCATCAACTTGGGTCACATTCTTTAATTCCCACTCTTTTTAATTTTCAGAGTTCCCCATCCCCCTACTGCCTTGAGAGTCTATAATGAAGTTTGATAAAGGTTGAGTAATGCTTAGTGATTTATCAGTAACATTTATTGGAAGAGTCTTGGCCATGCTACCTCAGTCTTTGTGGGCCTAATGTTTCTGAACGTACATTAAATTTGGTATTCTTCTGTACATAAGTCTAGGTTCCCTTAACTTACCCAGTGTGTTTTCTCTCTTCACAGTCTTATCCTTCCACAGGTTTCAGTTATGATTTATATGCTGACGCCTTCAACTATATTTTTCCAGTCTAGTCCTGCATCTAGAACACAAAGTGTACATATCCAACTATACAACTGCTCTTGGATATCCCACAGATACCTAGACCTCATCATTTTCCCCCAAAAGCCTGCTGAAGTACAGGATATATTTCCTGAAAGTTCACTGCACAAAAGACATTCTGGTGTCTTAATATGTGCCAGGTCCTGGGATAAGTATTGTACTTTACATGCATCTTCTCATTAAATTCTGACAACCTTAAATGTAACCTTTACTTCCATGACTTTTTTAAGTTTTTCATCAACCAAGTAGATGGACAAAACTGATTTCAAGTAACACGGCATCTAAAAAAATGACTAGCAATAAAACTGAGTGCCAACATAAGTGGAAGGAAATGTAAAAAATACAATCACATCAAAAGATATCTTTTAGGCATCACTTTTTAAAATGTGGTTCTGATACCCCTAAGCTTCTGGAAACCCTTGTAAGAACCTGCAATATAAAAATTATTTTCATTATAATATTAATATTACTTGCTTTTTACACTGTGTTGACATACTTATAGGGCAAAAACAATGGGGTGAAAAATCTCTTATACTTTACTGCTGAGTCACTTCAGTCGTGTCTGACTCTGTGCGACCCCATAGACGGCAGCCCACCAGGATGCCCCGTCCCTGGGATTCTCCAGGCAAGAACACTGGAGTGCGTTGTCATTTCCTTCTCCAATGCGTGAAAGTGAAAAGTGAAAGTGAAGTCACTCAGTCATGTCTGACCCTCAGTGACCCCATGGACTGCAGCCTTCCGGGCTCCTCCGCAGTGACCGGGGTCGCTGAGGGTCGGACATGACTGAGCGACTTCACTTTCACTTTTCACTTTCCTGCATTGGAGAAGGAAATGGCAACCCACTCCAGTGTTCTTGCCTGGAGAATCTCAGGGACGGGGGAGCCTGGTGGGCTGCCATCTCTGGGGTCCCACAGAGTCGGACACGACTGAAGTGACTTAGCAGCAGCAGCAGCAAACTCTACTAATGGCGATCCTATTCTCACTGCCATACTCTAGCAGTTTTTTAATAATTCAATTTTCAGTAAAATAGTGAAAAGTATTAGTGTTATTAAGTTCAACCTTTAAGTTCATTGTACTTCTGAGAAAATATGATGGTTGTCTCGAGGAAAAGTACTTTGTGATCTTTTCAAGTTAGAGCTAAACTAACTGCTTTTCTTCACAGAACAAAACTATCGTTTATCAACCTTGGGTATTTGTCAGACATTTTCTCCAAAATGAGTTGAAGTTATCCTGTTACCTTAGAGAAAACAACTGACAGCTTTTGATACCAATGATAAAATAAGAGTGACAGTGAAAATTAGGATTTTGGTAAATTAAATCTCTCACTTTGAGTTTGACAGCTCTTCCCAACATGTTAAAACTTATGATATTATATATATATGCATATTAAAGTGAGTGTTTAATATATATTGCAACATACCATCTCTATATATAAATAATAAAATGCATCATCATTTGTAAGATCAGCAAAATTTAGTGAACTAGCAATATGTTTCAAATGATATATATGTGATTCTGCAAAATAAAGGTACAGTCAAAATACAGAACAGAGCAGTGGATGTATGAAAGTTCATAAAATAAGAATGTAAAAATTCATTGATATGCTTTAAGATTCCACACTGCAACTAACTTTTAAGAAATTACCACTTTTTGATTTCTGATATAGTGTCAGAGAAGAATAGCCACAACTATCTGCAAAGGCTATTAAATTACTCCTCCATTTTCAAATATGTATTTATATCAGGACAGATTTTCTGCATAAACTTTAATTAAAGCAATGCATCACAAGAGATGGAGATACAGATATGAGTATCTACCTTTCTTTTATTGATCTAAACACTAAGACGACTTGAAAAAGTGTAAAAATGTCACTGTTCTTACGAATTTTTAAATTTTGTTTAGTTTTAGCTTTCCATAAATATATTTTATTAGTATGTAATGAATTTATGATTGCTATTTTAAATGAATCAATAAGCAAATTTTTCATTGCTTAGTTTTGATGTCAAATATTAATAGAAATAATAACAATAGCTATAGCCCACATGAACAAAAGTTCCTTAGGACTCTTAATAACTTTTAAGATTGTAAAGGGATATTGAGGCCAAAAATATAAGAATCACTACCTTTAGACAGTAAACTCATGACAGCTGACCAATATAGCTGGCAGCAAGAAGTGGAGTGGCTCAGTCTGAACAATCGAAACCAAATTGAACAAAATAAAGGAAGCCTAAGGAGTACTGTTCAAAAGTCAAGGCCAGTGCTCACAATTCTGTAATGTCAGTATAAAAATATCTGATCCTCTCATCCTGCTGGTTATACCCCTTCAATCCCCTCAGGTGACAAAGAGCATCACTATGGCACCACTTCCAACCAGAGAGACCGCAAATATATAAACAACCTTCCACCTCTTTCAGGGAAGCCAAAGGATATGCCAGAGTTCAGGGCTCTGTTTACATGGGGAGAAGTCTCACTGTCTCTTGCTGGTAAAAGCACTGTGATTTTGCCAGTGCTGCCTGGAAGGCGGTGGAGTGGAAATCCCATGTGAAATAATATCAGAAGATTTCTTTTCCAAAGAAAAGCTTCTTTCCAAAGCTGCAGGACCAAGAATGGAGTGGGAAATGGGAAAAGCACAAATGGAGGCAGCCATCTGAGGGGGTAATATTCAGAGCTGCTGCTGCTGCTAAGTCGCTTCAGTCGTGTCCGACTCTGTGCGACCCCATAGACAGCAGCCCACCAGGCTTCCCCGTCCCTGGGATTCTCCAGGCAAGAACATTGGAGTGGGTTGCCATTTCCTTCTCCAATGCCTGACAGTCAAAAGTGAAAGTGAAGTCGCTTAGTCGTGTCCGACTCTGTGCGACCCCATGGACTGCTGCCTACCAGGCTCCTCCGTCCATGGGATTTTCTAGGCAAGAGTACAGGAGCGGGGTGCCATTGCCTTCTCCGAATATTCAGAGCACAGAGATATAAAATGTACCCTAAATTCAGTGATACTGTGTAGTGCTCTGTGTCATTAGATGATAACCATCTAAAATACATTTTTGAACATGCCACTTATAACAGTTACCAAAATGAGTAAAGGCAATCCCTTTATTTTTATTCTATTTTCATTGTGTTTGTGCTTAGTCGCTCAGTCGTGTCCAACTCTCTGCGGCCCCATGGACTGTACCCTGCCAGGCTCCTCTGTCCATAGGATTTTCCAGGCAAGAATACTGGAGTGGTTTGCCATTTCCTTCTTCAGAGGATCTTCCTGACCCAGGGATCGAACCCAGGTCTCCTGCACTGCAGGCAGATTCTTTACTATTTGAGCTACTAGGGAAGCCCACATTGTGTTTAGATGTACTATTTCTTGGCAAAATTTTAAAAAACGATAGCAGTCTCTCAAACCCAATTACTACTTCAGTTTCGTACATTTAAACACTAGCCATGATGTTTGAGTGAATCGGCCATAAACTTAAGAAAATAATACAGGTTTATTAAAGACCAAACCAATGTGTATTCTATTTGGCTGTCCTGTTTTTCAGTTCATGCATATCAACAGGTATGAGGTGAGTGTGAATTTATGGAAGCATAAGTCAAAACCTGGGATTTGTGTTGTAACTATGTGGACTAATAGACTTGCTAAAACCTGTATGTACAAAAACTGACAACTCTTTTCTTTCTAGGCACATCTAGTAGTCCCGGACATTTTGATGAATCCACTTTCAACTTTTTTCAAAGATATTGCCAGCTTATGAAAAATTGTACTTCCCCTGCAAGTGAGGGAAAAGTAGGACTGCTTTCTTTAGAATAATGGTAGGTAGCTCATTGTAATAACCCAGAAACATGAGATAGAAAAAAAGAAATATGATGAGATTATTTATCTGGTCATCTCCTGTTTTATACCCACATTCCTATAACAATATCCTTAGCAGCATATTCTCACCTGGGTATTAGTTTTCCCACAGGCCTTATTCTTCACCAGTACTTATGTTTTGCTTTAGAGTATTTTGCTTTTGATTTTATCACTCCCCTTCCATGCTTATTTTCTGTAGATACTAGCTTCCAAGGCTGTTTTGGTTATCTGACCATAAGTAGAATACTGTATTTTAGAATACAAAGAAACACAATTCTTATTGTTTTACAGCATGATTAAGAACAAAGAAACAAATTTCCAGATCATTTAAATGTATATACTTTCAAAGGTATTAGGTTCCCCTAGATAAAGCATTCTTATTTTTATTCATATTAATTTCTAAAATAGAGACTAAAACATCTCAAAAAGCTTTCCAAGAATGTTATCTTTTACACTCCACTTAAGCATTCATTGCCAGTGACAAAGCTCACAAAACTTATTGTATAAAAATAGAACGAGTGAATCAGATGTATGTATTAGAGCAATTATGTATTATTTAGCAATTTAGCCTACATTTGTGTTTTATTTTTCTTGCTTTAACTCACTTGCCTGGATCAAAAACAAGGAAATGTTCTAGAAATGTGAAAAGAGAGCATAGTGTTTGAATTGGTAGACTGTTATAATACTGCTCAAATGATTCCTGATAAGTAGCATTTACTTGCCTTCTACTTCTGGTTTGATTCTCCCCCAGTAATACTGGACATTAGCAAGACTTTCTTATTTTCTTTATAAAAACCTTCTTTACATTCATGCTTTATTAGGTCATGTCAGTTAGTCTCCTTAAGTTCTAAGACGTTTTTGTATTCAGTATCAAAACTTCACATATCACCAACACTTTCCCTTTCCTCAGCTGAAAAACCCAAGACAGGAGGATATGACATGTGATAACATGGAAACACGTGAGCTGCTGGCTACAGTTGGTTTCTGGAAGGGGCCCAGTTGTTTTCAAGGTATTAAAATGTTTTCTATCACTTGGTATCAATTATTAAGCATCCCCACATTCAATCCAGGTTTTCGGCTGGACTCAGAGAATAAAAATATGAATAATATGAATAAAACATAGAGCCTCTTATCTCAAGATGCTCAGCATCTAGTAAACAGAGACACACTGAAGATATAATTCAATATACGTTGTGAACATCATGTATTCACTCACACACTGGGACCCTGCCAAGCCAGGCACTGTGATGATCATGCTAGCAGGCAGGAACTCAGAGGAAAAGGTCTTGGCCCAAGAGGGTTGAGAGATGACTTCCTGGAAGAAATATCATTTTTGATGTTATACAGATGAAGACAGGGGCAAGGGCATTCTGGGTAAGTAAAGGGTATAGTCAAAAGAAGAGTAGTGAAATATCATGGACAATGCAGAAATCTATGCTAGCTGCTCTTTCTAGAACATTAAATGCTAGGGTTAGAGAAATGCTGACTTGGTGTTCTGTTAAGAAGAAAGAGTTGGGTCGGAAATGATCAAAAAGTACCCATCTTCTCAAGAGCCCCTTGACTAGAAGAGAGGAAAGACTGATGGCACTCTCTCAGCAAAGCATTACAAACTACTCAGGCTAACTTATAAATACTGTGTAGAATTTGGGTAAGCGCTTCCTATCCTGTGGTACAGACAGAAAAAGTGCCATGGAAATAAACAGGAAGGTTAGCTTGACCAAAAAATTGAATTTTTCAGACATACAGCATGTATATTCATACATACATACAAACACATACATTAGCGTAGCATAGCAATTTATTTGTATTAGCTGAAAAACATTTACTTAATAAGTAATGTACCTAAAGCCACTACCCAGGTCATGATTACCCTGAAATTGAGTGAAAACAATTTAATCAGCTTAAACCAAATCTCCACTCACTTTAGTTCCTATCCACTTCCTAGCTCCTACAACTTCTAAGATCAGAGATCATCTTACTATATGCTTCCATGGGGATGGTAAAGAGAAGACAGAGATGTATTATCTTTATATCACCTAGGTTATCCTATCCCTTCCTACCTGTCCTTCAAGGGACTGTCTAGAGAAAAATCTGTTCTGTGATGTGAACTGCATACAAACTATTCACTGTTGACCACATCCGCTGGGTAAGACTTGCCGATCCCAAGGAATGTACAGATGCAGGTTCCAAAACACAAGCTGACTGATCATTCTGGCTGTCTAAATTGGGAACTAATTAAATGTTTTAACTGGAAGTCTCTCCTCACTTCAGCAGAACAGAGTCATTTTGAAGCAAACATTTCAATGAAACACTTCTTTGGGAGAATCCAGTTCAATACAAGAAACAACTGCTTCTGGTTGGCAGCACAGTCTATTCCTACTTGATCCCTCCTCCTCTCTCCAATGCATACACACAGGCCAAAGGCTACACTTATGCAAGAAATATAACTGCACAGAAAAGATAACATTATATCTCATAGACGTCAAAGTCATCAGACAGTTTGTTCTTACCTAGGATTTCAATCCAGTCCACTGGGGCTGATAAGAGGTATAAATCATGTGCATAAAGGAGTTTTCAGAATAGCACTTAAACATGTTGGGGATTGTTTAAATGTAGTGAGAGTGGGAGGTTAAGTTATTCATTTCCATTAGCAATTAGATGTTGGTTGAAGCATTTCTCCTGCTTGGCAATCCCTGACAGAGCTTTAATGTCCCAAGGCAGCAGGACTCTAATTCTCCCCCAGTAAGGAGTCTCTATGAACTCTGCAGACCAAGCTTCTGTAGAGGGGCAGCTAGAATTAGATTAACCTATGTGGATCACCGGAGAAGGCAATGGCAACCCACTCGAGTACTCTTGCCTGGAAAATCCCATGGAAGGAGGAGCCTGGTAGGCTGCAGTCCATGGGGTCGTTAAGAGTCGGACACGACTGAGCGACTTCACTTTCACTTTTCATTTTTCACTTTCATGCACTGGAGAAGGAAATGGCAACCCATTTCAGTGTTCTTGCCTGGAGAATCCCAGGGATGGGGGAGCCTGGTGGGCTGCTGTCTATGGGGTCACACAGACTTGGACACGACTGAAGCGACTTAGCAGCAGCAGCAGTAGCAGCATGTGGATCACAGTGCTTCCCAGGTGGCGCTAGTGGTAAAGATCCTGCCAATGCAGGAGACTTAAGAGATGTGAGTTCAATCCTTGGGTCAGGAAGATCCCCTGTAGGAGGGCAAGGCAACCCACTCTAGTATTCTGCCTCGAGAATCCCATGGACAGAGGAGCCTGGCAGACTACAGTCCATAGGGTCACAAAGAGTTGGACCCGACTGAAGCAACTTAGAATACGTGGATCAAGAAGGGAGTCCAAACAGAAAACCCTGAAGGGCCAGAAAGAGGAAGTTGCTAAGTGTCTTAAGTAAGAAGTTTCCTCTTGAAAAAGTAACCCAAGATACTTTAGAAAATCAAGAGCCTTTAACACAAGAAAGTCTCATGTATTACTACTGGATATCATCACTCAATTGTTCTGGATGTAAAAATTAGTGTCAAACATGAAAACGACCCTAGCAAATACACAAATAAAACTTCAAGTTGTTTAGCAGCCACTTTTGCACAGGAATTGTCTAGTTTGGAGATTGCCATTAATGCTGAGTGGCCTGAATACTTAATATGAGTCAGAAAATATGCAAAGTGATGGTGCACAGTTATGAAAAAGACACATGAAATACAGCAGACAAATAAAAGAATAACTGATATAGTCAGGTAAGTTCCAAGACAGAGACAAGCACAAAGTAGCATATAAGCCATCCTAAGGATAGTGGTTACAGAAAACCAAGAAAAAAATTAGACAATAGAAATAGATCATCCAGATAAAACAGGAGTTTATATGAAAATATAAAGGGCCAAGAATAGCCAGAATATTCTGGGAAAAAAACACTGGAAGATTTTTATCAGATACTATGGCATATAATAAAGTAATAAAGTGTAATGATAGATAAATAAAGCAATGAAATAGACCACAGGGCCCAGGAATAAACACACATATATGTCACTATGCTTTTGATAAAGGTGGCACTGCCAAGCTGAAGGCAATGTAACATCTCAATAAATGGTGCTGGATCATTTGGATATACATATGGATAAAGAAAATAAATTTTGACCCCTACCTCACATCACACACAAAGATCAATTTTAGGTATATTGTAGAGCTAAATATGAAAGGTAAAATACTAAGTCTTTCAGAAAAAAAAACATTAAAAAGTATCTTCATGATTTTGGACAGGCAAAGATTTCTTAAGTAGGACTCATAAGGCACTAGTTTTAAACAGTTGCTAAATTGACTTTCATTAAAATTAGAAGTTTTTGTTCATCAAAAGACTATGAAGAGAACGCAAAGGCAAATATATGTGTATCTGCATCTATATAAATGTCTATCTAGCTATCTATGCCACAAAAAAATCTGTGACCTGTGATTTCACCACTAGGTTTCTATTTTCTCAACAGAAATGCATAATGTTATCCCCCAAATAAATGTTCAGAGCATCATTATTTGTAATAACCACAGATAGATACTGTGCAGAATACTCACAAACACTAGAATGGATAAGTAAAGTGAGAGAGATACATTCACATAACGGAATGCTTTTCTAGTAGTCATGTATGGATGTGAGAGCTGGAGCATAATGAAGGCTGAGCATCGAAGAACTGATGCTTCCAAACTGTGGTGCTGGAGAAGACTGTCGAGAGTTCCTTAGACAGCAGTGAGATCAAACTAGTCAATCCTAAAAGAAATCAACACTGAATATTCACTGGAAGGACTAAGGCTGAAGCTGAAGCTCCAAAACTTTGGACACCTTTGGCCACCAAGAGTCAACTCATTGGAAAAGACACTGATGCTTGGAAAGATTGAGGTCGGGGAGATGAGATGGTTGGATGGCATCACCGACTCAATGGACATGAGTTTGAGCAAACTTCAGGAGATAGTAAAGGACATGGAAGGTTGGCGTGCTGCAGTTCATGGGGTTGCAAAGAGTCAGACATAGTTTAGTGACTGAGCAACAGTGAACAAATGGAATACTGCACAGTGATGAGAAGGAGTGTTCCATAACTACATGCAAACTTACCGATGAATTTCATAAACAAGAACATTCCACATGATGTCATTTTCACAAGATATAAAAGTAGGAAAAAACTAATACACGTTGCTAGTGATCATAATAGTAATTACCTGTGGTGGTAAGTACTGACTAGAAGGTGGCAAAAAGTGGAACTCTTATGGGTGCTGATGATATTCTGCTTTTTATTCTAGTAGGGGTTATATTTATCTATTCAGTTGATGAAAATTACTTTTTTGTACACAAGTGCACCATTCTATATATTCTGTATATTTGATTCACCATAAAGGCTAAAATGAGTCAGACAGGTAACATAAATAAGAGAATTGGGTTTGGTTTAAGTAAAGGATGTTTTGGTCTTAATATCATCTTAAATTGTCTTCTTTTGACATACATACTTGCATATTACACACCTGAGAATATTCTTTACTTTTAAAGCTATGGTACATATACACAATGGAGTATTACTCAGCCATTAAAAAGAATACATTTGAATCAGTTCTAATGAGGTGGATGAAACTGGAGCCTATTATACAGAGTGAAGTAAGCCAGAAGGAAAAACACCAATACAGTATACTAACGCATATATATGGAATTTAGAAAGATGGTAACGATAACCCTGTATACGAGACAGCAAAAGAGACACTGACGTATAGAACAGTCTTATGGACTCTGTGGGAGAGGGAGAGGGTGGGAAGATTTGGGAGAATGGCATTGAAACATGTAAAACATCATGTATGAAACGAGATGCCAGTCCAGGTTCAATGCACGATACTGGATGCTTGGGTCTGGTGCACTGGGACGACCCAGAGGGATGGTGTGGGGAGGGAGGAGGGAGGGGGGTTCAGGATGGGGAACACATGTATACCCGTGGTGGATTCATTTTGATGTTTGGCAGAACTAATACAATTATGTAAAGTTTGAGAATAGAATAAAATTAATTAAAAAAAAAAATTTGAATGTGCTGTTGGTGTACCCAACAGCATTGCCTAATCAAAGTAGTATAATGTTAAGTCAGACATGGAATTACTGTATAACTCCGTGTTTATAAAGCGCGAAAACAGGCAAAACTAATCTATGGTATTGAAATCAATTGGGAGATAATTTTTAGGATGCTGTTAATGTTTTATTGATTGACTGGTAATCACATGTGTTTATTTTGTGATAACTCATTAAGCTATACACTTAGGGTTTGTGCACTTTTTAGCATACTAAAAGTGTATACATCCATAGATTTCATACATTCATAGAAATTATATTAAAACACAAAAATGTAGAATATATCCTGTAAGAGAGTTGATAAAGGATATAATATCACTAGTTAGAACTGAGGGGGAAAAAAGTATGAAACTGGCAGAAAATAAAGGAAAAAGATCTGACCCACCAGAAAGAATACTGCTGCTCTCATACACCGTGTCTGTCAAGCATCATCCACTGATACTCAACCAAGTAGATGATGATAAAATTTGGTCCCACTGGGGCTTCCCAGATGGCACTAGTGGTAAACAATTCACTTGCCAACAAAGAAGACACAGGTTTGATCCTTGGGTTGGGAAGATCCCCTGAAGAAGGGCGTGGCAACCCATTCCTGTTTTTTTTTTGTCTGGAGAATCCCATGGACAGAGGAGACTGGTGGGATACAGTTCATGGGGTCGCACAGAGTCAGACACAACTGAAGCAACTTAGCACACACCATGAAAGTGAAAGTGAAGTCACTCAGTTGTGTCCGACTCTTTGCAACCCCATGAACTGTAGCCTACCAGGACCCTCCGTCCATGGGATTTTCCAGGCAAGAGTACTGCAGTGGGTTGCCTTTCCTTCTCCAGGGGATCTTCCCGACCCAGGGATCGAACCCGGGTCTCCTGCATTGCAGGCAGACGCTTTACCGTCTGAGCCTCCAGGAAAGTCAGCACACACCATAGTTGCAGAATATCAGCACAGCGCATTTTTCTGAAGGAAATTTCTGAGCCTCAATGAACCGTCTTTGGGAAAGGTGCACAGGATAACCTCAAACTTTTACTTGTAGGATTTTTCCCAATTATTTGCAGTCTGTTTTGAAACACTAAGAAAACAGTTTGTACCCTAAGGATTTTGCTTTCAAGCTAACTTTCCATCTTCAGAATTAACTATATATATATACACCAAAGTTACCAAAACACACTAGACATTTTGGCATACAACTGCAGTGTAGAATTCCAAAGTATTACATATTTCTGCCTGGTTTGGCTAATTTTTATCCTTTTTTCCCCCTATATGATTGTTTTTTCCCTTGTTATTTGTTTGCTGTTAACCTTTGAGGGGCTCGGGTAACTTGCCTCCAAATAGGCATCTCCAGCATGGATTGTGACTTTTGAGTTCAGTATATGCTGCTCCTATTCTTCAGTAGTCCCCAGTGTGGCTGAATCTTTTGGAACCATGCTTCATATAATTACAAATAACTTTGACACTTTACCTGCTTGTGTGTGGTCTCCTTCAAAATGTTACAGCTGCTTAGCGTTATCACCAGCTAAAATCCTTATATTTTCACCCTAGAAGTCAGGGCAAAGATACGGTCAGGGACAATGCACTCTTTGCAGCCCCAGGTGAAGAGTGGAGATTCCTTTATGTAATTTTTTAAAAAAATATTTATCTGGCTGTGCCAGGTTTTAGTTGTGGCATGTGGGATCTAGTTCCCTGAACAGGGATCGAACCTGGGCCCCCTGCATTAGAAGCATGGAGTCTTAGCCACTGGGCCACCAGGGAAGTCCCTGTAATTATTTTTTTTAATGTATCAATTATAAGTCCTTTTGATAAAGCCATTGCCTTAAGCCTTCCTTGAAGTGGGATAAATCAAGCAGTTGCACAGTTCCCTGCTGTGGACAAGGTTCTTGGGCCACTGGTTGTCAGTTTCTGACTATCCTTTCCTGGAAGAAGGGAGCCCAAGTAGGGGCCAGAACCAGAATATCAGGAAGCATGAGTCATGTCCTGGAGGGGGGCCAGAGGCTGAAGCTGGGGTGGCACATGTGAAAAACGTCATTGACCCAAGTGACAAGATGAAGCTGAGATAGGGAGATCTATCATGAAACAGGGAACCTGGAAATGAAGAAGAGGGACACAGACAAACGGAACATGATCTCAATTGTTAATAAACTTGTTGTGAGTTAGGATCACGGAGACTTAGGAAAACACTGACATAAAGTTCTCATCAAGACACACCAAATGAGAATCTTCCGAACAGGACCCAAGCATCTCTCTCTTCTTTGTAGCCCCCCACATATTTCTGGTTTCTGATGGCTGTGGAGCTGCATAGGAAACCACTGCTCTGGAGAAATTTGGAAAGAGAAACGGGGTTTTCTCTAGCTTTCTACAAAACTCCGGCATAGACTCACTCAGGGATACTAGAGTTGTTTAAAGGGGCCAAAGTGAGGTGAAACAGTGGGTTAGTAATTCAGGAAAGGGCCATCAAGGGAGAGTATTTGCTTCACAAATAAGAGGGGAAGCTAGCTTAGTGTCAACCTCCTGTCATGGGAATGAATTGAGAATGTTGCTTGTCTTTTTAAAAACGATGGGAACCTTCTTAGCACAGTTTTTCTTTCCAATGGAAAAGATGCTTCGGATGAAACATTTAAGAAGCAAAAGGGAATGACAATACACATTCTGACCATTAGCTGAATACTTGGTTCTCTTTGGTTACTGTCACAGAGGGTAGTACTTGCATTTTCAAGCTCAGAAGGAGGAGAATGAACTAGTGTCAGGGGCGGCTGGACTTGGATTGACCTCTGTGGATGTACCAAGGAAGTCCCGTGGGGAATTCTGAAGACCAAAAAAGGTGTAAGTTACTAAGTCTCTTATTCGGGAGCAGAATAAAGCATTAAGACCTGGTTACCTAGCAATGTGTGCTCGGTAAATCTCAAACATTTCTTGGGTTGACAATGCAACACAAAGTACCTGAACCAGAATACTGGGCTTGTTCAAAGAGTGTGCTGCGTGTCCTTGGCTCTCCCTCCTCCAAGGCTGGCATTGTGTCTGTACTATTGTCTGCTTCACACTAACCAGAACTGAGGGATCTGAGGTAAGCCATTGACCGAACTGTTTCCTCAGCTCCTGAGGAATGTTTACTGAGGTGTGGTGTTTTTTCAAAGCCTTTAATAAGAAGTACGCCATGTCCTCCGTACCTCTATTTTGCTGAATATGTGGACAGGACACACTGTTTCTGCTTCTTTGCCAGCATTCCAAAACATTCTTGTCGCTGTGAATTCCATGGCACCCTCTGAGAGGGGACAGTGTGACCAAGGCTCTATGCTGCAATATTGTGTACAGGCTTTCCACATAATAGAAGTTTGACTCTATAGACATTTGAAAACATCAAAGTTATAAAACTGAAATCTTGTAAAAGGTAATGTGGTTGAGAATAAGAGTACAATTTTTGTTGGCCTTCAAGACTCTAGGAAAGAGCAAAAAAAAAAGTTTTATTTAATACCCTCTTCGTGACATTTTGAGCCATCCTGAAACTCATTAAAATAATTTAGTCAGGCCACAGAACACTGAATCTGAAAGCAAGCTTTAGGTTTAATGATATAAATGTGTGTTTTCCTGATGCAAGTACTGAAACTTGCCTGATTTTACTACTGAGCATCACCCTCTTTGACACAGAAAACGTTCTCTCCTTGCAAAACAACATCTGGTGATCTGCTTCCCTTTATTTTCCACTGAATAAAACAATATGGAAGTACATTTCACTGGGATGACAACAAGTAGAACATGAGACACAGCAGAGAAGAAAAAGCACTTCATTTTAGTCTCTGTAAGTTGAAAGATGGAGGTTTACAAAGAATTCACAGGCAGTTTCTCAATGAACTTAAGAACAGTTTGCAGATTCTACTAAAATGCTCACCAACCTTGAAGGCGATGAGAAATTCTAAACTCCAAACTGAGGATGCCCAATGTTTTAAAAAGGACTAGTTTGCATGGGATTTTGGATTTCTTTTCAGAGCATCCCCCAGTTACATTCATGCATCATTTTCCAAAATAGGGCAGCATGGTGCATGATGATTTAGATGTTAGTAAGGATTATTGTCTGGAGAAACATGTAGGGAAAGCTTGTATACACACAGTGTCTGTAGGAGCTACTACAGTCAGTGGTTTGGAGGTATCATCATCCAGACATCATCTAGTATCTTTTAAGAAAAAAAAAGGCAGAACCTTAATTTCTGAAAGGAACAATCCAATAGGTATTCTGGACAACACTGTTTCAGAGAATGGGCACTTATAGCAAATTACAGAAACTGTCTTAAAAGTTCAGTAACTTTAGATCTTAAATATCAAATATGAAATCAAAGAGAATCATCTGTAAAGAAAATTACTTGAATTTCTCAAAAATTAGAGAATTAGCAGATATAGAAAAATTCAAGAAGTTATTGTATTGTAAAATAAAACAAACACATATTTATTAAAAAGGCAAAACATTCTAAATGGGCCTAGGAGAAAAAACATTCTAAATGGGTCTCTTTTCTTTTTAGAAAAGAGTTTTAAAATATACTCTATTAAATTAGCATCATCAAGGACACTTCATCCATTAGTCATTAGAGCCCAGTGCCAATGGACTGTAAGATTTTTAAAGTCTACAAAAATAATTGAAACCTGGGGAAAAAAAAGTATTGACTCCAAACTACAGAATGAAAGCTGAAAAATGGAAATTAATAAATACTTAATTAAATGTCTATAAAAAATAACATTACATCAACTAGTCAACTTTAACTCTACTCTTATAATTGCAGTATAAATTATATTTACTGTGGGATATGGTTGGATTTTAATTTGTTTGATATATTATACACACAAGGCAGCCAAAAGTAAGACTACCAGGCCCTCAAAACAGCTCTGAATAACATCAACATGATCAAAATGGTAATCTGTTTTCCTAAAGGCATTGAAAGTTAAACAAGGGAAAATGGGAGAAATAGGAATGGCAGTGTTAAGTACCAAAACAGTGGGCCTGGGAATCATGCCACCCTCCCAAGAACAAGCAATGCTGACTAAAATCCTCACCTCCATTCTTACTAATTAAGGCTCTGCCTCATAGTAGGATTTTTGTTGTTGCTGTTGTTTTCTCGGTGATGGAGGGAGCTGTTTTTAAAGTTCTCCTTGGAAAAAGTAAACAGGCCACTTATACCTCATTGTGTACTCAGAGAAGTTAAACAACCTACTAGATGCTGTTCCCTGGGGGCTGATATCTAATGAGAATGCTGGTGGGGGAGGGGTGGGGATGAATTTTAAAGGTGAAGGGAGACTGGGTCCTAAGCATGGCAGGTCTGGCTGAGATGTACGATTAGTGATGTCTGGGATATACTGATAACACACTCGGTGGGGCAATTAAGTTTGATACTAATCCTGGATTTTGATATCCTCACCTGCTCTTTCTCACTGAAGAAAAATGATCCACTTTTTAGCATCCTTTAACCAACCAACAAATACAGTAACACATCAGTGGATACTCTAGCAATATAATCTACATTCAGTGGACATAATGGAGAAAAACCAAGTGAAAGTTAAAGTCGCTCAGTCGTGTCCAACTCATTGGGACCCCATGGACTGTCCATGGAGAAAACCAAAGTAACTTTTCTTAAAAAATGCTTCTTTAAAGCCTTTGTGAAATCTCTTTCTTTCTCTCCCTCTCTCCCCAAACCCCCAACATAAACACACACACACACACACAGATATTATGTCAAAAATGATGTACTGTTCATTGTCCCATCAAGAGCTATAAATCTAACCTGGGAAAACTAGGATTGGGTTTCAGAGGCAATTTGAATTTAGTTTTCATTTTGCGTGTTTAAAAGGCTGATTACTTAGGCAAACTCTTTCCTATTACCCTAAAGTTTTTCGAAGTAGCTCTTTAATTAAACTTTACTTTAAAAAAAAAAAAAATCATAAAAACCAAGAAAACTCTCAAACAACTGGTCCCTGTTATTTCTCTTAGATGAATGAAGCCATATCATTTTCACTGATAGAATATAGAAAAAATAGCTTTCTTTGCACATGGTTTTTGAAATTGTACTTAATTTTAAATGAAATGAGTACCTATCTGTTATAAACTATTAAAATAGTACAGAAAGGAAAAGAAAAAGGAAGTTTCCCTGTCTCCATTTCCTTATCCTTTCTTATCCCAACCCCTGGATGTACACACTCATTTCCTTTGTTCCATACATTTATTCTCCATTGTAAAGGTGACACAACAGATATCTGCTTCTGCTAAAACGGCAATATAGCCAGATCCTGAATAAATCAGAACAATTTTCTCTTATGCCCTACAATTTTCCCCTGAGTTGGGTTTTCTCAGGATGTTGAGGTACATCCTTTAGTAGGTGGTATTTTTCTGTATATAATGTAACCGTCTCTTTTGCCTTTGCAGTTGGGAGTCTACCCCACATGAAGACTCAGATCTGTACAAAAGACATGTACAAGATTAATGCAGCATTGCTTGAAACACTGAAAAATTTTTCCATCAATAGAGACAAGGTCCCTAAGCAGTCATTAAAAGGGTAAGATAAACTTGTATGTGCTGTCATAGAAATATATTTTATATTGTGACAAATACAAACACAAAACCCCATTAAGTACCAAAAGCAAATGACTGTGTATAGTGATTATACACATACACGAAACACAGACACATACATGCAAAATGAACCTATTTTATTACTGTTATTCCCAAACTTTGGTATGCATTTACTTACACACACACACACATATGCCATATAAATATAACATATCCTATTAAATGAATGCCAGGGAATGATGTAAAGGTGCCTAATCTTAATGCTCAATAACCTCAGATATGTAGATGATACTGCCTTTATAGCAGAAAGTGAAGAGGAACTAAAGAGCCACTTGAGGAAAGTGAAAGAGGAGAGTGAAAAAGTTGCCTTAAAACTCAGCATTCAGAAAACAAAGATCATGGCATCCGGTCCCATCACTTCATGGGAAATAGATGGGGAAACAGTGGAAACAGTGACAGACCTTATTTTCTTGGGCTCCAAAATCACTGTGGATGATGACTTCAGCCATGAAATTAAAAAACGCTTGCTCCTTGGAAGAAAAGCTATGACCAACTTAGACAGTATTTTAAAAAGCAGAGACATTACTTTTCTGACAAAGGTCCATCTAGTCAAAGTTATGGTTTTTCCAATAGTCATGTATAGATGTGAGAGTTAGACCATAAAGAAAGCTGAGTACCGAAGAATTGATGCTTTTGAACTGTGGTGTTGGAGAAGACTCTTGAGAGTCCCTTGGACTGCAAGGAGATCAAACCAGTCAATCCTAAAGGAAATTAACCCTGAATATTCATTGGAAAGACAGAAGCTAAAGCTCCAATACTTTGGCCACCTGATGCGAAGAGCCAACTCATTAGAAAAGACCCTGATGCTAGGAAAAATTGAAAGTAGGAGGAGAAGGGGATGATGGAAGACGAGATGATTGGTCAGGATCACCACCTTTATGGACATGAGTTTGCACAAGCTCCTGGAGATGGTGATGGACAAGGAAGTCTGGCCTGCTGCAGTCCATGGGGTCGCAAAGAGTTGGACACGACTGAGCAACTGAACAACAACAATCGTAAAGCTAGAAACGGTTGTTTTATATACATTTCTCCTTTTAATGAACCTAAAAGAATGGCTCTGTTTTATCCTGTGCAAGTCATGTGGGCAGGGATTTCTGCCCCTTTTATTCACTGCTAATCTCTGTACTTGGAAGATGATGAGCTCTTGACAAAAATGCATTTAGTGAAGGAACAATTCTTCCTGTTCCATTTTGGGAAAACTACATACAATAAATGATTGATTGATTAGTCTGAAAGAAAAAAGGGGAAAGAAACAGGAAAATAGAACTCTATTTATTTAAAAAAATCTATAAAAAGAAATAGGTGGTCAGAGTGGTGAAGAGAAGGGGGGCCATCCTCCAGGGAGAAGACTAGGAAGGGAAACCCAAGGGGGGGAGACTATTTAGGAGAGGAAAGCAGAGAGCTGACCTGTACCACCTCTTCTCATAGGGGAGACTCAAACTTAATGGGTTCAATGTTCACACTTTTCCAAATATAAGAATATTATGAAAAGGATGCAGCAATGTATTGGTGAAAAAATTCAGAAAGACATTGGCACTACAGAACAATTTCAATACTGGGAGGGGGTGAAAAGTGTCCCAAGGAACAATGGTTTATATTTGCTTGAATATGGCATTTGGTTCTAACCCAAATCATACATTCTCTTTCCTCTTGTGATACTAGATGACTTTCTCCAGTTTTTGAATGAGGAACTCATACTTACCATTGAAGGAGTTAAAGCCTAAGTTGGTTTAATTTAAAATATATTTAAAGGGACAGACACTGTTAGGAATGAAACTCACCATAATGCATTTCTATTTTCTATGATAGTTATTGATTTAAAGTTTAATCTGTTATTTATAAATAGATTGGATTGTTTATCCTTTATGAAGCCCTTAGTTCCTTGTAGATCACTCTCTCCCATGACTAATTAAACTTACTAATACAGTAGAAATCTGTACATGTGTGATCTCTTAGATCTCCTTAGGTTACCTATTTCACAATTATTTACCTTAATTTTTAAAAAATCATGAATTTTATTCCTCATAAGATCAAAGGTACAAGGCTTATGCAATCAAATATTCTCACAAAGATAAATCGTCTTGAAGAATAAGAGCTTATGCTTTGTAAAGGTAGATACATTCAAGTTATATTTAGCTATTTAGACATATAAAAACTAAAGAAGTAATATATTAGACTTGAAAATGCGAGTCTCTATGACTCATCTAACTATATGTTCCATTTCCCCAGGACAGTTTCTCCTTACTCCTGTTGTCTTAGTGTAAGTGTTAATAGGGTATTTGAATCTATCTATGTTTGAAAATGTTATGTGGTTACCCTATATTACAGAAAAAAATGGTTGACCTTATATCAAATTCGTCTTTATTCTCTTCTACTTCATATCATATATTTCTTTTCAGATACCAAAATTACAGGATATTGATTGGATAATGATTGAAAGAATAATGATATCTGAACTTCCCCAGGATTTGGAGGAACACACAATTTAAGCTGAACTAAAACAGGGTCCCAATCATGGCATGGCAAAAATTCAGAACTATTTTAGGTTGTGCTTTTGTAGAAAGAGAGTTACTTGCTATTTGGATTCCTTATTGAAATGATATAGTCTGTGCTTCTCCATGCCTCTCCTCCTCCCAGCTCCCCAGTTCACTTGATTGGGATAAACAGCATTATAACAAGGAAACTCCTGGTCTACCCCCCTGCAAATCACAACAGATAAACTAAAATTCCAATGCAGTGAAGTAATTGGGGCTTGTTGTTGAGATAGCATTTAACCTGCACAATAAAATTAATTCAATACTCTGATAAATTTGGAGTCTAAACAACTTTAGTCCTATGCAGCTTTCTGAGCTTTCTTATCACTTTGCCATTACTTATTCTGTCATTAAATGAGCTCACTTCTCTACTATTCTTAAGAAGCCATTGACATTCCAGGATTTGTTTTTCTACTTCATAATCACTTTCCAACTCCAATTTTTTATTTGGATACTAAGTTAACTGACTGACATGCTTAAATTAAGTTGGAGGCATGTGTATTAAAGGCAAGAAAGCCGTTAATGAAATTGGAACGCACCATAAAAGGTGGCTCTGTGTTTTTAAGAAATGGTAGTAGTGGCAGGGGTTGTTATGCTTTTTGTCTTGCTCTAAGCTACTGTCTGGAGAAGGCAATGGCAGCCCACTCCAGTACTCTTGCCTGGCAAATCCCATGGACAGAGGAGCCTGCTAGGCTGCAGTCCATGGGGTCACTAGGAGTCGGACACGACTGAGTGACTTCACTTTCACTTTTCACTTTCATGCACTGGAGAAGGAAATGGCAAACCACTCCAGTGTTCTTGCCTGGAGAATCCCAGGGACAGGGGAGCCTGGTGGGCTGCCGTCTATGAGGTCGCACAGAGTCGGACACGACTGAAGCGACTTAGCAGCAGCAGCAGCGAGCTACTGTTGGAGCTCAGGGGTGATATGGTGTTTTAGAAAGCAACTTCTTCCTTTTCATAAACATTCAGGAAGCAGTTGACATTCTGTACAAACATTTAAAACTAAACATTCTTTTGAGTTAAAATGACATTATTGTATTAATATCCTTTAGAATGTTTATTTTGGGATTTTAAATTCCAAATCATAAGTAGTTTAAAAATCATTGACTCCTACTTTATTTCCCTTTCCAAATATGTTCTGCATTTTATTTAATTTCTAAGTGTCTTCACATATAATTCTAACTTCAAATAGACTTAAGCCTTCCCCTGCCCATGTTTTCATTGGCTATTGGGAGTATCTTGTCAATGCAGTCTTGGTAGGGTCATGTTAGATACTTGTACTTCTACAGCAAGCCTGGCTGTTGGTCATCTATGTCTGAGCTTTTCCTCGTGTATCTCTTTGCCTCTGGCCTCTTTCCTAGACTTATGCCAACTTCCAGGTTTAACATGTGATGGCCTTTTTTTTAAATTAAAGAATAATTGCTTTACAGAATTTTGTTGTCTTCTGTCAAATCTCAACATGAATCAGACATCAGATCAGATCAGATCAGTTGCTCAGTCGTGTCCGACTCTTTGCGACCCCATGAATCACAGCACGCCAGGCCTCCCTGTCCATCACCAACTCCCGGAATTCACTGAGACTCACGTCCATTGAGTCAGTGATGCCATCCAGCCATCTCATCCTCCGTCGTCCTCTTCTCCTCCTGCCCCCAATCCCTCCCAGCATCAGGGTTTTTTCCAATGAGTCAACTCTTCACATGAGGTGGCCAAAGTACTGGAGTTACAACTTTAGCATCATTCCTTCCAAAGAAATCCCAGGGCTGATCTCCTTCGGAATGGACTGGTTGGATCTCCTTGCAGTCCAAGGGACTCTCAAGAGTCTTCTCCAACACCACAGTTCAAAAGCATCAATTCTTCGGCACTCAGCCTTCTTCACAGTCCAACTTTAACATCCATACATGACCACAGGAAAAACCATAGCCTTGACTAGACGAACCTTTGTTGGCAAAGTAATGTCTCTGCTTTTGAATATGCTATCTAGGTTGGTCATAACTTTCCTTCCAAGGAGTAAGCGTCTTTTAATTTCATGGCTACAGTCGCCATCTGTAGTGATTTTGGAGCCCAGAAAAATAAAGTCTGACACTGTTTACACTGTTTCCCCATCTATTTCCCATGAAGTGGTGGGACCGGATGCCATGACCTTCGTTTTCTGAATGTTGAGCTTTAAGCCAACTTTTTCACTCTCCACTTTCACTTTCATCAAGAGGCTTTTTAGTTCCTCTTCACTTTCTGCCATAAGGGTGGTGTCATCTGCATATCTGAGGTTATTCATATTTCTCCCAGCAATCTTGATTCCAGCTTGTGTTTCTTTCAGTCCAGTGTTTCTCATGATGTACTCTGCATAGAAGTTAAATAAACAGGGTGACAATATACAGCCTTGACGAACTCCTTTTCCTATTTGGAGCCAGTCTGTTGTTCCATGTCCAGTTCTAACTGTTGCTTCCTGATCTGCATACAAATTTCTCAAGAGGCAGATCAGGTGGTCTGGTAGTCCCATCTCTTTCAGAATTTTCCACAGTTTATTGTGATCCACACAGTCAAAGGCTTTGGCATAGTCAATAAAGCAGAAATAGATGTTTTTCTGGAACTCTCTTGCTTGTTCCATGATCCAGTGGATGCTGGATCTCTGGTTCCTCTGCCTTTTCTAAAACCAGCTTGAACATCAGGAAGTTCATGGTTCACATATTGCTGAAGTCTGGCTTGGAGAATTTTGAGCATTACTTTACTAGTGTGTAAGATGAGTGCAATTGTGCGGTAGTTTGAGCATTCTTTGGCATTGCCTTTCTTTGGGATTGGAATGAAAAGTGACCTTTTCCAGTCCTGTGGCCACTGCTGAGTTTTCCACATTTGCTGGCATATTGAGTGCAGCACTTTCATAGCATCATCTTTCAGAATTTGCAATAGTACAACTGGAATTCCATCACCTCCACTAGCTTTGTTCGTAGTGATGCTTTCTAAGGCCCACTTGACTTCACATTCCAGGATGTCTGGCTCTAGGTCAGTGATTGCACCATCATGATTATCTGGGTCGTGAAGATCTTTTTTGTACAGTTCTTCTGTGTATTCTTGCCATCTCTTCTTAATATCTTCTGCTTCTGTTAGGTCCATTCCATTTCTGTCTTTTATCGAGCTCATCTTTGCATGAAATGTTCCTTTGGTATTTCTGATTTTCTTGAAGAGATCCCTAGTCTTTCCCATTCTGTTGTTTTCCTCTATTTCTTTGCATTGATCGCTGAAGAAGGCTTTCTTATATCTTCTTGCTATTCTTTGGAACTCTGCATTCAGATGTTTATATCTTTCCTTTTCTCCTTTGCTTTTCGCTTCTCTTCTTTTCACAGCTATTTGTAAGGCCTCCCCAGACAGCCATTTTGCTTTTTTGCATTTCTTTTCTATGGGGATGGTCTTGATCCCTGTGTCCTGTACAATGTCACGAATCTCATTCCATAGTTCATCAGGCACTCTATCTATCAGATCTAGGCCCTTAAATCTATTTCTCACTTCCACTGTATAATCATAAGGGATTTGATTTAGGTCATACCTGAATGGTTTAGTGGTTTTCCCTACGTTCTTCAATTTAAGTCTGAATTTGGCAATAAGGAGTTCATGGTCTGAGCCACAGTCAGCTCTTTGTCTTGTTTTTGCTGACTGTATAGAGCTTCTCCATCTTTGGCTGCAAAGAATATAATCAATCTGATTTCGGTGTTGACCATCTGGTGATGTCCATGTGTAGAATCTTCTCTTGTGTTGTTGGAAGAGGGTGTTTGTTATGACCAGTGCATTTTCTTGGCAAAACTCTATTAGTCTTTGCCCTGCTTCATTCTGTATTCCAAGGCCAAATTTGCCTGTTACTCCAGGTGTTTCTTGACTTCCTACTTTTGCATTCCAGTCCCCTATAAGGTATACATATATCCCCTTCTTCTTAAACCTCCCTCCCATCTCCCTCCCATCTCAGCCCTCTAGGTTGATACAGAGCCCCTGTTTGAGTTTCCTGAGCCATACAGCAAATTCCTGTTGGCTATCTACTCTACTATCTATTCTTTCCTGTTACTCTTTTGCACTGAACTTTGCATATTTCTGGAAGGAGGTGAATTTGTCCAAGGAAAAATATTCCGTAGTTCATGGGAAAAATAGTTGTCTGTAGTACTGATATACAGTCACTTTCTCATGTGATCATGGTTTAAAGGATTATCTTGGTTAAATATGTATTGGTTAGATGTATAAATGCTCATATCATTAGTACACATTAAATGAGTTTATACATAGTTTCCAGGGGTGTGTTAAGAGTGGCTTGTGAAGCAACTGGAAGCAAATGGTGGCACAGAGACTATTCAGAGAAGACTTGGTGATAAGGGCCTCTCATAAAGAGAGTGAGGGAGAGAGACTGTGTAACAGTTATTGTTATAGATTCACTGTATGGAAAAATATTTTCCAGAATTATGAATTAACAGCTTAGAATTCTTTCTTTTTTCATCCTTATGAACTATATAGTGAAGGACTGCAATGCATTTTGCACAGCTTTCATTTCTTTAAAATTGCTGCTTTGTAAAAAAATATTGTAAAGTAAAAAAATAAAATAAAAGCAGAGACATAAAAATTCTCTTGTTTTCACATTTTCTTGGGGAACTCAATTACTGATCAGTAGAGTTTCACCCAAGAAATAGCAATAGTTGGACATTTCTGAATTTTTCCATATTGCTTTTTTATTGTTATATTTATACTTGATTTTGAAGGATTGCTTATGTTTGTGTCACTGCAAGAAATCAGTCCCCAGTCATTGTGTGACATAATGATACTTATTGTACAACAAAGAATGAGTTTTTAACAACTGTAAACCCCTAGAGTTAGGTGTCTCCCTCCTAATCCATTCATCTATACCATGGCCTTTTCTCTTCACATTCAGCAGATACATAAGGTTATTTGACTTTAGTGATTTCACTTTCTTACAGTATGAAATGATGAAGGTTAATAAAAAGAGAGATTACATTTTAAAAAAATAAATAATAAAGAACAGGGAAGCAAAGTGAAAAGAAACAGCAGTTCTAATTTATTTCTCTGTGAGAGTCTCAAGTCTCCTTAAGTGTTTTCCTGTTTTGGCTCTTCAAATCCAATCTAAGCTAAAATGAAGAGGTATGGTAGATGCTGTTACACATATGCACAGTTCCCAAAGACCCCAGTAGGGTAAAGACCCAAAGGAAGCAAAACTAAAAGAAGATAAAACAGGAGAGCTGGGTTCGATCCCTGGTTTGGGAAGATTCCCTGGAGAAGGGAATGACAATCCACTCCAGTATTCTTGCCTGGAGAATCCCATGGACAGAGGAGAGCCTGGTAGGCTACAGTCCATGGGGTCACAAAGAGTCAGACATGACTGACGACTTTCACTCACTCATCTATTCTACATATGGTAATGTTAGTTTCCATGTTACTCTTTCCATACATCTCACCCTCTCCTCTCCTCTCCCCAAGTCCATTAGCCTATGTCTGTTTCTCCATGGCTACCCTGTAAATAAATTCTTCAGTACCATTTCCATATATATATGCGTTAGAATACGATATATATCTTTCTCTTTCTGACTTACTTCACTCTGTATAATAGGTTCTAGGTTCATCCACCTTATTAGAACTGACTCAAATGTGTTCCTTTTATGGCTAATATTCCATTGTGTATATGTATCACAACTTCTTTATCCATTCATCTGTCAGTGGATAGATATCTAGGTTGCTTCCATGTTCTAGCTATTGTAAATAGTGCTGCAGGGAACAATGGGATATACGTGTCTTTTTCAATTTTGGTTTCCTCAGGGTATATGCTTAGGAGTGGGACTGCTGGGTCATGTGGTGGTTTCATTCCTAGTTTTTAAAGAATCTCCATACCATCTTCCATAGTAGCTGTATTGATTTACATTCCCACCAACAGGGAAAGAGTGTTCCCTTTTCTCCACACCCTCTCCAGCATTTACTGTTTGTAGACTTTTTAATGAGGGCCATTTTGACTGGTGTGAGGTGATAAATCATTCTAGTTTTGATTTGCATTTCTCTATTTTTCTGGGCTCCAACATCACTGCAGATGGTGACTGCAGCCATGAAATTAAAAGATGCTTACTCCTTGGAAGGAAAGTTATGACCAACCTAGATAGCATTTTCAAAAGCATTTTCAAAGAGACATTACTTTGCCAACAAAGGTCCGTCTGGTCAAGGCTATGGTTTTTCCTGTGGTCATGCATAGATGTGAGAGTTGGACTGTGAAAAAAGCTGAGCGCTGAAGAATTGATGCTTTTGAACTGTGGTGTTGAAGAAGATTCTTGAGAGTCCCTTGGACTGCAAGGAGATCCAACCAGTCCATTCTAAAGGAGATCAGCCCTGGGATTTCTTTGGAAGGAATGATGCTAAAGTTGAAACTCCAGTACTTTGGCCACCTCATGTGAAGAGTTGACTCATTGGAAAAAACCCTGATGCTGGGAGGGATTGGGGGCAGGAGAAGGGGACGACGGAGGATGAGATGGCTGGATGGCATCACTGACTCGATGGACGTGAGTCTGGGTGAACTCCGGGAGTTGGTGATGGACAGGGAGGCCTGGCGTGCTGCGATTCATGGGGTTGCAAAGAGTTGGACACGACTGAGCAACTGAACTGAACTGAACTGAACTGAATAATAAGCAATGTTGAGCATCTTTTCATGTGTTTGTTAGCCATCTGTACATCTTCTTTGGAGAAATATCTGTTTAGGCCCTTTTCCCACGTTTTGATTGGGTTGTTTGTTTTTCTGGTATTGAGTTGTATGAGCTGCTTATATATATTGGAACTTAATCCTTTGTCAGTTGTTTCATTTACTATTATTTTCTATCACTCTGAGGGTTGTCTTTTTAGCTTGCTTATAGTTTCCTTTGCTGTGCAAAAGCTTTTAAGTTTAATAAGGTCCCGCTTGTTTACTTTTGGGTTTATTTCCATTACTCTAAGAGGTGGGTATGACCCACCTCTATGAGAGTATCTTGCTTTGATTTATGTCATCAAGTGTTTGGCCTATGTTTTCCTCTAAGAGTTTTATAGTTTCTGGTCTTACATTTAGGTATTTAATCCATTTTGAATTTATCTTTGTGTATGCTGATAGGAAGTGTTCCAATGTCATTCTTTTACATGTAGCTGTAAAAGACCATTTCTTGAAGAGGCTGTCTTTGCCCCATTGTATATTTTTGCCTCCTTTGTTAAAAATAAGGTACTCATAGATGCATGGATTTATTTCTGGGCTTTCTATCTTGTTCCATTGGTCTATATTTCTGTTTTTGTGCCAGTACCATACTGTCTTGATGACTGTAGCTTTGTAGTATAATCTGAAGTCAGGAAGGTTGATTCCTCCAGCTCCATTCTTCTTTCTCAAGACTGCTTTGGCTATTCAGGGTCTTTTGTGTTTCCATATGAATTGTGAAATTTTTTGTTCTAGTTCTGTGAAAAATGTCATTGGTAATTTGATAAGGATCACATTGAATCTGTAGATTGTGTTTGGTGGTATAGCTGTTTTCACAATATTGATGTGTTTGGTAGTATAGTCATTTTCACAGTATTGACTCTTCCTACCCAGGAACATGGAATATCTCTCCATCTGTTTATGTTGCCTTTGATTTCTCTCATTAGTGTCTTATAATTTTCTGTGTACAGTTCTTTTGTTTCCTTAGGTAAGTTTATTCCTAGATATTTAATTCTTTTTGTTACAATGCTGAATGGGATTGATTCCTTAATTTCTCTTTCTGATTTTTCATTGTTAGTATATAGAAATGCAAGTGATTTCTGTGTATTGATTTTATATCCTGCAACTTTGCTAAATTCACTGATTAGCTCTAGTAATTTTCTGATACTATCTTTAGGGTTTTCTATGTACAGTATCATGTCATCTGCAAACAGTGAGAGCTTTACTTCTTTTCTGATCTGGATTCTTTTTACTTCTTTTTATTTTCTGATTGCTGTAGCTAGGATTTCCAGAACTATGTTGAATAACAGTGGTGAAAGTGGACGCACTTGTCTTGTTCCTGATCATAGGGAGAATGCTTTCAGTTTTTCACCGTTGAGAATAATGTTTATTGTAGGCTTATTCATATATGGCCTTTACTGTGTTAAGGTAGGTTCCTTCTATTCCCATTTTTTGAAGAGTTTTAAACATAAATGGGTGCTGAACTTTGCAAAAGGCTTTTTATGCAGCTATTGAGATTATCATGTGGTTTTTATCTTTCAATTTGTTAATATGATATATCACATTGATTGATTTGTGTATATTGAAGAATCCTTGCATCTCTGGAATAAATACAACTTGATCAAGGTCTATGAGCTTTTTGATGTGTTGCTGAATTCTGTTTGCTAAAATTTTGTTGAGGATTTTTGTTCATCAATGATATGGTCTGCAGTTTTCTTTTTTTGTGTTGTCTTTGTCTGGTTTTGCTATCAGGGTGATGGTGGCTTTGAAGAATGAGTTTTAGAAGGATAGGCATTCAGATCAGATCAGATCAGATCAGTCGCTCAGTCGTGTCCGACTCTTTGCGACCCCATGAATCGCAGCACGCCAGGCCTCCCTGTCCATCACCAACTCCTGGAGTTCACTCAGACTCACGTCCATGGAGTCAGTGATGCCATCCAGCCATCTCATCCTCTGTAGTCCCCTTTTCCTCCTGCCCCCAATCCCTCCCAGCATTAGGGTTTTTTCCAATGAATCAACTCTTCGCATTAGGTGGCCAAAGTACTGGGGTTTCAACTTCAGCATCATTCCTTCCAAAGAAATCCCAGGGCTGATCTCCTTCAGAATGGACTGGTTGGATCTCCTTGCAGTCCCAGGGATTCTCAAGAGTCTTCTCCAACACCACAGTTCAAAAGCATCAATTCTTCGGCACTCAGCCTTCTTCACAGTCCAACTCTCACATCCATACATGACCACAGGAAAAACCATAGCCTTGACTAGATGAACCTTAGTTGGCAAAGTAATGTCTCTGCTTTTGAATATGCTATCTAGGTTGGTCATAACTTTCCTTCCAAGGAGTAAGCGTCTTTTAATTTCATGGCTGCAGTCACCATCTGCACTGATTTTGGAGCCCAGAAAAATAAAGTCTGGAACTGTTTCCACTGTTTCCCCATCTATTTCCCATGAAGTGGTGGGACCGGATGCCATGATCTTCGTTTTCTGAATGTTGAGCTTTAAGCCAACTTTTTCACTCTCCACTTTCACTTTCATCAAGAGGCTTTTTAGTTCCTCTTCACTTTCTGCCATAAGGGTAGTGTCATCTGTATATCTGAGGTTACTGATATTTCTCCTGGCAATCTTGATTCCAGCTTGTGTTTCTTCCAGTCCAGCGTTTCTCATGATGTACTCTGCATAGAAGTTAAATAAACAGGGTGACAATATACAGCCTTGACGTACTTCTTTTCCTATTTGGAACCAGTCTGTTGTTCCATGTCCAGTTCTAACTGTTGCTTCCTGACCTACATACAAATTTCTCAAGAGGCAGATCAGGTGGTCTGGTATTCCCATCTCTTTCAGGATTTTCCACAGTTTATTGTGATCCACACAGTCAAAGGCTTTGGCATAGTCAATAAAGCAGAAATAGATGTTTTTCTGGAACTCTCTTGCTTTTTCGATGATCCAGCGGATGCTGGCCATTTGATCTCTGGTTCCTCTGCCTTTTCTAAAACCAGCTTGAACATCAGGAAGTTCACGGTTCACATATTGCTGAAGCCTGGCTTGGAGAATTTTAAGCATTACTTTACTAGCGTGTGAAATGAGTGCAATTGTGAGGTAGTTTGAGCATTCTTTGGCATTGCCTTTCTTTGGGATTGGAATGAAAAGTGACCTTTTCCAGTCCTGTGGCCACTGCTGAGTTTTCCACATTTGCTGGCATATTGAGTGCAGCACTTTCACAGCATCATCTTTCAGGATTTGGAATAGCTCAACTGGAATTCCATCACCTCCACTAGCTTTGTTCATAGTGATGCTTTCTAAGGCCCACTTGACTTCACATTCCAGGATGTCTGGCTCTAGGTCAGTGATCACACCATCGTGATTATCTGGGTCGTGAAGATCTTTTTTGTACAGTTCTTCTGTGTATTCTTGCCATCTCTTCTTAATATCTTCTGCTTCTGTTAGGTCCATACCATTTCTGTCCTTTATCAAGCCCATCTTTGCATGAAATGTTTCTTTGGTATCTCTGATTTTCTTGAAGAGATCCCTAGTCTTTCCCATTCTGTTGTTTTCCTCTATTTCTTTGCATTGATCGCTGAAGAAGGCTTTCTTATCTCTTCTTGCTATTCTTTGGAACTCTGCATTCAGATGTTTATATCTTTCCTTTTCTCCTTTGCTTTTCGCTTCTCTTCTTTTCACAGCTATTTGTAAGGCCTCCCCAGACAGCCATTTTGCTTTTTTGCATTTCTTTTCTATGGGGATGGTCTTGATCCCTGTCTCCTGTACAATGTCACGAACCTCATTCCATAGTTAGCTCTTCTCTAAATGTTTGATAGAATTCTCCTGTGAAGCCATCTGGTCCTGGGCTTTTGTTTTTGGGAGATTTTTGATCACAGCTTCAATTTCAGTGCTTATAATAGGGTTGTGTGATAGCCTTTTGATAACCTTTCTCAAAGCTGCAATTACAAGGTGCCCCCAATATGGTCCAAGGAGAAAAGACATTTTTATTTAATGTGCTGTCTTCTCAAAAGAATTTCTTATACTTTCTTGCACTGTATAACCACACCACAAAAATTGTCCTAAAAGTGAATGATAAATATTGGCAGCCTAGGAGCAACAGTTATAAGTCAGTAGAGCTGTTGTGTGAACCTGTCTCATCAATCCAGATTGAGAGACATAATTCCCAGGCTCTGTCCTGATTCCGATCTTGTTAATTTCTTTTTTCATCAACCTGGAATTAGAACCTTAATCCACAGCTCTGTTCTCAAACTCTACTCTGAGCTGACTTCAAGTCTAAATGCTGCTCCTAGCCACCTCCTTACACTAAAAACTGTACTGTGCTGTTCATCTGGCCTGATATTATATACCTCTTATCTCCATTCATATTTAAGACTCACACCAATAAACAGAACATTTCCTGTTTCCAGAACCCTCCAACAACAGCAGTCTTCAGCTTAATCTACTCAAGTGATTCATGATTTCTGAAACTCTCAAACTTACTCTTTTTATGTAGTCTTTTCCCATGGTAATCACTAGGGTTATCCTAAACACAATGCATGGGGAAAAAATAGAAAAATGTCCCAGTTCTCATTATGCATTTCTCTTCTTTAATAACCTCTGGTGTTTCCTCAAAAATGATAATCAAATTGCTTACTTTGGTAGAGAAAATTTCTTAAAATCGTATTCCAAACAAATTTATAGACTTCATCTCTAAACATCAGATTTTTATAAAAGTATTTCTTAAAGATAAAGAGCCTTTAAGTTGAGTGGGCATAACTCAGCTTAGCTTCTATACTTCCTCAACAGGTTCCCCAGAAATTATCAAGCTCTCAGTAAAAGATTGCTTCTCTCTTTATTTTGATAAAATTTACTCAGTTCCTGGAATATATTTTTTAGCCCAAACTGGAATAATTTTGAGCCAAAGAGAGGCAGACACACTGTTAATAAAAAATGAGGAGGGTCTGCTTTTAAGGGTCTGCCCTTAAGGCAACCTGGGACACCCTTTGCAAATGTTTGGCCTGAACTCAATCAGGAGGCTGGTTGCTTGTAAACCACAAAATCTACCCTGCCTGATTTAAAGCCAGCAAATGACTAACTTGAAGTTTATCTTTGAAGTCAAATGGCTTCCAAGGAAGTATGACTTGAAGCTCTTTGTGCAATGAAAGGCAATCATGCGTCTTTTCCATGTAAAATTTGGACTTCATCCCATTGGGAAGGAAAATTCAGACAGTAAGCATGATTCACAGTCTCTGCTTTACCTACCAACATCTGCTTGTTGTTTTTTTCAGAGCGTTGGCATTCTCTAATGGACACTATTCTACCCACAAAAACACTATCTTCTTTCACAGCCCTAAGAAACTATTTTATTTATATATTTAATCTGTTCTCTCCTTTCATCCACAATTTGAGACCCTGGATATCATACATAAGTTCTGTAAATATGGTTTTCTGGGAATAACTAGTCATAAGGAACAAAGGATTGAATAGTTTGTATGTATGCCATCATCTCAACTAGGTATAAAAAAGTCTGTATGGAATTTGGAACATATGATTGGGGAAAGAAAGGTTAAAAATGTCAGACATTGTATTAGCTAACTATTGTTCCATTCAAAAACTCAGTATCCTAAAACAACAAGAATTTATTATTTTTCATACTTCTGAATGATGGCTTTGTGGTGCTTCTCATTTTGCCTATGACTACATTCACCTAGAGGGTTGACTTAGATCATCTTAGGAGAAGTGCTAGACTATGAGTCCTTATGACATGGCTATCTCAGGGTTTCCACAGGGCCAGCCCCAGCGCACAAGCATGTATTAAGATTCTGATTATGTCATATTTACTGAGAATCAATTAGGCAGAGCAAGTCAAAAGTCCAAGCCCAATCAATGTCAATGTGGAAGGGACTACATAAGGGTATGGACACTTGAGTATCATTCACTAGGACCATTATTGTAACAACCTACCACAAATGATGGTAAACATAGTTTATTTTCACATTGAGGCAGGCCCCTACAGAATAATGGCTTGTTTTCCAAATTTAGCACAATTACTCAGGTAGAGTGGGGCTTTCCTGGTGGCTCAGGCAGTAAAGAATCTGCCTGCAATGCAGGAGACCTGGGTTTGATTCTTGGGTTGGGAAGATTTCCTGGAGAAGGGACTGGCTACCCACTCCAGTATTGCCTCAAGAATTCCATGGACAGAGGAGCCTGGTGGGCTGCAGTCCATGGGGCCACAAAGAGTTAGACCTAACTGAGCAAATAACACTTTCATTTTTCACTCACCTGGAGAGAACATAAACAAATCAATGTGTTGTCAATATGAGAATCAGGATTACTGACTAAAGGGCTATTGATGTGGTAACTACTAGATAAAAAGATACGAGTTTTGATATTGAAAGCACACCATATAAAATGTAGAAACGATAGAAATAAATCCACATCTAAACACATTAGAAGCATACAGTGTTTCAAGAAAAAAATAAAATTCTTCTTTAAAAGGAAAGAAAAAAAGGATTAACTAAAAGTGCAAAACATTCAGAAAGAGAGAACAAACCTTATCAGTAACAATAGCCTGGGTAAAATAATGGAGGAATATCTTCTAGATATTGAAATTGATCTTCAATTAGAATTCTATACTTAATTAAACTATCATTCAAGAATAAGGGTAAATTTAAAAAATTTAGATTGTAAAAGCTTAAATGTATTTGCTAGTTTCAAACTGATAGATAAAATTGTATATAATAGTTAAAAAGGGTGATTATGGGATTAGGTGTTGTGTGAATAGATAGATAAAACAAACTGAGATCATATCATTCACAGGAGAAGCATAGACATTTTGAATAACTTTGAACTTTGTTAGAAAAATGTATACTTATTTATATAGTTTGCATAGCATCAAATTTAACAAGTGTCCACTAAATGAAACGAATTATAATCTCTAGTTTCCAAATGAGTGAAGGAAATAAAGGCATATTTAAAAAAAATTTTAATCAAATGAAATGCAAAAAAATAGGACAAATAACAAACAAAATGTTTGTATGGAAAATAAAACCAAAGTATGATGTTATAAATCAGTAAACATAATAATCTGCTAAGTCGCTTCAGTCGTGTCCAACTCTGTGCAACCCCACAGACAGCAGCCCACCAGGGTCCCCTGTCCCTGGGATTCACCAGGCAAGAACACTGGAGTGGGTTGCCATTTCCTTCTCCAGGGCATGAAAGTGAAAAGTAAAAGTGAAGTTGCTCAGTCATGTCTGACTCTTTGCAACCCCATGGACTGCAGCCTATCAGGCTCCTCCATCCATGGGATTTTCCAGGCAAGAGTACTGGAGTGGGTTGCCATTGCCTTCTCCAAAACATAATAAAGGTAAGTGCATTAAACCAACAGATTAAAAAAAGAAATTATTAAATCATTCTTTAAAAAATTGAGCTAACTGTTTTATCAACAATTATATGCCAATAAAATGGACAATGTGGAAGAAATGGACAAATTCTTAGAAAAGTACAACTTTCCAAAACTGGACCAGGAAAAAATAGAAAATCTTAACAGACCCATCACAAGCACGGAAATTGAAACTGTAATCAAAAATCTTCCAGCAAACAAAAGCCCAGGTCCAGACGGCTTCATAGCTGAATTCTACCAAAAATTTAGAGAAGAGCTAACACCTATCCTGCTCAAACTCTTCCAGAAAATTGCAGAGGAAGGTAAACTTCCAAACTCATTCTATGAGGCCACCATCACCCTAATACCAAAACCTGAAAAAGATCCCACAAAAAAAGAAAACTACAGGCCAATATCACTGATGAACATAGATGCAAAAATCCTTAACAAAATTCTAGCAATCAGAATCCAACAACACATTAAAAAGATCATACACCATGACCAAGTGGGCTTTATCCCAGGGATGCAAGGATTCTTCAATATCCGCAAATCAATCAATGTAATACACCACATTAACAAATTGAAAAATAAAAACCATATGATTATCTCAATAGATGCAGAGAAAGCCTTTGACAAAATTCAACATTCATTTATGATAAAAACTCTCCAGAAAGCAGGAATAGAAGGAACATACCTCAACATAATAAAAGCTATATATGACAAACCCACAGCAAACATTATCCTCAATGGTGAAAAATTGAAAGCATTTCCTCTAAAGTCAGGAACAAGACAAGGGTGCCCACTTTCACCATTACTATTCAACATAGTTTTGGAAGTTTTGGCCACAGCAATCAGAGCAGAAAAAGAAATAAAAGGATTCAGGATGGGGAGCACATGTATACCTGTGATGGATTCATTTTGATATTTGGCAAAACTAATACAATTATGTAAAGTTTAAAAATAAAATTAAAAAAAAAAAGAAAGAAATAAAAGGAATCCAAATTGGAAAAGAAGAAGTAAAACTCTCACTATTTGCAGATGACATGATCCTCTACATAGAAAACCCTAAAGACTCCACCAGAAAATTACTAGAACTAATCAATGACTATAGTAAAGTTGCAGGATATAAAATCAACACACAGAAATCCCTTGCATTCCTATACACTAATAATGAGAAAACAGAAAGAGAAATTAAGGAAACAATTCCATTCACCATTGCAATGGAAAGAATAAAATACTTAGGAATATATCTACCTAAAGAAACTAAAGACCTGTATATAGAAAACTATAAAACACTGGTGAAAGAAATCAAAGAGGACACTAATAGATGGAGAAATATACCATGTTCATGGATTGGAAGAATCAATATAGTGAAAATGAGTATACTACCCAAAGCAATTTATAGATTCAATGCAATCCCTATCAAGCTACCAATGGTATTCTTCACAGAGCTAGAACAAATAATTTCACAATTTGTATGGAAATACAAAAAACCTCGAATAGCCAAAGCGATCTTGAGAAAGAAGAATGGAACTGGAGGAATCAACCTACCTGACTTCAGGCTCTACTACAAAGCCACAGTTATCAAGACAGTATGGTACTGGCACAAAGACAGAAATATAGATCAATGGAACAAAATAGAAAGCCCAGAGATAAATCCACGCACATATGGACACCTTATCTTTGACAAAGGAGGCAAGAATATACAATGGATTAAAGACAATCTCTTTAACAAGTGGTGCTGGGAAATCGGGTCAACCACTTGTAAAAGAATGAAACTAGACCACTTTCTAACACCATACACAAAAATAAACTCAAAATGGATTAAAGATCTGAACATAAGACCAGAAACTATAAAACTCCTAAAGGAGAACATAGGCAAAACACTCTCTGACATACATCACAGCAGGATCCTCTATGACCCACCGCCCAGAATATTGGAAATAAAAGCAAAAATAAACAAATGGGACCTAATTAACCTTAAAAGCTTCTGCACATCAACGGAAACTATTAGCAAGGTGAAAAGGCAGCCTTCAGAATGGGAGAAAATAATAGCAAATGAAGCAACTGACAAGCAACTAATCTCAAAAATATACAAGCAACTCCTACAGCTCAACTCCAGAAAAATAAATGACCCAATCAAAAAATGGGCCAAAGAACTAAATAGACATTTCTCCAAAGAAGACATACAGATGGCTAACAAACACATGAAAAGATGCTCAACATCACTCATTATCAGAGAAATGCAAATCAAAACCACTATGAGGTACCATTTCACACCAGTCAGAATGGCTGCGATCCAAAAGTCTACAAATAATAAATGCTGGAGAGGGTGTGGAGAAAAGGGAACCCTCTTACACTGTTGGTGGGAATGCAAACTAGTACAGCCACTATGGAGAACAGTGTGGAGATTCCTTAAAAAACTGGAAATAGAACTGCCTTATGATCCAGCAATCCCACTGCTGGGCATACACACTGAGGAAACCAGAAGGGAAAGAGACACGTGTACCCCAATGTTCATCGCAGCACTGTTTATAATAGCCAGGACATGGAAGCAACCTAGATGTCCATCAGCAGATGAATGGATAAGAAAGCTATGGAACATATACACAATGGAGTATTACTCAGCCATTAAAAAGAATACATTTGAATCAGTTCTAATGAGGTGGATGAAACTGGAGCCTATTATACAGAGTGAAGTAAGCCAGAAGGAAAAACACCAATACAGTATACTAACTCATATATATGGAATTTAGAAAGAGGGTAACAATAACCCTGTGTACGAGACAGCAAAAGAGACACTGATGTATAGAACAGTCTTATGGACTCTGTGGGAGAGGGAGAGGGTGGGAAGATTTGGGAGAATGGCATTGAAACATGTAAAATATCATGTATGAAACGAGATGCCAGTCCAGGTTTGATGCACGATACTGGATGCTTGGGGCTAGTGCACTGGGATGACCCAGAGGGATGGTATGGGGAGGGAGGAGGGAGGAGGGTTCAGGATGGGGAACACATGTATACCTGTGGTGGATTCATTTTGATATTTGGCAAAACTAATACAATTATGTAAAGTTAAAAAATAAAATAAAATTTAAAATAAATAAATAAATAAAAAATAAAAGTGAAAAAAAAAAAAAACCAACAAAAGCATCAATCCTTTGGCACTCAGCTTTCTTCACAGTCCAACTCTCACATCCATACATGACCACTAGAAAAACCATAGCCTTGACTAGACGGACCTTTGTTGGCAAAGTAATGTCTCTGCTTTTTAATATGCTGTCTAGGTTGGTCATAACTTTCCTTCCAAGGAGTAAACGTCTTTTAATTTCATTGAACCCATGTCTCCTGCTTTGCAGGCACTCTCCTGCTTTGCAGGTGAATTCTCTACTGCTGAGACACCACAGAAAACCCTCTAAAAGTGTTAGGGGGACATAAAATGATATGGATATGAGAGTTGGACCATAAAGAAGGCTGCACACTAGAGAATTGATGCTTTTGAACTGTGGTGTTGGAGAAGAGTCTTGAGACTCCCTGGAATTACAAGGAGATCAAGCCAGTCAATCCTAAAGGAAATCAACCCTGAATATTCATTGGAAGGACTGATGCTGAAACTGAAGCTCCAATACTTTGGCTACGTGATGTGAAGAGTCGACTCTTTAGAAAAGACCCTGATGCTGGGAAAGATTGAAAGCAGGAGGAGAAGGGGATAACAGAGGATGAGATGGTTGGATGGCATCACTGACTCAATGGACATGAGTTTGAGCAAGCTCCAGGAGATGGTGATAGACAGGAAGGCCTGGTGTATGGCAGTCCATGGGGTTGCAAAGAGTTGGACATGACTGAGCCACTGAACAACAAATATGGTAAATTACCCTACAAATAAAACCTCTTGATTTTGTGCAGTTAACTGCAAGTGGATTCTTAAATGGATGACTAAGCTTGACTACTTTATAAATCAAACTGACCAATCATATTTATATTGATATTTGCTGTATGACAAGTGTTTTAGTCAGCGTGGGCTATCATGATAAAACACTATAGACGAGGTAGCTTAAACAACAGAAATAAATTTTGTTCTGGATGCTGAAAAATTCAATATTAAGGTCCAGCAAGGTTTGATTTCTGGTGAGAACTCTCTTTATGGCTTATGAATGTATGTCTTCCCCTCTGTCCTCACATGGCAGGGAGCAGGGGTAAGAGAGAGAGAGAGAAAGTGTGTTCTGTGGTGTCTCTCCTGGTAAGGGCACTAATTTCATAATGAGAGCCCCATCTTCATGACCTCATTTAAGCCTAATTATCTCCCCAAGAACCCATTTCCAAATGCTGTCACACTGGGAGTTACGTTTTCAATGTATAGATGGAGGAGTTGAAGACATGCCTTCAGTCCATAGCAACAAGTCTTTACACTTGCACATTATGAAACTTTTACTGTGTGATATAGGGAATAAGGGATAAAAGCCAACTATAAGTAATATTCATAAGCAATGAGCAAAATTAGTCTCATATGTGAAAAGAAACATATTTTTAAAAAGATTTCAGGCAAATGTGGCAAGAATCTTTTCAAAAAAAATTCTACAAAAATGTGTCAAACCTCCTCGGGCAGTCATTTATGAAGCATCTCAATTCTGCATCACTTGGATGCTGATGAGACCCACCTGCCAGCAGCAGCAGGAGCCTAAACAGGATGGCCAAAAATCCCAAGAAAATAATCAAGATAGAAAAATAAGCCATCATCAGCTTCTGAGTAAGGAACTGGCTGACAGTCACATAAAAAGCCATAGACTAAATAGAAATTTCCCGTCCTAAAAATGAAATGTGTGTGGAATTCTTGGTGAGTGATATCCAGTACAACATACACATAACATTATCATGATTTGCAAACCTACTCTGTGTTTTCTTTGTAGGTACAAGCTTCCTTCATTAAGTTATTGCTGCTAGGTGAAGGGTAGAGGCTCCTGAGATGCAATGTGATACCAAGAGCAAAGCTGTCCATGGCATTAGTACTAGAAAAACTACCTTCTTGGCTTAGTCACAAGATTCTCATTTTGCTAAGAGAATTAGGAATTCCCTAATTCAACTGGTTCTCAACCTTAGCATGAAAGGTCCTGAAACATTCTTAGCAGATTTAGGTCTAAAAATGTAAGAAATAACTGGATGTTTTAAGAAAACTTTTATGTGTGCTTTTGTGTTTTACTTTGTGTTTCTGTGTGTACGGAAATGAATAAAATGTAGTATTCTTCATTTAGAAATTGATCCTAATGACCCTCTTATTTTCTAGCAGAGATGATCTATTTATAAGCTGAAACTCTCTAACAAATAAGGGCAAAAAGAGAGCTGCACAAACTCACTGCCCACAAACAGAAAAAATATCTGCAACTGGCATATGCAGTAACTGAACCCAGAAATATAGGATAAGTTTCAAGCATCATGTCTACACAAGTCCTTATTGTGTTAAATTAAAACATTTCAGAGCAAGAGGTGTCATTTTATCATTGCATATTTAGTAGTAATACATGCCCCTAGGTTCTGGTTTCACTTTTGATTCTGGGTAGCTAACCAGGGCTAAGTAATTTATGCCCTATGTTCTACAGGATATCTGCTGTTGTTTATTTACTATTTCTGAAATAATGTGTGTGTGTGTGTGTGTGTGTGTGTGTGTGTGTCTAATCTGAGTGTCTAACTGTCCTGAACTAGTTTGCTATAGTGATGAAGGTGGAAAAGAAGTTATTTTTTATTATCTTAAACAACAGTCATAATAAATTCCTGAATGTTTCCTTAATAAAAATCCAGAGCTGCTATTGGACAGAACATAGCTGTCCTGACATGTTCTATGTTAAACTTTAAATACATTCTCCCAGAGGATCTTGCTATTTAATTTCATGCCCTCTGCTGTAGAAGATATACTTGCTCAACAGCCTTAACAGGTATTACCAGACACTTGAATGACAGCTGCCCAAGCTGTGGGCATGGTGATTGGAAATATTGCTTCCTTCTTTAGTTTTAGTTACCTTTCACTAATGGAAGTGCTGGGATATGCTGTATGAAGGTAGGCACAGAACATTCATGAAAAAGGTAGACTGTTTACATTATGAGCTTTTAAAAATGCGGAATTCTAAAGGATTAGAGAAAAATGAAAAAATGCCAACTGAAATATGCAAATGATACGGGATGGATAGTAGTAGAAAAAAATGGGCAATGGAAAGGGAAACTTTATATTTTAATTAACCCACATGATTAAATATTCTTTAGCTTTGGAGGACATGTGATGTTTATAATAGGACAACCCTCTGGGTGAATGTTGAGAGCATTGCTGCTTAAGGGAAGAATCTTTCTCTATATCCCTGACTTTTCCTAGATGTACCAAACCTGGATATGTTTTACATAATAAGTTAAATTGTTAGGGTATATTTCTGGGTTTTCAGTTATCTTAGGAGAAAGCCAGAAATCCATAAAGAATATTTATTTACCACCTGAAATTATTATAGTGACATTCCAGATCTTTTCATATTGTCTGCATTAGGAATAGCTTCCTGGTAGACTCAGTATTTCAATCTAGTCTGGATTTGCTATGAGAAAAAAAAAAAGTGTGTATTCTTTTTATTTTTCCCACAAAGGAAGTGTATCTAAGACACTTTCTTAGGTAGTCTTGAGTTTTTTCACAATTTTTTGTTGTGTTTTAACAATTTAGCTGTAATAACATACTTTTTTTTTTTAATATAAAAGGCAGTGATACCACCACAACTACCACCACTCCCATTTAAAACATGGTGTTTGTTTGTGAATGGGTGATCTGTAAACAAGTAGCTGAAAATGTTTTCAATTTCTTCTGTTAAACAGTTATTTCCCATGATTACATCTGAATACTTTTGAACTGTGGTGTTGGAGAAGATTCTTGAGAGTCCTTTGGACTGCAAGGAGATCCAACCAGTCCATTCTAAAGGAGATCAGTCCTGGGTGTTCTCTGGAACGACTGATGCTAAAGCTGAAACTCCAATACTTTGGCCACCTCATGCGAAGAGCTGACTCATTGGAAAAGACTCTGATGCTGGGAAGGATTGGGGGCAGGAGGAGAAGGGGACGACAGAGGATGAGATGGCTGGATGGCATCACCGACTCTATGGACATGAGTTTGAATGAACTCCGGGAGTTGGTGATGGACAGGGAGGCCTGGCGTGCTGCAATTCATGGGGTCGCAAAGAGTTGGACACGACTGAGCGACTGAACTGAACTCTAGATTTATGAAATGAGAAGGAGACTGATAGAAAAATAAAAAGAACAGAATGTACAGTCAGTAGAATTGGGCTGAAGTTTCAAATGACTTAACCCTCGAGGCAGAACACTTTCAGGGTAACTATAAGCTAAACAAACTCCAAAGCATTGACCCTGCACTAAAGCTGCCGTTAGGAAATGACTATGGAGAAGAGATGCTCAAAATCCATTCCCTAAAATCAAGCCTCACTTTCTCCATTAGGTAAATTTGTCTCTTCTTACACCACCCTTGTAGTTATCAGATTGTCTTATAATATTATATTTTTATATTTTTACCTTGGTCATTTTACTATCAGTTCGCTGCTAGTTTTTTTCTGAGAAATAATGTTTCGTGGAATATGGAATATGTGCATTTAATTCTATATTGATACCACTATTTTTTCCCCCTGTAATTTAAACTACATACGCCGTTTAAAGAAATAGTCAGATGTTCCAATGGAAGGTTCTACAAGAGAACCATAGAATTTTAGAGGTAGAAAGGAATAGTAGACAATGTATTTCAGTAATATTGTTTACATAAATCTCACAGCCTGGATAAGGCAGATTCCTGTCACTAGGCTCTTAGCCCAGCAGTCTCTATTATCACCAGAGATAATAGTCTCTCACATGAATCATTGATTCTTGCCAGTTGCTGACAATCTGCTTTGTTCTGATTTCTCTTCATAAAAAAACAGGATAGTTTAAATATTTAAAATTTTTCATTAAAAAAAAAGACAACCAAACAAAACCTACTAGAACCTGATAAAATTAGCACATGATCAGTAAATTTACAAAGTTATCTCCTAAGTTTTTCTGTGATACAATGAAAAGTAGCAGTTTAATTTTAGGGAGTAGAACCAAATGGTCAGAAGCATATATTCCAGAGTCATAAGATCTGTGGACCTGCCATATATGAGTTGCACGACTTTTTTGAGCCTTAATTTTCACATTTCAAAACAGAAATAGTAGTTACTCCCATAGGGTTGAGAAGATGATGTGAAATCATTGATAGACACACACAGGCCAGTGGCTAACGTGACAAATGTGTCCTTATAATTATGTGATACATTTTATCCCTTTAAATATTTTAATATTATCAAATAAAATAAACTTCAGCAAGTTAATGTTTAAAATCTATAATAATAGTTTTAACTTTGTATATATTATTTCACTTGATCCACTCAAAAACCTGCTAAGATAAAACCCGGAGTAACGGAAAGCTTGATCCAGATTTTCCTTTCACTTTTCTTCTAAAGGTGTTTCTTCCATTTAGGTACTGAAAAGGAAAGCTTAGGAAAGACTTTCAGAGTTAAGTCTCAAATTCATAACACAACTTGATTTAACTACAATAATTGCTTTCTAGTGTAAGTCGGATGGTTTATCAACGTCACATTAGAAGAAAAGTTCCTCTCTGTTGTCCCTTGGCATGAAAACAAGATGAAACCAGTAACAAGAATTATCCTCCAGTAGGATGTGCTTCTTGGATGCTGCGATTCTCACAGACATAAATAAGTCTGTGTCTGCATGAGAGTTGAAATTACCAATTTAAATACACACTCTCATAGAGAGGAAGTATATTTCTCATATAGAATTTTGCTAGGAAATAAGGAAGCAAAGAATCCACCAGCAATGCAGGAGATGTGGGTTCAGTCCCCTGGAGAAGGAAATGGCAACCCACTCCAGTATTTTTGCCTGAAAAATCCCATGCACAGAGGAGCCTGATGGGCTACAGTCCATGGGATCACAAAGAGTCAGACACAACTTAGTGACTAAACAACAGAAAAGGCTTAGCTAGGAAGGCAGGTTATAGGAAAACAGACCAATTCTCACAGTATTAAATGCTAATATAATTAAAAGAGAACATCTCAATGTTTCATAAATAAAGCTAAAAATGCAGAGAAGACTGACTCCTCTGATCAGTGATCTTTCTTAACTGCCTAAACCTTTGTCTTTATTTTTTCACAATACCAGCGCCATCCCCCTTTTAGTTTGAATAGCTATATGTTCCTGAAAATATCCACCTTCTTTATTCTTCCTGGGAGTAATCAAACAAGATAAACATAAGTGCTTGTAATACCAAGATGCTGAGGCTTATTTCTGGCTGCTACACAGCCCAGGGGTCATGGGCTTGACAAGTCAAGGAGTTCCAATAGACTTCATTACTCCAAAACCTTGTAGAGAGGCTTTCTATTTGTCAACTTTTGCTATTGATTTGCATTTCCCTAAGAAGGGCACTCTTGGACTGGGAGATAGGAAGCCATGAGAAGTGATGCCAGTTTTGCTATAAATGGCTAGGTTATGAGGTTATTTTCATTATTTTTTTCTTGTTTTCTCCATCTAAAGAAGAGTTTGGACTAAAGGGTTTTTAGTATCCTGCCCAGGTCAAATAATCTATGATTCTGGGTAGTTTATCACTACTTACCAAGTAATTTGGCATAGTCAATAAAGCAGAAATAGATGTTTTCCTGGAACTCTCTTGCTTTTTCGATGATCCAGCGGATGTTGGCAATTTGATCTCTGGTTCCTCTGCCTTTTCTAAATCCAGCTTAAACATCTGGAAGCTCACAGTTCACATATTGCTGAAGCCTGGCTTGGAGAATTTTGAGCATTACTTTACTAGCATGTGAGATGAGTGCAATTGTGCGGTAGTTTGAGCATTCTTTGGCATTGCCTTTCTTTGGGATTGGTGTGAAAACTGACCTTTTCCAGTCCTGTGGCCACTGCTGAGTTTTCCAAATTTGCTGGCACATTGAGTGCAGCACTTTCACAGCATCATCTTTCAGGATATGAAATAGCTCCACTGGAATTCCATCACCTCCACTAGCTTTGTTCGTAGTGATGCTTTCTAAGGCCCACATGACTTCACATTCCAGGATGTCTGGTTCTAGTTAGTCATGACACCATCATGATTATCTGGGTCGTGAAGCTCTTTTTTGTACAGTTCTTCTGTGTATTCATGCCACTTCTTCTTAATATTTTCTCCTTCTGTTAGGTCCATACCATTTCTGTCCATTGACTATGCCAATGCCTTTGACTGTGTGGATCACAATAAACTGTGGAAAATCCTGAAAGAGATAGGAATACCAGACCACTTGACCTGCCTGTTGAGAAACCTATATGCAGGTCAGGAAGCAACAGTTAGAACTGGACATGGAACAACAGACTGGTTCCAAATAGGAAAAGGAGTATGTCAAGGCTGTATATTGTCACCCTGCTTATTTAACTTCTGTGCAGAGTACATCAGGAGAAATGCTGGGCTGGAAGAAGCACAAGCTGGAATGAAGATTGCTGGGAGAAATATCAATAACCTCAGATATGCAGATGACACCACCCTTATGGCAGAAAAGTGAAGAGGAAATAAAAAGCCTCTTGATGAAAGTGAAAGTGGAGAGTGAAAAAGTTGGCTTAAAGCTCAACATTCAGAAAACTAAGATCATGGCATCTGGTCCCATCACTTCATGGCAAATAGATGGGGAAACAGTGGAAACAGTGGCTGACTTTATTTTTCTGGGCTCCAAAATCACTGCAGATGGTGACTGCAGCCATGAAATTAAAAGACGCTTACGCCTTGGAAGAAAAGTTATGACCAACCTAGATAGCATATTGAAAAGCAGAGACATTACTTTGCCAACAAAGGTCCGTCTAGTCAAGGCTATGGTTTTTCCTGTGGTCATGTATGGATGTGAGAGTTGGACTGTGAAGAAGGCTGAGTGCCGAAGAATTGATGCTTTTGAACTGTGGTGTTGGAGAAGACTCTTGAGAGTCCCTTGGACTGCAAGGAGATCCAACCAGTCCATTCTAAAGGAGATCAGTCCTGGGTGTTCTTTGGAGGGAATGATGCTAAAGCTGAAACTCCAGGACTTTGGCCACCTCATGCGAAGAGTTGACTCATTGGAAAAGACTCTGATGCTGGGAGGGATTGGGGGCAGAAGGAGAAGGGGAAGACAGAGGATGAGATGGCTGGATGGCATTACTGACTCGATGGACGTGAGTCTGAGTGAACTCCGGGAGTTGGTGATAGACAGGGAGGCCTGGCGTGCTGCAATTCATGGGGTCGCCAAGAGTCGGACACGACTGAGCGACTGAACTAAACTGAACCAAGTAATTTACAATACCTTCTCGTGCTTGTTTGGGGTTTTAGCTGTGGTTTAGTTTCTTTGGTTTTGCCTCTGTGCTTTAATGCTGAGTTTAGGTAGGAACCTCTCTCACATCTTTAAAGAAGCAGGTTAGTTCTGTGTGTACTCCAGAAGTGCTCAGACCTTATTGCAGGGGAATAATGTTTTCTAAAGTCAGAGTGAAACCTAAAATATAATTGGCTAAGAGGCATTTCCTGGGAAAATTCACAAAGTCCTCTCACATACTTTTACATTATCCTCCAGAGTACTCAAGTTCTATTTATTCTTCAGGCACTGAAATAACCCCAGCATATTTCAGTAACAGGTCAAGAAAGAGCATCTTTCTGACTTCACCATGTATGGTTTCAATCTAACTGTTTCCATTTTCACATCACACACTGCTCCTGAGTCGAGCTGTCACAAACCTGATATACAGCCACATCTCCCCCAAAAGGGCAACGGATACTTGCTGGGAAGGGGCACCTTGAAATTTTGACCAATCACTTGCAGCTTTTATTCTTAACCCAGCCCAAATAGTTTAATAGCTCTTCTTGCCTGTTATAAATAGGTTCTGCTGCCTATCACGCCAGCTCACTGGGAAAAAATGCAAACAGTCCCAGGAATGAACTACTCAGGAAGGTTGTACTGCTTGGTAAGAGCTATTTTATTTTAAATGACAAAATTTCCTCCAGACACAAAGAAAGCCTTACATTTTTAGTCTGTGAGTTTCTCATCCTAAGGAATGATTTGATGTTTCATGATAAAAGAATAAGTAAGAGAGAGAGAGCAAGCAAGAGAGAAAGAGAGAGAGGAAGTTACATCTTAATTAAAATGTGCTGAGCAAAACCTTTCTCCTCTAGTTGGCCTTTAAAGGAATGCCCTTTATTTTGACCAAATCTGTGTGGTCATGTTACCTTCTCCAGGAACAAATACAGTTCATGTAAAGACCTGTTCAGAAGGACATCTAGAAAGCCATGAAGGGAAACACATTACAGAAGACATCAAGTTGAGTCCACTGAATCAGTTAAAAAAAACAAAAAAAAAACACATCAGGAACAAAGTTTCAGCAACTGGATTTGTACTTTTCTTCCCAAACTAAGAAGTGAATGTGAGAAATATTCTGTATTGTTAAAGAAAGAGTTAGTTTTCTCTTTGAATAAAAACTAATCAATAATGCACGAAGAAACAAATATGTGAAGACAGTAACAACTGCAAACTTTTCTGTTTCAATATCAGTAAACTGCCATATTTGTAAGGGGGATTTTGAGTTTTTGATTTCTGAACCTAGAAATATTTATGATTCCTGCTACAAGATAAGGAGAAAGTACATGATGAAATGCCTTTTGATTGTGGTGACAAAATACATTTCTAAACGGTATCCATGTCTTTTAAACATAGATGGACGTGAGTCTGAGTGAACTCCGGGAGTTTGTGATGGACAGGGAGGCCTGGCGTGCTGCAATTCACGGGGTCGCAAAGAGTCGGACACGACTGAGTGACTGAACTGAACTGAACTGAATGTGCTTTTTGCCAAGATCACCATATCTTGAATTCAACTGCACATGACAATGATTTCCAGATTTTTTATAGTCGTAATCCTTTTCTTGACCTAGATCCCTAGCTCTGCAATTGGGAAGTTAGATGCTGTATGTTTTTCAGTATACCCAGCTTCAATAGTTCTGGATTTCTTGAAGATTCTTAAAATAAATAAACTTTGTTCAGAGCATATGGTCTACAGAAATGATGTTATATGATGTGTACTTTTGAACGATATGTCACAGAGTTTTGAATTCTAGTCTGATCCATATTTATAGTGTAAATCATAGTTCTAGTGATGCCAAAACACATATCTATAATGTTGTTAAGTATTTAAACAAGAAAGCCATTACACCGAATGTGTCTCCACTGCCTCAGCAGCCTACATAAATGAACCTGAACCTAAGCCAGACTCAATGCATTGAAATCCAAAACAATTAAATTTAGGAGCAACCAATCCCAAATAGCCAACTAGGCTTTTCCAAATAAGGCCACTGCTTAAGCTATCACCAATCAAATCATGTCTTAGCTTTGGTTTAGAGTCTCTCTATAAAATCCTTGCCCCTTACTCCTTTTGGAGGGGTTCTCCTACCTACTTTTGGTTTGATGCTGCTTGATTTGAATTAATGTATATTCAGATAAATGGCTTCCCAGGCAGCACCAGTGATAAAGAACCCGCCTGCCAGAGAAGGAGACATAAGATATGCAGGTTCGATTTCTGGGTTGGGAAGATTCCCTGGAGGAAGGCATGACAACCCATTCCAGTTTTCTTGCCTGGTGAATCTCATGGACAGAGAAGACTGGCAGGGTGGCACAAAGTTGAACACAACTGAAGCCTCTCAGCATACACATATGTACGCATGCTCAGATAAACTCTTAAAAAAGTGTAATGTGCCTCAGTTTACTTCTTAACCAAGTGCAAACCAATGACATTAGGGGCTTTCCTGATGGCTCAGTGGTAAAGAATCCATCTGCCAATGCAAGAGGATGAGGATTCAATCCCTGGGTTGGGAAGATCCCCTAGAGAAGGAAATGGCAACCTACTTCAATATTCTTGCCTGGGAAATCCCATGGACAGAGGAGCATGGCGGGCTATAGCCTATGGGGTCACAAATTGTCAAATGTGACAGTGACTGAGGATGGATGCACACAATCAATTACATTATTCTTAAAATAAAAACTAGGAAAGTTATTGGAACAATTATTCTTAAAGGTTTTTAGTTAACTCTTGGTCTAAGACACATTAACTTGTCCAAAATCAAGGAAATGCAAACGTAGTAGAAGAATGTTGGAGTTGTGAGACACTTCAAAAATAGTGAAACCTGAACCTAAGCCATAGGTTTTACTAGCCCAGACACTGTGTCCATCAAAGCCTGATGACACATACACACGAGGACTTTATTACAGGGATTTGAAACTTTCACATAGACTTCATAGAGTGTCTAAATAAGATTTTTTTAAAATTGAATCTTCTAAATTGCTTTTACTTAAAAAAAAATCCCTTCCCTATTCCCTTTCAATATAACAGTGTCCATGTTAATTCTCCTTCTTACCAAAATTTAGCAGAATACTCAAAGAGGGTATTAAAATGCTTATGTAACTGATGAAAGAAATTGAAGATGACACAAACAGATGGAAAAATACGTCATGTTCTTGGATTGAAAGAATTAATATTGTTAAAATAACCTTACTTCCCAAGGCAATCTACAGATTCAATGCAATTCCTATCAAAATACCAATGGAATTTTTCACAGAACTAGAGCAAAAGTTTTTTAAATTTGTATGAAAATACAAAAGACCCTGAAAAGCCAAAGAAATCTTGAGAAAGAATAATGGAGCTGAAGGAATCAGGCTCTCCGACTCCAGAGTATACTAAAAAGCTACATTAATCAAACCAGTATGATATCAGAGCAAAAACAGATACAGACATATAGATCAATAGAACAGGATAGAAAGCCTAGACGTAAACCCATGCACCTATGGTCAACTAATCTATGAAAAAGGAAGCAAGAATATACTAAAGGAAAAAAGACTGCCTGTTCAACAAGTCATACTAGGAAAACCAGACAGGTACATGTAAAATAATGAAATTAGAATATTCTCTAACATCATATGCAAAAATAAATGCAAAATGGATTAAAGATCTAAATGTAAGACTGGAAAATATAAAACTCCTAGATGAAAACATAGGCAGATAACACTCTTTAACATAAATTGTACCAGTATTTTTTTGGATCCATCTCTGAGGGTAAGGGAAATAACAAAAATAAACAAATGGGACCTACTTAAACTTAAAAGCTTTTGCACAGCAAAGGAAACAATAAACAAAAAGAAAAGATAACCTACAGAATGGGAGAAAATACTTGCAAAGAACGCCACCAACAAATGATCAATTTCAAAAATATCAAAGAGCTCATATAGCTCAATATTTTTTAAAAAATTAAAAATGAACAGAAAACCTAAATAGATATTTCTCCAAAGAAAACATAGAGATGGTCAAAAGGCACATGAAGAGATGTTCTACATCACTAATTACTAGAGAAATACACATCAAAATTACAATGAATTATCATTTTACACAAGTTTAGAATGGCCATCATCAAAATGTCTACAAATACTAAATTGTGGAGAGGGTGTAGAGAAAAAGGAGTCCTTCTATACTATTAGTTGAATTATAATTTACTACTACACAATTAGTAGTAAATTGGTGTAGGAAATATGGAGAACACTATGGATGTTCTTTGCTGCTGCTGCTACTGCTGCTGCTAAGTTGCTTCAGTCGTGTCCGACTCTGTGTGACCCCATAGACGGCAGCCCACCAGGCTTCCCCGTTCCTAGGATTCTTCAGGCAAGAACACTGGAGTGGGTTGCCATTTCCTTCTCCAATGCATGAAAGTGAAAAGTGAAAGTGAAGTCGCTCAGTCATGTCCGACTCTTCGCGACCCCATGGACTGCAGCCTACCAGGCTTCTCTGTCCATGGGATTTTCCAGGCAAGAGTACTGGAGTGGGATGCCATTGCCTTCTCCATGGAGGTTCTTTAAAAACTAAAAATAGAGTTACTGTATGATCCAGCAATCCCCCTCTTGGGAATATATCCAGAGAAAATTCTAATTCAAAAAGATAAATACACCCCAATGTTCATAGCAGCACTATTTACAATAATCAAGACATGTAAGCAGTCTAAGTGTCCACTGACAGTTGACTAGATGAAAATACACACACACACACACACACACAAAATGCAATATTAGACCTAAAGAAGAATGAAATAATGTCATTTGCAGCAACATGACTAAACCTAGAGATTATCGCCCTAAGTGAAGTAAAACAAAGACAAATATCATATGGTATCACTTATATGTGGAACCTAAAAAAGTGATAAAATTAATTTATAAAACAGAAGTATATTCACAGAAAACCAATTTATGGTTACCAAAGGGAAAAGGTGGGGGAGGGATAAATTGGAGCTTGGGATTAAAATATATACACAACTATATATAAAATAGATAACCAACAAGGACCTACTGTATAGCACAGAGAACTATATTCAATATCTTGTAATTTTCTATAATAGAAAAGAATCTAAAGGAGATTATTTTTGATTCTGAATCACTTTGCTGTACATCTGAAGTTAACACAACATTGTAAATCACTATATGTCAATAAAAATTAAATAAATAAAAAGTTTATATAAACTGATTCTGCCCCTGTGTGAAGCAGATATACATTACTGGCTATATTTGTTTTCTAATTTAAATGTATTCTTCAAAGAATTTTTAAATTTCAACTTCTTGGCATTTGGAGTATTTCCTGTGACCCCACCTTTCTCCTGGCCAATTAATGACTCATCAGTGCTATGTCATCTGACACCAAACTCTCCAAATAAAGTGGGACTCTGATACAGCCATTATGGCCAACAGTATGGAGATTCCTTTAAAAACTAGGAATAAAACTACCATATGACCCAGCAATCATACTACTGGGCATATACCCTGAGATAAGCATAACTGAAAGACATATGTATCCCAATGTTCACTGCAGCACTATTTACAATAGCTAGGACATGGAAGCAACCTAGATGTCTGTCAATAAATGAAAATATACAACAAACAGATGAAGTATATACACAACTTTGAAAGAAGTTGTGGTATGTATAAACAATGAAATATTATTTAGCCAATAAAAGGAATGAATTTGAGTCAGTTCTAGTAAGGTGATAGATCTTAGACCCTGTTATACAGAGTGAAGTATAGTGAAAGTCACTGAGTTGTGTCTGACTCTGCAACCCCATGGACTATACAGTCCATGGAATTCTCCAGGCCAGAATACTGGAGTGGGTAGCTGTTCCCGTTTCCAGGGGATCTTCCCAACTCAGGGATTAAACTCAGGTCTCCCACATTGCAGGTGGATTCTTTACCATCTGACTTTGTGAAGTTAAGTCACAAAGAGAAAAATATCATATATTAATGCGTATATATGGAATTAATTAATTAATGCTCTGTGACTACCTAGAGGATAGGATAGGGTAGGGAGTGGGAGTGATGTTCAAGAGGGAGGGGACATATGTATACTTATGACCGATTCATGTTGTTGTATGGCAGAAACAATACAACACTGTAAAGCAATTATCCTCCAACTAAAAGCAAAATTTTTAAAAAAGGGAATTTGATTAATTGCACAGAGCCTAATCACGGTAATCATTAACTAATGTCTAAGTCTAAAGAGTAGAACTTCAGATTAAAGTATCTATTATTTTGACCCACTTGCTTTCAAAAAGTGTTAAGACAGTTTAAAGAACAGAATAGTTAGAAAATTCTAAATGTGAATGCAGGGCTTTGAAATGGCTCAGAACCATACTGGAGGCTCCATCTACCTTTCCAATTTCTACTTACCATGAAAAAAATAGAAAGAGCGAGATCTTTAGTCCATTTCTTCCTATCAAAGCAGGTAAAGATCATTTAAAATCCAGACAGTAAATCATCTAAATTTTAAGTCAAGAAATAAAATCCTTCCATCATAGTTCCCTATAAAATCCTCCTCATCATATTTCACAGTATGACAAGTACAGTTAGATATGTTAGAAGGTTTAGTGTATTTCAGCAGTCCCTAGTCTTTCTGCTACCAGGAACAGATTTCATGGAAGACAATTCTTCCACAGACTGGGAGGTGGGGAGATGGTTTCAGGATGATTCAAGTACATTACATGTATTGTTCACTTTATATCTAATTTAAAGCTGCTACCGGTGGCCCAGGAGTTGGGGACTCTTTGTATTAAGGTACATAGGATCTGAAAAATACACTGACCTTTCTAATTAGTATTATAGTAGTCCAGCTGACAAACAAATGGACTTCACTGCTAATCATCATATGACCAAGTTAAAAGTGATTAAATGATTTCTTTTACAAATATAGACATTTCAAATCAACATAACTGCAGAGGCATCAGCCAGTAAAGAGTGTAAATAGTAAAGGCATCAGCCAGTAAATTAGAAAATGGTCTTTCATTAAAATTAGAGCAATTCCTAAAGCCTCCACTTACTTTATACTTGGAAATGATGAGCTTTGATCTTAGTTTCAGGTAAAAAACCACCATCCTAGGTACTGTTTCCCTCTTCTTTACAATTTACACTTTTTAAAAACCAGTGTCAGCAATTTCACATCCTCTCTAGCACCTGGGAAAATGCTGTTTCAGACTTACAGGTTACCCTTTACTTCTCTACTTATTTCAGTTCTTAACTGTCTGTGAAAAGTTGGGGAAAATATTTTTTTCCAATAAGAGGACCTTTGGTATACTTCTTGTTTATCCATTTGGTTGTGGCCATGTAGTTTCCTGAATTTAAGTCACCCTCAAGATGTGAAAATTATGAAGATCTTTAAACTGCAGACTGTGCTCTTTGAATGATGAGAAGGAAAACCATATAAAAAGTATTTCCAAAAGAAGCATTGACTTCTGGTGGGCAGAATATTGAGCAACATTCCCGTTGAGAAGACAAAATTTCCTTTCAGACAAGTTTGGATATCATTTGGTTAAGACATAGTATTAAGCTATGACAGGTTATAAAAGAATGTTGACAAGTGATTTTAATTTTGAAAAAGGATCAAATAATAGAAGCAAAGTATCAATAAAGGGGTCAGTGAAATATTTTAAAAATTCAATTCTGCCAAGCAAGCAATATTTCTGAGTACGTTTTAAATAAATTTCAGCTTTATTGAGGTATAACTGATGCATAAAATTGTAAGATATTTAAAGAATACAATGTGTTGATTTGATATACATTAGGAAAGGATACCCCATTAACCTAGTTAATTAACACATCCCCTCACCTCACATATTTATCTTTTTTTTTTAGTGAAAACATTTAAGTTCTACTCTCTTTGTTGTTGTTGTTTAGTCACTAAGTTCTATCTGACTCTTCCGTGACCCCACTTGAAAGGTTGTTGTTGAATCACAAGAATACACCGGGATTCTTGGCCCCCGGAGGAGAAGAATTCAATCTGGGGCCAGAGACGAGGCTTGATCGTTCAGAGCTTTTGTGTAATAAAGTTTTATTAAAGTATAAAGGAGATAGAGAAAGCTTCTGACATAGGCATCAGAAGGGGGCAGAAAGAGTACCCGCTTGCTAGTGTTAACAATGATAATCCAAATCCAATAATAATCCAAAGAATATCTGGAGGTTGTAAAGACCTCATCAGACCTACTCCCATAATTTACATTTTAAGATAACACTGTCCTTAGGCAAGATACATCCTTGTAAAGACCAGGTCTACTCCCATAATTAACATTTTAAGATAACAGAAGGTTGAATCCAAAGACTGTCCTTAGGCAGGATACATTATTGTTATATAATCCTAAGGAATGTGGAGAAAGAAAAAAAAGTTCGTCCTTTCTTCCTCCTTGAGAATTCCAGACCCCTCTCTGCTTGGGGACCCCTAGACTCCCTATCAACCTGCCTAGGAAATGACTCTCTCACACTGTAACTCACCAGGCTCCTCTGTGCATGGGATTTCCCAGGCAAGAAAGCTGGAGTGGATTGCTATTTCCTTCTCCAGGGGATCTTCCTGACCCAGAGATTGAACCTGCATCTCCTAGATTGGCAGGGGGATTCTTTACCACTGAGCCACCAGGGAAACATGCTACTCTCTTACCAAATTTCAATTATACAAAAAGGGTTACAACTGTAACACTTAGATTCTCAGACTCTATTTATCCAGTGGCTAAAAGACCAACCCTTTCATCAACCTCTCCATATTTTACCCATCGCCCAACCTCTGAAAACTAACTTTCTACTCTCTGTTTCCATGAGTTAAAATTTTTCTTTAAAAAAAAAAAAAAAGATTTCAAGGCAGGGAGGGAAGATTTCACATATAAATGATATCATGAAAGTCTTTCTCAGTTTGGCTTATTTCACGTGACATAACGTCTTCATGTTCCATCCATGCTAACCCATATGACAAAATTTCCTTCTTTCTCATAGTTGAATATTATATTGTGTACATGCACCACATCTTCTTTATCCATTCATCCTTTTATGGACACATAGGTTGCTTTCACATCTTGGCTACTGCAAATCTTGTGGTAATGAACATGGGGGTGCAGATAACTCACTGATATCCTGTTTTCATTTCCTTTGGATATACACCCAGATGTAGGATTGCTGGATCATATGGTAGTTCTATTTTTTATTTTTTGAGAAAATTCCATACTGTTTTCCATAGTGGCTGAACCAGTTTACATTCCCACCAACAGCACACAAGGTGTCTTTTCTCTACATCTGTACCAATACTTTTCATCTCTTGTCTTTTTGAGGATAGCCACTCTAACAGACATGAGGCGAACTCCCACTGTGGTCTTGACTTGCATTTCCCTGATGAGTGGTGATCTTGAGCACCATTTCATGTACCTGTTGGCCATTTGTATGTCTTGTTTGGAAAATTGTGTCCTCAGTTCCTCTGCTCTTATTTTACCTGGATTGTTTGGGCTTTTTGTTATTGAGTTGAATAAGTTTTATATATATATATATATATATATATATATAAAATATTAACCCTTTATCAGACATACGGCTTGCAATAATTTTCTCCCATTCTGTAGATTATCTTTTTATTTTGATGATCTCCTTTGCTGTAGAGGAGCTTTTTAGTTTGATGTAGTCCCACTTGTTTATTTTTGCTTTTGTTGCATTTGCTCTGTATGCTTTTATGTGCTTAGCATTTTATTGTGTATTGCGGTAGATTCAGGGATTTTGACACAATTGCGAATGTCAAAAGTTTACATTTGGAGAGAAAACTAATAAACATAGGGCAAGTGAAAAATGAAATAAGATTTTAAGTGTGGCACTAACAATGTGTGCACTACGAATTCAGAAAAAGAACCAATAGAAAATCATTTGGTAAGAGTTGTCAGGGAACAATTCATGGTGGGAGGACTTAAACTGGACTCTCAGCTGTATTGAGGAAAGACTAGGGAGGATTATTAAAAGGAGAAGGTCTGGAACAAGCGAAGACCATTAAGAGCCCCATGTGCTGGATTTTGAAGATTTTTTTTTGAGACTACTAGTTTGTAAGGAAAAAGGCAGCACGTGAAAAGTAGAAGGATGTTAGCTTGGAAGGAGAGTGTGGAGCTAGGTATAGTTCAAAGAAGACTACAAATTTATGTGATATGTAATGAAGGGCTACTATCTTTTCTTTAATACAACTTAAGCCATAAATTTTAAAAAGCCAGCTTCAAATTTTTTTGTGGGACTATATTCCTTAAATTGGAGCCTGTCTGGAAAATAATATAAAATTAGTACTTCCTTATAACCTAAATTCTAAATTTTTGTTAATGAATGGGATGATTTTTGCCCATGCTAGTATCTTATTCTAGTCACACAAATTATGCTGTCTAATACTGTAGGACACTTTATGGTATTACTAAATCTGTTGGAGAATTAAACACATTCCTGTAGAAACTAGAGTTATACATAGATTCAATACAAATTTATGAGTCCACTACCTTAGTCATTAATCTCTTCAGTCTACATTTACTGAGCACTGTCTCAGTGCCAAGTGCTTTCCTGGGCACTGAAGATGCAGAAAAAAGAAACAGTCCATGACTTCAATGAGTCCAGTGGAAGAGAGAAGAATATAAAGGGATAAAAGACTGTGTACAGCAGGAAAATGCCCACCGTGGCAACTTTTTTAATAAGACGGTTTTAAGTAACTTCTTGGTGGTGGTGGTTTAGTCACTAAGTCATGTTCAACTCTTTGCAATCCCATGGATTACAGTGTGCCCAAGCTCCTCTGTCCATGGGATTTCCCAGGAAAGAATACTGGAGCGGGTGGCCATTTTCTTCTCCAGGGGATCTTCCCAAATCCAGGAATCGAACCTACATCCCCTGTATTGCAGACAGATTCTTTACTACTGTGCCACCTGGGAACTTCTTATCGGGGATCAAATACAAAAAAACATTGGTATTTCAGGATGTCGCAAGAGCACTGTTTCTGTAAAAGCTACTGTCCATTGCTGGTTACCAAAATGTCACAACATCAAAACATACAGGAGGTTCGAGCTGTTTGGTCTTAAAGCCTCTGTATAGATAGTGATAATGGGCAGTGTGTGTGGAAGGAATGAATGTGCCCTAGACACCTGTTTCAGTCTTGGAAGAAAATGACAAAACATTCTCTTCTGTCCCCAGAAACTTCTGGAAAATGCCTGCTGTTGTAACTGATGGGTCACTGTTAGCCTTAGTTACACCAAAGGAGGGATAGTCTGAATAAGCAAACAAAGTCTGTGGTGTTATTCCTTTAGACCATCTTTACCATTCTCAGTCTCATTAAAAGGGGTAACTTGTGACGATATAGATGTAGCTCCAGAGCTTCTCACCCTCAAGTTATCTTACCACATAGTTACTAAGGATGGAATTTTAACAGACTCAAATCCTTCCATTAGAGATAAAGCCAAAGTCTTGAATGAAGATGCTTAGTTAAGATAATGCACATTACTGAAATCCATTCACACCCTTACAATGTGAAATCCATCAACCACACTTTAAAGGCTGGTATCGAGTTCTCTTCTGTTTACCCAAGAGGGGAAGGTTAGAAAGCAGTTGGAGAGTGTGCACCGAGGTAGGTCAAGAATGTGGATGCTGAGGGCTATAAAAAGGGAGTACAAATTTCAGTAATTTCATAGTTTGGTTTGGGATTGACCACGCAGCTCCAAGCGTGTATAAATCAATGCTGTTTGTGGAAGCTGAGCACTATTGCAGCGGTCCTCACCAGTTTAGTATGGATGACATTACTTTGCAGAAGTTAGTCCTGCCGTTCATGATTATAAAGATTTTGCTTGCTTTTTAAAACAAAGCAGTGTTGTTAATTCAAGGTGACTTCCAGACAAAGAATGATGTTAAGCTGGGGCTACCAAGGAGGACCACTTGGGTTCTAATCCTGGATCTTTCTCTTTTAGGCCGTGTGATCTTGAAAAGGTAGCTTGACCACTCTGTGTCCAAGTTCTCATCTGTAAAAAGGGATGAGAATACTACCTAACACAGAGGATTGTTGTGATAGTTAACAGAGATAATACAGAAATGGCTCTTCATACACAGAAAGCTCTCAATTCATATCTATTGTGATTATTTTCTATATAGGACTGAAAATGCCATCCAAAGTCACCGAACTGACTTACCTGTGACAAAAGTCAGCAGGCTCTGGTAAAAAGGAAATTGGGCAACTTAGGATAGACATTTACATCACACTTTGCAGGCTATTCCAGAATATTTTGTATTTTTATGAGTCATGAAATAGAATGTCGTCAGTATGTAACCCTAGAAATCTGAGAAAGATATGCTACTATCAGAGGAACTTTCCCGAAGACTTCCAAAATGACTTCTCAAATATTTATATCAAAGTATACAAACAGCAGAGGAGATGGAAGGGAAGTTGAGATATAGCCCAAAGGAGGCTGTGGCAGGTAGACATTTCTTTTACGTCACCTTTGTGCATGTTTTATGTTACACAGTGACATACATCTGCCTAAATATAGAAAGTCTTTACAAGAAACTCTAAGATGGATGCTCTAGGAAGTGTCACCTTGTTCATCCTGAGTATCAACCACCAGCAATGCTGGCATGGCTATCCAGATATTCAGCTCCTCCAACTTGAGAAGCATGACAACAGGAGATATAAAATAGAATTGCAATTAGCACACTGCCACTGAAATAGGGCACATAATTATTTAAGTAATAAGGCACAGAAAGGATAAATCAAGTATTCTGGTTATCCAATCATTTTCAACTGTATTAACAATTTGAAAAAAATTAAAATGTGACTGAGTACACTTTTTATTTACCAAATTTTATATTTTTAAAAATTTATTCAGGAGGTATATCTGATTCTCCAAATAACTTAAAGTCATAATATAGATCTTCAATTAGTGCCTCAGGTTACCCAAGTTATCCTGCTAAAGTTTTCAAGTTTTTGTATAAATAAAGCTTTACCTATTATGATTTTGAAAATATGATAATTTGTTTCTTTGTTAATACTTTTTAGCTGATCACTTTTTGGGTTATGCAAAGGTCAGAGAGATGTGGAAAATATCGAAAAGAAATAAATCCAGTGAAGTTTTGACATTCTTCTGCAGAACAGCGGGGAAGAGCAGTGACAAGCCAATAGTAACATAGAACTCTTACGTGCTATGTTCAAATAGGAAGTAAAGCCATTTAAGAAAATACTGATTCTAAAAATTTATATATTTATCCAGCTCTTTTGGTGGGTCCTTCTCATATTTTTCAGTGAAAAACATTAAATAGTAAAGTAGATATCAAGTGGGAATTTTCTGTGTGATGCAGGGAACCCAAAGCTGGTTCTCTTTGACAACCTAGAAAGGTGGGATGGGGAGGGAAGTGGGAGAGGGGTTCAAGAAGGAGGGGACATATGTACACCTATGACTGATTCATGTTGATGCATGGCAGAAACCAACACAATATGTAAAGTAATTATCTTCTAATTTAAAAAATAGTACCTAGAAAAAAAAAAGAAAAAACATTAAATACCTGCTCTGATTAATTGGGCCTTTTTCCATGCCTTGCAGAATTATGCAGGGTCTGCGGTGTCTCTTTGGGCACATAAAAGTTCTTGGACGATTTCCAGCCATCATTTCAACATACAAAAATGGACTAGTTTAATTACAGAGAAGTTAATTCATGGACATCATCTTGGCAGTGGTGCAAAGGTAAAAATAATCCCTTTCCATGGAAACCAAATACAACAAGGAAATTCTAATTGAATCACATGTGTTTCATGGCCTTGAGCCACACTGTTTTGGGTCAGGGACATTTATTTTCCATCACCTTTTGAAAAATAAAGTATCACATTGCAGTTAAATTCCAAAGGTGTTTCTTTCCCCACAAATCAAAATTAAGTAAAATTAATTTATCAAAACAACTATATGAACTTCTAGATAAACATATTAAGTTAAAACACATGGATTTATCATCACTTCCACCCAGGGTCCCATTAAACTATCATTTAAGAAATGTAAACAAGCATAAAGCAATGAGGATAAAAATTTTTAAAAAGAGAGGATTAAAATAGATGAGAAACAATGAAGAAATGAACCATCCTTCCAACTTCTCAGACCAAAAATGTTACGTTCATCCATAACTCCAACTCTCTTGCCTTAATATTTCTGTCCAGTCCATGAGGAAATCTCTTAGATCTACCATCAAAATATATTTAAAATTCAACCATTTTTAACCAGTTTCACAGCTACCACACAAGTAAAGGCTGCTATTATCTCTTGTCTATATTACTGCAGTAATCTCTTCCCTGACCTCTCCTGATCCACCACTGTCCCATTCTCAGCAGAAGAGTCATTGTTTCTTTTAATAATGTCAGGTCTTCTAAAAACATCAGTCATGTTTAAGCACTCCATTCCCCTCCTGTCTCCTAAAAGGAGATGCCTAATTTTGACAATGGCCCACAGTGCCCTACCCCGTCTGGATTCCTGTTCCTGACCTGATCTTATCACTTTTGCCCACGCTATTCTTGGTCCATACTTGACTCCTGCCTCCAACATGTAAGCTATACTGCTGCCTCAGGTTTCATGCCTGGGGTGCCTCCTTCTGCCTGGGGTGCTTTCTTCCCAAATTTATACAACTGAATGCTAGCTGTAACTTCACTTTCTCAATGATCCCTTTTCCAACACATCTAAAGTCCAACCTCAATCTTTACATATCTGATATCCATTAACCCACTGCATTTCTTTTCATAGCATTTATCACTCTCAAACATACTATATAATTTACTTATTATGTATATATCTGTCACATCCAGCGACTCAAATTTCACAAATAACTGTGAGCAACTTTCTGATACCTCTAGGAAACACAGAATGGAGAAGGAAATGGCAATACACTCTAGTATTCTTGCCTGGAGAATTCCACGGACAGAGAAGGCTAGTGGGCTACAGTCCATAGAGTCACAAAGAGTCGGACACACCTGACCAATTGAACAGGAAACACAGAAAGTCACTCTACATGGTCCCCCTTTGGCACTTAATACTTGAATAAGCTAGCAAACATCCAAGCTAACAGAAAGTGACCCAAATAAATAAATAAATAGTACCAGTAAAGTTGCTTAGATGCTAGAAATAAACATACATAAACTGTTTTCGGTTCAGAATGAAGAAACTTAGATACATGCAATACAACACAGGATGCTAAAACTGTGCATTATAAAGATAGCAAGACTTTTGAAAAGTCTAAACAGCTGTGGAGTACACTTAGCCACTGGTTCAAGGCTATTTTATACCAGGAGGTCTTGTTTTTGCTCCCCTGCTAATAATTCAAGACTGTGCTTGTCTTCTATCTATAATTTGTGCTGAGTTAGTGACATACACAAGGTAGCTAAAAATAACTTTATTCTAAATTAAACAAATGACAACTTTCCAAGGTTTGAAAATGTCTGGGGATAAAGTTTTCAACTCTGGAATGGTATATGTTTCTACCCAAACTCAAAATTATTCCTGAAATATCTAATTTCCTCTTGTTCTTAATTTGCAAATTATTCAATGCTTTTAACTCTATATCAAAGGATTCTGCTGTATGTAGAAAAAAATATGATATTTAGTGCCAAAGTAAAAATGTAAGCTGGACTGATTTTTCAAATCCTAATTCTTACATTTAAAGTTGAAAGTTCATTAGAAAAATCAGTTTTGAGAACTAGAAGCCCAGATCAATTATAAAATAATTTGAACAGTCTGTGAATTCAGTGTTCCTCTATTTTGACTCAATACTGTATTAAGATTATTAGATTTAAAGAAGAGATGGCAACTTCTTTACCCACTGCTTTACAAATTTGTGCTAATTTTATAATAGTAACACAGGATAAATCACAGATATTTCTATTCCTAAGTATTACTCCAGCAGGACTTGGGGAATAGACACACTTTCATACAGGCAAGTTATTTTATACTACCTTAAAATGATATATACAGAAGGGGTTAGAGAGAGAGCAACAGAGTACACTATTATTATATTTAGGTAAGTATATAGGTATAACATAAATTGATAATATATAAAAGGTCCTCGAATTATGATGGTTTGACTTAACGATTTTTCAGCCTAACAATGGTGTAAAAGGGAAACAGATTCAGCTAAAATTGTACTTCAAATTGTGAACTTTGACCTTTTCCCAGGCTGGCAATATTTGGTCTAGCACAGAGATCTCGTGATGCTGGGCACCGGCAGTGAGCTGTAGCTCCCAGTCAACCGCACAGTCATGAGGATAAAACCTGATACACTTACATAACCATTCTGTACCCATACAATCATTCTGTACCCACACAACCACTCTGTTTTTCACTTTCAGCACACATGAGATATTCAACAGTTTATAAAATAAGCTTGGTGTTAGATGATTTTATCCAACTGCATGCTAATGTAAGTGGTAAAGTAGGCTGGGCTAAGCTATGATGCTCTGGTAGATTAGGTGTATTAAATGCATTTTCAATTTATGACATTTTCATTTCACAATACAATTTATTGGGATGTAGCCTTCTAGAACTAACACCCAAAAAAGATGTCCTTTTCATTATAGGGGACTGGAATGCAAAAGTAGGAAGAAACACCTGGAGAACCAGGCAAATTTGGCCTTGGAGTACAGAATGAAGCAGGGCAAGGGCTAATAGAGTTCTGCCAAGAGAATGCACTGGTCATGGCAAACACTGTCTTCCAATAACACGAGAAGACTCTACACATGGACATCACCAGATGGTCCACATTGAAATCAGACTGATTACATTCTTTGCAACCGAAGATGGAGAAGCTCTATTCAGTCAGCAAAAACAAGACCAGGAGCTGACTATGGCTCAGATCATGAACTCCTTATTGCCAAATTCAATCCCTTATGATTATACAGTGGAAGTGAGAAATAGATTTAAGGGACCAGATCTGACAGAATGCCTGATGAACTATGGATGGACGTTCGTGACACTGTACAGGAGACAGGAATCAAAACCATCCCCAAGAAAAAGAAATGCAAAAAAGCAAAATGGCTATCCAAGGAGCCTTACAAATGGCTGTGAAAAGAAGGGAAGCAAAAAGCAAAGGAGAAAAGGAAAAATATACCCATTTGAATGCAGACTTCCAAAGATAAGAAAGCCTTCCTCAGTGGTCAATGCAAAGAAACAGAGGAAAACAATAGAATGGGAAAGACTAGAGCTCTCTTCAAGAAAATTAGAGACACCAAGGGAAGGAACATTTCATGCAAAGATGGGCTCAATAAAGGACAGAAATGGTATGGACCTAACAGAAGCAGAAGATATTAAGAAGAGATGGCAAGAATACACAGAAGAACTGTACAAAAAAAGAGTTTCACAACGAAGATAATCACGATGGTGTGATCACTGACTTAGAGCCAGACATCCTGGAATGTGAAGTCAAGTGGGCCTTAGAAAGCATCACTACAAACAAAGCTAGTGGAGGTGATGGAATTCCAGTTGAGCTATTCCAAATCCTGAAAGATGATGCTGTGAAAGTGCTGTGCTCAATATGCCAGCAAATTTGGAAAACTCAGCAGTGGCCACAGGGCTGGAATGGGTCAGTTTTCATTCCAATCCCAAAGAAAGGCAATGCCAAAGAATACTCAAACTATCGCACAATTGCACTCATTTCACACGCTAGTAAAGTAATGCTCAAAATTCTCCAAGCCAGGCTTCAGCAATACATGAACCGTGAACTTCCAGATGTTCAAGCTGATTTTAGAAAAGGCAGAGGAACCAGAGATCAAATTGCCAAAATCCGCTGGATCATTGAAAAAGCAAGAGAGTTCAAGAAAAACATCTATTTCTGCTTTATTGACTATTGTGACTGTGTGGATCACAATAAACTGTGGAAAATTCTTCAAGAGATGGGAATACCAGACCACCTGACCTGCCTCTTGAGAAATCTGTATGCAGGTCAGGAAGCAACAGTTAGAACTGGACATGGAACAACAGACTGGTTCCAAATAGGAAAAGAAGTACGTCAAGGCTGTATATTGTCACCCTGCTTATTTAACTTATATGTGGAGTACATCATGAGAAACGCTGGACTGGAAGAAACACAGCTGGAATTAAGATTGCTGGGAGAAATATCAATAACCTCAGATATGCAGATGACACCACCCTTATGGCAGAAAGTGAAGAGGAGCTGAAAAGCCTCTTGATGAAAGTGAAGGTGGAGAGTGAAAAAGTTGGCTTAAAACTCAACATTCGGAAAACGAAGATCATGGCATCTTGTCCCATCACTTCATGGCAAATAGATGGGGAAACAGTGGAAACAGTGTAAGATTTTATTTTGGGGGGCTCCAAAATCACTGCAAATGGTGATAGCAGCCGTGAAATTAAAAGACGCTTACTCCTTGGAAGGAAAGTTATGACCAACCTAGATAGCATATTCAAAAGCAGAGACATTACTTTGCTAACAAAGGTCCTTCTAGTCAAGGCTATGGCTTTTCCAGTGGTCATGTATGGATGTGAGAGTTGGACTGTGAAGAAAGCTGAGCGCTGAAGAATTGATGCTTTTGAGCTATGGTGTTGGAGAAGACTTTTTTTTTTTTTTTTAACCACCTCCTACCACACCTTTTAACAGGGCACTGATTGCAGTGCTCTTGAGAGTGCTGATTGCACTGATTGCAGTGCTCTTGAGAGTCCCTTGGACTGCAAGGAGATCCAACCAGTCTATCCTAACGGAGATCAGTCCTGGGTGTTCACTGGAAGGACTGATGTTGAAGGTGAAACTCCAATACTTTGGCCACCTGATGCGAAGAGCTGACTCATTTGACCAGACCCTGATACTGAGAAAGACTGAAGGCAGGAGGAGAAGGGGCCAATAGAGGATGAGATGGTTGGATGGCATCTCTGATCCAATGGAAATGGTATTGGGTGGACTCCGAGAGTTGGTGATGGACAGGGAAGCCTGGTGTGCTGCAGTTCATGGAGTCACAGAGTCGGACATGACTGAGTGACTGAACTGAACTGAGCCTTATCATAAATTAAAGAAGGTCTGTGTATCTATAACTAAATTTTTTTTAATTTGCTCTCGTATTAAGACAGAACTCTAACATCTCTCAGCAATTTACAACCTCTGGCATTGCTGTTCAGCCCACTGAACAGCCCTTGTTCAGGGCTGAATGAGGTCCCATGGAATCTTGTCTTAATCTTGGCTAACATCTCGCCAGATGCATGGTGAAATCTTACACAAGTTTTTGGTTCCTACTTTTGTGCAACTTCCTCTTTCATACCCTGTGTTAAATTCCAGCTGCTTTAGGCAGACTCAACGCCTAATCTCTGCCTCCAAAGCTCAGCAAGACCATGGGCCCCCCATCCCTTTACTGTGGCAAGAATCTACTCAGGTGAAAAACAAAAACAAACAAAAACACCTGGGAAAATACTAGTGGGAAATGTTGGGAAATACTGGGAGATCTTGGAAATACTGGGAAAACCTTGTGTCTGTCCTTTATTTAGATGATTTTAGTCCTGTGATACCAGTTTTTCAATGCTGGTATCTCAAACTGTCATCTAAAATATTTTCATGTTTTTAAGTGAGATTCATTATTGCTTGCTATGTCATGGCTGAAAGTGACAATCTCCTGTGCTTTTTTATGAATTTTATTTAACAGTTATAGGACTATTAATGTTTTCTGTACCTTCCTGAGTCAATAGTGTTTTTACAAGAATTTTTCTATTACACTTAATTTTTCATATTTCCTGGCAAAAAAATGTTGCTCATAACATGCTATTTCATTTCAGTGTTTGTAGCATCTATGTATTCCTAATATTTTTTGTGACTTCTACCTTTTCCTTGATTAATTTCATCAGAAGTTTGTCAAATTTATCAGCCTTTTCAATGAACTACTCTTTTCTGCTGTGTTGATCCTCTATATTGAATGTTTCTCCACACTGTTACTATTTTTTGCTCTTTATTGTTTCCTTCCTTCTATTTTCTTTGGATTAATTTTTCTGTTTTTCATGACCATGCATAATTCAATAGCAATTCAGAGTGTCATTTCTTTGGCACAATGTGATTGACTCTTCATATGAAAAGTCATATTGGTTCGATTACTCATAAGGGTAAAGACAACATCTGTTTATCCTTGTATTTCCAGGGCCTAGTACATAGTAGGTCCTCAAATAATGTGTTGCTTTAGGGATCTGGAAAAGTATGTTTTAATATAACTAACTATTGAGAAAAAATAAACACATGTTACAAAGTTCAGTCATGATATAACCTTTAATAAAATTATTAAGGTTGTCTAAAGCCATGTTATGAAATAGCATAAGGTATCAATTTTGGTCACCTTTAAATCACATTATTGTCTAGATCAATGGATATTCAACAGTGTTGAATTTGTTATAGTATTGCCAATGTTTCCTGAACTGTCTCTCAAGTTTTTAAAAGCTAAAGCAGCTAAATCATGCATTTTAATGTATTTTTTCTTCTAGCATTCTTCTGATTTAATGTAGATTTGTGCACAGTATCTGAAAAGTTGACACCCACAAATAACTTTAAATAACATTACAAAATGAGGTTATCTAATAAATAGGTCATTAAAGAAATTAGCCTATTATTAACAATTAGATTTTTATTTTTTATAAGAACTCACCCTGAATGTTAGATGTATATGGTTCTTATCAACCTTACATCAAACACAATATAAAAATATATAACATTTGACAACTCATGTTTGTAATATTGTGAAGGGAGAAAACTGAAAATGTAGACTATAGACCCAGGACCCAAGTATCTTTCTCTTGTCAAGCTTATTTCCAAAGCTTTCACTGTTAATGAATTTTTAGATATCCATTAATGGATAGAAGTAATCATATTCAGCATTCAAAGTTCTGAATGCTTTGAAACTTATAAAGACCTAAGAAGCAAAGATACCATTTTTTTCTGTTTAACATTAAATCTAATGCCTAAGTATTTAGAGCTCAATTATACCTTCTACTTACATTTTGCCTATTATAATACTAAAATCATCTGCATTAATTAAACAAAAGCATAATTTTTGAGGGACTTGTTTGTGACAGGCACTGTATACACACATTTCCTTACACACTTGGAATCATGGCTAGTGACAAAGGCAAATAATTCTAGGATCCATTTATATTTACCCAGGTTATCCACAAAGAACAGAACGTAATCAGCACTTTGGATCAAAGGACCTATATGATTAAAGATGCCTGATTTCAAACTGTATTAGGAGGGACCACTATCAAAGGTCAAGTGTGAATAAAGTACGACTGGTTTGGTTCTCTTCTGAAGACTATAATGAGATTTTATTGATGCTTACCTAATTTTTTAAAATCTCCAGTTTCAAAAAATATAGTTTTCTTAGAAAAGAACTGTAAGGATACCACTTCCCAATCTTAAATGATTTTTTTAAAATACAGTGTTCTCCTAGTAGATAACTAAAGTTATAATGAAACAAAGTGGACAAGACAAACAAAACCTAAAACATATGAGTTTGAAAAAGATAATTCCACAAATATTCTAAATTATCTAACTAGAAACAGTCTAATAGTTGCTGAGCAGCTACCGTAGTAGCTCTGGTAGTGAACAAATATCTGTGTCCTCTGATGATCCACGAGGAGCCGAGCAAAGGCAGCTCCATGGGGTGAATTTCTGAAATTTGAAGGTATAGCTGGGTTGATATATTCAGGTTTCTTTCTACCATTTGGCTGGACAAATATTTCTTTTCCAATTTATGAATGTGGAACTAGACAAAGAGAAGTTTATAAATTCACAGATTCTTCAAATATTATGTTCTTTTAATTTTATGATTCTGCTTTTTTTAAAAAATGACTAATATAATGAAATGGGAAAACAGCCACTAAAATACTTTTAAGGTATAATTTAGCTAACATGGAAAGTAATACTTCACAAAGCAAAGGAGATCTGAAATCAAAGAGCAGTTTTAAATAGGAATGTTAAAAGGTTTATTTTGATTAATTTTTACATTATTCTTTTCTAGATCTCCCATGTCTCATGTTAGTAATATGGAAAGAATTTCCAATTAACATGCTGTCCAGTTCAATTTTTCCTCTAAGTTCAGGAAGAAATATTCAGCATGACAGTGGCTACCACCAATCAGTCACCTTCATCTCTGCAATCCAGCCACTCCACACACCACCACTTATGTAACCTGAGTTTGTTACCACACTTCAGTACCATTGTCCATTCTGTTCCCGCATCAAGGTAAGTCTTCTCGAAAATCTCATCCTTCCTTCAAGGTCCATCTCAGATTTGATATCTCACTGAGCTCTTACTTGATATTTGTGCCCTACTCTCCAAAACCAAGTCTGAATTTCCCATCTCTCACAGGCCTTTGCTCTCACTTCTCATCTAGTTTGTTGTGCTTTATTTTGCTTTTATTGAGACTTCATTTTTTAGAGCAGTTTTAGATTCACAGTAAATCTTAGTATGAAGGTGCAGAAATTTCTCCTTTACCTCTGACTCCATACATGCACAGTGCTGCACACCCCTCTCTGCCACTATCCCCCATCAGAGTGGTATATTTATTGCAACTGATAATCTATTTTGACACATAATTACCACCAAAGACCATAATTTATATTTCAGCTCACTCTTGGTGTTGTACACTCTATGGATGTGTACAGATATATAATAAAATGGAACCACCATGACCTGTTCTTTGATTTTAAGTGGGCAAAAAATACATTAGGAAACACAGAAATTGTAAAGGGTGAGTGAAATAACACAGTAAGTCAAGTATTTACACATAAAGTCTGAGTTTCTACTCTTAGTCTTTTCTTCACATATACGAAGATTAGACTTGACAGGATGGTATAAAGAAGTCTGTCAGCTGTTGCCACAATAATTGACTAAACTCTACTATTTTCAACCAAATTCTTCACCATGGCAAAAGCAGCAATGCTGAGGCCTTCATTCTAAACAGGGTCAGTTCTAGGCAAAAACAAGAAAGGACAAAACAGTGGTCTTCTGCCATTAATTTTGTTTGTGTCTCCTTCCACCATGCAACCCTTCATCATATTCCTACCACCATGAGGGTCTTCCGCTGTGTACTCCTTGGGATCATCATCCAGGTCCCCAGAACTTCTCTGTATACCCCCTACTCTCACAACATTTCTCTGACCTTATAGGCAATTTATTTGCATGTTTGATAAACTAACTTCAAATGAGTGCTTATATATGAGAAACTCAGTGTTTTATCTATTCACAATAACATACCATACCAATTCCTAAGACTCACCCAAATGAGAGACTATATATATATGGGCTTCAAATTACAAGAATACGCAGTTTTATGTTTTCATGACAAATTAAAATCTGCAATATTGTTACCTATATTCTGTGTACTTCAATCCTTTTAAACAAGGCCCCTGAAGCCATACTGCTTCCCTTCCTGCCCCCAAAGACTAGAGGCACAGAGTACAAAAGAGCCACCTGATTAGCCTCCACCTTTTAGGTATGTAGGATGAAGACCAGGCCCGGGCAGAGAGGTTGCACAAACATTTTTCTAATACTTGAGGAAATTAACCAAATGATAAGTGCAAAAAAATGTTAAATCTCAAGGCAGTAGGGTCCAAAAGTTTTAAAACGAGCTTGCAAAACATATGACTCATGGAAAAATCTGTTTTGGGAGACTTCCAGAACAATTCAGAGGGACAGTCAAGAAAATGATTACTTATTGGAGCAACATTTTAACACCAGTAAATTTAGTTTGTTTTAGTAGTGGATACCTTTGAGAACATTTATGAACTGTGATGTTTAAATAAAAACACATATACGTCATTTTTATTGCTCTTTCCACAAACCTCTATTTTCTTTAAGTCCTCAGTCTTGCCCTCCATAGTTTCACACACCATGGTCTTTTTCACAAACATATCACCCAGTTTATGAAGGACTACTGTATTTCCAGGTAGGTCTCTGTCTCAGCTCCACCAAATCACACCATTAAACAAACACGTGGGCCGCCTACATTAGCCCTGCTTCTAAGGGGCAGTTGAGAAAATGCGTATGTTATGCTCTCAGCTGCATATTATAACTAAACTTACCATCTTCCTTTCTGGCTTCTGAAATACCCCTTCCCCAACTGTGTACCATTCCTCACTCTTAAAATACTTTGGGTTTGGTTAGCAGGAGAAGAAATGAAACCTGTTCTTACTAATTAATATGGTTATGGTGCTTTTCAAGGTAGATCTATCAAGGTAGATCTATAGACACTATACCATTCGATTTTCTAAACAAAAATATTCAAGCAGATACTATTTCTACTTTTAAGTGAGCCTCATATTCCACAAATAGAGTTCAGGCTAGGAACCAGGTCTTTGAATTTCAGATTCAATGCTTTTTCCATTACGTTCCTCTGCTCTACATTATTCAAGTGTCTGTTGTCCTATATGTTTCTCTATATTAATATGAATAGTAGGACATGAACTCTGTTTCTGTTTCTACAGCATACAGCATAGCTTTAACTAATATTTTAAAATAAAGTGTGTGTCTGACAAATTCAGTAATAGTGTATTTCTTTAGTAGGTTATCATGGACAGAGGAGCCTAACGGGCTACAGTACATGTGGTCTCAAAGAGTTCAACAGGACTGAACAACTAACACTTAGTAGGTTATGACATCTTATAGATGAGAAAGCTACGCCTCAAAGAGGTTAAGCATCTTACCTAATTCACATAGTACATGTTAGAGACAGTATACCAAGACAGGTTGAGACAAGATTTAAACCTAAGTCTATCTGACTCCAAATCCCATGGTCTTCTCACTAAATCTTCATCTCTTCCTCCAGGGTGGTCTCTCTGGGGAATTCCACCAGAAGCCAATTTACTTTGTACAAAATATCCAGTCTAAGCCTATCCTGATTAAAAGGTCATGGTCTGTTCCTATAAAACAGTAAATTGCATGTTCTCCTAGCTCTCACTCCATGTCTCTTTTTGGAGATTCACTACAATAACAAGTGTTCCTTTGGGAAAAGTCCAATTCTTCAGCCTCCCTGGCCCATTGTGGGATGACTCAGGTCAGACTACAGCAGTTCCAAACAACCTTTTCCAAACAAGACCTTAAGAATGTCAGTGACTCAGGTACTATTGTTCTCAGATGACCTTGGGTAGGGGCCATGACCACTTACAAGTACAAAAAATTAAGTAATTCAAGATGGAGAAAGTCAGGCTGAGGGGTTGTATTGCTTTCAGGCTTATACAAAAGAAAAGAGAAAGAAATGTACCAACTGACTGACTACTGCATAAGCTGATAAATGGTAGTCATCTTTCAAATTAAATCTTATTTTTTCCTCTTTTGATTGAAAGAAAATGCAAGATAAGATCTAAGAGCAGTAACCTTCTGAAGCCCTCCAGGAAATGTTTTTTTTGTCTTATATATAAAACCATAACTAGTATCCAAAAGAACTTGATGCCCTTGTTAAGAATGAAAAAGACCATGGTAAACAGCTGGAGGGGGCTGATAGCATGTTTCAGGGCGTGCATTCTTTACTCGCCCCTAGAATTGCTCATTTCAAAGCAGAGGAAAACATTTCCTGCCTTAGTGCATAACAGAGAAAGGCAAATGGTCTGGAATGACCTCAGAAGATTTAGCAGTTTTCCGAAGAATTTGAACAGACTTTGCTCAAAGCTTCCTTTATCTGGACATCTGCCAAACCACTTGGAAAATTTGTGCATTCAGAAAGAAGAAAGATCCCCACTACAGAAGAGATTCTCCATAAGAAAGTACTACAACCACTGTAAATATTTTTACCATTGACTGAGTGATTACATCAGAATTCTTGGTGTACTTTTCTAATTTCCCTCATCCCTATCTATCACTTTTTAAAATGCAAAGACCGTGGTTTACTAGTTTGTGCAGAATTTAATGTATTCATTAATGTTTTATACTGGACCAAGCACTGGGGATACAATGACACTTAATCCATCACTGAGGATACAATGACATTTAATCCATAGATATTTCTTGAGTATTTACCATGTTTCCAGCACTGAACTAGGACGGAGTATAATGACAAACTAGTCAACTGTCCTATCTTAATGGAGGTTTCACTCTACTCCATTGTGTCTTAATTCTTACTGTGAACCAAATCACCAGGCAGCTTTTAAAACAGACCACTGAAAAGAAGATCCCACCTCAGTTCAGTTCAGTCGCGCAGTTGTGTCCAGCTCTTTGCGACCCCATGGACTATATAGCACACCAGGCCTCCCTGTCTCACCAACTCCTGGAGTTTACTCAAACTCATGTCCATTGAATCAGTGATGCCATCCAACCATCTCATCCTCTGTCCCCTTCTCCTCCTGCCCTCAATCTTTCCCAGTATCAGGGTCTTGTCAAATGAGTCAGTTCTTCACATCAGGTGGCCAAAGTTATGGAGTTTCAGCTTCAGCATCAGTCCTTCCAATGAATATTCAGGACTGATTTCCTTTAGGATGGACTGGTTGGATCTCCTTGCAGTCCAAGGGACTCTCAAGACCCTTCTCTCACACCACAGTTCAAAAGAATCAATACTTCAGCACTCACCTTTCTTTATAGTCCAGCTCTCACATCCATACATGACTGCTGGAAAAATCATAGCCTTGATTAGACAGACCTTTGTTGGCAAAGTAATGTCTCTGCTTTTGAATATGCTGTCTAGGTTGGTCATAACTCTCCTTCCAAGGAGCAAGCGTCTTTTAATTTTATGGCTGCGGTCACGATCTGCAGTCATTTTGGAGCCCCCCAAAATGAAATCTGTCACTGTTTCCATTATTTCCCCAACTATTTGCCATGAAGTGGTGGGACGAGATGCCATGATTTTACTTTTCTGAATGCTGAGTTTTAAGCCAACTTTTTCACTCTCCTCTTTCACTTTCATCAAGAAGCTCTTTAGTTTTCTTTGCCATAAGGGTGGTATCATCTGCATATCTGAGGTTATTGATATTTCTCCCTGCAGTCCTGATTCCAGCTTGCGTTTCATCCAGTCCAGTGTTTCTCATGATGTACTGTGCATATAAGTTAAATAAGCAGAGTGACAATATACAGCCTTGACATAGTCCTTTCCTGATTTGGAACCCACCTGCTGCTAAGTCGATGCAGTCATGTCCGACTCTGTGCGACCCCATAGATGGCAGTCCACCATGCTCTACCCACCTAACACCAGTTAAATAAAAGTCATGATCCAGCAATCCCACTGCTGGGCATACACACTGAGGAAACCAGAAGGGAAAGAGACACATGTACCCCAATGTTCATCGCCGCACTGTTTATAATAGCCAGGACATGGAAGCAACCTAGATGTCCATCAGATGAATGGATACGAAAGCTGTGGTACATATACACAATGGAGTATTACTCAGCCATTAAAAAGAATACATTTGAATCAGTTCTAATGAGGTGGATGAAACTGGAGCCTATTATACAGAGTGAACTAAGCCAGAAAGAAAAACACCAATACAGTATACTAATGCATATATATCAAATTTAGAAAGATGGTAACAATAACCCTGTGTATGAGACAGCAAAAGAGACACTGATGTATAGATCAGTCTTATGGACTCTGTGGGAGAGGGAGAGGGTGGGAAGATTTGGGAGAATGGCATTGAAACGTGTATAATATCATGTATGAAATGAGTCGCCAGTCCAGGTTCGATGCACGATACTGGATGCTTGGGGCTGGTGCACTGGGACGACCCAGAGGGATGGTATGGGGAGGGAGGAGGGAGGAGGGTTCAGGATGGGGAACATATGTATACCTGTGGCAGATTCATTTCGATATTTGGCAAAACTAATACAATATTGTAAAGTTTAAAAATAAAATTTAAAAAAAGTTGTTGGTTTGAGGGTAGATGCAAATAATGAAGCAGTAGATTATAATGTAATAAATATAATGATTGAGATAAATAAGGGATACTTTGAAATAACATAGAAAGTACACACAACCCAGATTTGGAGCTGAGTACCATGTTAAAGTGGAGAAGGCAATGGCACCCCACTCCAGTACTCTTGCCTGGAAAATACCATGGACGGAGGAGCCTGAAGCGCTGCAGTCCATAGGGTCACTAAGAGTCGGACACGACTGAGAGACTTCACTTTCACTTTTCCCTTTCATGCATTGGAGAAGGAAATGGCAACCCACCATGTTAAAGAGGCTTCCCTTTTAGCTCAGTTGGTAAAGAATCTGCCTACAATGCAGGAGACCTGGGTTCGATTCCTGGGTTGGGAAGATCCCCTGGAGAAGGAAATGGCAACCCACTCCAATATTCTTGCCTGGAGAATCCCATGGACTGTAGCCTGCCAGGCTCTTCTGTCCATGGAGTCGCAAGAGTCAGACACGACTTAGCGACTAAACCAACAACCACCACCAGCATGTTTTAAATGATAATTTATCACTTATTTTAGGAAACAAAGGGAGTGAGGCCATTCAAGACAAAAGGCATATGGAATTCAAAGGCAGAGAGGCACATTTCTGAGAGAATTCAGAAACAGTTATTTGTTTAGCATGCGAAGCCCAAGGTTAGAAGAGACATATAGAACCATAGGAACTGGACAAGAAGCAGAACAAGGAAATTTCAGATTCTCAGGCTAAGAATCTGGGAGTTTTGAATTATTTCTTAATTTCCTGAGACAAATAGAGCTTTGGAGGTAATTTAAACAAGAGACTAGAGTGATCATTGCCCATTTACTCCCAGGCCATGTATATTTAAATATGGCAAGTCCTGAAGCAACAACACAGTAACCCAAATTGTGTCATCTCTTAATCACCGGAAGAAGTCAACACTTGATCTGCTAAAGCTATCTGTAATTAGTCTACTATTCTATGTGAATGTGTGTCTAGCTTTCTCTAGTTCCCTCGAGCAAAATCAATCACCTGTCTTGCTCTTAAGATTTTTTTCAAGTCTAAGCCCTGAAGTGATGCTGAAGACGATTACCACACTTATTCACAAGAAGGAGAGAAAGTACAGGACTCTAGAAGAAAGGATCTGAGTTCAGCACAGGCCTCCAGTGAAAGGAGGAACTAAATATTCTAAAATTTTTTCAAAGAATATTGTCAGCTTGCTTATTTGATAAGGCAAGAAAGATTTTTTCCCCCTGAGAAATAATGGTTATTTCAACTTTTTTCCAGACTGTCCTATAATTGCCTCTATGGGTTTCATGAAGCCCGAAACATGTTTTTGTCATTTATAACCCCTTGTTTTCCCCCAATGCTCATGAAATGGTAAAAAATGGCTCTTACAAATAAGAGAGAATTCAAGTACAGTACTTGCTTGTTTGGCTCAATATTTTGATTTGATTTAAAAACCAATAACTTATTTTAACTAAATGACAGACATTTCATTCCTAGGTATACAAAGAACTCAGAAAATTCCACCCAACCTCCTTCATCCTGTTTGGTCACGAGAGAGAGAGGGACTACCTTGGCAGGAACTATTTCTGGTTCCTGTCAAGAGTCATTTCAGAAAGAGAGCTGAAGCAAAAGCCTCACACTATTATTTTTATTTTAAAACATTTAAAAATAAATAACTAGTCGTTGGCCCCCAGGGTCTTCTTGTTTCTGCGAGTGAAAACCTTGGGAGGAAGCAGCTTCATGCTCATAAAGGACCAGGTTGGCCAGACTAAAAGGGACCAAAGACACAACCCAAATGTAAGTACTAGCGCTCTGTAGCCACAAGTCAGACGCTGGGTTTTCTCCCATTGAGTTCTGCTAGCAGCCTTCATAGTTGATCCCATGAGACTAAAACTCACATGAGAGAAATTTGGGTATTAGTTTCCTTTTCAGAAGAGTCAGGTAGCAGAACACCATATCCTACAGAATAACAGCAGCTATTGTTTGATGTCTTACTCTATTCTAGGCACCACGCCAAGTGTTTTTACAGACACCCATCTATTTAACTTACACAATAACTGTCCCAAGAGCGTTACATGCATTGTACTGATAGAAAAACAGATGCAGCTAACAAATGGGACAGACGGGATTGACATTCATTTTCATGACACAAAACTAAGAGCTCAAAAATCACTACACATTTCTGTTTCTCCACTGTTAAACACATTTTCCATGCATGTCATTATTATTCAGTATACAGATGGTGCATATGTGAAAAGGGCATCAAGAAATGAACTGCTGCTCTCTGATCTGTTACATAGAGGTTTGTGCTCTTCAGGTACGTGTCCCAAAACTACAGTATTTACATCTCCAGTGAGGCTCCAGCAATTAACTGTGAACCAGCTGTAGGTCACCAAGTCTTGCAAAACAATTTCAGTCATATGTTCATATAGCTCTTTCCAGCACTGTAGCCAGGAAAACGGAAATGGAGGATTATCAGTGATGCTTTGTTTTAGATCTGCTAATTGAAGTAGATTAACTGTCTGCCAAAATATTTACTCTTTTTTCCCCTGGTGATGTCATTCTCATAGCTACTCTTGATAGAGCTAACAGATTACCACTTGAAACTATTTTTGACCTCTGAATTCTCCTTGCTGCTATTCTAACTCAATGATTTTAAAAAATATATTGTTATTCTCCTTCTATCATTCATTTCCTGACCTTTCTAGTTCAAATTAATGTAGCAATCATCCTGAATAGCCTCCGTGATACCTGTTACTCAAGTCTGTATTTGAGAAGACAATGTGTCCTAGCTAGAAATAGTCTGGTTTTACAGTAAGACTGGTTTAAACCCTGGTGCCAATGCTTATAAGTTACTTAACCTCTATAGCTTTGAGATCCTCTTTTTTATAGTTGAAAATTAATGCCAAACATACAGTTGTTAAAAGAATTACATATAAGATATATATGGGTCAAGTATTTTGCACTTTCAAAATAAGGCATAGACACTTTAAAGATGGCATCCATGGTCTTCCCCTTAAAGGCTGTTCTAATTTTTTCTTGTAAGAAATATATTAAAAAACTAAGTGATATCAAATACATAGACACTAATAAGATTTTTTTACACAGAATCATTAAACAGGCACCTTAAGTGCTACTTTTCTCTATTTCAGTCCTTATTAAACATCACAAGGAAGAAGTGTAGAACTTTTAAAACACAATTAGGAGTCTCTTTTTATGTAAATGTGTCTATGACTATAAATTCCACAAAGATATTTTTAAAACCTCATTTTTTTAATCCTTTCTGACAAATGTATAAAATTTAACTTTGTCATAATCAACAGAGTGTCAGTTAATGAACAGAGTGTCAGTTATGTCCATGGACATAATAATGGACCAGACCATGAACTCCTACTGGGTGAAGAGACATCTCAGTATCATGGTCACAGCACAACATTTGGAATCACACTTGAGCTTTAACCCTGGCTTTGACATATAAAGTGGTTTGATTTCCCTAAACTGTTTCCTAATCCATAAACTGAAAATATAATACCTATTGTTGTGTATGCATGTTCGTGCATGTCCAGTTGCTCGGTTGTGCCCACCTCTTTGAGACCCTAGAGACTATAGCCCACCAGGCTCCTCTGTCCATAGGATTATCCTGGCAAGAATACTGGAGCAGGTTGCCATTTCCTCCTCCAGGGGATCTTCCCAACTCAGGGATTGAACCTGCATCTCCCACATCTCCTACATTGGCAGGCAGAGTCTTTACCACTGAGCCATGTAGGAAGCCCATTATAACTATTATCACTACCTCTAAATACAGGAGGGTAATGAAAGTGTGTATACAGTAAGGGCTTAATAAATATGTTTCCTCCTCCCATCTCTATTTATCTTTAATACCGAATATTTGCACTTATCAGGCAAATTGAATTGAATCAATATTGCCTTAATGTGTGAAGTAAAAAGACTTTACAAAGCCGTACTAAGCACATTACCTTTTTCTATAAGTAGGGAAATATGTCTCTTCTTAGCTCATTTCCCAATAAGCCTGTGAGTCCACATCTGTACACATATACACACGTCACAGACGTGTGCTGACATGTGAGTTGCTCTGTTTAGTCCCAGTTAATATCAACAGGCAGAGTCAGGCAGCATCATTACCAGCGCAGTTTTGTTTAGAGCTCCCTGGGGCCCCAAACAGTTGTCCAAGTGAAATGTTTCATGTCTTAATTGCTGGTGGGCAGCAAAGCCATTTCTACTGTTGCAGGAAAAGCTATGCAATTTTCCACTGAGAATATGATTAGCCACATCAGAAAATATGAAGTCCATTTCCAATTTGTAACTCAAAAGACATTGTGACATCCTCCTGAGGCAAATATCTGGTTATGTGATTTCCAACAGAAGCATAATAGTGAAAGGAAGAAACATAGATACCCCTGAATTTAGCCCAATATATACAAGAATCTCTGAATTTCAAAGGTCACTCCAAATCCATTCCATTTTCTATGAGGAAAAAATAGAAAACAAACTGAAGTTTTTCATATCCTTCTCAGGTGAAGATTTCATAGTGACAAAGTTTAAAATGCTCTAAGCAGTAAAGCAAAACAAACAAAAACCAAGAAATTTGCCATGATGCAACTTATTTATTTATCCTTAAATATATTTCCCTGATCTGTTATACTGGGAACCATTAGCAGGTGTCTTAAATTTCCTAGAGTTTTGCATGTGTGAATTTTTATTAGGCTGATAAGTGATTATCTTTGTTTATGACTTTCCGGCTTCAGGAACTTCAGTGATAAATTTTGCTTGGGGACTTCTTGGTGGTCCAGTGGTTAAGAATCAGCCTTCCAAGGCAGAGGACAAGGGTTCAACCCCTGGTCCAGGAAGATTCCACATGCCTTGGGGCAACTAAGCCCGTGCACCGTAACTACTGAAGCCCGCATACCCTAGAGCCCACGCTCTGCAATAAAGCACTACAGTGTGAAGCCCGTGTACTGCAACTAGAGAATAGCCCCTGCTCACCACAACTAGAGAAAGTTTACTCAGCAGTGAAGACCCAAAGCAGCCAAAATTAAATAAATAATTTTTAAAATAAAATTTAAAAATAAATACATAAATAATCATTTTTACTGGTAATGAAAAACTTCTTACCACTGATACATACACATACACACACACACACACACACACACACACACATATCTAGGGGAATTTTTTACAGCATCAGGCTGTCATAGGCAGATGGGTTCTATTTTAGGAGACTGCCACCAAACTGATGATGCTGACCCAGCGTTTTCAAAATTTGCTACTAACCCTTGACGTGGAAATCTTGAAATTCTGGATTAAACATTATAAAGTAGAAATATTACAAGGTGAAAACTTCATATGCCTCAAGTAGACATTATTTTCCTCAGCTCATATTTTCCATTTGAAACTTGTTTTAAAAGTCCCAGTTTTGCTGAGAATTTATGCAGGAGAATAAAATGTGATTTCTAACAAAACGCCATTTTGACTTTTTTTCCCTTTCTGTTTCACAGTTGAAACAGAGAATCTGCATCATGAGGCATATCAAAGCCTTCCCTTGACCATAAACATAACCCTGATTCCTCCAAAAGTTGACCATGTAATCCACACCACAGAGTGCAAACCCAAAGTAACTTCCTATATATTGAATCCACTTAAAAGAGAACTAAAAGTATAATTAAACAGCTGGAGATGTGGTTAAAAAATATTTTTTATTCACTAATGGAAACTTGGCCCGGGCTACAGTTACTATTATCTCAAATGGCAAGAACTTGGATATTAAACCTCCTTCTTGTTAAAAGTTATTTTCTAAGAGCAAAGTTGAGAACGTTAGTAGGGAAGGGTGGGTAAATATGACTTCTTCTACAGCTAAAAATTCATCTCAGCAGACAGAGTATGATCTAACCATATCACCATTACCTTGTAAAAAAAAGAGAAAAATATTAATGAAATCATTAAGTAAAAATGGAGGGCCTCAAATTATTAGGACTTTTTCAGAAATTAGATCTTGCAGTATTTTACAGAAACATAAGTCAGTTAGCATTTGTTGGACCTTTTCAAAGACTCTCAGTTTTCTTTTGTTTCACAACAACTACCCAACTTTTGATTAAGGTGTTCAACAAACCTTTATGGAATTCTTCATTCTGTAGGTCAGCTCTTTGGACTGGGCTCAGCTGGGCAGTTCCGATTATAGCCAGGCTCACTTATGCATCTCCAATCACCTCCTGAGGTTAGTTAGGTACTGGCTGGCCAAGGATGGTGTGATGGGCAGAATTCCCAAAGATGGCCATATCCTAATCCCTATAATCTGAGAATATGCTACTTTATATGGCAAGAGAAACGCTGGACTGGAAGAAACACAAGCTGGAATCAAGATTGCCAGGAGAAATATCAATAACCTCAGATATGCAGATGACACCACCCTTATGGCAGAAAGTGAAGAGGAGCTCAAAAGCCTCTTGATGAACGTGAAAGTGGAGAGTGAAAAAGTTGGCTTAAAGCTCAACATTCAGAAAACGAAGGTCATGGCATCCGGTCCCACCACTTCATGGGAAATAGATGGGGAAACAGTGGAAACAGTGTCAGACTTTATTTTTCTGGGCTCCAAAATCACTACAGATGGTGACTGCAGCCATGAAATTAAAAGACGCTTATTCCTTGGAAGGAAAGTTTTGACCAACCTAGATAGCATATTCAAAAGCAGAGACATTACTTTGCCAACAAAGGTCTGTCTAGACAAGGCTATGGTTTTTCCAGTGGTCATGTATGGATGTGAGAGTTGGACTGTGAAGAAGGCTGAGCGCCGAAGAATTGATGCTTTTGAACTGTGGTGTTGGAGAAGACTCTTGGGAGTCCCTTGGACTGCAAGGAGATCCAACCAGTCCATTCTGAAGGAGATCAGCCCTGGGATTTCTTTGGAAGGAATGATACTAAAGCTGAAACTCCAGTACTTTGGCCACCTCATGCGAAGAGTTGACTCATTGGAAAAGACTCTGATACTGGGAGGGATTGGGGGCAGGAGGAGAAGGGGACAACAGAGGATGAGATGGCTGGACGGCATCACTGACTCGATGGACATGAATCTCAGTGAACTCCGGGAGTTGGTGATGGACAGGGAGGCCTGGCGTGCTGCAATTCATGGGGTCGCAAAGAGTTGGACACGACTGAGCGACTGATCTGATTTGATCTGATGGCAAGAGGGGATTTAAGATTGCAGATGGAATAAAGGTTAATCCTGCGTGCCTGTTCAGTCACTTCAGTCATGTCTGACTCTGCGATCCCATGGACTGTAGCCCACCAGGCTCCTCTGTCCATGGGATTCTCCAGGTAAGAATACTGGAGTGGGTTGCCATTTCCTTTTACAGGGGATCTTCCCAACCCAGGGACTGAACTCACATCTTTTATGTCTCCTGCATTGGCAAGCAGATTCTTTACCACTAGCACCACCTGGGAAGCCCTAAGGCTAATGAGTTCATTTTAAAATAAGGCGATCACTCTGGATTATCTCAGTTCAGTTCAGTTCAGTTCAGTCGCTCAGTCATGTCTGACTCTCTGAGACCCCATGGACTGCAGGATGCCAGGCTTCCCTGTCCTTTACCATCTTCCAGAGTTTGCTCAATCTCATGTCCCTTAAGCCAGTGATGCTATCCAACCATCATATCCTCTGTCGTTCCCTTCTCCTCCTGCCTTCAGTCTTTCCCAGTATCAGGGTCTTTTCCAATTAGTCAGCTCTTCGCATCAGACAGGCAAATCATTGGAGCTTCAGCTTCAGCATCAGACCTTTCAATGAATATTCAGAGTTGATTTCCTTTGGGATTGTTTGATCTCTTTGCAGTCCAAGGGACTCTCAAAAGTCTTCTCCAACACCACAGTTCAAAAGCACTAATTCCCTTGGAGGAAGAGATGGCAACCCACTCCAGTATTCTTGCCTGGAAAATTCCATGGACAGAGAAGCCTGGTGGGTTACAGTCCATAGGGTTGCAAAGAGTCAGACACAACTGAAGCAACTTTGCACACACATACTTAGTTATGGTCCAACTCTCACATCCGTACATGGCTACTGGAAAAACCATAACTTTGACTATATACGAAACTTTGTCAGAAAAGTAATGTCTCTGCTTTTTAACACACTGTCTAGTTTTGTCATAGCTTTTCTTCCAAGGACCAAGCGTCGTTTAATTTCATGGCTGAAGTCACCATCTGCAGTCATTTTGGAGCCCAAGAAAATAAAGTCTGTCACGGTTTCCATTGTTTCCCCATCTATTTGCCATGAAGTGATAGGACTGGATGCCATGATCTTAGTTTTTTGAATGTTGAGTTTTAAGCCAGCTTTTTCACTTTCCTCTTCTACTTTCATCAAGAGGCTCTTTAGTTCCTCTTCACTTTCTGCCATAAGGATGGTGTCATCTGCATATCTGAGGTTATTGATATCTTTCCCCGCAATCTTGATTCCAGGTTGTGCTTCATCCAGCCCAGTATTTCGCATGATATACTCTGTATATAAGTTAAATAAGCAGGATGACAATATACAGCCTGGATTATCTGTATTGGTCTAATATAACAAGAGTCCTTAAAAGTGTAAGAGGGAGTTAGAAAAGGAGGTCATAGTGATGTGAAGTAAGAAAGACCTCACCAGCAGTTGTTGGCTCTGGAAATAAAGGAAGCAGCCATAAGCCAAGGTAGGCAGGCAGCCACTAGAAACTAGAAAAGGTAAGAAAAAGGATTCTCCCCTAGACCTCCTGGAAAAGAACACAGCCCTGGTGATACTCTGATTTTAGCCCAGTGGGACCTGTGTTGGACTTCCAACCTATAGAACTGTTAAATGATAAACTAGCGTTGTTGTAAGCCACTAAACGTGTGGTACTTTGTTATATTAGCCATAGAAAACTAGCAGAGATGGTCTCATCTGAGACAGTTTGTCTCTGCTCTAAGTGGTCTCTCACCCTTTAGCATGCTGTCTCAAGGTCTGTTCATGTGAAAGATAGGTAGGATTCCAAGAGGCAGAGGGAGTGGAGTGTGAGGTCTGTTTATATCTAAGCCTAGAATGAGCACATCAACACTCTGACATATTATATTGGCATAAGCATCTCACAAGGTTAAGTCTTGTGATTGAAAATTTAAGGAGTAGGAAAAAAAATACCACTTCCTACTAAGAAAAGCTTCCCTGCAGCTCAAATAAAAGGAAAGGAAAATTAAGTTCAGTTTTGCATACAAATCTACCACAAAGACTAAAACCTTTACCTCTCATAATTACAATATTTTAGAAATCAAGTTTAAAATTTGAACAATGGTATCATAAAGATAAAAATAGTATGTTGTGTGCTTTAAAAATTGTATTTGTTTTGAATTGTAGTACTATTTGTCTTCCTCAAAAAGTCAAATCCCATTTTTTTTAATTTAAATTAAATTGATATTGTTCAGGGTATCCAGATTATCTGAACATCTAAAGTGGTGTCTGATGACAACATAATGGGAGTCATATATATAATTTCAAATTTGTGGTAGCCACATTAAAAAAGTAAAAAGAAACAATATATTTTAATATTACATTTTATTTAATCCAATATTTCTAAAAAATATCATTCATCATGTAATCAATATAAAAATACTGTGAGATATTTTGCATTCTTTTTTTCATATTGTCTTCAAACCCAGTGTGCACTGTGTACTTCTCAGTTCAATTCAGTTGCTCAGTTGTGTCCGACTCTCTGCGACCCCATGGAGTTCAGCGTGTGTACTTTTAGCACATCTCAGTTTTCTTAATCTCATTTCAAGGGCTCAGTAGTCTCATACATGCTACCACAATAGAGTGGATCTAAATGATCCTGGGAAGACTCCAGACAAAATTAGAAGATGCCAGCACTTTGTCCTTAATGCTCTTCTCCTCTCTTTTCCCCAGAGAGACACCTTCCTTTTCCCCCTTTCAAGGACCTGTCTTCTGCGATTCAAATTCTTGCTCCAGGAAAACAACAGAGCATAGGCATGGAAATACATTGCAATCCAAGGAGCCCTGGATTTGGAATCTGCGATGCCATTTACTAGACCTTGTGCCGATGTGCATGCCTGTGTGCTAAATCGTTTGTCGTGTCTAACTCTTTGTGACTCTATAGACTGTAGCCCGCCAGGCTCCTCTGTCTGTGGAATTCTCCAGGCAAGAATACTTGCCATGTCCTCCTCCAGGAGATCCTCCTGAGCCAAGGATCGAACCCACATCTCTTTACATCTCCTGAACTGGCAGGCAGGTTCTTTACCACTAGGGCCACCTGGGAAGCCCTCTAGACCTTGTAGCATAACTTAATTTGAACTTCAGATGATATTATAAAAGAAAAATTTTGGTCTTTACATTCATTCAACATAACAGTTATTTAGTGAAAATATTTTTAAAGCAAAGTTTGGAATAAATTATAAATTTGGTTTACTTTTTATAGGCCAAGAAGAGTATTGGTTTTCCAAAATTGGACAATCTACAATCTCACTAAATATGGCAATGAAAATCAACATAAAAGGAGACATTTGTGGATTATTAACACTTGTTTAAACCTCACAGTTTTTCCTACAAGGTAGACACATCTAAATGCTGTCACATGATAGCAGCTTAGTTCAGACTATGAATCACTGCCCTTCCAAAAGGAACAAAAATATACAATTATTAACTTCCCAGAAAGTGAACACAATATTGGCAAATTCAATAAGCTATTCACTGTGAGTCAGTTAGAATGTTGTTAGGTATTTCCAAGACATACAGTCTCGGTGGCAAAGATATTGTCCTTGGCCTTCAGCCCATGTGATTGGGTACACCAAGTTATCTGACTGATGTGACAGGAGCAAATGATAACTAGGTGAGAAGTCTCATGGGCTAACTGAGTGTCTGCACAGACACTGGAATGTCCTTCTAAGTTACTTGGTGTACTAGATGCCCAGGGCTACTGTAACAGAATACCACAAATTTGGTGGCTTAAAACCGCAGAAATGTATTGTCTCAGAGTCCTGGAGGCTAGAAGTTCAACACTAGGGTTTTGGCAGGGCTACTCTCTCTAAAACCTGCAGGGGATCCTTCCTTCCTTCTTTCCTCGCTTCTGGTGGTTTGCTGGCAATCTTTGGTGTCCCTTGGTTTGTGGCAGCATAACTCCAATCTCTGTCTTCATCATCACATGATCCTCTCCTTGGGTCTATGTCATCATGGCCATCTTGTTATAAAGACACCAGTCAAACCTCATTAGGAGTCCACTCACCTTGAGTAAGACCTCCTCTTAATTAACCACATCTATGATAACATTGGAGAAGGCAATGGCACCCCACTCCAGTACTCTTGCCTGGAAAACCCCATGGACAGAGGAGCCTGGTAGACTGTAGTCCATGGGGTCGCTACGAGTCAGACACGACTGTATAACTTTCAAGTAGACAACCTGAGCGACTTCACTTTCACTTTTCACTTTCATGCATTGGAGAAGGAAACGGCAAGCCACTCCAGTGTTCTTGCCTGGAGAATCCCAGGGACGGGGGAGCCTGGTGGGCTGCCATCTCTGGGGTTGCACAGAGTTGGACACGACTGAAGTGACTTAGCAGCAGCATGATAATATTATTTTCAAATCAGGTCACATTCTGAAGAACTGGAGATTAAAACTTCAATATATATTTTTGAGAGACAAAATTCAATCTGAAATACTTGGTTCCATTAGGACTTCAATTAAATGGTTGAGACACCATGCAATAGAGTGGTTAATGGCATAGGCTCTTGAAGCCTTACCGGTCTGGATGAACCTGTGTGCTAAGTTGCTTCAGTCATGTCCAACGCTTTGCAAGCCCATGGACTGTAGCCCACCAGGCTCCTCTGTCCATGGGATTCTCCAGACAAGAATACTGGAGTGGGTTGCCATGCCCTCCTCCAGGGGATCTTCCCGACCCAGGGATCAAATCCTTGTCTCAGACATCTCCTTCCTTAGCACCACCTGGGAAGCCCCTGAATGAACCCAGGTGAATTTATATCTGAGCTTTTCTGCCTAGTGTATATGGTCTCAAGCAAGTCACTTTACTCCAAGTACCCCAGCTTTGCCTACCTACAGGAGAGCAATAACAGCAATAGTAACTCACAAGGCTATCCCAGATTCAGTTAACCTATGAAATGACTAAATAGTACCTACCACCTTGCAACACTTCACAGCCACTTGCTAATTATTATTTTTTATTGGTGTATTACAGGTTACCTCTGTACAGCTGCTGCTGCTGCTAAGTCGCTTCAGTCGTGTCCGACTCTGTGCGACCCCACAGCTACTCCCACATAAATCTGAAATTCTGTTCTTCACAGAGGCAGTAATACCACTGCTATGTTTGTTTTTTGTTTTTGCTCTTTGAAGTAGAGCTCTTTTTCTTTCAAAATTAAACGAATCTCCTATCATTTATGTTTATGATATGTAAACAGACAAGCTTTCTGGATTTGGTCACACATATCAAAAGCCTTAATATGTTTATAACACTTGATCCAAGCACTTTTTCTGAGAATTTATTCTAAATAAATAATTTAAAGATGAATGCAAAAATTCTGCTACAGGTTTTTTTTTAAATAAAACTCATAGCCTCTCTTTCAATTCATTCCACCCTCTCCATCCCCAGCTCTGTACCATAAAATAAACAAATACTACTCAATCATTAAAAATTGAGTTTGAGATCATTTTTTAAAAGAAAATTTATCTTTATATATTGTTGAGGGAAATAAGGATGCTATTCAGTAGCTTTCTGGGATGACAGAAATATTTTATACCCTTGCTTTCTAATACACTGGTCAGAGTGGCACATGGTAAGCAACACTTGGAATGTGGTTAATGCAACTACAGAACTTAATTTTTAAGTTTCTTTAATTTTAATTAATTTTAATTTAAGTAGTCAGAAATGGCTCACAGCTACCATTAAAAAAAAAAAAAAACTATGAAAGTCTATGGTATCTTTTGCTTGTGGATCTTTCTGCCCCTCCTTTCTTTACTTTCCTTTAAAGTCTCCTGTCTCTGTCCCTCCTTTTAGATTCTACTTGGCAGGTAGTCCTCACTCTTCTCTTTCTGTCTTTTTAGCGAGTAGCTTCTGGTAGCTCAGATGGTAAAGACTCTACCTGCAATGCAGGAGACATGGATTCATTCCCGGGGTTGGGAAGATCCCCTGGAGAAGGAAATAGCAAGCCACTCCAGTATTCTTGCCTGGAGAACTCCATGGACAGAGGAGCCTGGTGGGCTACAGTCCATGGGGTCACAGAGTCAGACACGACTGAGCAACTAACACACACACACACACACACACACACACACTCTGCTCTCATGAGATAACCTAAGAAATGAGCCTTTTTCAAGGCATAAAGAGATTTGGTGTGCTAATAGCCATATATGTGAAGTGAAGTGTTACTTAGTCATGTTCAACTATTTGCTACCCCATGGACTACAGCCTGCCAGGCTCCTCTGTCCATGAAATTTCCCAGGCAAAAATACTGGAGTAGGTTGTATTCCCTTTTCCAAGGAATCTTCCCGACCCAGGGATCAAACCTGGGTCTCCTACATTGCAGGTGGATTCTTTATCATCTGAGCCCATATATGTTTTCCATTTTAAATTTAATTTGTATAAGTTCTATTTAGAATTTAACCAAAATTTGAGCTTCTGCCCCCCAAAAATCTTACAAGTATTACACACATTAAGCTGCATATTGAGGTGGAAAATGAGATTACTTTTCATCATACAATAAGGGAACTTCTGCATTCACTTTGTTTTTCCCATATTTGCTTTTTAAAACATTAAATGTTACTCTGAGGACAAGCAATTAGATATACTTGGTGAGGATGCTATGTGCTGAACTATGACCAAAAAATGGAGCAGTTGTAACTTTGCTGAATTTATTAGCTCTAGTAGTTTCCTGAATGTCCTATATATAGGATCATGTTATCTGTGAATAAAGACAGTTTTACTTCTTCCTTTCTGATTTTGAAACTTTTATTTCTTCTTCTTGTCCAACTGCTCTGGCTAGAACTTTCAGAACAATGTTGAATACCAGTGTTCAAAGTAGGAATTTTATGGGGAAGCTTTTAGTCTTTCACTATTGAGTCTAATGTTAGTTGTGGTTGTTTTGATTTTGTTTAATATAAATGCCTCTTTATCATGTTAAAGAAGTTCTCTTATATTCCTAGCTTTCTGAGATTTTTTATAATCAAGGATGTTAAACTTTGTCAGGGTGAATTACTTCCAGGTCATTAACATCCTGTAAACAGCACCTAGTCTTGAGTTTTGTACAGTCAACAATTTAATAAGTATTTGCTGAGTTAAACCGATTTGAAAACAGCAAACACCAGAAACCTGGAATCACATGTCAAGAGACATTCTTTGAATAAATTATCCTTAGAGATTCATTTGGAAAAGTTGGCTATTTTTTTTTTCCCACACAAGCCATGTAACTCACACTAGAGTTTGTTTTTTTTTTTTTAATCACCTCTTACCCTAAAGAAATATTAAAATATGGAAAGTGTTAAACTCTGGCACCCAACACCACTAGTAAATAAAGTTGTCTAAGAACACTCCTGAATTGAAAGAGGCTCAGTCAACTGGGGGAGTGGGAAGACAAAGCCGCTGCCTGCGCCTTCTGTAGAGAGAGAGCACTGTAGCCTCAGTAGCCTATGCCAAATATAAATGGTTCCTCGACAGCCTGATGTTGAATTTGAATATCTGAGAGTGTCCTCTAATTAGATCACATGACATATATTTTTAAAGTTTATCAACATCAGAGTAGTGTTTTGCAGAAGGGACTCTGTGGCTTCCACTAGAAGGCTATATTTTTCCTCCTGGGTACATCTGTGGTACTTCTTGCCAGGTACCATGGGACCAGGTATGTTATTTTCCTTTCAGGCAGCAAAGCCTAATTGGACTTTGCTGATGAGAAAATAAAAAAAATCCACAAGGAACATGCAGTACAAAATAATATTTGTCACTGATGTGGTAGAAATAGAAAATTACACAAACATTTGGGAATTATAGGTTCATCACACTGGGGTGAAAAGTTATAGACCATTTCTCACCCTCAATTATCCATTGGTTCCTTGTTGTGCCCGAGCCAAATACTTGGTTTCTTCGCATGCTTCCCTAACTTCTATTCACCAAGATCTAACACTCAAAAATGCCAGCCAGGAATGACACTGGCCAGGTTCTTGGTGAATACCTTCGAGGGCAATAATATATGTTTACATGTAACTCATAATTAATCACTAAACTTCCTTTTGGGAAAGAAAACATATTTGGGGGTATATTTTACTGTCTGGGGGGCAAGAAATGACAGGATGGGAAGAGAGGAGAAGCAAGTAAGGGGGGATGATTGAAAACATTTGACTTGGCTTGAAATGAAAGTACATATTTCACACATATTTTTAACCAACCCCAAAAGACAGCTTGACTTCGAACATGCTGAACAGGAAGCCATTTACCGTTGGAATGCTTGCTGAGCCCATCCAAAACACACACCCTCCCAATACCCCTGGGCTATCTAAAAAGGGTTGGGGTGAAAATATTTAATTTATAGGTGCAATCCTGCTTCCTCTTTTATTTTTTTCCTCTTTGCCAACTCTGTTTTTTAACTTCATGAAAAGTGATAGGAAACCTAGTTCATCCCCCCCACACACACACAAACACACCCTTTATTGACCCAGCTGTACATTCTACCTCAATTTATAGCTCATACCTGGCTTGAAGACCAAAGGAAGAGAGAAAGGTAAAAACGGATGTTAAGCTCTCATGGTTACTGTGGCTGAAAAGGAATCTGGGTGAAGTAAAGCCTGCTGTGGTATCCATATCAAGGGCAGGAAGGCCTGGAATAGGAGATTGACTTGGCTTTCAGAACGGGTGCATTCAGCAGTAGGCGTTCAAAAAGAGCAAATGGAAGGGTATAAAGAGGAGGGGGAGAGAAAGAATGTTCTGAGTATTAGATGAGTGACCAGAGACACATGAATCTTATCAAATTTCAAAGAAACCGTCCTGGTTATCAAGAGGAATTTTTAAATATTTTGCAGAAGAAAAACAGAAAGACTCAAATAATTAAAATTTATAATTCAAGCAAAAGATTTTCCAAAACTTTAGTGGTATTGTAATGCATTATATTTCATTTAACATGGAAGATAGGCTCTTTCAGAATAAAATGAATTCCAGATGGGTGTCCATTACATAGTGTACCTGTTACCCTTATTATTATATTTTGATTTCTTGAGAATTCTGAGTCAATGTGCAATAAAACATTTGAAAGAAAACCTGAAACCCAATGGAAATCCAGCAAGCTTGAAGTTCAGCTTTCAAAATTCTTGAACTCAATCTAATTTTCCCAGAAAGCTGACCCCACTCAGTGGAAATCCCATCAGAGGAAGGGTTTTTATAATTGAGCAGTTTGTTTTAAATACTTCAAAAGAGGTAGGGAAACCTGTAACTATCTGAACTCAATTATTTCAACATTGCCTGTTGAAGCTCTGTTTCAATTTTAATTACATATCAGATTAACAGTTTATATGGAACACCATCTTGGGAAATTCTACCTGTCACCATGGACTTTACAACATTTTAATGTCAAGTTAACTAGTTCGCCTTAAACTTTTCTTTGAGTTGATAAAGGAAAAGCAGTTAAACCACTTTTACAATCTTGTGAAAATATTCAGCTGTATAGTAATATAGTTCTTTATGTCTTTCGTTAAACCAGCTTTCAAAGTTTAAAAGCAAGAAGCCTGATAACATCAATTTGTACTCTTGAATTTGAAAAAGTCAGACTTTCTATTAGCCTGAAAATACTGTGTGGCCACAGATGCACACTGCAGTCAAACCACGCAGTTCCAGTTGAGACTACATGACTGATTCTTATCCTTGTAACATAGTTTCACCATGGCTTATTTTAAGGGAGATAATATGAAAGTAGATTTCTGATATATTTTCATGATAGAATGGATTATCAATCCTGCTGTACTGTCCTAGTGGTATCAGCCATCTGAAATAATCATTAAGCTGTCACAAAACTTCTGGGAGCAATTTGCACATATTATATCTTCTGGAATTAGATACCATTGCTGTATCATAACCAGTCACCTGTACATTGTGCCAACCAGTGGTAAGCTGCAATACCAGCTCTTGAGGTGGAAGGAGAGGCTGACTGTAGTATTTGCTGATTTCTATGTATAAATATTTCCACCATACTTAATTTTAATGTACCACCTTGATGCTGCTGCTAAATATGTATAAGCTGGCTCCAGCACATCATGCATGCCAATCACCTCTGCCCCTAGAGCCAACAGAATTTATCAGAAGGGTATTTCCTTTCCTCCAAAGTATACTTAAGTCCCAGACACCTTCATCACCAACAAGCCAGAGTCATGCAGCCTAAGGTACTAGGATCAACATAGTCTGAGGAGGCCCTCAGCTCTACCTTGGAGAGGGCAGTTGACCTTCCTGACCTGCTCTGGTCCTATTTCTCCCACTCTGAACCTCTTTATGGGCCTGACTCGAGTATCTAGTTGGTACTCTACAGTGTCCTCCAGGGATAGCTGATTAGGGGTCTTCTTCACTTCTATTATATTTTGCCTCCTAGAGTTAAAATCTAACTCCAGTTCTCTTAACCCTAAGTCAAACCACCTTTCTCAGTTAACAACTCAAAATGCACTTGTCTTGGGTTTGGTTACTGCCAAAGTTCCCAAAACCTAGTCCCCCGCTCTTCTCAGATAAGGTCTTCTAACATCAAAGGTTGCCATTTGCTTGCATTGGAATGACATTTCTACTAAACTCCCTGTGAATTTGGGTTTTCATCAGTTGTAGTTTCTTTGCTGAGTTGGCAGGATCTATATAGTATCCTGTCTCCATTACTTATTGTTTGCTAAACTAATTCCTTTATGTGCCTCTCCATTTCTCCATTGTGCTGTTGCTCTCCTGGGAGCCATTCCTGATAGACACTGAGTAGGACTGAACTGGGGCTTCCCTGGTGGTGCTAGTGGTAAAGAACCCATCTGCCAATGCAGAAGACATGAGGTGCAGGTTTGATCTCTGGGTCAGGAAGATCCCTCCAGCATGGCAGCCCACTCTAGTATTCTTGCCTGGAGGATCCTGTGGACATAGGAACCTAGAGAGCTATACAGTCCATGGGGTTGCAAAGAGCTGGACATGACTAAAGAGACTTAGCACACACACACACACACAGGACTGAATATTCTTCTCCACCCAACATATTCACTCCAAGTATTTTCAAATATAAAGGCCACTTTAAGGTCAAGAAATTGCTCCCGTCTTTTTATGTGTAACTACAATTTCAGTATTTTTAATTGGGTGACAAGAACTATGATTAAGAAATTTTTAATCAGTTTTATATTTTTTTGTATCATGACAGCCGCTTATATATTTGAAAAAAAATACATGCATGATTAAATTAGATAATGCACACAATGCCTAGCATGGCACCTGTACAGAAGGTACAGAATATGTTAACTATAATTTTGTCAGTGTTCTTACTCTAAAAATATTACTTCACAACCAGGCTACTAAACTTGCCTCCAAACTTGTCCCTCGAAAAAACTGTAAGTAGGAGTGATTATTCTCAGACTCATTCTGATCAAGTTGTAAAACACAAATTTATTGAAGCTTTCCAATGTTTCCCCACCAAACCAAGAATAAAATACCAACATCTTGCCTGAGCCTACAATAGCCTTCATGGTCTGGCCCCTGCCTAACTTTCTAGCTTTCTTTCTGATCCTCAGATCAAACTTCTAGCCTTCACAGAACCATTACCTTCATTGACTTCCATGTGGTACACTCTTCCTTATAGGTCTGCACATGCTCTTCTTTTTAATCATCAGATGTTGGTTTAAATGACATGGGTTCAGAAAGGACTTCCCAGGCCACCCAATTTAAATAGCCTACCTATTACTCTATCACATTACCTTCTTTTAATCCTCTGCATAGCAGTTTTATTTTTACCTGCTATTTCTCTTGTTTATGTATTGTCTACCTTTCCCAAGGCAGGGATCCTATGTATCTTAGTCATTGTATTCCTGTAGCATCTAATTTATAAAACATCTACTTTATTCATTCTGCAAACAACATGTGTACATTGTTGCAGAGTCCTTATAAAATGTCCTTAGGTTTGTCCCATCTATGGCCAACTACATTAGATGGCCTCTAATGTAGAGGCCTGGAGAAGGCAATGGCACCCCACTCCAATACTCTCACCTGGAAAATCCCATGGACGGAGGAGCCTGGTAGGCTGCAGTCCATGGGGTCACTAAGAGTCAGACACGACTGAGTGACTTCACTTTCACTTTTCACTTTCATGCATTGGAGAAGGAAATGGCAACCCACTCCAGTGTTCTTGCCTGGAGAATCCCAGGGATGGGGGATCCTGGTGGGCTGCCATCTATGGAGTCGCACAAAGTCGGACACGACTGAAGCGACAGCAGCAGCAGTAGCAGCAATGTAGAGGCCTCTACAATAGGCTCTCCTCTAAAATCTAATAAATCACAATCCTCACCCAACTATTTGAAATTAAAGGTATTAATCAAACCAGGCTGGTTAACGGCAAAGCTGGCCAACTACTACCTCCCAGTAGATAGCCATTTCATCTACCTTTTCCCCAGGTCCCTATCTTGACATCACCAGGCATCTCTGATTAAATGCCTCATAATGTACCATGGACAGAGGAACCTGGCAGGCCACAATCTACAGGGTCATATACAGTCAGACATGACTGAAGTGACTTAGCACACATGAATGTAATATAACTGAGAAGGTATATACTAAAAAATCTAGTTTTCTAAAATCTGGAATTTTAGCATCCTAAGTATTTACATCACAGTGAACACAGAGCTTCATCTCCAGTTATTGCAGTAAAAAAAGAATAGGACATGAGGAAGACTGCAAGCTACCTTACAAAAGCAGAACCTTCTGAGGAATGGTGGAGAGTCTCCTAGGGAACCCTCAACCTACGTGAGATGGGATGGAAGTCACGGACGTTCTTATGCAAACTGTGCCTAGAAATTTTATAAGCAAATGTTCTGCTGAAATTACTTTCACATAGGACACAAATACCTCTCCCCTTCATCTCTGTATAATTAGCAGAGAAAACAAAGTTTAAGAACAAAAAATATCATTCATAAAATGTGTTTCACAATAAATACGAATTATCCAGCTGAAGCTTGACCACTGCAGACATACAGACTGAAAATCTGGCAAAAGTGGCTGCCAAAGAGTGACAGTACAGACGGAGAATTTGGCAATGGTGACTAATCCAATATGGACTGGCAAGAGAGAGGCAAAATGGAAACGAGTAAAAGAGGAGAAATTCAAGATCATGAAGACAGAGTTACTTGGGCAGTGTCTAAGTTTCATCAAAACATGAAACCACCTGTAATTTGACTCGTGTTGTTTGCAGTTGCTGTGTATGTGGGTTAATTAATATGGTATGGTAATTAGTTAATATGGTATGATAAACTGTTAGAGAACTAACTAGTCAATTCATTCTTGGAACACATCTTTTGTAACTAATAAAGAGAAGTATAATTTGAATCAAGTGGATGCAATTCTACATTTTTAGTCATTGACCTGGTAAAAGAAAAATGGTTTACAATCCCAATGGCAGTCTTTCCTAAAATGCCGTGCTCCACTAGAAAGTGTTCTTTATAAAAGGAAAAGAGGGAGTGGCTTTGTATGCTCATATAGGTTTTGAGACTACTGTATTAAACAATATTAACATGTTTATACTCAGCTGCTCTGATAAGCTAAAGTGCAAGATGTATCTAGAAGGGTAGAGAATGCCACTTCAACATGACCATAACATGTTTTTTCAAGAAATATCTATTAACGTCTAAAGAACATTATGTGAGAATATTGGAAAAAACCCAAGTGTTGATCAACAGATGAATGAACATGGAAGATGTGATAGTACATATATATATATATACATATATACATATATATATATATGTATATGTATATAATGAAATAGTACTTAGCCATAAAAAAGAATAAAATTTTGCCGTCCGCAACAAGATGGTGGACCTGGAGTGTGCTATGGTTAGTGAAATAAGTCAGAGAAAGACAAATATGTGTTTTATCTTCACTTATATGTGGAATCTAAAAAATGAAATGAATATATACAACAAAACATAAACCGACTCAAGATACAGATAAACTAGAAGTTACCAGAGGGGATGGGTTGAAGGAAGGGTTAAAATCAGTGAAGGGGATTAAGAGGTACAAACTACTAGGTACAAAATAAATAAGTTAAATAAGTCACAAGGATGTAATGCACAGCACAGGAATATTTCATAATAACTTTGTACGGTATATTGGAGAAGGCATGGCAACCCACTGCAGTATTCTTGCCTGGTGAATTCCATGGACAGAGGAGCCTGGCAGGCTACAGTCCATGGGATTGCAAAGAGTCAGACACAACTAAGCAACTAACACACATACTTGTATAGTATATAACCTGTGGAAGTAGTGTCAAATCACTAAGTTGTACAATGAAACTAATATTGTAAGTCAACCATAATTGAATTTTTTTTAAAAAAGAAAAGGAAGCTTTATTTAATAAATAATCCTATGAAAAAAGATTAGCTATTTGGAGACTATATGACATTAATCTTCACCTCAAATTAGCATCAATATACATTCTAGATGTTTAATGTTTAGCCTAGAAGAAAAGATAGGTCAGAGATCTTGAGTTTTAGACTTACCAAGTACAAGAGCTAAGGCAAAAAAAAAAAAACCCACAAAGATAAAAGGTAAGCAAATTTGTTTTTGAAAAACAAAAAAAAAAAAATGTATAGATCACAAAAAACATCCTAAACAAAATTTTTGAGGAAAACACTTGCCAAATACCTGACAGATCACAAGTTGAAATATTTACATCAAGAATTTTTACAAGCGAATAGGGGAAAGGAAAGAGACAACTTACAGGGGGATAACATATAATAAAAAATATTTTAAATCATTCTGAATAGTAGTCAAAGAAGTACAAATTTACATTAAGACATTATAATACTAGTGTAAAAAGTTTTACATAAAAATTCTCAATATTGTCATCAGTGTGGTGAAACAGAGAAGTTCCTTGGCTGGAAGTGAGAAGGTAAAGTCCTGCAGCCTTTTTGGAATGCAATTTTGTCATTTATTTAATGTTTCTGGCTTGTAATTCCAATTCTAAAAATGTTATCCTAAGGAAATAACCAGTAGGTGGAAAAAGACTGAGTTATAAGAATGTTCATTGTGGCTTAATTTTTAATGACAAAAATGAGAAATAGCCCATCCAAATTTATATTCATTTAATCATGCAATAATTATAATGATGGTTTATTTTATTACTAGTTAATAATAATGATACTTTTTAATAATAATGTATAGTGGATTACTTAATTTATTATTATAATGACAATCATATTTACCTTGTGCCAGGAATTTTCTGATGAATACAGATTAACCCATTTAATCCTTACAACAATCAACTTTGTCCCACTATTTTTATACCTTTTTAGAGGTGAGGAAATTGAGATACTGAGAGGTTAAGTAACTTGCCCAAAGGCACTCAACTGGCAAGCTGCAGCGTTGGAGTCAAACCCAGGCAGTCTGACTCCAGGGTCCGTGGCCTTCATTCCTACACATATTACCTCACACTTCTACCCATAAAATGGAACATGAAATAGTCATTAAAATCTTTTCAAACTCTATTTAATGATGTGGAAACATACATTATAATTAATGAGGAATCATTACATAAAAATATACGTGTGGCTTTATCCCAATTTTGCTAACAAGCTAAGTACATATGAATAAAAAAAGTTAAAAGGAAATAAATGCAAAGGTCAAAGTAATTATCCCTGCTTGGTAAGGAAGTTGTGAGCAATTTTCATTTTCACCTTTACATTTATATTTTATAATGTTGTAGTGAAAATGTGTTACCTTTATAACCAGAGAAGAATATCAGTCATTTTTAAGAGAAAAAATATTGGTACATAACTAGAATAATTTGCATCCTATTGTCTTATTTGCCTTATTTAAAAGATATTTTTAAAACATTTATTATGTATTTGACGGTACCAGTTGCAGCACGTGGGATGTAGTTCACGGACTACGGCTGGAACCCAGGCCCTCTGTATTGGCAGGGTGGAGTCTTAGCCACACGACCACCAGGAAGTCCCTTATTTGTCTTTCTAACTGCATTCTCAAGCTGGTATAAATGGCCTTAAGTACACTTCAGCAATGGAAGAGCCTTAACTACATCTTGAACACTGCCATAGTTATGGACTTTCTTCCTCATTTTTGTATCTGAAATGTTGCTTTTAGCATATTCTTCACAGTAATATTAAAGACATCCCTCAAGGGTTCCATACTGCCATTGTTGAAACAAAAAAACTCCAGAGTTTAAAACTTCCAATTCTTCCAGTTGGGAGATAGGAAGATTTATGAAGAGAAAATGATTCTTTTCTTTTTTTTCCCCAAAGACATCAAAACTTTCCTGTCTACATCCCTTGCTATACTTCTTTCAACCATAACCTATTACCACATCAAAAAAAGAAAAAAAAAAAAAATCTTTTCAGTTTGATTCAGAGACAGCTTGGGCTTCTAAACCAATTAAAATAGGTTTATTGCATAGTATTCTTTATTGAAGCCTAAACTACTAAAGACAGAAGAAATACACACATACACATATCAACCACCTCCCTATACATAAAAATGGAAAAAACCTTTACATGTATATCTCACTTTATCCTCAAACATCCCTTTGAGGTAATAAAGATACCAATCCTCAGGCCATTAGGAAGCATTCAAAATGAAGTTAAATTATGACTTACTTATTAAAAAAAAAAAAAAAACCTAAAATATTAAAGCTATTCACATACCACAAAGTTTCAAAGTCTAAAAGCTGACCACAAGTAATAAAAAGTCATGCACAAGTAAGCGAATGCAGGAATTATGGTCAAGGCGATTGCTATTTGGGGTCTGGCTAAAAGAGCTGCCATAAAGTACTGGCAAGGCTAGAATGATTTTCTTATCCTACCGGGGGTGCGGAGGGTTAAATACATTCTGAATGCCATTTATTTGTTTATTTTTTCCAGGTGCTCTCTTTTTCCTTGTCCTTTCAAACCCTACTTCCCTTAAAAACCACCTTCCAGCTCCAAGATCACTGGACATGAGTTTTTAAATTCATCAGCTAGATAAACACAGGAGTGGGTATCTGTGGCCCAGATGTGACTGTAAACAGCAAGGGAGGGTATGAGTGTCAATAACTGAGTTAGCTGCTCATGGCCTTCAGTTTGCCCAGAAGCAAAACAGACATAACAGTGCTAATTTTAACTTCTCACCTGATTCGGGATACAGACAGTGACTTAAATTTCTCTTCCCTCATACCTGAGAAGGAACTAGCTAGGCAAATCATTTAGGGAATTATGCTGCTGCTGCTGCTGCTAAGTCGCTTCAGTCATGTCTGACTCTGCGCGACCCCATGGACTGTAGCCTACCAGGCTCCTCTGTCCATGGGATTTTCCAGGCAAGAGTACTGAAGTGGGTTGCTATTTCCTTCTCCATAGGGAACTATGACACAGGTAGAATTTGATTCCAATCAAGCACAGATTTAATTCAGCTACTTCCTCCCCTATGATTTCAATGATTTCCCTATTTCATGAGGAATGAAATCCTCACCACCTGACTGTCCTCAAAGAACTGTCACAATTATCTTTTGCTTCTTTCTCAAATCAATACACCTGTTTAGCGTAGCTAACTTACAATTCCCAGAATGCACCCTGCCCCATCTTGACTCTGGGCTTTGCTCACATTACTCTTCTCCCAAGGCATCCTTCCTTCCACCTCTGCCAGTTGAATTTATCAAAAAGAACTGTGACCACTGGACTTACCTGGTGGCTCCGTGGTAGAGAAACCACCGACCAATGCAGGAGACAAAGGTTCGATCCCTGGGTTGGGAAGATCCCCTGAAGAAGAGATACATGCTACCCACTTCAGTATTCTTGCCTGTGAAATCCCACAGAAAGAGAAGCCTGGTGGGCTACAACCCATGGGGTCACAAAAGAGTTGCACCCGACTTAATGACTAAACAACAACTGTGATCATTAACTGAGCTCCTACTTTGTGTCAGGCAGTTGTTCCAAGTGCTTAATAGCTACCGTCACATGTGACCTTGAAACAACCCTGCATTGTTCCTCTCATTATTCTTACCACATGAGGGAAAAATGAAGCACATATAAGTTGAAAATGTTGCCTTTAAGATCAAATTAACACAACTTTTGGGTGTTTTTTTATTTTCTTTTAGAATATACTCATTTAATTATTTTCTTTTCTTCTGTTATTGACCGTTTCTGCCTATTTTAGGTCATTATCACAAACTGCCTACTATGACAACTCTTGTTTGGTGGGTTCTTGAGTGTAGGGAGGGTATCTCTCAAAGTGGGTTCCAGGGATCTTTGGGGTCCCTGAGATCTTTTCAGGGGTTCTGTGAAGTCAAAACTATGTTCTTAATACTGCTAAGAATTTATTTGCCTCTGTGGTATGTAATGTCACACAAAAATGATATAAGAATACTCCTGTCTTTCCTTAAACTAAGGCTTAAAGATATTTTTAGAATGGAAAACGATGCCACTTTTCTCTCTATTCTTTCTTATCTTGGAAAATAATTATTTTTATAAAGTATTGTTTATGTTTACATGCAATGAGATTACTATTTTAAAATAAACACAAATTTAAATTTTTTCAAACATAATTTCCAGTGTGATAATTATTGATAAGTATAACCCAAACAAACAAGCTCAGAAGTCTCCAGTTTCACAAATATTTTCACAGGTTTCTTATTTCTTCTGAAATATTTCCACTGAGAGTCATAGATTGCCTTCCCCTAATGTCACATAAAAGAGCATTTTTTTAATCCGAAGTTTTCAGTAAAATGTACTGTCCCATAAAATTCTGCAACAAAGCTGAAGTGACTGACCCGGTTGACACAGTAGCAAAGTGTCTCCCTCCCACACAGGCCTCCCATTCAGATTGGTGCCTCAGGAAAATTATAAATGCATTCACATCATGAACCTTTGGTCAAAGCAACTTGTAAGTCCTGTTTCTCTTGAGAGTACCAACAACACACATCCCTGGTTCTTTTTTGTATCCTCACATGGTGTTTAGAACTGACTTTATCCATAATTGGTACCAAATGAATTATTTTGACTATTTTTGACTAGGAATAAATCTTGAATTTCCATAAAATATTTTAAACGTGTATTTTCTAATAAATAATTAACATGTTAATTGCGTGATTTTCATTTTTCCTTGTTCAAACAGCTCCCCTTTGCTACAGTTATGAGTTGAAAAATAATGCAATTCTACTTCATTTAAAAGATCCTATAATTCAGTCTTCATGATAATTATACACTGGGCTTGCCCAAAACAGAATAATTAGTAAATTATACTGAAATATACCAAAAAAAGAACTGAAAAATACTATACAGATGGTATTACACCAAGACCTGCAATGTCCTTAAAAGGGCAACATTATTTTCCAAATAATGATCTACACTCAAGATGCAGCTAAGATCAACATTAAAAATTAGGATGCTTACCTGAAGTTCCTGCATTGTCCAAATTGGTCTGGAAGTGTCCTAAAATACTTCCATCAGATCCAGCCAGAATCCCCAAGAGATTGTTTCAGCTAATATGAGTTGATTCCTCTTAGTCTGACACCAAAGAATAAAATTAAGTGGATTGCTAGGAAGAAAAGAGTGCTTCCCAGGTGGCGCCAGTGGTAAAGAACATTCTTGCCAATGCAGAAGACATAAGGGACGTGGGTTCAATCTCTGGGTTAGGAATATCCCCTGGAGGTGGGCATGGCTACCCACTCCAGTATTTTTGCTGAGAGAATCCCATGGATCAAGGAGCCTGGTGAGCTACAGTCCATAGGGTCGCAGAGTCAGACACAACTGAAGCAACTTAGTACACATGCACAGGGAGAAGGGAAGGAAGATCCTAGTACTACAATAACTCCTTAAACTTGACCCAAAATGTGGTTACTTTTGCCAACAAATGTATACATCCTCAGTTATTATCAAGAAACATGGATCTAAAACTGTCTTCTTACAGGAAGTTTAATGTGAACCAATTAAGACCTACATTGAGACCTAATAATCTAGCCCCAGATATCTCTGGGTAACACCGTTAGTTTGTGTCATTTCCTGTATGTCGAAAGGCAAAATTTTAATTTTTTTAATTAAAAAAAATTTTAGATTTAATTAATTTGCATTTATAACCTTACCTTAACCTGTTTTCTCATATCATTTCAACAGCTATATAATAGAAATTAAATATATGCCATAGAGTATGCTGGATTTAGGGTAATCATCAGTGAACAAAACCACCATGGTCACTGCCTTCATTAAGTTTACATATTATGTTAGATGCAAAGATCACAAGTATATAAATAAAAACTATGCTATATATCATAAAAGGGAAATCTGGGCTGTTTCAACATAGTATAACAGAACCTAATGAATGTCTATCTTTCTAGTAGCATTTATTTATATTATGCACAAAGATACTAACATAATACATACTTTTTGATGTTCATGTTACTATATTACTAATTATTATTAGCAATCATTTCCTCACACGCCTGCTTCACTCATTTTCCTCAAGCAATGTTTTCATATGTCACTCCTCTACTCTAAAGTTTATACCTTCTTTTCTGCCTTCATCTATTCATTCGTTGATTCAATCAACACATATTTTATGTGCTTTCTCTACAGGTGGGGAGTTACGACAGACACTGGGGAAACAGATTGAAGACATAATCCCCGCCTTCCAAACAAAGAGATCAAAAGTTTTATCTACTGGTGAAGGTGATATTTCAAATCCTGAAAGATGATGCTGTGAAAGTGCTGCACTTAAAATGCCAGCAAATTTGGAAAACTCAGCAGTGGCCACAGGACTGGAAAACATCAGTTTTCATTCCCATCGCAAAGAAAGGCAATGTCAAAGAATGTTCAAACCACCATACAATTTCACTCATCTCACACACTAGCAAAGCAATGCTCAAAATTCTCCAAGCCAGGCTTCAACAGTTCATGAACCATGAACTTTCAGATGTTCAAGCTGGATTTAGAAAAGGCAGAGGAACCAGAGATCAAATTGCCAACATCTGCTGGATCATCAAAAAAGCAAGAGAGTTCCAGAAAAACATCTATTTCTGCTTTACTAACTACACCAAAGCCTTTGACTGTGTCGATCACAATAAACTATGAAAAATTCTGAAAGAGATGGGAATACCAGACCACCTGACCTGCCTCCTGAGAAATCTGTATGCAGGTCAAGAAGCAACAGTTAGAACTGGACATGGAACAACAGACCGATTCCAAATATGGAAAGGAGTACATCAAGTTTGTATATTGTCACCCTGTTTATTTAACTTATATGCAGAGAATATCATGTGAAATTCCAGGCTGGATGAAGCACGGAATCAAGATTTCTGGGAGAAATATCAATAACCTCAGATATGCAGATAACACCACCCTTATGGCAGAAAGTGAAGAAGAACTAAAGAGCCTCTTGATGAAAGTGAAAGAGGAGAGTGAAAAAGCTGGCTTAAAACTCAGCATTCAGAAAACTAAGATCATGGCATCTGGTCCCATCACTTCATGGCAAGCAGATGGGGAAACAATGGAAAGAGTGACAGACCATTTTTTTGGGCTCCAAAATCACTGCAGATGGTGACTGCAGCCATGAAATTAAAAGACGCTTGCTCCTTGTTAGAAAAGCTATGACCAACCTAGACAGCTTATTAAAAAGCAGAGACATTACTTTGCCAACAAAGGTCCATCTAGTCAAAGCTATGGTTTTTCCAGTCATGTATGGATATGAGAGTTGGACTATAAAGAAAGCTGAACGCCAAAGAATTTATGCTTTTTTTTTTTTACATCTTTTTTAGAACATCTTTAACTGTGGTGTTGGAGAAGACTCTTGAGAGTCCCTTGGACTGCAAGCAGATCCAACCAATCTATCCTAAAGGAAATCAGTCCTGAATATTCATAGGAAGGACTGATACTGAAGCTGAAACTCCAATATTTTGGCCACCTGATGTGAAGAACTGACTCATTTGGAAACAGCCTGATGCTGGGAAAGATTAAAGGTGGGAGGAGAAGGGGATGACAGAGGATGAGACGGTTGGATGGCATCACCGACTTGATGAACATGAGTTTGAGCAAGCTTCAGGAGTCGGTGATGGACAGGGAAGCCTGGCATGTAGCAGTCCATGGGGTCACAAAGAGTTGGACACGACTGAGTGACTGAACTGAGGGTGATAAGATGTAGGCATAGAATGCCGTGGATGAGCTTGGGACTGACAGTTAATCCTCCTAAGGAAAAGTATTTCGGCGATTTTAGAAAGTTACTAGTACTGCACAGGTTCTAGGATGATACAGACCTGAACAAAGCACTGTGTCCACCGTTGAGAACTTAATAAGCAACTTAATCTGCCCCTCCTGGGCTTCCCTGGTGGCTCAGATGGTAAAGAATCTGCCTGCAATGCAGGAGACCTGAGTTTGATCCCTGGGTTAGGAAGATCCCCTAGAGAAGGTAATGGCAACCCAGTATTCTTGCCTGGAGAATTCCTTGGACAGAGGAGCCTGACAGGTTATAGTCCACGGGGCTGCAAAGAGTCAGACACAACCGAGCAACTAAAACTAACACTTTACACCTGCTCCCCTACCAATGGCAACAGCCCCCATTCATCTTTTAAGTCCCAGTTTATATCCTGCTTCCTTCCTGAAATCTTGAATGACCATCCTCCCCTGGAACACATATAATCTCTTCTGACCCAAAGGCCAGGAGGGTCCTTCATGCTGATCCAACTTAATTTCTTTAATTTACAGGAAGGATAGCAAGGTCACAGTGGTGTCTGCAGAAGGATTCACAACTAGCTATGTATGAGCAGCATCCAAATCAGATTCAAGGTCCTGGCTTACAGGCATTTTACCATCAACATCACAACACTGCCTGTTAATTCTTTTCTATGATGTTTTATTATTAACAGTTTCGTGACTATGCATGTTATTTCTCCTGAAAATTTTCAGTCTCTTCATGTGCAAGGACCATATCTTATGTATATTTTGCCCTCTAAAAGCAATCTCAATACAGCATAGCCCTGAGCTCATGGTTAATACTTATAAATACCAATTGGTTTAAATTAAATCAGAAAAATACAATTTTTAAAAGCATTTTTAAATTGAGGGGGCAAGCTGCTAAGATAGTGGGTATATCCTGGCAATGATTATTGAAAAACTAGAAGCCAAGGAAGTATAGAGATCACAGTACACATTTTGCATAGTGTTAGATGTGACTTTGTGACTTTCCTTGCTCTTTTTGACTGATGTGAAGGGGAGTGTGACATCACTCTTGAAATGTAATTTTAGAGTCCCTGATTAAAAAAAAATAAAATATTTTCATTATCAAATCAAATGTTCACCTCTTCCAAAAGATCTTTCTTGTTATCAATATCCTTTGCTTTTCAGAGTTTAGAAAACTTGATTATGGTTTTTGATGCATGTTACAACATGGATGAACCTTGAAAATATTATACTAACTGAAATAAGCCAGACATAAAAGGATAACTGTTGTACAATTCTACTTATATGAGTATAGTCAAGTACAAAGAGATAGAAATTAGAATAGTGGTTACCAGGGACTGGGAAGAGGAGGAAACGGGTTACATGCATGAGAGCTAAGTTGCTTCTGTCACGTCTGACTCTGCTACACTATGGACTATAGCCCACCGGGCTCCTTTGTCTATGGGATTCTCCAGGCAAGAATACTGGAGTGGGATGCAATGCTCTTCTCTAGGGGATCTTACCAACTCAGGGATTGAACTCACGTCTCTTTTGTCTTCTACATTTGCAGGCGGATTCTTTACCCCTAGTGCCACCTGGGAAGCCGAAGGAGTTACACAGTTTAGTGGATACAGAATTTCAGTATGCTGCTGCTGCTGCTAAGTTGCTTCAGTCGTCTCCGACCCTGTGTGACCCCATAGATGGCAGCCCACCAGGCTCCCCCGTCCCTGGGATTCTCCATTCAAGCACACTGGAATGGGTTGCCATTTCCTTCTCCAATGCATGAAAGTGAAAGGTGAAAGTGAAGTCGCTCAGTCGTGTCTGACTCTTAGCGACCCCATGGACTGCAGCCTACCAGGCTCCTCCGTCCATGGGATTCTCCAGGCAAGAGTACTGGAGTGGGGTGCCATTGCCTTCTCCGGAGTTTCAGTATAGGAGGTTTAAAAAGTTCTGGAGATAGATAGTGGTGATGGTCGCACAATAATGTAAAGAATGCCACTAAACTATACACTTAAAATGGTAAAAAAATAAATGGTACATTGCATAATTATATATTTCTACCACAATAATATAATTAAATGACAGGAATTATGATGAAAGCTGGGAGGAATAAAGTAGGCATTTTAACTCTTTGGAAGTAAGCTTTTTATTTCATTCCCTTGTCCATCATCGTGTAGACACAGCCTCTGAGGGTGTGTTATTGATGAGCATAACAGACTCCCTAATATATTTTCATAACGGCTTTTCAACAATAAATTTTTTTAATTGTCAAAAGACTAGACAGATGTTTTATGTTTAACCAAGACATTAGGACTTACTTTACAGAACAGAAGTTGGACCTCGGGAATTTAGTTGTTCACATTTTTTTTTCCATTTAGAAGTCTTTTATTTCCTCTTTGGATGATAGTTTTACTATGCTGCTAAGTCGCTTCAGTCGTGTCCGACTCTGTGCGACCCCATGGACTGCATCCTTCCAGGCTCCTCCATCCATGGGATTTTCCAGGCAAGAGTACTGGAGTGGGATGCCATTGCCTTCTATAGCCTTCCACAATTCATTTTGGGTGCAATAGGTCACACATGTTTATCTAGAGCTCATCCTTGTGGGATGAAGCACTATCAAAGCTGTGGACTTTTGAAACGTGCTTCATATTCAATATAATATGTTTATTACACATATAAAATACTGGCCTCATAAGAGATATGACCTTAGCAATGGGAGAAATATTTTCCAATAAAAGAGACATACACTAGGATTTTCCTGGAAACTAAAGAAATAGCTGGATTTTTTGAGGCATTCCAAAAACAGCTTTGCTAATCAGCAAAAATTAACCTATTTTTTGGTCCATGAGATTCTCCAGGCAAGAATACTGGAGTGGGTTGCCATGCCCTCCTCCAGGGGATCTTCCTGACCCAGGGAACAAACTCGTTTCTCTTACGTCTCCTGCATTGAAAGGCGGGTTCTTCACCACTAGCACCACCTAGGAAGCCTTGGAAGGTATCTACTTATACCTATTTCAAGAAATAATTGGGAATAGTGTCAGTAAATGCTAGTTCAGTTATAGTAATTGATTGCTATTAGCATTGACACAATGGACACAAGTCTCTTTTTTAAAAATATAATAATAATAACAATTATAATGAAAAGGATCTCTTCACTTTTATAGAAGTTCATAAGCAGAATAGTGTTATGTAAAAGCATTCCACTTTCATAACCCTAATCCTAACAGATCAGAATGAATAAATGAACCTGAAGTGTTACCAATACGCAACTTTGTCTCCGCTTTAGGATCTATATAGAAACACACACACACACAAAACCACAAAACAGAGAGGAAGAGGTTATGGGAGAAGTTTCTTCATGCCCTTTGTGTCACACCTTGTTCTAAGTAAAAGAAAAAACAAACAACAAAACACTCTGAATGGGGCTGAAGAAATCTGAGAGCATTAACACACACACATATACACACACACTGTCTTAAACATAGTGATAGATTTTGAAATTGAAATGCTCCATTTCAGAAGCTTAATATATCTGAAAGGCCCTTTCAGGTGAGGTTGAAGACTTTAAAAAACTCAGTTTTTACCAAGTGACAGAATCACTACTACTTGGGCATATTATGCCCTCAAGTCAGGATGGCTTTAATTCCTGACTCTTCTTTTGCTATCAGTGTGATGTTAGAAATGTTATTTCATTTTCTTGTGCCTCAATATTAATAATCTGTGAAAGATGGTGCCTACCTAATATTGTTATTAAAGAGGAACAACTGAATTAATATACATTGAGCACTTAGAACTATATCTGGCACATGGTAAGCATGCATCAAATACTGTTGCTATCATTATTTAAAATGTTTCTACATAGGTGGAACATTTCCAAACACCGTATGAACTGGGATCTGTAAACAAATTAGTGATCTCTGGTAAATTCAATTGATAGAAAATTTGAGGAATATGTCCAATTTGTATTGAGTAGACTTGTAGGTTGTTCTCTTAATGCACAGCTCCAGAATGGTAAGAAATGTTTGACTTTGAAAGCTAGGATTTTAATTTCACACAAGATATCTTTGGGGGGCCAAAATATGAAATTAACTTTCAGGGGATATGTTTCCCTCTGAAAATATTGAGAAAGGAACAATTCTCTTTTCTGGGTGACTTAGTCACCTGCTTAAGGTCAGACTCAGTGAATCTTATGAGGTGACTTTCAGTCCAATTATTCTGTTTTTATATGGGGTTCAGTAATCAGGCTGTTATGAGGGTTTCTCTCTAGACTTCCCTTTTTAGAGGCCTTATGAAGGCTTTCTTTAGTTTTCCCTCCCTCTACCTAATACTATTTCTTGGGGAATGGATAGCATTTTGACCTCAGAACTGACTAACAGTTTCCAGGGTCTCTTGTGGTTAAGAAGATCTTGCTACGGTGGGCCAGGCCCAGGCCTCCACAAAGAGGTAGACCATAAAGAAGGCTGAGAACCGAAGAAGTGATGCTTTTCAACTGTGGTGTTGGAGAAGACTCTTGAGAGTCCCTTGGACTTCAACGGGATCAACCCAGTCAATCCTAAAGGAAATAAATCCTGAATATTCATTGGAAGGACTAATGCTGAAACTAAAGCTCCAATACTTTGGCCACCTGCTGCAAAGAGCCGATTCATTAGAAAAAAATCCCTGATGTTGGGAAATATTAAAGGCAGGATAAGAAGGGGACAACAGAAGGTGAGATGGTTGGGTGGCATCACCAAGTCAATGGACATGAGTTTGAGCAAGTTCCAGAAGATGGTGAAGGACAAGGATGCCTGGTGTGCTACAGTCCACGGTACGCGAAGAATCAGACATGACCGAGCATCTGAACAACAACAAAAAATAGTATCCATTTACTATTCTATAAATAGTGGAATTCTATTCTATAAATAGGCCAAATTCTATAAAGGACATAACATCCTAGTATTACCTAGGGAGTTCACAATCCACTCTACTGCTGGCTGGAAGAGCTAGAAGCTGTCACCTGATAATTTTCTGCATTTGAAGGTAATCCAATGAAAAACTCCATCCTATCAAGACTGTTAATCCAACCAGCAATGCCTCCTTGAGAACAGTCATTCAGGTGACATTTTTACCATTGCAATGATAGCATTAAGGGGCTACAGTACAGAAAACAAATCAATCCTAAAAATGCCACAGATTCCAAGAGAATCAGAGTGCTTGCTTATTCACCACCTGACAATCATAGTCTATGACGGCCTAGAGCTTGTCCCTTGGGTCATGCCTTGGACCATTAGCTGTCTATGTCCCTCAAATTAACCTATGAAAGGGGCATTACACTGCTGAAGCACAAGGCAAATCTGAATCAAATCTCTTTTGAGACCCAAAGTGGAAAATTCTGAACCCCCACCTCTTCTCTCAACTTTTTCCCCCTTTTAAATTTCTAGGAGATTAACAAAAAGGTTTTTTATTAGTATTATTTCATGTTGTCCCTCTGGCTCTTCTCTCCCCCTTCACCTCCCCACCAAGTCTAAAACACTAGGGATCTCTGGCCTCAAGGGTGCTAGCCTGTTACCTTAGAGACTGTTTCTTTACAAGGCAATAGAGTACAGAGGGCATGCCTTTGCTGCTTACCTTGGCAACCATGAACTGCTGAATGCTGTTCTCATGAATGCAAGTCATTCACTGCCATCTGGACATGCCCACAGGTATAAACATTTTTTCATGAAAGGACCAGGGAATACGCATTGCATCAATAAATCTCTTGAATGACAAACAAAGCCATCCCATATGTTGGAAAAGCTATATAACATTAAAATTAATATAAGTCTCCCATGGCATTACTTCCAGGCAAGGTCAAACATTCAGTTTAGATATCATTCAGGCTTATCAGGCAAACAGCATGAATCAGGTTGGGGAATGAAATATGAAGAAGGGGGTGGAAAGAGGCTGTCACTGTAAAACGGAAGACCATTGAGCTTGACCCAAGAATAAATACACTATCTCAAAGAGTCTAGGAGAGCTTATTCATTTCTCACTAGTATTTCTCTAGTTGGAAACCAAGAGTAGGCTTTTTTCTCCCCCTTGGCTCAGTAAAATAAGATAGGCATTTACCCCATTCAAAGGCATGTTTATGTTCCTCATAGACAAAAATTACAGAAGAAATTCTTAACATATTTATAAAAGCACAGACCTTGTACTTCATTGAGGGTCAGAGGTGGGGAAGAGGGTGTAACAAGGGCTCTCTTATGTTTTCCTATAAACAAAGTTGCTATGAACTTTGGAAGTAGTCATATTTAGCCTTAAACTTCAATTCTTCCAAGTGTCAACTTTTTAATTTGGATTTGTTATAATTTACTGCAAAACACTTTAATAATTTACTAGTTTCTCATATATGATGTCCTTTATACATCTATATCATGCTCATTCCCCCACACACACACCAGGGAAGGAAAATATACAGTTCTAGCCACACTCAGGCTTATATGTGCCCAGTCATGTCTGGCACTTTGAAACCCCATGGATGGTAATCTGCCAGGCTCCTCTGTCTGTGGGATTTTACAGGCAAGAACACTGGAGTGAGTTGCCATTTCCTTCTCTTCACAAGCTTATATAACCAAAATAAAATTTCTCCCATGAACCAAGACTTCCCATGGAAAGAGAAGATGGGGAGAAATCTTAGCCAAAAAAACTGTTGGGATATTCCTAATATGACAAAACAAGGGCACAAGGAAGGAAAAGCCGAGACTGGTGGGCACAGGACAAACAGGTGTCAGGGTTTTCCTAATTTTGCCACTTTTGAAGACGATACATCTTCTAAAAATCATTAGGGACCAATGAAATAACCAGGGAGAGAGGTAAATTTCTACAAAAATTACATCACTCCTACTAACACCCCTGCCACAACCACTGATTAATCTGGTCTGGTCTCAAACATGACTTGGGATGGAATTGGGAACTCTGGAACAACACAGCCTCTTGCCATAACACGAAGTGATATTTTTTTTCCTTCCTTGGCGATAAAGTTTTCCAGTTCCGTAAAAATCTTTGTTTACCAGATATAAAAATGTTCACTTTCAAGCTGTCAAGTTGACCTTGAGCTTTTTCTTCTCTCCCTTCCCCCTCCGCCTTTTGCCCTTAAAAGTTCAGGATGTCTCTAGCAGTAACTGTTACATTCTGTCTAGCAAGCCTGGATTGCGGACAGTGATCTAAGCTCTGGGAAAAAACATGGAGTTCACCCAAAAATTGAGAGAGACATGCTCTCGCCCCAGCCGCCAGCTCATAGGTTTCAAAGCTCTGGGACAGACCTCATGAACAGCTCGGGGCTCTAGCGTGTAAGGTGGCAGCGCCAATGCAAACACAGAAAGCACTTCAGCAGGTATAAACAGCAGCCACACACCAGGCCAGGCCCCAGAAGGCAGGCCATGAAAGGGAAGAAGCCAGGCCACCGGCCCCTGCCTGCGTCACTCTGCTTAAGCCTTCTCCTGTGTCTGGGATGCATGGAAAAAGAGAAACTTCCCATTTGGACTGAACTTTGAGGAAATGAGAAGTCTCACATTAAGTGAATATAGAAATAGCTTTCCTCTTGGAAAGAGAAAAGTCTTGCTGATGTGTATACACATACACACACACACACACACACACACACACACACACGTCTCTGCAACAGTAAGTCACCTACGATCATTTTCATTTCTTGAACACAGCAAAATTCACCTTTGAAAGGAGAAAATAAAGCCATTTTTTCTCCTTTGGAGATTTAGCTCATTGACCTTAAAATATTCTCAGCATCCATACTTCAAGGACCCACGGCAATCTTTTAAAACACATTTGGTTTTCAGTATATTCACATCAATTACTGGTCTCAGGCTTTCAACACTGACACAGTTACTAATCTCAGTGGTTCCAGTTCAGTATTTAGGACTGTGCACTTGGAGAGCAAAAGGGAATGGCCCCACCACTCAAAGTGAAGATCATCAAGCTTTCTGAACATGAAGGTACATGATGGACATTACCGCTGCCCACTAAAGTTTTAAAGCTGGGCTGTCAACCATTATAGATGTTACTCATTTACATACAATTTTATAATAAGATGTGTATTCAATTCCCCTGAGTTTATTAGCTAATCTATCTTCTTACAAAAGGAATTATTTATTTTTAAGTTTATACTTTATACTTTTACCCTATGTCTGTTTAATTGTAGTTCACTCAGTAAACTTTTTTAACAACTATCAAACAGTTGTTTTTCACTCATTCACTCAACTAGCATTTATTGCTATTACAGAAATGAGTAATTTACACCGTTATCAACAAGTAACAGGAGAAGGCAATGGCACCCCACTCCAGTACTTTTGCCTGGAGAGTCCCATGGATGGAGGAGCCAGGTGGGCTGCAGTCCATGGGGTCGCTAGAGTCAGACACGACTGAGCGACTTCACTTTCACTTTTCACTTTCACGCATTGGAGAAGGAAATGGCAACCCACTCCAGTGTTCTTGCCTGAAGAATCCCAGGGACGGGGAAGCCTGGTGGGCTGCCGTCTGTGGGGTCGCACAGAGTCAGACACGACTGAAGCGACTTAGCTGCAGCAGCAGCAACAAGTAACATAAAAATCTCTTCAGAAAAACAAACTTCAAAATTATACATTATAAAGTTTGCCATTCAAAGCGTAAACCACTCAACCGGTTTTCATTAACTTCCATTAAAATATCTATGGAAGCACATTGTGCTCTGAATTCTCTGCTGACTTTGATGGGAATACAACTCACAGAAAGCATGGTTCATGCTTCAAAGGGACTGACCACCTAGCTAGGTAGATTAAAACATTTTTCATGCGTTCCATGTTTTTTTTTATATTTGGAAACTGAGACTTACAAGAAATGAGCATTTTTATAACAACCACAAAAAGACAATATCATTGAAGGTCAAAACTGACAACTAATGGAGTATACAAGATGATTAATATAATTAACACTGCTGAATGTTATATATGAAAGTTGTTAAGAGAGAAAATTCTGAGTTCTCATCACAAGAAAAAAGTATGCTTTTTCTTTTTCTTTTCTTTTATATCTATGTGGGAAGACGGATGTTCACTAAATTTATTGTAGTAATCATTTCATGAGGTATATAAGTCAAATCATTTTGCTGTACACCTTAAACTTAATTCAGTGCCATATGTTAATCATATCTCTATAAAACTGAAACAAGAAAAAATAAAGCTCCATCTGATGCTGAAAAATAAAACCCCAAATAACAGGGTATATGTGTATATATTCACCACCCAAGTTACAAATGACAGGATGGGACCTGCCCAAATTTGAAAAACTATGTAAGGCTATTCAGGGAATTTTGATTATCAGCTGTGACTAGAGCTCAGAAGAAGAACTTAGCTTTGCTCCATGTGGGGACTGCATGGAGCATCTGTCCTTCTTAGTTACCAAAATTTGAAAATCTATGAAGTACTTCATAATAGGCCCATTGGCTTCTTCCTTAATTCTGTTGATTAATTTAACAGTAACTTGTCCTTAATAACACTAATTAGCCTTCTTAATAAAGTGACCCTTACCTTGGTTTTGAACACTCTTGAATGACTTCTCAAACCTGGATGAAGCCATCTGGACCTAAAATAAAAAGGGTTAGTATAATGAGATATTTTTCCATTTATGGATATACAGAGTTTATCAACTTTATAAAACTCTAAAAGGATTTTTTCCTTTTTGATGTATTTGTTAAATTTAAAATAATTTGCACTTCTTAGACTCACTTATTTGCTGTATAATTGATTTACTAATATCTATAGTGTGGAGCCAGTCTTAGAGACTCTGCTGCTGCTGCTAAGTCGCTTCAGTCGTGTCCAACTCTGTGCGACCCCACAGACGGCAGCCCACCAGGCTCCGCCGTCCCTGGGATTCTCCAGGCAAGAACACTGGTGTGGGTTGCCATTTCCTTCTCCAATGCGTGAAAGTGAAAAGTGAAAGTGAAGTCGCTCAGTCATGTCAGACTCTTCGCAACCCCATGGACTGCAGGCTACCAGGCTCCTCCATCCATGGGATTTTCCAGGCAAGAGTACGGAGTGGGTTGCCACTGCCTTCTCCGCTTAGAGATTCTAGTTTAGTAAAATTAAACATCTTATGTTTCCTGCATTGGCAGGCAGGTTCTTTACAACTAATGCCACCTGAGAAGCTCCAAATGTGCAATACATTACGCTAATAAGTTGTGTTCTCTCAACAAAGAGCGAGAGGGTAGAAGAAATACACTAAATGGTGCCCTGCTTTTTACTTGGCTTTCTCCGTTGCCCAAGTCCTCCTCTAGGATCCATATAGAAATCTAGATGTATTGAGTCCAACCTACACCAAGCATTTTGGGAGCTTGTTTACATATACACCTATCATCTCTTTTCTTGCTCATAACAAAGCTATGCTTGTATACATTGTTATCTTCCTATTTTAGTTGTAGAAACAGATTCATAGGGTAAAGTATCATTCTCATTAGCATACTGTCAGTAAATGATGGAGCCAGAATTCCAATCTAGTTATTCTAAGAGCTGAGGTCTTTCCAAAACATCATGTTCAGTTCTTTATTCTAGACTTTGATATGCTCACATCTACCATGGCTGTGATAAGACATAAACAATTTGTATATACATAAAGTATAAAATTTCTTTATCAGCTACTAACAACAAACAGCATGTTAAGGATGAAAGATTACAGGCATTTCCATTAAAGACAGGAAAAGACATAAACATATGTCATCAACATGGTTGTTCAACTTTATTCAGGAGATTCTGGTGAATGCAAAAAGATGGCAATAAAAGTATACACACTGGAAAGAGACAAGTCACTTCTGCAGACGTTATGATTATATACCAAAAAAATTTATGAGAATCAAATAAAAATTCATTTCAGTAAGTTCCTCGTGCTTAAGACAAATTTTTAAAGTCTTTACTTTTTAATACAATTTTTAAAGGTTACTTTCCATTTGCTAAGTCACTTCAGTTGTGTCCGACTCTTTGTGACTCCATGGACTGTAGACTGCCAGCTTCTCTGTCCATGGGATTCTCCAGGCAAGAATACTGGAGTGGGTTGCCAGTTTCCTCTCGAACTTTCCATTTAGTTATTACAAAATACTGGCTATATACCCCACATTGTACAACACATCCTTGAGCCTATCTCACACCCAACAGTTTATACCACCCATTTTCCCATCCCTATATTGTCCTTCCCAACCACAACTGGTAACTATTAGCTTGCTGTCTGTATCTGTGACCCATTTTGTTGTTGTTGTTATTGAACTAGCTTTCGAATTTTTTAGATTCCACATACAAGTGATATCATACAATATTTGTCTTTCTCTGCCTTATTTCACTCAGCTTAAGTTAAATATTTTTAACAGTTAACAGTCTTTCTTTTTATACTAGAAATAACTGGCTACTGGAATAGCTGGAAAATTTATATTCACACCAGCAAAAATAATTTAAATGCCTAGAAATAGGTTTAGCATAAATGGAGCAAAACTTACATAAAAAAGAACTATAAAATATTAATGAATTACACACAAAAAGGCCTGAATAAATAGAATTACATTGTTCCAGGATAAAAAGCCTCATTATTATAAAAATGTAAATTGCCTCCAAATTAATCTATAAACACAATGCATTCCCAATAAGATTGAGGTAATAGTTTGAAAACTCAAATGTGTACATCCTTAAACCCATCAATCTACTTTTTGGTAGCTTCTTTCTCAGAAAAGTGTAAATAAAAAGTATGTCTCAAAGTTTCATGACAATTTTGTTATATTAAAAAGTGGCAATATCCTAAAGGTCAGTCAACAGGCTAACCATTAGATAATAAAGTACACCTATACAGTGGAACTCCCAGTGGCAAATAAAAGGAATAAAGAAGATATTTCTATATGGACATGGATAGATCTCAAAATTGAGATGCTGAGGGAAAACATATGCTGTGTATCATTCAAGTTTTTGTAAAAAAAGGATATTAAAAAAAAATTAGATGAGTAGTATAAAGAAGTCTATACTTTCCTGGTGGCTCAGATGGGAAAGAATCCACCTGCAGCGCAGAAGACCCAGGTTCAGTCCCCAGGTCAGGAAGATCGCCTAGAGAAGGGAATGGCAACCCACTCCAATATTTTTGATCTGGAGAACTCTATGGACAGAGGAGCCTGGCAGGCTACAGTTCATGGAGTCATGAAGAGTCAGACACGACTAAGTGACTAACACCATGGTTGCCCAGACCACTGTCCTCTGCCTCTGGTTCCTGGTCCAGAGCTTCCAAATCCCTTGGAATTTCCTGGGTGATGGGAGTCTGTTTTGTTCTCACGAGGCAACTCTTTGTGGGCTCTGTTATAGCTTGAGAATGGGGGCTGGACACCAGAAAGACCAAATCGTGATTACAAGTTTGGTACTTTCAGCCTTCACCAACACTCTCCCCCCACCACCATCTTCCAGAAGCGAAGAGTACTAAGTTTGAATTAATGATCAACCATGCCTAGATGATGAAGTCTCCATAAAAATCCCAAAAGTACAGGGTTCAGAGAACTTCCAGGCTGGTGAACACATCCACATGCTAGGAAGGTAGGACACCCTAACTTCACAGGGACAGATACAAGTATGCTTGGGATTCTTCTGGACCCTACCTTTTTACCTCTTCATCTGGCCATTCATCTGTAGCCTTTGAAAGTGAAAGTGTTACTCAGTCGTGTCCAACTCTTTGTGACCCCATGGACTGTAGCCCACCAGGCTCCTCTGTCCATTGAATTCTCCAGGCAAGAGTACTGGAGAGGGTAGCCATTCCCTTCTCCAGGGGATCTTTCCAACCCAGGGATCAAACCCAGGTCTCCCACATTGCAAGCAGAGTCTTTACTATCTGAGTCATCAGGGAAGCCCACCCTGTACTATATCTTTTCTAATAAACCCTAACATGAATAAATGTTTCCTTGAGTTCTGTGAGTCATTCTAGCAAGTCACTGAACTGAAGGAAGGGGTCCTAGGAATCCCAATTTATAATTGGTAAGTCAGAAGCAAAAGTGATGACCTGGGCTATGAATAAAGTCTGAATTAGGGGGAGGCAGTTTTGCAGGACCCATACCTTAACTCATGGGATCTACACTAACTCCAATTAGTGTCAGAATTTAACTGAATTGTAGGACACTCAGTTGGTATCACAGAATTGCTTTGTGTGAGGTAAACATCACATATGTTGTGGTCATATGTAAAGTATTCTGTAAGGAGAGGAAAAAAGAGTTGTTTCAAGACAACATTAAACTGGAAAAGGACTGGAACATTTGGAAAAGGGAGCCAATATTAATATTATCTGCCTCTTTTACAAAAGAATATATTACATATGTAACTTTTAAAAGATTTAATGTTAATTCTCCCAAATTTAACCAAAAATTCAATGCAATACTAAACAAAATTCCATTCATTTTCTTTTTAGAAGCTGACAATTGATCATTTGAAAAAAACATGCTGAAATGCAATCAAAACATTTTTCTAAAAGAGTAAAAAGGGAAAACTCCTTTACCAGACCACACATGTGTACTAAAAGTTAAAATAATTAAGATAATGTGGTACAGATCCAGAAAAAGGTTAGTAGATCAAAGGAATTTTACAGGGAGTATGAAAACAGATTCATGCATATTAATTGAGATCTTACTGGTTACAAGCAGCATTCTAACTCTAATTTTTTTTAAGCAAAACAGAAAGTGCATCAAAAAAACCCCTCAAAAATGTAAAAATACAATCTATATACATGCATAATCCTAACAGCATTACTCACAATAACCAAAAGGTGGAAGCAACCCAAGTGTCCATCAACAGATAAATGGATACACAAAAATGTGGAATGTTCATACAATGAAATATTACTTAGCCTTAAAAAGGAAATAAATTCTGACACATATACAATAGAGATATATATTTTACCATAATAAAAAATCCAAAGGAAAAGCAGATGTATTTGGGATTACTGAATAACTAAATTCAGTAAGTCCATCATAGTCCATTCTTTCTTTCCATGCCTTTTCACTGAATTTCTTTGCATACTGATTTTATTTTTCTTTACTACAAAGTACATTTTCTCACATGGTAGAAAAAAACAGATGTCAAGTAGCCCCTAAGTTTTACACTAAGAGCTTCACATTCTCTCTAGTTCCAAGCCCAAAACCTCAAAAAATGGACTCATTGACAACAACTCCAAACAGGTACCCACACTGAAACAATTAAATATGACTTCCAGGATAGAGTCACACTGAACCAAGAGAGCCAGACATCCTGGAGTGTGAAGTCAAGTGGGCCTTAGGAAGCATCACTATGAACAAAGCTAGAGGAGATGGAATTCCAGTTGAGCTATTTCAAATTCTAAAAGATGATGCTATGAAAGTGCTACACTCAATATGCAAGTAAATTTAGAAAACTCAGCAGTTGCCACAGGACTGGAAAAGGTCAGTTTTCATTCCAATCCCAAACAAAGGTAATGCCAAAGAATGTTCAAACAACCGCACAACTGCACTCATCTTACACGCTAGCAAAATAATGCTCAAAATTCTCCACGCCGGGCTTCAACAGTACATGAACCATGAACTACCAGATGTTCAAGCTGGTTTCAGAAAAGGCAGAGGAACCAGAGATCAAATTGACAATATCCGTTGAATCATCGAAAAAGCAAGAGTTCCAGAAAAACATCTACTTCTACTTTATTGAGTATGCCAAAGCCTTTGACTGTGTGGATCACAATAAATTGTGGAAAATTCTGAAAGAGATGGGAATACCAGACCACCTGACCTGCCTCTTGAGAAATCTGTATGTCGGGCAAGAGGCAGCAGTTAGAACTGGACATGGGACAAAAGACTGGTTCCAAATCAGGAAAGGAGTACATCAAGGGTGTATATTGTCATCCTGCCTATTTAACTTATATGCAGAGTACATCATGAGATACGCTGGGCTGGAAGAAGCACAAGCTGGAATCAAGATTGCTGGGAGAAATATCAAAAATCTCAGATATGCAGATGACACCACCCTTACGGCAGAAAGTGAAGAAGAACTACAGCCTCTTGATGAAAGTGAAAGAGGAGAGTGAAAAAGTTGGCTTAAAGCTCAACATTCAGAAAACTAAGATCATGGCATCAGGTCCCATCACTTCATGGGAAATAGATGGGGAAACAATGGAAAGAGTGACAGACTTCATTTTTTTGACAGACTTCACTCCAAAATCAGTGCAGATGGTGACTACAACCATGAAATTAAAAGATGCTTGCTCCTTGGAAGGAAAGTTATGACGAACCTAGACAGCATATTAAAAAGCAGAGACATTACTTTGCCAACAAAGGTCCATCTAGTCAAAGCTATGGTTTTTCCAGTAGTCATGTATGGTAGTGAAAGTTGGACTATAAAGAAATCTGACTGTCAAAGAATTGATGCTTTTGAACTGTGGTGTTGGAGAAGACTCTTGAGAGTCCCTTGCACTGCAAGGAGATCTAACCAGTCCATCCTAAAGGAAATCAGGATGAATATTTATTGGAAGGACTGATGCTGAAGCTGAAGTGCCAAGACTTTGGCCACGTGATGTGAAGAACTGACTCATTTGAAAGACCCTGATGCTGGGAAAGATTCTAGGTGGGAGGAGAAGGGGATGACAGAGGATGAGATGGTTGGATGGCATCACTAACTCAATGGACATAAGTTTGAGTAAACTCCGGGAGTTGGTGATGGACAGGGAGGCCTGGCATGCTGCAGTTCATGGGGTCACAAAGAGTCGGACACAAATGAGCGACTGAACTGAACTGAACCAAGATGGTGGCCACCATATCACTGATGGAAAAAGTATGCTAATTTTTTTAAACATTTGAAATTAGCAAATCATAGAAAAGTATATAACAACTACACTTGATAAAAGTATACAGAAATGTCTAACCTCTGATCATGAGGGAATAATTTGTATCAGACCAGTACTTGTACCAAGAACATCTAAATAAGATTGATAAAATGCATCTGAAAACAGCTCAAAGATGTCACAAAGCAACCAAATCAGTCAAAACTTGGTATAGAAATCTGAGGTCAAGCAGAAAGTTGTGATTGTGATAAAAAAAAAAAAACCTTTTCCCATTTTAACAAAAGTTGTGATTGTGATAAAAAAAAAAAAAACCTTTTCCCATTTTAACAATGTTAATGAGACAAAGCACCGGTGTTCAGAACTATCAAGGAAAATAGAAATTGAGGATCTAAGACTCCTGAAAAAAAGAAAAAGCAGAAAACCAGAATGATGATAAGTAGAATTAAACTGTTTTAAGTTCTTTACATTTCCACCGTGTGATAATGCTGTAGCTCTACTAAGTTAAGAATGAATGCTGTAAGTTCTAGGGTGACTTCAAAAAGAATGATAAAAGGATGCATAAATAGCACGCTAAAAAGAAAAATAAAAGGAGATATATTTAATCTTTAAAAGTGATAAACGAGAAAAAAGCAAAGAATACAAAAAAAATTGAATTATAGTAGATTTAAATCCAAATATATTGATAATTTTATTTAAAGTGAATGAATTAAGGGCCTCCCAGTTGGCTCAACAGGTAAACAATCTGCTTGCCAATGCAGGAGACAAAGGAGATGTGAGTTCAATCCCTGGATCAGGAAGATCCCCTGGAGTAGGAAATGGCAAACTACTCCAGTGTCCATTCTTGCCTAGACAATACCAAGGACAAAAGGAGCCGGTGGGCTATAGTCCATGGCGTCGCAAAGAGTTGGAGATGACTGAGAATGCAGGAACACAAAGAAATTAAATATTCTAATCCATGATAGTTTCAAATGGATTTTAAAGTTCAGGTTTATACTGTTTAAGACATGTCTTAAATAAAGGGCACAAAAAGGATAAAGTAAAACAATGAAAAAGATATTAACATGAAAAAGTTAAGCACTGAAAGCTGGTGTATCCATATAAGTATTAACCAGATAAAGATGTTAAAAGAAGTAGAATTATTTAAATGGAAGCTACAATTTAAAATGATAATCCAAAGCAAGATGAACAATCAAAATACATACATGCACCTCGTAACATAGGCTCAATATGTATAAAGCAAAAGCTTCAAATAGAAGAGAGGAAATAGACAAATCTACAACAACAAATGCAGGTTTTAAACACCTTTTTCAATAACTGACTTAAAATTTGATAAAATAATCAGTAAAGGTACAGATTGTAATCACAGGATCAGCAATTTGGAATGTCAATAGAACAGTCCATACAAGATATGTATTCTCGACAACTGCAAACGGAACATTCCCCCAAATTTACCATATTCTCAGCCATAAAATAAGTCTCAAATTTTTAAAGGGATGATATCACACCATGTTTACTGACCATAGAAAAGAACAATTAATTGTTACATACTAGTAGAACACATATATTTGCTAAAAGAGTAGAACTTAAAAGTTCTCATCAAAAAAAAAAAAGTAAATTTATGTGAGGTGACATATATCAATTAACTCAAAGGGGGAATCCTTTCACAATACATACATATTCAAGTCACCACAATGTACGCTTTAAGTATCTTACAGTTTTATTTGTATATATATGTCAGTAAAGCTGAAATTTTAACAAATAAATATATAAAATATTTAATATAAAATATAAATAACATTGAATATCTAAGAATAAATATGATGAAATATATCCAAGACATCTACTAGCTCTACTATTTAGAGACCTAAATAAATGGAGGGTTATACCATCTTATGAATTAGAGGACTCAATCCTGTAAAACTGAAAATTCTCCTGAAGCTGGTATATAGATTTGTGTAATCTCAATCAAAATCCAAATATGATTTGTTGTGGAAACTGCTAAACTTATTTTAAATTGCACATGAAAAACCAAAGGGCCAGGGGTAGCAGAGACAATCTTGCAGAATAAAAAAGTAGAGGGCCTGCACTAGTGGACATGAGGACTTGTTCTCAAGCATGTAGTTTTGGCAAAAACATAAATCAACGAATAAAACAGAACAGTCCAGAAAAACAGATATACATGGTCATCTGATTTACAACAAAGATGCCACTGTAGCACTTTTCAATACATAGTTCAGAAAATTGACTATCTATATGGGGAAACAGATTTCCAGGTGGCTCACTGGTAAAGAATCTGCTGTTAATGCAGGAGACACAGGAGACACGAGTTTAATCCCTGGGTCACAAAGATCCCTTGGACAGAAGAGCCTGGAGAAGGAGAAGGAAATGGCAATCCACTCCAGTATTCCTGCTGGGAAAATCCCATGGACAGAGTGGCCTGGGGGCTACATACAATTCTGCCCATGGGATTGCAAAGAGTCGGACATAACTGAATGACTGAGCACATGTACAGTAGGGAAATAAGAGTATGGGCTACTTTCTTACACCACATAAAATCAATTTATAATGGATTATAAATCTAACCAAAAAAAGTGAAATGACAAAGCTTCTAGTAAAAACAGAGAATGCCTTCACGGCCTTGAGGAGGCCAAGATGTCTTAAACAAGAAACAAAAGTCACCACAGTAAAGGAAAAGTTTGAATAGGCAGAGTTCATTAAAATAAACAACTTGTTTATTTAAAAACAGGATTAAGAGAAAAATATCTCTAATTGTATATATTCGGTTGAGTTCAGTCAGTCAGTCATGTCCAACTCTTTGCAACCCCATGTACTGCATTACGCCAGTCTTCCCTGTCTATCACCAAATCCTGGAGCTTGCTCAAACTCATGTCCATTGAGTCAGGGATGCCATCCAACCATCTCATCCTCTGTTGACCCCTTTTCCTCTTGCCTTCGATCTTTCCCAGCATCAGGGGCTTTTCCAATGATTCACTTTTTCGAATTAAGTGGTCAAAGTATTGGAGTTTCAGCTTCAGCAACAGTCCTTCCAATGAATATTCAGGACTGATTTCCTTTTAGGATGGACTGGTTTGATCTCCTTGCAGTCCAAAGGACTCTCAAGAGTCTTCTCCAACAGCACAGTTCAAAAGCATCAATTCTTCAGCACTCAGCTTCTTTATAGTCCAGCTCTCACATCCATACATGACTACTGGAAAAAAACATAGCTTTAACTAGACGGACTTTGTCAACAATGTAATGTCTCTACTTTCTAATATGCTGTCTAGGTTTGTCATAGCTTTTCTTCCAAGGGGCAAGCGTCTTTTAATTTCATGGCTGCAGTCACCATCTGCAGTGATTTTGGAGCCCAAGAAAATAAAGTCTGTCACGGTTTCCATTGTTTCTCCATCTATTTGCCAGAGATCAAATTGCCAACATCTATTGGATCATAGAAAAAGCAAAAGAATTCCAGAAAAACATCTACTTCTGCTTCATTGACTATGCTAAAGCCTTTGACTGTGTGGATCACAACAAACTGGAAAATTCTTAAAGAGATGAGAATACCAGATCACCTTATCTGCCTCCTGAGAAACCTATATGCAGGTCAAGAACCAAAAGTTAGAACCAGACATGGAATGGACTGGTTCCAAATAAGGAATGGAGTATGTCAAGGCTGCATATTGTCACTCTGCTTATTTAACTGATATGCAGAGTACATCATGCAAAATGTCAGGCTGGATGAAGCACAGGCTGGAATCAAGATTGCCAGAAGAAATATCAATAACCTCAGATATGCAGATGATACCACCCTTATGGCAGAAAGTGAAGAGGAACTAAAGAGCCTCTTGATGAAGGTGAAAAAGGAGAGTGAAAAAGCTGGCTTAAAACTCAACATTCACAAACTAATTACATATATTAAGAGGATATATATATAATATATATGTATATTATATATATAATATATGAGACACATATCCAGAAAAAGAAAAACTCCCACTAAAATAAGTGAGAAAAAGACAAGCCAATTTTAAAAATGGTCAAAAGATTTGAAAACGGACTTCATAAAACAGAATATCCAAATGACTGATAACCATACAAACAGATGTTAAACTTCATTAATTATCAGGGAAATACTATTAAAACCACAATGATATACCACTAAACACCCATCAGAATAACAAAAGTTTTAAAGCTAATAATATCAAGAATGGGCCAGGACGTACAACTGGTATTCGCATACATTTCCGCTATTGTGATAAACTGGCGCAACTTTGAAAACTTTTAAAGCCAAATGCACACTTTCCTTGGGAACTAGCAATTCTACCCTGAGGTACATTCCCAACAGAAACATGTATGCGTGTGTGCTTATGTGTGTGTAATATATCATGTATATGTTATATATGTGTGTGTGTGTAAATATACATACACATACATATATACAGGCACACATACACCAAAAGGCATGTAGAAGAATCCAAATAGTGTTATCTGTAACAAACATAAAACAGTCAAACACAAAATGTCTACCAACAATACAATGAATAATTTACAATATAGTCTAAAATATGGTACCATGGAGATGACTGAACCATTGATATTGGCAATAATATGAATGGTCCCAATCATCTAATTAGAGAAGGAAATGGCAAGCCACTCCAGTATTCTTGCCTGGAAAGTTCCATGAACAGAGGAGCTTGGTGGGCTAGAGTCCATAGGGTCGCAAAAGAGCTGGACAAGACTTAGTGGCTAAACAACCACCATCTCATAAGAAGATAACATTGAGTGAAAGAAGATATATATAAAAGTGCAATCTAATCTACAGTGACAGAGAGAGGAGAGTGCTTAACTTTGGGCGGGGGATGGCAAATGAATGGGTTGCAACTCAAGGGAAGCTTCTCGGATGGAAATGTACTCTGAATTGAGCTGGATCCTGCTTGCATATATAAATTCACTTTGTTGAGTCAATACTCATCAAGTACCTTATTTTTCTATATGTATGCTATGCTACTACTGAAACATTTAAATAGTGTGGGGAAACTGGAATTCTTTATTCACTGATGAAAGGGAATATGACTTGGCAGAATCTTTTTCAAGGGCAAATTCATAATATTTATCAGCTGAATAATTTCATTTCTAGGAGTCTGTCACACAAACATATTCACTAGTAATGAAGAACAAATAGAAAAATAAATTACTTTTTGAAAGTCTTACCTGTCATGTACTCTTTTGACACTTTAAATTTAATAGTGTATCTATTTACTAATTTGGACAAATTTATGATAGGTGATGTTATCCTATTGCATAGAAGTATGAATAGCAGCATTACTTGTAATAGTAAAAACTAGAAATGTGAATAATTCCTTCAATGATGGAAAAAGTATTAGCTCAGTCATACAATAAAATGAATGAGGTAAAAATCATATATGGAAATAGCTTCGTAATTTACTGACAAAATAAACAGAGGTTAAAACAGTAACATTAGAGCTCATTTTGTTTTAAAAACTAAGGACATACACATGTAGAAATAAACCTGAAAGGATACAAACTGAACTGCTAAATTTGGTTATGTTGGGAGGTGGGATTGTGGGGTGGACTTATTCTTTGTAGTTTATATTATGCATCTCTCTGTTGAGAGGATGTTTTACATAAGCACATATTCTATTTCCCTATTCTTGAGCTCAGACAAAACTCAGAGCAATATAAATAAATTCAAGAAGATAACTCATCTTAAAAGATATGCAATGAGGAATATGTAGAATACATTTCAACTCTCCTGCATCAAAGTCCCCTCACATTTTTTTCAGCCAAATTTTAAGAGTGATCTTTAAATCTTTTTCCTCTTAACACCAGCCAACAACAAAAATGTGTATGGGTAAGGAATATTTTTATATCCCCTTGATGCGAAAATTATGTCTATATTTCTTGCCTCTTTGTTGGTGATATTAAATGGAAACTTTAATTCACAAGATTTAAAAGTAGACTCTGTGGAACAACTCAAGTGTAAAAACCATTAGTGGCAACAGCCTTTGCTAAATACTGACATCTGATGGTGTGATAGATCAAGTTTAGCAGCTTTGGGGTATCTAATTCTAAAAATGAAGGTATATGAAACAAAAATAAGAAGTCTTTGGCACCTAGGTCAATAGAATTTCTTTTGACAAACTGCTTTTTTTTTTCAGCCTTACCTAACTAAAATGGCATGTTTTGGAGAACTGGATTTCAAAACAAGTGGGTCAAATTACAAGACATAAACAGTATATTTATATGTACACAGGAAATCCGTAGCCAGGAGAAAAGCATTTTTTTTTTTTTACAAAATGTTTAAAATTTTGCTTGTGTTCTCTCTTTAATTTTGGCTTTCTAATTAAATAATTCAGCAAGAAGAAAGATTACAGGCCCTTTAGTAATCATCCCTAAAAGTTCAGGGAACTCTGGCAAAAAGGAGAATAAAAAGAAAAAGAAAAAAAGAAAGAAATGAAAACAAACAAGGGACTTGAAGGAACTGGGAGCATCCAAACCCTGGCATTAGATTTGGCAACAGGTGAATTTTCTTTGGAGGGTATTAATTTTATAAGTCAAAACTATTAAAACCTGACTTCCTGTTTCAGGCTTGGAAGGCATAATGTGCAGGTCTCTTGCTCCAACCCTCCTTAGGGGCTGTATTTTATCCAACTAGCCCCACTCCCTTCACTGGCACATATTTTAACTGCAAAATCTACTGGCCAAGACCATTCATTTAGTCTTGCCACATACTGTGCGGAAGTCTATGTCAATGTTAATCTGGCCTTCCCGGATAAGTATACATGGCTCTACTACATGCACAAACCTACAGTCCCCAAAAATGTCTCATGATACTTCTACATCTCAGGGAAATGTTCAATACTCATTTGCCTTAGTTTCAGCTGGAAACAGACTAACCACCATTCAATTTATAAGACAGTTATTCACCATCCTACATTTTCACCTTACTGCTTCAAGACGTCTGACTGCAACAGTCCTTGGATCACAATGGAATCAATCCATCATATGTCCTTAATATGTAGATTCTCCTATTCTCTTGCATTAAAAATTGCTTCGAATCTTCTCCATTTTTCTTCTTAAATTTCCATTCCCCCATTATTCTCATCAGTCTATGAGCTGCCTATCTATGATGCCAACCCTTCCACTTGTGCCCAGCTCCCATCTCCTCTTGTCCAAATTTCCTTTCTCTCTCCTTCAGCACCGATGTTCCCCATTCTACTCATTATTATTAAAAAACAAACATCTTAGTCCTCTCTTCTTTCAAAACACTCTCTTAATAGCTCTTACCCTCTAGGTACTGGTCTTCCATGGTGGCTCAGTGGCAAAGAATCTGCCTGCCAATCCAGGAGACTTGGATTCAATCCCTGGGTCAGGAAGATCCCCTGGAGAAGGAATGGCAACCCACTCTGGTATTCTTGACTGGAGAATCCTATGGACAGAGGAGCCTGGTGGGCTACAGTTCATGAGGTTGCAAGAGTCAGACATGACTTAGCAACTAAACAACAACTCCAAGTACTACCTTATTTCTCTTCCCTCTGTCACAAAAACCCTCCCCAGCGCTGTCTGTATCTATGCCTTCAATTAACTTCTCCTACTTTCACTGTCTCACTTCAAAGATTCTCTCATACCACCAGCACTCCACAAAGCAGCTTGGGTTAAGATCACCAAGAACCTCCATATCGCCCAGTCTGATAGTCATTCCTCAATCCTCATTTAATTGATCCGTTTTCAACATCTGACAATCACTGTCTCCCCCTGGAAACACTTTTGTCACTTGACATCCAAGATAGGACCACACTTTGGGTTTTCCTCCTCACTAATTATCCATTTCTCAGTCTTCTTTTCTGGCTCCATCATCTCTCCAAATAGGCAGCTCACCAGGCCTCAGTCCATGGTTTTTGTGTGTGTGTGTGTTTACTCACTCTCTAGGTCATCTCATCCAGACCGATGTCTTTAATGTCATCCATTTTCTCAGTTCTCCCAAATATATATTTCCTGACCTCTCCTTTGACTTCCAGACTTAAGAACCTGCTGCATACTTGACACATTCCCTGGGCTATCTAACAGGGATGACAAATGTAACTGGCATAAACTTAGTTCCTCCCAACTCTGCCAAAACCTGCCCATAGTCTTTTCTATCTCAGTAAATGGCAACTCCATCTATCCGTTGGCTCAGGGTAATAAACCCCAGAGTCTTCCTTGGTTTCCTTTCCCTACCCATGGTGAATTCATCACAAAGCCCTATTGGCTCTAGTTCCAAAATACATACAGAATCTGACCAGTGTTTACCACCTCTGCTGCTATTACCCTGGTCCACACCACTATTGCTTTTACTTGGCTTATTGCAACAGACACCTAACTGGCCTTCCTCTTCATACCCTTGTCCCTTCATTCACTATATTCTCAACACGAGTGACAGGCTGATCTCATAAAACATGTCAGATCACGTCACTTCTCTGCTCAAAACCTTGAATTGGCTCCTCTCACTTTAAGTGAATGGCAAAATCTTTACTATGATCTTAAGGAGTGTCTCTTCACATTCCCTACCACATCCAAGTTTCCTCTCTCCTAATATGGCTCTTCTGTGCTCTGGCCACAGTGTTCGATTTCATGTTTCTGGAACCATTCAGGTTCACGCTTATCTCAGAATCTTTGCACTTGCTATTACCTATTGTCAGGAATACTCTTTTATCTAAGAAACATGGTCCACTATTTCACTTCTTTCAAATCTTCACTCAGTAAGACCTTTCCTGAATCCTTAGTTATAAAAGTTCAACCCTCCACACTCTCCCAGCAACTTTTCTCAGTTTTTTCTACAACATTTACCATCATATAACAATTGTTATAGTTTGTATTCCATGTTAAGCCCCATGAAGGCAGGATATTTATTTTGCTCACTGCTGTATTCTCAGCACCTGAAATAGTGCTTAGGACACAGTGTTCAATAAATGAATTGAATGAATAAATGTGGTCAGCTTACTAACAGCTTATGTGCTTGCTAGGTATGGTACTGTTTTACTTCTCTAACTGCATCATGGTTTCTATCTAGTCAAGATTTCCTGTTTGGATATCTCTGAAATAATTTTCATTCCAGAAAATATACAAAGTGAAGTCTTTTAATTACCAGAGTTTCAGACACCTGCCAGGATAAGGACCCTTGCTACAGAAATTCTCATAGATCTGCCTATCAGTGTAAAGCAAAGCATTTTTTCTCTTATTAAAATTGATGTAAAATTGACATAAAATTGACATATAGTGTTAGTTGTACAACATAATGACTCGATATCTGTATTTATTGCAAGATGATCACCATAATAAGTCTAGTTAACATCCATTACCATTGATACCTACTTTTTTTTCTTGTGATGAAATCTTTTAAGATTTATTCTTTTACTCTCATAGCAACTTTCAAATATACAAGATTGTATAGTTAACTACAACCACCATGCAATAAATTCATCCCCATGATATTTATTTTATAACTGGAAATTTGTATCTTTTGACCACCTTTACCATTTCACCTGCCCCCCTACCCCGCACCAATCTGTTCTCTATATCTATGAGTTTGGATAGGTTTTCTTTGTTTTAGATTACATATAAATGAGATCATATGGTATTTGTATTTCTCTATCTGACATTTCACTTAGCATGATAAGTGGCTCAGCAGTAAAGAATCCACTGGCCAATGCAAGAGATGAGGGTTTGATCCCTGGGTTGGGAAGATCCCTTGGAGAAGGAAATGGCAACCCATTTCAGTATTCTTGCCTGGAGAATTCCATGGACAGAGGAGTCTGGCAGTCTATAGTCCATGGGGTCAGAGAGTCTGACTTGACTTACTGATAAACAGCAACAACAGCATTTGAAATTTCAGTTAGCATGATACCTTATCAGTCCACTCATGTTGTTACAAATGGCAAGATTTTATCCTTTTTATAGGCTCAATAATATTCCACTGTAAAATATATATACCACAGTTTTTAATCCATTCACCCATAAATGAACACCTAGGTTGCTACCATATCCTTCTCGGCTATTATAAATAATGCCACAATTAACATGCGGTGTACATATCTCTTCAAATTAGTGTTTTCATTTCTTTCCAATAATATCCAGAAGCGAAATTGCTGGATAACAAGTTGGTTCTATTTTTAATCTTTTAAGGAACCTCCATATTGTTTCTCATAGCGGTTGTAGCAATTTACATCTCAACAGTGAACAGGAGTTCCCTTTGTGCCACATCCTCACCAACACCTGCTACTTGTTACCTTTTTGATAACAGGTATTCTGACAAGTGTGAGGGGATATCTCAATGTGATTCTGATTCTCCCTGATGATTAGTGATGCTGAGCATCTTTCCATGTTCCTGTTGACTATCTGTATGTCTTCTTTGGAAAAATGTCTATTCAGATCCTCTACCTATTTTTTAACTGGACTGTTTGGACTTTTTTGCTATTGAGTTATAGGAGGTCTTTTTAGATTTTGGATTTTAACCCCTTAAAGATGTCTGATTTGCTAATACTTCTCCCATTTGGTAGGTTCCCACATCTTTTCTTAAAAGCATACCTGTGGCGGATTCATTTTGATATTTGGCAAAACTAATACAATTATGTAAAGTTTAAAAATAAAATAAAATTGGAAGAATAAAAAAAAAAATAAAAAAAAAAAAAAAGCATACTTCCTAAGAGAATCATATAGAAGAAAGCAACAACAACAAACCCTCTACCTTCTTTAATATTGTCGAAGAAGTACTATATGAACAAACTCAATAAGAAAGCCATTTTTTCCTCAATTTTTTCAATGCATATAACTTGGTTTTTTATTTTATTTTTGGCACCAAGATTCCTACATTATGTTTCTCTAGGGAGAGTCTTTAGACTTCTGAAACTCACTTTTTAAAATTTGAAGGAAAACTCATTTATAACAAAAGTGAAAGAAACTAAAGAGAAGCCAAAGCAAAGAATTATTAATGAGCTACTTTATGATTCTGAAGTCTCAATTCTTAAGCATGGCACTGTTAAAGCTAAATGTAGTTGAAACAACAGGCTTTGGCTGGTGGCTTTGATACTTCTGTATTCACCAAAATTCTTTTCTTCTCCCTCCTCAGCCCACAGCTAGATGACACCACCATTCCCCTTGAGTTTGCATGCATGGCTACATGACCGAAACCCTTGCATGATTCTACCCAATAAGTCAGGAGGAAGCATTAAGAAACTTCCCTTGAGATTTTCTCTGTTGCCCTAGTTTCTGGCTGGCTATAGAGGAGACATTAGGAGACTCTGAAGTCCTAAAAATTGGTGGAGGAAGATGAGATCCCTGAAGGACCACAAGAGACTGCTCACTGATCCACTCTGGATCAGGTGTGAGCCAGAAGTACATTTATTAATGTGTGAAGCTGTTAGAATTAGGGAGTTTATGGCAGTATTCATTGTCACTTATCTCAAGTAAAATACTACTAGAAATTGTGCTCCTCAGAGTTGACTGGCACATAGTCCTATCAAAGGCATATCATCCAGATATCTGGAAGAAAAACAAACACACTGGACAGCATCAAGAAAAGCTGTTTTCATTGGTTTTACTCAATGACTACTACAGCATGACAGAAGTAAATTAAGGCATCCTAGAATGAAGGAATGAGTTCTTAAATATAATTTGAAATGACTCATTTCAGTTCAGTTCAGTTCAGTCGCTCAGTCATGTCCGACTCTTTGTGACCCCATGAATTGCAGCACGCCAGGCCTCCCTGTCCATCACCAACTCCCGGAGTTCACTCAAACTCATGTCCATCAAGTCGGTGATGCCAGTCAGGCATCTCATCCTCTGTCGTCCCCTTCTCCTCCTGCCCCCAATCCCTCCCAGCATCAGAGTCTTGTCCAATGAGTCAACTCTTCGCATGAGGTAGCCAAAGTACTGGAGTTTCAGCTTTAGCATCATTCCTTCCAAAGAACACCCAGGACTGGTCTCCTTTAGAATGGACTGGTTGGATCTCCTTAAAGTCCAAAGGACTCTCAAGAGTCTTCTCCAACACTACAGTTCAAAAGCATCAGCACGCAGTTGTTTAGTGAATAAGAACCTTTCTTCCTTCCTTAAATCAAATGTAAGCTTAATCGCCTTCCTTTACTCCCAAGAATAATGAATCTAAAAAGTATTTCTGAATTCTTGTCAGAAAAATCTTCCCGAGCTCTCTGAATATCACTACCACACCATAATGCACTTCCTTTTAAAACTATAAAATAAATCCATTCACACATATTTTTGAATGTCTATTAAAGTACTGAAATAAATCTGTGTCAGAAGAAAAGAAGAATATATGGTACTCACTCCCACTCCTAAACCTAACTTTAATTAGGAAGGTGCAGTAGGACCAACTATTAACCAATGATGAAATTAACAAGATATTGTACTATTAACAAGATACTGGGCTATTAACAGGACATCCTAAGCTACATTGGTTTCCCTGCGTATGCAGGTATTATTCAGCTCTATGGGTTCCTAAATAGTCCAGCCTTGTTTCTAGACAGGGTTTTACCGAGCTCCATGATTGATAAATTACACTCTAACTTTGGAGTCTCTTGGACCAAGGCTAAGTTTACAGGGCTAAAGATCCTGGAAACATGCCCAAGTCCTGAACCAGGGTCTGGACAGGGATTGGATTAAGCTATGGCCTGTGAAGGAACCCAGGCCCAGATGTTCTTGAAAGACAGAGATGAAGCCTAGCTTCTTATTCCTTACAACTCCCACTGGCATTAAATAGATGGAGCTTGGCATCCTCTTCTATCCCTATAAGCTGATAAAGTTGACAGGCAAACCTAGACAACGTATTAAAAAGCCCACAAAGATCTACATAGTTAAAGCTATGGTTTTTCCAGTAGTCATGTATGGAAGTGAGAAATGGACCATAAAGAAGGATGAGTGCCAAAGAATTGATGCTTTCGAATTATAGTATTGGAGAAGATTCTTGAGAGTCCCTTGGATTGCAAGGAGATCAAACCAGCCAATCCTAAAGGAAATCAACCCTGAATATTCATTGGAAGGACTGATGCTGAAGTTGAAGTTCCAATGCTTTGGACACTTGATGTGAAGAGCTGAATCACTGGAAAAGACCCTGATGGTGGGAAAGATTGAGGGCAAGAGGAGAAAGGGACGACAGAGGATGAGATGGTTGGATGGCATTATTGACACAGTGGACATGAGTTCAAGCAAACTCAGGGAGATAGTGAAGAACAGGGGAGCTGCAGTGAAGAAGCCTGGCAAGCTGCAGTTCATGGGGCTGCAAAGAGTTGGATATGACTTAACAACTGAACAACAATGACTCTATTATCTGATTTACCTGGTAATGAACTCACCTCAAAAATGCTCTGAATTATTTTTGAATACAATGAAATTATTTAAAGACTTAACAAAAGGCCTTCATAAACATATCCTCAGACTATATGGCAGAGGTTCATAAGAAATTGTTTTCTCTTTTATGGTCGTTACCGAATAACTGACTCACTGAAAGAATAGATTCTAGAGATTGCCTTTGGTAGACTAAAATAAGTTTGTTGAACAAGAGTCATATCATTTCCACTAGAAATTAATTTTCAGTATCCAATCAACTAAGATATTAACCTTTCATCTGCTACAACATCAGGAGATATATGTGTTAAGTAGAAGTGAAGCAGCGAGGGTAGTTGAAGGGTTGGTAGAGGGTGAGACATTCAGACAGCTCAAAGAAATGGCAAATGACCAGTCAGCTTGGGAATACTTAGTCTTAACCAACCCAATGGTTTTTCTAGTACTGAATACATACCAACTGGTATCTGCCTGCCTTATATCCCATACAGAATGGCTAATAACAAAGGGAAGTGAATTTAGAACTCTTTTAAGTATTTACCTTTCCTTTGTAACTTAATCGTGACCCTCCCCTTTGCTCTTTCTGGAAGATCCTTACATTATAAAGCCTAAGAGACCCATTTACATTGCTACAGAAGTATTACATGAATTATTTTAAATGAATATAAGTTTAAAATTATTATTTTCAGTTTTTCAGGTAACATACAGATTCTTTGTGAGTTATACCTGTCAGATTACTAACCTGAAATAAAAGATTTTCTCCATTTAGCAGGAGTCCAGTTTTCCCTACATTATACAAGCAGATACTTCACTGAGAATACAGTTACATTTACTAGGCTCTAAACTAAATCAGAGTTGACTCATTGGAAAAGATTCTGATGCTGGGAGGGATTGGGGGCAGGAGGAAAAGGGGATGACAGAGGATGAGATGGCTGGATGGCATCACGGACTCAATGGACGTGAGTTTGAGTGAACTCCAGGAGTTGGTGATGGACAGGGAGGCCTGGCGTGCTGCAATTCATGGGGTCGCAAAGAGTTGGACACGACTGAGCGACTGAACTGAACTGAACTGAAACTAAATCAAAAGGATAAACTCCCTGCAAATAAACCGCCTAAAACATATTAGCTATTTGACCTTGGATGAGAGATTTGCATTCCCTTGGGGTGCTTCCTCTACTGAAAAGTGAAGGCGTGGTACTAGACAGTTTCTGAAGTTCTTTCCAGAAGTAATATTCTGAGATTCTCTCTCGAAGCCAATATCCTCCATTAGCTATGAATCATGGGGACTTCCAAAATAACAGTCAAACTTAATCCAATGCTGGAATCCCCACTACAACATCTGTTTGACCATATCCATTTATAGGAAATTTACTACTTCTGAGGCAGTCAAATGAAACATCCAACAGTTATTTTCACCAGAAGGTTCTTCTTTCTCCTAAGTTAAAATCAATATTTTTGAAACTGTTGACTATAGATCATGGAAACTGAATATCTTTACATAATTACATCTCTCTATAGTAGGTTTGGGCTTCCCTGGTGGCTCAGACGGTAAAGCGGCTGCCTGCAATGCGGGAGACCCTGGTTCGATCCCTGGGGTGGGAAGATCTCCTGGAGAAGGAAATGGCAACCTTCTCTTTCACATAGCAGGTTTACTATATTGAATTTAACAACATTTTAATCAACAACTTAAAGTAAAATTGTATGTAAGTTTCTTGGTGGCTCAGTGGTAAAGAATCGATCTCTGGGTGGGGAAGATCCCCTGGAGAAAGAAATGAAAATCCACTCCAGTATTCTTGCCTGGGAAATCCCATGGACGGAGGAGCTTGGCAGGCTACTGTCCATAGGATCACAAGAGTTGGACATGACTGAGCAACTAAACCTCTACCACCACCATAGTTGATTAACAATGTTGTGTTAGTTTTAGGTGTACAGTAAAATGATCGATTTTTTTTCAGGGTTTTCCAGGTGGTGCAGTGGTAAAGAATTTGCCTGCCAATGCAGGAGATGCAGGTTCGATCCCTATGTTGGAAAGATGGCCAGCAGAAGGAAATGGCAACCCACTTCAGTATTCTTGCCTGGAAAATCCCATGGACAGAAGAGCCTGGTGGACTACATTCCATAGGGTAGCAAAGAGTCAGACCCGACTGAGCACTCACTATTTTTTTCATATTCTTTTCCCATTTAGGTTGTTGCATAATACTGAGCAGAGTTCCGTATGCTATACAGTAGGTCCTTATTGGTCATCTATTTTAAATATAGCAGTGTGTACATATGCATCCCCAACTCTCTAGCTATCCTTCCCCCACCCCTTTCCCCCTGATTACTATAAGGACACCATTTCTTAAGTTACGTGGTTTCAAACTACATCTTCTATATGTTCTACTTTCCACATTGGGCTTCAAACCAAGAAGCACAACAACAATAACCTAGACTTTATGAAACATACAATATAGATTAAATATTCTCATAAGTATCTTCATTTTCATGTGGATTTTGTATAGCTACTTTAAGAATAAGTGACTCAGTAAGTAACTCCGTAAGTAAAAGGTATATGGTATTCACATATATTCATGAAGAATGATATTCAAATATTTATAATGTACTGTTAGATTGAGTCAAACATAGTGTGATCTCATGGACTGCAGCCCGCCAGGCCCCTCCGTCCATGGGATTCTCCAGGCAAGAATACTGGGGTGGGTTGCCATTCCCTTCTCCGGGGGATTTTCCTGATGCAGGGATTGAACTACCATCTCCTGCATTTCAGGCAGATTATTTATCATCTGAGCCACCAGGGAAGCCCCCAATATTACCATACATAGTAATAATGTCTCTGAAACTTCATCATACTAAAAACATGTGAGAGAGTGCTTACAAAGCAGGTTTTAAACTAATGAGTTCTATTCAGTCAAATGCTATGAATAGCAATGTATTCAGTTGGTTTACTTTCATTTGCCATGGTTAAAGGTATCTACATCACTCCTATAAATGTTGGGATACAAACCCTACTTAATTTTAATCATAAACAAATTATTTTCCCATGAATTTGGATTTATCTGACTGCTTCTCTACTTTCAAATCAAAATTAAATTATAATTCTGTATAAAGTCAAAAATAGCAGAACAACTTACTGAATATCTTAATTCTAGGAAAGTACAGACCAAGCACAACAACTTGCATAGATAAGCACTGAATACATCTTTTTTTAGATTATTTATAAAGTGAGGAGTATTCACAAATGATACTGGAAACAGACCTCAGCACTTCTGTGTTTCAGAATAATCTTGATCTACAGCTAGATCAAGAAACTTAAAAGCATTTATGGATGTCTACTTTACTTTCACTTTTCACTTTCATGCATTGGAGATGGAAATGGCAACCCACTCCAGTGTTCTTGCCTGGAGAATCCCAGGGACTGCGGAGCCTGGTGGGCTGCCGTCTATGGGGTCGCACAGAGTTGGACAGGACTGAAGCGACTTGGCGGCAGCAGCATGCATTAAAAGGTACTATATGCAAAGCAACAAATTAACTTTGCCATGAATATTGTGTTTAAGTTTCTCAGTTGTAAAACAGAAGGAACACCACCAAACTCTTCTGCCTGGTACTGAGCAGCCATCAGAGGAGGGAAAAGCATGTGAAAGAACAATGGAAATCCTAGAAAGGAACCCTACAGACAGTAAGATGTTTGCTGCTGCTGCTGCCGCCAAGTCACTTCAGTCGTGTCCAACTCTGTGCGACCCCATAGACAGCAGCTCACCAGGCTCCCCGTCCCTGGGATTCTCCAGGCACGAACACTGGAGTGGGTTGCCATTTCCTTCAGTTGCAATTACTGTTGGTATCCATATAAGCACAATGCTTATTCGACTATGAACCTAAATGTCTGACCCCTGTATTTAAAAAAAAAAATTCAAGCTAGAATTTCCTTGGGGACAAATTTTAAGACATTTTAGAGATTTTCATGCTTATTTTACTTCTAACCAAAAGTACTGCAAAAACAGCCACTGTCGTAATTCTTTCACACCTCTGTTTCCAATCTTGGCCAGATTCTCAAAAACGAAAAAGATGTGTTAAGATAGTCAGGGGAAAAGTTCAGTGGATGCTACTGAACCTCTAAAACAAACTTTGGAACAAAAGTGATGACAGTTAACATTTTGGTACTCAGTTTGCAGTTCTTCAATCTACTGATAGTCAATTTGCCCTAATTTCTAGAGTTTTGGTGATTAAACATTTTAATTGTCTGTCCTCTTTTCCTTATATTTATAATCCTTATTCCCAGAACTGAAATCCTATAACTGCCAAAGGCAATGGAACATATAGGTGCATTCAAACCCTGCCAAATTTGAAAACGAGTTCAAGCCTACATATTTAATATTCATTAACTTCAGTAATAGAAGTACTTGATAATAAATCATGTGTTTCCTCTCACACTTAAATAAGAAATCACAGGAGACTCAGGAGAGTGTGGAAAGGGAATAAGAGCCATCCTGTTAGGATAGAAAAATCTCAATATTCAATGATCTCCTTTAAGTTCATGCTAAGATCCTAGTGTGGTAAAGGAATTTATGTCAATCTTCTTCAGCTAAGGAGAGAAGGACTCTATCAGATAGGCAAAGAGTAAGATGGAGAATAACAGCAGGAAAAAAAGGAAAACAGAATTCTTGATGCTGAAAAATCCCCAAAAACAAAATGGAAACTACTATCCAGGTAGATTATTTTAGGTGTTTTAATGATGTCATTCTTTCAAGGGCCATTAGAAGTCAGTGAGTTATTTAAAAGGAGAGGTTAAAAGGGTTTAGGGGAACTAAAGTCCCACAATTTCCAGGAAATAGAAAGCACACATCTACCCTCATATGCCTTTAAGTGTATAATTAAAAGAAGAAAGCTTTAATGCCCTTCTAATCATGGCAGCCAGGACTTCTATGCTTTAATTTTTTACCTAAAAGAAGAAAAACAACAACAGTGTAACTAAAACCACCAAGTTCAATTTCATGGGCCAAATCCTAAAAATAGGTCAGACTTTGCTTTCTTACGGAAAGAAATACAAAGTAAGAAAGAAAAAACCAGAAGATCTGAACTGCTTCACAAAGTTGTCTGAATATAATGTCAAGTCCACAAGGAGGCTTGGTTTTTGGGGGCTTCTTGTGAACTGTGTTGAGGTCTAAACAGTCAACAGTAACCAAATTCATAGTGCTGGGAGGTAGTAGGGAAAAAAATGCTATTAAAAAGCATACATGCTTGGCTCTTTTTGTTAATATTTGAACATACAATTTCAGTTATTACAGAAAATCTTCATAGCTGTGGTTTAGAGTTTTATAGGTTAGGGTTTCCCTGGTGGCTCAGACGGTAAAGAATCTGCTTATAATGCAGGAGACCTGGGTTTGATCCCTGGGTTGGGAAGATCCCCTGGAGAAGGGAATGGCTACCCTCTCCAGTATTCTTGCCTGGAGAATTCCATGGACAGAGGAGCTTGGTGGGTTGCAGACCATGGGGTCACAAAGAGTCAAACACGACTGAGTGACTAACACTACTGCTATTCTCCATAAGCTCACACATAAAATGGTAAGATTAATCATGCAAGACAATTTACTCTGCATTTTGAATACTAGTTTCAGTATGTTTTTCTGCATGTATCATAAGGACTATGGTTTAAAATAATCACACTCACCAGTGACCAAGCTCACAATGCTGGTAAGTGACAAAAAACATAGGTTATTAAAAACATATGTGCTTAGTTCCTATACTAGCATTTAAACATAACAAATTCAGTTATTACAGAGGAACTTAATAGCTGTATTAGTTCTCAATAAGTTCACATATTAAATGATGGAATTAAACATAAAAGACAGTCCAACTATGCATTTTAAATACTGCTTTCAGTATGTTTTTCTGCATTATCATGAGGGCCATGGTTTAAAATAAAGAGTTTATCTTATATTTGTATGACATATAATTAAATATAAAAGAAAACAATTTAGGATTATGATTCAGAATTTTTCTTTAGTATCACATCATCATTCATAAATATCCTCCTTAGTTTATAGTGTATACTCCAAGATAGACATTTTGGATCTAATGGATCAACTCAGCCAAAATTTTAATTAAAATGATACATCTATTGAGATCAAGAGAGGAAGCTCAGAATCTCATTGTTCTACATATATTTGCCCACTAGATTCATCTTTCAGCAAACACTTATAAAGTATCTGCAATTGTGCCATAGGTTATATTGGAGACAAAGATAAATGAGTAATCAGCATGCATTAGTGGAAAGAGGTTAAATAATTTGTTATTAATTGCTAAGTTCATTGCCTATAACAGAATACACCCTCAGAAGGTTTTAGCTACTGCAATGGTGGCAGTGACAATGATGACCCATAGGAAAACATTCCAGAATTTCTGTGCTTTCAGTTTTCACAAATATGCTGTGCCATTAATTTAATTTTTAATAACAAAAAGCTTTCTTCCTGCCAGGAAAGAAGGGTCAGACAAATGAACTAAAACATATAATACAATGTATAATGCAATTAGAGAGGTAAAGCCAAAAAGGTGGTCCCTCCAAAAAGGGTGTAAAAATGAGGAAAGACTGCTTTCTTGCAGAGGTTAGTATTCAATCTAGGTTTTGAAAGATGGGAAGCACTTAATCAAAGAGTTCAGCTAGATTACAGAATACATAAAAGGAGTTGTCAGGTAACAGAGCAGCTGATCTCGAATGCCAAGCTTAGAGTTTATTTTAGATTTTATTCACCAAAAAAATAGGAAGTCTGTAAAAGTATTTGAAGAAGGAAGTAAAATATACAAATTCATGTTCACACATATGCAAGCATATATGTCTGTGTGCATATATATTTCAAAGTACAGCCCTATCCTATTCCAAAGTACTTTCTTCCTTCCTAGTCAATAATTTACTTTTCCATTCTGGGGACACGATGAGCTGGCTGCAGAGGGCAGGCTTGAAGAGCTGGGTGCATATGAGGTCAGGCACTGTGTCCCGGTCTTGGCAGGCAGGCACACAGGCCTCAGGTGGGGAGGTTGGGTGACAACCTGGACTCTGCAGGGCCTGAGGAGACTTTGCCTCAGGAGACCTGTGGATACCCTTGGGGAAGGCTGGAAGCTGACAGCCCACGTCTCATGAAAGAAGCCTTATTTGTTCTGTAGCACTTGCACAGGAAGGATTGTACTAGAAGACTGAAATGCTACCTGTCCTAGAGGCTGGGAGAAAGACAGCTCCTACTTAGATCTGGAAGGATCTGGGAGCAGAAAGGTTGCTTGTCTGCATCTTAAAACTTGGATGATTATTTTTCTACTGCTTGAAGTGTTAGTTTCCTAGGACTGAAATAACAAACTGAGTGGGTTAAAACAACAGAAATGTATTCCCTTCAAGTTCTGGAGGCTGGAAGTCCATCAAGGTGTTTTCACGGCCATGCTCTCTTTGAAGACTCTAAGGGAGGAGTCCTTTCTAGTCTCTCCTAGTTTCTGGAGATTGTTGGCAATTCTTGGTATTCCTTGGCTTGTCTGCAGATGCATCACTTTAACCTCTCCCTCTGTCTTCACACAGCCTTCTTTCCTGTTTGTGTCTGTGTACAAATTTCCCTCTTCTTACAAGGATGCCAGTCATTAGATTAGTGCCCACACTAACACAGTGTGAACTCATCTTAACTCGATTACATCTGTAAAGACTGATTTCCAAATAAAGCCATATTCATAAGTTCCAAGAATTGGGACTTCAACATACCTTTTAGGGGGAACACAGTTCAACCCATAACAGTTGGCTTGGTGATCACCAAAGACAAACTGCTGTGTCTCCCACCATTCTCTTTGATCTAGACATCTAATTAGCTAACTAAGGTAGAAGAATGGTAAAGAGAGGCTGGATTCACAGAGATTTCTGACAACAAAACTAGCAGGATTTGGTAATAAAGCCAAATATATCTTCCATCAAATTTGGGAACTTTTTAGTTCATTATTTCCTCAAATCTTTTTCCTACATTGTTTTCCATCCCCTTTTCAGACCCCCTTTTATTCACATTAGACCTACTGATATCATCCTACAAGTGACAGAGTCTTGGTTCATTTTTAGTTCAAATCTTTTTTTTCTCTTTATTTAGATTCAAATTGAATTATTACTATTAGCTGCCTTCATGTTTATTGGCTTTTTCTTCTGTCGTCTTCAATTTTCTCTTAATCCCATCTGGCAATTTATTTTCCCTTTCAGATTGTGTTTTTTCAGTTCTCTAATTTCCACTTGGTTCTTTTTTGTTTGTACAAATAGGGTTTGTATTTATCTGTTGAAATTTCCTCTACTGACTTATTGTGATCATATTTTTCTTTACATTTGTATATGGTTATAACAGTTGCTTTAAAATCTTGTCTGCAGATTACAATTTCTTGGAGTAAGTCTCTAAGATCAGGAATCCCTTATTGCCAAATTCAGACTTAAATTGAAGAAAGTAGGGAAAATCATTAGACCATTCAGGTATGACCTAAATCAAATCCCTTATGATTATACACTGGAAGTGAGAAATAGATTTAAGGGACTAGGTCTGATAGAGTGCCTGATGAACTATGGACGGAAGTTCGTGACATTGAATAGGAGATGGGGATCAAGACCATCCCCATGGAAGAGAAATGCAAAAAAGTAAAATGGCTGTCTGGGGAGGTCTTACCAATAGCTATGAAAAGAAGAGAAGTGAAAAGCAAAGGAGAAAGGAAAGATATAAGCATCAGAATGCAGAGTTCCAAAGACTAGTAAGAAGAGATAAGAAAGCCTTCTTCAGCCATCAATGCAAAGAAATAGAGGAAAACAACAGAATGGGAAAGACTAGAGATCTCTTCACGAAAATTAAAGATACCAAGGGAACATTTCATGCAAAGATGGGCTCGATAAAGGACAGAAATGGTATGGACCTATCAGAAGCAGAAGATATTAAGAAGAGGTGGCAAGAATACACAGAAGAACTGTACAAAAAAGATCTTCACGACCCACATAATCACGATGGTGTGATCACTCACCTAGAGCCAGACATCCTGGAATGTGAAGTCAAGTGGGCCTTAGAAAGCATCACTACGAACAAAGCTAGTGGAGGTGGAATTCCAGTTGAGCTCTTTCAAATCCTGAAAGATGATGCTGTGAAAGTGCTACACTCAATGTGCCAGCAAATTTGGGAAAACTCAGCAGTGGCCACAGGACTGAAAAGGTCAGTTTTCATTCCAATCCCAAAGAAAGGCAATGCCAAAGAATGCTCAAACTACTGCACAATTGCACTCATCTCACATGCTAGTAAAGTAATGCTCAAAATTCTCCAAGCCAGGCTTCAGCAATACGTGAACTGTGAACTTCCAGATGTTTAAGCTAGTTTTAGAAAAGGCAGAGGAACCAGAGATCAAATTGCCAATATCCGATGGATCATAAGAAAAGCAAGAGAGTTCCAGAAAAACATCTATTTCTGCTTTATTGACTATGCCAAAGCCTTTGACTGTGTGGATCACAATAAACTGTGGAAAATTCTGAAAGAGATGGGAATACCAGACCACCTGACCTGCCTCTTGAGAAACCTGTACGCAGATCAGGAAGCAACAGTTAGAACTGGACATGGAACAACAGACTGGTTCCAAATAGGAAAAGGAGTACGTCAAGGCTGTATATTGTCACCCTGCTTTTTTAACTTCTATGCAGAGTACATCATGAGAAACGCTGGACTGGAAGAAACACAAGCTGGAATCAAGATTGCCAGGAGAAATATCAATAACCTCAGATATGCAGATGACACCACCCTTATGGCAGAAAGTGAAGAGGAACTAAAAAGCCTCTTGATGAAAGTGAAAGAGGAAAGTGAAAAAGTTGGCTTAAAGCTCAACATTGAGAAAACGAAGATCATGGCATCCGGTCCCATCACTTCATGGGAAATAGATGGGGAAACAGTGTAAACAGTGTCAGACTTTATTTTTCTGGGCTCCAAAATCACTGCAGATGGTGATTGCAGCCATGAAATTAAAAGACACTTACTCCTTGGAAGGAAAGTTATGACCAACCTAGATGGCATATTCAAAAGCAGAGACATTACTTTGCCAACAAAGGTCTGTCTAGTCAAGGCTACGGTTTTTCCAGTAGTCATGTATGGATGTGAGAGTTGGACTGTGAAGAAAGCTGAGCACTGAAGAATTGATGCTTTTAAAGTGTGGTGTTGGAGAAGACTCTTGAGAATCCCTTGGACTGCAAGGAGATCCAACCAGTCCATTCTGAAGATCAGTCCTGGGTGTACTTTGGAAGGAATGATGCTAAAGCTGAAACTCCAGTACTTTGGCCACTCATGAGAAGACTTGACTCATTGGAAAAGACTCTGATGCTGGGAGTGATTGGGGGCAGGAGGAGAAGGGGATGACAGAGGATGAGATGGCTGGATGGCATCACTGACTTGATGGATATGAGTCTGAGTGAACTTCAGGAGTTGGTGATAGACAGGGAAGCCTGGCGTGCTGCAATTCATGGGGTCGCAAAGAGTCGGACACGTCTGAGCGATTAAACTGAACTGAACTGAAGTGAAGTACTAAGTCACTTCAGTCATGTCCAACTCTTTGCGACCCTATGTAGACCACCAGGCTCCTCTGTCCATGGGATTTTCGAGGCAAGAATACTGGAGTGGATTGACATATACTACTCCAGGGGATCCTCCCAACCCAGAGATCTAACCAGCATCTCTTATTGTCTCCTGCATTGGCAGGCAGCTTCTTCACCACTAGGAAGCCAAGTCTCTGTGGTATCCCTGAAAATATTGCTCAGTGGGAATATGGGAAACTCACCTAATGCTATTCTCTTCTTTGAAGTATCAGTACATCTTTATTTCTGCCCACCTTTTTTTGTCTTCAAATAGCTTCAGATAGTTGTGCTATATACACACACACACACGTACATATAATCACACACACACAATATGTGTGTATGCAACTACGTGTGTGGATATAAAACTAGCATATGTTGCAGATTTATGTATATATTTTTTATGTGTATAACGTTCTCATTGGAATGGCTGATCTGATCTGAGTTACTCTGCCATTACTAGAAGGAGAATCCATACCTAACACAGCATTAGATGCATTCCCTGTTTAAAAATTAGAAAAAAAAAGTAAATAATAAAGTCCTTAAATGAAAAATAAAACATAAAAAAAAACAAATAACTCAATACAAAAATGAGCAAAAGAATGAATAAACCACCATTTAATAGAGGGGAAAACACAAATTGCCAATAAATGTATAAAAAATTATCAACTTTAGAAATAGTTGAGTAACTTCACATTAAGATAATAAAATTATACCTATTTTTTAAAAATTAAGACAACAAAACCAAGAGATGGATCAATGGGAATTGATCTGCTTGTAGAAACAAAAAATTGTACTTTGGAAAAGAACTTCGTATTATCTTGAGAAGCTGATCACTTACTATGATTCAGCAATTCCATTCCAAAATATAAACAACCTAAAAAAATCTCCTTATTTGTGCATCAGGAGAAGTGTATTAGAATGTTTAGAGAAGTATGTTTCATAATAACAGTAAAAACTGGAAAATCAAATCTCCATTGTTAAAATGACAAATTTTGATACAATCACAGTTAATATTACACAGCAATGAAAAGAAATGATCTACCACTACAGACACTGATGTGTAGTATCTTAGAAATAATGAGTAGAAAAAGACTAGAAAGATAAGTATGAAACCATTTTTATAAAGCTTAAAAAGCTTAAAAAATTATAAGTTATATCTTATTTCAGTTCATGTAGATATGTGATAATTTTTAAGAGAATGAATAATGAAAAATTCAGCATAGAGGTTACCTCTTGGAAAGAAACAGGAAATGGATAAGCAAAGAATAAAAAGATATTTGGCATTTTTCTAATTCTTATAGAGACGATGGGTTCATAGGCATAATTTTTAAAATGGGCTATGTAAGTATTTACATTTACAGAAAATTTTGTATGTATAAAATAAAATGTAGAAGAGGCAGAAAATGGAGAGGGCTTAGAAAAAAATTGAATAATATAATAGCAGGGAGAATCTTGCTCCTGTTTTCAGCTAAGTAAATACTTCTTGGCTAAATATATATATTTGTAAATCTCAATTTGAATGGCATTTAAATAATTAAGTCATCAAATATCTTTAAAATTAGCCTACTTTTTGGAGTTACAAGATTTTCATAGGTCATATTTCTGTTAAAAATTATATTCTGGGTATTTAAAAACTAGCAATTTGTAAAAAACATATTTTGATAAAATAATTTTGACTTCAATTTTATGTACTCTTGTACATAGTACTGGCACTTGTAACTTAGTAATAAAGCTTATTAGTTAAATAAGCCCTCCCCTTTGGTTTACAAGTAGTTTGATAGTATATACCTAAAAACTATTGACATAGAAAATATTAAAATCTATTATTTCCATGTGAAAAGAAAACATACCAAAGATTTCATCTATTGTGATTTTAGGCATTTAGTACTGCTGTTTGGAAATTATGGAACAATATTATGACCTAGTCTAATTCCTGTATAAAATATAGGTGCATTTATATGTATATATACTCATTTAATATTAGTAATGCATAGAAAAAATGTAGAAAAAGAATAGACACCAGAGTATTAACATTTATTACCTCTAGGGCTCCTGGAAGAGGAAATGGCAACCTATTCCAGTATCCTTGCCTAGAAAATCCCATGGCCAGAGGAGCCTGGAGGGCTACAGTCTGAAGTATTGCAAATAGTCAGACACGACTCAAGCGACTTAACACACATACACTCATCTCTAGGACTGGGATTAGACCTAACTTAATTTTTAAAGTAATATAGTTCTATAAAAAGTTTAATGTTTCAGTAGTTTGTGCTTTTTTATAATAATAAAAATAATGAAAAAAATTTATCTATTATTTCTAGATAAAGTTTCTGAGTCAAATCCTCTCCAGCAATATCTCATCTAAACTGATATGGGTTTTTTCCTTTTCAAAATGTGGGTCATTTTGAAAGAAACGCTTTCAGAAGAAAACCGCATATGATTAATGCTAACTTGAAAAGATACTCTGAAATTCTGTGGTCTTCTTAACATCACATGTTGAATAAAGCTATTTGGGATCATATGATCATATTGCAGACTTCCCAAAAAGGCCACAGAGCCTATTTCTAGTAATGTTATAGAGTTCATCTTGAAAGCAGCTGGGAATATTTAGGGAAATAGTCACAATTTGGAATGTAATTAAATTCTTAGTCATTAGGGTAAAGAACATACCAGACAACAATCAATACGCCAGGCTTTCTTAGGCCAAACAGAAATAAACTTAGAAATAAATTCCAGAGAGGAAAAAAATTCCTTATTTGTTTCTCCTACTTACCAAGTATGTTTTAAGTTCCAATGGGTCAGTTTCTCCAATCTGATGATCTTGGAACACTGAAAAATAAAATTATAAGTGATTAAGAGCAGGGACAATGCCCATTTGGAGTGAAGTTAACATCTTTCCTATTCGAGTGAGGTCTGTGGGCCAGATGGGAGTTTGGTAGAAATGCAAACCTTGGCCCACCCAGACTTACTGAGTCAGAATCTTCATCTCCACAAGACCCCCATGTGAGTTATGTGCACATTAAATTGAGGGACTCACTAGTGTAGATTAAGTTTATTTCAAATAAAGTTACATAAAAAACCATTTACTTTTCTTCAGGTCATTACATTCTATAGTAATGTATATAAATAATATGAGAAAGATGTTGCTGTTGCTCTTTTAATCTCTTTTCTACTAAAAAAAAAACTATATTATATATCTTTTTCTGGATATTTGTTTCTGTAAACTAGAAAAAAACAGGAAAGGAGGAATGTCCCTTAGGATAAAGGACACAGGCAAGATCTTCAAGGGCAAATACCAAGCTGGAATTACTGTTCTGTTAAAAATCTTTTTCTGCTGTTGTTGCTGTTTTTAACTAAAGGATAAAAGAAAACAGTTATCCCAGTAGATATTAACATTTTAATGTATGAAGTTTGAGTTAAGAAGAACTGGAAGAACCCAGTAGGATGCTGCCATTAGTGTTTACAGATAACACAAAAACTAAAAAGTTTTAAAAATATTTAGAAACAAGGCTTTTCCTAATTCCCCTGTGTAATCCATAGGCAGGTACCATCAGCTTCTGCCCCACCATACATTTCCATGTGTTCTGCATTTCCTCTGAAGCCCTTCTCATCCAGAGCACCATCTCTCTCCTGGGCCAGAGCATTAATCCCCTAACTGGTCCTCCTAACTGGTCTCCCTACATGCCTCCCTGCCTCTCTCCAGTCCTTCCCAGATGGCAATCAGAAGGACCTTTGTAAACATAAACCAGACTGCCAACTTTATGACTTAAAGTCTTCCACTGGTTCCTACACAATGCCCAATAGGCCCTCTGGGGAAGGACCCCTGCCTCCTTCACCACAGGTTACCCTCCTGTTCTTCCCAGATGCACCCACACCAGCCTCAAGTCCTTATTTCTGGCTCTTTTCTGCCTCTGGGTCTTTGCATCTGTTCTTCTCACTTCACCCTAACACGTATACTCTGGCTTTTTTCACACTTAGCTCATTCTCATCCTTCAACTCAAAGGTTACCTTTGCAGACAGGCTTTTCTGGCCTGGCCACATTATTTGAAATAGCACCTGACCCCTCACACCCCAAAGACTTTATCTCATCACTCTGTCTTTCCTAGTATCCCATGTGTGAAAGTGTTAGTCACTCAGTCATGTCCAACTCTTTGCAACCCCAACGACTATAGCCCACCAGGCTCCTCTGTCCATGGAATTCTCTAGGCAAGAATAGTGGTGTAGGTGGCCATTTCCTTCTCCAGGGGATCTTTCCAACCCAGGAGTTGAACCTGGATCTCTTTACCAACTGCAGATTCTTTACCAACTGAGCTACCAGGAAACTCCCATAGTACAAAACATAATAGTCTTTTTGATTGGGTCCCCTGTTAATTGCCTGTCTCCCCAACTGGACTTTGTGGTCTGTGAAAACAGGACTGGTCTATCTTTTTCACTGCTCTGTCCCTAGCACACAGAAGTGCCCAATAAACATGTGATGATGAAGCAATGAATGAAATGAAATGAATTAACATTATCAAACCATGCTTCTTAGATGGTTATCATCATTGTTAATTATTTCTTAGTAACTTCTTTCAAATAGAAAAAAACTTAAACATCCCAGAGGTATCATTGTACTATAAGTCACATTAATATCACCTTCAAATCTTTCATCAGTATAATAATCTCTAAATATCATGTCCACTAAACTTAGGAGAATATGTCAACCAAGTCATCTAGCTCCGAATCACCTTTGATACTGCCCACAGGTATTTTCTTAAGAATCACATCTAATGTCACACCTCTGATAGACACACAGATAGTTGTCTACACAATCTGTTTTCCTTTCTTCCTTCCTAACGGAACCTGCATTGCTGTGGGAACAGAAATGTGTCCCGATAGCATTTCTCAGCTTTCCTTGCAGTAAGGTGAGGGCCATGAAACACAGTTCTGGCTAGAGAGACAGAAACCTAAATCTTTAAAGAAAGTTTTGCAAAGACTCCACTAGTTGCTATGAGTTTCTTCCACTAATTTCCAAACCTGAGACTTGAACATGGTGGCTTCAGCTACAGCAGCCACCACTCAACCACAAGGAAAATATGAAGAGAATCACAAAGACCTTGGATCTGATACCTTTGAGACACTGAACCAAAACCAGCAACTACTAGTCTTCCAAAGAAAGAAGGAAAGAAGGAAGGAAAAAAAGGAAGAAAAATTGACACACACAAAAAATGAAAAATCTCAATAATACTGTACCTGTGAAAGAAATTAAATCTCTAATTTCTCTCTCAGGAAGAAAATTTTAGATCCGGGTTACATCAGTGATGCCTTGAAACCTTCAAGGAAGAAATAATACCAATATAACACAAGGCTTGGAGAAGGAAATGGCAACCCACTCCAGTGTTCTTGCCTGGAGAATCCCGGGGACGGGGAGCCTAGTGGGCTGCCATCTATGGGATCGCACAGAGTCGGACACAACTGAAGCGACTTAGCAGCAGCAGCAGCAACACAAGGCTTCCAGAAAAAAGAGGATAAGGAAATACTTCCAACCTAATTTTGTGAGGGCAATATGTGATATCAACATTGAACAAGAATTCCGTATGAAAGAAATACAACTATTAACAAGCAAATCTCTCCCCTGAACACATATATAAAATTCATGACACAAAATATAAGCACAAAATTAAATTCAGTTGTAAATTAAAAGGATAAATACCAAAACTAAGATTTGTCTCCACTAAATGTGCCCAGGTGATTTAATATTTAAAATCTTTTAATAAAATTCAACAAACTGAAAGAAAAAGAGAAAACTCATATGTTGTTGTTATTTACTCACTAAGTCATGTCCAACTCTTTGCCACCCCATGGATGGCAGCCTGCCAGACTCCTGTGTCCATGGGACTTCTCAGGCAATAATACTCTTGTGAGTTGCCATTTCCTTCTCCAGGGAATCTTCCTGACCCAGGGATCAAACTCGTGTCTCCTGCATTGCAGGTTGATTCTTTTACCAACTGAGCCACCATGGGAACCTGAAAACTCATATGGTCGTCTCAAAAGAGCTAGGGAAAAATAATCATTTGATAAAACTCATGTTCATTCATGGTAGAAAAACTTTTTAGCAAATTAGGAATACTGAGGAATTTCCATAATCTGATAACCACAAAAACACAACAAAACAGAAAAAGACAAAGGCAAACATCATAATTTATAACAGAAGAAGGTGTGTTTTGTCAACTGGCAAATAGTAAGTACCCAATAAAGATCTACTGAATGAATAAAGTTTAATTTATCTTATTTAAAAACAAAAACACTAAGATATGCCTGTTATAAAATAAAGCTTTCTTAGTAATACAGTAACTGTTGCTAGATAATATTTCCAAATAAATAGAACAACATACATACACTATCATGTGTAAGATAGGTAGCTAGTGGGAATCTGCTGTAATAGCACATTGCTCTATGGTGACCTAAAACAGTGGGATGGAGGGGGTGGGAGAGAGGCCTAAGAGGGAGGGGGTATATGTATACACAGAGCTGATTCAATTTACTGTACATCAGGAAACAACACAATATCATAAAGCAACTGTGTGTGTGTGTGCGTGTGTTATTCACTCAGTCATGTCCAACTCTTTGCAACCCCATGGACTGTAACCCACCAGGCTCCTCTGTCCATGAAATTCTCCAGGCAAGAATACTGGAGTGGGTTGCCATTCTCTTCTCCAGCAGATCTTCCTGACCCAAGGATTGAATCTGGGTCTCCTGCATTGCAGACCTGGGCTTGAACCCTGGGTCAGGAAGATTCCCTGGAGAAGGGAATAGCTTCCTAGTCCAATATACCCCTCAATTAAATACATAACTAAATAACCTGGTAATTAATGGTACCAACTGTTGAGAATTTACTGTGATCCAATCACTTCACATTTGTTACCTTATTTAATTATTACAAAATCCTCACAAGGCAGATACTATTAATATATGCAGTTTACAGATTAGGGAAATAAGGCTTAGAGTCATACAGCTTGCCTAACTCACAAAGATACTAAGTGGCCAGAAGGGTTTGACCTCAAATAATCTGTCTCTCACAATACTTTTTTAACCTCATGTGTTACCCTATCTTCGATTTCTAAACCATTTTTCATTTATAGTACGTAGTTTTTAAAAACCAATAAGAACAAAGAAAAGCAATAAGCAGAGTCCAACTTCCTAAATGGAGATATGAGACATAATGAAAGTGCTAGTAATGACACATAGTGGAGCCAAGATGGTGGTTTTAATAAAATTGAGAAAGAGTGGATTGCTTTCCCACAGAAATTGTGGAAACACAGAGGCCATCCAGCCTAAGAAATATAAAATTGTTCATGTTTTTGATCTCTGGACCAAAGGAAAAACTACAAATTCCAATGTTTGGAACATTAAATGGAAGAGTTTTAAAGGAAACCATTATTATAATCATGGTACCCACCAGCACTATGAGAATCCAAGCCCTGTCAACATTTCTTTATAAGTTCACCATTAGGACTTTCTAACTTATCCAGCATTATTCAGCTAGAGCTTAAAAATCTTAAATGTAAGATCTTAACTTGTGAGTGATATTATTCCAAGAATTACGCAGAGGAGAATGGATATCATGTGATACAGACACAATAGAAAAATGTTTGGCTTCTGCAGCATTTTAACAGGTTATTAGCCATCTTTTACTTTATTTTTCTTGCTTTGGAAGAAGGTTTAGGGGAGGAGGGTTGACCTGGGATGGAAGATTATATTGTCAACTCAATCATGAGCAAAATTTTAAAGTTTAGTATGCTGTGTACAGTTTGATAAACTCTGTAAAAACCTAGATACTGTCTCCACTTTCTGAGTCTACACAAAGGCTTGAAATCTCATAAAGAAAGATTATTTTTAAGAACTCTGGCACTTTTCTTTTTGTCTGAATCATAAAAAAAGAAAGAAAGAACAGTCATTTCTAATCCTGTCCAGTACATTCCAGCTAAATAACAGCAAGAAACAGAATAAAAGGAACTACTATTTGGTCATTTCAGAACTTCAACAAACATTGAGTTAAAATCTTTCCTCAATAAAGGTTAAGGCTAGAGAGCCCTGATCCTTCTGAAAATGCTTCTGTTATCTCTAACCTCCATGTTCCTTGACATTACTATTTTTTTCATCTCCCTTCCTTGAGATGACTTGCCTTTAAAACTAAATCAAAGATCAAAATAGAAATGTAGTAAATTGTATCTTACAAAGGGAAATATATAAACTTATTTAACAACTGAACTTGGAATTACAGTTCATGCCACCATTTATCACGCTTGAAAACCATGATGAATGGTTTTGTAAGATTACAGTACATGGCTAAGTCAGAAGAGAATGAATGAAACAACGCAACCCATCCAATTCATTACAGTCAGTCCACACAGCCACACAATATGGAAGAAACCAAGAAAAAATAGGCCCCTCACAGACACTGAAAAATAACATAATGAATTGTCCAAGGCCACTCTACTTTTTTGGAATCAAATAAACGTAACCTTATGTGACTTCTTTTCTTAATTGACTCAATGAGATTTTTACCTCACTGGATCTTGAAAAAATACAGTGCACACGAGGTTCTAACTTTAAACTCCCTCTGACTCCTAGGATTACTAAAAGTCAATTGGTTGATTATTAAAGGGCAAAGTAATTTAAATTTATTTCCTGGTAGGGCCTGACAATCCTTACCAAAAGAGTTGTCAGACTATTTTTACCTAAACTAGAATTTTTGCTTCTGTGTTTAATTTACGTAACAAACTTATACATCAAATATTCACTTAATGGGTAAAACCTCATAAAAACAGACCCATTTTAAGTAAACTGTCCAATAAGTAAGGAAAGTCTTGTAACTATGGGAAGTGTATCTCTTTCTACAATTATGCTCTAAATCTTGAGATTCACACAACTTTCTCACGTCGATTTTTTTGGCTACAAGTACATCCTAACATTAAATAAAAATGGTTTCAAAGCAAACTAGTTCATGTGTCAGCACAGTCTAAATATGGAAGGCATCATCTTATAAGTAGAAATGGTGCTAAAATTCTGAAGTTAGAAGGTTTACTGTAAGTAAGAAGCCAAAAGTTCAGATACTCAAAGTTATTCCAAAGCTTTTGGGTTGGAAATGTCACAAAAGTGGGCTTTTCCATGAAATGGCCTGTATTTCCTGTTTTTAGTTAAGCTGGAAGTGTAGTAGGAACAATACTCATTATGGCATGTCATTGCATCTACTTTGGGTTTGAAAACACCAAGCAGAGACTATGAGCATGACGAATCAAAAAAAAAAAAAAAAAGAAATGAGTAGAGAGGTATTCTGGGCTAAGAAAAGGAGAATTAATGGGAACAGAATTTCCTAACTTGACCACCAGTTAACCATAGCTTGGACGTCCAACGTGCTATGAGTCACTAGCAACTAGCTCCAAAATAACACAAGAACATCTTGGGCTAGATCATTACTGGAGTATATTGTTAATAATATTTCCAGAAAAAAAAAGTAAGCAGAAACAGTTTGAATAACTGTTCAAGGGGTAAAACGGTGCACATTAAATTTCATTTGCAGAATAATCTGGAAACAAGATGATGCAAACGACTTGCTAGACAGATAGACAAACAACTTGGTAGACATTCACATTCATTTAGAAATTTTAGGCAAAAATCACAGCTCTCATCAACAGGGTTGATAATAACTCTTCACAGGAAGAGTGTGGAATTGTTAGACAGAACACAGACTGCATTTTCAAAAGCAAAGTCTCAACATGTTCATGGATTGTGAAGACAGAGGTATATTTTGCATTTTCCAGAAGGCCACTTAATGACATTGTCTGTAACTTAATTTCCTTCACTCTTCAAAACTAAAACTCCTTAGTTGGTAAATTCAAACTACTAACATTCAATCACTTAGTTAATATGTATATTGGATCTGAACAATAGTGCTTATGCATACTCAGTTAAGAAAGAAAATTTGAGAGCTGTTCTCCTTTTCTACTTGATTGCTCCATAATCAAGGGCACATTGTGAAGTTGGACAATTCATTTAGTGATGCAATACCTAAGGGTCCCCTTAGAAATATTACTTGTCGCCTAACAGATCAATCCTCAAAGATGAAAAAAAACAAAAAAAATTAATAATAATGAAACACAGAAAAAGAAAACAAGTGTTTAGGATTTGCATCCAGGAAGAGAAAGCCTCAGTAGCATAATATATTGACACTAACTACAAATGAAGTTTGTGAGTCCTTGCAAAGAAGAGTGAAAAGTAAGAATAAATGAAATGAGATAGCAGAACTGAGACACAGGTCTGGGTGTTACTATCTTTCTCATCTAGTCCTGTGTGAGGGTCTGTCCATCCTAGAAAAAGGAGCAGGCCAAGCAGGGTGGGTCAGGATGGCATCCCAGGTACCTAGAACTTGGTGGTGCAGTGGCCCAGTCAAGATCAAACAGAAGAGCAGAGGCACATTGCTCAGAAGTGGCCCTGGAGAAAGTTCTCCTCCAAGACTAGGGTACGAAGCCAAGCAGGGAAAGAGCCCATAGATTCTGGAATAGGGAGCTAGGACAGAATCACAGGCTCAAAGATGATGAGGGGGCCTAGCCCTTTGCAGAGAGCAAGATGCAGGCCTAGAATATGCTCCTGGTGGGTACCATGAATGAGGACATGTCCCAGAGCCTGGGGCAGAGATCCAGCCCTGGAGTATGCTATTTCATCCTGTTTCTGTGGTTTTGGGCAATCTCTCTTTTTCCACAGTTGCTGCCTCTCCCCTTTGTTTACACCTTGATTTTGATATGTGGGTGACTTGTGTGTCCTGAGGAGTTTGTACTCCAGATATGAGTGACACTTAACATGAAAACAGATTAATCAAGTGCACATACAGTGTGTTTATCCATTGTTTCTATGGCTGGATTAATTATTGACCAATTTTACTCAACTGAGTAATTGAGTTAATGGTTAAAAAAGACAGAGAGATAAAGAAATAATGGGTTTCTTGTTTGGTGGCAGTCAGGCTTCCTTCCTGGAACTGTGCTGTCGGCAGGCTCTGAAACTGGCCTGTGCTCCATTGTGAAGCCACATTCAGTTGATGGTAAAACCTAGAATAGTATTGCTGGACTTGAACTAGAAGACTGTGTATATTCATTTTTAAACCCTGATTCCATGACAAAAAGCCATGTTCGTTTTCCTGAGAAGGACTTGCCTAGCTGAGGGAATTCTGACAACAAAGGAAAACTCAAACTACACAGAAAAGCCAAAAAATCACAAATGATGTGACTCTCCTAACTTCTCAACTACCTGAAGATGAAACCCTGATAGTGAGTTATTTACCGGGACAAAAACCATGTCTCATTCATTTTGTATTTCCCAACATCTAAGCATAATGTCTGGTATATGGTGGGCATTCTGTAAATACTCAGTGAGCTGAACTATACTGTGCTGTTTCATATCCCTATCGCTGGTCTCCTTTCATCTGGGTAACAACTGTACCTGACCTTGGCTCAGCCTTCATTTCTTCAGAAATACACTACTTGACCTCCCCAACTTGACCCACTCCCCCCAATGCTTACAGGTATACTATTATGGACTCTCCTTCTAAGTACCTATCCCAGCTTTATTTTTATATTTATTTGTAAGGCTCTTTGATATAAACAATGCAAACTAAACCTTCAACAACCAAGTCTGAGGAGGCGAGGACTGTGTCTTTTTGTTTTCCGCTCATGCAGTAATTATTGTTTTTATTGGCCCTCAGTAAATATTTGTTAAAGTAGTGAACCAAGAACCCATAATTTTCATGGTTTCCTCTCATTCTAATAATACGCCCAAGACCTCAAATAATATGAAATAAATTATTCAGCACCCACTCACATAATAGAGCTGGGAAAGTAAGTTTGTGCCACAGGCCATTCAGTTAGGAAGAATTCTGATAAGACAAAGAAAAAACTCAAAAACATTTCATTATAGCCAGAAGTACACCACCAAGGAGTGTACCATAGAAATTTTCATGGAGAATTTTTATTCTTTTTAATCATCCAACTAATATGCAAGAGAGCTGTGTAAATGAGTAGTTGGGTGAGAATACGCACAGCTTGCTTTCAACGAAGGCTAGCTTTTCTAGTTTGGCTCTGACCTTTTACCTGATCCTATGACAAAGAAGACAATTTTATGGATGATTTATCTCAGCCTTGGCCAAAAGTAAAAGTTCAGTTCTCCTCTTCAACCATAGAATATGTGCACCAGATACCCCTGGCTCTTTTAGAAGGTAGAAAAGAATCTCAGTACTGTCACTGCGTGACTTTAGTAAAACTACAAACTTTCTCTGTTGTACCCATTTTTTAAATCTGTAAAATACATAATTGATGTATTGATAATAATACAGTAACCTTGTGGAGATTAAATAAGGCTATATATTAATATCTAAAGTACTTGGCACAGTATCGTAAGCTCTTGGCCAATGTTGTTATTATCATATGATTTGTGGCATTATTACCACTCTTTCCATGTATTATTTTATTGGAAATCAAGGAACTGGTTATATTGAAGAGTACTGGTTAAAAGGCTCAAGTAAGAAAGACCCAATACCTTCACCGAATCATTCTACAAATGTTTATTGAGCTTCTGCACGGCATCAGGGTTAACCAGCTCCCAGAATCAAATGGGTGACTTACTGAGAGGTTGGAAGGGAGGGGGTAGAACTGTGGAAGAATAAGTGAACCATAAGTTAATGGGACCAAACTGAGGTCCAGACCCTGAAGACAAGAATTTCCCTGGTGGTCCATTGGTTGGGACTCCATACTTTCTCTGCAGGGAGCACAGGTTCAATCCCTGATTGGGAAACTATTAATAAGATTCCACATGGTACGTGACATGGCACAAAAAAAAATAAACAAACTCTGAAGATAGTGAATATAAACAAAATGAGTCATGTACAGAAGTGAACCTCAGAGTCTTTGGGCATCATTAAATCCTAGAAAACTCTATTAACCTTTCAGGAGAGGAGACGCCAAGGTTGGAGAACTTTCCTATCCATGACCAGCCCCTACTTAATCTACAATATTATAGAAAAAAAAAATCCACATCTTAAATGATCTTAAATCTTATCAGAAATGGTTTGTTGTGTTAATGTCAATCATTCATGATAATATCAAGAATTATCATCCAAAAATGAAATGGAATCATTTCAAGTGTATTCAGAAATGGAAGTCTAGTACACAGTTAAGAATGAAAATCCAGCCCAGTGAGGAACAATGAGGATAATTTCTAAATGTGTTAAGTAATGAAAGGAAAAAGTAAAAGCAGTTCTTCAGACCAAAGACCTACATCCCAGGTTTGCTTAAGGCTGGTCTTAAAGAGACTGAAGTCTGCAGCAGAGGAGTAGAAGTGAATTATCTAAAAGTCTTCAAATTCTCTGTAGTGTCATGATTGGCTGATTAGTCTCCACCAACTACATATCTGGTTTCCACAAACAATGTGCATTCTGAGATGCCAGAATCATCCTGCTAAAAATACACAACTCAGGAAACTATACTCATGGACCCAAAATGTCTTGTGCCTTTTTTTTTTTTTTTTCCACTAGACCAGAGATTAGAAGAGGGAAGAGATGGCTTGTCAGCTGCCAGAACTGTGCTGTGAAGGCTATCTGCAAACTAACATTCAGACTGTCATACATACTTTTACAGATGCTGGAAGAAGATGTGACATGTCTGCATCAGAGACAACTGACTTTATTCCTCTTAGCACTAATGGTAGTCAGAAGATCAGTATAGAAGGTCAGGTGACACCTGGACATATATAATAAGCTTTATAGGAGAGGGACCCTGAGCTTAGGGAACCTGAATCTTTTATACTGGGCATTAAGCATGCCTGCTCTTTGCTCTGAAGGGAGATATTATCTCCATTTTTTAAGGCTGTTCACTGTACAAACAGTCTGGAAATAATAGAATGGAACAAAGTTAGTTATTTCTTCTGCTCACAAGACAGAGAAATGTGAGACTCACTCCAAAAATTGTCTCCCATGACACTGACTCTCACAGAACATGCTTTAGTGCTTGGCATCCTGTGGGTTGACAGCTGAAATAACTGTGGATCTGTAAAAGCCCTTTCTGATTCAGGATGTCATCTAATCTGAACAAACCATTATTGCACATTCCCAAGAACATTTTCCTGAGCTTGTCAATTGTCAAACCACCTACAGGTATTCATCTCCTCTTTTTTAAGGTCAGCATAAATTTCTAAAACTATTGTCTTTTCCCATTTCCCAAAGACATTGAAGGATTCATATTTAGAAGGCTTCTGGAGAGTAGCAATGAGTGAGCCAAGACACCACAACTAGAGAATCTGTGCACCACAACAAAAATCCTACGTGTCGCAATTAAAACCCCAACGCAGCCAAATAAATGAATAATATTTTAAGTCTAAATAAAAAGTAGTTAATATCCTGCCATTCTAGTATTAAGTATTTCATTTACCATGAACAGAGCATTATATAATGACAAATATTTAATGTTTAAAGTTAGTATTTTCACACAATTTTTACTTTCTAGTTAAGCCACTTCAAGATACATAGTATTCATTTATGTATCTCTGTATATATTCCTCTTATACCTATGAGGGAAATGAAGGCATTGTCATCAGCTTGATATCCCCAGGGAGTAACATGGTGCCTAGTAGGTCCACAGAGCAGGTGATCAACAGATGATTAATGAGTTAATCAGTTAAACATTGGGAGGATTTGTACTGATCCAAGGGCATGCCCATCATGCTGATAGCAAGCTAAATGGACTTTCTGTCAGGTATACCTCTATAATAAGAGAAGAGAAAAGAATCTGGATTGTTAAAGGGCTCTAATTTATAGATTCTATACTAGGACGGATATATGGTACAATAAAAAAAAAGCAGAAGAGGAGAAGATATTTATTCAAGACTGGCTCTGCCACTGTCTGTTTGGGACTGTCTTTGAGCAAGGCACATACTATCTATGGAGTCAGTTTCCTCACCAGTTAAAGGAGAGGTACGTGGGACTTTCGCAGTGGTCCAGTGGCTAAGACTATGCTTCTTCTGCAGGGCACGCAGGTTCAAACCCTGATCAGGGACATTCAACAACACTAACAGAAGAGGTACACTCATGAGTTTTGCAGGAGTGGTGAGTTTTGCAATAACAGTTAGTCCAGCTCTAGCCTCCCATTCTTGCAACACCACAGGTGCTCCTTTTGGGTTTTATAGATTCCATTTGTGCAATAAGGTGCTACGGTTAGAATTTTGTAAGCTTAAGACCACATGATCAAAAATATTTTTCCAACTTTACTATTTATATATATTAAACTGGAGGAGAAAAAAGAAGCTAACAATTTCTATAATCAGAGCCAAAAATTAAACTATTACTTTTATGGTACTTACTTTTAGCAGATTTTCTAAGACAAATTCTCAAGACTTTCATAATTTTTAAACTCACATACTTAGTGAATATTTAATCCACATCCTAAATTCACTTACCTAGAATTCATCACAAAGCTTCTATCCTGAGGACTAATGCCACATCTAAAGGGACTTCTTAGTCTATATAACAAAATTTTTTTTTTTTCAGAATAAAGCCTGAATTTCAAAGCATGATAATTTAATTTAGTAACTAAGCTGCTGATTAACTTCACTTATGAAGTTTTTACTAATTGAAAACATTATTATTCTGTTTCTCATTTACTGGCCCTTACCATGAGCTAACAATGCTTATGAGCAAGATCACTGGAGCACTGAGAAGCACTTTTTCCAAAACTGAATTTCTCCTGGTCCCTGATTTTTTAGTATTTTGATTGGCGAAAATAAATCTTTCATTTTCCTTGATAATATTAATAATCAAATATAATAGTATTTAACATTTGGGGTCACTTACTATATACATCAACACTATTATAAACACTTTAAATAAATAATACTTCATTGAATTCTCACAATCTACCCCAAAGGTAGGTTTTGCTACACTCTCCATCTTCCAAAGGAGCAGCTGAGACATAAACTCTCGCATTTAGTGAGGAGAAGCACCAGCCCTACCCAACCACCTGCCTCCTGAGCCCACGTCTCGAACCACATTGCTGTATGTCAGCATCCACTGCGGACATTAACAGCCTGGGAACAAAATACACCAAGATGCTGAAGATGCTAAAACAACATCCGTAAGTCAGAACTCACACTACTCTTTTCCATTTATGTTTATTTTTCTCAGAATATATTTTCCCACAGTAAATTAAATAAGAGAGGATGAAGTAATGAGAAAAAAACAGAACAATGGAGATGGAGCTAAAGTCAGTAAACCTGCCCTTAACACCATTTCTGCCACAACTGGTTTATGTGGCTTTGCACAAGTCTCTAAATATCTATTCCAAACTTTAAGAAAAAAAAAAAATCTAACAACTTTACCTAAAACTCATGAGATTTTTAGGGAATCATATCAATAGTATTGTTAATCACCAAAACACATGTGAAAATTATTACTATTAAAGGAATAATTGTAAATAATAGGCATGCTTTATTATACGATCCTAAACTAGCTTTAAAAAAAACCTATTCTAAGACAGTTTAAAAATGGCTGCCTTTGTTTCATGGAACTTTTCCTAAAGATAGCACTAAAATTGTCACTACTTCCTGCATGACTCTTCATTACTCTGCAACTTCCTGAAGATGAACCACATTAAATAAATTCTAGAGAGGCCAGAGTTAGAAGATACAGTACTTAGCAAACACTATTTAAGTTGATTCATCTTATAGGATAGATGCTTTGCCTTTTATTTTTTCAGGAAAAAAAAAAGAAGCTGAAATTAAAAGCACATATTTTTTATCTGTTTATGTTGAGTAAAATCTAGTCTACAAGTAGAAATACTGAACAATAAGATTTGGTCGATATGTGACCTTATGCTAGGCTTTCCACTAGGATTGTTCCTTTCTTCCATACCTTACCTTTTTCATAGTAGGAAGTCAGGCTCTAGCAGTCACTTCATCCTGCTACCTGAAATCAAAGGTCATGGTGTTATTTTTAGGACAAACTAAAAAGAAAACTTCTATTCTTAAATTTGCTAGTTGTATGCCCAAAGTCGAAATTACTTTTTCCTCCTATTCAGGATTTGCCCATGTAAAAATATCTGCTAACACCTATATATGTAGAAATGTATAACCATTTAGGGTAGCTGTGCTTTAAATAAGTCAACCCAGTAAAATGTGTAAATTAGTTTTTCAACTCCCTTCTTTGGGATTAGGGAGTGGAGGTGGAAATTTGATCTTTGCATTTGTTTTTCAATTTATGGCTAATCATATGCATCAAGAATTTGTCCACAAATTATATGAGTATAAAATTTAAAAACTACCAATTTTCAGTTGGGTTTACTTTTGATTTAATGTCCTAGGTCTTTTTTAAACTTATTTTTTCCTTTTGAACATTTTATTTTGTTTTGGGGTATCAGAGGATGAGATGGTTGGATAGCATCACTGACTCAATGGATATGAACTTGGGCAAACTCCAGGAGATAGTGAGGGACAGGGAGGCCTGACATGCTGCAATCTGTGAGGTCGCAAGGAGTCGGACATGATTTAGTGACTGAACAACAACAAATAATCAATTAACAATGTTGTGATAGTTTCAGGTGAACAGCAAAAGAACTCAGCCATACATATACATGTATCCCTTCTCCCCAACAACCCCTCTCCAACCAGGCTGCCATGTTAACATTCAGCAGAGTTCCATGTTCTGTACTATATAGGTCCTTGTTGGCTATCCATTTTGAATACAGCAGTGTGTGAATACATTCATGAACACTGACTCTATATTGTTTTACCATTCACCTTCTAAGTCAATTGTTGTTTCTCTTGATTGAATGATAATACCAATCACCACCTTCAGAGCTTTCAGACTCTAACTGGTAATGCTCTCAATGAAAATGACTTCACTACTTTCATCCATATGTAAACACACCACATAAAAGACAAATTCTTGGACTTCCCTGGTGGAGTAGTGGATAGAAGTCCTCCTGCCAATTCAGGGGACACAGCTTCGATCCCTGGTCTGGGAAGATTCCACAGGCCGCAGAGCAACTAAGCCCGTGTGCCACAACTACTGAGCCCGAGCTCTAGAGTCTGCAAGCTGCAACCACGGAGCCGGAGTGCCTAGAGCCAGTGCTGCACAAAAGAAGCCACCACCATGAGAGGCCTGTGAACCACAATGAACAGTAGCCACCTCTCGCTGCAGCTCGAGAAGCCTGTGAGCAGCAGTGAAGACCCAGCACAGCCAAAAAAGAAGACCAAAAGATTTGTTAGAAATAATATAATTCAAAAGGAAATAAAGGACAAATGGAATTAAAAAAGAGACAAAATCTTGGCCCAAATAATGCCAAGAATTTAAAAGTAGGATGTGGCTTTGAGTTTATGCATAATTCCTGAAATTGTCACTCCTGATACTTTGGAGTGACGGGAAAAGAAAGCTGATAAGGTTGGCTTATTGGGTCTGTAATCTGCTTTAACATCCAGCTGTTTTCCATCCTTTGTGACTATTTGTGAGAATTCCAGGAGTTATATGGAGTGGGAAATTGTTCCACAGATTAATTATTGAAAAGGAATGCTCTATCCTCATGCCTTTGGGATGCCAATTGACTCAGGAGCAGTGGGTCCAAACAAGCTAAATTCAGTTCAAGTCCACTCATACTTACTAATACACAAAGTAACCTGTGAAGGATATGGAGAAAATTAAAACAAGCACAAGCTAGGCCTAAGGCATTTCTAGGAAAAATAATACATTTCAGCAAATCTCATGAGACAAAAATCCACTTGGGCTAAGCCTTCCCCCTCATTTTGCATTTGTTTCAACTTCTCTTCCAAATAGTGTTCTGAGGATGAAATGACATCATTGCCTTCACCCAATCCAAGACTTGTGAGTTGTCTCTAACCTCCAAACACGTAAAGGCACATGTCTGATTATAAAGTAAACTTTACCTTACATATAGATTCTATTTTTTCTCAAACTGAAAGCTCACACTCAAATAAATAAGGACATACTAGTGGATTCCATTTTATTTGTTACAAACAACATTGCTAAGTTTTTGAAAAATATTTTAAATCTCATCAGTCTATACTTCCAACCTAAAGATAATAATTGTTACTTATTTGATTTGAGAGTGTCAAAAAGAAATTTTAAGTGCTATTTAATTTGGTTATTTAAAGAGACAGTCATTATTTATTTAAACATTGAATAAATATCACCCTATCATTAACAGTTAAGGGCTTCCCTAGTGGCTCAGTTGGTAAAGAATCTGCCTGCAATGCAGGAGATCTGCATTCGATCCCTGGGTTGGGAAGATCTCCTGGAGAAGGAACTGGAAACCCACTCCAGTGTTCTTGCCTGGATAATTCCATAGACAGAGGAGCCAGGAATGGGATTGCAGTCACACACTACTGGGAGACTTTCACTTTTCATTAACAATTAGGCTTCCCAGGTAGCACTAGTGGTAAAGAATCCACCTGCCAATGCAAGAGACCCAAGAGACGTGGGTTTGATCCCTGGACTGGGATGATCCTCTGGAGCAGGAAATGGCACCCCATTTCAGTATTCTTGCTGGAAAATTCCAGGGGCAGAGAAGCTTGGCAGACTACTGTCCACGGGACTACAGTCCATTAGACACAACTTAGTGATTAAACAACAAACAGCTCAAGATATACTCAAATGTACATTTCATGTTTTACATAATTTTTGATGAATATACTAAAAGAATCTGAAACAACTGAGTGACTGAGCACTTTCATTAACAATTATGTTTTAATTATTAGATACACAGTAAGTTTGTCACAATAAAAATGTGAATAGTCTATTATAATATGAATAGTTTATTAATGGTTATGTACATTTCATCATATAGCTTATATCAAATTTCTGTGTTTATAATTATTCTTTCCTATTAATGCATACTTTGTCTCCAAACCGTTATAACTGGCAGTTTTTTCAATTTTCCTAACACAATACTTAAAAGTCAAATTACCAAAGTCATATATCTGACAATATCATCATTAAAGATTATATTTGTTTTACAAACATTTACTCAACAAACTTCCCTCAAGTGACACCTATAAACAAGGTATTAGGCTTAGCACTAGGGACCAAGAAGTGAATGACTCAATTCTTCTCTTATGCATCCCTATCTGGTAACAGATACACACAAATTACCATACAATTAGAAAATGGTTATGAAAGGATAAGCACCTAACTCAGTCTGGAATGCTAAACAAGGTGACAAGAGAGTTAAGAGTTGAAGGATCAGTAAGAGTTGGACAGCCTGTTTAGTCGCTATGTCCAACTCTTTGCAACCCCATAGACTGTAACCTGCCAGTCTCCTCTGTCCATGGAATTTTCCAGGCAAGAATACTGGAGTGTGTTGCCATTTACTTCTCCAAGTGATCTTCCCAACCCAGGGATCAAACCCACATCTCCTGCATTGGCAGGCAGATTCCTTACCACTGATCCACCAGGGAAGGCATAAAATCACATCAGACTAATAGTCCTGAGTACAGTTCCTGTGAATGTACCCATGACTGAATGGCTGAATGAATGAAAGAATGCGTGAGACAGTTTGACCAAGTAATATTGGCTTCAGTCATGCTTGTTTCTCAATAATATAAACATTTTCAATACTTTATAGTTAGTCCACTGCATGCAAAACACCATACAGGAGTCATGGAGAATGACAAAAAAAAGAAGAAATATAATCTCTGCTCTCAGGAAAGATGCATTAATTCAACAAATGTTTGTTGTGTTTTCTGTTTTTTCATATTCCTGGTGCTTTGCAGGCTGTAGACAGAAAAAATTATAGATACTACTTAAGGCCAGAGCTGCTTGCAATGCAGGAGACCTGGGTTTGATCCCTGGGCTGGAAAAATCCCCTGGAGAAGGGAATGGCAATCTACCCCAGTATTCTTGCCTGGAGAATCCCATGGACAGAGGAGCCTGATGGGCTACAGTCTGTGGGGTCGCAAAGAGTCAGATACATCTGAGCGACTAACACTACTACTAAGGCCAGAGGAGAAACAGAAGCATAACAATAATTTCAGCATTACTAACTCTGACTTTTGAGACTCTCTTAATCATTCCTTATAAATTTTAAAGTGTATTCTTAACATTTTCTAAGCTCTGAAAATTATTATAAAGCTATATATATACACATGGCTCAAGACAGTAAAGTGTCTGACTGCAATGCAGAAGACCTGGGTTTGATCTCTGGGTTGGGAAGATCCTCTGAAGAAGGGAATGCAATGCACTCCAATATTCTTGCCTGGAGAATTCCATGAACAGAGGAGCCTGATGGGCTACAGTCCATGGCAGTGCCATACATGTTCTAAAGACTAGAGGACTAAAGGACTAAAACTAAAACTGAAGTATTTAACATTAGAGTAAAAGAAAGACATTAGGATTGCAGTCCCTACACTGTAGTTCCTTCCTTAATACTTCTATTTCATTCCTGTGACTTGAGGTCCAAACAGACCACCTATTCTCTTCCATATATGTCACAACATTTGCAAAGTCAACTGATTTCACCATTGGTCATTGGAAGGACTGATGCTAAAGCTGAAACTCCAATACTTTGGCCACCTCATGAGAAGAGTTGACTCATTGGAAAAGACTCTGATGCTGGGAGGGATTGGGGGCAGAAGGAGAAGGGGACGACAGTGGATGAGATGGCTGCATAGCATCACCGACTCAATGGACATGAGTTTGAGTCAACTCCAGGAGTTGGTGATGGACAGGGAGGCCTGGCATGCTGCAATTCATGGGGTCGCAAAGAGTCAGACACAACTGAGCGACTGAACTGAACTGAAGGTCTGGAAAGCCCTTGCTGTTTCTCATGTCCTCATTTTTTAACCCAGCTTGTAGCCATTAAAAAGTCACATTGGTTACTTCTCCTTCCTCTTCACTTACAGAACACTTAATGTTATATCCGTTCATGACCACTTAATGACTCAGTACCAACTGACTGACACGAGAAAAAGCTCTCAAGCCTCATAGCATGTGGTTCTATCATAATCTATACCTTAAAGTTCTTCAAAAGTTCTAATAAACTTTGGGGTCATGAAATATTACATAGCAACAATCCTCCAGAATTTTCAGTGTCATGTGGTTCCCATGTCAGAAATCTGAGTATCATTGGTTTAATACTTATAACCTGCTTCTGCAAATAGATCATAACCTCCTCATAAGCAAAAACTAGATATCTTTTAATATCCCACTGTGTTTGAAACAGTCAGAAATATATCAAATGCTCAAAATATTTGTGGATTACTTATTTCATTGCAAGGAAAACAATGTCTATTTGTTTAATTTAGAGCATTTGAATAAATTTACTAGCCTGGAAGAATTTTCCACTAAGTTCTTCTTATGCCTAAGGTTAGGCAATTTTGACAATTGCATTAATTGTTAGCAATACATCAACCAGCAACTTTTCTTATATTCCCCATATCCAATTTTCTAGAGAACTTTTTACTTCAATGGCTTGAGTGAAATAAACACTGTATTCCCTAGTGTTCTGAAAACCATAAGTTTACCAGATATGAATACATAAGCCTCAGATATTTCATTTATATGATCAATAAATGAGTTGATAGAAATAAGCTATATAAATATAAGTCACCATAGTTCCTAATACCTTAGTAAATTTGCAGTTTTAGCTAAACACAGAATATTTATAGAATATTTTAAAGCTCAAACCAGTTCTCAAACTTTATATAAGGAATTCATTGAATGGTAGATTTGTTTGTACTTGATGCTATGTGAGAGGTTATTCACAAATACTCAGAAATCAACTTCCAAGAAATACTTTAAATTACCTCAACACTTTTTTTAAAAAGTAGCAAGTTTCCAGTAAGCTTCCCTATGATCTTTGATATCTTTAAACCAAAGTAATTTCTATACCTTTACCGTTCCAAAATTTTAGAACTTTTAGAAAGCCTTTGCCCCAAACCACCATTTCATACTATCATTTTCTATGTATCCCATTATGTTATTTTAAAAAGGGGTTGCCTGGGAAGCATTGTTATATCCTAATACTATGATCAAATTGGAAAAGATTATCAGTAATTACTTTAGAAAATATAAATGCAAAAGTAAAACTATTATCTCTCTCACACTGGCAAAGTTTGTTTCAGCCAGGACATTTTGGAGTATGATACCTGAAACCCAGTGCATTCTCTTGGCAAAACTCTGTTAGCCTTTGCCCTGGTTAATTTTGTACTCCAAGGCCAAACTTGTATGTCACTCCCGGTATCTCTTGACTTCCGACTTTTGCATTCCAGTCCCCTATGATGAAAAAGACATCTTTTGGAGGGGCTAGTTCTAGGTCTTGTAGGTCTTCATACAACCATTCAACTTCAGCTTCTACGGCATTAGTGGTTGGGGCATAGACTTGGATTACTGCGATACTGAGTGGTTTACCTTGGAAACAAACAGAAATAATTCTGTCATTTTTGAGACTGTACCCAAGTACTGTATTTCAGGCTCTTTTGTTGACTCTGAGGGTGCTGCATTTCTTCTAAGGGATTCTTGCCCACAATAGCATATATAATGGTCATCTGAATTAAATTTTCCCGTTCTGGTCCATTCTACTTCACTGATTCCCAAAATGTCAATGTTCATTCTTGCCATCTCCTGTTTGACTGCTTCCAATTTACTTTGATTCATGGACCTAACATTCCAGGTTCCTATGCAATACTGCTCTTTATAGCATCGGACTTTACTTCCATCACCAGTCACATCCACAACTGGGCGTTATTTTCACTTAAGCCAAAGCCTTTGACTGTGTGGATCACAACAAACTGTGGAAAACTCTTAAAGAGATGGAAATACAGACCATCTTACCTGCCTCCTGAGAAATCTATATGCAGGTCAAGAAGCAACAGTTAGAGCCGGACATGGAACAACAGACTGGTTCCAAATTGGGGAAGGAGTACGTTAAGGTTGTATATTGTCAGCCTGTTTATTCAACTTACATGCAGACTACATAAATGTGAAATGCTAGGCTGGATGAAGCACAAGCTGGAATCAAGACTGACAGGAGAAATATTAATAGCCTCAGATACGCAGATGACACCACCCTTATGGCAGAAAGCAGAGGAACTAACAAGCCTCTTAATGAAAGGGAGAGTGAATGAAAAGGAGAGTGAAAAAGCCAGCTTAAAACTCAACATTCAAAAAACTAAGATCATGGCATCCGGTCCCATCACTTCATGGCAAATAGATGGGGAAACAATGGAAACCATGACAGACTTCATTTTCTTGGGCTCCAAAATGACTGCAGATGGCTACTGCACCCATGAAATTAAAAGCAACTTGCTCCTTGGAAGAAAAGCTATGACAAACCTACACAGCATATTAAAAAGCAGAGACATTACTGTGCCAACAAAGGTCCGTCGAGACAAGGCTATGGTTTTTCCAGTAGTCATGTATGGATGTGAGAGTTGGCCTATAAAGAAATCTGAGTGCTGAAGAATTGATGCTTTTGAAGTGTGGTGTTGGAGAAGACTCTTGAGAGTCCCTTGGACTGCAAGGAAATCAAACCAGTCAATCCTGAATATTCATTACAAGGACTGATACTGAAAGTGAAAGTGAAGTCGCTCAGTGGTGTCCGACTCTTTTCGACCCCGTAGACTGTAGCCTACCAGGCTCCTCCGTCCATGGGATTTTCCAGGCAAGAATACTGGAGTGGGTTGCCATTTCCTTCTCCAGGGGATCTTCCTGACCCAGGGATCAAACCCGGGTCTCCCGCATTGGAGGCAGACACTTAAACCTCTGAGCCACCAGGGAAGCCCTAATGAAGCTGAAACTCAAATACTCTGGCCAAAGAGCCAACTCATTGGAAAAGACCCTGATGCTAGGAAAGATTGAAGGCAGGAGGAGAAGGGAACGACAGAGGATGAGATGGTTGGATGGTATCACTGGCTCACTGGACATGAATTTGAGCAAACTCTGGAAGATGGGGATAGGGAAGGATAGGGAAGCCTGGTGTGCTGCAGTCCATGAGGTGGCAGGAGTCGGACATGATAGACTGAACTGAACTGAACTTAAATGGAACCCATTTAAAAAAAGGAGAGCTAGACATACTGGCTCATGAAACTGACAAAACTGATTTAGTACCAAGAATTCAGGTTTTCTTTGCATCTCTGGTCTGTATTTTGCTAGGACTCCACACATTCATCTCCCTGCATCTACAGGTGCTCTTTTGATGATCCTAAAATGTCTATGGCATCCCCAAACTTCACATCCTCATGATCTTCCCCTTTCTTCCAATGCTTACTCAAATAGCCTATCCTGATAACCTGGGATTGCAAAGTTATATCCACGTATCTTATTTCTAATGTGTGGTTTCCATTAGACAGTAAAATAAGCTTAGAGATTGAAAGGGTTCTTAGATCCAGTTTCAGTGTGTGTGTGTGCGTGTGTGTGTGTGTGTGTGTGTGTAGGTTTCTCCACATTAACAAACAATTCAGATTGCACAATTAAAGGGCTCAGTCTCATAAGACTGTCCTCCACTTCAGAGGTCAGTTGCAAGCCCAGGCTCTTACCAATGCTTCTGACTCACTGGTTATAAATTAAAGGTTTCCACAACCCCCTCCCTGCTTTCTATTACTTTACTTGAACAGCTCACAGAACTCAAAAAAACATTTTACTTAACAGCCAGATGGAAGAGATGCATATGGCAAGGTAGGTGGAAAGGGTGTTGAGATCCATGCCTCCTCCAGCCACACCAGGCTCCTAAACTGCCAGGTGGTCACCAACCCAGAAACTTCCTGAACCCTGTCCTTTTGTACTTTTATGGAGGCTTCATCACATAGGCATGGCTGATTAAATCATCAGCCATTGGAGATTGATTGAACCTCTTGCAGCTCCCCAGAGGTCTCATATGGTGGGGATGGGAAGAGGGGGAAAGGAGGTCTCAACCCTCTAATCTCAAGGTTGGTGCCAATGGCAATCCTTCAGTGTTTCCAAAGGTTACCTCATTCATATAACAAAAGACACCTTTATCATTCCCAATACTTAGGAAATTTCAAGTGTTCTGAAAGCTGTGAGCCAGAAATGGCACAAAGACCAAGTATACATATATCACTGAAAGACCATTATATATTTCTTATAAATCATAGTATCACTGAGGCCAAAATCAACATTTTTAAAAAACGAAATAGAAAACTGATTTTAAAGTATCAAAAGTATCATATATGGTAACAATAAATATTGTTTCTATAAGTTTTTTGTTTCACTAAATGCATGTGTTATGTGTGAATGTATATGTACTAGATCAAGAATAACAAGCTCCTAATATAGTTGAAAGTTTGTGTTTGGTGTAAACACACTTTACAGCTCCTCCAGGTGCTGGATAAGCAAGACGAGTATGTAATACGGCCATGATTAGCATAATGAAACTAAGTTACTGGAACAAAACATGAAATGAAAAACAGGGCAGGGGTGGTGGGTATTGAGAAATAAGAATGGCAAAGATAGGAACCAGACAAAGGAATTTATTTCAAAGGCAATGAAAACCATGTGAAAGTTTTAAGCAGGAAAGTGAATACTCTGCAGTACTTCTGGCAGCATTGGAAGGGGCAAATTGGAAAGGGCAAATAAGGTAGGTCAAAAAATAGTTAATAACAAAAACAACTAATACGGATTCAGACAAAAGATGCTAATGGCATGGTATACTGGGAAAATATCATAAGAAGGTAGAGTCCATAGAGCTTTGGGGCTGACTAGACATAGGATGTGAAAGAGAAAAAGGAATATCAAACAGCGTACAGGCTTCAATATGGAGTGACGTTGGTTCCCATCACTAAAACTGGGAAAATTAAAGGGAGTAGATTTGGGGATGGCTTTGCCAACCCACTCCAGTATTCTTGCCTGGAGAATCCCAGGGACAGGGGAGCCTGGTGGGCTGCCGTCTATGGGGTTACACAGAGTCGGACACGACTGAAGCGACTTAGCAGCAGCAGCAGTTGAGTACTTTAAGGTCTGTGTAGGACATTCAGATTAATGTCTTGTGCACAGCAAGAACGTTTCTGGTCAAGATCCAGAGAGCAGGGAACCATCTACATGAGGCAGTGGAAGAATATGTAAGTAAGAAGAGGACCACGGACAAAAGACTACAGGGCATCTGTGGTAGGGCGAAATGAGACTTCAGAGGGAGACTAAAAGAAATGGTCGAAGAGATGGAGAGAGGATGAGACTCAACTACAAAACCCAAGAGAAATCAAGTTATATATAAGGACTGAAAAGAATCCACTAGATTTGGCAAAGAATAGGTGGCAAATCCCTGTGCTAAAATCAGAAACCTTATTACAATGGGTTGTATGGTAAATATTTAGAGACAGTAAAAACAGTGTGTGTGTGTGTTTGTCATTGTGTGCCATACGTATACGTGTGTTTTAGGGGCTTCAGAGTAAAAAAACACACTCTATAGAAGGATGTGCAGGACAAAGCGTGGGTTGTTTTGTTTGGCTGGCTTCAAAGAAACAGGCAACAAGAACTTGCAAGTGTCTTCCAGCAGATATTGGAGTAAACCCATGATGTTTACAGGACTTAGGGCTCGGTGGAAGAAGCAGGAGCCAGGTACAAAGCCCCCAACAAGTCAGAAAATCTGTGAGTGTGCTGTCTGTAAAGACACATAGGAAGATATTTCATAAGAATAAGCATCTTTAGGACAGGGTTTGTTGAGAACATTGCACCACTTTGGAGACGAGGGAAAGGGAGGCAGTATGGGAAAGGTGTTCTTATCTGTGAATATCAGGATCCTGAAGGCAGGCTCTGGGGGGAAGCAGAGAGAGAGAAAGAAGGCTGACCAACCACCTGCCGAGATGACTACCTTCCAACAGGGAAGAGTCACATGGTATCATCACCAATCTACTCAATCTTTAGGTTTCTCTATTCAGCTTCCCTAATACTTTCATTGTGCCTCCCTTTCTCCCAAGAGGCAGATGAAATACCACAACTTTTACTATTAGCATGATAAAATTAGGTCACCCCTTTTATGGCCATTAAGTGCAACTGCATCATCCGAAGGGATGTTTCATTTTCCACTTGCACAGTTCTATTTTGAAATTGTCTTTTCTAGCAATTGAATTCCATAAAGTTAAATTTTCCCGTATGTACAGAGGGGACTCAGTATCATTCATGATGTGAGGCTGTGTCATATTATTGTTGCCAAGCCATTCTCATCCTCATCTTATATATATATTAGACTTTCTTTCTCTCTTTTCCTCTCTTTCATTTCATGATTTCAACAGCAAAAACTAGAAACTTAAATTTTCTTCCCTCTCCTACAATGTCAATATCACCCATGTGGATACACACACACACACACACACACACACACACACATCTGTCCCACAGAGACATTTTCCAGGCATTGGTTTTGCAACTAAATCCAAGATGGAATAGCAGCCTAGTTTATTATTTTAGCATAAACACTTTTACTTTCTCATGGATATTAATATAATGTGCTTAGATGTTGTCGATATGCACATTCAATAATAACTGGTATCAAATTCCTTAATTGTATTCTTTGCTTCTTTCAAGAACTTATACTTCCCCCACCCACCCCTGTGACACTTTGATGGCAAAAAAGAAAAAAAAAAAATGGGATCCTAAGGACAGAATCACAAGTCATAAATTATTCACAAGTGACATAACAATGGTATGTGTTTTGCTGGAAGAGGGCTGTCAGCAGAAACAGCACATTCTTTTCTTTCCATGCAATATGCAGATCGTATGACCCCGAAACCTACTGGGCTAAGGGGCTAATACTTGGTCAATGTGCTAATGTAGAAATTTAGATCTGAAAATATTTAGATATGAGCTAAAAGGAAAGTTTTATTTTCCTTTAACGAGCATTCATTGAGTGCTTATACTGTGATAAGCATTGTCCTTGGCACTGTACAAGATTTGGAGATTTCATTCCCTCAAACTGTCCCAACAATCTTATAAAGTAGGTACTAGTATATCTCCATGGAGAAGGCACTGGCACCCCACTCCAGTACTCCTGCCTGGAAAATCCCATGGACAGAGGAGCCTGGTATGTGCAGTCCATGGGGCTGCTGAGTCAGACATGACTGAGCGACTTCACTTTCACTTTTCACTTTCATGCATTGGAGGAGGACATGGCAACCCACTCCAGTGTCCTTGCCTGGAGAATCCCAGGGAAGGGGGAACCTGGTGGGCTGCCGTCTATGGGGTCGCACAGAGTCGGACACGACTGAAGCGACTTGGCAGCAGTATATCTCCAAGAGGTGCCAACTGAGGCTCAGATAGGTTAGTTTGCATGATGTCACACACTTAATAAAACAGCTGATTAATGAAATAATAAATAAAAAGGAAAAAAAAGATATCTCCTGAAGCAGTCAAAAAAAGAAATACTAAGTCCAGCAAATTCTATATTCACATCACTTCTGTATTACTTCTATCAACAGAACACTTGAAATCAAGATAACAAAAAGTCAGCCTAGTTAAATCCACAGTGGTGGCTAATTTTAGGAACTGTTTTAAACTATAGAATTAACCTACTTAAAGTAATAAAATTTCATACTAGAGTATCAAAAATTATTCAAAGGCAGTGACTTCAGCTTTATATATATATTGTTAGTATTAAAATCATCTACATTTATTTAAACTTCTAAATTGGACTGTTTGCCATTACTCTTTGTAAAGACACATGCATGCATGCTAAGTCGCTTCAATCATGTCTGAGTCTTTCCCTGTGACCCTGTGGACTGTGGCCCGCCAGGCTCCTCTATCCATGGGATTCTCCAGGCAAGAATATTGGAGTGGGTTGCCATGCCCTCCTCCAGGGGATCTTCCCAACCCAGGATCAAAACCACATCTTTTAAGTCTCCTTCATTGACAGGCCATTTCTTTACCACTAGCACCACCTGGGAAGGCTGTAAAGATGTGTATCTTTCAGTAAACTACATTTTTAACTTTCAAAAAAAGAACTGTTGAAAATCATCTTTAATTAAATACAAATCAAGTTTACTTTGTAGGCTTTATTCTTGAGATCTTAAAATGTAAGCACCAAAGGGTTTTTATTTTTTTATTTTTTTTGTCTACTTATATATCTGTTTATATTTTTATTTTTTATTTATTTTTTTTAAATTTTATTTTATTTTTAAACTTTACATAATTGTATTAGTTTTGCCAAAACCAAAGGGTTTTTAAAACATGCTACTGGTTTCTTTGTTTTTTCCCTTTGGTTTCCTAAGCTTGTCTGACTACTGGGCTGCCTAAAATAACAGAACAGTAAAATTTCCCTACCTCCATCCTTGCCATTAAAAAGAAGGAGCCTAAGCAAGTGACCTTCAGCAGTGCTTTTCTAAAAGGCCACCAGCTGATGCACTCTCAACGGACTTGGTCACCTGCCCTCAGAGAGTCTGAGAAACCCCTAGTCCTTGGCAGTTGTTGTAGGCAGAAGTCTACAGATTGCCAGTTCTACTCAGTGCTGCTGCTGCTAAGTCACTTCAGTCGTGTCTGACTCTGTGCGACCCCATAGACAGCAGCCCACCAGGCTCCCCCGTCCCTGGGATTCTCCAGGCAAGAACACTGGAGTGGGTGGCCATCTCCTTCTCCAATGCATGAAAGTGAAGCTGCTCAGTCGTGTCCGACTCTTCGCGATCCCATGGACTGCAGCCTACCAGGCTGCTCCATCCATGGGATTTTCCAGGCAAAAGTACTGGAGTGGGGTGCCATCGCCTTCTCCACTTCTACTCAATAAGAGGTCATTTTTCCTTCCTGGAAAGTTGTATGTGACGCATGAGCAATACAGGAATTTGGAGTTCCTGAGCCCCCTTTAGATTAAGACCAGGCTTCTGTGAGCAGGAAGAGAACACCAGAGAAGCATAAGAGGTACCACCATGCCGTGGCAGCCGCTGGCTGGCAGCTCCTCCATAAGCTGGTCTGGTAAAATCTGCTGGACTGGCGAGGAGAGGCCTGTGCAGAGGGAGGGTTTTGTGCTCAGTTCTACTACAACAGCACCCGCCACAGCACCCAGCACAGTGCCCAGCAGTGCCTCACCTCACTGCAAAGTAAAATTGGTTCACAGTCTATGTGAAGATAGGCTGGAAGTTTGCCTTCCTACCTACAGTGTTGAAAGCAAGCAGTGGGAGTCTCAGGAATCCACCACATTTGGAAACATGAGCAAGAAGAATCAACAGAGAGCAGTGGGAAATGACGAAGATACCACCAAAGATTCATTTGGACAAAATCAGCTTTCATCATCTATACGTGAGAAACGGCTTAATGGTAAAATATTTCCAGACATGAGCAAGTTAAGTCTATGGTTACATGAAACTTTATCCTGCAGTTGTTAGCTTTCATACACACACATGGGTCAATAAGAAAATCCCCGCATTACAAACCTGCCACTCCCAGACAACAACACTCTTAATCTCTGCCATGTGTGGTGATGACACAGATCTCATTCCATTGACAACATGAAACTCAAAAGGATTCAAATCATATCATTCCTTAGAGAAAGAAGGGGAAAGTTGTAAGCCTGAAATGCACACTGGATTCAATATGAGGAAAGTGCACTTTCACTGAAGATGAAGTTCATAAAATAAGCATTATGTTAATAACACGCTGAGACATACCTATTAAGTAATAATTGTGAAAAATCGGTCTATAGTAGACACCACTTTAGTGTTCATGGCCTGAGACTCTGTCATAGCATCTATTCACATGGGTAGCTTATCAGGGAATGATGCAACTATTCAAGAAGATATTTTTTTGATGCCTGTGGTTGGTCCTAGTCCCAGCCTAAACAAGACAGCACTGAGTTAGAGACTGAACATTTTCAGTGTGGGCTGAAGCTGATGTCACAGTAGTACACACCCTGATATTAAGCCTCCCAGAGCATACCCATCATCTTGATTCATGTTTCCTTTTTTAGCTACATTAGTTTGTTAGTGGATAAGAAGCAACACATCTGCCTACACAGCAAAATCACAAAAATCTTAATTGTCCGGGAAAAAAATCTTTGTCTAAGCCCAAGAGTCTCTCCTAACACAGATCAGTAAACGTTATCTTTCTACTTCATGCTTATCTCAGCAACATAATGCTAACTCTGCTAATTATCCCACAGTGTTTTATATGCCTTCTAGGGTGTGTGCTTCAAGAGTTTTAAGAAGCTCTGAAATAACTATTTTAAGAACATGCACTGTTCAGAGATCAGTGTATATAAAAAGTGAAGAAAAGAAGCAGTGGAGTTTGCAAGAAGAGGTAGGGTATTCCCTTTAAAATTGAATTTAAATTCACATGTCCTGCTCCACCTCTGTCCAAGCTTATATAGTTACTCAATCTTCTTGGACCTTGATTTCCTCACCTACAAAATGGGAACAATATCCCTCACAGGGTTGTTATGAAGTTGAAGCGAGATCGTTTAGGTAAAAGGGCTTTTGTAAATTTAAAATTTCTACATAAACACAAGGCAATATAGCCATAGAGGGTATCCATTTCAGGCACATGGACAGAGCACTAAGAAGCATTCCTGTTAAATTGATCAGACAAAATTGCCATTGTGCATTCTAATGTCAAATTAAACAATGCATTAGTTCACATTTACTTCAAATCTGATGGTGTCAAGAGTTTTAATAGAGTGGCTTTTCTTCCTTAATGGTGTAAGCTCTGACCTAGCAGCTCTGATACCTTTTCAAAAAGCCTTATCCATCTGTCTAGGTTTTAATATACAATTCCCATATGCACAGTTTTTAAAAAACTCACACATAGGGGAATATTTAGAAACTCTTTGGAAAATTTGAACAACTTAGTTTTCAATAGTCTAGAATGTACTGGCTACCAGTTCCCATTTAATTTGAAAATCTGCTTGTCATTCTCATGGTAGCACAGTTTGCATTATAAACCAAATGAAAGAAGAAAGTCAGCCCAAATATATGTAGAGTGTAAAATGTATGTGGCATGATGTTAAGCATAAAATATCATCTTGGCTTTCTGAGAAATAAATAACCTAAAGAAAACATCATGGATACAGGAAATAATAAAATTTTAGTTGTCTCCTGAATATTTACATTCGATATTCTTACATGAAAGTTCATTTGTTAAATGTCTCTACCAATTCTGAGCACCTAGGCTAAAAAATGAAGAAGCCAGATTTGATTTTCTCTAAGCTTTCACACAGCTTTAATACTCAGAAATCCCTGCAAAGATAAATGGTGTTAAGTCAAACTGTGATGGAATTTTTAAAAATCAAGGCTCAGCTGGACTTAGTCCTAAGAAGAGCAAGAACCACTGAAAGATAGAAGAGATGGGTACATTTAAAGCTGCCAGACATTTTATAAAAGTACTTAGGCTAAAAATACCACAAGCAGGTGAGAAACTGAGTACTCAGAGATCAGGGCCATCTCTGAGCCCCCAAGGAAGGTAAATAGCAGATGTGGAAGTCACATCTCCAGGCTCCCAGCCAGTTCTTCTGTTGTTGTTGTTGTTGTTTAGTCGCTCAGTAGTGTCTGTCTTTTTGTGACCCCATGCATGGACTGCAGCCTGCCAGGTTCCTCTGTCTCTGGGCTTTCCCAGGCAAGAATACTGAAGTGAGTTCCCATTTCCTGCTCCAGGGGATCTTCCTAACGCAGAGATCCAACTTGAGTCTCCTGCTTGGAAGGCAGATTCTTTACCACTGAACCACCTGGGAAGCCTAGCCAGTTCTCTAAGTCCTACCTAATGATTTTCAAAAAGTATTCCAGGGAGCCCTGAAATTTTGAGAAGGGGCCTCAGGCTTATTGATAGGAGGTGGGAGGACATTTCAAAGCATGAGCTGATGGCTCTGGCTTCATCTGCCCCCACCTTCCCGCTCCCCAGCAAAATCTCTAAGAACACATTCAAGTATATTCTACATTAGTCTTCTCAAAATATTTATCCTTTCACTTACTCCCATTCTCTGAAATAAATGATCTCATCTAAATTCTATCTTCCTCTTAAACCTATTGATTTCCTTTCCCCAATCACACATTTGAAAAAATGGTTACCCCCATTCTTTTCATTCCTACTCACTTATCACCATTAAGTATCTAGGAGACTCTACCTAAGGGTTGTAAATACTCCAGGTTGCTATGGCAATACACTTGTGTTGCTAACCTATCAGGAAAAGTGTTACAGAGACACATCTCCATGTAGAAGCATCTGTAATCTCCAGCACCATCTCAGACTAATGCAAGCAGACTAGAAGCTACACAGGATTCTCATTCAAAGAACAGAATAAGTGAGACAAATAGCAAACTGAAGGAAACAGCATATTTAAAAAAAAAAAAATTCTTTACTTCCCTCACTCCTCTAACCCTCAACTTCATTTACCAGCAAGTAAATGAACAAGCAAACATAAAACACAGACCACATGGAACGGTCTTGACTACCTTCTGACAAATACCTTTGCATCAGAAAATAGCCTCAGAAAATCAGAGAACTAATTATAAGGAGAGGAAAGCATGAAGGAAATGAATGTCATTTCAATAGTAAACATCCGTGCTTCTTTTCCACCTCTGAACTCCCAGGGAGTACGCCCTCTCTTTAACCTTCATCTTAAGCAAATACAAGGAAATGTAAGCCACGCCAGGGTCCCGGAAGATTTTAGGACAATATTTATTACTATTTTTCCAAAAGCCTCTGGCACACCTTTTTTTCTTTTCTTTTTTTTGCTGGAATTCATTTACTTGATTGGATTTGAGGCATGTCAGAAAAATCATAAGCCCCTCCCAACCCACGACAAATCGCTCCCTGTCCAGATGTCCTTATACGGCCAGACTACCTATAAATCTGACAGCTCAGTGTATGCATTGCGTACGGGTCTTGGCTCTGAGTCACATTCCCTGGGAGCTTTGATTTCCGCTTTGAGGGCTGGCACAGACTCCCGCTTGCTCTTATAAGAAAATGTCTATGACTGAAAGTTGAAGTGTGCAAGATTCCTTCTTTAAGTACACAAACACTCCAAGTCTGGCCACTTTCCTGTATTCCTGCCAGGTTTTCTCTATGTCTGATACCTGATCAAGTAACTTATCTTTTTTTTAGGGGTGGAAAAAAACAACAACAAAGAACATAAAAGAAGGAATGTAGTACATCCGCAGCTGAACATCTTACAAGCCTTAACCAAACGACCTGTACAAAGGATGCCTGAGTAGACACACGCATACCTTATATAGCTCTGTAAATAGGACTCAGTGGCCATCTCAGTGAATTCCTCATTTTACCAGGGGAAAAAAAATGCTCTCTAAAAAGCACTGGCCAGATAAACACTTGCTTACAAGACAAAATTAGTGCATCTTAACCATTCTGCACACAAATTCAAAGAACTTTTTTCTTCCATTTCTGACCTGCTGTCAGTCAAAAGCCCTGGGATAAGTCAGAGCTGGAAGAAGTTGTAAGAAGCCACTATTTCCACTTTACCGCCCAGGCACACACAAACATTTGCTGAGTCATTTATAATAGTACAAGAATTCAGATTCCACGGCATGAGTGAAGGACAGAGTGTCAGCCTTTCCCTTTGAATTTCCTGACACCAGATGATCTGTATCACAATATAAACATACTTTTGAGTCTGTGAATGTCTTGGGTGTATTCACTCTTTCTCTCTCCCTCTTAAGTCACTCTCTTCATAATCTTTTGTTTTAAATCTTTCAAAAGAGTTTTGATCATAAAGCCCCAATCTAACCTTACATGCAGAGCATGTTTTTCTATTCTGAGATTCCATGTTCTGTATATTTCAATATGCTGTCTTCTCTCAGCCAATATTAAAACTATCCAATTGGAGCTAACTATGACTTCACTTTGACTTTTCACTTTCATGCATTGGAGAAGGAAATGGCAGCCCACTCCAGTGTTCTTGCCTGGAGAATCCCAGGGATGGGGGAGCCTGGTGGGCTGCCGTCTATGGGGTCGCACAGAGTCGGACACGACTGAAGTGACTTAGCATAGCATAGCATGGATTTTTGAGACTTCAAAAGACCATGTGAATTTTACAGTAAAACCAAATTCTTTTTATAATATGACCTGATATTTTTTTAACAGCACAGCAGAACAGGAATATACTTGTTATGTGCTTGTGGCAAAACAGGAAATCAAGGAAGATAAATAAAGCACTAATTCTCTGAAAACTATAATCTAATTATACTTAAACCCTATGAAATAAAATATTCTTATTATTACCACCACTTTATAAGTGAAAACTTAAGAATATGACTCCTACTTGTGACTTCCCTAAAATTTATGAATGGCAGTTCCAAGAATACAACCCAGGTCACCCAATTGGAACCCAGTCTAGCAATTTAGCCCCTCCATGAATGAGTCTCCACTCTGCTGGACATGAAGCTGGTGGTGGTGGTGGCTCTTAGGACCTCTAGAGGATTCAAAAATCTCCAACTGGTTTTCCCAGCTCTCTCACCCTGCAAGCCACGAGAGCTCATGACCTAGGCCGCAGGCCACCTTGGGTGAGGTCCCAGCTTCTCATCCCTACCCTTCCCCATCCACCACACCTTTCCAGCCATTAGTGGTAGATATAATTGGAGGTTTAGGTCTTGAAAGATTTCACTGTGGCTTCCCACATATTTTAGACTTTTAAAATCATCCACAGGGGAAGAAAAAATTGGGGACCAAGTTACCTTTAATACACATGTGGCTATTAACATAACTTGGAATGTTCCTTCTTTAAATAGGAAATTTTAAGGCCTCTTCTCTTTGAGGAATGCTTGGAAAGAACATTAAATAACAATGATGAAAATTCTTCCTCAGCTTCAGAGGCCCCCATTGCTGGCTGGCCATTCACATTGTTGACATGCAACTACACTGTACAACATGTGGATTGCTTAACAAGGTAATTGTGCACAGATGATGCGGTTTGTGCTGAAGTTAGTTATTTTTTTCTTGGCTCTTTTTCAACAGAATAAAATGAAACTTGAAAAAAATGTGGCCTGTTTAAACAGGCTATTTTCAAATTATAATCTATAATGTCCTGAAAGCTTGCTTTTGCATCCTAAATAGACAGGTTAATCTTCAACCTATACACAAAATAATCAATGGCTAAAACGAATCTGCTCATGGGTAACACCAGCATCAAACAATGTGACATTACAATAGGAAAAAATGGCATAGCCCTGGAATCATTCTCTTTCCATAAAATGGAAACTGGAGTTATTAACAAACAAGCAACTAAACTATAGATTCTAAAAGGAAGCACAGTTAATTACCTGACTCCTTAGTGAAGCTAGATAGCAATATTAGGAAAGGGACATATGTTTAGATTTTGTTGGCCATATATGACATCTGCACAGGAGCGCAGGGAATAAAACCTGTTCCTGCCTTGATCTAATCTAACTCTATTAGGCTTCAGGCTCCTAGGGTAATAAGAAGTAACAATCACTATTCATAGGTGTGTGGAGAGTCACTAAAATATATTATTTACTGACACTCAGTTTACAACCAAATACAATGGTATACAGTGTTCTTGTTATATAATTGGATTTTTTTTTAATACTGCCAGACAAACCAAGTCCAATTCACATTCAAAGATTATAGGTTTTAGTATAAGAAAAATCACTCATTTTTCAAAAACCCATGACTGTGTTTAAAACTCCCTAAGTAAACCCCAAGCTTCATGCTAGTCTCCTCCTGTAAGGTTTTCCTGTCTTCCCATCCCTTTTTACATCCCAACACCCAGGGCTTCTACCTACCCAGCACAGAATCAGTTGTCCTGACATAACAACAGACCGATTTTTCCTGGAAATGTTGATGCCCAATCATCCCTTTTCCCTCTCTATGCACCCAACACTAAAACTGCTACATATTAAGAGAACACGAAGAAAGAGTGTGGAAATCTCTTCCGTAGAACTGCATCCTTACTCAGACCCCTGGCTTTATTCTCTTTCTACTCTGGCCATGGGCACCCACGTTATTTCATGCGACAAATGACCAATTTCCTACATCCCCAGCATATGGAATTCAGAGATTTGCAGGTATGCGTCTGCTTCTTGGGGATTTCAAGCAGTTAAATACAATGAACCCCTCTTGTGCCCTCTGAAGAGTTTCAAAGGCAGACAGTCTCTAAAACTAAAAATCATTACCAAAAAATAAAAAGGAAACCCTTTCGAATTTTTCAGAAATCCCTGCTATTAGCCTTTTCTCAGCTATCTCCTACAAAGGATTTAAACAGAAATGAGTGGTATTTTTTTAAAAAGTGGTATAAAAATAATAAAATCACTGCCGATGTGTTTTTAAATGATATAAATCAGGAGTGGTGCGAAGAGGCAAGGAGGGAAAAATCCTATTTGGTGGCTGGAAATACTGAGCCTTTTTTTTTTTTTTTTTGGTGAGCTGGAGTGTGCCAGCTTTTTCAGACGGGAGGAATGCTGAGTGTCAAGGGGTCAGAATCAATCCGGTGTGAGTTGATGAGGCAGGAAGGTGGGGAGGAATGCGAGGAATGTCCCTGTTTGTGTAGGACTCCATTCAGCTCATTGGCGAACCGGGGCCGCCCGGAGCGTATAAAAGCCTCGGGCCGCCCGCCCCGGCCTCACACAACAACTCTTCCCCGCTGAGAGGAGGCAGCCAGTGCGACTCCCACCGCCGGCGACCCACCTCCTCCAGTCCGACGGCAGCCGCCCCGGCCGACAGCTCCCGAGACAGCAGCCCGGCGCGCCCCGGCCCACGCCTCCGGCCCAAACCTGCGCCGCCCGCCCGGCCAGCCGCCTCTCGCCGCCCGCCGCCCGCCGGACACAGCGCCCCGACCATGTCAGCCACCGGCCTGGGCCCGGTCCGCTGCGCCTTCGTGCTCCTGCTCGCCCTCTGCAGCCGGGTAAGCACCGGAGACCCCGCGGCGGCCGGCGCCGGGGGGAGGGACGCGAAGGGCGGGAAGGCGGCCAGGCGGCGCCGAGGGGCGTGCGTCGGCTGACCGCCGCCTCCCTCCGCAGCCCGCCTCCAGCCAGGACTGCAGCGCCCCGTGCCAGTGCCCTGCCGGCCCGGCGCCGCGCTGCCCCGCCGGCGTCAGCTTGGTGCTGGACGGCTGCGGCTGCTGCCGCGTGTGCGCCAAGCAGCTGAGCGAGTTGTGTACCGAGCGCGACCCCTGCGATCCGCACAAGGGCCTCTTCTGCGACTTCGGCTCCCCGGCCAACCGCAAGATCGGCGTGTGCACCGGTAAGACCTGCAACCCCCGCCCCCCCCCCCCACCTCCCCGAGCCCCGAGCCCCGAGCCCCCCCCCAACACTGGGGTCCCGGGTTGGGGGGGCGGGGGGAGGACAGTCGATGACCTCGTCCCTCACACCCACCTTCCCGCTACCGGAAAATAACGCCGCTCGAATTGGGTCCCTTCCTCCCCTTCGGCTGTTTGCAGCCTTACCCCTGGAGCCCAGCTCCTGGCTCCCATCCCCGATGCGCTTCCTGTTGGAGGCTCCAGAATGATGCTTGAGCCCTCCTGCATCCACCCCCCCTTTTCCCTTCCTCTCCTTCAGCTAAAGATGGTGCCCCCTGCGTTTTCGGAGGAACTGTGTACCAGAGCGGAGAGTCTTTCCAGAGCAGCTGCAAATACCAGTGCACGTGTCTGGACGGGTCGGTGGGCTGCGTGCCCCTATGCAGCGTGGACGTCCGCCTGCCCAGCCCCGACTGCCCCTTCCCTCGGAGGGTCAAACTGCCCGGGAAATGCTGCGAGGAATGGGTGTGTGATGAGCCCAAGGAGCACACCGTGGTCGGCCCTGCGCTCGCAGGTGAGCTGAGCCTCCAAGTCAGCCTCGTGATTCTCCCCCAGGGGCCGAGTCCTGACTTGGCCGAGGGCAGGGGGAAGTGACTTAGCCTGGCGTCTTACCTTGTGTTTGTGTGCTCTGCTCTCGTAGCTTACCGGCCGGAAGACACGTTTGGCCCAGACCCAACCATGATCCGAGCCAACTGCCTGGTCCAGACCACAGAGTGGAGTGCCTGTTCCAAGACCTGCGGAATGGGCATCTCCACCCGGGTTACCAATGACAACGCATTCTGCAGGCTGGAGAAGCAGAGCCGCCTCTGCATGGTCAGGCCTTGCGAAGCTGACCTGGAGGAGAACATTAAGGTATGGTGTTCTGTTTCTGTTGACTCCTGGTCATGGAACAAGAGTGGACTGGCCTACAGCTAGGTCTCTTATCACCCGTGTTACAGAGGACTGTTATCTCCAAAAATATCATTGAGCTGTTTTACTGGGATGAGACTTTCCCTAATAGAAACCACCAGTTTTCCACTAGAAAATCTTCCACAGCCCTGTTTCATTCAAGACACCCCCAAAGAGGCCATGTCTATTTTTGGAAAACTGACAAATGAGACTCAAACTTTCCCTCCTCAAAATATAAACAGAAGTTAAATGCCCCAGAGACTAGAACACACAGAAGTTGAAGAAAGCCACACCCCTTGCAGAGTCATTGATTTTTCTCTCCTCTCTTGTCTTCCTCAGAAAGGCAAAAAGTGCATCCGGACCCCCAAAATCTCCAAGCCTATCAAGTTTGAGCTTTCTGGCTGCACCAGCATGAAGACATACCGAGCTAAATTCTGCGGAGTGTGCACAGACGGGCGGTGCTGCACCCCCCACAGAACCACCACCCTTCCCGTGGAGTTCAAGTGTCCTGATGGGGAGGTCATGAAGAAGAGCATGATGTTCATCAAGACCTGTGCCTGCCATTACAACTGCCCCGGAGACAATGACATCTTCGAGTCACTGTACTACAGGAAGATGTATGGAGACATGGCCTAAAGCCAGAGACAGTGAGACACGTGAACATTTTAGGCTGTCACTTGAATCGATTCACATCTCATTTTTGTGTACACGTGATTTCAGTGGCACAAGTTATTTAAATCTGTGCTTCTAACTGGGGAAAAGAAAAATTCCCACCAAATTCAAAATACTGTGCCATGTGATATTCAAACGAATAGTCCGTCAACCCCAGACACTGGTTTGAAGAAATTGAGACTTGATCATAGGACTGTATTAGTGCACAGCGCCAGCATGTATGCTAGGAGCAGTGGGAGCAGGCCAGTAGAAAGCCTTGTCATCTTTAGGGGTAGTGATGTGACTGCTATTTGGAGTGTCACTGAAAAGGAAAACTTTAGCATGCTCACTGATCTGCCTATAGCTCCAGCAACAGCTCGGGTGTGTGTTCTCCAGCCATCATGAGGCTGAGTCAAGTTCGTCTCTAAGTCAGAACAGCAGATTCAGCTATGACATTCTGATTCAAGGACATTGTTCAGGAATCAGAATTCTGTCTATTAGACTGGACAGCTTGTGGCAAGCTAATTTGCCTGTAACAAGCCAGATTTTTTTTTATTGATACTGTAAATATTGTGTGTATATATATATATTTGTACAGTTATCTAAGTTAATTTAAAGTTGTTTGTGCCTTTTTGTTTATGTTTTTAATGCTTTGATATTTCAAGTGTTAGCCTCAATTCTGAACACCATAGGTAGGACGGAAAGCTTGTCTGATAATTCAAAGCATGAAATGGATATTCAAATAGAATTTCTGTGCAGTTGGAGCAACAGTCCATCCAAACAGGTTGTTTGCTGAAGGTGAGGCAGTGATGTCCTTCAAAGTCTGATCTGTAGGTTGGAAATGTGGTAGCCTCACTTTTAACGAACAAATGACCTTTATTAAAAATGAGTAGCTCTGTATAGCTGATTGGTTTTTCCACCTGGAAGCATTTGTCTCTACTTTGACTATGACTGTTTTTTGGACAGTTTATTTGTTGAGAGTGTGACCAAAAGTTACATGTTTGCACCTTTCTAGTTGAAAATAAAGTATATATTTTTTCTATAAAGGGCTTGGTTTTTCATTTATTAAATGGGAAGTTTTTGTCTTAAAACTATGCACTTATAATTTTCTAAATATCTTTTTCTCATCTATTCTTATCAATTGGTTGATCCCTTCAATAGGATTTTTACATAAACATATTTCACAATGAATCAGGTGTCACAAATTTACAGGCATACACACTGTTGAGCACACAGGCATTTTTCATTATTTTCACTGCTGCTGCTGCTGCTAAGGTGCTTCAGTCGTGTCCGACTCTGTGACCCCATAGACGGCAGCCCACCAGGCTCCCCCGTCCCTGGGATTCTCCAAGCAAGAACACCGGAGTGGGTTGCCATTTCCTTCTCCAATACATGAAAGAGAAAAGTGAAAGTAAAGCTGCTCAGTCCTGTCCGGCTCTTAGCGACCCTGTGGACTTCAGCCTACCAGGCTCCTCCGTCCATGGGATTTTTCCAGGCAAGACTACTGGAGTGGGGTGCCATTGCCTTCTCCATTATCTTCACAGTACTTTATAAATACTTCAGTTCTCTTCAGATTATATGTTTTTACCAATCTCTGTTTTATTATCCTCGGTTCTGTTTATATTTAATATATCTCTGCTGTTGTAGGCATTTAATTTCCAACCCATCATAAACTAGCCTACATGTGCCTTAGACATAGAAGATTTTTAACTATTTTTTTGAATTTGTATGCTTTACTGTAGATCTATTTCTGAGCTTCAGTATCTTACTATTAAATCTGTAAAAATTATTTTTTTATTATTTTGCATAATTCTGCTTTCAGCTACCATGATAAGCAATCACAAATAGATGATGGCATAAGTATGAAAAGAACGATAAGCCAACCTTCCATTCATTTGTATTATAGAAATTTGCCTTAAAACCAACTCCCATTTCCCCAAGTTTTCACTATATCAGATCTCAAGATCAATAGTTCATTAAGTAGTTTGACAAAATGAAATTGTTCAAGAAGACCTACATGGAAGTGATCATTGGATCTCTCCAGGTCTCCACTGAAAAATCAACTAACATAAGTGGCAAACAAAAGGAATACTCCAGGGACAACTGGAAGCCCATTTTTTCTAGATAAGAATAGCTGTGGATTCTAGGGAAAAAAATAGTTGCAGACAGACTAAGCCATCACAAGGTAATTAGCAATGCTGTAGTGCCTGTGTCATTCCAAGAGACAAAAATACATCCAAAAAAAAAAAAGGCTAGTTCTACAAACAGCCCATGCCACAAACCAAAGGGAAAACTTCCCGTGTTCAAAATGTGAAAAGTATTTCTGGCCAAAACATTGGACTTTTAGAATACACCCACATACGTATATAGCAACCCCGCCAGTAGCTGTGCCCCACTTCCCCAAATAAATCCACATGCAAACACACACACACGCAACACAAACACAGAGCGCATTGTTTGGTTTACATTTCCTTTCTGTCAGTTGACTCCTAGCTGCAAAGATGAAGGGCCATGGTAAATGAACCTGACTGTTTTAAAAGGAATTTGAGAATTCTGGGAAGACAGAAGTAATAATGGAAGCATAGATTTTAAGATTTTCCAAATTTCCACATAAAAACAGAAATTAGATTGCGAAATCAAAACACCATGAGACATATAACAAAATTAGTTGGCAAAACATCCTTTGTACCCTAAGATATGTGTTGGGGGAAATCATCAACTACATGACTTTTATTATGTCAGAATAAAATGTGAGAAAAAGCAAAGGAGTACAACAGGGTGTTTGATGCATCTGAGAAGAGGAGAGCTTCAAAACAGCCAGCAGTGAAATATAGATCAATCTGAGGATACCTTGTGAAACTGGTAAGAGTTTTGTTTTGCCCACTCCAATAAAAGTTACAAACCAAGCCTGGCTCCCAAGGGAGGACTCCACATTCTTAGGAGTAAAATCAAAATTAAGTCAGAAACAACAAAAACATTCTGAAAGAAGGGTCCGGATAAAAAGCAGAAGAAAACAAGTTCAAAAGCTCAAGAAGCAGATGGCCATATTTTTAACACAGGAAAACAATAAAAGAGAGAACTCTGTGTAGTTAGAAAAGCTATTTAAACCAAGCTGTCTTCCTAAATAAAGTTCAGGAAAAATAATTTTGCATAAAAAATAGAAAACCAAAATCATCACAGCCAAATCTGTATGAAGATATTATATGAAAAAATAATAATAGGGGATAGAATAGCATTTCTACAGATAAAAGGAGATTGCCAGAAATACATGTCCAGAAAACATGCCAAAACTATAATCTACTGTTTCAACAGAACATTAAGAAAATAACACTAGACATAAATAATTAAAAGGAAATGACTAATGACATTAAATAGCAACATAAATGATTTGTAAAACTTGGAAATAATTTCAAGAAGAAATTAGAAATTAAAGAAATGTTAGAAAACTATATGGGACACAAGGGTGAACAAACACAACAGATAATTCCTTAAGAAGAGAAGTTGATGAGAAGGAGGAAAATTTTTTTAAATAAAAAATTTAAAAGTTTCAGAAGTGATAAATATTATAGATAGGCAAGGAAGGTCCAACATATGGATAGTAGGAATTCCTGATGAAGAAAAAACCCAAAAACTATAAATAAAGAAAACTGAAATAAAAAGTGATTTGAAAGTGATACAGGAAGATACTAATAAAATTAACCAACATTGAGACATATTCTAGTAAAATTGATGGAATATAAAGAAAAAGAAAAAATTGTTAGAACATCTAGGCAAAAAGAACATGAACCTTGTAAGTAAAAGAAAAGTAATTCATCATTCTGATAATGACTGCAACACTTCATATCAGAAAAATTACAATAACTTATTTAAGGTACTGAAGGAAAGAAAATGTGAGCCAAAGAATTTTTATCCTTCAAAACTGATACTGAAGAAGAAAGTGAAAGTGAAGTCCCTCAGTCGTGTCCTACTCTTTGCGACCCCATGGACTGTAGCCCACCAGGCTCCTTCATCCATGGGATTCTCCAGGCAAGAGTACTGGAGTGGATTGCCATTTCCTTCTCCAGGGGATCTTCCTGACCCAGGGATCTGAACCCAGGTCTCCCGCATTGTGGGCAGACGCTTTAACCTCTGAGCCACCAACACTACAGTTCTTCTTTCTTCTGAAGAAGAAAGGACACAGACAAATCATTAAAACCATATAATATCTCAGGACATATTATTCTTATGAACCTTTTCTAAAGAGCCTACTAGACAAGAAGCTCAAAAAGCAAAAATGTCTGAGAAATGATAACATTAAGGACTGGTGGTGGCCATTAAATATAGCTTATCTTTAGAAGAAAGACTAAATAAAGATGAAAGAGGAGGAAGTACAGTATACAGCAGCCATATACTCTGACAGTGTAGAGTGTAACCATAAAGGTTTGGGGAGAGAATAAAAGTAGCATATGACACACACTCACCAACACATACACATACACACACACACACACACAACTACTTTTTTGGTGGTAGGGTCTTCCCCACTAGTGGTAAAGAACCCACCTGCCAATGTAGGAAACATAAGACACTCAGGTTCAATCCCTGAGTCAGGAAGATTCTCTAGAGGAGGGCACAGTAACCCACTCTAGTGTTCTTGTCTGGATAATCCCCTAGACAGAGAAGACTGGCAGGCTACAGTCCATAGCATCGCAGAGTCCGAAACAACTGAAGCAACTGAGCACACACGCATGCATGCACACATGCACGCTCTCATTGGTTGAAGTGGTGATGGTATTGCTATTCTGAGACTATGGAGTGTATAATGCAGGTTAAAGAAAATTAACCACTATCAGTTCAGTTCAGTCGCTGAGTCGTGTCCGACTCTTTGCGACCCCATGAATCGCAGCACGCCAAGCCTCCCTGTCCATCATCAACTCCCGGAGTTCACTCAGACTCACATCCATCGAGTCAGTGATGCCATTCAGCCATCTCATCCTCTGACGTCCCCTTCTCCTCCTGCCCCCAATCCCTCCCAGCATCAGAGTCTTTTCCAATGAGTCAACTCTTCGCATGAGGTGGCCAAAGTACTGGAGTTTCAGCTTTAGCATCATTCCTTCCAAAGAAATCCCAGGGCTGATCTCCTTCAGAATGGACTGGTTGGATCTCCCTGCAGTCCAAGGGACTCTCAAGAGTCTTCTCCAACACCACAGTTCAAAAGCATCAATTCTTCGGTGCTCAGCCTTCTTCACAGTCCAACTCTCACATCCATACATGAACACAGGAAAAACCATAGCCTTGACTAGACGAACCTTTGTTGGCAAAGTACTGTCTCTGCTTTTGAATATGCTATCTATAGACATTCTAATACTATCCTTAGCAGTGGTGAATACTGGGATTCTTAGTGAGAAAGTCAGAAAATACAGATTTAATATAAAACTGGTTAAGTTCCTATGGCTGTTTCATGTTGATGCTTGGTAGAAACCAATTCAATAATGTAAAGCAATTATCCTTCAATTAAATTTTTTTTAAGTGGTTAAGTTAGATTCTGTAGTCCTGAATTTGGATTAGAAATATCAGCATAAACTTATGACGCATTTTATCTTTTAAAACATACACACAAGGCTTCCCTGGTGGCTCAGTGATAAAGAATCTGCCTGCCAATGCAGGAGACATGGGTTCGATCCCGGATCCAGGAAGATGCCACATGCTGCAGAGCAGCTAAGCCCACTGTGTACCACAGTAATTGAGCCTGTGCTCTGAAGTCCAGGAGCCACAACTCTGAGCCTACATGCCACAACTACTGAAGCTCATATACCCTAGAGCCCATGTTTCACAAGAGAAACCACTGCAATAAGAAGTCTGTGCACTGCAACTAGAAAGGATCCCCCCTCACCACAACTAGAGAAAAGCCCATGCAACAGCGAAGACCTGGCACAGCCAAAAATAAATGAATACATAAAATCATTTTTAAAAAGCACACGCAATTATATATATATGTATATATACATATACATTTTGCTACATCTGCTCACTGGATAAACTACAATGACAACTCAAAAACAATGAGCATCCCTAGGCCCAAATTGTACCCTTGTAATGTTACTTTCCACTAAAACAACCAGAGCTTCTTGGAGAATAGCTGATTCCAGGACTGGAGCAAGAAATGTGTAAGTTAAAAACAATTATGCAGGGAATACCTTTATATATTAGATAATAATGAAGTTCACAAGGACGATTAAGAACGTATTGAAAGGATTCAAGACACAAACTGAAGAGACTCCTACTAAAGATGAGGCAATTTGAGCTTCTTAGGACAATAAAAATCACAGTGTATTAAGCTTATCATCTATACTTAAATTCATTACCTCATTATGACAATTAAAGAAAAAAAACCCAATTGGTCATCTGATGATCATAAGGAATCTATTCATTATACACTAAACATAATATTTTCCAAAGCCTTTGACTGTGTGGATCACAATAAACTGTGGAAAATTCTGAAAGAGATGAGAATACCAGACCACCTGACCTGCCTCTTGAGAAACCTGTATGCAGGTCAGGAAGCAACAGTTAGAACTGGACATGGAACAGACTGGTTCCAAATAGGAAAAGGAGTACATCAAGGGTGTATATTGTCACCCTGCTTATTTAACTTCTATGCAGAGTACATCATGAGAAACGACGGGCTGGGGGAAACACAAGCTGGAATCAAGATTGCCAGGAGAAATATCAATAACCTCAGATATGCAGATGACACCACCCTTATGGCAGAAAGTGAAGAAGAACTAAAGAGCCTCTTGATTAAAGTGAAAGAGGAGACTGAAAAGCTTGGCTTAAAGCTCAACATTCAGAAAACTAAGATCATGGCATCCGGTCCCATCACTTCATGGCAAATAGATGGGGAAACAGTGGAAACAGTGGCTGACTTTATTTTTCTGGGTTCCAAAATCACTGCAGATGGGTACTGCAGCCATGAAATTAAAAGACGCTTACTCCTTGGAAGGAAAGTTATGACCAACCTAGACAGCATATTAAAAAGCAGAGACATTACTTTGTCAGCAAAGGTCTGTCTAGTTAAGGCTATGTTTTTTCCAGTAGTCATGTATGGATGTGAGATTTGGAGTATAAAGAAAGCCGAGTGCCTAAGAATTGATGCTTTTGAACTATGGTGTTGGAGAAGACTCTTGAGAGTCCCTTGGACTGCAAGGAGATCCAACCAGTCTATCCTAACGGAGATCAGTCCTGGGTGTTCACTGGAAGGACTGATGTTGAAGCTGAAACTCCAATACTTTGGCCACCTGATGCAAAGAGCTGACTCATTTGAAAAGACCCTGATGCTGGGAAAGATTGAGGGCAGGAGGAGAAGGGGACGACAGAGGATAAGATGGTTGGATGGCATCACCAATTCATTGGACATGGATTTGGGTGGACTCTGGGAGTTGGTGATGGACAGGGAGGCCTGGCGTGCTGCAGTTCATGGGGTTGCAAAGAGTTGTACACTACTGAGTGACTGAACTGAACTGAATGTTTCCATGATGACTTCTGTGTCATATCCTTGTTCTCCATAACCAACAGTGCCTCAGAAGAGATTGGTCCAATCTGTACCAACCCCAGACATAATCCATTGCCTTCTCCGAGACATAATCCATAGATGACTTTTAAAAGAAATTAATCTCTTCATAGTATTCATCATATGATAATCAATTTAAAACAATTTCATATTCTTTTAAAATAATTTTCTGTAATTTTCCAAATTTCCAGAAATGAACATGCAATATTTTATAATCAGAAAAAGAGTTTAAAAACAAATCTTTTAACTCCTCAATAAAAAAAAAAAAAGTAGCAAAGGATATGCCAAAGTGTTCAAGTTTTTCATAATTTCAAATTTAGATAAACAGCTCACAATATATAAATGGATGACTAAATATCCTATGATAAACCATAATGGAAAAGAAGATAAAAAAGAATGTATGTATATATATAACTCAATCACTTTGCTGTACAACAGGAATTAATATATTATAGTAAATCAAGTATACTTCTGTTAAAAAAAAAAAAAAACAGATAACTAAGCCATTCAAGTCACTATTCCTTAATTTTCCAAGTGCTTAGGAGCATGTGCAACACACATAGAGACTCTACAGAATTCATGTTTTCATGTAAATTCAATGTATATTCTTACCTCATTTTCCAATTCCATAAATAAATTCATGGAAGATTTTTCTTCTATAAATTTACAATAGCTATATTTTATCTCATGAATCATACTGATTATATATAGACTGTTGCTAAGACTAAAAATAAGGTAAACATAAAATATTTTCTTAAAATACTGTCAGATTCCAAATCTAAATACAGGATACAAAGCAATAGACATAGAGACTCTCTTCTACATTGTTGTTGTTCAGTTGCTAGACTTTTTGTGTCCGACTCTTTGTGACCCCAAGGACTGCAGCATGCCAGACTTCTCTGTCCTTCACTAGCTCCCAGAGTTTACTCAAACTCATGTCCATTGAGTTGGTGATGCCATCCAACCATCTCATTCTCTGTCACCCCCTTCTCTTCCTGCCCTCAATCTTTCCCAGCATCAGGGTCTTTTCCAGTGAGTCAGCTCTGCATCAGGGGGACAAAGTATTGGAGCTTCAGCTTCAGCATCAGTCCTTCCAATGACTATTTGGGGTTGATTTCCTTTGGATTGAGTGGTTTGATCTCCTTTGATATTTAAAAGACAAAGAAAAATTAGTAAGAAATATGAAATATCATCTATTAATTAGAATTTATGTCTCAAGAAGGTAAAATAAATTAACACTTGCATTAGGTTAACAAATTCTAATACAATCTTTGTCAGCACTGTTAATAGTGTAACTTAGATAAGCATAATGACATTAAAAAACTGTCTGGTAGAATCTACTAAACCTAAACATTTTACATAGAAAACTTTTACTCCTAGGTATAGATCAAAAGAATGAGCAATACACTCAGGCAAAATTCTGAAAGCAGTTTTATCCATCCCCAAAGCTGAAAACGATCCAAACACGAGAATGGGTAGAATACAGAATATTCATGCAATAGACTAGTATATATCAATAAAAAAGAACTGCTGATATTATACTAAATGAAAGAGGCCAATACATACAAATCACATACACTGCATGTTTCTACTTACAATGACATTGAGTAATAGGCAAAACTAATCAACAGTGATGGATTTCAGAATAGTGGTCATTTTGGAGGTGGGAGCATAAGAAAACTTCACATACATTTTTTATATGTACATGATATCTCAATTGAAAAATTTAAAAATAAGTAAATGGATTTATGCAATTTTTTTAAAAGAATGCTACCAAGACATTAAAAAGGATTATCTGGGGGTTATTTTTTCCATCTTTGTAATATTTTAGACTTTCCAAATTGTCTACAAAAAACAGTCATCACTATATTGCAGGAGGAAAAGCCTTCCTTTTAATATTTCAGATAATGAGCTCCTGAAAGATAATGTAGAGTGCATATAACAAGTCCAGTGTAACAAAACTACTACAGCCCTTTTGATATGAATGGGAAATGAAATTGAGAAATTAGTGGAGATAGAAACTCAAAGCTAGAATTATTTGTAAGCATTTCTCAAACTGCACAATGATCTTAGGGAGACACTGGATTTCCCTTTTAACATCAGATGTACTCATGCCAACTTTTATTTAAATCTCAGAGGACAGATTGATCTTTTCCAACGTTTTTTATTAGGTTATCAGTAGGCTCTTTCATTGAAACATAATTCCAAAATGAAGCTAACTATTAGAAACCATGAAACTATATATTTAACACATACTCAATGGGACTTGATAAATACCATTTAATTAGAGTGCACAACAAGCTCTTAAGGTGTCTAAAGTCCCTTGTAGAAAATAGCTTCTCATTCTGTAAGTTCTACTTCAGCAATAAGGTTTATCAACACTTTATTTTTTTTTAATTTTATTTTATTTTTAAACTTTACAATATTGTATTAGTTTTGCCAAACATCAAAATGAATCTGCCACAGGTATACCCGTGCTCCCCATCCTGAACCCTCCTCCCTCCTCCCTCCCCACACCCTCCCTCTGAGTCGTCCCAGTGCACCAGCCCCAAGCATCCAGTATCGTGCATCGAACCTGGACTGGCGACTTGTTTCATACATGATATTTTACATGTTTCAATGCCATTCTCCCAAATAAGCCAGAAAGAAAAACACCAATACAGTATACTAACACATATATATGGAATTTAGAAAGATGGTAACAATAACCCTGTGTACGAGACTGCAAAAGAGACACTGATGTATAGAACAGTCTTATCAACACTTTATTATGTGTGGTACATTTCAACAGATACAGACAAACAAATGGATAGCAAATACTATTTTATGAAAAACAATAATTTTCCTTTATCTTGTTAAAACAATGGAGAAGGCAATGGCACCCCACTCCAGTACTCTTGCCTGGAAAATCCATGGATGGAGGAGCCTGGTAGGCTGCAGTCCATGGGGTCGCTAAGAGTCGGATACGACTGAGTGACTTCACTTTCACTTTTCACTTTCATGCATTGGAGAAGGAAATGGCAACCCACTCCAGTGTTCTTGCCTGGAGAATCCCAGGGATGGAGGAGCCTGGTGGGCTGCCATCTATGGAGTCGCACAGAGTCGGACATGACTGAAGTGACTTAGCAATTAAAACAAACCAACAAAACAAAAGCTAGATATGACCAGCTAATAAAGCATCCAGGGACAGGGCAGAAGGGGCTCAGAGAAGAGAGGATGAGGTAATACTTTCAGTCATGTTTACTCATGTGTGAATAAATGCAAATTTCAAACTAAACCCAGCTGTCTGAGTTTTAAAAAGTAGTTGCTGTGTACAGACTCATTTTCATACTCATTTTCGTTTTCAACCAGGCTTCATGAACATCATTTATGGTATCTTGGGTCTTTTCCCTGAAAAGGCTGGGCTATATAAATAAATACTACAGTGATTTTAGCCCTAAATATAATAAACACCAAGCAAATAATAATAGACCCATGAATCTAATTGGTTTAAGAATATCTTATATTTATTATCTTATATTTTCAAGTGACGTCCAGTCAATCTTCATGTTTATAAAAATAATACATAAAGCACAGAAAGTACCCAAATCTGACTGCTGATATGATGGGTGCTATACAAAGAAGTTATTACAAAATTTAGGAAATACAGATAGATTTAAAACAAACCATATGAAATCCAAGAATCAGTGTATGTTAGTCATGTCCAACTCTTTGCGTCCTCATGGACTGCAGCCCATCAGGCTCCTCTGTCCGTGGGATTCTCCAGGCAAGAGTAAAAGAATAAGTTGCCAGTTCCTTCTACAGGGGTCTTCCCGACCCAGGAATCAAACCGGGGTCTCCCACACTGCAGGAAAATTCTTTACTATCTGTAGAGCTATTTAAATTGGGAAATAGAGGTCAAAATTTAAATTTATACTTCTGCATTCACTGCTAACAATATAAACTATTTTTCAATCCAATGTATATTGATTTATTCTAGGTTTGTGACTGAAATCCTCTAATACTGAAACCCTTAGCATTAAAAAAAAAAAGACAAACTATTGTAGTTTTACTCTTTTTCAAATGTTCTTTTATATCATTCCAGAGGGATTTTTGTTTTGTTTTTAATAAGAATAGATTCAACTCCTTATTTTTCTCCTCAATCTGAATTCTCTCTACCTAAATTCATTCTGATCTGTGGTCAGTATTTGTTGTATCCTCTCTAGTGAGCTATTATAGAGTGCTGAAAATCACATTAAAAGCAGGGACTTGGGAAATATTTTCTACATGACTGAGTTTGTTGTTGTTGTTTGTTTTGTATTTTACTTATTTGCTGATTTTTAACCTTTACCTGTAATTTGAGCTGATGAATCTCAGTGTGAAATTTATTTCATGTCTTGATAATTTGTACCTCAAGGCATTTCCATGTTTACATTAAGGAGCTCTGAAAAGTTTGAAGCAATTCTCAGAATTCCCTTTGCGTAGACATCTTGATAGAGGGATGTGGAGAGAGAAGGGAGGTGTGTGGACCATGAGCCAAACACTAAAATTCCCTAGATGTGGGGAGGGAGTTGTGGGTTTTATAAGGTGGCCTCTGGTAAAAGCGAAAGTGAAAGTGTTAGTCACTCAGTCGTGTTCAATTCTTTGTGACCCCATGGACTGTGGTCCACCAGGCTCCTCTGTCCATGGAATTCTCCAGGCAAGAATACTGGAGTGGGTAGCCATTCTCTTCTCCAGGGGACCTTCCCGACCCAGAGAGATACCTTTTAAAGAAGACAGGAGCTTTGCTCAAGCTGCAGAGATGCCAATTCATGTATCTGCATTAGTGAACAGTGAAAGAATGTGGGAAAAGCAACTAAAATGGTTTCCTGAGAATATTATACACATTCTCAGTTCACTCATACAGTTTCTGATGTCTTTCATTCTTTTGGGTTTGAGTCTTTGTCAATTTTCTAACAATCTTTTCGTCGTAGTCTTTCTTCTGCTCTGCTTAAAACCTGATTGTCCAGTGACTTCTTTCCTATACACAGGTTGCTCAGTTCTCTGGAGTACCCAGAGGATCCCACAATGAGAAAACACCCATCAGTCTTTCAAGCCAGAATCCAAACATCTCTGCCCATGGGACTTTTCTGCTAGAGGTATGTAGAATAGCCAATGGAAATATAAAGAACTTTAAAAGAATAATGTGGCATCTTAACGGCCCCTTAAGGGCTTAATACAGAGCCTCTTGAGAGCTGGCCTTGGGGAGTGATGCTGAAAGTCTAATGTGCCCAGTAGTCACTGAGGGAAACCATAAGCCTTTTAAGACATTTGGGATTGAGATCCTTTAAAATTAAACCTTTTAGAATTTAAAGGGATTCCAGGGATACAGGGGTCAAGAGCTGCTGACAATCTCTGGCAGTCTTATTCACCAGAAGGAAGACCTGCCCAGAGGTGTTGCTGCTGGTTAGGATCTGTGACAATATGGGTGGCCACTGGAAGGTACAGCTATGGAAATTCATGCTGACCACTGTTGGAAGTAGTGGCCAAGAAGTGGTCATGGCCAAGAACAACAGCCAAGAGGCTCCCCTGGGAGATGTTGACTGGAGGCACCATTGGGTGTGTTTAATAGAGAGCTAGGTCTGGGGATCATCTACTTGAAGATTTTTTTGAAGGAGGTGGTTGTTTGTTTTGTATAAACATGGTTTGGTGAATCATCCTTGATGTTAGGAAAAAAAGAGAAATACTATTGGTTTTATTATGCTTCTCACTAAAAGAACATCACAATTTCCTTCAAAATCAGCTTTTCCATGTGACTCTGCATTTCTATTAATAGCACTATTAATCTACTTGTTACCAACATGGGAATTCTCCATTGTCATGGAATCCTCCACTTTCTTCTTACCCACCCTCAAATATTTTAACTTCAACTTAGAGATTCATTTACAGAGAAAGTAGCCCCAAACCCAGTCCTAAGGGGAGTCCCATGCTTTTGTGATTCATCTCCAGGACCTCTATGTATATTGGAGGAAAATTGTCTCTTGCTTCAAGCAGGGGAAAGGCAAAAGTGACCATTTAAAAATATACCAGAGCACTCCATTCTTAACAAGGCCAAGCCCAAGAAGAAGTTATTTTACTAGAGCCTAACCTATTGGGGTTTTGTTAGAGCCTAATGGCACCCCACTCCAGTACTGTTGCCTGGAAAATCCCATGGACGGAGGAGCCTGGTAGGCTGCAGTCCATGGGGTCGCTAAGAGTCGGACACAACTGAGCGACTTCACTTTCACTTTTCACTTTCCTGCATTAGAGAAGGAAATGGCAACCCACTCCAGTGTTCTTGCCTGGAGAATCCCAGGGATGGGGGAGCCTGGTGGGCTGCCATCTATGGGGTTGCACAGAGTCGGACACAACTGAAGTGATTTAGCAGAAACCTATCTGGAGGGTTTCCTAGGTGGTGCTAGTGGTAAAGAATCCTCCTGCCAATGCAGGAGAAGAAATAGATGCTGGTTCAATCTCTGGGTGGGGAAGATCCCTTGGAGCAGGAAATGGCAACCTGCTCCAGTATGCTTGGCTGCAAAATCCGAAGGACAGAGGAGCCTGATGGGCTACAGTCCATGGGGCCACAGAAAGTCAGACATTACTGAGTGACTGAGAACAGCCTGTCTGGAGGAAGGAAAATATTTAATTTCAGCTCCCTCTAGCTATGTGGTCACACTAAAGATGGGGACACTGAGAAGTATTGCTGATGTTCACAGGGATACAAGTTCACCAAAAGATTGAGGTAGGAATTAGGATCTCTTTTGCTATTATTCAAGTATTGCCCATCAAGTGCTTCTCTGGTGTTTCAGATGGTAAAGAATCTTCCTACAATGCAGAAGACCCAGGTTCTATTTCTGGGTTGAGTAGATCCCCTGGAGAAGAGAATGGCCTCCCACTCCAGTATTCTTGCCTGGAGAATTTCATGGACAGAAGAGCCTGGTGGGCTACAGTCCAGGGGGTCACAAAGAGTCAGACACAACTGAGTGACTAATACACTTTCACCTATGAAGTAATAGAGTGTTATATGAAAACAGACTTGAATTATTTTAAATATATAGTGTCCTCTACGGCAAATACTAAAAAAAAAGTTTAAAAAGAAATATAACTGATGTGCTAAGAAAGGACAAAAAAAATGGAATCACACAGTATAGTCACTTTAAAAGTCTGTGTTCTAACCAATTAAAAGACAGATTATTACAATGAATCAAAAAACAAGACTCAACTATAGGTTGTCTACAATTATCCCACTTTAACTATAGACATATGTACATTAAAAGGAAAGGGATGGAGAAAGGTATGCCGTGGTAATGCTAATCAAATGAAAGTGGGAGTAACCATATTGATTTTGGAAAGAGCAGACTTTAGAATAAGGTAAGTTAAGGATACAGAGGGGCACTGTGTATGTATGTAATAAAGGGGTCAGTAGTCCAAGAAGACATAACCATCTTTAATGTGCATGCACCTAAACAATAGAACATTGAAATACATGAGGCAAAAGCTTACAGAACTATGAAAATAAATAAATGAGCCCACTGTTATTCTTGGAGGGAGATTTTGACACCTGTCTATCAGAAATGGACAGATCCAGCAGGCAGAAAATCAGTAAGGGTACAACTGAACTCGAAGCACCATTGATCAGCAGGACATTAATTGGCAACTACAAGCTACTTCATCCAACAACAGTATATTAAACATTATTCTCAAGCTCACATGGGACATCCACCAGTATATATTCACCTTCTGGGCCATAAAATGTAATTCAACAAGTTTAAAAGAATTGAAATCACATAATGTCTGCTCTACAATAAAACTAGAAATCAAAAACAGAAAGATAGCTGGAAAATCCCCAAATACCTGGAGATTAAATAACACATTTCTCCGTAACACATGAGTCAAAGAAGGACTCTCAAGAGAAATTCTTAAATATTTTCAACTGGATGGTTCTCTAAGGAGGGCTTCCTAAGGGGGCTCAAGCAGTCACTGGGCAGTTCTATTACTTTTGCCCCTTCTCTAAATTCTCAGATGCTTTGGTGACCAGTGGAAACTGAAGTCCTCTTTTCTTTCTCTTTGAAAGCTTCGTAAAGCTGTAATCAGGTTGCAGTTCCCTCCATCTTATTCCCAGGTGCCAAAATCCCTTCTCCCTTTGATGGTGAAAGGTGTTACTTCATGCTATCCTATCATCACAAATCTCCAAAGCAAAATGATAGGTACCAGTTTCTATTCACATGCCTCCAAACACAGAAACTTCCAAACCATCTCAAAATTTCCATTTCCATCATTCTTATTACATATTTCACTATCTTGCCAGTGATACTTGTATGAGTCTGCTAATACGAGTTTTAGTTTTCCTGTCCCTCCACAATTCTTAATTACTGCCATCAGATTGTCATCTCTGGTCACATTAATTTGGTGCTCCAGAAAAGATGCAAAAGTTATTACCAAGGTAAATACCACCTTTTCAGAATGGTAATCAAGATATACAAAATAACATCAAAAAATCTACTCAGAATAATTTCATATTACTATTGTACATACTTTTATGCCAAAACCAAGCTGGCCTTACCGGTTTCCAAATAGTTTCCACACATTGTTTTATTCACTCGAGTCCCTCTCCCTGCAAAATTCTTCCCCTGATTCTTTTATAATGTGTATGTGTGTGTGTGTATGCATACACACATTTATATATAAACCAATACTACACATCTTTAAAACTCTTCCCAGAAGTCACTTGCACAAATGCTTTCCTGATTCCCCTGACCTGTCAGTAGTGTTTTTTTTTTCTAAAACATTCTAGCAAACATAATGTTTATAACCTCTTTTGTCGCTTGTGTCAGTTTTACCCATTTTCTAGTTCTTTGCTGTCCAGATGGAAACCAATAGACAGGTGTAGCTATTAAATTTGCATGAATTAAAATTAAATAATGTGCAAAATTCAACTTTTCTTTCACTTGAGCATTATTTCAAATGATCAGAAGCTTGTGGCTTCTATATTGGACAGCATAGATGTAGAACACTTTCATCATCACAGAAAGTTATACTTAAAAGCATCATTCTAATTGTGTAATTTAGATTTGCTTTACAGGATATTAGTAGATCCTATATGCTCTAAAGTTCTTGTACTCAGAAGCTCAGCTTCGACATGGAAGAGTTTCAGTAAACATGGGTTGAATTAAGTGGGTTATTTAATTATCAGTTCAGTTCAGTAGCTCAGTCGTGTCAGACTCTTTGCGACCCCATGACCGCAGCACGCCAGGCCTCCCTGTCCATCACCAACTCCCAGAGTCCACCCAAACTCATGTCCATTGAGTCAGTGATGCCATACAACCATCTTATCAACTGTCGTCCCATTCTCCTCCTGCCCTCAATCTTTCCCAGCATCAGGGTCTTTTTCAATGAGTTAGCTCTTTGTGTCAGGTGGCCAAAGTATTGGAGTTTCAGCTTCAAAATCAGTCCTACTAATGAACACTCAAGACTGATCTCCTTCAGAATGGACTGGTTGGATCTCCTTGCAGTCCAAGGGACTCTCAAGAGTCTTCTTCAACACCACAGTTCAAAAGCATCAATTCTTAGGCACTCAGCTTTCTTTACAGTCCAGCTCTCACATCCATACATGACTACTGGAAAAACCATAGCCTTGACTAGATGGACCTTTGTTGGCAAAGTAATGTCTCTGCATTTTAATATGCTTGTCTAGGTTGGTGTTATGGTCTTCTTGACAGACTGGAAACTGGGGACAGGAGTCAACGAAAAGAAGGACACGGGGGATGAAAGTCTGTAGTAGAACAAGTGTGCTTTATTCATGGCAGCGTGTGTTTATATATTGTTATACAAGGAAGCTTTAGGCTGAAAAATAAAGTTGAGTAAAAAACACCAAAACCAGACACATAACAACAGCAACTAAGGGAGTAACAATAGTCATAGGTCCATAACAACAGTAACTAGGGGAATAACAATCATCACAGGGCCAGAAGACAATCCATGTATTGGAAATAGGAACATGACTAAGTAGTTTTACAAAAAAGTTAAAAAGTTACTGAAAGGAATCCATGTATGCTTTCCACCTCATGGCCTCAGTCCTGAGAACTATGTGCAGCTCTGCTTGTTCCTGTTTTCCAGGAACTGATAAGGAACAGCGGGCCTTTGAGAAACAGAAAATAACATATAGGATTCCTTAAACGTTCCCTGACAGGTTGGTCATAACTTTCCTTCCAAGGAGTAAGCATCTTTTAATTTCATGGTTGCAATCACCATCTGCAGTGATTTTGGAGCCCCCCAAAATAAAGTCAGCCACTGTTTCCACTGTTTCCCCATCTATTTCCCATGAAATGATGGGACTAGATGCCATGATCTTAGTTTTCTGAATGTTGAGCTTTAAGCCAACTTTTTCACTCTTCTAGTTCACTCTGCCATAAGGGTGGTGTCATCTGCATATCTGAGGTTACTGATATTTCTCCCGGCAATCTTGATTCCAGCTTGTGCTTCTTCTAGCCCAGCGTTTCTCATGATATACTCTGCATATAAGTCATATAAGCAGGGTGACAGTATACAACCTTGAAATACTCCTTTTCCTTTTTGGAACCAGTCTGTTGTTCCATGTCCAGTTCTAACTGTTGCTTCCTGACCTGCATACAGGTTTCTCAAGAGGCAGGTCAGGTGGTCTGGTATTCCCATCTCCTGAAGAATTTTCCACAGTTTATTGTGATCCACACAGTCAAAGGCTTTGGCATAGTCAATAAAGCAGAAATAGATTTTTTCTGGGTCATATCTTTAAAATAAATTAATCAAGTCTAATGTTTATTTGTAGATAATTTTTAAAAATTTAATATCTTTTTAAAGAGTTGACATTGCATTTAAATCCCAAAGCTACAATGCAAAACAAATCAACCATGAAATGTGCAAATAGCTTATGGAATGGATTGAATTCAGAAGAATACACTTAAGATTTAGTTTAATTTCTCACCCATCCTCCAACCCCTAGACATTAGACATTTTTGGAAGGTATTTTGTATCCTATTTCTTTACATTTTGGGTAGATCCCAGAGCTTTGGGGTTATTTTTGTCTATGAGTGAAAGTCTCTCAGTCGTTTCTAATTCTTTGTGATCCCATGGACTATAGGCTGCCAGGCTCCTCTGTCCATGGAATTCTCCAGGCAAGAGTACAGGAGTGGGGAGCCATTCCTTTCTTCAGGGGATCATCGCAACCCAGGGATTGAACCTGGGTCTCCTGCAATGCAGGCAGTTTCTTTACCACTGAGCCACCAGGAAAGCATTTTTGTGTGTAACACTATTTTTATATTTAGTATTTTAAAAGTTTACTCCAAAAAATCTTAGTAGTTGCTACTGTTTGGTAGTTAGAATAAGAAAAAGGAGTCTAAAATGGTGGTAGCTAAAAGACAAAGAAGGGAAAAGACCGTGAAGATAGAACAAAGGAAGGTCCAAGGACTGGAGTGAAGACCTCAGGTAAAATAAACAGCCCTCCTGGCTAGCCCAATTTACATAGGGTAGGCTCAGGGGGAGGAGAAAAAACATATAAAAAGAGGAGCCAAAATTGAGTAGGGGGAGAGGGGAGGAGGCATCTCTTCTCTTCATGTCTTTTGGGTCCAGCCAGCCTCATGCCTAGAGGATGTATTTTCCTTTGCTTTCTAAATAAAACTGAGCTGTAACACGGAGCTGTAACAATGGTCTGTCAGTTCAGTTCAGTTCAATTGCTCAGTTGTGTCCGACTCCTTGTGACCCCATGGACTGCAGCACACCAAGCCTCCCTGACCATCATCAACTCCTGGAGTTGACTCAAACTCATGTCCATTGAGACGGAGCTGCATCCATCACTTCAAATTTTTGCTGCCGCGACAGAACTGAGGAAATTACACACTCCCCCAACACTGCTTTAATTAATGAAAGGTTATGTTCTTCTGAGTCAAGGTACTTTTATTTATCTAGAACTCAGAGAAGAAACAACAGATTCACACTACAAAGGAAAAAGTAGTGTGCTATATTAAGCACTTAGGAAATGAGTTGATTCAATTAATGCTGATTTTCTAAGTACAGAAAGAACCTTGTGAAGTATTCCTAACACTAGCAAAATTGGCAAGAAAGAATAGTTCACACTTATAACTAAAAAATGTAAAATGCCTACGTTGGTAAATCCCAGAAGATGTCATTAGGGACAAATCAGTAACTTCACTGGTGTTCAAATATCTCTGTGACTCCACTCCTAAACTCTTCATGTGGACCGTGTGGTGTGTGACATGGGTGGTTCAGGGATTCTACCTTAACGTTAATGTACTAATTCTGTTAAAGGGCTAATTACCATAAAGTATGCACAGCATTGTTCTGGGAAGAGTGGAACCTGCTGGTTTTCTTTACTGCTGGTTAATGCAAAAATCATCTATTTCAAATTAATCCATAAAAGATCAAGGAGAATAATGCTCTCACTTGGGGGTGTCTACCTCTTAAATTCCTATATTAATCAGCTTTCCTGTGGTGACAAACAAGTCCCAAATCTCAGTGACTTGTAACAACAAATGTTTATTTCTCCCACAGTCCCATGTTAGCAGCTCCACCATGGCTGTGGGCTGTGGCTTTGCTCCATGTGCTTTCTCATACCAGGAACTAATCAAGAACAGCAGCCTTTCCCTGGGACACTACATCATTATTGTGGACAAGGGAAAAGGCTAAGAGGCAGAGCCATATCATTCCACTGCCCTTAAAGCTATTATCTGCATGTGGCATTTGCACTGCATTGGCTAAAACAAGCCAGGTGACCAAGTTGACCCGGTGGCCAAGAGCCTTCAGCCTCTAGGGTAGCTCAACAAGTTTCATGACAATGGGTGAGAAAGCATAATTATCCTACAGGGAAGGGAATGAGTCATGGGAACCATGATGCAATGACCACAAAAGCCACTTAGCACTATTATCTTAAGTCTCTCTTTCTCCCAGTAAATAATGCTGAATTTTGTAAGGTTTGCAGTTCCGAAGCCTGTAGTTTTTAACTCCTAAGATAAGTCCTTGTTCATGAGTTCAATTTTATCCCTCTGTTTCTGTTCGCCTGTAGGACACAGGAATTTAATCCATCTTTTCTCTTTCTAGACTGTCCTACTGACCTACTAGATATTGAGCCCAATTGTCATTTTATGTAATTCTCCCAGAAATCTCTGAATATTCACATAAATGGAAGGTCTGAGAGGCTAAAGAAGTTGTCAGCTTTCTCACTGCTAGAAATTAATGTGTCCAGGATGTGAATTTCACAAACTTTCTGACACGTCATTAGTCAGTTCAGTTGCTCAGTTGCGTCCAACTCTTTGTGACCCCGTGGACACATCGTACTACCTGCTATATGGACTTGCCTTATCCAGGAACAGGAAAGGCCAGGAATGGGCTGGTTGGAGAGGGATTCGCAAGATCATTTCAAGGCCTTGATAGATGTTGAGTTCTTTCACTCTGCATCATATCAATTCAGTTCAGTTCAGTCGTTCAGTCATGTCCAACTCTTTGCGACCCCAAGAATTGCAGCATGCCAGGCCTCCTTGTCCATCACCAACTCCCGGAGTTCACCCAAACCCATGTCCATCGAGTCGGTGATGCCATCCAGCCATCTCATCCTCTGTCGTCCCCTTTTCCTCCTGTCCCCAATCCCTCCCAGCATCAGAGTCTTTTCCAATGAGTTAACTCTTCACATGAGGTGGCCAAAGTACTGGAGTTTCAGCTTTAGTATCATTCCTTCCAAAGAATACCCAGGACTGATCTCCTTTAGAATGGACTGGTTGGATCTCCTTGAAGTCAATGGGACTCTCAAGAATCTTCTCCAACACCACAGTTCAAATAAAACATATCAAAACAAACCCCCATCCCACACCAAATACAATTTTCAGGCAAACAGTTTTTGAAAGGATGCTTATAATTCTACCTTTGAAACCATTTTGCTACAGATAGCATTTGATTTGTGGTTGACTATGGTCTGTCAGGAGACTGGAATGCAAAAGTAGGAAGTCAAGAAACAACTGGAGTAACAGGAAAATTTGGCCTTGGAGTACAGAATGAAGCAAGGCAAAGGCTGATAGAGTTTTGCCAAGAGAACACACTGGTCATAGCAAACACCCTCTTCCAACAACACAAGAGAAGACTTTACACATGGACATCACTAGATGGTCAACATTGAAATCAGATAGATTATATTCTTTGTAGCCAAAGATGGAGAAGCTGTATACAGTCAGCAAAAACAAGACCAGGAGCTGACTGTGGCTCAGATCATGAATTCCTTATTGCCAAATTCAGACTTAAATTGAAGAAAGTAGGGGAAACCACTAGACCATTCAGGTATGACCTAAATCAAATCCCTTACGATTATACAGTGGAAGTGAGAAATAGATTCAAGGGACTAGATATGATAGAGTACCTGATGAACTATGGATGGAGGTTCGTGACATTGTACAGGAGACAGGGATCTACACCATCCCCATGGAAAATAAATGCAAAAAAGCAAAATGGCTGTCTGGGGAGGCCTTACAAATAGCTCTGAAAAGAAGAGAAGTGAAAAACAAAGGAGAAAAGGAAAGATATAAGCATCTGAATGCAGAGTTCCAAAGAATAGCAAGGAGAGATAAGAAAGCCTTTCTCAACTAACAGTGCAAAGAAATAGAGGAAAACAACAGAATGGGAAAGACTAGAGATCTCTTCAAGAAAATTAGAGATACCAAAGGAACATTTCATGCAAAGATGGGCTCAATAAAGGACAGAAATGGTATGGACCTAACAGAAGCAGAAGACACTAAGAAGAGGTGGCAAGAATACACAGAAGAACTGTACAAAAAGATCTTCATGACCAAGTTAATCATGATAGTGTGATTAACCTAGAGCCAGACATCCTGGAATGTGAAGTCAAATGGGCCTTAGAAAGCATCACTATGAACAAAGCTAGTGGAGGTGATGGAATTCCAGTGGAGCTATTTCAAATCCTGAAAGATGATGCTGTGAAAGATGATGCTGTGAAAGTGCTGCACTCAATATGCCAGCAAATTTGGAAAACTCAGCAGTGGCCACAGGACTGGAAAAGGTCAATTTTCATTCCAATCCCAAAGAAAGGCAATGCCAAAGAATGCTCAAACTACCACACAATTGCACTCATCTCACACGCTAATGAAGTAATGCTTAAAATTCTCCAAGCCAGGTTTCAGTAGTACGTAAACTGTGAACTTCCAGATGTTCAAGCTGGTTTTAGAAAAGGCAGAGGAACCAGAGATCAAATTGCCAACATATGATGTATCATCAAAAAAGCAAGAGAGTTCCAGAAAAACATCTATTTCTGCTTTATTGACTGTGCCAAAGCTTTTGACTGTGTGGATCACAATAAACTGTGGAAAATTCTGAAAGAGATGGGAATACCAGAGCACCTGACTTGCCTCTTGAGAAACCTGTATGCAGGTCAGGAAGCAACAGTTAGAACTGGACATGGAACAACAGACTGGTTCCAAATAGGAAAAGGAGTACGTCAAGGCTGTATGTTGTCACCCTGCTTATTTAACTTCTATGCAGAGTACATCATGAGAAATACTGGACTGGAAGAAGCACAAGCTGGAATCAAGATTGCTGGGAGAAATATCAATAACCTCAGATATGCAGATGACACCACCCTTATGGCAGAAAGTGAAGAGGAACTAAAAAGCCTCTTGATGAAAGTGAAAGAGGAGAGTGAAAAAGTTGGCTTAAAGCTCAACATTCAGAAAATGAAGATCATGGCATCCGGTCCCATCATTTCATGGCAAATAGATGGGGAAACAGGGGAAACAGTGTCAGACTTTTTTGGGGGGAGGCTCCAAAATCACTGCTGATGGTGATTGCAGCCATGAAATTAAAAGATGCTACTCCTTGGAAGGAAAGTTTTGACCAACCTAGATAGCATATTCAAAAGCAGAGACAGTACTTTGCCAACAAAGGTCCGTCTAGTCAAGGCTATGGTTTTTCCATTGGTCGTGTATGGATGTGAGAGTTGGACTGTGAAGAAAGCTGAGCATCGAAGAATTGATGGTTTTGAACTATGGTGTTGGAGAGGACTCTTGAGAGTCCCTTGAACTGCAAGGAGATCCAACCAATCCATCCTAAAGGAGATGAGTCCTGGGTGTTCATTGGAAGAACTGATGCTAAAGCTGAAACTCCAATACTTTGGTCACATCATGTGAAGAGTTGACTCATTGGAAAAGACCCTGATTCTGGGAGGGATTGGGGACAGGAGGAGAAGGGGATGACAGAGAATGAGATGACTGAATGGCATCACTGTCTCGATGGACTTGAGTTTGGGTGAACTCTGGGAGATGGTGATGGACAGGGAGGCCTGGCGTGCTGCAATTCATGGGATCACAAAGAGTCGGACATGACTGAGCGACTGAACTGAACTGATGGTCTGTCAACTATCATCGTGTATGCTTAGGGAATATTTTAGAGTAAGAAATTCCAACTTCCAAAATTATATTCAAAGGTATTGAAATTGGTATAAATACTACATTTGACAACACAATTGACATAGTGTTATATTTGTAAATTTCATTTTTAAAATATATTTATTTCATTGAAATATAATTTCTTTACAATATTGTGTTTTTTTGTTGTACAGGAACATAAAGCAGTTATGTATATATATATATACATATTTCTCCTCCCTGTTGGGCCTCCCTCCCATCCTCCATCCCCATCCACCTTCCCTATCCACTCTTCTAAGTCATCACAGAGCACTGAGCTGAGCTCCCTGTGCACTTATTACTTTCAATTTTTCAGTCTTCTTATATTATTCGGAGCCATAAGTATTTTTTCCAGGACTAAAATATTTAGCCAGGGTAGGGGGCAGGTAATCTCTAAAATGCTCATAGATTCCAGGATTTGTGCATATACTACCCAATGGATTAAATGCTTTATCCTAAAACGATTCTGGGTGAGGAAAAACACAACCTCAAAACGTGGAATCCAGAGACAGTTTTGAGAAGAAATTAAAAGTCAGATAATGTTGAAAGATTAAAGAAGAGAATCTGTGTGTAAGAGGGCAGGACAAAAGCAAGCGACTTGAGATTAAACCTGAGGAACAGGATTGAGTGGGAGAAGAACAGAAAGAGATGCCTTCACAGTTTGATGGCTGCAGACACTGGCCTCTGGGGAGATGGGAGCTGCTGAAAAGCTGGCTTTTAAGTTTAGGACAGTTTTGTGGTTGACCCAGGGCAAAATTGTGCCTTCAACTTTCTGGCCCCAAATGACTGCCCCTTCCCTGATCCAGAACTCCTGAACTGACATCATTCTCACCCTGTCTGTTTTTCCAAAAGGTCTGTAGCTCCCTTTCTGGGCTCCTTTCAAGGAGCCTTCTTCCTGAATGGTCCCCAGGGTTCCTCCCTTGGGCATTTGGGTGTCCTGTACTTTCATTGAAGGGTCACTGATTCTGATCCCTGAAAAACCTATTTCCTCTTCTTGACTTAACTTGTCTTGATGCCTCTCAATTTAACTTGTCTAATGGAAACTGTCTGTTCAGTTGTTGAGGCACTTTCCTTCAGGGGTAAAGCTGCACTTCTGCTCTCAAGATTCAGTGATTTCCATATCCTACTCTCATTGTATTACTCTGCAACATAAATTCTATTACTCTTAGAGTCATGTGACCTCAATGATGAATGGATTTCTCTGGGACTATGATGGAGCATCTCAGACCTCTGATATATTTTATTTCCCACTGAATTCATGTTTCCAGTCTGAAGAAGATATCACTAGGTTTCCACTTGATTTCTTAAGCAAAAATAATTAGTATACAATCAGTAAAATTGTTTCCATGGTTTCTCCTTAATGATAAATCAGGTGATTTTTCCCCTAATTCCAGCAAGAAAACTTCTGGAATCTAGCCACTGCTTCATATATTTATAAAAATGTTTTTTCACCTTTAGTACATTGGTTGATGAGGACCGAGATTATGAGTTTGACTTCCAGGTCTAATCTCATCTCTTCTTCATTATGAAACATAAGCGCAGCCTCAACTGTCTGGGTTTCAGAATAGGAAGATCATCCTCTGAGTCTGGAAGTGATCATGCAATTTGAGACTTCATGAGAAAACATCACAACCATACCAGCCACTAGACACATGAGGCCACTGAGCACTTGAAATGAGTCTAGTATAACAGAGGAACTACTTCCTGAACTTTATTTTAATTTTAATTAATTTAAGTTTAAAATTGACATTCACAATTCACTTATTGGAAAACTTTTGTGTACAACTTGTTACATGGAATACCTTAGTATATGAACCTATTTTTATAAAGTGTATGAAATCAAAACACATCAAATATTTCCCCACCCCAAATTTAATGTCCAAACTGAGATGGGTTAAAAGAGTAAAATAGCAGACTTCAAAGACTATGAAAAAAAATGTAAAATCTATCTACCTGTATATAATTTTATATTGATTTCACACATATATTTTATTGGTTAAATAAATACATCATTATTACTATATTTTGTTATATAGATTAATGTATTGTTAAAATATATTAATATGTTAAATTAATATATTTAAATATACATTTGCTAGATGGTTATATGTGTATATAAAATATATAATTACTTAAATATATACATGTAAAATGAATATATTTTAGGACAGTTAAAATGTCATTACAATTCATTTTACTTATTTTTTTTTACTTTTTAAATGTGATTCTAGAAAATTTTAAATTACATATGTGACTCATATTTATATTGAACAGTGCTTCTCTACTACATATTTATGTGAATCCTTAGATCAAAGGTCCCCAACCATTTGGCATCCAGGTCTGGTTTCATAGAAGACAATTTTTCCATGGACCAGGGTTGTGGGGGTGGAAGGTGGGGTGGCTTCCAGATGATTCCAGCACTTTACATTCATTGTGGACTTTATTTCTATTATTATTACATAAGCCCCACCTCAGATCATAAGGCATTAGATTCCAGAAGCTGGGGACCCCTGCTCTGGATTGATGAATAAACATAATTTTTAATGATCAAATATTATGTAAACTTTTTAATAGTGTTTTTTCCACTTCTCAATGTCAAGAACATTTTGTCATATGAATAGATGTTCATCTGCAATCTCATTGGGACTAAAATAAATGAGATCCTTGTTTGCTGGGTGAGCTTATTGCTGAGCAAATTATATGAGTTGAATCTCCATTCCTTAATTAGACTTCTTTCTTAAACTATTGATGACAGAGAGCTAGCAGGTGGGGGAGCTCTGAACATTCAATGAGATTTGTCTTTTAGGAATCAGAGTAGAGTCTTGGATGAAAGGAGTGTTTGAGAGCTAAGCCTTTCATATTACACTTGCCCTGGTCCCAGTAAGAAGAACACCATATTGTCTGTCCATAGTAGCTATGGGCTATTCTCTTACAACCTTATAACCAAGCAATAGTACTATTTTTAGGAGATGACTCTGTAGAGCTGACAAATCATGATGTAGCCAGACTGCCTCTAAGCAACCAGTACAAAACAGATTGATGGAACTTGCTGTGTTTAAAGTCTTATAAGAGAATGGGGAGTAATAAAGTCTCAAAATAGACTTTATTATAACAAACTTTCCCCCTAAATGTCAACTTTTGAAGTTCAATTCAAATATAGCAAATATGGACTTCTCATAAAGAATAATTATTTTGTACATATGCCTACATATACTGGCATAGAAAGGCTTAGTTACTTTACAAATTTTCAGATCCTGAAACAATAATAAATGGCATCCATATGTCTTGTATAGTAAAAATTGTCCAGAGTTGATATTCACTATTAACACTACTCCTCAGAGAGGTAGCATATTAGGTGGAAAAGTCATGAATGTCTAGTGTCTCAAAGATATTTAAATCCTGGATTCACATTTATGGTTGCGCAGCCTTAGAACGTAATTTAAACTTCCTATCCAACCAGTCCATCCTAAATGAGATCAGTTCTGGGTGTTCTTTGGAAGGAATGATGCTAAAGCTGAAACGCCAGTACTTTGGCCACCTCAGGCAAAGAATTGACTCATTGGAAAAGACTGATGCTGGGAGGGATTGGGGGCAGCAGGAGAAGGGGACAACAGAGGATGAGATTGCTGAATGGCATCACTGACTCGATGGACGTGAGTTTGAGTGAACTCCAGGAGTTGGTGATGGACAGGGAGACCGGGTGTGCTGCAATTGATGGGGTCGCAGAGTCGGACACGACTGAGTGACTGAACTAAACTGAAACTTCAGATTTCCCATTTGTAAAAAGAAACAATAGTCAATGCCTTCTTCTTTAATGTGAATACTGAATTTAGTATTGCATTCAGTGAATTCTCTCAATCATTTGTTATGTAATAGGCACATAGTAGTTGATATATGGGCTTCCCCCATGGCTCAGTGCTAGAGAATCCACCTACAATGTAGGAGATACAGGAGATGCAGGTTCCATCCCAGGGTTGAAAAGATCCCCCGGAGGAAGAAATGGCAACCCACTCCAGTACTCTTGCCTAGGAAATCCCATGGACAGAGGAGCCTGGTGGGCTACAGTTCATGAGGTTGCAGAGTTGGACATGACTGAGCACGCATGCAACAAAAGCTGATATATGGTAAGCAATCAATAAATATTCCTTTTTTTCTACCTCATGTTACTTAAACATCTCATGTCATTACATTAGAGAATATACAGGTAAAAGAGCAAAGAGAAGAAGAAAATAGAAATCAAGCATGATACCCTCCCACAACAAACTTTTAGGGCTACACAGTTTGGGTTTTTCTTTTTTTTCTCATTTCATTTGTCTGCAATAATTTAAAGAAGCCATTTCAGTGGGCGTTCACTGCAGCATAGTAATTTTATTTTTCCTTTAATTACGCCAATATTTGTGGTCATCTGAACACATGTCTGGAAATTCATGATGTCTCTCCTGCATGTTTAATGTTCATCTACAAAGATGCCATATGAGAAATTGAATCTCTACATTCAAGAATTAAACAACAAAACAAGACCAAAGTATGCACCTATTTTGAATATACACATATCGTATTAAAAGACACCTACATTCCTAATTGAACATATAAGTAGTTTTAAGAATTCAGGTTTAGTTGACTGACATACTGTTTTGTGTTGTAGAAAGTGACCTATTTGTTAAATTTGATTTACAGTTGGGTATTTTCTTTCTGTGACTTGGAGATTAAACTTTGTTTTTCAAGTTGCAAACATTTTTTAAGACCTTCAAAATCGTAGGTGCTTGGTCAAGCACTGTATCAGAGTATCTAACAGATAAAAGGCTATGTGTTGTATGACAGGGTTTCCTTTAAGGTAGTGAAAACAGACTGTTGGTCCCCACACCCAGAGTTTTGGTCTCAGCATGTCTGGATGAGATCTCGGAATCTGTTTTTCTGACAAGTTCCCTGGTGATGTTGATCCTATTAGTCTAAGGACCGCACTTTGAGAAACAGTATTGTGGCTTCCCTGGTGGCTCAGCTGGTAAAGAATCCACCTGCAATGCAGGAGACCTGGGTTCGATCCCTGGGTTGGGAAGATGCCCTGGAGAAAAGAAAGGCTACCCACTCCAGTGTTCTGGCCTAGACAGTTTCATGGACTGTATAGGTCATGGGGTCGCAAAGAGTTGGACATGACCGAGTGACTTTCACTTTCACTTTGCAGCTTCTGCACTAACAGCAATCAAGAACAGACAGTTAGTGAAGGGAACTACACAAACAAGGCTTCCCTGGTAGCTCAGCAGTAAAGAATCCACCTGCAGTGCAGGGGCGGCAGAAGTTTTGATCCCTAGGTTGAGAAGACTCCCTGGAGGAGAGTGTGGCAACCCACGTCAGTATTCTTGCCTGGAGAATCCCATGGACTGAGGATCCTGGTGGGCTACAGTCCATAGAGTCACAGAGTCTAGCGACTTAGCATGCATACTTAAATAAGAAAAGATTTTTGAAGATATACAGGAGTTGCTTGATTTTTACCTCAAACTGCTTACTGTGTGGCAAGAGTTAGTGTCTGAAAGATATGCTATTTGTACAGAGAACAGTTGTGCTCCAGTTTTTCCATTAATTGGTATAATTCTCTTGGGAAAGTCACTTTTTTTTTTTTTTTCTGGGTCTCAGTATTACCTGTATAAGGTGAGTTTTGAATATTGATAAACTATGAAATTGTAAATCACCATACTAATAAAATTTGTTTTTTTAGTATAAGGGAGAAGTGAAAAGAATGGGAGCTTAACTAATGTCCTTGAGGAAAATATACACAGTTTAAGCACTGTTACAAAATGGGAGGGCAAGAATGAGTGACATGAGCCATGGGGCACAGCAGTTGGCTGAGGCAAAAAGGCCCTCAGGCCCAACTACTAGGTCGCAACTTTAGGAAACAGTTGCTGAAAATCTGGGAATGAACTAAAAGAGTTGTACTGTAACCTTGCTGTCCAAATGAGGGTACCAGCGAGGAAGCAGTAACCAACCAACCCTGGACACAGCAGGACTCCTGCTCAACAGCGACACCATGTGTCAAAGACTGACAATAGCTGCGCTGAGGGACTGGGTAGTTCTCTGTCTGGGTCTTAAAGAGGACTGACTCCCTTTGTAGTGAATAATTCCTAGGAGTTCTTGAATAATTTTCTGGAGAGAGTGAAGCCTTAACAGAGAGACATTAGACTCCTTCATCAAAGGCAGTTGGATTTAAAGTTATTCTAGAAAAAATAAATAAATGTGACCATATTTGTACACTAAAAATTGTTGATTTGATTCATGCCTGAACTATTAATATATTATTTGTTTCTGCCATAAGGAGTAGAAGGCAGGACACAGCCTTCTATATCTAGAACCTGTAGAGGCCAAAATAATCAGACATTGTCACAGGCCTCACTCTGTTTTCATGTGTGTCTATGGATGCTAAGGATGGCTGGAATGATGTTAGGTATTAAGGAGTATGTCAAGGCTGTATATTGTCACCCCGCTTATTTAACTTCTATGCAGAGTACATCATGAGAAACGCTGGACTGGAAGAAACACAAGCTGGAATCAAGATTGCCAGGAGAAATATCAATAACCTCAGATATGCAGATGACACCACCCTTATGGCAGAAAGTGAAGAGGAACTCAAAAGCCTCTTGATGAAAGTGAAAGTGGAGAGTTAAAAGTTGGCTTAAAGCTCAACATTCAGAAAACGAAGATCATGGCATCTGGTCCCATCACTTCATGGGAAATAGATGGGGAAACAGTGGAAACAGTGTCAGACTTTATTTTGGGGGGCTCCAAAATCACTGCAGATGGTGACTGCAGCCATGAAATTAAAAGACGCTTACTCCTTGGAAGGAAAGTTATGACCAACCTAAATAGCATATTCAAAAGCAGAGACATTACTTTGCCAACAAAGGTTCGTCTAGTCAAGGCTATGATTTTTCCTGTGGTCATGTATGGATGTGAGAGTTGGACTGTGAAGAAGGCTGAGCGCCGAAGAATTGATGCTTTTGAACTGTGGTGTTGGAGAAGACTCTTGAGAGTCCCTTGGACTGCAAAGAGATCCAACCAGTCCAATTCTAAAGGAGATCAGCCCTGGGATTTCTTCAGAAGGAATGATGCTAAAGCTGAAACTCCAGTACTTTGGCCACCTCATATGAAGAGTTGACTCATTGGAAAAGACTCTGATGCTGGGAGGGACTGGGGGCAGGAGGAGAAGGTGACGACAGAGAATGAGATGGCTGGATGGCATCACTGACTCGATGGACATGAGTCTGGGTGAACTCCGGGAGTTGGTGATGGACAGGGAGGCCTGGCGTGCTGCGATTCATGGGGTCGCAAGGAATCGGACACGACTGAGTGACTGATCTGATCTGATTAAGGGTTTGCTGGATGGTTTCTCTTTCTGGGCAGTAAACAACCTGAACATTCTCCTACCATGTCTAAACCTAGAAATTCTGGGTAAAATGTAACCAAAAATCTTTAAAATGCATGGTTGAGCTCTCAAGGGGGGAAAAAAAAGGAATTCTATAGTGTCTTCAAATAATAAGATATTAAAAACTAAAGCTATAAATACAAAATAACACTGAGGCTGTCCAGGAGGGAGGAGGGTTTCTAGTCCCAATAACCATAAGTCTGGGGTCTTAGCATCCATGTGAACAGAGAGTGTGAAGCTCTGATACCAAGAGATAGAAATGAAAATAAGATCATCACCACCCTAAGCTCCCCACCCAGTAAAGCAAGAACACTTGAAAGGATGGTCTAGAAAAAACATCAAGCTGCTAGAAAGGATAAATGGTTTTGTCTACCTGAATAGGAAAAAACCTCTCTTCGGACTTTGAAAGTTGTAGGTCAAAAAAAAAAAAAAAAAGAAAGTAAGTTGTAGGTCTTTCCATAAGTAGTTTGAGGTTTGAAACAGGATGAAAATTATTTAGTCTGGGAACCCTCAAGCTAGGAGATTAACACAAAAGTTAGTCCCAAAATGCTAATATCTTCAGTGTGCCTGACTAAAACAAATTGGAAACCTTTTTAGAATGGCACATTCCCAAGCCAGGCTGTGGAGAATTTCCATGGATGAAGATAAGTTCACAATTTAAAATTACAAAACCTGAAATAATCTTTCATCAGGGAATGTTAGGGCACAAAAACAGGAATTTTAGACCCATAAGAATTAAAGGAATGGAGGAGCAGAACATCATTTCAGGAGGGAGGCTGAGGTGAAAAATAGGTCTGTCCTGTGCAAATGGCAATGGCTATGGATGGCTTCCTGGGCTGGTGTGTTGAGAGGACTCTTGAGGCTCCATGGAAAAGCCAAATTGTCACAGGTAGTGTTCTCTTCCTACTGGAAAATTTTGTCTAACTTAACTCTCTGGATCAGCGATGCCAGGACCTAGCAAGTAGTTTGTGATGAAAAAGCATATGACTGAAAGAAAAAAAAAATAGCAGCAAACTGTTCTAAGTCCTCCATAATGCCTCCTTCAACTTTTTCTTACATGTCTCCATTGCACTTTGTACCTCCATTAATTATAATTTATCTGGGGATAATATTAAAAGTTTATGAATCTTCCTCCAGCACTAGGCAGTGAGCTTCTTAAAGAAAAAAATAGATGATATTTTATTCAAATATATATTCCTCGGGTCCATCAAAGTATTTAGCACAGGGTATGGGTTTACTAAAAGTGTACTAAATTGAAATGAAGAAGAGGAGTGAGCTCTGAGAGTCAACAGTCACAAGGTAGGGACTTCCCTGGTGGTCCATGGGTAAGCGTCCATCCTCCCAGTGCAGGGGGCATGAGTTCAATCCCTGGCTTGGGAACTAAGATCCCACATGCCTCACAGTGAGGCCAGAAAAAAAAAAAAAATCACTAGGTAGAATCATTTTTCGGAGAAGGCAATGGCACCCCACTCCAGTACTCTTGCCTGGAGGAACCCATGGACAGAGGAGCCTGGTAGGCTGCAGTCCATGGGGTCGTGAAGAGTCAGACACAACTGAGCTACTTCACTTTCATTTTTCACTTTCATGCATTGGAGAAGGAAATGGCAACCCACTCCAGTGTTCTTGCCTGGAGAATCCCAGGGATGGCGGAGCCTGGTGGGCTGCCATCTATGGAGTTGCACAGAGTTGGACACGACTCAAGCGACTTAGCAGCAGCAGCAGAATCATTTTTAGCATAAGCAATCACTTTATTCTTTATATTGTCTTCCCAGATGAAAACCATTCACTTTATCCAAAGCACCAAAGCGGGAAAACAAAACAAAACAAAACAAAATTTGAATCACATGTTTATTTTTGTATCTCTCCCTCTCCTAGTACCTGTCACTGTTCTTGGTAGATACTCTTAGCATATACTCTTGACAGATACTTGGTATCTGTTCTTAGCAGATACCCAACAAATTCTTGATAAATGATTGGTAAATCAGCTTTTTCAAAACAAAGCTTCTTTAACTCTTTGCTAAGCTATCTGTCTTCCTGCAATGTCAGAATCCATGGCCAAAGTAGTGATACCAGCTGGTTAGAAGCACTGAAGACAACAATCAGGCTTCAGAGGACAGTCCCAGGGGGGCACAGGAAGTCAACTGATGAGATGGTCAGCAGCCCAGCTGCCTCATATGCACCTAAAACTACTATTTTTACTCCTCACGAGATATTTTCCACTTCAAAATTGTTGCCTTTTCCCCCTTGATATATCTCTTACTTCCCAATTAAGTTTCAGGCTTGCTTTCTTCCAGTTTCAACCCCAAATTCCCTCCCCAGAGATATCTCTCCAAACATGGTTTTATGAGGAAGGCTAACAGACCTGGCCCAGAGGATGTTAACAGTCCTTTTGATATGGATGAGAGCACAGATGCCCTTCTCCCCTCCAAGGAGGGCTGCCAAATGGGCAGCCACTTTAAATAGACAGAACTCAAGTCCTGCCAGCCTTGCCCTCCTCCCCTTCATTATACCCCACATCCGAAATCTCTATCCATCACTCACACTCCTGTTTGGTCTGGACAAGGGAGTGACTTTGGCAAGACTCTCAGAATATCCTTCATGAACTCTGGCATTCCCCCGTGCGGTCCAGTCAACCACAGTGGATTAGTTCAGTTTCCCCTTTTCATGGAATTTTAGGAATTAGTGGACAAATTTGGAGACATGCTGTGGAGAGATCAGATTACTTAGAGTGGCAGAAGTGAAAGAATAAGGAGAGAAAAAAGCGCCACAGAAGAAAGGGCATCTGAGTAAAACCTTGAGGGAGATGGGTAAAGACATTCCAGGGGGACAGGGAAGAGCATACACAAAGATGGGGATGGTGGGAGGTGGCCATGGGGTGCATCATGAGTCCTGGTTTGAGTAAAATGTAACAAATATAATAGGGTGAATGAAGACGAGAAATAAAAAGTGATGTTAATAATTTGGTTGGGGTCAAATGATCAGTGTAAAAGAACTGCAAACTTACTCTGTGGCAATAACTAAAACCACAGCCCTTTGAGTATATACGATGTGCCAAGTTCAACCATAGCCACTGAGGTTACCATGATGTCTCAGACACGGGCTCAAGGGCCCCTCTAGAAACCCACAGTGTAATATCTACTCACTAGACTCCTGAGAAACACATATTATAAAATAAGGGTATTTTACCCTGAGCCATTAACCAAGTCAGAATCTTCCAGAGGCATGGGGTTAGGGTGAAGGGGAGTGACAGGGGTGGAAGCCAGAGGTTGGGGTTAAGGATGAAGGGGAGTGATAGGGGTGGAAACCAAGAGGCGTGGGGTTAAGGGTAAAGGGGAGTGACAGGGGTGGAGAAGCTAGCTCAGTGTCATTGCTGGAGGAGGTGAATCCTTTTTTTCTGTTTTTAGCTTTTGAATCTGTTCACCTATTTCCCCTAGTTTCTAACTCTGGCAACCACCACCTGTTCTCTTTCTGTGAGTTCAGGTTCCCCCCTCTCCCCAATATATTAATGAGATCATACAGTGTTTGTCTTTTTATGTCTGAAGTACTTCACTTAACATAATGCCCTCAACATCCTTCCATGTTGTTGTAAGTGGTAAGATTTCCTCCTTTTTTGTGGTCAAATAACAACTAAGGTCCGTCTAGTCAAGGCTATGGCTTTTCCAGTGGTCATGTATGGATGTGAGAGTTGGACTGTGAAGAAAGCTGAGTGCCAAAGAATTGATGCTTTTGAACTGTGGTGTTGGAGAAGACTCTTGAGAGTCCCTTGGACTGCAAGGAGATTCAATCAGTACCTTCTGAAGGAGACCAGCCCTGGGATTTCTTCGGAAGGAATGATGCTAAAGCTGAAACTCCAGTACTTTGGCCACCTCATGCGAAGACCTGACCCATTGGAAAAGACTCCAATGCTGGGAGGGATTGGGGGCAGGAGGAGAAGGGGACGACAGAGGATGAGATGGCTGGTTGGTATCACCGACTCGATGGACAGTGAGTTTGAGTGAACTCCGGGAGTTGGTGATGGACAGGGATTGCATGTTGCAATTCATGGAGTTGCAAAGAGTCGGACATGACTGAGCTACTGAACTGAACTGAACATTCTATTGTACATTTACACCATATTATCCATAAATCCACTGGAAAGGTTGTTTCAATGTTTTGACTATGGTAGATAATGCTGTAATAATCATGAGGCTGCAGATAACTATTCCAGACAGTTGTTTCATTTCGTTTGCATACATACCCAGAAGAGGGATACCTGGATCATGTGGTAGTTTTATTTTGAGGAACTTCTGTACTGTTTTCTATAGTGGATGTACATCATCAACACTTGTTATCTCTTGCCTCGTTGATGATAGCCATGCTCATTGTGTTTTTGACTTGCCTTTCCCTGATAATTAGTGATACTAAGCACCTTCTCATGTACCTGTTGATCATTGGAAAATGTCTATTCAGGCCCTTGGCCTATTTTAAAAATTGGATTTTAATATTTTATGATTCATTACTATCACTATTGAATTGTATGTGTTCCTTATATATGTTGAATATTTATCCCTTATCAGATATGTGGTTTGCAAATATTTTCTCCCATTCTGTAGGTTATCTTTTCATTCTGCTGACTATTTCTCTTACTGTGCAAAGCTTTTTAATTTCATGGAATCCTACTGACTTATTTTTGCTTTTGTTATTTTGTACTTTAGAAATCACATCTAATAAAAATCATTGTGAAGACCAATGTCAAGAAGCTCTTTCTCCATGTTTTCTTCTAGGAGTTTTATAGTGTCATGTCTCATATTTAAGTCTTTAATCCATATGGAGTTAATTTTTGTGAGTAGAACAGGGTTTTTTGTAGAACAGGGGTCCAGTTTCATTTTTTCAATATGAATGTGCAATTTTCCCAGCACCATTAATTGAAGAAAATATCTTTTCTCCATTGGATAGTTTTAGTTTCCTTGTCAAATATTAGTTGAGCATGGGAGGAAGTGAATTTAAATTGGACTTTGGAGAAGGAAATAATCAGAGGTTTGGGAATTGATAGGATGTGTGAGTAAGAGAAGAGGTATGGTTAAGGAACAAAGCAAGCATGTTTGGATAAGTGCGATATTGGTAAATATTTAACAACCAGCGGGAAGGCACTGATTTATAGCAATAGAAAGTTTCTATTGTAAATGTTTCCATGATAGTCAATTTCAAGCTACCAATGTAAAGTCAATGCAAAATCTCTGACAAATGATCAATCAGCGTTTATGAGCCTATTGAGGCTGGACCCAGGGCACAACTGCTTGGTTTGAACATATTAAATTTGAGATGACTGTCAGACATCTCAGATGGAGGTTAGTCACATAGTCATTAGAATTACGGTCAGGGGTGGTCCTAAGATGGTGGAGGAATAGGATGGGGAGACCACTTTCTCCCCCACAAATTCATCAAAAGAACATTTGAATGCTGAGTAAATTCCATAAAACAACTTCTGAATGTTGGCAGAGGACATCAGGCACCCAGAAAAGCAGCCCATAGTCTTTGAAAGAAGGTAGGAAAAAATATAAAAGATAAAAAGAGAGACAAAAGAGGTAGGGATGGAGATTCGTCCCAGGAAGGGAGTCTTAAAAAAGAGAGCCGTTTCCAAACACCAGGAAACACTCTCACTGGCGAGTCTGTGGCAAGCCTTGGAACCCTAGAGGACAATATAACCAGGAGGAAAAATAAATAAATAATTAAAACCCACAGATTATGTGCCCAATGGTAACTCCCAGTGGAGAAGCAGCACAGACGCCCGCATCCGCCACTAGCAAGCAGGGGCTGGGCAGGGAGGCGCGGGCTGCATTGCTTAGAGTAAGGACCAAGCCTGAATGCCCCGAGGGCAATGTGAGGGAACTAACTTGAGATAGCAAACCAGATTGTGGGATAGCTACCACGTGAAAAGGCCTAACCTAAGACACTGTCAGGCCTGCTCACAGAACAAAGGACTGACTAGAGCTTTGCGAAAAGCCCTAACCTAAGACACCACACGGGTGCAGGAGGGCCAAGAGGAGCTACTCCACGTTCAAGGTGAGGAGGGGTGCCCGTGAGGACATACCCCCCATCCAAGGTAAGAGAAACCCAAGTAAGAAGGTAGGTGTTGCGAGAGGGCATCAGAGGGCAGACACACTGAAATCATAATCACAGAAAACTAGCCAATCTGATCACATGAGCCACAGCCTTGTCTAACTCAATGAAACTAAGCTATGCCATGTGGGGCCACCCAAGATGGGAGGGTCATGGTGGAGAGGTCTGACAGAATGTGGTCCACTGGAGAAGGGAATGGCAAACCACTTCAGTATTCTTGCCTTGAGAACCCCATGAACAGTATGAAAAGGCAAAATGATAGGATACTGAAGGAGGAACTCCCCAGGTCAGTAGGTGCCCAATATGCTGCTGGAGATAAGTGGAGATATAACTCCAGAAAGAATGAAGGGATGGAACCAAAGCAAAAACAATACCCAGTTGTGGGTGTGACTGGTGATAGAAGCAAGGTCCGATGCTGTAAACAGCAATATTGCATAGGAACCTGGAATGTCAGGTCCATGAATCAAGGCAAATTGGAAGTGGTCAAACAGGAGATGGCAAGAGTGAACGTTGACATTCTAGGGATCAGCGAACTAAAATGGACTGGAATGGGTGAATTTAACTCAGATGACCATCATATCTACTACTGTGGGCAGGAATCCCTCAGAAGAAATGGAGTAGCCATCATGGTCAACAAAAGAGTCTGAAATGCAGTACTTGGATGCAATCTCAAAAATGACAGAATGATCTCTGTTCGTTTCCAAGGCAAACCATTCAATATCATGGTAATCCAAGCCTATGCCCCAACAAGTAATGCTGAAGCTGAAGTTGAACGGTTCTATGAAGACCTACAAGACCTTTTAGAACTAACACCCAAAAAAGATGTCCTTTGCATTATAGGGGACTGGAATGCAAAAGTAGGAAGACAAGAAACACCTGGAGTAACAGGCAAATATGGCCTTGGAGTATGGAATGAAATAGGGCAAAGGCTAATAGAGTTTTGCAAAGAGAATGCACTGGTCATAGCAAACACTCTCTTCCAACAACACAGGACATCACCAGATGGTCAACACCGAAATCAGATTGATTATATTCTTTGCAACCAAAGATGGAGAAGCTCTATGCAGTCAGCAAAAACAAGACCAGGAGCTGACTGTGGCTCAGATCATGAACTCCTTATTGTCAAATTCAGACTTAAATTGAAGAAAGTAAGGAAAACCACTAGACCATTCAGGTATGACCTAAATCAAATCCCTTATGATTATACAGTGGAAGTGAGAAATAGATTCAAGGGACTATATCTGATAGACAGAGTGCTTGATGAACTATGGACGGAGGTTCGTGACATCATACAGGAGACAGGGATCAACACCATCCCCATGGAAAAGAAATGCAAAAAAGCAAAATGGCTCTCTGAAGAGGTCTTACAAATAGCTCTGAGAAGAAGAGACGTGAAAACCAAAGGAGAAAAGGAAAGATTTAAGCATCTAAATGCAGAGTTCCAAAGAATAGTAAGGAGAGATAAGAAAGCCTTCCTCAGCGATCAATGCAAAGAAATAGAGGAAAACAGAATAGGAAAGACTACAGATCTCAAGAAAATTAGAGATACCAAGGGAACATTTCATGTAAAGATGGGCTCGATAAAGGACAGAAATGGTATGGACCTAACAGCAGCAGCAGATATTAAGAAGAGGTGGCAAGAATACACAGAAGAACTGTACAAGAAAGATTTTCACAACCAAGATAATCACGATGGTGTGATCACTGACCTAGAGCCAGACATCCTGGAATGTGAAGTCAAATGTGCCTTAGAAAGCATCACTATGAACAAAGCTAGTGGAGGTGATGGAATTCCAGTTGAGCTCTTTCAAATCCTGAAAGATGATGCTGTGAAAGTGCTGCACTCAATATGCCAGCAAATGTGGAAAACTCAACAGTGGCCACAGGACTGGAAAAGGTCAGTTTTCATTCCAATCCCAAAGAAAGGCAATGCCAAAGAATACTCAAACTACCACACAATTGCACTCATCTGACATGCTAGTAAAGTAATACTCAAAATTCTCCAAGCCAGGCTTCAGCAGTATGTGAACCGTGAACTTCCAGATGTTCAAGCTGGTTTTAGAAAAGGCAGAGGAACCAGAGATCAAATTGCCAACATCCTCTGGATCATCAAAAAAGCAAGAAAGTTCCAGAAAAACATCTATTTCTGCTTTATTGACTATGCCAAAACCTTTGACTGTGTGGATCACAATAAACTGTGGAAAATTCTTCAAGAGATGGGAATACCAGACCACCTGACCTGCCTCTTGAGAAACCTATATGCGGGTCAGGAAGCAACAGTTAGAAGTGGACATGGAACAACAGACTGGTTCCTAATAGGAAAAGGAGTACGTCAAGGCTGTATATTGTCACCCTGCTTATTTAACTTCTATGCAGAGTACATCATGAGAAACGCTGGGCTGGAAGAAGCACAAGCTGGAATCAACATTGCCGGGAGAAACATCAATAACCTCAGATATGCAGATGACACCACCCTTATGGCAGAATGTGAAGAGAAACTAAAAAGCCTCTTGATGAAGGTGAAAGAGGAGAGTGAAAAGATTGGCTTAAAGCTCAACATTCAGAAAACAAAGATCATGGCATCTGGTCCCATCACTTCATGGGAAATAGATGGGGAAACAGTGTCAGACTTTATTTTTGGGGGCTCCAAAATCACTACAGATGGTGATAGCAGCCATGAAATTAAAAAACGCTTACTCCTTGGAAGGAAAGTTATGACCAACCTAGATGGCATATTCAAAAGCAGAGATATTACCTTGCCAACAAAGGTTCATCTAGTCAAGGCTATGGTTTTTCCAGTAGTCATGTATGGATGTGAGAGTTGGACTGTGAAGAAAGCTGAGCACCGAAGAATTGATGCTTTTGAACTGTGGTGTTGGAGAAGACTCTTGAGAGTCCCTTGGACTGCAAGGAGATCCAACCAGTCCATCCTAAAGGAGATCAATCCTAGGTGTTCATTGGAAGGACTGATGCTAAAGCTGAAACTCCAATACTTTGGCTACCTCATGTGAAGAGTTGAATCATTGGAAAAGACCCTGATTCTGGGAGGGATTGGGGGCCGGAGGAGAAGGGGACGACAGAGGATGAGATGGCTGGATGGCATCACCTTCTCGATGGACATGAGTTTGGGTGAACTCCGGGAGTTGGTGATGGACAGGGAGGCCTGGCGTGCTGCGATTCATGGACACGACTGAGTGACTGAACTGAACTGAACTGAAGACACCACCAGGCCTGCTCACAGAACAAAGGACTGACTAGAGCGAGCTGGCTGCAGACAGGCCCTTTCCCCACCGGAGACAGTCAGGTGAGGGCAGCCAGAGCCAGAAGCGGGCAATCGCGGCCCCAGAGAGGCATCATCTACCAAACTGCAAGCAAGCTTTGTTGTTATCCAAGACTTCTTGGGATTCTGGATGGTCAACATCCGCCTGAGAAGGTGCGCCGGTTGTACACCCAGAAAACCTAGCGGCAGGGACGGGGCAGGAGATAAGTTGCAGCAACTGTGCTCGCCAAACACCTGGTCACCTGAGCTGCTCAGACCTGGGAAGGGCACAAACACAGGCCCAACCAAGTCTGCGCCTTTGTGGAGTACCCGAGTACCTGAACCTGAGCGGCTTAGACCTGGGAAGTGCATACAACCCAGGGCCGGCCTCAGACAGTTCCTGGCAGAGCAACCTAGAGCCTAAGCAGTGTAGACAGGGAAAGCACACACACCGTGAGCGGGGGCAAACCCAGTGTGGCTGAGACACTGCGAGCACATGCCAGTGTTATTTGTTTGCAGTGTTCCTCCCTCCCCACAGCACGAATGAACAAGTGAGCCTAAAAAAGTGTCCACCACCGGCCCCTTGGGTCAGAGCAGAAATTAGACACTGAAGAGACCAGCAAACAGAAGAAGCTAAAACAAACAGGGAACTGCCTTGGAAGTGACAGGTGCAATAGATTAAATCCCTGTAGTTAGCACCGACTACATAGGAATGGGCCTATAGATCTTGAGAAGTATAAGCTGGATCAAGGAACTATCTGAAAATGAACTGACCCCACACTGCCCACAACAACACCAGAGAAAGTCCAAGATATATTTTTACTATTATTCTTTAAATTAAAAAAAAAAGAATTGTTAGTTGTAAGTCCTCTATTAATCCTTTAATTTTCATTTTTATCACCTACTATTACTTTGCAAAAAAAAAAAGACCCTATTTTTTAAAGCAAACTTCATATATATATATTTTATAATTTTTGTGACTTTGTTTTTTTTTTCTTTAATATTGTATTTTTGAGAATCAAACCTCTACTCTAGATTTTTAATCTTTCTTTTTGGTATTTGTTATCAATTTTGTATCTTTAAGAACCCAATCTTCAGTGCCCATTTTTATTTGGGAGTGAGATCACTGGCTTGACTGCTCTCTCCCCCTTTGGATTCTCCTTTTTCTCATCCAGGTTGCCTCTATCTCCTCCCTCCCCCTTCTCGTCTCTACCCAACTCTGTCAATCTCTTTGTGTGTTCTGGACTGTGGAGAACACTTAGGGAACTGATTACTGACTGGATCTCTCTCCCTTTGGTTCCCCTCTTTTATCCTTCTGGCCACCTCGGTCTCCTTCCTTCCTCTTCTCTTCTCTGTGTAACTCCGTGAACATCTCTGAGTGGTCCAGACTGTGGAGAACACATAACGAAGTGATTGCTGACTAGCTTGCTCTCTCCTCTTTTGATTCCCCCTCTTCTCCTCCTGGTCACCTCTATCTCCCTCCTCCCTCTTCTCTTCTCCATGTAACTCTGTGAATCTCTCTGGGTGTCCCTCACTGTGGAGAAACTTTTCATCTTTAACCTAGATGTTTTATCATTGATACTGTATAGATGGAGAAGTCTTGAGGCTACTGTAAGAATAAGACTGAAAACCAGAGGCAGGAGGCTTAAGTCCAAATCCTGAGAACACTAGGGAACTCCTGACTCCAGGGAACATTAATTTACAAGAGCTTATCCAAAAGCCTCCACACCTACACTGAAACCAAGCTCTACCCAAGGGCCAACAAGCTCCAGAGCAAGACATACCATGCAAATTCTCCAGCAACGCAGGAACATAGCCCTGAGCTTCAATATACAGGCTCCCCAAAGTCACTCCAAACCCACTGACATCTCATAACTCATTACTGGACACTTCATTGCACTCCAGAGAGAAGAAATCCAGCTCCACCCACCAGAATACCGATACAAACTTCCCTAACCAGGAAACATTGACAAGCCACCTGTCGAATCCCACCCACAGCGAGGAAACTCCACAATAAAAAGAACTCCACGAACTGCCAGAATACGGAAAGGGCACCCCAAACACAGCAATATAAACAAGATGAAGAGGCAGAGAAATACCCAGCAAGTAAAGGAACACGATAAATGCCCACCAAACCAAACAAAAGAGGAAGAGATAGGGAATCTACCTGACAAAGAATTCCGAATAATGATAGTAAAAATGATCCAAACTCTTGAAAAAAAAAAAAACGGAGTTACAGATAAATAGCCTGGAGACAAGGATTGAGAATATGAAAGGTTTAACATGGTCCTAGAAGAAATAAAAAAGAGTCATATATAATGAATAATGCAATAAATGAGATAAAAAACACTCTGGAGGGAAACAACAGTAGAATAACAGAGGCAGAAGATAGGATAAGTGAGGTGGAAGATAGAATGGTAGAAATAAATGAAACACAGGAAAAAAGAAAAACGAATTAAGAGAAATGAGGTCAATCTCAGAGACCTCTGGGACAATGTTAAACGCCCCAACATTCGAATCATAGGAGTCCCAGAAGAAGAAGACAAAAAGAAAGACCATGAGAAAATACTTGAGGAGATAATAGGTGAAACTTCCCTAAAATGGGGAAGGAAATAATCACCCAACTGCAAGAAACCCAGAAAGTCCCAAACAGGATAAACCCAAGGTGAAAAACCCCAGTTTTCAGTTCAGTTCAGTCGCTCACTCGTGTCTGACGCTTTGCGACCCCATGAATCACAGCACGCCAGGCCTCCATGTCCATCACCAACTCCTGGAGTTCACCCAAACTCAAGTCCATTGAGTCGGTGATGCCATCCAGCCGTCTCATCCTCTGTCGTCCCCTTCTCCTCTTGCCCCAATCCCTCCCAGCATCAGAGTCTTTTCCAATGAGTCAACTCTTCACATGAGGTAGCCAAAGTATTGGAGTTTCAGCTTGAACATCATTCCTTCCAAAGAACACCCAGGATTGATATACTTTAGAATGGACTGGTTGGATCTCCTTGCAGTCCAAGGGACTCTCAAGAGTCTTCTCCAACACCACAGTTCAAAAGCATCAATTCTTCGGTGCTCAGCTTTCTTCACAGTCCAACTCTCACATCCATACATGACTACTGGAAAAACCATAGACTTGACTAGACAGACCTTTGCTGGCAAAGTAATGCCTCTGCTTTTGAATATGCCATCTAGGTTGGTCATAACTTTCCTTCCAAGGAATAAGCGTTTTTTAATTTCATGGCTGCTATCACCATCTGCAGTGATTTTGGAGCCCCCAAAATAAAGTCTGACACTGTTTCCCCATCTATTTCCCATGAAGTGATGGGACCAGATGCCATGATCTTCGTTTTCTGAATGTTGAGCTTTAAGCCAACTTTTTCGCTCTCCTCTTTTACTTTCATCAAGAGGCTTTTTAGTTTCTCTTCACATTCTGCCATAAGGGTGGTGTCATCTGCATATCTGAGGTTATTGATGTTTCTCCCAGCAATGTTGATTCCAGCTTGTGTTTTCTCCAGCCCAGCGTTTCTCATGATGTACTCTGCATAGAAGTTAAATAAGCAGGGTGACAATATACAGCCTTGACGTACTCCTTTTCCTATTAGGAACCAGTCTGTTGTTCCATGTCCACTTCTAACTGTTGCTTCCTGACCCGCATATAGGTTTCTCAAGAGGCAGGTCAGGTGGTCTGGTATTCCCATCTCTTGAAGAATTTTCCACAGTTTATTGTGATCCACACAGTCAAAGGTTTTGGCATAGTTAATACAGCAGAAATAGATGTTTTTAGGGAACTTGCTTGCTTTTTCGATGATCCAGAGGATGTTGGCAATTTGATCTCTGGTTCCTCTGCCTTTTCTAAAACCAGCTTGAACGTCTGGAAGTTCACGGTTCACATACTGCTGAAGCCTGGCTTGGAGAATTTTGAGTATTACTTTACTAGCATGTCAGATGAGTGCAATTGTGTGGTAGTTTGAGTATTCTTTGGCATTGCCTTTCTTTGGGATTGGAATGAAAACTGACCTTTTCCAGTCCTGTGGCCACTGTTGAGTTTTCCACATTTGCTGGCATATTGAGTGCAGCACTTTCACAGCATCATCTTTCAGGATTTGAAAGAGCTCAACTGGAATTCCATCACCTCCACTAGCTTTGTTCATAGTGATGCTTTCTAAGGCACATTTGACTTCACATTCCAGGATGTCTGGCTCTAGGTCAGTGATCACACCATCGTGATTATCTTGGTTGTGAAAATCTTTCTTGTACAGTTCTTCTGTGTATTCTTGCCACCTCTTCTTAATATCTGCTGCTGCTGTTAGGTCCATACCATTTCTGTCCTTTATCGAGCCCATCTTTGCATGAAATGTTCCTTCCCTTGGTGTCTCTAATTTTCTTGAAGAGATCTCTAGTCTTTCCCATTCTGTTATTTTCCTCTATTTCTTTGCATTGATTGCTGAGGAAGGCTTTCTTATCTCTTCTTGCTATTCTTTGGAACTCTGCATTTAGATGCTTAAATCTTTCCTTTTCTCCTTTGGTTTTCACGTCTCTTCTCAGAGCTATTTGTAAGACCTCTTCAGACAGCCATTTTGCTTTTTTGCATTTCTTTTCCATGGGGATGGTGTTGATCCCTGTCTCCTATACAATGTCATGAACCTCCATCCATAGTTCATCAGGTACTCTATCTATCAGATCTAGTCCCTTAAATCTATTTCTCACTTCTACTGTATAATCATAAGTGATTTGATTTAGGTCATACCTGAATGGCCTAGTGGTTTTCCCTACTTTCGTCAATTTAAGTCTGAATTTGGCAATAAGGAGTTCATGATCTGAGCCACAGTCCATACACAAAAATAAACTCAAAATTGATTAAAGATCTAAACATAAGACCAGAAATGATAAAACTCGTAGAGGAGAACATAGGCAAAACACTCTCCGACATAAATCACAGCAGGATCCTCTATGACCCACCTCCCAGAATATTGGAAACAAAAATAAATAAATGGGACCTAATTAAAATTAAAACCTTCTGCAAAACAAAGTAAACTATAAGCAAGGTGAAAAGACAGCCTTCATAATGGGAGAAAATAATAGCCAACTAAGCAATGGACAAAGAATTAATCTCAAAAATATAAAAGCAACTCCTGCAGCTCAATTACAGAAAAATAAACACCCAATCAAAAAATGGGCCAAAGAACTAAACAGACATTTCTCCAAAGAAGACATACAGATGGCTAACACACACATGAAAAGATGCTCAACATCACTCATTATCAGAGAAATGAAAATCAAAACCACAATGAGGTACCATTTCACGCCAGTCAGAATGGCTGCAATCCAAAAGTCCACAAGCAATAAATGCTGGAGAGGGTGTGGAGAAAAGGGAATCGTCTTACACTGTTGGTGGGAATGCAAACTAGTACAGCCACGATGGAGAATAGTGTGGAGATTCCTTCAAAAACTGGAAATAGAACTGCATTATGACCCAGCAACCCCACTGCTGGGCATACACACTGAGGAAACCAGAATTGAAAGAGACACATGTACCCCAATGTTCATCGCAGCACTGTTTATAATAGCCAGGACATGGAAGCAACCTAGATGTCCATCAGCAGACAAATGGATAAGAAAGCTGTGGTACATATACACAATGGAGTATTACTCAGCCATTAAAAAGAATACATTTGAATCAGTTCTAATGAGGTGGATGAAACTGGAGCCTATTATACAGAGTGAACTAAGCCAGAAAGAAAAACACCAATATAGTATACTAATGCATATAGATATGGAATTTAGAAATATGGTAACAATAACCCTGTATGCAAGACAGCAAAAGAGATACAGATGTATAGAACAGTCTTTTGGACTCTGTGGGAGAGGGTGAGGGTGGGATGATTTGGGAGAATGGCATTGAAACATGTATATTATCATATGTGAAACGAATCGCCAGTCCAGGTTTGATGCATGATACAGGATGCTCAGGGCTGGTGCACTGGGATGACCCAGAGGGATGATATGGGGAGGGAGGCAGGAGGGGGGTTCATGACGGGGAACACGTGTACACCTGTGGCGGATTCATGTCAATGTATGGCAAAACCAATACATTATTGTAAAGTAATTAGTCTCCAATTAAAATAAACAAATTTATAATAAAAAAAAAAAAAGAATACTGGAGTGGGTTGCCATTTCCTTCTCCAGGGGATCTTCCCAACCCAAGAATCGAACCTGGATCTCCTACATTGGCAGGCAGATTCTTTACCAGTGAGCCACCAGGATATCAAATTATCACACTGTGTACTTTAAATATATTACAATTTTATTTGGCAATCACACTTCAATAAATCTTAAAAAAACTCAAAAAAAAAAAAAGACTTACTGGTCAGTTGTTCCAATGAGAAGCTGAGCCAAAGCAGGGTCTTCGAAGCCCCAATGTTTTGCTGTATCTAGGGGAGAGTAGCTTCATGCCCCTCTTCAACTAAAGTAGCTCAGCTGAAAATCTGCTTTATGCTTTAAAGGTACCACTTCACTAGTTTAGAGGCACCAAATAAAAATATTTCAGGAAATATTCAAATTAAAAGATAACTTCAGAAAAGCACGATGTCCAATACATCCTTAGAATTACTTTTCCAAACAGCCTAAGGCAAACTTCTAGGTTCTTCAGGGCGATTATAGAATTTCTCATAATCACTTACCGCCACCTGCTGGTTAAAGAGAAGCACTGCTGCTGCTGCTAAGTTACTTCAGTCGTGTCCGACTCTGTGTGACCCCGTAGACGGCAGCCCACCAGGCTCCCCAGTCTCTGGGATTCTCCAGGCAAGAACACTGGAGTGGGCTGACATTTCCTTCTCCAATGCATGAAAGTGAAAAGTGAAAGTGAAGTCGCTCAGTCGTGTCCGACTCTGCGACCGCATGGACTGCAGCCTACCAGGCTCCTCCGTCCATGGGATTTTCCAGGCAAGAGTACTGGAGTGGGGTGCCATCGCCTTCTCCGAAGAGAAGCACTGCTGATGGGCAAATTGTATAGTAAGAACCAAATAAACTCTATGTAGCTATCGTTTCTGGAGAAGGCAATGGCACCCTACTCCAGTACTCTTGCTTGGAAAATCCCACGGACGGAGGAGCCTGGTAGGCTGCAGTCCATGGGATCGCTAAGAGTCAGACACATTTGAGCGACTTCACTTTCACGTTTCACTCTCATGCATTGGAGAAGGAATGGCAACCCACTCCAGTGTTCTTGCCTGGAGAATCCCAGGGACGGCGGAGCCTTGTGGGCTGCTGTCTATGGGGTCGCACAGAGTCGGACACGACTGAAGTGACTTAGCAGCAGCAGCAGCTATCGTTTCTGGGCTGTTTGTCCTGTGTTTATCACTGTTGTTGTTAAAGCAAACACCAGTAGAAAAAAATAGTAGAAACCGTTCAGAGAAATATGCCAATGGAATCGGCAGCCACCCCTAGCCGTTTAGAGAGCTTCCACTTGCCTGGGGAAGGTCTCCACTGATTGATCAAGACTTCAGTGACTCTTGTGATACTGGAGAAGGCACATCTTTAGGATACTCTTGCGAACAGCTCCTTTCAGTGTTCAGTGCTCTTACAGATACTCAAAATGCCAGGCAATGCTCCCCAAGGAATTCCCATGGCATCTGTATACCTAGTTCATGTGCATTCTATGACCCTAATATTTCCTAAAGTGAAGAGATCCTATGATGATATTTCACTCTATTTGACTAAGAGATCTAATAATATTTTAAAGGTTTTGATTTTCCACTTCATCCTATCAATAAAATGAGAGTCACCTCATTTTTTTTTTTTTTTGGCAAAGTGATTACAGCTTGTCAATTCTACATAAACACAATGGCAAGGGCCAACTGTAGTTGGTGGTTTTTTTTTTTTTTTCTTACTTTAATTCATAAGGATGAAGACTTTGTGATAAGAAGAAAAACAATAACCGAGAGAATTTACAAAAGATATTTTTAAAGCAATTGGTCAAGTAATTGTTAATGTGATCACTACTTTTCATATAGTCACTAAATGACTTTTCATATACTCACTATATTAAAACACACAAGAGTGTGTTTTCTTTGTACTGAAGGGGTTCAGAATGACTCTCCTCACAATGAATCCCTCCACTCTGGTGGGTAGATTATTTTGTACTAAAAGCGATGGAGACTCTGTGGATTCAAGAGAAATTTTGCCCCTTCTGTAGGTTAGAAGAATTTAAATTAGGAGTCTTTCTCAGAATTAGAATTATTGCCAGGGATCAATTTTATTTAAGTGGCCCATCTATGTGGCAGGGCAAACATCCAATTACCCAACATCTGCTCTTCTTATTGTCCTGTAATGACCTTCCTGTCCTTGGAAGGCCCTGACCCTAACTCGGAATGGCATACAGATTTCATTTCACCTTTCTGTCTTTGAATTGCTCATGTTCGAGGAGCCCCCATAAGTTCAAAATTAAATTTTGCTTTTCTCCTATTTTAGGACTTCCCTGGTGGCTCAGATGCTGAAACATCTGCCTACAATGTGGGAGACCTGGGTTTAATCCCTGGGTCGGGAAGATCCCCTGGAGAAGAAAATGGCAACCCACTCCAGTACTCTTGCCTGGAAGATTCCATGGACGGAGGAACCTGGTAGGCTATAGTCCATGGGGTCAACAAAGAGTCGGACACAACTGAGCTACTTCACTTTCCACTTTTTCTCCTGTTTATCTGTTTAAGTTTCATGTCAATTTGACTATTAGATGAGCTGAAAGAAACTTTGAAGAGTAGAGGAAAATTCTTCATAACAGTATTGTTTATTATTTTTCTAATTGTTTTATATAAACCTACTGTTTTTACACACACAAAAAATGGATCCTCATCATAAACATAGCAACTAAGGTTCAGATTTAATTTGACTGAGAAAAATTAAACAAAATGGCATTTCTACCAACCAATATTTGTCAAAAAACCTACAGTTAGCATTATTTTTAAGGATGAAAAAATAATGTTTCCTTGTTAGAATTGGGAACAAGGTAAGGATACCCATTCACCATTGCTATTCAACATAATACTGTAAGTTCTAGTCAGAGAAATAAAGCAAAAAAGGAAATTAAAAGGAATATAGGTTGGAAAGGAAGAAATATTACTGTTCTCATTTATAGATGGTATGATTATCTACATAAAAAATTCTAAGAAATCTATTTGAAAAAGTCCTAGAACTAGTAAAAGAGTTCAGAAAAATTGCATGATACAAGATCAGTATACAAAAACGAATTGTATTTCTATACATTAGCAATGAACATTTGTAGATCAAAATCTTAAATACAATACTATTTACAGATGGCAGGAAAAAAATCTGAGTGTAAATCTAATAAGTTAGTGGTAGACGCTCAGTCGTGCCCGACTCTTTGCGAGCCCATGGACTGCAGCCTACCAGGCTCCTCTGTTCATGAGATTTTCCAGGCAGGGATACTGAAGTGGGTTTCCATTCCCTTCTCCAGGGGATCTTCCCAACCCAGGGATCAAACTGAGGTCTTCTGCACTGCAGGCAGATTCTTTATCAAATGAGCTACAAGGGACATGATGAAAATGAATATATAATTAAAAAAAAAAACAAAAAAACAAAAAACAGAAGATGTAAATAAATGAAGAGGCATATTGTGGTCATGGATTGGAAAATATGTCAATTCTCTCCAGACTGATGTGTGTGTGTGTGTGTGTGTGTGTGTTCAGTTGCCTCCTACTCTTTGTAACCCCATGGACTGTAACCCACCAGGCTCCTCTGTCTATAGAATTTTCCAGCCAAGAATATTCGAGCAGGTGGCCGTCTCCTACTCCAGAGGATCGTCCTGACCCAGGAATCGAACCTGCATCTCTTATGTCTCCTGCATTGGCAGACAGGTTCTTTAACACTAGTGCTACCATACGTTCATTGCAATTTCTGTAAAAGTTCCAGAAGATATTTTATTGGTAAGGTCAAGGTTATTTTAAAATGATTTGGAAAAGTGAAGTAATTAGGGTAGTTAAAACAATTTTGAAGAAAAAATATAATCACATGGGAGGACTCACCCTACCGATTTTAAGTCTTACTGTTTAGGTTCAGTAAACAGACTGTGCTGTGTTGATGCAGAGAGAGAAACCTAGATCAATGGAAGAGAACAGAGAACCCAGAAACAGAGCCATAAAGATCCACCAGATTGGCTTTTGACAAAGGTATGAAGGGGATGCAACGGAAGAAGGATACACTTTTCAACATATAATGCTGGAGCAACTGAATACTTGTAGGCAAAAGTATTAACCCTAACCTCAACTCACATTATGACCAACCTAGATAGCGTATTCAAAAGCAGAGACATTACTTTGCCAACAAAGGTCCATCTAGTCAAGGCTATGGTTTTTCCTGTGGTCATGTATGGATGTGCGAGTTGGACTGTGAAGAAGGCTGAGCGCCGAAGAATTGATGCTTTTGAACTGTGGTGTTGGAGAAGACTCTTGAGGGTCCCTTGGACTGCAAGGAGATCTAACCAGTCCATCCTAAAGGAGATCAGTCCTGGGTGTACATTGGAAGGACTGATGCGAAAGCTGAAACTCCAGTACTTTGGCCACCTCATGCGAAGAGTTGACTCATTGGAAAAGACTCTGATGCTGGAAGGATTGGGGGCAAGAGGAGAAGGGGATGACAGAGGATGAGATGGCTGGATGGCATCACTGACTCGATGGACATGAGTCTGAGTGAACTCCAGGAGTTGGTGATGGACAGGGAGGCCTGGCGTGCTGCAATTCATGGGGTCACAAAGAGTCGGACACAACTGAGCAACTGATCTGATCTGATCTGAAACTCACATCTTGTACAAAAATTAATTCAAAGTTTTGGATCATAGATTTATATGTAAAACATGAAATGGTAATGCTTTTTCAAAGAAATCACAGGAGAAAATCTTCAAGACCTAAATGTTTAGTGAAGGGGTCTTAGACTTGACATCAAAAGCATGATTCATTTTTTTAAAAAGTAGGATAAATCAGACTTCATTGACACTAAAAGCATTTTAATTTTGCTAAGTAAATGCATCAAAATTTCTTAACAAATCCCTGTTAAGAAGTGGAAAAGACAATCTACAGACGGAGAGAAAATATTTCCAAGCCTACATATCTGATGAAGAATTCATATCCAGAATGTTAAAGGAATTCTCAAAATAGTAAAAAAAAAAAAAATAAATAAACCATTCAATCAAAAAATAAACAAAAGACATGAAGGATATTTCACTAGAGGACTTACAGGTGGCAAATAAAGACATTAAAACATATTAAATATATTAGCAAATAAGGAAATGTAAATTAAGATCACTATGAGATATTGCACATCTGTTAAAACAGGACAAATGAAATATTAATACCCAGTTTGTTGGCAAGGATGAAGGAAAACTGGATCTTTCATACATCACAGGTGGCTATGTAAAATGGTATGGCCACCCTGGAAAATAGTTTGGCAATTTCTCAAAACAAACAAAAAGCCTCTAAACATACACTTACAATATAACCCAATAATTGTCTTCCTGGAAATTTATCCCAGAAAAATCAAAACTTATGTCTAAACAAAAACCGATGCATGATTCTTCATAGCAGTTTTACATGTACTAACTAAAAATTGGAATAACCAAATGTCCTACAAACAAAGCTAGTGGAGGTGATGGAATTCCAGTTAAGCTATTTCAAATCCTGAAAGATGATGCTGTGAAAGTGCTGCACTCAATATGCCAGCACATTTGGAAAACTCAGCAGTGGCCACAGGACTGGAAAAGGTCAGTTTTCATTCCAATCCCAAAGAAAGGCAATGCCAAAGAATGCTCAAACTACCGCACAATTGCACTTATCTCACATGCTAGTAAAGTGATGCTTAAAATTCTCCAAGACATGCTTCAGCTATATGTGAACCGTGAACTTCCAGATGTTCAAGCTGGTTTTAGAAAAGGCAGAGGAACCAGAGATCAAATTGCCAACATCCTCTGGATCATCAAAAAAGCAAGAGAGTTCCAGAAAAACATCTATGTCTGCTTTATTGACTATGCCAAAACCTTTGACTGTGTGGATCACAATAAACTGTGGAAAATTCTGAAAGAGATGGGAATACCAGACCACCTGATCTGCCTCTTGAGAAATTTGTATGCAGGTCAGGAAGCAACAGTTAGAACTGGACATGGAACAACAGACTGGTTCCAAATAGGAAAAGGAGTACGTCAAGGCTGTATATTGTCACCCTGCTTATTTAACTTCTATGCAGAGTACATCATGAGAAACGCTGGACTGGAAGAAGCACAAGCTGGAATCAAGATTGCTGGGAGAAATATCAATAACCTCAGATATGCAGATGACACCACCCTTATGGCAGAAAGTGAAGAGGAACTAAAAAGCCTCTTGATGAAGGTGAAAGTGGAGAGTGAAAAAGTTGGCCTAAAGCTCAACATTCAGAAAATGAAGATCATGGCATCCGGTCCCATCACTTCATGGGAAATAGATGGGGAAACAGTGGAAACAGTGTCAGACTTTATTTTTCTGGAGCTCCAAAATCACTACAGATGGTGACTGCAGCCATGAAATTAAAAGACGCTTACTCCTTGGAAGGAAAGTTATGACCAACCTAGATAGCATATTCAAAAGCAGAGACATTACTTTGCCAACAAAGGTCCGTCTAGTCAAGGCTATGGTTTTTCCTGTGGTCATACATGGATGTGAGAGTTGGACTGTGAAGAAAGCTGAGCACCGAAGAATTGATGCTTTTGAACTGTGGTGTTGGAGAAGACTCTTGAGAGTCCCTTGGACTGCAAGGAGATCCAACCAGTCCATTCTGAAGGAGATCAGCCCTGGGATTTCTTTGGAAGGAATGATGCTAAAGCTGAAACTCCAGTACTTTGGCCACCTCATGTGAAGAGTTGACTCATTGGAAAAGACTCTGATGCTGGGAGGGATTGGGGGCAGGAAGAGAAGGGGACGACAGAGGATGAGATGGCTGGATGGCATCACTGACTCAATGGACATGAGTCTGAGTGAACTCCAGGAGTTGGTGATGGACAGGGAGGCCTGGCGTGCTGCGATTCATGGGGTCGCAAAGAGTCAGACACAGCTGAGCAACTGATCTGATCTGATCTGAAATGTCCTATAATAGATGAGTAAGTAGACTCTTGAACATCATAATAAGAACACCAGTTATCAATTAAAAAGGAGAAACTAGTGATTTATGCAACAACTTGAACAACTTGGATGGACCCCAAGGATATTGTACTGCGTGGGGAAAAAAGGTAACATCAAAAAATTACATACTATATGAATTCATTTATAACATTCTTGAAATGACAAAATACCTTAGTATATTTCCTTCATTTTATTTCCATGATTTACATGTCTGTGTCTTGCTATTAGACATTATGTAGGGGACAATGCCATCTTTTACAGATTAACAATGTCAGGTGTTAGGGATGCTGGAGGAGGTGGGGGTGACTCTCTGAGAATATACTGCGCTGGGAGGTCTGTGGTGATGGAATACTTCCCTATCTTGATTGCCGTGAAGTGAAGTCGCTCAGTCGTGTCCAACTCTTTCCGACCCCATGGACTGTAGCCTACCAGGCCCCTCCATCCACGGGATTTTCCAGGCAAGAGTACTGGAGTGGGTTGCCATTTCCTTCTCCAGTGGTGCTTACCAAATCTAAACATATGATAAACTGACACAGAACTATGCACACACTTTATATCATTATCAACTTCCTGTTTTGGAGCCACAGTCACTGGGAAAACTGGGTGACAGAGGCAGGGGACTAACTATACTACTTATGCAACTTCCTGTTACTCTGTAATTATTTCTAAGTAAAAAACTGTTCTTAAAAAATTTCAACTAGAGAAAAAATGGAGAATATATTAAAATATATAACTAATGTATCTGTACGATCATATCACTTCGTCTTAGAGAATTCTAAGGATAGGAATCCAATTTACTAATTGCACTTTTGCTGAACCTCTTTACTGCCTCCTTTATGTCCTCATTCTTATTCGCTAGTACACAGACCACGTCCATCACATTGATAACACTTTACTGATGCAAACTCAACTGCTTTTTGATGTAAACTTTAACTGCTCTTTAGTGCTGGAATCTAACAAGTGCAGCGGCTGCAGTTTTCTAGGCTCAATGAACATTAAATTTCATTTAATAATTTACACGTCTATGTTAATCTGCTTCTGCTGCTGCTAAGTCGCTTCAGTCGTGTCTTCTCCATATGTTACTCTATTAGATGCCAAACTTAGATCCACACCAATGTCATCTTTGAAAACTGTTTAGCACAGCTCCTGGCACCTGCTAGGGTTAACTGAAAGTTGGAGGATGAGTGAGCCATACCCAAATGAACTGTGCATTCATTTTAAGAAATGGAAAAATGATAAGTGAATAATTATAGATAATGGCTCTGGGAGTTTAGTGTCTCTATAGAAAATATTTTGGTAAATAAAAGCACTTAATCTTACATGGGGAGAAGGCAATGGCACCCCACTCCAGTACTCTTGCCTGGAAAATCCCATGGACGGAGGAGCCTGGTAGGCTGCAGTCCATGGGGTCGCTAAGAGTCGGACACGACTGAGCAACTTCACTTTCACTTTCCACTTTCATTCATTGGAGAAAGAAATGGCAACCCACTCCAGTGTTCTTGCCTGGAGAATCCTAGGGACGGGGGAGCCTGGTGGGCTGCCATCTATGGGGTCACACAGAGTCAGACACGACTGAAGCGACTTGGCAGCAGCAGCAATCTTACATGGAACTTTCCTGGTGGCTCAGCAGTAAAGAATCCGCCTGCAATTCAGGAGAAATAAGTTCAATCCCTGGGTGAGGAAGATTCCCTGGAAGAGGGAATGGCAATCTACTCCAGTATTCTTGCTAGGAAATCTCATGAACAGAGTAGCCTGGTGGGCTACAGTCCATGGGGTCACAAAAGAGTCAGACAGGCTTGAGCAACTGATCAACAAATCTTACATGGAACGTGTTTATTCCATGATCAGTTCATTCCATGTCCAGCTTATTCCATGACACGACTTTGCCAGAAAAGGTCCATCTAGTCAAAGCTATGGTTTTTCCAGTAGTCATGTATGGATGTGAGAACTGGACTATAAAGCAAGCTGAGAGCCAAAGAATGGATGCTTGTGAACTGTGGTGTTGGTGAAGGCTCCTGAGAGTCTTTTGGACTGCAAGGAGATCCAACCAGTCAATCCTAAAGGAATCAGTCCTGACTATTCATTGGAAGGACTGATGCTGAAGCTGAAACTCCAATATGTTGGCCACCTGATGCAAAGAACTGACTCATTTGAAAAGACCCTGATGCCGGGAAAGATTGAAGACAGAAGGGAGGAGAAGGGGACGACAGAGGATGAGATGTTTGGATGACACCATCTGCTCAATGGACATGAGTTTGAGCAAACTCTGGAAGATGGTGAAAGACAGGGAAACCTGGCGTGCTGCAGACCACGGGGTAGCAGAGTCGGACACGACGGAGTGACTGAACTGAACCGAACAGTTCTAATATGGCCAGCAGGGGGCGAACTCCTCTTTAGTGTTGGAATCTGAAGTGCAGCGGCTGCAGTTTTCTAGATTCAATTTTATACTATCCAGGAGAAGGCAATGGCACCCCACTCCAGTACTCTTACCTGGAAAATCCCATGGATGGAGGAGCCTGGTAGGCTGCAGTCCATGCGGTCGCAAAGAGTCGGACACGACTGAGCGACTTCACTTTCACCTTTCACTTTCATGCATTGGAGAAGGAAATGGCAATCCACTCCAGTGTTCTTGCCTGGAGAATCCCGGGGACTGGGGAGCCTGGTGGGCTGCCGTCTCTGGAGTCGCACAGAGTCAGACACGACTGAAGCGACTTAGCAGCAGCAGGTTTGTCATAGCTTTCCTTCCAAGGAGCAAGCGTCTTTTAATTTCTTGGCTGCAGTTACCATCTGCAGTGATTTCGAAGCCCAAGAATATAACATCTGTCACTGCTTCCACTTTCCCCTCTTCTATTTGCCATTAAGTGATGGGACTGGACGCCAGGATCTTAGTTTTTTGAATGTTGAGTTTTAAGTCAGCTTTCTCACTTTCATCTTTCACCGTCATCAAGAGACTCTTTAGTTCTTCTTCACTTCTTGTCATTAGAGTGGTATATCATCTGCATATCTGAGGTTATTGATATTTCTCCCAGCAGTCTTTATTCCAGCTTGTGAGTCATTCAGCCTGGCATTTCTCATGAAGTACTCTGTATATGTGCTTCCCTGATAATTCAGTTGGTAAAGAATCCACCTGCAATGCAGAAGACCCCAGTTCGATTCGTGGGTTGGGAGGATCCCCTGGAGAAGGGATAGGCTACCCACTTCGGTATTCTTGGGCTTCCCTTGTGGCTCAGTTGTTAAAGAATCCACCTGAAATGCAGAAGATCAGGATTCAATCCCTGAGTTGGGAAGATCCCCTGGAGAAGGGAAAGGCTACCCACTCCAGTATTCTGGCCTAGAGAATTCCATGGACTGTATAGTCCATGGGGTCGAAAAGAGTTGGACACAACTGAGCAACTTTCACACACACTCTGCATATAAGTTAAATAAGTAGGGAGACAATATACAGCCTTGTCAGCCTCCTTTCCCAATTTTGAACCAGTCAGTTGTTCTATGTCCGGTTCTAACTGTTGCTTCTTGAACCACATACAGCTTTCTCTGGAGACAGGTGAGGTGGTCTGGTATTCCCATCTCTTTAAGAATTTCCACAGTTTGTTGTGATCCACACAGTCAAAGGCTTTAGCGTAGTCAATGAAGCCCAAGTAGATGTTTTTCTGGAACCCTTTCTTTCTCCATGATCCAATGAATGTTGGCAACTTAATATCTGGTTCCTCTGCTTTGAAATCCAGCTTGAACATCTGGAAGTTCTTGGTTCACATACTGCTGAATCCTAGCTTGAAGGACTGAGCATAACCTCACTAGCATGTGAAATGAGTGCAACTGTACTGTAGTTTTAACATTCTTTGGCATTGCCCTTCTTTGGTATTGGAATGAAAACTGACGTTTTCCAGTCTGGTGGTCACTGCTGAGTTTCCCCATGATACATTTTTGCATTAAAACCTAAGACATAGTAGCTTAAAATAATGATTTAATATTTCTCATTACTCCTTGGGTGTGCTCAGCTGGGTGTTTCTTTTGATGGTCTCCTTTGGGGCTGATCATACAGCTGCAGTTATCTGGCAGCTCCACTGGAGTTAGACCACCAGATGGCCTCACATTCTTGTTTGGGCCCTTAGAACAGGCTGTGAGTTCAGCCTCTCTCCTATGTAGTCTTTCATCACTTAAAAGTTAAGCACTGACCTCCTTACATGGTGATAGGAGCATTTTCAGAGCTGAAACCATAAGCTGCATGGTGACCACATCAGTTGACAACCTCATTAGTGGAAAAAAATCACTTCTGCCACATTCGGTTGGTCAAAATAAGTCACAAGTCTAGCCCACACTCAAAGGATTGAGCAGCAAAGTCATATTGAAAAGAGGCATTCAGAGTGGAAAAAACCAACAATCTACTCCAATGGTTAAATAAGGATATAATAGGAGGAAATCCAGTGAAACAGAGAAAGAAAAAATACAGTTGACAGATATGAAATCTCCTTGGTCTGCACTAAACTGGAGAAATAAGTCAAAGTCCAAAATTATCCAACATAGGATTTTTTAACCAAAGATGAAGTGTACAGTTCTCTGAGACCCAATCTCTGAAGAAGGAAAGATCCCAAATATCACAGAAAGTCTAAGACAGCCTCAATCCATCTCTACCCTGCCCTTGAGCATCAGACAATTGAATAGGATACAAAATTAGTCCTCCCTGACACAGTAGTTTAAAGGAAAACACAAACAATTCTCAGATGCAACTAGATGACTGCTTCATCTTAGAATAATATACAATGAGTAATATAAAAATAAATGGCATTAAACTCAGCAAATTACTGCAGGATAAAAAAGGAGGAAGGGTGAAGGAAGGGAGGGGGGTTAGGGTTAGGAAGGAAGGATTGTAGAAAGGGAGGAAGGGAGGGTTCATTTCTTCTATTTCATCTAGAAGAAAAATACAGAGGTCAAAAAAGTGGGAAGAAATGTTTCACATTACAGAACAGGTTAATAGAAATATGAATCCAGAAAATAAACTTAAGGAAGACATAGTAGAACAATAGAAGGATTTTTAAAAGAGGGGATAACAGGCTCAAAGAAGTAATAATATAGAAAAAATAAATTACAAATAAAGAAGAAAAATATTGCTGAAAAAATGGAATCAGGATCATGTAAAGATGCTTGAAATACTCATAATGTTTGAAAATACAAAACTAAAAGATTAATGCAACGATCAAGAAATTAATAAACTAGAAAGAATGTTGTCACTGGGACTCTGCATTGATGAGTGTTATTTTCCTCCTTATATTTTACAATATTTTTTAAAATTTTATTTTATTTTTAAACTTTACATAATTGTAGTAGTTTTGCCAAATATCAAAATGAATCCGCCACAGGTATACCTGTGTTCCCCATCCTGAACCCTCCTCCCTCCTCCCTCCCCATACCATCCCTCTGGGTCGTCCCAGTGCACTAGCCCCGAGCATCCAGTATCGTGCATCAAACCTGGACTGGCAACTCGTTTCTTACATGATATTTTACATGTTTCAATGCCATTCTCCCAAATCTTCCCACCCTCCCCCTCTCGCACAGAGTCCATAAGACTGTTCTATACATCAGTGTCTCTTTTGCTGTCTCGTACACCAGGTTATTGTTACCATCTTTCTAAATTCCATATATATGCGTTAGTATACTGTATTGATGTTTTTCCTTCTGGCTTACTTCACTCTGAATAATAGGCTCCAGTTTCATCCACCTCATTAGAACTGATTCAAATGTATTCTTTTTAATGGCTGAGTAATACTCCATTGTGTATATTTCTTTTTATTTTGGAAATTTAAAAATATGTTGTATATTTTACAATATATTTTTTAATTTCCAAAATAAAAAGAAAACCTATCAATTAGGAAAATTTATTAAAAAATTTTTTTGATATGGACCATTTTAAAATTCTTTATTGAATTTGTTACAATATTGTTTCTGTTTTATGTTTTGGGTTTTTGGCCATGACATATGAGGCATCTTAACTCCCCGACCAGGGACTGAGCCCACACCTCCTGCACTGGAAGTGTTAACTTCTGCACCACCAGGGAGTCCCAGGAATTATTACATTTTTAAGGCAGGTTATAGGAAGTAAGGAAGTTTGGGGAGGTGATCTGAAACCGGAATTTCAAACAAAGGGAAGAGATTCGTGAAGCAATAAAGTCAGGAAATAAAAACCAGTCACTTTTTTGTTCTCTCCCATAGTGAGAGATTGTGAGGGAGTCAGAGGGGGCAAATGCAGCCGGGTTAATACTTTAGATAAATAGGATACACGCATAGTCAAAGCAGAGACATGGGATCATTCAGAGGTAGGAATCAGAGATGTGTGTGTGAGAAAGAAGGGTTAATCATTAAGAAAACAAAGTCCTCCAGGCAGTGAGGAGTCAGGGCTGGGGAAGAAAAGAACCACACTTCCTCTCTGATACATTAGAAGAAAGTAGGATCAGAAGGAAGTTAGATCAGGTGTGTGTGCATGCAGAAAATGGAAAGGAAGACGATAAAAGACAAATGTCTTGTGCAGTATGGCAGAATTCAAGTCAGAATGTGCCTTCTGGAACTGCGTTAGCATTGCCACGGCAACCAGCAGTGTAATGAGTGAATGGCACGTATAAACTATTAATCTGTATCTAGTCAATATCCCTCGGTACTGGGTACTTTGTGCTCTTTGGACTTTTTACCACCTACATAGATATGGGGAAAGACACTTCAGGTACTTTATGAATTTTTAAAATACCTTTTGCCTAATTGAATTTTACTGTTTCTTTTCAGATTATGAAATTAATGCATTATAGAGGAACAAGAAAGTGAAGATCATTCCAAATCCCGCCACTCAGATATAATTACTGCTAATATTTTAAGGTGTTTACTTCCAGAGGAAACAATAGAGAGAAAGAGAAGGAAGAAAAGGAAGGGGAAAGAGGAAGAAAAGGGATCTTCTTTTTCCTTTCACCAAAATGGATACATTATCATATGCTATTTTAGAAGCTGTCATTTTCAATTCTTATTGAAATTGAAAGTGAAGTTTTCTACTTTAATAAATTTAGATAAGCATCACATTTTAAGAGTGTATTCAATGAATATACTATATCATTACTGTTTCTCTAATAATAGCCAACCATTTAGTTCAAATATTACTTTGTATCTTCTGACAGTTGGATAATGGCTTCTTTAGAACAAATTTGAAGAACTGAAAGTTCTTCAAACTGAAGACTGAAGTGTTTATGGACAATTTTTAGACTTCAGAACACAATCATCAAATCACTGTCAGAGATATCAGAGTATCTTGCCTTGTGATGCCCTTCTCGAGGTCTCACTGCCTATTAACTTCGAAACAGTGGAGATTTGCATCTTTTTAGTTTTTTCCCCATGTGGTAAGCACAAAAATGTTAATTAATGACGTAAAACATTTTTATGCACTTAGGTTTGCTCTTTGCATTTTTTTCCTACAAATGCCTTAATCCAAACTGTTGCCCATTTTTCAATAGAGGGTTAATGTATCTTGGTTATGTTTTTAAAAAGCTTTTTGAAAAATTAGTGATATGTCCTACTATTAATATTACACTATTAATAAATGTATTTCAAGAACTGTTTTACAGTTCAATTACTGACAGAGTAGAACTTGATGACTTGAACATTTTCCATGTGTTTATTAAGAAGGCAACATGATATACTCCTTAAACATATGAACTTTGCCAGGATCTGAGTTCAAGTCCCTGCCAGGGATAACCCACTAGCCACAGTTAGCTGAGTATTTTCACATTATAGGATTGTTCAGGAAATATATGTAAACCATTTAACGCAATGTCTGGAACAAGATAAGCATCCAGTAATGGGTATTTATTATAATTATCATCATATTTGATCTCATTTCAAAGACTTTTGTTGTCATAATAATATTATTGATGCACTGGTTATTAAGTTTTTTGTCAACCTTCCATCAGAGAGGGATGAGGTGACTTAACCCACCTCTAACACTTCTTAGTTCACTACCATCATAGGCAATGCTAGATACAATTGCCCTAAATTTCAAAAATAGGAGGAAGAGTTAGGAAAGGGGAAAATCTCTCTTCTTTGGTAAAGGGAAGTCGCCTGAAATCTCTTTGTTCCAGTTGCTCCGGGGTGGTTCTTACCACCTACTTATTTCTTTCCAGGCTGATCTGTTTTCTCCCACTGCAGAATGCGTTACTGGAGTTGATGAACATAAGAACTAGATCAAATGTGAGGGCCCCTCTTGGGGCCCTACCTGAACTGAACTCCCTTCACTTCCATTCCCATCCTGAGCTCAGTCAGGAGGTTCTTTCTCGCTCAGGTTTGCACTGCCAATAACAACACAGAGTTTGGAGCAAGCAAGATAGACTTACACCAAACCATTGAATGAAAATTCAATGGCCAGAGAATAGAGAAGAGGCGCTTGAGCACCAAAAGCAACAGTTTCCCAGGGGAAGGGAGTAAGGGAATTTTAAGGATCAAGAGGTAGAGATCGACAGGGCTCCAGGAAAGGGGTGGGGATTTCAAGGGGCAGCCCAGGAACGTGCAGTCTTCCAAATTCCTTTGTACACAGCATAGTGCCAAGCATAGTGCAAATCCCTCCTTTTGGGGAGATCTTAGCATGGTGATACAGCAGAGGTAACTCTACACTCCCCCAGGTTTCATCTGTGCAAGCACGATATTGTGGTCAAGTAAGAGCCCAGTTGGGGCAGCTGATTGCTGTGTCTCTCTCAAAGCAGGTGTCTCTCCCAGTACAGCTGCAAAGCGTCTCTGCTCAACACCAGGTACTTTTGAAACAAACACAGAAATGAGTCAGGGCCAGTGTCCGTCAGCTTTGAGGGGTTGGTATGGAAACAGAGAGAAATCAAGATACGGAAAGTAGTGACCTTTAGCTTTCTTTGTCCGTCTTGGGTTAAACCAGTTCAGTTTGATTTTGCCCACGCCTTTGTGGTATCCTGTTGATAAAACACAAGTAGCTTCTTTGGTTTAAAAAAAAGAAAGTTTTTGCTCCTGGAGTGTGGGCTACGAAGCACGCATGACACTGACATGCACCTCCACCTTTGCTAGTGAGTATCTATGACAACTTGTTATTGGAGAAACACTAAGTGCTTTGTGGAGGGTTTCCACTTGACATGTCAAAACTGAAAAATTCCCTCTTGTGCTTTCAGTTCATCAGGCATCATACTTTCCACAGGATATACAGTCAATGAAACAACTGTGAATGGCCCTTGAAAGGCATTCTTGATCTCTTATTATTTAAAAAAAAATCTGCTTTGTGCACTAGAAATATATCTACAAATGAACTCTTTTTAAAAAATATTCCATTGAAAATTCCATCTGGAACTTAAAAATAGGGATGCAAAGAATGATTCATTTCAGTGGGATTGTCCTTCAGCTGCATTTCTGTAACCTGTGATGTCTTGGCAATCTTAAATGGATGCTTTGCTAGGATCATCTCACTGGTTTTTATTCACTTGGTCATTTTTCAGACCGAACAGCTACTGCATGCAAGGTGCTGCACTATAAACAGAGAATATAAAGCTAATTTCTGTTCTCAAGAAATAACTTTGGAGACAAGACAATAAATACGTGAAAATCCTCTATCAATTTAAGAAATACATGATAAATACCAAATGAGAGTTATGTAAATGAAATTCATCCTTATGGCAAGATAAGAAAATTGTAAACAAAAAAATTCTTTGGCCTCCCCTCTCCCTGCACCATGCATTGGGTAGCTACATTATGAATTGACCAAACTTCCCCCATCAGCAGGAATGCCTATTCAACCATAAACAGCAACATTCTCCTAGTGCCAACAAGATAACTCCTTAGAAGATAATACTGTTGATTTTGTAAAGGATCACATGACCCACCATCATGGTGCTGAAATCTGGTTTATATAATCAATAATGCATCATTTAATATACAGCCTTCTGCCTCAAGGGCTTCCCTTGTGGTTCAGCTGGTAAAGAATCCACCTGCAATGCGGGAGACCTGGGTTCGATCCCTGGGTTGGGAAGATCCCCTGGAGAAGGGAAAGGTGACCCACTCCAGTATTCTGACCTGGAGAATTCCACGGACTGTATAATCTGTGGGGTCGCAAGGAGTCAGACAAAACTGAGAGACTTGCACTCTGCCTCAAAAAACTTATGTAAACTGTGCCTTGACTTCTAATGGGCGGAACAATTCTTAGAGCTTTCTGAGATGCTCTTCCCGGATTATAGTCCTCGGATTTGACTCAGTTAAAATTTCCCAATCCCTTCTTTGATTGATTAATTTTTTGTTGATAATTCAAACCACAGGGGTGGGGAGGTGGGAAGAGGGGGTAATATCCTACAGTATTGAGTTGTACTCCTGGTGAAACAGCGAACTCAATTTCATTCAACACACATCTTATCAAAATTACAGTATTCTGGAATAAGCTCAAAGGATACAGTCAGCAAAGTTAACAGAAGATCACAGGCTGAGAGACGTATACATGATGCACCTTCTTGGGACTTCTCGTTTTCCTTACACAGTTTATGGTAATGTTTTCTCTTTAGGAGATGATCCTGCCAGGTCTTTCCCTGGAAACCCCAGATGGAAGCTAAAAATCCTCTTATACCTATAACCATATTACCCTGAAACTATTTTATTATCTTTTATGGTTGCAGCCTGCCTTTTGCAAGCCATGTACTTAGATCTAGCATGGGAGTGGGTTAAGGAGTTTGGGGACAATCTCTTAGGTCTCAACGCCATCTAGCAACATTGTGCTCAGGTCATGGAACACAGGCAGTTGGGACAACTACAGAATGTCTAGTCTTGAGGGGAGGTGCAAGGTCTAGGAGGGTATGATCACATGATCAATCCCTTATGGGAATAGAGAAGAGGACTCATAAGGAAGTGAAGTGTTAGTAGCTCAGTCATGTCTGACCCTTTGTGACTCCATAGATTGTAGCCTCTATCCATGGAATTATCCAGGCAAGGATACCAGGAGTATGGGTTGCCATTCCTTTCTCCAGGGGATCTTCCTGACCTAGGGATCAAACCCAGGTCTCCTGCATTGCAGAGCCACCAGGGAAGCCCCAGTGTGCCTTGGGCTAGAACTTAAAATAAGTACCAAGGAAGCGGACAGGCATCCCATCTGCCCTGTTCCCCAATTTGTCCCTAATGCCTAATTCCTTAACAGAGTAAGCACAGCTTTGAAACTTATTGTCAGTTTTGCTCTAATTGAATCTAATCTAGTTGCAGTCTTAAAGTGTGCTACTGAGATAATCAGTGGTGTTACCTGAAAAACAAGATAGTACACAAATAAAAGCCCCATAGATTTACCAGCTTGTTTCTGTTTGGACTTTAACAAAACTGAGTAACTCAAGACAGTGAAATTGTGACAAGGTATAGAATAGTTTATGACAGAGAACTCAAAATTGTAGGTTTTATCTGAGATTTTAATTGTGAAAATTGGAGCAATGAGATCTATTCATTGGACTGAGAATATTTTGTTCTCATTTATTTAAAATCATTTCAAGCTTTCGTTAACTTATAAACTTTGCATTGAAACCCCTGTTTTTCCTCCTTTATTTAAACCCAAAACCACTGCATTTAAGTGTAGGCAGAAATGACCTTTGATAGTGAAAAATACCTGGACAGCATTGGACAAAATTATCAAAAGATGTAAAAATCTCATTTCCTGTATCTTTATTAAATTGTTTTGTATCTCTCTTCTGTGAAAGCTGAAGTCTATTCTGAATTCTGAATTTCTGATATATAGTGAAATTGGATATGAGTTTTTAAAATAATATGTTAGATATTTTTATTAAAATCCTCAAATCATCCCCTGAATTGAGTGCTTGGGGGCAAGTATGAAGTTAAATTTAAAACAATTGCATTGGGGTCGGATTATATTGCTTCCTTTTACCATCCCATAGGTGTAATACTCATTCCTAGTAAACTAAATGTATTTTATACATCTTTCGTTCCTGGTATAGATATGATTTCTAGTAAACATCTTTTTTTTTTTTCCAGTCACTATATATTATGGAAAAGATAAATAGGAAAATTTCATGTTGAAAAAATTTATATGTTACAAGTTGGAGTCTTTCCTTCTGGTTTCAGATCATTTTAAATACTGGAAAGATATTTCTATATGCCTTGCATTTATATGTTCTTTTTACTTTGAAGTATAGCTAAATGTAATTAGAATACCAAAAAACAAGAATAATCAGTCACGCGTCAGAAATGGCTGTTCACTTTGTGAAACTGAAATGAACTTTGGATCTTGTCTCTCCTTCGGACAACACAGCTGTGGTTAATCGTCTACACCCCTTGCACTCAGCAGCAGTCCCTAGAGATGTAGCTCCACCCATTCCCTGCCCCTACCTTCCATACACACATCCACATCCACACAGGAAAGCAGCCAGTCTTCTGGATACACAATTTTTATTTGTAAATCCACATCTCTTAGCTTAGAGACACTAATTCTATAGAATCTTTTTCTATCTTACAATATTTAGACTGATCAAAAATCAGGGAAAATGTCCTTGAACTATAGTCATAAAGAAATTTAACTTGGTGCTTATGAAAGCACCTACATACTAAATTCCTGTGCTAGGCTTCAGTAGGAAGTGTGATCACATTTAGTTTCAAAGTTCAACAGTTTCAATTATAGATAAACACGTACCCACAGATCCAGGCAGGACAGATTGCAGCTAGTGGCAGAAAATAGTCAAGAGGGGGTCAGAGCCTCCTGCAGGACTCGGTGGTTCAGCTCTCTCCCAGTCTGGTCTCTCTTATCTCCTTAAATAGGACCAATCAGGCCAACTGACCTATGGCTCTCCTTATCCCACTGGAACCTGAGCATTCACCTTATTCTCCCTAAGGCTTGCCCTCTTTTCTCTGATTCCTGGAAATGTTTTTAGGTTTCACCTGACTTTTTGCTCTGCCATCACTAGACTAACCAAGTAGAAAATTTTGCATGAGAATTACTTACCTCATTTAAGAAGTACTGACTAGAGACGGGGCAGTAAAATTAGGGATAAATAAAAGTTTTGCTGTTCATTTGAAAGGAAAAAATGGCCTTTATTGAGAAAAGTAAGATAAAAACATTTCCATACATGATCATGTGAATTTAGCATTCAAAATGGAAACTAATCGTATGTTTTAAGTTGATTAAAGAGTAAAAGGGTCTCTTTCAAGACAAGAGGGGACAAAAAAAGAATGCTGTATAAGAGCAACTGAAAACTAAGTAGGAACAGATGTGCATGCCTTTCCCTTTAAAGAGTCAGCACAGAATTTATATTCTGACATTTCCTTTAAGAACAGGTCAACAAAAGAAAAATGAAATAGTTGCATATTGTAAACTGGTCACAGTGACACTTGTGGAAAATATCAGAAGTAACAGTAAATGGAAAAATGCCCAAAATGTATGAATCCAAGGGAGGCTAAAATGCCCCTTCCTCACCTATTCGCCTAAAGAGCTCAAATTCATCCTTCAAGTTCTAGCCCAGTCATCACCACTTCTGGCAAATCACCACTCTCACTGCCAAGCAGCACCCAGTGCCTCCTTCGTGCTCCCTGGCACTCCACCCATGGCTCCATTATAACATTTGCCACACTTTTGGGATCATTTACACTTATTATGTCTCTTCCCTTTCTTCAAGACTAATAAGACTATGAGTGAGTGAGTGAGTGAAGTTGCTCAGTCACGTCTGACTCTTTGCGACCCCATGGACTGTAAACTACCAGTCTCCTCCCTCCATGGGATTCTCCAGGCAAGAGTACTGGAGTGGGTTACCATTTCCTTCTCCAGGGGATCTTCCTGACCCAGGGATCGAACCCGGGTCTCCCGCATTCCAGGCAGACGCTTTAACCTCTGAGCTACCAGGGAAGCCCCCAAAAGACTATAACTTGTTTTTTTTTTTCTGTTATTCCTGGTGTCTGGCAAAGGGGAAAGGCGTCTATCCACTTAATTAAGATCTGCTAAGATGTTCCATGTAGAGGCAACTGTGTCTGTATGTGAAGGACATATAAAAATCAGTAAGATACTTCTATAAAGAAGTAGATATCCTTCTGCAAAGTGCAGATAAAAAGCTTTGTTATTATATATAAAAGAAACATAGGAAGATTCTAAAAGGTGGAGAGGAGAAGGCAGACAGGCTAGGGACCTCAAGACCCAAGGAGCAACACTGCAATGAGTTTCCCTGGGTTTTCTTTTAGTTCATATACCCCAGACTTGTTGCTGAAAAAGTCAGAAACCTGGAAATTCCAACAAGTAAGGACAAAAAGAAGCCCCAAGAAAGGCCTGCTATCTTTCCAGCCAAAGGACCAGAAGAGGAGTGGCCTAGCAAGAAAGAAAACAGTAACCACTTCACTCCAACTAAACATCACCATGTCAGGAAAGACAGGGGCTTGCCAGGCTGTGAAGAGTTGCCCCAAGTTCTCTGCCAGAATAGCATCAGAGAAGGCTGAGTAGGAAACTGGTAATTTTATTCCCAATAGTGATTAAAACAAAACAAAACAAAACAAAAACACTTTCCTTGCCACCCCTGTCCATAGCATCAGTGAAGACGACATGGGAGCACCAATGAGGAACCCAGCACATCCAATGGCAACCCACTCCAGTGTTCTTGCCTGGAGAATCCCAGGGACGGGAGAAGGTGGGCTGGTGGGCTGCTGTCTATGGGGTCGCACAGGGTTGGACATGACTGAAGTGACTTAGCAGCAGCAGCACATCCCAGGCAGGGAGGCAGCAATGGAGATAGAGTAGGATATTGAATTCCCACTCTGTCCAGCAACAAGGGTTTCTCCTCACTCTGAGTGTCAATAGAGGGTAAAAATTCCTGGACTCTAACACAACTGGCATTAATAGGATAGTGCCCCCCATTCTCCTGCTAAAGTCAGCTAAAGCAGAAAGGGTAAATGAGATCCACAGTCTCAAACATAACCCCTAAAATGTCCAGGTTTCAGCTGAAAATCATTTATTACAACAAGAACCAGAAAAATATTTTTGAATAAAAAAAGATAACAGATGCCAACATAAAGACAACACATGTAGGAATTATCTGACAAGGATTTTACAACATCCATCATAATGCTTCAATAAGCAATTATGAACATGTTTGAAACAAATGCAAAAGTGTTAAGTCTCAGCAAAGAGATAAAAATTCTCAGCAAGGAAATAAAAGCTACAAAGAATCAAATGGAAATTTTAGAAACAAAAAATCCACAATACTGAAATATAAAAATCAATGAATGGGCTCAACAGCAAAATGAAATTAGAGGAAGGAATCTGTGAAATTGAAGACAGAGCAATAGAAATGAACAATAGAAACTACCCAATCTGAATAACAGAGAAAAAAGAGACTGGGGGAAAAGAATAAATTTATAGAACTTCAGGGACCTGTGGGACTAAAATAAAATCAATGAAACTTTCTAAATAAGTAAATAATTTTCAGATGCAAAGTGTATTATCTAAAGGTTTTGGGGCCCCTATGCTATTGAAGAACAAGTGGAATGTGAAGGACAAATACAGACCTTTGGTGTTATTAATAATATAACACTTAAATCAGACTCAAGTAGCCTAAAAAATGAATGTAGCTTTTGAACATTCACAGGTTGGTACTGAAGGGTGTATATGTATATATATATATATATATATATATATATATATATGGTCTATGAAGTGAAGAAAATCAAGTTCATTTATCATGAGTATTAAGAAGATATAAAACGATGGTAATACATTCTCTTCAAATCAATGGAACTTCAAAATGAACATCTCAGAACAGTACAGCTCTGTTGCTAATAGAGTGATTTTTGTGTATAGAGGAAAACATTTCTATTACTTGGATGAAAAATGCTATCTTGCATGAGTTGACAAGCCCCATGAAGTTTCACTAAGACAAGACACACTTTTAATGGTATAAAATAACCATTATTGGAGTTATTTTCAACCTATATTATCAGTGATCAGATTGGGAATATTTTTATTTTTTGGTACAAATGTAGACTAAATTTTGTAAAGGGTAGATACACTCAGTACAGATGGTCCCTCAAAGTTTAACCTGAAAGAATCATTAAATCGGAAGAAACCCAGTTACAATTTAAAAATAGTTAGCTTTTGAGGGGGTGTACAGAAGAGATAAAAATAGGGCTTCAAATATTTCTGCTCCCATTAACTTTTCTGATTAAAATGAAAATAAATGAATATCCAAGTTAAAAAGAATCCAGAATCACTTTTAAATTCCTGTGAATGAACTAATGAAACATGGTCTACTCCAATCCTATTCATTAGTCTGGTGTTTGTCAGCATCACAGAAATTTATTAATGATAATATGATTCAAACATCTGGTGTCCAGAGAATGTTCACAGCTCCTTCTGCCCTTAAGAGAAGTAGAAGAGCAGTTTTAGGTATGATCTGTCTTTATTCCCAAATCTGAACAATTCTTTTTTTTTTCTTTTTCTTTTTGAACAATTCTTACACATTCAAACATGTGTGAGACCCAGTAGGAACACCTTCCTACTGTTATTCGGAGGCCACAAGTTTCCCTGAGAAGGTCATGTATCACAGAGGATTCCCAGTTCTAACTCTGGTCGACAGTCTCCAAACAATGCAACAGTGTAAATAGAGGATGTATAAAACAGAAGGCTCTTTCACAAAGATTTACTGCTGTGTTTTTGGAATAAAAAAAGTTTCAGTCTTCTTGGTTAAAGGTTGGCAAATGTGTTTTCAACTTTAAAATGTCTGAAATTGGCTCTTTTCTTTCTTGATAGAAGCTGAGTCCGGTGATGTGTTCAACATCTGTGATCCGAGCTGTGTGTAGCTTCAACAGTTCTTCAACCCATAAGGATTCATGCTTCCCGTGCTATGAGGGTGGGAAAGGAAGAAAAGTCACTGGACAATAGTCAGTCCACCTTCCCCACACTCTCTGCATCTCCCTCGTTGTAATCAGCCATGACACCCTGTCTCTTAAATGGCAGATGCCATGAGAATTATTAGGCATAATCCCTGCTCTTGAGCAGTTCACCATCCAATACATACCATTCATGTTTGTTTAGTAGATGTATCAAATCTGAGGAAAGTATATGTGGAACAGATGTACCTATAGTGCCTTGGTGCAAGAAACACCAAAGTATGGGGTTAAAAATGTTGGAAAACAAAAGTAACATGCCATGGTAGAAAGAATATGGGAATTAGCAGAAAGGAACTTGGAATGATGCCAAAGAACTGATGCCTTCAAACGACAGTGCTGGAAAAGACTCCTGAGAGCCCCTCAGACAGCAAAATCAAACTAGTCAATCTTAAGGGAAATCAACCCTGAATACTGGCTGGAAGCACTGATGCTGAAGTTGAAACTCCAGTATTTTGGTCATCTGATGCAGACAGCAAACTCATTGGAAAAGTCCCTGATGCTGGGAAAGATTGAGGTCAGAAAAAGAAGAGGGCATCGGAGGGATGAGATGGCCGGATGGCATCACTGATGCAGTGGACATGAACTTGGGTGAACTTTGGGAGATGGTGAGGGGCAGAGAGGCCTGGCATCCTGCAGTCCATGGAGCTGCAAAGAGTCAGAATGATTGGGTGACTGAACAACAACTTGGATTCAAGTTCTACTTCTACCATCATCCTACCAGGTAAACTGAGGCAAGTTATTTAGTATCTGAATACGAATTCTCTTACCTGCGCCCTCCTCACAGGGTTGCTCTAAAGATCAAACACAATGATGTGTGCAAATGAGCTATACAAATGCTAGTTCTTATCAGAATCAGTTATCTACACAGCTGCAATGAAGAAAGGGTTAGGGGAAGTGGAAAAATACACTTTCACTTCTGGTGAAGTAGTGAAGTTCTAGCTAATATGAGATCAAAAAAGAATTAAAGGCTTATGCTCTGGCACATGGAGGCAGAGATGGAAATCATACATCCATATGTTGGTGTAAATTTTTCTGAAAATGGCGACTGGAGAAAGTCAGATGAAGAACATATCCACGGGCTGGTGTGCTATGATTATACTTTAAAGACATACTTCAATAAAGGTTCATGTGCCCTGATGATATTATTAGTTGCAAATAATAAATACAGACTTTTCACATAAAAGATCAATAATTTCCATTTTCCATTAGCTTCCAGCATCCACCACCCAGTACTGCTATTATATCAGTCTCCTCCACTCCAGCAACCCTCTCTCTGGCTTGCAAGGGAAGAGCCTGACTCAGTAGACTACTTGGCCAGTAGATATTGGCCATCTGTTTCAGCATTTACATGAATAAATAAAAGACATCTGTTCTCTCAAGCCAAATCCAGCTAATCCTTAGTCACTATTTCAGACATGAAACAGAAGGGGTCAGTAAGTATATGTGCTATGTACTTAGTTGGTCAGTCATGTCCAACTCTTTGTGATCCCATGGACTGTAGCCCACCAGGCTCCTCTGTCCATGGGGATTATCTAGGCAAGAATACTGGAGTGGGTTGCCATGCCCTTCTCCAGGGGCTCTTCTCAACCCAGGGATCGAACCCAGGTCTCTCTCATTGAAGGTGGATTTGTTACCATCTGAGCCACCAGGGAAGACCAAGTATATCTGATACACCTTCAAACAATTCACTTTCTGGTTCAAATCCAATATTCAGTGTCTTCTTGTTACACTGCCATTATAGAATTTGTTAAATGCTTATATTTAAGTTATCGGTATGATAGCTTTTGGAATGGTACAGATAGAAAAGTAACTTAACACCTAATTCAAGGCACTTAACATCATTTTGGTTAGTAAAATGTAAGTATAAATCTATTGCAGCCCTTTTTTTTCCAGGGGAGGGCCCAGAATTTATACACAGATTAAGTGACTAAGCCATATGACGTCAACAAAGTTTTTACGTTTTGATCTTACTGTTAGTGCTTTTAACAGACAAGAGTAATCTTCTTTGAATAAACTAAGAGGATCAAGTTTAAAACCATTCTATAATCTCAAACATGTATCTTCTAGTTATCTCTTCCTTTCCCACAGTAATGTCAGATGTAAGACATGCACAAACATATTTATATATCAATGCTTAAAGATAAATTAACAAAGGCCACTTACCGCACAGCTTTCACTATTGTCAGTCCTGTGAGGCAAAATGAAAGCCATGGCATCTAAATTTTCACACTGTAAGGGAGTCTGGGATGTGTTTTTACAACTTGTTAGCACAAGGAAGAAGTGAGTTGGAATCAGAACTTCCAAATTACGGATGATTTTGCTGTTTCTGTAAAATATAGTAATATTCACTTTAAGAAAAAAATAACTATTCCCTTTAATGACTATTTCACTCAAGTATATTTTTAATACAATACATCTCCAAATAAAGTTCAGTCAAATAATTAAACATATTGTAAGAAGTTAGTCATCATAATACCTCACATTTTCTACCAGATGGAGAAGAAGAAGAATTAGAAGACATAGAAACACAACCCAAATAATGTTACTTTTTACAGAAATTTATTAAAACTTTGTATTTTTTTTGTAATTCCACCTTAATAAATTGGAATTGAGACACTAAGGGAAAAAATCATCAATTTTGAATATGTACAACCAAGACTCTAAAGCATTACTGAGAATCTTTTAAATTCCAGGCAGTTATGAACAGAAAGTGAAAGAAAGAGAAATGGTTTGAGATTTTTTCATTCTGGCTCATTCAGAGAAGCTGTTGTTTTAACTGGATCTTCTTTCCTATTCTATAGCTTTGTTTTTACTTTTTTTTTTTAATTAAAGCATATTCTCAAAGATGTCCCAAGTAACACCTTTACCTCATCTTAATTCTATTTCCTTAGGCCTCAAGACTAGATTTGTTTGGGAAAAAAAAAGAAGATTCATTTGGTTTTTTAGTTATCTTTCAAAATTTAAGGTAGTGGTGGTATCATTAAAAAAAAAACAAAAACCACAATCTTATGTGGAACCATGATACATAAAGCATATTAAAATGTGTTCCAGTTGAAGCTGTGAATGGAAAAGGTATAAGTTCTCTTCTTTACCCATTCTCCTGCTGCCACCTCTGAGGCATTTCCATAGGATCCTTATGCCTTAAAGAATATAATAAAAATATAATTTCACAAATGATGTGGTCACAGGTGTATATGTGTAAACAGTAATCTCTAAGTCAGCCTGAGGGAGTAGTTCTCAGACAGGGGCTGAATCCCAGTGGATGCTTCACTCCACTTTTCTCATAGACTGAAGAACCAAAATTGCTTCCAAAGATTTTGCAATTGTTTTAATAAAGATCAACCAATCTCTAAAATGTTCTTCCTCTTTCCTTTATGAAAGCACCACTGATGGTTTCTCAAGAAGGTCACTGTATCATTCAGAGACTGGAAGGGGGCAGGGAACAACCTTTAAAAACACAATATAGCCCAAGGACAGGACATAAATTGGTTAGAACAAACTAGGTCCAAGGTGGCAGACGATTCAAATTCCACTAGACCTTGGGGGCCAATATACACTTACAGTAACACATCAGCATCCTAAATGACACCCCCACAGGCACCATGACAGTTCCAAGGCTGACCATAAAGATCAGAGAGTGGGCAATGCCCAATTTCTGGAAACACCCTCCCCTTCCTCAAAAGAGCTGGAATACCCCTCCCACTCATTAGCCTGTGAAATCACCCACCCCTATAGAAACTGACACTCCATACCCTGGTGCCTCTTGCCTTCTGAGATGGCCCACATTCCATCTATGGAGTGTGTCTCTCCCGGAATAAACCCTCTTTCTCTTTACTATGTCTCGCTCTTGAAGTCTTTCCTGTATGGAGCCAGCAACCCACACTTGGTGGCCATCTCAGGGACTCAGAAGCGATCTGGGACATGGCCATCCTCGTCCACCCCACTTTCGCTCCTGCAACAAATTCCCCTTGCAGCAGAGTCGGATAAAACTGAAAGCTGTGACATTCAAGCTACGGAACGCTGCGGCACTATGGCTTTCTGTCTTCTGCTCCTTTGACGCAGGATGCCTCCAGCCACGCTGTATCATTCTTTGTCTCGAAACTGGCAGTTTGCTAGTTAAAACAGCATCTTCACAATAGCCACCGAAAGAGATTTTAAACACTGTTGTTAACTTCTTAACAAAAGGCAGAGTCAGTATTTAATATGAGCTATAGAATTATTCATCTAAGCTGAGTGGGGGATAAACACTACTTTCATCTAAAAAAATATTTTACTGAACATCAAAATATCAAAATTAATCAGCTATTTCAAGGGGCTTCCTGCATAATCAGAAATGTCAGCTATACAAATACGAATAGTTAGATAGAAGAGGTTCTGCTGACTCAACTGGATGGTAGTCCCATTGGAGAGCTGTATTTAAGAGTAAATGAAATATGTTCTTACTGCTTCAGAGTCTCCAAGGAATCATAACGTCCGTCATAATCAGAATCAAACACAGGACCGCTAACAACATTGAGACCGTTTCTTTCTTCAGCATATCTCTGCAGTAAGGTGCCATGCAAGTAGTGCCATATAACTGAAACAAGAAGGAAGACGCCACAGTGTCAAAAGAACAAGATGACGTAAATCAACTACGAACCAAATTATGAATCAAAATTAGCATTTGTCATAATTAGGGATAAAGTAAAGTCTGGCCAAAAATCCATCGTTCAGCTTTTGCTCTTTGAAAGACTAACGAGCAAATGCTGAAGTCAATTCTACTTCAGGCATCCCTAAACATATGTATTATCAATGAAGCTGAGATCACATATTATCATTAAGTATAAAAAATATAAGAACACAAACAAGACAAGCTATTCAAATTTATTGTTAACATCTGTATTTTTTTTTTGAAATATTCTAGAGCAATGGCACCCCACTCCAGTACTCTTGCCTGGAAAATCCCATGGATGGAGGAGCCTGGTAGGCTGCAGTTCACGGGGTGGCTAAGAGTCAGACACGACTGAGCGACTTCACTTTCACTTTTCCCTTTCATGCATTGAAGAAGGAAATGGCAACCCACTCCAGTGTTCTTGCCTGGAGAATCCCAGGGACGGGGGAGCCTGGTTCCCTGCCGTCTATGGGATCGCACAGAGTCGGACACGACTGAAGCGACTTAGCAGCAGCAGCAGCAGAGAATTTTTAACTATTCAAAAGCATTCTAGAGGTAAACTACAATAAAATTTTCCTTGTATGCTCTGTAAATTACTTAAAGTATAAATGTGTATTTATTCTTAAAAAAGCCAATAGTTACAATAATTAATAATGATGTAAAATCTATTCATTTTAAATTAAAAACAATTATCAAGAACTTCCAAATAGTTAAATAAGGCAACAGACTGAAATTTAATATCTATTAGTAGATTACATTAGCTAGATAAGTTAGGAGTAACATTACATTCTTTTCCCACCAAAAGTGTTTGTAAGATTAAAAATTTTACCTTGAAAACTCTGGTACATGGGCACTATATTAGTTGTAAGTAATGCTTCAGAATATACTTGACTTGAACCTTTATGTAATTCTACAAAGAAAATAACAAGAACAACTATTTCATTCTTCACAAATCACAGTAAGAATTATACTTTCTCATGGGGGTATTTAAAAAATGGGCTATCATCTTAAACTCGTAACACTTTCCCAGGTACTAGATCAAGGCGGGTAATGCAATGTGATCAGGTCCCTTAAAAAAACATTGGATCTTTTCTTCTTCAAGATGAAGAAACAAAATCTTTAATACGAAGGGCCTAAATTAAACATATTCAAATTTTACCTCATTTGCCTTATTTTCAACTAAAGTACATTGTGTCAACAATCTTTCCCTGAACTCTTTCACAGAGAAAAGTAAAAATGAGAACATCTGGCTTCAGAACACCTACTAACCAGAAAAAACATCACAAGGGATGTCTTTCCTGAAATGTGCTGTACAAGGCTTCTTTGTATGGACTTCTGGCTTGGACCTATTTTTATAACGCAAAAGCCAAGTTCTGACTTCAGAAGCTTGCTCTGGGGACTGAACTGGATATTGAGCATATTGACTGGAGTCTTCTGACTTTTTTCCTTTTTAGGCTGGCCTCAAAATGTCTTCTCATTAACATACAGATCTGCCACTTGAAAAAATAGAATAAGATTTCAGAAAAAAAAAAAAAAAGCCATTCCTCAGGGGCTCTGTATCAGTGCAAGAGCAAGCAAACTCAGGCTCTCCTTTTACCTCATCCTTTGACAAATCAGAGTTTTCTTTTTAAACAACAAAATGCTATCTCCTTCCTAAGAACCCTGATGCATCCTTTTGACCTGAGTTTCTCAAATTCTGTTTAAAAGAAATGCAGAAAAGTGAAGAATGTTCTATCTACTGTGGTTACCCTAAATCCATCACTCTCCAAACAAAAGTAAACAGGTTTCCAAAACTTAAGTTTTAGATACTTGAAAAATTTCCCTAATAGTTCCATTTTCCACTCACAGTTTTCATCAATAAATAAACAAGATGTACACGTCCCCATAAGAAAGGAAAGGAAATGGTAGAAAGAAAGAACATAAGGGAAAGGGAACATCAGCGAGGAAGAGACTTACGTGGTGGGGAGAGGAACCCATAGCTCAGTTTAGCGTTATTTTTATAAAATGAACATTTATGGACAGGACTAAGAGGGATTCGGAGATCCTGGTAAAGACAGTTGGAAAAGTCTTCTGTAGAGAAACTGTCCTGAAGAACAAAATGAAAAGGACAATCAGGGATGAGGCATATAGAACAGAACGCTAGAGCTTTACAAATAATTAAAGGTGAACCACGTCATAAAATCATGTGGGTCTGCTTGTCTGTTCATGCCCTGCACTTTTCACTTTTCTATTAGTGTATTCATCTTGTTTCTAACCAACGTGTAGAAACTCTTTATAATATTAAAGATATTAATCACTTGTCATATATGTGCAAATTTTTCCTACCATGTTGTGCTACCTTTGTTTATAATATTTTTGTCTATTCAGTTTCAAACTTTTGTGCAGTGAATTGCTGATTTTTAGAGATCAGACTTTTCCATATTACAATACAGCCAAAAATGGTGGGGGGCGGTGGGGGAAAGCCATGGAACAGCAATTCAATATGAAAACCTCATGAGTAGTGATGACTCAATTTTTGCAGCTTTCATTATATAAGAAAACTGAAAATTCAAACAGAGTCCTAGGACATTATAATTAAGGTATTAAACTATAATAAATAGGATGGGGACCTACAAAAAACTGGGTAAACTGCTGTATACTGAGTGGTCCAAAAAGTTTGTTTGGGTTTTTTGAAGATGTTATGGAAAAACACAAGTCAAGTTTTTGGCAAACTCAATATTACAAAGTCAATTAAAAAGTGTTTGAAATGTTTGAAGATGTTCTTCAAAAATTAAAAATCAAATTAAGGTAGAAACTTTATGTACATATGTGAATGTGTGTGTGTATTCTCTCTACATACAGATACAAAAATTACATATATATGAACAATCTTAGTGAGTAGTAACAATAACTCTGTTTTTAAAATCTAACTGCTATAGTCAACTAAGCTCTCTCAAATCCCCTTTCTATCCCTTAAGAGCATCCTATATCTTACCAGACATTTTCAATTTCTGAAAATCTGGTCAGTCTAGTTTAGACCCTGATGCTGGGAAAGAATGAGGGCAGGAGGGGAAGAGGGCAACAGAGGATGAGATGGTTGATGGCCATCACTTACTCAATGGACTTGAGTTTGAAGAAACTCCAAGAGATAGTGAAGGACAGGGAAGCCTGGTGTGCTGCAGTCCATGGGGTCACAAAGAGTCGGACACGACTTAGGGACTGAACAACAACTAGTTTAAAACTTTATTTCCAGGTAAGATCTAAATCTCATCTCTTTCTCAAGCTCTATTTCTTTCCTCATTTGTCTTGCTACCAAAGCATCCAGGGGGTGAGGGTGAAGGAGAATGGTGGTCTTATTCTGGAATATCTTCCCCTACTCCTTTCAAGGCTGAACTCCTCTAGTCTGGGTGGTGGACAGGACCCCAGGCCTCTCCCTGGTTTGGTCTGGGAGGTCTCCCTGTAGGTGGTATATGTACTGAGGTTACTGAGCTTCAATGTCCTCCTCCATCCCTGAGGGCCCAAGATTTGGGCAGCTGAGGGAAATCCTTGGACTTACACAGCTGTGTATTTAGAAATAATAACTGTAATTGATTGTGAAAGTGATTTCATGAAATTAGAAATTAGCATCATCAAATATTAAAACCAAGAAAAAAAAAAACCAAAGCATGTAAGAAACCTTCACTGCATACCTTCATTTCACAAAGGTTTGCTCTGAATGTCAAAGTCACATAGCTAGTCAGTGGCCAAGCTAGAACCGGGACCTAAATTTTCTGACTCTCGGCTCAGTGATCTAATTTGGGAGCTGGTTACAGAGCCGAGATGGACAGTGAGAAATGATGCGGACAAAGTTTTGCTTAGTAATAACATAAAATAGCCACGCAGAGGGAAAGAGATGGCAAATACTTGCATTTCTGCTGATACTGTAGGATGTCCAAAGGGGCATCAGGATGTCACGGCTGTAACCACTCACAAACTGGTGCTGGTAAAGCAGACAGACAGTGCTGTTCTGGAGAACTCTGGGTCTTCCATAGGGTAGAGCACCACGCTTAATGGTCTTCTCTTGGGTCATAGGGGGGAAGTGAAACCACCGTTCAAACACACTTAGTATGCTTTGTATGGTAAGATATAATGATACACCCTCATCTGATTCCTTTCTCTACTTAATCCTATTGAAAAATTATTTGTAACTGCAAAATAAAACTACTTACAAAGAACAGAACCATAAGTAATTTTAAAAGAACAAAAGGGGTTCACAAGAGTGTGTGCCTATGTAGATCCTGAACTATCAATGTGATATTAAGATATCACAAGAAGATACTACATGAGATTGCTAGGGATTTCAGTAATTAGGACTTATGTTACTAAAATTCTTTAATATTATCTTTATTACCTATTTTCCAAGACATAATATCAAAAGAAAGTTTTCTGGATGATGTGTATACTCAGAAAGCAAAAATTTTAAACTGAAATTATGAGACTACCCCAAATGGAATAATAGCACATATACCATTTATTGCCCTTTTCTCAAGCATCAGATGCTTTATAGAATTCTCTGTATATATCATTGAATTTAATTCATATGGACCCCTATAAATTGAGGCTATATACTTATTTTACAGATGAGAAAAGAGCAACTTATAGGGAACAAATACTTTTTCCATGGACATACGGTTTCTAAGCTCATATTCAAACCCATATCTACTCAGTTCCAAAGGTTGTCATTTTTCACCATGACACTTTGCCACCTTGGGGTCATCTAAAATTTCTATAATCTGTGCATTTATAGAGATTTTATAGAGAGAAGTCCAAGTCAAGAGCATGCAGAATTCACTTTTTTATTCCAGCAAGAAAAAAACTGTTAGCCAAGTAACTTAAGGATCTGAGACTGTGTCAAGGACCATCAAAGGGATACTAAATACCCACACTTCATCAGTTGTCTGCATATGCTTAATTTTCATTCAAGAGTTATGAAGAAGTGACTTTAGATAAATCAGTTTATACTACCTTATAATTAAGAACTAAGTGAAACAGAAATTTAGGTATTTTAAATGCAATCTGAGGATCTATTATTATAATATAAACCTATACATATCTTCAAAATCTCAAAATACTCCACTGAGTCCATAAAGAGTGATTCAGCTTCCAGTAACTACATTACGTACTGCTTCCACTGTAAACACCCCTTCCTTCCTTATGACTAACAGTTTGGATTGTCAAGCTAAAAAGTTCACCCAGTTCATCAGGTGGTCCTCCACCACTACCTTATTCTATTGGTTATTCTCAAACAATGACCCCAAACTAATTTTGAGCTTCACATTGTTGAGAAAAATCCTGCTTACCTTCTGCCATAGTCAGATTCAACTGTGTCTGAAAATCCACAATTGGCAAAATCTAAAAAATTAATGATACAATTTTTGAGGGTTGAAAAATGTGCCTTAATTTTGTAACAAATGACTTTTATAGCTTAAGTATTCCACCATAGAACAAAGATAAAATTATAACCATTCTGTACAAGTGAAATTATTTTTTTGAAGAAGAGGATAAAAACATAGGGATAGTAGTTGCAAAAAGACAAAATTATTAGCACAGCAGAACACAAGCCATTTAAAAATAAGAATATAACTACTGTTTATAATTCTTATCTCTACTCTTATGGTCTTTTACAAGCATAAATTAAGCCTAAAACAAAACAGAGCATAAGATGAGCTACTCAAATGTTTGCTTTTATGGACATGATCAATTTTGTTCATAATTTGTCATATATTTTCATCTCCTTACAACAATTACATATTAGGAATAAAAATGAAGTGTAATAAATTCATTTCATCCTTCAAAATATTTTCCTCCTAAATTTAAAACAGGTTGGATGTATTTTAGAGAGGAAATACTGAGATTGGTTCATAAAAGACTTCACTGCTAGGAGGGCAGCCCGGATTCTGGGATTCAGTATATTTCAGAATTCAGCTAGAATTCTTGCAGCCTGCAGCCAAATCAAGTCTCAATACAAGGGGATTAAAAATACAGCGAGTGTAAAAACTAAGAGGGGGGAAAATAAAAAATAAAAAGGTTGGCATATGTCACTAGAGTTGAAAATACGTACATTTGCTCCCACTCACAAATACGCTATGCAGAAGGTGCTATAAAATCATAGCCACTGGGCTAAATACTTTCAGAATACTTACTGAGGGATCACACGAGCAGTCAAGGCTCTCCCTGGGGGCTCTTGTGAAGGGGCACTGGACCAGGGGCCGGACTTCTTTGGGATGCTTTGGAGTGTAAACAGGATTGCTTAGAAGATGATTAAGGCTTCCATGAGTCCCATTATTAGGAGCTGGTGTCAAATTCAGTAAATCTGCATAATTCCAAGAATGGTAAATAAAGATTTACTTAAGAAATTTCAAAACTAAATAGTAGTTTTGCACTATGAATTTTATTTTTTAAATCCAAATCTATATGAGTCCTTAACTCTTTACCTAAAATAAAACTAAAAATCTCTCTTTCTCAGGTTGTAGAATATTTATGATCAGGCTATTCTTGATGGAAATATTGATATGCACACTGTACTTCTCTATAAAAATCTCTAAATTTTAATGTAAACAGTAACTATAGTTATCCCCTATTCAATGTTTATTATATGCCAATCGTGCTAAATATATTTGTTGTCAATATTTGGTAGATGAATACAGAGAGACATCATTTCATCATTATTCAGTCATTAAGTCATGTCTGACTCTTCGCAACCCCATGGACTGCAGTACGCCAGGCTTCCCTATCCTTCACTATCTCCCAGAGTTTGCTCAAATTCATGTCCATTGAGTCGATGATGCCATCCAACCATTTCATCCTGTCATCCCTTCTCCTTTTGCCCTCAATCTTTCCCAGCATTAGGGTCTTGTCCAATGAGTTGGCTCTTTGCATCAGGTGGCCAAAATATTGGAGCTTTAGCATCAGTCCTTCCAGTGAGTATTCAGGGTTGATTTCCTTTATGATTGACTAGTTTGATCTGCTTGCTGCCCAAGGGACTCTCAAGAGTCTTCTCCAACACCACAGTTCCAAAGCTTTAGCACTCAACCTTCTTTATGGTCCAACTCTCATATCTGTACATGACTACTGGAAAAACCATAGCTTTGACTTGATGGAACTTTGTTGGCAAAGTGATGTCTCTACTTTTGAATACGCTGTTTAGATTTGCCATAGCTTTTCTTCCAAGGAGCAAGCATTTCATTGTACTTCATTTTATTACACTCCAGAGATTTTTTTTACAGTTGAAGGTCTATGACAGTCCCACATTGTGAGATGATGCTTAGCATGTTTTAGCAATAAAGTACTTTTTAATTAAAGTATGTATATTTTTCTAAACATAAGCTACTGCACACTTAATGGACTACAGTATAGTGTAAAAATAGCTTTTATATGCACTGAAAATCAAAAAAATTCATGTACTTGCTTTATTAGAGTATTCACTTTATTGCAATGGTCTAGAACTGAATTTCAATTTCTCCAAGGTGGGCTTCCCAGTTGGCACTAGTGGTAAAGAAGCTACCTGCCAATGCAGGAGAATTAGGAGATGTGGGTTCAATCCCTGGGTCAGGAAGATGCCCTGGAGGAGGAAATGGCAACCCACTCCAGTATTCTTGCCTGGAGAATCCCATGGACAGAGGGGCCTGTTGGGCTACAGTCCACAGTGTCGCAAAGAGTTGGACTTGACTGAAGCGACTTGGTACACATGCACGACTGGAATCAGCATGCTTACTTAGCTCAAGGTCTCAAGTTACTAATATAGTAGACCTGGATTCAAAATCAGCTCAGTCCAAGTCTAAGACTCATGCTGTTAATAATAATAATAGCAAACACTTACACAGTAAAGCACTTATTATATGCCAGGCACTGTTTAGACGCTTTAGGATATATTAACTCATTTAAGTATTCAGTCTCCCGCTAAAAGAATTATGTCAATACTTAGGACACATTTAAGGTTTTATAAATTCTAGTACTGTTATCAGAAAAAGGAAGCAATATTTAAAATGCAATATTCAACCATAAAAGCTCTAATTTAGAAGGTATGGAGTAAACTAAGAATATAGCCAATGCGTTCTCCTCCATTTCTGCAACCTTGACATTGCCGTCCATTCAACTATTATTGCTACTAGAGGATCCACCTGTTTTTTCTACCTTTCACAACCTCCAAACTCTTTTCTCTGGCTTCCACCCTGATCTGGTTCAACTGTCATCTCATTAAGTCTAGGGCCTAGCAAAGTATCAGGCACTTACAATTTATAGACCATCTGCTCTGTTATATTTTGCCACTGTGCAGCCTAGTGGAAACATCAGATAGCTATGTTTTGCATATGTTTTCAATGACTCTGGGTCAGGAAGAAGAAAGGTGGAAATATGAGGATCTTGCCTTATCATCATTTCCTGAAAGGTGCCCAATATGTGACCTACTTTTGATAATCTATTCCAGCTCTGTGTTCAGAAGGGAGAAGAGCTACCTGTTCACACTTACCACACATTAAGTTATAGACTTCAATATTTTCAAAGGAGTCAACTTCAGTGCTGTGCTTGAATCCAGGTCCATAGCCAATAAAGAGGGCCTACGTTGGCCAGAAAAGAAACTGGTCACTAAAGTTGGTCACTAAAAAGGTATTTTTTTGCCCATTGTACATATACAAACTGGTTATATTAAGATAAGTGGAAAAATACTGTGCCCAGTGGCCCTTCTAGGATATTATTTTAATCCCTGTTGCACATTTAATCTAAAGACATCTAAGATATCTTTCTTAACTTTATTACAATTCTGAACCTGACAATCAGAACAAAATGATGATGAAATTTTTTTTAAACTGTGAAATGGGATCTAAATCTTACTCTGCCCACCATACACCATGCTGTAGGGATAATGATATGAGTGTATTTTGAAATTTTTACAGTGCTAGGCAAATGGAAGGGATTATCTTTATTTAGAACATAAGTATGTTATCTTTCCACCTATTAATTACTGCCTTTTGTTTACTGTGAATCAACATTCTCAATGAAGTACAAATAGATGAAAAAATAATTATTAGAAATATAGTATGAAATGTGGGCTTCCCTGGTGGCTCAGTGGGAAAGAATCTGCCTGCCAATGTAGCAGACACAGGTTTGATCCCTGGGTTGGGAAGATCTCCTAGAGGAGGAAATGGCAGCCCATTCCAGAGTTCTTGCCTAGAAAATCCCATGGAAAGAGGAGCCTAGTGGGCTACAGTCCATAGGGTCATAAAGAGTTGGACACAACTGAGTGTGTGTGTGCACGCGTGCACAGACACACACACACACACACACACACACACAAAGTGTAAGTCACACATTCGGAAATGTAACTTTTTAAAATTCTATTAATGTTCAAAGTAAAACAGCTATATGAAAGTATGTGCCTCATTAATTCTCTTTAAAGACTCATAAGGACAGTCTACATCTTTAAGTCTAAAACTTTATATATCAGTTTTTTCTTTAGATATAAACTATAATTTTTAAAGTGGAATAGGTTTACTCACTTGCATATTCAAAAATGTATTATCAGAGCCATGGAATCCACCTCCACAATATTTCCTTTCTGAAGGATTCCTAATTGTCACATAATACGAATTAATAATGCAAAGTCCACTCATAAAGCAAAATCGACACCCATGACATTATTTCCATTAATAAAGAGCAACTATTTTTTGATAGTTAACAATTTATTTGTAAAAAGTATACCGTTTAGCCTAAAGAAATGCTTGGAACATAGTAGATGTTCACTAAATATTAGTTCTCTCATGAGGATAAGGACCTTCTCTTCTTTCATATTCTTTTTCTAAACACTGAAAGCACAGTTCTCTAATAAGGGAGAGACCTTGTAATTCTGTTGACTGAATTCTGGTTTACTGTTTAGGTTTTGCTGGACAGAGGTATGTATTTATCATCTCTGGCTTCCAGGAGTTAATGATCAAGTTTGACACATTAACAATATGCACAATCCAAATAATTTGCTGAACATAACAATAAACTGAGGTTTATTGATGGATTTAGTATAACAAGAATGAAAAAAACAGCTCTGTCTAATGAAGATGGTAATTGCTCATTATTATAACAAAGAGCTTTTGCCAATCATTTGTTAGACTTTGAAGCTATTGTTAGGCATAACCATAACATGTAGAAAAGACACAAGGCAAGTGGAACATAAGAAATAATCAAGATGGATGTGAGGGGACAGAGCAGTGGTTCTTAGCTGGAGGTGTCCCCCTCTCACCAGGGAATTGCAGCAATGCCTGCACATATTTTTTGTTGTCACAACTATAGACAGCACTTTTTTATCTAGTCAGTAGAAGCCAGGGATGTTTTCAAATACCCCAAAACACACAGGACAGCTCCCCACCACAAAGAATTATCTGATCCCAAATGTCAATAGTCCAAGGCTGAGAGAAACTGGGACAAAGAGAATCATACTTGAAGTCTTCATATTACAACATCATTGGAAAGGACCCAATGGTCCTTTCAAGGACCTTGAATGACTAGGTTTACCTGGGAGACTGTCAGAACTTACAATGCAAGTTGCCACTGAGGATCCAAATAGAACGTCAAGCGCTCAATTCTGTCATTTTTGGCAAAATGCAAACGCTTGGGTAAGAAATGTTTCAGGTAAGGTTTGAAGTGCTGGTTTGGTTCCTGGCACTGAAATTGTAAGAGACAAAGAAAAACCATTTCCACATTTTCTAAGTGTAAACTGCTCTTGAAATTGCTTCCTAAGTCCATATGAATTTTTTTCTCCTGAATGTTTAATCAGTATGCCCAATAAGTCATAGATGCAAAAATAACTGAGTTTTCACTACTTACATAATGTATAATTTGCATATTCTCAACTATTGTATTTTCTTATTTTATAGGAAATCATAATTATTGCATAAGAGTCCTAGTCCTCAATTTAGTCCTTAGATTGAGTCACTAGTTTATATTTGTTCTACTACTGATAATCTATTTTCAAATACTCTTATAATAATTTTAAGAACTTTCTTTAAAATTGTAAGAATTTTCATCAAGTAAAAAAATGGAATATAGGTAAATCAGCACTAGGGCAAAAGTTTAAGAAATCAACCTAAGAAAAACTGGTAGGAAATATATTATAATGCTAAGTGTTTGTGGTAGTATGGCTACAGGCTTTCCCTTCCTATTGTTTTCAATTATTTCTTGTACTGTCATATAAATTTAATAATGTCAATAAATAAATTCTTAAAATTTTAAAAACCTACATTATTGAGATATGTCCTTAAAGACCTTTAAAAACTACAGGGCATTTAAATGTTGGCCCAGATATCCCCCCCCCAAAAAAGAAAATAGATTAGGTTAAAATCCTATAATCTCCCAATCAAATACTAAAACTTTCTTCTAAATATATTTTATACAAAACTAGCAACAAAACAGTAATAGGGAAAAAAAAGATACTCACAGAAAGATTTTTGGCAATGCCTTCATAATCAACTGAAGAGAGGTAAAGATAAGAATAGTTGAATGGTATGCTACTATTAAAAATAATACAAAAATATAGCACATCAGACACAAATCCATTTAAAACAATGACATACTACTTTAATAGTTTTTCTTAAGTACTAATTAAAACTTGTTATTGTACAAGTTAGAGTCTATGCTTTGGGTTACTATGTCAATATATGTGTATAACAATTTTCCTGGAGGGAAATCTACTTCTCCTCACAAATACTCAACCATATCTACTGAAACATATAGCACTGCATATACCCAAACCTAATCCAACAGTGATGACTGTCAGAAAAATCTCTTTTCTCTTTCCATTTCAAAGGTAATTTTAACAGAATGATAAACAAAACTGCTCTTAGTATTTTAGAATTACCAAGGATGGTAATCGAAAAGAAGGGTATAACAATCAATTCTTAACCAGGCTTGATTTTCAAAAGAATGAATATTTAAAATTTCCTGGCAGGTTGGGTATGACATGTGGTCAAGAGAGAATGTGAAATTTCTTCTTCTCTGCTCACAAAACACATTCTCATTGTTTTTTGGAATAGTTTAAGAAAGTCATTTCTGAGAACAGAAATTAGTTGCTTATAGAATTAATCATCTCAGCCAGCATTCCTCCTTATAATGGAATATTATCCTATAACACCTGTAAGTTAGTTTAATGAAATGATATTAATTAAAGTTGAATAAATGTAGCTGAAATTTTGAGTTTTTTTCCTTATAAGTAATCTTGAATCCAACAAAAGCAAAATATGAAAGTGAAAGTGTTACTCGCTCAGTTGTGTCTCTGAGACTCTTTGCGATGCCATAGACTGTAGCCCGCCAGGCTCCTCTGTCCATGGAATTCTCCAGGCAAGAATACTGGAATGGGTTGCCATTCCCTTCTCCAGGAGATCCTCCCAACCCAGGAATCGAACCTAGGTCCCCTGCATTGCAGGCAGATGCTTTACCATCTGAGCCACGAGGGAAGCCCAAGAAAAATACACATAACATAAAACTGTACCAAGCTCATCAAATAATATTCTTAGTCATGAATAACAGGTAAGTGGTTAGACTTATGTCCTCATATCCAGTCCCATAAAATCCCTTTGGGTGCAGAAGGCCAGTCCTGGATATTTAATCATGAAAAAGAAATTAATTGATCACCTTTAATTTAAAGATATGATTCAGAGGAATGTATTGTAAATATAGAGCTTTCCCAGGTACTGCAGGGGTAAAGAATTCACCTGCTAATGCAGGAGATGCAAGAGATGCAGGTTCAATCCCTGGGAAGAAGATCCCCTACAGTAGGAAATGGCAACCCACTCCAGTATTCCTTCCTGAAGAATCCTATGGACAGAGGAGCCTGGCAGGCTACAGTCTATGGGGTTACAAAGAGTCAGACACAACTGAGCACGTACACACTAGTTGTAAATATAATCATATTCAAAATTAGCACAGAGATATACTTACATGAATAGTATTTATCTGGAACATCAGAGGGTCTCAGTCGAGCTGCGGGTCCATATACAACTTTATAATCTTTAGTATCTCCCAAGTATTTATTCAGATACACATATTTCTTACAACTGCCTTGTTCCATGCCTAGGAGAAAAAAAAAATCCCCAAACATGTCGCAACCTTAATAAAAAACCTTTAACATGTAGGACAGAATTTCTTTCACTTTCAGAATTAAAATCAATAAACATGAGGTCAGCACTCACGATGGGCTTCCTAGGTGGTGCTAGTGGTAAAGAACCTGCCTGCCAGTGCAGAATACTTAAAAGATGTGGGTTCGATCCCTGGGTCAGGAAGATTCCCTGGAGGAGGGCATGGCAACTCGCTCTAGTATTCCTGCTTGGAGAAACCCATGGACAGAGGAGCCTGGTGGGCTACCAGTCCATGGGGTCACAAAGAGTAGAACATGACTGAAGTGACTTAGCACACATGCAGGCAGCACTTATGATAGTTGAACATCTAACAGGTAAGACACAGAGTTTCACATATATCTACCACTTCGCTTAAAAAAATATTTTCCCTTCTCTCCATCTAAAATTAGTTCAGTGTTTCTTATTTATGTATTACAATATTTTTATGTGAATGAGGAAGAATATCACAGTTTTAGCCTGAGTATGAAAGCACAGTTATTTTCTCAGAATCAACTAGTATACTAACTAGGAGTATAAAACACTCATCTCATTTTCAGACTGGAGGCTTCTTTAGAATACATCTTCTTAGGACTGTTTCTAGAAATAGTTTTCAATAATTATTTCTGAAGCAAACAATAATAACAACAAGAGCAAACAAAAAGCAGCTTTTTCTGATTTTCCTGTATACACATGGCTTTTACAGTCCCAAGTCTGCATACAAACATGTTTTAAAGGTCACAGTAAATAAGAGTTAGATCAAAATACTGCCAAAATTAACACATACTCCCTTTAAAAGTCAGATTTATCATTCTAGAGAAAATAGAAGAAGCACATAATAATCTGTTCAAAGTATGCCTAAAATGTTTAGAGTAGATTTACCAAAATTTAATATTGAAAAAATAACTCTCCAAGTTTCTAATGTAAGTCTTCCCCAAATCAGGAGATAAGTGCGTTGTGGTTAATAAGCTCATAGGTGTCTGTGAGTTCTGTGTTTTATTTGTATGTTATATTTAATGTAATGTTTTCTAAAGATTCTCCACAAGGAATAATTAGCTATAAAAGTCAGAGGAAATAATAAAACATGAATCAATCAAGTAAACTTTTGGAAGCTCCATTTAACCTGAAAGATAAAGGATATAAACCCAGGTTACCATGATCTGAAATAAGGATGAGGTTCAAGCATCTATGCAAGTTCAGCTCCTTCAGACCATCCATGAGCATGCCAACCATGTTGTCAACCCTCTGCAAAGCTCTGATGACCTAAGAAAGGGAAACAATCTCATGTCATGCAGTTAAAAGTATTCATGGAATGCTTCTTAGAGTTCTGTGTACTTAATTTTTTAAAACTAGAACTTCTAAGAATAAAACCCATTATTTCCAAACAAACTGCATTATTTTGCATACGAATGTCACAAGGACACAGAATGGCATATGGTTTTGGCAAACTGCCTTTGGTATTTCTCTCCTTCTCTCTCCCAGCAAAATCACCTGAGGGAAATTCTTGTGCAGCTTTGCCTATAGCAAACCAGTCTAATCTTTACTTACAGTCTGTATATTTTACTCTATTATGAAACACGCTCTTTCAACATGATCTCACATTGACTGAAAGATATCCAAGTAACATGGACTGGAATTTTTAAGAATTAAGATAAAGTAAGTTTTGATGAGCCAATAATACTAGCGTTTAACCAAGTTTATAAATTAATGAATATGATTTGAAAAGTAATGGACTGAACCCTGAATGAAGATAAATCAGAAAAGCAGTTATGTTGGGAAATCTTTCAATTCAGTTCAGTTCATTCGCTCAGTCGTGTCCAACTCCCTGTGACCCCATGAACCGCAGGATGCCAGGCCTCCCTGTCCATCATCAACTCCCACAGTTCATCCAAACTTATGTCCATTGAGTCAGTGATGCCATCCAACCATCTCAGCCTCTGTCATCCCCTTCTCCTCCTGCCCTCAATCTTTCCCAGCATCAGGGTCTTTTCAAATGAGTCAGCTCTTTGCATCAGGTGACCAAAATATTAGAGTTTCAGCTTCAACATCAGTCCTTCCAATGAACACCCAGGACTGATCTCCTTTAGGATGGACTGGTTGGATCTCCTTGCAGTCCAAGGGACTCTCAAGAGTCTTCTCCAACAACACAGTTCAAAAGCATCAATTCTTCTGCACTCAGCTTTCTTTATTGTCCAACTCTCACATCCATACATGACTACTGGAAAAACCATAGCCTTCACTACATGGACCTTTGTTGACAAAGTAATGTCTCTGCTTTTGAATATGCTATCTAGGTTGGTCATAACTTTCCTTCCAAGGAGTAAGCATCTTTTATTTTCATGGCTGCAATCACCATCTGCAGTGATTTTAGAGCACCCAAAATAAAGTCAGCCACTGTTTCCACTCTTTCCCCATCTATTTGCCGTGAAGTGATGGGACCGGATGCCATGATCTTCGTTTTCTGAATGTTGAGCTTTAAGCCAACTTTTTCACTTTCCTCTTTCACTTTCATCAAGAGGCTTTTTAGTTCTTCTTCACTTTCTGCCATAAGGGTGGTGTCATCTGCATATCTGAGGTTATTGGTATTTCTCCTGGCAATCTTGATTCCAGCTTGTGCTTCATCCAGCCCAGTGTTTCTCATGATGTACTCTGCATATAAGTTAAATAAGCAGGGTGACAATATACAGCCTTGACGTACTCCTTTTCCTATTTGGAACCAGTCTGTTGTTCCATGTTCAGTTCTAACTGTTGCTTCCTGACCTGCATACAGGTTTCTCAAGAGGGAAATCTTTAGTGAACAGAAAAGTAATACTGGTCTTAAAATTTATATGATCTGATCCTTTACAAAATGATCCTTAGAGTTACTTGTAGCCAAACTTACCTAGAGATGGATCTTGATAGTGAAAGAATAAAACTTATATTAGCATCTGGCCAATTGTTTAGACTAACATAAGAGGTACAGGAAACTTCCCTCAGTCTAGTGATGGCAGGACCGCACTGTCAGCCATGCATCTCCCACCTCTAAGAAAGAGCATCTCTGCTGAGCTGATGGACAAAATCAAAGCCAGGGCACGCAGCATTGTTAACTACATTGAAGTCACTGGAGATAGGTTTTGCTGGAAAGAGTACAAAGGGTGGAGTGTGACAGGTCTCATTTGAAATTAAAAATGCAGAATTTAACTCATCATTTGTTCAATTCAGCACCATAGATAGTGTAAAATCAAACAATGCTCCCAGTTCCTTTTGATTAAAGTGCATCATTGTAGTTTAATAGAAATGTCCTTAATACTCTTTCCAGAAATCATGGATTCTTATAGAATAATCAAGAAATCTGCTTCAAAGCAAAGTTCAGTTAGATGCTACCAGGTTTAATGAAAAAACCACTGATAAAAATGTACTTACTTCACTGCTGACTGGTCCATAAGAGTGACCCGAAGAATCTGGTTCTTCTAAATACAGAGTGTAAAAGTGTGGTCTAAATCAAACAGTATCAAAATGTAATATTTTATGAACACATTGTAAAACAGAATAGAAAGAATAATTCAACAAATGATAGTGAATAAAAGTTATACAGCACTGGGGTAACATTTCTAAAAGTGCTGAGAAATAATTTACATGTTTAGAATTCTTCGAAACGCGGCTATAATAGTCACTAAAAAGTTCATTTGGATGTAAAACATCATAGCCAATAGCAAATTTTTCTATCTTCTATTTAAAATATTCAGACATTTTTATAAAACAAATGAGTATTTTATGGTAGAAATTAATCATCTACATACCTTTCATCTTTAGGAAGCTGTAGCCACTTAAGAATGGCTAAAATTCTTTCTTCAAATGGTACTGAACTAAAATGAAAGATAAAATGAAACAAATATGTGACGAGTGTTAGGGTTTAAAATATCAATGTGTGTCTTACTGAAAACTGCATTCAGAGAGATTAAAACAATTCAAGACATCAAATATGTTTGAAGTAATGTAAGAGTTTCATCTGAAAACTTAAAATTGTTTTCCCGACCTAGGAACAAATATTAAGTTTTTACACATATGAAAGTTGTTGTTGTTCATTATTATTCAGTTACCCAGTCATGTCTGACTCTGCAACACCACAGACTACAGCACACCAAGCCTCCCTGCCCCTCACCATCCCCCAAAGTTTGCCCAAGTTCATGTCCACTGCATCAGTGATGCCATCCAGCCACCTCATCCTCTGATGTCCTCTTCTCCTTCTGCCCTCAATCTTTCCCAGCATCAAGGACATCAATGAGTCAGCTGTTTGCATCAGATGACCAAAATACTGGAGCTTCAGCTTCAGCATCAATCCTTCCCATGAGTATTCAGGATTGATTTCCCTTAAGATTTACTGGTTTGATCTCCTTGCTGTTAAGGGACTTTCAGGAGTCTTTTCCAGCACCACAGTTTGAAGGCATCAATTCTTTGGCATTCTGCCTTCTTTACGGTCTCATGACCACTGGGAAGACCACAGTCTTAACTATATTGGACCTTCTTTCGGCAGTGATGTCTCTGCTTTTCAACACACTGTCCAGGTTTGTCACAGCTTTCCTGCCAAGAAGCAATCATCTTCTGATTTCATGGCTGCAGTCACCATCTGCAGTGATTTTTAGAGCCCAAGAAGAGGAAATATGTCACTATTTCCACTCCCTCTTCTATTTGCCATGAAGTAATGGGGCTAGATGCCATGATCTTAAGTCTTTTTTTTTTTTTTTTTTAATATTTAGCTTTAAATTGGCTCTTTCACTTTTATCCTTCACCCTCATCAAGAGGCTCTTTAGTTCCTGTTCACTTTCTGCCACTGGAGTGGTATCATCTGTATATCTGATGTTGTTGTTTTTCCCGCATATCTTGATTCCAGCTTGTAACTTAACTAGCCCGGCATTACTCATGATATTCTCAGAGTATAGGTTAAACAAACAGAAAGTTTGTAAAAAACAAAAATGAAAGTTGTAGTTGGGTCTAAAAATTTGCTTCCCATTTTCTACCTGAGGATTTTATTCCTGTACCTCAGAATAGGAACTGCCATGTCATGAATAACCCAAGTGTCAATCAATATACTCTTTAAAGGGGACCTCTCTGATGGCTCAGATGGTAAAGCGTCTGTGTACAATGCGGTAGACCCGGGCTCGATCCCTGGGTTGGGAAGATCCCCTGGAGAAGGAAATGGCACCCCACTCCAGTACTCTTGCCTGGAAAATCCCATGGACAGAGGAGCCTGGTAGGCCACAGTCCATGGGGTCGCAAAGAGTCGGACACGACTGAGTGACTTCACTTTCTTTTCATGAAGATGAACTCACTCATTGATGACTCTCAGTAAAATTGGGAAATGGACACTTGTTGGGCAGACAGTTCTCCAGGCAACAGTTTTTGGGTAGAATTAATGACATCTTCCTCTGGGCACAGAATTTTGTTTATAGGTCTCCATCAAAGTGCTTGCCCAACCCCAAGTACACTAGGTTGTTCCTTGAGAAGGTTTCTATCAGAACTTGAGAGGCCAGAGAACATGTACCACTAGTCTGCACAATTCTCCAGGTCTAAGACAGTGCCTGGTGCAGAGAATCTCAATTACCACCTATGGAATGAAATTAATGGCAAATAACAAGGTGCTCACATGAACCACAGAGAATCAACAGTAGCCTAAGATTACAAAAGAAAATACGCATTTCTTGTTTGGAATTTATGAACTTTCCCTTTCGTCCCTCAAATACACTATCGTATTGGTTTTATGACATAAATTCCCCAAGTATAAGCCAAATTATTTTGCTAGTCTCACTAAAATAATCCGAAGGGAGTCTTCCAGGAAAAAAGTCGTGTGTTTTGTTTTGTTTTTCCCCACAATACCACACGGATTTTGAATATCACAGGGAGATTACTCTAATCAGTTCCACTATAGATGGAATGTTTAAAAAAGTAATTTGAAAATGCAAATCTAGAGGTGCCATTAATATCTTCTTTCAAATAGTATTTTTGGACACCAAAGGGTCACTCCTACCTATGTCCCTTTAATACTTTCAGCTCCTTCTCCTAGTTCTTTCTTCCTGGAGTGAAAATATTCAGGACCCCTACTTTCACCAGGACTTCAATTCTTATTCCTATCCAAAGATCTGAACACAAACTCCAACATGTTACCACCAGTGCTTTCCAGAAAAACTCCAGAAAAAAAAAAAAAACAAAACACCTCATCTAGTTTTACTATCTACCATCCATTTAAAACTCTTTGAAATAGAGTTCTTATTTTGATAGGTGTCATTTTTCAGATAACATATCATTCAAATGCTAGAACTCAGGCTGTGATAAGAAAATAAACTGTTCTGTGTTATAGGTCCTAGAAAAAGTACAGTTATACATACCCATTATAGATTTTATAGATGTCCGGGAAAATTCCACTGATTTTCACATCTGATCCTGGCCAAAAAAATGTGCCTGTCTTCAGGCCTTGATATTTAGCTGTCAGCCAAATCTGGAGAAGACAGAGAAGGAAAATTAGGAAACTATGTAAGCACTGATTTCTTAGGAAACTGTGTTCACACAACTGCCAATGCTTTCGTCTCAAATGCTAGAAAGTTTTGATGTCAATAAGCTCCAGCAGTTAAGACTACAAAACAACCATGAAATGTGACTTTGAACAGCAGCAAAAAGAAATTAAATAATCAGAAATTAAATTAACTTAAAGAATATAAACAATTGGTAACTCCTGCAACTTTTATAGACTTGCTTCTACTTAATAAGCTTCTGTTAAAAGAAAAAAAAATCACAAGAAAAGAAAAATTCACAAATATACATATCTTTAACTTATTGACATATTTTGCTTATGTAACTTAATATTTATTGAGCACTTATTATTGCCAGTTACAGTCGTAAATGGTACTCGTATAAGCAACTTAGATTATTAATAATCATCACAATAATTCTATGAGGTAGTTAACAGAATTATATACAGTACAGAAAACTGAGGCACAGAAAGATTACTTTGCCCAAAATTCATGATTTTAAATGTCAGAGCTAAAAATCTGAAATTATAACTTGCAAATTAACATCATTCTCTTTTCCTCCTAAAAGAGATATCAGATCAGATCAGATCAGTTGCTCAGTCGTGTCCGACTCTTTGTGACCCCATGAATCGCAGCATACCAGGCCTCCCTGTCCATCACCAGCTCCCGGAGTTCACTCAGACTCACGTCTATCGAGTCAGTGATGCCATCCAGCCATCTCATCCTCTGTCGTCCCCTTCTCCTCTTGCCCCTAATCCCTCCCAGCATCAGAGTCTTTTCCAGTGAGTCAACTCTTCACATGAGGTGGCCAAAGTACTGGAGTTTCAGCTTTAGCATTCCTTCCAAAGAAATCCCAAGGCTGATCTCCTTCAGAATGGACTGGTTGGATCTCCTTGCAGTCCAAGGGACTCTCAAGAGTCTTCTCCAACACCACAGTTCAAAAGCATCAATTCTTCGGCGCTCAGCCTTCTTCATAGTCCAACTCTCACATTCACACATGACCACAGGAAAAACCATAGCCTTGACTAGACGGACCTTTGTTGGCAAAGTAATGTCTCTGCTTTTGAATATGCTATCTAGGTTGGTCATAACTTTCCTTCCAAGGAGTAAGCGTCTTTTAATTTCATGGCTGCAGTCACCATCTGCACTGATTTTGGAGCCCAGAAAAATAAAGTCTGACACTGTTTCCACTGTTTCCCCATCTATTTCCCATGAAGTGATGGGACCAGATGCCATGATCTTCGTTTTCTGAATGTTGAGCTTTAGGCCAACTTTTTCACTCTCCACTTTCACCTTCATCAAGAGGCTTTTGAATTCCTCTTCACCTTCTGCCATAAGGGTGGTGTCATCTGCATATCTGAGGTTATTGATATTTCTCCTGGCAATCTTGATTCCAGCGTGTGTTTCTTTCAGCCCAGCGTTTCTCATGATGTACTCTGCATATAAGTTAAATAAACAGGGTGACAATATACAGCCTTGACGAACTCCTTTTTCTATTTGGAACCAGTCTGTTGTTCCATGTCCAGTTCTAACTGTTGCTTCCTGACCTGCATACAAATTTCTCAAGAGGCAGATCAGGTGTTCTGGTATTCCCATCTCTTTCAGAATTTTCCACAGTTTATTGTGATCCACACAGTCCAAGGCTTTGGCATAGTCAATAAAGCAGAAATAGATGTTCTTCTGGAACTCTCTTGCTTTTTCCATGATCCAGCGGATGTTGGCAATTTGATCTCTGGTTCCTCTGCCTTTTCTAAAACCAGCTTGAACATCAGGAAGTTCACGGTTCACATATTGCTGAAGCCTGGCTTGGAGAATTTTGAGCATTACTTTACTAGCGTATGAGATGAGTGCAATTGTGCGGTAGTTTGAGCATTCTTTGGCATTGCCTTTCTTTGGGATTGGAATGAAAACTGACCTTTTCGAGATATCAAGACTATTCAAATAGACCTTTTAGAATTGTTGCAGCTATTTTTAAAAATTAAAAAGGAGAACACATCTAAATCACAATCAGGGAGAATCTTCTAAGTCAGCAAATGCAGACAGTCATAGTTTACTCCTGAAGAAACAATTAGCTTTGTGTAGATCAAAATATTACCCCCAGATTACTGCTCTTTGCTACTAGGACAAAAAGGCATCATTAAGCAGAAAATAAAACTGGCTCAGAATAACCTGAACCCTATTCTGAAATAAAATATACAAAGATATAAACTATATTTAGAGTTATCTGCATTTACCTTTATTTGCATAAGGATTACACAAACACAGTAGAGTAAATAGGTTCTTAAAAACTCCAGGGGATCTGTCATTTTACTCTGATAGAAACAGATGAGAATAATAAAAAATAATTTTAATAGCTAAATTAAATAAACAACTCACTGGTTCTCCTTTGTACCACTCTGGGTTAAATTTCTCTTTGTTTTTAAGTGCAAAGTTAGCGTTCATTTGGGGATCATATATATTATTGTCAATGATGCCATGGGATTCCGGATAAAGTCCCTAAAATATATAAAATACAAGTTTTATGCAAGTTGTGAGTTTTTAATGTTAAGGTTACAGAACAAAATCATCAGAGAGAAATACACAACTGAAGCTACAAGGAACTTAACCTAGCTTAAGAAGAGAAGAACAAAACACTGCATATGATCAAAATACAACCAACTGCTTAAGGTTTTATGTAGTACTTGTGTTTTAATTTATGTAATAGGAGAAAATACATTAGGAATGGTAGCAGCCTCTTAATTTTGAAAAAAGTACTGAGATGTCCTTTTGGATTGCTCAGTGAAAAATTTCTGCATAACAGAATCCTTTTTGATTGGGTTCAAGAATAGCTTGTACCAATATAAGTCAAAGTATTAATTCTGTGGCCTTGAGGCCTAAGGAATTCTACATTTTTTTTTTTTCTGGATCCAAATTAAATCTGAAAGTGAAGCAAAAAGAGAGCTGTAATCACATCTAGAGTCAGGTAAAGTGGTTTGCTTAGACTCAAACATTGAAATGATTGGAAAGACGGCTGAGGACCTGTGAGTGCAATCTGGGGCTCAAATAAAGTAAGCTAAAAACTAATCAGAAAGAACAGAACCTAAGAATCTTAAAGGGAATTAAGAAATCATTTCTTGGAGTCTTCAATCACCTCTTTTCACGTATGGGAAATGGAGACCCAGAAGGTAAGGTGACTTTCCAAGGTCACAACGTGTTAGTAGAAGAATAAGAACCAGAACCTCAGTTTTCCTGCTTAACTACACAATGAAAAAGAAGTTATTTTTTTCTGATCTGAAATCTGATTATTCTCTTGAAAAATGTTATATTTACATCTCACTTTTGTGAACATATAAAAATTGAAATGCAGAGCTTACTGTGACAATGCTGTAGTGATTGGGGAAAGTTTTTGTTGGATATACTGGTCTCATGTTTTTAGTATATGTCCCACAGGTTTCTACAAGGGGAAAAAAAGATTGTTATTAAATACAACTGACAATCTGTTTCCTTCATTTAGCGTTGGTACCACAGACTTCTGAGTAGTACTAAAACATGAATCCAGAAGGGATTTACAACCATATAAAAATTCAGGGTGAATTACAAAGCAACATTGTAGATTCAAACTCAATGCTGAGAGCTAGTTTTTCTTCTTAGTTAAAAAAAATTAAAATAATTAATCCAATGGAATATTTACCCCATACTTACTAATAACAATACTAATAATATTATGGTCCAGATGGACCATAATGATGCTTGCTAGATCTTTGCTATTACTTGGTGGTAACATATCTAAATACAAGATGTAGTTTTTAAAAAAACAAACAGCCAAAACAAAACTACAAACATCCACAGTAGCTAACTCAGCAAAATGAAAACAAGAATGAAGCAGTAGCTAGGAGGACAGTGTCCCACCCCAAAGTCCAAACCAGTTAACTCTAGACAAATTCAACACTGCTTTAATGATTAAAGGTATCTTCTGGCTTCAAGTATTAATACAAGAAGGACAGAGTCAAACTGTTCCTGATTTAGCCCTAGTGTCACATCCTTCGTCTGCCTCTACGGCGGAAGGAACATATAACTAATGATTCTAGCATTTCAATACCTCATACCTGAAAGTGTTCCTCAGGCTGGTACATGTCTCTCTATCTCACTGCATTCCAAACAGTTCAGAATTACAGGCTACACTTCCTAATTACCCAAAGCAAGGACTTAAGTTAACTATGCATTGAGTTCCTTTCAACTTCACATATAGGTACCTAAGGCTCCTTAATTCTGAACTCAGGATATTGTATTTGATGCTATGGAAACCAACTTTCCTCCTGATGATAACAAAGGGCCAGACGCAAGCTTCAAAGCCCGTGAGCCTAGCTGATAAAACAGAGTCTTTCTTGTCCATGTAAGCTCTTTCCTAAAGACTTTTATGTCAAATGATTATTTATAAAAACTTTCTTCCCAGTAGAAATTAAAAATTGAAATTTTTAGAAGTTCTCCAAATATCAGTTTCTTACAAAAGAAGTACAATAAATGTACCTATGTGATTATGGAGAGTGATTTTGACATTCAAATATTCAAGTCCAGTAAATAATGTCCCAGAACTCCAGAAGAACACTAAAATAGTGAATTTACTTATCTCCATTTCAGTCCAGTATTACACTGTGGCTATTTAAATACTGATCACTGATAACAAGCAATGTTCTTCAGCTTTTATACCCATATTTAATTTTTTATTTTTTCAATAACAACGATACGAGTGATAACCATATTACTGGTGGTTAATGTGATTTAAAACTTTTGCATTCATACTAAGAGAAGACTATTCTACTACTGCATTACTAACTTATATAATAATCATTTAATTAAGGCTTTAATTGAGATAAAGAAATTGGAAGGATGCCTCATGATACTAAAGGATAAATAACAAGTAAATATTCTATGTCTGCACTACCAGATTCATATAAGAAATACCTTCAGTTTTTGAAATTCTACTTTAAGATGTAGTCATATTAGATAAATAAATATATAAATAGTTTGTCCACAAAATGAATCCAAAAGTCTAAGAAAAAAAAAAGTATGCCTTATCCTTAACATCTGTAACCAAGGAATAAAAATCCTAAGATAATCATTATTATCTTAGAGTTGTTTAAAAGGCAGTTTTAGAACAATTATAATATTAAAGACTAGGTCCTTATCACTAGGGTTTAACTCTTTTACAACAGAGAAGTTTGGTAAAACAGATTCTGCTGTATTTTTCAAAAAAGAGACTGCCTCCTCAGTCTACTGACACTGTGACACTCCAATAGTATACTCTGAAGTTACTCACTCAGCTTGCTAATAACAGGAAGAAGTCCACCCCAAGTGTGCAAATATTCTGCCCTGAAACCATCCAAAGAAAATAAGAGGGTAGGAGGTGTTTCAAACCTGGGTAATGAGAAAGAAAGAAAAAAAATGTGTAAAGAAGAAAGAAGACACAGATCCAGTGAACATTTTCCACTGAGATAGGGATGTAATCTAAGGTAAACTAACAAGCTCAACAAGCATCTTTATAAAGAATATTTTAGAAGTGTCTATATTCATATTATGATTTTGTATTTCATCATGTACATTATCAAATAGTCCTGACTGAGCACTCACGCCATTGTGAGGTACCATACAGAGACCATCATTTATGGTCCCTGCTAGTCCAAAAGCTAGATGAAATGCAACCAAAATGCAATATTTCTCCAGCTTGCAAGAGAATAAATATTAACAAACAGCATATTCTAAATTGTGTTCTTGTTTCTACCAGGACAGCTTTATAATGTTTAACAGTTTGGAAAAATCATTATTTTAAACATATAATATATTTCTGAAGATTAATAATTCAAATTATATGTCTCAAGTGGAACAAAGATAAACATGTCTAACTGTCATCAAATTTCCACTTTTCGAATTCTACACAAACCATTCCTGATGACCTTAGAAACATAAGGTATTGTATAAAACACTTTAAACAAAAAATATAAAATACAAATTATAAAACTATGTAACATCTTCTCATAGACATGTTATCCTGAAAATATATAAGTTAATCAAAAAATTTTTTTAAAAAGTTGTAATTTGTTATAAGTTCAACTTGAAAAACTTCAAATGAAAGTAAAGATCCTTTTTTCCTAAGAAGGAAAACAAATTCTTCCACCCAACACTCATGAACATTAAATATTCATAACCTCTCTTTTTTTTTTTTTTCCAGTTTCTAGACCAGGAGTGGGAAGTGGGGGGTGAGGGTCATGTCATAATCACTTCTATACCACCAATGCCAAAAGAAGGCCTAACTAAAAATAATATTGAACCAATGAATAATTATTATTATTTTTATTTTTTCAATTTGGAAAGAGAAAGAATGATACTTCTATAAAAGAAAACATGAGTATCTCAGAGTATAATCTTACCCTGCTGGACACTGTGGTTCATCAATGCTGTCACATTCTTCTTCAGCCCAACTTTTCTCCCCTAAAATATTTTCAAGAAGTACAGTGAGTTGAACACATTCAACAGAAACAATGGTCGTGATGTTTGTGAGACACATTAGGACACGTTCCCCCCAAAAAACAAAAAAGTTAACAGATACATAGATCATGTTGGGTGTGATTCTCAGGGAATAGAACAAATAGAAGTTATTCTATTTCAAAATAAGAGTTAGTTGATATCAGGAATTAAAGAATGAGTTTATAATTGCAAGACTAAAACACATTGCTGTATTTGTGAGAACTTGAAGGCACATTTTCCATTTTCAAATTGTCATTAATAATATTTTCAACCAAAATTTATAACCCTACTTCTATCCACCGACAGAATCTTCTGCCTTAGTTCCTCTCATACAGTCAAGTTCTGTCAAAGAATTTCAAGGAACCCTGCAACACCGAGGCAAGACATCATAGTAACACCAGCTTACACAGAATCTTAGGCACTAACTTCTCTCAACATCAGGCAGACACTGTCCTCGTTTACTATGAAAGAACCTGCTACATAGTCAGCCAAGACTGTGAAGTGATTGTTCCACAAATACAGCATTAAATATGCAGCTAATATCAAAATAACATGAGGGTGTAGTAGCAGCAGAGTGTATGACTATGGATAAAAAAGACTAGCCGTGTGTAGACAATCATGATTATTAGGCTGGGTGATACAAGCTTCATTACATAGTCTCTCTATTCAGGTATATATGTTTGAAACTTTCTCTAATAAAATGCTTTTAAAATATTTTTTCAGCCAATATGGTTTGTCAATAACTATGACTTCAACTGTAAAAAGTACACCCATGCTAACCCCTCTGAGACCTAGGAAGATGTCAGCCTGTGTCTGAACCTGGTGACGGCACAACCTCCTGACCTCGGCACACGGATCCGTGGTTGATACAACAGTCTCCCTTGTCCCTGCAGTCATCTGAACAGGAGCAAAGGCTTCGGGACAACCTTTTCTCACCACACCTGAATTTGGTGCAAGTCCATATCCGTTCTAGAAACAAATGTCAACATAACACGTTTTATGGTTCAAATTCAACATGTCCAAAATGAACACAGAATTGTCTTCTAGAATGTGATCTATGAGAGATGATGGACCATTTCTTAACCCTCAGTGACTCACAGAACTTTCCACCACAGTGGTCAATGTGAACTAACAGAAAATACGCAGGCAACAATTACTATTTCACTAAAAATCCAGAATCTCAGCAATTTAAAATGTAAATGCTGAATGAGAAGCAAGTCCAAAAGAGAAGGACTATATGTATTAATATACGTATGGCTGATCATTTTGCTGTAAGGTAGAAACTAACAAAACATTGTAAAGCAATTATACTCCAATAAAAATTAATTCAGAAAATAAAAAATAAAATGTAAACAGACATAACTTTTATTATACAACTCCCATGTGAATCTTGGCTTATTCCACCAGTCATTGCCAGAGTTCTCCAAATTTATCTAAATCTGGTTCACTCTCATTTAAATGTTATTATTGCATGGGCTTCCCTGGTGGTTCAGAAGGTAAAGAATCTGCCTGCAATGCAGGAAACCTGGGTTCAATCGCTGGGTCAGGAAGATCCCCTGAAGAAGGGGATGGCAACCCACTCCAGTATTCTTGCCTGGAAAATTCCATGGACTGAGAAGCCTGGCAGGTTAAAGTCCAAAGAGTTGGATATGACTGAGTGACAAACACTTTCACTTTCATAGGTAAAGAAGATCAAATCAAACTTTTCACAGTCTGATAGTTTTATTTTAAAGTTTAAGTGGACATCTTAAGAACTCTCTCTTTAATAAGCCCATAACAGAAAGAGTTGTATATTTTTAATCAGCCTTTTGAACTTAGGTGAAATGCAAATTAGACTATATAGGTTGTCAGCAAACATTGAAATCCAGCATGGTGCTGCCATCCATAAAATTTTTAACAAAGGCAAGGTATGTAAATTTTGTTTGTGTCAGGAAATATAAAGGACAAATTTTTTAAAATCTCAAGTGGGTTAGGTAAATCACATACCTAAAACATGCAGAACTTTCCTTTGCTCTTTTACCCCATCTTTTTACCTGCAGATTTTTACCTGGTTCTATACACGTTTCCTGGTAATCTAGACAGCAATTTCCAAGGTCAACACAAGCAGCATCACAGCGGCAGTTTCCAAATGTTCTCTCAAAACAGCGACCCTTGCAACTTTTAACTGAAAATATCGAATGAGTTAGATGTTTCTAATCATTATATAATTACAAAGCAAATATCAACTAATATATCCTAAGTTCGGTATTGAGTAGGTTTAAATATTATTTTAGAAAATACAGATGGGATGGGCAAAAAGTTAACCAAGAATCTTTTCTCAAATACCTATAGAAAGTGATGCAAACAGAAGGCAGTAACCTTACGTATCGAGTTTGCAATTTTATCTCTTGCCATAGAAACAAAAGATAATTTTTTTCTTTTATATAGTATAAATCCTACAGGGGCTAATGAAACTTAAAATTACATATAGAATATTAAACAAAGGAAAAATAAGAAGAGCTTGTTCTGAATATTTTATGTGGGGTTCTCTAAAAACTGATAATCTCTGAAAACTTCGTGATGGAAAAGAATACCTGACTTAGGTCACCCTCAGTCTGGTGTAAAGAAGTAACGTGTTTGTGCAGAACATGTTCTGCAAGACTCATTTCCCACCACACTGGATTTGTCCAGTGCACCTTCAGATCCAGCCTGGCTCCCTCTGAGAAGCTTTCCCAAACTCCCCAGTCTAGATGCTTTTTCCATTTTTTTAAAGTTTATATGAAACCTTATCCTCCCTTTCAGTCACTTAATTTCATTTGTAACTAGATCATTTGGTTAATAACCCAGTCTCAACCTGGACCACAAACTTCTTAGGAACAAAGACCACACCTGGATGCTGCCCGGCACACTGTACCCCGGGTATCCAGCAAGAGCCTTGACTACAGTTGGTACTAATAAGTTTTAGTTAAATGGACAAATGTCAGACGTGGAAGGAAAACACTTTGCACTAAAAACAACTTTACAAGAGAAGGAGAACGAATGTATGGACACCAAGAGGGGGAGGAGGGCTGAGATGAATTGGGAGATTGGGACTGACATACACTATTAACTATGAATAAAATAGATAACTAATGAGAACCCACTGTATAGCTCAGGGAACTCTACTGAGTCTGTGGTGACCTAAATGGAACGGAAATCCAAAAAAGAGGGGGCATATGTATAGCTGACTTACTTTGCTGTACAGTAGAAACAAACACAACACTGCAAAGCAACTATACTCCAATAAAAATTAATTTTAAAAATTTACACTGTAACTCTTTACTAGCTATCAAGAATCATCTAGATTTAATAAAAAATAAATCAGGATGGTAAGAAAAACAATCCACTTGTAGAATAATGGAAGTCCAAAAGAAAAAAAAAAAAAAAGGAATAATCCTTGCTCTTGGTTGTAATGCTCCTCTGACCCAAGAAGACACCGTCACAGAATTTAACTCATTTGATACCAGGAAATGAAGCAATTTTAAAAACATGAAATGACAATAATAATTTCTAGGGTCAAAAACACGAACTTTCCTGATCCCAGGAGGGAAAACTATTATAATAATAGCTATTACTTACAGATCATTAGTATACTTCCATTAACTTAAAAAAGAAAATGTATTTCACCTTGAGTTTAGATTAAAATTGCTGTTTTCAATCACTCAGTTTTATTTTTATGTGCCAAACTAAACTCAAAGTGAATGAATTACTGCTTAAAGGCTACATAGGTGAACACTACAATATGTAGCTTCTTAATTTTACTAAATGCTGATATGCTTGCTCTGAATTGTTGCTGACTAAATATATAAAATTACTACATTTCATTCACTTTAAAAATAAATGACAGCTTAACAATCACTAAATTTTTTCAAAAAATGACTAATAGTATAATTATGGAATAACTGAATAGAAGGATTTGTTCAGTTTTCAAAACTGAATTCCTTAGGAATTCATCAGTGATTTAAAAGGAAGACCATCAATGATTTAAAAGGAGCAAAAATAAAAAACTACTTCAAATCCAAAATATGACTGCTACAATGTATTATGATTCAAAGTTTTATTATTTATAGTGATCTTTCCATGCTGGCGAGATTTCTGAACTTCATAAAATGAAAAATGTAAGTAACAGCTTAAAAATATCACTATTGTTTTGAAATGACTGCACTTCTAAAAGACTTACAAGCATGTAAGGATGTTTCCAGCTGCCCAGGCATGCTGTTTACCTAGTAACCTCAGGACTGCTCCAGCACCTAATGCCTTAGGGACAAAAAGTAGGAGTCCCTGGAGGAAGTCAGGGAGAGAGGCTCACAGAGCCCAGCACAAGAACCTGTCATCCATGTCTTCTTGTTTGTATCTTTGTTCTTTTTTGTTGTTTTGAGGTTTTTTACTCTTTTTTTTTTTTTTTTTTTTTTTGGTCATAGCCCCTCTCTGTTGTTTTGGGATGAAGTTTTGCAAGTAGATAGTATACAGCTAAAATAATAAAAGATCTTCAAGATAAATGTTCAAACTGGCATCAAATTTGCAATATCTATGGAGCACTCACCTCTAGAGGTAGAAATGGCAACCCACTCCAGTATTCTTGCCAGGAAAATCCCATGGACAGAGGAGCCTGGTGGGCTACAGTCCATGGGATCGCCAAAAGGTTGGACACAACTGAGCATGCACACATATGCATGGAGTACTCAAGGGATGAGGACGTAACTATTGTCTCAATCACATTCTCAAGAAGGCCATTACCCACACCTGCGCGGGGCACATACATCACACCCATGCACACATGAATTAGTATACTACTTACTTTCTTTGGCACAGCTTGGTTTCAACCCAAATATACAACCAAGGATTGTTGTTAACACACAGACTGACAATACCTGTCAGGAGAAAAAAGAAAATGATGTAGTTTCAAAGCCCTTTTATTTCTTCAAATGTTTCATTTCTTTAAATGCTTCCAAACATGTCGATGCTGCTCTGTTTCCTGATCTGGGTGTTGGTCACACGACGTGTACGCTTTGTAAAAACTGAAACTGCACATTTACGCTTCATGTACTTTTCTGTATGTATGTTCTACTTCAAACAAAAGATTACTTAAAGATTAGCAAACAAATCAATGCCCTCCTAGGTTAATGTAGTCAGAAATTTCCCAGTTGATGCAAGTGAATTCAATCCAAAAACTTATAATTAAAGAAGAGGAAAGGAAAACCTAAAAAGAGATTCAATTTTCTACTTTTTAATCCATAAAAGGTAATATGATAATATCAGATGCCTCTTTTAACAGTTTTGTTACACAAACCTAAATAGTATCCTCATGTACACTGTGACAGCTTGTAAGAATGAGCAACAGACAGGGTTGAAAGATTACATCCAAGACCCAAATGTTACCATAAACTATGTATAGATTTGGGGCAGGTGACTTTAACATTCCAGACACCAATTTATTCACTTATAAAATTAAAGGGCTGGACTCCCTGGATCCCTAAAAATCTTTCCAGTTCTAATATTTTGCTACCTTCTCATTCTCCAATACTCTGGACTTTAACATTTTAATATAAGTGGTTACACCATATAACTCCCAAGAACAATGACAGAAGTTTGTGAGTTAGAAAAAAAAAAAAAAAGGAGCAGAAAAATCTACAAAATTGTCTTCAATATTTCTCAGTGGAATGGAGCTCCCGTGGCAGTTCTCTGGAATGTTACATTTCTGGACAATCCAACAAATTCTTCACTGAGCACCAACTATGTGTAAAGATTATGTTATGCACTGACAAAAAGAGTAAGAGATACCCCAGGGAGCTTCTGCTTTTTGGGAAAAAGCAAAGTCACAAATGGCTCATGTTTGGTTGCAGAATTCTATAGTGTTTAAAGAAGAAAGGCTAAGGTGTTTAGTGAGAAGGGGATCAGAAAAGGTTTCACCAAAGAAGCCTCTCAGCTGGGCTCTGCAAAGGGGAAATGATGGTGTGTTACTGCCAGGCAGAGCTGATGGAAGGTTAGAGAGGACAGAGTAGAGGAACCTAGTATAAAGCAAGGCCTTCAGGATGGAAGGTATATGGGAGGGAGCAGATGAATAATGAGTAGCCTCCTTTTTCAGGAACAAGAATATGAAAAGGGGAAGAGATGTAGTATGGAAAGGTGGTGTGGCATTTCCCAAAAACCAAAGTGAAGAGATAACAGAGCCAGGAGGAATGGGGGAATGGCACAGGGTGGATGGTGGGCAAAGGCTTTTATGTTTTCTGAACTCATCCCCTCAAATAAAATATACTGTGTATTGACCATATGCTGGTCTGTAGACTAAGTACTAGGTACTTAGAAAAAGGACACATGACCTCTGTCCTCAGGATGCCTACTGTCAAGGGCCTGCAGAACTAAAGAGAAACGGAGTGGCAAGAAAACTAAGGAAGCAGGTCTAACTCATTTCAAAAGAAAATGAGGGTAAAGGAAAGAAGAGTAAAAGAATAGTAGGCCTAAAATGCAACAGGGTTTAGGTCAGTTTCCTTTTTGGGAAATCAAAAACCTAAATGTATATATGTCCATTAAAAGAAATAGCCATCAGAAGAAGAGCTTGAACAAGAATAGCAAACAGAACAAGGTATTAATAGAGAATACTAATAAGTGTTCTTAAGCCTTGATGTTATAAAGCGACACAAGCTTATGGAGGGATGATTCTAAAGGATCTATCAAAAACAACAAAAACTCTCTTATTGTCAACATTAAATATATAGGGGAATGAAAAAATAGTCAAACTAATCTACATTTAGCATCCTGTAATAAAATCCCATGGACAGAAGAGCCTGAAGGGCTATAGTTCACGGGGGTTACAAAAGAGTCAGACATAACTTGGCAACTAAACAATGACAACAACTTAAACCATGAGAATTGAAGTTTTATTTCTTTGTAATAAACCTATCAAGAATAGTGTGAACAATGCCGTATCTACATTTTATCTTAAAAACCATGAAGCTTGGAGACATAAGAAAAGTTTTTGGAATGTTTTGCCTCTATGCTAGAAGAATATTTATTTGGAGTTTCCTGCTTGTTTAGAGGATCTGAATTATTTCTTAGATATTTATTGAACCAAAATAGGTACAAAGAAATCACTCCATCTTTTTTTTGTTCTCACCAATTCCCTCAAATACAGTGGTATTAACATAATGCATATTATTCTCTTTATCAAGTGCTCATCTAAATATGTGGCTACTGTGTGAAATCCTTTTGCTAAAGGCTAGAGATGCAAATGAAAGCAATTCCTATCCTGCCAGAGAAACAAAGCATGTGGACATTAAAATGAAAGATTACAATAGAATTGGACAAGAGCTACAGTAGAAATATGTAAAAAAAAGAAAGCTGTGGTACATATACACAATGGAGTATTACTCAGCCATTAAAAAGAATACATTTGAATCAGTTCTAATGAGGTGGATGAAACTGGAGCCTATTATACAGAGTGAAGTAAGCCAGAAAGAAAAACACCAATACAGTATACTAACGCATATATATGGAATTTAGAAAGATGGTAACGATAACCCTGTAAGCGAGACAGCAAAAGAGACACAGATGTTTAGAACAGTCTTTTGGACTCTGTGGGAGAGGAAGAGGGGGATGATTTGGGAGAATGGCATTGAAACATGTATAATATCACATATGAAATGAAGCACCAGTCCAGGTTCGATGCAGAATACAGGATGCTTGGGGCTGGTGCACTGGGACGACCCAGAAGGATGGTACAGGGAGGGACATGGGAGGGGGGTTCAGGATGGAGAACACGTGTACACCCGTGGCAGATTCATGTTGATGTATGGCAAAACCAATACAATATTGTAAAGTAATTAGCCTCCAAATAAAATAAATAAATTTATATTTTAAAAAATGTTAACATGCTAACAGTACAGTGGAGAGAACGGTTATAAAAAGACATCACGAAGAGAGAGCTGGACAAAAAAGGATTTCCCTTTCAATCAATAAACTATGTCTGAGTGCCTGCAATATGCATTGCATTTCAATTCTGTGGAGAAGTACAAAATTAAAACAAAAAAGAATTTGTGGTAAAATCTCTAATCTGAGTTGATAATCTACTCAGGGAAACAACTCTAGAATTTGTTGATGATAAAGACATGAGATAGTGAAAAGCAGCCTAAGAATTAACGTACATAATGATGTGTCACCCACGCAAAGGTGCAGAAACTATTTTTTAACTGTACAGGCTAGTTGTGGTTTATCAACATGATGCCACGAAGTCCTGCAGCAAAACTAGACTGAACCAGCCAGCTCCAAGATGGCAGATAAAGTAGGATAAATGTCACCACTTTCCATGCCTTGATTTATCTCTGTGTTTCCATACCAACCCTTGAGAGCTGGAGCCTGGCCTTGACTCATCTCTGTGTTTCAAAAGCACCTGATGTTGGGCAGATGCTTTGAAGTTTTACTGAGAGAGCTATGTGCTTTGAGAGACACACAGTGGTCAACCACTCTGAACTGGCCTTGACTTGACCACAGGATCTCGCCTGTGTAGATGAAACCTGGAGATATCCAAGAGTTACCTTTGCTTCATCACCATGCTTCATCTCTACCTGGCGGGAAGAGGGGGATTTGTACTCTGCTAGGCACAATTGGTGCTGTGTGCAAAGGAGCATGGGAGACTGCATGCCCCTGCTGCCCCAGAAGTCTCCACCCCTTTCCTAGAGCCCTGATGTCCTGTCTGCCTCCTCACCCTTAAAATTCCCTTACTCCCCTTCCTTCGGGGAGAACGTACCTTTAAAGCATGAACACCCCTTCTCAGTTCTCTGGTCACTGAGTAAAAGCCTGTTTTGCCTGCACCAAACTCTGTTTCATTATTAGCAGCACAGACCTGAGTGGGAAAGAACTCCTTGAGCAACGGGGGCATGGGGAGAGCTTTGGTTCAGCTAGAGCCCCAACAGAGAGGCCTGGTGTCTAATTTGGTAACAGATCTATGCAATGGTGCTTTGTGCAATGCCAGGGAAGGAAATCATACCAGTCTGGGAAAGAGGAACAACAGTGATGGCAGTAAGAGCCACCACTTGTACAGAACAGTAGTAATCATCCCTTCTGTGGTACTTACTACGTGCTAGGCACTATTCTAAGAGTTTTATATCAAATCATTTAATCCTTACAGTAACACTGAGACACAAATGATTGTGTTTACTAAGTTTAAAGAAATAGCTGCAGAGAGGTTAGCAACTTGCCAAGGATCACAGTTCATAACTGACAGGAGCAAGATTCGAACTTAAGCAGTCAGGTTGTAAAGGGAGTGGGCAGTTGGTGGGGGCGGGGGGGAAGGCCAATGGAGAGGCTGAAAGGTGGCCTTTGGGGCAGTCAGTTAGAAGCTGTTGAGGCATTTGAACATGGAAGTAACATGACTGGATTTATAAATTCTAGAAAGATCTGGCGACACTGTGGAAGTCTGTGCTATAAGTCACTCATCTGCCTGCTTTCTCTCGGGAGATCCTCTGTTCTCCTCTGGTCCCTTCCTCACTCCCAGTTACTGCAACCTGACCATGCTCTGAGAGATCTGTTTATCTGTCTGCCTCTGACTGGACTGTGAGCTCCAGGAAGGCCTGGATTTATTTACTCATCTTGGTATTTTCCAGGCCTAGCACAGGGCCTAACCCACAGACGTTCAATAACTGCTGACCTGAAAAATCAGCAAACTAATTAAACACAACTTGGAGGAAAACTATAAACCTCCCCCCTTTTTTTCATGTGAGTTGACAAAGTCAATCAGTTTGTTAAGTGCCTTTGTGTCTGCTTTACATAAAGGGCGCCTATAATGAATAAAGGCAAAAAGCAATTTTTTTAAGGAGATGGAAGATGGCTGGATTTGGTATTCAAATGTGACAGACCACCCCCCCAACTTGAAGATGAATTAATTATCTGACCACATTGCCTATCAGTCTTCTGGCCTTTGACCAAAGCTGCATACTTCTGGAAAACATTTTGAAAGAACTCCGACCAAGACACTGCTGGAGTTTTCAGGGGATTTCCTTCCCTAGAGGATGAGGATTAGATCCTAATGCAAAAAATCTGGTGCCAAGAAACACCCACTGGAGACTCAAAGATAATGTCTTGTTCTTGAACAACTTTCAAGTGTTACAAAGTTCAATACAAAAGTTAGAACTGCTTGAGTGGATGGAGGAGCTTTCTAAAGACAAAGTTCTAACTTTTGTATAGCCTCTTACACACAGCATCATTTTAGTTACCTTTGATCTCAATGAAGATTCCCCCAAATGGCAGTGAGATCTTATACAACTGGTCAAACGAAAATGGGGAAAGAAGACTTAACTCAGCCCGGGGCAAGCACATCACTTAGGGGCAAACCTCATACCCAACCACTCAGTGAAACCTATAACTCTGAAGAAGTTGACATCTGCCTGGCAGAAAGGGGTTCAGTTTCAAAATGGCAAGGGCTCAAAGCTTCCACAACAAACCCATATACGTTTAGGATCAGTATACTGGAGAACCCAGAAGCTAGCATGGATATCAGTGATCCAGAGTAAAGTTTACCTCATTCTGGCATTTTAGGGATCTTCAGCATAACAGGAAGCTCCTCCCTGCCGACTTACTCTAAGCAAACTCTAATCAACAAATTCTGCTTCCATTCAACCTACCTAATCCCTCAATCCTAAACATCAATGAACCACCGTGATTCACCCATCATTTGAGATAAATTTACAGTATAAAATGAACAAAAAGAAAAGATCTAAGATAAACAACAAAGGAAAAAAAGGGAGAAGAGGAAAAAAATATTTAAAACAAACCCATCTGTGGCGGATTCATTTTGATATTTGGCAAAACTAATACAATTATGTAAAGTTTAAAAATAAAATAAAATTAAAAAAAACAAACAAACCCATCTAAATAGTACTGTTATAATGGCATTTAAGAAGATATGAACAAATCTTGACATCAAAAGGTCCTAATATCAAGCATCCATAAAAATAAATCAAAGGCTTGTACTTAATCACATCACTGTAAAATACCAGGATGCTAACAATAAAAAGATCTTAAAGTAAAAGGCCATGCCAACTTCATAAAATAAGCAGTAAAGATGTGTAAGATCAGAGTTAGTTCTTCCTTGGAGGATAGAACTAATGGGGAGATCTGAACCTAGAAACATCTGTGTAAGTTTATTGATTTTCAGTTCAATTTCTTCATGGGTTACAGAATTATTTAGATTTTCTAATTTTTCTTGACTCAGTTTTGATAAAGTGCCTTCTCTTCTTGGAATTTTTCATCTCATCTACATTTTTGAATATTTTGATATAAATGATTTACAATAACAAACTGTTATCTTTTCAGTATCTGTAGCATTGGATTTGTGTTCCTTTTTTTTATTCCTGATATAATTTGTGCTTTCTTTTTTTTCATTAAGCAGGTTCACTAGGGGTTCACTTTCCTGCATTGGAGAAGGAAATGGCAACCCACTCCAGTGTTCTTGCCTGGAGAATCCCAGGGACGGGGGAACCTGATGGGCTGCCGTCTATGGGGTCGCACAGAGTCGGACACCAATGAAGTGACTTAGCAGCAGCGGCAGCAGGGGTAATATTACTTTTTCAAATAAACTGTCTTTTACTTTGTCAGTCTCTTTAATATGTTTATTTGTTTATTTTACTGATTTCTGGTCTCCTTATTTTTTTCTTCCATGTCCCAGGTCTAATTTTCTGGGTTTTCCTTTTTTCTATATTAGTGGGTTTTCTTTTGCTAAGTTGTTGATATGGATGTCTAGTTCATAGGTTTTAGACTTCCTTCTCTTTTAATATTACTTTTATTCTAACTTTTAAACCCCTAAGACCTTGTTATTTTATAAGTTTATTCAGGCATACCCAAATATTTACAACTTTATACATTTTAATGCATTTTTTTTTCTTTTACACCTTTCATCTGGGGAATCAGTTACCTTCTGCTTAAAAAAATCTTTTAAAATTTTCCTGATGGCAGAGTCTGTCAGTAATTTTTGCATAAACATGTCTTTATTTTGTTCTGATTCTTGAAAGATATTTCTGCAGGGGTACACAATTCTAGCCTGGCAACTATTTTCTTTTGGCACAGTGAAGATCTCATCTCTTTACACTATTTCATGTTTTTAATCATTGCTATTGAGAGTTCAGTTGTTGTCACACTGAAGAAAAATCTGATATGTTTCTTCTATACCTTCAGTGATTTTAATTTTGACCTTTATATTCTGCCATGTTATTCTGTTTGTTTTTTGGTATATAGTTCTTTTATGGATTAGGTCTTTCATTGTTTTGAGAAAATTATCATTTCTTCAAATAGTGCCCCAAATGAAAGGAAAATGGATAATGTTATCAGAAATCAGTAAACCTACAAAGTTTTTTAAATAACCAAATAAAATTTCTAAAAATAAAATGAACAAAATTAAGGGATTAAGCTTCACATTAGAAGAGAGGTAGAGTATGGAAGACAGAATTTGTGAGCTGAAAGGTAGTTCAGAAGACATTAACTAGTTTGTATCACAAAGAAGGCGATGGCACCCCACTCCAGTACTCTTGCCTGGAAAATCCCATGGATGGAGGAGCCTGGTAGGCTGCAGTCCATGGGGTCGCTAAGAGTCGGACATGACTGAGCGACTTCACTTTCACTTTTCACTTTCATGCATTGGAGAAGGAAATGGCAACCCCACCCCAGTGTTCTTGCCTGGAGAATCCCAGGGACAGGGGAGCCTGGTGGGCTGCCGTCTATGGGGTCGCACAGAATCGGACATGACTAAAGCGACTTAGCAGCAGCAGCAGCATCACAAAGAAAGATCACAAGATACCCTAATTCAATTCCCTATTATTTCTCCCATATTTTCTTTAAAAAATGGTCAAGAATTTTATCATCTGATAACACCATCATCTGAAGTTGTTGCTTGTCTTCTTCTGCTGTGTGATGTTTCTGCTGGTTTTTGCTCCCGGTGTGTGCTTGATTGTTTCTAAATGTATTCTGTTCACTTATGTTAAAAATTTCCAGGATTCTTTGAAGCCTAGGATGAAGGTGTTTTCCTCAAGAAAGCATTTATGTTTGCTTCTGCCAAAAACATGGAAGAATCATCAAGTTTGAGATCACTTGAGGTGGATAAAGTAAGATTAAGTGAAGTGAAAGTGAATGTCACTCAGTCATGTTCAACTCTTTGTGATCCCATGGACTATACAGTCCATGGAATTCTCCAGGCCAGAATACTGGAGTGGGTAGCTCTTCCCTTCTCAAGGGGATCTTCCCAACCCAGGGATCGAACCCAGGTCACCCTCATTGCAGGCGGATTCTTCACCAGCTGAACCACCAGGGAAGCTGAAGGGAGATTAACTTGTATGTATCTTTACATATGGGAAATACACCACAAATTACACAATAGCTATGGTCCTTCAGAGGATGTTCTAACTTTAATACAACATAATTTAATATATTTATAATATAACACACAGCATATAATATATAAACAGGCAGAATTTCTTTATAAAATTAAGTTTATGACTTCAAAATTGTATTTCAATTTCTGATAGCTTCCAAAAACATATCTTTTATATCTCTGTCTCTCTGACCCATGTTAAACCTAATCAAAATCAATTTAAGAAATGTTAGTATCTGCCAGTACTATACAAGGGAACATCTCATATGATAACTGTATTAAACTGACTGTCCTTTACCCTTACCATTATGCCAGCTTTGGCAATTATGGAAACAATGACAGTATTTATTCTCTCATTGACAAGTCTCAATTAGAAGTCACGGAAGTCATTATCACAATATCTATCAGCTTATAACTAGCATAGGCTGAAGATTATGATGACTGAGAAGAGGTGCTAAAATAAAAGTATAGTGGAGAATTACTTTATGAACTTTCAAGTAATAACTTTTAATTTCTTAAACTATACTACACACACACACAAAAAAAATGACAGCAAAACCCCAAACATATCTTGGTGATCAAGGCCACCAAACCACTGCTTATAAGAATAACCAGAAGGACAAATCAGAAGGCTACTGAGAGTATAACAGAAAGGAACACCATGGTAGGTTCCTTTGACTCGGCACAGATCCTTGCATGTGGGGTCATCACCTGCTCAAGCCCAGGATGTGGATAGGGTGTGTCATTACCTTCTCAAACCCAGCTACTAAAGCACGTCTAAGACCTCTGTATGAGTTACAAGCAATCTAAGATCACCAGCCATAGCAGTTCCCTCAGAGAGACTCTTACTTTTATGGACAGAAAGAATCTCTGCTCTGTGGATACCAGCAATTTCCACAAACATAGCAGGGAAAATATTGCCTTTAAAATGAGAGATGCTAAGATAGGAGTTCACAAAAACAAGCTTCAATGACATCACAGAGATTTTTGGTTGACTTTCCAAGAACGTACCATCAATGCATTTTTTTTACAATAAGGATTAATAGAATTGCTGGATGTATACCATGATTCCCAACAGCACTCACTTCTAATTTATTCAGACATATTACTATGAAATCTGGTACATTTCTTAAAATTCCAACTACTTTTCATATTTAGTGAATAAGAGAAATCAGTAGCACGCTGAGTACAACAATTTTTTACCAAAGTCAATTCTAGTCATGAGTAAAAAGAAATAATATTCACATCAAAATACTACACACTCTTCTTTGGGATTCTTTTTTCTCATACCCCTTTAAAAAATAATAAAGGAAAAATAAAGTCAGAAGGTGATAGATATTTAATTAAATATGAGAGTTATTTAATTAACTAAATATTTAAATATTTATATAATATTTATATTATTATGAAATATTGACTCTTAATGGCTCCCCCTCCATGTTTACTCTGAACTTTTAACTGTTTTCCTAAGTGAGAAAGAAAGATAATAGAAGATATGTTTTAACATTCAGACGTGACACTATACACATGAAAGAGAAGATGATACCAACAGTCTGTTAGGAGTTACTGATAATAGAAAGCACACTTCAAAACAATTGTTTTTGAATAAGCACAGCACACACTTGGTTTCGCTAGTCTCTTGGTCAGATAAAAATGTGAGAGTCTTGTCTAAACTATAATAGTCTAAAAAAGGATTTTATACCTTTGATATTTAAGCAAATAGTCATTTAATCATTTTCCTAATTTTCAATGAATTATGCCTGTAAAATAAGCATTTGAAGAAACGTTTCAAGGAAAGTTCAAATCAGTAGCCTACAAGAGCTAGTAATGATAACTGAAAAATATATTTTTTTAGGATAACATGTTAAGATGAAATATCAAATGAGAATCCTAGCTTAAGAAAACAGAAACAAGGTTAGTCTGTTACCATACCATAAATTGTAGGGAAATTATTTTTAAAACTGTATCCATTTTCAATTAAACATATAACTATAACAAAGCTGCAGCCTTTGGGAGTTTTGTGACACTGAGAAAATCATGTCATCTACAGTCCCTTTATTGGTTTGGATTGTATATTTTCTATGCTCCCTAATAAATATATAATATCTATGAGTCTACTTTCCCTTGACATTTGATCTTATCTTTATTTGGATCACCCCAACCCCATATCCTATACCCTCCTCTCTTATGGACTACTACTCCAAATCCATACATATATTAAGATTTCTTCCTGAATGCAGGCCATTGGAATAAACTCCTAGGCCTGTCATGAGAAGTACCTGAAACAGTATCCCTGAAGCCTTACTTCCCCAGGTGGAGCAGAAGAGGAGTCAGACACTCACCTGAGCCATATTCTTCATACTGGAAATTTTTCCTGGGACCCTGCAAGGTTTCCAGAGAACTGATTTATCTAGGCTGGTAATTCTCCTTTCCTATCATGTTCACTGATTTCTTTCCCCAGTTTTATTAAGAAATAACTGACATACATCACTGACATACATCACATCACTATGTATGTTTCAGGCATACAGTATGATGGTCTGATTTGCATACATAGTGAAATGATTACAATAGGCTCAGCTAACATCCATCCTATCATATAGATACAATAAAAAGAAAAACATGATCATTTATTTTTGTTTCTAAAAGTAGCAAGCATTTTCAAAGGAAAATAATATCCCCCTACTTTTTAAACTTCTGCCTGAGTGAGCAAATCACTTCTCCCAGATTTCAGCGATAGCTTTCACAGACTATTTCCCTCTGAAGTTAAAGGTCAAAGCATAAAATGTCCATCTGGTGTATAAAGTAATGGTCTCAGGAGAGATTCAGCTTTGATGGCCACCTTTGCTCAATGACTGCTATACCCTCACTGAATCTTGAGATGTAAGCACCTAATCAACAAGATTAGTAACGGGAAACACCTCAACACAAAGCAGGATCCTCTTAAAAACCTGGCAGGTAACCAGAGTTTCTATTTACATCCAAGAGTGGGTAATGCCCACATGGAATCACAAAATTATTAAATATCAACACTGATTTTGGTCTATGGCTTATTTAACTGTCTTCTGCTTTCAGTGTTGAAGAATACACTTTTGTGGCCTCTCTTTAATCTTCAGAATTACTGTAGCTTCTTAAGAAAAGTGGCTTCCCTTATAGCTCAGTTGGTAAAGAATCCGCTTGCAATGCAGGAGACCCCAGTTCGATTCCTGGGTCAGGAAGATCTGCTGGAGAAGGGATAGGCTACCCACTCCAGTATTCTTGGGCTTCCTTGTGGTTCAGCTGATAAAGAATCCACCTGCAACATAGGAGTCCTGGGTTCGATCCCTGGGTTGGGAAGATCCCCTGGAGAAGGAAAAGGCTACCCATTCCAGTATTCTGGCCTGGAGAATTCCATGGACTATACAATCCATGGTGTCTCAAAGAGTCAGACACCACTGAACGACTGAACTGACTGACTGACTAACTCTTGCAATTTCAAATCTCTTAATTTATCTGATAGAATGGTTCACATTAGCAGATAAGGATTTGCACAGATATTTATTTACTGTAGCATTATTTGTAATAGCAAAGATATGCAAATAACATAAATTTCTGTTAATAAACAATTGAGTTAATATAATACATTAACTGAAACTCCAATATTTTGGCTACCTGATGCAAAGAACTGACTCATTTGAAAAGACCCTGATGTTGGGTAAGATTGAAGGTGGGAGGAGAGGGGGACAACAGAGGATGAGATGGTTGGATTGCATCACTGATTTGATGGACAGGAGTTTGATCAAGCTCTGGGAGTTGGTGATGGATAGGGAAGCCTGGCGTGCTGCAGTCCATGGGGTCACAAAGAGTTGGACACGACTGAGCAACTGAAATGAACTAAAACCCAAATAATATAAAACACAATCTAATTACTTTAAAATTATGTAAATCTATTTCTGAAATACTTACTCTTAAAGCCATTAGCCCCAATGCAAGCATTATACTCAGATTATCATGGTGTAAGCCCAGACTATCTCAGCACAGAGACCAGTTGGGAGGTTCTGAAATTACCTGAAGTGGGAGATGCCTGGCCAACATCAAGGTACTCCATTCCTTCCTGTTGCAGCTAACTGCAACTGGGTGACTATGAGCCACACCTGCCAAGCCAAGCCTTTCCTGAATCCTTAACCCATCAAAAACCATGAGGTGCTTTTGAGTCTATAGAGCTGATGACCAGATGCTGACCAGAGATGAATTTATCAAAGTTGTTAGTACTAACCAATATGGCTTCCTGACCATCTGAGGGAAAATGCTTGCTTTTCTTTCCCCCAGATTTTATGCCTAAATTCCCATAATAAAATGGTCAGTGAAGGAATCTAAGAGCTGACTCTGCCAAAAGTACACAACTGGCCAACTTCATTCAGAAGTAGTGACCTGGGTCTTCATCACCTCGCAGAGGAAGAGAAATGTCTACAAACTACTCCCTAGAGTGATATGGAGATGTGAGTGGTGTGATGTATACTTTTCTTCCTTTGGAAAATGCACAGAGAGCTCAGGTATACACAGTTACACAAGTCCACTTCTAATTTTCAGGTGAAGAAGTGTGTTATACTCATGAGTTTTAGAGTATCAAGAGATTAGTAAACATTTAGGGGGAAAAATAGGACAAGAGGAGCCTAAAACTCAGACTCCTGTACTAGAAAGTAAGGGAAGGCTATACACACACACACACACAATCACTGGGTATGACAAAAGGTATAAACTTCCATTTCTAAAATAAGTAATAAGTGCTGGAAAAGAAAAAGAAAAATCATGACCATAATTGAGAATACTAAAATGTATATTTGAAAGTTGCTAAGACAGTCAGTCTTGAAAATTCTCATCACAAGAAAAAAAATTGTAACTATGTGTGATGAAGCTTCAGACTTTTAGACTCATCTTTTAGCACCAGAAAGTAAGGGAGTACTAAAGACACACACACACAACCATGTGGGTCTGTCAGAGGGACATGGAAGCCAACTCTCAAAGGCCAAAGCTGGAACAGTTTGAGCAAAAGTATAGCCACTGCATTATTAGGTTATGATACAAAGTATAAAATAAATATTAATGAGTTCATACTGATACAAATAAATGATTGAATAGATAAATATGTGGGGAAGAATAAACAAATCTCCAGTACAGAAGAATTCCAAACAATTTATGCAGATACTCCACCCTGAGAGTGAAATCTAACTCTCTACTTTTTAAGTGTGGGCTGGACATAGTGACTTCCTTCCAAAGAGTACAGAATGGAAAGACACAAGAGAGTATTTTTGAGGTGGAAAACTCTCATAAACACTACCTCAGTCAGGTAATTAAAGTTAACATCATCAACGATGAAGTCATATTAATAGCATAGAATCTTGATATGATGTGTTCAGCATGACACTTCACTTCTGTGGTCTGCCTCCCAAAAGCACATAATCCCAATCTCATCATGAGAAAAACATTAGACATTCCCCAAAATACATGACCAGTTCTCCTTGAAACTGTCCAGTTAATCAAAAACAAAGAAAGTCTGAGAATGTCTGAGAAACCTAGCCAAAAGGAACCTAACTAGACATAACATCGAAACATAACCTGGTATTCCTGGATGGGACACCAGAACGACAAACAAGGACATCACAAAAAAACTAAGGAAATATGAACAAAGTTTGTACTTTAGTTAATAGGGCCACATCCATATTAGTTCAGTAGTTGTGACAAATGCACTATACTAGTATAAGATGCTAAAGACAGGGAAACTGGTGTGTGACATGTGAAAACTCTGTACTAGCTTTGCAACTTTTAAGTAAATCCAAAACTATTCTAAAACTAAAAAGTTTATTGAAAAAAGAAATATGCAAGAATCCATATTATTCCACTACAAAATTTCCACTACTTAAAAACATTGATCTATTTTCCTTTACTTTTTAAAAAATGCACGTATATATACATATATATGTGTGCATTTTTACACATGTATTTATATATATGCATATATTATATATATATATGCATATATTATATATATATACACACACAAATGTATATATTTACATACTTGAGAAATTATTCTATAATTTTTTCAATTGAAAAGTCACTTTATATATAAATATATATATATATGTGACTTTTTTCTTTTCACATGTAATACTATTTGATAAGCATTTCTTATTTTATCAATAAATCGTTAAAGTATATATTTTTTTTAATAGAGTGATAGGTTGGGACATGGAAATATTTAAACAATATATGATATTGTTAAGTGAGAAAGCTGTACTTCCACTTCATACATTTCAGTACCATATGATTTAAAAAAATAAACAATGTGCAAACATGGTTTCATATCTGCCCCCTGTCAGTAGCGGAGACTGTGACAAGCTGCCTGGATTCCCCTTCAAATAAGAAGGAATTACTCCTCTGGGAGCTGGGGGTACCACCGGACAAGAACTGTCTCAGCTAAAGAGAGCATTTACCCAAGGCCACACCCCTCCCCCAGGAAAGACTGCTCCCTCTTCAATGGCTCTAAGGGTTCAGGCCAGAAAGAACTGCCTCCATGGAGAGACCGCATCACAGCTCACCTCACCTTCCCCACAGTCCCTTCCCTTCCCCAGGAGCTGATCTCAAGAGCAAACCCGATGAAACCCCTGGTGTGCAAGCCTCCATCTCTGTTTCCTGAGAAACCCAAACTCTGACCCTGCCTTTTTCCTGTGCTTCTACCTCAGAGAAAAGACATCTTAACTAATTATATTACCTGGGCTCCCTGACTCCAGCATCACACCAGGGAAACCGACAGAAGATGTGGGGTGCGGGGGAGAGGGGATGGTTGGAAATACAGTCAGAATACACCTTCCCTGTTCTCCTTGCCTCAGACAGGACCGCTCAGCAGAGGCTTCATCTCTCCAGGGTTTCCGATTCTCTCCTGGCTGCCAGCTCCACGTTTCATCAGCTTTTCCCTTTGTCTTTCTTGCCTTCAAGGTAGTATAAGCTTCCTTCTGTTACTCTTCCGTGGGTTGCCTCATTGCCACACCATCCTGCTCAGCTTTCAGCTCTTCCAACACCTCTGTAACTGGTTTCTTATACTAAATTCTCTAGATTCAATTACCAGATATGGATTTAATTTTTCTAATTGGACCCTAGCTGCATAGTAAATAATTAGACATCAGACACACACATACACACACCCCAAGGCATAAATGAAGTTACATTTAATACAGGCAAAGAACTTCCCATTTTGACAGTTCACTTGTTTTTAATTCTCAGTTTCCTAGATGCAGAACATATTTTAATTAGATCTTGCTTCAGCTGGATTCAAGGAGGCAGGGGGGAAAAAAGCATTGTTAAAATAATCCTGAAAATGATTTGTTTCTTTAGAACTTACAATCAAGAAAGACATGACTCACTAAATAAAAGTAGTATTAAGTGATTTTAGTGTTGTTAAGTTCATGAGACAGGAAAGAGAACAAACTAGCTTATTAATGGTACAGGACAGCCCCTCCCACCCTTAGGCAGGGGATGGACTAAGAGGTGAAGTGCTGTGCTGCTGCTGCTGCTAAGTCACTTCAGTCGTGTCCGACTCTGTGCGACCCCATAGACAGCAGCCCACCAGGCTCCCCCGTCCCTGGGATTCTCCAGGCAAGAACACTGGAGTGGGTTGCCATTTCCTTCTCCAATGCATGAGAGTGAAAAGTGAAAGTGAAGTCGCTCAGTCGTGTCCGACTCTTGGCGACCCCATGGACTGCAGCCTACCAGGCTCCTCCGTCCATGGGATTTTCCAGGCAACAGTACTGGAGTGGGGTGCCATCGCCTAGGCAGGTACCTGCCAATTCAGGTGGTGGGTCAGAGATGAAGAAATAAAATAAAGCAGACAGAACATCATGTTCAGTTTATGTGATTTATTTCTAGCTTTTTTCGGAACTATTTTTTGGAATGACTAGCATTCCCTGCATTTATTCTTGAAAAATGAGCAGTGGAAATAGATAACAAAAAGATAACTTCCAGAAGATTTTTGGTCATTCCTCCTGAGGACAGAGAATGGGGTTAACAGAGAGCTTAAAAGTGACCCCTCACTTTCTGTGAAGACCCAGTGGCACTCAATCATAACACTCTATCACAATCACACTCAATCGCAATTACAGTGACAAATTAAAGGCAGAGCTTAAAATCTGGTAATGGATACATGGGCTTATAATTTCGGAGGCAACCAGAATTTCAGAAAGGTCGCCTTTTAACATGTATATCCTGGCTTAAGTCAACTCAATTACATGCATTCATTGGATAAGGAATCTTAAAATTATACTTGTAAGAACATTCACAACATACCCCTCTTAAGCAATTAATTTTGTTCTAACAAACATTTCTTCAGCAAAGAACATTTGTTCTATGTACATTTTCATTATTACTTCCTGGGAAAAGACCATAATAGTGGCGGGGGGGAAGCCCTATGATATTACAATCGTCAACATTATGCAATATAATTTTTTAAGATGATAAAGTGTTGCCTTTGTCTGTGCTGACCTTCAGGGTGGTACCCGCACATCACTGCTAGCACTTGAAAAGTGGCCAGTGTGACGAAGGACTGAATTATTTTTTACGCTATTTAACTTTAATTTGTGCAAATTTTAACTTGCATAGCCACATGTAAAACTTAAAAATCCAGTAGGAAAGAGAAAGTAAATAGTTATGAAATAGCCAAGTAAAAAAAGAAGATAGTGCTCTTTCTACAGGCAACATACTCTCTTTAATTTGTTCCTGCCACTTAAAGCTAAAATGACCTTTCCAAAACATAAATGAGACTTTGTTACTATGAGCAAAAATAGAAACAAAACCAAACAGAAAAAAACATTTCAGTGATTCCCAATTGCTCTTAAAAGCAAAACTCCAAAGCCCTGAGATGGTTTGCAAGGCCCTGCCTGGACCTGGCCCCTGACTACCCTTCCTGTCTCTTTATCCACCACATATCTTTCTGTCCACCAGCAACCTGGTCAGCTCCCGATTCTGGGTCACACCACATCCTTGTTACCCCAGCCCCTTTGTACATGCTGCCGTTGCCTCTCAGAACCCATTGCTGTTTGCCCATCACTTCCTCCTGGACACCTTCTTACACCTCTCTGACTATCTCGTTTCACAGGCCTGCATATTCTAGGCAGCACCAGTCATAGGTGCGGTGAGAAACAATCCTGGAGGATTCTTTCATAAACATCCAGTCCTACGGGGATGGCCCTGAGAACAAGGAGTAAGTCTCTCCTCTCCCCTCACTACCAATTAGCTCCTAGCCTTTTAACCATTACTGCTCACACAATAGGAACTCTAATTATTTGTTGAATAAGTTATTAGCTGTCATCATAATAACCCCTAATCTAGCATCTACTATCTTTCAGGCACTTTTCTAACTAGTTTACATAGGTTAATTCACTTAATCCTCAAAACAAATCTGCAAGGTAACTACAATTCCTATTTCCAATTTACAGGTGAGGTGACTAAAGCACAAAGAAATTAAGGGACTGTGCCCAAGGATGCCAAGTCATTTCAATCACGTCTGACTCTCTGCAACCCTATGGACTGTAGCCCGCCAGGCTCCGCTAACCATGGGATTCTCCAGGCAAGAATACTGGAGTGGGTTGCCATTTCCTCCTCCAGAGGATCTTCCCGACCCAGAGACTGAACCCGTGTTTCTTATGTCTCTTGCACTAGCAGGCAGATTCTTTACCACTAGCGGCATCTGGGAAGCCCTATGCCCAGGCATACACAGCAGTTATGCACAGAGAAACGATTCAACTCCAGCAGTCTGGGCCTTAACCACTAAGCTCTATGGCCCTTTGAACGGAAATTGAGTCATTCAGGGACAAGGGACACAGGCCAAAGAGCAGTAAAAGAGTGTTTCCTCTGGGAAGATGAGCTGGATTCCAGGGGGTCCTGGTGTTGGATGAGAAAAAAGCAGGTGAAAGGCCACTTCTGGGGTGAAAAACCGAAATGATCTCTACAAAGTGCATCTGGAGAACAGTACACGTCTGAGCTGTAATGTAGGTTTCTGGGTTTGTTTTTTTTTTTTTTGCAACAGAGCTGGACATTTATGAGATAGGCATCTTGAGGCCCTCTATGATTCTTTAAAATTGGTAAAATACCACCAGAGCAGAAGCTGAAAAATAACCTGAACCCTTTGAATCCCTAAATCCAAGTTATGCCTATAAGATGTGCAAGTCCCCTAATAACATATGAGACACAGAGTCCCTTGAGATGTGAGTCCCAGACTAGGCTCACTCACCAGCCAACACATTTGCTCCCTCCTGCCTTACACAACTACACCAAGTAAGGAGATAAAGGGCTTAACCTAGGGTCAGACAAAGAGTAAACTCAGTAAAGTCATGCAGGAATTCAACAAACACATACCATGTGATGAGTCTGATCTGCATGCTCGACAAATATTGACTGATAAATGGCTACATACATTTGTCCCAGGTCTGTACAGGACTGCTCTGAATCCATGAAGGTATAAGCTAAACCCTCGAGTGGTAACACTGTTACTGGAGTAATGAAAAATAAGGCTAAAAAGACCACTGCATTTAGGAGCACACATTTTCCCACATGTGCTGTGGCAGTACCTGGGAAATTCAGAGTGGAAATACAGTTCAAAGAAGTCATTATTTTCAGAAAACTAATAATCAAACCATAAGAAGAAACAAAGACAATGGAGATGGAGTTGAGGGATGAATTAAACAAAAACCGTGTCCTCGTGTACCCCAATGTTCACTGCAGCACTGTTTATAATAGCTACCTAGATGTCCATTGGCAGAGGAAAGGATAAGAAAGTTGTGGTACATATACACAATGGAATATTACTCAGCTATTAAAAAGAATGCATTTGTATCAGTTCTAATTAGGTGGATGAAACTGGAGCCTATTATACAGAGCGAAGTAAGTCAGAAAGAAAAACACCGATACAGTATATTAATGCATATATATGGAATTTAGAAAAATGGTAACAATGACCCTATATGCAAGACAGCAAAAGAGACACAGATATAAAGAACAGACTTTTGGACTCTGTGGGAGAAGGCAAGGGTGGGATGATTTGAGAGAATAGCATTGAAACATGTATATTACCATATGTGAAATAGATCACCAGTCCAAATTCGATGCATGAAACAGGGCACTCAAAGCCAGCACACTGGGACAACCCAGAGGGAGGGCATGGGGAGGGAGGTGGGAGGGGGTTCAGGGTGGGTGACACATGTACACCCATGGTTGATTTATGTCAATGTATGGCAAAAAAACACTACAATATTGTAAAGTAATTAGTCTCCAACTAAATAAATTCATTAAAAAGAAAAAACTGTGTCCTAAAAAATATTTAAATTCTTGCAGAATGATTATGTCTGAGGTATGAGCAGAGATGCTTTCAAAGATTACCCCATGAACTAAAGTTGATAAAATTCTCAAAATTCCATTCATGAAAGGTGCAGTAAAAAGCTGTCTAGCAATAGGAAAATCTCATAAGGGAAATACAAGCTTAAAACACATATAGAAGAGTATATGCAGCAGCATGATTCCATTTTTGTTTAAAAAAAATAATACACACACAGAAAAGTTCTGAGGGAACAAAACATTAACACCAGATAATAGCACATACACAATTTTTATTTTCTCCTTTATACTTTTTTGTACTTTCTGAACTTCCTGCAGTATGTAGTATCCTTATAACAAAAGGAAAATATTATAAGCTGTCCATACAAAGATTATTAAACCTAGAAGAAACCCACCTAATCCAAAACACTCAGCTATGGTCAGAGAGAGCAAAACAACTGCTCAAAGGTCACACAGCAAATTATTCTCGTGACTCTGAGTCTAGGACTCTTTACATGACGCCTGTCTCTCAAGATCTTTGACTGTCTTCCCAGAAAAATCAATGTTCTCTTTTTCTTTGAAAGTTTCCCCAAAATGACACAGGCATAATTACACCTTCCTCTGTCAACATTCTTAACATTTACTTCCCGTGAGCCGATCAGTAAGGCATTTAAATAAATACCGTACAAGCAGAGTTGTTCTGTACTTATTTCTCTAGTTAATCCAAAAACAGATAAGATCAGCATAGTCTATTTACAATGCTCTTAATCCACACCCTTTCCACCTTCCCACCTGAATATACTTCATTCACCTGTTTCTCCTGGTCTCCAAAAGATTCTAATCTAAATGGTGTTGGGTGGCACTTTATAAAAAGCATATGTGTTTGAAAGATGAAGTATTATGGAATAAACTCTGTGCCAAGAATGTTGAACCTGATTCAACACCACCTGAAAAAGCCCTGATCTAAGATTCCTTTGTTTTGGTATTGTGTCAAGTATATTGTGGATTGTTGAGAAGGCACTGCAGTGGAAACTTTGAATTAAAGAGTTCTACTGATGGAGCAATATAAAGTGAAATCTACTTGAAATTCTGATAGATGAAGAGCTGAACTGGAAAGAACATGGGCATGTTATCAGACCACAGCAAGGCCAGAAGACTGGTAGCTTAGAGAATTAAAGAACAATTAAAGGACAAGCCCAGGGTACAGTAAGGAAACACAATTAAAGAAACCAATAGGAGCAGAGGAAGACTCCTAGGAGAGGGAAAACACGCACAGGAAGGACAGTAAGAGACTGCATGCAATGTTCTGTACACATGACAGGCAATGGGGCAACTTTAATCAATGTGCCTCTTAACTTCAAAAAAGGAAAGGGACAAATGTCACCAGCAGCAGCACCACTTCCACCCAATGCCAACACAGTTGAGGTCATTAAAGAACATTTAGTTGTTTTTTAATCAGAACATTATGTGTGAAGTCAATGGCAGGACAAGGGTTGTTTGGAACCCCCAGCTAAAGAAATTCAGGTTGGTATACCTATGGAGTTCAGCCCCTCAAACTTCAATGTGCAGAGAGACCCCTGGAGGTTGTGAAAATGCAGATTCTAGTATGGTAGGTCTAGGGTGGGCCCCAAAATTCTGCATTTTGTATAAGTTCCAAGGAGATGACTCTGATATGCTAGTCTGCAGACCACACTTGCAAAGATGTAAGTATCTTCTGAGTAAGAAAACAAAAATCAGTAATACTGCAGCTTTCAATAATAACATGAAAAATGACTATTTATTCAAGTCATACTATGTGCCACTTTGTAAACTGTATCTAACTTAATTCTCCTAACACCTAACAGAGTTTTATGAAGTCTACCTAATGATTATGGAAGCTGATATTCAGGAAATTTAAGTTGTTTCCATACCTTCAAACAGCTAATAACAATACTTTAAATCCAATTTTGTCTAACTTCATTTGTCAATAAGCTATAGCAATGAGATTAACAGAATTATTAGTTTTGTGATCTTGGAAAGCTCCCCAACTTTCTCTAAGTATGATCTTTTTCATCTCTAACATGAAGATAATGACAGAGCTGTGGTTTGGACCAAACCAGGTAGTAGATGAAAAAGTAAACACCAATACAGTATACTAATGCATATATATGGAATTTAGAAAGATGATAACAATAACCCTGTGTACGAGACAGCAAAAGAGACACAGATGTATGGAACAGTCTTATGGACTCTGTGGGAGAGGGAGAGGGTGGGAAGATTTGGGAGAATGGCATTGAAACATGTAAAATATCATGTATGAAATGAGATGCCAGTCCAGGTTCAATGCACGATACTGGATGCTTGGGGCTAGTGCACTGGGACGACCCAGAGGGATGGTATGGGGAGGGAGGAGGGAGGAGGGTTCAGGATGGGGAGCACATGTATACCTGTGATGGATTCATTTTGATATTTGGCAAAACTACTACAATTATGTAAAGTTTAAAAATAAAATAAAATTTTAAAAAAAGACATTAAAAAAAGTATCAATATTTTGAAATCAATAAAGGACCTTACCTAAATAAAGATAAAATTATTGTACATAGCTGATTCTTTTTATATGTCTTAATTTCCTTTCCCTCTTTCCCTAGTTCTCAAAATAGTACTGAATGTACACCTTTCCTTAAAGTAAATATTCTCAAAACTTTTGATCTCAGAATCACTTTATATTCTTACAAATTACTGAGGACCCTAAAAAGCCTTCTCAGATAATTGTGCACATCCTTCTTTAAAATGACACCAAAATTTTATGGCCTATAATTTCTTGTTTTTGAATATATTTGTTTTTATTGGAGGATAATTGCTTTACAATATTGTGTTTGTTTCTGCCACACATCAACATGAATCAGCCACAGGCATACATATGTCCCCTCCCTCCTGAATCCCTTTCCCATCTAGGCTGTCACAGAGCACTGAGTTGAGCTCCCTGTGTCACACAACAAGTCCCCACCTCCTATCTACTTTACATATGGCAATGTATATTTCCATGCTATTCTCTCAATTCATCTCACCCACTCCTACTCCCACTGTGTCCACAGTCTATTCTCCATGTTTGCGTCTCCACTACTGCCCTACAAACAGATTCATCAGTACCATCTTTCTAGATTCTAGAGTCCACATGCATGTATTAATATACAATAACTGTCTTTCTCTTTCTGACTTACTACACTCTGTATAATAGGCTCTAGGTTGATCCACCTCATTAGGACTGACTCAAATATGTTCGTTTTTATAGCTGAGTAATATTCCATTTTACATACGTACCACAATTTCTGTATCTGTTCATCTATTGATGGGCTGTAATTTCTTAAAGGAAAAATGCAACATCAAACTTGAAATAATATTGTTACATTAAAACCCATTATTCTATCTTGTACTTTGATTAGAACTTACACCCATACATATTTTTGTAAATCATCCATTGGTCCCTTGGAAAATATTGGTCCACTGAGCTATGTATTCTTCCAAGCATTGACACATATCATTACAGCCTATGAAAAAAGTCATATCCCTTACTATCTCCATCGGTTTCATCAGAAAAGTCTTTAAGGATTTTGATGCTGTCAAACTTACAATGGCAGAATCAAATTCTCCAAAATTTCAATTTTTACCTAAAAGGCTGGATTTTATTACAGGTGGCAGGTACCTTGTTTCCCTGGAAGTGACAAGCTGACACTATTCGTTTTTGAGAAAATGTGGGCCAAATACCCAAGTCTGAATAACCAGTTTGTCAGTTGCTCTTTCAAATAAAAATGATATTTCCCTCTCGTCAAAAAAGGCAGCTGGTTCAGCTCACAACTCAAATAACAACACGACTGCTTTTCCTCCAGAAACAACAATACTTCAGTCTGCAGCAGACATGCTAACGGCAGACTTCCAATTGTGTCACACAGAATACTAACAAGGCAGGCAATTTAGGTTGATATAATGAAATCTGCTCTATTGAGGACATTTTTATGGCTTCATTACATGAAACTGGCTTTTCTGGTTTTAGTTGCAAATGCAAGAGGACATGTACAATTGGTGCCACTGCCCTCATTCCCACTGAGGTGCAAGCGGTTTTCACGCGGTGTAAACGGCAGCACAGTGCAAAGCGCAAATAATGTCTGTGCTTAGTCGCTTAGTCGTGTCGGACTCTCCGCAACCCCATGGACTGTAGCCTGCCAGGCTCCTCTGTCCATGGGAATTCTCCAGGCAATAGTACTTGGGTGGCCAAGCCCTCCTCTGGGGGGTCTTCCCGACCCAGAGATCAAACCCAGGTCTCCCACATCGCAGGCAGATTCTTTACCATTTGAGCCACCGGGGAAGCCCAAATAATGTCCATCATTGTTCAAATGGTTTAGACACACAGTCCCTCTGAAAGACTCTCAGGGCCCCTCAGAGATCTACAGACCACATTTTGAGAACTGCTGCTTGAAATATTTTGGCTGAAACTGTTCTACCTGTGTTGCCTTTTGCCTCGAAATTTTATCCAAAATCACTTACAGGTAATATGGAGTAATATGAAACTATTTGGAAAAAAAAAGTCTCATAATGATGGTTAAATTTATTTATTGTATCACAGCATCATTTACAAAGCTGTTGAGTTTTTCAGTTCTCCCTCTGTCTTCAGAGAGACAAAAGGCTCCAGATGCTTATTAACACCAAAAAGTGTATCAAAAGAAGATACCAGCTCTGAGAACAAGCTACTTTCTCAGGACTACTTCCTGAAAACCAAGATAGAATGATCTTTAGGACTCAAACCACAGCGGTAGGATATTTGCACCTAAATCTGTGTCAATTCCTAAGAAATGGTGAGAAAATGACTGACCCAAAATGAGATGAGCTAGCGAAAATTCACTCACTCCAAAATGACTACCATGACTCTACTTCCCTGTTCTAGCACATCTAAAGATGTATTAAGAAGAAAATTCAAATTAAGAAGAGGAAAGTCACTTTCCCCAAAATTGGTATACATTGGAAGCTCACAATAACATGATTATTGACTTCCCACTGATAAAAGGAAAATGAATGGGGGAGAGGGGGTGTGTCATTAGTCCAGCATAAAAATCTGTGGTTAAATGTCCTTTCAGTTATCATAGTCCTCTACTCACAAATGATGTGACTTTTGCCTATAAAGGTAACCCACTGTTTCTATACGTGGAGTAAATGAACCAACTACATCTGAATAACTTGAGGTACTTGTCTAAAAGATTTCTTGGGTCCCTTCCTATCTTAATCTGTTCAAATTGCTAAAACAAAGTGCCACAGGTTGGGTGCCTTAAGTGACAGAAATGCACTTCTCACAGCTGTAGAGGCTCAGTTCAGTTCAGTTCAGTTGCTCAGTCGTATCCGACTCTTTGCAACCCCATGAATCGCAGCACGCCAGACCTCCCTGTCCATCACCAACTCCCGGAGTTCACTCAGACTCACGTCCATCAAGTCAGTGATGCCATCCAGCCATCTCATCCTCTGTCGTCCCCTTCTCCTCCTGCCCCCAATCCCTCCCAGCATCAGAGTCTTTTCTGATGAGTCAACTCTTAGCATGAGGTGGCCAAAGTACTGGAGTTTCAGCTTTAGCATCATTCCTTCCAAAGAAATCCCAGGGCTGATCTCCTTCAGAATGGACTGGTTGGATCTCCTTGCAGTCCAAGGGACTCTCAAGAGTCTTCTCCAAAACCACAGCTCAAAAGCATAAATTCTTCGGCACGAGAAGTCCAAGATTAAGGAGCTGATAGATTAGTTTGCTGGTGGGGCTATTTTCCTGGCTTGCAGATGGTTGTCTTCTCACTGTGTCTTCACACGGTCTTTCCTCTATGGATGGGCATGTTTGCTCAGATCTCCTCTTTCTCTCTCCCTTTTAACAAGGCCACTAATCCCATCATCAGAGTTTCATCCTCATGACCTCATAAAAATCAGTGTCTGGGAATGCAGCCCACGAGTCTATGGTCCTAACACTTCCCAGCTGGAACCTACACACTCTAATAAAGAATTCATTCACTTCTGGGAGCCTCAGTTTCCTTATCTGTAACCATACTTTCCTATTTCAGAGTGGCTGATATGACAAGGGTCAATTAAAAAGAAACAAGAAAATGCTTCTGAAAGTGCAAGATTCTATGTGAACATAATCATCTGAACTTTTACCACCTACTCTTCCACCAAACATTATTCCCAAAGCGGGAGGATAAAAGGAAAAGTACTATTGATGCTATCTTAATTCTTGTCACAGAATATGAAATAACTAAAATACTCAGGAAACAGAATGTTCCAGTTAAAATTTATCAGAACATTCTGGGCATTCTTTTGAAAAGCTCTTTTAAATATATTATTATAAAAGATGGAAAAGCTCTACACAGTCAGCAAAAACAAGACTGGGAGCTGACTGTGGCTCAGATCATGAACTCGTTATTGCCAAATTCAGACTTAAATTGAAGAAAATAGGGAAAACCACTAGACCATTCAGGTATGACCTAAATCAAATCCCTTATGATTATACAGTGGAAGTGAGAAATAGATTCAAAGGATTAGATCTTATAGACAGAGTGCCTGAAGAACTATGGACAGAGGTTCATGACATTGTACAGGAGGCAGGGAACAAGACCATCCCCAAGAAAAAGAAAGGCAAAAAAGAAAAATGGCTGTCTGGGGAGGGCTTGCAAATAGCTGTGAGAAGAAGAGAAGCGAAAGGCAAAGGAGAAAAGGAAAGATATATCCATTTGAATGCAGAGTTCCAAAGAAAAGCAAGGAGAAATAAGAAAGCCTTCCTCAGTGATCAATGCAAAGAAATAGAGGAAAACAATAGAATCCCTAGAAAGACTAGGGATCTCTTCAAGAAAATTAGAGATACCAAGGGAACATTTCATGCAAAGATGGGCACAATAAAGGACAGAAATGGTATGGACCTAACAGAAGCAGAAGATATTAAGAAAAGGTGTCAAGAATACACAGAAGAACTGTACAAAAAAGATCTTCACAACCAAGATACACTCACCTAGAGCCAGACATCCTGGAATGTGAAGTCAAGTGGGCCTTAGAAAGCGTAACTATGAACAAATCTAGTGGAGGTGATAGAATTCTAGTTGAGCTATTTCAAATCCTGAAAGATGATGCTGTGAAAGTGCTGCACTCAACATGCCAGCAAATTGGAAAACTCAGCTGTGGCCACAGAACTGGAAAAGGTCAGTTTTCATTCCAGTCCCAAAGAAAGGCAATGTTAAAGAATGCTCTAAATACCACACAAGTGCACTCATCTCACACGCTGGTAAAGTAATGCTCAAAATTCTTCAAGCCAGGCTTCAATAGTACATGAACTGTGAACATCCCAACGTTCAAGCTAGATTTAGAAAAGGCAGAGAACCAGAGATCAATTGCCAACATCCACTGGATCATCTAAAAAGCAAGCGAGTTCCAGAAAAACATCTATTTCTGCTTTATCGACTATGCCAAAGCCTTTGCCTGTGTGGATCACAATAAAGCGTGGAAAATTCTGAAAGAGATGGGAATACCAGACCACCTGGCCTGCCTCTTGAGAAACCTATATGTAGGTCAGGAAGCAACTTGTAACTGGACATGGAACAACAGACAGCTTCCAAATAGGAAAAGGAGTTCATCAAGGCTGTATATTGTCACCCTGCTTTTTTAACTTAAATGCAGAGTACATCATGAGAAACATTGGGCTGGATGAAGCACAAGCTGGAATCAAGATTGCCAGGAGAAATATCAATAACCTCAGATACGCAAATGACACCACCCTATGGCAGAAAGAGAAGAAGAATTAAATAGCTTCTTGATGAAAGTAAAAGAGAAGAGTAAAAAAGTTGGCTTAAAACTCGACATTCAGAAAACTAAGATCACGGCATCCAGTCCCATCACTTCATGGCAAATAGATAGGGAAACAGTGGAAACAGTGACAGACTTTACTTTTTTGGACTCCAAAATCACTGCAGATGGTGACTGCAGCTATGAAATTAAAAAATGCTTACTCCTTGGAAGAAAAGTTATGACCAACCTAGACAATACATTAAAAAGCAGAGACATTACTTTGCCAACAAAGGTCCATCTAGTCAAAGCTATGGTTTTTCTAGTAGTCATGTATGGATGTGAGAGTTGGACTGTGAAGAAAGCTGAGTGCCGAAGAATGGATGCTTTTGAACTGTGGTGTTGCAGAAGACAATTGAGAGTCCCTTGCACTCCAAGGAGATCCAACCAATCCATCCTAAAGGAAATCAGTCCTGAATATTCACTGGAAGGACTGATGTTGAAGCTGAAACTCCAGTACTTTGGCCACCTCATGCGAAGAACTGCCTCAGTGGAAAAGACCCTAATGCTGGGAATGATTGAAGGCGGGTGGATAAGGGGACAAAAGAGGATGAGATAGCTGTATGGCATCACCGACTCAATGGACATGAGTTTGAGTAAACCCTAGGAGTTGGTGATGGACAGGGAGGACTGGGGTGCTGCAGTCCATTGGGTTGCAAAGAGTCAGATCCAACTGAGCCATTGAACTGAACTGATGCTTTCTTTCCTTGGTAAATACATAACTTACCTTTTGTTTGATGTCAAAGGGTTTTCATATTGGTCAGCCTTCTGAATATCAGTTCTTGTTGCACAGAGCTTAGACTAACAAGGGTAATCTATGTTCTGCTTGGTCTCATTTGCTAAAAGGTTTCTTGTTTATTTTTTGTTGTTTGGGGTATAGTTCATGGTTGATGGAGGCATGTTTATCTTAACCACAGGCAGATCTCTAATTACAAGTTGTACTTCAAAAGGTTTTTGTTCCTAAGTTGTTTAAAAGTTGAAGTGGCTTTCCCCCTTCTCTCCACTCCAAAAAGCCGTGAATCATGAATAAGTTATTTGGCTTCTCTAAAATGTCCATTATATAGATGAAATACATTTTCTATGTCTTAACAGTGACACAGATAGTTGGCAATGAAATTTATCAGACTCAAAAACAAAACTGAATTTAAAACTACTTTCATTTGCCTTTAATACTTAAATCTGAGGGGAAAAAAAGAATTACCTGGAGGAAGATAAGAAGCTGATTTAAAAAAAAAATCTATAAATATTCTAAAAAGGTTATTGGTCCCCAGTTCTTTATTATAGAAAATGCATGAGGTCTATCAATATAGTTCCAGAGATTCTCTTCAGAGTCATGATTAGGATGTGATGTGGCAGGAGATGGCAAAACTGAGAGCCTAGAGGCAACAAAAAAGTAGAGGGAATAGATTGGAAAAACACAAAAAGGTTGAAAGGGCACCTGTGTATTCCTAAGAGGCCACATGAAGTAGAAACAGCTGAAATATAAATGATGAGAGAGAGTAAGACTAGAATCTGACTCAAATCAGAAGGAAAGGAAGTCATATAAAGCAATGCTGAAGATAACAGATCCCTAAAAGAACCACACAAAAATGGAATTTGGGATGTGACAGCAAAGTCACAGAAGAGGCCTTGGCATAAGCAAAGGAGATTCATTTGTACCTGAAGGATGACCTTACTTGTGCCTGCGGGAGCACCATACCTGGGCTGTTTCTTTCTCAGGGCATGGCCAGTGACTAGATCTTGATTCTGAATCCAAGTTATCATGAAGGCCCTCTGGCCTCTTAGGTATGCTGACTTTAGTTGGGAACTTTTGTTTGTGGTTCATTCACTGCTTCTTCCATCTTGCGATGCGCTAAATAATGACATTCCCATTTTGATCCTACCCCTGAATTGATATAAGTGTCATCTCTATTGTGTGCTTATTGCGTGCTTAGTCACTCAGTCTGGAGAAGGCAATGGCAACCCACTGCAGTACTCTTGCCTGGAAAATCCCATGGATGGAGGAACCTGGTAGGCTGAAGTCCATGGGGTCACTAAGAGTAGGACACGACTGAGCAACTTCACTTTCACTTTTCACTTTCATATATTGGAGAAGGAAATGGCAACCCACCCCAGTGTTCTTGCCTGGAGAATCCCAGGGACGGGGGAGCCTGGTGTGCACAGAGTCAGACATGACTGAAGCGACTTAGCAGCAGAAGTCACTCAGTCGTGTCTGACTCTTTGTAACCCCATAGACGGCAGCTCGCCAGGCTCCTCTGTCCATGAGATTCTATAGGCAAGAATACTGGAGTGGGTAGTTATTTCCTTCTCCAGGGGATGTTTCCAACCCAGAGATCAAACCCAGGTCTCCTGTATTGCAGGCAGACTGTTTGCCATCTGAGCCACCAGGAAGCCCAATTAGTGCATTTATATTTGGATTCCTGACTTTCAGTTGACTATATGAGTACATAGTTGTGTGTTCAGTCTTCCTAGCTTACCCTCTTCCAAGTCAAAGTGTTACTCAGTCTAAGTAAAAACGTACTGCATTCATTCAACCAAAAGCTTACACTGACAGTGAGGTACCGTAGGCCCAGCAGTAAACACAAATGTCTTGCTGAGTTCCTAGAAACCTTGAGTACATTTTACTAGAACATGTGAAACAAAACACCATAAAGGGAAAACAGGAGACATTTCTAGACCCTAAGATGTGCTTGGTCATTTCTGAAATAAAATGCTCAACTATGGCTGGGCAGATATAAAATTTTACAAACCAAAAAGCAATGTCAATTTCAAGTTGGATTAACAGCAGAGCTCTTCTCCAGGTGGTAGTCTGGAAATAAGATGATGTGTTACAAGAAGGGAGAGAGAAGCTAACAGAATTAATAACTTTCACACTCAAATTTCTGATAAACAAGGGAAACTTCTGCCACTTACAAAGAACTCTTTCATCAAAAGGTGAAAGTTGTCTTCATTCACCACCACCCACACACAAGGCCACCTACGAACACACACAGGTATATGTATTCATAAGGACAGCAAAAGGTGACAAACACAAAATGATGCTGTGGAAGAGCTAACTGAAGAATAGAGAAGTGTATTGCAATGTGGTTGAAAACCCTACCAGAGAACAGGAAAGCTATTTCAAATTAATGTCCAGGAACAACCTTAGTGGAAGCAGGCATTTCAGTTCAGAACTTAATGTGGAACCTGGAAAAGCATTCAGATCTAACATATCTACTGAAGCATATATTTGTTTGACCTCCTGGAGTTTCCCACAGCCTGGCTCAGTGCCTAGGCATGAGGACATCCACAGACCAGGGCCAGCGTCTCCAGAGCAGAGCCTGTGGTCTGCCTAGGGATCATATGAGGAGAAGCCAAGGCAGGGCAGGACTGTGCCTTCTGCATTCACTCCCTCTTCCCTCCAGCATTTAAGTGTATCTGAAGCACTTTCAGAAAGAATGTGACAGTCCCGTGGCCCCTGCTTATCTCTCCGGAAGGTAATTCTTATGTTAATCCTGCTAGATGAAAACCAAAGACCCCTTCACTGGTTGGGCTCTCGTAATCCCAACCTCAGATGCAATTAGTCAACCCATTTCTTCAGCTTTATGAAAAGTGTGCAGATGTTCCACTTGATATAATTGCAGCTTCTCTCTAGAATACATGCCCCAGAGCTCTTTGGTGACAACTGTCAAGCTCCTTTTGGAGACTTTTCCCTTTAGAAGTGCATCATTTGGGAAAGTCTAGAGGAAGAAGGATATGGAAGTAGGGAAGGGAAAGAATGGATGCGTGCATGCGTGTGTGCCAAGTCACTTCAGTCGTGTCTGACTCTTTGGGACCCTATGGACTGCAGCCCTCCAGGCTCTTCTGTCTGCGGGATTTCCTAGGCAAGAATACTGGAGTGGGTTGCCGTATGCCCTCCTCCAGGGGATCCTCCCAACCCAGGAATCAAACACCCATCTCCTGCACTGGCAGGTGGATTCTTTACCACTGAGCCACCAGGGTTTCATTTTCACCTGAAACCATTAATTAAGAGTTTCAAAAACACATCAGTGCGTTTGGGTATATATTAATGGCCCATTGTATTTCATCAAAAGGCATGAAGTAAGAATTCTTTTCAATTCAATACGTGTTACAACAAAATACCCCACCTAATGGTGTTAAAAATTCTCATGATTGTCCTACTTGTAGCAATATTAAAGAAATTTCCATGTCAAAGCCCAGAGTTGTATCAACAGAGTAAAACCAAATGCTGTTTGACCAGCTGATTGCAGGTGTCAAAGACTGAAATTCATGTTCCAAAGGTAGATCTCTGCTGATACCTACTGTGGATTTATAGGTAAATGAATAGGAAAGATTCTAAAACTGAATTTAGCAACTGGAAAATTTAGCAAACTTTTAAGACTGCAGATAGGCATTTAGAAGTGATTTCACATGGGAGTTACATACAGATTCAATGTACAATTATTGAATGCCTGAGCCAAACTGAAAAATATTAAGTAACAGTGCTGCAAAAGCTAAGGTTTCCCTCTGACAAAAACAAAAATGGTGACTCAAAAGACTAAGTTCTTGTAAGTATCAGGTGTTCTTAAATAGTGAGATATGATGCAAAATATATCTTGAGATACAAACATTATGTGGTTTGGGACACTTACTCTTTGAATCTTAGGCTTATTTTTAGGTACTAATTATATGACACTATCTCTTTAGGAAAGTTGGTTCCTCAAAGCACTGTATCATCTCCATGACACTCAAAACACAGTGAAAAAGGAAAGTTTATGAAAGGAAAGATTTCAAATATCAGAAAAGATGTCCTCCACACTGCATTGTCCAATCATAAAACGTTAAATGACAATATAGTTTAAGGCACACTCTAAATACAATAAAATGACTACATCTCCTTGTGGTTTTCAAATTTACTTCCCCACATACATTGTTCCACCTGACCCTCACAATAATCCTACGTGATGCACATGGAGATGATGTCCTCATTTTAACATTAAAGAAATTGAGGTTTGGGTAAAGTTATAGGAGGCCCCAGCAATTAATAAAGGCCATGAAAGCAAGAACCCAGAATTCTGGGTCCAGTACTTCCTGCCATAGATGTAGAAGGGAAAACCACCCCCACATTTCCTGAAATTGATTGTGGATCCTGCAAGTGTACCAGTAAAGTGGCAGAGGACGAGTGGGTACTTTTGCAACAACAAAAAACGTGGTTGGAAGAATGCACGACGAATCATAAACACCTCTTCACATTCACGTAACATGAATATTGATGGGGTTTCTGAACAGCTGCAAAGAAATTCCTAAGCAGAGCCAAGAGAAAAAGTACGTACTTTCTAAAGTTCCTGATACAACTTAAAGAGCTCTGTTACATCTTTCAAGTGGAATCGGTTAATCAAGGAAAGCATATCCCCAAAGAGGTAGAAAATTAAATTAAAAAAAAAAAACAAACCCTAACCCTAACCTTGTCCATCATCCTAAAACCAACAACTTTCAGGTTGGTCATCTTTCCCCACGAACGGCCTTGTACTCTCTGGGGCAAAGCGGTGAGATTTCCAAAGACCACGATTTTTAACAGCCTGGTTTCATAAACAGGTTCCTTCGGAGCATCATTAACACCAGCGAGAGTGAGCTATTTCCCCGAGAGGAAGAGAAGGCTCGGTGGTGATGAGCACGGATAAAAACCCGCAGAGGAGAGCCAAAAGGGGACGAAGAGCGGCACACAACTGTCTCTCTCCGGGCCCCGGGTGCTGACCGCAAGCTCGCAGCGCAGGAGCGGGCGCCGCCCTCCCCGCCCTCCCGCGTGCTGGGCCAGCGGGGACCTACCAGCGAGAGCACTTTATAGGTGTTAGGGTCCTTGGCCGGGCGGGCGCGCGCCGCCCTCTCCAGCGGCTCCTCCCCCAGGTCCATGGGGGCCAGCAGCGACGCAGCCGCCTGCGGCTCCCCGGACGCTTCGGCGGCGCGGCCCGGACCCGGGTCTCGGCCGTTCCCCGCCAGGCCCTCTCGGGGGCCGCGCCCGCCCTCGCCGCCGCGGCTCCCGCCCCCAGCGCAACTGTCCCGCTCCATCGTGGCCCCGGGCGCTCGGGCCCCGCCGCCCCGCCGCGCCTTTAATAGGCTCCGCGCCGGCCCCGCCCCATCCCGCCCGCCGCCGCGCCCGCCCCTCGCCGCCAGACCCTTGGCTGGGCGCCCGCCCAGCGCTGCGAGTGAGGGGAAAGCAACTCAACGCCCCGGATTATTTGGCTTCCTGTCTGATTTCGGGCACTCAGCGTGTCGGTTATTTTGGGTCCTTTACGTGGGCGTGTCTTTAACCTCCCCCTCCAAGCCTTGCCTACCTCGCGCCTCAGGCAGCGTCCGAACACTTGCAGGAATCGCCTTGCGTGGCCTCGCGGCGCAGGCTGGTCTGGAATTGCAGCGTGTGGTCTGCAGAGGGCATGAGATCATGGGGCCCCAAAATAGAGCGGGTGGACAGGGAGGATGCGGCCAGCCTGTGCGGCTTCTCAAAGGCGGGAGAGTGGAGTCGGGACGGACCTCTGTTTCTGGATGGACAAGCAGAGAGGCTATCGGGTACAGCGCGGGGGGTGGGAAGCGACACTTCTACGTACAAACACTCAAGAATTCCTTGAATACTTAACGCTGCTCAGGACTATCCAACCTTAAAACACCTGATTTTACAAATGCAACAACATATAAGAGATTTAATTTTCTGGGATTTTCGGCATTGGGGGTGGGGCTGCTGCTCTTGTGAAATATTTATTGGTGACTTTCTACATCGAAAGCTTCAAAGTGTCGGCGCTGCGCTATCCTGAGGTTGCTGCTGCTACCAAAAAATTTAATATCTGAAATACTTTGATATTTTGTTTCAAACTAGGACACGAGCAGTAGGCTATCATTCTTGGTGGATTTTTATTCACCTTTGATTCTACAGCTTTTACACTTCCTTGCTCATCAGTTAGGGAGACAACAAGTGTGCAGACAAATGAGTTTTGCTTGTCAAGTGGAAAACAGTGACTTTCAATACCGGAGCTGACGTTAGGGAACAAGGAAAGTCATACAATCCAATATCAATTAATTTTTCAATTCATTTTGATTTCAGGAATATATGCAAATATATTTTTAAATAAGAATGGATGCCTACGATATAAAGTGTTTGTTGTCCCCTTTAAAATAATTAACTTGGGACGCTTTCCATTTAGGTCCTTTGATTCATTCATTCATTCAATAATGAATTCTTCAGTTCAGTCTCTTGGCTTTCAACAGTGCCGATGGCCTCCAACAAGATCGAAGATGAACAAAAGTGTATCTTTCCCAAGTGGCTCCCAGTCTGATCCAAGAGGAGAGGGCAGTAAACAAAAAACTAAAACTCAAATCATAGATGCATAATAGAGACACACATAGGATATTATGACAGCTCAGTGGAAAGGGTAATGGACATCTGGAAGAAGTAAAGCCCTCAAAGCATGATTGAGCTCTTTTTTTTCCCTTAATTACCTTTGAGTCAGCTTACAAACCAAACCACCCAAGAGAAACAGGTTTCACTATTACATGGTCACACATATTTTTCACCCCAAAAACTTGGCTCTAAATTTTCCTTTGACTGTTCCCAAAAGTCAAATTCAAGGTCAAAGATTTACTCCATGGAGACTGGTCAAATGAGTCTCAGATCTTCTAAAAGCACCACAACAGAAACATTCCCAGTGGCTTTGAACTTGGGAAAACAAATGAAGTAGGTGTACTGTCTGCATCCCAAGTCAACAAATCATTTTAAAGACTAGGCCCATTGGTGGAGGGGACTGCATGGTCATGGATTCAAACATCCAGGACCAGCAGGAACATAAAAGAGTGAGGCAGCCCCCTGAATGTGAGTTTGTGCCCTGTTAAAGGTGGTGGCATTTACTCAGCAGGCTAGTGCCCACTGTGGCCAGATAGTTTTCAGGAGAAACAGGAAATTTAGATGTTTATGTGAATTCTCCAGATTGCAAAATTTTGTCTATGAAATTCAGAAAAACAATTTCTTTCAACCACTTTCAAGGCCAAACAAAACGTAAAAACACATCTGCAGGGTGGGCCTGGCACACAGGCCACCAGGATGTGGCCTTTGCCTTATGCTCAGGCCTCGCCTAATGCCAACTGGGACTTTTATGGGTAACTATAAAAAATCCAATTGAAACTCTAAAATCAGAATAAAACTGGATTGAGCAGGCCACTCATGTTGTTTAGCCACAAACTGAGCGATAGACAAGTCATGCCTCTGTCTCGTTTATATTCAACATGATATGAGGGATAGCCTCACACACCAAAGTGCAATAAGGTCAAGAGACATAAAACTGCAACAAAACGCCTCCAGTTAGTGTGAAAGTGAACAAACAATATGTCATCCTTAGTCCTAAACCATTCTGCCTTGAATGAAGACTCTAATCTAAGATGGCAGTAAGGATGAGAGGATAAAATATGATGATTCCTCAGGTTGTACTGTACAAAAATATGTGAACACTCCACACGCCCGAAGTACAATAAGGTCAAGAGACATAAAACTGTAACAAAACTTCTCCAGTTAGCGTAACGGTGGGCAATCAATGTGTCGTCCTTAGTCCTAAACCATTCTGCCTTGAATGACTGAGGATTCTAGTCTAGACTGGAATCTAGTCTAGTCTAGTCTAGATGAGAGGGTAAGATTTGATGATTCCTTAGGTTGTATTGTACAAAAATATGTGAACACTCCCCTGGGTGCCTGGAACTCTGGGATGTGAGTAAGACCAGAATACCTAGCACAACCAACTTGTTGTCTGTGTTTGGAACTAAGGCCTCTAGAAACTGAGGAGCAACTTTTCTCAGTTTTTCAAAAATGAAATATACGATAGAGTAATTATTTTAGCAGCTGCTCCAAAGCTTCTCCAGCTGAAATCCCTCCAGTTCTCCAGTGAAACATGGAAGACATCTAGGCCAGTCGAAAATGAAAAAAAACCACAAGTCTCTTTCATCTTTATGAGATGTAGAAAAAAATTTTTTCCATGACATTAATTCATTTTTAAAGCTTTGTGTGACATCCTGGTTTCTCTTCCTTTTTTGTAAACGTGAAAATATTCCCCCTGGAAGAAGCTTGGATGACAACATGACTTTGTACAGAGTACAAGAACTCTCTGTGCCTTGGTTTCCTCACTTATAAACTGGAGTTACAAATAATACATAAAACCACAGTATCTCTAAATGTCAATAAAATATTTTACATTTCTCCAACTTTACGTTAAATTTAAATGGATCCTTTCCATATTTAAATCACCCAATCCCTACCCCTGTAAGAGAGAGAATTAAATGCTTTAATTTTACATAAATTATGCATGATTAAAATACTTAAATATGATTTAACTGCAAATGATTTAAATATAATCTAAGCATAATTTCTGGGAAGATTTGAGAGCCCCTACTGGATATGCATCTATGAAGGGAGAACCCAGGGTATCGGGAAGAGATACTGACTCCTCTGGGATGGAGGAAAAACACCTCATTGTCAGTCAGGTAACAAAATTAGAAAGTGAATGCAATTAAGTCATAGAAGCTGTGGGAAAATGGCAAGCGCAGACCCCATCTAAAGGGAACTGCAGTACAGTCCTCACTTTCTGGCTGTCTACGGTCTCTGCTACCCCTGTTCCCCACTCCATTGTCTCTTTTGTACCTCATTTTGAACAAAACCTGGGGTTGCCAAATAATCTAAATTCATGCCTGCCACTCCAGTGTTCTTGCCTGGAGAATCCCAGGGACGGTGGAGCCTGGTGGTGACACAGAGTCGGACACGACTGAAGCAACTTAACAGCAACAGCACTCTGCTACTTCTTTTCTCTATGCCTCATATCTTTTTTTTTGTCTTTCTGTTTCTTCTTCACTTCTTTAAATTTCTGTTTTAAATGTGTTTTATTATATCATGGTAATTCTTCTGTTGAATTTTAGCTTTTCTAAAGTTATTTTCTTGGTAGTTGCTCTAGGGGAGGCTTCCCAGGTGGCTCAGTGGGTAAAGAATCTGCCTGCAATGCAGGAGACGCAGGTTCGATCTCTGGGTCAGGAAGATCCCCTCAAGGAGGGCATGGCAACCCACTCCAGTATTCTTGCCTGGGAAATCCCATGGACAGAGGAGCCCAGTGGGCTACAGTCCATAGGATCACAAAGAGTCGGACATGACTGACTGAAGTGACTGAGCAGGCACACATGCACAGTTGCTCTAGTAGTTATAATAGAGTGCTGCTTTAGAGTGCGGTTGGTAAATGCCTGACTCATCTTCTTGTTCCAACAAGGCTCAGGAATCCTTCAGAGTTGATTAAATTCTACCTCAACTCATAGTAGGGCTGCAACCACTTCTGAGTACAGCCACATCTTCCATCCAAACATGGTGTAAACAGTTGGCTCTCTGAGTTAGGGTCATCTTATCTCTGACTAGGGCTTCCCAGGTGGCTCAGTGGTAATGAATCCACCTGCCAACACAGGAGACACAGGTTCAATCCCTGGGTGAGGAAGATCCCCTAGAGAAGAAAATGGCAACCCACTCCAGTATACTTGCCTGAAAAATCTCATGAACAGAGGAGCCTGGTGGACTACAGTCCATGGGGTCGCAAAGAGTCAGATACAACTGAACGACTGAGCACAAGTGACAAGTAAGTGTCTTTGACTATAATGCCCACTGGGTAACTCTACTGGCTCTCAACTGAGGCAACTTCAGCATCCCCAAAGGCATGTGAGACGTTCAGTATTGCTCCTTTCCTACAGGAGAGCCAGTGAAGGCTCAGAGTGCTACCTCAGATTCTGACTGGCCACGATGTGTAACTGTTTTTCATTTGGAAGAAGCCCTTTCCATGTGGATGAGGGGAACATTCTGCCAACAGAGGCCCAATCAGAAAGTAGGGTGGAAGCATTTCTGCTTCCGGGATTCTACTCAGCCTACCTAATGTTTATCTTCCCATCCAGGATTTCAGCTCCCAAAAGGTCAAAATGTCATGAAGGTGTCTACCTGAGCGCTTCCCTCTCCCCCTTCTGTTTCCATTCTTCACAGAATCCGAGTCAACTTTCTCTCATTGCAGGATAGCAGGGACTTTTTATGCATCATCTCCTGAGTTCTATATTCCGCTAGTTTACAGTACACTGAACTTTCAATTCTTTCAGGCCTCATTCTTAATTTGTTTGTGGGAGCTTAAGAAATTTAGAAATTGTTTTCTCTCTTAACAATATCTGTCTTTAAAATAGGTTTTGCAATATATATCTTTGAAGTAGGTATTATAACTATATTTTTGCAGTTGAAAACTGATAAAAAAAAATCCTTTATCTTTGTATATTATTTGTATAAAATATGTATATATTTGTATATTAGCATAATAAAGCCAAGGCTGCCTGGCTTGGCTTTATCTTCCTCTCCCATCTCTGAGGCAGGTGGAGAATTTTAGTGGCCAGGTATCTGATCCTTCACAGAGGGAAAAAAATCATTTAATTCATCATTCTTTTCAAAGCTATTATCCGTTTTAACCCCTACAAGTCATATAACACATATAACATGTATATAGGAAAGATATTGACATTTTTTTGATTCATTAATAAGGGCATCTCACTTTTTATGTTAATGTGGTCAGCAAAGCTTATTTAAGTGTGATTGTGGAAAACAGAGGACTAAGTCTGAGACAAACACATGGCCTTCCTTCTCTTTCATCTGAGAGAACATTTGCTACAAAGATACCACCATTGAAGGACAGCCTAAAATCTGGGAGACAGGAGGAATGTTGTAGCTGTGGGTCCCAAAGAATAAGAATGTCCTCTTCCTCACTGGCTTCCCTGGTGGCTCAGAGCTTAAAGCGTCTGCCTGCAATGCGGGAGACCTGGGTTTGATCGCTGGGTCGGAAAGATCCCCTGGAGAAGGAAATGGCAACCCACTCCAGTATTCTTGCCTGGAGAATCCCATGGATGGAAGAGCCTGGTGGGCTACAGTCCATGGGGTCCCAAAGAGTCGGACATGACTGAATGACTTCACTTTCTTTTCTTTCACTTTTCTTCCTCACTGTGCTGGTAACATCAACCAATTTGTCAGATGCTTAGGTCTGGCCCGGTGAAGGAAAGATCCGTTAACTCTCATGGAGAACAGTGAGAGGGAAAAGCTTTTCCTCTTTATACCTTAAGATACCTGAAACCAAAATATTGGAAAAACTGTATAAAAATGGGGCATTTTATTTTATTCCAATATACACTTCTAAAAGATAAAAATGTAAATATATACACATGTATAAAAACCCTCATAAATGCATATGAAAAAATATAGGTGATTGTAAAAAATTACCTCATAGCTCCTGGTCTTTCAAACAAACATTTTTTAGAAGATTGAATAAATGAGAGATAAAGTATGATCTTTCTTAATTTGTAAGAAACTTTATAATCATTTAAAGTTAATGATATTTTGAAAATTGCAGACAGTTAAAAAATGACAACTCAATTCTTTCTATTAAAAAAAAAAATGTTACCAGCTACTTACAAGAAATGAAAAAGCATATGACCAAGAAAACATTCAAAGCAATGCCCTAACTAATAATAGGAGAACTGGCAATCAAAGGAATCTTATATTACCAATATAATAAAATTAGACAAAACATATTAAAAGTGTTTCTTCATCATATTGATAACAGGCAGCTAAGGACTGTTATAAGTAAGAGAAACAAAGTGAAGGATAGAAATTAATGAAATAAAAACCAGAAATAAATGAAGAATCTCAATGATACCAGAAGATGTCTCTGAAAAGCTTAATAAAATTGATAAGCCTCTAGTTAGACTTATCAGAAGGACAAAGAGAAAAGTCACAAATTCCCAATATTGGGAAGCAGATGACACGAATACTACAGATTCTACAAGTATCAAAATGATAAGAGAATATTATAAACAGTTTTCTGGAAATTCTAGAAGGGCTAAACTGTGGTGACAGAAAGCAGGTCTGTGTCTGCCAGGATCAGGATGGGAGGAGGAAACTGACTAGAAACAGGCACACAGGGGCTCTCTGGAGTGACAGAAGTGCTCTCCGTCATGATTTTGGGGCTTACCTGACTGCAAATATCTATCAAAACTCTTTGAACAACAGACCTAAAATCAAAGCGTTCTCCTGTATGAAGTGTACCTCAATAAAGCTGATATTTAAAAAATTTTTTTTAAAATAATGCAAACAGGGACATCTGGAAAAAGATGACAGGTCAAACATATACATTTACTTCCACTTTTCTCCTAAAACTACACTAAGCCAAAAGAGAATCTGTTTGTTTGTTTTTTAAGGCATACATCCTCAGGGACAAAGAAAATTGGCAAGACATGATTAGAATTACACAATAATTGAATGGAAACACAGATGGACACTTGATAAATGCTTTAACAGACCAAGGAAAATTTAAACCAGAAGTAAAGAAAGCCAAGATGTAAGCAGATTTATATGTAAAATGGGCTACACCAGGTACTTCTGTTAGAGGATGTGAAGGTAGGACTGAAACAATGGACGAATTGGTTCAAAGTCTGTTTGAGGAATAGTTAGAGGGCCAGATCCTCTCCCCAGTTCAGGCAGTGGTGACTATCTCTTTCCACTTTGTCAGCAGAAAACCGAAGGTTTATTCTGTGGAGAAAATAAAACACAGCCTTTGGACTCTAGGACTCCAGAACAAAAAGGCATGAAATTACCATATTCACATATTTGGTTAATTACTAATCACAAAAAATATACTTAGTATGAAAGATAGATCGCCACTGTGCATTGGTGTTGTTGCTGTTCAGTTGCTTAGTCGTGTCCAACTCTTCCCGACCCCATGGAATGCAGCACGCCAGGCCTCCCTATCCTTCACCATCTCCCAGAGTTTGCTCAAACTCATGTCCATTGAGTGGGTGATGCCATCCAACCATCTCATCCTCTGCTGTCTCCTTCTCCTCCTGTTTTTCAATCTTTCCCAGCATCAGGGTCTTTTCCAATAAGTCAGCTATTCCCATCAGGTGGCCAAAGTACTGGAGCAACTGTGCATACTGAATGCTAATCCATCAACCCCCTGGAACACGCATTTACTGATTACTTACTGTATACTAAGGACGGTACAAGAAGCATTGGATAAAGAAGAAAAACAAGAATGGTCCATCCTCATGAGAAGCTCCTAGCCAAGTGTGGAAGCCAGAAATATTCACTAACTGTAACTGTAATATAGTATGTTGAGAGCTACCAAAGGGTGGCACAGTCAGTTGGGAGCCCATAGAAAGACCAATCCCAAACTGAAGGGTTATAGTCCTAATGATTATTATCGCTTATACGTCCTGTAGTCCACTTTAGAAAACCTGTTCACCTGCAAGTGGTCACAACTGATTTGACCAGATGCCTCACAGAAATCCAGCCTGTCCATTCACTCTGCTGCGACTGGGGCTTTCTCTGTCTTGAGCGCTGAGGTTTGTTATCACTTGAGAATTTTGCAATCAGAGCTGAAAAGTCATGATGCTGAAAGAGCAGCTGACAGCGACCACACTGAACACTGCAAGGTGAGTCAGCAGGGGACTGTGGTAGAGACAGAAAGGGAAGCATGGAGTGGGCACTTGGAAAGAAGCAGAGTCAGGAAAAACCATGAAGTGACTTCCTTATTTTCAGCACCCCCTCCCATGACCTCTGTGACCCAGCTTTGCTTTATATATTGTCTTTGGATCTTACCTGTGGCTCTGTTCTCAAGAATGCCCCTCGTTTGGGCCATAATCTGATTTTAATGGGTTCCTCTACTCTCATACATAAAGGCTAGAACAGGGATCATGGAAACTTCTTTTATTAGTCTATAACATCCAAGGAAAGAGTCAGTCAGACAAAAAATGAGAAGGATGATATTTCAGGATTAAGGCACCATCCACATGAAACCCACAGGCACAAGAAAGCGTACTTGCAATGCAAGCTCTGGAGTATGTACTGAAGCCCATGGCAGCGAAAGAGAAAGAGACCAGGGATGTACAGCTGGCTTCTAGGAACTGAATAAACAAAGTGATGGGGTGAAATAAAAGTCCAGCCATATCTTCAAACTGTATTTCTGCAACTCAAAGAATGCTAAATAAGCGTACTGGAAAGTTTAACAAGCCAATTAAAAGACAGAATGAACTGTGACATTATGGTTCCAATAGAAAAATTTGTAAAAGCATTGTTGTGTGTAAATATTCTGTTTAGAAAATTATTTCAATGGGGAAAGGGTGCTTTCAAAATCTTCATTGTCCAAATTCATTTTAAGAAATTAAATGTAACAATGGAATGGTATTCAGTCACAAATCTCAAACTTTCTATGCGGATCTAATATCAAGTAATTCTGAGTCCTTGCGGTTACCAAATTGAGAATCAAAATGGAAATCAACTTTACTCTAGCAGAAAAATAATTATCCAGAGATCCCTATATTATTGAGATTATCATACTTTATTCTAAAGAAAAATGAAAGCCTTGAACTTGCAATTTCTATTAAAGTGTTCAAATTAAAAAGAACAAAATCAAACTTTTCCCCAAAAATGTATGAATAATTAACTTTGCTTACTTCTAGTCATATATTCTTAATTTTGGAAACCCTGATAAGAACTGGTAAAATTTATTCTAAAATTTTATTAATAAAATCAAAGTGAATATATGTTTAATATGCATGATTACTAACTAGAAAGATTATTTACATATTTTTGCATCTGAAAATTTGTTGATTTATTCTTTATTGATACACATTCACATGTCCACATACACACATGTATCTTTATATCTTCATATTTGTATATTGCACAACTATAGGCAAGAATTCAACTATAAGAAAGAACATATTTGAAGGAGCAAGTAACTTTTAACTTCTTAAGTCACAATCAAGTTTGCAACAAACTGGAAATAATCAGCAAATAGATCTGCTCTGGAATGGAAACCAGCAATAATAATGTTAACTATCATTTTATTAAATGCTGTCACATACTGGTCACAGTTCTGGAGACTTTAGTCATTCATTCACTTTTTTACCTATTTATTCATTTACCCACAGAATATTTGTTGAATCTCTCTGAGTCAAGAGTTATTCTAGGCTCAGGATATACGGGGAAGAGTCTATCAGCCTTCTCAAAGAATTTGAGTCTAGAGAAGGGAGATAGATATTAATCAAGTTAGTGCTGAGAACTGGAAGAAAAAATGATAATAAACACTGTGGTAAAAAAATATATATAGTATAAGAGGGCAGAATATATAACTGGAATGTCTGACTCAGTCTGCAGTAGGAATGGATCAATCTGTAGCAGCTTGTAGTCAGCAAAGGATTCCCTGAGGAAGAAATGCTTGCACCAAGGTTTGAAAGATAAGGAAGAGGTATTAATAGAGAGGAGACCACAGATCTAGATGACTTTGAAACATGGCTTTTGTTGGTTGTGTAAGATCTGTGTATAGGAAAAAATGAGATAGATTGACTATGAGTCATAAACTGGAAACTATTTGGACATCAGTTCCTAATCCACCAGTTTTGTGGATTCTCTTCTATACATGAGAATAAACCAAGATCCCCCAATATTGCCAGAAACTTTTTGGGAAGCACTGGAATTGACAAGGTTAAAAAAAAAAGCTTAAAAGGGATAATAACAATAATATACATTTGAAATGTAATTCAGGTATGTACATTTTGAACATAGGAAATGGTAAATTAGGAAATAGATTCAATGTATTTTTTGAAAATAAGGGATATCCCATTATATATGAAGGAATACATCTGAAAGGATAGCCAAGAAGAAAGCAAGTCACAGAATGATGCTGAGGAAGGATATTTTTTGTTTTAACTTCTGAGACACTGTAAATAGCAAGTGATCTATAATAGCTTATGAATGTCATGTCTTTTCTCCTCAATCATATACAGTTACACTTGCAAAGATATTTTGTCAGAATGCAAGTTGACAAAACGAAAAAATACTGCATAAATATTCATCCTGGTTATTTTTACACTTTCTTCAGAGTAGAGATATTTGAACCTTTTAAGTCACAAATTATAAAATGTGTCATAATTTTATGTCCGTAAATGTTATGTCTTTCAAGACGGGGTACGAGGACTCTGTGGGTCACAAGGTTAGCCTTGGTCTGTCTATACACAGGGAAGCTTGGAGCAGAGGCTGCCAGGTGAGCAGAATGGATGGCCCTGTGCTCTAGCAGGTGCTGTTCTGGAAACACGGGATAGTACTCGCAAGCAGAGATGAAAAGAACTTTAAGGATTCACTCAAGCATGCTCTCCCACTCCCTGGCTGTAAGCCATGACTGGGACTGGCTGGGAAACAGCTGCTGGTAACAGACCTGTCTGGCAAACAGTTGAGAGATGCTTTGTTTGAGCAAAAGCTTCAAGCTACTGATATCCCTAATAGACATAGATACAAGTCCAGTGTTATTTGCTCAGTTGTGTCTGACTCTTTGCAATCTCATGGACTGTAGCCCACCAGGTTCCTCTGTCCATGGAATTCTCCAGGCAAGAATACCAGAGTGGGTAGCCATTCCCTTCTCCAGGGGATCTTCCCAACCCAGGGATCAAACCAAGGTCTCCTGCATTGCAGGCAGATTCTTTACCATCTGAGACACCAGGGAAGCTCTTTAGTTTCTAAAAGTCCTGGCAAACGGAACTTTACCTAGAGTAAATGAATCTGCTCTGACTTAAGCAGTACATAAGTGTCCCAGTTCCCAACCCTAGCCTCTCAATTTAACAGTAATAATAGCCTACTATAATTCTGGACACTGTCATAAATGGCTTCAGTTCAGTTCAGTCGCTTAGTCGTGTCCGACTCTTTGCAACCCTATGAATAGCAGCACGACAGGCCTCCCTGTCCATCACCATCTCCCGGAGTTCACTCAAACTCACGTCCATTGAGTTGGTGATGCCATCCAGCCATCTCATCCTCTGTCGTCCCCTTTTCCTCCTGCCCCCAATCCCTCCCAGCATCAGAGTTTTTTCCAATGAGTCAACATTTCGCATGAGGTGGCCAAAGTACTGGAGTTTCAGCTTTAGCATCATTCCTTCCAAAGAACACCCAGGACTGATCTCCTTTAGAATGGACTGGTTGGATCTCCTGGCAGTCCAAGGGACTCTCAAGAGTCTTCTCCAACACCACAGTTCAAAAACATCAATTATTTGGTGCTCAGCTTTCTTTACAGTCCAACTCTCGCACCCATACATGACCACTGGAAAAACCATAGCCTTGACTAGACGGACCTTTGTTGGCAGAGTAATGTCTCTGCTTTTGAATATGCTGTCTAGGTTGGTCATAACCTTCCTTCCAAGGAGTAAGTGTCTTTTAATTTCATGGCTGCAGTCACAATCTGCAGTGATTTTGGAGCCCCAAAAAATGAAGTCTGACACTGTTTCCACTGTTTCCCCATCTATTTCCCATGAAGTGATGGGACCAGATGCCATGATCTTCGTTTTCTGAATGTTGAGCTTTAAGCCAACTTTTTCACTCTCCTCTTTCACTTTCATCAAGAGGCTATTTAGTTCCTCTTCACTTTCTGCCATAAGGGTGGTGTCATCTGCATATCTGAGGTTATTGATATTTCTCCCGACAATCTTGATTCCAGCTTGTGTTTCTTCCAGTCCAGCGTTTCTCATGATGTACTCTGCATAGAAGTTAAATAAGCAGGGTGACAATATACAGCCTTGATGTACTCCTTTTCCTATTTGGAACCAGTCTGTTGTTCCATGTCCAGTTCTAACTGTTGCTTCCTGACCTGCATACATGTTTCTCAAGAGGCAGATTAGGTGGTCTGGTATTCCCATCTCTTTCAGAATTTTCCACAGTTTATTGTGATCCACACATCAAAGGCTTTAGCATAGTCAATAAAGCAGAAATAGATGCTTTTCTGGAACTCTCTTGCTTTTTCCATGATCCTGCGGATGTTGTCAATTTGATCTCTGGTTCCTCTGCCTTTTCTAAAACCAGCTTGAACATCAGGAAGTTCACGGTTCACGTATTGCTGAAGCCTGGCTTGGAGAATTTTGAGCATTACTTTACTAGCGTGTGAGATGAGTGCAATTGTGCGGTAGTTTGAGCATTCTTTGGCATTGCCTTTCTTTGGGATTGGAATGAGAACTGACCTTTTCCAGTCCTGTGGCCACTGCTGAGTTTTCCAAATGTGCTGGCATATTGAGTGCAGCACTTTCACAGCATCATCTTTCAGGATTTGAAAGAGCTTAACTGGAATTCCATCACCTCCACTAGCTTTGTTCATAGTGATGCTTTCTAAGGCCCACTTGACTTCACATTCCAGGATGTCTGGCTCTAGGTGAGTGATCATACCATCGTGATTATCTTGGTCATGAAGATCTTTTCATACAGTTCTTCTGTGTATTCTTGGCACCTCTTCTTAATATCTTCTGCTGCTGTTAGGTCCATACCATTTCTGTCCTTTATCGAGCCCATCTTTGCATGAAATGTTCCCTTGGTATCTCCAATTTTCTTGAAGACATCTCCCGTCTTTCCCATTCTGCTATTTTCCTCTATTTCTTTGCATTGATCGCTGAGGAAGGCTTTCTTATCTCTACTTGCTAGTCTTTGAAACTCTGCATTCAGATGCTTATATCTTTCCTTTTCTCCTTTGCTTTTTGCTTCTCTTCTTTTCACAGCTATTTGTAAGGCCTCCCCAGACAGCCATTTTGCTTTTTTGCATTTCTTTTCCATGGGGATGGTGTTGATCTCTGTCTCCTGTACAATGTCACAAACCTCATTCCATAGTTCATCAGGCACTCTATCTATCAGATCTAGTCCCTTAAATCTATTTCTCACTTCCACTGTATAATCATAAGGGATTTGATTTAGGTCAGACCTGAATAATCTAGTGGTTTTCCCTACTTTCTTCAATTTAAGTCTGAATTTGGCAATAAGGAGCTCATGACATGAGCCACAGTCAGCTCCCGGTCTTGTTTTTGCTGACTGTATAGAGCTTCTCCATCTTTGGCTGCAAAGAATGTAATCAATCTGATTTCAGTGTTGACCATCTGGTGATATCCATGTGTAGAGTCTTCTCTTGTGTTGTTGGAAGAGGGTGTTTGCTATGACCAGTGTGTTCTCTTGGCAAAACTTTATTAGTCTTTGCCCTGCTTCATTCCGTACTCCAAGGCCAAATTTGCCTTTACTCCAGGTGTTTCTTGACTTCCTACTTTTGCATTCCAGTCCCCTATAATGAAAAGGACATCTTTTTTGAGTGTTAGTTCTACAAGGTCTTATAGATTTTCATAGAACCGTTCAACTTCAGCTTCCTCAACATTACCGGTTGGGGCATAGACTTGGATTACTGTGATATTGAATGGTTTGCCTTGGAAATGAACAGAGATCATAAATGGCTTACATACATTAAATCACTTAATCCTCACAAACCATGAGTTATAAGTATGTTTGTTATCATAACCATTTTATAGATAAGGAAACTGAGGCAGGGAAAAATTAACAAATTTGCCCAAGGTCAGTCAGTCAGCTTTGATTTCTAGGACCCATACTTTTAATTCCCACATTTCGTGATTCAGGTTTCTTATGCCTATTTGTTGGGTGAAAAGGGGTACCTCATTGTAGTGTTTGTTTGCATTTCTAGATAATGAGTAAGATTGACATTCTTTATATAAGAGTTTGCAGTTCTTTTTCTCTGCAAATTGACCATTCTTTTCATTAGTCCCCTTTTCTACTGGGTTGTCCTTACTGACCCATCATATAGTCAAGATTGTTTGACTTTACTTATGACTCTTGATTATGATTTTTTCTCAAGAACATATTATTTTATGTAGTCATATTTATTAATCTTTCATAATTTCAGAATTTTATATCACACTTTGACAAATCTTCCTTCTAAGCTTTCTTTTTTTAATTCTCCAATGGTATCCTAGTGATGTTTTCATTTAAGTTTTTGCATTTCACTTTTTGACCCATCTGAAATTTATTTTGGTATGAGATATGGATTCTGTTTTTCTAATGTCTACCTACTTTTTTTCCAGAACCATTTATTGAATACTCTATTTTCCCCCTATCTATTCTAGGTACCATTGCTGCTTAATAAACCACCCCCAAATTAGTAGTGCAACTAAAAAGCTTGCTATACTGTGCTCACAATTCTTTAAGTTAGGAATTCAGAAACGTCAGAGCAAGAAAGGCTAATCTTTGCTCCATAGTGTTTGAGGCCTCAGCTGGAAAGACATGAGGGCTGGGGTGACTAGACAGCTGGGGCCTGGAATCATCTGAAAGTACTTTCACACATCAGTTATTAGCTGGCGGTTAGCTGGGACATCAGCTGAGCTACTGGCCAAAATGCATGTTTGTGCTCTGTCCACGTGGGGACCTGGGCTTCTTCAGAATACTGTGTCTGAGTTCTGAGAACAAACTTCCCGGAAAAGCCAGCTGGCAGTTACTGAATTGTATGACCTGGCTTCTAAATCATGTAATGTCACTTCGACATTAGGCACAAAGCCTACTCCATGTACTGCCTAAGAAGTCAGTACAAAGTTGCCCCTCTGTCTAATACAAAAGGTGCATTCCTAGAGGAAACAACCCCCAAATGAAACAGGGAGTGGCAAAAACAGACCTTTGTAAAACTGTCAGTGTTCCAAAGCAGAATGAATGAAATCTAATGGATAATAATAATAAAAAAAAAAAAGCTTCAAGGAACAGAAACACAGACTTCACCTCAGAAGTAAAGTGTCAGTCACATTATACACACACACACACACACAAACACACCTGCTCCCAGTTCCTAGTGATAAGAGCACTAAGAGTATCTCTTGTTTTAATATTTGGTCTTTGACCCTGGGCCAGAGACAGGGTTCCTAAAACCCTCGTAAATTCCAAAGGGATAAGAATACTAGGAGCGTCTTTTGTTCTAAACAGTTAACTCTGAGTGAGCTCCTGGATGGGGGCTTATCATCAGAAGGACCAAGCTGTGATTAGAAGCTCGAAATTTTCAGCCCTCCCCTCGTCACTTCTTCAGAAGGGAAAAGAGCTAGAGATGAAGTTAATAATTGATCATGCCTAATGTGAGGAAGCTGCCATAAAAATCCCAATAGTACAAAGTTTAGGGAGCTTCTAGGTTAGTGAACTCATCCATTTTTCAGATGGCACCCCACCTCTGTGGGGACAGAAGTGCTCAGGATCCTCTCAGACCCTGCCTTATGTATTGCTTCATCTGGTTGGCTACCTGTACCTTTTATCCTATTTTTGATTAACTGGAAAACCTAAGTAAATGTTTTCCCGAGTTCTGTGAACTGATGTAGCAAATTAATCTAACCCGAGAAGGGGGCCGTGGAATCTCCAGTTCATAGCTAAGTCAGACAGAGTTTGTGGATAACCTGGGGACCAATTACTTGCAATTGACATCAAAAGTGGGGGGATTGAGTCTTGTGGGACTCAGTCCTTAACCTGTGGGACCTGACATGGTCTCCAAATAGATAATGTCAAAAGTGAGTTAAATTGTAGGAGACCCAGCTGGTGTCACAGAATTGTATGATACAAGAAAACCCCATACACAACTGGTGTCATAAGTCTTGTGAGTGCAGTAGTGTGAGTGTAGAGGAAAACCCTAGGAGGATAAGTGTAGGCTTTTCCTACATGAACATACAACAGAGAAGAAGACACAGTGGGGAGACCATCATGTAAAGATGGAGGTTGGGGTTACACAACTGGAAGCCAAGAAACACCAGCAATTGCCAGGAGCCACCAGAAGGTTGGAAGAGGCAAGGAGCATCCTCCTTTAGAGCTTTCAAAGAGAGCATAGAGCTGCTGACACTGATTGCAGATTTATAGCCTCCCAGAGCCACAAGAACGCACATTCTTATTGTTTTACATGCTAAGTAGCTTCAGTAGTCATGTCCAAGTCTTTGAAACCCCATGGACTATAACCTGTCAGGTGCCTCTGTCTATTGGATTCTCCAGGCAAAGAATACTGGAGTGGGTTGCCATTCCCTTCTCCAGATCTTCCAACCCAGGGATTGAACCCACATCTCTTATGCCTCCTGCATTGGCAGGTGGTATTCTTTACCACTAGCGCCACCTGGGAATCTCCCAAACTATCTAGTTTATGGAACTTTGTTACAGCAGCCCAGGAAACAAACACAGCAGTTTAGACCCTATATTTAGGTTTCTGAGCATTAAAGCTCACAACATCAGAGGAAAAATACAATTATTCATCCACCACCTTCAACTTTAGCTGGATCCTTAACATCAGTCAATGTACTTGAAGACATCTCTGGTGTATCAACTCCCTGCAGACCTCCTAAAGCAGCCCCCACTGCTCACTACCACATATAAACAGCAGCTGCAGTTGTAGTTATATAGTTATGACTTGTTTATGTTTGCAGTTGCCCAACCTCATCTGCCAGGCTCTTTCTGGCTTATGTAGGGGCCATCCTTTTAATTGGTCAGTAAATTAAATGTAGGCATGATAGAGACCACTACCTAGGAATCCTTTACGTCTTTAAGGGTCACACAAATTTCTGCCATTTCTCTAGCAATGTGAAATTGTTCTAGGTTCACTGTTTTGGCCAGCAGAGGCACTTTTAGAGGCTTGGACTGAGCCTTCCCACTATGCGATAGCTCTTACCAACGGGCCAAGGAATCCAAAGGAGCATTTGGATAAATGCCAAATCTGTCCACCCCAATTATACTTTCAGGGCCCGAGGGACTAAGCACTTGTCAATCCATGGGGTCCACACAAGACAGACATGAGCCAGAACTCTGTTTACCGCTAAGCCAACATGTGCCCCTAATTTAACTAGAGAGATCAGGATGAGGCCTCAGGTCTTTGACTTCAATATCAAGTCAGGTATTAGATTCAACAGTTCACAGAATGTCTGGGTGTATCCTTTTTCCAAGAGTATAATTACCTAGTAAATGGCTATAGACCCCTTTTGGAAAAGAACTGGAAAGAATCATCAATGCCTCTACCTGCTTTGGTATGGCAATGGTCCATCCTCATGGGGACACAGCCTGCCCTTGACTCAGTATGGTACAGGTCTGAAAATCAGCTCAGTTCTAGAAACTAGGTTAAGGATTGTGACATTTTATTGGGCTGTTGGCCCTCACCCTCCTAATTATCTATCCTGATTTTTTTTGTAGGTTACGTCGGACAATGCCCTTGTTGTCTGCCCAGCTGTCTTCCCCTAGGAACATCATGCTCCATTAACCTTCTTCATAGCTCTTGGTGGTTCAGGCTCTTCTACTTGCTACTCCTACAATGCTCTTCATTATGATAATCACATCTCCTTCGCTTCGGAAGGTTAAATTCCATCACATGGCTTCTGTTATCTCCATGACTTTCAGGGAGTCTAGTTCTGTAGAGCTACTCCTAACCTCTAGCCCTGGCCTTCAGAAGACAACATCACTGAGCCCCACAATAACACTGGTGCCCCCTCATCAAGTGCACCTATTGTGGGCTTGGTAAACTGCATTGTTTTGGGCCCTCCCACAGCTGGTAGGCTTTCTGGCCTTATATAGCATATCCATTCTGGCATGCCCTCTTCTGTGAGCCTCTTGACCCCCTGCTCAACCACTTACCAGGGAGTTTTGGAATTTCTACTTCAATAAGAGTGAGCCATTATTTCCCCAAAGTTTCTGAAGTCAATCCAGCAATATATTAGCATCATCCTCAGTGGACCTTCAGTTCAGTTCAGTTCAGTCGCTCAGTCGTGTCTGACCCTTTGTGACCCCATGAATTGCAGCACGCCAGACCTCCCTGTCCATCACCAATTCCCGGAGTCCACCCAAACCCATGTCCATTGAGTCAGTGATGCCATCCAGCCATCTCATCCTCTGTCATCCCCTTTTCCTCCTGCCCCCAATCCCTCCCAGCATCAGAGTCTTTTCCAATGAGTCAACTCTTCGCATGAGGTGGCCAGAGTACTGAAGTTTCAGCTTTAGCATCATTCCTTCCAAAGAACACCCAGGACTGATCTCCTTTAGGATGGACTGGTTGGATCTCCTGGCAGTCCAAGGGACTCTCAAGAGTCTTCTCCAACACCACAGTTCAAAAGCATCAATTCTTCAGCACTCAGCTTTCTTCACAGTCCAACTCTCACATCCATACATGACCACAGGAAAAACCATAGCCTTGACTAGACGGACCTTTGTTGGCAAAGTAATGTCTCTGCTTTTGAATATGCTGTCTAGGTTGGTCATAACTTTCCTTCCAAGGAGTAAGCGTCTTTTAATTTCATGGCTGCAGTCACCATCTGCAGTGATTTTGGACCAGCATTAAATCCTGTGTCAAGAGAGCAGGATCCCTGTATTGATAAACTTATATTTTATTATATCAAATATCATGCATTATATTCCATTTCACTTGATCTGGCATACTCCCAACAGTTCTCTCCTAGAGACTGCCTGCATACATTGACTAGATTCTATATTTCATCTGTTCAGTCCCTGTCCTTCCTTAGTGGGTCCAGCACCTCCCCAGCTGGATATCATGTCCCCAAGTCATGACTAGTTATCGGTCTCGCAGGCAGATAGCAAAGGAAGTGACTTCCTGGGGTGGACTTGTGTTTTCTCCCAAGGCCCTGATCAGCATCATCCTCAAGGTGGGAGTACTAGCCTTTAAAAAGAAAGAGTAAGGTGAATGTGATAGGGAGTTTGGGAAGGTCATGTGCACACTACTATATTTAAAATGGATAACTAACAAGGACCTACTGGATAGCACATGGAACTCTACTCAATGTTATGTGCCAACCTGGAAGGACATAAGGTTTGAGGGGAGAAGGGATTCATGTATATGTATGGTCAAGTCACTTTCCTGTTCACCTGAAACTATCACGACATTGTTAACTGGCTATACCCCAATACAAAATAAAAAGTCCAAGGTTTGCCAAAAAAAAAGGAAGAGTGAGATCATTCTGTAGTCCTGTTTTCCATCAGAGAACAGGTAGTTTTGAAAGGTAGAAAGACAAATTCTTTTGGAGTGGCAGGCATGGACCCAAAGCAGAATGTAGACATATCATATCAAAAAATTGTTATTTAATCATTCTGATCATCTCTGCGAAGAGGATGAAACTACACATCACATTTTGAAGAAACAGAAGGAAAAGTCATTGCTGAGTCAGGATGCTTGTACTGTTGTCTAATTGCTAAGTCTCCTTAGCTGTTGTCTGACTCTTTTGCAACCCCATGGACAGCCCACCAGGCTCCTCTGTCCATGGAATTTTCCAGGCAAGAATACTGGAGTGGGTTGCCATTTCCTTCTCCAGGGGATCTTCCTGACCCAGAGATTGAACACCGGTCTCCTGCATTGGCAGGCAGATTCTTTACCACTGAGTCACCAGAGAAACCCATGCCTATATTACTGCTTCAGTATTTCACATACTTTTTCATGATACCATTTCTACAATATGCTAAAGACATGCTAAGTACTTAGTTGTCCATCTGTTTATGTGGAGCCCAGAGTAGACACAAAAGCTATTAAAAATAGTTGTTTCTCAGGATTTAACCTGTTTGGAAAATCTGCTTCCTAAATATATTTACTCATACAACTTCCTCTGTTAGTTGCAGATATTTTATTAAAAGATTTTTGTCTAGAGAAAGGGAAGGGGACATGTATGATTAGGTTGTGCCCAATATCCATGGATCTCAAGCAGACTGCACTCAAATATGATTGTTTTGAAGAGTCTGCAGCTGTTTTTAAAGGTGGTTAACATCATTTCGTGGTGAGAAAAGGCTTTGGAAATCAGAATATCTTTGTTGAAGTCCTCATTTCTCTAATGACTGGATGACCCTAGCGAAGTTATTTAACTTCTATCTGTTCTGGCTTCCACATTTTAAGAATGAGGGTAATAATACTATCTGATAACCTCAAAAAATGCTGTTTGAAATATTAATTAAGATTCTGAACCTGAAACACTTTGTAAATTTTAAGGGACCTCTAGGGCCGGTGATACTGTTTCTGTTGTAATTACTATGGAGTAGTTACAAACCAAAGGTGAACTATTTATTCCTAAAGGGTGAATTTGTCTCTTTAGGGTTGGCAGTTTGTATCCTCTAAAATTCCTAAGATTTTACTTTTTTAGTTTCAAACTAAATAAGTATTGGCAAACATAACTTGTAAATATTGTATGTTTTAAATTAATGTTCATTTCTAATTTCATACCATGACTGTTTGAAAACAGGCTTTTTTTACTCTGAAAAAATATCTATGGGTTATAACCCCAGAGAAGGCAAACTGGTTTTTCTTAATTGTTTCAAAGGACATTCTATCCCGAGGTGATAAAGTGTAAATTTGTAGACATGTTTGAGGATCCAAAGTAAATTTCTAAATATATAGAACTCTATGCAAAAAAACTATCCTTTTATTTCAAAGTAAAATTTGAGTTTAAATGTAAAAGTCACTGTGATTTAAAAAAAATAAAGTCTGTAGTGAGATAAATAGACATGCCTTTCCTCTGCCCTCCCCCAATTATAAAGAACTTCACTTCTAAAGACTTGTTTGCTGGTTAATATTACTTCTTTTTGACCCATCATGGACTATTCTTACTCCCTTGAGTCTGTAATTCCAAGATGACAGCAGTTTTCAGGTAATAAGCAACATGCAAATATCCTTTCATAAGGAAGATTGTGGATATTCCCTGATCCTCTTTCCCCTAACTTGATATCCCTTGTTGCCTTCTTTCCAAGGATGTTTTATTATTTAATTATATATATATATAAAATTAGACATAATAATACAAAGATATTATTATCATGAAAACCTAAAGATTTTGCTGACTTTCAGCTATTCTTTGGCTGAAAGAAGTAGTAGAAAAAAGTCTCTGAGAGCTATCATCCTGTTAAAGAAACAGCATTTTGAAATGATTCTCCTACGTGTATAATCAGCTTACAATGGGAAATAAGCTCATTAAAAAATAATCACCTGGCTTGCAAAGCGTTCTGTTTCTAAATTTTCCACCAGTATTAGAACCGATCTATGCACAAGCTTCAAATTTGGAAACCATCCACTTTATTCCTTAAATAGCAGGCAAACTAGAATGGAAGAAAGAAAATATGCTTATCAAATGGAATTATTCCAATTGACTGTTCCCCTTAATCAAGTCATTGGGATAACTGCCAAATTCATTCCCTTGGATGGATCTCACACACTCCTAATAGAACCAAAATGTCAGGAGGTTTTATAAAGTTGAACCCTCTGTAGAGAAGGAAAGTGGACAATTCCAGTAAGTCTCTACCTGCCAATCCCCACCTCCAAGCCTCAGGATAACCCCTGGCAAGATCACCCATACTTCAGACCAGAAATCTTCCATGGATTATATAAGACTACTTAAATATAATTTTACACTTGGAAAATCAAATAAAAATGATTATTCTGAAATATTAAGTTATGTTTTGTTCATTTTATTCATTGGAAGGACTGATGCTGAAGCTGAAGCTCCGATACTTTGGCCACCTGATGTGAACAGACTCATAGGAAAAGACCCTGACGCTAGGAAGGATTGAAGGCAGAAGGAGAAGGGAATGACAGAGGATGAGTTGGTTGGATGGCATCACCGACTCAATGGACATGACTTTGAGCAAACTCCAGGAGATGGTGATGGACAGGGAAGCCTGGTGTGCTGCAGTCCGTGGGGTCTCAAAGAGTCAGACACGACTGAGTGACTGAACAACAACAGTTGTTTACTTAAGGGTTTCCCTGGTGTCTCAGTGGTAAAGTATCTGCCTGCCAATAAATGCAAGAAACGCAGTTTCGATCCCTGGAGTAGGAAATGGCAGTGCACTCCAGTATACTTGACTGGGAAATCCCATGCATGATAAGTCTGGAAAGCTACAGTCCATGGAGTCACAAGAGACCACTTAGCGACTAAACAACGACAACTTTGTTCATTTGTTTTTCAAGGGGGGCACAAATTTTAAAATGTTGGAACACTGTCCAGACATTTTCCTCTTTTCTGCTCTTTGTGAAAATTTGCATGACTCTCATGCCAGAGCTAAGATTTGTACTGACAGTAGGTGTCAAGGAGACCACTAGCTTCCCAGAGGGCAGAAAAGAGAAATCCAGCCTCCACCACTGCCCTAGCCCAAGGCACAAATGCCTGTGTCTGTTCTCAGCCTCACCTTCCTCAGTCAGCCTTCCTGTAGAAACTGTAAACCCAATACCCAAGGATCACAGATGAAGCTTGAGTTGTGTGCCTGGAGAGTGAGCTGATGGAGCTCTGTGTGAGAGTTTGAACACAAGGAAGGTTGCTATCCCGGGTAGAGCAATTTTCTCCACACCAGTCTCCTGGGAGAGAAGTAGGGTGGAAGAAGAGAAGGGGAAGCCTGCCCCACATTTATCAATATAGGCTTGCTTATTGCTTTTTGCTAAGTAACCAAAGAAACCAGACTTCATTACTACAACTGGAAAGTATTTTTCATGATTAATGCTTGTTAGTCTCCAACTCTTGGAATACAGCTCTGTTGGTGAGAGTGCACTAATAGTTCTCAGAAAAGCCATGAGCAAATTTGAAATCACATGTACTGGAACAATCAAGAAATGTTGTGATGCTTACATTTTCTTATGGAGAAATAAAGATGAAAGTCAGAAAAAAAAAAAAAGAAAGTTTACCAGAGTAACCAATGGGAACTGGCCCCCAAAATGATGAATTGGCTAGCTTTCTATACCTAAGATTTACTAAATATTTATATTTCTTCTTGATCAGTGGTAATTCCAGAAAAGTGAAATCTCAAGCTTGTATGGTCTCTATATTCTCTAATTAAAAGTGTAATACCTACTCTACATGGATCAATCTTTCCAGGACCCTGAGGGTCCTCAGCCTTAGGAAGCAAAGATCTGGAGGTGTAAGCAAGGCTGACTGCATCTTATCTTTGTGTTCACTGACAAAGACTGTGATTTCAGAAACCAAAGCCTCCAGGTGCCAGCATCCACTACCAACCAGAAATGCTGAATTACATATCGTGTTAGGAATGCCTTTGATTGGTTTTTATTTACCTATGTGTGCGCATGCATGCATGCATAGTTGCTTCATTCATATCCAACTCGTTGAGACCCTATGAACTGTAGCCTGTCAGGCTCGTCTGTCCATGGAATTTTCCAAGCAAGAATGCTGGAATGTGTTGCCATGCCCTCCTCCAGGGGATCTTACTGACCCAGGGATCGAACCTGCACCTCCTGTGTCTCCTGTATTCCAGCTCAGTTCAGTTCAGTTCAGTCGCTCAGTCGTGTCCAACTCTGTGACCCGGTGAACCGGGAAGTCCTTATTTACCTATATCTGTACTTTATTTATCAAAATGAAAATATAATTGAGAAGGATAAAAGAATATGTTTTATTTAGCTTTTATATCTTAATGGAGAAAGATCTATGACACTTCGGGAACTAGTTCTGATAGAAAAGGAAGCAAAAGAAGATGAGGGCTGCTGCGTCTAAGTTGCTTCAGTCATGTCTGACTCTGCGACCCCATGGACTGCAGCCTACCAGGCTCCTCCGTCCATGGGATTTTCCAGGCAAGAGTACTGGAGTGGGGTGCCATTGCCTTCTCCAAGATGAGGGCACTGAGCATCTAAAATTACTGTGGCAAATGAGGGTGCACACAGAGGGCACTATGGCCTCTGAAATCAGTTTGTGTATTTATTTGCAAGCCTCATTCTATTGAACCTATCCCTGCCAGCATTCTCCCTTTAGGATAGCATTATCCTAGATATCCAGATATTATCTGGATAAAAAAAAGATAGAAACTAGTAAGTAGATAAACCAAATTCCTGCATCTGATGAGGCAAGTGGAACAATTTCAAACATCCCTAGGTCAACAGGAACAAAAAACTCCAGGGTAAGTAGCCAGGCACCCCTGGAAAAGGTGTTACGGAGTGCACACATGGAAAAGCTCTAAGAATACACACAGCTTTGGCTTAAAATGATGATTATAATACAAAAGTACACAGGTTGCCCTGGTTTCTGCTGCCTTTTAATGTTCTCTCTGCTCTCCCGAGGGCTTCCCTGGTGGCTCAGATGGTAAAGTGTCTGTCTGCAATGCCGGAGACCGGGGTTCGATCCTTGGGTTGGGAAGATCCCCTGAAGAAGGAAATGGCAGCCCACTCCAGTATTCTTGCCTAGAAAATCCCATAAACGGCAGAGCCTGGTAGACTACTGTCCATGGGGTCACAAAGAGTCGGACACGACTGAGCGACTTCACTTCACTTCTGCTCTCCTACCATCCTAGGTTATCATGTCCACACTCTGACAGCCTGTCATATCCTCCAACCCCATGACCCTTGGGTTCCTGGATTGTTTTCAGGGTTCTGTTTTCAAAAAACTGTTCTCTTACTTAATATCAGTGACAAGTTGGCCCAGGAGTTGTCAGTAGACATCTAATCTACTTCTAATGTAGAGTTAGGAGGTCAGAAATGTGTTTAATCTCACCAGGCCCATCAGATCATCTCAGGCCCTTATTCTTCCCACCTCATGGTCAATCTTCCCACTTTGCTACCTATTTGAATCTCTCTGAATCTCTACTTTTACCATCACCACCACCATCAAGATCCTTACACCCTTTTTTATGGACACCCATCCATGTATAAGAGATATTGGGGGCCTGCTACATGGCCGGCACTGGGAATGTAGCAGTGACTTTAAGTGAGACAAATCCCTGCCTTCCTGTCACTTACAGTTTCATGGGGGGAGGCAGGCAGCACAGAAAATAAATACAATATCTAGTATACTAGTAAGTGGTCAAAACTATAGATAAAAATAAGCAAGGAGAGAGATGTGGCTGAAGTTTTAACCATAGTGGCCAGGAAAGTCCACACAGAGAAGGTGACAATTCAGTAAAGACTTGAAGGAGGAGAGGAAGAATACTTGGGGATGATTGTTGAAGGAAGCCACATGGCTACAGAAGTTGGTGGGGATTTGTTTGCTGTGGAGTTTTTAGTCAATTAATTCAAGATCAAAGGAAGTATACCGGAGGGCTCACAATCAGAGGCAGAGGCATTTTTCAGCCATGTCACTAAAAATATTGAGGTGAGATAATGACCCACAGAATATGGGAAAGGCAATGATGAATTCTGAAAGGACACAACCGGCTCTCATCCACTGCGAGGTGTCCCCAGTGTCTAAATCCCATCACAGTAATATTGCATACAATTTCTCTGTATTAAAAGCAACTATTTAGAATACTTCCTCTTTAATGAGATGCTGTGACAAGTATATATTCTTTATATGTATTACTCCATAAAAATGTCTGATATAATCTAGTATTATGCCATTTATAGATGAAAAAATTGATGCTTAGAAAGTTTCACTGTGTTGTTATGTGTCACTGCCAAAGGCACATATTTTCACTCACTCTGCAGAGGAAAGCATGGAGAACTAGTAAAATATACTCAGATCTTAGGAAGCAATATGTAGACTAGTGTCATTAGATCTATCTGTGATATTTAATCTAGTTTATTCCCTGATAGATATCTCTGATGGATGAGGGATATACTCCTTTAAGAGCTGGGTGTAGCTCAGGAAAACTTAGGAAATCTTGGGCTGTTCAAATTTTACAGCCCCACTGATTGGCCTGAAATCCTTTAAAAATAGATACAGACAGGCTATCTCACTTTTTCCATATCTGACTCCAGTTTCAACCAAGAATGTCAGAATGGTGTGCTCCAGGAAAAATCATGGAAATAAGCTAAACGAACTGGGATACTCCCAGGTACCCGGTTGTCCTGCTGGAGCTCACGCAGCCCTGCTCCTCTGGGATTTAACTTCATCTTCCTCATCTAAGGATGAGAAATTCAGAAAGGTCTCCAAGAGATGGGGCAACTAGGAGAAATTCCTTTCTGCAACCTCAACAGAGAGAAGAGTGGCTCTGAGACTCCAGAAAAAGCTCCCCCGAGGACACTGGTGAATCCAAGGACACATTGTTTACTTTCCTCATGGCTGGGTCCCTCAGGAGCACAGAGTGCCAAGTATCCAAACTCCCATGGTTTCTGCATAAAGATTCTCCACCTATTTCTCCCCTACTGTTTCCCTATTCTCTTATTTCATGGCCAACTACTTGAATCCATCACATTTACATAAAGTAAATCTTTACAAGCTTGTACATTCTAGAATACTTCTGATTTACTTATTTGCAATTTCTGTGAATCTTATTAATGTTTTTCCTTGAAATACACTGTCATTTCAGACATGTCATCTCACTTGAAGAGAACAATTGATCATATACATGTATTTTTTAAATTATATACTTAGATATGTAAGCATTTAATATACATGTATTATTGTATAAACTATAATAGTCACATAGCCTGATGCCTCAAACTGTTTGAAATCTCACATTTAAGACAAATACAGTTTCTGATAAGATTATTTTTTTATTCTTGAATGAAAGTTGTAGATACAGCTAGTAAAATAGCACAGTAGTAAGATTTGAAATTTTTTTTTAATTTTTTTTTCTCTTATTTCCAAATATTTGCAGATCAAAATCCCTCTCCTAAATTCATTCTTTTAACAAATATCAATTCATTCAACAAATACTGGGTGGTTGAAATTTGCCTTGAAACCTATCACCTGCCAGGCACTAGGCTAAGCTATGGAAATAGCATGACTAAATGAGCATCAACAAAGGTGATCCCTGCCCTCCTGGAGTTTAGAGTCTAATGAAGGTGCTAATCAATTAATCACACCAATGGCATAAGTAAAAGCACATAAGGATTATGAGGGAAAGATATCCAGAGTTCACCAACAATTCAAATCATTTATGTGGTAAATAACTTTTATCAATGAACTGTGCTGTGATGTGTATAAAGTGACAGAGAAGTACCCAAAGAGTTACTCGACTACTGCGTTTAGCTGTCTAATCAACGTCTGAAACTCAAGGTCAAAACTAGGCTCCTGTTTACTCCCTAACCTTTTCTGTTTTAGTTAATGTCAACTTGATCCTTTCAGTTGCTTGGGACAAATACTTTGGTGTCGTCTTGACTTTTCTTTCTACTTCAATCCTTGTGTCTAACCCTTTAGCAGATCTGTGCCTCCATTTTCAGAATATTAATACATGCAAAATCTGACCACTTATTCCCTCAACTGATCCCACTGACATCTGGACTGTCAGAATACAAGTGATAGTAAATCCAGCAACACCTCCTAAATGGCCTGCCTTCTATATTTTCCCCATAAACAGTCTATTCTCAATATGGATGATGTAATGACCCTGATCAAAGTTAAGGCAGAATGTACCCTGCTTCTGCTTAAAACATTCCAGTGCCTCCTACTCACCCATTAAATTCACAGCCCTACATGGATCCTTGTCTCCCCTCTGACCTAACCTCCTGCGCCTCTGTTCCTCACTCCCTACACTTGAACATCCTGACCTCCTCGCCAGTCCTCAGATGGCCAGACTCATCCCTCTTCTCTCACTGCTCCCCCTGCCTGGAAATCCTCTCCTTGGAGATTTGCATGGCTCCCTCATCCCTCACCTTCAAATCTTGGCTCAAATGCAACCTTTCCAGTGAGATTCACTCTCTATTCACTCTCTGTTTTACATGGCAACCTGCCCTGGCCCACACTGCCTGGAATTCCTGATTCCTCTGACTCTGACTCCTTTTTTTTTTTTTTTGTCCCAGATCTTAGCACTTGTTAACATGGATATAACTTTATTTGAAATTAATACTGTTTCTTTTGTCTGTCTCTCCCATTGGAATCCAAAACTCAAAAGGGAAGGAAGTTTTGTCTTTATTCACTGATATATCCTAAGTGGTGCTTCCCAGGTAAGCTCAGTGGTAAAGAAACCTCTAATGCAAGAGACTTAAGAGACATGGGTTCCATCCTGGGTCAGGAAGATCCCCTGGAGGAGGGCATGGCAACTCACTCCAGTATTTTTGCCTGGAGAATCCCATGAACAGAGGAGCCTGGCAGGCTACAGTCCATAGGGTCGCAAAGAGTTGGATGCGACTGAGTAACTGAGCATACACATATCCTAAGCATTTGGAACTGTGCCTGGCATTTGGTATACACACTCAATAAATATTTTTCAAATAGATAAATGGAAGTCAGTAGGCAAGGTCATGTAGTTGAAGAGTGGAGGCACTGAGGAAGCAAATCTGAGTTCTAACGCTGACTGCATTTCCTGGTTAGATGAGTTACTACTTACTCTGAAGTTTCAGTTCCTCTTACTATAATAATGTAAAAACAGTGTCAATATAAAAATTATGTATGAAGCACTCAGCGTGACATGGGTTTTATAGGTATAGTAATGACCCAGATGTTCAAGCTGGATTTAGAAAAGGCAGAGGAACCAGAGATCAAATTGCCAACATCTGTGGATCATTGAAAAAGCAGGAGTTCTAGAAAAATATCTACTTCTGCTTTATTGACTAAGCCAAAGCCTTTGACTGTGTGGATCACAATAAACTGTGGAAAATTCTTAAAGAGATGAGAACACCAAACCACCTGACCTGCCTCTTGAGAAATCTGTATGCAGGTCAGGAAGCAACAGTTAGAACTGGACATGGAACAACAGACTGTTCAACAGTCTGTTGAACAACAGACAATAGGTTCCAAACAACGACAACAGGTTCCAAATAGGGAAAGGAGTACGTCAAGGCTGTATATTGTCACCCTGCTTATTTAACTTCTATGCAGAATACATCATGAGAACATTGGGCTGGAGGAAGCACAAACTGGAGTCAAGATTGCTGGGAGAAATATCAATAACCTCAGACATGCAGATGACACCACCCTTATATCAGAAAGTGAAGAACTAGAAAGCCTCTTGATGAAAGAGGAGAGTGAAAAAGTTGGCTTAAAACTCAACGTTCAGAAAACTAAGATCATGGCATCTGGCCCCATCTCTTTAGGGCAAATAGATGGGGAAACAGTGGAGAAACAATGACAGACTTTATTTTGGGGGGCTTCAAAATCACTGCAGATGGTGACTGCAGCCATGAAATTAAAAGACATTTAGTCCTTGGAAGAAAAGTTATGACCAACCTAGACAATACATTAAAAAAGTAGAGACATTACTTTGCCAACAAAGGTCCATCTATGGTCAAAGCTATGGTTTTTCCTGTGGTCATGTATGGATGTGAGAGTTGGACTGTGAAGAAGGCTGAGCGCCGAAGAATTGATGCTTTTGAACTGTGGTGTTGGAGAAGACTCTTGAAAGTCCCTTGCACTGCAAGGAGATCCAACAAGTCCATCCTAAAGGAAATCAGTTCTGAATATTCATTGGAAGGACTGATGCTGAAGCTGAAACTCCAATACTTTTGCCACCTGATGCGAAGAGCTGACTCATTTGAAAAGACCCTGATGCTGGGAAAGATTGAAGGCAAGAGGAGAAGGGGATGCCAGAGGATGAGATGGTTGGATGGCATCACTGACTTGATGGACATGAGTTTGAGCAAACTCCAGGAGTTGGTGATGCACAGGGAGGCCTGGTGTGCTGCAGTCCATGAGGTAGCAAAGAGTTGGACACAACTGAGTAACTGAACTGACTAACTGAATGAATGACTGATTACAATATTTTTATTTGAAAACAATCAAGGCCCAAAAGACTTAGGAAAAAACTCTGACTTTCCCCCAACTGCCTAATGTAGCTAGAGGACCTATTCCAGGAAGGGGGCTGTCACCATGGTAATACTGTAGTCTGAACCAGGTGTGGTAGACATGGAAGATGTAATGAAGATGTAATGAAGCCTGTTTGTTAAATCTCTCTCTGTGGCTTATTGTCTCTGTAGGCCCAGCAAACATTTGTTTACCAAACATTTACTTCTCTATCTCTATGTGAATTTCCTTCTTCCCCTTTAAGGCCCCAAAACACTATCCCAGTATCCTCTTTTGTCTTTAGCTGAAGGCTTTCCTGGTGGCTCAGATGGCAAAGAATCTACCTATAATGCAGAAGACCTGGGTTCAATCCCTGGGTCGGGAAGATCCCTTGGAGAATGAAGTGGCAACCCACTTCAGTATTCTTACCTGGAGAATTCCATGGACAGAGGAGCCTGATGGGTTACAGTCCATGGGGTCACAAAGAGTTGGACACAACTGAGTGACTAACACACACACATGTATTACGGGGATTTACCATTCTGGCAAACAAATTTGGTGGGTTTTTTTTGTTTTTTCTCTCCCAATACTGCATGTTATTAAACTTTTGTTTGATTTTCTCCTGTTAATCTGTCTCATATCAATTTAATTCTTAGAGCAGCCAGAAGAAACTAGAAGGGTAGAGGAAAGTTTTTTCCATCCCAACCTAGGTAACAACAGCAGAAAGACACACAGTATTTCTTAAGCCATAGGCACCTAAGGACAATATAATAGTCTCATGAATAGTATTCAAAGTTAAAAAACTAGAGAAAACATGCTTGTTTCTCATGGCACATAGTGAAATGTTAACGAATTATAGAGAGAAAGCAGGAACAAAAATTTTTTTGATTTTGTTTTTTGGCTTTTTTTTGGCCGGCGGGGGGAAAGAATGAAATTCAGACCAAGTTGTGGAACAGTGGGAAGACATAGACGCCTAAGACACGTGAGATTGTGAGATAAAAAGGAATGGTGCCCTGAACCAGTTTATCCCCAAAGTAAAGTTTCTCCAGGGAAACTGCTTTTAAGATTTCTGAGCCACTTCAAACAAGTTGAAATATATTTTCTGAGAGACAGAAGAGGACAATAAAGCTGCTTTAGTTGTGTGCATGCTCAGTTGCTCTGTTGTGTCTAAATTTGTGACCCCTTGGACTATAGCCTGCCAGGCTCCTCTCTCCATGGGATTCTCCAGGCAAGAATACTGGAATGGGTTGCCATTTCCTTCTCCAGGGGATCTCCCCAATCCAGGAATTGAACCCGTGTCTCCTGCACTGGCAGGCAAATTCTTTACCACTGTGCCACCTGGGAGTAAATCGCATAAGTTTGACTTGAAAACATATACGTTAAAAATCAGTCTGAAGGAGTAACAGAAGCCAAAATAATTCATGAAGTGCAAATTCATTAATTCATTCTAAAGTCACTTACTGAGTGTTTATCATGGTCTGGGCACTCAATAAATGTCTTTTTTTTTTTTTTCAGATTTAAAAGTTATTTCATTTATTTGAAAAAGAGTTAAATTTTACTTATTAACAGACTTTAGGTAATCACTTATGGGTTTAGTTCATAGATCTATGAACTAAATGATCATCTATCTGTAAGAAATGAGTAGAGATGGAAGTTCATGTGTATATCAGAAAATCAACTTAAAGGCAAAGTCGGGATGAAGCGTTTCTATAGCACCCAAACCCATAAGTGAATAAATGTCTTTTGAATGAAAAAAAGAAAAATCCCCACCCTCATAAATAATTCTTTTTTTGGAAGCTGCTGAGTAAAGGCAATGCCATAATCAGAGCACAGCTGGATCTCCAAAAAGCATTTGACAAAGTCTTGCACAGGACACTAATAGTGGACTGAAGGGTGGAGTGTGTAGGGAGACTGTGACACGATGCAGTTCAGTAGCACCCTGAGTGAACCAGGAAACTGACTTTGATCTGTCTTGTGAAAGAAATTGTGCTCAGAGAGGATAGAAAGGCCACCTCCTGTGGAGGTCACCTCAGCTGGGTAGTGAGTTCATTTTAAGCCACCACAACTGAAATGGAAGGAAATTGTTAATCCAAGGAAACTACAAAGATACTGAGGCAGGGGTGTGTGTGCTGTGCTTAGTCACTCAGTCACGTTCAACTCTTTGAGACCCCATGGATTATAGCCCGCCAGGCTCCCTTGTCCATGGGGATTCTCCAGGCAAGAATACTGGAGAGGATTGCCATGCCCTCCTCCAGGGGATCTTCTCGAGCCAGGGATCTAACCCAGGTTTCCTGCATTTCAGGCGGATTCTTTACTGTCTGAGCCACCAGGAAAGCCCCAAAATACTGGAGTGCATAGCCTGTCCCTTCTCCAGGGGAACTTCCTGACCCAGGAATCCAACCGGGGCCTCCTGCTTTGCAGGTGGATTCTTTACCAGCTGAGCTACCAGGGCACAGCAACTCATATCTATAGGAGCAATTGAAAAGAAAATTTCAGGTGTTTGCCCTGAGAGAAAAGAGTGTTCAGGCACACATAATAGCTGCTTTATACTAGGGAGGGTGCTGCAGGGTGAATGGAATTGGAGGGGAAAAGCAGAACATTTGTGGCCCATCTCTGAGTCAGGCATTTCCCCGGGGCCTTATTCACTTAATCTTCATATTTAGCATTAAAGTGCCTGATCCCCGAGGCACACATGCAACTAACATCTCTTCCCAAGCATGTTGGGAATACTGAAAGTCATCACTTCTGTACATCCAGTCTCATCTTCCAGGGCTTTGAGTTACTGCTTTTGTAGTAACAGATTCTCATCGTCTGTAAAAGTTCCAAGCAGCTAAAGTCAGTGAAGATTCTAAACAGGGGAAAAAAGCAAACAAAAATAGCATTTTAGCCTGAAGGGCAAATGCTTAACCGAGAAGAGCTTCCCTGGTGGCTCAGTGGTAAAGAATCTGCTTGCCAAAGCAGGAGACCTAGGTGTGATCCCCAGGTGGGGAACATCCCCTGGAGTAGGTAATGGCAACCCACTCCAGTATTTTTGCCTGGGAAATCCCATGGACAGAGGAGCTTGGTGGGCTACAGTCCATGGGGTAGCAAAGAATTGGACATGACTGAGCTATTAAACAAAACCAACAAAGGTAGAGAAACCACTCCAGCCATCAGAAGTGACTTTGGAATCTGAAAGGACAGAGCTTTTGTGTGCAGCCTAAAACATAACAGTAGCAGCCCAATCTCACAGAAAACTATAGACAGGTAGCCATGAGCCTGTGCCCAAGGCACTGTTGGCAGATTTCCTAAATGGGACTTTAAAACATGGAATCTGCTTTGAAAATGAGAAAAATCAGTATGCCTGGATGGGAAAGTCAGCTGAATTTCTCCAGTTCAATAAATATTTATTTCTCAATCAGGCTTCTATTCCTTTAAAAACCTTGCTTACCTTCAAATTCATTTTTGTTTATAGAAACCCTCCTAAATAGCAATGTTCACAGAAAAAGGAATCCTTTCAGGGAAAGCTCAAAATATATGAAAAGGTTCTTTGAAAGCTATCACATTTTGAAACTGACTTGCAATGAACTGCTGCCAGCTGCAGCGATCAGTTTAAGTAGATTCAATGGTTTTTCTTTATTTTTAGTATTTAATAGCTCATTTTTTCCTGCTATCTCAAATAACCTAAATATTCTGAGCTTTCTGGTATTCCCTTTACCAGGAAACTGACAGCATTAGAAGAAATATTCTTTTTCTCTGGTAATGTTCCCAGCAGATTTCTGCACCTCTGAAGTTCTGTGGTTAAAGAACATAGATTTATAAGCATACATTTTAAGAACTAGTCAGGAAAACAGACACCCAAAACATCACCTTCAGGCAATAGTAGTGCTGTTTGAAAGAGGATGCTTTGGGAATTTGGGGTTTGGGAATAGAAAGAAGTACTTTTACCTGAAGAAATAACTGCCTAGAAGGCTCCACCGGAGGAGGTGGGATGGTCACGTTCCCCAGTGGGAAGGATTCCGGTCATAAACTCACTCCAGTCTGACCTTCTATCACCTCTCAAACCAGAATCAGGACAATCCTGAACTCCCTCACAGCTATTCTTTGCTAATGCTGAGTTTATTAAATCCTCATTATATGCCAGGCATTTAAGGACACAATTAAATTTAATCCTCTTGGTCTTCCCTGGTGGCTCAGATGGTAAAGAATCTGTCTGCATTGCAGGAGACCCTGGTAGGATTCCTGGATCAGGAAGATCCCCTGAAGAAGGGATAGGCTACCCACTCCAGTATTCTTGGGCTTCCCTGGTGGTTCAGATGGTAAAGAATTTGCCTGCAATGTGGAAGACCTGGGTTCGATCCCTGGGTTGGGAAGATCCCCTGGAGAAGGGCATGGCAACTCACTCCAGTATTCTTGCATGGAGAATCCCCGTGGACAGAGGAGCCTGGTGGGTTCGACAGTGTATGAGGTCGAAAAGAGTCCAACTGAGTGACTAAGTACAGCACAGTGACCTCTTGAAATAAGTTCTGTTTTTACTCCCATTTCACAGAGAATGAGGCTTTGAAACTCTGCTTAAACAACTGGCTGGTCAGTGGTAACAGGCTCAGAGCCCTAATCCTTGACTGTTGCCCTAAAATGCCTCTCTCTGCCTAGTTTCTTCCACGTAGGCTGGGTCTTTGGACGCCTGAATCTAATCAGCAGTGTACTAATGAAAAGGAAAATCCCAGCCAGGCAGTGAGTTAGTGGAGCCTAGAATCTCTGACCATTAGAATCAAAAAGAACCCCTTGGCAAGAGGACCAGAGAATATCACATGTATGATCAGTCATTCCAGTGGGTTCACCCCCAGCCTTGGCTTGGGAGAAGAGTTCCAGGCTGGCTGCCTAAGCCCCGAGAAAAAGAATCAAATCTTCTTCTGTTCATTTTTATTTTTACTTTTTAGGTTTCTAGGCTTTGGGAATCTGCCAGAAAAAGCCTGTGAACAGCCTTAGGAGACCTGTTTGCAGCTCCCCCTGGGAGTTGTTAGCCAAGTTTCCAAATCCGCTCCTCATCAGTGAGACCTGTCCATTGGGAGTAGCTCAAAGATACTCTTTCAACCAAGATAATTAGCTTAGCAAAAGGGAGGCATTGTGGCTTGGAGAGCTCACCATTGATTACAGGTTAAGATAAAGATTGTTCTTTCCTTTTTCCCTCCTGAGACCTTGGATGGTAAAGCACTTTTGACCTTGTGCAATAGCGATCATCTTTCCCATTGAGAATACTGTGGGGAGGAATGACAGGGAGGTGGGGAGGAGTGCGTGTCCATTGTACCACTTCTTGGCTCTCCTGTTTTCCCCATCAGCCTTCACATAACCCACAGGCATGTGGCCCTCAACAGTCACATCAGGGGAAAAATATGGCCTTCCTAAGGCCAATGACGGCCCTGAAGGGGTTCAGAATATGCCACCTCAAGGTATGCCTCTTTGACATACTGATGATTTTGAATTGAAAGTACTTGAGAAGCAGCAGGTACAGATGAGGCCCTCTGATCTTCTCTTTCTGTCTAAAAGCACAGCATAAAATTTCCCATGATGGAGGTGCCCACCCTGCACCAGGAGGAGAACACGCTCATCATCAGAGACTGATGTATCAACCAAATCTACTGAATTTTCTATTACAGGCTTCCTTGGTGGCTCAGACAGCAAAGAATCTGCCTGCAGTGCAGGAGACCCGGGTATGACCTCCGGGTCGGGAAGATCCCCTGAAGAAGGAAATGGCAACTTTACTCCAGTATTATTGCCTGGGGAATCCCATGGACAGAAGAGCCTAGTGGGCTACAGTCCATAGGGTCACAGAGTCAGACACAACTGTGTGAATAACACTTTCACTTCCATATTTTTTAACGGTCTCACAATTTGATGCCCTCCCCCAAATCCCTTTGTCTTACCACATTCCCACAATTTATCATTATTTATTTATTTTTTTGGCCATACCCCAAAGCATGAAACATTTTACTTCCCTGATCAGGGATTGAACCTGCATCTCCTGCTGTAGAAGTGCAGAGTCTTAACTGCTGGACTGCCAGGGAAGTCCCTGTCATTTTCCTTTTGAAGACACTCATGAACACATGAAAATATTAAATAAAATTTTTCTGCTTTTCTCCTGTGACTCTTTTATCAGTTTCAGTCCACAGACCCTAGGATGATAGAATAAAGCTTTTCTTCCCCTATAGCCCTCATGGAATGCATGGAAACATTTTCCCCCAAATAATTTGATGATATAAGCTAATCAAAGTGATAAAATGCCTCTTTGAAGTATTTTTATCCTTTTTTGCCTTTATGCATTCTATTTGTGATCAGTGAAGAAAGTTTAGATATATAGGTCAACAAAAAGAAAATAAGTAAAGTAACTCAAAATACCACTATCCAGAGATAATTATCATTAATAATTTTGTGCTGATTCTTCCAAGCCTTTTCTATTCAATATAGACATATATAAGTCAACTTTTTAAGAAAAGTGCGTCAAATTCTGCACATGGTTTTATAACTTGCTTTTAATTTAGCAATAGATCATTTCATATAAAAATTAAAATTTCTCTTATTTTACTGTCCTCCATATAGTTGAATAGACTTCCCAGGTGGCTCAGTGGTAAAGAATCTGCCTGCCAGTGCAAGAGACTCAGGAGACACAGGTTTGATCCCTGAGTTGGGAAGAACCCCTGGAGGAGGAAATACTCCAGTATTCTTGCCTGGAGAATCCCATGGACAGAGGAGCCTGGTGGGCTACAGTCCATGGAGTTGCAAAGAGTCTGATGTGACTAAGCAACTAACACTTTCACACTTCACAGTCCCAAGACAACCCCTTAGGAAGGTGCTGAGGCTTAGAAAGGCTAAGTGGCTTTTTGTGGGTACTCAGCTAGATAAACAGCAGAGGCAGGGCATAGTGCATGGCTTCTACCTTCCTCCTCCATCCTAGCCATGTGCCCCCAGACACTGGCAGCAGACATTGAATCTAAGGAAGATGTAAGGGAGTGTGCTGCTACGTTAAAAGTTACAGATTGTTATATAGATATATAAACATTTAGATACACACAAACACAGGCACAGACCACAATATTTAATGTATTTTTAATTCAACCATCTGGTGAACTCACCTTTGAAACTCAAAACCTGCCTCCCTATGTGTCTATCTATCCATCTATTTGGTCTCTGCCACTCAGATCTATTTTTTAAATTTCACCACATCACAAATCTTCTGGCTTCTTTTCTCTCTGTAGCTGACAGCGAAAGCTAAGGCCACCTTTCATTCATTTATATGTATATTCACCTATGTAAGTGAACCCGCTTGATGCCTTATACATGACGTACCAAAACGCCCGCAGTGTGCATACACGCACACACCTGCACTCTGAGATCGTTTTCATTCCCTCTGGCTTCTCCAGCTTACAGAGGATATCTCAATTTTTTCACTTACTCACTAACACATTATATTAAGACATTTCAAGCATACACCAGGCCCCATATCCTAACCACCTAGCTTTCACAAATCTTAACAACTTTACCTTATTTTTTTCACTTTATTAAAGAAATACAACACTAAAAATACCATGGAAGCTCTCACATACCTCTCCTTGACCCTTTCTCTTTCCCTCACTAGAAGTAACCACTAACATGGACTACATTAAATGTGAATTACTGCTTTTATTACTTATATCAATGCTCTTTAATCTTTTGTATTCTTAAAATTTCCTTTAAATGGAATTCTGGAGTATTATTCTGAAGCATTCTTTGTTCTTTCAACATTGCTTTTGAGATTTTTCTATGCTGATCGTGTAGTCATAGCTCACTGTAACTGCATTTTAGTAGGATTGTTGTATTGTACACATGTTACTATTTGTTTATACTTGCCTTTTTATGACTATCTATGTCATTTAAAAAAATTTTAACTACAAGATCTCATCTCCTGCTCCTTCAGGAAAGCTAAGCCCCTCACTCTAAGATGGGTAAACCCACCCAGGGCTGCTGCAGCACCAGCTCACACCTTCACCACTCAGGTGTTGAGTTGTCTCTTATGTTTGGACCCTAGGGATACACCTCTTAATTTTTGCAAGTTTGGCTACATATTTAAAGCATGTTTAGGGAATTTCCTGGCAATCCAGTGGCTAGGAGTCCACACTTTCACTGCTTAGAGCCAAGGTTCAATCACTGGTCAAGGAACTAAGAACATGCAAGCTTCACGGCATGACTAAAAAAAAACAGACTAAAACAAAGCATGCTTGTTGTAACTTATTCAACATATCTAGGTGTTACTTAGCAATGATGTTGTCTGGTTAGCTTGTCCTTCTTATTGCCTAAAAGGAGAAGTCACATTTTTTCTCTTTAAAGTTCCCTTCTCTTTGATTCTCCACATTCTATTGCATGTCTTCCTCTCTGCTCCTCTTCCCCTTAAACATTCTGACCCCTTTATCACTCTAATGCGTGATCATTTCCACAGATAAAACTGAAAACAATGGGCTGATGACTCACAAATCAGGAACCTAGAGTTCTCTTCTTGAGTTACAGATCTTTATATCCAGTTTTGCTTTTGTTCATTCACTCAGTCGTGTCCAACTCTTTGCAACCCCATGGACTGCAGCAAGCCAGGCTTCCCTATCCAAAGAATTCCATGTCCCATGTACATTTTGTAAAGAAATGCTTCAAGTATGATTGTGTGTGTTAGTTGCTCAGTCACGTCCGATTCTCTTTGCCACCCCATGGACTGTAGCCCGCCAGGCTTCTCTGTCTATAGAATTCTCCAGGCCATAAAACTGGAGTGGGTAGCCATTCCCTTCTTCTTCAGGGGATCTTCCTGACCCAGGGATCCAATTCAGGTCTCCTGCATTGCAGGCAGATTCTTAACTGTCTGAGGCACCAGGGAAGCCCTTCAGGTATGGTTCAGTTCAGTTCAGTCGCTCATTCGTGTCCAACTCTTTGCGACCCCATGAATCACAGCACTCCAGGCCTCCCTGTCCATCACCAACTCCCAAAGTTCACTCAGACTCACGTCCATCGAGTCAGTGATGCCATCCAACCATCTCATCCTCTGTCATCCCCTTCTCCTCCTGCCCCCAATCCCTCCCAGCATCAGAGTCTTTTCCAATGAGTCAACTCTTCACATGAGGTGGCCAAAGTACTGGAGTTTCAGCTTTAGCATCATTCCTTCCAAAGAAATCCCAGGGCTGATCTCCTTCAGAATGGACTGGTTGGATCTCCTTGCAGTCCAAGGGACTCTCAAGAGTCTTCTCCAACACCACAGTTCAAAAGCATCAATCCTGTATGGTTAAGTGGTTTTAAATAGTGCTTCTTAAAGGCAAACTTCCAGGCACCTGAAAAGAAAAAATTAGCCACGTAAAAAGATTCAGCCCCTCAGTGATCCCATTGTTTTTGATAACCTCCATCTCGAAGTAAATTATCACAGATCATAGAGCAGAAATGAAAAAAAGCAAAATATTTTAAAAATGGGTGAAGATACCAAGAATATACATTCAGAGGAGAAACCCATATGTATAAAATAAGACCCATTCTACTCTTTAATTGTTATTCTTGCTCTTAGCTTCTCTTTTTTGCCACCCACCTTCTAGAACATCTGCTTGAATATCCTGGAAGAGTGAATCACCACGTGTATAGAAACCCAGGAGTGTTAGTTTCTTGGAAGTCTGGAAGGTGACTCATATTTCATAGAGTTTGCTTTAACAATTTCATTTGCAAAAAAGTTTTCATGTTTACCCAATGTACAGACTGTTTGTTATAAAATTTAAACATAGTAAAAGAATGCATTGCTTGCTAAAGCTAAAAAGTGTTATATACTTTTTGTAGCATGAGATATTTTCCCATCACCATGTTATCTCTATATTCATCATGAAGTTGTCGCTATGTTCATTTCTTAACCATAACTATCTCAGCATTGATTATGGCAATGCTGTGTTAACAAATATCTCGAAACATACAAGGTTCAAACACACCGACTTGAGTATTTGGGATGGACACGACTGAGCGACTTCACTTTCACTTTTCACTTTTATGTGTTGGAGAAGGAAATGGCAACCCACTCCAGTGTTCTTGCCTGGAGAATCCCAGGGACGGGGGAGCCTGGTGGGCTGCCGTCTGTGGGGTCGCACAGAGTCAGACACGACTGAAGCGACTTAGCGCAGCAGCAAGCTCCTCCTTTGGAAATTCTAACACTTTCATATTTGAAAATGAATCAAGTATGAGGCAAGGAGATATAAAAAAGCCCTCCTCAGTGTTCAATGCAAAGAAATAGAGGAAAACAATAGAATGGGAAAGACTAGAGATCTTGTCAAGAAAATTAGAGATACCAAGGGAACATTTCATGCAAAGATGGGCTCAATAAAGGACAGAAATGGTAGGGACCCAACAGAAGCAGAAGATATTAAGAAGAGGGGGCAAGAATACAGAGAAGAACTGTACAAAAAAGATCTTCATGACACAGATAATCACAATGGTGTGATCATTCACCTAGAGCCAGACATCCTGGAATGTGAAGTCAAGTGGGCCTTAGGAAGCATCATTATGAACAAAGCTAGTGGAGGTGATGAAATTCCAGCTGAGCTATTTCAAATCCTGAAAGATGATGCCATGAAAGTGCTACACTCAATATGCCAGCACATTTGGAAAACTCAGCAGTGGCCACAGGACTGGAAAAGGTCACTTTTCATTCCAATCCCAAAGAAAGGCAATGCCGAAGAATGCTCAAACTACCGCACAATTGCACTCATCTCACGCGCTAGTAAAGTAATGCTCAAAATTCTCCAAGCCAGGCTTCAGCAATATGTGAACCGTGAACTTCCTGATGTTCAAGCTGGTTTTAGAAAAGGCAGAGGAACCAGAGATCAAATTGCCAACATCCGCTGGATCATGGAAAAAGCAAGAGAGTTCCAGAAAAACATCTATTTCTGCTTTATTGACTATGCCAAAGCCTTTGACTGTGTGGATCACAAGAAACTGTGGAAAATTGTGGAAGAGATGGGAATACCAGACCACCTGATCTGCCTCTTGAGAAACCTGTATGCAGGTCAGGAAGCAACAGTTATTACTGGACTTGGAACAACAGACTGGTTCCAAACAGGAAAAGGAGTTCATCAAGGCTGTATATTGTCACCCTGCTTATTTAACTTCTATGCAGAGTACATCATGAGAAACACTGGGCTGGAGGGAGCACAAGCTGGAATCAAGATTGCTGGGAGAAATATCAATAACCTCAGATATGCAGATGACACCACCCTATGGCAGAAAGTGAAGAAGAACTAGAGAGCCTCTTGATGAAAGTGAAAGAGGAGAGTGAAAAAGTTGGCTTAAAACTCAACAGTCAGAAAACGAAGATCATGGCAACTGGTCCCATCACTTCATGGCAAATAGGTGGGGAAACAGTGGAAATAGTGGCAGACTTTATTTTTGGGGGCTCCAAAATCAGTGCAGATGGTGATTGCAGACATGAAGTTGAAAGACACTTACTCCTTGGAAGGAAAGTTATGACCAACCTAGAAAGCATATTGAAAGGCAGAGACATTACTTTGCCAACAAAAGTCCATCTAGTCAAGGCTATGGTTTTTCCAGTAGTCATGTATGGATGTGAGAGTTGGACTGTGAAGAAAGCTGAGCACCGAAGAATTGATGCTTTTGAACTGTGGTGTTTAAGAAGACTCTTGAGAGTCCCTTGGACTACAAGGAGATCCAACCATTCCATCCTAAAGGAAATCAGTCCTGGGTGTTCATTGGTAGGACTGATGTTGAAGCTGAAACTCCAGTACTTTGGCCACCTGATGCGAAGAGCTGACTCATTTGAAAAGATCCTGATGCTGGGAAAGATTGAGGGCAGGAGGAGAAGGAGATGATAGAGGATTAGATGGTTGGATGGCATCACTGACTCAATGGACATGGGTTTGGGTGGTCTCCGGGAGTTGGTGATGGACAGGGAGACCTGGCGTGCTATAGTTCATGGGGTCACAAAGAGTCGGACACGACTGAGTGACTGAACTGAATGAAGATATTATCATATATTACAGTCCCAATTAACAAAGAGAGAATTCTTTGTATGTTGAATACTCCTGAATTCTCAGTGAATTAGGAGGTTTGGTTTTGTCTGAATTTCTTTGTATTCCTGAAGTCTCCTAGTGGAATTCTTCGACTTAGGCCATTTTCTGGGCAGCGAGGGTTATGGTGAGCACTACAACACAAGTGACAAGTAAGCTTACCTATTTAGTGTGCCGTAGGCCATAAATAGGAGAAGGCGATGGCACCCCACTCCAGTACTCTTGCCTGGCAAATCCCATGACGGAGGAGCCTGGTAGGCTGCAGTCCATGGGGTCGCTAAGAGTTGGACACGACTGAGTGACTTCACTTTCACTTTTCACTTTCATGCATTGGAGAAGGAAGTGGCAACCCACTCCAGTGTTCTTGCCTGGAGAATCCAAGGGACGGGGGAGCCTGGTGGGCTGCCGTCTATGTGGTCGCACAGAGTCGAACATGACTGAAGCAACACAGCAACAGCAGAAGCAGCAGACCATAAAGAATTAGACTGCTCTTTGGAAAACTTCCAAAAGGGTTGCTTTCTACCCCTGAGAAGAGTCAAATGTTTCCACTTGTGTAAAATCACATTTATTTCATAGTATAGAAAGAGAAGTAATAAAACATTGTATGTAGAGCACTCAGCTCACATACAATGGGAGACAAATAATAATCAATATACAGAATACAGCCTAATACAAGCAGCACTAGAAGGATATGCAACCAGATATTAGCAGCCATTTGCTCTGCTTGGTAAAATTGCATGTATTATCTCTTTTACAGTATTTATTTTGTATTGGAGTATAGCTGATTAACAATGTTGTGATAGTTTCAGGTGAACAGCAAAGGGACTCAGCCCTACGTATACATGGATCCACTCTCCCCCAAACTTCCCTCCCATCCAAGCTGCCACATAACACTGAGCAGAGTTCCCTGTGCTATACGTAGGTTCTTGGTGGTTATCTTTTCTAAATATGGCAGAATCATGCATTATTTCTTTTGCTTGTCTGTATTTCTTTGTTTACATTTATAGATTTATAGACTTATAGGAGAAGGCAATGGCACCCCACTCCAGTACTCTTGCCTGGAAAATCCTATGGACAGAAGAGCCTGGTAGGCTGCAGTCCATGGGGTCGCTTAGAGTCGGACACGACTGAAGTGACTTAGCATTAGACATAACATTTATAGCATTTATAGATTTATAACAAGTAAAATTAAAGTCATTTTTAGTTTTTAAGATAATATTAAATTCAATGAAAGTGTTTATTAATTCATGTCCCTTTACACCTGGGGTCGCACAGAGTCAGACACGACTGAAGTGACTTAGCACCAGCAGCAGCAGCATTACACCTGAAGTTTCCCTGTTAACTGGATGGTCCAAAATACCCATTTGCAAAATGGCTCCTAATTCTCCACTCAGAGTTTAACAAGTGTTTACATTTTTATTAGCAACATGCAGATAGATTCATAAAGCATCTATGAAAGAATGTACTTTCTCACCTAAGAAAGTAGTCCTTCTTTGCTTCAATATTTTAAGTTTAAGGAAAAGTATTAATAGCAGATAACCTAATAGTCATAATAACATTTTCAATAAAGAGATGAATCACTGCCTGAAAGTCTAAGTAACCCAGATATGCCTCAAATTCTGTGGTGGCTTCTGTTCTTACCCTGGGCCTACTCTGAAACTAAACTCAACTCTTTACTGCATTCCCCCAAAAATTCAACACGAAATTTCAATCATAAGTAATATTAATTTTACTGAAGATTTCTAGGGGAAATGAAGAAAGGAAATCACATATCAAAAAAAACTTGGCAAAATTTCATCTTCACTGCTTGCCCCCAACACTCCCTTCGGTTGTCTGTCGGTCAAAAAAATCTACTCTACTGTCTTAAATCCAGCTTTTGGGTTGTTCCAAGCAATATCCTCCACCATCAAAAGCCCTTCCCACTGAAATAAAAAAAAACAGAACAATAACTACTTAGCACCAATTAAGTCCAGTTTGTGAGTGTTTTACGTTCCATTTCAGGCAGTTTATCAAAATATTCACCCAATAAACAGGTATGTATGTGTAGTGGTGGTGAAGGTAGTGAAATTTCGTAGCTAAGAGAATATTTCCACCAGATGGATAAATATACAAAATCTTCATATATTCATAAACATATATGAATAAGTATACAATATGAAAGTCAATTCATATTGACTGCTCTCAGTCTGCTCTCAGTCTGTCCTTGTTCCAAGCTTTGGCTTCTGACAAGAAAGAGCCAGCCAACCCTGGAGCCCTTGGTGACAGGACTGGGGCCCCTTGACTTAAGTTCCCTCTACGTGAGAGCCTTCTGTGTACCCTCTCAGAAAGCACATTCAAGTGGTTTCTGAGAACACATGGAGTCTCCCAATGTGAAGTGTTTTGTAAGAAAACTATCTTAGAAACCTAAAAAAGTTTTTTTGTCTATACTTGTACAACACACTTGGCTAATCAAGATGCATTTTTCATTGGAAAAACACAGCAAACTTTGACTTTCCTTTGACATTCACGTGTCCTATTAGTGTATAAACTATATATAACATGAAGTTAGGCCAACCTACCTTGATAGCTGTCATAAATCCAAATTCAAACTTTTTCCAACTATTTACACCATCACTCAGCAACCATTTAGTAATCGCCCAGTTACTGTTTCCAAGTATGTGGGCTCTGGCTTGTAAAGTCAGAGTGGGGAAAGAGGAAAACGCAGCCTACGAAGTTTCCATCAAAGAAGTCTAAACTCCAGACATGTCTTGAGTCACTCTGACTCTACTTAGTTAATGAAATTCTATGGAAACATTTTCTACTCGTTGGCAATACTAAAACCTCCAGACCACTGGTTTCCAGCCTTATGGTACGCTGTGCTGTTTTTCCCTAATTGCTTTTTGAAACATAAGCTTGTAATTCTTCCACTTTGATCCTTGCTGTTTTGGGTGGTTTCAAGTTTTATGCTCACATATTATGTAAGTTATTCTTATTTTCAAATAAAGACAATTACAATTTTAGATTTTAATAGCTGACTTTATCATTTGCTGCTGAGTCTCAAAATCTATGTTACTCACCCTGTCTGTGGTGGCCACAGTCCATGGTTACTCCAGACATACCTAATGAATATAACTTTCCTGTAACATATCTGTGAAGGAGGAGAGTATCTTAGCCCTGGATAGCCCCCAACTCCCTCTTTGCTTGTCCTCCCCCATCCCTGTTATCATCAACATCTTATCCTCCAAACTTTACCCACATCTCAATCATCTATCATTTCTTGAGATCCTAGAAAAAATAAAGAATTGAGTGAGCTAATCTCTTAAGAATACATACAATTCAAAAGGGGCACAAAGATTCAGGTGAATTTAGCAAATCTCTGATTGGACTAGTTCAGATTCCAGAAGGAAAACATTTCCGGGCAGGGCCCTTAAAACCAGTTGGTTTCATCCTGTTGGCTACCATATGCTCTTCCGAGGGGACATCACACTGGACTGAGGGCAGCATCTAAATTCTCTGAACCTCACTTGCTTCATCTGCACCTTCTCTCAGGGTTAAATAGAAGAATGGGATTGTGTAAACATAAATAAGTAATGTTTTAAGAATACATGTGAGAACTGGTGAAATCTGAATAAGATTGGGCTAGTTAACAGTATCATACAATGGCATTTCCTGGTTTTGATATTTCACCCTAGTCGTGTAAGATGTTACCACTGGGAGAAGCTGGGTAAAGAATATACTGGACTCCTGTACTATTTTTTTAACTTCTTGTGAGTCTATAATTATTTCAAAATTAGTTTTTTTGTGTGTGAAAAAAAGTGAGAAAAGATTTTAAAGTCTTCCTAGAAAGGTACAATACATTCAAGGAATATTTAACTTTTACTTGTCTCATTTCCAGTATCTTTTATGTCCCTAAGTGCTGTGTGCATCATTTTAAAGTAATAACTACCTCCCCCATAAAACTCATTTAGCAAGAAATATCTTTAATTCCCCCCAAATTTTTTTTTTAACAAGCATGTGATTTTTCTCTTTTGCTTATTCTGAGCACAAGCCATGATCCTGATTTGCCCAAATGTGGATACAGATGAAGTGGAGAAACCAATGTTTTGCATTTTTTTATCAAATACCAAAAGAAAGACTGGTGTTTTGATGTTCAAATATAGGACTTTGCACAAAGACAACTAAACTTTTACCACAGGTTATTATTTGAGGAAACAATTATCTAAATTCTTTGATCTCCCCTTTAACATATTCAGGGACTGGTTTGACTGCCAAAACATAGAGTTTTCACTGAGGAAGTTTCAAAAGGAGAGAAGATGCTCCTTCTTGGTCTCAGTGGAATGCAGAAAGGAGGAGAAAAAGAAAGAGTGGAAGGAGCAGATGTATCAGTTTTTATATCTCTGACAGCCCAAAACATATTAGGTTCATGAGGAAATAACATGGGGTAAAGGGGGATGGTCTTGCATTTGGAACTTGGGGAGGAAGCTATCCTGAGCCAATGTGGGGCTCAGTATAGACACTGAGCAGAGTGGTAGGCAGATGCAACCCCTGAAGTTAGCTTTTCTGAACTACTCAATTTCCCCGTGGCCTGAATCCTGAGCTCAGGGCTAGCCATGTAGGAGAGGAAATCCCACAATGGGGTAGAAGACGATTTCAGGGCCAGCCAGATAGAAGGAGGATGTGGTGAGAGACTCAGAGGCTGAGGTGGCTAAGCCAAATGAATGGACCTTGAGTTCACCACTGGTAGATTTCAAGTTTGGAGATGAATAGGTCAGTTTCGTGAAAGGCAGAAAAGAATTTACTGCCAAGGCCAGAAGTTGCCAGGCAGCATACACTCTTACAGAAATAGGAGGTCAGGAATCTCTTCCCACAAGGTCACAAACTCCACTTCTTCTTTCAAACCTGGACATCAACCAAGAGAGAAAAAGAGGGAAGATGCTATATGAGAGCTAAATATTTTCATCCTAGAGTTTCTGAACACTGTGTTTCCCAGATGGGCCTAGTGGTGAAGAATCTGCCTGCCAATGCAGGAGACACAAGGGACATAGGTTCGATCTCTGGGTAGGAAGATCCCCTGGAGTAGGAAAAGGCTACCCACTCCAGTATTTTTGTCTGGAAAATTTCATGGACACAGGAGCCTGGCAGGTTACAGTCCATGGGACTGCAAAGAGCTGGACATTACTGAGCACACCGGCTTTAAACAGGATTAGACTTTGGGTTACCCACTCCAGTGTTCTTGCCTGGAGAATTCCAGGGACGGGCGAGCCTGGTGGGCTGCTGTCTATGGGGTTGCACAGAGTCGGACACGACTGAAGCGACTTAGCAGCAGCAGCAGCAGACTTTGGGTTAATTTTTTTTCCCCCTATCAGCCAGGATATGATGACTCGTCTGCACACCCGAATATAATATAGTTAGTTGTGAGTTAAATTTTTTTTAGTCTACTGTCCATGTGTCTTGTAAACTACAGACACTTTACAGGGTACCTGGGAAGCTAGAGAAAAGAAGAAAGATTAAAAGTGAGCAGAATTTGTTCTCTCTCAGATTCAAATATATGGCAGGACAAATCATATTATTACACCCTTACTTCTAAAGTCTAAGCATAGTTTAGTGTAGCCAAAGCTCTTAGCATTTTTCTAACACCAGCTTAAAAGGGCCAGAGAAGTTTAACTTAGCATTGATTGAGTCCTTATAAATAAAACATTGGTTGTTTGATGAGTAAGATTCATTTTCTTAAATTGCTAACAAGCATATAAGTAAATCATTGTGATAAATATATACACTAAAATTGCCTTAAAGACGATGCCAACAGAAGTTTTGAAGTTAAGATCCATCAGAACGGAACAAAGATCCTTTAGCCAGTCTTTCACCAACACTCTAGTTGACAGTGTAACTGAATCTTAATAATGTGTTTAATGCTACCATCTATAGTGGTTAAAAGAATTATATTTTAAAATCTGCCATTGTTTTTCATGGTCATTAAAATGCATTTTTTTCCCTACAGTCTCATTTTTAAGACTAAATTCTTTCACATTGGGATCCATAGGCTTGCTATAATTTTCAGAGCAAATATCAACCTATAAAAGAATCACTTTTCTAAGCATATTTCATGTGTTATATCATTTAATCCTTACAACAGGCATTAAATTATCCCATGTTATCAATAAAAATGAAGCACAGAGGTCTCACAATATGATACAAGAGTCCACTTTTAACGACTGTGCTGCACTTTTTCTTCCCTGTTCTTTTCCTAAAGCACTTGGCAGGTCTTTCCATGTAGTACCAGTTAATACAAATTGTCTTTGTTGTTCCACATTTACTAAAGTGTGTTCTTTAAAAAACTAGAACTATATACATAGGCTGCTGGCACTTTTTATTTTCATTACAGTTAAAGTCTCTGTTTTAAATAAAACAAATCCTTGGAGCTTTGGTGTACTAATGGGAACTGTATATATTTCCAATGAACATAGCAGTGTTTAGTGCTTTCTAAACATATAGACCATGTTATAATGGAGCTTCCCAGGTCTATTAGTTTTCTCTAGAGAAATAGAACTATTGAGATATAAAATATATATATAATATATATGTAACATATATAATAAGATTTATTGATTTTAAGGATTCAGGTCACACAATTATAGAGGCTGGCAAGTCTAAAATCTGCAGAATGAGCCAATACCTGTGGAAGAACCAATATAGAGTTCAAGTCTGAAGAGCTGATATTGTGGATGAAGTCTTAAGGCAGTCTTCTAAATTCCCTCTTGCTTGAGGACATTAGACTTTTGTACTATTCAGTCCATCAACTGATTGGATGAGGCCCACCACATTATGAAGAGTAGTCTGCTTTTCTCAAAGTCCATTGATTTAAATGGGTCAAAAACACCTTTACAGAAATACCCAGAATAGACTCAGGAAAGCTAATGCATAAAACTAACTGTCACACTTGCAGATTAGGATTCCACAGAAGTCACTTTAGAAAACATTGTCCTGGCTGGATTATCAACTCCTTAAAGGTAAGATGTGGGTCTTTAAATTTTTATAACCTTCAATTTCTTGATTAATTGATAGCAAAATATTGTAATAATGGTAAACGGAATGAACACTGTGCTTAGAATAAAAAAACACAGAGTCCAGTCTGACTCAGCATTCTAGTAACTGTGGTCTTGAGGAAACAATTCAACTTCTGCTCCCACCAGGCTTGTTATATGTGAACTGTAAGTAATCATAACTGTGAGAAGATATGTGAAAGTGTTTGGAACATACACTTATGAATTTAAAAATGTTTCATAAATTAAACAATTAAAACTCCATGACAAATGATAACTACATGACAATACCAAATTATATCTCTGAAAATCAATATACTTTATGGTTTTTTTTTTTGTTATTAATATTTATTCATCTTGCTTTTTAGCCAAAAATGAAACACTTCATGTTATTTTAGTGTTACCAAAAAGGGGTATGGGTTAAACCATATAAAATTGTCAATGTTTAGCAATTTTTGAGTTAAAAGAATGGCAATTTCCTTTGGTTTATCCTAATACCCAGGTGGGCTTCCCAGATGGCACTAGTGGCAAAGAACTGCCTGCCAATGTAAGAGACATACATCTTCCTGGGTTGGGAAGAGCCCCTGGAAGAGGAAATGGCAACCCACTGCAGTATTCTTGCCTGGAAGAATTTCATGGACAAAGGAGCCTGGTGGGCTACTGTCCATGGCGTCGCAGTGAGTCAGACACCACTGAGCAACTCAGTATAGCACAGCACAATACTGTAATATGAATAGGTGGTAAATGCAGGTTATACTTGACGTTTGGCTCACAGACTTGTTATTGCTAACTGGAACTTGATAGACCCCATTCATTATTGTCTCTGCTTACAAGACGGTTTTGTTCTGAGACAGAATGACTCAGATTATCAAAAAGAACCACAAGAAAAAAATTTTGATCACTTTTTTGAATTGGCTGCAACTTAAAAAAAAATCTCCTTTATCTAGTTTTTTATTCTTTTGTGTTATCTCAGAAAACAGTTTGAGAGGCCTGAGGGAATAAGAAATCTTTCTTAATAGTCATGCTGGCTTCCCATTGTTAATTGAAAAAGAAAAATTATTGGAGTATAGTTGCTTTACAATGTTGTGTTACCTACTGCTCCTTGAACACACCAGGCACATGACTTCACAGCTTCCCCCATCTATCTGCCTGCCTAATACCTCATCTCCCCCAAATCTCTATTAGATATCACTTTCTCAAGGAGGCTTACCCTAACCACCCTATTTATTACTTTTAGCAAACTATCCTCCACATTTTCACAACACATTGTCCTGGTCCTTTTTTATTCTGCTTTATTTTTTTCTTTTTATCTATAGCATTTATCTAACATATAATTTTTTTTCATTTAATTTTCTCATTTGTTGTATCTATTTTTTATTGTTTTTCTTCCTCTCTATAAACTTCTCAAGAGTAGGAATTTGTCGATTTTGTTCACTGATTATCTAAAGCCATGGAACAATGTCTGGAACCTAGCAGGAGCTCAATTAACATTAGTTGAATAAATAGGTTTGATGAGAAGACCCGAAATAGGCAGGACATGTGGTTAATGAATAGGAAAAAGTAGTTGTTTCCAGAATCAAGAGACAACAAGAGAGGAAGACATTTAGTATCAAAGTCATTGAATAAAGATTTGAGTCTAAATTTTTGTTCTTAATTTGTGGAAAACTCTGCTTACATGCTATAAGAGCATGAAGTCACAATCTGAGGGGATAATTGATGATGAAATCATCAGAATAAGCCCATTTTCTGAAATGAGATCCAGACAGATCAGGAGGTAATATATGAATCTATTGCCAAAGTCAGTTGACTGGAGTCACTGTGGACAATATTTCCGGTTTTTTCTGTATCCCAGAGTAACAGGATTAACCGTGCCATCTTCCTTTTCTTTTGCCCTTAAATTGCTAATGTGGCCATAACTTATAAAAATATTCTTGGGCCTAACGGGTGAATAAGGACTGTAATAGAGGCAGACCAAATTTAAAGATCAGGGCAACCACAAACCATGATGGAGATGCTATGAATGTGACTAACTCATTCTGGCAGGAAATATAGGAGTCAGCCCTCCAAATCACAGGGCAAAGGTCAACCTGGACACCAATTCACAAATTTGAGTCACTGAAATTGTACCTAACCCTAAGTGAAGCAGAAGCAATTGCCTGGTTCATTCAAAAAGAGTGTTTTCTGTACAATTGAGAGAGGGTGATGCTACCATGGTACAGCCTCAGTTGCATGTATTCTAGATCTGGAAACATATTAAACCCCTACAATGACTCTATGAGGTAGGTACTAAAAACTCCCCTTTTACAGAAGAGAAAACTAAGAAAGCTTTTCTTAGTTTAAGAAAGTTGTAGGTTTAAGAAAACTGCTCCAGGTCACACAACTGGGAAACCAAAATTTAAACCTTGATGTCTGTAAATTAGGAACGCATGGTCTGTTATCAACTCAATACCACCTCATAACACAACGGACAAGAGATTATTCCTTGGAAGACTATTATAAACAAACTTTGCAATAACACATTAAATAGAGAAGACACTGCAAATCATTAGGCAAAATATCTTAATTTTAGAAATAGGAAAAATTGTTTAAGGTCTTTGTTTATTCCTTGGAGATATAGAACATTATTTTTTATTGGGTCCCTGATGGTTCAGACAGTAAGGAATCTGCCTGCAATGCAGGAGACTCAGGTTCAATCCCTGGAGAAGGGAATGGCTACCCACTCAAGTATTCTTGCCTGGAGAACCCCATGGACAGAGGAGCCTGGTGGGCTACAGTCCACGGGATCACAAAAAGTCAGACACCACTAGCAAAGCACACACATTCTTTAGTGGAGTGAGCCATGTAAGATGGACTAGCTGGCCTCTTTAGATTTCTTCTACACCTATACATCTTTAATTTACACAGTGAGAAACATAGTATCCTAGAATAACAGAACCAGCCTAAGTCTGGTGTGGTAATTTACTAGTTGTTATTCAGCTATGTTTATAATGTGGATTTGGGACAATTCAGAATTACACGAATCTTCTGTCATTGGAAGGCTGAGGTTTGTTCCCGTCTGGAAGTTTGTGCGAGCGTGAGTCCACTGATTGAGGGAGTGATTGTGGTCTGCCAAGAGTCCTGTGTAAAAAGGAAGTAGTTTCTTCTAACAGCCTTGTTTGTGTTTTTGAGAACTGTTTCAGTTTATGTCCTGTCTCCATTCCCAGGCCCAGCCCTCTCAAAGTAAACAGATGACAAGCCCTGGTGGTAGAGAGTGGTGATGCAGGGGTGGAGATGGAGGTGGAGGAAGGAAAGAGATTTCCCTAGGGCAAGAAGATTTTAAAGGAACCCATATGTAGTTGGGAAATAACCTCAAGTGCCAAAACCAGATGGGATTTAAAAAATCAAGATCAGTCAAATCTGTAAGTGTAAATATAGGCTGCTAGAAACTTCACGTATTTATTCTAAATGATCAAACACCGGATATTCTTATACTAAACTCCAGCTAAACTAATGGCTAAAGATGAATTCTTGGCACATACGTAGGTGCACCACCTCATCCTGTTTATCTCCACCCCTCTGTTTCTACTTGCCCAGAAAACTCATTTGTTTCTGATGCTTTATGGAAGAATAGACCCTGAGCTCCCTTAATTCAAACTATATCACTAAAAACTCTGAGAGGTTACAAAGAAGGAAAGAAAGAGAGAGAGAGGAAGGGAGAAAGAAAGAAACAAAAATAAGGAGGAAGAGAGAAAGGCACTGAGAAAATAAATTTCCAGAATCTTAACTAAATCTGGAAAATTAGCCAAACTTTAAAATTTCCCTTCTTTCCAAGTCTGCTCCCAAGACCTTAGCTGACCCCACTTGAGTTAGAATGTTCTCTTCTGAAAACAAGAATTAATTGCAATCCTTGATTCAGTAACACTGGAACTCACAAAAAGGTCCCTCTTATATGCCTGTCTACCAAAATACATATAATTTAAAATAGCAGTAATATGAGGTGCCTCTATTTAAAAGCAAGCAATTCTGTAGTATTAAGGTATCAATTATATACAAAGGACTTGTCAAAAATTTAGTTGTGCACGTTTCCATGTGAGTAGAATAAAAAGGAAAGACAATTGCATCACCTGGGAGATGATATAGTTCTATTGTGCAAAAGTCAAAAAATAACTGGAAGACTTGGGGTGATGATTGGCCATGAATACTAACATGGATCCCGACTATACCCCCCTGCTGCTGCTGCTGCTGCTGCTGCTGCTAAGTCGCCTCAGTCGTGTCCGACTTTGTGCAACCCCATAGACGGCAGCCCACCAGGCTTTCCTGTCCCTGGGATTCTCCAGGCAAGAACACTGGAGTGGGTTGCCATTTCCTTCTCCAATGCATGAAAGTAAAAACTGAAAGTGAAGTGGCTCAGTCGTGCCCGACTCTTAGTGACCACCTGGACTGCAGCCTACCAGGCTCCTCCGTCCATGGATTTTCCAGGCAAAAGTACTGGAGTGGGGTGCCATTGCCTTCTCCGCCTAAGGCTCCATTAATTCTCAGCTACACATTGTGGGTATCAATCTGTAAAATGTCAAGGCATTTATTGAAATACGAAGTAGCTATTTCCTGACTTACTCCAATCAGTTAAACTTTCTGTAGAAAGTTTTAAAATCTTTAAAACCTAAGTATTTACCTGAAAGCTTTGAAATTCCCCTGAGGAAAAAAAATCTGATGCTGAACCAAAGTAATGTGGATTGACATTTCCCCAAATGCCATGTTCAAATACTACATTCAAAGGAAAGCTATGTCCAGGTGTCATGAATGAGTAGAGTTTGTTATAATCATTGGTTGATGTGACTATGTGTGATTTTAATGTATTTATAATATAGTTTATATGTAAATATAGTTTATATACAAAATAGTTATATATGTAGTTAAATAGTATATATATATGCATGTAGTTTGGATAGTGTTACAATGAGTATGTGCTTTTTATGATTTAGAAAAAATAAATCTTTGCTTTTCTGATGGAGGAAAACTACATCTCTAAGTTCAGATTTTGATGTACCAATTTAGGAAATAAAGTTGTGCCAATATAGTACTTCTATTTAAAAAAAAATAAAGCTGCCATATATATGCTTACCAACTTCGAGAAATTTTTACAGAAAGATACACTTTGAACAAAATTACATGTGGATTCTCTAATGGCTCCCCTGGTGGCTCAGGTGGTTAAGAACCTGCCTGCCATGCAGGAGACCCAGATTCAATCCCTGGAGAATAGAATGGCAACCCACTCCAGTATTCTTGCCTGGAGAATCCCATGGACAGAGGAGCCTGGCAAGCTACAGTCCAGAGGGTCGCAAAGAGTCACTGACTGACTGTTAGTCAGACACTAACATATAACACATACTCGTGTGGATTAAGTTATTCACTGCAGTCTATTTGTAACTACAAAATATTGGAAACAATTAAAGGCTCTCACATAGGGGATTGACTTAATTAATTATGGTAGTCAACTGATCTTTGACAAAGGAGTGAATGCAATACAATGGAGCAAAGCTAGTGTTTTCAACAAATGGTGCTAGAACAAGTGGACATCCAAGTGCAAAGAAAAAAAAAGTTGATCTAGACAGAGACCTTACATCTTTCACAAAATCGGCTCCAAATAGATCATAGACATAAATGTAAAATACAAAATTATAAACTCCTAGCACAGAGCATAGCAGAAAACCGAGATGACCTTGGGTATGGTGTTCAGATACAACACCAAAGGCGTGATCCATGAAAGAATAATGTAACTATACTGAAGGGGGGAAAATTAATCCTAGTCATTTTGGGACACAGAATCTGATTATAAATTCTAAGTCTAGAGACACAAAGAACCGAAAACATTTCTTAAATTCTACTAAGTAGATTTTTTTTCTCTCAATGGTATTGGTTAGCAATTCCTTCATTTCTTATATCGTAAGATTGAGCAATGAATAAAAATACTGATGATGTTGGGAAACAAGTTTTTCATTGTTGGAGAAGGAAGACACTATTATGAAATGAGGAGTTAGAAAGGACCATGTAGTACTGAATGGTTATTGAACTCATTGCATTTTATATGTGTAATTATAATAAACGTAAAGAGACACAGACAGAGATGTAGCTATAGATTGATTGTACTTTTGTTGACTAAAGGAGCCTAGATACAGTGATGCTCAAAAATTAATTAAGACACCAGCACTGAATAAATAGAACCAGAGCTCCTTGGAGAAATGGCTGATTTCAGAGTTAGCACAGGTCATACAAGATGAGCCTAAAACATTTATTTTTGCCAAAAAGTAAGGAGTTCTTGAAAAATAATGACGTGTCAAAAGGACGTAAGAGCCTACTTATAGGCACTTACACAGGTCAAGTCTGAGGGCGATTTGAGCACCAAAATAAACAATGATTCAGTGTATTTTAATCAGTTGGAGTAAGAAAGAATCCATGAGTCTCTACAGATAAAAAAACAAATAAAAAATAAGAAGGGAACTCTTTTCCTTACAGTCAGATCAGATCAGATCAGTCACTCAGTCGTGTCCGACTCTTTGCGACCCCAAGAATCGCAGCACGCCAGGCCTCCCTGTCCATCACCAACTCCCGGAGTTCACTGACTCACTTCCATCGAGTCAGTGATGCCATCCAGCCATCTCATCCTCTGTCGTCCCCTTCTCCTCTTGCCCCTAATCCCTCCCAGCATCAGAGTCTTTTCCAGTGAGTCAACTCTTCACATGAGGTGGCCAAAGTACTGGAGTTTCAGCTTTAGCATTCCTTCCAAAGAAATCCCAAGGCTGATCTCCTTCAGAATGGACTGGTTGGATCTCCTTGCAGTCCAAGGGACTCTCAAGAGTCTTCTCCAACACCACAGTTCAAAAGTATCAATTCTTCGGCGCTCAGCCTTCTTCACAGTCCAACTCTCACATCCATACATGACCACAGGAAAAACCATAGCCTTGACTAGACGAACATTTGTTGGCAAAGTAATGTCTCTGCTTTTGAATATGCTATCTAGGTTGGTCATAACTTTCCTTCCAAGGAGTAAGCGTCTTTTAATTTCATGGCTGCAGTCACCATCTGCACTGATTTTGGAGCCCCCTAAAATAAAGTCTGACACTGTTTCCACTGTTTCCCCATCTATTTCCCGTGAAGTGATGGGACCAGATGCCATGATCTTAGTTTTCTGAATGTTGAGCTTTAAGCCAACTTTTTCACTCTCCTCTTTCACTTTCATCAAGAGGCTTTTGAGTTCCTCTTCACTTTCTGCCATAAGGGTGGTGTCATCTGCATATCTGAGGTTATCGATATTTCTCCCGGCAATCTTGATTCCAGCTTGTGTTTCTTCCAGTCCAGCGTTTGTCATGATGTACTCTGCATAGAAGTTAAATAAGCAGGGTGACAATATACAGCCTTGACATACTCCTTTTCCTATTTGGAACCAGTCTGTTGTTCCATGTCCAGTTCTAACTGTTGCTTCCTGACCTGCATACAAATTTCTCAAGAGGAAGATCAGGTGGTCTGGTATTCCCATCTCTTGAAGAATTTTCCACAGTCTATTGTGATCCACACAAAGGCTTTGGCATAGTCAATAAAGCAGAAATAGATGTTTTTCTGAAACTCTCTTGCTTTTTCCATGATCCAGCGGATGTTGGCAATTTGATCTCTGGTTCCTCTGCCTTTTCTAAAACCAGCTTGAACATCTGGAAGTTCACGGTTCATGTATTTCTGAAGCCTGGCTTGGAGAATTTGAGCATTACTTTACTAGCGTGTGAGATGAGTGCAATTGTGCAGTAGTCTGAGCATTCTTTGGCATTGCCTTTCTTTGGGATTGGAATGAAAACGGACCTTTTCCAGTCCTGTGGCCACTGCTGAGTTTTCCAAATGTGCTGGCATATTGAGTGTAGCACTTTCACAACATCATCTTTCAGGATTTGGAATAGCTCAACTGGAATTCCATCACCTCCACTAGCTTTGTTCGTAGTGATGCTTTCTAAGGCCCACTTGACTTCACATTCTAGGATGTCTGGCTCTAGGTCAGTGATCACACCATCGTGATTATCTGGGTCGTGAAAGCCAATAAATATAGGTTGAATAATGGCAGTTTTTAAAATCACCCTTTGGAACTGTCATAGTAAAAACTGAATCAAGGAAGTATTATTATTGGATACTAAAGACAGGTAAAAATTTAATGAGAAACAGGATACTTCTGGTTCTCAACTATCTCACCACAAATAACTCCCAATTTACAAAGAGTAAACACTCTCTTTGCAGAAGGAAAACCTAGTGTTCACCAACGTAACCACAGGACCAAATTTGGCCTGAGCAGTAATGGCAAAGTTGAACATCTTGTGCTCCCAGAAATGAAGCACTGAGCACGCTATCACTGAGGTAAAAAAAGTGAAAGTCACTCAGTCGTGTCCAACTCTCTGTGACCCCATACAGTCCATGGAATTCTCCAGGCCAGAATACTAGAGTGGGTAGCCATTCCCTTTTCCATGGGACTGTCCCAATCCAGGGATCGAACCCAGACCCAGATCTCCCACATTGCAGGCAGATTCTTTACCTGCAGTTGAGCTACCAGGGAAGCCCACCACTGATGTAGCATTTGCCAAAAATACAAAACATTATGAGGAAATATAGACAAACCCAAATTGAGGAGCAGCCTACAAAATAAATCAACTCTCCAAAATGTTAACATTACTTGGTAGGGGCTGAGGAAATGTTGTACCAAAGAGGAAAGAAAACTTAATGCAATGCATGATTCTGTTTGGGGCGGGGGGAGGGGTGCGGTCACAGAAAATAAAATACTTTAAAGGACATAACTGAAGATGAGAAAAAAACTAGATTTGATCTGGAAATTAAAAAATGATATTGTATCATCATTAAACTTCCTGACTGTGGTTGTACGAATGTCCTTGATCTTAGGAGATAAACCCTGAACTTTTGCTGCATAAATGGGCATGATACTCCAATATACTCTCAGAAAGTTCAGGGGAAAAATTAAAGCTATCCATAAATATACATAGTGAGAATATTAACAATTAGTAAAGATGGGTGGAGGTTATACAGAGTTCTTTATGCTATTCTTACAACCTTTCTGTGTCTTTCAAATTCTTTCTAAATAAATATTTCTTTTAATGCAACTAACTGTTGCATTACAAACAAGTTCATTATAAAAACTAGACTACACACTGAAAGTTATAAATTAGCAATTGTAAATATCCTGTAATTCCATAAATTGTTAACTCATTGTCTTTCTGTCAGAATGATTTTACACATACATGTATCTTTTTAATGATATAATGATACCAAAAAAAGTACATTACACAATCTCTGTGCAAAAATATGTGATTTTGTTTCTCTTTGTGATATTTTTATTTCTGTGTTGAGTACCCATTTAATCTGATACCGAAAACAATTTGGTTACTTTAAGAGAAATTCAGAAGTAATGAGGGCATCCAGAGTTTAAATGCAGTTCAGCACTAAACCATCCTTCACTTGTCTTGCCGCAAAGTGGGGTCTAAATTCCAGGTGGTCTTATCTGGTTTACAGGCCACGGTGGGGCAGGGGACCACTGATTGGAGGAATTCTGTGTATATACAGGGCATCAACATTTTTGACTGACACTTAGCTGGAACAATTTCCATCTTTTTGTCTTGTCTTTCAGCCTCTCTATATTGTACATTTTAAATCCAACTGTTTATGTGGTGTTAATAAAAATCCAATGATCCTAAGCTAACATTTAACTTTTAGCTATAATTAATTCAGTTGAAGTCATAATAGTAATAGTCTGATTTTTTGAAGCTCAGGCCACAAGATTTTTTTGTCACCAACAAAGCCTGTGTCCCCTGGATGAACTGGTGTATATATATATCAGAAATGAGTCTGGAACATTGCCAGTCTGCAAATCTTAAAATCTGACCAATACTATTACTTACCAAATGAATACTGGGATCTCTTTGCTTAATAATCACATTTAACAGCAAAATTCTGTAAAGTAATTATCCCCTTCAATGAAAAACAAATAAATTTTTAAAAATCACATTTTGAAAAATTAAAGACATACATATGTATAAAGTAAGTTTTTTTTTTAATTTTTGGCAATGTCAAAGGGCACAAAATAAAAATTTTATCTCCATCTCTCAGTATTAATTTGTGCCACCCTGGCTTAAGACATAAATCAAGGGTTGACAAATTGCAGTCCATGGACCAACTCTAGCCTCCATCTGTTTTTGTAAATAAAGTTTTAGTGAAACACAGTTACTCCAATTCCTTTTATGTATCATCTATGACCACTTCCTTGATGTATTAATAGAGTTGAGTAGTTGCAACATTCTGTATGGCCTAAAAACTTCTATTATCCAGCTCTTAAAGAGATTGGCTTAGACGGTAAAGAATCTGCCTGCAATGCAGGAGACACAAGTTCAACCCCTGGGTTGGGGAGATCCCCTGGAGAAGGAAATGGCAACCCACTCCAGTATTCTTGCCTGAAGAATCCCATGGACAGAGGAGCCTGGTGGGCTATGGTCCATGGGATCGCAAAGAGTTGGACACAACCAAGAGACTAACACTTTCACTTAAAGAGAAGTTTTGCCAGTCCCTTAAAAATGATAGCATACTATACATTACTATTCTACCACTCTTTGCTCTTCATTTAACAATAGTCATACCGTCATCAATATATAGACCAACTTCTTTGTTTATAGCAGTGGAATCACATTCCATTGTTTGTTTAAATAAACTCCATAATTTGCTCACCTGGGCTTACCATAAGCTCACATGGTGCTAATGGTAAAATAAAGAACTCGCCTGTCAATGCAGGAAACATGAGATGCGAGTTCACTCCCTGGGTTGGGAAGATCCCCTGGAGTAGCAAATGGCAACCCATTCCAGTATTCATGCCTGGAGAATCCCATGGACAGAGGAGCCTGATGGGCTAGTCTATAGTGTCACAAACAGTCAGACACAACTGAAGCAACTTAGCATGCATGAACATAATTTGCTCAACAAGACTTTTAGGTTATTTTCTGGTCTTTGTATGGAGAAGGAAATGGCAAGCCACTCCAGTATTTTTGCTTGGGAAATCTCATGGACATAGGAGCCAGGAGGGCTACTGTCCATGAGGTCACAAGAGTTGGACATGACTTAACAACTTAACCATCACTACCACTTGGTCTTCGTAAAAGATGATACTTTCATGCATTTGTGCAAAGCATATCTGTTGGCACCACTTTTACAAATGAAATTATTGAATGAAGGCAATGTGTATTTTTTTATTTTAATACATATTGCCTGATTGCTAAGTGTAAAAAGTTTTATAACAAAACTGATGTAGAATTGATTTGGTTCGAAAGTGAGACCTACTTCTCGTACTCTGCTTTCTATTTAGATAATGTTGGGAAGAAAAAGATAGCCAAGGATTATAAATGAGATAATAAGGAAGGAATAATGTAGCACAGTGTGTGCAAACTGTGTAACTTCAAAACATCATATTTTTATAGAAATGAAAAAGAGACAGGAATAATTAAAATTACACAACACAGCTTTTAGTAGAGTTAAGGAAAATAGAACATTTTGTTTTATGGTCTTCAACGGGAAAAAAATCATTCACAATTTGCCCAAGTTGTTTTATATATTAAGTTAAATAACAGTTTCAAATACGGGCAAATATGTCTTTAGTTGCAAAATTTCAGAGACAGGCTGTGCTTTTTCCTGATAAAAGTCAAGTCCAGTAAGAAGTTCCACATCACGCACGCGGGCGGTATGTACATTGAATCTTTCTTCAACCCAAAGAGATTCTGATTTATTTTCCTGAAACAGAAAAGCAAAGGATTATTTCCCCTGGAACATGGATTTTCATTAACAGAAAATTCTTTTATTACTTAGAAGTTGTCCCTTTTTCCTGTGGTTTTTTTGTTTGCTTGTTTTTTTCTGAGGTATATTGACATACAACATTATATTAGCTTAAAATGTCCAACTCATTGATTCGATATTTGTTCTTATGGTTTTTATTGCCTTAAATCTTAATTTGATAGAGCTAAATTTTGGTGTACGTTGACATAAAAAGAAAAATGAAAGTACAAACTATACAATAGCAAATACAGACTGCCATAAAGTAGAACCACTTTTATATTTACTTCAGATATAACTTTTTTAAAGAAATGAAACATTAAAGATGAAGTCAAGTCTTACTCAGAGGAAATCATTGTCATGAGTCAATGTGAATCCCGTCTGTGTTTTTTTAACTTTTACTGAACATCAATATAAAATATATAGCATTGATTTATGTTTTCAAACTTATATAAATGATATAAATGAGATTCTATATGTTTTCATTCAATTTTATGTTTGTAATCTATTCATAGTGAAATATCTAAATCTAGTTAAATCATCTATTTTTAGCTGTGGTTTGCGGCAGCTCAGTTAATATTTTCATTGACATATTGATAGTATTTTTGGCATTATAAATAATAGTGTCATGAATAAATTGGCACATATCTTCTATGTTTAAGAACATGAGTTTCTAGGATATATAAATGAAATTGCTGGGTCATAGAGTATATGCAACTTTAATTTTACTAAATAGTAAACCTAGCACTCTTCAAAGAGTCAGATACGACTGAGCGACTAAACTGAACTGAACTGAACACTCCTCAAAGTGCATACAACAATTTACACTTCCACTGACAGGGGAGGATAATCCCCATTTCTCCATATCCTTGCCAAACCATGTTGCAAAATAGTGCTTTATCCATATTTAAAGTTTATTACTCTGAGTATTATTGAGTGTCTTTTCAGATATTTCTTGGCCATTTGACTTTCAGTAGGTTTTTAACTAAATATAAAAAATAGCATATTGAAAAAATTATAAATAGCATAGTAAAAAAATTTTACCATAAATACTGTACATATATATATATATATATATGGGTTAGTTCAATAATTTGGAGCCATGGATTGCTATGAAATGCCTTATTCTTTATTTTTGACTTTTCTGACAGTCATATGAAGTTGCTAAATTTCTAGCTATTTTTTAAAGTAAGAAAGTTTACAAGTTCGCTAATTAGATGAGTTTGCATGGATAACTTTCAATTAACTTTAGCATACTTGTTCACTTGTTTTTTAAATATGCAAGTTTAAAATAGGCAGCTACTATTTGAGCCAGAGGAAGTATAAGAGGAAATCACTGTTTCAAACCTCTAAAGTATTTTTCCAGGTAAGATTCATGAGATGAGTTATTGTTTGTTAAATAAATATGTGATGTGCTAATTTTAACTTATATTTCTAATGGGAATCAAATTCAGTCTTTTCTTCCTGCCTTCACTCTTTAGGGCTTCCCCCATAGCTCAATTTGTAAAGAATCTGCCTGCAATGCAGGAGACCCTGATTCGATTCCTAGATCAAGAAGATCCCCTGGAGAAGCGAAAGGCCACCCAGTCCAGTATTCTGGCCTGGAGAATTCCATGGACTGTATAATCCATGGGGTGGCAAAGAGTCGGACATGACTGAACGAATTTCATTTCACTTTCTCACATTTTAGCAACATTGAATGGTTTTGATCACTTTTCCCATAAAGTTTTCTCCCATTTGGCTTTTATTGTTCTATTTTCTCCTGGCTTATTTGGTATCCATCTAACTGAATGTTTAGTGAACACCTGACAATCTTTTGTAAAACTGCAAAGAAATGATCTTAAAGAACAACATAATTATACCTAGGCAGGGGTAATACTCAAGCTATTTCATATCAGATAGTTCACCAGCACCAACCAATCTGAACAGAATTCAGCTATAGACAACTGCTCTAGCTGTACCAATGCATCCCAAAGGAATAGAAGCCTTGTGTATATTGAGTTTCTATGAACCATATTTAAATATATGCTTTTGATCACCTATTACATAAATAGAACTATTGTATACACCCCAAATAAAACTTAATTTGTAAGTTTTTGAGGTAATATCAGTTTCAGTGTTTTTCTCCCCTAACTGCTTCCTTATTCACTTATAGTCTGGTCATTGTTGGCATCACACTAATGAAACCATCTAGATGAGGATGACCTAATTTAGTGGAATTTTTGTAGCCCTTTCGCTTAGCTGTTCTGAAAGTTCCTTCTTTATCTTTCATAGCTCTGCTCCCTTATTCAATGACGCCTTCTGTTTCCTCAGCTTACTTCAGTTGTTTGCCCTCCTGGAAGAACAGACATCTGATCTTTGGGCCTCCTCTCTCTACTTTCTTCTATTTGGCAATTTCCTTTCACTCCTGTGATTTAATACAAAATCTATCTCTATAATTCTGATCTCCTCTAAGTTCCATACCTATATTGTCTTATCCCCAATTCTATTTACAGTACAATTGTATACCCCCGATTACATTTCCAGGCTTCCCTGGTAGCTCAGATGGTAAAAAATCTGCCTACAATGCAGGAGACCTTGGTTCGATCCCTGGGTCGGGAAGATCCCTGAGAGAAGGGAATGGCAACCCACTCCAGTATTTGGCCTGGAGAATTCCATGGACAGAGAAGCCTGGCAGGCTACAGTCCACAGGATTGCGAAGAGCTGGACACGCGTGAACTACTAAGCACACACACAATTACATTTCCGACATATACTAAGTTAAAACACAGATAGTCACGTGGACTTACAGCAACATTCTCATTTATCTGACAGGAATTTAATAATACAAAGTTAAGGGGAAAAAGAAAAAGAAGAAAGAGGGAAGAAATGACGGAAAAACAAAGGAAGAAAGGAAATAAGAATCAAGTTCTCTACATCAAGTGTGAGGTGGAATTGTGACTCTGCCATTTCTACAAATGGTGTCAGTTGCCTCAAACCTCTTGCAGTGTGAGTACCTCCACAGACTCAGTGAATAGAATATTTAAAAATGCAGAATTTTCATGTAGTATGACCCTTAAAGCAAGCTAACTATTTCACAATTGCACAATTAAAGCACAATTACTTGTTCTAATACTAGTGGAAGTGTTGGCGAGTTCTACATCACTCAAACAGTAAAGAATCTGTCTGCAATTCAGGAGATCCAGGTTCTATCCCTGGGTCAAGAAGATCCTCTGGAGAAGAGAATGGCAACCCACTCCAGTATTCTTGCCTGGAGAATTCCATGGACAGATGAGCCTGATGGGCAACAGTCTATGGGGTTACAAACAGTCAGACATAACTGAGTGACTAACACTTTAACTTTCTTTCCAAGGCATAACTTGTGTAGGTACTCTACTTTCTTGGTGATTTGATTCTATGTGATTTTATCTGTATACAAGATTTCACTTTATATTGACTTTACAATGTAACTCCTTCATGAAATGTGATTTATTTATAATGACCCCCATTTGCTTACTGTTTATTGAGAATTTTTAGGAGTCTATATGAAATATTTAATTTTCACAACAACTTCATTAGGGGGTGAATTGTTTCATACATTTGAGGAAAGTGACACTCAGCTGTTTCCCCAAAGAGGCCAAATCAGTAAATGAACTCAGATATTCAACTCCAAAACCCAGGCATTGGCATTCTATTCTCTACTGCAGCCTCTCAGGTATTCAACTAGTTTCTCGATTGAAGGACCACAAACAACAAATTTATCCCTCACAAAACAACTGATCATTTTCTGTATTTCTTGGCCAGTCACACCTAAATTTTCAGTTACCTGACTTTATCGTCCTGTCTCTTCCCTCCTTCATATCAAATTGACAGTCACATGTATCAATGTCACAGCCTCTCTTATAATCATAGCTTGTTTCATATTCATCATATTACGTCTCATAGTTCTGTTTATCCAACCTCATGCCCTGATTACTATCCTGTCAATTCTTTAAAATCTTGGAATATGTCCCGCTTAATGGTCTTCGTGTCTTAGTCAATAGAAATGATGCCTTATTAATTTTGAGACCGTCTCCCCTGTGGATGCACAGGAAAAGCTTTGTACCATTTGTGCTTCACCTTGAAGTGTAGGTGGAATTTTTAGCAGATAGCAAAGAAAGGCATTCTAGAAGAGAGAAGCTCATGAGCAAGGACATGGAGGTAGGGAAACCTGAGCGCTGGTCAAGTAATTTCAAGAACTTCAGTTGGCCTGGAACTTGGGTCTGCAAAGTCAACTGAGGGTAAATTGTGAAAAGCCTTAAGTACAGGCTGAGGGATTTTTGCTGTTTTTGTACAGTACTTTTATTCAGGGTAGATAGATAAGCAAAGTTTGCGGATGAGAAAATACTCGTAATGAAAAGCTAAATTTTAAGATGAGGAACTTGGTCGTAGTATACAGAGGTAAAGGTGAAAAGGACAGGAGACAATGAAACTACTTAAAATTCATTTTCAAAAGGTCCTAATAGAAGGTAATAAGGGCCTAAACCAGGGATAGCAAATAATTTCTTCTTTGCACACCCATTATGAATGGCTACCTAGAACCTCTATGATAAAGAACTATTTATTCCTGATTGAGTGGAAAAGAGTATCACACCAAGAGTATCAGTCACCAAAGTCTGCCACTAGAAGAGGAAGTGCATAATAGCAGCTTCCCCTTGTCTCAACTAAATAAACTTCTGACAAGACAAATAGGAAGAGTTTCAACTATACAACATCTCCTGATAGCTTCTTGTTTGGAAACTCTTCATGGTTCTAGGACTGTGAGTGATCCATTGCTTAGCCTCTGACCTTTGCCCTCCATTTCTAGTCAGTGAAAGCAACCATCAAACACTCAAGTTCAAATCCTATCTTCAAGACTCAACTAGAATGTTGCTTTCCTTACCAGAAAGTATTTCTCCTTTGAGATCCTACAACAATTTTACCTGTCCCTCTTTGTGCCACTTACTTTTCTTTTCTCTGTTTGACTAGGCTTCTCAGTGCTAGACTATGAGCCCCTTTTTTTTTTTTTTTTGCTATAATTCATGTCTGATTTATTTGTGTATTACCCAGAGTACACAGCATGGTGAGGGCAGTTACGTGTTCAATACCTGAAAGAATAGAGAGGAATCTCAACCTGGCCTAGAATTTAAGCTTTAATAGCCCATGGGATTTTCCATGTGAACGCCCATTTCTACAAATCAGATGTGCCTACTCTTAATTATCCTACCTACCTGCCAAAATAGTTCTCATTCCTAACTTCCCTTTTTCCTAATTGTCTACATTTAAAATCTCTAATTCAGCTTTGACTCTTCCATTTTCCTTTGGCTCTTGCATCCAGGCAGTTACCAAGTCCCTCCCTTCATTATCTCCATGGAAAAGTCTTTCTAATCTTTTCACTCTGTTCAAATGATGCCCATCTTTTAGGGCCTTACTTCCATCTCAGTTTATGTAACCATTATGGATTATTCCAGCTAGATGTGTTTCAAATTTGAAACATATAACAGTATTTGGCAATGAATCCTAACTTTGTAGTGTCTCTTACTTTCTAATTTTTAAAATAATTCTTATATGATCAAGTAACCCATTAGTGTGTCTGCATCTCATTTACATATATAATTTACATATCAAAGTTATATATGAACTCCTTGAGGGCAGAGACAATATATTCCTCCCTGGTGCATTCTAAAACGTATCTGTCATGATACTGTGCAGTTACAAGGTATTCAATATATTTGTTGAATGACTTCAGTAAAGACCAATTACCAGGATGGATATTTTTTCTATGAAGAACATATATGAAGTCAAAGTAAATATTTACATGTAATTTGCCTTGATCCACAAGATTTTGAAGTGGACTAATACATGATATTAAACAAGGAATGTCATTTGAACCAACTTATTTTGTAAATATATGTATATATTTAGGAAAAAGTATATATATACATAATATATATATATATTTTTGGACCTCACGTTTCAAGTTGATGGGATTTTTATATTTACATAGTCACTTGAGAAGCATTAATTTCATGCCAACATTGGGACAGAACCTTAAGGTATGCATTCAGAATAAAAGATTAATAAGCTACAACCCTTCCCTTATTAGTGAATGTGAGTAAAATATATCTAAACAAAATATATATGACAAGGATAGATAAACACATGCTCATGTAAGCATATGAATGTTTACATTAATATTTAAATATTCATGTTTAAATTAATGTTAATTACATAGAGATCAGTAGTCTAAGGGAAAGTTCAAAAATGAGGTCACATTTAGTACAACTCTAACCTAGGAAACACCTAAAATATGTACTGTAGTCAGAACCACTTTCTGAAAGCCCAGGTGAGCTCTGATGAATCATTTTCTCTGGGCCCAGGGCCTCTCTGGGGGCATACTCACGGGACAACTTTCCACATTGGTAGGTCGATGAGGGACGACAAAGGGTAAGACGTCCAACCACCCAGTGCAGGCATCAGGGGTTTGGCTCTGGTTTTTACAACTAGTCAACACCACGAAGTAGTGCGTTGGGATGGGAACACTGGTGTTGACTGCATAGCTAAAAGCATAATTGAAAACATTTGATGTTATTATACTTTTGCTTCTGAAGATTACAAGTGTCTATATATATATATATTTTTTTTTTTTTTAAGAAACACCAAGGTAAAATTATAGCTAAAGAAAGTAAATAAATAGAAAATATAAAATCTTATCACACATTTTTAAGCCTTATTGAGCCAGAATCAAGATTTACAGAAGTCCAAGCTTGGTCATTCTATCATGGAAAATATTAGAACACAAAGAAAAGCAAGAGCATGATATTCTGCCTCCTAGTTTTGTTGACTTTATACTTTCTAGTGACATTTCCTAATAGAGCAGGGGCTGGGAATGAAGGATCTGGGATTCCAAGACTAGCTGCACACTTCGACTAGACATTGGATGTGTACTAATCCTCTAATATTCTATGACTTTCTAAGTTTCCTCAACTTTAACACGGAGGTGATCCTGTGGTACCATTTTCACAGCATAGACAGGGATAAATTCATACAGCTGATCTGACAGTCCTTTAGTCTCAGATAATAAATATAAAAGTGCCTTTAAAAGTTTCAAGTGCAAAATAAAGGTAAGCTATTAGTGTGAGTCCACTAAAAGGAAAATGAACTGGTATAAGTACGGTATAACTGGTATAACTATGTTACTGTGATTTAGAATCAGAGCTAGACTGCCTGGGTTCTGGCTTCACTACTTAGCTGTGGAACTTTCACAAGTTTCTTAACCTCTCTGTGCTTCAGTTTCTTTTTCTAAATGGGAGCTAATGGAATCTAACATGAGGATCTTTCTCAGATTAAATAAAGTATCTGTAAATGCTTAGAAGCATACCTAGCATGGAGTAAAGTGCTATCAAAGCATTTGCTAGAATTATTAAATGGAGAAAGACAGGATCAATAAACACTGACATAAGGACAAGGCAAACAAAATTTAAAAGGTGACAAGCTTAATTAGTGGTCATAAATGTTATCTTATCAGAAGGTATAAGTAGAGATCATTGCTTTACATAGTCTAGGCTTAGACATTACCATAGCTTAGTACAGTCTATTTTGATAATAGAAAAATCATGGATGACACTTCAACTCTCTGTTCCTGTGTCCTCGATTCAGGAGTAATTCCTAGCAATCTATATGACCAGGTTTAGTACAGAAATATACAGCTTAGTTTACAAAGACAGTTGTAAATATAAAGTTTATAAAGATAAACAGGACTAGTTTTCTACAGGACACCTATAATCTCTCCTGTGAGATACTTTCATGAATCATCCACTATTTGAACTATTGGGCAATATTTTGAATAGTCACTTCTTGATTGTTTTTATTTATTGCTGAACTGGTTCTCTACTTTCTGATAGCACAGTGAGCATTCCCTACTTCCTTAGCTGCGACAAAACTGTTTTCCTTTCTCATTAGTTTAGAAATTTTCCAAATAAAAAATTTGATAAACCTTTCCTGGACATTTTTTTCTTTGCCTGTTGGTTTAAGTCTTTACCTTAAAAAAATTTTGTGAAGTCTTTTGATAGACTAGTTGAAAATAGTCAATAATTATATCTCTACATAAATATGTTATATAATAGAATACTGAGTTTTAATTTAAAATATTTAGGTTTCCCCTTATGATACCCTATTGCTAAATCAAAATGTCCATTTGGTTTCAAATTACTTACTCTGCAATTTCATCTGGAGCATCAAAATGGCCATCATAATCATAATCAAATACTGGTCCACTAACCACATTGACTCCATTTCTTTCCATGGCATATTTTACAAGAAGAACACTATGGAAGTAATTCCACATGGCTAAAAATAAAGGAATAAAGTGCTTAAAATATCTACCTTTATTGAACACGGAAATATTTTCTGTTATAAACAGGTACATTTAAATAGCATCCAATTCTACTTCAATACTTGTCAGTGGTCATTGAGGAATTCTGCAGTCTAAGCAGAAAAACTAAACAGCCACATCCATGGTAGGTTTTGTTGTTGATACAGTTGCAGTCTTGAAATTATAGTTAAATATGTCTCCAAAGGACTTCCTAGGGCTGAATTGCTTTGGAGACAGTATTAAACAATAGTCAGAACATATATACTGCTTTTTTAATTATGACTCGGGATGAACACATTTCACTTACTTATGGTGAGTATTAGAAAAATTTTATTTTGTATAGAAATAATACATTTGCATTATTACATACAATTGTATATATATAAATACAAATGTGTACAATTTTGTAAAGTTTTATTTTGTAATTATCTCCTTTAATTAATTCTTTTGTGAAAAGAATTTAAGTTACATATCCTTCCTGTTTCTATATTTAAAACATAAGAACAAAATGACTAATAACAGAAACAAATTTCAGTTAAGGATGTGTCTAGTTCATAAGTTCAAAGAGTCACTAAAATTAATAATCTAAGTATATACTTACTTTTGAATGCTTCATACATAGGGACCAAATTACTTGTAATTAAAGCATCATATTGACTATTGGAAGTTCTATTATTTGCTGCAAAACAAATAAATCTTATTAACTCCAGCTACAAAAGAAAATATAGCATTCTATATAATAGGCCTATTATTATTACATATTAATGTAACTTTATTAACACACAAAACACAGAGTCACAAAGCACTCTCTGGTAGACGTCATTCATAATTCAAGCAGTCTTATGCATCTGATACCTTGCAGACAGTTGGTGACCCTCAAGAAGATATGTCCATGTCCTATCGTCCTATCGTCTTCACAAATGTAATTAAATTAAGGCTTCAAGATAAGATTATACTGAATTTACAAAGAAAGTGAACATTTTAGTTGCTCACTTGTGCCCAACTCTTTGGGACCCACGGATTGTAGCCCACCAGGCTCCTCTGTCCATGGAATTCCCCAGGCAATAGTACTGGAGTAGATTGCATTTCCTTCTCCAGGGGATCTTCCCGACCCAAGGATTGAACCCTGGTCTGCTGCCTTGCAGCCAGATTCTTTACCAGCTGAGCCACCAGAGAAGCCCTTTAGTGACTGGTATCCTTATAAAGAAAAGGAGGGTTGAAAAGAGGAGAGATTTGGAGGAGAAGGCCATGTGAAGATGGAGGCAGAGACTGACTGATTTAGCTCCAAGCCAAGTAACACCTGGAGCCCCCAGACACTGGAAGACCTAAAGAAGGATCTTCCCCTAGATTCTCTCCCGGGAAGAGAATGTGGCCCTGTTGACACCCTGATTTCAGACTTCTGGCCTCTAGAACTTTGAAAGAATAAATAAAGCTCTGTTGCTTTAAGCCATTGAGTCTGTGGATAATTTGTTACACCAGTTTCTAAAGCAAATATAATACTGATAGGAAAGCATCATTATTGAATATACATAAGATAATAATGCTGTGATAAATAACTATTCCAAAATAAAATTTTCTTAAGAAAGAGAGTTTTAACTCAAGGAAGACTGCTGACAGCACCACAAATGATTGGCTTTGAAGACTCATGGACATGACGTCTAGCAGAGTGTGTGCTGGGTGTGTGTACTCTGGACCCAGACTCCTGGGGTTGGAATCCCAGCTCTGCTGCCCACAGCTGATCCACTTGGGCAATATGCTATGTCCCTCTGTGCTTCATTTGTCTCATAGCATCTCTCACTGAAATATTGAGAGGATTTAAATTCCTGCAAGCCTATGAGTGTTTCTTATAACACTATTTACATTTAAACTGCACTTGGCTACCTTAACTAATACTCTATTGAAAGGCCAGTGTATGGGCACCGAAAGGCAAAGAGAAGCAAGAGATTTTGGCTTTTTTCTTTAAGATTTCACATGCTGTTCACAGTCCTCAGATCCTCTATGACTTTTCTACTTTTTAAATTAAACTCTGAAAGTTGGAAAGTCAATAAACATTATCTTCTTTTCAGAGAAAATTAAGAATTTGCCCAAAATGGAACTGCTAACAGAATTTGTAATGGAAAATTAGAAGGGAGTTTCATTCTAGCCTTAATATTTTTTGAGACAAGCTGTTTAGCTTTTCATTTCATTTCCTTATCAAGGCAAACATTTATAAATCAACCAGTATCTTAAGGCTTAACAGACACTATTTTAAGGCTGAATTTAAAAATTTGTGTTGATCAAATGTTGCAACTATTTAAGATTTGTCCTAGGGTTTACATACATTAATTGTCTCTAGAGATTGTAGTAAGATACATCAGTTTATTATCCTAATTCTGCTAGGAATTTTACATCAATGTGATACTTGCTTTCATTGAGCCTTTTCTCCTCCACTGTAAGCTTCAGAATCTCTGAATTATAAATCTCTAAAGTAACCTCTTTGGTTATGGCTTCCAGAAAACCGAAGCCAAATATCTGGAGAAAACCCTTTCCCAGAAGTTAAAATTGTTGAAAATCTCTTGAGTAAATTAAGGAAATGACAACCCTTGCTGAACAGAGAAGAGATTTGAGTTTTATAAAAATCACACTAGCTTTTGCATGTTCCCAAGAGAAAAGCTTTCTGAAAAAATATTTCAAGTTCATTCAGCTGCTTAATCCACAGTTTAAAGCTGTTGGGTATACAGCGTGAGCAAAAGGCCCAAATTCCAGGCTAATTTGTCTTCATACGCACAGCTGCATTCTCCATGCAAGCCTTAGCTTGGCCAGTCATCAGGAGAAAATATTGTTTTTATAGATGCTTGTGTCCTTCTCCAAAGAGACTTCAGTTTTAAAATTAAACTTAAACCTGCCGAACTCTCTGAACATCTGGGCCAGATCAGAGCTGATGTGTGGTTCCCATTGCAAAATTTATTAGTTTTTATTATAGCTCCAGGCTGGCCCACAACCACTGGAAGCCTCCTGGGCAGCTAGTTTAGCCCAAGCAGGTAGTTTTGGTGGGGAGCATATGTTTAAGGCACATGCCCACATCCAGCTGATGAGGGCTTTCTAAGCTGCTGCTCTAAAAAAGAGTTATACAAACCAGGAGGATAGAGGAAGCCGTGGGTGATATTCTTGTCTGCTAAAGAGAAGGAACAATTCTGGCTCTCAGAAGGAGCCACCCTGACATCAGCCCGCAGACAGTCTGGGACAGTGGGAGGAAGAGGCGATGTGTCTCCCTGTTGAAAGAGAGAAGAGAAGAAAAAAAATGACGCCCACGTGTGGCTCACCCATCCCCTTATATGGTTTGTAACTTCCCTAGAATGTTTTTCATTTAACCTTTTCCTATTTTCTTAGTGAATCAGGTCTACGCAAGCGATGGAAATGGATGTCTTCAGCAATGTTTTCTTCTGTGGTTCCCTTCTGGTTAGGGACACAGGGAGGGCAAATCAAATACACTTTGGAAAGGATTATTTGCAGAATAAAACCTGAACTGAGTACAGAGAAGTAATGAGAGCTACTGCTAAAAATCCAAATCCTTTTTGGGATCTAACTTTTAGGTGGTAATTTATATTGTGCTTGCAATTAAAAATTTAAAATAAATATAAACAATTTATTTTAAAAATATAGATAGAATTAAGAATAGTATTCTTCAATTGAACAAGAACTTCTAGTTAACCTAAGATTAACTTAAAGAAGCTATAGTTGTATGAATTTACTTAATTGGGAACTTTAATAAATTTGTAGCTATGCTTTATTGATTATGAAATATAAGAATTTTTTTAAATTTTCTTTGCAACTTTATTTAGAGAATAACACAATAATTTATTTACTAGCAGGTATCCTCTAAATGTTCCACTTAAGTACTTAAGGTGATATAGTATTATATAGTCATATTTTTATTAGCAAAAAATTATGAGTATGTAAACATTTTGCTATTCATTTAAATTTTTCAGAGATTTTGATTCATAAGCTCTCTATTGCCCACTGCATACTTATTTCTTAAAAAATTATTTTGCTATTTATAAAAGAGAAGATTAAATTAAATTAGAATGCTCTTCCTCTATTCACTATATTGTGTTAAAAGCAAAAATTAGCTATGGTGTCTAACGAGGGGGTTGCAAGAGGTGGACACAACTCAGTGACTAAATCACAACTACCTCTAAAACATATGTGGTGATTATTTTATAATATAGGCATATATCAAATCATCACATTGTACACACTGTAAACTTACACAATGTTATATGTCAATTATATCTCAATAAAGTTGGGGGAAAATAAATAAAATGCACAAGATCAGTTAACAAAGGAAAAGACAAGTTACACTGTGTGCTATCCCCAAGATGAGATATAGAGCAGATAGGAGATGATGAGGGGAAGGACAGGTGGAGAACATACTGCAGTACTCCAGTTGGAAAAAACCATACAGAAGCTGAGTAATTTCTCAACTTGATTGTACACAAACATTTATCTTTGCTTCCTTCTGAAATCCTACTAAAAGAACAGTAATGATAAAGACACATAAGAGGTGATAAAATTTTTTCAGAAACAGGAAGTTAAAGAAACATATTTGTTTACTACTGTAACCTTGACTTGGTAAACCAGTGAACATTGACAACCAAGAGCCTGTGGTTGGGGAAAGCCCAAAGAAGCTGATTCTTACTGTAGAACACCAGAAGCGTAGAGCTTGGGAGTCTCCTAACGACAGGGGATGTGTGTAAATTTGGAAAGAAGAGGATAGATTGAAAGTCTGTAAAAGAGGCCAGACAGAATGTTTGCTCACTGGAGAGGTTGAACAGAAGGACAACCAGGCCAAAGCACACCTACACAGCAATGGAATTAAATTTAAAAATCTATGTACTGAACGGTAAGATTCCCTCCAGTCTCATCATCCCTGTATATGTTGATTCAGATTAGAAGTGTCCTTTCTTTGGAAAACAAACCAGCCTGAAAATAAAATTAGATACAATTGAGAGTCTCCAACAAGATGTCTGGTCCTCCTAATTAATCTATAATGAAGCCTATCAGCTGGCAAGCCCCAGCCCTGTAGCTTGGTGTCTCACCGTTAAAATGTGAGCTGACAGCCAAGGACAATCAGATATATTCAATGGGGTTGGGAAGAGAAACCAAGAAGAAAAACAGACAATGCAGAGAGTAGAAGAAAACTCTCTTCTTAGATAGATGAGTGTATATATGTTATCATAAAGAAAGAGCAGAAAGCATTTTAAAAGGAAGGAGATAATAGAAAGAGCTCTTGGGATTTAAAAGTATGACAGCAGAAATAAAATTTTCAGTAAGCTCTAGAAAATGAAATTGCAGCTATTTCCCAAAAAGTGAATTAAAAACAAGAGATAGAAGAAAGGGAGAAGCATATAAAAACATTAGAAGTCTTATATCTTATTAATTTTGAAGAAAACATATTTCTAAAATTCTAAAGCTATTCCATAATTATGCATATTATTTAGAATAAAAACATTTTGAGATGCACATTTGAGATGAAGCCTCAAATATATTTCTTCCTTTCTTAGGAAGCTCCTCAGTGATATAACCACCAATACAAGGAGCAGATTAAGAAATATGAAGGTATTTGTTTTAGATACAGTATATCCACTCTCACCATTTATTTCATTGTCCTTCTGGTGATGGATACTAGAATGCTAAAAGCATTTGTTCATATTCTTTCAAAAACATAATGAACAATTCTGAATGACCAGTTTTCTTTACTTGGTAGAAAGGGGCACATAAAGATGTTGTAGGGACTTCCCTGGTGGTTCAATGGTTAAGACTTCATGCTTCCATCACAGGGGGCAGAGGTTCAATTTCTGGTCAGGGAAGTTCTGCATGCCACTAGGTATGGCCAAAAAAAAGATGTTGCAAAGTGAGAGAACCAGGGAGACTTACAGCTAACCCAGTAAACCATATAGACACCCAGAATATTGTGAGTTGACGTTTCATCCTGCCACCTTTTCTCAGTTCCTTAGAGTTTTTTTAAGTCAGAGGATAGAAAGTCAGGAAAACAATAAATAGAACTCAGACACTGAGATGAAATCTGAACTCTCTAGCTCTCAAAATTCTTCAAGGGAAGTAGATGATGAACACAGACAGGAAAGTAAGATACTTTCATTTCTAGTCGGGCATGAATACAAAGCAGAACTTAAAAAGGGATAAAATTATTTTTATTGAAATTATAAACTCTCCTTATCTGTAGGCTGAATGTCAAAGCTAAAACATATTTTAGGAAGATGGAAGAACTGCTGTCTTGCTTTATGGTAAGAATAACAACTATACACATTTTAAAATTATCTTTCTGGTCATGTTCTTTTTTTTTTTTCTATAGGGAAAAATACTTATTACAGTTCAAAAAAAATCTTTTGCAATACACAACAATGTCCCTAGTTTTTAAAGACTCACAACATATTTGGGTCACAATTTATAATATCAGTGCTAACAAGCTTTAGAAACAAAAAAGGCTTTGTAAAAATTCCATCATTGGAAATATATACATATGTATACACATGTATGTGTGTATATGTATATGTGTATATATATATATATGTATATGTGTGTGTATATATATATATATATATATATCTCCTTTACCCTATATATATAGGCAGGGGAAGATATCTTTCAACCTGTGCTAGATTTTCTTCTCTGAAAAAGCCTTTTGACTTCATATTCAATTTCTGAATTCTATATGCTAAATAATAATTGTAATTCTTGCTATTATTTTAAATTTTCTACCTAGCAACAAAGAAAAACAAACACTTTACATCTTCCTACTGAGGAAGCACAGAAGCAAAATCCTTATACAGTCTGAGCAACCTTAACAGTTTTGAAACAATTGCTCTAGGACCTTGATTTCAAATCACAACTACTTCCCCAAAACTCTTCTGAGATAATAATAACAATTAGAAAACCCACCAAAGCCACAGAAAAACAAAAGCTCCATAAAACTTAAAAACACAAGCCAATTGGGTCCACGCTCCAAAAAGTGCTTATTTAAAGTCTGATTTTTAAAACACAGAGCTGATTTACAACATTTTTTATGTGAATCTCAAAACATCCTTGTATGTAATTATCTTGAACCACAACATACTAACAGAGTAATTTCTGAATTAGAAAGCAGAAAATTGCTAGAATTCCATCCTGTCACATGGAGGGAGAAATACACAAGCAGTTCTGTGGGACCAGTGAAAGGACAGGAACTTTGGGTAACAAAGACGCTCGTTTTAAAACAATAACAAAAAAAGAATTGTACTAAACTCCTAGTCTGAGCCCACTTAAAATCTCTCTGCCTCTGGTTTCCGCTAAAGCTCATATAAATTCAGGAATGCAAGACAGCAGGGGAAAGTATTAGAAACATAAACATTCTCCTTACCACCACATAATCCCAGGTACCTAGATTTTTCAAAAGAAAACTGACTAATAAAACTGGCCATGAACATATTGCCCCTCTCAAAATCAAAAACAACAGAAATTATTTTAAGGAATGAATAACTTCATATTTGTTTCATAATATGCTTCACAGTATGTTCACTGTATGAAAATCACAAATAAATGAACACTGTGCCTATTAAGATGTCACCATTAACCATACATATGAACTCAGGCAACTTTGTGAAATATTTGCCCATATTGGAAAACAACATGAGTGCTTGTCTACCACTGGCCACAATTAAACCATTGTCAGCAGGAGAGTTGGCGTTGAGGACACATAAAGCCTTAATTAGTTGTGGGAAAATATGCTTATTTTTCTCCAAAAATCTTGAATTGGAACAAGAAGAGTAAATAAACTGGATACCACCAATCGCTTCCTTTCCATAAAAAGAGATGGAATATCTGAACCCTTAGCAAGAACAGTAATAGTAGGGGTTTGTCATCAGAGTCTTTGTATCTAAAATACCAATTTTCTCTACAAAAATAGCTTCCTGATTATTTATCTTTCTGGTTGGGAGTCTGGTTGGAAATACTGCTTTCTCTTTAGCTCTTTAAAAATAATGGTTGGGATTAATTTATCCAGTGTATTCACTCAGTAAACATTTACTGGGCAGCTGTATGGTCCTGGGGAATGCTTTAAATAAAACCATTTCTGCCATGAATGAGTGCTTGGGTTAATTTTTGGCAGATTGATTTTTGCTTTTATTTATTTTTTCCTAATTGTTAATGAAGTTCAATTGCTTGGTCCATATCTTTTGCCCATTTATTAAGTACAATGCTTGTGATTCTCTTGTTTATTGGCAGAAATTTACTGCCTGTTCTGGATCCTAATTACTATTCTGTATACTCATCACTTATTTCTTATGGTGGTGGTTTAGTCACTAAGTTAGGTCCAACTGTTTGTGACCCCATGGACTGTAGCCTGCCAGGCTCCTCTGTCCACGGGATTTCCTAGGCAAGAATACTGGAGTGGTTGCCATTTCCTTCTCCTGTTATGGTCATCATTTGTTTCTTATATGCAATGCAAATCCATCCATAACTTAGTTTTTTGCCACACATTAATGTAAATCAATCAATTTCCTTTGAATTATTTTAGTTTTTGTTGTTATTCTATGTACTACGAATTCCTTCCTTATCCTAAGGCCATAGACATATACACAAGAGAAAATATGGGTTTGCTGTTCACATCTGGGTCTAGAATTTCACCAGTAATTTAATTTTGTATATGGTGTCAAGTAAGGAGCTGAGATTTTTTTTTCTTATGGAAGCCATTGTCCCAGTGACATTAATTGAAAATGAGTTTGCCAAATAGTAAAAAAGAAAAGAGGATTGAAACCATTGGATTCTCATCTTCAATCTGGAGAGGTCTGACTCCTATTATATTCATATAACTCTAGCCTGACTTCTTAGAGTGCTAAACCCTATAGGAGAAAATTACCTCTTAATCACATTATGTTTATTGTACCTACCCAGGTATACAACAGATAGTATAGTATTTTAAAGTAATCAAATAAATAACAAAACCTTTTATAAATAAATTACCATCACCTCTTAGGCACACCCACCAATACTTGGGAAATACCAAGTGAAACGTGTGCCTCTGTACTTCCTGTTGTTTTTCTTTGAAATCTTTTTTCTGTCCGCCATACCAGTTGGCCAACTGGCCTGTAAACACTCTGCTTTCTTCAAGCAAAACACCAAGTATCCCTCTTTTGCACTCATGTAGCACCTGCAAGAACTTGTAAGTAAAACCTGGGACACTGTCTTACAAGTCACAGGCCCAGGGGACTCCTTTAGGTCTCTCTGCTGGAAATCAAAATTCAGCATTTAAAATGTCAAAGAACTACAAATTGGGTCATTTGTAGTGATGTGGATGAAACTAGAGTCTGTCAAACACAGTAAAGTAAGTTAGAAAGAGAAAAACGAATATCATATCTTAACACATATGTGGAATCTAGAAGAATGAAACTGATGAACCTGTTTGCAGGGCAGGGATAGAGAGAGACGCAGATGTAGAGAACAGGCTTGTGGACCCAGCAGGGGAAGGAGAGGGTGGCATGAATTGAGAAGGTAGCACTGACACATATACACTACCATGTGTAAAACAGGCAGCTAGTTGGAAGCTCAACTAGACAGAAAGCTCAGCCCAGTGCTCTCTGATGAACGAGAGGGGTGGGATGTGGGGGCTGGGCGGGAGGTTCAAGAAGCAAGGGATGTATGTACACATATCGCTGATTCACATTGTGGTACAGCAGAAACTAACACAACATTGTAAAGCAATTATAGTCCAATATAAAAAATAAATTAAAAAATAGTATCACTCTGAAAGAAAAACCAAACAAACTACAATTTCTTTCCAGCCTCTGTGGACCAATGGACACAAGGACTTACTGGTTTAGGGACCGTATATGAGCTCCAAAGCGGCATCCTGAGAGTTTTGTCAAATCCACTGACATATTCCCTGTGATAAAGGAGACAGGGCTCCTTGTTCTTCTGTATAAGCCTGGGCCTCCCAAATGGCAAATTTAGTTTCTCTGTTGCTGTTACTAAAATGAAAATAACATAAAATAAAAATGTGAAATTAGCAAATGTTTCTATTGCACAGCCTGGCTCTGAGCTCTTGGCTCAGATGGTGAAGAATCTGCCTGCAATGCAGGAAACCCAGGTTCAATATCGAAGATACCCAGGAGAAGGGAATGGCAACCCAATGCAGTAAATAATTGTTGCCTGGAGAATTCCACGGACAGAGGAGCCTGTCTATGGGGTCTATGCATACAAACCACCTATCTCTGATGGATTACTATTTTCCAGGTACTCTGGACATGACTAAGTGACTTCACTCTCACTTTTCACTTTCATGCATTGGAGAAGGAAATGGCAACCCACTCCAGTATTCTTGCCTGGAGAATCCCAGGGATGGGGGAGCCTGGTGGGCTTCCGTCTATGGGGTCGCACAGAATCAGACACAACTGAAGTGACTTAGCAGCAGCAGCTGGTAACTCTTTTACTTATTTAACCTCTTTGCATCTAACAACAACCCAATGAGGTAGGTGTTATTATTCCATTCTACAAATTATGAAACTAAGGCTTAGATAAATTACTTAGCTAAACAGCTTACAGTTCACAAGACATATTTGAAGAGATAAAGCCTTAAAAGCACATACTTATAACAAAGATTAATTACTGTACTTATTGTCCTAGGAAAGAAATTGGAATTTTATTAAAAGTATGTCCTAATGTATTTATTCTTTTTTGTTTGCCATTATAATCTAGATTTCATCAAGCACTGATGGCTAAAAATCCTGCAAAGTATTTATGCCATGGAATAACAGTAGATTATAAGAAGATCATCAAAATAGCCAACATATTTACTGAACTTTTACTGTGTGAAAAGCACTGTTCTAAGTACAAACATATGTTAACTCATTTAATCTTCGTAACAGGTCTAAAAATAGCTATTTCCATTTTACAAATGACAAAAACAGACCTAGAGTTTGGTACAAGAATACTTAAAAGATAACATGTTGATAATAGTTAATAATACAGTATTTCGCATTTGAAACTGACTGAAAGCAAACTTTTTAAACCCTCATTACACGAAAAACAGTTATAACTGTGTATGGGGACAGATGTTAAATAGACTTATTGTGATGGTCATTTCACAATAAATACAAATATAAAATCATCATATTGTATACCTGAAACTACTATAATGTTATATATCAATTATATCACAATTAAAAAAATTTTTAAGTAAAAAATAAAAGGGATAACAGTTAATAATTACATTACTTCAGACCAGACACTTCTAAATTCTTTCTACTCATCCGCTCTTTTAATCTTACAGTTACATGAGATGAGTACTATTTTTATAGATGAGAAGTCTGAGATACAGAGAGGTTAAGTAATCTGGCCCAGGTTACACAGCTGGCAAGCCGTAGACACAGGACTTAAACCCAGGCAATTTGTCTTTTCACATCTAAAAAAGTGAATAGAGGACTGTAGGTGATGCACAGCCATTTCAAGGAGTCTGTCCCATCCTTGGAACCAGTGTAACTACTGCATGCTTGTGATGCTGTGATTAGATTTGTGGCATTTTTCCCTCCTGTGTACTGACAATAAAATCTTCATGGTCAAAAGAGACTGTAAGCTTATTTCAGAGAAGCCCAAAAAGACAACATGGTGTTTTGTTAGGGCTAAACAACAAAGATTTAATATAGTTTCCACTGACTTACTTTCATCTTGGGTGAGATCTAGCATTTGATTCACACGTTCAAGGTCAGAATTCTGCAAGATAATGTGGGAGATGGGGAGGAAGTGAATCAAAGTAACAATGTATGTTTTACAAGGTATCAAGACTATTTCTGTAGTAATCCCATAAATGTTTTACTACTGAACAAAAAAGTCAAACCCCACTCCAGTATTCTTGCCTGGAAAATCCCATGGACGGAGGAGCCTGGTGGGCTGCAGTCCATGGGGTCGCTAAGAGTTGGACACAACTGAGCGCCTTCACTTTCACTTTTCACTTTCATGCATGGGAGAAGGAAATGGCAACCCACTCCAGTGTTCTTGCCTGGAGAATCCCAGGGACGGAGGAGCCTGGTGGGCTGCCGTCTGTGGGGTCGCACAGAGTCGGACATGACTGAAGCGACTTAGCAGCAGCAGCAGCAGCAGCAACTTGAGTTTAAATTCCAGTTCTTTCACTAACTTAAAGATATGGAGATATTACCACTTGCAAGAATATATTTTTTTGTGTGGGAAGTTGCAAAGAAAAAATTGATAAGGCTGATCATTTTGACTATGACTGGAATCAACTACTAAGCTGGGATGACAACATCCCAGGGCTTCTTAGGTTTTAATATATGTGCATGCAACTCCCTTGAGGGTCTTCCTTCAATGCAAATTTTGGTTCTGTGTATGCCTGAGCTCAGTAGGGCCTGAGATTCTGAATCTCCAATCAGCTTGCAAGTGAAGCAGATGTTGATCCTGGGACCACACTTTGAGCAGGAAGGGACCTTCCTTACAGGGAACTTGTGTTTTACAGTCAGATAGACTGAGCTTCTGTGACATTGGACAATTCACCTAACTTTTCAGAGTCCTCTTTATTTCTAAAGAGGGGAATAAAACACCTGCTTCATAGCATTTATTATCATTACTTTAAATAGTAGTTCTACTGAGGTTATCTGGAGCAGTAGGAAACCCACACCCTTACTCTGATCTTCAGTGTAGATTAGATTTTTTGCAGGAAGCTTAGCTTTTTGTCCCTTTAAATCGTTTTTGCTTGGTAATTTATTTATGCCTTTATTTCTGTGATATAATGTTATTTTGAGGATTAGAGAATGGAAAGTCTTCCCTGTCCCCTGAATGTAAGAAACAATTCTTCCCTGAGGCAGCAACTGATTACTTAGCTTTACAACCACCCTTGGAACTTGGCATCAAGTGTACCTTGACATTCGTTCGAGCTTGATAGACTCCTGGTAACTGCACTCCAGTTCCATTCTGAAATCCCAGCCCCACCCATGTGCTCCAATTCCTACAGAGGTGTAGGGGCTTTCTCCTTGTATTTTGAGTTCCTGTTCTGATTGCTAGCCTTTGGGAGACCCCTCTTAGCACTGGAATCTCACCTTGATGGGGGTCTCCAGGAATCTGAAATCCTACTCCTGAACTAACTTTGGCACTTAACCTCTAAAAAGACCTTCCCAGTGCTGACTGTCAACCAGTGTCCAAGCATTGATCAAATACCTCCCACTGAAAACGCTAGACTTCCTGCTGATCAGACGCCATACCACCTATTCTAGTGGGTGTGTCTGATGCTAGATCTCAGTCCTTGGCCCCTCTAGATATTATTGTTCTCAAATAACCAAGTTTGACCATATGATTCTTAAGCTGTAGGAGAGAGAGTTTATGAGGGAAATCAAAGAGAGCCCCAGGATTCCACTGTTTCGAATGATCAGGGATAGATAGCCCACCATGGAGTAACAATTGCCAAATAGTGCTTTCCAGTTTACAAAACATACTCAAAAACTTAATCTTGCAATGTAGTTCTTATTTCCAGATAAAGTTCAGAGAAACCACATACTCATTTAGTAAATATCTGAGCTAAATTAGAAACCTGGTTGTTAGCTACCCTGGTTATAGATGAGCTTGCCCTTTACACTCTTATGGATCCATAAAGTTATTACTTACAGTTTGTAGTCTGGAGCATGAACATCCTAGAGTATCTGTGGGCAATGGAACAGTAAAGCCACAAACAGAAAACTTTGACAATTCCTCTGCATGGGATGGTTCATAAAAAGGGACCTTCAGAAGATGGTTTAAACTACCATGGGTACCGTTGTTTGGTGCTGGTTGAATGTGTAGCAGATCTGTTTAAAAAGTAAATTCAAAGGAGTTTTAAATTAGAAGGCAGCAACATCTATGCAGAAGATGATAGAAAGCAAACACCTGCTATTTATTTCTTTAATAAATTCTGCTGTATATGCCGTTTGGTTTACCAGCTTTCCCTTTCCTTCTCAATTTACCTACCTCGTCTTTCTAGAAAATAGAAGCAGTTGCTCTAAATGAGCCACAGGAATATTCATGAACTGTTTCTGTTCCTCCAGAGAAAAGTATCTTTGCTTAAATGGTCACTTTATGCCTTAAGCATATCATGGTTTTCTAGCATAAAAAGCTCTGAGAAGGCAATGGCACCCCACTCCAGTACTCTTGCCTGGAGAATCCCAGGGACGGGGGAGCCTGGTGGGCTGCCGTCTATGGGGTCTCGCAGAGTCGGACACGACTGAAGCAACTTAGCAGCAGCAGCAGCAGCAGCAGCATAAAAAGCTATACTTTCAGTAAGAACAATTTTGTGTGCTTAGTCGCTCAGTTGGGTCCAACTCTTTGCGACCCCATGGACCGCAGCCCATCAGGCTCCTCTGTCCATGAGATTCTCCAGGCAAGAATATTGGAGTGAGTTGCCATTTCCTTCTCCAGGGGGTGTTCCTGACCCAGGGATTGAACCCAGATTGAATCTTCATTGCAGGCGGATTCCTTAACTTCTGAGCCACCCTTTCAGTAAAAACAAGTTTAAAGAAGTTAAATAATTTATAATATTACTTATAGTATATTTACTTAGTTATAGGAAAGTTCTCTAAGTACAGATACTTTTAAAGTAATAAACTGGTGAACTGTGCTTAAAATAATTTTCCCTATAAAAACAGAACATACAAATCTTGCAAAGGTATGTTGATACCCTTGTACGTGGCTCCTGCTGAGGCCCCCAAAGAGATCTCTCCTAGAACTGCCATCCTCTCTTTTTCCTTTTAAACCCTCCCTAAAAAGGGCCAGCAGCCCTGACCACAAACTCAGCCTTGGGAACCAAGACTTTAAGTTGTTAAGGCTACAACACATTCTTTTTAAATGGATAGTCTTTGGTATCTAAGTCACATTCAATTACCACAAGCCAGTGGCAAGATTAATAAGAGTGACAATTGGGAGCAAATTTGTTAACGAATTCCTAAAGTGAAAGGTGAAATTGCAGCTTGTTCATTGTCTTGCTAAGTGGTTCGTGGTCTGAGGTAAGCATACCAGCAGGAAGGTGGGTTAGATTCCCCAAACTCTAGTTCTTTAAGGTTTTTAACATTGAGTGTAATAAGTGCTGATCCACCAGGACTTTTTTTTACCTCCTTTTATTCCAGAAGCTTTCTGTCTGTAATCACAAGAAAATACTTCTGTTTTTAGGTGTGCTATTCCTGTTTTGAGAAATTGGAAGTGTAATTTTATTTATCTAATCTCTATCAAATTTTCATATAGTAACTAACAGAAAAGTTGGTCTCCAAGGGCTGTTGTTGTTTAGCCACTCAATCGTGTCTGACTCTTGTGACCTCATGGACTGTAGCCCGCCAGGCTCCTCTGTCCATGGGATTCTCCAGGCAAGAATACCGGAGCGGGTTGCCATTTCCTTCTCCACTCCCAAGGTCTAGTGTTTATCATTACTTAAAAAAACCTCACACTTATAGCTGAATAATTCTGATTAATAAATATTTCTCCCTCGTCTTTTTCTACTTTCTGTCTTCTTAAGGCAGAGCATCTACTTCTAGGACATCACCTAGAAGTGATATCAGCATATCACCAACTTCAAAATTCATATTTTTGAAACTCAATTCATATTTGATTATTGAATTTATATAGATATACTTACCACATAATAGGTTATAGACTTCAATGTTGTCAAATGGTTCAACTTCAGTCTTCTGTTTAAAACTGGGTCCATGTGCCAAAAAGATAGCCTAGGCATTAAAAGTCCAGTTATTAAATGCCATGTAAACTCAAAAACAGACAAGAGATATGATTTAACAACTCTTCTATTCATATCTTATTGCTCTGTAAGGAATGCTTTCCATACTTTTTTTTTGCTGTATGTTTTTTTATTATTGAAGTATAGTTGCTGTACAATATTATATAAGTTACAGGTGTACAATGGAGTGATCACAATTTTTCAATATTCTATTTATAGTTGTAATAAATATTGGCTGCTTTCCAGATTTGAAAATGATTTTTGCATCATTTCTACCTATGATATTGTACTAAGTGCAATCAAGTATAATCTATACTGTGTTTATTTCTAAATCCACCTACTTCCATAGCATCTCCTATGTCAACAAACCAGGATAATACAAGTAATAGTGGACAATTAATGCCAGCACAGTTCTACAATATCTGGATGATAGAAATTAGAAATTTATCACACAAATCATATATTCTTTTATACTCCTTTCATATCATCATTCATATATATTACTACTACATGACAAAAAATGTTGAAATTTCTAAGCATTGAATTTTTGTACAACTTATATTTGCTCACTGATTTCTCAAATTCATCTCTCATTTACTTTTAGGATAAAGAGACCTAAATATTTTTATTTATGTTTAGCTGATTTTGTGTGTTAGTCACTCAGTCATGTCCAACTCTTTGTGACCCCGTGGATTGTAGTCTGCCAGGCTCCTCTGTCCATGGGATTCTCCAGGCAAGAATATGGAAATGGGTTGCCATTTCCTGCTCTAATTAAAGGTAACTTAATTACATTATGTCTAACAGATCTAATTGTTTTAGAATATAAATAACTAGAAGAACAGAATCAAACATGGGTAAGCAATTATTTTCAGGTGACAAGAATACAAATATACACATATATATTTTCCCAAGATAATCAGCAAAGCATATTGCTTTGTTATGCCAATTGTCTATATCCACCTGTTAGAATGAAAACTTCACGAGGGCAGAGGTCTTTAGCTGTGTTGTTCACAAATGTATTCAAGAGTCCTAAACATTGTCTGCCACAAAGTAGGTGTTCAATAAATATTTGTTTTAAAAAAGGCAATAAGTTGTTACCTCCATGCTCTTAAACTCATTGTCATAACCATGGTTGCCTCCTCCACAGTATGAATATGCTCTATTCCTATAAAAAAAAAATATTATTACACTGTGATCAGTCTATTTTGATATGAGACCTTATTGCAAACTGAGCTTTCTAGGTTTTGATGTGGTTTCTGCTTTTATATAAGTAAAATTTTCTGTCAACAATAGCGTAAACATATTTACTTTCATGCTCAAATTCACAGCCACAGAGGAACAAAGAGAATGGTAGGAAAGAAGGAAGGAGAATTCCAGCATCTATAAATAGAATTTAAAAATGTTTGACTCTTAAACATTAAGAGAAAGATAAACAAAGTCACATATTTTTATAAAATTTGTCTTCAGGCTTACTTGAGTGTTTACACAGCCATGTCTGTGTGATTAAGATTAATTTCATTAATATATTTCTTTAAGCATTTCAGCACTTTAAAAATGTATCTTTGGAATTGGGGGGAAATATCAATTTTATGGCTGGTATGTCTAGGGAAATAATATGAAAATATGGATAGAGAAAACTCAGGGTAAGTTCATTATAACATTTGAGCAGGAAAAGCCAGTATATTCTTTAAATTCAGAGTTTATATTTAACTTTTGGGATTTTCTTCCATAGGAGGTTGTTCTATTACTTGAAAGACTTTTAAAAGTCAATTCATTTGTATTTTGCTTACATTTTCACATTTTAATCTTTGAATTGAGCAATATTAGCAATTTTATTGGAGAAGGCAATGGCACCCCACTCTAGTACTCTTGCCTGGAAAATCCCATGGATGGAGGAGCCTGGTAGGCTGCAGACCATAGGGTCGGGAAGAGTCGGACACGACTGAGCAACTTCACTTTCACTTTTCCCTTTCATGCATTGGAGAAGGAAATGGCAACCCACTCCAGTGTTCTTGCCTGGAGAATCCCAGGGACGGGGGAGCCTGGTGGGCCGCCGTCTACGGGGTCGCACAGAGTCGGACACCACTGAAGTGACTTAGCAGCAGCAATTTCATACTTGAAAATAAAATAGTGATAAATGAACCTAAATTATTTAAAGCAGTAAAGAATGAGATGAATGACATCACCAATTTAACGGACATGAACTTGGGTAAACTCTGGGAGATAGCGAGGGACAGGGAAGCCTGGTGAGCTGCAGTCCATGGGGTTGCAAAGAGACACAACTTAGCGACTGAACAACAACAATTTTATACTGGTTCAAATTAAGTGTGCATGTTGAATTGCTTTAGTCATGCCTGACTCTGCGACCCTATGGACTGTAGCCTGACAGGCTCCTCTCTCCATGAGCTTCTCCAGGCAAGAATACTGGAGTGGGTTGCCGTGCCCTCCTCCAGGGGATCTTCCTGACCCAGGGATTGAACCCTGGTCTCATTATGTCTCCTGCACTGGCAGGTGGGTTCTTTACTACCAGCGCCACCTGCAAAGCCCTCAAAGTAGGCCCCCAAGGGAAAATGTCAACTGTATCCAAACTTGGGCTTTAAAAGACTTCTCCCCACGCAAAGAGTCGGACAGGACTGAGCGACTGAACTGAACTGAACTGAACCCCATGGGCAAACACACACACACACATTCACTCACATACACAGTGTTTTGGTTATTTACATTGTAGCCTTAAGAACAGGCTTTAATTTAGTGTCTTAAAAATACTCAACTTTTTAAAAATTCATAACTGATTCTCACTCATTTTACATAAAAAATAAAAATAAATCACAAAATAAAAATAAATCTTAATTCTAATTCTATTAAAATTATGTCATCTTAATTCTAATAATTAATTAGAAATAAAAATTAAAATTAATGTCATCTAATTCTAATAAAATTGTTGGTAGAAGGTAAAACTTGTTTTAAAAAATATTTTTATCCTTATTGAATAAATATTTGGTTTTCCTAAGATTATTGGAACTATTTGATTGAGGTGAATTCAGTTTTAAATTCTGTGTGGCAAGTTAGAGTATTCATGAATGAAAGAAAGAAAAGGTCTTTTGAACCAAGTCATTGATAAAATTTTCTAAAATTGATCCTTTATTTATTTTTCTGTTTTCAGAAAAAAAAAATCTAGTTTTTGTTTGTTTGTTTTTATAGTTCCAACTCCTAATCCAACTCCATTAGTAAAACATTAGTATTACAAAACTGCATTTGGAAGCAAAAGACAAAAATAGTGTTTGAAAAACTCTATTTTCTATGGTTTTCCAAATGAAAACTTTAGAAATTTGTTCTCCTAATTACTCATGTTCAAGTGTTCCAAACACTAATTTGGCTCTGGAAATTACATATGGAAAAATGGAAGCTGGCACTTGGGTGATTTTATCTTTCAAAATTTAGCTCAAATTCCAAGTACTATCTAAAATCTCTTGGAGCAAATTCTCTTTTCTCTTCTCTGTGTTTAATTAACAAAGTCAAAATCAAGGCCCCATTTCTCTGCCACAGCTGGATAACAACAAAGATGGACACTGAGCAAGACCTCTCCTGATACTCAATTAGTTACCAAGTCCTATCTTCCTCTGCCATATCTGTCACTTTCCCTTCACTTTTCTTTTCTGTTCTCACTGTTCTGTGCTATGATGGATCTGACCTGAACTGGTTATCCTGACTCTGAACTTCAGAATCTTCCATATAACACACACATACACACACACACCCAAATGTATTTAACACTATATACCCCTGCTGGAAATGGAAACACATGTTTTAATGAGTACAAATGTGAGACAGAATAAAGTGAGCCAGTAACTTCCTGGAAAATCTAAGTCATAAGTTCACCATACATATTTGCCCAGTAGTGTGCTAAGTGACTAGTTTTACCATCCCCCATGGCTCCATAGCTTCCCTTGGGGCTGTCATCATGCTGAAGAATGGGTTATGACCTGTGGTGGCTCAGGTAGTAAAGCATTTGCCTGCAATGCAAGAGACTTTGGTAGGGTCTCTGGGTCAGGAAGATCCTTTGGAGAAGGGAATGGCTACCCACTCCAGTTTTCTTGCCTGGAGAATTCCATGGACAGAGGAGCCTGGTGGGCTACAGTCCATGGGGTCACAAAGAGTCAGACACGACAGAGCTACTAACACTTTCACTTTTCTAACTGGCCTCCATGCTACTCACTTGACCATCCTCCTCCATAGGGCAGCTGGAGTGAGCTCTCTGAAATGCAAATCCCAATCTATTCACCTTGAGCCACCTTCTATCTCCGAGTGGTCTCCTACTTTCTTCACAAAGTCACATTCCTTAGTCATGACAAATAAGGCCCTTTGTGCAGAGGTCAGCTTTACTCACTAGGCGCTCTAGCAATATGGATCTACTTTCAACTGATGGAGTCTGATCCTTCTGCCTGGAAACCTGACACTATCTTTCTACCTTCCTTTGCCCCAGAACTCCTACTGGCTTAAAAAAAAAAAAAAAGTACTCCACTCCTCTGAGCTGAGCAATCAGAGAAAGAAGCACCTCTGAGAAGTCACAAGCTGCCAGTGCTCAAGGCTTGGCAAGCAGATGAGTGCCTTCCAGCAAGGAAACTGGGTCCTTCTCCTCCTATAAACACAGCCTGTCAAGGCTTGTTGAGCTGAGCAAGGGTTTGATTTCCCCTCTCACTCATCTTCTGGGCTGAGTGTCTCTGTACAATGCTCAGATTGACAACTGCCTGGGCAAACCTGCTTGTGTCACAGCATGTAGCCTAACCCATCTTGAGTCTTCAAAACCCAGAGCAGAAGTCAGGCCCTCCAGAAAGTGTTCTCTGACATTCTCTGGCATTTGTACCCGCAGTGTGAAATCACTCTTTTTGTTTCCTTGTGCCTTGTCCTTGATCCCATTGCAACAGTTGCTACACCTGATTATAACTGTTGCCATCCTCTCTGCCTGGGTGACTATCCTTAGTGGGGACTGTGTCTATCTCCACTGTGAGAAAGGTGCCTGGACTTACTGATGATTTGTCAGTTTCCATTCATAAAATAAAAAGCTATTATTCATATTATCTAAAAGGGAACTTTAACATTACTTCAACTAGTTTCAAATAACTGCTAAGTCGCTTCAGTTGTGTCCGACTCTGTGAGACCCCATAGACGGCAGCCCACCAGGCCCCGCCGTTCCTGGGATTCTCCAGGCAAGAACACTGGAGTGGGTTGCCATTTCCTCCTCCAATGCATGAAAGTGAAACGTGAAAGTGAAGTCGCTCAGTCGTGTCCGACTCCTAGCGACCCCATGGACTGCAGCCTACCAGGCTCCTCCGTCCATGGGACTTTCCAGGCAAGAGTACTGGAGTGGGGTGCCATTGCCTTCTCCTTCAAATAACTGGGTTCCTCCAAAGTAGTAAAATCTAAAACATTTTTAAAAGGGCAAAACAAGGAGGAGAAGGAGGAACATAGCTTATATTAAATGATGAAATTTGCTATAATTTTCAAAAATGGAATCTAATCTCATCAAATATTGAACATTATAACTAAAGATGACGTATTTTAACTTAGAAAACAGGTAGCCTGAGCTTCATGTGTTAAGAGCTGGAGATAGAATAACCCCAAGATCTAATCAGGTGAGACTTTCCTGTTGCTCTGGTCAGGGCTGTGGTCAACAATTCCTCTGACGTAAGTTAGTTTACTTTGTGTTCACATAGCAAGAGAATAGCAAAACCAGGTTCATGATGTGTTGCAGCTGAGAAAATGAAGCCTTGGCATATTAATATGTCCAAGTTCTCACAACTTGAACTCTGGGGCTGCTGCTCTGTTTATATCTCATTGCTTGCTAGTAAATGTACAAAGCTCACAATTTGCGACTGAGTAATAAAGACTGAAAGCCAGAGGTATTACCGTGGCTGGACTCTCCTTCCAGAGCCCATAGTCCATGCTGTCAAACCCATGGGCACTTTCTCATGTTGGACTATTGGTCTCCTAATTCATATCCTTATACCATTTGATCTCATATCCTTAACAGTAAATATTTGGAGAACTCACATTTATATATTACAAACCCACACTACTAAAAACTTATAATATAACAGAAGTAAAGCTTAATCATGTTCATATATTTTAATCTTTTTTTTTTTTTTTTAGAGAGAATGCTGTCCTAAGCCACAGGACAGCTCACTGAGCCGAAGGTGCTCAAACTTCAAGAAGAAAGGCTAGTGCCATCTAGTGGCTTTATGTTAAACTGCACTCTCTCTGGCCGAGTGGTGCTCTGCTTGGCTTTCCTGTTACCTCAGAGGATAGACTCTAGTACATCTTCAGTTCCTCATTCTGTACACATTTATATTAGAGCCCAACTTCTTCTCTTCCTTCATCTCCTCTTCCTTTATTAAACATATCTTTCAGCTACGGTATTTTCCTTTATTTTCCTCTGTATTATGTAACATACAAATAAGATAGGCCAGAAAACATAATATGAACCTGATTCCACGTATATTCACTTATACATATGGGAAAAATGCTGTAATAAAATACAAAAAGTAGGGAATGTGAGATAGGGAATGTAAACTACCAGATAGGGTGTATTTATTTGTGTACTGGCTTATTATCAGACTTCTCCACTTGACGAGGAGGGATGGAATGATTTCTGTATCCCAAAAGCCTAGAACAAGGTTTGGTACACACAGAGAAAGCACAAATAAAATTTTGCCGAATCAATTAATTAGTTTGTTATTTGGGGATGCAATTATGGTTTATATTTTCTTAAAACAGACATATTTTGCAGATGTTCAATGATCAATGTGAATCACAATTGTAACTAGAAAAAAAAAAGTTGTAACTAATTGGTTAGCTTGGCCTTACAGACATAAGCATGCTCTTTCAGAGAAACCACAAAGATGACAAAGATCTTAGAGAGCCATCTAATCATTTACTCATTACCAGCCTGTGAGACAACTAATATCATTTTTATATCCTGTCTGCCACCTAACAGAGACCACAGTGGAGACTGAGAACATGCTGGTACCAATAATCTCTGGAACAATTGATAAATAGTCAGCCTTCTTCCTCATTCTTATCTACATTGTGAAGATTAGGATGCTAAGGCTGGCAACCTAGTAACAGTCATTTCATACACAGAAGTGCTAGATAGCATATAAAAGATCAAGAAATTATCATGCCCAGGAAGATTCATGTGATTATAATAACAGGATAAGGTCAAGGAAATTTATTATGAAAGATGATTGTTAAAAGTATTATGAGAAAAATTAGACACACAAACCTCACAGCCTGCCACTGTCGATCCACCAAAAGATTGACTTTGTCAATTCTGACATTTTTGGCAAAATGTAGGCGTTTTGGCAAATCAGGACTCAAATAGGGCTTGAAATGCTGATCAGGTTTTCGGCACTGAAAAAGAGGTAAATTATTTCTTCATGACACCTATAAAATGGGAAAACTATGCATAAATGTAATGGATTTCCAAATCCCTTTGCACCTCTGGGATTATTAGGCATTTGCCCTTCCTCATCTCACCAACAGGACTTCTTAAGGGAAAACAATGGGTGGATTTAGAGTCTGTATATTAAAAATTCACTACACCGCCCCTCCATCAGCATGGCTACACTACAGGTAAACCCTCACTAGCAGGGGTAAGAGGACCCCTCATGCTTATTCAAGATCAGGATATTAGGTGTAAGAGAAAAAAGGAGTGATTAACATAAAGGCATTTCTGCTTAAGCAGTCATTCCTACTTCAAATTTGCAGTGTGTCCCAGGTTATAGTAACTATTCTTTCCCTAGTGTTTCTTTATCTTCAATCACTCGCATTTTATTCTGTTTTTACTATAATTGCATATTACCTATATGTAAATAAATCTAGCCCCACCCCAAGCAATGGTAAACTTATAAATCCATATAAATAGATATATATTTGCAAATATACTTTAAACACAGAATTATTAAAACCACTACACACTCTCCAGAAGTGGTGAACTTCACCTTGAAAAATCCCAATTGCTTTGAGCTATCTAGAATTTGCCCTGCTTTTACAACCTGAGATGCAAGAGCCAATTAAAAGCAGTTTCAATTATATTTAAAGAAATGACTGCTCTTAACTGTATAAAAAGATCTATAAAATCCATGATTTGCTATTTCCTGATATTAAATCATACAAAAAATGTGAAAAATGGTGTTGCCCAAAACTCACTAGCCTAGATCCTTTGAATGAAACATCAGCCCATTCAATTTAGAAGTCAGTGAAACTGGTACCAAAACAAATTTCCTATAGTGGTGTCAATTTCAAAACAAAAACAGCTAAAGTAAAAGCAACTGACAGGAATATAAAAAATTGTTGACTGAGGTTTAAGAAATAAATTACAAATGGTTTGGACTAGAAAATATAGAATACAATTTTCTTGAAACCCAGATTAAAGACATTGCATTAATCTAAATATATGTATTAGGAGGCAGTATACTTACACTGAGGTTCCTAACAATTTCTTCAGAATTAACTGTTTGAAAAGAAAAACAAATAAGTCATATTACAATTGAAACTTGACAACTATAAAATTAAATAATTCAGATGAATTGACATAGCTTATTAATGACTATGATCTGATACAATTAAATAAAAAGTATTTTAAGCAAAGAATTATTTTAGTATTTAAGAATGGAGTGGAATATATTTTAACCTAACAATATTAGATATTACCATAGACTTTATCAACAGACTGTATTTAAACATGGGAGTTTCTTATTTACTTCTGTGCGGTCTTCCCAAGAAGTCAGAAGAGGGGGCCTGGTAATACCTGAATTCTCAGAATTAGGGGCCTATATTATTTGCTTTTAGTTTAACCATTATTCTTCTATTTGGGCATCTTCACACTCACAGGTAAAAAAATCCTGAGGTATGTTACGAGTCCTGATGCGGGGGGCGGGTCCTTCAAACATGTAGAAGTTTATACTGGGAAAATAATCAGCCATGTATTCCAGTTTGTCACAATAGGTCTGATCCATTCCTGAATTTAAAAAAAAAATGTCCACTGACTGTATAAGATGGTAACAATTGATTGTCTCTGATCAGGTCAAACAGCAGATATTTTATGTTACATATATCAAACCAAGATTTTGAGAAGCTTTACAGTTTACCCAATTACTTCATTCTAAATGGCAGGCTTTGGAAGTCTTGGTAGTAGAAGAGAAGAATCAGGTTTATAAGAAAGAATGGATAGGAATTATAAACAGATCACCTGTTCAATGTAGATCAGTTAATTTTGAAAAAGAATGTTCTCTATAGAGAGCTAATTTATAAAATTTGATTTGTACATAAGGCAAGATGAAATACTTTCATCCAAAGTATAGCATACATTTTTATAAAACAATAAAATAAGTAGGAGAACAAAGTTTAAAGAATATTTATTTTTCATAAGGGTTTTATTTAAATATATATGAGCAGCATATATTCCTAAAAAGATTTGTAGTTAACTCTTTTTTTTATTTGAAGATTTTTCAGACTCAGTCCATACTTTTCCTTGTATTATTTTTATTTACTTCATTATTTGTATGTTTTATAATTTCTTTTAACAAGATATGTATTAAAACATTTCCCTTAACTTTAGAGCAATTAGAAACTCTTTAATTACTATGTTTCACATCATCTTGATGTCCTAAGATATAAACAGAAGTTCTATAGACATGCTCCTTTTCATCTTCTTGTCCCTCTAGGCCACCCCATCCAGAAAAGATCCACCTCTCCCTTATGTACTTCCTCACACACCATATCGAGGAAACTTCTCGGCATTGAGTTAGCACTTTAAAAATATTTGTTGAATGAATGAGTACTTTAAAAATGAGGTTGCAGAGGGCGTGGCAGCATCTCACCTCCTTACACATTCAAGTTAACTGAAATGGAAAGCTAACCTCAAGTCGAGAAATGTGGAGTGCTAGGACTTTGGAGAAGTCTATTCACGTGATTCAGAAAAAATACGCAGAACATCGTAAAGCTAGCCAACACAGTCAATTGAAGCCAATCTATATGAAAGAATCATTTACTGAAAAAAGAGGCACTTTTTGTGATTGAATAACAGCCCAACTGTATCCCTATAGAGCTCTAACTCCATCTTTACAGAAAATGAAATGTATGGATACAGTTTTCAGAATGACTGTTAGAATAATTGAACTTAAAGTATAAATTTTAGTCTTCTAGTCACAGCCTACCATTTTTAGTGCATTCAAGAGCTTCTAGGTCTAGAAATACAGACTCTAAAATTCCTTATTATATTTGTGTGCTCCCCAAAGTGATAAGATAGAATCAATGATAAAATATGATTTAAAAAAGCATACCATGGTCAGCCAAAAGGATTATATTGACACAATTGACTAAGTTTCTCTGCTTTAGGCCTTCCATTAACAATCCAAAAGTTTTATCTACCAACTGTAAGGCTTGAATTACCTAAAAAGAAAAAAAAAATTGAAGTTAAGATTGTCTTCATGAATTGAGGCTTAATTAATTAAATTATTATCTAACGGAGTAAAAATTAAATACATTTCCTTCTCTGAAATTGTTGGATTTTGTATAGGATATCAGAGCCCAGCACCCATGCTACATGTACAAAAGACCAATTCCTTATATTCCTATAGACAAAAAAAAATTAAGGCATTTTCCATAAGACAGAAGACTAGGCAATAAATATCTGAGAAAAAGTATTCAACATCAACAAACATTGTTCAACTGCAAATATTTTCCTGATTGTGTCCAATGCTGGGTAGTAGAGTTGGTAGACACTTCCATAGGAGCCCAAATGGTTGCACATGTTCTAGAAGACCGTGTGACAATGTGTAGCCAGAGAGTTGGAAAGGGGTGTAAGTTGTAACCTAATAATACTGTTCCTGGGTGTTTATCTGAAGTAAACAGAGTGCAAATGGAGATTTACACGCAAGGCCAGTCATCACATTATTTATTTACAATTTAAATACAAGAAAAAAAAATTATGCCACATCCTTCAGTGGGCATACTCAATAACCACTAAAAAAAAAAAAAAAAAAAAACATAGGAAGACAATCACAATACAATGTTACATAGAAAATGTTAAAATCAAACTATATACACACTCATACATATTGCATAATGCAATTTTGTTTTAAAACATGTTTAGTGTTTCATAGTAAAAGCACACGAAGAGGAAACCAAGATAAAATATCAGATCAGAACAGATCAGTCGCTCAATCGTGTCTGACTCTTCGCGACCCCGTGAATCGCAGCACGCCAGGCTTCCCTGTCCATCACCAACTCCCAGAGTTCACTCAGACTCACGTCCATCAAGTCAGTGATGCCATCCAGCCATCTCATCCTCTGTCGTCCCCTTCTGCTCCTGCCCCCAATACCTCCCAGCATCAGAGTCTTTTCCAATGAGTCAACTCTTCACATGAGGTGGCCAAAGTACTGGAGTTTCAGCTTTAGCATCATTCCTTCTAAAGAAATCCCAGGGCTGATCTCCTTCAGAATGGACTGGTTGGATCTCCTTGCAGTCCAAGGGACTCAAGAGAGTCTTCTCAAACACCACAGTTCAAAAGCATCAATTTTTTGGTGCTCAGCCTTCTTCACAGTCCAACTCTCACATCCATACATGACCATAGGAAAAACCATAGCCTTGACTTGACGAACCTTTGTTGGCAAAGTAATGTCTCTGCTTTTGAATATGCTATCTAGGTTGGTCATCACTTTCCTTCCAAGGAGTAAGTGTCTTTTAATTTCATGGCTGCAGTCACCATCTGCACTGATTTGGGAGCCCAGAAAAATAAAGTCTGACACTGTTTCCACTATTTCCCCATCTATTTCCCATGAAGTGGTGGGACCAGATGCCATGATCTTCGTTTTCTGAATGTTGAGCTTTAAGCCAACTTTTTCACTCTCCACTTTCACTTTCATCAAGAGGCTTTTGAGTTCCTCTTCACTTTCTGCCATAAGGGTGGTGTCATCTGCATATCTGAGGTTATTGATATTTCTCCCGGCAATCTTGATTCCAGCTTGTGTTTCTTCCAGTCCAGCGTTTCTCATGATGTACTCTGCATAGAAGTTAAATAAGCAGGGTGACAATATACAGCCTTGACGTACTCCTTTTCCTATTTGGAACCAGTCTGTTGTTCCATGTCCAGTTCTAACTGTTGCTTCCTGACCTGCATACAGATTTCTTAAGAGGCAGATCAGGTGGTCTGGTATTCCCATCTCTTTCAGAATTTTCCACAGTTTATTGTGATCCACACAGTCAAAGGCTTTGGCATAGTCAATACAGCAGAAATAGATGTTTTTCTGGAACTCTCTTGCTTTTTCCATGATCCAGCAGATGTTGGCAATTTGATCTCTGGTTCCTCTGCCTTTTCTAAAACCAGCTTGAACATCAGGAAGTTCACGGTTCACATATTGCTGAAGCCTGGCTTGGAGAATTTGGAGCATTCCTTTACTAGCGTGTGAGATGAGTGCAATTGTGCAGTAGTTTGAGCATTCTTTGGCATTTCCTTTCTTAGGGATTGGAATGAAAACTGACCTTTTCCAGTCCTGTGGCCACTGCTGAGTTTTCCAAATGTGCTGGCATATTGAGTGCAGCACTTTCACAGCATCATCTTTCAGGATTTGAAAGAGCTCAACTGGAATTCCATCACCTCCACTAGCTTTTTCGTAGTGATGCTTTCTAAGGCCCACTTGACTTCACATTCCAGGATGTCTGGCTCTAGGTCAGTGATCACACCATCGTGATTATCTGGGTCATGAAGATCTTTTTTGTACAGTTCTTCTGTGTATTCTTGCCACTCTTCTTAATAACTTTTGCTTCTGTTAGGTCCATACCATTTCTGTCCTTTATCGAGCCCATCTTTGCATGAAACGTTCCTTTGGTATCTCTGATTTTCTTGAAGAGATCTCTAGTCTTTCCCATTCTGTGGTTTTCCTCTATTTCTTTGCATTGATCACTGAAGAAGGCTTTCTTATCTCTTCTTGCTATTCTTTGGAACTCTGCATTCAGATGTTTATATCTTTCCTTTTCTCCTTTGCTTTTTGCTTCTCTTCTTTTCACAGCTATTTGTAAGGCCTCCCCAGACAGCCATTTTGCTTTTTTGCATTTCTTTTCCATGGGGATGGTCTTGATCCCTGTCTCCTGTACAATGTCACGAACCTCATTCCATAGTTCATCAGGCACTCTATCTATCAGATCTAGGCCCTTAAATCTATTTCTCACTTCCACTGTATAATCATAATAACAAGGTACTATTAACAGTGGTTGTCTCTGAATAGTGAATTGGAGTTCATTTTTATTTTGTTTGTATTCTTTCATGATTTTAGATTTTTTCTACACTTTATAAATATAGTATATTGAATTGACTTAAGATTTAAGTGAATAAATTTTTAACTAACATGACTTCATTATTTTTTTCAGTAAATAGAATGTATAATAGCAATGGATTGGGAAACTGACTGCATTTTTTTTTTTTGAGAAAGAATTTTACAAGCCAATTACTATTAGTGCACTATCTAATGAAATTCTCTAAGTAAATATTCATGGATGGTGCTATTGGAATTTCCAGTTATAGAGACCAGGAAACTTGAGGTTTAACTTAAAGATCTAGAACAAGTTAATGTTTCTCCATCTGTTTTGCCTCTTCTTAAATTTCACATGAGGCTTAGTCTTAATCCTTCTGTTCTCCTGCTTCACTCTTTCTTTCTTTAGGACATCTCCTCTTCTATGACTGTCTATATGCTGCTAAGCAGTCTGATCTTCATCTCCTTTGAGCTCTAAATCCACATTTGCAGTTGCCTTCTGGACATCTCCATTTAGACATCACAGGCATCCCAATTACAAAATAATGTCCTCTAAGAAGATCCCCTTCAGTGGCCTTACTGGAATGAACCTGCCTGCTTATGCTAGAAATCTGAAACTCTCCTACCCCATCACCTGTCTCACACAAAGTCATATGAAGTCTATCTCTTAATCTCAAACACATCTTCTTCTATCCACAATGGCTGTCACTATCATGGTCCAAGTCACTACCATCTCTTTCTTGAAATGTTGCAAAGTCTAACTCATCTCTCCCTACTTTCCCTTGCTTCCTTTAACCCATTCCTCTTACACAGTAAAAGTGGTATTTAAATTCACATAAATCTGATCAGGTCCTTCCCTGATTAAAATGCCTCAATATTTTCATTGCATATTTTATGGCCTAGAAGAACTTGCAAGATTTGGTGCCTGCCTCCTGTTATAGGTTTCCCCTTAGCCCTCTCCCCTAGTTCATAGTGCTCCAGACATTAGTGGGAGATGGTTCTCCTTCGGCATCCACATAGCACCTGGCATAGAGCAGTACATGGTAGGAGGTAGCTGCTATTATTATTTTTACCGTCATCATATTGCCTATGTGTCTAGCCACCTATCCATTTGTCTGTCCATCCATTGCTCATTTTATGTTTTCTTCTAATGTGCTCAGCTCCTCCCTTAATCAGGCCATTTGTAAACTTTTTTTCCCTTTTGTTATTCAGAGAACGTTCTAACCAGCCTTAACCCAGACTACGTTAACCCCTCAAGATCTCTCAGGAAATCCTGATCTGTTCCTTTGAAGTACTTGTCCAAATTATACTCAAAATTTATTTGGATACTGAACCAGAGTGCTGTATAGAAGAAAAAGGTATGGTGCCTAATGTCAGCCATAGGGATCAGACAAATGCAGATTAGAGCTGTTGTTTAGTCGTTAAGTCATGTCTGACTCTTTGTGACCCCATGGACTGTAGCCCACCAGGCTTCTCAGTCCATGGAATTTTCCAGGCAAGAATACTGGAATAGGTTGCCATTTCCTACTCCAGGAGATCTTCCTGACTCAGGGATAGAATCCGTGTCTCTTGCATTGTCAGGTGGGTTCTTTACCACTGAGCCACCTTGGAAGCCTCAGATTAGAGTATCTCTCTGGATAACAATTAAAATGGAAAAGAAGAAATGGTGAATATGTTTTAGATAGTTACTAAGCCTCTTGGAGAGCACAAACAGAACCTTGTGCTCATCAGGACCCAGGAGAAAGGAGCAGTGATCCCACAAGAGACTGATCCAGACTTGCCTGTGAGTGTCCAGGAGACTCCAGGAGAGGTGTGGGTCGGAGGTGGCCTGATGCAGGGTTGGGGGCACTGAGTGTAGCAGTGCTGCATGCGACCTTTTGAAAGAGGTCACCATTATCTTCATTACCTCCACCATAGTTTGGCCCCAGGTAAATAAGAGGGAGGGAACACAGCCCCACCCATCAACAGAAAATTTGATTAAAGATTTACTGAGCATGGCCCAGTCAATGCAAAGAAATAGAGGAAAACAACAGAATGGGAAAGACTAGAGATCTCTTCAAGAAAATTAGAGATACCAAGGGAACATTTCATGCAAGGATGGGCTTGATAAAGGACAGAAATGGTATGGACCTAACAGAAGCAGAAGATATTAAGAAGAGATGGCAAGAATACACAGAAGAACTGTATAAAAAAGATCTTCACGACCCAGATAATCACGATGGTGTGATCACTGACCTAGAGCCAGACATCCTGGAATGTGAAGTCAAGTGGGCCTTAGAAAGCATCACTACGAACAAAGCTAGTGGAGGTGATGGAATTCCAGTTGAGCTCTTTCAAATCCTGAAAGATGATGCTGTGAAAGTGCTGCACTCAATATGCCAGCACATTTGGAAAACTCAGCAGTGGCCACAGGACTGGAAAAGGTCAGTTTTCATTCCAATCCCTAAGAAAGGAAATGCCAAAGAATGCTCAAACTACCGCACAATTGCACTCATCTCACACGCTAGTAAGGGAATGCTCCAAATTCTCCAAGCCAGGCTTCAGCAATATGTGAACCGTGAACTTCCTGATGTTCAAGCTGGTTTTAGAAAAGGCAGAGGAACCAGAGATCAAATTGCCAACATCTGCTGGATCATGGAAAAAGCAAGAGAGTTCCAGAAAAACATCTATTTCTGCTGTATTGACTATGCCAAAGCCTTTGACTGTGTGGATCACAATAAACTGTGGAAAATTCTGAAAGAGATGGGAATACCAGACCACCTGATCTGCCTCTTAAGAAATCTGTATGCAGGTCAGGAAGCAACAGTTAGAACTGGACATGGAACAACAGACTGGTTCCAAATAGGAAAAGGAGTACGTCAAGGCTGTATATTGTCACCCTGCTTATTTAACTTCTATGCAGAGTACATCATGAGAAACGCTGGACTGGAAGAAACACAAGCTGGAATCAAGATTGCCGGGAGAAATATCAATAACCTCAGATATGCAGATGACACCACCCTTATGGCAGAAAGTGAAGAGGAACTCAAAAGCCTCTTGATGAAAGTGAAAGTGGAGAGTGAAAAAGTTGGCTTAAAGCTCAACATTCAGAAAACGAAGATCATGGCATCTGGTCCCATCACTTCATGGGAAATAGATGGGGAAACAGTGGAAACAGTGTCAGACTTTATTTTTCTGGGCTCCCAAATCAGTGCAGATGGTGACTGCAGCCATGAAATTAAAAGACGCTTACTCCTTGAAAGGAAAGTGATGACCAACCTAGATAGCATATTCAAAAGCAGAGACATTACTTTGCCAACAAAGGTTCGTCAAGTCAAGGCTATGGTTTTTCCTATGGTCATGTATGGATGTGAGAGTTGGACTGTGAAGAAGGCTGAGCGCTGAAGAATTGATGCTTTTGAACTGTGGTGTTGGAGAAGACTCTCTTGAGTCCCTTGGACTGCAAGGAGATCCAACCAGTCCATTCTGAAGGAGATCAGTCCTGGGATTTCTTTAGAAGGAATGATGCTAAAGCTGAAACTCCAGTACTTTGGCCACCTCATGTGAAGAGTTGACTCATTGGAAAAGACTCTGATGCTGGGAGGTATTGGGGGCAGGAGCAGAAGGGGATGACAGAGGATGAGATAGCTGGATGGCATCACTGACTCGATGGACGTGAATCTGGGTGAACTCCGGGAGTTGGTGATGGACAGGGAGGCCTGGCGTGCTGCGATTCATGGGGTCGCAAAGAGTCAGACACGACTGAGCAACTGAACTGAACTGAGCATGGCCCTGAGCATCAGAACAACAACAAATTTCCCCTTCAATCAGTCTCTGCCATCAGGAAGCTTCCATAAGCCTCTTTCCTTCTCCATCAGAAGGCAGACAGACCGAAAACCACAATCACAGAAAACTAAGCAATCTGATCACATGGACCACAGCTTTGTCTAACTCAATGAAACTAGGAGTCATGCTGTGTAGGGCCACCCAAGACAGATGGGTCATGGAGTGTTCTGACAAAACATGGTCCACTGGAGAAGGGAATGGCAAACAACTTCAGAATTCTTGTCTTGTGAACCCCATGAATAGTATGAAAAGGCAAAAAGATAGGACACTGAAAGATGAACTCCCCAGGTTTGTAAGTGCCCAATATGCTGGAGATCAGTGGAGAAATAACCCCAGAAAGAATGAAGAGACAGAGCCAAAGTGAAAACAACACCCAGTTGTGGATGTGACTGGTGATGCAAGTAAAGTCTGATGCTGTAAAGAACAATATTTTATAGACACCTGGAATGTTAGGTCCATGAATCAAGGCAAATTGGAAGTGGTCAAACAGGAGATGGCAAAAGTAACATCAATATTTTAGGAATCAGTGAACTAAAATGGACTGGAATGGGCGAATTTAACTCAGATGACCATTATATCTACTACTGTGGGCAAGAATCCCTTAGAAGAAACAGAGTAGCCATCATAGTCAACAAAAGAGTCTGAAATGCAGTACTTGGATGCAATCTCAAAAATGACAGAATGATATCTGTTAGTTTCCAAGGCAAACCATTCAATATCACAGTAATCCGAGCCTATGCCCCGACCAGTAATGATGAAGAAGCTGAATTTGAATGGTTCTATGAAGACTTGCAAGACCTTCTAGAGCTAACACCCAAAAAAGGTGTTCTTTTCATTATAGGGGACTGAAATGCAAAAGTACAAAGTCAAGAATACCTGGAGTAACAGGAAAATTTGGCCTTGGAGTACGGAATGAAGCAGGGCAAAGGCTAATAGAGTTTTGCCAAGAGAACGCACTGGTCATAGCAAACACCCTCTTCCAACAACACAAGAGAAGACTCTACACATGGACATCACCAGATGGTCAATACCGAAATCAGATTGATTATATTCTTTGCAGCCGAAGATGGAGAAGCTCTAGATAGTCAGTGAAAACAAGACAGGGAGCTGACTGTGCCTCAGATCATGAACTCCTTATTGTCAAATTCAGACTGAAATTGAAGAAAGTAGAGAAAACCACGAGACAATTCAGGTATGACCTAAATCAAATCCCTTATGATTATACAGTGGAAATGAGAAATAGATTCAAGGGATTAGATTTGATAGAGAACCTGAAGAACTATGGACGGATGTTCATAACAGTGTAGAGGAGGCAGGGATCAAGACCATCCCCAAGGAAAAGAAATGCAAAAAAGCAAAATGGTTGTCTGAGGAGGCCTTACAAATAGCTGTGAAAAGAAGAGAAGTGAAAGGCATAGGAGAAAAGGAAAGATATACCCATTTGAATGAAGAGTTCTAAACAATAGCACAGAGAGATAAGAAAGCCTTCTTCAGTGATCAGTGCAAAGAAATAAAGGAAAACAATAGAATGAGAAAGACTAGACATCTCTTTAAGAAAATTAGAGATACCAAGGGAACATTTCCTACAAAGATGGGCACAATAAAGGACAGAAATGGTAGGGACCTAACAGAAGCAGAAGATATTAAGAAGAGGTGGCAAGAATACACAGAAGAACTATACAAAAAAAGATCTTCACGACCCAGATAATCATGATGGTGTGATCACTCACCTAGAGCCAGACATCCTGGAATGTGAAGTTAAGTGGGCCTTAGGAAGCATCACTACAAACAAAGCTAGTGGAGGTGATGGAATTCCAGTTGAGCTCTTTCAAATCCTAAAAGATGATGCTGTGAAAGTGCTGCACTCAATATGCCAGCAAATGTGGAAAACTCAACAGTGGCCACAGGACTGGAAAAGATCAGTTTTCATTTCAATCCCAAAGAAAGGCAATGCCAAATAATCCTCAAACTAGCACACAATTGTACTCATCTCACACGCTAGTAAAGTAATGTACTTCAACAGTACATGAACTGTGAACATCCTGATGTTCAAGTTGGATTTAGAAAAAGCAGAAGAACCAGAGATCAAATTGCCAACATCTGTTGGATCATTGAAAAAGCAGGAGCGTTCCAGAAAAACATCTACTTCTGCTTTATTGACTACCCCAAAGCCTTTGACTGTGTGGATCACAATAAACTGTGGAAAATTCTGAAAGAGATGGGAATACCAGACCACCTGACCTGCCTCCTGAGAAATCTGTATACAGGTCAGGAAGCGACAGTTACAAGTGGATATAGAACAACAGACTGGTTCCAAATAGGGAAAGGAGTACGTCAAGGCTGTATATTGTCATCCTGCTTATTTAACTTATATGCAGAGTACATCATGAAAAACGCTGGGTTGGATAAAGTACAAGCTGGAATCAAGATTTCAGGAGAAATATCAATAACCCCAGATATGCAGATGACACCACCCTTATGGCAGAAAGCGAGGAAGAACTAGAAAGCCTTTTGATGAAAGTGAAAGAGGAGAGTGAAAAAGTTGGCTTAAAACTCAACATTCAGAAAACGAAGATCATGGCATCCGGTCCCATCACTTCATGGGAAATAGATGGGGAAACAGTGGAAACAGTGACAGACTTTATTTTGGGGGGCCCCAAGATCACTGCAGATGGTACTGCAGCCATGAAATTAAAAGATGCTTGCTCCTTGGAAGGAAAGTTATGACTAACCTAGACAGCATATTAAAAAGCAGAGACATTACTTTGCCAACAAAGGTCTATCTAGTTTAAGCTGTGGTTTTTCCAGTAGTCCTGTATGGATGTGAAAGTTGGACTATCAAGAAAGCTGAGTGCCAAAGAATCGATGCTTTTGAGCTGTGGTGTTGCAGAGGACTCTTAAAAGTCCCTTGGACTTCAAGGAGATCCAACCAATCCATCCTAAGGGAAATCAGTTCTGAATATTCTTTGGAAGGACTGATGTCGAAACTGAAACTCCAATACTTTGGCTACCTGATGTGAAGAACTGAGTCATTTGAAAAGAGCCTGATGCTGGGAAAGATTGAAGGCAGGAAGAGAAGGGGACATCAGAGGATGAGATGGTTGGGGGGCATCACTGATTCAATGAACATGAGCTTGAGTAAATCCCTGGAGTTTGTGATGGACAGGGAAGCCCGGTGTGCTGCAGTCCATGGGGTCACAAAGAGTCAGACTCGACTGAGGGACTGAACTGAACTGAACTGAAGCCATTCACTCTTAGAATAACCTGATTAAGTTTTGAATTCTGTGAGTCAAGGGTGGCATCGAAATATAAAAGGGGACTAATGGGTTCCATGGGCTTTCCTGGTGGCTCAGTGGTAAAGAATCTGTGAGGCCAGTTAGAAGCTGCAACAAATGTGGATTCAATCCCTGGGTCAGGAAGAGACCCTGGAGTAGGAAATTGTAACCCACTCTACTCTTCTTGCCTGGGAAATCCTATGGACAGAGGAGCCTGGTGAGCTACAGTCCATGAGGTCGCAAAAGAGTCAGACATAGCTGAGCAACTAAGAAAAACAATGGGTTCAAAGTGGTCAGACTTGAGCGTGGCTTATATTAGAAATCACTTTGATTTAATGAGAAGGAAAAAGAGGGTTATTTCTAACCAGCAGCTAAGTCACACTAGCAAAATAAACACACTTGCATTCCAACTAAGGACAACCTTGATGTGATTCTCCGTGGGGTAGGGAGACACCATGCTCACGGGATCTTTACCCCTTTACATTGTGTCTAGGACAATGCAGGCTCGAGTGGGTTTTAGAAGAGAATCAGCTTGTTTAAAAAATCATACTTAAGGACTATATTTCTGTAGTAAGTACAAAATGGTTTAGATAATGAAGAGACAAGTATTGAAGAGTCTACTTTAATTGTAATGGGGGTTTAGACAGGGAATTACTCTTCCTGATCAGTAATATATCATCTAATTATATGAATTCTTAGGGAACTGTGGTTTGATTGACAGCTGGATAGTCCACAATGGACTTCCAGGTGACATGGCTTGAAATGGGGTGCATTAACATATTGACACACAGGATCTAGCCTTGATGTTCTTGTTACATGAAGTAACAACACAGCATCTAAGTATTCAATAAATGTTATCAAATTAATCAAGATGTGGTTAATAAGACAGATATTCTTTTCAGACTTTTAACTATTTTGTGGCTAATAAAGCAGATAATTTTTTATATTTTTAACTGTTTTTATGTCTTCATATATATATCACATACACTTGTACTCAGTGGAAATTAAAGAATAGCATTTCATGTTGTGGGTGAAGTTCAGATGAGTTTACCTTTATTTAAAAAAGAAAAACTTACTCCGGCACTGACTGGTCCATAATTGTGTCCTTGAGAATCAGGTTCTTCCACGTATATGGTGTAAAAATCAGGTCTAGAGTAAAATCGAAACGGAGAGAGACGTTATCCATTTGGAATAGAGGTACCTGTTGGATCTGGCAGACTTGTGGATCTGGAACTTTGTGGCAGCTTCCTCCTCTTTTCCTCTGGTCTTTCCTTATCTTCCTGGAGAAGGCAATGGCTACCCACTCCAGTATTCTGGCCTGGAGAATTCCATGGACTGTATAGTCCATGGGGTCAAAAGAGTCAGACACAACTGGGTGACTTCCCCTTTCACCTCCTTCTCTTCATCCAGGCCCAGTGGTTCCACTTGGCCTTGGCAGGAACAGTGGTCCAGCAGGAAATAAACAAGACCTTCCAGGGTGTAAGCACTGGTCTGACTCAGTTCTGAAAAATCTGTCCTGTTCTTGCTGTTAAGGCCTCTCTTGATGTGCTTCAGCCTTTGTGTTTCCTGGTTTATGACTTTTACCGACCCTTTGTTCTGCCACACAAGTTCTTTCTTTAAATGCCTAGTTATAGGAATAATTCTTGAAAAATGCCCATAAAAAGGAAATGCCAAGTTTTGTTTTGTTTTTGTGTTTTTTTTTCTCCAAAAATAGTCATTTAAAGTCAAGAAATACTTTCACTTTATTCCCACAGATATCCTGCTGAGCCAGCACTTCCCTGACACTAAGTATTACCTTTCAGCTTTGGGTAGGTCCAGCCACTTTAACAATGTAAAGATCCTCTCTTCATATGTGACACTTCTGAAATGAAAAGTAAAAATAACTTTAAAAAATTCATCGACTCAAGGAGAACTTCATTATATTCCTACTCAAGAAGGCAGATTGATATTTTCGGATGCTTCTTTTGTGTTCTTATACTATAAGAACACTGAAAGGGATTTAATATTACTTGAACAGATTCCTGTTTTCAACACCTGTACAGAGATACTTGTGCCTTGATATAGATTGTGTATTGCTTTCTTTCCTTCTCATTCATCTCTCCTTCACTGTTACTCCAATTAAAATAAAATTGTTTTACATTAGTTACTATTCATCCATTCAATTTGCTTATTTTTGTTCACTTCATTCATTTGTGCAGTTCTGTGTACTATCTATTGTCAGCCATAATTTTGTTCCTTTTAAGTGGAACTTATCAGTGAGAAAACCAAAGATGCCTTCCTTCCTAGAGGTCATATTTGAGTCGAGGAAGAGAAACAATAAATAGGCCTTTGGTTGTCATTCAGTCGCTAAGTTGTGTCAGACTCTTTGTGACCCCATGAACACCAGGCTTCGTGACCCCAGGAACACAGGGAAGCACACCAGGCTTCCCTGTCCTTCACTATCTCCCTAAGTTTGCTCAAACTCATGTCCATTGAGTCAGTGATGCCCATAAATAAATTACATAGTGTATTAAAAGGTGATAAATGCTATGGGGAAAAAAAGGAAGACGAGAACCAGAATAAGGGACACTGGAGAAACTCAAGTGGGAGGATTTGAATTTGAAATCTTAGTGTGATCAGGCTAAGACAGTATTGATAAGGTAGTTTTTGAGCAACAGCCAGAAGGAGGTGAGGGAGCAGGCTATGCAGATAAATGAAGTCAGATTATATTGGGCAGAGGAACAGCCTTCTCAGAGGCCCTGCAGTGGAAGCAAGCTTGGTGTCCTGATGTACTGGGGTCACCAAAAAGGTCAGTATGGCTTGAGAAGGGTGAAAGAATGGAAAATAGTAGGAAAGGAGTCTAAGAGGCAAGGGGATAGCAGGGCTCATACCAACCAGGGCTTGTTGGCTTTATTCTGTATGAAACTGAGAGCCTTGAAAGTGAGGGGTGCAAAACAGTGTCGTATTCAGACTTGTTTTTTTAAAATAATTATTCTGGCTGATGAATTGAGAATAGATTACAGGAAACAGACATAGAAAGAGGGAGATATGTCAAAAAGCAACTGAGGTGATACAGGCAAAAGAGGAGGACAGCTCAAACCAGAGTTAGTGCTAGAAGTAATCAAAAATTCTCAGACTGCATATAGCTTGAATTAGAGGCACAAGCATTTACTGACAAACTGGATAAGGGATGTAAGAGGGAGGAATCAACATTGATTTCAAGATTTTTGGCCCAAATAACTGGAAAAATAAAATTACCATTATGATCAAGACCAAAAAACAAACAAAAAATTCAAATCATTCCTGCCTAGATGGGATTACATTTGCAGGTGTTTTCCTACCTGTTGTAAATCTTATATATGGAAGGAAAGGTGCCATTTATAGCTACATCCGATCCTGGCCAAAAGTAAGTACCAACTTTTAAACCTTGATACATTGCTGTCAGCCAGATCTATAAGAAGAGAAATTTTCAAATAAGTGGAGGTCAAGAAAATAATCAGTTTGAGTAGAAATGGCACTATTTATGAGAAACTGAACAATATTAAACCATTGAAAAATGTATTTAATTATTAAAAGGTGTTTAAATTGTTTTGAATTTGTCCTTGCAGCAGTTTTAAAAAGTTATTATCTAGGTATCCACTTCAAAAATCAAAAAACATAGGAAGGCAATAAGAAAGATCATTTTTCAAATTGGTAAAATTGTACAGTTCTTCTCTCCTTTTTAAAGATTTATAAAATATAATGAGTTAAAAAGTTAACAGATAAGCTTTCTGAGTAACTTCCAGGTTGAAATATTTATAATTCAACATCCAAGTCTCAAGGCAACTTAGGTGAACAATTATATACATTGAAAAGATTCAAATCATAATTATAAATAGTGCTGAAACACCTTCCCACCCTTAGCCCTGAGAAATTAAAAAGACAACATAAAACTCAGAGTGGAGAGAGAAGAGTGATCCATTGTCATGTGGGGAAATGGAGAATGACACATACTGGTTGCCCCTGCCACCAAGCTGGGTTATCTTTCTCCTTTGAAGAAAGTGAAAAATTCTTGTTGAGGTTTATATCATACATATTATTGTCAATGATGCCATGTGATTCTGGATATAACCCCTAAAATGATAATTTCAGAAAAAAAGATTTAAGATAATACATTAACAAAACATGCATTTAAATTGAAATAGCATAAGACCTGTAACTCTTATTGGAAAAGAAGTCATATACCTTTCAATATAAAACCCCTAGATCTGAACCCAAATACCAAATACATATATTACTATTACATATACACCAGTTCCACCATGGTCTATAGCTGCAAATGAATGATGTTAGGAAGATGATTTGTGTTGATGGTTTTAATTTTACTCTTATGGTATTAATAACTGCTAATTATAGATTCTATATTACAATAATGATTAGACACTGGTTTACTGGCAATAAGAGCAAGATACTTGTTACATAGAAGCTATTAAGTATCAGATGTTGGCCAATGGGTTAAAATGTGTTATCAGCACTCTAGAAGGAAGCCTGTCAAGTCTCTGTGCTTCTCCCTGTCATTCATCCATCAATCCAGTCATTCATTTAGTCTGGTCACAAAGACTCATTCAATCATTCCACACATTTTCACTGAATGTCTATGATACCATAGGCAATTATAACTACATTTAGATAGACTTTTAGGGTCATTATTTCAGAACATTACTATGTATATGAATATGGATACATGCACATATATAGAATATTAATAGCACTTATGCATAATCCCTTATTTATATAGACATATGGTGGTGCTAGTGGTAAAAAAAAATTCCACCTGCCAATGCAAAAGATATAAGAGATGTGGGTTCAATCTTGAGTGAGGAAGATCCCCTGGAGTAGAAAATGGCAACCCACTCTAGTATTCTTGCCTGGAAAATTCCACGGATAGAGGAGCCTGGCAGGCTGCAGTCCATGGTGTTGCAAAAGAGTTGGACATGACTTAGCGACTAAACAACAACATACGTATATATGTATGAGCACACACACATATATGTATTATATATTATGTATGTAGACTTATGTGTGTGTGTGTGTGTGTGTGTGTGCACACGGTGCGTGCGCTCAGTTGCTCAGTCGTGAGACCTGGGTTTGATCCCTGGGTCAAGAAGATCCTCTGGAGAAGGGAATGGCAACCCACTCCAGTATTCTTGCTTGGGAAATCCCATGGACAGAGGAGCCAGGGGGTCTACAGTCCATGGGGTTGCAAAGAGTCACGCACGATTGAGCAACTAACACACAGTAATAAAAGACTAAATGCAAAGTAGTAAAAATATAATATTCTTTGGCAAGAAAGGTTGAGGCATAGGACTCCTTAAGATGTGCCCTGAATCTATAAATATTAAAAAACTTAATCTTCCTTTGAGTTCTTTCACGTACGTCTTCTCGTACACTGAGGAGAATTCATTGCTTTATTTGCTTTATTTAAAGAGATATAGCCAGTTTGAATTCAACTATGAAACAAGAGACTTCACCAAATTAAATATAATTTTTAAAACTAGATAGGAAAGAGATTCTCCACATCAAAGTGGCTGTCTTCATACATAGCCTACCATTCCCACAGACCTTCAGATAAATGGGGGCTAATCAAAAGATCAGAGTAGAGGGTATTTCCCATGTTCCAGAGGCTATCCTGGCCTGTCACAGAGATAAATGAGCTGAGCACTGGGACACTCATTCATAGATAACTTCTCATAGCCCTGGATTGGCCTCATACTCAGACATTCCTTCCCAGCCTGAATTAAGCTGTGATCGCTACCACACATGATCCTGAATCTGTGGCTTGGCCAGCTCCTGCCTCAGCATGTCTGGTGTGGTCAGTCCCTTCGGGGGTCTGTCAGTCTTGCCACTTGATGAAGCACTTACTGTGACAATGGTATAATGATTTGGGAAGGTTTTGGTCGGATAGGCAGGTCTCAGGTATTGTGAATGAACTCCACATGTTTCTGCAACAAAGGATAGTGAGAAATTAAGACGTTGTTTCTTCCTCAGAAGTTGTTTGAATAACTAAAAATATGAACATGAAAGTTTCCCAGAGAAATAGAAAACTAACTAGGGGGTGAATTGCAGATAGAAAGAGGTTAAAATGCTGATGCTTAAAATTCCTCTCAAGGAATGACAGTTTTCAGGAGAGGAGAGTGCTAAGTCAAGGATCAGGAAAATTTTTCTGTGAAGAGCCAGATAATAAATAAATAGGCTTTGAGCAAATGGCATGGCTCTGTTATAACAAAACTGTATTTGTAGACATCAAGACAAAGAAATTTCATGTAATTTCTTTTGTGTGGCACAAGGCATTCTTTTTTTTTTCCCAACCATTTAAGAATGAAAACAATTCTTAGCATCAGCAGACCATACGGAAATAAGCAGAGTGGGTCAGATTTGGCCCACAGACCCAGATTGCTGACACCTGAGCTTAAAAGACCCTAAACTTTTAACACCGTGCCAGTTGTATTTGCGTTTGCTGTTCCTCTCTTTCTGACCTGGCTCATTAAAGTAAAATTTTCTATATAATATTTGCTTCCCAATATAACAAAAGCCAATACAACTGTCTAGATAACTGAAAAGGAATTTGACTTGTGTGAATGCACAAGCCCATGCCATGTAGTAATGTTTACAAAATTAACTTTCCACCTTATTATTTTCAGTACAGTTTCCATTTGATCAGTGAAGTTTCCTGTGCTCTGTTTTCCGCAAAGCATGGCATTAATTTTGCTTTCAGTTATTTCGTTGTTTTCATCTGTGCAATAACCTTGCTCAAGAAAGTCAGAACCACTAAGGCACATTACTATTTCCTCTGCAAGAGTGACGTATGAGACATTTTCTGTACCAAAATTCTATCACCTCTAATTCTAAAAGAGAACTTCACCATGAGAGATTCTATTTAGGTTAAAACAAAAGGTGCAAATGATTGTTGTCCAGAAAGCAACAAACTTTGCATCTGCAAATAATAAAGTTTTTCTCAAATAGGCTTGGAGTTGGTCTCCTTCCCAGCCAGGAAACCAGTATTTCCAATATGATCCAAGAATTTCCTCCTGCAGAATCTTCTTGGATCCAATATTAAGTCTACTAAATAGGACTCTGGTGGGAATGGTGAGGGTTGAAAGGTGGAGGGAAAGGAGCTTAAAAAAAAAAAAAAAACACACTACATTTCTAGCAAGTGCCCCAAGTGGTTCTGATGTACTTGAACCTGAAGCTTGCTCTAGGTCATAATGTATAATCAAAGATTAAAATAACCATTTTTCTTTTTTAGTCAATATCACCAACAAATAAACCTTGTCCTCAAATAGACAAAGATATATTTAATATGTTATGAAATCATATGATAAGAAAAATAAAATGAGATCTAATCTACTGACATAATTAGAAGAATTTAAGTGCAGAAGACAATCATACAATAAAGAGAGATAAAAGGTTTCTGCTTTTATTTCCCTGAAACATGTATAATGTGTTCAAATTCTTAAATGTGTCTAAAGGCACAGAGCATAAGATAAAAAGCAACCTAAGTTACCAGTGATATAAAAACATGACACTTTTCTAGTCTTAAACAGGACATCTACAGATCTGTGGACTATCTACAGATTCAAGCTACCATTTTTGACCACCTGCCTTTGAACAAGAGCTATTAGAGAACAGCTCATCATAAGCAAGACCTACCATCATTTCTTCCTGATCTTAATCATTTAAATTATGACTGAACAGGATAATTTTGGAAGGACGCACAATAAATTAATAAGAATAGTTGCTTCTGTAGAGAAAAAGTAGGAAGATCAGGAAAGAATCTGTTGTAACTTTCAATATCATTTTTTAAAGTTTATTATTTGCATATTTTGTTCCTTAAAAAACATCTTTTTAAAAAGAAAGTAAACCAAAAATTTGAAAACATATATGGAATAAATATATACCCATAGTAACTATAAACTATAAGAAGGAATAGAAGACTGAATTGATGAGGAGATAAAATAGCTGAAGAATGTACAGATGCAGCAAAAGCACTTCAAGGAAAGGAGTCCATGGCAGTAAACAGCTACATTGAAAAAAGAAGAAATTTTGAACAAACAACCTCATTTTATACCTTAAGGAACTAGAAAAAGAACAAGCAAACTCCAAAGTCAGCGAAAAAGAAAAAAACAATAATGCTTATAGCAGAAATAAGTGAAACAGAGAAGAGAAAAGCAATTTTAAAAATCAACAAAATTAAAGTAGGTTTTTTGAAAAGATAAAATTGACAAAACTTTAGCTACATTAGGAAAAAGAGAAGACTCCAGTAAAGTCAGAAGCCAACACTACAGAAATAAAAAGGATTATAAGAGACTATTATGAACAAATGTAAAGAGTCTCCCCACAATACAGGAGCCCTGGGGTTCAATCCCTGGGTCGGGAAGATCCCCTGGAGAAGGAAACGGTAACCCATTCCAGTATGCTTGCCTGGAAAATTCCATGGACAGAGGAGCCTGGTGGGCTACACAGATGATGGGGTCACAAAGAGTTGACACGACTGAGTGACTAACACTTCCAATGCTTCTCTAGTCTGAATTATGAAGAAATAGAAAATCTGAACCGACCAATAACAAGTAATGGAAAACTTCCTAACAGAAAAGCCCAAGATGGCTTCACAAGTTAATTTTACCTAATATTTAAAGAAGCCTATCCTTTCTCCAGAGGATCTTCCTGACCCAGGAATCGAACTGGGGCCTCCTGTATTTCAGGCAGATTCTTTACCAACTAAACTATCCGGAAAGCCCTTTAAAGATGGATTAATGCCAATATTTAAAGAAGGAAAGTGAAAAGTGAAAGTGAAATTTGTTCAGTCATATCCGACTCTTTGCCACCCCGTGGGCTATACAATCCATGGAATTCTCCAGGCCAAAATACTAGAGAGGGTAGCCTTTCCAGGGGATCTTCCCAACCCAGGGATCAAACCCAGGTCTCCCACATTGCGGGTGGGTTCTTTACCAACTGAGCCACCAGGGAAGCCCAAGAATACTAGAGTGGGTAGCCTATCCTTTCTTTGGGGGATCTTCCTGACACAGGAATAAAACCGGGGTCTCCTGCATCACAGGCAGATTATTTACCAGCTGAGCTATCAAGGAAGCCCTTTAAAGAAGGATTAATGCCAGTTCTCAAACTTTGCCAAAAAACAAACAACGAGGAGAGAATACGCTAAGATTCATTTTATGAGATTAACATTACCCTGATGCCAAAGCCAAATAAGGATACTAAAGAAAAAGAAAATTACAGGCCAATACCTTCATGAATTTAGAGCAAAAAAATTCAACAAAATACTAGTAAGACAAATTCAACAGCACATTATAAGGATCATACACCAAAGTCAAGTGAGATTTATCCCTGAGACACAAGCATGGTTACTACTAGTCTTCTCATAACCCGTTTCACATCTAACTTTCCAAGAAATCTGACTTCCAGTTCAAGACAAATTACTTCTATCTCACTTGATAGTTTGCTGATCCTGGACCTTCTTTTGTCTGTTCTCATCCACACTGAGACAAGAAAATGTTCTCACTAGAGTCCATGACCCTTTGGTAGTCACTGGTATAGCTCATGGCACTGTGGTATTAGACCATGCTCAGTCTCCAGGCAGTTTGATGGGACACTGGAGATGAAGTCCTAGACTTCCTTAAAGTGATGCCTTCTGTCACATACCTCATCTCAAGCCCACCATTCTCTGGAGGTCCTAATCCTCTTTTACCACATCTACTCTTAATTGGGCCTCCTAGAAATGAAGAGCCCATTTTGCCTTGGTGATGTCTTCACACATTAAAGAGACTATTAAACTATTACAAAATAGTTTAAATCTTCAAAAGGGAAGACTCTCAATGGCCCAATATTTCACTGGTGTCCTTTCCAACTTTCTGTGGGATGAACAAATCAAATAATTCCACTTCTAAAGGGGTTTGGTTCAGCCTGGTTAGATAAATTCCCTTTGGGACCCAGGTTTTGCTATCTAGACTACTAGAGGAAATGCAGATAAGGAAATAGAAACTGAGTGTTGTTAATTACTTTCCAGGACACAGTGACTCAGCAGCAAGTGACAAATCCTGAATTTGGAGCCAGTTCTGTCAGAGACCCAACCTCTTAATCTGTTACCTTAAGATCTGCCTCAAAGAGTGAGGAGGACGCTGAAGAGACAAAGCCCTTTGTGTTGCAGGGGGAAGTAATTTATCTTTCTACAGTCAAGGAATGTTAGTGCTGGAATTAGCAGTAGAAATAATTATGTCTAATTCTCTCATTTTCATACTGTAAAATTTTCATACTGCTCTGGGAGTTGGTGATGGACAGGGAAGCCTGGCATGCTGCAGTCCCTGGGGTTGAAAAGAGTCAGACATGACTGAGCAACTGAATTGAATCCTCTCATTTTACAAATGATGAATTTAAGGTCCAGAAAAGGTGATCAGCTTAGAGTCAAACAGCTTTAAAAAAAAATAATTTGGAGGAAAATAAAACTGTCATAAAATTTGAGGACCATGGAGGTAAAAGAGGGCCTAACAAAAGGAGGAAGTAAGAGAAGAATTGCAGAGCACTGAACAGTGTGGGCCCTGGAGCCAACCCTCTGATATTTCTTAGCTTTATGTCCTTGGCTGTTCTATTCCTCTTTTTTTTTTAATTTTTATTTTATAATGGAGTATAGTTTATTTACAATGTTGTGTTAGTTTCAAGTGTACAGCAAAGTGACTCAGTTGCACATGTATCTATTCTCTTTCAGATTTTTTTCCCATATATAGTTTATTACTCCATTCCTCTTTATTATTAACTTTATAAAATTGTGCCCTAACACAGAAGTACAACATCATGATAAAGATGGCAATAAAAATGACAATTATAGTAATAACTTAAAACCATCCAAGGTACACTATGTATATAATCTAGTGGTATTTCTATTAGGTGGGAAGTGAACATTTTACAGATGTAGAGACTGGGGCACCAATAGGGGAAGTAAGCTTGCTAGTAAGAGGTGGAGCCAGGTTCCAGGCATCTTGATTCCAGAACTGGACAGAAATACTGGACTTTTCACCTATGGTTGTTGTTGTTTGGTTGCTGTGTCCAACTCTTTGTGACCCCATGACTGTAGTCCACCAAGTTCCTCTGCCTATGGGATTTCCCAAACAAGAATACTGGAGTGGAATGCCATTGCCTTCTCCAGGGGATCTTCCCAAACCAGGGTTCAAACTCGCATCTCTTGCATTGGCAGGCAGATTCTTTACCACTGAGCCACCAGGGAAGCCCCTTCACCTATGGGAGTCTTGGTATATGCTGGTCTGTCTGGTCTCCTCAGGTTCCTTCAGATTCCTATCCTTACTGGTCATATTCACCTTGCTAAAGCCCAGAACCTAGATATGACAGGCACCATTTTTGATACATTATCTAGGAACAGATTTTCATAGAGCAAAAGTTATATTCAATTACAAAACAAACCAAAATAAACAAAAGGGTGAGTATGCTGCAAAAAAAGAAGGAGGAGCCAACAAGTGTAAAATAGATATCATAAGTGAAGTCATCAAAACTCTTGAGAGGACCTGGGCTGAGACAAATCACTAACATTAAAGGTTAAAAAGAAAGCTGCACTATTTAGAGATTAACTAACTAGTTAATCTGTCATCCATACACATCTGATTGTAGGAGGCTTACTCAGTTTATTGATGTTAGGTACTAGAGTACTCCATGTCTGTAAATATTCAGCTCTAAATCCATCCATGGAAAACAAAATAACTGGTGGCAGGTCAAACCTGAAAATAAAAAACAAAAATTTAGACCAGTATTTTGATTTTTTCAAAAAGACTCTTTTCTGTACTACTTACAATTCTCTAAATTTGAGAATGCTAAGAAAGTACGTCAGAAATAGTTCTAAGTTTTCCTTTTTCTTTTTAAATATTATTTCCCTTTACAATCAGTGTTTCCAGTACATTGTTAATCCATATAAAAATGTACAATATTTTTTTTTAAGGTGTTACATAAATTATCTGCGCCTTTCAACTTGGGAATCTACCTTCTTTTGAGTTCTAGAGTTTAAACAGTTTTGCCTAACTTTATTTCCATTTGCTCCTTGTCACTGGCTATCTGTGACACCCAAGTATACCATGTAAGAAATTTGTCTAGCCCTGAGCATTTACAATGAACAGGCAATGAGTGGAGAAGAAAAATCAGGGGCTTTGGCCTCAGCAAGACTTGAAATCTATTCTCTTCACTAACAAAACATCAACAGAAATGGAATTCTATATTGTAGACCTTTTACAATTCTGGCTTTGGCTAAAGATCCAAAAGCAATGATTCCTGAGTTCAATGCTCACACTCAAAATTATATGTTATAATTATTCTACCACTTTTTGGATACAACTATTGTTATTGTAATATGGAATTCTTGAACCCTGAAACTTATGTTTTATTGTTCTGAAGTTCTACATTTTTGAACTTTCAGGATATTAGTATTAACTTCCAAAGCATTACAATCTTATTTTAGATGAGTATGTAAGTTACAATAATGAAAGTTAACTTTGGGTTATAGCCAGTGACTATCTTTTTTTCCATCTAATATTTTTTTCACTTCTAAAATTGTATTTGTATTTTATACACACACAATTAAAGATGTATAGCTTCATAATTCTTTTCCATACTGAACGCCACTGTGTAGCCATCACCCAGATCACAAAACAGAATACTACTTAGAATCTTTCCCTCATGCTCTCATCTAGTCAAAAACTTCTGCAAACCACACCTCACTAAGATGATCAATGTCTTGACTTCTAACAGCATAAATTAGCTGTGTCTATTTTCGTACTTAGATTTATACGCAACAGAATCATACAGTGTGTATTCCACTGTGTCTAGCTGCTTTTACTTAACATTATGCTTGAGGTCCATCCATAATTTTGCCTATGGTTGTAGATCATTCATTCTCATGGCTGTCTAGAAGTCCAGTGAATGAATAAACCACAACTGACTCATCCTGTTGATGGGCATTTGGATACTTTCCAGTTTAGGGCTATTATGAATAACAGCTATGAACACAGTAACTTTGTTTTGAATTCTAAACACAGTGCATGCAAATAAGAATGGCAAAGAAATTTTCAACTCTGTGCTCAAGCAGTTTATCTATACTTTTGAATAAGAATATGTGTTTCCAAGGAATTTGGTTACAATACGTCTTTAAAAATTCTGACAAATGCCCAGTATTATCATAAAGAAAATTTTGAATGCTGTTATCAGCTAAAAACAAAAATAATTTCAGTTTCTCTCAATATGTTTGAGTAGAGCTAAAAAAATAAATTAGCATAGCCATCTATTTGCAAATTATAAAGGAAATTGTGAGGAGAGTCTGGACGATGTCCATTTGGTTTCCCAGAATATGCATTTACTGAAGAGTAACCCATTTAACAAATATCTGAGATGGGCTTTGCGTTAGATGGGCTTCCCCGATAGCTCAGCTGGTAAAGTATCCACCTGCCATGTGGGAGACCTGAGTTCAATCCCTGGGGTGAGAAGATCCCTTGGAGAAGGGAAAGGCTACCCACTCCAGTGTTCTAGACTGGAGAATTCAAGGACTGTATAGTCCATGGAGTCGCAAAGAGTCAGACACGACTGAGCGACTTTCACTTCATTTCACTTGTGCTAAAAAAGTGAAAGTGAAAGTTAAGTCACTCAGTCCTGTCCAACTCTTTTGCAACCCCATGGACTACAGCCCACCAGGCTGCCCCATCCATGGGATTTTCCAGACAAGAGTACTGGAGTGGGTTCCCATTTCCTTCTCCAGGGGATCTTTCCAACCCAGGGATTGAACCCTGGTCTCCTGCATTGCAAGCAGAGGCTTTACCATCTGAGTCTCCAGGGAATTTATCACCTGTGCTAGATACTGAGAATTAAGGAATTATAGCCTTTAACTGTGTGTGTGTGTTTAGTCACTCAGTTGTGTCTGACTCTGAGACCCCATGGACTGTAGCACACCAGGCTCCTCTGTCTGGCTTCTCCAGGCAAGAATACTGGCATGGGTTGCCATTCTCTTCTCCAGGGGATCTTCTCAACTCAGGGATCAAATCCAGTCTCCTGGATTGCAAGCAGATTCTTTATCATCTGAGCCACCAGAGAAGCCCTTATCTAGGGGATGAAATTAAGAAGTAAACAGAAGTGATTAAGGACTAGATTTAGGTACAGGATGCTATTCAAGTACATAGGTTCAGTCTTGGTAAGGTGAGAGCAGGCTCTCCAGAGGGTATGACATGTGAACTGACCCCTAAAGAACAAACAGAAATGATATGAAAAAAGAAAGGGACCAATGTTTCACTCAGAGAAAACACACTGTGCAAAAGCCCATGTGAGATAAACAATGCATACAATAACATTTATGAGTCTCAGAAACATTGGGTTAAGCAAACAGTAAAAGAAAACAAAAGACAGACTTAAAAGGATATATGGTATGAGTGTATTTACATAAAATTCTAAAACATGAATCTATGGTGATGAACAATATGAAAAGATATGACACTGAAAGATGAACTCCCCAGGTTGGTAGGTGCCCAATATGCTACTGGAGAACAGTGCAGAAATAACTTCAGAAAGAATGAAGAGACAGAGCTAAAGTGAAAACAACACCCAGCTGTGGATTTCCGATGCTGTAAAGAACAATATTGCATAGGAACCTGATCTATGAATAAAGGTAAATTGAAAGTGGTCAAACAGGAGATGGCAAGAGTGAATATTGACATTTTAGGAATCAGTGAACTAAAATGGACTGGAATGGGCTAATTTAACTCAGATGACCATTATATCTACTACTGTGGGCAAGAATCCCTTAGAAGAAATGGAGTAGCCCTCATAATCAACATAAGAGTCCAAAATGTAGTACTTGGATGCAATCTCAAAAAAAACAGAATGATCTCTGTTAGTTTCCAAGGCAAATCATTCAATATCACAGTAATCCAAGTCTATGCCCTGACCAGTAATGCTGAAGAAACTGAAGTTGAATGGTTCTATGAAGACTTACAAGACTTTCTAAAACTAACACCCAAAAAAGACATCCTTTTCATTTCAGGGGACTGGAATGCAAAAGTAGAAATCAAGAGATACCTGGAGTAACAGGCAAGTTTGACCTTGGAGTACAAAATGAAGCAGGGCAAAGGCTAATAGACTTTTGCCAAGAGAATGCACTGATTACAGAAAACACCCTCTTCCAACAACACAGGGATGACTCTACACATGGACATCACCAGATGGTCAATACCGAAGTCAGATTGATTATATTCTTTGAAGCCAAAGACAGAGAAGCTGTATACAATCAGCAAAAATTATAGTGCTGGAGAAGACCTCTGAGAGTCCCTTGGATTGTAAGGAAATCAAAACAGTCAATCGTAAAGGAAATCAGTCTTTAATATTCATTGGAAGGACTGATGCTGAAGCTGAAACTCCAATACTTTGGCCACCTGATGTGAAGAGCTGACTCATTGGAAAAGCCCCTGATGCTGGGAAAGACTGAAGGCAGAAGGAGAAGGGGACGACAGAGTGTGAGATGGTTGGATGGCATCACTGACTTGATGGACATGAATTTGAACAGGCTCCAGAAGTTGATGATGGACAAGGAAGCCTGGCGTGCTGCAGTCCATGGGGTCGTAAAGAGTCAGACATGACTGAGCGACTGAACTGAACTGAACTGATGGTGATGAAAATCAGAACAGAGACATCTTTCTGGGGACATGGAAATATTCTATATATTGGAAATATTCTATATCTGTGGATTACACAGGTTTCTGACTTTCTAAAAATTATACTTAAGCATGAATACTTCAGTGAACAAGAACTACATCTCAAAAAATAAGAATGGAAAATTTGGACTGTTTACAGTGTGTAGAAAACAATCATCCAGGAATTTAAGTGACATATTGCAATTTGTGTTCAGTTCAGTTCAGTTGCTCAGTTGTGTCTGACTCTTTGTGACCCCATGGACTGCAGCATGCCAGGCCTCCCTGTCCATCACCAACTCCTGGAGTTTAGTCACAGGCAAGGACCCCAACTCAAGTCTTTTATTTTTAATTCTAAATTCTTTACTCTTCTACCTAGAAACTTCTGAAGAGGGTAGCTGGATCTGGTATAAACCAAAGTAACATGATATACAAATATACACATTATCCACACACATTTTTTTAAATGAAGTAATATTATCTAAAAATGTCTCCATCAATTCTTTCTATAGCTTGATAGTGTTTTCTCTTTTTGTCTCACTATCATGTTCCCACTGCTTGGGCGGGAAGAGTGAAGCAGATGAAGGGCAGAAAGGAATACCAGAGGCAAAGGGGAAATCCACCTTGACTGCAAGGGGACATGGGGCATACTTCAAGGGCTGGACCAAGTCCTGGGAAGGTGGGGTGAGGTGTGATGCCTCCCATGTTCATCAGCCGTGCCCATCTGACAGAGTTTACCTCATCCATTCTCCAAGGTCCACCTTTCACAGTGAGGCCTTCCATGGACAATTCTCTTCCCTTTCCCTCAGTGAGAATAAATCTGAAGGGCCAGGATGACAATGGAAAAAGAGTTTGGGCTAACCTCATTTAGATCTAAATTCTAGTTCTGATTTTTATAGGACCTTGGGATGTTACTACAAATACTTCATTGTTGTAAGATAATAACTTAATACAAGTTGCTTTGTTAACAATAAAGCAAACCAAAGTGCGTTGTGAGTTGGGAGCTACAAGAAATGTAATCTTTTATTAACTGTTTTGTTTTCAAATGTAAACATGGTGGAGGAAATTTCATCCTGCCTTAACTACATTTCCATGTGCATCTATTAAAGGAGGATAAACACGGCCATGTCCGTCTCACCCTTCTGGGCACTGAGGCTGCTGGGCTGTGCTGCAATCTTCATCCACCCATGAGGTTTCTCCTGAAAAGCATAAGATCAACATCTTTAGACAAGAAAAGAGAAACCAACATTCAATGGATATGATCTTTCCAAATGACTTAATTCATGCTACTCCAATGACAAAATTCATACAGAACGTGTTAAATACTAGTTCACATGTTGGCAAGGTCAGTGCCTTAGCAATTCGCACAGGTCAGTAATCTATACTAACAGTATCAAGAAGCCCATCTTTACCAAGAAAACAAAGGGAATTCTTTTAGCTGGAAAGGGACAATTTCTTCTTTCTTTTATTTTTTTTTTTCCAAATAATGTTTTTTCCCTGAAAGACAATGCTTTCCCAACCACTAGGGAAAAAATGAGTTTAATAAGTGAAAGTGTTAATCACTCAATCGTGTCTGGCTCTTTGCAACCCCATGGACTGTAGTCTGCCAGGTTCCTCTGTCCATGGGTTTCCCAGGAAAGAATACGGGAATGAGTTACCACTCCCTTCTCCAGGGGATCTTCCCAACCCAGGGATCAAACCTGGGTCTCCTGCACTGCAGGGAGATTCTTCACCGACTGAGCTACCAGGGGCCCTTTAATTGACATAGGTATATAGTCTAAAGAAAAATGAAAAGAAAGCATGAATAAAGGAGAAATAACCAAGGAGAATAATTGATATTGATATTAAATGGGAAAGATTGAACAAATTTTTAAGATCATAACTTAAAAATTCTCACTCCATGGATGCTTCTGTTTATGGAACATTTCAACTCATTAATGAAGTAGAAATGATCTAATATGAATGCCATCATTTGCAACTCCTAATGGACTATAGTCCATGGGGTCACAAAGAGTTGGACACAACTTAGCAACTCAGCACACATGCAATGAATCTGTGCAATCATCATACATGCCTAACATGACCAAAATAACCCCAAACAGACAGATATGCCTCTTGATGGAAGTAACACCACTAAGTGTGAAGGATACATGATAGACAGATAGGTAGACACTTGAATCTGAACAGTCCTCTAGTTCTAACTACCAGTTTGCAGGAAATATGGGAGAAGACAAAATGCTTAAGTCACAGAAGATCTGATCTGCAAATCCCAGACTGGAAAATTCTACAGAATAAATGACTCCATTTATCCAACATGTAAATTGCATGAGAGGAAGTAAAGGAAGGGAAAACCTACTTTTAAAGAACTCGAAATATATCAGCCAATTGAAATGTCTGAAATCTCTTTGGATCCTACTTGAAATAAATATTTTTTAATATCATGAAACAGAAAAATCTGAACACAGATTAGATATTTGTTGATAATATTATAATTACTGAAGACATTTTTAGATATATTGATGGTACTCTAATTTTGTTAAATGTTCATCTTTTTTAGATACATGCTAAAAATATTTATAGATGAATGATACTAACATTAGGATTTCCTTTGATGTAATCTAAAATTTTTACAGATAGGTTGGGGGTATTTTATTAAGAAAAAACTCCAAAACTTGAAAATGAGCAAAAGGATAACTGATAATTAGACTTCATTTTAATGTCATGCTGGTAATTATTATAATCTTAAAAGCCCCGCTCTGGATTGTCTGATTGCCTAAAAGTATATACCTTTATCTAGCTTATCTTTTACTATTTATTTTATACCTTAGTAAGGATAGCATTTTGGAGGAGGAAATGGCAACCCATTCCAGTGTGCTATGGACAGCGGAGCCTAGTGGAGCCTGGTGGGCTAAAGTTTGTGGGGTCACAAAGAGTCGGACAGGACTGAGTGACTGAGTACACACACAAGGATTCATTTAATCAGTAGAAAACTAATAACAGTGTAACTGATTCTTGTCTAATAGCAGGTAAATTGTCCTGTAACAAAGCAAGCCATCTGTGTCCCACCAAACATTATATCTTTAGTGATATTGTTCCAACATTCTTTCAGTTCTATGTATACTTAGTCTCTGCTCCTCTGAACCAGCTCAACACTCCAGTTGGTTATCTCCTTAATGAGTTAATGACTTTTTGATATATTTGCTTTGTATTTATTAGAGTTATATTTTTATCTTTTTTTTAAGTTATTTCTGGAAAGTGATATGGTTTAAATTTTCTGTGACATTCTTTTTTATTTTATTTATTTTAATTGGAGGCTAATTACTTTACAATATTGTATGTAGAGTCATATTTTTATCTTTTTGAAAATTTCACTGTGTCAGCATGAGACAAGATTGGTCATGAGTTGATCATTGCTGAAGAAAGGTGACGGACCTATGGTAAAAACATACTGTTCTCTTCCATCTATACATTAGAAATTAATTTTTTTTTCAAAATTCTAAACTTAAAATATAAAAGTAACTAGCTGGTTTCTTGCACAAAATTATTCAAATTCCCTCCAGCTCCTGCCTAGAGACACAATTTTGGCAAGAATCATTTACATCTGTAAAGTGCTGAATTCTTAGAGTGAGAAAACATTTACTTTTGTTTAAAAAATAAACTGAAATGATTCAGGGAACACCATCAAAGTAATTAATTAGTGGTAATGGTAAACTTCACCATTGCCTGTAACAATTGCTTTTGTTTTTGCTAAATTTAAGAAATACTGTGCAATGAATTCAGTGAGAAAATGTACCACATGACCAGAGAATCATTATTGAGATAAAAAGTTAAGAGTTATAAAATTAGGGTAGAAGGCCGGAGACTACAAAGGTCAGAGGCAGTATGGTCAGTGAATTTATTAGAGAAACAAGCAAACTGGAAACTATACTTGCTTTGTGAATTTAGATGGATTTTTAATGACACAATATTCTCTGTTAAGTACCAATTATTATTTAAAAACAGACTTACCATTTAGCACTTTTACTTTCCTTTCTGATTGCCCTTCTTAGCTGATTTTCAATTATATTTTGCATAAAAACTGATTTGTCCATTAGTGCAAAACCTATTTTCTACTAAGGGATAATAATGTTTCTACTATAACATTTTCTTCCTATTTAAAAAAAATCAAAATTCAATTTAATCTCTTTTTTGTCTAAAGATATTACACATGTTGATTATGAGAAAAGGGTTGACAGCAATTGCTTCAGCAAAACTTGAAGCAATTTTGTTGCTAAATGTATGTGTGCATTTTTCTTAAGTCTCATCAGATATTCAGAGAGATTGGTAATTTTTTTTTAATCTGCACCCCTAAAGTAGCAATGCAAGTGAAATCAGGTATTGATAAACCTGGATTCTCATCTTGGCTCTGCATGACCTCTCGCCAGTCCTAAATCAGCCCTTAAACCAATGACTTAGGACATAGTTGTCTCAACAATCCTATTGGTTTAACCAACTGCTATTTGGGCCAGAGAATCTCGTTTGCAATGTTTTAACTTTAGGATCTGCCATCCCATGTTTCAAACCACAAGGATGTCTACCATAGTCATTGGGCTGAAAAAGAGCTTGCTCTATGGACAACATGGAACGTTGAGTTTTTTCTTCTATGATATCTATGCTATGAGCTCCCTTTCTCTATCATACACAAAACACATTTCTTCTCACAGTAAACACATTGAGTCTTTTATTCCACACAGAGTGGCTAAAAATTCTTTGACTGGTTTTAATATTTGCAGCCTAGGCCAGCTCTAGGGTCACTGAACTCATGGAGGCAAAGGGGCAACACCTGCTTACCTTGGCAAACACTCTTATAGTCAGCACAGCAGTCTTTCCTCTGTAAACAGTCATCTGAGCAAGAGCAAAGGCTGGATTCCAATCTGGTCTCCCCACAGCGAAATTTATTGCATGTCCATATTTGAGCTGAAGAATTACACAATTCAGTTTTGAGCATGCAATTCTTTTAAGCATCCAATACCAAAAATATAAACTTTATGCATTTCTTCTTGTATTATCATACAGTCAAATTCTTAGTTTATCTGCATCCACAAATGAAAATACATAACACAAATGAAGGGCAATCCACCACTTTTCCTCTTTTGGCATGGGTGGCAGAGAGGAATGTAGCTTTATAAGCTGTGGTTCTGGTCTACCTATCAGGTACACCTCTGAGTTTGGAGAAACTGAACACCTGTCCTATTCCCACCCAAGGGTAGAAGAACTACCAGCCTTGAGGGACCATTGCCACCCAGGAGCAGCCTGCCCAGCCTGATCTAAGGACCGACATCAAGGAAGAGGCAGTGACAACAGAAGTAACAATAACATGGTCAGGTCTGTAAGAACACAGGCAGCCAGCGTACATTCCAGCTGACAGTGAAAGAATGGTAGATCAGCTCCCCAACGTGCCTCTGGTATTTTTCCAAGATAGGCACTTAATGTGAGATCATTTTCAGTAAATCTAGAGGAGATTGCTTCCTAAAGGGCCACCTGCCAGGAAATGGTGATTGGCATTAATGTCAGCCCTATGATCAGACAAATGCATTGGCTAGGTGACAGCTGTATGTTTCAGTCATGCAGTGTTCTTCATTCTTCATTATATATTATGTACTTAGAAAGAAAAGATTTTTAATAATGAATTAAAGGGAATACAGAGCTTATCCATACTGGGTTATCCTCTACCTCGAGCCCTTTTCAGAATAATGTAAGAAGCTCTACTGTTCTAATCTTCAATATCATTAAACCACTAGACACACCACCACCGCTTTCCTTGACTTCCTAGAAAATTAGATATCGAAAGCTAAATTGTCTCTTCCACCTCAAGAACAATGTTTCTCCCAATTAAAATAAGTAAATTTAAAAAAAAAGAACAATGTTTCTCAAGGTGTGTTCTATGGAGTACTGGCATCAGAATCACCAAGAATCACCAGCTTTCTATAGGAGTCTTATGCTCTCCAAGAACCACTAAAAATGAAATTAAATAAGATGACAAGCCATAGGAAAACTTGCCTTTGAAATGTGTATAATTTGACAGTATTTTATCTGCTGGAGACTGTTATTCCTCAACCTCAACTAAACAAAGTGTGAATTCTATCTTTAGAATACTGAAAAAGAGGACAGAGTAATGCTAGATCCTGAATACAAGGTGTTATGGGCTGAATTGTGTCCCTTCCCCAAAATGCTGAAGTCTTAACTCTCTTCCCCCATGACTACAAATGTGACCTTATTTGGAAAAGGTTCTTTGCAGACAAATTAAAATGAGGTCATTAGCGTGGGTCCCAACCCAGTGTGGCTGGTTTTCTTGTTATAAGAGGAAATTTAGACGTGAACACATGCAGAGGGAAGACTGTGAAGAAACGGGGAGATGGTCATCTGGAGATAAGGGCAGATTTTTGAGTTTTGCTGCCACAAGCCAAGGAACACCGAGGATAGCCAGCAACTTACCAAAACCTAGAAAGAGGCAAGGAACAGATTCTCCCTCACAATCTTGGAATGAACCAACCCTGCCAACACTTAGAACGTGGACTTCTAGTTTCCAGAATTTCTGTGGCTTAAACCACTCAGTATGTGGGACTTTGTTACGTCAGTCCAAGCAAACTATTAACACACAAGTGTCTGGCAAGTATTTGCATATGCATTAATGATCACACAACCAACATGCTAATAAACTTGCTCTCAGAGTTCGTACTTGATTGCACACAGGTGTCTTCAAAGTCCCAGCAGCAGTCGCCTCGGCCTTTACATCCCGCATCACACCGGCAGCCCTCTAGTCCTCTATGTGAAGCATCAAAGCATTTTTTTCTGCAGCTGCCTGTAGGGGGAAGGGATAAGGCAATCAGTGCTCAGCAGTTATCCAAAGTCTCAAAGTTTGATGGTGGAAGCACAAGAAGTACCCAGCACAGATTAGGACAGAAAAATAGATAAGTTTTATTGCATTACCTGACTCATGAGTGCAAAGTGATAAATAATGTGTAATACAATAATAATTGGCTTTTCCCCAGGACTCCAGAGAAGTCCCAGGCTCAAAGACACCAGGGGCCATTAGGAGAGGGTAGGAGGGACAAACAGAGGCTAAATGTAGTGAAATTGGTTGAAAGTCTGGACCCCATCTCCCACTTCAGAATAGAAGGCTCATAATTTGGAAGAAAGTGGGAGGAGTTGCTTTCATCACAGAGGCAGCAGACATGGAGGATAGCCACAATGACAAAAAAAGGATGAACAAGTCTTACTCTTCAATGGAACAGATGGTCACCAGACTTTTGAGTACAGCAAGATAGCATCCAACATGAAGGATCAAGACAAACAAGAGAAAAATGGAAAAATTTTGAAGAGGAAATAATGCAAGGAGTAGAAGAGTAAATTGTTACCCTGTATATTGTCACCCTGTTTATTTAACTTCTATGCAGAGTACATCATGAGAAACGCTGGACTGGAAGAAACACAAGCTGGAATCAAGATTGCCGGGAGAAATATCAATAACCTCAGATATGCAGATGACACCACCCTTATGGCAGAAAGTGAAGAGAAACTAAAAAGCCTCTTGATGAAGGTGAAAGTGGAGAGTGAAAAAGTTGGCTTAAAGCTCAACATTCAGAAAACGAAGATCATGGCATCCGGTCCCATCACTTCATGGGAAATAGATGGGGAAACAGTGGAAACAGTGTCAGACTTTATTTTTTGGGGCTCCCAAATCAGTGCAGATGGTGACTGCAGCCATGAAATTAAAAGACGCTTACTCCTTGGAAGGAAAGTTATGACCAACCTAGATAGCATATTCAAAAGCAGAGACATTACTTTGCCAACTAAGGTTCGTCTAGTCAAGGCTATGGTTTTTCCTGTGGTTATATATGGATGTGAGAGTTGGACTGTGAAGAAGGCTGAGCGCTGAAGAATTGATGCTTTTGAACTGTGGTGTTGGAGAAGACTCTTGAGAGTCCCTTGGACTGCAAGGAGATCCAACCAGTGCATTCTGAAGGAGATCAGCCCTGGGATTTCTTTGGATGGAATGATGCTAAAGTTGAAACTCCAGTACTTTGGCCACCTGATGCGAAGAGTTGACTCATTGGAAAAGACTCTGATGCTGGGAGAGATTGGGGGCAGGAGGAGAAGGGGACGACAGAGGATGAGATGGCTGGATGGCATCACTGACTCGATGGACGTGAGTCTGAGTGAACTCCAGGAGTTGGTGATGGACAGGCCTGGCATGCTGCGATTCATGGGGTCACAAAGAGTCGGACACAACTGAGCGACTGATCTGATTCTGATTCTGAGAAGAGTTAAACACACACACACACACAATTGATTGAGATGCTCAGAAAAGATATCACATTCATTAAATAAGAAGAAAACTAATTTAAAAAAGGCAAATCATGTTCAGGGTGCTCTTGGAAATAAAAAAAAAAAAAAACGTGAGAGCAGTAATGAAAAATTCAGTGGTGGGGTGTGGTAGGCAGGATTATGGCTCTCAGGAAGGTTCCCTCCCCTAATCCTTGAGACTATGAATATATCACCTTACATGGTAAAGGGGCTTTGCAGATGTAATTGAGGCTACTATTTAGTTGACCCTGAAACAGGGAGGTAGTACTGAAAAGTGAAAACAAAGAAAATAAAAATGATATTGTTAAAGAAATCATAGTAAAATTTCCCAGAATTGAAGAGCAAACATTATTACATCAAAATTATTCACCAAATTTTCACAGCAAAACTCATACCAAGGGATCAACAGGATTAGAGAGATCTGGAAAGCTCCCAGAGAAAGAGCAGGAGAAATATATAAAGGATCTTAAGTCAGAATGATATCAGAAAAGCAACACTGGGAGAAGCATAGGTCAAATGACATGCTGCTGCTGCTGCTGCTAAGTCGCTTCAGTTGTGTCCAACTCTGTGCGACCCCATAGACGGCAGCCCACCAGGCTCCCCCGTCCCTGGGATTCTCCAGGCAAGAACACTGGAGTGGGTTGCCATTTCCCTCTCCAATGCATGAAAGTGAAAAGTGAAAGCGAAGTCGCTCAGTTGTGTCTGACTCTTAGCGACCCCATGGACTACAGCCTACCAGGCTCCTCCATCCATGGGATTTTCCAGGCAAGAGTACTGGAGTGGGGTGCCATTGCCTTCTCCAATGACACCCCACTCCAATGTTGGATACATGCAATAAGTAGATAGGTGCATAAGAATAGGTGCATGCATAGCAATTAGATAGCAACAAAGGTTAGTGAGAAAGTAAGGGGAAATTTTTATATACCATTTACATAAAATGTCTTTACATTTTTACATTCATTCTGCTCCTTTGAAACATTTTCTGCACTTGACTTTCAGGACACAGCAATCACCTGGCTTCCCTCCCACATTCCTATCCACTCTTTCCTAGTCTTCTTCCTTCATCTTCCAATCCTTTAAGGCTGGCATACCCTGGTCACATTGCTTTAAATCCCACATATGATGCTGGTATTCACCGTGTTGTATGTGCAGTCAGAACTTCCCTGAATGCCAGCCTTATATATCCAACTACCTTTTGACTTTTCTACTTGGACATCTGGTAGATACTTCAAATTTCATGTATCCAAAACTGAGTTTCTGATTATTCCTCCCAAACCAACTCCTTCTATAGTCTTATCCAATCTCAATTATGGAAATTCCATATCAGGAGTTCATGCTGAAATCCTGAGGTCATTCTTGACTATTCTATTTCTTACTCCATATTCAACCTGTTGAAACAGTATATCTACTACATCAAAAGATCTCCAGATCCAAATACTTCTTCCCAGTTACAATGCTACCACCCTGGTCCAAGACATATGGCTCTTCTATATCATTGCAATAATTTTCTAACTTATCTCTCTACTTCTAGTATCACTCGGGCATTTATTCAGCAGCATGAGTGATCACACAGAAAAGCAAACAGTGGGTGGTCCTAAGATGGTGTAGGAATAGGACGGGGAGACCACTTTCTCCCCTACAAATTCATCAAAAGAACATTTGAACACTGAGTAAATTCCACAAAACAACTTCTGAATGCCAGCAAAGGACATCAGGCACCCAGAAAAGCAGCCCATTGTCTTCAAAAGGAGGTAGGAAAAAATATAAAAGATAAAAAGAGAGACAAAAGAGGTAAGGACGGAGCTCTGTCCTGGGAAGGGAGTCTTAAAAAGAGAGAAGTTTCCAAACACCAGGAAACACTCTCACTGCTGAGTCTGTGCCGAGCCTTGGAACCACAGAAGGCAACATAACTGGGAGGAAAATAAATAAATAATTAAAACCCACAGATTATGAACCCAGCGGTAACTCCCCTAGCTGAGAAGCAGCACAGACGCCTGCATTCACCACTAGGAAGTGGGGGCTGGGCAGGGAGGCACGGCTGCACTACTTAGAGTAAGGATTGGGCCTGAATGCCCCGTGGGCAATCTGAGGGAACTAACTTGGGATAGCAAACGAGATGGTGGGATAACTACCACGCGAAAAGCCCTAACCTAAGACACCACCAGGCCCGCTCACAGAACAAAGGACTGACTTAAATCCCATGGGCGGAGGAGCCTGGTAGGCTGCAGTCCATGGGGTCGCTGAGTCGGACACGACTGAGCGACTTCACTTTTACTTTTCACTTTCATGCATTGGAGAAGGAAATGGCAACCCACTCCAGTGCTCTTGCCTGGAGAATCCTAGGGACGGGGGAACCTGGTGGGCTGCCGTCTATGGGGTCACACAGAGTCAGACATGACTGAAGCAACTTGGAAGCAGCAGCAGAGCTACGTGAAAAGCCCTAACCTAAGACACCGTCAGGCCCACTCACAGAACAAAGGACTGAGCAGAGCTAGCCCGGCCTATCCCCCTGCCTGGTGACAGGCAGGCGAGGGCAGCCAGAGCTGGAAGAGGGCAATCGCAGCCCCAAAGAGGCATTATCTACCAAACTGCAAGCAGGCTTCGTTGCTAACCAAGACTTCCTGAGATTCTGGATAGTCAACATCCGTTGAGAAGGTGCCCCAGTTGCACACCCAGAAAACCAAGCAGCAGGGATGGGGGAGGTGATAAGTCGCAGCAACCGCGCTGGCCAAACACCTGGTCACCTGAGCTGCTTGGGCCTGGGAAGGGCACAAAACGCAGACCCAACCGAGTCTGCACGTCTGGGGACTACCCAAGTACCTGAACCTGAGTGGCTTAGACCTGGGAAGCACATACAACCTAGGGCCGGCCTCAGACGGTTCCAGGCCAAGAAAGCTAAAGCCTAAGCGGTGTAGATAGGGAAAGCACACATGCGGTGAGCAGGGGCAAACCCAGTGTGGCAGAGACACTGCGAGCACACACTAGTGTTATTCATTTGCAGCGTCCCTCCCTCCCCACAGCACGACTGAACAAGTGAGCCTAAAAAAGTGTCCACCACCACTCCCTTGTGTCAGGGCAGAAATTAGACACTGAAGAGACCAGCAAACAGAAGAAGCTAAATCAGAGGGAACCTCCTTGGAAGTGACAGGTGCAATAGATTAAAACCCTGTAGTTAGTACTGACTACATAGGAAGGGGCCTATAGATCTTGAGAAATATAAGCCGGACCAAAGAACTATCCGAAAATGAACTGACCCCACGCTGCCAACAACAACACCAGAGAAAGCCCTAGATATATTTTTGCTTTTTTTTACTATCATTCTTTAATTTTTTCTTTAATTTTTTTAAATTTTAAGTCCTCTATTACTCCTTTAATTTTCATTTTTATAACCTACTATTACTTTGCAACAACCCACTCCAGTACTCTTGCCTGGAAAATCTCATGGGCAGAGGAGCTTGGTGGGCTGCAGTCCATGGGGTCGCTAAGAGTCGGACACGACTGAGCAACTTCACTTTCACTTTTCACTTTCATGCATTGGAGAAGGAAATGGCAACCCACTCCAGTGTTCTTGCCTGGAGAATCCCAGGGATGGCGGAGCCTGGTGGGCTGCCATCTATGGGGTTGCACAGAGTCAGACACGACTGAAGCGACTTAGCATTACTTTGCAAAAAAAAAAAAAAAGAGAGAGAGAGACCATATTTTTTAAAGCAAACTTCATATATATATATATATATATATATATATATATATATAATAATTCTTGTGACTTTGTTTTCTTTTTTTTTTCTTTAATATTGTATTTTTGAAAATCCAACTTCTACTCCAGATTTTTAATCTTTGCTTTTTGGTATTTGTTATCATTTTTGTACCTTTAAGAACCCAATTTTCAGTACCCATTTTTACTTGGGAGTGAGATTACTGGCTTGACTGCTCTCTCCCGCTTTGGACTCTCCTTTTTCTCCACCAGGTCACCTCTATCTCCTCCCTCCCCCTTCTCTTCTCTGTCCAACTCTGTGAATCTCTTTGTGTCTTCCGGACTGTGGAGAACACTTAGGGAACTGATTACTGACTGGATCTGTCTCCTTTTGCTTCCCCCCTTTTATCCTCCTGGCCATCTCAGTCTCCTTCCTTCCTCTTCTCTTCTCTGTGTAACTCCATGAACATCTCTGAGGGATCCAGACTGTGGAGAGCACACAGGGAAGTGATTGCTGACTAGCTTGCTCACTCTTTTGATTCCACCTCATCTCATCCTGATCACCTCTATCTCCCTCCTCCCTCTTCTCTTCTCCATGTAACTCTGTGTACCTCTCCTGGTGTCCCTCAATGTGGAGAAACTTTTCATCATTCAGCTCAGTTGAGTCACTCAGTCGTGTCTGACTCTTTGCAACCCCATGAATCGCAGCACGCCAGGCCTCCCTGTCCATCAACAACTCCCGGAGTTCACTCAAACTCACGTCCATCAAGTTGGTGATGCCATCCAGCCATCTCATCCTTTGTTGTCCCCTTCTCCTCCTGCCCCCAATCCCTCCCAGCATCAGTCTTTTCCAATGAGTCAAGTCTTCACATGAGGTGGCCAAAGTACTGGAGTTTCAGCTTTAGCGTCACTCCTTCCAAAGAACACCCAGGACTGATCTCCTTTAGAATGGACTGATTGGATCTCCTTGCAGTCCAAGGGACTCTCAAGAGTCTTCTCCAACACCACAGTTCAAAAGCATCAATTCTTTGGCGCTCAGCTTTCTTCACAGTCCAACTCTCAAATCCATACATGACTACTGGAAAAACCATAGCCTTGACTAGACAGATCTTTGTTGGCAAAGTAATGTCTCTGCTTTTGAATATGCTATCTAGGTTGGTCATAACTTTCCTTCCAAGGAGTAAGTGTCTTTTAATTTCATGGATGCAATCACCATTAACCTTGATGTTTTATCATCGGTGCTGTATAGATGGAGAAATCTTGAGACTACTGTAAAAATAAGACTGAAAACCAGAAGCAGGAGGCTTAAGTCCAAATCCTGAGAACACCAGAGAACTCCTAACTCCAGGGAACATTAATAGACAGGAGCTCATCAAATGCTTCCATACCTACACTGAAACCAAGAACCACCCAAGGGCCAACAAGTTCCAGAGCAAGACATACCACACAAATTCTCCAGCAACACAGGAACATAGCACTGAGCTTCAATATACAGGCTGCCCAAAGTCACTCCAAGCCCATTGACATCTCATAACTCATTACTGGACACTTCATTGCACTCCAAAGAGAAGAAACCCAACTCCACCCACCAGAATGCTGACACAAGCTTCCCTAAGCAGGAAAACTTGACAAGCCACCTGTACAACCCCACCCACAACGAGGAAACTCCACAATAAAGAGAACTCCACAAACTGCCATAATACAGAAAGGCCACCCCAAACACAGCAATATAAACAAGATGAAGAGACAGAGGAATACCCAGCAGGTAAAGGAACAGGATAAATGCCCACCAAACCAAACAAAAGAGGAAGAGATAGGGAATCTACCTGATAAAGAATTCCAAATAATGATAGCAAAAATGATCCAAAATCTTGAAAACAAAATGGAATCACAGGTAAACAGCCTGGAAACAAGGATTGAGAAAATACAAGAATGGTTTAACAAGGACCTAGAAGAAGAAAAAAGAGTCAATATATAATGAATAATGCAATAAATAATATCAAAAACACTGAAGGGAACCAACAGTAGAATAACGGAGGCAGAAGATAGGATTAGTGAGGTAGAAGATAGAATGGTAGAAATAAATGAATCAGAGAGGATAAAAGAAAAACGAATTAAAAGAAATAAGGACAATCTCAGAGACCTCTGGGACAATGTGAAACGCCCCAACATTCGAATCATAGGAGTCTCAGAAGAAGAAGACAAAAAGAAAGACCATGAGAAAATATTTGAGGAGATAATAGTTGAAAACTTCCCTAAAATGGGGAAGGAAATAATCACCCAAGTCCAAGAAACCCAGAGAGTCCCAAACAGGATAAACCCAAGGTGAAACACCCCAAGACACATATTAATCAATTAACAAACACAAAGAAAAAATATTAAAAGCAGCAAGGGAAAAACAACAAATAACACACAAGGGGATTCCCATAAGGATAACAGCTGATCTTTCAATAGAAACTCTTCAGGCCAGGAGGCAATGGCAGGACATACTTAAAGTGATGAAAGAAAATAACCTACAGCCCAGATTACTGTATCAAGAAAGGATCTCATTCAAATATGAAGGAGAAATCAAAAGCTTTACAGACAAACAAAAGCTGAGAGAATTCAGCACCACCAAACTAGCTCTCCAACAAATGCTAAAGGATCTTCTCTAGACAGGAAACACAAAAAGAGTGTATAAACTCAAACCCAAAACAATAAAGAAAATGGCAACGGGATCATACTTATCAATAATTACCTTAAACATAAATGGGTTGAATGCCCCAACCAAAAGACAAAGACTGACTGAATGGATACAAAAACAAGACCCCTATATATGTTGTCTACAAGAGGCCTACCTCAAAACAAGGGACACATACAGACTGAAAGTGAAGGGCTGGAAAAAGATATTCCACGCAAATAGAGACCAAAAGAAAGCAGGAGTAACAATACTTATATTAGATAAAATAGACTAAAACAAAGGCTGTGAAAAGATACAAAGAAGGACACTACATAATGATCAAAGGATCAATCCAAGAAGAAGATAAAACTATTATAAATATATATGCACCCAGCATAGGAGCACCTCAATATGTAAGACAAATGCTAACAAGTATGAAAGGAGAAATTAACAATAACACAATAATAGTGGGAGACTTTAATGCCCCAGTCACACCTGGATAGATCAACTAAACAGAAAATTAACAAGGAAACACAAACGTTAAATGATACAATAGACCTGTTAGACCTAATTGATATCTATAGGACATTTCACCCCAAAACAATGAATTTCACCTTTTTCTCAAGCGCACACAGAATCTTTTCCAGGATAGATCACATCCGAGGCCATAAATCTAGCCTTGGTAAATTCAAAAAAATTGAAATCATTCCAAGCATCTTTTCTGACCACAATGCAGTAAGATTAGATCTCAACTACAGGAGAAAAACTATTAAAAATTCCAACATATAGAGGCTGAACAACACACTGCTGAATAACCAACAAATCACAGAAGAAATCAAAATATGCATAGAAATGAATGAAAATGAAAACACAACAACCCAAAACCTGTGGGACACTGTAAAAGCAGTGCTAAGGGGAAGGTTCATAGCAATATAGGCACACCTCAAGAAACAAGAAAAAAAGTCAAATAAATAACCTAACTCTACACCTAAAGCAACTAGAAAAGGAAGAAATGAAGAACCCCAGGGTTAGTAGAAGGAAAGAAATGTTAAAAATTAGGGCAGAAATAAATGCAAAAGAAACAAAAGAGACTATAGCAAAAATCAACAAAGCCAAAAGCTGGTTCTTTGAAAGGATAAATAAAATTGACAAACCATTAATAAGACTCATCAAGAAACAAAAGGAGAAAAATCAAATCAATAAAATTAGAAATGAAAATGGAGAGATCACAACAGACAACACAGAAATACAAAGGATCATAATAGACTACTATCAGCAATTATATGTCAATAAAATGGACAACTTGGAAGAAATGGACAAATTCTTAGAAAAGTACCACTTTCCAAAACTGAACCAGGAAGAAATAGACAATCTTAACAGACCTATCACAAGCACAGAAATTAAAACTGTAATCAGAAATCTTCCAGCAAACAAAAGCCCAGGTCCAGACGGCTTCACAGCTGAATTCTACCAAAAATTTAGAGAAGAGCTAACACCTATCCTACTCAAACTCTTCCAGAAAATTGCAGAGGAAGGTAAACTTCCAAACTCATTCTATGAAGCCACCATCACCCTAATACCCAAACCAGACAAAGATGCCACAAAAAAAACAAAACTACAGGCCAATATCACTGATTAACATAGATGTAAAAACCCTTAACAAAATTCTAGCAATCAGAATCCAACAACACATTGAAAGATCATACATCATGACCAAGTGGGCTTTATCCCAGGGATGCAAGTATTCTTCAATATCCACAAATCAATGTAATACACCACATTAACAAATTGAAAAATAAAAGCCATATGATTATCTCAATAGATGCAGAGAAAGCCTTTGACAAAATTCAACATCCATTTATGATAAAAACTCTCCAGAAAGCAGGAATAGAAGGAACATACCTCAACACAATAAAAGCTCTATGTGACAAACCCACAGCACATATTGTCCTTGATGGTGAAAAATTGAAAGCATTTCCCCTAAAGTCAGGAACAAGACAAGGGTGTCCACTTTCACCACTACTATTCAACATAGTTTTGGAAGTTTTGGCCACAGCAATAGGCGAAGAAAAAGAAATAAAAGGAATCTAAATTGGAAAAGAAGAAATAAAACTCTCACTGTTTGCAGATGACATGATCCTCTACATAGAAAATCCTAAAGACTCCACAGAAAATAACTAGAGCTAATCAATGAATATAGTAAAGTTGCAGTATATAAACTCAACACACAGAAATCCCTTGCATTCCTATACACTAATAATGAGAAAATAGAAAGAGAAATTAAGGGGAAAATTCCACTCACCATTGCAACAAAAAGAATAAAATACTTAGGGATATATCTACCTAAAGAAACAAAGACCTATATATATAAAACTATAAAACACTGGTGAAAGAAATCAAAAAGGACACTAATAGATGGGGAAATATACCATGTTCATGGATTGGAAGAATCAATATAGTGAAAATGAGTATACTACTCAAAGCAATCTATAGATTCAATGCAATCCCTATCAAGCTACCAACAGTATTTTTCACAGAGCTAGAACAAATAATTTCACAATTTGTATGGAAATACAAAAAACCTCGAATAGCCAAAGCAATCTTGAGAAAGAAGAATGGAACTGGAGGAATCAACCTGCCTGATTTCAGGCTCTACTAAAAAGGCACAGTCATCAAGACGGTATGGTACTGGCACAAAGACAGAAATATAGATCAATGGAACAAAATAGAAAGCCCAGAGATAAACCCACACACCTACTGACACCTTATCTTTGACAAAGGAAGCAAGAATATACAATAGAGAAAAGACAATCTCTTTAACAAGTGGTGCTGGGAAAACTGGTCAACCACTTGTAAAAGAATGAAACTAGAACACTTTCTAACACCATACACAAAAATAAACTCAAAATGGATTATAGATCTAAACATAAGACCAGAAACTATAGAACTCCTAGAGGAGAACATAGGCAAAACACTCTCCGACATACATCACAGCAGGATCCTCTATGACCCGCCTCCCAGAATATTGAAAATAAAAGCAAAAATAAACAAATGGGACCTAATTAAAATTAAAAGCTTCTGCACAACAAAGGAAACTGTAACCAAGGTGAAAAGACAGCCTTCAGAATGGGAGAAAAAAATAGCAAATGAAGCAACTGACAAACAACTAATCTCAAAAATATATAAGCAACTCCTGCATCTCAATTCCAGAAAAATAAACGATCCAATCAAAAAATGGGCCAAAGAACTAAACAGACATTTCTCCAAAGAAGACATACAGATGGCTAAAAAAACACATGAAAAGATGCTCAACATCACTCATCAGAGAAATGCAAACCAAAATCACAATGAGGTACCATTTCACACCAGTCAGAATAGCTGCGATCCAAAAGTCTACAAGCAATAAATGCTGGAGAGGGTGTAGAGAAAAGGGAACCCTCTTACACTGTTGGTGAGAATGCAAACTAGTACAGCCACTATGGAGAACAGTGTGGAGATTCCTTAAAAAACTGGAAATAGAACTGCCATATGACCCAGAAATCCCACTGCTGGGCATACACACCAAGGAAACCAGAATTGAAAGAGACACGTGTACCCCAATATTCATCACAGCACTGTTTATAATAGCCAGGACATGGAAGCAACCTAGATGTCCATCAGCAAACGAATGGATAAGAAAGCTGTGGTACATATACACAATGGAGTATTACTCAGCCATTAAAAAGAATACATTTGAATCAGTTCTAATGAGGTAGATGAAACTGGAGCCCATTATACAGAGTGAAGTAAGCCAGAAAGAAAAACACCAATACAGTATACTAACACATATATATGGAATTTAGAAAGATGGTAACAATAACCCTGCATGAGAGACAGCAAAAGAGATACAGATGTATAGAACAGTCTTTTGGACTCTGTGGGAGAGGGCGAGGGTGGGATGATTTGGGAGAATGGCATTGAAACATGTATAACATCATATGTGAAATGAAAATAAATAAATAATAATAATTTAAAAAATACAAGCCTTTTAAAACTAAAAAAAGAAAAGAAAAGCAAACAACAGCATGTCATTCCTTTACTCAAAAAACCTCCAATCAATCCCCATCACACTCAATGAAAGCTGAAGCCCATATTTTGACCTACCAACCCCTCTATGATCTGACTTTTCTTTGGTTGATCTCATTTTATGACTACCCTCCCTCTGGTCCTCTTAGTTCTAGCTCACTGATCTCCTGTTATTCTTTAAATAGAACATGCCAAGCAAGAATAACACTTGCTATTTTCTCTTGCCTAAAATGTTCTTTGTCAAAATATCCTTGTTTCTTCCCCACTTCCTTTAGCTCTTTACTCAAAAGTTATTATATACTTCTTACCTGCCCTGACTCTATATTTCATGTTCCCCTTTTCAGTTTTATTTATTCCTTAGCACTTTCTCTATCATAGTATATATAATATATATTGCATATTTTTTCCTGTCTGTATTCCATGCTAGAATGTAAACTCTTTGAAGGATTTTAGTCTGTTTCTTATATCACTATATCCCCAGTAATTATAATAGCACTGAGTACAGAGTCAGTGCTTATTTGTTGAAAACAAGTAAAAAAAGGATGTGCACAAAAGATAAAATTGTCATTCAAACTAGAAAAACTAGTTTAAAAACTCGCACTTGGAAAAAACACTGCCTACGAAAAGTAGGTCAATTAGAGCAGAGAACGGTGAAAATGATCAAGAGTTGGGGATTATGAAACAAGAGTTGTGGTGTAAGAATGAGGGGGTGACTATGTTAAGGATGCTGGAAAAGAGGGATGAGTGTTAAACGCAAATCCTCTGGGCAAGAGAGTGAGGGGAAGGATGGCATATAAGCCCTGAGGGACAGAGATGAAAGGAAGAGAATGAGGAACAATGACTCTGGGGAGCCTGTCAATAGCTGTAAAGAATGGATGGAAAGAGCTGGATTAATTGGAGATTTTGTTCAGAGATTCCTATTGCCTTTTGCAATTAAGTTATGTGATTTTTGGGAGCAAATAACCAAGAATTGATGCCCACTTTTATGCACTAACATCAGAATAATACCACCAAAATGTCCTGCCAACATTTGCTAGATCTAGGACCAGTACTGCAGCTCAGAAACACAGCAACAAAATGACCAGAAAAGATAGGCATTTTCCAGTCAATGCCCATCTCTCAGTTCCACTGTATTCCCATGTGACACTAGGGGAACTGCATGTCTGTAAATTAACTGAAAACATATTGGAAAATTGCCAGTTAACATCACCAAGGGTCTCCCAATGAAGAAGCAATAAGACTTTCTCCATTGGAGTCAAATTAGAAGCTGATCAACCAAATTAAAAAAGGAGAATAAATTATCTAACATTTGATCTCATACTGAGAGAGTCATTTCCTAGGCAGGTTGATAAAAAGTCTAGGGGTCCCCAAGGATAGAGGGGTCTGGAGTGCTCAAGGAGGAAGAAAGGACAAACTTCTTTCCCCTCTACATTCCTCAGGATTATATAACAATAATGTATCCTGCTTGAGGACAGTCTCTGGAAAAAACCTTCTGGCTAATCCTATTATCTTAAAATGTAAATTATAGGAGTAGGTCTAGTGAGGTCTTAACCTCCAGAGATTCTTTTGATTCACTGTAATAACTAATTAGAGAGTATATAATTCCATTGCTAACACTAGCAAGGGGGTGCTCTTTCTGCCCTCTTCTGATGCCTATGTCAGAAGCTTTCTCTATCTCCTTTATACTTTTTTTTTAAAGAAATAAAAATTTAACCCACCACAGGTATACATGTGTTCCCCATCCTGAACCCTCCTCCCTCCTCCCTCCCCATACCATCCCTCTGGGTTGTCCCAGTGCACCAGCCCCAAGCATCCAGTTTTTATACTTTAATAAAACTTTATTGCACAAAGCTCTGAGCGAACAAGCCTCATCTCTGGCCCAGGATTGAACTGTCCTCCGGAAGCCAAGAATCCCAACGTCTTTTCATGTGTCAGCAACAACCTTTCAATACTTTCCCTGAATAAAAGTGTCTAAACAATACATAGCAAGATTATAGTAAATGCACATAAAGTGCATTTATAGAGTCACTTATAAATGGTTTATTTACTCTTACATACTAATAGGATATGGCAAAAGACATGTGAGGTGTTTTGATATTTTGAGCCACGAATCTCCTATTTTTTCTTTGCTTCTTATGACAACAACAACAACAATAATAATAATAATAATAATTGTGAAGCTCTTACTGTGCACTCTATTTCAGGAAAGTGGCACTGCCTAACCAAGAAATAACGAGATTTCAAAGATAGGGTAATATTAACTTGATGTCAAGTACAAATGTGGTGGCTAGAGGTCCTGGGAGTGGAGCAACTAAGACTTTCAAGGCCGAGTTTATTATCTGGTATTAATGATAGAGTAGGAGTAGGGGGAGAAGGAACCTTTGATCCAGTTACCAAAGTCCTCTAGAAAGGTGATGAAAAGTAAGTGGGGAAAAACTGGAATGATATGAACCTCAAAGAAGAAGGGAGATGAGGTCAAAGGGAAAAGTCCAGAAGTGGCAATGGATAGTGCTAACCACAGGAAAATGGGGTGTGGGAGAAAGAGGAGCCTAGCAGGGGGAGAGCTATATGCAGGAGAGAGGAGGCAAGTCCAAGTTCTAACAGTGAAGGTGAGGAGAAAGAAGAAGGAAAAAAATATTCTGAGGAAATGCTGAGGAGTGTACCTTGCTCTTCTTGTTGTCTGAGTCCAGCCACCAGGCCTAATGCAAGTGACACAGCCACCAACAAAATTAGAAGAACCTGTTATAAAATTTTTAAAAATGTGATCTTTACAATTTCATTAAAATATACAAAAAACCAGATACCCTGTCTCCCCCAGTGATTGTTATAGGAGCACAGTGTGCTAGCTTTTCATGATACCAGAATTTTAAAATACCATTGATTACAGATTTTAAATTAAAATACATTAGTCCCAGTTGGTTTAACCCCAAACTGAGTTAAAGTAAAAACGAAACCAAGGGGGCCAATTATCTTTACACATTTTCCTTTCTTAGCTAGATACATGTTTGGAGATCATTTATTTAAATGATTCATTTACTTTAGTCACTCAGTCCTGTCCAACTCTTTGCAGTCCCATGGACTATAGCCTACCAGGCTCCTCTTTTCAAGGAATTCTACAAGCAAGAATATTGGAGTAGGTTGCCATTCCCTTCTCCAGAGGATTTTCCCAACTCAGGGATCAAACCCTGGTCTCCTGCATTGTGGGTAGTTTCTTTACCTTTGAGCCACAAAGGAAGCCTTATTTATTTAAAAGTATCCCAAAACTCTGAAATCATGAACTACCTCATTTCCAGGAAACAGGGTTTTTGATTGTGAGAAAATAGTGAAGATATTTCAGTCCAGTTCAGTTCAGTCGCTCAGTCGTGTCCGACTCTTTGCAACCCCATGAACCACAGCATGCCAGGCCTCCCTGTCCATCACCAACTCCCAGAGTCCACCCAAATCCATGTCCATTGAGTCAGTGATGCCATCCAACCATCTTATCCTCTGTCGTCCCCTTCTCCTCCTGCCCTCAATCTTTCCCAGCATCAGGGTCTTTTCCAATGAGTCAGCTCTTCGCATCAGGTGGCCACAGTATTGGAGTTTCAGCTTCAACATCAGTCCTTCCAATGAACACCCAGGACTGATCTTCTTTAGGATGGACTGATTGGATCTCCTTGCAGTCCAAGGGACTCTCAAGAGTCTTCTCCAACACCACAATTCAAAAGCATCAGTTCTTCTGCGCTCAGCTTTCTTTATAGTCCAACTCTCACATCCATACATGACCACTGGAAAAACCATAGCCTTGACTAGATGGACCTTTGTTGGCAAAGTAATGTCTCTGCTTTTGAATATGCTATCTAGGTTGGTCATAACTTTCCTTCCAAGGAGTAAGCGTCTTTTAATTTCATGGCTGCAGTCACCATCAGCAGTGATTTTGGAGCCCAGAAAAATAAGATCAGCCACTGTTTCCCCTGTTTCCCCATCTATTTCCCATGAAGTGAGGGATTGGGGGCAAGAGGAGAAAGGGACAACGGAGGATGAGATGGCTGGATGGCATCACCGAATTGATGGACGTGAATTTGAGTGAACTCCAGGAGTTGGTGATGGACAGGGAGGCCTGGTGTGCTGCAATTCATGGGGTCGCAAAGAGTCAGACACGACTGAGCAACTGAACTGAACTGAATTGAAGTGATGGGACTCGATGTCATGATCTTAAAAAGTTTTCTGAAAGTTGAGCTTTAAGCCAACTTTTTTACTCTCCTCTGAAGATATTTAACATATAAAAATATAATCTCCAAACAATTAACTACCAAGTTACCTGCTTTGATCTACATAGCAAAAAAATGTTTTAGGGTAATCTGGAAGTCATTGACTAAAGATTGTGTATATAATCGTTATCACCATGCTGACAAAGCTCTTCAGTGTAATGGACTTCATCCTGTGACTGAAATTAAACTGATATAAATTAAAGAGAATTCTTTTCACTGACCTCTTTCCCCATCAAGTCCAATGATAAGTATCCTGGATGATAGAGCTTGAACACACTGTTTACTTAAGTAATTAATTAGGTACACAGATTACTTATGTCAACTACAAAATGGCATCCCTGGTGGCTCAGACAATGAAGAATCTGCTTTTTGGGGAAGATTCCCCTGGAGAAGGAAATAGCAGCCCACTCCAGTGTTCTTGCCTGGAGAATTTCATGGACAGAGGAGCCTGATGGACTACAGTCCACAGGAATCACAAAGACTGAGCAACTAACACTTATACTTTTGCAAACTGGCACTTGCCAAGAGCATTGCCAGTGACTAAACGACAAGGGCATGTGCCATCTGACTCTGTGGGAGGGTGAACCCTGTGCTGCTGCAGCTGTTGATCTTTAACACCCCGTGAAGGAGTTCAGGGCGGAGTGAGGCACTCTGTGCTCCAGGGAATCTGGTGGAACAGGTCTTTAGATAGCTAGATATTTTCAGAAACTGATTTTCAGAAACACAATTCCAATCCCTGCATCTCTTCATATTTACAAAAACACTAAATCTCTTCGTGATGAGATGAGTGCCTTATGACTAACAGAAAATCTTTTGTAAAATGAGTGCTTAATAGCACTGAACTTCTCCTTCCATTCATGAAGGTGAAAGAGGAGAGTGAAAAAGCTGGCTTAAACTCAACATTCAAAAAACTAGGATCATGACATCTGGCCCCATCACTTCATGGCAAATAGATGGGGGAAAAGTGGAAACAGGGAGAGATTTTATTTTCTTGGGCTCCAAAATCACTGCAGATGGTGACTGCAGCCATGAAATTAAAGGCTGTTTGCTCCTTAGAAGAAAAGCTATGACAACCCAGACAGCACATTAAAAAGCAGAGACATTACATTGCTGACAAAAGTCCACACAGTCAAAGCTATGCTTTTTCCAGTAGTCATGTATGGATGTGAGAGTTGGACCATAAAGAAGGCTGAGTGCTCAAAAATTGATGCTTTCAAACAGTGATGCTGGAGAAGACCCTTGAAGAATCCCTTGGACAGCAAGGAACTCAAACCAGTCAATCCTTAAGGAAATCAGCCCTGAATATTCATTGGAAGGACTGATGCTGAAGCTGAAGCTCCAGTACTTTGGCCATCTGATGCAAAGCGCAGACTCATTGGAAAAGACCCTGATGCTGGAAAAGATTGAGGACAGGAGAAGGGGGCAACAGAAGATGAGATGGTGGATGGTATCACCAACTCAAACTCAGACATGAGTTTGAGAAAACTCAGAGAGATGAAGAAGGACAAGAAAGCCTGGCGTGCTGCAGTACATGGGGTAGCAAAGAGTTAGACTTGACTGAGTCACTGAATAACAACAACCCCCTTCACCAAAATCTTTTATATTGACTTTCCCCCACTGCCTCTTTTGGAGCTATCTCTCAGAGCTATCTGAGGTTCTTTCTACTGGGCTGCATCCCTCATTTTGTACCAAATAAAACTTACCTTGCAACTTTCTTTTTTTTTTTTTTTAAGTTTTAGCCGCTGCCGCCGCCCCCCGGAGCATCCCTGCGCGCGCCCGCCCCGGAGCTGCCTGCTCTCGCTGCGCGGCCGCCCCCGACCAACAGCCCCAACGCGCCGGAAGTGGCGAGCCGCAACTTTCAAGTTGTGTATTTTTTTAGGAAAAAAAATTAGGAAAATATTTTATAATGCCAATGAAATTTGTTATTTTTTTAAAATCGCTTTAATGAAAGAAAAAAGCCAGTATCAAAATTTGCTGTCGATAATAAAGACCCTACATAAGGTATAGATTTGTTTGTTTGTTTGCCTTCTGGAAATCAACTAAAAATTAACACATCTAACTTTTAAAATGGAAGTGAATTCAAGGATGGGGAAACGTGTTAAATACTATGAAAACAATTCTCATATGAAGTTTCAAAGTTAGCCCAAGGTCAGTGACCTCCAACAGGTGTTCATTCAGTAGAGAAGCTGAAGCATAAAAGTGAACATAAACAGTTATTAAATAACACCATTAGCACTTTTCCCCTTATTTTCATTCTCAAAAGCCACAGATTTAGATTAAGCCTAAAAATGTTACAAAGCAAAAATGCACTGGGAAACTTTCCTATGATGAACCTCAGGAGTCAGAGTCAGCTACATTTCAGTTTACACCCTATTTTTGGTTCTTTCACCATTCAAACTTGCTAGAAAAATAAGCAACATCTAGCTGTTTTTGTTGTTACTATAAGACTATCAGTCATGTCTGACTGTTTGTGACCCCATGGACTGTAGCCTGCCAGGCTCCTTTGTCAATGAGATTCTCCAGGCAAAAATACTGGAATGGGTTGCCACTTCCTCTTCTAGGGGATCTTCTGGACCCAGGGATCGAACCCAAGTCTCCTGTATCTCCTGTACTGGCAGGTGAATTCTTTACCACTGAGCCACCTGGGAAGCCTCAAGGGTAAGAAGGTTCATTTTCAATCTTGTATAATCATGACTCTAACTACGTAACTCTGAATAAGTTTCTTGATATTAAGGTACAAATATATCTTAAACTATCTTATGCTATCTACAAATTGTAGAGGGGAGTACTCTGAACTCCAAAAATTACCGAGAAACCAACATTTGATTTTAGCTTGACTGAATAAAGAATGCTAGAAATACAGATCGGAAAAGGCAATGGCACCCCACTCCAGTACTCTTGCCTGGAAAATCCCATGGACAGAGGAGCCTGGTAGGCTGCAGTCCATGGGGTCGCTGAGGGTCGGACACGACTGAGCGACTTTACTTTCACTTTTCACTTTTATGCACTGGAGAAGGAAATGGCAACCCACTCCAGTGTTCTTGCCTGGAGAATCCCAGGGACGGGGGCGCCTGGTGGGCTGCCGTCTATGGGGTCGCACAGAGTCGAACACAACTGAAGTGACACAGCAGCAGCAGCAGCAGCAAAAACACAGATATATTTAAAATTTCTTAATACAACTTTTACTAAAATCTAGAAATAGTAGGGTTGGAACTATGATTTTAAAATATTGAGCTTCTATTTATGTGTACTGATAAACCATTAAAAGTATACAAAGTAGGGAAATATATGATGAACAAGATTTGCTCTCAAGGAATTGATAATTCCCTGAATTTATAAGATAGGATAAGCATGATAAATGGCATAAGAGCTAAAAGTTCCCAGAATAACAAATGTCAAAATTCCCAGAAGAAAAAAAAAAAGGAATATCTTGAGAGTTCCCTTAGTTATAGTTATTGAGCTCAATACTTACACACATTGTTTCACTTACACCTCCAAACAATGTTTGCATGAAAGAGAGAATGGTGATGGCATTAAGTAAAGTTGGGAATCTAGGAGAAAACTGCAGCGCGATAGTTGTGAGAAAATCATGCAAATGATTTTGACTATAAGGTAGATGCTGGAGGAAGGGCAAGCAGGCACTTTCTAATTTAGGACTGAAACTCAGTCAGAGGTGAGAACTAGCGGCTTATGCGGAATTCTTGGTGGAGAATACACTCTTAAATCCATGAATAAGGTTAGAGTCCTTAAAGAAAAGATCTTCACACAGTGTTTGGTGAAATGCCCAAAGAGAAGAAAGATAAATAAACAAATAATTCAGATAAGGAGAAAAGTGATAAAAACAGGAATTTCAATGTCATCATGAAAGCAAGGGGAGAGAATTCAAAGTGAGAAATTACTCCACAGTATCTGTGTACTGTTGTTATGGAAACTTAGCAGGGAGAAGGACAGGGGAGAAGGATTGACTTTTGAGGAAGCAACTTCAGTGCAGCAAAAAAAAAAAAAAAAAACCAAACCTAGAGAATAAAAAATGGTTGGCTGGTGAGAAAACTGAGGCATTGAAGAGAGTCGGAAGTTTGATGGTAAAAGGAAAAGAAAATGTAATAAAATCAAGGAATGTTTTTGTTTTAGGCCAGGGAAGATCTTACGGAACAAAAGAACAAGGAAGAGAAAACAGGCAAAAGAGTCCATCCCTAGGAGTGAAGTTAAATGGCACAAAATCAAGAATTGAAAAAAGAAGACACTGATTTTAATTCCTCACCCTCTGGTCTTAACATACTGATGCACAAAGGTGACTTGGGAGATAATTATAATTATAATCATGGTAAAATCAGTGCTGCTAAGTATTTTGCCACAGATCCCAGTTTTTTAGATTGACCGAATATTAATTTGTTGCTATGCAAATTTCTTATTTGCAAAATGTGATTTAAATCCTTCACTTTGCGTTAGAGCTGTCATCAGGGATAAAACTGAACACAGTTACTGAAAACTTCATATTTAAATTGCAACGCAAACAAATACAATCCTGGAGTCATACCCCTACCTTTTGCCACAAACTACAAAGGTGAAAATATTAAAATGTACTTACAATACAAATTATTTTGTACTTCTTAACAGTATTTCTCTTAACAGGTTCTTCTGTTGATAAATTCAGTGTAGATTGCATTGTTCTGTTAGCTAGATAAACCTGTTCTACCAGAAGACAGTGGACCGATTTCCTTTTTCTAGTCTGGCAAAGAGAAACTGCACGAATTACATCACTGTGACTGGCTTTTAAATGTTTGGAAAGAGCATAGCTCTTTAATGATTGGATAGTTAAGACGGGAAAAAAAGCTGTAATAACAATAGTGTCATGAGATGAAAGTTCATTTCCTGTACACTGTAGACAACTGTTCTGTTTGTCCTTTGAAAAAATCTAATTCAGGGTCTTGTAGATTTCTTTCCATGGACCACAATGAACTACCAGGTCTTTAGAAATTCAGAAATGCACAAAACCATATCTGAATATCTTTGGCAAATGGTTCTCTGTACTGGGTAAACTTAGAATTGCCCAAAGTAGCTCTTTAATTTTAATTTTTAAATTATGAAGCCTAGGCTCCACATTGATTGAATTAAAATCTTCTGGAGTTTTGACAAAGGAAGCAGTATATTTAAATATCCTTCCTAGTGATTTTTTTTTTTAATGTAGCCAAGATTAGTCTAAACACTTTGCTTTGAGTCCTATATGCACTTTTGAATTCTCTCCTGAAAACATTCACTCTGGATTCTAATCAAACTTGCCAATTGTACATGTGTGCATGCTAAGTCGCTTCAGTTTTGTCCAATTCTGTGCAACCCTAGGGACCATAACCCTTCAGGCTCCTCTGTCCCTATGATTCTCCAGGCAAGAATACTAGAGTGGTTGCCATGCCTTTCTCCAGGGGATCTTCCTGACCCAGGTGTAGAACCCCTATCTCTTATGTCTCCTGCATTGGCAGGCAGGTTCTTTACAACTGATGCCACCTGGGAAGCCCCTACAGGACTTGAGGGACTTGGTCATCTGCTCAGATACCTTGGTGAGTGATCTCTCAGAAGTAGGATTCTGCCAGGTTTCTTAGATTCCCATAGCAAGGTATTTTGTCGTTATTGTTATGCTATGACATACTGATTATATAAAAGAAAGATTAAGCCTACATCACAATTTGTCTCAAAAGCAGTATATTCCTAGGACTTAAGTGCTGCTGCTGCATCACTTCAGTCGTGTCCGACTCTGTGTGACCCCATAGACGGCAGCCAACCAGGCTTCCCCTCCCTGGGATTCTCCAGGCAAGAACACTGGAGTGGGTTGCCATTTCCTTCTCCAATGCATGAAAGTGAAAAGTGAAAGTGAAGTCGCTCAGTCGTGTCCGACTCTAGCGACCCCATGAACTGCAGCCTTCCAGGCTCCTCCATCCATGTGATTTTCTAGGCAAAAGTACTGGAGTGGGGTGTCATCGCCTTCTCCGAGGACTTATGTACTCACCTAATAATATAAGTCTTTGTTTTTTTTCTGGGTTTCTGGGGCTTCCCTGGTGGCTTAATTGGTAAAGAATCTGCCTGCAATGCAGGAGACCTGAGTTCGATCCCTGGGTTGGGAAGATTCCCTGGAGGAGGGCACAGTAAGCCATAGTAAGTATTCTTGCCTGGGAAACGCCATGGACAGAGGAACCTGGCAGGCTGCAGTCCGTGGTGTCGCAAGGAGTTGGACACGACTGAGTGACTGAGCACATTTGCACTTAAGACTATCTAGTCTCTTTGAGTCTGGTTCTCAGTGCTCCCACATTTATCTTCCTCTCTGTTATAGTTGGCTTTGTATGTCAGCTTGGCTAGGCTATGGTAACCAGTTGTTTAATCTCCCACACTGCCAGAACACCCATTCTCCCTTCGTCCTCTCATTTCCCAAGCCCCTTCAACCTTGAGAACACAAGAAAAGACCAGACAAGGAAGTCAGGAGACCTCTGATAAAGTCTTACGTCTGTTTCAAAGTAAAGGACTCGGCATTGGATTCTTCATTTTGTAAGTTGATCTCAGATTATCTCCATGCTAATAACTGTCAGATGTTATAATGGAGAAATATCTTAGGTCTTCAGAGCTTGACGGAAGTAAGCCTCAGAGAATCTACCTGGGGCATGTACAGATGTGTACAGTAGAGATATTGGCATTGCCTAACCTCTAGTCATATTTTCTGTTATAACATTTCCCCTAACTGAATCCTAAGCTCCAACCTCTTTTGAGTCTCTCAAGTCCTGGAAACTTCCTAACAGTTCTCCTAAGCACTGGACATCAGGCAAATCCACATCTTCCATGCAGTTTAGACTTTGGACTAGACTGGAGATTAAAGTCCTGTGTCATCTGAACCTGCACTAACTTACTTGAATCTTGTTTCTGTGCAGGCGTGCCGGCTTAGTCGTATCTGACTCTTTGCACCCCATGGACTGTAGCCCACCAGGCTTCTCTGTCCGTGGAACTGGAAGTCTCACTATTCTTGCTCCCTTCATTTTAGAATAATCTCCACCTTCTGGATTATGAAAACTTCACTCTGTATGTTCTAATGCTTAGAATCCTTGTGCTCTAGAAGGCAGCTACCATTACATCGCCCACCAATCATAAATAATTTTTAAATTTTACAAGGTCCCTGCATGCACAGAATTCTGGGAATTTTCTAAAATCACAGTAAGCCCCCTGGTCAATGTGTTGGGAAAGCCCCAGGGGCCTGCCAACATCAACTGCCCTTCCTGGTTCTCCCACCTGAGCTTGGGTGGCAGTTGGACAAGCAGGACTGGGAAGGTTCAGAGAAACTAGGTACACTGAGTGTGGTGGAGGGGAGGTTTATATTAGACTCAGGTCAGCAACAGGAAAAGTCTCCCATCAAGACAGGGAGACTTCAAATAAAATAATAGCAGGGATGGATGGGCAGGTGGCCAAATTCAAGGAGGGCTTATTATTAAAAAATGCAGGAAAAGGCTAACCACATAGGCAAATGGGTTTAGGAAGCACAGATGCTAGCTTGCCCTTGGCAAGTGGAGTTCTAAAACTGGAGCTGAATCTAGAACAAGCTGTCCAGGTGGGAGTGGTGTTAGCAATGCCAAGCCAGGGCTAAGAGACAGCAGCATATAGGAAGTGACAGGTAAAATCTCACCATGGACTATAGGACCCAAGTTCTTGAAACAGAAATATTAATATAGTGACTGGGTTACTAGATATCCAAAAAAAATGACGGAAAAAGTAGAATCCATTCTTGTGGACAGATAGTATTTTACATACCTATGTGTATGATAAATTGCTTTTCAAGATGAAATACATAAAATCTCATGAAGAGTCAGCACAGATGAATACTGGAGATAAGAGTGAAAGTGTAGTTGCTCAGTTGTGTCCAACTGTGACCCCACAGACTGTAGCCCCTAGGCTCTTCTGTCCATGGCACTCTCCAAGCAAGAATATTGGAGTGGGTAGCCAATTTCTTCTCCAAGGAATCTTCCTGACCCAGGGATTGAACCCAGGTATCCTGCATGGTATGCAAATTCTTTACCATCTGAGTGACCAGGTAGAACAATTCTGAACCTCAATTAAATAAAATATTATCCCCCAACCCAAGAGGGGAAAAGCTCTATTTTATTTTCAATTGTATCAATAAAAATTTGTCAACTTTGTTTCCTCTTTTACTATATAAGTGCACACATCTTTGATTTCATGCATATACCTACATAATACCTTTGGTTATGCATCTTGGACTACAAAGCTTAAAATATTCACTAACTGGTCCTCTGCAGTTCCAAAGTCTGGCACTAATGTACTTAACCATAGAAACCCATCATTTGAATAATTATATTCATAGTCTTATCAATTGATTTCACAGTGAATAACTAAAAAACTAAAGTTTTAAATTCTGGACAACACAATAAACACTCTCGGTCTGAGTTAAAGTACCATTTGAATCAAAGCCTCTATAATCAGATAAAATGATCCAGGACATGAGGTTTTTACATGGCAGAATAGGCTATAAAGATCAGAATTCTTCAGTCTGTAAAATCTATGTGGTATGATTAAAAGAATAATAAGTTTGGAGTCAAAAATTATTTTGTGGCAAAAGAAAGAAGAAAAGGTTTGAATTGGAGAAATTGAAATGTGAGTCTGTTGGAAATGAAATTCCAAGGCTGGATTTGGAGGCTGAGAGTAATAGGATAAAAGATTTGCTTTGGGAATATTTTCCTGGTTCTAGAGAATTAAATGGACCAGAGTGAGGAGAGATTAAGACAGAAAGGCCAGGTAGGTATAGCTGTCACAGACCCAGTGAGATGAAGTCAGAGGAAGGCTATGGAAATGAATAATATGTGTTGGGTTTCAGAAATATGAAGGCTGAGCTTCGGGACTGATTCTAAACCCAGGTCACCCAAAGAAGAGTGGGATCATGAGCAGAGAGAGGGCTATCAGGACAGGAGGCTAGTTCTCTGGAAAGATGACAAGCTAGGTTTTAGACCTAACAAAGTTGAGTTATTTATAGAACACATATTGAAATCTTCAGCATCAAAAGTAAAGAAAAATATCTTTTAAAAAGAAGGGTAAAAATGCCTCTACTGTATTTTTTTTAATATTACTTTATAATAAATAGTGTGTGCATCTCAGTCACTCAGTCGTGTCCAACTCTGTGACCCCATGGATTGCTGCTCACAGGGTTCCTCTATCCATGGAATTTTCCAAGCAAGAATACTGGAGTGGGTTGTCATTTCTTTCTCCAGGGGATCTTCACCTGCATTAACCCAGGGATTAAACCTGCATCTACTGCAATGGCAGGCAGATTCTTTACCACTGGGCCATCTGGGAAGCCCCATATAATAAATATTATAACACAAAGAATCTCTGTAAGATAGCCAATATTGATACTTATGATACATATAAGTTTTCTGTGGCTTTGTAGCAAAGTAGGCCACATAATTTGCTAGCAAATTTTAGGCCACAGTATCATAAACTTAGTGGCCTAAAACAACAGATTTATTATTTTACAGTCCTCTTGGTTTAAAGTTCAAATGGGCTAAGGTCAAGATGTCAGACGGGCTGGATTCCTTTCTGCAGCCTCCAGGGGACAAGCTGTTTTATTGCCTTTTCTAGCTTTCAGGAGCCACCTACACTCCTTGGGTCCCATTTCTCCACTTTCTAGTCCAGAAACTTTGCATCTTCCTGACCTTTCTTCCTTAGTTATATCTCCTATTGACTCTTCTCTTCAATTTACCTCTTCTGCTGTGAAGGGCCCTTGGATTACACTGGTCCTACCCAGATAATCCAGGATAGCCTCCTTATTTGAGAGTTTGCAGATTAGCAATCTTAATTCCACCTGTAAATTTTATTTCTCTTTGCTGTGTAATTTAACGTATCTTCAAGGGCTGGGAATTAGGACATTGACATTCTGCCTACCATAGGCAAAATACTTTTATACTTTGATGAAATAAAATGTATGTTTTAAGGCAGCACAAGAAAAAAGTAAATCTAAAATTCTCTCTCTGTGCTTTTTTGGACCTCCTCCCTCCCTAATGTGCAGTGTTTATCTGCATACATATCAACAGAGCTCCTCAAAGAGGGGGATCCCTGCTTAAACATGAAGGTCAGTTTTTTTTTTTTCTCTTTATTCTGATGCTAGCACTGTAACTTTTTAAAGAATAACCTTCTTTCTCAGCTCTGTAGGGGTCATTGTGAATTCCTGCTCACTATGTATCCTTGGTGAACATTCTGATGTTTTACAGTCTCTCAGTCATACCCAACTCATTGCAACCATATGGACTGCAGCACGCCAGGCTTCCCTGTCCTTCACCATCTCCCAGAGTTTGTTCAAAATCATGTCCATTGAGTCAGTGATACCATCGAACCATATTGTCTCTGTCATCCCCTTCTCCTCCTGCCCTCAAACTTTCCCAGCATCAGGGTCTTTTCCAATGAGTCGACCCTTCCCATCAGATGGCCAAAGTATTGGAGCTTCATCTTAAGCATCAATCTTTCCAATGAATATTCAGAGTTGATTTCCTTTAGGATTGACTGGTTTGATAGCCTTGCAATCCAAGGAACTCTCAAGTGTCTTCTCCAGCACCACATTTTGATGTATGATCCTTTGTCTTGAAAATGTATATAGCTGTGTCTTTAGTTTCTAACAGGCAGAACAGTTCTCAGAGCTGCCCAGCTTATAATCCTCAGTTTGGCTCAAATAAAATTCCCTTTTTTTACTTTCTTTACTTGATAGGTAATTGCGTTTTTGTCAACACTTTCTTGGCATAGTCGGCAGAACATCAAAAATACCCACAGAAGATACCTGGAGTCCACCCTGAGCCAGTGCTTGGTCCCAGCATGGGCCATTTGAGTCCTACCCTCTTCTTGGTATTCCTCAAGCGCTTTGGTGAGTTCTTCTGATATCTGAACATCATTGCTTTAAATGTCCTGAATTGTACTCTAGCTGTTTTTCTTGGGATTTGGAGTCTTAAGAGGCTGCCAGTACATTTCCTAGGCAGGGACCTAGGAGTGTCTTTGGAGTGAACTGGCTGACTGCCCTTTCATAAATTTGGTTTAGGGATTACATTGAATTTAGGTGCAATGGGGTGGGAGGTAGGAGAGAGGTTCAAGAAGAAGGGGATATATGATTACCTATGATTGATTCATGCTGATATAGGGCAGAAACATATATAATGTTGTAAAAATAAACTTAAATGCATAAATAATGAATGAATTTTCATTTTAAAGGTGAAATGATGTAAAACTGTAACTTGGTTTACTTCTCTGTTGAGAAGACTAAGTTTTCTTGAAATATTCATCTGCTTTTGGTAACAGATTTATAAACCCTCTTTACCAGTAACTTTTCTCACTTGCCTTTTAAATCTTATTGTCATTTTGTTTGTATGAATAAGCATGGCTTCACACTGACATGATCCACCTTGGCCAAATGTTTAAAACCTTTTGTTCTCCTGACAATCTTTCTAAAATCAAATTCATGAAATCCTTTTGGCCTCCAGCTAACTTCAGGATGTTTCAGAGGGCTCTTGTATATCCCAAAGAAAGACATTAAGCTAATTTAACTTATCTGGTATATAAAATTACATGGGGAACACTGTCAAATGAGTAATAATACATTTTCTTAAGTTGTATAGATAAATATTATCAATATAAAGCCTCTAGAAATCATATGAAGTTGCTAAAATTTGAAGAGTTCTGGTATATTGTCAGTGCTAATACTAGTTATTATATTAAAATATTGTATGTCACAGAAATTGCAATTTCCTTAATAATTCCCTTGTAGTCAGGTCTTTCTAGTTGAGCTATTTCAAATCCTGAAAGATGATGCTGTGAAAGTGCTGCACTCAATATGCCAGCAAATTTGGAAAACTCAGCAGTGGCCACAGGACTGGAAAAGGTCAGTTTTCATTCCAATCCCAAAGAAAGGCAATGCCAAAGAATCCTCAAACTACCACACAAGTACACTCATCTCACACAGTAGTAAACGAATGCTCAAAATTCCCCAAGCCAGACTTCAGAAATACATGAGCCATGAACTTCCAAATGTTCAAGCTGGTTTCAGAAAAGGCAGAGGAACCAGAGATCAAATTGTCAACATTCGCTGGATCATCGAAAAAGCAAGAGAGTCCCAGAAAAACATCTATTTCTGCTTTATTGACTATGCCAAAGCCTTTGACTGTGTGGATCACAATAAACTGTGGAAAATTCTGAAAGAGATGGGAATACCAGGTCACCTGACGTGCCTCTTGAGAAACATATATGCAGGTCAGGAAGCAACAGTCAGAACTGGACATGGAACAACAGACTGGTTCCAAATAGGAAAAGGAGTACGTCAAGGCTGTATATTGTCACCCTGCTTATTTAATTTCTATGCAGAGTACATTATGAGAAACACTGGACTGGAAGAAACACAAGCTGGAATCAAGATTGCCAGGAGAAATATCAATAACTTCAGATATGCAGATGACACCACCCTTATGGCAGAAAGCGAAGAGGAACTAAAAAGCCTCTTGATGAAAGTGAAAGAGGAGAGTGAAAAAGTTGGCTTAAAGCTCAACATTCCAAAAATGAAGATCATGGCATCTGGTGCCATCACTTCATGGGAAATAGATGGGGAAACAGTGGAAACAGTGTCAGACTTTATTTTGGGGGGCTCCAAAATCACTGCAGATGGTGATTGCAGCCATGAAATTAAAAGACACTTACTCCTTGGAAGGAAAGTTATGACCAACTTAGATAGCATATTCAAAAGCTGAGACATTACTTTGCCAACAAAGGTCAGTCTAGTCAAGGCTATGGTTTTTCCAGTGGTCATGTATGGATGTGAAAGTTGAACTGTGAAGAAAGCTAAGCAATGAAGAATTGATGCTTTTGAACTGTGGTGTTGGAGAAGACTCTTGAGAGTCCCTTGGACTGCAAGGAGATCCAACCAGTCGATCCTAAAGGAGATCTGTGTTCTTTGGAAGGAATGATACTAAAGCTCCAGTACTTTGGCCACCTCATGTGAAGAGTTGACTCACTGGAGAAGACTCTGATGCTGGGAGGGATTGGGGGCAGGAGGAGAAGGGGACGACAGAGGATGAGATGGCTGGATGGCATCACCAACTTGATGGATGTGAGTTTGAGTGAACTCTGGGAGTTGGTGATGGACAGTGATGCCTGGCGTGCTGCAATTCATGGGGTCACAAAGAGTCGGACATGACTGAGTGACTGAACTGAACTAAGTCAGGTCTTTAACCATGCTTTTCAATTCTTTGGCATTTATAGACAGTTACTGTCTTACTCTGATGCTTGTGGATGACTTGTTTTCATGCTCCAAAACTAAATTAGACTTGGTAGCAGGTATGAGGGTTATTTCAGATGGAATACTAAAGAAATAAGAACAGGGTTTCCTTTAACTGCTTATATCTTACACTCAGTTGAGTCTCTTCTAAACTCTACCACATTCAGCACAATTCTGTAAGCCAGAATTCTGTATATTGTCACCTTGCTTATTTGCCTTATACTCAGAGTACATCATGAGAAATGCTGGGCTGGATGAAGCCCAAACTGGAATCAAGATTGCTGGGAGAAATATCAATAACCTCAGTTATGCAGACGACACCACAATTATGGCAGAAAGTTAAGACCTAAAGAGCCTCTTGATGAAAGTGAAAAAGTTGGCTTAAAATTCAACATTCAGAAAACTAAGATCATGGCATCTGGTCCCACCACTTCATGGCAAATAGATGGGAAATAGTGGAAACAGTGACAGACTTAATTTTGGGGGGCTCCAAAATGACTGCAGATGGTGACTGTAGCCATGAAATTAAAAGATGCTTGATCCTTGGAAGTTATAGACAGCGTATTAAAAAGCAGAGACGTTACTTTGCCAACAAAGGTCTATCTAGTCAAGGCTATGGTTTTTCCAGCAGTCATGTATGGATGTGAGAGGTGGACTATAAAGAAAGCTGAGCACCAGAGAATTGATGCTTTTGAACTGTGGTGTTGGAGAAGACTCTTGAGAGTCCCTTGGACTGCAAGGAGATCCAACCAGTCCATGCTTAAGGAAATCAGTCCTGAGTGTTCATTGGAAGGACTGATGTTGAAGCTGAAATTCCAATACTTTGGCCACCTTATATAGAAAAACTGACTCATTTAAAAAGTCCCTGATGCTGGGAAAGATTGAAGACAGGAGGAGAAGGCGACGATAGAGGATGAGATTCTTGGATGGCATCATGAATTCAGTGGACACGAGTCTGAGTATACTTTGGGAGTGAGTGATGGACAGGGAGGCCTGGCGTGCTGCGGTACATGGGATCGAAAAGTGTTGAACAAGACTAAGAGACTGAACTTAACCGAACTAAACTGACGCTTTTATGAAAATGCTTGTAGATGACATGCCTTAATGCTCTAAAACTCAATTAGACTTGGTAGCAAGTAGAGGGTTATTTCAGAAAGAATACTAAAGAAATAAGAACAGGGTTTCCTTTAACTACTTATATCCCACACTCAGTCGAGAGCTTCTAAACTCTACCACATTCAGCACAATTCTGTAAGCCAACAAACTTCCCATGAACTAAGGCTGCCTTCTGCCCTTAATATCACCTTGTGGATATAATGACATTATTCTTGCAACTTTGCTCTCAGCATTACAAGAAAACAACTGTGACTGCACTTTGTTAATCAATTATCTTCTTGCTTCCAGGAATGATTTACAAGAAACCCTATTGATAAGGCTGATCTAACCAGATCTACAGAAGGGTCCTATTAATTGATAAGCAGAGTCATTACAGAGCTGCAAATGCAATAACGTCCACACTGCACGCAATTAAAAACTTTTATTTGCCAGAAACAAAGTCAGCAGAACAAGTCACATGAATTGTCTTTACTCTAGCTTGTCAATTAGCTAAAGGTCAGGTGAAGTGAAGGGAAATGAAAGTCACTCAGTCATGTCCGACTCTTTGCAATCCCATGGACTATATAGTCCAGAATACTAGAGTGGGTAGCCATTCCCTTCTCCAGGGGGACTTCCCAACCCAGGGGTGGAACCCAGGTCTCCCACACTGAAGGCAGATTATTTACCAGCTGAGCCACCAGGGAAGCCCAAGAATACTGGATTGGGTAGCCTATCCCTTCTCCAGGGGAATCTTCCCGACCAAGGAATCCAACTGGAGTCTCCTGCAACACAGGAGATTGTTTACCAGCTGTGCTACCAGGGAAACCCCTGGTAAAGTAACAAGGTCATGTAACAAGTATTTATAATGAGGTCAGTACACTTTTGAAGTGACATAACAACTTTGGAGTGCTAGGAAAGCAATGAGGTTTTAACCTCTTCAGGAAAATCTATTTTTAAAAAATAGTTTGCACAGTTATCAATTGTTATACAATTGCAAAAACACTTAGCAATTATGAAAACAACAGAGCATTCCAAGCCTGACACTGGGGAAACTAAAGGAAACAGCTTGCTGATGCTGCAGCCCAACAGCAGCTTTAAATATTCATCCTGTGCAGCCTTGAGAATGTCCACTGCTCTCCAGTAGCCCTGCTAACCCAGTATAAGATTCCTTTCCTAGGGACTCAAGAAATTGCCACCATAGAAGGGAAACACATATGGCAACAAAAGCAGGGAATTTTGGCCCCATGACTAAACTAAACTAAAAGTGGTTTAGGAAGTTTTTGTTTTGTTTTAATCACTAAGTCATATCCAACTCTTTTGTGACCCCATGGACTGTAGCCCACTAGGCTCCTCTGTCCATGGGATTTCCGAGGCAAGAATACTGGAGTGGGTTACCATTTCTTTATCCGGGGATGATTTAGATAGAACAAAACAAATTTATAGTGTCTACTGAAGCCCAACTGCCACTATACCAGTACATCCTTCAACCCAATGAGCATCTGAAAAAAATGGTGATGGGGGAAAGCAGTATTTTGGAAACTTTCACCCGCGATGGTGCAAAAGGAAGTATATTACACTATTGACAGGGTCTCATGAAGACACTTTAAAAATTGGTAATGACTTTTCCAGAAAGCTCCCAGGAAATGAAAAGGATCATGAATTTCAACCTAGAGATTTTGTTTACTTGAATGGGTATCAAATAAAAGATTGTTTACAATCAGAATGGGAAGAACCTTAACAGATATCATTGTTAATAACTAATCCATGCACAGCCAGACTGAAAGACAATGATTCATGGATTCACATCTCTCATTTTAGAAAGGCTCCTCCACTTGAATGGTCTTTGACCTCTGTTTCTACACCTGACTTCAACTAAGACAAGCATCAGCAAGCTAGGGCGAGAAGACAACAGTAGCAAACTGACCCATCTACTCCCAGCCTCCAAAGATTCTAAGCTGTTTCATCTCCATCCTCAACTTCTAGGGTTTCCAGCTTTCCATTAGAATTGCTATACCCTATTCCTTAGGCAGGTAGGTACACGCCCTAATCTTCAAATCAAAGGCAGGATTTCTTCAAAACCAAATGGTTCTGTTCTATACTGTTGCATTTTGGGTTTTTTTGGGGGTGGGGCTGGAAGGTTTCTCTCTTCCTCAAAGTTGACTCCTTTATTCATACACCCAAAACGATGGTCTCAATAGCTGCTGACTCAAACTACCTGTCCTGGCTTTCAGAGCTCTCCAATTCCGAGACGTACCACTCTGGACTCATCCTCCAGGCAGACCCAACTATTTGTCTGAAGGCTGGCTCTAACAGTGATCTGGCCTTCTTTACAAAGACACCCTAGGTGATCTCACTTTGTCCAAGTCCTACTGGTCACCATAATCTCCTTTTCCGCCTTTGCTTGTTTCCTGAACTTTTGATGCATTTCCTGTTCCCAGTGCCAAGCCTCTGCTTTGAACCAATTTAATCACATTGGTGTGACCACTAACACACTTCCTTGGGTACACTTTTATGTTCACCCTTTTGCTCCATCTGTTCTGGTCGGCTCCACATAATTTTTCTTTTTGCCAAAAAAAAAAAAAAAAAATAGAAGGCCTCGTCATTCCAGTCAAGTACCTACAAACTCTCCTGAGCCAACCCCCATTCCCAACCTGGAGGACAGAGCATCACACCAAAAGCCTCAAAATCTAAAGGAAATTGCCCAGCTACATTTCAGAGTTGCTTGGAACTTGTTACCCCTTGATTTCTTTCAATTTTCCCCTTTGGACATGGGGATGTATATCCTAGGCTGTTCTACCATTATGCTTTGGAAGCAGATAACTTGTTACCTGGTTTCACAGATTCACTGTTTTTGCTGTTCAGCTGCTCAGTCATGTCCAACTCTTTGAAACCCCATGGACTGCAGCATACCAGGCTTCCCTGTCCTTCACTATCTCATGGAGTTTGCTGAAACTCATGTCCATTGAGTTGATGATGCCATCCAACCATTTCAACCTCTCTCACTCTCTTCTTCTCCTGCCTCAAACTTTTCCAGCATCAGGGTCTTTCCCCGTGAGTTGGCTCTTTGCATTGGATGGCCAAAGTATTGGAGCTGCATCTTTAGCATCAGTCCTTCCAATGAATATTGAGGGTAGATTTCCTTTAGGATTAACTGGTTTGATCTTGATGTCTAAGGGTCTCTCAAGAGTTTCCTCTAGCACTACAGTTCGAAAGCATCAATTCTTCAGCACTCAGCTTTCTTTATAGTCCAACTGTCACATCCCTATATGACTACTGGAAATACCTTAGCTTTGACTGGACAGACCTTTGTCAACAAAGTGATGTCTCTGCTTTTAATACACTGTCTAGGTTTGTCATAGCTTTTCTTCCAAGGTGTAAGCATCTTTTAATTTTATGGCTTTTTAACTCATAACTGGAAGGGAATATTGCCTAAGGATGCCTCACACCTCAAGTCTGACCTACACCTGATTTAGATATTTAGACAAAATTTTGGACTTGGAGTTGATGCTAGCATGGCTAAGATTTGTGAGCTATTGTGATGGGTGAAATGTATTTTGCATGCTACAAGGACAAGCATTTGGTGGCCCAGAGGAAATAGTTTTGAGGCTAAATTGTAGGCCCTTCAAATACACATCTTCAAAACATAATTTTAGTTGGACATGGGGTCTTTAAAGAGGTAATTAAGTTAAAATAAGGTCATTGTGGTGGGCCCTGACCCAGTATGAGTGGTGTAGTTATAAGAAGAGAAGTCAGCCACAGCCATGCACCGGCGAGGACCATGTGAGGCACAGGTAAGAGACAGCCACTCACAAGCCAGGGAGAGAGGTCTCCAAAGAAACCAACAACTGATATACCTGTGAATTGTAAATATTTCTGATGTGTTTATAAATAATGATATTAATGGATTTTGACATACTGAGAAAAATAGGAAATTTTGATCTCAAATTTTTACCAACTTGATCTTGGATTTCTAACCTCCAGAACTGTGAGAAAGTACCACTTTATTTTTTAAGCCACCCATTTCTGTTGCTATGGCAGCAAACTAATACACTCAGGATAACTCTTGAAGTTAGTCTCCAGCAGAAAATTTGAATTCTTTAAATCAGGTTTTTAGAAGTTCTTCAGTGCAGTTCAGTTCAGTCACTCAGTCATGTCCGACTCTTTGTGACCCCATGGACTGCAGCATGCCAGGCCTCCCTGTACATCACCAACTCCCGGAGTTTACTCAAACTCATGTCCATTGAGTTGGTGATGCCATCCAACCATCTCATCCTCTGTCATCCCCCTCTCCTCCTGCCTTCAATCTTTCCCAGCATCAGGGTCTTTTCAAATGATTCTGTTCTTTCCATCAGGTGGCCAAAGTATTGGAGCTTCAGCTTCAGCATCACTCCTTCCAATGAATATTCAGGACTGATTTCCTTTAGAATTGACTGATTTAATCTCCATGCAGTCCAGAGGACTCTCAGGAGTCTTTTCCAACACCACAGTTCAAAAGCATCAATTCTTCGGTGCTCAGCTTTCCTTATGGTCCAACTCTAACATCCATATATGATTACCTGAAAAACCATAGGTTTGACTATATGGATCTTTGTCGGTAAAGTAATGTCTCTGCTTTTTAATATGCTGTCTAGGTTGGTCATAGCTTTTCTTCCAAGGAGTAAGCATCTTTTAATTTCATGGCTGCAGTCACCATCTGCAGTCATTTTGGAGCCCAAGAAAATAAAATCTGTCACTGTTTCCATTGTTCCCCCATCTATTTTCCATGAGGTGATGGGACCAGATACCACGATCTTAGTTTTCTTAGAGTTTTAAGCCAGTTTTTTTCACTCTCATCTTCCACTCTCATCAAGAGACTCTTTAGTTCTTCACTTTCTGCCATGAGGGTGGTGTCATCTGCATATCTAAGGTTATAGATATTTCTTCGGGCAATCTTGATTCCAGCTTGTGCTTCAACTAGCCTGGCATTTCTCATGATGTACTCTGCATATAAGTTAAATAAGCAGAGTGACAATATACAGGCTTGATATACTCCTTTGTCCTAATTTGATGGGCTTCCCTGGTGGTTCAGACGGTAAAGCGTCTGCCTGCAATGAGGGAGACCCCGGTTCAATCCCTGGGTCAGGAAGATCCCTCGAGAAGTTAATGGCAACCTACTCCAATATTCTTGTTTGGAAAATTCGTGGATTGAGGAGCCCGGTGGGTTACAGTCCACGGAGTCGCAAAGAGTCGGACACGACTTCGCTTTCGCTTTCCTTTTCCCAATTTGGAACCAGTCCGTTGTTCTATGTCCGGTTCTGTTGCTTCTTGACATGCATACAGATTTCTCAGGCGGCGCTGCCTTAGGCTGGAGGTTTCACTTGGGGGCGCTCGCATCTGGTTCGTGGATCGTGCTTCTCACAGGCGGAACCATCTGGCTGGGTCTCTTGTTTCTGTGGGCGCCATAGTCAGCGCACACCCAGCGCTCCAGGCTTCCGTGCGGGTTCCGGCTGATTGCTGGGCCCGGGAGGGGACAGTGCCGGTTTGGCGCCCAAGGAAAAAGTTGACCCCGGCGAGTGGAAGTTACCTGCAGCGTCTCCGGCCCTCTGCCCGTCCATTGACGGAGCTCGGGCCTGACCCGTGCCGCGCTCCTGGCGTCCAAGGAAGGCGAGGGTGATGGTCCAGATGGAGACGCAACTACAGAGCATTTTTGAGGAGGTGGTGGTGAGTGGAACTGCCAGGGATCCTGGGCGATGACTGTGTGAGGGGGTGGCTGGGGAATAGCGGCTCAAGAAATCTGGCCCACGCAACCTCTCCCCACCTCTTCCTTGTTGTGACATCGAGTATGTGTGCAAGGGTTGAGCGATTCTCAAACTGCTGTCAAATTCAGTCTCATTTGAAATCCACAACACCCTTTGTTACAGACCAAGCAGGTGGGTATTGTTTGTTTCTCCTCGTTGCTGATAAGGTGATTTGCCCTATGTTGCACTGTATTATTTTGCTCGGGGAGGCCCCTCTCTCTCCCTTAAAATTAAAAAAAAAGAAAAATCATGTTGTTTACTTTTTTTTTTTTTTTAACAGAAAACGGAGATTATAGAAGAGGCTTTCCCTGGGTGAGTGTATACATGGCAGATCTTTGAGTTTTTACCTGATGGTATCTTTGTAAGATTTTCTTTAGATCTGTCTTGGAGGTTTATAAGATCTACTATTCTGCTTATGTTGAATTACATTTTTAATACTAGTGGCAAATAATTCGATTTTTGTTTTTTAGCATGTTTATGGACACCCCTGAAGATGAAAAAACAAAACTTATTAGCTGTTTAGGGGCCTTCAGACAATTTTGGGCTGGTCTTTCTCAGGTGAGCACTGCATGTTTAATACAGTCAGCTGATGATTTTTGGCCCTTTATTTTTTTACACTTACTTTGATGTTGCTGTTAAGATTTTTCTGGAAAAGGGGAAATAAAATTGTCATCATCTTTTATTTGTCTATTCTGGCTTCCGTTCGTTTCAACTTGTATTCTTCCAGTAGAGAATCTATATTGAAAAATCAAGTTGACCATAGCACAGTGTGAGCTGTTTTTATAAATCTCTCCCAAGTTAGATTACATAAAACCATTTTCATCCTATTCTGATTTATTTAGTGCACTTCAGAACAACTGTGTTAGGAGTTGTAATGGATAAAAACTTCATTCATTTAATCAGCAAAGGAACTGGTCCAGCATTGATACAAAGATATTATAATAAAGATACTATAGTAAAGATATAAAGATGCCACAGTAAGGATCCAAAGATACTTTAACAAAATTGAGGCAAGTACAGTAAAACTTAATAACAAAGAGCATTCACCAGAAACTAAAGCCTTGTAAAAGATAAAATGTTTGAACCTTAAAGAATTCATGATCCAGTAGTATATTATTACCTTCTTATGATGCCTTATAAGTAGGAAAATGAGAACTGTTTACAGTTGAGCCACTAGTGACTAAGACTCACTACTCAGAAATGAATTGCATAGCTGCAGTACATTCGTTCTTTTACATTTCTTTTACTTTTGATTATTTTCTAATATATTCATATGATACAAAATGCGAAGAGGTGCCAAAAGTTCTACCCAATGAGTAAGATTATCTGCCTTCTGCTTCTCTTAGCTTAGTCATTTGTTTCTTTTTATGTCTGCAATCAGTGTTTCCAGTTTATGTTTCCTTCTGGAGTGTTTAATGCATAGAATCATTGTTATAGAATGTCTATATGCCATATACATTATTCATTAGCACCTTGCTTTTTCCCTCTTAAGTTCTCAAATTGATATAATTTTATATCAATCCATTTAAAGTTACTTCTGTCCTCTTTCTTTCTTCAGTTCAGTTCAGTTCAGTCGCTGAGTCGTGTCCGACTCTGTGACCCCATGAATTGCAGCACGCCAGGCCTCCCTGTCCATCACCAACTCCTGGAGTTAGAGCAGCATTAAATCCTAATATATGGCTGCACCATCCTTTGTTTAACCAGTCCCCCCGAATCCCAGGGACAGAGGAGCCTGGTAGGAGGCCGTCTATGGGGTCATGCAGAGTCGGACACGACTGAAGTGACTTAGCAGCAGCACCATGTGATAGGTTGCTTCTTACCTTTTTCTCTTTAAATAATACTATAATGAATAGTTTTAGGCAGGGGACACAGAATATATTATTGCTGGGTCAGAGGATATTTCTATGTGTAGTTTTTATAAAAATAATCTAATAGCTTCCATAAGGGTTTTACCAGTTTATCCTCCCACTAGCAATATATCAGTGGGATATATATTGCTATTCCCTCAAGCCTCACAATAGCATGTTATTGAGCTTTTTGATCTTTACCATTCTAAAACATGAGAAATTTTATCTAAGTGTAGTTTTATTTTGCATTTCTGTGAGTGAGATTGAACATCTTACATCTTTCTAACATTTTAATGTTTTAATAATTGATTAAACACTGTATGATTTAAGATAAAACCCTTGTCTTCAAGAATTTTGTTTTCTGACAGAGGATCCAGGAAGAAAATAAGTATTTCTAAACCAGCACTATTTATTCAGCAATAGAAATGTGTATGAGGGACAGTGGTAGCACAGAGCAGGACATCTTTAGAATATTCTGGAAGGTAATCTTTGATTTGGGCACCACATTTTGGTATCAGATTTAAAGTTTTGCAGATCTAGAAATTGGATATGTCATTAGTTCATAACTGATTTGGCTCTTAGGGATCAGATTCACTAAATTCTCATGAGGCTGATGTACTAATTCATAGTGGATTTTTCCTCCAGTGACAGGGATATTTATATCTGCCATTAAGGGCACTGCTTACAGTGCCTTGCACAGTCTTTGCTAGACTTTTTTGTTAATCATGAATATGTTAATAAAATCATACTCTTTTTGGAGGTCCCATATAGTAAAAATGGTGGAAGTTTTAATCTATATAATCGTGTGATTTTAAGCTTAATATAACTCAGCTACTACATCTGAATTTTTTCAGTTCTTTTTAAATTGTTTTCATCCATTAATTTATAATGAAGTATCTCACTCATAGTCTTCATGTATACTCCCAGATGCTATTAGCTTTTTGTTACTTATAAAATATAAGTTTAGACCTAAAATGTGATCATTTTCTAATTTTCCAGGAATCTCATGAACAGTGCATCCAGTGGATTGTTAAATTCATTCATGGCCAGCATAGTCCTAAAAGAATTTCTTTTCTTTATGACTGCTTAGCAATGGCAGTCGAGACTGGTCTCCTTCCACCCAGGTATGGTTAATGATGAATATGAGCAATCTAAAAAATTTTCTTTTTTTTAATTAATGTTTAGAAATTGGTTGAGGTGGTTGTTGTAAAAGGAAAAGAGAATAAAGAAGGCAGTTACAGTCAACAAAAAGTGCTTCATAGTATCTCAGTTTTCATTTTGAGGATGCAATATTCTTAAAATTGTATACTTCAGGTGCTCAAAACCATGCAGGCTTTGCCTTTTAGCCCAGGGATTAAAATCACTCACTTTGACAAGCTTTTCCAGGTAGTGTTTGTTGTATTTGTTATAGTCACTGATTTGTTTGTTGAATTTTTTAGATTCCACATATAAGTGATGTCATATAGTATTTGTCTTTCTCTGTCTGACTTATTTCACTTAGCATTATACTCTTCCAGTCTGTCCATGTTATTGCAAATGGCAAAATTTCATTCTTTTTTTGTGGATGAGTAGTACACTGTGTGTGTATGTGTGTGTGTGTGTGTGTGTGTGTGTGTGTGAGAGAGAGAGAGGGACATCTTTACCCATTCATCTGTTGAGGGACACTTAGGTTGCTTTCTTATCTTGGCGATTATAAATAATGCTGCTATGACCATTGGGATGTGTGTATCTTTTCAGATTAGTGTTTTTGTATTTTTTAGTTATATACCCAGGAGTGAAATTCCTGGGTCAGTTCCAGTTAACTTTTGCTGGATGATGAATTGCCTCAATACTTCATGGCTTAAAACAGTAATAATCCTTTTATTATTAACATTCACGATTACAGTGCTTGCTTGGACAAGGAGTAGGAAGGATTTTCTCAGGTTTTGTGTTTGCAGTCGGATGGTGGCTATGACTGGAGTCATGACAAAGATTTTCCCATTCATATGCCTAACTGTCACCTGAGACATCAGCTGGCACTATTGGCCAGAACCTACATATGCCTTCTCTGTGTGACCTTGACTTTCTCACAGTGTAGTGGAGTCCAGGAGCAAGCCTTCATAAGAGGGCTAGGCAGAAGCTGTATCACTTTGCCTTGAAAGCCTTTCCATTTGCCAGTCTTGGACCTGCCCAAACCGAGGGATAGATTTTTTTTCTACCCTTTTGACACTGATACTCTTCCTGGGAGCAGCATCAATATCACATTTTAGAAGAGTATGTGGGGTCAAAAGTCTTATTGCAGCCGTCTTGGAAAAACACAGTTTGCCACTAATTGGTTAATGATACACATTTAACCAATAGCTTTTGGTACATTTCTTTCTAGCAAAAATATAACATAATTAATATTACTTAGTTCTACTTTGGAGAAGGCAATGGCACCCCATTCCAGTACTCTTGCCTGGAAAATCCCATGGACAGAGGAGCCTGGTAGGCTGCAGTCCATGGGGTCGCTAAGAGTCGGACACGACTGAGTGACTTCCTTTTCACTTTCATGCATTGGAGAAGGAAATGGCAAGCCACTCCAGTGTTCCTGCCTGGAGAATCCCAGGGATGGGGGAGCCTGGTGTGCTTCTGTCTGTGGGGTTGCACAGAGTTGGACAGGGCTGAAGCGACTTAGCAGCAGGAGCAGTTCTATTTTAGGACTTTGCTGGTGGCTCAAGATGGTAAGGAGTCTCCTTTGGGTTTAGTTCTACTTTGGGTTTAGTCTTTCATATAAGTAAAAAATATAAAATGCTTTATGTAATTTTTTGAAAGTGTGCTTGAGTAATGTACCTTTATGACAATTATTAACACTTACTGTGACAAATATAATATCCAGAGTTTGTGGACCTTGGCTATTAGAGAACTTACAAAAATCCTGTCTTGTAACTGGAATGGGTATTCCTTTTTTCTAGGATGGTTTGTGAATCCCTGATAAACTCTGACACACTTGAATGGGAAAGAACACAGCTTTGGGCCTTAACATTTAAACTGGTTCGGAAAATAATTGGAGGGGTGGATTACAAGGTATTTTTTTTTCCGATTATAAAAAGTAATTGCTGTCAGATATGATTAATTTTTCAGTGTATATTAGTTTCACATAAAAGAAATGAAGTGGAAGCATTTATAAAATCTGTCTCTTTTTTGTTGTATTTCCTGAAGGAGTTTAAAATCGCCCAGTGTTTCCCACAGCTCTCTGCTGCTCTCCCAACATTCTTAAAAGTGCAGGTGGCTGATAAACTTCTATGACAAGTAGGGAGTCACCAAGCAGACTCGGTTCTCTCATGCCACAGATCTTATGATGTCGGGGCCCCTTTCCAATGGAAGGGCATAGAGCAGGGAGGTGTGGAATTGAGAAGGGATGCAGGCATCAGCTGACAAAAGGAGCAAATCCTGCTTCACCTTGGCCACCTTGGACACTGTCATTCCTTAACTGGTGTCTTCAGCACTCTGCTCTTCACCAAAACCAACAGCATACACTCTCTAATTGTGTCTCATAACACAGCTCAGGAGTTCCACAGCTGCAGAAGCTTCTGCTTCATTCAAGCCACTTTAGTTATTGTCTCTTGAAAGACTTGCAGATACCTGACCCTGTGCATTATATCTGTATTTCCACTGATCTCAAATGATTTAACTGATAATTATTGGCCAGAGTCATGATTTCATACAAAATTAGTTCTAAGAAGCCTTTTCTGATTATTTTCTATTTACTTGTACTTCACTTTCCTTAGCAGGTTAATATATAGTTTTTACTTCCTTATTTGTATGGTGCTTCGTAATTGTTTCTTTCGTGTATATGTTCTATCTTTTACAAGACTGATCACATAGTTTATACTACGAATGAAATGTCTTCTCTGTGTATTAGATTCTTCTCTGAAATAATGCAACTGGTAATAGATCTGAATAGATAACCAGTTAGCAGAATAGCCTTATTGGCTAAGTTTGAGGGGTTAAAGTATGTGATGGATGATGAGAAAGAGGGAATGAAGTTAGAATATATACCAAAAGGAAGGTGCAGAAAAGGTTGTCTGCCAAAAAGTTGAATATTTATTGTCCATGTTTTTCAGAGTATTTTCAAGTTCTTCCAAATATATTTTTGTCTGTTAAGCTCAAATTAAACTTTTTGGTCCCTCGTAATAATAGAAACTTTTCTAATGTTATGAAGGTGAGAAAAGCTGAACGGAATGTGAAAAGTTTAATTTTTATCTATAAGTGACTTCCTTTGTTCATTCATATGGCAAGCCAGTCTTCAGAATTCTGCTTTGGAATACGATGCTTCTCTTGGGTTAACGTTAGGGGTTTGAATGTTAGCTTTGTTTCAGAAAAATTAAAAGTGTGACTTTGAGGGTTACATATTTTTCCAAGTATATAATCTTGAAAGCTTTAGGCATTTTAACCGGCACCTGGGACTTTTAAAAAATTTAATCTATGACTTTTTGTTCTATCAGGGTGTTCGAGATCTCTTAAAAGTGATTTTGGAGAAAATCTTGACAATTCCCAATACAGTGAGCTCAGCTGTTGTACAGCAGCTTTTGGCAGCAAGAGAGGTAATTTAAACTTGTCTGCAATTCATTGATCATCTCCTAAAGATGTCTAGTTTTATAGTTCTGTGCTTTTAAAATTTACAGTAGTTTGTAAAATGTTCCATTTCTTCTACAAAATTTATATTTTAAAGGTACAGTTTCACTTCCACTGTACTTCCAAAGGAAATTTTACGTTTTAATTCATAGTTTTTAATTATGAAAGCAACAATATTGATATTATTGTATCTTCAACCATTATAAGATGTCGTCCTATGGGCCACTTTAAAGATCTTTGTGCTTTGTACCTAATGTTGCAAGAATTGTTATTTTAGTCTGTGCCTTCCGGTTGGTTTTAGTAACTCAGTCGTTTCCGACTCTTTGTGATACTATGGACTGTAGCTTGCCAGGCTGCCCTGTCCATAGGATTCTCCAGGCAAGAATACTGGAGTGGGTTGCCATTCCCTTCTCTAGGGTATCTTCCCGACCCAGGGATCGAACTTTGGTCTCCTGCATTTCAGGCGTATTCTTTACCACCTGACCCAACAGGGAAGTCTACCAATATTTAATGCATGTTCAGTGTTACCTGCTATCAGGAATCTAGTCTGTTATTTACTATCAGCAATCATTGTATTAATCTTCATTTTTAGATATTCACATTTAAATGAATTCTTATGCTATATTTAAGCCAACTGAATCCATGAAATAATATCTCTACTTTTTAAATATCATTGTTGTTGGATTTAAAGGGCACATCTGTGGGACTATTCAAAATAATAACATAGCCCTTTTGTGTTTCCTAGGTTATAGCATATATCTTGGAAAGAAATGCTTGTTTACTACCAGCATATTTTGCAGTCACAGAGATCAGGAAACTATATCCTGAGGGAAAACTTCCACATTGGGTAAATTTGATGTTTTTTTAAAATTTTTTAATAGAAATTTTTATTAAAAATTATTATATTAATCTGATTTTTTGTGTGCTTATTTTTTAATGGTCACTTTATCCTTAGATAATATGTGATTTTTTTTTATGATGCATTTCTTTAATTTTTCTGCTATCCTGTTGAGATAGTTTATATATATATCATTTCATAAAATATACACAGCTTCATCAAATAGCTAAGGACATGGTGCTATGACCTGGCTTAATTCAGGGATAAATGAACTGGCAAGTAATTGTTTAGGAGGACATGAAAGAGAACTAACCTTTCAGTAGTTTTGCGTGCCCGGAACGGTACTAAATCTTTACATGTTATCTCGTTTTATGTAAATGATTCTTATATTCAGAGCATCTTGATTTTATTTTTCTACTTACTTGTTTTCATTTTATTTTGTTTTAGTTACTTGGAAACCTGGTATCAGACTTTGTGGATACCTTCAGGCCAACAGCAAGGATAAACTCCATTTGTGGTAAGATTATAATTTAAAATATTCTAAATAGTACCTGATTTTTAGTGAGCTGACTACTGAACCAAGTTGATGGATGAAATCTTATACGTGTCTTGGTGACTTGCCATTTTAGTATAACTCTACCCTACGCTATGCTAAGTCACTTCAGTCGTGTCCGACTCTGTGCAACCCCATAGACAGCAGCCCACCAGGTTCCCCCGTCCCTGGGATTTTCCAGGCAAGAACACTGGAGTGGATTGCCATTTCCTTCTCCAATGCTTGAAAGTGAAAAGTGAAAGTGAAGTCGCTCAGTCGTGTCTGACTCTTAGCGACCCCATGGACTGCTGCCTACCAGGCTCCTCCATCCATGGGATTTTCCAGGCAAGAGTACTGGAGTGGGGTGCCATTGCCTTCTCTGAGTATATCACTTTTCACTTTCATGCATTGGAGAAGGAAATGGCAACCCACTCCAGTGTTCTTGCCTGGAGAATCCCAGGGACGGGGGAGCCTGGTGGGCTGCGGTCTCTGGGGTCGCACAGAGTCGGACACGACTGAAGCGACTTAGCAGCAGCAGCAGCAGAGTATAACTCTACTCCCCAGGCACCTGGAAGTCTCAGCAGATCTGTCTCTCTGGCTCTAGCACACCACACTGTTTGACTCCCAGCCCCTTCCAGTTCATACCTTTGCCCTGTATATAATTTCTTTTATTTTCCACTTGTTTCATGTTTATTAGAGTCTCTGAATTTCCTTTTAAAAATAAGCACATGATTTACAGTTTTTACAGTTCTCATATGTATATTCCTGAATTACTTCTAGAAATCATGGTAACCTTAGAACAGCCTGGGATTATAGACCCTTATTTAATCAATGACCAAGTTTTAGCACTTTCTGTGAGTCAGTTACTATTCTGGGCACTGGAAATACAAAAAGGAAATGAAAAGGACACTAGACCAATAATTCTTAGGCTTTTAGCTTTCATAACTGAGAGGATATTGACATCATTTGATGAATTATGGAAAGTGGTGCAGGTTTGAGAAGAGAGGATGAATTTAGTTTATGTTATATTGAACTTAAGGTGCCTGTATGACATCCCAGTGACAACATTTATCAGGCATTGGATACATGAACTGATTAATGGTCATATACTACATCTAAGGCCTCTAGGAACATCATGTTTAAAGTTACTTAGTTTGACCTGAGATTAAAGGTCTGTAAACTTTTTCTATAAATGGTGATACAACAGATATTTTGGCATTGTGGGCTATGCATTCTTACAGCTACTCGACTCTGCCATTAGAGTGCAAAGGAATAGCATTCCAGTAAAACTTGATGAGAGCAGGTGGATTTGGTTCATGGATTGTAGCTTGCTGAACTCTGTCCCTGGACAAATGCAACATTTGTGAGTTTGGAAGTTTTGCACAATTTGGTCTTTAACCAGCTGGGCTAAAAATATTCAAAGAAATCCCCAGACTTCTAGCTAATCAAAACATATTTTTAACCAGTACCTGGTTCAGCATGATATTCAGCATGATATTCATTAACATTAACCAGTGCCTGGTTCAGCATGATATTCATTAAATTTGTAGAGTGAATGAAGGACTAGGCATTGCTATGTTCACATTTATTTAGAAGCATTTTTTGTAATACCTACAGGCCGTTGCAGCCTTCTACCAGTTGTAAATAATTCGGGTGCCATTTGTAATTCATGGAAATTGGACCCTACAACTCTCCGTTTTCCTTTGAAAGGCCTTTTGCCGTATGATAAGGTATGTTGCTCAATATGATGGAGCTTTTGATCCATCAGAGTCTTCATCCAAGATTATATATTATGTAATGCTAAATTGTCTCTTCATAGACTGAAAAAGTAAATATTCAATGAAAGATAGTTTATAACCATAAACTATGGTTTATGTCATATGATTTCAGGATCCAAGTTTAGCCTGTGGTTTGTGATATTATGGTGTTTATGTTCCAGTGGTCCACTTCCTGGCAAAGTACTTCGTGTTAGATAATTGAATTTTTAAATTGATTCCTTGTTTTCACATTTCCTTTACAAAGCAAGGACTAAACATGAATTTGCAGTGTCCCTAAAACTTGAAGAGTGAGCCTCCTTATTTGTTGCATTTTTTTCAAAAGGGGAGAGGTGGGGAAGGACAAAAGTAGAGTAGAAATTTCTCAAGGAGAAAAATCCACATATATCCATAATATGAAATATGAGATATAGACATAAAGCTTTGATGAAACACATTGGCAGATTTATCTTAGTATCTTGGGGTTTGGAGGGATGACAGAGCAGGTTATAGGGAGGGCCAGATAGTGTTCTGTAAATGTTTCATGTCAAAAATGATGTAGAGAGTGATTGGGAGACTTACCCCAAAGTGAAGGAGGATAAAATAGTACAGCTAAGGTGACAGTTCACAGCTCTTGGGATACTAGTCAGCAATACTTTGAAAGATAAAAAAGTGATAAACTAAGTGGAATGTACAATCATAGCAGTAATAAAAACAGATAAACTTACTGTGTACTTCCTATATGCCAGGCCCAGTTTTAAGAACTTCACTTCATAACAACTTTTATTCTTAAACTATCATCTTACTATTTCCACTATCCGGGTGATGAAACTGAGACACAGCGTGGGGTGTTAACTTTACAAACAGTATCGTCAGGATTTGAACTCAGATAATCTGAGTCGGAATCTACACTATAAATCCCTGTGCTGTCAAGTCATTTGTCCTCCCGAATCTGGAAATGATGTTTACGTTTATACTTACAGAAGAATGGTTAGAAACTGCCTCCTTTCCTCTTTGATAGATTTCTGGGCAGAAAATCCATTCCTTACAGTGATGCTTAAGACTTTCACATGACTGTGGCCGAAGCCATTCCTAAAGTTTTCTCTATGACCATGAGCAAGTCCCTTCAACTCAGTTACATCATTTATCAAATGAAGGGTGGGAGCAGATTAATGTAAACACTAAAATCCTTTGATTTTTTCCCACTAGATACTGCCTACTGTGTGAAGGTAACAAGAGCCTTTAGAGGATTTTTTTATCCCAATTTCAAATTTTTTGAATGAACATTAACTCTGATCTTGAAGCAATGATTTTCTTTATTTTCTTTAAAGGATCTGTTTGAACCACAGACTGCTTTGTTGAGATATGTTTTGGAGCAGCCTTATTCCAGGGATATGGTCTGCAATATGCTAGGTTTAAATAAGCAGGTACTGTACTGTGCTGGAAACCTAGTAAATTCTGCATAGAATCTGCACTATTCTTTTCTCTTTTCTTTGCTATAGCTAACTGAGCAAAACAGTTAAGAACTATTTGATGATTTTTTAAACTATATTGTTTATTAAGTAATATATTGTTTCTATCATTTATATATTGCTTTAAGAATGTTTAAATTAAAAAGGAGATATTTTAAAAGTTGGTTTATTTTGCATTGCTTTTTTTTCTATAAGGCCAGTTTCAAGTATACCTTGTGCCAGAGAAACCTACACATGACTTAACCATAATTTTTGACTTTTTTTTTTGTTTGGGTGTCTATTTTTATAACCCTTGGTATCTTCAGCATGGCCTCAATTGCTGGTTTTTTGGTTTTTTTTCTTTTTGGTGTATGTTTTTGGTGGTTTGACATGTGGGCGGGTTTGTGCTGACTCTGGGTTCCTTGAGGCTGGCCTCATAGTCACTGTTTTGTCTTTTCTTTTTTTCTTCCTTTATTTTTGTTCTGTCCTGTCTTGTCCTGCCCATCCTCCAATGCTCTAGACCTTGAACATTGCTCAGGTATGTTCACAACCTTACTGTTGTATTGTGACTAACGATACGCTGGCCGCTTTGTAGCCACTGATTCCATTTAGAGAATACATGTATGGTCGGGGCTTGAAATTGGCAGGACCATGCTGAGACCAAGGCCACTAAAATGAATTTCTTCTTGGGATATGAGAGTTGTTTTTGGTGGATTGTTTTTGGTTTTGGTTTTTGGTGTTTGTTTGTTTTTTGTTTTTTGTTTTTAAATATTCTTTTTTTTTTTTTTTAAATCAAGAGACAACACCTGGCATTTGATAAAGCCTGTCATTTTTTGATGAGTTGTTTTTCCTTCCCACTCCATTTTACTGTTTTTCCTACTTTAGGGCTAAAGCTAGCCTGGTGGAATTTTCAGAGATGGAAAGATTTGTGGTGGCCTTTATCTTTCCAGATAATTAAAACATAAACAAACAACGACATCAATAAAAATACCTGCCTTGCTTTGCCTAAAAACAAAAACAAATTAAAAACAAAACAAAAAAAGAGAAAAAAACAGTTTAACAGAGATACGTTACTTTTACAAGTTGGAGTGGTAAGCGTCACATGGGGAAGTTTTTTTGGAAACGTGGAGATTGACTAAGAAATGTCACACTCTTAGGTGACCCCACACCTGCTTGACAAACACCCTTCTTTGTCAGTCTTTGCCGGAAGTGACCCCCTCCTGGAGTGAGCGCCTCTCAGTGGAAGCCCACCTGTGGCAGGAGGAACACGAAATGGCCAGACTTTATGAAACGAACTCTTATACATTCCCAAGTCTGTTCCAGGACTTTTCACCTTTGAGATTTTAAGCAAAATAGTGATTCTGATTATTTTTGTTAAAAATTTTTGAGCCCAGCATATTAAAATAGACCAGCTTTTTGATTTTAATAAGACGTTCTTGTCCAAGTTGTATAAAATAGCGTTGCTGTTTGCAATACTATAGTGAAGGTTGTGCCAGTGCTTCCATTTATAAAGCCCTATTTTTAAGGACATATAGCTTGGCCATAAAACTTGCTCAGTGTTGAAACTTTGCATGCCAAACCTCACCCTAGTAGCAGTATCTCTTTTATTATTTTAAGTTTTTTCTTCTGAAAAATTTACCAAGTCTTCTTGTTTGGACAAGCCTTTGTTCATGTGAAACTGAAACTGCTTCACAGCACAGTAGCTGACAGTTACCTCACATAACCTGTCAGTGTAACATCTTAAACACCAAGTCATTAACTCTGATGAGCTTTCACTTGAGTTAGAGGTAAGTATTCAGTTAACCTTGAAAGAATGCTTTCATGCTGTCTTAAACCTAATTTTTGCAATAAACTTTAAGGCATACTTGACTCAGGTTTTTTTTGCAGTTTGGTGAATAAACATACCCATGGTCATTTGAATCCCGCCCCCCAGATATCCTTAGCCATCCTTAACTTTTTGCTTTTGGAGGGCAGCTCTTCTTAAACGAGAAACTGATGAAATTTAGAGAAGGATATTTCTGATCTGATCCTTTTAATAACAAGTTTCAACCTAAAAAAAGTTTATGACTAAGACATAAATCCATAAAAAATAAAGTTTATAATGGAAATGCTGACAGAACATTATTAGTATTGATCCCACTGTAGTGTAAACATTGTCAAAAGTTCACAATTCATCAGTAATTGTTTTGGTAGAAAACACTGTAGTGAGTCGATTTGTAAATGTAAGCTTTATGCCGAATTGACATATTATTTTTACCACCTAGAAAGTAGGGTGGAAAATGAGAGCACACTGTATAAGAAGCATATGACTAAAAATTAACAAGTTATCATATCTGTTATCATTACAGAACTATATCCAGCACTATACTTTCTTATCCTTTCTCTAGCAATGCAATAATTTACTTAAAGCTTTGAAACCTTTTAAGAGCTGTCCATATTGTATTTTCCAGTAGGAATTGGGCTATGGTACTTTATCCTAAAATCGGTTGCATTCAGAAGGTCATAAATAGCCCAGTTCTGTGACCAGTAGGGTAGAGTGTTCACAGTGGAAAAATCCTGTTTTGTGTGTTTGCACAACAGTTTGTGTTCCTTCTCCTGAAAAAGAGCATTACAAAACAGATTCATTCCTCAAGCTCTTAGATGTGGTGGTGTATGAACTCTGGCAGTGCCAAGATAGTGAAGTACTAGACTGATCATTCAGTTTATCCTTAAAAGGCACCATTGAAAGTGGTATTAACTGACAGGGGACTCCAGTTCTGGTTGGTAGAGAATATGATAAATGAAATACAAAGAGATTTTTTCTTCCCAAGTTGTCCTGAATAAATACTGCTTTAAAATTAATTTCTATCTCTGAAATAATGGTTTTTAAATTAACCAATGCCTACCTAAGTGTGTGGGCTTCCAAAGAACCCACCTGCCAGCACAGGAGACAAGAAACACAGGTTCGATCCTTGGGTTGGGAAGATTCCCTGGAAGAGGGCGTGGCAACCCACTACAATATTCTTGACTAGAGAATCCCATGGACAGAGGAGCCTCGTGGGCTACAGTCCATGGGGTCTCAAAGAGTCGGACACAACTGAAGCAACTTAGAATGCACACACCTAATTACAATATGTTAAAATTGTACCACATAAGCAGTACCAAAACCATTACATGGAAATATCAGGGGCCACATAATATAGGATATGGTTACTAAGACTGAAAGCATTATCATTTGCCATTTTAAATAGTGGTGGGAAAAAAATCAAGGGCATGGAGGGGATTAATATTCATGTTTCCATTAATGCCTTGTGGCTGATTTTCAGATTGAAAATCTAAAATAAGTTTCCAATACAGTTTGACCATTATGCAGAAATTAAAATGCTAAATTTAGATTCTTACTGCTAAAAAGAGGCTTTAACTAAACATTCATATATGTATGATGTAAGCTAATTCAACTTATATACCTACATCTTGAAGACTTAAATTTATGAAAGCTTTCAGCAACTTGTGAATAGTCATAGACATAGCATCCATTGGCTACCAGTCTAGTGATTGATAATTAAAGTCATTAAACTGATTTACAGATATGTTCCACTTTATAAAATAATTTGTGTGGTAGGGAGTCTTAATTTTAATGAACTTACCTTTTAGCAGTTGAAAACTAAAACAAAACGTACTCTAGTTAGCAGCACAGCTCATTTTATAATCCATACTTCTCTCTCTCTCTCTTTTTTTGGTATTATTAAAATTGGCAAGTAAAAGAGGAACGTAAGTTTAAGCTATCCCTAAGCATGGTTTGAGAACTATCCTTGGATTTAACCAGAAACACCTGGGAAACGCAGAGTTGATTTTGACAGATGTTCTTCTACCCTCAGACTAAGTAGCTGCATTTGGTGCCCTAGATATACCTGACTGATTTAACTATTAATAGAAAATTTGGGGGTAGTCTTGAGTCTTAATACATATTGAATGATTGTCAGCTTTGACTGTAAATTTCCTAGTTCTTACTTTGCCAAAATCTTAGTATTTTTGGTTTTCCTCTGAATCATGAACTCTTTGACCATAAATCACTACACTTCTAAAAATATGTAGGTTAAAATTCAGTTTTTTTAAACAAATAGCCAGTACTAACATGGAAAACTCAAAAAAAATGACCCAGGTGCTAAAAAGCAACCTTGTTTAGTTTATTCTTTTTTCCTGAAGCAGATTGATGGAAGACTGTCGTGGGTGGAGGAATAGATGACAAATTGGTTAGTTTCCAAACTAGAACCAAATTCCCATCACTAACGAAAAATTCCTACTGGAAATCCTGGCTTTACTTCTTTTCACAAATTTTTCTGACTCTCGTATACTTGGAATGATCTCACTCTAAATTTGTGTTGTCGGACACGTTTCTTAGGTTGCTGGTGGTTGGCAGAACTAGTGAATTTCAAGCCCTGTACACAGTAGTTTTGCATGCTGATTTAAGAAATAGTTTGTAGTGTTGTCTGTTGCACTTTGCTCTGCTTCATAATGATAATTACATTTGGAGGAAAAGTACTGTAGTCCCAACTGGTGGTGTTAATATTGCTCTTCGTAAAACTGTAATGTGGTTGAACTGTGATCATGGCATTGTGTTTTTGGAAAAATTATGAAACAACCATTGATGCTTACTGTTTTGGATAGATGTTTGTTTTATTTGCATGCTTTAAGGAAGTGCAGCTATATTGAAGCTTTACAAGTTTGGAGCTGGCAGAAAGCATGCAAAAGAGGGGATGCTATTCATTATGTTTTGTTTTTTTCCAAATTCGTCCCCATTTTGCATTTTTCCCCTAAATTTAAAGAAATCATATCCCTTTTTCATGGCAAAAGACTAATAATCACATCTAAAGTTTATAGGGAACGCATCTATATTAGTATTGTATTCATTAGTAAGGCTTCCAACTGCCTGGCTATTAAGTCATATAACATATTTTATTAAAATATGAAAATGGCTTAAAATATGGCTTAACATTTCTTTTGATAAAAGCTTTTGAATCACTTTACAAAGCATAAACCTTTTTGCCTCTAGAAAGGGAAGTTGCATTTTCATTTTAGTGTTTAAACTCAATTCTTTTTCTTGTTTTAGATTTTAAAATAGTCTAATTTAAAATTAAAGCTGCATAATGTTTGACTTCTAAGAGGGAAGAACATAGCTTTAACTTTAAGGTCTTTTTTTTTTCTAATAGAGGAAGTTTCCATTTCAGTATCAAATAAGTACCACACGTTGAAAAACAGACATTGAATATTTAGATATACATCTGTATATAAAGCTAGTGTAAACCAGTGGTGACTACTTTTAGATCACACACTGCTTTGTTCGCTCTCTTGTCATAATATGTGATTCCTGGAAATCCAGGATTTTCATATTTTGAATTGGATTGCAAAATTAATGCTGTTATCACCATTTCATATATCTTTAAAATGATCTTTGTTCAAGAAATAAATAACAGAATTTTCTACTGTGTAGTTCCCTCTGTCATTCTGGAACAATGATGTCTGTAGTAAAAGTTAATGGGAAGCCTGTTTTAGGTGAGACCTGAAAACTAATTTTTTATGAAACTCATCCTCTGTGATAATATAACATGATGCAGCTTTAATGGACTAAACCTAGCCTTAACTTTCTAAGTTCAACTTCATTCCATGCTTCTTGGCCTCTTTGTTACAATGAATACCCATTAACTGGTAACTTCTGAAACTAACTGGGAGGCTTTTGGAATACTGTATTTAATCTCTGCCCTACAGCACAAGCAGCGCTGCCCTGTGCTGGAGGACCAGTTGGTGGATCTGGTGGTTTATGCCATGGAGCGATCTGAGACCGAGGAGAAGTTTGATGATGGGGGAACGAGCCAACTCCTCTGGCAGCATCTCTCGAGTCAGCTCATTTTCTTTGTGCTTTTCCAGTTTGCAAGTTTCCCACATATGGTCCTTTCTCTTCATCAAAAGGTAAGTACACACCCTTTTTCAGAGCCACTTCACCTGTTGATTAGTATATTTCAGACGGGTGTATCTAGTGAACGCAAGTTCCAAGCTCTGATTTCTCTTTTGTTCAGTGCTCTTACGGTTTCTTCACTTTTCACTTTCTTGTCACTGTGAAAACTGATTCAGGTATTCATTGCACATATTCACAGTGCCAGGACCAGGAGATTCCAAATGAAAAGGCCTAATATAGTGCCCTCAGAGAGCTCCTTGCTGGTGAGAAGATGTAGGTATAAACAATTGGGTTATAATAATAATGGAAGCATGTTTCCTTGCAATAGAAATGAAGGAGAAAAGTCTCTGTTAAAGACACCCAAGAATGGCTTTATCAAAGGGGGCTTGAAACTATTACTTGAAAAACAAGTAGAAATTTGCCAAGGGGAAAAAGGTAGGAAAGTGTTTCCATGGCAATAAAGTGATCATTTAGAAAGAGGTAGAAATGTGTGAAAACATGAAAGAAAACTATAGAAGGGAAAGTGTTGGTGAGATGAGGAAAGCAGGAAAGTAAGACCAGACATGGAGACCTTTATATGCCCCTGTGTTTGTTCTAAGGATTTAAATTTACTTTGGGAAGTAAATGAGGAACGGAAAGACATCATCAGATACAAGCTGGAAAAATTACTGCTAAGCATCACATATGGGAAGACAGTGATGTAGAGATGAATGAAGCCAAAATCAGAGGCCAAGAAACTAGTAAGGGAGCTGTTGCAGTGGTCTGGGTGAGAGAGGCTGAGGGCCTAAAGCAGAAAAGAGGAGGAGCCAGAAACCAGGTAGGCTGGGAAATACATTAATAGGACTTGATGGCAATAGGTGACAGAGTAACAGGAATCCAGGATCACTCACTGGTTTCTGCTTTGGCAGTGAATGAAAAAGGAGGACAGTGAATCCAAAATAGAGAACACGAGTAGAAGAGTAAGTGTGTGGGAAGGGTTGGCTTTAGGCATAAGGCTTTATACACATTGAGTGGGAGTGGGAATAAAATAAGTGTTGTTATATCTGTAACATCTTGATAGCCTGGATTATCTTGGGGAAATTTTTCATAAAACTTGTTAAAATCCTTTTGACCACCACTTACTTACCACCCCTATCACCACCACTGGTTTCTGTTACAATCTATAGGAAACTAGGAAAAGTATTTTTGATAACCAGTCCTTGAAGAGTTAAAAATAAATAAATTTAACCTTTTTGTTATAATAATAACAAACTCTGGTATTTTTTTAAATTTATCTATTTTTGATTGGAGGATAATCGCTTTGCAGTGTTGTGTTGGTTTCTGCCATATGTCAGCATGAAGCAGCCATAGGTGTACATATGTTCCCTGCCTCTTGAACCTCCCTCCCACCTCCCACCCCAGACTCCTTGTGTTTTGATGCAGTATTTTTAGTAATATTCCCATATTAAACTTGATTCTCGTGCACACATACTCGACTTAATTATGTCTAAAACATTTCATTTTTGATAAGCATAGTTGTTTTGGAGATCAGGGAGAAGCAATATTAATTTTAAAAGCTTTGCTGGGTGTGCCTTGAGTAGAGACAAAGTAATCAGTAAATGCCAAAGTTAGATGCTAACTTTCTAAGAGCAAGATTTCTCTCTCTATTTTTTTCTTTAAACTTTATAAATCTATTTCTTTGACTGCAGATGTGCATTTAAATATCTTTTACAGTTGGCAGGGCGAGGACTGATTAAAGGCAGAGATCATCTTATGTGGGTTCTCTTGCAATTCATTTCTGGAAGTATTCAGAAAAATGCACTAGCTGATTTTCTTCCTGTCATGAAGCTCTTCGACCTTCTGTACCCAGAAAAAGAAGTAAGTTTGGCTACTGAATTAGAATTATGTCTAGTTTATGTTTAAGAATGTTAGTGTAATTTTGTGAAAAGAGCACTGGACTTGAAAAATGGAAACATGGTTCTTTTCCCAGTTTTTGTAATACCTGTAATCATGGGATGGACATTCAGTCTTTCTTGACATTAGTTCATTTCTATGTAAAATGAAGAAATTTAACTGGATGGTTTCTGAAGTTTATCTTTAATCACAGTCAGATCACAGTCGAACATCTAGTATAGCAAACTCTTTCTCTATATTTTAAAAAGGTTTACAATTTTTTAAGAATGTGAAACTGTTTTAATATATACACATTTAAGGACCAAATAACATCAGTATCTGTTAATTTTTTTTTCCTTTGGTTGTTTGCTAATTGAGTATGTCACACTAATAAAGTCCCTGTCACATCTGATTCTTTGTGACCCCATGGACTGTAACCTATGAGGTTCCTTCATCCATGGAATTTTCCAGGCAAGAATACTGGAGGGTGTTGCCATTTCCTTGTCCAGTGTCACACCAGTGCTTATTATATAAGGTGTTTGAAATACGGTATGTATTGATGATTGCCATTTTTTAGGAACATTTTATTACGGAAATTTTTAAATGCACCAAAAATGTAGAGTAAATTAAAAAAAGAAACTCTTATGTACCCATCACCAAGAAATATTCTTATTTCATCTTTCCTCCTCATCTTGTTTTTCCTAATGCTGGATCATTTTAAAGCAAATTCCAGACATCTATGTCATTTCACCCATCAATATACAGTACGTCTGATGCTGCTCATTTAGATTGCTTATCTCTTACATGTTGTTGAAAAGCATACATGTGACTCTTAGAAATTCTCTATTCATGTTTATCACACTCAGTAAAATAATGATGTGATTAATTTCTTCATATGATGTGTTTAAATTTTAAAGAATAAAAATTTAATGATTGTAAATGCTCTGTTTTCTTGGAAAGTAAAAGCAGTCTTTTAATAGTTTCAATATTTGATAGCTGTTAGATCTGATTTGTATTATTGAACAAAGGACAACTGGAGCTAAATTAATACAGGATATTTTAAAAAGAAGTATAGCGGAAATGGATTACTATAATATATATAATTAGTTCACTCTACTCTTTCTTATAATATGCAAATTGTTCTTTTTTAGTTTATCCCAGTTCCTGACATTAACAAACCCCAGTCAACTCATGCCTTTGCCATGACCTGCATTTGGATTCACCTCAACAGAAAAGCCCAAAATGACAACTCCAAACTACAGATTCCAATACCTCACTCCCTAAAGCTTCACCATGAGTAAGTTGTTTGTAGCTTGACAGTTCATTTTTTTAACTTAATAGTGGGTTGAAGGCTAATGATAATTGTCTCAGTATTTATATGAAATATGAAAATCTTCCAGCATCCACTGGAGGTAAGGATAAATATTTAATGTGTACATTATAACTAAAAGAACCTAATCAATACCTGCAGCAGAAAGCAATTAGAAGATTAACCAATCCTGTTTATATGTACGGGGATATATATATATGTATATATATATATTTTTAATTTCCAGGTCTATTTTTGCTTTTATGTATTTTATCTTAGTTAAAATACTTAATTTCCAAAAATATGTAAAAATGTTTCAGAATTTCTTAGATTTGAGCCTGATTGAGATATCACTCACTCCCTGGGCTGCCAGGATTGACTGAACTGATTTGGCTGGCATGCTCCCTTATATCATTTCCAAAGCTGTGATTACCCAAAAAAGACGCACTTTTTTAGATAGGACTGGGCTCCATCAAGGGTGTTAATTCCCACCTAGACCTTCTAAAAAGGACTGTCAGATCTCTTCACAGGAGACTTTAGGGTAGTCAGATTTCACATTTCATTTGACTTTCATTGTATGATACCCCTTAACCATTTTTCCTTAGTGACATCTGTAATGAAGGCATTTGAATGTACTTAAGCAAGTAGATAATAGATAGAAGCCTAGTTCATGAATCTGTGACTTATTTCTTCATTATCTGAATCTTAGTGCAGTATATGTAGTACCTATTTAACAAATAACCATTCATTGTTCACTTTTAACTGCTAACATTCTTTCTGAAATGCTTCTTAAACTTTTTGTGTGTCAGCACTCATTTGGCAGAAACTATGATATCGGTAGGAATAAAGATAGTATATTTGTTCAGTCGCTCAGTCACGTCCAACTCTTTGTGACCCAATAGACGACAGCCTACCAGGCTTCCCTATCCTTTACCATCTCCCAGAGCTTGCTCAAACTCTTGCATAAAATTAAACTTTTATTAAAAAAAAAAAAAAAAGCAGATTACCTTTCTGGAATTTATTTTCATTTTTTCTATTTAATGGAACTTGAAATTTTAGGTTCCTGCAGCAGAGTCTTAGAAATAAGAGTTTACAAATGAATGACTATAAGATCGCCCTGCTATGTAATGCATACTCTACAAATTCAGAATGTTTTACGTTACCTATGGGAGCTCTGGTGGAGACTATTTATGGAAATGGAATTATGAGGATACCACTTCCTGGAACGAGCTGTTTGGCTTCAGGATCTATTACGCCCTTACCAATGAACCTCCTGGATTCACTGACGGTTCATGCCAAAATGAGGTATATTCTTTTTATTTGTTTGGTTTTATGTCAGGGAATTGATATCAGTATAGTAAAGACATGATTTCACGATTAGTTATGTATATTTTATGGTCAGATATATTTTAAAAAACCTTTAGGTTTATTCTATAACAAAAATGGTATTGTTTATTATGGGAATTCTAGAATATACATATAAGCCCAAAGAAAATGAAAATAATTGCTATAATCCCTCCTTGAAAAATAAGCATTGTAAAATTACATTTGTATATATGTATTCTGAGTCCTTTTTCTATGTGTATATATATGAATTTATAGGGGTTTTTTTTTTTGTTTTTTTTCAAAATGTGCTCTTAACTACAGTACTATTTATGGCCACCTTTTTCTCATTGTTGTTCTGTTGCTAAGTTGTATCTAACTCTATTAAACACCTGTTTATTTTCATTTTTTAATTAAACATCTTAGGGCTAGTGCTTTTCAGAACCATCTGTTTTAATTGCTACATAGAGGTCTTTTTTTAGGTCTGTATTGCATATTGTTGGATACTGAAATTATTTGCAGTGTCTTAGTGTTATAAAAATGGCTGTGAAGATTATCTTTTTGGCTGTCTTTGCACCTATCCATAATCCCATTTTTATTAAATAACTTGCTAGAAGTAGAATTACTGCGTCCAGGGATGCAAAACCTGTAATACCTTTCTTGTATTGACTATATATATAGGGGTGCTTTTAGAATTGACATTTATGGTTTCTAAAAGACAGAAAAGGCCCCAAGTGCCCACGGGAGCTAAGCTGATGATTAAGTGAGTGGTGCCTGGTGCTGCATGCAGGCAAGTCAGGTAACCGTGTGCCAGGAAGCTTGTGTATAGAGAGGGATTGTGAATGACTGGAGTGTGTGGGGCTCAGCTCACAGTACTGCCACGTGGGCTAATTTCCATAATGTAAAACTGCATACTAATGTAGTTAGTTCTTCTAAATGTTTTTTGAAAAGGGCTAGAAATCCAGATTTTTATTTCTAGACTTTCAACCATTAAATATTGACTCAAGCTTCAAACACTGCATAGGTCAAAGAGAATGTGTGTGTGGGCCTCCAGGTGGGGAGAGCATTGGTTAGAAAAGCCACTCTGTTTTTCAGATGGTAGATGTTGTTCTAGAATCATACATGCACTTTACTGGCTTATGGATGGAGTTGAATATAGCCCTGTTAATACTTTATATTAATAGGTAATCCTGTTAGTTAATATTTGGATTTTGCAGCTATTTGTTAAGTGGTTCTGTAACAAAAATTAATTTCTTAAATGGTTTTAGTTACATATTTGGAAAAGGAAAACAGCCTAAAACCATTCAAGCATAGTATTTTTTTAAAAGATTTATTTTTTAATTGAAGGATAATTGCTTTACAGAATTTTGTTGTTTTCTGTAAAATATCAACATGAATCAGCCATTGGTATACATATGTCACCTCTGTCTTGAAACTCCCTCCCATTTCCCTCCCCATCCCACGCCTCTGGGTTGATACAGAGTCCCTGTTTGAATTCCCCAAGTCATACAGCAAATTCTCATTGGCTGTCTCTTTTACATATGGTGATGTAAGTTTCCATGTTACTCTCTCCATACATCTCACTCTCTCCTTCCCCTGCCCTGTGTCCATAAGTCTATTCTCTATGTCTCTTTCTCCATTGCCACCCTGCCAATAAACTCATCAGTACCATCTTTCTAGATTCCTTATATATACACTACGATGTTTATCTTTCTCTTTCTGACTTACTTCACTCTGCATAATAGGTTCTAGGTTCATCTACCTCATTAGAACTGACCCAAATGTGTTCCTTTTTATGGATGAGGAATATTCCATTGTATATATGTATCACAGCTTCTTTATTCCATTCTTATGAGTTGTACCCAAATTTTGCTGTTTTGGGAGCAGAGAGACCCTGATGCAGGTTGAAAGCAACGTGGAAACCAGAATCAGCCTCAGGTTGTACAGTGTGTCACTACCATATGTCCTGCATAACCTAAATGACAAAAAAAGCTGATTCATCTCAGCTAGAAGTTCACATTTATACCAAGTTCCCTATAAGTAGAACAATCCCTGTATTTATGTTAAAAATCTGGATATTTATTTTGTTTTATTTTATGTTGTTGTTTCTCCTCAGCCTTATCCACAGCATTGCTACCAGAGTGATAAAACTTGCTCACGCAAAGTCCAGTGTGGCCTTGGCTCCAGCCCTAGTGGAAACTTACAGCCGTTTATTGGTCTATATGGAAATAGAATCTTTGGGCATCAAAGGATTTATCAGTAAGACAGGACTTTCTGATGTTTTATAACCATTAACCTTTTTCTTCATTCAACATACACTTTACTAGTTTCTAGGAATGTAGAAGTGTGCAGAAGTCACTCTCATCGTAGAGATCACCTGCTAAAGAGAAAAATGACAAAAAATATATATAACTGAAATATAAAATAAATCTTACAGAGAAAAATAGAGCAAAAAAGAGGGATAAGACCCTCACAGAGGATCCAGGGAATGGGATACATTTTTTAAAAGTTGTGGTTAAAAAGTGGGGGTGGGGCTGGGCCATGCAGTTGCATTGGGTGCTTGGGATGCAGTAAACAGGACAGGACAGACCTGTCTGTAATCATAAAACCCATGATTCCATGTGGCTGGCTTGCTGACAGCAGGTAAGTTCCAAGTCTCACTGGCAATACGGAAGGCATGTTACTCCACTGCATTGCAATTCAGTGCAATTCAGTGTAATAACAATTTAATTGCATTACAATTCAATTCCTGCATTACAATGTCTGTTAGTTATTACGAAGTTCTAAATAATAAACACTTTCTATTATGAAAGTGTTTTTCTGATTTGTGGTAATTCTGATTTTTTACCAATGTGGTATCATTTTAACCATTTTAACCATTTAATCATATTCTTTCCAGATAATTGAAAGTCAAATTAAGCTTTCTTAGCAGAAAGGATGGGTTATGATATAATTTGTACATTAAAAAATGATCCTCATGCTTTGAAAGGTTGGGAACATTAACTTTATTAAAATACTTTAAACGATAACTAAATAAAAATAGATGAAGACATGAGGAAGGCTAGAGTAATTTTTTCCCATTTCCTGGCTCTTTACTTTCACAGATGAACTTGTCTATCATTTTTCAAATTCCAAAGAAAAATGCAAACTTGGTGTTACAATAAGAATCTGAATTTTCTTCCTTACAAAGTGAAAGTGAAAGTTGCTCAGTTGTGTCCAACTCTTTGTAACCCCATGGACTATACAGTCCATGGAATTCTCCAGGCCAGAAGTGGGTAGCTGTTCCCTTCTCCAAGGGTCTTCCCTTCTCCAGGGGATCAAACCCAGGTCTCCTGCATCGCAGGTGGATTCTTTACCAGCTGAGCCACCAAGGAAGTCCTCTTCCTTATAATTACAGTACAAATTATGGAGAAAATTAGGGAAATATATGTGTGTATCTATGTGTTTGCATGTGTGTGTGTTCATGATCAAAATCTTTGCATAGATTTTACTTGATGTGACTTTTCTTTAAGTATCTTTTAATTCATAGCTTTCACTGATTAGTGTCTTAAATTTTCTTCTTCTTCAAGGTCAGCTTCTGCCAACTGTTTTTAAGTCTCATGCCTGGGGTATCTTGCATACGCTTCTTGAGATGTTCAGCTACCGGATGCACCACATTCAGCCCCATTACAGAGTTCAGCTCCTAAGTCATCTTCATACTTTGGCTGCAGTTGCACAGACAAACCAGAACCAGCTCCATCTCTGGTGAGCTCACTGGAGACTGTCTTTCCTTGGATTTGTTAGAAAATTTGTTGGAGATGGTGAACATAGTCCATTACCTTATAATATTCACTGTTATAAAATTCCTCTGCTTATGGAGTGTTTTATTTCCAGTATAGAGAAAGTAGAGTTCAACTTCTTAAATAGAAACCTACTAAGATAGTTGAATCATTGCCTGGAGATTTTTGGACTGAGAACAAGTACTTCCACGACCTTTGACGTTGTGTTTTAACTTAGTGCTTATTTAGTTTATGGTTAAAGTATCATGTCATTTTGATTTTGCTCTAATTAAAAATATATTCCAAATTTTAAAGATGTCATTTTTGAAATGCTGTGTATCCAGGTGACATCTTTTTTTTAGTCCTTAAAGCTACATGCTATCTTTTTCAAATGGGTAAAAATGTCAGATGATTTTTGCTATTAAACTTGACACCTCAGATTTTTAAAACCAAGTTAAGCAAAGCTTGTTTTCACACAAAAGAGTTTGTTTTTAATTGAAGAAGAGAAATTTATAGTTTGCATGTAACCTAGAATTGCATTTAATTCTAGAGTTCTGAGTTTATGTGCAGCTTAACTTTTTCATGATTGTGTTTGTTCTCCCACTTGGCAGTGTTGAGAGTACTGCACTCAGGCTTATAACAGCACTAGGTAGCTCAGAAGTACAGCCGCAGTTTACACGCTTCCTCAGTGATCCCAAGACGGTGCTCTCAGCGGAATCTGAAGAACTGAACCGTGCCTTGATACTGACCTTAGCTAGAGCAACTCACGTAACAGGTACAGTGACCATGCAGCCACCAGCAACAGAAACAGATGTGTCAGAGGGTACTGTGTCTCCTGACTACTGGGCTGGGGGTCGGGGGGTAACATATTGAAAAGATTCTTCTCACTTGTATCCAAAAAAACCAGTTGTTTGTTTATCTTTACCATTTCAGTCATTAAAGCAAGTTCTTCTGTATTACCATTTTAATTTGGTTGAACGTCAGTTTTTAGTCATCTGACATGGTTTTAAAGTCATGGTTCCTGAGCTTTTTGGTCTCAGGACCACTTTATACTCAAAAATAATAATAATGATTAAAATTCCCAAACATTTTCTGTTTATATGGATTATATCCATGATATTTGCTTTGTTAGGTATTAAAGTAGGACTTTTTAAGATATGACTCATTTTAAAATAACAATAAAAAGCCTATTGCATGTAAACATAAATAATGTAATTTTTGGTGTAAAGGAACATAGCTGAATTTAATGTCTGGTGTAAAGGAACATAGCTGAATTTAATGTCTGGTGTAAAGGAACATAGCTGAATTCTCTTACATTTCACCTATTATAGATGTTATTTTAGAAGAAGTAAAAAAAAACCACTATGGTTTCACATAGATATGAGGATGAGAAGGGAACCTTTTAAATAGCTTTTCCAGCTAATTATGAATCTGCTTTAATGTCACACAAAATTGAAAAATTGGTCGTTTCTTAAATGTTTGTTGCAATGTAGAATCCAAAGTCCTATCAGGGAACTCTGTACTCAGTCACATTATAATCCACTGATCTATTTAGTGGATTTTGTGTTCATGCATATTTTAACTTTATGGATTGGTTTTTTGGAAAACATTGATTTACTGGATTACATAGGTAGATGTTATAAATGTTGACACATTTCATTATACAGTATCAGAAAATTATATTTTTTAACCTTGCTACAAATTTCATTAGGAAAAAAGTCTTTAAGTTTTAGAAAGCTGTTAGGCTTGTGGTAGTAGATACATGTTTTCCAAAATTCAGATGTTCGCTTGAGAGGTCAAATTTTATCATTGGTGAAAGATACAGTTATTTGTTCTTCTTAAAGTTAGAGGCTCCCTTTATTAATTTTCAAGAAAAATATCTGCCTAATGCCCAAATCTTAAAAACTATGTGTTCTTTCAAGTAAAATTGGGATTCCATGAAAAAAAGAGCTAATTTGACCCAATATTCAATCACAAAGTATTTTTCCTCAAGAGTAGCTGGAACGCCTTATGCATACTTCCGTTTTATCACACAAGATGTTACAAACAGATATACTTAAGGGCTGAGATATAATCTTTTTTACAGTTTTATCAGAGAGTCTTAAGTGAAACTGGCGTTTTTTCCCTGCTAAGAGTGTGTTGTGGTGAAGATTACAATGGCTATGAGTATAACTTGGTACCACTGTTTGATTTGTTCCAACGGCCAGCAGTGTTACCCCACCGTTGCTTTGCACCATCAGTGCACATTTCAACATGGTGAAAAGGCCAATGGTATCGTATTATTATTATTATTATTATTATTTTAATAGTGTTGACCTCATCAAATCCTTGAAAGATATTGGGGACCCACAAAGTCTGCAGACCACACTTTGAGAATGGCTATTTTAGAGAAATAGTTACTGAATTTAGCAACCTCAAATACATTTGTGTATACTGTCTTATTTTACATAAATAAACCTCCTTGATTTAGAGGATTATAGACTATAGGTGTTTTCGATCGCCAGAAAAGATACCTGCTGTACTCGAACACTTCTGTTTCCTTGGCTCAGTAAAGTGATAACACCTCACTCTCAGGAGTGAAGTAAACGAGCAGCCGTGGTGGGCCTGTACCACTGTTATGTCACTGATGTTCTGTAATCTTAAAAAGAGAAAAAGGTACCAAATGTCTTTTGTATTTTTTTCACTAGTTATCTTCATTATTTACTGATGTGATTACTAGTTAAGTGGTGAATGCCCTGCAGTGAAATTCTCTGACTGTAGAAACTTGTGACTTTTTATCATCTATGAATTATGGACATGATCTTTTATATCTGGGTTACATTTATTTGTTTGTGTTAGATTTTTTCACAGGCTCTGATTCAATTCAGGGAACTTGGTGTAAAGACATACTTCAGACCATCATGAGTTTTACACCTCACAATTGGGCTTCACATACTCTTAGTTGTTTTCCAGGCCCACTACAGGTAATTTTGTTTTGAATTATATATTGAATGTACGGTATATGAAATCAGTCTTCCCATTTACTGTGTTATTCTGGAGAGTTTTGATGGCATCCAAAGAATATTAGCTTTTATTTCTCTTTTTTGTAAATCTTTGCTGTTACTCCCAAAATCTCTTGAGTTGTTCCTTGTCCTATTAAAGGAGCGGATGTGTCTCTAAAACTGTAATTGTTATGGCTTCATCTTTTTAGTTAACAGTTTTAGAATCTTGTGAGGTGTAACACATGACCTAAACAATTCTTCCTCTCTCACCGAACAGTAATGGGGAGAAACACAATGTAATGGGGCTTCACAGAATACACACGTGTACATTTGACAGATTTTTCTTTTTTTAATCACATGGAGAGAAAAGCTATAAACTTGGCTATTATAATATGGAGAAAGGAAAACCTCATCTGTCTTCTACTTTTCAGAGAAAATTTTAAGCATAGTAAACATCTGTTTTCTATAACTTCTAATAGGACTGGAACAGTAGGTCTCAAACCTATCAGAATCGCCTGGAGAGGTGGTTTAGCTAGACTCCTAGACTCCAGCTGCAGAGCTTCTGATTCATTAGGTCTGAGATGGGGCCCAAGAATTCACATTTCTTACAGGTCTGAGGTCATGCTAATACTGATGGTCTGGGGACCATGCTCTGAGAACCACCTGGCTAGTGCAATGGATTTTCCTCATAGGGATATTAAAATATGTAATGGAAGAGTACATACATTCTTTTTCTTTTTCTCTTTTTTCAAAGATGAGCAGAAGTATCAACAGATGACTGAAGAAAGTTTGAATTCAGGTTTGCTTGGAATTTCTGTTTAGAAAATCTAGGAGAGGAATCTTACAGATAATCCAATCAAAGCCTTTGTATTTTCCCAATATAGAAATTTAGGCCCTGATTACTGAGTTACTTGAGGGCACATGGAATTTATTAGTGTTAGAGTCAAGCCTGAAACTGGTTTCTTGATTCTGCAGCTAGTGCCCTTTTTACTATAGCCATTGAAATAAACTTCTGATCTTCCTTGTAGGCATTCTTTAAACAAAATAATGTACCTCAAGAGAGTCGTTTTAATCTGAAAAAAAATGTGGAGGAGGAGTATAGGAAGTGGAAGTCAATGACCAACGAAAATGACATCATCACCCACTTTTCTGCACAACGTTCTCCTCCTCTCTTCCTTTGTCTGCTCTGGAAAATGCTCCTGGAAACAGATCACATTAATCAGATTGGCTATAGGTAAGTCGAAAACCTAGATCTGCATTCCATTTGTCAGTCCATCATACTATACAGCAGTGTAATTTATTTTTTACTCTCTGCTTTCCAGAGTACTGGAGAGAATTGGAGCCAGGGCCTTAGTAGTCCATGTGAGAACTTTTGCAGATTTCCTGGTATATGAGTTCTCTACGTCAGCTGGAGGTCAGCAACTCAACAAATGCATTGAAATTCTTAATGATATGGTATGGAAGTACAACATTGTTACACTGGACAGATTAATTCTCTGCCTGGTAAGAATACACTTACTTAAAAACAGGTCTAAGCAGTCTCATTCTCTTTGGATCAGTGTTAATGACTAATGGATCATGTGCTGATCTGCCGTATATTGTTCCTAGTAAAGTAAAAGTTGCTCAGTCGTGTCTGACTCTTTGTGACCCGTGGACTATACAGTCCATGGAATTCTCCAGGCCATGATACTGGAATGGGTAGCCTTTCCCTTCCCCAGGGGATCTTCCCAACCTAGGGATCGAACCCAGGTCTCCTGCATTGCAGGCAGATTCTTTACTGTCTGAGCCACCAGGGAAGCCCAAGAATACTCAAGTAGGTAGCCTATTCCTTCTCCAGGGGATCTTCCTGACCCAGAAATCAAACTGGGGTCTCCTGCATTGCATGTGGTTCTTTACCAGCTGAGCTACCAGGGAAGCCCCATATTGTTTTTAAAGATTTAGTGAATTTATACTGTAAATCATACATTGCTATCAATTCCCTAAGGAATTAAAGATTCCCCAATTTCTTTATTCATCCATTCAGTAAGCATGTATTGAATATCTACTATGTTGTATGTACAGAAGGTATAGAAGTAAGTAAGACAGATGTGGTCCTGGCTTTGTGATGCTCTGAAATGATTCTCAAAAGCTCCTAGAAGAGGCAGGAAGTAGTAAAAAAAGAAAAGTCATTAAGTTTTTTTTCAGAGTGCTAATAATCATTTATGTATACTTTGTTAGCCATAATATATAAGAAACTGAATGCTTCTTATAGTCACCCAGTTTTCCTCAAGTGTTTTTTTTTCTCTTGACTTTGATGTCTATTTCAGGCCAAATTTTAAGAAAAATCACTGAATCAGGCTGGAAACTGCTACATGTTTTAACACTATAGTAGTGATATTTGACTCTAGTACTCTTGCCTGGCAAATCCCATGGATGGAGCGGCCTGGTGGGCTGCAGTCCATGGGATCGCGAAGAGTCAGACACGACTGAGCGGCTTCACTTTGACTTTTCACTTTCATGCGTTGGAGAAGGAAATGGCAACCCACTCCAGTGTTCTTGCCTGGAGAATCCCAGGGACAGGGGAGCCTGGTGGGCTGCCGTCTATGCGGTCGCACAGAGTCGAACACGACTGAAGCGACTTAGCAGCAGCAGCAGCAGCAGTGATGTTTAAAGGGTGTAAGTGCTTAACATTCACCTCTCAGCTCTACAGCATAGATATAAAGATGGTCACAGTCTAGTAAGGGAAATAAGATAAGTCTATGAATCAGTAAATAGTAAGTTAGAGGTGTAGGGAAAGTATTACCAGGCAGCACTGAAAGATCACATCTGCTTAGGTGATGGGTCTTCAAGAGAGGGCTAAATTTCAAAAAATAAAGATGGACATTCCAGGTGAGAGCCCAAACTAGGCAAAAAGGTGTCAGGCATGTTTGGGGAATGCTGAACAATTATTTTGGGATGGATTATACAATAAAGTTCTAATTGTGAGATTTTACTGTTCTCAAATTTAGGCTCTCTGGAGCCTTGCTTTTGCATAGGTTGGTCATTTTCATTTAATTGTTCTGTTTTTTTTCCAAAGGCCATGCGTAGCCACGAAGGGAATGAAGCCCAAGTTTGTTATTTCATAATTCAGTTGCTGTTACTCAAGCCAAATGATTTTAGAAATCGAGTAAGTGACTTTGTGAAGGAAAATTCCCCAGAACACTGGCTACAGAATGACTGGCACACCAAGCACATGAATTATCACAAGGTACTAATTAAAATTAGTGCTTCACTTCATCCTTTTAAGGCCAAACTTTAGGTCTTTGGCTAATTGACTTGGCTGTTTTCTCTGCAGGTCTGTTCTTGTCTGTCCGGTCAGTGTAGAAGTGACTTAGCTGCCTAAACTTTCTTAAGGTTCTAGAGTCTCTCTAATATTAAGAACAAATTGAAACTACAGTTTTAATAGGTTTGGGTACTTACAATAGAAAATGAAGAGTTAAATCCAGTCCTTTCATATGTAAATCTCTTTTGGTATATCTTTAGGAGAATAGAAATTTTTGTTAAGGACTCTAGATTTCATTGCATTACCGGAGCAAACATAGTTCTATGTTCTTTGAAAAATGGCAGGTTTATTTAGCTCTTTTTTTTTTTTTTTTAAGAAAATTTTAAAAAGATGCCCTAAACATTTACCATTTGCTCACTTCCACAGAAATACCCGGAGAAGCTCTATTTTGAGGGCCTGGCGGAGCAGGTTGATCCTCCTGTGCCGATACAGTCTCCATATCTGCCCATCTATTTTGGAAATGTGTGTCTCCGATTCCTCCCAGTGTTTGATATAGTAATCCACAGGTTTTTAGAGTTGCTCCCGGTATCCAAATCACTGGAGACTCTACTAGATCACCTGGGAGGCTTATATAAATTTCATGGTGAGCTTTTTCAAATTTTAATTCCATCTAAGCTCTCTATAGACAGAAGTAGGCTGAACATGATCATATGGATAATAATCGTTATAAAGGTTTTATTTTAATAATTTTTAATAAAAGCATTTTCAGGAGAAGTGCTATGTGATGATACCTTGATATATAAAATAGACAACATAAAAATATTAATAAGTAAATTATAGCAAAAATAAATAATATGCAAGAGATGCCTTATTTTATATATTGTGTGATTAATTATCAAATCAGTACAGAAAGAGAGAAGTATTAGTTCAGAACAGATGGATATTACTGTGAACTAAATGGATCTTGGCAAGCTTCTTGGATGGGTAGGGTTTGAACTATAATGTATGTGATTTTTATAAACAGAAAGGAGAAGAGAGCAAAATAGGCAGGAGAAATCCTTTGGAAAAATCATGGAGGTATTAAAAACAAGGCATTTTTTAAAAACAATTGCCTCATTGGGCTAAATTGTACCTGGCAACTCATCACTGTAAATGCCAGGTTGAGAAGTTCTGGTTTTATAATCTACAGATAATGGAGAATTAACTAGAAGTTCTTGAGTAAAGTCATGGTATGGAAAGCGTTATTTTAAAAAGGTGAGTCCAGTTCTAGTAGCAGCGTGTCTTGGAAGGAGGAAGCCATTTCAAAGACTTGTGTCAGTTAACATCTAAACAAGTATGCTGCTGCTGCTGCTAAGTCGCTTTCAGTTGTGTCCGACTCTGTGCGACCCCATAGACGGCAGCCCACCAGGCTCCCCCGTCCCTGGGATTCTCCAGGCAAGAACACTGGAGTGGGTTGCCATTTCCCTCTCCAGTGCATGAAAGTGAAAAGTGAAAGTGAAGTTGCTCAGTCGTGTCTGACTCCTAGCGACCCCATGGACTGCAGCCCACCAGGCCCCTCCGTCCATGGGAGGCAAGAGTACTGGAGTGGGGTGCCATTGCCTTCTCCGGAAACAAGTGTGGTGACACTGAAAATGAGAAGGAAGGGAGAGAGAGTCAAGAGTAGGAATTGGGCTTGGTTGACCAGTTATGGGGAGAATATCGAAAGAAAGAAATCAAGGACAACTCTCAAGTTTGGAGCCTGGTGACTGAGAACAGTGAAGTCAGTGACAGAACATGGAAGTCCTGGAGCAGCCATGGACTATACCCACTCTAGGGGGATAGAGAGTATTTTATCTGGCGGGGTGGTGGAGGGGGTGGGGAGGCAGTTCTTCTTAGTCCTTGACCTAAGATATCTCTTTTATCTAAGATATCTCCCTTCATAGCAGAAGTCTGAATTGCATTTTAGCACTGCAGAGTAGATATGAAGTTCAAGGGAGCTTTCCTTTAAAAATACTCTTCTTTTTGGATTGGGTAATATATGCACCTGATGCAGTGAAAGTGGTCAGTCCCACCCCTGTCCTCTAGCTTATTCTTGTAGCTCCTCCTTTCTTCCCTGTAGGCAGTCACTGTTACCAGTTTCTTATGTATCCTACCTTAAATATTCTGGGGTTTGTAGTTTATTTTTTTCACAAATATAATATACACACTATTTTTATTAACCTTTATAAGGTTTTACAGTTGATTATTTAGTATCAGATCATACAAAGCTGCTTCATACATGCCATGATTAACTTAACCAGTCCCCTGTTTTCATCATGTAGGCTGTTCTAATCTTTTGCTAGTATAAACAGGCTGCAGCTACATTGCTTACACATGCATCATTTTTGCAGGAAAAATTTCCAGGAGTGGAATTGCTGCATCTAAATGTGATGCTTATCCTTCAGTAGAAGCTGTGTATGTTGTTAGAAGCCTTCTGCCTTGTCCTAAAATAAAAATAGCCATTGTATGCAATTGCCTAACACGGGTAATAGTTTTATAATCTTCTGAGCTATTTTTTGGCAATCTTGAGAATAGATCAGTTTTTCACAGTTGTCAGTAACCAGGTAAACATTGTAGTGATGTTTTCTTCTTGGCAGATCGTCCAGTGACTTATTTGTATAATACTCTGCATTATTATGAAATGCACCTGAGAAATCGCGAAAGTCTCAAACGAAAACTTGTCCATGCAATCATTGGGTCGCTCAAGGATAACCGACCACAGGGCTGGTGTCTAAGTGACACTTACCTTAAAAATGCTATGAATGCACGAGAAGACAATCCCTGGGTCCCAGACGACTCTTACTACTGCAAATTGATTGGCAGACTGGTAGATAATATCCTTTTCATTGTGATTTTCCAGACTCTACAGAAATAACTATATGTTGATTTGTGTGAACATATATTGTCATTTTAAATATTGCAAAGTTTTTATATATTCTAAGACTTCAGTTTTTTAGAACATTTTATTTTTTAATTTTTACTTCTGTAAAGGTTTTGAAGTCTTAAATCAGCAGCATAATGCCAGATAGGCAGAAATTTACTCCATTAAAACTTTTATTTAAAAAAAACAAAACCTTAGAGAAGAGATTTGTTTCCAAGAAAAACATTCCTAAATAAATACACTATGTATTATAGTACATGCATTTGTTCTATGGAGAACATAGAACTTTGTCGCTTTAAATAAATCCCTGAATAATTTTTAAAACATTAGTAGATAATAGTAAAACATTTTTTGGTAGTGAAAAAGATTCTATATTGGTGTTTTCTTTCTTTACTTCTGTTTTAAATTATTAACCCACTATACTTAATATAACTATACACGATGCCACTCTATTTACTAAATAGAGCAGTTTTACATATATAGGCCTGATTTAATTTTCCTACACAGGAATTCCTTCCTGAAGTAAAAGAGCTACTCATGAGAAAGTAATGTTCTTATTAACTTTCCTACAACTAAAAGAAAATAGGTTGATAAAGCCTTTGGATACCTTGGTTGCATCTACAGCTGTCATGTCATGGTAATAAGAACCCACTCATATAAGACCAGTCATTGATACCTGTGGCTGATCACATGGTTGCTATCAACACATGTCAGATTTATTTGTATTCAGTTTGTATTGTTTGCCTCTTAAGCTCTCCAATAAATCACTTATTGAGGGCTCATAATCAGATATATTGATAATCAAATGAAATGTTTACATGTTCAACCTTTGAAAACTGTAAAGCACTATACAAACAGAAGCCTTTAATCTCAGAATTATCAACCAGTTATTGCTTTAATCGTCTGCACCGATGGCTGGCAAATCTCCTGGTCCATTCCCAAACTGTGACTGGAGGTTCAATGAGTTTCCCAACCCCGCTGCCCACGCACTGCATGTTACTTGTGTGGAACTCATGGCCTTGGCTGTTTCCGGCCAGGATGTTGGAAATGCTCTTCTAAATGTTGTCCTGAAGAGGTGTGTATCCTGTTTCGTGCAATAAGATTCAGTGTTTAAGAGAATGATATTTTATTTGGAGCTGTAAGACACACCTGTTGTCCCAAGGCTAGGGCACATTGAATAGTGACTATCTTTAGGTTCCAGATCTCGTCTTAGTGATAAAGGTGAAATGGAATGAGCCCTGAACGGCCAGAAAACCTGGGTTTGTTCTTTCTTCTACTCTCTATTAGCTGTTTGACATTTAACTTAGGCATAACGTTAACTTTTCCCTAAAGACAGTTTTTCAAGATTTTCTTCTTAAAGGACAATATAAAGTAGAGGATAATGATTGGAGAATAAATATAAATAAGTGAAATAGTCTTTCAGCTCAGCAACCATTGTTAAAGAAGAAAATTGAAAAAATTGAAAAGCCTTACTTAGTTTTTATTTATATTTTTACTCACTAAAAACCCATTGTAGTTTTATTGAGATAGATCAGTGTCAACCCCAAATTATATATATTCTCAAAGTAAGATACAGTGTCAACCATATAAAATGTTTTTATAATTTCACCTTTTTGTTCTTTTTCCCAACTAATAGTCAGCCTTTAGTGCCAAGAGAGAACATTACAGCATGGATGAATGCCATTGGATTGATCATCACTGCCCTACCAGTAAGTTAATCATTTTGATTTAAACAAGGTCATCATGCAATTAATGAAATGTTTCTTTTTTTTGTTTTTTTTTTCACTTTATTATTGCTTCTAAAATCTACAGTGCCTCTTTTGCATCAGATCTAAATAAATCTACCTGACTATGGGTCCCTGCATCCCTTGGTCCCACTTTCCTATCCAACCTTAGTTTTCCAATTAAAATCTGATCTATTTTTGACCCCTTAACATATTATGTATCTAGATCCTTTGAGTTCAATTCAGTTCAGTAGCTCAGTTGTGTCCAACTCTTTGCGACCCTATGGACTGCAGCATGCCAGGCCTCCCTATCTATCACCAACTCCCAGAGTTTACTCAAACTCATGCCCATTGAGTTGGTGATGCCATCCCAACCATCTCATCCTCTGGCATCCCCTTCTCCTCCCGCCTTCAATCTTTCCCAGCATCAGGGTCTTTTCAAATGAGTCAGCTCTTCACATGAGGTGGCCAAAGTATTGGAGTTTCAGCTTCAGCATCAGTCCTTCCAATGAATATTCAGGACTAATTTCCTTTAGGATGGACTGGTTGGATCTCCTTGCAGTCCAAGGGACTCTCAAGAGTCTTTTCCAACACCATAGTGCCAAAGCATCAATTCTTTGGTGCTCAGCTTTCTTTATAGTCCAACTCTCACATCCATACATGACTACTGGAAAAACCATAGCCTTGACTAGATGGACCTTTGTTGGCAAAGTAATGTCTCTGTTTTTTAATATGCTGTCTAGGTTGGTCATAACTTTTCTTCCAAGGAGTAAGCATCTTTTAATTTCATGGCTGCAGTCACCATCTGCAGTGATTTTGAAGTAAAAATAAAAAGTCAGCCACTGTTTCCACTGTTTCTCTATCTATTTGCCATGAAGTGATGGGATCAGATGATATGATCTTTGTTTTCTGAACGTTGAGCTTTAAGCCAACTTTTTCACTCTCCTCTTTCACTTGCATCAAGAGACTCTTTAGTTCTTCTTCACTTTCTGCCATAAGGGTGGTGTCATCTGCCTATCTGAGGTTATTGATATTTCTCCCAGCAATCTTGATTCCAGCTTCATCCAACCCAGTGTTTCTCATGATGTACACTGCATATAAGTTGAATAAGCACGCTAACAATATACAGCCTTGACGTACTCCTTTTCCTATTTGGAACCAGTCTGTTGTTCCATGTCTAGTTCTAACTGTTGCTTCCTGACCTGCATACAGATTTCTCAAGAGGCAGGTCAGGTGGTCTGGTATTCCCATCTCTTTCAGAATTTTCCACAGTTGATTGTGATCCACACAGTCAAAGGCTTTGGCATAGTCAATAAAGCAGAAATAGATGTTTTTCTGGAACTCTCTTGCTTTTTGATGATCCAGCAGATGTTGGCAATTTGATCTCTGGTTCCTCTGCTTTTTCTAAAATCAACTTGAACATCTGGAAGTTCACGGTTCATGTATTGTTGAAGCCTGGCTTAGAGAATTTTGAGCATTACTTTTCTAGTGTGTGAGATGAGTGCAATTGTGCAGTAGTTTGAGCATTCTTTGGCGTTTCCTTTCTTTGGGATTGGAATGAAAACTGACCTTTTCCAGTCCTGTGGCCACTGCTGAGTTTTCCAAATTTGCTAGCGTATTGAGTGAAGCACTTTAACAGCATCATCTTCTAGGATTCGAAATAGCTCAACTGGAATTCTGCCACCTCCAGTAGCTTTGTTCATAATGATACTTCTAAGGCCCACTTGCTTTCCCATTCCAGGATGTCTGGCTTTAGGTTAGTGATCTCTCCATCGTGATTATCTGGGTCGTGAAGATCTTTTTGATACAGTTCTTCTATGTATTCTTGCCACCTCTTTTTAATATCTCCTGCTTCTGTTAGGTCCATACCATTTCTGTCCTTTATTGAGCTCATCTTTGCATGAAGTGTTTCCTTGGTATCTCTAATTTATCCTTTCCTCCTGCAAATGATGCTTGTTGAGACATTTTTCAGGTACTTCTGCCATATAAGAGAATATACCAGGATGCTTTTCCTTCTGTTACCTTCCCTAAAGCCTACTCATTCTTTGCTAACTTAGGGCTTGCTTTTTCAGCGAAGCCTTCTATAATTTCTCCACTCATGCAGTGTCTCTCTCTGTGACCTCCACACATGTCTAGTCAGCACCACACCAATGTCTGACATCTTTGCGTGTCAGTAATATTGTCTAAAGCAGTGCTCTCCAAACTTGTTTGATTATGCATCTTTATGAATCACTTCTTCCTTACACTCCTCCAAAATATATACATATTTGTGAATTATAAATGTGTACCAGCATTACCTGTATAGTAAATATAGATAAAGTCAATTTACCATGTAGTAAATATCAGCAATTAAATTAACTGGACAGACTCATGTCTGGAGCACTCTTAACTCACAGACACTTCTCCCCAGGTTGTTATTGACTTAATTTGACTCATTGTGAAGCCACACAAGCTGGATAAATAGAAAACATTAAAGAATGAGAAAGTGCTATTATTTTAGGCTTTTGGAGTACAATACTGGATATAGAGTGGAATACTAGAGAAATGGTGTTTTTCTTCAGGCTTTTTCTTGGTTTTAAAGGAGCCGTATTGGATTGTCCTTCATGATCGAATAGTGAGTGTTATCAGCAGTCCCAGCTTGACGTCTGAGACAGAGTGGGTCGGCTATCCTTTCCGGCTCTTCGATTTCACCGCTTGCCATCAGTCCTACTCTGAGATGAGCTGTAGCTACACGTTAGCTCTGGCACATGCAGTGTGGCACCACTCCAGCATAGGGCAGCTTTCTCTCATTCCCAAGTAGGTATTATGATTTCCTAAAAACATTTGACTTATTTTGTTTTTGCTTTTTAATCTCTTGTACACCTGGGGTATATATCTGATTCAGTGGAACAGCTGACACAGTAAAAGTCTTAAGTAGTTTCTGGGTGTCAGAAAGACTCCTTTATGTCAGAATTAATTGAAGAAAAATAATTTATATGTATAAGTAATAGTCTCGTATTCAGTTTTCCTTTATCATTTCAATCAGTCAGTCAGTTCAGTCGCTCAGTTGTGTCCGACTCTTTGCAACCCCATGAATCGCAGCACTCCAGGCCTCCCTGTCCATCACCATCTCCCAGAGTTCACTCAAACTCACGTCGATAGAGTCAGTGATGCCATCCAGCCATCTCATCCTCTGTCGTCCCCTTCTCCTCCTGCCCCCAATCTCTCCCAGCATCAGAGTCTTTTCCAGTGAGTCAACTCTTCACATGAGGTGGCCAAAGTACTGGAGTTTCAGCTTTAGCATCATTTCAATGGGCTTAATCAAATGCATGCTTTTTCTAGAATATATCGCAAAATTTGCCTTTTGTACTGCATACCTGATACTAGCCTATCTTCTGATTATTATTTTTGACTGTATAATTGTATTAATTAGATTTAAATTTCTTGAGAATGGCCTTTATATTAGGTTGATTATCCTCTTTTATTTCAAATAATTCACATTCCGTCATTCAGTAATTGTACTGTTAGGAACAACTCCTAAATCTGAAGTAAATTGTTTCAATAATCAAATGAAAATAAGAGCCAGTGAGAGATGTGAGATTAATTAGAAATGTTACCAGAATTAAAATAAACTTTAAAAAAATTATTACAGATTTTGAAAATACTTGGATAGGCTATATTAACAAAATTCAAACAATTTAACTGATTTCGAGTCACAAGAATTTTTTATTTTGATCTTTAAATTTTAGATTTCTCACTGAAGTACTTCTTCCTATAGTGAAGACTGAGTTCCAGTTGCTTTATGTGTACCACCTTGTGGGACCATTTTTACAAAGGTTTCAGCAAGAGAGAACTCGATGTATGATAGAGGTAAAATTTAATCTGGGTTTTCGATGGTAAGATTAAGTTCTAAAATGTATATTAAGGTTTCTTTCCTAGTGTTTTTCAAACTGTGTATCATTACCATTAGTGGGAAAATCAGTTTAGCAGGATCTAAGAGTATTGCTTAAGGCCTTAGCATCCCCGTAACTTAGTATGCCTATGAGTTTGGTGTGGGATGTGCTGAACTGGAGATGCAGGGGAAAATACTCATCATCAGGGCTGAGAAGAAAGCTAAAGATGGAGAAGTGCATTTGAGCATGTGCACTATAGCACAGAGGAATTCGTCAGAGTCATGGGAATGACTAAAGTTGATCCCTTGTAACAGAAGTGTAGAGAAAAGAGAATGCCCCAAATATAGAACTTTGCAGTGTGAGACACCCAGTGGAACTAAGAAGGCACAGTATATAAAGGCTCCCTGAGACTGCCAAGTATCCCAGAAATTGAGAGATGGTTTCCAGAAAAGGGGTTGTCTATCTCTTAATTTTAAATTTTAAATTAGGCAGAGAAAGTGTATTTAATTCCTACTTGGGGTCAGTTGGCAGCACTCTGAATTCCATCATAAATACAAGCAGTTCCGTATCACTCGTGTACACAGAGGCTTGTGTGATAGAGACAGTTCCTCAACAAGGATGTACCCTCTGTGCTGTTCTTGTCACGGAGACCAGCTGCATCATGACTGAACCATTTTTGACCATTTAAATAATTTTATTTGTTAAATAGATTGGTGTGGCGTTTTATGACATGTTGCTGAACGTAGACCAGTGTAGCACCCACTTAAACTACATGGATCCCATCTGTGACTTCCTGTATCATATGAAGTATATGTTTACTGGTGACAGTGTAAAAGAACAAGTAAGTTCACTTTAATTATTTTTCAATGATGTTTAGTTTTGAAAACTTAAACATGAGGGGACATAGGTATGCTTATAGTCGATTCACGTTGTATGGCAGAAACCAGCACAACATTGTAAAGCAATCGTCTGCCAATTTAAAAATAAATATCTATTATAATTTCTCACACTTTTCCTTCTTGACATTTGTAACAAAACATCTGAAAATGACCTGAGGAGTTACTAATAGTAAACTCATCAGGAAGAAACAGTACAGCGTGGCTACTGAAAAGATCAGAGAGGCCTTGTGTAGTGAGTAAAGCAGAGCCTGTTTTTCCCCACAGTGATTAGGGTACACGGTGAGGACATAAGACAAATAGCAGTGTGACTACAAGATTAAAACCAGGAGGGTCAGAAGAATAACTCATGAAGGGTATTTAAAAACTGAGGGTGCTGAACTTGAATTTTTTTTAAAGTCCTAGGGAATTAATTCTATCCTAACTGTTTGAGGGGTGGGGGGTTGCCATTTGGAATAGGTATTAAATTTGTTCTGTGTCACTTTAAAAGGCATGCGACTCAGCATATAAAGAGCCACTCCCTGGGAGGGCTGTCTCCAAGTGGAAAGAACCTCCTTAAATACCTCTTTAATACCTCCTGAGTTTCCTGTCTGTGGGAACCAGAATCTCAGCTCTTTTAGAAGGGTGGAGGGAGGACAAATAGGTGAAGTTAAGTGACTTCCTCACTATACTTTAATGTTGTTTCTCTGTAAAATGGGAAAGGAATATACATTGGTACACGTAAGCATGTAAATCCTAGTCTTGAGGATTCACTCTTTGAAGCTGGTGACGTGGAGTTGGGAGGGTGTTGACTCCTTTGCGCCTCCGCAGGACTGTGGAGACCAACAGAGAAATGTTTTTTTTAGCATATTCCTTATATTTGAGCCTAAGAAACTTTGACACAAGGGAATACAGAAAGGAAGGATTTTTAATGGACCAATCTTTCCTAGTAGGATCCAAGAATATATAAGTAAAGCTGAGAAAGCTATGGAACTACTTGATGTATTTATTTCTTTAAAGCATTTTAAGTAAGAGTAAGTCTAATATGATTTAGTTTGCATTCCAGGTGTAAATCAAAACCAAAAAAAGTTAACTGTATAGGTAAATGTTTTGAACCTGAGTTATTCAAAGATCTTTGAAATATAATGGTGCTTTGCATAAAGATGGCATTTTAAAAGGATGAGTCCCTTGGTGGATGTGTAGAACCCCCAGTGTAAACTACTAGCTTTTGGCAGGAGGGTGACTGGCTGTCTAGGTCAGTGAGTATGTTTCTGTTAAGTGTATGCATATATAGATAGATACACATACACAAATGTACATATATATAATAGTGTGTGAGGGACAACACATGCTTTTTTCAGGTAAGAAAGAAATAGTTTTATCTGCTTTTGTTAAAACACAAAATATGAGAGAAACTTCTCATCCACCTGTTCTACTCCCTGGTTTATTGTCTCAGGAAATGTGTAAGTCACTTCTTTAAAAGTGGGAAATTGAACTTCCCTGGTGAAAATATGTTTTAATGTGCTTTTGTTTTTTAGGTAGAAAAGATTATCTGTAATTTAAAACCGGCTTTAAAACTCCGTCTTCGATTCATCACTCACATTAGCAAGATGGAACCGGCTGCCGTGCCTCCGCAAGCCGTCAGCAGTGGGTCTCCAGCACCTCAGTCTACTCAGGTGCCAGGGTCTCTGCCGGTGACTCAGTGAAGTCAGAGTGTGCTGTGCTGAAAGTGGACTTGAGTCTATTAGATCTGAACCTGAGAGTGCTACATTGTGGCTGAGGAGAGGCAGCGGTGTTCAGATTGTTTTATTTTGATTCATGTGGTGGATCTGTTGACTTCCAACTCCTGTCTTCCCATTGCTTTGTCTCTAAGAGATCACGTAAACTACACATTGCTCGTATCCACAGCAAGGTATTAGAGCTGCCTAGGATATGGACATATCTGATCAAATGGCCTTTACCAGGCACTCTCAATCTTTCCTGTTTTGACCATTGTTTTTGTTTTTATTTTTTAGTATTAATAACTTATTCAGTCTTCAAATCCAGTTTTAAAGGCACCACACATGTAAAATAGTTATTACAAATTCTTTTATACATAAATCTCTCTTGGTATATCTTTGCAACAGAGATTTTTGTCAAGTAAAGGTCTCTAGATTTCATTGCATTAAAGGAGCAAACACAATTTCATATTCTTTTTTAAATGGCTTAAACTTTTTATCATAGATTTCCAAGTAAACAGGCTAATGTTTCTATTGAGATAGATTGGTAAGTTTTTGCCTTTGCTGTAGACTTGAACTTACTATATGAAATGAGTTGGAAGCCATGTAAGAAAATAACATAACTTAAGAAAATCAATTTTCTTAATACCTGTTTTTAAAAATAAATCAGTTACTTTTCCAGGTTGACACACTTACCTGGCAGATGATGTGATTCTTTGAATTTTTATAGTCTTAAATTTTTTAAGTATTTATATTTTTAAATATCATATACATTTTGGTTCTTTAGAGTTTATTAGATTTTGAGAGACACACTGTTATTTTGGGGGGGTGGCATTAAGATTGTAAAAGACTTGGAAAATAATTAGTAAAATCTGTTGAATGAATAAATTGTCTGATTAATTACTCAGTTTGAATGAGCGTCTGCTGGGTGCCAGGCAATGTACTGGCTGGATTAGAACAGAGAACTGAGCCACCTCCATGGATTGTATGCTATAGTCAGTGACTGACATTAACTTAGGAATTAAGAGGTGCTGATTTTTTTAAAAAAGAATTAGTGAAGTTTAACTGTGAACTTCTGTTTGCAAATCATTCCTCCTAGACCTTTATCTTCTTCATGATTCATATTTTTATAATCACTGGATCTTTATTTGCCATGCAAAGACTGCTTAAAATTTGTATAATGGTATAAACAATTTTTCTAAGCTAATGATATTCTTAAAATTCTCCAGAAATTTTATACTAGAAATGATTTCAACTATTACTCTTAACCTAGAGTCAATATATTCTTGCTGCCTCAAGGAATAGAAATAAGTGTAACAATGCTGCTGCTGCTGCTAAGTCACGTCAGTCGTGTCCGACTCTGTGTGACCCCATAGACGGCAGCCCACAGGCTCCCCCGTCCCTGGGATTCTCCAGGCAGGAACACTGGAGTGGGTTGCCATTTCCTTCTCCAATGAATGAAAGTGAAAAGTGAAAGTGAAGTCGCTCAGTCGTGTCCCGACTCTTAGCGACCCCATGGATTGCAGCCTACCAGGCTCCTCCGTCCATGGGATTCTCCAGGCAAGAGTACTGGAGTGGGATGCCATTGCCTTCTCCAAGGACTTACACATTCCAGTTAATTTTATTAAAAATTGAGTTTTTCCTCTCTAGCTTAAAAAAAAAGAGAATATGATTTCCCATAATAGGCTTTTAAGAGGTTAGTATTAATCAGAGACATTAATAGAAGACAGAAGCTTAATTTGTGTTTAGAATACAGTTGAGAATAAAATACTTATATCCATTACATCCTAAAATTTTTCTTTTTGAAAACTAATGATAACTTTAGAGTGGCTGTGTTCACTAGGCGTTTCTGCAGTGTAGAAATAGTCATATCTGTGCTGTACAGTTCAATAGTTAGTAGCTCCATGTGCCTGTTAAGCACTTACTGTGTGCAACTGAATATTTTATTAAGCTTTAATTAATGTAACTGCCTGTGACTGCTGTACTGGATCAGGTTCTCTAGAGTAAGATCCACTATAATTGCTCTTATCTAAAACTTATTCAGTAAAACACTTATTCTACAAAGTCCATAGTGTCAACAGGTTTAAAATTCTGTATTGCAGATAAACAATCAGATGGTAGAGGCTCTTTAACGCATAAAGCTGTTATAGCAAGAATAACAAAAGGGAGGGGATATATATATATATATACATATATACATATACATACACCTATGGCTGATTCATGTTGAGGTTTGACAGGAAACAGCAGAATTCTGTAAAGCAATTCTCTTTCAATAAAAAAAAATAAATTAACTTTTTAAAAAAAAGAATAACAGTAAAAATTCTTTCATGGAGCCTGCTTCATTACAGACTCCACTTTGAGTTCCATGTAAGTTGGAGGAAAGGGAAAGAGTTCACTTCCCTTGTTTTGATTCTAGTTTATTTTCACTTACTTTTCCACTTCCTTCACTATATAATAGAGCTGAGATGAGTTTTTAGGATGTTCAGGAGTTCAGCCAGTGAGTACACTCTTAACTGCAGTGAGTGAAAGGTGGGGCATTTGGAAACTTGGGAAAGTGTTAGTTGCTCAGTTGTGTCTGACTCTTTGGGACCCCTTGGACTGTAGCCTACCAGGCTTCTCTATCCATGGAATTCTCCAGGCAAGAATACTGGAGTGGGTTGTCATTCCCTTCTCCAGGGGCTCTTCCTGACCCGGGGATCAAAGCCAGGTCTCCGGTATTGCAGGCAGATTCTTTACCAACTGAAATAAGTGAAAGGTGGGGCATTTGGAAGCCACAGATAATTTTCAGTGAAATCGCAACCCAAATTAGCATATCTTAGAAACAAAAATAGTTGATTTCTTTCCTCTGTTTCCCAAAAGACTATCTGAATAGCAGCCATGCTTAACATGATATTAACCAATATTATGCTTGAGGTTTAAAAAAAGTGAGACATGGTCATCTAACATCAGTGAACTTAGAGACTGCCCAAACCCTATAATAATCCATTTTACAGATGAGGGAACCAGAGCAAAAGAGTTTAAATAACTTAACCAAGGTCTTACAGTGTTTTGGAGATAATAATTTCACTGTGGTTTTTTAAGTATTTATGGTAGTCTAAGCAGGGTGTGTGTGTGTCAGTATCTGTGTGTGTTGCGTGTATTTAGAAACTTGTATAGGGATGACAGAATCTTAGATAGAGAAGAGCAGTTTCTAGGCATTACAGCTTTGAACAACATGGAAATATGGTCCCTTTTCAAGTTGGGTAGTTCTGTCTCCTGATATCAGGAGTCCCACTGTACATGTTCGGGCTGATAAAAGTGTTTATTTTTAATGCCAGCAAATTTTTATTTGAATATGAATGTATGTTTCTCTAAGGATAAGTCTTTTGCCAAAATGGGAATATAAACTTTTTAATTTCACAAAAGTTAGCATTTCCATATCTTGAATTTCACACCAAGAGGGAATTGATACAGTTTACACTAATTGTACTAATATTTACCCAGGCAAAAGATTTTCCTGAAAGACCGAATCTTTGGGACGATGACTGTAACTTTATTAGATTTGCTAATTATGTCATTTAGCTGTGAGACTTTTTTATATGATGATTCCATGTTTACTTTGGTGGGCTAAGGTAATCAATAGGTTTATGGTTACCCTCTCGAGCAACCCCAAAGCAAGCCATGGTTATTGCTACTGTTGTGTTCACTGTTCGAGTCACTTCTTCTGGTGTCTTCCCCAGAGATGGATTCACTTCCATTATATCTAATCCTGAGAGTAAACCTATAACAACAAATGGAAATAATGTAATTTATTAAATAGCTGACATTTGTAATTTAGTACAGACTGACTTGAATTATTATCCAGGAGTGCAAAGAGGTAGTAACAACTGAAAACATTTCAGTCCTTGTATTATGCAGTGGGCATTCAGAGAGTGTCAAGTTGGGGCTTTGTTTTCAGATCAGGGAGGTATCGATACATATTGGCCAGATGTACACTTTGTCTTGTATTCATTCAGAGTTTTACTCACCTGTTTTGTAAATTTCTTCTGTGATGTAGAGACCTTCTCTGTAAGTCAGACCTCCCTGGACTGGTGTGCCAGTAGCTGGCGTGAAAGATGGGTCCAGTCCATCAACATCAAAGCTCAAATGAATTGGCCTTTTCTTTCTTTTAAAAGGTGGGAAAGGAATTCAGGTTAAAGTTGGTGGTTTAATATTTAGTAGAAAATTCAGTTCTTTGTTTTACAAAAAGTGACAACCCTGTGAACTTTCATGATTATACTTGCAGGCTTTGTTATTAACTTACATTGACTAGTATTAGTAGCAAGTCGTTTTAATAATATTTATGTTTATACACACACACACACAAACACGTCATACCTTCCTAGTAGATAGCTGAATGTTTCTTCCATCACCTTGCCAATTCCCAGTTTATCCACTTCAGTCATTGAAAAGTATTTAATTCCCAGAGTTTTCAAAATATAGCTATGAAAGAGAAGATATTAAGAGAATCTACAGTTTATAAGGAGGCTGACCCTCTTGTTTCCTTTTAGAGAAAAGATCAGTGTGGTAACATTCAAAAATTATTTAAGGGGCTTCCCTGGTGGTCCACCGGTTAATAATCCACCTTGCAATGCAACAGACATTGGTTCGATCCCTGGTCTGGAAAGATCACGTGCTGCAGAGTGACTAAGCTAGTGTGCCAGAACTACTGAACCAGCGTTCCAGAGCCCGTGAGCCACAACTGCTGAAGCCGCACACTGCGACTACTGAAGCCCCCATGCTCTAGACCCCATGCTTCACAATAGAAACCACCACGTTGGAAGCCCAAGCACCACAACAGAGTAGCCCCCACTCGTCGCAACTAGAGAAAGGCCATGTGCAGCACCAGAGACTCACCATAGCCAAAACATAAATCTTTAAAAATATATATTTAAGTTTGGTGAACTGTATGTATATATCAATAATTTTTAAACAGCAAGTCAAGGTAAAAATCACCTAAATACATACATATATATCTATGTTGTTGCTGTTTCGTTTGTAAGTCTTGTCTGACTCTTTGCAACCCTATGAACTGTAGCCCACCAGGCTCCTCTGTCCATGGGATTTCCCAGGCAAGAATACTGCGGTAGGTTGCCATTTCCTTCTCCAGGGGATCTTTCCAACCCAGGAATCAAACCCACGTCTTCTGCATTGGCAGGCAGATTCTTTACTGCTGAGCCACCCGGGAAGCTCGTATATGTATATATATGTGTATATTCACGACCCAGATAATCACGATGGTGTGATCACTGACCTAGAGCCAGACATTCTGGAATGTGAAGTCAAGTGGGCCTTAGAAAGCATCACTACGAACAAAGCTAGTGGAGGTGATGGAATTCCAGTTGAGCTATTCCAAATCCTGAAAGATGATGCTGTGAAAGTGCTGCACTCAATACGCCAGCAAATTTAGAAAACTCAGCAGTGGCCACAGGACTGGAAAAGGTCAGTTTTCATTCCAATCCCAAAGAAAGGCAATGCCAAAGAATGCTCAAACTACCACACAATTGCACTCATCTCACACGCTAGTAAAGGAATGCTCAAAATTCTCCAAGCCAGGCTTCAGCAATATGTGAACCGTGAACTTCCTGATGTTCAAGCTGGTTTTAGAAAAGGCAGAGGAACCAGAGATCAAATTGCCAACATCTGCTGGGTCATAGAAAAAGCAAGAGAATTCCAGAAAAACATCTATTTCTGCTTTATTGACTATGCCAAAGCCTTTGACTGTGTGGATCACAATAAACTGTGGAAAATTCTTCAAGAGATGGAAATACCAGACCACCTGATCTGCCTCTTGAGAAATTTGTATGCAGGTCAGGAAGCAACAGTTAGAACTAGACATGGAACAACAGACTGGTTCCAAATAGGAAAAGGAGTATGTCAAGACTGTATATTGTCACCCTGTTTATTTAACTTCTATGCAGAGTACATCATGAGAAACGATGGACTGGAAGAACACAAACTGGAATCAAGATTGCCGGGAGAAATATCAATAACCTCAGATATGCAGATGACACTACCCTTATGGCAGAAAGTGAAGAGGAACTCAAAAGCCTTTTGATGAAAGTGAAAGAGGAGAGTGAAAAAGTTGGCTTAAAGCTCAACATTCAGAAAACGAAGATCATGGCATCTGGTGTCATCACTTCATGGGAAATAGATGGGGAAACAGTGGAAACTGTCAGACTTGATTTTTCTGGGCTCCAAAATCACTGCAGATGGTGACTGCAGCAGTTAAAAGACACTTACTCCTTGGAAGGAAAGTGATGACCAACCTAGATAGCATATTCAAAAGCAGAGACATTACTTTGCCAACAAAGGTTCGTCTAGTCAAGGCTATGGTTTTTCCTGTGGTCATGTATGGATGTGAGAGTTGGACTGTGAAGAAGGCTGAGCGCCGAAGAATTGATGCTTTTGAACTGTGGTGTTGGAGAAGACTCTCTTGAGTCCCTTGGACTGCAAGGAGATCCAACGAGTCCATTCTGAAGGAGATCAGCCCTGGGATTTCTTTGGACAGAATGATGCTAAAGCTGAAACTCCAGTACTTTAGCCACCTCATGCAAAGAGTTGACTCATTGGAAAAGACTCTGATGCTGGGAGGGATTGGGGGCAGGAAGAGAAGGGGACGACAGAGGATGAGATGGCTGGATGGCATCACTGACTCGATGGACGTGAGTCTCAGTGAACTCCGGGAGTTGGTGATGGACAGGGTGGCCTGGCGTGCTGCGATTCATGAGGTTGCAAAGAGTCGGACATGACTGAGCGACTGATCTGATCTGATCTGATAGATACAGATCTATATACAGACGGGTTTCCTAGGTGGCTCAGCAATAAAGAATCTACCTGCCAATGCAGGAGACATAAGAGACATGGGTTCGATCCCTGGGTCGGAAAGATCCCCTGGAGGAGGGTATGGCAACCCACTCCAGTATTCTTGCCTGGAGAATCCCATAGAAAGAGAAGCCTGGCGGGCAACAGTCCATAGGTTTCAAAGAGTCAGACATGACTGAAGTGACTTAGCATGCACTTAGATACAGATATAGATATAGGGTTTCCTAGGTGGTGCTAGTGGTAAAGAATCTGCCTGCCAATGCAGGAGACTTAAGAGACTATTTTCTCTTATCTCTGTCCCTGGAGGGGGAAGATCCCCTGGAGGAGGAAATGGGAACCCAGACCAGTATTCTTGCTGGGAGAATCGCATGAACAGAGGAGCCTGGCAGGCATGGGGTTGCAAAGAGTTGGGCACAACTGAGCGTCTGAGCACACACATATAGATATATAGAATTGATGCTGAAAATAATTTTTTCGCATTGACTTGACCAGCACGCCTAACATGAGAAAGGACAAAAAGGAAGGTAAACCACATCAAGAAATAAACTTACTGTTCCCCAGGGTCCACATCTCTCAGACCAATATACACAATGTCTTTGGCAGATATGCAGGGAGCCACCCAGTAGAATCCTGGGACCTCAGGCATCTAGAATTGCAATGGTTCCATTGGGTTATACATAAGCAAATCTTATATTGAAAGTTAAGGACACATGTTAGATTGCATGTTATATTCAGAACATAAAATTCAAGGAAATCATTAAAATATAGTATAAAATTAGGAAGAGAATGTCTGTCCTCCTGTGCTACCCGAGGAGCGAGCATACTGTCTGTGGCTTCCCTCCCTCCAGTCACCCACTAGTCTGCCTTGCCCCCCGACCTTGTGCTGCCTGCCCTTTCTAGAAGGATTATGTATCTGAAACAGCAGGCTGTGCCTTGAACCCTGTCCCCTCTGTCACCAACCCTTAGAACTTCTTCACTTAAGGTCTTCATCTCTCTAAACCTAAAGATGTAAGGGGCCAAATCTCATGCTTGGATGACTGTAGGCACAGAGACAGCACCCATGGAAGAAGTCTGGAGAGCACCATGGTCCTGGGAACATAGGCCTTGCTGGGAATTCATACTACCTTAGGGGAAGGCTCTAAACTAAGCAGCCATATTCTCCACTTAGGAGTGGAGAATTGTGTTCCACCTTTCTGAGAGCAGAGAATCTACATAAACTATTTGGAATTCTGAGGGGGGGGAAAAGGGGGGGGGGAGCTACTCCTGAAGTCAGTTTGCAAACTGTTAAAAACGTAGAGATACACAGTCTCACTACCTCTGTCCACCTCCCCCCCATTGCTTATCGGCTGCTGAGAAAATGGTTTGAAAATTAATCAAGAATAAAATGGCACAGGGGTTCTTACTTCCCTTCTGGCTTCTGAACTTCTGCTAAAGACAATTCTTCTGTAACAGAATACCAACCAGCTGTTTACCTTTTCCTTTAGTTCCTTCAGAAGGAAAGACACAGGTTGTCCATGCAAGTTCCCGGTTTTGGTTGTCAGTGGAGTGTTGATGTCCGTGTGAGCATCCACCCAAATGACACAGAGGTCTGGGTGGACCCTGGCATGGCCAGAGATGCTGCCGATCGCCAAACTTTAAAGGAAAAGAAGTTCGTGTGAACATCAGGTTTGCAGTATCAGTATGTTTATCACATCATTTACACAATATTCTTGCCTGATTTTTCTTTAAGTCAAAGTGGCTAATATTTATGAGAGATTTTAAACTGAAGATCCCAATTAAACAATCGCAATAAAGTATACCTAACACAATATTTACTAACAAGTTATATTTATTCACTGTAACGGCATTACTAAAAAAACTTTCATTTTTCTTCAAAACCACCTTCTAATAGCAAATTCTAGTTTCACTAAAAATTAAATATGTGAAAAGACAGTAGCCACACAAGTTTTTTAGCATGAGATATCACTCAGTTCTCAGGGTTAAAACAGGCTCATTTTCTGTACTCTCATCTCTCTTGGTAAATACTTAATTCTCCCAAGTGAATTATGACAGAGTCCTCCCATTTTTCTTAAAATCCAATTCTTTTACAATTGGGGACCATCACTCAAAACCCTTACATCTACTTCAGCCAGTGTATCCTGGACGCTCACTCTATTCAATGTTCAGATCCTCTGCTGGAACTTTCTAGTCTCCTGCTACGTATTTAAGGACTCACTCTTAGCCAGGTCCAGAACCCTCAAAATTCATCTCAAACACTCCAAGCTCCATAAAACTTGCCAGTATGGCAAAGCTAAGTAGTATCTCACACAAAAGTTAAAAGACCAGGATTTGCCATACAAAGTCTGCATTGTCCCACTTGTGAACGCTCAGGAACCCTCCAGAGAACCGTGAGCTTTCAGAAGCAGGCCTTTCTTGATGCTCTTTGTCTTTCCCTTCAGGTTTGTTTTCCTTTGTCCATGCGCCAGTCAAAATTCCCACTTACAAATTTTTTTTACTTAAAAAAAGAGAGCTCCAGTTACTCAACATGAGTTTTGTCACAGAAGTCCTGAAAACACTTTGGCTTTCAAGGAAAATATGAAGGGGGCTGAAGTAATTGACTCCTGCATTAAGAGTCATTGTAGTCTTTGCACTTTTGATCTAATCGTACTTCTGATTACATGTCCTGGGACCTTGAGAGTAAACATGGGCAGACTCACGCACAACATTATCTTTACCACATTATTCATAATGGTGACATTTGAAAATAACCTGAATATCTGACAACATGGAGAGAGAGAGAGATATATATATATATACATATATATAGAGAGAGAGATATCATACCTAGATGAAATATCAAGCAACAGTAAAAAATTATGCTCATATGTATTGTGAGGTATTAATAACATAAGGAAATCTGTAGTGTAGATGAACAAAACAGGATAACGCATACAATGGTTAAAATTATATACAAGGGAAAAATTATGGCAGGCAGGAAATGTAACAGATTTTCAAAATTCTAGTAGAAATGGTTTCTAGAGAACAATTGCCACTGTTTTTTTTCTTTTATATATGCATGTGTATTTCAAAAGTTTGATAATTACTACTTTGATAGTGTGAAACACATGCTTTACTTGTTGACATAAGTTATTTCTGTTATCACTAATCAAGTACAATAGGCTGACTATTAATTTCCTCAGTGCTTATTTATTTAGGAATGTAAGCTTGAACATTTTGCTGAAATCCATTCACATACCATGTATTTTCTGCTGTCATAGAAAAAGGTCATAACAGACTTCAAACAGAGGGAAGTTTTTGTTTCCAAAATAAAGTAGTAATCAATAAAATCAAAAGAAACAAGACAGAAAATGTGATATAAAATATTGATCAATACTTTCCTTTCCTATTTTCTCTCTTCTCATGGTTTTGGTTATACTTCCTTCACCGTATTTATACCAGACTCCCATAGAGATAAACATTTAAAAAAAAGACCTGTGGTCTCCGCCCAGGACAAGGCTGATCCTTCCAGTCTTCTTGACTTCTGCCACCACATCAGCCAGCTTTTCACTTGCTTTTCCCACACACCTTGGATTCTTCACAATTTGAAAGGGACTGTCATCAAGATTATCAGCAAAGGACAGGTCCCCATAATCTTTCACATCACACTCTATAATTAAAAGTTTTAGGTTAGTAAGTGAAGTAGCTCAGTTGTGTCTGACTGTTTTCGACCCCATGGACTGTAGCCTACCAGGCTCCTCAATCCATGGGATTTTCCAGGCAATCGCACTGGAGTGGATTGCCAGTTCCTTCTCCAAGGGATCTTCCCAACCTAGGGATCGAACCCCGGTCTCCCGCATTGTAGACAGACACTTTACCGTCTGAGCCACCGGGGAAGTTAGGTTAGTAAAGGTGATTATAAAACAGACTTTAGGATAATTCCAATTTTACCAAATAGGTGTATTTGCAAAAAAAAAAAAAAAAGAACCTGGAATGGCTGTAAAATCTCATGAAAGTAAAAACCATATCCACTATTAGCTGACATCATCATCCCAACTTCACTGCACACCGGTGCCTGCTGTATACTGGGTTCTACACCGCTGTCTGCTATACTGGGTTCTCTGAAAATTCTTCTTGACTCAGTCAGTTAGGCTAGACATGAAAGTGTAACAGTGATAAGCTGGTTTGGGCTTGAAGCATGGCGACACTGTCTTGGGTTCTGTTTGTGTGCTGTTCACTTTTCTATGATAAGCTTGTTTTGTGTAGGTAATAAAAAGCTGTTTTTAAAAATATGTATTTATACATATATATATATAGGGCTTCCCAGGTGGCTCAGTGGTAAAACGTCCACCTGCCAAGTAGAAGACCTGGGTTTGATCCCTGGATTGGGAAGATCCCCTGGAGAAGGAAATGACAACCCCTTCCAGTATTCTTGCCTGGAGAATCACATGGACAGAGGAGCCTGACCAGCTTCAGTCCATGGGGTCACAAAAGAGTTGGACACAACTTAGCAACTGAACAGCAACAATATATATTTACGCTCAGAAAAAAAAGACACTGATATTTTCTCAACTTCCTTACACTATATTAAGAGCCCTTGGTTTCATTCCAAGTGGTCATCCAACTGAAGCCACTCAGCTTCCTACTCTGCCTGCCCATTGTACCTGCCTCATAATGAGACTGTCTGAATTAAATAAGAATATATGATTAACCTAATGCTTCCATCACTTCATGGGAAATAGATGGGGAAACAGTGGAAACAGTGTCAGACTTTATTTTTGGGGGCTCCAAAATCACTGCAGATGGTGACTGCAGCCATGAAATTAAAAGACGCTTTCTCCTTGGAAGGAAAGTTATGACCAACCTAGATAGCATATTCAAAAGCAGAGACATTACTTTGCCAACAAAGGTCCGTCTAGTCAAGGTATGGTTTTTCCAGTGATCATGTATGGATGTGAGAGTTGGACTGTGAAGAAGGCTGAGCACCGAAGAATTGATGCTTTTGAACTGTGGTGTTGGAGAAGACTCTAGAGAGTCCCTTGGACTACAAGGAGATCCAACCAGTCCATTCTGAAGGAGATCAGCCCTGGGATTTCTTTGGACAGAATGATGCTAAAGCTGAAACTCCAGTACTTTGGCCACCTCATGTGAAGAATTGACTCATTGGAAAAGACTCTGATGCTGGGAGGGATTGGGGGCAAGAGGAGAAGGGGACGACAGAGGATGAGATGGCTGGATGGCATCACTGACTCGATGGACATGAGTCTCAGTGAACTCCGGGAGTTGGTGATGGACAGGGAGGCCTGGCGTGCTGCGATTCATGGGGTCGCAAAGAGTCAGACACGACTGAGAGACTGATCTGATAATGCTTCCATGAGGTCAGGAAATAAAGGCTCTATTTTTATACTTTTTAAATAAATTACAGATAACCTAAAGATTCTAATGGAGAAGGCAATGGCACCCCACTCCAGTACTCTTGCTCAGAAAATCCCATGGATGGAAGAGCCTGGTGGGCTGCAGTCCATGGGGTCTCTAAGAGTCAGACACGACTGAGCGACTTCACTTTCACTTTTCACTTTCATGCATTGGAGAAGGAAATGGCAACCCACTCCAGTGTTCTTGCCTGGAGAATCCCAGGGACTGGGGAGCCTGGTGGGCTGCCGTCTATGGGGTCGCACAGAGTCGGACACGATCGAAGTGACTTAGCGTAGCATAGCGTAAAGATTCTAAAGACCTAGGCTCACTTCCTAAAAGGCCCTGCTTAGGCTTCAAGGTACAGGTTTCATGCAAAAGTGTGATATGGGATAAGTACAGTGTTCTGAATTAATCAGTCATAGTATATTGTACTTATTACATGTCCATGTGTATCCATGAATCAGTAACACCTTCAAGAGATTCAAGTGGATATAAAATGTGGCCAAACTACGCTTGTTAACTGAAGGATCTAGCTTTCTATTCTCGCTTGGGGTCTTTTCTTTTTTTTTAACTTTATGGGGTATAATTGTTATTCACTAAAATACACTCATTTTAAATTTACAAGTCAGCTAGTCTTAGAAATATTCACAGTCTTGCAAGTACCACCATAATAAAGATTTAGAATTTTTTCACTTTCAGAATATTTTCAGTACTCCCCAAATTCCCTCCTGCCCTTTAAGTCAATCTGTGTCTTTTCGCACAGGCAACTGCTGATCTTTCTCTTGCTAGGCTTTTGTCTTTCTTAGAATTTCATATACATCATACAGTTTATAGCCTTTTGTGTCTGGCCCCTTTCCTTCAGCATGATGTCTTTGAGATTCACCCATGTTCTTGCCTGTGTTCCTGTTTATTGTTGAGTATTACCCCCATGGTACAGATGTACCACTTTTTCTTTATCCCTTCACCAGTTAATGAGCGTTTGTTGTTTCCATTTCCTGACTTTTATAAATAATGCTACTACAAACATTCAAGAAGAAGACTTTGTAGTACATGTTATCACTTCTCTTGGTAAATCTCTAGGAGAAGATTTGCTGGGTCAAGAGGTAAATGCATGTTTATTTAAAAAACTGCCAAACTGCTTTCCAAAGTGGCTGTGTATTTATGCATTCCCACCAGAAATACATGAGAGTTCTGATTGATCTCTATCCTCCCCAACATTTCATCAGGGTTTTACATATAAAGATGACCTTTACTTTAGCCCATACTTTTAAAATTATACTACTTTTCATCTGCATGCTCATGTGTATATACAGAATATATGTATATATGTACACATACTAGGATGTTAATGCAAATACTAGGTACTGCTATTATTATTATATAACCATCTTATTTTATTTCTTTTTACAAATAAGGATCCTTTTGTTAGTAATGTACTTTCTGCTGCCCTGGGCTTTTCATTTTCAGTTTCCCTGAATCCCCTACCATGCACCCACCCCCTAGTTCTTCACACACAGATTACTCTAAGAGTAGTCTCACTGGAAAGACAAAATATCTGAGTGAGGATATTCATCCAGCAGTGTTTACTGAGCATTCTCCCCTTCACTGCTTTTTTTTTTAGTAAGATGTACTTCTAAGGTTATAGCCAATGCTGCTATAACGTCACTGTGGTATAAATGTCACTCCAGACACACCCTCTTTTAACAGAAGCCTGGACCTTCCTTCAGAGTAAGAAAGAAATTGGGCTGATCAGCTTTCAACTTAGGAATTACCTTGTTCAAACCAGTGGTTACCAGTGGGGAAGGGGTGGGGGAGGGGCAATATAGGAGTAGAGGGTTGAGAGGTACAAGCTATTACAAATAAAATAAGCTACAAGGATGTAATGTACAGCATAGGAAATATAGCCAGCATTTTACAATAACTGTAAATGGAGTATAACCTTGAAAATTATGAATCACTATACTGTATAAATATGTAACATATAATGTTGTACATCAACTATACTTTAATAAAAAATTGATTAAGTAAACAGTTACCTAGTTCTTTAAGTTTCTCAAGCAGACCAGCCTTTCTAAGTACTGTAGGGCCTTCTTCCACCCCTCCTCGTGGCTGAACAATGAAAACATAGAGTAATTCAGACATTATCATATCATCAACCCCCCACAATAGAAACCTTTCTCATTAATGAGTTGAAGAGTAACTATCACTTTTTGAGTACCTACAGGGTCAGGAATTTACATTATCTCACTGTCATCACAGCAAGGTAGATTGAATTACTCTTATGTCAAATATGAAGATATAGAATCAAAAAGGTTGTATAACTTTCCTACAGGCACACAGCGAACAAGTGGCAGAGCCTTAGTTCACATCCAGATGGTTTGGATCCCAAAACTTGCAGCTTCTTTTCTCCATCACACTATGTTACCAACACAGTGGACACGTTTTGTACCAAAGCACTCTGAGAGACAGAGATACAATGATCCAAAGGAGAGGGCTTTTGTCTTTGAGTGACTCACAAGTGAATAGGGAATTTGGATATTTATTAATAATCCCAATTATAATACTTAGAGATTTACATCAACACAGTTAAAAGATATTGTAACCACAAAAACAGGATGTTCTTAACCCTGTCAGGGGTGGAGAAGTTTCAGAGAATTCTTTAGAGAACAGGCTGACATTTCTGCTGAGTCCTGCAACATGAGTAGGTCATTTAGGAAAATAGATGGGGTGATGAAGAAACTTTGCAAACCTGGAGAACAGCTTGAGTCAAAACATAAGGTAAAAAAAAAAAAAAGAGCATGACATCAGACAGACCTACGTGCAGGTCTGCATGGTAGTAAGTTAGGGCTCTTGCGGAGAAAGGAGGCAGCAGGGAAAATCATCACTTGGGAGATGAACTCACAAAGACCAACCCAGTATTTCAAGTTTTGACCTGTCTAAGCATGGTTGGCACAATGCTACCTTTGCTCTTTTTACATCGGGGAAGCTAGCATGCTTCTTCCTTGCAGTAAGTCTTCTCCAGCCCCCTGGCAGATAAGCCATCTAAAGAAATAGTTCTTTTATGTGTCTCTCTGATTCCAATTTCCAACAAGGCTTTTCAATAGAGAAAGGTACTCTGTGCTGTTAGGTGGGAGTGAAAAAGTGAAAGTGTTAGTCACTCAGTGGTGTCCAACACTTGGCGACCTCATGGACTATAGCCCACAGGTCTCCTCTGTCCATGAAATTCTCCAAGCAAGAATACTGGAGAGGGGCTGTCCTTCTGGATTCCCTTCTCCAGGTGATCTTCCCAAACCAGCGAACCAACCCTTGTCTCTTAGGCCTCCTGCACCTCACCACCAGTGCCGCCTGGGAAGCCTGCCGTCAGGTGGGAAGATGTGCCGAAAGACACCTGTGTCCATCCTCAGGGTTGCATTGTGGCACCAAACTAAGCGGAAGTTCCTCCCACCTCAAATTACCAGATGACTTGCCCTGACTACCAGGCAAATCCTCCATGGCAAATTCCTGTCCCTGGCAGCAAGGGACTCCCCCCCAACACCAGGCTCAGCCAGGCACATTTGCTCCTTCACTTCACTGCCTTTTTTTTTTATGACTCCCACCCCTACCCCCTCAACAAGTAGGTACAATTTTTAAACTCCAGTGGCACCCCACTCCAGTACTCTTGCCTGGAAAATCCCACGGATGGAGGAGCCTGGTAGGCTGCAGTCCATGGGTTTGCTAGGAGTCGGACATGACTGAGCAACTTCACTTTCACTTTTCACTTTCATGCATTGGAGAAGGAAATGGCAACCCACTCCAGTGTTCTTGCCTGGAGAATCCCAGGGATGGGGGAGCCTGGTGGGCTGCCGTCTCTGGGGTCGCACAGAGTTGGACATGACTGAAGTGACTTAGCAGCAGCAGCAGAGTGCTACTTGGCTAAAATTTTGCCTTGATTGAGTTATTTGTCATTGTCTTCTCTCCTTTATTAGATTTCTGTCCAATCTTCTCTACACTTCCAGCACTGTATTATAGAGCTGACACTTAGTAGGTGTTCAGAAATTGTCAGTGTCATAAAACTCCCTGACTCTTGCCCTCTCCCTTTCAAACTTTGGAACAAATTTTAAACACTCCTGACAAATGAACTTATTTACAAAACAAAAATAGGCTGACAAACATAGAAAGCAAATTTATGGCTACCAAAGGGGAGATAGAGATGAGGGGATAAATTAGGAGTTTGGAATTAAAATATGCACACTAATATATACAAAATAGATAACCAAAGAGGACCTACTGTAGGGCACAGAGAACTATATTCAATATCTTATAATAACCTTCAATGGAAAAGAACTAAAATTATATATACATATATAACTAAATCATTTTGCTGTACACTCAAAACTAAAACATTGTAAATCTACTATATTTCAATAAAAATTTCAAAAATAAAACCACTCTGAACTTTCAGAATTATTAAAAAAAAAAAAGAAGAAGAAATCTTATACAACCCCTTAACTGATACTAAAATTTCTCCTCCAGATCTGTATAGGATTGACCAGGACACCCTCCCCTACCCCACACAGATGCTCAAGTGCCTTACATAAAATGACAGTAAAGACATTCCCACAAATATGGAGGGCTGGCTGTATATTTACAATAGCACCGTTGTTCAGCTTCCCAGATTGACACTTTCTAGCTTTTATTTTCCATCTGATTTAAAATGCTTCTCATGTTTGGTCTTTCCTCATTGTTTCTTGTTAGCACTACTGACTTTGAAGCTAGGCTCCAATCCCTAATTGACCACAACTCCAAGATCCGCTGTAGAACTAAAGATGTAACAACTCAGGTCAGGAGCACAGGCTTTGGTATCAGTGTCTGGAATTACGGAGTCAAAGCAGTGTGACCTTGAACAAATTACCATAGCCCTCTGAGCCTTAGCTAACATGACGGGACAATAGATATAATACCTACTTCATTTTTGGTCACCACCCCCTCCCCTCAACCACTGCCCTGCAAGGCTGTGGGGCTGAGGATGGAGTTCTTTTTCAGATTCAACCTTCTAGTCATCTGCCCTTTAATCCTCTCCTTTGCTTGTTTATCCAAATTTTATGTCCCTTGGCTAGGGACAGAAATTCATATGTTGGCTGATTTTTCCCTTCTATGCTATGGCTTAGAGTAGAAAAATCTCTTAAAACAAGAAGCTTCATTCTCGTGTGTGTGTGTGTGTATGGGTCGGTAGTGTCTTACTCTTTGCATGGTGCCATGTTTTAATAAGGAGGGGCTGTAGAGGCAGGAGAAAGAATCATGGAGAACGGAAAAAGCTATGTTTCAAAATGTTATCCCCTAGAGGGGCTGTTGTTATCAGCATGTGGCCTTCTGCTGGGGTCCAGGGATCAGAGCATGTTCAAGCCATTTCCTCCCTCCCTCTCTCCCTTTCTTTCTTCCTTTCTCCCTCCATCCCCTTTTCTTCTTCTTCTTTTTTTTTAATCAATTATTTTATTGTGATCTTTGTTAGAACCTGTCAGAATAGGTGAGTACATTGAGGAATTTGCAATTAAGCCCAGCATTATAAGAAATACCTCTTTGTCAGCAAAACCTGCCTGTGTTTCGGGAGAGAACTTTGAAAGATTTCCAAGGGAAGTGAAGCAGTTTTGACTGACATTTCAAATACAGTTCGCATCTCTAACCTCTGACCTGTCCCAATTTGTTTTGTAATAAAAAAAAGTCACAGAGTGCAAAGCAAGAGTTCAGAACTAAGAGAAGCAATACACTGCTCAACTGGGCAAAGAGAAAGTTCTAAGAAACCCGAGAAACCTCATTTAAAACAACCACAACCTCAAAAAAATCTGCATGGTGAGTTTGAATTCACACTTTATCTTATTTGCTTTTGTTTTATTCTTCCCCCACCCCTTTAGCACAGACACTTGGAGGAGTTGAAGATATCTGTAATCTCATTAAATTTACCAGAATGAGTGTGCCTGGGCAAGAAAAAAAAAGACAGTATATTTAAGAGTTGTTGGCATGTTTTAGAACTTGGGAGTTCCAATAGTCTTTTCAATGTGATCAATCTGCAGGTGGGTTTCCTTTTTTGCTTTTCTTTTTTCATCCCTCAAAAGGAGGTACACAAAGAACTCCACCTAATCCATGAATCAACAATTTTATAGAATCATTAAAGCTCTAAAATAATATAAATAACTCAAAATGTTGATAAATCAATAATATTTAGTTTATTCACATTTTTAAAACTTAAAATTTACCACCCATCTATGAATTTTTCTAGGTATTAATTATATAACTAAAAAAATATATTTTCCTAAAATTCTATCTCCTTCTACATATACACAGTAACACCAAGAGCGATAAGAGCATGGACATCTAAATGAGTAGCTACAAGGCAGAAATCGTCTATTTCCACTCAAATAAAATTATTTTCTCAAAAAATGAAGAAAAGTTCGGCACATTTAAATAAAACTGGCTGGGGCTGGGATTAGGTGTTATAGTTATAAATCTAATGTTATAAGTGGATTTGTGACCATAATTATACAATGATGTAAAATGATGAAAAGACTTTAGTATAAATTTCAGGTCAGGTTGTATCAGGCTGTTTAACTAACCAGACAGTGACATCTTACTAATTTTGAAATTCGTAACTTTTCTCATAAACTGCAGTTATTCAAAGCCAGAATTTGACTCACCTGGCCCTTTGAGAAAGGAGCTCCAATGACCCCGATGGACTGTGGCTTGGAACTCATGCTCCAACACTGCTGACCGCGGCACCCGAGGTCTCCAGGTAGTCGTCACTCTCTGCAGCTCTCAATGGCGGAGGGCACATATTTTTTTCTATTTATAATTGAGTTGAATCTGTTTACTCTAATGAGGAAGAGTGGCTCCACCTACTGAACCAAAGCAACAGTCAAGTGAAGTCCAGCACATTCATACTCGGAATAACTTTGAGTCCTCCTGAGTCTAGGTCTCTAATTAATTGAGGTCATTCATGGAGCCAGTTCACACCCAGTTCACAAAGCCACCTGGTAACATTAATGTTTCCTAATCACAACCATGATTTCTTAACCACAGTCATCTTTTCTGATCATAATTAATTATAACCACAGGAGAAGTGCCATAGTTCTAGCTGTGCAAACTCAGAGCCTGGTACTTACCTCTTTCAGGTCTGTGCATCTGCCTGTGTCAAAAAACCGGGGACTGGCAAGATGGTGTCTCACATCTTTTCCAGCCCGACAACCCTGAATTCAGTTTTCACTCTAGGATTAATGGTTAATCTACAAGACACACCTCACACACTACCAGGGTAGGTCTCAGGGAAGGCATATGACTTCCCTTTCTGATTATTAATTAAAGAAAAAATTAATTGCCTGATTAATAACCAGAAGTGTTACCATACTAATTTTGAAATAGCATATGTCTGTTGTGCTCAGCTGTGTCCAACTTTTTGTGACCCCATGGACTGTAACCTGCCAGACTCCTCTGTCCATGGAATTCTCCAGGCAAGAATACTGGAGTGGGTGCCACTTCCTACTCCAGGAGATTTTCCTGACCCAGGGATCAAACCCATGTCTCTTGCATCTCCTGCACTGGTAGGTGGAATCCTTGCCACCTGGAAAGCCCCATGATATGCATGGGGAAATAACAATTACTGGACTCAATATCAACATGAAATAAAGATGTAAAAAGAGTCATTATTGAATTTTTATCGTGTGCCAGATGCTGTTTTGTTTTATATTATCTCATTTAATCCTCATATGAATTGTATGAGCTGTCTCATTATTTGTTATTTTACTGATGAAGGAACTAAAGCTCAGAGAGGTTGCCAAATGGCACAAAATGGAAAAGCCGTGACTCAGTCATAGCAATTCTGGACCCATCTAACTACTGGCCTTTACATTCTAAACACAGATGAAGTGTCACCTATGACACATAGGTGACACTTCATCTGTGTTTATGCGTCAGGCCACTGTGCCCTGGGAATATTATCACAAATGTATGGAATTAGAAGAAATGCACCTTAAAAATTCTTCCAATTTTAAAATGACACAATTATCATTTTAAAGGAAAATTCATTTAGTAGAAACTAATTTCTTTTTCTTATTGGTAAGAGAGAAGGTTGTGGACTATTTAAATTTCATAAGGGCAGGAAATTTGTCTGCTGTAACCCTGGTGCCCAGAGCAGTGTTGACATGTGATAGGCACTCAATAAATATTTATTGAATGTGTAAATTCAATAAGGTCTTACAAGGTCCATTTTAAGAGGAATATTTTCCATGGTCTTCCTATCTTTTACTTGTGGATTTGCTTGCATATCCTAGATATTTACCTCTGGGATTTTGTATAGTTAATTATTAACCTCTTACAGAACTAAAGAGCACCTAAAAAGCCTCTTGATGAGGGTGAAAGAGGGGAGTGAGAAAGCTGGCTGAAAACTCAACTTTCAAAAAACTAAGATCATGGCATCTGATCCCATCACCTTATGGCAAATAGATGGAGGAAAAGTGAAAATGGTGGCAGATTTTATTTTCTTCAGCTGTAAAATCACTGTGGACAGTGACTGCAGCCATGAAATTAAGAGATGCTTCCTCCTTGGAAGGAAAGCTATGACAAATCTAGATAATGTATTAAAAAAGAACAGATGTCACTTTGTCGACAAAGACTTGTATAGTCAAAGCTATTGTTCTTTCAGTAGTCATGTATGGATGTGACAGTAGGACCATTAAGAAGGCTGAGTGCTGAAGAATTGATGATTTCAAACTGTGGTGCTGGAGAAGACTCTTGAGACTCCCTTGGACAGCAAGGAGATCAAACCAGGCCTAAAGGAAATCAACCCTGAGTGTTCATTGGAAGGACTGATGTTGAGCTGAAACTCCAATACTTTGGCCACCTGATGCAAAGAACTGATTCATTGGGAAACACCCTGATGCTGGGAAAGATTGAGGGCAGGACGAGAAGAGGATGACAGAGGATGACATGATTGCATGATATCACTGACTTAATGGTCATGAGTTTGAGCAAACTCTGGGATATAGTGAAGGACAGGGAAGACTTGGTGTGATGCAGACCTTGGGACTGCAAAGAGTTGGACATGGCTTAGCGATTGAACAACAAGAACCTCTTATGGTTTCATATTGCAAATAACTTTTCCTCAATTCAATTCAGGTCAGTTCAGTTGCTCAGTCATGTCCAACTCTTAGAGACCCCATGAACTGCAACATGCCAGGCCTCCCTGTCCATCACCAACTCCCAGAGCCTACCCAAACTCATGTCCATTGAGTCAGTGATGCCATCCAACTGTCTCATCCTCTGTCATTCCCTTCTCCTGCCCTCAGTCTTTCCCAGCATCAGGGTCTTTTCAAATGAGTCAGCTCTTCACATCAGGTAGCCAAAGTATTGGAGATTCAGCTTTAGCATCAGTCCTTCCAATGAACACCCAGGCCTATCTCCTTTAGGATGAACTGGTTGGATCTCCTTGCAGTCCAAGGGACTCTCAAGAATCGTCTCCAACACCACAGTTCAAAAGCATCAATTCTTTGTTGCTCAGCTTTCTTGATAATCCAACTCTCACATCCATACATGACTACTGGAAAAACCATAGCCTTGACTAGACTTTGTTGGCAAAGTAATGTCTCTGCTTTTTAATACACTGTCTAGGTTGGTCATAACTTTCCTTCCAAGGAGCAAGTGTCTTTTAACTTCATGACCACAATCACCATCTGCAGTGATTTTGGAGCCCCCAAAATAAAGTCAGCCACTGTTTCCACTGTTTCTCCATCTATTTGCCATGAAGTGATGAAACCGGATGCCGTGATCTTAGTTTTCTGAATGTTGAGCTTTAAGCCAACTTTTTCACTCTCCTCTTTCACTTTCATCAGAGGCTCTTTAGTTCCTCTTCACTTTCTGCCATAAGGGTGGTGTCATCTGCATATCTAAGGTTATTGATATTTCTCCCAGCAATCTTGATTCCAGCTTGTGCTTCACCCAGTCCAGAATTTCTCATGATGTACTCTGCATAGAAGTTAAATAAGCAGGGTGACAATATGCAGCCTTGACGTACTCCTTTTCCTATTTGGAACCAGTCTGTTATTCCATGTCCAGTTCTAACTGTTGCTTCCTGACCTGCATACAGGTTTCTCAAGAGGCAGGTCAGGTGGTCTGGTATTCCCATCTCTTGAAGAATTTTCCACAGTTTATTGTGATCCACACAGTCAAAGGCTTTGGCATAGACAGTAAAGTAGAAATAGGTGTTTTTCTGGAACTCTCTTGCTTTTTCGATGATCCAGCAGATGTTGGCAATTTGATCTCTGGTTCCTCTTCGTTTTCCAAAACCAGCATGAACATCTGGAAGTTCACAGTTAACTTTTCCTAATCTGTAAATAATCTGATAATTTTATATATATCATCATTTGAGATTCTTATTTTTTAAATAGGCAATTGAAAAAATTTTCCCTTGCACTTTGCATTTTGGAAGTTTCACTAGTCCTTTCTACTCAAAAATCACAAATATATATTTCTATATTTTCTCCTATTTGCTTTAGTTTGTCTTTCATGCTTAGTTCTTTAATCCATTGATACCCATCTTTGTACATTGGGTGTTTTCCAATTCTCTTTTCCCCTGTAGAGTCCGTCAGTTTCCTCAATAACATCCATTGAGCAGTCCATCCATTTTACCTCATGGATTCAAGTAGTATTTCCCTCATGTACCAAGTTCCCCAAAACATACAGGTGTGTCACTGAGCTCTTTCTTCTAATCTATTGGTTCATTTACCTATGGCTGCATTAGGTCCACACTGCTTCATTATCATGGCTTTTTGGTAAGAAAGTGAAAGTTGCTCGCTCAGGTCTGACTCTTTGCAACCCCATGGACTTCACAGTCCATGGAATTCTCCAGGCCAGAACACTGGAGTGGGTAGCCTTTCCTTTCTCCAGGGATCTTCCCAACCCAGGGATCAAACCCAGGTCTCCCACATTGTGGGCAGATTCTTTACCAGCTGAGCCACAAGGGAAGCCCAAGATTACTGGAGTGGATAGCCTATCCCTTCTCCAGTGGATCTTCCCAACTCAGGAATCAAACCAAGGTCTCGAGCATTGAAGGTGGATTCTTTACCAACTGAGCTGTTAGAGAAGATTTACCAACTGAGCTATGAGCTACTAGGGAAGCTTTATGGTATATCTTACCATTTTTTGGTTGAGAATAGCATTTTTCTCTTCTTTTTCCAAACTGATTTAGCTATTTATGGATCTCTATTCTACTACATATTCAGAATAAGTTGTTGGATTCCTTTTAAAAACTTCTGCTAGAATTTTTAGTAACTTTATAAATTAGTCCATAGAGATTTGCTGTCTCTCAAATTTCATTGTGGGTATATCATTTTTATTCCAACATCTGAAGTGTGTGTCTTTGCGACTCTATGGACTACAGCCCACCAGGTTCCCCTATCCATGGAATTCTCCAGGCAAGAATACTAAAGTGTGTTGCCATTTCCTTCTCTAGGGGATCTTTCTGACCCAGGGATTGAACTCGCATCTCCTGTATTGGCAGGTGGGGCCTTTACCACTGACTGACCCATCAGAGAAATTCTCTCCTAATAATACAAATCTCTTAACTAATATCTCTCCTCCCTCTTTCTCTTCATCTCCCTCCCCGCATCTCTCACTCTCTGTCTCTCTCTCTTTCTGAAGTCTTATCTAGCACATCCCTGAAGATGGGACCACATCTTATTTCACTTTGATCCAGAGCCACTAGAATGAGGTTTGGTACATAGGTCCTTGTATTAGCTTACTAGAGCTGCCATAACACACTGTCACAAACTAGATTTAAAACAGCAGAAATGTTAAGAAATTACAAACATTAACTGACCCTTAAAGACGTTCAGGGATTTTAAGGGTTGCACTGCGTTCCCCAAAAGATATGGTGAAGTTCTTATCTCCAGTCCCTCAGAATGTGGTTGTATTTAGAAATAGGGTCACTCCATACATGTATCATTAGTTAAATGAGGTCATACTGGAGTAAGGTGGGCCCTACTCCAATACGACCTGTGGTCTGTAGGAGGCTGTAAGTCTTAACTCAAGGTGTTGCAGAGCCATGCTCCTTCTGAAACTGATATGAGAATCCTTCTTTGCCTCTTCCAAGCTTCTAGTAGTTTTCCAGCATTTCTACCATTCCTTGGCTTTTGATGCATCACGCTAATCCTCCATCCTCACATGATATTCTCCCTGTGTCTCTGTATTTCCCCAATGGCCATCTCCTTATAAGGTCACAGGTCATATCTCCAGGCAACCACTCAATTTTTTAGTCTATATCCCATAAATTCTCTGGTGAAGGATAGAGCTCCTCTGACATATATAATTGCATACCTTCACTATACGGGTGGTTCAGAACACACATTTCTACTCAGAGAGAGGAAGGCTGATGAAAGCAGAGGGCCCTACCCACCTAAATTTCTTGGTAAGCAATCAATAAATAGGTATTTACTGATAACCATTTTATTTAGTGCTTGCTTCCATGTTTTTTATTTGGCACTAGAGGTAGAATATATAGACACAACTCTTAACTGAGGCCAAACCTAGGGTCACAGATTGCATGAACTTGTCAGGTCCCCTTAGTCTCCTTTAATCTTCAGAGTTCCTCAGGTTTTCTTTGTCTTTCATGAACTTCAGACTTTTAAAGAGTCTCTCAGTTTAGGTTTGTCTGAGGTTTCCTCTGACTATACTCAAGTTTTACATTTTTGCGAGAATATCGCAAAAGTAGTATTGCTTACTCTCAGCGTGTCACATTGGAGAGCATGTAATGCTGATTTGTCCCATTGCTGTTGAGGTTGACTTTGATCTTTTGTTTAAAGTAGGATTTGCCAGGTCTCACCACCGAAAAGTTACTGTGTTCCTTTTTGTAATTAATATCATATGAGGTTAATTAATCTTATGAAATTATCCTGTTTTTTATTGTACTTCAACCCACTCAGTTTAACATTCATTATTCTTGACTAAAACTTGATTATTACTGTGACATTTGCCAAACGATGATCATTTATTTCCATAACTTTTTACATTAGTTGGAATTCTAAAGAGGAGCTTTTATTCCTTCTCTATTTGTTTATTTATTCAGTTATTCACATCATCATGTATTCCTGGTTTCCTAGTTTACTCTATGTGTACTGAGTCATCATATTCTGTTACGAATGTTGCTGCTGCTAAGTCACTTGAGTCGTGTCTGACTCTGTGCGACCCCATAGACGGCAGCCCACCAGGCTCCCACGTCCCTGGGATTCTCCAGGCAAGAACACTGGAGTGGGTTGCCATTTCCTTCTGCAATGCATGAAAGTGAAAAGTGAAAGTGAAGTCGCTCAGTCGTGTGTGACTCTTAGCAACCCCATGGACTGCATCCCACCAGGCTCCTCGGTCTGTGGGATTTTCCAGGCAAGAGTACTGGAGTAGGGTGCCATTGCCTTCTCCAGTTACAAATGTTGGCATACCCCAACTCCAGATGATAGGTTGAGCCCTTCACCCTCCATGGTATTTGAAAATAGGAGCCTTTGGGAGGTAATTAAGGTTAGATGAGGTCATGAAGGGGGCTTCTCTGGTGGGTCAGTGGTAAAGAACCTGCCTGCCAATGCCAGAGACACAGGATCAATCCCTGGGTAGGAAAGATCCTCTGGAGAAGGAAATGGCAACCTACTTCAGTATTCTTGCCTGGAGAATCCCTTGGATAGGGGAGCCTGGCAGGCTACAGTCCAGGGGGTCCAAAGAGTTGGACACAACTGAACACAAAGTCATGAAAGAGGGGACCTCATGATGGGATTATTGCCATTATAAGAAGGGACACCAGAAAAATTGCTGTCCTCAAGAAGGAAATGGCAACCCACTCCAGTATTCTTGTCTGGGAAATCCAGTGGACAGAGGGACCTGGAGGGCTGCAGTCTATAGGGTTGCCAAAAGGTCAGACACGACTTAGCGACTAAACAACAGCAGCAAACATTGAGTACATATTAGCCAGCTTTTTTAAAAATCAAATAACTTGATTCTTGTTTTTGTTCAATTTAAGTCACAGAATGTGGATGAGTAGTATTATTGATCTCATATGTAAGAATAGCCACATGCTATAAGTAGAAAAATTTGACTCATAATTTTATCACATGGGATTTTTTTTCTTTGCCTTGGGTATTAATAAAAGGCCTTGCAGGCAAACAATTTAACTTTTAAATACCACTTGTAATTTATAATTTTATTTTAGCTTTAAATTATTGTCCCATTTCAGTTCTAAGATTTTTCTTCCTAAGAGGCATAATTAACCAATGAAAATTATTTTTTATTAGAAATTAAAAATAAATATAATATTTAAGATCAATACATTTAAAGGAAATAATGGTTTTAGATTACTTCCATGAAGACCAGCTTTATATATAGAAATTTAGAAAGAAAAAATAAGAATCATTGTTTAAAGGTATATAAAGATATGCAAACGATTTCAACTGTAAAAAAAAAAAAAAAGCTAGCTGTCTTTCTCCATGGACACACAAATAAGAGGTCACTTGAGCACACAGAGAGATGACAGCTGCTTACAAGCCAAAAGAAAGAAACCTTTCTGGCACCTTGATTTTGAACTTTAGAACTGTAAGAAATTTCTGTTGTTTAAGCCACTTAGTCTATCGTATTTTGTTACAGCTGCCTGACCTAAAACATTACCATTTATTATTTTGTTCTCAGATTATCCCAGATTTGGCCAGTGTTTCAATTTGACTTCTGCATCTTGTTTTAATGACCCCATGTTTACTGAGCACTTTCTTACTTTCTGACACCACTTGTTCTTTCCCTGTGATCACCCTGGCCCTAGCCATTTGTCTAAGGAGCCCCAGTTCCTTTTATTTGGGAATGGTAGGTGGAGACCAAGATCTGGGTGTCAGGAGTGCCTATTGATCTTGGGAAATCATTGCCTCTATGCTTTTTTTAGTAGACAGAGTTAGGAAATACACATACAAACACACACCCCTGTTCCTGCAACCATCCATCCATCTTGAAATAGCCCCCCTCACAGAACCAGGACCAAACAATCTAGAGATAGTTTGTGGGAGGGGACACATCCACAAGGAGAGAAGGCAAGGAAATTTCCAGGGAAGAGGGAACTCACGTGTTTATGTGATGTTTCTCAGCAGTCCAATAGGAAGTCTCTGGGGGCAGAAAACTCTGAAGGGTATCAGCGGCTTAGAGCCTCTATAACCACAGGGTTTGTCTTATCTGTGACTAGCAGATGTTGGGCGCTGTCTGGTGAAGTGTGCAAAGCAGGCAGGCAGCTCTAAATGGCTAAGAATGTGCTAATTTGGTTTATGCTTAAAACAACTAGTTGTGTAAAAATTTGAATTTGGGGCTGGTAGGCTTTTGGGTTAATTGGTCCCAGTCCTTGATGGTGTTTTTTTTCCAGTTTGCTTGAGATATAATTGACATACAGCACTATATAAAGTTAAAGTCTACAGTGTAGAGATTTGACTTACCTATGGCATGAAATGACTAACACAATAAGGTTAGTGAGCATCCATCATCTCATATAGATACAAAGTTAAAGAAATAGAAAAAATGATTTTCTTTTGATAAGAACTCTTGGAATCTATTCTGAACAACTTTCATATATAACTTTGTTGTTGTTTAGTTACTAAGTCATGTCCAACTCTTTGCAACTCCATAGACTGCAGCCCACCAGGCCCACCAGGCCCCTCTGTCCATGGGATTTCCCAGGCAAGAATATTGGAGTGGGTTGCCATTTCCTTCTCCAATATATAACTTACAGCAGTGTTAACTATATTTATAATGTTTTACATGGCATCTCACATACTTATTTATCTTATAATTGAAAGCTTGTACCTTTTAACTAACTTTAGCCAATTCCTCCTTCCTTCACCCCACACTTCTGGTAAACCACAAATCTGATCTCTTTTTCTATGAGTTTATTTTTGAAGTATAGTTGACCCACAACAGTATGTGAATTTCTGTTACACAACATAGTGATTTGATATTTATAAATGGTTTAAAATGATCACCATGAGAAGTCTAGTTACAATATGTCACCATGTGGGCATGCTTTGTCGCTTCAGTTGTGACCCAATGGACGGACTGTAGCCCACCTAACTCCTCTGTCCATGGGATTCTCCAGGCAAGAACACTAGAGTGGGTTGACATTTTCCTTCTCCAGGAGATCTTCCCAACCCAGGGACCAAACCCACGTCTCTTGCATCTCTTGCATTGGCAGGCGGGTTCTTTACCACTAGTGCCGCCTGGAAAGCCCAATACCCCACCATACTACATAATTATTGACTATATTCCCCACACTGTAGATGGCTGTATATATGTGTGTGTGTGTGTGTGTGTGTGTGTGTGTGTGTGATTGTTTTACATTGCTAATCTCTCAAGTACAAACATATTTTAACAACCTTGTATTTTTCCTACCCCCCACCAAGGTTTACTGTTTTTGACATTGTATTTTACATCTTTTTGTCTTGTATATCCTTTAACCACTTCTTTGGATATAGGTGATTTTACTGCTTTTGTCTTTTAACTTTCCTGAAAGCTTTATGCATGGTTGATTTATTATCTTTATTATATATTTGCCTTTAAAAATGAGATATTCCTTTCATAATTGTCATGTTCTAGTTATGGCCTTTCCTCTTCTGCTTAAAGTCTCCTTAGCTTTTCTTGTAAAGCTGGTTTGGTGATGCTGAACTCTTAGCTTGTGTTCATGTGTAAAGCCTTTGATTTCTCTATCAAATCTGGATGAACACCTTTCCAGGTTGAGTATTCTTAGTTATAGTTTTTTCTCTTTCACCACTTTAAATATACTCTGCCACTCCCTTCTGGCCTGAAGAGTTTCTGCTGAATAGTCAGTCAAGGGCCTTATGCGAGATCCCATGCACATCACTTTTTTCTTTTCCCTTGCTGCTTTAACTATTCTCTCTTTGTCTTCAATTTTTGCCATTTTCAAATACAATTTGTCTTTATATAGTCCTCTTTCAGTTGATCTTGCTTGGGACTCTCTCTGCTTCCTAGACCTGGATGTTTCTTTCCTTTCTCAGGTTAGACAAGTTTTCAGCTATTAAGTCTTCAAAAAAAGTTCTCATCCCTTTTCTCTCTCTCTTTTAATTCTGGTATGCACTATAATGTAAATGCTATGCTTGAAGTTGTCTCTTAAACTATCCTCATTTCTTTCTTGTCTTGTCCAGCTTCAGTAATTTCTACTACTCTGTTTTCCAGTTTGCTGATCCTTTCCTGTATTATCTAATTTACTATTGATTCCTTCTAATGTATTTTTCATCTCAGTTATTGTATTCTTCATCTCTGTTTTGTTCTTCATTATGTTTCTTAATCCTTTGTTAAAAACTCCTAATTTCTCACCCGGTTCATCTAGTCTTCTCCTTAGTGCTTGGAACATCTTTGCAATCATTATCTTGTACTCTCTATGAAATAGATTGCATAGACAATGGCACTCCACTCCAGTACTTTTGCCTGAAAAATCCCATGGACAGAGGAGCCTGGTAGGCTGCAGTCCATGGGGTCACGAAGAGTTGGACATGACTGAGCGACTTCATTTTCACTTTCACTTTTCACTTTCATGCATTGGAGAAGGAAATGGCAACCCACTCCAATGTTCTTGCCTGGAGAATCCCAGGGACGGGGGAGCCTGGTGGGCTTCCATCTATGGGGTCGCACAGAGTCAGACACAACTGAAGCGACTTAGCAGCAGCAGCAGCAGCAGTTCAACCTCACTGAGTTCTGAGATTTTATCTTGTTCTTTCATTTTGGACATAATCCTCCATTATTTCACTTTGCTAATTTGCTGCTTTTATGTCTGTGCATCTGGTAGGTAGCTTACATTTCCTGGCCTTGGAGAAGTGGCCTTTGGTAGGAGACTGCCTATGCATCCCAGGAGCTCTGCTGCCAGTGTCAATGTCCCCACATTGCCTCCTGCCTCTCCAGGAGGCTCTCCAAGATTAGCAAGTAGGTCTGACCCAGGCTGTCTTCAAATTACTGCTTCTGCCTGGGTTCTGAAGCCTGTGAGATTTTGTGTGCACCCTTCAAGAGTTGTGTCTCCATTTGCCTCAGTCCTCTGGCTTTTCTGAGAATGTTACTGGCCTTCAAAGCCAAATGTTCTGCAAGTTCCCTTCCCAAGGTGGGGACCCTGATATGGAACTTAGACTATTTGCTCAATGAGAAGACTGTAATTATCCTCTCATTTATAAGTTACCCACCTGGAGGCATAGGACAATACCATATCTCTGCCCTTCCTACCTGTGTCAGGGTTACTTCTTTATTTCTTTAACTGTAGAAGATCTTTTCTGCTGATCTTCCAGTTTTTCCCACCAATAGTTGCTCTGTAAATAGTTGTAAGTTTGATGTGCCCATGGGAGGATATGAGCTCAGGGTCTTCCTACTCTGCCATCTTGGCCACTCCCCTATTTGGTTGATCTTACAGTATTTGGCTGGAATGTCCTTCAATCCATGACACTTTATACCTACATCTATTAATAGATGAGTGATCTCAAGTGAAGTAATTCATCCATTTTGATTTTTTAAATGTAGGTTTTATTCAGTGTTTGAACTACAATCTAAGAAAGTGATATCCTTGACCTCTATTTTGATTCACTGCATACTGATCTCCCCAGGTTGCTTTTTGGTATCATGAAACTGATCTTTTTGGAAAGACACAATAAAAAGTAACCTTATGACATCTATAACTGTATTTGCAGTGAAGATATTATTGAAGCCATTGTGTGTCATATCTTTAAGTGTTCCCTACATGCAGTCCTCTGAGTAATTTCTTCCAAAACTGAGTTCTATAAAGTGTTGCTTGGCCTTAGAAACTGTAAGTTTTCTTCTTTTGGACAATAAATACTATTCAACTAAATTTTGGGGGTGCTATCTTTTTCAGGAAGCTGAAAGCTACATTTCTGTACCTCCTGTAGCCAGTTATGTTGAGTCTGTGTATGTGTGTGCTCATTTCACTTTCATTTTATCCAATCCTGATTTTTAGTGTATTTTTTTGTTGTTAGGTATTACGTGTTACCTAAAAGCACTCAAATTCTCCATAATCTTAAAACACAGGAAGAATATTGGGTTGGCCAAAATGCTCATTTGACTTTTCCATAAAAGTTCTCTTGGGAAAACCAAATGAACTTTTGGCTAACCCAATAAATAAGCAATTGAATAGTAAATTTAAGATGCTTTGATATATTCTTTATTTTTTCTTGAAATGACATAGGTTGATTTGTTTGCTATCTGTTGAAAAAGTAGTCCTAAATTGTTCATGAGACAGTGGCAAATAGAGACTGGGAAATTCCAGAGAGCCCTAAGAGTATAAAAATATAGCTTCAGGTAAGGACAAGTGGTTTCTCAATTGGGTGAATCTAGTCACTGCTCTTTTCTTGGATTTAGGAATGTCCATCACTTTCCATTCCCACTGAGGTCTACTTTCTGAATATGATACTTCCAGAGTTTCAAAATTTTTGCCAACAAAGGCATTGAAGGCAAGAATATAAATAGTATTTACTATGTAATATCTGGTGTGGTTGCCAAACTCTATTACAAATGATCTTCCAGGAAGATTTGTGCTATTGCAAGAAGCTTCTACTGTTTTCAAGACTTTCAGGCAAGTGTATACAAGTTTAATATTTGATGCTCTCTTTTCCATATTGACAAAAAGAAGTTACATGCTCATTAAGACACATGTATTAAATAGTTTTAGTACTGGTTGAATTTATATCTCTGTTTTAAGCATATTTCTACTAATCCTGCAAAAGAAAATTATGATTAAAATACTTATAAGACAATGTTCATGATATACTTGCTGGTTAATTAAAAAAAAAGAATATAAGATTGCAATGGTAAAAGAAAGTTAACAAAAGATAACTGATCTTTTCATGTATTACAACCTGAGGAATTATCTCCTACCTGTTCATTCATTCAACAAATATTTATTAAGAACATATGTTGTACCAGGTACCTTCTACTCTATTTCTAGCATGAAAACCATGAATATATATAAACCAATATTTTATAATACCAAACTCCAAGGAAAGTGTTAGTAACCTGTGGTTTTTCTATAAAACAGACATAGTTTCAGAAAAGTTTTATATCCAAATGTGAATATCTCTGATGAGACTAATTAGAGACATTTATCATTTCAATTAGACAACTCAATTATTCACTGAAAGATATTTCAGGTTCCTCACTACTTTTATTTTTCTTACTGATGATAGACCAACATAATATTCTTATTTTTAAAATGGGTATGTGCCCATAGTAAAATATTCAAAATATAAAAAAAATAAGAAGAAAACATTACCCACAGCCCTACTTCCCATATATGAATTCTTCTAATATTCTGCTATGCCATTCTAGTATTTTACTCATTTACATATGTTGCTCATTGGGAACAATTTTATGTCTCATTTTATTCTCTTAGAGTTATTTGCTGAACATTTCTTATATCATTGCTGCTGCTAAGTCGCTTCAGTCATGTCCAACTCTGTGCAACCCCATAGACGGCAGCCCACCAGGCTCCCCTGTCCCTGGGATTCTCCAGGCAAGAACACTGGAGTGGGTTGCCATTTCCTTCTCCAACGCATGAAAGTGAAGTCGTTCAGTCGTGTCCGACTCTTCGTGACCCCATGGACTGCAGCCTACCAGGCTCCTCCGTCCATGGAATTTTCCAGGCAAGAGTACTGGAGTGGGGTGCCATTGCCTTCTCCACTTACGTCATTAGTAGTTTTTAAAGAATACTTTAAAGAAATATCAATGTGCTATCAAATGATCATAGCATAAGTAACCTGAATGATGAATATTTAGATTCACTCTCTATTATTATTGAAATTACAGTTAGACTTTATATTCAGTCTACAAGCTCTCAAACAACAGCCAAGAGAATCCAATATTGAATGAGAGCATTTTACCAGCTTAAAACAGAAGCAGCTCTTATTGGGACTAGAAGGAGGATGATGAATCTTGTGCAGCTAGTTCCTCAAACATTTTAAATGTTGAGTTGCAAGAGAAGTTTGGAGTTCTGTCATAGGAGTCTTCCCCATGATAAATGATGAAACATGATATGAATATTAAGATTCTATATGTCATAATAGGATGGAAGATAATGCAATATTGTGAAAAGTTCATAGATTCTGGAATCAGAAATGTCTGGTTTTGAATCCTGAGTATCCTACCTTGAATAACATCTACAAAATGGGGAAAAATAATAACTTTGAATGATTCTGGTGAAGAAAATGTTAACTAATGTATATAATATGTCCAATATAGTGTGCATCAAAAATAAACACCCAATTTATTGTAAATTGATTATGACTATTAATACTGGTTGTTTTTATTTTAAAATTATATATAAAACTGAGATCATGGCATCTGGTCCCATCCTTACATGGCAAATAGATGGGGAAATAATGTAAACAGTGAGATACTTTATTTTCTGGGCTCCAAAATCACTGCAGATGGTGACTACAGCCATGAAATTGAAAGACACTAGCTCCTTGGAAGAAAAACTATGAGAAACCTAGAGAGCATATTAAAAAGCAGAGACATTATTTTGTCAAGAAAGGTCTGTCTAGTCAAGGCTATGGTTTTTCCAGTAGTCATGTATGGATGTGAGAGTTGGACCATAAAGAAGGCTGAGCACCAAAGAATTGATGCTTTTGAACTGTGGTGTTGGAGACGACTCTTGAGAGTCCCTTGGACTGCAAGGAGATCAAACCAGTCCATCCTAAAGGAGATCAGTCCTGGGTGTTCATTGGAAAGACTGATGCTGAAGCTGAAACTCCAATATTTTGGCCACCTGATGCGAAGAGCTGACTCATTGGAAAAAACCCTGATGCTGGGAAAGATTGAAGGCAGGAGGAGAAGGGGACAACAGAAGATGAGATGGTTGGATGGCATCACTGACTCGGTGGACATGAGTGTGAGCAAGCTCTGGGAATTGGTGATGGACAGGGAAGCCTGGCGTGTAACAGTCCATGGGGCCTCGAAGAGTCAGACACCACTGAGCAACTGAACTGATAAACATGTTTGTGTGCTCAGTCATGGATAACTCTTTGTGACCCCATGGACTGCAGCCTGACAATCTCCTCTGTCCATGAAATTTTCCAGACAAGAATCCTGGAGTGATTTGTCATTTCCTACTTCAGGGGATCTTCCCAACCCAAGGATCAACATATATATGTGTATTTCATTATTTAATAAAAATTACTCTATGGGGCAAGGCAGTGTCCTTCATCTGACTCTAGTGACGTCATGCAGATATTCCAGAGGACAGTGACTTGCAAAAATTCCTTCTCATGTGAATCGAAAGCCCACAAGCTCTTCAAAACAACGATTTCTCCATTTGTTGTGAAATAGATGTATTAACAGAAGCTGTTAGCAGAGCGGCTGATCAGTAACAAAAATTGATCTATTTGTCACTAAGGACAGCAATTGGAAGCTAAAAACCTCTACCCCAGGAACAGATTTTCTATCCTCTTCTTGTCGCTCAGTCGTGTCCGACTCTTTGTGACTCCATGGACGGTAGCCTGCCAGGCTCTTCTGTCAATGGAATTATCCAGGCAAGAATACTGGAGTGGGATGCCATTTCCTACTCCAGGGGATCTTCCCAACTCAAGGATCAAACCCATGTCTCTTGTGTCTTCTGCATTGGCGGGAGAATTCTTTTACCATTAGCACCACCTGGGAGTCCTTGGAGCCTTTTTATCTTCTAGTGTCATATAAATCACTCAGAGATTGTGTTTTATCTTTTCCATTAAAACAACTCTAAAAGATAAATTAGTATTTATTAAATAACCTGAAAGTAGGACTTGGGGCTCCTGCTCTTAAACAATAAATTAATTGGAAGGAGGAAGAGCACATTGCTTACAAAGTGCCCTTGTGATTACAGAAGGGCTGCCTACTTGTACTGGACACCTTTAGTCTCCAAGCTAGTGCCACCCTACACGCCAGGAGCCATAGAGACATAGGTGTGGACATCAGATTTTCTCCCAAGGGGGGCTACAGATGGTTATCAGGAACCAGAGAGTACATATCCAACATTTCGACCAGAGACTCAATTCTCACTGCCAGTAAGAATTTCCTGGAGAGGTTTTAAAAGCATCAATGATTGGACTCCCACACCAGCCCAAATGAATCAGAACCTGTCAGGGACAGGGCTTGAGGATGACATATTTTGGTTTAGGCCAGCAGATATCAAACTTTAGCATGCATCAGAATCACTTCAAGGGCTTGTTAAAGCACAGATTGCTACCCCACATCTAATATAGTGCTTTTGCCTGGTCTAGTAACAAATGGATAAATATTGCTAGATTTGTATTTGAAAAGAACAAATTTCTAGGACAAGGAAGATTAACTGGTGTCCATGGATGGAGGCGGTGCCTGGAAGCCTGCAGTCCATGGGGTCGCTGAGGGTCGGACACAACTGAGCGACTTCACTTTCACTTTTCACTTTCCTGCATTGGAGAAGGAAATGGCAACCCACTCCAGTGTTCTTGCCTGGAGAATCCCAGGGACAGGGGAGCCTGGTGGGCTGCCGTCTATGGGGTCACACAGAGTCGGACATGACTGAAGCGACTTAGCAGCAGCAGCAACAGCAGTATTGATGGAATTGGCTTCCCAGGTGGCACTGCTGCTAAGTCGCTTCAGTCATGTCCAACTCTGTGCGACCCCATAGACGGCAGCCCACCAGGCTCCCCGTCCCTGGATTCTCCAGGCAAGAACACTGGAGTGGGTTGCCATTTCCTTTTCCAATGCAGGAAAGTGAAAAGTGAAAGTGAAGTCGCTCAGTCATGTCAGACTCTTTGAGACCCCATGGACTGCAGCCTACCAGGCTCCTCCATCCATGGGGTTTTCCAGGCAAGAGCACTGGAGTGGGGTGCCACTGCCTTCTCCACAGGTGGCACTAGTGGTAAAGAATCCGCCTGCCAATGCGGGAGACGCCACTGACACAGATTTGATCCCTGAATCGGGAAACTCCCGTGGAGTAGGAAATGGCAATCCACTCCAGTATTCTTGCCTGGAAAATCCCATGGACAGAGGAGCCTGGAAGGCTATAGTCCATGGGGTCACACAGAGTCAGACACGTCTGAGCATGCATGCATGCACACATGGATGGAATTGTCTGAAGTATTTCATGGGCTTGGGCATTTGTACACACAGAGACCAGCTCCTCACTTTCATGGGAGTCTTAAGTGGGAGTACAGTTTCATGATCTAGAAATGTTACAAGCCAGTCTTATAGGAATTGAAAGTTCTTTTCTTTTAGTCCTTTGTCTTCATAAATAGACTGAAGAAAAAGAGGTAATCTTTTATTTTGCCCAAAAAACAAATTTCAGTATTAACAAGCACAAAAATAGGAATTTTTGTTTTAATAAAAATAATGAACCACTAAAAGCAGAGACATTACTTTGCCAACAAAGGTCCATCTAGTCAAGGCTATGGTTTTTCCAGTGGTCATGTATGGATGTGAGAGTTGGACTGTGAAGAAGGCTGAGCACCGAAGAATTGATGCTTTTGAACGGTGGTGTTGGAGAAGACTCTTGAGAGTCCCTTGGACTGCAAGGATATCCAACCAGTCCATTCTGAAGGAGATCAGCCCCGGGATTTCTTTGGAAGGAATGATGCTAAAGCTGAAACTCCAGTACTTTGGCCACCTCATGCGAAGAGCTGACTCATTGGAAAAGACTCTGATGCTGGGAGGGACTGGCGGCAGGAGGAGAAGGGGATGACAGAGGATGAGATGGCTGGATGGCATCACCGACTCGATGGACGTGAGTCTCAGTGAACTCCGGGAGTCGGTGATGGGCAGGGAGGCCTGGCGTGCTGTGATTCATGGGGTCACAAAGAGTCGGACACACCTGAGCCACTGAACTGAACTGACCTGAAAGACACTAACTTCTCCATCCAAGGGCCAGTCTTTCCTCTACCTCTTTCACATGGTAGACGTGGAGAGGAAACAAAAGATGTAGACGTGTTTTGAAGCCTGTCTATTTCATCAGCATTTTGCATTCTCTTGGAACACACTGCACACCTAGTTTTTTCCACGATACTGTTCTAGCCTGTACACCCAGTAAATGCTTCTCAACTCGGAGGCTGTAAATGGACTCTCCCAGTGTTTCTCTGTCTGTGGCTATGCACCACCTCCCAGTGAGTCACCCAGTGGACGAGTTAAGAAAGTAAATTCCTGAGACACCCGCCCCCCATCTGGTGACTTAGAATCTGTGTGTAAGAGTAAAGTTTCAAGTGGAGAGGCCCTGGATTCTGACTATTCTCAAATTTCTCAGATTATTTTGAAGCAGATGAAAAGCAGAAAACCAGTGGACTAGGCTGACAATAGTATTGCCAGTCTTCTTTGAAAGCTCCCTCGAAGGAAGAAGTTTAATACTACTTCCTTGACTGGAGAAGCAAGTTTGAAACAGGAAAATGTCCACATCATAGGATCTTTTGAGATCTATCTTAGAGTGGGCACACTACCCAAAGTAGTACATTTTCTGTAATCAATTTCCCAAGAGGGGTTACAGCTTTCTAGTTTTAGAATTGTGTGGATAAAATATTTGGCTGAATAAAATATTACCTGCCATGACTGCTAACAGTCATGCTGAATGTGGGCTGTGCAAAACGTCCCTGTGGAAATAGAAAACTAGGCCAGCCCTTTCTGGGTGACAAAGGCCATGAATAATGCACAGAGAATGCGGTTTCTTTTCATGTAGTTTGTACTGTGCTAATATTTGTGACCACTTTAGAAAGTAGAAAGTGCAGGGAAAATAGGAGAAGGCATACCTTAAAATACATATCAAGCAAAAAAGTCCAACAACTTAGATGTTGCTTTCTCATATAGTGATATATGATTATGGGAGAGAATGACGAATACGGTGATTTCTTTGCAGATCAGATAGTAAGATTAGCTCACATAAGGAGAGTTTGCTTGGTATCAAAGCTGTGTATTTTACATTTTTATCTCATGAAACCTCATTAGTTTGCCATTTACTGTAACACCTTTTAATAAAGTTAAATATGGAACAAAGTTAAGAAAACATGAAAAAGTGTTCCAAATACTTGGAGGCAACAGGTGAAGCCAGAAATCCTGGTTTGTCCTCAAGGTTATTAGCTTCAGCTTCTATGAGGTCATCTGTCAGGCAGATTTGTTGGACAGGGTTACAGTTTGGTGAGCCACCAAGTGAAATGGCTTAGGGAAGCACTAAGTAGTCCTCTTGGGAAAGAAAAACAAACACATTTGGTACATCCAGTGCTATTTGTTATTTTCATCTGTGACGCTGAGGACAGAGTCACCAGCATTCCCATCAGAATGGAAGGGTCTAGGTGTCAGTCAGTTAACATTTGAGAAGTCTCCTCTGTTTGCATCAGTTCAGTCACTCAGTCAGGTCTGCCTCTTTGCGACCCCATGAACTGCAGCACGCCAGGCCTCCCTGTCCATCACCAACTCCCGGAGTCCACCAAAACCCATGTCCATTGAGTCGGTGATGCCATCCAACCATCTCATCCTCTGTCGTCCCCTTCTCCTCCTGCTCTCAATCTTTCCCAGCATCAGGGTCTTTTTAAACGAGTCAGCTCTTCGCATCAGGTGGCCAAAGTATTGGAGTTTCAGCTTCAACATCAACCCTACCAGTGAATACCCTGGACTCATATCCTTTAGGATGGACTGGTTGGATCTCCTTGCAGTCCAAGGGACTCTCAAGAGTCTTCTCCAGCACAGTTCAAAAGCATCAATTCTTCAGTGTTCAGCTTTCTTCACAGTTCAACTCTCACATCCATACATGACCACTGGAAAAACTATAGCCTTGACTAGACGGACCTTTCTTGACAAAATAAGGTCTCTGCTTTTTAATATGCTGTCTAGGTTGGTCATAACTTTCTGTTTGCATAGTACATAATATAAGGCATCCTGTTGAAGGCAATTTCCTTGTCTAAAAGAAGTTTACAATCTATTATGAGGGGAGGAAGATAAATTCTCACTTATTTTTATTTATAAATGTGTGTGTGTGTGTGTGTGTGTGTGTGTGCTCAATCATGTCCAATTCTTTGAAGCCCCATGGACTGTAGCCACCAGGCTCCCCTGCCCATGGAATTCTCCAGGCACGTATACTGGAGTGGATTGCCATTCCCTTCTCCAAGGCATCTTCCCAACACAGGGATCAAATTGTTAACTCTAAAAAGCAACCTGAGCTTTGCAGATTCATGGGAAGGAATCAAAAAATGAAAACAAAGTAACGGGGCTCATGGAGACAAGCCCCTGTCTTTGGAGGGGTCCCAGAGTCCAGGGATGATGAGGCATAAAGAGAGGGGTCATGGAAAGCATCTAACACCACCTCTGTGCTGGACAGAGCACAAGGGAAGGGGGAGAAAATGAAGTCCCTGGTTACCAGCCGTGTCCAGGGCACAGTAGGCTTTCCCAGCTCTGTCTCTGGGGGTTCTGCCTTATCTTCTCTCTGCACCACAGGCCTCACAGGACCCCTCTTCCTCCCCCCTCTTCCTGAGCCTATACAGCCTGACTATAGTGCCTTCAACCTCAGAGTCCATCAGAGGCACCGTGAGGTGTGAGGTTCCTGGCCTCTCAGAACCCAACGTTCTACTTTATCCCCAGCTCCACCCTCCCTGGAGGTCTGAGTGTGCCCAAGGCATGGCTGCACACCATGCTCTCAGAAGTCAGCCAGTCCCCCTTTTCAATAGCCTATAGTAACTTGATAGTATCTTAATTAAGCACGGGCTTAATTCCAGTGGTGATCAAGTAGTGCTCCAGCTATCATTATTCATAATAATGTGATAACAGCAGGAGAATATTATTACCGAGATCCCATATTCCAGGCAGTGAGCTTAATACTCAACTAGGACTGTAGCATCTGGGGCAAGCAAGGGTCTGTCATGTGGCCACTTCTCTGTGAATGCTTGCTGCTGATGTTAATCGTTTCTTTAGTCCCTTAGGACTTCCTCCATTGCTCAGCAGTAAAGAATCCACCTGCAATGTAGGAGACACCCGTTCGATTCCTGGGTCGGGAAGATCCACTGGAGAAGGGATAGACTACCTACTCCAGCATTCTTAGGCTTCCCTGGTGGCTCACCTGGTAAAGAATCCACCTGCAATGTGGGAGACCTGGGTTCGGTCCCTGGGTTGGGAAGATCCCCTGGAGAAGGGAACGGCTACTCACTCCAGTATTCTGGCCTGGAGAATTCCATGAACTATATAGTCCATGGGGCCCCAAAGAGTCGAACACTACCGAGCAACTTTCACTTTCACTTTAGTCTGTTATTGACTGCTTCTACCGTGCCCTCTGCTCTTGGGTAGCCAGATCTGCAAAGCTCTCTACTATCTGCCAGCATCATCCCAAGGTATCTCCAGGTCCACTCACCTACTTGGCCACATTTCCTTTAGAAGTGGGAGAAAACCCAAACCTTCCCGTACGATATCCCTCATCCTTCTCAACATGTTTTGGCATAAGCATTAGTGAGTTCTCCTGATTTTGTTCTTGATGTTCTAAGTTATCTTAGAACATCTAGACTTTCAGACTTCTAAAAACCAAATAATCAAATTTTGTGGTGCCCTCAAATATTGATACCTGGCTCCTGAAATTAAAAATCACATTTCAAAAGATGAATATCTCCCTTACTTCACAAGAATTCACAAGAATCTCCATAGAGACCCAAAAATCAGCAACTTGACTCTTTTCTCTCACCTTTTTTATCTTGAGAATAGTTCTCCTCAAAGCCATCTTAGCTGCTGGGAAAAGGGAAAAAGAATTCTGGCTACTGAAAAATGCTGGCATTGGGAAGATGGCTCAACTTCAATTTACTATCTGCAATTACCATCCTTGTACACAAGGAGGAGGCAAAACAGAATTCCAAAAACAAATGTAAAGAACAAATGCATGAACACTAAGTGGAGAACAGAGGGGAATAAACCATGAGACTGGGATTGACATATACACACTGCTGTGTATAAAATAGATGACTAATGAGAACCTACTGTAAAGCACGGGGGGTGGGGGAAGAAGGTGCCGGCTGTTTGTAGGACACGCATTAAGTTAACCTTAAAAATGCATTCCAATATACAGCGGGTACGTGCGTGCTAAATCACTTCAGTGGTGTCCGACTCTTTGTAACCCAATGGAGCCTTTCAGGCTCCTCTGTCCATCAGAAATTCTCCAGGCAAGAATACTGGAGTGGTTTGCCACGTCCTTCTCCAGGGGGTTCTTCCCGACCCAGGGATCGAACCCACGTCTCTTATGTTTCCTGCATTGGCAGGCAGGTTCTTTACCGCTAGCACCGCCTGGGAAGCCCCCAAAATACAGTTGGTGCAGACAAGCACTGTTTGATTCCATCTACACAACGTACCTAGCACAGCCAACTTCATAGAGTCAGAAAGTACATTGGTAGATGCCGGGGGCCTGCAGGAGAGGGGAGGGAGAACGGGGAGTTGGTGTTTAATGGAGACAGAGTTTCAGTTTAGGAAGGTGAAAGATTCAGGAGATGGGTGGTGGTACGTCCCACAACAATGTGAGTGTGCTTAGTGCCACCAAGTGAAAGTGAAACTCAAAGTCGCTCAGTCGTGTGCGACTCTTTGCGACCCCATGGACTATAGAGTCCATGGACTTCTCCAGGCCAGAATACTGGAGTGCGTAGCCGTTCCCTTCTCCTGGGGATCTCCCCAACTCAAGGACAGTTAATTATGATTAAAGTAGTATGTTTTATACTGTGACTTTTGCCACAATAAAAAAACATTAAAAAACGTTGGTTTCTTTTAAAAGCAGACTAATGAGGATAATAGAAACATTGAGGATGGACTGAGAGAGAGTGGGTCAACGATAACTTATTACAGATAAAGTAAGGACAGATGGCACACTCCTTTTCCCCACTCTCCATATTTCGTCTTATTTAATCATTACTTTTTCATAAAGAGTATTTAGGTCAGAGTTCGTAGTTGTAAGCAAGGAAAGCATACTCTGGCCAATTAAGCTGGAAGAGGAATTTATGGAAAGGATCCCAGGCAGCTCAGGGAAGTGCTGGGTGGGCTAGAAAACCAGGCTCAAGGTTGTTTCTGGGAACAAGCTCCCAAACATCACTGTGGAAGGGAATCTGCCCAAGGGCACTCACAGTGACAGTTGCCAACAGATGGTACTGTTTTTTCCTGATGCCCTTAAGTGGACTGTATCAAGTCTGCAAATGCCATAGTCATCCTTGACCTTCTGCGCCAGGAACCGGTCTTGCAGCTATGCAGAAGCCTCACAAGCCTACTGCCACGAAGGCCATCAGAAGGGGTATTGTGCAGAAATGCCCTTCCCAAGTGCTCACTCTGCCAGTTCAGACTGACTGGAGGAACCTGGAAAATACAAGAAAATGCCATTTTGCAAGGAGGAAGAGGGGAGGGGGGAAGTGTGAGAATCAATTTCTTTGGGCTCTATCTACCTTTGTGAGGCTACATAGTCCCCCAAACATAGGAAGACAGTTCAGAAGATGCTGAATTAGGAAAATTAATAGATGAAGTTAGAAAAGAGTAGACAACAGTGCTGTGGAGAGATCACCAAGATATGTGGTTCTGTACAAAAAAGGGGAGCATAAAAATGAATAATACACTACCCTTTGTGTAGGAAAGGAAAAAAACAAGAAAAAAAAATGCCTTAGCAAAAATAAAGATTAGATGGCTAAAGAAGACGCCAGAAAAAACAATTACCTCTATCTCTTTTCTAATGAGATGGAGTAAGGATAGAAGGAAGAATTCTTATCTAGATCTGTATTCTGAGTCATTACCTGCTAAAGAATGTCATTTTATTGAAACCTCAATGGTTGAAATTGAAAGCCAAGTGAAACAAATGACCTCGGTGGTATTTTAAGTTATAAGTGCCACTCCACAGAAGAAAGATGTATGAAGCCCAACTTTAAAACAAAATACCTTTACCGTACCTTCTTACTAGGATGCATTTTAGGGGAGAAAAATCTACAAAAATTTTTTCATAGCTCTTTTAGTAGTAATATTGATATTATATTTAAAAGTAGTTTCTTTACATTGTAGGATAAAATATAAGGGAAGAAAGACAAAACTATGAAATTAAAGAAATGAAGTAAAAACATAGTAATGACAAAATTTAATTGGAAATACCCATGCTATGCTAAGTCACTTCAGTCGTGTCTGACTCTGTGCGACCCCAAAGACGGCAGCCTACCAGGCTCCTCCGTCCATGGGATTTTCCAGGCAAGAGTACTGGAGTAGGGTACCATTGCCTTCTCTGGAAATACCCATATGAACTACTAATAATCGTAGTAGTCTCCCTTGTATGCTTCCTTAAGAATATTGTTTTAAGTTGCTGCCTTCTCCATTGACAAGCAATTCAGAGATTCGATCATCTTTCTCTGTCTGGTACAGAGAGGGGAACACCCTCAGTGGATACAGGGTTTCAGTTTTATAAGATGAGAAAGTTCTAGAGTTCTGGTGTCCAACAACACGCCTATAGCTAACACTACTGTACTGTACACTTACAAATGGTTAAGATGGTGAATTTTATGTTATGTGATTTTTAACGCGCTTTTTCAAACAGAGCATCCCAAGTTGGCTTTATTCAGCAGACTTATGTTTTATTGCAATGTTTCCTAAAGACGTGACTCACAGACAATGGCTGTTTCTTTTTAATATACGCAATTTTCAAAGGTTACTCTCCATTTACGGCTGGACATATTGACTGTATTCGTGTGTTGTGTTGTACAAGGCATCCTTGTAGCCTATCCCACCTCTATATTCCCCGACTCCCATTCTCCCCCCAGTAACTGCTAGTTTGTTCTCTATATCTGTGCCACAGCTTTTTCAAAAGCAAAGGTGGATTGGCGAGGGTGGGGGGGGGGCGTTGTTTATTTATTTATTTATGGCTGTGCTAGGTCTTCACTGCTGTGTGTGTGTGGATTTTCTTTAGTTGTGGCGAGCAGGGGAACTCTTCCTTGCAATGCTCAGGCTTCTAACTGCAATGGCTTCTCTCGTGGGCTTCATAGTTGCAGTGCACAGGCTTTGTTTCCGAGGCAGGTGGTATCTTTCCAGGCTAGGGATTGAATCCATGTCCCCTGCACTAGCAAGTAGATTCTTCACCACTGGACCACAGGGAAGACCCACAATTTTTTTAAAAAGAGAAGTTTGCCGTAACACCATGCTCCATGTGAAGAACTAATGATGCCATTTAGCTTGTGTCAACCCACATGGTGACAGCAGTATTTGCACAGGAAAGAGAAATGCCAACCACATCCTGCCGCTCACCAGATCTCCACATTTTCTTCTTGCCTTAAAACTCCAAGAGTAAGAACTAAATTCTCCTGTTTTACAAAATTATTTTTCCTATTTGGAAATTTTTTAAAAAGAGAAAGAGAGAAAATAATACCACTGTCCAATGACTATGTTCCTTTAGAAATTAGAAATCAAAAGATACTACATCCTAGTAAAGTGCTGCCTCATTGTGGTTTTGATTGGCATTTCCATAAGGACTAATAACACAAGCATAGTTTCATGTGCTTATTGGCCATTTGTGTATCTTTGGAGACATGTATTTTCAAATTCATTGTTCATTTTTTTAACTGGATATTTGGATTTTTTTTGTTGAGTTGTAAGAATTCTTTATATATTATGGATATCTGAACTTTATCAGAAAACATAGTATGTTACATAAAGTGAAAGTGCAAGTCGCTCAGTCGTGTTCAACTCTTTGCAACCCCATGGACTATACAGGCCATGGAACTTTCCAGGCCAGAATACTCGAGTGGGTAGTCTTTCCCTTCTCCAGGGGATTTTCCCAACCCAGGGATGGAACCCAGGTCTTCCACTTTGCAGGGGGATTCTTTACCAGCTGAGCCACAAGGGAAGCCCAAGAATACTGGTGTGGGTAGCCTATCCCTGTTCCAGCAGATCTTCCTGACCCAGGAATAGACCCGGGGTCTCCTGCATTGCAGGCAGATTCTTTACCAACTGAGCTATTCAAGGAGGTCCCAGTGTGTTACATACTGTTTTACATACCAAATTTTACAAAAAAACAGTATATTAAATACTGATTCCCAAACTTTGTTATTAAAACCTATTACACAAGAGGGCGCTGGATAAACATATAATACGTTGCCTTGTATAGGAACCAACATTTAAATTAGCTTTAGAATATAATTAGAAATAAATTTAAGCTATGGTTTTTCCACTGCTGAAAATTGCCAGTATTCATCAATTGAAGAGTTTTTTCACATTTCATGTGGGAATTAATCTCTTTTTACTTCTGATATTATAAAAGTTTCTTTGAATGAATCCTCCCAATACACATACACACACACACACACATGACAAATGCCTGGCAAATCTACACACATATCTCTCACTTGATCCAAAATAGCAACCAGGTCTCACATTATTAAGCATTTTTCTTACCCATGAAATGTGTTAAATTAAGTAATTAGAAGCAGCTGTCAAATAAAGTAAATGCTACTGACAATGCAGCATGTCCTTAAAAAGGTTTTTCATTGACATGCATTCTGAGTTTAAATCTTTAAGGGAATTATATGTTATCATGAATCATAGCTCATTCTGGCAGGCTTATTCCTCCCAACTTTAAACTTCCCCATTCCACAGAGTTATTTATAGGAACTATCAAACCAAATCAGCAAAATTTTCAGGAGTGGGAAGAAATAGCCAGATATATTCATGTCTTCATTTGATATTTGCCCAGTAAATGTCCACAATATAAAGATTTGAATGTATAGAGAGGGGAAAAAAAAGTCAGCAAGCTCTAATTAAAGTTCAAGGGGAAAAAATGCTCACAATCATAAATCTTATTCTGCTGCTGCTGCTGCTAAGTCGCTTCAGTCGTGTCTGACTCTGTGCAACCCCAGAGACGGAAGCCCATCAGGGTCACCCGTCCCTGGGATTCTCCAGGCAAGAATACTGGAGTGGCTTGCCATTTCCTTCTGCAATGCATTAAAGTGAAAAGTGAAAGTGAAGTCGCTCAGTCGTGTCTGACTCTTAGCGACCCCATGGACTGCAGCCTACCAGGCTCCTCTGTCCATAGGATTTTCCAGGCAAGAGTACTCGAGTGGGGTGCCATTGCCTTCTCCGAATCTTATTCTACAGACCGGGTATTCAACTTTGTCAGGACAACTCCAAATTTTAATAAGTCTCCCGCTATCCCCATCACACTACTCTAAATTAAAAGCAGTGTGGATTCTGAGCCTCAATTTTCTCCTCTCTTAAGGCAGGATCAGTATTCTCAATATATTTGGTGCATTATGATGGCATTTTAAATAAGGTAATGTTTATACATCATTCAGGTCAAACAATGTCTATTAAGTATTAGATATTATTCTTCTTTCCTTTCTTTTCCTTTTCTTTTTTCCTCTCTCTTTTCCTTTCTCCCTTCCTAAATTCTCTGATTTCAAAAGATATTAGGCTTCAAAGAAAGGCAAGATTTCTATGTTGCTCTTACAACCATGTTCAATATTTGGTTGTTTTTATTTGTCAGCTTCTTCTTGCCCCATCCCTGGCCACCCCACACGCCACGTCCATGTACAAAATCTCTTCAGGGATGCTCCTTCGGGCTGTGCTCCAAGCACCTTGCATTGTACCTGGAGCAGACTAATTCAGCTCTACTGGTTTGAAGGTCATCTTCTTTTCCCATTATTATTCATTTCAGCTCTACTGAGGATGCAATGATGCACTATAATCCATAGTCTTAGGTAGCCTTTATTGTGAGGCGAAAGAATCCACTCCATGAAAGATTTTTTTGAGAGATAGACACAACTCTCAGAATTCTTGGGGTGGTTGCAGAAACCAGCTGAACTTCCAAGAGCTGGTGGTTCTTCCACAATAGGTAGCTGTTGAATCAGAAAGCCATGGCTGCCGATACCAATACTCTGCTGGTGCCATGATCTCTATTAGCAAAATGGATCCCCCAAACCCTGCCTTTCCTTCTATATTCCTCAGAGGGGGAGCCTCTTTGCATATTGGAACCTGAGCTACACCTGGAAATTTACCTTTAAGAGAGACTGAGGGAATATAACTGTTAGTTTTAAAGCACAGGAAGACACAACAGAATTGATATTGGGGAGGATTTTAACTGAGTCGATCCAGAGAATCTCTACATTCTTTGTTTTCTATTTGGTTTATTTTCATATAATTATTAGAGCTTCTAAATTCATTATTGGGTGGTGGATCGGCCCAAGGGATGCCGGTGGCAATGGTTGGATGACATCACTGAGTCAATGGACATGAGTTTGAGCAAGCTCAGGGAGATAGTTAAGGACAGGGAAGCCTGGTATGCTACTGTTCGTGGGGTTGCAGAGAGCTGGACATGACTTGGCAACTTAACAACAACAATGAAATTCATTAAGAACACAAGTCTATGTTCTTCTGACATGACTGGTGAGGAAAATGGGATGTGCAGAGGTTCAATAATGTGACACTATATTTAGGACTGATTATTTTGAAACTATATATCCAGAATAGTTTTAAAAGTTACCAAACTCAGTAATATCATATTATCTATTTTTCTAAACAGATATCTATATCATATCTATGTAGATTAAATACAGAATTTTAAATACCAAGTAAGAGATTGGTCAGTTTATTATTGTTTTCAGTAATCCCTTTCTCCAGAGGTATTTGCTTAATCCCTGAAAAAGATGGAAAGCTGTAGTCTCTGCTACCTTGGATTTTTAAATTCACTTGAAATTTCTTTTTATCCTAGAATAATTAAAAATACACTACAAGGAAGCATATCATCAAATGAAGGATTGCCATAGTTTTTTTCACTGGGGTTATTTTGAGCAATGTTTTGGTTTCAACTTAACCTCTACTGGGCCAATTATGTCCGTCTATGGCCTTTTACAAACCTATGGAAGGCATTCCAAAATGAGAGAGATTGTCAGCATAACCGAGAAGAAAATTAGAGTAAACGTGGATTCCTTTTGATATGTTAAGTAATTTTCTGTATCTTTCTTTCCAGGTCTGACTTGTGCTCTATAATTTCCATTGTAATATCACAAATTTGAGGTAATATTGGGTTTGCAGAGGCAGTGAGCTTGAAAATTATTAAAATGGCTCCAATTTTTGCCTCTGAAATCCTTCAAAATGTCCTTTCTCTCTTCCTTTTAAACAAAACAAATGCTAGAGTGCCTTTAAAATGCCTCGAAGCTTTATGGTAGACTCTTTATATGCATTGCTTATTTAACTCTGATTTGAACATTGCAAGTAGTTTCAATCAATGGCAACATAGAAAACATTAGAAATAATAATCATTAATCCAGTCATTTAAATCAGAACAATGAATAGATGTTCCACTGAACAGAAGACATACTCGATTTAAAACTCATTCATTTCCATGTTCCGGTTATAGTGGTATGGAATGAACTATTTATTTGTATACATCAGGTTCCCAGGATGAAACACAGGCACTCAGACTGAATCATTTGAGGACAGTTAAGTAAAAGGAAAAGCTGGCTTAAAACTCAACATTCAAAAAACTAAGATCATGGCATCCGGTCCCATCACTTCATGGCAAATAGATGAAGAAACAATGGGAACAGTGACAGACTTTATTTTCTTGGGCTCCAAAATCACTACAGATGGTAACTGCAGCCATGAAATTAAAAGACAATTGCTCATTGGAAGAAAAGCTATGACAAACCTAGACGGTGTATTAAAAAGCAGAGACATTACTCTGCCAACAAGATCTGTCTAGTCAAAGCTATGGTTTTTCCAGTAGTCATGTATGAATGTGAGAGTTGGACTGTAAAGAAAGCTGAGTGCCGAAGAATTGATGCTTTTGAACTATGGTGTTCAAGACTCTTGAGAGTCCCTTGGACTGCAAGGAGATCCAACCAGTCTATCCTAAAGGAAATTAGTCCTGAATATTCATTGGAAGGACTGATGCTGAAGGTGAAGCTCCAACACTTTGGCCACCTGATGCGAAAAACGGACTCATTTGAAAAGACCTTGATGCTGGGAAAGATTGAGGGCAGGAGGAGAAGGGGATGACAGAGGATTAGATGGTTGGATGTCATCACCAACTCAATGGACATGAGTTTCAGCAAGCTCTGGGAGTTGGTGATGGACAGGGAGGCCTGGCATGCTGCATTTCATGGGGTTGCAAAGAGTCAGACATGACTGAGCAACTGAACTGACTGACCGACTGAAATAAAAGGACCTTTTACAAAGATGAGGCAGAGATTAAGGAAACCAAAGTGACAAGAGCAGGACTGAGAGTCTGATAATTGCAGATGAGTGTGGAGAGCTGTATCACCTCTGGGCTCAGGGAGGTGGGGAGATGGTGTGCTTGGCAGAATCTGGATGGAGCAGCTCTGTGGAGAAGGCTACATGAAGGGAACTGAGCTCTTCAGTGAAGGGATACAGACAATCTGGTGTGGTCTGCTAAGGAGACAGTTGGGGGAAAGAAACATTCCATTCACCCTTTTCCAGTACTTCAATAACCTGCTGCTGCCTCTCAGTAGGAGGTGAACATAACTTGAAAGTTTACCTAAAATCTACGTTGAGAAGCAGAGTCAAGAATATTTAAAACAATTAGATAAGATCAAGACATACCCTACCAGGTATTAAGACTTATGACAAAATTGTAATAATTAAGACAATGTGACAAGGAAAGACAATCAGAAGCAAAGAGCCCAGAAGCAGACCTGCACACATTTGATTCATGTTTATGTGACAGAGGTGGCCATATTGATCAGCAAGGCTAAAGAGTGCTAGGACAATTGGTTATCCATAAGGGAAAACACAAAATCGGATTCCTACATTACACCATATACAGAAATCATCTCTAGTGTGTGAAAGACATTAAAAAAATAAAGCTTGAACATTTAATAACAAAATGTCTTCATGACTTTGGGTAAGAAAGGTTTTCTTAAATGACACATAAAACGTATATACCATAAAGGAAAGGGTGATACATTTGTCAGCATCAAAATTAGTGATGCTTACAAATGATGTGACTGACAGGCCTTAATTTCCAAGATGCACAAACAGTTCATACAACTCAATACCAACACAACAACAAAAAACCCAATCAAAAAAATGTGTAAAAGACCTAAATAGACATTTCTCCAAAGAAGACAGTCAGATGGCTGATAGGCATATGAAAAGGTGCTCAACATCACTAATTATCAGATAAATGCAAATCAAAACTATAATGAGGTATCAACTCAAAAGGTCTACAAGTAATAATTGCTGGAAAAGATGTGGAGAAAAAGGAACGCTCCTACCCTGCTGGTGGGGAATGTGAAGTGGTTCAGCAACCATGGAAAACAGTATGGAGGTTCCTTAAGAAATTAAAAATAGAGCTGCCATATGCTTCAGCCATCTTAGTCCTGGGCATATATCCAGAGAAAATTCTAATTTGAAAAGAGACATGTACTTAAGTGTTCATAGCAGTACTATTCACAATAGCCAAGACATGAAAACAGCCTAAATGCCCATCAACAGATGAATGGATGAAGAAGACGTGGTGCATATACACAATGAAATACAACCCCGCCATAAAAAAGAATGAAACGTTGCCATCTGCAGCAACATAGACCTAGATTATCATACTAAGTGAAGTAAGTCAGATGGAGAAATACAAATATACCGCTTACATGTGAAATTTTAAAAATGGCACAAATTTTTTATTTATGAAATAGAACCAGGCTCACAGACATAGACTACAAACTTACGGTTACCCAAAAGGGAAGGAGGGAAGGACAAATTATGATTTGGTTTTAAAAAATAAGGGTATTAACAACAGTACCTGTATCATGTGGCATGAATCTACTCCATGCCACCCGCAGGAAAAGTGCTCAGCAGACAGGTCCCTGGCAAATTTTCCTCCTGTGACTCAGCCACATTGATCTTTCCCAGATTCTTTACCGACTGAGCTACAAGGGAAGCCCTCAGAATGCCTGAAGCTTTCTTCAACTACAGACCTATTTACATGCTAATGCCATGTACTTTACTCCTCAGCATTCATCTGACTGGGTAATTATGCACTTACATGAGCAATAGCTTGATTAATTTCCATCCCATTGCTAGGCTGTTACATTCCACAAAATCATATCCCCAGGACCTAGTATATTTCCTGGCTCCTTCAGTACGTTCTGGTTGAAAAGTGAATGCATACACACTTAATAGATATTAGCTACTGAAACCACTTTAATGGCAGAAAGTGAAGACGAACTAAAGAGCCTCTTGACGAGGGTGAAAGAGGAAAGTTAAAAAGCTGGTTTAAAACAATATTAAAAAAAAAAAAAACAACTAAGATCGTGGCATCTGGCCCCATCACCTCATGGCAAATAGAAGGGGAAAAGGTGGAAGTAGTGACAGATTTCTTCTCAGGTTCTAAAATTACTGTGGATAGTGACTGCAGACATGAAATTAGAAACAACTGCTTCTTGTCAAGAAAGCTATGACAAACCTAGACAATGTGTTAAAAAGCAAAGACATCACTTTGCCAGCAAAGGTCCATATAGTCAAGGCTATAGTCTTTCTGGTAGTCATGTATGAACATGAGAGCTGGACCATAAGAGGAAGGCAGAAGAATTGATGCTTTTGAACTGTGATGTTGGAGACGACTCTTGAGAGTCCTCTGGACTCCAAGGAGATCAAACCAGTCAATCTTAAAGGAAACCAACCCTGAATACTCACTGAAAGGACTGATGCTGAAGTTAAGCTCCAATACTTTGGCCACCTAATGCAAACAGCTGACTCATTGGAGAAGACCTTAATACTGGGAAAGATTGGGGGCAAGAACAGAACGGAGTGACAGAGGATGAAATGGTTGGATGGCATCACCGACTCAGTGGACACGAACTTGGGCAAACACCAGAAGATGATGAGGGACAAGGAAGCCTGGCATGCTTCTGTCCATGAAATCAGAGTTGGATGTGACTTGGCTACCGAAAGACAACAACAACCATTTGTAAGTATGCAGTACAGTAGTGTTAGCTATGTGCATGTTGTTGGACACAGAATTCTAGAACTTTCTCATCTTGTAAAACTGAAACCCTGAATCCACTGAACAACCCCCCCTTTCCCTTTCCTGACAGCTTTCTTTTTCCCCCCTCAGAAAATCTCACTTGGCAACTAAACAACAACAACAACAACTGATATGTTATTATTTAGTAACTTGACCAAGCCCATAGAGCTAGTAAGCAAAAGAGTTGGGATTTAAGGCCACCTGATGGAGTGCAGAAGGAGAAGGCAGTGGCACCCCACTCTAGTACTCTGGCCTGGAAAATCCCATGGATGGAAGAGCCTGGTAGGCTGCAGTCCATGGGGTCACAAAGAGTTAGACACAACTGAGCGACTTCCCTTTCACTTTTCACTTTCATGCATTGGGGAAGGAAATGGCAACCCACTCCAGTGTTCTTGCCTGGGGAATCCCAGGGACAGAGGAGCCTGGTAGGCTGCCATCTATGGGGTCGTATAGGGTCAGACATGACTGAAGTGACTTAGCAGCAGTAGCAGATGGCATGCAAAAGTCCTTATCCCTGGGCTGACCCTATGTATCTGAGTCTCCTAATGAAGTGTCAGCTGGGTCACCAAACATAATAGGAGCTTGGAAAAGGGACATCTAATCCTTTGGTTCTCTAAACAACTGGTGATTTTGCTCCACATGGAATGCTTGGGAATGTTTTTGATAGTCATGACTGAGGGAGTGGGTAAGTTGCCAGTATCTAGGTGTCACAGATCACGGATGCTGGTAAATACCCTACAAGGCACACGACAGTCCCACAACAAAAAGTGCCTGGCCCTAATGTCAGTGGTGTTGAGGCTAAGAAAAACTGGTCTGGGCCATCCAAACATTCATTTTGGAATTAGAACCATATTTTAACCGTCCCTGGAGGACAAGAATCTTACAAAGCAACCGTTTTTGGGTTTTTTTTCCCCTCGGTCACTGTAGATTTGAGTAATTAGGCAGCTCTGTAGTGAAGTCTCAGAATTCTGGATGTTCATTTAGGTTGCTTTCAGGTTTTCAGCACTTTGAAAGCTTATCCATTAACTCTGAAATCTTACAAAGCTCTGTTTTTTCTTTCTTTCCTTATATTCTGATTTTTCTTCTTGGACCACTTACAGGACTCTGGGTGAAATCTAATTCTTTCCATTAACTTTCAGGTTTTAGTATCAGTGATTTTTCCCTTCTATTTTCAACATTAAGAAATATTTCCCAGTCACAGAAAGATGAGGATAAAATGTTTTAACTAAGATTTTGACAGCACGGGGCCTCTAAGGGAACAATACCTATGCCTTTCACAGTTATACTCCCAAGCCTTTTTGTTGCCTCCGTGTACAGTATACATTTTTACTTCAGCCCAAAGTGAGAGTTGTTTTCTCTTCCACCCACAACAGTGCTGACTGCTAATGACATATTAACTAGGGTGGGTTGCATCATTGCCACCCGGAGTCATTGGTATGTGCTCTGAGTCAAGGATGCGGAACCGGGCTCCCAGAGAAGAAGGCGGAGGAAGATCCAAATGGAAACATTAACATCACAGTGACCTCAGGGGTGGTATTCTGGATCCAGAGTCTAGCTGGAGATGTGTTAGTATTATAGAGTGACAGGATGTAGGTTTTACTCATAGCAAGAGAGACATTAATAACCTAAGGTATATTGTGAAGGAATAGAAATGTCTTTGCTTAAAATATTCCTTTGTAGTAAAAAATCTGCTGCAAATGGTCTGACAGTTACCTTGAGAACAGATGAAGTAGGACCTTTTCATTAATGAAGATGAGTACCAAGAAGATTCAAAATTTCCTTCCCCTCACGTTCACTATTTAGAGGCTCAACAAATTACTTAATCTCTTTAAGCCCCAGATTTCTCATTTTGTAAATGGGGCTGATGATGGTACATATTTCACAAGATTATGATCAGGATTAAATGAGGTAATGAGTATAAGTAGGCAGACCACCATGCCTAACACATAGAATAACTACTATTACCATTGTTATTACCAACCCTGGTTAGTTCTGTACATTTTCATATCCCTAGAAAAATCCAAAAGATAATCATTAAGACTGAAAATAAAATATAATTAAATAGGCCGAAATGTTTTTTATTTTCTGAAAATTTTCCCGGAGTATATTTTATTAACTGAGGTAAAGGAAACTGCTTCTTTACCAAATGTATTTTAAAATAAGACAGGAAGACAACCCACTGATTGGAATTAATGTGCTGTCTCTTCTTTTGCTAATTTGACTGTCTTGTTATTTTTCAAGTTATAAACCCTTCAGCATTAGGATAATATGCGACTCTCAGAGTAAAATGTAAAACAAACTGCAAATATGAGAGCATCAATAGTCATCGTATTTGTGTTAGACGAAATGAGGGAAACACTATCTGACCATATTATCTCTAATTTTAAATGTACAGATTCATGCATCATACACATGAATAAATTATGTGTTGTGCTGTAAGTGTCCCCAGGGAAGGAAAGGCATTTTTATTTTTGTTTCTGGCTCCTAATTTTACACCCACCAGATAAAAGTTTCTTGCTACTTGTCACAAGAACCAAATAAATAGTTTCTAAATGTTAAATGCTCATCACAAGTCTCATATGACCTGTGTGAACTATTAAATCAAAACCTCATGAGAGCACCATAGCCTGAGCTTTAAAGCAAAAACATAGTATATTGTTTAGTAACTCTGGCTTTATCACAGAAAAAAGTTAAGGCAAAATTGGATAGAATGAAACTGAATATTCTATTTATAAAGTATGTCTAATGGTCGGAATGGGACTAAGGACAGTACGTTGTCATGGTGACAGTATGTGGGTTTGTTAAGCACAATGACAGTGTCAGTGTGTGAAAGGAGACTATTTGGAGAAATATTCAATTATTCTTTTCTTATTCAAGGGTCCTAACAACTGTCATCCAAGAATGATGATAATGTAGCAAAGTAGCCAGGGATTTAAATTTGAGTCTGTGCTCTCTGAACTTCAATGTAACAATCGTAGAAGACTGAGTCATTCACTCAATATGCACTTAATGAGGGCTCCTGTGTGCCAGGTGCTTTGAGGCTGGGGACCAAAGAGCTAGGATTCTCCACTAATGTACTGGTATTGATAAGGGGATGTCTTAGTCCAGCTGGGCTGCAGACCGGGTAGCATACAAATAAGAGAAATTTATTCCTTGCAGTTTTAGAGGCTGAAAACCCAAGATGAACGTTCTAGCATAGTTGGATGAGGGTCCTTTTCTAGAAGGCAGATTTCTCATTGTGCCCTCACATGGCAGAAGAATGGGCAAAGAATCTCTCCAGAGTCTCTTGTATAGGGGCACTCATCTCATTTATGGGCTTCCCTGGTGCCTCAGCTAGTAAAGAATCCGGCTGCAATGCAGGAGACCTGGGTTTGATCCTTGGGTCGGGAAGATCCCCTGGAGAAGGAATGGCTACCCACTCCAGTATTCTGGCCTGGAGAATTCCATGGACTATATGTCCATGGGGTCACAGAGTCAGACACAACTGAGTGACTTTCACTTTTATCCCATTTATAAGGGCACCACTTTCATGACCTAATTACCTCCCAAAGCCATCACTTCCTAAGAGCATCACCTTCTGGTTTAAGATATCAACATATGAATTTTAGGGGTACACAAGCATTCAGGGGATAGCAGGGGGTAACGTTAGAAAGTTACTTGGTTTCTTTGAACCTCAGTTTCCTCTCTTATTCTATCATTATACCCACAGAGAGTATTGTTAGAATCCATTCAGGACCCTGGGAATCTCCCTTTGTCCCTGGAATCCAATTGTCTTTAGAGTTTATGTTGTTCATTTGACATGTTATCTGTGGCCCTACACATTATAATCAGTTCAGTTCAGTCGCTCAGTCATATCCGACTCTTTGCGACCCCATGATTTGCAGCACGCCAGGCCTTCCTGTCCATCACCAACTCCCGGAGTTCACTCAAACTCACATCCATCAAGTAGGTGATGCCATCCAGCCATCTCATCCTCTGTCGTCCCCTTCTCCTCCTGCCCCCAATCCCTCCCAGCATCAGAGTCTTTTCCAATGAGTCAACTCTTTGCATCAGGGTGGCCAGAGTATTGGAGTTTCAGCTTTAGCATCAATCCTTCCAGTGAACACCCAGGACTGATCTCCTTTAGGATGGACTGGTTGGATCTCCTTGCAGTCCAAGGAACTCTCAAGAGTCTTCTCCAACACCACAATTCAAAAGCATCAATTCTTCGGTGCTCAACACGTTATAATAACCACATCATAATCATGAAATAACGTGGGCTGCATGAAGTAACTGTAGTATATAACTTGTTAAAAAAAAAGAAGCTAAACAAACAGATATGAGAGAGGAGGAAGATGAGAGAGGACTCACAAAAGTAGAGGACTATGCACATGAAAGCACGATGGAGAGGCAGGGAGGTAAAGAAGAAAGGTGAAAAGAATGAATCAAAAGTGGAGGTGGTTGATCTACAGCAATGAGATGGAGGGGAGCCATTCTCCAACAAGGACTATGTTTGCATTTCTGCATTCTGACCCCTTCGTATTTTGACTCTCTCTTCCTTCTTCGTGCTCTTATTCCTTTTATAAACTTTTTATTTAAAAATAATTGTCAACTTACAGAAAAGTTGCAAAGATGGTACAGAGAGTTTCCACACACCTGTATTAGCCTGCTAGGGCTGCCACAATGAGGTACCACGGTCCGGGTGGAAAACATTTGTTTTCTCTCAGCTCTGGAGGCTAGAAGTCTGAGATCAAGGTGCCATCAGATTTGGTTTCTGGTGAGGCCTCTCTTCTTGGTTTCTAGACATTAGCCTTCTTGTTGTGCCCTTCATGGCCATTTTGTGTGCACAGAAAGAGAGAGAGAGATCTGGTGTCTCTTTCTCCTCTAATAGGGCTTCCCAGGTGGTGCTAGTGGTAAAGAACCTGCCTGCCAAGCAGGAGACATAAGAGACACAGGCTCAATCCCTGGGTTGGGAAGATTCCCTGAAGTGGGGCATGGTAATCCACTCTAGTATTCTTGCCTGAAGAATCCCATGGACAGAGGAGCCTGGTTGGCTACAGTCCATAGTGTCACAAAGAATCAGATACAACTGAAGTGACTTAGCACACCTCTTGTAATAAGGCTAACAGTCCCATCAGATTAGAGCACCACCCTTATGACCTCATTTCACCTTAATGATCTCCCTAAAACCCTATCTCCAAACACAGTAATACTGGGGGTAGAAGACATAATTCATAGTTCATGGTAATACCCTGCACCCAATTTTCTGCTGTTCTTACTGGCAGGCTATAGCTCATTGGCTCACAATCTCTCTTTGGGGAAGGTGGACAAAGAAAGGGTAGAAGAAAATCCTACACACTCACTACTAAGATATCCTTTTAGTTGAAAAGTTATGTGCTCAGCTTAAAATCAAGATTTCCTTATTAAAGGATGTTCAGTTCAGTTCAGTTCAGTCGCTCATTCATGTCCGACCCTTTGCGACCCCATAAATCACAGTACTCAAGGCCTCCCCGTCCATCACCAACTTCCGGAGTTCACCCAGACTCACATCCACTGAGTCAGTGATGCCATCCAGCCATCTCATCCTCTGTCATCCCCTTTTCATAGCCTTGACTAGACAGACCTTTGTTGGCAAAGTAATGTCTCTGCTTTTTAATATGCTACCTAGGTTGATCATAACTTTCCTTCCAAGGAGTAAGCGTCTTCTAATTTTATGGCTGCAATCACCATCTGTAGTGATTTTGGAGCCCTAAAAAATAAAGTCTGACACTGTTTCCACTGTTTCCCCATCTATTTCCCATGAAGTGATGACACCAGATGCCATGATCTTAGTTTTCTGAATGTTGAGCTTTAAGCCAACTTTTTCACTCTCCTCTTTCACTTTCATCAAGAGGCTTTTTAGTTCCTCTTCACTTTCTGCCATAAGGGTGGTGTCATCTGCATATCTGAGGTTATTGAAATTTCTCCCGGCAATCTTGATTCCAGCTTGTGCTTCTTCCAGCCCAGTGTTTCTCATGACGTACTCTGCATATAAGTTAAATAAGCAGGGTGACAATATACAGCCTTGACGTACTCCTTTTCCTATTTGGAACCAGTCTGTTGTTCCATGTCCAGTTCGAACTGTTGCTTCCTGACCTGCATACAGGTTTCTCAAGAGGCAGGTCAGGTGGTCTGGGATTCCCATCTCTTGGAGAATTTTCCACAGTTTATTGTGATCCACACAGTCAAAGGCTTTGGCCTAGTCAATAAAGCAGAAATAGATGTTTTTCTGGAACTCTCTTGCTTTTTCCATGATCCAGTAGATGTTGGCAATTTGATCTCTGGTTCCTCTGCCTTTTCTAAAACCAGCTTGAACATCTGGAAGTTCGCGGTTCACATATTGCTTAAGCCTGGCTTGGAGAATTTGGAGCACTACTTTATTAGAGTGTGAGATGAGTGCAATTGTGTGGTAGTTTGAGCATTCTTTGGCATTGCCTTTCTTTGGGATTGGAATGAAAACTGACCTTTTCCAGTCCTGTGGCCACTGCTGAGTTTTCCAAATTTGCTGGCATATTGAGTGCAGCACTTTCACAGCATCATCTTTCAGGATTTGGAATAGCTCAACTGGAATTCTATCACCTCCACTAGCTTTGTTTGTAAAGGGGAGAGTAAATATTTTTATGTAGCCAGTGTCTGACCCAAGGTCTAATATAGTTTGGTATTTGGTGACTCCTAGTTTTTCTGACTTTGAAAGCAAGAATACATCTAAACTACATGAGTAACAGTTCAATTCAGCCGCTCATTCATGTCCTACTCTTTGCGACCCCATGAATCGCAGCACGTCAGGCCTCCCTGTCCATCACCATCTCCCAGAGTTCACTCAAACTCACATCCATTGAATTGGTGATGCCATCCAGCCATCTCATCCTCTGTCATCCCCTTCTCCTCCTGCCCCCAATCCCTCCCAGCATCAGAGTCTTTTCCAATGAGTCAACTCTTCGCATGAGGTGGCCAAAGTACTGGAATTTCGGCTTTAGCATCATTCCTTCCAAAGAACAACCAGGGCTGATCTCATTTAGAATGGACTGGTTGGATCTCCTTGCAGTCCAAGGGACTCTCAAGAGTCTTCTCCAACACCACAGTTTAAAAGCATCAGCTCTTCGGTGCTCAGCTTCTTCACAGTCCAACTCTCACATCCATACATGACCACTGGAAAAACCATAGCCTTGACTAGATGGACCTTTGTTGGCAAAGTAATGTCTCTGCTTTTCAATATGCTATCTAGGTTGGTCATAACTTTTCTTCCAAGGAGTAAGCATCTTTTATAGATGAATTTAAAAACCACTGAAGCTTGAATTGGTTATGAGTGGTTAATTGTAATGGGAAAGTGAAGTTGGGGAAAAAAATTCAAAGATGGTTGAGTTCAGAGTAAGCAAAACTAGGAGGTTTAGAGATCCATGAGGAGATAATAATGGGATGGAAGAGAATAATATGAGAATTTTCAGTTTAAGAGATCTGTGGGGTCCAGATTCTTGGGTCCAGGGAATGAAAGATGGTGGAGGTAAGCAAAACTGCTGGGTGTGGCTGAGAGCAGTCCATATAAATGCTTCATTTGCTGGTTGGCATGAAATTTGGGGACAAGCTTTACATGCTCTGCATTCAAATTCAGCAAGACAGGCATCTGGTCCCAGAGGAATCTGAATTCAAGGAGTTGCTTCTCTGTAATAGTCTATTAATTGTTGAAGCCTGAGACAGGGCCCTCCATTCCTAATTCAACCTCAGTTATTATCCATAAATTATCAAAATGGCAGAAGGATAGATTGTTTCCCCAGTGGCATAAAAACCTCTTTCTGTTCATGAGGGATCTGCCTTTGTTTCAAGAAGGGAGAGATTAGACATTGTGATGTGGGAAGTTCATAGCTCTGCATGGAAGAAAAGGTATCACTGAATAACAAGATCTTTCATAAATTCGAATTTAGAAGTATAACCTTCTGAATAATTATTTTTCTAGAAATCATGAAGCTCTTGATTACTGTAAAACAATTTGACAGCAGTCAAAGCAGAGTAGATCTACCTAAGTACCATTAAATATGCTAGTTTTATTTCCTTTCTTTCCTTTATGCTCTACTTACTCTAAACATCTTTAAATTATTCATTGCACTGCAGGGAAATCTCTCAAAATGACTGTCTTTATGTTATCACTCATACTAAATGAAAGTGGTCCCTCCTCTCCCAACTTTGTTTACTAACCATTCAGAAGTCCCTACTGTATCCAACAGCCTCACTCTCCACCACATGCCTTGCCACCAGTTTGGACAACTTTCCTACGTATGTTGAAAATTTACCCTCAGTTATCTCGGCTTATGGACCTTATTAGTAAATTGAGAGTACCCCACAGAGCCAAAGAAATGAATAAATTAGAAAGCGAACAGAAAAGTAGAATTAATAAGTAGAATCAGAGCTTTTTATTCTAAAAAGACAGTAAAAAGAAAAAGGATAGCTAAGATTAACCAAGAGAAGAGATAAAACAAAAAACAAAAAATTATCAATGAGAAAGACAGTAAAGCCACAAATAAGGATACATTTGAAAGATCATAATAATGTATCACATGTAGCCTTTTGCCAACAAATTTGAAGGTTGGGTGGAACTGCAGATATTTCAGAAAAATAGTTTTCATAATTGATTCAAGAATAAATAGAAAATAAGAATAGACCAATAGTCACTGAAAAAATACTTAACTTATCAAAGATCTACTTCTAAAACTGTGTCTTAGTCAAAGAACAGATGGCTCGTCTTTTGCTGAACATGCAAAGATAGAAATCTTTTGCATTTTGGAAAACTAGCATGTCTCATAAACTAAATCTGATATAGATAGCACAAGAAGTAAAACATAGATCAATTTCATTTATGAATATGGTGATTTCTTTCTATCTTTTTTTTTTTTTTTTTTTTTGGTGTGCTTTCTTAAACAATGAAGTGTTGGATTGAATTTCTGTGCCAAACAACTCCAGCTTTCTTCCACTTCCCTCATAAATCCTCTATTCCCATGCTGGGATATGATGGAAGGTTAAAGGAATAGAGGGTGGAATTTGGAACTCCAGGAAAGACAAAGGCAGATCTCAAAATGTAGTTTAAATAAATTCTGAGGTGTTTACAGATGACTTGAAAGTTATTACAGCCATGCTTTCAAATCTAAAAGCTTGTGATTGATTAGCTCACAAAGCTGTACTGATGATTGGCAGTTTGTCTAGATTCTGGAGCAGAGGGTTCCTCTGGCATCTAATGCCTGGTGATCTGAGGGAGAGCTGATGTAATAATAATAGAAATAAATTGCACAATAAATGCAATGTGCCTGAATCATCCAGAAACAATCCCCCACCCCTCCTCAATCCATGGGAAAACAGTCTTCTATGAAGCTGGTCTCTGGTGCCAAAACGGTTGGTTACTGCTGCTGGAGGTTGCAACCGAGACTCAGGTCTCCCAGGAACAAACACCTTCTGCTTCAGCTCATGCAGTCTGCATGTGATGAATTTCTATGTGTGATTCTCAATCTCAGGATCAACACATCACAGTAATCAGGTCAGTGACTGCTTCGTGGCTTGACCCAAGACAACTTTTTTTTTCTGGATCATGTTCAGAAAATATGATCCAGGGAGGAGTAGATGGTAATATGAACACAGAAGTATTTCTTAACAGCTGGCTCTAAAGTGAAAGAGGAAGACTGTCAAATTCAGGTGGGAAAGCATTAGACAGACACACGCACATTCTCTCTCCAAATCACGCCATGGCTAAGATGATCTAAACAGAGGTTGCTGCTGCTAAGTCGCTTCAGTCGTGTCCGACCCTGTGAGACCCCGAGACGGCAGCCCACCAGGCTCCCCCGTCCCCGGGATTCTCCAGGCAAGAACACTGGAGTGGGTTGCCATTTCCTTCTCCAATGCATGAAAGTGAAAAGTAAAAGTGAAGTCGCTCAGTCGTGTCTGACTCTTAGCGACCCCATGGACTGCAGCCTTCCAGGCTCCTCTGTCCATGGGATTTTCCAGGCAAGAGTACTGGAGTGGGGTGCCATTGCCTTCTCCGAAACAGAGGTTAGTAGCCCACTAGGTTGCTGCAACAACCCCTCCCAGCCCGTGTGCTCTCTTGTAATATAATCTGGTCATTCCCTCATCAAAAGGTGGAGTCTATTTTCTCTCCTCTTCAGTTCAGTTCAGTTCAGTCACTCAGTCGTGTCCGACTCTTTGCGACCCCATGAATCGCAGCATGCCAGGCCTCCCTGTCCATCACCAACTCCCGGAGTTGACTCAGACTCACGTCCATCGAGTCAGTGATGCCATCCAGCCATCTCATCCTCTGTCATCCCCTTCTCCTCCTGCCTCCAATCCCTCCCAGCATCAGAGTCTTTTCCAATGAGTCAACTCTTCTCATGAGGTGGCCAAAGTACTGGAGTTTCAGCTTTAGCATCATTCCTTCCAAAGAAATCCCAGAGCTGATCTCCTTCAGAATGGACTGTTTGGATCTCCTTGCAGTCCAAGGGACTCTCAAGAGTCTTCTCCAACACCATAGTTCAAAAGCATCAATTCTTCAGCACTCAGCCTTCTTCACAGCTAATCCCATGACTTATTTGTTTGTAAACTTTTTATTTTAAAATAATCTCAATTTGTAGAAGAATTATAAACATACTATAGTGGGTTCCTGTGTACCTACTTCACCCAGCTTCCCATGATGTTAACATCTTACATAAGCAGGACATTTCTCTAATATATTTTGATCAGAAACCATTTGGAATTCAATGGTTTGTGTGTACTTTCTTAGACTAGGTTTGGAATTTCTTAGAGCCCAACATCCACTCAGAGAAAAGCCAGGTATCCGTGTGAGAGAAGAACCAAGGCTTCAGCCAGTAATTCCAAAGCAACTCCTGGCAACTTGAGAGAGGCCATTATGGGCCCTTCCAGCCATCCCAGTGCTCAGCTGACACACCAGAATGCAGGAGAGCCATCTGGTCAACTCATAGCATTGTGAGACAAAATAAATTGCTGTTGCTTTAAGCCTCTAAGTTTGGAGGTAATTTATTATGCACCAGTACATAACTGAAACACCAACTTTAGCTAGTTTGACATTTGTACTGAGAACTAAATAAAGCTATGCAGGCAAGCTGGGTCCAAGAAAGAAGAGGAAATGATACAAATAAAAACCAGTTTGGATAAGCAGTATTCTATCCCTCTAATTCAAGCATGCTAGTCATTCTTATTATTAGACTAAATATAAAGTCAAGGTGTTTTTAAGCGATAAACCTCAGCCTCGGTGATGGGAGACTCAAAGATCAACAGAACTACTGGAGAAAGGCTGATAAGAAAGCCTTTTAAATTCTGATTTGAATTAAATAATGTATATGTTTACCTCTTCAAAAATTATATTTAAAAAAAGAATCTGAAGACACCTGAACTAATTTGGTTAGTCACACATTTCTTCTAAGCTTAGCAGTGAAATTAGCAGTTACAAAAATGGCAAAGAAACAGGACCTTTGAGAATTTTCTTTCAATTTCTTAGATCAGGAGCTAGCAAACTTCTTCCATCAAGTATCAGATAGTTCAGGGTTTGCAGGTCAAGAGACAAAATCAATGGTATTAAACAGAAACTTATACAAAAAGAGAGATTTTTTATTAATAAAAGTCGAGGTCTACATGGCTTGGTGGCAAAGAATCCATCTTCTAATGCAGGAGACGCAGGTTCAATCCCTAGATCAGGAAGATCCCCTGGAGTAGGAAATGGTAACCCGCTCCAGTATTTTCACCTGGAGAATCCTATGGACAGAGGAGCCTGGCAGGCTACAGTCCATGGGGTCACAAAGAGTCGGACATGACTGAGCATGCACACACACATGCAAGGTATAATCAGGAAATCTTTTCTTTGTAATGTAGGTCTATTAATGAGAAAGGTAGAACTGTTTTTTTGTGGGGCGTAGTGACTTCCTTTTTGGGGTTCAAATGTAAAATCCACCCTTAGCTTATGGATCATGCAAAAGCAGGTAGCAGCCAGATTTCATGCAGTGTGTAGCTTGTCACCCTCCACTCCTTTGGGGGAAGCAATTTTGCCAGGGGTCCTGAGCGGTCCTGCACAGCCTTGCTTGGTATGTCAAGACTGCAAGACCCTGATTGATGTTTTCTAGGCCATTTTCAGGATGGTGTTTGCAGGAAGTGATCTTGAAGAAAGAGATACATTTCCCCAAGACTAAGAGTACAGTCACCCTAAAAGTGGGAGATTCCCCAAGATCCATGCTCTCTTGTAATGCAACTCAGTGTGTCTACAGGCATCCATCAAGGGCTCCTTGCATAGCCCCCAGACTTGAAGGTTATGGGAAACTGATACAAATGAACCTGAAAGTCTATCTGCTGCTTTTGTTGTAATATCTCTCACCCCACAGTCTCGTATCTTCTGTCATCATCCATGATAACTTCTTAGCTTGTTATTAGGATTAAAGTCTCAGACCCTTCATAATTCTTGTTATGAATCCTAAATATAAATTAAATAAACAACAAGAACCTACAGTATAGCACAGGGAACTATACTCAATATCTTGCGATAATCTGCAACAGAAAATATCTGAAAAAAACATATGTACATATGTGTGTGTGTATAAATATATGACTGAATCACTTTGCTATACACCTGAAACACTGTAAATTGACTATACTTCAATTTTTTAGAAAAAAAAGCTCAGGTTTTTAAGAGACAATCAGTTCCACACTGGCTGAAGTAAGAAAGCAGAGAAGACACTGACTGAAGGGCTTTATGCCATATCAGGGTCATAATGGAGAGCTGTGGAGGTGATATTTGGTGTAGCAGAAGGCCACGGTGAAGATGGCCAAGATGTCTACATCACACACCCTCCGTCTCCCATCCCAAGCACAACTTTCCCAGGTGGTGGTTACAGGTCCTCTTCCCCAGCTTCTGCTTAGCCCCATTCACCCGTCTCCCTGCCTCGCTTATATGCTTTCCTTTGACCCACATCCTGGTCAGCTAATGCCAGCTTCAACCCCTTTCCCTTGACATCTTCCAGCCACAATATAGTCCTGACCAACAAATGGAGGTGTGTTGAGTGTGTCATCTAGAAAAGTTTGCTAACATAATAAAAAAGCACAGGCTCAGTTGATACAACCCATTCACCCCTTCCTGCAATTTTGGTGTTGATTTTGTGGAGCAGTTGGCAAACTTAGTTATCAATTCAGTCACTCAGTTGTGTCTGACTCTTTGCAACCCTATGAACTGCAGCACACCAGGCCTCTCTGTCTATCACTAATTCCTGGAGTTCACCCAAACCCATGTCCATTGAGTCGGTGACGCCATCCAACCATCCCATCCTCTGTTGTCTCCTTCTCCTCCTGCCCTCAATCTTTCCCAGCATCAGGGTCTTGTCAAATGAGTCAGCTCTTCGCATCAGGTGGCCAAAGTACTGGAGTTTCAGCTTCAACATCAATCCTACCAATGAACACCCAGGACTGATCTCCTTTAGGATGGACTGGTTGGATCTCCTTGCAGTCCAAGGGACTCTCAAGAGTCTTCTCCAATACCACAGTTCAAAAGCATCAATTCTTCAGCGCTCAGCTTTCTTTATAGTCCAACTCTCACATCCATACATGACTACTGGAAAAACCATAGCCTTGACTAGACAGACCTTTGTTGACAAAGTAATGTCTCTGATTTTTAATATGCTGTCTAGGTTGATCATAACTTTCCTTCCAAAAACTTAGTATAAAAGGTACTTATTCTTCAGATGAGTACACTGTTAACCCTAGTGCACTGTTGGTGAGAATGCAAGTTGGTACGGTCACTATGGAAAACAGTGTGAAGTTTCCTTGGTAGGTGGGAGATAATGAACATAAAGTACCTGCCATAGTCCTTGGCACTGTAGTGTTTGCTGAGTAGATTAGTTACTGTAGGCATTATTATTTTTCACCTTGCAAGTGGGTGATGGACAGGGAAGCCTGGTGTGCTACAGTTCATGGGGTCGCAAAGAGTCGGATACAACTGAAGGACTGAACTGAACTGATAGCATGTGGGGTCTTAGTTCCCTGCTGCTAAACTGCTAAGTCACTTCAGTCGTGTCTGACTCTGTGCGACCCCATAGACGGCAGCCCACCAGGCTCCCCCGTCCCTGGGATTCTCCAGGCAAGAACACTGGAGTGGGTTGCCATTTCCTTCTCCAATGCATGAAAGTGAAAGGGAAGTCGCTCAGTCGTGTCCGACTCTTTGAGACCCCATGGACTGCAGCCCACCAGGCTCCTCCGTCCATGGGATTTTCCAGGCAAGAGTACTGGAGTGGGGTGCCATTAGTTCCCTGACTAGAAATCAAACCCATGCCCCTTGCAGTGGAAGCACAGAGCCTCAACCACTGGACCACAAGGGAAGTCCCTGTAGGCATATTTTTAAATCATTTATTGTTTCATGATTTAAGTTAGATAGTCCAGAAAATTTAAATCTATTGATCCTGAAGAACTGGCATAACACAGGGAAAAGACAATGTTTTTCTTTGTGTGTATTAAAATGTATCTATGTTTTGGTTTTTTAGCATGTGCACACCAATGATTGGCACCGGAAATTTCTTACTTCTTCCTATGTTGTAATTATTAAGTTGGGTGTTGCTGGGTTAAGAGGTCATGTAACAATATAGTGTAGGAACATCTGTGCTGGCAGCTTCTCAAGACTTGAAGAGGAACTTCAGGAAAATTAATCAGTGTCAACCGCAGGGTAGAGAGGAGAAATAACTTAGCAGTTCTCCAGGAAAGTGATATAAATGTCAGGCCAAACTATCCCACCTACATTAGTAAGGTAAGGCTGGTCATGTTCAGCCTGCAAACCCTATTTGATAAGAGTCTAAAAATTTTGGTGAAATTGTGCCTTTCTTTTACAGGTTTTTTTGTGTGTTTTAATCTTTTTTTTTTCTTTTTTGCAAGATGTTTGGCAAAACTAATACAATATTGTAAAGTTTAAAAATAAAATAAAATTAAAAAAAAAATAAAGATAAGATAAAATTAAAAAAGAGAGAGAGAAGACAATATTGTATCCAGGAAAGAAGTGGTAGGAAAACATGTGGGACCGTGACACCTGGAAATAGCTGGAACCTTAGAAAAATACTGCTCTTAATGGGCTGGTATGCTATTAAGGAAGAGAACTAGCAATTTTTATGTTAAAATGCAGTGTTTTTATTCTAATTTCAAGTGGACAGTTTAGAAAAAATACTAAACTTAATGCTTTTATTCACTATTGCATAAATTTTTCCAACTCATGAATATTTCATATTCTTTTACATAAACTTTATTCTTTGGGAGAAAACAGATACATATTCATTGTGTGTAGTAAATTCAACCATAGAAAATTACGAATGTTACTCTCTCAGTCGTGTCCAACTCTTTGTGATCCCATGAACTGCAGCTCATCAGCCTCCTCTGTCCATGAAATCCTCCAGGCAAGAATACTGGAGTGGGGTGCCGTTTCTTTATCCAGGATAGTTTCCTGACCCAGCTATTGAACCCAAGTCTCTTACAACTCCTGAACTGGTGGGCAGATTCCTCAACACTGAGCCACTGGAGCTTCCTGATTACATTGTAAAGTACACTCTAATTTGTTTAACAAGCTTTCTGTACCTAAATATATAGGTTGTTCCCAATATTTTGCTATGGTAAACAAAACTGAAAATAATCAGTTCAGTTCAGTTCAGTCTCTCAGTTATGTATGACTCTTTGCTGCTGCTGCTAAGTCTCTTCAGTCGTGTCTGACTCTGTGCGACCCCATAGATGGCAGCCCACCAGGCTCCCCTGTCCCTGGGATTCTCCAGGCAAGAATACTGGAGTGCATTGCCATTTCCTTCTCCAATGCGTGAAAGTGAAAAGTGAAAGTGAAGTGGCTCAGTCGTGTCCAACTCTTCGAGACCCCGTGGACTGCAGCCTACTAGGCTCCTCTGTCCATGGGATTTTCCAGGCAAGAGTGCTGGAGTGGGGTGCCATTGCCTTCTCCAGTACAACTCTTTGAGGCCCTATGAATTGCAGCACACCAGGCCTCCCTATCTATCACCAATTCCTAGAGCTTGGTCAAACTCATGTCCATCAAGTCTATGATGCTATCCAACCATCTCATCCTCTGTCATTCCCTTAATAAACTTGTGAAAATATACTTTCACATGTGCTGTGATTGTGCTTAGTCACTAAGTTTTGTCCAACTTTTGTGACTCCATAGACTGTAGCCTGCCAGGCTCCTCTGTCCATGGGATTTCCCATGCAAGAATGCCAGAGTGGGTTGCCATGCCCTCCTCCAAGGGATCTTTCCAACCCGTGGCTCGAATCCAGGTCTCTAGCCTTGCAAGTAGATTCTTTATCATTGTAGTCACCAAGGAAGCTCAAGAATATTGGAGTAGGTAGCCTACTCCTTCTCTCAGGGGTTCTTCCCTGACGCAGGAATTGAACCAGGGTCTCCTGCATTGCAGGCAGATTCTTTACCAGCTGAGCTACCAGAGAAGTCCTAATTTCACATGAGTGTAAATGTACTTCTAAGTTCAATTCCTATAAGTAGAATCGCTTGATCAAAAAAGATGCCAAATGAGCCTTCATAAAAGTTGTACCAATTAGATAACCATTAATAAGCATTGGGGAGGTAAACTATCTACTACTATCATGTATTGGAATGATAACACCATTTCTCCACACTTGCCAGCATAGTGTGTTATCAAATATTTTTGTCTTTGCCATCTGATAGAAGAAAAATAGTATAAAATAGTATAATTTTCACTTTCATTTAACTTAATATGAGTGAAGCTAAGCCTCTTTTATATTTAAGATCTATTTTTCCTTTTCTGTGAATTGTCTGTTTGTGGAATTTGCTTAACTTTCTACTTGCTTGTTATTTTCTTATTGATTTGAAGACCTTCTTACTTATTAGGAAAGTAGCCCTTTGTGATATGAATGATAAACAATTGTTTTTTAAACAATCAAAGAAAAAGTATAAAAAATGTTCAGTCAAACAAGGTATGCAAAGATTAATGTGAGTTTATTTTGTTGTGACTCAACAGTACTGATGAAATATTTATTGGAATTTAAGGATTAAAGCTGACTGGGTCTGACTCTAGGTTTGCTCTGCTGCTGCTGCTGCTGCTAAGTCGCTTCAGTCGTGTCCGACTCTGTGTGACCCCATAGACCCATAGACGGCAGCCCACCAGGCTCCCCCGTCCCTGGGTTTGCTCTACTCATATGCAAATGAGTTTAAGCAGAAAAAAAAAAAGAAGAAGAAGAAAAGGTTATATTATGTAAGAAGAATCCTAGAGAAGGGCAGTTTCAGAAGTAATTCATCCTCATCAAGACCCAGGTTCTTTCTGCCCATCTAATATTCTTTCCCATACATCATAATAAAGCTGGTTCCTTTTGCAGTTGTGAGGTGGCCACCAGTAGTGACCATGGCCATGTGCCTCCCAGTTTAAGCCCACTGGGAGAGTGAGACTGGCTTTTAAAACAAATTAAGATCTTTCTCTAAAGATTCCATTAATCATCTCCTCATTTATCAATGGCCAGAACTGGGTCATTAACCCATTTTAAATCAAACACTGGTAAAAGGGATTGAATTACCTTTGATTCAAATAGATTTACCACTTTGTCCAAAGCCATTTCCCAAGAATCATTACTCTATCCTTTGGGGAGGTAAAGCAGATATTAGATAGATAGTCTTTGCATTGGTCAAGTCACATAATTTCTCTGTGCCTTGTTTTCCTCCTTCATTCAGCGAGAATAGTCCAGTTCAGTTCAGTTCAGTCGCTCAGTCATGTCCAACTCTTTTCGACCCCATAAAGCACAGCACGCCAGACCTCCCTATCCATCACCAACTCCTTGGAGTTCACTCAAACTCATGTGAATTGAGTCGGTGTTGCCATTCAGCCATCTCATCCTCTGTCGTCCCCTTCTCCTCCTGCCCCCAATCCCTCCCAGCATCAGACTCTTTTCCAATGAGTCAACTCTTCACATCAGGTGGCCAAAGTACTGGAGTTTCAGCTTTAGCATCAGTCCTTCCAATGAACATCCAGGACTAGTCTCCTTTAGGATGGACTGGTTGGATCTCCTTGCAGTCCAAGGGACTCTCAGGAGTCCTCTCCAAAACCACAGTTCAAAAGCATCAATTCTTTGGTACTCAGCTTTCTTTACAGTCCAACTCTCACATCCATACGTGACCACTGGAAAAACCATAGCCTTGACTAGACAGACCTTTGTTGGCAAACTAATATCTCTGCTTTTCAATATGCTATCTAGGTTGGTCATAATTTTCCTTCCAAGAGTAAGCATCTTTTAATTTCACGGCTGCAGTCACCACCTGCAGTGATTTTAGAACCCCAGAAAATAAAGTCTGACACTGTTTCCACTGTTTCCCCATCTATTTCCCATGAAGTGATGGGACCGGATGCCATGATCTTCGTTTTCTGAATGTTGAGCTTTAAGCCGACTTCTTCACTCTCCACTTTCACTTTCATCAAGAGGCTTTTTAGTTCCTCTTCACTTTCTGCCATAAGGGTGGTGTCATCTGCATATCTGAGGTTATTGATATTTCTCCTGGCAATCTTGATTCCAGCTTGTGTTTCTTCCAGTCCAGCATGTCTCATGACGTACTCTGCATATAAGTTAAATAAGCAGGGTGACAATATACAGCCTTGACGAACTCCTTTTCCTATTTGGAACCAGTCTGTTGTTCCATGTCCAGTACTAACTGTTGCTTCCTGACCTGCATACAGGTTTCTCAGGGGGCAGGTCAGGTGGTCTGGTATTCCCATCTCTTTCAGAATTTTCCACAGTTTATTGTGATCCACACAGTCAAAGGCTTTGGCACAGTCAATAAAGCAGAAGTAGATGTTTTTCTGGAACTCTCTTGCTTTTTCGATGACACAGAGGATGTTGACAATTTGATTCTGGTTCCTTTGACTTTTCTAAAACCAGCTTGATCATCTGGAAGTTCACGGTTCACGTATTGTTGAAGCCTGGCTTGGAGAATTTGGAGCATTACTTTACTAGTGTGTGAGATGAGTGCAATTGTGCAGTAGTTTGAGCATTCTTTGGGAATGGAATGAAAACTGACCTTTTCCAATCCTGTGGCCACTGCTGAGTTTTCCAAATTTGCTGGCATATTGAGTGCAGCACTTTCACAGCATCATATTTCAGGGTTTGAAATAGCTCCACTGGAATTCCATCGCCTCCACTAGCTTTATTCGTAGTGATGCTTCCTAAGGCCCACTTGACTTCCCATTCCAGGATGTCTGGCTCTAGGTGAGTGATCACACCATTGTGATTATCTTGGTCTTGAAGACCTTTTTTGTACAGTTGTCCTGTGTATTCTTGCCACCTCTTAATATCTTCTGCTTCTGTTAGGTCCACAACATTTCTGTCCTTTATCGAGCCTATCTTTGCATGAAATGTTCCCTTGGTATCTCTAATTTTCTTGAAGAGATCTCTAGTCTTTCCTAATCTATTATTTTTCTCTATTTCTTTGCATTGATCACTGAGGAAGGCTTTCTTATCTCTCCTTGCCATTCGTTGGAACTCTGCATTCAAATGGGAATATCTTTCCTTTTCTCCTTTGCTTTTTGCTTCTCTCCTTTTCACAGCTATTTATAAGGCCTCCTCAGACAGCCATTTTTCTTTTTTGCATTTCTTTTCCATGGGGATGATCTTGATCCCTGTCTCCTGTACAATATCATGAACCTCCGTCCATAGTTCATCAGGCACTGTCTATCAGATCTAGTCCCTTAAATCTATTTTTCACTTCTACTGTATAATCATAAGGGATTTGATTTAGGTCATACCTGAATGGTCTAGTGGTTTTCCCTACTTTCTTCAATTTAAGTCTGAATTTGGCAATAAGGAGTTCATGATCTGAGCCAAAGGCAGCTCCCGGTCTTGTTTTTGCTGACTGTATAGAGTTTCTCCATCTTTGGCTACAAAGAATATCTGATTTCAGTATTGACCATCTGGTGCTGTCCATGTGTAGAGTCTTCTCTTGTGTTGTTGGAAGAGGGTGTTTGCTATGACTAGTACATTCTCTTGGCAAAACTCTATTAGTCTTTGCCTTGCTTCATTCTGTACTCCAAGGCCAAATTTGCCTGTTACTCCCACTGTTTCTTGACTTCCTACTTTTGCATTCCAGTCCCCTACAATAAAAAGGACATCTTTTTTGGGTGTTAGTTCTAAAAGGTCTTGTAGGTCTTCATAGAACTGTTCAGCTTCTTCAGCGTTACTGGTTGGGGCATAGGCTTGGATCACCGTAATATTGAATGGTTTGCCTTGGAAACTAACAGATATCATTCTGTCATTTTTGAGATTGCATCCAAGTACTGCATTTCAGACTCTTTTGTTGACCATAATGGCTACTCCATTTCTTCTAAGGGATTCCTGCCCACAGTAGTAGATATAATGGTCATCTGAGTTAAATTCCCCCATTCCAGTCCATTTTAGTTTGCTGAATCTTAGAATGTTGACGTTCACTCTTGCCATCTCTTGTTTGACCACTTCCAATTTGCCTTGATTCATGGACCTGACATTCCAGGTTCCTATGCAATATTGCTCTTTACAGCATCGGACCTTGCTTCTGTCACCAGTCACATCCACAGCTGGGTATTGTTTTTGCTTTGGCTCCATCCCTTCATTCTTTCTGGAGTTATTTCTCCACTGATCTCCTGTAGCATATTGGGCACCTACTGACCTGGGGAGTTCCTCTTTCAGTATCCTATCATTTTGCCTTTTCATACTGTTCATGGGGTTCTCAAGGCAGAAATACTGAAGTGGTTTGTCATTCCCTTCTCCAGTGGACCACATTCTGTCAGATCTCTCTCCACCATGACCCATCCATCTTGGGTGGCCCCACATGGCATGGCTTAGTTTCATTGAATTAGACAAGGCTGTGGCTCATGTGATCAGATTGGCTAGTTTTCTGTGATTATGGTTTCAGTGTATTTGCCCTCTGATGCCCCTCGTAACACCTACCGTCTTACTTGGGTTTCTTACCTTGGATGTGGGGTATTTCTTCATGGCTCCTCCAGCAAAGCGCAGCCGCTGCTCCTTACCTTGGACAAGGTTGCCCCACCTGACCTTGAACGTGGAGTAGCTCCTCTTGGCCCTCTTGCACCCGCGCAGCCACTGCTCCTTGGACGTGGGGTAGCTCCTCTCGGCTGCCGCCCAAGAATAGTAATGGAACATAATTCAGAAAGATCTAGTTCAGTTCCTTGCACTAAGTGAACACCCAATAATTGTTTGCCCTTTTCTTTCTGACTTCCTCTCCTGCCTAGCATTACTATTGTTTTTGTCATTATTGTTACTTACTGAATAGCTGTCAAAAGAGCACAGTTTTGGAGAAAAGTAGTTGGAATCTTCTTCTAGAAGATATATTCATATTATTGTTGTTGCCAGAACATACTCATTCTGTTTCTGACTGACTGGTTCCGTCTGTACCAATTGTCCATCATCTGAGTACCTGAATGGCATCAATAAAAAAACCCTGTCATTCACAGTCAATTCTTACAGATTTACTAGTGAAGTGAGCTTTTTTATCCAAAACTTACTACAGGGAATATTCAACCTTGACAATTAAAAAGTATTTTTCCATCCCAATATCCTTGTCCTTAAGGTTAGATTTAGGTCATGCATTTTGGGGGAAATAAGAGATATTATGGTCTTCCCAAAGTATCATATCTAGAGGCATGTGATGTTTAGTTCCCCTTAGTGATAATGTTGAGAACTTGGACAATGTGTTGCCTTTCTCCACTTCCAAAGTTACTATTTTTTTTTTTATGGTTAGTAAACAATTTTTGGTGAATTTTTTAAGATAATGTAAATGTCATTTTTTTCATCAAATTGTCTCTTCACTACACTAAATACTACCATAGATGATTTAAATTACTTTTGTCTATGTTTCTTACCTGAATCTAATATGATGTTTTAAAGGATTATATATATATATTTTGGCTGCATTAGTTAGCTGCGGCACACAGCCTCTCTTGGCTGAGGTGAGTTGCAGCAGATGGACTTAGTCGCCTCACGGTGTGTGGGATCTTAGTTCCCTGACCAAGGATCGAACCTGCATCCCCTGCATTGCAAGGCAGTTTCTTAACTGTGGGACCACCAGGGAAGTCCTTAAAGGATGATTTTTACTATTATTTACTCTTACTCTACTATAAGACCCCACACACACACCTTCCTTCTCTCCTTCCTGCTTTCCTTCCTTCCTTCTTAGAATCTTCGTACATGAAAACTTATTTTGCTGATTTTTTTTCTTTTAATAATTTAGGCACAATAAATCAGCAATCCACATTTCTCAAACTTGGTTTTTCAGGGGGAAAAAACTCTTTCCCCCTACAAAGATTATTAACTAAAATCTCAGATTCTAAGAAATAAAAGACAGCAGAGACCCTGAGGTTTCTCAAATAGCCACACCTAGTTTGCCTTAATGTTGAAATGCTATTTATTCATACGATTGAATTATCATTGTAGAGCTTCTGCTATTCTCTGCCCATTTTCATTTCTTGTTGTTGTTAATTTCTAGCCTCCTAAAATTAGTTAATAAATCAAAAATAGCTAGAGGCCTTCCTACCAGGAACGCTTTTTGTTTTTAAATGGTAGGAAAACACTGACAGCACAGTCACTTAGCTGCAACAGCATAAGGAGAAAACACATCCAAGGCCCATGTCACACTCCCCTTGAATGGCTCCCTACCGTGACACAGCTCAGCCTGCCAGAGTTTAGGACTATGAATCTCATTTCACATTCCATTCCAATCCTCTCTGTTCAGCACTCCCTTCAGATTCTTGAAACCAAGAAGCCTGTCACAATTGATCCCATTCTAAACACATTTTTTCCAAGCAAGTACACTCGTATGTAGAGGGTGTTTGAAAATTGATATTATCACCCTAAGTCACAGTGATCGCTTTTCCTCTTGGGCCCCCTTAACTGTGGTAGGTTATTTTCAAGAGCTGCACAAACTACATAAGACAAATGAGAATGAGACAATGAGAATGCGGTATTTGGAGTGGAAAGAGGGAATTAACATGGAGGTAGTATGAACTGGTAAAAGGTAGGGCAACCCTGCAACTACATCAGAGGCAGATCAAGCAAATCTCTCTTCAGACCCATATTATAGGACCCATATTATAGGACAACTAAATGAGATCAAAACCAGCTGAATGTAGGGGATGGCGACTTTGCAATATTAACACACATCAAACATTATGCATTCTTCAGGGCATTTCACTGGACCCAAACAAGATTCTATTCCTGAGGGTATTTTATAGTAGCCACTGAAAATGCTCGTGATAGTTTGTATGTCAGTGAGCTCGCTTTGAATTCTTAGAGTCCTAATTCTCTATTATCTTATTTAGATAGAAAAACCAGTTGGAAAGCAATACAGTATATGCCTCTTTATCTGGAATCAAAATACCCAGAAAAGCAAAATGAGTTGAGTGGCAAAAACAATGATAACTGATTATTTACAATGATAACCAAAGGCACTAGTGAGAATGTAAAATGCTTTCTGATCCTTGAAAAATTATGAGCAGTATAATTTTAGTGTGAAGAGCTGACTTCATATGTTCAAATTCTTTGAAATTAGACATTCATTTGTTCAGTCAACAAATATTTATTCAACCTCTACCAATTCTTGTTTCAATGAGGAGCAATGGACAGAATCACCCAAAAAGCAGGATCAAGATTAAGATCTGTGTAGGAGTTAGACAGAGTAGTGCTACTGCTGCTGTGGCTTCAGTCGTGTCTGACTCTGTGTGACCCCGTGGACCATAACCCACCAGGCTCCTCTGTCCATGAGATTCTCCCAGCAAGAATACTGGAGTGGGTTGTCACGCCCTCCTCTAGGGGATCTTCCCCACCCAGAGATCAAACCTGCATCTCCCTCATTGCAGACAAGTTCTTCACAGCTGAGCCATGGGGAAGCCTAACAAGATGGAGTAAGATAAGACAAACAGAAAGAACTTGGTCCCCAAACCTGACTGAACAAAGAAGGTTGCAGACCTGCTTGTATTTTTTTCTTAACAAACTACTCTAAAAAATGTCTTCTCTCTATTGTTCATCTTCTCCCATGCATTTTGAATGACTTCCAAGCCATCTACACCAGATGAAATCCAAACCTTTGTTAAAATGCGCTTCACTTAAAGAATGTACTCATTCTGTATTTGTTGAATTGAGTATAGAAGAACATAAAGTATTCTTCATAGCACACTTATCTGTTAGAAAAATTCAAAAAAATCATTAATGTAAGACCAGAACATTTCACCTTTGAGTTCAAGAGATGGCATCTGTGGCTCATTAGCAAATAAAGTACAGAACTATTCTTATACATAATTTCATCAAGTAGAATAATCTTCCAAGGTCATTTTATCAAATAATATGATCTTTCAAAGTCATGAACAGATTGTGAGACAATGCCATGCAATATACCTAGAATTTAATCAGATGTTGTTTTAATACCACATGTTTATAGCATATGGGAAGTACTTGAAAATAATGACCCAGAGGGATGGTATGGGGAGGAAGGTGGGAGGGGGGTTCAGGTTGGGGAACACGTGTAAACCTGTGGCGGATGCATGTTGATGTATGGCAAAACCAATACAACATTGTAAAGTAAAAAAAAGAAAATAATGCACAAGTCAAAGACCTTTGGAGTTAAATGGAAAAGATCTTTAATTATGCTAATAGCTTTGTGGCAGTTTCAAATGTGGTCACACATTTGTTGACATTTCTGCCGTAGAAAGGGGGGTGTCTATGTGCACTTTTCTTGGATATGGATGGGGTTTGTGACTCTTCAACCACTCAAGTCCAGTGGCAAGTACAGCCCTTGGGACTTCTGAGGTTAGATCACAAAAGCTCATGCAGCTTCCACCTTGCTCACAGGAGCATTTGCTTTTAGTGCCCTTGAAGTCCACGTAAGAAGTCTGACTACCCTGAGGTCACATTGCTAGAGATCCCACATGGATACACTCCAACTGATAGTCCCAGCTAAGCCCAGCCTTCTAGCTCTTCTCCCAAAGTTTGAGACATGGCAATGAAACCACTTTGGACTTTTCAGACCATTTTATTAGATTCAGTTTTGTGCATCAGGAATGCTGTGGGGTTCAGCTGGATAATCCTTCTCTTCCATGTGATGTTAATGGAGGTCATCTGATAGAAGGATGAACCACTTGATTCCTGCCCAAATTTCTGACCCATAAAAATTGCAAGATATAATAAAATAGAGCTTTTCTTAGTGCCACTAAGTTTTGAAGTAGTTTATCATAAAGAAATAGGTAGCTGGTATAAGATTCCTCAGCCAGAACCCCTTGGAAGAAGAAAAAAGGATTTAAGAGAATAATTTATGTACTGCTGAATGTGAGTCTCATACTACATGATTAGATAAAAGAATTGGGTAATATACAACCTAATCATAGGAATAAGGCCCACAAGTACCATCAGATCACCCTATTTAGAGGGTCTTGATAAAAAAAAGCCCCATCAAGGTCATCCACAACAAGAATTTCAACAAGCAGAGAAGAGATCCTTCAAAATTACTCACAAAGTCATAATTATTTCACTGACAGTTAAACATTCTTTCAATTCTGTAAAGATTTAGAATTAAATATAGACATGTACAAGTAAACAAAACCATGGTATTAATATTTGTGTTAATGAAACTGTGTATTTTTATTATTTTGTACTTGTTAGGCTTATAAGACTTTAGACAAAGTAACAGATCAACCTTGTAATTTCAGTTTAAAATGAATAATTGGATAATTAATTTACACTTGTGATTTCAAAATGAAATCTTAATAAATTTACATACAGTTTGTGGACATTTAAGAAAATTCGAGTTTCTCTAATATTGTAGCTTTAATTTTTTTTGAATATTTTTAGAGTACTCAGGAAGGTTTACTTAAGCGAGCTCAAAATATATGAAGACATTTCATTAAGTTTCCAAAATGGGACAAACACTATTTAACATCAATGTATTTCCTAATTTAAACTCCTTTATAAAAGAATTTCCTCTTGCGGTGAATTTGCTGAGAGCTATTCTTATCCTTTCCCTCCTAGGAATTTCACTAAGCTGTCAAAGAAGTAGACTGGTCACTGCCAAGGGAAAGAAAAAAAGGTAGCTCCCCCTGAACAAGGGTGAAGAAGAGCCTGTTAATTACCAGGAACAGAGGTGAGCTCAGCAGTTTCTGAACAAAGAAAGCTCTGCCTTGAGAACACCCACCCCCTATGAGTGCTCTGAGCTCTGGGCTCAGGGTGCTTTCCCTGTCTCCCTGCTGCATCCAGATAAGGAGATGAGCACCCGTAAACGAGAAACACCACAAACAACACTCTCGGAGACTACCTGAAATGGGAAAGGGACCTGTTAGTGGGTCTACCCTGTTAAGTGACAATAGCAATGTAAATCTTTGTTTCTAGAAGCCTTCTTTTCATTCCACCCCCAGAAACAAAGAACAAAAGAAGTGAAATATATATGAAAGGATTAGAATAAGGAAACAAATGTATTCTTAAAATCATCAAGTCTTACTATTAGATTTAGCCTAAAAGGAAACGGCAACCCACTCCAGTATTCTTGCCTATAGAATGACATGGACAGAGGAGCCTGGTAGGCTACAGTCAATGGGGTCGCAAGAGTCAGACACGATTTAGCGACTAAACCACCACCACCACCACCCTTCCCATATGGGGGCTTCCCAGATGGCTCAGTGGATAAAGAATCCGCCTGCAATGCAGGAGACTGGGGTTCGATCCTCAGGTGGGGACGATCCCCTGGAGGAGGACATGGCAACCCACTCCAGTATTCTTGCTTGTGGGCTACAGTCCACGGGCTCACAAAGAGTCAGACACGACTGAGTGACCAAGCACAGCAGCACAGCACACTCTCCATATGTTTTTAGAAACATGAACATATACTTTTGTGGGCCACAGCCTGACCTCTGGCATTTGTCTAAGTTGTGCCGCTTTCCTTATATCTTTCCTAGGTTATTCAATACATTTTTCTCTGTAGCTTCAGCTCTCAGTGTTTAGCTCAGGAAACATTGTTCTAATGACACATTTGGATCTGCTCTATTTTCTTTGGCATAGAAAACCAGAGATACTCACTCTCAGGTTTGCTGGCCATTGCTACTTTCAGATGTAGAGATTCACATTGCCTGGGCAACAGAGGTAAAAACATTTTCCTCACCCATCATAGCAATAGATGACCCTTATCTTATCAGCCTACTTTCTCCGTGTGTATCTTAAATATTAATTTCCTTATAACGCTTTTGACTTTATAAAAACCACTATCAGTGTGGTGGGTCCCCTTCCTGTTCCTGGGAAATCACCCAAACCCCATTGTGAGTCTATAGGAGGATTAGCCTCTTCTTAACCCAGTCACCTTGGCCCTAACTGACTGGCTCAGGGATAGTGACCAATGTCCAGTTGGGCCATTAGAGTCATTTTCTAGTTTTCTAACTGTACTTGAGGGGGAAAAAAAACACAACAATAATCCTTGTTACGGGTTGACTTCTACTAAGAGTATATTCTTTAATTTCCTCAAATTTGTGAATTTTCCAGTTTTCCTTCTGTTACTGACTTCTAGTTCTATTCCATTGTGATCAGAGAAGGTACTTTGGATGATTTTAAACTTTAAAAATTTTACTGAGACTTGTATTCTAACATATGGTCTATCCTGGAAACTGTTCCAAATGTACTTGAGAAAAACATGTATTCTGCTTTGGGGGATGTTTTATATTTGTCTCTCATGTCTAGTTTGTTTACGCTGTTGTTCTTTAGTCCCTAAGTCACATTCAACTCTTTTGTGACCCCATGGACTGTAGCCCTCCAGGCTCCTCTGTCCATGGGATTTCCCAGACAAGAATACTGAAGTGGGCTGCCATTCCCTTCTGCAGGGGATCTTTCCAATCTAGGTATCAAACCCATGTCTCCTGCACTGGCAGGTGGATTATTTACCACTGAGCCACCAGGGAAGCCTCTTAGTTTATTTACAGTGCTGGCCAAATCCTTAATTTCTTTATTGTCTTCTGTTTAGTTGTTCAGTCCATTATAGAAAGCAGGGCATGGAAAACACTCAACTATTACTGTAGAACTATTTCTCCCTTTAATTCTTCCAATTTTTGTTTCATACACTTTGGGTCTCTGTTGTCAGGTGTGTGTATGTTTATAATGGTTATGTGTTCTTCAGCATGAAGACTATCGACACTTATTCAGAAACTTAAAGAAAAATGATAACTTTTTCTTCAAGATGCCCAGGAAATTTAATAATAGATTGGATAGCTCTATTTTTGCAGCTTAACATTTAACATAATATTTGAGATACATATATATGAGTTGTCATAATTCAAGGTCTAGAAGCTTTTGTATAGATAATTAATTCACATAAGGAGTTTTTTAAACAATAAAAGAAAGATTAAGACAATGAAATGGATTTCTAATCAAATTTGAAATGGAAAGCAATTATAGAAATGCCTGCAGAATTTCTTCCTTTGTGAAAATGCTATCTTATGCAATTTATACATATGCAAAAGCTTTTATATATATACAAAAGATTCTTTGTAAGGCACCACTCACAGTAGATGAAATTTATGTCTGTAAATGCCTGTCATGATGTTCATGTAGTAATTTTGTAATCCAAAAAGTGAATCTTCTATATAGTATTTTTAAATGCATCTTCTAGCTCTCCAGCATAAAAAAGTAATTTGCTCTAGTTCTAGGCAATGAAAAAAAAAAAAAAAAAGTTCTTCTCTGTTCCTTTGCTGCTTTTTTATAGTGTCCTCCTGTGTAATTGACCCCAGAGCCTGGATGTGAGGTCTGCTGTTTCTTCAAAACTTTAAAGAATTGGAAAATTAGTTCCCTATGCTTCTGATCCCTGTCAGAAAATTTCAACAAGTGAGTTAAGAAGCCTGAATGAATCAGAGAATGTTAACTTATGGACTGTATTCTGGTGCTCCAAATCGGTGGAATAATCCCCAGACTCACAAAGGTCATAGATGATCCCTAAAGATATACTGGTATGAGCTACTTTTCCTTACAATCTTCTCAGTCCATAATTCTTCCATTTGGAAATGCATTTGTCCTCTCCCTGGAACAACAAGGGGTAAAGAGAGTCCCAGACATAGTTAGTAGCCTAATTCTTCCTTTGTCTGTCACCACTTCTCTCAACATACACACACACACACAATCACACACATCATTTTTACTTAGCCCTTATGGGAGACAGAAATTGCTCCAGAAATGAGCTGGGGCAGAGCCAAGGCTTCCATCACCAGATCTGAGGCTGAGCAGGGACTAAGAGTGGGCTTCTCTGCAAAGGAACAAATGAGTCGACCTGAAGTGAGGTTAGGTGGCCTGAATCTTCCAGGGCCCTCCTGAGCTGCAGCTGACCCACACTGCCAAAAAGCAGGTGGACAAAGAGATCAAGATCAGAGAGAGCACCAGCTGAGATGGTCTGATGGAGAAAAAAGAGGTGGGGACTGGCCAAGCCTATGTGGGCAGCACGGACATTTATGTAACACTTTACGGTTGATGAGTGTTTTTCATCTTCACTGTGCCTTTTTTTTTTAAGCCACTGAATTACATAAGAGGCAGATAATGTTATTATTCCCAGATAATAGAAGTATCCCGGTTTACTTTCATGAATGCAGAAATTGAAGTTTGCCCAAAATCACAATTTTAGTATGGGCAGAGATATAACTCAAACCTACATCAGTTCATGACTCTTAAACTTGTGTTGTTTGGACCTACCCCCAGTAGACCTACTAGGTCAGCTGTGAATCAAAACACAAGGCAGTAATTCAAGTCTTCCAATATGAAGTTTGCTATGGAGGTGGATGGTAAGTGGCCAGGTTGGGCTCGTTGGCTGTTTTCAAGAACTTGTAATTTAGTCTAAAGGCAATGGGAAGAAAATGTTAAGAGTCCAATTCAAGTGAGTCTGAAGATGTCTGAGACTCTAGCCTGATGGGGGAGACTCTAGGAGCATCTTCATATGAGAGTGATGGGAGCAAGATGGGAAATACATCTTAAGGGACAAGAGAATCATGTATTGACATCTTCATTATTGATAAAGTTCATCAATAGTATTTCACCAAACTCACTGTGAGGCAATGAACACAAGGTATCAGCATCTTTGGCACTAAGAGTTACAATCTTATTTAGAGGCAAGCACTGTTCCATATCCTTGTCCTACATTTAATGCAGCAAACTTCAGAAGGCATTTGTTCCTCTTTCACAGTTGGAGAAACAGGCTTGAGATACTGACTTTCCTAAGATCACACAGCACCAAGTTCCACATTGGTAAAGCCCAAACTATCCTAGATACCTCTCTAATGATAGAAGTATATTATCAGTCTACAAATTCAGGTGTACAAGAAAGTCTTAAAGATTTCTTTAACTTGGTTCAGTTTCTATTTTAAGCCTCACCTTGAAACTTCAACAACTATTAACCTGGGCCATTCAAGATTTCATCCCTCTCATTGTACCCTGAGTTAATGACAATGTTTAGGGGCTGATGTGGCATAAAGGCATTGGGTGCGCCTTCAGCCTTAGCAATCTGCCCCACAGTAAATAATATCAACACAGTCATTATTCCATTCAATGTGGCCCCTGGACTGTGGGCCAAAACTTGTCAAGTACAACAGATTGGTTTCTTTTGTGCTTATAGAGAAGGGGATGACAGAGGATGAGATGGTTGTATGGCATCCCCGACTCAGTGGACATGAGTTTGAGTAAGCTCCAGGAGTTGGTGATGGACAAGGAAGCCTGGCATGCTGCAGTCCATGGGGTCGCAAAGCGTCAGACATGACAGAGCATTTGAACTGAACTGAAGTGAGAACTAGATTGCCTTTGGGCAGGACACATACTCTAGAGTACAAGCCTCACTCGTCTCCTGTTCAGCTTCCCAGGTGGCGCTAGTGGTAAAGAAACTGCCTGCCAATGCAGGAGACATAGGAGACATAGGTTCTATCCCTGGGTCAGTAAGATCCCCTGGAGGAGGGCATGGCAACCCACTCCAGTATTCTTCCCTGGAGAATCCCATGGACAGAGGAGCCTGGTGGGCTACAGTCCATGGGGTCACAAAGAGTTGGACACTCTGAAGTGACTTAGCATGCACACACAGTCTTCCACTCACATCACTTCCAATCCTCACACATATGTTACCCACCAGGAACCTGAACACATTGAGTTTATGAGCCTGGTTAGAGAACCCACAACACCTTGGTCTCCATGGTCTTGCTTGCCTTAGTCCCTTCTGCTTGTGAGACCCAAGACCTTCTCTGCTAGTAAAACAAGGAAGTAGGGCATGAACTCACCCATCACTTTCTTCACAGCCCTGGGCTCTGGGGACTATATCTCATCTGGTGGAACATTTACTCACCATGCTTATTAAGGTCACTTTCTCTGGGCCCACAAATTTTCTCCTCCCTCGAGGGCTTAGGATTTGGAAAATAAAAGCCAGGATTTCCAAGTTTATCCAGCCCCTTCCTCTCTGGAGGTGGCCAGGGCGGTGGCTGGGAGTGGGGGTTTGGAGGTGGGGGGCGGAGACTTGTAAGCTGTTTCAACAAAGAAAATACAGGGAAGGAAAAATACAATAATCCAGGGTAAAATAATACCAAAATAGTATCTTGCCACTTGGAGTTCTTTAGAAAAGAAATGCCACTTAACTGTAAGGAACCAAGTATAGAATAAAGGTCTTAGGATGATTTGGATGAGGGTTCCATTAACTTTTCTTCTGGCACCAACCCAGTAACCACAGAGGGCAAAATTTGCAAAATACAGCACAGTGCCTTCAGTATTCAAGATTAGAAGCTGAAGAAGCTGGGCTCTCACAGAAGAGCAGCTTTACAAACCTCTTCCTGGCACAAATTCAGGAGCATTGTCAGAGCATGGCAAAGCGCTCTTGGGTGGCATGAGTTCACAGGGCACTGATGCCATTTCATTCATTGTCCCATTTCTGATATGTGCTGCATCAGGGCTCTCATAAGTGGAGTCAGCTTTCTTTTAAATTACAGGTCAATTTTCTGCACCCTCTTTGCTTTTCTATTTCTCCCAAGGTGGCAGCTGGGAAAAAAAGATATTAAAAAATGATGAAGGGCCAAATACAGGAGTAATGTAGTCTGGCATCTGTAGGTTTTTGTCTACTTTTACCTAAGCATAGCTCTTCAAGGAGTCTCATGTGTCTATTATCAAGTCCTTCATATGAGATATTATCTCCTAAAAAAGCAAAAAAGTGATCATTTTATTTCTTCTGCAATTTGGCACTCAAAAAGCCCAGATCAGCTTTCAGCTCAAGACGTTGCTATCTGTACCAAATCATATATGAAAATATATCCCAGGCCTATAGCCTAGGTTCAGAAGTATAGACTGTGGAGATTTAAAAAACTCCCTGAACAACTGATGTGGAGGTTGGCGCAGGTAGGGGTATGGCAGGTAAAAGATGAGACAGAGAGACAGTGAGGGTCTGGGAGGACAGGCTGAGTTTAGCATCCTGGAAGTGCAGGTGTAGGGACCCGAGAGGACATGGAAGCATTGAACATTGAGAACTTCCTTAGGCAATAAATGGCAATGACACAGGAGGCAGAAACCACCCCAGCAATGGAAAACCTAGACGTTAGTCACGGGGTTGAGGCCTCTGAGCAATGGAGAAAGAATAATGGGCAACCAGACCTCACAGTGTTGTTGATTTAACCTTGCACAACTATTCTGAGTAAGCATTTTCCCTGTGTGCTGAAATGAGGGAAGTAAATGTCAAAAGGGAATTAAATGAATTGCCTGGTCATAGATTTAATGAGGTGATTCAGACTAGAGTGCACCCCAAGTCCTTTCAAATCCACTCAAAAGCCTGAACGTTTTTCAACTTTACCAAGACTGACAGGGTACAGACCTGAGGACCTCTCAGGCAGGATTCTGTCCCAGTGGTTCTGGAGCTTGTAGAATTTCTCAAAACATGATCTGTGAACCCTGCCCCCAGTAAGAGTCACCCTAGCCACTTGTGAAAAATAGTACTTCATGGGACTGTTCCCCAGACATTCTGATTCAGAAGGTCTGGAGTGAATTTCAAGAATTTTAACTTTCTTGGAGATCCAGATATAGAATATCCAATGCTCCATTATCCTGATCACTGAAACAAATTATGGTTGGGCATAAGACCTAAGCAGAGCCAACTGCTGTCTTCTTTTGGTGGACTATAGCCCATGGGGTCGCAAAGAGCCAGACATGACTGAGCATGCATGCACACACACACTAAGGTTTATATATATAATGTATATGTATATATACACACACATTTGAGAGTAATAGTCTTTCCATTGATACTGCTAAGCTTTGAGGTTGTAATCTGGGTTGACTGGGGTTCCTCTTGTCTACTATGTAGAAACAGAGTCTCTATAGATATTTACTAATCAGAAATAAGCTTTTGAGTCCCTTGGATGTCACGATATCTAAAGTCTACCTTGGATCTCCTACTTTTTGAGCCCAATCTCCTTTTTTTTCCCTTCTTAAACTAGTTTGAGTTGGGTTTCTGCCACTTATAACCAGGTGGCCTCACTAGAGTGTGTGCAAAAGAGACCAAAAGGTTTATATGAATGCAGTATGAGTCAGCAGTGTAATGGGACTTCTAAATTCACCAAGGTTATCCTTGGGCTTAAAAACAAATGGCCTAAGTCACATGTTTTTCTTGTACTTCTTGATCCTCACACTGTCCTTGACTGATACTGTCCACTTTGGTGCCTTCAATTATAATGATTCAGAAACCAATATCTCCATCTACATCTTTGATCTTTGGTTGTGATTCAAAGTCTGCAGAACATTTCCACTTGGGTGTCCCCAGGCAGCACAAATTCAATGGGTACAAATACGCATTAATGATATTTTCCCCCCTCAAGAGTTGATTAACCTCTTGCCCTTGTCCCTGTGAAAAGCACAGTCATCCTCCCAGGTCGAAAGCCAGAAGCCTGGGCACTCTACTTACACCTCCCTTCTCATCACCATCCCAACGCTTCTACTATTATGTCCAGTTTGTTCTGCCATCTAAACTCTAAAGACACATCTAAATACCCAAATACAGCTAACAAAGTTGTTCATAATTTGGCTGTTGCTTACCTGGATTGTTCCATTTTTGTCTTCCTTTCCTTTTGAATTTTTTGTGCTAGCCACTTTAAAGCTTGAAAGACCATCCCATACTCTTCTGTCTCTAGGTCTTCGTATAAAATGACCAAGTTGCCTGCAAGTCTCTTCCCTCATCTTTCTCTTTGCCCAGTGAACTCCTATTCATTCTGTAAGGCCTAACTAAGATGTCATGTTTGGAAAGACTTGCCTCTGATCCTGAGTATGCCTTAAGTTCCGTTGTAAGTTCTCACAATGCCCCAATAATTCCTCATTGCAGCAATAATCAGTATGTTTGTTTACCTCACTATTCAATTTTTTAAGAGATAGAAAATGTACATAAGTGGAAAGAAGTATATGTCAAGGATGGAAAACTAAATTATTTCTTCTCAAATTAATTTTTAAGCTTAACCCAATATGATCATCCACAGTTGGATGTCTTAATTGATAAAATTATCCTAAACTTCATCTAGTTGTATAACTGGGCAAAAAGAGCTTAAAATTTTCAAAAAAAAAAGGGAAAAATAAATAACAGAAGATCAGCCTTATCAGGTACCTAACCTGTTAAACACATAAATGTTGGAATACTGCTTAAATTTACTCAATGACTTTTTATTTCATTAACAAAACTCCTTAGCAAGGACCTGAGTTGCATTTATTTGGTGGGGCCTAATTTCTGTCCAGGCTCCTATCTACAAGACTGTCTGGGAAGTATAGTGTTAGCTTTCCAGGCTGTGCAGAAAAGGGAGACAAGCTAGAAGGAGGGGAGGATTGGAGGCTGAGTACTAATAAGCTGTATCCACCCAAGAATTCTGCCTCTGGTTCTGAGTTTGTTCCTGGTCCGAGTCTCAAGTCTTATCATTGTAAACTATCTTCTTGGGAGGGGGATCTTCCCCATGCACTTCTTCCATTTCCCAGCATAAGCTTTTAAGGCCAAGAATTATGTCTATGTTGTTCATTATTATATCCAAAGTGATAATCAATAAATTTGATTTTGATTAAAATGTAAATAAAAGAGGCCTGACTGAGCCTTGAACTATTAGACGCACTGCTTCAGGCAGTGATCCTTTTTGAAGACATCTTAAGGGAAAGAAAAACAAGCTGGGCTGAATTACAAGAAGATGGCATTGATGATGAGAAGCTACTAGTACCTGGTCATACAAGGAATGGAGAAGGAAATATTTTACCTAGAGACAGACATGCAATAATTTGGAAGTCTGTTACATGCAAGAAGAAATAGACAGGGTTTTGCTGCTGCAGAGAGTAGGACTAGAACCCACAGATGGATGGTACAGGGAATCAGAATTCAACTCAGTATCAGAAAGAATTGCGGCCTATTATATTCACCCAGGAGATGGTGACTGTCTTCCCACAGGAAATGGCCCTACTCAGGGATGTGGTTCCTAAGGATGTGGGCTGAATGATTTCTGAGGCCTCTAGGACCTTCGAATAAACTAAAAGTGCATGTGTGGGTGCGTGCATGCTAAGGCGCTTCAGTCGTATTGGACTCTTTGCGACCTTATGGACTGTAGCCCTCCAAGTGACTCTGTCCATGGGATTCCCCAGGCATGAATACTGGAATCGGTTGTCACGCCCTCCTCCAGGGGGTCTTCCTGCATCTCTTATATCTCTTGCATTGGCTGGCGAGTTCTTTACCACTAACACTACCTGGGAAGCCCAAAATGAAAGTAGACATATCTTTTCCAAAATCTTATTGAAACACCTGATTATGCAAGTTGCTAATGTTCTATTTCTTTAGGACTAAAACGAGCGCTTCATGCCCTTAGACCATGACAAAGCGTTCAAAGGATTCCAAGCTAAGCATGGCTGAACTGTAGTTCTGGAAATACACCAGGCTACTTGTCATCCTTCCACCATCTTACATCCAGTCGGTTTATCATTCCACATGGCTCTTCACACAGTATCAGCAAGGCAATATCAATTATATGCATTTGCTATTCACCCCCCATACTCCTTTGGTGGGAGGCCAATATTATTCTCCTCACCTTAAAAGCTAGCAAAGGTACAGACATGTGAAGTAATTTTCACAAGGTCACTGAAAATTAGATGAAGGCCCCAGGAGCTGATCCCAGCGCTTAATTTCCTGAGTCACGCAGCCCCCACTGCTCCTCTGCAGGAGGCCTGGGCTGAGAGCTCAGGAAAACATGGCAGTGCATTTATTTCTGCTTTTTCACTCATGCTTTTTAATAGTAATGTAATCATCGTGTTTTTCCAAACAAATTTATTTTTTCAGAAATAAAGAAACTCAGAATCAGGAGTAGAATTCTTTGACAGGAAGCTTCTTTTGCAGTACAATGCCTGAATTCTGATTACTCTGTTCTTGTTTAGAGGATTCCAGAAAATAGCGCTTGGCTAGTAGGTGTTTTAATAAATACCTCATACACATAGTATTTTAGTGGAGAAGTGATCTTATTCTTCGTCCCAAGAACTGCATTAACTGTGATGGAACTGGCTAGGGAGTGTTTAACAAAACAGTGCTTATACGAAGGGACACTCTGTAGCTATATGTGTCCTTCCATCTGCCCATTCGTGAATTATTCAACCAACATGAAACAGCAGTGTTTGGGGGTGGGTTTTTTTTTTTCCAACTGGCGGAATTTAAATAAGCTCTATTCCCCAAAATAACTTAAGAAAAAAACCCTACATCAGCACCTCCAACACTCCAACACAGGCAAAGCTGGCCAAGGGCTGTATTTATCATCACAAGCTCTGCAGGGTTTTTAATTTTTTTCCAAGAAAATTGAAGGAGGTTGGTTTTCAAAGAAAAAATGACATTTTAAAAAATCCATTCAATTCTTAACTGTATTATCCAACATTCATATCTTGATTTTGAGGTCATTCTCCTTGGAGGAAGATAAATGATAGATTTGTTCCTTGTAGATGTTTCCCTTAGTCAGAAAGTTCCCTCTTTTTGACTATGTTAATGACTCTAGAGAGAGTCCCACATGGAGAGAGGATCAAGGAAAGGAAAAGTTAGTACCAGACCTCACCCTGCTTGTAGGAGGCATGACCTGAGAGCAACAGCAACCCTGCCAGGAGACTTGCCTCTCATCTCAAAAGTGAAAGTAAAACTGTGAGTCACTGAGTGGTGTCCAACTCTTTACAAGTCCATGGACTATGGCCCACCAGACTCCTCAGTCCATGGAACTCTCCAGGCAAGAATACTGGAGTGGGTAGCTGTTCCTTTCTCCAGAGAATCTTCCCGACCCAGGGATCAAACTGGGTCTCGTGTATTGCAGGCTGATTCTTTACCATCTGAGCCACTGGGAAAGCCCCAAATACATTTAAATGTTTTAGGGTCAAGCAATGGCACCCCACTCCAGTACTCTTGCCTGGAAAATCCCATGGACAGAGAAGCCTGGTAGGCTGCAGTCCATGGGGTCGCTGAGGGTCGGACATGACTGAGCGACTTCACTTTCACTTTTCACTTTCATGCATTGGAGAAGGAAATGGCAACCCACTCCAGTGTTCTTGCCTGGAGAATCCCAGGGATGGGGGAGCCTGGTGGGCTGCCGTCTCTGGGGTCACACAGAGTCAGACACGACTGAAGCGACTTAGCGGCAGCAGCAGCAGTGCGTGTTACACAAAGGTGAAAACCTTTCTGGAACAACCCCAATTTGAAAAATCAGTGTAGTATGTCTTTAAAGTCACTCAAAATGCAGTCCAGTTTCTGCTACTACTTTTTCAAAGACTCAATGACAAAATTTCGTAATGTGCAATATTTAACTGCTCAGAGTGTTGAAAACACTTTGTAAGATTAAGAACATCAGAATTCAATCACAAGTACCCACATGTTGAAGGGCAGTTTAATAAGATATTGTGGCATTTTTTGTTTTCTTTGCTACTCTTGCTTGCTTTCTATTTTACTTGTTTGTCTGTGGAAGAATGAGAAACAATGAGGAGTATTTGTCCTTCCCCCACAATCACGACCTTGATGACGAACAAGGATTGAAGTCCAGAAGACTCAAGGCTTCCTTTACTCATGGAAAATATTTGCCTTTTGGAAGTAGTGGATGAGGAAGGGTGGGTGGTTTATGGGTTGGGAATGGGGGTGCAGGGTACTGCCTAAACTAAAAGAGCTTGCTCTGACCAGGAAAGCAGATGGGGGCCTATGGAAGGGACAGAAACCCTCCACACCTAGGCGGGTGGCATTGGGCAATGGGAGGACAGAGAGAGAAGAGCTACAGGGGAGATGGCAGTTCCCCATAGGGTGGGAACGTCTGTCGGTGGCATCTAGACAGCCCCTCCCTGGGAAGGAAAACAGTACTTGGCAAAGATCTCTCTGCCCCTCCCCTCAGTTGATAAACCAGTGGAACCAACTGTTCTCTGTGTGTTCCCATCACAATCAGCAGTGACCATGAAGACTAAAGACCAAAGGGCCCTTCACGTAAGACCTGGCCTGAATAAGATACTTTGGACCTTTCAATAACCCTGGTGAAACTAGGGGAAGAGAATCTAGTCACGAATGAGATTGAATTTCCCATCATTACAGAAGGATGGAGGTTTAGAAATATTACATTTTATTTAAATGATGACAGAAAATTATATATTTTGCATCCTGAAATTAAGGTATTTGGTGGTGTGTGTGTGTTTATATTTTGTGTTCCAAATTATCAGGAAATTGCAAACCAAAAGTCAATTCTAATAATATTTCAATAGTTTGGAACTATGAAGATAGTTATCCATGAAACTATGTTTATACATAGAAAATAGATCACCAGACAGCCTTCAAAGATTTCATTTCATTTAAAATTAAAATCATTTCATTTAAAATGCTATGTATCTAAACTGGAAAATATTATTCCAATATGGTAATTAAATAAAAGAAGGAAAAGTTGGGCACATTTTTGATTATTCTTTGTTGTGAATGTTGGCACTTGAGGAAAAGCAGATTGTTGGGAGTTAGGTTTTGTTCTATCTAATTTGCTCAAGAAAGTAGGAACAACTTTCAGCTTAGATGGTTAGAGCGCTAGTCGCCAGATGGTGACATTGACCCATCACTGTTTGGTTGCCATTTCAGGAAGGTCATGGAAACATCGTCCCTGGGGAGTATGGCAGGGTACGGGTCTCAGGGGCAAGAGGCAACCATTACCAGGTGTCCTGCAGAAGGCAAGTCTGACACGCAGTCCTCTCGGGAACTTCGTATGCCCCTTTTTGCTCCATGAGCTGGGAGGCCACTTGCTGTTGGTCCATCACAGTTGCACACGGTGCTGCACTTCCATCGTGCTGAGCTTTCTGGATAGCTTTATACAAAGACAGCGTGGGCAGCCATTCTGCTGTGTGATTTGAGACACATTAGGCCAGAACCTTGCCGGAAAAAAATCCACCCTCACTAACCCTGCAGCCTATAAAGTAGAGGTATTAATGTCTTTGGATGAGGGTCCCTGATAAAATGCACATATCTTCTGGGAAGGTAATCCCTTTTGGAAGAATTTGCATTAGTATCTTACTTTCACATAGAATGGAAATAGGAAAACATGCATTTGTTAGATGATTAAATATTAACAATGGATATTTTATAGGGAAATTTTTCTTCTCAGTTAAAAATAGAATAAAAATTACTAATTACACGTCATGCAGACATCTTTTTCTGTCTAAACAATATTAAAATGGTGAGGACAACTCATAACAGTACCAGTCACTGAGAAGGACCTTTCTCAGCTAACAGCATGGGCAGCCTTTGAATGTTCCAGCACAGGGGCCAGCCTATTGTAGCATCCTAGGAATACCAGTGGTTCTTCTGCTCTCTGCATGCTACACCTGCAGAAGCAAAGATGGAGCCCTGTTGGGAGTCTGGGGGTGTGCCAATAGATAAGAGGAAAAGTCATATTTTTATAATTCAAAAATTTATGAGATAATTACTCCAGACTTAGCCCAGCGTTCAATTATTCTCACAACAGGATTCCTGTCTTCTTAACTTATCTTATATCTTAAACCGTTTTAAATAATTATGCAGGTTTTATATGAATTAGCATATTCACTGGCCAGTTTGAGATTATATAAATAAGCCCTTATCTTGAACTATTATTACACATGCATTCACTTGCCTCAAATTTTGAAATAATTCTCCTGAAGCCTTCTTTGGAGCTTCAAATAAATGATTAGCCTTTCATTGTATTATTTTAAGTCTCAACCAAAGAACTGACCCAGATGGCAACCCAGGTAGCAACTAGGAGGGCGGTAGCAGGAGGACAGGGAATTCTGTGTGCTTAAGGAAGGGGGATGGTCGAGGTCAGGGCTTATGTTAATTTTCTAGGGCAGCCATAACAAAGTACCAGAAGCTAGGTGGCTGAAAACAACAGACATTTATTGTCTCACAGTTCTGCAGGCCGGATCTGAAATCAAGTTTTGGTAGGGCCATGAACCTGACAGGGAAGGGTCCTTCCTTGCCTCTTCCTAGCTCACAGAAGTTGCCAGCAATCCTCGGTACTCCTCGGCTTATCCCTGGATCACTCCAGTCCTCCATCTTCACATGTCTGTCTTTCCTCTGTACCTGTTTGTCTCTGTGTCTAAATTCCCCCTTTTTATACAGACACTAGACAGACTGAATGAGGGTTCATCCTGATAATCTCATTTTAACTTGATTACCTCTGTAAAGATTCTATTTCCAAATATGATGACAGTCTGATACTGTGGGTTAGGACTTTTGATATATCTTTGGTGCAGGGTTATGCAGTTCAGGAAGCAACAGTTAGAACTGGACATGAAACAACATGCTGGCTCCAAATAGGAAAAGGAGTACGTCAAGGCTGTATATTGTCACCCTGCTTATTTAACTTCTATGCAGAGGACATCATGAGAAACGCTGGACTGGAAGAAACAGAAGCTGGAATCAAGATTGCCAGGAGAAATATCAATAACCTCGGATATGCAGATGACACCACTGTTATGGCAGAAAGTGAAGAAGAACTAAAGAGCCTCTTGATGAAAGTGAAAGAGGAGAGTGAAAAGGTTGGCTTAAAGCTCAACATTCAGAAAATGAAGATCATGGCATCCGGTCCCATCACTTCATGGGAAATAGATGGGGAAACAGTGGAAACAGTGTCAGACTTAATTTTGGGGGCTCCAAAATCACTGCAGATGGTGACTGCAGCCATGAAATTAAGACGCTTACTCCTTGGAAGGAAAGTTATGACCAACCTAGAGAGCATATTGAAAAGCAGAGACATTACTTTGCCAACAAAGGTCCATCTAGTCAAGGCGATGGTTTTTCCAGTGGTCGTGTATGGATGTGAGAGTTGGACTGTGAAGAAAGCTGAGTGCCGAAGAATTGAAGCTTTTGAACTGTGGTGTTGGAGAAGACTCTTGAGAGTCCCTTGGACTGCAAGGAGATCCAAACAGTCCATCCTAAAGGAGATCAGTCCTGGGATTTCTTTGGAAGGAATGATGCTAAAGCAGAAACTCCAGTACTTTGGCCACCTCATGCGAAGAGTTGACTCATTGGAAAAGACTTTGATGCTGGGAGGGATTGGGGGCAGGAGGAGAAGGGGACGACAGAGGATGAGATGGCTGGATGGCATCTCTGACTTGATGGACATGAGTCTGAGTGAACTCCGGGAGTTGGTGATGGACAGGGAGGCCTGGCATGCTGCCATTCATGGGTTTGCAAAAAGTCGGACACGACTGAGCGACTGAACTGAACTGAAGGAGTATGGCCCTGCTGACATCTTGATTTTGAACTTCTTGTCTCCAAAACTATGAGGAAATACATTTCTGTTGTTTTAAGCCACCAGTGCTCTGCTTAATCACTCAGTCATGTCTGACTCTTTGCGACCCCATGGACTGCAGCCGGCCAGGCTCCTCTGTCCATGGGGATATTCCAGGCAAGAAAACTGGAGTGGGTTGCCATGCCATCCTCCAGGGGCTCTTCCCAACCCAGGGATTGAACCCAGGTCTCCAGTATTGCAGGCAGATTCTTTACCATCTGAGCCACCAGGGAATCCCTTAAGCCACCTACTTTGTGGTAGTTTACTGTGGCAGCCACAGGGCACTAATATACAGTCATTACCTTATGTAGTTTTGGAGAAAGCCAGAGGCTCTGTTTTTGTAGTGTCAGTTCTGATGGTCCAAGTTTGAGTTATAAGGCTTTCCAATTTAGTTTGTAAGTCACACTCAGACTTCTGTGCACATATGAGATACTTGATGAAAACAAACAAAATGAAAACAAGTAGGATAATACTTATTAATTCAAGAAATATTTCTGGAACACTTACTAAGTGTTCAAGGTACTGGAAACAGCCACAGATAAAGCCTCTGACCTCATGAAGCTTACTCTCAAGGGAAGGATCCAGAAAATATGCAAATAGATAAAAATGAATGCAAAGAGACACAGATGTAAAGAACAGTCTTTTGGATTCTGTGAGAGAAGGCGAAGGTGGGATGATTTGAGAGGATAGCATTGAAACATGTATATTATCATGTGTGAAACAGATTGCCAGTCCAGGTTTGATGCATGAGACAGGGTGCTCAGGGCTGGTGCACTGGAATGACCCTGAGAGATGGGATGGGGAAGGAGGTGGGAGGCAGGGAACACATATACACCCATGGCTGATTCATGTCAATGTATAGCAAAAACCACTACAATATTGTAAAGTAATTGCTAAGTTACTTCAGTCGTGTCCAACTCTGTGTGACCCCATAGATGTCAGCCCACCGGGCTCCTCCGTCCCTGGGATTCTCCGGGCAAGACCATTGGAGTGGGTTGCCATTTCCTTCTCCAATGCATGAAAGTGAAAAGTGAAAGTGAAGTCGCTCAGTTGTGTCCGACTCTTAGTGACCCCATAGACTGCAGCCCATGAGGCTCCTCCTTCCATGGGATTTTCCAGACAAGAATACTGGAGTGGGGTGCCATTGCCTTCTCCGGTAAAGTAATTAGCCTCCAACTAAAATAAAAAAAAAAAAGAATGCATCAGACTGGTGCACTGCAGTATAACAGGATGAAGGAATACAGTGACTAGATTAGGGGGCTGGGAGTTTTTTAAAGTAAAATGGTTAACAAAGTCTCCTTTGAAGAAGAAATGGTATTAGAGATCTGGAAGAAGTGAGAGTGAGCCATGCACAGGTCTGTGGAAAGTCATTTCTAGACAGAAAGAAAAGCAATGCACGTTGGAGTACATGTATCTTTTTGAGTTATGGTTTTCTCAGGATATATGCCCAGAAGTTGAATTGCTAAGTCATATGGTTATTTTTAGTTATTTTTAGTTTTTTAAGGAAACTAACAACCTAAATGCCTATCAACAGAGGAATGGATAAAGAAGATTTGTGGTTTATATGTACACACACACATACTGGAATATTACTCAGCCATAAAAAGGAATGAAAATGTGCCATTTGCAGAGACATGGATGGACCTAGAGACTGTCATACAGACTGAAACAAGTCAGAAAGAGAAAAACAAATAACATACAGTAATGCACACATGTGGAATCTAGGAAAGCAGTATAGATGATTTTATTTGCAAAGCAGAAATAGAGAAACACACATAAGGAACAAACATATGGATACCAAGGGGGAAGGGGGGGATGAATTGGGAGACCGGGTTTGACATGTATACTACATATAAAATGTATAACCAATGAGAACCTGCTGTATAGCACAGGTAACTCTACTTGGTGCTCTACGGTGGCCTAAATGGGAAGAAACTACAAAAAAGAGGGGATATATGTAAGCATTCACTTTGCTGTAAAGCAGAAACTAACACAACATCGTAAAGAAACTGTGCTTCACTAAAAATGTTAAAAAAAAAAAAAAAAAAGAAAGAAAGAAAGAAAGAAAAGCAGGTGATGAGGCTGAGCTGCTTTTTTTGAGTAACACCAAGAAGGCCAGGGAAGGGATCGAGGTGACGATGATATGAACCTTTAGATGAAGTAAGGACTTCGGCTCTGTTCTCAGCGTGATGGGTAAGGGATCAGCTCTGGCCCTCCAGAAGGAGAGTCGTTTGTGGGTAACAACCGCTGCTCATTGCGCAGCAGCTCACCTCCTCCCAACTGTGGAGACAGCAGTTAGTTACCATGCCTGGTTCCCCTAACTGTGTGTCTCTGCTTCACCCAGCCCAGATGTGGTGTCCCCGGATCCCATGCCTTGGAATCCTTCCAAGGCCTGATTTCTTTACAGCAGGGGTCTGAAGCAGCCTGATTGTTAAGTGAAACTTCCCTTTTACCTAACTGATTGGAGGGTTATTTAGCAGCTGGAAGCCTGAACAAAAATGTTGAGTCAGGCTTTGAATCCATTTTCTCAGAACCTAAAATGCTCCCAAATGAATGGATTATGAATTCAGGAGAGAGTAAGAGATAAAGCAAGTTGCTTCTGGGACAAGAAGCTATGATGTTCACAAGTTTGGCACTGTTGAGTCTAGGAACGGGCATGGAAAAGGCTACCACAGGCCGCAGTGGTAGTCTTGACTACAGTCTCAAGACAGTTAGTTCAAAAACCTCCTGACAGGACAGCTTAACCTGATCTGAAAGAGCTCAGAGGAAATAGTTTTCCATCATAAGTAATTAATCAAATTATGTGTACAAATAGGAAACTTGTATTAGTACATTTATATAGCATTCAATAAATATTCAATAAGCACTTACACATTCAGACACAAATCAATGAATTAGATAAGTGTTTGAGACCATTCCAGTTGCAGAAAAAATTACTGGAGAGAATCATACTTGTCTTATTTAGGTTGAATATCCAAGACAACAGATGCCAGGGTACAAAGTAAGGTCTGAAGCTATTGCACAAGATTTGAGGAAGGAAATTTCAAAGATAGTGTTTTGAACACAAACTGAGGTTGGAGGCTAGAGAAGCCAGGAAGGTGGAGAGAATGTCTAGGGTCTGGTGGTTACTGGACTTGATAAGTGAAGTGAAGTTACTCAGTCATGTCCGACTCTGTGCGACCCCATGGACTGTAGCCCACCAGACTTCTCTGTCCTTGGGATTTTCCAGGCAAGAATACTGGAGTGGGTTGCCATTTCCTTCTCCAGGGGATCTTCCCAGCCCAGGGATTGACTCGATAGCCTATCCCTGAATAGAATGCTTGGGTCTCCCTGCTTCAAGTCTCTGGAACCTGGGGAGTTTGATGAGTATCCCCTGAATACCCAAGGACTGATGTCCAACACATATCAGATGAGTTTAAAAGGCAGAGGCGGGCTGGCCAGATGCTCTGATATTGGATCCAAATTTTGGATTTTCTGTATCAATGCCTTATAATAATGGCTACTATCTAGTCTAAGTCACCTAGATATATCAACTAATTTGGTCCTCAGAACAACCGCATGAAGTAGTAATTATTAGGTTACTTTATTATACAAGTACAGGTATGTTCACAGGGGTCCACTCGTTCTTCTCAGTGGGAAAGGTGGCAATGGTGTGTCACACAAAAAGATTATTCCTCAGTGACTTTCCTTATTCATTGTGCAGTCTATTTTTCTTTCCTACTGACTCACCTCTACTGAGGAAGCATTTAAATTTTCATAGAAACAACTCTCTTTGAACTCAACTGTCATTAGTTTATATAATATTTAACTAAATCTTATATTATTATAAGGACAAGTACAATAGGCTTAGTTTCAGGTTAGTAGTAAATACACCTGAATTATAATCACACGGCCAGACAAATGGAAGCTGTGTGATTTTACCCGCTGAGTGTTTCAGTTCTGTGGGCATCCATCAGAAGGCTGAAGACAGGGCATGTTTCATCCAGAGGGTTGCAGTTCATCCAGCAAGTCAGTTTAGACGAAATCGTTGCAGTCATTTTTTCTTTTTGGAAATGTTATTACCCTTTTACCTATTCTCTTTCCATGTTTGGCCTACCTACAGGTGAGCTTCCTGAAACACTCCATCCCTCCAAGAATTTCACAGTATCTCTGGGGGGATAGTTTGTATTTTAATGAATGTCTTATCAGTTAACACACATATGTAACAGAACGCAAATCATGTATGTACAGCCTAATGGGTTATTATAAAATGAACACTTAGTGTAACCATATAAAAGAAAAAACATCATCAGACACCCTGTACCCCACATCACGACCCCTCCCTCTCCCCGTCAGGTAGGCATTATCCTTCTCTAGTATAATACTGAATCTATATAATGATCTCTTAATTAGTGTTTTTAAAATTTTGACTTAACAATTTCCTTTTGATTTTTTAAAATATAGTCTTCTGGTCCTCTACTGAAATTCTCCGTCATATCATGTAATTTCTAGAACTTATTGATCACAGCTATTTTTCATTCTGTGTCTGTAGACTCCATAATTCAGACCTTCTATGGGTCATTTCATGTTTTCTGGTTTTTCTCTTGGCATTTAGTCATTTCATCTTATTTCCTATATGCCCGATAACTTTTAAAATTTAATGTCAGATATTGGGTATGGGAAAAACCTGAGTAAAATGTAAGTTTCTCCATGGTGATTTTTCTTTCTGGCAAACAATTAGGGTAAAGATGGATCACCTTAATCTAATCATAAATTGAGTGAGTTTCAGTCATCACTGGGGCTTCTGCATCTCCAGTTTCTCCTGCTCCCAGTGCATAGCGTTTCTAAAATCCTATCTGAAATCTAGTCCTCCTCAGTAGATTCAGAATCTATTTTTTTTAAACTCCCATCTCTTAAGACTGGTAGAAGTTCCCAGCTTCACAGTGATGCTCATGACTTGGCAAATGCTGTAAGTGGTAAAGCCGGGTGAATGTTGGACTCAGACTATTGTGCTTTTCTTCTCTCTGAGATATTGGACCCCCTAAACTAAGATCATGGCATCTGGTCCCATCACTTCATGGCAAATAGATAAGGAAACAGTGGAAACAGTGTCAGACTTTATTTTTGGGGGCTCCAAAATCACTGCAGATTGTGATTGCAGCCATGAAATTAAAAAGATGCTTACTCCTTGAGTTATGACCAACCTAGATAGCATATTAAAAAGCAGAGACATTACTTTGCCAACAAAGGTCTGTCTAGTCAAGGCTGTGGTTTTTACAGTGGTCATGTATGGATGTGAGAGTTGGACTGTGAAGAAAGCTGAGTGCCGAAGAATTGAAGCTTTTGAACTGTGGTGTTGGAGAAGACTCTTGAAAGCCCCTTGGACTGCAAGGAGATCCAACCAGTTCATTCTAAAGGAGATCGGTCCTGGGTATTCATTGAAAAGACTAATGCTAAAGCAGAAACTCCAGTACTTTGGCCACCTCATGTCAAGGGTTGACTCATTGGAAAAGACCCTGATGCTGGGAGGGATTGGGGGCAGGAGGAGAAGGGGACGACAGAGGATGAGATGGCTGGATGGAATCACCGACTCGATGGACATGAGTTTGGGTAAACTCTAGGAGTTGAGGACGGACAGGGAGGCCTGGTGTGCTGCGATTCATGGGGTCATAAAGAGTCGGACATGACTGAGAGACTGAACTGAACTGAACTGAAGCCAGAGCTACCTTGGTAGGTCTCTGACACTTTCAAGGAGGTATTTTGTGATACTTCATCCAGTGTTTCTAGTTGTTCTTAGGAAAAAAACAGACAAAACAATAAAAATAAGCCTCAATGATCTCCAAAAATTTTCGCAAAATCCAGGTTTTCTAGTGTTTAAAAACAGTTTTGTGTACTAAGTTATACTTACATTGAACCCTGACTCATCACATTGTGGTTCTGTCTTCACTGGATTTGTTTAAAAAAAAATCAGCAAATACTCTATTATTGATAGCAGAAACCTTTATTTGGGAATTATTGTTTATTTTTCACAGTGGAATTCATTTCTAAATTGCTTGTTTCAGTGTAATGGCTGCAAAATGGTTAGATTTAAGTGTTAAAGGAATAGCAGGCGTCAGGATCTACTCCCAGTAAGCATGTGGAGTCCAGTCATTCCTTGTGCTTTTGTTGTTTTCCATTAGAAGCTTTACTAATATACTCTCTTGTGTGGGCCTTCAAGCGCTTTACTAGCTGCGCCAGAACTTTAAACCAGGCGTTAGGAATGTCCTTGAATTGATCAAGTTCAAAGCAAAAAAATACCACCTCATTCAAAACTAACAAAGTGTCAGGAAAGTGCCTCACTGACCATATTTTTCCTGTGCTTTGCTTTTTCCTTTTTTTGTGCTTCTTATCTCTGTCAGCCAACTTTCTTTTAATTATTTGTTCCCACCAAAGTGACAGAATTGGGTTATTCCAAATTCTATGTAGCCGATAAAAAATCTCTTGTGCAAGCCTGAGAAGGAAAAGCCTTTGGATCCCAGGTGCTTTTAAGAGAACACAATTAACATTCAGGACTGTACTGAGCAAGACAGTGTGCCTCTTTCAGTGAGCAGAAAAATTAGGGCATTTATTTATAGCTCTTTGAAAAGAGCAGTGTCCATTTTTGCCAAAAAAGTTTCTCTATCCAACTCGACGTACTTTTCTTTTAGACCAGCACTCTTTTTAAATCACTATTGACTGCCAGTTAAGGCACACGTGTAAACTCAAATGTCAAATGATATAACAAAATTATTTTATGTAGCAATGAAGTAGAAGGATGATCTGTTTTATTTTATTCAGCATACTTTTACTGAGTCCCTGTAATATTCAAGTCACTTTTCTAGAAGGGTCTGAAGGTTGCAAACATACATAAAACAGTTCTTCATCTCAAAGGACTTACAGTACAATAACAAGAGATATAATTGAAACATGTAGAAGCAAAGTGTTACTGTACACAGTGGAAATAGGTATTTTTGTTTGCTAACAGAAATCAAGGATATAGGAAATAGAATTTGAGCTGGATTTAAAGAGTAGGTAGGATTTCACCAGGAGAAGGCAATGGCACCCATTCCAGTACTCTTGCCTGGAAAATCCTGTGGAGAGAGGAGCCTGGTGGGCTGCAGTCCATGGGGTCGCTAAGAGTCGGACACGACTGAGCGACTTCCCTTTCATTTTCATGCATTGGAGAAGGAAATGGCAACCCACTCCAGTGTTCTTGCCTGGAGAATCCCAGGGACGGGGGAGCCTGGTGGGCTGCCGTCTATGGGGTCACACAGAGTCGGACACGACTGAAGTGACTTAGCGGCTTAGCAGGATTTCACCAACCACATCTTCAGAGTCACTTTTCTTTTTTAAATTTCTTTTTCTATTCTTTTTTGAATTTTTTCCCCATTTAGGTTATTCCAGAATACTAAGCAGAGTTCTCTATACAACAGGTCCTTGTTGATTAATTATTCAGAGTCACTTTTCCATGAAGCAGTCTCTAATGCGTCCCTGAGGTACAATATTTGACCTGCCTTCACACACACACTCACACACACACCCACACACACTTCCTTTATCTTCCTTTATGCCGTACTCTTCACTGAATATATTGTCTACTCTTAGGACCTATAGTTTGTATCATCTAACTATAGTGTAAGCTTCTTAAGGGATCTCCAGGGCCTGACAAGTACTAGGACTATTCCAACCCAAAACAAATATTCATAAACATCTGCTTAATTAATTAATTACCTGATTAGTTAGTTATTAGAGAGATTAAAAAGAGAGGAAAATACAGATTCTAGTTTCATAGTTTTTTCACAGGTTGGGATCCCCAGAACGCAGATTGTGATTGCACATGGAATTCACCTGGGAAGTTTTTGTAAAAAAATAACAAATATTTTATTAAGAAAAATTTCAAACATTTATAAAGCAGACCAAATGGTAGAATGGATGTCCTTGTACTCATCAACCAGTTTCAACTGCTGCAGAAATACTGCAAAAGGGCATTCCTCAAATGTAGTTTTGCATTTTTATAGTTTTCTTTTTAAAATATGAGTCAATAAGTATTTATTGAGCATGTATTATGCAGAAATTTTAATTAAGTTTTCTGCTTCTCAATTTTTGAAAATTATTAAAATTTCTTATGAGTTTTGCATGACTGCTTAAGTGTTTCAGCAATATTATGGCTTTGGCATCTTATCAGATTCAAGGATAAAAGAACTCAATTTTCATTTTGTTATTTCATTAATACTCTCAAGCAACAAGAAGATAAAAAACAGAGCCATATGATGAACAAAACAAAAAGGTAGATGATTTACACTCTACAGCTGTATCATAGACTAGTATAAAGCTTGAAATCTGTAAGGTTCTCAGAAATTTAAAATATTCTTGAAAATGGCATATTTTTTCAACCCAAACATCATTGCATAATTCATACTCCAAGGGTTTTGAAACCTTTAGGTGAAAATAGTTTGATGACAGATATTCCATTAGGGTGTGAAGCGTTTTTTGGTGCAAATCCTTCCGTTTTGAAATGCTGTCAATAATACTATTATCTGCTTCACATGAAGGTGGTTTTAGATCTAAGAAAACAACTAAGGTGGGGGAGGTGAAGGGGACAGAGAGGCAGATGTACTACTTTTATCTCCCTTTTCAAAGCTGAAAGCAGATGAAAATAGCAGTTAAAAGGTGACTTCTTTAGAATCTACAGTTAATTGGGAAAAATAATGGCTTGAAATAAGAATTGGTTATCCTCAAGTCACCATCAGCTGTAGAGTAGAAGATAAAGTAGTATAAAGAGTAGAGTACAAAGTAACATATACAGGAATCTCTCTTGGATCACATCTTATAAGTTTAGTCAGTGAACTACTTCTTCAAATTAGAAGAAAAGAGATTGCATGGGTGCAGGGATGGCTTCACTGGGAGGTTAATGAAACTTACACAGCAGCATCCCTCACTTGGTGAGCCCTTTCCAGCATCCTGGGGGAGACCTTAGCAAAGTATTAATTAGACATATGCTTTGCAACATTAAGCTACTTTAATTATAATTGCTTCAGATTAAATTATCTCTTTCCATTCTGACATCCCCTTTATTTTTTTAATAAATTTATTTATTTTAATTGGAGGTTAATTACTTTACAATATTGTATTGGTTTTGCCATACATCAACATGAATCCGCCACAGGTATACACGTGTTCCCCATCCTGAACCCCCCTTCCCCCTCCCTTCCTGTACCATCCCTCTGGGCCGTCCCAGTGCACCAGCCCCAAGCAATCAGTACCATGCATCGAACCTGGACTGGCGATTCGTTTCATATATGATATTATACATGTTTCAATGCCATTCTCCCAAATCATCCCACCCTCTCCCTCTCCCACAGAGTCCAAAAGACTGTTCTATACATCAGTGTCTCTTTTGCTGTCTCGCATACAGTGTTATTGTTACCATCTTTCTAAATTCCATATATATGTGTTAGTATACTGTATTGGTGTTTACTATTAGGATGTCATTTACAAGCTCAAGAGGTTAAGACCAGAACTCGATATATTTTTGCTGGGCATTATTCAGCCTACTAACATTATCATGATGGTTTGATAATCAAGTGTTTTGATAATCAGCATTCACTAGTTAAGATGTCAGTAATGCTTGAAATGGGAAATGAATGTAAGATATGTGAGGCTTGGACATGTCATCACTGTGAAGGGACCCTGTGCACCTATGAGGTGGAGGTACATCCTGTCTTTACCAGGTGACTGACTCCTTCAGGGGCTCAGACTTGTCTCTGTCCTCTGTCCTCCATTTAGTGGCCCTAGAAATACTTTGCCTGGAATGAAGCTTCAAGGTCTTCCCAAGAAGTTACTGTCTCTAATGCCCATGACATACATTCTTATGCGTGCGTGCTAGGTTGCTTCAGTCGTGTCTGACTCTTTGTGACCCCATGGACTGCAGCCCTTCAAGCTCCTCTCCATGGGATTCCCCAGGCAAGAATACTGGAGTGGGTTGCCGTTTCCTTCTTCAGGGAACATTCTTGTAACACCTGCTAAAAGAATAAGATCATGCACTGTTATTTTTAGTTATAATTGTAGGATTTCGTGATCAGCATCGAATATGAAAGTGTACATATATGTTTTCTGTTTGGATGTTTGTGACTATTTGTTTCTTACTTTCTTGTTCAGTGTTCATTGAATGAAGTTCAATTTACAAAACTTTTCAGCAGCCTAAAGGTATATTGTGTGTTTATAATTGGTTTAGAAATCATATTGACAGATGGCTAATATAATATTGCAGTTATGTTTGTCTATCTAGAAAAATATTAGGAATCATCTGTGTTTATACAAAGCTATTACAGTTTAAAGTCATATAAGCACCTCATAAGTGGCCTGTAAATGTCTGTGTACTGTCATTATTGATTATTTACTTTGTGTGGGTCATGGAGAAAATGTTTAAAACTCAGCCAATTTCCTTTGGCACAGAATTTTTATTAAATCATTCTCCATGAAAAGAAGGATGCTAAGGACAATTTTGATATTAGCCTAAAAGAGGATACAAATAAAATATGAAACTGTCTTTCGGGGCTTTACAGTTCAACATAACTTATTTGAAAGCAATAAATAAATACTTTGCAACATTTCTCAAAGTGTTTCTTGAAAGATTAATTTTATGGTTGGTAATAAGTAGAATGTGGAAACAGAGTTCTGTGACCAAGTATAAATGGAAAACACTAAATCGGACAACCTTTTTGGTAAGGGTTTCATCTCAGACTTGAGTATAAAAATATACATTGTGAGTCTCCAAGAAGATAATGGCAGAGCATGAAGTAGTTTCCCCAAATTATATCAAAGTGAACTTCTCAGTGAACTAGTGTGCCACAGAATACACTGGGAAATGCTGACATTTTTACCAGTCAGCTAATCAAGATTCCCCCATTGAAGCTGGAGATGGTTCATTTCCTGAACTTGATGTCCTCCGGTGCTTTGCTAGGGAGGAGGAAGTGAGGAACAGCCTCTGAGAACATCCTCTAAGATGCAGCCAGAGACTCCCATCTCCCAGATGATTAACTGGGGCTTTTATCCAAGTGTGTTCAGCTCATAAATGGAGAGTCCGTTCCACCCACATCAGTCTGCTTTGAAACTCTTAATTATCCTACCTTCTACTGCTTTTTGAAATGGTAAAAATAGTACCATTATTATTTACTGTCCTGAAAATTTTCTGGTAGGTTTCAGGGAGAGTTTAAAGTGAATTCTTCAAACTGGAGACTTAAGAATGGAGCTTTTACCATTTTAATAGCATTGGATTGCTTTACAGAAAACAGTTTTTCCTCTGATATTTAAAGAAGCTTTTCTCCCTTTTATTAACAATTAGATATAGATTTTTTAATCAGTCTCATTTTCTTTCCTTCCCTTTCTCTAAGTTATATTAGCATTGGCCCTTAATTTCAATCACTCTAAGTGACCAAACCAAATGTTACCGACAAAATGGCAGAGGGGAGGGGAAAGAGGATATATGAATGAAGAAAATCTGTTTATAGCAAGAACAGTAAGGAAAAATTGCTGCTGCTGCTACTGCTAAGTCTCTTCAGTCGTGTCCAACTCTGTGTGACCCCAGAGACAGCAGCCCACCAGGCTCCCCCATCCCTGGGATTCTCCAGGCAAGAACGCTGGAGTGGGTTGCCATTTCCTTCTCCAATGCATGACAGTGAAAAGTGAAAGTGAAGTCGCTCAGTCGTGTCTGACTCTAGCGACCCCATTGACTGCAGCCTACCAGGCTCCTCCATCCATGGGATTTTCCATGCCTTTAAGCTAGTGTTATACCCACAATCATAACTTTTAAGGAACTGAGAAGATCCAAATGTAATAATTAATATTAACAGTGTGGGTATCAATTTCATAGGCTATAAACTGAAGTGCTTAGGAAATATAACTCCAATTCTTTGTAACTGGACATAACTCTCTTCTTGGCTTCCATTACTGCTAGATGGTGGAAAACTTAACCTGGTCATTTCTGCATAAGTCAGTTTCAGTAACTTCATAGCAACATGGTAGTTCCCCATCCCTTCATTTACAACAAATGGACAGAACCTTGTCAAAATCAACTTTTAAGAAAGCTCCATGCTGGCCAAAATCTGGCACATCCCAGTTTGTGTTCAGCCTCCCAGGGAGCAGTTTGCCACCCTGGTCATCATTTTTGAGGGTTTGAAGTTGAGTCTCCCAGCTGCCCCCACCCCCAGTCACACACACAGACACACAGAAACCACAAATCCAACAGAGAGTGTCTGGCTCCAGATGACAAGCTCTTTTCTGCTACATTTTGCAACTCTCATCAGCTAGCTGTCTTCTATCCCTCCACCTCCCATTAAAATGAACCTGTCTGTGTCTCTTTCTTTCCCTAGATTCCAGTGTGTGTTGCCATAGACATAACTAATGGTGTTCTTTGTTTCAAATGAAATATTTCAGTCCACAAGAAACAAGTTTATTTTGAGCCCCTCCATGTGCTGAGTTCTAATGTGATATGGTTCTTGACTTTAAATAAAACAGTACATGTAAAACAGTTTTGGCAAATTGTAAAGCAGCTAAAATTACTTGTCTTCGCTGAGTTGTAGCCATATTTTTCAAGGACTAAATAGTCTATTACAGTATGTGTCAGGATTAAATTTTGTGCATCAGTTTCTTCCAGCCCTGCCTCTCACTCCACAGTCAAGGAAAGACAATCTCACCCTGTATCACCACTCTAATCTTTACTCTCTGCTCTCTACTCTTTGGGTTTCTCCCATTCCCTTGCATGAATATTGCCAGAGTCTCTGATTTGAGGAGCACCCTCCCATCCCTTTTTTGAAGAGGGGACGGGTGTAGGGTGGAAAGAAAGGTAATATTTTCATTCACTTCACTTCCCTGCCGTAAGTGAACTCTCATCACTACCAACCATCAATATTTTTACTGGTCCTTGGTCATTTATCTTGTCCATCTCCTCTAGAAACTTTTTAGAGCTTTGCCACTTTCTTTAAGTCCTTTGTTCAGGGTTCCCCCAGCTTACTGTCATGCTAAGTCGCTTCAGTAATGTCCAACTCTTTGCGACTCTATGGACTGTAACCCACCAGGCTCCTCTGTCCATGGGATTCTCCAGGCAAGAGTACTGAAGTGGGTTGCCATGCCCTTCTCCAGGGAATCTTCCCAACCCAGGAATTGAACCCAAGTCTCTTAAGTCTTCTGCATTGGCAGGTGGGTTCTTTACCACTAGCTCCACCGCAGATGATAACTGAGGCCACTAGGCATGGTCTGTTTCAACATCCTGCCCTTTTAACCTACAAGCGTGTGTACATCTTTAGTTCTTCCATGACCTTTACATCTACTCACTCCCAAATCCTGCCAATTTTACAAATCCCCCCACCTCTTCCTCCCCACTGCTATCCCCTTAGTTCAGACTATCATCATCTCTCCTAAATGACCATTCTGCCTTCTCTGTTTTCTTTTTCAAGTACATCCTTGCTACAGCAGCCCAATTAATGCATCCAAAAGAGATATAACATCATCATTCTTAAAATAAAAGTTCCTTTCTCACCCACCTCTCCAGACACATTTTTCACTTTTACTTTGGAATATGGAAATGATCCTAGTTATACACCCTGAGGTACACAAGGCAAACCCTATGACTTTTTCATGTGGTTCCATCTCCTCAAGACGTTGTCGCCTGACTTTTAACCTGATTAACTTTTAATCCTCCTCTACGTTAAAGCACAGAATCATTTCTGGGAAGAGTTTCTTGAATCCTCAAACTGTCTTGGGTACTCCCTGCTATTTCTACATTTCCCTATGCAGACCTGGACCTCTATTACTGCTTCACAATGTTGTAATATAATTACCAGTTTGCCTACCTGATTCCCTCACTTAGACTAAGAACTCCAAAGGATAGCAACTGCGTCTGTTTCGTCTTTCCCGTTACCCAGCACATTGCTGGAAAATAAGTAGATAAGTAGCTGGAAGTTGGGAATCTCACATTCTGTTGCAGGCTGATGAGGAAGCTCTTGGGGGGTCAGGGGAGGTTTCTTAATCCTTCAAATAACACTACACAACCTAATTTTTGATCCTTCCTACTAAGAACAGATAGTGAACAATTCAATTATATTTTAAGTTATCTCAAAGGCACAGTGTGGAAATGAACACATACTGATAAACTTCTGTTTGGTGATGAACATCTTTTTCTTCAATGAGCATCAAAAACAAACACCTCTCCCCCTTCTGAATAGTAATATTCTGCTCCTTTTAGAAATGCCCTTCTCTTAGTAGGGCAGCTTCATTACTAGAACAAGGTCATCCACAACCCAAGGACAGATTCAAAGCATAAATGCACAGGAGGGCAGCACAATTCATGCCTACAGGTTGCAGGGAGATGAGATTATACAGAACCAGAGTTTGTTAAAATACCCACACACAGTTTTAATATTTAGAAGATGTAAAATACAATCAGGAAAAATATCCATGTATTGTGCATTCCGAATAAGTATCCTGAAATATTCTGTACTATATAAACATTCTTGAGGAAGAAAAATAACCCTTTGAAGATGAATTGCCTTATCCTAGTATATGCCTTATTTTTCATGATCTTAATAGAAATGGATGTTAGTGACCTACACAAAACAGTCTGAAAGGGTGGTCCAGAGCTGTTCTTTTGGCCAGCATGGTATACTCACTTAATTTTTAACAGTTGTGAAATATAACATAAGCATCATAAAAATGCTTAATACATGGAAACATAGTTCAATGAATAATCATAAATTACAGACCTCTGCAACCATCTCCCAGGTCGAGAAACAGAACATCAGCATCTCCGTGTCTATTATAAGAGGAACTATACCCTCCCCAAATTCTTATGTTGAAGCCCTAAGCCCTAATACTTTATAATGTGAGTGTATTTGGAGATCGGGACTTTAAAGAGAGAATTCGGGTTAAAGGAGGTTATTAGGGTGGTGCCCTAACCCAGTATGACTGATATCCTTATGAGAGAGATTCTGGAGGTACAGAGAGAGCACACACACTCAGGCATAGAGGAAAGGCCACGTGAGGACACAGGGAAGACAGCCATCTGCAGCCAAGCAGAGATGCCTCAGAAGAAACCAAACTTGCCAACAACTTCAATCTTGGACTTCCAGCCTCCAGAATTGTGTGAAAATTAATTTCTGCTTTTTAAGCCACCCAATCTGTGGTATTTCTTTATGGTAGTCCAAGCAAGCTAACACAGCACCACCAGAAGGACCCTTGTGGCCCTTTCAAATGACAACAGCCTGCCTCCCCTGCTTCAGACATGGTCACTGATTTTTTTAAGCTTTTTTTTTATATTGGGGTATTTATATTGTAATATATAGATCTGAGCCATACATATACATGTGATATGTGTGTACATACACATATATGTATATGTACATGTGTGTACATACACACATACATATATGTGTACATGTACATGTATACATGTGATATGTCACTAATTTGATTTATCATCATTAGTAAACATGTCGTCAATTTTTATTGCACTTATGTTTGCCTCCAAAAAAATCACACCTGTGCTCGTATCCAAAAAGTATATATATAGCTTAGCTTTGCTAGTATTTCCATGTTTTTTATTAATTTGAATGTGAATGCCCTTAGGCAAAGCATCCACCCACTAACTCACAGCATCCAATATTTCCTCTTTATCTTCCCCTGAGTTGTTCTTGGACATGTGTGTCTCCCACTCCTTGGCCTCATGCCCAGCCACCTGGAATGTGCCTCTTTTAATGGCCAATTATCAACTCAAGAATGACAGAGCCAATGATTCTAACAATCACACTCCTTCTTTCCCACCTGTTACAAATGCTAAATGTCAACTTTGGGGTTTTGAATTACAGTTGAAATCATTTGAGAATTTCATGACATCTATTGAAATAAGCAATGTCACCCTGAGTGTCACAATCTGAGACAGAAAATCACTAGTTTAGCCAGGGCAATCTTTATTTAAAGACACAACAACACCCAAACCCTTTCTTTGCCCATAACACTCAAGGTTCCAAAGGAAAAAAGATGAACAGTCAAGTGAAACTACATCAGGAAGACTTTATTTACAAAGAAACTCACTACAGAAGCAGGAGAACCATGAGGAATAGTGCAGGAACCTAGGAACAGAGGGAGAGTGATGACAGAAGCCAGAAAGGGGAGATTGTCAGGAAGAGAAGTCCTTGAGAGTGACCTTTGTTAAGAGTCCCAGCCAGCCTGAGGAGACTGCTCAGGAAGGGAGCCAGAGAAGTAACAACCTGTGCTCTCTTTTCTCCCTCTGACCACCTTCCTGGCTCCCCATTGACTTCACCAACCCAGAAAAAGAGTCGGACACGACTGAGTGACTAACACTTTCACTTTTTCTGGAAGTTTGGGATGACCAGATAATAATAACCATGGGGGGAAAAAAAGCCAGGTTTCTTCAGTATTTAGATACAGTGTGCTTTTTAGATATCTAGCTACTGATTAGATTGTATGACATTTGAGTTTACTAATTTTAACACTCCAGACACTCAACTGTCAAATGCCAAAAATGATTAGGAGTAGGATAGACAACGACCATCTGGAAGGGCTCATATGCTTTTTAGGAAAGTGAGGGTGACCTGTACTCACATTTGGAACCAAAATTAGCTAATTTTCAAGCATATGTCTCTTCTTAAAAAATATACACATACATATCAAATGCCTTTGCTAACAGAATGGCATAATAGTATCTCATTACGTTTAATACAAAGGTCACCTTTATTTCTAGGTGATTTTTATTACAATGAAATATACATTAAATATGTAATTTAATTAAATGTGAAAAAATATAATTTATAATATACAGTACTTTAATCCTATTTGTAAATGTGGAACTGGATATGAAGAAGGTCCATCTTGAAATCCAGCCAAAAGATTTTAGCTATTGAAATACCAGAGTAATCACCCAATAATCTAGAGGCATAAAATACCAAAGCAAGTGATGAATTAATCTCCTATCTGTCCTCAGAGACAGTTGACATTTGTAATCCAATAGAAGAAAAAGCGGAGAAGGCGATGGCACCCCACTCCAGTACTCTTGCCTGGAAAATCCCATGGATGGAGGAGCCTGGTGGGCTGCAGTCCATGGGGTGGCGAAGTCAGACATGACTGAGCGACTTCCCTTTCACTTTTCACTTTCATGTATTGGAGAAGGAAATGGCAAGCCACTCCAGTGTTCTTGCTTGGAGAATCCCAGGGACGGGGGAGCCTGGTGGGCTGCCGTCTAGGGGTCACACAGAGTCGGACACGACTGAAGTGACTTAGTAGTAGTAGAAGAAAAAGAAAAAAATGACTCAACAAAGAATGAGATGTGATATACAGAGTTCAGTTTGTTAAACAATAAACCAAACCCTTGGAAGAGTTGGGGTTGGGTCCCAAATTTACCTTCTTCCTTAAGTTAGACTACTTGTAAATAGTTAATGGGATGTAAAATGATTCAGCCACTGTGGAAACAGTATGGCAGTTCCTCAAAAAGTTAAACATAGAATTATTACATGACCCTGCAATTCCATTCCCAGAAATATAATCAGAAGAACTGAAAACAGGGATTCCAAAAGATACATGTAAACCAGTGCTCACAGCAGAATCCTTCACAGTCGCCAACAGGTGGAAACAATCTAAGAGTCTATCAATGGACAGACGGATAAAAAAAGTATATACCCACAAGGAAATATTATTCAGCAAGAAAAGGACTGAAGCCATGATATGTGCTACAACATGCATAAACTTTGAAAACATAAGGCTAAGTGAATTAATCCAAATGTAAAAGGACAAACATTGTCCTTATATGAAATATCTAGTATAAACAAAGTCATGGAGACAGCAGGTAAATTAGAGGTTACCAAGGGTTAGAGGGAAAGAGATGGGGAGCTATTAACCAATGGATACAGAGTTTCTGTGTGGGATACCTACAGGGTTTTAGAAATACATAGTTGTGATGGTCATACAACATGATCAATGCACTAATACCACTAATTGTACATGTAAAGTGACTGAAAGTCTCACAGATATTTTTATTTTTCAGTAACTCAGTCATGTTCAACTCTTTGCGACCTCATGGACCGCAGCACACGAGGCTTCCCTGTCCATCACCAATTCCCGGAGTTTACCCAAACTCATGTCCATTGAGTTGGTAATGCCATCTAACTATCTCATCCTCTGTCATCCCCTTCTCCTCCTGCCCTCAACCCTTCCCAACATCAGGGTCTTTTCAAATGAGTTAGCTCTTCCCATCAGGTGGCCAAAGTATTGGAGTTTCAGCTTCAACCTCAGTCCCTCCAATTAACACTCAGGACTGATTTCCTTTGGGTTGGACTGGTTGGATCTCCTTGCAGTTCAAGGGACTCTCAAGAGTCTTCTCCAGCACCACAGTTCAAAAGCATCAATTCTTCAGCAGTCAGCTTTCCTTATAGTCCAACTCTCACATCCATACATGAGTACTAGAAAAATCATAAGCTTGACTAGACAGACCTTTGTTGATAAAGTAATGTCTCTGCTTTTGAATATGCTATCTAGGTTGGTCATAACTTTCCTTCCAAGGAGTAAGTGTCTTTTAATTTCATGGCTGTAATCACCATCTGCAGTGATTTTGGAGCCCAAAAAATAAAGTCTCTCACTGTTTCCACTGTTTCCCCATCTATTTGCCATGAAGTGATGAAACCGGATGCCATGATCTTAGTTTTCTGAATGTTGAGCTTTAAGCCAACTTTTTCACTCTCCTCTTTCACTTTCATCAAGAGGCTCTTTAGTTCTTCTTCACTTTCTGCCATAAGGGTGGTGTCATCTGCATATCTGAGGTTATTGCTATTTCTTCCAGGAATCTTGATTCCAGCTTGTGCTTCTTCCAGTCCAGCATTTCTCATGATGTATTCTGCATGTAAGTTAAATAAGCAGGGTGACAATATACAGCCTTGACGTACTCCTTTTCCTATTTGGAACCAGTCTGTTGTTCCATGTCCAGTTCTAACTGTTGCTTCCTGACCTGCATACAGGTTTCTCAAGAGGCAGGTCAGGTGATCTGGTAGTCCCATCTCTTTCAGGATTTTCCATAGTTTATTGTGATCCACACAGTCAAAGGCTTTGGCATAGTCAATAAAGCAGAAATAGATGTTTTTCTGGAACTCTCTTGCTTTTTCAATGATCCAGTGGATGTTGGCAATTTGATCTCTGGTTCCTCTGCCTTTTCTAAAACCAGCTTGAACATCTGGAAGTTCACGGTTCATGTATTGCTAAAGCCTGGCTTTTGAGCATTCCTTTACTAGCGTGTGAGATGAGTACAATTGTGTGGTAGTTTGAGCATTCTTTGGCATTGCCTTTCTTTGGGATTGGAATGAAAACTGACCTTTTCCAGACCTTTTCCACTGCTGAGTTTTCCAAATTTGCTGGCATACTGAATGTGGCACTTTCACAGCATCATCTTTTAGGATTTGAAATAGCTCAACCTGAATTCCATCATCTCTACTAGCTTTGTTCATCATGATGCTTCTTAAGGCCCACTTGTCTTTGAATCCCAGGATGTCTGGCTCTAAGTGAGTGATCACACCGTCATGACTATCTGGGTCATGAAGATCTTTTTTGTACAGTTCTTCTATGTATTCTTGCCACCTCTTCTTAATGTCTTCTGCTTCTGTTAGGTCCATACCATTTCTGTCCTTTATCAAGCCCATCTTTGCATGAAATGTTCCCTTGGTATCTCTAATTTTCTTGAAGAAATCTCTAGTCTTTCCTAATCTATTGTTTTCCTCTATTTCTTTGCACTGATCACTGAGAAAGGCTTTCTTATCTCTCCTTGCTATTCTTTGGAACTCTGCATTCAAATGGGTATATCTTTCCTTTTCTTCTTTATTTTTCACTTCTCTTCTTTTCAAAGCTATTTGTAAGGCCTCCTTAGACAGCCATTTTGTTGGATGATCGTAATCCCTGTCTCCTATACAATGTCATGGAGCTCTGTCCATAGGTCATCAGGCACTCTGTCTATTAGATCTAGTCCCTTAAATCTATTTCTCACTTCCACTGTATAATCATAAGGGATTTGACTTAGGTCATACCTGAATGGTCTAGTGGTTTTCCCCACTTCCTTCAATTTCAGTCTGAATTTGGCAATAAGGAGTTCATGATCTGAGCCACAGTCAGTTCCCAGTCTTGTTTTTGCTGACTGTATAGAGCTTCTCCATCTTTGGCTGCAAAGAATATAATCAATATGATTTTGGTGTTGACCATCTGGTGATGTCCATGTGTAGTGTCTTCTCTTGTGCTGTTGGAAGAGGGTGTTTGCTATGCCCAGTGTGTTCTTTTGGAAAAACTCTATTAGCCTTTGCCCTACTTCATTCTGTACTCCAAGAGCTTCCCTTATGCCTCAGTTATCAATCAGGGGATGTTAATATATCATTAGAACATTAAAGAGAGTTGATAAATAGATTATTCTTTAGTATTACTAAATTAAATTCTTCCAGCCTTTTCTTTGGAGAAGGCAGTGGCACCCCACTCCAGTACTCTTGCCTGGAAAATCCCATGGAAGGAGGAGCCTCATGGGCTGCAGTCTATGGGGTCACTAAGAGTCGGACACGACTGAGCGACTTCACTTTCACTTTTCACTTTCATGCATTGGAGAAGGAAATGGCAACCCACTCCAGTGTTCTTGCCTGGAGAATCCCAGGGACGGGGGAGCCTGGTGGGCTGCCATCTCTGGGGTCACACAGAGTCGGACACGACTGAAGCGACTTAGTAGCAGCAGCAGCAGCAGCAGCTTTTCTTGCTAAGACCCTAAAATAAGGGTGTTTTTTAAAGGGCTAAACAGAACAATAATTTCTGGATTACTGGTACCCAAGTGGGAAATGAAGACAGAGGCCAAGTTGCCTTGTCAGAGGTGATGAAGATTTCCACCCCTATCTGATTGGAGGAAGCATCACATCCTTCTTTCTCTGGCTGAGCCCTAAATTGGTTTCCCTCTCCCACTCTGCAGTATAATTATCAAGAATCATAGCTTTCATTTTGTTAATAAGCAGACTTTTGTCAAAGGTTTTAAAATAGTAACTACTGATGTTTCTAATTTAAAAAATAACACATTTTTATTATAATGATTTTAGAAAAAAATACAGACAAGTTCAAGGAAGGAAAAATAAATTACCCATAATTTTACCATCCAGATAGAATTATGATTAGTAGTGTGATGTTTCTGCTTAATGTGAGACTTACTTGATTAATTTTAGTCAAAAACCATAGTGCCCAACTTTTCTACATTATGAAACAAACAGTTTTGCATTGGAAAAGTATAATATACATAGAGCAATCTTCTCATATGAAAATTGTCCCCATTACCATTTTTATGTGTTCTAACCCAATCAGCCAAAGGCTGCTAACAGATAGAGCTGTAGTCTGAAAAGTCACATCTATTGACTTTTTTTTTTAACAGTAAGGGAGACCACATACCACAGGAACCATGGGGGTGACTCACCGAGGAAAGAAAGAAATGGGATTTAAGAGAAGCAATGCTTTGATAGGCTCAGAGAAAAGCAGAGCTGTGGATGAAAGAGTCAACATGAAGTCTGGTCTGCAAAGTAGACCCAGAGTCCTTTTTCCTTGAAAACCACAAAGTGAAGATAGATGTGAAATGATGTGTCCAGAAATCCCTTATCTGAAACAACACATGGGTTGGACGTCAAGGCTGCTTCTATGGGTCAAAGGACGGAAATCTTTCCAGCTAGGAGAATGGGGCACTTCACTGTCATTCTTACGATTTCAAAGAGCAAATTTTCTGACCGTCTAGACATTAGAAAGCAAGATTTTTCAGTAAGTCAGTAAGTGTCCCTTGAAGAAGGAGCTGTTAAGACATTTATAGCTGCAGCATAGCCTTGGGAGAAACGTTTTCTGTTAACTTAGCTGCTGTTTTGATCTTGATCTGTATCTGTCATTCCATTCCACCTGGATGAGTACCTTCTCAGTGAGAGCTCATTTTTGTTTTTTCAGGAGTTTTTCTCTGTTTTTTTTTAATGCCTGAGTTTTTGGTCTAAATTGTGGCAATTTTGTGTATCCACTTGTGGATCAATGATTTTATTCTTAATACTATTTTATTAGGCTTTTTATTTAGTTACCTAGTCTTTAATACACATGATTTTAATAGCTAAATGCTGGCCCTCTTATAAGTGGACCAAAGATCACTTACCGAATCCAAGTTGGTTATTGCCAATTTTTAATTCAATCATCAATCCCTAATTTCATTCCAAGTTACATTGTGACAGACATCTGCATGAATATAACTTGATGCAAGCAATTACTGGGTCTGTTTTTCTAATATTTATTATTTATCTTTTATTGGCTGCACCAGATCATCATTGCAGTGTGCAGGATATTTAGTTGCAGCGTGCAAACTCTTAGTGGCCTCATGTGGGATCTAGTTCCCTGACCAGGGATAGAACCCCAGGCCCTTTCACTGGGAGTGTGGAGTCTTAGTCACTAGATCACCAGGAAAGTCTCTACTGGGCCTAAATTTAATTTGCATTTTGTGTATTATTAGTTAAAGTTTTCCTATATTGATCACTAATTCCAGTTGACTCTTCTATTTTTTCAGAAACTTTTCCTCAATGAAGTATTAAGGAGCTTAGAGTGTTTCCCATCAAAACATATTAACTCTTTACATTGTGAAAATACTATGTATTCACATACTAATTTACTCTGTGTGGTAATAGATGTTAACTAGACTTATTGTGGTGATCATTTTATAATATTTGAATCATTATGCTATACATCTGAAATGAATATGTTTGTATCTCAACTTCTTAAAAGTTAAAATATTGATTCTTCGTCATGTTAGCAGCAATTATATTGTTTCTTGCATATAGTTTACAACAAGTCTTTGTGAGGCTGTTCTTTTGCTCTTCTGAAATTCTTAATTACCCCAGAACCTAAAGTTGGCAACCAGAAATCTAGATCATCGGGTTTCAGTATTCACCTACTGATGGAAACTGGTTTGTCATGATGGTTGCTGAGTTTGACATCTATAATCTGTTACAAATTAGAAATACAGCTTTTGATCATTGTTTCTTTAAAAAATAAATTCTAACAAATTCAAAGTTCTTCTATAATATTGTTTCTCATCTTCGAGTGTTCTTTCTTAAGAGCAATCAATGAGCAGAGTTCCAGTTAAGTCACATGGTGACAGGATATAGCCAGTAAAATCAAAGCCACGAAAACCAATGGACGTGGTAACTGTGAAATACTGTAGTGTTTTTCCATATGCAATTCATGTTTTGTATGTATCTCAGACAAAGAAGGGAAGAAAGACTGAGTTAAATCATAATATATCCTAAGGCTGGATCAATGAGTAACTCAGGAAAAGAAGGCTTAACACAGAAACACTTGCTACAATTTAAAATAGCCATTCTGATCCCTTTTTGTCTCCTATGTGCTTTATTTTGTATGTGTGTCTTAAGTCACTTCAGTCATGTCCAGCTCTTTATGACCCCATGGACTGTAGCCCACCAGGCTCCTCTGTCCATGGTATTCTCCAGGCAAGAATACTGGAGTGGGTTGCCATTTCCTCCTCCAGGGGATCTTCCTGACTCAGGGGTTGAACCTGCATTTCTTGTCTCCAGGCACTGGCACGCGGATTCTTTACCACTGCGCCACATGGGAAGCAGTGCTTTATTTTAGGTGTGGGATAATATCATTCCCACATTGCTCTTGGGGCCACAGTTAATTTGAATAGTTACCTCAGTGATTTCTTTAAAGCCTGTGTCATTGTAGTTGTCACAGTGATTTTAATTTGTCCTTTCCCCAAATTTCTCTGTTCCCTCCATTCTTATCACTGCTAACTGAATATACAAAGTTCAAGAACTTGAAATATCTCGAACATCTTATCTCCATTTTTTAATGCCCTTGATTCATTTAATCGCTTAATAATTGATGGGGTAAAAACGGCCTTGGTTGAAAATTCACTTTGGAAAACCACATGGCTTAATAAAGGTGAGGGCTGAGTTGTGGAAAGGGCTAAACATTTGTGCTAAACTTCAATATTTCTCTTATTTCATGCCAAACTTGAGACTACACTGTGCAAACAGTGCAGATAAACTGTGTTTGCAGAATGGCTGATAACCTTGCAAGTCTGGGATCACTGCAAGCATGATAAAGAAACAAATGTGAGGAGTGTTTGGCTGGGGTGGGCAGGGTGGGCAGTGAGGCTTCTCAGTCTATATCTAGGGACGTATGGGATGTCAAAGCCATTCTTCAGCCCTCCCTCCCAACTTCAACCTTTTTATACAGATGGAAGAAGCTTAATGCAACCATCTGGAGTGGTCTTGAAAAAGGAGGGAGCAAAGACATCATGAAGAAACAAAATAAGTAGTGTAAGTCTGTAAAAGATGCAGGAGGAGGTTTGTTCTAACTGCCTCCTTTGTTGACTTCGTGGGATACCACTTGGCCTGCCACCTCTGCCTGAGTCTTCTTGTAACTTCTGTACAAGTAAGAAGCCCTAGAAATTACATTTAAATTGCTTTTACAGATTAATTATGTAAGTGGTGGGTTCACTTGCATTGTTTTTCTTTAATTTCACGGATCTATTTGAAGTCATGGTAATGATGAGTACTAGGTATTAGTCAAGAATAATGATAATCTTCTATTTTAAGAAAATTAAAGACAGTCACATGCAGAATTAAGAACTGTTAGCATTTACTCATATTTGCTTTTCTATCTCATCAGAGGAAGAAAATATCACAATGTAGTTGAAATTTCCTTAACACCAACTTCCAGTCTCATTTCCTTTCTCTTCCCCAGAGGCAACTATTACATTTTCATTTCATCTCTATGTATATTAGCATCTCTCTATTTTGGAGAGATATTTACATACCTTTGTGTGACAGAGTCTTTCTAATTTACATAAACAGTAATAGATAGATATACCTGGGCAAAAACATTAGGTTTTTAAAAATTTATCCAAGTAAAATGAGCTATTTAATAGATATTATGTATTAAATCTTATCTCTTTTAACTGCTATGTGGTATTCAGTTGTACGAATCTTTAATTTATGTATTTCTCTTTGACATATTTTGAGTGTCAGATTCTTGTTATTATGAGAAATCCTCAAATAAATATCCTTGTATATGCTTCCTTTGCTTGCATGCAAAAGATATTTTACAGAGTACGCAGGAAGTGAGTTATTAGGTTGTAGATGAATACATTTTCAAATTTACTCAATATAAACAAATTTAGCTTCATAGGAATTATACAATTAAGTTCTACTAGTGATTGTAAATTCCTATTTCTCCTCATTTTGACTAATATTCAATACTGTCATACTTCATAATCTTTGTCAATCTGAGGCAAACTGTATTATTTGAATGTGCCCTTCCCTACTTGGGCTTCCCTGATAGCTCAGCTGGTAAAGAATCCACCTGCAATGCAGGAGACCCCAGTTGGATTCCTAGGTTGGGAAGATCTGCTGGAGAAAGGATAGGCTACCCACTGCAGTATTCTTGGGCTTCCCTGGTGGCTCAGCTAGTAAAGAATCTGCCTGCAATTCGGGAGACCTGGGCTCGATCCCTGGGTTGGGAAGATCCCCTGGAGAAGGGAAAGGCTACCCACTCCAGCATTCTGGCCTAGAGAATTCCATGGACAACAGCCCATGGGGTCACAATGAGTCAAACACGACTGAGCAACCTTCACTTTGCTTCCCTACTTATCAGTGCAGCTGGTTATCATCTCATGTTTATTCACCATTCAGGTTTGTTTTTGCTTTCCTTTCTGAAAACTGTCTATTTGCTTCCAAATCTACTTGGAAGGTTTACTGTCTGCACTTAGGAAACAGAGGCTCAGAGGAGCCAAGTGATCTGATCAAACTCATAGAACAAGAGGGAACCTTGAGCAGGATGTAACCTCAGCTTCCCCCTTCAAACCATTTCTCTTTTCCCAACACTTCTCCAGACCATGATCAATCCATTTTAATCCTTTTTGTCTCACTGTCCTCAACCTCCTCATCTGGGATGATTATCTAAGACACTCATGTAGAAAGTGACTTGTCTGTTTGAGGTTCTGGCAAATCCTGTCCAGAATGGTGACCAGGCGGTGCCCAGATCTAAAAGTTTTTCTACTTCCAGTCAAGCTTTCACAACAATCCTTTGAGTTATGCACTATTATCACCATCCTTTTACGTATGAGCAGTTACACACTTGTTTAATGTGACTAGACCAGGAAGGGAAACCAAGAAAAGCATTTAAAGATCTTCTAAGTTGGAGGAAGATTGATCAGATTTGTTTAGGAAAAGCAAAGGAGAAAAGGAAAGATATAAACATCTGAATGCAGAGTTCCAAAGAATAGCAAGAAGAGATAAGAAAGCCTTCTTCAGCGATCAATGCAAAGAAATAGAGGAAAACAACAGAATGGGAAAGACTAGGGATCTCTTCAAGAAAATCAGAGATACCAAAGGAACATTTCATGCAAAGATGGGCTCGATAAAGGACAGAAATGGTATGGACCTAACAGAAGCAGAAGATATTAAGAAGAGATGGCAAGAATACACAGAGGAACTGTACAAAAAAGATCTTCACAACGCAGATAATCATGATGGTGTGATCACTGACCTAGAGCCAGACATTCTGGAATGTGAAGTCAAGTGGGTGTTAGAAAGCATCACTACGAACAAAGCTAGTGGAGGTGATAGAATTCCAGTTGAGCTATTCCAAATCCTGAAAGATGATGCTGTGAAAGTGCTGCACTCAGTATGCCAGCAAATATGGAAAACTCAGCAGTGGCCACAGGACTGGAAAAGGTCAGTTTTCATTCCAATCCCAAAGAAAGGCAATGCCAAAGAATGCTCAAACTACCACACAATTGCACTCATCTCACATGCTAGTAAAGTAATGCTCCAAATTCTCCAAGCCAGGCTTCAGCAATATGTGAACCGTGAACTTCCTGATGTTCAAGCTGGTTTTAGAAAAGGCAGAGGAACCAGAGATCAAATTGCCAACATCTGCTGGATCATGGAAAAAGCAAGAGAGTTCCAGAAAAACATCTATTTCTGGTTTATTGACTATGCCAAAGCCTTTGACTGTGTGGATCACAATAAACTGGAAAATTCTTCAAGAGATGGGAATACCAGACCACCTGATCTGCCTCTTGAGAAACTTGTATGCAGGTCAGGAAGCAACAGTTAGAACTGGACATGGAACAACAGACTGGTTCCAAATAGGAAAAGGAGTTCATCAAGGCTGTATATTATCACCCTGTTTATTTAACTTATATGCAGAGTACATCATGAGAAATGCTGGACTGGAAGAAACACAAGCTGGAATCAAGATTGCCAGGAGAAATATCAATAACCTCAGATATGCAGATGACACCACCCTTATGGCAGAAAGTGAAGAGGAACTAAAGAGCCTCTTGATGAAAGTGAAAGTGGAGAGTGAAAAAGTTGGCTTAAAGCTCAACATTCAGAAAACGAAGATCATGGCATCCAGTCCCATCACTTCATGGGAAATAGATGGGGAAACAGTGGAAACAGTGTCAGACCTTATTTTTCTGGGCTCCAAAATCACTGCAGATGGTGACTGCAGCCATGAAATTAAAAAACGCTTACTGCTTGGAAGGAAAGTTATGACCAACCTAGATAGCATATTCAAAAGCAGAGACATTACTTTGCCAACAAAGGTTCGTCTAGTCAAGGCTGTCATTTTTCCTGTGGTCATGTATGGATGTGAGAGTTGGACTGTGAAGAAAGCTTGGCACCAAAGAATTGATGCTTTTGAACTGTGGTGTTGGAGAAAACTCTTGAGAGTCCCTTGGACTGCAAGGAGATCCAACCAGTCCATTCTGAAGGAGATCAGCCCTGGGATTTCTTTGGAAGGAATGATGCTAAAGCTGAAACTCCAGTACTTTGGCCACCTCATGCGAAGAGTTGCCTCATTGGAAAAGACTCTGATGCTGGGAGGGATTGGGGGCAAGAGGAGAAGGGGACGACAGAGGATGAGATGGCTGGATGGCATCACTGACTCGATGGATGTGAGTCTGAGTGAACTCCGGGAGTTTGTGATGGACAGGGAGGCCTGGCGTGCTGCGATTCATGGGGTCGCAAAGAGTCGGACACGACTGAGCGACTGATCTGATCTGATCTGGAGAAGATAAAAGTAAGTGTCAATGACAGTTTTTTTCCTCATTCAACATTCCCCCAGATTCAGGCTTTGTAGAGTTGCAGGGCAGTGTAACTGGAAAGATCTTTCATAGTATGTTTTAAAATGTTTTGTCTCTCTTCTGTAAAGAAGCTGAGGTCATTATCTAATCTACAGGAGATAAGTAATTACAAGAAAGCACTGGCAGTCACCCTAGTCAGGACTAGGAGGCTAGGATGTATGCGGGTGAACATGAACACATTTCAAAGCATGATGAAACTTCATCTTGTGAGCCTTTCAATTGAACTTTTTTTTTTTTAACAAAGACTCTCAGTTAATAAGGAGCATAGCCCCACTCCAAATCTAGATAAAGCAGAGATAATGGTTTAAAGAGTCTGTGAGTGAGTGAGTGAATGTGTGTGTGTGTGTGTGTGTGTGTGTGTACATGTGTTTGCAGATCTAATCTTCAGCACACAGTTGTATATCTTTTGATTTCCCAGCACTAAGAATCTACTTTCTCATTCTGATATATATCATCCAATCCTGATACCTTTTTAAAATTGGAGGCTTATCCCCCCGCCTCCCCTTCCCCCCAACCTTATAGCTCCAGAGAAAGGAACAGGTTATGTATGACCAGTGGAAAGTGGAATATATGATGTAGGAGGGTGTTAAGAAGGATGGAGAGAAGAAAGACCATCCCTTCTGATTCTGATGGCTTGTGAGAAGTAGAAAGGGAAAAAAGCAAGTCCCTGGTAAGACAGATTGCTGCACCTCCTCTCTGGCCAAAGTCCTGGAAGGAGGGGCAAGAGAGTGGACTTGAAGAGCGGGACCCTTGCCCCTTTTCATTTGGAAGTGTAGGAGAGGCCATCCTACCGGTGGTCCCCACATCCTGCTGACAAGCAGACGGCAGACCTGAGTTTGACTCTCCCAAGCCATCCTCAGTGTCTACATGGCATGGATGGGATCCCAGAATCTCCTAAATGTCCCAAAGTGTGTTCTGCAATGTAGTCAGCCTTTATCTAGATACTTGATGGACGAAATCACCATCTTTAGTATAAAGAGATCCTGGACCTAGAATGGGAAACACAACAAAAATTTCAAGGGCTGACCACAAGAACAAGAGCTGAAGAAGAAATGAGTCAATAGGCAGGGCTTACCACACTAGCAAGGGCTTCCCAGGTGGCACTAGTGGTAAAGAATGGTAAAGAAACTGCCTGCCAATGCAGGAGACATAAGAGACTCAGATTCATCTCCAGGTTGGGAAGATCCCTTGGAGGAGGGCATAGCAACCCACTCCAGTATTCTTGCCTGGAGAATTCCATGGACAGAGGAGCCTGGCGGGCTACAGTCCATAGGGTCACAAAGAGTCAAACACAGCTGAAGTGACTTAATACGCACACACCAGGCTAGCTAAACAACGCCAAAACAGGCCTTGAGCTATGCTGGCTTGCACATTTCAGCAATGGATGCCAGAAAGACACTGAGTTGAGTAAGCCTTCTAAATTCCCAGACACTGTTTTAAAAAGAGGAGTGAGGGGGAAGCAAATCTAAAATATAAAACACCAAGACATTTGTGGAATATGATAACTGTAGTCTCTTTAATAAAGTCATCAGATTACACTGAGTTTACTGAATATGTCTAAAACACAGTTTTCTCAGGAACCAAGGAAACTCTTAAAGAAGATTAGACCTGTTTTCAAGATGAAAAGTATCTATATTTTCTCTGCTTATCTAATTGTAATGTGAGCAATTTTCAATGCAATGACTTTAGCTTACATGGAAAGGGAAAGAATTGAACCATAACGACCTGGAAATAGCACTTGAAGCCATCAGGGAATCCAAGCATCTGTGTGTTTCTCCTCCACCCTCTCTCCCCCTCCCAGCTTCATGTTCATATAGCTACTTGTTTGGCCAATCAAGAAAACTATCCTTTAATCGCAATCCTAATCACAAACTCCATAGGTAGTGAGTCAGAGTCACAGAAACTAAATATGGCTGCTGAAGGGCATCCCTGTGCAGCTGAGAGCATGGTTATTACAGAATTGAGTTCAACATCATGGTTGTCTACTAGTCCTTACCTTTTCTTTCTAACTTAACATTAAAATTGGCTCGCATAATAAACTATTTCATGAAAATATTTTACACATATGTCTGCATAATTGTCCATTCCCCTCTTGTTGGTTATTTCATTTTTAACCCCAAGTATATTTAGTATTATATAAATACTACTATGTTGAAATGCTTACACAAATTTTTGTCCTCATATTTGATTATTTCCTTAAGACTGTTTCATACAAATGAAAATGCTGATTCCTAAGGATCTGGAATTTTTAACTATGTCTAATAGTGAAAATTCTTAAACTCATATTGTTTATAAAATACCATTTTAAAATAATGGTAGTAATTGTCAAATATCCAAAATATTCACTCTTATATATATGGCAAAATTATTATATTAATTAGGATTTGTAAATTAGTATAAATTGACATAGTTTTCCATTTCAAAATGTAATATTTTAGGGTTGTGGTTGTCTTTCGGTCACATAGAATTCATTTTGGCATTGCAAGTATCAAAAGCTGACACTTTTCAAAAACTCAGTAAGTTCTTTTCAATTCAAGACTTTGCTATAAATATCTGCAAGTACCCCGCCTCATTAGTCAAGGCCGTGAAGATGCTTAGCTTTGGAGAAAGCATCTCGCAGAGTAAAGCATCACCTTGTTTAAACATGAAGGAGTCTGCAGCATCTAAGAGAATAAAAGATACGCACATTTGAAAATGTAAACACTTCTAGATCTATCATAGGCAGATATAAGCCCCAAAAGGAGCATGAAGCATGTTCAGGAGGGAGAGGGCACTGGGCCACTAATAGAATATATGTTAATGCATCTCTTATCTAACATCTTCCCTCCCAATTAGACAGGCATCCTGCCTTGTTTATTTACTTGTCCTTCATCTAGAATGAGAATTCAATATGTGTTTGTTTTTTAAAGATTTTTTTTGATGTGGACCATTTTTAAAGTCTTTACTGAATTTGTTACAACATTGCTTCTGTTTTATGCTTTAGGTTTTGGGTTTTTTTCAGTCACGGGCACGTGGGATCTTAGCTCTCTGACTAGGAATTGAACCCCTACCTCCTGCATTGGAAAGCAAAGTCCCTCAACATGTGTTTGTTGACTTGCTTAGTAGACTGATGACCAGATGGACAAAGGGACGGTAGTGATTGCTTAGCACCTGAGTCATGGTCCTTAAGGAGCTGGGTGACAACTATACTTCTCATGGTCAGACTTAGAAAGGAAACCTGCAAGAGAAAGAGGAGGGGTGTCCGGTCTTCTGAACCATTCCTCTGACTTTTATTATCCTTGGAAGGACTCAACCATGGATAGGATGGATAGAGGCTGAATTTTTCCACACCTGTACATCCATTGTCTTGCACTGATTAACATTTTGTATCGGTTCATTTATGGTGAAGAGGCCGGGCTCTGGATCCAGCAAGGTCATTATTAACCCCTAAGGCTCTAGACTTCATCTATAAAACAGGAATAATAATAGAAAAGACCTCATAGTGATCTGAGGCTTGAAAGAGAGAAGGAAGAATGGTGTTCAGCCTAGAGTCAGGCCCACAGAAAGCATCAGTCAGCACCAGCCGTCATGACATCCAGAATCAATACGATTCTTCTTCTGTCACTTTTCACATTTTCAAATTTGTATTTTCAGCTTTTTTTTTTTTTTTCCAGGTCAAAACCCCATGCTGACTCAACTGAGGGAGGTTGATTTAAAATGGAAATGACATTTGATGAATGTGTTTATTATCTAAGATTCATGAAATGCTGAAAAACACTTTTAAAAACCTAAAATTTCTTTCCAACTGGATTCAAAAATTCTTCCGAAGTTGTATGAAAACCCCTAGAAAAATAAAGTCCTCTGGAAGCATTTTCAGCCTCCAGACCTTTATTAAGAACATGCATCTACTCTCTATAATCGTCATTTGCTTGGACATAAAATACAACCTGTGTGCATGTGCTAAGTTGCTCAATCATGTCCGATTCTTTGCAACCCCATGGACTGTAGGCTGCCAGACTCCTCTGTTCGTGGGATTCTCCAGGCACAAATACTGAAGTGGGTTGCCATTTCCTCCTCTAGGGGATCTTCCCTATCTGGAGAAAGAACCGATATCTCTTATGTGTCCTGTATTGCCAGGTGGGTTCTTTACCACTAGCACCACTTGGGAATATAATATAACCTACCCTGTTTTTAAAAGATAAAAGGGAAACCTCTATTGCCTTTATATTTTAACCAATAACCCATTGAACATTCCAGGTGATATATGTCTACATCAATTTCCTTCTAAATAAGTTGTAAATTTGGGCTTCTTAAGATAATAGCTGTGGCCATTCTCTTGTTAGTAGCACCTCAGGGAAAAATCTTGCCAAAGAAGTAAGGTTGGTCAAGTTTTGCTGATCTTTCCTCAGCTTTGACCCCATGGGCTGCTATCAAGTATGAACTAAGTTCGTTGAATTCCAACTATAACTTCAACTATTGATTTTAATGGAGAACTAGCTCCTTATCAGTACAAGTGTCAGGGCCTCTGGGAACATTCTACACATGGGTCTGATAACAATGTTTATTGAGAACATAAGGGGCACGCCTTGCTCCTAGGACCCAAATAACTTGAGATCACGCTTGTGGATGAGCTGGATGCATACAGAATAAAACAATAAGCATTCTTCCACGTGCAGGCAACGTGATTCATGTCACAAAACAGTAGTTCTCTTAACAGAGCCTGGCCCTGCTATGTATAGCCTAATTAGAAATAAGAGCTAAAGCCAAATATTTCCAAAGCAAAAGCTGCAATTTTTGGAAATTAACTTTTAACATTTTGAATCCATAACTCATTCAGTTAACTAAAAGTATATTTTATAAGTACAGAAAGTATCCAATAAGAAGGAAACAACAGAATGAGAATGACTAGAGATCTCTTCAAGAAAACTAGAGATACCAAGGGAACATTTCATGCAAAGGTGGGCACAATAAAGGACAGAAATGGTATGGACCAAAAAGAAGCAGAAGATATTAAGAAGAGGTGGCAAGAATACACAGAAGAACTATACAAAAAAGATCTTCATGACCCAGATAATTTCGATGGTGTGATCACTCACCTAGAGCAAGACATCTTGGAATGTGAAGTCAAGTGGGCCTTAGGAAGCATCACTACTAACTAAGCTAGTGGAGGTGATGGAATTCCAGTTGAGCTATTTCAAATCCTAAAAGATGATGCTGTGAAAGTGCTGCACTCAATATGCCAGCAAATTTGGAAAACTCAGCAGTGGCCACAGGACTGGAAAAAGTCAGTTTTCATTCCTATCCCAAAGAAGGGCAATGCCAAAGAATGCTCAAACTACCGCACAATTGCACTCATCTCACACTCTAGCAATTAATTCTCAAAATTCTCCAAAGCAAGCTTCAACAGTATGTGAACCATGAACTTCCAGATGTTCAAGCTGGATTTAGAAAAGGCAGAGGAATCAGAGATCAAATTACCCACATTTTCTGGATCATCAAAAAATCAAGAGAGTTCCAAAAAAACATCTACTTCTGCTTTACTGACTATGCCAAAGCCTTTGTGTGGATCACAACAAACTGTGGAAAATTCTTCAAGAGATGGGAATACCAGATCACCCGACCTGCCTCCTGAGAAATCTGTATGCAGGTCAGGAAGCAACACTTAGAACTGGACATGGAACAACAGACTGGTTCCAAATTGGGAAACAAGTACATCAAGGCTGTATATTGTCACCCTGTTTATTTAACTTCTATGCAGAGTACATCATGAGAAACGCTGGACTGGAAGAAGCACAAGCTGGAATCAAGATTGCTGGGAGAAATAGCAATAACCTCAGATATGCAGATGACACCACCCTTATGGCAGAAAGTGAAGAAGAACTAAAGAGCCTCTTGATGAAAGTGAAAGAGGAGAGTGAAAAAGTTGGCTTAAAGCTCAACATTCAGAAAACGAAGATCATGGCATCTGGTCCCATCACTTCATGGCAAATTGATGGGGAAACCATGGAAACAGTGAGAGACTTTATTTTTTGGGCTCCAAAATCACTGCAGATGGTGATTGCAGCCCTGAAATTAAAAGATGCTTGCTCCTTGGAAGAAAAGCTATGACCAACCTAGACAGCATATTAAAAAAGCAGAGACATTACTTTGCCAACAAAGGTCTGTCTAGCCAAAGCTATGGTTTTTCCAGTAGTCAGGTATGGATGTGAGAGTTGGACTGTGAAGAAGGCTGAGCGCTGAAGAATTGATGTTTTTGGACTGTGGTGTTGGAGAAGACTCTTGAGAGTCCCTTGAACTGCAAGGAGATCCAACCAGTCTATCCTAAAGGAAATCAGTCCTGAATAATCATTGGAAGGACTGATGCTGAAACTGAAACTCCAATACTTGGCCACCTGATGCAAAGAACTGACTCATTGGAAAAGACCCTGAAGCTGGGAAAGATTGAAGGTGGGAGGAGAAGGGGATGACAGAGGATGAAATGGTTGGACGGCATCACCGACTCTCCGGACATGATTTTGAGTAAGCTCTTGGAGTTGATGGTGGACAGGGAAGCCTGTTGTGCTGCAGTACGTGGGGTTGCAAAGAGTCGTACACGATTGAGTGACTGAACTAACTAACTAATGAAGTAAGTTGCAAACTATTATTTTTTAATGAAACCATTACCTAACTTAAGAACTCGGATATGGCTCCACTATGATGAAGTCCATCTGCAGGCTCCCCACCTTCTACCCCAGGCCTCTGGAAAATCCACTATCCTGATCTTCTGCCAGAATTCTCCCTCCAGGTAATGACAGCTTCATCCACTTCAATCCTAAAGCCAGAAATTCTGGAACATCTTTAACTCTCCCCTTTCCCTCAGCCCCTGTGTCCCTCACCCAAAACTCCAGAATTCTTGACTGTGTCCCACAGCATGGTGGAATTCAGCTTCATCTTCCTATTGCCAGAGCCCCTGCCTGAGGCTGACTACCAACTCTCACTGGATCCTACGAAAGCTGCCTGACTGCCCTTCAGTGCGTTCTCCTTCCTGCAACCAGAAGAATATTCTTAAATGCAAAGCTACTGTGTTACTTCCCCACTTAAAACTCTTTAGTTCTTTCCATCACATTTCAGTGAATCTTGGAAGGCCTGTCTTGATCTCAACCCCGTTTACCTCTGGTGCCTCTTCTTGAGCCATCCTCCACATCCACGTCTCACTAGATTCTCCAGCCATAGCTACACGACACTTCAGTTTTTTAAGCATGTCATGTACCCTATGGTGTGTGTGTTGTGCTCAGTCACTCAGTTGTGTGTGACTCTTTGCGACCCCATGGACTGTAGCCCACCAGTCTCCTTTGTCCCTGGAATTCTGCAGGCAGGAATACTGGAGTGGGTGGCCATTTCTTTCTCCAGAGGATCACCCTGACCCAGAGATTGAACCCATGTCTCCTGCATTGGCAAGCAGATTCTTTACCCATGTTCCACCTAGGCAGACACTCTAAATTGTCCCCAGCATCCATTGTCCTCTTTTTAGTAATAGAACCAACCCCACTCACCCCTAGATTTAATATGACACAGGACACCAAGCTAGTGACGACTTTTGTCAGTCTCCCATGCCATTAGATGTGATCCTGTGGCCAGATTTTTGTGACTGGATTGTGAGAAAGAGCAATATGTGCAACTTTAACTTACTGGCTCAGATGGTAAAGAATCTGCCTGCAAAGTGAGAGACCTAGTCCATGGGTCAGGAAGATCCCGTGGCAAAGGAGATAGCAACCCACTCCAGTATTCTTGCCTGCAGAATTCCATGGACAGAGGAGCCTGGTGGGCTACAGTCCGTGGAGTCACAAAGAGTCGGACACAACAGAGCTACTAACTATAACTTTACTTCCCTAGAAGTAAACTGATTGCCCTTTGTTTCTTCCTTAGGCCTGGAATGCAGAAGTGGAGCTAGAAAATAATGTTTAACCATGTGGGTGAGGATATGGGAAGGCTATAAAATGGAAGGAAACCTGTGACTCTGAATGTTCAGGTGCTACGGATATTTGAACAGGTTAAGCTGTGCATTACTCAGAATAGTTTGGGTGATGCTGTAACAAACAAATCTCAAAGCATGGTGGCTTAACATAACAGAGGTTTATTTTTCACTTATGCTCCATGTCCAACCCAAATCAGTAGAGTGGTTCTGCTCAGGGACCCAGCCTAACAGAAGGCTTCATCTAAATATGCTCTTTAATGAACACACAGGAGGCCAACCGTGCTCTGTCGCTTCAAGTTTCCAGCTGGGAATCAACCACATCACTCCACTCAACAGTGCAAGTCACACAGTCTCACCTCATTCAAAGAGGGTTGAGGATGGATAATCCTAGTGTGTTCCCAGAAGGAAGAGAAACCCAGAATATTTGTGACCAGTCCTAAAGACTATCTTAGCTTCTGGCTTAGTATACCTTAGCTTGTGCTCCCCCCAAAAAGGTAAACTCTCTTTCTCTTGCTCAAATGTTTATAGGATATTTTTTGTTTCAGAATGTATATTTTTAAAATTTCACAAGACTATGTCATCTCATTAATTCTTCCCACAATCTTAACCCTTGTTAATTTGGGAATCCTAAATTAACTATTTCCTTTGTGTAAATACTTCCAAATATTTATCTAAGTATCTGATCTCTTTCCAAAGCTCCAGGACTAGGTTTCCAACTGCCTCCTACCTGTCAAATTTGACAAGCTAAAACCAATTGACTATATTAATTTTATTCTCCTCTTAAATTTGATTCTTCTAACCACATTTATAGTCTTTTTATTTTTAGTTTTATTTCTTTTATCTTTGCATCCCCAGTCCCTAGAATAGTGCCTGGCTTGAAAAGGGCATTGTATACCTGGTGAATAAATGTATATTATCATGATCTGTCAATGGCCCCCCAAACCTGCAATCACCCCTGACTCCAATCCCCTCCTTACATGTCTGCAGCATGGCCCTACTACCTGTCACTTCTGTGTATTTAAATGCCCATCACCTATCAACTAGATTATTACAATAGTTATCATCATCTCCAATTTTTCCATTCTCCTGTCCATTTTATGCAACCTTCTCATATTAATTTCCTTGAAGCATGTGTCTAATCTATCATTTATTCTATAATCCTATAAGGAGCATGCATCTTATACAAGTATCTGAAGATAAAAACAAGTGAAGCAGTCTCCATGCTTGAGTAGCTCATGTTCCAGAGGGAGGGAGAGATGTGTCTAGAGACCCAGAGCAGGGACAGCAGGGCCAAGACAGAGGAGCACAGAAGCAAGCGACAGATGTGACAGACGCTGAACCAGTCAAGAAGTCACAGGAGAGAGGACATTTACGTCACGTCCTAACAGACAACTAGACATTTTCAAGCTTGCCATTAGACAGAAATAGGAACTATTCATCATTTGAGTCAGAAGAGAAAAAGGAAAGAATGTATGCTAACCGAGGTTCGTTTAGAAGTGGGGATTAAGGAAGAAAATTGACAGTGATTATATCTGTGGACCTCTGTTTTCTCTCTGACACATAAGAGGGATGAAGACCAAGTCACTGGGCTGTGTCATCTTCCAGTGAGATGTGCTGCCAGCTGGTGAGGACGACTTCCTGTTCCCCACACCTGCTGGAACTCTCTAGCTATTTCCATGACATTCGATTTCTGCTGATAGTATTAAATTCACCCACATTAGGAAACTGCCATTCCCTGCTCTTCCTTGCACATTCCCACCATTCAGGCTGCAGTCTGGCTTTCCCCGGAATGCTTAGATAGACATTGCTTTCCAGGGGAGGGAGCCTTTAGTCAAGTAAATTGCTGCATGGGTTTCGTAAATTCACAGCAGACCCAATTGCTTGGAAGCCATAGCACTCTTTTTATTTACATAAGCCAGGCTTTTTTTGAGAGAGAAAATAGGAGAGTTTTCTTCTGGCAGGGTGGGAGTATGTGGGGAATATTATTTTTGGAATTCTAAGGGCTGATCTTTGAATATAGTGCCAAAGCCTGGAAAATCAAAAGCATAGATTTTATAAATAAGTCACAAAGAACAGAAAGATCACAAAATAACAGTTTTTGCCACATGACATCATTTCTGCAATATACACACACACCATCTGACCAGCAGGCAGAAAGAAGTGGAGTTTTATAATTTAAGTGCCTCTTGTATGCAAGGTTCTTGGGTGATAAAAGAAAATTAGGGAGAGGGGCGATTCAAGGGGGAGGGGACATATGTATGCTTATGGTTGATTCATGTTGTATGGCAGAAACCAACACAATATTGTAAAGTAACTGTGCTCCAATTAAAAATAACTTTTAAAAAAAAGAATCATATAATCCAAAGAGAGTGATGGACAAACCCTCTTCACAGAGACATGTAAGGAGTGTCTTTTGTCTTCATATTGACCTAGACTTTGCTGTGATTCCTGGCTCTGTGCTTGTGCTTCCAGAAAGCATACAGTTTTTGATAAAATTTTCCAGAAATGTTCACAGACTTTCCCCTGATGAATTTTCAGGAGAACTAAAAGTGTGACCAAAATACACAGATCATCCAAATAAACTATCAAACACCAGCAGAAACAGGGGGATGGATTGAGCATAACATCCCCTGTCTTTTGATAAATACTTAGAAACAGCAAACTGGAGGCTTTTAAAAGAGAAAACCTAAGCCCTAACAGTTCTCCAAGGCATATGCTTGAAAGCCTTTGTAGCTAAGTAATAATTATTAGGCAAATTAATTAAATTACCTTTACAATCAGAAGTACACTACTCTGCTTATTCTAAGAATTATACAGGATTACCTTGAAATCTCCTTGAAATTGGTCTAGAATTGCTTTCTGGTAAAGAAATTCTGAAAGACAGAGGTTTTCCTTTTCTTTGTGTTTTTTGGTTTGGTTGGTTGGTTGGTTTCTTATTTTGTGGGCAGATCAGTGAGAAAAAAATGAATGCCATGAAATTAGCTTCTCTTTTGAAAGGACTAATACCACCCACCCTCCACCTTTTTGGAATATAAATTTTACTATTGCTCAAGAAAATATAGACCTGCCAAGGGACCTTTTTAAAAAAAATCCTTTTGATTGAAAGAAAGAAAAATAACCTAGACAGATGGGAAAAAATCACAAAGCGTTTAACCTTAATTAATAATTACTGGAACTGAGAGAAAAGCTTAGAGTGCTGTTCAAGTTCCCTCAAGGAAATGTCAAGCTCTCATCACCAGAGAAGATGTTTACTCAACATCCAGGACTCCAAGAGAAGGAGGGATATGAGGAATTTCACAAGCTATTTCAGTTACGTGGAATTTTCTTAGGCTAGTCAATTCTGAGCATGCGTGTTGTGGGTGCAGCTGGGGTCCCGCCCAGATCCCCATCAGCTGACCGCAGCACCCACGTCCCAGCTGCTGGAAGCGTTGGCCTCGGAGGTAGTGATGGTTGCCCTCCTCCCAAGCACAGCTGTCTCAACTGAGTGACAGTGTCCTGTCAGGAAGGTTGTGCCCCACCCCGGGAAGGGATGCAACTGCTGGCAACCAAAGACTGTCTGACACGGAGACACAAAGGCTGGGCTCTGCCTCCCTGTGAGGAAAACTCTGTGGGACAATTGTGGCCCAGAGCATCCTGTGGGGCCCAGGTGATACTAGTCTGCAGGAGAACTTTTCCTCAAGTAGCCTTCCTCTCCTGTCAGTTCTTGCTTTCCCAATTTTTCTTTCTCCTGAGAGTATTCCCTCAACAAATCTCTTCCACAAGAATCCTTGTTTCAGGCACTGCTTCTGAGGAAGCCAACCTGAGACAGTGCAACTAAATAAAATCTGAAACCCTCTTACACCATTTCTACAATCCCCTTTCCGCTTCCTTTTCTCTATGCTAACAAATATTCCAGTTTTTAATACTTTCTTTCTTTCTTTCTATATTTTTAATCAAGCTCTTCCCTCAGAAAATGATCTGACAGAGTCAGCTTCTTACACTTTTTAAAAAATCTATTTATTTGACTGCACCATATGGGATCTAGTTCCCTGACTAGGGATCAAACCCAGGTCCGCTGCACTGGAAGTATGGAGTCTTAGCCACTGAACCACCAGGGAAGTCCCAGCTCCAAACACTTTTATGATAGCAGGTTTCAGGGTTTCTCTGTCTCTCCTGAGGTATTGCATTATATTGCATTTTAACAAGATGCAAAGAACATGACTGGAATTAAGGGATTCATTGTTAGTAGCTAAAGACTTTTGAGGCAGTGGAGTTAACTTTTCAGCCCCTAAAGCAATACATCACAGGTCTGTACACACTCTACCTAAACACAAGTTTCACCTTAATTAGAAAGGTTTGGTGTCATTTGTTTTTGTAAATTGATAACCCCTGACATCACTGCAAATACACCGAAGAACGCTTCCACTTCCCCTACTCTTTGGAAGGCATGGAGGGCATTCTGAAGGCAGGAGCCAAGGATCTCTCTCTTTCCCCCACTCCCGTGTTTCCTGGACTCATCCTATCCCAGGAATCACAGATATTAAACTAATCAGTTCAGCACTGTCCCTTGGAGTCTTATCTGCACTGAGGGAGGGGGGAGGAAGTCACAATATCGTTAATATACTAAATCCAAAAGTACAGAAGTAAAAAATCCTATTTAACTTACTAAATCCGAATTCTTAAACTTACCTCTAGAATCGGATTTTTATGACTCATAGTTTAGGAAACACCAATATGATCCAAAGTCCTCATTTTACACATAAGAACTTGAGTCTCCTCCCTCCCTCTACCCCAAATGTCCCTTCTCTGTTTTGCCAGCTCCCTGGGTGTGGACCAGCCCCAGCTCTGCAGGGATGTGCTGCATCCTAGAGCCCTAGCTGTGTCCCTGCTGACCACGTGCTCCGTGCCCTCGCCAGTTGCTGCGCCACTCTCGCTGGTAGACAATGCGGACTGCATATCCCACCTTCGAAGATGACTTTCCCTGGTTCCCAAGTCGGTGTTTGCAATGTGAGAATCAGGCTTCCTGCTGCATGTGTATGAACAGACAACATTGTCCCATATCCAAGTTGGCTAAACAAGTAACCTGTTTGCTTTTATTGGAGATGTTGCTGTGGAGCTGAAATGCACCCTCACAGACCTTTTTTTGTGGAATTACACCTGTTTGAATTCACAACAATTCTGTTCCAGTGACTTTGAGGATTCAAGGTATCTGTTTCCGTCAACATTTTTTTTCAATGATTCATATTTTTTAAACATTTAGTGATTCTAGATACTTCTCCCTCCTTGTTTAGACTATCAACAATCACTGTTTAATAACAGCTTGCCTTTTTGATCAAAGAAGTCAAACTGAAAGGCGCTTATTCTATGAAAAGGCAAAGAATTTACATTCATAATCCTTTGGCTTGTCTTTCAGCTCTAATCATGAGAAAAGGACACAGGGTTCTTCAGAGACATGCCATACTGTCTGCATATTTATAAATACATGAGAGCCACGGGGGTGGGGGGGACATCTTTAGAAATAAACTCTCAGACTTCGAGTTCAGCTAAGGAAACTGTAGCAAAATGCTCCTATGGCTGAAAAGAAAATCAGTTATTTTATACCCTGTTCAGTATTCAGCCTTTTATCTGGAGCAATGGCAACCCACTCCAGTGCTCTTGCCTAGAGGGTCCCATGGATGGAGGAGCCTGGTAGGCTGCAGTCCATGGGGTCGCTAGGAGTCGGGCACAACTGAGCAACTTCACTTTCACTTTTCATTCTTGTGCATTGGAGAGGGAAATGGCAACCCACTCCAGTGTTCTTGCCTGGAGAATCCCAGGGACTTAGGACCCTGGTGGGCTGCCGTCTGTGGGGTCGCACAGAGTTGGACACAACTGAAGCAACTTAGCAGCAGCAGCGGCAAGCAGTATTCTTGCCTGGAGAATCCCATGGACAGAGGAGCCTGGTGGGCTACAGTCCATGGTGTTGCACAGAATCGGAAATGACTGAAGCAACTTAGCATGCACACATGCGTGTTTATAAAGAAACTATTAGGACAACTTGCTTTTTCTCCACTCAAATTGTCCCATGGGCAAACAGCAGTGAGGCCTCCCAAGGCCAGTCTGTTGCAGCCCACGGCCACCTTCACTAAGCACAGCCTCCCTCCAAATTTCACGGAGGGCAGCCTCAATGCTGATCACTATTAGAGCCTGCTAATCTGATTGGGGCTTCACACCCCTCTTCCCTTCCAACAACATGAACAAGAATGATTTCCTAACCAGCCATGCTCCTAATTCGTTCTCTCTGCAAATAGGGTGAGGAGAGGAGCAAAGTGAAAGGCATTTACTCACAATTATATGCAGAGATATAATATTTGAAAGTTCAGTTTAGTTCAGTCACTCAGTCGTGTCCGACTCTTTGTGACCCCATGAATCGAAGCACGCCAGGCCACCCTGTCCATCACCAACTCCCGGAGTTCACTCAGACTCACGTCCATCGAGTCAGTGATGTCATCCAGCCATCTCATCCTCTGTTGTCCCCTTCTCCTCCTGCCCCCAGTCCCTCCAAGGTTCAGAATCTTTTCCAATGAGTCAACTCTTCGCATGAGGTGGCCAAAGTACTGGAGTTTAAGCTTTAGCATCATTCCGTCCAAAGAAATCCCAGGGCTGATGTCCTTCAGAATGGACTGGTTGGATCTCCTTGCAGTCCAAGGGACTCTCAAGAGTCGTCTCCAACACCACAGTTCAAAAGCATCAATTCTTCGGCGCTCAGCCTTCTTCACAGTCCAACTCTCACATCCATACATGACCACAGGAAAACCATAGCCTTGACTTGATGAACCTTTGTTGGCAAAGTCATTTCTCTGCTTTTGAATATGCTATCTAGGTTGGTCATAACTTTCCTTCCAAGGAGTAAGCGTCTTTTAATTTCATGGCTGCAGTCACCATCTGCAGTGATTTTGGAGCCCCCAAAAATAAAGTCTGACACTGTTTCCACTGTTTCCCCATCTATTTCCCATTAAATAATGGGACCAGATGCCATGATCTTCGTTTTCTGAATGTTGAGCTTTAGGCCAATTTTTTCACTCTCCACTTTCAGTTTCATTAAGAGGCTTTTTAGTTCCTCTTTACTTTCTGCCATAAGGGTGGTGTCATCTGCATATCTGAGGTTATTGATATTTCTCCCAGCAATCTTGATTCCAGCTTGTGCTTCTTCCAGTCCAGCATTTCTCATGATGTACTCTGCATAGAAGTTAAATAAGCAGGGTGACAATATACAGCCTTGACGTACTCCTTTTCCTATTTGGAACCAGTCTGTTGTTCCATGTCCAGTTCTAACTGTTGCTTCCTGACCTGCATACAGATTTCTCAAGAGGCAGGTCAGGTGGTCTGGGATTCCCATCTCTTGAAGAATTTTCTACAGTTTATTGTAATCCACACAGTCAAAGGCTTTGGTATAGTCAATAAAGCAGAAATAGATGTTTTTCTGGAACTCTCTTGCTTTTTTGATGATCCAGCAGATGTTGGCAATTTGATCTCTGGTTCCTCTGCCTTTTCTAAAATCAGCTTGAACATCAGGAAGTTCACAGTTCACATGTTGCTGAAGCCTGGCTTGGAGAATTTTGAAAGTTAAAGGGGACCTTAAACATGGTCTTGAAAAGTACTTTGCTTTTCACCCAGGAAAATTCTGCTGTTTCAGGAAGGCATGTCATCATTGTTTCTCTCCATGCACTTCTGGAGCAGGTGTGTTTTGTAGTCATTAGCAATGTAGCCAGCCTCTCCCTTCATACAACTTCAGTAAGGATTTGAGCCTACACACATGCACACACACACATTTATCTAGGGAGTGGGAATGAAAGGCAGTATGAAATAAAAGGGAAAATAAATGATGTTAATGAATGGAGTTCAGAGTCAGCTGAGCAACTCTTTGGGTCCCATGGAAGATTCCAGAAGCACTATGTTTAGAGGTTTGATAGGCCACTGGCTAAGGCTGAGGCTCAACAGGCTTCAGCTGGTGCAATCTGTCTCCCCAGTGTGCTTCAAGTCCCCTTCCTGCTCCAACACACACCTCACTCCTTTTATTTACAAATTTAATTTAAAGTAATGCATGTGGGTCTTTGAGAAAATTGTTAAACAGCTGGAAGAACAGATGTTGTAAACTGAAAAGAAAGTGTTCATTTTGCTAAAGTGTGTTTGTGTGTGCGTGTGTGTGTGGCCAGAGCTAATTCTGAGCAGATTTTGCTTTTGACTTCTCCAGGAAAATATTTATTTTCTTTGGAGTGTGGAATTACTGTTCATTCCTGGCGAGAGCTGATTATTTGCTTATATTAGTTTGCCAGGGCTACCATAACATAGTACTCTGGACTGGGTGGTTTAAACAACAGAAATTTATTTTCTCCCAGCCTGGAGGCTAGAAATTCAAGATCAAGGTATCCACAGGATTGGTTTCTTCTGAGAAAGAAAATGAACTGTCATTGACAGTTACCAAATCTGAATTCTTGTGCCGTTAGCGTTCAGGTTAAGCTCAATGGAAAATTTCTTCAATTTAAGATTCTCCAAGAAGACAGGAAATCTAAACTATATGATAATCCATAGGGTCATCTTTTTAAGTGCTTTTTCACATTGCAAATGTGTCTTTTCAGGAACAGTTGCCTTATGTCTATAAAAGGTATTAAGCAGTAATGCATCTCACACATTATGATTGGTTTTCTCTTGGCCTCACCTTCAGTCTACAACTTAGCAGAGTGTATCTACAGTTTCCAATGGAAGATGTTAGGGGCATAGTTCTACTGGAGTTGACCATGAAGTTAATAAGCTTTTCCTCACTACCCAACACACCAAAGCTTTATGGAAGAGAACACCATTTGTGACTTGACTCTTAAGCTCAATTATGCTTTATTCTGTTTTCTTCCTCAGGACAAGACCCTTTGGAAAAAAACAGCTGGGTTTGAAGCAAGTTGAGAAAACTATAATGTGTATTATTGATTATTTTCCCATCTCTGCAAAGGCAAAGATACTAAAAATAGTGAAGCCACTATCACAGCCTCCTCCAAGGCCCTGTGCTGAATTTCGCATTTGTACTTTCCTATTCTAAAAGAGAACTTCCCCACTGCCTAATATGCAGGCATTCTAAAACCTGGATTCATTCTTGAACCTGTGAAAATCAGGCCACACCAGCCTGGGAATAAAGTCAGAGACAAAAGAATATTTTTCTAATTCTACAACATCTTGTTATGTTTAAAATAAATTAACAGAATTTGGTTTGGTTTGGTTCCTTTCTTTTTTTTTTTTTTTAGTATATTACAAATGTGTAAAAATCTTCCCTCAAATGCTGCTAAAGTGGGCAGCAAGAACCATGAGACATCTATCTTTGTTTTTCTTTCTAAAAATGAGTGAAGAAAAACTGTTGCAAAAAATTTGTGCAACAAAGCTGAATCGTAATGATTCAGCTGCAGCTTAAAAACTTTCAATAATTACAGTGTAATCTTGGACATGGAAGCCTGTTTGCACCCTTGTATTAGTGTCATACGGCTGTCAGAACAAATCACCACTAACTTGGTGGCTTAAGGCAACAGAAATTTATGCTGTCACAGTTCTGGAGACCAGAAGTCCAAAATTGAGACATCGGCAAGACTCCCTACAATGACTCTTGGGGAGAATTTTTCCTTGTCTCCTCTAGCTTCTGGTACCTTCTGGCCTTCCTTGGCTTGTGGCAGCATAATTCTGCCTTAGTCTTCATGTGGCATTCTTCTGTGTCTCTCTGTGTGCAGATCTCTTTCACCTTTCTCTTAAAAGACAGGTCTTTGGATTTAGGCTCACTCTAAATCCAGTGTGATTTCATCTGGAGACCTTCAGGAATTCTGTCTGCAAAGATATCGTTTCCAATAAGGTCACATTCTGAGACTCTGGGTGGACATGGGTTTTGGGGAACAATAGTCAACTCCTGACAACTTGTGGGATAATATTATTAGCTATCTGTATTTAATTGACTGTGGTTACAGCCTTTGACCGTATGGATCACACCAAACTGTGGAAATTCTTAAAAAGATAAAATATCAGACCCCCTTACCTGCCTCCTGAGAAACCCATATGCAGGTCAAGAAGCAACAGTTAGAGACACATAGGGAACAACAGACTGGTTCCAAATAGGAAAAGAAGTACATCAAGGCTGTATATTGTCACCCTGCTTATTAAACTTACATGCAGAGCACATCATCCAAAATGCTGGGCTGGATGAAGCACAAACAGGAATCAAGATTGCTGAGAAAAATATTGATACCTCAGATATGCAGATCAGTTCAGTTCAGTTGCTCAGTCATGTCTGACTCTTTGTGACCCCATGGATTGCAGTATGCCAGGCCTCCCTGTCCATCACCAACTGCCAGAGTTTATTCAATCTCATGTCCATTGAGTTGGTGATGCCATTCAATCATCTCATCCTCTGTCATTCCCTTCTCCTCGCATCTTCAATCCCTCCCAGCATCAGAGTCTTTTCCAATGAGTCACTTCTTTGCATTAGGTGGCCAAAGTATTGGAGTTTCAGCTTCAACATCAGTCCTTCCAATGAGTATTCAGGGATGATTTCCTTTAGAATGGACTGGTTGGATCTCCTTGCAGTCCAAGGGACTCTCAAGAGTCTTCTCAAACATCACAGTTCAAAAGCATCATTTCTTCGGTGCTCAGCTTTCTTGATAGTCCAACTCTCACATCCATACATGAGTACTGGAAAAACCATAACCTTGACTAGACAGAGCTTTGTTGGCAAAGTAATGTCTCTGCTTTTTAATATGCTGTCTAGGTTGGTCATAACTTTCCTTCCAAGGAATAACTGTCTTTTAATTTCATGGCTGCAGTCACCATTTGCAGTCATTTTGGAGCCCCCAAAATAAAGTCTGCTACTGTTTCTACTGTTTCCCCATCTGTTTGTCATGAAGTGATGGGACCAGATGCCATGATCTTAGTTTTCTGAATGTTGAGCTTTAAGCCAACTTTTTCACTCTCCTCTTTCACTTTCATCAAGAGGCTCTTTAGTTCTTCACATTCTGCCGCAAGGGTGGTGTCATCTGCATATCTGAGGTTATTGATATTTCTCCCACAAATCTTGATTCCAGCTTGTGCTTCATCCAGCCTAGCATTTCTCATGATGTATTCTGCATGTAAGTTAAATAAGCAGGGTGACAATATACAGCCTTGATGTACTTCTTTTCCTATTTGGAACCAGTCTGTTGTTCCATGTCCAGTTCTAACTGTTGCTTCCTGACCTGCATACAGGTTTCTCAAGAGGCAGGTCAGGTGGTCTGCTGTTCCCATCTCTTTAAGAATTTTCCAGTTTGTTGTGATCCACACAGTCAAAGGCTTTGGCATAGTCAATAAAGCAGAAATAGATGTTTTTCTGGAACTCTGTTGCTTTTTCCATGATCCAGTGGATGTTGGCAATTTGATCTCTGGTTCCTCTGCCTTTTCTAAAGCCAGCTTGAACATCTGGAATTTCACGGTTCACGTATTGCTAAAGCCTGGCTTTTGAGCATTCCTTTACTAGCGTGTGAGATGAGTGCAATTGTGTGGTAGTTTGAGCATTCTTTGGTATTGCCTTTCTTTGGGATTGGAATGAAAACTGACCTTTTCCAGACCTTTTCCACTGTTCAGTTTTCCAAATTTGCTGGCATATTGAATGTGGCACTTTCACAGAGTCATCTTTTAGGATTTGAAATAGCTCAACCTGAATTCCATCATCTCTACTAGCTTTGCTCATGGTGATGCTTCTTAAGTCCCACTTGCCTTTGCATTCCAGGATGTCTGGCTCTAAGTGAATGATCACGCCATCATGATTATCTGGGTCATGAAGATCTTTTTGTACAGTTCTTCTGTGTATTCTTGCCACTTCTTCTTAATATCTTCTGCTTGTGTTAGGTCCATGCCATTTCTGTCCTTTATTGAGCCCATCTTTGCATGAAATGTTCCCTTGGTATCTCTAATTTTCTTGAAGAGATCTCTAGTCTTTCCCATTCTGTTGTTTTCCTCTATTTCTTTGCACTGATCATTGAGAAAGGCTTTCTTATCTCTCCTTGCTATTCTTTATAATTTTGCATTCAAATGGGTATATCTTTCCTTTTCTCCTTTGCTTTTCTCTTCTCTTCTTTTCACAGTTATTTGTAAGCCCTCCTCAGACAGCCATTTTCCTTTTTTGCATTTCTTTTTCTTGGGGATGATCTTGATCACTGTCTCCTGTACAATGTTACAACTCTCCGTCCATAGTTTTTCAGGCACTCTGTCTATCAGATCCATTCCCTTAATCTATTTCTCACTTCCACTGTATAATCATAAGAGATTTGATTTAGGTCATACCTAAATGGTCTAGTGGTTTTCCCCACTTTCTTCAATTCAGTCTGAATTTGGCCATAAGGAGTTCATGATCTGAGCCACAGTCAGCTCCCAGTCTTGTTTTTGCAGACTGTATAGAGCTTCTCCATTTTTAGCTGCAAAGAATATAATCAATCTGATTTCAGTATTGACCATCTGGTGATGTCCATGTGTAGAGTCTTCTCTTGTGTTGTTGGAAGAGGGTGTTTACTATGTCCAGTGCATTCTCTTGGCAGAACTCTATTAGCCTTTGCCCTGCTTCATTCTGTACTCCAAGGCCAGATTTGCCTATTACTCCAGGTGTTTCTTGACTTCCTACTTTTGCATTCCAGTCCCCTATAATGAAAAGGACATCTTTTTGGGGTGTTAGTTCTAAAAGGTCCTATAGGTCTTCATAGAACCATTCAACTTCAGCTTCTTCAGCATTACTGGTCAGGGATAGACTTGGATTACTGTGATATTGAATGCTTTGCCTTGGAAATGAACAGAGATCATTCTGTCATTTTTGAGACTGCATCCAAGTACTGCATTTCAGACCCTTTTGTTGACTACGATGGCTACTTCACTTTTTCTAAGGGATTCTTGCCCACAGTAGTAGATATAATGGTCATCTGAGTTAAATTCCCCATTCCAGTCCATTTTAGTTCGCTGATTCTTAGAATGTCGACGTTCACTCTTGCCATCTCCTGATTGACCACTTCCAATTTGCCTTGATTTATGGACCTGACATTCCAGGTTCCTATGCAATATTGCTCTTTACAGCATCGGACCTTGCTTCTATCACCAATCACATCCACAACTGGGTATTGTTTTTGCTTTGGCTCCATCTCTTCATTCTTTCTGGAGTTATTTCTCCACTGATCTCCTGTAGCATATTGGGCCCCTACCGACCTGGGGAGTTCCTCTTTCAGTATCCTATCATTTTGCCTTTTCATACTGTTCATGGGGTTCTCAAGGCAAGAATATTGAAGTGGTTTGCCATTCCCTTCTCCAGTGGACCACATTTTGTTAGAACTCTCCAGCATGACCCACCCGTCTTGGGTGGCCCTACATGGCATGGCTTAGTTTCAGTGAGTTAGACAAGGCTGTGGTCCATGTGACTAAAATATGCAGATGACACCACCCTAATGGCAGAAAGCAAAGAGAAGCTAAAGATCCTGTTAATGACGGTGAAAGAGGAGAGTGAGAAAACTGACTTAAAACTCAACGTTCAAAAATGCTAAGATCATGGCATCTGATTCCATTACTTCATGACAAATAGAGAGAGAAAAAATGAAAACAGTGACAGACTTTATTTTCTTGGTCTCCAAAATCACTGTGGACAGTGACTGAATCCATGAAATTAAAAGATGCATGCTCCTTGGAAGAAAAGCTAAGCTGAACCTAGACAGCATATTAAATAGCAGAGACTTCACTTTGCCAACGATGGTCCCTCTAATCAAAGCTATGGTTTTTCCAGTAGTCATGTATGGCTATGACTCACGTATGGCACTGACTCATTTGAAAAGACCCTGATTCTGGGAAAGATTGAAGACAGGAGGAGAAGGGGATGACAGAGGATGAGATGGTTGGATGGCATTATCGACTCAATAGACATGAGTTTGAGTAAACTCCAGGAGCTGGTGATGGACAGGGAGGCCTGGTGTGCTGCAGTCCATGAGGCTGCAAAGAGTCAGACACGACTGAGCAACTGAACTGAACTGAATTGAACTGATGTATGGATATGAGAGTTGGACCGTAAAGAAGGCAGAGTGCTGAAAAATTGATGCTTTTGAACTGTGGTCTTGGAGAAGACTCTGGAGAGTCCCTTGGACAGCAAGGAGATCACACCCGTCAGTCCTAAAGGAAATCAACCCTGAATATTCATTTGAAGGACTGATGCTGAAGCTGAAACTCCAATACTTTGGACACTTGATGTGAATAGCTGATTCATTGGAAAAGATCCTGATATTGGGAAAGACTGAAGGCAGAAAGAGAAGGAAGCAACAGAGAATGAGATAGTTGGATGGCATCACTGACTGAATGGACATGAATTTGAGCAAATTCCAGCAGATAATGAAGCCCAGGGAAACCTGGTGTGCTGCAGTCCATGGGGTGGCAAAGAGTCAGATACGACTGAGCCACTGAACAGCAACAACATCTGTATTTAATAAGTACTGCATGTAGAGTATGAAAATGAAAATGAAAGTCACTCAGTCGTGTCCTACTCTACAGTCTATGGGATTCTCCAGGCCAGAATACTGGAGTGGGTAGCTGTTCCCTTCTCCAAGGGATCTTCCCAACACAGGTCTCCCATATTGCAGGCAGATTCCTTACCAACTGAGCCACCAGGGAAGCCTACAAAAACCAAAATAAAAGCAATTTCTATATCTGAATTCATATCTTTAGTTCATTTCATCTGCTAAAGGTGACAAGATGATTTAACATGTTGAGTGTCAGTAATTTTGATGGTTTAAAGGACATTACTATCTTAATTTCTCCAAGTCAGGCAGGTAAATAATTGCAGCACTAACAATTATACCTTCTGCATCAAACATAAATCAAACAGCAAGTCCTAAAGTGTACCTGGGTTTCTGTTCATGAGCACAGAGTGAGCTAAAACAAATACGATTGTCTCACATTCCCATAAGCTCTTTGCTTGTAGCAAAAGACCTAAAACTAAATGTGAACTTGTGCGGCCTGGCCCCTGGGTCTGACCAATTCCCTGAAGAGGTCTCCCACATTTCCATGCACACCTGTGCTGATACACTTTTTTGGATGATTATATAATATCAATGAGCACAATGAAGGCAGAAACCCAGTCTGGTTTCCATTGTGTCTCCAGCATTCAGCACAGAGTATGTCACATAATCACTATTCAAGCTACAGATTCATTGAATGAATTAACAAATGACAAGATCACTATACCCATTCAAACTTTCTCATCTCGCTTTGTTGGCTGGTGTCCCTAGGTACAATCCCAAGTATACCTGCATTGGATTCAGGACAAAAATCCTTTGGTAACCTAAGCAGCCTTGTCCCCACTGAGAAAATGATAAACCTGAACAATAGCTGAGGCTTGAGAAATCAAACATGGCTTTTGAAGAGTCAACAGAGATTTTCACAGTGTGCTATTACTTTTTCCCCTTTGGAAAATTAGCAATCTGCTATTGCCCAAGTAGGAGGTATGCAATGGACAGAAATGGCCAGGGACTGGGCAGGGGGCCATGGTGAATAGCAGGGTATGGGATCAATTGACAACTTCTGAGCCCATCCTCAGAGTCCCCCCACCAGATTGGATTTGAATTGGTCACATCTTCCCCAACAGCAGGCATCCCCCTTCTGTGTGGGAAACTGATGGAATTCTGCACTTGCAGCTGCCTGCTAACTCACAGCCAGGCTTTGTTGGCCCGGGCACCAGTAAGTCTTAGTTTCTTAAAGGCAAGCAACCCGCTGTTTAAACTTATGTTGGCCTTCAACTGCCACAAAGGCGATCTGCCGAAAGGTTTCTTTCAAATAGAAATAAAAAGGAAGCGTCTTAAATGAACCCAGCTGTTTGTTTCAGTTCTCATTTTTTAACTAGTTGAGTCAAGCACATTAATTTTCAAGGGGAAATAAAGGTTACAAATGTGTACAGCCCAGGGTATTGATTTGGGGAGGGAAATTGAATCAAATAACCAACAAGTCATTTCTGGGTGAGAGTCCCCATCTCTTCAGATTTTTATTGGAAAGTGATAAAGCCCTCCTTCCAGTGGACTGACAAATGAATAGGAAATGATTTTCCTTCCTCTCTGGAGCAAGTGCTCCCTTAGAAACTAGAGGTTAAGAATACCCTAGGGGGACCTCTCTTTGTTCATTACTCTCCCGTGGTTTTGGTTTTGGTCACTGGACTGTGAAGGAAAGTAGAAATGTCTTTTTCATACTATAGAAAATTCTAGATCAGCAAGTTTTAAAAAATGCAGATTCCCAGGTCTCCTAACAGGAGATCTTACTGTAGTAGGTTTAGGATGAGAGCCAGGAACCTGCATTTTCAACACACTTGGCATTGAGCTCTGAGTGTGAAAGACATCCTTCTAAACAGCTGTCGCAGCACTTCCCGGTCTTGTTGATGTCGTGGCACATGTTACAAATGAGTCTTTGCACCACACACTGGAATAAAGAAATGTACTTTTTTTAAGGGTTAACCGAGGTAACAAGGGGAGGAAAATTCCTGGATTATCATGGTAATTCTACCATAATTAACTGAATTCTGCAGAGAAGAAGCAAATATGGACTTTGCTAGAAGCTGGGACTCTACCCTCTTCCCCACACTGCACCCGCATCACAGCGATGTACACCCACAACCACCTGCTAGCCAGACTCTCTTGAATTACTGGCTGAAGCTCTACAGTAAGGCTGAGTCTGGATCACGGATGGGTGGGGTCCCCCAGCAAAGATGATGGTCAATGAACTGTATGTGACAAAGAACACGCAGGCGTCACTGTGCTTCAATGATTCTCAATCCAGTGGCTTTGTACCCTCCTCCAAGCACCTATTCTCTTCCATGCCATGGGACCCTTAGCAATGTCTGGACATTTCGATCATTGCTACTGGCATCTATGAGTAAAGGCTATGCATGTGTGCTAAGTCACTTCAGTTGCATCTGATTCTGTGTGACCCTATGGACCATAGCCTGCCAAGTTCCTCTGTCCCTGAGATTCTCCAGGCAAGAATACTGGAGTGGGTTGCATGCCCTCCTCCAGGGGATCTTCCCAACCCAGGGACTGAATCCACATCTCTTATGTTTCCTGCAGTGGGAAGCGGGTTCCTTACTAGCGCCACCCGGGAAGCCTGAGTGAAGGCCAGAGATGCTATTTACGCATTCTACCATGTACACACCAGCTCTCCACAGGAAGAATTATTCAACCCCAAACGGCCACCTTGATGAGGTTAAGAAACTCTGCCCTCCATGAACATACACTGAGAGGAGAGATCATGTTCAAAAGAAGAACATTTTTTGTCTGTGAATAACAGAGTCTGGCCAAAGGAACCGTACTTTGTTAAAGTGAAGTCTGGAAAGACACGCATATTTAAAATATTGTCTGCTGGTAATTGTTTGGATTTTTGACTTGGTGACCCTGACAATCTAACTATGTACAAACCATTCCCACTAGAACCTGGGCACATCAGCCCTTAGAGCAAAATGCAGAGCCATCAGAACAGAGGTAGAAGTGTAACAACTTTTTTTTTTTTGGAACAGCATCACTGCCTTCCACACATAGGCATTAAATCACTATAACTGATTGTAAAGAACATTGTTGTTTTTGTGTTTTTGTGTTCTTGTGTTCCAACTTTGCAATCCCATGCACTGCCACTCTGCCAGGCTTCTCTGTCCATGGAATTTTCCAGGCAAGAATACTGGAGTGGGTTGCCATTTCCTACTCTAGGGGATCTTCCAGACCCAGGAATCAAACCCACATATTTTGCATCTCCTGCACTGGCAGGTGGATTCTTTTCCACTGCACGACCTGGGAAGCATCATATATTCTTTTCCCCCTTTTCCTGCGATATAATTGACACATAACATTGTATTAGTTTACAGAATAGAACATAATGATTATATATATATATATATATATATATATATATATATATATATATTGCAACATGCAAAATGATATGCAAAATGATCACCACAGTAGGTCTTAGTCAACATCATCACTTTGTTAACATCAGAAAAACATGTTGTTTTTCCTTGTGATTAGAAGTTTTAAGGTCTACTCTCTCAGCCATTTTCAAATATACGGTGTGTGTACTTAGTCATTCAGTTGTATCCTACTCTTCACAAACCCATGGACTATAGCTGGCCAAGCTCCTCTGCCCATGGGATTCTCCAGGCAATAACACTGGAGTGAGTTGCCATTTCCTTCTCCAGGGGAACTTCCTGACCCAGGGATTGAACTCAGGTCTCCATTGCAGGCAGATTCTTTACCATCTAAGACACCAGGGAAGCCCCCAAATATACCATACAGTTTTATTAACTATGGTCTCCACATTGTATGTAACATTCTCAGAACTTATTTACTTTGTAACTGGAAGTTTGTACCTTTAGATACCTTCACCTTTCCCCCTACCTCTATCTCTTCCCCTCTGGCAACCACCAGTCCTCTGTTTCTAGGAGTTTGGTGTTTTTTAGATTCCACATATAAATGAAATCATACAGTGCTAGTCTTAAAAGTGTGTATCCTTTGTCCTGCCTTATAACCTACTGTTTATTCCATGCTACAGTGGCTGACTTTATTTTTCTGGGCTCCAAAATCACTGCAGATGGTGATTGCAGCCATGAAATTAAAAGATGCTTACTCCTTGGAAGGAAAGTTATGACCAACCTAGACAGCATATTAAAAAGAAGAGACATTACTTTGTTAACAAAGGTCCATCTAGTCAAAGCTATGGTTTTTCCAGTGGTCACGTACGGATGTGAGAGTTGGACTATAAAGAAAGCTGAGTGCCGAAGAATTGATGCTTTTGAACTGTGGTGTTGGAAACGACTCTTGAGAGTCCCTTGAACTGCAAGGAGATCCAACCAGTCCCTCCTAAAGGAGATCAATCCTGGGTGTTCATTGGTAGGATTGATGTTGAAGCTGAAACTCCAATACTTTGGCTACCTGATGGGGAGAGCTGACTCATTTGAGAAGACCCTGATGCTGGGAAAGATTGAAGGCAGGAGGAGAAGGGGATGACAGAGGATGAGATGGTCGGATGGCATCACCAACTCGATAGACTTGGATTTGGGTGGACTCTGGCAGTTGGTGATGGACAGGGAGGCCTAGCGTGCTGCAGTTCATGGGATCACAAAGAGTCGGACACCACTGAGCGACTGAACTGAACTGAGTCAATCCTTCTGAAGGACATTATGGAATTTCTTGTTTTCAGAGTAAAGAAATAATGGCCCCCAAAAGATTTTCTAGAAGAGAAAATTCACTAATAAAAACACAAATCTATTTTCACAAGGAAAAGCAAGCATATTCAATCAGATATAGAATTTCCAAATCTAAATCTCCACCTCTGACTCCTATGCATCTTTTAGGTACCTCTGTCCACCTGGAGTCCGCAGTTTTGGGGAAACTAGTAAAATTCCCAGCTACACATCTTCCCACCATGAGCAGCCTAGGGGCTTTGCCTGACTACATGTGCACAAGCTTCTTTGACAGGACCACTCAGGACAGGGCTAGACCAGCTTTCAGGGGGATTTCCTTCCGGTGTGAAAGTAAATGGAGGCAGACAGAAGACCCGCAGTCCCTGGGCTCACCCACATCCCTTCCACCCTAAGAAAATGGAAGAAGAAAAGGAAAACTTTGCTTCTGGCCTTTCCCTCCACTTCCATTTCCCTTTTTAACCCCTCAAGCCAGAAGATGCAGGGTACATTTTTACTTCCCTTTCCCATGAGAGATTCTTCCTTTGCTACACCCACACCAGAAGGACAGCCTGTATTCCTTCTTCTTCCCCACTTCCATCTCAAGGCTAAACTTAAGGACATGGAGTTGGGGGAAGAAAACCCACAGAGTACCTCAGATGAGAAATGATTTTTAATATCACACCCATTATGTTAGATATGATTATCACTTTTTTACTTCTGAGAAAAGAAGGGTCAAAAGGACATAGTTACCTAGTTAGTAGGTAGTGAAGGCAGGATTCAAACTCAGTTCTCTTTCATCAGACCTGTTTTCTTCCTGTTACATCTATGGAAAAGCACCAATGGAAGGATTCAAGTCTACCTCTCATTAGCTGTGTGACCTCTCTATCCCTCAGTTTTCTTATCTATAAAGTGTAAACAAGTATAATAATGCCTGCTTCCTGGGAATGTTATAAAGATCAACCGAGTTAATATATGACAAGTGGAAAGCATAATGCAAATGTCAGGAGGAATTATTATTGTGATAAATTCTGCAACTACCCCATTGGTGATAAGAGAATTTGCTTTCACTTACAGGTAATGCCGGGGGCTTTTTTTTCTACTGCTTTTAGAAATTATGCTGCCTAATTAAAATCTCCATTAATGGTATTAGTTTTTGGAGTCATTATCTAAAGAGATTTGCTAGCAAAACTCTGCCTTGTAGACTCCAATTTGTTTGTTCAAAAAAAAGTATCTTGTTCCTAATAGCTGTAGGTGCACTGGGTTGGTCACTACATACTGCATACGTGCTCAGTCATGTCCTACTCTTTTCAACCCCAGGGACTGTAGCCCCTCAGGTTCCTGGGTCTATGGGATAATCCAGGCAAGAAAACTGGTGCAGGTTGCCATTTCCTACTCCAGGGGATCTTCTCAACTCAGGGATTGAACCCATGTCTCCTGAACTGGCAGTATATTCTTTACCACTTAGTCACCAGTCTCCTCTATCCACGGAATTTTACAGGCAAGAATATTGGAGTGGGTAGCCTTTCCCTTCTCCAGGGAATCTTCCCAACTGAGAGATCAAACCCAGGTCCCCTTCACTGCAGGCAGATTCTTTACCATCTGAGACACGAGGGAAGCCCCTGGTCACTACAACTGCCCCTAGAAACATATGTCATAACATACTGTCTCTGTGACTATAGTGTGAGTTTTCTTAAAAGGAGATTTCCTTTTCCATTAGACTTCATTAAGTCTATTATTAGGGCTTCCTAGATGGTGCTAGTGGTAAAGAATCTGCCTGCCAAGGCAGGAGATCCAAGAGATATGGGTTCAATCCCTGGGTTGGGAAAATCCCCTGGAGGAGGGCATGTCAACCCACCCCAGTATTCTTGCCTGGAGAATCCCCATGGACAGAGGAGCCTGGAAGGCCACAGTCGATAGCATTTCAAAGAGTCAGACATGACTGAAGTGACAGCACAGCACAGTCTGTTATTAACAGAATTTTGTATTACCCTAGGATGGGCTTCCCTGGTGGCTCAGACAGAAAAGAATCTTCCTGCAATATAAGAGACCTGGGTTCAATCCCTTGGGTTGGGAAGATTTCCTGAAGAAGAGAATGGCAACCCACTCCAGTATTCTTGCCTGGAGAAGTCCATGGACAAAGGAGCCCACGACAGTCCATGGGGTCACAAAGAGCCTGACACGACTGAGCAACAAAATCTCACACTTTCAGGGTGTGTCATCACCTAAATTCTCTGGGAAAACTGAGCTAGCAGCCTTATTATTATACTTCTGTCTCCTTTTGTGTTTATCATCTATATTACATGGCCAGTACTTAGGTCATCGGCACTACATCCCACAGTGCACACCTGACGAGAACCCTCTCTGCTTTTCCCAGCCATTCTATGAATAGGATACCTCTTTACCAAGGGAAATCCTTTTCAGGTGGTTAGGAATCCTCAAAGAACCAGATTCTCTTCCAAAAGAGCCTGACTTGGGGACAAGCATATGCAGAGCCTGGAGAATAAGCATCTTTATTTCCAGGGACTTTTCTGTTAGAGCTTTCCAAAGAGACATCTCCAAGGAGTTCTTAAACAGTCAGGTATGAGTCTTGATATCTGGAAGCTATCTTGTCAAGTACCTGGGGAACACCTGCCCAAGGAATGAAGTCAAGCAGAGACAAGGTGAGACGGAAAGAGGTAACCAGAGCCCTGACAACAGCATCTAGGTTTCTAGAATCTGCCAGTCTGAAAGCCTGTGATTTCCCAATTATGTGTCAACAAATTCCTTCCCTCTTTGCTTTGTTATGATTTGAGTTGAGTTTCTGTTGCTTACAACTGAAAGCATCCTAATTCACAGTCCAATTGAACGTTCGATTTTTATTTTTAAAAAAGTGATATACATGGATAACATCATGTAGTGTCTGACATCACAGATATAACTACTATACGTGCGTACTAAGTTGATTCAGCCATGTCCAACTCTTTGCAACCCCATGGACTATAGCCAGCCAGGATCCTCTGTCCATGGGATTCTCCAAGCAAGAACACTGGAGTGGGTTGCCAGCGCCCTCCTCCAGGGGATCTTCCCAACCCAGGGATCGAACCTGTGTCTCCTGCATCTCCTGAGTTGCAGGAGACTAACTACTATAGTCAGTGGGACACAACCAATGACACTGGTCTCAACGGTTGAAGGACTCCACAGACTTGTCACCTACCAAAGAAGGGTCACAGCCCAGGGGATTGTTATTAACGAGCCTCCTCTTCCCTTCTCCCTTTAACTCTTTCACAGAGGCTGACATGGGTTTCCTCTTAGATTTTCTGTAACACATGGCATTTTTACAGTTCAGTGGAACTGGGAGACCTGGGTCCTTGTTCCTACATCCTTGTGTGATACTGGAAAAATCACTTATTCTCTCAGCTTCATTTTCACCACCTACCAAATTAGAGTGGTGGACTAATCTTAGAAAATCACTATTAATCTTATGAAATTATTATGATTCTTACCTCCTAGTTGTCCCTTGAATTTGTTTCATCTTCCCACACAAATTACAAACTCTTTATATGCAGAAATAACATATTAAACTTCTTTTGTGTCTTCAGCATCTTTGGTTTTATATCACTCAGAATATTTTGGCAGGCCAGATTAAATGTTTTTTGAAATAAAATTACTGTTTTATTAATAAAACAATTGACAGTAAAGTGGTGAGAAAGTACAGGGATCCTTCATTTCTTTCAGAGAAAATGGAGTTGAGGAACCCAGAAACTTCTAGTTATTAATACTAGAGTAAAATCTTCCAGACTGGAAGTAATAGTTGAAGCAGAAACCCCATCAAAAATAGGAAAATGTAAACCACAGAAGAATAATCAAGGCTAATAATTTTTTAGCACAAGTTACTTAAACATTTTTAAACTGTACTTATTTTTCTTCATTATAGAATTAGTAACAATTTTTTTTAAGTTTGAAATAAAATTTTTTAAGAAAAATCTTTTATAATTTTATGCAGGAAAAATTAAACATTATAATCTTGTCTATTCTTTTCAATCTTTAGGTAAAAATTGACTATTTTTTTAGTCCTCAACTAGGGAGCAAATGGTGGGAGAAGACAATGGCACCCCACTCCAGTACTCTTGCCTGGAAAATCCCACGGACGGAGGAGCCTGGTAGGCTGCAGTCCATGGGGTCGTGAAGAATCAGACACGACTGAGTGACTTCACTTTCACTTTTCACTTTCATGCATTGGAGAAGGAAATGACAACCCACTCCAGTGTTCCTGCCTGGAGAATCCCAGGGATGGGGGAGCCTGGTGGGCTGCCTGTCTGTGGGGTCGCACAGAGTCGGACACGACTGACGTGACTTAGCAGCAGCAGGGAGCAAATGGTATGTCCTACCATTTTTTTTTCACTTAAATTTAGGAATAATTTTTCATATCATTAGCCTCTGCAGTCATGATTTTCAATAATTAAAAACATTTCACCATGTAAACAAACCATAATTGAGTTTCAACTCCTACAAAGAAGCATTAAAGTCTTTTCTAATTTTACCTTATTATAAATAACACTCCAATGAGCATTCTAATATACAAATCTTTATGTGTATCTTCTGTTATTTCCTTAATTGATATTAACTTATACTAATGATTATGATTATGATGTATGATGATTAGTTAATTAAATGCACTTACTTAAATTAAAAAAAAAACTGAGATAGTTAATGGCCAAAGTTTGAAACAGGTTTCACAGCCAATGAAGACACTGTTTCTATGCTGTTTCTTGTAAAGACCCTAATTTAAAGCCAAGTGTAGAACATTAGGGTTCTATTTAGTCGAGGTGACTTTGAGAGAGACATCAGTGCTACATTTTTTGTCACATCTTGCAAAATCTGATAGAAATATCCTCAGGACTAAATGCTTTAGAGGTTCAGAATTGTGCTGTCCGTCCAATATTCATCCTCACGAAAGTTTCACCATTTGATTTTCCTATCATGTGACATGAATAAATATTTCACGTGATATCTTGAGGTATAACTTACCAGGCACTTTCACATACACTATTTGATTCCTACATCAACTGTCATAGCAGGAATATTTTATCTCATTTCTAGCTGAAGTAGCTGAGGATCAGCATTATCTTTCAGAAAAGTAAACCTAACTGTGTCAAACCCTGTCCCCACAGTTTGAAAGTCTCTGAGATGGGACATTGTATTAGATATATTCTTACCTTCACAATAAAACCCTCCATAGTAAAAGTGCTCTTCTGCATGCAACCTAAGACCTTCCCCCACTGACTCCAAGCTCTCCCTCTCCACCCTCTTCTCCCACCTTATCATCTGCTTGTCTCTCAATCCAGCCATGCTCTATGCATCTCCCTGTGGGCCCCTTCCTCATACCCTGAAGGCCTCTCCCTCCCTCACCTGGTAAACCACATTCATCCTCTTAGACTGTTCCAAATGGTACTTTGCAAGAAGGCACTCTTGAAGGCATTTATTTTTTATTCAGAGTCAAGATCCTCTATTCATGTTGCTGCTGCTGCTGCTAAGTCGCTTCAGTCGTGTCCGACTCTGTGCGACCCCATAGATGGCAGCCCACCAGGCTCCGCCGTCCCTGGGATTCTCCAGGCAAGAACACTGGAGTGGGTTGCCATTTCCTTCTCCAATGCGTGAAAGTGAAAAGTGAAAGTGAAGTTGCTCAGTCGTGTCTGACTCTTAGTGACCCCGTGGACTATAGCCTATCAGGCTCCTCCGTCCATGGGATTTTCCAGGCAAAAGTACTGGAGTGGGGTGCCATCGCCTTCTCTATATTGGGCCCTTATTACCAAGCTTATTGCATCATCTGTATAGTATATTTGATTTTATATGCTTTTCTCCAACTCAGCAAAGCCCCATTTGCAGCAAAAATCACTTCTTATTTATCTCTATAATCCCAGTAGCTAGGACACTGCTTGGTGCTTTGTTGAATGAGTGTGTTCAGTGGAAGAGCTCAGATCCTTCTCGTCTATTGATGCAGTCTAAGTATTCAGTGGAATCACTCGAATCACGAGAATAAAAACATTTGGAGAAAAGCAGTGATGGAAAAATATAAACATCTTGAGTATTTTGACTGTATGTCCTTGCCCTCCATTTAAAGTTTTATAATTTGAAGCAAAGCTGAATTTTATAATTAATTCTTAAAGGAATTTTAAGAAAGAAAATGCTAAATAGACTGAAGAATAATTTCACATGGCACATGGTAGAAAAAGTCCTTGTCTGGAAACCATGACGCTTGGTTTTTGTCTTGTTTTGGCCACTGTCTAGCAATGAATGAATGAATTGACAAACACAACACATTTCTAGGCTTGATTCATCATCTAAGAAGAAAGGATCTGGATTAGGTGACTCTAACCCTATTTCACCTCTCTTAATTAACTATGAAAACACTCTGATGTGTCCACATAAAATTGATAAGTATATTATTTTATAATTTTGTTTTCTCATAATTCTTGGTCGCTAAATTTTCACTAAAATTACCTAACTCAAGTCTGTTAAAGGCTTTTCTGTATCAGAGGGGAAAAAATGAAGACTTTACAGGGTCTCCTTCTAAATTCTCTAAAGTAGTTCCCTCTGTCCAGGACAGGAACCTAAGGCCTTCAGCTTAGATATGTGTGAAATAGATCAGGAATGGCTCAAATTCAGAGGTGCTTCTGCTATCAGAAAGGACTAATAATCCTTGTGTTTTAGTCAGACTTGCCAACTGAGTCTATTACAACAGAGCCAATTATAGTCTGAGTTAGCTTAGGAGCTGCCCAGAATACTGATCTATTAGTAACATTAAATCATCATAGAATAAAATTAAATATGCAACATAACTGAAGAAATGAAAATTGTCTCCAGCGGAATTGAAGTAGACAGTGCATTTATGGGAGGAAAAAGAAAACCACCCATCAAGTATTTTTGCTGCAAACCCAAGAGGCGCACCATCTGTTGGCCTCATCATTGCACTAGGTCAGCAGCAGACAGTTACCTGAAGTCAGCAGAGTCAGACAACTGACATTCTGAAAGACAACAGTACTGTCAGCCCTCCATAGCCTTGGGTTCCACATCCCAGCTTCAACAAACTGTGAATCAAATATATTCCCCCTAAAATTTCAGAAAGTTCCAAAAAGCAAAACTTGATTTTGCTATGTGCAGCAACTACTGATATAGCATTTACTATGTATTAGGCATCATAATAATCTAGAGGTGATTTAAAGTATATGGGAGGATTGCATAGATTTTAACCAAATCCCATGCCATTTTATAAAAGGGAATTGAGAATCCACAGATTTTGGTATCCTCAAAGATCATGAAACAAATTCCTTGTGGATCCCAAGGAGTAACTGTACATGATGTTGCACTCTTTATAGAAATGACTCGTTCATTCTAATATTGCACTTTTGGACAATTTACTAAGCCCTCAAGTAGTCACTTAGTTGGAAGAATAGCATGTAATTTGTCACAAACATTAAATAAGGCATATAGCTTGCATAAATGTCGGATTAGTTCTTCCATATGTGACAGTTACTTTTATGTGTTGGTTGATTACACTATGGTGTCCAGTTGTTTGGTCAAGCACCAGTCTAGATGTTGCTGTGAGGGTATCTTTTAGATGTGATTAACATTTATGACTAACCTAGACAGCATATTAAAAAACAGACATTACTTTGCCAACAAAGGTCTGTCTAGTCAAAGCTATGGTTTTTCCTGTAGTCATGTATGGATGTGAGAGTTGGACTATCAAGAAAGCTGAGCGCCATAGAATTTATGCTTTTGAACTGTGGTGCTGGAGAAGACTCTTGAGAGTCCCTTGGACTGCAAGGAGATCCAACCAGTCCATCCTAAAGGAAATCAGTCCTGAATATTCATTGGAAGGAATGATGTTGGAGCTGAAACTCCAATACTTTGGCCACCTAATGTGAAGAACTGACTCATTTGAAAAGATTGAAGGCAGGAGGAGAAGGAAATAACAGAGGAGGAGATGGTTGGATGGCGTCACTGACTCAATGGACATGAGTTTGAGCAAGCTTTGGGAGTTGGTGATGGACAGGGAAGCCTGGTGTGTTGCAGTCCATGGGGTTGCAAAGAGTCATACACAACTGAGTGGCTGAACTGAACTGAACATTTTAAAGGGTAGACTTTGAGTGAAAGTGGCCCAGACAGTAAAGAATCTGCCTGCAATACAGGAAACCCAGATTCAATCCCTGGGTTGGGAAGATCTCCTGAAGAAGGGAATGGCCACCCACTCCAGTATTCTTGCCTGCAGGATTCCATAGACAGAAGGGCCTGGTGAGCTACCATCCATGGTGTCGCAAAGAGTCAGACATGACTGAGCAACTAACACTTCCTTCCTTTGAGTGAAGCAGATTACTCTCCATGACAGGGGTGGGCCTCATCCAATCAAAGGCCTTAAGACCAAAGACTGAGGTTTCCCAAAGAAAGAAGGAAGAAATTTATCCTTAAGACTGCAACATAGAAACCCTACCTGAGTTTCCAGACTGCAGATTTTAGACTCAAAACTTCAATGTCAACTCTCTGAATTCCCTACCTACCAACTTGCCCTATAGATTTCACACTTGCCAGCCTTCACATTTGTTGTCATTGTTCAGTCACTCAGTCATCTCCAGCTCTTTGCAACCCCATGGACTGCAGCATGCCAGGCTTTCCTGTCCTTCACCATCTCCTAGAGTTTGCTCAAACTCATGTCCATTGAATTGGTGATGGATAAACCAATTCTTTAGAATAAATCTATCTCTTTCTCTCTACTTCTCCATATGTGGGTGTGTGTACATATATATCCTATTATATTTCTCTGGAGAACCCTAGTACACTATCAGTTCAGTTCAGTCGCTCAGTCGTGTCCGACTCTTTGCAACCCTATGAATCGCAGCACGCCAGGCCTCCCTGTCCATCACCAACTCCCGGAGTTCACTCAGACTCACGTCCATCGAGTCAGTGATGCCATCCAGCCATCTCATCCTCTGTCGTCCCCTTCTCCTCTTGCCCCCAATCCCTCCCAGCATCAGAGTCTTTTCCAATGAGGCAACTCTTCGCGTGAGGTGGCCAAAGTACTAGAGTTTCAGCTTTAGCATCATTCCTTCCAAAGAAATCCCAGGGCTGATCTCCTTCAGAATGGACTGGTTGGATCTCCTTGCAGTCCAAGGGACTCTCAAGAGTCTTCTCCAACACCACAGTTCAAAAGCATCAATTCTACCGCGCTCAGCCTTCTTCATAGTCCAACTCTCACATCCACACATGACCACTGGAAAAACCATAGCCTTGACTAGACGGACCTTTTTTGGCAAAGTAATGTCTCTGCTTTTGAATATGCTATCTAGGTTGGTCATAATTTTCCTTCCAAGGAGTAAGCGTCTTTTAATTTCATGGCTGCAGTCACCATCGGCAGTGATTTTGGAGCCCCCAAAAATAAACTCTGACACTGTTTCCACTGTTTCCCCATCTATTTCCCATGAAGTGATGGGACCAGATGCCATGATCTTCGTTTTCTGAATGTTGAGCTTTAAGCCAACTTTTTCACTCTCCACTTTCACTTTCATCAAGAGGCTTTTTAGTTCCTCTTCACTTTCTGCCATAAGGGTGGTGTCATCTGCATTTCTGAGGTTATTGATATTCCTCCCAGCAAACTTGATTCCAGCTTGTTCTTCTTCCAGGGTTTCTCATAATGTACTCTGCATATAAGTTAAATAAGCAGGGTGACAACATATAGCCTTGACATACTCCTTTTCCTATTTGGAACCAGTCTGTTGTTCCATGTTCACTCATAACTGTTGCTTCCTGACCTGCATACAGGTTTCTCAAGAGTCAGGTCAGGTGATCTGGTATTCCCATCTCTTGAAGAATTTTCCACAGTTTATTGTGATCCACACAGTCAAAGGCTTTGGCATAGTCAATAAAGCAGAAATAGATGTTTTTCTGGAACTCTCTTGCTTTTTCGATGATCCAGCAGATGTTGGCAATTTGATCTCTGGTTCCTCTACCTTTTCTAAAACCTATACCTCTAACCAAATTCAGTTGGAACTTAAATTCAAAGTGTACCCCACTTGCTGAGACATTAAACTCTCCACCAATGAAGGAGTATGGGTGAAGGGTGGAAAGGCAAGATCAGGGGCAGCAACTCTGCGTTAGGATCAGGCTCTAAGGCTAATTCTGTGGAGAAGAAGTAGCTCCTAGGCAGGGTCGGTCCCCAGGTGTTAGGATAATCTATGCATATCTGTCCAACAGATAATTACTGTCCCCGATGAGCACTTTCCCTAGGTCAGGCACAATTCCAAGCTCTTTACGAATGCTAACTCATTAATCAGGACAGCAGCCCTAGGGCAGTAGGAATACTTGTATCCTGTAACACATTTGAGGAAAGTGAGTCTTAAGGACCCTGAGTAATTTACTGACCTAATTGTGGACCCAGAGCCTAGCCCTAGATTGTCTGACTCCTGGTTAAGACCAGGAGGCTAAAACTGTTTCCACAAAAAAGAAACAAGGTATGCTGAAGGATCAACTGAAGAAAAAAATAACCATTTTAACAGCAAAAAATTGGGACGTGCAATGAATCTTCTCATAATTGGAATCAGAGCTTAGCTAGTTTGGTCTGAAGGCTTTGATATTCCAACTTTAGTGCTCTTGGCCTTTTTATTGATTAAGAGAGGTCAGGAGTAGGGAAGGGGAAAGAAAATGAACTTCTTGAGTGCCTGCTATGTGACAATTATTTTATGTAAATTTTCTCATTTAATTCTGACAACACTTCTATGGGACCAGGGTGGGGGGGACATATTATTACCCCATTTATCAGATGAGAAATCTGAAACACAAAGAGATGCAGTAGTTTTCTCCAGGATGAGCCTGTTGGTATAGCGTATCTGAAGTTCAAAACCAGGTCCCCTGATCTTAGTTTATCCATTTTTCGATCACTGCTCTGCCAACCTCCTACAAACAAAATGTGCAGAAGAGCACAGTTAGCCATTTACTAGTCGTAGTTAGTAGTCAGAAGTCTAAATGTGGGGTGTTTTGCTATAAATGTCTTTGTGCTTACCCTTTTTGGAATTTACTCAGCTTCTGAAACCTATAGATTTATGGCTTTTTGCCTAATCTGGGGGATTTTTGACTATTATTTCTTTGAGTACTTCTTCAGTCTCATTCTTTCTCTCCTCTTCTCCCAAACCTCCAAGATAACAAATGTTAAATCTTTTGTTGTAGCCCCATAGATCCCTGAGAATTAGAGCTTTTTCCCAGTCTATTTTCTCTCTATTGCTCACATTGGGAGATTTTTACTGTTCTTTCTTCCAGTTCATTTATTCTTTTCTCTGACTCTTCCATTTTCTGCTGAATCTATGCACTGAGTTTTTCATTTATTTTATATAAATGTTATATTTTATATTTTTATTATATTTTTTGCTTACAAAGTTTCCACCTGGTTCTTCTTTACAACTACTCTTGCATTGTTGAGACTTTTATTTCTTTGCTGAGGCTTCATTTTTTATTTGTTTCAAGTGTGTTCATAACTGCTTACTGAAGCATTTGTTGATGGCTGCATTTTTAGTCATTAATTTTAAAATTTCTGACATCTTAATGTTGGCATCTATTATGTGACGATAGCACCTTCCTAAATTTATTTGTTGAAGTCTCAACCTCCAGCACCTCAGAATGTAACTGTATTTGGAAATAGGATCTTTAAGGAAGTAGTTAATGTTAAATGAGGTCTTATATGTGGCCCTAATCCATGTGACTGTATTTAGAAATAGGGTCTTCAAAGAGGTGATTGTCCTGCTCTTTGCAACTCCATGGACTGTAGCCCACCTGGCTCCTCTGTCCATGGAATTTTCCAAGCAAGAAGAATATTGGAGTGGGTTGCCATTTCCTACTCCAGGGGATCTTCTCAACCCAGGGATAGAACCCAGGTCTCCTGCATCTCCTGCATTGACAGGCAAATGTTTACCACTGTTCCACCTGGGAAAGGCTAATAGAGTGGAGCCCTAATCTAATATGATGGCATCCTTACAAGATGAGGAAGAGACACGAGGGGTGTGTGCATAAAGTAAAGGCCATGTGAGGATACAACAAGAAGATGGCCATGTGCAAACCAAAGAGAGAGCTATCAGGAGAAAGCAAAGCTGCCAACACTTTGATCTTCGACTTCTAGCCTCCAGAATTCTGAGAAATAAATATCTGTTGTTTAAGCCACCCAGTCTCTGAGATTTTGTTATGGCAGCCCTAGCAGAATACAGTATTTATTTATTGTATTTTTTCACTGTTTGAGATCTTCCTAGTTCTTGATATAATGAGTGATTATGGATTGAAACCTGTTCATTTTGGGTATTACATTATGATACTCCAGCCCTTATTTAAGCTTTCTCTTTTAGCTGGCTTTCACTGACACCATTCCAGCATAGGAAGGGGAGGCACCACCTCCAGGTGGGGGAAGAAGTTCAAGTTCCCTACTTGGTCTCCATTAAAGGTGAGGAGTCTCTTCATCACTACTGGCCGCAGCCAGATCCAGGTACCCACCCAGCCTCCTTGGATACTTCCCTGGCTGTCAGGGTTGGACTGCTTCGATTCTGTTCCCCATGTGGCTTCCACTAACACCACAGGGAAGGGAGTGACCTTGTTACTGCCGGGCACTGATGAAAGGCCTGCCTCTCCAATAAACATTCTCTTTGCAATGGGGCTGGGTAGAAGTCCAGGCCCTCCACTGGCCATTACTGATACCATGAAGAACGGATCTTGTACTGAAGGGGTGAAAGCTCTCGTTCTTTCATCAGCATTCTCTGACACCATCCTAGCAGGAAAATCGACTCCTTATAGCCTAACAGAGGTAGAGTCTAGACTCCCCACTTAACCTGATGGATGATGGATGGGTAGGGGTGAGGCTGAAGTAGAATAATTATTGTCTAAAAGTTTTTGTTTTGCTAGGCTGCTCCTCTCCTTATTCTTTGGCTACAAAGAGCAGACTTTTGTCAGGGCTTTTTTTTTTTTTTTTTGGTGGATTAATCTACACTCACGGGCTTTTCTGGGTGATGGTTCTTTCAGCGCCTGGTCTGAGATACATGAAACTAAAACAAAATCCAAAGAACTCACCATGTATCTTTCTTTACTGTGTCCCGAGGTCCCTAGGCAGTTTGCCTTCTTCTTTCCACACTTCAGAGTCTGCTTGTGTTTCCTATAAATATCATGTCCAGGACTTTTAGTTGTACTTTCAAAAGAAATAGGGAGAAATGTGCCTATTCCATCTTTCTGAAAGCAAAAATTTTGACTCATTTTTAAGCATCCAAAAAGCCAATTTGTCTAAACATTTTACAAATAACTTTAAGTGAAAGAGCTGTCAGTTCAGTTCAGTCGCTCAGTCATGTCTGACTCTTTGTGGCCCCATGGACTACAGCACGCCAGGCCTCCCTGTCCATCACCAACTCCAGGAGTTTACTCAAGTTCATGTCCATTGAGTCGGTGATGCCATCTAACCATCTCATTCTCTGTCGTCCCTTTCTCCTCCTGCCTTCAATCTTTCCCAGCATCAGAGTCTTTTCAAATGAGTCAATTCTTCACATCAGGTGGCTAAAGTATTGGAGTTTCAGCTTCAACATGAGTACTTCCAATGGATATTCAGGACTGATTTCCTTTAGGATGGACTGGGTTGGATCTCTTTGCAGTCTAAGGGACTCTCAAGAGTCTTCTCCAGCACGACAGTTCAAAAGCATCAATTCCTCGGCACTCAGCTTTCTTTATAGTCCAATTCTCACATCCATACATGACTACTGGAAAAACCATAGCTTTGACTAGACGGATCTTTGTTGGCAAAGTAATGTCTCTGCTTTTTAATGATCTTCGTTTTCTGAATGTTGAACTTTAAGCCAACTTTTTCACTCTCCTCTTTCACTTTCATCAAGAGGCTCTTTAGTTCTTCACTTTCTGCCATAAGGGTGGTGTCATCTGCATATCTGAGGTTATTGATAATTCTCCCAACAATCTTGATTCCAACTTGTGCTTCATCCAGCCCAGCATTTCTCATGATGTACTCTGTATATCAGTTAAATAAGCAGGGTGACAATATACAGCCTTGATGTACTCCTTTCCCGATTTGGAACCAGTCTATTGTTCCATGTCCAGTTCTAACTGTTGCTTCCTGACCTGCATACAGGTTTCTCAAGAGGCAGGTCAGGTGGTCTGGTATTCCCATCTCTTGAGGAATTTTCCACAGTTTGTGGTGATCCACACAGTCAAAGACTTTAGCATAGTCAATAAAGCAGAAATAGATGTTTTTCTGGAACTTCCTTGCTTTTTTGATAATCCAACAGATGTTGGCAATTTGATCTCTGGTTCCTCTGCCTTTTCTAAAACCAGTTTGAACATCTGGAATTTCACAGTTCACATACTGTTGAAGCCTGGCTTGGAGAATTTTGAGCATTACTTTACTAGCATGTGAGATGAGTGCAATTGTGTGGTAGCGTCGTCACCACAGTCTTAAACACATTTCTCTATCCATTAGCAAGCATTTTCACCTAATTAGAACCAGATTGCCATGATCTTTCTAGATCTCTCTTTCTTTCCCTTTCCCTTTTCTGTTCATTAATCTTCCCCCTTTCCATTTAGAGCAAATCAGCGAATCATCTTGCCCACCTTTCCCCAAAATTTTAGTGACATTTATTGAGCCTTGTGGCTCAGCTGGTAAAGAATCTGCCTGCAATGTGAGAGTCCTGAGTTTGATCCCTGAGTTGGGAAGATCCCCTGGAGAAGGGAAAGGCTACCCACTCCAGTATTCTGGCCTGGAGAATTCCATGGACTATATAGTAGATGGGGTCACAAAGAGTGGGACACAACTGAGCAACACTCACTTTCATTGAGAGCCTACCATGTCCCCAGCAATGCAGAATGTGCTTGGCTAAAATCTTCCTTCAGCTCTGAGCAGAGGGAAAGCTGCTAAGGCATTTCTACCTTATTGTTTATTAAGTGATACTGACTAGTTCCTTAATTAAGTCACTGATAATGATTCTTTTCAGATTCATTTCATATTATCTTCTAAAATATTTCCATCTTAGAAGAGACCACTGTGTGCTCTAAAAGATCAGTCATTCAAAGTCATCTTTAGAAAAATAGCAACAAAATGAGATTTGGGCTTGGTGCCTTCTCTGCTTAAGTGATATGATTGAAGTAATGGATTAAGCCAATCCTGCTCCAAGACATCCTTCTCCTTTATTCCCTTCATAGTACTCAGCCCCTCCTCCCCCGAAAGATTTTCCCTATTTGTTTACATATCCACAGTCTTGCCACCACGCAAAGCAGGAGCTAGACAGCTCTCTTGTCAGCAGTCATTTCCCAGGGGTAAGACTGCTGCACTGAGATGTACATGCCAAATTCAGTATGCTGACCCAGTAAGTCTGTCCACTATGGCACTCCACCCTCTTCCACCACAAACATGGGCTAGCTCATCAGAATCCTCCCCAGAAAGGTGTATTTCAGAGTTTGGGGAAAATACTCTTTATACTTTTGTCATTAAACTGTCTGGGGCTACAGACAGTTAAACAGTTACACAGTCTATAGACAGTTTTACAGTTTAACAGGCTATAGACAGTTTTGTCATTAAACTGTCTGGGGCTATAGACATGACTGAGCATCTAAGCACAGGCAGATAACCATCTTGCTCGACAAGTAGAGAGACCCATTAAGGGAGGAAATGACAGAGAAAAGAAGAAGAAGGAAAAAAAAATTGCTCCGTTGTGTCCGACTCTTTGCGACCTGATGGGCTGTAGCTGGCCAGGCTCCTCTGTCCATGGAATTCTCCCAATCAAGAATATTGGAATGGGTTGCCATTCCCTTCTCCAGGCACTCTTCCTAACCCAGGGATCAAACCCAGGTATCTTCCATTGCAGGCGGACTCTTTACTGTCTGAGCCACCAGGGAAGCCCAAGCCCTGGTTATACAGTTGAAGCACCTGGATTTAGCCATGCCTGAAGCCATATTCATCCTCAGGAGTCACAGAATTCCTAAGTTGGCATGAGCCAGATTTCAGTCACTGTCAGCCAAAAGTATCTTGACTCTCTCATAAATATTTTCACCGTGATTGTTATATAAAAAACATCAAGTGGGATTTATGGTTTGGCACATTCAAAATCTATGAAAAGAAAATTGGAAAGGAGACAGCAGAGGAAGGGGATGCTATAGAATTCAGTCGGTGCATGTGTCTCATTGACAGGACCCAGCTCTCTGTTCCTGACAGTGAGCTCTGGGTTTTGCACTCTTTCGTATTCTGTATCTTTATAGTCGTATCTGCAGTAGGCACTTGATGCATGGGAGTGAGGACCAGGCGATGTCGGGAAAGCAGTGACGTTAGTTGGTCTAGTAGCAAGTGTCAAGCCAGGTTCGGTCACATGTTGAAACCTTATAGACATAATTTTAGTTCCTGGGAACAAGTGTGAGAGAGAAGTTCTTTGGAAGATAAGGCAAGGAATGTTCTTGGAAGAAATTGGAGACTAATGTAGCTTGATGGAAACAAACAAAAATGCTCCATTGGCACTCAAATCAGTTTGAGTTCATCTTTACAAGCAATAGAAACTATATCTAGCTAAATTAGGCAGAAAGAGGATTCATTACAATGGTGTTGGATGACTCACAGAATCTCTGGGTAAGCCAGAGAAGCAGGCCTGGGGGCATTCAGACAGGGCCACCTGCCAAATCACAAGGTAAACCTGATCCAGGGATGATGCCAAGCACTGCTTGTGCCTCAGACACTACCAGCTGCGGATAAAATACGCAGCTGCCGCTGTCCCCAGAGTGTGTTATATATGGCTTCTGCTTCTTTGTGTCATTAGCTTCTAAAGCAACATCTGTGTGACTTTAGGGGCATTGATGGGATTGGAAGTAGAGGGCAGGCAGTGGCACAGGACTGGCAGAGCCAAGTGCATGCGCCATGCCCTAGCTGAAAGGGATGCTGCAAAAGTGGATATAGGCACTGCCACCTTCTATCACAGCACATGAACTCAGCAAAATAATGTGGAGTATTCTCGGATGCAAGGACATTCAAATGATGGGTGGCCAAGAATAATGGCAAACATACCAGCCACATTAAATTTCCATGTGGGCAGTGATGAAGGGTGTAGGCTTTGGAATAAGACGGCCTACATTCAAGTTCAGAGTCTGATACTTCCTTGCTCTTTAATTTCTCTAAGCCTCATTTTACTCATCTGAAAACGGAGATAAGAATAGAACCTAGCCCAGAGCTGGTGTTAGGATTGAGAAAGGCAATGCTCACGTGAGGAGCAATTTATCATCCTGAGAATGCCCAGCCGGTCCCCTTCTTCGTCTGCTAAAGGAGATTCTGCCAGTGGCCTCTAGTTCATTTTGCTCCCATATCTTCCAAGGAATGCCTGTTATTGTCATAGCTGTCCCTAGAGCTTTTGTGATACAGAATTGGGATAGAAGATCAGGAGGAATATAACTAAGATGTGCCTATGCTAGGACAAAGATAAGAGAAGAAATTTTCAGGAATTTTGGAGAAGAGAGAGACTAGAGATATGGTGATACTAGAAAAGTGGATAGGAGGGAAAGGGGCTTTTAATAATATTGCCTTTAAAAAGATAGATAGGGGACTTCCCAGGTGGTCCAGTGGCTAAGACTCCATGCTTCCAATGCAGGGAGCACGGAGTCTCATTCCTGGCTGGAGAACTAAGATCCCACATGCCATGTCGTGTGGCCAAAAAAATAAAAATAAAAACATAAATAGATGGAAGATCTTATACACATAATTGTACATATTGTATATAATCTCTTAAGGTATTGAGGAAATTCTAGTCATGAGTATGGTAATTTTACAATTATATTGTGATGGCTGACCATGTTTCTTTTAGGTAACATTGCCTTAAGAGTGAATTAAGTGGATCCTAGAGTCATCAAGAAGGAAACTGAAATACAAATAAAACACTTCACATAGTGCTTGGCATGTAGTAAGTTGCTGTATACGAGGTAGATGCTGTTATTGTCAGAACTGTATCAAAAAGTCAGAGAAAGAGTGATATGATGCAAGCAGTCACTTGAGCTATTGAACCAGAACTTCATAAAATCCTCTGAGGGAGAACAGGATTGATGCCAAACCTCGAGGCAATACTGAGCTGAATCTGCTGACAGCCGACTGCAGTGCCTTCATCATTATCTTCCATCTTCCACCTAGAAAGCAAAACTCTTTGTTATGAGCTGAACTGTGCCCCCTGCCCTCTCCCATTCCTATATTGAAGTCCCAAGCCTCAGTACCTCAGAATGTGACTTATTCAAAGCTAGAACCTTCAATGTAGTAATTAAGGTAGAATGAGGAGGTGTGTGTGTGTGTGTCTTAGTCCAGTAGGTTTGAAGGAAGAGAGGATATCACAGACAGATATAGGTAAAGGGTAAATCATGTGAAGCCATCAGAAGACATCTACCTACAAGCCAAAGAAAAAGATCCTCAGAAGAAACCAATCCTGTAGACACCACGACCTTGAACTTCTAGCCTCTAGAACTGTGAGGAAATAAATTTCCGTTGTTTAAACCATCCATCTGTGGTCCTTGCTATGGCAGTCCTACCAAACAATTACACCTATAAATCAGTATCACCCAAGTTCAGAGCATCTTCAGTGAGCCCCACTGTACCAGCCAATGTGCTTAGGAGGCAGGGGGCAGATGCTCAGTAAGTACTGGAGGTGTTACCCAGGTTGGTAAATGTCAATCTGGAGAAATAATCCAGAAGCTGTTAAATGGTAGAAATGAATTTGGCAATATTCACTAATCATCATCATCATCAAGTAATACTAAAACTTTTTTGTCTTTTTTTAAGTCGCTAAGTAAAAACTATTAACAGCCAATAGCTATTGAAGGTTTTAGCATACTAGACGCTGTTAATTTACTATATTAACTGGTTTGATGTTCACAACCACCCAATTTATATTCAAATGTCGAAATATTCAGTTTTTGTGAGTATGATCAGCACTCTGATTATATTCTGATGTTAAACCCCATGTACAGACGAATAGGTGAGACACAGAGAATTGAGGTAATTTCCCCAAGTTCCCAAAGCAGTAATTGGCAGAGTCTAGCTATGATTCTAGCTCCAGTGTCTGCACTCTTACTTATACTGCCTCACCATACAATGTGCTTCTTATATCTAGAAAATATTAAAAGAAACATAAAGAAAATAAAAAGCACCAAGAGTGTCTCCGAGTTTGTGTATGTACTTGTGTGACCTTGATAACCTAGAAAGTAATCCTCTTGCTTTCTGCCACTTGAATCCTTGACCCTTCAAAGGTAAATATTGTGAATGATCTTTGGCCCTAATAAATATCAATGTGAGACATTTTAAAAATTTTTAACCAAAAAGATATTAATGTGACTATTCCTTCAATAATGGTCAATGTTAAAGGAAAAAATATTATTTGCTGAGCTTTAATTATCCTCCCATGTAAACCAATTCCTTTGTCATCCTTTCCTTGATATGAACATCCTCATTATTAGTGTGAATAAGATTAGCATTCTAATTATACATTTGCACAAAGACCTCTTTTTCACTTTTTTCCCACCCACGGTTTTCAGTATTTGGCAATCTTGGTGCTGAGAGTCAGAGTCTGAAAGCCACTCTGGACCCCCCACCTCCTTTATTCACAACTTCCCACAGTTCCCAGTAGCCATAGATAGGTCCTTAGGCCTTGTCTATCATAGATTTCTTTCTGGAGTGCATGAGGAGTGACCCAGATTTTTTAAATGCCTACAGTCTCCTCTGAAATAGCAGTTACTTCAAAGGAAGGATTTGTTATGGAGAATACAAACAAACTATTTCATCTGGGAGCTACTCAGAGATTTTATAATTTGCCATTAAATAGGATTCTTAGCACTGGCAACAGAAGGCATTCTGCCATAGTGAACCGTTTCAAATCATCAGAGTTCATCATCATGTGGACTAAGAAAGTAGAAATAATCTTATCCTCCATCTAACAAGTAATTCAGACAGAATGCATTATAACACAACTAAAGCATGCTAAAGCAGGTTGTGATAGAAGATAAGACCTTTGTGATGTACTGAAATCACTGCTAATTTTTCCAAGTCATTGGTCAAATGATTTTTTTCTAGGTACTACGTGAGAGCAAAAGCCCCTTTTCTAAATTCCTTTTGGAAGTGGGATATTAAAAAAAATTACCTATCTTATTTGAAATTTTGTTAGTCTCTTTCTGGAACACTCTTTGACTTAAAACAGCATAATATACCCTGCAGACAGATTAAATTTATAGAGTGGGACTTTTTAATCTTCATCTACCCAACTGTGTTGAGAATAGTACCTTGGATTCATTGTGTTTTCAAATTAAATTTAAATCCATAAATTTCTTATGCATGTGGTGCAAAACAATCCATGCCATGATATTTATTTGTTAGATAATTGTGCTGTGCTTGCTGGAAATCACAAGGCAAGGTTGTTGTTCTTGACTCGTACAAGGAGATTTGTTAAGTGAAAAATTAGGGTTTAGAAAGACCAAACAGGGAAAAAATAATTATAGCCCATTTGGAACTCAAGCACATTGTTTGTACAGACTGCATTAAAATAAAAATCTGAGTCATTGCTAGCTAGTATACACACCTTCAAATTGTATTTAGTATTTTACATTAATTTTAATACTCCTGACACCTTCACTGGAGCTTCCTGGGTGGCTCGGGAGTAAGAATATACCTGCAATGCAAGAGACATGGATTTGATCCCTGAGTTGGAAAGATCCCCTGGAGAAGGAAATGGCAACCCACTCACTCCAGTATTCTTGCCTGGAGAATCCCACAGACAGAGGAGCCTGGAGAGCTACAGTCTATAGGACTGCACAGAGTCAGACACAGTTGAAGTGACTTAGCACACACGCACCCATTATTTAGGATATTCTGGTTATTTGAAAGCTGCTGAAGAAGGTAAAAATGTGAATATGGTTGCTTACATAACTAATTTATTCTAAGGCCCAGCTAGTCAACAAATCCCTGCTCTGGCATGGGCTCGGCAGTGGATAATCTCCAGTGTTGCATCATACACTGTGATGTTGTTACAGAGCGCCTACACCCTTGCCTTCGTATCCCTAGAAACACAGCGTATTTCCTAGCAAGAGACCACCATCCTAAAAGTTGAGAGGGAAATACAGCCTTTTTCCTACACTTGATGGCACCTCTTCATCTCCATATCCCCATCACTGTCTATAATTCCTTCTGCTATACCCAGGAGAGGAGTCAGGAACAGAGAGAATTTTTTTGATAATAAAACACTTGCGTACTCTCCAATTCCAAAATACTTGCAATCAACTAAAGAAGCAGCATGGTATAGTGGATTTGGATCTTGACTGTGCTATTTACTAGCTTTTTTATTTTGGAAAACTTCCACATCCGGTATGCAAAATGGGGTTAGCAATAACTGCTTTCAGCCATTTTTGGAATGATGGCCAATGTAATTGAAGTACCTAGTGGTCCCTGGCACATGAAAAGTACTCAACAAATGGCCACATATTATTTCTAGGGGTATCAGAAAAAGTATAGGACACAAGGTAAATTTTCATTTCAGATAAATAACCAATAATTTTAAAGTATTTTTAGTATATTGCATGGGGCATAGTTAAATTAACTTCATTTTTATTTGCTAAATCCGACAACCCTAATTATTTTATCTGATCTTTAGGACAACCATGGAAGTAGATATTGTTTACATTTCACAATGGTAAAAATGGTAAGGACACAAACTCAAAAAAATAAGTGATGTAAAATCGTCATAAACATAAGTAGTAGGATCTGTTATTTTAATACAGGTTTGGGATTTGTTTTTTCTCAAAAAGAATGCTCTTTTGTGTTTTGTGTCTTTTACTTCCCTCTCTCTTTACCCTCAGTTCACCAGCAAAAAGCTTACCACAACCACCTAAACACGGATACTCTATGTATGGACTGTCTACATGGACAGAGAATAAGGGGGAGCGTGGGGGACTTCCCTGGAGGTCCAGTGGTTAAGGCTCCATGCTTCCACTGCAGGGGGCACAGGTTCAATATTTGGTAGGGGAACTAACATTCTGCATGCCACATAGTGAGGCAGCTCCAAATGAAGGGAGTGGCATGAGACTGAGGTACATGTGGTAAAGAGATCAAACAAGATCTCCAAAGAGGAAAACTGTCTTTAAACATAAAGGTTAAGAAATTATACTTCAATTAAAAAATAAAAACAAAACACACAAGGGTTGAGATGAGATGAATTAAAAAGAAAGATAGATTTTAATTCTATTATTACTTAATATTGATAGTTCTAGTAAAGTCGCTCAGTTGTGTCTGACTCTTTGCCACCCCGTGGACTGCAGCATCCCAGACTTCCCTGCCCATCACCAACTCCCAAAGTTTGCTCATACTCATGTCCATCGAGTCTGTGATGCCATCCAATCATCTCATCCTCTATTGTCCCCTTCTCCTCCTGCCTTCAATCTTTCCCAGCATCAGGGTCTTTTCTAATGAATCAGTTCTTCACATCAGGTGGCGAAAGTATTGGAGCTTCAGCTTCTGCATCAGTCTTTCCAGTGAATATTCAGGACTAATTTCCTTTAGGATTATTCAGGACTGATTTCCTTTAGGATGGACTGGTTGGATCTCCTTGTAGTCCAAGGGACTCTCAAGAGTCTTTTCCAACATCACAGTTCAAAAGCATCAATTCTTTGGTTCTCAACTTCCATTATAATCAAACTCTCACATCCATACATGACTACTGGAAAAACCATAGCTTTGACTAGATGGACTTTTGTTGGCAAAGTAATGTATCTTCTTTTTAATATGCTGTCTAGGTTGGTCATAGCTTTTCTTCCAAGGAGCAAGCGTCTTTTAATTTCATGGTTGCAGTCATTTTCAGTTCAGTTCAGTTCAGTTCAGTCGCTCAGTCGTGTCCGACTCTTTGCGACCCCATGAATGACAGCACGCCAGGCCTCCCTGTCCATCACCAACTCCCGGAGTTCACCCAGACTCACATCCATCGAGTCAGTGATGCCATCCAGCCATCTCATCCTCTGTCGTCCCCTTTTCCTCCTGCCCCCAATCTCTCCCAGCATCAGAGTCTTTTCCAATGAGTCTCTTCGCATGAGGTGGCCAAAGTACTGGAGTTTCAGCTTTAGCATCATTCCTTCCAAAGAAATCCCAGGGCTGATCTCCTTCAGAATGGACTGGTTGGTCTCCTTGCAGTCCAAGGGACTCAGGAGAGTCTTCTCCAACACCACAGTTCAAAAGCATCAATTCTTCGGCACTCAGCTTTCTTCACAGTCCAACTCTCACATCCATACATGACCACAGGAAAAACCATAGCCTTGACTAGACGAACCTTTGTTGGCAAAGTAATGTCTCTGCTTCTGAATATGCTATCTAGGTTGGTCATAACTTTCCTTCCAAGGAGTAAGCGTCTTTTAATTTCATGGCTGCAGTCACCATCTGCAGTGATTTTGGAGCCCCAAAAATAAAGTCTGACACTATTTCCACTGTTTCCCCATCTATTTCCCATGAAGTGATGGGACCAGATGCCATGATCTTCATTTTCTGAATGTTGAGCTTTAAGCCAACTTTTTAACTCTCCACTTTCACTTTCATTAAGAGGTTTTTTAATTCCTCTTCACTTTCTGCCATAACGGTGGTGTCATCTGCATATCTGAGGTTATTGATATTTCTCCCAGCAATCTTGATTCCAGCTTGTGCTTCTTCCAGTCCTTTTTTTAGCCCCCCAAAATAAAGTCTGTCACTGTTTCCACTGTTTCTCCATATAATTACCATGAAGTGAAGAGACCAGATGCCATGATCTTCATTTTCTGAATGTTGAGTTTTAAGTCAACTTTTTCACTCTCCTCTTTCACTTTCATCAAGAGGCTTTTTAGTTCTTCTTTGCTTTCTGCCATAAGAGTGGTATCATCTTCATACCTGAGGTTATTGATATTTCCCCCAGCAATCTTGATTCCAGCTTGTGCTTTATCCAGCCTTGCATGTCACATGATGTACTCTGCATATAAGTTAAATAAGCAGGGTGACAATATACAGCCTTGACATACTCCTTTCCCAATTTGGAACCAGTCTATTAGTAACTTTCAGGGGCTTCCCTGGTGGCTCAGACAGTAAAGAATCTGCCTGCAATGCAGGAGACCTGGGTTTGATCCTTGGATCAAGAAGATCCTGTGGAGAAAGGAATGGCTACTCACTCCTGTATTCTTTCCTGGAGAATTCCATAGACAGAGGAGTCGGGGGGGCGGGCTACAGTCCATGGGGTTGCAAAGAGTCAGACACAATTGGGTGACTAACACCAACAAAACATAGTAACTTTCCAGCAATATCTTTTAAGGCTGTACTTACTAGAAGGTGCATATGAAGTAGTGAGCTCCCTCAAGGTAGATGTGAAGTTGGGGGTCAGCGAGATACCATAGATAACCCATTAAGATCCACAAAGTCAGGAATCAGGATTTGTTGTATCTTACCAACATATATTTCCCACTTGTCTCACTTTTTCTGTGTCTTGTTCCTCATGGTTTATCAGCATCTTCATCAAACAGTGACTGAAGAAGATAAAGCTCAAACTAAGTAATGTCAGCTAACACACCATTACAGCTGAGGTTTGGGTTGTGGGAGAGATTTCGCTAACCCAGGTCAGAGTTACAATAACCATCAAGAGTTGGCCTTATCAATAATGATATTAGAGGAGGTGGAAGAAGAACTTCAACATCAGCTTTGAAATGCCTTCTTTCAGGGATGCACCAATTTAAAAACATCCACCATAAGCCAGGACATGGAAGCAACCTAGATGCCCATCAGCAGATGAATGGATAAGAAAGCTGTGGTACATATACACAATGGAGTATTACTCAGCCATTAAAAAGAATACATTTGAATCAGTTCTAATGAGGTGGATGAAACTGCAGCCTATTATACAGAGTGAAGTAAGCCAGAAAGAAAAACACCAATACAGTATACTAACGCATATATATGGAATTTAGAAAGATGGTAACAATAACCCTGTGTACGAGACAGCAAAAGAGACACTGATGTATAGATCAGTCTTATGGACTCTGTGGGAGAGGGAGAGGGTGGGGAGATTTGGGAGAATAGCACTGACATATGTATAATATCATGTATGAAACGAGTCGCCAGTCCAAGTTCGATGCACGATACTGGATGCTTGGGGCTGGTGCACTGGGACGACCCAGAGGGAGGGTATGGGGAGGGAGGAGGGAGGAGGGTTCAGGATGGGGAACACAGGTATACCTGTGGCGGATTCATTTCGATATTTGGCAAAACTAATACAATTATGTAAAGTTTAAAAATAAAATAAAATTTAAAAAAATAAAAATAAAAACATCCACCATAAACGTAGAGATCAAGAGGGCTATATCTCCTGATCCCCAAGGTAGGGAAGCTCCACATAGTGTCATCTCCATAAAGTGTTCTGCCCTCCATTTTTTAAGGTCTCTTGAGAACTTTGATTTATTTCAGCCAGCACACCAAAGACTTTTTTCTATTGTAAATATATACTCAGAAAAAAATGTAACACACTAAGCATTTATATATGGTGTTAATTTGAGTGCCTGAAACAGGTACCTACTCATAGAGAGAACCGAGTCCTGTGTGTCTTCAAATTTCCACTGCACGCAGGAGGCCCACACCGCTTTTTCTGGAGGGCATTTTGCTGACATTTTCACAACTATGCCCACTGCCTCTTTTACTGTACAGTGCTATCCTTTTCTGTATATTTTAGTTTTTATTTTTATTGATTTACTTGGAGTGCTAGAGAGGCAGAACTTGGGGTATGATTTTTAATCTGCATGAAAATATTTCCCTTTCCATATTTATAAGATCCTTACTTGGCATCTCTGAGAAGGAAATCACTATACAGTGTGGAAAATGCTTTCAGCAACCTGAAGAGTGACAGGCCAATTGGGCCCCAAAACTCTTCTTATTGTCAACAGCTGCTATCTCAGCTCATGTCTACGCACCTGGACTGGAAATAGCCACCGTGAAATTTCAATTGTTTACTCTGCAATAAATCTGCAAACTGCTTAGCTCAAGATCTAGAGTTTTCTCAAAGCAGCATTTCTCAAACTGTGGACCATGGACCCCCTGCATTACGCTCATCTGAGGTGCTTAGAGAGAAGGCAATTTCTGGGCCCCTGCTGCAGACCTCTTACTGAATCAGGATCTGTAGTTGACAACAATGAGTCTTTAAACCCTCACCTTAGGGGACTTCCCCAGAGAAGGCAATGGCACCCCACTCCAGTACTCTTGCCCGGAAAATCCATGGTAGGCTGCAGTCTATGTGATCGCTAAGAGTCAGACACGACTGAGTGACTTCACTTTCACTTTTTACTTTCATGCATTGGAGAAGGAAATGGCAACCCACTCCAGTATTCTTGCCTGGAGAATCCCAGGGACAGAGGAGCCTAATGGGCTGCTGTCTATGGGGTCGCACAGAGTCGGACACGACTGCAGCGACTTAGCAGCAGCAGCAGCAGCAGGGAACTTCCCTGGCAGTCCAGTAGATAAGACTCCATGTTCCCAAAGCAGGGAGTCCAAATTCTATCCCTTGTCAGAGAACTAAGACCCCATAAGCGGTAACTAAGCCCTTGCACCACAATGACAACTGTGCAGACCTGGGTGCTAAGTTGCTTCAATGGTGTCCAACTCTGTGTGACCCTATAGACTATAGCCTGCCAGGCTCTTCTGTCCATGGGATTCTCCAGGTAAGAATATTGGAATGGGGTGCCATGCCTTCCTCCAGAAGATCTTGCCAACTCAGGGAACCTGCACTGGCAGGCAGGTTCTTTACCACTAGCGCCACCCGGGAAGCCCACAGGGAAGACTAAGTGCAGCCAAAAGAAACCATGCCTTAGAAAATGTACAAATGTGACCTGAACGGAACTTTACGACTTTTCCTCAATTGATCAACTAATACGGTGTGGCTAACTACTGCCTGTGATTTCATCGTTTCCCTGCCTCCTCCGGCCCATGCCCCTGAGTGGAAGGAGCTATATAGTGATCATGTCTGAGAGGAACACTGAGCAGCCCCGAGGACCCAGGCTAGGTGAGGCCAGCAGTCTGTCAGCTTCATCGAGGCCAGTACTGATGTGTGTGATTCTACTGCATCTCTATACTGGGTTCAGTACCTGCGGGACCATCTGGCTCAGATGCCTCCACTTACCTTACACCTGTGGAGAGAGACACCCTGTGCACTCTGTGCTCAGTCACTGAGACTCTGTGACCCCATGAACTGTAACCTACCAAGCTCCTTGGTCCATGGGATTTTCCAGACAAGAATACTGGAGTGGGTTGCTATGCCCTCCTTCAGGGGATCTTCCTGACCCAGGGATCAAACCTGCATCTCTTGCATCTCCTGCATTGGCAGGTAGGCTTCTTTACCACTGCACCATGGGAAGCCCATGGAAGGAGACACACATACATTAATTCTTCTCACAAACAACAAGCAAACTTATTTAAAAAGTAACTTAATCATGAATATGTATGCCAATTCATTGAAACTACAAATTGAATATCCTGTGGTTTTTCTATTAACTTTCAATTCCTCCTCATTGGGAATCAGTAAAATCATTAGTCAGAGATGGCTAAAGGAATTATCTTTTTCCTGGTCTGGTCTGAGTCTTTTTTTTTTTCGTTTGTCTGGCACCTGCACGTTGCCCTGATCCTCTTCTATTTTAGGCTAGTCCTGCTGGAATGGTCATTTCCTCATTAGATGACATTTAATGCCAGCATCCCAATATTTCCAGGCTTCCTATAATAGCTCAAAGCCTGGCTCTTAGACACGGCAACTGTTCAATTGAATTTCCGTGGTCTATCTCACTCCCTAATTACACAGAATTAAAGTGGTTCCCTCAGGGTCCTGATCTCTCTGAAAAATGTCTCTCCCCAGAAGAAAATGAGCAGTTCACCGTCTACTCCTCAGCTCTGAGCCTCCTGTGGATTGCCTGTCACTGGTTCAGGGAGGCTGTGTGTTCCCTCAGTCTGGCAAGTAAGAAGACCTTCTAAATTGAGCTTCCCTTCCGTGGCCTGGAAAAATTCTCTATCTGCACAAAAATGCTCACATTGTATCATATTTTCTGTGACCAAACACTCTCAAAGGCACCTGAGGTGATCCTGCCTCTATCGTGTGAACTACCCTACCAATGTCTGCATAAGCCTCCCAACATGTTTGCAGGTGGGAGATAAAGTGACTGCTCCCTTCTCAAAGGGCACAGCCATCCTGTCGTGCTCCCAGATGGGACAGGAACATGGAAATTGGGAGAAGCAGGAGTTCGTGCTCCCAGATGGGACAGGAACATGGAAATTGGGAGAAGCAGGAGTTCATGGATACTTCTTTGTCTAGTAAGTGTTCCACCTTCATGGAGCAGCCAGGAGATAAGGCTCAGGGTCTCACATTATCTCCAGAGAAGATCCTGCCCCTGTTTGCTGTGTGAGTGGTGAAGAACTCACCATCCAGGGTATAAGTAATAGGAGCTTTGGATGCTAAGGAAGAGGCCATCATGGAGGAGGAGGAGCCTCTTCCCCTCTCTCTTGGCAATGAGGACCGTAAATGACCACCTAACTTCAAATAGTGATAATCATGGGTGGGAAGAACTAGAATTTTCATCAGAATTTAAGGCATGGTTGTCTTCAGATGACAAAAATAACATAAGGAATAGAAACATGGACTCTTACTGGGTACATTGTTACTATTTGATGGGTTTTATAATGAAGTCCTCCAAAGCAAGAAGTTGAATTTTAAACTGTTCTTGGATTTTGTTCAAATTCCATTTTCAAAAGGATGCAGTGCTAACTACAAGATTTTAATCACTCCAGAAAACGTGCTCTCAAAAATGGTCTATTCCTAAAGGAAAACATTTTATAATGAAAGGTGATAAAGTGCTGTAATTGCATGAAATGAGAATTTTCTAGTCAATTTGGGCAGAAAAATTGAATCGAGCTGGAAAATCTGTGCTGCAAATCTTCAATCCTCCAACTAAATAAAACAGCAGTAGAGATGTTTACATTTTACTGTTTCCTGTTTTTTACTAGAATTATTTTGATGATACTACCTAGGCCTGAATTATCCAAATAGAAACCTGATTTACTGGAATGACCTTTCTCAGGGAAAGAATAAAAGTATTATCCCTATGATTTTTTAAAAATGAATTTAACTGAAGAAATCTCAGGCTTCCTTGATCCAATATATTCATTTGTTCATTCAATATATAATTACTTGATCAGGATGTGGGCTAGCCAGCACATATAATGGACATTCCTTTTCTTTAGTCTTTGGATCAAACACCTATACAGGCTTACAGAAACAGTTCCAAAGATGAAGATGCTTGTCAAGTAAAATTAAGTTTCTCTCCCATCTCATCTCAAATTGGTGTTAATAACACTTTGTATCCCACTGAAAATTTCAAATGATTCCTTCTATACTTCATTTAAATAATCATATGCACATATATTTATCATTTTCTTTATACTATTCATAAGACAAATAACAATATGTATATTCATATTATTTTGTAACTTTTTCACTCTTATTATATACTGAATGATATCCAAGACAAGGTACAGAGGATATGCCTTGTTATTTTCCTTTACTACATGGAATTTGATAGACTAAAATTTCATCATTTAAATATTCAATCATTGCCTTGTTGACAGGTCTTGGGAATTTTTTCTAGCTTTTGTAAATAAGAAAATTGCCACAATAAATGCTCTTTAATGTATACATTTATATTCAATTTTTTTCTACTTTATATATTGTCAGAAGCATACACAGCTATGTTAAAGATATATGCATTTTCAACTTTAATAAAAATGCCAGATAACTTTTGTACAAATTATGGCAATTTACAGTCATACCAACAATGTATCTGAGTTCCTCATACCCTAGCTAACATTTGATATTATCATTTTTAATTTTGGAATCTAATGGTTAAGCATGATAGCTTGCTTTTGTTTCAGTTTGTATTTCCCAGATGACAAAGGTCCACATACTCATTGGACATTTTCCCTTTCTTTTCTGTGGACTATCCTTAGGCATTTTTCTATTGGATTGTTTATAAGCTGCTTGCACATTTGCTAGAAGCTCTTTGAAATACAATCCTTTGCTATGTTTACTGCAAGCATCTTTCCCACACTGTTGACTTCTGACTTCTTTGGTGTTTTCTTTTGCCATACTGAAGCTTTTAATTTCTATGTAGAAAAACTCTGTCAAATTTTATTATTCTCTTTTCTAAGAAGTTTACCCCCCAAACAATCTCCACCCCAATAGTACCCAGGCCTCTGCATTATGTGGCCTTTACAGCTGCAGGTTCCTATGACATCTTTTGGAACCAGCCTCCGGTTTCGGGTTTCTTCCCTCAACCTTTTCCACGTGGTTTCTTGCTCCACTCTGTTCTCTAAATCACTCTGGGTTTTATGTGGAGGAGGGGTTGTTTCTTTTCCCTGTGTTTTGTTTTGTCTTTTGTTTACAGAAAACGTGTTCTGTCAAAGAAGAAAACAATATGGAAATATTACTGTTAGGATACTTTCGATTTATAAGAGGGCTAGAGAGAGAAAGTGTATAGTGCTAGGAGGACAAATACAAGAGAACCAGGGTTCCATCACAAGTCACCTTCTGCCACGCACACCTGCTCCTACACGTCAAAGCTTTACAGCATGGGGCTTCCCTAGCAGTCCAGAGGTTAGAACTCTGTGAATCCGCTGCCAGGTGCCCGGTTCAGTCCTTGACTGGGGAAATAAGATCACACAAACTGAGCAGCTCGGCCAAAAATACCAAAAAAAAAAACCAGGAAAAAAAAGAGAAACAGACAAAAAACCACTTTATAGCCTTCCTATACACCCTGGGCCCTAAAGTCCTTACAATAAAGCACAGGCACAGATGGCATTTCTCGAAGAGAATCACAACCGTATCTCTCATCTTGTGTGTTTCCTAGAACCTTGTTGCTCCCCCACCAAGAGGTGGGGTTTAATTCCCCTCCTATTGCATCTAGGGAGATTTGTGACTGACTTGTAACCAACATCACATAGCAGATGCAATTCTGCTGGCTTTCCAAGGTTGAGTCATAAAAGGTGTCATAGAATCTGCCTTCTTGGCTGAAACACTCACTCTTGAAGGTGGGATACACATCCTTGAGGTCTTCAGTCATTCAGTTGCCCTGAGGCCACCGTGCAGTGAGGAAGGCTTGCAGAAGACCGTGTATATATAAAAAGAGAGAGAGATGCTCTGTCAGTCCCCAGCTGCTCCAGACCTCCCCTGCCCCAACCACTGTCTGACTGATCCACATGGGAGACCCCCGAGCCAGACTCAACCGGCTGAGCCCTTCCTGAATGCCTGTTCTACAGACACGAAGAGTCATAAGAAAATGTTTATTGTTGTCTTAAGCCTGTAGGTGTTGGGATGGTTTGATACACAGTCATAAATAATTCGAATGGCACACTAGATAGTGGCAACCCTGGGAATGCGGGTGCCCATGAATTGAAATCTATTAAATACCCCTTGCCTAATTATAGGTGAAATTTTAGGCATCTGTAAGTAAGATTTTTTTAAACACAGAACTTTTTATAGGTTCCTTAAGTCACTCAGTGATTGTTTTTTTTTTTTTTAATTCTTGGATATAATGCTGGCTCTGCTACCTTTCCAGAAAAGTATTCCCTACATTATCACCATGTCTACTCCTCTATTTAAAAAAAAAAAAAAAGCATAAGAAATCTGTGGGGTAAAGATCTAGAACTGAGTGCTGGGGCTGCAAGGAACAGTCTACATATTTTCTTCTGGTTCCTATTAGCCTTTCACTCCAAGTGCCCAGGCAAAAACCCTTTCAGCAAGAGCCTAGGAGTTGTCTGTGCTACATAAGCCCCCTCAAAGGTATGAAGGAAAGTTAATATCTGTACACATCTTTCCATAATCTTAGAGACATTCAAAACGGTGATGGCATCCATGCTTATTTTTTATTTTTTGGCTTCCAACTGCCTTTATTCCTTCCTTCCCCTACACAACCCCATCTCCAAGGTAACCTGTTAGCCACTTTACATGTATCCATGCGTCCTACCATTTTTTGTTGTTGTTTCATTTTGGGTCACTTGGCTTGCCAGATCTTAGTTCCCTGACCAGGGATGGAACTCAGGGCTCCAGCAGTGGAAGCACTAAGTCCTAACCACTGGACTGTCAGGGAATTCCCTCCTGCCATATTTTAATCTGAGCTTAATTAGTGTTACACAGCCAGAGGGGCATCACAAGCATTACCACATGGAAAGCTAATGCGTGTAGTCTTGTTAACCACGTAGACTGTTGTTAGCTGCCACACAGCTCAGAGCCAGCTCCAGTACCTCCATGCATTATACCTGGATCCCACTCCCACTGCTTTTCTCTCCCTTCCCACAGAGCTTGTTTCACTTCACATCATTTGAAGCCAAGACATTGCTACTTATGTTTTCATCTCTCCGACCCTCTTTCTTCCCTTCTGCCACGTTCTTCCTAGCAGTGTTCAATGATGTTCTTTATATTTCTTCCCAAGGAATTTTGGCAGTCACACAGGTAAAGATTGGGCACATGCAGGAACTCGAGACTAACTGTTGGCAAACGCCCTTATGCTTCTTGATTTGAAACAAAGACTGTGCCTTGCTGGATGGGTTCGCTGACCTCTCCCTTCAGTAAATGCTTTGCTGCTGCTTCCATGTCCGATACACATTCCAGAAGGCAAGTTGGAAAAACACTATTAGTTTTCCGGCTATCATTGTTCTATTGTCACCATAGCGACAGATGTGATGTGAAATCAGCTGCTTTATTGAGAAAACAGTGTAGGTTGAAAGCTGGCCTTGGGGATGTTGCAAAGAACATGAGATTCAATTCCGATATATTACCTTGTGGATTTTCTTTTCTATATTAGTTTTTCTTTGAAATATACTTTATTGCAAGGCAATAATATAAAAGGTCAAAGGGTGGCGGATTCATTTTGATATTTGGCAAAACTAATACAATTATGTAAAGTTTAAAAATAAAACAAAATTTTTAAAAAAAGGTCAAAGGGTCATTTTCTAAATTTGTTCAGTGGTTACTCAATTCCAATAGTATAAGAACAGGTCAAAAAAAAAAAAAAAAACAAACAGGTCTTGGTGGACACCTTGAGAACAAAATCAAATATGTGCAAATTCAAGAACTTCAGAGCAGCCAAAGAAACCATAATGGTTAATGTGTTGTGTACTGAAAGCTGAGGTGATTTCACTCTTCTGAACATTAAAATCTATTCCTGGACCAAAATTATAAGTTGAAAAACACATACTTTTGAAATCTGGCACCTTTTGGATTAACTATTGATAATTAGAATCCTGATTCAGTGTAAATGAGATATTCAGAATCCAAATGGCTGCTGGTAAATCAACTAAATAATGGCACTATCAACCTTTGAATTCACCCAAATTTACATACATATCCAGGAGACAATAGTACAATGGGGGTCAAAAGAGAGGAGTAAGAAACTCATGTTATCATCACCAGTTTGTGCCAACAGGGAATTCTGGAGGCCTGTTACCTACAAAGCATGTTTCTGCAAGTGACTAGAGTGTATCATTTGCTGAATAAGCAATCAAAGTCAGAGGGACTTTAAAGCAGATTTGATTTCTAAGACATGAAAAATTCATGATCTTTTGCATGAAATTCCCCAGGAAGGATTCAGGTATAAGACAAAGAAGTTTATGCCTTCCGGAAACCTTAGGAATTAGAGTCAAATGATTCGATAGTTAGACACAAAGTGTAGTTTCCATGTCCAGTCATGTCATTTCAACCACAAATTAGAATTTAGGCATATGGCCAAGAAAATTTATGAATTCTCAAAAAATTATGGATAGCAAGTAGAGTACTCATACTATCAGCCTGTTTCCTTGATGCTAAATAGCATCATGTATGGCCATTAGTAAAGACAACATTTTAAATTAGGAAATTAGAAAACTGTGAAAATCAAAGAATGAGATCTAATGAATCTTGAGGAAAGGCAAGACTACAGTTATGTATTTATGAATCTAAATCTGACTAAGGAGACTTTCTGGGAAGATAAGGCGCTAGTACCAAAAACCTGAGTTCAAATCTTGAATCTGCTTCCTACTAGCTATGGGGTTGTTTTTATCTGTAACATCCACCTCTCGATGCATTGTGAGGATTAAATGGGAGGAGGCATGAAAAGATCTTAATTCAACTCCTGGGACACAGAACTGTTATTATTGCTATTGTTGGCATCCAGCTGTACAGTCCACCCCAAAATTTTAACAGCTTTTTTCAAACCTTAGGAGTTTATAGATAATAATCAATATAGATTTTAAAGCTCACTTTATTAGTGTTTGTTTTGAACTAGTATGAAAGATACACTTATTGTGCTTCACACTGATGCCAGATAAGGTCTGAAATGTATATATTACATCGTCTGGTATTTCTGGATTAGAAATTATTGTAGAAAATATTTGAGTTCAATCTGAAAAGAGTTTCCCTAGAGAGGCTGCAGTAATCTGAGAGATATCAGAATAAAATAGACATTGAAGCACTAAGAGGAAAAGAAATTGGAAATAAGCCCATGTGCATAAAATACTTATTTGCATGATAAATATTAACCCTACATTTGTAGGATGATGTTGAAAGAAGATAAATGTCAATTTATTTGGAGATGAAGTTGCCTAGGATTTAAATCAACAAGTTAATATCATTGGTAAATGCTCCTTCAGCAATCTGAGGCAAAAGAAGAGTAATTGGGAAATAATGAAGAATTATACAATTATACTACATTTGCCTAATCTAATGAAATTGACAGATAACTATTTACCTCTGAAATTGGTTTCTGAGAAATGAAAAGAACACAGGGAACATGTATAAAAATTAAATTAGCTTTGGTTAAGAGCTTTTCAAAAGGTACTTTTATTCAGAAAGCTCAGGTACTTCTATCCTGAGCCTTGTTATTTCAGAACCACAATTTGTATCTGAAGTAACAGGGAAACCAAGCAGGATCCTGTGGGGTCCTCTGGGGTAACAAAGCCCCTCTGTGTCCTCCATTTCTTTTTTGTAGAAAAGGCTGTAGTCTCCTAGGTATTCCCTGAGTTCCAAAGAAAAAATTCAAGGAGTTACTAACTAGGGAAGTGAGGGAAGACAACAAAAGTCCATCTAGTTAAAGCTATGGTTTTCCCAGTAGTCATGTGTGGATGTGAGAGTTGGACTATAAAGAAAGCTGAACACCAAAGAACTGATGCTTTTGAACTGTGGTGCTGGAGAAGACTCTTGAGAGTCCATTGGACTGCAAGGAGATCAAACCAGTCAACTCTAAAGGAAATCACTCCTGAATATTCACTGGAAGGACTGATGCTGAAGCTGAAACTCTAATATTTTGGCCACCTGATGCAAAGAACTGACTCACTAGAAAAGACCCTGATGCTGGGAAAGATTGATGAGAAAGTAGGAGGAGAAGGGGGTGACAGAGGATGAGATGATTGTCCATTACCGACGCAATGGACATGAGTTTGAGCAAGCTCCAGGAATTGGTAATGGACAAGGAGCCTGGTGTGCTATGGTCCACGGGGTCGCAGAAGAGTCGGACACAACTGAGCAACTGAACTGAACTGAAGTGAGGGAAGGCAGAAACAAAGGAAAAGCAATTAAGCAAGAAAAGTAGTAACAGTTCAGCAATAAAACAGAATCCTTGTTCTTCCTCAAGAGATACACTAACAATCTGACACATGTCTGAGTGGTTCTGAAGGAACTAAGACCTCCACCCAGGTGGAGGTTAGTGACTGTGTGACCCCAGGTTGATTGGAACCAGAAGGTTGATGATTGAGTTTCCTGAAACACCACCCTTTATCTCACCAACAGCTAACCAGAAGAGAGCCATGCACGCCACAGCCCTCATCCTAGATGTTGCCTTTAAAAGCCCTTCCCTGGGTCTTCCCTAGTGGTCCAGTGATTGAGAATCCACCTTCCAATGCAGGGGACACAGGTTCAATTCCTGGTCTGGGAAGATTCTATGTGCCACGGGGCAACTAAGCCCATGTGCCACAACCACTGAGCCCGAGTCTGTGCCCTGCAACAAGAGAAGCCATGGCAATGAGAAGCCCAAGCACCAGAACTAGAGAGCAGCTCCAGCTCGCTGCAACTAGAGAAAGCCCACGCACAGCACCAAAGACCCAGCACAGCCGATAAATAAGTAAACACCTTTAAAAAAAAAAAAAAGTTCCCTGAAAGCCATCGGAGACTTTGGATCTTTTACCCATGAGCTGCCTGTTCTCTTTGCTGACCCCTGCACTAAACACAGTACTTTCCTTCACCACAACCCAGTGTCAATAATTTGCTGCTCAGCAAGTGGGCAGACCCCAGTTCAGTTGGTAACAACATGATTTGGAAACAAATCAGACCTTTCAAACATTACTGTTTTCTGAAGACTAACCTGAATGTCCTCTGGATCATACCCTCCACTCATATGAAAACATCTTTGGCATTTTCTTCTGAGTGTCACATCAGATCTGCAAAGACTGAAGGGGAAATATTCAGGGAAGAGCCTGGAGGTGCAGGTCTATCTCCAGTTCTTGTTACCCAAGATGCTTCATTGTCTCCATGGGTCACGGGCAGGGACACTCCCTCCCCTGCCAGTACTGACCTGGAGTGCTGTCTGTGACTCCCAAGGACTCTTGACCACACCCTCTGAGCCACAGTCCTCTTCTCTATCACCCCACCCTAAAAAGTACCACTTAGCTTCCATTTTCCATCCTTCACACGTGTTTCCTCTGTGATAGAAAGGCAGTAAATTGTAAGGCAACCCTGAAATTATGTGATTTTCCAGATGTCTAGGGTTAGGTTAAATTTGATGTCTGATGTGGAGAAAACATACTCTGTCACTTGTTTTGACCTCTTTCACAGACACAAATCCTGCTCTTACCTAATCCTAGGACAAATGATTCTAACATCCATGGGTACAAACATTATATGTGATCCCATTCAGAAAAAGCCTTTAGGAGTCTGGGTTGGCCCAGTATCTTCTCTAAAGCATCTATCTCTTCATGTGGCTCTCCTACTCTCCTGTCTCTGGGTAGTACTATGATAGCAATATCCCAGGCGACCCCAGACTGTGGAAGTTCCAGGGTTTCTCTGGGTCCCCAGGGCCTATCATGCCTGTGGTGTTATCCCTACCCAAGTGCTGGGCTAGAATACTGGGCTGGTCTTAGTGAATACAAAAGAAAGGGGTGACACATTAGGCAGATTCCTATGAATGGTGAACTTCAAAGAAAATAGATTTCCTCAAGGAAATCAGATAGAGAAGCTTAGAGAAAATCATTGTTCATGGATTCCCCTATGGCACAGTGGTTAAGACTGCACTTCTAATGAAGGGATGCAGAGGGTGTGGATTTGATCCCTGGGTGGGAAACTAAGATCCCACATGTTGTGTGGCATGGCCAAAAAAAAAAAAAAAAACCACCTCATTATTCTGTGTTTCCTTTTCTTCAGCTGAAATGTTTTTCATGGGAATTTAGATATGCAGAGTATTTAGAGTTGGGGAGACTAAGAATTCTACAGCTCACTGCATGTTTACACATGGACCCCATCTGTTCATTGCATTAAAGCCACACCCAGGCGTCCTAAAACTATATTCTAGAGTAGGCAGAAATCTTGACCCTTTAAACTCTCTTTGTTATTTGAGCTTTACTCTGGATTCAATTTTAATTTCTGACCAGACGTGTATTTTTGTCTTGAAAATGTCTCAGTTTAGAAATAAATCTTTAGTATCCCAGACCTGAGGTCTGGCCCTTTGAACAAAGAGGATATTCTTGAACAAATTTGCAAGAAAGCATTTCTTCCAACACCCAAAACCCCTGTGCCAAAGTGGCTTGGCTCATTAGGGAAAATTTCTGGTAAACATCCCCCAACATCTGGATATTCAAGCACTGAGGTTAATGAATTCTGTGACCCTTTGGTTGTTGTTCACCTTAATGGTTATGAAAGCCTGGAACATGTTTAAGAATCAGAAGGACCTAAGTGCTTTTAGCGGAAATTCAGAAAACACCCCCAAGAAGAATAACAGGCAGTTCCTAGAACAGCTTAAGAGGGGCACAGGTCTGATATCAGGTTAGGCATTCAGTGAGATGGGAGCACAGTCCCCTGGATTCACTGATTTTTCAGTCATCCCCTGCTTACCTCCTCCTCTTTTCTCTGCCTGGTTCCCACCTCCCTGGGGCAAAAATACTGGGGCAAAGGCTGCCTAGTCTACCATCAGACTCTTAGGTTTGTCCAAGTTTGAGCATTATCAATGAGTTTATACTAATTAATATATATATTTTCATCCCAACTTGAGATCACTCTGGGCCTAAATGAAAATGGAAAGCTATGAGGTGTTCAAGATAGTGTCAATGCTTTCACTCTTATTAGATAGTCTTTGCCAACAAAAAGGAAATGCATTTCACTTCTTTCTGAAAGCACTGGATTCTCCTCCCTGCTCTGTCTCTCCATCTTCTCTTAGTTCTTTGAGCCCTAAACAGACTTCCAGAAGCCCACTCTCTGTCTGGTTTTTGTGACATCTCTCACTATTAAAATAACTATTCATAAAGTACTGAAAGATTGTAAAACTGAGAGTAGTAACAGCTGTGTTATAGGACTTTTCCTCATAGTGAACTTTCAGTTCAGTTCAGTTCAGTTCAGTTTAGTCACTCAGTCATGTCTGACTCTTTGCAACCCCATGAATTGCAGCACATCAGGCCTCCCTGTCCATCACCAACTCCCGGAGTTCACTCAAACTCACGTCCATCGAGTCGGTGATGCCATCCAGCCATCTCATCCTCTGTCGTCCCCTTCTCCTCCAGCCCCCAATCCCTCCCAGCATCAGAGTCTTTTCCAATGAGGCAACTCTTCGCATGAGGTGGCCAAAGTACTGGAGTTTCAGCTTTAGCATCATTCCTTCCAAAGAAATCCCAGGACTGATCTCCTTTAGAATGGACTGGTTGGATCTCCTTGCAGTCCAAGGGACTCTCAAGAGTCTTCTCCAACACCACAGTTCAAAAGCATCAATTCTACGGTGCTCAGCCTTCTTCATAGTCCAACTCTTACATCCATACATGACCACTGGAAAAACTATAGCCTTGACTAGACGGATCTTTGTTGGCAAAGTAATGTCTCTGCTTTTGAATATGCTATCTAGGTTGGTCATAACTTTCCTTTCAAGGAGTAAGTGTCTTTTAATTTCATGGCTGCAGTCACCATGTGCAGTGATTTTGGAGCCCAGAAAAATAAAGTCAGCCACTGTTTCCACTGTTTCCCCATCTATTTCCCATGAAGTGATGGGACCAGATGCCATGATCTTCGTTTTCTGAATGTTGAGCTTTAAGCCAACTTTTTCACTCTCCACTTTCACTTTCATCAAGAGGCTCTTTAGTTCCTCTTCACTTTCTGCCATAAGGGTGGTGTCATCTGCATATCTGAGGTTATTGATATTTCTCCTGGCAATCTTGATTCCAGCTTGTGTTTCTTCCAGCTCAACGTTTCTCATGAGGTATTCTAGTGAACTTCAGGAAATCACAAATCTAGAGAATTTACATTTTTCATGCCTTGAAAATAGAATTAAGTTTTTGATGGATAAGATAAAGGAAATTGCCATGTTACACACAGTTCAAAACATGTATTGACTAAAAAAAATTTTTAAGTTCACCTAGTTTTTTCTTTATTACTTAACTCAGGAAATGTTTTAATTTTCATTATAAAAATAGATTATGGTTTTATGAAGGAAAAGATATTCCTGAAATTTAGGTGTTCTCTGGGTAACTTATATGCAGAGTACATCATGAGAAATGCTGGGCTGGAAGAAGCACAAGCTGGAATCAAGATTGCTGGGAGAAATATCAATAACTTCAGATACACAGATGACACCACCCTTATGGCAGAAAGTGAAGAGGAACTAAAAAGCCTCTTGATAAAAGTGAAAGAGGAGAGTGAAAAAGTTGGCTTAAAGCTCGACATTCAGAAGACTAAGATCATGGCATCTGGTCCCATCACTTCGTGGGAAATAGATGGGGAAACAGTGGAAACAGTGTCAGACTTTATTTTTCTGGGCTCCAAAATCACTGCAGATGGTGACTGCAGTCATGAAATTAAAAGACGCTTACTCCTTAGAAGGAAAGTTACGACCAACCTAGATAGCATATTCAGAAGCAGAGACATTACTTTGCCAACAAAGGTTCGTCTAGTCAAGGCTATGATTTTTCCAGTGGTCATGTATGGATGTGAGAGTTGGACTGTGAAGAAAGCTGAGCGCCAAAGAATTGATGCTTTTGAACTGTGGTGTTGGAGAAGACTCTTGAGAGTCCCTTGGACTGCAAGGAAATCCAACCAGTCCATTCTAAAGGAGATCAGTCCTGGGATTTCTTTGGAAGGAATGAGGCTAAAGCTGAAACTCCAGTACTTTGGCCACCTCATGTGAAGAGTTGCCTCATTGGAAAAGACTCTGATGCTGGGAGGGATTGGGGGCTGGAGGAGAAGGGGATGACAGAGGATGAGATGGCTGGATGGAATCACCAACTCGAAGGACATGAGTTTGAGTAAACTCCAGGAGTTGGTGATGGACAGGGAGGCCTGGCGTGCTGCAATTCATGGGGCTGCAAAGAGTTGGACACGACTGAGCGACTAAACTGGAACTGGAACTGGAACTGGGTTATTTATTGGTGCCAGGCCATAATTAAATATGAAAATGTTAGTTGCTCAATCGTGTCCAACTCTTTGCGACCCCCCTGATTATAGACCACCAGGATCCACTGTCCATGGGATTCTACAGGCAAGAATACTGGAGTGGGTGGCCATTTCCTTCTTCAGGGCATCATCCTGACCCAGGGATCAAGTCAGGGTCTTCTGCATTGCAGGCAAATTCTTTACTATCTGAGCCACCAGGGAAGCCAGGCCATAATTAGGTGTTCAGAACTGGAAAGTCATCCCAGCATATTAATTAGATCAGTTAGAAAATAAATATTGCCAACCCTACTCAGGTTGAGTCGCAAATATTACAATCTTCCTTTAATATGTAATACATGGGAGTGGGGGAGGAATGGATTAGGAGTTTGGGATTAGCAGACACAAACTTTTATTTATAGAATGGATAAACAGCAAGGTCATACTATATAGCACAGGGAACTATATTCAATATCCTGTGATAAATCATAGTAGAAAAGAATATGAAAATGTATATACACATATATATATATATATATATATATATTTGTATAACTACATTATAAATCAACTATAGGGTTCCCAGGTGGCTCAGTGGTAAAGAATTCACCCGTCAATGCAGAAGATGCAGGAAGCACAAGTTAGGTCCCTGGGTTAGGAAGGAAAATCGCAACCCACTCCAGTACCCTTGCCTGGAAAATCCCATGGATAGAGGAGCCTGGCAGGCTATAGTCCATAAGATCACAAAGAGCACACATGCACACAAATCAACTACACTACAATCAAATAAATTTCTTAAACAATATATAGTGCAGCAAATTATCTATCCCCAACTCTAAGTTCTTTCTTCTTAAAATTTTTGTTATACATTTTCATCAATTTCTCCTTTTTTATTACATGTATGAGTCATTCCTATCGGGAATCATTAGGGGGAAAGGAAATCTGAAGAATAAAAATGTATTCTCATGTTCGGTGGAGGTATAAACTAGTACAAAATTTCTGGAGGGCAACTGAGCAGTGTCTAACAAATGTCTTTAAAATGATAATTTTGACAGAGAAATTTAATTTGTACAGTTATATTTCAACAAAATGCAAAGGCTTAGCCACAGAATATTTAATACAGCTTTTTTTTTTCTTAAAAGGAAACATATTAGCAGCAACATCAGCATCCTTACAGCAGGAGAATATATTGAGTAAACTAGCTGTAGTCCACACAACAGGATAATATACAATCGTTCAAAAATTATAGTACAAATGGTTAGTGTTAGAGAATGACTTTCAAAAGGTTTTTAAAAAATGAACATGTCAAAGTTTTAGTTAACTCATTACTTACCAAGGGAAAAGTAAGATATTAAAACTGGACCAAAGGGCATTTAAGAAGGTAGGCTTTTATGGGCAATTTAACAAAGATTTGGGTAAGAGGCAGATTAGAAACAAAATTAGTAAATATTTATTGACTATGCCAAAGCCTTTGACTGTGTGGATCACAATAAACTGTGGAAAATTCTTCAAGAGATGGGAATACCAGACCACCTGACCTGCCTCTTGAGAAATCTGTATGCAGGTCAGGAAGCAACAGTTAGAACTGGACATGGAACAACAGACTGGTTTCAAGGCTGTATACTGTCACCCTGCTTATTTAACTTATATGCAGAGTACATCATGAGAAATGCTGGGCTGGAGGAAACACAAGCTGGAATCAAGATTGCCAGGAGAAATATCAGTAACCTCAGATGTGCAGATGACACCACCCTTATGGCAGAAAGTGAAGAGGAACTAAAGAGCCTCTTGATGAAAGTGAAAGAGGAGAGTGAAAAAGTTGGCTTAAAGCTCAACATTCAGGAAACTAGGATCATGGCATCCGGTCCCATCACTTCATGGGAAATAGATGGGGAAACAGTGGAAACAGTGGCTGACTTTATTTTTCTGGGCTCCAAAATCACTGCAGATGGTGATTGCAGCCACAAAATTAAAAGACACTTACTCCTTGGAAGGAAAGTCATGACCAACCTAGACAGCATATTAAAAAGCAGAGACATTACTTGGCCAACAAAGGTCCATCTAGTCAAGGCTATGTTTTTTCCAGTGGTCATGTATGGATGTGAGAGTTGGACTATAAAGGAAGCTGAGTGCCAAAGAACTGATGCTTTTGAACTGTGGTATTGGAGAATACTCTTGAGAGTCCCTTGGACTGCAAGGAGATCCAACCAGTCCATCCTAAAGGAGATCAGTCCTGGGTGTTCATTGGCAGGACTGATGCTGAAGATGAAACTCAAATACTTTGGCTACCTGATGCGAAGAGCTGAGTGATTGGAAAAGACCCTGATGCTGGGAAAGATTGAGGGCAGGAGGAGAAGGGGACAACAGAGGATAAGATGGTTGGATGGCATCACCTATTCAATGGACATGAGTTTGGGTGAACTCTGGCAGTTGGTGATGGACAGGGAGGCCTGGCGTGCTGCAGTTCATGGGGTCACAAAGAATCGGACACGACAGAGCAACTGAATTGAACTGAACTGAAGAGGACAATAAACCATAACTTTTGGGATCATCACTGTCCCCACATCCCCAGACCACCAATCCAATAGAAATCTCAAGTTACATCTCAACACAAATCTACAAGTTAACCTCTGCCAGTACAAAGTATAAAAATAGTCTACTCAGGCAATAGGAAATTAAATGTGCAATTCCAGCAATACCTTGGAAAAACACCACTGATCTCTTTTACATATTTCCAAGCTTTAGATAATTTTTCTGGTACTACCTCTAGGGCTGACATATGAATTGCACGTGTTAGTACATGCTAAGGACATACTCTGGCACAGAATAACCATTACCAATCGTTATCATCATCACAGCTGTGCTTTGGGCTTTTGTTCATTTTTTAAAAATAGTAGTAGTACCAGCATAGTTGCTCAGCCGTGTCCGACTCTTTGCGACCCTGTAGACTGTAGCCTGCCAGGCTCCTCTTCCGTAGGATTCTCCAGGCAAGAATACTGTAGTGGGTTTACTTATAAAAAAAACAGCGACAAAGTGAATGACAGAATAGAAGTTTTCTAATGAAACCATATCCTGAATTGCAGGCAGATTCTTTACCATCCGAGCCACCAGGGAAGCCCTATGATTTATTCGAAGCTGAGAAAAAAAGTTGTCACAGACCCAAGTCTTAGAAATAAGAGAGGGCATTAAAGCATTCTTAGGTACTATTTCACTCTATTTGTATTTAGAACACTGTTGACTTGGGGGCTGGGGATCAACAACTTCAAGTAACAAAATTTAAAGGTCTTGAACATTTGGACCAAGATTGAGACAAACCAGGCAGTGGGAGGCAGGATTCTAAGAGCTTTTTAGAATGCATATTATCAGCAGCAAAGCCAGTGAATTTGAAAGCAGCTCAAGGGGGATAATGAATAAGTTTCTCCTATTAGAAAGGGTAAACGGAAATTAATTTTACAATGCCCATAATTACTCTTTTAAGACATAAAATGTTACTTTAACTTGCTGTATTTAACATGTCACTACTATTATGTTGCTTTAATAACTTTACAGCATATCGTAACAGCTTTCATGGTTTCACCTGCCACCTCAATTTTCCCAACTCTGCTTTCCTATAAAGGCTTAGGTTCCTTAGAGTCATAAATTCTTACATCACAATGATTTCAAGAATCATCATGATTTGGCAAATCTCATTTGTACTTCAGGGTCTGTGCAAGAGATCATAGCCTCAAGAACTCTATTTTCCAATTTCAATTATAAACATTAATTGCAAAAAATAATCTTCACAGAGGGTTGGCTAAAGGTTGTGCTGTGTTGTGCTTAGTCGTGTCCAACTGCGACCCCATGGACTGCAGCCTGCCAGGCTCCTCTGTCCATGGGGATTCTCCAGCAAGAATACTGGAGTGGGTTGCCAAGCCCTCCTCCATGGGATTTTCCCAAACCAGGGATCAAAACCAGGTCTCCTGCACTGCAGGCAGATTCTTTATGTCTGAGCCACCAGGGAAGCCCAAGAATACTGGGGTGGGTAACCTATCTCTTCTCCAGGGGATCTTTCCAACCCAGGAAATTCAACTGGGGTCTCCTGCCTTGTAGGTGGAGTCTTTACCAGCTGAGGTACCAGGGAAGATCAGCTAAAGGTTAGGAAAGCTATTTACTCCAATTGCTCCGATGTTAGCAAAATAGACTCCTAAGAATCTGATCAGAGTTTGCGACCTTCTCCCTAGGAAGAGTCCACGTAAGTCTATCCACACAATATTTTGTATATGATTCCAGGAGGGTTACTCAGGCAATGAAGTCCCTCAGTGGGTTAGTTGAGCTTATGTTAAGAACTACTCTTTTAGTTTTGTTTGCTTAATCTTTTATTACAGAAAATTTCAAACACTCACAAGAGTAGAAAAGAACAGACAGAATAGTTTAATGAACTTCTTTGTTCATATCACTCAACACCAACAGCTAATCCTCCCAGGCCAGTTCTGTGTTCCTTCTCTCTTAATCTGTCTTTAAATCATCTATACCATCAGATAACCATATATTTCAGATATATTACTGGCCCTTCCACTGCTTTCACCATACAGCCACTAGGCATGAGTATAACTTAGGAAAACCTTGATGAATACTTAAAATGACATCTAGAAAAAATTTGCTTTTGTATTTCTTACAAATTCTTGTTGTGGAAGTTACCCACACCTTACCACTCCACCCCTCCCCAGAGCTCAATACTAGGACAATCTGCATTTTTCTTAAACTACTTCTTTGGGATTATTTTATCAATACTAAAAAATACAATTATTGTATCAATACTAAAAAAATACAATTATTTTATCAATACTATGAACAATACTAAGTTCTTTGGTGGATATTTCAAATATTGGTTGCAATTGTAAGTGACACTTCCTTTTTATTATATTAAAATTCGTATCTGACATAAAGGTTGATTTTTGGTGTGATTATCATGCATTCTGCCATTTCATTGAACTCTAAAATTAATTCCTGGAATTTTTATGTCAAGTCTTTTGAGTTGCATATGTATAAAAATGTACAATAAGTGTGTGATAATGTCATCCAAAAATAATAATGTTGAGACTTCCTTTCTAATTATTAGTCCAGTTTCATATAGTATAACATTGACCTGAAATTCTAGAATATTATTAAATAATAATTTTGATAAAGAAAATTACTAGAACTAATCAGTGATTATAGTAAAGTTGCAGGATATAAAATCAACACACAGAAATCCCTTGCATTCCTATACACTAATAATGAGAAAATAGAAAGAGAAATTAAGGAAACAATTCCATTCACCATTGCAACAGAAAGAATAAAATACTTAGGAATATATCTACCTAGAGAAACTAAAGACCTATACATAAAAAACTATAAAACACTGGTGAAAGAAATCAAAGAGGATACTAATAGATGGAGAAATATACCATTTTCATGGATTGGAAGAATCAATATAGTGAAAATGAGTATACTACCCAAAGCAATTTATAGATTCAATGCAATCCCTATCAAGCTACCAACAGTATTCTTCACAGAGCTAGAACAAATAATTTCACAATTTGTATGGAAATACAAAAAACCTTGAATAGCCAAAGCTATCTTGAGAAAGAAGAATGGAACTGGAGGAATCAACCTACCTGACTTCAGGCTCTACTACAAAGCCACAGTTATCAAGACAGTATGGTACTGGCACAAAGACAGAAATATAGATCAATGGAACAAAATAGAAAGCCCAGAGATAAATCCACGCACATATGGACACCTTATCTTTGACAAAGGAGGCAAGAATATACAATGGATTAAAGACAATCTCTTTAACAAGTGGTGCTGGGAAATCTGGTCAACCACTTGTAAAAGAATGAAACTAGAACACTTTCTAACACCATACACATAAATAAACTCAAAATGGATTAAAGATCTAAACTTAAGACCAGAAACTATAAAACTCCTAGAGGAGAACATAGGCAAAACACTCTCCGACATACATCACAGCAGGATCCTCTATGACCCACCTCCCAGAATATTGGAAATAAAAGCAAAAATAAACAAATGGGACCTAATTAAACTTAAAAGCTTCTGCACATCAAAGGAAACTATTAGCAAGGTGAAAAGTCAGTCTTCAGAATGGGAGAAAATAATAGCAAATGAAGCAACTGAAAAACAACTAATCTCAAAAATATACAAGCAACTCCTACAGCTCAACTCCAGAAAAATAAATGACCCAATCAAAAAATGGGCCAAAGAACTAAATAGACATTTCTCCAAAGAAGACATACAGATGGCTAACAAACACATGAAAAGATGCTCAACATCACTCATTATCAGAGAAATGCAAATCAAAACCACTATGAGGTACCATTTCACACCAGTCAGAATGGCTGCGATCCAAAAGTCTACAAGCAATAAATGCTGGAGAGGGTGTGGAGAAAAGGGAACCCTCTTACACTGTTGGTGGGAATGCAAACTAGTACAGCCACTATGGAGAACAGTGTGGAGATTCCTTAAAAAACTGGAAATAGAACTGCCTTATGATCCAGCAATCCCACCCACACTGAGGAAACCAGAAGGGAAAGAGACACGTGTATCCCAATGTTCATCGAAGCACTGTTTATAATAGCCAGGACATGGAAGCAACCTAGATGTCCATCAGCAGATGAATGGATAAGAAAGCAGTGGTACATATACACAATGAAGTATTACTCATCCATTAAAAAGAATACATTTGAATCAGTTCTAATGAGGTGGATGAAACTGGAGCCTATTATACAGAGTGAAGTAAGCCAGAAAGAAAAACACCAATACAGTATACTAATGCATATATATGGAATTTAGAAAGATGCTAACAATAACCCTGTGTACGAGACAGCAAAAGAGACACTGATGTATAGAGCAGTCTTATGGACTCTGTTGCAGAGGGAGAGGGTGGGAAGATTTGGGAGAATGACATTGAAACATGTATAATATCATATATGAAACAAGTTGCCAGTCCAGGTTCGACGCACGATACTGGATGCTTGGGGCTAGTGCACTGGGACGACCCAGAGGGATGGTATGGGGAGGGAGGAGGGAGGAGGGTTCAGGATGGGGAACACATGTATACCTGTGGCGGATTCATTTTGATATTTGGCAAAACTAATACAATTTGTAAAATTTAAAAATAAAATTAAAAAAAAAGGATCATCTATTTTTTTTTTTATTTTAAAGGGAATGTTTTTGAGTTTCACTTAAATAGGCTCTACTTCATTGATTTCACATTGATATGCTTTGTCACATTTAAAAAAATGTGCCTTTCATTTTCACTTTACAAAGATTTTGCTTACTTTATTTAAATGGTAAAAATGAGGGGGTTCTCTCAAATACTTATTTGACCTACTTTGAGATAAACATATTTCATTCCTAATTATTCATGTTATGTTATTTCAGAAAGCTTACTCATATTAGATTTAACTCTCAATGTATTCCTAGAATAAATCCCATTATATGTGGTAGGTTATTACTGTACAAGCTACTAAATTCTATTTGATCTTTTGTTTGTAATTTTTTGTATACATGTGTGTGTATGAGATTCATCTATACAATCATATCTGTATCTATTTGATATTGGGGTTGTGCTTATCTTATAAAAATAAAGTAATGTTTAATCTTTTTCTCTATTCCAAATTCCTTTCTAGAGTATAGGAATTAACTGATCCTTAAAAGTAGTAAGCAGTACACCAATAAATCAAGTTTAAAGTCTTTGGAAGAATATGACAGCTTTCCCAATTTATTCCATATTCATGTTTTGTGAAATTTTTGAAAAATCTTAATAAGTGGTTTTACTTTCTAACTTATTTTGGTTTTTGTTAAAATGTAAAGACTTAAACTATGCCCTTACAATGGGTGAATTTTATAGTATATAAATTATACTTCAATTTAAAAAGTGAATTGGGGTCAGGGAGGAGCATAGAAGGAGAAATCAGAACTCTTGGATTTCCTAATGCTTAAAAAATATTTAAGCCTTTATACTTAAATGCAGTTTGTTGGTGTTCAATGATATTTTATTTTTCTTCTGTGGTTGCAAGAATAGACAACTTGGAAGGTTGTTGTTTAAAATAGTTATAATAAATGTTTTCATATGAATCCAGTGCTATATTGTGCTATGATAATGAAAGCAACATAGAAACTGGGATATATGGGTGGCCAAACTTCAACAGTCACTTGTTAATTACTGTAGCATGGAAAAAATCCTAAATTCGGTGCCAATTCCTGGAGCTAATCCTTTTGAATCTCTGCTATGGTGTATTATATTAAAATCTATGGTACATGGTAAGTATTCAGTGATTGTAGAGTCTATTCGTTTATTCACATAATTCTGGTGTTATATTGAGGAAGGTATTTTCAAAATATTCAGAAGGCTATCGAAGGAAACGGAAAAACCAATTGATCTCTTTGGTAAAGGCAGTGTGAATCACTCAGAAAAGAGTACCATCCTAACTTATTCTTTCCGCTGCTGATGCCAAATCTGGAAAAAGAGAGTTGATGACTAGACTGGACAGACAGCAGAATTCTGAGTAAAAGTAATTACATTAGCTATGTGCCTGGTGCAGGATTTCTTATCCAGTCCCTGCTCAATCTAATAGAATCCAAGCCTCAGCCACGATTTAAAGTGTCACTGGAGAGAGTTAACAGAACATGTGGAAGACCTTTGACGCCTTCTGAGGACTGGTCGGAAATGACTGTCAGCATCACCCAGTCACGGAGGAACTCCTGCTGCCAATTAAGTCTGGTACCTGAATCATTATAGAAAGTATATACTTAGAGTTATATTTAATAACTTTGAGTTATCATCAAATAAGATTACCTAGTTCACTGAAGAGTCTTCTTATACCTTAGTACAAGGTATAAGGTATTTGGCTTGTTGCTGTTGTTCAGTCACCTAGTCACGTCCAACTCTTTGCAACCCCATGGCCTGCAGCACACCAGGCTTCCCTGTCCTTAACCATCTCATGGAGCTTGCCCAAGCTCGTATCCATTGAATTGGTGATGCCATCCAACCATCTCATCCTCTGTCACCCTCTTCTCCTTCTGCCTTCAATCTTTCCTAGCATCAGGGTCTTTTCAAACAGATTCAGCTAGATTTGAGAATAACATGAATTGAGATAAAAATTATTGGCTCAAGGCTATGGGCAAGCAGGGCCCAGCAGAGATCTGTCTCCACAGGTAGCAGGAACGAGAATCACTGGGAAAAGGAAAATAAGAGAGGGTGAATAGAAAAGGAGCATCTGGTAGAAATGGGAAAAGCTGTAGAACAACAATCTTTAAACTCAGTACACCTTCAACTCATCACAGAACACAATCCCTGGGTTTGAGACTGGATAATCAATATCCATATTTTACTATAAAGCCTACTGCCAACTTTCTGTTTATAGAGTTTTGGTCTCCAAATTAGTGGAGACTAGTACCTAACAAAGCATTATACGCTCTCAGAAGGCAAGCTACATTAACAAGGATCCAGCTTCTCAGAGTATCACATGGATATTTTCCAACACTCCCTTCAGTGCTACACACTCAGTGGGGCTCTGGCATAATCTCAGAACTCTCCATTGGTTTGGTCAGTCATGTAGACTGTGCATGCAAGTTGATCACTCTGGCATCTAGGGAACATATTTCTTCAGGAATCCACTAAGAAAACCTCAAAACCCCACCCCTCCCATGATCTGCCCAGGGTTTAAAATACAAGAGTGTGCCATTTGCTGCTGCTGCTGCTGCTAAGTCGCTTCAGTCGTGTCCGACTCTGTGCGAACCCATAGACGGCAGCCCACCAGGCTTCCCCGTCCCTGGGATTCTCCAGGCAAGAACACTGGAGTGGGTTGCCATTTCCTTCTCCGATGCATGAAAGTGCCATTTACCTAAGGCCAAATCTACATGTGCTCCACATCCCGCACCTCAATTGTACCTCAACTAGCACTTCTCACCTGGGCCTCAACTAGTATCTCAACTGGGGAGAATCCCCTTCCTTCTCTCTCCTATGTCTTCAACCTCTGCCTCTTCACTCTGTCTTTTCTCATTAAAAACAAAAAAGGACATCAACCAATTTCATCCCCACCTAGTTCCCTCTTTCATAACCAAACTTCTCAAAACGGTGCCCATTCTCATCACATCCATCACTTCATCTGCTGTATGACCCTCCACCTGCTCTTCTGTGGCTGCTGTCTCACTACTCCTCCAAAGAGAGAAGCTCACTGGAGCTCAGCAATGTTGCTAAACCCCAACGTCAGTTTTAGACTGCATTTTACAAGTCCTGTCAGCTGTGGTCAGTCTCTCCGCCACATCCTCCATGCCCCTGCCCTCACTCTCCACATCCTAATCACAGAGGCTGCCTTCAGTTTTTCCAAATCTAGATTCCATACTTGCTGTCCTCTCTTGTGGCTCAACTGGTAAAGAATCCACCTGCAAAGTGGGAGACCTGTGTTTGATCCCTGGGCAGGGAAGCTCCCCTGGAGAAGGGAAGGGCTACCCATGCCAGTATTCTTGCCTGGAAAATTCTGTGGACAGAGAAGCCTGGTGGTCTATAGTACGTGGGGTTGCAAAAGTCAGATATGACTTACAGAGACTAAACAACAGCAGCAGCAGCAGCAGCTGTTATTCTAGCAGTCTTTCTTTGAGCAACTTTATTGTTCACAACTCTCCAATTTCTGCAAACCTACCACTGTAACCACTCACGAAATCTGAGAAAAACTAGTCTTTGAGAATCAAAAAGAGAATAGCGGTTATACATGGAAACATAAAGTCAAAATCCCTAGAGACTATCTAGAAATACAACCCTCACCCCACACAAATGTGACTGGTCAGCTGTGGGGAATACTGAAGTCTGGAAAGGTTAACTGGATTCTATAATGTCTAGTAGATACTGGGTGGCAGAGTTCAAGACAGATGGTCCACCGGGGCTGAATACCAGCACAGACATTGCATATGCAGTTGCTTTATGTTCCCTTTGACTACTTTGATTAAAAATTTGATCAAACTTCAATTCTGTATGGAAATGGAATCTCAAATATGGAATCTGCCAGGTGTCATCCATGAAACAAGATCCAGACAAGAGATCTAAATCTGGCTTTTTGGTATCATTTGTTGTAACTTTTCCATCTCAAGGTTTTGCTACTAAGCTGAGCAGCATCAATTTATCTCCAGGTTTGCAGCCATGAGCTTTCATTCTGTTTTTGCTTCACGTTGCTCTCTGTGTGACCTTAGGCATATCCCCACAGTGTTCCTTCACCCATTCATTCTTTCACTCATTCACTCACTTAACAGCCCTCTCTTGAGCACTTTGCATTTGCAGGACGCTGTGTTGGGTGCTGTGGATGAAGTAACGATGCAGGAGATGTTGTCTAGTCCTCAACAAACTTGGAAAACAAATGAGGGAGGAAAAAGCAATTTGCATGTGTGTGTACGCTCAGTCATTCAGTCATATCTGTCTCTTTGTGACCCCACGGACTGTAGCCCTTCAGGCTCCCCCATCCATGGAATTTTCCAGGCAAGAATACTGGAGTGGGTTGCCATTTCCTACTCCAGGGGATCTTCCTGCCCGAGGGATTGAACCCAGGTATCTTGCATCTCTGGCTTTGGCAGGTGGATTCTTTACCACTGCACCATCTGGGAAGCCATTTGCATACGCGTGGTCGCTCAGTCATGTCCAATTTCTCTGTTCAAGGGATTTCCCAGGCAAGAATACTGGAGTGGGTTGCCATTTCCTCCTCCAGGGGATCTTCCTGACCCAGGGATTGAAACTGAATTTGCTGTATCTCCTGCATTCCAGGCAGATTCTTTACCCACTGTGCCATCAGGGAAACCCACTATTTGCATATATCAGGATATCAATAAGCATATAATCCAAAGATTTGCCAGAAAAGATTGAGACAGAAGAGAGAGAAATCCTAAGAAAGAAGGGAAAGCTACTCTGAAATTTCTTCATCCTGGATGAGTGGTTATTCTCAAAAACTAGGTCATGTTGGCACTGAGACCTAAGAGTGATTAATAAGGTTCTTGACTATGATGTAACAGAAAGAGCAGGAGACAAAGATGGAGTTTCAGGGCTGCTGCACACTTACTTGGCACCCTTTAGGCCAGTCAGCCTCATACAGCTTCAGTTTCTTCTTACATCAAACATGGTTAACAGTACTGTAACCTATTATACCAGTTTGCTGCAATTTATATAAAGTGGTCTTTACATTCTAATGACCACATACCCTGCTTTCCCATAAGATATTGTTAGAACCAGATTCCAGATAGCCTGCTAACTACAAGTCAGGGACCATTCCTACAAGATTTTTAGGCTGAGATTCAGGAGAGTATAATTAGTTTTTTACTTACTATCTATGAGGCCCTATATAAGGCACTAGAGTCTATGAGCCTCTGTCTTCATGTCTATAAAATAAAAGTAATGATACTTATGTTACTAGATTCATAGGGTTGACATGAGAATCAAGAAAAGTACTATGTTTTAGATGCCTTAAAATGGTATGAAACTGTTAAATATTAAGGAACAGAAAGAAACTTGTCTGTTCTTCAAATGAGAAATATTTTAATTCTAGATCTACTCATTTTCCCTACAGTGCCAATACCCTGGGAGAGCACTATTCACATTTTGATGGCCATCCTTTCACGACTCTCTTTATGTCTATAAAGCCACTGTACATTCACACACCCCTCTACACACACACACACACACACACACACACACACACACACAATATAATGGACTTTAACAATATATGGCTTTTAAAAAACACGATCACCTTCTCTACAAATTGACCCCCTCCTCACAAATTGATCCCCTCCCCAATGTACTTTCAACAGTCAACTCAAGTTGTGTCTCCTCTCTTGAGCTCCTCCTAAACACTGCCTCTACAAGGCAGAATTTCTCCTTAGCCTGAGACTATGTTGATGCCACCATCATGGTACTCAATGCTTTATGGTACTTCCTTCCTTTCAAGCTGTTTTATCCCTACTTCATATCCCTGACACTTAACATAGCACTTGATACACTGTAGATAATAAATAATCAAGGAATTAATGAGGGACTAAACAGATGAATGAACAAATGAGTGAACTGTTACCCAGGATGTACAGGAATGTTTTTATTATTCCTTTATAAATGAGAAGGCAAGTCATAAAATTATTTTATTATCTATGTCCCAATTATATATAGAGATTTCACTAAGCATATGTAATTTTAAATTATCTATATTGTCAAATATATACAATTGGGAAACCTCAATAATATATTTTGTTGTTGTTTAGTCACTAAGTGGTGTCTGACTCTTTTGCAATCCCATGGACTATAGCCTGCCAGGCTCCTCTGTCCATGGAATTTCCCAGCAAGAATACTGGTGTGGGTTTTCATTTCCTTCTCCAGGAGATATTCCCAACCCTGAGATCGAACTCGTGTCTCCTGCATTGGCAGGCGGATTCTTTACCACCAAGCCACCAGGGACATCCTCAATAATACATTAACTGAGAATAATTCATTATGATTCTAAATCTTGTCAAGGAAAACTGTGAATCAAAGTCATTGGAGATCACCATAGCAACCTAGAGGGGTGTGATGGGGAGGGAGATGGGAGGAAGTTTAAAGAGGGAAGGGACATAGGTATACCTATGGCTGATTCATATTGATGTTCGGCAGAAATCAACACAACACTGTAAAGCAATTACCCTTCAATTAAAAATTTAAAAAAAATTTTTTTAAGTCATTGGAGATTTCATGTGTTAAGTCTGAACAGAGGTTGTCCTAGTGATATAACACTTATTGATGACAGTCTCACTATTCATTCCTCTCCAGGACAAAATGTGCCAGCCCAGATTGGCAGGAGGCTTTGTAATAGAAAATAGATGTGCAACGCTTCTAAATTTTAACATACATGGAATCACCTATGAATCATTCAAAAATGTAGATTTTAATTGAATCGATCAGGGATAGGGTCTGAGGCTCTGCATTTCTAACATGCACCCTGAGGTTATCCATTTTTCTGGTCTATGAACTACCCTTTGAGAAGCAAGGCAATAAAAAGTAAGACAACATTACTGTCAACTTCATTTCCAAAGACAATATCCTGAGTCTTAAATCACTATGAACCTAACCACTGCCAATTGAGACCATAGTTACTGGACTTGTTTAATGAAAAGGAGGAATAAAGGTATGTTTTGGCAAATAGTGTAACAAATGACCTTGAAATAACTGAACTCAAATACTTATTACTAGCTCACTCAACTATTTTATTTCTTGAGTGGTTTCTATGGAGGCCTAATTTAAAAGCAGAAAATTCTCATAATTTAATTCTAAAGTATCATCTTTGCTACCAAACAAAACATTCTACCCAGACAAGTATATTTCCAAGATATCAAATTTAATAAAAGGTAAGTAAAAGAAAACTATGTTCTATCTACATGCAGTAAAAATTCCAGAGACAATGAACTCAACATCGACATTCCAGCTCAGCAGAACATATAGATGAACCATCTCAAAGGAAAAATCTTGCCCACCTAAAATGAAAGCAAATATTACCTAAAAAGATTGCATTGAATCCATAATTCTAATTCATAAACATGATATATCTCTATTTGAGTCTTCTTTAATTTCTTTAATGTCAATGTTTTATAGTTTTCACTGTATCAGTCTTATACATATTTTATAAAACTTACTCTTAAGCATTTCGTGTTTTTGAATGCTATTGTAAATGATTTTTTTAAGTATCTAATTGTTATTGCTAATGCATTAAAGATACAACTGAATTTTATATATTGACCTTGTATCCTAGGACCTTACCAAACTTATTAATCCTTCTAGTTTCTTAATAGATTCTAATTGAATTCCTCTCTATATAAACATGCCATCTGTGAATTAAAACCATTTTAATTATTCCTTTCCCATCTGTATTACTTTATTTTTTCCTTACCTACTCTATAGTCTAGAACCCCCAGTACAAAGATGAGCAGATGTCATCTTGAGTGTGGGCATGCTTATTTCTGGTCCTATGGGGAAAGCATTCAGTCTTTCACCATTAAAGATGATGCTAGTGACGTCTTTTTAATAACTGCCCTTTATAAGAAAGTTCCTGTTTTTCCTAGCTTACTGAGAAATTTTTTAATAATGCAAGTGTTGAATTTTGTCAAGTGCTTTTTCTGCATCTCTTGAAATGATCGTACAGTTTCTCCCTTATTTTAACATGGTAAATTACATTGATTTCCAAATATTAAATCAACCTTTCAATTTTAATGTAAACTACACTTAGGTTATACTTAATACACAAACACACACACAGAGCTAGGTTTTATTTGCTAAGTTTCTGTTATTTTTGTTTGTGTACAAGGCATATTCATCTGTAGTGGTTTTTTTTCCTCCTTGCATTTTCCTTTGTTTTGGTATCATAGTTATGCTAGCTTCACAAAATGAATTGAAAACTATTTTTATAGAAGACTAGATCCACAAACTTTCATTTTCAAAGCCATCGTATATTGCCTTCTAAATCTAGGTACAATGGGAAAAAAACTATAATTCTCAATATGTAAATATTTATTCAAAAATATTTACTGAACTTCTGTGTTTACAAAGAAAAGTCCCTGTCATTGAAGGCCTCCAAGACACCCGAGGGAGAAACAGGTGTGTTAAGCCAATGCTTATAAGAGCATGTTTAAGGTGTAATGAGAGCACGAAGAAGCAATTTTTGCTGTTTGGATAGTAGCCAAACCTATACAACTCAAAACAGATCTTTCATTACAACCTTTAGATTTCAAAACAGGGTAGCACAGCCACAAGAAATGCAGTCAATCTGATTTTCTTACACAATTCAAAACAGATCTTTCATTACAATCTTTCTGATTTCAAAACAGGGTAGCCCAGCCACAAGAAATGTAGTCAATCTGATTTTCCAATGAGATACAGACAATGATCTACTCATGTTTTAGTCTCTGATGCAGTACAAACCAGGGAAGGGTTTCCCAGTCTGCTTGGCACAACACAGGGGATAAAAACAGAAATCATATTTCAATGTTCTGCTTGGTTATTGAACTACTCTGCTTCTTGATCACAAACGTTTCATAATTTCAAACTGAAGCATTTAATACACAAATAGAGAATACAGTCAACCTCAAAGGAAATGCAATCGAAAATTAAAACTGAAAACAAATTCCTGTGTAGTTGTAATACTACAACTACACAGAAAATCCTAGCAAGTACAGAACTGAGCTCACTGGAAAACATGAGCAATTCAAATGGCCTGATATTAAGCATCTGAAGAAAGGCAGATTTCTTCATTTCTTCATTCAAGGCTACATTTTCATATAGCCATTCTCTAGGCTCGAGTCCATCTTATGTGCATGTGTGCTAAGTCACTTCAGTCGTGTCTGACTCTGTACGACCCTGTGGACAGTAGCCCCACAGGCGCCTCTGTCTATGGAGATTCTTCAGACAAGAATACTGGAGTGAGTTGCCATGCCCTCGTTCAAGGGATCTTCCCAACCCAGGGATCAAACCCGCATCTCTTATGTCTCCTGCATTGGCACGCGGGTTCTTTACCACTAGCGCCACCTGGGAAGCCCAGTCTTATACATCTCACAATACATCTGCTTCTTTATGGGAGCATACCACTAGAAACACAATAGTGAACGCTTTTGCAATGTACATTGTTCCCTGAAAGTCCCCTCTCCCCAACTCCCACAGCACATATGAATGTGTGTGTGTGTGTGTGTGTGTGTGTGTGTGTGTGTGTGTGTTTAGAGCTGGAAATGAATGTTGCTGCTTTTATTTACTCAGCATGTATGAACTGGATCTGCTAAATATGTTCATTTCTATGGGAATTCCAAAGCACGGTACTACTTTCCTCCGTAAATAATGGTTTCCATTATATGAAAGAGCAGAGCTCAGCAGCAGAGAAAATGCGTTGCTTATAATGGCAGTGGAAGCACACTGATGGAAGCTGGCGGTGCCCCACAGGCCCCTCTCATAGATCCAACTCAATTACGTGTTGCACATAAATGTGCTATGCCACACAGCCTGGGCTGAATAAACTTATGACAGTTTAAAAGGTCAGTGTTTTTCCAAGGAACAAGGAAATATGCTGCTAAGGATTTATCTCACTAGCCATAGAATAAGTTCAAGTGCCCAGATAAAAAATTTAGTTAAGCACTGAATAATTATGTTTCCATATGCAGAGACTAAGGGAAGGCTGCAGGGAGGTGAATTTTCTTTCATCATGTGTCTAGAGGACACATATTTGAACACACCCAAAATAGAAAAGGCAAACCCAAATCCATCTGCTTTAAACAGAAGCAGCTCTCCTTACATATGAAGGAAAACAGTGTTTCTGCAGTGTCTTAATTACTTCTCCATTTCTTTAAAAATGTCAAGATGCTATCCATTTAAGTCCTGCAGTAACTGAGTCTTTTTTGTCTATTTCCTTTATCTAGCATTTAGCAAAAATAAACATTATTTTAAAAATAAAAAACATTTCTGTATTTGATAAGTGAAAGAACTCAGTCTCCAATGGGTAGGAATCGTGAACTCATATTCTATGATTTCACTTCTGTGGCATTTTGAAAAGGCAGAAATATAATAACAGAGAACAGACACGTGATTGCCGGGGGTTTGGAGTGAAGGGAGGGTCTAAGAAGAAAGGGATAGCTGGAAGGTATTCTTTGGGATATTAAAATCATTCAATATCTTGGCTATGGTGGTCATTATAAGCATCTGTATGGGTAAAAACTTTTAAAACTGCATATTAAAAAAGTGAATTTTGTGAAATTTTTAGTTGGTTTAGAAGTAATTTGAGTCCGTGTTTTGTAGCAATACAATGAGATTCTCCTTGCTGTAATGATGCTGAGTTTTAATCAGCATCATTATAGCATTATTGTTTCACATCATTAAATGTCACTACAGCAGTATTTTCAGTATCACTACACCATTGTTAATTCAGCATCACTTGAGGTTTTTAAGCCTCTTACCTAAAGAATTTAATCAAACTAATGGTTGGTGTGAAGCATCCAATTTTCCCATTCTCCTGGGTTTCACTTGTTTCTCTCACTTTGCGGCCACCATTCTAAAACACACAACTAGCAAGATACAAGACTAACGGGATATTTTTGTTCTTTTACACCAAAATGGTATGCCTCACCACAATCTGTCTTAATTTTTCTTTCATTCTTCCTTCTTGAAAAGAATCACTAGAAATTGTAATAAAATAATTAGTTGTTTTGTTTTTTTTTTTTTTTTTGAGAAGCAGTTTGTCCTATAACTGGTTATCAATGATGCCAGGACATACGAACCTGGACAACATTCTGCCGAGTGAAATGAGCCAAATGCCTGTGTGCATGTGTGCTAAGTCGCTTCAGTCATGTCTGACTCTTTGTGACGCCGTAGACGGTAGCCCTGAGGCTCCTCTGTCCATGAGATTCTCCAGGCAGGAATACTGGAGTGGGCTGCTATGCCCTCCTCCAGGGGATCTTCCAGACCTAGGGAACTGAACCTGAGTCTCTTACAACTTCTGCACTGGCAGGCAGGTTCTTTACCACTAGCGCACCTGGGAAGCCCGAAATGAGCCAAACAGAGAAAGACAAATACTGCATGGTGTCAGGTACATGTGGAGTCTGGTTTTTTTAAGCTGATTTTACAGAAATGAAGAGTAGAATGGTAGTAGCCAGGGCTTGAGGAAGAAGGAAACAAGGAGATGTAAATCAAAGGATACAAACTTGCAGTTACAAGATGAATAAATCCAGAGGATCCAATGTACAGGATGGTGATTATAGTTAATAATACTGTATTGTATACTTCACATTTGATCAGACTAGATCTTAAGCATTCTCACACAAAAAAGTTAAACATGTGAACTGAGGGATATGCTAATTTTCTTGGTCTTGGTCATCATTCCACAATGTATATATATTCAAATCACCACATTATACACTTTAATTATAGTCATCAATTATTTCTCAATAAAGTTGGAAAAAATAAAATAAAACCAACATTTTGGCAACCTTGGTCTTTTCCAAACAGGAACTGCCAGGGGTCACTGTGGGGACATAACTTTAGACTACTAGAAGCCATGGCAGAGTTTGGTCACGTCTCTTAGTGCTGGTGTTTGGAAGAAGCTGTTTATACTAAAAGTTTCTGCAGTACTCAGCAGGCCCTCCCCACCAGAAGAGCATGAGGTTTAAAGCACAGCTGCTCCAAATACTTCCTCCTCACAAAATCCTTTTTTACCCCTTTCTTGTGTTCTTGACCTCACTGAGGGGTCTGGGTGTTTCTCTCTTTGTACATATATCCTTCTTATGTATCTAGCTTCCTAGTGCCTCAGTGGAAAATGAGAGTGGACAGGGAAAGACTCCAACATCCCGTTATGTTGCCAAACCTATGGCTTATACCGAGAATTGGGCCATTGGGAGCAGAAAAACCAGAACTATGAAAATCGGCCCTTTGCTTCTCTATTTTGGTTGTAGCCTCCCACTAAAAACAAGGTCTTACTGAAAATGAGGGAAATAGAGATTATAGAGAGAGGAATAAATACACCTATATCAATATGTTGTGTATCATTCCAACATAGATATTTTTGCATACCGAGCACCCAGCTCAATATCTGGCCCAGAGGAAATGTTCAAAAAGTGAGTGAATGCATGAGTGAATGGGGTGAGTTTTGTGAGTAAGGTGATCTTTAGGCACTAATTTCTTACAGCTGCAACATAATGAATTGTGTGATATCTGAATAGTTTTATTTTAAAATAGCATTTAAGATTTTATCTGTAAGAATAAATGCTTAATATAGATGGTAAAATTACTAAAATCTCTACTATTCTTGCCTGGAGAATGTCATGGACAGAGGAGCCTGGCAGGCTACAGTCCAAGGAGTCACAAAGAGTTGAATACAATTTAGCAACTTAACAACAACAATAGATAGCAAAACTACTAAAATGCACAAATTAGGAAGTAATTTCACTTTTAATCCCACTTAGAACTTATCACGGTTAATATTTAAAAGCATTTATAAACATGTATATTTTTAAAAATGAAAATACCATAAATTATATAATACTGAATGAAATTATATAATAGGAAATCCATATAGCCCCAAAATGGTACATCCTCTTGATGCTACTGCCTTTTTGAAAAGCACAATTTAGCTCAAGTTTGCTGTTGTGTTTCAGTTTGACTTGTAGGTCCTACACTAGTTAGCTTTTGCTGCAATACTGCTGCATAACAAAAAAAAGCAGGTGGCATAGAACAACAGGCATCTGGTTCTCACTCACCTGTCTGCAGCGGTGGGTCTCCTAGTCACGACTGCACTTGGCAGGGCTTGGCTCCAGGATGCAGGTCTGGTTCAGGTTTGCGTCACAAGTCTCCACATTTCAAGCCTTTGCCTGCTTCATATTCACATACATCCCATTGGTCAAAGCAAGTCACATGGCCAAGTGAGGTATCATCAGTGGAGCAGAGAAATACACTCTGCCTTTGGTGAGATTCACTGTAAAGCCATATGAAACAGGCAGTCATCTGAGAAGGATACAGGCAAGGAGAAGAACTGGAAGCAATAATCTACCCAAGGCCGAGCCATTCTTGTTTATATCACTTCCTTCTAATTAGGTCTAGGATATTCACTGATTTGGGGCGGGTAATACTTCTCTATGGTAAACAACAAACTACAACAGCTATTTAGCATAAACATTAAAGACACATTCTGAATGCACTAAAGACTAGTAATTTCTCTTAAAACATACAGTTTGAATTCTCCACAATTTATCGCTCATGTATTCATTCTCTTGTGTCTTATTCCTTTGATTTGGATGCTCCACTGAACTTTGTGTTTTCACGTGTGTCGCTTAACTCAGGAAGCCGCTCTTCTCCAGGTTTCAGTAGAGCCCTGTAGGAACAGTGCTTTCCCATTCTATAGCTGAAATCTTTCCACCATACCTGCTCAGGGAAAATTAATATTTTTGGTATATTAAAACATTTTTATATTTCAAACATCTCTCTCAGATTTCTTAGATTAAAATATCTCTACATCTGTTTATTATAAACTTTTGCTCTTCAGCATACTATGCAAAATATTTATTTTTGAATAAAATACATGAGAAATAGCCTTTTTATTATAACAATATGTTAATCATGTCACATAGCTTCCACTTTGGAGGTCATCTGTTTTCATTCTCTAAGTGTGCCCAAAGAATCACAACGGTGATTCAACAATGGTGTCATTATCATCACAATTGATGCTTTCACCATTTTTCTCATGCAGCAACTAGGTGTTTCAATCCATGTCACTTAAAACATACAGGTGGCTTCATTGTTCTGCTTCTATCCAGGAATGTAATAGTGTACAAAGCCCCAATAAGCACGTCCTTTTTAAGACCTAAATTACCTCTCGATAGAATGGGCATGAGAGGAAGCATGTGAACTCTTTTATGCTGTTAGGAGAGCACATAGGGTGTTTCCCAAGTGGGGGTCATGTTGCCCTCATCTGGAGGGGATTTGAGAAATGTGTGGGGATGTTTATTTGTCACAGTAACTGGAGTCTGCTACTGACATTTAGTCCCTGGGGGTCAGGAATGGCAACTTCTTATATCACAAATACCCATCACACACTAGGAGAGATGTCCAATTCAAAATGCCAAGTCATGCCCTGTGTTGAAATACTGACTTACTGGAGTGTGGCCTGTATCAGTCAGGACTTTTAGTTGTAAACAGCAGAATCAGTTTAGCTAGTTTAAGTGGAAAGGGAACTTTATAGCAAAGGATATTCAGCAACTCACAGAATCCCCAGAATGTCCAGAGAATCAGGCTGGGTGGCCAAGTAGCAGGAAAGATGCCTCATTCCACTGTCAGATGCTCTAAGCAAACCCCTGCCTCTAACCTCTGCCAGCATGTGACACCTACATAGGGCACAGGATCCCCAAATAGCGACTTTGCTCCTGCAGCATGCAGGGTCTCTCTATCGCTTGGTGGAGCCCAAGGCTTATGGCTGAACCCCAGTGATAAAGGAGACTGAGAAGGAGAGTTCCTGGCCTCTACTGCAGACCTCTTCCTGGAGAAGTGGGGATCACAAGGTAGGGGGTTCCTCAAACAAGAAAGGGTATTCAAAAGATGCTGCGCAGTCACTGTGAGAAATGCCCACAAAACTATCAAAAGCCCTCATCACATCCTCTTCCATAAAGACATTTCCCAAGCTCAGACCTGATAAGAATAGCCTCCAAAACTGTCTTCCAGAATCTTAAAAAGATATACTTAGTCTCTCCCACTGTTGCATATTCATTGTTTCCCCAACTCAATTAGCATATCAGATAATTCTTGGATTGGTGTCTACATATCACTTCTGTTTCTTTCCTCAGCACTGTAATTCCTATCAAACTGTAAGTCTGTTTTTTTGTCCTTTCACCTTCAACTTTATATATATTATGTGAGCATTTACCAAAAACCTTAAATATAGGGAGAGATCATATATTTGTGGTTAAAAAAGGCAAAAAAAAAAAAAAAAGAAGTAAATGTTCTTTGGTTCAAAGACATAACCATGGTGATTTTGTGCCCATGTGGTTTTTGGCAGGAAGCGTGGGGAGTAATTGGAAATGTCGCACCCATTTACTATATAGTTAAGAACAAGCATGCCGTATGGTGAAGCAGCTTAAATGGACGAGACTGCAAACAAAGATGGGTCAAAGAATTTTACATATAGATATATAGGGCAGTGTCAAAGAAGAGTGGGCTTTCAGAAATCATTTGAACCACTAAAGGGAAAGCAACATATGTTCCCCAAAAACAATGAATCAATTTCTCAGCCTTAGTGTATCTATCTTTGATGCTTTAATAGAACTTCATAACCTTTCAATGAGTATTGAAGTTTACATTTTAAAATCATTCCAAATTGCCTGAATTTATCAGTTACATTTAATGACTCCAAATAAGTAGTTTTGAGGACATTACACAAGAGATGATAATAGCACCTTTCTTCAGCTCTCAAATTACCTTATAAACAAGCTTTCTTATCCCCAAAATGGTGTTCCAGGAAAGAATTATTGTGAATTTTAAATTCACTGACTCAAGAGCGAGTTGCTCTAATATTCATTTTTACTGTGAATGAATAATCTAGGGGTCTGTCTTGTTAAGAATGTGTGCTGCCATCAAATTCATGTAAGGACTTGTAAACTATTTTTTAAAGTACACTGGGTTTATTTCTTTTTTATATGAATACCTGGAAAAGTTGGAATTCAGGAATGCATCCACAATTTGTTCAAAGATAAGACTGATACTAGGTTTGGAGATACTATAGGTTTGTTTTGAGTATATAATGAAATAAATTTGTTATATAACATGGTAACCAGTTTATGAATTGGTGATCAACTATAGAGGTGCAAACATATTGTATTAGTCTTTTGTCTGAAAGGACATCTAGAATATGAAGTCAAAACTGTTTTAATTATCTCCTTATGGGAACATCTGGCTGCTGAGATGACACATAGAAGCACTGGGGTTTTAGAGGGAATAGTTTGAATCTTAAGTATGCTCTAGCTAGAACTAGTATATTTCAAAGGTCTGAAGTTTAGAACGAAAGGTAGAGTAATACAACAATCATCTAAGATGCTACTGTTGCTATTGTTCAGTCGCCCAGTTGTGTCTGACTCTGTGACCTTGTGGACTGTAACACACCAGTTCTCCCTGTTCCTCACCAGATCCCAGAGTTTGCCCAAGTTCATGTCCATTGCATCGGTGATGCCATCCACCCATCTAATCCTCTGATGCCCTCTTCTCCTTCTGCTCTCAATCATTCCTAGCATCAGGGACTTCCAATGAGTCGGCTGTTCTCATCAGGTGACCAAAATACTGAAGCTTCAGCTTCAGCATCAGTCCTTCCAATGAGAATTCAGTGATTTCCTTTAAGATTGACTGGTTTGATGTCTTTGCTGTCCAAGGGACTTTCAGAACTCTTTTCCAACACCACAGTTTAAAGGCATCAATTCCTTGGCACTCTGTCTTTTTTACCACCCAGCTCTCACAACCACACATGACCACTGGAAAGACCCTAGCCTTGACTATACAAACCTTTGTTGGCAGAGTAATGTCTCTGCTTTTCAACACAGTCTGTGTTTGTCATGGCTATCTATGCTATAAATAGGACCAAGTTCAAAGCTAGCAAAGTCTTGTCCTGCTGTTGAAAATATTACTCTTTTGATATTTTAAAAAATATTCATATAGGGTCTACTATTTTACCAGTGACAGAAAATGTTGGAATCTGGTCATAAAAGTCAATTTGTGCCTACATGATGCTGACAAAGCCTTCTAGAAATCTCAGTCTCTTGTTGACAACAGATGTACTAGAATGGTGTAAGCAAGAAGGTCTCACATGTGGGTGGCTGGTTGAGACATGGCATCAGCATGAATACCATCAAAATAAAGTCACAAAGAGACTAGGATCCCTGGAAATCACCTATCACCAAACTGCTTCAATTCAGAAAAGGGAACTGGTTTGTTCAGAATCACCGTTGGTGCGGTCCAGGTCTAAGACCACAGTCTGCCTCCTGGACCAGACTGACACCCTTTCCCCAACCACGCAGCCTCCCTGTCAGAAGACAAGGCTATATAACACACTAGACCAATCGAGGACAACACAGTCTGTCTCGGTGACCCAACAAACGATTCTTCTCCAGTTCTGACTAAATGGGGAAAAAGTCATTTTGAATATTTCCCATCACAAACTTCTCTCCTATGTTCATAGAACTTCAGGGCTTCAAGGGAGATGATTTAGTCAAAAGAAAATGACTTCCCTTTGTTCCACATTCTTAACTTGTGAAATGACTTGTATTCGGTGGAGAGAGGAACTGCTGCTGTGTGGAAACAGCTTGGCTTTGAAGTAGAATAGACCCAAGTCTAAACTGAGCCCTACCTTTGATTAGCTTTATAAAGAGCCATTTAACCATTTAGAGCCCCACTTTCCTAATTTCCTAATCTGTAAAACAGTACTAGTAACTTCCTAACAGGTCGCTGAAGGGAAGAAACATAATAATGTGCCTAAAGCATTTGGCTCACAGCCAGGTATGTAACACCTGGGAGGTATGATGCTTAATCAAAAAAAAACAGTAAGTTGTGCAGAAAGTCATGTAACTCCAGATTGCAAAAAGGATACTTTTTTAGCTTTTCAAATTGCTGGGAAGTGTTGAAGTAGCTCCTTGAGGATAAAGAGATCTATGATATGCTATAAGATGTGCTGTTTCTCCTAAAATACTAATAACTTAGCATGCTGTTTCTCCTAAAATACTGTTAACAAGTTATTGAACAGTGGATGTTGAGATGGGGCCCTAGGTCCGAGCACAGGTCCAACTGCCTAGCAGCAGTGTGGCCTTGGATAAAGCACTTTATCTCCTTATGACTGTTTCCTCTCTTAAAAAACAAGGCTGCTACTGCTAAGTCACTTCAGTCGTGTCCGACTCTGTGCAACCCCAGAGATGGCAGCCCACCAGGCTCCTCCATCCCTGGGATTCTCCAGGCAAGAACACTGGGGTGGGTTGCCATTTCCTTCTCCATTGTATGAAAGTGAAAAGTGAAAGTGAAGTCGCTCAGTCGTGTCCGACCCTCAGCGACCCCATGGACTGCAGCCCACCAGGCTCCTCCGTCCGTGGGATTTTCCAGGCAAGAACAAGGCAAGCTCCCAAATATCTTTGCTTCCTACCTCAAGGGTTAACTCAAGGAAGTCGTCTACATACAATAAAACCTCCACCCTCGGAGAGGCTCATGGGAAGCAGCACCCAGGTCTCCACATCTGGATGCACATGCTCTCTTATCTCTGCTACTGACATTGCTGGAGTGACACGCTGTGAGCAGTTTATGAGATGCTACTGAGATTTTCTTTGCCTTTAATGTTCTGTTGATATTCTCTGTGAAGCTGACTGATTTGGAGTGATTTAAAAGTCTAAGGTTAAAGGTGCTCTGACAACTGTGCTATCTTAGCAAACAGGATAAGGACACAAAAGTTAGGAAACACTAAACAAGGACCTACTGTATAGCACAGGGAATGCTGCTCAATGTTATGTAACAACCTACGGACAGGGAGGCCTGGCGTGCTTCGATTCATGGGGTCGCAGAGTCGGACACGACTGAGCGACTGAACTGAACTGAAGTGAGAAAAGAATTTGAAACAGAATAGGCACATGGATATATACAACTGAATTACTTTACTGTACACATGAAACTATCACAACATTGTTATCCAACTATATCTAATACAAAATAGTCTTAAAAAACACTGAAACTATCACAGCCCCTATTTCTGACTTCCCTATATTCAGATTCTAAGAAGAAAAAAAATAAATGAAGAAAGGCAACAACGGAAAACAATACATTTATTAAGAGGCATGAAAATGCATAAACTCACTTATAAATAAATGTAATATAATTTACCCAGTGAAAAAATAGCAAAAATCCATGAGTAAACTGGATTTTATCTTTGAAATGATTACATATTTGATCTCTAATAATTTCCTCCTCCAGCATGATCTGTTAGTAGCAGCAATTTTACAATGATTATAGAAAAAGCTGTTACCAGTGATTATCATATGGGAAGGAAAATTTTCAAGAATATTCTTTAAAAATGAACCAGTGCAAGCAAATTCAGATTATAAGGGATACAATAAGACATGGGCTAGCTTATCTTCAGAAAAGTAGAAAATAAAAACCCCAAACATTCAGTAAGAAATGAAAAAGCAAACTACATTTCAATCATTGAAAAATAATACATATGTAAATTATAAAACATTCTTAACCAGTGACTGCAATTAATTACATTTATAAATGTTCATTCAAGTACTAGTGATCAATAAACATTCAGTCTCATTAAAAGTAACACTAGATATAGATACACGTGAACAATGCTTCTTTTGACTGAACAACAACAAAAGTCATGTTAACAGGAAACAAATAACCCTTAAAATACTGGGTTTTATTTTGTTTTTTTTTTAGTAAATGATTTTTCACAGTCTGTATATTTTATCTGTGAGGACTCAAGGAACATCTCACAACAGCTAATTAAGAAGTCTTTTCTATAAAATGAATCTTGATATTACAGAGATAAACATTCTAAAACACAAGTTTAGCTTAAAAATAACAGTGAAGAATTCAGTTTTCTTTGGAAAGAAATTGTTCATTCCTTACCAAATATTGGTTTGCTGTTGTGCAAACTATCAGAACACTTCTTTGGTATTCACCAAAGAGCTATTTAATGAGCTGGAAAGATATCATAAACTCTAGTACCATGATAACAATGTAGAGTTTATGTCAAAGTTGCACTGAAATCCACATCGTTTCCTTGATTACTGTTGTTAATGAATCTTCCTTCAAAGAGCTCCCTCCTGATTTTGGCCTGAATCTCAGGTTTTAATAAAAGTGCTTTTATCTCCTTCACTTTGGATTGCAGACCCATCCTCTCTCGACGCAAAGCTTCATTAATTAAGTCCCGGATTCCAATAGGTTTCGGGCCTATGGGAAAAAAATTATATGATACATTTCATGTACAAATGCCAATGAAAAACATTAAATATGGCACACTGATTTATCAAAAGAAGGTTAAAAAGAAACCTTTAAAATGCTGCCCACATTTTATAGAAAAGGTTGCATTTCACCAAAATATATCATTTACAAGAATCAAATTTACTGTAAATAATGCATAGCAACAACACACAAAGGACAGACATGAAAACCTGTGGACCAACTTATGGGTAATAATGTCAACAGTGATCATTTTAAGCGTAGCACTTGTTAGCTCTGTGTGTGTTTTGGCCTCAGATAAGGTAGTCAAATGCCCTGCTAAGCAATTGAAATGGCAGTATTCCATTTACGTCAAGGCCTCTTCCATGGCCTTTAATTCGAGTCCACAAGGTATAACCCAAAGTCCCCTCTCCCTCAGCCATGGCTGAGGGCAAGTGAAACCAGGGCCATTCTTCCTTCGTAAATTGATTTCCTTTGATAGTCCCAGTTCTCCATTCCTCTTCTGTTGTGCTTCAGAAATGCAAAGACATCAATCATGAAAAGTATTAGGCAATCTTCACGGACTGGACAGGACACTTAGACAGCACAATGCAAATTAGTCCACTGACTCGGCAGAGGAAGGCAGGGGTGCTTCTCACGGAGCAGCGGGGTCCTGCCTGCATTTGGGTCTCATTTCCTGTTGTCACTGTCAGTGCCATTCCTATCAGCCTCTTCAGTTTTCACAGAGCTCCCATCCCCTGGCTTGTTTTTGTTCTGTGTTTCTTCCAGATACTGCTGGACAGCCTTGAGCACTGCATTCTCCACCAGCCTCTTACTGAGCCTTACCAGTTCAGCATCATCAGGCTCACCTCCATTCTTATCACCTACATTCCACAACAGAGAAGAGAGGTCACTGAGATCACATTGCCATAGAAACTCGGCATGCAGGGGCCAGCTAGTTCAGTTAGTTACAAAGAGCAAGCGCCCTTCAATCTGGCAAACTGGATCTATACATTCAAGAATACTGGCTTGGCTTTTCATTTGGTACTTGCAGACTGCCTGTCCCTGAAGACTTCAGGCTGAAAAGCAGTTCATTAGCCCCAATCTAAAAATACCTTACCTAGCAAAGCTGGAAGTTCCCCAGTTCTACATGGGATTTTTGTTTTTCTTTCATCCAAGGCTGATCATTACTACAAAGTCCATGTACCCACCACCGGGAGACTTAGACATGTGAAATCACCAGCAAGATGTATCTGTTCGTACTTCACCACTATCAAATGTTAGGTAACGGAGATTTCCTAATTAACTAAGCACACAGGATCAGTGATTTTATAATACTTGGCCTGGACAGCTGTTAACAAAGTCTCAGCACTCCCATGAAGACAAAGGTGGTTACTACTGCTAGGAACTAGTTTAAAATAAGCATGTTAAACTAGTATTCTTTTTAATTTCAGATCACTACAATTTAAAAAATAGGAAACTCTTACAGAAGAATTAGGATTATGACAGTAAATTACTAGATGTTAGTATTTTATGGTCATTTTGCTTCCCTGCTAGTGATGATCAAGGTTTAATTATCTTCTTATATTTCTGTAAAAGAGCTGGCTCTCATCTGGTCGAACGCTGCACATTTTGCACCCATTCTCTTTCCTGTCTCCCTTAACTGAGTAAAAGAAAAAAACTAGAGGCTCACCTCTCAGGCCCATTCAGTCCTTCATTTCCTTCCATTGAACTGTGGACCCAGGAAGGCAGATGAGTGACAGCGGCAAAGACTTCTAAGCACCTAAGTCCCTTACGCGAGTGAGTGAAGTGAGTGAAGTGGCTCAGTCGTGTCGTGTCCGACTCTTTGCGACCCCATGGACTGTAGCCTACTACACTCCTCCATCCATGGGATTTCCCAGGCAAGAGTACTGGAGCGGGTTGCCATTTCCTTCTCCAGAGGATCTTCCCAACCCAGGGATCGAACCCAGGTCTCTAGCATTGCAGGCAGACACTTTACAGGGAGAAGTAAGTACATTAGGTAAATGCTAACAGATCTCAAGGGAGTGATAGACATCAATGTAATAATAGTAGGGGGTTTAGTACTCTACTTTCAACAAGGGATAGATCATTCAGACGGAGTATCAATAAGAAAACATTGGGAAAAAAAAAGAAAACATTGGACTTGAGCTATACTTGAGGCCTAATGGACCCAAGAGACATATAAAGAACATTCCATCCAACAGCACCAGAATATACATTCTTCTCAAGTACATATGAAATGTTCTCCAGGATAGACTGTTAGGGCCAAAACAAGTCTCAGCAAATGTTTAAAAACTGAAATCAAACCAAGTCTCTTTTCTAACTATAGTGGAATAAACCTAGACATCAATAGCAAGGGGAAAACTGGAAAATCCACAAATATGTAGAATTTAAACAAACACTCATGAACAACCAGTGAATCAAAGATGAAATCAAAAGGGAAATTTAAACCATATATTTTGAAACAAACAAAAATGGAAACACAATGTACCAAACCTTATCATCCAGCAAAAGCAGAGCTAAAAGGGAAGTTTATGGTACTAAATGCCTGCATTAAGAAAAAAGAATAATCTCAAGTAATCGACCTAACTTAATATCTCAAGGAACTAGAAAAATAAGAACAAACTAAGCCCAAAGTTAGCAGAAAGAACATTAAAATCAGAGCAGAAATAAATGAAATAGAGAATAGAAAAACAATAGAAAAGATCAATGGAACAGAGGGTTGTCTTTTTGAAAAGATAAAACAAAAAAGAACAGACCTTTAAATAGACTTACCAAGATAAAGAGAATTAAAAACTATAAAAGAAAGCAGAAACATTGTAACTGATACCACAGAAATTTAAAAAAAAAATGTCACAAGAGACTACTATGAACAATTATAGGCCACAAATCAGACAACCTAGAAACATACAACTTTCCACAGACCAATAACAAATTTAAGATTACATCAGTAATCAAAAGCCTTCAACAAAGAAAAGCCCAGGACAGTCTGGGTTTATGGCTAAATTTTACCAAACATTTAAAGAAGAAGAATTAATAACAATTCTCAAACCCTTCCAGAAAGAAAGAAAAAAAAAACTAAAGAGGATATAACACTCCCAAACTCTTTTATGAGATCAACATTACCCTGATACCAAAGTCACATAAAGAATACTATAAGGGAAAAAAAAAAGGGCAGGCAAATACCCTCATGAATTTGGATGCAAAAAACTCAACAAAATACTGCTGCTGCTGCTGCTAAGTCGCTCAGTTGTGTCCGACTCTGTGCGATCCCATAGACGGCAGTCCACCAGGCTCCGCCGTCCCTGGGATTCTCCAGGCAAGAACACTGGAGTGGGTTGTCATTTCCTTCTCCAATGCATGAAAGTGAAAAGTGAAAGTGAAGTCACTCAGTCGTGTTCAACTCTTAGCAACCCCATGGACTGCAGCCCACCAGGCTCCTCCGTCCATGGGATTTTCCAGGTAAGAGGACTGGAGTGGGGTGCCATTGCCTTCTCCACAACAAAATACTAGCAAACCAAATTCAACAGTATGTTAAAAGGATCATACACCACAATCAAGGGATATTTATCCCTGAGATATAAAAGTGGCTCAACATATGCAAATACATCAATGTGATATGCCACATTAACAACCTGAAGGTTAAAAATCACATAATCATTTCAATGTATGGTAAACACACACACACACACACACGACAAAATTCAACATCCCTTCGTGACAAAAACTCTCAACAAACTTGATATGGAGGAACATGTACGTGCATGCCAAGTTGCTTCAGTGACACCCGACTCTTTGTGATCCAATGGACTATAGCCTGCCAGGCTCCTCTGTCCATGGGATTCTCTAGGCAAGAACACTGCAGTGGGTTGCCTTGCCCTCCTCCAGGGGATCTTCCCGACCCAGGGATTGAACCCCGAGGTTTTTTTTAACGGCTCCTACACTGGCAGGCAGGGCTCTTTACCACTAGCGCCACCTGGGAAGCCCATGGAGGAACACACCTCAGCATAATAAAGGCCATATATGACAAACCCACCACATTCAATGGTGAAAGTTTGAACGCTTTCCCTCCAAAATCAGAAACAAGGCAAGAGTGCCTACCCTCACCACTCTTATTCCACACAGTAATGGAAGAACAAGCAAGAGCAATCAGGCAAGAAAAAGAAAAAAAAAGACATCCATATCAGAAAGAAAAACCCCTCTGTTTGCTGATAGCATAATCTTGTGTACAGAAAATACTAAAAATTGTTAGACCTAATAAATGAATTCAGTAAAGTTTGAAGATATAAAATCAACATACAAGAATCAGCTGCATTTCTATACAGAACAACAAACTATCTGAAAAAGAAATTTTAAAAATAATACCATTTAAAATAGCATCAGAGACAATGAAATATTAAGGAATAAATTTAACCAAGGAAGTGAAATATCTATATACTAAAAACCTGTAAGACTCTGATCAAAGAAAATGAAGACACAAATAAATGGAAAAAAATATCCCATATATATGGATTGGAAGAATGAATATCGTTAATATGTCCTTACTACCAAAAGCCATCTAGATTCAATGCAATCTTTATCAAAATTATAATGGCATTTATTTACAGAAATTTAAAAAAAATTCTAAAATCCATATGAAAACACAAAAGATCCCAAATGGCCAAAGCAATCATGAGAAAGAACAAAGCTGGAAACATCACACTTCCTGATTTCAAAATAGTATGGTAGTGGCATAAAAACAGACCAATGGGATGGAGTTAAGAGCCCAGAAATAAACTTACATATATACGGTCAACTAATATTTGACAATGACAATAATACAAGAATACATAATGGGAAAAGGACAGTCTCTTTAATAACAGGTGTTGGAAAACCTGGATATCCACATGCAAAAAAAAAAAAAAAAAGAAATTTGACCCCTATCTTACATCATTGACAAACATTAACTCAAAATGAATTTAGGACTTAAGTGTAAGACTTGAAACCATAACACTCCTAGAAGAAAACACAGGAGAAAAGCTCCTTGACACTGGTTTTAGCAATGATCATTTTTGAATATGATATCAGAAGAACAAGTGACAAAAGAAGAAATCAACAAGTGGGACTAAAGCAAACTAAAAAGCTTGTGCACAACAAAAGAAGAGATCAACAAAATGAAGAGGCAACACAGAATATGAGAAAATACTTGCAAATCACCTGATTTCATATTCAAAACTTCATGACAAAAATACAAACAATCCTATTAAAAAGTGGGCAGAGAATCTGAATATTTTTCCAATGAAGACATGCAAATGGCCAACAAGAACAGGAAAAGGTGTACTTTCAAACCACTAATCATCGGGAAAGGAAAATCAAAACGACAGGGAGGTACCACGTCACCCATGTCAGAATGGTTATTATGAAAAAAGTAGAAAATAAATGCTGGTGAGGACGTAGAGAAAAGGGAACCCTTGCGTACTACTGGTAAAAATGTTACACTGATGCAGTTATTATGGAAAACAGTATGAGGATTCCTTAAAAAATTAAACATATAATTATCATATGCTCCAGCAATCCCACTTCTGGGCAAATATCTGAAGAAAATGAAGTCACTATCTCAAAAAGCCATCTGTGCTCCCATGTTCATTGTAACGTATTTCACGATAGCGAGAAATGGAAACAAGCTCAGTGGCCATCAACAGTTGAACAGATAAAGAAAACATGGTGTATATCTATTAAAAAGAAAGAAATCCTGCCATTTGTGACATGGATAAACCTTGAGGTCTTATGTTAAGTGAAATAAGTCAGAGAAGGACAAATACTGCATGACCTCACTTACCTATGGAATCAAAAAACACAGAACTTACAGAAACAGAAAGCAGAATGGAGGTTGCCCCTCACTCCAGCGGGGGAGTGAGGCAGGGAAATATGTTGGTCAAAGGGAACAAACTTTCAAGTATAAGATGAATAATTCTGAGGATCTAATGTGCAACATTGTGACTATAGACAACAATACTGTATCCTAAACTTGAAACATGCTATGAGAATTGTTCTCAACATAAAAACAAAACTATAATTATGTGAAGTGAAAGATGTGTTAACTAATCTTGTTGTAGAAAACATTTCATTTTATTTATAGATACATAGATATGTTATCAAACCATCACCACTGAACACTTTAAACTTATATAATGCTATATGTCAATTATATCTCAATAAAGCTGGAAAAAAAAGAAGTAATTAGAATCCTCACACAGTAAATGTCAGCTCAGTTTTTGGAATAACAGCCATGACCTCCAGAAGCCAAAAGCCCAATGTTATACTTACAATCTTGGGTCTGGGTCAGGCAGACACAAAGGGTGTGAGCAGGAAGATGCACGTTATTTTCTATCCTCACATGTAATAGGTTGGAATACAAAAGCATATATGTCAAGAGTGAGAACTGGCACCTAAACCCTCCTTCTGAGCCCCACCACTTCTATTTAACACATGTCCAAGGCCAATTATGCTGATACCATCATTCCTAGCAACATCCAAGCAGAAGAGAGATGGGTTACAGGTCCATCTGGACACACTACCAGTGAGGGCCTTAGCAACTGCTGCCTCCTCAAAAGTGAAAATATGGCACTCCAGAGCTATGCTAAAAAATTCCTAGATAGAATATTTGCAGTGTAAAATATGCTTAGAATTGAGTAAATTTCAACTCAGTGATATCCACACAGAAGTTATTAAACATAAATATGTCAAATTATTAAAAGAAAGATAAAGAAATTATTATTAATGTGGCACTATTAATACCACATTTGGGAGCAAGAACTGTGGGGCTAGAGAAGACTCTTGAGAGTTCCTTGGACAGCAAGGAGATCAAACCAGTCAATCCTAAAGGAAATCAATCCTGAATATTCACTGGAAGGACTGATACTGAAGCTCAAACTCCAATACTTTGGCCACTTGATGCACAGAGCTGACTCATGAGAAAAGACCCTGTTGCTGGGAAAGATTGAAGGCAGAAGAAGGGGACAACAGAGGATGAGATGGTTGGATGGCATCACTGACTCAATGGACATGAGTTTGAGTAAGCTCCAGGAGATGGTAAAGGACATGGAAGCCTGGTGTGCTGCAGTCCATGAGGTTGCAAAGAGTCGGACACGACTGAGCGACTGAACAACAATAAGAAGACTGTTTTTATTAGTAAGAATGAATGAGTACATTGCCTAATATTTAAAGGATTCTACCAGTCTTATAACACAATGTTTATACTGTATAGATACCTCCAGGTGTGTTACCTGGAACTATTTTATAGTGGCTCTTCAAATTTAAGACAAAACCAAACTTCAAGTGAAGGAGTACTTCTTAAGTACCCTTCAATACATTGTAAATGACTCTCCACATCTGCCAACCTGTTTGTGCTCTGCATCTAAGCCAGAGACTGCATTTCTGGGGCTCTTTCTGACCCCAGGTGGCTATAACATCACTCATCACATACTGATACATCATCAATAAGATAACAGGGTTGGACTGGAGTCTAATCATAACTCAGTTTCCAAGATGCCTCTCAGGTCAAAAAGATTTGTGCTGGCTGTGATTTTTCTCAGCCCACAATGAAGTGTCCCTTTTATTTTAAACATTAAGAAATTTAAAACAGAAAAATCTTCCCATAAAACATTAATTTTCCCTTCTGATTTTCCTTTTTTCGTTTATGCTTTTACTATTACATTATCCAAGTCAACCAAGCTCAAACAAGAATGTCACCATCTTTAACTTCTCCCTTTTCCTCATCAATCCACTTCATCAACCAAGTCTTATCCATGGGCTTTTTACAACTTCTCCCCTCTTCAATGCATCTAGTATAACACCTCTAGATTCCTATTTCTAAAACATCCTTTTCACACTCCATTGTCTCTACAGGAAAATTGAAATGTGCCATCCAAGGCTTTTCAAAATCTGTCTTTGGTGACTACCCACCCCTGCCACACTTCCACTGTTCGCTTGCAGCATCTCCTCAGGAACATCTTCACAATCCCTTTTCTCTAGGCAGTCCTGCCTGTCTCAGTAACTAAATCCCCTACTTTACAAAGCCTTCCTTGGCTAACCCAGACAGAAGGGATGAACTTCCACTGGATTACAATAACTCTAACTGCATGTATAATACATGGTTGCTTGGTCATTCATTCAACAAGGGTGCATAAAGCACTTACTATATACCTGGCTATTTCAGCCTATGGTGATACAGGAGACAGACAAAACTAAGTCTCACTGGTTTTCCTTTTAAAATTTCATTACAAATTATGAGCATTACTTATCAATGTATTTATTCACCAACTACTGATTCAGTTATCTGCTCTGCTAAAGACACATCTTGAGTGCAGAAACCATGCCCTACTTTTCTGTTATCTCTTGGCTCTGCTACTCCACGGCACAGTTTATTGAATGCAATAAAAGTTCAATAAATATCTGTCAGTCAAGAGAATAGTTGATTAAAGTCCTCGCAGGCAGTAGCAAAACTTTTTAAATGTTCCTATTTTCTAATAAGGATAGCACACAGTGGCCAGAAATTTAAACTTAATATTAAATTCAAATTGAGTGCAGAGAACTCCATTAATCCAAATATCCATATGAAAAATCACCACCCTCTCCACTTGATGAACCTGGTCAGTCTGCCAAAATATCCAGTCAAATATTAACAATCTACAATAACAAACTAATTAACCAATTGACAAAAATACATTTATAAATGAATCTTCCAGATCTGTCCTGGATCCCTGGCTCACCTAGGATTTCCACAAAGCATCCTCAGACTATCAACATTAGCCCAGGGAAGAGGCTATCAGAAGGCTCATCATAGAGCCCTGTTAAACATACAGTGATTCAAGAAATGTGTATCTTCATTCCACTGAGACCTTATTTGTGTTTTCACTTGTAGGTTCTTAATTCAGATTAATCAGAAGAGGCATTTTAGGAATAAAGTTATGCTATGTTCTTTTTCTGCCTACTACTTGAAAAAAGGTATCTGTCTCCCACAGAGAACGCTAGGATAAATGACTGCATTCATTTTCCCTGAAGCCTAGTTAACAATGGAAGTTCAATGTCTATACGATTTATCATTTGATATTCCAACAAAGGGGCTTCCCTGGTGGCTCAGCAGTAAAGAATCCACCTTCAATGTGGGAGACGAAGGTTTGATCTCTGAGTTGGTAAGATCTCCTGGAGAAGGAAATGGCAACCCACTCCAGTATTCCTGCCTGGGCAATCCCTTGACAGAGGAGCCTGGCGGGCTACAGTCCATGGGGTTGCAAGAGTCGGACATGATTAGAGACTAAAACACCACCACCACCATTTTCCAACAAAAGTACACATAAAATATATTACCAAGGTATGCAACAACCTCTCAACAAAAATATTCTTTCTGGTTTTACCTAGGTTATTTACTATCATACCTATTTTAAATGACAGATTAATCTTTGTCTTTGACACTGTTTTTTTTTTCTTTTCTTTTTTTTAGAAATCCTCCCCAGAATATCTTTAATTGACTTCTTAGGAGAATTCTAAAAATATAAAGGGAAGGAAATGAGAAATGCTATCAAGTCCACCAAACACAATACTTTCCCTAAAAGAACAGACTTAAGAAACTTTTCAATAAACTTGAAGTAAGCAATTCCACTCTCCATAAGAGCTGTAACACCATTAGTCCATGGTATATACCCAAGATTTAGTTTTTTAAATTCTGGTAACAAGTCAGCACTTAAATAAAATTTATATTTGTGATTATGAAAAAGAAAATAAGTGACCTCTTTTGTGGCAGCAAGGAGAGTAGCAATTATATCTACTGGGATAATTTAAGGTCAGTATTAATGTGGGTCAGCTGTTTTTATGTGTGCGTTGACCCAATAATTCCTTAACTGATATCACATGAAGGGCTCCAGAAACCATCACTACCCTCCATCCACTGCCAAAATCTAGGTGCCTGTTAGTCACGACAAGAATAAGTCATGCTAATAGATTTTTTTTTTAAAGAACCCAAAAAATCTTCATGTAAGATCTTCTTACAACATCATGTAAGACCTAAGGGAGACAATGCAACTACATTAAAAGTTCTAATTTGTTTCAATTTGCAGCATAATGTATCCTCCTTAGAAGCAAACTTCTTTTTATTAGCTGAGCTTACCTTTTCTTTCACCTACCTAGACTAAAAGAAACACTAAGTATAGACACACAGGCTATTCAAAAGGTTGAGGTGGTATACTTGGCTTCCTTGCACACCACCTGCAACTCTTCTGAGATGAGGGACAGGTCAAGAGTTGTCCCCAAGTGCACACTTACACTGGCACTGTGTTCAGACCCTTGTGTGCCACATGGAAAAGAGATGCTGTAACAGAAGCTCCCCTTCTTTTGTCAAGTGCCAAAGCTCTGCACCCCCAGCACACAGCAGAAAATTTTAGAATTAAAACACCAAAACCACAGTTTAACTATTTTCTAGAATATAAAGGCCAAAGTGGAAAGAACCATGCCTTTGTAAATTTTATTCTGAATTCAGTAGTACAGAATACATTTTAAAATCATGATATTTATGTACAAAAGGACAACCCCTGCAGCTTCTGGAGACCACAACACTCCATTTTTACGCTCAACCACTACACTCAACATTTTTAAATTGGAGGGGTGGGGGTGAGCTGCAATTAGGCTAAAAATCAGTGGTCGCCTTGAGGGGAACCTAAGAGGAGATAAGGTCCAACAGGCAGTGACCTGCAGCTGACTGGGTGGAGGCATGTGGCCCCAGCCAAAGCTGTCATGATGACTAAGGCTTCTGAGCCTCTTGAATCTTTTGTTAGCACAGCTGGCACCTCCAGAGTCTTTCCTTCCCTCTACTGTTCCCCAAGTCACCGCCTAAAGCATCTTTACCCCTCTCTGTAGGAAACTCCACATCCCATGGCTTGGGAAGATTTCTATGACTTGTTACCTCAAGACTGCCCGTCACATGGCCATATGACAGATGAGACAAGATATAAGCACTGGATGTTTGTAGGCCAGTCTACCAAAGAACTCTTTCCAGACATACACAATAGGCTTTTAGATAGACTTCTTTTTTGTCTGTAACATCAGTTTTCTGAGTCCATACTATGATCCACACTGTTCTCTACACAACTTCTGCTGTAACTCTCTTACTGGAAACCTAGATAATACGATAGAACTATCAGTGACGTGGCAGAACTCCTCATATGCATGTAAGAAGGGAAAAGTATGACATACACGTGAGTTTGCATTCCAACTCTGCCATTTTCTACCTGCACAGCCTTGTTCATAATCTCTCCAAACTTAAATTTCCCATGAGTGGGCCCCTCATGAGGATAATACTCCTTGTACCGCTGCTGTAAACACAAGAGGTGAGGTATGGAATGTGCCTAACATCGTGCCTGTAACAGAGTAGGCTCTCAAAATGTAATTATTGTATTAGTGCTTTTTATACATGTTTTATGTTTAAATTTTAGTTCAATTTATTTTAAGAAGAATGGTCTCAATACCTACTAAATACCAATCATCAATCTACTCAAACACCTTACTAAGTGCTTGCTACGTGCCATTACTAAGTATTTAACAAGAAATACAATACAGTCTCTACCCACACATAAGTCGGCCTAGAGGATGACTAATAAACAATGACCTCAAGACAATAGAGCGTGTTCAAGGTCCAAAGGAGTTGGAAAGGGATGACAAGGTTATTATGCTTCACAGAGGAGGTATGTGAATTTGATGAGGAGGCATTTATAGGCACAAGGTAAGGGAGGCAGGAAGGTCTCGTAACAAAGGCATGAGTGTGTACATAGATGGAAATGCACGATGCACTTGGGGAACTGGAGGCACTTCCGTGGTACTGCCATAAAGAGTTCAGAGTGCCATCCGTGGGGTGGGGGTGCTACAGGGAAAAGGCTACCGAGCAGGGAGGGATAGGGGCTCTACGGACCATGCTGTGGAGTCTAAGTGCATTCTACAGGCAACAGGCAACCACTGCAGGGTTTTAAGCATAGCACACTTCAGAAAACTCCCTGTGATAGACCGTGAGGAATACAGAAGAAGGACTGGAGAGGGGCAAAATAAAGACAAGTTCTTGCAACAGACAAAAAGAGAAACAATGAGGACCTGAACTGTGGTAAATGCAACAGGAAACAAAGGGACACATTACAGAGAGTGAAGAAATAGGAATTAAACGCCACTGTGGGCCAATTTAATAAGGAAAGAGAAAGGGGAGTGCAAAATACACACCTGTATAAAGAAATATATGTAATATATATGCTAAGTTGCTTCAGTCGTGTCCAACTCCTAGTGACCCCATGGACTGCAGCCTACCAGGCTCCTCTGTCCATGAGATTTTCCAGGCAAGAGTACTGGAGTGGGGTGCCATCACCTTCTAATATATATAGAGAGAAATAATGGGCCAAATGTTTGAAATGCAATAAAAACCATAACCTTAAAATCAAGAAGCTCAGAAAATATCAAGTACAAGAAATGTGAAGAAAATCACACCAAGTAACATGATGATCAAACTGCTGAAAACCAATACTAAAAGAAAATCATAAAAGCAGCCAAAGCAAAAAGGACACATTATACAGAGGAACAAAGACAAGAATGATAGCAGATCCACACATCAGGAACAATGCAAGCCAAAAGACATTAGTACAACATCTTTACTAAAAGAACGGGAAAAGGAACCCCAGAATTCTTTATCTGGACGCATTATCTTTTAAAAGTGAGGGTGAAAGACTTTTTCAGACATGTAAATGCTAAATTAATCCATCATCAGCCAACTAGCACTAGAAGAAGTGTTAAAGGAAAAACTTAAGGCAGGAGGGAAATGCGACCAGATGGAAATTTGGATCTATTCAAAGATGAGAACTAAAACCTGTACATATACAGATAAAAATAAAAAGCTTTCTCTCATTCTTAATCTCCTTAAAAGACATAACTATTTTAAATGGAGTTTATATAATACATAGAAATAAAGTATATGGTAACAATAGGACAAAGGCCAAGAGGGAAATGGAAATAATTGTCATAAGGTGCTTATGTTAAATGTGATAAGAAGAAATAATATTATTTGAAGGCAAACCATCTTAAGGATGTATGTTTTAAAACCCAAGAGCAACTACTAAAGTAAAAATAAAAAAGTATAACTAATAAACTAATAATGAACCTAAGATGAAATCCTAATGCTTTTTAATATAAAATAACACAGTAAACGGAGAAGGCAGTGGCACCCCACTCCAGTACTCTTGCCTGGAAAATCCCATGGACGGAGGAGCCTGGTGGGCTGCAGTCCATGGGGTCGCGAAGAGTCGGACACGACTGAGCGACTTCACTTTCACTTTTCACTTTCATGAATTGGAGAAGGAAATGGCAACCCACTCCAGTGTTCCTGCCTGGAGAGTCCCAGGGACGGCGGAGCCTGGTGGGCTGCTGTCTTTGGGGTCGCACAGAGTCGGACACAACTGAAGCGACTTAGCAGCAGCAACATAGTAGAAGAGAAGAAAAAGGAACAAAGAGCAAAGGAGACAAGTAGAAAACAATACGCAAAATGGATGATTTAAACTCACCCATATTGATAATCATATACAACAGAAGATGCTCTAAATATACCAGGAGAAAGTCAGAGATTGTTCATTTGGATAAGAAAACATGAATCAGCTATGATGTCAACAAAAAATTTACTTCAAATATACAGAAACAGAAAGGTTAAAGGTAAAAGGATGGAAAAGGATGTACCACACTAACACTCATCAAAAGAAAGCTAGAGAATCGATACCAGACAAGGCAGATGTCAGAAAAAAAAGAAGGATATTATCTGCCATAAAGAGGGACATTTTATAATTATAGTAGAGTCAAGTTTATCAACAGGGTATAAAAATCATAAATGTGTATGCACCTAATAACAAGAGCCTCAGAGTACCTGAAGCAAAAACCAGCAGAACTAAAAGTGTAACAGATAATCCACAATTACAGTTTGAGATTTCAAGACCACTTCTATAGTTGACAGAACAAGGAGGGAAAAATTAACCAGAAACAGAGAAGACTTGAATGCTAGTAACCAAATCCACCTAACTACCCATAGATAATTATAGAACACTTCACCCAACAATAGCAACGAACACATTCTTCTCTGATGTACAGAAAACAGTTATAAAAGGACATCATATTCTGAGTCATAAAATAAGTCTCAACAAATTTTAATTTACTGAATTCATCCAGTGCATGTGGTCAGTACAATGGTGTCAAATAAGAAATTAATAACAGCAAGATATCTTTAAAAGATGTTTTTAAAGTCAACTTATATATATTTGTCATAACAACTAGAAACTGAAATTCAAAAATATCATTTTTAATAGCATAAATAGTTAGGGACAATTCAACAAAGTGTATGTAACACCTAAATGCTAATAACTGCAAAATTTCCTGAAAGAAATGAAATAAGACCTAGATAGAGAGATTAAACTATACTCATTTTTCAAAAGATTCACTATCCTTCAGAGGTCAATTCTCCATCAACTGCTCTGTAAATGCAAAAACTACAGAGTTCTGCAATCCAAACCCCACCAGCCCTTTTCATAGAAATTGAGGAGTTCTAAAATGTATATGAATATGTAAAGAAACTAGAACAACAGAAACAATTTTGTAAAAAAGAACAAAGTTGGAAAACTTATACTACCTGATTTTAAGACTCACATAAAGCTGCAGAAATAGAGACAATGTGGTATTGGCCTAAAGACAACCATATCGATCAATGAAATAAAACACAACCCAGAAATAGATTTACAAACATGTGGCCAACTGATTTTCAACAAAGGCACCAAGACAGTTCAACACAGAGAGAATAATCTTTTTAAGAAACGGTGTTTAGAATGATCATCTATATAAAAAAAGAACCTCAAACCTTATCTCATACTATATATAAAAATGAACTCAAAATGGACAGCAGACTTACTGTAAGAGCTAACTTGTCTAGAAGAAAACATAGAACTTCTCAGTGACCTCAGATTAGGCAAAGATTTTTAACCAGGAGATGAAAACCACAACGTATTCCCTAAAAAGGATAAATTGGACATCATCAAAATGTAAAACTTTTGCTTTTCGTAAAACACTGTTAAGGCAAAAAAAGCAAACTACAGCCTAGGAGAAAGTACATATATTTGCAAAATATATATACGTAATACATATATAAAGAAAGTGCATTCAGAATACAAAAATAATTCCAATAACTTAGTAAGACAAAATAAAATAAAAAATGACCCAAAAGAATTGAAATGTTACTTTCCAAGTGATATACAGATGGCAAATAAACATATGAAAAGATACGCAACATTATTAGCCATTAGGAAAATGCAAATTAAAGTCACAGTGAGATACTACCACTCATCCACTAAAATTAAAACTTAAAAGATAAACAATATCAAGTGTTGGTAAGGATTTGAAGCAAGTGGAACTCCTGTTGCTAGTGGGAATGCAAAAATGGCATAGTCAGCTTGTAAAAACTTTGCAAATTTCAAATAAAAGTTTATCTTATGAAAGTTGGCCATACTCTTACCACGCAACCCTGCAATCTCATTCCTCGCTAGAATTGAAAACAAGTGATATGAAAGCTTATGCTCACATGAAAATCTATACATGAATGTTTATCGTAGCTTTATTCACAAATGCCCCAAACTAGAAACAACTGAAATACCTTCAACTGGTGAATGGATCAATAAGCTGTGGTATATCCACCCAATGGACTAGTACTCAGCAAAACAAAGGAATGAACACTGATACATGCCACAGCACAGATGAATCTAAGGTGCATTACTGCTAAGTGAAAAGAGGCCAGAGTCAAAAGGCTGCATACTGCCTGATCTCATCTTTATGACATTCTGAGAAAGGGAAAACCATCAGTAGTGAAACAGACCAGTGGTTTCCAGGGGCTGGGGATGAGGACAGGAGTTACAAAGGGGCCCGAGAACATATGAAGGGTAATGCAACTCTTCCACTGTTGACTGGTGGTGGTTAAATGACTCTATGTGTTGATCAAAACTCATAGAACTATACACACACAAAAGTGAATTTTTCTGTATGTAAATTCTACCTCAATTAATAAAATACTAATGAGAACAATTTCCTCCCCACGATGAGGGACTATTGAGGGGTTTATTCCACATGCGAACTCGCTGAATAGACTGGTGCCCTGTCACTCTTTGCAATTAGCATGAAGTGAGTAGTAAGGATGACTCTCTCAGCTCTTCTCTCTAAGAGTCACGTCTCAACTATGATATCTGTGCTCTCTCCCAGCTGCAGGCTTCAGAGTCTCAAGTGCTCTCTTTCTGAATCATGTTTTTTTCTCTCGTGCTCAATATCAAAATTTGAAAATAATTTCCAGAGAAAGAAACTGGGGTAGTTTCTGAGCATGAATAAACCCAAATCATTCTCATTCTCCTCTTCAGTGTATCAGACACATATCATTTGCACCAATATGTTCAAAGACTGCAAACTAAACTGCTACCCGGTACTTGATTGACAGGTGATTATCATCACTCTGTTGTTGAAATCTATTTCCAAGGGGCACTCTGCTCTCCGTGGTTTGTTTGCTCACTTGTTTTGCCTTGTGTTGTCTGTAGGTGTCTATCTGCTGTTCCGTATCATAAATTGCTCTCTATTAAATAGAAACTGTGGTTGTTTCCTCCTGAATTTTGATTCCTGTATTTGCTCAGGTGGAAATATAAGGAGTTCCCTATACCCCCTGATGGTCTGCTCAGGACCACTCTATGTCATTTTGTACAAAGCTGATTGTGGAGTGCAGTTCGAGCAGTGATAAAGAAGCAGACCTTCCAAACCCAAGTCCTGGTGCAAAGAAGTCGCAACTTCTTTGGCTATCATTGGAAAGTGATTCTCATGGCAAAGAAGAAATGAACATGTTTCAGACATGTACGGAGCATAAATTTTCAAATAATCATGCTCTTATCTGGCAGAGAGACAAGAAGGCTAGAAAATGAGCACTGCTTTGAAACTTAAAATTATTATGTTTATGTTATTCATTCTTTTATTTAGGGCTTTCCTGGAGGCTCAGAGGGTAAGGAATCTGCCTGCAATGCAGGAGATACAGGTTTGATCCCTGGGCTGGGCAGATCCCCTGGAGAAGGGAATGGCAACCCACTCCAGTATTCTTGCGTGGAGAATTCCATGTACAGAGGAGTCTGGTGGCTACAGTCCGTGGGGTCACAAAGAGTCGGACACGACTGAGCAACTACACCACATAAAACTTAAAGGTACAACTAACTAGAATTAATTTTCATGTGTTTGACCAATACATCTGCTCATGATAAACTATACTTTTCTTTCCTAGGCTGATCTTCCAGGGTAGCAGCAGATTCAAGCAGAAATAAAGGTCACTTTCCTGTTTTGAAGGTAATGTTCACCAATGTAATCAGCGGCATAAATGTTGCCATCAATCTAATTGGTGAAATAAATCATAACTATAGATATCACTTCACCTCTTTTATAAGCAAAAAGGATACACCCAGATCAAGAGCTTCCACAGGCTGAGAAAAACCCCAAGGTACCAGGTCACTAACAGCAATAGCAAGAATATATCCTTCCATCTATTTAGGGAACACTTCACCCTTTCCAAAGTGCTTTCAGGAACATTCTTTTATTTGGTCCTCAAAGAAATCTCATGAGGTAAAACAAGTGCTGTTCTTCCATTATTTCAAGCAAGAACATGGAGATACAAGAGCTAGATAAAATGCCTACCAATACCATGTAGTAGTGATGGCAACCCACAGCTCCCACTTGAAATCAGAAAGATGAGTTGATACACGACACCCACCCCCCAGCAGATTCTCCACAATTCCCTGTTGCAGCCTTGCCCTGGAGAAATGAAGGTATATGTATGAGAAATACTGTATCATTTAACAACTGGTTGACTGGAAAACAAAGATTCAGAAGGTTTTGCTAGCAGATTGAAATTTTTATTTTTATTTTTTTTTAACTTTTAGACTAAATAATGGATTTTGGGGCTTCACTGGTGGCTAAGCGGTAAAGAATCCACCTGCCAATTCAGAAGACATGGCTTTGATCCCTGGGTTGGGAAGATCCCCTGCAAAAAGAAATGGCAACCCACTCCAGTATTCTGGCCTCGAAAATTCTATGGACAGAGGACCCTGACGGGCTACAGTCCATGGAACTGCAAAGGAGTCGGCCACGACTTAGCAACTAAACAACAACAACAATGGGTGTTGGTGACTGCAGTGAATCCTTTCCTTCCATCTTCCTTCCTTCTTCCCCCCTTGATCTCCTCTTTCTTTCCTTTCATCTCTCTGGCCACACAGTCACGGGCATGGACCCTGCCTTCAGGAAACCTGCAACTGAGTAGAGGTAGAAGTTATTATGTGTTAATAAATAAGGGAAACTTCAGAATGCAGTCTTGTAGGTGGTGACAGAGGAGGAGACAGAGATGGAGAAGGATGAGGCTGAGAATGTGTGCGGGAGGGACCACGGAGGCTCCTGCAGGGCATGCCGTGGAATCTGCTCATCTCTTGTTTCTAGAGCATCTACTATGATCAAATTATACTTCTCAATTCTGACATACACAAAAATTACTGTGGCTGGTCTTCAAGGAATTGCTTATTTCAACCCATGAGGTATAATGGTAAAGAAAATCAGATTTTTACAACCCTGCTAATGCTTCAAAATGTAAGCTTGGGTTTCAGAACATTTCTATTATTTTATAGGAAAACATCAGCTATGCCACTAACCAGTGATTCTGCTTCATTCTGTTTCAGGCTTGATGTAAATAACCAGTTGTTAGGCTTAGTGAGAGGGACAAAACCTAAGCTTAACTACAATATGATCAAGAGCACCGTGCATGCCAAGTTGCTTCCGTCGTGTCTGACTCTTTACGACCCTATGGACTGTAGCCTGACAGACTCCTCTGTCCATGGGATTCTCCAAGCAAGAATACTGGAGTGGGCTGCCATCCCCCCCTCCCAGGGATCTTCCCGACCCTAATGAACCCTACATTGTCTCCGGCGTTGGCAGGTGGGTTCTTCATCACTAACACCGCCTGGGAAGTCTTAAGAGCACCATAAATACTTGAAATATCACACACAGGTTGAAAGAAATCAGATTTTTTTAAAAGGATTCAAAACCTAGCTCTGTTTAACTCAGCTAACTGCCCAATCTTAAAGCAAATGCTTTTGGTATGATCATGTGGAGTGTGTTTCATGCTAAAAAATGTTCCATCTAATGATTCAACTAGCCAACACAGAAAGTAGGGTAAACTGTTTCTGTTATCTTTCTTTCATGGCTCCCAAAACCTAATTTTCAAAGTCTGACCAAGGAAATCCAGATGCACAGGACGATGTATTTGGCTTGTAAGCCCTGAGAAAAACTGTGGACTGAGTCTAATGGCTATTACTCCAGCAATGCTGCTGGGTCAAACAGAGCATTTCCAGGCTAAACAAAACGTGAAGATGAGATGGTTGACCGTTAAAACAAAATCAAGAGAAAATTGACAATTTACGGTCATCCTTGGCCATTACTCTGGGCATACAATAAAAACAAAGAAACAGAGCACAAATTCAAACACTGAATCCTGAGCAAAAAGAACTATTCCTCCACTGTAAAATGGGGCAAGTCATTCTGCTCTGCTGTCTCCACAGAGCTTCCGAGAGGCTCTGAGGGGGACAGAGTGGGCCTACAGAGAGGTGTGAGGCCAAAGGCATTGTCGCTGCTCCCCCACCCCCACCATTTCAGTTCTAACCACCCCCACTCATCTGAGCCCCACAGCCCTCGCCGTGTGGCCAACTGTTCATTACGCATGGTCTTGTTATATTTTAAAAAATGAAGCTCAGTGAACTCATAAATTGATTGCTGCAGCCTCAGAAATAATGGTTGAGAAAAGTAAATATGAAAGTATATCCTAAAGGTAATCGAGGATATACTTTACTTTTCTCAGTGACCTAAGACTAGGAATTTACTAGAGGCTTCCAAAAAGACAAAAATCAAATGATTTTTTTTACGTTCTCTTTGGTGATATCTACTACTCATCAAGTTCTCTGACTGTGTGAATTGATACTGCTGCTGCTACTGCTGCTAAGTCGCTTCAGTCGTGTCCGACTCTGTGCGACCCCATAGATGGCAGCCCACCAGGCTCCCCCTGCAGGAAGTTAAATGAGCCAGTGAACTTGTTGAATAATCACTGGTGGTCTGTAAGGGTAAATTCATTTCTTCCAGCAATGGAGGTCTGCTTCTCATGCTCTTGGTGTCTAAATGGGGAAGAACTGCTCCTAGTCAAAGGAATTTCAGGAATTGGGTAGAAAGATACACGTGGTTCAGGGGTGGACAAAAGACAGTCACTGCCACACTGGACTGATGTTCCTGGGGAAACCGGGCACCGAAAAGATGCTTAGAAGAAGGAGATCAGAGATGATCTCCACGACATCACCATTCCTCTCTGAGGATGAAACCAGAGCTGCCCCCACCACCACTGCTTAGAGTCTCCTCCCAGGAATTTAGAGGCTGAAGAGCCAAGTTCCTGCATCATCAGCTTCTTCCAAGCTCTAGTAAAGTCCTGTATAATGAGTCCCGAGACTCTGCATACTTATGTTTCCATGACACACAGCATATAACTCTGGCTGCAATAACTGTATTTACGAATCCTTTTAATAATAATAATAATAATAATAAAACCTAACATTAATTGCCTATTATGTGCCTGGCTTTTTTCCTCACACATTTAAATCAAAAGCTTACAATTGTTATTGCTATTTTGCCCCCACCCTGAACACAAAGGATCAGAAAAGCCGTGAGACTTGCCCGTCTACACAACTAAAGAATGACAAGGTTGTGACTCAAACCACACTTCTGCCATTACACCTCCATGCTTCTCTATCTCCGAAAGTAAAAGTGTTAGTCGCTCCGTCATGTCCTACTCTTTGTGACCCCATGGACTGTACACCACCAGGCTCCTCTGTCCATGGGATTCTCCAGGCAAGAATACTGGAATGGGTAACCATTCCCTTCTCCAGGGGATCTTCTCGACCCAGGGATCAAACCTGGGTCTCTCATGCTGCAGGCAAATTCTTTACTGTCTGAGCCACCAGGGAAGTCCCCCTGTCTGGCAACTAAAAATATTCCTATGATATGTTCTATGATATTTTTAGCTCTAAAAATGAGACTTCCAACCAGAAAATACTTAGAATGCTTCCTTTTTAGTTATAAGGTCAGAATACCTGGACTGGATTCTCACTTCCCCATTCACTAGCTCTGTATCCCTGTGAAACTTGCTTAACCACTCTAAGGGTCATTTTCTGTATTTATAAACCAGGAATAACAGTAGTGTTGTATGAGAATAAAGGGCTGTGAAAATTAAATGAGATAATAACACAAAGCACTTAGCAGAGTGCTCCCCTTACAGTATTCAATAAAATTAGCTACAATTATAGTTTTTATTTAAATGAAATCAATACTGCAACCCTCTTTCAATTTATCAGGCAATAAGGCTATTTGTTTATGAGCTCCCTGCTTAGGGCTCTATAAGCAAATATGATATGGGCAACCTATTCACTTTATACAACTGGAATGACTGCAAATAAGAAAGGTATGCATCGTTCTATATAGCTTACATTCATATTCTTTTGCAACTAAATAATGTTCCTTCTTAGGTAAAGAGAAGGACTACTGCTCATGAATCCGATAAAAAGCCTTCAAGCAGACATATAAACAGACAGTAACTGAAACACAAGATACAGATGGTTTTAAGTTTCTATTAAGCTATTAGGGCTTCCTTGATAGCTCAGTTTGGTAAAGAATCCACCTGCAGTGCAGGAGACCCTGGTTTGATTCCTGGGTTGGGAAGATGAATGGAGAAGGGATAGGCTACCCACTCCAGTATTCTTGGACTTCTCTTGTGGCTCAGCTGGTAAAGAATCTGCCTGCAGTGCGGTAGACCTGGATTCAATCCTTGAGTTGGGAAGATCCCCTGGAGAAGGGAAAGACTACCCTCTTTCAATTCTAAGAGTGGTGCTTTTGTGTTTCCAGCAACTACTTACGTTTCTACATGCACCAAATTAAAAGGGAAGCACTGAAAGTAGCAATTTTTCTGCACTTTAAAATCACAATGGATAAAAATAATCACATCAAGTTTAGTGTATATAGACAACGTCCCAGGAACATATCAACATCAGAACATGTGTTATGCACGTGTGGTAACTATCACAATCTTTCGTGGCTTCAGCTTTACTTTTATCTTCCTGGTAGAAACCATTAGGTACTTTCAGTCACAGTGCTTCTTTGCATCCATTCATTGTCTAATACTCAAAAGACCTGAGATAATTAACGGCAAAAAAAAAAAAATACAGTAAAAGGTCAGCTCAAGGTCAGCTCTCCACCTTCCTTGTTTGCATATGTAACCCAATAAATTTTCCCTTTTAATAAAAAAAGGATAAATTTGCCTTCATGAATGGGATACATGGTGGGGGACCCAGGCAACCTCTGGGTCCTCACCTTCTCAGGCTTTACTCAGTGGGAATAGGACTTCTGTCAGCTCTGGGGAGCATTTTTCAGCATTCCAGTAGAATAAGTTTTTCTCTTCTAATTCCCATATATGAAATCTCAGGGAAGATACAGGTTGTAAGCTACATGACCCTAGAGGGCATTGTATGTATCAGAGACGCTGCAATCTATGTTTTATGGCATAAAGTACCTTCAGATATGCAATATCCTAGGTAGCTCAGCTGGTAAAGAATCCACCTGGAATGCAGGAGACCCCAGTTCGATTCCTGGGTCAGGAAGATCCCTGGAAAAGGGATAGGCTACTCACTCCAGTATTTTTGGGTTTCCCTCATGGCTCAGCCAGTAAAAAATCCACCTGCAATGCAGGAGAACTGGGTTCAATCCCTGGGTTGAGAAGATCGCCTGGAGGAGGGCATTGCAACCCACGCCAGTATTCTTGCCTGGAGAATCCCCATGGACAGAGGAGCCTGGCGGGCTACAATCTGTGGGGGAGCGAAGAGTCGGACACAACCAAGCAACTAAGCACAGCAGCATGTGACTTCCCAGCATCTAGCCTCTCACTGCCTTGACTTTCTTTGCTGCCCTTCTCTATCTCTGCTCTGACTGACTGGTTCCCAGATCCCTTAAAGAATTCCTCAGATTTTCAAACAGTTTATTGACTGCCTTGTCTCCTGGCATCTGAGCCTTTGATTCTCCTTAATCCCCAAAGTCATGAGAGCACAGCTGACCACTCCCAAACACTCATCCCCACCTGCCTGAAGGTTTAACTCTCACCTAATTCACTAACCTGTCCCTATATCTGTGCTGACGGTGAACGCCTAAAATTTCACATAAGTCTAAGTGAGAAAAGCCTTTAAAAAAAAAAACAGAAGTAGAATCACAGATATAGAAAACAAATGTATGGTTACCAGGGGCAGGATAAATTGGGAGATTGAGACTGACATATTCATAACACTACATATACAACAGATAACTAACAAGAATCTACTATATAGCACAGGGAACTCTACTCAATACTCTGTATTTGCCTGTAAGCAAAAAGAATCTTAAAAAAGAGTGGGTATATGTATATGTATAACTGATATACTTTGCTGTACACCTGAAACTAACACAGCATTGCAGATCAACCATGCTCCAATAAATATTTTTTAAATTTCAAATACTGGTTAAAAGAAATATGCCAAAATTATGTCAATTTTATTTCAATAAAACTGCAGGAAAAAGAAATATTCACCAAATAAATCACAGTAAAGACTGCAGAATACATACTTAACAAACTTCAACAGAACATATTATTTTTAAAGCATTTCCATAAACTGTAAGTTAGTCTAAAATAACTTGCTGTTTTTAAGTTAAATTGATCTGGGTGAGGGTCCTCCTTAGAAATATCTTATTAACAATTAGTCTGAATTACTGTAACCAAATCTGATTTTTAAAAAAAGTTCCTTCAAAACATGTTTAACTAATTAATTCCCTGTGTTAAATACTCTGTTGAAATAACTGGTATAATTCCTATTTTCTTGACTGGATCCTGACACAAACTATTTCCCCCTACAATGTTGTATTTACAGAGGCCTAAGTCATGAAAAAGTTGGCTTAAAGCTCAACATTCAGAAAACTAAGATCATGGCATCCGGTCCCATCACTTCATGGAAAATAGATGGGGAAACAGTGGAAACAGTGGCTGACTTTATTTTTCTGGGCTCCAAAATCACTACAGATGGTGACTGCAGCCATGAAATTAAAAGACACTCCTGGGAAGGAAAGTTATGACCAACCTAGACAGCATATTAAAAAGCAGAGATGTCACTTTGTCAACAAAGGTCCATCTAGTCAAGGCTATGGTTTTTCCAGTGGTCATGTATGGATGTGAGAGTTGGACTATAAAGAAAGCTGAGAGCCGAAGAATTGATGCTTTTGAACTGTGGTGTTGGAGAAGACTTTTGAGAGTCCCTTGTTGAGATCCAACCAGTCCATCCTAAAGGACATCAGTCCTGGGTGTTCTTTGGGAGGACTGATGTTGAAGCTGAAACTCCAATACTTTGGCCACCTGATGCAAAGAGCTGAATCATTTGAAAAGACCCTGATGCTGGGAAAGATTGCGGGCTGGAGGAAAAGGGGACGACAGAGGATGAGATGGTTGGATGGCATCACCAACTCAATGGACATGGGTTTGGGTGGACTCCAGGAGTTGGTGATGGACAGGGAGGCCTGGTGTGCTGCGGTTCATGGGGTCGCAAAGAGTCGGACACAACTAAGCGACTGAACTGAACTGAAGTCATGAATGACAAAGACAACAGGTACAAAGGTAAAAGCAGCTAGGAGTCTGATTTTTTTAAAAATTAAAACTGCGTATTTCATGAACTTGTTTCCTCATAAAACAATTTGTTTGATATGTTTTTTAATTTAATATTCAAATTTCATATAGTTTTACATATCTTTTTAGGTTTTGTTTATAAAACCTAAAGATCTGTGTATCTAATTTTATATTGAAGTACAGTGTGGTATACAGTAGTGGGTATACAACAGCACCACAATGAATTTTTATCTTAAATTCACTAAACCCATATTATAGAAAATTAATTTTAAAATTGATGTAAATCTGGACAAAATGCTTTAATAAAAATTTCATTCATAAAGACAATCATACAACACACAGTATGCCTTGGCTTGTTATCTCTAGGACTTATGGATACCAAATACTCGCTATTACTGGGCTTCCCTTGTACCTCAGCTGGTAAAGAATCTGGCTGCAATGCGGGAGACCTAGGTTCGATCCCTGGGTTGGGAACATTCCCTAGTGAAGGGAACAGCTACCCACTCCAGCATTCCAGCCTAGAGAATTCCACGGACTGTATAGTCCATGGGGTCGCAAAGAGTCTGACGTGACTGAGTGACTTTCACTTGACTTCACTTCTTCACTCACTATTACTATGGAGTTCAATATTCAATATTTTATGTGGTGCTTAGGTAAGATGACAACGTACCTAGACAAGAACCCAAAGTTGTCTATTTCTATTTTAAAGCAAGTTTGTTGATCCTAAAGGCACTAATTTAAAATAGGCATTAATAGTCATTATAAAATATGAATTAATAAAGAGGCAATTTTTTTTTTCCATAAAAATTTTGGTCTTCCATTTAAAAAGACTTCCCTGGTGGCTCAGATGGTAAAGCATCTGCCTACAATGCGGGAGACCTGGTTTCGATCCCTGGGTCGGGAAGATCCTCTGGAGAAGCAAATGGCACCCCACTCCAGTACTCTTGCCTGGAAAATACCATGGACGGAGGAGCCTGGTAAGCTACAGTCCGTGGGGTCGCAAAGAGTCAGACACGACTGAGCAACTTCACTTCACTTCACTTAAAAGAAAAAGTTTGATGGCTAAAAATAGTCTGAAAACTCTGCCTTAAATTATCTTCTTTTAGGCAACGTATTAAAAATTATTAAGGTAAGACCTGATTATAACTTCTTTCTGCTTTAGGGCTTCACTTCAGTATTTTCATTATTTAAAACAAGAGCTGTGCAAATATAATTAGAATACTACTGGGTTTAATGTAACTTTACCATTTGGCTCCTAAAATCACCAAAAGAAAATGAATTAAAATGAACACTCACTGTCTTAATTCTACCACCCTGGAGCCATAGAGAATATCTTCTTTCCCTTCCACATTAAAGAAGCCTCCAAATATTATAAGACAATTAACTGACTATCCTAGATAAGCAGCCGGAGTCTGTAAGCCTTCCTCTTATGATGTGGTTTCCAGCCTCCTCGCCACCCTGGCCTCCTCAGGACACAATCCTAATTGTCAGAATTCTAAATAAGGTCTGACTGCTACAGATCTAGATAGAAAGTTTTAGATTAACAGATCATCTACTTGCCAGTTTATTACTTATCATAAACATCAATCAAAACTCTTCAAAAGCTAAGCTTCACAGCTAAATTTAGCTGAATATTTTAAATGCTTAGAAAGTGTGAATTTTATTTTTGCTCTAACAGTCAGATGTAAGATATCAAATTGAAACTTGGTGTAATTCACATGGCAAATGCCAACACCAACTATCTTACCACAAAGTCGGGGTCGGGGGACACAGGCTGCTGAGATGCATTAAAAAAGTCAATCACCCTTTTCCATCAGATTCTTACCAACTGGGTGAGTTCTTTCTTGGGAATATGAAACCCTCCCTCCATGTACTCAAAGCATCCTGTGTTATACCACTTTCTCCCAGCACTCTAATTTTCATGTATACATGTTTGAGGTTAACAAATGTCCTTGACTAAAGTCATAAGTTTTGAGGGAGAGTGTGCAGAAATAGAAAATTGTAAGCTTCAAATATCTTTGACTCAGCCTTTAGTAAAATTAACATTATTTATATCCTAGTTGGCATAGACTATACTGATTCTTTATGTTTTCATCATATAATTAAAACTATACTTATTCTTTATATTTTCATCATATAGTTCCGTTTTTGCCTATGACTATTTGCTAAGGGCAAACAACATTACTATATGCCAGAAAGGTTGGCTTTGTAGTTCCAAGGTCTGCTAACTTGTACCTTTGACATTATAAATGTTTGTTAAGGAAAACTGTATTTGCTAAAATGTCTATTGTAGAAACTGTGATTGCCTGAGTCAAGCTGTAACCACTGCCTGTGATAAGAGCTTGAGGTAACTTCTACCCTGGGTGGTAATTAACTCACTTTCAATGGACTTGGCCGGTAACTTCCCTGAAATGAATGGGTGTGGTTTTGCTTGTTAGACTGAGAGCATCATGATCTTTCATCCCCAACTTTCTCCCTTCAAGGCATGATAAATACTGGAAACCAACACATCTCTTTTTAAAGAATCAAGTGAATTTAAAAAGAAATCCTCCAACAATAAGGACCATGTATCATCATTGTATCTTCCTAACACTTGGCTCAAAGCTTTCCAAATGTGATGTGTTCAACAATATTTATCAGTTGAAGTGAACTGAATTACTCTTCCTAACAGCTCCCATAAATTTCATTGCCACTAAAATGGAACATGAAAGTTCAGAAGAAATCAAAGACTTTTGGTTTCTTCACTAGGTTTAGAAATATTTGTTCCAGAATGGATGTACTCTTAGATACACTGAGTATCTTCCAGAATATATCTGAAGCCTTTTGGTTGCAGGTGATAACAATTTAGCCCAAGCAAGTTAAACCGAAAAAGAGGGGAAGGATTTATTGCTTCACAAAATACAGGTCTTAGTCACGGCTGAACTCAGAGACTCAAACAATATCATCAGGACTGTCTCTTTTTCTCTCTCCTTCTCTGGCCTCTTTCTTCTGTGCTTCACCCTCAGGAAGATGCCCCCTAACTCCCTATCAGCTAGCAATCTTGTGCTTACATCCCTTTCACTCACAGCCCAAAAGGAAGACAGATCCTTGATCAACTCTTAAGAAAGTCTCTGGTCAACTCCACGTGGACCACATGTCCCTTGAACATGTGCACATGTCCCAGGGCAGGGAAGCCTAATGTCATGATGGACAGACCCCACAGAGAAGGGGAGGGAGTCCCCCAGAGGAAAGGCAGCTACACAGATAAATGCCGTAAGGCTGCTCAACAATTAAAGGCCTGAAATCCCGAGTCCCTTCCCTTCCTGGCCATGATGGAAATAAAAACAGTCTTCCAGGCTGACATCTAAGGTGACTACAGTTGTACAGTACAGTCTCATTCATTACAGAGGAATTGTATTTACTGGGTCTATAATGAGCTGATAATCAAATTCCAAATCATCAGAAACAAACTATCTTCAGATTAGACTCATATTTATAAAATAGTACAAATGATCTGTTTAACTCATCCCACACAGAAAGACTCAGCTATTTGTCAGCATTACTTTGCCGATAAAGGTCCATCTAGTCAAAGCTACGGTTTTTCCAGTAGTCATGTATGGATATGAGAGTTGGACCATAAAGAAAGCTGAGCGCCAAATAATTGATGCTTTTGAACTGTGGTGTTAGAGAAGATTCTTGAGAGTCCTTTTCACTGCAAGGAGATCAAACCAGTCAATCCTAAAGGAAATCAACCCTCAATACTCACTGGAAGGACTAATATTGACCTGAAGCTCCAATATTTTGGTCACCTCTTTTGCGAACAGCTGACTCATTGGAAAAGACCCTGATGCTGAGAAAGAGTGAGGGCGGGAGAAGGGGGAAACAGAGGATGAAATGAAAGGATGGCATCCCTAACTCAATCAACATGAGTTTCAGCAAGCTCCAGGAGTTGATGATGGACAGGGAAGCCTGGCATGCTGTAGTCCATGGGGTCGCAAAGAGTCAGACACGACTGAGCAACTGAACTGAAATGAACACAGAATGACTGTACTGAAACATATTTCATATATAAAAGTAAAAGGTCTATGTATTATTTAAACACATACTTATAAAATTAAGACGTTTCTTGTTAAAATACATATTCTATGTGTGTGTGTGTGTGTGTGTATTTGTGTGCTTAGTTGTTCAATCATGTCCAACTCTAAGCAACCCCATGCCCTGTAGCCTGCCAGGCTCTTGTGCCAGGCAAGAATATTGGAGTGGGTTGCCATTTCCTACTCCAGCAGATTCTTTACCACTGAGCCACCTGGGAAGCCCTAAAATACATACTAATGCTCTTATTTTCAGCATCCTAGAAGGCCAGGGCTAGAAAGTAACTGAGCTGTCAGCGCACCCAACCATTAGCTGTTCTACCCTCCGCTAACACATGTCGCTTTGACAAATCACCACAGGATGGACATTCACCTGTTTCATTCCACATAAAGCAAATGTACTTCAAAATGGGAAAATTTGCAACAGGAAAGGAGCAAATAAAACGCCTTCTGAATTAGCTACAGAGGTATCTCTTATAGTGATTAAAGCTTCCTTTTCAGGTTTTTTAGTGAGACTGACAAACTGCAGGGGCCAATAAGCTTGTATTCCTGTTCAAGAACAATCCCTTCAGGAAGCTCACTATGAGACAATGAGGTAAAATTCAAAGAACACAAGTACTGTAAAAGACTTCAGCAAAAACTTCATCAGAGACTATTTACAACACTGATTAATCCTACAACATCTGCAGAAACATTTCATGGTAAATATGGTCCTGTGTAGCAAGGGAAAGTGCTTAATCTTCCAAGAAATATGCATTTATTGTCAGTCTATTCTACCTATTGTGGCCAAAAAGTATACAGTTTGAGAAAATGTTCCACTGCTGGGGCTTTAAACAAAATGGTCTAGCTGCTTTGTGCTGCATTTACTGAAAAATAAACTATGATGAATTCTACTAGATTTGACTACTCACCCCATTATCAAGATTTCTGGCTGTGCATACAGTTAACTTTTTACACAAACATCACCCTTGCACAAGTTGATTTTTTTTTAATCATTTTGCTTGATTAAAATAGTAGCACTAATAAATCAATGAGATGAGAATACTTTCTCTCTACCACCACCAAGGGCAAAGGCAGGATATAACAGCAGCAGGAGGGGAAAGGGACCATTTGACTCTTACCACTTGGCCAGCTGGGTCCCTCCCTTCTGTATCTCTGCAGGACTATAGAGGATGGGCTTTCCAACTCGCCTGTGTTTTGGGAACGACAACCACAAATGTAAACATTTACCAAAAACTCATTTAATTCCTCATTCGAGCTGCTCTCAGAAGGTACATTCTGGGGTCATCACCCTTTACAATGGAATTAGAAGGGCGTGGGCATAAGCTCTCTTGTGCTCTGCTCCTGGGAGGTCCTCACTTAGCTCAGAGCAGGCTAACAAGGCTACTAGGTGGGCTCACAAAAATGAAAAAGACCCAGAAGCTTACTGCACAACCCAGTAGCAAGATCAGGCCCTCCCGAACATCTAATATGGGTTCTTTTACACGCAATCAACACAACTTATGAACTGAATATTTATGTTAGTGCTAATTTACATGTTTCTTCAAGCACGCTGGCTAAGAATTTCTCTGCCTTTTTTTCCAAGTCCCCTTTTTAAGTACTGGTAGACCATCAGCATAGCAGTGCCTGGCAGAGAACCTTCTCTTTAGACCACCCTGTAGCAAAGAAATTAAACACAACACCAGACAACAGCTGATGGGGTATATGAACACAGCGTGAAGAAAACAGTGAAGCAATGAGAAAATCAAAGACAGATGAAAGAATAATGGGGAGAGAATGGGGACGATCCAGGGGCCAGTAGGCATGAATGAGAGGAGAGGGGGCACAAATGCTTCAATTCTAACCATAATTTGCACTTTGGGACTTGAACTTCACTTCAGACACAGTGGCTTGTCTTCATTTTCTTTTTAAAATGTTGTAAGTTGAGAAAGGAAGCCCCCCAAAGTACTTCCTGTTGATCAATATTGAGAGGTGCTCTATGTAAAACAAAAGACTTTGCATTCCCAGGGTCATAGGTGAGAAAGAAAAGAGCAAATTCCTCATCAAGGTAAAGCCTGGCTTCTATGATTAGAGAAGAGAAGGCTGCTCACAGACGGAAAAAGAGAAAAGAGAACACAAGGGAAGCAGGAAATCTAGGAAAACCTGGAGCAGTGGACTAGGAAGTGGAGAAAGGGAAGAATTCACTCTGCCTACATCTGTCCAGACCAAGGTTTTTCCTATGCAGATCTACCTCAAGGAATCAATCAACCAACCAAAGCCCTCAGTTATACAAATGGATCATTCTGACAAATATCTGAAAAGTTTCACGGTGCCGAATGCATATCAGTGCTCACTGTTAGAAAATGAACAGCTCTGTTGTACAAAGTCATATCAGGCGTTCAGCTCAGGACCACTGTATACTACAGAGTATCATTTTCACCAGTAAAATTTAGAGCACAGCTGGGGACTCCTGTTAATAAGCAAATACTCTGAAGTCTCCTAACATTTATTCCAAAGCATTCCCAGAAGATTTCTTGTAAAACCTGGCTTATTTTCCCAAGTGCATAGGTATAAGATACGTATTCATTACTTTTAAACCTGTCTCTGGCTAGTTTCCTGAGGAACAGAAAATAAAAGCCAGATGTGAATCTTTGAGTATCTGAATCTGATATTGAGAGATTCTGTTGACCTACTTAAATTTCAATAAAGCACTGATGTAAAAGAAATGTGGCTGCAAATTTTAATAAGCACGTCTGTGAACATTTTTACTGAAAAAGAAGTAAAAATTCAATACTTGGGGGTAACTAGTGTAAGGCAAATCTATTTGGGATGTTAATTACAATGTGGGTACTGTTTTAACAAAGTTGAAATGTAAGTGAATACACTTAAGTCAGGGAGGAAAACATTTCAGTGCAAATGTCATCACTTTAAGTTCTGTTTTCTGGGCCATAAGCAGATGTGGAACCTGACTGGCATTAGTTTAAGAATATTCAGTGAGGTTTTTGCAGAAGTCAAAGTGGCATCCCTCGTCTGGAGGGATCTTACAGTTACACCCAAATTCCCTCCACGGAGAACAAAGCAAAGGACACACGAAAATATCTGCAAATGTATAATACATGTTATTTCCGAGCCAGCTTTACTTCTCTATATGTTATTATTGAGCACTACTCTGAAAACCTCTCAATTTCAGAGAACACAAATGAAGTCTGGCCTGTATAATTTGTCAAATTGCATGCAGTGACATGCAGAGAAACTCAAAACTAAGACTCTAATGTGATAAAAATAAGCTGTAAAATTCCAACAGAAGGAAGATGAAATTCTAGATCTTTAACACAGCCCTATTCATTGAGTGACTGTACTCTGACGGTTAATTATTAACTATATACCTATAGTTAATACACATGAAATACACATGAAATACACATGAAATACACATGAAATACACATGAAATATCAGAGCTCCTTATTCTCCTGTTTCCCATAAGGGGAAAAAAAAAAAAAAAAAAACAACCACTACCCCTAGAAGAAGACAGTCACTCTAAATAGCCAAGCACTTAGGATTCAGCACAGTGCAAATCCCACTTACTGATTTTTTCCTCGTCTCTTGAGAAAGGAAAGCAGCAGAGCTGGCCCATGGCACTGGCGCTCTCTCTCCCGCCTGGTGTTCTCCCCGGGCTCCCCAAAGAGCAACCGCAGTTTACCCCACGGTCCGCGAGCACACCCTGCCTCCTCCACTCCCCGGAGCAGCACAAGAGCAGGGAGAGCGGCGGCGGGGATGCTCTCCGACGAGGGGGCTCTCGCAGCCGCTGGGAGCAGGCAGGCTCCACCTCCCCGGGCCCCAGCCCCACGCAGCTGATACGCGGCTGGCTTTCGGGGAAGCGGGACTGGCTTTCGGGGAAAGAAGCGGCCCTACGTTCGCCTAATTCTCATAAAACTGGGAGCTCTCGCCCTGAGATGAGTGCCACGTGCGCTGCGCGGCTCTGCAGATATGTCTCTAAGAAAGGTAGTGGAGAGCAAACCACAAGGAGTCCTTTCTCCTGCAGACAGATACGGTAATTACACAGGGAAATTCAAAGGGGGAGAGGGGGGGACCATATATTCTGTCTGCTACTTAAAGAGGAAGAGCTTTCTTTTATCCCCAGGAAATTTTTATTTCTTTGTTTCAGAAACAGGGAACCTGACTTTGCAGAACACAGAAAACACAAGTTGGAGTACCAGGAACTTCAAGCTGCAAGAAGGGTAGAATGGCGAAGTGGAGGAGGGATATAAAAGAGACCATCAATTGTCATCTGCACATTACAGTTTATCATTTAAATATCTGCTTTTTTAAACACTGCCGTGTTTCTCTACTAAAGCATTAAATCAATACCATGAATTTTTAAATTAGAGCATCAAAGTATGTCAGTAGCCCAGAAAATGCCCCAAATCACTGAGAAAAAGATCAGCAATAATAGCATCTTTTCTGAATAAAAACACAAGGTGGTTAAGCAAATTCAGGGATGGCAAAATAGCTGATTTCCAGACACGATATATTCTGAACTTCATGTAATCGTTCATGTAAAGATTTCATGTAATTGTGCCAAATCTGTTATCTTGCATAGGGAAGAGCTTTATCTTGCAACACTATGTGAAGGAAAGACTGCTCATGGTGCCAGGAATACCACCCAAATTCTTACTCTATTCCTCGACTTTCCAGCTAGGCACTCACATCCATTCACTGGGAGCTGGAAGGAGAAGGCAGTGGGTGATGATGAAAATTTCCCTGGTTTTGAATGCAGTGTGTCTATTTTCCTACTCATCTGAAGAAAAAAAGTATACAGTCTGGAAGAAAAAAAAAAAAACTTATTTTTTAAATCCTAACCATTACTTTGTGTGTTAAAGAAATATCTGCAGTGAACACACTTCACTGAGGAACATGAGTAACTCCTGGCATCCCCTAATCCTGGCATTGGTGTAGGGATAGAACCTTTAGAAATAAAAAGCCAGAGGTCTGAATCTCAGATCCGTCCGGTATTAACAGTTCTGAAACGCTGACCTCTCTGTCTGAGTTTTGATATCTTCATCTGTAAATCTGGCAAACTCACTATAAAATTTTAATTTGTTATTGCAGAGTAGGTGGTGTTTGGGAGGAGGGAGAGAAGAGAATAGACTGAATATCTCAAGTCTTTCCAGCACCAGCTAGCAATCGCACCTCCGCCTCTCCCAATTCTGGCGCCCTCTAGCTGCCATCTTGAGTTACTGCTTACACCTGTCACGTCCAAGCAAATAGCCCCCTCACTCCAATGCAACCTCCAGGGGATAATGTCCTGTGATAAACTCTACCAACTTGACTTTTATTAATTAAAGTCAAGTTTATTTATTAATTAAAGTCGTTTATTTATTAGTCCCCTGTTGGCACTACTACTGGAAACTTCCAAATATGAAACCTATAAAATGTATTGTTAGCTAAGTAACAGTGTGTATCCCAGGATGTCCTGAAATCCAAAGCGGAGGTGGGGGGAGGATGGAGTTATAAAATGTTGGAGGCTTTTTTCCCCCATAAGCATTAAAAGTGAATTAAGCATAACAAAAGACTAGAAAACTACTGAAAAACTCAAGAAAGGAATTTTAAAACTGGCTTGCTGCTGCTGCTAAGTTTCTTCAGTCGTGTCTGACTCTGTGTGCAAATAATTAGCATATCGTTTAACCTCAAAGAGGGGATGGAGTCTGTGCTCAAGGTCACTAAGGTTTATCTCAGTTCTAAAAGGCTGCAATTTCACACTGTAGGTTTATGACTACTTCTAGCTCCAATCAGTCAATCCTAAAGGAATCAGTCCTGAATACTCATTGAAAGGACTGATGCTGAACCTGAAACTCCAAAACTTTGGCCACCTGACGCGAAGAACTGACACACTGGAAAAGACCCTGATGCTGGGAAAGACTGAAGGTGGAAGGAGAAGGGGACGACAGAGGATGAGATGGTTGGATGGCATCACTGACATGATGGACATGAGTTTGAGTAGGCTCCGGGAGTTGGTGATGGACAGGGAAAGCTGGCACGTTGCAGTCCATGGGGTCTCAAGAGTCGGACACGACTGAGTGACTGAACTGACTGAGCTTGGGATTTCTAAGAATGGTTTTCACACTGCATAGTTGTGAATTTTTTCAATAAAGATGATTCCTTCAACATAAAATTAAATGTGATTTCACTCCTATAGATTTCATAAGAGCTTTCATATACATAAATTTTTAATTCAAAATAACTAAGAAACTCATGTGTCTGGATTTTTCCATTTAGGAAAAAAACTATTTCATATGTATATGAAATTCTGGTCAAAAAATAGAACTTTCCCCCCTGCCATTCCATGCCCCACTCCCAAATGTGAATAAGTATCATGCAGAAGGACCTAGAAAGTAGTCATATTTTACCCAATTATTTGAGAATACAACAGTATATAATTAAGTTGAATAGTTTAAGGTAGAAGCCCCACCACAGTTCAGTTCACTCACTCAGTAGTATCTGACCCCATGGACTGCAGCACACCAGGCCTCCCTGTCCATCACCAACTCCTGGAGTTTACTCAAACTCATGTCCATTGAGTCAGTGATGCCATCTAATCATCTCATCCTCTATGGTCCCCTTCTCCTCCTGCCCTCAATCTTTCCCAGCATCAGGGTCTTTTCAAATGAGTCAGTTCTTCGCATCAGGTGGCCAAAGTATTGGGGTTTCAACTTCAGCATCAGTCCTTCCAATGAATATTCAGGACTGATTTCCTTTAGGATGGACTGGATCTCCTTGCTGTCTGAGGGACTCTCAAGAGTCTTCTCCAACATCACATTTCAAAAGCATCAATTCTTTGGTACTCAGCTTTCTTTATAGTCCAGCTCTCAAATTCATACATGACTACTGGAAAAACTATAGCTTTGACTAGATGGATCTTTGTTGGAAAAATAATGTCTCTGCTTTTTAATATGCTGTCTAGGTTGGTCACAGCTTTTCTTCCAAGGAGTAAGCATCTTTTAATTTCATGGCTGCAGTCACCATCTGCAGTGATTTCCGAGCCCCCCAAAATAAAGTCTGTCACTATTTCCATTGTTTCCCCATCTATTTGCCATGAAGGGATGGGACCAGATGCCATGATCTTAGTTTTCTGAATGTTGAGTTTTAAGCCAACTTGTTCACTCTCCTCTTTAACTTTCATCAAGAGGCTCTCTAGTTCTTCTTCATTTTCTGCCATACCTCAGTCTCCCTAACTCACAAATGCAATCAAGTAGTAATTTAAAATTTAAAATAATTGCTAATAGCAAAGGAAACCATAAACAAGATGAAAAGACAACCCTCAAAATGGGAGAAAATAATGGCAAACAGAGCAACTGACAGAGGGTCAATCTCCAAAAAATACAAGCAGCTCATGCAGCTCAATATCAGAAGAAACAAACAACCCAATCAAAAAATAGGCAGAAAGCCTAAACAGACATTTCTCCAAAGAAGACACACAGATGGCCAATAAACACATGAAAAGATACTCAACACTGTTCATTATTAGAGAAATGCAAATCAAAACTACATGCTGCTGCTGCTGCTAAGTCGCTTCAGTCGTGTCTGACTCTGTGAGACCCCATAGACGGCAGCCCACCAGGCTTCCCCGTCCCTGGGATTCTCCAGGCAAGAACACTGGAGTGGGTTGCCATTTCCTTCTCCAAAAACTACATGTGGTGTCATGATATATCTGATGCTTTTGAACTGTGGTGTTGGAGAAGACTCTTGAGAGTCCCTTGGACTGCAAGGAGATCCAACCAGTCCATCCTAAAGGAGGTCAGTCCTGGGTGTTCATTGGAAGGACTGATGTTGAAGCTGAAACTCCAATACTTTGGCCACCTGATGTGGAGAGCTGACTCATTTGAAAAGACCCTGATGCTGGGAAAGATTGAGGGCAGGAGGAGAAGGGGACAACAGAGGATGAGATGGTTGGATGGCATCACCGACTCAGTGGACATGGGTTTGGGTGGACTCCAGGAGTGGTGATGGCCGGGGAGGCCTGGTGTACTGCAGTTCATGGGGTCGCAAAGAGTCGGACACGACTGAGTGACTGAACACAACTGTACTGAACTGATATATCTGTCAGAATGGCCATTATCAAAAAATCTACAGTAAACACTGAATAGGATGTGGAGCAAAGGGAACCCTCCTGCACTGTTGGTGGGAATGTAAATTGATACAGGCACCACGGAAAACAGTATGGAGATTCCTTTAAAAAGCTAGGAGTAAATCTACCATATGACTGAGCAATCCAACTACGGGGCATACATCCTGAGAAAACCATTAACAAAAAAAGACACATGCACCCCAGTGTTCACTGCAGCACTATTTACAATAGCCAGAACATGGAAGCAACCTAGACATCCATTGAGAGATGAATGGATAAAGAAGTTGTGGTACATATATACAATGGAATACTGCTCAGCCATGAAAAGGAACAAATCTGAGTCAGTTCTAGTGATGTGGACAAACCTAGAGCTTGTCATATAAAGTAAGTCAGAAAGAGAAAAACAAGTATGTATATTAATACATATATACTGAATATAGAAAAATGGTACCGATGAATCAATTTACAGGGCAGGAACAGAGACGCAGATGTAGACAGATTTGTGGACACAGTGGGGAAGGAGAGGGTGAGATGAACTGAGAAAGTAGCACTGAAATATAGACATTAGGAAAGGAAAGGAAAGTGAAGTCGCTCAGTCGTGTCTGACTCTTTGCGACCCCATGGACTGTAGCCTACCAGGCTCCTCTGTCCATGGGATTTTCCAGGCAAGAGTACTGGAGTGGATTGCCATTTCCTTCTCCAGTGGATCTTCCCGACCCAGGGATTGAACCCAGGTCTCCCGCACTGTAGACAGACGCTTTACCATCTGAGCCACCAGGAAAGTCCATATATAGACATTACTGCCTGTAAAAGAGACCGCTAGTGGGAAGCTGCTGTATAGCACAGGGAGCTCGGCTTAGTGCTCTGTGACGAACTAGAGGGGTGGGGGGGAGGTTCAAGAAGGAGGGGATATGTGTATACTTATGGACAGTGGAGTCTGGCAAGCTACAGTCCATGGCGTTGCAAAGAGTCAGATATGACTAAGCAACTAACACATGGCTGCTTTGCACTGTTGTATGGCAGAAACCAACACGACAATGCAAAGCAATTATCCTCCAATTAAAAATCAACTTGAAAAAATAAAACAAAAATAATCACTAACACTTACTGGACACCTGCCAGGCACATGTTAAGTGCTTTACATTTACTCATTCATTTCATCTTTACCACAGCTCTGAGGTAGCTACTATTAATACACACCCCACTGCACAGGTGAAAAAACTTCAGAAAAACATTCAGAAAAGTAACTTGGCCAAAATCTCCCCAAGAGCATGTGACAATAATGGGATCTGGGCTCAATCTGTCTGGATGCATAAGCCCTGAGCATCTCATTGCAGAGTTCCATGTTATTTAATATAATTTGTGTGTAGTATCGGGTATATATTGGGTTGGCCAGAAAGTTCATTAAGGATTTTACCTAACATCTTACGGAAAACTTTTTGGCCAATGCAAACACTTTATGAAACCTCTTACAATTTCAGAATAATGTTCAGAAAAATAGTTATTTAACCAAGCTCTATGGCAATATGTTTTAAATGCCTTGTTTTCTTATGTTTTTTCACCAAATCCTTTTATTAATGGTGCAAGAGTAATATAATCCTAATTTAAAACAAAGGACCTAAAGACAGATCCCTTGTTGGAGCTGCCTGCCATGCCTTGGGGAAATGATTCAATGAAGAACACAGGGCACCAGAATGACCCCAGGAAGCATTCATCTTCCAGGAAAAAAGAGCAACTCGGACCATTCACAAGTGATCCCCAAAAATATTAGTGGGGTTTTATTAAGGGGTTAAACAGACTCCTTTCGGTAATATATAGAGATCTACCATAACTAGATTAAAAAAAGAAGTTTAACGTCAATGATAAAAAAATATCTGCTATGATTTCATGTTCATAAATTTAAAACATAACCTTTTCATGTTATCTTTTCTCACAGGCCTGGCTACAAACCAACCATGGTGACGACAGTTGCCCATATCAGCTATAGCTGTTTGAATTTTTATTATAATGGTGACAATGGCAGGAATACAACTAAAAGTATGAGGGGGTGGCAGCTGTCTCTTCTTCATGTTCTTTGAAATATCAGCTCTGATTACTGTCTCCAGTGAAAAACACAATTCTTAACTATGACCAAAGACTCTATTCTCTGTGTCATTGTTTGGCTTTATGTTCTATCTATAACTGAAAACATTTATATGTGGATTTCTGAGCAACCTTGTTACAAAAGTCTGACTCAAAAATCTCACTGTAATATTTTGACTCTAAAAAACTGTAGAAATGACCAATTCTTCTGAGACCTCCAGTTCATTAAGAAAGGAAATCTGAGTTTAACAACTTACAGAAACAAATGAGAAAGAAAATAAAAGGTAAATGTTCCTTTAGTCAAAAGAATGGAGACAAAGAGAACATAAAATCATCAAGTGTAAACAGAGGGGGGAAAATGCTTTATCCCTCCAAATTCTGGAACCAAGCCTTAGGAGACGTGCCTTTAAGCACAGTAGACACACTCCAGGCAGACTTCCTCATAAAACAGGTAGCACGCTGATGGGAACTGTTATGCCAAAAAATGTCACCGTTTCAGTGAAAAGGTACGTAAGTTCAAGAAGTGCTTGACAATTGATGGAAATACAGTTCACGAAAATTGGGATGTTTTGGAATATATCACAATTTTTCATGTTGACATCAGGGTACCAACAAAACAAATAGCTAATCTGGGCTTGAAAAAGCTGGATGGACTTACTCAAAACTGTTTTGTTTCTCTATGTTCCCGTAAAACCCAATTCAGTTTTCAATGATCAATCCACAGTAAGCATGTATCTATCATACAGATGTGCTTCCATTTTTCAATCATGCTACATCTGTGTAGCCTTTCTGTACCCAAAGGGCAAGGTTCTGAAACTACAACATTATATATCGATGCTTGAAACCTGTTCTTATGAGTATCTGTCTGCAAGGGAAAAAGACTGAAAAATTATAACTGAAAAGCCTTAAGGATGATCTGTAAATCTCACTGGTGAAGTCCTTTTAAATTACCAGCTAAAAGAACCTTGATCTAACTGAAATTTGGAAGCCAAGAATTATTTTTTACCATTATTCTTATTTAGTCATATTTTCAACAAAGACTTTTAAACTTCTCTCTACAGAGCTTTAGCTGTTTTTCTCAAAAACTGAAAGTTATAGGTATTTCAAACTGCCATATGCTGTACAATTTCAGTATGTAATTGGAAAGAGAAAGTGTTTTTTCATATATGTGAAAAACATACCATATACAGCATATGTGCATTTAGGAAAAAAGAGGAAACAAGCAGACAATCAGAGCAGCACAAGAAGTCCTTCCTTATCAATCCCAATGTCCTTCCCAACCTCTGCTGACGCATGCCTGCTGAGTGCCAGTTTTCAAATGCCTCCTCCATGCTTATCATTCAGTCAGTTCTTTTCTAAGTATGTGGCCCAACCTTAAACAGTGGATGTAGTTGAAGCCTTTTCCTTAATAGTGAGAATAAATTAGGGCGGATGATCTATTTCCCTGCTCAGAGAACAGACAGCAGTAGGGCTGGGAGAAGGCTGAGAATTACAATGTGTTTATACACAGACACCTTGAATTGATATTACACCGTTTTATCAAATCTATCTGATTCCAGGCACTATTTATGAAGCACTGAGTATGTGCTAATATTATAATCACATCAGCTCTTGGGGTGGAGGTAACTCTTGAGTTGGGGGCTGCTGCCAGAGTAGGTGAGAGAGAAAGCCTGGGCCCAAGGAGGGCAGGAGGCCCACATCTGTAGGCACGATGAAGGGAGCAGGAGAAAGCCCAGAATTCACACTGTGGTAAATCCTATTCGGCAGTTTTATGAAGGCAAAGCAGCACCAGGGCGACAAAGGCCTGTAACAGTCATCTACTCTAGACAGATACTCTTCAGGTCTGCATTTTACAGTCTGTCCTCCTTTGCAGGCAGTAACAATGAATTCACAAAAGCTGACAGGAGTTACTCACAGGCAAGTTCAATGTCTGCATGTTAAAACCTATTTTAAAAAAGAAAGAAGAGCAGAGAATACACTTAATCTGCTGGCCAGTATTTGCATTATCCGACATGGCTGCTTTCTCATTCAAGTGCCTTTAATCCTCTAATGCCATGCACCTTTCAGAGAGAAAGACACATCCTTCACGGGAAGAAAAAAAAATATTTCAAAAAGCTAACCAATAAGTAATGAGTTTATTTGTAGTTTAACAGTGTAAACAACACAAAATTTGGTTTTATAGTTCTCAACTTATTGGGTTTTTTCCCACAGGTCCTAATTCTTTACGTAGAATATCCTCAAATCTATATTTAGTTCTGAAAGTGGTTCACTGTTTGTCTTGATTCACTGACAGCACAACAGTCAGTCACATTTACTGCAATGTAAAGTATCTGAAGACTTCAAATAAAGGGTGCTTTAATGACTCAGGATATAATGATTAATTCTTTTTTCCTCTAATAACACAAAGTAATACAGAAGAATGAAAGGGAATCCCCAAGATAATGAAAAGAAAATTTTCTTATACTAGATGAAATGCAGTTACATCAAGATTGGTTTCGGCAGGTCTCAGGACCTGTCATGATCCACCAGGGCCTAGGCTGACACTCATCTGGCACACTACGTCAGTATTCTTTCTGTTTATAGATTCAACCATAAAGTTTTAGTAACTGTCAGAACTGTGTTTAAATATACATAAAACACTGAGTATTTTCTGCTAATACATTCTGTAATTCACACCCAAATTGTGTTACATCTGTTAGGATGCATTCACCTGCAAGTAACGGGAAACTCTTGACTCAGATGGTAAGAAATTTTTAAATGTCACTACCCCTATAATCTAAGGTAGAGTTGCTCTAGGTTGGTTAATTCTGTGGCTTAAGAAGATCATCAAGGGCCGGATGGGAAGCAGGTTCAAGAGGGAGGAGATATATGTATACTTACGGCTGACTCACGCTGTTGTATAGCGGAAACCGACACAACATTGTAAAGCAATTACTCTCAAATTAAAAATAAATTTAAAAAAGAAGATCATCAAGAGTCATGTTCCAGTCTCCCATACTCAGCACATCAGGCGTGAAGTCCCCTACTGTCCCTATGGTTACGATGCTGCAAAGTCCAGGGTCACATGTATATTCAACAATTTCCAGCTAAAAATAATGATGTCTTCTTCCCAACAAACTACGCATCATCAAAAAAACTTTTCTCTGGGATCCCAAGCAGACTTGTCCTCACTTATCAGAAATGGGTCACATGCCACTTCCTAAACTAATCACTGGCAAGAATGGGACCAATCACCTGAAGGGCTAAAGTGGACCCCACATGCTCTGAAGTTCACTGTCTCACAGGGAAGAAGGGCTCTGCCAACCAGGAATCAGGGTGGGAAGAAAATGGACTCAGAACAGGCAAACCCCTGTGGCCTCTAGAGTTTTATATTTAACTTTTAATAGAAATGTGGTATCTACTGTTTGGTCTCTTTAAAATTAGAAAAGTGGGACTTCCCCGGTGGTCCAGTGAAGTAACCTACTTCACCAGGTTAGGTTCACACTGTAACCTAGGTAGGTTCACATTGTAACCTGCCAGTACAGGGGACATGGGTTCAATCCCTGGTCCAGGAAGATGTCACATGCTGTGGGGCAACTAATCCCGTGTGCCACAACTACTAAAGCCCATGCACTCTAGAGCCCGTGATCTGCAACAAGAGAAGCCACCACAGTGAAAAGCCCTTGCACAGCAACGAGACAGTAGCCCTGGCTTACCGCAACTAGAGAAAGCCCACTCACAGCAATGAAGACCCATTGCAGCCAAAAATAAAATAATTGAAAAATGTTTTTTAATTAGAAAAATGATTGAAAAGGTCTAAATAGTTCTGAGCAAAGAAAAAGTCCTGAAAAGTAAATCATCGATAAAGGGTGGCATGCTAATTTTTTTAAACACCTATCCTATATAGATAAATGTATGCCATACTTAGGGCTTCCCTGGTGGCTCAGCTGGTAAAGAATATGCCTGCAATGCGGGAGACCTGGGTTCGAGTCCTGGGGTGGGAAGATCCCCTGGAGAAGGCAACAGTGATCCACTCCAGTATTCTGGCCTGGAGAATTTCATGGACTGTACAGTCCATGGGGTCACAAAGAGTTGGACATGACTGAGTGACTTTTACTCACTCATGCCATACTTATAAACTAAATTCTTGCTAAAAATGCATAGCTGGAGCACAACTGTGAACTCTCTTTCTCTAAAGTGTATTAGGTTAAGACTGACTTAAGTAAAAGCTCTGGCTTTTATGGGAGCTGTTAGCAGTGAAAATATATTTGGCAGCTACGGTTCCCTGGTATGAACCACGTGATAATCAAATGTAGTTTCCTTTACTCATAGCCAGAACCAAAACAAAATATTTCCCTGAATACTGTAGTCAATATAAGATCAAATAGAGCCACAGTTCATGAACTGACAAAATGCTGTTCTTTCTGTTAGCAACAGTTATTGCTTTAGGTATTTTATACAAAACATAAATAACACTATACTGTGTTTTTTTCATAGCCCCCAAAATAATAAAGTCCATTTTCTATCTTTACCATTGTATTTATATACATAAATTACACATAAATATGTATATGCAATATAAAATAATGCAGCTCAGTGGTAAAGAATCTGCCTGCCAATGCAGGAGACACAGGAGACGTAGGTTCGATTCCTGGGTCAGGAAGATCCCCTAGAGTAGGAAATGGCAACACACTCCAGTATTCTTGCCCGGGGAAATTCCATGGACAGAGGAGCCTGGCAGGCTGTAGTCCTTGGGGTAGCAAACAGCTGGACATGACTGAGTGACTGAGCACGCATACAAAGGTATCTGATGGATAAACACATGTAAGTATATGCATGTGTGTATATACATGCATTTTATTTATATATGGTATTTTTATTTTTGAAATGTACCAGTGTTAATACCATGCCAATTTAAGGAAAGCATTAGGAATAAAGCAAATTTATAATAATCTGAGTGGGTGTTCTGATGTCAGGAATAAGTACTGTTACAATAAGTATTCTAATATAACTATTACTGCTGTTAATCTTAATAACTAACATTTTATAACTTTATGTCAGGCATTGTGCTAAGTACTTTGAAAACATTAATATACTAGCTTGGTTAAAAAAAAAAATGTGTTCAGAGGCAATTAGGTGATGTGATGGGCCAGTTATCCATAATGTTTGGCAATCAGAAGGCTTTTCTAACATTAATTTCCTATATCTTAATAGTTCCCTTTGACTGCAGACTCTGCCTTCTAATCATTTCATTCATTTTTCTTTTTATTTGGAATTCAATATTTACTTTCATGTTTCTTAAAATACACTTAAAGGCTATACACATATATCATCAGTCAGTTCAATTCAGTTCAGTTGCTCAGTCGTGTCTGACTCTTTGCGACCCCATGAATCGCTGCACGCCAGGCCTCCCTGTCTATCACCATCTTCCGGAGTTCACTCAAACTCACATCCAATATCACAAATTATCACTATATCATTCTAGCAGTGATGTTTAATTTATCAGTTAAATTTACCACATAGCAGTGGCCACAGGACTGGAAAAGGTCAGTTTTCATTCCAATCCCAAAGAAAGGCAATGCCAAAGAATGCTCAAACTACCGCACAATTGCACTCATCTCACACGCTAGTAAAGTAATGCTCAAAATTCTCCAAACCAGGCTTCAGCAATACGTGAACTGTGAACTTCCAGATGTTCAAGCTGGTTTTAGAAAAGGCAGAGGAACCAGAGATCAAATTGCCAACATCCGCTGGATCATGGAAAAAGCAAGAGAGTTCCAGAAAAACATCTATTTCTGCTTTATTGACTATGCCAAAGCCTTTGACTGTGTGGATCACAATAAACTGTGGAAAATTCTGAAAGAGATGGGAATACCAGACCACCTGACCTGCCTCTTGAGAAATCTGTATGCAGGTCAGGAAGCAACAGTTAGAACTGGACATGGAACAACAGACTGGTTCCAAATAGGAAAAGGAGTATGTCAAGACTGTATATTGTCACCCTGCTTATTTAACTTCTATGCAGAGTACGTCATGAGAAACGCTGTGCTGGAAGAAACACAAGCTGGAATCAAGATTGCCAGGAGAAACATCAATAACCTCAGATATGCAAATGACACCACCCTTATGGCAGAAAGCGAAGAGGAACTAAAAAGCCTCTTGATGAAGGTGAAAGAGGAGAGTGAAGAAGTTGGCTTAAAGCTCAACATTCAGAAAACGAAGATCATGGCATCTAGTCCCATCACTTCGTGGGAAATAAATGGGCAAACAGTGGAAACAGTGTCAGACTTTATTTTTTTGGGCTCCAAAATCACTGCAGTCATGAAATTAAAAGACGCTTACTCCTTGGAAGGAAAGTTATGACCAACCTAGATAGCATATTCAAAAGCAAAGACATTACTTTGCCAACAAAGGTCCGTCTAGTCAAGGCTATGGTTTTACCAGTAGTCATGTATGGATGTAAGAGTTGGACTGTGAAGAAAGCTGAGCGCCGAAGAATTGATGCTTTTGAACTGTGGTGTTGGAGAAGACTCTTGAGAGTCCCTTGGACTGCAAGGAGATCCAACCAGTCCATTCTGAAGGAGATCAGCCCTGGGATTTCTTTGGAAGGAATGATGCTGAAGCTGAAACTCCAGTACTTTGGCCACCTCATGCGAAGAGTTGACTCATTGGAAAAGACTCTGATGCTGGGAGGGACTGGGGGCAGGAGGAAAAGGGGACGACTGAGGATGAGATGGCTGGATGGCATCACTGACTCGATGGACGTGAGTCTGAGTGAATCCGGGAGTTGGTGATGGACAGGGAGGCCTAGCGTGCTGCGATTCATGGGGTCGCAAAGAGTCGGGCACGACTGAGCGACTGAACTGAACTAACCCTTTCATATGTAAGATTCCCAAGGCATCTAATATAAATCATAAGGTTTGAAACCAGGCCAACTGATGGTTGGATTTTCAAAACACCCTTCACAGCTGCCACTTTGTGTTAGCATCAGATTAATAACTGATATACCCGTTAAAATACAGTGAGCCATCACTAAGATTAATTTGCTCAGTTACTTATCTTGCAACTTCCTCTAATTCAAGCAGATGTAAAAAAGCAAGCTGGGAGTTCCAACTATTAGTTCTCTTTCATTTTTATTTGAGCATAACAATGAAATTTTAAATAATTTCTTCTTAGTAGACAGGTTTCATCAGGGAAACTTTCTTACAGGTTTCATCAAGAAAACCTGTAAGAAGACTATTAGATTATAAAAAGGAACAAGACTGGCACTTGAAATATAATATTCTACCATGTCAAAGGTTCTGCTTTTCAAGAACATTATGATTTCTAGGTAGGATGACATAAGTCTGTTAAACCAGGATAACTTGGTTTTCTTGGTTTTCTTCTAACTCAGCAAAGTACACTTCCAAGGGTACCATTTGGATGATAAATTACATGGTCACACAATTTATGTGCCATAGAGTAAATAATTAAATACCTTGCACTCAGCTCTCATTAAATTACATGATAATTTTGAACAGGGAAAATTTCTAGATGCTAAAGTTTTCAGGTGAAAAAACAATGTACAATTCCCTTAGGTGATAAACTGTATTTTTACTTTTCCTTCTTCTAACATGCTTGAAACAGATTCATCTTAAACAGTTTAAGTAGAGATGAAATTTTCTTAATCATTTCCCTGTCAGTCTGTGCAAAAGAAAACAAGACCAAAATTTTTGGCCCCGCCCACCACAAAAGAGGCATTCCTATATTCCTACAGAATATAAGTGTCACATAATATGATTTTAACATATCATTTCACATAGATATGCTATTGTCAGTCTTGGGTATTTTTCTACTTGTCACATTTTTAACCACAGGATGCTAAAATGGAAATTTTAAAGGGATGAACAAAAAAATTAAGGAGAGAGGAATCAAACCATTTATATTTTATAGAGAGATAACTGAGTAGCCATCAAAATTAATCTGTTCAAAGAAATGGTTGGAAATATTGATCAAAATTAAGCTTAGAGAGTTGTCTGAGGAATAAATTTTTTCATAGTTTTCTTGGATATATGTACTGAAGCAAAAGTTCTTAAATGTTTTGGCCTCAAGACTCTGCTACACTGTTAATACTTATCTACAATCTCTCCCACCAAGAGCTTTTGTTTATTTGGTATATTTACTACATTAGAAATGAAAAGATTTTTAAATGTATTTCATTCTTTTCAAATTATCAATGATAAATTCACTATATATATAATGTCATCACAAATGTTTTGTGAAAATAACTATATTGTTAATTAAAAATTTTATAGTGAGATGAATGGCATTATTTTACAGTCTTGTGACTTTCTTTAATGTCTAACTTAATCAAAGATTTATCCTCATATCTGTTTCTGCATTCAATCTGTTGCAATATGTTGTTTCATTTGAAGTATAAGAAAAATCCAGCCTCACAGAGAAGTATATTTGAAAAATGCAGGAGAATAATAGCCTTTTCAGATAACTGTGGACATTCTTTGATATTACACTGAAACTCAACAAGTTGTAGTTTCTTAAAGCTTAATTGCAATGTTGAATCTTAAAATGGATCAATAAACTTTCATACTATTTACAGTCAAATCTTTTGGTCTATCTTGAATATTAATGGATCTTTTATCCACACATGTCTTTGTAACAACACGCATCAGTCATTTTAAAAATACAGATTCACTGAGTTACAAAGATTCTCCATATTTTGACATATTTCATTATATAACATCAAAAAATTCATTAATATCACATCTTCTTACTAGGAAAGTCTTTACGGATTACAAAGAGGAGCAAATAAATGTCTGAGGGAAAGGAAATTTTCAGTATCTTGATAATGATAATGGTTTCATAGGTACATACATATGTTAAAAATTCATCAACTTATACACTTTAAACAGGTACAAATCTTGAGTGTAAGTTATACCTCAAAAAAGTAAAAACAAAGTTTGATAGATAAAAACAACCTGGGAAAACCGAGTTCCTTATTCTACTCTGTTCTCTTTCTGTATAAAATTTTCCATTAAAAAAAGTGGGGAAGTTTAGGAATCTGTCTACTCACAGTAATAGATCAGTTTTCTTAAATTCTTACTATTGTCTGAAACCTTGAGTTTTATTATTAGCGGTAAACGATGTCAGTTTTCTTTGATGTGACAGGTTTATTTCAAGAAAATGGCTGCCAAATACCCAAATGTGGAAACAAAAAATGTCTAAAGGTCGTTTTTCGAGAAAAAATGGTGTTCCATGACAGGAAGTGGCTACTTTAATATCATCACTAATATTACCTCTGCTCTGTCCTGCCTCCTAATGTACTGCTTCTCTCCCCTGTAAACTGTACCTATTGTTCCTGGACAGTGTCCTTTCTCTACTATCCATCTCATCCTATTTATCCAAACCCTGAAACTCCCCACGCCCAGCTCTCCTATAAGCTAAAGTTATATGCTTCTTCCACTGTGTCCTATCAAAACCCATCATTGTTATGGATGAAGCTCTATTCATCTACCCCTCCTCCCTCTCCATTTTTCAGATGTAGTCTTAGCTCCCCAATGACACTGTATACTCTTAAGGACTATGTCTTACACTTCTCTGTATCTTGTGATACCCAAGAGGAGTATACACATCATACACACTCAATAACATTTATTAAATTAATGATGAGTAATTATTATTAAACAGCTAGGGTTCCCAGAAAATCACATTTGTACCTCTGCTTGCTGAAGTTATAAAGAAGTACACGGGCCTGGAAAAAAAAAAACCTTCTAGACCTTTCCAAATTCTCCACTGCCTCCTATGAGAAATATCTGACAGCTGAAAGTAAACTAGTCTTTGCAAGCACTAAATTGCTCATCAATCTTCCAAAGGGTGTCATTTAGTCAATTATTTTCCCAAAGGAAATATAAATGGAACAGAGCTGCCAGGGAAAAATTAATACACTCAACTCCAGTAAGTAGCTCACAGAGAAGAGCTTTCACCACCCTAGGACATCTGAGCTATATTTCATTCCTGGATTCACCAGGAAGGACTGGTTTTATACATAAAAAAAAAAATTGTATTTTAAATGATTAATGAATGCAGTTAGGTTTGTAAGAAGTTACAGCCCAATATTAAGTAAGCATATTATCAACCAAATTTTTGATGAGAATTAAAAAGTAGTACTTTTTTCTTGCATCTGAATGTATGACTATTGCCTCCATAACCTACCAAACTTCCCCCTAACACTCCAGATAAAGATGCACAATGACAGAAGTTGGAGAGGAAAATGCTCAGCATGGAAACCTAAAGCAGGCCCAGGGAACAGCAACAGCTGCCAGGAGATCCAAACTCAGATGCTGTCAGGAACCACGGAGGTAGTGTGACTGAGTTAAGCAAATTGTAAAAGAAGAACAAGAGTGAGGGGATGACAAAAGGTAGCTGCTTTCAAGGTGTACCCACCCAGGAAATCACTGCATTCAAGATCGTGAAACAGGTGTGGCCATATTTTTTGATTGTTCAAAGGCACCAGAAACCCAGATTTTTTTTTAAGTAAAATTACCCCTAAACTGGCAACAATTATAAAAACAAACAAACAAAAACCCTGTGTTAGTCCAGTATTAATACAACACGTTGTAGCTGTTTAGTCACTAAGTCGTGTCCAACTCTTTTGCAACCCCATGGACTGTAGCCTGCCAGGCTCCTCTGCCCATGAGATTTCCCAGGCAAGAATACTGGAGTGGGATGCCATTTCCTTCTCCAGGGGATCTTCCCCACCCAGAGATCAAACCTGCATCTCCTGTATCAGCAGGCAGATTCTTTACAACTAAGCCACCAGGGAAGCCCAAGACAACATGAAGGGTTGCTAATTAGTGATCTTCGGAACACACAGTAAGGTTGGTGGGGTGCAAAAAAAATTCTAAAAAAAACTTCCTAAAACTAAAGCTCTATTTCACACCCACTTTTAGTAACTGAATTTCTTTCTTAATCTGAGTGTCTGAGTACTTAATTAATGATCACACCAGATAGATGAAAAGCTCACATGTAAAAATAACCAAAAAAGCAAAGGAAAATATAAATGAAAATGTATCAAATTTTTAGTTTGGAGATGACTCTAGTCACAATAATTAAAGAAATCACAGAATTTTTGTATCTATAATTTTACAAAACTAAAAAACATCTAATATGAAAAATTTCTTGTGACCAAAACTGAATGCAAAATAAAACCTGGCAAATATCTGAAGCCAATATAGCAAAAGGCTAATCATCTTTACTCTTAAAAAAAAAAATCCTCACAAACTATTAAGAGACACAAGAAGAATGAAATCCAACTCCTGATGGACAAAAATAGCTTGCTGCTGCCAGTTCCTAATACAAAGCAATTACCCTGTGGGACCAGGGCTGAGACATCTGCAAAACCACACATGGGGTTATGACTGGGAAACATACATAGTTAAATGAGTTCTCAGAAAAACTTTAAAAGCACCAGAGAAAATCAAGTGCCACAAGAGACCCAACAAATAGAAGAATTCATACGAACTGGATCTTCAAATATGATAAGAATTTTCAAAATTAATTATATTGAAATCATCAAAGAGATAAATGAAGGAATACATCCATAAGCAAAGAGCCGAGCAGGAAAATATGATAAAAATCAACTGCAAATCTTGGAAATGAAGCATATAGTCATTGGTATTTTTAAAATGTCCTAAACAATATAACTGAGACAGCTGAAAAGAAGATCAGTGATTTGAAACCCAGTATTATCCAAGAATGCACCATTAACAAATTAAGATGGGAAATATGCAAATCTAAAAATTCTCTCTGCCAAAAAATTCACATATGTATCTATATATACACTTTTATGAATAATTTCAGGAGGTTCCCAGAGTTCCTGAAGCCCAAATTCTACTCTAGAATTCTGAACACAAAATGCCTTATGATCATCTGAAATCTGTCCCATTCTCTGTATACAACACAATACTGGTTTTAAGGTTCAGGAAACAGACATTATATTTGAATTAGGATCAAATTAAAGAGCAACCATACCAAATGTCAGCCAAATAAATCTGAACAAAAGGGTGGAAGATCTAAAAAACACCTTTCTCCAAAGAAATCACCCATATGGCTAAAAAGCACATGAAAAGATACTCAATATCACTAATTATTTGACCAAAACTACAAATAAGATATCACCTTACACTGGTCAGGAGGGCTTCCCTGGTGGCTCAGACAGTAAAGAATCCACCTGAGATAAGGGAGACCTGGGTTTGATTCCTGGGTTGGGAAGATCCCCTGGAGGAGGGCATGGCAACCCACTCCAGTATTCTTGCCTGAAGAATTCCATGGACAGAGGAGTCTGGTGGGTTACAGTCCATGGGGTTGCAAAGAGTCACAAAAGACTGAAAGACTTTCACTTTCACACTGATAAGAATGGTCATCATCAAAAATCTATTATACAAACAATAAATGCTGGAGAGGTTGTGAAAAAAAGAGAACCCTCCTACACTGATGGTGGGAATGTAAACTGGTACACCCACTATGAAGAACAGTATGGAGACTCGTTAAAAAACTGAAAATAGAGCTACCATAAGATCCTGCAATCCCATTCCTGGACATATATCAGGAGAAAACCATAATTCAAAAAGATACATGCTCTCCAGTGTTCACAACAGCATTATTTACAACAGCCAGGACACGGAAGCAACCCAAATGTCTATCAACAAAGGAATAGATAAAGAAGATGTGGAACATAGACACAGTGGATTATCACTAAGCCACAAAAAAGAGAAGGAAATAATGCCACTTGCAGGAACATGGATGGACCCAGAAATGGTCGAACTGAGTGAAGCACGTCAGACAGAGACAAATACCACGTGACAGACATCATTTATATGTGGAATCTAAAAAAAAGGGTACAATTGTACAAATGAACTTATCTACAAAACAGAAATAGAGTTACAAATGTAGAAAACAAACTTATGGTTACCAGAGGGTAAAGGAGGGCGAGGGATAAATTGGAAGATTGGGATTGACATATACACGCCACTATACATAAAATATGTAACTAATAAGGAGCCATTGTATAGCACAGGGAACTCTACTCAATACTCTGCAATGGCTTAAATGGGAAAAGAATCTGAAAAAGGGGAAATACATATATATATATATATATATATATATATATATATAAAAACTGATTCACTTCACTGTATACCTGAAACTAACACAACATTGTAAATCAACTATACTCCAATAAAAAAACTTTTTTAAAGATAATACAAAAAAAAAATCTGAACAAGAAATGAAACTCACAAAGAAAGAGTCCTGAATCCTGCCCAATATTTTCTGCTGTAAAACTCAGGTAAGATCAAGAAAATCAGTAATTATCCACAGCAAATATAAGACTCTAGTGTGTATTAAAATTGGTTAATGATTATAAAATAATTATCATTTTCAATGTCGACAGTAATGTTCAGAATGGTAGGAGAATACAGATTATGTGCAACAGGCAAAAACCATTTTTTAAATAATCTTAATGATCCATATGGGTGAAATTTGAAAGAAGCTAAATTGCTCTGAGTTAGAAAATGATGAGAGATAAAGAGCCTGAGAGAAAAAGTCGAGAGAAATTGCCTGGGATAAGGGGAGTTTTAGAAACCGAGCTGGAAAGGAGCAGTAAAAGAAAATTCAGTGAGTGGAGCATAGTAATTTGGGGTGAGCTGAACAGAGCTGTGTAATGGCAATACTGGCGATCCATGCTGTGAACTGCATAATGCAAGCCCACAATACCTTCAGTAAAATCTACATGTTGCTCTTTTTTAAAAAAATAGGAGTGGGAGAGGCAATGAAGCACTGAGTTCTCCTTCAAGGCTGGCCTAAAGTAATTACAGACAAGATATGGAAAGCTAGCCAAAATCTGTATTATGCAAGAAGGATTTAAATTTGCTTTTTACAGTGAACCTAAAGAGAAATGTTTGGTCCGCATCAAAACTTTGATGGAAGCCAGCTCTCTTACAGAGGTTCTGAAAACAAAAAAGTCTTCCTTAAAACACACTTGACATGTTTCAGAACACAAAATTCAAATGACATACTGAATATCTTCTGTTTAAGAGGGCTAAGATCTTTGGAAGGTAAAATGGCTTCTCTGATGAGAATTTAGAAATAAAATTGTCTTCTTGAACATTTTAAAAATACTTTCTGTATAAAGATTCTTTCAGGATGTATATTTCCATAGGTTTTCTTCAAGCTGACCTTGATGGTGGCAATAAAGTACCTTGGTTGAAGACCCTTGAGATATTTAGATACATGTTTTTATCTTCTCTATTTTCACATCACTTAAAAAGTATACAAATGATGTTGTCTTGAAGTTCACAATTTTGTAAGAAGATTGCCCAGCTTGAAATAGTAAATTTCAAACACAACAGATCAGGTTCCTTTGAAAGACAGCCACATTGCAAACGAGAAATACCCCTGTTCTAGTTTTTCACATTCTTCTTTTGGTGTACATGCTCTGTACTTGGAAACATAACTGTGTATGAATCTGTCTCATCACAAGCCATCTCCCTCATAAGATGACAGAGCATTTATGCATGAATCTTGGTCTCCCCTCAAAACATATTTTTCTTAAGGAAAAAATTGAAAGACAAGTTTTCGATCTCTGCAGGCCACCTATGCTTTTTCTTCTCAGAGTGAAACTTTCTGGCCTGGCACAGTCTATTCCTAATTAAAAGCAGCAAAGATGAAAATAGCTGTCATAGAAGGCTGTGATCATATAGGCCTTCACTGATGAAAATGCTTTTTTCATATTCACAAAATAAAATTACACTGAAATGAATTTTGAATCAACATTTCAAGACTTCATGATGATTATATTTTAAAGCACAGAAGCATAAAAACTATTGGTACTGACATCTTGACTGATAAATATAAATAATAAATATGTTCCACAAAATTTTTAATGTATTATTGTCAAAACATAATGTTTAGGAAAATATGGCACTGAGAAAAACATACAACATAAACATTTGCCAAAACAAAATGACGCTGAAGAAATCAAAACCAAAGATAATAATTTTTAAATGCCACTCACCAATCACAATTGAAGACTCACAGTGATAATAGCCATTACTTTGCTTTTTCTTCAGCATGGAGCAAAGATCTATACAGTGTACCACTTCTTCTCCAAATCTATGGCCGATAAATTTTTCATATAATTTGGGGTCTATTTTTTTCACTCCCTTGAAATGACAAGACAAAATCACATCAATCAATCATTTCATTTAGGCAACCAATTCATATCTTTATCACTTTCTTAGAACCTGATAGTACATTTTGATATACAGTCTTGCCTGCTGGCATCTGAAAATGGATGCCACAAAATTGCTGTAAAGTTGTTTTTAAAGTCTCTCTGCCTGGAATGAGTTGTATTTTTTTTTTTTTAATTGAAGAATGTTGAGCAAAATTAATAAGGTATATCAAGTTGAAATTTGAGGTATCAAGGAAAGAGTAATCATTTCCAAAGACAATGGAGAAATGGGAGAAATTTTCACTGACATGGAACGTAACATTTTATAGTGTGTAGAACGTAACATTTGCATCCATTTTAATAAATGGATGCAATTTTTAAATTCCTTATGTAAGAATCATCTGAAAGACAATTAAAGGCTATTCCAATTGGAGTCAATAGGTCTTTCAAGTTTTCCTCTACCTGCCCCTCCTGATTCTGTGTGCTTTCATAGCAGAAATAGGGCTTGTTGTTGAAAAGTTAGTAACTTGGTAGTTCCCCCAAACATGGGAAAGAATGTCTCCCTCTCCCCTTACTATACATGGTCCTATACCTGCCTCATAGTCCCAAAACATAGTCGTTGAGATGAAGATATAGTACTTTACAGGGCAAGTTTACTAGCTGGCCATGTGCAAACTTTTCCTTTAAATGTGTGTGTGTGTGTGTGTGTGTGTGTGTGTGTGTATATATATATATATATATTTACATTGCCCTGGAAATATCTGTCATTTCTAAAACTCAGAAAATATAAAGAATATAGAAAAATAAAGGAAATGAAAAATCATTTATGACCCTGTTATTTATATATTAATAAAATACATTAACCCTGTGATATATATATTCTTCAAGTCTTTCTCTATGCATGTATGTTATTTTCAAATTATACTTATATAAGGTAAAGTAAAGTAGCTCAGTCGTGTCCGACTCTTTGCAACCCCATGGACTGTAGCCTACCAGGCTCCTCTGTCCATGGGATTTTCCAGGCAAGAGTACTGGAGTGGGGTGCCATTTCCTTCTTCCTTTATATATACTTATATAAATCTTACTAAAGTATAATTAGAATATGTACTTTCCCTTTTTATTCACAAAAATCACCAAAAATTTTTAAATGCAGATAGAAAAAAAATTAAAATCACACCAAACTACTACTAAAATTTTATATATTTTATTTTTCCTATGCATGAGTTGTACCATGAGTAGCATTTGATAATAAGCTTTTTTCAGTTAATATGTCATATTGATAAGTAATAAATAAATGTGAAAAATATTTCTATATTTTATAGTATTCCATTATATGGAGATACAATTTATTCACTCAATTCTTTATTGTTGAACATGTTTATTGTTGAACTCTCTCCGAGTTAAGATCCTACATGCCTCAGCCAAAAAAAAAAAAATATATATATATATATATAAAACATATTTTTGTTGAGCTATGTGTTTCAACTGAGCTCCTGATCTTTCCTAACCACTTCACTCAGACTTCCCCACCTCAGTTAACAGCAACCATGTTCGACTTGATCAGGCTGAAAACCTTGGGGTCATCCTTGATTCTCCTCTTTCCCTTAGCCCTACTTCCAATCAGATCATGTTGGTTCTACCTTCAAAACACACCCAGTTCTCACCACTCCCCTGCCACCTCTGTCCAAGCACTTCTGTTTCTTTCACCTGGATTATCCCAAGAGCTTCCTGACTGTTTTCTCTTTGGAAGTCAAACTGATCCTATGAAAACATACAACCCGATCATGTCATCCTCTGCTCAAAATTCTCCAAAGGGTCTCCATTTTTCTCAGAGGAGCCAAACTGCCCCAACCCGCCTGCAGGGTCCTGATCTGCTGTCCCTGGACCTCGTGGGCCTCGTGTCCACCACTCTCGCCTTCATCCCTCAGCAGCCTCCCCAACCTCCTCACTCTTCTGTGAACAAGCCAGGTAGAGCCTACCTCACAGTCCCTGTGCTGCCTGTCCCTGCTTCCTGAAATGCTCCTCCCCAGATATCTTCATCGTCCATCCTCATCTCCTTTAATTCTCTCCTCAAATATTACTTTCTTAATAGGGCTTCACTTATTACCTTTTTATATAAAAAGATGCCTAAGAATTGATGCTTTTGAATTGTGGTGTGAGAGAAGATTCTTGAGAGCCCCTTGGACAGCAAGGAGATCAAACCAGTCAGTCCTAAGAGAAATCAACCCTGAATGCTCAATGGAAGGACTAATGCTGAAGCTGAAGTTCACAAACAGATGACCCATTGGAAAAGACCCTGATGCTGGGAAGGATTGAAGGCAAAAGGAGAAGACGGCAGCAGAAGATGAGATGGTTGGATAGTATCACCGATTCAATGGACATGAACTTGGGCAAACTCCTGGAGATAATGAGGGACAGGGAGGCCTGGTGGGCTGCAGTCCATAGGATTGTAAAGAGTCAGATACAACTTAGCAACTGTACAACAATAGGGCTTCACTTAACCACGCCATCCCTCCTCCCCAAGCAGCCCTCCCAAACCCTCTCTCTCTTTCTCCCCCTATACATACTTATGTTTCTCCATAGCACTTACCATCTTCTAATATATTATGTAGTTCATGTTTATGTCACTGTCTGTCTAGCTGTCTCTCTCCATTAGAATAGGAGCTCCACACAAGGATTTTTGTCTGATTTTTATTCTCTGAAATATATATCCTCAGTCCCTTATAGCTTATGGGCTTCCCTTATAGCTTAGTCAGTAAAGAATCTGCCTGCAATGCAGGAGACCCGGGTTCAATTCCTGGCTTGGGAAGATCACCTGGAGAAGGAAATAGTAACCCACTCCAGTATACTTGCCTGGAGAATCCCATGGATAGAGGAGCCTGGCAGGCTACACAGTCCATGGGGTCGCAAGAGTCAGACATGACTTAGCAACTAAACCACCACCATCCTCAGTCCCTAGAACAGTGCTTGACATGAAGCAGGGCTCGATAAGCAACTGTCACAAGTGCAAAGGAGGATAAAGTTTCAAGAAGAGAATAGTTGACAACATCAAATGCTGTTCATTCAGAGTTCAGCAAGAAAGAAAATGAATGGATTTCTTTTGATTTGGTGAGCAGAAGTCCATGAGGGACAGCAGAGCCTAATGCTGAGGGTCAGTTAGTGCATGAGGGCAAGTCCCTGCTTGGCCACTTCTCAGCCATGTGGCTTCATTTCAGTTTCCTTATCCATAAGATGAGGCTAACAATCATACCTACCTCTAAGTGCTATATGCACTAAACTAGTCAATTTATAAAAGTGCTTAAAACAGTGAAATATCGTAAATGCTATAATATATTGTAGATAATTATTATTAGGAAAGACTACTGAAAATCATAGGTAAGATCTCAGGGGGGAAAAGTTCTGAGTAAATGGAAACTGACCATCTTATTTCTCTTTCAAATGCTTTTTCATTTGTGTGTGTTTGTTGTGTGGGGATGGGATGGGGAAAGGGTGTCATTCATTCCCTTTGAACAGACAAAAGATCAGTGATAACTTAGCAGAAAAATTAAGACCTTCAATTTTCAAGATACCATTGCCAGCATTGTATGGCCACTATAATCTCCATTTCAGTTTTGTAAGATGTCACTATTTTTTTAAAAAAATAAGGAATAAAGGAAACATAAAAGCTACTCTAATCTGTTAGGCTAATTAATTTAGTTTTAGCAAAAAGTAAGTACCAACTATTTTGTAAGATTCTCCACAGATGACTTCCAACATGAATCTCAAGAAGCTATTTTTTACTGGAGAGTGAAATGAACTTAGTTCTTTAACCCATAACTTACAGAGAGAGCTGTGGTTCAAAGAGGCAGGAGACCTTAGGACGTACTAAAAGTTACATGCTCTGATCAGAAAACATCTTCAATAATAAAAGTATCCAGAACAGCTTTGTCTGTTATATAATATTAGCATGGTCCTTGTTCTCCAGGGAATTTTTTGTTTGACAATATATTTTGCAGGGCTTTTTTAAGGCTCTTTTGTCCCTTGGAAATATATTTCTTTTCTAGTAAAATCTACGTGAGTTAGTCTCACTATCCAGCGGCAGCAAGTGGTATTTCTCCTTCATAATAAGGAAAGGACTTTCATTCAAAAAAATAAACAAGTACATCAAAATTGGGTATCTATAGAGTAAGATTAAGCAGCCTCTAATTTTCCAAATGGATCCAGAGGGTTCTCAAACTATTACCAGAGACATCAGACTGCAAAGCTATATTTTTAAAGCTAAAAAAGATGGTTTTCAGATTTTGGACCACAAATTAGTCTTTGCTTCCCTTCTTCATAGCCCAGACACTTTCCAAGGTACCTCATCATTTAAAGAAAAGATGGAAGCTTAACATGTTGTTGTTGCTGAGTCTTTAAGTCATGTTAGACTCTTTGTGACCCCACGGACTGTAGCCCACCAAGCTCCTCTGTCCTTGCCATTTCCTTCTTCAGGGGATGTTCCCACCCAGGGATTGAATCCAGGTCTCCTGCATTACAGGCAGATTCTTTACCATCTGAGCCACCAGGGAAGCCCATAACATATTAGGAAAGCGCAAAGAAAAGCCTCAAATATGGTTAGAGGCAGGAAAATCTGACCTGTAAAGGCTGAGAGAGTTGGGATTCTTTCAAACAACATGTAGGGTATCTTCAACAAAAGCATGCTAAGGGCGCTACATCCTGGAATGCTGAATATGCCTGGTGACTGTCTACTACTATGCTTGAAAATTATTTTTGCCTAATAAGGAACAGGGTGTATCTTTAAGGCTTTGTATTGATAACTGTAACCAATATAACTGACTTATCAATTATACATCATAACAGTGAAGGAGAAAATAGGAATTTAAAGACAGAATGTCACACTTTGAAACAATAAATTAGTGACAAGAAACATCAAACAAAATTTGTTCAATACTATCTTAATTAATCGTCAGAAATGACTGAAGTTTTACTTCCCTTTGGCCTAGTTTCGGGTATGGCTTAGGGAGAACTATCAGTGCTGTTCACAGCCACATGATAATTTCTGATACAGTGGACCATGAAACCCGGAGGGACTTCATTCTCGATTGTTACTTGGCACCCAAAGAGCCAATACAGGAAAAATGCCATTGAGAGTGTAAGTATTTTTACAATCGTCTGATGGCTGCTTCTGATAACTCATGGGTATTATTTACTCAGGAAGCATTCATCATATCATGATGTGCAAAATTTAATATGTACCAAAGAGGGCTCAGTCTTATAAGCCTATGTATCCATCTCTATTTTCAATTTAGGAAGTAAACAGTCACAAAATAAGAAAATTCATATTAGTTAACAATCTGAATGTGAAAATCATTCAGCTAAGGTTCTGAAAGATAAAATATTTATTATTCAAATTTAGTTTCTACAACAAAGTTATTGTGATCAGAAAAACAATGGGATGCCAGTTTTGTTAAGAAGGTTAATTTTTTTATAATAAAAGATAATTTCATACTGTTACTTGTTATCTTATTATAATGATTACAACCTCCATGATGCAAAAATGTACAGGCTGCATATCAGAACAAAAAGAAAAGAAGTGTCCTTTTGAGGTTAAGTTTGATATTCCTGGAGCTCTGTTATTTTCTAATAGTTTATTTCTGTTACCCAGCAGCTATGAAAGAAATGCATGTTTTCTGTGATAATGGTATGAAATAAAAATTCAAGATGCAAATTAAGACTCAATCCAAACTGGCCTGTCATTTTAGGCATCAGCTGATAAAAGAATGGTAATCTTTTATGTTCATTTTCATAAGTGATAAAAAGTTATATATCTTTAGTGATATGATACCAGTTAGAAAACTAAAATTATTTTTTAAAGTGGGTTTTCAGTGACTTTCTGTTTCCCAGAGAGCCCACACATTTTATTTTTTCTTAATATTTATTCATCTCTCTGTTTCTTTATTTTGTTGTGCCAAATTTTAGTTGCAGCATGCAGGATCTAGTTCCCTGGCCAGGAATTGAACCTGTGCCCCCTGCATTGGAAACATGGAGTTTTAGCCACTGGACCATCAGGGAAAGTCCCTAAACTTATTCTTAATGATCACTATTCCTAGTGAAAAGTTACATATTGGTGATTCAAAGTTATAAAAAGATTCTCTATCCACAAGGGGCTTCCCTGAAGCAAATCTTACTTTACAATTCTTAATGACTCTGTCTCTTGGCAAAACTACATTTTTCACTTATTTGTACTGTTTTACTTCCATCTTTCCCCGGATACAGACACTTGATGACCTCCTTGTCAGCTATAGTCTTTCCCTCAGCCCCTCTCAGTGGGGAAAACGGAGACCCCTCCCATTCAGGCTCAGTCCATCCAAGCCTGTTCATGACAGGGACGGAAAGACATGAGGAGTCTCCACCGCACAGCCAGTGTGTTCTCGAATAGCATGGTGCTTTCAGATCCAGTGCCTAGCATCCCTGGCTGAGAACTGCCTTGCAGCTTTTCCATCTCCTCCTCCTGCTGCTCTCAGCCTGCCTGTCAGCCTGGGCTGTGCCTGGACCCTCTGTCTAGCAATGCCTATTTCCTCTCTGGCTGGGGCCCTAACACCCTGCCTCAGGCCTGTCAGTAACTTCAGAGATGAAAAAGTTAACGAGTGATGGGAAATACAAAAAACAGTTCTACTTTGCTCATTGATCTGTACCAATCTGAAAAAAAAAAAAAAATGATGCTTTCTACCATCAGTTTCACAATACTAGAAAATACTTCCACAGTATTTACTATGTACAGGCACTACTCTAAGAACTTATTAGCTCAGTTAATAACTGCAATAACCCTCTGAGATTAGTACCATTATTATCCCCCGATAAGGAAATTGATTCACAGAGAAATCAGGTCACTTACTGACGGACACACAGCTAGTAAGAGGGAGGGCTTGGACTCAGATTCAGGGTAAGTGGAGAACACAAATAAATTGAAAAAGAACAGAATGACAATATTCAAGCTCTTTCACTATTTAAAAGATTAAAATTCTAAGAATACTAATCATTCTTAAGATATAATCATATATACTATCATTGCTAAAACCAATGTGAAAATTGCTTTGAGAATTTGTAACATCTAAAACACCTACATTTAATATGCTGCATTAGTATTAATAAATAGAGTGATAATTATACATCCATAGTAAATGAATTTTATAAAGGGAGATGGCAAAGAGTTTGTAATGTTACTTACACACAGTAAAAATTATCCGAAGTATCCAGACTGTAAGAAGAATTCCTCTACTGCTAACATGCAAATAATCAACTAAAACACTGGCAGAGATTATCTGCATTTTTTAAACCAGCTGTTTGTTTCAGCATCCAGTATTTCTCAGTTCTTCTTTTTAACTTACTTAATGCTAGAGCATCTATGCATCCCACCACGAGGCTTTTCAGAGAGGTCATCCCCTTAATCCCTCTATTTATATACTTGCGTTTAGCACTACTGCTTTGTTTAATCTTGAGGCTTTAGAGAAAGAAAAAGTAGAAACTCTTTACCCCAGCATTATATCTAACATTTACAATACTGCACCTTTCAGCAAGTAATAACTAGAAACAAAGCCACTACAGCTATGTTTTGAATCTGTTGTTGACACCTACTTCTCGCTGTCCTAACACTGAGAAGAGATGGATGATCCTTGGGGGTATCAAGTGGCAAGGAAAGCTGTCAGAGAAGAGGTGATAGACAACTCCCAGTAAAACAAGCCACTTCACAAAAAGCACCAAGAGAATATGCGGCATTGCTTCGTGGTATTGTTTTTATGAGTTGCTGGAATCAAAAAGATCAGAGGCAGAAACACGAATTTGGTTGCAGTTAGCCCATTTACACTGACTATGAATGTCATGTTAACCGGAAAAGAACATGTTGAGGGCACTCAGGGAAGTTCTCAAAGTCACAGACAATGCAAAAGCACAGGGAGGTTACAATACCTTTATTTACAACGCAGACTGCTCCCATCTAGGCTCATTCTTTGTCTACTTAGCAAACCTCAATTCCTCCTCAAGATTTCTCAAGTAGAGCATAAGAAAACATATGCTGTTTGGCCATATAACTGTTTCTGATTATTTGCATGTGGCTTTTCTCATTTCTCATATGGAAAACTCAGCAGTGGCCACAAGACTGGAAAAAGTCAGTTTTCATTCCAATGCCAAAGAATGTTCAAACTACTACACAATTGCACTCATCTCACACGCTAGCAAAGTACTGCTCAAAATTCTCCAAGCCAGGCTTCAACACTACATGAATCGTGAACTTCCAGATGTTCAAGCTAGATTTAGAAAAGGCAGAGGAAGCAGAGATCAAATTGCCAACATCCGTTGGATCATCAAAAACACATGGGCGTTCCAGAAAAACATTTACTTCTGCTTTATTGACTATGTCAAAGTCTTTGACTGTGTGGATCACAACAAACTGTGGAAAATTCTTCAAGAGATGGGAATACCAGACCCCCTTACCAGCCTCCTGAGAAATCTGTATGCAGGTCAAGAAGCAACAGTTAGAACTGGACATGGAACAACAGACTGGTTCCATATAGGGAAAGGAGTACGTCAAGGCTGTATACTGTCACCCTGCTTATTTAACTTATATGCAGAGTACATCATGAGACATGCTGGGCTAGATGAAGCACAAGCTGGAGTCAAGATTGCCAGGAGAAAGAAACATCAATAACCTCAGATATGCAGATGATACCATTCTTATGGCAGAAAGCAAAGAACTGAAGAGCTTCTTGATGAAAGTGAAAGAGGAGAGTGAAAAAGCTGGCTTAAACCTCAACATTCAGAAACCTAATATCATGGCATCTGGCCCCATCACTACATGGCAAATAGATGGGGAAACAATGAAAACAGTGACAGACTTTATTTTGCGGGGGCTCCAAAATCAATGCAGATGGTGACTGCAGCCATGAAATTAAAAGATTCTTGCTCCTTGGAAGAAAAGCCATGACCAGTCTACATAGCATATTGAAAAGCAGAGACACTACTTTGCCAACAAAGGTCCATCTAGTCAAAGCTATGGTTTTTCCAGTAGTCATGTATGGATGTGAGAGTTGCACTATAAAGGAAGCTGAGCGCCAAAGAATTGATGCTTTTGAACTGTGGTGTTGTAGAAGACTCTTGAGAGTCCCTTGGACAGCAAGGAGATCCAATCAGTTCATCCTAAAGGAAATCAGTCCTGAATATTCATTGGAAGGACTGATGCTGAAGCTGAAATTCCAATACTTTGGCTACCTGATGGGAAGAACTGACTCACTGGAAAAGACCCTGATGCTGGGAAAGACTGAAAGCAGGAGGAGAAGGGGACAACAGAGGATGAGATGGTTGGATGGCTTCACTGACTCTATGGACATGAGTTTGAGTAAGCTCTGGGAGTTGGTGTTGGACAGGGAAGCCTGGCATGCTGCAGTCCATGGGGCTGCAAAGAGTCAGACAGGACAGAGTGACTGAACTAAATTTTTTCATTTCAATGAAGCAGAAACTCATAACTAAGGCATCTAGGAATGCTCCCTAGACAGCCCAATCTCAGCTGGAACCTCAACTCCCCTTGATCAAAGTCCAGCTGTGTTCTTGGCTCAGTGCAGCCTAGGGTTACTCAAGTGTAAACAAGTTATATCCTACTCCTCCTAATCACATCTGTTTTCCTAATATTTTGCTCTTTGGAGCAAATAATAACATGTTCTCCTGAATTTACCAAGGTAACCATTTATTTCTATAAACTAAAGATAAAACATAAAATATCCAGTCACCAAATTTCTTCCCAAATACGAACTATAAACTTATAACTCTATTTAAGATGTTTTCATTCTTCATTGCAATAGCTTTCCATTTAATCAACAGTTCTCTCAACATTAAGTAAGTAAATATCAGCAAGTCACTGGTGCAAGAAATTCCCAGGATGTTAACGACGAAAAATGACAGTGAAGCTGTTCTGCAAAAGCTCATTCAGAAATAAGTTCATGAAAAATCCTAATGAATAATTTTAACTTGTCCTGTAACACTGGCCTATATACTGCAACATACATATATTGTGGTTGAATGTGTTCTGCTCTTATAGCCTAGAGATCAGAAGTATGGAATCATTCATATAAATCGATTGGATTATCCACAGACAGAATTTTAGACCAAACTATAGCCTCAGATCCAACCTAAATGAGAACTGAAAACTTAGACAATGTAGCAGGGATTATATATACACTGGCAAAATCTTTTATATGCATCCATAGACATCATTGATGCTCAGTAAGATTGAAGGCAGGAGGTGAAGGGGACAACAGAGGGTGAGATGTTTGGATGGCAACACAGACTCAATGGACATGAGTTTTGGTAAACTCTGCAAATTGGTGATGGACAGGGAGGCCTGGCATGCTGCAGTCCATGGGGTCACAAAGAGTCGGACACGAGTGAGTGACTGAACTGAAATGCACTGAACTGATAAACATCACTTGGCTTACAAGTCAACATTCAGAAAACTAAGGTCATGGCATCTGGTCCCATCCCTTCACGGCAAATAGATGGGGAAACAATGGAAACAGTGAGAGACTTTATTTTGGGGGGCTCCAAAGTCATTGCAGATGGTGACTGCAGCCATGAAATTAAAAGATGCTTGCTCCTTGGAAGAAAAGCTACGACAAACCTAGACAGCATATTAAAAAGCAGAGACATTAGTTTTCCAACAAAGGTCCATCTAGCCAAAGCTATGGTTTTTCTAGTAGTCATGTACAGATGTGAGAATTGGACTATAAAGAAAACTGAGCATCAAAGAATTGATGCTTTTGAACTGTGGTGCTGGAGATCTTGAGAGTCCCTTGGACTATAAGGAGATTCAACCAGTCCCTCCTAAAGGAAATCAGTCCTGAATATTCATTGGAAGGACTGATGCTGAAGCTGAAACTCCAATACTTTGGCCACCCGATGGGAAGAACTGACTCACTGGAAAAGACCCTGATGCTGGGAAAGATTGAAGACAGGAGGTAAAAGGGACGACAGAGGATGAGATGGTTGGATGGCTTCACTGACTCTATGGACATGAGTTTGAGTAAGCTCTGGGAGTTGGTGATGGACAGGGCAGCCTGGCTGATAGTTTGCTGATAGTTAGGATGATAGTTTGCCAAAGATCATAAACACTGGCATATTCCGCTTGCTTTTCTGCTCTACCCAGTATGTTCATGACCCAGGAAACCTAGACCAGCCAAACCTGACACCGTTACCTGCATGTAGACCTCATCCCCATTGTGTACAATTTAAGCACATGCCTGTAGGGATATACCTGATAGAAAGTTACAATCTGTTGGGAAATATGTTTCACATCATTTTCGTATCCACTCAGCTAATTACCAGGAGACTACTGCCCCCATATCTGCACTGGAAATCAAGAGCACAAGGTCCTGTTTATGATTCTCTTGATTATCAGGATAGGTCAGGGAGGACGAGGAGCAAGATGGAATCCAAAGGGACCAAGTCATGAAAAGAGGATGGAGTATGAAGGTGGGGGAGGAGGGATGCTGCTAAAGGTCCAGGACCACTAGAGAAAGTCACGGAACATTCTCCCAGGTAATGGCTGATTAAGATCTCACAGCTGTGCTGGAGACAAAAGTGAAACCACTCTGAATGAAATGTTCTGCTCTAAATAAAGTTATGTAACAAATCAGAATCAAATTCAGCTGTAGAGAAGGCTGTAGCCAAGGAAGGAAGAAAAGTACCTTCACACACTGGCCATCAGCTTGAGGTCAATGTAAAGACACGATGTACTTATAAGGCCTTAAAGATGGGTCTCCAAAATGATGTCATAGAGTTTACTAACAATTAAAAACGTTGGACTTCCCTGGTGGTACCGTGGATGGAAATCTGCCTGCCAATACAGGGGCCATGGTCTCGATCCCTGGTCCAGGAAGATTCCACAGGCCACAGAGCAACTAAGCCTTTGCACAAAAACTACTGAGACTACGTGCTGCAACTACTGGAGCCCATGAACTAAGAGCCCGTGCTCTGCGAAAAGAGAAGCCACTGCAATGAGAAGCCTGCACACTCCAACTAAACAGTAACCCTGCTTTCCGCACCTAGAGAAAGCCCAGGAAAGGAAGGCCCAGCGCAACCAAAAATAAAATAAATAATATATAAAATGTTGCTATAGGTGATATGAGCTAGATGTCTTAAGTCTTTAACTACAGATAATGTGAATTTTTGCCCTTGCAAAGAGAAAACAGCAGTATTATTCATCTTTAATTTATAGGGCTTATCGGTTGGAAGAATTGAGTAATTTAGTATTATTCTGTTTTTGAGGTACCTTTCCTCGGCAGAATATGGTTCTAATAAATGGTCAAAGTAAATCCTTTGATATTTAGGATTGGAAATAAAATTCCAGTGTAAACTAGTTTGCTGCTGCTGCTGCTAAGTCGCTTCAGTCATGCCCGACTCTGTGTGACCCCAGAGATGGCAGCCCACCAGGTTCCTCTGTCCATGGGATTTTCCAGGCAAGAACACTGGAGTGGGGTGTCATTGCCTTCTCCAAAACTAGTTATACATCTGCATGACTCATTTGAAAAGACCTTGATGCTGGGAAATATTGAGGGCAGGAGGAGAAGGGGACGACAGAGGGTTAGATGGTTGGATGGCATCACCGACTCAATGGACATGGGTTTAGGTGAACTCAAGTGATGGACAGGGAGGCTGGATGTGCTGCGGTTCATGGGATCACAAAGAGGACACGGGGACTGAGTAACTGGACTGAACTGAAGGCTAACTCATGCAACTCTAATTACCTCAAATACTTCATTATTGCATCTTTTAATCCTAGCTCTAAAACTCTGTTTTTTTTAATGGCATTTAAATCAGAATCTTGCCTTGGGATACAAATGCTCGACAGTAAGTAAACTGGCCAGTGAATCTGTATGTTTGAAGAAAAGGTATCATTTAAGCCTGAATGATCAAGACCAGCGTTGCCTAAATGATGTGCTAAAACATGGGAGATGAAAAAAAGGCCATGCTTATCAAGTACATTTAGGAAATGATGCTCAGGTAGGACGTATAATGTTCAAAATATCCACTGCCCTTCTTGTGGTGTCCTTTGCTGCAAGTGGGTTTTATATCCTGCTCTGTTGAACCCGGAAAGGACCATGTGACCTTCTTTGGCCAATAAGACATGACGAGGAACGACGTGTGTCACTTCTTAGCAGAAACTTTCAGCTGTTTATCACCATCTCTCTCTTCCTTCAGTCAAAGGCCAGTGAAGTCCTAGATGTAAGCTGCTAAACCAAGGTCTTGAATAAAGACAACGTGCAACAGAACCACAGATGACCCAGCGGCAAAAAATTAAACTTTTGTTGTTAGAAGCTCTTAAGGTTCACAGAAAACATTCACGTTTTGGACATCCTAAGAAATCCTGAAATAAAGACTCAGATTAACTTTAACCCATCACTGCTAACATGCACTTGATCACAGAATCCTTACCTCACATAAAATCCTGAGAGATGTCCTGAGATAAAACTTTCAGGAAATGTCAATGAAAACACTTATTTCAAATCTCCATTCCACTCTGCACACACTTAATAATATTAGGTTGACTGGGTCATTTCTTCTAGAGTTTTCAAATTTTTCAAAATCTCTTAACAGAATAAAGGTCAATCAGGAAGCCATTTTGTATTTTGACATGAATCAAATTCCAGAATTCTTCCTTAAAAATAATATTGCTTTCTGCTTATTATTTCCTATATATTTCAATGTTCAAAGATGTATAAATTACTGAAAGGTTACAAATGAACATTTAGTGAGTCTACTTTTGAAGACAGCATTTCCAATTTTTAAACAATTAAAAGGCATACTTAGGTTTATCTCAAAACACAGAAACAGACAACAGAACAGCATGAAGCTGAAAAATGCCTTAGAAACAAAATTGAAGTCAGTTGCTATATATAGTGCTCTGACACACAATAGATGACACAGTTGACTAATGGCACCTAGACTCTCAGAAGAAATTACAATTCCATCTCACAGTAGATTGCACCACTTTTTTAGCTTTAAAAAAATTAAAGCAAAAAGAGATACTATGTTGTGTTTTCACTTATTGATTTTTAACTAAGAAAAATCCAAAGAGAATTCCATATTATAGCTTCAGAATTAAGTGCACTTGATAATATGAAAGGTGACTCAAAAACAACTAAAATTTTTAAGTTGTTAGGCATTGGGAGATTCAGGAATAGGTTACTGAAACAATCTGCTTTAACGTCAGTTCAGTTCAGTTGTTCAGTCACGTCCAACTCTTTGTAACCCCAAGGACTGCAGCAAGCCAGGCTTCCTGTCCATCATCCACTCCCAGAGCTTACTCAAACTCATGTCCATCGAGTCAGTGATGCAATCCAACCATCTCATCCTCTGTCATCCCCTTCTCCTCCTGCCTTCAATCTTTCTCACATCAGGGTCTTTTCTAATGAATCAGTTCTTCACATCAGGTAATCAAAGTATCAGAGCTTCGACTTCAGTATTAATCCTTCTAATGAATATTCAGGACTGATCTCCTTTAGGATGGACTGGTTGGATCTCCTTGCAGTCCAAGGGACTCTCAAGAGTCTTCTCCAACACCATAGTTCAAAAGCATCATTTCTTCGGCACTCAGCTTTCTTTATGATCCAACTCTCACATGCATACAGGACAACTAGAAAAACCATAGCTTAGAATAGATGGACCTTTGTTGGCAAAGTAATGTCTCTGCTTTTTAATATGCTAAGTTGGTCATAGCTTTTCTTCCAAGGAGCAAGGGTCTTTTAATTTCATAGTTGCAGTCACCATCTGCAGTGATTCTGGAGCCCAAGAAAATAAAGTCTCTCACTGTTTCCACTGTTTCCCCATCTATTTGCCATGAAGGGATGGGACCGGATGCCATGATCTTCCTTTTATGAATGTTGAGTTTTAAGCCAGCTTTTTCACTCTCTTCTTTCACTTTCATCAAGAGGCTCTTCAGTTCCTCTTCACTTTCTGCCATAAAGGTGGTGTCATCTGCATATCTGAGGTTATTGATATTTCTCGTGGAAATCTTAATTCCAGCTTGTACTTCATCCAGTCCAGCATTTCACATCATGTACTCTGCATATAAGTTAAATAAGCAAGGTGACAATATATAGCCTTGGCATACTCCTTTCCCAATTTGGAACCAGTCTGTTGTTCCATGTCCAGTTCTAACTGTTGCTTCTTGACCCACATACAGATTACTCAGAAGGCAGGTCAGGTGGTCTGGTATTCCCATCTCCTTAAGAAATTCCACAGTTTGCTGTGATCCACACAGTCAAAGGTTTTAACATAGTCAATAAAGTACAAGTAGATGTTTTCTGGAACTCTCTTGCTTTTTCTATGATCCAACAGATGTTGTCAATTTGACCTCTAGTTCCTCTGCCTTTTCTAAATCCACCTTGAACTTCTGAAAGTTCACGATTCACATACTGTTGAAGCCTGACTTGGAGAATTTTGAGCATGTGTGAAATAAGTACACATGCTAGCGTGTGAAATAAGTACAATTGTACAGTAGTTTGAGCATTCTTTGGCATTGCCCTTCTTTGGGATTGGAATGCAAACTGACCTTTTCCAGTCCTGTGGCCACTGCTGAGTTTTCCAAGTTTGCTGGCATATTGAATGCAGCATTTTCACAGCATCATCTTTTAGGACTTGAAAGAGCTCAGCTGGAATTCCATTGTCTCCAATAGCTTTGTTCGTAGTAATGCTTCCTAAGGCCCACTTGAGTTCACATTCCACGATGTCTGGCTTTAGGTGAGTGATCACACCATCGTGGTTATCTGAGTCATGAAGATCTTCTTTTTTACAGTTCTTCTGTGTATTGTTGCCACCTCTTCTTAATATCTTCTGCTTCTGTTAGGTCCATACCATTTCTGTCCTTTATTGTGCCCATCTTTGCAAGAAATAATCCCTTGGTATCTCTTATTTTCTTGAAGAGATCTCTAGTCTTTCACATTTTATTCTTTTCCTCTATTTCTTTGCATTGATCACTGAGGAAGGCTTTCTTATTTCTCCTTGCTATTCCTTGGAACTCTACATTCAGATGAATATATCTTTCCTTTTCTCCTTTGCCTTTTACTTCTATTCTTTTTTTTTTTTTCTAATTTTATTTTTAAACTTTACATAATTGTATTAGTTTTGCCAAATATCAAAATGAATCCGCCACAGGTATACATGTGTTCCCCATCCTGAACCCTCCTCCCTCCTCCCTCCCCATACCATCCCTCTGGGTCGTCCCAGTGCACTAGCCCCAAGCATCCAGTATCGTGCATCGAACCTGGACTGGCAACTCGTTTCTTACATGATATTTTACATGTTTCAATGCCATTCTCCCAAATCTTCCCACCCTCTCCCTCTCCCACAGAGTCCATAAGACTGTTCTATACATCAGTGTCTCTTTTGCTGTCTCGTACACCGGGTTATTGTTACCATCTTTCTAAATTCCATATATATGCGTTAGTATACTGTATTTATGTTTTTCCTTCTGGCTTACTTCACTCTGTATAATAGGCTCCAGTTTCATCCACCTCATTAGAACTGATTCAAATGTATTCTTTTTAATGGCTGAGTAATACTCCATTGTGTATATGTACCACTGCTTTCTTATCCATTCATCTGCTGATGGACATCTAGGTTGCTTCCATGTCCTGGCTATTATAAACAGTGCTGCAATGAACATTGGGGTACACGTGTCTCTTTCCCTTCTGGTTTCCTCAGTGTGTATGCCCAGCAGTGGGATTGCTGGATCATAAGGCAGTTCTATTTCCAGTTTTTTAAGGAATCTCCACACTGTTCTCCATAGTGGCTGTACTAGTTTGCATTCCCACCAACAGTGTAAGAGGGTTCCCTTTTCTCCACACCCTCTCCAGCATTTATTGCTTGTAGACTTTTGGATCGCAGCCATTCTGACTGGTGTGAAATGGTACCTCATAGTGGTTTTGATTTGCATTTCTCTGATAATGAGTGATGTTGAGCATCTTTTCATGTGTTTGTTAGCCATCTGTATGTCTTCTTTGGAGAAATGTCTATTTAGTTCTTTGGCCCATTTTTTGATTGGGTCGTTTATTTTTCTGGAGTTGAGCTGTAGGAGTTGCTTGTATATTTTTGAGATTAGTTGTTTGTCAGTTGCTTCATTTGCTATTATTTTCTCCCATTCTGAAGGCTGCCTTTTCACCTTGCTAATAGTTTCCTTTGATGTGCAGAAGCTTTTAAGGTTAATTAGGTCCCATTTGTTTATTCTTGCTTTTATTTCCAATATTCTGGGAGGTGGGTCATAGAGGATCCTGCTGTGATGTATGTCGGAGAGTGTTTTGCCTATGTTCTCCTCTAGGAGTTTTATAGTTTCTGGTCTTACGTTTAGATCTTTAATCCATTTTGAGTTTATTTTTGTGTATGGTGTTAGAAAGTGGTCTAGTTTCATTCTTTTACAAGTGGTTGACCAGTTTTCCCAGCACCACTTGTTAAAGAGATCGTCTTTAATCCATTGTATATTCTTGCCTCCTTTGTCAAAGATAAGGTGTCCATATGTGTGTGGATTTATCTCTGGGCTTTCTATTTTATTCCATTTATCAATATTTCTGTCTTTGTGCCAGTACCATACTGTCTTGATAACTGGCTTTGTAGTAGAGCCTGAAGTCAGGTAGGTTGATTCCTCCAGTTCCATTCTTCTTTCTCAAGATTGCTTTGGCTATTCGAGGTTTTTTGTATTTCCATACAAATTGTGAAATTATTTGTTCTAGCTCTGTGAAGAATACTGTTGGTAGCTTGATAGGGATGGCGTTGAATCTATAAATTGCTTTGGGTAGTATACTCATTTTCACTATATTGATTCTTCCAATCCATGAACATGGTATATTTTTCCATCTATTAGTGTCCTCTTTGATTTCTTTCACCAGTGTTTTATAGTTTTCTATATATAGGTCTTATAGTTTCTTTAGGTAGATATATTCCTAAGTATTTTATTCTTTCCGTTGCAATGGTGAATGGAATTATTTCCTTAATTTCTCTTTCTGTTTTCTCATTATTAGTGTATAGGAATGCAAGGGATTTCTGTGTGTTGATTTTATATCCTGCAACTTTACTATAGTCATTGATTATTTCTAGTAATTTTCTGGTGGAATCTTTAGGGTTTTCTATGTAGAGGATCATGTCATCTGCAAATAGTGAGAGTTTTACTTCTTCTTTTCCAATTTGGATTCCTTTTATTTCTTTTTCTGCTCTGATTGCTGTGGCCAAAACTTCCAAAACTATGTTGAATAGTAATGGTGAAAGTGGGCACCCTTGTCTTGTTCCTGACTTTAGAGGAAATGCTTTCAATTTTTCACCATTGAGGATAATGTTTGCTGTGGGTTTGTCATATATAGCTTTTATTATGTTGAGGTATGTTCCTTCTATTCCTGCTTTCTGGAGAGTTTTTATCATAAATGGGTGTTGAATTTTGTCAAAGGCTTTCTCTGCATCTATTGAGATAATCATATGGTTTTTATTTTTCAATTTGTTAATGTGGTGTATTACATTGATTGATTTGCAGATATTGAAGAATCCTTGCATCCCTGGGATAAAGCCCACTTGATCATGGTGTATGATCTTTTTAATGTGTTGTTGGATTCTGATTGCTAGAATTTTGTTAAGGATTTTTGCATCTATGTTCATCAGTGATATTGGCCTGTAGTTTTCTTTTTTTGTGGCATCTTTGTCAGGTTTTGGTATTAGGGTGATGGTGGCCACATAGAATGAGTTTGGAAGTTTACCTTCCTCTGCAATTTTCTGGAAGAGTTTGAGCAGGATAGGTGTTAGCTCTTCTCTAAATTTTTGGTAGAATTCAGCTGTGAAGCTGTCTGGACCGGGGCTTTTGTTTGCTGGAAGATTTTTGATTACAGTTTCAATTTCCGTGCTTGTGATGGGTCTGTTAAGATTTTCTGTTTCTTCCTGGTCGAGTTTTGGAAAGTTGTACTTTTCTAAGAATTTGTCCATTTCTTCCACGTTGTCCATTTTATTGGCATATAATTGTTGATAGTAGTCTCTTATGATCCTTTGTATTTCTGTGTTGTCTGTTGTGATCTCTCCATTTTCGTTTCTAATTTTGTTGATTTGATTTTTCTCCCTTTGTTTCTTGATGAGTCTGGCTAGTGGTTTGTCAATTTTATTTATCCTTTTAAAGAACCAGCTTTTGGCTTTGTTGATTTTTGCTATGGTCTCTTTTGTTTCTTTTGCATTTATTTCTGCTCTAATTTTTAAGATTTCTTTCCTTCTACTAACCCTGGGGTTCTTCATTTTTTCCTTTTCTAGTTGCTTTAGGTGTAGAGTTAAGTTATTTATTTGACTTTTTTCTTGTTTCTTGAGGTGTGCCTGTATTGCTATGAACTTTCCCCTTAGGACTGCTTTTACCATGTCCCACAGGTTTTGGGTTGTTGTGTTTTCATTTTCATTCATTTCTATGCAAATTTTGATTTCTTTTTTGATTTCTTCTGTGATTTGTTGGTTATTCAGCAGCGTGTTGTTCAGCCTCCATATGTTGGAATTTTTAATAGTTTTTCTCCTGTAATTGAGATCTAATCTTACTGCATTGTGGTCAGAAAAAATGCTTGGAATGATTTCTATTTTTTTGAATTTACCAAGGCTAGCTTTATGGCCCAGGATGTGATCTATCCTGGAGAAGGTTCCATGTGCGCTTGAGAAAAAGGTGAAATTCATTGTTTTGGGATGAAATGTCCTGTAGATATCAATTAGGTCTAACTGGTCTATTGTATCGTTTAAAGTTTGTGTTTCCTTGTTAATTTTCTGTTTAGTTGATCTATCCATAGGTATAAGTGGGGTATTAAAGTCTCCCACTATTATTGTGTTATTGTTAATTTCTCCTTTCATACTTGTTAGCATTTGTCTTACATACTGCGGTGCTCCCGTGTTGGGTGCATATATATTTATAATTGTTATATCTTCTTCTTGGATTGATCCTTTGATCATTATGTAGTGACCTTCTTTGTCTCTCTTCACAGCCTTTGTTTTAAAGTCTATTTTATCCGATATGAGTATTGCTACTCCTGCTTTCTTTTGGTCCCTATTTGCATGGAAAATCTTTTTCCAGCCCTTCACTTTCAGTCTGTATGTGTCCCCTGTTTTGAGATGGGTCTCTTGTAGACAACATATGTAGGGGTCTTGTTTTTGTATCCATTCAGCCAGTCTTTGTCTTTTGGTTGGGGCATTCAACCCATTTACGTTTAAGGTAATTACTGATAAGTATGATCCCGTTGCCATTTACTTTATTGTTTTGGGTTCGAGTTTATACACCGTGGAGCTCATCAAATGCCTCCATACCGACACTGAAACCAAGCACCACACAAGGGCCAATAAGTTCCAGGGCAAGACATACCAAGCAAATTCTCCAGCAACAAAGGAACACAGCCCTGAGCTTCAAGATACAGGCTGCCCAAAGTCACCCCAAAACTATAGACATCTCATAACTCATTACTGGACATTTCATTGCACTCCAGAGAGAAGAACTACAGCTCCACCCACCAGAACACCGACACAAGCTTCCCTAACCAGGAAACCTTGACAAGCCACCTGTACAAACCCACACACAGTGAGGAAACGCCACAATAAAGAGAACTCCACAAACTGCCAGAATACAGAAAGGACACCCCAAACTCAGCAATTTAAACAAGATGAAGAGACAGAGGAATACTCAGCAGATAAAGGAACAGGATAAATGCCCACCAAACCAAACAAAAGAGGAAGAGATAGGGAATCTACCTGATAAAGAATTCCGAATAATGATAGTGAAATTGATCCAGAATCTTGAAACTAAAATGGAATCACAGATAAATAGCCTGGAGACAAGGATTGAGAAGATGCAAGAAAGGTTTAACAAGGACCTAGAAGAAATAAAAAAGAGTCAATATATAATGAATAATGCAATAAATGAAATTAAAAACACTCTGGAGGCAACAAATAGTAGAATAACAGAGGCAGAAGACAGGATTAGTGAATTAGAAGATAGAATGGTAGAAATAAATGAATCAGAGAGGATAAAAGAAAAACGAATTAAAAGAAATGAGGACAATCTCAGAGACCTCCAGGACAATATTAAACGCTACAACATTCGAATCATAGGGGTTCCAGAAGAAGAAGACAAAAAGAAAGACCATGAGAAAATACTTGAGGAGATAATAGTGGAAAACTTCCCTAAAATGGGGAAGGAAATAATCACCCAAGTCCAAGAAACCCAGAGAGTCCCAAACAGGATAAACCCAAGGAGAAACACCCCAAGACACATATTAATCAAATTAACAAAGATCAAACACAAAGAACAAATATTAAAAGCAGCAAGGGAAAAACAACAAATAACACACAAGGGAATTCCCATAAGGATAACAGCTGATCTTTCAATAGAAACTCTTCAAGCCAGGAGGGAATGGCAAGACATACTTAAAATGATGAAAGAAAATAACCTACAGCCCAGATTATTGTACCCAGCAAGGATCTCATTCAAGTATGAAGGAGAAATCAAAAGCTTTTCAGACAAGCAAAAGCTGAGAGAATTCTGCACCACCAAACCAGCTCTCCAACAAATACTAAAGGATATTCTCTAGACAGGAAACACAAAAACGGTGTACTTCTATTCTTTTTTCAGCTATTTGCAAGGCCTCCTCAGACAACCACTTTGCCTTTTTGCATTTCTTCTTTTTAGGGATGGTTTTGATCACCACCTCCTGTACAATGTTATGAACTTCTATCCATAGTTCTTTAGGCACTCTATGTATCAGATCTAATCCCTTCAATCTGTCACTTCCACTGTATAAATCTAAGGGATTTGATTTAAGTCATACCTGAATGGTCTAATGGTTTTCCCCACTTTCTTCGATTTCAGTCTGAATTGGCACTTCCACTGTATAATCCTAAGGGATTTGATTTAAGTCATACCTGAATGGTCTAATGGTTTTCCCCACTTTCTTCAATTTCAGTCTGAATTTGGCAATACGGAGTTCATGATCTGAGCCACAGTCAGCTCCTGGTCTTGTTTGCTGACTGTATAGAGCTTTGGCTGCAAAGAATATAATCAATAATCAATCTGATTTCGCTATTGACCATTTGGTGATGTCTACGTGTAGAGTTATCTCTTGTGTTTTTGGAAGAGGGTGTTTACTATGACCAGTGTGTTCTCTTGGCAAAACTCTGTTAGCTTTTGCCCTGCTTCATTTTGTACTCCAAAGCCAAACTTGGCTGTTACTCCAGGTATCATCTCTTGATTTCCTACTTTTGCATTTCAGTCCCCTATGATGAAAAGGACAACTTTTTTTGGTGTTAGTTCTAGAAGACCTTGTAGGTTGTCATAGAACCATTCAACTTCAGCTTCTTCAATATTAGTGGTTGGCACATAGCCTAGGATTTTTGTGATATTGAATGGTTTGCCTTGGAAACAAACAGAGATCATTCTGTCATTTTTGAGATTGCACCCAAGTACTGCATTTTGTTGGCTATAAGGGCTATTCCATTTCTTTGAAGAGAGTCTTGCCCACAGTAGTAGATATAATGGTCATCTGAATTAAATTCACTGATTCCAGTCCATTTTAGTTCACTGATTCCTAAAATGTCGATGTTCACTCTTGCCATCTCCTGTTCGACCAATTCCAATTTACCTTGATTCAAGGACCTAACATTCCAGGTTCCTATGCAATATTGTTCTTTACAGTATTGCACTTTATTTCCATTACCAGTCACATCCAAAACTGAGTGCTATTTTTGCTTTGCCTCAGCCTCTTCATTCTTTCTGGAACTATTTCTCCACTCTTCTCCAGTAGCATATTGGCCATACTGACCTGGGGAGTTCATCTTTCAATGCCATATTTTTTTTGCCTTTTCATACTGTTCACAGGGTTCTCAAGGCAAGAATACTAAAGTGGTTTACCATTCCCTTCTCCAGTGGACCACATTTTGTCAGTACCTTCCACCGTGAGCTGTCCATCTTGGGTGGCTCTACATGGCATGGCTCATAGTTTTATTGAGTTAGACAAGGCTGTGATCCAAGTGATCAGTCATTCTCCTGTTGATGAATGTTCAGCAGTTAGTTGCAATTTTGGAGTTCTCACAGGAAAAGATGAGCTCACGTCCTTCTACTCTGCCATCTTGTGAATCAGACTTGCTTTAACTTATACCAAGGATATTTCTAAGATCAGTTTTTGTCTGGAATAATAAAAGTCTGCTCTTACCAAGGGCACCTAAAGTGCCTTCTTTCAGAAAAGAAGACAGAGGCAGTGCAACCTGGCAGGTCCTCTTTTGTTGCATGCCTTCAGAGTCATGTGCAACTTTTGTGACCTGATGGATTGTAGTCCACCAGGTTCCTCTGTCCATGGGATTTCCCAGGCAAGAATACTGGAGTGGGTTGCCATGCCCTTCTCCAGGGGATCTTCCCTGCTTTCCCCAACCTCATCATCGTAGGGTCCAATAACTACCCTTCTGTCCTTAGCTATGTGCATATCAAACTCTGCACTCAAAGCAAACCAGTCCAAGTGAAAAAGGGAGCAAACAATTTCAAAGAAGATCATTTCTTTCATTCTAAAGTTCTCTCATTGTCTGACTTTGTGAAACACTGCTATAAGAAAGGGCCAATTAATAACCTATAGCTTTGATAGTTTAAGTGCTATATTAGTAATTTGAAAGAGTTATAACGCAGGAAAAATATCCAAGAAGTCCAAAAAATAATTTATGATTAAACACAACTGTTCTATTCATGAAAAGATTGCATTTATTGCTCAAAGAATCTGGATCTGCCTTAAGATGCATATTTGATTTGAAACTGGTCTTCTTCTGCCACCAAGTGTTAGCACACACTTCTAACAAACCAGTTTCTACAATGTCAAATCACAGAAATACCAACACAAGGTCACTCAGTGTGAAAAATAAACCCAAAATAAAGCACTATAAAAAGCACTGACCGAAACAAATAGAGTCTAACCACGAGAAACAAACATACTCTGAAGAAATGATACAAACAAGTTGAATTTTCGCTATTCAGAGACAAAATAATTTAAAGAAGCTTTTCTGAGGCTTCATTCATTTGATTTAAAGAACTACTGTTTGAGACCCCGTGAACTGTAGCCTACAAGGCTCCTCCCTCCATGGGATTCTCCAGGCAAGAATACTGGAGTGGGTTGCCACTTCCTTCTCCAGGGGATGTTCCCGACCCAGGGATCGAACCCTGGTCTCCTGCATTGCAGGCAGACGCTTTAACCTCTGAGCCACCAGGGAAGCCCTTTGAAAACATAGTGATAATCAAAATAGCTTGAAGATATACAAAACTACTTTCAAGGGAATTCCCTGGCAGTCCAGTGCATAAGACTCCATTCTTTCACTGCTGAGGGTATGGGTTCAATCCCTGGTCAGGGAACTAAGATCCCGCAAGCTGCACAGCCCAGTCAAAAAAAAAAGCATACTACTTTTACTACTCCCTTATGAGATATATTCCACTAGAATTTCATGAAACTAAGAATATGGACAACTAACATATATATGTAAATGCCTCCTGCCTCCTGGTGTTAGAAAAACATATAATTGTCAAAAAAAAAAAAAAACCATGTTTCCCAGAATCTCAATTAGAAAACTTAATTCTCTAGTTTGAGAACCAGAATACCATACTGGAGCAGAGGAAGTTCCATATCAGGAAATTTGAAGGAGAGTTCTTTATTTGAAGGAGAGTTTTGTTTGCAGGGAATAAGCAAAGGCCAGAAGGATATACTAGTAATGGTACCTAAAAGAGAAATGATATTGGGAGGAAGGGAGTGAGAGATTGGTGATGAGGGAAAAAAATTTATCTTTCACTCTGTAGGTCTGTATGTAGATAGATTTTTTTCAGTAAGCATATATTCATCTAACACTTCTATAATTAAAATAACTTTTAAAATATAAGTACTTGAAATGACACAAACTTCTTAATATGAGTGAAAAAAAAAATTATTCAATATCCCTCTACCCTTTTATTTCATTATCAACCTTAAGTAAACTGAATGTTGGTAATACATTCCATTATTGACTTTATCAATGGTATCACCCTTGTAAATGAGTGGACCCAGAATGAAAACCCAGAAGAGAATTAGAGAAGAAAATAGATTCTGGATGGGGCTCTGCAACTGAGAACAGTGTGATCTCATTTCAGCCACTTAACCTCTGAGTCTCAGATCCCCTTTCTATAGAGTAAAAGGAGCAGACTCCGTGAAATCATCTGTCAAGAAATCACTTAAAATACATGCAGTCTGAAATGTTGAAATATAAATTCTAGAGTTAATTTAAGCATCCCTTTGATAAACATCCTTGGGTGCTCTCATTTCAAAGTTAATAAAGACAGAAACATTTTGAAATGTGGGCATTACCTTCACCACTGATTTGTCATTCTGGGATTAAGTTTGAAACCACTGGGAAGAGGACAATCCACGTGAAAGCAAGATAAGAAAGATAATGAGTAAAAGAGTCAACTGTCAGTCTACAAGTTTTGTCAGTTTTCATCATTCCTAATTCCAAAATCTATGATATACACAAATTATTTCTACCTAAATATTCTGGAATGGTATCTAATACAGTTATTATTTAATTTGAGCATAGAGAAAAAAAAACATGCAAGATACTGGGGGATAGGGTGATTTTTACAAAAGTTTGTAGTAAACTCATAAGCACAGGATGGCCAACCACCCAAACACATGTTTTACAGGACCAAAAAGACTTTCTGAGCCCAGACATTAAATACAAATTGTCGAATTTAGAAAAAAGATCTACTTACTAATAAACATGACCTTCATTTATAGAGCTGCAAATCAAGTCTGAACTGCAGCAAAGGGTTATGGAGAGCAGGAGCGAATACTAATCTGCATGCCCATCTCCAAAACTCTGGTACATCAGAGCAGCTCAGCAGATGCTTTAATTCGCATGACAACCTCCCTAGGCTGAAATGGGAGAAACAAGGAAGGGTGCCCTTAGGATTCTAGGAGAACTGCTTGTGACTCCAGACAAAAATTCAAAGTGCCTCCAGCCTCTGAAGAAGAAGGCAATGGCTTAGGAAGGCAGCAAGTCGCCCTGAGATAGGGGAAGTCAAAAGACATGTCCCCTGGCTTGTGTCACTGCTGACCATTCCCAGGGACAAGTTACTTTCAAATACTGAGCTAGGGAGGGCGGCCCTTCTGTTACCCTCTTGCCCAGTCCCTGCAACACCTGCTCCACGCCCTCAGTGGAAACAACTGCTGAAAGAGCAGTGGTTTTGTAGAAACTTCGAAAGAGTTACATAAAAGTGGGGAGGGGAGCAGAGCATGTCCCACCTTGAAGAACCCAGCTACAGGGAGCAGCACCAGTGTATGCAAGCCAGTGGAGGAAGCTTTGAAGGCAGCAGGCTGCAAACAATCAGAAGAAAATAACGCAGCAAAACCCAACTCTGGCTCCACCCCCCAAGGCTTTTCAAGGGATGAAGCAAGATGTAGCAACAGATGAAGCAGCAGTAAGTAATGGTCAGTGTGCAGCTAACAGCCACAGAGGCAAAGGAGGAGACAGCAGTAATGGCCTCCATGGAGCCTCATAAGCCAACTCAGCATCCTTGGGAATTGGAACCAAATCCAACTGGAATCCCAGGAGCAATAGTGGCAGGGATGTCGAAAACCACTACACATGTCACTCATGCTGTGGGTGGTAAAACAAGGCTGATAATAAAATGTCCACTCACCTTCTTCCGGAGCCATGGTAACCTGGACAATTTCATGAAGGTCAAATGAGGCTTAAAAGTTCTGCTTTCTCCTGCCAAGATACCTTTTTCTTGAAACGTCCTTTTTGCAGCATCTGAAGAAAATAAAAAGAAGCTTAAAAATGCTACTATATGATACCTTATATGAGAAAAGAATCTAAAAAGGAATAAATATATGTATAACTGAATCAGCCTCTTGAGAAATCTGTATGCAGGTCAGGAAGCAACAGTTAGAACTGGACATGGAACAACAGACTGGTTCCAAATAGGAAAAGGAGTACGTCAAGGTTGTATATTGTCACCTTGCTTATTTAACTTCTACGCAGAGTACATCATGAGAAACGCTGGACTGGAAGAAACACAAGCTGGAATCAAGATTGCTGGGAGAAATATCAACAACCTCAGATATGCAGATGACACCACCCTTATGGCAGAAAGTGAAGAGGAACTCAAAAGCCTCTTGATCAAAGTGAAAGTAGAGAGTTAAAAAGTTGGTTTAAAGCTCAACATTCAGAAAACGAAGATCATGGCATCTGGTCCCATCATTTCATGGGAAATAGATGGGGAAACAGTGGAAACGGTGTCAGACTTTATTTTTTTGGGCTCCAAAATCACTGCAGATGGTGACTGCAGCCATGAAATTAAAAGACGCTTACTCCTTGGAAGGAAAGTTATGACCAACCTAGATAGCATATTCAAAAGCAGAGACATTACTTTGCCAACAAAGGTCCATCTAGTCAAGGCTATGGTTTTTCCTGTGGTCATATATAGATGTGAGAGTTGGACTGTGAAGAAAGCTGAGCGCCAAAGAATTGATGCTTTTGAACTGTGGTGTTGGAGAAGACTCTTGAGAGTCCCTTGGACTGCAAGGAGATCCAACCAGTCCATTCTGAAGGAGATCAGCCCTGGGATTTCCTTGGAGGGAATGATGCTGAAGCTGAAACGCCAGTACTTTGGCCACCTCATGAGAAGAGCTGACTCATTGGAAAAGACTCTGATGCTGGGAGGGATTGGGGGCAGGCGGAGAAGCGGATGACAGAGGATGAGATGGCTAGATGGCATCACTGACTCGATGGACATGAGTCTGAATGAATCCGGGAGTTTGTGATGGACAGGGAGGCCTGGTGTGCTGTGATTCATGGGGTCGCAAAGAATCGGACACGACTGAGTGACTGAACTGAACTGAACTGAATCACTCTGCTGTACACCTGAAACTAACTGATTTACAACAATGTAAATCAACTATACTCCAATAAAATTAAAATGTAAACAAAAAATGCTACTGTGGCTGTCTTTACTTATAAAAATGGCAACTCAAAAAATAAATTATTCTACAACGAAGGTAATATACTGGCTTGAGATATTATTTTTAAGAGAGGAAAAACTACAACGTGTATGATGCCAAATACATTATGACGGTTATATCTGCAATAATGTCAAAGTTTGGCATACGGCAGAAATCAACACAAGTTTGTAAAGCAATTACCCTCCAACTAAAGATTTAAAAATAGAATTCACAAAAAAAAAAAAAACTTTGGGTAAGCACACAAAAGCAACAATTGGAAAAGGAAATATTTAATAAATAAAATAACTGACTTTATGATGCTGATTTCATGCAATATCCCAGTGACACCCATATATATACAATGAACTAGTTTATCTGTAACTCCTCATATCCAAAACTTCTGCTTCCAACCAACATAGAATAACAGGAATCTGATTTACCCTCCCATCTGAAATGACCGGGAAAAACAAGGACAAAATACACAAAACAATGGTTTGTAAAATGCTGTACACCTGGCAGTGAAGATGAGTGATCCCTTAGAGATGAGAAAAAAACAAGGTGAGCCCTTTGATTAACCAGCTTACATCCCTGGGTGTCAAGGCCCCTATTCAAGGAAGATAAACCCAGATGGAGCCCAGTCATCACGCTAGGTTCAGAAAAAAAAAGCCAAGAATAGAAAGACCAACACATCTGGAGCTCATGGGACAGAGTGCCAGAGAAATGAGGGCTGCAGAGAAAAAACTCCAGAGATCTGCAAGGGCTCCCCTGAGTGGATTCAGCGGAGAAGTGACCAGCATGGGTCCCTGAGCAAACTACCTGAAGCTGAAAAACACATTTGAAAGGATTAGAGAGAACACTCCCAGCTCTCACCCAAGGTCAGGAATTGTATCTGTTCCCATCAGCCAGATTGGAAAGCCTCAAGATGCATGGGACACTGGGAAGAATAAGGATTTTGCCTCAGGGGAAAGGAAAAATGAGCTCTACTGCTAAGTCACTTCAGTCATGTCCGACTCTGTGCAACCCCATAGACGGCAGCCCACCAGGCTCCCCCGTCCCTGGGATTCTCCAGGCAAGAACACTGGAGTGGGTTGCCATTTCCTTCTCCAATGCATGAAAGTGAAAAGTGACAGTGAAGTCGCTCAGTCGTGTCCAACTCTTCGCGACCCCAGGGACTGCAGCCCACCAGGCTATGCTGTCCATGGGATTTTCCAGGCAAGAGTACTGGAGTGGGATGCCATCACCTTCTCTGAAAATGAGCTCTGGCCTGGTACTATTCTAGTCCCTCCTAACAAATATTAGAAGCAAAACCCAAGAGGAAAAACCTGTATCAAAGTAATTTAGTTGTTCCCCAGCACAGAGCCCAAGTATAATTATAGAAAGACAAAACCATCCAGCACCTGACAAGTGCCTGATATCGGACAAACAGGCATGTAACAAACAGGAAAATATGACCCACAAAGAAGAAATAAATCAATTAATCAAAAGCCACTTAGAACTAACATAGATGTCAGAATGAGCAGGTAAGGGCTTCAAAGCAGTTATTCTAATTGTATTCTTTATGTTTAAAAAGTTATACAGTATACTAACGCATATATATGGAATTTAGAAAGATGGTAACAATAACCCTGTGTACGAGACAGCAAAAGAGACACTGATGTATAGAACAGTCTTATGGACTCTGTGGGAGAGGGAGAGGGTAGGAGGATTTGGGACAGTGGCGTTGAAACATGTGGAATATCCTGTATGAAACAAGATGCCAGTCCAGGATCGATGGACGATGCTGGATGCTTGGGGCTGGAGCACTGGGACGGCCCGGGGGGATGGTGTGGGGAGGGAGGAGGGAGGAGGGTTCAGGATGGGGAACACGTGTATACCTGTGGCGGATTCATTTTGATGTTTGGCAAAACTAATACAATTATGTAAAGTTTAAAAATAAAATAAAATTTCAAAAAAAAGAAAAAAAAAAGTTGAAAAGTGCTAGTGATCAAAAAAAACCACATTAAACTTTTAGAGATTAAAAAATGCAAGGTCTGAGAAAAATAGATGAGACACTACAGAACAACAACAACAACAAAAAAAAAACAGTGAACTTGGGAGACATAACAATAAAAACCACCCAAAATAAAACAGAGGAAAAAAAAGAAATAATAACAACAACAACAACAAAAGAATAGTTCACCAGTGAGACGTGAGGCAACTTAGGTTGCCTAATACGTGTGTAAATGGAGTTCCCTGAAAAAAAGGTGAGAGAAGTAGGGAAGTTACTTGAAGAACTAATGGCTGTTGGAGAGTGAGAGCTACCACAACCACAAAGAAAGATAATCTGGGCAGTAACTACTAAAATTTAAGCTGCACAAGCAATTCCAGTATTAGGAAAACACACAAAAATAAGCAAAAGTACCAATACATACGATTTTATATAAAAGATATTTAACATTGCTTGAATTATCACACGCTGAAAACAACCTTCAACAATAAAGAAATGGTTGCTATTGGGTCTCCCAGGTGGTTCAGTGGTAAAGAATTCCCTGCCGATGCAGGAGACGCAGGAGATGCCAGTTTGATCCCTGGGTCAGGAAGATCCCCTGGAGGAGGCCATGACAACCCACACTCCAGTATTCTTGCCTGGAGAATCCCATGGACAGAGGAGCCTAAGTGGGCTACAGTCCCATGGATCACAAAGAGTCAGACACAGCTGAGTGACTAAGCATGCATGCATGCATACTAAAAACTGCTATAATCAAAAGAATGAATTCAAGTTACATATATTAACCTGAAAAGACATCTGTGGCACCTATTAGGCAAAAAAAAAAAAAAAAGGCAAATTGCATGTTTACTAGATCTGAAACATGATTCCATGATTTAAAAGACAGATGAAGAAACAACAAGGATCTACTGTATAGCACAGGGAACTATATTCAATATCCTGTGATAAACCACAATGGAAAAGAATATATGTGCATAACAATCACTTTGCTATATAGCAGAAATTAATACAACACTGTAAATCAACTATCCCTCAATAAAACAATTTTTAAATAAAATATTTAAGAAGACAAAGAAAATAAATTCTATATATTTATATTTTTATTAGCACAGAATAGTATAGAATACTTTAGGATGGAAGTTGAGATTGAATAGAGGTAGGAGAGAAGAGTAATGTTTTCTTTATACCTTTTTAACTGTATGAATGATTATAATGAGCATGCATTACTTTTGAATAAAGTTTAAAAATAAGCATGGTAACAAACTGACAATACATGAGCAATATAAGATTGCTACACGTGCACAAGCATCATGGTAGAGTGCACAGGTGAGAGGGGAGATTACTTTGCCCGACATGTGAAAAATCCATCCCTTTCAAAGACCTTCAGTAAACAACTTCTCATTTGGTCTTTTTATCTTAAAATCAGGGCTAATGCATAAGTCAATTTTAAAGATAAGAAAACTGAAACATAAGAACCTGATGCTCAAGGTCCCACTCCTTGTGAGCAGTAGAGAAGGAAGTGAAATCCAGGTGCCCTAACTTCTACCCTGGTCATGCTTCAAGCTGGCTGAAACCTCGGCTTGAACCGAGGGGGCAGGGAAAGGCACAGAAGCTGCCTCTACAACTTCAAGGGGAAGAGGAAGGCAGGGGATTCTGCCATCTCCCACCATACCCATGCACATCAGTTTCAGTCAGAGAAGTTCCCTTCTTCTATACGTTGAGCTCCCAAGTACCATTTCTTTTTTTTTTTTTTTAAAGAATTCCAACATATACCAAAAAAAAAAAAAAAGTTTGAAAATCAATGATCAAAAAACCTGCACAGGGTCCCTTCAGTAGAAATAATCCCACCAATAATGTCCATTTAAAAAAAAGGAAACATAGGACTTCCCTGCTGGCCCAGTGGTTAAGAATCTGCCTGCCAATGCAGGGGATATGGGTTCGATCACTGGTCTGGGAAAATCCCACATGCCAAGGAGCAACTAAGCAACTAAGCCTGTGCACCACAATTTCTGAGCTCGCATGCCTAGAGCCTGTGCTTTGCAACAAGAGTCCATCACAATGAGAAGCCTGTCCACCGCAACTAGGGTCGCTCCCACTCACCACAACTAGAGAAAGCCCGCACACACCAAGGAAGACCCAGCACAGCCAAAAGTAATTTTTTTAATAGAAACTGGTAAGACATAGGACGCAGAATATATCTTTGAATCTCAACAAAGACCACATTCAATCTAAATATTCAGTGAGAAATAGTCCTTTTTCAGTTCAGCTAAATCTTATCAATGTTAAATATGTCCTAATTTTTCTAACAGTTAAAATCATGAACTTAATGAAAGATGACCTAATGATTCAAGGAAAGGTGTCCTTAAAAATAAAAGATACACCAGGTACTGTTCTGGGTGCTGGGAATACAATGGGTAAAATAAACCCTCTACCCTCATGGAGCAGAGAGAAAGCACCACAAACAAACACACAGCATCAGGAATCAATAAGTGATACAAAGAAAAATAAAGCGGTAGGGGTATACAAAGTGATGTGGAAGAAAAGGGGTTGCTATTTCAGACAAGGTGGTCTAGAAATGCTGTTCTGAAGGTGAGACATTCAAGAAGCCACTTGGAGAAGAGAATTGTGTGTTTCTGGGACAAAGGAGCTCACAGCAGAAGGAACAACTTTCAGAGTGGTGAGTAGGTTAAAGAGCAGTAAAAAGGGTAGGTAACTGGAGCAGGGTGGGAGGCTTGGGGAAGAAGTAAGAAACGGGTTTAGAGAAGCGGTCAGGGGCCTTATGAAGCATGGTAAATAAGACCTTCAGATTGTATTCTCAGTATGGTAGAAAATTTTGAGTGTTTTAAGCAAAGGAAATTTATATATGATAGTGACTTTCTTTACTCAGCTTTATTTCAGCTGGAAAATACATGTCTTCCTGGTAGGAGAAATTGAGGCTTGGGAGACTCAAAGTGCTCCTCTCTTTCCCTGGGGCTGTATTAGTTGAAGAGAAGACAGCTAAACGGGTTGTCAGAGTGTTTAGAGGAGGGGGACACGTACCAGGCTTGGGTTTTTTTTTTAATATTTTATTTATTAGCTGTGCCAGGTCTTAGTTGCAGCCTGCGGGATAGTCAGTCTTCACTGGAGCACGTGGAATCTTTGGTCACAGCATGCAAATTCTTGGTTGTGGCATGAGAGATCTAGTTCCCTAACCAGGGATGGAACCCCGGCCTTCTGCACTAAGAGCATGGCATCTTAACCACTGGACAACCAGGCAAGTCCCCAGGCTTGGTTTTTTAAGCTGGAGCCTTCCTTGTCCCCATATATAGTTATTTTCTGTAACTATTCTTGGGTACACGAGATTTCACTCTATTGCTCATAAACTCATAAACTCAATGGAGCTGTCTGAGGGCCCTTTCCACCCTTCCGCTACTCTTGAACACAAAGAAAAAGCAGAATTCCCCGAGGCCAAGGCGGAATGGATAAGAATACTGTACAGCCATCCCTCACACAGCGTCATCCTAGCTTCACCTCCACCCTGAGGGCACAGGGAATTCTGGCTTTGCTGCGTCTGTGGACACGTCTCAGAAACAAAGCACAGGTCACTCCTGCTCTCAGCCGTATGTGACTTTGTTGCTTCATTCATAGGATGATGGAGGGACAAGAATTCACACTCTAGCTTGGCCTCTAACTCTCTTCTTCATCCAAACGAGAAAATCTTTCCTAGCACTGGGGCAGGAAAAAACACCATTACGCTTAGTTGCTGAAACCTCAAAGTCCTTTCTCTATTGTTTCTGCTGTATTCTCTCTTCTGAACACGTTAAGTGCCACTGCTTAGAGGGAGGTTAGGCATAAAAGCTAGGGAAGAAGAAACACACAGATAAAAATTCAACAGTTCAAAATACTATTTCACTGCATTTTCAAAATCTTACTTTGTTATTTTGCCTAATATCTACCAAATGCTAGTATGTGCTACATATGATGTTTTGATCACACTTTGTAAATTTGGGGCATGTCCTAAAAACCCTTCACTGCGACTCACTGCCACCAAATGATTTTTGCCATCTCTTCTACGGTAATAAAAAAGGTTAAGCAATAGACCATTAAAATATCAAGAAAACATTAATTCTTAGCTGAAACCAACAGATAACAGTTTTGGCTGAGTTAAGCGGGAAAGGAATTTATATAATAACACTGGGAGGACTAAAGTTCCAGGCTGGAAGGCCAGGAAGCCAAGATGTCCCCTGTTATAGTCCAGAGACACCACAACCTCTCCAAGCTGGCATTACTGAAGCCCGCATGCACACGTGCACACACACACACACAGACACGAAGAGCGATAACCCTGCCACCTGTCTTCAACAGTGACGACTCCACCTATCCCCAGAATGGATTCTGCACAGTACTTTTTTTTGCTCAAGTTGCTAGCTTCTGACTCAAAGTCTGGGCCAAAGCAAGATGATGTAGAACCGACAAAGCAAAACCTGTGAAAGAAGGTATGTGACATGATGGTGCAGGAAGAGTTTAGATGCTGGGCAGCCTAAATAAAAGACAGCGGTCCAGCATACACATGTTTTAAAGAAGACTGTATTTATAACAATCACAGGTGTGCCTTGGAGATTCCGACAGTTCAGTTCCAAACCACCACAATAAAGCAAATATCATGATAGAGTCACACAAATTTGAAGGGACATATACCTGATGCTCGGAGGGACTGGGGGCAGGAGGAGAAGGGGACGACAGAGGATGAGATGGCTGGATGGCATCACCGACTCAATGGACATGAGTTTGAGTGAACTCCAGGAGTTGGTGATGGACAGGGAGGCCTGGCGTGCTGATTCATGGGGTCACAAAGAGTTGGACACGACTGAGTGACTGAACTGAACTGATACCCACTCCAGTACTCTTGCCTAGAAAATCCCATGGATGGAGGAGCCTGGTGCAGGCTACTGTCCATGGGGTCACAAAGAGTCGGACACGACTGAGCGATTTCACTTCATTGCTAAAAATGGCTAACCACCATCTGAGCCCTCAGTGAGTAGTAATTTCTTTGCTGGTGAAGGGTCTTGCTATGAAGTTGATAGCTGTTGAATGATCAGGGTGGTGGCTGCTGAAGGTTGGGGCGGCTGTAACAATTACTTAAAATAAGAATGAAATCTGCCATATTGATTAACTCTTCCTTTCACTTGAACACTTAGAGGCCACTGTAGGCTTATTAACTGGCTTAATTTCAATATTATTCTGTTCGAGGAACAGGGAGGCCCAAAGAGCGAGTGAGAGATGGGGAAACGGCCATTCAGTGAGTAGTTAGAACACACACATTTATTCAGCTGGCTGCCTTACATGGGCATGGTTCATCGCACCCTGAAGGTCGCTGACCACAGGTTACTGTAACAAATATAATAATGAAAAGTTTGAAATATTGAGAGAATTATCAAAATGTGACATACAGACACTTAAGTGAGCAAACGCTGGAAAAGTGTCACTGACAGACTTGCTCTATACACGGTCACCGCCGACCTCCAATTTGTAAAGCAAACAAAAACAAGGCCAGAGCACGTGAAACTCAATAAAATGAAGAGCAATAAAACGAAGTGTGCCTGTACTGTTATAATTAACTTATCATCTTTTAGTTCCTATAAATTGCTTTTGTTGTTTAGTCACTATGTCCAACAGTTTTGCGACCACATAGATTGTAGCCCGCCACGTTCCTCTGTCCATGGGATTCTCCAGGCAAGAATACTGGAGGGGTTGCCATTTCCTCCTCCAGGGCATCTTCTCAACCCAGGGATCGAACCCAGTTCTCCTGCACTGCAGGCGGATTCTTTACCACTGAGCCACCAGGGAAGCCGTCATATAAATTACAAACAGGTGTATCTTTTCTCAACTACCCTATCACATAACAGCTTTGATCCTCTTTCTCTTCTGACATATTCTCAACTGTTTTAAATAGAACTAAAAAAAATTTTAATAAAACAATAATAAATACTTAAAATCAAAACATTAAACTGAATATTATAAAACTCATTTTTATTGCTCAAAAATAGTCAAACATTGGCAATGTCTTAGGGTTTAATATATTCCATGATGGACAAACTTAATAAACTCCCAAAATTTGACTAAAGAGACTAAAGAGATGAGGGCATATTTTCTATGCCTTCAAGTATTTGAAGAATTACCACATAGAAGAACTTCAGATGGCAGATTAGCAACATGTTCAAACTAGCCTTCAAAACAGAAATGGCATGAAGGTGTAAAAGGTAAAATTTATTTGTTCAGTTAGTTACTGAGCAGCTCCCACATTTGTCAGATACATAATGTCCTGAAGACAGCAAGCATGTCCCTGCTTTCATGGACCTTACAGTCTCAGGGGACAGATTTTAGCCCAATAAGGAGAAAGACTTAATGCTAAGAATTATCAAAAAATATAAGAGCTACAAGGCAAAAATACAAGAAATACAGGGATTTGTTAACAGAAATCCAAACAGTAGGCATTTGTATGGTTCATTAACTCTCTATATTCATTGTTACATATTATTTTATTCATATATCATTATGTTCAATTGATTCTAAAGAAACAAAATTTTCTAAATTATTGGCTTCAGTAACATCAGATTTTGACTCAACAGTTCTCATTATTCACTGGACCTTGATGGGTATTTATTCACAATACTGGCTTAAATAATACTTGTCACAAAGCACATTTCATTTCTATTAATGTGTTTTTTTCAACAGTATATTCTCTACAAGGATGGAAATAAGGGGGAAAAAATGCCACCTTCATTTGGCATTTTTGATACTTCTTAGTACTGATTTTATATTCCTAATAGTATAATCTATTGCTTAGCCAGAGTACTGGGTAATAGTTTCAGAAATATTATTCTTGAGATCAGAAAAGCTTTTGCTAGTGTTGAAAACCACATGTCCTTTTTCATTTATGTTAACTCATATTCCAGAAGAGAAGTTTATGAATATTTTAAGAAATTGTTCGATTCCTCCTAGTAACACAGACATTCCTTCAATCACTAAATAGAAAAGCACATAGCAAATACATCAGATATCCTTCAAAAATCAGCTAAAAATGCTCCCTGAATAATATAATTCACCTCAGCTAAAGAAGCAAATTGTCAGAGGAACAAGTTTTTAACGAGTATTTTAAACACAAGGAGACTTTGCTATATAAAAGAACAACGAAATGAATAATAAAGATACTTCTGTAATCCTAAGTAATACCATCTCATCTGGTTTTTTATGTTTTGCATTTACTCAATTCCTTTCCCACTGAAATGAAGCAGTGTAACTGGGGCACAGTGAGCAAAAGAGAGAACCATGGTTAAGACAGGAGACTTCAGCCGGAGACCAGAACACCAGGACACCGTGGGCTGAAGCAAGGAGTCCGGGAAGTTCTAATGAACAGCCCTACCTGATTTAAGGTCTCAGAGTAGTTCTGGCAGATGAAGAGTCAAAGATTTCACTATGCTTATAAACTGCTGGAGTGAAATACTGGAGGCCACTGTCAAAGAAGGCAAGGGATCTCAAGGAAAGTAGTAGTTGTAATGGCAGTTGTGGGGATAATTATTATCATTTTTTACTAATGATAATAGCTACCATCTTATTTAACATTGTACATGTGCCAAACACTATACCAAAGCACTTCACATATGTTATCTTGTTTTGAGAATAGTTACAATTATGTTCATTCTACAAATAAGGAAATGAAGTAAGGAATTAGATATATTGGTTAAAGTCACTCAGCTGATCACTGCTAAGGCTGCGATGGGGAAAAGTTGGCGGGGGGCGGCAGTCAGCTCTGATTGACTCCACAGCTCACTTTGAGCCAGGATGGTTGGATGGCGGTGCTCACAGAGTTACAGCAAGAGAGGGAACGAAGCCTTCAGTGAACAAGAGGACATATTCAGACAACTGCAGAAAGGAGAGGGAGAGGGTAACAAAACCTGATACCATGAAACACCAATAAGAAAAGGCCTCTGTGTGAGGGCAAAACAGAAAAAGGAAGAGAGAACTAAGAGAAAGTGGGTGACATCTCTGGGTGCCATGTTGCAAGGCATTTGGTGAAACAAGGAACCTATGATCTCAGACTGGAGCTGGGCTTCAGCTTAGGCAGGAAGGTGCTTCCACAAGCTGGTTAGGAGTCCCGTTGTTAATTTACAGTGTAACAGACGAGCAAAGTGATTAAGAACAGAGAATCTGGTGAAAGTGGCAAGACGGCTGAAGGAGGTCAAAAGATGCAAACTTCACTTCTTAAAAAAATAAGTGCTGGAGATGTAATATACAGCGTAGTGCCTACAGTTAACAATAGTGTCTTACATATCTGAAGGCTGCTAAAAGTAAATCTTACACATTCTCATCACAAGAAAAAAAAAATGTGGAACTTTATGTGCTGATGGATGTTAACTATGCTTCTTATGGTGATCATTCTGCAATATATACAAACACTAAATCATTACAATGAACACCAGAAACAAATATAATGTTATATATCTATTGTACCTCAAGTTTTTAAAAAAGCCTAACAAGAGAAAAGTAAAATAAACTATGATGCAACAGAATATTATACCAGTAAAAGGAATACTTTTGGAGACTATTTCGTAACAATGATAACAGTGAACATTTCTTAACTGAGCATTTATTCTGTACCAAATACTGTTCCTTATGTGTATCGCATATCACACATACACTATAATAAATAATAATAACAATTTAAAAACAGAACATGGAATCTGGAGCCAGACTGCTTGGATTTGAGTCCTGGCTCTATCACTTACTAACAAATTATTTAGCCTCTCTGTGTCTCAGTTTCCCTACTGAAAAATGGGGGTAATGATAATCATCCCTGTCTCATAGAGTTGTTAAGATTAAAAGAATTAACATTTGTAAGATGATTAGAATAAAGCCCCACACAAGGTAAATCCATTTAAGTATCTGATTGAAAATCAAGTAAAATAAAAGATATAGGGGATCAGAATATGCCCTCCAGAAATACGCCACTTGGGCATAAGGCATACTTTGAGTAGAGACAAAGAGAATCAATAGCTGCATAAAGAAACTTTCCCCAAGCTTCCCTTGTCCGAACAAAAGCAGACACTTGTGAAAAATGAGGACTACCAAAAATCCTCTCTCGTGGGGAATTCCTACTGCCAAAGTGGACCTGTGCAAACAAACCTTTCTCCACTGGAGTTCCCACCCCACACATTCACTTCCCCACAGTCTGCCACCCATGAAAGCTTAGAACCCTTTTCCTTTGTCTTGTCACTTCTCTACAAACTTACTGTTCTTCTGTTAAGATGCCATTTAAGCCCACATTGTAGCCACCCCACTGAGTTCCTCTTCATTGTGGTTTCTCCCACAGGACGTGTACTGGACACATTAATAAACTTTGCTGCTTTTCCCTTGCTCATCTGTTGTCAGTCTAAGTCTACAGGGTCCCTTGGGAAGAAGCTAGGAGGGCAGAAAGAAAAACAATTTCTCCCCTCTATGAGACAACAGAAACGGAAAAAAGAGAGATGAAAGGGGAGAATAGGCAGATGTGTGCCTGGGGGCCTGCACAGAGGCAGGGCGTGTCACAGAGGCTCTGATGGTCCTCTAGGAAGCATGTCTGTGATTCAGACATTCTGGTTAGGAAGAAGAGCTTGTCTTTGCTTAGTTCTAAATGAGGTGTAGCTAGGGTGTTCTGATGTGTCTGAAGACAGCTTAGCCCAGACCATTCAACAGAACAGTCAGCAGGGCCACTGGGATGTCCACCTGCCTGTAGTGGTTAGAAGTCCAAGAGCCCAGCACCTGAACAGATTCTCCACAAGAAGAAGCACAGGGCTTCTCCATCTTTTGGGGGACATGATAGTCATAATAAGAGAAAGAGTAATGTTCAAATGAACATCCTAAAAAACTTTCATTTTTCCTTTTATGAGATAAATGCACTTGGAATCTTTTATCATGCTAACCAAGCACTCTTTTCTCATTTAAAAAAAAGATTTGCAAGAACTATTATAATCCAGGCAGGCTAAACTTTTAGCAATCTCTCAATCTCACATACTTTTTAACAAAATTACATTTCATGAAAAAAAATGAATGAAATCATCACATATTCATTTCTATGCAAAAAGCCTTCAGTGCAATTTCATCACAGTAAAATGTGCAGAAATGACATATAAATGCAAAATTTTCAATACCTTCTTAGCTGTATGAGCTATTGTGTACTGCTAGGAAAAGAGAAGGTACTTACTATTTTATTCTGGAAAAAACAGATCATTCAAGGTCAAGGTAGGAAACTGAGACACACAGCCTTGGATGCCTAAATCTTACCAGCTCCTTCGAGTGGCTAACACCATAAGGCTACTTATACACGATGTACAAAGATAGCCGTGGTCTCTTCAGCCCATCAGCATCTACCAAAACCATCTAGTAGTACTAGTAGCTCATCGATTCAGACTTTACTAGTTCAAAATGCATAATAATTTCTTTAATTTTATATATTAATTCTAAATTACTCTTTATCTTATACTTTTTCAATAATGAGTTCAAATATTAGTATCTAAAATTCAGTCTTTTTTCATACCAACTGCATAGTTTCAATTTTAAGATTTTGTTTCCTTTAACTTAAAAACTGAAAAACTCCTTGAAAATTACATAAATCAGACTATTCATGAACTATAATTTTCACTATTTTTCAAGTTAATTTTACTTCATAATATGGACTTCTTTATCAAACTTTAATAATTAAATATATATTCTTTAAAAATTTTCCTGCTTTATATTAGGTCAAACTAGGTCTGCCTCCATTAATGCTGAACAAGTAAGATTTTAATATACTGGTATAAGCATATATTAATATGCATATATAGTTTATATCAATTTCTAAGAAATGTATTACCATGGTCAATAGAATATATTCTTCTGAAAGTTATAATATATTTGAATAAAGTTTATAAAATATGACACAAAACAAACGTGACATTATTTTACTGATCTTATTGGACTAAAGCAATACTAATACTGAGGCATTCTTTAAAAAATAAATTTAAAGAAGTAAAATACTGACCAAAATTCCACATACTGAACATCTGGACATTATACAAATTGAGGCTGCAACCAAACTGCAATGGAATTTTCCATATACATCTTCAAATATTTAGATTCCTTAAACTGCATAAAAGTGGGGCTCCCTGATAGCTCAGTTGGTTAAGAATCCGCCTGCAATGCAGGAGACCCCAGTATGATTTCTGGGTCAGGAAGATCCACTGGAGAAGGGACAGGCTACAAACTCTAGTATTCTTGCGTTTCCCTTGCGGCTCAGCTGGTAAAGAAAGTGAAAGTGAAAGTCACTCAGTCGTGTCCGACTCTTTGCAACCCCAAGGACTATACAGCCCATGGAATTCACTAGGCCAGAATACTGGAGTGGGTAGCCTTTCCCTTCTCCAGGGGATCTTCCCATCCCAGGGATGGAACCCAGGTCTCCCGCATTGCCGGCGGATTCTTTACCAGCTAAGCCACAAGGAAAGCCCAGCTGGTAAAGAATCCGCCGGCAATGCGGGAGACCTGGGTTCCATCCCTGGGTTGGGAAGATCCCCTGGAGAAGAGAAAGGCTACCTACTCCAGCATTCTGGCCTGGAGAACCCCATGGACTATACTATACAGTCCATGGGGTCACAAACAGACACAACTGAGCAACTTTCACTTTCAAACTGCATAAAAAGTATAATCGAAAGCAACAGCGCAGTTTACCAAAAAAAAGCTAAAAGCAATTGATTATATGAGGGAGACAGAGTGTTATTCTCCCTCCATTTTCCATTTCTTGTAATGTTTTGTTTAAATGTTTAGAAAAGTGTACATATTTTTAAGAAACAGTCTCTGGCATCTAGAAGGGAATTACAGGGGCAGTGGCCTTTTCTAAAATGACAAGCCAACACTCTTGGGCTCATAGTCACACAAAAGTTGGCGAGATTTCACATTCCTCTGCACACAATGGATCTTTCATCAATACTGGAAACTGCTTTTATGAGACTATGTGCTAAGAATGGATGGAATTCTCAATGTTGCAAGCACCCATTGAATTATTTAAAAGAACAATGAATGAATGACTAATTAGAAATGTGTCTTGAGCTCAGAGATATTTATATTACAAAAAGAAAGACCTGAATCTAGCATTCTCTCCAGAGCAGTTCAGGAGGAATAGCTACGTCTGTTCAGTGGAAGGTATGGGTTCCCAAATGCTTTGCCATCAAGACTGTTGGAGTTGCCTTCTCCTTGGCCAACTGATGATTTTAAGTCCTACTTGACTCATAAATATTGTTTAACTGCTTGCTTGTTTGTTACTTATATATATTTTGTTCCACAAAAGAAAAACTTAACAATGAAATGAAATCTGACCCTCATGCCTACCTCCTCCCAAAAACAGGTGCAATTTTGAATGGGCAACTATATAAAGACAGTATGATATTGAGTTTTTCTAAAAAGTATGTCTCAAAAGATCACATACAATATGATATCCTTTTTATTGAATATAAGGTTAAAGCTGATTAAAAATACACATATAATTTAGGAAAATACAAAGAAATAATAAACTCTGACTTCAGGATGATGGTTAGCTTAAATGAAGGAAGGCCAAAGGACAGATTGATGAGAAGGACAATGTGGTGAGATTACTACCAAGGTTCTCACTTGTGTTTTAGGTGGTGGATTCCCAGATGATATTATTTTAAGACAGACAGATAGACAAAAATAAGCCCAGCATGGAGCAATGATCAGAGAGTGTTATGAATTAAGGATTACTGAACCTGAAATGGGATGACATGAAATGATCCAACATGAGAGGAAAAAATAAAAATTTTTTACAGTACGTACATGAATACCCAAACTATGATCTCTGGTTCATCTCAAAAAAGCACTCTTCCAGGTTTTATAATTTTCTGCTTCTATTTCCCTATAAAGCTGACTGCCAAAGAATTGATGCTTTCAAACTATGATGTTGGAGAAGACTCTTGAGAATCCCTTGGACAGAAATCAAACCAGTCAATCCTAAAGGAAATCAACCCTGAATATTCATTGGAAGGACTGATGCTGAAGCTGAAGGTCCAATACTTTGGCCACCTGATGCAAAGAGCCCACTCATTGGAAAAGACCCTGAGGCTGGGAAAGACAGAAGGCAGGAGAAGGAGATGACAGAGGACAAGATGGTTAGATGGCATCACCAACTCGATGGACATGAGTTTAAGCAAGCTCTGGGAGATGGTGAAGGGCAGGGAAGCCTGATGTGCTGCAGTCCATGGGGCTGCAGATTAGGACATGACTAAAGACTGAACAACAACAAACTTCCCTAACATTTTCAACTGTGCTGCACAAAGCAGCATGTTCTCCAATGGATGTTAGATCTACCACCACCAACGGGCCTTCTGCTTAGACAGTGGTACCTAAACAGGAAGGAAAAAAGGTGGCACAGAGGGAAATGTCACTGATTCATCTACTGACTCTCCCAAATGGGGCTGGCAATCCCCACAGCTTCTGAACAGGCAACTCGTGTTTCTAATTAACTCATCCAATATTTACTTAATGCCAGCTATCTGTCATGATAAGCACTGGATCCTTCAGACTTATGATTAGGATGCTGCTGCTGCTAAGTCACTTTAGTCGTGTCCGACTCTGTGCGACCCCATAGACGGCAGCCCACCAGGCTCCCCTGTCCTTGGGATTCTCCAGGCAAGAACACTGGAGCGTGTTGCCATTTCCTTCTCCAATGCATGAAAGTGAAAAGAGAAAGTGAAGTCGCTCAGTCATATCTGACTCTTAGCGATCCCATGGACTGCAGCCTACCAGGCTCCTCCATCCATGGGATTTTCCAGGCAAGAGTACTGGAGTGGGGTGCCAGTCCTAACAAAAACTTGAGTCCGATCCATCATCTTCCAGAATCAACATATTGCCCCGAGTCAAAGGATCAAGATACAGTAACTGTTCTGGCCTTTTATTTGGCTACTTATCTACACAAGCAAATGCTGAAGTAGGTCACTCATAAAGTGAGGCTACATTGCCCACCCCCCACAAAGTTGAAAGATGTCAAATCTCTATTATAAGAATTGGGAGAAAAAAATTTCTTCTTCAACAATGAGATTTCACGTAAGTATATCACTGTTTGTTTTACCTGCTATTTCCAAAAGTGAGTTTATGTGATCTCCTTCTGCCAGCTTCACAAATCCAACCTGATTTCCGAAAGTGTCAACCCCTTCAAAGGGCAAAGTCAAAGGTTTTCCTTGGAGGATTTCTTCTACAAATGGTTTTAATTCCAAAAGAGCATCAATACCACTGGCAAGAGACAATATATATTTTTAGTAATATAATAAATAGTAAAATATACAAAACCAAACGAGAAAAGTTTTAGATAAATTAATTTTTGTATTTGTACTAATTATTTTAATGCTCAGAATACCTTCAAAATCAAATCCATATGATCAAAATAAAACTAATATTAATTTTAAACAAAATTTATATAAGTGAATTAATCTTTACCTAATTGCAATTTATTTTATATTAAAGATACAAAAGAAGATGTTATAGTTTACCAAAAGGTTTTAAACCAAGGAAATACTGCATGCACAACTAAAGAAAAAAAATATTGACAATATATTGCAGAAAAACCTAATACCTACAAAAGTTTAAACCAGATTATGTGAAAGTTCAAGGTTCTTGTTAAAAGTACTAATATTTACATAGTATTTACTATTTGTAAAGCACTTTACTAAAACTTAAAATATATTATTTCTTTAAAATATAACAGTCTCCATAATAAGATAATTAATTAGACTTGACCAAAGTATAGGTTTACAACTACAGTGACATAAATTTGCTGTATACGTTTAGTCCATCTGATTAAAGGGCTATTCTGTGTTTCAAATGCACTGTTTTTTCTTTATAAAAATAAAAGTTTACTATATTAGTGAATTAGACATTATCAGGTTTGGAATATTTTGAAAATTAAGATCAATTATTTCCATACTAAGAGGATTTTAGTACAGGGACTTTACAATGAGAAAAAAACTAAAATCTCACTAGAGGGCAGCAATCACTCAAGAAAGAAAGAAAGAAAGAAAGGCATTTTACATTATGGAGAGGGGTTTAAAATACCCTTCTGGTGAACCACCTTAATTTAAATTATCTTGATCAGCAACTTGTTCATCAATAGTAATAAGATGTCAAACGTGTGAAAAGAAACAGACATTTTTCTAGATGTTTCATATTTCTACATTAGCTTTAAGTTTTTAACTGAGTTTCATCCACAGTTTCCATACTGGGTCTTACTTCTTTGTCAAATAATATATAATACTTCAAAGCAGCTTTAGAAATGTCAACATTTCTCACTGGACCTCCAAATTCACATCCGAAATCCAATCTCTCCTGACTGTATTTAAGTTCATCCAAAAAGACACTCTGCTACTGCAGTACTATCTTCACCATGGGCTGAATTCAAGCATGTGAAACAAAACAGCTACTCTGGCTCATCTTCCATAAATCAGGGGATGAATATCAGGATACTCACTTTAAATATAACTCTATAGCAAAGCAGGCCATCCTAAAGCTCATGAGTTTTCAGAAACAGTGAATTCTACATTCCATTTTTCTTTAAAGAAATATAAATGATCCGAATTCAGTCCAGTTTTTCCACTCTGTAGTAATATAAACCAATAAATTTATCCTAATGAGACGTCACTGGTCACAGAGTGAAAATGAGTCACAGTGCCTCTTGGTAAATATCACTGACTTTAAAATTCTTTTAAATAGAGTATCTTTTCAAGAACTGTTTATGGAAAGATTTCTTTGTAGTAAACTAAACAGAATACAGGTATGTAGGAAACAGAATTCTGAAACTAGAATTCAGACCCAAAGGTTGTACTCAAAACAAAGACAGGACAGCCATCTTTTCAAATCAGTATCTGGATTAATATATTTCTATTTCTTTCTTCTGCACTGTGAAGACACAAAGCGTGCCATCTACCTGAAGAAATTCATTACATTAAAAAAAAATGTTTCTATACACTCCTTATCTGACCCATTGATCAGTACTTTATATTAAATACCTAAAATATGATACTAGACTTTGAAAAGTAAGGATATAGAACAAGAAACTGACAATACGGATGTCTAGCATATTATACTGTATGGGATGAAAGATAAAATTAAAACATTAGGGACTCAGAAAACCCTTCACATAATCAATGTCTTGCAGAAAACCCAATCAGTTTCACTCACTATGGAAAGTGAAAGTGAAGTCACTCAGTCGTGTCCGACTTTGCGACCCCATGGACTGTAGCCTACCAGGCTCCTCCATCCATGGGATGTTCCAGGCAAGAATACTGGAATGGGTGGCCATTTCCTTCTCCAGGAGATCTTCCAGACCCAGGGATTGAACCCAGGTCTCCTGCATTGTAGGCAATCGCTTCACTCACTATACAGCTACCCAAAATGAAGCCACACCTTGAATCTCATCATCTTAAGTGTCATCTTAAAAGTTGACACTTCAGTCACAAACACTTACTTCCCTGGTTCCCCAAACTAGAAGCAAATCTTCTCGCCTTTGAAATTCCATTAATATTTTATACTTTATGAAACACACCACTTTTATCACATTTTTCTATTACAGTTTTTTGGATCCATATGACCCAGTCAACTATAATGTATAATACATGAGCACAAGATCCATTCATGATTCATCTTTATTTCCTCCAAAGCACTTAGTTCAGTATCTTATATGTGGTTGATAAACAATGTTGGTTGAACTGCAAAATACTATCTTGTTTGTGTAGTAAACTTCAAATATTTCTTAATTTTTCATTGCAACTTAGTCAAAAATAATTAATTGCTAAGTTGCAAGTATCTGGTCATCATTTTCTAGCAGAGCTACAACTCCCAGTACTATAAAGTAGCACAAGGATGTGACTTCAATTCCTCAAATACCAAGCAGACTTGCTAACTATTTAATTTTTAACAGAAAATTGAAATTTGCAAACACATATTGTAAACACAGGGCTAAATGACTCAGAGTGTCACTATGCTCTGGACAGTAACTCTTCAACAAACGATACCACGATTTAGGGCAAGACAGTGCTTCCTAGTTCAGGACTGTTCCATGTACTGACTGCAGGTGGTTTAGTACCACTGACCCCTGCGCATAAAATGCCCATGGCACTCCTTAGTAACTGTGACAACCAAAATCAACCCCCCTCCCAAATAATTCTAAAAGTCTCCTAGAGAAGGAATGTAGACATTATAATATATTGAGAACATACACCCTCACCCCAACCCAACTGCATAGCACTTAACAGTATTTCTAGCTAATTATGTGTTCATCAGTAGAGGCCACTGAGTTACATGCTGCTGCTGCTCAAGTCGCTTCAGTCATGTCCAACTCTGTGCCACCCCATAGACAGCAGCCCACCAGGCTCCTCTGTCCCTAGGATTCTCCAGGCAAGAATACTGGAGTGGGTTGCCATTTCCTTCTCCAATGCATGCTAAGTCACTTCAGTCATGACCAACTCTGTGCAATCCCATAGACGGCAGCCCACCAGGCTCCACTGTCCACAGAATTCTCTAGGCAAGAACACTGGAGTGGGTTGCCATTTCCTTCTCCAACTGAGTTACATACAGGAGGCCATTCATACTTGCAGCAGACTCATCTCTTCCACCTCTTTCATGAACTTGTGCTCATCTTCTCCCTCCTATCTCCATCCCACCCCCTCCCTCAATCACACTCCATGGAACAATAATAAAGAAAACCAACTAGTTCTGGTTTCTCAGCTGACCAGCATTCATTTAATTCCTAGAACTCTCAGCTGCTTCATATGCATAAGAAAGATGACCTTTCTGTGTGGCCAGACTCACAACACTTGTTAAGGAAATAAAATAATACTTGTTTGGGAAATAGAAGCTGACGAGCAGAGACTAAAATATATATACATGCCATGGCCAAGACCCATTTTTGATAATAGAGCTAAAACTTAAACTTATCAATCAATGGTAACTCAGTCTTCTTTGGTTTAAAAAGGCCTCTTTGGGGTACAATTATTCTTTAACTCAAACTTCCTTTCAGGATTGCTTTTCCCTTTCCTCTCCCCTCCTCCTTCCCAGGGAACCCAGCATACTTTTGTATAAAGATTGAAGAAGGTCTTTGGTTTGCTTGCTGTTTGGGTTCTCGGAAATGCCAGATTCAGGGGACTGGTCTGGTCATATCCCCAGGTACCCTTCACTGGTGTCCACGAAAAATCACGTGTCCCTCCAGGGCACTGCATTAGCAGGCCCTGCTGAAGTATGAGACCTCTGTAGGGGCCTCTGATCAGGAAACATGGATACCTGGCATTGCCACTGTCCCTCATCCCACCCCTACTGATCCACCGATTCTCTGTGAACTTCCAAGTCTACCTACCAGGAAACAAGGAAATTTCTGGATTCATCTATTAATATATACCCTGATAGGCAAAGGGGAATTGAAGGAACTACCTGAGGTCTCTGTGTTAGAAATCTCCCTCAACGCTAACCTCCTGGCTGTGTGGAAGCACATTCTTCCTTGAGGTCCCCCAGGGAAGAAGGAATTCTTCCTCCAGACTGCCTTCGGACTTGAGACTCTACTAAACCAATTCTCACCCAGGTCTCCAGTCTGGCAGACTGCCTTGTAGATTTGAAATTTGCCAGGCCCCACAATCACCTGAGCTAATTCCTTAAAATAAAGCTCTACATATAGCTACAGTGTACATACAGATACATCAATATATCTATATATACAAATGAAGACCCATCCTACTGGGTCTGTTTGCCTGCAGAACCCTGACTCGTCCACCATTCTAACATACAGAGTGCCACCCATTTTCTCCTGGGCTTGCATCTTCTTGTGTTGCATTTTCTCTGACTTCTTTTAAGAGCATCAGAGTATTTCTTTTTTTTTCTTCTGATTGGCAAAACGAACAGTGAACGTGAGTTAAGTAAAATCTTCCGGTCCTCTCTGTCATTGTATCTGCTTTTGGGTGGAGCACATTGGGACAGATGAGAAGACTGATCCCTAAAAATATGCAGTTCTACTATTTAAAAGATATCACCACTAGAATCATAATTTGACTGTATATTTTGAGTTACTACTTTATTCTTTTCTCCCTTATATTTCCCCTTTCCTTCGCGCCCTCCCCCTCCAAGTCTTATTATTCATTCCCTCAGGAGACTATATGTCAGGGTAGAAAACAGAAGCTGTAACCTGTAATTCTGACTTTGGCTATCCAAAGAGCTTAAGCTTGAGCTTAATCCAGAGAGCTACACAGAACAAGGCGCACTCATTCCAACAGTGTCCCAGAGAAGTGGAGGATGAGCAAGGTTTCTCCACTGTGGGCTGGAAAACAGCAAAGACTCATACTCAACTTGTGTGGCACAATTCTGAGTTTGGCGGTGCAGAGTATACAGTATTCTAGTAATGGGGTGGGGGTGAGACTGAAACTGTCCACTGATCTAGTAAATGACAGCTCTAATAGCTAATAATATTAAGTGCCTACTATGTGCCAGGCCCTATACTAAGTGTTTACATGTGTCAGTACTATTATTTTCTCCATTTACTTAAAAAATGATTTGCCCAAAATTGAACAGCTTATTAAGACATGGTTCCAGAATCTTTACCTGGAATCCTAACCTAAATGGTCAGACGCCATAGTGCTTATATAATTAACATGGACAAAATAACTGCATAACAAATGCATCTGATAACAATAACACAGTTCAAAAGTATAGATTAGGGGCAATTCCCTGGTGGTCCAGTGGTTAGGGCTCTGCACTTCCACTCCAGGGTACAAAGGTTCAATCCCTGGTAGGGGAACTAGGATCCCGCAAGCCATGTGTCACAGCAGAAAAAAAAAAAAAATACAGATTAGGAAGAATATTGTACAGCTAATTCTGTACCTTGGCTTGTTGATTGCAACAAATTATAACAAAGAATGTTTCTTTAGAATTTCAATGCCTCTTTGGGTTCTGTTATGTTTACTCATATTCAAGTAATAACTTGGAAAACAATATTCCAGAAAGATGTAGTACTCACACGTTTACGTCATCTTCATTCAATAACTGCATCACTAGTAGGGTAATATGAAAGGAGCCATCACTGCTCATTGCTCTGGCCAGTTGCTCATCTTGTCGTATTATTGCATTTTGCAGGATCTTAATTCCTTTTGTAATCTAATCACACACAGACAAAACAGAGATTAGGTAAGCAACATTTCCTTACAGCAACATTTAAATTGAGAAGAAAATAAGTAACGATTAAAATGAGAACACTGTCAGGATTTTCAATCAAATCATGCTTGTCTACCTATTCTTAAATATCCTGGAGGGATAACTCGGAAAGTTTAACGGGATGTATAAATGTTTTAAAAATTACACAATGCTTGTCCATCTTAAGAGCATAGCCCAACATCCTTCTTTTACAGACTGGGTCCCTGACTGAGTGGAAAAACTCAATGGCTATGTATCTTTCCAGAAACTTATCCTTGGAATATACAGTATGACTCACTATCATTATGATCTTTCCTAAAAATAAGAGCTTTATTCTTGCCACAGAAAGGTCAAATCAGCAGACAACATTCCATTTCTGCTGGCAGTAATATTTATTTGTCTCCAAATGAATGTGTCTGAGAACCCATTCTTCATGGCCTTTAAGATCTTTCAGGACAGCAATAATTCAACAGGAATAACTACTGTCATTTCCCCAGACATGTGAGGCGGGGCATAACCATGGTGAGAGCTGCACAGAAGGCTAAACGCGTATGTTTACAAAACTGTATCCAAGCAAAATTCCTGTACAAAAACTGTATCTTTATCCAAGCAAAATCCTTGGTCCCTCATCAGCTCACCCCTCTCAACCTACTGAGAACAAAGAAGAATGATGACTTTTCCCTCCTCTATTTCAAGCTAGAGACAATGCTGTGTGTGCTAAGTCACTTCAGTCATGTCCAATTCTTTGCAGCAGTAGGGACTACAGCCTGCCAGGCTCCTCTGTCCATGGGATTCTCCAAGTAAGAATATTGGAGAGGGCTGCCATTCCGTTCTCCAGGGAATCTTCCTGCCCGAGGGATCAAACCTGTGTCTCTTACGTCTCCTGCACTGGCAGATAGGTTCTTTACCACTAGCACCACCGGGGAAGCCCAGAGACAACATTAGCCAACTTCTAAATGGAAAATAGCTTGAACATAAACTAGCAAACCAAGCGATCCCCAGAGGAAAGAGTGCACATAGAAGCCTGGAGGCAGCAGGATTAGAGAGAAAACGACAAGAGAGGAGACTGGCAAAAGCAGCAGAACCCCCAAAAGACAGCAGAGATAAGAAAGAGCTGAATCACGAGCGTTCCCATACAGACAAGCTGTTTCATACTGAACAATCTTTCCATTATCTGCAGACTGTGACTGGACAAATCATGAGGTGTTGGCCTGGGATCTGACTTCCCACAGATCTTTACAATAAATCCTCTTCACCCAAATAACCTCAGCATTTCTCTATTCCTTGCAACCTGGAGAACAGTAACACGAGAAACAGTGTTTTCCTGGTGGGACGATATGCAATAACACCTAAGATTTCCCAAGGTACGATGTCACTTTCCAGACACCCAACAAAAGAATATTGATAGCCTGGTAGTTAAAATGCTCCTAATAATAATACACAAAGGTCTTACAGTCAGAGTTTCCTCTACCTCTACATTGATCAAATTAATGATGTCCCCAAGGACACATTTCTTCCTCTCCATGTCTCACCACAGTTCTTGGTAATACAAATAAACACAACGTTGAAACAATAGTCCCCTTCTTGTGTGGTCACTAGGTTTCAGGCACTAGAGTAAGCATTTTACATCTATTCGTTCACTAAGCCTCCCACCAATCCTGTGAAGTAGGTATTGGTATTGTCTCCATTAAAATAAATTGAAACACAGAAGATTTAAAAAAAAAACTTTTCAACATCTTAATACTACCCACTCTTGGGCTTCGCTGGTGGCTCAGCTGGTAAAGAATAAGCCTGCAATGTGGGAGATCTGGGTTTGATCCCTGGGTTGGGAAGATCCCCCAGAGAAGGGAACAGCTACCCACTCCAGTATTCTGGCCTGGAGAATTCTACGCACTGTATAGTCCATGGGATCGCAAAGAGTCAGACATGACTGAGTGACTTTCACTTTCAACAGCCACTTTCAAAACCCAAAATAGCAAAGGAACTTGAGAAAAAGATAAATTACAACAGATGAGAAAAGATGAAGGAAATATCTGGAGGAAAAGATCCAGGAGTGAGAAGGAGGAGGAGGAAAACCGGCCAGAGAATTGTAGAAGAAAAGGTACGAGGAATGTGTTTTTGAGAGGAGACAAGGACAGGGGCAACATGAGGGTATTGACTCAAGTCATGAAACATCAAGGGAAAAAAGACATTTAAAGGAGATTTTGAGGAAGTCTTACTGGATCCTGTGTAACAGAACACATGTGTGTGTGTTAGTCACTTAGTCGTGTCCTACTCTTTACATCCCCATAGACTACAGCCCACGAAGCTCCTCTGTCCATGGATTCTCAAGGCAAGAATACTGGAGTGAGTTGCCATTTCCTTCTCCAGGGGATCTTCCTGACCCAGGGATCGAACCTGGGTCTCCTGGATTGAAGGCAGATTCTTTACCATCTGAGCTATAGGGAAATCCCAGTAGAATACATGGGCTCAAAAAAGCCTTTGGTGTAAGCCCACACTACTCTTCGAGGATTTTACAGGTGAACTTTTGAGAGATTTTTCCAGGTGCAGTGAAGTCCTAGACTGGTTTACAGGAATACTAAAGCAGCTGAAGAAGATCCATGTTCATGTGGAAAGAACCTAGCCCAGTGCTGAGTAAAAATCGTGCATGCTCTAGAATGTCAGACTCAGAACAGTATAACTGCATCTTCAAATATTAGCTGGCACAAAATGGTAATTCTGGCTTAAATAATCATGAAAAAGTGGTTTAGGATGAGAACTTTTTAATACAAAGTGAAGCAAATTAAGGGTGCTAGACTTGTATCAGAAATCCTGGATTTTAATAACAGGTCAGCCACAGGTGTAACCCCACAGATATCACCTAGTCTCACTGAGTCTTGGTTTCTTTTCAATTGTAAAGCACTGCCAAAGTTACAATGGCAACCCACTCCAGTACTCTTGCCTGGAAAATCCCATGGATGGAGGAGCCTGGTGGGCTGAAGTCCATGGGGTCGCTAGGAGTTGGACACGACTGAGCGACTTCACTTTCACTTTTCACTTTCATGCATTGGAGAAGGAAATGGCAACCCACTCCAGTGTTCTTGCCTGGAGAATCCCAGGGACGGGGGAGCCTGGTGGGCTGCTGTCTATGGGGTCACACAGAGTCGGACACGACTGAAGTGACTTAGTAGCAGCAGCCAAAGTTACAGGGATGTGTTAAAGGTCAACACACAAGCTACAGGAAGGCAGACAAGCTTAAGGAAAGCACTTCACCACATCTGCCTAATATAAGGTCTGCAACACTGCCAGTATTATGAAAATCAGGGGTTCTCTACCCCAAGGGACATCTGTCAATGCCTAGAGACATTTTCATTGTCACACCTGGGGTCTGCCATTGCACTTAGTGGGTAGAGTATCTGCATTTTCATAAAAATTTAGTCTTTATTCTAAGCTCAAATACTAATTATATATAAATTCAGGACAATGCTCAAAAATTTGTATATTCAGCATTTTAGTGCAATGTCCTATTATTTAGTGCAAAAGAGTTATAGACCATTCACATCTTTGAATTATCCAGTAGCTTATAAAACTGCAAATTAAAATTCATAAAACTTTTGAAGACTATCTCTCTGAAGTCACACAGTACTTAAAATGCAAAATTAACCTCGACCTATGAAAATTCTAAAAGACAACCTAATCAAGTAATGTATATCTAACTATGCTTTGATGCCTCAAATTAATTTATATATTCCTTGATATCATCTTTAAAAAAATTTAATGCTTTTTATTCTTAATTGCATTCTTAAAAGATAAAAAGAAAAAAGGAAACTACTTCAGAGTCTTCTCTGTATGCCATTTTTAAAATTACCAATGTCATTAAAGGCCAAAGGAAACTAATTTTTATAGCCACTGTTTAAAATTTTACAAAGCCATTGAAGCTTATCTGTTATCATAATCCCCAGCCACTGGCAGTATTGAACAATGCACATTTTTTAAGCCTAACATTACAGAGCCATATTTAAATAGGATACTGAAAGAAACTTAAAAAAATAAAAGCTTATTAAAATCTTAAATATTTCATCCACTGAGTAATTTTCTTTGTATTTAAAGAATAAAAACAGACATGCAACTGCTAAACCTCACCATGAAGCCATATTCCACATGCCTAAAAATAAAAGCAATAAGAAATTTCATTTTTGTATGTTAAGCTTTCTAGTTGATTCAAAGCATACATGAGCCCACAGAAAATGCCTTCAAGTCAGTATGTGAGGGAGAGCGGTTACAGTCTAGCACACAGAAGGACAGTGTCCTTTACCTCATCTTTTGACATTATTTTTGGATTTTTTCCTAAGCTGTTAACATACATCATTCCTAAATTTTCTGCCTCATTAAGGTTTAACAGAATTATCACATCAGTTTGCTACCTAATATCTCTTCAAAGACAAATATAGTCATTTTTCTTGCTTGTCTACAGGATGAAAAAAACTTGAAAATTTGATGATAAAGTGGTAAGTAGAGTAAAAGTAAAAAATCATCTGAAGGTAGGAGAATTTTCTACATCTACCAAGTGTTTAACATGCATGATGACATCATGTACTTTCACAATTGCATTTCCCAGAAAGGAACAGAATGCATAAATCATATTTCATCTTTTCATAAGACCAGTAATTTTCACATTACAAAATGAAATACAAAATTAAATGTAACAAATGCCTTTTAAAACTCCTAAAGAGTATCATATTTTTCCATTGGTATAGAACTGTCATCTTACAAAAAAATTAATGCATTCTTAATTTCAATTAGCTTCCTTTGCATTTTTCAATATTGACTTATATTATTACCTCTTATAAGAAAGTATATAAAACCAATACATGGGCAAATCCACCTAGAAATAATAATTGAGCAATTCTAGTCAGTTAAGAAATATTTAGGATTCACTAAAATACCATTCAATTTCTCCTCTTTTAGTTTTAAATTAATGTATAATTGTAGGTAATGGAGAAACACATTCTCATATACATGCAATTACAATATGTTTATGCATTCTAATTCATTTTCCAAATCTACTTCTTAAAAATACAAAAATCATGACCTTCCAAAACTAAAGCATTCCAAATGTCTACTAATGTGTTTAAAAATCAAAGACCCATGTAAGTCTGAATCCTTTTTCCTTTAAAACTAGATGCCAACAAGTAGAGGCAAAAGTAGAGCGGCTCATTGTCAATGTGCTAGCTTCCAAAAGCTTGTTTGCAGGTCACTTAATTGGAACTTGGAATACAGTCTCCCATTGAAACAATGTTATAAATGCTGCTCCTTTTCCCAGGACTCCCCACAAAAGCCCATAAGCAGTTTCAAAAGAAAATTAACATTAGATACTTTCAAACAAACAAACAAAAAAGGTGCTCATACAGAAGATATAAAAAGGATCTACCTCATCTTGTCCTAGTCCCTAATCCTCCTCCCTATATAGGCATTAAGCTTTGTTACCCACAAGTCAGTCTCTTGAGAGAGAAACATTAAATTCTTTGGTTTCCAGGTTATTTGAAACTTGTGTGCCCACTATTACAAGTCATGGACCTCCTGGAAAACAAACTATCACTGAACCTATATTACAGAAAACCAGCATGTGTCACACCGTATCTATTATTTGTAAATTTGTTCTGATTGGAATTTGGTATGCCGGAAACATCTTCTGCCCTGAAATGACAGTATTTTGTGTGTGTGTACCTCTATTCCTGCCAAACTCTGTTCTAGGTACTGGGAAGGAGCTGTAAAACTGTGAGGAGGACTAACAAGTGTCAGATTTCAAGGATGACAATGGTGGGGATGGGGGGGAGGTGACCTAGTCAGGGTGCTCATGGGTGGGAGAAGTTTGAGCTGAGATTTTGGCATTAACAAAACCAAAAGGAAAGGAAAGAAAACTAGCCAGAGAAAGCCTTCCCACAGGCAGGCGGAACTGGCAAGTTCAAACAAGGTCAGAGGGGCTGAGATGGAGGTCAAACCATATAGAACCTTCTAGAATATGGTAAAGCCTTTGTCTTTATCCAAATATCAATGGGAAGATACTGAAGTGCATAGGATGAAGGTGATGTGTCCAAATTTGGGTTTAGAAAATAATCATTATCACCTTCACTTTACACCTCAAGACACTGAAACTACAAAAATTAGGTAATGTGACCAACATCCACAGTGGCATTTGTGATCCAGCTGGTATCTGAGCAAGGTTGGTCAGGCTCCAAAGCCTGTACTATACCCACTTTCTACAGAACCTGCCAGCAGCAAAGAGGCAGAAACAAAGGCTACACTGACTTACAGGGTAAAAACAAAGGGTTGCGATGGTTTTCTTTCATCTCCTCCTCCCATCTTTGTGACTAATCTAAGTGTCAGAAGAAAAGAACCTCTCCACCCTCTTTCCCCTCAGCACCCTTCCCCACCGGCCTTATTCTAGCACATCACCCCACCAGTCTTCACTGGAGGAGGTGGGAAGCGGGCCCAGCGCTGGCGGGGGCTGGGGCAGGCTGGAGGGAATGCAGAGCTGCTGCTCCAACCAGGGGAACCAAGAATAGCTATTTAGAGAAGAGCTCACCCAACTTCTACACACACAGACTCTGGAGTGGAACAATGTCTAAGCAAGAAACCAAAATAAGGAAACTGGCATCTCTTTCAATCACAAAAAGTGTGGGGATGTCACTAGGCCTGTTTCACGTGCAGTTTCCTCAGGACCTAACCTGCTCTCCTATAATGCCTGTAGGTACACATGATCCTAAATCTCATAGAAAACCTGTCTGAATAACTTACAAGTATTTTAATATTTGTCAAAAACATTAAACTTGCCATTGGCTAAACACTTAAGGGCTATTTTACAGTTAACCTACCACTACATACCAGTAAAATCAAACTTTGATTCTTTACTGTATCAAACTCTAAAATTCTGTATTGCTAGGTAATTCCACTTATCTATGTATCTTTTCTTCCCAAGTGAACTATACCTCACAAACTAGAAGTTTCCTGGAATGCCCCAACAGAATTTGTTTACTTTTATATTTATTTCTTTGATTTCAATTTTGTTTGCTTTGATTTTTAAAAATTCATCAGCATTCTGTAGAAACATTCTAGTTAAATAAAGGGAGAAACAACCTGAAAATATGCCCAGTTAAGAGATCAGAGTCCACAATCAAACAGGAATTCAGATCTAGCTCTGAAGATACAAAATGGCCAAGTATAGAAATAGTCAGACTTCCAAATGAGACGTTCTTTCCTAAGGCGTTACAATTCCTATCTCACTGCTCTAAAAGGCTTAGCTACTACAGTTTTCTGTCTCAGTCATGTGAGGGTACCTTACTGTGGGACAATTGGCTGGTTTCATTTCCTATTACTGATGGCACCTTAAATTTTCAGACTTTTAATAGATTTCTACCAAGTTTATTATACACCATTAAGTTGGTACAACAATGACTAATTTTTGAAAAAACTATATTGCAATAATCATTACTATAAACTGGACTGCTGCTGCTAAGACGCTTCAGTCGTGTCCAACTCTGTGCGACCCCAGAGATGGCAGCCCACCAGGCTCCCCGTCCCTGGGATTCTCCAGGCAAGAACACTGGAGTGGGTTGACATTTCCTTCTCCAATGCATGAAAGTGAAAAGTGAAAGGGAAGTCGCTCAGTCGTGTCCGACTCTTAGCGACCCCATGGACTGCAGCCTACCAGGCTCCTCCATCCATGGGATTTTCCAGGCAAGAGTACTGGAGTGGGATGCCATTGCCTTCTCCAATAAACTGGACTAAGCAGCAACAAATTCCAGTTTACTTTCCCCACAGAGATTTCAGAATCTTTTTTTTTTTTTTTAACCAGCTCTCTGCTTCTGAAACATTCTTCCATTATGATGAACAAAACTTTAGAAAGAACCTTGACATGCTATCTGGCAACATTTTTTGAAGTGGCTTTTGTAAAATTGTCATTTAACTGTGATTGCTTAAATAATATTTTCCAAAATTATTGTTTAAATATATTCTATAGTCCCTGTATTTTATATTCCCTATGTGTGTGTGTATACTCCATATTTTCTGCCCAGCTAAAATGCCACTGAAGACTCTTAAAGGCTGAAAGTAACAGGGCTTACAAGCATTTAGTGCACCTTAAATATAATTTAGAATAAAATATAGTAAAAATACTTAAAAAAAAAAACAGTACCTCTTTGTTGGTGATTGGAATGGATAGGAAATAGTTGGGTTGATAATCTTTTCGCTTTTTTTTCCTCTTCTTTATTTGCTCTTTATTGTTGCATTCATTTTCTTTACTTCTCTCCAAATTTACTTTAGGAACATCAGTGACTAGAGAAAAAAATTCAAACAATAATATGTCTAATGCAGTTAAACAAAGATAATATAATCAGTAAAAAAAAAAAAAAGCACTATACAACTAGCAATCATTCATAATTGTCATTTTCAAATCTAAAATAGGAATTGACAAATTCTTCTGTAAAAGACTTCATAATAAATACTTTAGGCCTCGCAGATCATACAGTCTTAACTACCCAAGTCAGCTGTAGACAAAACACAGCTGAATGGGTACAAATGTTTTCCAATAAAACTTTATTTACAAAGCAGATAGTTAGATCTGGCCCATGTGCCATGGTGCACTAACCCCTCATCTGAAGTATAACTAACAACCATTCTCTTCCCCTTGCCACAATTTTCATGATGCTAGGAAAAATCATTGTTTCTCCATCCTGTAATATGTATATTCCTAACTTTTACAACAAAATCACTTGCAGCAGTGCCACTGAAAGTTCAATTTCTGGCTAATGTCACACTATAAACAATTAGCAAAAACTGAGAGGATGCTTTATAAACTTTCAGAGCAAGTAGGCAAAGTAATTTTGTTTGTTAAATTCTGGCTTCTGTTTTGCAGATCTTTTTCTTTAATGTTTTTTTCTAATAATTAATGTTTTATTATATATTTCACAAAAGTATCAGCCAGCAACAAATAAACAACTAAAGAAAAAAAAAATAGTCCTTAACCACACCCAACTTGAGAAACACTTACCACGCTTTTTTAAAGTCATCTTCAAAAGACATTTCTAACAACCAACAATTCTTATTATGAAACTATACTCCTAGAAATAATTTTCAAATCAATGTGAAATGCTTTTTTTTTCTTTAACAGATTCTATCAGGGGCTTCCACATGCATGGAAAACTACCCTTAGTTTATATTTCAGGTTGTGTCTTCTTGAACAGTAGAGTACCTCATAGGGACTTTGTAAACTGCAAATATATATCTTCTGAGGTATAATTTTGCAGAGGAGGAGGAAGTACTTTGCCTTAGATTCAGTCTTATGAAGTTGGTCTCACCTTTGAGATCAGCTCTAACAAACCATGGTGACCAAGAGCACAAGATCTGTGCATATCTAACTAAACTCCTTATTTTACATACAAAGAACAGAAGAGAAAAAAAAGTTTTAAAAACAGCTCAGTGTCACAGAGTCAAACCTGGTATCCAGACCTTTCAAAGCTCTCCTTCTAGCGTAATTTCCACTGGAACAAATTGCTTCCCTCTTGTGGTTCTAGATAAGTAGTTACTACTATGAACAAAATCAAAGAGCAGAAGAAACTGTCCTTATTCTGTTTTTCTTTGAAATATTAATAGTAAATAATTTTAAATGAATGTTGCAAATAATATTTTAATGAGAACTTCTAAGAAAAATAGTAGAAAATGTTTAAAATTTTAAAATTAAGCATTTGTGGGAACAGACATGCTTTCTTTCTAGGATCAACATATGTGTGAACCCTAGAAGGAGACGTAGAAGACAGGTCAATTAAGAACTAGGTGATCTGGGTAATAAGTCTGACTCTATTGTTACAGGTTAAGACAGAATTAACTGGTCTGTTTGTGCAACCGTTTCTCTATTACACTTCTCAACAACATGCATAATGATTAATATAGTTAAAATGACGTACCTTCACAGAGAATACAAATTTGAAATATAAATTAGCTTCTTTTATACATGTGAGCTTGTCAGAACTTTTATAAGTTCACAGCACTCTCATCCACATTGTCTTGTGTGTGTATGCTCAGTCACGTCCAACTCTTTGCAGCCTCATGGACCGAAGCCTCCCAGGCTCCTCTGTCCATGAGATTTTCCAAGCAAGAATACTGGAGTGGGTTGCCATTTCCTCCTCTGGGGGATCTTCCCAACCCAGGAATCAAACCTGTGTCCTGTGTCTCCTGCATTGGCAGGCAGATTCTTTACCACTAGCACCACCTGTCAAGTATGAGCAGTATATGAATTGCCTCATGGGATGCCCCTGGGTTTTATTTCCATGCAGCTTTTTTCATTTGGAAAATCAAATATGTTGAGCTGCTTGTAAGTTCAGATACATATAAGAAACAGTCCTTACTTTGTAGTAACATGAACTAAACAAACTAACTTTAAACAGAAGCCACAATATAATATGCTAATGAAGTACCACATATTTTAAATCTACTTCTAAATACATTCCAAGCCCACCTCCATATGTTGTTAGTAAACTGGTACTCAAGAAAAGCAAACCAATTTTAATATAATCTGTGATCTAGAATAACAGAGCCAACTGCTAATTACCTCTGTACTAATTAAGATATTTTATATTGAAACTGGGCTTCCGGGGTGACGCAATTTGGTAAAGAATCTGCCTACCAATGCAGGAGACACAAGAGATGCAGAAATTAAATAAAGAACGGTGGCCAAACTAATAATCCAGTTGATGTTATAACCTTTAGTTCATCTCAAAATTAATACAGTAGAAAGAGAATCCAGAACCTATAGTCTATCTTTTCTTTTTTCAAACTGCAAACCATTAGTGGGTTATGAAATCACCAGAGAAGATAATTTTTAAAAGTACTTTTCAATAACCAGAATGGACAGATTGGAATGGAAAGGAAAGCAAAACAAAATCACAGAATGGTAAACAGTACCCTGCTTCCGGTACACGTAAGTATTACTTTGTGAAATTTCAGTTTTTTACATATATATGTATACCGGGTGGCACTGCAAAATCTACTGCAAAATCTATTTCTTACTTTGAACATAAGACATAGTTTTGCTGTATTTTACTCAATATAAACAGTACTAAGCAGAGGAACAGACCACTGACGTCTTCAGTATTTTAAGTTGTTTTATAGCTTACCTGTTTAAAACTAAAGAGTCCTCCTGTCTGTAACTACTTATTTTTGCCATTTCAAATGTTCCATAAGTCCATTTTGCAGATATTCAGAGAAGGAAAATCATAATCTCTGAAGGTAATAGTTACAATTTATAATAGTTCTAACAATTCCGGTATCATGAGAATGATACACCTGAAAGCCCCCAGTTCAGAATTGGTAAAAATAAAGTACAGCATTTTTCTAAATTCCCTTAGCTTCCTTTTATCAATAACTACTAAGCTTTCCTTTGAACTGGATTATCTAAATTTTTTCTTTTGTTAGACATCACAGACAGAGTAAAGTTTAAAATAATCTGGTGTGAGCTGGACAAATAAAGGGGGGAAATAATCCTGTATTTATTGTTATAGTACAGTTTAATTTACAGTTGTAAGTAGTATGCTTGTGTTTTTCTATTTCAGTGAGTCCTGCTGATTTATGGTCAACTTGCTAGACACTTGTTTGCATATCTTCTATGCCTTTCATTAGCAGGTTTATTTGTATGGCCAGGGTATAAAATCCCTTTTTTCCTTACTGAACTTCATTTTATTTATAACTTTTAAATCATAATCTAAGTTCTAAAATACAATTTAATATTATCTTTTTATTTTCCTTAGGTCGGGAAGATCCCCTGGAACAGGGAATGATCACTCCGGTATTCTTGAGAACTCCATGGACAGAGAAACCTGGTGGGCTACAGTCCATGGGGTCACAAAGACTCAGACACAACTGAGTGACCAACACTTTTATTTAATTCATACGAAAAGACAATGAGCAAAGTATTCAAGTAACATCAAGTTTACAATTAAAACATTAAAGATCAATGACAATAGAAGCAAAATGTAGAAAGCTTTGGCCATGTGCCCTGAATCTTTCTCTGGATTATTTAGAGTAACTTTTACTGTTCAGCAGAAAAAAAAGTATTAGTTGTAGTAAAGCTTGTAAACCCATCCCATAAATTTAATTTATTATACTTGTTAATTTTCATAATGATTTCAGTAGCCATTTTAATGTGCTCTAATGAATCTGGTCTTGTTGACAAAGGCTGTAACTCATCCATGCATTGACTCTTTTTTACCTAAAGCACCACGTGTGTCATTTTAATGTAAATTATCTAATTTTCTTAAAGGTTTTTTAATTCTCTCAAAAAACTACAAGGAAATGAATTATGAGAGAAATTAATGTAATGTAGCCCATCTGTTATTGTTGGTTGACTGTTTTTATACTTGCTGTTAGCCAAAACAATGAGTGAATTCAATTTTGCTTTTATATTCTTTTTCTTGCTACGTAAGCCATCAAATCTCTGAAGTAACCATTCTTAAAATCTAAGTATACAACATAGACTATTACCTTCTATATTTCATAGAATTACTCTGAATAAGGACAAGGAAATGGCAACCCACTCCAGTACTCTTGCCTGGAAAATCCCATGGACAGAGGAGCCTGGCGGGCCATGGTCCATGGGGTCGCAGAGAGTCAGACACGACTGGAGTGACTAAGCACTCTGAATAATCTTTAGCAAATTACTAAAACTTTCTAATTTTCTGTGAGAATTAAGCAAAGAAATGTAAAGCATTTAGTGATGGGCTAGAAGCACTCAAAGGTATTATCATAAAATACTGCTTTCAAGGGACACATTCTTACTTATTTTGGCAAAATATTTTGGTAAGATTAAATTAATAAAAACTTATGGAGACAAGGTCTTTGCCATACACAATTGGGAGGACTTTACATTATTAATAAGTTAGTTGAATCCTGTCAACAATCTTATGAGATAGCTACCATTTTATACCAATTTTTGAGACAGTGAAAGTGAGCCCAGACACTGGCTCAAAGCACACAACAGGAAAGTGTAGGAGTAAATTCTGTCCCTTGACAGTCTGACTCCTCAGCCCTCACTTGTAACCACCTCAGTTTAACACTGTTAGTAAAATCTTGATGGATAACATCAAAAAAAAAAACATGAGTTTCTCTACCTCCCTGTTTACTGAATCGATGAAGCACACATCTTTAAAATCAAGTTTCTAACCACAATTCAAAATTTTAATCATATTTTTTCATGAAAAGAATCAAGAGTTCATAAAATTTGAAGATTAGAAAAAGGAATAAAGAAAAAAAATTGTTCAGAAACCTACTATTTTAACACAATCACTAGGAATTTTGGTGACAGATCACCTAAAGTATTTACACAATTGTAAACTAACATTACATATATTCCCCCCTGATTTTTTACTTTGCATTTTATATAGGAAATATTCCCTATGTTTTCAGAAATATTTTCATAATATGCAATTCTATGCTATGTGGGCTTCCCTGGTGGCCCCAGTGGTGAAGAGCCCACCTGCCAATGCAGCAGGCCATGGGTAAGAACCACAGGTTCTATCCCTGGGTCAGGAAGATCCCCTGGAGAAGGGCATGGGAACCCATTCCAGTATTCTTGTCTGGAGAATCCCATGGACAGTCAGCAACCTAGGGGGCTACAGTCCCTACGGTTGCAAAGAGTTGCACACAACTGAAGTGACTTGAAATGTTCCCCATTACATAGTTTCTAGAAATATTTGCATAACATATAATTCAATACTATGTAACCTAAAGGCACTGGTATAGCTGAATAAGCTATACCACAGTCTAATGGACATTTGGGTTTTCTGGCAATATTTTTACTACTTAAAAACACTGTGACGCACGTTTATAAATAAAACTTCTTCCCACAAGTAAGACTATGTCCTTACATTAGGAATTCCATGAGTGACTCCACTCCATGTATCAACATTGCTTCAGTTAAGTTCAGTTCAGTCGCTCAGTCGTGTCCGACTCTTTGCGACCCCATGAATCGCAGCACGCCAGGCCTCCCTGTCCATCACCAACTCCCAGAGTTCACCCAGACTCACATCCATCGAGTCAGTGATGCCATCCAGCCATCTCATCCTGTCGCCCCTTTCTTAAGATCCCAATAAACCCCATTCTAAAAGGACTACTACAACAATACTCTGTCAGAAGCCACAAAGAAATAACCTAAAATCACAGAGTATTATTTTCAAATGATAGTCCCAATCTGATAAGTTACAATCATATTTTAATGTGCATCCTTTGATACTTATTAAATTGAATAATTTTCCATACATTTATTTACTAACTGAGCTTTATCTTTTACATCCTTTGCCAGGCACCAATCATTTTTTCTTATTTGGGATAAATATTTGCCTCAAGTCCTTTAATAATACAATTTGGAATAAACATTACAGACTTCTCCAATAAATTACAGAGAAATACAAGACACAATTTACAGTTTTTTAAAAACTGACAATTTACACTTTTTTAAAAACCAACTCAAGACAATCACTTACTAGACCAAATATTAAGATTCAATCTTTATTTGACATACATTTTTCTGTTAAAATTTTTTTTCAAGTAAATGAGGTTTTAATCAATCCTTTAAAATACTTAAGATCTGAAGTATTTTTAACATACAACTTAACAGTATTAACTAATGAGTACATAATAACATGGTGATTTCCAGTATCTCTAAACTACAATAATTACAAAGCTGGACTTAGAATTCGGTGAGGTAAAATAAGGATTATGATCATTTCAGTGAGGAGAACCGAATGCCCCATTTAGGAAAGACCTATGACTGAAAGAAAGAAAACTCACTGAACGACTCTGTTTTGAACCTTGATTTAAGTTAAGGTTAACTTAACCTTATCATCTAACTTAACCTTAGTTCATAGTTAATGATTACGATCATCTTGAGAGTTGTTACTGTTGTTTAGTCACTAAATCGTGTCCGTCTCTTTGGCAACCCCAGACTGTAGCCCACCAGACTCCTCTGTCCATGGGATTTTCCAGGCAAGATTACTGAAGTGGGTTGCCATTTACTTCTCCAAGGGATCTTCCTGACCCAGGGATTGAATTCACATCTCCTGCATTGGCAGGCGGATTCTTTACTATGGAGCCAAACAATTATTAATTAACAACCCAAACTCAAAAACATAACAATACTAAGGTAAAATAATTTATTAAAAAAATATATATATATCACTAAATTTACTGTTCACTGCTTCTAAACACATATTTATTTAATAAAGTACTTACTTTCACTATCATCTTTAATATCTATGGTAGCAAATGGCAAATCCACCAGAAAATCCATGGTGTTGGCTTCAAATTCTTCTGACATTTCTTGTTTGCTTGATACACTTTCACATTCATTGGAATTCACCCCTATAACATAACAAAAAGAAAACTGTATTATTTTTATTTATTTTTTAATTCATATCCTAAGCTAAAGCACGGAGAAGGAAATGGCAACCCACTCCAGTGTTCTTGCCTGGAGAATCCCATGGACAGAGAAGCCTGGTAGGCTGCAGTCCGTGGGGTCACACAGAGCTGGACACGACTGAAGCGACTTGGCGGCAGCGGCGGCAAGCTAAAGCAACTCAACTAACTGAACTCAATATAAATTAACATCTGTTAAGAAATGGTAAAATTAGTATTCAAACATACTGTAAACTACTTATTTAGTTATACCATATGCTAAATTTCTATAAACCCATTTTTATGTTAAACAACTTTAATAATTTCCTGAAGCACAGTACTTAACTCAGGATTAAAGTTGAGTTAATCAACAAACCTCAAGATCCTTTATAAGACACATTTTCTTAACTTCAAAACTACATTTTTCACATAACTTCTGAACACAAGCCAACAAGATTTTGGCAATCTCTACCATGTTTATTTGTTAACAACATCAATTATGTGTTCTCATCTGTACAAGCTCTGACTTTTATTTTTCCTTATGAAAAGATTGAAATTTTTTTTCATTCCGTATTAACATGGGAAATTCAAACATTAAAATTCACACATTAAAAATACATAGCTCTAAATATGCTTTTCTAGAAATTCAGAAAAGCAAAAAGATCTTATAGTTTCCCTGATAGCTCTTCCAAAGACATGTACTAATACTAGAGTGACATTTCACACCTGGTCCTTGTTTTTTTGTTTTCTTTTTTGTTTTGTTTTCTTATTATGAGTAGCACAATTATATGCCCCAGGAGGAGGTTAGGGGAAAAGGGTGTCTGTTTAAACTGATAAAGTCAATTGCTAAGCTCATCAGCTGCTGGTCTCCCCACACCATTACCCTCCATGCTTGTAGACACAAACGTTGTTCGAACCAGAATTGAACAAAATCCTGGGATACTTACATAATTTTTATTCTATATATTGACTAACAATTAATTTACCATTGAAGATATTAAAGAAGTCATTTATTTCATTCTGTTATAATCCTCTATTTTCATATATCAGACCTTTAAAAACACACTCCATTAAGAATGTGGCTTACAATACACAAGATAATAAATATTCATCATAAGTTATAGTTAACATAAGCCAAAAAAACTAAATTTTTATTGTAATTTCAGTAATCTTTAATATTATTTACAGACACACACCCTACACACAGGCACACACACGTACCTATTTTGTAGATAAAAGCAAAAAACAACAGCTAAAACCTTTTTATTGCTGATTTTTTTGTATCAACTAGTCATGTTCAACACCAAAATCAAAAAAGTTAATAGTACACTCTTAATAATGCTATTTATTTATATTACAGTTCAAATCTTATTAAGCTTGAGTGCCTGGCATGCAGGTGTTCAACAAGTGTTAGTTTACCATGAATCTATTCACAGCTATTGAAATATGTGAGAACAAGTAAATGTTTCCTTTCTATTTTTACACTTGTGTTGAAAAATACACAGCTTATATTTAAACAAAAGTTTTAATAAATCAATACATACCTATATTTGGGGCAAATGCACCTACACTGAAAAGATCATCACTAATCACTTAGCTTACACAACACTATAAATAAAATGTTTAAAGGTTTTTACATTTTTTAAAAAATAAATAAAATTCTTGAATGCAATGGTATGTCAAAATCAACAAGAGTCTAGAACTTGAAACACAAAATTTTTTCTATTAAATTACCTAATAGCTGAAAACCTTTTTGTAGATATTAATTATTAACAGGCTTTCCTGGTGGCTCAGACTTGGTAAAGAATCTGCCCATATTGTGGGAGACCTAGGTTCGATCCCTAGGTTGGGAAGATTCCCTAGAGAAGGAAATGGCAACCGACTCCAGTATTCTTGCCTGGGAAATCCCATACACAGAGGGGCCTGGTGGCCTACAGTCCATGGTGTTGCATGAATTATTAACTCAGCAATAAGAGAATACCACTTGCAAGTAACTCTTGGAACTCCATGTTCTATGGTCATCCTATAGAACAATGTCTCTCAACAGGGCTCAAATCTGAAACACTTCCTCCAGTTCTCTAAGCTCCAGTGTTTCAGCAAAGGTTGGCAGATATGAATTAAACACATCCACATCCAGCCCCATCACTTCATGGCAAATAGAAGGGGAAAAATGGAAACAGTGACAGACTTTATTTTCTTGGGCTCCAAAATCACTGCGGAAGGTGACTGCAGCCATGAAATTAGAAGACGATTGCTCCTTGGAAGGAAAGCTACGACAAACCTAGAGAGATAACAATTTGTCAACAAAAGACCCTATAGTCAAAGTCATGATTTTTCCAGTAATCACGTACAGATGTGAGAGTTGGAATATTAAGAAGGCTGAGTGTCAAAGAATTGCTGCTTTTGAACTGTGGTGCTGGAGAAGACTCTTAAGTGTCCCTTGGACAGCAAGGAGATCCAATCAGTTCATGCTAAAGGAAATCAACCCTGAATATTCATTGGAAGGACTGATGCTGAAGCTGAAGCTCCAATACTTTGACACCTGATGCCAAAGTATTATGCATTATTAAGAGTGTACTATTAATTTTTTTGATTTTGGTGTTGAACATGACTAGTTGATATTAAAAAAATCAGCAATAAAAAGGTTTTAGCTGTTGTTTTTTGCTTTTATCTACAAAATAGGTATGTGTGTGTGCCTGTGTGTAGGGTGTGTGTTTGTAAATAGTATTAAAGGTTACTGAAATTACAATAAAAATTTATTTGGCTTATGTTAACTATAACTTACGATGAATATTTATTATCTTGTGTATTGTAAGCCATATTCTTAATGGAGTGTGTTTTTAAAGGTCTGATATATGAAAATAGAGGATTATAACAGAATGAAATAAATGACTTCTTTAATATCTTCAATGGTAAAGAGCCAACTCACTGGAAAAGACCCTGATGCTGAGAAAGATTGAAGGCAGAAGAGAAGAGGGCAACAGAGGATGAGATGTTTGGATGGCATCACTGACTCAATGAACATGAGTTTGAGCAAACTCCAGGAGATAGTTGAAAGACAGGGAAGCCTGGCATGCTGCAGTCCATGGGGTAGCAAAGAGTCAGACACACCCAAGCAAGCCACTGAACAACAATCATAACGACATTTTCTTTTACAGAAGTACAAATTTTTGTTTTGGAAAAATTGCCTTAAAATAACCAACCTTCGGACTTCCCTGGTGGTACAGTTTTGTAAGAATCTGCCTGCCAATGCAGGGGGCATGGGTTTGATCCCTGGTCCAGGAAGATTCCACACGCCTCAGGGCAACTAAACTCAACTCATGTGCCACAAGCAACAATGCCCCTGCACTAGGACCATTGAGCTGGAGCTCTAGAACCTGCTAGCAGCAACTACCGAGCCTGTACTCTCTAGGACCTATGAGCCACAACTACTGAGCCTGTGCGCCATAACTTCTGAAGCCCAGGTGCCTACAGCCTGTGCTAAACAAAAAGAGAAGCTACTGCAATGAGAAGCCTGTGTACCGCAAGGAAGAGTAGCCCCAGCTCTCTGCAACTAGATAAGTCTGCGTGCAACAAGAGATCCAGCATAGCCAGAAATAAATAAATAAAATCATAACCAACCTTGAAATAAAGGACTTAAACTATAAATTGATCATTGTGAGTATTTAAAATTTGGTTTAACTATTGTTAAAATTCTTTTGTACAAATCCAAGTAAGAGTAATGTTGCTAAGTGAATTAATACCGTAAAGATACGGTGAGGGGGACTTCCCTGCAGTTCAGTGGCTAAGACTCTGAGATGCCAATGTAGGGGTAAGGGTTAGATCCCTAGTATGGCAGCTAGGATCCCACAAGCTGAATGGTGTGGCCAAAAACAAAAGAGGTAAAACTGGTTAACCACTACTAGCATAACAACAATATCTAACATTTGAGCAAGTGTCTATGCCAGGCATTGCTGGAAGCACTTTACAGAAGATGGTAACTCCCTTAACCATGTTATAAGGGTAATATTAAACTCTTTTCACAGACTAGCCAATTAAGCAACTTGCCTCAGGTTACAGGTCTTGGGGCTAGAATTTGAATCCAGTTACTCAACCCCCAAAACCTGCCAGCAACAGCACTGCTGGAAAGTTCACATACACAGTTTATATTATAATATACACAGTTTATATAATATAATACACCCAGATATCTGCCTGGTATCTGTTCTGGTTAAGAAGAGCATTTTCATTTTAAAGAGCGGATGTAAGAATGCATATGCACTTGTACTATGTGTATAATTATATACAAAAAAGCTGACATAGTTGTACTCAATACATTTCTGCTATTCAAATATTTCAAATAGAATCATTACTTTTATAAGAAAACAATTAATGCATATGCTTCAGTTCAGTTCAGTTGCTCAGTCATGTCCCACTCTTTGCAACCCCATGAATCGCAGCATGCCAGGACTCCCTGTCCATCACCAACTCCCGGAGTTCTCTCAAACTCACGTCCATCGAGTCGGTGATGCCATCCAGCCATCTCATCTTCTGTTGTCCCCTTCTCCTCCTGCCCCCAATCCCTCCCAGCATCAGAGTCTTTTCCAATGAGTCAACTCTTCGCATGAGGTGGCCAAAGTACTGGAGTTTCAGCTTCAGCATCATTCCTTCCAAAGAATACCCAGGGCTGATCTCCTTTAGAATGGACTGGTTGGAACACCTTGCTGTCCAAGGAACTCTCAAGAGTCTTCTCCAACACCACAGTTGAAAACTATCAATTCTTCGGCGCTTAGCTTTCTTCACAGTCCAACTCTCACATCCATACATGACTACTGGAAAAACTATAGTCTTGACTAGACGGACCTTTGTTGGCAAAGTAATGTCTCTGCTGAAAAGAGATATGCTATCTAGGTTGGTCATAACTTTCCTTCCAAGAGTAATCATCTTTTAATTTCATGGCTGCAGTTACCATCTGCAGCAATTTTGGAGCCCCAAAAAATAAAGTCTGACACTGTTTCCACTGTTTCCCCATCTACTTCCCATGAAGGGATGGGACCAGATGCCATGATCTTCGTTTTCTGAATGTTGAGCTTTAAGCCAACTTTTTCACTCTCCACTTTCACTTTCATCAAGAGGCTTTTTAGTTCCTCTTCACTTTCTGCCATAAGGGTGGTGTCATCTGCATATCTGAGGTTATTGAGATTTCTCCTGGTAATCTTGATTCCAGCTTGTGTTTCTTCCAGCCCAGCGTTTCTCATCATGTACTCTGCATGTAAGTTAAATAAGCAGGGTGACAATATACAGCCTTGACGTACTCCTTTTCCTATTCGGAACCAGTCTGTTGTTCCATGTCCGGTTCAAACTGTTGCTTCCTGACCTGCATATAGGTTTCTCAAGAGGCAGGTCAGGTGGTCTGGTATTCCCATCTCTTTCAGAATTTTCCACAGTTTATTGTGATCCACACAGTCAAAGGCTTTGGCATAGTCAATAAAGCAGAAAAAGATGTTTTTCTGGAACTCTCTTGCTTTTTGATGATCCAGGGGATGTTGGCGTATGTTTAAAATACATTATAAAATTGTACATGAAGTATACAGTAATATTCAAATACATGTGTACTTACACAAATGACTTCATCAAAGACAAACCAACAGAAGAAAAAAGAATAGTCTGCCCTTCCTCACACAAATTGTAAGTTTCCTATCTGGATAACAAAGCACAACTTTATTAAGCAAAATTCTCTTCTACTCACTCTACTAGGTAGGTATATTCCCCAAGAAGGTATATCCAATATTCCTGCCTGGGAAATCCCAGGGACAGGAGCCTGTTGGGCTATACAGTCCATGGGGTCAAAAAACAGTTGACAGGGCTTAGCAACTAAACAATAGATATATAGTTGGTATAGTTCCCAAGAATCAGTGGAAAGGGTCAGTTCCATCATCCATGCCAGTTCTGGCCTAGCTACTAAAAATAGAAACATCTTACAGCTGGAGAAATGTTGACAGCTGTCAACAAGTCACTTGACCTCCATGCTTTGGTTTCCACATTATGAAAAAAGGAACAAAAGTACAACCCAAATTACTAGCCAGAAATGGACAAAGTAAGCTAATAATATCTGAAACGCAATGTAAAAAGGCATTAAACTCCACAAACATCTTAAAAGTATGCTACCCACATCCTCAATTCCAAGGCCACACACTGAAGGAACTGGGGTGGGAAACCCTTCTCTTTGACACTGACAAGTTTCCCTTTATAACTGCATCTCAAAAATTCCCATCGTCAGCATTGACCTCCCAAGGTCTTCATCATTTAATTCCCTCAACAACTGTAAACATATTTACACTAGTTAACAATTACATAACATTTTAAGATTTTCATGCTCTTTATATCTATGCGGTGGCTCAGACGCTAAAGCGTCTGCCTACAATGCGGGAGACCCGGGTTCAGATCCTGGGTCGGGAAGATCTCCTGGAAAAGGAAATGGCAACCCACTCCAGTATTCTTGCCTGGAGAATCCCATGGACAGAGGAACCTGGTAGGCTACAGTCCATGGAGTCGCAGAGTCGGACACCACTGAGCGACTTCACTTTCACTTTCATGCGTTTATATTTCAAAAATCTCACATGAAAAATACTTGAAAGTCTCTCAGTTGTGTCCCACTCTTTGTGACCCCGTGGACTGTAGCCCACCAGGCTCCTCCGTCCGTGGGATTCTCCAGGCAAGAATACTGGAGTGGGTTGACATTTCCTTCATAGAAGAGCACCTTTTCTCTAATTCGCTTGTCGGTGCCTTTCACCAAAAGTCCAACCCCTAACTCGCTCTACCCACCAACATCAGTTCACAGTAAATGCGGACATGAACTGGAAACTCATTCTGAGCCCTACTGCAGATCTGGCGCCAATTTAGAAAGGTCACTTCCACACCGAGAATAACTACGAGGAAAACCTAAGTGCGGTGGTTCAAGCCTTTGTTTGTGATAAAGTATAAAAACGGAGCTTTTTCTAGATTTTGCTGATACACAAACACCGTCAGAGGGTATGTGTCGGCAAGAAGTTTCTAAAAGGTTAGAAGATCATCGGGAAAGAAAAGTGAAACTTAGAATGGGTTCACACTCCCGGCCTCCCGTCGCACCAACAGTGCGTGCATTAACAAAAACACTCGCTGACAGGCAGCACTGATCATACCCGGTGGTACCGGGTTCCCTGAGGCTACACCGAATTCCGCGGAGGCGGGGGAGAGGAGCCCCAGAGCAGGGCGGGCGTGGGATCGCGCTCCAAGCGCTGGGGGCGCAGGCGGGGCGGCAAGGCCGGGCCCTCCCGGCGGCCGAGCCGAGCCCACGCCCCCAAACTCCAGTCGCCCCACACCGCCCGCCCGAGCTCACCAGCTCCGGGGAGCTCCATGCAGGCGGCGTTGGCGGGCGACGGGTGTCCGCAGGCGACGACTGCCGGGCGCTGCGACCACGGGCTAAGGGCGAGGAGGGGACGGAGGCGGGGCGGAGGACTGGCGCGCGGCGCGCGGGGGCGGGGCAAAGGGCGGTGGTAGCGGCTGGCGCCCGGGGCTCGGGCCGCGGCGACCAGACCTGCAGAGGCGCCGAGCCCCAAGAGCCGCAGTCCTCGAAGTAGCTGCATGCCCAGGCCGGGCGCCCAGAACGAGCGGAAAGGGCCGAGCCGATGCACCCGCAGTACCCGGATTCTTGCGAGCGACGCAGGCCAATTGCGGGGAGGGCGGGGGCCTCCTCTCTGCGCGGCGACGCTCCGCCCCCGACCCCGCCTCCGCCCTGGACCCCGCCTCCGCTCCTGGGAGGGGCACTCTGCGGTCTTTGGCCGGGCCGAATTATCTCCAGTAGTGCTGCCGTTCCCATCCCAGGCTTCCAGGGGTGAGATTGGTCGCTGACTGAAAGCATTCCCTGATTGGAGTCTCCTGAGGATCCATGTTTTTAGTTTTGCAAAGAGTTTTCAAAACATAGAATTCTGATTACAGAATATTTGAGAAGAGGGACATATATACAGGAACGACACCTTGCTTTATAGGGGGGGAAAAAAAGCCAAATTGTGGCAGTCTCAAAGTTTTAACAGTGGTTTCATGCCTAGAAATTAAATGGAAAACAGCTACTTGTATTTGCAGATTGAAGCAATAATATGAGTAAAATGGAAAGAAAAGTACTTGGGGTTTTTTTTCAGACTTTCAGCTTTAGATCAGAATTTAACTGGAGTTTTCTTTTAAGTGCAAAGAAACCTTGCAGTAAGAAAATCAGGTGTGTCTCTCAACAAATTAATGTAGCCTATTTTACGAGAGACAACACTTATCTTGAATACATCCTAAAATGGAGATGAAGCAAGGACCTCAGTCATAATAGTTGACATTAAAACCGTACACAAAAAGTCATAAACCTCATTGTCCTGGTCGCAAAATAATTCTAGCAAATTGGATATTTGGTTTGCACGCCCATGCCCATAGTAATTATGAACTGATTCCGCTAAAGTCTGCTCTGTTCTGAGGGTGTGCAGGTGAATAGACAAGTCTTTTTCTCAAGGAGTTGGTCATCTAATAGCTGAGAATTAAACATGCTGCTGCTGCTGCTAAGTCGCTTCAGTCATGACTCTGTGCGACCCCATAGACAGCAGCCCACCAGGCTCCCCCGTCCCTGGGATTCTCCAGGCAAGAACACTGGAATGGGTTGCCATTTCCTTCTCCAATGCATGAAAGTGAAAAGTGAAAATGAAGTCTTTCAGTCGTGTCCGACTCTTAGCGACCCCATGGGCTGCAGCCTGCCAGGCTCCTCTGTCCATGAGATTTTCCAGGCAAGAGTACTGGAGTGGGTCGCCATTGCCTTCTCTGGAATTAAACATGAGTAATTGCAATAAGCAATAAACTAAAAGCTGCAAAAAAAGAAATGCACAGTCAACAGTTGAATGGGCTTAAAATATGCCACTTTAGCATTAAGATTATTTTTGGAGGCAACCAAGAAACATGCTGAAGAACTGTCTGCCCTTCCCTTTCTGCCTAATACCAGAGCATCAATTTTACTTTGTGAAACTGACATAAATTTCCACTTGTAGAGGCAGTCCTAAGCACTGGATTGCTAGGCAATTCCCCTTGAAGGCACAAACTGTTTTAGTGTTTGATTTCCCAAGGGTATAGAGGTTATTCAATGAATAGTTGTTGAATGAATGAATAAAATTTTATAACCATCAGATCTTGCACCTATTTGTTTAAAAAAAAAAAAAAAAGCAACACACCCAAATGAATTTCAAAAAAAAAAGACAATATCATGGGTAATCTTAATGTCATAAAGCTTCACCAGCCTGAGGCTAAAAATCAGTTGCTATTAACACTAGTATCTAAATCTGGATAGTTGAATTAACATATTTGCTCAAGCCAGAACTCCAGCCCTTAGTGAAATCCCTCCAGAATACATCTAGTGTTCTACACTGTGCCTAACATCACTAGTGAATCTTCCAGGCTGCAACCCATGCCCAAGCTTCATCTCAGTGATCCAGTCTTCTTTCCAGAAGTCCTCTGTCCTCACCAGAGACCAGCTGATTGGTAGTTCACTTGGTCATGGTGGATCCTCTCTGTCCTCAAGGTGACAATCTCTTGCAAATGAACAGACCAGTTCATCCTCCATGTGCTATGCTGCGTAGTAGATAGGGCACAGTGACTGATGTCAGGAGGATGATTTGGACTTCTGAGAGTTACAGAATTCATTGAGATAGCATGTTCCTTTTGTTAAAAACAAAACAACAAGCCCAGAATGGAGTTGCTTATATTAAGCCCCATATTACCAGAGATTTAGAGTTTCTATTTTCCCAGAAATGGAATATTAAACCAGTCAATTAGGAACTGTCTGATCAGCACTAGCTAGTTAATCTGCCTGATAAATCCCTCCCATCCCCTAAAGGAAAGTAACCTTGCAATTTGTGATTGTTGTTTAGTCACTAAGTCGTGTCCAACTCTTTTGTGATACCATGGACTATATCTCACCAGGCTCCTTAGTCCATGGGATTTCCCAGGTAAGAATACTGGAGTGGGTTGCCATTTCCTTCTCCAGGGGATCAAACTCACATCTCTTGCGTTGGCAGGCAGATTCTTTATCACTGAGCTATCAGGGAAGCCCAACTTTGCAATAACCAACTCAGGTTTTTGTGTAGTATAACTTTCTTGTTCACACTCCTTCTACCTGTAAAAACCTTTCATTTTGTACCATTCCTTGGAGCTCCTAACTGCTAGATTAGTTGTTGCTAGATTTGAATCAATTTTTGCTCAAAAAACTCAAAATTTGTAATATGCCTCAGTTTATCTTTGAACAGTTCACATTCACCTCTTTTTCTCCCCCAGATAACAGTATTCACTGTCAAGATAACTAGATTGGAAGGGTTCCAGTTCAAACTGCCATACTTTTCCTGTACCTGCACCCACCTCTGACCTCTGACCTTCAAGACCTGCTGCTAAATTGGCATATTTGTTCTGCAAGTCTTCTTCTGTATGGTGAGTTCTCTCTTTAGTTCTCGCATTCTCTTTTGTGATACTGAAACAGGACAGAAGAGGGTAGGCACAACCTTTAAAAGAATGGCATAGCCCAAGGACATATAAACTGATTAAAATCAAATAGGTCCAAGATGGTGGATAAGTTGACTTCCACTAGACCTTGGGCCACTGTTCTCCTTGCTTGGCCCTTCAATAAATCTTTCCCTGCTTTAACTCTGATGTTTTGGTTTGTTTGGCCTCACTCTGCATCTGGCACATGAACTTGCATTTGGTAACAGGAGAATAAAGTCATGCAGTTCTACAGAAAAGTGAAAGTGAAGTCACTCGGTCGTGTCCAACTCTTCATGACCCTATGGACTGCAGCCCACCAGCCTCCTCCATCCATGTGATTTTCCAGGCAAGAATACTGAAATGGGTTGCCATTTCCTTCTCCAGGGAATCTTCCTGACCCAGGGATGGAACCCAGGTCTCCCACATTGCAGGTAGATTGTTTACCACCTGCGCCACCCAATAGAAAGTCAACTGAGACTTTTGATGACCCACAGTGACTCCAGATGACATTTCATTTTGTTGGAAGAAGGACATATGCTTAACAATAAAACGTGTATGCTTTTCAACTAATGCTTGAGTATAGAATTTAAGAAATCATTGTTTAGTTCATTAAAAAATAATAAAGGGGCAGGGGTGGGAGATAGGAGGGAGGATCAAGAGAGAGGGCATATATGTAAACCTATGGCTGATACATGTTGATGTATGCCAGAAACCAACACAATATTGTAAAGCAATTATCCTTCAGTTTAAAATAAATAAATTCTTTTTAATAATAATAAAGGGGCAAAGGGAGGCTATGTTTATTACATTAAAAAAAAAAAGAAATCACTACCCCTATTTCATAAGGGCTTCCTAGGTGATACTACGGGTAAAGAACAAGCCTGCAAATGCAGGAGACATAAGAAACGGGGGTTCGATCCTTGGGTTGGGAAGATCCTCTGGAGAAGGAAATGGCAACCCACTTCAGGATTTTTGCTTGGAGAATCCCATGGACAAAAGAGCCTGGCAGATGACAGTCCATAAGATCGCAAAGAGTCAGACACAGCTGAAGTGACTTAGCATCCCTATTTCATAATAGTTTTATTTCAGTAGCCAAATACAGTTAAAGGATCTGATAATATTAAGTATCAGGATAAACATTTTAAATTATTTTAAATATTTCTGACTTCAAATTTCTAATTTATGTAAATAAATTTTACTGTTTTATGCAATTTTTCAATTCAGAAAAGCTCATGGAATAACTAAAATTATCTATAATACATCAACCAGAAGTCTATCTCTCTAGATACATATATGCATACACACACCACTATAGTATATATTTATAAAAATAGAATTATATTGTATATTGCTTTGTAGCCTGCTTTGTTTTTTGCAACATATTGTGACAAATATTTCATGTTATTAAGTTCTAAATTTTCAATGACTGCATATTGAATCTTTATATAAATGTACCCAATGTATTTGATCAGTTGCCTATTGATTATCATTGTTCAGCTTCATTTAAACACATCTCAGTTTTTTCATTACTAAAAATAGCTCTATGATAAAACTTTATTCTATAAATCTTTGTGTATATATATATATTTTTTTTTTATTATTTCCTTAAAATAAATTCCCAGAAAGAGCCTTGATAGGTAAAAGATTATAAATCCTTTTAAGGCTTTTGAAATATATATTGCCAAATTATCCACCAATTTTCATCCTTACAAGCAGTTTATGAAATTCTAATTCTCTCCTCATTTTTCATTTGAAAGGTACAAAGGCTTGTTAATTTAACTTGAATTTTGTTCATTGTAAATGAATTTGGATATTGTTTTATGTATTTAATAACCATTTGCATGTCTTTTATAAAAAAAAAGTTTTGCTTATTTTTCTTCCAGGTTGTTTATCTTTTTCGACTATATCATAAAAACCTGGGTATTTATTAATGATTTTTTTTTTTTTTTTTTGGCCATGCTGTGTGGCTTGCATGATCCTAATTCCCTGACCAAGGATTGAACCTGGGCCCCAGCAGTGAAACTGCCAAGTCCTAACCACTGGACCATCAGGGAATTCCCTATTTATTAAAGATTCTTTTAATGATTTTAAAGCCTTTGTCATATATATTGAAAACCTTTTCTCTAATTTGTCATTTGCATTTTAATTTGTGTACAGTAGCTTTTAGCATGGAGAATTTGAAAGTTTGCATATAGTCTTATGTATTAATTTTCCTTAGTGATTATATTTCTCTGCTGTAACAATTAAAAATATTTTCCTTTCTAGGGACTATTTATGGAGACTTTTCCATCTTTATTTCTTTAATATTTCACTCTTTATGAATCTGGAATGTATGTTATTTATTCCATAGGTACTTTTTTCCCTCCAAAGTCGCCAACTGCTCCATTGCCATTTCTCTTTTTATATTTATTTGCCTATTTGCTTGTGCCAGGTCTCAGCTGCAGCATGCATGATCTTTAGTTGCAGCATGGGAACTCTTAGTTGCAGAATGTAGGCTCTAGTTCACTGACCAACGATCGAACCTGGGCCCCCTGCATTGGGAGACAGAGTCTTAGCCACTGGGGTACCAGGGAAGCCACTCCATTGCTATTTCTTGACAAAAAAGTCCACAGTCAAGCACTTCCAGGTCCTTTCCCCACACAAAACATCCTTTTTTTGTCAGATCTTGTCAGGTCATACTTTCAGTCAATTAATCTCACAACTAAACTGTGCTAATGTACTAATAATTCTCTATGAATTATTTTGTGAAAATACTGTATACACCACAGCTACTTTAGTGTCATTTAACTGCTTAATTGATATTTAACAATTATCATTATCTAAATTGTATTATTCAGCTACTCACTTTTCATCTGTCTTTCCTACTAGAATGCAAATTCCATGAGAGTAAGGATATTGTAGTGCTCATTCAGAGTCTAGCACACAGACATATCCAAATAAATATTCATTGAATAAGTTATTTATTTGATGAATTGACGAAAGATTGAACCTGATCCTAAGGAGATGAATAACGGGAGTCAAGGATGGAGATTTGGGAGGTCTGACAGCCTTTGCCTGCTGTTTTGCCTACTCATAAGATTAGCAATGCCTGTGGACATTTACTTCAATCATCGTAAAGTTACACGTATTTGGATATTAAGTCTGCATTCACATAGCTAATTCACCTCCAAAGCATGACTTCTGAAACACAGGAATACAGTAAGTAATTAGTAATTTCAAGTACTAATGATTGGCACTCTGCTTCTTCCCAACCAAAAAAAAGAGAAAAGAAAATAAGCAAACCCCATTAAAACTATTGTCACAAGTTGTAGATAATCTGGGCAACCAATAATATGCCACAAATCTGTTGACCAAAATAATTATATACTGTCTCAAGCTTCAAATTTGTGCAGAAATAGAACTTACTTATTAAAGTGAATACTTGTTTAATAACAGAATGCCAACTGAAGAAGGACACCTTTGTGAAAGATGAATGTTTTTCTGAAATTGTGTCATACAGGAAATTATCTTGATGCAAAGTGGCCTTCAAGTCTTCTACTGGGCAAGCTAGTGCAGAGGTCATGGAACAGAAACATTTCCAAACCAAATTAAAATGCTCATGGCACAGAGTTTATCTGATCAATTTAAAACTACAGTAAGGAAAAAGGGGCAAGAAAAAGAGTACATTAATAGACTTAGAGTTGGGTGTGACTTGGGTGATGGGCTGTACTACCTGCGTCTTAGAGTGTGCAGTGTTCATGCACGCTGTCTCTCTCTGCTGCTCCATCAGCTTTCTCTCCTTATGGTGTGGTTTCTCTTCTTATGATAACCAGAATTGAGGATCAAGCAATCTCTAGCATATTCCTTAAGCCACTGACACATCTGCTCTGATGGAAAGATACAGGGACAAGTATTCCTGGCCACAGGTTCCTGGTATACATCTAACGCCTCGTGATTTTTAGATACTTCTTGGTTCTTCCATTCCTTGAACATGCATCTACATTTAACATGTACATGCTTCGCTTGCTTGGAGAAGGAAATGGCAAACCACTCCAGTACTCTTGCCTGGAAAATTCCATGGATGGAGGAGCCTGGTAGGCTGCAGTCCATGGGGTTGCTAAGAGTCGGACAGGACTGGGCAACTTCACTTTCACTTTTCCCTTTCATGCATTGGAGAAGGAAATGGCAACCCACTCCACTGTTCTTGCCTGGAGAATCCCAGGGACGGGGGAGCCTGGTGGGCTGCTGTCTATGGGGTCGCACAGAGTCGGACACGACTGAAGCGACTTAGCAGCAGCAGCGGCAGCTTCACTTGCTAACCACTGATCTGTACATAATATATCTTCATTCATTCATTCCATCTTTTCTTCTGTAACAGAGGAAATGATTATATTGTAATTGTTTTGTAATAGATCTGAACATTCTCAAACAATACAACATGGACATATTGGAAATCTCTAACCCAATTCTCTGACTGGTTAATATGCTGCTGTATTACCAAACCTTCATAACTCACCTTGGATTTCAACTTAGCATCAGAAAACCTCCAGAAAGTCTGACCTTAACTTCTAGGTTTCATTTAATTCTCCTGGTAGTGAATAGCTCTGATTCTGTTTCCAAGGAAACAATAAAAGGAAAAAGTGGTTTACCTGTTTAAATTTTCCCTTCAGTTCTAAGATTTGTGATTTTCCCACCCAGTTGGCTCCTTATTAAAACTCATTTACTCAGAATGTATCTTTTTTTTTCCTCCTTGTTTTTCTTAATTCCTTAAATAGAGAGAGAGAGAGAATGAGGGAAACGGCAGCAGTGGAGTCCCTTTGGCTATGTGTTTATCTGAAGGTCTCAGCCCACTTGGCCTATCCTTAGATCCAAAAAAATGTTCTTATCAAGGACCTCCCTTGTGGCCCAGTGGTTAAGACTTCAAGCTTCCAAAGCACATGGTGCAGGTTTGATCTCTGGTCAGGGAACTAAGGGCCCACATGCTGTGTGGCGGGCATGGCCAAAAAATATATGCTCTGAAAAGAGAAAAGTGTCCTTTTCACCTTCTTTTTCCCTCCCTGGAGTTTTTTGTGGCCAGCCCTGCCATCTAAATTTCCACAGTAGGCATGTACAAAAAGCGTGGCCTTCCTTTCCTGCCCCAGATCCCTTGCCACATATATTGCAAGTACCATATATATTACATGTGGAGTGACCAACTGTTCCAGTGTACCCAGGACTATTCATTTTTAGCACTGAAAAGTCCCATGTCCTGGGAAACCACTCAGCCCCGGCAAAGAGAGACAATTATCATTCTCATACAAGTGGAAAGAAATGAGATCATATGCCCAAAGATTTCTATGGGCTTAGAGAATCAGGAAAGTCTTGAAAGACGAAGCAATGTTTGAAACCAGATCTGAAAATGAGTGGATTAAGAAAACTGGAGCATGGAGGGGTTGTGTGAGTAACACATTCAACGTTTGGGAGGCAAGATGGTAGAAATAGACAGAAAAGACAGTGGGTCTACCAGTTTGACTGGATCAGGTATCAGAGGACTGGGAGATAAGGTGAGACAGTTAGTTTAGGACCATATTATTGAAGATCTTAAATTATTTGCCAGACTAAGCAATTGGGATTTTTATTACATAAGAATTGAAGTTTGTTAAAGAACTGCCCTTGGAAGTGACTTGGTGAAGTGTTACTTTAGAAAGACACATCGTTAAGGTCTGTGCAGGATTTATGAGGGAGAGCAGAGTCCAAACCCCGTGTCATTAGTTTATTGAGGAGTTCCAGTAATTCACGTGTGAGGGTCAGAAACCCAACCTAAGGTGATGTCCTAGAAATAAAATCAAAAGTCATAGATTTAAGAGATTTCAGCAATGTGGAGAAAGAGAAAATTGATTGGCTGGCACAAAGACGTAGAAGTGAGGTGAACTGGGTGCTCCCAAGCAACCCAGAAAAGGACAAGCAGTGAGCTGATGGACACAGGGGTGAGTTGAGTGAGCAAGATGGCAGCAGGTGTGTGCTGGCTGATGGGACCTGTCCTCCATCCCTCAGACATCCTCAGGAGAGTCAATAATTGAATTCACTGATCTTAAGTGTGAGTGAATTTGTTGTGAAACTAAAGAAAAGGCTGAGGAACAGAGAGCACACAAGGATTCCTGGGCTCAGAGGCTGGAAGGGTTGGTTCTATGGCTGCAAGCACCTAAGAATTTGAATTCTCAAACACGCCTTCATGTGAAAGCCAGTTTCACTGAATCTTGAGAGGTAGGAGTGCCATTCAACTGAGTTCCATTTAAATGCTTATGGAAAGACAGAGATACAATAAAGGAGATATGTGGGCTTCCCATGTGGTCCTAGTGGTAAAGAACCTGCCTGCCAATTCAGGAGATGTAAGAGACGTGAGTTCGATCCCTGGGTTCTGAATAACCCCCTGGAGGAGGGCAGGGCAATCCATTCCATTATTCTTGTCTGGAGAATCCCATGGACAGAGGAGCCTGACAGGCTGCAGTCCACCGGGTTGCACAGAGTTAGACACAACTGAAACGACTTAGCTTGCATGTATAGCTGATTCACTTTGCTATACAGCAGAAACTGTATAGCACACAACAGAAACACAACATTAAATCAGCTCTACTCCAATAAAAATTAATTTAAAAAGCAAGAAAGACAAAATTCGATTGAGTAACATTAGGGGTATAAAGTCAGAACAAAATGAAGGCATTGATCTTAGATAAGAGAGACAGGTGGGAAGCAAGTTCGTGTAGGTAGGTAGGTATTTGGTGTAGGTAGATAGGTATTTGGATGAGAATGTAGTTAAGGAAACAACTTTCTAAGATGTCAGTTTTCCTAATGAAAATAGGTGAAGTTATTTGCTGGAAGGAGAAGATGACACTGAAGGAAGAATCTTGGTGATTTGGAAGTTTTATAGATGTCATTGAAACTATGGGTTTATTCATTTAGGAAGAGTGTATGGACTTGGGGAACTATGACTGAAACACTTTCACCATCTTTGTGATAATGATCGAAAAAAATTTTTAAATACATTTCATCAACTGCCTGGATTATTACATGGAAGTAAAAAAGTGAGTCACATCTGACTCTTTGGACTATATAGTCCATGGGATTCTCCAGGCCAGAATACTGGAGAATACTATCCCTTCTCCAGCAGATCTTCCTGACCTAGGAATCAAACCCAGGTCTCCTGCATTGCAGGTGGATTGTTTACCAACTGAGCTATCAGAGAAGCCCAAGTTATTACATTTCTTTCATTCTGTGTAAGGATAAGAAAGAATCATTGTAAGAAGGAATTCAAGATCATGATTCTTCTTCAGTCAAGTGAAAAGAAAACATTTACTTATCATAATGAATATGCTAGTTTGTATTATTTCTCAGAAATAATGATGTTCTTAAATTGTTGATTTTGAGACCATGTCTATTTTTATACCCTAAAGTAGTGCTCCTGACCACATTTTGGGCACAAGCCAAATTGGAAGATTAGACTTAACAGCTCTAATTATGCTTCCTGAATTTGATTAGTGCTGGGGATTAGTTTCTCATTTGATAGTTTATAAGATTTCTTAGCTTGAAGCTGTATGTTTCCTTGGCTATTTTTGGTATCATACACATTATGTAAGCCACCATTTTACTTTTCAATAGAATATTCTGCATTAATTTGTTGTTATTACTCGCTAGTAAGACCTCCTAAATACTAAAAGGAAAATGGTAAGAGCTATGTCAAATTCCACTTTCCAGGGTCATCAAGGCTGTGGTTTTTTTTTTAATTGAAGGATGATTGCTTTACAATATTGTGTTGGCTTCTGCCATATATCAACAAAGGCTGTATATTATTATTTGTTGGTTTCATTGTCCTGTTGCAGGGGGATTCTTTACCAGCTGAGCTACCCGGGAAGACCTGTTAATGTGCTAGAAAGTATTAATGTAGTTGATGTTTAAATTTGTTATTTTTAACTTTAAATGTGTGCTATAATTATTTTCAGGAAGATATTAATATATATTATATTCTGTCTTAGCAGATTTCACATCTTTCCAAATTTAGTCATGGTGTACTTGGCATAAGTATTTCTCATTTTTAGCTGCATAATTGATATTTAAAACAACATTACATAAGACTTCACTAGCAAGGCTAATCTTATTTGCATGCCAATCAGAGTATAATGACAATATGAGATTTTCTATGACTAATGTAAGAATTAGATGATATAAGAAATGAAAAAAAAAAGAAAGTTTAAAAGTCTTTCAAATATATCCAATGAAGTAATAATTGGCTATTCTCTAAGTATCCTTGAAGACTTCCAACAACTATTTTCTAGTGTATGATGTAAACTTCACCTAAAATGTCTTCTTCGTTACCTGTAGAAATTATTTCAGTTCTTCCTTAAATGTCCATCTCATATGTCCTCTTTATCTGATCTTCCCAACCAAATAGGAATATTCTCTATGCTAAAAATACTCTGAGATTTATTTTCTTTTGCAGTAGTTAAAATATTCTACCTTCCATGATAGATAATCATCTTATTGGATAGTTAGCACCTTAAGGAAGCTGAGCACTTCGCTTAATACTTAAAACAGACTTGATTTTTTTTTCTTCCAAAATAAATGACAAGTTGACTGACCCACACTGACACACCAAAGCCTTACTCATATATGCTATAAAAATGGAAAATCTAGGCAATTTCCAGGTAATATTATTTTTTATTTTTAAAGATTTTTTGTATGAACCATTTTTAAAGTCGTTAAAGGTATATGGAATCTTAACTCCGTGACCAGGGATCAAACCCACACCCCCTGTGCTGGAATCCTGGGATCTTAACCACTGGACCACCAGGGAAGTCCCCCAGCTAATTTTAAGCAATATTTTTGAGTTGATGATGCAGTAATTTCCTCACCAAAACCTCCGAGTAGTTATACTTTTTCTTGATATTTGCCTTGTGTCCATTAGACAGATTTGCCTTCCATAATTCCTATGGTTGAATCTTAAAGTAACGGACCCCAAGATTTTGAGCTAATCTTGACAAAAGCAAGAAATTTACCAACGACTTTACCTCAATTACATGCTATTATTATTGCCTAATAATCTTTCTTCTCTCCAACAGTTTTAAAAAATCACCTCTTTGTCTTTGGAGCACTATAGCTTTGTTTTCTGGATCTAGGCATGAATTTATTCTCTTTATCTTCTAGAAAACATGGGCCTTCCTGAATCTGAGAATTGGTATCTCTCAACAATTCAATAAAATATCCAGCCATTGTTTCCTGTATTATTGCCTATTCCTCATAATCTTTCCTTCTTCTAGAACTCTAATTGACTTGTGTTAGAAATCCTGCTTGTCTTCAATTAGTTTTAACCTCTGTATATTATTCTTCATCTCTTGGTCTCTCTGGGCTTCATTTTGGATAGGTTCTTCAAATGTTTTCTCCAGTTCACTAATCCTTCCTACAGCTTTGTCTAATAGGCCATTTACCCAGCCATTGAGTTTTTAATTTCAGGCATTATATTTCTCATTCTTTCATAGACCTCTATTTGTTTTTCTTTCACATCTACTTGTATATTTTTTTCTAGGCTGTTGCTCATGTTTTCAGGTCTCTTCAATTCTTTAGACATATTAATCATGTTATTTTATATTTTAAATGTGGTAATTATAATTTCTAAAGTCTTTGTGGATTTGATTATACTTCCTGGCTTTTTTCTGATTCATACTTATATTTCCTTTTTATTCTTACATATTTTGTGATTTTTTTTTTTAATTATGAGCTTGTGTTAGATTTTAATCTAAGGAAATTCTTAGAAACCTGGCTTGAAGTTCAGTTGATGGGACCAGATACCATGATCTTAGTTTTCTGAATGTTGAGTTTTAAGCAAACTTTTCAACTCTTCTCTTTCACTTTGATCAAGAGGCTCTTCAGTTCCTCTTTGCTTTCTGCCATTAAGGGTGGTGTCATCTGCATATCTGAGGTTATTGATATTTTTCCCAGCAATCTTGATTCCAGCTTGTGCTTTATCCAGTCCGGCATTTCACATGACGTACTCTGCATATAAGTTAAATAAGCAGGGTGAAAATATACAGCCTTGCTGTACTCCTTTCCCAATTTGGAACCAGTTCGTTGTTCCACATCCGGTTCTAACTGTTGCTTATTAACCTGCATACAGATTTCTCAGGAGGCAGGTCAAGTGATCTAGTATTCCCATCTCTTTAAGAATTTTTCACCATTTGTTGTGATTCACACAGTCAAAGGCTATGGCGTACTCAATAAAGCAGAAGATGGTTTTCTGGAACTTTCCTTCTTTTTTCAATGATCCAGTGGATGTTGGGAATTTGATCTCTGGTTCCTCTGTCTTTTCTAAATCCAGCTTGAGCATCTGAAAGTTTTCAGTTTATGTACTGTTGAAGCCTGGCTTGGAGAATTTTGAGCATTACTTTACTAGCGTGTGAGATGAGTGCAATTGTTCGGTAGTTTGAGCATTCTTTGGCATTGCCTTTCTTTGGGATTGGAATGAAAACTGACCTTTTCCAGTCCTGTGCCCACTGCTAAGTTTTCCAAATATGCTGGCATATTGAGTACAGCACTTTCACAGCATCATCTTTTAGGACCTGAAATAGCTCAGCTGGAATTCCATTACCTCCACTAATGCCGTTCGTAGAAATGCTCCTAAAGCTCACTTGACTTCACGCTCCAGGATGCCTGGCTGTAGGTGAGTGATCACACCATCACGGTTATCTGGGTCATTGAGATCTTTTTTTTATAGTTGAAATTACAATCTTGAAGGCTTGAAGTTACAGTCCTCTTAAAAGGATATGAGTTTGTTTCTATGTCACCAGAGGGCACTATTAATCAGGAACAATTTACATTTGCTACTGAATGCTTCATACCACGTTGGTATGGTTGCCAAACAAAACACAGGACACATAGTTAAATTTAGATTTCAGATAACAAATACTTTTTAGTGAAATATTTGGAACATATATTAACAAACTGTTCATTTAGCTGAAATTTAAATTTAACTGGGCATCCTCTATTTTTATTTGCTAAATCCGGCAACCATATACATAAGTAGCTTGAAATTGGCTTCAAACTCATGTTAGGGCTTGCTTAAGGTTATGAAGTGTCAAAAAAAATATTTTTTTTCCATTCTCCCAGGGCAAAAATTGAGACTGATAAATCTGCAGTGTCTTCTTTAAGGCAGATTTATTTCTTGCTCATTCTTTTTTTTTTTAAATTCTATTTATTTATTTTATTTTTGGGTGCACTGGATCTATGCTGCTGCATGGGCTTTTCTCTAGTTGTGGCAAGCAAAGCTACTCTCTGGTTGCAGTACACGGGCTTCTCACTGAGGTGGTTTATCTTGTAGAGCACAGGCTTCAGTAGCTGTGCCACATAAACTCAGTAATTGTGGCTCCGGGGATGTAGAGAACAAGGTCAATAGTTGTGGCCCACGGTCTTAGTTGCTCTGTGGCATGTGGGATCTTCCCAGACCAGGGATCAAAATGTGTCTCCTGCACTGGCAGGCAGATTCTTTACCACTGAGCCACCAGAGAATTCCCTTGCTCATTCTTATAATGATAGTATTGTTCATTAGAGTCTCAGATCTCTGCAGTGATTTCCCATAGATCCTTGGCTTTATCTGCTATCCTCTGCTCAGAGTGTAATTTTCAAAATGTAAATTCAAGGTCCCTTAAGTTGATTCTTACTGTAAAAATCAGTTTTACAGATCAGTTACCTTTTCAGAGTCTTTTCTTTTTTCTTTCTTTGTTGTTGTTTCTATAGGTTCCTTGCTGTCTTGCCAGCTCCGTGAAATATTGAAAATATTTCTAGGCAGTTCATGCAGTAAGTCTAGTTGTTTTTGGCAGCAGGGGATCAAGGAGTTGATGTTGTGAAGGGGAGTCATCCAAGTATCTCAAATGATATTCTATCAGAACCAGATGTCCTTCAGTCCTTGTTCTCGCTAACTCTGAAATCTGGTATTCTTGGTATCTCCTCCAGTTTTTCATATTCCTTGCCAGGCAGTGTATGTAATTTAGAATATCTAGTATCATTTGACTTTGATTTCATACTCTGCAAAGACTGGTGATCTGTCCAGTGATGAAGTGTGGAAGCTGGCTCTGAACCCTATTTAATGACTTGGGCTCCTTGCCACATCTATTTCCTACCAGTCAGTGCTCTTTCTCTGCAGGTAAAACCTACTTTCCTGTCTCCTAACCTCTTGAGGAATTTTATAAAATACAGGCTGATCTAATGCTGCCATCACCACCACCCCAACTTGTCTTCCCAGTTAGTCCAAAGGAATCCCATTCTTAGTTAAGACTACAGAATTCTGAGACTTCTCATGGAATTAGCCTTAGATTATTTTTCTAGTTACCTTTAGGAAGATTAGTTTTCAGAGCAGAGTTAGATTTCCCTGGCCACCCTTGCCTTCATGGGTGAGTTTTATCACAATTTTAATTTGTCTTTTCTCTAGGACCACCCAGCAAGGTACATTCTTAGTACCAATGGTGTGCTAGAACTGGCTTATACCAAATTGCAGTAGCCAATTGTTGAACTTCAGGAATTTTCAAAGGTGGTGATTAAGTCCAGCTTCTATTAAAAATAATAGAAATGAGAGTCAAATAAATTAAAATGATAGTAAGTATAAAACTCTTAGAAAAGTAAGGATCAATCTTTATGCCTTGAGTAGGCAATGATTTCTTAAATATAAAATGAAAAACAAAAATGACAGAAGACAAAAGTATCAAAATTGGACTGCATCACAGACACGTCTAAGAAAGTGAAAATGCAAGCTATACAATGACACAAAATATTTGCAAATCATATATCTGGTTAAGGACTTGTATCCGGAATATATTTTTTTAAACTCTTATAACTCAATAATAATGAAAACAACAACAAAAATAAGCAATTAAAGGATAAATAATTTGAACAGACACTTCACCAAAATAGATAAACAAATGGCCAATAAGCGAGTGAAAAGCTCTTCAACATCATTAATCATTAAGGAAATGCAAATCAAAACCACAATGAGATACTTACCCACTAGGATGGCTGTAATCAAAATACAAACAAAACCAAATATTGGTGAGGATGTGGAGAAATTAGGAATGTCCAGAATATGCATATCCATAGAAATATAAAGTAGATTTGTGGCTGGGAGGCAGGGGAAGGGATGGTGGTTTCAGGGTTTCTTTTTGGAATGTTGAGAATGTTCTAAAATTAGATTGTGGTGATGGTTGCCCAACTCTAAAATATACTAAAAATCATTGAATTGTATCCTTTAAATGGATGAATGGTATGGTACGTGAGTTATATCTCAATAAGCTTTTTATTTGAAAAAAAGATAGTAAATATTCAAAACACAGTATTTTCTGATTATTTTAGTTTACCTATGCTCTTGAAATTATTTACTAAGAGATGTTACTCAAGTGCCCCATTGTACATGATGTTAAACTGGCAAGGGCTGTTAAGATCTTGTTTATCTCAGACAGCCAGATGGCAGTGAGTGATAATACTCTGTACTAATCCCTTAGGAAGACTCTTTTGCTTGAGCTTTAGATGTGAAAATAATGATCTGCACCATTGTAAGAAATACAATGATACCAGAAAAGACTTTATGACAAATAAAATTATTAGAATATGGTACATAAACAAGATCTCTTCATTCATCCTTCTCACTCCATTGACAAATACTTGCTGAGAATTACAGAAAATACAAAACTGAATTAGATCCTATTTCTATATGCAATCAAGTCTCAGTCAAGAACATAGTATGTGTTAGTCGCTTGCTGCTGCTGCTGCTGCTAAGTCGCTTCAATCGTGTCCGACTCTGTGCGACCCCATAGACGGCAGCCCACCAGGCTCCCCCGTCCCTAGGATTCTCCAGGCAAGAACACTGGAGTGGGTTGCCCCTTCCTACTCCAATGCATGAAAGTGAAAAGTGAAAGTGAAGTCGCTCAGTCATGTCTGACTCTTTGCGACCCCATGGACTGTAGCCTACCAGGCTCCTCTGTCCATGGGATTTTCCAGGCAAGAGTACTGGAGTGGGGTGCCATTGTGTCCAACTCTTTGCAACCCCCATGGACTGTATAGCCTGCCAGGTTCCTCTGTCTATGGGACTCTCCAGGCAGGAATACTCGAGTGGGTTGCCATTTCGTTTTCCAGGGAATCTTCCTGACCCAGGGATCAAACCCGGGTCTCATGCATTGCAGGCAGTTTCTTTATCATCTGAGCTATAGGGAAGTCCATCAAGAAAATAGAAAGCAATTTAAATATTAAAGCTAAAGGTATTTAATACCAAGAAGTAGGTAGTACTTATAAACTTGTGAAAGATTTTAAGGAGTGAAAGTCCTACCACTACCACCAGTTTTCAGATTCACTGAAAGCGAATCTGAGGGAAGACTTCCCTGGCAGTCCAGTGATTAGGACTTTGCCTTCCAATACAGGGAGTACCGCTTCCATCCCTGGTTGGGTAACTAAGATCCCACATGCCTCATGGCCAAAAACACAAAACATAAAAAACAGAAGCAATATTGTAACAAATTCAGTAAAGGCTTTAAAAATGGTCCACATCAACAACAACAAAAAAAATCTGAAAAACTGAATCTGAAAGTTCTTGCTTTCATGCAGAAACAAGAAGATAAAAGGTCTGAAATCAATCATTGTGGTTGCCCACCTCCCCCACACTGGGGTGACAGGGTAGACAGGAAATATGGAAGGTGTTGTAAAAAGTCCCATCTTAAACTCATATGTTCACCACCACTGCTGGAGAAGGAGGAACGGCTTCTATCTCTCTTCTACCTTCTAATTCATGCACTTGTGCATCTCGTTGACAGAACCTAAGCTCTACTTGGAAGCCTTCTGGCAAGCAACAATGTGGAAAATGTAGTTCTCATTCATCTGATCCCTGCAATGAAAGAAAGGGAGAGAATCAAAGGGAGTGGAAATGGTGCTAAATAACAACAAAATAAGATATGACTCATTACCCTAAGGGTAGTCAGTTAATTCTCTGAGACTGAATGTAGCATGAGTTAGGGACTGTTTTTTAGTGACTGGGTTGTAAGTTACAGAAATTAAATCTTTCCCTTGGGTAACTTGCCATCCCTTGAGCCACTGGACTCACAGACACTTCACCAAGTCAGCAGGCCCTGAAATTTTAGGAGTTTATCTCCCACACTCTGGCTCATGCCTTAAGAAACATAAAGGTACTTGTGAATTCCTCTCACTTGTTCCGATCATCATTACATTACTAATATATAGTGGACCAGCGTGAAGTCCTGTGGGGTGGCAAGACTAGAAAATTTCCTGTGGACTAGATTAGGCTTCCCAGGTGATGTAGTGGTAAAGAATCCTCCTGCCAGTGCAGGAGACACAGGAGACTCGGGTTTGATCCCTCGGTTGGGAATCAGTTCAGTTCAGTTGCTCAGTCATGTCCGACTCTTTGCAACCCATGGACTGCAGCATGCCAGGCTTCCCTGTTTTTCACCAACTCCCAGAGCTTACTCAAACTCATGTCCATTGAGTCGGTGATGCCATTCAGTCATCTGATCCTCCGTTGTCCCCTTCTCCCGCCTTGAATCTTCCCCAGCATCAGAGTCTTTTCCACAGAGTCAGTTCTTCGCATCAGGTGGCCAAAGTATTGGAGTTTCAGCTTCAGCATCAGCCCTTCCAATGAATATTCAGAAATGCTTTCCTTTAGAATTGACTGGTTGGATCTCCCTGTAGTCCAAGAGACTCTCAAGAGTCTTCTCCAACACCACAGTTCAAAAGCATCAATTCTTCAGCACTCAGCTTCCTTTATATACAACTCTCATATATGTGCATGACTACTGGAAAAACCATGGCTTTGACTAGATGGACCTTTGTTGGCAAAGTAATGTCTCTGCTTTTTAATATGCTGTCTAGGTTGGTCATAGCTTTTCTTCCAAGGAGTAAGCATCTTTTAATTTCATGGCTGCAATTATCTTCTGCAGTGATTTTTGGAGCCCAAGAAAATAAAGTCTCTCACTGTTTCCATTGTTTCCCTATCTATTTGCCATTAAGTGATGGGACCGGATGCCATGATCTTAGTCTTCTGAATGTTGAGTTTTAAGCCAACTTTTTCACTCTCCTCTTTCACTTTCATCAAGAGGCTCTTTAGTTCTTCTTCACTTTCTGCCACAAGGGTGGTATCATCTACATATCTGAGATTATTGATATTTATCCCAGCAATCTTGATTCCAGCTTGTGCTTCATCCAGCCTGGCATTTCACATGATGTACTCTGCATATAAGTTAAATAAGCAGGGTGACAATATACAGCCTTGACATACTCCTTTCCCAATTTGGAACCAGTCTTTTGTTCCATGTACAGTTCTATCTGTTGCCTCTTGACCTGCATACAGATTTCTCAGAGGGTTGGGATTATTCCTCTGGAATAGGAAATGGCAACCCACACCAGTATTCTTGCCTGGAAAATCCCATGGATACAGGAGCTTGGCGGGCTATAGTCCAGACGATCACACAGAGTTGGACACGACTGAGCACTGAGCACAGTACAGAGTAAGACAGAGAGCTAGAGATTTCATATTGCCCTGGGACAGGACTCTTGTGTACTTTTGGGTAAAACTAAGCTGTTTCTATGGCACCCCACTCCAGTACTCTTGCCTGGAAAATCCCATGGATGGAGGAGCCTGGTGGGCTGCAGTCCATGGGTCACTAAGAGTCCAACACGACTGAGCGACTTCACTTTCACTTTTCACTTTCATGCATTGGAGAAGGAAATGGCAACCCACTCCAGTGTTCTTGCCTGGAGAATCCCAGGGACGGCAGAGCCTGGTGGGCTGCCGTCTATGGGGTCGCACAGAGTCAGAACGACTGAAGCGACTCAGCAGCAGCAAGCTGTTTCTGGTCTTCACTTATTTAGCTTGAAACAGAGAAAACTGGAGCTTGCAGGCTGGCCATGTTTTTGTTTTGTAAACAAAGTTTGATGGGATCCCTTCTAGTTCCCATTGATTTGCACATCATCTATGGATGCTTTGACCTTCCAACAGCAAACTGAGAAGTTGAAACAGGGACATTACTGATCAGTCAAAATATTGCCCTTAAATTAAAGACAACAGCAAAATATTGAGTTTACTTCTAAAAGTAAATACTAAAATGTATTTGTACTAATTAAAGCCAAATACTTTTTTCTGAGATTTGAAATAATCAATAACTATTTTAAGTGAACTTTCAGTCTTCAGATTCTTATATAAAATAGAGCTGTGCTGCTTTCAACCACTGATATAAAATAAAATTTAAATTAAATTAAAAAGCCTGGGGACTTTCCTCGTGGTCCAGCGGCTAAGACTCCATGATCCCAATGTAGGGGTCTAGGTTCGATTCCTGGTCAGGGAACTAGATCCCACATGTCACAACTAAAGATTCTTCATGCTGTAACTAAAAGATCCTGAGTGCCGCAACTAAGACCCGGCGCTGCCAAAGTAAATAAATAAATAAATAATATACATACATACATACATATATTCATAAATATAAGTAAAGAAATTTTAAAGTCCTAGGGGCAAAAAAATCTATGTATAGTCTCTACACAGTTGAACAAAGTTACTCGCAATACTTGATTGACAACCAAATGGTATTTCTAATGAAGCACATTAAAAAAGTTTTTTGTTTGCCTATTTTGAAAAAGCTCCAATGCAAATTTCAGCACAAGTCAGAACCCTCATTTAGAATTCACTGGAGGTCACTGCTGAAATGCCTTTTGACTTGAATGAAGAGAAGCTAGCTGGTCTTCAGTAGAGACCTAGGGGTGTGTGTTTAAGTAGAGTTAACACTTCTGGTCCAAAATCTAGATGTAGGTGGTGAAAAGACAATTGCAGATGTTGATTCTCTGGTCTTTTAATTTGTACTGCCATTTGTCCTTTTTAAAATATATATTTAAATCCTTATTTCCCTATATAATTTGCAATTTTGTAATGCTTCATAGGGTTAGTGTTTTCAATATCCACATCATCCCAGAAAGTATTTTCTTCTCACATTTTATAGCTGAGAAAACTGAGGCTCAGAGTCAGTAAATCACCAGCCTCACAGAGAAAAGGAACTAAGAGAACATTATTTACCAAGCATCCACTCTATTATAGGCACCACCTTAAACCAGAACACATCTTGATTTTTAGACTCCAAGTCTACTATTTTTACTAGACAATTTATTAAGTCCCATCATTATGAATATTGGGGATGGCTATGTGGTGGTGGTGATAACTTTTAACACGTAGAAGTATACCAAGCCCTGCCCCCAAATTGAGAATAAGATGACTAGGAGAAGGGAGACACAACTATAAAACTTTGTGGCCAGGGCTTCCCTGATGGGTCAGTGGTAAAAAAATCTGCCTGCCAATGCAGAAGACACAGATTTCATCCCAGACCCAGGAAGATCCCACATGCCGTGGAGCAACTAAGCCCATGAGCCACAACTACTGAGCTTATGTGCCACAACTGTGGAAGACCATGTGCCTTAGAGCCTGTGCTCAGAAGCAAGAGAAGCCACCACAATGAGAAGGCCCCACACCACAACTGTAACGGAGGGAAAGAGGGCACAACTTTTGAAAAAATGACAGAGCCCAAGGACACAACATAAACTGATTAGAATCAAATGGGACCAAGACGGGAGACAAGACTAGATCTTGATCCTCAATCAGCAAGTGAAATAACACACCCAGAAGTGCTATGACAGTTCCAAGGCACTGTTAAAATACCAAGGAATGGGCAGTGGCCCAAATCCTGGAAATCTCTGCCTCTTCCCCAGAATAGTTGGAATAACCTGCCCACTCATTAGCATATTAAATTACCCAGCCTATAAAAACTAGCTCTGTCATATTTCATGGCTGCACTCGCCCTTTGCAATGGCCCACACTCTTGTCTGTGGAGTGTGCTTCTCTCTGTATCTGATTAAATCCACTTCTTGCCTATCACTTTGTCTCTCAGTGAATTCTTTCTGTGATGAGACTTCAAGAACCTGAGCTTCATTAGGTTCTGAAACCAGGTACCATGGGTTTTGACTGGGTTTGAGTCCCAGCCACGTGGGTTCAAGTCCCAAGCAGCGTTTTGGCTGGGTTCGAGTCCCAGCACATGAGTTCGAGTCCCAGCACATGGGTTCAAGTCCCAATCTGTGGTTAATGGTTTCACAGCTAGACAGTAGCTCCCACTCCGAGACCGCTGCAACTAGAGAAAAGCCCGAGCAGCAACAAGACCCAGCATAGCCAAAAACAAATGAAGAAGTAAAATTATATATGTATAAAACTTTATGGCAAAGAAAAAGTTGCTATTATACATGAAGAATAAAGCTGAAGAAAAGGAAGTACTTTTAAGAGTTTATTTGTGACATTCTGAAATACCTAACCACAGAAAGCTGTAAAGTGTCTATGAATTATTATTATAGATCAAACGTCTTTTGAGAATGATTTAAATACAGTCCTGTGTAAAGTCAGAAGCTGTATGACATGTTTCCCTTCTAGATCTGTAAGCAGATGGTTAGAGAGACCCTGAAGAAAGAGAAGCAGAATGGCTTCTTGACATAAGAGAATTCAGTTTTGGCTTAAGCCTAAGTCATTTTGTGATTTAAGCCATTTTGTGATCTGTAGGGGACTGGAGTGCAAAAGTAGGAAGTCAAGAAATACCTGGAGTAACAGGTAAATTTGGCCTTGGAGTACAGAATGAAGCAGGGTAAAGGCTAATAGAGTTCTGCCAAGAGAATGCACTGATCATAGCAAACACCCTCTTTCAACAACACAAGAGATAACGCTACACCTGCTCATCACCAGATGGTCAATACTGAAATCAGATTGATTATATTCTTTGCAGCCAAAGATGGAAAAGCTCTATACAGTCAGCAAAAACAAGACCGGGAGCTGCCTGTGGCTCAGATCATGACCTCCTTATTGCCAAATTCAGACTTAAATTGAAGAAAGTAGGGAAAACCTCTAAACCATTCAGGTATGACCTAAATCAAATCCCTTACAATCATACAGTGAAAGTGACAAATAGATTGAAGGGATTAGATCTGATAGACAGAGTGCCTGAAGAACTATGGACGGAGGATCGTAACATTGTACAGGAGGCAGAGATCAAGAACATCCCTAAGAAAAAGAAAAGCAAAAAGGCCAAATGGTTGTTTGAGGAGGCCTTACAAATAGCTGTGAAAAGAAGAGAAGTGAAAAGCAAAGGAGCAAAGGAAAGATATACCTATTTGAATGCAGAGTTCCAAAGAATAGCAAGGAGAGATAAGAAAGCCTTCCTCAGTGATCAATGCAAAGAAATAGAGGAAAAGAATAGAATGGGAAAGACTAGCAATCTCTTCAAGAAAATTAGAGATTCCAAGGGAATATTTCATGCAAAGATGGGCTCAATAAAGGACAGAAATGATATGGACCTAACAGAAGCAGAAGATATTAAGAAGAGGTGGCAAGAATACACAGAACTATACAAAAAAGATCTTCACGATCCAGATAATCACGATGGTGTGATCACTCACCTAGAGCCAGAGCTATTCAAATCCTGAAAGAAGATGCTGTGAAAGTGCTGTACTCAATATGCCAGCAAATTTGGAAAACTCAGCAGCGGCCGCAGGAAGGAAAAGGTCAGTTTTCATTCCAATCCCAAAGAAAGGCAATGCCAAAGAATGCTCAAACTACTGCACAGTTGAAGTCATCTCACATACTAGTAAAGTAATGCTCAAAATTCTCCAAGCCAGGCTTCAACAGTACGTGAAATGAAAACTTTCAGATGTTCAAGCTGGATTTAGAAAAGTTAGAGGAACCAGAGATCAAATTGCCAACATCTGTTGGATCATCGAAAAAGCAAGACAGTTCCAGAAAAACATCTACTTCTGCTTTATTGACTACGCCAAAGCCTTTGACTGTGTGGATCACTACAAATGGTGGAAAATTCTGAAAGAGATGAGAATACCAGACTACTTGACCTGCCTCTTGAGATATCTGTTTGCAGATCAGGAAGCAACAGTTAGAACTGGACATGGATCAACAGACTGGTTCCAAATAGGGAAAGGAGTACATCAAGGCTGTATATTGTCTCCCTGCTTATTCAACTTATATGCAGAATACCTCATGAGAAACGTTGGGCTGGATAAAGCACAAGCTGGAATCAAGAGTGCTGGGATAAATATCAATAACCTCAGATACGCAGGTAATACCACCCTTGTGGCAGAAAGTGAAGAAGAACTAAAGAGCCTCTTGATGAAAGTGAAAGAGGAGAGTGAAAAAGTTGGCTTAAAGCTCAACATTCAGAAAACGAAGATCATGGCATCCAGTCCCATCACTTAATGGCAAATACATGGGGAAACAGTGGAAACAGTGACAGAATTTATTTTGGGGGGCTCCAAAATCACTGCAGATGGTGACTGCAGCCATGAAATTAAAATCACTTGCTCCTTGGAAGAAAAGCTATGACCAACCTAGACAGCATATTAAGAAGCAGAGACAGTACTTTGCCTACAAAGGTCCATCTAGTCAAAGCTATGGTTTTTCCAGTAGTCATGTATGGATGTGAGAGTTGGATCATAAAGAAAGCTAAGCTGAAGAATTGATGCTTTTGAACTGTGGTGTTGGAGAAGACTCTTGAGAGTCCCTTGGACTGCAAAGAGATCAAACCAGTCAATCCTAAAGGCAATCAGTCCTGAATATTCAGTGGAAGGACTGATGCTAAAGCTGAAACTCCAATACTTTGGCCATTGATGTGAAGTACTGACTCATTGGAAAAGACCCTGATGCCGGGAAAGATTGAAGGTGGGAGGAGAAGCAGATGACAGAGAATGACGTGGTTGGATGGCAGCACCGACTCAATGGACATGAGCTTGAGTAAACTCTGGAAGTTGGTGATGGACAGGTAGGCCTGGTGTGCATGGCATTGTGTCCATGGGGTCGCAAAGAGTCGGACATGACTGAGCGACTGAACTGAATTGATGCTTGGCTGTAATGTGCTCTGTGCTCAAGTCACTCAGAATGCTTGGCCTTAAACAGGACTCAGTAATCACTGATCTTAAGGAAAGTAAGGGCATGCAAGAACAAAGGAATAACAGTCAAGAGACAATAGTTTAGCCTTAAAACACAAGTCCTAGTTCTTCCTCAAGGGATATACGTAACAATCTGATACTGTTTTTGAGTTCTGCAGGAACTAAGACCCCTACCCAGTGGAGGACAGAAAAACGGTGACCCTCCAGAGTTCAGTCTACTAAAGATTTGACCTATTGACCTTTGCCCCAATTCTTTTCTGAATTCTCCTCTGCTCAAGTCCCCTCATGAATATGCAAATACTGTTAGTTTAAAACTTCCTCAGTTTTCCTGTTTGGGGAGACACTGTTTTAAGAAAGATCCCCAGTGTTTTCCTTGCTTGCTGCAAATAATAAACCCTCCCTTCTCCCAGTCTTTTGTTTGGATGTGTCCTACGGGGTTTTTTGTTTGTTTTTTAAATATTAATTTATTATTTATCTGGGGCTTCCCAGGTGGCACTTCGTTGTTGTTCAGTTGCTAAGTCATGCCTGATTCTTTGCAACTCCACGGACTGCAGCAGGCTAGGCTTTCCTGTCCCGTCATATCTCCAGGAGTTTGCTCAAATTCATGGCCATTGAGTTGGTAGTGCCATCCAAGCATCTCATCCTCTGTCATCCCCTTCTCCTGCCCTCAATCTTTCCAGCATCAGGGTCTTTTCCAGTGAGTCAGCTCTTTGCCTCACGTGGCCAAATCAGGTAGCACTAAAGACATAAGTGTTGCAGATTCGATCCCTGGGTCAGGAAGATGCCCCAGAGGAAAGGGTGGCAACCCACTCCAGTATTCTTGCCTGGAGAATCCCATGGCAGGCTGCAGTCCGTGGGGTCACAAAGAGTTGGACACAAGTGAAGTGAATTAGCATGCACAAGTCTTAGTTATGTCTCTTGGAATCTTATTTGTGGCATGGATGCGGGATCTAGTTCCCCAACCAGAGATAGAACCTGGACCCCTTGCACTGGTAATGCAGAGTGTTACCCACTGGACCACCTGGGAAGTCCCTGGTTATGTCTTTTGGCTCAGTACTCGTGAAAAGACAAATCCAGTTTTCAGGTAACAGTTCTGTTATTCTATGATACTGTCTCTAATAACAGGATATTTATTTCCCCAACTTTAACATCTTATAAATCTGGTGGGAAGGAGTTATAATATCAGATATAGACATGCTTCTTGCAATTATCCATCATCCAGTTCTGTTCACATATGCAGCAAGAATAAGTATGCCTTTCTTTAACTTCTTGCTAAGGCTTCATGCTTCCAGATTCATTGGAGTTACTTACTAATTTGTCTGATCAACCTTTATTATATATACACTATGTGCTAGATTTGTGAGGAATATGAAATAACTTATTAAATCTTTTCCTGTATAAGAGATTTTGAGTGGCCTAGTCAAAAGCAACGCTAGTGGCACATAACCTTGATGAGAAAGGATAGATAATACACAAAAGAAACTAAATAAGCATCCTTTTGCCATCTAGGACCGGGGTCAGCAGATTTTTTCTGTAAAACCAGCCAGACTGTAAATATTTTCAGCTTTTCAGGGCTATATGGTCTTTGTTGCAACTACTTCCCTAAGGCCTCAGATGGTAAAGAATCTGCCTATAATGTGGGAGACCCGGGTTCTATCTCTGGATCAGGAAAGTCCCCTGGAGAAGGGAATGGTTACCTATTCCAGTATTCTTACCTGGAGCATTCCACGGACAGAGGAGCCTGGCAGGCAACAATCTGTAGAGTTGCAAAGAGTCAGACACGACTGAGCGACTTTCACTTTTTTTAATGTGTTTTGTTGCAACTACTTAACTCTCCATTACAATGTGAAAGCAGCCATTGATAATAGATAAGTTAATGAATGTGGCTGTGTTCCAATAAGGGCATCCCAGGGGTGCTATTGGTAAAGAACCTGCCTGCTAATCCAGGAGACATAAGAGACGTGGATTTGATCCCTGGGTCAAGAAAATCTCCTGGAGGAGAGCATGGCACACCACTCCAGTATTCTTGCAGTCAGTGGAGAATCCCATGGACAGAGGAGCCTGGCAGGCTACAGTCTATAGATTCACACAGAGTTGGACCCTACTGAAGAATGTTCCAATAAAATTTTATTTATGGACTTTGAAACATGAATTTCACTTAATTTTATGTGTCACATAATACTATCTTTTTTATTTGTTAAAAACCATTTAAAATATAAAAACCCTACTTAGCTTGCATACCATGCAAAAACAGGCTACAGACCATAATTGTCAATCTCTGACCAGTGAAATTAGTATCGATGAAAGAAGTTACAATTATAGATGATTACAAAGGATGCAGGCAATATAATATTAAAATAAATATAAAACTAAATGTTAAATAGGGCTTCTCAGATAGCTCAGTTGATAAAGAATCCACCTGCAATGCAGGAGACCCCAGTTCAATTCCTGAGTTGGGAAGATCCCCAGGAGAAGGGATAGGCTACCCATTCCAATATTCTTGGGCTTTCCTTGTGGCTCAGCTGGGAAAGAATCTGCCTGCTATGCTGGAGACCTGGGTTCAATCCCTGGGTTGGGAAGATCCCTTGGAGAAGGAAAAGACTACCCACTCTAATATTCGGGCCTAGAGAATTCCATGGACTGTATAGTCCATGGGATCGCAAAGAGTCAGACATGACTGAGCAACTTTCACTTTCAAATGTTAAATGTTGGGAAGATGATACAGTGTGTCTAGATGAAACAGACCTAGCTCTCCTTAGATAATTTCAGCAATTGGTAGATGAGGAATCTGAACAACTGAGTATGAAAAGATGGAAAATAAAGACATGATCCCTTCAGGTTTGTCATAGTTCTTAGCCTTATGTTGTCTGGAAGTTGAATTGTTTCCCATACAACTCTCTGTACTTGGCTTCTATTTTTTGTTATTGTTATTGTTGTTTAAGTAACTGACCTGTATATTAATCAGGGGGTTTCCTAGAGTAACAGAAGCAATAGGGAAGTATATATATATATATATATATATATATATATACACAGTATCGAGAAGCAGTCAGCAAGTCAATGTCTTAGTCTGCTTGGGCTGTCATATCAAAACACAGTAGACTGTGTAGTTTAAACAACGTAAATTAGTTTTCTTGTAGTTCTAGAGACTGGAAGTCCCAGATAAAAGTCTGGTAGGGTTGGTTCCTAGTGAGAGCTCTTTTCCTGGCTTGTAGATAGTAGCACCAGCAGCAGCACATAGTCTCCTTATTGCTATGTCCTCACATGGCCTTTCCTTGGTGTGTGTACAGAGAGGGAGTGTAATCACCTTCTTTTATATAGGCATTAATCCCATTGGCCCAGGCCCCAGCTGCATGGCCTCACCTAAACCTAATTACCTCCCAAAGGCCCCGTCTCCAAAGACCATCACACTAGGGGTTGGAGCTTCAATATATGAATTTGGGGAGGATGTGAATATTTAGTCTGTAACACAGGGTAGAACACTGACTTTCCCCTGGGGAATTGCTGCTTATTTTTACTCCTGGCTTCAGAGGCCACCATTCGTCCTTTAATGCTCTGATCCAAACCTCAATTGGCAGCATAAGTAGTGAAATGAATTCATCTACTGACTACTTTGTAGAAGCTGAGTAATATTATTGTGGTTAATTGTAGAGGACATGGATTGTAAAATAAGATCTCCTCTCAGTTCTCTGAGGACTCTAGTAGGAGTCTAGATTAGATTGCTGCTCCAATGACTAATATCAGATTGCTGTAGATCAGGGTTTCTCAGCCCTGTCTACACAATGGAATCATAGAGCAGGAGTAGGGCATGAGAAAGGGTGAAAAATACCAATGCTTTAGCCCACCTCCTGAGTCTAATTTGGTTGCTTTGGTTCAAGGATTGAAGCTTCAGTATTTTTAAATTGTAATGTGCAGCCTCAGAGGTGCAGACTATGGTCCTACCATCCTACATTGGCCTATGCAAAGTTGTCCACTACCTGCTGTGAGTTTTAAGGTTTAATGTGTGGCTCTATAGCAAGGGGACAAGCAATAGTTAATTTAAAAAGCTCTTTGACTCTCTAGAGAAAATAAACACTATCGTATTTAAAAACAAAACAGTGTACACCAATGTACACAGCAGCATTTTTGACCATAGCCAAAAGGTGGAAACAATCCAAAGGTCCATCAACAGATGAATGGATAAGCAAATTGTGGTATATACACAAAATGGAATATTATTCAGCCTTAAAAAAGAATGAAATTCTGATATATGCTACAAAATGAATGAACCTCAAATAATATGCTGAGTGAAATAAGCCAGACACAACAGGACAAATATTGTATATTCTTAAAGAAAAGAAAATAGACTTGGGGGAATGGTTAGTTGGTATTTAATGAGTATTTAACAGATTTTCTGTTAGGGATGATGGAAAAGTTCTAGAAATGGATTGTGGTGATGGTTGTACAACACTGTGAATATATTGATACTTAATGTCAATGAATTGGATATTTGTGTGCATGCTCAGTGGCTCAGTCATGTTTGACTCTTTGTGACTCCATGGACTGTAGCCTATTAGGCTCCTCCCTCCATGGGATTTTCCAGGCTAGAATACTGGAGTGAGTTGCCACTTTCTCCTTCAGGGAATCTTCTCAAACTGGGGATTGGACCTGCATGTCCAGCATCGGCAGGTGGATTCTTTTACTACTGAGCCACCTGCGAAGCCCAAATTGGGCACTTGAAAAGGTTTAAATGGTAAATTTTTTTATTATATATTTTTTACCACAATAAAAAAGACAAAATAAAACCTCTTCTTTATAGGTGTGATACTTCTGAATGAAAATTGAAGCTGCTGCATAATTGTGAAGGCTACCATTCCACTAATAGTAAAAAGAAGAATCAGCAATGGTGAAAGAGAAATCCCGTTTAAAAAGGGTTTTGTAGAATGTTATCAACAGCCTGAAGTCACTAGGAAAGATATCTTTACATAACATTTTTCAATCTTTTAAATATCAGTATGTGTGTCCAAGCCTTTTAAAAGAAAAATAATGCTTTCTCTGTTTAGAATGTATATTTTCTGAAAAAATTTGAAGTCAAAATTAACGTTTGAAAATGAAAGCAATGACAATGTCATCAACTTAATCTGGCATCACTATATTTTTAGACACAACAGTATTAAGTGTATAGTTCTTAGCCTTAAAGGTTATCAACCAATGATTAGTGTAATATTGGAACAGGTGCTATAAAGGATGAAGATTATCATGCTTTTGAAATTTCTGACTCATGCTATATAGTCTGCCATAAAGAGCAGTATAAAAAGGGATTTGTTCAGACCAAAGAAAATCATATAATTAGTTCTTTTAGTGATATTAAGAAGTGCTTGTAATAAGATAATGTCCTTCTTGTAAATCAACCGTCACCAGCTCCCTTTTTACTCCATGACAACGAATGCAAAATGTTACTCAAATTCAGATAACGTGTCTTTCTTTGCTTGCTATTAACTTCATTAATCCCTTTCTCACAGCTCCATCTCTCTCTCTCTTATTTCTCTGCCTCTCTCCCATACGAAATCTTTTCTCAAGGTAACATATTCCCAGAAATCATAATGAATGTAATGGCATAAAAAGTAACTCATGATTTCAACATTAGCTTTTGCCAAAAAGTCTTTGGCTATAGATCAGCAGTATGAGGCAATGGAGCGCAGGTAAACAGGGCATTAGGAAGTGCTTCTTCAAGCTGTTTACCAAACCCCTCCTGCAGGTGGGATTTTTTGCTGTGTTAAAAGTTTAGAGTTGACTGAGTGAATGCGGGAAGAAATGGAAATAGTCAAAAACATTCAGGTTTATAAGACTTCTACAGGATGTCTTAGAGTCCTGCCCTCCTATGATTAAATTCCCCTCCACATCTCTCTCCCACATCAAGGTAGCTTGCCTCAGAGCTCAAAGGCTTTTGTGAGTGACCTTCTCTCTCTGTTCCTTTCTTCTAACCTGACTAAGGAATTTTAGAAGCTTCTCTTTTCTTCCTTGCTTCCTTTGGGCGTTGGAAAATCTTCACCTGAGTAGCTGGGGCTACATTTTGGGGAGCTATTTTCCTACTGGTCAGAGTTGAACGTCACGAATGGGTTTTGGCTTAGAAGCAATGCCATCCAAGGAGCTGTGTCCCATAGGGATAAGTATAGATACATGGTTGAGCCATGTTGCTCAACCATGTATCAATCCCATGTGACCCAATGTGATTTGGGTCCCAATCATTCATTTGTTGATTCAACGTGTACTTCTATGTTTATTTACTGAATGGCTGCTATATGCCAGGCAGTGTTTTACAGGCTAGATGTAAACCAGGTGAGAATCATTGCTCTTGTGGAACTCATATTCTACATGAATAAAATAGAAATAGAAACAGGTAACAAATCAACAAGTAAAACGTGAAGAACATAAAAGATGTCAGGTGGTGATAAGAACCAAGAAAAATAATAACAAAGCAGAGAAGAGAGAGAGAGAATGTGCAATATTAAAGTAGTGAGAGAAGATCTTTCTGAGGAGGTAGCACCTGAATTAAGATCTGAAAGAGGAGAAAGAACAAGTCTTGCATGTATCCAAGGGAAGGACTTTCCAGACAGAGAGTTCAACAAGTGCAAAGTATCTACCTGAGGTAGTTGTGAAGGTGTGTTCCAGAAGGAACAGGAAGACCAGTGAGGCTGCAGTGGAATAAGAAAATGGGAGGGCATCAAGGGATGGTGACAGAGAGGTCCCACGAGTCCTTGGAGAACATGGCAAGGACTTTGTGGTTCTTCTCTAAGTAACATGGAAAACTATAGGGAGGGCGAGGGTTTGAGCAGATAATTGACATGAACTGATTTTTATTTGAAAAGGCTGATTCTGGATACATATCAAGTCTGAAGGAGGTAAGAGCAGAAATAGTGAAACCAGTTAGGAGAGTGCAATAATCCAAGGAAAGGTGATGGAATTTGGCCCAAGACAAGAGCAGTGGAGGTGATGAGAGGAAATCTGTCTGAAAATATCGTGAAGATAGTAAGCCAATGCCTATGGATCCAATATAGGGTGAGCAAAAATGTGATGAGATGATTCTGTCTGATTAAAATATTCTGCAAGATATTGACATCTCTGTTCCTCTCCATTTGAAATTAGTGAAGTGAAGTCGCTCAGTCGTGTCTGACTCTTTGCGACCCCGTGGACTGTAGCCCACCAGGCTCCTCCGTCCATGGATTTTCCAGGCAAGAATACTGGAGTGGGTTGCCATGTCCTTCTCCAGGGGATCTTCCTGACCCAGGGATCAAACCCAGGTCTCCAGCATTGTGGGCAGATTCGTTAACCTCTGAGCCACCAGGGAAGCCCCCAGTTGAAATAGATGCTATCAATAATGCCAGTATTTACAGGTGAAGAAATGAAGTTAAGGAGATTAGGTAATTTGCCTAAAGTCACACAGTTTGTAAGGGAAAGAACCAAGGCTTAACCCCAGATCTGTCTGATCAGAATCCATCATTTTAACCATCACTACTTAGTAATATACCTTTTAGACAAACATAAGAACAATAAGTTAACTTAAATATCTACCTTAAAAGAATTTTTTTAAGTAGCAAGTGTCATTGTAAAGGTATATGAAAGAGAAAGAAAGCTATGCACACTGAGTTATAAATCTGCTCCGTTTCCTATCATCATTCATAAAACGACCACATAATAAAGTGGGACCAGTTTATAGGCAGAGCTTTTAAGAGTAGGAACACTCCTTACAGAAAATGGACCTGGCTGGGAACAGACGATAAGTAGGAGAATGTCTTCCTCTTAGTTTAATTTGTACAGCCTGATAGATGATCTTTCAGAAGCTGTCCCCAATCTGGGGAGGTGCGCTGTATCCTGAGATTTTAAATCATGAATCACCAGGCTTCATCCACCCCACACCCTGCTCTTTGATGTATTTTCAACTGTTTTCAATTCATTCTCCATGAACAGCTCAGCCTAAGCTGATCCAGTTTGCCCTGTGTTTTGGTACATTCTGGCCTCAGGCCTTGCTTTGATTCTCAGCTATTATTTTTGTTTCTTTTCTAAAGTTCAGGGTATCAGCAGTTTCTCAGGTAATGTTGCTCTTGATTTATTTATATGTCTTGTGTACTCCCCTTTCTGTTTTTTGTTTGCTTGTTTTGTTTTTTTACCACACCACACAGCTTGTAGAATCTTAGCTCCCCAACCAGGGTTTGAATCTGGACCCGCCGCAATGACAACGCAGAGTCCTAACCACTGGACCACCAGAAATGCCTTCTGTTTTTTTGTTTTTATTTTTTTATTATTTTTTATCCCCCCCCCCCAACTTCCCTAGCACACCACTCCCCCCCCCCCCCCCGCCTCTTTTTCTTTCCTCTTTTACAAACCCTTCTGTCGAGGGCTGATTTTCAATAGATCGCAGCCAGGGAGCTGCTCTGCTATATAGGAAACCCTGACCCAGAAGCACATCATCTACGAATGGTTTAGCGCCAAGTTCCCCACGAATGTGTTTTTTGTTTTTCAGTAGCGTTCCCACCCAGATCTGTCCTGACCATCTACATCTATTCATAAGTCAGTGATTTAAACTCAAAATGCATTTTCTGTTAACACTGAAAAACTGTCTCTCAGACACATCTGTAAAAGCAGGTGGCAGCATTTTTTGAGCAAAAAGAGCATGAGCTTTAGAGGCAGGCAGATGTGACTAGTATGAGGATAAAAATGAGTAAATATTATAAAACGTAAAATATTATTGGGCTTCCCAGGTGGCGCTAGTGGTAAGGAGCCCTCCTGCCAATGCACGAGATGTAAGCAACTTGGGTTCAATCCCTGGGTCAGGAAGATCCCCTGAAGGAGGGCATGGCAATCCACTCCAGTATTCTTGCCTGGAGAATCCCATGGACAGAAGAGGCTGGCGGGCCATGGTCCATAGGGTCGCAAAGTGGGACATGACTGAAGCAACTTAGCACACACACATGCTCGGCAGCGGGCTCAATAGATTCGAGTTTTCTTCTTTTATCTGTGACTCACTGCCAAACAAAATATACAATCACAACTTTCCCCTCTAAACTCCTGTCCCCGAGGAGCTCTAGGGTTTCAAACTGTTGGTAACGATGGAAAAGTATGAAATATGTGGAAGTTTATAAAAACGTTTATGCAACATCCCCTTAGACTCTGAAGTGGAAAGCCAGTGTAACATACTAGCAATGGTGGTGAAAGAGGAGGAAGCAAGATAGCAGAGACGGGGGAAAGGCAGGGAACATTTATTGAGCATGAACTCAGTGTGAGGAACTGTGCTAGACTCTTCCAGGCGTTATGTACTTAATCAGAGTGAAATGATGCCATTAGCAGCAACACAGATGGACATACAGGTTATCATGCTAAGTGAAGTAAGCCAGAGAAGGACAAATATCATATGCTATTGCTTGTATGTGGAATCTGAAAAAAAAAGATACAGATGCACTTATGTAGAAAACAGACACAGACTTATAAACATAGAAAACAAATGGATGGTTAACAAAGAATAAGAGAAGGGGAGGGATGAATTAGGAGTTTGAGATGAACATATACACACTACTGTAGAAAATAAACAACAAAGTCTTACTGTATAGCACAGGGACTGTACTCAATATTTTTTAATAACCTTTAAGAGAAGGCAATGGCACCCACTCCAGTACTCCTGCCTGGAAAATCCCATGGACAGAGGAACCTGGAAGGCTGCAGTCCACGGGGTCGCTGAGGGTTGGACGCGACTGAGCGACTTTACTCTCCAGTGTTCTTGCCTGGAGAATCCCAGGGATAGGGGAGCCTGGTGGGCTGCCGTCTATGGGGTCACACAGAGTCGGACATGACTGAAGTGACTTAGCAGCAAGGAAAGAGAATCTTAAAAAAAAAAAAAATATATATATATATATATATATGCATAACTGAAACACTTTGCTATACACCTGGAACTAACATAACATTGTAAATCAATTATACTTCCACTAAAAAAATATTTCTGTTCTCTACAAAAAAGAACATCATGGCTCCAAGTTGACAAATCTTGCCTAAGTTTATGTAACTAATATGTGGTGGAGCTAGAATTTAAAGCTAACTCTGAACTCTAAAGTCCATAATATTTCAATATGTTTAATGCACATCAAAATGTATACAAATAGTACCTTAACATGATTACTAAAATCAGCATTTACATACCCACCATAAGATAAACACTAAATCATTGCTCTCCCAAAAGGTAATTTTTTATTTTAATCACAATATTCTTAAATGTCTAGGCTTAATGAATATGAGAAATTTAGGTCAAATGGTAATGTTAATTTACTTTTGTTTTCCATAGACTCACTTTATAAGGAATTTATAATAAAAATACCTTCCTAAATTTAACTGTGGCTTAACTTCCTCAGTTCTTTAATAGCTTCCAGATGTTTAGATAATTTTGTTTAGAAACTTTGTATATTATCAAAGTTTTTCACTGATTAAATAAGACTTATAATAAAGCATGTCTTCTCTACCCTGTTAGACCTCATGATGTTGAAAACGTTTTTGAAGTCCTAACTTCAAAGTTGTTCACATGGTTATAGTCTCATAATAAATACAGGATTATAGACTTTTCTGTAAGATTATAAAGGAAATGAAATAGAAATAATGACAAAATGACTTCCCATGTTCATATCTCTGTCTTTCAATGTTTACCAATTGGCCAGCAAAGTTGATATGTTGAAAAGTCTTATTGACATCAAAGGATATTTTCCCTAGCACAAAGGGTCAAGTGCAGCGCCTGGTCAACCCACAGACCACTGGTAACAGAGTCAAACAGTTTACTTAAGATAACGTCAAAGCGAATGACAGTGTACAGTGGGGAGTCAAAAGTCTAGATCTGTAGTCTGGAGATGTGAATACTGACGAGTTAGTGAAGGTGAGGAATCAATTGGGAAAATGGTGAAAGTGAACTGAAAGTGTTAGTCGCTCAGTCTTATCGGACTCTCTGGGACTCCATGGACTATACCTCGCCAGGCTCCTCTGTCCATGGAATTCTTCAGGCAGGAATACTGGAGTGGGTTGCCATGTCCTTCTCTGGGGGAATCTTCTGGACACAGGGATGGAACCCACAGGTCCTGTGTCTCCTGCGTCTCCTGCATTGCGGGTTGATTCTTTACCGTCTGAGCCCCCAGGGAGAAATATTAATGAGATGCTTAGTTAGCTACTGTGGTTAAACTCCAAATCTCAAGGAGTCCGAAGTTTAGAAAAAAAGAGTTCTGATTTTAAAAATAAAAGCAAAAAAAGCTTGGGACAGTGTGAGAGAGATTTTTAAAATGTTGATTTCTTTGTTTTAAAGACAGACAATGCTTTAAGGCTGAAGACAGTAACAACAAAAAGAAAGACGTGAAATTTAAACAAGCGGTAACACAGTAGAGATGTGACATGTAGCCACTGTCATTTCGTGTGTGAGGTGAACTAGCATTACTCTCACACTTCTGATACAGCTTCGTTGGATTGCTTGCTTCTCTCTACTGATCATCACCATCCTTTCCATCTGAGTTGGTGTGAGTACAAAAACACACAGTTCTTTTACGGAAGGATTTACAAGATAGCACTAAGTAAGTCCCTCATAGTAAATTCACTTTTAGAGTGTAGCTTAAAGAACTTTGAAGGAGGCATATATTGTACATATTACTGTAGTGGAAAAGTCCACCTGCTTAGAATTAACTCCATTATATCCTGAACAATTGGTGAAATACTTATTTAGAAGTGGTTTTCAGTTGCTTTTATTACATTGTTTTCTGGCTCTTCTTTCACATCCTTTCCCCTGGGAATTCTCTTTTTGCTGAAATTGTTTTGTAATCCAACAAAGGAACCATGCCGCCAAACTGGAAAAACATAAACTGTTTACTTAGCCTCTTATTTTTTTGTCTTGATTTGTCTTTATCCCATTTTGGGTTTTGATGGATAACAAGATTATTGTAAGGCAAGCGTTTCTTTGCCTAAATAAATACTCCCACAACCTATGTGTCCTATATTCTGTGATTTTTAAAAAAACACTTCTCACTTTGGAACCTATATGTGATGGGGGATGTATTTCTTCAGATGAGCACATGTTCACAAGCATAATTATAATACTGCCCTAATTTCTTGAAAAGAACAATCACATCTAATTCACATTGTTGTTTAAAAAAAATGAGTACATACCTTGGGAATCAAGGTCATATAGGGAGAAATAAATTTATACCATACACACACACACACACACACACACACACACATATATATATATAGTTGTTATTTTTTGGTTGCACCATGTGGAACTTCCCAGACCAGGGATCAAACCCTTGTTCCCTGCAGTAAAAGCTTGGAATCTGAGCCACTGGACTACTGGGGAAGTCTACCATGTACTTATTTTAAAGTCAGCAATTGATATTCCTGAATAGAAAGCAAAACTGAGAAATAAATATTAAACATATTTATTTAAACAAGAGGCCTAAAATTATCTACAATTTTGAGGGACAGAAGCATATTTAATTTTGACAACCACGCTCCTTTAAAATTTTTTCAGAAATAAAAATAAAAACTGGTAATTACTCACTTGGTAAATAACAGGTTGACATTAAGGAGACAAATCAATCCTATTCAACCAAATGTTAGGGGTAATATCTATGCTATTTTAAAGCTGGTTTTAATATAGTTAAGACAATTTGAAGCACATTCACCAAGTGAGGAATTACTTAATTCTCTCTGCTGTGGAGGCCTAAGATAAAACCAGAGACACAAGAGAGATCATATAGATACACATTTTTTTCTCAGAATTTTTAAAAATTAAACTTTTTAAACTTGAAGTATAATGTTCATACAGGAAAGTGTGCATTCTTAGGTTCATCATTCAGTGAATTTTTCCAAGGTTAACACACTTGGGTAACCACTACCCACATCAGGAAATAAATCACTGGTAGTGCCCAGAACCCCCTCTTGGTCATTACTCCACCAGTAAAATTAAATCATCTTTGATTGCTATCATCATGCTGCTGCTGCTGCTGCTAAGTCGCTTCAGTCGTGTCTGACTCTGTGCGACCCCATAGACGGCAGCCCACCAGGCGCCCCTGTCCCTGGGATTCTCCAGACAAGAACACTGGAGTGGGTTGCCATTTCCTTCTCCAATGCATGAAAGTGAAAAGTGAAAGTGAAGTCGCTCAGTCGTATCTGACTCTTAGTGACCCCAAGGACTGCAGCCCACCAGGCTCCTCCATCCATGGGATTTTCCAGGCAAGAGTACTGGAGTGGGGTGCTATTGCCTTCTCCGGGAGTAAACTTTTGAATGTATACTATATGCATATGTCTGGTTTTACTATATACTGCCAAATGGCTTTACAAAATGCTTTTACCAACTCTCACCATTCTTAACATCTGATGTTATTCTTTTAATTTTAGTCACTTTGATGGGGCATAAAGTGGTATAACACTGTGATTTAAATTTGCATTCCCCTCATGGTTGGGGCTTCCTTGGTGGCTCAGACAGTAAAGCATCTGCCTGCAATGCTCTGCCTGCCCCTGGGTTGGGAAGATCCCTTGGAGAAGGAAATGGCAACCCACTCCAGTACTCTTGCCTGGAAAATCCCATGGATGGAGGAGCCTGGCAGGCTTCTCAGTCCATGGGGTCGCAAAGAGTCAGACATGACTGAGCGACTTCACTTCACTTCTCTTCACTTTGTGGTTAATGGGTTTCCCAGGTGGTGAAGTAGTAAAATATCCATCTGACAGTGCAGGAGATGGAAGAGACACAAGTCTCCTCATGGGCTTTCTCTAGTTGCTGAGAACAGAGGGTACTCGCTAGCTGTGGTGATTTGGCTTCCCCTCGCAGTTACTTCTCTTGTTGTGGAGCACGGGCTCTAGGCATGCAGGCTTTAGTAGTTGCGGCTCAGGGGCTCAGTATTTGCAGCTTACAGGCTCGAGAGCACAGGCTCCATAGTTGCAGTGCACTGGCTTAGTCTGAGCTCTGCTGCATGTAGGATGGAACCCGCGTCCCCTGAACTGGCAGTCTGATTCTACACCACTGGACCATCAAGGAAATCCCAAACATTCCTAATATTCATGTAGCTGATCAATTTGTTTCTTTATGGTTAGTGGTGTGTGTGTGTGTGTGTGTGTGTGTAAGTGTGCTGTGAGACACTGTTGCCTATTCCAATATGAGGAAGACATTATTTTATATTATCTTGTAGATAGAAGTTTGATTGTTTTTACCATTTACACATGGCTACAATCCAGCTACAGCTATATATATATTTTTTTAATTATTTATTCATTTTGGCTGGGCTGGGTCTTCATGGCTGCACATGGGCCTTCTGTAGTTGTGGAGAGCAGGGGTGTTACTCTTCGTTTCCATGTGGAGGCTTCTCATTGAGGTGACTTCTCTTATTGCAGAACACAGGCTCTAGACACGCCAGCTGCAGCAGTTGTTGAGTGCAGGCTCCAGAGCATGGATTCTGTAGTTTTGATACATGGGTTTAGTTGCTTCATGGCGTGTGGTATCTTCCTAGATCAATGATTGAACCGGTATCCCCTGCACTGGCAGGCAGATTCTTATCCACTGCACCACCAGGAAAGTCCTGCAACTGGTTTTTATGTATGGAGGGAAATATGGGTCAAGATTTATTTCTTTTCCTGTGTGGTTATTCAATAGACTCAATATCATATATTGACAGAACCATCCTTTCTCCATTTCCCTACAGTGGTTCCTTTCTCATGAATAAATGACCATATATGTGTAGGACTGTTATAGGGCATTTTATTGTGTTCCAGTGGTCTATTTTTCTATCCTTCTAGAATTATCACACATTCTATAGCTTTGCAATAAATCTTGATATCAAATACTGAAAAAAAACCCCTAAAGTTTGAATTAAAAGAATATTTTTAAATGAATAAAACCAAAATTGTAACAGGAAAATGTGCAGAATATTTCAAGAGAATTTTATAGTTCTTTGGCCCATTTTTTGATTGGGTCATTTATTTTTCTGGAGTTGAGCTGTAGGAGTTGCTTGTATATTTTTGAGATTAGTTGTTTGTCAGTTGCTTCATTTGCTATTATTTTCTCCCATTCTGAAGGCTGTCTTTTCACCTTGCTAATAGTTTCCTTTGATGTGCAGAAGCTTTTAAGGATAATTAGGTCCCATTTGTTTATTTCTGCTTTTATTTCCAATATTCTGGGAGGTGGGTCATAGAGGATCCTGCTGTGATGTATGTCAGAGAGTGTTTTGCCTATGTTCTCCTCTAGGAGTTTTATAGTTTCTGGTCTTATGTTTAGATCTTTAATCCATTTTGAGTTTATTTTTGTGTATGGTGTTAGAAAGTGTTCTAGTTTCATTCTTTTACAAGTGGTTGACCAGATTTCCCAGCACCACTTGTTAAAGAGATTGTCTTTAATCTATTGTATATTCTTGCCTCCTTTGTCAAAGATAAGGTGTCCATAGGTGCGTGGATTTATCTCTGGGCTTTCTATTTTGTTCCATTGATCAATATTTCTGTCTTTGTGCCAGTACCATACTGTCTTGATAACTGTGGCTTTGTAGTAGAGCCTGAAGTCAGGTAGGTTGATTCCTCCAGTTCCATTCTTCTTTCTCAAGATCGCTTTGGCTATTCGAGGTTTTCTGTATTTCCATACAAATTGTGAAATTATTTGTTCTAGCTCTGTGAAGAATACTGTTGGTAGCTTGATAGGGATTGCATTGAATCTATAAATTGCTTTGGGTAGTATACTCATTTTCACTATATTGATTCTTCCAATCCATGAACATGGCATATTTCTCCATCTATTAGTGTCCTCTTTGATTTCTTTCACCAGTGTTTTATAGTTTTCTATATATAGGTCTTTAAGAAGACATACAGATGGCTAACAAACACATGAAAAGATGCTCAACATCACTCATTATCAGAGAAATGCAAATCAAAACCACTATGAGGTACCATTTCAAACCAGTCAGAATGGCTGCGATCCAAAAGTCTACAAATAATAAATGCTGGAGAGGGTGTGGATAAAAGGGAACCCTTTTACACTGTTGGTGGGAATGCAAACTAGTACAGCCACTACGGAGAACAGTGTGGAGATTCCTTAAAAAACTGGAAATAGAACTGCCTTATGATCCAGCAATCCCACTGCTGGGCATACACACTGAGGAAACCAGAAGGGAAAGAGACACGTGTACCCCAATGTTCATCACAGCACTGTTTATAATAGCCAGGACATGGAAGCAACCTAGATGTCCATCAGCAGATGAATGAATAAGAAAGCAGTGGTACATATACACAATGGAGTATTACTCAGCCATTAAAAAGAAAACATTTGAATCAGTTCTAATGAGGTGGATGAAACTGGAGCCTATTATACAGAGTGAAGTAAGCCAGAAGGAAAAACACCAATACAGTATACTAACACATATATATGGAATTTAGGAAGATGGTAACAATAACCCTGTGTACGAGACAGCAAAAGAGACACTGATGTATAGAACAGTCTTATGGACTCTATGGGAGAGGGAGAGGGTGGGAAGATTTGGGAGAATGGCATTGAAACATGTAAAATATCATGTAAGAAACGAGTTGCCAGTCCAGGTTCGATGCACGATACTGGATGCTTGGGGCTAGTGCACTGGGACGACCCAGAGGGATGGTATGGGGAGGGAGGAGGGAGGAGGGTTCAGGATGGGGAACACATGTATACCTGTGGCGGATTCATTTTGATATTTGGCAAAACTAACACAATTATGTAAAGTTTAAAAATAAAATAAAATTAAAAAGCAAAAAAAAATAAATAAATAAGAGAATTTTATAGTCATATTAGAAAAAAAGTACCAAAAATCAATTATCTGAATGACTTTTTCAAGATTTTCAGGAAAAAAGACAAGCAAACGAAAGAAATAATAAATAGCTGCAAATACTAATAAGATAGAAAACACTTGCATATTAGAAAAATCGATAACAAAAAATTTTTCTTTAAAATAAATAAAATAAGCCTCTGGGAAGATGAACCAAGGAAAAAAAGATAGGCACAATGACCTGGATCAGGAATGAAGTAAAGGATATCACTACATTTTGATATGCAAAGAGTAATTAAAAGCATTATAAACTACGAATGTTAATAAATTTGAAAATTTAGATGAAATTTTAAATTCCTTGGAAAATGTTACTTGCCAAAACGTTATCTAATATAATTATGAGCCCATAAAATTCTTCCCACAAAGAAAACTCTAAGCTCATATGGCTTTATCAGTGAATTACCTATACAGTTAAGGAAAAAATAACTTCAATGTTATATAACCTTTTTCAGAAAGTAAAAAGATGAATATAAACTTTTTATTTTGTTTTATAAGGCCAATATAATTTGTGGCTCAACCGGTAAAGAATCCGCATGCAGTGTAGGAGAACTGGATTCGATCCCTGGGCTGGGAAGTTCCACTGGAGAAGGAAAAGTGAAGTGAAGTCACTCAGTCGTGTCTGACTCTTTGTGACCCCATGGACTGTAGCCTACCAGGCTCCTCCGTCCATGGGATTTTCCAGGTAAGAGTACTGGAGTGGGTTGCCATTTCCTTCTCCAGGGGAAATTCCCAACCCAGGGATCAAACCCAGGTCTCCCGCATTGTAGGCAGACGCTTTACCATCTGAGCCACTTCAGTTGAGTAACTCAGTCATGTCTGACTCTTTGTGACCCCATGGACTGCAGCACATGAGGTTTTCCTGTCCATCACCAACTAGCGGAGCTTGCTCAGATTCATGTCCATCGGGTCGCTGATGGCATCCAACCATCTCATCCTCTGTCTTCTCCTTCTCCTCCCGCTTTCAATCTTTCCCAGCATTAGGGTCTTTTCCAATGAGTCAGTTCTTTGCATCAGGTGGCCAAAGTATTGGAGTTTCAACTTCAGCATCAGTCCTTCCAATGAATATTCAGGACTGATTTCCTTTAGGATGGACTGTTTGGATCTCCTTGCAGTCCAAGGGACTCTCAAGAGTCTTATCCAACACCACAGATCAAAGGCATCAATTCTTTGGCATTCAGCTTCCTTTAGAGTCCAACTGTCACTTCCATACATGACTACTGGAAAAATAAAGCTTTGACTATACGGACCTTTGTTGGCAAAGTAATGTCTCTGCTTTTTAATATGCTGTCTAAGTGGGTCATGGTCTTTCTTCCAAGCAGCAAGCGATTTTAAGTTCATGACTTCAGTCACCATCTGCAGCGATTCTGGAGCCTAAAAAAATAAAGTCTCTCACTGTTTCCATTGTTTCCCCATCTATTTGCCATGAAGTGATGTGACCAGATGCCATGATCTTAGTTTTCTGAATGTTGAGTTTAAAGCCAACTTTTTCACTCTCCTTTTTCACTTTCATCAAGAGGCCCTTTAGTTCTTCACTTTCTGCCATAAGGGTAGTGTCTTCTGCATATCTGAAATTATTGATATTTATCCCAGCAATCCTGATTCCAGTTTCTGCTTCATCTAGCCCAACATTTCACATGATGTACTCTGCATATAAGTTAAATAAGCAGGGTGACAATATACAGCCTTGACGTACTCCTTTCCCTATTTGGAACCAGTATGTTGTTCCATGTCCAATTTTAACTGTTGCTTCTTGACCTGCATACAGATTTCTCAGGAGGGAGGTAAGGTGGTCTGGTATTCCCATTTCTTTAAGAATTTTCCACAGTTTGTTTTGATCCACACAGTCAAAGGCTTTGGCGTAGTCAATAAAGCAGAAATAGATGTTTTTCTGGAACTCTCTTGCTTTTTTGATGATCCAGTGGATGTTGGCAATTTGATCTCTGATCCCTCTGTCTTTTCTAAATCCAGCTTGAACTTCTGAAAGTTCCTGGTTCACTGTCGAAGCCTGGCTTGGAGAATTTTGAGCATTACTTTACTAGCATGTGAGATGAGTGCAATGGTACAGTAGTTTGAGCATTCTTTGGCATTGCCTTTCTTTGGGATTGGAATGAAAACTGACCTTTTCCAGTCCTGTGGCCACTGCTGAGTTTCCCAAATTTGCTGGCATATTGAGTCCAGCATTTTCACAGCATCATCTTTCAGGATTTGAAATAGCTCCACTGGAATTCTGTGATGCTTTCTAAGGCCCACTTGACTTCACATTCCAGGATGTCTGGCTCTAGGTGAGTGATCACACCATCGTGATTATCTTGGTCGTGAAGCTCTTTTTTCAACCAGTCCATCCTAAAGGAGATCAGTCCTGGGTGTTCATTGGAAGGACTGATGCTGAAGCTGAAACTCCAATACTTTGGTCACTTCATGTGAAGAGTTGACTCATTGGAAAAGACCCTGATGCTGGGAAGGATTGGGGGCAGGAGGAGAAGGGGACAACAGAGGATGAGATGGCTGGATGGCATCACCGACTTGATGGACGTGAGTCTGAGTGAACTCCGGGAGTTGGTGATGGACAGGGAGGCCTGGCGTGCTGCAATTTGTGGGGTCGCAAAGAGTTGGACATGACTGGGTGACTGAACTGAACTAAACTGAAGCATGGAACTACAAGACTGGAAAAGGTCAGTTTGCATTCCAATCCCAAAGAAAGGCAATGCCAAAGAATGCTCAAACTATTGCACAATTGCACTCATCTCACATGCCAGTAAAGTAATGCTCAAAATTCTCCAAGCCAGGCTTCAGCAGTACATGACCTGTGAACTTCCAGATGTTCAAGCTAGTTTTAGAAAAGGCAGAGGAACCAGAGATCAAATTGCCAACATCTGCTGGATCATTGAAAAAGCAAGAGAGTTCCAGAAAAACATCTATTTCTGCTTTATTGACTATGCCAAAGCCTTTGACTGTGTGGATCACAATAAACTGTGGAAAATTCTGAAAGAGATGGGACTAACAGACCACCTGACCTGCCTCTTGAGAAACCTATATGCAGGTCAGGAAGCAACAGTTAGAACTGAACATGGAACAACAGACTGGTTCTCAATAGGGCAAGGAGTATGTCAAGGTGTATATTGTCACCCTGCTTATTTAACTTCTATGCAGAGTACATCATGAGAAACGCTGGGCTGGAAGAAACACAAACTGGAATCAGGGATTAATTACAGGGAGAAATCTCAATAACCTCAGATATGCAGATGACACCACCCTTATGGCAGAAAGTGAAGAGGAACTAAAAAGCCTCTTGATGAAGGTGAAAGTGGAGAGTGAAAAAGTTGGCTTAAAGCTCAACATTCAGAAAATGAAGATCATGGCATCTGGTCTCATCACTTCATGGGAAATAGATGGGGAAACAGTGGAAACAGTGTCAGACTTTATTTTTGGGGGCTCCAAAATCATGGCAGATGGTGATTGCAGCCATGAAATTAAAAGATGCTTACTCCTTGGAAGGAAAGTTATGACCAACCCAGACAGCATATTGAAAAGCAGAGACATTAGTTTGTCAACAAAGGTCCGTCTAGTCAAGGCTATGGTTTTTCCTGTGGTCATGTATGGATATGAGAGTTGGACTGTGAAGAAAGCTGAGCGCCGAAGAATCAGTGCTTTTGAACTGTGGTGTTGGAGAAGACTCTTGAGAGTTCCTTGGACAGCAAGGGGATCCAACCAGTCCATTCTAAAGTAGATCAGTCCTGGGTGTTCATTGGAAGGAATGAGGCTAAAACTGAAACTCCGGTACTTTGGCCATCTCATGCAAATAGTTGAGTTATTGGAAAAGACTCTGATGCTGAGAGGGATTGGGGGCAGGAGGAGAAGGGGACGACAGAGGGTGAAATGGCTCGATGGATGTGAGTTTGAGTGAACTCTGGGAGTTGGTGACGGACAGGGAGGCCTGGCGTGCTGCAATTTATGGGTTTGCAAAGAGTCTAACATGACTGAGCAACTGAACTGAACTGAACTGAAGCATGGCCCCACCCATCAGAACATAGCCCAGTTTCCACTACAGTCAGTCTCTCCCATCAGGAAGCTTCCATAAGCCTCTTATCCTTATTGTCAGAGGGCAGACAGAATGAAAACCACAGTCACAGAAAACTAACCAAACTGATCTCATGGACCACAGCCTTGTCCAGCTCAATGAAACTATGAGCCATGCCAGGTAGGGCCACCCAAGATGAATGGGTCGTGGTGGAGAGTTCTGAGAAAACATGGTCCACTGGAGAAGGGAATGTCAAACTACTTCAGTATTCCTGCCTTGAGAACCTCATGAACAGATGAAAAGGGAAAAAGATAGGATAGTGAAAGATGAACTCTCCAGGTTGGTAGATGCCCAATATGCTACTGGAGATCAGTGGAGAAATAACTCCAAAAAGAATGAAGAGACAGAGCCAAAGCAAAAACAACACCCAGTTGTGGATGTGAGTGGTGATGGAAGTAAAGTTTGATGCTGTAAAGAGCAATACTGCATAGGAACCTGGAATTTTAGGCCCATAAATCAAGGCAAATTGGTAATGGTCAAACAAGTAATGGCAAGAGCGAACACTGACATTTTAGGAATCAGTGAACTAAAATGGACTGGAGTGGGTGAATTTAACTCAGATGACCATTATCTACTACTGTGGGCAAGAATCCCTTAGAAGAAATGAAGTAGCCATCATGGTCAACAAAAGAGTCCAAAATGCAGTACTTGGATGCAATTTCAAAAACAACAGCATGATCTCTGTTCATTTCCAAGCAAACCATTCAGTATCACAGTAATTCAAGTCTATGCCCTGACCAGTAATGCTGAAGAAGCTGAAGTTGAATGGTTCTATGAAGACCTATAAGACCTTCTAGAAAAGAAAGTGAAAGTGAAGTTGCTCAGTTGTGTCCGACTCTTTGCGACCCCATGGACTGTAGCCCACCAGGCTCTTCTGTCCATGGGATTCTCCAGGCAAGAATGACCATTATATCTACACTCCAGTAGAGTGGGTTGCCGGGGACCAGAATGCAAATGTAGGAAGTCAAGAGATACCTGGAGTAACAGGCACATTTGACCTTGGAGTACAAAATGAAGCAGGTCAAAGGCTAACAGAGTTTTGCCAAGAGAACGTACTTGTCATAGCGAACATCCTTTTCCAACAACACAAGAAAAGACCCTACACATGGACATCACCAGATGGTCAATACTGAAATCAGATTCATTATATTCTTTGCAGCCAAAGCAGAGAAGCTTTATACAGTCAGCAAAAACAAGACCAAGAGCTAACTGTGGCTCAGATCATAAACTCCTTATTGCCAAATTCAGGAAAAGGATACCCACTCCATTATTCTGTCCTGGAGAATTCCATTGACTTTATAGTCCATGGAGTCTGAAAGAGTTGGACACGATTGAACAATTTTCACTTCACTTCATTTCACTTTGATGTCAAAGTTTGAAAAGGGTATTATTAAAAAGGAAATATTACAGTCCAATTTCTCTCATGAATGAAAATTTAAAAATTCTAGCTATAATACTAGCAAACTGAATGTATCAGATCAGTGTATACAAAGGATGCTACTTCAAAATCAAGTTTTATTATTGGAAGGCAAAATTGATTTAATGTTTGAAGATCATTTAATGTAATTTACCTCACAACCAGATAAAGGAAAGAAATTATTTATGATCATATTAATAAAATCAGAAAAAATTATTTGATTCAACAAGTATTCATGATTTAAAAAGAGAGAAAGCAAAGTCTTGGCAATTTAAGATTAAAAAGTATTTTTAATTTGATAAAGGATATTGACCAAAAGATTCCTACATGTACTCATAGACATAGGTACAAGGATATTAGTTTTGTTGTAGGTATTGCATATAGAAGCAAAAAATTTTAAATATATACATGTCCATTGGTAAGAGACAAGTTCCATACATTTTAACCTAAACATTTAGCTTTAAAAAAAAATAACACAGATTGATAGGTTTCTTTCACTCTGTCTTATTTGCATATATATTATAAATGACCCTTCCCTTGGGGAAATTTTAATTTTTCGCTATGGGTTTTCTTTACCCCTCCCCCCGCTGCCTCCCCCCCCGCCCCGCGCCCCACGCCTTGGTTAACTCTGGACGACCTGCTGCTGCTGCTGCTAAGTCGCTTCAGTCGTGTCTGACTCTGTGCGACCCCATAGACGGCAGCCCACTGGACAACCAGACAACCTTATTAATTTTCTCTGTGGTGTAAGGATTACACACTACTCTTATTTTCAAAGTCTATCCTTGTCAGTTTGTGTTTTCTAAGACATACCAAAAACCTTTTATTTTTTTCTATTAAAGCTATAACTGAAACCAACTGGGAAACCTGTACTCTGAGGTCACAGAGTTTCTGGAAGTCCAAACAGGTGTCAGTGCAGAAACAGGAAAGCTGCTTGACCTGGTTGATAAGATTTATCAAGGTTGGTGGTTTAGTTAATAGGTGTTCCAATCAGACTATTCTCACATCTTAAACTTTCGTTCTCTGAAAAACTCCCATGTGTCTGGAATTCTTCCTGCAAATCCCTACTCTACTCCAGTCAATAGAGCACCTAGTTTAACTTGCCAAGACAGCTTTGCTTGACATCACTGAGCTCAAACAAATAATCAGATCTTACCTCAAAGTCACATGTCCATCCACCTTTGGAAGATTCTACTCAGTCATATTCTTTTAGTTCACCTACATTTTTTTTTCTAATTAAGTACTTGACACGTACAACCCATTAGGGTGAATGTTATACTCCTACAAAGGGTACATGAGGCTCTCAGATGAAGTATGCATTGTTTTTTATATATAATACTTTCACTAAGCAACTACTTACTTAGGTGTCATTGAACAATAGGTTAAACAGTTGTAAGTCAAGTGCTACTCTTTTTTTTGGTGGGGGGTTGGGAATGGGGTGGCTCGCCAGTCTGTGTAGCACATGGTGCATCAGATGAAAATATTTCCTCATGTTGACTGAGTTTGAATTTGAATAAATCGAATTAGCATGCTTTGGGGTTTTTGCTTTGCTAAGGCTTTCTGGGAAAGTTAAGTTTAAAATAATAAATGGATAAAACATTTAATAAACTAACAATCTTATGAAAACCTGCAGTGAATCCTAACTCAAGCTCCTTTTTAAAGTCTTAATGCCTTTGGTCATGTGTTTCCTCCTAAAAGCTACCTACCCACTTTGTCCAATTTCCATGAATACCCTTAATGAGAATTTATCATTCTTTTCCTTATATTACTAGTATCTTCAATTAGAACTATTAGAACTATTCTGCCTGTTTTCTGAGATTAACCTCAAGATCTTCCCTGTTGTATCATTCTCAGTGAGTTTTGATTTTATACAATGACTTGAAGCATGTTACTTCTTTTCCTATTTTCTGGAAGAATTAGTTTAGCATTGCTATAATTTCAGGATAGGCTTGTGCTCAGTCACTTCAATTGTGTCTAACTCTTAGTGACCCTGTGAACTATAGCCCACCAGGCTCCTCTATCCATGGAATTTTCTATACAAGAATACTAGAGTGGGTTGCCATGCCCTCCTCCTGGGAATCTTCTTGATTCAGGGATCCAACTCCTATCTCTTGCACTGCAGGTGGATTCTTAACCACTGAGTCATTGGGAAAGTCCTATAGACAGGCTAATTGCTATTTAAAAAAACCAACCTCAAAATCTTATTGGTGAAACCATGATAAAGGTTTATTCTGCACCTACTTCTTGCCCATAATCCAATGTGGGTTATGGATGGGGATGAGGAAGGATTCTGCTCCATACAGTCATTCAGGGATCTTGGCTTTACTTACTAGAGAATCTATCATCTCAGGGCTCAGAGTTCTCTGGGTCCTCTGCATCTGGCAAATGAAGAGAGAGAAGCGGCATGAAATATCATACAGGAGATTTTTGAATAGGAACTATTCCTAGAGGCAGTTTACATCAACTCCAACCACATTCTGTTAGCCAGACCCACTTACATGGCCACACTTAACTGCAAAGGAGGCTCAGAGATGCAGATAGTTTTGTGCTCTAGAGGAAAAGAGAATATGGCTTGGTAACCACATAGCCTTGTCTTTGCCATTATCTATTCTGTCAGCAAATACCTTTTTTATCCTTCTTTCCACACAAAGAACATATATCTTTCCTCCACTAGGGAAACGATGCAAAGTCTCATTCTATCATGGAATCCTGCACAATGTCCAGGATCTCTGGGAAACGGCGATCTTCTCCATTAGTATCAGTTGTGTTCCTTGTGCTCTAGCAGGCTTGATATGCTTATTTGCATTATTAGTAATAGCTGGGAATGGCCTTTCAAAAGGAGATTATCATCTCACAATGTGTCTTGGATGGAAAAGGGGCCTTGTGTTGCTTTTGGAGGAAAAACCTGTGGAAAATTTTACTATACATGGAAAGAGAGTGGTTGCTTAAAAAACCTGGCTTCTATGATGAATTGTTTACCAGGATGACTGCCAACAATTCTTCCTATCACTGTATACACCTCCCACTCCTCCTAGCAAGAGATGAAGTCTGTGAAGAAGAGATGAAGTCTGTGAAGAAGAGATGAAGTCTATGAAAGAAGTCTTCTCAAATTGGGGCTGGCTCTCTGACTTGCTTTGATCAACAGAATGGGACATATGTGAGGCTGTAGGACTTCTGGGTCTAGGCCTGCAAGGCCTTGCAGTTTTTGCTTCTACCTTCTCAGAAGCCAGGTGTCATGTAAGGAAGCCTGGGTCATCCAGCTAAGAGGCTGCATGGAGAGAGAGAGGCTCTGGAAGATGAGAGACGATGTAAAAGAGAAATTAAGCTCCCCATGTGACAGGCAGCACCAACTGCCAGACCTGGGGGTGAGGCCATCTTGGATCCTTCATTCATGGATGAGCCTCCCAAGCTGACACCACATGGAGCAGAGATGAGCCATCTTGCTGAGCCCTGCTTGAATGGCAGCCCCAAAGAATCAAAAGCAATAAAATGGTTGTCATTAAAATTTGGAGTTATGGAGTCACAGATAGATGAAACTGCTCCAATGAGTGGCCAAGTGATAGAGTGACTCCTCTTGGCATTTGCATGGTGTCCTTGTAGCTTCTGGAAGTGGAACTGGGATGCATGCATTCACAGGGAAGCCTGAGATTGTCTCCATCAGACAGCATGCTAGGGCAGTGCCGGGTCTTCTTGCCTGTGCATCATGGAAAGAAGGGCAGGTTTCAAATCCAGAGTCACCCAGATACTTCCACCTGGTTGGGCTTGGTACCCAGAAGGCAAAAGATAAAAGAATGAATCACCAGCATAGTGAGATCAAGATTTCTCAGGAGCATGCCTGTGTGAGTGAGTGGGTAAATAAGAACACCAACGAAGTCCTGGGTGAATTTATGGTCCAAATTGCCAGACTGGGTTTGCTTGCAGATGGTGCCCAGAATTAAGGTTGTGATGCTAAATTTGGATGTAGTATGAATCTCAGATCTGGTATCTACTCCTGTCTTGTTCTCAGTGTCAGTTTCGCCTGTTACTCCAATCTCTCTAGTGGGAAAACCCAGACTTGCTCTTATCAGTCTGCTTTCTGAGGGATTAATATTATCACCTTGTCTGTGTAGCCAGTGTTCCAGCCTGCTTATATCTCTGCATATCACCTGTTCAGGACCTTGTCCTGCTGTCTGTCCAGTCCCTTCTTCTTGCCCTGTTAGGACTTCTCTGTTTGCCTGGACTACCACCTGTTGTTTACTGACATCTGTATGGTACCATGTTCCACCTGTTTTCTTTACTTCCTTATAGCTCCCACGTTGTGATCTTCCTGCCTTCACTTCCTGTTAGGTCTTTGCTAAATTTGCTTCATTCCTTTGAGATGTTGGGGCCAAGTAAGGCTGTGTCCAAAACGGAGTATAATTCTTCTACATAATAGCCTTTAGATATTTGATAACAACCTTTCCATCACCTTTAATTGTCTCTTTAGGCTAAGATTTGCTGGTTCCCACATTATCAAGGTTACCCATCTATGGATATAATTTAACTTGTCAATATTCCTCTTAAAAGGTGATGTGCAGGGCTTCCCTGGTGGCCCAGTGGTAAAGAATCTGTCAATGCAGGAGACACGGGTTAGATCCCCGGTCTGGGAAGATCCCTTATGCCACAGATCAACTGTGTGCCACAGCTCTTGAGCCTGTGCTCTGGCTCTGCGGCTAATGAGCCCATGTGCTGCAACTACGGAAGCCCACATGCCCTTGTGCTCTGCAACAAGAGAAGCCACCGTAATGAGAAGCCTGCACACTGCAATGAAGAATAGCCACTACTCACTGCAACTACAGAAAAACCTGTGCAGCAACGAAGGCCCAGAATAGCCCAAAATAAACAAATTAAATTATTTTTTTAAAAAGTGGTATACAGAAGTGATTTGCAGACTTTAACGGATGATATAGCAGGGACATAATTTCCTCTGATAAGGACATTATGTTTTATAAATTATGCCTACATTTAATTTATTACATTGCATTAACATTTTAAAAGGGTTTCATCACAGGTAGATTAAGGTTCTATGGGTCCTAAACCTTATATAATTTTAGGGATTCTTTAAAAGAATAAAACGACACATGTGAAGTTAGTTTCAAGGTCTGCATAGTTTCAAGACCTGTGTAGTTTCAAGTCCTCATTTCACTGTAAATCTGCCTGAAAGTTTATAATAGTATTGTCTCATAATATTCCCTGGTCTTGTTTACCAGAACTGCTTTCTAGTCAGACTTCCTCTCTGTGGTAGTTAACATACCCTATTAAGTTTTACTCGAGTACTTAGCATAGGGGGCATTAAGTAAGTTAACTCATGTGTGGGACAGAGAACAATCCCTGGCATACAAAGCAAGCAATAAATGTTAGATTTTATTATTTTTATTATTCACTGGCAGGACCTTAGCAAGTAACTTATCTTCCTGACTCTTACTTTTTTTCTTTGATGTAATGAAGATAACACTTGCCCTGCCTTTTTCATAAACCTCCTGTGAGGATCAAAAGATAAAATGTTAACATGCTTTGTTTACTGAAAATATCATACACGTGAAGGTATTGTAACTGGTGTTTCATTTGACATTAGAATTTTAGAAAAGACTGTTTAGGAAAGAAAAGACTTGACTTTGGCCGAGGTGGAGTCTTTAAAGATCTCAGTCGAGGTGGGAGGAGGCAAAGAACAAGAGGTACATGTGTGGCCGACGCTGGAGGCAATGACCAGGACAAGCCCCACCGACGTGCCAACTTTCAGAGAAGAAAGGAGTAGAATCTGAGAGAAAGCGATCTAAGTATACAAAAGAACCGGAAGAAATTGTCTGTGTGTCTTTCCACAACTGGCCTGAACCTCGGGTTTCTTTTTTTCCCCCGCCACATTCTGCTTTGCAGTCCAGGCTCCTAGGCCCCTGCCTGGAGATCTACCCACACTTTGGGTTCAGTATAAAAGCCCCTCTTCCAGGAGGCTTCCCCAATCCCTCCCGTGCCTCCCACAGGAGGAATAAACGGTTCCCTTTCCCTGTTCTCTCTGTGAAAGCATTTCTTCCACTCTAGACAGAGGAGAATCTAGTTTTCCTTATTTTTGTTTCACCAGGGCCTAGCTTGGGGTCTGCTCCCGAATAGGTGCTCAAGAAAGGTTTAGTCAGTGGATTCACTTTTAAGAAATAACTTTTGGAAGTTGATAAAAGGGCATTTAATATCTGGATGCGCGGGTAAGAGCGGCTTGAACACAGGCATCAGCAGTCATTATCTAGGGTAGCTCCCAGGGCGAGACGCGTCCTTTCCGCGCTGGGTACCCGGCGACCGCGAGCCGCTAATCCCGCTGAAAGAGTCGGTCGGACTAGCGGGGAAGGGGGCGGGGCGTGGCCTGGCCGTAGGGGGCGTGTCGTGGCCCGCGGGGTTTCCGCACCGGGGGCGCGTCCGGCGGGGATGCGGGAGGAGCTTCCGCCGCGAGGGGGCGGGGCTGGGGCGCTAGTCCTCTGACGGCCCCAGCCAGGGAATTTCAATTTGAAACCTAGCGGAGGGAGGAGGCGGACGCGGCGGCCGGCGACTGGGCTGAAGCGGGACTGGTCCCGGCGGCGAGCGAGCTCCTGAGTGCGGCGTCCGGGTAAGGAGGCGTGCGGAGCTGCGGAATGGCTGGCCCGGGACGGGGAAATCCCGGGGCCGAGCGTCTGGTCTCTGCGGATCTGCAGGGGCGGCTCGGATTTTTCCTGTGGCTGCAGCTGGGAAGCTGATCCCGGGCAGGAAGCGGTGGCGGGACGGTCCCACCGGGAGGGGGAGGGCTGCAGATGTTGGGGTTTTCTGCGGCTCCCTGTCTGCCCTCCTCCCCATTCCCGACCCGGGGACCGGTCCTGTTGCTACAGGCCGGATCCCTGCTTCTCCGCTCCACTGCGGTCCCCCTGCTTCTCCCTTCGTGAGAGCGGGGGCCGCGTCTGGTCGGCGCCGAGAGAGGTGGGGGCACGGTGAGGACTGCGCCGGCCTCACGGGGGTGCAGTGGGCTCAGGGTCACGCGTCCCGGGCCCCGCGGCGCGGCTGCAGGAGGGATCCGGCTCCATCCTGGGCGCGGGCCGCGGCGCGCGAGCCTGTCCCGATGCGGTGCGGCCCCCTCCTTCCGGGCCGGGGGCACGCGGCGGCAGCAGCGTTGCCCTTCAGCATGATGGTTTTGGAAGAGGAAACGCGGGCGGAGGACGCCACGCGTCCCGGGGCGGGCCGCGCGCCTGGGCACTCCGGGTAGCTGGGTTCGGGCGGCGTCACTCGCTCCGTCCCTCCAGACGCTGACCTCCCGACCAAAGTGGAGAAAAACGCACGTTTTGCTCTCTGATCCTTGCCGTCCCGGCACCCAGGCTATCTCACCAGCGATGGCTTATTTTTCTCCTCTGTTTGACGGCAGAGTTGGGAGCAGTTTTAGTTGCGCTGCTGGGGTAAGGACCAGGAGCGAGCAGGGTTCGAATCAGAGTCTAAATCCCCAGCAGGAGTCCCTGCCCCGGGCAGCTTGGGAAGAGGTCGGTCATAATTTCTGAGATCTCTCATCTCCCTTGAGGTCAGGGTGTTTTGGCGAGGTTAGAAGAGCCCTTGCCTAGTCTGTTATTTTGGGAAGGGGTCTGTGTGGATCCTTCCCTCTGACTTAGGACGCCTTAAATTGCATTCCCCATGAACAGCACAGCTGGCCGTTTTTAAGAGCTCTAGTGGGGTGAGAGGGAAGGAAGAACCTAGAGGATCTGTGAATGTATGTTCTCTTTTCTGAATCACATCCTTTCCTCAGTTTTTTGAACTTCTCGCGTCTGAAATGGCACGTGTATGCCAGGCATCTTGTTCTTGTTACTGTTAAAGCTTTTTTTAAAAAATGAATCGTAACAGTTTATCCTTTATTCTTGCATTTTTTTCAGTTCTCTTTTTATTTTTCCCTTTTTTTTTTCTTCTTTCACCGGAGTCAGCTATTTCTGTATTCTCGATTTATAATACTGTATGGAGAATTTGAGTTTTAACTCGCGTCCTATCACATTTCCTCTTGGGAAACTGAGTCAGTTCCTTGGCCGCAGGAACTGGGATTTAAAATTCTGTCTGTGAACAGGTTTTACTCGGAAACGAATAGTACTTAATCCTATTCAGTTTCCGTTTGCAGGACTCTGCTGTGAGAAATCACAATCTTCGATTGTGATAAGGGCCAGCTGAGTGCATCCATCAGGCTGACACAGCTTTTAAAGAGCTAGGTTGTGTCACCTGTCAGAGCTCCAGGGGTCAGTCCTAAAATTCAATTGGAGAAATCACCGTCAAATCTCAGATGTCTACTTTATAGAGGTTATTGGAGAACTGTACAAGTGGTAATGACTTGGAACAATGGGGTGGATTTAGGGCTAATTTAATCCTACCCTGTCTTCCTCACTTCTTGGGCAGAATTCCCACTGAAGTCAGTAGTGGTCTTGTGTGCAGAAGGACTGCTGAGAACAAGAGGCTGCTCATTTAGAGTAACAGGAGGGGACAGTTTCTTCCCTTTTAAAACATCCCTCTTTAAGAAAGACCTAGTCATAACAGTGCTTTAATCTTTTATTTCTAGTCAAAGTTAGACCTTCCAGAGAAAATAAGTGGTTGAGTGGAGCCCCCAACTTCAGATTCTTGATACCTAAATTGGATGGGGATTGCCTAAAACAATGAAAAGTGATTAAAAAAATCATTTAATGAATTTCAGTAAAATTATTACTAACTTCAATAAAAAATTTAAACTGCTATATAGTATTCTCAACTGGGTATATATATTAAACTGGGTGTCTGTATATATATACATATATATATAACTGGGTATGTATGTTAAAATCTGAAACTTAATTCCAAGTAAAAAGGAGCAGATTTGCAGATTTAGGAGACAAATGCAAAGAGAAGCCCACCCTCAAACAACTATGGAAATATAAAACAAGAGAATTCAGATAGCCCTTGCTGTATTTGGAGAGGTAGCTTTCAGTTCAGTTTTGTGTACGTATAGGCTTTAATGACTGGGCCCATCATTAGATTTGGAGGTTTCTAAGTTAGTTTTATGTTGATCTGAGTTGGTAAGCTTGTTAGGTCCTTTGCTTCTTAAGTAACGTTCTTGTGGTTTACCCTTTCCAAATTACCCGTTCGAAAGAACTGAGTTTAGAAAACCTATCCAGTCACCAGATCTTAAAAATAGATTTTTTAAAAATCAGAACCATGTCCACGTGGACTTGCCAACCACTTGCTTTCAACTAAAAATACTTGCAAAGATGACAAAGCAGTCCTTAACTGGAATATTTATTGGTAAAATTACTCTGTAATTTAGTAATATTGTATAGTTATGTTTAAGGTCGGGTTTTACCCTGAATCACCACTCTCATATAACTGACTAGAGAACTACAAAGGTTCTGTCTTTGCCATTTTATTTAGGAATGTGGGGTTTTATGTTTTATATAGCCAAATGCTAAATATTTTTGAAGATTTGGTTTTGTTTCTGTTTCCACAGGAAAGCATAGGCCTTTTCCTTTGTTTTTTGAACTGACATAGTCTTTTTAGAGACTATGTGCGGACTTTCTGAAGAAGTACGAATTGCTAGTATCTGTATAAGGCATTAATATAGTTTTTAGGGATCAATATTGCTGAGGATCCAATCTTGCATTTCTAAAAGTCTGTATCGTTTACTCAGAGAAAACAAAGGAAATATGCTGACTGCCCCCCCACCCCGCCCCCGCCTTTATTTAGAAACACATCCAGTGGCCTTGTTTTTTTCAGATTCAGAATTACTGTACCTAACCACTGGCTACCCTTACACATTTAAAAGCCTCAAGTAAATGTTTATGCTGGCTTCAGTACTCAGCAAATACTAGCCAAACTCTAATTTACTGCCCGTTTATAGAATCTTGGAATCTCAGGGCCGGACCTTTAGGAGTCAGCAGATCCACTCTCAGCCCTTTCCCAACACACAAACATTTCCAGCCTCTTTGGAAGGCCTCAGTTCATAGAAGATTTGTATATGATTCCCCCACAGATTCCAGACAGAGTGCCCTTTGGGAATGCCATGTTTTGGCATAAACCAGCAACCTGATACTCATAAGATTTCTATCATTCCTCTGACAGAGCAGTGCCCCAGATTAAAATAAAAAATGGAGTCAGTGCCTGGCATCCTTACATATAGGGGACTGGCTTCCAAGTGTAAATACTGTTGTTACTTAGATGTTACAGGTAAGCCAAAAAGGAAGGAAATAATTTCTAATGTCAACTAGAAATAAATGATGATGGTTAATATTTTTTTTTAATTTTTTTCTATAAAGTATATATATTTTATAGGAGAAAGGGAGTCCATTTGTAGAGTTATGTGAAGTGCCTATAACATTGTTGGTACTTAATAATTTGATGAAAGTTTATGTAATATATTGGAAGTGCATTTAGTGAGGATTTTTTGAAAGTTGGAATTGACATTGTAGAATCTGGTACGGTTGCATGTAGAAATGTTATGTAGGTTATATTTCATATAGAGGATTTGGTTTTCTTACTCTTATTATTTCCTTTTGTTCTGTGGTTGGCTTAATCTATATAGGTTTCTTAGATGCATGTTTCTCATGTCTAGGAGGGTAGATAACCTGTACTTTATTTTCCTAAATATCTGATGGTTGGGATATCATTGATTTAAATGAGAGTGTTAGTGATTTTTCTCAATTTTCTCATTTTTTTTTTAAAGTGATGTTGCTTTCCCCTTTGTATGGGGTAGACCTCAGGTGGCTTATGAGTACATCCATACTGCTTCTGCTTTTAAAAATAATTATTTATTAAATAAATACTTGATTATGCTGGGTCTTTGTTACGTCTGTGGGCTTTCTCTAGCTGTGGTGCGCAGGCGTCGCGGTGGCTTCTGTGTGGAGCACAGGCTCCAGAGTTTAGGCTCAGTAGCTGTGGTCTGTGGGCTTAGTTGTGCTGAAGCACGTGGAGTCTTCCTGGAACCCATGTCTCCTGCATTGGCTGGCAGATTCTTAACCACTGGACTACCAGGGAAGTCCTTTCTGCTTTTTATTCCCCCACCAAAGGTTGAATTTGGACTAATTTCATATACTTAGTTACTTTTAAAATAGAAATATGTTTTCATATCACATATACTCTGCATTTTGGTATTATTATTATTATTTTTTACTTCAGTGTATTGTGCATATGTGCTAAGTAGCTCTAGTTGTGTTCGACTCTTTGTGACCCTGTGGACTGTAGCCTGCCAGGCTCCTCTTGTCCATGGGGATTCTCCAGGCGAGAATACTGGAGTGGGTTGCCATTTCTTCCCCTAGAGGATCTTCCCAGGGATTGAACCTGCATCTCTTATGTCTCCTGCATTGACGGGTAGGTTCTTTACCACTAGGGCCGCCGGGGAAGCCTGATATCTAGTGTATTAGATAGAGCCATAAAGGTCTAAATGTATATCGATTGCCTCAGAAATAATCTTTACAGTAATATGAAATCAATTTGAAGAATAAGAATTATCTTTTTATTTGCTCTGAGAACTATCATAAGATTTGCTTTAGTAGCCCAGCGGACATTTCACATTTATAACTAAGTTGAATGTCATGGGGATGGTTTTAGTTCTTTCCAGGTTAAGAACCAGAGGGCATGGAAAGAGTTCCAAAATGATTTTGTCACATGTTCATCTGTAGGACCTTGTCTAGGTCAGTTAGGGGAGTTCATTGTATTGATATTTAAACTAAATTGTTCATATGTTTACGAAAAAGCCAGCTTCCTCTTGCTTTGCTCTTTTTATGGCCTTTATGTCTACTCTGTGAAAGAATTTTCAATACTTGAAGACTTACGTTACCCTCTAATTGCCTTTTTCCAAGAAAAATTGTGATTTTAAAAACTTTTTGCATAAGTCTGATTACCAACTCTCTAATCATTTTTTCCAAGCTCTGAATTCAGGTTTCTAGACCTCCTGATGAGAGCTGAAGCTGGACCTACCACCATGATAAAAAAGTGCTAAGTTTAATCATGTTTTTGAGTTTCCTGTAGTCTATTAATATATGTACACATCCCAGTATCCTGAAGTACTAAATTAATATGTAATTTACACTTGGCTTTCATTCTTACATCTTTTCCTTTTTGTCTAGTTAGTCTACTTGTTTTTCATCTTCACTTCATCCCCCTAAGGTACCAGAAGGGAGGGTGAGAATCATTTAGTTTAGATTCTTGACCTTGAGGTGAGAAGTGTGGGTTTAGTGGGGAAGATATTGCCCGGGGTGAGTGGGCCCCACGGATTCACGAACTGCCTGAGACTGTTAAGTAAAGTGTGTATGTGTGTCAGAGAGAGAGGGATTTTTGGGAGGAGATTTTGAAAGGGTTTTGGGAAAACAGAAAATGTTAAAAACTGCTGATGTAGTTCTATTCTTATTTTTGAGATTAGAGAATCAAAGTCTTAAGAGATTTCCTTTTTTTGTGTGTGTGTTACCCCATTGCACTTTCATGCCCCCACTATTGTGCTTATTTCCTTTCAGTTGAATTCTTTTAGTTGTCCCATTTTAGCCCATTGTCAAGGTTAAACTAAATTCTGATATAATATTGGCCTCTCATTTTCTTACCTTGAACTTAATGTGCCGTTATTTCCTTACAAATTTCTTTGGTGAAAATATTAATTAGAAGAGATCAGTGACAAGTCCACACATTGGTGTTGGTTAGACTGCCATTTATGCCAGTGGAACCTTAGGTGAAATACTTTTCAAGGCCTCAGTTTCCTTATCTTCACTATGGGGATTAATAATCATAACCTACCTCAGACAGTTAGAAGAGGACTAAATGAGCTAGTGCTTATAAAATGCTTCACACAGGGCTTGGCCTCTGTGAAAATTGTTAGGTTAGGAAAAGATCTAGTGAGTTTCATATGAATATGTGTAAGCAGTTTTTTGTTTTTTTTTGCAGTGATCAGGAATAATTATCTATGTGGAAGTACAGTCTTTGATATGAAACTGTAATTTCCTATGGTAATCACAAGTTAAAACCACTTTTTTCACAGTTTCAGTACAGTATCTCTAGAATTTTTTTTAACAAACTACCCACTGCTTTTGGCAGTGTTTAAAAAGCATATAGGTGGAAAAACTGTTTGGATCTAATTTCAGTATCACAGACAGATTGTAGTCTTTTTTATTATGTTGCTGGAGGTAACTGATTTGGAGTGTAAAATTTGTTTGTATATGCTATCATATTATAACTTCCTCTGTAACTTCAGTGAGCTTGGTGCAAGAAAGTTGTTAATGAAATTTTTATTGATGGTGTTTAAATCTCTACATATGGCATTAAAATATGACCTTTTTACATCCAGTACATCTTTTTTACATGAAGTAGATCTGCAGACATGTTTTCCCCATAACAGTGTTTTACCTTTCAATTAGTTGACAGTGTTAAGAAATCAGGAGGTTTCCCAGAAATATCTTTTTTAAAAAAGAAATTTTATTTATTTATTTATTGGGCTGCACGAGGTCTTAGTTGTGGCATGCCAACTCTTAGTTGTGGCGTGTAGGATGTAGTTCCCACATCAGGAATCTGACCTCGGCCCCCTACATTGGGAGCATGGAGTCTTAGCCACTGGACCACCAGGAAAGTCACAGAAGTATCTTCATTTTAGGTTTCTCTGGGGAAATTGGAGGACCTTGGCAAAACTGGGCCCCCATTCCTCTCTTGGAGTGCTGAGGAGGTCCTGCCCCATCTAGCACAGATCATGCTGTCCCTACTTGGCCCAAGTCCCTCCCATTTTCCTTCAGATTACCACTGGACCGTTCCATTCATTTGCATCAAAAACCTGGCTCCTTTAGACTGTTGAGTTGAAAACTCAACTCAATGAGTTTTCATTGAGTAAATGAAAAGAATTTCACTAAGTGAGATGTAAATTCAGTAAAATGAGATGAATCTCTTTTTACTAAATAGCAATTTTGAAATATGCAAAAAGGACCCAGTCTCTGTGACTTTCAAGAAGGTGTCCCGGGCAGTGGGGCTTTTCTACCTTTAGGGCCAGAGGTCATCCCCCACCTCTCCCTTAGCAAAGACTGACCTCTGGTTCACAGTCAGTCATGGTTTCTGGAGCCTAGCATGCAGTAGATCCTCAGTCAGATGTGGAAAGAACGCTCTTCCGAGGTTCTTCCCAGAGTTCGTCACTCCTTCTCAGAAGCAGATTGCCTGGTTCTCTGAAGCTTAGTGTGACACTGCCGTACCCCGTAGCTGTAACTTGTTTGTATGTTATTCAGGTTTTTTAGAGGACCTTTTATTTTCATTTCATCACTCAATATTTTGGTATATATATCTAGGAAGATAACCCTTTGGTAGACATGACTGGTGTACCATCATCACACTGAAAATTCCTTAATTTCATCAGATATTCAGTTTTTGATATTCAAATCTCCAGTTATCTTAAGTATCAATTTTTGAAAAAGCTAGTTTGAATCCAGATTGGTTTAAGATCCTCATGTTCTGATTGGTTGGTACATCTTTTTTAACATTTTATGTTGGAGTATAGTTGGTTAACAATGTGTGTTAGTTCTGGTGTACAACAAACAGAGTGATTCAGTTATACATATGCACGCATCTATTCTTTTTCAAATTCTTTTCCCATTTAGGTTGTTTGGTTAGTGTATCTTCTAAGACTGATAAGCTCTAGTTTCCCCTTCATCTCTTTATTTCTCCTTGCAGTAGTTTGTATGTTGAAGAAATTTGATTAGTTGTTTTATGTGGTTTCTCACAGGGTGAATTTTGCTGATTTCAGCCCTCTAGCGGAGAAGGCAATGGCACCCCAGTACTCTTGCCTGGAAAATTCCATGGACGGAGGAGCCTGGTAGGCTGCAGTCCATGAGGTCTCAAAGAGACTGAGCGACTTCACTTTTCACTTTCATGCATTGGAGAAGGAAATGGCAACCCACTCCAGTGTTCTTGCCTGGAGAATCCCAGGGACGGGGAGCCTGGTGGGCTGCTGTCTATGGGGTCGCACAGAGTCGGACACGACTGAAGTGCCTTAGCAGCAGCAGCAGTGTAGTTAACCTGTTCCTTTTCCTTTGTATTTTCTTTAAATACGTAGTTGGATATATGAAATTGGTCTAATTCACTTTCTTTATTTTCTTCCTTCTTGTTTTTATACTATTCCTCCATGATGTAGGCTTCTATTTGACACTTCTTGCTTGCCTTCCATCCAGCCTTCATCCTGGCTGGAGGTGCTGTCCCACCAGCTGTGTTGTCTTCTTTGCGCTGGACAAGTGCATTTTATGCTTGTGGCTTAGCCTTGTTCTAGGTTTCATTGTGTGTCATCTGATAAGGCTGGAAGCATTGATAATAAACAGGTGAAAAAGGAAGAAAATTAACCTTTGGAGCACAGACTGAACAACAACAGCCAGCTACTGTAGTTGGTGCTTTATACATGTTAATATCCCCAATCCTTCTTATAACAACACCTTGAAATAGCTGGTATGCTCATTTTACAGATGAAAACTTGAGGCTTAAAACCAGAATAATTTGCTCAAGGGCACCCAGCTTGTGTGCTGCTAAAACTTCTGTTTCTTCTGCAGGGGAGGGTGAGTTACTTGCTTTAATTGATTAATGCTTATTACTCTGTAGAACTCGAAGATTTCAGAAATTTATTGGCATCTACAGTATCTGACTTAACAAAAGGGAAACTTGTTTTCCTAACTGGTTTCTGCCTTCTCGTTTCTTTTGTTATGGTGTGATTATGAAGCAGAGTCCTGCTTTTAGCTGCATGATTCTTGAATCAAGCTGGAATGGCGAGAGCCCTCCTCATCTTGCTTTTCACATTAGTGTAATGTTGCCAGGCTGATGTTTCAATGTAAGAAAAATGTCCCAGAGTATAAAACACATCAGAATAAAATGTGTGCCTCCTTCCTTTTCAGTTTTTATTTTTTAAGCAGTTTTACACTTTTTGTTACTTCATTCACAGTGCAAATGGCATTCCCCAGGGGGCTAGTATATAATTTAGAAAGTCAGGTACTAGTGTAGGGATTATAAAGAAAAGCAGCAGACACCTGCTTTTCATGTCCCTTCATGACAGATTTCTGCTCCTTAGAGGCAACTACTTTCAGTTCTTTTGGTTTTATTATCTATGTGTTTTGTTTAAAACCATGATTTTCTTGCTTTTTCCATTTTAGACAGTAGTAGCTATTGACTTTCCACCTTGGTTGGGGTTATTCTCCTTTACTGACTCCCTCATCCCCAACAGAGATGCACACTTTTCTCTCTTTCTACAACACATACAGTCAGCAGCCAAGCTGTGTATCCTGCTTTGGCTGCATATACTTTCTTTTACAACTTTTTGCTTTATCCTGAAGTTAATTGCCTACTTCTTCCTCATTTGTTTAGTTTTCTTTGTTCCTATCCTTAATTTAACTCTAAACTGTGTTGAAAACCATATTGCAAACCATTTTCTTTTTTATTAAGGACATCCTTCCTGGGCTGGTTTATTTCTAGAACTGCTTTGCAGTGCCTGTGTGTGTGCTAAGTCGCCTCAGTCGTGTCCAACTCTTTGCAACCCCATGGACTCTAGCCCGCCAGGCTCCTCTATCCATGGGATTTTCCAGGCAAGAATACTGGAGTGGGTTGCCATGCTCCTCTCCATAGGATCATTGAAATTTCTCTTTTCCTTTCTTCTTAACTTCAGGGTGCCAGACTTCTTCTTTATCTCTTACTTTACATGAGTACATCCTCCAGTAGTTTCCCAACAAAGTGCAAAAAAGGTGAATTTCTTGAGACCTTGTTATTTAAAAGCAACTTTCCCCGCTCTTAAAATGCCTTTTTGTACTCTCAATTTGAATGCATTTATAGTGTGGCTGGGTATAGAATTCTAAGTTAGTGGTTACTTTCCCTCTGAATTTTGAAGGTGTTGCTTCATTGTATTAATATTTTAGAGCATCCCAATGTTCTCTTGAGAAGACTGACTGGATTCTAGTTTCTGATTCTGTGTATGTGCCTAGTTTGCTTTCTTTAGAAGTTTTCAGGATTTTTATCTTTGAACTTGGTGTTTGGAAATTTCATGATGATGTGCTATGATTTGGGAGTCTTTTACTCATTGTGCTGAGCACTCACTGGGCCCTTTCAGCTGGAAACTCTTGTCTTTCAGAAATATTCCACTATGATAATGACTCCCTCTTTGTTCTCTGTTCTTTCTGGAACTCCTGTTAATTTGGATGTTGAATTTCCTGCATTGCCTTCAGTTTTGTTACTTTTTTCTCTCTGATGTCATCTCTTTGTCCTTTTGTTCCCTCTTTTCGGAAATTACTTCAGTGTTTTCTTCTAATCTCTCTATTGAACTTTTTTGCTTTCCTATTTTCAAAGCTGTTCCTTCGCTACTGAATATTCTTTCTGATAATGTCCGTTTCTTTTTTCGTGTATATTGTTTCTCCAATCCTGCCCATCTCGATGTCCCCCTTTGCTTTCTCTCTGTCTGAAATGTTCTTCCCGCAGATACCTGCACAGCTTACTGCCTTAGCTCCATCAGAGTTTGGCTTCCATGATCATTTATTTGAAACTACAACCCAGCTCCCACCTCCTCTACCCCAGTGTGTCCTAAATCCCTTGTGTTTTCTTTCTTTCTTCTGCAATGTGTATTGCTGTCATCTGATACCCTTATATTTTACTTTTTGTTTATTGAATCTCCTCTCACTAGAATGTATTCTTGCCTGGAGAATCCCAGGGACACAAGAGCCTAATGGGCTGCCATCTAAGGGGTCGCACAGAGTTGGACACGACTGAAGCGACTTAGCAGCAGCAGCAGCAGAATGTAAGCTGGATGAAGGCAAATCTTTCTGTCTTCTTTTGTCCAGTATTTCTGGTACCTACAGCAGTGCCTGTGCAGAGTAGGCACTTGGTAAATATTTGTTGACTGAGTGACTGGACCTCCCTGTTTTACTGTGTAGAACCTCACCTCTGCCCTCTGAATGCAAAGCCTTTCTTTTTTAAGTTCTGTAGAGTGAACCTCTTGTCTTCTGGCTGCCAAGGTTTGATGAGAGTGTATGTGTAATTTAAACATTCCTTGCCCTTATTTCCAACAGGTCCCTGTCTTCAACTCTCTCTCATATCTCAGCCCTCAGAAGTTTCTGGAAGTTTCAATTCCTAAGGCTCTCAGGGCTTCTCCAACAATCACATTGTTTTTGGTAGGTTCCCACCAGAATAGCAATTCAAGTTTAGACTTTCTCTGCTCTGCTAAGTCAGTTACTTTGTACATCTGTTTTCCATCTTCTAAAATTCTATTGATATATCTCATCTGCTGGCCTGTCCCCTCCCTTTTTCTTTCTTTTTGTGGGTTTGTACCTTTTTTTTTTTCTTTAATTTTCCTTCTGTCATTTAGTGTGGTTTTGGGAGTGAGCAGAAATTAACTCATGTTCAACCCACTGGTTTTAGAGTTTTCAATTGATAAAAATAAATTTCCAAGATTATTGTGGTACTCACAGTTGGTAAGAACTGCAGCCATAATAAAATTGTCCTTTTTCTTCATGCCAGAAACTGAGTTGAACTTCAGTTATATATAGAGAGAAAAACAGAAAAGTCACGCGATTGAGTCAACCTCTAGGGTGGGTGGGAGTGGGTGACTGATATGTCATTAAATAAGAAAGTGCTTCTTAGGAAGAGCTCAGAAAATGTACTATATTTTTTTTCTTGTGATATTTCAAGGATTAATTCAGTACACACACTTAATCTTATATATTTGAATCTAGATTTAAAAATACACAATAGAAACCAATTTGATGTTTATGTATCAGAATGGCAACCTTATTATGAAATTTACTGAATATCTTAGTGTGTCTCTTTAGACTGACACATGATTGGCATACATAAATTTGAATATTCTTTGACTATTTGAATATTCTTTGGTTATTAGAGGAAACTTTGAACTCATGGGGGTTCTGTTAAATAATTTAAGGGTGAAAAATTTCATTACTAGAGCATAAATAGAGAGTGGGATTTATTCTAATGGGAACACACACATTAAGGATTTTTGTGTGTGACTTTTGGGAAAAGTGAAACAAAAATGGAAGTTCTGAATAAGGTAGTAGCTGAAAGGTCTGAGAAGCTCTAGGATGATCCCAGGGCTAATGAGTACATGTGATTAGTGTTGGTTAAGTTGCTGAGTGGGTTTTAGCGGTTTATTAATTCAAATACTTTATACATTAATGTAGAGGAAGTTATAGGCAAATAGATCAGGGCAGTATCTCTCCAAAATGTGGTGGTATGTTAGAATGATTTGAGGTGGTACACAGATAAATCTTTTTCTTTTAATGGTTAAATACACATGTCAGTGTTTATCAGAAAAATACCCAAGTATTCAAAACTATGATTTCATTGATATTACGTACTATAAGGCTAAAGTAGGTATTTTAAAGTGACGATATAAGGAGAAGTGTCACATCAATAATAATACAGTGGCTGTTTGGATTTGGCAAAAATTATAAAGTCGGTCTGATTACTAAAGGTTGATAAACTTTGGCCAGGTTTAAAATAAGATTTCTCCTAATAGATAACAAAACTGTAAGTATGCTGACTGTGGCATAGACTTCTGTTTCAGGTAAGGAAAGTGAGTGAGGAAGGAGTTAAACGTTCTCAAAGCCATTCAGCAATTTAGTAATGGAGCTTCAGGCACAGCCAAGGTCTCCCAGTGTCCAGAGTTGTTCCCTCTAGTGTGTGTGTTCTTTTGATGTTAATGGAGTTGCCAATTGAAGTTTTCTTGGAGAACTCAGGAAGCCTGCCAAGTTTTATAGCTGTCTGTAGCTTTTATATATTTGTATCTTGAGCCCTGAAGGTAGACAGAGCTAGGTCTTCCAAAAATAGTTCAATAAATGTGTCAACGTTTTGAAATACTATTGAAAACACAAGGAAATAGAAGTCCTATGGGATTATTGGAAAACGGTGCCAAATGCTTTCACAAGAATTTGAAAAGCAAATGGGGCTCGGTGGTCATATGCTAGACAATGGTGCATATTCAGTCTTCATTTTGGAGCCCATTTTTATATGATAATCTTTTACTTTTCCCCAGTACTCTCTGTTTAATTGCTTTTAGACTCTGGGAGGCAAGCTGCTAAATGAACATCTTCCTTAAAAAGTGTTCTTTAATTCACTTCTCTTAGGGAGAAAAAGGCAGACTTCTTTTTCTTAATAAAATGAATCCAAATTGTGTATGGGAAAGGTTAGAGTGCCAAGTAATGAGTTGGGTCTCTCCACTGACAAAGGAATCAAAAGTTTATCCATGGGCTTGTAACCAGAACTGTTTTTGGATCTTGGCCATTAAAATCAACATCAGCAAAGCCGGAGTCCTAATTTCCTTAATGCTAAGATTGTCTGTTTTAAATTACGCACAGAAGGGAACGTGAACGTTTTTCTTCCTTCCGCCCTCTCTCCCCACCCCCAAACAGAAAAATAAAGGTGCGGGGAAGATAGTCTCCGCTAGAGCAGCTCTGCGGCGAGCGGCTGCCGCTGTGGGCAGCATGTGTAGTGCAGACGTGGCTCCAACTTTTCTCCTAATTGAGGCCAGCTCCCTTTCATCCTCAGTGCGGCTGACTTAAATGGAAAGACTTGAGGGTGGAATCTAGAGCATTCTATAGACCTGTGATCTGTGTTACTTGCTCTGCGCAGCACACATGGAACAGTGAAGGATAATATGGCTCTTTTTTCTTTTTTTCCTCCACTCCCCAGTGTGGCTCTTTAAGACTTTCTCTTTTTGTTGCCGTTATTAGGTTTTTTTAAAGTCATGTTTTTACTGTATCTGATTATGTTTTGAAGTGTTATTTTTTTTTTTTGAGAAAAAATGTACCATTATTAGCAATAGAAGAGTATTTTTCTTTTTTAAATTTTTTATTATGGAAAAAATTAAAAATATTCAGAAGTATAGAGAAGCCTCACCCAGCTTTGACAATTACCAGCACAGGGCCGGCCAGTCTTGTTGATACACCCCACTCTCATGACTTTGAAGCAAATTCCGGATACTATATAATTTCATTTGTAAGTAGGTAAGATTCCCACCCTCCCCCTCCATTGGCATGTGCTCTGTGGTCTCCAAAATAAAGTTCATGTTCATTACTGATTTTGTAGAATTACAGAAATTAGTTCATTTACGTCCTATTCAGTTGTCATGCTTTTGGAATAAATACCTGCATATTTATTGTTTTGATCAGTAAAAGCAATTTCATCTGAGTTTTAACCAGTGAAAGCAGTTTCATCTAAATGCAGTACCGTGGACATAAAGGAAATGCTTTAGCCAGTGCTCAAAAACGTAATTCCTAAACCAAATCTGAATGGATTTTCAAATTCTAGTGCATTCTCAAGGTAATGTTGATCTTCTATGAATTGTTTTTCCATGGCTCCTGTCTATGTTAATGCTAGATTTTAATGTTCTTATTTATTTTTATTTCTGTTGTTTTATTTATTTAATTGAAATATGACTGATTTACAGTGCTGTGTTTTAGGTATACAGCAAAGTGACGCAGTGATTTTCTTTTTAGATTTTTCTTTTTTCTTTCCCTCTCTCAGTTCTTTTTTCTGCCTCTCATTCTTTTGCTTAGCATAGTTTTGTGGCAATATGTTGGAATAAGACCAGGTGAAACATTTTTTTTTTAGCTGACTGAAATTTAATGGGACTATGTGGTTATAAAATCATAGCAACTTGCCATGTGTGTAGTTCTGTCTGGCAGTACAGTGGGGAAATATGCCTTAAACAATGGTCATATGTTCGCTGAGAAATCACATGTAAAACATTGATTGGCATAATAGCCAAAGCTGACACTCACTTAATAGTTGAAGTACTTTTCCTAGTTAATAAGCATGCCTTTTATGTTGGAGATAGTTTACTTTATATTTTGTTTTAAATTAGAACGTAGTTTAATATATATTTTGTAAAGATATCACATATTGAATTAGAGAATGCTGATAATGATAGATAATAGATAACATTTCTTGAATACTTAGTATGTGTCAGACACTACCCTATGGGTACTTTTACACATATTATGCATTTAATCCTCACAGAAGTCCTGTGTGGTTGGTACTGTTATTCTGGGTTTGCCTCTTAAGAAAACTGAGGCACCATAAGATTAACTAATTTGCTCAAGGTCACTTGGCTAATTAATGGCAGAGTAGGGATTTGAGCCAGGCCATCTGAGTCTAAAGTCATGACTACTGTCCTACTATTATCCCTGAGAATATGTAAATTCCTCTTTGTACCCTATCTGTGCTTGAGTTCCCCTCCCCAGAGGAGCCCTTTTGAACCAGAGCCAATTACACCATTGTATGAGGTTATGATTTGATTACTGGGTGGGTATTTTTCATTGAGAAACTTGAAAGCTGTTAATGTGGTTCTACTCATGTTCCTTTCCTGGCTTTAGTTATAAAGGAGAAGGCAGGATAAGTGGAAGCGTGTGGAAAGTAACGTGGTAACCACTGAAGTGGCTTCCTCCCCCACCCCCACCCCCAATAGAACGTGGAGCCCATCTGGAATGCTGACAGGTCACAAAGGAGCTGTTGAAGCCAGTACTTCAGAGTACCGCTGAGCCTTCAGTTGAGTACCTTGAAGTGTAGGTGTATTGGTGGAACGTTGGTCTTCGTTGGGCTCTCCTGAGAAGTGTAGACTTTTGTCAGGGGTTTGTGTTGGGTCTACAGTGACTGGAATTTTAACAGACCAGGTATCTGATATTCTTCCCCCTCTCCTTACACATTTTTTTTTTCCTCTTCTGAAAGTAGCAGAGGATAGAAAGAAAATAGTTCACCAATTACTAAGTGTGACATTGGGCAAGTGACATTGTTCTTGTGTCTGTTTTTCTCTTTAAGTGGTTCAGTTGTCATAGGTCCAGATCCACTTAAGATATTGTCTGTGGCTCATTTATTTGTCTCTGTAGAGAAAGTAATTTAAGATGCCTTTCCGTATAGGAAAAACATAGGCATAGAATTTTGGCAAAACATTTGATAATGTTTTCATGCTGTCTGAATGGTAGCATTAGGGAAAAACTGTGTTAGGGGGAATCTATGGTGGTGTTTGTTACTGAAATTTTAATCTTTGTCATCTTCTATCCAAAATATTTTTGCCTGTAATTTTCCTGATGACAGACAAGGACTGCTAATCAGATTTACAGATTTCATGGAAGTGTGTAGGGAAACATATATATATATATATATATATATATATATATAAGGCTTATATAGATTGTCTTATTAGCTACAAAATGGGTTGAAATAAAGAAGATGAAAGTTGTTGGAAGTAAAGGTTGTCTATTATAAGGTTTTTGAAAGAGAAACAGGATAGCTTGATCTTCTTTTCAATACTTTTGCTTGAAAAGTAGTAGATATCTTTTTATTCCTTTTATTGACTTCTGGCCTCACCACTGCAGTGGAATTGTTCGTTTCCATGTTGCCCTGGAAACAACAGAGATTGCTCTGTCGTCAAGTCCACTGAACGCATTTTCCTTATATTATTTTTGATATTAGTGGCCAACCATATTGTCTTTGAAATTCTCTCCTGACATGTTAGGGCTCTTTTTCTATATTCCTTCTGTTCTTTGCAAGATTTATATATTCTTTCCGTTCTTTCTTTTCTTCTGACTACCCCTTCATTTATTTTCTGTCTTCCAGGGTTCTCAGTCTTTGATTCTTAGCCTTGACTAATTTCGTATCACCCATGATTTCACCTACAATCATAATTTGTTAACTCAAGTCTCTCACCAGGCTGTCTTTCTTTTCAGCTCTGAATTCTTACATGACTTAGAGGAATCTACCAATATCTCAAAGGTGTTTTTTTTTTTTAGTGAATATGTGAAATATCTTGTGTTTAACTTGGAATAATTTGTTCATTTTTAGATACTACATTTTAAGTGATATGTTGTATGTACTAAGTATGTTTTTGTTCAGTAAGAATGAGTGGAAGCATAGATACACTGAGTCCATGTCCATGGGAGGGTTCCTGGAATGATCAAGTTAGGAGAAAACACAGCAAATGAGGAGCTAGATGTTGAAACAGCTGAAAGAGCAAGACTTGCTGGGGTGGGAGGCCTGTTGAGACTGTCTTTTGAGCACTGGCTTTCTAACTTTCTTAGGACAAAATCCACTATAACAATAGATTTTGAACCTTGACCTATGTGTGTATATATGTGAATAACAGACATGTTTTGTAGATTTAGTTCTTAGCCTTACTTACGTGCTGTATGCTCAGATTTTCTTTTCTAAATAATGATGATAAAATGTCAGTTAACAAACCACTAACTAGATTTTACAACTCACCAGTGACCTGTGATCTGTTTATCCTTTTTACATGGATAAAAATAAGAGATTCAGAGAAGAGAAGTTTCCTACCCATTATGAGAACTTTTTAACAGTTGAAGCAGGCAGAGAATGGAATGGGTTGCCATAGGAAGCAGTGACTTTTCCAGGGTTTGAAAGACCCCAGGGCTATGGCTGATATATGTTGAGATTTGACAGAAAACAGCAAAATTCTGTAAAGCAATTATCTGTCAATAATAAATAAATAAATAAAAAGACCCCAGGGCTGATAGTCACCTCTTAAAAGGTGTGGGAAAGAGTCAATGGGTGAGGGATGGGACGTTGTGACCATTAAGGTGTCCCCCAAGTCTAAGATTTTCTGGTTCCCATTTTGATAAAATTTTTTATTTGATAAGCTAACTTTATTCAATGTTTTTTCAATGAAGAGCTTTATTTGGGAAGTTTTAAATATATATAGAAGTAAACTGAATAGTATAATGACACCCCTCATCCCAACCCATGCAGTCTTATCACTCAGCTTTAACAGTTTATCAGCTCATGGCCAGCCTTGTTTTATCTACATTTCTGTTGTCTTCACCCCAACTGTATTATCTTGAAGCAAATCCCAGGCATCTGATCATTCAAATATAAGACTTTTAGAAAAATCACAATACCATTATTACACTTAAGAAGTTAACAGCAAATCTTTAATATCAAATATTAACTCCATTCAAGTTTCCATTTGTTCTTGTTTTCTTTTAGTTTTTTTTTTTTTTTTTGCTGAAATGGAGATCCAAGTTAGGAATCACACATTGCAATTAGTGATTCTTTTTAATCAATAGGTTGTCTCTTTTGTATTTCCTTGTAATCTAGTATTTTGAAGAAATTGGGTTGTTTGTCCTCTCTTGTTCCCTACAGTTTTGATTTTGCGGATTCTATCCCTGGTTTAGTTTGACCTGTTCCTCTGTCCCATAAATTGGTAGTCATATCCAGAAGCTTTTATCAGCTAGAGGTTCAAATTTTAAAATATTTTTTGGGTTGTTTGTCCTCTCTCGTTCCCTACAGTTTTGATTTTGCGGATTCCATCCCTGGTTTAGTTTGACCTGTTCCCATGTCCCATAAATTGGTAGTCATATCCAGAAGCTTTTATCAGGTAGAGGTTCAAATTTTAAAATATTTTTTGGCATGAATATTTCATTAGTTCTGTTCTTTCTTAAAATTGCTCAGGGTATACCAGATTTAATTGTAAGGATGATTGGTTTGGTTTCTTAGTTCTTCATTTTTCAAAGTCATCCTAAGCCCAGTTCCCCATAAAAACAGATGGAATCATTTAGAAGTTTGGGAAGATGATAATCCTACAAACACCACATCCAAATACAAATTACAAGTTTCTTGTCCAGCTTCATTTCCAAAAAAGAAAGGGAAAAAGCAGATGCCTTGGTAATTACTACAGACCGCAAATCAGGTTTTCAGCTAAAGTGAGACATTTTACAGTAAAGTCAGTCTTGATTATTCTAGCACACTATGGAAACCTTGCAGTTTTGCTGGTTAAATTTCCCACTCAGTAAGCAAGTATTGTCAGTGGTTACTCCCCATCCCTTTCTTCCTTGGCGGTTGGAAGTAAAAGAATAAAAATGGGAAGATGGCAGGTCAGAAAGGAGTGTATCGTGGTTCGGTTGCTAAGTCGTGTCTGACTCGCTGTGACTCCATGGGCTGCAGCACACCAGGCTCCTGTGTCTTTCCTTCACCATCTCCTGGAGCTTGCTCAGACTCATGTCCATTGAGTTGGTGATGCCATCCAACCATCTCATCTCTGTTATCCCCTTCTTCTCCTGCCTTCAGTCTTTCCTAGTATCAGGGTCTTTTCCAATGAGTTGGTATGTATGTGAGGAATCAAATAACTGTGTTCTTTGGTGATCCTTTTGAAGGATATTGGTAATCTTCTTCCTATTTTTTTATTATGGAAAATTTCAAATGTACAAATAGAAAAGATAGTATAATGAGTATCCATGTTTCCATTACATAGTTCCCCTACGCCCCTCATGTTCAGCACATTTTCCAAAATTGGGTTGGGGGTCATGCTATATAATTCAGCAGAATCTTTGTTTCATTTGTTGTAAGACTTGTAGCATAGGCCTTACATCTTTTCTTCTTTGTTTTATTTGTGTTGGTAAATCTTTTGCTGGATTTTATTTTATTTTGGTTCATGTTTATTATGTTAGGTCTTAGGTGAAGAAGATTCTATTTGATGAAGATGCTATGATTAGGCTTTATTCTTTGACTTCTGTTTAAAATTTTTTTTTTTTATAATGGAAGCTAACATAAATGTAGAGAGATGGAGAGAGTAGAATAATGAATTCCCATGTGCCCATCTTCTAGGTAATTATCAACATATGGTCAGTTTTGTCTCATTTATGTGTCTGCAAATCCCTGTGTTCCCACCCTGTCACGCTGGATTGTTTTAAAGCTGATCCCAGACATTATATTGCTTTACCCATAAATGCTTTTTTGTATGTCTGGTAAGCATTCTAAAAAAAAAGATCAAACCCACAATCCTGTTGTCACATCTAAAAAATTTAACACTTCTTTAACATCAAATATTCAGTGACTGTTCCTGTCTTCCCATTTATTTCATAAATGTTTTTCTTGTTGGTTTCTTCAGGTTAGGACCCAGATAAGGTCCACATTACAGTTGATAATGTATCTTAAATATCTCAATATGTAGTTTCTTTCTCCTCTTTTTCAGTTCATTTGTTGAAGAAACTGGGTTGTTTCTTTAGAATTTCCCACCTTCTGAATTTTGTTGATTGCGTTCCTGTGATAGTGCTTAATTTGTTTCTCTTGTCTGAGTTTTCTGTAAATTGTTAGCTAGATCTGATGCCTAATAAGACTCAGAGTTGATTTTTGGTGGTATTGTTGGAGAATCCATCAGAGTTGTTGATATTTATTTCTTATTGCACCACTTCAAGATGTATGGCAACATATGGTTGGCCCGCTGTCTCCCATCCAAGTACTAACCAGGCCCAACCCTGTTTAGCTTCTGAGATCAGGGCACGTTCAGGGTGGTATGACCGTAGATTGTTGGCTCGCTTTCTGAGATGAAGGTTGATCAATAGGCTCAGGTATTGTCAGCCAGCTCAATCCATCCATTGTAGTTTCTTATGGAGCTTTTGCCTAGTGGTTTTTAGCTGCTGCTGATAATCTTTGCCTAGATAAATTGTTTCATTGCATTAACTTCTAAGCATGTATTTTTTCTTCCGAATTACCTAAATTATGGAACTCATAACATTTTGCCCCAATGTCTTCATGATGTATTTGTATAAAATGAAAGTTTTTGCATTTAACTGGGACACTAGTATCGTATATAACAACTGCCAATAGTTCTCTAATATTATCTGATATTGAATTTATATGAAAATCTCTCCCATCATCCCTATGACTTCCTTTATCAAACTAGGATGCTGAAGGAGCACATATATAGTTATGTCACTTAAGTCTCGTGATTTAAAACAGTCCTCCTCCTTTCTCTTTTCACTGACTTTTTCTGACAATGACCTGTTGGAAAGATGCAGGATGGCTGCCTAAGGACTTGTAGAATCTTTCTTTTTTTCTGGGTTTGTCCGATTGTTTCCATGTGGTGATATTTACCTCAGTCTTCAGTACTCTTTATTTTCTGCAAAGTAGAATTTAAATCTAAAGGCATGATTAGATTCAGAATAAACATTTTTGGTAAGAGCACTTAATAGCAAAGTTGTATATTTCATATCATATCAAATCAAGACCCACATAATATAGTTATCCCACTATTAGTGAAGCTAAGATTAAGATGGTGACTAAATTCCTCATTTAGAGTTATATTTTTCCCTTTGTGGTGGGCAAATAATCCCGGGGTAGTGAGACTTTAGCACCATACAAATACTTTAGTTATCAGTTGTTCATCTAATAATGTTAATATTTGTTGATGGTCCTGAATCAATTATATCACAGGGAGTTTCAAAATGGTGATAAAATGGGATTAAAATATTATGGTAAAATACACATAATGAAAGTATACTATCTTAACCATTTTTAAGTGTATATTTCAGTAGTGTTAATAAATTGACACTGTTGCACAACTAATCTCCAGAACTGTTTTAATTTTGCAAAACTGGAACTCTATACCCTAAGAGTTTTCTCATGCTTTCAGCTTTGTAAGCTTGCAATTTTCTGTGAAAAATAGCCTTTTCTCATCAAGGTAGGCTATCTGATTACCCTGAAATAGTTTTTAATTTAAAATATAGGAGTAAACAATTAAAAACTTAATTTTTCCTTTTATCAAATTTTAAAACAAGCCATTAATATATAATAGTAATCTCAAGGTTTTTTGGTTGGTTTGTGGATTTTTATATATTCAATGTATTTCCATCAAGCACAGTCATTCTTTTTGATGTTCACATTGTCCCAAGCTTGGCCAGTGGGAGTCCCTTCAAAGTGGCTCTTAAATCTTTTTGGCATGACCCTATCAGGCTTTGAAAGTAAGGGATATGTTTGTTTAAAGGCACTAAAGTTTTCTTTGGAGAACAGGGTCAAACCTGTATTAGCCGAAGCACAAATAGCATCCTTATTATAGAAAAGTGCCATAGAGCAGAGTAAAATACCAAGGTCCTAATTCATCAACATAAGGAGAAATAAGGTGAAGTTAGAAGACCTTTTAAGGCCTGTTCTCATTTTATATTGTGTGATCTTTTACCATATATAAGGTTGTTTTACCATTTTGTTATTATTGGAACAAAATATTTCAAGAGTTTGAATGTTATTAGGTTTTTCCTTAAATAACATCTTTATTACTTTCTTCCTCTTCTGATAGTCAGCTTCCTGGGCCATGGATTAAAGGACTGTAAATTGGAAATGTGAGGGTGGAAATGTGAGGGTTTCACACGCATGTTTCACAGTTATAAAGTCCATCCTCAGAGGAAGCATGAAGGGGTTTGCATACTAACCTTTGCCTTTTATTCAAATAAAATGTGGCTAAACATTCCACATAGAGAAGGTCAACCTTATAATGCTCGATCAATAAGCTGCTGTCTTGTTTCCTGCAGACGGCTTTATTTCCTCTCATTTGAGTAAACAGAAGAGGTTTTATCAAGAGTTTAAATGTATAACTGAATTTGTGAGGACCAACATCATAATACTTGTATCATGTTTTCAAACCTCTGGAAGATACCATCTGACATTAAAAAAAAAAAACTTTTGGGTTTTGAAAATTGCCTTTTCCCAGTGTAATGTGGATAATGGTCATCCCATAAGCAGTCATTCTTTTCCATTCATTTTTCTTTTTCAGAATAAGTGTGGCTCAGTTTTATCCTTATGCCCCTAGTAGTCACTATGACGACTTTTGGTTAGGAATTGGATATGAATTGCCAGTTTTTTTTGAATACTTTGAACACATACTGAATGTTGGGCAGAAGTACAAATAATACAGCTGCATACCATGCTAATAAAAACAAAATGTTTGCCTTGAAAAAGTTTCTTCTCCTAGAAAGAAGTATTATGGAATTCTGTATTTATTCATCAATGAGTTTAGTTTTTACGTAAATAAAAGACTATACTGTATTTTAGTATAGATCATTTTTTATATGTATGAAAAGATCATTAACTTTTTCAAAGAAAGCTAACCCTTTAAAAATGTGTTAAGTGGCTTTAATTGCAGAAACTATGAATATTGTTATATCTAGTAAATTGAGTTCATTCTGTGAATTTTCCAGATGGTGAGAGCAACTGGAAGAATTTGATACATTTCTTCTCATTCGTAATATTAATGAATTGTGAATTAGTACAGTTGTAATCTGTACTGGATTGTCTGTATAAGACCATAGAGACTTGGCATGAGAAATACCCAGTGTATGTATTTGGATTTAGTTATTTTCTCCACCACTGTAACTGGATTTGAGATATCTTATACGGAGTATGTATAATTAAATTGCTGAAGTAAAAAACAAATTGAAGTCTGGTAAATTAGAAATAAAAAGAAAATGTCAAAATGAAAATATGTATGGCTGAGTCCCTTTGCTGTTCACCTGAAACTGGCACAACATTGTTAATTGGCTGTAGTCCAAAATAAAAAGTATGTGTGTGTTTAAATCTGCCTCCACACACCTCCTATCCCTGTAGCTATCCCTGATGGCTCAGTGGTAAGGAATCTGCCAGCTAATGCAGGAGATGTGGGTTCCATCCCTGGGTGGGAAAGATCCCTTGGGGAAAGAAACGTCAACCCACTCCAGTGTTCTTGCTTAGGAGATCCCATGGACAGAGGATCTTGGGACCCCGCAGTCCACGGGGTCACGAAAGAGTCTGACAGGACTCAGTGACTAAACAGCAACAACAGGCATGCATTTTTATTGATGTTTTGTTTTTGTGTATATTTGTATATGTTTTGTTTTTACACAAGTATTTTTAAAGAATATAATGATAAAGTCATTACTCTTCTCTGAAATGTCTACTGGAAATTATTGAAGATTCTTTTCCATGAATATTATCTTTAAATGTTTTGGCATTTTAAAGTATAAAGATGAATAACATTTTTGAAAAAAGGAAGTCATGATACTTAATAGCTGAACCTGATATTTTTTAAGTTTTTAAAAAATGACAAGCATTTATATTCTTGAGAGACAGTTGTTTTAAACCCTGGTCCCTGTGAAAGTGAGTCATTTCTTCCAAGGTACAGCTCATATGTCAGATTTTCTGTGAAGTCTTTTCTAATTTCCACAAGTACAGTTAATAATATCTCTTTTTCCTGTCTCTCCCAAGAAATCTGTTGGCAATTACCAGGTTGGATTTCAAAATCCTAAAAAGGTCAGTTTTTCTTATATAAATTTTTCCTGGGCAACCAACCCTATATTACTTGTGTATTTCCAGTGAGCGACATAGAGGAAAGCATTATATAGATGTTTGTGGATTGAATGAAGACCAGTAAGTGAAATTAAAGTTTTTTTTCTTTGAAATTAAAGTTTTAATAGAGTTTATACTATTAAATATTTTTCTTGTTTTGGAAGAAGTGAATATTTTGACTGAGTTTGATAATCTTTCTAAGGTAGAGAAAACTCTGAAGTGCCAATAGTAATGTGAATTGACTTAGAGAGAATTTGAAACAGATTCTTATATGGAGAAGATGAAGATGGTCAGCTGGTAACAACTGCTTTTCTATCCAGCACTGACTTACCCATCCTTTCCTCTTTCCTGCCCCTCAGTGGAAAGGATAGCCTCCTTTTATTCTGTGGATAAGGAAGCTCCAAGTTGCACCCTAGAATCCTATCCCCATCACTTTTGGCTGTCTCAGAGATACCCTTCTATGAATTAACTGCTAACCTGTTCTGTGTCTGTTTTCCCTTCTTCTAGACAGTGGTTCTCAACCTTGGCTGTACATTAATGTCACCTAGGGACCTGTAGGAAAAAAAAACCCTGGGCTCCAACAGAGATCAATTGTATTAGAATCTTTGAATCCTAGAATCGTAGAGTTGAAAGAAATAAAAGTTTTGTTTTACTTTAATTAATTAGCTCAATACTTCTAATTAAAGATGAGGCAAGAACTCAGGGATTTGTAAATCCTTTCATTGGCTGCCATTTTCCATCTCTCCACCCCAGAATCATTGAATTCCATCTATTTAGTCTCCTAATTAAGGACTTCCCTGGTGGCTCAGCTGGTATAGAATCCACCTGCAATGTGGGAAACCCAGCTTTGATCCCTGGGTTGAGAAGATCCCCTGGAGAAGGGAATGGCTTCCCACTCCAGTATTCTTGCCTGGAGAAACTCATGGACAGAGAAGCCTGATGGACTACAGTCCATGGGGTTGCAGAGTCGGACATGACTGAGCTACTAACACTTTCACTTTCAGTCTCCTAATTGGTTTTTGTACCCTTAATCTCCAATTTCCAGTTTATTCTGTCCTTTATTTCCCATGTTCTTTTACTATTTGTTGTTCTTATGCTGCTCTCCTGCTCAGGCACCTCTAGTAAGTTCCCCTTTGCTATAAGCGAAGTTGAAATCAGCAGTTTTTCAACCCCACCACCCTCCTTCTTTGGATCGTATGCTCTAGCCAGAGGATTCTTCCCTGTCTTTTGTACAGTCACATATCTGACTTTTTAAAAGAAAATTCCATAAACGGTACCTAGACTTATTTACTTCTTTCATTTTGCCCATTGGTTCCTACACCAAATCATATAATCTTTGTTTCTGAATATTTTAGCAGTCATTTGATTCAGATCTGTAATTTGTAGATAAAGAAACTGAGACTTTGAAGTGTTCAATTACTGCCACCACCCAGGCCACACAACAAATCAGCCTCAGACCCGGTTTATATTTCAGGTTTCTTTGTTCACTTTTCTCAAGACCTTTTTCTAAGATGCAGCTCATTCTAGCATTTCTCTCAGACTTTCTCTGATCACCTCAGTTAGAGGGTCTGTTCTGGCCTCCAATCTTCAGTGCTATTTATTGTCTCATCGCAGCATTTGTGCTTCTGTGTTTATAATAATTAACAATGACATTACTGACTTTTGAGTGCTTACCTACTAGTGCTTACTAGTTGAAGAACTGTGAACACTAGTCAACTAGTTAACTCAGTGCTTATTTCATTTTTACTTTACAACCACACGACAGGGTAGGTATTGTTAACCACATTATAGAAAGAAGAGACAGAGGTATTCAGTCGCTCAGTCTTGTTCAACTCTTTGCAACCCCGTGGACCGCAGCGATCCAGGCTTCCCTGTCCATCACCAACTCCTGGAGCTTGCTCAAACTCATGTCCATCAAGTCAGTGATGCCATCCAACCATCTCATGAAAAGGTCAAGGCTTATTTGTCCCAAAGCCAAGCCCATCTGTGGTGTGTGTAGTCTTTTTTACTGGTAAACATCTGTTGTTTTTTCTTAAGGGTGGTAAACATCTTTTATTTTTCACTGGATCATAAATTTCTTGATAACAAGGAACAGGTCATGAATGTCTTTGTTTGTCCTGTATTTCCTAAAACATCTATCATAGAAGAATTCAGTAAATACTTATTGATTTCAGTTGGGAGCATCATAACTTGGTGGCTATGACCTTCAGAAGAAGGTCAAAGTGTTTATGTGCTGTGGGGAGGAACAGGCGACCTGTGAAGCTTTTCTCAAGTTCAGGCCCCAGATCTAAAAAGGGGATGTAGGTGTGGGGTTGACTGAAGGTTCTATGGAATGATGAGGACAAGAGAGCTCTATAACTTTCCATGTTTAGTGGCTGTAATGAGATATTATACCTTTATCTACCTGTGAGATTTTGCAAAAGCATCTCAGTGGCATATTGTTTTCTCTGGCTTTGTTCTCTGTATTGGGTGTTGCCTTCTTGAGTAGTCTTGAATTTCTCTCTCAACCAGGATATGAGCAAATATCTTTCCAAATATGATTGTTTATTTACAAAAAAAAACAAGATGTCTCTGGCTCTTCTTTCAAAGAATTTCTTGAACTTTGTCTTCTCAATTGAGAACTCCCGAACTTGTGGGATCCTTAAACTGTGCAGGTACGTTTTGATTATGGATGTGGGTTACATGAATGACTGCCCTTTTGTAGTCAGGCAGTTAGGTGTGAAAAATCTCTTGCGCCTTCTTCCTATTAGCAAAGTGACACCCTTAAGCTTTCAGGCATATTGGCTTTCTATTGTTTAGTGTTTGAGGTTATTAGTTGTCTTTGTTCTTTTGAAATACCACTCCCCTCCCCCATAGAAAAATGTGCCAGCTTAATTCATTAGTGATCAGGAGTATGGGAATGAACTGCTTCCAGTTAAGGGAGGTAGATTTAAGGGTTACAGGGTGTAAAAGTGAAGTATGATTTTCAGGACATTTGAATAATCTTATTTAAAATGAATGCTTATCCATATCTTGAGAGGGAAGAGAAGTAAAATAAGCTAAACCAAGTGTAGAAAGAACACTATAGATAGGACACCTGACTTGTTCTGGTCTTTATTTTATCATTAACCAGTGGCATGGTTTTGCAAAAATAACTCTGAGCTTCATTTTTTTCATTTCTCATTTTTAGTTAGTTGGAGTATATACCACCCACCCCCATCATGTTCGTTCACTTCAGATGTCAGATTCAGAGTTTGTTTCTGATAGATATGAAACCATAAGTAATATTCTTATTTATTTGGGAAAATATAACTCTAGTGTCAATTTGCAACAGTATTAATCCTGACTTGTATGCAGAAGCTGGAAATCTGGCTTTATGGTTCCCCATATTCATTAGGGGGTGATTTGATGGTCATGAGTCCTTTCTGTGCTTATGTCTTCAAAATGGTTGCTGAGTATAAATTTAGCCCTTGAGTTTTTATTGTGGTAAAATACACATTAAAATACATAAAAATGCACATACATTTACCATTGTAACCACTTTTTAGTGTATAATTCAGTAGCATTGAGTGTATCCACAATCTTGTCAGCATCACTGCTATTTATTTCTGGAACTCTTCAATCTTCCCAAGCAGTGTCTCCATATCCATTAAACAGCAGCTCCTCCTCCTCCCCTTTTCCCAGCCCCAGGAAACTCTTATTCTACTTTGTCTCTGAATTTGCCTATTCTAGGTATTCATGTGTGTGGAATCGTACAATGTTTGTCTTTCTGTGCCTGGCTTATTTCACTTAGCATGTTTTCAGAGTTCATCTATGCTGCGTCATGTGATAGAATTCCTTTCTGTTTTAAGGTTGCATTTTTATTCTAGAAATTATGCCATGTTTTATTTATCCATTTATTGATTGATGGACATTTGTGTTGTTTCTACCCTTTGGCTATCGTGCCTAATACTGCTGTGAATATTTATATGCAGATATTTGTTTGAGTCTTTGTTTTCAATTATTTTGGGTGTATACCTCAAGAATTGCTGTGTCAGGTGGTAATTCTTAAAACTTTTGAGGAACCATCACACTGTTTTTTCCAGTGACTGTACCATTTTACATGCCCTCATTAGAAATTCTCAAAGGGTTCAATTTCTCCGCACCCTTTTCTGTGCATATTTTTTCCATTAAAAAAGATTATAACTGCCATGCTAATGGGTCTCAGTGTAGTTTTAACTTGCATTTCCCTAAGGACTGAGTGAAGTTGAGCATCTTCGGGGAAATTTCCATTCCATACCTTTGCCTATTTTTAATTTTTTGCTGTTGTAGCTGTTAAGTAGTTAGACCTTGACTTTTAAATCTAATATGAATATGGAAGCCACCATTGAAATGGCAGCCCACTCCAGTATTCTTACCTGGAGAATCCCACGGACACAGGAGCCTGGTGGGCTACAGTCCACGGGGTCGCAAAGAATCGGACATGACTGAATGACTAAGCATGGTGGTGATGGTACTTATCTCAATATTGGTAATGTTAGGTTGTTCAGTTCAGTTTAGTTCAGTCGCTCAGTTGTGTCCGACTCTTTGCAACCCCATGAGTTGCAGCACGCCAGGCCTCCCTGTCCCAGAGTTCACTCAGACTCATGTCCATCGAGTCAGTGATGCCATCCAGCCATCTCATTCTCTGTCGTCCCCTTCTCCTCCTGCCCCCAATCCCTCCCAGCATCAGTCTTTTCCAATGAGTCAACTCTTCGCATGAGGTGGCCAAAGTACTGGAGTTTCAGCTTTAGCATCATTCCTTCGTTATGTTATTATTTTGCCCGGCTAGTAGATAAGAAAGCATCCTCTTTCATACAGTTTCTCACAAATACAAATTCTTTGTGCTTTGGGATCTTAAGTGATATTAAGTAAACAGAACTTGGGTTTTAAAGTTAAGGACCAGAGTCCTTGCCTTGGGCAAGCTAGCCTGGCAGGAGGACCAGCTGAGTTGAGGGGTTGTGCTGCCTCACCACTGGTCCTTGAGACTGAAGTATGAATCTGAATGTACTTTGTAAAGTGGATACTTCCATTGATGAGTTTTTACTTTTGGCCCATTGAAACTCTGCAATCTGTGGAAGCCAGTTTTTGAAGCATGAGAGGAAAAAAAAAATGAAGGTGGCTAAGCAGTTTCTTCAAAGGATCCCAAATTACTTTCTTTATTCCCCTCACACTCTCAGGAGCTGAAAGGAGATGAACACTAGTGTATTTTGATGCATAAAAGAAAACGAAGGATAAATCCCTTGTGCTGTTCCACAGCTTTCTAAACCGCTGGTGCTTAACTCTCTTTAAGCAGGACTTCATAGTGCTGTCCTAAGGCACCACCTCTCCTGTTGTTCTTAATGTGATCACATATACAAAACCATTTGATGATGAGTTTATCTGGTCAACATTTCTTTGAGTGGTTTTCTTTTTCAGATGTGTTTTTAAGGACATCTTTCTCAGAGTTGAAGCCGTTTTGAGATTTGCTGAATAGTTTAAACAGATGCTGGTTTCCTCTTCCCCTGTACACATTATTCTCTTGGGGTCAATGACCTTGTCATTTGTGGATGTGGTTACACCCTCTTCTTCCTCAAGAAATCATATGCGGATTCGATCCCTGGGTCAAGAAGATCCTGTGGAGTAGGAAATGGCAACTCACTCCAGTGTTCTTGCTGGGGAATCCCATGGACAGAGGAACCTGGTGGGCTACAGTCCATGGGGTCACATAGAGTCGGACAGGAGTGTGCAGTGTGGCAACAGCAAAGAGGAAAATAGACCTTTCAATGTGAATATTCAAATAGAATTTTTTTTTTTTTCTAATTCTCATTAGTATATTTTATTAAATGCTGCCTTCAGAGTTGGAGAAAGGTTGAGACAGAAGATGTATTATCAGACTGTCATTGTCAGAATTCTGGAAAACACATCCATAATTTCCATGGTTCATTTTAGAGCTGATATAATTAATAACTCATGGGTTGGATTATTTACTCTTTTGATTATGAATGTTTATAATTCTACTGAATTTTTAGTATGTTTATAAATTATTTTCTTTTTTTGTGTGGTAATTCATATAATGGAAGAGCTGAATGAAGAAATTAGAAAGTTTAACATTGGCCATAAGTTGGATTTAATTTGTAACTAGTAAGATTTCCAGTGAATTAAAGCAGATGATTCTAATGCTTAGAATTTAGCATCTATTCTTTCAACTTGCTTATTGGCACAACATATTGAATTTGCTGCCTGTATTTTTGATTATTTTGGAGCCACTTTGGTTACCTAGTCAGCTCTATGGAATTATTTTATTTTGTCCATTGTTGTTGGTTAAAATTTGTTTAACCCTTGTACCTTCTTTGTTTGATCTTTGCATGCTTTCTCATCTTTCTTGTTTTTTTACTTTTCTACCTAGTAGTCTAAATGAACAGTTGGATAATTCTGCTTTTGAAGTACTTACACTGACAGTTCAATCATTTTTGCCTTTTTTTTTTTTTTTTGAGTTGTCCAGGAGATATTTAACACTATGCTACATTTCAATATTCTCTATCACTCTTTGTAAACTTGAATCAGAGCATTTGGTGCCTCTTGGCACAGGATGTCATTTAATTTATTAGCAGCTGTTGCTATATACATGTGATTGTATTTGACTGCAAGTGTATTTTTATAAGATGAGTCTGGTAGAGTCATTATATAAATGATCCAGATTAAGAAAATTATTGACCACTGAGGTAAGTGCTTGAGAAATTGCCTATTTAGAAAGGCAGTGCATTTTAAAGTGATACTGTTGATATCTGTGGATCTAAGATATGCAGGGGAGGCTGTATATTTTACTTTGATGTTATTGCTATACAAAAAAAAACTTATAGAAAACAAATTACTTGCCACTTACTTTCCGCTTTCTGTTGATATGAGATATAGCAGAGTGTTATGCAAGTAACTCCTGGCTGTTTAGTTAAGGGAGAAATAGTTTTTGTTAAGGTGGTTGAGGAACCGCAAACAGTGGTTCTGAATAGTGTGTGTGTGTGTGTTCTGTTGATGGCTGCAGTCCACATGTTGTGTGTGTTTGTCGATGACTGCAGTCCACATGTTCTCCTCCTTGGGTTCCGGGTGCTCTGTGGGAAAAACAAAACAAAGCAAATCCTCCCCTGAGGATTTCAGTGTTGGATAAAGGGCTCTGAACAGTCAAAGCGTGGTTCAGACTTTTAGGCAGCGTGGCCACCGACAGCTGTGGCCCATTAAAGATCAACTTTCAGCAGTTTGGTAGCAGTTAAATGTCACTGGAATGCTTATGCACTTGCTTTGTAATTTGACAGGCATCTCAGATTTTCCAGAGTAAATGTATAAAATCTAAGTCGTTCTTTGACATGGGACTCATAGTCAGGATTCCATGGAAGGAAATGCCCTTTAACTTTTAGAATTAATTTGGCAGTTTAAAAATAGAGCTATGATAACTAATCCTTTCTGCGTGTTTAAAAAAATATTTGCATAGAATGAAATTATAGAATGTAAATTTAAAGCTTGAAAAACGTGATTAATGTACTGTTTACCCAGGTGACTCTTTAGAATTTGATTAGTAGAATTTACTAAAAATGCCTTTACACAAACGCTCAAGTGAGGAGTGAGGTGTGGTGATATTTTCAGATTTTGGCAAAGTAAACACTAAACTTTAAAGCTTTTTCAGTCCTAAACAACAGCCCTCAGCATTCACTGGATGCTTTTCCCAAATATAGACCACCAAAGAGGGAGGTAAATCTTAAGGAGATAAAGTTTTATATCCCCTTATCAGAATTTTGGAAAGGAAAACTTCTAGGGATGAAAATTCCCATGTAAATATGGAATGTTTAGGATTTTCTTTTTCCTTTTAATATTGGAAGATTGGAAGGTTGAAACGTTTGCTCTTTGATAAAAGCAACTAAGGGCTTCTCAGGGCTTCCCTGGTGGCTCAGAGGGTAAAGCATCTGCCTGCAGTGCAGGAGACCTGGGTTCGATCCCTGGGTTGGGAAGATCCCCTGGAGAAGGAAATGGCAACCCACTCCAGTACTCTTGCCTGGAAAATCCCATGGATGGAGGAGCCTGGTGGGCTACAGTCCATGGGGTCGCAAAGAGTCGGACACGACTGAGCGACTTCACTTTGAAGGGCTTCTCAGGTGGTGCAGTGTTAAAGAATCCGCCTGCCATACAGGAGATGGAAGAGATGCTGGTTTGGCCCAGACCCTATCTGGGTGGGGAAGATCCCCTGGAGGAGGAAATGGCAATCCATTCCAGTATTCTTGCCTGGAGAAATTCCATGGACTGAGGAGTCTGGCAGGCTACAGTCCACGGGGTCACAAAGATCGGACTTGACTGAGTGCATGAAACAGCAGCAGCAACAAAAGCAACTGATCCTCAAAACACCCAGGGAGAGCTTGCTCCTCCTGACAAGATCTCTTTCTGCTTTGCAGTCTTCTGCAGTCAAGTTGAGCAGTCATTATGGTGTCTTCTCAGTAATTCGAGCATTCACAAATGTGACAAGACTTTTTTCAGATGGTTGGAGAAGTGGGGCCACAAGGAATAAAGACCTAACAAGTTCAGATTATTTCAGAGCGAGAAACTTACTCTCAATAATTATTTATAATATTTGAGTGATCTGATTACTCAAGGATGATTGGAGAGCAGTAATGAAGAGAAAAATATATATGTAAGTATGTATTTATCTGTAGTAGGTAATGTACCCTGAAGACTTCCATGAAACTGATGTAATTTAGTATCTGATTTGGATAATTTGAGCTTCCCTGGTGACTCATATGGTAAAGAATCTGCCTGCAATGCGGGAGACCCGGGTTTGATCCCTTTGGATAATTTGGTATATGATTTAGAGACTGTATGATCTTCTTTTCTGTTTTTCTGATTATGGAGACGTAAAAAATTCATTTGTCTGAGGGTGACTTTGAGAAGGGACATGTACTTTAGACGAGATAATGTTTTAATGTTCAGAGTACTGGATCAGACATGAGGATTCCATCATACATTTATAGTTAATATTTTCCCTTTTTAAATAATAGATCAGTAGAGTCAACTTGTGTAGTCTGGTAAGTCATGAGCATCAGACAAAGGGATGTTTTTACTTCATTGCTTTATTCTCTAGAGAGCAAAAGCATCACACTGAGGGATGACGCAATGGCTCAGAAGGGTAATCTCAAAACGGGAAAATGAATGCTGCACGCAGAACCGAAAGCCGCGTTGTGTCTTTCACGAAGGACTTGTTTGGCTTTTACTTTTCTTAAGGGCCTCATAATTGCTTTTTCTCTTTTAAAAGGATTATTAATTTTCCAAAGATGTCAATAAGTCTGATGTTGCTCTAGACTGACAGGTTACATGAGTTGGTGATTTGATATGATCTCTTTTCATGGTAGTAATGAAGGACAAATTTACTTCGTGACTAAGAGTTTTTAAACTCAGATACCTAATTTGTAAAAACATGTTGGAATGCTGGCTTTCTGTTTACCCTTAACCGGTTTTTTTGTCCCATCTTTTGAAGTTGTCTCAGCAGCCACCAAATAAATATACAACATGGTGGATGCTTGTATTTTGCTTAGGCACTTACGACATAAATGATGATGTAGAAGTTTCACTTTGCCTTCCTTGGAAATGCTTCAGATCCTGGCAGTGTTGGATAAACTGTTTAAAATTCAGCAGAAAGTTGAATTGGCCTTGAAATGTGAGACTCTTAGAAACATGCTTTTTAGGTAGTTCTTCTTTAAATTTTTAAGGAACTCAAGATCATGGGCATCATTAAATTTCTAATTCCTAGGTTAGGAACTGAGTCCTTTTTTTGCTGAATGAATGGTTTTTTGGTTGTTGTTGTTGGGAGGCTTAATAAGTTGATGTTTTCAGACTTTGGGGACTATCTGAAGGCAATGACGATTTTAAATGTACATTTACCCAGGAAATTGCATGTATAGACACAGCTTTTGTAAACAATTGTTATGAGAAATCGTCAGAGTTGTTTTACATGGTTTCCTGATCTGATGGAGAAATGATTGGTCACTGCAGGGCCTGGAAACAAAATAAGGGCTAATGGTCCCCCGAGATTATGCTTCATTTATTTTAAAAGTATGAACAATGTGCTATCCTTCGTGAAGTATTATCTTGAGATAAACATTGGAATTTCATTTTTGCTGACATAACTGCGTCCATATAAACTTCTCAGAGTGATGCCAGTTCTTCTGCTGTGACGTTTGGCTCATGGAGCTGCTGTTAGTCATTGGCTGCATTCACCATTGGCCTTGTATCTTTTTGGCAAACACTTGGATCTCTGCAGGTTTGTGAGGTAATGGGTAATAATTGTTTGACTTCCTAGGCAACAGCCTGCTCAGACGCAGTGTGTCATGTTCCAGAGGGAGCTTTGATGGTTATAGCCTGGCTGTGTGGAAAGGAGGTGACGTATTTGCCTTATTGTCAACTTTTGTTGTATTAAAATTCATACTTGAATGTGAGTGATACACATTTAGATGAGAATCTGAATTGTAGGCATTAAGTGTATCTCACATTTAAAAAATTCATTTACACCTAATGGTTCTGGCTTACAGAGGGAAGAAAAAATAAATTTCAAACCCAAACCTGATAGAGACAAGAAATTTAACTTTTTAGAATTTGGTTATTATCAAGTATTTTAATTCATTAGGAAAACATGCATTTTTCCTATGTATTTTAGCCCATACATACTTCAAATGAGGGATATAAAAGCAATAAGAATTCTTGAACTTATGCATTAACAATGAGCTAATTAGATAAAATAAGACAGTAATTAAAAAAAATTTTATATGTGCAATTTTGGCTGTATTGGGTCGTTCTTCTTTGCTGCTCCTGGGCTTTTCTTTAGTTGCACTGAGCAGGAGCAACTCTGTTGTAGTGTGTGGACTTCCCACCGTGGTGGCTCCTGCGTGTTGTGGAGCACAGGCTCCAGGAGCTTGGGCTTCAGTAGTTGTGCACAGGCCGAGTTCCTCTGAGGCGTGTGGAATCTTCCTGGACGAGGGATCAAACCCGAGTCCCCTGCACTGGCAGGCAGATTCCATCCATTGGGCCACCAGGGAAGACTGGTAGTAATTTTAAGACCAGCATTATGTGTTACATAAGGTGTCTAAAGGAACTGATAGTGAGGGAGTAGGTTTGGGAAGAGTTTATAAACCAGATTGTAAGGGAGGAGCGGAGAAGAATGGAGGTGAAAGGGGTACGACCTGCGCTGAGACCGGGCTGAATGCAGAGAGGCCAGACTGTGGCCAGAGGACCGGGAGAGGCCTTCAGTGAAACCGGAGGAGTTAAAATTTGATCTCAAAGACAGTAGGGATCCATTGTAGCTGCTAAACTGTGGCAAGATGTAAATAAGATTTATAAAAGATGAACAGGACTTGGCAGAGATGTGCTGGGTGGTGTGTGTGAAAGGCCTGCATTCGTGTTAAACACCAAGAGAAACAAGTTTATCGATGGCACAGGGCCTCCCTCATGGCATGACATTTATGTTGTTCACTTCTCTTCAGCTTAGAGTTTGATCCTCTGCCTTAGGGAGGCAAATTTGATCTTGTCAGTCAGTATCTTGTTAATAAAAACAGGGCTTGGGAAAGAGGAACCAGGCTTTTCTTCCTTCCCCCTGCCAAGCAAGAAAACTAAAAATCCCAAACCTAGTACCTACAAACGAGTAAATAGTGAACTTTTTTTTTTTAAGAGATGGAAGGTTCTGGATTATGAGAATGCCAATTTATTAACTTATAGAAGGAAATGTAATGGACAAGAGGAATAATTTGCATCATTCTGTCTAATGTGAGTTTCTGCTTGTTGGTCATGCAGCTGTCAGGTAGTGAGTGGTGAGTGTGGAGAAAGAACTGGAAGGTTGGTTATAATGGTAAGAGAAGGCTTACAGGGAAGTCATTAATATTTTCTGTATCTGTTAACCTTCCTATTCCTGGGCTAGATGCTGTCTTACTCATACAGCGTCAACAGAATGGATCCAGTCCCTGCGCTCATCCATCCTCACAATAAAGCTGTTCTTGCTAGGAGGGATTTAGTATGTGGGTAAGTCTGATCACATACTCTCTCCCTCTGAATTCCTTTTGCTTTGTCAAGACTTGTCATACTCAAGTCTTAGTGACCTGGGGGCTGTTTGGTACCTTTTAGTTGACTTTGCACAGCTTTGATTCATTTTATGATAATTTTGTGTGTGTGTGTGTGCTGTTAAAGGACAGTCTTATATTTAGGTCTCCTTTAGCTCCCATGAACTACATACAGTATGAAATATGCCAAGATTGCTGCCAGGGAAGTCAACCAGGAGGTCAGCTCGGGTTCAGCTTCTACTCACAGTGGTATTCCTGCTCTGAGCTATGTTGCTGCTTACACAGTATTTCCACAACCTAGAGAGCTTGAAGAGAGGGTTGGCTGTGGGAATGAAGACAAAGGGATGAGGCTACTGACCTTTGCAAAGAATAAATCGCATATTCTGATGATGACAAACACGAGTGAAGGAGAAGGTGGAGTTAGAAGTGAAAGCCTAAGAAGGGGTTGATTTTGTGGGAAGATGATTGATTTTTGACAAAGCCACTATAGATCATCCAGGTAGAGATGAGCATGGGTCAGTGGTTTGATATTGTGACTCCAGTGATTGATTAAGGTCAGAAATGTACATTTGGGCAATCTCCATTAGAAATAGTGGCTGTTTTATCTTGAACTTTTAAAAAGCTCCTTAAGTTCTTTAGAATATTGGTTAATGATTGACAATGTTAATATTTCTAATTGTGGTATAATGCTACTTGCCATGTACAGTATCTCATGTAATCTTCAAAACAAGTAGGAATTAGATACTTATCCCTATCATATGGGCAGGGGTGGGAGTGGGAAACAGGCATAGAGAGGCACCTAAAATCATAGCAAAGGTGGAGTTGGAACTTGTAGGTGTTTAACTGCTGAGCTTACACTCTTAACCACTGTATCATATTGCCTCTTAATTAGATAATTTATATGAAAGCAATCAAAAAAGCATAAGGCTTTCAAGACAAAACAAAGTTGAGATAAGCAGAATAGAATAAGACCACAGTGGAGGACGAAATGGAGAAAGAAATGAATTGGATTGAGGTTTTAGAATAATATCTCATTTTTGGAATATAGAGAAAGTGGACCAAGAAACTGGAGAATTCCAAGATGGCTTTGAATCCAAACAGAAGTGTATTCAGAAGGAGATGATTTACTGTTGAACAGGAGCAGAGGATATAAGTAGAGGATAGGAACTGAAAATCCTACAAGCTGGCTTTTTCTCATTGTTGGGTATCATCTGAAATATCACTTTCTCAGAGAAGTCCTGAGATTAGTTGGGATGAGTATCCAGTGCTTATTATAATTTCTATTGCATTATAGGCCTTTAATATCTGTTAAGTAAAGGAATTGCAGCAGTAGATATTTGGGATATAGGCTGTAATAAGACATCAGAGACCTTTCAGTCTAGTCTGGGAACTTGGTTATTAAAGCATTAATAAGTTGTTGTGTGCTCATAGTTGACATGAGTGCTTTGGCTAGTGGTCCTGCTTCTTTGCCCATTGGTGTATGCAGAAACTCTCAGTAGAATGCATGGTGTGCCCATTGGTGTATGCAGAAACTCCCAGTAGAATGCATGGTGTGCCCATTGGTGTATGCAGAAACTCCCAGTAGAATGCATGGTGTGCCCATTGGTGTATGCAGAAACTCTCAGTAGAATGCATGGTGCGTGGACATATTAGTTGATGCTCTTATTATTACCATTTTTAAAGGTTATTCCCTGTTTCGTGAGAGTTGGTTGGTTGATTTTCACTTAGAAAAAAAAGTTGCTCTATATTTGAGTGCATGTCATCCGTACTTTCCTGATTTGTCTGTTTTGTATCAGTTTGGTGGTATTCACCAGGGTTTTGCTTAGGAGGCTATTGAATGTGGTTCTTTGAGTCTGTGTAGGGTTTTTAGTGTTTTTCATTTATTCTTGCTTTCTCTCCCTTCTAACAGATAGTTTGAACCATTGGTATATTACAGTCCTCCAATCTTGAGAGGATGCTTGCTGAAGTGATGTTCTTTCAGGTGAGCTTCACTAGTGCAAGGGTAGTTTTCCAGGAACACTACGTGCGGTGGGTGAGAAAGGCAAGGGTTGAGGTAAGCTCAAAAATTGTTTCAAGAGTGTGAGCAGCACAGTGAGAGCTGAATCGTGAGGGGCTTATGGAAATCCTGTCAGTAATCTGAGCACTTTTGATTATAATCATCAGTGAAGGGCTAGTTGATGCCATATATTCAGTTCAGTTCAGTCGCTCAGTCTTGTCCAACTCTTTGCAACCCCATGGACTGCAGCAAGCCAGGCTTCTCTGTCCATTACCAACTCCCAGAGCTTGCTCAAATCTCATATCCATCGAGTCAGTGTTGCCATCCAGCCATCTCATGCTCTGTCGTCCCCTTCTCCTGCCTTCAATCTTTCCCAGCCATCAGGGTCTTTTCCGATGAGTCAGTTCTTCGTATCAGGTGGCCAAAGTATTGGAGCTTCAGCTTCAGCATCAGTCCTTCCAGTGATATTCAGGACTGATTTCCAAAGTGAGCCTAAATTGTTGATTGTCATCTCTCAAATATACTAGAGATATTTAGCATGGAAAATCAATTCACTGGTCTCTTTGCTGTCATTTCATTCAACTGTGAATGAAACTCCAGTGTTGGTAACATCTTGGAATATGTGTAAGCAACAGATAGGGAGAGGAAACCACCTTGGGTCAAGGAGAATATAAAAGCTAGAATTACTGACTATTTAGAACATAGTAATGAGCAAAACACTACAGAGCAGAATTTGAGAGAGACCACAAAAGCTCTAACCAGAAATTAATAGCTTTAAATTACTGTCATATTCAATGGGAAAAGAAAAAGAAAAACCTTGAAATGAACTAAGCATTACATTTAAGACAATAGAAAAAGAACCAAGAATAAGCCCTATTGTTTCAAAATAATATTGGGCTTTATACTTAACAGTATGATATAACAGTCTTTTAAGTTCAAAGTAAAAAATTATTACTTTTAGTCATTTGTGTGGTTCTTGAAATTCAACAATACAATATGATAAGGAAAAAAATGAATATAAGTATTAGAAAAGAATCAACATTATTTTTCATGGTTTATATAATATTCTGTGTGCAGAACTCAGTTGAATCATGGATTGCCGATTTAAAAATGCTATGTAAAGATCTTATTTCTAGCTCCTAATAATGGAAAATATCTATGAACAAATCGAACAAGATGTGTATTGGGTAAATTATGGAACACGAAAGGATGTAAAAGAATGGCTGCCAAGAGAATGGAGAATTGTTCATTGTCCATGGATGGGAATGCTTGTTATTATGAACCTAGCAGGTTTCCTGAAAACATCTGTAGTTTTAGTGAAAATCCACTCAAAATCCAGGCAAGGTTTTTATGGAACAGTTGATTGGAAAATATCTGTGGAAATGAGCAGGTGTTCAAGAATAGTCAAAATAATCTTAAAACATTGGGAAGACTTGCCTTACCACACTTCTGTGGCCAGGATAGATAATTAGGCCAGTAATAATAAGACCTGATAGAAACCGGAAACTCCATATAAACCAGTATAAGGAAATTTGTTATGTTATAGAGATGGTCTCAGTGTGGAGAGATGAAAGAAAGAATTGGTATGTTTGTTTCTTTATATGGAAAAAATGAAGTTTTGTTCCTTACTTCATCCCCCAAATTCAGGTTGAACGTCAGTCTTTAATAAAATTCTTAGAAGATGTAAGCATTGTTTGGGAGTAGGAAACAAAGTACATGTGATAAAGAAAACAATTGAGAAGTTTACTCTATTTAAATCTCCATAAAGTATGTGACGTGTGTTAGTCACTCAGTTGTGTCCAACTCTTAAGTGACCCCATGGACTGTGTAGCCCACCAGGCTTCTCCGTGGAATTCTCCAGGCAAGAATACTGGAGTGGGTTGCCATTTCCTTCTCCAGGGGATCTTCCTGATCCAGGGATCAAATCCGGGTCTCCTTTCTTTGCAGACATATTCTTTACCATCTGAGCCACCAGGGAAGTGTACTGCAGAAGAAAGACAAGGCTACAAATATGTTTTAAATGGATATGTGAAAGACATTACTAGTTGCCTAGCTTGTTTATTCTTTCTAACTTTACTAATTTTGTACCCATTTAAAAATGACTGTCTTCTCTGATGTCCTTCAAATGAAATTTAAGCTAAATTTTAGCTAAAAATTTCTAAGAAAGCTTTGCTCCCTGAATATGGGGGTCTAGTTTTTTTCTTTCCTTTTTTTTTTTCCCTCCTTTGCCTAGAATGTGGATATAATGTCTGGAGCTTCAGCACCTGTCTTGCAGCGAAGAAGCTGAAGGTACTGGTTAAGGATGGCAAAGCAGGAGGTTAAAAGGCTAGTTTGTTGATGATATTCTCAGCTAGACATGTCAGTCATGAATCACCTATTCCCATACTTTTAGTAATAAAAGAAAAATGGTCTAATCTAGCCGTTGTAGTTGGGCTTTCAGGTAGGATTACTGAAAATAGCCTGTATCCTGCAAGGATTAAAAGCTAGCATATGTGAACAATTCCTATAAATCAATAAGAAAAAGGAAGACAACCTAATAGAAAAATTGAGGGTAACTGTAGGCAGTTCACAGAACTGGAAACCAAATTGCCAGTAAGCATATGAATCTCACTAATAGTTAGGAAGTGCAAGTTAAAACAGAGGCTTTTCCATAACCACAACTGTAAGACTAAAAATATTAAATGTTGGCAAACATGTAGATAAATTGTTATCATCAGTCACTGTTGGTGAGAATATAAATTGGGAGAACCATCCTGGGAAAACGTTTTAGCAGTATCAAGTAAAACCGACTGTTACACTAGCCAGCATTGCACTAGATAGGTGTCCTAGAGATTCTTGTACCTTTGCACAGAGATGCAAAAGAAGTGGTCCTTGAGATGTTATGACTTACAAACGTGAGTGTAAAGTTACATATATGAGCATAGAGAAATCTGAAAATGTAGTCTTGAACTAAAATGCAAATGACTATGAATATGATGATGATATATAACATATGAAAGCAGTATTGAAACTATGCACTTCCCGGGTGGCGTTAGTGGTCAGAACCCTCCTGCCAATGCAGGAGACACAAGAGATGCGAGTTTGATCCCTGGGTTGGAAGATCCCCTGGAGTAGGAAATGGTAATCCACTCCAATATTCTTGCCTGGAAAATTCCATTATAGTTCATGGGGTTGCAAAGAGTCTGACATCATTGAGCGCGTGCGTGCGCACGTGCGCGCGCACACACACACACACACACACACTCACACTTATTGAAACTATGCCAAATAATGTCACCACCTGGCTACTGAAAGATGCAAACCTTGGCAAATATTTTCTACTCATCAGTAAAGGTTCTGGATGCCTAAAAAAATTTTTTTAAATAAATTTTTAAAATCCAACCAATTTATCAGTTCATTGTCTCTTTTATTCCTGACAGGGTCTTCTTTACTGAGGATATTATGACCAGAGCTGCTCCTTGACCTATGATATGATACATTGTTAAGCTTTTAAAGCCCTTTGCAAAATATTTGCATGTGTATTTTCACTTAATTATAGTAATTGCTTTCTGAGTTAATGGGCAGGATTTTAATTCTTATTCAAATTAAGTGGCATTAATTGGTCTTAGCTTTCTGATTTTTAGTTTAGTTCTTTTTATCATAGTTCTATAGCTTTTCCAATATATAATTTAATATCTAGGTATATTTCATTTATGTAGCATAACAAGTGATATTTTAAATATAACTGTAATGACTGTCTATTTGGAGTGATCTAGTGTAGAGTCTTCTTTATTTTTTTAAGTAAATAATGACTTGCTGATTTATTGCTTTTTGGGGGCTGATAGAGTTCTTAAACCTTAAACCTTAGTTCTTAAATCTTAATATACACAAGAATTTACAGAAAATTTACAGTAAATTTACAGAAATTCTTTGACACCTCCCTCCTTGCCCCCAGCCTCAGAATTCTGCCCTTTCTCTTTCTCTGCATTACTAGATTAGTTTCTTAAGGGCTGTTCTCATTCGTTTTGGTGTATCAACAGCCTGGTGGGGGTTGTGTGTCTTTCTATGAAAAGAAAGTGAGAGTCACTCAGTCATGTCCAATTCTCTTCAACCCCATGGACTGTAGTCTGCCAGGCTCCTCTGTCCATGGAATTCTCCAGGCTAGAATACTGGAGTGGGTAGCTATTCCCTTCTTGAGAGAATAATCCCAACCCAGGGATCAACCCAGGTCTTCCACATTGGATTCTTCGTGTAAAGAATCCATCCACATAGGTGGATTTTTTACCGGCTGAGCCACCAGGAAAACCCGTGTATCTTTCCTTCAGTTCACTTCAGTTGCTCAGTCGTGTCCGACTCTGGTGACCCCATAAACTGCAGCACGCCAGGTCTCCCTTTCCATCACCAACTCCTGGAGCTTACCCAAACTCATGTCCGAGTCAGTGATGCCATCCAGCCATCTCATCCTCTGTCGTCCCCTTCTCCCCCTGCCCCCAATCCCTCCCAACATCAGGGTCTTTTCCAGTGGGTCAACTCTTCGCATCAGGTGGCCAAAGTATTGAAGTTTCAGCTTCAACATCAGTCCTTCCAATGAACACCCAGGACTGATCTCCTTTAGGATGGACTGGTTAGATCTTGTAGTCCAAGGGACTCTCAAAGAGTCTTCTCCAACACCACAGTTCAAAAGCATCAATTCTTTGGTGCTCAGCTTTCTTCACAGTCCAACTCTTACATCGATACATGACCACTGGAAAAATCATAGTCTTGACTAGACGGACCTTTGTTGGCAAAGTAATGTCTCTGCTTTTTAATATGCTGTCTAGGTTGGTCATAAGTTTCCTTCCAAGGAGTAAGTGTCTTTTAAATTCATGGCTGCAGTCACCATCTGCAGTGATTTTGGAGCCCCCAAAAATAAAGTCTGACACTGTTTCCACTGTTTCCCCATCTGTTTCCCATGAAGTGATGGGACCAGATGCCATGATCTTTGTTTTCTGAATGTTGAGCTTAAGCCAACTTTTTCACTCTCCTCTTTCACTTTCATCAAGAGGCTTTTTAGTTCCTCTTCTCTTTCTGCCATAACGGGTGGTGTCATCTGCATATCTGAGGTTATTGATATTTCTCCTGGCAATCTTGATTCCAGCTTGTGCTTCTTCCAGCCCAGCATTTTTCATGATGTACTCTGCGTAGAAGTTAAATAAGCAGGGTGACAATATACAGCCTTGTCGTTTTCCTTTTCCTATTTGGAACCAGTCTGTTGTTCCATGTCCAGTTCTAACTGTTGCTTCCTGACCTGCATATTAGTTTCTCAAGAGGCAGGTCAGGTGGTCTGGTATTCCATCTGTTTCAGAATTTTCCACAGTATCTTTCCTTATGAAGTGCTTAATAAATGGTTGTAGGATGAATTCAGGAAGCACTTGCCAAAAGTGAATACTTGGACAAATTTAGTACTGTATTAATTGTGGATGGAGAAGACTAGAAAGAATTTTAATACTCAGAAGTTAGGTGTGTGCTGAAATTGGTTTTCAGGTAACCTGTTAAGTATTATTTTCAAACACACTTTTCCTTAGCAAGATCATTTAAAAACATGACTATAAAAGGCGAGGGAAGGTTTTTACTGGAAAAGTTGTAACAAAATAAGAGTAAGTGGAGAAAAATCATGTTATTTTGCACAAGTATAGCAAGCCAGCTTGAAAGTTTTCTCCTTAGAGAAGTTCTCTAACAAGCTACTGGGAATTGTTCAGCCCATTGGCAGCAACACAGAAAACTGCCCTTTTCACCCTTTCCAGAACACAAACGTAGACGATTCATGGCTGGAACCTATCTTCAAGAGACTGCTGGCTTTATTGAAGCCAAATGTGTATAGAGTCTTTCATTTAGACACATGAAGGGCCTCCAGCACTCTTGCCATAGAGAAAATAAACCACATAGAGATACTTGAAAAAAAACAAAAACACGCAAACAAAACACCCTAAACTTATTGTGTATCAGTGCACATGCAGACACCACCTATTTGGTAAGAAATACACCTCTGTCTTGCGCATTCTTTACCCGTCCGTCTCAGTGTTAGCTGTGCTTTTTAACGTTGTAATTGCAGAATAAATACTAATGGAACACAGTGAAAGTAGGATGCAAACCAACAGAAATGAGAACCAAGTCTACGCTTTTCATCTCTTTTGTTGTTTAAAAAAGTCCTTAAGATGAGTTTTTCTAGTGGTGTGAGAAATGTAAAAATGTAACAGTAGCAAAGAGGTTCTTTAATTACCCATTTAGCTCAAATTTGAAGTAAACTTTCCCAGGCCAAACTTGTCTAATGTGGGCCAGAAAACCCATGTTTGAACAGTGAACTTGAGTGCTCTGACTTCTCATGCCAGACCTCTGGATAACCTTGGGCAGCTGTTCCTCTGTTGTTATTTACTTATTTGAAAGAAAGTCAAGTGACGATGTGGACAGTTAACACTTCTTTCTTGGTGATTGTCTTATAGGCTATTTCACGTTGATGCTGACTATCTCAGGACACCCCCTCACCCCCAACCCGGAGTAAAGAAGTCTTTAACAAGGAGGCCATATCTCCCTGCTTCTTCTATAGACCCTTTCTCAGAAATATTAACAATTATATTTACTTTGAAGATGTTGTTAAGCTGATAAACAGTAATGTGAAATCTTTTTGATATTCTTTTGAAGGAGATGAAAGATGTTTTATTACTCGTTAAGTTTAAGGCAAGCAGTGAATGAAGCATGCTTGCAGTTAGCGCTTGTTTGATATGTGCAATTTATCTATTTAAATCGGAAAGATTACAGTAACAGAGCATGCCTTCTGTGCTTACTAGTTTCAGGCAAGCCAGGTCCCTTTACCAACTCGACATGGAAGATTTTGCCTTTGAATTTTCAGTTTTGATTCCCTGGTTTGCCATCTAGTTTTCTCACAGTATATAGTATATATACTATATTTCTCACAGTATATATTATTTGCTGGAAAAATTCAGGTGCCTTTGGAAAGGGGTTCTGAACTTGAAATATTTTAAATTAGTGTCAGTATTGGACTCTGAAAAATAAAATTATCTGTTGTTAAAGTAATGAGTGTATGTAATTGAATGGAGTTTCCTTGGCTTATCATTTTTGTCTGTGTGGTTTCTGGAGTTTCTTGACATTGTACCGTTTTGGAGAAGTTACCTTTGAGTCATGATTGGAACTTGTTTGAGGTTGCATGTCGTTTTGGGGAGACAGAAGTGTTCCCTGGAAAATACTGGACTGATTTTCAGTTTGTGAATTATGAGCTTGGTTCACCAGACTGCATTTTGGAACTTGACTCTCCAGGGCAGAGTAGTGTCCAGCTTCATTCTGTGAGTAACTGCAGTTGCCTTTTTGCCATTTGGGTTTGTTTGTTTATTTATAAATGATCTGTCTGTGAAATTTTAAGCCAAATGGGATACAAAGGAATTCCTAGTTTTCAAAGGTTCTTCTTTAATTTTGCAATTTAAAATTTAAAGATTTAAAATTTAAAAAATAAGGGCAATTTTGCCTTTATTTTTAGAAGTTAAATATGTTACAGCTGTTGAGTAATGCACCACCTCCTGTTCTCACCTCTGCTTAAATAATTGAAGGAGAAAAATACAGATTGATTTTGTATACCTGAATATAAAGCTGAATATTCAGCTTCATCTTTGTAGCTTGCCCAAGTACCTGTATGTCATCCTTAAGACTGTGGAAAAAGCCTAGAGTCAAAGAGAAGATAGGAGATTTTTTTTTTTTTTTAATCAGAAGGCAGATGTGCCTACTTTAAATACTTATTTCGAACATGACAAGTTGAGAATAGTGGGGAGCCAAGGACAATTAAGCATCAGGAAATGGCTTCACATGTTGCCTGTTGTGTCCTGGATGATTTGGATAAAACAGAAACAGCTGTAATGCCAAATGCCCTATAAATTTCAAATGCTGGTGTAAAGCGCGGTGTTAGCACAGTTTATGAGCTGACTTAATAGAGAGCTTTGCCCACAGGTCTTCTGGTGACTTGCTTTCAGCTTTCTTCACAAAAATGCAAAATATTTGGGGCCCTTTCATATTGCTAAATGAAAAATGGTGTGCATTTGGCTCCATAAAGCAAGTAGCCTTGAGAGATGGGCCTGCCTAGAAATTGACTACATTTTTGTGGGAGAACGGGTGAAAAGGGCAGTTTCCTGTGTTGCTGCCAAAAGGTCTGAACAATTTGTAGTAGCTTGTGGCTAGAAAACAACTTCTGTGCAGCAAAAACAGCAACTGCAAACTGGCTCTGGGTGTGTGTGAGAAAATGCTCTTCTTTCCTACTTGATTGTTTGCCTTTATAGAAATTTTGTACAGTGAATTTTCAAACTCAAACGCTTAAAATGGTGTTTTGGCTGGTTTGCATAAAAACCTGGGGAAATATATTTGGAGGCAGCCCAAGCGCTGCATAATTTGGTACTTACAAAAGGGCAGCATTTATATTTTGCTTTTATTGTAACCGTGGGTCTAGAGAGGGTTACTCGTTTGTCTCCTGCCTTAAAAAGTGCAGGTAAATCTTGGCATCTATAGTGTTTCTACAGTAATGGATTTTTTTTTTTTTAGTTAACATATTAGGTGTGTGTTTTCTTAGTTAACTTGGGTGTCGTGTTCCATTTTGTATTAGATGTATGTTTATAAAATATCCATGTGAAACTATTGGCAATTGTCACTTACTGGTACTGACAGTGTGCCAGGTGCCATGCTTATGTTCTTATATTGGCTATGTTGTTTACTTCTCTAGAAGAGGGAAAAAGCTTAGGGTTAAGTGTCAGGTAGCTAGAAAATGGTTGGAACGGGCCAGGATTTGGAGTCTGGTTTGTGCTTTTTTAATGATGTCAAAATAGTTACTATTTCAGATCTTAATTTGTAGAATTAAAATCTGTTTTTTCTTTTTTTTTTTTGGTTGGGTTTGTATAAAGATTAACGGGCTTCCCTGGTGGCTCAGACAGTAAAGAATCTGCCTGCAAGGCAGGAGACGTTGATTCAATCCCTGGAGAAGTGAGTGGGCTACCCACTCCAGTATTCTTGCCTGAAGAATTCCATGGACAGAGGAGCCTGGGAGGCTACAGTGCATTGGGTCGCAAAGAGTCGGACACGACTGTGCGACTGAACTGAACTGAACTGACTGAGACTTGGTTTGATTTAGTTTAAGTGTTCTCACTAAGCTCTTTTTCGGTCCCAGCTTTTACCACTCCTGAGCATCTATATACTTATTACTGCTTAAATGCTCCAGGCTTTACTTTTTTTGACCTTAATTTTGATGTTCCTCTTCTGTTGGGGATATCTGTTAGCTTTTCATTAAACTACAGACAATAGTTGATTGAGGCATGACCCTTTCAAGATTTCGCCCTGTTCATCAACATCATTGTCTTCTTTATTTAGTAAATAGGCTGGTGCTCATAATCTAGCACAATGATTCTTTACTGAGATGGGGGTGGATGGGTGAGTTTTGTCTCCTAGGAAACATTTGGCAATGTCTGGAGATTTGGTTTCTTGGTTGCCATGACTGAAGGACCTGCTTCTAGTATTTCTGTATAGAGGTAGGGAATGCTGCTAAAAATCCTTTAATGCACAGGACAGCTTCTTGGATGACAAAGAATTGTTTGGCCACCATGTCAGGAGTACAGAGGTTGAAAAACCCTGAGCTAGCTAACCCAGAAAGAAAAAGTGAAAGTGTTCATTCATTTGTGTCCGACTCTTTGCAACCCCGTGGACTATAGCCCACCAGGCTCCTCTGTCCATGGAATTCTTCAGGCAGGAATACTGGAGTGGGTTGCTATTCCCTTCTCCAGGGGATCTTCCCTATCCAGGGATCAAACCTGGGTCTCCTGCATTGTAGGCAGATTCTTTACTGTCTGAGCCACCAGGTAACCCCAGCTAACACAGGGCATAGACCAAACCAAATCTTATTAATTGGAAACCATTTCTTTGTAAGTTTTTTTTTTTTTTTTTTAAATAACAAAACAACTCTGGTAACTAGTCAAGTTTTTATTCTCCATTCTACAGGTCAAGGAAGAGGCTCCCAGTCTGCTCACCCAGCCCTAAGCCAGGTGACACAAGTTGACCTTACACTGGATTCTTTTAACTCTTTTCTACCTTCATCTCCTCTCCTGACCTAGATGAGATCACACATTCAATTATTATCTGCCATTATCTTAGTTACAATTAGTTGACTGTTAAGAATGGTACATGAAATACTTTGACTTGAGGTGGGAGAAAAGCAAAAGAATGAAAGGAATGTGCACCAAAGTTTGGATTAGGATGAAGGTCGTCATGTGCCTCTTGCCAACATATTAGTTCAGGAGATGCAACTATGAGTGATCTTCACAGGTCCACACATAACTACCGTGGCAACTATTGATTAGCTTTTGTAAACTGAGAACAAATACAAGAGATGAATGAAATTTTTAGACAGGCTAAAAAAGAAGCAATCCTTAGGTCCAATAACTGTCACTTAGCCTACCATATTAGTAGGGAAATTGACTTTTGTATTTTATTGCCTTGTGAATTCTTGGGCCTAACCTTTGTGATTTTAATTAAATGTAACAAGTTGAAAGGAGCAACCTGTACCAGTCTTGAAGTCTTTGCAAATTCTTGGGATGCTGTCCCTCCTTTCTTTGCATCTTCATCCTTTAGTTCAGCCACCAAATGGTGTCTGACTCTTTGTGACCCCATGGACCATAACACGCCAGGCTTCCCTGTCCTTCACTATCTCCCTGAGTTTGCTCAAATTCATGTCCATTGAGTCGGTGATGCACTCTAACCATCTCATCCTCTGCTGCCCCCTTCTCCTATTGCCTTCAATCTTTCTCATCATCAGAGTCTTTTCCAGTGAGTGGCCAAAGTGCACTTTGACCACTCTGCATCAGTGGCCAAAGTATTGGAGCTTCAGCATCAGTCCTTACAATGATTATTCAGGGTTGATTTCCTTTAGGACTGACTGGTTTGATCTGCTTGCAGTCCAGGGGACTCTCAAGAGTCTTCTCCAGCACCACAGTTTCAGAGATGGTTCTAATTTTACAGGCATTCTCTGCTCATCTACTGTTTTGCAGATGACTTTAAGTAGGTATTTCTCAGAGTGGGTTGTAATCATTGGCTTCCTCCCCTGCTCCCTTACTGGGTTATGTGTCCTAGCACAGTGCTGGGTATATAGTGTCCATCGCCTCCACATAGAGTGGATGAATGGAGGAGGCAGAGCCAGGAGGAAACACCTTAATCTGAAAACTGAGTAACAGAAAACAGTTGGTAGAGCTTTTGAAACTCAGGGTGCTGGGAAAGGAGCCTAAGTAAGTGAAGAGTAGGAACTGTATTAACATCACCTTGTTGGGTTTTTGTGCTGGGCACGTATTTTTCTTTTTTAAACGTTAACAGTCCAGGTGGCTGAGGTGGGAAGGCTAGTCTGTGGCCTTGGCCCTTTCTGCGTATCTGCTGGTATAAGTGGTGTTCATGTCTTTTACCTGAAGTTCCTCCAGGCTATGTTACCCTCTTGCTCTGAAGGGCTTTTATAGCTTTTGCATGTTCTCAAATCTGCCAGTTTGCTGGCATATGTTATTTCAATCTGGATTTCTCAACTGCGTTAGGTCATGTCCGGCTCCCCTCCAGGAAGAACGGAGTTTTAAAGTGATAGAAATGACCCCTGAAACCGGGCAGTGATTTCGCTGTGGCTGCTCTCTTAGGGCACATAGAGTTCTGGCCTTAACCTTTTATTGTCTCCTTGGGCAGATTTGCTTCCTTTGCTTTCTCTTCTGGCCCTTGAATTTCAAGAGCCACAGCTTTATTTTACTCTGGGGTTTATTATGTGCCTGAGTGTCACCATTAGTGGCCTGGGTTGGAATAAATAGCAACTCTGTAATGCATGTGTTTTGTTTTTCTATTGAATTACATAAAAGCATTAGACATTTTGATTCAAAATAGAGATAATTATGAGAAAAGCTGTCTCTTTCAGTGAAAGGCTCACTCGCCAGGCACCAGTGCTTACCACTGTGGCCATGTCATTGGACTTGTCCCTTGCAAATTGAACATGCCTGATTGCACAGGTGTTTGCATGGTTGAACAGATTATATTTGGACAATAAACTGTTATGCCTGACAGTGATTAGAAAGGCAGGGCAGAGTTGCACATGAATTACTTTGGTAAGAGAATTGAGGAGAGAGTATTACCAAACATTTTTATAAGAGAAAGCAAAAAGACTTTTTATTCTTTAACAGTTAATTGTCCTTAAACTTAATAATAGTAAGTCAGCCTTGTACCAGGCAGATTTGTTTGTTTGTTTGTTTTAATGAATGGCTAGTAACTTTTTTTTTATTTACTTACACCATTGAGTGTGTTGAACACTATCTGGTTTTCTCTACTGGAGGACAAATAGAGTTAGATTGTGGCTGAGATCATAGGAAGAACCAGTATCCAGTGTCATATATTTCTGGTCTGTCATTTTTGGGGCTTTATGCACAAATGTGAAATCTATGTCTGGGAGAGTGGGGGTGTGGGTTGACTAGGGAGCTGTCTTAGGATTTCTGGAGCTCTCTGAGAGTCCAGTTAAAGTTTGTGGCCATGAATTTGACTTGAGAAAAGTTACCATCGTTACTTATTTTTGTCGGTGGCGTGGGTGCAAGTCTGAAGTAAGACTGTACCTTAGGTGGAGCCAGAGAGTCCGTGGACATGCTGGAGGAGAGAGGGGCTGGTAAAGGTCTGCTGGTGGCCCACGGAAGTCAGGCTGCTGTAAGAGGGTTGTGAAGATGGAGCTGCGGGCACAGGCTGCTCAGGGTCACAGAGTTGTTGGAGTTGTGGTTCACAAGGAAAGACAGAAGATAATCAGAGGTTGGGACGAATGAAAATGAGATAATGGTAGGTCTAGGGCAGGATTTTTCAAGAAATCATTTCAGAAGGCCACAACTGGCATTTAGAAAGTGAAATGGCATAAACAACGTGAGAGTTGGGGCCTTATCTAGTCTATACAGAATTTTATGTGAATTTCAAAAAGACTTCCCTTTTGGGAAAAGCTTTCCATTAGCAATCATCACACCTCGGACAAACCTCACTGACTAGAGCTTTGCCACTGCGCAGAGCTTCCCCTTGGGGAAGGGGAAGAGAAAGGGAGGTGGGAAGAAAGAGGTGCCCCCTTTCCTGGCTGAGGCAGCCCGCTGGCAGGGAGAAGGCTCATTGGGACTGGGGCTGGATTTAGCACAAAACGCTTATGCTTTAAGCCTGATCAGAGTGGCCACTTGAAAACTGTGTGTCCATTAAAACTGGGTGTGTTTACTGTATATTTGTGAACTGGGTCACAGAAAAAAATTGAAAGTGTTTGGGAAACATGGGAACGGGTAACAGAGGGTACAGAGGGCAGGATCAGGGGGTTCGCTTTTAAAGTAGGAAACAACACACACAGGACCCCCCCACCGCTCTGTGGCTTACAGAAAGGAGTGGGGAGTACTGTTAGAGAAAATGACTTCGATTTGGAATGCATCCTAGGTTGGGGATTCAGCCCCCTCTCTTCTAGCAGAGGCTTTATACATGGTCGCGTGGTGGTGAAATATGGTCCAGACACTAGTTGAGCTTCTCGCTCAACCCTGGGTCTAGGGAGCTTTTCTGTCCGACTGAGGGAAATACACTGGAAAAAAGTCAAAGTGTGGGTCACAATTGAGATCCTGTGATTTCGTAAAAGCTAAGTGGTAAGGAGAGGGGGCTTTTGATGTGTTCTGGGTCACAGGGAGAGAGTTTTCTGCAACTTAGAGTCACAGGTTTACTACATAACATGTAGTCAGTTGTAGAAAATTGAAAATTGATTTTTAGAGGGTTGTGAGGGTGACAAAGCTCTGTAAAAGTTTATGTGGACAGTCATGGGAATTGTGAGTTAGAAGTTCTGGTTTCTTTCTTTTTCGGCTGTCTTGTTGACTTTAAAATAAATGATCATTAGCATCCCCGTGTGATCTTGGCTCTGCCTTTGGAATGTAAGTAAGAACGGACGAACGCATCTGGACGTTCCTTGTCCCTCTTCACGTGCTCTGAGTAGTAAAATCTTGACAGTAAATTGTAAGGCCTTGTGTAGCTTTCTAGTCTGAACTTGAGGTGGAGACTTTCGTTTCCCTTCCTATGGGGCCATGTTGGTCGGGTGTTGGTGGTAAAAAGCAGGCCATGACTTTTAAAAATTCCATGGCTTTTAAAAAAGGGATCAAGCCATGGTGGAGTGGAGAGTTTTAGGCAGTTTGGGTGGAGGCCCAGGTTCCTGTGGCTCTTCATCTCCAGTTGCCAAGAGTTGCCATGTCAACCCCCTGGTCAGGCACCACATCTCTGGGTTGGTCCCTGCTGGAGAAGTGGTAGAGTCGGGATTCTTCACTGGACTGTCTTAGTGTGAATGAAGGGTGACAGAAAGGGTCAGCCCCTACTCATTCTTCTGGGGAGCAAATGTGTGTTAGGGGAAACTCCTTATGTGTGTTTTCCTTAAAAATTGCAGTTAAGCTTTATGGATTAATTGGACCATCTGAAGTAGGCTTGGGGAGTTAGTACTCCCTTTAGTGGCTGTTTCTGTGGGGAAAAAATAATAACAACTAACGTTTACTTACCTAGAGTTGTTGTTCAGTTGCTAAGTCATGTCCGATTCTGTGACCGCATGCACTCCCATCCCCGGCTTCACTTGTGTCATCCTTATCTCATTCCCTCCTGTGCTCACTCCTTCCCCAACAAAGTCCTCACTTCATTTGAGGTTGGGGTGTATGTATGTTTTTTCCTGTTTCCAAGGCAGTGACTCAAAATCTGGCCTGTCATGAGTCAGTTCAGTTCAGTCCCTCAGTCGTGTCCGACTCTTTGCGACCCCATGGACGGCAGCACACCAAGCTTCCCTGTCCATCACCTACTCCCAGAGTTTGCTCAAAGCCACGTCCCTCGAGTCGGTGATGCCATCCAGCCGTCTCATCCTCTGTCATCCCCTTCTCCTCCTGCCCTCAATCTTTCCCAGCATCAGGGTCTTTTCCAATGAGTCAGTTCTTTCTGGACTGCCTATAGACAGGCGTGCAGAATTAGTCCTTCTCAGGCCTGCTGGAAATTAACGGTTTAGAGCTGCTGAAGTTTGACTTTCAGGGATGGTCCTGCACAGTGATGGCTGTGCTCTACAAAGTGTTTAAAGCCGTAAAGTTCTGAGTGTAGGATTCCTAAGCAGAGTATAGTCACGTGTGACTGTGAGGTTTTCTTGTGCCAGGAAAGACTGTGTTTTTATGTTAAATAGCATTGGGTGGCCTAAGGGATTCTAGCCACAGCTGCATTCCAGAGACAGTTCAGAGCCTTGGCTGGTAATGACATCACCACCGCAGGTGCCAGATCATTCTTTTTTTTTTCCAATATAGCTTGCCCACGCCTTTTTTTCTTAAAGAACGTTTATGTACTGCTGTGAGGATTTGTTGCAGAATAAGTATGAAATCCAATTCTGGGTGTGTGTGTGTGCATGTGTGTAGGTAGAGATGAAAATAAAGTGCTTTTGGAAGATCACGCAGTCCCAGAAATTCCAGTTTTAGGTTACTTGCGTTCAATCACTCCCAAGAGATTTTGATGGGGAAGGGTGGGACGGAGGAGGGGGTTCAGACTAGAAGAGAAAAGGAGCTGTGATAAAACAAGGTTGAGGGGCTTCCTCCCTCTACTTTCCCCCTGATCCGAGATTGGCCTGGAGTGTTTCCAAGAGAACTCTGATTTCCAGTGTATTTCACAGAGGCCGAAGAGCTTGGGATTGGATTTTTTTTTTTAATGATAAATTTATGTGTTTGTTGAATAAAACTTGCAATACAGGGAAACATAAATAGTAAAAGCCAGCCTCATTCCCACTTTAAGACATAATTTCTTTATATTTTTATTTTGTAAAAAATGCATTTGGAGGTGATAGAATACATTCAGAGGTTATAGGATAACCACTTCAGTAAATGCATATTTATGTACATTTCACAAGTAGGGTTTATACTATGGTTTTGACGTTTATTTTCATTTAACTTTGTGTCATGTTTGCCACGCCAAGTAGTTTTTTTTTTAGAATGCAGAATTTTAGAACTATGAGGTACTTTAAGAGGTAATGAATCCTCCCTGTATTTTATAATTAGGTAATTTAATAAAATGAAGTTAAATGACTTGCTCTAAATTCCTGTTACTTTCAGAACTGGAATTAGAACTGGTTCCATCTATTCCAGTATATTTTTAACTATCCCATTCTGCCTATTTTACTTTATTTACTGGCAAAAATGTGTGAATAATTATCTCTAGGATAAATTAGAGATTGTTGCCCCAGATAATTTAATCCATCTCACTCTGAGTATGAAAAAAAGGGAAACTTTGAGACTACTCAAACACACCTGTGTAGTTAAATTACTTTGCCCCAAGTGATTTGGAGATGTTAGAAACCATTATGAGATGGCTGGATTGTTGCTATTTTAGGGTTATTTGATGTGAACCTGGAAGAAGTAAAGTTTAAAAATGTGTGCTTTACACTTAGCACAAGCATATTTGAAGTGTTTCTTTCTGTCATGTTAAAACCAATAAATCTCTTCAAACTTTTTAGTGGTCTTGCCAAACTGTTAATTATCATCTCCTTTGCTAAATTTCCTCTTCTCTGGAATTCTATTTTCCTTATTTTGCTGAATTCCCATAAGAGTTCTTGGCTGTATAATTCCTTTGGCAACTACTCACATAGTCTTAATGCATTTCTTCTACCCCTGTCTTGAAACAGTAACATTTTATGAACCTTAAACTTTCCATGAGGTTGTGTGAGTCCATTTCTTCTACTGTTGTCTTGAAAACAGTAACATTTTCTGAATGTTAACTTTGCATGAGGTTGTGTGCATAAGACTCTTGGCTCCTCAAGGACAGGATGTTGTCTTGTTATTTTCCTTCCTTCCACTTCTCTCCCCTTCACTTTGCCTCCTCACTATAGTACCAGCAGAGCACCTGTGGGCTCACTCTGTTATTATTTTAACTTGTTAAAAAAGTTCTGAGCACATTGAGGGCAAATCAGAGAATATGGCCTCCTCTCTGTGAGTTTGGTAGTCCTGCCGGTACTGCCGATTTCAGGAATATCTCTGCAGAAAAAGCGAGTCTAGTATGATTTGCACATTGTTTTGGTCAGCAAGTAGTTAGATGTCATTTTTGAGGCAGTTGTTATGGATTCATACAGTGTACTGGCACACATAGCCTCAGACTCACCCTCACCTCTGTTTGAACTCAGGCTAGAAGAAACTGTATAAAGCAGCTGATGGGTGGGCTACTGCAGGGCTGTCTGAAAAATAGGTGACGGAGAATCCTCAGTTTTTGTTTTTCTTGGAAAAATTCCTCCACAGGAAGTCTTCAGCATATTTTAAATTCTGCATCTTGAAGAACTTAAGATTTTGTATATCTCTGAACTTGCTGTATCTTGAGGGAAGAAATGGAAGATGGGATGAAGGGTGTGAAGAAACTTAGTGTTGAGTAAGTGGAGAAGAAGTAGGAATAGGAAGTGGAGAAGAAAGGGAATAATGGCTGGGATACATTTGTAGGTAGAGGAAGAAGGAAAGAGTAAGAATGGAAAGAGATCGAGAAATAAGGATAAACAGCCAACTATTAGGGTGGGGACAAAAATCTGAATGTCATTTGGCAAGGATGCTTATACTTTTGGTTTCTTCCCAAAAGTTTTTCAAATGATTGTAGTGGGTGGGGAAACTCCACTAGAGATGACAGCTTAAGTGTTGGATGAGGAATATGACAGAAATAGCTTGAGTGACTGAAGTAGGAAGAAACAATTAAGAAACTTTTTTTTTTTTTCCTGGCAGTGCTCTGCATTTCTTATAATACTGTGCTTAATTTATTCCAAAAAGGTTTTCAGTATCGTGTAAAGAGTCTCATTTTTGGTCAACTCCTTTTTTTCCTGTGGGGTTGCTTGCCTTAGAATAGGTGTCGAGCTCTCCCTCTCTTTCAGCTTGTTCACTATGGAAAACTGTCAGGACATAGAAGATATGCTGCAAAAGGAGACTGATTCCAAGAGTTGACCGCAGGACAGCAGCCACATCATTCAAGGGACCCAGTACATGTGTGTGACGTTTATGTGCACACACATGTGTTCTTTTTCCTTAAAGAAGTCTTGTGATGCTAGAATGTGATCTTATTTCTTTTGAAGTCTTTTTTTTTTTATTCATTATTTTTAAGTACTAATGGCTCTGCATACTCTCCAGGCTATGGGGAATTGTTTTTCCATATGTTTCTGTTCGGGTCAGTGAAAAGAGGAAAATAATTTAGGGATGAATTTTATGATTGGAAAAGGAACACTGCCTCCTAAAGATATTGATGTTTACCGGTGGGTTCTAGTATCAGTCGTATTATATCCTGACCCCGGGCTGGGCTGCGCCTGACATAAGCGTTAGGAACTGAATTGTGTCAGCACTGCTCCGTAAGGCGTTTATCTTAATCCAGGCGTCCTTGGATTGTGCCCACGAGCACACAGTGGTGGCAGTGATCGCAGAGCTGGGCTGCTGGTGTGAGCTCCGAGGAGCTCAGTGATCACCCGGTGAGTCCAGTCCCGGTGAACCTGAGTTGGTGTTTTTATTTAGATGCTCTATTTTGATCTCATGAGGGGTCGTGGTATTTTAGTTACTTCTGTGTCATTCTCCTGGGATGGACTGAATAGCCCTGAATTCTGTCTCACGGGGCCCTGTTATGCAGCTCAAGTAAGTAGAGGATGATGGCCAGGGAGGTACCAGCCGCGGAGCTGGTTGCGGTACGGTCCAGATTTGGGTGTTTGGGTTGGCCAGCTTTCCTGGAAGATAAGCTTATATTGTATTTACATAGATACATCCTGAAGGTTCTGTGTAATTATACAGTTGTATTTGAGTGTTCCAGAATAAAATAGTACATCTCCTGTCTGTGGCTTTGGCTCTGAGAGCCATAGCTGCTGCTTTCCTGCACGTTCTCCTGCACTTTTCCCTTGTTCCTGCTTTCTCCTGTGATCTTCTGTGTTACCCTGAGTGGAGAAAGGAGCAAAATCTTCCATACTTGTCTCTGGTGAATGCTTTGCATGAAGGAGAGATTATAGAAATGCTGTGGTTTAAAAAAAAAAAAAAAGCCACTAGCCTGCATTTTCGTACTGTTTTTACACCTGTGGGGAATTGGAAGTTTTGAAGGTACACTGGGAAAAGAAAAACCAAGAGGAAAACGTGTTTTGGAAAAACAAACCTGGCTGGGAAGTTAGGTTTCTGCCTTTTCTTACAATATTCTTTAAAAAAATAAAAATTCCCTCACTTAGCTCAGAATTTCTTAGATTCTCTCGTGTCTGTGATGCAAAGGATTGGCTACATTATTTTTTCAGGCCCCTCCCAGACTCATGATTCAGGAGGACTGTATATCCCCAAACGTATTGTTGTAGGACTTATTTCAGAGCCACTTCTGTTTTCTTCTTGCTTCTCTTAGAATTCAGTACCTTTTTGAAGGTGATGATCCTTTAGGTTAGTCTTAACCCATGAGAACCAATCATACAGGTGAAGATAGTTGTTTCACACCCCTCACATTTTCCTTGTATGAATCTTAAAAGATGGCATGACATTTCTTGCCATAAATGTGCCAAAATAGTGTCTATTCCACTGGAGGGCCATTTAATTTAATATTAGGCTTACTTTATTGAATCGTTAAGGTGATTATCTTGGATAATAGAAAAATAAGATGACAGTGCCAGGAATTGTCTGAAAAAACAGGTGCACAGTTTGTTTTTTAAAAAGTGTTTTCTTATAATCTCATCTCTTTCTCCTCAAATGTAGTAAGCATAACTTTGTGCAAGGGAGTGTGTGTTTTGCTTTGGGGGATCCAGAGATAAGATAGACTTGTTAAGTATGGTGGCTAAGATGTGCTCATAGGATCAGTACTGCAGAAAGTACAGAGCTCTGGAAGGGGGTAAGGGAGTGTTGTGGGCACTTGGAGGAGAGAGGGATGGCACTCTTTGGACAGGGCATGGTCGGTGGCTGGCTTTTGCCTGATGGTGGTGGTTGTGATGGGCATGCTTCGAGGAGTAAGCCTGGAGACTCTTGGCTTTTTCCTCCCTCAAGACTAGAAATCATCATGCATCCTACTGAGTAGAAAAGTTAGAAAGGAGGATGTGGCCAGAGCCTAGAGGACTGCATTTCAGGTGAAAGAATTTGGGTTTTCTTTCTGCAGTTACTGAGGTTTTCCAAACAGGTGAATGATGTGATCAGAACTGGAGTGTAGGAAGATGAGGTGGATAGAGAGGCACAGTAGGTCTAACAAATTTATGAGAAAATGTTAGTTATGAGAAAAATTTACCTTTGGTAACTTATTTACTGGTTTTACTGACTTGAATCAGAGTCTACTGCTTGTTTTTTTCCTACAGTACGAAAGTCATCAAATTGTTTTTTTAGGGTACTCTCCACTGAAGATAACTAAGTATATACCCTTCAGATAAAAGTGAGGAACAATCAATTTGTCTTTGTTGTGATCTTTTTCCATTAAGTATACTCAGCTATTTACTGTATTTTGTAATTAACCTTGACTACTCTTGGCATTCTCTCGCAGCCTTCCCCCCTGCCACCCCGAAGGCATTTCTTAAGTCCTTTTCATATCAGTGTTTTAAAGACATTACATGATTGAGTGGGTATATCACAACTTCACCTTCACCTCCATTTAACAAGCGTTTAGTTCCATTTTAGTATGCTATTTTAGGAATTTTCTTGTCTTATTTTTGACAATAGTTTGTCTTTAATCCTTGTGAACATTATTTTGTGTTGATAGTCTTGCAAGTCAAAGTATCTTGGAAAGAAAGTCAAAGTCTTGTAGCTAATAAGTGAAAGAGTTACAGTTGAAACTCAGATCTGCTTGTTACTGAATCATTTTATATCTGCAAGCCTCAGTTTCCTTATCTATAAAATGGAGGCATCGATAGTACACTTCTAATAGAGTGGTCATGGGAAATGAAGTGAAATGATCCCATGTGCTGGCATAGGTTGTTTGTAAGCCATCTTCTAAACAATATAGATGCCTGGTGCTTGTGAATCTAAAACACTTAATTGATTCAACCGATAAGTAATTTTACATTTTGAATTTTAAAGGTAATTTTCTTTTCAAACTTAATGAAATCACCCAACTTTTAAAACCTCAGGCCCTCTTAATTTTGTGTACTGTAACACACGAAACTTGTATTCTCAGTAGTTTCTTTTAATTCTTCCCCACAGACTGTCATTCTACACGTTCAGCTCTGTTTTGTGTTAATTTTTACTGCCTTTCCCCCCTGAAATGCAATAGTCCTGTAGTGTCCTAGTGGAAACATTGTTCTCTTTGTTTGGGCTAAAGAAGTGCCTTTGTCATTCCTTTGAGACATTCTGCAGATGCCATTTTGCAGTTCTGAAAAATATGTCGCTGTCCTCCTTGTGCTGTGTTATATTGTGTGTGTATGGCTTGGTATTTTAATGAAGTTGTAGTGAAAACTTGACAGTGATAACTTGTCACGTGATGATAAAACATAGAAAGGCTCTTTCTTGACTGTAGATATGTGGTCCCCATCTCTCCATAGTGTTGTGTGGTCGGAAAGTAGATCCCTCCTTTATTCAGACATTTGATACTTTTTGACTAACTTCATAGAAAACTGTTAAAACAGCTTCTTCCAACATGTACTGCTTTTTAAAGATCTCTTAATTTATATGTTCTTAATAGCATTTTAAGTGGCAAGTATACCCTATAATTTGCTAAGTGGCTTTAATCCTTGTACTAAGAAGTGGGGGCAAAAATCTTTTGGGAAATTGCCCTGATAAAATCCAGGAAATTCCTTTCATTCTTTTAAATCCAGTTAAAATCTAACTTTTAAAAAAGGCCTCTGATGTAACAGTGTCTGCAAGCATGTGCTTCTTAGAGCCCAGTAGTTTCTTGTAGATAGTGCCAAGCTCAAAGAGGAGTAGCATGAATGTATCCCTGTGTTTCAGGTAAATCTATACCCCATGGCACACGACCAGTTTATTATAACTTTGCTGGGACTTAGCCAGCTTGTTTTGTACTGCTTTTAAAACTGCCAAAGTAGGGGTACAGAAATGAAGGGGGGAAACTCATATTTCTTTGTTTAAGTGGATTTTAGTTTATTAAAACATTTCTTAATTATTGTATGTTTAGTGGGAAAAGCTTGTTAATATAGAAAAATACAAATAAAGCAAAATTTTCCATTGTCCACATTCAGGAACAACAATTGTTACCATTACGGCTGAGCATTTCCAGTGTTTTATCTGTGAATTTACGTATGAGGTAGAACAACAGGGTTTTCCTTTTAAACGTGCTTGTTTGCCCTTGGCGACTGTATATCTAAATTGTTCTTCTTTAAATTGAAGTATAGTTGATTTACCATATTGTTAGTTTCTGGAGAAGGACATGGCAAATTCCATGGACGGAAGAGCCTGGTGGGCTACAGTCCATGGGGTCACAAAGAGTCGGCCATGACTGAGCACATCAGCAGCACATTGTTAGTTTCAGGTGTATAGCGAAGTAATTCGGTCATATATTATTTTTCAATTAGAGTTCAATACAGGATATTGAATATAATTCTCTGCACTATATAGTGAAGCCTTGTTGTTTTTCTCTTTGATATATGGTAGTGTGCATCTGTTGGTCCCATATTGCCAATTTATTCCTCCCTCCCTTTCCTTTTGGTGACTGTGAGTTTATTTTCTGTATCTGTAAATTTTAAGATAGTACTGCTTAATTTTAGAAATGTTACTCCATAGGGCATTCATTCATTAGATGGACTCACTTGAAAGTTCTCAATTAGTAGAAAGTGTGTACCTTTATTGCCTAAAGATATATGAGTCAGAAAAGGATGGGCTAATCATTTTGGATGTTTTCCAGGATCATAAAAGCATAATAGGTCTATATTAGAACTGTTAAGAAGCCTTTAAAACAAGTAAAGATCCTATCACATAAGCCCTGGCTCGTCTTGGACAGCTGGCTCATTGATTTCCAACAAGAGCTGATTCTGTGGTGGCCTGACTCCTGTCATCTGCGGCAGAGGTACCCAGGGATTACGGTGTTTGTATATGTTTAGCCATCAGCTGGGCTGGTTTTAGACAATGATACCAAGCCCTGTGCCATACCATCCCATCTGTTTCTTTTAAAGATAAATATACAGTTGGTATGGGACAGATCCTGTTACACTAAACTCCGTGGCAGAAATAAACTTCCCAGGTGGCTCAGTGGTAAAGAATCTGCCTGACAGTGCAGGAGATACAGAAAACTCCAGTTCGATCCCTGAGTCGGTAAGATACCCTGGAGGAGGAAATAGTAATCCATGCCAGTATTCTTGCCTGGAGAATCCCGTGGACAGAGGAGCCTGGTGGGCTGCAGTCCATGGGGTCACAAGGAGTTGGACACGACTGATCAACTAAACAACAACAGCAACATTAAAGGTTGAGGTGAGAGGAAATCCTCTCCAGGGGATTGGTAGATACTTCGACCAATCTTCTTCCAGAAGAGAAAAGCATCTCAAGCCTGGCTCTTATTACTCTAGGATCCAATGGGAAGAATATTTACTTTCGATATATAGATGATAAGCCAGCAGGAACAAAATTCTATATCTTGTTATATCTGTGCTGTTGTTTCAACACTTATTGAGTTAGATGTTCTGGTATAGTTAACATGGAATTATAGATGATAATGGGAGGAGATAAAAAAGGGATTGAGGAAGATATGAGACACTCCAATTATGGCTGAACCCAAATGGCTTGAATAGATCCAGGCAAAGTCTTGGGTGGGAGGAAAATATCAGGGGGATGGTGACAGAGGGGGAAGTTAGATGTGGCTGCTAAGTAGATTATTAGGAGTGCTACATTCCACCATTTGTCTGATATATATATGTATACACACAGTTCCATACATTTAAGTGTAATGTATAATTGTGTGTATATCCTTTTAGTTCAGCTTACACAGGTCAACTGCAGGTACAGGCCTTCCCTCTTCCAAGGACAGACCATATAAAGTTCTGTTGGCCTGCTGCATCTAGAGGCAGAGTATAGTCTCAGAACACCGTGTACCGGTTGGTGATGTCCATTCCTCTGGCTTCAGTTCCATCCAGATCAGATGTCAGCGATCAGCTGCATTGTTGAGATTTCCCCCTGAACAGTGCTCTGCTCTGCCCTATCCTGTCGTATAGCTGTAAATTACCCTCTTGGATCACCAAGTTGTGTGGTTCGTGGGGTGTATGATTAGGTAGGTTAAGAGCAGTGGTTGCTCTGAGGATAGCTTGTCCTTGAAGTGTAATTCCTGATCAGATCTTACTGCCCCTGGTTCTGTCCATTTGGAGGATTGCCTTCACTCACTATGTATACCTCAGGGCGGTCTCCGAGCGTGGGCTGTGTTACTCTCCATTTAAGTCTGACTTCGCCATTCTTGGCATCCTGCTTCCTTTGCCAGTGGGTCCTCCTGGAGTGGTTGGACCACTCCCTGCTGGGTTGGTTTACCAGACTTCCCTTTGAGAGCCTTGTGATTTGTGAGAGTGTGTATGTACCATAAACTCACAAATAACTTGATTGCCTCCCCCGCCCCCATGTTTTATTCTGTTTTCTAAAAGTCAGTAACAGAGCTATTGTTAGGTTTGGTTACAAACTGCTTGTTTTTAACCTTATACCTGGAAGCTGGGGTTAGATTTTTTTTTTTTCCTCAAGTGTAGACAGGGGAAGTGGACGGTCTAGACAGAGGAGAGTCAGCATTAATGAGGACACGGAAGCATTTCTTGTTGAGGAGGCTGGTGTGGCTGGAGCTTGGGATGTGTGAGAGAGCATGAGAAGCAGAAGATGAGCCTCGTATCTGGACTGGAGTCAGTCAGTGCGGAACCTGGGAGATTATACTGAGCAGTTTGGTCTTCGTACTCCCTGCAGAGCCACTGGAAGCCTTTCAGAAATTTTCATTGCTATTATTTATTTGAAGGAAGAGGCATAATTACAAATATCTGTATTGCAGAAATACTACATGCCAGGTTTTATGGGGAATTAACCAGATTTCCCTGGGTATCTGTGCTGGTGAATTTTACCCTCAGTTAAAGGCATCTACCCAAGGAAACCTCCTTTTGTATTTCTTTTATTTATGGCTTTAGGTGAAATTGCCAACTCCAGTAACACTTTTGTATTTCTGTGCAATAAAATCTGGTGCTGAGGTTTTTGGGTGGTATTTATTGTACTGGTGACTAGGATCAAATATTTACTTAACCTAATTTTAATAGTAAATCTCACCGTTACCAGTTAAGTACATTGTTTTTACTACGGAGTAATAACCTGAAGCTTGGCAGTACTGATTTAAGTAGGTGTCTTTGGTATTTGTTGCTCTTTATTATGAAATAAATTTGTGCCCAGTCTTACTGTGAACCAAGCAGGGCATTCAAAGATGAGGACGAAGGCTGAGCTGCAGATAACTTCACAGTGAGGAAGACTGATGCCAGGAACTCAAAAACGGTCATTTCAGCAGTAGAAGTACCTATAGAAAAAAGAACAACACTATGAACCTGGATGAAGAGTGAGGAAAGGGTCAGGAGTGACAACTATACTGAATTTATTTATTTTTTACTGGGATTTTTGTTTGTACTACTAATTGAGTATGACCCATCAGTCCATTCATTCATCAAACATTCCTTTGGCTTCCTTTACTGTATGACAGGTGTTATATTGGGTTGTGGGGGATATAGATGTAAGACTGCAGTCTTTGCCTCTGGGAATCTATTGTTCACATGGAGAGACAGCCAGTCAATAGCAAAGAGAGACATTTTGGGGACTGGGAATTGCCCCTGAAAACTGGATAAATAAAACATTTTTTAACTTTTGCTTAATAATTAATAAAATCATACCATGTATCAAATAAGTGAGAATCTTTTTGTAAATTACCTTAATAGTTGTACAGGAAATATTTGTTGAATGAATGAATGTATCTTTTGTGTAAGAATAGGTTTTTACAAATTGGTATTAACACAAAAGAACATTTGCATTATTTGCTACTGGCGATCGCTTCATGGATAGGATACTTTTTCTTTCCAGTTGAAATTTCCAGGAAGTATCACTGTCCTAGGGTTTCTGGCCAAGCACTTTTCTGAAGCCAATGGGTGGGTGTATGTTTAGATCCAAGAGAAACAAATTATAACCATGGATGTGAACTTTTCACAGTCTTCTCAAAGTAAAAGCTTGAAAAAATATTTTTATGCTTCTCTCTTGCAAATACTAATATCCTTTTCTAAAGAGAGGAGTAAAGCAAAGATAACATGTTGAATATACTGGGTATTCATATTGTTTGCCATCCTTCCTTGTAATTATCACAACACCTCAAAACGTTCATTGAGAATTTTTGGCTGTAATTTTGAATCTTAGAACTTGGTAGAAAGAAGTATATATGTTCAGTTCAGTCACTCAGTCGTGTCTGACTCTTTGCGAACCCATGGACTGCAGCACGCTAGGCCTCCCTGTCCATCACCAACTCCCGGAGTTTACCCAAACTCATGTCCATTGAGTTGGTGATGCCATCCAACCATCTCATCCTCTTGTCCCCTTCTCCTCCTGCCTTCAATCTTTCCCAGCATCAGGTTCTTCTGATTCTTCTCTTCAGTCAGTTCTTCGCATCAGGTGGCCAAAGTATTGGAGTTTCAGCTTCAACATCAGTCCTTCCAATGAACATTCAGGACCAATCTCCTTTAGGATGGACTGGTTGGATCTCCTTGCAGTCCAAGAGACTCTCGAGAGTCTTCTCCAACACCACCGTTCAAAAGCATCAATTCTTAGGCGCTCAGCTTTCTTTATAGTCCAACTCTCACATCCATACATGACCACTGGAAACACCATAGCCTTGACTAGATGGACCTTTGTTTGCAAAGTAATGTCTCTGCTTTTTAATATGCTGTCTAGGTTGGTCAAAGCTTTCCTTCCAAGGAGTAAGCATCTTTTAATTTCATGGCTGCAGTCTGTATATGTGGTGAAATTCAAATAACACTGGACATTGCTGTTTTAAATAATGTAGGTATTCCTACATTCCTAATATTTAAAGTAGATTTTTTTGTACACAGCTTACTTAGAAATGGATTATTTACCTACTCTGACAATCTCTGTCTTTTAATTGGTACATTTAGGCCATTTACATTTAATTAATTGTTGCTGGGCACCATTTTCTTTGTTTTCTGTTCCATCTGTTCTTTCTTTTTCTTTTTTTCCCCTTTCTTTTTCTGTCTTCCTCTGGATTGAGTTATTTTTCTTTGAGTCCATTCTGTCTTTACTATTGGCTTATTCATCTACACCTCTTTTTTTGTTTGTTTTTTTCTTTTTTTATGTACCTCTTTGTTACCTAATTTAACTCATTAAATTTGTCTCCATACCCTCTGGTTCCTTTTATAACTATTTCAGTGACTGACTTCTGCTGCCCTATTAATTGCTCTTTATTTTTCTCTCTTAACTCTGATGTGTTACCAAATTCTTATCATTCTGCCAATTGAATATTACTTGAATTTATCCATTCCTTCCGCTGATACCTTCTCTAGTCAGATACTATAAACTGCACAAAGCTGAGCTCTTTTGGGGTGCAGTTTTAACTTTGGTAGTCAAAGAAATACAAGTCTTACTGCTGACAAAGAATTGACAAACCACTTAGGTATTTACTCTGGTCTCTTGAAAAACCCAAATGTGGTTTTATAATAACTGCAAAACTTAAAAATTCTCAGTACCACTTTATGAATTTTTCTTACTCTTCCTCTACACAGTTTAAAAACAGCTCTCATACTCTTTCCTTTCAACCAGTTTCCTCCCAAACAATGAACACCAACTCTCTCAGTTTCAGTTTGAGTCTCTCCTGTGTTCTTTATGGATCTGTTCTTTAGTGACTCCGCCCATTCCACAATAAATCAGTCAAATTGCTTTCAAAATTGAAATTATAATGGCAAAATTCTCTTTGGAGATGAGGAAGCAGAGACTGGCTACCTATTTGCTAATATTTTATTTTTTAAACGTTAATGAGGCTGTCATTTCTTAGATGAAGAAGGAAATGGCACCCCACTCCAGTACTCTTGCCTGGGAAATTCCATGGATGGAGGAGCCTGGTAGGCTGCAGTCCATGGGGCTGCGAAGAGTCGGACATGACTGAGCGACTTGGCTTTCACTTTTCACTTTCATGCATTGGAGGGGAAATGGCAACCCACTCCAGTGTTCTTGCCTGGAGAATCCCAGGGACATAGGAGCCTGGTGGGCTGCTGTCTCTGGGGTTGCACACGGTTGGGCACGACTGAAGTGACTTCGCAGCAGCAGCAGCAGCATTTCTTAGATATGCAGTATCTATGTTATAGATATATAATGGTCGGTCTGGTTTTCCTGCCACCCCTCCCCCCACAGTTTAAAAAATTTTTGTTCTTCATATTGTAGTCAGAATTATAGTTTTAAAGTCTTTTAATTTTAAGCTTAAAATCCTTTCATGGTACCACTTTACTTTTCAGAAGAGCCTCAAATGTTGTAACATCTCTTTTATCCTTGCTGTTTTGGATTTTAACTTACTTATTGAGTTTCAGATGTTAGGTTGCCTCTCTGAGTTTAGCTGATATATCAGGTTTTCTGTCATGTCTAGACTTTGGTACATGTTGCTAGCAATATTCTACTCTCAGGTCTCAATTTAGATATAACTTCCTCTGGATATCTTTTCTTCTGTGTTCTTCCTTTCACTGGGCCTTTTCCTCCCTGTCAAATATACCTCACTCCAATTGATTCTTTACCTGTATCTTTAAAAAAAAAAAAATTGTTGTTTAATTGAAGGATAATTGCTTTACAGAATTTTGTTGGTTTCTGTCAAACGTCAGCATGCATCAGTCATATAGGTATAGGTATGTCCCCTCCCTTGAGCCTCCCTCCCATCTCCCTCCCCCTTCCACCCCTCTAGGTTGATACAGAGCCCCTGTTTGAGTTCCCTGAGTCATACAGCAAATTCCCATTGGCTGTCTATTTTATATATGGTCATGTAAGTTTCCATGTTCCTATCTCCATAGCTCTCCTTCCTCCCTCTCCTTCCTCCCCCGACCCCGTGTCCACAAGTCTGTTCTCTATGTCTGTGTTATCATGTCTGTGTTATCACAGTTGTTTGATGGTTAATGGGCTCTTAACAATACTAAGTATTTAAATCCATAAACATGGATTTACTTAGGTGTTTGATTTTTTTTGAATAGTGTTACATACTTTTCAGTGTACAAGCCTTATACTTCCTTGTCTAAATTTATCCTATGTATTTTACTCTCTTTGATGCTAAGTGAGATATTATTATTATTTTTGGATTGTTTATTGCTTATGTATAGAAATACAACTCAAGTTTGCATATTCATTTTATACCCTGCAGCTTTCCTGAACCCCTCTATTAGCTTTTTAAATGTATTTTTAAGGATTTTTATTTATTACAATCATGTCATCTGCAAGTAGAGGTAGTTTACTTCTCCCTTTCTTATTTGAGTGCTTTTTATTTTTCTTGCCTAATTACCCTGGCTTGAACTTAAGCACAACATTGAATAGAATGATAAGAGGTTGTGAGAGGGAGCATCTTGTCTTGTTCCTGATCTTAGGGGGAAAGTTTTCAGTCTTCGCCATGTAGTATGATGTTAGCTGTGGGTTTTTGTAGAAGCTCTTTGCATGTTGAGGAAGTTTCCTTCTATTTTTATTATTTTTAGTTTGTTTATCTTGAAAGGATGTTGGATTTTGTCTAATTCTTTTTCTCTCTATTGAGATGATCGTGTATTTTTCTTCTATTATAATTATATTGATTGAATTTCACTTTTTGAATCATCCTTATATTCCTAGAGTAAATTACACTTGATCATGGTCTAAGATCTTTTTAATACCTTGCTGGGTTTAGTTTGCTAATATTTTATTGAGGACTTCTGCCTCAGTTAGGGGTATTGGTTATAGTTTCCTTTTTTGTGACATCTTTGTTTGGCTTTGGTATCAGACCTCGTAGAATGAGTTGGGAGGTTTGGGATTTATTTTTGAGTTGATAAAATGTTCTAAAATTGTTTGTGGTAATGGTTGCACAACTGACTACCCTAAAAAACATTGAATTTTATGGTTAAAGTGGGTAGCTTGTATGTTATTTAAAAAACAACAACAACAAACTGTTATTAGCCCCCTTACTCTGCAGGGAAAAAACCCACCAAAATAAAACTTTAGGCAAGGTGACCTGTCTTTTTTAACCCAGAGGCCTTTTCATCTTCAGAGCTCTCAACAGTCTTTCCAGCTATCATATTTCAGCATTACTTCTGACTTATCTTTGTATGTGACTGATCCAGTGATAGTGGTCAGCCCACTGTCCTGCTCACTGCTTCCTGCTTTGCCAGACGTCCAAACCATCTTGTGCATCTTGCTGCCTCAGTCTGCCCAAGGACTGTTCCTGCTTGTCTTGAATATCACTGTCCCTCTTTCCCACCAATGACAATATATCCTTTCTTGCAAAGTCTGTTCAAATTTCTTCTGTTTACAACTCTAGCCTGCAATTATCTTAGTCCCAAATGCCTACATCAGATGATTGTTGTCTCACTTAAAAAATTGTAATGTGTGATCTGGAATTACGTGTAAGTTTGCTTATGCAAAGAGTGGGATGGAATCTTTGAAATCAAAATTATTTTGAGAAATCTTGTATATGTGTTTGTAGTATCAATAGGTATACACTTTATGCATTTATAGTTAACTCACAAGTTTACAGGACTTCCCTGGTGGCTCAGACAGTAAGGCATATGCCTACAATATGGGAGACCTGGGTTCCATCCCGAGGTTGGGAAGATCCTCTGGAGAAGGAGATGGCACCCCACTCCAGTACTCTTGCCTGGAAAATCCCATGGATGGAGGAGCCTGGTAGGCTACAGTCCGTGGGGTCGCAAAGAGTTGGATACGACTGAGCAACTAAACTTTCACCTTTCACAGGTGTATATGGATGGCTTTTTATTTGCACTTCTCTGGTCTTCTCAAATGGTTCCTAGTGCTTTGAAGAAAGGCACGATGTGGTATTTTTGTTGTTGTTTAGTCACTAAGTCATTTCCAACACTTTTGTGACCCCATGGACTGTAGCCCACCAGACTCCTCTGTTCCATGAAATTTCCCAGGCAAGAATACTGGAGTGGGTAGCCATTTCCTCCTCCAGGGGGTCTTTGCAACCTAGGGATCAAACTCATATCTCCTGCTTTGCAGGCAGATTCCTTACTACTGAGCCACCTGGGAAGCCCATGATGTGGTATACCTACCCATTAACATTATGTCCTGGGTAAGGATCTGTTGAAATATACGTATATGTTTGGAAATTAGAAAGATCAAGACTTTTCACTTGTTCTTTGAAGTTTTCCTTATGTATTTCTAAAAAATATTTTTTGAGAACATGTCTTAGAGTGAAGTGAAAGTTGCTCAGTTGTGTCCAACTCTTTGCGACCCCATGGACTATACAGTCATGGCATTCTCCAGGCTAGAATACTGGAGGAGTGGGTAGCCTTTCCCTTCTCCAGGGTATCTTCCCAACCCAGGGATCTAACCCAGTTCTCCTGCATTGCAGGGAGATTCTTTACCATCTGAGCCACCAGGGAAGCCCAAAGAATCTCCTTCCCCACACCAGGAGTAGAACCTGGGCTGCCTGGGTGAAAACCATGAATCCTAAACGCTAGACATGTATTGGAGTAGAACGTGTATTTACAGTAAGTCCTAATGTCTGAAGTCCATGTGCAAACGTAAGGCATAGGTAGTGAGACTGTTAATGTCAAGACTGCGTTTTGGCACGTGGTGACGTATAGCTGGGAGTGTGCATAAGCCTAGTGGTGTAATGTAAAGAACATGCTTCAAATAAAATAGAATTAGGTGGAAGCCTCAGCCGTCTGTCTCATACATGGTTGTTGGAGGTTAAGTCAGGATCCAGGTTCAGGTTTGTCTGGGTCCAAGACTGACAGTTAACCACTTTAGTATTTTGCATTCCATGCTTTTTAAGGCAAGTTAATTCATTTCTCTGAGCCTTAGTTTATTTACTTATTGAATGAACTTGATAATACTTACTGTGCAGAGATGTTTTGAGACATAAATAGAAATGTTTGTAAAGAATAAGGCAGAGAGCTTGCTCACAAAATAAGCAGGCCTATTAATCCTAGTGAAATATTTTGTTCTTTCAAAACAATTCCAACAAAAGAGATTTTGAAAGTATATCTGACACAGAGAAAGTTGCTTATCTCTTGGCTTTAGAATATTGAACTCTTTGCTGTACATCTTGGCACAGTTTTTGGTGTTTTATTTCTCTAGAATTTAGATAATTTTCCAAGTAAGTCATTTGTTAGCAATTTCTTCCGTTCTCATCTTTGTTGTTGTTGTTCAGAATGAGTTATTGTCAAAGAAATAACAAAATTATCATTAACCTCCCTTCTGAAGACATTGAGAATATTTGACATTTATGGTTAACACAACTGTTATTTATTTAAAACCTTAGGTTTTGAAGTTTCCAACTTCAAACCTTAGGAGTGAAGTTTAGGAAGGCTGATTTTTTTTTTTTTTTTGGTTGGAAGCCATAGTAAGAATAAACTAGAGAAGTGGTTACTGGTTTTCATCTTGGGTGCGGAAGTATGTGTATGAGTATTTTGTTGATGTTGCTATAGAAACAGTAAAAATCCAGCTTGGAAAACATCACAAATAAAGTATTGATTTGGCTATTTAAATTGTTTTTCATATGTTGGAGTTATATCTAATTGATTTCAAAATGTCTTTGACTTTTTTTTTTCCTTTTTGGTCACAAATATCTAGGTATCAAAAGTTCAAGTCAGTATTGAGGATATTAACACTAATAATCATCTAAATATTTTTGGTTAGTACTACTCCTTAGAGGTTTGGGGAAAAATTTGTATTAAGGCATTTGGGGAAAAATTTCTATTAAGGCAAATCCAAATTTCCTGTTTGTGGTGCTGATGGACTGTAAGTTAAAAAATGTGTATATCCATGTATTATAGTTTCAGTTTAGTTGGGGATTTTTCTTAATGAAAAACATATATATATATATACACACACTTTTTTCAAGTTTTATGTATGTTTTCTTTTACAAATTTATTATGGAGTTGTACTGGCCATGCTATTTTAGCTTTTTAGTAAAGCTGCAGTTTGGGTCAGGAGAAAGTGATTCCACTCAGCAGTTTGTAGGGGAAAATAGCTCTGCTTCTGGTTTTTATAGACTCTCTTGCTCAAAGGAAGGACTGCCATTGAGTCAGTTACAACTTCAGTGGAAGATGTCTCGCAGCTGTGCCTTTTTGGTTTTGTTCCAGAGATAGTATTTGTGTGTACTGTCAGAATGTCTTAAAGGCCCACCCTGGAAAGGATTCAACTCTATAAAAGGAGTTTTGTTTTATAACCTTTCACATATTCTTATGGGGTTCTGGTGGTGACCGTGGTCTTTATTGTCTTGTCTTTTAAACTGGTATTTTATTGAGACACAGGCTTCACAGTTTGAGAACAGGAATTACAGTTACGGTTATTGTATCTTGTAAATACATTTAACCAAGCCCTTGGCATGCACTGTGATTAAAGCGAAACAAAATACCCTTCTCCAAACCTTGCGATTTCAGTGACTTATTTTTTAGCTTCTTTTTCTGGGCATCTATAGTGATATGAAGATGGCACTCATTTCATGATATTCTTGATAATTTAATAGATACTGATTTACAAGTCAGTTAAGGTAGAAGATTATACGTGGCATCCCCAATTTTGAAAAACTTTGGAAGCCAATAACTTTCCATATTGAAAATTGTTAAGTTTAACCCATTTTGAATCCTGTGTTAAAATGAATGCTGAGAGGATTATCATTGACTGTATTCTAGGAGATGGACCATATTTCCTCTTTGGTTTCATTTTCCTTACACCACTTCCTCTTCTAGTCCATGTATGTTTCCGGTTCCCTTCTCCTTGATCTCTGGGCTAGAGATGTCCCTCATGCCATCCCAGATTAAATTCATTTCTCTCTTCTGAACTTCCTGGCCTTCATTTTCCTTTCTCTCCTTTGTATCTTGAACCTCTCCCTACTTTGTCTTTCCCACCAAAAGCCTGCACGAAATAAAATAACCAATACTTCTCCTGTGTGGGTAGATTGTCTCGCAGCCGTACTTCTTGTAGTTATTGCTGTCGTTTCTGCCAGCCTCTTCTCTGGCACTAAATTTCAGAGATTAGTTTGCCCCTTTTTCATACTCCCCTCTGTTCAGTATTTTTCCTTTAGCCAATTGTCTTTTTCTGTACTGTCCACTGGACTTGCTCTTTGGGTTATCAGCAGTCTTTCATGATGCCTGCAAAGCCTTATCTGGTTCTAGAAGCCCTTCGCCTGTTGTCCATTGCTCCCAGCCCAGCTCTTCTCTTGGGGTAATGCTTGCTTGGTTTGATGTCTTTATCTTTTTCTGGTCCTTCCCACCCTCCTTCATAGGTTCTTTGCTCCCTGCCTGGTTATTTACTATGAGCATTTTTTTTTTTTTTTAACCTCTGTCTTGCCTTGGGCTTCATCTCTTCTATAGCTTCAGATTACACTGATTGACCAAGTAGTTCCAGATTTTAGCATGGAAACCTAGGCTCTGTGGTTCAGACACATATCTCCAGCTGGCCTGATTTTCCACCCAGATGTCACACAGTCACTTAGTCCAAATGTGTTAAAAGTGGAAGCTTGGGCTTCTTTCATCCGTCTTTCATATTCTTTTTGGAAATCTATCTCTAGGTTCATGTTCCCGCTGTCTGACCTTTGACTGCCAGGAACCTGGGAACTTTGTTCTCCCTGACTCCCACTGCTCAATTCTTTTATCAAATCCTGTCCATTTTAACTACTAAATATTTACTGACTTCATCTCTTCATTTGCTTCCCTGTTGCCTCTGTGTCAGTTCAGATGCTGTTTTCTGGATCACCGGGGCCTCTGCTTAACCAGTTTCCTTTTACTACGGCATCTGTTATCACACAAGTGCCGAAGCCATCCTCCCGAAATGCAAAAGGAATCTTATTTTTCATTGCCTACAGGACAGAGTTGAAACATCTGAGCTTAGCGTACTCATCACTCACTGTTTGGCTACTACCTCCCTCGTCCCATTTCCTCCATTCCCCACCCCGTATTCCAGGCAGATGAGGTGTGGACTCGCCGTTCTCAGCAATGCTTTTATCTCTGGTGATTCTGTGTCTTCAGTCTCTATTCCCACGGTGAGGAGTATGCTTTAACCCGCTTACAATCAGCCCTCCTTCTCCTTCAAGGTCAGCGCCAGCGTCACCTTGGGAAGCATTCTTCCCTCATCAAGTCAGTTACTGTTGAAATGTTTATGCCTATATTTCAGCTCGGTTCTCTTTGTAGTGTTATTATTTATTTAGGTACTCTTCGGCTGGAGCCAAGTTTTATACAGGTGTGTGTCCTGGAGCCAAGTTTTATACAGGTGTGTATCCTGAACAGCTATCAGTAGACAAAGGGTAATTCCTCATTGAATGAATGGATCTTAGCAAAACCTAAAATTACGGAATTCAGGATCTCATAGATACAGATAATGGTGAATCCTCTAGCTTGTGAAAGTCACTCAGTTGTGTCCGACTCTTTGCAACCCCATGGGCTATATATAGTTCATGGAATTCTCCAGGCCAGAATACTGGAGTGGGTAGACTTTCCCTTCTCCAGGGGATCTTTCCAACCCAAGGATAGAACCCAGGTCTCCCGTGTTGCATACGGATTCTTTACCAGCTGAGCCACAAGGGAAGCCCAAGAATACTGGAGTGGGTAGCCTATCCCTTCTCCAGTGGATCTTCCCGATCCAGGAATTGAACTGGGGTCTTCTGCATTGCAGGCAGATTCTTTACCAACTGAGCTATCAGGGAAGCCCCCACTCTGGCTTAATGTTGGATATTTATTGTTTCAGGTGGGGAGGGGCTGTGGATTGAGAATGTATTAGCACTTGTGCTTAGGGTTTTCTTTCATAATTCAGATTTGAAGAGGTAAGTTTCTGTAGAAATGAAAGAAAGAAGTGAGTGGAGGGACAGTTTCAGAATACAGAGATAATAAAGATACGGAGGGTTAGAAGTACACTGGATCCTCAAACAAGTGCCCAAACCATGCAGATGGCAGGCTGAAGGAAGATAGTGACGCAAGCAACGTGAGGAGAGGACCCCAGATTGGGTTGTGTGTCCCCAGAGCCTGACGAGTAGCTGGGCACTGTATGTTGCATGCACCTTAACATTTCTGTGGCTTGTCTGCTGTGCTGAACTTTCTACAACATGTTTTTTGATAAGAGCCTTATGTTAGCAGGTTTCCTGTTTATGTGGTTCTAGTAGGGGTCTTGGAGAAGGCACTGGCACCCCACTTCAGTACTCTCGCCTGGAAAATCCCATGGACGAAAGAGCCTGGTAGGCTGTGGTCCATGGGGTCCCAAAGAGTCGGACATGACTGAGCGACTTCACTTTGACTTTTCACTTTCATGTATTGGAGAAGGAAATGGCAACCCACTCCAGTGTTCTTGCCTAGAGAATCCCGGGGACAGAGGAGCCTGGTAGGCTGCTGTCTATGGGGTCGCAGAGTCGGACACGACTGAAGTGACTTAGCAGTAGCATTAGTAGGGGTTTTGGAAATAGTAGTGCTTGTTTTAAAGGGAAAGAAAGAAAAGAAGGGAAACTATGGAGGGTAGCTTAGGGTTGGGGAGCAGTTTTCTTTCTACAAGTTGAGGAAAAATTAAATGGTGGTAGATTACTGTAGGTTAATGTTTGACTTAAGAATAAGTGTAATGGTATATTCAACCATTTTGAGGAGAAAGCCTAAGTGAATTTTTTGATGATTGAAATTTTAATAGTCATTTGCATTCATGTGACATTTTGCACTTGACTAGTAGCTCTCGTGTGGAGAAGGCAATGGCACCCCACTCCAGTACTCTTGCCTGGAAAATCCCATGGTTGGAGGAGCCTGGTAGGCTACAGTCCATGGGGTCGCTAAGAGTCGGATACAACTGAGCGACTTCACTTTCACTTTTCCCTTTCATGCATTGGAGAAGGAAATGGCAACCCACTCCAGTGTTCTTGCCTGGAGAATCCCAGGGACAGGGGAGCCTGATGGGCTGCCGTCTGTGGGGTCGCACAGAGTCGGACACGACTGAAGCGACTTAGCAGCAGCAGCAGTAGCTCTCGTGTAGTTCTCCTGTGATGCCCACAAGAATCCCATCATATAGGTAGTTTATCTGCTGGGACCTTCATTTTATAGACTTAGTTAAGTGACAACATGGAGTAGTGTCCAGACTGTTCGAGTGTGAATTTAATGTTATTGCAGATTGGGGAGATTAGATAATTTCTTGACAGTGACTTCTTTATTTTGGAAACATACTTTTTGGGGAAGCAGGAAGGTGTAGGGTTTTTCTTGGATCCAGAGGATAGGGCAGAGTTGGGGAGCTTTTGGGGGGTCAGCCGGATCTTTGTTTCTTCTGGCCCTTGGACAGCCATAAAAGCTCTCTGTTGCTGGGTATCTTCTCAAGAGTGTCTCGGCCCTTACCGTCATGTCCAGGCACTACAGTCTGCAGTGGGGAAAGGCAAATAGAGTTATTAGGCAGAATCGGACATCCATCCTGGGTTCTGCTCCTGATTTACTGTGTAACTTGACAAGTGACCCAACTTCTGGATTTCAGGTTCCCCGTCTGTGAAAGGCAAGGACAGGAGGTACATAAGAGCTGAGATCCCTTTTGATTCTATATTTGTTTTATAAGAATCCCATTTTGCTTGGTCACGTGGATGGTATTGCCCAGATGCTAGCAAGATCTTTGTTTCTGCTTTGTATGTGATGGGCTTTGTGATAATTATTTTTTTAATCCGTAAGGCAAGGAGAGTCATTACCACAGTATTAGCAGAATCATTTGTTCATCTCAAATGAGAGACGAATGAGCCTGAACGTTGTAAGCCTGTAATGCCTTCCTTGTCCTCCCCAAGGAACTTGTCCACTTTGCTGTGTCCTGACTGTACCTCTGCTACAGTCCTTGTCCCGTGTGGTATAATTATTTGTTTATGTATCTGACTTCCCTTCTAGACTGTGAAATCCCTGAGGACTGGTGTGGGGAAGAACTTTCCAGTCCTGAGGGCTTAGACCAGTGTCTGGGGCAAAGGGGGAACTCAGCAAAGTTTTCTCAGATGTAAGTGAAATGAAAATAATACATTTTAAAGTAAATGCTGAATTACTGTATGTACTGGTCTGAATGTGTAATTCTGATAGGGATGCTTTTGACTTTTGAAGTTTAAAAAAAAAGGGGGGTGTGTGGGCATTTGTTACTGCTTTGTCCTAACACTTCTTAGATGGTTTCAGAACATTAACTTTTTGTTTAGAGAGTCCCAACTGCCATCCCTTTCTTCTTTTGCTTCCCTCCTGTACCTGCTCCTGCTCTCTCTCTCCAAACCCCCTGTAAAAATCTGGGGTCATATGGAATTTTTCTTGCCCAGAGTCTCATAAATCTGTAGTACTTTCTAATGTTACGTTTTACAAAACATGGTAGGAAAGAAACTTTGTGAGTGACTTATGTGCAGTTGTGCAAATTATTATGGGTTCAGCGCCTGAGAAAAGTTAAACTGTGGTGTGTGGTCAAAAGATAACTTAGCCAGAGGCTGTGGAACTAGTGTCGTAGTTGTTTTGGTTTTTTTCTTTGTTTGGTTTTTTTCTTTTTGTCGGCATCAAATGGCAATGATCCTGTGAAATGTGGACTGTTAGAAAATTTTATGGACAAGTTGAAATTAATCCAGATTGAGAGAATCATAAAACTTTTCTCCACGTTTTGTTCAGGAAGGATAGTCTTGCATGATGATTGGTATATAGCAAAGTTGGATTTTCTGTGAAATCAGTAGAGTTCAAAAACAGAGGGGTTATTTTTTATTTTTTGGAGTACTTTTTAGGTTATTTTAGGGTTTTGCTAGAAAACTGTACTTGCTTTTTTTCTAGTTTGATAGATGATATATGCTTCTCCAATGGAGGCTAGATGAATAATGGGGAGAGGGGAGACTGAAAGGATCTCTTCTGCTCACTGTCTTTCTGTGACACTGAGAACTTTATTTTCTGTACAGAGTTTGTGTCCTGTATGGTCTTGGAGCTTTGAGTCACCATCAGGTTCTTGCATCCTTGCATCCTATTCAGTTACATTCCTTTTCCTCAAAGTCAGGAAATAGGACATTTTGTACAAGTCAAGAAGTCATTTTACTGGGTTTAATTTTATTTATACATCAACTTACCTATACAAATATAGGAAAAATATCCCCCACCCTACGCCCAACCAACTCCCTTGAATACTGAAGTAGTATTCTGAGGATGAACTTCTAATTTCCCCTTTTCATGAAGCAATAAAACAGTGTCAAAGCAAGGCTATTTAGGATCTTCCTAAGACAGATGCAATAGATACACGTTTATATGAGCAATTTTTAATATTTAAGACCTTACAGCATATGTGTTTTATGTATTTTAATGTGTTTAAAGCCTTACTGGAAATAATTTAAATGATACTGGACCTAGTTTGTAACTTCTGTGCCAGGAACCCACAGAGTAACCTTTTTTATAAGTTATTTCACTTCTTTGGGTTTAGTTTACTCATCTAGTAAACAAGGGTGTTGAAACTGAGATAATGCAGCCTTGGTGGAAAAGTGTGTTGGCTTTGAAGGAAACTGCTCTCCACTATACCTTCAATGCCACTGGTATTGGTTTTGAAGCAGACTAAACTGGTGTCATTTCTACCTCTGCCACTTATTGAGTATATGAGTTTTGGAAACTCATTTAAATTCTCTGGGTTCTCCTTTTATCCACTCTATTAATGACTTGTTCTTCTTCCAAATCAGTGAGCCACAAAACTCACCTCTTATCTTAATTCTCTTAACCTTTATTTGAATAATGAGAATCCGATGTCTCATAGGCAGGATTGAAGCAAGCAGAGGAGCTTGAGCAATGGCATTGGGTTCTATGTAGATGCCTTAGTCAGCTTGGGCTTCCATAACAAAATACCATATACTTGTTTACTTAAACTGCAAGTCTATTTTCTCACACTTCTGGAGACCAGAAGGCCAAGATCCAGTGCCAGCATGGTCTGTTTTTGGTGAACACTCCCTTCTTGGATTGTAGATGGCTGCCTAATCTGTGTCCTCACAAAGCAAGGTGAGAGAGGGAGCAAGAGTGAGAATGTGAGAGAATGAGCAAGCTCACTGGTGTCCCTTATTAGAAAGCCACTAATTCCATCATGATGGCTCCACCCTGATGACCTCACCTAAATCTAATTATTATCTCTCAAAGGTCCCACCTCCAAATACCATCACTTTGGGGGTTAGTGCTTCAGTGTATGGATGTTGGGGAGATATAATTCAGTTGGTGGAAGTAGGGGAGTTAGGAAGTAAGGCAGGCACAGTGGTGTTGAGAGTTGACTGGGAAAGATGGTAAAGATCTCCCTATGTCAGCTTCACTGGGTCCAGTGCTGTACGTCAGTAGTCCTGAGACTTCTGAATTCTGTGGAGCAATGTTGTGCTTAGTTGCTCTGTCATGCCTGACTCTTTGCGACCCCATGGACTTTGGCCTACCAGGCTCCTCTGTCCACGGGGACTCTCCAGGCAAGAATACTTGAGTGGGTTGCCATGCCCTCCTCTGGGGGTTTTCCCAACCCAGGGATCTAACCCAGGTCTCCTGCATTGTAGGTGGATTCTTTACTGTCTGATCCACCAGGGAAGCCCTATGGAGCAATACATTTTAGAAAAAGATTTGGAGCCAGTATTTTTTTAAGTCAATATAGTGAAGTCAGTCTGCCATCCTACTGCGGTTTCTATTGCCATTTCTATGTTTTAAAATACACATTTAACAAATGTGGGAAAACCACAATCTCAATAAAAGATGGACTAAACAAATTTGGCTCTACTAAGTTCAGTTCAGGTCAGTCGCTCAGTTGTGTCCAACTCTTTGCCACCCCATGAGCAGCAGCACACCAGGCCTCTCTGTCCAACACCAACTCCTGGAGCCCACCCAAACTCATGTCCATTGAGTTGGTGATGGCCATCCAACCATCTCATCCTCTGTCATCCCCTTCTCCTCCTGCCCTCAATCTTTCCCAGCATCAGGGTCTTTTCCAGTGAGTCAGCTCTTCGCATCAGGTGGCCAAAGTATTGGAGTTTCAGCTTCCAATGAACACCCAGGACTGATCTCCTTTAGAATGGACTGATTGGATCTGCTTGCAGTCCAAGGGACTCTCAAGAATCTTCTCCAACACTACAGTTCAAAAGCATCAATTCTTTGGCGCTCAGCTTTCTTTCTTTTTTTTTTTTTCAGCTTTCTTTATAGTCCAAGTCTCACATCCATACATGACTACTGGAAAAACCACAGCCTTGACTAGATGGACCTTTGTTGGCAAAGTAATGTCTGTGCTTTTGAATATGCTATCTAAGTTGGTCATAACTTTCCTTCCAAGGTGTAAGCATCTTTTACTTTCATGGCTTCAGTCACCATCTGCAGTGATTTTGGAGCCCAGAAAAATAGTCTGACACTGTTTCCCCATCTATTTACCATGAAGTGATGGGACCAAATGCCATGATCTTCATTTTCTGAATGTTGAGCTTTAAGCCAGCTTTTTCACTCTCCTCTTTCACTTTCATCAAGAGGCTCTTTAGTTCCTCTTCACTTTCTGCCATAAGGATGGCATCATCTGCATGTCTGAGGTTATTGATATTTCTCTCGGCAGTCTTGATTCCAATTTGTGCTTCCTCCAGCCCAGCGTTTCTCATGATGTACTCTGCAGAGAAGTTAAATAAGCACGGTGACAATATACAGCCTTGATGTACTCCTTTTCCTATTTGGAACCAGTCTGTTGTTCCCTGTCCAGTTCTAACTGTTGCTTCCTGACCTGCATACAGGTTTCTCAAGAGGCAGATCAGGTGGTCTGGTAGTCCCATCTCTTTCAGAATTTTCCACAGTTTATTGTGATCCACACAGCCACAGGCTTTGGCATAGTCAATAATGCTCTACTAAAAAACTCACCAAATTGCCGTTTTGTGAGCTTTGTGGGTGGATAGTGAAGTTTACTTCCATTATATAGAATGAGTTTTTTTGTTTGTGTTTGTTCATTTTGACAGATTAATCTCTTCAGAGCTGCTACTGAAACGTATTTTCATTAAGTTCCTCTAAAGGAAAACTTACTTTTTCTCTCCTAGTTGGTATGAGTGATATCTTGTTCATTTAATTATCTGATGTTTTATTTGTAATAATTCTTTTTTTAAAAAGACTGCTGTAGGTGAATGTGAACATAAAATACTCATTGACTTAAGAATTGTTTGGTAGGAGAGCAGTGTGGTATGGTAACAGGGTCAAGATGTAAATATGTATATCTAGATGCAGAGTCTATCTTGGTCCTCATTGGTTAATGTAAATATCTATACTATGGGAAAAACCAACCAGAATTTAATGTGGAAATGTAAGGGAGTAGGGGGATGGTAATGTAGAATTAAGAAAGGTTGGTGTTTTTCAAAGCTCTCTGACCTGAATCTTAGAATAATTGTATTTCCCTTTAGTGACTATAAATTTACCTTGCTTCCATATGTATTTGTATTCATATGACAGATGGATGTAGGATTTCACCTTTTGTATCCATCATTGCTCAATTTAGGATAGCAGTATAATAATAAAATAAGAATTCATCAGCTTTGTAACAATATGATGGTATCTATAATTCTAGATTGAAACAGGCCTTCCTTTAAATACAGTGTGAATGAATAAGGAAATTTTCCTACAAATCAATCAAAATAGTCCTGTTTTCAGTATATAAAAATGAAATATATATGTATTTGAATGGCTTTTCTATATCAAAATATATATACCAGTTTTATCAAGAAAGATGAGTAGACTATATGTTATATGCATGTATTTTTGGTGTCTATAGGGTGGATTAAAATAGCAAGAAATAAAAACAAAGTTGAGGGGTGCAAATTCAAAGCAATGTAAAAACGATACAAAAAAGGAGGGAAAAATTGCCTAGCAGTAGTAGGATTGTAAACAGTTATAATCATAGGATTACAGTTGTGCCATTAAAACTGTTCTTTATGTAAAGTGTTCTTCATTTAGTGGGTAGAACAGACAGCAAGAGGATGACTTTTTCTTTGACCCATGTGGGTTTTCTAGCTGAGGAATGAAGTAACTTGGAACCACGCTGGGCTTTTCTACTGAGCATGCCCTTCTTCAGCGGCGTCTGGCCTGGGTGGGGCCAGTCTTGCTCATTAAGCAGTTGGAAGCTGGATTTCCATCCTCTTTCCACAGCCTTCTAATGACAGGGAACAGCAGACAGCGGACTCCATGTACTTCTACAAAACTGCGTATGTATTTCGAGGTGGGGAGTGTTAGGAAATTTCTATTGTAGCAGTTAGGTTTGTGGGGGTATATACTTGTTTTTGCTTTTGAAAAAAGTTTGCCTTTTGGACTGTCAGTATCTAGGAGACTGAAAATTTGGACAGTACTCATGTACAGAGTACAGAATAGATGGAATCTGATTATGTGCACTATCTGGCAAGGGATTATGTTCAGTTATATTTGAACCAAGCCCTGTGAAAAATGTGTATGTATTTTTAGACTATTTGTTTGCATTTTCTAAGGCAAATGTTGAGTTTTGTCAAGTTATCTTTGCCATAATTGCCTTTTTAGGTTTGACTTATGAGAATAGTGGAGCCAGCTGATTTTAGATATTTGTTCTACTCTTTCACAATTGATTTATTCAGTGGTACTATATACTGTACAGAAATGAATCATTCCTAAAGCACAGTGAGGACTATGTAAGGTTAATAGCATACACTTATTTTTTAACATGTTAAAAGATGATAGATTTCAATTAGCATGAAAATGAAACATTTTATAAATTACCTCCTTTGATTAAAGAACATTACAGCTAGCAGAGATTTGAATTTGCTTTTTACTTTTGACATCTACAGATTAATGTTCATTAAGATCTATCAAGAATTATGTATTGTTTTAATGCTGTCACGGCCTAAGTAAATATTAATTGAATAATAGGTGTCAACTTCTTTTACTGAATATTTAATATGTTGTCACATTGAAGAAATGTGAAAACCCACCATATTGCCCAGATTCAAACATCCAAATTTAGAAAGTCTTCTTCATGCTTCTTCTTGATATAATTTACCTGCCTAACAACCTTCCTTCGAAAAGAAACTTGTTATGTTGCTTCTTTCTAACAAAATGAAAAGCAGTACCATTGTGATAGCCAGACTACATCTGTAAGTTCCTTCATTACTGTTGACATTGCCCAGAATGTTCTTAGACCCTTGAGGAAACTACTGAGTGTTTGGGGGAGGGAGGGCGGTACATATATACTTGTGAAGTTTAAGCTTTCTGTTTTTAGGTTTAACAAAGAATTGTCTCTTCAAACTATTGACACCTCAGATGAAGGAATAAATGTCTGTGGAATTGATGCTGATGACCTGGACAGTCGTTCATAGGACCCCCACCTTCCCTATGGACTGTCTCTTTTGGAGTGTTCCAGTGCACGTTGTATGATATATTGATGACCTGTTGTTTAACATCATAGCTGGATCACAAAGAAAGTTGGAAAGGGAAATTTTAAACTTTGAAATTGTGTTGGCTTGAAATTTTTTGGTGGGTTCCAAGGGTTGGAATATCTAGCATATTCTCCAGTAGATTCCTCTACCAAATCACGTTTACAGGATGTTGCATTTTGAGAATCTTACCTCCAAAGAAACAAATATATTTAGCCAAAGTGAAAGCTTGTCCCTTGCCAGCATGACCTAAAAAGTAGTCGTTTAAAACTTTGACTAAGTAGTTTTGAATGTACTAATGCTCACAGTAGAACTACTTGGGGAAAAGAAAAAAGTTTTTAAGCATTCCAGATGGCATGTCTGTAATTCCATTGTAATTACAGCTTTTCCCGCCTGGGGAAAGTTGCTTTTATCACGCTTGGAGGGTCCATATGCTAACGGTCTATGGCACCTTCAGCCGACCAACTGGAGGACTGGCCTTCACATTGGGATCTGCTTACCTAAGCTAGAAAAATCGTTCCGTTTATAGTCTCATATTTTAAGAATACATGCTATGCATTGACGTAACTCTTTGGCAGTGCTGTAAATATTGTAAAATGATAGAGGAGCTAACGACCAAAACTGCAAAAGTGAATTCCATTTTTTGACAAGGTTTAGGTATTTATGCCTGTCAACTGCAGCGTTCCAAAGCTTATGGAGAAGAGGATTTGAAAGTGCGAGATCAGTGTAGGCTCCAGCCTGGTGGCCTTGTCATAGTGTGGGGAGTTGATTGAGTTTGACAGGCTTTTGTCTTATGACCTATTAAAATGCAGCGTCTGCAGCCTGTGCATTTATCCTGTGCAGTTAACCTTGGTGGATTTGTTGTTAGCTTATTTGGGAAAAGCCTCCTGAACCACTGTTATTTTTTAGCTAAAGAATTTAGAGTTTACTTCACACAGAAATAATATTAGACTGGTTGTAGATGACTGCTTGATACCAGGTGAGTTTTACGTTGGGGCTGCGTAAGGATCCCTCGCAGAAGGTGGTTGTGGGATGACTCAGAAGTGTATTCCCTGATATCGCTTATGACAAGATGAGAATTTTGGTGGTGTTTTTGCTGTTGGGAGCCTAGTTATGACATTACTGGAAGAAACTGCAAGTAGGTATATTTTTCTTCTCTATAGAACATTCTGTTTAATGATGGTGGTCCAAAGCAGTGTTCCCCGAACACTAGGAACATCACAAAAGACATTTATCAAGAAGATACCGGCTGCCTACCAGTGCACTGGGAACATGCAGTTACTTATTTGCACAACAGTACCCCCTTCATGGAAGCACAGGAGCAGAAGCGGGGTGGGGAAGCGGTGGACAGGAAACACGACATCCTCATGCTGCTCAAGCCAGTTTTATTCCTGCCTTCCCCTCTAAATGAAGAAGAAGCTGCAGACCAAGATTGGAGATATTTGTGTGTGACCAGCTTAGGAATTTAATAAGAATCTTCCCATGCTGTTTTACTCTCCTTTGAAAACATTTCCTCAGCTTTCAGAGAAATTATTTCCAAGTTCTCTGTTCCAACTCCTCCAGCAGAGAATAGAAGAATACTAATTTTTTTTTTTTTTTTGCCTACTTGTGTAGGCACCAATATTTTTGTTAGCAAAGACAGATTTTTGTTTTAGCTTCACTCTGAGAAGGATAAAAAGCTGGCAAGGTTTCCTAAGGAACTCTAGGGGCTATTATTATTTTTATGAAATGAATACTTGATGTACTTCTTAAAAGATGTCTGGCTGCTCTAAAAGCTTAGGTGTTTGAGCTTTTCCTGCTTTCAACAACAGGCTATGCAGGGTAAGGTGTGGGTTTGTAAAGTATGCTGAATCGGAGGCTAGGAAAAATCATTCTTTTGAGAAGGTAGAGATAATCTTAAAGGTCATATGGTAAGAAATCAATTTTATTTTAGGCTGTCTTAATGCTACTGCTGAGCTGGAATAGATCGGAAGGCTTTTGCACCCAGACTGTTCATTTATGAGGCCAGAGCTATGTGAGAGGTCAAGGTGACATCGTCACTTGTGGCAGTGTGGCATTCAGGTTGTCTCCAAGAAAGCCGACCAGTTGTGCTGGGTTCACTTAATGCATACGATATTTTAATGCATAAGTATTGTCCTCCTTTAATAAAGTATTTAAGTCTTCAGTTTGCAAACGTCCACCCAGTGGTGTCTTTGTCTCCATATCTGCATCTCTGCACCTCATCTACTTGGTCGTCATCCATTCCCCATAATCACTGCTGTTTTCCTTATGCTTATACAGGCAGATATGTACATGTGGATTCACATGCTTATACCTCCCGCACACATTACTTTCAGCACACAAGGTGCAGCATGTCTAATGTGCTATCTGAATCTTACTTTTTGGACTTGTGTAACTGGGAGATATTTCTGTAGTAGGGGGAAACCTTCCTCTTTTTCTTTATAGCTGCATAGTATTCTGTTGTATGAAGGTCGCATAGTATCACCTATTGATGGACATTGATCTGGTGCTGTTACAAGCAGTGTGATAGGGAATCATCAGTGCGTAAGTGTTGTACATATTCGGATGTATCTGTAGGATACATCCCCACAAGCAGAGTAACTGGTTTAGAATGTGTACGCATTTGGAACTTTGATAGCTGTTGGCAAACTGACTCCCATTGGATCTGTCCCAATTTACTCTTTTACAGGTAATTATCTGAGAATGGCCTCTGTTCCCATAATCTTGCTCAGTGATTACATGATTAAGCTTTTGGATTTTTCCGTGCTAAATTTTTAGCCTGTATTTATTTTACTATGAGTGTGTGGTAAGCATCTTTTCACGGGTTCATACATTTCATGGGTCCTTTGTATTTCTTTTTTTCCTCTTAACTCTTTACTCATCCTTCAGTCACTTCCCTATTGGACGGTTGGTCAGCCCAGCTGACAATTTATTTTGGAAGTTTTTTCTTCAATTTTTTATTTTGTATTGGAGTATAGGCTGTTAACAATGTTGTGATTGATTCAGATGAACAGCGAAGGGACTCAGCCATACATATACCTGTGTCCAGTCTCCCTTAAACTCCCTGTTTTGGAGTTTTGATGTTGAAGAAATTTATAACCAGGGCTATTTTATTAGGCTTTGTATTCAAATTACTTAAATTTTGCTAGAGAGCAAATATATTTCTAGCAAATACAATTGAGAATGAGAATTAAGTGCTCTTTAAAAAGCGTGATACCTTGTTTGTGTTTTATGAGTCTTTAACCAAGATTTCCCATGTGTGACTTCCTGAAGAGATGACAACGGTGGTTGTAAAGAAAACCACGGTCAGCTTTTCAAACTGGTTGTGATTTCTGAATTTAAATTACCAAACGTTCTGAATTAATGGCGAGTAGTTTAAATATGTATTGCTGCTAATATCGCTACTTCTGTGCCCCATGAGGCTGAGAGCAGGCTTCTTTCATCTCTGTTATTGATGTCTGGTACATAGGTTATGACAGTCCTCAGAAAACCTTTGAAAGAAGGAGCTAAGATGCTGATATAACCCACATCCTGAAAGTGGGTAAAACTTGTCAGGGGCTCTGTTAAAACATGTTGCTTTGGATTGTAGACCACCGAATGGTAGTAATAGTTTATGGATTTTTGTTTTTCAACAAATCATGAACTTTAAGGGATTGTGCTAGATGCTGGTTACACTACAGTGAAGTTGTTTGAGATTGCTGGCAGGATTGCCCGAAGTCTTTGGAGCCGGATGGCCTGGGTTTGGATCCTGGCTCTTTCGTTCATTTACTGCTTGTGTGGCTCTGCTCTCGCCATGGATCCTCATTTACCTTCTTGATCCTTGTTTACCTTCTTCATCTGCAGCATGGAAGTCATTTTAATTTCTCCCACAAAGGTTGTGAGTATTAAAGGAATTGCTTCATGTAAAATCTCTAGAAGAGTGCTCAGCCAATAGCTGATATTATCATTATGTATTGTTATTTCTGTTCTTACTATTAATATCCTTAGTGAAGATACAGACATTGTCCCTTCGTTTTTAGAATCCCCCTATGATGACTGTGACCCAGCATTTATTATGAATTTATTTTGTGCCAGGCACTTTATGTATAGCATCTGATTTAACCCTTAGAGTCACCCAGTGTTTATGTATAAATATCTTTGTTTTGCTGATGAGGAAACTGAGACTCATTGAGTTTCAATAACTTGTCTGTGGTTCCGTGGCTAGTATAAGACAAGAGCTGGAACCCTAACTCGGTCTCTTCAGTTCCTAGACTTGATCTTCAAACCATCATGTTATTGTATCCAAAGATTATAGTTGGTTTCGCACGCAAAGAATGTAGCTCCGGCTCTGGCCTTTACAAAAATTCAGGGCCCAACCTGAAAGAAGGAATTGAAGCAAACACAGTTCATCGATAATTCTGACCCCACAACTCAGTGTGCATAATTGATTAACTAGGAGCCAGCAGCGTTCTGAATGTCTCTATCGCCTTGATGAGGGTGTGAGGCTGGAGCGCCCCAAATGACGAGGTTTATGTGCATTTTGATTATCAGAATGATGGTATGTAGCTTTGGGATCCTTAATGATTTATGCACAGCCTCTGGTATACTGAGCTCCAGGAAAGGGCAGCTGTTCCTAGGATGCCCCTAGTTGCCTGTGGAAAAGACTTTGCCTTACTCAGATTTCTTTCTTGACTTGATTCTTAATGAGAACAGCAGAGACTTGGTTTTAACAAATCAGATTGTTAGCACTTATCTTAGGTGTTTTGGGGCTTGGACATTGTGGAGAATAATGCCTTGATTTTCACATACCCTCCTTTCCAGTGTATGAATAAGGGGAATCATACTTTGAACTCTAAGATAGTTTGTTTCATTTTTATGTAGAGTTGATAGAATGACAAATTAATGGCTTATCTCTCTTAATATTAACTCCAATGTGCTGTGCTTTGCTTAGTCGCTCAGTCGTGTCTGACTTTTTATGACCCTTGGACTGTAACTTGCCAGGCTCCTCTGTCCATGGGGATTCTCCAGGCAAGAACACTGGAGGGGTTGTCATGTCCTCCTCCAGGGGATCTTCCCAACCCAGGGATCGAACCCAGGTCTCCTGCATTGCAGGCAGATTCTTTACCATTTGAGCCACCAGGGAAGCCCAAGAATACTGGAGTGGGTAGCCTATCCCTTCTCCAGGGGATCTTCCTGACCTAGGAATCGAACCGGGGTCTCCTGCATTGCAGGCAGATTGTTTACCAGCTGAGCTACCAGGGAAGGCCATTAACTCTAATACTAGGTTTTAAAAAATTGAACATCTGGAAAAAGTGGAACGTTTGGACAACCATGGCTTTTAGGCATGAGAGCTCTAAAACCCAGTGGGGAGTAAATTGTCTGAGCTGGTACTATTATGTATTCCTAGTTTCTTAGGTCTTAGTTTCTAATGCTTGCCTCAGAATATGCAGAAACTAATAGTGATTGCAAGTAACTGTACCCCCTGCTTTAATTGTTTAAACCACAAGGGGCAGTATGTTATGTAATGGGAAGCTCAAATGCAGGACCTGGTCACCAGTAGCGTGCACAGTAGGCTGGTCCTCTTCTCTGTAACTTTTGCAGTGCCTTCTGCTATATGCCACTTTGTCTCCAGGCCTTCCCGCCTCATGGATTATTCACGATGGTAACAGCATTTCTGGGAATCACATACCCAGTGTTTAGGAGAGGGGCCTTCTCTTCTTGTGGCTCTTTCTAGAAACAGGCGTCCTTCCCCAGGAGCCCACCAACAGACTTTTACATGTTTTCCTGGCAAAGGGATGGGGAACTACCATGATTACCCTACACCAGAATGCCATTACCTTGTGGCCTGACCTGGAGCCAGCCTTTACTGGCACGCATGTGGAAAAGAGAAAAGCTGAACAAAATTTGAGTTCTGTTAAAAAGTAGTGGAAGGCTGGAGGAAATTCATGCTCTGAATGTAATCTGATCCTGCCTAGACTTGAGTTAGCAAAGGGCTACAGTTCATATCTTTTGTATATGTGGGTTTAATTTAAACCAGATGTTTACTTATATCTTTATAGAAATAGTTCTGTCTCTCTTATGGGCCCTTTATCCCTTTAAAATAAACCAAACAAACGATGTAATGTGTTATTAAGGTAACTAGGGTGGGCAGCATTGAATTATTTAAAAAATAACTCTTGTTTACCCTCACTGTATAGATAATTTAACAAATATTCCCTTTGAAATGTAGTTGTATGTATTTGGATATGGGATATAGTATTTTCTAGACCTTTGGACATGGAAGAAAAATAAACCTACAAAGGAGAGGAATTAATTTTAGTCGGCTCTCAGCCTGCCCGTTTTTGTTATTCCTTCTCCCTCTCCAGATATTTTTCTTCTTTGCTCCCTTTCTTCCTCCTCATCTTCCCTCCTCCCCTTAAAAAAAAAAATGTTGACAATTATTTGAGAAGCATCGTTCTTATTACTTCCTAAGTAGAGTTAGTTGACTGCTTGGTCATTCCTTTTTTTGGATTGCCGATTTGTTTTTCTCACATTCAGAGCATTAAAGGAAGGTAGTAGGTGTATTAAAAGACCTTTTCTTGGGATCCAGGCTGTTTGGGGAGATGAACGTAAGAAAGTGATTGTGTATATACGAAAGTGGCTCCCCATATCCTCTGCCCAGTCACAGTGATGGATTAAAAACAGGATTTGTCACACTGGAAAGTGACCAAATTGGAACTGTGTACACGTTGCCAGTATTTTTAAAGTTTGTCTTTCTTGCACAATTTTGTTCCTGTCTCAAAGGAAAGCCTCTTTCCATACCTGTACCCCCATTTTTCAAGTTTAGAAATGCATATTCCCCATTCTGTTAATCTTGACTTCCCTAATGAATGGGATAACGATAGAAATCAAAGACCTCCTGTTGCTTGTGATCTCAGCCAAGGTTGGGAGCTACTCAGTGGGCAGCAGCTCCTGCCCTCTTCCTCCTGGACAGGGATTTTAATTAACAGTGAGGGCTCTTAGAGTAGCGCTGGTTCTCCAAAGGTTTTAAGGAAACATCTGGACCCAGTAATGAACATGAAGTTCAGCTTGAAGTTCTTTGTAGGAGTGTCTAGATCGTGTATCTTCTTGCTTGGCTTTGCTTACTGTTGTCCTCTGTTTAAGGGCTGGTGTTTTGCTAATGGTGTTAGCATAATATTACAGGGTAGACAGTTCAGGCCAGTGGTAGTGACAGCACCTTGGAGCCTGCCTCCTTTTTCAAACATCAGAAAAAAGAGTAGTTTCATGTAACACAGCTCTTTACCTAACCTGTGCTGCTCCTCTGTTGATGATAGTTTTCTGCTTGGTTCTGTGTTAAATGATGTGTGTTTTTTCTCATGGAGCTATTACAATAATGAATGCTTTTATCAACCCAGATGGAGCTTGCCAACATGGTAATTGTGGCAAAAGCTCATGCCTGTCTAATGGGCTGACTGTTCACAGCAGTGTTCTTTTTGGTTGCTGATAAGTAGGGTGGTCTTTACTTAGTATGTTATGTAACTATATTAATGATGGATTTTAGGTATTTGTAATTAAAGTTTATTGGAATGAGCATTGCTTGAGTTTGAGTGCTTTCTGGTTTTGGCTTTGCCCACCTGGCTTTGTAATCTCAGGCAAAGTCTCAGACTCAGCCTGAGTCTTGCTGAGCCTCAGTTTCCTTGTTGATAAGATAAAATGAAGGTATTAGTCCAGACAACACTCATTCAGTACATATTTATCTGATGTCCTTTATGTGTCAGTCTAGATGCTAGGAACATAGCAGTGAATTAAAAGAAAGATCTCAAGATCCCAACCCTCAGGGGGCTTTCATTTTAGTTGGAGGGCTTGTGTTCCATGGCAGGAGTTTGCATTTTAGTGGGCAGTGGTATTTAAAGGCTTATCCACATTTGGAACTCTGAGTGGTACAGGCATGATAATTATGGTGAATGGATGTGCTATAATCATGTTTTCTTGATGGTGGTAATTTGTTCAAGAAACTTTTATCAACAAAGAAGGTAGTGTTTAGGTTTGATCTAAACACGATCTCTTGAAACTATTTTAAGAATGTATTTATTTACATAAATTATATCCACTCTTATTGTTGAATATTTACAATCCAATTAGCTGTTTCCATTGTAATTTATCTTGTAATTTCCCTTTGATGGGCAACACTGCTCGGCTTTGAAATTCTTAAAACAAGTCTTGGGAGTACATTGTGCTTGAAGAGGACTGCTCTGTGAGGCTTAGTGTTGCAGTGTGGCTTATCTGTGCTCTTTGTGGCTGTAGTAGCATCTTGTCTTTGGTTTTGATCCATCAGCTCAATGCTGGCTACATGGCCAGGTAGTAGCCTTCAGATATGGTTTTCATTGTGGTGAGAATGCCTCTGTAAATTTCTTATTTGGGGGAGGGGAGGGCTTCCCACATGGTGTAGTGGTAAAGAACCTGAATCCGCCTACCGACACAGGGGATGCAGGTTCAGTTCCTTGATTGGGAAGATCCCCTGGAGAAAGAAATGGCAATCCACTCCAGTGTTCTTTGCCTGGAAAATCCTCTTGACAGAGGAGCCTGGTGGGCTATATTCCATGGGGTCGCAAAGAGACAGACACAACTGAGCACACACACACATGCATGCTGGGCTAATCATAGCAAATCACAGAAAAGATTCATGTTATTCTGGAGTCATTTTGATAGACTGATGTGAATCTTCTTTTGAGGACTAAGTCCTTGGCTCTGGTTGATTCAGTCTTTGATATACAAATGGAGCTGTGACTGCATTACAGAATATAGGTGTACACAGCTGTGTGGTCCTCCATTCATTGGTCTTAGACAAGTCACTTAACAAGTAACTTAACAAGTCACTCTTCCATTTATTACTGTGCAATGGGGCTAATACCTACCCTGTAGGATGTTCTGAGAAGCAGAAATCATATACGTGATGTCTGACCCGTTAAGCAGTAATAGATTTTTTTATTAAAATGCAAATAGTAATACTTTTAAATATAAAGAAATATAAAGAAAGCTGAGTGCCGAAGAATTGATGCTTTCGAACTGTGGTGTTGGAGAAGACTCTTGAGAGTCCCTTGGACTGCAAGGAGAGCCAACCAGTCAATCCTAAAGGAAATCAATCCTGAATATTCATTGGAAGGCCTGATGCTGAAGCTGAAACTCCAATACTTTGGCCACCTGATGCAAAGAACTGACTCATTGGGAAAGACCCTGATGCTGGGAAAGATTGAAGGCAGGAGGAGAAGGGGACGACAGAGGGTGAGATGGTTGGATGGCATCACTGACTTGATGGACATGAGTTTGGACAAGGCTTGGGAGTTGGTGTTGGACAGGGAAGCCTGGCATAGTGCAGTGCATGGGGTTGCAAAGAGTTGGACATGACAGAGTGACTGAACTGAACTGAATACTTTTAACATAATAGTGGAAACTTTAGTTTTATATTTCATTGCTTCTGAAATATTTTGACCCCAAATCAGCTTTAGTTGATCAGTCTCCAGATTGTTTCTCACAGCTAAAGTAGTTAGAGAACTGCCAATTATCTTGGTTGGCTTAGAAAAGTATGAGGCATTTTTGTTTTAATTTTTACTAAGGCATTGATTTGGCTCTTCAAATGTAATGAGAGAATATTGCCAAAAGTCAGCTTTGCTCATTTCATGATCAATGTAAATAGTATTTTCCACTTAATTGGTACCTGGAAAATGGTACCTTAAAGAAGGAAAAAAAAGATTTTCTGTGCAATATGGAGCTAGTTCAAGTACTCATATAAGAGCCTTACTGGAAGACATGATTTTGAACTTCATGCACGTAAAAATAAGATGTAAGATTGGACATGTATTTAATATAGGTACCTAACTATTCCCTCTTCTGTAGCATTGCCCTCAAGGACATTCCTGTGCTCTGATCTCCTTGTTTTACCTTGTGTTTCTTCTCACCTGTGTCCTTCTACCTGTCCCTTAAATATCGGTGGTTAGAAGGGTTCTCTTCAGAGCCCTTGGAGCTCAAACTACATTTTCCCCTCGGTGATGTCCCTATCGCTTGTGCTTTCAGTCATCTCTCACATGACGACAGCTCCCACATCTGTATCTCTAGTGTGTATGTGGTCTCCCTTTAAGACTTGGGTGTCGAGTGGCCAGCTGAACACCTCCACAGACTTCGTAGTCACAATAAACTAAAAATCAAGTTTGTGTCAACCAGACCTTCTTCTCCTGTGTTGCCTATTTCCATGAATGGTTCTAACATCATCTCAGTCTCTCATGACCTAGGACTTTTCCTGGACTCTTTCTTCTCATGGACTTGCAGATTTCAGATAGATGCCACGTCATGTTCCATCTTTGTCTTGACCATCAGATTCATTTCTTATCCTATACCCAACTGCTTTCACCATAGTGTAGACCATTATCTTCTCATGCTTAGATTATAGTATCAACCTCCTAGATACCTTTCTATTTCATTCTTTTCTCTCATCCTGTATCTCATCCTCTCATCTCATTCTTCTCTCTCATTTCATCCAAATATGAATTTGATTACTTTACTCCTCTACTTAAAATTCTTATATGACTTCTCATTGCTTTTAAATCCACCTCCAGACCTTTCTTAGCATGACATGCAAAACCTTTTGTGTTCTGGCTTCAGCCTGTTTCTCCTACTTCATCATCACCAATTCACCTTCCTCCTTCCACTCACAAGGCCCCACTTCACTTGTACAGTGTGTTACTGTTCAGTACTTTTGAGTTTCCTGTGGGAGGAGTATTCTCATGTCTCTACACACTTGCCTATTTCTGGCACATGTTTCCCATTTGACCCATTATTTTAAAGCAACTCAAATGTTGACTTTTGCAGAAAGATTTGTCTGATAACTCTCTTGTCCTAATCCTGGTTAAGTGTTCATCCTGTGCTCTTTGAGCAGCGTGCTTTTGATTCATCTATAACCCACTGTCCTTGAAGCTAGTCTTTATTCATGTGCTTAGTATTTGGTACATTGTGGTGGTGGTTGGTGACTTAGTCTCTGTATTGTGTCTGACTCTTGCAACACTGTGGGCTGTAGCCTGCCAGGCTCCTCTGCCCATGGGATTTTCCAGGCAAGAATACTAGAGTTGGTTGCCATTTCCTTCTCCAGGAGATCTTCCCCTCCTAGGGACTGAACCTAGGGACTGAACTTCTCCTGCATTGTAGGTGGTTTTCTGCATAGCAGGCGGATTCTTTACCATTGAGCCACCAGGGAAGACCTATGCCCATGAAATACAGGCTGACTAAGTGAATGTTTTTATGCTTGCCTATTAGAAATATTTGGAGAAGGCAATGGCATCCCACTCCAGTACTCTTGCCTGGAAAATCCCATGGATGGAGGAGCCTGATGGGCTACAGTCCATGGGGTTGCTAAGAGTCAGACATGACTGAGCAACTTCACTTTCACTTTTCACTTTCATGCATTGGAGAAGGCAACCCACTCCAGTGTTCTTGCCTGGAGAATCCCAGGGACGGCGGAGCCTGGTGGGCTGCTGTCTATGGGGTCGCACAGAGTCGGACACGACTGAAGCGACTTAGCAGCAGCATTAGAAGTATATGACAATTTAAAAGTTATATTTTAATTGAGAAATCACCCCTTTAAAGTTTACAATTCAATGGTTTTGAGTATATTCACAAGGTTGTTCAACTATCACGTCGAGTTCCAAAATATTTTCATTACCCCAGAAAGAAACCCTGTACCTATCAACAGTTGCTCCCCATTCTCTACTCCTTTTAGCCCTTTGCAACCACTAGTTTGCTCCTTGTCTTTGTCTATTCTTGAAATTTTATACAAGTGGCTTTTTGTATCTGTCTTCTTTCACTTAGCCAGAGAAGGCAATGGCACTCCAGTACTCTTGCCTGGAAAATCCCATGGGCGGAGGAGCCTGGTGGGCTGCAGTCGATGGGGTCTCGAAGAGACACAACTGAGCGACTTCACTTTCACTTTTCACTTCATGCATTGGAGAAGGAAATGGCAACCCACTCCAGTGCTCTTGCCTGGAGAATCCCAGGGACGGGGGAGCCTGGTGGGCTGCGTCTATGGGGTCGCACAGAGTCGGACACGACTGAAGCGACTTAGCAGCAGCAGCAGCAGTCTTCCACTTAGCATGATGATTTCAAGTTCATAGGGAAGCATGTATCAGTACTTCATTCCTTTTCAAAACTGCTTCATATTTTGTTGTATGGATGTACCACATTTTGTTTATCCATCCGTTAGTTGGTGGGCATTTGGGTTGTTTCCATTTTTTGACTGTTATGAATTATTAGAAAAGTTCATTTACAAGTTTTGGGGTAAACATATATTTTCTTTTGGGTGTATACCCAGGAGTGGGGTCACTGAGTCATACAGTAGCTTCATGTTTACTTTTTTGAGGAATTGCCAAACTGATTTCCAAGTGGCTGTACCATTTTACATTCTTTCCAGCAATGTTGAGGGTTCCAATTTTCTAACAACCTCACCAGTATGTGTTCTTGTCTTTGATTATAGCCATACTAGTGGATATGAAGTGGTATTTAATAGTGGTTTTGATTTGCATTTCCTAATGACTAATAATGTTCAGAATCATTTCAAGTACTTATTGGTCATTTTTTCTTTGGAGGAATTCTACTCAAAGCCTTTTGTCCATTAAAAAAATAATTATTTTTTGTTCTTTACTGTTGAGTTGCAAGAGTTCTTTGTTCAATTCAGTCACTCAGTCATGTCCGACTCTTTGCGACCCCATGAACTGTAGCACGCCAGGCCTCCCTGTCCATCACCAACTCCCGGAGTCCACCCAAACCCATGTCCATTGACTGGGTGATGCCATCCATCCATCTCATCCTCTGTCGTCCCCTTCTCCTCCTGCCCTCAATCTTTCCCAGCATCAGGGTCCTTTCAAATGAGTCAGCTCTTCGCATCAGGTGGCCAAAGTACTGGAGTTTCAGCTTCAGTGTCAGTCCTTCCAATGAACACCCAGGACTGATCTCCTTTAGGATGAACTGGTTGGATCTCCTTGCAGTCCAAGGGACTCTCAAGAGTCTTCTCCAACACCACAGTTCAAAAGCATCAATTATTTGGCACTCAGCTTCCTTTATAGTCCAACTCTCACATCCATGCATGACCACTGGAAAAACCATAGCCTTGACTAGACAGACCTTTGTTAACAAAGTAATGTCTCTGCTTTTGAATGTGCTGTCTAGGTTGGTCATAACTTTCCTTCCAAGGAGTAAGCGTCTTTTAATTTCATGGCTGCAGTCACCATCAGCAATGATTTTGGAGCCCAGAAAAATAAAGTCAGCCACTGTTTCCACTGTTACCCCATCTATTTGCCATGAAGTGATGGGACCAGATGCCATAATCTTAGTTTTCTGAATGTTGAGCTTTAAGCCAACTTTTTCACTCTCCTCTTTCACTTTCATCAAGAGGCTCTTTAGTTTTTCACTTTCTGCCATAAAGGTACATATCTGAGGTTATTGATATTTCTCCTGGCAATCTTTATTCCAGCTTGTGCTTCCTCCAGCCCAGCATTTCTCATGATGTACTCTGCATAGAAGTTAAATAAACAGGGTGACAATATACAGCCTTGATGTACTCCTTTTCCTATTTGTATATTTTGTATACATAAAAAAGAGTTCTTTGTTTATTTTGGATATTGGACTCCTCAGATATATAATTTGCAAAAGAGGTGAATAATTTAAAAAAGTGTAGTACTGATACGTACTACAACATGGATGAAGCTTAAAAACATTATGCTAAGTGAAAATGCAACATATTGTATGATTCCATTTATTTGAAATGTCAAATAGGCAAATCTATACAAAGTGAAAGTAGTTTAGTGATCTCAATGGGCTGCAGGAAGTGGGGGTTGGAGAGTAACTATTAATGACACAGGGCTTCTTTTTGGGATGATGAAAATGTTCTGGGATTAGAGAACGGTTTTTGAATATACTTAGAATCACTAACTGTATAGTTTAAAAGGGTGAATTTTATGGTATGTGAATTATACTTCAGTAAATCTTAAAACAATAAAAATCCAGTGTACTTTGTTTTTGAACTTTTCAAGTTTGTACCACTTTTGAAGATAGCTGTGAAATTTTCCATTGGTCAGGGCGCCAGGCCTTTGAGTACTTTCATCATGGGCAAGCAAGGAGAGCGTGCAGTGTCTGCTGTCCCTGCCCATTTTTTTAATTTAAAAACTGTTTTTATTGAACTATAGTTGATGTACAGTATTATGTAAGTTATAGGTGTACAACATAGTGATTCACTATTTGTAATGTTTATACTCCATGAAGAGTTATTATAAAATACTGGCTATATTCCCTGTGTTGTATAATATATCCTCGTAGCTTATTTATTTTGTACCCTGTGGTTTGTACTTCTTAATCCCTTACCCCTATTCTGCCCGTCCCCCCTCCAGACTCACCACTGGTAACCACTAATTTGTTATCTGTATCTGTGAATCTGTTTCTGTTTTGTTACATTCACTAATCTATTTTTTTAGATTCTGCATGTAAGTGATATCATACATTATTTATCTTTCTCTGTCTGACTTATTTCATTTAGCTTAGTACCCTCCAGATGCAAATGGAAAACCTTCATTCTTTTTTGTGACTTGAGTATTCCATTGTCTATATACACTGCATCTTTATCCATCCTTCTATTGATGGGTATGGAGGTTGCTTCCATGACTTGGTAATTGTAAATAATGCTGCTATGAACACTGGGGTGTGTATTTCTTTCCAAATTAGTGTGTTTGTTTGTTTCTTTCTGATATATACCCAGAAGTGAAATTGCTGAATCACACAGTAATTCTTTCAGAGTTTTGAGAAACCTCTGTACTGTTTTCCACAGTGGTCGCACCAGTTTCCATTCCTAGCATCAGTGTTTGAGAGTTCCTTTTTCTCAGCATCCATGTCAGCATTCGTTATTTGCGTTCTTTTTGAAGATAGCCATTCTGACAGGTGTATTGTGGTTTTAGTGTGCATTTCTTTGATTAATGATGTTGAACATCTTTTCCTGTGCCTGCCTGATTTTTTTTTTTATGTCAGTGGTGCTATGATACTTTGAAAGTCCCTCTTTCTTTATGTAAATTTTAGACCAAGAGTTACTTTTAGATTTAATTTCAGTTTTGTTTTCATTAGTTGTAAAAGGATTGAATATTAGATGCATTTCCTTCACTCCTATGATGTCTTTATTTGGTTTAAGTTGGGACCCCTAGATATTTTCCTATAATCACATATACTAAGAAAATTGTGTATGAGGTCGGGTGGTATGGAATTTTGGAGTTTTGATTATAGTTTTAGTGCCTTAAAGACTAACTTACATTGGGATAGTGATGGTGAATTATGGGGTTTAATATTGGAACAAAAAAGATATTTGTGTTCATTTTAATTTTCTCACAATTAGGTACCCAGTACTTAAAATTCATTTTTATTATACCTAACATTTCTTTAGATATTGATTTTAATTTGTGAAATTGCAATGAAATATGTCTCAGGGTCTTCTAGCATTATGAGTAGCTTAATATCAGTAGCTTGAATATTGTGAATGAGGAAAACTAAGTATAGAGAAAAGCAATTTTCCCTAAAAATTTGGGGAGTGGATTATTTTTTCATACCTAGATGAAACTGAACAATAACTACTTTTTCTAGAACTCTTGACGATTTGAAGTTTTCTCTGTACTGTAGAATTAACCACAGTTAAGTCTATTGTGATGCTATTTTGGTTCTTCGATTCTGATAGAGATTTCTAAACATTAAGGATGGCAGTCTCCATTTTCTCTTATGCTTCTTAACCTTTTTTTTAAAATGTATTTTCTCCCTGTCATCTTTCTGCCATTCCCCTCCCCACCCTTCTTTACCCTGCCCCTTGCCTCCAAACTAAAACGGGGAGAGTTTGTAAAATAACTCTTGGTGATTTTGTTTTGTTTATAGAATAAGCTGTGACCATGACTACTGAAGTGGGCTCCGCATCTGAAGTGAAGAAGGAATCTGACCAGTTAGGAGCAGATGCAACCAAGGAGAAACCGAAAGAAGTAGCAGAAAATCAGCAGAATCAGACATCTGATCCAGAGGAGGAAAAAGGTTCCCAATCATCTCCTCCAGCTGAAAGCCAAAGTAGCCCACGCCGCCAGAAGAAAGAGAAAGATCCGTCTGAGAGCCGGGGGATTTCTCGATTCATACCCCCTTGGCTTAAGAAACAAAAGTCCTATACCTTAGTAGCGGCCAAAGATGGAGGAGATAAAAAAGAGCCTGCCCAACCTGTTGTGGGAGAACAGGTTTTAGACAAGGAGGAATCTCTTCCTGAAGAAGAAAGGCGGGCCAAGGGTGATGCTGAAGAAACAGCTCAGAGAAAACAACAGGAGATTAAGGTTGACGTCAAGGAAGAGAAACCTCTGGTGAGCAGTCAGGAGACACAAGTATTTTGAGAAGTGATTGTCTGGAAGTGAAGGCTTTGATGGCATAACCAGGTTAACGGAACGGATTTGTTTTGAACCATTTCCAGATTTCTTGTATTCAGATACTGCTTTGGCTTACTGTATCTGGAATATGGATCTTGGAGGGTCTACCACAACATTCTCCTGTTATTCCTTTTAAAGCTTTCAAAATAAAGCAAAAAAAAAAAAAAATCCCCTGTATATGCAGATCATAAAAAAGTCATATTTATTCATTTTAGGGTTAGACAAGTACTCTCAGGCAAGGATCACCTCGCTTCTTAAATAATACACACTTTTGTATCTTTGATTTATTTAAGTGTTTAAGGGGTAGGAAGAAGTAGATTTGTATGTGTATGCATTTTGGTTGCCTGTTGAAGCCTAAGTTTTGCCATGGTTATGTAATTATAGTTAGGAGTTTTATTATTTAACATGGTATTTAAATGTCATTGCTGGGACATAGTTTCTTTTACTCATTTAATTCTGATGTTGCCAAAGTGGCAAAATAAGAAAATCGGCAGTGGATTGGGGGAGAGATGTGGTGAAATACCCTTTCTGACAAAGTTTCAAAATCTTTTAAAATCTCAGGCTCACAGTGTTTACCATAAATCACAGTTCTTACTAAAGATCTTTCTTTTTAGTGTGTGTCATCTTCTGCAAATTGGTCACCTTTACTATGGATTTAATTTTTTTTTCCCCCCTCAGCAGCTTGTTGAAGAAGTAAGTAAGGAGAGAGAAGAAGAGAAGGTGAAGGAAATACAGGAAGCAGAATTTATGGATGAAGCAGCAAAAAGGGAGACAAAGGAAGTGCAGACCAATGAGCTAAGAGCAGAGAAGGCCTCTCTGAAAGCTCCCAAGAAGACCAAAACTGTCCAGTGTAAAGTGACCCTCCTGGATGGCTCTGAGTACAGCTGCGACCTGGAGGTGAGTCAAGGTGCTGGGTGGAGAGCTGTCTTGATGTGTGGAATGGCAGCAAAAGTATCCTCTGCCTTCATTTGTGGCCTGGCACTGTGAATAGAGTTTTGTGTTCCTATGAACTAGTTGTCAAAATTTAACATTAAAAAGGAAAAAAAAACAAAACAAAACGAAGAAAACACAGGCTGCTGCTGCTAAGTCACTTCAGTCGTGTTCGACTCTGTGTGACCCCATAGACGGCAGCCCACCAGGCTCCCCGTCCCTGGGATTCTCCAGGCAAGAACACTGCAATGGGTTGCCATTTCCTTCTCCAATGCATGAAAGTAAAAAGTGAAAGGGAAGTCGCTCAGTTGTGTCCGACTCTTAGCGACCCCGTGGACTACAGCCTACCAGGCTCCTCCATCCATGGGATTTTCCAGGCAAGAGTACTGGAGTGGGGTGCCATTGCCTTCTCCGAAAACACAGGAGAGGGTCATTATTTCTATTAGAAACAGTAGTTCCTGACCCTTTAAGGTAAGCAGGACCGATGTTCTGTCAGGCTGTATTGATCATGTGTATTGGCTGGTGTCCATTCCGAAAGGGCATTATATAGCTTGAAATTACCTGTGGCCATAAGTGTTTCACTTGAGAAACATTACAGTAGGTTGAAATTTCGGGGTAATGAAATTTTAGCAGTTTAACCTCAAGTGTTTTCATCCTGAGTCAGGTAATGATTTAAAATCTAGCTCATTTAATTAAAAGACACTCTTGATTTGCAAAACATATAGTTGATTAGCACTGATGCTGACCAAAGTCAATGTAATTTTTTAAAAGCATTTAATGCCTGTAATTTTATGATAATCCAAAGTTTGTTACTTTTCATAGCCTAATTACTTTATTTACATGATGTGTACTTTGCTGTGTTATGCTTAGTTGCTCTGTTGTGTCCAACTCTTTGTGACCCCATGGACTGTAGCCTGCCAGGCTCTTCTGTCCATGGGGATTCTCCAGGCAAGAGTACTGGAGTAGGTTGGCATGTCTCCTCCAGGGATCTTCCCGAACCCAGGGATCGAATTCAGGTCTCCCACATGGTAGGTGAATTCTTTACCATCTGAGCCACCAGGGAAACCTAAGAACACTGGAGTGGATAGCCATTCTCTTCTCCAAGGGATCTTCCCAACCCAGGAGTAGAACTGGGATTGCCTGTGTTGCAGGCTGATTCTTTATCAGCTGAGCTACTAGGGCCTACTATGGCATATACTAATAGCTAATGTTTGTTGAAGAATTACGTCAAGAGCTTTAAATGGGTTGTCTCATGTAATACTGACAAGACTCTATATGAGATAGGTATTATTATGGATCTTCCCCATCTTCAGTTCAGTTCAGTTGCTCAGTCGTGTCCGACTCTTTGAGACGCCATGGATTGTAGCCCGCCAGGCCTCCCTGTCCATCACCAACTCCTGGAGTTTACTTAAACTCATGCCCACTGAGTCGGTGATGTCATCCAAGTGATCTTCTGTCATTTTCTTCTCTTTCTGGCCTCAATCTTTCCCAGCATCAGGGTCTTTTCAAATGAGTCAGCTCTTCACATCAGGAATACAAGACTTTAAAGAGGTTAAGTAACGTACCCAAATTTCATAGCTAGTTAGTGATTGAATCAGGATTCCAGACCTTGACTGTGAAAGTTTTGAACCTGACCACTGAACTCTTAAGATCAGTGCTTGATAGTCCTTACTTATCTTTGTATTAGTTGCTGCTGCTGCTGCTAAGTCACTTCAGTCATGTCCGACTCTGTGCGACCGCATAGGCGGCAGCCCACCAGGCTCCCCCGTCCCTGGGATTCTCCAGGCAATAACACTGGAGTGGGTTGCCTTCTGCAATGCATGAAAGTGAAAAGTGAAAGTGAAGTCACTCAGTCGTATCCGACTCTTAGCGACCCCATGGACCACAGCCTACCAGGCTCCTCCGTCCATGGGATTTTCCAGGCAAGAGTACTGGAGTGGGGTGCCAGTGTTAGGTAGAACTTATTTTATTCATTTAGCTACAATTGTTCTCATATTTTAGTTGTTTTGAGAAAAGGAATAGCAACAGATGATTAAAAATCCTTAGAGCTCTCACAGAGAGAATAATACAGTGTGTCTCAAGAGTAAGGGTAGGGACAATAAAAAACAAAAGAATGGTGTTCTGAACTTGACTAAGCTGCACTGTTTGATCACATGTCCCTCGTTTTTCCTACCTATCCTAGAAGTTAGGAAGTCTAGATTTTAAGAATGAACTTGTTGATAACTTGTTTTGTGACCTTGAATCATTTACTCCATTTCTGTGTGTCAAACTGAGGCCCAGAAATTGACTTCATCTTTAGAATATAATGTCACTTAGATAGTCTAGAAGGCCCCTGTCGTCTCTGAAGTGCTTTATATCACCAAACCTTGTGATTGACCAGTGTGCTTTATGGTTTAAATCTATTTTTGTTCTCTGTCTTTTTAAAAAGTCATGACATATTTAAAAATACAAAAATATAGTAATAATAGTTGTATATTCACCATAAAAGTTTTAACCAGATTCATCATTTAGCCATGTGTTTTAGATATTGTAAAAATAAATAACACTAAAGATGTTGCTAAAGTGTCCCATCTCGTTGTTACTATGCATTTCTTGTTTTATCATGTGTAAACCTACTTTATTCATTTCAACTGCTATATAGTGTGCTTTTGAATGACTAACCCAGTTTATCCATTCCTGCTGGGGAACTATCTCTTTTATATATTTTTAGCAATCAGTGCTTCGGTGAACATTATTATATATGTTTCCTTGTTTATTTGTGCAAGAGTTTTTTCAGGTAGAACACCTAGGAGTAGAATTGGTATGATGTAGTTTTACTTCTTCAGTTTTCCTAGATTTGGCAAAGTGGTTGTGCCAGTCTAAATTCCAACCAGCAACCACTGTTTGACTTTTCCACATTGTCATCTTCACTTTTTGTTATTAGATTAATTTCAACCTATCATAGTGATGTGAAATATCTCAAAAATTTTTCTTTTTTTTAAATTTAATTTTATTTTATTTTTAAACTTTACATAATTGTATTAGTTTTGCCAAATATCTAATTAGCACTTACTTGATTACTGTCAACTTTTACTAGGTTATACTACAATAATAGCCTCCAGATCTTCTGGATGTATAATGACAGTGGTTTATTCTTGCTCGTGTTATATGCCCTTGATGAGTTGGGTGTGGGCTCTGCTCCATGTCTTCTTGATTTTTGAATCAAGACTAAATGTGTATCCTCTACATGGGAAACAATGCTCTCACAGTAGAGGGAAAGAAAACACAGTGGAACCACACTGTGGTCCTTGAATCTTCTGCTTGGAAGTAGTATATCTTAATATATATAGATATAAGATATACTACTTATATCTCATTGGCCAAGTAAGTCCTGTGGTTAATAGGTGGGTGGGCAAGCCTGAGCCCGTCACAGGAAGAGCTTGGTAAATAATTGAAAACATGGAAATAATCCTACAATTTACTCAAGAGCCTGAGCATCTTTTTGTAAGTGTAGTTTTCTAGGATTGCTCTAGGATTAAAAAAAAAGATAGACATTCTTTTTCAGATTCAGGATATTCTTTTCTTAGTTTCTAGGATTAAACTGGAGAAGGCAATGGCACCCCACTCCAGTACTCTTGCCTGGAAAATCCCATGGATGGGGAGCCTGGTAGGCTGCAGTCCATGGGGTCGCTAAGAGTCGGACATGACTGAAGCGACTTAGCAGCAGCAGCAGCAGGATTAAACTAGAAAGTTTTGTGAATAGATGGTAAAAGATATGACTAGGTAGTGAATCTTTTCTAATGTATTTTCTGTATCAACTGAGAAGATCATGATTTTTTAATCTGTTAATGTAACATATTAATGTTTTCTAATGTGAAGCTATCTTTGAATTCCTAACATAGATACTTGTGATCATTTGACATTGATTTTGTATTTTTAACCTATGTTTTTTGCATATATTATTTTTAACTTTCTTTTATCAAATCGTCTTCATCAGATTTTGTTATCTGGATTATGTACTAGCTTTTAGAGTTGCTTGCCTTTAATATTCTCTAAAAAAAAGTTTTGGTAAATTAGGGATTTAACTGTTCTTTGGAGATCTGGTAGAACTTGCCTTTAAAGCTGTCTTGGGCTGGTGACCCTTTTCTGGGAAAAATGGATTTGGGAGGTTTTTTTGTTTTATTAAATCATTGATGTGGTTTTCCGGTAGTCTATTTCTGGTTTAATCAGTTGTAGTAATTCATGTTTTTAGTGGAAACTGCCCATTTCATGTAACTTGACAAACCTATGAAGTTGTTCATAGTGTTCTTACCTTGTACTTTTGATTTTGATTTCTTTCTCATTTCTTGTGTTATTTGCATTTTCTTCATTATTTTTGATATAGAGTTAACTATTTAAATCTTTTCTTTCAAAGAAACAGCTTGGTTTTGTTTGTTTCTTTTCTGTTTTGTAAATTTTATTCTTTGTTTTTTCCCTTGGAATTATTCTGTTCTTTATCCCCAATTTCTTGAATTGAGTATTTGGAAAAAAAAAAATGTATGTTTTCAGGGCTCTAATATTCCCTTCAGGTATCTCTTTTTGGGTTCACAAGTTTTAAAATACTGTACTTTTAATTGTCATTCAGTTCCTAATATTTTCTCATTTTGTCATTCAGTTCCTCATTTTCTCATTATGGGTCAGCTTAATTGATTAGAGAAGTAGAGGAGTCTTTATTTCAATGACTGTATTAATTTATAGATTGTCTTTTCAGCTAATAACTAATTAGTAAATATTACCATCATAAGAATGAGCTTTTGAGGACAATAGATAAATCTGAAAAAGCTTACAGCATATAAATGTTGAGTAAACTTTTTTTTTTCTGTCAAGTACAAAGGAAATGGAATTTGAATAGACTTCAGTGATGTGACCCCGTAGCAGATTTTATGTACCGACAGTTCACTGGAATCCTAGGCAGCAACTTTATATGTGACCAGAGGCTGCATAGTTCCTCAGTGTCACGGTAGTTGTCGTAACCATGCCAACATTATAAGTGGCATTCCCGCTTCTGATTAATTTCTGTTTTATCCAGTTCTCTTTCCTATCTTGGTTCTTGTGAGTTCTTAGTATCCTTAGAATGTGTCCGATCCTGAATCACACTGCTGTCACTTCCTCTTCAGGAGCAGAGCCTGAAGGCAGCTGTCACGTGGCTTGAGCATGCTCTGTTCCCCAGTTCCAGCACTGACCTCAGACGGATGGGGTGATGTGCTGATGCTGCTTATCTCTCATTCTGTAGCTCTGTACCGGAAATTGGTGTCTGAGGACTGCTTGGGGGGAAGTATGTTGTGGGAAACTGCAACGATTAATGAACTCGAAAGTACTTAAGGAAATGAACACATTGTGGGAAATAAATACTTTTACTTTGGCCGGGGAGATTAGATTTGTTTCCAGTTGTTTACTGTCATTAAAGGTGATAGTTATGTCTTTCATGGCTTTTTAGATGCCTATAGTTATTGCTTGCTTTTTTTCCTTTCTGTATGTACATGTATTTAATTTTCAACTAGAATTTTAGATTATAGCACACCCACTGAAGATGGCCTTAATGTCCTCACTTAGGGCACCTGCAGCAGTAGAGGAAAGCATGGCCTGTTTAGGAAGTCTTGAGTTGGAACATCCTAACTTAGAAGAACCTTGTAGAGGAGGATGAGGTTCTACAAGGCCACAAATGTCAGAATAAGAGGATTTAAACTGACCAGTAGAGTGAAAAGGGGCTGAGAAGAAATGGACCAGAGGTTTACAGTTGTTAATATATAAGACCTAGCAAAATTAAGAATGCTACTTGATTTTAGAATATGACTATAATAATTTAAGGGAGACTTTTTTATCCACTGCATTGGTTATGATGTATACCATAGTAGTCTTTATAGATACAATTTAATCAATGTTATTAGAGCATTGGGAAAGTTAGACAGTTTCCTGTTTTTGTATCTGTCAGTACCTTTGGTTAACGAAAGCAGCACTGTTATATCATTTAATGTCAGTGTTACTGTATTAACTGAATAAATTTTTAAAATCAAGAAACATAGTTCTTGGGGGTATTTTTGTTTGGTGTCTTAATATCATATCTGCTTCAGATTATTTGCTTAAAATAGAGAGATCTCCACATATCCAGGACTTCCCTGGTGGCTCAGACAGTTAATTGTCTGCCTGCAATGCAGGAGACCCAGGTTTGATCCCTGGGTTGGGAAGATCCCCTGAAAAAGGAAATGGCAACCCACTCTAGTATTCATGCCTGGAAAATCCCATGGACAGAGGAGCCTGGTAAGCTACGGTCCATGGGGTTGCATGGACCCCCATGAGACACGACTGAGTCAGACACGACTGAGCGACTTCAGTTTCTTTCTTTCCACATATGCATTTTTTTTTTATCCTCCCTGCCCCCTCCTTTCTTGGCTCACTGCTTCTGTATTTTTTTTCCTGTGGGCCATCTGAATGTATTCTCGAACCTCAGGAAAGTGAAGACTACCCAGGGAGCCATGGCAGCATCGTTTTCAAACACTGTTATCTTTGAAGTCTGTATTATTTTGAAGAAAGAGAGTGTGTGCTAATACTATGTGAAAAAAAAATGCTTCACACACAATATTTGGAGCATAAGTATTGGATAATGGTGCATTTTTGGAGAATGATTTTACTTAAGTGTAAAACAATATGGAAATGGCTTGAGTTCAGTTAATGTTATTTCTGCAGCCTAGGCCATGCATTAATTTTGATGCAAGGCTGAGTCTGTGCATTTGTTCCAAATTTTTGTGTGAAGTATTTTTTAAATTAAAGTTAGTAAAAATTATAATTTACATTTTATACTAGTTTATCATCCTGATAATAAACTATCTCAAATTCTTTTTGAAAAAAATCTTTTCATTGAAGATTATGATTTTCTCATAAAGAAAATTTATAATTTCTGTTCTCTGATATGTCTGTTTTTATCTCACTGAGAAATATAATGCTATGTGAGAAACTCCTTTGTTATCAGAATTTAAATTTTAAGAATTTTGGGGTGTCTCCTATACTCTGCATGCTGGTTCCAGAGACACCCCTATAGAAGGACTCTTGTGATATTGCCACTGAAGTTATTTACATACTTGATGTGTTAAAACAGCAGGGCTCTTTCCTCTAAGGAAGAGTACAATAAGAGTTAGTTGGAGCTATGGGTATAGCATCAGGAGATCTGTGTTTTCTTTTGGCTCTTTGGATGTCTTGGAGAAGTCACTTCCTCTTTTTCCTTCTATTCTAAGATTGCAGATTAAGAATGAAAGTATTTGTTTCCTCTATTTCTAGGATTGAACTGGCTTTACTACAGCTGGTGTGTGTGTGTGTGTATATATAAGAAGTCTGAAAATAAATGTGAAAGTGCCTGTAATACTTGGGAAGCATGAGTGAATACGCATTCTGAGTTCGAGTTGCTCACATTTTCCTCTGGCATCTGAAAGTCGTTCCCACGTGTTGATTTTGTCTGAGAATTGAGGGCATTGTTCTTGCCCACATAGGAATGTGAGTGCCATTTTTTCTCAGTGCTGTGAATAAAGCTATCAGAATGTAGGCTCTCTTCGTCAGTGTTCTGTTGATAAAAACTACTTATCAGGCAGCAGAATGGTGTCAAGGTCTTCTTGCCTTTCCTGTGTAGAGTACTGGCCTCAGAAATGCAATTTGATATCATTGCTTTTAAATGTTTTATTTATTTACTTGATTGTTTATGTCTGCTGACATCCTTCAAGGCTGTTCTTTCAGATTTCTGTAATTGACCCTTATTAGGTTTACTAGTTAAATAGTTTTAACTATCTGTATCCCAGTACTCTTGCCTGGAAAATTCCATGGACAGAGGAGCCTGGTAGGCTGCAGTCCATGGGGTCGGGAAGAGTCGGACATGACTGAGTGACTTCACTTTCACTTTTCACTTTCATGCATTGGAGAAGGAAATGGCAACCCACTCCAGTGTTCTTGCCTGGAGAATCCCAGGGACGGCGGAGCCTGGTGGGCTGCCGTCTGTGGGGTCGCACAGAGTCGGACACGACTGAAGCGACCTAGTAGTAGAAGTAGTATCCTTGGAGAAGATCTGGAAGTTGTGTTCCTCTCTAAACCCCTGTAAAATAGTATTGGATTTAAATATGACTTAAATAGAACCGTGAACGATTTAGTTGGCATATATTGTATGCAATTTGAAATTCCAGTGACATAGGTCCAGATGGAATGTCTCTGGCTAGTTGTTCATTTATCCCTTTAGCTCAAAAAGGGAATTTAAGGCAATGATTCTATCTAGTAATTTTTATTTAGTAAATGGGAACAGGCTTCCATGCTTTGAGAGTAGTTTAATGCTTTGGCCTAGCTTGAAGGACACAGGGGTTCACAGGTGCAAAGCAGGCTCATTAGCTGGGCCTCAGGACACTGTTACGCCCTCAGACTGTCTTTAGATCCGTTACTACAGGATTTTCTGTGCTTTCTCCTTCCAGCCAAATTGGTCTTCTAATCAGGCACTGAATTGTCTGTCCTTTCTTCTGGTTTCTGACCCAGATCATCTCTGCCATTTCACTTCCCCATCCGCACGCTTCTTCCCTGTCTTTTAATGTCTAGCTTAAATCCAGCTTTCTGGATGTTTTTTCTTCCTCTGAACTTGTTTGCACCAATAATTGGGCAATTAATCATGTGCTGCCTTGTGAAAGAGTCTCTTGTATTGTTGTGTTGAACATCAGTTAAACTCTTTGTTACTTTTTGATTTCTTTTCATCGCTGTGTTGTTTTTTAACCTGTATTGTTAATTCCTTGAGAAAAATAACTTTCTTTTCTCTCTCCATAGGGCATTAACACAGAACTTTGCCTCGCCTCTAGCGCTACTCATAAAATGTTAATTTTTTATTTCTCTCTGCTTTCCTGTACTATTTAAAGTTTTTATCCTTCTTATCTAAGCTAAACGATTGTGTTTGCTTGTTCCCAGTTCTCCTCTCCATCCTCTCCAGTTAGAAAAGAAAGATCACTGTTGTATGTATGTATAATCCTCCACCCTCTCATATTACTACTTCTGTTCACAGCTGCACTGCTTTTTAAGTGCTTAGAAACAGTAGGCTAACTTCTTGGAGAAACACTTCATGGGCTTAAATAAATGAAAATGATTTATCAAATTTCTATAAAGGCTATGAACTGACTGGGCGTGAGAGCGATGCCGAAGTGGATAAGGAGTGGTCTTGGCCCTAGAGGGAAAGCAGACTCCCAGAGTTTTTCATGTGAATCTGAACTGCTGTAGGTCAGATGGCTGGCTGGCTGGGTATAGCCTGGGCTTGAAGAGGAGAGTAAAGTTAACACCTTACTCCCTGCCTCTTTTTTCTCTAATGCTCCTCTTTTCTGTTGAGTAAACTAAAAAAAAATGTTATGGTTTTAATTTCTCAGTAGTCAAGAATTCAACCACATGCTCTCTCCTTTGTCTTCCCAACTTGTGGTTTCAAAATCGGGGGATTGCCTTTTTTGCCCTTGTGTTCGTGGTTTCTGAAAGTATTAAACTTGACACTTGAAGCTCACCGCTCACGATGAGTAAACATCCTGATGTAATTTTGAGGGCGGCACACACTTCTGCCCCTTTCTCACATGTGCTGCCAGGCAAGCTGACGCACAGGTAATTTACTACTTAATAAGTTCTTCCTTTCACCTAAGGGTGATAGTTACTGGGCAACAGATCTTTGAAATTTTTTTGTTTCTCCTGTTTTGGAATGACAGTTATTTGATAGTTGAATAACATTTGAAATGGTGGGGGAAATCATTTTCAGAATAAGTTTTGCACTTTAAATTCTGTTCAGATACATTTTCTCGCTCTCTCAGGTAAGTAGGTATTAAAAAATGTTAACTCCTTTTCAGAGTTCATCAAATGAGGGGTAATTTTATTTCTCATTCAACAAAAAACAAAGTATCTTTTGTTAAACCGATTCTGTTCAGAATCCCTCTGTTTTCATTACTCTCTTATTTCCAATCTCTTTTCCAGTGTTTTCCTGAGCAAATTAAAGATGTTTCTGACAGAGTTTTTATTTCTCAGCCATTAGGAAATTTTGCCAAATATTCTCCTCCTTGATCCTATCTTCCTATTCCCACTCCCACTAAGATTTCGATGGAGATTGAGTGCAGGAGCTTGAATAGGGGAACAGAGATTTGAGAATCTGGCCTTTACCCGTGAGCATTTAATTTATTTCACAGAAGCTCGAGCTGAGGTTGTTCTTTCCATCCATCCTTTCCACAGCAGGATCACGACTCGGTGACTAAGGGGAAACATGCACAGAATTTATCATCGCTATTTACAGCACTGCGATACAGTACGCTGGGCTTCCCAGGTGACTCAGTGGTAGAGAATCTGTCTGCCAAGCTGGAGACGTGGGTTCAATCCCTGGGTTAGGAAGATCCCCTGGGGTAGAAAATGGCAACCTGCTCCAGTATTCTTGTCTGGAAGATTCCATGGAAAGAGGAGCCTGGTGGGCTACATTCAGAACTCAGTGACTGAGCACACACACAATAAAGTATGCTAGCATTTGCATATTAAAGGGGTTGAAGGCAATGTAACATAATAAAATGTGGCCTATACAAAGCTGCTGAATTAGTCAGGCAAAGTGGCTAAATGATGAAAGTACTTGTAGATGATCTGTCAGATTGCCATTTTTATATTTGTTATATTCTGTAGCAGAGTTTTACATAAACTCTGTTAGAACAGTTATGATTAAGAATATTATTCTTTTTTTTTTTTTCTTTTTATACTCTGGAGAGACAGCCTCAAAACTACCAACTGAACTACTTTTCATAACTGTGTGTTATATTTGCAGATTCTGGCCTTTAAACCTGTTTTGAAGTTGTCTGAGTTTGTGCACCATATAGTTATTAACATAGGAAGGAAACTTAATCTAAGTCTTACCAGGATCTGCTTGTTATATCCATTGATCTCTTTTCATATTTCTGTCAGCAGCAATTTAAACTGAGTCAAATAGGAATGCTCTAATAAGCTTTTTTTTTCTATAGCACAGAAAGCCTGTCTGAATCAAATGTCAAAATTCATTCTAGGCGAATAGTTTACAGAGAATCTGCTAGCCTACAGAAGTTTGCTGCTTACACTTTTTGAAGTAAGTTTGAATGTGAACGGTACTTGGCAGTTTCTTAAAATAATACTTAGAAAAATATGGTGTGCTTCTCTGGTCAGCCTCTTTCTATAATCTAACAGTTTTAGTCACTGTTGTTTTTTAAGCAGTTATAGTTTTCACAGATTTATGCTGAGTTGCCTATTCAAAATGAATAATAGGAAAAGCTGGACAAAAAGATTTTAAAGCTTTCATTTCTTAAAAGTTATTTTACTGACTGGTTACTGACCTCCATTGTGTGTGCTCAGTTGCTTAGTCATGTCTGACTATTTGTGCTGCCATGGACTGTAGCCTGCCAGGCTCCTCTCTCCATGGGATTATCCCAGCAAGAATACTGAAGTGGGTTGCCATTGCCTCCTCCAGGGACCTCCATTAGTGATGATATGTAATTTCTAAGAAAAATAGAAAGTCAAGGATGTCCTATTTCCACAGTGTTTATGAATTTGGTCTCGAGTAGTATTCATTTAAATACATATTGTGAGTTTAGAAGTAATTTTTGTCCCCCAATATTGTTTTTTTTTTTCTTGTCCTCTTAAATTGCTTATAGGTTTTACTTTCAGAGATAAACTTTTCATGTGAAATAAAAATACATGCATAGTTGGTTTAAGTACTGTTTTTGGTTTAGATAAATACAAGTGCAGAAGTGTCAAGGTATTATGGGCTGGGGTTGGTAAGAAAATCTTACATTGAGGAGAAAGACTCTTTAACTTTGAAGAATGAGCTATTGGGTTGGCCAAAAAGTTAACAGAACTTTTGGCCAACCCAGTATTTAGGGTAGGAAGAGAAGGGGGTGACAGAGAATGAGGCTGTTGGATAGCATCCCTGATTCAGTGGACATGAGTTTGAGCAAACTCCGAAAGATAGTCAAGGACAGGAAACTTGGTGTGCAGTACTCCATGGGGTCGCAAAGAGTTGGACACGACTTAGCGACTGAACTGCTAAGTGACTTCAGTCGTGTCCGACTCTGTGTGACCCCATAGACGGTAGCCCACCAGGCTCCCCCGTCCCTGGGATTCTCCAGGCAAGAACACTGGAGTGGGTTGCCATTTCCTTCTCCAATGCATGAACGTGAAAAGTGAAAGTGAAGTCGCTCAGTCCTGTCTGACTCTTAGCGATCTCATGGACTTCAGCCTACCAGGCTCCTCCATCCATGGGATTTTCCAGGCAAGAGTACTGGAGTCGGGTGCCACGACTGAACAACAACATCATTATTTAGGAAGGGCTTCCCTGGTGGCTCAGTGGCAAAGAACCCGCCTGTCAATGCAGAGTTGTGGGTTCAGTCCCTGCGTTGGGAAGATCACCTGGAGAAGGAAATGGCATCACACTCCAGTATTCTTGCCTGAGAAATCCCCTAGGCAGAGGAGCCTGGTGGGCTACCGTCCGTGGGATTGCAGAAGAGTCCAACATGACTTAGTGACTAAACAACAATGATATTTAGGGAATCTCAACAATACCTAGCCTAATACATTTTTTCACTTGAGAATGGTTAAATAATAAAAGCCAACCAGAATTTTGGGGTTATAGGAAACGTCTTAAATGCCTACTTCCTTCTATGTCAAGAAAACATAATAAAATTAAACTTTGTTAAGGGCAAGCCATGCTTTGCCTGGCCAGTGTTGTCATTTTTGGCCTGGGCTCTCTGCGGTTTGGCTTTCACTAGGAGTTCTCTCATCTTGCAGAGCCCGAATACCATCGGTGTTCAAATGGATTCATCTCTTCACTTCTGCCAAATATTAAGAAGAGGTGGGCTTCCACCCATAGGAGAGGTTGCAAAGAGAGCATAAAATATAAAAAAAAAAACTTCATGGAGACTATCATTTACCCTTTTCCAGTCTACTTTCCAAAATTTTGTTGGCATTAATCCCATTCTCTTTCTCCTTTCCATTGTCGGGGGAGAGGGGAAGAATATGTGCATATGCCCTGGTGTGCACACACCACATCATTTTAGAGTAGCTTCCATAGGGAGCAGAGCTAAATGTGTATTTTAGTGTACTGTCTCTAATTAGAAGTCCATTTTCTGCTTAGGAAAATCTGAACAATGAGCCTGTGTTATCCTCAGGATAAAGTGAAGTGAGCTCTTCCCCTTAGAATAGCACATATCAAAGTTGCCCGGAAATTTTCTGGATATCTCATTATAAAAAGTCTTTGACTTGGTTGTAGCAGCATTAGTGGCATCTGTTTTGATCCTGTTTGTTGTTTGTGTGCAGGCGTTTTTTGTTAGTCTTCATTTTTTTGCCTCATTATTTCCGGTAGGTGTCTAGATAGTCCATTTTATTGTTTGTATGTTTCTAATTGGGCAGAGCGGAGGTCAAAGTAAAAGAATGGAAATGCTATTCCACTTAAAATACATTATTTTTTGGCAATGATAGGTATGATTTAGTTTTTATTCACTTGGTTTGGGTCATTAGGTACTTATTATATAAAGTTTGTGGCTTTGTTCATCAAACATTTCTGGACATTGGTGACAATGTTGGGTGTGGGGGGCGTCCTTCAACAAGAATGGACTTGGGAGAATTTCACTGGAGGATCTGATGCTCGGCAGTAAGATACACTTTAACTCTTCATTCACTGTGCGTGAGACAGTGGGGCAGAGGAAAACTGCCTCTGTTGACCAGTCCTACATTTAGACATAAGAATGCCAGGAAATGAATTTACTGTGAGAGATAACTGCTAGGAAGAATAAACATTTAGATTTATTTCCTTCATAATAAGAAAGCCTTGAGGTGATTTCAGATGCTACATCTTAAGAGATCTTTATGAGCATGCAGTGCAGAGTACGGAGTATTATAACAGCAGGCGTCTTTAGCCTCCTGTAGCTTGATCCACCCTGGAGGGTGAATACGTCTGTCCACAGGCTTTCAGGCCAGATATCCTTCTTCCTAGTGATACTGCTTGCTTCTTCCCACTTTTAGTTATCCCTGTTCTTCCCCCTTCAGGAAGCCTGATTGGATCGTAGATTTGCTGGATACACATACATGCACCAATCCGCCTGCCCTTTCTTCCACTAACATTTTAGACATTTTATTCCTGAGTCTCCTGCAATTAGATTATTTCATCAATCACATGTTGTTTTTACTTAAGATTTCCCAGGAAATGTTAAACTAACTCCAAATTCTGTAAAAGTTATGATGGACTTTAGTATTTACATTTGGACATGTTACAGACCTCACAATGGTGGGCATGGGAGTTGAAGATAGGGAATGATTGATGGAAACCCACTTACCATGTAAAAATATTGTTTCTGTTGGAAAAGATTCTGATTTTCAAGCAGATGTCACATGTCACACGTTCTGCATTTTAGGGCAGAAGTAAGATCGGGGGGCTTTGAGTTGACCATCTGAATATGTGAATACAGGTGCGCAGAGAAGTATTATAAAGGATGTTTCCAGCTTATAACAGGTTATATATATGTACGTCATATTTCAGAAAATTATTTATCTGGAGTGTATGTTTTCTATAGAAGTAATATACAAATGATTAGACTTCCAAGTCAATTTATAAAAGTATACATATAAGTTTCTGAACTGAGTTCTGGGTGCTAAATCTTGGAACAGGTGGAAAAGGACAGAATTTCTACCTCATTTTTCTAATTCAGGCCAAAATTTAAAGTCCCTTTTTCCCCCATATTATTTTTCTGTTTCTTAGTCCTTTTTGCCACCTAGACTTTCTTGTTGTTGCTAGTTCCATGATGATATCCTGTTACTTTTTTGTAGAATTATAATACAAAAATGTGCTATGCTACCTGCCTACTGTTTCTCCATGCAGAATCAAAATTCTTCTAATCCCAAATGTTAGCAGATCTCTCAGCTAAGTAACGAGAGAATTAGCAGCCTGAGTGAATGACTCCAGTGTGTGGATGATTGCTTACATTGCCTTCTAGGAGACATTAGCATTTTAACAGAAACCTGTTCACGCTAAAGGTTCATAAGTGGTCAGATTTCACTCATGACACCAAGGGAAATGAAAAATGAAGGCAGTTTGAGAAGGAGGTAGAAGGCTGTATTCGAGGTGGCCTTTTGGGGAGGCGTGCCCTGACACTCCTTAACTTTCTTGCTGAATCTCCATGTTTCTGATCCCTCAGAGTTGTTCCTCTTCTGTAGTTGAATTAGTTGATTAGAAATAAAGGATGTATGGCTATGGACAAAAGATTAAAGTTTGTTTCCTTTATTAAAACTAAAAATTAGCATTTATTTGCCATTTTCCATATACCATAAAGGTGAAACATTTTTCTATCTTATTTGCCATCTAAACTTATCTGATTGCTTATGAGATGATTTGTGTGCTCTGTTAAGAATTATGAAACATTTCAAAACCCAACAGATGGGGAGTAGAAAAGCATTCCATGTCAGTACTGCATGTAGACTTGGATAGACTTGGAATCACTGAATCATGAAATAGGGCTTTATAACATAGGGGAAAGGCAAGCTCCTCTGTTCTTGAGGAGTTAATTAAGGCATGCATGTGATTTTATTAAAGATGAGCCTCTATGCTGCTTCTATCTACACTAGAATTTCCTTTAATACTATTGTAGGATACAGTTACTTGAGCATATTTTTCAGTGTGTTCTGGCCTAGCATATGCTTTGTTTTGTAGCAGCCTTTTAATTTTTATTTCTAGTTCCTAAAACTACACTGAATAGTGTTTTATGTCATTCATGTCAACAGCACTGCAGAATTTCCCTTGTTCAGTCACGATTCCTTGGATACTGTGGAATGGAAAGAAATAGAGATTTTGTAATGAACTATGAGGATTTTTCACTTTTTCTCCCTCCTCCCTTGGAGGCTGTTCTTGAAGGAATTGAGGGCTTTCCAGGTGGCTCAGTGGTAAAGAATCTGTCTACCAATGCAGGAGACATGGGTTTGATCCCTGGGTTGGGAAGATACCCTGGAGGAGGAAATGGCAACCCACTCAAGTATTCTTGCCTGGAGAACCTCATGGACAGAGAAACCTGGATGGCTACAGTCCATAGGGTCACAAAGAATTGGATGCTACTGAGCACTTGAATGGAGAAGGAAATGGCAACCCACTCCAGTATTCTTGCCTGGAGAATCCCATGGACAGAGGAGCCTGGCGGGCTACAGTCCACAGGGTCGCAAAGAGTTGGACACGACTGAGCGACTTCACTTTCAAGGAATACTGTGTAGGGAAAGTGGAAGTCGCTCAATTGTGTCTGATTCTTTGCAACCCCATGGACTATTACAGTCCATGGAATTCTCCAGACCAGAATACTGAAGTGGGTAGCCTTTCCCTTCTCCAAGGAATCTTCCCAACCCAGGGATTGAACACAGGTCTCCCTCATTGCAGGCGGATTCTTTTTTCTTGTTATTTTCGGTAGTGTCTTATAAGAAACCTATCATATGTGAAGGTTTTATAAAAAATTTATTTTATTTTATATAAAATAACGAATAATATACATATTATTTTTTGAACAGTCAGAAATCCTTTTTCAAGTTTAATGATAAGGGGAATGAACAGAACTTAAAAATCTTCATTATAATGATATTTACTCTGGAATTACATTTTTCATACACACACACAATTGTTGCATGTGATTTCTTCCTTTTTTTCCAGGATTTGAATGCACTTTGGGACTGAGGTGTGTCATTCAGATGGGTAGGAAAAGAATGACCTGATAAAATGATGGCCTGAAACTATTTAAAACACTCCTTTCCCCTTTTGTAAGGTTCTCTTTGATTTCCTCCACCCCCATGACAATGTCTCCGTTGTTGTGTTTGCTCTGTGTATACCTTTCTTTCCTTGGCCTTTTATATTTGCACAGTGTAGTTGTGAGCTAGCGCAAAACACTTAGCTCGAGGCTGGGATGTATGGATTGCATTGTATGCTTCCCAGCACCGTCTCCTGGGTGCACAATAACTGCAGTGTGGAGGGGCCCACACGGAGACAGTGATGGTGTTTTATAGAACGCCAGTGGTGTGTGGCATCAACTGCAATCTGCCGGGTAAGCAGTTGCACAAATTCCTCCAAGTCAAGAGGCCTCCAGAAATGTCATGTTTTGGCCTCAATAGCGAATGCCACAAATAACAGCACAGGCTCCGGGGAACTCCGAGTCTCAGATTCCAGCCTGCCGTTCTTCAGCTGGGCTTGCTATAGATTGCTGAGCCTTCCCAACCCCTCCCAAAAGAAGTTCCCCAAAGCCAGTCTTCTAATCCTTGAAGAATATGTATTTTAAACCTACCTAAATTGTCTTGCTTTGTCTCTGTCCTTTGGATGTCTCTCATGGGTTATGTCATCTTTTAAAGAAAAAAAAAAAAATTTGATACCTGGATATAGACCAAAGGACTGTTTAAATTTTTTTTTTTTGGTTTAAATTTTCAAGCCATTGATTTTATACTTCTGTTCATTGATATTCTTGGAGTTAGGTAGAGGTAGATGGGGGGAAAGTTGATTGTAAAGCTTGCTGTCATTTAATATAGGAAGTAAGATTTCTTTTTGAAGTGTACTTGCCAAGTTGATTAACTGTTGTATGGCTTTAATTGTTTAGTTAACTGGTGCTACATTATCAGAATAGAGATGAACACAGTTTGTACTCTATAAAGATTCTAGTGTAAGAAGGATATAAAGCAAAAGCACGCTTCAGATAGCAAGAAGAAATAACGACGACTGATGTCCTAGGGAAGGAATGTGTAAAGACTGCAAAACCCCAGTCTCCTTTTGGATAAAGGTGGTGCATGGCTGGCTCTTAAGTGAAAGGAGCACATTGGTTTTTCTGCCGACGTCATTCCTTTAGTTCCCAAGAAGTATTTGGAAGTGCTCTAATTACTAAGGAAGAGTCAAATACAATGTAGAAAATTGTACATTGTGAAAATAAAATGTAGGTCTGTGGCTGTTCTAGAATCTAGTTGGCAGTGTGTGTCTAGCTTAGTTCCTTGAATATCTATGGGTTGGTAGTCCATGAGCTCTAGAGCCAGGAGCTTGCATAAGACTGAGAGCCAGAAGACCTGCTTCTAGACTCAACTCTGCCAGCTTAAGTGCCAAGCCATTGCCCCCAGTGTATCTTCTGGCCTATAAGTGAGCTGAGTTACTCAGTGAAGCGCTGCTATTGGAGACACTGAAGTGAGTGAGACACACTATTACTTAAAGAACCCAGTCTTCAGAAGTAATAAGTATCAAAAGAAGTAGAACTAAAGAGTAAGTACCATAGGTGTGAAAGTACTTAAAGGAGAAAGATAAATATTAGAAGATTGGAATAGGCTTCATGGAGGAGAATTTGGAGCTTTGTCTTAGAGGTAGGGTTTTACATTTGGAAATTAAGGTAGAAAAGAAATTCAGAGCTTGCCTTGGCAAGTTAACTGCCCTTTTTATGTGGGACTGGCAGCACCTGCCCATAGTTACTACAGCTAATGAACCAGCCACATATACTAGTATCTTAATGCACATTGTAAAGCAAACTATCTGTGTATTCCGCTTGGTTGAAAAATGTGTTTGTAGTCCTTTCACGCACCATAATTCAAGTTGTTTATAGAAAAATCAAAACAATGATAATATGGGAAAACTGCCTTCCTGGTTACAGATGTAGAGTACTAATGTTTATGGACATCACACATAGGAATTCAGTTCTTTAAAAGAAATTCAGGAGATCAGACTGAAAAAGTTAGATCAGTTAAACTCTCTATAACCTCAGTTTTCTGATTGTGAAGTGAGATTGAGTGTAGTAATGGAAAGCTTTTTATAATGATATTTAAAATTGGTTATTATTTTAGAATAGTTCAAAAAGTTTCTGTGCTTTCAGCTGCCTTTTAATGCATTCACACAATGTGGCAACATTTTTTTAAGTACTTCAGTACATTTAAGTGTTTGATCCGCACCATAAGGTGACTCAGGACATGCCTGAGGTTACACGGCAGTTAGGAGGCAGGGCTGGTGTTCAGATCTGTGTCCCGTTCTGCTCTGGTAGTGATGCTCTTACTAGCCTGTTGTTGAGATTGAGGATTCACGTGAATGGTGGTGCATGCCAGAATCTAGGAGGGGAGAAGGAACAATCTCACTTTGCATGCCCCCCACACAATTTTTTTTTTTTGGTTACACACGTGGCATGTGGGATCTTAGTTGCCTGGACCAGGGATCAAACGCTTGCCCCCTGCAATGGAAGCATGGATTCCTAACCATTCCTGGACCTCCTGTGAATCCCACCCTCAACATTTTTATGTACTTGTATTATGAAATGTATCTTGATTCCTCTTCTCCAAACGATGAGGATTATTACTTATGGAGTGAGTTGTGAACAGCATGAAGGCAAAAAAGAAGTGGTGAGCCACTGGGTCGTGTTGCTGTCAGAGCACACTCAGGCAAGTTTGATTACAGATTAATATTTATGAAATGTAATAACTTGGTACAGTAAATATGTATCATTTACTATGTCTCTGATAATTTGGTATGCTTTCTTTATGAGATTAGAAGAAATATGCTAATTTGTTTGCCTTTTTAAATTAGGTTCCAAGGCAGATCAGTTTTAGGTGTTTTAAGAGTAACTTCTTGAGTTTTCTATTACAGTTTTCTTTCTCTACTCCTTATTCTCCAGCTCCTGTTTCTTCCTCTCTTGTCTTGATGGCTTTGTAGTATCTATTTTTTTTAAAATACACGTCAAAATCTTTTGAATGTTGATGTGTATAAATAATTAATGGAATAAAGTGATTGTAGGTTAATGGGTTTTATTTTATCTGACTAGAGATCCATTGGGTTTCCTTAGTTTGAGAGTTCTAGCATTTATCATCCATTACTCTTTTAATTTTAATTTAATAAAATAATTTAAATTTAATTTAATAAAATAAAAACTCTTATTTTATTGTCTTCATCTAGAATTCTGGGAAGGTATATATAGAATAGATCCCTTCTTCTAGCTTACAGGTCTGAAATTCTTTCATAGTCTTTATCTGTCTTTGCTTCATTTTGTGTAGTTTTTTCAGATCTGTCTTCCACCTTTTAACTGTATCAAACCATGCCCATTTGGATTATAATTTAATTATTCTAGTTTTATTTCTAAGTATTCTAATTGGTTCTTTTCAGAAGTTCTGCTTTTTGATAGTTATTTTTTCCTTGGTATTTTAAAATATTTATTTCTTTAAACACATAAAAATGCTAATTGTGTGTTCTGTACTTGATAATTCCATTGTCTGCTGCTGCTGCTAAGTCGCTTCAGTCGTGTCTGACTCTGTGCGACCCCATAGACAGCAGCCCACCAGGCTCCCCCGTCCCTGGGATTCTCCAGGCAAGAACACTGGAGTGGGTTGCCATTTCCTTCTCCAATGCATGAAAGTGAAAAGTGAAAACTTTTCCATTGTCTACTGTCTCTGAATTTCTGACTGATGTCATATCTAATGCTCAATAATAGTAGCTGGTTTCCTTATGTGTCTTTAATATTTTTGACTATACTTGTTGGGATTTTGTCTGTTAGAATCATTTATTTTCCATTTCCTTAAGAATCATTTCAGATGCCACAAACATGGTGAGGTTACGATATTTCTCAGCCGCTTTTACTCATTCCATTCTTGGTGCTTCTCCCATGCACTTTTGTATATGCATCTTTCAGCACATGCCTCTTGGCTTTGTTGCTTTTTTGTCTTCCCAACCAGTTAAGTTCCTTGAGGGTGGAGATGCTGAATGAAAGCTTAAGTAATACTTGTGTGCAATTAAGATCTTATCGAGCATTTAAAATATCTATTTCCTGGAGACGGGAAGGAGAGAATCGTGGAGAAGCAATCTGAGCATCTAGAAGATATTTTGGTGCTTGTTGGATGTGGGCTAATGAAAGACAGTTGGGAATAGAATTCATCTGCGATTGAGTGAGGCACTTGGTTTGGCACTTTAATATACACCATCTTCCTGGGTTTATTTGACCCTCAGAGTGAGCTGTGAGAGAGCTGCTATCTCATCTTACAGTTAAGGAGACAAAGTGGTTCATCCATTGTTAGACTTGTCCGATAATAGTAAAGTGCTTACAGAAAGTTGAATGAGGGAAGGACTGGGTCTGACTCCAACCCCAGTGTGAATGCCTCCCTGTGCTGCCCAGCGTGCCAGCACCAGACTGTGGCAATGAGCTTTGTGGATACTTTGCTCTTAATCTTTTAGGGGAATTCTGTCCATGAGAGCATGTTTCTATTTTTGAAATGGAAAGCAGTGAGAAAGTATGATTTATTAATAAAAATTGATGGTAAGGCGATGTTGGAATGTGGTTTTCTCTTTGAACTGAGGTATGTGTTACTATTTATAGACGTCAGTTGTCTTAACTATCCTTTTTACCCTAATTTCAAATAACATTCCAACCAAATAAAATAGCATGAATCTCCTTTGAGGCTGTCACGTTTCACCGTGATTTTTTAGGGCTAATCCGTTTCAGTAGTTAGCTTATTTGAAAGGAGTTGTCATTCTGCCAGAGGTTTCCTAGAGGTAACACCTTTGCTTGGAAACTGTATCTGATTACAGGCCGACTGCCTATATAAGCATCCATTGAGTTCTTAGTGTCTTTCTATGAAATCTTCTGTGACCTAATTTATACCTCCTTATAAGTGCATAGTGTGTGATGAACAAGTAGACAGATGTGGCGAGAGCTCTAACAGTTTTCTCCCTTTGCTACCTTGGATAAGAACACTTCCTAATTATAAAGTAGTCACTGGAATTATCAGTACAACTGTGGTCAGTCACTGTGAGCCTGAGTGGTAGCTGTCACTACATTTAAAATAAGTATGTCACATAGAGTATGCTGTATTATTGTATTTTCATTTGATTCAACAAGCATCTATTATGCTGGGCAATCTTCTACTCTCTAGAGACTGAACAATATTGTTGAAATTAATGTCAGAGGAATTGAATTCTATCTTAGATTATTGATTACCTTTAAAATATTTTTTGCTATTGTTTGCAACCAAATCTCATATCTATTCCAGGCACTTATGAAGAGATAATGGATTTTACTGCACATTTAAGAAAGTAACTTCATGATATGAGTCACCTTCTCCTTGTAAAGTCAATTAAAATACGTCCAAACTCAGAGTCTTAATTATATAGATTAATACTTGCTTGCAGATAATGAAATTCAGAAACTTTCATTTTAGAAGCTTAATGCTAAATTTCATGTAAGTGAAATTAGTTATTTTTCATGTTTAAAAACTCTCCAGCTTTTAATAAGAGCCAATATTGACTAAGCCCTCACTATCCACACACTGTTCTGAGCTCTCATCATGTGTTATAAGTCATTTAGCACTTAACCACATCCTGTATGGTAGATTCCATTATCATTTAATAGATGTACAAATTAAGGCAAATAGAACTTAAGTGTCTTGTCCCTGGTCACATAGATTATAAATAGTGAAAAGGCATTTAGAACTTTGGAATTTGGAATCTGGAGCCCAGTACTCTCATTTATTACACTATATCTGTGTGTACTTTAAATGTGTGGACATATAAACACTTATCTGTTTCATGTATACTTTATCATTGTTTGAATCTGTAGCGAGGTGGATAGCACATTGCTTGTAATGTTGAAATCACGTAATCTGTGTGGCTTTTCTCCCTCTTCCCTCTACTATTTAATGTAATTCTTTTCCTAAAAAAGAAGTGTTTAATTATAAAAATTTGATAATAAAGGTTGTAGATTCTCCTTCAAAAGTGTTTCAGGCATGGATTTCTTACCTCTGCTTCCACAAATAGAGGAGAGAAACACACACTTGAATCAAGTTTCTGTGAAGACTTTATCTTTTGAAAACCCTTATCAGAGTTGTCCTGATTTGAAATTGAAATGACTTTTATATCTTACTCCATTTTTAAAGATGTCTGTGTGGCAAGCATTCATTTTCACACTCTGGATGAACTAACTAGTAGACATTTCGATAATGTGAGGCATTTGTCTCGAGGATGAACATGTCTATCTTCTGGCTTGTTCCTTTCTCACTTGCAGTCCAGGGATGGTTTATATCCATGCAGGGGAAGGAGTGTGTGTGTGACTTAGCTCTGCACTTGGTGGTTCCCAGGGCTGTGCCTTTTAATTGGAGTCACCACTTTGTTTTGACATCGATTAAATAGTGAAATTTTCTTCTGAAGCTGTCATAGGCTTTTATATATCTTGATAGTAAATTAAATCCTTGGAGGCAGCTGATTTACTGTCTCAGTTTCATTCTCTTTTATTTTTAGGATTTGTTCTAAGGAGTGAATGCCATATTATCCTCCAGAAAAAGTGTAACTTTGTATTGAAAAACATAATTTCTACTCTACAGATACTTGGGAATAAAAATCAAACTTAAGTGGTGATGGGATGATTCGTGTTAGGGTACACGGAGCTTAATGATTTTCCTGGGGAGAGTGTGCACGAGCCACTTTGAGGAACTGAGGGAGGCAGCTTGGACATACTTTTGTACTATTTTAAAAACAAATAAGTGAACTCTATAAGCATTTTACTTTTTAGTTTTTGAAATATTAACACGGAGTAGCAGTAAAGCCTAGACCATCTGGCTAATCATGCTTTCGTTTTAGAACTTAATGTTTTGTGTGGGAGTGGGGAGTTTACAATGAAAAAGTTATGAATCATTTTTGGGTATTGTTTTAATAGAGGATTGGAAAATAAATATCATATTAATTTATGCTAGATAATTTTTCTGATATGGTGTCCTTGATTTATAGCACTCATGGACCTTTAGTGCTTGAAAAGTAAGGATGTTATTCTTTTTCCTCAGAAACGTGCAAAGGGGCAAGTGTTATTTGACAAAGTGTGTGAACATCTCAATCTCTTGGAAAAGGACTACTTTGGACTTGTGTTTCAGGAGAACCCTGAGCAGAAAGTAAGTGAAGTTATCTTAAGTTTGTTTATATTGTCTTTAAAAAAAAATCTGTGTGTTTCTCTTAACTGGTGTAAAATTTAGTTTTCAGATAACTTATTTTATGTTTTTATTGTGACAGTTTATATTCATTGTGGTGGTGGTTTAGTTGCTAAGTTGTGTCTGACTCTTGCGATCCCATGGACTGTAGCCTGTCAGAGTCCTCTGTCCATGGGATTCTCCAGGCAAGAATACTAGAGTGGGTTGCCACTTCCTTCTCTAGGCGATCTTCCCGACCCAGGAATCGAACCCTGGTCTCCTGCATTGCAGGCAGATGATTTACCAACTGAGCTATGAGGGAATCCCCAGTGTTCATTGCAGGAATTTGAAAATGTTGAAAACTTTTGTTTTCATGTATAACTTTTTGCTGTTGTGGGTGTGTATGCTTTTCCACTTGTATTTTAAACAGAATGGAATGTCTTATCCTACATGAATTATTAGAAACTGAAAGAACTGGTTTTAAAATTTTTATTTTGAATTTTTAGCTCTTGAATTCACCTGTATTCTAGGAGTTAAGCTTGCCAAAAAGCAGGGAAGGAGGCATATTGGAAGAAATATCAGGTGTCCATGGGGATTAGGAGAAGGCAGTGGCACCCCACTCCAGTACTTTTGCCTGGAAAATCCCATGGATGGAGGAGCCTGGTAGGCTGCAGTCCATGGGGTCGCTAAGAGTCGGACACGACTGAGCGACTTCACTTTCACTTTTCACTTTCACTTTTCACTTTCATGAATTGGAGAAGGAAATGTCAACCCACTCCAGTGTTCTTGCCTGGAGAATCCCAGGGACGGGGGAGCCTGGTGGCTGCCGTCTATGGGGTCGCACAGAGACGGACACGACTGAAGTGACTTAGCATGGCATAGCATAGCATGGGGATTCACCAGGCAAGATACTGGAGTGGGTTGCCGTGTCCTTCTCCAGGGGATCTTCCCAACCGAGGGATTGAATCCAGGTCTCCCACATTCCAGGCGGATTCTTTACTGTCTGAGTGACCAGGGGCGCCCAAAAAGCAGGGAAAGAGGAATATTGGAAGAAATATCAGGAATACCCATCTGCACTTGTCTGGAGGTTCAGGAGAGTGTTGGCCTTGCTGAATAGATTAGTAATTATGTAGGGATGAAGGTGTTCCTTACCCTGTTGTGTGGGTTATTGGGAGCAAAACAGAACGCGGAGTCCAGCTTGACTCAAGTGGTAGAGTGATTGATTGATTAATTGATTTGGGCTGTATCAGGGTAGATTTGTGATCAGTTTATTGTCTGTCTGTAATTTTGTTGCACTTCTGTTTTTCTAGCATGCTGTTTCTGAACCTTTTTATCATAGGATGATGATATAAATGGGTTTATTCTCACTGTGTGCTTAAGTTGTCTGTGCCATTTGATTTAGTAAATTAATTAAACAACCCACAATAGCCTGCTTTTTATATGTACAAATGGCAAGAAAAAAAAATAATACAAACTTTTCTCAGTTACTCTCATATTTTCCCATGGAGTCAGAGGGAAATGTTTTAATACACTCTTTTAAGTTGTTTTCTGGAGGTATGCAAATTAAACTGACAAAAGATGACTTTTATTCATGTGAGTAAGTGGGAGTTCACAGAAAACTGTGACTGCAGGAAGTGGTTAGGGCATCTTAACAGAGGAAAGAAGTAGGAGAAGGCACTTATGAAGATGAGGGCCCTGTGGGAGAACAGGTGGGAGACAGGCTAGTTTTGTGCCAGTGTCTGTCTAGCTGAGGGCTTCTCCTCTCAGTTATAAGAGTCAGTCTTCCCTGGTTGGAAGGAACCTTCCAAGGAAGGGAAGAGATTTATGACAACCTAGTTCTCCTACTTCCAGGTAAAAGGAAAGCCTGTTCATACGTGTCTGCAGCTCAAAGTGGTGTTTATCCACCATGGTGCGTTCTGGACCCTGTCCATGGTGACTTGAATTGGACATAGACGTCCAGGGTGTAAGAATCGAACTGCAGGTCGGAAGGAAGTGGAGTTTGCCAGAGCCCACTGTCTTCTGAGTAGAGGTGACTTGGTATATCTGGAGAAGGAAATGGCAACCCACTCCAGTATTCTTGCCTGGGAAATCCCATAGACAAAGGAGCCTGGCGGGCTACCATCCATGGGGTTGCAAAGAGTCGCACATGACTGAGGGACTAAACAACAGCAAGGTCTTAGTTGTAGCAGTTGCTGCTGCTGCTGCTGCTAAGTCACTTCAGTCGTGTCCGACTCTGTGTGACCCCATAGACGGCAGCCCACCAGGCTCCCCGTCCCTGGGATTCTCCATGCAAGAACACTGGAGTGGGTTGCCATTTCCTTCTCCAATGCATGAAAGTGAAAAGTGAAAGGGAAGTTGCTCAGTCGTGTCCGACTCTTCGCAACACCATGGACTGCAGCCCACCAGGCTCCTCTGTCCATGGGATTTTCCAGGCAAGAGTACTGGAGTGGGGTGCCATTGCCTTCTCTGAGTTGTAGCAGTTAGGGATCCTTAATTGCTGCATTTGAACTCCTCATTTGCTGGATGAGTGGTCTAGTTCTCTGACCAGGGGACCAACCCAGGTCCTCTGCATCAGGAGCCTTAGCCACTAGACCACCAGGGAAGTCCCCTGAAGTGGTAGGTTTGATCAGCCAAGATTCTGTGAAGATCTGCCTGATCCCAGAGCGTACTGAGATGGTTTCTGCTCCAGGACTTTCTTGAGACGCTGCTAAGCAGGACCCTCAGAGTGCTGTAATGCTTGATGCTAATTCCAGGGCCCTTCAGGGCTTCTCCCATTCCCTAAACATATTAAAGAAAGAAATATTCACCAGTTCTGGCAATTAACCAGACTTAACCTCTAGCCTCTGTCTTTGTCAGTTTGAGCTTCTCTAACAAAGTGCTGTTAGTTCTAAAAGGTTCCAGAAGGTCTTGTAGGTCTTCATAGAACTGTTCAACCTCAGCTTCTTCAGCGTTACTGGTTGGGGCATAGACTTGGATTACTGTGATATTGAATGGTTTGCCTTGGAAATGAACAGAGATCATTCTGTCGTTTTTGAGATTGCATCCAAGTACTGCATTTCGGACTCTTTTGTTGACCATGATGGCTACTCCATTTCTTCTGAGGGATTCCTGCCGCAGTAGTAGATATAATGGTCATCTGAGTTAAATTCACCCATTCCAGTCCACTTGAGTTCACTGATTCCTAGAATGTCAACGTTCACTCTTGCCATCTCCTGTTTGACCACTTCCAATTTGCCTTGATTCATGGACCTGACATTCCAGGTTCCTATGCAGTGTTGCTCTTTACAGCATCGGACCTTGTTTCTATCAGCAGTCCCATCCACAACTGGGTATTGTTTTTGCTTTGGCTCCATCCCTTCGTATCTTTCTGGAGTTATTTCTCCACTGATCTCCGGTAGCATATTGGGCACCTACTGACATTCCAATCCCAAAGAAAGGCAATGCCAAAAAATGCTCAAACTACTACACAGTTGCACTCATTTCACATACTAGTAAAGTAATGCTCCAAATTCTCCAAGCCAGGCTTCAGCAATACGTGAACCATGAACTTCCAGATGTTCAAGCTGGTTTTAGAAAAGGCAGAGGAACCAGAGATCAAATTGCCAATATCCGCTGGATCATGGAAAAAGCAAGAGAGTTCCAGAAAAATATCTATTTCTGCTTTATTGACTATGCCAAAGCCTTTGACTATGTGGATCACAATAAACTGTGGAAAATTCTGAAAGAGATGGGAATACCAGACCACCTGACCTGCCTCTTGAGAAATTTGTATGCAGGTCAGGAAGCAACAGTTAGACCTGGACATGGAACAACAGACTGGTTCCAAATAGGAAAAGGAGTACGTCAAGGCTGTATATTGTCACCCTGCTTATTTAACTTCTATGCAGAGTACATCATGAGAAACGCTGGGCTGGAAGAAACACAAGCTAGAATCAAGATTGCCAGGAGAAATCTCAATAACCTCAGATATGCAGATGACCCCACCCTTATGGCAGAAAGTGAAGAGGAACTCAAAAGCCTCTTGATGAAGGTGAAAGTGAAGAGTGAAAAAGTTGGCTTAAAGCTCAACATTCAGAAAACGAAGATTATGGCATCTTGTCCCATCACTTCATGGGAAATAGATGGGGAAACAGTGGAAACAGTGTCAGACTTTATTTTTGGGGGCTCCAAAATCACTGCAGATGGTGATTGCAGCCATGAAATTAAAAGACGGTTACTCCTTGGAAGGAAAGTTATGACCAGCCTAGATAGCATATTCAAAAGCAGAGACATTACTTTGCCAGCAAAGGTCCGTCTAGTCAAGACTATGGTTTTTCCTGTGGTCATGTATGGATGTGAGAGTTGGACTGTGAAGAAAGCTGGGTGCCAAAGAATTGATGCTTTTGAACTGTGGTGTTGGAGAAGACTCTTGAGAGTCCCTTGGACTTCAAGGAGATCCAGCCAGTCCGTTCTGAAGGAGATCAGCCCTGGGATTTCTTTGGAAGGAATGATGCTGAAGCTGAAACTCCAGTACTTTGGCCACCTCACGCGAAGAGTTGACTCATTGGAAAAGACTCTGATGCTGGGAGGGATTGGGGGTAGGGGGAGAAGGGGACGACAGAGGGTGAGATGGCTGGATGGCATCACTGACTCGATGGATATAAGTCTGAGTGGACTCCGGGAGATGGTGATGGACAGGGAGGCCTGGCATGCTGCGATTCATGGAGTCGCAAAGAGTCGGACACGACTGAGCGACTGAACAAATTAACAAAGTGCTGTAGACTGAGTGACTTACAAACAATAGACTTGTGTTTCTCATTGTTTGGGAGCCTGGGAAGCCAAGCAAGGTGCCCACTGATTCAGTATGTGTGTGGTAAGGGACGCTTCCTGGCTCATGGACCTCCTGTGGTATCATTACATGGTGGAACGAGCAGAAAGGCTCTCCAAAGCCTCTTTTATAATGTCGCTAATTGCACTCATGTGGGCTCCACCTTCATGACCTAATCACCCCAAAAGCTTCAACTCCAAATACTGTCATATTGGGGATTAGGTTTCAACATACGAATTTTGGGGAAGGACACAAGCCTTCAGTGTCTGTCACTCTCCTCATTGTTAAGAAAGTTCTTTTTCTACTTCACTTTCTGAGTATTTTAACTCTGGTGGAGAAGATACTGATGTAGGGTGAAGAGTGAAGGCTGGGTCCAGGGTTATGCCCTAAAGGGAAGCCCTTTGGAATCTGTTAGACGGTGGCTATGGGCAGACTCACTGTGATGGTTTTGAGGATGCCCAGAATGCTTGGTCACAGTGTGACCTTTGCAGTACCTCCCAACATCTAATATTCATCTCACAGTTGGTAGGTGAATATAGACTGTAAGTTTTATTTATCCACAGGCCTTCATTATTTGTATTTATACATCCTGGTAATGAAATGCAGGGTACAAACAGTGGTGATTATATATAAATTGAATTTTCTCAACTTGATGCATTTTAAATCCTTGATACCTAATTTGTGGTTTTGTTCCACATTGAAACTGAAGACAATTAAATTGCATGCCTACCCACTGAATAGTGTGTAAGTGTTCTTATTAGAACTCTGTTTAGAATATTTTTCTTAGAAGTAATAACATATTAGACATTCAACTAAATAAACTAGGCGCTCTTTCAGACTTTAAATTATAAGGTAGTCTTGATAATGTTTCCAACCATGTGCCCTTCTGTTGGCCCTCAAAGCTGTTAGAGAGAAAGTGATGGAAATTTGGCTAGGAGCACTTAATCTTTCTTAAGAAGGAAAACCATCAGTATGTTGTAAAATATGTAGAATAACTTCTTTAGAAACATGATATGCTGTACTAAGACATACAGTATTTCTGCAAAACTAGAGTTGCATGATAAAGAGTGGTATTTAGATAGTAGGAGTCTCTATTTTTTATTTTGCTGACTCTTAATATATGTGCCTGATCCATGTCTTTCTCCTGAATCTCAGACTCATATACTTCACTCTCTGCTGGACACTACACTCATTTGTCTAAAAGCCAACTAGTCTTCTGAACTTCATCTATTCCCTGAAGAGTGGAATAGATTGCTTCCACTTTTTATACCTCTTTTCATTGCTTGTCAGTCAATAAGTTCTGTCTTCTACCTGCGGACATCCTGGTTCTTTTTGTCCAGTGTTCTTGCTTTGGTTTATGCCCCTGTCGTCCCTTGCTTTGAATATTTTATTAGCCTCCAAACTGGTTTAACTGCCCAGTCCCAGACCTCTGTGATCATTCTTCTCCCTAACGCTAGATGGAACTTTCGGGAAATAGCCCATCTTGGCACTCCTTGCGTAAAACCACTTAATGGATGCAATCTAACCCTCTTAATGTGGTTTACAAAGCTCTTGGTCAAGTGACTGTGGTCTACTTCTCTGTCTTCATTTCTCAGTAACTTCTCACAAAAATTCATATTCAATTCACACCATATTTCTCTCATAAGGGAAGCTTTGCCAGTCCATAGTATATCTGCTTGAACATACTATCCCTTGTATTTGGAATATCCTTCTCATTATTTTTCTTTTTTTGAATCTGAATGTCTATTATTCCTTAAGATCCAGCTTAGGTACCCTACTCTATGAGATTTTTCCTTGGCTGTTTTCCACCCTCATTTTTCCTGGCCCCAACTCAAGGAGAGTTGATAGTTCTATCATCTAGACATTTCAGTTCAGTTCAGTCACTCAGTCGTGTCCGACTCTTTGCGATCTCGTGGACTGTAGCATGTCAGGCTTCCCTGTCCATCACCAACTCATCCTCTTTTGTCCCCTTCTCCTCCTGCCTTCAGTCTTTCCCAGCAATAGGGTCTTTTCCAGTGAGTCAGTTCTTCACATCAGGTGGCCAAAGTATTGGAGTTTCAGTTTCAGCATCAGTCCTTCCAATGAATATTCAGGACTGATTTCCTTTAGGATGGACTGGTTGGATCTCCTTGCAGTCCAAGGGACTCTCAAGAGTCTTCTCCAACACCACAGTTCAAAAACATCAATTCTTAGGCGCTCAGCTTTCTTTATTGTCCAAATCTCACATCCATACATGACTACTGGGAAAATCATAGCTTTGACTAGTTGGACCTTTGTTTGCTAAAGTAATGTCTCTGTTTTTTAATAAGCTGTCTAGGTTTGTCATAGCTTTCCTTCCAAGGAGCAAGCATCCTTTAATTTCATGGCTGCAGTCACCATTTGCAGTGATTTTGGAGCCCAAAATAATAAAGTCTGTCACTGTTTCCATCATTTCCCCATCTATTTGCCATGAAGTGATGGGACAGGATGCCATGATCTTAGTATTCTGAATGTTGAGTTTTAAGCCTACTTTTTCACTCTCCTCTTTCACTGTAATCAAGAGGCTCTTCAGTTCTTCACTTTCTGTCATAAGGGTGGTGTCATCTGCGTATCTGAGGTTATTGACATTTCTCCTGGCAATCTTGATTCCAGGTAGACATCTAGACATTTAGCACAAATGTCCATCTAGACATTTAGCACACACCTTATTTATCAGTCTTTCTCCCCATTGTTCTAGAAACTGTGTAGCTTCTGTATGTCTCAGTTCAGTTCAGTCTCTCAGTCGTGTCCGACTCTTTGCGACCCCATGAATCGCAGCACGCCAGGCCTCCTTGTCCATCACCAACTCCTGGAGTTCACCCAGACTCATGTCCATCGAGTCAGTGATGCCATCCAGCCATCTCATCCTCTCTTGTCCCCTTCTCCTCCTGCCCCCAATCCCTCCCAGCATCAGAGTCTTTTCCAATGAATCAACTCTTTGCATGAGGTGGCCAAAGTACTGGAGTTTCAGCTTCAGCATCATTCCTTCCAAAGAAATCTCAGGGCTGATCTCCTTCAGAATGGACTGGTTGGATCTCCTTGCAGTCCAAGGGACTCTCAAGAGTCTTCTCCAACACCACAGTTCAAAAGCATCAATTCCTTGGCGCTCAGCTTTCTTCACAGTCCAACTCTCACATCCATACATGACCACAGGAAAAACCATAGCCTTGACTAGACGGACCTTTGTTGGCAAAGTAATGTCTCTGCTTTTGAATATGCTATCTAAGTTGGTCATACCTGTGTGCCATCTCACACCCATTAAGATGGCCGCTATTAAAAAAAAAACAAAATAGAAAATAACAAGTGTTGGCAAGGAAGGATGGTGAAAAAATTAGAAAACCTGTACACTGGTGATGGACAAGTAATATGGTGCAGCTATTAGGGAAACAGTGTAAAGTTTAGTCAAAAAATTATAAATAGGATTGCCAAGTGATCTAGTAATCTCACTTTTGGGTATATATCCCAAAGAATCAAAAGTAGGATCTTGAAGAGGTATTTGTACACCCGTGTTCATTTCATCACTACTCACAATAGCCAAGAGGTAGCAGCCCAAATGTTCCTTGATGGGTGAATTAGATAAACAAAATGTGGCATATTCAGAATACAGTGAATGGAATGTTTTTGAGCATTAAAGAAGGAAGTCTTGTTAATCCTGTAACATGGATGAACCTAGAGGATATTACACTGAATGAAATGTTTAGTTACAAAAGACAATTACTGTATTAGTCCCTTGTATGAGGTATTCCCTAGTCAGGCCCATGGAAAAACAGAGTAAAATGGTGGTTACCTGTATTAGAGGGAGGAGATAATGGAAAATTGTTGTTCAGTGGGGATAGAGTTTGTTTTGCAAAATGAAAAAGTTCTAGAATCTGTTGCACAGCAATGTGATATAGTTAGTTCTGCTTATCTGTACAGTAAATGTTGGTTAAGAGGATGAATTTTATGATTTTTTTTACCACATTAAAAAAAATTACTACCCGTGTGCAAACTAGTATGCATCTGCAACTCTGGCAGTGAATAATTAAGACATAAATTCTGCCTTCACGAATGTCCCCACTTAGTTTCAGTTGAGAAGATTGAGTAATTTGGGTTTTTTTTTTTTAACTCTGTTAATAAATTTTGACTACTGTTCTATAGGAAGAGTTCAGGTTACTAACAGGGAAGGCTTCCTAGGAGAGGATTATGCTTAGGCAGAGACCTGAAGTTTGAGTGGGCTTTGGCTGGGCCAAGGGACTTAGGAACCACACACATAGGGCCCTGAGTAGGAACAGCTGACCGCTTGCAAAATGAAAAGACATCTCTTGTGGCTAGTGAGGGGAGACCGAGTGTTGATAGGGGTCAGGTTACGCAGGGCCATCTAGGCTGTATATTTATTTATCAAGGCTTGGGAGATCTCCTTTATGCTCAGAAAAATGATGGCATTGATAAGCTGATGCAGTGATATGAGACAACCAGTCTTGCCTTTAAATGATCTGAGAGAGTGTGAGCAGGACTGTTCACCCAAAGCACAAAAGGAGCCTCAGTTGAGGTTATGGTAGTTGAAAGTAGACAAGCAAATGATTTAAAAGAGATATGGATTGCTTGCTGTTGACAGTCCAGCTGGGATCGTAAAATTGTGATGGCAGCAGAATATACTGTGCTTCTCTAATTGCTCTCTGGGCGTAATAGTGGAGAAATGGGGTGTTATGTTCACAGTGGTTATGGTAAAAGGGCAAAAGGTTGAGAAAGCTGGAGATCCTGATGCATAGGTAATCAAGCTGATTGATTCATAAGATCAATCATAAGGAAGGAACATAAGCAGAAAGCCCATGAAGCTGAAATGGGCTGATAGGCTGGGAGAAAATGACCAAGGGATAAAAGTTCTAAGTTGAAGGGCAGGTATGGTGAGAATAAATGGGGAGAAGACTTAGGAGAAGAAATGATTGCATCTGAGAATGGAATGATGACTTCTAATGAGGTGGGGAACTCTGTGTGGTGACAAGCCTGAGTGTTCAGCCATGAAAAGGTTTGGCTGAAATCAAAGAGAAGCTAAGGTCATTAAGGCAGGATTAAGGTAAGGTTAAGTTTGGAGGGGTTCTCCATAGGGTTCTCATGGACAAGAAAAGCTGTTAAACCAAGAACTCATAATCTCGTGTTTTTAAGTGTATAGTTTCTCTTCCAAAATGTGGGATGAAAATGCTCACAAAATTAGGCACACACTTTATTATCTAGACCTTAACTATAGAACAGTGGGAGAATAAACAGTGGGGTGTCCTTTCTGAACTACTTTGCAGAAAATGAATGCACACATGTAATTGGCATTGCCAATATTTAATTATTTCATATATAATCTGATTTTCCTATGTAACTTTTGTGTTGTATAATTTTCTTATTCCTTCTTGCTTACATAGCTCAAATCTAGTTCTTAAGACACCTGGGCAAGAGAATCTTTATTTTTCCCAAGATAAATTTGTATCATGTCCTTTTTTGCCCCCACAGAAGCTTATTACTGTTGCACTAACTCACCTCATGCAGTTTCAACAATGAGATGCTACAGGATATAGGAATTTAAACTACTTTTTTTTATGCTGAATAGTATCTGTGTTTATAGATATTTCAGTCACTTATCATTGTAACATATTATAATAAGAAGGTGAGGTAAAGCTGTGGTTATTTGTATGAACACTTTCCAAGGAGAGGAAAGTCTAATCTTTGTTTTAGTGTAGTGCTGTGTGTCTTATGGTTGGAAGCCTTTCACTTCACTCTTGAGTATGAAAATCTATCATTATTAATGTTAGAACCTTTTAATGTCTGCAGAGAACTCATATACACTTTATTGTGGAAAATTTGTTAAAAATATGTGAAATCAAGCAATGTGTTATTCTTTTATACACAGAATCCAAGTCTATATAGTTCTTGTATTCAGGTCTAAATGGAACCATCATTAAGAGTTTTGGATTGTCTTTAAAGGGAAAATACTGCCTTGAGTTTTTGATGTTAATAGAATCTGGCATCTGGCCCAGGGATTTTATTGTCATTTTGCTTCTAGCTATATTGAAAGGGGAACTTGTTTGAAGTGTAGCTGATACCCACAGCTACATTTATGAAAATTGATTAATGCATTTCTCTGATAGTTAGACCATTTCCTCCCCCCACCAAAATGAGACCTAAAAACTCTAGTATTAAACTATTTGTCATTTTTAAACTGTTCTTTAATAAAATTCTATATTCAATCCAGATACACCTTATAATACCACAGATAGGAGTTGGAATCACGTTCTCCCAGATGCATAGTGAGTATTTCACTGTAGCTTAGAAGGCCTGTGACGTTTCTGCTAACACCTTCATGATGGCAGTGTACTATTAGACTTAATTTAGACAGAGGTATGTACAGTAAAGTAGATCTGCTTCAGTGCTGTATATTCTTAAAGGAAAATGCAGATTTCAGACAAAATTACGCTTTACCATCTGGTGATATGGTGTGTGTTAGGTTAACTTTAATCTCTCTCACTGGCAGAATTGACAAGCACCAGTTTTTAAGGCATGACCAGCCATTTTGAAACACTTCTAACTCTGGGATCTAGGTGTTTCTGTTAGAAAATAAATGAGAATCACTTTATTTAACACTTTGCTGAGACTCAGTGTTGAAAATGTTATAGGGAAATGACAAACGACTTGGTATTAATAAAAACTGTTCTACAGCCTCAGATTTGTAGTGGATAAGAAAGTAGTAGGGAAAGATTGAAGGCAAAAGGAGAAAGGGGTGTCAGAGGATGAGACGGTTGGATAGCATCACCGACTCAGCGGTCACGAATTTGAGCAAACTCCGGGAGGAAGTGAAGGACAGGGAAGCCTGGTGTGCTGCAGTCCATGAGGCTGGAGAGTCAGACACAACTTGGCGACAACAACAACGATTACGGAGCTTCTCCTAATTAAGTGGCAGAAGGACTTAAGTGTGAAAGAAAAAATATGTGTATAGCTATTTGCTTCTTAGTTAAAAATTTTTTTCTATAACCTCCAAGGCCCGTTTTTGTTTTAACATTTTTATGTGTGGTAGATTCCTTTGATAGTCTGGTGAATGCTATGTACTACTTCTTTTTTCTTTTTGTATTCAAGAAGTAGTTTTATTCAGTGGGCTAATTGCCAATTTCAAAATATTTGGTATTCATTACTCATAATTCAGCGTATTTCACAATTTAAGTTTTAAACACTGAATGAAAGATTAACATTGACAAATAATTGGGATTTCTTTCCAATCCACTGCCTCTTTCAACCATAAGACATGATTTAAGCTATTAATAATTTTATGTAAAATTGTATATGGGCTGCTTCTCAGAGCAGTGTTTGAAATATATGATTATAAAAAAGTACACAGGTCTATGAAGGAAACCAGTAAATAACATTCTAACATATTACTTTAAAAATTGAGATGAAGTCATCATCAATATTTAACCCCTACTGTGATTTCAAAATATTGACTAGCATAAGTGATATTTTAAGATCTGCAGCTATTCTAATGTGCTGTGGAAAAAGTTTTGATTCCTGTGAGTGACAAAGCTAAGAACGCTGCTGATATTAGCCAGAACTTTTCCCCTCTACATTCATAACTGATTGTAATGTCAGATTTCAGCTAAAGGTTAATGAAGATAGAGATGTAACACTTTTTCCCCAGATTCATAGACTTTTGATTTCATTAAGGTAATTTTAATAGTACAGACATTCTAGGACCACAGTTTAATTTTAATTTACTCTTGTTGGAAGCCTGTGATAGGATTCTCTAAGGAGGGAGGGGTCTGATTTTTTATCTCATCTGGCCCATGACTGCAGAGACTATATTTTTTTAATCCAGAGTCTGATTTATTAACTTTTTGTGGGTAGAAATAGTCACATAAATATTAACTTCTTTAATATATATAATACATCACCTTTGGAAATAAAAAATTACATGAAAAGGGATATACACAGAAAGGTGATAGGCCAGTTTAATTTTATCATTGCTGGGAAACATCTACGTTAAAAGCATTGGATAAAGTCTTTGCATGTGTCCTTACTCTTCAGGAAACATTTGAATGAATGGTTGAAAAGAAGAACCCCAAGAGGTAGATGATGTGATCTTCATCTTAAAGTTTAGAAACTTGAGGCTTAAAGAAGAAGATTAATAAGCCCAAGATCACAGAGTTGGTGGGAGGCCAGAATTTTGCTCTAGAAATTTCTGATTCGAAAATCTATGTGGCAGCCAAATCTTTAAAAAATGTGAATGGTACACCATAGTCTGTCATGGTGTGTGCATGTGTGTGCGTTCGTGTCTTTTTCCTGGCTTTTCCCATCTTTTTGCATCTGGTTCTTGATCTACCCAGCATATCTCAAGTATCAAAACCAAGAATTTATCATTTCTTTGTTAAAGAGTTTTGTGTCTGCTATTTACTTGTAATTGATAATGCAGAAAATAAGTCCTGTTAAGGCATTTTTGGGTTTTTCACTTTGTTTTTGCTTTGGTTTTTTATGAACTCATGACTCTAGGCAATAAAATTATATCCCAGTCATCATGGTTGAAGGACTCATTGGAGCTAATTATTCAAATAAAAATAAACCTAAGAAAAATAATCTGTAGTCTTTTAAGATGACCACAGCATGAGGAAGGAGGAGGCCAACAAAGGCCAGGTACTCACCTACAGGTATTAGCTCATTATTGACTGGGGGATTTTTGCAGAAACTTAACACCGGTCGCCAGCGATTTGTTGTGTAAGTAAATATTGAACTGTTTCCAGTGAGTAACATTCGGGTAACAGAAGACTTGTTAATATGTCTCTGGTCAATAGTGTGTTAATTTAGTACTTAAACTGGTTGCCTGGAGCTGCCAAGTCCTATGACGGATACAGGAAATGGGGGGTCTCTCCAGGCCTTGCAGAGACCCCCTTACTCCTTGTGAGAGTGGAGTTCACAGTGTGGAAGTGGTCAAGGTTAATTGATGGTGAGCAAGGGGCAAACCAGGTTGGTGGATGCAGGGAGTCTGCTCTGCTGCCCCTATTTGATCACATGAGGAACACTCTGCCCACTTAGTCTCTGAATGGGCTCTGAAATAAAGAGAAGCCACTTTGACCTTAATATTGTGCCTGACAGTGTGGTGAAAAGTGGCCCAAGAGTGAGTCGGTCTGACCGTGGCTGGCTGGTGCGCTGAAACTTGTCAGCCATACCCCTGGGTCTGTGGAGCTGGTATTGACGGTCTCCATGCTGTACAGAAACTGTCAGGTTACTCCTCCATGGCTTTGGTGCTTCAGGTGGGAATGGACGGTGCCAGATGGCTGGGGCACAGGGTTACTCCTAGGGGTCCCAGAAGATGGTATTGCCCGCCTCCCCCCCATTTTCCTCTGAGAACAGAGGTGTTTTTGTTTTTGTCTGTTCCATGGGAGGCATCTCTACCAACTGTCACACAGTGAAGCTGGGGATTTGGAAGGATCTGTTTAGGCCTGGGAGACCGGTAGTTTTCCCTCCCCCTTCTCTTCTTTCTCTGTGCTCATGTTCTGAGGGATTTTTCCTTTTCAGTTTGGCACCAGTTGTCTCTGATTCAGTTTTTCTTGATCTGGTAGTTACTTCCTTGGATGAAATGCCACAACACTTTGCAGCCTCCTTCTCTCTTCTCCCCTAGCCGCTCCTCAGGCTGGGCTGGAGACTGAATGATGTGTTTTCTCATTCTTGTGCCTCATGAGAGCCCACCATTTGTGAGCCAGCTGTTGAGTGGACAGCAGCTGCAGGGCCAGGAAGCTGAATGCCAGGCTGTCTTCTCGGGGGAGAATGAGAGCTGCTCCCTAACACAGCGCTGGAGGTACCATGAGGGGGTCCCGCAAGCCCTTCACTTGAGCGGGCCACACAGCTGGGCCACCAGTCCTGTGAAACTTAGCCCAAGCTCTGGTAGCTCTTTGTTGAGAGGGTTGAATATAACCAGTGTTTGAACAGAGCCATACACACCTTGGATCCTTGCTGCCCTGAGTGTAAGCCCTGAATGGCATAGTAAGACCCATGCTTTTGCTTTCAAAGCATCCTGTTATTACTGCTACTTAATGCTGTGTAAGATGATGTTCTGTTGTACCCATTCAGTGTATTGTTAAGATCGTAGGTTTTAATTTTCTCTATAATGATAAATGTTTTAACTGTTTGCTTTATATATGCGAATAAAGTTCTATTAATATTTAAAACACTAATGTTATAATGCATTATTTGAGATGCTTTTAGAATGCATGAAACATTTTTTTGTAAAGCCAATTATTTGAATCATTTTAATACATCTCATAAAATGTAATTATTCTATTAGTGAGGATAAAGTAAACTTTAATAATGACTTGAGCATAAGATAGGAGACATAAAAAATAAACATATTGCATATATAAACATATGTATGTGTATATATATGTATATATAATTCTTTTTGGATACGCCTTTCACCTGTGGCTTTGAAAGACAAATATTTAATGTCCTTAAATGATTTGAACCTACTAGTTCCAATTCGGTCTTTTTGCCTTTAAGCTATTACAATGTTTTCCTGGAATCTTTTTAAATTTTCTTCAAGTGTGGAAATAAAGGAGAAGTAGAAAGAAGTTCCTTACGATTGTGACTCTTAACTTGGAATGAAGATTTTAAAAGATATTACATGAAGACAGACAGGAAATACCAGTTCCAGTCTGACCGTGCTTCTCCATGGCCTTGTACAGTGGCAGGGAAAAGCAAAACTCTAAGGAGGAGTTGGCACTAGGAGTTGAGATGACTATTTGATTGGGCTGTATGTGCTGTCAGTCAGTGGTTTCCAGTTCACATTTTATCCTTCATGAATAAGAGCTCATCATTGTCCTTGACTGAGCTGTCATTTCAGTGTCTGCAGGGGCTGTTTGCTGTTTGTTCTACTGCAAAATAAAGACTATATGTAGATATATTATGTCTCCTCATTTGGGTAGGTTTTGATTTCACATCCTAGAAAATGAAGCCCAAGAGATCCACCTTAAATTGTTTCAATACTTTATTTATAACACATACACATACACTTTCAAAAACAAATCAATACTAAACCTAGTGGAATGCCAATCAGATCAGATCAGATCAGATCAGTCGCTCAGTCGTGTCCGACTCCTTGCGACCCCATGAATCGCAGCACGCCAGGTCTACCTGTCCATCACCAACTCCCGGAGTTTACTCAGACTCATGTCCATCGAGTCTGTGATGCCATCCAGCCATCTCATCCTCTGTCATCCCCTTCTCCTCCTGCCCCCAATCCCTCCCAGCATTGGAGTCTTTTCCAGTGAGTCAACTCTTCACATGAGGTGGCCAAAGTACTGGAGTTTCAGCAATAGCATAGGACTTTGTTAAAATACGTTTATACCTAAATAAGTATGTGAACTGTCAACTGTTTCACTTTGGACTATGGAGACTGTTTCTTATGGGTAACCCAAAGTAACCTTTTTTTCTCCCCTTGCAGAACTGGCTAGATCCTGCAAAAGAAATAAAGAGACAGCTGCGAAGTAAGTATTAGATCATCATACTTTTGAAGTTATTAAGTTAATATTTATGTCTGTTTTTGTCTTTAGTAAAATTCATAGGGGTGTAAGCTAGAATAAGATAGTGATAGAATGATAGACTCTAGTTTGTTTTCATATCATATAGCAAGTTGAAACTCATACTATTTTGTAGAATTATGACTGTTTATTTTGGCAATGGTTTAGGGACTTCTCTACCGATCAAGAGGTTCTAGACCCCTAATCTTAAATATTTCCTCACGATGTCTACCACTGTGAAGCAACACCTGATCTTTATCTGTGGGGAAAACAATGGAAAGCCACTCTTCTGTAACTTGCTCTTTTTATATAAAATGTACCTAAGGGAGCCCTGTTACCCTTGCTTTGTCTACTTGATTTTGGTAGTGTGTCCAGTTAGTTTCGGAGAAGGAAATGGCAACCCACTCCAGTATTTTGCCTGGAGAATCCCATGGGCAGAGCAGCCTGGTGGGCTGCTGTCCATGGGGTTGCACAGAGTCTCTCGACTGAAGCGACTTAGCATGCATGCATGCATTGGAGAAGGAAATGGCAACCCACTCCAGTGTTCTTGCCTGGAGAATCCCAGGGAGAGGGGAGCCTGGTGGGCTGCTGTCTGTGGGGTCTGGGGTCACACAGAGTTGGACATGACTGAAGTGACTTAGCAGCAGCAGCAGCCAGTTAGTTTAATTGATAAGCTGACCTCTGGCCCTAGAGGCATGTGGATACACTGTTCCTAGATGTCCTGGAGTGAGGGTTTGAGGGGTGAAGCCCATACAGAGCCATCCTTCCAGCCCTCTGAGGTGTTTGCCTTCTCTCCTCCTTGGACTGCTTGTTGTGCTCTGACTCTTGGTTCATTCTTGGTCCTGCTTGTCCCTGACTTCCATTTTCCCATTTGTTCTGTCGTCTCTGTAAGTGACCGACGTGTCTTTCTCTAACCAGCTTCAGTCCCCTCCTGTGACTGGTTTCGTGATATCTGCGTCAGGAATCATTAGCACCACACAGGAATCTCTGATAGAGGATCTGGCTACTTCATTTACTTCTGTAAATGAAGGGTCTGTGAAGAACTGAAGCAGAAAAGGCAGGGAGCCACAAACAGCTGGAATGTTTAGACAAGACAACAGCTTTCTTCCTAGCCCTTTGGATGGTAGGCCCCAGAGTCATCCAGGGAGAAGCTGGGTGCTGGCCTGCAGGGCACCCTCGGTACTGCTGGTTTCCTTTCCCTTCTTGTTTGTTATTCCCTACGTATTTCTTCCCAGCATTAAAACACTGAAACACATCTCTGCTTTTCCCTTCTATTTCTTTCCATCTACTTTCTGTCTCAGTTTTGACGCTCCACATTTGTTTTCTTCATTCCTTTCTCTCTGTCTCTCAAATTATTGATCATTTGGGTAGTTTTCCCTGTCATTTCTTTCCTTTTGTACTCTCCTTTTCCACTCTGGGTGTATAATTTATTTTTTCCATTTCCTCTCCTTGTATACTCATCTTTCTTTTCAAGTTTTAAAAATATCTTTGATTAGAGTGACTTTCCTGATTTGCCCAGGACTGAGGGCCTGATGGGTTTCTCAGGCTGTGGGGCTTTTGACTCCTAGGTGTCATCTGGGGTCACCCCGTCTTTTGACTATCACCCTTCGCTTTCCATCCATTCCTCTGTCCTGCACTTATTAGCTTGATGTTTTATCCAATTATGTTTGGTCCATAATAGAAAAGGGAGAGAATAAAGAAAAGTAGTAATTAGACATAGATACATTATGCTTACATTATGTAAGAAACTGTACCAGAAAGCTTTGGAGCTTTTTCTAGTCCTTTCTACAGTTGTTAAAACTTGGCAAAGTTTATTAATTCGCAAAAGATACAGATGCTTGGTTCTTTGACTTCTCTGAAGCCAGACCTGCCAAATGACCCAGACCATGAACAGAACAGAATAACCTCTGAAACACGATTGATGTTCTGTTGAGTTTGTTTCCTATGGTTTGTTCTGGCTTTTGTTGGATTATTTTTATGTGCTACTCATTTCAGAGTCATGGAGCTATCCTAACTTTCAGAGGGCAAGACTTTCTTGCTAATTATGAATCACAGTCTTACATTTTGATTATTTGTTTTTAAGGTTTTTTTCCTTTCTTTTTTCTTTTAAAGAGTTATTTCAGTTCTTGCCCTTGTGGTTTAGCAAGAGGAATAACAGTAACACATAGGATTTGGCTTTTCCAAACTATTGGAGCTGGTTTCCTGAATGAAATTCTGTACCGTCTAGAGCATGAAAGTAGGCTGAGGAAATGAAGTTTTACCTCTTTCTTTCTGCTTGTGTTAAAATGGCCAAAAGAACTGTTTATTCTATCTTAGACCAGTCTCTGCTATGATTTTTTATTCAGTTAAGAGACAACTAGCAGAGGTAAACATTAATCTTTTTTGAGTTCAATTCAGTTCAGTCGCTCAGTTGTGTCCGATTATTTGCGACCCCATGGACTGCAGCACACCAGGCCTCCCTGTCTATCACCAACTCCCAGAGTTTATTCAACTCATATCCATTGAGTCGGTGATGCCATCCAACCATCTCATCCTCTGTCATCCCCTTCTCCTCCCACCTTCAATCTTTCCCAGCATCAGGGTCTTTTCCAATGAGTCAGTTCTTCGCGTCAGGTGGCCAAAGTATTGGAGTTTCAGCATCAGTCCTTCCAGTGAATATTCAGGACTGATTTCCTTTAGGGTGGACTGGTTGGGTCTCCTTGCAGTCCAAGGAACTCTCAAGAGTCTTCTCCAACACCACAGTTCAAAAGCATCAGTTCTTTGGTGCTCATCTTTCTTTATAGTCCAACTCTCACATCCATACATGACTACTGGAAAAACCATAGCTTTGTTGGCAAAGCAATGTCTCTGCTTTCTAATAGGCTGTCTAGGTTGGTCATAGCTTTTCTTTCAAGGAGCAAGGGTCTTTTAATTTCATGGCTGCAGTCACCATCTGCAGTGATTTTGGAGCCCAAGAAAATAAAGTCTGTCACTGTTTCCCCATCGGTTTGCCATTAAGTGATGGGACAAGATGCCATAATCTTAGTTTTCTGAATGTTGAGTTTTAAGCCAACTTTTTCACTCTTCTCTTTCACTTTCATTAAGAGGCTCTTTAGTTCTTGCTTTCTGCCATAAGGGTGGTGTCATCTGCATATCTGAGGTTATTGATATTTCTCCTGGCAATCTTGATTCCAGCTTGTGCTTCATCCAGTCCCCCATTTCTCATGATGTACTCTGCATATAAGTTAAATAAGCAGGATGACAATATACAGCCTTGACATACTCCTTTCCCTGTTTGGAACCAGTTGTTGTTCCATGTCCAGTTCTAACTGCTGCTTCCTAACCTTCAGACAGATTTCTCAAGAGGCAGGTCAGGTGGTCTGGTATTCCCATCTCTTGAAGAATTTTCCTGAGTTTATTGTGGTCCACACAGTCAAAGGCTTTGGCATAGTCAATAAAGCAGAAATAGATGTTTTTCTGGAACTCTCTTGCTTTTTTGATGATCCAGCAGATGTTGGGAATTTGATCTCTGGTTCCTTTGCCTTTTCTAAATCCAACTTGAACTTCTAGGAAGTTCATGGTTCACGTACTGTTGAAGCCTGGCTTGGAGAATTTTGAGCATTACTTCACTAGCGTGTGAGATGAGTGCAATTGTGCGGTAGTTTGAGCATTCTTTGGTATTGCCTTTCTTTGGGTTACATAATGGTAAAGAATCAGCCTGCAATACAGGAGTCCCGAGTTTGATCTCTGAGTTGGGAAGATCCCCGGGAAAAGGAAATGGCAACCCACTCAATTATTCTTGCCTGGAGAATTCCATGGACCAGAGGAGTCTGGGGGCTATAGCCCATGGGGTTCACAAAGAGTTGAACACAACTGAGCAACTAATACTAACTACCAACAACCTATCAGTTCCTGTGTAAAAATTGCCTTAAAATCTGTATTTTCTCAAATGTACACAAATAAGACTATATAGATACGTAAGACTATGTATATGTATCTTAGGCTTGCCTGTATTAATATCTAAACAATCCATAGCTAGACATACAGTTTATATAGCTAAGTAGAAATGATAATATCAATAGTACAGAACTAAACAAAAAATTTAGCATTACTGGTGCATTTTATCAACTTTAAAATTAAAAATAGATCCTGAAATATGTGTTCTATTAGAAACTTATTCCTGTTGTCTGTCCAGGTTAGCATATGCTAGTGTTAATACCTAGAAGACAAGTAAATAAGGATCCATTAAAAAATGGTATGATAATCCTGTGATGGTTTTGCTTAATTACGGGTTAGGAATGACCTCAAACAAGTACATGTATATCACGGCCAACCTGGTGCTGCTGGCCAAAAAATGGCGTGTTTCTTAATACTCAGAATAGTTCCCTGTCTTTTTTTATGATGTTTTAAATGTGTAGAGGAAAGCAAAATCTGTTCCTTAAATTCAGCAGGACTGACTTTATTAGTAGAGTAATGATGTATTCAGCCCAGACTCAGCAGGGGTGCTACGTGGTGCTGTGTGTTCACAGTGGACATTCAGTAACTATTCGTTGACTTTTTTAACATTTATTTTTAATTGGAGGATAGTTGCTTTACAGTGTTGTGTTGGTTTCTGCTGTACATCAACATGAATCAGCCATAGGTACACACGTGTCCCCTCCCTTGTGAACCTCCCCCCACCCCATCCCACCACTCGAGGTTGCCACAAAAGTGCCAGGCTGAGCTCCCTGTGCTGTACGGCAATTTCCCACTAGCTACCTGTTACACACATGGTAATGTATGCATTTCAGTGCGTTTTTTCAGTTTGTCCCACCCTCTCATTTTCCCTGTGTCCATACATCTATTCTCTATGTCTGAATCTCTGTTCCTGCCCTGCAAATAGGTTCATTGACTTTTGAGTGGGAGAAAAATCAGTGTGTCTATGGTGAGAAAAGAACAAAATGACCCCTGGAGCAAGAGAATAGGATTCAAGAAATTTTCCTTTAAGTCCAAAGTTAAAGCAACTGTAAAGCTTGCAAATAGTGTATGAAATAACACACAGACACACACCTTTTTTTTGATTTTTATTTGGAAATACCATGAACTTTGAGTATAATTCTAAATTCAGGCCACTGGAATTATTTTGATCCCTTTTGGCAAATAATACCTGTGCTGTCTCCAGAGTTGTGTGTGTCTGTTTGTTGTTGTTGATTTGTTTTTAAAGCCATCTGAAGCATGATAAATCAAACATTAGTTAAGTGGTAATATAGATAGCAGTGTTTTAACTTTTGTTAGTCATTATCATGTGGTTGCCTACTATATTTACTCTTTAGGCACACTACAGCAAAGTACATGTTCAGTTAAGTTCAGTCACTCAGTCGTGTCCGACTCTTTGCAACCCCATGAATCGCAGCACGCCAGGCCTCCCTGTCCATCACCAACTCCCAGAGTTCACTCAGACTCACGTCCATCGAGTCAGTGATGCCATCCAGCCATCTCATCCTCTGTCATCCCCTTCTCCTCCTGCCCCCAATCCCTCCCAGCATCGGAGTCTTTTCCAATGAGTCAGCTCTTCACATGAGGTGGCCAAAGTACTGGGGTTTCAGCTTCAGCATCATTCATTCCAAAGAAATCCCAGGGCTGATCTCCTTCAGAATGGACTTGTTGGATCTTCTTGCAGTCCCAGGGACTCTCAAGAGTCTTCTCCAACACCACAGTTCAAAAGCATCAATTCTTCGGCACTCAGCCTTCTTCACAGTCCAACTCTCACATCCATACATGACCACAGGAAAAACCATAGCCTTGACTAGACGAACCTTTGTTGGCAAAGTAATGTCTCTGCTTTTCAATATGCTATCTAGGTTGGTCATAACTTTCCTTCCAAGGAGTAAGCGTCTTTTAATTTCATGGCTGCAGTCACCATCTGTAGTGATTTTGGAGCCCCAAAAGATAAAGTCTGACACTGTTTCCACTGTTTCCCCATCTATTCCCCATGAAGTGATGGGACCGGATGCCATGATCTTCGTTTTCTGAATGTTGAGCTTTAAGCCAACTTTTTCACTCTCCACTTTCACCTTCATCAAGAGGCTTTTGAGTTCCTCTTCACTTTCTGCCATAAGGGTGGTGTCATCTGTATATCTGAGGTTACTGATATTTCTCCTGGCAATCTTGATTCCAGCTTGTGTTTCTTCCAGCCCAGCGTTTCTCATGATGTACTCTGCATAGAAGTTAAATAAGCAGGGTGACAATATACAGCCTTGACGTACTCCTTTTCCTATTTGGAACCAGTCTGTTGTTCCATGTCCAGTTCTAACTGCTGCTTCCTAACCTGCATACAGATTTCTCAAGAGGCAGATCAGGTGGTCTGGTATTCCCATCTCTTTCAGGATTTTCCACAGTTTCTTGTGATCTACACAGTCAAAGGCTTTGGCATAGTCAATAAAGCAGAAATAGATATTTTTCTAGAACTCTCTTGCTTTTTCCATGATCCAGTGGATGTTGGCAATTTGATCTCTGGTTCCTCTGCCTTTTCTAAAACCAGCTTGAACATCTGGAAGTTCATGGTTCACATATTGCTGAAGCCTGGCTTAGAGAATTTGGAGCATTACTTTACTAGCATGTGAGATGAGTGCAATTGTGTGGTAGTTTGAGCATTCTTTGGCATTGCCTTTCTTTGGGATTGGAATGAAAACTGCCCTTTTCCAGTCCTGTGGCCACTGCTGAGTTTGCAAATTTGCTGGCATATTGAGTGCAGCACTTTCACAGCATCATCTTTCAGGATTTGGAATAGCTCAACTGGAATTCCATCACCTCCACCAGCTTTGTTTGTAGTGATGCTTTCTAAGGCCCACTTGACTTCACATTCCAGGATGTCTGGCTCTAGGTGAGTGATCACACCATCGTGATTATCTGGGTCGTGAAGATCTTTTTTGTACAGTTCTTCTGTGTATTCTTGCCTTCTCTTCTTAATATCTTCTGCTTCTGTTAGGTCCATACCATTTCTTCCTTTATCGAGCCCGTCTTTGCATGAAATGTTCCCTTGGTATCTCTAATTTTCTTGAAGAGATCTCTAGTCTTGCCCATTCTGTTGTTTTCCTCTATTATCTATGCATATTTTTAAGCCTACTTTATAAAACCTGGGAAATACTTTTATTATCTTTAAGTATTATGATGTTTTATCACTCTCTCAAATAGCCCAAATCATTTCTTGAATGGTTACATTGATCATTTGAAACCCCAACAATGTAGAAATCTTAGATTTCTTTTTGTTTTTAAGTGTGGAGATTTGGCATCTAGAGATTCTGTGGTTAAAACAGATCTTAAACTATTATGTGAAGGTTATATTAAAATTTTTGCATTCTAGCTCACCATGTAAAGGTACCTCACATGTGCGGGTACCAGTGAACATTTATAAAAAAATGAACCTTATTATTCTTTAATGATGGGTTATTTATGGAAATTATTTTATTTTTTACTTCATTTTTGCTTTGTCAATGATATTTTCTTTAATTAAAACCAAAATTCTCCAAACTGATTTATGTTGGGACTGATTTATACTATATGAATGCCGATTGACCTTTAAGTTTTATCTGTAAATCATCATTGTCTTGGTCAGATAAATAATCATAATCTTTAATAATCACAGATCTTCCTTGGCTGTTCAGCTTTAATGTGAAGTTTTATCCTCCTGATCCTTCTCAATTGACTGAAGATATCACCAGGTACTTTATGTTTATATTAAAAATGATTCATACTTATAGCTCTCATTTCTGTGCCCTGGGGGAATGATGGTAATTTCAGCATTAAAACAAAAATATTTATTCTTGAGTAGAGTTTTAGAAGTTTCCTGGGAAGTGAAAATTCCAAAATACTTTGAAATGTTTCTAGTTTCAAAAATTTTGTTCATGTTTCTTTAATTCCCCACTTACATTCAAGTAATGGATTTTTTTTTTAACTGCAGCAATTTTGTTTCCTATGTTATACTGTCAAAAATTACTGGTACTTAATATTTCAAATTTTAACACTAAGATGGTTTTTATTGTGTAAGCTATGTGTGCCTGTGTAATGATCTTATATTACAAAGGTGATGCAAAGGTAGAAAAATGAAAAACTTTTTAAAATTTAGTTTTGGAAGTCTATTGAACTATGATTTTTTTTTACCCCACCCCCACCCCGTCCTTCTCTCTGGACAGCCCAGCTTCCCCCTCTACCCTATCCTGAATCCCATGCTGACACTGATAGTCAGCTGACTTTCATCCTTAAGAAAATTATGGAGCACTTGTCATTCCTGGAAAATTAAGGAGCACAAGTACTTTGTTTACTATGGAATTATGATCATAATAAACAGAGTCCTTGCCTTGCCTGACAGGAGATTAGGGGGTAATACAGGTGTCACTGAATTGGGGGATGGCTGATTCCATGTACTGGGCCATGTTCTCTGACTCAACAAGAATCCTGGATCGGAAGTGGCTTGTCTGAATGCATTGGGTAGAGGCAAGAGGAGGGCAGGGCCGTGACACTCATGCCAGGCAAAATAATCCACAGGAAGAAGCCAGCAGCCCTGAGGAATGGCAGTCTCTCGACCATCTTCAAGGAGGAGGGACGATCCTGCCATTTTGTTGGGTGGGGTTGGTGGTAACCTTTGCAAGTAGTTAAATTTAAGAGTAGAAATTGGGTTTTAAAATGTTACCACAAAGAGTTGATAGGGAGATACCCCCCTCCCCAATCCAGATCCTCACAGAGTATAAATAACGTGTTTCTGCATGTTATTTTGTAAAAGCCAGCATTTTTTATAACTGTATAATAATCCACTTGGAACCTTGAATGATACAATATTATGATTATGGCTACTAGTCACTGATTCCCAGATACCATGCCATGTGTTTTATTTACATTATCCAATTTTTTGCCCTTACCTTCAAAGGGAAATTGAAGTTCTTCCCATTTTACAGACCAGAAGTTAGTCTTAGGCATGTAAATTAATAGTCAGCTCTGCCTGACTCTCAAACTCATGCCCTTTCTACTGTAAACTGATTTAGTTGCCTCTTTGGATGGGGTAAATGGGCAGGTGAGGGCTTCCAAGTATAGACTAATTTGTAATTATTATTAAAGGATCTGAGGAAAAGAAATTTGTATGAAAAGGGTAGAGAGAATAAAGGGTGGCTGACCTTAGCTTTTCTTGCAAATGCTTAAAAACTGCAGCTATTTCTTAAATTTTATTAAGCTCTACAACTTTTGAAGGGCATGCTAATTTTGATTAGTTTTAAATCCAAGGAGACTAAGTGATTAGAATTTCACCTACAGTCACAAAACTCTTTATTGTAATAGTAAAAATACACTGTTGCCAGAATAGCCATTCAGAATTTCCATCTATTACTTTGCCCTCCTGATTCAGTTTCTGTAAATAAGTCACAAAATTAGGAATCCATGGAGGATGGCGGGCTTCTTGTTACAGAAGACTTTTTGCTCTGGATTTGAAGAGTGCCATATTGTACATTTTTTTTTTCAAAGGAATATCAGAATTATGAGTGTTACAGTCTTGACTAATTGTTCTCTCTACTCTTTCTTCCCTGTTCTTCACAGATACTTTTTGTGCCTTCAGCTCCGGCAGGACATTGCCTCAGGTCGCCTGCCCTGCTCTTTTGTGACTCACGCCCTCCTGGGATCTTATACACTGCAGGCTGAACTTGGGGACTATGACCCAGAAGAGCATGCCAGTCATGACCTCAGCGACTTCCAGTTTGCCCCCACCCAGACAAAAGAGCTGGAAGAGAAGGTGGCAGAGCTGCATAAGACCCACAGGTCTGTAGACTTGCTTACTGGGGAGACAGTGGCCGTGGTGGGTTCAAATTGCTTCTCTTAGCGCTGGCTAGACATCTGAGTATAGCTGACAGGGTTGATCAGTTTGCCCTTGTGAAGCTTCACCTAGGACTGGTCAAGACAGCTTGGAGCACTGAGATATCCTTTCATTGTCTTTATGACTATAATACCAGGAACTGTGCTCATGGGTCTAACTGTTTTCATTTATTAGAAAAATTTACATTTCCCTATGACATCTCCTTGCCCTATCCCAGTCTTCTCCCTTCATATACACGTGTGCACATGCACACACACACACACACCCTTGACACAAACATATGTACTTGTTTGGCATTTATTATGCATTTCTTCTGCCTTTTAATTGTTTTTATCACCATATTTGTGAAAGCCAAGGAGATAATGAAGCATCAGGATTTGGATCAGAAATGTGAGTGACAATGGACACAGAAGGAATGAATCTACAGTTGGTTTCTCTGTCCACAGAAGATGACTTTGGTTTAGCTGAGGATTATTAATTACTTAAATACCATGTTGCACTTTGAGAATGTTTACATCTGTGTGAAAACAAATGGCTTTCTTAAGCACAAGTTTTTAAAACTCCCAGTGACCAAGTTCTAACTTGTCCCATATTGCAAAATTGAATTTTTCAAAAAATTTGATTGAAGTGACTTGAAAGGAAATTTAAGAGATTAGAGGCTTTTAAAAAACCACCTTCACTGACTTGTCTTTAAAAAAATAAATGCAATATTTGACTTTAAATATTTTCTTATTAACTTTATTCCAATTTTGTTCAGTAGACATGTATCATTTAGTTTGAAACTGAAATATCAGGTGCTGAAATGCCATGGGGAATATGAAGATTAATGGAAGCCTGCTTTCTAGGAGCTTAAGATTTGTTTAGTTGGGGTATGTCAGCTGTAAAATCAAGTACAGGTACTTCTGATCTTTAGTATGATCAATCCTAGTGAAATAAAATTTATGAGAGAATTTGTCTATTCAGAAAGACACAATGACTTTATATTCTTTTATTTTTAAAGTTAATTTATATTGTACCCATTACTGCTGGGGTTTTTTCCCTAGTAGAAGAGAAATGAAAGCAACTTTCTAAGATAAAAAGGGTGAGGGGTGGAGGGGCACCTCTTTGCAATGAGTAGGTTCCTAATGAGAATGCAAACAGCCGACTCATTGGAACAGACCCTGATGCTGGGAAGGATTGAGGGCAGAAGGAGAAGGGGGTGACAGAGGATGAGATAGTTGGGTGGCATCACCAATGCAATGGACATGAACTTGGGCAAACTCCAGGAGATGGTGAGGGGCAAGGAGGCCTGGCATACTGCAGTCCATGGGGTCTTGAAGAGTTGGACATGACATGGTGACTGAACAACAACAAGAAAAAATTGCTGGAGGTTGAGGGTTGAGCCTTCTTACCTGTTTCTTTGTTGTCTGCGCATTTAGCTGGACCAATCCCTTCATCCTAAACTCTAAGCTTATGTACTCCTTTCCCCATTTTGGCTATATTTGCTTTGCATCCACCAATAAGATAATGTTGTTTCGTTTGATCCTTAGGGGCTTATCTCCAGCACAAGCTGATTCTCAGTTCCTAGAAAACGCCAAGAGGCTTTCCATGTATGGCGTTGACCTGCACCATGCCAAGGTACTGGGAGTGTGACGGGGAGGTGCCTCTTTCTGGTCTGTTGGCTACAGTTCTGAGAAGGCTTCAGTTTTAAATGAACCCATGTCACTTTTAGCAAAGGCTACTCCTCCTCACCTGAGGGGCTCTGTAATAGTTCCTTGGGGTTTCTGGTTGTGGGGTGGGACCAGTGATTCTCCCCCAATTCTTCCTTCTTTTCTCAATGTTATGAGTTGATCCCTTTTCATATATACTTACTATAAGACTCACCTGATCAGCCTTCTTTACTCCTCATCCTGTCTTTATTCTGTGTCCCAGCTTTTGCTCTGCCAAGTGCTGCCTCGTGTCTAAAAAAACATCTCCTACTTAATGATTCTAGTTTTCATGATCAGGTAGTAGGAGGAGTCGGGATGGAGAGTGGGGTTGGGGGTACAAAAGATAAGGTGAAAGATGTATTTGGTTTTGAGCAATATGTCCAGAGTCAACTCAACATGAGACGGGAACCTATTGTCTGTTTTTAAAACACCCTGCCAATCCTTCCGTGTTAGGAAGTGCAAGTTATAGGAGTTAATAGGATTTGAGAAATCTCTAGGAAAGCCCCTCACTCAAAGATATCCTCTCTCTCTTGGCCTCAGATTATTAATTCTTGCTTTTGTGTTAATAGTACTTCATATTTGCAAAGAATTGCCTTTTCCTCTGTGTCTTCCTCCATTCTTTAAATGCTTTTTGTTATTACGAGAGAAGTGCACATTCATCATAGAAAATAGAGGTGAATAGAATGTAAAAAGACTGAAATCGGTTTATGCAGAAATAGGCACTGTTGATATTTTTTTTAATTTTCTTGTTTTATTAAAAAAAATCTGAGCAATGTCACATTTTTAAAATGGGATTATACTATGAGTATTATTTTGTAATTTTTTTAACTTGCTTTTAGAAAACACTGCTCCATGTTAGTAAATAGTCTCTGACAGCAACATTTTTAACTGCTAAATGCTATATACTCTTAATTTTTAAAAGCACTTCCACGTATACTATCTTATTTACGGTTTGGATGTTTTTATTTTTACAAAAACTACATAAAACAGAATGCAGATGGCTTGTTACACTAACTGGCTTGTTGCCTCCAGCCACATAGTGTAAAGCAGTCCCATCTGTGTGATGTCTGCTGATATATCCTGCTAGGAAGTGAAACAGATCTTTTCCACACTTCAGTGTCTTGTAGCTCATTTCTCTGTATGATGGGGACAGGCGGAGTCAGCAGACACACAGAACTAAGGGAGGGAGGAAAGAGAGGTTTGGTATCCTAAAGGCCCCTAGAGCCCATGTCTCCTGTAAGCCCTGTTATTCTTGTCCCACATGAATCTTCCATCTGCTGCTTTTGTTGATCATTAGTGAGAAACCAGTTTTTAGATGGTAATCCTGGAAGGTTCCAGATTCTTGTTTTTGAAGTTATGGAGAAGGGGATGTCAGAGGATGAGATGGCTGGATGACATCACCAACCTGATGGAGATGAGTTTGAGCACAAACTGGGAGTCGGTGATGGACAGGGAAGCCTGGCGTGCTGCATTCCATGGGGTCTCAAAGATTCAGACATGACTGAGCAACTGAACTGAACTGATGTTAGAAAAGTTAAAAAGTTGCTGGTTTTGTTATAATTTCAGTTCTTACTGTGTGGTTAAGAGTAGATCACTTTAGAAAAGTCAGAATAACATGCATATATTCAATATATCATCTGGTGGACTTGTTAGATAATACCTGATGAGCAAGATATTTGTAGCTCATTGAAAAAAAAGTCTGTAGCAATTTAAAAACACCTTTCATGTAGTTTAAAGTTTTGTGTGTTTATACATTTTTCATTGCCTTGAGATCATGTTTAAAAGTTTTTAATTAATATTTTATTGTCAAAAGAGTTTTTAACGGCACACTTATGTCAGGACAAGGTGGGGATGTTGAATGAAAGGGCTCTGGACAAAGGCAGACGGAAACCACGAGAGTAGAATGATACCTGTGAGCTGTTAACAGCAGCTCTCCTAACCTGGGTGTGGATTGGTTAGGCAGAGAGTAGCTGTCGAACTCAGGGGAGAGATCGGTGTGGAGAGGGCTTGACAGGAGCTGCGATTGTCGAGGACAGAGCCACCACCCTCATGCGACTACACGGGGAGGGAGTCTGGGTGTTAAAACCCCAGACCTTCCCAACTTCTTCCTCTCTGATCTTATCTGAGAACTTCCCATTGGCCGAACCCATTGGAAGTCGGTGGGCGTGGGATCCTGTTGATGTCCCTCGTGGGGCGGCTTCCTGAGGCAGTAAGCACAGCGGATGGAAGGAAGGAAGGAAAGTGCTCCTTTTTTATTAGTTTATTTTACTGACTTTGTTGCTGAGTGGCAGAAGTCAACCATGGAGAACTAGGACTTTTTTCCCTTCAGCTTCTTTATCTGTAATTTCTGTTCATACAGATACTGATAATTCTAAAACAATGTGTGGAACAATCAAAAATCAACTGATTTAACTTGGATCCAGATTGTGTTTATTTTTAAGTCAGATAAAATAGCTTCAGTGTCCTGTTGAAAGATTACCTCACACTAGTGATGGCTTTGTTGAATGTTTCAAATGAAGGGTGCCTCCCTCTTCGTGCAGAGTACATGCTGTCTTGGGCACTCTTCCGGCCCGCTCCCTGTGCCTTGGTCAGTGATGTTTTGAGCAGATGCATCTTTTGTGTCTGGTGCCACATTGCTTGGGTACCTGTGACTGGTTCACTCCAGCTTTCACTCTGTTCCTAGAGAGAACTGTGACTGTCTGGATATCAGTGAATAAAAGCACCTGATAGATGAGATTTTTAAACCTGTTCAGATGGTTTAATGTGATACTATTTATATACATGAATTACTCACACATCACAGCAGTGAATACAGTCGGCATCAGTTACCTAGCACTATGGACTTCCCTGGTGGCTCGGAGGGTAAAGAATCTGCTTGCAGCGTGATTCAACCCCTAGGTTGGAAAGATCCCCTGAAGAAGGGAATGGCTACCCACTCCAGTAATCTTATCTGGAGAATTCCGTGGACAGAGGACCCTGGCAGGCTGCAGTCCATGGGGTCACAAAGAGTCGGACACGACTGAGCGACTCAAACACACACACAAACACCCCTAGTACTGTACTTCTGTTTTTAAAAAACAGATAAAAATTGCATTTAATTGTTCTCAGTAACAAGGCAGTTGAAATGTTACACATTTATTGACTTGAACCTAGAGTGTATGAGGTTTGTTTTAGCATATTTTGTGAGAATTTTTCTGTTATTAATGATTTCTGAATATGTGAATATCTCTGAATGATTTTTCATATCTTGAGTGAGATCTAGTTCTTCTCTTAAAGATCCTTGAGTATTATATATATTAGATCTTCCAGCCCTACTTGAAATGTGAGGAGACAATTTTTTTTTTTTTTACTTTTGTCTGTAAATTTATTTGATCTTTAAAAATGTCAGGCTGAAAATTATTCTAGATGGTTATCTTTTTCACATTAAAACATTGAGGGAAGAAAACAGTATTAATAAGTTTAAGAATAGTCTACCATTCTTTGAAACATGCTAGCTGAAGGAATGTTGTAACGAGAACTAGATGTCAGCACTTAAGAGTTATTGGAAAACTGCTTGAAAGAATTCAAAGATTTCAACACTGTCATCCTAGAATAGAAACTGTCTGCGAGGTTAGTGTTTTGCAGAATATAGGCGTTATTTAACAGCCATTAGCTGGCATAGTCCATCTGAGATAAATTTGCCTACAGTAAAATGGCTGACTGCACCTTAGGGCAGGCTGACATGCTGTCTGGAGCTGAAATAGCCTCTCACAAAACAAGTTTTATCTCCCTCGCTTCAGGATGTCTAAATCGAGGTCTGTTTCCTCCCTTTTGGGTTTTGCAGCCAAGCTTGAGAACATATGAGTTAGGCCTTTTGAAGAATACTGCGTCCTGTAGTCATGTTGCTATACCTAAAATCTGGCCCCTCGAGTGAAGTATCTAGATTTAAGAGGTGTCATGTATCTTACTGCTTCTATTAACACATGTTCTGTTGCTGAAATTGAAACACAGACCCGTTAGATTGGCATTCTTGATCATAGGTTGAGGGAGATTGTAGGTTTTCCAACCTGTGTAACTTCCATAGCTTTAATCATGGTCAAATGGCCTTCTCTTGGCAGGACTCAGAAGGCGTGGACATCAAGCTGGGTGTATGTGCTAATGGACTCCTCATCTACAAAGACAGGCTGAGAATCAATCGTTTTGCTTGGCCGAAAATCCTGAAAATCTCCTATAAGCGCAGTAACTTCTACATTAAAGTTAGGCCAGCAGAGGTAAGCAAGGGCACGTAGCCCTGGGCGTGTCTAACTGGGCTTTGTCAGTGTTCTCTTTTATGGCTGTGAGCTAGCAGAATTCTTTTCCATTGAGTTTTAAGAAAATGAACTATTATTTATTCCTCTGTGGTTAAAAAAAAAAAGTCAAGTCAGGGTTTTGATGATAAACTTGCATATATATTCCTGTTGGTAAGAAAACCAGTATCAGCCACAATTTCACAGAAAAGAGAAAGTACTATGCGCCTGCCACACCATGGGGGTTCGTTTTGCTTTTGAATCAGCTAAGTGGGCGAGATCCATGGATGAGCAGGTGGGAAGATGAATTTCAGTGGACATTAAAGGATAGCTGGTTTATGTCAGTGGTTGATATTTGCCTTTTTTTCAAGAGGAACAATTAGTTTTTAGTGCAATATCTGAGCCCATGATTTTTAGTAACTTCCAATCAGCTCTTAAGGAGACATGGCTGATTTGTCTTATGGATTTATTCTAGCTGGAACAGTTCGAGAGCACCATTGGCTTTAAGCTGCCAAACCATCGGGCAGCAAAAAGGCTATGGAAGGTGTGTGTGGAACATCATACTTTCTACAGGTAATTTTGAGAAAACAGCTTGGGATTCATGGGAGCAGCTCTGGGTACCCTCGAGATCCGAGGCGGTGGCAGTGCATAGAGCGGCAGACACAGCCGCACCTTACGGTTCTGCGGGCTCCCCATTCGTGTGTCTGTTTCTGTCACCTGGCCGTGCTCCTCATGGCTTGGAACTGATCTTCTGCCATGGTCCAAAACTCCAGTCGCCCTTCCTTCTACCCTCCCGCCTTGGCTGTTCTTCCGCTGTCACTCACCTTAGGTTTCACTTAATTGCTCTTACCAGCTCCCTCTGCTTTCACTTCTTCCCCAACGAAACCAGCTCTGGACCTGCCCCTTTGCTAGTTTGTCAGGAGTGTTCTAGCCCCCTTAGCCCTGGTCATTGTTGCACATCAGCCTCTAGTCTCCTGGCTCTGGGTTAATCCTCTGTCCTGATCTCATCATTTCTATTCCTGTGCTGCCACACAGTCCCTTCAGTAGCATAACTATTCTCATAGACACACTCGCACAGCCCTGTGGATTGATGCTATTGCAGAGCGACCGTTGCCTACATTGGCTGGATCCTCAGGGCCACCATCACAAATGTGCATGGTCTTCTTCGGCCCCCTGCCCCACTGCTCAGATGCCCTCCATCATGGGGTATGCTGATAGTAGACACTGTGGGTCATGAGTGTTCTTGGTTTCATGATCTTCTCTTTTTGTGTTTAACTAAGCATCATTTCCCTCTCCCCTTTCTTCTCTTGTCTCAAGGAAGAGGAGTCATTCCTCTGCCTTGAGAGTATATATAGCCCGCATGAAACAAACTTAGAACTGTTTCTGGTATGTAATAATGTTTGTCACTCTTATCATTATTCTTAGTTTGGTAGCATAGTGTGCTGTTTATCTACTTTCAAGACTGCTCTAATACACTCATTTCAGAGGAGTCACATTACCACTGACTTAAGTCACCAAAAAATTCTTTTGGAGAAAACTCATAAATGCTTGTGTTCAACCCTTTTTTGTTTTGTTTTGTTTTGATTTCTGTTTCTGTTTAATTGTAGCTTAATTGCTTAAAGATTTCTTTGTGATCAGGAAATTAGTCTGTAAGCTAATACTTTGCGTATGTGGTCACAACTGTCAGTTAGTTGGGCAAGAAAGCCCTTTTATCCTCTGGTTAATGACTTTCCCCCTTTTGCATTATGACTTATATCTTATATTTCTTAGATTTAAAATATTTTTCTTATATTTCTTGAATTTATATTTTTTGCAAACTGGACATAAGAGAAAATGCTCAAATGGAGCTGCTCATTCTGGGAAGATGTGGCCTGTGGTTGAATTACAGTTAGCAGAGGAGAACCTGCAGAGGCTGCCAGATAGTCCAGTCTCACCCTCCTCTTTGCCTCTAGTCTTTTTTTCTCCTTTTAAAATAATTTTATTTTATAGTGGCAGGGTCGCTTAACACATTTTAAGTATTATTACTGACTGTAGGTACAATGGGGCTTCCCTTATAACTCAGCTGTTAAAGAATTCACTTGCAATGCAGGAGACCCTGGTTCGATTCCTGGGTCCGGACAATCCACTGGAGAAGGATAGGCTACCCACTCTAGTATTCTGGCCTGGAGAATTCCATGGACTGTATAGTTCATGGAGTTGCAAAGAGTTGGACATGACTGAGCAAATGTTATCCTATTTAGTTGAAAGTTTTTCCCCAGTGATTAACAACTCCCCATTGCCCCCTCTCCCACCCCCTGGGAACCACCATTTGAGTCTGTGAATATGACTGTTTTGGATACCCCATATAGGCAGAATTGTGTAGTACTTGTCTTCTGTGTCTGGCTTGTTTCACCTTAGCATAATTTTCTCAAGATCTGTCCCTATTGTCACATATTGCAGACTTTCCTTCTTTTTTTTTTTTTAAAGGATGAATAGTGTTCCATTTTCGGAGAAGGCAATGGCACTCCACTCCAGTACTCTTGCTTGGAAAATCCCATGGACGGAGGAGCCTGGTAGGCTGCAGTCCATGGGGTCGTGAAGAGTCGTACACGACTGCGTGACTTCACTTCCACTTTTCACTTTCATGCATTGGAGAAGGAAATGGCAACCCACTCCAGTGTTCTTGCCTGGAGAATCCCAGGGACGGGGGAGCCTGGTGGGCTGCCGTCTATGGGGTCGCACAGAGTCAGACACGACTGAAGCAACTTAGCAGCAGCAGCAGCAGCAGCAGCAGCAGTGTTCCATTTTATGTGTATTCTGTAATTCCTTTATCCGTTTACTTATCAATGGATGGTTAGGTTGTTTCCACATCTTAATTATTGTGACCGTTGCTGTATTGAATATGGGAATGCTCATACCTCTTTGAGATCCTGATTTCAGTTCTTTTAGAAAAATACCCATGTGTGGGATTGATGAATCATGTGATATTTCTATTTTTAATTTTTTAAGGAGCCTCCCAACTGTCTTACACAGCTTCTGCACCATTTTGTATTTCTACCAACAGTATGGAGGGGTCCCGGCTTTTTCACATTCTCTCCAGCATTGGTTGTCTTTAGTTTAACAATTTTTGTGGAGCAGGGTGTATTTCCTTTGGGGTCATCAATGCATATTTCTTGTTTGAGATATTTTTTAGAAATGTCTCTTTTTTTGTAGGTACTGGTCTCTCAGTACCTACAGAGCATACTTCACGAATAGATGATGAAAATAAATGCGATTTAGTCAACTTGTTTTTCAAGGAGAATGAGCATTTGTTAATTACTGCACTGATGAGCTTGTCAGTGACCCTTTTTCTCTATACATAACTGCTTTCTTACATAGCATTCTTTGACCATAGGTGGATTGCAAGGTAGGGAAACCTACCGTATTCAGGCAGTCAGAAGGCAGTGCATGGTAAATGACTGCCTTTCTCACCTTGCCTCTGGTCCTCATGGTTGGTTTAGACTTTCAGAGCCTCAGCTTCTTCCATGTAGAGAAAGAGAATACAGAGCACAGATAAGAGTTCATTTCCTGTCTAAATGTCTTAACATTCTGGCTTTCTAATTTAAGGATATAGAGCTTTTTCCAAAGTATAGTTTAAGGCACCGATGTCTTCAGATTTTGCTTTCTCAGCAGTATCATCTGTGTCTCCTTTGAAGATCTGTTGGCATAAAATGGATGTTCTCAAGAAACACTTCTGCCACCCTCCACGACAAGACTCAAGCCAAGAATGTATCAGTTCTTTTTTCATCAGTTTCATTCTAACTCATTGTATTTCTGGGTTAATATGATTGAGAATTCTGAATCGATGGGAAGCCACCTCTTGAATTACTGTATGTGGCTTTACCCTAGACTTGAATCTCTCTTCATTGCTTGTTAAGCACAAGATTTCTAAAAATTGAGCAGAAATGCCTGACATACTTGATATGGTAAAGAACCCTTTAAGAAATCACGCTTCTCTGGAGAATAATAAGAAAAGTTTTGGTGGAGTTCTCCATATTCTAAAACTGTCAAGTGAAGTCTTCTTATTTAATACATTCTCTGAGAGCTCTGGGATTATCTGTTTTGTTAAAATGCTTTGACAGCTTTTGATCAGGCAGTGAAAGCAAGATCATTTCGGTTGTATACCAGACAAGATTGGCTCATTTACTAAAAATGTGTTTTCACATAAGTCTGGAAGTACTTGACATCAGTAAAGTTTTACCTCATTCATTACAGACCCGGGGTTTAAGCAGTACAGTCGCGCTGCCAATAAAGGGTGTTAGTCATCTCTGCAGATCTGCTGTGTACTTCATGCGAGAGCATCACTTGATGGAACAGATTCTTGAGTTAATGTTCTTTCCCAGAGAAATAGACATAAATATTAAGAATTGCTAATGGTAATGGATTGCTGCTTGGCACTTAAGGCTAGGAGCAAGAATTCAGGCATATGTGTTTATATAAATGATTTAAGTTAATACAAATAAATAACCTTTGGTACACACAAAGAACAGCTGCGTTTTTGCTCAGGTTGAGGAAAACATATTACTCATGAATATATGAATGAGGAGTTATTCATCTTATCATGATCATAAAGCTCTGTATACAGGAGGGTTTATAAACAGTGTTCACTTTTATTAGTGTAAGCAGCGTTTTTGGACCAAATAATCATACGTAATGAAGTGAGATATTATGTAGTTTCAAAGTTAAAAAACATCCATGAAGTCTAATTTTGTTCCCCTTCCCCCACCTTCATAGGCTTGTGTCTCCAGAGCAGCCACCAAAGGCCAAGTTCTTGACCTTAGGGTCCAAATTCCGCTACAGTGGCCGTACACAGGCGCAGACGCGCCAGGCCAGCAGCCTGATTGACCGGCCGGCGCCACACTTCGAACGCACTTCTAGTAAACGGGTCTCCAGGAGTCTAGATGGAGGTAAACACATTTATTGTATTAGGATTCTGGATTCCAGTCGTCTTTTTCTAATCCAGTGGGATTAGAAAATATTGAACTAGTTATTAACAAGACCCCTAGAAATACCTAGAGGGATAGCCTCTAGATATTTTTTTTCCGTGAGTAAATAAAATACTATTAATTACACTTACTTGAAAATCATTTTATAGTGTTTTGAAGTTGTCGTTCTGAACCTAAATTTTCTTGGCACTGTCAAAACACACAGATGTTAGAGTTTTTGATGAGATGTTGGACAGACTTCTTAATTGTGATGTATTTTATGTGATTTGATTTCTTGAACTTATTAATTAATGGCAAACTTGGGTTTTTGGAGCCGCAGCAGCAGTATATATAGACCCTTTATTCAAAGGAATGCAAAACTTCATTGCATCATCACAATTTTAGGTTTAAAAACTCTTATTAAAGCTTAACAGACATTCTAGCATATAGGAAACCATTCACAGCTTCAAGGATTAGTTGAAGGACAGTGTTCTAACAACAAGAGAGGAAATATGTATTCATCTATTCTTACACCCCAGGAGAGACATTTATAAATTTGTATACATTTTTTCTATTTGAATTCTAATTAGCTACATATTTGTAGTTTTTAAATAAATTACACATGGAAATAAATTGATGTTGCTTCCCTTCATTTTACGTATATATATATGTATATCTTATTACCCTAATTTTGGGTTAATAGCAGGTTTTCTATAAAAGAGCTGAGGTTATTTTTTTTAAGATATTTAAAAAAATGTTTTCCTTTCTACCTACTAGCAAGTAAGTGGTGTGGATGCTTTTCTACCAAAAGTAGTTTCCCAACATTTTTTGGTTGCTTAATCTCAAAACATATATGCAAAAGATCCTTTAATGTTGAACTGGATAAGTTCTATTTTACTGCTGTTTATCAGTAAGAACCTATTTTTCATTGTTATTAATATTGCTGTTAATCATTCTGAAATACAAACTCGAACGGCTTATGTTTCATATAATTAGCTAAAGCAGGCTGGATATGCTAATAGATAAAAAATCTTCTCTCATTAGTGAAGGATTGACATTCATTGCCTTAGATCTATTTTTCCTGGAATAAACTTAGGAAACAGATCTGGGCAGACACACAGAGATAGTTAATAATATTTGTTGGTGGACATTTTGGTATATATAGTTACTGAATTTTCTGGAGAATCTTTCATACAATTTATGAGGCCACAGAAAAAATGTGCAATGGGATCATAAATTGTGGTTTGAATAAATGTCCACATCCCCAAATGTAGTGATTTACATTTAATGAATTATTGCTGTATGATAGTTGTTAGAGTATCTTTCAGTTCATCAACAACTGAGCACTTTTTTCCAAGTAAATCCGAAGAATGTGCCCGCTTGTGTAAATATTTCACAAGCCTTGCCCCTTGCCACAGTGAATTTATACAAGTGCTGAATAAATGCGATCAGTGTTATTTCATGCCTTGAGAGAAATCATTCCTCTTTCTGTAACACTGTCTGTTTCAGCCTTTGTTTTCGAACTATGAGGTTTTTATAACTCATATGTTGTGAGTTTTTAGAGTTTAAAAAGAGCAGTAAAGCAGTGCCTTTTCTTGGAGGTATATAAACTGTGCTCGAGGAAACCCACCGTCTTGTATGGGCAGTTACCGCAGTGGGTTATAGTGGGTCTGTATCTGAAAACAATGATTTTCACAAGTAAAAGCAACAAACATGGCACAGTAATCCATTATTTTTCCTTTTGTGTTTTGGACACTGTAATTCATCAGATGGGCAAGTCATCAAAAGGATTATTGTGTTATTGTGAAAAATAGGAGGCTTTTCATGCCAATACATGACCAGACAGCTAGGGAACTATTTGGTGAGGGCTTATGTTCTTTTTTTTTCCCCTTCAGAGCAAAGCTAGGCTGTAACCTGGTACTGAGCTTTATTTTCCCCACCACACCATCAATATACCTTTTTTTGTTGTTGTTGTTTACATGTATTGTAGTTTCTTTTTTCTGTTTTTAAACAGACTATTTAGATATATAAATATTCTTCAATTTAAGGATTGAAAAATTAAATTTACTAGTGATTACATTGATTTTTACTTTCTATGTGATATCTAAAGATAAAATATCAAATAAAAATCAACCTAGATAGCTATTTTAGAACAGTGAGATTCTAGGATTGCACAATAAAACCTGAAATGAGACAAATCAGTCATTGAGAGTGCTAACACCCAGGATGCATGTGAGAACAGGGAACTTGTGATTTCCCGAAAGTGGAAAGTGTAATCAAGGACATTACAGACTGGGTAAGGTCTGTCTGAGGAAGAACCATTTGGGTTGAGACTTAAGGGATGAGAAAGAGTAGAACAGGAGATAAAGATTCCAGGTAGCACTAGTAGTAGTAGCAAGTCTGAAGGTCATAAGTTTGGGGACAGCTTGATACATTCCAGGAACAGAAGGAAGGCAAATGTAGTCAGAGCTGATTAGTGATGGGGAGAGGTAGGCTGGGAACAGATCACACAGGAGCTTGCAGGCTATTGTGGGGAATGTGGTTTTTATTTTAGGGAAGCACTGAAGACTGTATGTGTTCATATGTACACATGTGTACACACTTGTGCCAGCACATGTTTACAGGTCAGTTCAGTCACTCAGTTGTATCCAACTCTTTGCGACCCCATGGACTGCAGCACGCCAGGATCCCTGTCCATCACCAACTCCCAGAGCTTACTACTCAAACTCATGTCCACTGAGTCGGTGATGCCATCCAACCAGCTCAGCCTCTGTCATCCCCTTCTCTTCCTGCCTTCAATCTTTCCCAGCATCAGGGTCTTTTCCAATGAGTCAGTTCTTCACATCAAAAGTATTGGAGTTTCAACTTCAGCATCAGTCCTTCCAATGAATATTCAGGACTAATTTCCTTTAGGACGGACTGGTTGAATCTCCTTGCAGTGCAAGGGACTCTCAAGAGTCTTCTCCAACACCACAGTTCAGTTCTTCGGTGCTCAGGTTTCTTTATGGTCCAACTCTCACATCCATACATGACTACTGGAAAAACCATAGCTTTGACTAGAGGGACCTTTGTCAGCAAAGTAACGTCTCTGCTTTTTAATACTGTCTAGATTGGTCATAGCTTTTCTTCCAAGGAGCAAGCATCTTTGAAATTCATGGCTGAAGTCCCTATCTGTAGTGACTTTGGAGCCCAAGAAAATAAAAGTCTCTCACTGTTTCCATTGTTTCCCCATCTATTTGGCACGCCATGAAGTGTACAGTGCTGTTCTAAAAAAAACAAAACAAAAAAACAGTCACTTGATTAATGCCGTGTCTAGAACAATTGGAGAGGATGAGGGAAGAAGTTGAGGCCAACTGGTTAGGCATAGTCCTGGTGAGAGTCATGGTGGTTTTGTCTCAGATGGTGGTAGACCAATTAGCCATTTGGCACTGTAGGTTCAGCTCCTTGGGCTTATAATCTCAGGGTTCTACAAAGGTGTAAGACCTGACAAAAGTTAATAGCAAACTGAAATCAGTAACTGTTTAATAAAAGTATGCAGTGTGAACATCTTGCCAACTTCATTATGTAACTTTAAATTTGATATTCATTAAAATTTGATATCATTATATTTAAAACCATTTCTAGGTCAGATTTTCTCATTTTGCAGTAAGTTTCTGAGTATGCATAATGAGTGCTTAGGGACCATAATCTTAAGTTAAAGCTAAAAACTCAAGCCATATACTTTTCAAGGAAGAATTATTAAAATTTTTTAAAAGTTCAAAAAAAAAAAAACTCTAGAAAATAATTATACTTTATGTATGATGTGAATTTGTTTTAATGTTTAATTGGATTTGGTGCAGGCTTTCCAAAGTATGAGTGTTTAAATCCATGAAACTCTTAAAAGGTACCTGAATGGTAAAATAGAGATGGAAGGAAATTTGCCATGTTTAGAAATACATATGAGGATTCTATTGGACGTACTGATTGTTGAGGGGTAAAGGAAAAGACTTCCAGGTTTCTGACTTCAGTAATTTGGTGAACGGTGAGACTAGAAAAGAAGGAAGTTTGGACAGGGTGTGTGAGGGGTATGGATTAAGAGGCTTCTTGTAACACATGAATTAGGGGTCTAGAGGTTGCCCAAGTTCAGGATGGTGGGTCACACACATTTCTGCCCTTCAAGAGCTTGCAGCCTAAAGGCCTGTCTTTGTTGTGCTTCCCTGGGAGCCTGGGACCAGAGCCAACCATACTGTGTCAGGAAGATGCTTTTTATGCAGGTGAAATGACTGCAGTGGTTGTCCCACTCTTTGGGGGAGAATCTAAAGATAGAGGCTTTTGCCAGTTGCTGCTCACTTGGCCTTGTTGAGATCTGAGGCCATCTTGGGTTGCTCTGGCATATGACAGAAATGTCAACACGGTACATGTTCCTGCCCATCTGTATGATAGATGAAGGGACCCAAAAGGCCAGATTTGCTAAGGCAGAAGGTTTCTATGTATTAGGCTTGCTTCAGGTCAAGTCGAGGCATTCAGGAGGGAGGTTAGAAAAATAAAAAACAGTAAACATAAATACAGAAGTTAATTCTCTAAAATCTACCTTTCCTGTCTTGGCACAATTTTGACTAGTGTTCTAATTAAAGGTTCCTTTATGGAGGAATTATTAAAACTTATTAAAGCAAACCATTTTAATAACTAGGTAATTATTTGTTGCAATAGATAGATTCAGAAATAAGTGCAGGCAAGATTAAAGAAACCCCAGAGAACTGAAGTACTGCTCACATTGTAATTCTGCTGTACTTCCCTAACTCTGGTGTTTCATCTGGTCTTAGAGCTCCTCCTACTGGCCAATTCCATGATCAGTATCTCTCCTTCAAATATCTGTGACTTGAGAGACTTAATGGGTTACAATTCAGAGTTTTGTTTTTTTTTTAAGTATAATTGTGAGTTTATTTGATTTGTTATTTTCATGATCAAAGAATCTTCCGGTTTCTATTAATTGTCTGTAAGCTGCCTATTTATCTGGAAAGGGAGGTTTTCATAACATTTTCTTGTTTAAACATCCTAACGTGATCCCTATAATCACTCGTCACTAGCTCCGATTGATGCTGTGGACCAAAGTCTTATGAAGGATTTTCCTGGCCCTGCTGGGGAGGTTTCAGCACCAGGCCCTGGAGTTGTGAGCACTGCCGTGGTACAAGATGGTGATGGCAGAAGGGACCTGAGAAGCCCAGCTAAAGTCCCGCATATGCCGCTCATTGAAGGAAAGGTATGGTGAATTAGTGGAATATATGGTTTTAAATGTGTACTTAGATCAGAGGCTGTCTATTGCATTTGTTTCAGAACTCAAGTATCATTTAAAACCAGTCATTGTATTTCTCTGTTGATAAAAATTTCCGCCTTTCATATGTGTGTAGACTCTTGCTGTTTTAGACTGAGTCGCTAACCTTTTTCTGGTTGTTGTTCAAAGCAAAATATTTCAACATAAATTACTTTAATCCAAGTAAGTAATTTATTGACCTTTTGTCCATCTTTATAATCATCCTATTTCATTAAGCCCCCCAATTATAAAAGCTATGATTTGAAATTCATATTTGATTTGTTTCAAGTAAATTTTAAGATGTAGCCTATGTCTTGGTAATTTTATTATGATATTGACTTGAATATTTTGAAATGAAGAAAGATGGTCTTTATGGTTTTTCATTAATAGTCTGTTACTGAAGAAGAAATTCTCAAGCAAAAAGTAATTGTTTTGTGAATACTATGTGAGAAGATGGTGTGTGGCTTTCGGTCTTATTTGGTGTACGTGCCATAATGGATGGAGAAGTAACCTATATTGTGTTTTCAGACTTGTTTGGGTTATTTTATATTACCATGGGCAAGTGTAAGTATAGTCACTTAGAAGTTGATCTGAAGTGGCTTTGAGTCCTTCAGATCTCTTTTCCATATCCCACAGAGAAACTTTAGAATAGGTAACATTGGAAGTAAACATGAAAAAGAAATAAAATCATCCTGTGGGTTTATAATATTTCCAGAAATTTAACTTTGAAAATTTATAATGTTTTAAAACTTTTAACATTGAAAATGTTAAAGATGTGTAACATGAATTTATAAAGAACCTGCTAGAAGAGATAACTGCCAGGGTCCCGGGAATTCCTGCAGTGATAGCTCCCAACCCCAGCGGAGAGAAGGGCTCAGGCACCATGAGGGCCCTGCCTTATGCGGCAGGAACAAGTGCCTCAGGCAGAGCGAGCCATGAAATCCTTTTCATTGCTTTGTTAAAAAATCTTTAATTATCATATTCTACAAAGGATTTGGTTAAAAATTTACTAAAAATAACAGATATCACATCAAACAATATCCATCAATAACTGAATAGTTGTCAGGAGAGTTTATGATTATGCTACCAACTTATTGGAAAAGACCCTGATGCTGGGGAAGATGGAAGGCAGGAGGAGAAGGGGGTGACAGAGGATGAGATGGTTGGATGGCATCACCGACTCAATGGACATGAGTTTTAGCAAACTCCGGGAGATAGTGAAGGGCAGGAAAGCCTGGCGTGCTGCAGTCTGCGGAGTCTCAATGAGTCAGACACGACTTAGCGACTGAACAACACCAACACGCTACCAGTGTACCCAGTAGAGTGGCTACTTCCATCAGAAACGGGAGAGCTCAGCATCACGGGAAGCCTCTATTCCATTCTGCATAGTTAATATGATACAAAAGAAAAGTTCTCTTAAATTCCAAGGGAAATTCTGCCTGTTTTTGGCAAATGACTCAGTGTGCCTTTTCACTGATGCTTTCAATGTTTGGCAGCAACCAGGTTTAAAAATAATGCTATCTGAGTTTCATAGGATCCATTTGCAACCAGTCAGGAAATACTAATTGAATCAGGCTATACCTGTTAAGTTGTATGTGATGAAAGTAGTCCAGTTTTCCTCTTTTAAAAATGGATCATTTAATTAATTTTCTAATGATACTGTTAATACAGTCGTTACTTCTGAGTAAAAGTTTTCACTAACTTTCTTCTTCTCTCCTCTTTCTTTCTTTTACCTTTGGTTCTCCGTTGATTGTATCTGCTGTGTAACTTCACATTCAACCATGGGTTTGCTTTTGAGAACAGCCTATTTCCTTGTGCCCACCTTCACCACTCATCCACTGTGCTTCATCTCTTTCCCCAAACCTATTGCCAGTCCCTGAAATGGACTTCCTTTCTGACATTTCAGAGGAAGACCCCTTTGGGGAGGCCGATCGTATCACTCTGGACAGCTTAGAGTGCCTTTCCACAGGCGAGACGTCAGAGCAGGGGCCCTGTGATCCTGGCTTGGGTCCTCTTGAAGCCCCTCCTGAGCCTGACTGCCCCCCTGCACCCGAGAAGCCTCTAAAAGAGGCTGACCACACGGATTCCGAGTGTGGGTCCTTCTCCTTCAGTTTCTGCAGGTGCTTTCTGCCTCGCTTCCCCTCGCTCCTCAGTGACAATGGGTACCTTGCCTTCCCCAGCCTCCCCAAGGTCTGGGTCTCCTTCCTGCCCGCAGATGTCCAGCATTACGTTCCCATCACCTCCCCTTCGTTCTTCCCCTCTCTCATCCTCATCTTTGGGCTCCTTCTCTCTGCTTCTCAGTCAGTGCCTTTTTCTCTCACCTTTTCCCTTCCTCTGGCTCTATCCCTCTGCTATCTGGAGGCGAAAGCTGCCTCCCTGACTGTTTCTTACGACTGTGACTTGAGTGACAAAACAGAGGAAGAGGAAGCAGTTACTGGCTCTCCTCCATAAGCTTTAAATCTGTGCGGGCAACAAAGCTCCACTTCATCTAATACCCTTCCTAATGTAGAGTGTAAACATGTGCATAAATCTTATCATGGGTTGCCCTCAAAACAGTATGATCTGCACACTTTCATACACACACACAGCTTTAGTGCATGAGAAATAAGTGTAATTAAGCGTTTCCCCTCACTGATATTCATTGACTAGGTCCACACAGTCTACGTTGAGTACAAAGTTATAGGTTTTTAAAATAAATATCTGAACCATACTAGGCCACAAAAAAAGGAGAGGGGGCCCTCCATTGCCCTTAATAGTCTGATTTGGGTCTATCCATTTTGCACATACATGTGAATGCTGTTCCTTTAGGACGGAAACTTTATTTTGGTATAGAATTTCGAATACAGTGGACATAACTGATTGATATATATTAGTAGAATTCCTTAGTGTTACTATTTCACTGTTAGAAAGCCAAGCTTGTTCTTCACTTAGGAGAATGCACCTGTGACAGTTACTCCTGATGTGTGTGTAGGTCTAATCTCAGAACCTCTTTGTCTCCCTATTATTATAGCATTTGGGACCCAGATATGAAGTGCATGTAGTTTATTTTCTTTTACTTTTTTTTTTTTTTTACTCAAAATCATATCTGGGAGTCACTGTCAGGTATTTTTAAGGAAGATACTCTTCTGTTATCTTTAAAAAATACTTATGAAAAATGAACCTCAGCGTTTTGAAAATTTAGACTCTGTAGCCCTAAGGTTGGGTGAGACCTCTTAGTGTCCTTTTATTTAACATTAAGTATCTGGTTTGAGGATTTCTGCCCCTTATAAGGCTACCTCTGCAGTACTAAGCTGTGCTCACATGTGCAGTAGTTTTTTTTTTTTATTGTTTTGCTAAATGTGGTCTGGGGACCTAGGGTCCCATATCCTGTAGGTACTATTCCTACATAGAATAAATCACAAAATTTAGAGCAAACCTAAGGAAAAATGTGAAGATAATTAAGCATAGGGGGAGAATCCATGATTCCTAAAGGTTACCCAAGGGATGCCAAAGATTGACATTTTAGAAAAATGTTGACCAAGGAATTAGAAGATTATTCTTAACAAATTGTTGAGCGGTTGTATTCTGTTTTTCCCTCTTGATCAAAAGATACTCTGAGTTCCCGGTTTACCTCTCAAAAATGCTTGAATGGTTAAAAAAAAAAAAAAAGCACAGTAAAGAAGAAAAATAATGTATATGATCCTGCTCTAAATCAAGATGTGAAAGTTAAACTATTTTCCTTTGGTATCTGAATCAATATTTTTCTTTTACGCTCTTCCCTTCCATGAGTCAGTAGTCATCAGTGTTTCTGTTAGTTTCAAATACACAGATTTATTCTTTGGATCATTAGATAACTGAGATTTGTCCAACTAGGAATAAATATGCTTGTTTGAAAAATTTTATGACAGAAAAGTGACTATAAAACTCAAGAATAGTTTTTACTCTCCACCATTTTAAATGAAAGTAGCAAAATAAACCGGTTCCTCCCCAAGGAAAGAAATCTATGTAGGGTGAACATTTGTCCCTGATAGAAAGTGAAAGCTAAAATTTGCATCATTACACTTTGCCCTCACAGCCAGTTGACTTAAATATTTCAGGTTAGAACAGACTGAATTATGCCATTTTTACACTCTCATATTTTCATTCCTGAGTCAAAACATATTAAAAAGCAACACATATCTGGTGACTGAGAAAGAGTGAAGCTTCCCTTCTCTATTCCACCTTTGCAAAGGACCATTTCCATCATTTGTACAACATTGTAGGTGAAGAAAGACCAAAGTGGCTTAATATTCTGCATCTTCTGAGGGCCAGACAATAAAGGTTGGTAATGCTGGTTCACCATTTTAAGTTCAAATACAGCTTCCTTGCACCGGTGATAGCGTTTCCAATAATACTCCCCTTCTCTCTGGCCGCTTGCTGGGTGACTTCAGGCGAAGATGGAAGAGGACGAAACACAGCTGGAGGAGGTGGATACTATTCCCCCCAAATTAAATTCCTGGTAGTTGCTGCCTGCCATTATGATTGCACGGGGGTGGGGTGGTGCACATTTAGGATTTATTTGTGACTTTTGCTCATTGTGGCTTTAGGTTCTTAAGATTTTTATTTCTCTTTTATTTTAATGTCTTAGACTGTCCAACTCTGGGTCATTTCTGGTGCTTGCTGATTGATACACTTATGTTTATTTGCCTTCCCCCTCCCTCCCTATGTGTGATTTAATTTCACAGAAAAATTCCTTGAGAGTAGAAGGAGATAATATTTATGTCAGACATAGCAATTTAATGTTGGAGGTTTGTATAATTTAAGAAAACAACTCTGTCCGAATGGCTGCCCAGGCTGCTGTGGACGGGGGGTCACGCACAGGCTGGCTGGCTGGCAGCTTTCAAGCACGGTGCACGAAATGCATGGGGAAAATTCAACGTGGGAGTGCATGTTAGCATTCTGACTTTGTTCTGTTCAAGTGGCTTAGGTAGCAATATGTCTATGAGAAGTTCTCAAAGTGACAACTGGGAAAAAAAGAAAAGATTCTGTGTAATCAAATGAATAAAGTTTTTATTCATTAATCTTAAGGTTCTGCAAGTAAACCTGTTTTCTCCTAATGGACATGATCCATCCTTAATATATATTAAACTGCAAAAAATATTTGTCAATCTGGCATTAACTCATTTGGCCCTAGATAGGTGTCCGTGTTTTTTTTTTTTTTTTTTTGGTAAAGTGAAGAAGTACCAAAATCCCTGCAATTAGGAATGTGGTCCACTTAAAAATCTTCCTTTTGAGAAGATGCTAATTAATGGGATTGTTTTGATTAAAAAGAGAGAAGCAGTGAAATAAAGTGAGAAAGAAAAGAGGAAAAAGAAGCCTAGCTGCCCAATTAGGAAGGTGAAATGTATTCCCCATGTCACACGAGAATGGTTTTTTGTTTCTTTTTCCCCCTTCTTTTAGGATAGGATATAGCAATGTATTCAATGGAAAACTCCGGTCCTCAGTAATTTGACTAATCTGTTGGGTTGCTTTGGCCAGCTTTAATAACTGTTGGAGATGTATTTTTGCATAACTTACTAAAATGCTCTAAAGAATAATACATAACAGCGCTTTGAACAAATGCAAGAAATGTGCCTGATCTCAAGCCACAGTCATTTTTCCATGCCATGCAAAGATTTTTAGATTTTCCTGAGTTTTTGCAGATGGCAATAGAAGCTCCTAGATGAGCTATCCGTACTACGCTTGTGCATGCATATGGAATATTTCATTTACTCAGATGCATGACCTATTTCTCAAGGAGTACTGTAATTGAAAGCTATAATCCACAGGTGGCCCTATGATTTTTGAAATGTAAGAAAGCACTTAAAGTTCAGTTAAAACTTTTTTGAATACTACCTTTTATTCCTACAAATACCATTTATCAGGACCAATCTAAAAAAAAACCCCACAAGCAACATTTGTCAGGGCCTATTTCAATGAAAATTGACCTGGTAGTTTTTCTCACATCTTCTTTTAAGGACCATTTGATATGTGGGTGGCTGGGTCCCACATTTATGCTTGGCAAGGACGTGAAACCAAGATGACGTTCATTTATTTTAGAGAAAGACCAAATAGAAGCAGCTTCTGGCAGCTGTTATGTTTATTCTATAAGGATTAAAAACCATTGCTGGAATTTCCTGAAAAAAGTCAACTGTTTTTTCCCCCACCACCATTCCCTCCTCTTTTTATATGATCCTGGACCAGATTTCCCATGAGGCCCAATATGCTCTGAGTCCACCTTTCTCTAATTTTACTTTCTTCATTATATTCACAGAATGCAACTCTAGTAGTAGCCCAAATCTGAAAGGTGAATTTGCAGGAACAAAATGCCTTTTAAATGTAACTATGAGAAAGAAGGTTTATTGGCCATGTTGAGTTCCATGGCCTCCTCTTCATGATTTTTTAAACAACTCTGAACAAAGAAATCAGAACCCTTTAAGGCGTGAATCATAAAAAAATTACACATTGGCTTTAATTTTCAAATTTGGACAAACTCATATTTGTAGGTGGTGATATGGCTTTTGAGACTTGGCATTTTTCTTGCTTTATTATGTTTTTTTAATCATAAGTTTGCTTTGTCTTATTTTTGGTTTCATTTTTTATTTTTATCCTATTGGGTTTTTTTTTTTTTTTTCCTTCCTTTTGGATTTTCCCCCTTTTATTACGTTACATACTGCTAGGACCTGGATAAGGCCCAGGAGGAAATACTGAAACACCAGGCTAGCATTAGTGAACTCAAGCGCAATTTTATGGAATCCACACCTGAACCACGCCCTAATGAATGGGAAAAACGACGTATCACACCTCTGTCCCTACAGACACAAGGGGTATGTGACTAGCTATTTGTTGGCTGTATGTCTCACTCCAGCTGTTCATAAAACTTAGGTTGTTAATCTGTTATGTTGATTCTTATGAGAAGTTAGAAAATATTCCCGTTTTTAAAATGTAACTGCTAACAATTTTTTAAATACTAAATATTTATTAACAGCGTGTAATACTTATTGACATAGTTCTTGGGTAAATTGTATGAGTTTCAAAACACTTTTCAACTACCTTCAAAATAATTTCACTATTTTACTCGAGTAAATTGGTAGTAATGAGCTGTTACATCAAGTGACTTAAAAACCAATGTATACTGTATTTAATAAGTTTTTAAATTATTGACGTCTGAAGTAAGAGTTTGTTTAATAATTAAAGAATTAGTAATTAAAGGGATGTAGTAATGTAGACCATATTTAGAATGGTTTAAGGTTATTACTGTGAGGATAAAGAGTTAAATTTAGCTTTGAAGACTGCTGAGCTCTGTTGAAAACTGGCAAAATGTTAATTATATAACTTATATTGAAACTTCTTAGTAATAAAATGCAGATTAATGTTTTAAAAATATTTTCACCCGTCTTTCCAAACTCATCCTTTTTCTTTCCATGGTTTATTTCTCTCCGCCACCAACATAAGCATTGCCCTTAAAATACATTCTTAAAATGTTTCTTCATTTGCGTCTGCATCTGTTCTTTTCTGATGCTCCAAAGTCTCTCCTTTTGTCAACCAAGAACTTCATCAGCTCATCTGTTTTGCTTGAGGAAATCGTGATCATCCTATGTTTAATACACAGTTTTAAAAGTATGTTCAGGTGTTACCCAACAGTTTCTCTCCTTTTCCTTTCACCCCTCTCTTCTCCTTAAATTCATCATCTAGTCTGACTTTGAATGTTGCCAAATTGTAGGCATTTGAATTCGCTATTCTCATGCTTTTTTATTCACCCTTTTCTTAAAAAGCAAAGCTGTTATTTGCTTTAAATTTCTGTGTGACAGTGGAAGGGACAAATCTCTTTAAAGCAGACCAGCAAAAGAAAAACCGGTAAACCGCAAAGACTTTTGACAATATTAAGATTTAAAACACCATAGCGGCATCTTCTGAAGTTGTACTACTTTTACGTTCTTGTTTTCAGCTTTTCTGAAGATATTAATGTCCATATTCCAGAATCAACCCTAGAGTGTTGTGTGTTCTGGGGAAACTGACGATGTGCTGAGACTGGGTCCCCCTTTTATGTGCCGCTTCGTCTGGTTTGTTTCGCTGACCCACACCGCCATTTTATGTTTGTGTTGCTGTAGGTGTAACGTGTTTGTCTTATTTGTTGATTATGTCTATTGTTTAAAACAATAGAGCAAAGGAGACCATCTTTTCAAGGATATTTTATCCATGAAGGAGAAGCATCAGATGGTGGCAGCGCGGACAGTTGAAGAAAAGACCCAGGAGGCAGACAAGGTGTTCACCTTGCATCCTTGGATCTACTCTTGCTTTTTCCCTCTTTTCCTTGATTTCTGTCCGCAGCCATGAGATAGGTCTTTTCCCTTGTGTATCAACATGAATTTTTAAAAATAATTTTTGAGTGCTTGAAAAGATAACTCCATGTAAGATAGAAACATGGGATTATTAGATGAGAATCACCATATTGCAGAAGGACTTGATTTGAAACTCCACAATTTGAAATGCAGACATCTCAACCGATTTAGGTGATAAGTGACCCCTAATTTCAATGCATGTGTCTGGCAGTTGGGAAACCATGATTTCATGAAAATGCACTGTTTGCAGAAGGCACACTGTGGTGGTGTTAAAATAACAAACTGTGTGTGACTTAGATTACTGTTTTACTACATTTGGAATCCTTTTGAATTTTTATTTTTAAGATTTAAAAAAAATTTTTTAATTGAAGGAAAATTGCTTTACAGAATTTTGTGGTTTTCTGTTATACATCAACAAGAATCAGCCATAGGTAGACCCATTTTTAATGGGGCAAAAGATTTTGGTGCAGACAAGCAGCCCCTCAGATCTCTTTGTGCTCCTGCATATATGAATTATCTGGCATTTCTAGAGAAGTTAGCTTTCTGTTGCTTTTCCATTCTTATTCCTCTGTTTCTGAGTTTGTTTAGCCAGCTGATCAACCTGCTGTTTGTTGGGACTAGAATGCCTAGAGTCTAGTGTGGGAGATAGCAGACATGCAAATTAGTGACTGGAAAATTTGGGGTACAAAGAAGTATTAGGGAGATGAAATACTTATTATACATTATAGGAGGATTGAGAAGGCATGTGAAGAGATAACATTTGAGTTGAGGCCTTAATGATGAAAAAGAAGGTGGACATGTGAAGTTTCTTCCATGTGTAAGGAAGAGCAGATGCAACAGCCCCAAGACAGGAATTTCTTTAAAGGACTGAAAGACCAAATGACAAGGTCTTAGAAGAGTCATAGAGGTCAGACCCCAGATCTTGGCAGGATCTTTAAGAGCATAGTAACAATTTGGAATTGTTACAGGAGTGAGTGAGGGGAAGCCATTGGAGAGCTTGAAGCTGAGTAGTGATATAATCCCACGTGTCTGACGAAAATCCCTCTGGTACTGAATGAGGAATGGATTATAGGGGATGTGAATGAGAGCACAGATTGGAATAAGGAGAATGTGTTTCCCTCCCACCTCATCTGATTTTGTTAATCAGTAGAGAGTATTACTCATCAGAACGTACACTGGGGTGGTGGAGGAGGCAGAATAAGCAGAAGATGAAGCTTTGCGCTAAAAGGATTTGAGGTCTAGGTGAGATGAAATATTTTTGGAACACCACAGATGTGAAAGATAACATCATAAAGTTAAACCAAGTAGCATCTTTATATACTTGAAAGATTAGTTTGAAATCTAAAGCAAATCAGACTCTGTATCAAATGATTATTTTAATATCATAATGCTTTGAAATATTATATAGTTTTGAAAATGTATCCTCCTGAGAAGTGAGTCAGATGACATCATTTGATCAATTTATTATTTTTTTTTCATTTGATCAATTTAAAGTGATGTCCTTACAGTAGGAAACTTTGGGATTTTGGTAAAGATGTTTAACATTATGTTTTCTGGATGTCATCATTTAGGAGTGTACAATATAAACCGTGTACAGTGAAAACTATCCATTATTGTAGAAGTTAACATTAAAATGGTCATGTGAAATTTACATCTGGAATTCACCCACTCTTAAACTCCTAAATGGTTTATCTGCAATTGAAGTTATTGCTTTTTTCTTACTCTTCTCCTCTGTAGCACATGATAGAAAATATGCACTTATTTGACACATGTATGGGTTGTTGTAACTGCAATCATCCATTCACCCAATAAACATTTTTTGACCACTTACAATGTACTTCCTCTCCCACTCCTCAACACATCATTACTATTAGTTGAAAGTTAAGTAAGTCTACTGGAGTATTTTGACTTTTAATAGAGTATCTTTTAAATTGCTATCTTTCTTCCAACTTCATTTTGCTACTTAATTTTTCAGAGTTTCTTGATTTTCTTTAAATTGCAGTCCTTAATAAAATGCAAAATAAAAATTATACATATGTATACTTTCTCCAGATTTCCAAATGTCTATAAGGGGTTTTATAGATTAAAAAAAATAATTGTCTCTTGTTTAGAAATCAATACATCAAACTTTCAAAATGACTTCAGTATATTATGAATGATTTTGAGAATAGGGCAGAAAATTTGAAATCAAATTACTTAGTCTTTAATAGGCAAATTGGGGCTTCCCTGGTGGCTCAGATGGTAAAGATGCCTACAATGCAGTTAGACCCAGGTTCAATCCCTGGGTCAGGAAGATCCCCTGGAGAAGGGAATGGCAGCCCACTCCAGTCTTCTTGCCTGAAGAATTCCATGGACAGAGGAGTCTGGTGGGCTTCAGTCCATGGGGTTACAAAGAGTGGACATGACTGAGTGACAGGCATACATACATATAGGCTAATTATTATTATTAAATATTATTAATTTTTTGGTATCAATATATTCTCTTATATATTGTGAGAATTATGACATACTTAAACTTGTATAGGGTTTCCCTGGTGGCCCAGACAGTAAAGAGCCTGTCTGCAGTGGAGGAGACCCAGGTTTGATCCCTGGGTCGGGAAGATGCCCTGGAGAAGGAAATGTAACCCACTCCAGTATTCTTGCCTGGAAAATCCCATGGATGGAGGAGCCTGGCAGGCTATACAGCCCATGGGGTTGCAAAGAGTCAGAAATGACTGAATGACTTCACTTTCTTTGAACTTCTATAAAATTGCTCTCAAGAGTCTAGTAGAGATTACATAGACTAGTTTTAAGGTACTTTTGGAGATATTTTATTGAATACTTAGATGCATGATACTTATTTAAATTCCCCAGTAATCTTTTACCTAGTAGGACACCATCTCCACCTATCTGACCCTAGGGATGATATAATTATGGAGACTGTTAATTCAGCTGAAATTGTCCAGAAGCTTTTTTCTCTCCTGACTATTGTAATTGCTTATGCACCTTGCTCTCCTCATCTCTGAAGCAATTTAGCATGCTCCGCATCTCCTTGTAGCTACCACTCATCCCGGTTAGGGCACTGTCCCACGAAGCACCCCAGAGTGCCATTCATTCATTCATTCATTCGTCTCTGATCTCTGAGCTGTGGGGTTTGTTAGGACATATTATTGCACACATCTAACGTGAGAGGGAGCTACCTGATAATTCCTTACCATTGGTATTCTAGGTATAATATCTGAGATAGTCCCCAGCTCCCCTGTTGTACCCTCAGGCAGATTAGGGACCATCATTTAAGGGCTAGAAAGGCGAAGATTAAATTCACCTTAGTAGCTTTTCAGAGACAGATGTTTTTCACATTGCTTAGTGTTTACCCTCTGAGGTTTGTCTTCCTGTTTAGAATTTTTTCCTTTACCCATTTCTTACTGAAAGAAAAAGAGACACTGTTTCTTTATTCCATAGCATATCTAGCATATCTGAGGGAACTTCAGTGGGTTACTGTCACAGTGCTTGTGGTATGGACAAAGAGGTATAGGGAAGGGAGAGATCATAGGAGCTGAAATAGTTCGTGAAGGCCATACACAGAGCGTGGAGTGGACCTCAGAGTGACGACAGAATTGGCAAGGCCCAGAGTGCCTAGTTAAGAGCGTTGGAGGCAGGGGTTAGGGACATAAGGTCTAACACTGAAATAAGTGTAGCAAGTGGAGGGGCCCCGAAAGAGGCTGTTATATTCAGAAAGGCCCATGCCCAGAAGCTCCCTCAAGATTATATGAAGTAGCATTTGATGGGCAGGTGGGTCAGTCATGCTCAGCTTGTGATAAAGTTTCAGTGAGAAACAGAGAGTTTAGTGCATTTCTGAAGGTTAGCGCTATGAACAACCCTCAAACAGGGTGGAAAGCCAGCATTCAGGCAAATGGCCACAGATGCCTGCTGCAGCATCTTTAGAATCCTCGCCTTTCTTTCAATGTATGCTGCTCTGTGATTCTTTCTTGCCTAACCTTCCCTTTCTTTCAATAGGTCACCGCTGTCTGTTCTGACTCATTGCTAATTCTTTGCTCTTCCTTTTCTGACCTCTCCAGAGCCTAGAAGAGGAGATAACATCCATTTTGTTTAGTGAAAAGGGCTTTTCTGATAGCATGAAGGCCTCCTTCAGCTCAGCCACCACTTGGACAGCAGAGGGCACTGTTGTGAACTCTAATGCACCTTCTGAAAAGCTTTCCTCGCCCTTCTCACGGTTGCCTGAGGTGCATTTTGATTTGTTTCCCATTTTTTAAAAGTCACATTTAAGAGTGATTTTTATTTTTTGAGTATTAAGGAACCCTTTCCTCCAGTGCTTTCATTGGTGAAATTAACTCTTCCTGGGAGAAACATTCAAGAAATAATGAGTGAATTTGAACACGAGGAAAAGATACCGATTGGATGTTTCTCTTGCTTTCTATTCTCCCCTCTCCAGTCTGCCTAAATTGAGAGAATCATTTAAACCAGTCACAAAGGTACAGAGTCTGGGGTGTTATGTGGAGGGAAACCCTTAACCACGTAGAAGCTAAAGCATTTTTTGCAGAAGTTTTCAAAGCCAAAATGTCTTTTAAACATCTTCAGATGGCTTATTATTTTAAAAATTCTGCTCATAGGGAAAAAATTGAAGTGCTTGCCATAGTCAATTTTGATTTTGGGGGGAATGACCCCTAAGGGATTCCCTGAACTTGGGCAGAATCCATCTGGCCATTTGAGGTTCAGTAATAAAAGTAATAATAGTGAAATATCTCCTTTAGAAATGTTCTGATCACTGGATATCTTTATTTATAAAGAAGTTTGTAAGGAGTTACAGTTGAATGTTGCCTAAGTAGCAAAGTCTATTTAGAGGTTTCCAGTTTAACATGCGAAACCTCAGCTTTTCTGTCAGTGACATGATTTACATGGTATTAATGTTGAGCTTTGAAAATGTTCCCTTACCATACATGTAAGAATAACAGTGCAGGTCAAAGATGGTCTGTGAGTATATGTTGATAGGTAACCTTTTAGGATCTGTTGCTCATGGTTTTCCATGTTGCTGGAGCAGATAAACATGAGCTTGTGTTATTTACTGTAGGAAGCAGCTCCAGTCCAGTTAGTGTCTTGGCAGCTTCACAGTGTGGTTGTTTCTGCCCAGAGGGTTCAGAGGTGCAGTGCTCTTCATTCAGCACTGAGGTACCTTCCTAAATAAGTAGGGCTACTGTCTCTAACTGAATTTGTAAAGTCAGAGCACAAAGCATTAGTGCTACTGGAATGCCAAAAACTTGGCTAGGAATTATTTGTATCAGTATAAATTACCTTTTCAAAAAATAAGGAAAATTTTAATCTTTAAAAACAGATTGCTTTTAAAGAAAGTTTTTACCCTGATTATCAATTCTGTAGTATAGCAAGTTATATTTCTAATGTATATGATCTTCAAGCATTTATTTGAACATTTAGGTGCTGTACTTAGCGAAAGTAAATTTACACCCCCAAAGTAGATATCTGCAGGGGGTCAGCAATGAGCATCTCAAATAATAAACTTGGTTCATTTCAATTTTCAAATGGAGGAGCTAAATTCTAAGCGAAAACACTTGGAGCCATCACTGACACCCACCCTAATGTTATAATATCCCTTTTTGCTAATCTATAACACAGTTTGGGATGCTAATAACCATTTCTGAAATGGCAACACTTTTGTGTTAATAACTATCTGAGACCAACTATAATTTTGCCAATTAAAACTGACTTTTAAATAAGCCAGCAAAATATAAAAATATCATCTTATTGATAATTCATTTAGGAATCGTGTTCAGGCCATGCTGTGGTGTGTTTTTTTTTTTTTTTTTTTCCTCAAGTCTGATTAAAATCAAGCTGTCAATAGATTTTAAAAGTCTTAACATATAAACTTTAAAATAATGAGTAAGCTTTGGTATAATTCCATTCCCCACCCCCAGCCCTCCCCCACACCTTTTCAACAGGAAGGAGCTTATAGATCTAAGTATAATAAAAGCATTTCATTTCTTTGGGAGGATGCTGGCTATTTTTGTGTTTTTGTTTCCTTCCCTAAGCTTCTTGCATTTGTCTGGATTGTCCTTCACGTGACCTTGAACAAAAGGTTTTTATAGCTGTTGATTCTTGCTGCTCTGCTTTGCAGTGTCAGATGTTTGTCTTGGTGGGTGTCGAGGTAAACCTTTATTGATTTTGTGTCCTCGGTTGCTTTTTGTTCCGCAGAGACGTGCTCCTGAGTCGGAAGGGCCTTGCGCCGGAGCCACTGATGCTGTTAAGGTTCTCCCCTTTACCATGTTAACACCATTGCTCGACGTTTCCAATCCTGCTCACGTTTCCGCCCCGCTTCCCTTTCAGTCCGCCATCATCATCATCATCTTTGCTTTTCTCCATGACATGAAACCTGCCATCGGTTAATTTGGGTTGCCGTCGTTTTTGATTTATTCATCTATTTTTGTTTCCCCTCATCCATTTTTGTTTCTGTGCAGAGTTCACTTGAGACTCTGAATGTAGTGGAGGAGAAGAAGCAGGCAGAGGTTGGGAAAGACGAAAGAGTAATCCCCGAAGAAATGAACGGTAAAGAGCTGTCCCCTGGGCGTGGTCCTGGGGAGATGCGGAAGGTGGAGCCAGGGACGCAGAAAGACTCCACCTCCCTGTCTTCTGAGAGCAGCAGCAGCAGCAGCGAGAGCGAGGAGGAGGAGGACGTGGGGGAGTACCGGCCCCACCACCGGGTGACTGAGGGCACCATCAGGGAGGAGCAGGAGGAGGACGAAGAGGAGGTGGAGGAGGCACCCGGCCAAGCAGCCAAGGTAGTAGACAGGGAGGACCCAGTGCCAGCAGCCAGCCCAGTCACACACGCAGGGGCCAGTGTCGGCCCAGTAGAAACAGTGCCCCAGGAAAAGGTAGTGGCCCCCCAGATCCCTGCTGAGAAGAGTGTAAACGAAGGCGCTGTTAAGCAAGACACCGGCGAAGAAACAGAGGAGGAGCCGCAGAAGGTTAACGGAGAGGTGGCTCATGTTGACACTGATGTTTTGCCACAGATTATTTGTTGTTCAGAGGTAAATGGGAGCTCAACTCTAGAGCTGTTTCTCAGGTGGAGAGCACCTGCCTCTCCTCCTCCTGTCCTCCCCGTTCTCCTTCAGCTTTTCCGACAAGATTCTGAATTGGATCTCTTCAGGGAGGAAGGGGGATGGCCCTGCTCTGTCGATTTTTCTGCCCTCTGGGGTCACAGTTTCTGGCATCTTTACTGCAACTGGATCTCCTGATTGATAGAGTAAACTTTCCGACAGCAGCCACTTCGTTTTTTTTTTTTTTTTCCCTTCTCATTTCATACTGAAATTTTTCTTTGCACGTTTTCAGATTTTTTTCAAGGCTTATCTTTAAGTTGCACTGCCTCCTCATACTAAATGCCTGAATTCTGTTCATTAGGAAATTGTGTGTGTGTTGTTGAAAAATGATCAGTGTGAGTGTTGCTGGTGTCACGACTGGGTTTGACCTTCTGGCTCATTCTCTCTTCAATATAAGATTTTCAGGAATGGCAGCAGGCTCCTATTACCGTGGTGCTCAGAATTCAGCATCTAGCAATGATGAAAACGTTATATCTTGAATACCACTGGCATTTCAGGTTTTAGATTCCAGGGATTGTACGGTCTGGTCAAGGGACTTAGCTTTCCTTCTGGGCAGTGAAAAGCTAAGCAGAGGATACCCTTTGCTTTGCATTCTGTCCTCTAGTCAATTCTGGATTATTTGCAAGTTTGGTTATATGTTTTGTGACTTGTCTCGATCAAGCATGAGGCTTTCCCTTTTTTCTCTTCAAGAAACAGAACTTTCCACACTCCTCTGAGATAAAGTCTTGGCCATTTAGATGCAGGGTTCCTGATTTGGGAGTTAAAGTTATGCTGAGGAAAGATTTACTTCTATGTGAATGTTCCTCGATTCTAAAGTTAAATGCCGAAAGTAGAGGGTTTTCCATGTTTGCTCTCATTCATGGGGTGGAAAATTTTGAACTGACTTTGTCTTGAAATAATTAACTGGATTTATGTTACTTTTAAATTTCTGATTTCACTTCAGCAGATGACATTTTGAAAGTCTTTGAATGCTTTGAACTATTGCTTTCTGCAGAGATTTCCTCTTTAAATTATTACACTTGGGAATTTTCTCTCAAGGAAAGCACTCTAGTGTTTTGGTAGCAGTATAGTCTGTATTAAGCATACATGCTCGGCAGACTCCAGTGTTAACAGCCTGTGACCCTCTGTTTGGATGTTTTAAATAGTTCAGAGCATTAATGCATCAGTGGTGGAGTAACTCTAGAGATGTATCACATTTTAACTTATGTAATACAGAAGAAACACTGTAAGATTTAGATGAGTATAACTGAAAACAATGCTGCTTGAAGATATTCTTTCTGAAAGTGAAATCTCTGTATCAGCAGGGCAGCAAGGGCTTTTTGGGGAAAGAGTGCTGCTTAGTCTACCGACCGGGTGTGCCAATTAAAGACCATGAGCCTTCACACAGACCATGTGGTTCTTTAAACTGTAATAAAAACAGAGGCAGGTCACTTCTCATCATTAATTCTGTTTTGTTTTCTTTTCAATTTGATCACTACTTGCTTAAAGCTAAAGTTTCTATATCACTGTACGCCAGGCTTGACACGTAAGTAATTTGGGACCGTCGTAATTGGAAACCTACCACAATTTCAGGAGCCATTATGCTAGCTTATTCTTCATATATATATCTATACACATATATATGATTTTGAAGGAAAGTGTTTTTCTTTTGTGTCATTCTTATTATTTCCTTTTGCTCTTTTCATTTGTGTATGAGTGTGTGTTTGGATATATTTCAGTTATTTTTGAAGGCTCCATTAAGCACATTTATTTTATTACCTCTAGAATTTATGTTTCCCTTCCTTTTCACTTCAGCCACCAGTGGTAAAAACAGAGATGGTAACAATTTCTGATGCCTCACAAAGGACAGAAATCTCCACCAAGGAAGTCCCTATTGTCCAAACCGAGACCAAAACCATCACATATGAGTCTCCACAGGTACAAAAGCTCTAGACTTGGACAGTTTGAGTTCTTTTTTACTTTGTTTCTGTTTTCATTCTGTCTGCTCCTAGTTTACATTTCTGACTTTGACATAGCTTTTTATATTTTCATTTTGTAACTGTACTTTAGCCACATACCATGCTGCAATTGAATTGCTGACCCAGTAATTATGGGGTAAGAGTATATGTGATTTTTTTAGGACAGGCTGTACCAATGTTGCTCTTATTATTCTTATAAACCATTTCTGGCTTGATATATCCAGGAATGTTTATGTATACTTGGGGAATACATCATCTTACAAAGTTGATTGGATCTGGTGTAATTTGTGGATTCATAGAATTAGGCTTTTATCCCTGCCACCCTCCCACCCCTGACTTCATGAAGACAGAGCCAATCAACTCACTTTTGTTTGCGTATTCACGTACACATCTGTGCTTCTCCTCACAGTTGATTATTTTCTGAAAACATATGTCGCCATTCTTACATAAATATGATACTGTGCGTCTAAATATCACATTTGTGTGTTTGATTTTTGGTATTCACACATTGATTCTGTAACGATTTGAAGTAAGAATTAAGATATTTAACCTTAAGAGTAACGAAAAGGGGGAAATAGTCATCATTTGAAAATGGAACCATTTAGAAACCCAGACAACTCTTTTCTCAACTGAGAAATTTAGTGTTCTAGAAGGTACCATCCTAGAGGATTGCAGATTATTGTCCTCTCAAAATATTTTTTTCCAAGCTGTAATGCATTTATGTGTGAAACAGTCTTTAAAAATTTTTTTTTAAGATATGCTCTCTGTAAATGTGCATAGATTCCCCTATAAGCACAACTAGGTTTCTTACGAATGGGTGTGGTGGGAGAGCCTGTATTCATGTGTTTCTATTGTGGTAAGTGCCCTTGTAAAGAAATACAGGAGCATGACCTAACCTCGAAAGATTTCCTCCTAACTTACAGTAAGAAAGACTCTGAACCTTCCAGTTATTTCCTGTGTCAGTTTCAGGAAACTGGAGACAAATATGTTTGGTGGTCTTAGCATAAACTTGTAGGCCATTAATGTGCTTCATTATTTCCCCTAGTAAACTCTAGAATTTTCTAGTATCAAAGCAAAGAAGTTAAACCATATATAGACATATGTATATGTCCATATATGTATCTGTATCTGTGTATCTATGTATATGTATCTATATACATATATATATAAGATTTATGTATGAGCGATATATGCACACACACATATAGAGAGAGTGCATGCGCAGGTGTGCATGTGTGCCATATGCATTGTAGCTGTGTATATGCACAAACTATTACAGGAACAGTGTCATTTAAAAAAGAAATCTAAAGATAAGCAATTAACCAAATCACTTAAGCTTAGTCTATGCTAGGCAGGCTCTGTTGCTTAGTAATATGAGAAAACATTTATTTTTACCCACCTGTGCTTAAAAACAACAAACCCAGTACTTCTGGTCACTGTGGAAACTTCTCTGCTTGGTTCTCTGGTTTCTTCTTCTAGATTCTGCAAATGGCCCTCAGTCAGATTTTCTCATGACTCCCCTGTCGTTCTCAGTCCCATCTTCTACTTCCATTCTTTTTTCTCTCTGCTCATGCATGTGCATTTAATCCTTCCCTTTACTCTTTAAATGCTAGCCAATCTATGATCAGTAAATCACCATTACAAACATGCAGGGGATTGGCAGCTAGCATTTTCTGCCAACTGCATAAATCTTAAAAGATGAGTGTTTGACGGGGAGGGGTCTTCTCTGAAAACAGAACGGAAGTTAAGCATTACTTTGTATTTTCCCCCTAAATCTCCAAAGATTGATGGCGGGGCTGGTGGTGACTCAGGCACGTTACTGACCGCACAGACCATCACATCTGAGTCCGTGTCGACAACAACAACCACACACATCACCAAGGTAAAGCAATCCAGAGAGTGTACATTGCCAACAAAATCTTTTCTGAATTGTTTCTTTGTTCCTATTCACTCTTCAAATTTTTACACACAGTGCTCTGGAATAAACATGCATAGATTTAAAGTATGCAAGAAATTGGGCTCCACTGACATTTGTATTTAAACCAAATTGCAAATTTGTAAAGTACATGGGGTAAAAATATGTTCAAAATAGCTATACCTGAGAGAGCTATAAGAGCAGAAGAAACTTAATAAAATAGAAGCATAGGTTTGGTAAGTACCAGTTAGCTCTCCTGACTGAAGCAAATGAGTGGAGACCGCCATTGGAAATTTTCACCAACTTATTCAAATAATGTAAATTTCCCCCATTGATTTAAGGTTCTAGTATGTGGATTTGGGGCATTTTTTCCAGATCATTCTCTTAAGCGTTTAACATGTGATGACCAGTGATTCTTAAAATGTGGTCTCTGCACTGGCAGCAACGGTCTCATCCAGGGGCTTGCTAGCAGTGTGAATACTGTGGCCCCGGTCCAGATCTTCTAAACCCCAGGAGTGTTTAGGAAGCCCTCCAAGTGATTCCAGTGTATGCTGTGGTCACCACATTTCTAACCAAGCATTATTTTCCAGTAATTGCCTGCTGCTTCTACTAGAGACTGAAGGTCCCAAATGTATCCCTTTTGCCCTCCTCACTCAATATTTCAACAACAAAAAAAACTTTGTAAATTAAAAAAGTCCCCCAAATGCATGATGGTATTGGTGTTCATTTTAAAGTGTATCTAGCTGTTAAAACCTAATGATCTCTGTGGTCAGCCCTGTGTCTTATACTTAGGTGTACTCACCCGTGACTGTGTAAATTTGTCAGTGTTGTAGAGGTTGGGTCTGTGCTTTCTCAGGACTGTGCTATTTACTGATGGTTTAGAGTGTCAGAGCATATGATCTCTCAGCCTCTATCATGCCTGAGGCTCTGTCACCTTGCTCCAAGCCAGCGACTCTGTTCGGCAGTTTACCCAGAAGCTCCTGCTCCCGGGTCCCCTCCAGCCTTTGTTCAGCCACGTTCTGTGTTCATGTCACAACCACATGCGGAATCAAATCAAACATTGGATGGAAGTCTTTCTATCACCCTCACCCATCTTACACATCTTAAAGCAAATCCAAGTTCTCTTTCTGTTATTGCACTAAACTAAATGAACAAAATTGCTATGGATTTGTATGAAGCCAGTAGAACAATCAGAGCTATAACATCAAGCAATTTTCCAAACGATGATTAGGAGTCCCTGTAAATTCTACATAAACCAAACAACTATTTCTTCCCTGCTTGCTTCTTTTCAAAATAATGGCCAATGGGAAATGAAGAAACTCAGGAAACTGTACTGAAATGTTCCAGTGGAACTGTTTGGATTAAATGACATCTATTGCATCCTGATCTCACCTGAATTATGCTGAGAGAGTTTTTAAGGTTGCTTTCAAATTGGATGATAGAATTCTACATTGAGCGTATAAATAAAGACATTTCTGGAGCATCAGTGTTCCCCACTCAGTGTCAATTGCCTAATGATTATCAGAAGGTCTAGGTGTGCTCCATTTGTGTTTTCTCTGATTTTGTGTAAACATGTTTTAGTGATTGCTAACCCCCCTCCCTTTTCCTTTATGACCTCTAGACTGTAAAAGGTGGAATATCTGAAACAAGAATTGAGAAACGCATCGTGATCACAGGAGATGCAGATATTGATCATGACCAGGTAAAGATCAGAGTATCTGCTTCTTTGACCATGCTTATTTTCTGAGTTTCTGTTATGTCACATTCCTGTGTCACATCCCTTCTCCCAGTACCTCCTGGATGAATCCACCTCCTAAGCTTGGCATAAGGACACCTCACAGCCTAGACACAGCCTGTCCTTTCAGCCTTCCTAACACTGAATTGCATAAAACATGGGTTGCTTTTTCATTTCCCACTAGCTTTACACACACCTTTGAGTCTAAATATTAAAAAATTTTGGCAACCTTCAGGCATTCATGTGCGCCTGGTTTAACGGTAAGTCACCAGTTATAAGAAAATAAATGGCATTTTCATGACCTTGGCTTCAAAAAATAAGAAAAGCTGCTAAGTTTGACTTATGCCTGTCTTTAGGAACTTATCAAACATTTTTTAATAGCATTAGAAAAGTTGGGCTGTTTACCTCTAGGTGTTTTCCCCTAGTCATTACCATTATTGAGGGGTAGGAGAAGGTAATATAAGGTCTCTTACAAAGTAAAAATTTACATGTACTCAGAAAAGACTTTTTAAAAGAATCATAGTGCTTCCGTTCTATTGTTGAGCAGAATGCATGCTTTTAAAAAGCAGGCAGTGAATGGAACCACTGTGACTTGGAGAGTTGTTTTAATTTTAGACTGCAGTGCCAAGTGGTTTTGAGAATTTTTTGTCTTCTTATATTCTGAGTGATTTTTATCTCAACTTTAGAGGAGACCAAGCTTTTTTCCTTTTACAATAATTTGAGGAAAAGGAAATGTTCAATTGGCCATCTCAGTTGAGAAGTAGGAACAAATGATAGTTAACCCAGCTTTGAACACTATTGGACTTGGGAAAGAGCATTTTAGAGAACAAAATTTCTCGTTTAAGAAGGGCTCACTGTATGTGGCAAAAGAGGAGTAGGTTTTCTTCTATGCCTAGAAAGAAAATTATTCTTTTTTTAAAAACTACTGTGTACATAATTTTACTTACATATTTCCTAATGTATTTTTTAAAATCCATGAGAGTTCTTAGAGGTAAAGGGTTGCCCTGACTCTATTTTGACTTAGTAGTGGGGATTCCTCGTATATGACCGTATATGTCTCTTCATTACTGGGAAGTGAATTACCTGTGTGGAGACCAAGCCTCTGGTTTCCTATATAGAAGACTAATTCTGCTTCTCTTCACTAGGATAGTGTTGAATTGCTCTGACCTTAAGTTTGAATAAACCCTGTGCTTAGTCTTTTTCCCCCTGGGACTCCTACTCAGCCTTTGTTGAATGTGTGCTGGGCAGGAGCCTACATTCTTTGGCATGATGGAAGGTGGGAATCCGTGCCTTCTCTCAGCTTTTGTTTCTTCTGTGCTCTCTCTCCACTGAACTAGGCCTTTCAGGCTTTAAAATGCCACTTTTTCTTGTGATGGATTACTCTCAGGTTTTATTTTATGTGTGTTTCTTTGTCCTGTTTTAACTTGAAAACTAAAATCTAGATGATACTGCTTCTGAACAGCAGATATTAAAAACACAGCATGAAATGTCAGTTCCAAAATAACACACATTCCTAACTCTTCCGTTAAAAAAGAGTCCTGATGATGCATCACAGCTTTAGCTGTTGCTCTGAGGACACACACCTTGTGTGTATGATGTTCGGTTTTAGCCCATTTTAAAACAGAGGAGGGAGGGGGAAGGATAAATTAGGTCGGGATTAACACACACACATTACTTTATATAAACAGATAAACAACAAGGATCTGCTGTATAGCACAGGGAACTATATTGTCTTGTAATAAGCAATAATGGAAAAGAATCTGAAAAAGAATGGATATATATATATCACTTTCTGTACATCTGAAACTAACACAACATTGTAAACCAGCTATATACTCCAGTTTAAAAAAAAAAAAAAAAAAAAACAACCCTGAAAATGAGGTCAGATATCCAAATGAAGAGAAATTTAGCCTTTTCATAACTTTTGATGAAAAAGTTAAAAGTTTTAAACTTTTTTGAGTAAATGTAATTGTGGCTTCTGCTGTGCTTGTTATCCAAAGCTCATGGTGTATTTGCTTTCCCCTTAAAGCCTGTGAATGAGACTGTGAAGCTATTTAAAAGTAAAGGAGGAAAATCACTTCCCTGGCAAAAACTGAGGTTGATCATGCAGTGACTTTCATGTCATTGGCACCTTTTTCAGTTCCTTGCCCACATTAGAAGAATTTTAATAGTGGAAGGAAATCCTTCATCTGAGCAAGATAGGAAAAAAAGGAATCTTTTTTTGTGTTGGCAAATGAAAGAGGCATGCTTCTATAGAAACTCGCTTTGCAAGTTCTACACCTGATGGCTCTCAGCTCTGAACCAGGGAGAGAGAAACAAGATGGCAGAGTTTCCTTTCTAATAAAATAACTTCTCAAATTGGCAATGTGATGTGATAGCTTTCTCAGTCTTGATTGTTGCTATAATACACTAACATTTTACAGTACTTTATTATATATACTGATGTTATCGAAGGAAAGGAACTAAAGGAAGACTGATTTCAAATGCATTTGAAGATAATAATAGCAGTTTTCCATTTTCCATTCTTTTCGGCTAATTAAAGTGTGTTTCGTGTATTCCACTTTCTCTTGGGTATCATGTATATTTCCTCTTTAACAAGTGCACTGGTTTAATGTAGGCAGATCTTTGTGAAAGAAAGTGAAAGTGTTGGTTGCTCAGTTGCATCCGATTCTTTGCAATCCCATGGACTGAGGCCCTCCAGGCTTCTCTGTCCATGGAATTCTGGCAAGAATACTGGAGTGGGTTGCCATTTCCTTCTCCAGGGGATCTTCCCGACCCAGGGATCAAACTTGGGTTTCCTGCATTGCAGACAGATTCTTTATCATCTGAGCCACCAGGGAAGCCCAGACAGACCTTTGTAATGAACATAAATTCAAAGTGTCTGAGAAGTTGGTTGTAGCCACGTTGGCCCCCATCAGAGTTGGCCTTTCTCAGATGGGATTCCACACCAGCCGGGAGTAGATCAGGTGTTCATTGTTGAGTCTCTCCCTTCCCTCTGCACAGGCACACAGACTTAGAGGCCCCCTGCTGTACTGGGTATCCTTCCCCATTCACATGGCAGTCGGCACACGGCAGCACTTTCTGTCCTGCTCTGAGACCAGGTCCCCACTTCACTCTCACCCTCCCAGCTGCCTGCTCTCCCCATGTGACAAGCAGCTGTGCTGCGGCTCAAATGGAAGCCTGATCCCCTTAGTTCTCTCTTGTCCCAACACAGGTGAGTTGCCAGAATTTGTTCCCCAGTATGAACTGAAGCACCTTCAAGTGCCTTCCAAGCTGAGTAAAAATTTGCAGAGTAAAAAACAATCTTTTGTTAGCTTTATCTTTCTTTGTGGACGGAGGCTCAGGGTTTTGTTCTGTAACCTTCCAGCTGACAGAAACAGTGTTGCAAACAAGAAATGCAGTTGTCCTTGAAGGCAGGTGACAGAGTCACAAGAAAATTCTGCTGCTTTTTTCAAAGGCCTGTTTTCCTGATGAGATACAACTCTCTCTCTCCTAGTAGGACTTCTTTTTTTGTTTTCCAGTTCTGTGCTAGAAGAGTACTGTTCTGTGTGGGTTTTCTTTTACTTTCTCCCTAAGACCTCTTTAAACACCTTTCCCTCTGAAAAATAGGATCTTTCCACTTTGTATATAATGTATATATACAGTTTACTTTCTGATCAAGCACAGAGAAACCTTGTCTGCGTTCTCATAGCCAGGTCTAGGAAAGAGCCCATGAAGCAATGGAATGGCAGCTCAGGTCCTTCTCCGGCCCTGCAGCCCCCCAGGAGGATGGCCCTGAGAGAGCCGATTAATCTTTGCACCTTCGCTGTTTGCATGTAAAAGAGGGAGCCGTATTTTCTTATCTAAAGATTAGTCTCTCTCTTTAGCTTTTAACTGATTGTTGTCATTGTTGCTTGCAGTGTTAATCGTTCTGTGTCCTGGAAGTTGATAGATATTTTTCCCACAACCGTTCCTCAAGCAATTACTGAGAGCCTAAGAGGGAAAAGATGAGCTGAGCCTGGTCCTGTGCTGGGGGGCGTGTTGGGGGTGGGTGGGTGGGTGGGTGGGTAAGGCAACTAGATAACTACAAGTATCACTAGAGTGTGGAGGGCAGACAGCATGCCGGAGGCTTTACCTCATTCCTTCAGTCCATACAGCAGGCCTTAACGTGATCTTTACAATCTCAGCGTCAGTGTCAGGTAATGGATGAAAATTCTGAGGTCAGAGATCTGTTTTCTCCATGTCTCATGCTGTCAATGCCAGGCTGGGTGGAATTCAGGGCCTGAGTGTTTCTCCTCCATGAATTGTTATCTGGAAATGGATGGGAGAAATGGGAAATCTGGGGAAATGAGATGGACTCTCTAAAATGAACAAGGAGGCCATTTCAGATCTTCTTGCTTCCTCAGATAAAGCAGTGAAAGCATCGCTTTTTGCTGGAGGCTGGAACGCAGGTGATGGGTATGCTTGTGCATTGCTACCCCGAAAAAGAACCTCTTTCTCTGCTCACCATGCTCTCTCCTGACCCTGCAGGCGCTGGCCCAGGCCATCAGGGAAGCCAGGGAGCAGCACCCCGACATGTCGGTCACGAGGGTGGTGGTGCACAAAGAAACCGAGTTGGAGGAGGGGGAAGAGTAAGGTAAGAGCCTGTCATCTGTGCTGTGTCCCTGCTGAGTAATGCGAAAGGCCTGTTTGCATCACGGTGCCTGTCTCCTGCAGTCTGTCCAGTCCTTCAGTCTTAATCGTCCCCAAGTTCACCTGCTCGGGTGACCTGCATTCGGTTAATTATAAACTCTGGGGATCAATGGGCATCATGTGGTGTTGATAACTGCCATGTGTCGAGAGCTGCTGATAGTCAACATTTATATGTTTCTGTCCTATTTTGTAAAGCACATTAGTATAAGTTATCTGAATGTTCACAGTGACCCTCTGAGAAAGATGCTATTGCCATTGTTTAGATGAGGGACTTTTATTGTAGGGGCCCAAGGGCAAGATGAGTTAAGTCTTTTAAATGTGGGCATTAAGAATAATTGTGTATCAGAGAAGGAACCATAAAGTGAAGGCTTGCTTTGACTATAGAAATATGTACAATTTGAGCCAAACCAGCAAAAACAAAAGTAAAGGGTAAGTGATAAAGTTCAGTATGCTTGGCAGAGGAAGGAACATATTGTCATTTATGTGTCATCAAAAAATGTCAGCACTTAGGGGAAAAGGCCTTCCCTTGTGGCTCAGCTGGTAACGAATCTGCCTGCAATGTGGGAGACCTGGGTTGGATCCCTGGGTTGGGAAGATCCCGTGGAGAAGGGAATGGCTATCCACTCCAGTATTCTGGCCTGGAGAATTCCATGGATTGTATAATCTATGGGGTCACAAAGAGTCGGACACAACTGAGTGACTTTCACTTCACTCACTTAAGTAAAAAAAAAAAAAAAAGAGCAGAGGATTAAGCAAGTAAACCATGTAGAAACATAAGCAAAAAGTGTTTAGCCTCATTATTTCCTAAATCAGTACAAATGAAAAATTCACTTCTAAATGTGGCAAAGTTTATATTAGCGAGAGTTAGGGAGGTTGTGGGAGGGAAACTATACTTACGCTGGTGTATAAATTAGTAATATTTCCTGGAGGGCAATTTGACAAAACCTTATATTAAACCTGCTTACCACTTGAACTTCTGTGAGGAGTTTCTTAAATAATCAGGGATGTATACAAATACTTATCTTCAGGACTATCACATTTTTATATATGCTAGCAAGAAATTTGAAGCCATCTAAATGGCCAGCAGTAGGGCGTGGTTATACATTGTGCTGCTTCCATGTGATGACAAAAATGCATATTGCCGTTAAAAGCAGTGTTAAAGAATTCTTAAAAAAGGGGTAAGTGTTCCTAATTGTGTATGTATTAGGATTTTGAAAAACAGGTTTTATTATACAGCACATATAACTGAGATTGAATTTTTGTTTTTAAAGTGATCCATACACTGATCAATTGAGAGAGAGGTCCCCACAGGAAGGGCGTGTCACAGACCACGTCTTCCTCATCGTGGCAAGGCCAAATGTTCTCCCATCGCGGGAAGTGAGGGGTCCTACCAGAACACAGCCTCCCTTCTGACTTACTCATTTTTGCCAATGTGGTAGATAGATATGAAACGATGTACAACTTACGACATATAGTGACGTGTAACTTAATGCCATATAACTTTCTTGGTTTTACTGCTTCTGAATAGATTCTGAATACTAATCTTCCATCAATTTTATGTGTTGCAAGAATCTTCAGGTTTGTGGTTTATCTTTTATTATTAATAGAGGTCAATATGTTAATATACTGAATGTAGCATTTAATATATTAATGTAGTTGAGCCATCACACTTTCCTTTATGGCGTATGCTTTTTCCATACCCTGAGGTGTTAAAGATATTTTCAATTCAGAAATTTCAATGTTGCCTTTCATGAATCAGTCCTTAATCTATCTGAAATTTTTTCTGTGTGATTAGAAAACTGATTTGTTTGTAGCCAATGGTCCAGCCCTCTACTGAACAGCCGACCCTTGCCCCCATGTAGTCTGCAGGTCAGAGAGCAGGTTTTTTACAAGCGTGGGTGTGTTTCTGAGCACACTCATTTCCATCAGTCTGTGCCTACCCCTACTCCAGTGCCATATAGCTTTAAAATTAGAATTTATATCTGGTAGGATAACACCCCCCCAGTTCTTTTTCTTCAAGACTATCTTGGCTGTTCTGGATTATTCTTGGTACCTTGTATTCACTTGTGCAGTGAACACACACACACACACACACACACACACACACAGCCTTTGAAGTATGCCTGTCTCAGAGGTCATCTTTTATAAGCATCCTCGTTAAACAGATTTAGGCGGTTAAAGTATAAATTCACATGTAAGGTGGGTAAGCTAGACAAATTTAGGAAGATTCATTCAGTCATTGAAAAGATATTTAACAAGTGCCAAAAGGTGCTAGGGTAGCTTAGGCAGTGAGAGTTCGGATTGTCCATTGGTAGACAAGAGTCATGGTCCCCTTCCTTCAGAAGGGTCCACTCCAGGAGGGGAGGCATCAATATTAACAAATAAACAAAGTGTAATTGCATATCTCACAGATGCTCTGAAGGAAATAATATGAGGGAACAAAGTAGAGGGTTTGAACTGTTACCAGATTAGGCAATTACTTGGGAAGCTCAGCTTTGAGTTGAAATCTGAAGGACAAATGAGAGCTACCTCAGTGTGTCTCAAAGTCATTTTAGCACCTCCATTCCCAACTGGCCACACCACTTGTTCCTGAACAATTTCCTTTGCTGATGACTGTCGGGGCTGGGAAGAATGTGTTTCCACTGCTTCAGCTACCCTCTGGCTGCCCTGCCAGAATCCCACAGAGGCAGCAGGTCAGTGGGGACAAAGAGCAAGACCAAGACAGTGTTTCAACATCAGAGAAGAAGAAAGTATTGTTTGTGATGTATTGGCCCCGTCTCCCTTTTCAGGTGTGAAAAGCTCTCCTCCTGATTTAACCTGACCTCTTCCTTTGGAGTAGTCTGACCTCTTGATCAAGCATTGAAAATGGGATGTGGAGGATGGAAAGATGGTCAAAGAACAACATGCAGACAGAACTCCCAGTCTGCCTCCCCTAGCCGGACATTTGAGGCTGAGGAGCTAAATGCAGCTCCATGAACAAGAAAATACTTCAGAGGAGCACTTCCCTAAATCTTTGCATTGTTTTTATGTCCTCTTAAGGACTACTCTCCCTTACCATCTTATCCTAACTGTGTACTTATGAGGTTTCGGATAGATACACAATGTTACTGACCTTGTCTCCACTAGAATGATGTCCGAAAATGGTCCTAATGAGGAGGGAGAAGAACCCAGGCTTGGTGGGGTGATCTGTGTGGACTCAGAAAGAATGAGCCCCAGGAGGGGGAGCTCCCAATCCTGCTTCAGCTGGCACCATCAGCTCTGTGAACTCAGACTTCAAATGAGCCTCTCAGACTCCTTGAGTAATCATTGATGTAGGATGAAAAAGTGAATGACACCTCCTTTTTGCTGACAGCAGTGGATAGCCAAAGGATGAAATGATGGAGCTGTCTCTCATCTATTCACTCATTTTGTTCTCTCTGTTGTTGTTCATTATTCACATATGCTGGAAGGCTTGTTAGTGTTAACTGCTGTTTTACCATGGAGATTTCAAATCAAACAAGGTCTGCACTCACAGCAGAATAGTCTCAAGTTTTCTGATAGGTTCTGCACTGGATTTGGTGGGAACAGAGACAAGATCTCAGAATCAGGATGGGGCATCAGAGATGGCTTCTCTTGAATGTCACGGTGAATCAGAATTGGCCCAATGAAGAAAGGAGTGGAAGGGGGCCATCCACGAGCCAGCATGATCTGATTTTGTGAACCCAGCACTCCAGGAATTGTGCAAAATGCTGTGCAGCTGCCTTGCAGGGCACTTGTAGGAGAGTCATGGGAGATGAGCGGGGCAGAGAGGCAGAGGCCTGATCATAAATAGTCGTAGTAGCCAATCAGAAGAGGCTGAAGTTTATCCTGAAAAGCTATGGGGTATTCCTCTGTATTTGAGAAACAGTAAGGAGATAAAGTTTGTGACTTGTTGACTGCATGAGGATATGGAAGTTAGTGAGTTGGGAGGATGCAGGAGCTGGGGAGAATCCCAGATAATGCCCAGGTTTCTGTCTTGGGCAAATGCGTGGTTGGTGGTACCTGTAATTTTAGTCATAGAACACATGAGTTTTATTTTTCATTTGTCATGTGCAATATGGCCGGTTCTCTCCGTGTAGTTGTCTTAAAGCAAAAGCGTATGTTCTTGTTGTCATTGTCGGGTACTGTAGGAGAGGCCAACTGTCATGGAAATTATAGTGGAAGCTTGGATGTGAATGTATAAGGCTCCGATTTACATGTACACACATAGGATATGCTTAATTGGAAATTTACCAGATAGTCTGAGTGTCAAGAGAAAGTGTAACAGCAGCTTTGCAGGGCTCAAATCCAATCATAGTTGTGTGATGTGGACAGCTTATTTTATTTCACTGTGTCTCAGTCTGCCATCTGTAAACTGGGGGAGACAATAGAAGTTACAGATGTAGAATTTGTTAATAAGACACATTGTAAGAACTTTTTGTAATGCAGAAGGCCAGCCATGAATCCTTTTGTTCTTAAAAAGTCAAATAACAATTTAGAATTTTCAACCCCAGAAATGCTGAGTTTGAGATGCATGTGGAATATCTCCATGGAGAGGTCCAGGAAGTAGCCAAGAGCTTTCAGAGAGAGACAGACCACTGCAGGCTTCAAAACAGGAAGTGGACACATCTGAATGTGTCGTCCACTGATGAAGCCTTTGGTTTGAGTGTCGCTACCCAGGACCAGGTCAGAGAGTTGGGGCCTGGGGACCAGAGGAGCTCTAGGAGGAGGAATCAGATGGCAAGAAGATAGGAACAGGGAGGAAAGGGTGCCACAAAAGCTGCAAGAGAAGCTAACTCCAAGAAGGAGAGCGTAACCAAGCATTAAATATGGCAAAGAAACCAGGCACATACATGTTCCTTTGGAATTGGTGGTCCAGAGTCAGCCTGAGGGCTTTGTCAGCGCTACTTCAGTCACGTAGTGGAGAGGGAGCCGATAACAGGTTGAGGAAACAGGATTTACACAGAGTGATTTCAGGAAGTGGGAAAGCTCAGTAATTGGGCCTTTTGCTTTTCCATCCACCTTGCCTGCCTTCATCTGAGAATCCAGAGAGTGTCGGTCTGACAGAGCCACCAAAGCTAGTGCGGTGCTCACTAAAAACCTGGCACATGCCTCATTCCTTTGAGCCTGTCCGATGGCCCCTGAGTTCCAGGCCCCGACCGACCCACAATAAATAACTCTGAGTTAGCGGTGTTGCTCTCTGGGCTGGCATGCATCCATGAACACCAGTTTCTAAGCAAGATGATATTGTGTTCCAACCAGCATTTCAGAGTCAGGGTGATGTTCACGGTTTCAAAATGAACTTGAAAATCCAAACAGGAAATTAGCATCAAGTGTCTAACTACCTGGACAGGAGAGAGTGACAGTGCTGGCTGAACAGAGCTCCAACGGATCACAAGCTACTCACCTACATGTGAGTGTCTCTCTGTCCTTGAAAGAGAAGCACCAGCCTATTAGCTTCCAGATGACTCTTCTCAGTTCAAGAGCCAGGGATGTTTCAGGCATATCAGTTCCCATTGTATTTATTGCGTTCTTATTTTATTCTGTTTACCTAGTTGTACTAGTCTTACACCCCCAAATTAGCGTTTTATTACAGCTTAGTTTTCAATGCAAGTTAAACCTAAAATGGAGACTTCTACATAGAAATGAAAAGTCAGTTTGGATTTAGTGTGTTTCAGGCACTGCCAGTTTTCACTGTGGAACGCTGTAGAATGTTCCATTTAACATTTGTGAATCCGGCAGGTGCTACCAATGAGTTACTTGCAGTATATTTGAACTTCCCCACAGAGGGGCAGTGGGTGCCTCTGCCACTGTGCATACATTAGCACCTGGGAGTCTTGATTCCCCAGGGTTTGCTCTAGGACAGAATCATCATTGACTGTTGTTTTTCCAAATGAAGCTCTGTGTTTTTTTCTGGTAATAAAAAAGGAGAGGCAATCATAATTTTTTGAAAGGGGAAGATGGTAGAAAATGTAAGTGACCCATGATCATTCCGCTCCTGGAGACACAGTCCCTTTCCACAGTGTATATGTGTGTGAACACGCTCAGATGCACTCGCTCGTGTGTTTTCATGTCTCTGTGCATTTAGGTCAATCCTGTTGATTCTGTCTATCCTATCTATCTGGCGTTTTTCTCCATGGTACAGGGTCTTCACAGTACATTGTAGGTAACTTTGCCCATCATTATCTCATCAATTTCCAACAGCCATCGAATGGACACAGGACAGCTTCCTTGACCCTCATTAATGGCTATTTAGACTAATTTCTCAGTTTTCATGAGTAAATGCACAGCTACAAATATTGTAGTTGTATGTACATTTTGAGGCCATTAATTTCATTGTTTCTCTAGGACAAATTTTTAGAAATTAGAGTTGGTGTGCCACCAAACACCAAGTTTCTTCTTGACATCTTTCCCATCTGTCTTCCTTAGAGGTTCTGCAGAGTTAGACACCCATTAGCAGCTTAAGAGTCTCCCGGTTTCCCCGCACACTCACCAACACTAAAGATTGTATGATATTTAAAAAGTCTTTGCCAACCTGGTGAGGAAAGAGCATTTGTGCCCTCCCTTTTTTAAACTGTGAGGATAGAGTATTTTTAAATCACTATTTTTCATTGCTAGGGAATACACGTATTTGCACATATATGTGTATACATATGTGCACATGAACACAATTTGCATTTCTTTGAATTGCCATTTTGTGTCCTTTGTCCAACCCTTTGTGACCCCATGAACTGTAGCCCACCAGGCTCCCCTTTCCATGGAATTCTCCAGGCAAGAATACTGGAGTGGATAGGCATTCCCTTCTATTCAAGTGTTTATCATCTTTGATCTCTTACAGAACTGTTAAGAATATTAATCCCTTAGTCACAAATGCTGCATGTTTTCTCCAGTTTTTCATTATAATTGAGAATTTTAAATGGCTCTAAAAAGAGAGGGTGAGGACAAGACAAAATTAACAAATTGGAGACACACAGACCATATCCAGAGTTTTGGTTTGTTTTTCATCCCAAACAAACTTGAATGTTTAGCATGTTATAGAACTTGAATTATTGATGCTTAAAATGGGAAGATACCCAGTGATTCTAAAAACATCAGAGCCTGCTTTCTCTCAAGGCCACAGTGGCTCAGTAGGTGCTGCCACTTTAGGGGGAGGACAAGCCCTCCAGGTCTCCTTCCCATCTCTTCATTTTGGGGTCCTGGTACCTGTCTCCCTACTTAGATGTTACCTACCCCCAACCCAGCCTTTGAGAAATATGGAGGTGGTGACTTTATTATACCCTAGTGCAGGGGTGTATTGTAGAGGATAGAAATTAAAAGAATATTTAATCTAAAACTTCACATAGAGCATCTTCTTTTCCCCCACAACCCTAGAGATTGAAGTAATTTGTCATAGGTCAGTTCTAGGCAAGAATCATAAAATACCATCATGTGTAGAGCTGAGTATATTTTCATTTGTCTAATGTTAGACATCCCAGATACTAGTTTTTAAATAGTAATTTTAAATTTTAATGTAATTTTGTGGGTGGCTTAGGAGGGAATTTTGCTGGGGGGATAAATTAATAAGTCTCTGTATGTTCTTAAGATATTCCTGTGTTCATGAGGATTATATTCCCAGGACATGTTGGCCCTACATTTATTTTACTGTCATACATCAAAATACTTTAGTTATTAGCATTAGAGCAAAATGAGAATCTGGTCTTGTTCTGTCTGCTAGGGCACATGTGGCTCTTGAGCATTTGAAATGTGGCTATTCCCAATTGAGCTGTCCTGTAAGTGTAAAATAACAGACGGAATGCTGAAACGGTGTAAAAAAAAAAGAATGTTAGTAAATGAGGGAGTTGAGTCTGGAGATGAATTCTTTTGATTCCCATTAACTTTCCTATTTAAGGAAAATACAAAACAAATACTGAGTGAGTTTTAGTCATATATATTTCAAAACTGTTTTTCTAAACAATAAAAGAGTTTTGTTACGGTTTTTTTTTTAAGTACAACTTTTATTTTGTTTGATTTGATTAGAGAAATTTTTCTCATCCCCACTTGTGAACCTATGATTGACAATATTGATGTAACCTTACCATAGTCCACTTGTTATTTAAAAGAAGCTTTAAGATTTTGTGGAATGCTTTCAAATCAAGTTCTTACAAGATTCGAAGTCGGCAGAGTGAACCAAAAGACCTGCCTCTCCCTTTAGGGCCAAATACTAACTACTCTTAGAAATCTTTGTCAAAGCTTCAGAGATTCAGGAACACCATTTTTTAAAGAACTGAGAGTCCTCCTGGGATATTTCAGAAGTAGTTATTCAACAAAAGAGAGCAGGAAAATGAGCCTGAAATTTTTCCACTTAAATCAGCAGATGAAACTGATGGTGAGGACAGGCCAGTAATGCTTTGTTCCCGGAGATATAATACCATTCTGTTTGTGTTTTCCCTCCCAAGCTCTTGCCTTTCAGCCTTGCCTTGTGGGTTAGTCCCTGTTACTTCATTCATGGATTCATTAATGTATATTGGGAACATACCACATTCAAGGGACTGTAATAGTTGTGAGAAAAGTAAACGCATAGGAACAAGTAGGCAAATAACATACATGATAAAAAAAAAAAAAAAAAAGTGTTTTAAGAGAAGCCTTGAGAAAGGGCTGTGAAAGTTGACAGGAGAAACTGTTTCTGACTGGCAGGTCAGGGAAGACCTCCCCCTGAAGGCAGCGGGACACTTCCTATGTGCTGAGTGTGGGGACGATTGGCACACGTATTGGGCAGAGAGGAAAGAGCACGTAGGAAAACCATGGGCGAGACATCAGGATAAGCAGATCCTGCATTGTGGCTGGGGGTTGAGTTCCCAGCAGGGGCTGGACAGATTGTCAAAGGCAAATGACAGGGGTACTACATGTGAGTATCTTAGTTTAGACTTTGCTCTGTTGGTCGTTTGCAAAGAAGAAGAGCATTTTTAGCACCATCCTTTATCAGTGGTGTGCAGGATTAGATTGAATGAATATTTGACTGAATGAAATATTCTGTAAAGAAATCATTATATTGGTTCAGGCAATTATTAATGGAAAAACAGAACTGGACATCTGTCTTTAAGAGTAGAATACAAAAAACCTCGAATAGCCAAAGCAATCTTGAGAAAGAAGAATGGAACTGGAGGAATCAACCTACCTGACTTCAGGCTCTACTACAAAGCCACAGTCATCAAGACAGTATGGTACTGGCACAAAGACAGAAATATAGATCAATGGAACAAAATAGAAAGCCCAGAGATAAATCCATGCACATATGGACACCTTATCTATGGCAAAGGAGGCAAGGATATACAATGGATTAAAGACAATCTCTTTAACAAGGCATGTTGGGAAAACTGATCAACCACTTGTAAAAGAATGAAATGAGAACACTTTCTAACACCATACACAAAAATAAACTCAAAATGGATTAAAGACCTAAACGTAAGACTAGAAACTATAAAACTCCTAGAGGAGAACATAGGCAAAACACTCTCCAACATAAATCACAGCAGGATCCTCTATGACCCACCTCCCAGAATATTGGAAATAAAAGCAAAAATAAACAAATGGGACCTAATTAAACTTAAAAGCTTCTGAACAACAAAGGAAACTATTAGCAAGGTGAAAAGGCAGCCTTCAGAATGGGAGAAAATAATAGCAAATGAAGCAACTGACAAACAACTAATCTCAAAAATATACAAGCAACTCCTGCAGCTCAATTCCAGAAAAATAAACGACGCAATCAAAAAATGGGCCAAAGAACTAAATAGACATTTCTCCAAAGAAGACATACAGATGGCTAACAAACACATGAAAAGATGTTCAACATCACTCATTATCAGAGAAATGCAAATCAAAATCACAATGAGGTACCATTTCACACCAGTCAGAATGGCTGCTATCCAAAAGTCTACAAGCAATAAATGCTGGAGAGGGTGTGGAGAAAAGGGAACCCTCTTACACTGTTGGTGGGAATGCAAACTAGTACAGTCACTATGGAGAACAGTGTGGAGATTCCTTAAAAAACTGGAAATAGAACTGCCTTATGACCCAGCAATCCCACTGCTGGGCATACACACCGAGGAAACCAGAAGGGAAAGAGACACGTGTACCCCAATGTTCATCGCAGCACTGTTTATAATAGCCAGGACATGGAAGCAACCTAGAGGTCCATCAGCAGATTAATGGATAAGAAAGCTGTGGTACATATACACAATGGAGTATTAATCAGCCATTAAAAAGAATACATTTGAATCAGTTCTAATGAGGTGGATGAAACTGGAGCCTATTATACAGAGTGAAGTAAGCCAGAAAGAAAAACACCAATACAGTATACTAATGCATATATATGGAATTTAGAAAGATGGTAACAATAACCCTGTGTACGAGACAGCAAAAGAGACACTGATGTATAGAACAGTCTTTTGGACTCTGTGGGAGAGGGTGAGGGTGGGATGATTTGGGAGAATGACATTGAAACATGTATAATATCATATATGAAACGAATCACCAGTCCAGGTTCGATGCATGATACTGGTTGGTTTGGGCTGGTACACTGGGACGACCCAGAGGGATGGTACAGGGAGGGAGGAGGGAGGAGGGTTCAGGATGGGGAACACGTGTATGTCTGTGGTGGATTCATGTTGATGTATGACAAAACCAATACAATATTGTAAAGTAATTAGCCTCCAATTAAAATAAATAAATTTATATTTAAAAAAAGTAGAATTGAATTAAGTTTGAAAGTAAAACCAGAAATAAGATATATGTGAAAATCCATAGTAATATTATTAGCTCACATTTACTGAGGGCCTACTCTATGCTGAGCTTTATTGAAGGACTTTACCATGTATCATTTCAGTTAGTTCTTACAGTCACTTGGATGTAGATGATGACACTGAGGCCTAAAGAGGTTGTCCCTCACCCAGTCATACCGTCGATGCCTGGCAAAGCCAGAGCTGATCTTCAGTCAGTTTGACTCCACACTGCATATTGCTGTGCTCTGAGGGATTCACCATGGGAATCTTTGAAGTATAGACTCCCACCAGTGGATTGCATTGACCAAAAAATTTGTTCGAGTTTTTCCGTAAGATGTCATAGGAAAACCTGAATGAACTTTTGGCTGATTCAGTAATTGAAGCATACCTCATTTTAGAAAAATATATTTTGGACAGAATTTCTTTGAGGCTGCAGCTACAATATGTAGCTAAGTGCACAAGTAAAACTTTTATAGATTTTATAGAATAATTATGTTTAGAAATGAGGTAGAATTGATGTTGCTTTCATTTGAGAGGATATTCCACAATTGCCATGTGTAGTAATTCTTTAGGGAGAGTGACTGGAATGTGCATAAAGGCTCTAACAGAAGATTACTGTTAGCTTTGAAGAAAACCCTCATGCGAGCCTCATGAGAAAAGTGGCCTTCACACAGCATTAATGTATTCAGGCAAACCAAAAGATGCAAATTATTTGTGGAAGAGGTATTTTGCACCCTTTGACTGAAAAGGAAAAGACACTAGATTTCATTTTTCCTTCTCTGTTCAGCAGTCACACAAATATCTGTGAGAGGAGGAAACAGCAGTAGGTCAGGAAGCAGATTGCATAGATGTAGTTCTCAAGCAAAGGTCTCGGGAACACACAAAAATTATTAAAGTAGTCCAAAGAGTGTTTTATGTGAATTTTATTGATTAAAATTTGCCATTCACAAATCAAATAGTTTTCAAAATATTAAGTTAAAAATAATCACCTAGTGAAAGAAGCCTGTCTGAGAAGGTACCATGTACTGTATGATTCTGCTGCTGCTGCTAAGTCGCTTCAGTTGTGTCAGACTCTGTGCGACCCCATAGAGAGCAGCCCATCAGGCTACCTCATCCCTGGGATTCTCCAGGCAAGAACATTGGAGTGGGTTGCCATTTCCTTCTCCAATGCATGAAAGGGAAAAGTGAAAGTAAAGTCGCTCAGTCATCTCCGACTCTTAGCGACCCCATGGACTGCAGCCCACCAGGCTCCTCCGTCCATGGGATTTTCCAGGCAAGAGTACTGGAGTGGGGTGCTATTGCCTTCTCCGACTGTATGATTCTAACTATATGCCATCCTGGAAAAGGCAAAATGATTAAGACAGTAAAAAGATCTGTGGTTGCCGCTGATCTCATTAGAAGAGTCTTTAAATATAGAGAAGCTATCAAGCTCAAGGGGCCCAAAATACAGTTTTCCAAAATTATCATTTTCACATGAAAACTTGAATTTTATCATTGGTATCAAGTTCTGTCAACTGTTTTTCTTGAAGTGACAGGCTCATCTCATTTTCAAGCAAACACGTGCCAGAAATCCAATGCCAGAGTGGTTTCTGCTCACAGTTCATGCATTCATATGAATTCAGTTTCCTTCTCGACATCCGCTGCACGTTTGTATGCAGAGGGAGTGTATTATGTGTACTTCCCATTTCATCACACAGAATATTAAAAAGATGTACTCTCGGGTGGAGATGTAAGAAAAAATGATATTTTTTTCCCGTTTCACCAAGGACAACCTTGAGAGAAACTGACTGGCTTGCTTTTTATTTCACTGTGAGTGCTTGGTGGTAAAGAATGCAGTGACTTTGGGTACAGTTTGGTGTCACTTCCTTGACCTGTGTTAAGATGTCGGCAGGTTTACTCACCATTGTTTCTGCATCATCAGTGGAAGTGTTCACACCGTGAAAGGGGCAAATAGTGTCTTAGGATGATTATGAAATAGCTTTGATTTTATAACCCTCTGAAAGAATCATGGTGACCCCCAAGGTCTACAGACCACACTTTGAGAACTGGCGGGTCTAAATTATAGTGATAATACAAGCATTGTAAGAATTGACTATTTCTTGGTCTAACCAAATAGGTTATCTATCATACTTGTGTTTTTTGGCTCTAGGGTTTTATAGTCTTACAATGAAAATTCTGTTTTAAAATTTAAAAATGCAAATTGAGAGCCAAGGAAGACTAAAATGAACCTTTAGAAATAACTGAAATTCATAAACTATCATATTTAAAACTGTTTCACACTTGAGTACATGCACCTCATTTTTATTGAAATAGTTGCATGTACCTTACAGAAATAATTTACTCATGTTTTTAAAATCTCAGCTATATTACTGCCCTGTGGTATAATAATTGAATCATCATTATCCTGAAAGGTTTTATATTTTCTTGCATTATTTTGTGTTATATAAAAGCCACAGTTTTGCATTTTTATTAAGACTCCCCTCTGGATGAGTGCTTTACCGCCCATCATTTAGGATGATCTTTTTAAAGTGCATATTTGCTATGTACTGAATCCATTTCTGGAGTAGAACGTGCTCAAGATTGAGGCCATGTGAACCTCCGTCTCTGGAAACTCTTAAGTTTGTGCTTTTCAGATAATTTTGTAGCACCATGCTTGACTGATTGCCCACACTCATCAGGCACACTGAGAAAGATAAATTTAAGAATTCTCTGGACCCTACATGAAGACTTAAGGTAAAGTAGGCAACCAGTGTGTATGCTTGAAAAATTGAGATGCAGAATTAGACCTGTAATCAGGTGAAAAGGCCGTATTGATCTATTCTCTCATTGCCTGATAGAGGGGGACACAGGCTAGGGAATGTGACTTAGACATGTTCACCGACATTGTATAGTCCAGGGGTGGGAAACTGAAGCAAGGAAATAGCAGTTTGGTTTTTTGTTTTTACTTGACCAAAATTCAAATACATAAAGTATAGCTCATACTTAACTGTTAGAACCACATCCAAACTCAAGGTGAATGTTACGACACTGACAAAAAGTGAAAGTGGGTTGAATTAATGTTGTAATTAATGTGTGTCAGTTTGCATTGACAACCAGAATTCTGTGTCTGTGAGGTAGTCGAAATTAAGAAAGCTTTTAAAACTTGTACAGGTTTTCATGAAGAACCATGCCTAGTTTCAGATTGATTGGGCTATGTAATAAATTATTTAGACCCAAAATGTAGTTTGCTTAAAATGGCTAAATAATATGGTATTTTTTCCCCCCTGCTAAAAAGACAGAAAAAATTTAAATGTCAGATGCTTGTGTATTAATGGTGTTGGTGATCCCCACCTTTCCTCCTTCCCAGCTCAATAGCTGGATGTTCAGTACTTGGGAATATATTTCTCTTGTGTTTAAATGCAAAACACAATAAAAAAGGATAAACAAGGGCTTCCCTGGTGGGCTCAGTGGTAAAGAAGTCACCTGCCAGTGCAAGAGATACAGATTTGATCCCTGATCTGGGAAGATCCCACATGCCATGGAGCAGCTAAGCCCCAGTGCACCACAGCCATTGAACCTGTGCTCTAGAGCCCAGGAGTCACAAGTGCCCAAGAGCCCACACTCCACAATAAGAGGAGCCACTGCAATGAGAAGCAGCAACAAGGACCCAGCAAAAATGAATAAATAAAATTATTAAAAAGATAGATGAATGTGTAAATGAATTACTTCCTGTTCATCCGGAACAGTAAGGAACTGGGATGTTCTGACACATTGAATATCTAATTAACTCAGTTACTCAATTTATAGTTTTTTAAAGAATGAGAAAAAAATATAGTGAACATTAAAATCACAATAAAAATAATTTTCTTTGATTCTGAAAGTTGTTGGGAACCCTAAGAGTACATTAAGGCTGTCATTTGTAATACTTATTAACCAGAAAAAATTGATTTATTTTACTTTCTAATGGTTTGATTGTGAATAAATGAAAGTACATGATATTTGGATTTACATGGGTAACTAATTTTATCTACATATATTTCAAGAAATGTTGAAGCTCTTTGAAACCAAGATCTCTTTGATGCAGTTTCTCCATATTCCTAGATTCTTATTTGTCTGCTAATGACTGAAGCAGACTTAATTTTAGCTTTCTTTTACAAATTAAAAATTTAATCTTTGGTGAAAACAGATTCAGTGAAATAAAGTGTCCTGGAAATGTGTGAAGGAAGTGGAGAATACAATACTACTTCTCATTCTTTATGAAGATTTCCAAGTAGTGTCAAGTCAGGGGTTCATTTTCTGTAACATAAGCTAGGCAGAGTGGAAGTTGTGTTCAACAAATGATACATGTTCACTATCAAAACAGAGTTACAAGCTCTCAAAAAAAAAAAAAAGTAGGAATAGACAAACAGCACAACTAAAGGTCACATTATGCTCTAATAAGTTTGATTGGTAGTTTTAGCCTACCCCTTTACCGCCCCCCACATTTCTGTTCGTGATTACTAACCTAAAAAAAAAGAAGACTGTTTTCTCCATTGATTTTTTTTTCCCCTGCCTAGAATCGAGCAGAAGTCCTATTGAGTAATGAAATAGCCTAGAGCAGACAGCAAGGTGGGCAACAGTGAATTCGAATAGGCAATCTGTCCTGAATAATCAAGAGGCTATACTAATATCTGTGATAAATCTAATTGGTGAGGAATTTTTTCATTAAACAAGGCAATTTTATCTAATCAAAAGAATGTACAATCTAATTGACTTTGGACCAATGCCGCTTGGAAAGGACATTAATTACTGCTCTCCACTGCCCTCTCTAATCACCTACCATTTGCGAAAAATTTCAACCAAGCTGAAATAGAAAGTGAAACAATTGCCTTCTTAAAACTCCTTTCTCTTGTAGGGACAATGCACCATCCTTACATTTTGTCTGCCTCCCTGTCCACTTCTATTTTAGCCCACTCTCCTACCTACCTGCCTCTGATAGTTGGCTTCCTCAAGACATGCTCACGTGAGACTAGTTCCGTCTGTTGGTCTCGTGCGTCCGTTGGTGCCAACTTGCGGATCTACATCCCTAATCCTATGACCTCGCCCAGGCTCCAGGCCTCTCATCCTCCCATTTTTGAGGTCCCAGATTCCACACCTGTTAGTCTCCTCTGGTGTCTGCAGTCAGATCCAAGCTCCTCCTCTTCTGGTTCCCTGACTCATACTGAAGTCATTGCAGTAGATGGACAGTTGACTGTTTTTTATTTTTTGTCTGAGTGCTGTTTCTGAATTCATTATTTTTATGTTTTATTGTATTGGCCACAGAGTACCTTTTTGGAAAAACCCAAACTAACTTTGCCACCAACCCAGTAAATCAAGCTCATACTTCTCAGTCTGTTATTAAAAAAGTAGATCTCGTGTTTTTTTCTTGCCTTTGATTACTCACCATACCAATGCTTAGCCTCCATCACTTCCATTTCTCCATTGTCCTGTCTCCCCCACCCACCCCCCACCTCATTCATTCCTGTCCTCCACCCCATAATCTGTATACTCAACTGTTATGTTGGTGCAAAAGTAATATGTGGTTTCAGGCCCTGGATTTTAAATTGTTATAACTAGGCTGAAACACATCTTTATTAATCAAAATAGGAACCATTACAATCAACACATTTTTGCCAATGAGAAATAAGATTGTTTATTCCTATAGCATAAAAATCTGTGCCTTTGGATTCTACAAACTCTTGGAAATCATTTTCGGTATCCTAGTTGTGGAAGCATTTTCCCTGCAAAAAGTTGTCAAGATACTTGAAAACGTGGTAGTCAGTTGGCAAGAGGTCAGATGAATGTGGCAGATGAGGCAGAACTTGGTAGGCCAATTCGTTCAACTTTTGAAGCACTGGTTGTGCGATATATGGTTGGGCATTGTAGTAGAGAAGAATTGGGCCTATTCTGTTGACCAATGCTGGCTGCGGGCATTGCCCTTTTTGGTTCATCTCATCAATTTGCTGAGCATATTTCTCAGATGTAATGGTTTTACTAGGATTCAAAAAGCTGTAGTGGATCAGCCTGGCAGCAGACCACTAAACAATGACCATGACCTTTTTGGGGGGTGCAAGTTTGGCTTTTTGGGAAGTGCTTTGCAGCTTCTTCTCTGTCCAGCCACTGAGGTAGTAGTAGCTAGTAGTGGTATACAATCCACTTTTCATCTCATCTCACAACTGGATTGAGACATGGTTCATTGCAGTTGCACAGAATTAAGACAACACTTCAAAATGACGATTTTGTTGATTTTTGGTCAGCTCATGAGGCACCAATTTATGGAGCTTTTTCACCTTTCCAATTTGCTTCAAACGCCAAACAACTATAGAATGGTCAACGCTGAGTTCTTGGGCAACTTCTCAAGTAGTTTCCAGCATGCTTGTCAATCCTCCAGATATTTTAAGGCCCTCAAGAGCAAATCAGAGTCTCATACTTGTCTTCTGGTAAAGTACTGTTTGCTATAGAACCAGGCAGATAGGAATTGTTTGTTACTTCATTTGGAATTTAATGAATCTTACATTTTTTCCCCAAGCCTCTGTCTTTGGAATATTTCAGCCTTCTCTTTCTCTTTTATTTTCCTTCTAGAAATTCATTTTATAGACAACATTCAACTTTGTGAACCTGAAGAATTTTGACCATTCCAAGTCTTAATGCCACACCACTGCTCCAGCGAATTTATACTACGACTGGTTACAATGGCCAGAAGCCTGAAGAATTAAAATGCCAACACCAAACCTTACCTTAACAGCTCTGGTCTATACCATTCCCTTGCATTTTAATATATTGTTTTGTTTTATAACCACTTCTAAATATTATTTCTTTTCTTTCCTTTTTTTTTTTTTCAGTTAGAGAGTTTTGTTTTTTGTTTCCTGTTTACTTTGTGTACAACTACCTGCTTTTTGTGACTCATTTTGATCAAATGATAGTGAACAAAGCCAGCCACAGCTGGTAGGTGCTGTTCACTGGAACAGGTGCTGTTGTGCGGAAAGGAGACTCTGTGACTAATTTTGATAGTGGCTTTCCTTCTTCCGGATGCTTCCCATTGGGTTCTTAGAAGTCAATATTTACAGAGTTTTCAGTTTGCGGTAAATACACTGTATGAGAAAACGTTAATGCAGATTTAAAAGTGTTTCTTACATTATGAAAACTTTCTAATGTTTTGAAAATTTCACTGGGGCTATTTTTTGATAATGAACCCTTTTGACTTTCCAGTCCTGTGACTTTTTACTTTGGAGCAGAAAGTCCAGGAATCTGCAGACTGGAGAACTACGATGAAGTTCACTGACCACGCACTGTGTTCAGAGACCCTGTCGCACCACAGTGCCGATCCTCCTCAGACACAGGCTCTTCGGCAGCATTCCAGAAACAGGAGGGGAGAGAGAGTGATTTCTTCCCTCCTACTAAAATATTCAGGCAGCTTAAAAACCTTAGTGCTTTCTTTCTTAACATGTCCAAATTTCCATACTTTCTATTATTTGAACACTTGTGTAGAACACTTGACTTTGTATTAAACCCCCTTGTCTCCATGTAAAAACTGACCTTTTGTTTATCAAGCAGGTGTTATCTCTTTCAGATAGCGTGATGATTCACAGGTGTGAGGATGCTGGGATGGAGGAGTAGGGCCATGGTGGGGTTTTTTTTTTGACAGTTGTAAGAAAGTTACACCAGTAAAGCCGATGCCAGAGACCTGATAGGGACGTATTAACTGTATTGAACATTCTTTCCTTTGCTTTGCCCCCATGTATAGTTATGATGCCAGATTAGATTTCTAGAAGCTTCAAGTTGTATTAAATGATATTTTGCTTTCTGTAATACTGTTATAAAATAAAGTTTGTTTATTCTCTAAACTTATCACTTCTCTTTTTATGAAGGTTTAAAAAAATAAGCTCGAGTCCTCCTGTCAGTCAGAGGTTCTAGTATTTTGTGGGATGTAGCATTTTTTAAATCTGTTATTCAGATATTTTATAATTTCATGCTGCTGCCAGCTTCACCAATTTCAAATGGCTAAAACAATGTCAAATGTTTGTAAATCTACTCTTTAGAATGCCCATTCCTTCTGCCTGGTTACATAATCCACCCCCAGCTTGTACAAGTTCTCCAAGGCATATTTTTGCTTGTTTTCTTTGTGTATTTTTTGTTTTGTTTCAGGAAATGTTTTAGCTGCACCGTCTAAAATCTGGTCCTCTGCTTCAGTTTTGCTTAACAGTCCACTGACCCTTAATGCATGAGGCAGAACGAGCTCTGCCGAGGGCTGCACCCATGTCTGAGCAGGATGGTTCACTGTGAAGCTTTTGCCCAGACTCATTTTCTTTCAAATGTTAAAAGCATTATACAGCAAATGACCAACAGGGTATGGTATATTTCATTTAAAATACTCTGAAGAATGTCTGTCCCTAGTTATTTAAAGTGAACGTGTTAAATATAATTTGCGTGGCTGTCTTCTTTGGGATCAGTTCCCACGGAATTCTCTCTCACCTTGTGAAAGATCTTTCTTGCTTTCTCTAGAATTTTTACATAAACAACTCCTCCTCTCTGGGGAAACCTGTCTCAGCAAGCCAAGCCATAGAGATATAATGGAACCAACTACGACTCTGTAAATATAATTTGCATCAGAAAGTATGTATATGTAGCATTTTTATTTAAAGCAGAGGTTGAACTTGCCAGAGTTTTTTTGAGAACCACATCCTTCTAAATTTCTAATGATAGCTACAGTGATAGGAGACTAAGTATGTCTCTGGCAGCTCCAGAAATGCCATGTTCAGTCAGGGCTCAGTTTTAGCAGGTGGCAAGGACAGAGTTTGGGGTCCCAGAGATATTCGGAATGTCTGTGGGGGCTTGGTACCCAAGAAGCATCTGGGAATCATGTTGATCATGCCACCTGTGATGATGGCAGCAAGACCTTCTATTTTAGTATTTTGTGTTTCTTGCAGAATAATTCTCAGAATGTTAAAATTTCATTGTGTGAACTGAGCTTCTAAAATCCCAAGAGGTAGAATAAGAATGTAGGTCAACAGGGTTCACTGCTATGAGACATCCAGGTGCTAATTGTTTATCTTAAGTCAAAAAGCAATATAATTTGAGGGTGACAAGCAATAATTCCTTTTAGTTATATAGGGTTTTTATGACTCTATCACATGCACCTTCCAGTGATCTTGTGTGGAACACAGGAAACAGAAGAATGCATATTCCACAGGCCACAGCAGGATGGGAAATGATCTTGTTTAAAAACAGCAGAGAGCTGGTGAATTTTGGGCACATCGCTGTTGTGAGTAGTTTCTGTTTCCCTTTGTGATGCGCCCAGCATCCCTCACTGCATAGACCACAGTTCATGGAGTGATCATCACCAGGACCCCAGTCATAAGGCAAACTAGCATAACTACTGCCCAGGGTGGACTTTTAAGTTTTCCCCTTACTTATGGATAAAATTGTATGATGTCTGTGAAACATCATATAATTATCTGAGAATTCAAAATAATATGGGGATAGGGAGGAGTGAGTTGTGCTTTAGGTGAAATGAGATTGGCTGTGAATTGATAATTGCTAAAGCCAGGAGGTGGTAAGTAGGGGCTGGTTATTTCATTCTGTTAAAATATTCCATGATGAAAGACTAAGAAATCCCGTAAAAGCCCCATAATTTAAAACAAGTCCAGTCGTGGGAACATTGCTCTTCTGAGTATGGTGCTCTGGTCAGTTTCCAGTAGAGTCTTACACACTTGCACAGGACATATGCATGTCCCTGCTGACACAGTGAGCATAGGCTTAACTATATTTGCAGGAGTCCACATAGGTTTGCATATGGATCCTCGCATGCACCTGTTCATGTGTGTGCTGGGATCAGGCCATAGCGGGGAGTTGACCCCAAAAGAACACAGTCGGCTGACAAATCTGAGGTGTCCAACTCTTGATCCTTGGCCAGGGCCCAAAACACTGACCCTCTGAATAGTCATGATGCCAAATTGGGTTAATAGTAGCTTCAAGTTGTATAAAATGTTTTGCTTCAGAAACACAGGCTTGCGGTGCCTTATGCTGAGTAACTGAACCATGTAACTTCAATGAAGGTACTTCTCTATGAAGTGAGGGTAGTAATACATCCCACACCAGGCATATTCTCAAGGTTGCTGCTACTGCTGCTAAGTCACTTCAGTCGTGTCCGACTGTGTGTGACCCCATAGACAGAAGCCCACCAGGCTCCCCCGTCCCTGGGATTCTCCAGGCAAGAGCACTGGAGTGGGTTGCCATTTCCTTCTCCAATGCATGAAAGTGAAAGTGAAGTCGCTCAGTTGTGTCTGACCCTCAGCGACCCCATGGACTGCAGCCTACCAGGCTCCTCCATCCATGGGATTTTCCAGGCAGGAGTACTGGAGTGGGGTGCCATTGCCTTCTCCGTGATTCTCATGGTTAGATAAAGTAAAAATGTGTAATGTGCCTAGTGGAGCTCCTGGCACAAAAATGCCCTCCAAAAAGTTTACCGCTGTGAGTATTAACAGCACTGCGTGAATTAATCCACCAAAGGTAAGTAATGGGAGATTCTGCCAGGCTGAGCTGTGTTCTTGTGAGAACTTGCAGGATAGAATTCTGTACCATTATGAACTAAGTTACTTGGGAAGCCCGTATGGAAAGTTTTGACTTCGGATTGTATAGATGCAACTTTCCTGTGAGCCCTGCAATGTCAGGAACCCGATATGGTCTACTCATCCATCGTAAGTAAGGTGGCCAGTGTAAGAGGCAACACAGTTTTTTCCTAAGATTCTTGACTACAGGCTTCCTTACCACAGACTCCTTGATGGACTTCAAGGGTCTAGGCTTTCTCCCAATATATGCAAATTTACAGGTATACTCATTTTTCCTAGAGATTAAAAAAATTATTCCTGGCTCTCATTAAATTCTCAAAAGGCTCTCTGTTACCTCAATAGAGGTTCGGAATTTCTGCTCTTAACAATCTGGGTTTTGGAATATAGATTTGAATTTTCTTAACAGAATTTCAATCTGGTGGTGATGGTGGTTTTTGTTCAGTTGCTAAGTCGTGTCTAACTCTTTGCAACCCCATGAACTGCAGCACATCAATCTTCCCCGTCCTTCAATGTTTCTTTGAGTTTGCTCAAACTCATGTCCATTGAGTTGGTGATGCCATCCAACCATCTCATTCTCTGTTGTCCCCTTCTCCTCTTGGCCTCAACCTTTCCCAGCATCAGGGTCTTTTCCAATGAGTCAGATCTTTGCATCAGGTGGCCAAAGTATTGGAACTTCAGCTTAGCACCAGTCCTTCCAATGAATATTCAGGGTTGATGTCCTTTAGGATTGTCTGGTTTGGTCTCCTAATTATAAATAAAATTTTTAGATATGTACTTCCTGTTTATGTTCTGTGACTCATTTGCCAGGGTGAATGCCTTTGCATAAATGTTGATAAACAGAGGCTGCTTCTGATGAGCACACTAATTATAAATTCAGAAAGCAAGACTCAGGAACATTTGTTTGGAAAAATTCTAACTTTTTATAAACAAGTCAGAAAATTGATTTACAAAATGTGTTTAACAGTTATGACTGATTTCTGAGCTATAGTTTTGCCAAAGGACTTAGATTTCAAAGATTTCAACTGTTGTTGGTGTGTGAAAGTGTATATCTATTCTTTATTTTCCAGTTGCTACTATAAGATATATAGAAGATACTGGAGGTTGTTACCTGGTCACACTACTTATAAATAAGTTTTTTCTTTAAAGGATTGTGAATAACACTAGCGAACATGATGTGTGCCCTTCCCTGCCCCATTTTCTGTTTTATCAACATGTCTAAGCTTAGAATGTGAAGAAACGGTCATGGACTTGTAGTGTCCCAATGCCACATTTCCAAATTACCAACACAGTTAACAAGATGGATGATATCAACAGCTTTAGATTTGCTCTGTAAAACAAGTTTGTTGTCATTGTTGTTGAATAGGTGGCAATATAACAGCACTTACAGCATCCATTGTTTTATTGAAAGTCTCATGTCGGGGAAACAGAATTGAGAGTTCATTCAGATACTAGAATATTAGAAATAAGGTTAGTAACTATTGAAGGGAGACCACTTAGGAGCATGTTTGGCCCCTAATGAAATGCTTTGGTGTATAGGAAGAAGCAATATAGAATGAAATATGAAGGAGACCACCAGCCTGGTCTCGGGGAGAGCAGCCATGAACAGGAACCTGCTAGACTCTTAGCAGGTGGCGAGCAAAGATGTGACTGGGCAGCTGATTGGCTGCAGTCTGTGAGGGACTCATGAAATCCAGTACAGTGCCTTCAAGCAGATGGTAGTAAAACGCTTGGCCTTGGTCTCTCCATGAGAAGACTAATGTTTCTATTTCTCTCTGCATATAAAAGCATTCATGACTCATGATTTCTTTAGAAATTCCTTGCACTCTCATCTTACCCAACAGCAACAGAGAAATCAGGTCCTGCATTGTACAACTAGGTTATGCTAAAAATCCGTATGTTTAGAGCTCCTCTGTTCCCATAGTAGTTGAGATGCATTTTCTCTGCTAGGACAACGGTGGTGGAATGCACCCACCAGACTCATCAGTCAGGCTTCACAAGTGCCTGTTGCCAAGAGAAGTTGGAGCAAACCTTGGTGGCCGAAACTTCTACACCTTCTGTCAAAGAAAGCATTTTTACAAAAGCTGATTTCCGCCAGAGGCTATAACGAGATCCCTCCCAGAATTGAAGGAATATTGTTACTCCTTCCAGATGGCAAGCACACTTATGCTAAATTACCTCAGTCTGGAAGTCCCAGCAGATATTTTCCTTGTAATCAAATACAATAAAACCCAGAAATGAGTGTCTCCAGTTGAACAGTGAATTTCATATTATGCAGTAAGTGCAAGTGGAGACTGATAAGTCATTGGATGTATATGAGGATTTGGAGAGTGAGGGAGGCGAGGGGAGAGAAGCAGAGAATAGCATTCTCGCTTTGCGTCAGCCACATGATTTCTGTGTCACTACATAAATGCATTTCTTTCAGGTGAACAAATTCATTGTTTTATAATCAGTCTAATAGCCTGTTGGATTCATATGCAAACATCGGTATATAACCAGACTTAGGACATGTTAAGTGTCTTTTGCTAACATTAACTAGGAAACTGTGATGAGCAAGGTAGTAATTTTAACTACTACTTTGAATTGAATGTTTCTTCTCAATTACCTAGATTGGCTCTTTGGGGCTCTCACTGAAAGAATCCTGCTAGTGAAATTTCTCTCTCTCTTTATTTTTTGCCTGCCTCCCACCCCATCCCACCCCGTCCCACCCCCATTCCACCTCTCTAGATCATCACAGAGAGTAGCATTGACATTTATACACTACCATGTGCAAAATAGCTAGCTAGTGAGAAGCTGCTGTACAGCACAGGGGCTCAGCTTGGTGGTTACTGCTAGGGAAATGTTGACTTCTTTGCATATTTAGAAATGCTCCCTGATGTTTGGTTTTCGAGACAAGGTCTTGAGTTATTCTCCATATGAGTTCCATGAACATTGTGTTCTTTACTTTTCTCACCAAATGGCAGTATTTCCAAGTGGTGTCATGCTGAAAGCTACCTTCATGATGATCCATATCCAGTGAAGAGAGGCTCTTGTTGTGGGTTCTCACAACGATGATGTGATTTGCAAAAGCAACTGGAAAAGGGGGAGAAGCAAACCAACAGCCAGAAATAATGCCTGAAAAGGTGACATTTATGCCTTGCTGAATGTCAAGAAGAGGAAGTGGGAACTCACAGTGGGAATCCACAGGCACTCATCTTTTGCTATTCATTTTCTCTCTACCAGAGTTTCTTCACCTCCAAAGTCAGAATAATGCCAGCTTCCACGAAATTACATAATAATGATGTTGAAGAATTTTAGTTTGAAAATAATGCCCTTCAGAGTAGACATGGTTCTATAAAAGTTTGTTACAAAAGTTTTTAAGTATCCAGTCCATGGACCCATCCAGCACAATCTTGGGACTCTGAAGAACTGCTGATTAAGCTGAGTCTCATAGCTGTCTTCTTGGACAATAGCTGCCACTTTTCAATATAGTTTGGACCAAGCATCTTAATATTCTTTCTATCTCGCTGTGGATCTGGTTTATTCACCTACTTTATTGCTAAGCCATTGACTGTTACTCTCTGACCAGCGGAAATCCACTGTGCTTTGGCCACTGATCAGTCCCTGACAGTCATGTCCGCTTCTTTCTCTGGTAGGGGGAAGAGCCAGCGTTGAGACTGTGTTGGTGATCAGGAGTCTGTGACAGTTCTTCATTAACTGAAAGGAAAAATACTAGTTAATACTTCAAAGGCAGCTGAGCGCCACTGGTCACTTACAGCTCCTAAGATGTAATTGGCCAGCACTTCTATCCTGGCGGTTACAGAAGTCATGGCCGTCAGAGCAACTACTACTGCAGATCTCTCCTTTGCTTCTCAGCCTCTCCCAAAAGAAATGTAAATGCTTATTTCTAAAGAATGGTCATGGTTAGACTGGGCAAATTACCACTGTAATAAAGATCGTTACATGTTAAGTATATTTATATTCAGTAGATTAAATGTTGATTAAATGTATTAAGATTTCCACATTCAATAAACATTTATTAAGCCTGTCTAATGTAAGGCCTAGGGATATGGAAATGAGTGAGAGAGGGTTTCTGTCCTGCTCCTCCCCACCAAAAATGTGTTTCAGCATTTAGTCTTTAGATAAGTCATATTTGTCTCCTCTTTACCTTTTGGTACCTTTGACTGAAAACTGAGATGCTAATTTTCACTTACTCCTTAATCCCTTAAAATATAACTTCACTTAAAGCTACTGAAATATTAAAACTTATCAGTGACATCGTAATTACAAACTGGTGTCATTTTCTAATCCCCAGTTTCCTCCCTCTGTAGCATTTGACATGAGCTCCCTTCCCATGACCCCCACGCTAATCAGGCTCTTCCCCTTGGCTTTTATTATGTAGCATATTTCTGTATATCCTTATCTGCTCTGGTACTTTCACCCATTACCTCTCTTGCAATAATACATTTGATCTTTAGCCCTGAAATCCTGACAGTTATCCTTTGAGATCTTCCTGATACATCAAAAAAAAAAAAAAAAAAACAGCCTTCTTTCTGACTACCACCAACACGCATAACAGAAACTATTGTTACTCTTAAAAGTTTATTTTCAGAATTATAATTAATCAAATTATCAAAGCCAGAGACAAGGAGTTTATAATCTCACAGGAGATAATGCATGTTTATAGCATTGAACCTGAAAATATTCTTTTTGGCCCACAGGTCAAATCCTAGCAATTTATTCCTTGCCAGGCACTTTATATGCCATGTACCCCAGGACATGAGCACTCTCTCTGACTTTCTGTGATTCCACATTGCTTGTCATCTTAGTCGAGAGAGGGTACATTTGAGTTGGAGGCTATCAGGTCTTAGGTTACACAAGCCTCAAGTTTTAACAGCTAATGTTTGTTGATCACTTTGGTGCCATACACTGTGAAAAGACCTTTGTGGGTCTTATTTAATTCTTATGTTGTAGTCACTTACTCTTAATTCACAGATGAACAAATGAAGGTGTAGAGAAATCAAATTGAGGCAGTTTGCCCAAGATCATAGAAACTGATGGATTTAGGATTTGATCCCAGGCAGTCTTGACTCCGGAGAAGGCAATGGCAACCCCCTCCAGTACTCTTGCCTGGAGAATCCCAGGGATGGGGGAGCCTGGCAGGCTGCCATCTATGGGGTCATACACAGTCGGACACGACTGAAGCGACTTAGCAGCAGCAGCAGCAGTCTTGACTCCAGAGGCCATACTCTCAGCCACTCAGTTTCACTGCCTTCCCACATAGATTATTGCTAGTTCAAAGGTATTGCTTCAGGTAGCCCATGCCTTAGGTTATAGACTCATTGCAATATGAGTAATTGCTTCCCTCATTCTTCATTACCAAAGATGCTTTGAATGAGGAGCCAGGATACAAACTAGAACTGAGAATGGGTGATCTGAATAATGACACTGAAAGAAGAGAACTAGAAGCATGGAAAACTAGTGGGGAGAGACCAAAAGGAAATCCGTCATTCCTCAATGAGCTATCTATCCTGTAAACCAAGTGTCTGTGCCAGGCTCAATGCAGAGAGCAAGAGAAATAGCTCGTAATACTGAAAGAGCTTGTAATTTGGCCATTATTTCATTTTAATGGAACTTTTAGGAGAGCATAGAGAGATTAGACACGTGAGAATAGGCAAGTGGGCATGAGAACATAGAACATCAGAGTTTGTAATTAAAGATTATTCTTCAGGCAATGACATTGTCTCTGCTGGGCCACAGGTGAAGAAATGTAGTCTCCTTGATTCAGAGATAAATCTTCATGCTGAGGAATCACCATCATCAATAATTACCCTGTTAAAGAGGTTGATCCATCCCCTCAAAATTTTTGTAAAATTCTTGCCTTTAAATTCTCCCACTATTGGCTCTCACGTTGGTGATAAGCTTCTCTGCCTGGGCTGAAAGTATTCCTCCATTCAGCAGATACTTACTGAACACCTACTCTGTGTTCAATACTCCAGGGGTAGTGTTTTAGCTGAGAGGGCTATTTCTGGAGCCAGATAACCTGTCTCTACCATTTTCTAAGTGAGTGACCTTGGGCAACTTACTTAATTTTAAGTAAAATTTTTAGAATTTAATTTTAAGTAAAGGTAATTTTGTCTTGAAGTTTAATATGGCTATTGGTTTCCCAGGTGGCGCTGGTGGTAAAGAACCCACCTGCCAATGCAGGAGATATGAGAGACATGGGTTCAATCCCTGGGTCAGGAAGATCCCCTGGGGGAGGATATAACAGCCCACTCCAGTATTTTTAGCACACGCAGGTATATTTTAATGATAGTTATTATAATGACACAAACACTGTCTTCTGAGAATTCATATTAATAAATCAGCAGGGGTCATAATGACTGGACGTTGTTCAGAAAAGGCACTGTTAAAAACCTTACATGTATTACCTCACTTAATCCCCACACCAACCCTACAGCTACATCCTGCTATTAATTCTACTTTACAAGTGAAGAAACTGAAGCTTCAAGAGGTTAGGTAGTATGCCACTTAATTGGACATGCATCTTAAGTCACGTTGCTGCAGCTGCTGATGATGCTGCTTCTGCTAAGTCTCTTCAGTCGTGTCCGATTCTGTGCAACCCCATAGACGGCAGCCCACCAGGCTCCCCCGTCCCTGGGATTCTCCAGGCAAGAACACTGCAGTGGGTTGCCATTTCCTTCTCCAATGCCTGAAAGTGAAAAGTGAAAGTGAAGTCGCTCAGTTGTGTCCGACTCTGTGCGACCCCATGGACCGCAGCCCACCAGGCTCCTCTGTCCATGGGATTCTCCAGGCAAGAACACTGGAGTGGGGTGCCATTGCCTTCTCCAATGCATGAAAGTGAAAAGTGAAAGTGAAGTCGCTCAGTCTGTCCGACTCTTGGCGACCCCAGGGACTGCAGCCTTAGTTGTGTCCAACTCTGTGCGACCCCATGGACTGTAGCCCACCAGGCTCCTCTGTCCACGGAATTCTCCAGGCAATAATACTGGAGTGAGTTGCCATGCCTTCCTCCAGGGGATCTTCTCAACCCAGGGATTGAACCAGTTTCTCTTATGTCTCCTACATTGGCAGATGGGTTCTTTACCACTAGCACCCTGGGACAGTGAATGTAAATGGATTATTTTATGGAAAGGCAATGCCAAAGAATGCTCAAACTACCACACAGTTGCACTCATCTCATACGCTGGTAAGGTAATGCTCAAAATTCTCCAAGACAGGCTTCAGCAATACATGAACCGTGAACTTACAAATGTTCAAGCTGGTTTTAGAAATGGCAGAGGGCAAAACTAATACAATTATGTAAAGTTTAAAAATAAAATAAAATTTAAAAAAAAAAGAAAAAGAAATGGCAGAGGAACCAGAGATCAAATTGCCAACATTCGCTGGATCATCAAAAAAGCTAGAGCTCCAGAAAAAACATCTATTTCTGCTTTATTGATCGTGCCAAAGCCTTTGACTGTGTGGATCACAATGAACTGTGGAAAATTCTGAAAGAGATGGGAATACCAGACCACCTGACCTGCCTCTTGAGAAACCTGCATAAAGGTCAGGAAACAACAGTTCAAACTAGACATGGAACAACAGACTGGTTTCAAATAAGAAAAGGAGTACGTCAAGGCTGTATATTGTCACCCTGCTTATTTAACTCTATGCAGAGTACATCATGAGAAACGCTGGGCTGGATGAAGCACAAGCTGGAATCAAGATTGCCAGGAGAAATATCAGTAACCTTAGATATGCAGATGACACCACCCTTATGGCAGAAAGGGAAGAAGAACTAAAGAGCCTCTTGATGAAAGCGAAAGAGGAGAGTGAAAAAGTTGGCTTAAAACTCAACATTCAGAAAACGAAGATCATGGCATCTGGTCCCATCACATCATGGGAAATAGATGGGGAAACAGTGCAAACAGTGGCTGACTATTTTTCTGGGCTCCAAAATCACTGCAAATGGTGATTGCAGCCATGAAATTAAAAGATGCTTACTCCTTGGATGGAAAGTTATGACCAACCTAGATAGCATATTAAAAAGCAGAGCATTACTTTGTCAACAAAGGTCCGTCTAGTCAAGGCTATGGTTTTACCAGTAGTCACGTATGGATGTGAGGGTTGGACTATAAAGAATGCTGAGCGCTGAAGAATTGATGCTTTTGAAATGTGGTGTTGGAGAAGACTCTTGAGAGTCCCTTGGACTGCAAAGAGATCCAACCAGTCCATCCTAAAGGAAATCAGTCCTGGGTGTTCATTGGAAGGACTGATGTTGAAGCTGAAACTCCAGTATTTTGGCCACCTGATGTGAAGAGCTAACTCATTTGAAAAGACCCTGATGTTGGGAAGGATTTAAGGCAGGAGGAGAAGGGGATGACAGAGGATGAGATGGTTAGATGGCATCACTGACTCAACAGACGTGAGTTTGGGTAAACTCCGGGAGTTGGTGATGGACAGGGAGGCCTGGCGTGCTTTGGTTCATGGGGTTGCAGAGTCAGGCACGACTGAGTGACTGAACTGACTGACTGAGGACTCTAATCACTTTCTGTAAAGATTGTTTGATATGTTAAGAGAGCTTTTACAGAGTTGATTTATTCATGCTTTGACAGATCAGTCAAGAATCACCACTCCCTCAATGGAATCTTTTGACAAATGTATATGTTATGATCTATTGAAGATTAGAGTACATACTTAACAATTTTTCTTTAAAGCCCTCAATTTTAGCTATGTTTTTCTTCAACTAATTGTTACCAAATATGTTTTATTTTTAAATGCCCAACCTGTAAGATAAATTGCATATGTTAAAAAACAACAACAAAAGGTTAGGTAGTGTGACCATTGTTACAGAGCTGAAGTCAAACTCCCATTTGGTTTGACCCTTTTGCCTGAGATCTTAACAGTTTCACCTGTTAACCCTTAACTTGCTCTGATTTCTCGAAATCCTTTCTTTTTTTTCTATTGCCAACCACCAAAGCGTGTATATATATGTGTGTGTGTGTTTGTGTTAGTTGCTCAGTCATGTTGGACTCTTTGCGACCCCATGGACTATAGCCCACCAGGCTCCTTTGTCCATGGGATTCTCCAGGCAAGAGTACTGGAGTGGGTTGCCATTTCCTTCTCCAAAAAGTTCAGTGAGAGACGCCTAGACACACTGCACATTTTCAATACTTCAGTTACCTGTTTGAGAATGTCAGTTGCTGAAGGTCAGAACCTGGTCACTTTTCCTGACCTTATTTACATCTAACTCCATACAAAACTTTCAGACTTTCGAGAGACACAATTTGTTTTTCATAGTGACTGTTTTTGGCAATGTTGGTTATTTTAGCAAGCAGTTTGTTCGTGATCAGGGTGATGGTATTTTGAGTGGCACTGAAACTAGCAGTTTAGAAATCTCAGGCCCTGGGGAGGTAAGATCATCAAAACTTTCACCCACACACGGAGAGGTGACATGTCCCTGGTAGAGGCTGATGAAGGGTTTGGTGATGGAAAGTTCAAGAATTGGACCTCTACCTCAAGAGCTTACTCAAGGCAATGGAAATAGATTGAAGAGTGCAGGATGTTAGGGAATTTCCTTTCTTCCTTTGTGAAAAAATTGATGTTCTCTACATACTAATTAAATTTTCATGCACTGTTACCTCCTAAGGCTTGAAATGTGGGATTAATGATTATGATACAGCCACATGCTTTCCATCACATCTTAAAATGCATCTCTTGCCTGATGGACTAGGATGTATGAGGCAAGCAAGATAAGTTTCTGTTTCAGGATGCAAGACTGGGGTTCTGTGAACACACTAGTTAATCTGTCAATGTCCCTTTCTTCACAGGACAAAATAGGAATGATTACACTTGCCATAACCCTGGTTGCAAGATTGATGACATGACATTTGACCATCTGTTTACAGTTTTTAAGTGGGAGCTGCTAAATAGAGATTCAAACTGGTGATATTTTATTTGGGGCCAAGTGATCTCTTTTGCCCTCAAACTGGAGAGAATATATATAACTGCTTGCCCTTAGGAAAACAGTTACAGAAAGAACTATAATTTTTAAAGCTATATGTTCTCAGAGGTTTTTTTTTTTTTTTTAATAAGAAAGGGAAATTTGGAATTAGGGGGATTGGATCCACATAAAAATGAAGGCATGCCTAGTTTAAGGTTGTCTGCTCACACTGGAAAATGTAATCAGAAATGACTCCAAAAAAGGATATGCAGATCCTAAATGGGAGCAGAGAGAAGCAAAGGAGGGTAGGAAGACGTACTTCAAATTTGATTTTTGGTTAACACGACATCATCCAACTTAAGGAATATTACTGTTTTTTGTTGATATTACTAAAATAACTATTAACCTCTCATATTAGTCTAACATTTGGGTACATTATTAACGCTTAGCCAATCAAACTATAATGCAGTTTCATTCTTTTCAGTTACAGCAGAATAAATAGTCTCAATCCAGAACCCAGCAGCCTGTGGCCCAACCACTTTAAGCTTCCTGAGGTTTCTTTTTTCTCCCCACCTTAAGACCACAGTTTCATAGTAAAGTCACACCAAGCCATCAGATATCTATTAGAGCTTGACATTTACTAACACTCTGTTAGCACAATGATGGCATGTTTCCTTAATAGAAGTTTAATGGAGAAAGAAGTGTGTGCACACACACTCACAAGGACTTACACACACATGCACCCCTGTCAGGCAGACACAGCAGACCATGTAACACCGTGTATTGTTTGTGAATCTATTGGCCTGAGAGAGACAAGCAGTCATGTGTCCAAATTGCTGATTCACAGTTCATCTGTCTTTGGGGGGCTGCAGTGAAGGATCCCTGCATCAAGTCTTCAGGGCCTAGTGTACCATCCACACTGCTGGTGAGATCAAACTTGCCATGTTCACCCGTGAAGGTATCTTAAGAGGGCATTTATTGAGGGGTCCCTGCACACTCAAAAAAGATGTGATTCCAGGCCTCCCAGAAAGACGGATAGTCCACGGACTTGTTCAGATGTGTGCCGTGGGAAAGGACCTCTAACCCCTGCCCTGGCTGGCTTCTCACTTACCCTCCATCAGCTTGATCCTGAAGTAGGCAATGAGAAGGAGCAGCAGCAAAGTCACAGGCAGGAAGATTCCAGAGAACAGGAACCAGCCTGGAAGCTCGCTCAGGAGCTCTGACAGCACAGGGCTCATTGCCAATCACACAGATCCCCTACCCCGGGCCAGTGGGGTTTGCACTCCGGGTGAGGTCAGCTTCGCTCAGAGGCTACACTTGTTTTTCTTCTGGGGCTCTGGCCTTTGCTCAGCACATCTCGGTGGAACTTTTTGTGGACTTTGCTCTATTTAAACAGCCCCATGAATTCTGAGAGGATTGCCGGCAGGTTACTCTGTAACTCAAAGTATAGTGGAATTGAGAGTTGATTCTCCCAGGCCATTCCAGAGATGACTGTTTATTTGGTGAGGTTGGGAATGACACTAGGAGGCCTAAATTTCTTTGTAGCCAGTTTATTTGATTTGAAAAGTACCTGACTTCAAGCAAACCTGTTTGTTATACATATGTGTATATATATGTGTGTGTGTATGTGTTAGTTGTTCATTCACGTCCAACTCTTTGCAACCCCCTACACTGTAGCCTGCCAGGCTCTTCTGTCCATGGAATCCTCCAGGCAAGAATACTGGGAATACTGCCATTTCCTTACACTACCAATAAATTCCCAGATGTAGAAAAGAACTTTTCCTACATTCTCTAAATTTCAGAGAAAAAAATCACCATGTCAATATACCTGTGTCTAGAAAACCTGAAATTTCCTTCATACAGAGTTCTTTCCATTTATAAAAACTCTTCCCAGTATGTCCTGCTCTGAATGCTTTTCCAAGCAGTACACTGGTTTGTTCAGTTATTTGACAAATACTTAATTCTGCTATAACCCAACCTCTTGACTAGATGCTGGATGTATAAGAAAAAATCATGGTACCTGCCCTCTGAGAGTGGAGATGGACACAGAAGGAGAGAATGGCCACAAGACACGATGATGGAATGGATGGCAGTACGGTCCCCGGTCCTTCTCCTCTTGGCGCATCAGTTTGTGCTTGCTGCTTTAGCAGCTGGCACCCTCCGCTGTCCTCTGCTCGCACATTCCTGTGGCCCTCCATTGGCAGTAGAAGGTGCCCCCTGAATGACAGTGATGTGGCTTATGTGGTAACTACCAAGTTTCTCAGAAAAGACTAAAAGGGCAAGTGTAGGAGACTGTGTTGACATTGGCTCATACACTGAGTTGAGTTGCCATCAACTGAAGCTTTAGTGGGAAAAAAAAAAAATTGAAGATACCGGTCTACTAAACTAAAAGCAACTAAAAAGTCACTTCAATAATGAAAAGTCTCCTAGAGAATGTGGAAAATTTGGGGAGGGAGATTGGTAGCCACTCCTTGGGGTGATTTCTCTTTTTATGTTCTAACCTTCCCCATGGCCACTTGGTGCCTGCCTTAGTGAGTGGCTGGCAGACTCTACCAAGGACAAGCTGTTGTCACCGCCTCCGGAATTATCTCACCGAGGGTTTCATGTGGCTATGCAGAGTCTCTGTCACAGCTGTAAAGTCTTCACCCTGATCTATAAAACAGTAGAATGGGGAGGGTCTCTGGGATGCTTAGCTGGCTTCCTAAGCAGTAAACAGTAAATAGACTTCTGACAGACCTCTCCCTGAGTATTTCATATTTTATTATAAAGGATATTGCTTTTAAAATTTTGATTCCTGGTTGTGGCTGGTATTAACAGTTTTCTTCATTTATGAAAAATACCACATCACTGGGAACTTTTAGAAGATTAGATATTAGGATTTGTTAAACATCCTTTAGAGCTTAAGAACTTTTTTCAATAAAGGCTCTTTTCCAAATTCACTCTGGTTGCTTGGGTTATGCTAAGTAGGTCTAGCAGATAGAAGGATGGAGATGAAACACTGGTAATCAGCCCATTTTACTAACCAGAATCTGGGGTGGGGTTCAATAAAGTGTGCAATTAACTACCATAACGAGAGCAAATTCTTTACTTACATTTCAATTTAAAATTCTTTTCAGCATGTGGTGGGAATAATCATTAATGTCATTGGAAGATGTATATCTGTGAAAATAGAGGGACATGTTACATTAGGGGTTAAATTCTCCTGGTATTTCCTTAGTAGTAAATGAGCCCATTGTTGATTTCCTTGACAATTTCAGGCACAAGTGATCGCAGATGTTGATATAAAACTTCTAGAGGATGACTTAGTGACAGATGGACAAAGCCTTTTTTACATAGTTGTGACCTACTGAAGGTGATACCAAACCCCCCAGGCCTCTGACTTGAATTCTGCATTCATCTGAATAAGTCATAAAGGATGACTCATTTCAACGACATGCCATAGGGCAGTGAAGGTTCTGAAGTCCATCAGTGGAAGACGCCAAAGTGCCATTGCTGATATCTAGAGAATCCAATTACATAGAGCAGCAAAACCAATACAAAAAAAAAATTAAATACAAATGAAACGGACACACTTTAAATGAAGTGCTCTGATTTGATTATATGGGTGATGTTTTGCTGATGAAGCATCACTCACTATAAATGTAGTCATGACTACTTCAATGTGAGTCTTTTGGGTTGGAAAGCCTATAGCCTCTGCCCCTTGTTAACTGCCCTTCTGAACTTGGCTCATTAGTGCATGTCAATTAAAGTAGTGTCACTTGGCACCAGTACAACAGTCAACACAAAATAAGGACTCTGAAATCATGTGGTAGTAGCAGATTATAAGGTGTTCATTCAGCAAAAAAGATAGACATGGAAGTGACAATAAAGAATTTAAATTCTTTGCGAACTTTGAGACAAGGTCCATAGGACTTCATTTATTTATATTTCATGTAACTAATATTTATTGAGGGCTTAATATGTGCCTTGGAGGCACTGTGAGCATAACCATGGGTAAGACAAACTCCCTGTCCTTATACATTCCAGTGGGGTAGACAGACCATAAGCAAAGTAGGTAACAATTTTTGAACATGTGTGTTGTTCCAGAGAATAGTAGTTGTGTTCTCTTTTTTTTAACTTGTATTTTGTCTTTTTCTCTTTTTTGGCTGCATTGCACGGCTTGTGGGATCTTAGTTTCCAGACAAGGGATTGAACCCAGGCCCCCTGCAGTGGAAGCCTGGGGTCCATTAGGACCACCAGGGAATTCCCTCCCATGTTCTATCTCATTAAAGTCTTATAACAATGCCTTTGAAGCAATATCAATTCTGTAAAGCTCATGAAACTTCCATAACTCATCAATGATCACACCACTATGAAGTGGTAGGGTTGAAATTTCAACCCAGACCCCAAACACTTATCCACTATACTCTACTGCCTCTCAACCTCCTAGAGATAGAGTGTCAAGTCATGATAAGCACTCTGCAGGAAAAAAAAAAGAGAGAGAGAGAGAGAGAAGGCAGGACAAGGAGAGAAGAGAATAACTGGAAATTTTACTTTTAGGTGGGCGGTCAGGTTAGGAGTATTAGCCTTCTAGAGCTACTGTAACAAAATCCAGCCGACTGGGTGGCTTAAACAACAGAAATTAATCTTTTCAGTTCTGAAGACTGGACATCCAAAACCGAGGTGCCCGCGGGGCTGGTTTCTCTTGAGATCTCTCATTGGCTTGTAGATGGCTGGCTGTCTTCTTGCTTTGTCCTCACATGGCCTCTTCTCTGAGCTCAGGCAACCGATGTGTCTCTTCCTTTCCTTATAAGGATTGGATTAGAGTCTCACCCTTACAACCTCATTTAACCTTAGTTACCTCTCTATAAGGCCCTATCTTCAAATAAACTCACTGGGGGCTATGGCTTCAACATATGAATTTAGGTGGGGTACTCAATTCAGTCCATTATAGAAGATGTCTCTGAAATGCAGGCTTTTGAGCAGAGGCTTGAATGAAATGAAAGATGGAGCCCGTGTGCATACGTAGAAGCATGGAGTTCTAGGCAGAGGGAGCGTTGAGTACAAAATCCCTGAGTTAGGACTGTTTTCAGCTTGAAAGGAAGTGCAGAAATAGACCTATTGTGGCTGGGTCACACTGAGAAAGGGGGAAACTGGTAGAGGATACACTTTGGGGGCTTCCCTCATAGCTCAGTCGGTAAAGAATCTGCCTGCAATGCAGGAGACCCGGGTTCAATTCCTGGGTTGGGAAGATTCCCTGGAGAAGGAAATGGCAATCCACTCCAGTATCCTGGCCTGAAAAATCCCATGGACAGAGGAGCCTGGCAGGCTACAGTCCATGGGGTCACAAGAGTCGGACATGACTTAATGACTAAACCACCACCACCACGACACTTTTGAGAAACTCTGATCTGGAAGTGGGACAACACTGATGGTAGCTCAAGAAAATGTGCCCACAGGATGGTCTGTGAAACTCATTCTACCGCATTTTATTAGACATTGCTTGGAAACGGATAAATGTAGAGAATACTGGGGTAAGTAGATTACTGCAAGGTTTCTTAGAGACTTTAATTCAACAGAGTGCATTGTGAATCTCCAAGAGGGATACAGTATGAGTCTTTTCAGACTTACTGGACCATTGAGGGTTTTTTTTGCCAGAAGAATCTCAGGAGATTATGGCTTGCAGAACATGCTTCTGGGTATTGGCCACCAGGTAAGGAGATTTTTCCAGGCGCTCTGAACATAAAGCCTTCCCCTAAGCATCATTTGTGCATGTATTCTAAGTTGCTTCAGTAGTGTCCAACTCTTTGTGACCCTATGGACTGTAGCCTGCCAGGCTCCTCTGTCCACGGGATTCTCCAGGCAAGATATTGGAGTGGGTTGTCATGGCCTCCTCCAGGGAACCCTTTCCAACCCAGGGATTGAACCAGTGTCTCTTGCGTTTTCTGCATTGCAGGCAGATTCTTTACTGCTGAGCCACTGGGAAAGCCCAAGTATCATCACACAGGATTGGTATTCTTAGGTACAGAACAATAGATAGGAATCAAATTACTCTGAAAAAGTATGTTGGTTTTTTTTTTTTTTTTTTTGCTTTTGTTTTTGTGATTGTACTAGTAAAGATTGACCCCAGCAGTTCAAGAAGCATCAACAATGTCTTATTCATTTAATTCTCCAAGTATCAGCCCAGCCCACCCTACTTTACAGTTATTTTGTTGATAGGGAAATGTTCTTGTTTCATTCATGAACTTTTTTTACGGTTAGTTTGTTCACAGGAAAATGGTCCTTGAAATAGATTCCCTATAATCCCATCATATCTGGGATGGTGATAACAATTTGATGTTTCTGGTCACTAACAGGCTATGACAGGAGTGAGTGGCTCTCTGGGAATTGTTTAAGGGTGAATGTTTGCACCCCAGGGTCTCCAGGGAAAAGAGGGCACTTTGACACCCCAAATTACTTGTTGCTTGAATAAATTTGGGGCATAAGAGATGAAAGTTCTGTTCAATGCAGCTTTTCTTTCCCTTCATCCATTATGCTTTGGTCAATCAACACAATTATAAAATAAGTGATAAGAATAGAGACTGATTTATGCTAATTTGAGAGCTAGTGAAGTTTACATTTCAGCACCCCTTATTTTCATGGATCCTTCCAAGACCCAGGGAGGGACACTGAAAATATATACACGTGGTCGCATGTTTTGTCAAGTTTGCAAAAGAAAGATATATTAACTGTAATTTATACCTTTCCACTTCAAATTCCTGTCTGTCACACTCTTTGTGTCAGGAAGTGTTAGAGCAGTTGTGGAAATTTTGGTGGCAGATCTAGGGAAAAGATGCGTTGCTGCTGCTGCTGTTGCTAAGTCGCTTCACTCCTGTCCGACTCTGTGTGACCCCATAGACGACAGCCCACCAGGCTCCACTGTCCCTGGGATTCTCCAGGCAAGAATACTGGAGTGGGTTGCCATTTCCTTCTCCAATGCATGAAAGTGAAAGTGAAAGTGAAGTCGCTCAGTCATGCCCGACTCTTAGCGACCCCATGGACTGCAGCCAATCAGGCTCCTCCATCCATGGGATTTTCCAGACAAGAGTACTGGAGTGGGTTGCCATTGCCTTCTCTGAAAGATGAGTTAGGGACATTTAATTTTGATTTAGGGGAATATTTGTGTGTTTTGCAGCCATTTCTGTATATAGTTAAGTTGTAACTAGTTGTCTTAGGGCAGCAATGACTTTCAGGGATACTCATACCACTGCCTGTACTATAATTCACCTTGTGACCCAAATTTTCAGGGGCAAAAGGTCGTATCACAATTTAAACATGTCTTATGCATTCAACTTCATCAGTGTGTGGGAAGTGGGAGAGCAATCAGATTTGAAATGTTAGGAGTCAGATTCTGTTGTAGAAAATTCTTCCAAACCTCAGGCATGTAGAATTATAAGTGCAAGATTGAATTTCACTCCTGCTCTGTCAAAATGAAAAATTTCTCGTGCAATGTATTCAGCTACATTTTGGTGTTAATTGAGGAGAGTAGAATTTGCCAGAGCTCCTGTGTTTGCAGTAGTACTACAAACAGTAAGTGCATCTTTGTGTGATATTGTACATTTTAAAGATCCCAAAGCATTGCGTTACATTTTAGGGTGTATGATAGATCTTATCTTGACAAAGTGTGGCAGTTTGGGTCAAAAGAGAGCACTGAATTGGGATCTAAGGAAACCTTAGATATCCAATAACGAAAATATATCTTCATGAAAGTTCAAAGTATGTAATATAAGGAAATTTGATTATATGATTATATAGCACAGTATAATGGCAATTTAAAAGCACATTTAATTCCTCATGGAAAGCCTTAATTTCAGATTATTTTTGTGTGTTTCAAAATGATGGATTATACCAAAATTCAAATATGATGAAAAGGAAGCTTCCCAGTGAAGGCCAAAGAAAAAAAAAAAAAAGTGAAGGATTGACAGAAGCTTCAGAATATTAAAAAAAAAAAAAAAAGTTTGTTAGCTTTTTAAAATCTGTAATTTATTTCATTTCCCAGTCTATGAAATATTCACTTTCACCCAGTATTTTGTATTTGCAATTTTGTATTCTTTTCTCTGGGGACTTTCAAAACATATATGCTATAGACCTGCATTATCTGGGTCTGCTGCTGGTAAAAAGAGAAAGTTCCTAAAGAATAAAGCTTGAGACAAGTACTGAAGGACCTTGCTCTAAATTCTCTAGTTTATGCTTCTTGCCATCATTTCAGGATACTGACCCCTTCTCCTTGGTCTCTCTGGCTATTTGGGCCTCATAAGTTAGAGGGAGGTGGTGAAAGTGATGCTGCAGACTATGTCAGAGATGAGCTTTACCCAAGCAAGAATGAAGTTTAACCCAGATATCATCAATCAATCTTATGTATTTTTTTTAACTTGAGTCATCCTTTTCCTGCAATATAGTATTATACTTAAAGAAACATTCCAGAGAAGATAATCCAACATAATGCCATTCCACAGATTTTATAGCCAACTTTTAATATATAAATCTAAATTTTCTTTCTTTTTTAAAAATTTATTTCTGATTCCCTTTAGAAGAAAATTCCTTGTGACTTCAGTGATATACAAGCAGTAAATCCAGTGTTCATTAAAGTCTAGGAGTTTGCAGTTGACTGACAAATTTATCATTTTGCACCAGTCCTGCTTTCTGTTGGAGAGCTGCAGTTTAGAGAATCACTGTTACAACATAGGTGAAGCTCTTTCCTTAGCAGCTGAGTCGTTATAATGCACAAGTCTGTATTAATCACTAAGGCTAACCTATCAGGTCATTAGTAGAATTCTGGGCCAAGGTGGTACAGGAAAATAACAGCTGTTTGTATAAAGAAACTAGGAGCTCATTTGCACAGCTACTGGAGGCAATAGGGAGATTAATGCATGTTGTCATTTCCACAGGTTTAATTTGACTTGCGTTAAAATAGCATCAATACACATCGCCCCTTTGCCATTCATTCCTCCTGAATGCTGATTAATTTACTCTCATTTTCCCCAGCCTGCTGCCAGGCAGTAATGAGTTGTAGCCATCTGGCAGGCCTATTTTATGTTGCCCACTGCCCCTAAAAAAAAGCAGAGATGGGGACAGTCTTTCATGGGCATCCATCCAGCTACTCAGAGTTCCCAGCCCTCCTCTTGGGGAATGCAGGGCAGATAGCCATCCAGACAGTGGATTCCTGAACTGGCATGCTATGGAGCTGGTGATCCAAAGCCTCCTAATTTCAGAATTGGGAGGGACGTGTAAGAGAGCCTGTATGTCAGAGTTAGCATTAAGTCATGTAAAAAGAGATTTGTAAAGTACAGCTACTGCTATAAAGTGGTATATTATAGATACATACTAATGCAATGTACACGGAGATAAGGCTCTTTACAGACATATAAAGCAATACTGTTAATCATGTCTAACTCCTGAAAGAGCAGGAAGCCATCTGGTCTCAGTAATTGCTTCCAAATATAATTTTTTTTCTTTTCATGATGTCTTCAGAAAAATCAGACCAATTACCTCATTATGGGTAAAATAATAAGTAAGACTGACATAAATTTGATTCTATTTCAAGGACACTGTTTTAAAAAATCCAGTTTATTGAGGTATAGTTCACACACAATAAAGTCTATATTAAGAATATAAGAATTTAGGGGACTTCCCTGGTGGTCTAGTGTTTAAGACTTCTCTTTCCAGTGCAGGGAATATGGGTTTGATCCCTGTTCAGGGAGCTTAGACCCCACATGCAAGGCCAAAAATATTGAAAATATAAAACAGAAATAGTATTGTAACAAATTCAATAAAGACTAAACATGATCCACATAAAAATCTTTTTAAAGAAAGAATATAAGAATATGTCTATATTTCAATGTATTTTGACACAGTCACATATTCATACGATCATCACCACCATCAAGACACAGAATATTTCTATCAGCCTTCCAAATTGCCCTTGTGGTCCTTCCTGTCAACCTACCCCAACACCGAATAACCTGTGATCATCTGTCAGTGTAGATTAAATCGACCTCTTCTAGAGTTTCCATAGAAATGGGATAGTATGTATGCTTTTGCTTAGCATAATTCACCCCTAGTATTTCACTTTTCAGTAACTGATTCTCCCTTATTGCTAATTAGTAGTTCACTCCATAGAGAAGGAAATGGCACCCCACTGCAGTACTCTTGCCTGGAAAATCCCATGGACAGAAGAGCCTGGAAGGCTGCAGTCCATGGGGTCACTGAGGGTTGGACATGACTGAGCGACTTCACTTTAACTTTTCACTTTCATGCATTGGAGAAGGAAATGGCAACCCACTCCAGTGTTCTTGCCTGGAGAATCCCAGGGACGGGGGAGCCTGGTGGGAGTCTATGGGGTCGCACAGAGTTGGACACGACCGAAGTGACTTAGCAGCAGCAGCAGTTCACTCCATATCCATTCTGTATCACTGTGGATTTGCCATAATTTATTTATATAGTCACCTGTTGATGGACATTTGATTTCTAAGTTTTATTATTATGAATAAATTTGTGTACATGTCTTTGTGTAGATATATCTTTTCATTTCTTTTGAGTAAGTTCAGAATTAAGAACAGAAGTTCTGGGTCTAATGGTAAATGTAACTTTAACTTTATAAGGTACTATCAAACAGCTTCCTGAAATGATTATGCTATTTCACAATCTCACTCCAATGAGTAAGGAGGATTCTAATTTTTCCACATTCTCATCAACTCTAGGTATTGTCATCTTAAAGCATTTTTATCTGTGCTATTGAATATAGAATGGTATTTCATTATGCATTTAATTTGCACTTCTCTGTATTTTAAAATACAGATTTTATTATTTGTCAGCTATAGTAAGGTCAACAGATCAGGAAATGATTGCCATTAGGGTCAGCAAGGACCTAAAATATTAAAACAAAAAATATTGAATAAATGGCATGATTAATACACCTGCAGACTAATGTGTTGAGCAATTTTTCACATGTGTATTAACCACTCATACAGCTGCTTTTGTAAACTGTTCAAATTTTTTGCCTATATAGTATTATTGTGTTGCCCTCTTAATGAGTTCTAACTAAATTCTTTATAAATTCTACACACAAGTCCTTTGCCAGACATTTGTATTGCAAGTATTTTCTCCCTATCTGGGATATATCTTTTAATTTAATAATGTCTTTTAAGGGACTTAAGTTTGAAATTTTGATGAAGTCCCACTTATCAATTTGTTCTTTTCTGCTTTTCGTGTTTTAAAGATGAAATCTTTGCTTACCCTGAGATAAATATTGATTTTCTCCTATGTTTTTTCTAGTTTAGTTGTGCTAAACACTGCATTTGGGTCTGTGATCCATTTTAACTTAAATTTTCATATTGTCTGAGGTAGTATTCACCCTCCCCATCCTGTAGTCTAGAGATTGTCTTTCAGCAGAAAACTTGGATAATGGTAGGACTCACCTTATTTTTTACCCTACTCCTAAAGATTACAGTTGACTCATTGGAAAAGACTCTGATGCTGGGAGGGATTGGGGGCAGGAGGAGAAGGGGACGACAGAGGAAGAGATGGCTGGATGGCATCACTGACTCGATGGACCTGAGTCTGAGTGAACTCTGGGAGTTGGTGATGGACAGGGAGGCCTGGCGTGCTGCGATTCATGGGGTCGCAAAGAGTCGGACACGACTGAGCAACTGAACTGAACTGAACTAAAAGATCATCCACTGTCCAATGTTTGAAAATATTTTTTTTCTGTGTTTTATCAATTTTTCTAGTTGTTTACAACAGGAGGGTAATATTGGACCCTGTCACTCCTTCGTGGCCAGAAACAGAAGTAGATACTATTTAATTCTAACTATCTACCAGTTTTTAATTATTGTTCTGTTAAGAGAGGGGAGTTTTGACCAGTGGTTTTCAACCTGTCTCCCATTAGTTTTATTTGACAGTTCCTTAAACATTCCAATGTTCAGGCTGTTCCTTAAGAGGTTCTGACTTAAATGACATCATTTTCTTTAAAACTCTCAAGTGATTATAATGTGTCACAGAAAGTTGAGAACTACCAATTTACTTTTGAAACTTGACAGAACTTGCCAAGGTCATGTTCCTCAGTATCCTGGTGTGACCAAAATGGCTTACAGGTGTACCGAGTCACAGATCTCTTCATCCCTGGGGACAGAGCCCTTGCCCAGCAGGAATCTGCATCCTCAGTTTACACTGGCATGCCACGCAAATGCCATCATTCCCCTGTGTTTGTGAACGCAGAACATTGGTGCTTTAGAAGTCAATCCTCCTTCAGTCTCTCATCTTTAGGTCCCAGCTCAAATGTCACAAAACCTTTCTTTGACCCCTCAGGGACCATCCTTTCTCCTTCCCACCCATTCCCTTCATGACACACATATGCCTCTATGACAGCAATATTAGGGTTTTAAGATCTTACTGAAGATTTTAGTCCCTGGAGGGTAGGGGATTCTTTAATATCTTTTTGTCCTTCCTATTACCAAGTACAGTGTTTTGCATTTAATATTTATTATATTTGGGTAGGCCATTTTGGAGTTTAATGTTTGGAAATGTTTTATGGGCAAAAATATTTCCTGTCTCATTAAAATTATATTCTGTCAAAATACGTTTTTCAGATTCTCCATACGTCAGCTGGGTGAGAGAAGAATGAAAACCTTGTATTACTTATTGTTTTTACTGGCACTTGCACTGGGTTCAGGTCTCTCATCTTTTTTCATGATTAATTTTGTCCTTAAGGAGGAGAATTTGGGAGTGCCTTTCTCTCTTTAAGCATGATACTTCAGAAAGTAAAACAGATTTTGATGAATTTTTCTCTTTATACATTTCAGTGTTTTAAGTCCAGAAATTTTTTATTAGATGTGGTTATTTTTTCATATTAATACACAAATAAGTTGGATGGAAAATGAATTTCCATAGGGATAATTTGGAAGAGAATGGGGACATTCATTGATATTATTATTGGAATAATCTATTTGGCTACATAACACCCAGCTTCATATGTTTACTCAATTCTTTTTTTTTTTCCATTAATATTGACATGTCCAGGATCACTCTGTTCACTAGGGTATCTATTTATAAATTAGGGGAAATCTCCCGCTCTGGGTACTGCTTGGCAAACAGAGCAAAGGCTGGATTGTAACCCAGTCACCTGGGTCAGAAATCCTTGTTTAAGGCAAAATTTGTACAACCTGACGTGGTGACTCTTTGATGACCTCTTTACTTTTAGGACAGTTTATTTCTGTATAATTTGTTATAGTTCCAGGAGATAAACACAAACTTAATATCCTCCACTGAGTATAAGACACATGAATACTAATTGTGAAATTACATTGGAGGGAGAAATTTAGGACATCTTCACTAGAAATCTCAGTTGCATAGTTGTTCCTGTGAGAAAAAACCAAATGAGATCAAAGATAGAAAATGAGGTAAATATTTACCATATATTAAGGCAGGGGTGAGGGGACCTGTGGGAGCCGGGACACTTTGGCTGATGTCTTCCATTAATGGCATGTTTTGGTTGGCTAAGACACAAAGGAAACAGCACATTTGCCAAGTGGATGAACATGCACTCGCTTAGCTTCTGGCCGTGAAGAGAAATGTCGAGCTGTCAGCTGTCAGGGAGGAAGAGCCAAGGACAATAGCAGAAAGTGCCAGAGTAACAGTAGGGACGGATCACACATAGTGACCTAATGACTCTGACGTCTTGAACTTCTCACCAGCCATGAAATTTAATTTTGAAGGGATGAGTGATACACTTGCTACCAACCATGGACGTGATGCCCTGCCTTGGAGCTGCTTCTCAGATCTCTCGAAGGGAAGGGAATGGAACAGGAACACCTATTGAATAGCCCCATTTTATCTCCAGGGCATCAGATGCATTTACATACATTGTCTCACTTAAGACAAATGTTAAATTGTTCCACTATACCTAACAAGCGGAGAAGGCAATGGCAACCCACTCCAGTACTCTTGCCTGGCAAATCCCATGAGCGGAGGAGCCTGGTAGGCTGCAGTCCATGGGGTCGCACAGAATCGGACACGACTGAGCGACTTCTCTTTCACTTTTCACTTTCATGCATTGGAGGAAATGGCAACCCACTCCAGTGTTCTTGGCTGGAGAATCCCAGGGACGGGGGAGCCTGGTGGGCTGCCGTCTATGGGGTCGCACAGAATCGGACACGACTGAAGTGACTTAGCAGCAGCATACCTAACAAGAATATGTTTTCATTGGCAGGAAAGACTAGTTGAATATTTCTGTTCCAGGTTTTACTTGATGGAAGTAATGAATTTCACTTAAGCTTGACTACATTTTTCTAGTTGCAAATCACAGTGAATATTGCTCTTAAACAAATGACCTCATTCATTAATGCATAGGTTCCTTTCTTTTCCCACCTACAGGTCCTGATTCTGTCTTCTTTTCCCCTGCTGATATCTATTTTCCCCTTTCTGCCTTTATCTATGGTTAACATCATGTTTTGGTAGCCCGCTTGTGTCCTCAAGTCCACAGACCTCATTTGTTGTTAAGTGCTCTCTTCCAATCAGGGCCCCATGTGGGGCTGTCTGGGGTTTTTATTTAATAGGCTTCAATTAAGAGACTTATTCGGCAGTTATTATTTATTTATTTTTTTTGCCTATTTTTCCTTTTAGTTCTCAAAGTAGAAATATCATCACAGCAAAAGAGGAACCTCTGTCTCATCCTCTCTCCTGTTTTATCACAATATTCTTGTTAAAACTGAGTCTGGGCTAATGGATATTCATCTGGGGGGTTAAGTAAACAATTTAAGGGAAGCATTTTGTGTTGGCTATTGTAATTGCTTTCGTTTGTATTAAAGAAATAGAATAAATATAATGTACCACTCAGCTCATACAGGTGATGGAGGGCCTGGTCCATAGGCCTATAGAAGTCGTATCTCAAGGAGGGCTTATGGGTCTTGGGACTCTGCAGGTGCTGCCTGCCAATGGCTGACTGCATAGACCTCATATACAAATATTCCCAGTGCAAAACCATCACCTTAAAGGCTGTGATTTGAAAACTCTGGCCAGTTCAGCATGAGGAGACTATTTAAAATATTCATCTCTGTTTTTTTTTTTTTTTTTGTCAAGAACAATCTGCCTTCACGTTTTTGCTGGTTTACATTTAGATCTTTGTGCAGTCAAACTCTAAAAGTGAGACCTCTGTTCTTGAAGAGCAAGCAATTTAAATATAAAATGTTATAAAGGTACTACACAAACTAAAGTAGTGCTGCTGCTGCTGCTAAGTTGCTTCAGTTGTGTCTGACTCTGTGTGACCCCAGAGACGGCAGCCCACCAGGCTCCCCTGTCTCTGGGATTCTCCAGGCAAGAACACTGGAGTGGGTTGCCATTTCCTTCTCCAATGCATGAAAGTGAAAAGTGAAAGTGAAGTCGCGCAGTCGTGTCCGACTCTTTGCGACCCCATGGACTGCAGCCCACCAGGCTCCTCTGTCCATGGGATTTTCCAGGCAAGAGTACTGGAGTGGGGTGCCATAGGGTATTAATTATGCTTTTTTATTTTCTGTAATTTTAATGCTTTGACCTCTTGGAGCCTGCTGATGCTGAAAAGGCTGCTCTTCCCTGAGTGGCCACTTCCTAGAGTTAGGATACAGCCTCACTACCAGAGAACATGCCTTTTGTATGCAAACTCACCAATCCATAGACCACACAACCCTCCACCTCTGCTATTGGGTGTTCATACTAAGGGCCAATATTCCTCTGCCCTGATCACTCCAGGGCCAGGTACTAGACAACTAGAGACAGCCCCTGTATCACAGAGCCTGCTGAAATTGTTCAAACTAACCAACCCTAAGCCTGCTTACCTTGCCTTGTCTTGCCTTTCCAGCAGAAACCACAATAAAGGCTCTTGCCAACATTTTCCCCTCATTTCACTGACCCTGGTGCTTCCCCAGGTGGCCCTCTGTGACATAGTCTGCCTCCTCCTCTTGGGAACTGTTGAATAACAAGCCATCTTTTCAATAGCAATCATCTCCTGTTCGCTTGGCCTTACTTGAATAATACTAAAACCTGCATTTTAAAACAAGGGGCTGCTCTGTCCTATAAGCTTGGAAACAGTGACCCCAAAGAACTCTAAGGTTTGAAAGGACCCTGAGTGTCAGGTGACTCTGATATTCCCATGGAAATGTAGGAGTCAGGGAAAGAGGAGATCCAGAAAGTAGACACTGCCCACAGGAAAGAAAAGGTGTGGGTTCAGGGAACAATGAATACACAGGGTGGCGAAAGGGTGGGACAAGGGGAGAGGTGGCAAAGAAGATGGAAAGATTGGTAGTATTAGATTTCTGAGGTCCTTGTTAACCCTGCTAAGAGGCTGGATTTTATCCTATCTGTTTGAGATGGTAGCAGCATGAATACATATATGTGACAGAAAGATGACTCTGGCAGCTGCATGAAGGGTGATTGTGAGCAGAGAACAGATTGGAGCAGGGGAGGCTAATTCAAGGCTGTCTCAGAAGTTTAATGATAAATGTGAAAACTGGGATCAACAAAAGGTGAAGGTCAGGCCCCTGGGAAGAGAATCAGGGAGGGTACATGTTCAGTTGCTCAACCATGTCCAACTCCTTGCAACCCCTTGGACTGTAGCCCACCAGGCTCCTCTGTCCTTGGAATTTCCCAGGCAAGAATATTAGAGTGGGCTGCCATTTCCTTCTCCAGGGGATCTTCCCGACCCAGGGACTGAACCCAAATCTCCTACACTGACAGGCAAATTCTTTACCACTGAGCCACTTGGGAGGCCCAGGAGAATCAGGAATAGCATTTAAATCTCGCTCTTTCATTACCCGTTGCTACAGTAAAATTTCTGGTTTCAAAAAAGCCTTCCCCGAAAAAAGCGGGTGAGTAAAAGTACTTCTAAGGTGACTACACATTACTTGAGTGCCTTCTGGTTTTTATTTGTTTCCAGTTGAATTTGGAAATTTAAAGTGAATTAGAAAGGTTGATGTGTTAAAATACAGGAGAAAGAAGTGTTTTACATCCAGATTATTTTAATGCTTATGTAAAACACTATATTCTTCCTTTTTTCCCTTCTGTTTCTCATTCTCCTTTTTTCTCCTCCCTCTTCCCCCTGAAAATATTATTACATTCCCTTAATACCTTAGCTGCATATTTCTGATGTGTTCAATAATGCCTTCTTGAAAGCCAAAAGCATTTAATAGCCAACAGGAAAGAGCTCTGAGTGTTTGCATGACAGATATTTAGAACTCTGTACTTTTATAAGTGTAGCGTCAATGCCATGACTAGAAAAAGAAAGTTCAATGAATAATGATCATGGTTTGCCAAGAAGAGGAGAGCGTAAACAACAAAATAATTTAATTCTTCTCACTATGAACTTGTCTTATTCAAAGATTTCTCGGCTGAAGAAGGGCTTATTGGGTTCTCTGTTACAGTGCAGATAAAATGACATCCTGGATTATTCGCACCAGTGCTGAAAATTGATTTTATTTCTCCAGCTTGCTGAATTCCAAACTAATGAGACTTGACTGTTATACAACTGTAACTGTTGTCATCTAGCTTTACAATTACCAGAACTAGACTTTTTTTAATGAAAAACCAGATAGTAGACTGTTTTTTAATATCAATATTTGACACTTTTTCTTTCTCTGATCACTTTTCTTTAAACTTCCCCTAATTACATTCTCTTTCTTCATCAATGGTATACCAAATAAGTAGCAAGAATTTTTCCCTATAAGGAAAAAAATTTTAAAGGAAGACATTAAATATTGACATTAAAAATGTGACAGCACAAACATTTTCTTCTGAGTCATAAGGATTAGTCAGTTTCTGTTTCAGATTCAATTAAGGGAATTTATCACAAGCTCCTTATGCTATTTTATGGTGTCACTGAATGTCACAAGTAAGTGTAAAAATTCATAACTCATGGAATGGTGACCGACAGGGTGTGGACATTAGGGATGACCAACCTAGATAGCATATTAAAAAGCAGAGATATTACTTTGCCAAAAAAGGTCCATCTAGTCAAGGCTATGGTTTTTCTAGTGGTCATGTATGGATGTGAGAGTTGGACTGTGAAGAAGGCTGAGTGCCAAAGAATTGATGCTTTTGAACTCTGGTGTTGGAGAAGACCCTTGAGAGTCTCTTGGACTGCAAGGAGATCCAAGCAGTCCATCCTAAAGGAGATCAGTGCTGGGTGTTCATTGGAAGGACTGATGCTGAGGCTGAAACTCCAATACTTTGGCCACCTCATGTGAAGAGTTGACTCATTGGAAAAGACCCTGATGCTGGGAGGGATTGAGGGCAGGAGGAGAAGGGGATGACAGAGGATGAGATGGCTGGATGGCATCACCGACTTGATGCACGTGAGTTTGGGTGAACTGCGGAAGTTAGTGATGGACAGGGAGGACTGGCGTGCTGTGATTCATGCGGTTGCAAAGACTTGGACATGACTGAGGGACTGAACTGAACTGAACTGAACTGAAGCAAAAATTGGTGTTGGAGAAGACTCTTGAGAGTCCCTTGGACTGCAAGAAGATCCAACCAGTCCATCCTAAAGGAAATCAGTCCTGAATATTCATTGGAAGGACTGATGTTAAAACTGAAAGTCCAATACTTTAGCCACCTGATGCGAAGAACTTACACATTGGAAAGGACTCTGATGCTGGGAAAGATTGAAGGCGGGAGGAGAAGGGGACGACAGAGGATAAGATGGTTGGATGGCATCACCGTCCATGAGTTTGAATAAACTCCAGGAGTTGGTGAGGGACAGGGAGGCCTGGCATGCTGCAGTCCATGGGGTTGCAAAGAGTTGGACATGACTGTGTTACTGAACTGAACTGAACTAAGCAAGAATTTCCTTGAGGCAGGTTGATCTTTCATTAATTGCAGAATCAACTCTCTAGCTCATTTGCCAATTTCTCTTCTGTCTTGTTCCAACTTGTTCTTTGTGTGTGTGTGTGTGTCTGTGTGTGTTTGACTATACCATGTGGCATACAAGATCTTAGTTCCCCCACCAGGCATTATCTATGCCCCCTGCATTGGGAGCTCAGAGTCTTAACCACTCCGGAAGGGATGTCCCCCAGCTTGATCTTGATAGCCATTGTGTGTCTTCTTGCAGAGCAAAGCTATGTGAATACTTTACCTTTGTCATGTTGTGTGGTTTGCTTTCAATAGATCTGAGTTTTGACTAAACAAAGAATTCTTTACAGTGTCATAAAATCCTTAAAGGCAAGGCTGTGTTTTGATATTCTTTTGGGCACACATATGCTGTCTGGGACACAGTCCACATAATGTGTAGGGAAGACAGGCATTGCTGTTGGTAATCTGGTTAGATTAGGGGACACTGCAGGGAGCCTATGTTCTCCTGTGACTTGGGCTATTAGCCTATTAAGTCTTATGAGGCTGCTTCAAGGTAATTATATATTTGACAAAAAGAACTTTAAAGCTTAGACTCTCAGACTATCCAGATATTCATTTACATGCAGGAAATTAGTTTTTATAATTGCATATATAATACAAACCAAATACAGGCTGTGGACTAAGGGGACAGTGCTTTGTGCAGTGCCTGACACACAATCAGTTCTAAAGAAAAATTTGTTGAATGGAAATAGACTTGAAGCAGAGTATATATGAGAATGAGATAGGATCTGTCTTTAGAGTCAGACAATGCCATCTCCACTGGTTGAAGTTGCCACGAATCTGTATCTGTTGAACAAGATTACCTCTTTGGAAGAAACTCACTTATAGTATGGTGGAAATTCAATTTATGGATGAAAGAGCTGTAATTGTCTACATGCTTTTAGGAAGCAACCTACCTTAGATGTTCCCAATGAAAAATCATTTGGAAATATAGGTAAATATAGGTTAGCATTTTCTGAAAGCAAGTTGCAAAAAGAAAGGGACATTAAAATTACAAATATAAATAAAAGGTAGATGGTTAACATAGAAACTAAGTCCAGGGTCACAAAACTGAAGAGAGCTTTCAAGATAATCTACTGAAATGGAGCAGGATCCTATATACCCTCCCCCCATCCCCCACTTCCTCTGTCTGTTTTATGTCTGTGGAAAAACTTTAACCAAAGAATAAGTTTAATTAGACAAGTGAGGAAATGTAGAAGCAAAGGAAAACAGTCCAACAAGACTAATAATAGTTTAGTCATTAAGCATAGTCAAAGATCTTTAGTTCCTCTTCAAGGGTTATACATAATATTCTGAGCCATATCCTTTGAGCTGTCTTGCAGAGACTGAAGCCTCCACCAGGTGGAAGAACTTAACTACATCATAATGAGACTAGTCAAGACATAAGCTGCCACAGTTCTGAGAATTGACCTCAAAGAAATGGGAACAAACACCCTGGAACTGAAGATTAACTGTACCTGAAACAATCAAGATGACGTTGGTCTAACCATCGAATGACCAACTTCAAAACACCCAAAAAAGATGTCCTTTTCATCATAGGGGACTGGAGTGCAAAAGTAGGAAGTCAAGAGATACCTGGAGTAACAGGCAAATTTGGCCATGAGGTACAAAATGAAGCAGGGCAAAGCCTAACAGAGCTTTAAGCCAAGAGGATGCACTGGTCATGGCAAACACTCTCTTCCAAAAACACAAGAGAAGACTCAACACATGGACATCACCAGATGGCCAATGCCAAAATCAGATTGATTATATTTTTTGCAGCCAAAGATGGAGAAGCTCTATACAGTCAGCAAAAACAAGAGCGGGAGCTGACTGTGGCTCAGGTCATGAACTCCTTATTGCCAAATTCAGACTTAAATTGAAGAAAGTAGGGAAAACCTAGACCATTCAGGTATGACCTAAATAAAATCCCTTATGACTATACAGTTGAAGTGACAAATAGATTCAAGGGATTAGATCTGATAGACAGAGTGCCTGAAGAACTATGGATGGAGGTTTGTGATATTGTACAGGAGGCAGTGATCAAGACCATCCCCAAGAAAAAGAAATGCAAAAAGGCAAAATGGTCGTCTAAGGAGGCCTTACAAATAGCTGAGAAAAGAAGAGAAGCGAAAGGCAAAGGAGAAAAGGAAATATATACCCATTTGAACGTGGAGTTCCAAAGAATAGCAAAGAGAGATAAGAAAGCCTTCCTCAGTGATCAATGCAAAGAAATAGAGGAAAACAATAGAATGGGAAAGACTAGAGATCTCTTCCAGAAAATTAGAGATACCAAGGAAGCATTTTATGCAAAGATAGGCACGATGAAGAACAGAAATGGTATAGACCCAACAGAATATATTAAGATATTAATAAGATAATAAGATAAGATATTAAGATATTATAAGATATTAAGAAGAGGTAGCAGGAATACACAGAGAAGGCAGTGGCACCCCACTCCAGTACTCTTGCTGGAAAATCCCATGGATGGAGGAGCCTGGTAGGCTGCAGTCCATGGGGACACTAAGAGTCGGACATGACTGAGCGACTTCACTTTCACTTTTCACTTTCATGCACTGGAGAAGGACATGGGAAACCACTCCAGTGTCCTTGCCTGGAGAATCCCAGGGACGGGGGAGCCTGGTGGGCTGCTGTCTATGGGGTGGCAGAGTCGGACACGACTGAAGTGACTTATCAGCAGCAGCAGGAATACACAGAAGAACTATACAAAACAAATCTTCATGACCCAGATAACCACGATGGTATGATCACTCACCTAGAGCCAGACACTCTGGAATGCAAAGTCAAGTAGGCCTTAGGAAGTATCACTACAAACAAAGCTAATGGAGGTGATGAAATTCTGGTTTAGCTATTTCAAATCCTAAAAGATGATGCAGTGAAAATGCTGCACTCAATATGCCAGCAAATTTGGAAAACTAAGTAGTGGCCACAGGACTGGAAAAGGTCAGTTTTATTCCAATCCCAAAGAAAGCAATGCCAAAGAATGTTCAAACTACCGCCAAATTGCACTCATCTCACACACTAGCGAAGTAATGTTCAAAATTCTCCAAGTCAGGCTTCAACAGTACACGAACACTGAACTTCCAGATGTTCAAGCTGGATTTAGAAAAGACAGAGGAACCAGAGATCAAATTGCCAACATCCGCTGGATCATCGAAAAAGCAAGAGAGTTCCAGAAAAAAAATATACTTCTGTTTTATTGACTACACCAAAGCCTTTGACTGGGTGGATCACAACAAACTGTGGAAAATTCTTCAAGAGATGGGAATACCAGATCACTTGACCTGCCTCTTCAGAAATCTGTATCAGGTCAAGAAGCAACAGTTAGAACTGGACATGGAACAACAGACTGGAACAACAACAACAACAACCTTTCCAAATAGGGAAAGGTGTACGTCAAGGCTGTATATTGTCACCCTGCTTATTTAACTTATATGCAGAATACATCATGAGAAACGCTGGGCTGGAGGAAGCACAAGGTGGAATCAAGATTGCTGGGAGAAATATCAATAACCTCAGATATGCAGATGACACTACCCTTATGGCAGAAAGTGAAGAACTAAAAAGCCTCTTGATGAAAGTGAAAAGAGAGTGAAAAAGTTGGCTTAAAGCTCAACATTCAGAAAACAAAGATCATGGCATCTGGTCCCATCACTTCATGGCAAATAGATGGAGAACAGTGGAAAAAATGAGAGGCTTTATTTTCTTGGTCTTCAAAATCACTGCAGATGGTGACTGTAGCCATGAAATTAAAAGATGCTTGCTCCTTGCAAGAAAACTATGACCAACCTAGACAGCATATTAAAAAGCAGAGACATTCCTTTGCTGACAAAGGTCTGTCTAGTCAAAGCTATGGTTTTTCCAGTAGTCACATATGGATGTGAGAGTTGGACTATAAAGAAAGCTGGGTGCCGAAGAATTGATGCTCTTGAACTGTGGTGTTGGAGAAGACGCTTCAGAGTCTCTTGGACTGCAAGGAGAACCAACCAGTCCATCCTAAAGGAGATCAGTCCTGGGTGTTCTTTGGAAGGACTGATGCTGAAGCTGAAACTCCAATACTTTGGCCACCTGATGCAAAGAACTGACTCATTGGAAAAGACCCTGGTGCTGGGAAAGATTGAAGGCAGGACAAGAAGGGGATGACAGAGGATGAGATGGTTGGATGGCATCACTGACTTGATTGACATGAGTTTGAGTAGGCTCCAGGAGTTGGTGATCGACAGGGAAGTCTGGCGTGCTGCAGTCCATGGGGCAGCCAAGAGTCATATATGACTGACTGACTGAACTGAACAGAGTAGATTGTGTCATTTCTACATATTTCATCCTCCTTCTGCCTATAAAAATTCCCTGATTGTGGTGGATGGGGGAATCAGGCTTCGAACAGGATTTCATCTTTCCACCCCGGTTGCCAGCATCCAACAAAAAGCAAGCTTTTCTTTCCACAAACCTTGCCTCTTTATTGGCTTTTGAGTGGTGAGCACCTAACCTCACTGTTCATTACATTAGTTCAACCCTTCATGATAAAGATAAGTATACTGAGAAACATTGTGATCATTGCTTTGTCGGTGTTACTTGGGAAGGTAATTCACTTGTTTTTATTTATCTTTTTTACTTTTTCGTCATTTCACTTATTCCACAAATGTATTTTGAATGCCTTCTCTATGCCAATCATTGTCTAATATAGTAAAGAAATAAAGAAGATAGATAATTTTTCTATCATACCAAGCATCCAGAAAAGGGAACTGGAGAGAAAAAATTTAATTATTATATTCATATATGATTTTAAAGTTTTCCAAGTAATTTTGGATAGCTTATTCTAGTTAACCATGACAAACAAGTTTCAGTTATAGACACAAAACTTTCAGTGTTTCTTCAGACTTAACTCATAGAGCCTTCTTTCCTGTTCAGCAAGCATCCTTCTATGTGAAAATGATTCAAGAATTATTGTCGATCTGACTGTCCAAGCAGTATTTGAAACCATGCAAAACCAGTGGAATTTAATACATGTTTCTTTTCTGATAACAACCAGACTTGTACAAATTAGGGCAGCATGAACTAATGCTCCCTGAATCAGTTGACCATTGATGATCAAAATATTATAACTGTCAGGGACTTATCTCTAACAATGGTCTTTTAGTCTCCAAGGCAGTTATCATACTGAAAATCACCCAGACAGGTGAGAAATGGCTGACCACACCTATAAGCAAGGCCAAATTTACCCCTTGGGTACTTTAAATAATTGGCTTACTCACTGCCCAAAATGGATTCTCTGACTGGCCATGGAATTTCAAGGTTAAAGATTTTAGGGGATCAGGGAATGAGTCAGAATATGCAACTCATTGCCCATAGGAAATGATCAGATGATGTAATTATAACCTACTTGGGGATGTTCCATGGTAGAGACTGCAGCCAATGGTGAGTGTTATCTAAGGACTAAGTCCTCTATTTCTTGGGCACAGAAGCTTGACCAGGAGCAGGATATAAAGACACAGTGTATTGGCTAATCAATGTAATTTCAGTAACTATGATTTGAAGGAGCGTATAATTTAGTGGCTGGAGAAGGAAATGGCAACCCACTAATTTAGTGGGAGGAAAGAAGAAATTTTAGTGCATGGCGTACTTTTGCTTAAAGGAGGGTCAATTCCCATAGCCAGTGGATTGAAGAGAAGATGCCTGAGAAGACTTCTGATGGGTGAGATCTGATCTTAGTCCTGAAAGATGCATGAGAGTTGGCCAAGTGATGAATGAGGGGGAGGGTGTTCCAAGCTAAGGAAACAATATGAGCAAAGTTTAGAGGTAGAAAACAGAAAGGTAGTTATAGGGAACTACAGTTTGGTGTTAATAAAATAGGAAAAGCAAAGCAAGAAGTGCTTGGAGATGAGGCTAAGGAGGCAACTATGGATCATGTTGAAGAACCCATAGTAATAGACCTGGCTAAGGGCAGCTTGAATAGGGATGTTGGAAGTAGGAAAAGAAGAAGAGATAATTTCTGCCTGTGGAGACCACCATCTCCTATTCACCATGGTTGTCAACTATTCAGCTAGAAAAAGAGGGGAATCAGAATGTGTCACCCTCAAACATGTCACATTGATATAAAGATTATTTTGAGCTGAAGACAACTGAGAAACAGATTTCCAAAAACTCTCCTCTCATTTACCTGAAAGCAGGACATGAACTTGCACTTGTAGAGGTATCTCACTCTCTCATACCAGGAAGAGGAGGAACATGCTTAGGTTCTTAGTCTTGGAAGACAACTCTAGACTCCTATCAGGCCAGAGAAGAAGCCAGAGGAAACTTCATAATGAACCTTAGTAAAATAACCCTCATCTTCCATCAGTTCCCCTCATATTCTTACCTTCCCATAGTTTCTGCCCCCTCAAAGCTAAACCCCTTTTCTCTATCTTGTCACTTCTCTACAAAGGCATTTTTCTTTGTTAAGATGTTATATAAGCCCCAAATTCTAAACACCCCTTTGAGTTACTTGTTAGTTTTTCCTGAGTGTATGTGTGCTGCACATATTAATAAACTATCTTTCTCTTATTAATCTGTCTTTTGTCAATTTAATTTCCAGGGCCCCAGCCAGAGAACCTAGTAAGGGAGGAAGGGTTTTTTCCCTCCCCTGCAGAGATAATGTCTTCTGAATAACTCTTATTTTGCTTTAATCAAACTTTGCACTTAACCAACTTCTGAAAGAGTTTGAAGTAAAAGCAGTTCATTTTAAAGTCTACTGAACATCAATGCATCTTTTTACCTAACCCAAGACTATACCTAAGGAAATTTCTGGGAAGGACCACTGAGTAGCTCTACTGAGACTCTGCACTGCAGAATTCCAGGAGGAGCTATGCTGTTGGCTACAGGATGATGATACCTCCTGGAGTTCTGGAGTGCAATTACTCTCTTGGAACTGAATTCACTTTAACACGAGGAGAAGCAAATTATGCAGCGTTTCTAGCCCTTTGACTTCTTCAAAATTCACCCCTTAAAAACACCAGCCGGCTGACAGAGACATGGGACTCTTTCATATACTCTGTCTAGTGAGCTTGGTTTCCTCAATGAAATGATAGAATTGTCTAAGACAATCTCCAGGACTTTTGTTTAGAAAAGTCTGTATTTTGGGGGATTTTTTTTTTTATTGTTCACAGTTATAGGAGTTATAGTTCAGATAAAAGCCAAACACAGTACCTCTCTCCACTGCCCAGCCCCCATAAGGTTAAGAATTTATAGGGAGTTTTGCTAAAAATACAAATATCTTTTTTAAAAAATTTAGATATAACTAATATATAACATTATATTGGTTTCAGGTGTATAATAATTTAATAATTTAATATTTGTATGTGTTGTGAAATGATCACCACAATAAATCTAGCTAACATCTATGACCACACATAGGCACATATTTTTGCATGATCAGAACTTTGAAGATTTACCATCTTAGCAACTTTCAGACCTACAATACAGTGTTAGTAACTAAAGTCATTATGCTGTATATTATATCCCCAGGACTTATATATTTATAACTGGAAGCAAAAGAGTGTCTTAAGATAGTTAAGCCTGCTCTAAGAATGTAGTGTAGGCTAGGCAGCCGATACTGGGTCACAATACCTGGGTGTAAGAGGCTACTCACCTGAGGTCTACTTCTGTATTTCCGGTTCCTATCAGGTGTTCTCCTGGTTTTCAGTTATGTCATTGTAGAGAGTGTTGATCATTATTTTATTTGAAGAAGAAAATTGCATCGTGAGTTTCTGGTTCAAGGTATGTACTTTGAATGGAGACTAGAACTTGTGTATAATTCTTTTTCTTCAGTCAGTTCAGTTCAGTTGATCCGTCATGTCCAACTCTTTGGGCCCCATGGACTACAGTACGCCAGGCTTCCCTGTCCATCACCAACTCCTAGAGCTTACTCAAACTCACGTCCATCAAGTCAGTGATGCCATCCAGCCATCTCATCCTCTGTTGTCCCCTTCTCCTCCTGCCCTCAATCTTTCCCAGCATCAGGGTCTTTTCCAATGAGTCAGTTCTTCGCATCAGATGGCCAAAGTACTGGAGCTTCAGCTTCAGCATCAGTCCTTCCAATGAGTATTCAGGACTGGTTTCCTTTAGGATTGACTGGTTGGATCTCCTTGCTTATCTAATGGCTCTCCTCTGGGCAAGTACGGCAGTCCCGTCTCTCTCAGAACTTTCATCTGAAGAACAGCATCAGAGGCTGGTTTTCTTGTGGGTCCCTTTGTTTTCTTGTTGTGCCTTTCTTTTGACTGGTGGCTCAGTGATAAAGAAGTCCCCTGCAATGCATTAGACACAGGTTCGATCCCTAGGTCAGGAAGATTCCCTGGAGAAGGAAATGGCAACCCACTCCAGGATCCTTCTGAGAAATCTCATGGACAGAGGAGCCTGATGGGCTACTGTCCATGGGGTCACAAAAGAGTCAGACATGACTTAGCAACTAAACAACATGCTATTGAATGGCTTTCCAAACAAGGAGAAATTCTCTTTTCTTCATATTTAAGTTTACATTTTCCTCATAGTCCCGTTCAAAGTGAAAAATATTCCGTTAGCCCAGTTTTACCTTATACACTTGACAGGATGAAAAGCACTGGGCTATGTGACTTGGTGCTCAGATGTTCCCCCACCTGCTTGTCAATTGGAAGACCATTCATCTTCACTCCCACTCCTTCCCAGAATAATGGTGGGCTAGGTGACATTTTCAAATTAGCTCCCTTTGATTGATGAATGGGCTTTATTCTTTCACCTGGAATAAATGCATTAACGCCATTTTCCTGTCAGAGTTCTGGCAAGCCCTTCTATTCATTGAGATTCAATTTTCCTAGGTTGTTTGTGGGTAGCACCAGGGGAAAGGAGAAGAATCTGTGTGGTTGTTAGGTGGAAATAATTATAAACTTTCTGTAGGCAACAGCTATATCTCTGATAATCAAGTTAGGAGGCACATTCAAGTTGAAGTGTGAAGTCACTGAGACCATATGAAGATAAAGAAATAGCACTTCTCATGGTCGCACTCCATCCATTATGAGAGAGGTAAGTGTCATGATAGCTGGCAAGGTCCTGTTTAGGATCTGGTCCCACATTACATCTCTGATCTTACCTCCTACTGCTCTTACCTCATTCCCTCCATTTTAACCACACTGGTCTCCTTGGTATCTCTTGGACAAGCCTGGTACACTCTGCTGTTGGGCCTTTGTATTGGCTGGAATTCTCTTTGCTCACGTGTATGCTGGGCTAATTTCATCATTTCCTTCAAGTCTTTGCTCAAATGTCACCTTCTCAACAATACTCTCCCTGACCTTCCTATATAAATGGGAAGCTTGTCTCCTACCTCTCACCCCTGAATATTACTTACCCTTCTCAATATCTTTCTTTTCCCATGGTATTTACCTATCATAAAATACTAAGATTCATTTTATTGGGTCTGTTATGGCCTATCTCCCTTGGTAGGTGTATCCATATGAGAATAGGGATCTTGGTCTGCTTTATTCATTGATTTTTCCCCCCCAAGTGACTAAAACAGTGCCTGGCATGTAGTGGGTCCTTAGAAAATATCTGACAAATAAAGGAAACACATGAGCCAGGGAGAACTTTACTGTCTGCATCTCCATATGATCCCCACCTCAGATTCTTTACCATCTGAGCCACCAAAGAATCTGCCTGCAATGTAGAAGACTTGGGTTCGATCCTTGGGTCAGGAAGATCCCCTGGAGAAGGGAATGGCACACCCCAGTATTCTTGCCTGGAAAATTCTATGGACAGAGGAGCCTGGTGGGCTACAGTCCATGTTGTCACAAAGAGCTGGACACAATTAAGCGACTAATACTTTTTACTTGAAATTACTTACTTAATGTCAGTATTTCCCCATAGACACAGACGCCATTAGTGCAAGGTCATGTCTATCATATTTTTTGTACCCCCAACATTTGCATAATACCATGTAAACAATGGGTACACAATTGCTTATTATATGAAGAAATATAATGTGGATGATGTTTAACTGCGATGACATTTGTTCTCTATTTCCAGAATAACTGTTTTATTTTACAGTTTTATTTTAGTCTTAAACTAGATGCTATGGCCACCACTCACAGTAATCTGTACTGTCCATTCCAGGTCACTAGACATGTGTTAATGACGCCCTAGGCCAGATACCTGGAAAAGCTAACATCTCACTTATACCTTAAAAGGACCAGAAGAAAATACACTTTAAAAAGGCACATGGAAAAATTACTTAACAAATAATTAATTTGGACATCATAAATTTTTCCAAATATTCTTTCCCAGGAAGTACTAGAAGAGACTAAATCGTCTTCTTCACTCTCTAATCTTAGGTGGCTCTGGATGACATCTTTCACTTTGTCCTGTTTCGTTTTCTTTATGGGCTTACCTTTCACTAGATTGCAGTCTCCCGTGGTTTATTTTGTCTCTTCACTATGATGAGAAGTGCCGTGTGAGGATGCATTCGTTGTCTAGGGCTGCTAAAACAAATGATTACAGACTTGTTGGCTTAAAACAACAGAAATATATTCTCTTATGGTTCTGGCAGCCAGAAATCTAAACTCAAGGTGCTGTCAGTGCTGGATTCCCTCTGCAATCTCTCAGGGAGAATCCTTCCTTGCCTCCCCCAGCTTCTGGTGACTGCTGACAATCCTGGCATTGCATGCATACATAACTCAACCTCTGCCTCCATCTTCTCATGACCTGCTCTGCTGTGCTTCTCCTCTGTGTCTGTCTCTGCTTCCCCTTCTCTTCTAAAGACTTCTTATAGGACTTTTGACCTATCCTAACTCAGAATGATCTTATCTCAAAAGCCTTCACTGAACTATGTTGCAAAGACTCCTTTACCAAATAAGATTTTATGTATAGGTTCCAGGTGGACTTATCTTTTGGAGGTCCACTATTCACCCCACTACAGGGGCTTGATTATGTGAATCAGTGCTATATCCCTAGTATGGAGGGTGATTCCCTGGAGATGTTGTAGGTGCTCAATCAATATTGGTGGAATGATATAAAGGAAAAAGCTTCTCAGGTGGCACTAGTGGTAAAGAACCCACCTGCCAATTCAGGAAACATAATGAGAGAGGTGTTTGATCCGGGTCGGGAAGATCCCCTGGAGGAGAGCATGGCAACCCACTCCAGTGTTCTTGCCTGGAGAAGCCCATGGACAGAGAGGTCTCGTGGGTTACAGTCCATAATGTCACAAAGAGTCGAACACGACTGAAGCAACTTAGCACACACATACACACATAAAGGGAAAAAGGACATAGAATACAATGGATACCTGACTGCCTCGCAAATACCAAATACAACAGCAGTGAAACTGTTAGAATCCCATAGCATGAGCCAGAAGATCCTTCAGTTCAGTTCAGTCACTCAGTCGTGTCTGACTCTTTGCAATCCCATGAATCACAGCACGCCAAGCCTCCCTATCCATCACCAACTCCTGGAGTTCACCCAAACTCATGTGCATCGAGTTGGTGATGCCATCCAGCCATCTCATCCTCTGTCGTCCCCTTCTCCTGCCCCAAATCCCTTCCAGCATCAGGATCTTTTCCAGTGAGTCAACTCTTCACATCAGGTAGCCAAAGTATTGGCGTTTCAGCCTCAGCATCAGTCCTTCCAATGAACATCCAGCACTGATCTCCTTTAGGATGGACTGGTTGGATCTCCTTGCAGTTCAAGGGACTCACAAGAGTCTTCTCCAGCACCACAGTTCAAAAGCATCAATTCTTCGGCGCTCAGCTCTCTTCACAGTTCAACTCTCACATCCATACATGACCAATGGAAAAACCATAGCCTTGACTAGACGGACCTTTGTTGGCAAAGTAATATCTCTGCTTTTGAATATGCTATCTAGTTTGGTCATAACTTTTCTTCCAAGTAGTAAGCTTCTTTTAATTTCATGGCTGCAATCACCATCTGCAGTGATTTTGGAGCCCCCAAAAATAAAGTCTGACACTGTTTCCACTGTTTCCCCATCTATTTCCCATGAAGTGATGAGACCAGATGCCATGATCTTAGTTTTCTGAATGTTGAGCTTTAAAAAGCCAGCTTTTTCACTCTCCTCTTTCACTTTCATCAAGAGGCTTTTTAGTTCCTCTTCACTTTCTGCCATATGGGTGGTGTCATCTGCATATCTGAGGTTATTGATATTTCTCCCAGAAATCTTGATTCCAGCTTGTGCTTCTTCCAGCCCAGCGTTTCTCATGATGTACTCTGCATATAAGTTAAATAAACAGGGTGACAATATACAGCCTTGACGTACTCCTTTTCCTATTTGAAACCAGTCTGTTGTTCCATGTCCAGTTCTAACTGTTGCTTCCTGACCTGCATATAGGTTTCTTAAGAGGCAGTTCAGGTGTTCTGGTATTCCCATCTCTTTCAGAATTGTCCACAGTTTATTGTGAACTACACAGTCAAAGACTTTGGCACGATCAATAAAGCAGAAATAGATGTTTTTCTGGAACTCTCTTGCTTTTTCGATGATCCAGCAGATGTTGGCAATTTGATATCTGGTTCCTCTACCTTTTCTAAAACCAGCTTGAACATCTGGAAGTTCATGGTTCACGTATTGCTGAAGCCTGGCTTGGAGAATGTTGAGCATTACTTTACTAGCGTGTGAGATGAGTGCAATTGTGCGGTAGTTTGAGCATTCTTTGGCATTGCCTTTCTTTGGGATTGGAATGAAAATTGACCTTTTCCAGTCCTGTGGCCACTGCTGAGTTTTCCAAATTTGCTGGCATATTGAGTGCAGCACTTTCACAGCACCATCTTTTAGGATGTGAAATAGCTCAACTGGTATTCCATCAACTCCACTAGCTTTGTTCGTAGTGATGCTTTCTAAGGCCCACTTGACTTCACATTCCAGGATGTCTGGCTCTAGGTGAGTGATCACACCATCGTGATTATCTGGGTTGTGAAGATATTTTTTATACAGTTCTTCTGTGTATTCTTGGCACCTCTTCTTAATATCTTCTGCTTCTGTTAGGTCCATACCATTTCTGTCCTTTATCGAGCCCATCTTTGGATGAAATGTTCCCTTGGTATCTCTAATTGTCTTGAGGAGATCTCTAGTCTTTCCCATTCTGTTACTTTCCTCTATTTCTTTGCATTGGTCGCTGAGGAAGGCTTTCTTATCTCTCCTTGCGATTCTTTGGAACTCTGCATTCAAATGGGTATATCTTTCCTTTTCTCCTTTGCTTTTCACTTCTCTTCTTTTCACAGCTATTTGTAAGGCCTCCTCAGACAGCCATTTTGCTTTTTTGCATTTCTTTTCCATGGGGATGGTCTTGATCCCTGTCTCCTGTACAATGTCATGAACCTCCCTCCATAGTTCATCAGATACTCTATCTATCAGATCTAGTCCCTTAAATTTATTTCTCACTTCCACTGTATAATGATAAGGAATTTTATTTAGGTCATACCTGAATAGTCTAGTGGTTTTCCCTACTTTCTTCAATTTAAGTCTGAATTTGGCAATAAGGAGTTCATGATCTGAGCCACAGTCAGTTCCCGCTCTTGTTTTTGTTGACTGTATAGAGCTTCTCCATCTTTGGCTGCAAAAATATAATCAATCTTATTTCGGTGTTGACCATCTGGTGATGTCCATGTGTAAAGTCTTCTCTTGTGTTGTTGGAAGAGGGTGTTTGCTATGACCAGTGTGTTCTCTTGACAAAACTCTATTAGCCATTGCCCTGCTTCATTCTGTACTCCAAGGCCAAATTTGCCTGTTATTCCAGGTGTTTCTTGACTTCCTGCTTTTGCATTCCAGTCCCCTATAATGAAAAGGACATCTTTTTTGGGTGTTAGTTCTAAAAGGTCGTGTAGGTCTTCATTGAACCGTTCAACTTCAGCTTCTTCAGTGTTATTGCTTGGGGCATAGGCTTGGATCACCATGATATTGAATGGTTTGCCTTGGAAATGAACAGAGATCATTCTGTCGTTTTTGAGATTGCATCCAAGTACTGCATTTTGGACTCATTTGTTGACCATGATGGGTACTCTATTTCTTCTAAGGTTTTCCTGCCCACAGTAGTAGATATAATGGTCATCTGAGTTGAATTCACCCATTCCAGTCCATTTTAGTTCACTGATTCCTATAATGTCGACATTCACTCTTGCCATCTCCTGTTTGACCACTTCCAATTTGCCTTGATTCATGGACCTAACACTCCAGTTTCCTATGCAATATTGCTCTTTACAGCACTGGACCTTGCTTCTATCACCAGTCACATCCACACCTGGGTATTGTTTTTGCTTTGGCTCCATCCCTTCATTCTTTCTGGAATTATTTCTCCAGAATATACTTCAGAGGGTGTCAAAGGGCAAAGTACTTTAGAGCCAAGCCAAATCAGTCTTTGAGATTTAAGCCTCTAAACTCACCTCTCTCTTTCCCTTATGTTTTGGTTCTCAAGGAGGAGAACCACCAAGAAAATCAAAAGATGGGCAAGTACCAATTATAGAATGTTACTAGGAGAGTTAATAATTGTATGCAAAGAGAGAGGAAGAAAAAGATGCATGCAGAAAGCCCTGGGTTCTCTCTACAGTTGCCACCATCTGTGCTCAGTTTTGCCTCAGGCACTGTTATGTCATCAGAACATGGAATGTGGTTTCCATACCAGGTGACCTCTCTTTTAGTAAAAGACAAACATATGTAAAAGAACTTCAAAAGCTATTAATCTGTGCATGGACTTTATTGTGTGGCAGACCCAATTGCAGGAGAATTGAAAGAAAAGATTATAATGAGGGCAGAAGCTGTTGAAAATACAGTTTTTTAGCTGGTCCTGAGAGGGTGGTTAAGATACAGCTACGTGAGACTTTCCCAAGGAGGAAGATGTTGAGGAAAGACACAAAGGCAGGGATGTACACGGCACAGTGAAGATTTTCACAGCATGGGCCTGAGAGGAAACAGGTTAATTTGGAGAAGATAGGGAGTTTGAGTGCATTAGGGGAAATCAAGTTAGACGTTGAGTTGAAGAGAAAGGATAGTGAATTCATTTTTCAAAATTGGCTTTCTTTCTAGTTGAAAATGATCAGAACTCACTTTTTGGTGTCATCTCTTCATCTCTTAATATATTCTCTCTGACAGTGGGCAGCTGTGTAAAAAAGAAATGTCTTCACTTGCCCTAACCAGATGGATCCTACTATTTTGCTTTTTGTTATCTTAAAGCCATGGCCACTGAGTAATCTTCATCTGTTAGCTTTTCTGCATTTTGCCTTCTAAATAGCATCATAGGTCACATTCTGCTTTTTATTTTACAATTTTTTCCAGTCCTCTTGTGATTTTTTCCCCTCTCTCAAATGTCCATTTTTTTCTAAATGTTGTCACATAGTAATTCTTATTTCTTGTTACATCAGATTTAGTTCCTTAAAAGTATTTGACTGCAACCAGAATTCCAGTTCTGGAAAACTGTGATGGATTTTCACTCTAGTTTGTTTTCCCCACTCAGTAGCATCATATTTGAAATGAATGAAAGCTATTGTATTCTTAGATCTTGAGAGAGCATTGGCATTAGCTTAACAGTAATTCTTTTCATAAAGTGCTTTGGAAACTAAGTTTTTCAACTGTCTATTAATTATTTAAGCACTGGAGCTGAAGAACAATTCAAAGGAACTCTGACCTAGTGCTAATCTTTGGGTTTGTTACCTCAACATTTTTAAACGTTCAAAAGAATCTGAAGAGCAAATTTTCTATGAATTTTAAATGAGCAAAAGTACAAGAACCAATTAAGAAAATAATTGATGATGATTGTATTGGAAATTTAGACTAAGATTTGTGTTGAAATGAAGTGCAAAATGGTAAGCCAAAGCAAAATACGAAAAAATAAAAAGGTATAGCTCTTATATGATAAAACAGAAAACAAACCAGAATATCTCTTTAATCAGAAGAGACAGATTTTTTTTTTTCCGGGGGTCTGGCACTAATTTATTGCCTAAGTCAAGGAATAGTGGACACTTTGAATGATGTATTAATAATTTCTTAAAAGATGCAGAACTATGTTTTGTTTGCCCATTTAGTATGCCACTGATCAATAAAAATTAAGTATATGATATTAAATTCCATGTTGAATGTTTTTATATTAGAAGAGAAGGGGGCTAATCATTAATAAAAGTTGTTACAGACAGTACTTGTCAAATGTCAGTTCTTCCTTTTTTTGTAAAAGAACTCAGGGCAATGTGTCCAGCTGAAAAAAATAGATTTTCCAGCTTACTTTGCAGTTAGGTAGGGGGAACTCTGTGACTAATTTCTGGTCAAAGAAGAGTAAATGAAAGTTACACCTAAACAGTCTTCCAAAAGGGAGAGTTGAATTCTTCCTCCATTGTGCCCAGCAGCTGTCTTGACTATGTAGTGACTTGGAGGATTGAAAATAGGAGGTATCGGGGTCCCTAAAGACTTCTGGAGTTTTCACACCGGCCTTTTACTGGGCATCTTTTCTGTAGGATAAATCTTTGTGTGTTTAATCTGCTGGAGTAGGATCTCTCTTGCCAGCAGCCAACTTAAACTACTAACCTATACACATGCCCATGTAGTGTCAGTTGCTTCTCAAATACTATGTCTAAGTTGTCTCAACCTCACTTTGCTTCACATATTACTGGTTTAAAACATCTGAGGACCTGACTAAGGTCATAAAAATATTTAGGTGAGTTAGAATTTGAACTTAACTCAGATCATATGCATCCAAGTGCTAAGGTTTCCTACACAGTTGTAATCTCACCCAAAGGCTTATTTTAGGGACTGAGCTTAGACCTGGTGTCTCCCTTAAGATTTCCACTTTGAAGCTTTAAAAAAATTTTTTTTAATTTTATTTCTTCATTTATTTTTGGCTGTACTCAGTTTTCATTGCTGTGTGTGGGCTTTCTCTAGTTGGGGTGTGTGGGCTTCTCATTGTGGTGGTTTCTCTTGTCGAGGAATATGGGCTCTAGGGCGTGTGGGCCCAGTTGCACACAGGATTTGTTGTCCCCACAGCATATGGGGTCTTCCTGGATCATGGACTGAACCCATGTTTCCTGCATTCGCAGGTGGATTCTTAACTACTGTGCCACCAGGGAAGTCCAAGATTTCAGTTTTGAATTTCCATCATCATAGCATTTCTTGGCAGTGCTAAGAGGAAGTATGGGAAGAGCTTTGTCCATTATAATCAGACTCCACATCCTTTGGACCTGTGTATTGGGAACATTAGAATCAAAAGAAAAACTCCCCAAAGGAAGATGAAATTGAGGACAACAGTTCATGCATCAGCATCCTTTCTTGAGCTCCACAATAACCCTGGAGTTTATTTAGAGTTATTTAGCTAAGTGGGGTTGGTTGTATACACCCTTTCTCCTAAAGTCCATGACTCTACTAAAGAATAGTGATCAGTAACCCTTCTTCCCAGGCTTCCTCTGGAGGCTCGGTGAGAAAGACTCCTCCTGCCAATGCAGGAGAAGTGGGTTCAATCCTTGGATTGGAAGATCCCCTGGAGGAGGAAATGGCAACCCATTCCAGTATTCTTGCCTGAAAAATTCCATGGACAGAGGAGCCTGGTGGCTACAGTTCTTGGGGTGGCAGAAGAGTGGAATATGACTTAATGATTAACAACAGTAAGAACAACCCTTCTTCCTACACCACGCTTGTTCCCCAGTGGTTTCCTAGGGCAAATCCTCAGCAGCACTGTCCACCTTATTGCAAGACCTCTAGCTGGTCTCCCTCTGCTGGTCTCTGGCTCACCCCAGGTGGCTGTATGTATCTGCCCTTGAGTTCCCTTGTCCAACACAAACAGGAATCTGTTATTCCCCTTCCTTATAAGTTTCCACTGAATCCCATTACCTTCAGGGTGGAGCCCAAACTCTTTGACCTATCATTGTGTCCCTTAAGTCTACAGTTTATCCCCTATAGCTTCATCCCTTCATGTGAATGCTCATCTTTCCATAGGTCACACTGAGCTTCCCTTTCTGCAACATTCTCTTTTACACCTAGCCCACTTCAGGCTAACCAGTTCTGACAACATACCATTAGAAACAGGCTATTTTTGAATTTAACTTACATTGCTCATTTATGATGCCTGGGTCCCACTTCACAAAGGTCTTATCTTTGCTATGAAGGTGCCAGTGTTATCTTTATTTTTCTCTTTCCTCCTATTCTCTCAAGTGATTTTAACAGGGCCGATTTTAACAGCGTGAACTTATTTCTCTTGACATTGGGTAATACTTGCAATTTAAGTGTGTCACTGAACAACCTTGAGGCACTGCCTCCTATTCATTTTCTCCTAGCTGAGTTGGCAGTATTACTTTTTTATTCTTCTCTAAAGAATTTGTTTTCTCAGTTTATAGATAATGTACATTTTCTTCTTGGTCAGCATCTCAGCTTCATTATTTATTACCCTTTTGTAAAAAAAACTGTTCATGACCTCTTTAGTCCTAGTAATGAAGCGACAAATGACTGTTCTAAATTTAGCCTATTTGTTGGGCTGAGAGGAAGGTGTCATTTTGAGGGCATTCAAGTGCCCTATTGTCTCCCCATGCCCTCTAATTTAGCAGAGCCTGATCTTCTTTTTGGATTTCACAGCTCTTTGGGGTTATTTTAAATGTTCATTGAAGGAGAATGAGCCCAGAGCATTAGCATTCATCTCTCCTCGTTGTTTCTCTAATGCTCCTCTATGCAGATAGTTCCCAAATCTGTCTCTCTAATATCAGAAGCAAGTTCCAGATGCCTATCTCAGCACTGGTTGGGCATTTCCACCAAGACAGTCTACCAGGGCTTAAAATTTAATGTCTAAAAATGAACTATCAACATCCCATACAACAAATGGTCTCTCCTCCAGAAAGATGTAGATATATTAATGGTGCTATCTTGGTCAAAACCATCCAGATAATTTCATCAGTTTCTTTCCTGTTCAAAAATTACAGGAAATTAAACTCATAAACTTGATGTTCAAAGTGTTCTACAGATTGACCCTGATGTCTCTCTAGCTTCCTGCTTCACTGTTTCCCACCAATCTTTCTCTAGGATCAGGCATGCATTCACTGCTACAGGGAATATATTTTCACCATATTTGTTTAAGTAATATTTCTGCAAGAATGTCCTTCTTTCTCTAGTTAGAAAGTTGCAATGAAGGGGCTTCCCTAGCAGTCCAGTGGTTAAGACTATGCCTTCCAATGCAGAGGGTGCATGTTTAATCTCTGGTCAGGGAGTTAAGGTCCCACATGCCTTGTGGCCAAAAAACCAGAACATAAAACAGAAGTAATACTGTAACAAATTCAATAAAGAATTTTAAAAACATTAAAAAGAAAAAAAAAAGAAAGTTGTAATGAAGTTGCTGAAGGCTTGGATCCTTTGGTGAGAAATATTCTGATTCTCTGGAATATGAGGGTTACTTTAGTAGACTTTGAGTATGTGCCACTCCCTTGGTAGGCATTAAACAGAATTATAGAGGATTTAACATGACTTGTAAAAGTTAGCAGTACAAAATTAATGATGAAAACTAGAACTATTTATAAAGAGCAGGAAGAAATGTTAACAGATAATCTGAGGTGAAATGTTTGCTATAATGGGTCACAATGTGGCTGACTTTCCAAGCAGCTGAGCCAAATCACAAGGTCATTGGGTCATATCATCCTCATTTAATGGCTTAATTTTTCAAAACAGGAAACATGTGAAAAAGCTCTGCAGAAAGCAACATTTTTCTGGAACCAAATCTCAGGACACATTTACAGTGTGAGTCTCTTTTCATAGGTAAATCTAGTTCACAGTAAAAAAGGGACAAACGCACTTCTTGCCTGAAATCTTCCAATATTAACTCTTTATAAAGAATATAGTGTGAAATGAAGAGCTGAGAGAGTGTGATTCTGGATTGCGCTTTCTATTGATCTAACAATACAAAGGTAGAGCTTGGGGGAAAAAACAGGCGGTGTGCTTGCCTATTCGACTCTGTCCCGTTGGCTATGTTAGATATAAGAGCTTTTAGATGCTGTCAGTTTCTCTGACAAGCTCTTGTTCTGCATGAAGTCTATGTTGCTGATAAAAGTGAGAACCACATGCTTAGAGAAAAGGTGAACAAGAGGCAGAGTTGTCATTCCGTTGTGAAAATTTAAAAGCCAGAGTTGTGTTCCATCCAGACAGTCTAGTCTATTTCATCTCAGATGACCAGAAACGGAACCAACTTTCTCCTCCCCTCAAAAAACCCCCAATGTTAAAAGTTATGAGATTGTATCTATAAAACTATTATTACAGTATTACCTATAAGTGTGTCTAGGTAAAAAGACTGGAAATGGAAATGAAACAAGTAAATTTTTTATTGAATTAAATTTTATTAAAAGGATAGAATTATGGGGTAAATTATTTCTAGTCTTAAAATTTGCTTGCCAGTTAAGATAATGTTTGTTGTTTAGTCGCTGAGTTGTGTCTGACTCTGTGACCCCACGAACAGGAGCCCACCAGGCTCCTCTGTGCATGGGATTTCCCAGGCAAAAATACTGGAGTGGGTTGCCATTTGCTACTCCAGGGGATCTTCCCAACCTAGAGACAGAATCCACCTCTCCTGGACTGTCAAGTGAGTTCTTTACCACTGTGCCACCAGGGAAGCCCATCTTCTTCAGCTAATTTAGCTGTGTAAGACTCAAAGTAAGCTTTAATGTCTTTAACAAAAATATTTGACACTCCATTCTCTTTTCCAGTGAAAAGACTGATCCAAGAGAAAGAGGGAGTGACTAAGTTTGCCCTCTACCCGTCTTGTTCTCTAAATAACACCCTTTCCTGAGTTAAATCCCTAATATTCTTTTTTTTCTTAGGTTGGAAATTTTGTATTTTTTTCCTCAGAATTCTTTTTAAAAAATTGGTTTATTTGTAATTGGAGGATAATTGCTTCACAAGATTGTTGGTTTCTTCTGTACATCAACATGCACCCCAATGTTCTTGCAGGATCTGATGCTGGTTCCCTGGAGGACGGTTTCTCTCTCATCTCCTATTATAACTTCTATCCTAGGGCTCCAGGGGTCATATATTCTGTTTTAGCGTTCTTCTGATGTAATTTAATCATCAATACCAATATTAATTCCCTAACACCATTATCTGGTGTCCATAGAATTAATTCCTATGCTTTCTTTGTTATTTGTACTTCTGGACATATTACTATGTTGGTCATGACATGACAAGATGGAAAAAACAAAAGTGATATAGTATGTCTTACAATTCTTTGTAAAGTTGGTGAATATCCACTACTAAGAAACTGGCACAAAGTCATCCTGGGACAATGCTTTCTGGTGACATAACAATTCTAAGATAGGTCTCCAGGCAAGAGTACTGGAGTGGGCTGCCATTTCCTTCTCTAGGGGATCTTCGCGACTGAGGGATTGAACCCAGGTCTCCCGCATTCCAGGCAGATGCTTTAACCTCTGTGCCACCAGGGAAACCCAAGATAGGTCTAGGGGAACACAAAATGTTGGGCAGTTAATGATTTTGTTCATAGTACCCCTATGATTTTGGTCATAGTCTTAGATTCTCTTGGGTCTTAACTCCAGAGTATAGGGAGGAGATCTTGTCGACCTCATATTTCTCTCCCTTTCTCTCACCATTCTGACTTTATCTGTCCTTGAGATAGGCCAGCCATTTCCTTGTCCTTTGATTTCCTCTTCCTAGAATGTTTTATCCCTGGGGACACATGTGTCTGGTTTTTCTTTGAGCTTCCAAGTGCCAGATATAATGTCACCTCAGAGACACTTTCTATAAGCATCTAATATAAAATACCTTTTGCCTTTGTATGCCCTATCTAATTATCCTATTTTATTTTTGCCATATATAAGAACATGAATTTATTGCTTACTTCCTGACCATCTATTTCCAAAACCTGACTAGAATAGGCTATTTTCTGTCTTGTTCACTGCTGATTTCTAGCTCTTATAATAATCCATGGCAGATCGAAGTTGCTCAATAAATATCTGTTGAACAACTGAGTTCTGTATAAATATGAGTCTCACCCAGATGTGGGCAGCTTTCTGATCAGGGGAAGTCTAGGACTGGGCAGACAATGAAATAGTTGTATTTTCCAAATACAATTAGTAAGTCAGTTAGTCGTTTCATTGTGTCCAACTGTTTGCAACCCCATGGACTGCAGCATGCCAGGTTTCCCTGTCCATCACCAACTCCCAGAGCTTACTCAAACTCATGTCCATCGAGTCAGTGATGCCATCCAACCATCTCATCCTCGGTCATCCCTTCTCCTCCTGCATTCAGTCTTTCCAGGCTTCGGGGTCTTTTCCAATGAGTCAGTTCTTCACATCAGGTGCCCAAATTATTGGAGTTTCAACTTCAGCATCAGTCCTCCCAACAAATATTCAGGACTGATTTCCTTTAGGATAGACTGGTTGGATCTCCTTGCAGTCCAAGGGACTCTCAAGAGTCTTCTTCGACACCACAGTTCAAAAGCATCAATTCTTCGGCCCTCAGCTTTCTTTATAGTCCAACTCTCACATCCATACATGACTACTGGAAAAACCATAGCTTTGACTGGATGGACCTTTGTTGGCAAAGTAATGTCTCTGCGTTTTAATATGCTACCTAGTTTGGTCATAACTTTCCTTCCAAGGAGTAAGCGTCTTTAAATTTCATGGCTGCAGTCACCATCTGCAGTGATTTTGGAGCCCCCAAAATAAAGTCTGACACTGTTTCCCCATCTATTTGCCATGAAGTGATGGGACTAGATGCCATGATCTTTGTTTTCTGAATGTTGAGCTTTAAGCCAACTTTTTCACTCTCCTCTTTCCCTTTCATCAAGAGGCTCTTTAGTTCTTCTTCACTTTCTGCCATAAGGGTGGTGTCATCTTCATATCTGAGGTTATTGATATTTCTCCTGGCAGTCTGTGCTTCATCCAGCCCAGCATTTCTCATGATGTACTCTGCATATAAGTTAAATAAGCAGGGTGACAGTATACAGACTTGATGTACTCCTTTCCCAATTTGGAACCAATCTGCTGTTCCATGTCCAGTTCTCACTGTTGCTTCTTGACCTGATACAGATTTCTCAGGAGGCAGGTCAGGTGGTCTGGTGTTTCCATCTCTTGAACAATTTTCCACAGTTTGTTGTGGCCCACACAAATGCTTTGGCATAGTCGATATAGCAGAAATAGATGTTTTTCTGGAACTCTCTTGTTTTTTGATGATCCAATCGATGTTGGAAATTTTATCTCTGCTTCCTCTGCCTTTCCTAAATGCAGCTTGAACATCTGGAATTTCACAGTTCACATACTGTTGAAGCCTGGCTTGGAAGATTTTGAGCATTACTTTGCTAGTGTGTGAAATGAGTGCACTTGTGCAGTAGTTTGAGCATTCTTTGGCATTGTCTTTCTTTGGGATTGGAGTGAAAACTGACCTTTTCCAGTCCTGTGGCCACTGCTGAGTTCCCCAAATTTGCTGGCAAATTGAGTGAAGCCATTTCACAGCACTATCTTTTAGGATTTGAAATAGCTCCACTGGAATTCCATCACCTCCACTAACTTTGTTCATTGTGATGCTTCCTAAAGCCCACTTGACTTCACATTCCAGGATGTCTGGCTCTAGGTGAATGATCACTCCATTGTGATTATCTAGGTCATGAAGATCTTTTTTTACAGTTCTTCTGTGTATTCTTGCCACCTCTTCTTAATATCTTCTGCTTCTATTAGGTTCATACCATTTCTGTCCTTCATTGTGCCCATCTTTACTTGAAATGTTCCCTTGGTATCTCTAATTTTCTTGAAGAGATCTCTAGTCTTTCTCATTTTATTGTTTTCCTCTATTTCTTTGCATTGATCACTGAGGAAGGCTTTCTTATCTCTGCTTGATATTCTTTGGAACTCTGCATTCAAATGGGTATGTCTTTCCTTTTCTTGTTTAACTTTCACTTCTCTTCTTTTCTCAGCTATTTGTAAGGCCTCCTCAGACAACCATTTTGCCTTTTTGCATTTCTTTTCTTGGGAATGGTCTTGATCACTGCCACCTGTACAATATCATGAACCTCCATTCATAGTTCTTGAAGCACTCTGTCTATAAGATCTAATCTCCTGTGCCAGGAGACCCCACAGAGTCTGAGCCAGACCTGCCTTTGAGTGTTTGAATATCTCCTGTGGAGCTATGGGTCAGCAGTGGCCTGCCACAGGGGCAGGGGCTCTCAGTGCAGCAGACTTGGGTGTGGCCAAAGCCCTCTTGGAGGATGCCATTAAGCCTGCCATAGAGCCACCAAGCAAATGACCCACAAACTGTAGAACAATACCAAATAAATTCTGGCATTGTTAAGAAAGTTCTAGGATGAACAACAGATTTCCCAATCTGGGAATCTGGCAAAGGGATTGAGAACCCCCAGGGAATTTGACTTTGGAGGCCAGTGGGATTTGATTACAGAAGTTACACAGGCCTGGGAAAACAGACTCATGGAGGACATAAACAAAACCTTGTGCTCACCAAGACCCAGGAGAAAGGAGCAGTTGACCACACAAGAGACTGACCCAGACTTGCCTGTGAGTATCCAGGAGTCTCTGGCAGAGATGTGGGTCAGCGGTGGCCTGCTGCAGGGTCAGGGGCACTGAGTGCAGCACTGCATGCAAGGGACCTTTTGAAGGAGGTCGCCATTATCTTCATTACCTCCACCATAGTTTGATCGCAGGTCAAGTAATAGGGAGAGAACACAGCCCCACCCATCAACACAAAATTGGATTAAAGATTTACTGAGCATAGCCCTGCCCATCAGAGCAAGACCCAGTTTCCCCCACAGTCAGTCGATCCCAGCAGGAAGCTTCCATAAACCCCTTATCCTTCTCCATCAGAGGGCAGACAGAATGAAAACCACAATCACAGAAAACTAACCAAACTGATCACATGGACCACAACCTTGTCTAACTCAATGATTCTATGAGCCATGCCATGTAGTGCCACCCAAGATGGATGGGTCATGGTGGAGAGTTCTGACAAAACCTGGGAGAATGGCAAACCACATCAGCATTCTTGCCTTCATAACCCCATAAACAGTAAGAAAAGGCAAAAAGATATGACACCGGAAGATGAACTTCCCAGGTCGGTAGGTGCCCAATATGCTACTGGAGAAGAGTGGAGAAATAACTCCAGAAAGAATGAAGAGACAGAGCCAAAGTTAAAACAACACCCAGTTGTGGATGTGACTGGTGATGGAAGTAAAGTCCGATGCTGTAAAGAACAATACTGCACAGGAACCTGGAATGTTAGGTCCATGAATCAAGGCAAATTGGAAGTGATCAAACAGGAGATGGCAAGAGTGAACATCGACATTTTAGGAATCAGTGGACTAAAAGGAACTGAAATGGGTGAATTTAATTCAGATGACCATAATATCTACTACTGTGGGCAAGAATCTCTTAGAAGAAATGGAGTAGCCTTCATAGTCAACAAAAGAGTCCAAAATGCAGTATTTGGGTGCAGTCTCAAAAATGACAGAATGATCTCTGTTTGTTTCCAAGGCAAACCATTCAGTATCACAGTAATCCAAGTCTATGCCCCAATCACTAATGTTGAAGAAGTTGAAGTTGAATGGTTCTATGAAGACCTACAAGACTTTCTAGAGCTAACACCCCCAAAATATGTCCTTTTCATCATAGAGAACTGGAATGCAAAAGTAGGAAGTCAAGAGATAACTGGAGTAACAGGCAAATTTGGCCTTGGAGTACAAAATGAAGCAGGGCAAAGGCTAACAGAGTTTTGCCAAGCAAATGCACTGGTCATAGCAAATACCCTCTTCCAACAACACAAGAGAAGACTCTACACATGGACATCACGAGATGGTCAATGCTGAAATCAGATTGATTATATTTTTTGCAGCCAAAGATGGAGAATCTCTATACAGTCAGCAAAAACAAGTTCAGGAGTTGACTGTGACTTAAATCATAAACTCCTTTTTGCAAAATTCAGACTTAAATTGAAGAAAGTGGGGGAAACCACTAGACCATTCAGTTATGATCTAATTCAAATCCCTTATAATTATACAAATACAATACTAATTCACAAATATGATACTAGTATTGTAGACAAGGAGATAGAGAATAAAGGTGTAACTGGAGTGGAATGCAGGAGATCCTGAAAGGTGCCTGTGAACATATGAAATATGCAGAACAGGAGAAAGACAATTTCATTTAGAGTGTGAAATAACTTTATTTAGAGTGTAAAATAACTAGAATAGAAGCTAGAATATTAACTAACCTGGGCCAATGGAAGTATCTAAAAAAATTTCTCATAAAAAGGATGAATGAAAAAGGGAATGAGAACACCTCTCTGCACTGGTGTGGATGAACCTCCAAATTACATTGTAAAATTAAAAAAATAAAAGAATAAGAACATTTAATCTTGTCCAGACCTTTCAATAAACAATCACTGAATGAATAAATTAACAAAATATTCGTAAGAGGCACAAAATATGGGTTTTGGTACTCTTCCTGAAAGAGGAAGGCAGGCCTGACCTTAACCACAGTCATGGAGCTTGTCTTTACCAATGAGTCTCCTCAGAATTTCCACGGCAGTGTACAACTTTGGCCAACCCTTCTAGCCACAGTCCCAGTTCTTTTCTGATTCTTCTTTTAATACTTTCCTCCATTTAACAGCTTAATAGCTGCTTCAGTCAGTATGGAATCTATTTTGGGGGAGGGGAGATATGTAATCGTTAGCACTTCTTCAGTGGGGCTTCCCTGGTGGCTCAGAGGTTAAAGCATCTGCCTTCAATGCGGGAGACCGGGTTTGATCCCTGGGTTGGGAAGATCCCCTGGAGAAGGAAATGGCAACCCACTCCAGTATTCTTGTCTGGAGAATCCTATGGACGGAGAAGCCTGGTTGGCTACAGTCCACAGGGTCGCAAAGAGTTGGACATGACTGAACGACTTCACTCACTCACTCACTCACAATAGTACTGTCAAGAACTGTGAGTGGACACTCCCCTTCAGCTCAGGAACTGGGAGCTACAGAGAGGAGGGGAGGAGGATGAGGAGGAGGAAAAAAAAAAAAAAAAAGAACTGTGAGTGGTCTAAGATTTTATCCTATTTACAAGCTAACAAGTCAGCTTTTTTCTTGCTCATGGCTACCTTCTCAAAAGGCAGAGGCCATGAGAATTCTGGGTCAGAGATAAATTTTTTTTTTTTTATTAGAGCTAAAGCGTTAGCCACAGCTTCATGCCCCAGAGTTGCACAAGGAGTGGCACATGTGGTCCTGGGTGGATGCTTGTGCGTGCAGCGCGTTGCCTTCTAGGAGAGGAACACTGAACTTGAGGAATCTGCCACTTGCATAGGAAGTGGAAGGAAGCCTAGTTTTTGTCTTAGGGGAGATGTAACCTCATCTTATTGAGGTTTCAAACTCAACCCTGAGATGTAGCTTTTGTATAGAGTGGCCAGAGCCTTGATTCTTGATGTGGCCAGCAAGATAATGCAGCAAAGCCCAAAGTCAAGAGATAATGGCTTCTATCAATATGGACCACAGGAGGTGTGAACAGAGCTGGGTTTTCGTAGACACACAGAACAAACTTAAGATGTAATATTGGATAATAACATAGCTGCTGCTGCTAAGTCGCTTCAGTCGTGTCCAGCTCTGTGCGACCCCATAGACAGCAGCCCACCAGGCTCCCCGGTCCCTGGGGATCTCCAGGTAAGAACAGTGGAGTGGGCTGCCATTTCCTTCTCCAATGCATGGAAGTGAAAAGTGAAAGCGAAGCTGCTCAGTCATGTCTGACTGGCAGCAACCCTAGGGACTGCAGCCTACCAGGCTCCTCCATCCATGGGATTTTCTGGGCAAGAGTGCTGGAGTAGGTTGCCATTGCCTTCTCCAATAACATAGCAAAGGCTGACAAACGTTTAAAATTCTTTTCTAACATCAAGTAGAAAGATTTGAGCATTTAGAATCTAGTAATTCTAAATGGTGTTTTCTGTATTCAGATTCACAGTGAGAAAATTTTTATTTAGCAGGATTTCAAAAAATTGAATTCCTGAATACCCTAAATTCAGATGATACCATTTTTTTCAAATTGCTCAACTTATATTTTTGTCATTGTTCCTGCTTATGGATCTACTAAAAGAGTAGAATAAATATATTCCCTTCTTTTAGTACTTGGGATGTAATATTAGGATCTCAACATTATATTATCAAAGGTACTTCACAGTTGGCCTCATAAAGAGTAGCTTCATCCCTTCTGAAGAGCTGAGAGAACTTCAGTAAAAGAAAGAGATGAGATTGCTCAAGACCCAGGTTAGTAGTAGATGTGACGGTCATTTAATGTGTCCGCTTTGCTGGACTGTGGTGCCCACATGTGAGGTCAAACATTCTGGATGTTTCTGTGGAGATATTTTGGGACACGTTATGCAAATATATAATGACATATATCCATAGTGTAGTATTATAAAGAACTGTCTCACTGCACTAAAAATCTTCTGTGCTCTGTCTATTCATCCTTCCTTCCCTTCTAACCCCTGACAACCATTAATCGTTTTTCATCTTCGTAGTTTTGCCTTTTCCAGATGTCATCATATAGTTGGAATCATACAGTATGAAGTCTTTTCAGCTTGCCTTTTTCTACTTAATAATATGCATTTGCGTTTCTTCTATGTCTTTTCATGGTTTTGTAGCTCATTTCTTTTAGGCACAGAATGATATTCCATTGTCAGTATGGGCCGCCATTTCTTTTTCCATTCACCTACTGAAAGGCATTTTGGTTGCTTCCAAGTTTGGACAATTATGAATAAAGCTGTTATGAATATTCATTTTTGTGTGGATATATGTTTTCAATTAATTTGGGTAAATGCCAAGGAGCGTGATTGCTGGATTGAACAGTAAGAGTATGTTAATTACATAAGAAATTACCAAACTATCTTCCAGAGCGACTGTACCATTCTGTACACTCAGCAGCAATGAGTGAGAGGTCCTATTGCTCCGCATCCTTGCTGGCACTTGGTGGTGTTAGTGTTCTAGACTTTGGACATTCTAATAGGTATATAGTGGTTTTCATTATTTTAAAAACATGCATTTCCCTGGTGAAATTTGATATGGAGCATCTTTTCATATGCTTATTTGCAATCTGTGTAGTTTCTTTGGTGAGGTGTCTATTCAGCCTTTTTGTCCATTTTTAAATTGGATTTTTTTTTATTGTTGAGTTCTCAAAGTTCTTTGCATATTTTGGATAACAGTCTTTTATCAGACATTAAGGCTTTTTATACAAAAATATTTGCTTTTAAAATAAAAGCAAGTTTTTAAAATATTTTTAAAATATTAAAAATATTTTAATAAAAATGTTAATATTTTTCTCTGGGTTGTGTATCCCAGTAATTGGTTATGATTGAGATACCATAGATTTAACAGAGTCAGCTGTGAAGTAAAAGGGAGATTAAGTTGAGTTTACTAGTTTTAAAAATGTTTTGCATAAGAGAGTGTGGGTGTAGTGAAAAGTAATGTGAAACAAGGAAAATGAAACAACTTAGCTTTTTAAAAAATGTCATGTTAAAATTTCCTCTCTAATGAAGCAAATGACAGACTTTTTTGGTGTGTAATGTTGGAAAACCAATTTTATGACCTGATTTATATTGGGACCTTTTAAATTCTTCCTAAGGTAGTCCCAAGACACTTTAACAAGAGCATTTTTGCGAAGCAATTTTTTGATCAACTTGCAAGATTAGTTTTGCCTGAGTTTAACTAGGTCATGCTTTCAGCTTTTCAGCATTCTGCTTTTCAGCAGAATCATACTTTAACAAAGCCCAAAACAGCAAATTTGGGATATACTTTTAAAAAGTGTGGGTTTGAGATATTAACAAATTAGTTTGATAATTTTAGGTATTAGGTAGGGCCCTCTAGAGAAATGAAACTAATAAGATTTATATACATACAAATAGAGATTTAGTTTTGAGGAATTGGCTCATGGAATTTTAGGAATTAGCAAGTCTAAAATCCATAGGGCAGGCTGAGTGGCTGGAAATTCAGGTAACAGTACGATTACTTAAAAATTGGAAATTATACATGTGGCTCATGTTATATTTTACTGGTCCGTGCTGCTTTCACACTTGTGAAAGGAGAGAGGAAGAGGGATTAGGTAGGATGACTCGATCATGCAGCTCTAATAAGGTTTGGGCCTGGCTGATCAGGGGGGTCCTTGAGCAAAGGCTGGCCTTTGAAGGAGTTCCATGTTGGGTAGGAGGGAGTTGGCACTAGTATACTAGCCTCGCTCAGCTGTTGGCTGTAATTGTACTCCCAACTTCTGCATTGCCCAATGCAGCTCCATTTGTGTGGAGAACCCAGAACTGAGTGCTGGATGAGGGCCATCCTGAGGACCTCTGAAACTTCCCTCAAACTTGCGAGCTTTCTAAGCCTCAGGGGCAGGTAGAAATATTTGGGTTTGAAGGCTTCTCCTGCGTCACTTCAACTAGCTACTTACTGTTCTGGAGCCCTTACTCAGCCAAAATTGAGGCTGTAAGTCTTGAAGTTCTGTTGTGGTTCACAGTCTCTAAAAAACACCATTGAGCAGAGAACATTGCAGAACTCCAGCAACTGCCATTGTCTTTATTTTGGAGGTGATTCTCATAAAATGTGTGCAGCCTTTACAGCTGATCAGCCAATCTTGCACTGGTAGTTAAGGTCTAATGAGAATTGATTCTGTTCTCAAAGAGATTACAATCAGGTCTATGGGCAAATTCAATGGATGTAGTCTTCTTTGAGTTTGAATGTTCTGTGAAGGAGCTGATTGCAAAGAAGAGAGAAGAGATTAAGATGCCAGGGTTTTGATGAAGTGATCAGTTCTTTTATGGAGGTGTTGCAAAAAAAATATTTTTTAAAAGATACTTTAGAATGTAACCTTCACCATCCAAAGAAATGTCATTCTTTCTGTGTGTGTTGATACTGAATCTCCAAAGAAGGAAAAAAAATGAGTTTATGCCACAGATGAAAAGCCTCAGTAGGAGAATCCCCTTCAGCGAAGTCAGGGATTATTCTATAAGGTCACAGATGCTTTTCTAGTCATTAAATATTTTACATAATAACGAATATGATGAGTTATAAATATTATTAGGTACAAAATATCCTTGTGTATATTTTGTACAAATTTTATACCTGTTAACATGTATTTTACTCTCTGAGTAAGACAGTACAGTTTAGTGAATAATTAAGACTGTAGACATTGAAAATCCATCAAGTTCCCTCTGGCAGCATGCTGCTGCTGCTGCGGCTGCTAAGTTGCTTCAGTCGTATCCGACTCTGTGCGTCCCCAGAGATGGCAGCCCATAAGGCTCCCCCGTCCCTGGGATTCTCCAGGCAAGAATACTGGAGTGGGGTGCCATTGCCTTCTCCGTCTGGCAGCATGGACTTGAGTAATTATTTAGCCTTCCTGAGCCTCATTTTTTAAACTGTAAACTGAAATGTTTACAGTACTCAGCCCATATTATCCATTGTGAGAATTAGTTGAGATAATGCATGTAAATAGTTAGCATTGCACCTAACACATAGTAAATGTTCAAGAAATAGTTAATATTATTTGAAGAGACAGGAACTGCTATACATCATCAGCTATTCAAGAAATGTCATATTTCTTATTTTTCTAACTTGACTGAAAGTTCCACCTGCCAAGGTTAGCAAAAAATGTCCAACATGAACCAAATGTCAGGCTCCTCTCCTCCCCCTGTATTGTAGAAGAACCTCTAGAGCTTATGCAATGCAGGAAAATGGGAATAGTCTCTGTTGTACACCACAGAGTGGCCATTGCATTACTTCATTTGAAAATGGACAGCTCTAGTAGAAGCTTGCTCTGTCTGTGAAGGAAGACAGCCTTCCAAGATGTGGGGGACCATCTTGCCTTGGTTTACCTAGAACTCTCCTGGTTTTACATTAATAGTCCTGAATCTTGGGAACTCCTGGAGCAAACTGGGGCAGCTGGTCACCCTTGAGCCCTATCAGCCTTTTGAGAGTGACTGAATTGGAAATGGGAATGATCATGTGAACCTTTCAGAGCTGGGTCCCTGCACCTACCTTGGAAACCAGCAACATCATGTGACTGGGGCCATGTCCCTATTGCATCCATTTCCTCCCTTTCTGATGGTCTTGTTTAATGCTTGGTAGACCTAGGATATAAAAACAACGGTCGATTTAAGAATTGCCCTCCTGGCAGAATACCCCTTTTGACAAGTCTCCATTTTATTCAGAAAGGTTATGAATAAAACACAAAGGACTATTAAGATCCCCCCATGTCAAAACTCCAAGGACAGACCACATTCTAAAGTGTGGGTCTGTGTCATATATGTGGAAACTAGAAAAATGGTGTAGATGAGTTTATTTGCAAAACAGAAATAGAGACATAGACATAGAGAACAAATATATAGATACCAAGATGGGAAGGGAGGAGGCGAGATGGACTGGGAGACTGGGATTGACACACATAACACTGCTATGTATAAGATAGATTACTAAAGATAATTGACATATAGCACAGGAATCTCTACTCAGTGCTCTGTGGTGACCTAAATGGGAAGTAAATCTAAGAAAGAGGGGTACATAAAGCTGATTCACTTTGTTGGACAGCAGAAACTAACACAACACTGTAAAGCAACTATCAATCAGTTCAGTTCAATCACTCAGTTGTGTTCGACTCTTTGCGACCCCATGGACTGCTACACACCAAGCTTCCCTGTCCATCACCAACTCCTGGAACTTGCTCAGATTCATGTCCATTGAGTCGGTGATGCCATCCAACCATCTCTTCTGTCATTCCCTTAAACTATACTCCAATAAAATAAAATAAAAAATAGACAAAAAGATGAAAATTTGGGAGAATGACATTGAAACATGTAAAATATCATGTAAGAAATGAGTTGCCAGTCCAGGTTCGATGCACGATACTGGATGCTTGGGGCTAATGCACTGGGACGACCCAGAGGGATGGTATGGGGAGGAGGGAGGAGGGTTCAGGATGGGGAACACATGTATACCTGTGGCGGATTCATTTTGATATTTGGCAAAACTAATACAATTATGTAAAGTTTAAAAATAAAATAAAATAAAAAAAAAAGAAAAAGAAAATAAATAAATAAAATGTGGGCATGTGGGAATGGGAACCAACAATTCCACAGGTGAAAACAGACAGATAATTTATCAATAGGCTGTTTGGCCACATTGACTTCTTAACTTTTACCACCAGCATCACTACCATTGTTATACCATCACCACCACTACTGTTATCTGAATTGGCCTTGCTAAGATATATCAATTAGCTCATTAATCCAGATCTCACCTAATAATTTTTGTTGCTTTCCATTGATCTCTGAAGTGATAACAAAAACCCTAGTTTTGTTTGCTGCAAATACCCAAAGTTTCTTCCTAAATTACCTCCCATCAAACCCAAGAAGGAAGCGAGAAGGAATGACCTAGAGCACCCCTAACTTGTTCTCTTGCTTCTGGCTCTTCCTTCTCTAACCCATGCTGCAGAAACATCAGCTTAGGCTTCAAGTTTTAAAATGTCGCTGTCACCAAGGCTGTGAGTCTGCCCCCATTTTTAAAGAAGTTTTCAGGTTAAATTTCAATCAGCTTGGCAACTAAGGGACTCCACACACCAGCCTTAACATTTTATTCAAACTCTCCCTCTCATTATCCTCACGATGAAACTTCTGGAGAGACAGACAAGTCCTGCTGGCCCAGCCTTGCTCATCCTCATCTTGATGGCTAGACTGCCCTTATCTTTTCCTCCTTCTTCAAAATGACCCATCCCCCAAAGATGAGCTAAGTCACTCCTCCCTGAGGCATCTCTCCCTCTGCTGGAGCTGTCTCTCCTTCTTCTGGAACTTCTGGGAGAAGAAGCACGAGTTCCTCACCTGAGAAGAGACCAGGAGAGGAGGAGACAATGTCAGACAGGACTGAACAAGTTGCTGCCACGTTTTTGTCTCTCTGGGGATATATCTTGGTAAGGATAGTGTTAGCTGACACCTCAAATATTCAGAAAAGCGGAAAGCCTCCTTTCCTTGGCACTTGAATTGCAGAGTGGAATGAGAGGAAACTTCACGTTGGTCACATGTTGTCATACTCATGGATCACCAATCATTTGCATTTTGTGACACTAAGACTACCAAATGAATTCAATGTTTATTATCCTTTGGCTTTTTGAGATTTAACTCCTTTTTTCCAAGGAGCACCCAAACTAACATTTGGAGAAATGCCCATTATGCCATCTTGGTGGCAGTTTGTGTCCAGGGGCAGATGACACAGGCTTAGTGAAATGAATGCTTTCTCCTGGAACTTTAGTCTTTACAGAAGTGCCTGGAGTTGGCTGGAGTCTGTCTTTTACCGTAGCAGTGGGTGTGCGGGTCAGACATCCTGCTGCCCCCATCTGTGCTGTGACTATGGCATCCCAGCCCTTAGCCCTCTCCTGCTCCCTCATATTTCCCAGCCCTGGGCCTCCCATCTCCTATTAATTCTGTGACACCAGATAGTCCAATAATTTCTCTGTTTTGCTTAAGCTGTCCAGATGTGATTTCTTTCACTTATGGACAAGAATTTTGGCTGATAATAAACAGAGTAGTAATATTAATTATCATTTTTTATAACGGTAAGCTAACAATAATTGAGCACACTCTAAGTGTTCACATGTATTAACATCCCATCCTCACTGAGATAGGTACTATTATCCTGATTTCCAGATGAGGAAAACTGAATTGCAGGAAGGTTGCTTGAGTCTGCTTGGCTAATAAATAAATAGCAGAGCTAGGATTAGAATCTACAGTCTCTTAACCAAACTGTTCAGAAATTTGTATCTGGAATTGGAGTTCTAGGTAACAGATCTTCAAGGCTACATGGAGAACTAGAGACAAGTTTTCAATCTAGATAGCATGGAGAGAATTCAATATTCTGTTATTTTTCTGGGTTAGTAATCTAGCAGTCCTTGGCCTTCAGTAATAAGATAGTGAAAGAAATGATTGCTTCTGGACATCTGTAATCAGGGATTCATTGAAGAGAGGGTTCTGGCAGACCACGTTGTCACCACCATCAATTAAGTATGAAAAATATGAAATATTGATGGATGGCTGCTTCTGGTAACACTGAATGGCTTAAAGCCAGAGAGCGATGAACTTAAATCCCTAAATTCTCAGTTTGAGCCATGGAATGAAATTCAGGGACCTTCTATAACCATGATGAAAGAATTTATTATTTTGCCCTGACAGACTGCAATAGCCAAAACTCAGAAGCAGATTTTGATCGTAAAGGGTTTCAAACTATATCATTGGATAAAATTTTCACTTCCATGGAAAGGTAGTCATTAATCAAAAAAGAGTAGACTGCCAGGGAGTGGGATGGGGTCCAGGAGAGGACCTATGTCTGAGTAACCGAAATCCCCACACTACATGGAGCTTCTGCTCACAAGGGCAGAGCCTCCCCTTCCTTCTCTGATGAGGTTGTTCTTCTCTTGCTTCAAGGTTCTTTTAATTTTTTGCCTGAGGAAAAAGGTCTTCTTGAAAGAAGACACCTATTCTCTAAATTTCACACTTGCCTTACACTTGGCTTTGCTCAGAGAAATTGTTGTTGTTCAGTTGCTAAGTAGTGTCCACCTTTTTGAGACCCCATGAACTGAAACACACCAGACTTCCCTGTCCACCATCTCCCAGAATTTGTTCAAACTCATGTCCATTAAGTTGGTGTTAGTCACTCAGCCATGTCTGACTCTTTGAAACCCCATGGACTGTAGCCCACCAAGCTCCCCTGTCCACAGAATTCTCCAGGCAAAAATACTGGAATGGGTTGCCATTTCCTTCTCCAAGAGATCTTCCCAACCCAGGGACTGAACTCAGGTCTCCCACATTGCAAGCAGATTCTTTACCATCTGAGCCACCAGGGAAGTGCATTAAGTCGGTGATGCCATCCAATCATCTCATCCTCTATCACCCACTTTTCCTCTTGCCCTCAATCTTTCTCAGCATCAAAGTCTTTTCCAGTGAGTCGGCTCTTCATATCAGGTGGCCAAAGTTTGGAGCTTCAGCTTCAGCATCAGTTCTTCCAATGAACATTCAAGGCTGATTGCTTTTAGGATTGGCTGGTTGCTTAAAACTATTACTAGAGTTAAATTTCACTATGACTTGAGCGCAAATCACAAAGTCAATCCTTGGATGAAGGTTTACATACCATAAGAATTTGAGAGCTTTGCTAATTTTATGGGAAAATATCTGTGGAGTATGTGTGGGGATGAGTGGTGGTGCTTGATAAATAGGGAGGAATACAATCATTTTTCTAGTAGAACCTGAATACAGATATATTCAACAGATATTTTGCATTTAGAAAAAACCTGAGTAGCTATATGGAGTTCCAATAATTTGTTAGGTTGATTAACCCCAAACCGATTTCAACTATAGCTCACAAAATATTGGGTCAGATGAAAACACTTTTTGATGTAGAATAAATGAATATATTATTTTATACAAGGGAAATATGGAGTGATCCCTCGTAAGCATCCTGTCCAGCTACATTCTAAATTATCTTACAATCTACTCCCTTCAACAAGGTCTTCAAACAGACATATGGTAAACAAAACACTATTTATGAAACGGGCAATTTTCTGAAGACTGAGGATTCTAGTAGGAGACCACACTGTAGAAATGAACTACATGATTTCAGTGTTGACTGGAGGATTCCAAGGTGGCAGAAGCCAAGTAGCCCCACTTAATTTTTAGAGACAAAAGGAGCAGTATTTCCATAATTGTTAGGAGGGTCAGCATGATAATATAAATGATCTGACCTAAAGAGACTGTTAATAGTGACTACTGATATTAGGGTCTGTGAACTAAAGGATAATTACACCTAATAACCTACTTGCAATTTTCTTTGTTTCACTTCTCATTCTGCATTCTGGGTGTGACTGGTCTAAATGCCTTAACTCCAGGATAAGAATGCTTCCAATTTGGATACAACAATGATGTTAGTGAATTGGGTACCACATTGCTATATGGCCATTTTGAGCTTATCAGGTCCTTGGTTTATTAGGATAAAAGGCAATTATTGTGTTGTAGAGTTGAGAAAGATGATCTGGCTATCATTGATCTCCATGGGCGGGCAGCTGTGACCTGCGCACTTAGCACTGCCAAGAGGAGCTACCCCACATCCGAGGTCAGGGGCAGAAGCTGGGAGGACCCCATGCCCGAGGGGAAGCGGCCAAGAGTGCCAGGCTGCCACCGCGCAGGAACAGCCAAGGTCAAGGGCCGCGGCCGGGAGGAGCTACCCCACGTCCAAGGTTAGGGGTGGCGGCCGAGAGGAGCTACCCCACCTCCGAGGCTAGGGGCCATGGCTGGGACGAGCAACCCCACCTCCAAGGAGCAGTGGCTGCGCGGGGGCAAGAGGGCCTAGAGGAGCTATTCCACGTTCAAGGTCAGAAGGGGCAGCGGTGAGGAGATACCCCTCGTCCAAGGTAAGGAGTAGCGGCTGTGCTTTGCTGGAGCAGCCGTGAAGAGATACCCCACGTCCAAGGTAAGAGAAACCCAAGAAAGATGGTAAGTGTTGCAAGAGGGCATCAGAGGGCAGACACACTGAAACCATACTCACAGAAAACTAGTCAATCTAATCATACTAGGACCACAGTCTTGTCTAATTCAATAAAACTAAGCCATGCCCATGGGGCCACCCAAGATGGGCAGGTCATTGTAGAGAGGTCTGACAGAAAGTGGTCCACTGGAGAAGGGAATGGCAAACCCCTTCAGTACTCTTGCCTTGAAAACCCCATGAACAGTATGAAAAGGCAAAATGATAGGATACTGAGAGAAACTCCCCAGGTCAGTAGGTGCCCAATATGGTACTGGAGATCAGTGGAGAAATAACTCCAGAAAAAATGAAGGGATGGAGCCAAAGCAAAAACAATACCCAGTTGTGGATGTGACTAGTGATAGAAGCAAGGTCCAATGCCATAAAGAGCAATATTGCATAGGAACCTGGAATGTCAGGCCCATGAACCAAGGCAAACTGGAAGTGCTCAAACAAGAGATGGCAAGAGTGAACGTCGACATTCTAGGAATCAACGAACTAAAATGGAATGGAATGGGTGAATTTAACTCAGATGACCCTTATATCTACTACTGTGGGCAGGAATCCCTCATAAGAAATGGAGTAGCCATCATGGTCAACAAGAGTTCGAAATGCAGTACTTGGATGCAATCTCAAAAACGACAGAATGATCTCTATTCGTTTCCAAGGCAAACCATTCAATATCATAGTAATCTAAGTCTATGCCCCAACCAGTAATGCTGAAGAAGCTGAAGTTGAATGGTTCTATGAAGACCTACACGACCTTTTAGAACTAACACCCAAAAAAGATGTTCTTTTCATTATAGGGGACTGGAATGCAAAAGTAGGAAGTCAAGAAACACCTGGAGTAACAGGCAAATTTGGCCTTGGAATATGGAATGAAGCATGGCAAAGACTAATAGAGTTTTGTCAAGAAAATGCACTGGTCATAGCAAACACCCTCTTCCAACAACACAAGAGAAGACTCTACACGTGGACATCACCAGATGGTCAACAGTGAAATCAGATTGATCACATTCTTTGCAGCCGAAGATGGAGAAGCTCTATACAGTCAGCAAAAACAAGAGCAGGAGCTGACTGTGGCTCAGATCATGAACTCCTTATTGCCAAATTCAGACTTAAATTGAAGAAAGTAGGGAAAACCACTAGACTATTCAGGTATGATCTAAATCAAATCCCTTATGATTATACAGTGGAAGTGAGAAATAGATTTAAGGGCCTAGATCTGATAGATAGAGTGCCTGATGAACTATGGAATTAGGTTCGTGACATTGTACAGGAGGCAGTGACAAGACCATCCCCATGGAAAAGAAATGCAAAAAAGCAAAATGGCTGTCTGAGGAGGCCTTACAAATAGCTGAGAAAAGAAGAGAAGCAAAAAGCAAAGGAGGAAAGGAAAGATATAAGCATTTGAGTGCAGAGTTCCAAAAAATAGCAAGGAGCGATAAGAAAGCCTTCCTCAATGATCAATGCAAAGAAATAGAGGAAAAAAAACAGAATGGGAAAGACTAGAGATCTCTTCAAGAACATTAGAGATACCAAGGGAACATTTCATGCAAAGATGGGCTCAATAAAGGACAGAAATGGTATGGACCTAACAGAAGCAGAAGATATTAAGAAGAGGTGGCAAGAATACACAGAAGAACTGTACAAAAAAAATCTTCACAGCCCAGGTAATCACGATGGTGTGATCACTCACCTAGAGCCAGACATCCTGGAATGTGAAGTCAAGTGGGCCTTAGAAGCATCACTATGAACAAAGCTAGTGGAGTTGATGGAATTCCAGTTGAGCTCTTTCAAATCCTGAAAGATGATGCTGTGAAAGTGCTGCACTCAATATGCCAGCAAATTTGGAAAACTCAGCAGTGGCCACAGGACTGGAAAAGGTCAGTTTTCATTCCAATCCCAAAGAAAGGCAATGCCAAAGAATGCTCAAACTACCACACAATTGCACTCATCTCACATGCTAGTAAGGTAATGCTCAAAATTCTCCAAGCCAGGCTTCAGCAATACGTGAACTGTGAACTTCCAATGTTCAAGCTGGTTTTAAAAAAGGCAGACGAACCAGAGACCAAATTGCCAACATCCACTGGATCATCGAAAAAGCAAAAGAGTTCCAGAAAAACATCTATTTTTGCTTTATTGACTATGCCAAAGCCTTTGACTGTGTGGATCACAATAAACTGGGGAAAATTCTGAAAGAGTTGGGAGTACCAGGACACCTGACCTGCCTCTTGAGAAATTTGTATGCAGGTCAGGAAGCAACAGTTAGAACTGGTAATGGAACAACAGACTTGTTCCAAATAGGAAAAGGAGTACATCAAGGCTGTATATTGTCATCCTGCTTTTTTAACTTATATGCAGAGTACATCATGAGAAATGCTGGGCTGGAGGAAGCACAAGCTGGAATCAAGATTGCCAGGAGAAATATCAATAACCTCAGATATGCAGATGACACCACCTTTATGGCAGAAAGTGAAGAAGAACTAAAGAGCCTCTTGATGAAGGTGAAAGTGGAGGGTGAAAAAGTTGGCTTAAGACTCAACATTCAGAAAACGAAGATCAATGCATCTGGTCCCACCACTTCATGGGAAATAGATGGGGAAACAGTGGAAACAGTGTCAGACTTTATTTTGGGGGGCTCCAAAATCACTACAGATGGTGACTGCAGCCATGAAATTAAAAGACGCTTACTCCTTGGAAGAAAAGTTATGATCAGCCTAGATAGCATATTCAAAAGCAGAGACATTACTTTGCCAACAAAGGTCCATCTAGTCAAGGCTATGGTTTTTCCTGTGGTCATGTATCGATGTGAGAGTTGTACTGTGAAGAATGCTGAGTGCCAAAGAATTGATGCTTTTGAACTGTGGTGTTGGAGAAGACTCTTGAGAGTCCCTTGGACTGCAAGGAGATCCAACCAGTCCACTCTGAAGGAGATCAGCCCTGGGATTTCTTTGGAAGGAATGATGCTAAAGCTGAAACTCCAATGCTTTGGCCACCTCATGCGAAGAGTTGCCTCATTGGAAAAGACTCTGATGCTGGGAAGGATTGGGGGCAAGAGGAGAAGGGGACGACAGAGGATGAGATGGCTGGATGGCATCACTGATTTGATGCACATGAGTCTGAGTGAACTCCAGGAGTTGGTGATGGACAGGGAGGCCTGGCATGCTGTGTTTCATGGGGTCACAAAGAGTTGGACACAACTGAGCGACTGAACTGAACTGAACTGAACTGATCTCCATGGTGGCTACGAGCTTGGAGCCCGTGTGACCTCTGGGAGACTCCTCATTTCTCTATCTCCCTCATTAATGCAACCTCATGCACACAGCACCTCCAGGGGCTCAGCAGTGAAGTTCAATACATTTTGGGTAACTCGACAAAGCAAAGAATGCCAACCACTGGTGCTGACCTAAGCAAGGGGAACATGGAATCTGTCATGGAGAAGACAAGTTAAAAAAATGGATGAGTGGCTGCTTCTGTTAACAATGAATACTGACTAGCAGTGATAGCTTTGTGCCTATATGCAGGAATAAGGACTATAACTTTAACTATATTTGACTTTCTACTCTGCAAGTGTACATAAATATTTTAACTGATATATCTTCTTTCTCGTCTCTTTGATCTACTTTATAGGGTGAGTTATTTATGATTATATCTATATTTTGACCACAGGTTACAGATATGGGGAAAAGTGTATACCAACTAGAGATACTAGACTAAGAGTTGGGTTGCAGTAGACTCTTAATTTGGGAATTTCCCTTTGAGTGGGAACTGAGAATGTTCTCAGTTCCATGAGGGGTTTGTTGGTTTTTGTTAGGCAGGAAAATATTTGTGGATCTGAAGTGTAGACTGTAGTGGACTTTTGTAATTTTTTTCACTGTTAAGTATTTAATACTCTTCACTGTTTGCTCCTTAGTCTATATTTTGGAAAGTCCTCAATTATATGTAGTCTAGATAGAAGTTACCTTCCCCACTGGGATCTAAAGCAGTCAGAGTTGTTCTTTTCCTGCATCTCATTGCTAGGGAATTGCATGTGACTTAGTCTAGACAGTTAGGCACTCTCTCTGGAAATTTCAGCCTTGAAAATACAACCCAAGAATCTGGAGATGGAATTGATTCATTCAGCTCCATACTGGTGGTGGTGGCTTGTAACTGGGACTCCTATTGCTCCCTCCAGCAGCCCTGGGTAACTTTTTGTTTTCCAGATCCAATTTTCCAGCTTTGTTATAATTCTATGAGCCCTCAATCTTTCCATTAAATTGCCCTTTTGCTTAAGATAGCCAGATTTAGGTAGGTTCTGCTGGTTTAAACCCAAATGCTATTATATAAATTCAAATGATAATTTTAGTTCTTAAGCTTAAAAACATTTTTGTGATTCCTTTCAAGTATCTTTTTACCTGTGAAATGTTTTCCCTCTTTCCTCCCAATTTTAAGGATAAATGGCAAACATTTTTCCTCCTAGCTTTATACTGAATTATCTTTGAAAAGAAACAACAGGGAATTTTACAATATTCCAAACTATGGGTCTCAATTTTTTCCTGAATGACTTTCTGTGCTCAGTCAGAAACATATGGAAAAATAATGCCCGTTGTGTGTTTATTTTTGCTTATTTTCTCCCAAATTCCTATTCCCTCCTTCTCATTTTTTGGGGGACTGTGCCCTACAGCACAAAGTGGGCAGGTGTGGGTAAGGCTGAGCCTGGAGCATCGCACACAAATATGCAGAATGGAGAACTGCATAAGGGCGGGGGCACGCACGCACAGAGCTCAGTGCCCAGAACCAGGCCTAGGGAAGATGTTGGCCTGGTGGGCTGTAGTGAAGAATCTGAGACAAAGGAGATGGGGAAACGATGACTGGGGAGACCACAGTAAGAAACGAGAACAGAGACTCCTGATGAGAATGAGTAGGTAGTGTGGGACACAGGCTGGGCCAGAAGGGCCAACGATCCCATTTGATCCAATATTGGAACAGGGAGGGCACCGTCATTATCTCTGAGATTGAAACTCCCAAATTGAGAAGATGGAGAGGTGGATGCAATGGTCAGGCTTGTTGTCCAAAATCATACCCTGTCACTTCTTTCCTCAAAATCTTTAGTCCACAGGCACCTATAGAATGAAATCCTAGTCACTTGGGCTGGTTTGGGGGTCTCAGTAACCCAGGTCCCCTGACCTCACCCTCTCTACTACCCTCCGAATCACTGACATTCCAGTCACCCTGTTTGCTTGTGCTGTTCCCACAGCCAGACAAGCCTTTCCAGTTCTCCATCTTGAGAAGATCTTACTCATCAGAAAAGAGCCTGCTCCAATATTGTCTGTCCCATGATGCTTCCTTCTGATCCTTGAAGTCAGAACCTTGGATTCCTCCCCCGAGGTTGATGCCATGCATCGTGCAATCAATTCAGGGGAGGCCTGGCCCGCAGCCTTGACCACTCTCTTCTTGTCCTTATGAATGTGACTTACTCTCCCTTCAGTCTCAACATTGTCCTACTCTCTCAGACATATCCTAACCAGAATTATGGGGGGTTCAGCTCAGAATATCTAAGACTGGTATTGACTTTGGCCCCTAATTCTGTTAGTTGGCTTGATGGGTAGGTCCTAATATAGATTCTCAAATTTATAGGCCAGTTTTGGGAATTGGCTTTCAGTCCTTTGCTCTGTGCCCCAGAAGCTGTTGTTTATCTGACTAGACTCTGAGAGTATGTACAATGTGGGACATCAAAGGTCTCACTATATAGCCATCTGCTGCCCCCTTTATATACATGTCTTGCCCCTGACCCGGAGCCTAGGAAGGGCTTTTCTGAATGACGGCAGAATGTAGGTGTCCTTACAGTCTACTTCTTTGCTTGAATCTGTGATTATCAGCTGTTCTGGTTTCCCCTATTTCTGCTCTGTCCAAAGGTAGGGTCATACTTAGTGTTCCTGAATGTTGGGTCCCCTCATGGTAAGATGACTTGGGCTGGATTTCTCCCTCTAATTGGCGGCTATGCTTTCTGGACTCCACATTCTGCTTGCCAAGCAGAACGTCCTCTTTCATCTGAAGTGGAGTCTGTCCTTTCATTACTTTTCCATTCTAGTAGACATATCTATTTCCAAATTCCAGCTGCTCCCAGTCTGCCCTGCTCAGCTGCAACTGGCCAGGTAGTACTAGATCATGCCCTGAAAGGCGGAAAAACTATGGAGCATCTACTGTGTTCTAGCTTATCTTTTGGTGTTCTGTGTGGGTTTTGATTTACTCTTTGATAGCCAGATGCCACACATTGGTATATACTACCCAGGGCCTAATGCACAACTGCAACCCTGCAAGGATTCAGTATACAATATTAGGTTTACGAGTCCCTTGACAGGCTCTTTCTAGGAATTAGCTCTGACTTCTGTTCCAGTGTCATTTTGTTTAATTTTTGGTATGCTGTGATCCTCCAAATAAGCAGGATGTTTTTATGGGACTCTGGTTGTATTCTCTCTTGCCTCTAGCCCATCAACCATATTCATCTTTCCCAGGAATATAGTTTGATTATGCAAGACCCTCCAGCATGTGGAAAATGACTTCCTAGAAGCTACAGACTGTGGGTCTCAATTCTTGGGGTTACATACATGTCCCTTCAGAGAATGCCTGAATTTGTCTGTCCACGTTATTACTGACAGCTCCTCTATTAGTCCCTTGTGATAGAGATGATCTGAATTTTGGATTGTCCCTCCACATTCCCCGTAGTTTCCCACTTTTGTGCCTCTGTCAATATTGTTTCAGCTCATCACTCTTCACTAAGAAAATCTTCTTCATCCTTCAAGATCCATTGCAAAAGCACCAAAGATTTTCTTAATCTCTGCAACTTAAGATGATTTCATTATCTTTGAACTTGATAATTTTCTGTTGGATTCTTTTTTGCATTCTGTCTTATAGTTGTTTGTGTACTTTTTATCATTTTTGTATTATTTTAGATGAGGAAGTCCTTGACAGTCAGAGTGGTTGTCAACTCTGTACTTAAGTCTTATTGAAAGAATAGACATTCAATAATTATTTTCTATTTTTATTATAAAACTATAAAATATTACCAGTTATTAAGGGTAGTTTCTCCATGAAGAATTTTGCTCTCTAGCCCAAACTTGCATATTGCATTTTAAAACAGTAATATTTTAAATTTATTCTGTATTATAAAGCTAGAAATGAGGAAATATAGAATTATAATAAAATTTTAAAGCCTGTAGTATTTTTGCCTAAATCTTTCAATCAAATACATCACCCTGATTTATTATGAATCTTCTCTGAGTCATAAGAGAGAGAATGACTTAGAAAATATTTGACTCCTTACAGAAAAATCTTATTTGTCTATTCAAAATGTTTAATTTATTGTAATTTTTAAATATAATATTTAATCTATTGTAATTTTATATTTTCAATAGACAAATAAGATTTTCCTCTAAGGAATCAAATTTTTTCTAGTGTTTTACAATGAGTTGTGTGATTTTTAAGTAACTTTCACATGATGGTTCTTAAGTAATTTTAATGGAAATATTATTAAATTTATGTAGTTATTAATCCATGATAAAGAATTCTTTTGAGATAATCAGATCAGATCAGATCAGATCAGTCGCTCAGTTGTGTCCGACTCTGCAACCCCATGAATCGAAGCACGCCAGGCCTCCCTGTCCATCACCAACTCCTGGAGTTCACTCAGACTCATGTCCATCGAGTCAGTGATGCCATCCAGCCATCTCATCCTCTGTCATCCCCTTCTCCTCTTGCCCCCAGTCCTTCCCAGCATTAGAGTCTTTTCCAATGAGTCAACTCTTCGCATGAAGTGGCCAAAGTACTGGAGTTTCAGCTTTAGCATCATTCCTTCCAAAGAAATCCCAGGGCTGATCTCCTTCAGAATGGACTGGTTGGATCTCCTTGCAGTCCAAGGGACTCTCAAGAGTCTTCTCCAACACCACAGTTCAAAAGCATTAATTCTTCGGCGCTCAGCCTTCTACCCAGTCCAACTCTCACATCCATACATGACCACTGGAAAAACCATAGCCTTGACTAGACGGACCTTTGTTGGCAAAGTCATGTCTCTGCTTTTCAATATGCTATCTAGGTTGGTCATACCTTTCCTTCCAAGGAGTAAGCGTCTTTTAATTTCATGGCTGCAATCACCATCTGCAGTGATTTTGGAGCCCCCAAAAATAAAGTCTGACACTGTTTCCACTGTTTCCCCATTATTTCCCATGAAGTGATGGGACCAGATGACATAATTTTTGTTTTCTGAATGCTGAGCTTTAAGCCAACTTTTTCACTCTCCACTTTCACTTTCATCAAGAGGCTTTTTAGTTCCTCTTCACTTTCTGCCATAAGGGTGGTGTCATCTGCATATCTGAGGTTACTGATATTTCTCCTGGCAATCTTGATTCCAGCTTGTGCTTCTTCCAGCCCAGCGTTTCTCATGATGTACTCTGCATATAAGTTAAACAAGCAGGGTGACAATATACAGCCTTGACGTACTCCCTTTCCTATTTGGAACCAGTCTGTTGTTCCATGTCCAGTTCTAACTGTTGCTTCCTGACCTGCATACAAATTTCTCAAGAGGCAGATCAGGTGTTCTGGTATTCCCATCTCTTTCAGAATTTTCCACAGTTTATTGTGATCCACACAGTCAAAGGCTTCGGCATAGTCAATAAAGCAGAAATAGATGTTTTTCTGGAACTCTCTTGCTTTTTCCATGATCCAGCGGATGTGGGCAATTTGATCTCTGGTTCCTCTGCCTTTTCTAAAACCAGCTTGAACATCAGGAAGTTCATGGTTCACATATTACACATCTTTAACTATCACATTCTAATTTGAATTAATATACCACTTTTCATATAATGTAAGAACTCACAAGTGTAATTGCACTCTTTCTCCCAACTTTTGTATTATTTTCATATTTTTAACCTCTAGACATGAAAGAAATCACAGAATGGGGAACACATGTATACCTGTGGCGGATTCATTTTGATATTTGGCAAAACTAATACAATTTGTAAAGTTTAAAAATAAAATAAAATTAAAAAAATAAAAAATAACTTATTGTCATTTTTGCTTTAGTCAATTGACATTTGAAGAATGTAAGAAAAGAAAGAAAAATATTGTATTCAGATATTTACCATTTCCAGTGCTTTTCTTTCTTAACTATAGATCCAAATTGTATCTAGCATCATTTTTCTTCTGCTTGAGAAAATTTATCATCTCTTGTAGTGAAGATCTCCTGGCACCATATTCTAACAGCTTTTTATTTGAAGATAGGTTTATTTCATCTCCATTTTTGAAAGATGTTTTTGCTAGATATAGAATGTTTCATTGAGAGGGTTTTCTTTTCCCCTTTCAGTATTTAAAAGCTGTGGTTCCATTGTCTTCTGGATTCTATTCTTTCTGATAAAAGCCACAGTAATTGTTGTTGTTCCCTTTATGAGATGAGTCTTTTTAAACTGTGGTTACTTTTAAGAATTTTCTTTTCATCTTTTATTTTTAGAAGTTTCCTTTGCTATTACCAGGTGTGGTTTTCTTTTTAATCTTGCTTAGATTTTACTGAGCTGCCTGGATCTGTGGGTTGAGATCAAATTTTGAAAGACTTTGGTCTTTATTTCTTTAGCTTTAATTTTCTGCTCAATTCTTTCTCTCCTTTCCTTCTGGGACTCCAGTGACATGTGTCTTAGAGTGCTTGATACTATTTCATAGATATTTCATATTCTATTTTAAAGAATATTTTCTTTTTCTATGTTTCTGTGTGGATGACTTTCATTGAGCTGTGTTCAAGTTCACCAATTATTTTCTCTGTTATGGTCAAACTTCTTTTAGAGCTAGCCAATGAATTTGTTTCAAATATTATATTTTTTAGTTCTATTATTTCCATTTGGTTCTTTTCTTTCTCAAATTTTCTAAAAATTCTACATAGCTCCTAAAATTTCCTATCTTCTCATCTATCCTACTAATCTTTTCCTGTAGATGCCTTAAATATTTTTAGTCATTTCAAAGTCTCTTTCCAACATCTGGACCATCTACTGCCTTGTTTTTATTAACTAATTTTTCTCTTGACTGTAGGGCACATTTTTCTACTTTTCTGATGTGTAGTGGGTTTTAATTGCAAGCTTGATACTGTAGTGATAAATTATGGGCAATCTGAATTCTCTTATCTTCTTCTGAAGAGTGCATAGTTTTGTTCTAACAGGTAATTGTATTGCTTGAAGGTCACCTTGAGCCTGGGAAAACTTGGTTTTGGCCCTTCTCAAAGTAGATTTGTTTTAGTTTTGTCTAAAGCACATCTCTTAGTCTGAGGATAAGGTCTTTCTTTTTCTTTCAGGATCTTTTTAAACAGCTTAAATGAAATACCATTTACATATCATAAAATTCACCCATTGTCAGTGTATAATTCAATAATTTTTGGTAAATGTATAGAATTGAGCAAATATAGCCACAACAAAATGTTTTTAAATTATAAAGTACACATAAAATAAATTTACCATCTTACTCATTTTTAAATGTATAGTTCATTGGCATTAGGTGATTCATATTATTGAGCAACTATTACCACAATCTCCATAACTCCTTTATATCTTACTAAGCTGAAAATCTATGCCTGTTAAACAGTAATTACCCATTCTGCTTTCTTCCCAGCCACAGAAAACCACCATTCTATTTTCTACCTCTGTGAATTTGACTACTATATGTACCTCATATAAGTGGAATCATACAGTATTTGCCCTTTTGTGACTGGCTTAATTCACTTACTATTAATGCCCTCAGGTTTTATCTATGTTATACCATGTGTCAGAGTTTCCTTTCTTTTTAAGGCTGAATAATATTCCATTGTGTATACATACCACATTTTGTTTATTCACAATTCAGTTTTAGAACATTTCCGTCACTCCAAAAATCTCCCTTGTGCCTGCTTGCAATTAATCCTCATTCTCACCCCTAGCCCTAGGCAACTACTGATCTGCTTTCTGTCTCTATAAATTTACTTTCTTTAATCACTCATATAAACAGAATCATAAAATATGTAGTCTTTTGCATCTGGTTTCTTTCATTTTAGAGATTGAGAAGAGCTCTTTGCTCCTGAGGCATGGCCCTTCTGAAGTTCTCAGTTCATTCAGTTCAGTCCCTCATTCGTGTCCGACTCTTTGCAACCCCATGAACTGCAGCACACCAGGCTTCCCTGTCCTTCACCAACTCCCGAAGTCTGCTCACACTCATGTCCAGTGAGTCAGTGATGCCATCCAACCATCTCATCCTCTGTCATCCCCTTCTCCTCCTGCATTCAATCTTTTCTAGAATCAGGGTCTTTTCCAATGAGTCAGTTCTTCACATCAGGTGGCCAGAGTATTGGAGTTTCAGCTTCAGCATCGGTCCTTCCAATGAATATTCAGGACTGATTTCCTTTAGGATAGACTGGTTGGATCTCCTTGCAGTCCAAGGGACTCTCAAGAGTCTTCTCCAACACCACAGTTCAAAAGCATCAATTCTTTGGCCTTCAGTTTTCTTTATAGTCCAACTTTCACATCCCTACATGACTACTGGAAAAACCATAGCTTTGACTAGATGGACATTTGACAGAAAAGTAATGTCTCTGCTTTATAACATGCTGTCTAGGTTTGTCATAGCTTTTCTTCCAAGGAGCAAGTGTCTTTTAATTTCATGGTTGCAGTCACCATCTGTAGTGATTTTGGAGCCCAAGAAAATAAAATCTGTCACTGTTTCCATTGTTTCCCCATCTATTTGCCATGAAGTGATGAGACTGGATGCCATGATCTTAGTTTTTTTAATGTTCTAATTGAAGCTAAAAACATTTAACAAATCCTTCTAATTTGATGGATCTTGAATTCCACACTGTATCTCCTATGGTTAGTGACTACTGGGATCTAAGCACAAGTCTTTCAACTTTCCAGCTTTCACTTTCCTCTTGAGTTCTTAACACCTTAACCTGTACAAGTGTGATTCAAAGGTTAAGGGAGAACTTGGGGGTATTTAATGCACAAATTTTGGGGTAGTTAATGCACTACTCTGACTCCTTTCTGAAATGTCTTTCCATTTCCAGCTACTGTGATAGTCCACAGAGACTCAGGCTAATAAGATTAAGGCTCTCTACTGGAGATTAAATGGACTTCCCTGGTGGCTCAGTGTGTAAAGAATCCGCTTGTCAATGCAGGAGATGCAAGTTCCCTGCGATCCCTGGGTCGGGAAGATCCCCTGGAGAAGGAAATGGCAACCCGCTCCAATATTCTTGCCTGGAGAATTCCGTGGACTGAAGAGCCTGGTGGGCTACAGTCAATGGGGTCGCAGAGTCAGACACAACTTAGCAACTAAACAACAACTGGAAACTACACTCTATGCTCAGGATTGGACTGTGTCCCCCAGAAGAAGCTGAATAAATGTCTTACTCAGTTTATTTGCCTCTTTTAAGAGTTGCATGCCTTCCCAATTCTGCCTCCTTTAGGTCGCTCTTCAGTGAAAATGCAGTGGTTGCTTTTTACATTTTGTCTGTTATATACAACTGTAGTTTGTAGGAGGGTTAGTCTGAAAAAAGATACTTCCATTACCAGAGTCAGAAGATTTTCATGATCAGAAGACTATGAGTGTGAAAGATAAGCATTAAGAAAGAGGTTCAGAATCAATAATTAAGAAACCATCACTTCAGAGTTTGCGATAATTCAGACAGAACTTTAGCCATAATTTCTTTAAGGAAGTGCATATTATCCATAGGATTATAAGAATAGTTCTTAAACTATCTAGGGAGGAAAATCCTTATTTTTCTTGTCATTTTTATTTTTTATTTTGCTTTAAAAACTTTCAATTCTTTGTAATAGATACTTCTAAACATGTAACTACCATGGTGATAGTTGCTGGAAAAATAATGAGAAGAGTTAACATTGCTTGAGCACTTGTTATATGCTGGAACTATAATAAAAACTTTAAAGTACGAGTTCTTTTAATATTAACAGAGAGAAGTTCATTGAATTAGGAGCAGTTTCATGAACTTGAACCCAGGGACCCATCTGCAGAGCTTGTTCATTTCGTTATCAGAGATACTCGGCATTGGCATGAGAACCTGAGGATGGCATGAGAACCTGAGGATGCCATGTGAAAGGGGAAATCGTGAGCTCTGTCTGCTAACTGGCCCTAACCTGAAATGGGCTGGTTGTACCCACCTTAGGTGCTTCTGAAGAAGCAAGTTCCCTTCTGAGAAGGGTCTGGGTGAATGTGGTGTCACAGATTCCACTCCCCCCTAAGCTGGAGGGAAACACTCACACTTTTCCCCTGCAATGAGTTGTACAGTCAAAATACCTAGCCAGGAATGGGTGACCTTAAATTCTATGAGAAAACTAATGGTTCAGTTTCTGATGGAGCTCTTTTATGGGCAGACTCATAGGTCCGCTGGTGTTCTTTGTATGTGGGGAGAGGAGGCTGGAGCTCTCATTAAGCCTCAAATCTTAGATGTACCAGGATTCTGTTGCCTCCTCTTTTGTCTCCCAGGATGGACAAATTCTCACATGTATCATCTAGTTCAGGCTTCACAGCCCAAGCGACAGCTGCAGGCAGCTTTTCTAATTATCCCCTGCTGAAGACAACCAATTGACCGTGGAAAGTTGTCAGTTAGGCAGGACTTGGTCTTTTAATAGGAAGTCATGGCTAACTGCTGCTCTTATTATCCCATTGAAGCATCTTTATTATACTCTAAACAGCCATCTAATTTTGATGTGACAGAAGAGAGAATTAAATGAACAGAATATCTTGATGGATCAAAATGATTCCAACGTACAGACCCAAGAATTAGTTCACAAAATGAGCATTTTCTTATTAGAAACAAATGTACCAATATATGAACAGAAGTTACTTCTTGGTAGTTGGTCTATGGATCGTTTTTATTTCTTATTTGTGTTTTTCTGTACTTTCTGTGTTCTAGAAACAATATATATTCCTTTTGGACTCAGATTTTTAAAAAATGAGAGATAGGGTAGCCTAACCATCAGGGTTCTACTTTCGGAATGAATGAGGCACAGAGTTCTGCTTCAGAAAACTATAAATCATCCCTAAAGTCCAAGACCTTAAAAAAATTCAAACAATTCTGGAACTATACTTTTCCTCTGAAAACTTTCCAACTGTAAATATCAAGGACAGGATATATAATTTTCTATTTAAATCCAACATGTGGTAGACATCTAGTTAACATATAATGAATACATGCAAGAAAGAATGTGTAACATTCATGAATAGCATTTTTGGCCAGAAGTCTTTCAATTGCAAGTTTCTGAAAGCTGAACATAATGGGCCATTAGTGATTATGGTACCCGGCAGGAAGAGAGTCAAACTGGACGCAGGTATATTTTGCCTTTGCTTAGCTGCCCCCGAATGACTTCAGTTTCTCTCTGGCTTCTTTGCAGGTATGTCACAAGAATATGACCCTAGACAGCTTTGTAGTTACATTCTTAGAACGTTTAATTTAAACTAAAAGAACTTGGCTTCAGCTCCTGTTTGGGAATCCCACGTAAGTCTTTAACTGGATCACCATGAGTCATAGCCCACCCCTGTAGCCAGCATGGGTGAGCAATGTGACTGACAGGCCCTCCAAACCCAAGGAACTGGGAAGAACCCCTCAGAGGAGGGGAGTGGGAGAGGCAGATACCAGGAAAAGCAAAGAGGGAGGTACAGTGAGCAGACAGATCTAACACATCATGTAGAGAAAAGCATTATTAATAATGAAAATGACATTGATAATAACTGAGGTTTATTACACGCAGGTATGATCTAAGCCCTTCACACCCATTATCTCAAAGCTGTTTCACAACCCTACAGGTACTGAAGATCAGAGCCATTAAGTGACTAAGCCAAGGGCAAAGAAAATAATGGACAGTGAGGAGGTTAGCCCTTAATGGGGTCTAATGGAAAGGGGACAAATGCATTGAGATGCTTTAAACTTATACAAGCCTGCCAATGACATGCTTGACCTATTTTTCTCAAAAAGAGGAAGGAAAGTCATCCACAAACAAAATTTAAGGCTATATTGCTGACATACATTTCAATGTATAAATTTATGCCTTTCTTTGGGCTCTGGCAATGAAACATTTAACTTTTTATGTAACGTGATTCATTTCAAGTTAAAATGATTCAAGTCAAGGATCATGTAACTGAACAACTTAATTTTTGTGCCTTTTAAGAATATAAGGGGAAAAAATATATATATAAGGGGATTTCTCTATTGGTCCAGTGCTTAAGACTCTGTGCTTCCATTGCAGGGGGCATGGGTTCCATCCCACATGCTGGGGTGCATGGCCTAAAAAGGAAAAATAAAGTTTTAAATATATACATATATGTATATTATGTATGTATGTATATATATATGTATATACATATATAAAATCATTATTATCAAGCAAATCCAGAAATAAAAAAATCACTTAACCAGATATGTGTTTTCATTCGGGATTTGGGAAACACTGACAATACATGACTTTGCATTTTAAAAAATATTTGTGTAAAGCAAGTCATGAACATATTTTGTACTCAGAGGTTCAGAGCATAGGGTCTGGGCCAGAGCTGGATTGGAATCCAGGTTCCTGGTGCTGTTTTTTTAGCTGTGTGACTTTGGACAGATGATCTAACTGTTCAGTGCCTTGCTCTCATGTGTGTAATGGAGATGAGAAGAGATATTCTCTTAGAAGGTTGATGCATGGATTACAGTGCATCCATTCAACCTATCAAAGAGGTTAGAGCAAAGCCAGCTTAATAAATAGAAACTCTTGATTTTATTAGAGCTCTGTTTGCATTTGTGTAGAGGCTTTTTTTTTTAACCTCCAAATAGTACTTGTTTTGTTTTTGTTTTTATATCACAGATCTATACAGATCTATGGGCTTCCCTGGCGGCTCAGATGGTAAAGAATCCACCTGCAATGCAGGAGACCTGTGTTCAATCCCTGGGTTGGGAAGATCCCCAGGAAAAGGGAATAGCTACCTACTCCAGGTAGTCATTCTTAAAATTCTTAAAGAGACAGGAATACCAGACCATCTGACCTGCTTCTTGAGAAATCTGTACGCAGGTCAAGAAGCAACAGTTAGAACTGTACATGGAACAACAGACTGGTTCCAAATAGGAAAAGAAGTATGTCAAGGCTGTATATTGTCACCCTGCTTATTTAACTTCTATGCAGAGTACATTATGAGAAATGCTGGGCTGGAGGAAGCACAAACTGGAATCAAGATTGCCGGGAGAAATATCAATAACCTCAGATATGCAGATGACACCACCCTTATGGCAGAAAGCGAAAAAGAACTAAAGAGCCTCTTGATGAAAGTGAAAGAGGAGGGTGAAAAAGTTGGCTTAAAACTCAACATTCAGAAAACTAAGATCATGGCATCCGGTCCCATCACTTTATGGCAAATAGATGGGGAAACAATGGAAACAGGGACAGACTTTCTTTTCTTGGGCTCCCAAATACTGCAGATGTTGACTGCAGCCATGGAATTAAAAGATGCTTGCTCCTTGAAAGAAAAGTTATGACCAACCTTGGCAGCATGTTCAAAAGCAGAGACATTACTTTGCCAACAAATGTCCATCCAGTCAAAGCTATATTTTTTTCAGTAGTCATGTATGGATGTGAGAGTTAGACTATAAAGAAAGCTCAGGGCCAAAGAATTGATGCTTTTGAACTGTGGTGTTGGAGAAGACTCTTGAGAGTCCCTTGGACTGCAAGGAGATCCAACCAGTCCATCCTAAAGGAAATCAGTCCTGAATATTCATTGGAAGGACCGATGCTGAAGCTGAAAGTCCAATACTTTGGCCACATGATGTGAAGAACTGACTCACTGGAAAAGACCCTGATGCTGGAAAAGATTGAATGCAGGAGGAGAAGGGAACAACAGAGGATGAGATGGTTGGATGGGATCACCGACTTGATGGACATGAGTTTGAGTAAGCTTTGGGAGTTGGTAATGGACAGGGAAGCCTGGCATGCTGCAGTTCATGGGGTCGCAAAGAGTCGGACATGACTGAGCAACTGAACTGAACCTACTCTAGTATTCTTGCTTGGAGAATCCCAAGGACAGAGGATCCTGGTGGGCTACAGTTCATAGAGTCACAAAGAGTCAGACACGACTGAATGACTAAGCACAATCACAGCACATATGGATTTATACATCACAAATCTACATCATTGCCGTCCCCATTAGAGAGACTGCGTTCATCCCTCTATCTGCAGCTGCTGGGGGATATTGGGGAAATCATTTCACAGATCTGGGTTGCTGAAGCATTGAGTGTCCACAAAAATATCAACTAATAGACTCTTCCGTATTACACAGTTTTGAACTCTGCAGTTGAGACTGATGTTCAGTGAGAAGATGAAAAGATATCTGATGGCAAGGACATTACAAGTCTCAGGAGTTAGAGAAAACAGGGCTGAGTCTTCAGACAAGGGCATTTACTGCATCAAAGAAATGAGGTGGTGATTGGTTAACTGCTTCTGTTAAATCAAGGACCCCAAAGACCAAGGTAAAATAAAATCAAGTAAAAGGCGTGTTTCAACCTACAACAAATTTCAAAGCTGGTTGATGGAAGTTAAACTTTACATTTTTGATCAAGTGAGAATATTGATGCTTAAACAATGAATATGTACTATTTAATTGCATCTGCCTTTGCTTTTCAGTTACTTATTAAGAAGCTAAAGGTCAGTACTTTCTTCAGCTTTATCTTTCTGGGTTAGATGAAAGTCCACTGAGATCAGAGACTCAGAAGAGGAAATGAACAGAAGTAATGAACCAATCCATATTTCTTCCCCTAAGTCAGTTGTCGATTTTGAATAATGTACGGCATATGCAGACAGTTCACTACATCAAGAGGTCCCTAGAAATCAGAGAGAGTGATGATCAAATTGAAAACACTCTCATTAGAGAGCTAATATCTTGTTCCAACATATATGTAGGTACTGAGTTAATTCTTCTGCTGATTTTAGGTTTAATGGGTTGATATTCTTCTGATCCAAAAACTTAGAGGTTGAAATCTGATCATTCTAAATTTACTGCCTACTTTTGTCATCCTATGAACTTGTGCTTTATTGATTTTTAAGAAAAGAATCAAGTACTGACCATCCATGGACATAAAAGCCAGGAAAAAGATAAAATTTGCATTTTGAAAAAGGAAAAGATCTAAAATGACTATTGCTTTGAAATTTTTCCTCTTGAGAGGAATACACATGCTTTATAAATAATAACCCAAAGCTCTTTTGATATTTGGCCTGTGTGAAGGAGATTCTAAGACAAAGCCTGGAAGCCTTGAATCTCTTCTTTGAATGAGAAGGCTTCACTGTTGTCAAAGTCACATTTGAAACTTTTTGTAACTTTATTTTACTTTAACTTGGCCTGGGCTCCACCTCTGCCCCCCCGAGAATCAGAATTCATTTAGCATTCCAAATGTTCATGGCATTGAACTTAGGACTTGGATGGAGGTAAAAATGAGGAAAGGGAAAATGTTTGTTTGTGGCACTTAAGTTTTAAAATGGAAAAAATATAGGTTTTTAAAGAAAGTACATCACTCAAGACATTAGTCAAAAAGAATTTTGGCACATTTTTGGGAGGGGTCAGTATAACTTAGCATTTATCCTATACTTCTGTGACATTATTCCAATGATAAAATTTTAGATAAAAGAAGTTATAAGTGTTGAATTTTTCAAGCTTGTAACTGATTTTTTTTTTCCTGTACCATTTCTTTCAAATGTTAAAAATCATGACTTAGGCTTCTGATGGGTTCAAAATATATTCTGAGTAATGTTCAGCCCTGAATTCCACCACATGCTCTTGTATGAATAATGCCACCTCACCCCAAATCGAAGCATGGGAAATTTGCAATTCCCTCAAAGGATTGTAAATGAGCTGCTTGTCAAGCTGCCAAAGCAAATTAACAGGATTTAAATTCTGCCATAATATCTATCAGAAATTCAAATGACTAGTTATTAAAGCAGTGCTTGCTCTCCTGTGACGCATGCAGCGTGCCAAAGCAGTACCGATATGTCACCTCTCTGCTTCTGCCTATTTGATTACAGCTCGTTGGGCACCAGGTGGCTTCTCTGTAGAGTGTCTTGCAGTCTATTAAATTCTGAGTGTGAAATAGAAGTAAAGCACAATAAATATTTTATGGTATGGGTGTATACATGTTCCTCAAAGCTGTTCTGTACTCTTGAGTTTTTATAAGGATAGCCTGTTCTCTTACAAAAAAATCATTATAGAAAAAAATACTTGAAAATAGAGAAAGACTACCCTAATCCATCACCCAGAGATAGTAGCTTTTAATATTATTTTTGTGTTTTGGGGCCCAGTTAATCCTAAAGGAAATCAGTCCTGAATATTCATTAGAAGGACTGATGCTGAAGCTGAAGCTTCAGTGCTTTGGCCACGTGATAGGAAGAGCCAACTCTTTGGAAAAGACCCTGATGCTGGGAGAGATTGAAGGCAGAAAGTGAAGGGGACAACAAAGGATGAGATTGTTGGGTGGCATCACCAATTCAATGGACAAGATTGCACAAACTCAGGGAGATAGTGAAGGACAGGGAAGCCTGGCACGCTGCAGTACATGGAGACTGAATGAGTCAGACTAATGAGTCAGATCATTAGATATGACAACTTAGCGACTGAACAACAAGAACACAGTTTTGCTTATATTCAGAAATAAAAGATCATATGACACACAAATTGATTTTAAAACATCTCTTTTTGATTATGAAAGTAATTAGTAACATTACTGAACATTTGGAAAATAAAGAAAAGAAGAAGATAAAAGTGATATTGAATCCCACCCTGGCATAACCACTGTCAATAGTTTACTTATAATTTTTTTTGCATATTTGTTTATATTTAAGAGTACACAATAGCAATGAATAATGGGTTGTTATGTAAATCATGGGTGAGGCTAATGTTAATAAAGGTACAGGTAACTGAAAAAATACAAGGACACAATAAATAGTAATTTTTAAGGCATAATGAGAGGAGGAATATCACAAAACTTGGGTTGAAGATGCTGTGCAGTGGAGCTAAAGACAGATGATATGTTTATCTTTCATAGCAAAAGTTAATCATTTGGGTCATTAAAAATGAATTAAAATATTGAGAAGTTTTCAGGTTACTTGGCAATTAAATGGTTCCCACTTATTTCCAGCAAATTCTGATTGTATATATTGAGGGGTAAGGAGATAGAGCTTGGAGAAAAGAAACTTCCCTTTCAGGTTTCTCCCAGTCTGTGTCATAACTGCAGGAGATAATTTAGCCACTGTTAGCAATGCCAGAAATGGCAACCCACTCCAGTGTTCTTGCCTGGAGAATCCCAGGGACAGGGGAGCCTGATGGGCTGCGTCTATGGGGTTGCACAGAGTCGGACACGACTGAAGCAACTTAGCAGCTGCAGCAATGCCAGACCCCAACTTTGCCAAGTAATTTTTTTTTTTTTGCCACACCTGGTGGCATGCAGGATCTCTGGTTCCCCAACAAGGGATCAAATCTGTGCCTCCTGCAGGGAAAGCCTGGAGTCTTAACCACTGGACCACCAGGAAGATCACCAGCCAAGTAGTCTTTTAAATGATCATTAGATATGCCAAGGACTTCCCTGGTGGCTCAGCTGGTCAAGAATCTGCCTGCATTGTGGGAGACCTTGGATCAATCCCTGGATTGGGAAGATCCCCTGGAGAAGAGAACGGCTACCATTCCAGTATTCTGGCCTGGAGAATTCCATGGACAGAGGAGCCTAGTGGGTTACAATCCATGGGGTCACAAAGAGTCAGACATGACTGAGCAACTCTCACTTTCACTTTAGATATGCCAAAGGATTCCAGCTGAACTCTGGGGTGAAGAATGGGGTTCAAGAAACATGTTTTCTAGAATTATGGGAAGGACATGTCCCCAGGCTATTGAATACTTCTAACAACACATATCCAGTTGCATTTCCAAGTTTGGAATTCTAACTAAAAAAGTTAAGTCTCAAGAGACCTTTTATAAAGGTAGACTATTATTAAGTTTTTAAATTTTTGATTCATCTTGGTTGGAGTACTCTATGAGGTTGTTTTTTCCAAGCGAAGTCCATAGAGGGTTTGGGGGCATTTTCGTACCTGAGACTGACTTTCTGGACATTCTTGGTTCATATTCCTTTCCTCACAAATTTCACAGACATTGCTCCAATGTCTTTCGTCAACTGATCTTGTTGGTGAGACATTTTAAGTCTGTCTTTTTTTGTATATTTGTAAACAATGGATGATTGTCACTTGATCTTCAGGTAGATTTTTTTTTCCCCTTTATTTTTCAATCTTGGTCCATTAGCTCTCATTTACATTCTGACGTTGAAACTAAAGAACTAGCTTTAAATCCCAAAGTCATTCATCAGGGATTTACATACCATGACGCTATACGTGCAACAAGAATATTATTCAACTGACACATAAGGCACCTGTCCCTCCTGTTCAGAGGGCATATGCTCACTGATCCTCACCTGAACAGCTTAATATGCTGTGTTTCTAAGACAGGCATTGCTTTTGCCTGTGACCTCTGGCTGGGTTGGGTTTTCCAAGTCATAGGCTTCCCAGTTGGCCCAGGGGCTTCCCAGGTATTGCGATGGTAAAGAATCTGCCTGCCAATGCAGGGGATGCAAGAGACATGGGTTCAATCCCTGGGTTGGGAAGACCCCCTGGGGTAGAAAATGGCAACCTGCTCCAGTATTCTTGCCTGAAAAATCCCATGGACAGAGGAGCCTGGTGGGCCACAGTCCATGGTGTCTCAGAGTTAGACATGACTGAGGTGATTGAGTGTATCACGCCGGTGAGATGAAGTTTATGAATCATTTTTCTAGAAAATGATGACCTCCGTGGATTAGTCTTAATGACTGCAATGCTTCACCTATTGATTAAAGAAAGGAATTTTGTAGTGACACCCTGGTGAGCCAGTATAGTGATGCCAGTGATTCCAGTGAGGGCTTGGAATCTACCGCTGTCCAAGATGAAGGCTTGAACACTATAGCAAAGCAACAGCAGAATGTAGGTGGCAAATATGGAGGATCACAAGCAATCTAGTCTAATTACATGGCAGTAATTGAAAGTTTTACTCAGGATGTCAGACTATCATTGAGTTGAGTTTGTGTCTCAGTAAATTCCTTTAATCTTCACATTCAGTGTTTTATCAATTTCAAAAGAAATTCCTTCATTGTGCCTTTGCTCTTTTCATACATTTGTTATTTTCTCTTCAGAAGCACAAACATAATCCTTAAGAAATAATTAAATTTCCAGCTTTGGGCATATTCTTCTAGTTCCAGGGTGCTGATATGGGAATTTTTTTCCCTGGAATTTTTTTTCCCTTTCAACTTGGTACTCTGAGCAAATAAAATAGAGAAAAATGTGAGTATACTAATACCAAACTTTCTGTTTCTATCTTTAGTTCAGCACTGTGGGAACTCTGCATCCCTGGTGTCACCCTGTCTCCCCTACTTTATATTCTATTAGATGGAGAAGTTTCAGCTTCTGAGTGGATGGGGAAGGGCAGGGGCAGCCCACCCGCTCTGGCTGCCTCCCCATGGCTGTGGGCCTCCCTCTGATGAGACTGCTGCCTGGGGCTGTTGCTTATTTCAGAACTAATGGCTTAATGCCAGTCCTGAACCTCTTTCCCTGTCCATTCAGATGTCTGTTCCAGTAGTCTTTCTAATACAAAAAGATTGAGCATTTATAACATTAAAAATAGATAAATGCCTAAATGAAATCCAATTTATAGTTGGTTTTTTGGCTACTGAATCTCTGAGTGATTTTATTATTCCTGTGATATGTCTTTTGGGTGATAATACAGTGAAAAGGAAATTAGTAATAATTACTCAAAGATTTGAAACAAGATTCATTACTGATATGTTCCTGCTACATTTCCAGACATTACAAAAGTGCATAAATTTTCCTTTGCTAAGGTCCTGCCTTGTTTCTAAAGATCACAGTATGAAATCCTTTAGCATCATGAAAATTACAGTTTGTAAAGGATGTGGACATGCATAAGATAAGGAAAATCTTACGCATGTTGCACAGGGATTTCTTATTGTGTCCTTGACCCAATATTTGACTCCAATATCTCAGAGGTGCTTAGAAACTAAAGACAAAAAGATGACACATTAAGTGTATATTTTTCTGATTCCATTGATTCTCATATTACATGTGATGTAGTTTTAGTTTAATTGTATAATGACTGTGACAATAACTATAATAGTTAACAGTCAAATATAATGCTCATTCAAGCCAGTTTTCAGTTCTCCTCCTGAAAAATTCATCTTGTAGTTTAATGTATTTATATTTTTTATTCCACAAAGAATTTTAAAAATTTCCTTTATGCTGTTTTAAACACATTCAAATACATTTTCTATATTTTTAAAAGAAAGATCTAAAACTGTTCTGAGGTGAAAATAGACTCACATGTTTAAATTAGTAATTAAGAGAAACTGATCTGCATTAACCTTGGGAGCCATTGACATTTAAATGGAAATCCGTAATAGTTGCATATCTTTTTTGCATATTTTCCATCATGAATGCATGATTCTACTGTTCGTAATTCAGTTTTGCATGTATAACTTGTATGTGGGGTAGAAAGATTAGATGGTGATCGGCCATGGCCACCATCTCTGCCATCCTGGGTTGAACAGTGTGTGGTTTCTTGTTTCCCAGTGCCTGCTTGCCTCTTCAGGGAACTGGGGAATAATGGATTTTCAGAATGGCCCTAGATGGGCGAATAGCCTGAGAAGCTGGTTTCTGATTATGCCTGTAATTGTATGTTTATGAGTTGACAGCCACACACTTTTGTCCTCTACTTAAATTACTCTGAAGTCTTTTTATCTCTGAACCCTATGGTCTGTGCAATGCTTCTGAATTCCTCATTATATACTGTTTTGTATTATTATTTAACTGTTTAATGTATTACAATTTTGCCTTTTCAACTAAATTTTTAGTTCCTTGAGGGCAAGAGAAGCATCTTATAAACTCTTTTCTTATTATCACTACATGTCAGGCATCCAATAAATATTTGATGAGTGAAACAGGACTGAATGCAATTGACTACATGCTCTCAGAATCAGAGTATTCAAAATCATTTGAGTTTCTGACTAAATGAGTATAAGTCAAGAAATTATTTTGTTTCAGGCCTCATTAACTTTCCTGATTTAGTAATATATATCTGAAGAGTTCTTAATGAAGGGAGACAACTTATGCTTTGATGTTAATCAGGATACAAAATTGAATATATTATATCATTTCAACTAGAATAGGAAAAATGTAGAAGTATTTACCTCTGGATGATTGCATGACTTTTCCTCTTTTTTAAAAAAACTTTAATGAAATTTAAACATTTTTGACCCTGAAAACATTTGCTTTTATAGTTAAAAGGAAACAAGAGAAAAAAATCTTTGCAATCCTTGTATGTGTGTATATGTGGGTATGGAGGTAGGTGTGTGTATGTGAGGAATAAGACTGAGGATTATCCCTTTAAAGTAAAGTACAGCAATAACAACACACATCTTTAAATAGCATTGAGTCATGATTAATTGCTATTTTACTGAAACATGCATAACAGCTTGTTAGAATAAAAGTCATTTTGTTTAACACTTATTAATCAGAACTCTAGCTGTATGTTTAACATGTGCATATCCCCCTTCTATATTTGTAACATCTCTTTCCAACCTCTATTTTTAATACAGCAAGCTCTAACTTAAAACAGGTGTTCTGGTGAATCAATAGTCAGAGTTAAAAAGGAGAATAGCAATTTCTAGTTGGTAACATGCTAGAAAACAATATTTCTTATATTTATTGTTTATTTTAACGGGCAATCACTGAGAAAAATTAAACTTCTGTACATAATATATATTACTATTTGGCTTCCTTCCTCAGTCGGATATGACCGAGCGACTTCACTTTCACTTTTCACCTTCATGCACTGGAGAAGGAAATGGCAACCCACTCCAGTGTTCTTGCCTGGAGAATCCCAGGGATGGGGGAGCCTGGTGGGCTGCCATCTATGGGGTTGCACAGAGTCGGACATGACTGAAGTGACTTAGCAGCAGCAGCAGCAGCAGCTTTGTTTCCCACACACCTCCCCCCTGCCCCACCTTCAAAAGCAGAGTAGAACATCTAAGGAATTATAAAGCAATGATTCTGAAAACAAATGGCAGTAAAACTGTTTTGAGGCCCAGATTGTGACTCTGTTGGTCACTGAGGGGACCTAAGCAGATTGGTGAGCCAGTTCCTGTTTCCTGAAGCCACATAAGTCCCTAGAGGCAACGAGGGGTCAACCAGCTACTTACTGAATGGCAGAAAGAGAAAAGGGAAGATATAAGAGAAAAGCGAAACCAAACCAAAGTCTTAAAGTATTACTGAGCCATACTAGATTTGTAAAAGTATCAGAAGAGCAATACTAGTTAACATTTACATAACTCTGATGTGGTGGTTTTAAATGAATGTGCATAAATTCTTTGATGGTCCTTTTTTCAAGAAGTAGAACTTAATTTTCCTCCTTTTGAATACTTTCTCTTTCCTTTGGATCACTTCCTCTGGGGGAAGCCTGCCTCTGTAGTGTGAGCTGTCTCCTGGAGGAACCCCACAGGAAAAGAACTGAGGTCTGTCAGGAATGATGGGAACAATCTTAGATTCAGGTCTTCTGGCCCATTTGAGCCATGAGATGACTGCAACCCTGTTTGTCTGCAATCTCACAGGAGACCACTCAATTACATACATATATAGAATAAATTGGAACCATAGATGACCATTTAAGTACTATGAGATTTAATGGATGAAATTAATAGCAGAAAATAAGTTATGTCCACCTCAGTTGTATCAAAGAAACCATTTCTGTGACAACACCTTGAAAAATCACAGTATGACAATAAGTTGAAATAAGGGAAGGCCAGCATGAAAGGTTTTACTACTCAGTAAACCTATGAAATGAGATGCCTGCATTACTCTGCTCAGAACCAACAGCAGTGTGTGGAGTAAGGAGCCCCACCCACTAAAACTGCATCTGTCTATAGTTTGCATTGTTGTAATCCTGGTCTAGAGTTAGTAAATTTGCTTTTCTCTTTACTCTGATGTTTAGCATCTGAAACATAATTGCCTTAACTTTGAAGCAATTTAAACAGTATTTTGTTAGAAAAATTACCCTTTAAAGTGTGATTTACAGAGGAGTCCACTGGTATCAGCAGCCACGGTTATCTCTGTTGTCATAGTAACTTGCAGTTTGAGCCTAACCCAGGGTATTAAAGTAATGGAGTACTAGAGAAATGTTGGCAATATTGGAATACAGAAAGATACATACGCTACCATTGACATACAGAGACTTAGGTGTGAAATTGTCGTCAAGATTTTAAATCACAAAAGGCAATTTGTTTTGAAAAAGCAGCACTTTCACTTGAACCAAAAATTACTGAGAATTTATATGTGATCTTTTATATGACAAAAAAAGTTTGGTTTCTGCTTTTTCTAGAAGTAAGGCATGGGCGAGAAATTCTGAAGGTTATGTTTGATGCCTACCCTAATGATTTCATTTCTCTCTCTGCATCAGGAATATTCTTAAACAAATAAATTTTGAATCATAGTTCCATTAAAGATCATGAGAAAAAGAAATGAGATCATGGCTTTGACAAACAAAATAAATATTCTGCACTCATATTCTCTAAAGTTTCATCACAATTTATGCCACATGCCTACATGGTTATATACACACATAACCTTGAAACCTTAACAGAGTCAGTTTAGATGATTTTATGTGCTTTCTGTAGTTCAGATTGTATTAGTAGAGGTGCCTTGTAGAAGCTCCCATAGACCTTAAAATAACCACTCAATAGTAAAATATTGCCTTTGTGACAATCTTACTGCTCTCTTCATGTGGGACATGGAGTAGGAACTGGGTGAGCCAAAATCAGGCAGTTAAGTTTGAAAGTTTTAATACTGACCTGCTCACACATTGTAATTTGAAGAGGGTCAGAATACACCACCCCCAAATAAACCACTTTGGCATGTGTTACTTTGAGCTAAAGACATTTGAGATTCAACAGATGCAGAAATAAGCCTTCCTGGAACTTCCCTTATCTGACTAAAAGTAGAAACTCCTGAGAAATAAGAACTGCCATATATCCCCTCTCCCAGGAAAGTTGTATGGCCATGAAGAAGAGGGAAAGTTGGCACCAAGATGGACCTACACAAATAATCTTGGCTCACAGTGTTACCAAACCAGGTTGACTTTGCCCATTGCACAGCAAGCCAGAATATTGAGTTGCCAAGGCCTGCAGCGAAGAGAAGTTTTATTCACAAGGCAGCCAAGAGAGGAGATGGGAAAACAAGTCTCAGATCTACCTCTCTGAAGACCAAGGGTTCCAGGTATTTATGGGATAAAGAAGAAAGAAGCAGGGTGGTCTGAGGCCTCAGGAGCACATGGCGGGCGTGGGGAATGGTGATTGGAAAAACAGGTGGTAACTGTCCTTCAGCGCAGGCATAACGAAGCTGCAAGCATTGGCACATTCAAAAATAGAGCACTTAGTGCCCTCTGATGTCAAAAGGGCACCAAGCAGACACTTTTGCATGCCCGGTTGGAGGTTCTGTAGTCTGGACTAAACAGCCTGGACTAAACACAGCTCACTTCAAGTTCCTAGAAAAGAACTCGGACAAACATCTTCCTTGTTTAGGTTATATGCCTCTTGGAGGACATGGAAGCTTTTGTAGCAAAAGTTAAAATGACCTTGATTAATAAAGACAGGTGAAATGGATTTAACTAATGATCACCCAAGGTTTCATAAACCTTCATCTTCCATTCATTTCCCCCATATATTTATTTTTCCATGGTGAAGTCCCTTGAAACCTAAAATCCCCTCTTTGTTAAAAAAGGTATTAATATATAAGATCTCAGCCCTATCCACTTTGGGTTTTCACTTCTTTTCTAGGAAGACCCCCCACATCATGTAAAAATTAATATCAAATAAAATTTGTCTCCCTTTTATTAATTTGTCATATGTTATCTAATTTGCAGGGCCCTAGACAATGAACCTAAGAGTGTGGAGTAAACAGTTTTATTCCTCCCCTATATAATTGAAAGCCACACCTCAAAATATTCTTTCTGGGGCATCCAATACTCAGGACCAGGATAAAGAGAAGTCAGTTTTGAGTTCAAAAGTCTGGGGATGGGAGTACAGGGAGGAGAGAGATTTCTGAGTGAAACAAGGAAATGGAAAACCAGAAAAACAGGGAGAGACTGGGAAAAACAGAGGCCCAGTCTGCTTCACCATCCACTCCTCACACTAGTACTATGTTGGGCTTAACTCTAGAAGAATGTGGAAGAGTCAAGTTCTGAGAGGTGTTCATTAGGAAAAAATCTGTCTTGTTTTTCTTCTTTCAGGCCTTTCAATTTCTGAGATAACATGAAGAACTCTGTGGTTGTGAAGAGATTCAACAGGCAGCTCCCACCTGATCCTGAGTCCCTGATCAATCTCCCCAAACCATGGGAGTGTGGTCTCTCTGAAGGGCAAACCTAGAAGGAGGTCACAGTTGGTATTTCCTAGGTTCTCAGCCCTCACTGTCTTTTCACAAAGGGCCTTAGGACACGTGAATCTTCCCATTTATTTGGAATTCAAATGTAAGCTGTCCTTTAAATCCAATCATGTATAAAGCAGAAGTTTCCTGACTGCCCTCTGCAGTAGGATCTCTTCATTAACATCAGCAGCAGCAAGAAGAGGGACAGCAGCACTCGTCACCACTACTGTCATTTAACAAAAGTCGATTAAGTGACAAGTTCTGCCCTGGGCGTTTTAGAGATATTTATCTGACATAATTCTCTCAATGATCCCTGGAATAAGCATTATTACCCTTATTGATTGGTGAGATATCTAGGTCTGATGAAACTAAGCAAGCATCAATATAGCTTCTCTGTTTTCTGAATTTATTTAATAAATTGAATCTCTTATCACCAATATAGAATTTAAAGGCCTTGGAGGGCTTAATTCAGCTATGAATTGTATTGATGAAATAAAAATTCATATTCTAAGGCAAGTCAAAAGAAATTTAAACAGAAAATATTTTTTCTGCCCTTTGGCTTCCTCTCTGCCCTCTACTGTGCATTATGTGTTTGCTTTATGCATGGAACAAACCTCGCCATCAGCAGAAATACCTGCTCAACTATGAAAAGCAACATTCTTCCAGCACCAACCAGACAACTCCTTAGGCGATAACCTTCCTTCTTTATCTTGTGAGGGATCATGATGATCCATGACTCATTACTTGCTTTGCTTGCATAGATCTGGATTGTGAAATTGTCAATAATACGTCATTTAAAGTACAGCCCTCAGTCTCAAAACCTTATATAACTGTGCTTTGACCTCTAATGAGTGGAACAGTTCTCAGAGCGTTCTGAGAGGCTGTTCCTGGGTTATAATCTTCAATCTGACTCAAGTAAAATTTTCCATTTCTTTCTTAGATTGACTGATTAAGTTTTTTTTGCCAGCATTTAAAATTGAATGGCCTCACGGCACTGAGAGCAGTGTTTTGTTCACAGATACTCAGTCGTTTGCTGATTGATTGATTGTTCTAGTTTGTACATGGCCATAGTTTACCTAGCCTTATTATTTCTGTAGCTGATATGCCACCTATCTCAAAATTTCCTCTTAAGCTTTTGTGTTGTAATTTTGTTACAATTTTGTGTTGTAATAGTTATTACTGGTTAGAGAGCTTTGATGGAGAAGGCAATGGCACCCCACTCCAGTACTCTTGCCTGGAAAATCCCATGGGCGGAGGAGCCTGGTGGGCTGCAATCCGTGGGGTTGCAAAGAGTCAGACACGACTGAGTGACTTCACTTTCACTTTTCACTTTCATGCATTGGAGAAGGAAATGGCAACCCACTCCAGCGTTCTTGCCTGGAGAATCCCAGGGACAGGGGAGCCTGGTGGGCTGCTGTCTATGGGGTCTCACAGAGTCGGACGCAACTGAAGTGACTTAGCAGCAGCAGCAGAGAGCTTTGAAAGGCAGGGATGGGCGGATCTTTAAAAATATTTTTTAGAGCCTATTTATTCCTAGCAGTAGTAGATTTTAAAACCTTAATCCATTTTCTATTTTGATAGCAAAACCTTGATATTATAATTTATAGATGCTTAATCCACATTTACAAAAGCACACTGTTAAAAGAGAGTATATTTAGATGGAAGACCCAAAGCAAAGTGAGTGTTTGGACTTTCCTAAGTTTCACAGTAAATGGTTTCATTTGTTTAGATGGTGAATTAAGAGTTCAGATTCTGAAGTTCAGAATGTTTGCGTTATCAAGATGCTGCAAAGGAAAAAGAAGCTAGAAACCTCATAACCTGGCCTTGATGATTTGGGGGTTCTGCTGCAATCATGTGGGTATTCCCATTACTCTTGAGATTACTGAAGTGTCAGAAATTACTCCAGTTGTTTCTCTTCTTAAATTTGGCAGCCTGTTACTCAGGTGATGCCACGTGATAAAAAGTTGAGTCAAAATCCACAATCAGAATATTTATTTATCATATCTTAGGATAACATTTCCTCTCCAAGATTACCAAAATAACCTGTGAACTTTTTACTTTGACTAAAGACATTTTTTTCTGTTAAAGTCATTTTCTATTTAAAAGTACAAGGAAGTCATTATAAAAAGCAACAAAAAGGTCAATACCTTATTTTGCTTAATATGATATGTAAATTCTTGTTTTCAGCTGACTGAATAGCTCACTGCTACTTTAGTAGAATCTGGCACCTCATGAATAAATGAAAATACACATGAATGTGGTCTAAATGGTATTGTCTAAAATACAAAGATAGCTATATTTAGCATCATCACAATTGCATTTTCTTAGCCTCTTTGTTCAGATTTTTCAGATAATCAGTTTGTTGACAGATAGTGGCAAGTGCTGATACAAACATTTAAACATAAACATAACACTTGCTCTTAACCAGCACACCTTTTCTTTTTTATATTTTGTTCTTGAAAAAGCACTTCTTTTCTGACCATTTTGGTATGTTATTACTGCTGCTCTATAGATTATTCTCTAAAAGAGGAGATATTACATTCTTAATTGGGCGTAAGCCAATATCACCTTGAAAAAAAAATAGTGATAGATAATCAACACATCATGAGACTGAGAAAATGTGAAAGGGGCTTAGTGTTGTAATCAAATATAACTTATAGAAAATGCATCATGTTCATAGTCATGACTGAGTTGCAAGTAACTTCCACATCAGTGGAAATGTATTTGTGGAAATGACTAATTTTTTTATTTTTACGGTACCAACTTGGATATATGTGGGGGCTGCAGAATAAAAAGAAAGGGGACCTGGGGAGATGCTGAACTTACTCTGGGGCCATAATCAAGAGTCCCAGGTGCTGTGGTTTGTATGCATTTTGATTAGAGGTGATGCTGTTTCTCCCAGTGATCGGTAGCTGGTCCAGGACAGAACCTAATACACTGGAAGGCAGAGTTCTACACATCCTCCTGTAATGAAAATTGTCTCCTTTCAATTGAGGGGTAGAAGCATTGCACCTGAGACTCTGATGGACTGCACTATGGGAATCAGACTATAGAAGAGTCAATTACACCTAACTAGTTCCTCCAGTAGAGAACCAATTCGCCAGTGATCGATTTTATACATAATGCACTGTCTAGGTCCTGCTGAGGACACAAAAATGAGAATGATCCAGTTGCTGTGGTACAAAGAATTCCTCTAAATCAGTTATCTAGGCCATCTTACTCCTATCATTGACTCTGGGGCTGTCTCTCAGTTAAAGTAGCAAAGTGGTTATTGGCGTAAAGGGAATTTTGTGTGCTATGCTGTGCTCAGTCAATCAGTCACGTCTGACTCTTTGTGACCCCATGCACTGTAGCTTGCCAGGCTTCTCTGTCCATGGGATTCTCTAGGCAAGAATACTGGAGCAGGTTGCGTTTCCTACTCCAGGGGATCTTCCCAACCCAGTGATCCAACCTGTGTCTCTCGCGTCTCCTGCATTGGCAGGCAGATTTTTTATGAACCTCTGATCCCTCTGTTGGGGAAGGAAATTGGTTTATCAACACTTTTCCTCCATCCTCCCTGGATCTTTATAGATACGAGAGTAGCCTAAAGGGTAAGATTTAGGTAAATTTCTCTTTTTCACCATTAGCTCCTCTCTCCTTTTTCTATAATCTACATACAACACAGTTTAATATTTTACCAACTGAAAATCATTTGAGTTGGCAACACTTGGAAATTAGATAACTCCATATATCTCCTTAGGTAGCTTGCAAATATCACTTACACTCATCTTCCTGTGTCATTAAACCATTCAATATCTGACATATGTGAAATAAATGCATTGAATGAGATCTCAGTCATGAGATAGCCCTAGAAATGCAAGCTGAATGATAAATGAAGGATGCGGATCAATATAATTAAACTCCTTTTCTTCTACCATCTATCTAAGATTCAGGGGATGTAATCTGGAGTTTTCAATGGTGAGGAGTATGGAAAGAATGGCACTTTAATACAATGGGCAGGGGGCTCAGAGGGCAGCCAAAGGCAGCATAACTTTCACTGGGCTCCAAGGGATGGGGAGGGCTTTACTCTAGAAGGGAAAAAGCAGTGGGGAAAAGGGAGGTAAGGGGCTGGTAGAATTTTCCTAGAGGTAGCTTGGTCTCATCCCAGTTAAATGTTGTACTTTCTGTGCATCTCCTCAAAGCCAGAGCATCAGTTTTCCTTCCGAATACCAGAGAGGTGAGAACAGAAGAGGGAATAAGGGAGTCTGATGTATTGGAGGAGCATAATACATACTGAGGGAAGGGGGCAGATTGAGCTAGAGGTTAGCTGGAAAGATTATTTAATGTGTGAAATACAAGTTTTATCAGATGCATCCATGGGCACTCTTTAACACACTTATTCGATCGTGTACCGAGCTCATCTGCAATTTCAGTCTTATGAAGTCTTCAAACAGAATGCACTGTCTGAGGACTCTTATCAGCTTTGGATGACTTCCTGGAAAAAAGGGAGGATTCTTAATTAGTAATCATGCAGATACCTTAAATCCAAGGGCTAATGTCCACAGTTGGCAATGGAAGAGATCTCACAGGAGATTTTTGTAGATAGATCTTGAGAGGAGAAAAGTCTGAAACCCTCTTATTTGGTAAACTTGGAAAATGAGATTTAGGAATGCTACAGACTTTATTACTTAAAAAGTTTGAAAATGAAAGCCACAGTGAATTGATTTCTAGAATGAGGATGAAAATAACAATGCCCTCAGTTTACTTTGTTCCTTTAGTGTTTTCTATTGGGCAAGTTCATGTAACCCCATGCATATCTATGTCTTCATTTAAAAATACTTATAATTCTATATATTAAGCTTACATGACTGATTAATAACATAGTCAAGACTAGAAACTAAAAGTCTTACTAACTCAAGTCTTTCCCTGGCCTATAGTTCACAGACACAGGAAGAAAGGAGACAGCAATAGTAATACTAATAGTAATACTATTATTAATAGTAATAATAATAATCTTAAAAAGGGCCATAGAGAAAGGGGTACTATTGAATCATCATAGTAAGCGTAAAGATGGAGGAAAATTACAACTACAAAGCAAAATCTGTTATTCAAATCAGAATTTCTAACATTTACTAAAAAGAAGAGTGTGAAATTAGTAAGGAAGTTTGATAAAGGCAGGTGATGGTTGATGGGTGGCTTGAACAGTAGGCCATTGTCCAAAGACTCAAACCTAAAGCTTCAGAAGACTCCTGAGGAATCAGTGGCATGAAATCTACAGTTTTTATTATATCTTGAAATAGGATGAATTACTTATGTCCATTTTAAGGACAGATGAATTAAGGGAAGAATACTAAAAGCACTCATTGGAACCAAAAGGTAAATTGTAAAGAAAGATCAATCCCAGTTATTATCACTAGTTAGTTTACCTGCCTTCTATTTTCTGAGAAGCATAGTAATGGTTTGTGACAAAATTCTAAAGGTTAAAATAGTATATGGAATTATACACTGGTATTTGAATTGCTGGTTTAATACAATGGAATTTTCCCTGGGAAATGATTGTGATTTTCTGCTAAACGTCTCTATCTCCTTGTTAATATGCATATTAGAGAAATCTGTGAAGTTAACAAATGTTCCCCTGTGAAAGTTATAGACATAAAATGCTGCATAAAGACATTCACTTCAGTTCAGTCGCTCAGTCATGTCTGACTCTGCAACCCCATGCTGCGACTGCAGCACGCCAGCCTCCCTGTCCATCACCAACTCCCAGAGTTTACCCAAACTCATGTCCATTGAGTTGGTGATGCCATCCAACCATCTCATCCTCTGTTGTCCCCTTCTCCTCCTGCCTTCAATCTTTCCCAACATCAGGGTCTTTTCAAATGAGTCAGCTCTTCGCATCAGGTGGCCAAAGTATTGGAGTTTCAGCTTCAACATCAGTTGTTCCAATGAACAGCCAGGACTGATCTCCTTTAGGATGGACTGGTTAGATCTCCTTGCAGTCCAAGGTACTCTCAAGAGTCTTCTCCAACACCACAGTTCAAAAGCATTGTTATTCCTTCTCTCATTGGTGAGTTCAGCGAGCCTGCATTGAGCACAGGGCTGACTACATAATTTGCAGGCCCAGCACAGTATGGAAACGTGGGAGCCAGGGTTGGAGCTGCCCAGCGGGAAGTCACCTGTATGTAGATATCATTGAAAGATGTTGGTCTCTAGGGACGTCAGCCTGGAAGAGATGGAGATGGAGATGAGTAGAGGAGGAGGCAGAATTGCTCAGCCACGTTAACATGTTGGCGAGTATGAGCCTCGCCAAGAGGAGGAGCCAGCAGAGTGTGGGAAGGAGAAGGTAGTGAGGTAGGAGTAAAGGAATCATTAAAGCTAAGAGAATAAAGTGCTTTAGATGAAGATGTTGTCCCAAGTACTACTCCTGTTAAGAAACTTGGTCAGATGGTCAGGGGCAAGGGACCCTGAGACTCTCAGTGACCTTGACAAGAGTGGTTTCAGTGGAGTAAAGGCATGGAGGCCTGACTGGAGTGGAATGAAGAGTGAAAGAGAGCAGGGAAACAGGACGGAACCTGAGATTCCTCAAAACAGCTCAAGGGAGCTGTTCTTTTTGTTGGTTTTTTAATTTAAGATGGCAGGAACCAGGGCAGACAAAACTGTTACTGAGCACAGGAGTCTGTGGGCTTTGGTTGGAAGACTCTGCAGAAATTTCCATGGGTATGCCAGATAAATATTTCAATAGTCCAAAGTTTATTTAGTATTTGCTTCTCCCATAGCTTATTTGAAATCTGACCCAAAGATTTTCAGAATAAATGTGTACCATGTATCCAGTTTGACTCTTTTAGGTCTGTAGATAAGATTTGATTGAGAGCCCAACTTTGTACCAATATTAACATCTCAGACATATAATTTCCTGTGGTTCTCATTTCCTACTTTTTGCAGTGCCATAAAAGCTTTTCTTTCTAGTAAACAAAGGAAGAAAAATAAATAATTTAGAAGTCATACCTGTCATCTCAAGTAGAGATTAGGTTGCCCTTCACAGTTCAAGTAGTGAAAAGCATGAAGTAACCGATTTGTTATGAGCAGTTTATTGCTTTTCACTGTCTCAAGGATTTAATTAATTCAGCAGCCAAACAAAATACAGGCAGGCATTGGGTTTCTACTTAAAAACTAGCAACTTGACACAAATATGAATAGTTTTCTTATACTTTACAGGAACAGAAATAAAAATTAAGTACTGATATATCTTTGTAAAAAATTTTTAAATAAAAAATTTCAGAGTAGTTTGCAAGTATATGGTACTACTTTCTGGAAAGAGTATTTAATGTGTGAAATACAAGTTTTATCTGTACAGCTTCAGAGTACAATCTATGACTTTTATGAGTGCCTTTGGTAATGGTTAATAAGGAATTTCAGGTTGAAAGTGAGTATACACGAATATATGTGCCAGGCGAGTGTAGGATGGGGGTGTCCTATAGTCTGGGGTGGGGCATTACCAAGTTCCAGAGAAATGGTGAAGTAGGTGATAGTATTTGCCCTGGGCCCCTTTTCCTGAATCCTTTCCCCCTGCCATTTCCCATTTCTAACATTATCAATTCCCTCTTCTGTTTAAGCATCTGGTACCCTCATGATTGCTTCCACACACCTTTCTTAAACCAGTGCTATGCTGATAATAAAGGTTTAACAGCCAGCTATCTTAAAAAAAAAGGAAAAAAAAGATCTGATTTGTAGCTTTGGTCATTTTCTGTGGTATAAGCATTCCCATCATGGTGGATTTAAAGTCACCAACATGCCCACAGAGCACACTGTATGCAGAGTTGGGAAGAGAGTCACCACCATTGACTGTGAACCAATTGCAACACGCTGCTGTCAAAACCCATCCCCTGAAAGTGAAGGATAAACTGGCTACTTCAAGAGTCAGATGGAGAGACCTGCAAAAAGATCCTTAGACTTAAGTTACTTGGTATTTGGGGGCTGGGGTACAGAGTGGGTTATAATTTAAGATCTCTAATAACCAAAAGTCCAGGCACACATCTACCATTTCCCAGCTCATCTTTGATCCTATTGTCAAAATAGAGATACAATTGCAGTTTCTATTCATGAAGATCTAGGAAGTAAAAGTAATTTCGCTCTATACCATTAGAACTGCCACATTCTGACCCTCTCCCCTGTGGAGATTCAGTGACATGTGAATGATGGTTTTCCATTTTTAACGCCCTAGTTGAAATCAGGTCCAGGGGGGAGGTGTCACTATCACAGCATCACTCACCCAGCAGTGTGAGCATAGCCCTGGAAAAGGATTGTGAGTCTACAGAATGGAGACAGACCTGCCAGGGTACATGAGCTCAGGTGAAGGTGGCAGGTGTGTGGCTGTTCAATTCATATTTTGGCAGATGCAAGATGGCTTCTTTTAACATGTAAAAGCAAAACAAAGCTGAAAATAGTATATGAATCTGTAGCAATGGCAATTGTATAATGAGGTTTACGTAAGTTTCTAGTTTCCATGGATTTGAGAAAATGTCTCTACATTTTGCTCATTTTCCAAGACTGTCCAGCCCTTTGTGTTTTCTGACAACCTACTGCCCATGAAGTGGGCTGCTAACCTGCTTCTACAATGAGCTGAGGGCAAGGGTTAGTGTGGGATGGACTGGGTTTTTTTTTTTTTTTTTCTGTACTGATTTATCCTTAAGATACCAGAAGTTTGATGCATGACTATTTCTGTCTTATAAAAATGATGACAACATAATTCACCAAGCTTTTAATCCTGTGCTAGGCATTATGCTATGTCCTTTGAATATATTATCTTATTTCATTAATCTTATTAGGAGGTGACAAGGGGAGAAGAAATGTACATCCTCCAAAAGGGGATCTAATATATTTGGGGACAGAATTTTTCATTTGGTAAAAGTAATTGGTGATATTGAGTGGGGCATATACAGTCCTGAGATGCAATGAAGACAATCTCCATCAATCCTATACCTTCAGAGACTCGTGTACTGCATTTATTTTCCCGTTTCCTGCGTACTTGTTATCTCATTTTTCTTTGATGATGAGAAGAGGTATGCTCTGAATGGTCTCCTATAGCAAGCCCCTGAGATGTACCTGAGCTACAGAGGCAGGATTATTTATCTGAAAGTCTATGGACTAGGCACCTGACAAGTTTGTTCTAATTCAAAAGGAATCAAGGAAACTGGATGGGGAGCTCGCTCACACATCCAGTAGTGTGTTAGGCACAGTTCCAAATCTACAGTAAAGGGAAATGCATTCCTGAAATCCCAGCAAGAAAAATATTGTCACACCTGATGGTGATGTGCTGTGGAAGAGTAAGTAGAAGTTGGGAGACCAACCTGGAAAACTCTGTCGCCAAGTATAAATTCTTTTAGAGAAGATGGTACCAAAATCTAAAACTTCAGATGGTTTTGGAAAATAGCATATTTTCAGATATGGGATTTCCAGAGTAGACTGATATTTTGTCACTCAGCTATTACAGTGTAACAAGCTACTCCAAAATTCCACATATGAGAACAATGAGCATTTGATTACTCTTGAGTATGGTTAGTGTGGCCTTACCTTGGCTGGACTCTACCATGTATCTGTGAAAAGCTAGGAGTTCAATTGGGAGCTGGCTGGTCCAGGATGGATTCATTGACATGTCTGCTGCTCAGCTATAGTTGAAAGGGTGGGGTAGGGAGTACAGAGTCATGGGTCTCATTTCTCAGCAGAGTAGGCTGAGCTTGTTTTCCTGGAGGTAGTAGGTTTCCAAGAAACAGTGGAATCAAATGGACCTCTTGAGATCCAGGTTCGATGTTACTTCTGCTATTTTTTTATTTTGGCCAAAACAAATCACAGGACAGCTCAGATTCAAGCAGTGGAGAAAGAGATCCAACCTGCAGTGTAGAAGCAGACCCAACCTGGAGTTGTAGAATCACCATGTAAAAGCATGATCCAGAGTGGCCATTCATTGGGCCATCAATACAGTCAGTCTTCCATGGATATAAAATTAATAATCCCCCAGGAGTATAAGACCAGCTCAAGCTAGAAAAGTGGTTGAAATTCATCTTTGCTCTCCTGCCATTTCCCATGTCTGTGATTTCTCCCTTTGTCCTTCAACAAGGTGACTAGTTTATACATCGTTTAGGAAAGTCTAGCTCTCTGAGATCTGTTAAAATAATCACTAGCTAAAGTTTTGCTCTTTCCAGATGTGTGTGTGTGTGTATATATATATATATATATATTTGACTGGAGAGTTTCTAAAATCCCTAGTGATGGAGTCTTCAGACACTCTATTTGGTGGTAAGATAAATTTGGAAGGTAGTGAATACAACTTACAATTTTCAAATTACCTTAATTACTCTTAAGGCTAACCTTGTTAGTCAGTTTTGATTTAATTAGTTAATTTATACATTAATTCATTCTGTTTTCCATTCTGTTATTTACTCCTCTGAGGTGCTGGAGTTCTTATCAAGTATCATTGTGTAGTTGCTACATCTCTTTGGTTTCTTGTGTAGATAAAAGAAACACAAACCAACAATTTAAGTTTGAAAGGGCACATTTTGTCAGAGTGTTCACCAGAAGGCAAAGACAGAAATAAGATCTGGCCTCAGGAAGGACTAAAACAGGGACTGGGGCTCTGAGGGACAGGAGACTTGGACTCTTCATCTCTCACCTGGATTTCTCTGTTCAGATCAGCCTCATGTGTCTCCCTGTGTGTAAAGCTGAGTCCAAGGGCTAGAAATACAGCAGTAAACCAAGAAGACCTTGTCTTTACTTTCCTGGGGGCTACACTCTTATGAGGGAGGTCAGACGAACAAAAACAAGAAAGAAGTACATAAATAAAACAGTGTCAGGTAGAAATCAGGGCTACAAAGAAAAATGACATGAACAATGTATCTAGAGTCATGAGAAGAATTCTAGACAGGATATTGGGGAATGTGTCCTTGAGGTGATGACTTTTGGGCAGAAATTTGACTGAGATATGAGTGTTGGAAAGACCATTTCTTATTATTCCCCTAGCTCCCAGAGAAGGAACCTTGTTGTCCAGCTTAGATTTGTGCCCAGCACTGGAAGAGCCTGGGGGTGAGGTTGGGGAGAGCAGAGTCTTGAGGTTTCAGCATAGCCACCCAGAATCTGAAACCATACAGATTGGTGGGAAGCCAGTCTAGAGAAAGAAAATATAAGTTTCTTAGAGCTGCTGTAACAAATTGCCACCAACTTGGTGTTTTAACACAACAGAAATATGTCCCCTCACAGTCCTGGAGAACAGAAGTCCAGAATCAAAGTGTTTCCAGGGTCACACTCCCTCTGAAGGCTCTGGGGAGAATCCTTACCCTCCTCCCAGCTTCTGGTGGCTCCTGGTGTTCCTTGGCTTGTGGCCACATCACTCCAGAATCTGCCTGTCTTCATGGGGTCTTCTTTCCCATGTGTCCCTCTGTTTGTCCTTTTCTGTCTCTTATGTGGGCACACTGTTGGATTCAGGGCCCACCATACCCCAATAATGTCCCATCTCACACCATCCATTAAGTACATCTACAAAGACCCTTAAGAACCCGCCTGCCAATACAGGAGACATAAGAGAAGTGGGTTCAGCCCCTGGGTTGGAAAGGTCCCCTGGAGGATGGCATGGCAACCCACTCCAGTGTTCTTGCCTGGAGAATCCCATGGACAGAGGAACCTGGCGGGCTACAGTGCATAGAGTTGCAGAGTTGGACCCAACTGAAGTGACTTATGATTCATCACACAAAGACCCTATTTCCAAGTAAGGTCACATTCTGAGGTTGTGGGGGGACACTGGTTAAGCCCATACAGGAGGATAGAGTGGTTATTGGTCCTTGGGGCTTGGAGAACATCTGAGGACATGCTCACTACCTGTACATTGTCCTGGGTAATGAGGATACAGGTGCTGGCCCCAAGGAGCTCACTGTTTAGAAGTGAAGACAAGTTCATCTAGGCTGACAGAGCAGTGAGAATGATAGGAGACTCTACAGTGCTACGGGAACCTAGATGGAAGTAGAGTGCAACTTCCCTGGGGTGTCAGAGACAGATCCCCAAGGAGGGCGTTTTGAATTGTCTTCTAAGAAGAGTAGAGGAGTTTCCAGTGAATTCTGGGTTTAGGATGTGAAGCAATCATTAAAGAAAGAAAGGGTGCCACGTGCTACTGAGTTACTAACCCTTTTTTCAAAGGGGGAGAAAAGACTAGCAACTTGAGTATGTAATCCAAAATTAACATTGATTTGAAGCCCTGATATGTTAGGTGAGTTTCTGGCAGAGATACGTGAGTCCTGCCATAGACTCACACCTGTTTTTATGATGTTCCCACTCAGCCTGGTGTCTCCACCTCCGTCCCCATCAGTCCACTTCATTTAGAGCAGCTGCCATTACCCAGCAAGGGCTTTTGCAGAAGACAGGGCATCTCACCAAAGGAGACAGAGTTTCACTTTAGGAAGGTGAAAAATTCAGGAGGTAGATAATGGTGAGAGTTGCACAGCAGTGGGAATGTACTTAGTGCCACTGAACTCTACAGTTAAATATGGTTAAAAGAGTATGTTTTATATAATGTGAATGTTATCACAGTAAAAAAAGAGAAATACATTAATATTCTTAAGTGTTGTACTGAGAGGCTTTTAGCTCTGTGGTTGCAGTCATGTCTTAGATATACCAGAATCATACCTCCTAACAGGATAGAAAAGGTTTTCACTTTTTGCTAGATGTTTCATATGGAGGGTAATTAGGTTCAAGAAATGCCAACCCAGATGTGTTTTGCAATTTTGCAGAGTGCAATCCCTTTGCCAACACTTGCAAAGGGGTGACATTTTAAGAGACATCAGAGACCCGTTCTGCATCTGAAGCCTTGAGTGCTTGCTTGAAACATTTCCTGATCTTCAGTTCCATTTGCTAGTAGAGGGAATAAGCTACATAATATTAACATGAGTGTCTGTGGACACAGGACTTGTATTTAGCCATTGCTAGGCATCTAGACTTTTAGTCTCACCCCCAAATAAGGTTTTCCTTCATTATTCCCTTGGCTTTGTCTATCATGATATTTGTGTGAAAAAATCTTGTTATTTGAGATATAGAATGAGTCAATGGGACCCCACTACAGAATCAGAATATCTAAGAGGGAATTTGTTCCAAGAATGTGTGAGATCGGTTGTCTGAGCTGAGAAAAAAAGGGAAGAGTTAGAATAGATACATTTCAGAGAATTCATGTAATTACAAAGTACTTTTAATATGGAATTTAAACAGAAATTTTGTTGCTATGCTGGATGTGTGTGTGTGTGTGTGTGTGTGTGTGTGTGTGTGTGCATGCGCGTGCTTAGACACTCAGTCATGTCTGACTCTTTGTGACCCCATGGACTGTAGCCTGCCAGGCTCCTCTGTCCACTGGGATTCTCTAGGCAACCCACTGGAGAGGGTTGATATAAACAAGGCCAATGAAGAGAGATTTCTGATTATGAGATAGCTCATTCCTTTTTGGTCTTTATTGCATTTAGTGTTGTTTATAAAGCAAACTAATGCATTATATAATATCTTTGTTGTTCCACATAAAGTAGGTCTTTATACTAAACACTGAGGGTCTGGAGAGAGATTCCTGGGACTCACCGTTTTCCAGAGGCAAAGCTCTGGATGAATCCTCAGTGTCTGAGACCATCCCTCAGTGGGGAGCCAACAGTGCATAAGCCAGACATTAGCACAGTAGGGAAAAATCATCATGTGGATTTTCAAAGGCTAGGAAGGCTTTAGCATCCCTCCAAATTTCCCCCAACTGGTCAGAAATTAGCATTTTAGTGATCACAGCCCATGAAGGGAGTGGCTCATGAAGTGGTTACTAGTGATGCATAACAGTCTGGAGGATCATGCAAAGTGGAGTACCAGACGATGCTGAGTGTCGGAGGAAACTGGGAAACACACACAAGGACCCTTTGGCAGCAAGTGAGGGCTTTGGGGTGGCAGACTCTGGCTTACATCCTGGCTTGAGTCCTTCTGTAAGTCATCTCTCCCCTCTAACTCTGGCTCGCCTGCTTTCAAGAGGAGTTACACCACCACTCATTTCCACCTCACTGTGACCACTGAAGGCAGTGTCAGAACCCTGGCTTGCAGGAGACACTAAATGATAGATATTCTCCTCTGTTTCTCAATTTCCTATAGAGCCAGCTCTTTTCACTCCATGTTCTTCTCATTAAGCCAATTTTGCACCTTGCCATCATCTAATGGTTTTCTTTGTTTTATTTATTGTGCGTGTCACGAGTGAAGATCACTTCATTTTTTCCCATTCGTGTGAGAGAGATATCCTGTTCGCTCCATTACTTCTGTGCTGCCCAACCACCAAGCTTTGTTCCGAGTTGGGCTTTCTCCTGGCTTCAGGTGTTACACCTCCAAGGGCTTGCTGGCGTTGCCACTTGGATGCTCTGCCATCTCATCAAATCCATCACCTGTTTATCTCAGATTGAATTTACCACTTCACCCCTAGAGCTGACTTTCTGTTCTAGTTTTTGCATCATTTCCATCATTCTTTTGGCCATCAGGGTTGCACAGAGTTGGACACAACTGAAGCGACTTAGCAGCAGCAGCAGCAGCAGCAGCAAGGGAACCAAGAAGGATCTCTGACGTTTCCTTCAATATTTTTGTATTAGACTTTGAATGCCATTGATTTCCCACTTCCTCCACCCCACTGATCTTTGTACCTATTATTTCCTTTTTCCCCTCCTGTTTCATTCATCATTTACTCATTGAATATAATTGTGGAGCACCTCGTATATGCCATTGCAGCAAGTCTAATTAAATGCTTGTCATCTCATTCTTACACAGTTCAGAATTAACAGTTCAGACACAGTTCAGAATTAACCAAAGTATATTTCTATTACAAGTTAGTTTATCCAAGTAAGTAAAGAATAAACCACAGTGTAGCTCCCTTAGCCTAGGACTCAGGTTTTAATGACAAAGTCCGTTGCCAGCAATGGACATGCAGGTAACCATTAGAGAAGTTGTAAATACAAACCCAAACTGCTTTTATAAACTGAAAAGATCTTTGTTGAGTCACAGGCAAAAAAACGGGGCACTGGCACTGCATCCAATTAATATGGTCTTTATGATTTATGTATACAAGTGCCTTCTAGAGTGGTCATGAGGATCACAGTCTTGTGTCATTTAGTTGGTTTTCTATTTCACTGGTAGCATCTTCTTTATTATAATCCATCCAGACAGCTATTTACAAAGAATGTCCAAATCTGGAACTCAAGAGACACTGTAGCTTTCCACCAGATAAACCAGCTTTTTCTGTAATTTAGTAATAGCTGTAGAAGGCCAATATAATCCAGAGAAAAATATTGTAACTGATTACAGAAGTCTGACTCTAGAAACCAGATATCCTGGATTCAGATCCTGACTCTGAAGATTTCAGTGCAGGACTTTGAGCAAGTTAGCCACAGATTTCTCATTTATAGAGTGGCAGTCATGACTGTGTTTATCTCGTAGGGTGACAGGAGGAGTAAGTGAGTTAATATCTGTGAAGCACTTAGAATAGTGTCTGACTCAGAATAAGCACGATATAGATGACAAATATTAAGTAGGTCTTCTCTCCCTCTATTTCCTCTATCTGTGAGCATTTTTGAATACTCATCTGATTTTTTGAATTTGCTTTTTAAAAAATTTATTTTTAATTGGAGAGTAGTTGCTTTACAATGCTGCGTTAGTTTCTGCTATACAACCATGTGAATCAGCCATAAGTATACATATAACCCCTCCCTCTAGAGCTTCCCTCCAAACCCTCCCTGCCTTGAATTTGTATTTAATAAAGCTTCCATCAGATCAGTTTTCAGTTTAGTGGGTCCTTATTCCTTACAGAATAAAACCAGTTCCTTCGTTTGACTTTAAGGAGCCTGTATACTTTTGGCTTCACCTTCTGCTTTTCACAAGCTCTCTCCTGCCATTGTGAACTTATGCTTCAGGTGGGAGCAGCCCTTCCTGTATGCATGGTCCTGTCCAGTGTCCATTGTTTTCCCTGGATACTGGCTGGCATCTCTTTACCATCCTCTGCTTGCTCTCCACTCCTTATCTATCATGCCTTTTCCCTCCCACCCCCAAATTGTATATCTTTTCAGTCTCACTTCTGCTAGGGATTTTTCTCAGAACACTCACATCCTTGGTGGTACACAGGAATTCTTAACAGTTTTTGTTTAGTCATTTATCTTGACTGTAGCACGTTGTACTCATTTCTGTGCTTTGCGATCTTCCTTACTAGATTTTGGCTCCACATCATCTAGGGTAAGAATTAACAAACCTTTCCTGGGGAGGGCAGATAGAAAATGTTTTTTAGGCCTATGGGCCATCTTGTCTTTGTCACTCCTGTCCACTACTCACCTGCCACTAGGACTTGAAAACAGCCAAATGAGTGGCTGCCTCCAATACAACTTTAGTTCTAAACACACATGGCAGGCTGGATTTGGCCTCTGGCTATAGTTGGCAACCCCTGATCTAGGGAAGGGTCTCTCATATTCTGAGATGTTAAATAAAATGTTATTGATGGAATGATTTTGAATGTCAGAAGATTTTGATTGGATTTTGATGGCTCTGTGACCATCTCCACAGGTGGGGAGGGAAGATTCACCCACTTAGAGCCCTACAGTAGCTGCACTTGGAAAAATCACAGAATTCTTGCTGCATAACCATCCTGGTTCTTTGTAGAAATCCTATCTAAACTCCTGATGGTGGAGAAAGGTGGGAGGTGGGGGAGGGATAGTTGCTAGGAGGAATGTCTCATCACCATGGAAACAGTTTCTGCATTCCCCCATTGGTCTATGAAAACCAGGGTGGTTCACAAACAACCAAGAAGCATCTGAACTTAACACTGTGAAGAGATAATGACTTTCAACAATACTAAAAAATGCATGCCTTAGTCACTGGCCCATGGGTTTCTGAATAATTTTTGTGAGTACCTGACCACCATTGTTTGCTGCATAGCCTTGGAGAACTCTTTTAAAAAACTATTAAACACAGAAAACAACAGTGATTGAAGTTTTGGATATTCTTTCTCTCCCTTTAGACTGTAGACTGATATTAGACAAGCATGGCTAATCAGATTTACCATTTCTTTATGCTTTATTACTTCAACAAATGAGACAGGAAAATTTCCTAATACTCAGAGCTCCTCAAGATTTCATGAAACTTTTTAAAAGATTTATTTTTTTCCTCCCTGGAGTTTCTTGCTCAATTTTAAATAGTGACCATTTTAATCCTCACTTCCAATAGAAGATTAGTCTTTTTAAAATCTACCTTGCCTCTTTTTGCCATGTAATCAATTGCAGATCAGGCTCTTTGAGGGATGGCAAGTAATAATTACTTTCTATAATTAATTTAAGTCTCAGAGTCAAAGGTCTTTGTTTCCCTGTGGGGAGGGATGCTGGAGGACTGAAGAAATGAGAGGCTAAAACCAGGAACTGGGAAGTAGTGCCCAGATCAATGGAAGTCTCATCAGAGTACAAGGATGGTGGATTTTAGCTTGAGATAACAGAATTAGGTTCCAGTTAAAGACATTGATGACTTGAATAGGGCTGCGTTCTCAGAGAAATGCTGCCCAAATGTCTGGTCTAAAGACAGCCTAACCCCCAGAAACTGTGCATGTGATGTCCTTATAATAAGATCAAGATATGGACACAGACACATGGAGAGGAGAAGGTTATGTGAAGATGGAGACAGAGGTTGGAGTGATGCATCTACAAGCCAAGGATTCTGGTAACCATCAGAAGCTGGCAGAGGCAAGGAGGAATCTTCCTCTAGAGCCCATGAAAACATCACAGCCCTGCTGACACCTTGAGTTTGGACTTCTGGTTGTCAAGATCATAAAAGATCAAATTTCCCTTGTTTTACGCCACCCAATTTGTAGTACTTTGTTACAGCATCCCTTGGAAACTACTACAACTTATATTATTATTTAAGTAATATATTTTATCAAAAATTGATTCTTTTTGACAAATACAGATTCATTTTAAAAGTCAGTTTTACAGCAGTACTGAGCATGGAGAAGCAATGCCTTTTCCCACGTATAAAGTTACGACAGCAGAAATATGAAAAGACGCTACTGATGATCCTGTATGCAGGGAAGCAAAGGAGACACAGATGTAAGGAACAGACTTTGGGACTCAGTGGGAGAGCATGAGGGTGGGATGATTTGAGAGAATAGCACTGAAACATGTACATTGCCATATGTCAAATAGATGAACAGTTCAGGTTCGATGAAAGAAGCAGGGCACACAAAGCCGGTGCTCTGGGAGAACCCAGAGCGATAGGGTGGGGAAGGGCTGGGAGAGGGGTTTAGGATGGGGGGAACACGTCTATACCTGTGGTCGATTCATGTTGATGTATGGCAAAAAAAAAAAAAAATCACAATTTTGTAACTATCCTCCAATTAAAATAAATTTTTTAAAAAGAAAAAAATTTTTTAAATTTCAACAACAAAAAAGAAATTATGTCCATAAAACCTGTTTGTCACTGAACTACCCAAGGGCTTGCTTCAGCTGACCTCTGGATCACAGCTCAGGTTGAGCAGCTGGGTGCCCTTTGTACTGGCTTAACCCTCTCTTATCCAGTTTTTCGCTTGCTCAGTCGTGTCTGACTTTGAGGCAAAGAAGTTCCTGCTGAAATCCTTGAATTTCTACGTGGTTGGTGCATCAGGAAACTTTTTTTTCCACTTAATTTATTTTTTTTAATTGAAGGATAATTGCTTTACAGAATTTTGTGGTTTTCTGCATCAGGACACTTTTGATTGAAACTAAGAGGCACTTCAATCTGAACTGTCTTAGACAATAAGAAAACATATTATCTCAAGTAACAGGAAGACTAGAGATGATGTAAGCCTCAGAGACAGTATGATCATGGCTCTGGATCAACTTCTCTGCTCTTTCCTCCACTCAATCTTCCTCCATAGGTTTATAGCTACAAGACATAGTTCTTAACTGAAGGAATATGGTGGATTGAAGGAGGAGTCGGTGGGTGGTTAGAAAGGAGAATGAACCTGTCCCACATGGGTTATACAGACTTTCCCTTCACTTGACTGGTCCACTTAGGGCAGGTGCCCATCCCTGGACTAATAGCAGCATTTTCCAGGGGAAATGCTATGCTCTGGGTTCATGAACCATCCACTGATCAGCTTGATGTGCATTCACTGAGACTGGTTCAAATATTCTTGCTGTTGCCGTGCTGTGCTCAGTCGTGTCTGACTCGTGCAACCCCCTGGATGTAGCCCACCAGGCTCCTCCTCTGTATGGGATTTTCCAGGCAAGAATACTGCAGTGGGTTGCCATTGCCTACTCCAGGGGATCTTCTTGACCCAGGTATCGAATCCTCGTCTCTTGTCTCCTGCATTGGTAGGTGGATTCTTTACCACTGCGTCAACTGGGAAGCCCCAAATATGCTTGGGCTGAACTAAAAATCTGGACTCAATTAGAACTCTATTAGGAAATGTCATGGAGGGATTAGATGCCAAGCAGACAAATAACAACGACCTCCATACCCCTTTGACTACATAACACCTAACAACACTTCTTCACATGAGTGCACTCCCTACCTCCACTCAGCCAGCACCACATTTGGGAGTCTACTGCCTCCAGTACCCCACTGTCCATCACCAATTTCTGAATCAGTCTGAGCTGGAAGTCAACAGAAACAGACTCTGTTTATTTTAAGCAAAATAGCAGTTTATGGAAAGAATACTAGGTACCCTCATAGAATTGTTGAGAAGTTTGGAGCACAGGGTTTGGAAAACAGCCACGATCAAGGAGGCTGCACATCAGAGCCACAGCAAAGTCTTGTCACAGTTTCACCCTGGCAAGGACAAGTGAAGCCACTGCTGCTGGACACTGGTCACCGGAGCTTGAAGTGACAGCACTGCTGCCCCGGGAGAATGGGTGCTGATGCTTCTTCCATGGCCCTCAGCTAGATTTCCTGTTCCGGTTTCATTACATCACTATCTCCAGATGCATCTGATTGGCTTCCAGGAACTCTGTGAACACAGCTTTCTAGTGTTTTCAGCTTCCATAAAAAGAGAAAGGACCTACTTTATCTGGGACTCTTAAGGTGCAGAATTCTCTATACAGAGGAAGGAGGTGACACTGGGTCATTAAAAAGAAATGATGTTCATTTCAGCTGAGTATACACCTGTTAGTTGCCTTTGCTCTGAATTCACAATTATGTTTTAATTCATAGCATTTTTCAAAGTTCGGTGTGTGCCTCAGTAATATCAAATACCTTTTATAAAATGAACATAAAATTCATCAAGTGTTATTTGTAGTTAACCTCTGATTTCATAACTCTCAAAGTAGATATTATGATCCTAATATTAATGATGGTGAGCATGATTAACTACAAAGATTACAGTAACGAGGATTTGGGGTTCCCTGGTGGCTCAGAAGGTAAACAATCTGTCTGCAATGCGGGAGACCTGGGTTCGATCCCTCGGTTAGGAAGATCCCCTGTAGCGGGGCATGGCAACCCACTCCAGTATTCTTGCCTGGAGAATCCCCATGGACAGAGGAATCTGGTGGACTACAGTCTATGGGGTCACAAAGAGTTGAACACGACTGAGTAACTAAGCATAGCACACACAGGATTTATGCATACTGTAGGACAGGCCCCATGCTAAGTGTTTCATCCTAGAGCCTTATTCAATCTTTCCCTTTTATTGTTCCAGTTTTATTCACGGGGAAACTGAGATCTGAGAGTTTGTGTAACTAGTCCAAGGTCAGCTCCATTCCTGACACTTTTTCCTGGAGCACACTCTAAGACTACGAAAAATAACAGTTGCATTAAAGCTGAGTTTGGGGCTTGGATTTGGCCCGTTTATAACTCTGCTTTGACTTTGACCTTTGGAAAGCTAAGTAGCTAAATCTTCCTTTCAGTGTCATTTGCAGCATCCTTGAACTTTTGATCAGCAAATTGTCATCACATAGTTTTCATTGTATCTAATTAATATGTCAACATCAGTAGTGTGAACAAATTTTGTCATTTGGATTCATTGTCAATATCTGAATATTCACTTTTCACACAAAGTAAGCATTCCCGATGTAAGTTGAAGTGAAAGTTTCCTCATCAGTCATATGTTTAAATTCTATCAGTTGATTGAAATATTATTACAAGAATAAAATGCTTTAAATTAATGGTGATTGCTAGAGTTGTTAGCTTTATGTACAAAAAATTGTTATTATGGACTTGAAAGGGGTTAAATAAATAGGGAACTAGATAGTTGATATGAATTAACTGGATTCATTAGCTAAATAACTTCTAAAAGGTTATTATTTACCTTCTGAATAAAAAACCACTTGTAGAATTTTCAATAATAACCCAAGATGGAATAAAGAATTAAATTATATCATGATTCTACTCTTCAATGCTTTGTTTCTTATGCTGCAATTCTTATTTTAAAAGTATAATTTTTAGATAATATACTGAATTTTTAGTCATTTAATTCAGTTGAGGCCTGCATATTTTAAGAAAAACAATCCTCTTGGGAAGTTTTCATTCTGAGAGGAAGAATTTTAAAAAGGAGAATGTCAATATTGTCACCTCAAAATTTTGCAAGGAGGAACAAACACTCCAAAATTATGTACAACAACATCTAGGATGACTCATCCAGACAGAGTAAATTTAAAGAGTGTGAAGAAAAGGAGAAAGTACTAGGAAAGCCTGTGTATGTACCTAGAGCATATAATATGCTCATGAATCAAACCTTAAAACATAGACTTTACCAAAAAATGCCTGAAGAAGACAATTTCTTACACTTTTCATTCTACAGAGTATAGAAATTTAAACAAAAAATCCTAAAAAGTCAGTGAATTGATTTCTCTGGAGTTTAAACTGCCAATCACTTTTAGTAATTGACATTGAAGGGTTTTTTTTTTTTTTTTTAGGTTTTCCAGGTCTATGAATCCAAAGGTAAAAAGTCCCTTATACAGAATATGCTTCTGAAAATAATTTTCCTGTGTTACATTCTGCTGTTTATTAAAGGGTTAAAAATATTAGATAAGCCAAAGTGATTGTTCACTACAGCACTGCAACTGTAGCGCAGATAGCTGACAAACGGCAATATTAAAAAATTGTGTTCTTGAGTTTAAAAAATTTGAATCCTAAAAATGTTAGTAATAAAATCACAATTTGGGGGCTAAAATTTCATATTTATACTCTAAAAAAAAGTTTTTTCTTTGAGAGCTATATCTAGCTTTTGTCTTAATTTCCAGCCAAGTACTGTTAATAGCTTGGCCATTCAACATTAACACAAAAGCCTGTGTCACGTGCTCGCCTATCACAAAAATGGCTCCGGCATGTCTAGAAGGCTGGACATGCATTTCTTAAAACTTAGAAATTACAAAGTGCTTTGAAGGCACCAAAAGAGTGGCTGAAGCTCACCAACTCCAATCCTGTCTTTCTTCACTAGTGGTTTTCTTTTTCTCCAGTGTTCTGTGGAACCACTGGGGCTTCCCTGGTGGCTCAGCAGTAAAGAACCCGTCTGCCAATGCACAAGATGTGAATTCTATCCCCCGGTCAGGAAGATTCACTTGGAAAAGGAAATGGCAACCCACTCGAGTATTGTTGCCTAGGAAATCACCTGGATAGTGGAGCCAGACGGGCTGCACTCCACGGGGTCGCAAGAGTTGGACACGACTTTGACTGTGTGGATCACAATAAACTATGGAAAATTCTGAAAGAGATGGGAATACCAGACCACTTGATCTGCCTCTTGAGAAATTTGTATGCAGGTCAGGAAGCAACAGTTAGAACTGGACATGGAACAACAGACTGGTTCCAAATAGGAAAAGGAGTACGTCAAGGCTGTATATTGTCACCCTGCTTATTTAACTTCTATGCAGAGTACATCATGAGAAACGCTGGGCTGGAAGAAGCACAAGCTGGAATCAAGATTGCCGGGAGAAATATCAATAACCTCAGACATGCAGATGACACCACGCTTATGGCAGAAAGTGAAGAGGAACTAAAAAGCCTCTTGATGAAGGTGAAAGTGGAGAGTGAAAAAGTTGGCTTAAAGCTCAACATTCAGAAAACAAAAATCATGTCATCTGGTCCCATCACTTCCTGGGAAATAGATGGGGAAACAGTGGAAACAGTGGCAGACTTTATTTTTGGGGGCTCCAAAATCACTGCAGATGGTGACTGCAGCCATGAAATTAAAAGACGCTTACTCCTTGGAAGGAAAGTTATGACCAACCTAGATAGCATATTGAAAAGCAGAGACACTACTTTGCCAACAAAGGTCCATCTAGTCAAGGCTATGGTTTTTCCATTGGTCATGTATGGATGTGAGAGTTGCACTGTTAAAGAAGGCTGAGCGCCGAAGAATTGATGGTTTTGAACTGTGGTGTTGGAGAAGACTCTTGAGAGTCCCTTGGACTGCAAGGAGATCCAACCAGTCCATTCTGAAGGAGATCAGCCCTGGGATTTCTTTGGAAGGAATGATGCTAAAGCTGAAACTCCAGTACTTTGGCCACCTCATGCGAAGAGTTGACTCATTGGAAAAGACTCTGATGCTGGGAGGGATTGGAGGCAGGAGGAGAAGGGGATGACAGAGGATGAGATGGCTGGATGGCATCACTGACTCGATGGATGTGAGTCTGGGTGAACTCTGGGAGTTGGTGATGGACAGGAGGCCTGGCGTGCTGCTTTCATGGGGTCGCAAAGAGTCGGACACCACTGAGCAACTGAACTGAATTGAACTGAACTAGAGACTGAACAGCAATGACATGGAGCCACTGGTAACTTTTGCTTCTTTGCTCAACCCAGAGTACTACTCGTTAATTTGATAAAAATTGAAAAATTGTTAAAGGCTAAACTAGACCTCAGCTTCTACTAAATTGGGGGTGACAGGGAAGCATCACTGCACCATCAAACTGGGCCACTAGGTGGCACCAAAAAGTAAGCGCCAGCACCGCAGGGAACTCAGATGAGGAGGTAACCCGTGTCTAACCCTTTACAAAGAGAAAGCAAAAGATAGACAATTATTTCTTGAGAAAAATGGACTTTGCATTAACCTGTTCATTTTCTTGCTTTGGAAAATTATGGGAATCAGTAATTGAGGAGCCAGGTTTGGACTAGAGAGAAGATCCCTTCAACTCCTTTAACCTTGACCTTGTAGGATCCTCCTGGGGTCAGTAAGCTCTTAGTTAATTAGACAAAAATGATGGTAACTGGCAGTATTTATTGTGTGCTTAGGATGTGCCAGGGTGCTGAACTTTGTGAATTGTATGGATTAGTTTATAAGTTTATTTTTCTTTCTTATTTCACATGAGAATTTTATAAATACCAACACTGTAACTAAAATCATTATTGTGATAGTTTTATACTGAAGGAATTTGGCATTGTAGAGGCTGAATGACTTATACAAAGTCACATCTCAGGTAAGTTGTGTAGCTGGGATTTGAACCCTCCACTCAGCCTCTGGAACCTGGGGGCTTCATTGCAACATCATATACCACTTCTGAACTCCCCTTCCCAGCTATGAGAAGTAAGTTTATTTCCATGGGGCTTTTTGTTAAAGAAGAGCCTCCTGCATAAAGCATATAATCTATTTAAGAAATTATTCTTCTTGCTATGGGGCTTCCTAGTGGTAAAGTATACACCTGCCAATGCAGGAGACACAGGAGACGTGGATTCGATCCCTGGTTGGGGAAGATCCCTTAGAGGAGGAAGTGGCAACCCACTCCAGTATTCTTGCCTGAAAAAACCCATGGACCAAGGAGCCTAGTGGGCTACAGTCTACAGGGTCACAAAGAGTTGGACATGACTGAGCAACCATGCAAGTACTTAAGAAGTACTTAAGAACCACATTGTTCTTTGGGGAAACAATGATAAAGCTCACTACACTTATCACCAAATTTTAAGGTGAAACCATGTCTTTAAATATTCAAAATCACAATAGTTTTGACCAGAAACTCCCACTGGAGTCCAGCAGAGCCAGGGCAATTGCTTTTTTAGCTCACAGTCCCTGGACAGCAATCTCAGGAGCCATTCTTTGTTTCCTGTGGCTGTTGTATTCTTGTTTTTACTGTCAGACAAGACAAGGAACCCTTGATTGGATCTTCCCTCTCCTCTATGAGACCATGAGTGGCTAACCTCCAAGTTAGCAAGCTGGCCTGCCGCGGCATGAAGTGTTCCCAATGTCCCTTTCATCACATCATTCTTAGGACAAATCAGCACTTTGTGGTTGTCATATTTTCCCTCCTTTTAATCCCTTGGTTGCTATAGTTTTTCTTGCCTTTATCCTAATCTCCACCTATGTACAGAATTCACTATCTCTCCAATTTCTTAAACTTTTAAGTATTTTCTTTGAGCTGAACATTCTCTGTCCCTGTCAGTCTCTCTGGCGTTTCTGGTTGAATCAGCCCTGGGGCTGGGCTGAGGGCTGGTTAAGTTGACCCACGGAGTAGCTGGGACCTCTGAGGCTCAGGAGTGACATGGCACCAGGTGGGGATAACCTATGCAAGCCTAGATTTGTTGGTAGATATTCATTGGGTCCACTCTCTGTTAGTAATTGTGTTGACATCATACAACACCAGGGGGCTTCCCAGGTGGCGCTAGTAGTAAAGAACCCGCCTGTCAATGCAGGAGACATAGAGATGCAGGTTTGATCCCTGGGTCAGGAAGATCCCCTGGAGGAGGAAACAACAGCCCACTCTAGTATTCTTACCTGGAGAATCCAATGGACAGAGGAGCCTAGCAGACTATAGTCCATAGGGTCACAAAGAGTAGGATACGACTGAAGTGACTTAGCATGCATGCATACAACACCAAGGGTGATGATCTGGTCCCAGTGCGGGGTGTCTGTGTGTTTATAGGCTGGGCCTGGGATAGGATGGTGGGGGGTAGTTATGCTTCCATAGATCTGACATGACTCTCACCCTTGGTCACCTGCATTGTGATCAGTTCACCGAATGTTGCTGGTTTTGCTGTGTGCTGACTGTATGGGTTTCTCCTGTAAAGTTTTATGAGAATCAGCCAGTGACTGGTGTTTCTCTCAGCTCTTAGCCACTGCTGACAGCCAGTGTTGTGCATTTCCATAGCTAAGGCATGGTGCTTGAGGAATGCAGTTTTAGGGTGGCCAGGCAGGTTTCTTGGGATATTTTCTTCCTGGGACATCTTAGCATAGATGGTCAGTTTCCATGATGCTGGGCTACTATTGCTTCCCGAGGCAGCCAACTCTGAGGTGATGTTGAAGAGGCCTGAAATGTACTCTGATGGAAAAACTGAGAGTTAAGTCTGGATTTTTGAGGGTTTAAATGTCAAACTATGATTGTTAGTGTTTATTCAGTGTGCAGTAGTTTAAAAATAATACCAATTGTTTGTTCTGATTAGAAAATCCATGTGTGATCTTTGTTGCCTATGTACAGAGAATAATAACAAAAATTTTGACATTGTCAAGGTGACTTGGTCTAGAGTACGGCAAAGTTGGCGTGGCAAGAAGAACTCAGATTTGAGGTGGATTTTGAGGATAGAGGCTTCAGCACTTATTCAAGCCTTTTTCAATGAATATTATGACAGAAATATTTTTTCCAAATTTACAAAACTATTTCTGTATCTTTAGCACTGCAGTTTTTAAGGACTGGGATGATACGATGTGATATAGAGACAAAAAGGGGGCAAGATGAACGAGAATTAGTTAGAAAGCTGTGGAAATCAGCAGAGAGGGGTAATAAGGGCTCAGACTGAACTGGCAGCTGTGACTGGAGAGATGAACGATGAGCCAAACACAAAAGAATAAAGAAGTCTGATGACTGACATGGAGACAAGGGCCCAGGGAATAATTCATTATCTCCATGCTGGAGATGACTGGGACAGCACTGTGAGTGATTCTGTGTTGCCAGAACAAATGGCTGGGGCAAATAATAACTTCAGAGATAATAAGTAGGACCTGTCATTCTTGGTAATCATCCTCCGGAAGCAAAAACAAAACAAAAACTGGCCATGGCAAATTTTCTCTTAAAGAAATGGCCCATTTGCAGCTATTAAAAGCACAGATTACTCAAGGTTCCTTTCAAGTTTTGTTACTGCTGTCTGCTCATTACAGGCAATGTATTAGTGGAATTGTTGGGGGCCCTTTTGGAGGCTGGCAGCCACAGGTGGCCTCCTGCCTTCTCAGCTGGTGAACAGTGTACAACTAGCAGTAAAGCACAGCAGGGAAGTCCAGTGAAGAGAGAGACCCAAGTCAACTTAGGATACCCAATGCTATAAAGGCTGGGCTGAAATACAGAGACAGTGTTCCTTTCTCAAGAACAGCTTTATGTTTCCTTCTCTTTTGTCCATACTCAAGAATCCCACAGATTTGCCTAGTAAATACCAACCTGGAAAACCGAATTAGTGGTAGGTGAATGAGGGAATAAAATAGAAAGCTGGAGGGCTTGTTGGAAGAGTAAAAATAAGCTGACATTGCCATGAAGTAGCTCTGTAATTTGGCTTTTTGCTGGGTTGCTCTGACCAAGGATTTGGAGGCAATGAGGTAGTAACCACTGGCTAAAATTGGGATTGGGATTATCCATGAATTTTTGTTATCCACTGACTCCCTGTCCTCCGTTACCAATAATAATGGAGATTTGGTTATGTCATCAGAAGATGGGAGTGCCACAATACCTGTGGTAACTAGCTTCCAGGCTTAGGGTAGGACAGCGACTTCTGGACATGAGAACATAAATCTCGTCGGTCTTTTTCCAGGTTCTCTGCATCAGCTGCAGCTTCTCCTCAGTTTAAACAGAAGACCCTTGAGCTGAGAGTGGCAGCTTATTGCTGGTCTCAGAAAAGCAAGCAGGCAAGTGATAGAAGGGAGAGTCAGGGGCACTGTCTGCAGGGAAAGCGGACAGGTGAGCAGGCGAGACCCTCCCCCTCGAGGCAGGACTTCTGGTCCTGATCTGGTCATAGGGTTGGTGTGGAGCTAGGGGGATGTGACTACAACCCTGGCTTCTGATCAGGGATTTGGATGGAATCTGTAAAGATGTAGTATTGCTAGTCATGGATGCTAACTAGATTAGCCTTAACTACTATGGATCCTAGGTAGCTGTTTCATTACTTTGTCAGGAGAATAATTAATAATCACTTTGCCAATAGCTGTGATTTGATGCTTCATTTTGTTCATATGAGAAGTTAAACAAAGACAGATTTTAATCCCTGTGACATCCCTAACCCATTACTATATTCCCAGGTGAATCCCTATGTTACCAAAACGTGGGGTCAGTTCAGTGTAAGTTAGTTAAATGTGTTGTTTGGTGTCATTTATTAAGTCCTTCATTCAGCAAATATTTATTGAAGTCTACTGTGTTTGGGGCTCATTGCTAGGAAGGGACTAACACCTAGGCTGAGCCTCTTAGCTCAGAAGCCTTGCTGGGAGAGATTAATTGTAGACACATGTAATATGAACAAGCCATGGAGTGGGTCTAATGTTTCACTGTTCAATGGGATATTTGAGAATTAACATTTTTCAGACTTTAACTTTGTGCTTCTTAACTTATTCTGTCCTTCCTGCTTATTCTTCTCTATATTTCCCCTTGACTGGGCCTCCTTTCTCTTTTTCCAATTTATTGAATCATAGTTGAATGCCTTTTTGCTCTGGAAAGTTCTGTTGTAATGAAACAGACAAAGTATATTCATGTTTCACCTTCAGTATTGAGAAGCTACAGGCAGATTAAATTGTTCTAAACTGAAGCATCCTAAATGTAATAGAAGAGCTCATCCTTTACAGGAATGTTCTTGCAATGAATCCTTTGGTAAATAGAAGAATCCTTTTGTGATGTAAATAACCATCCTTTATCTTATCTGTTGACACGATCTAAATTTAAAATAGGCTGAAACTGTTTTATAACCTTAGAATGAGATTGGAAAACTCATCACTTTGGAAAAATGACTAGGTTGTAATAAGAATTCTATGTAAACACAATTGTCAACTGATTTTCAGGTTAATGACAAGTGTGGCAAATGGGCAGTCAGCATTGGGATTACATTATGTGTTGCAAAAAGGCTCTGAAAGAATATTTCCATCTTTAAGAAAAGTTATTCCGGGAAAGCAATGATGAAGTATGAATATGAATTTTGTACCTGAAAATGAGAATGAGCTCTAGTCTTTCTTTTAAAGTAGATTACCAGTTTATTATAAAAGGATATAACTCAAGAATGGCCAGATGCATAGGGAAAGTCATGGAGAAAGGTCAGGCATTGTCCATTTCTCTCTGAACAAACCACCGTCTCTACATCTGTATATGTTCACCAACCTAGAAGCTCTCCCAACCTCATCTTTCTGAGGTTTTTGTTGTTGTTGTTTTGTTTTGATTGAGGTATAGTTAATGTACAATATTATATAAGTTCCAGGTATGCAACACAGTGATTCACAATTTCTAAAGGTTATTGTTCACATATAGTTATTATAGAGTATTGTATGTAAGCCCTGTGATGTGCAGTATATCTTTGTAGCTTACTTTTATACATAAGAGTTTGTATCTCTTAACTCCCTACCCCTATCTTGCCCCTCCCCTTTTTCCCTTTCTCCACTGGTAATCGTGATCTTGTTCTCTGTATCTGTGAGTCTATTTCTGTTTTGTTATATTCACTATTTTTATTTTTTAGATTCCACATGTAAGTAATATCACACAGCGTTGGTCTTTCTCTGTCTGAGTTATTTCACTTAGCATAACACCCTCCAAGTTGCTGGAAATGACAAACTTTCACTGTTTTTTTATGGCTGAGTACTATTCCATTGTGTATAGGTACCATATCTTCTTTAGCCATTCATCTGTTGATAAACACTTAGGTTACTTCCAGATGTGCCCTAATCTTAGTACATATTTCTAGTGGGTCAATATCTGTCTTTCTAATATGGTTGTTACAGTTTTCAGGTTTTCTGGCAGTGAATGTAATTATTGACACTCAGCAGTGAGTGGCTAGATCAGAGCATTGGGGAAGTTTTAGTGAAATGTGCATGTAGAGGTCTAGAGTGATTCAGAAGCAGATAGCTCCACTTCTTCTCAGAAATTCAAGTTCCCCCAAAGCTATCAGTTTTCAGCTCTTCTTTGAAATTGTTCTATGAATTAAAAGTTATCTTTTCTTCGTATGTCTGAGAAGAGCAAACCCTAAAAAAGGTTAAAAATACTCTAAGTCCTTCCTTTGAAAAAAAGTGCTTTAGTTAGGAGTTGAATTGTTTCATTTTTTTTCTCAGCAGAAAACCACTGTAATATCTAAAAGTTAACTAGTATTATTCTATCTTTGTGGCTGAAAGTATATGGGCTAGGTTATAGTCTACGTTTGCCCAAAACATCTTAATGTTTTCATATCTAAGTTCAGAATGTTGTGTTCAGTTGCTAACTTGTCTCTGAATTTTTTGTGACCCTATGGACTGTAACCCTTCAGGCTCTTCTATCGATGGGATCCTCCAGGCAAGAATACTGGAGTGGGTTGTTATTTCCTTCTCCAGGAGATCTTCCCGACCCAAGGACTAAACCGTGTCTCCTGCATTGCAGGTGGATTTTTAACCACTGAGCCACCTGCGAAATCCAAGTTCAAGATAGTTAAGGATATAAATAGAATTAGTAAGGTAAAAACTATTTGATGGGTCGCTACACTACTTTACTATGACTTGTTTGTTATTAGTGTGCTAATTAGAAATAATTTTAGGATGATTAATAAAGGTTGAGTCAGCTCTCTTCTTGGCAGCACTGATCATTGTTTCTTTTTGCTGGAGAGAATTTAGAAAAATTGCCTGACATGCCTTCCAGAGAAAATCGCTATTTGTGTGTTGATATATTTGCTTTCAGTCTTGGAGAAGGAAATGGCAACCCACTCCAGTGTTCTTGCCTGGAGAATCCCAGGGACGGGGGAGCCTGGTGGGCTGCTGTCTATGGGGTTGCACCGAGTCGCACACGACTGAAGCGACTTAGCAGCAGTAGCAGCAGCAGTGGTATATATATAATTGAGTCTTCCCTGATGGCTCAGATGATAAAGGATCTGCCTGCAATGCAGGAGACCCTGGCTCGATCCCCAGGTCAGGAAGATCCCCTGGAGAAGGGAATGGCTACCCACTCTAGTATTCTTGCCAGAAAAATCCCATGGACAGGGAAGCTTGGTGGGCTATGGTCTATGAGTCACAAAGAATCAGACACAACTGAAGTGACTGAGCAAGCACATCAAATTTCACCAATACTCATGTCTAGTTAATCATTTGCTTTTGTTTGTAAAATTTTTTGATGTATGGAAATGTTAATTTTATATCATCAAATATGTGATCTTTTTCTTTGTGATTTTTTTTCTTCCATCAAAAACCCTTCATAGAAGTATTCTATAACTACATTTTTCTAGGTCTTAAAAGCATTCTTTAAAATTTTTTTTTCTTTTTTCAATTTATTTATTTGGCTGTCCTGGGTCTTAATTGCAGCACGTGGGACCTTTGATCTTCACTGCAGCATGTGGGATCTTTAGCTGTGGCATGTGGGATCTAGTTCCCTGATCAGGGATTGAACCAGGGCCCCCTGCATTAGGAGTGTGGAGTCTTAGCCACTGGACCACCAGGGAATCTCTAATTTTTTTTCATTTAACACTTTGATTCAGCCTTTTTCCAGTTGTGTCTTTGGTGACATTGGTTCTCTGGAGTTACAATAGGTGAGAGGCAAAAGGTTTTTATGGTCAAAAGTTTGGAAACACAAGATTATACATTACGCTGATTGAAATAATGCAGGACTCCTCAGAACATTTAAATGCTAACATACATTCTTTCATTTATACAGGTCAAGCAGAGAAAGGATGTAACTAGACTTGTTTCATCAACAGATCCTTTTTGTTTTCCTGAGCACTTATGGAGATGAAATTCCTCAGGGTACACTTTGGGCAACACGGCACTGATCCACAGCCATCCATCCACACAGCCAAATGTCGTTATAATTATGGGACAAGGTGAGCCTCCAGTTTAACTTTTCCCTGAACTCATTCATCATCTGTTTGAGCCTCAGAACATCCTTTATGCGATAATCATTGATTTCCTTATTGATTTGTGAATTTGAATATTCTTCCTTTTAATCTGAGACAGATTGGAAAAGGATAAAAAAGAAAATGTAGAGAAGCAGCAGGCTTGCATCCCTACAAACAGAACCTGAAGGCAATTACATTTCCAAGTATTATGTTAATAACACAAACTGTGTTTAATAGTCAGACACAGGGAAACAGCAGACGGGCTTTAATTAAAGCTTCACATCGGTTTTCTAAATAGCCTTCTCGTCACATGAACAGCTGCCTAATGGAACCCACAGAAGAAAAATGTTTCCATTTGAAAACTTCCTGGCACAAAATGTAAAATTTCATCCAATAGCAGTTCTCAAAATTGGGTTTCTCTGAGTGGCTTGTAGCTCCTGGATTGGGTATTACATTTTGCTTATTTGGGAAATTCTTGAGTGTTTTATTGGTGTCTATGTCTGATTGAGTGCCTTACATCCATCAGACTGAAAACATATATCATTGTGTGTAAAATGCTAAGATTAAAGAAAAAATACTAGTTTAAAGAGAAAGGTGATGACTTTAGATGACAGAACTTTAAAGGAAAAAAAGGCATCGAGTGATAAGGACAAATATTAGGGATTTTGAGAGTTTACTTGCTGTCAGTTATTCTGTGCAGTTAACATCAGTCTAAAGCAGCCACCTGCTTAAACAGCCTGGCCACCGGGATCGTTCGTTGAAGCTGCCAGGTGTCTAAGGAGGACATATCATTTACATAGATAACACCTTCTAGGCAAATTATAAGATATTTTACCTGCTGATGAATTCTTGGGAAAGCAAGACGTAATGGGTTAAGTGAAATGAAGTCACTTTTTCTTTAACATTCACATGTTGCATCTGATACTGTTAGGCAGCAGGATTCAGGGATTCTTGCTCCATTAGGTATGTCAAAGCAATTTATAACTGTGATGTGTCCTCTACATTTAAATTTAAAGATCAAAACAGAACACTGTAATATTACTTAAATCTTAGAGTCCAAGACTCTTAATTTATTTCTTAATTAGGAGTTTGGAATTAATATATACATTCTGCTGTATATAAAATAGATAATAAACAAGGACCTAGTGTAATGCAGAAGGAACTCTGTTCAATAGTCTGTAATAACCTATAAGTGAAAAGAATCTAGAAAAGAGTCAATACATGTATAACTGAATCACTTTGTTGTATACTTGAAACTAACACAACAATGTGAATCAACTATACTCTAATACATACAATACGTAAAAATAAAAAGACATAAATTTAAGAATCAAATGCTTTCAAAGTCAAATGGAAGTTCAGAAGTCATATAGACCAAAGTAACTTACAACAGGAAAAAGCTGTAAAAGTTATTTTCATCTTCCTTAGGACACTGAGTTGATTTTTTTGTTGTCAGTCAAGTGTGGGACAATAACAGGCACTAAAATAACTCAAGTGCAGAGTCCTCATTATCAGCTCCCCAGTGAGCAGAGTCTTTAAGCTTTCTCAGCCCTGACCATTAGTCTCCCACTGGTTTGGATGCTCACAGGCAGGTGTCGCATACACTATGGCTTTTAGAGAGAGGAGCTAAGGTTGGGGAGGCTACTCCAGGCTGGAACTACAGCTGCAGGTGTGGAGGGACATTCAGAGGTTGCACCCACACCTCCAGCATCCCATCTGATACATTGAGAGTCTGGACCCTGCCCATGCATAGATCACTTGCAAGGTGGGGTTTTTTTGTGTGTTTTTTTTTTGTTTGTTTGTTTTCTGGTTTTTAATGTGTAATCAGTTCAATATACTCATCTCTATCTGTGAATATTTTTGGAGCTATAATTTACATCCTATCTACTTCCAAACTGTATTTGAAATTAAGAGTCCCATGTGCTAACAAATGAACTGACTGGGCAACCAAGATACATTTGAAATTGCTTCCCTTATGCAGAGTAGAACCTAGTATAAAGTATGCTTCCCCTACAGCCTAAAACCTGGTCTTCTAGTCATTGGTGAAGAATTCCACACAACTATTAGTGATATTTGTACCATTCATTCACTCTTTCACTCATCAGTTATTAGGTACCTACTCTCTTTTGGAGGCTTAGTTAGGTTTTGGGAATGCAGAGATGGATATTGTTTTTCCATCAGATAACTCAGAATCAGGTCTGAGGGACAGACTTACCAAGAAAGAAATCAGCACTTCAAGATAAGGGCTGTCCCGGAGGAATGGCAATAAGGAGTTCATGATCTGAGTCACAGTCAGCTCCTGGTCTTGTTTTTGCTGACTGTATAGAGCTTCTCCATCTTTGGCTGCAAAGAATATAATCAATCTGATTTCGGTGTTGACCATCTGGTGATGCCCATGTATAGCGTCTTCTCTTGTGCTCTTGGAAGAGGGTGTTTGCTATGACCAGTGCGTTCTCTTGGCAGAGACAGAACTTTGCCTTTGCCCTGCTTCATTCCGTATCCCAAGGCCAAATTTGCCTGTTACTCCAGGTGTTTCTTGACTTCCTACTTTTGCATTCCAGTCCCCTATAATGAAAAGGACATCCTTTTTGGGTGTTAGTTCTAGAAGGTCTTGTAGGTCTTCATAGAACTGTTCAACTTCAGCTTCTTCAGTGTTACTGGTCGGGGCATAGACTTGGATTACCCTGATATTGAATGGTTTGCCTTGGAAACAAACAGAGATCATTCTGTCGTTTTTGAGATTGCATCCAAGTACTGCATTTTGGACTCTTTTGTTGACTATAATGGCTACTCCATTTCTTCTAAGGGATTCCTGCTCACAGTAGTAGATATAATGGTTATCTGAGTTAAATTCACGCATTCCAGTCCATCTTAGTTTGCTGATTCCTAGAATGTCGATGTTCACTCTTGCCATCTCCTGTTTGACCACTTCCAATTTGCCTCGATTCATGGACCTAACATTCCAGGTTCCTATGCAATATTGCTCTTTACAGCATTGGACCTTGCTTCTATCACCAGTCCCATCCACAACTGGGTATTGTTTTTTCTTTGGTTCCACCCCTTCATTCTTTTTGAAATTATTTCTCCATTGATCTCCAGTAGCATATTACGCACCTACCGACCTGGGGAGTTCATCTTCCAGTGTCATATCTTTTTGCCTTTTCATATTGTTCACGGGGTTCTCAAGGCAAGAATACTGAAGTGGTTTGCCTTTCCCTTCTCCAGTGGACCACATTCTGTCAGATCTCTCCACCATGACCCGTCCATCTTGGTTGGCTCCACACAGCATGGCTTAGTTTCATTGCATTAGAGAAGGCTGTGGTTTATTTTTCTGGGCTCCAGAATCACTGCAGATGGTGATTGCAGCCATGAAATTAAAAGACAGTTACTCCTTGGAAGGAAAGTTATGACCAACCTAGACAGCATATTGAAAAGCAGAGACATTACTTTGTCAACAAAGGCCCGTCTAGTCAAGTCTATGGTTTTTCTAGTGGTCATGTATGGATGTGAGAGTTGGAATATAAAGAAAGCTGAGCGCCGAAGAATTGATGGTTTTGAACTGTGGTGTTGGAGAAGACTTTGAGAGTCCCTTGGACTGCAAGGAGATCCAACCAGTCCATTCTAAAGGAAATCAGTCCTGAATATTCACTGGAAGGACTGATGCTGAAGCTGAAACTACAATACTTTGGCCACCTGATGTGAAGAGCTGACTCATTTGAAAAGACCCTGATGCTGGGAAAGATTGAGGGCAGGAGGAGAAGGGGATGACAGAGGCTGAGATGGTTGTATGGCATCACCTACTCAATGGACTAGGGTTTGGGTGAACTCCAGGAGTTGGTGATGGACAGGGAGGCCTGGCGTGCTGTGATTCATGGGGTCGCAAAGAGTCAGACACAACTGAAGAACTGAACTGGAACTGGAGGAGGAATGGCCAGGCTGCAGGAACCCATGTGGAGGCTCCACTGGTGGAACTGGGAGAGACTACCCAGAAAAAGAGACTTTTTTAAAGGGTCCTGAAAGATGAAAAGGAACTGGCCAGGCAAGCTTGGAGAAGATATTTATCCCAGGAAAACGACAAGCAGAATAAGTGTAGACAATTGTGAAAGACCAAAATTCAGTGTGCCATGCTGAGTGAGAAGCCCAGGGGTGAGGATAAACAGGGCATCTGGGCCAGTTTAGGAAGGGTCTCCATTGTGTGCCAGTGTGAGAAGTATCCTTACAGTGTCATGATCAGGACCACAGACTTAGAGCCCGCTCTGCAACTCACTAGCTATGTGTCCTCAGGCAAGTTACTTAACTTCTTTGTATCTATTTAACATGGAAATAACAATAGGATTTCAAATTTAGCATAAATACTTATGGATAAATATGTGTATTTGTGTGTACATATATAGGTATATGTTGTGCTGTGCTTAGTCACTCAGTCATGTCTGACTCTTTGTAACCCCATGGACTGTAGTCCACCAGGCTCCTCTGTTCATGGGGATTCTCCAGTCAAGAATACTGGAGTAGGTTGCCATGTCCTCCTCCAGGGGATCTTCCCAACCCAGGGATTGAACCCAAGTCTCCTGCACTGCAGGAGGATTCTTTACCATCTGAGCCACCAGGGAAGCCCAAGAATACTGGAGTGGGTAGTCTATCCCTTCTCCATGGGATCTTTCCGACCCAGGAATCGAAGGAGGGTCTCCTGCATTGCAGATGGATTCTTTACCAGGTTAGCTAACAGCAAAGCCCTATATAGGTATATATGAAGGCTGAGTGCCAAAGAATTGATGCTTTTGAACTGTGGTGTTGGAGAAGACTCTTGAGAGTCCCTTGGACTGCAAGGAGATCCAACCAGTCCATTCTGAAAGAGATCAGCCCTGGGATTTCTTTGGAAGGAATGATGCTAAAGCTGAAACTCCAGTACTTTGGCCACCTCATGCGAAGAGTTGACTCATTGGAAAAGACTCTGATGCTGGGAGGGATTGGGGGCAGAAGGAGAAGGGGATGACAGAAGATGAGATGGCTGGATGGCATCACTGACTCAATGGACGTGAGTCTGAGTGAACTCCAGGAGTTGGTGATGGACAGGGAGGCCTGGCATGCTGCAGTTCATGGGGTTGCAAAGAGTTGGACACGACTGAGCGACTGATCTGATCTGATCTGATCTGATGCATATGTCTATATTATATATAAAATATATATAGGTATATATATATGTGTGTGATTTGCGTATGTGTAAGGTACACTTTAAAAATGTACCTTAAATAGAGATGATCATCTGAACGTTGTAGATTATTATCAAGTCCAAAGGCTAGCACATAATTAGCACCATATAAGTGTTCATTTGGAGAAGGCAGTGGCACCCTACTCCAGTACTCTTGCCTGGAAAATCCTATGGACAGAGGAGCCTGGTAGCCTGCAGTCCATGGGGCTGTGAAGAGTCTGACACGACTGAGCGACTTCACTTTCACTTTTCACTTTCATGCATTGGAGAAGGAAATGGCAACCCACTCCAGTGTTCTTGACTGGAGAATCCCAGGGACAGGGGAGCCTGGTGGGCTGCTGTCTCTGGGGTCTCAGAGAGTTGAACACGACTGACGTGACTTAGCAGCAGCAAGTGTTCATTATTCTTATTTCGGGAGATGGACGTTTTCCATATGGTAATCCAAGTGCGCCCTCCTACTTGCCCACATAGTTTGCACACAATTAAAACATGTGCCTTGTCTCCTGCAGCCAGCTTTGCTCCCTGTTTTACAGTTCCTTCTATAAAGATCCTGTCTCGTTGCCTTCCTAACTCCAAACAACTTTGCAATCGATTCAAGTATAATAGGGCATGCTTTGCAACTTTCCCACCTCCATGTGTTTTGATCTTTTCCCATGGCTGTATTTGTTGGCTTGAATCTCCTGATTTGTGTGGATAAACAGCTTCTGGTGATATAAACAACAATAACATGCACAGACTGAGGGCACGATCCAGTTCTTAATTTCCTTGAAAATTCATGAAGTGTTTGAATGCTTAACAAGACTGATGAGCCAGTTGTATTCTCTGTGCATCCACTACAGCCTTTGATCTCTTCTGCTGATGGATAAAGTGAGACTCAGTGTAACACTTCGTCAAAGGCTTTCTGGCTGTTTGTTAAAGGCCGTGTTTCTTAGCAGATGGTGGAAACACCAATTAGGAGTTCTCAGGAGAGCAGTGGGCCTGACCAAGGGGTGCAGCGTAAGTGCTGAATAGAAGCTGAGCTGAGGAACCCACGAGGTGCAGAGGAGGAGAACTGGCCTAGGGGCAGGCGACCAGGCTTCAGACCCTGATATTAACTTGCTCTGAATTCTGAACCCCTCACTTAACTTTTCCATGTTGTTTTCTGGCTCTAAACTCCATGATTCTGTCTCAGTGACTCAGATATGCCTCTCATGGTATATGGTAAAATTAACATATTACTGTTAATTTCTCATGGATAATTTGTGCAAGATGGCTGCAGGACACAGTCCGCTGTGTTTCCTTCAGAAATCCCAGAAAGGAGGAACAGGTCATCTGTCCCGTGACTCTCTCAAGAGTCAAGGCACTTTTCTTAGGAGCTTCCTCATAAATCTCTCATTTCTCACCAACTGAAAGTCCCATTTGCATTCTGAATGCACAGGGAGTGGGATTACCCGTAGGCAATCCAGAACCAACCCTGGAATTGACATGAGGCCTCTGCTGTGGGAAGAAGGGGTGGGTACCTGAGTTTAATTACTATTTAGTTAAGAAGAGGGGCATTGGATGTCTATGTCCATAATTTCATGCACGATATGGTTACCAAGGAGAGAAGGGGCTATGGGATGAAATGGGAGATTGGGGTTGACATATATATACACTATTGATGCATGAATCCATGCTCAGTCGCTCAGTTGTGTCCAACTCTTTGTGACCCCATGGACTATAGCCTGCCAGGCTCCTCTGTCTATGGGATTTTCCAGACAAGAATACTGGAGCGGGTTGCATTTCCTTCTCCAGGGGATCTTCCCAACCTAGGATCAAACCATATCTCTTGCATTGGCAGGTGGATTCTTTACTGCTGAGCTACCTGGAAAACCACACACTATTGATACTATGTACAAAATAGATAACTAATAAGTACCTATTGTAACCCACTCCAGTGTTCTTGCCTGGAGAATCCCAGGGACGGGGGAGCCTGGGGGGCTGCCGTCTATGGGGTCGCACAGAGTCAGACACGACTGAAGTGACTTAGCAGTAGCAGTAGCAGCATTATATAGCACATGAAATTCTACTCAGTGGTCTGTGGTGACCTAGGTGGGAAGGGAATATAAAAAAGAGTGGTTATATGTATATGTATAACTGATTCACTCTGCTGTACACCTGAAACACAATATTGTAAAGCAAATATACTTCAATATCAATTAATTTTTTTTTAAAGGAAAAAATGCTGACAACATAGGGTCAGAAGCATGTCTTAGGGTTTTCCACAAATTATTCCCTTTTACAGAATGGGATGATAATTTTTTCTGTGTGTGTGTCTTTACTTGCTTTTGCTTTACTTTTATTTTTAAGATGGAAGTTAAATGTTGTGTTAGTTTCAGGTGTACAGCAAAGTGATTTTATATATATATTCATATATATATTCTTTTTCAGATTCCTTTCCATTATAGGTTATTACAAGATATTGAATATCATTCCTTGTGTTGTTCTCAGCCCATCATTTGAATCAGGATATCTGGGTAGGGCAGGAGTGCACTGTAGAATGGGCATCTGTAGTTTTAAAAGTTCCCCAGGTGATCTGAGGCACAGGCAGTTTGGAACCACTGATCTAAGGTAGTCTCTGAGGAAGAGTATCTGTTTAATTGTCCCTTTTAGTCTGGACACCTATTTTGCATTGATCCTGAGTATAGATACAGCACAGGCTCTGTGTCTTTTTTCTATTATATTGATCATCATGGGCAAAATCCTGTGATTTAAAAGAGGAAGGAAGAACTTTGATCCAAGTAATTTCAAGAAAGCAAGACATTTGCTTTTGTTTTCACTCATAGCATTTCTTGCCATGTCAATAGGTTACCAGGCTGAAGGCATTTTAAATTACACAGTGGAATTAGTTCTGTAATTACTTTTGCCACACAAGCCTACACTCCTTGGGGCTATGAATTTCAATAATACTTTCAGAACATATTTGTTCATGTGGTTGCTGGAAGAGGCCAAAACACTGACTTATTTCAGCAGGTGTGAACATTCTCCTTGGTCCATGGCTGTCGTGTGGTTCATGCACACACACGCAGACACACACACACAGACACACACACACACACAGAACCTTGACGTCAGGGTTCCTGAATCCTAGAGAAATGACCATATTTTCATGCTACATTAGAAAAACAGAAGAGAGAGTCACGTGTATTCGTCTCATTTCTTTCATTCTGGTTAAACCTGGCTCTCTTTTGCTCCAAATTCTTTCACCCTATTCCTTACAAAGTTAGATCCATTACCATGTAAAGCATTCTTGTCATGAAAGTTCCCCTCCTGTGGGCTGGGTCCACATCCAGCTCCCCACCCATGCTTTTTCTCTGAAGACGTGCTTGTGAAATGGCAGCATCATAGGATAAAGAGCCCAAGTACCGAATTTCTCCCTTGTCTTCCCTTCCCCTGGTTTGTCTGACACTTACAAGGTCCCAGCTGGAAAAAGGGGAAAGTGAATTTGCCTCCACTTTTTCTATGAAGAAGGAAGGGTCTACTTCCATGAACACCCTAGGTGGATTCTGGGTCCAAGGCAGAAACCTGCTGCAATCCCAAATCTCCTCATCAGCTAGAGAGAATGAGAAAAAAGAAAAACCTAATCCACCCAGACGTGAGGTGCCTCCACAAGCTCCGCTCGCCCGACCTTTTCTTTGGCACTTGTTGGGCCAGTTCTTTACCCACGTGTAGAAAACAGACAGGAGCAGTTTTTTTCTTGTTCTGTCAAGAAGATGCCTTTTTGTAATTTCATAGGGTCTTCAGGTGTTAGAAGATACTCTGAAGTCCATGCTCATTTAATGGGGATGGAGGTGCCAAAATTGTGGTATTTTCCCCTCTTCCTTCCACCCTGGTCTACTTGCACCCTTCCCCCACCCCATGGTTTTATCCCCCCATCCATGTATGTGACAGGACAGCTAGTTTAGTCTGTTGTTGGGTTGGGTGGTCAGTTGGAAAATCCAGCCTCAGTGAGCTTCTGCTTATGGGGTGGGAAAGAGGGCACAAGATGGTAACTTGTGCCATGGGAATGGTTCTCATACTGGGGCCTTTTTTGTTCCCTCTGCACATCCAACCTTGGATCATGTGTATGTGTGTGAGTGTGTGTATGTATGATGTGTGTAAGGGGAAAGAGCATAGAAAATATCATCCTCTATCTTCTAATTCCCATCACACTCCCTTTCTCCATGCTCTCTTTTCAGAGAATGACATATCTGAGGTCTCCCCTTAGCATATGCTGCTGCTGCTGCTGCTAAGTCGCTTCAGTCATGTCCAACTCTGTCCGACCCCATAGACAGCAGCCCACCAGGCTCCCCCGTCCCTGGGATTCTCCAGGCAAGAACACTGGAGTGGGTTGCCATTTCCTTCTCCAAGGCATGAAAATGGAACATGAAAGTGAAGTCACTCAGTCGTGTCCGACTCTTAGTGACCCCATGGACTGCAGCCTACGAGGCTCCTCCATCCATGGGATTTTCCAGGCAACAGTACTGGAGTGGGGTGCCATTGCCTTCTCTGCCCCTTAGCATATACCTAGTCTCAAAGTCAAGGCTGCATCACTTTCTCAAGGGTGAATTTTGACAAGTTTTAAGGATACTTGAATGCTGGCTCTTCTTCTCTTGGGCTTCCTTGATTGTAGAAACTTGTATTTGGTTGATTGGTTAAGATTCTTCTGTTGTCTAATATGTCAACTGCTTTAGCTAATGCTTTTCCAATGAAATGGAATGGAGGAATTATGAGCCAGAACTTTTTTGCTTGGATATTTAGGAAATTCTAGAGGCTAAGACATTTTCTGGTTATTGTTTTGAGTAGAGCATAGAAAAGTTAACTTGCTTGTTGAAATTCTATTTTATTTTTCTTAAACAAGATGGTGGTGACAATGAATCAGTTTGTTAACACAGATGAATCAGTTTATTAACACGAGGCTTTGAAATCACAGTGCTTTTTACCCATGCGTGTATCTATATTGTCTCCCAAAGGCAAAGAAACTGAGTTGACTGTACAACTATTCAAATGATACTGTTGCATTTCCATTCCAGAAGCATACTTCTGGTGGCATGCTGTTCATTACTTGATAGATGTTCTTATGGTAAATTACTGTAAAATGAAGAAAGATAGGGGAGAGAGAATCTGGTAAATTGAAAAGAATTCTACAATGTTACCTCATTCTACCCAACATATGATTCAGAATTTGAATGAAGACATGTGCTGGTTTATTAATCATGATGAAACGGACAAGTTGCCAGACCTTAACGTTAGAAATCTTTGCTTTGGGCACTATTTTATGATTTTGACAAGGCTGAGGATACAAACTGCTTTATTGGATTACCTTATTTCTATGTGTTATGGTGTAACCTGTTCCTGCCATTCGGTAAAACATGTTGAGTGTTAATTGATGGGATAAATACTGAATTTACTGTCTCATAAAAAATCCATTTAAAACATGTTATTATTTAAGAACAAATGCATTCTTTTATAGCAATTGGCTATTAATCGGTGATCACTAGGTTTTTATAAGTGTGACTGAACATTTTGAGCATTCACTAACATCAAGTGTTTACAAACAGCTGACCTGATTTGTATATATATTTATCAACTAGAAGTCAGGTAAAAATAAGTTCTGTTTGTAGTATTTTTTTGTTTTTGTTTTTGGTTTTAGTCTCTCTTGGAATGGGATTATCCACTGATGTGAAAAGGCTTTTTGTGGTATACTAACATTTTTCTTTTTCTTAGGAAAAAATTCAATTGTGGAAATGAAAAAAGACCATTAAAGTGGAAAATGTAATTATAATCATAGCAACAAGAACAATAATGGCATTTGGCTTTGAAATAACTTTTAAACTTATCTTATTTAGTCCTATAATAACTGTAGGATGTCAATAGGAGAGGTGTTGTTGTCTTTGTTTAAAAATATAAATATAGCTAAGCTTATATTAGATTTAAGTACATACCAAAGTATTGCAACTGCCTAGAAAAATAGGGATGAATTTCAGCACTTTTGACTTGATGCCTTTATGTGTTTCTGTTGTGATTATTTTATTACAGGGCTATTTATATCCTAGTGGGGGTCACCTAGGGAAGTATTTCCTCAAGGTTTTTGATACCGTAAATAATCTCAGACTGCTTGAGTGATGTTTCATTCCCAGAGCTCCCTAAAATTCCTAAAAGTTCTATTTTGATTTTTCTAACCAAAATGGAAAATGGCTAGTGTTTCTCCGTAACTATGAATGGAGACACCTTTAGTTTTAGGCTGGACTGGTATCCTGAAGGATTTAAGATCCACACTTGAATATCTCTTCCACTTTGTGCACTAAGCACTGGAAATTTCAGATACAATTTCTATAATTAAATGGCAGTTGTTACCTTAATAAAATGTCAGAATGTTCTAACCATTTGGAGTGTCATAACTGTTTGTCTTGTGCTAACAAAAGGTATAATGCAAATGCAATTTTTTTTCAGGGTACGTCAGAAATTGTTAGCAGTGATTTCAACCCTTAAGGAGAGGTCAGGGAGATTTTTTTTTCCAGTACTATTTAAAAAATATACATGTATTACTTAAAAAGATAAGTTAAAAAATGTACAACACTCATGTAAAGGAGTGAAACAAGAGAACTGTGAACTCATCTTTAGAAGACACAACAGCACAGCGTGGTGAGGAGTCTCCACACCAGGGCTGTGTTCTCTATCAGTGGGTCAGACTAGTCTGAGAATTATGGTAGAGCTGCAAGTGGATACCACCAGCAGGGAACCAGTATTCTGAGTGAGTGAAGAACTTGATGATAAAGTAAAAACGAGGGGGTGGACATGCCGAAAGTGATGAAGGAAATTAATACTTCTATATTCAAAAGAATATATGTAGGTATTCTGCAAGTTAGAATTGCTGCTAGCAAAAATACCAATTCAATTTCTTTTCAAATGTATGTCTCCCTCTCCTTTCAGATGTACAGTTTACCTCTTTATTTTTACTGCCCTAGTTTTCAAAGTATATATTTGAATCACTGTTCAAATATACACGAGATGTGTATTTTTATAGATCTGTACATGGGTCTTCCTCCCTTTTAGGTCCACAAACAATCTCTAAATGGACTTCTCTGTGTGGAGGGGGTGGAAGGGTGAGGATCTCAAGCTGGTGGTTAAAATGAGGTGTGAAAAACTCAAGTACAGAAATCTGGCTAGTGAATTCTTCATGTATGCAGATCTCTTAGTAGTAGCAAAAATCGTGTTTCAAAACTTTCCAAATCTGTGGTCTTATTTTCACAACAGTGGTCAGGGTAAGCATTATAACCCCTGAGAACTGAAGAAACCTTTGAATCTCCAGTGTTTGGGAGAAAAGGCAGTGCAAATGTGAGAACATGCAAAGGTGTGATAGGGCACTTACTGAAGGGTCTTTAAAGTGTAGGGTGTGCAGAGACACTACATAGAATACTAAGGTCAGTCGTGTTTATTGTGTCCCAGGCTCTGTGCTAACTGCTTTACTTGCATTATTTCCTTTCATCCTCACAAGTGATGTGATGAGAGGTTACTATCATCTTCGTTTTATAGATGAGTTAGCTGAGGCTTCCAGAGGAAAAATAAGGTCACACGGTTAGTAACTAGCCATGTTCTAGGCTCTTAGAACTCAAACAGACAAAAGCAAAACATATTCTAAATTTTACCGAGGTTATTCATGTCCTTCCTCTTCCTACACTCTTTCCCTCCCATTGTCATATTCCCCCAAAGAAAACTTCTAATGATTTCTACATCTTTGTTCTTTGGATGTTGAACCTCCTCCATTTCTTCTTTTTCTTATGTTTTCTATCTTCTGGGATTTAAAAAATTGTTTTCAAACATTATATTGAATTATTAAAATATAACTGGTGAAACTTTTAAAGTTATACTTTGTATTAATAATATAATATAATAGTAATAATATTCTATTTTGCTGGTAGGCAACTCTACAGACTCTCTTTACTAGCTTGATGAACTAAATGGCCATATTGGAGAAGTCCTCTTTGCAAAGAACTACAGAGAGACCCAAGTACCTGTGAGCAGCCTCTGGGAACTGAGGATGAGCTGGTTGACAGCTACCAAAAAACCAGGGCCTTCAGGCCTACAACTAAAAGGAAATGAATTCTGCCAACAATCTGAATGAACTTAAAAGTGAATTCTTCCCCAGTTTAACCTCCAGATGAGTATATGATCCAGTCAACATCTTGATGACAGCCTTGTCAGATCCTAAACAGAGGGCCCAGTTGTGCTGTGGCCAGATTCTTGACCCACAAAAACTGCTGGATAATAAATGGGTATTGTTTAAGCTTCTAAGTTTGTTGTCATTGGTTATGCAGCAACAGATGACTAATACAGAGGTTTGTTTTTTTTTTTCTTTTTCATAACATGTTGTTCTTGTTTTGTTATTCATCTTACCTTAAGGATATATATTTGAGTTTCTTTTTAAGTTTTCTTCTTTTTCCTGGACCACTTCTGTTTCCTCCAGTGTCACTTTCTGTTTCTTCTTTTTCTTTCATGCTGCAGAGTCAGTGTCTGTTGACCTCTGGGTATCCCATTGTTTTAAGTCAAAAAAACTGACTATGTTTGAGTTTCCTCTGCTATTGGTTAAGATTTTCTACACCAAATTCTCTCTTATTAATATGAATTCTGCCTAGAAACTGTGGTACAGGACTGGAACTGTGGACTAACAGTTTAAAAGTTGTATTAAACAGTGCATGGGTTCATAGGTAAGAAGCATGTAGACTACAGACTCTCATGTGTGGGATGCTTTAATTCTGGGTCACCAATATCACCAAGCAAGAAGGCTTAGTCCCCCAGTGTTTTATTCAACTTTTAGGGACAGATGCAGACTGTCTTTGCGTTGGGTGCAGAGGTGAGGGAAGACAATAAAAACATCACTTTTCACTTTCATCCTTCAAGGATCAGATCAGCGGATTCCCTCTTGACTGCTGCTTCATCATAATTGTGCTTGGGCTATGGCCCTCTCTCTTTCTTCCATCTGTTGATTGGCTTTTTCTAAAAAAATCTTTTCATGTTTTTTTAATTAACAGTTATTTAAAATTGAAGTATAGTTATTTACAATGTTATGTTAGTTTCAGGTATACTGTGAAGTGATTCAGTTACAGTTATACATATATATTCTTTTTCATTATCAGTTATAAGATATTGAATATAGTTCCCTGTGCTGTATGTTATTAGGCCCTTGTTGCTCTTCTGTCTTATACACAGTAGTAAGTATATGCTAATCCCAAACTCCTAATTTATCTCCAAGCTTTTCATAAATTTTAGTCTTCCAGAAATGTGTTAAATTCTGTTTTCCATTGTAATAGCCCTTCCTGTTGTCTTGGTTCTTCTTTTGGCACAGTTATTTCAGTGACTGCATTCATTTGCTAGGGCTGCCATATCAGAATGTCACAGATTGGGTGGTTTAAACACCAGAAGTTAACTTTCTCACAGTTATGGAGCCTGGGAGTCTGTGATCAAATGCCAGCAGGGTGGGTTTCTAGTGAGGCCTCTCCCCTTGGCTTACAGACAGCTGCTTTCTGTGTCCTCACATGGCCCCATCTCTATGCACACCCACTCCTGGTGTCTCTGCTCCTTCTTCTAAGGATACAAGTCTTATAAAATTAAGGCCCCATTTTTATGACCTCACTTAACCATAATTACCTCTGTACAGGCCCTAACTCCAAAGGCAATCACATTGGGGTTTAGAGCTTCAAATTGTGTATTTGGGTGGGGGGGATCCAATTCCATCTATAGCAATGGGATATCTCAGGAGTCCACCAGCTCTAACCAAGTCCCCTACTTAAGAGCACTGTCTTATGCTGCTGGCCTGTTTTGAGGCCTGACATTCCATGTTTAAGTGCCAGAATCCTTAACAGAGTAGAGCTATTTAAAAAAATAGCAAAGACACATGAGCAGCAAACAAGTAGGTCTGAAGATTTTCTGTGGCAGTGAACACACCAGGGAGAGCTGCTTTCTAACTTCAACCTGGGACAATCCAAATAGAGCTGACCAGATCAAACAGAGAGACTGAGAGGGAAGCATTTTAAGTGGGCCCTCTTAATGTGGCCTCCCTGGGAGACAGTGAGGGCAGCAGGGCAGTCCCAGGATTCTCTGGGTGTAGGTGGGGGAACAGGGAGCCGGTGAGCAGCAGCTGGGAGAGGCGGCAGGTGCAGGGTGGCCTAGGTATTTTCTCTGCATCAGAAGGGTGGGGATTTGAGGTGGTGCATTCCAGAAAGCCAGCTGGTGGAGCCAAATTGCCGTTCTCTTGTTTCTGAGTGTGACCCCACTGTGGCTCTTGGCCAGTGGCCTGGGAAACACCTGTTGGCGTTCTTGGGGCCCATGTGCTGGTTCAGGCTGCTGAGCTTAGGGACCAGATAGTTATTACTGATAAAAATAACCTCTCAGCTGGCAAAAGGCTCCTTTAGCTGGCATCTTTTAGCAAAACTCTCTACCCCCTACAGAAGACTTTTCAGTTCAGGTACAGATCCCAATTGCACCTCTAATGTGAAATAATGTCTTTTAAAGCTATCACAAAAATGAATGAAAACACATTAAGGAGATAAAATGCTTTCAACTATAAAAATAGATGATTGGTTTCAGTTATCTCCTAGCAACACTCGTGTGTGTGTGTGTGTGTGTGTGTGTGTGTGTTTTCCATTTCAAGCTCAGAATTTACAGGTAACTTCAAATTATGGTCTGTTTTCTCCTTTATATTGATGTATTTATACACAACAGAATTTTATTGTTAATTTTATTATGATTGTGTATTTCTAGTATTCCAGAATGCTTTTCAAGGTGGTTAAGTTTTGTCCCTCACAATTCAAAATAACAGATAAGTACAGAAACCATTCAAGACCATCCAAATTCTTTTAATTAATTGGAACTTTGTTGTATATTGGGCTTCCCTGATAGCTCAGTTGGTAAAGAATCTGCCTGCAATTCAGCAGACCTGGGTTTGAACCCTGGGTTGGGAAGATCCCCTGGAGAAGAAAAAGGCTACCCACTTCGGCATTCGGCCTGGAGAAGTCAATGGACTATAGTTGTCGAAAAGAGCTGGATGCAACTGAGCGACTTTCACTTTGTTGTATATATTTCTTGAAATGTTTGATTGACCTCTTAGAATTTTCAGATGTACTCATTTTATGGAATTTGTTAAATATGAAAGAATTTGGGGTACTTTATCTTCACAAGTTTCTAAATGTTTTTGCTTCTGTCCTTATAACTCCTCTGGCACTTTAATAAAAGGTAGAATATACAATTTTCGCATTTTAGAGTGCATTGTCCAACTGTCCAATGATACTTTTAGTTCTTTGGGGAAGAGACTGTACTGCATTGACCGTGAAGCTTGATGCAAATATTTCTTAAGCACCTTTGTTGTCTACTTGCTCAGTTGTGTCTGACTCCTTTGCAACCCCACAGACTGTAGCCCGACAAGCTCCTCTGTTCATGGGATTTCCCAGATAAGAATACTGGAGTGGGTTGGCATTCCCTCCTCCAGGGGATCTTCCTAATCCAGAGATCAAACCTGAATCTCTTGCATTGGCAGGTGGATTTTTTTACTGCTGAGCAACCAGGGAAGCCCCTTCTTAAGCACCTGCTATACCTTAAATTATGTAGCTGGTGTCTGGGATACAATGACACATCAATTGTTGCAGTACCCATCAGATGTACACACTCCAAATAGACGTGACAAGCAGAAGAATAATCTCACTGTAATATAGATCCCAAACTGGACATACAGGACTACAGTTCTCAAAACTTTTGGTCTAAGAATTATATTTACATTCTTAAAAATAAATGAGACAGAAATATAGATCAATAGAACAAAATAGAAAGCCCAGAGATAAATCCACGCACATATGGACACCTTATCTTTGACAAAGGAGGCAAGAATATATAATGGATTAAAGACAATCTCTTTAACAAGTGGTGCTGGGAAATCTGGTCAACCACTTGTAAAAGAATGAAACTAGAGCACTTTCTAACACCATACACAAAAATAAACTCAAAATGGATTAAAGATCTAAACGTAAGACCAGAAACTATAAAACTCCTAGAGGAGAACATAGGCAAAACACTCTCCGACATACATCACAGCAGGATCCTCTATGACCCGCCTCCCAGAATATTGGAAATAAAAGCAAAAATAAACAAATGGGACCTAATTAAACTTAAAAGCTTCTGCACATCAAAGGAAACTATTAGCAAGGTGAAAAGACAGCCTTCAGAATGGGAGAAAATAATAGTCAATGAAGCAACTGACAAACAACTAATCTCAAAAATATACAAGCAACTCCTACAGCTCAATTCCAGAAAAATAAATGACCCAATCAAAAAATGGGCCAAAGAACTAGAGACATTTCTCCAAAGAAGACATACAGATGGCTAACAAACACATGAAAAGATGCTCAACATCACTCATTATCAGAGAAATGCAAATCAAAACCACTATGAGGTACCATTTCACGCCAGTCAGAATGGCTGCGATCCAAAAGTCTACAAGCAATAAATGCTGGAGAGGGTGTGGAGAAAAGGGAACCCTCTTACACTGTTGGTGGGAATGCAAACTAGTACAGCCACTATGGAGAACAGTGTGGAGACTCCTTAAAAAACTGGAAATAGAACTGCCTTATGATCCAGCAATCCCACTGCTGGGCATACACACTGAGGAAACCAGAAGGGAAAGAGACACGTGTACCCCAATGTTTATCGCAGCACTGTTTATAATAGCCAGGACATGGAAGCAACCTAGATGTCCATCAGCAGATGAATGGATAAGAAAGCAGTGGTACATATACACAATGGAATATTACTCAGCCATTAAAAAGAATACATTTGAATCAGTTCTAATGAGGTGGATGAAACTGAAGCCTATTATACAGAGTGAAGTAAGCCAGAAAGAAAAACACCAATACAGTATACTAATGCATATATATGGAATTTAAAAAGATGGTAACAATAACCCTGTATACAAGATAGCAAAAGAGACACTGATATATAGAACAGTCTTTTGGACTCTGTGGGAGAGGGAGAGGGTGGGATGATTTGGGAGAATTGCATTGAAATATGTATAATATCATATATGAAACGAGTCACCAGTCCAGGTTCGATGCATGATACTGGATGCTTGGGGCTGGTGCACTGGGACGACCCAGAGGGATGGTATGGAGAGCGAGGTGGGAGGAGGGTTCAGGATAGGGAACACATGTATACCTGTGGCAGATTCATTTTGATATATAGCAAAACCAATACAATATTGTATAGTTAAATAAAATAAAATTAAAAAAAAAAATGAGAACTCCACAGAGCTTTGATTTCTATGAGTTATATCTATCAATCTATCAGTTAGATATTAAAACAGAAAAATTTAAATATGTGTATTGGTTAATTAACTAAAAATAATAAACCCATTGTATGTTAATGTTAAAAATATATTTTATGAAAAATTTCTGTATTTCCCAAAACAACAAAAAAAGTAGTGGTAAGACCCAGAGGGATGGTATGGGGAGGGAGGTGGGAGGGGGGTTCAGGATTGGGAACATGTGTACACCCATGGCGGATTCATGTTGATGTATGGCAAAACCAATACAATATTGTAAAGTAATTAGCCTCTAATTAAGATAAATAAATTAAAAAAAGAGAGACATTATTTTATGTTTTTGGAAAGAATGCTAACATTTGGATTAATAGAATATAGTTGGATTCCTGTATCCATGTCTGCATTCAGTATATTATTGTACCTTGTTTTGCTTGAAGTATATAAAGAAAATCTGGTTTCTTGCAGATATGAGAGAGAAGAAGGAAGAGTAGAAGAGTATTTTAAAAGTGTATTCAGATAATTGGAGAAGGCAATGGCACCCCACTCCAGTGCTCTTGCCTGGAAAATCCCATGGATGGAGGAGCCTGGTAGGCTGCAGTCCATGGGGTCGCTAAGAGTCAGACATGACTGAACAACTTCACTTTCACTTTTCAATTTCATGCATTGGAGAAGGAAATGGCAACCCACTCCAGTGTTCTTGCCTGGAGAATCCCAGGGACAGGGAAGCCTGGTGGGCTGCCATCTATGGGGTCACACAGAGTCGGACACGACTGAAGTGACTTAGCAGCAGCAGCATTCAGATAATTGTGTATATTCTTCTTTGAATGTACATCAAAATTCAACAAATAGTAGTTTCTTAAAAGTTAGTTGCAACGTGGAATCTGAAAATTATTAGTGAGCATTTGTACTGTTTTGCATTGAACTCCATTGGTTTACTTTGCATTTTGAATTCATCTTTTTTTCATGTATGATTCTGTGACACAGAGCATTGGTTGTTTAGAAAATACTGTTTCACTGAGGTGTGCAGAATTTTCAAATGTTTATACATTTTACTACACAATAATTAAAACAAATCTTTAATAATATCACTGATCTAATCTAATCATGGATTAGAAATATCTTTAACAATTGGGAAAGTGTTAGATTCACAGTGGTAGATATGTGTTTACCAAAATACTAATTTTCGCTTAAATGTTTAAACTTATGTTTGGCAATATATACTGCAGTTTTTTGCCATGTAGTGACAGTCTTTCTTGGTTCATTTTGAGAAAATGTTTGCCGAGTATCCAAGTCTGAATAACCATAGTTTGTCAATTATCTTTTCAAATAAAAATGGTGTTCCATGAAAAAGCCAGTTGGTTCAGCTTGCAACTGATATCACGCAAGTCTTTAGGACAACTTTTAAACTTCAATATGCAGCAGGAGTGCATTTTTGAATATTTTTCATTGAAGGATCATTGCTTTACAGTATTGTGCTGGTATCTTCCATCAGTATGAATCAGCCATAGGTTTGCCCACGTCCCCTTCCACTTGAACATCCCACCCACCTCCCTCCCCATCTCACCTCTCTGGGTTGTCACGAGCCCCAGTTTGAGGCCCTGAGTCATACCGCAAATTCCCACTGGCTGTCTATTTTACATACGGTAATATGTGTTTCCATGTTCTAGCTGGAGTGCTTTTTGTGTGCATCCCATTTTGTCACCCAGAATTTAAAAGATTGTACTTGAGACCCGAAGTTTAATAAAATGAATGCTTTCCATTGTGAATACACAGGCGTGAAGACTATAGTGACTATTAGGACACTTTGGTGTCGCTGTTTTAATTCATGCTGGTTTCTAGCTATTTTACTCACCACTGCTTTGGATTGTGGGTGCCAACGTCCATACAGTGAAAAAAGCAATATTACCAGAGCATTAGTATGGAAATATTTTTGTCTTTGTGGACCCATTGAAATTTTCTTGGGGACTCTTAGAACCATTGCTTTAGAACAAAGCAGAGGCATCTTACCTGGTCTGATTGGAGAAGGGTTGGGGTGATGGAAGGAGAGGGGTGAGAACTAGCTCATGGATGAGATGACTCCCTAGCAGAGTCTGCAGATGAACAGGTGTTATTCAGTGAAAGAACGTAGGAGATGGTATGTAGAAAGTGCCTTACTTTTATATTTGTTGTTGTTAGTCGCTTAAGGCATGTTCCACTCTTTGCAACCTCCTAGACTATAGACCACGAGACTTCTCTGTCCATGAGATTTCCCAAGGCGATGGAATGGGTTTCCATCGCCTTCTCCAGGGGATCTTTCTGACCTAGGGATTGAACCTAAGTCTCTTGCTTGGCAGGCTAATTCTTTACCACTGAGTCACCAGGGAAGCCATTTTTATATTACTGTATAATAAATTATTGCAAACTGAACGGTTTAAAGCAACACCTCTTTATTATATCACAGTGCTTTATTATATCACAGTAGGTCAGAAGCTCAGGCCTGGCATGGCGAGGTTCTCTGCTTAGGGGCTCACTGGCTGAAATCTAGGTTTCAACTTGATGTGTTCTCATCTGAGGCTGAGGTCTTATTCCAAGCTGATGTGGTTGTTGGCAGAATAAATTGTGGTTATGGGATTAAGGGCTCTCTTTTCTTGCTGGCTGTCAACCAGGAGCTATTTTCAGCTGTTAAAGGTGACCTGAAATTTCTGCTATGTGACCCTCTCCATAACATGGCAGTTTGTCTCTTCAAAACTGGTAGACAAATTCTGTACCTTCCAATCTCCTGCTTCAGAAAGATCCCAATCCCTTTTCAGGGTTCACCAATAGGTCAGGCCCACCTAGGATAATCTCCTTGTCCATTAACTCAAGGTCAGCTTTTTTTGGACCTTCAGGTTTTTTCTCCTACATAATGAAATGTGATCATGAAAGTTAAATTCATTTTATTTACAACCCCACCCAAATTTAAGGGGTCATAAAGGGTGTGTACTTTGGGGGTGGGAATCTTTCCAGAGTATCTCAGAATTCTGATTACCACAGAAGGACACAAGGACAGTTCAGGCAGAGATACACAAATGAAGGGGATCAAAGCTTTCATATTTGAGGGTATATGTTCTGTAGGAGAAATGATGAAAGGAGAGAGGAAAATTACGCACTTCACAATGGTCCTTCTGGCTGCTCCCTGGGCTGTCACACTACACCTGCTTCAGTCGTGTCCAACTGTGTGACCCTGTGGACTGCAGCCCACCAGGCTCCTCTGTCCATGGGATTCTCGAGGCAAGAATACTGGGGTGTGTTGCCATGCCCTTCTCCAGGGGATCTTCCCAACCCAGGGATTGAACCCACATCTCTTATGTCTCCTGCATTGGCGGGTGGGTTCTTTACCCCTAACGCCACCTGGGAAGCCTGTCACACTGCACTGTCCTCCAAGACCCTTTGTCTTCTCCACCTGCTGCTTTGTGGCCTCCTAAGCACGGCTCCTAAGCATAACAGAATGTGGTCCACTGGAGAAGGGAATGGCAAACCACTTCAGTACTCTTGCCTTGAGAACCCCATGAACAGTATGAAAAGGCAAAATGATAGGATTCTGAAAGAGGAACTCCCCAGGTCAGTAACTACCCAATATACTACTGGAGATCAGCGGAGAAATAACTCCAAAAAGAATGAAGGGATGGAACCAAAGAAAAAACAATACCCAGTTCTGGATGTGACTGGTGATAGCAGCAAGGTCCGATGCTGTAAAGAGCAATGTTGCATAGGAACCTGGAATGTTAGGTCCATGAATCAAGGCAAATTGGAAGTGGTCAAACAGGAGATGGCAAGAGTGAACGTTGACATTCTAGGAATCAGCGAACTAAAATGGACTGGAATGGGTGAATTTAACTCAGATGACCATTATATCTACTACTGTGGGCAGGAATCCCTTAGAAGAAATGGAGTAGCCATCATGGTCAACAAAAGAGTCCAAAATGCAGTACTTGGATGCAATCTCAAAAACAACAGAAAGATCTCTGTTCTTTTTCAAGGCAAACCATTCAATATCATGGTAATCCAAGCCTATGCCCCAACCAGTAATGCTGAAGAAGCTGAAGTTGAATAGTTTTATGAAGACCTACAAACCTTTTAGAACTAACACCCAAAAAAGATGTCCTTTTCATTATAGGGGACTGGAATGCAAAAATAGGAAGTCAAGAAACACCTGGAGTAACAGGCAAATTTGGCCTTGGAGTACAGAATGAAGCAGGGCAAAGGCTAATAGAGTTCTGCCAAGAGAACACACTGGTCATAGCAAACACCCTCTTCCAACAACACAAGAGAAGACTCTACACATGGACATCACCAGATGGTCAACACCAAAATAAATTGATTATATTCTCTGCAGCCAAATATGGAGAAGCTCTATACAGTCAGCAAAAACAAGACTGAGAGCTGACTGTGGCTCAGATCATGGACTCCTTATTGCCAATTCAGACTTAAATTGAAGAAAGTAAGGAAAACCACTACACCATTCAGGTATGACCTAAATCAAATCCCTTATGATTATACAGTGGAAGTGAGAAATAGATTTAAGGGACTAGATCTGATAGACAGAGTGCCTGATGAACTATGGATGGAGGTTGGTGCCATTGTACAGGAGACAGGGAGCAAGATCATCCCCATGGAAAAGAAATGCAAAAAAGCAAAATGGCTGTCTGAGGAGGCCTTATAAATATCTGTGAAAAGAAGAGAAGTAAAAAGCAAAGGAGAAAAGGAAAGATAAAAGCATCTGAATGCAGAGTTCCAAAGAATAGCAAGAAGAGATAAGAAAGGTTTCCTCAGTGATCAATGCAAAGAAATAGAGGAAAACAACAGAATGGGAAAAACTAGAGGTCTCTTCAAGAAAATCAGAGATACCAAGGGAACATTTCATGCAAAGATGGGCTCGATAAAGGACAGAAATGGTATGGACCTAACAGAAGCAGAAGATATTAAGAGGTGGCAGGAATACACAGAAAAACTGCACAAAAAAGATCTTCATGACCCAGATAATCACAGTAGTGTAATCACTCACCTAGAGTCAGACATCCTGGAATGTGAAGTCAAGTGGGCCTTAGAAAGCATCGCTATGAACAAAGCTAGTGGAGGTGATGGAATTCCAGTTGAGCTATTTTATATCCTGAAAGATGATGCTGTGAAAGTGCTGCACTCAATATGCCAGCAATTTTGGAAAACTCAGCAATGGCCACAGGACTGGAAAAGGTCAGTTTTCATTCCAATCCCAAAGAAAGGCAATGCCAAAGAATCCTCAAACTACCACACAATTGCACTCATCTCACATGCTAGTAAAGTAGTGCTCAAAATTCTCCAAGCCAGGCTTCAGCAGTACGTGAACTGTGAACTTCCAATGTTCAAGTTGGTTTTAGAAAAGGCAGAAGAACCAGAGATCAAATTGCCAACATCTGCTGGATCATCAAAAAAGCAAGAGAGTTCCAGAAAAGCATCTATTTCTGCTTTATTGACTATGCCAAAGCCTTTGACTGTGTGGATCACAATGAACTGTGGAAAATTCTGAAAGAGATGGGAATACCAGACCACCTGACCTGCCTCTTGAGAAACCTATATGCAGGTCAGGAAGCAACAGTTAGAACTGGACATGGAACAACAGACTGATTCCAAATAGGAAAAAGAGTACATCATGGCTGTATATTGTCACCCTGCTTATTTAACTTCTACGCAGAGTACATCATGAGAAATGCTGGGCTGGAAGAAGCACAAGCTGGAATCAAGATTGCCAGGGGAAATATCAATAACCTCAGATATGCAGATGACACCACCCTTATGGCAGAAAGGGAAGAGGAACTAAAAAGCCTCTTGATGAAAGTTAAAGAGGAGAGTGAAAAAGTTGACTTAAAGCTCAACATTCAGAAAACAAAGATCATGGCATCTGGTCCCATCACTTCATGGGAAATAGATGGGGAAATAGTGTCAGACTTTTGGGGGCTCCAAAATCACTGCAGATGGTGATTGCAGCCATGAAATTAAAAGACGCTTACTCCTTGGAAGAAAAGTTATGACCAAACTAGATAGCATATTCAAAAGCAGAGATATTACTTTGCCAACAAAGGTCCATCTAGTCAAGGCTATGGTTTTTCCAGTGGTCATGTATGGATGTGAGAGTTGGGCTGTGAAGAGAGCTGAGCGCTGAAGAATTGATGCTTTTGAACTGTGGTGCTGGAGAAGACTCTTGCGAGTCCCTTGAACTGCAAGGAGATCCAACCAGTCCATCCTAAAGGAGGTCAGTCCTGGGTGTTCATTGGAAGGACTGATGCTGAGGCTGAAACGCCAATACTTTGGCCACCTGATGCGAAGAGTTGACTCATTGGAAAAGATCCTGATGCTGGGAGGGATTTGGGGCACGAGGAGAGGGGAACGACAGCGGATGAGATGGTTGGATGGCATGACCGACTTAACGCACATGAATTTGGGCACACTCTGGGAGTTGTTGATGGACAGGGAGGCCTGGCGTGCTGCGATTCATAGGGTTGCAAACAGTCGGACATGACTGAGTGACTGAACTGAACTGAGCTGAACTGAAGCATGGCTCTACAGAAGAGATGAGCTATCTTCCAAATTTCATGAGGAAACTTTCTGGAACTGTTTCCAAAAAGTCTCAGCTGTCACAGTTTACCTAATCTGGAAAAAGAAAAGTTTCCCTGGCCTCAGGCAACAAACCACGATTCAACACAAAATCAATCCATTAAAAGAATTCTTCCAGATTTAATAACTCAGAGGTGAAGTCTCTGTCTGGAGAGCAGTGATTGTCTGTGTGCAGCTCTTCCCCAGCCTCCCCAGCTCCAGAGACCTTCCCACACAGTCACCAAAGGCATCATCAAGGCTTGGTTTTTGATTAAGCCACTTGTCTTCTCAGATGGAGTGGGAAATGGTAACCCACTCTAGCATCCTTGCCTGGAGAATTCTATGGACAGAGGAGCCTGGCGGGCTACAGTCCATGGGGTTGCAAAAGAGTTGGACATGACAGAGTGAAGTGAGGAGATTCCTCAAAGTCTCTCAGGTAAAACCTAGAATTTCTGAGTGTGGATTGTGAGGCTTCTGACCAGAGGGGCCTTTATCGCCAGATCTTTATTCCCAGCCTTCTCCCTCATTTTTCAGGCATTGTTCTGTTGATCAGAAAGCACCGGGCGACACTGTAGTGCTGCACCAGGCACGCCATTTGGGAAAGAGAAGGTGGAAATGGAGCCATGTTCAACCCAGATGTCCCCAGGGACAGCACCAGCTGGGCCCTTTGAGCCGGACAGAAATGAGAGAAACAGTTCTCTCCTCTCATCTGTGGAGCCACAGGGCTCTCCTGCTTCACAACACTTCTCGTGTAGTCCTTTAGCTGGCTTTTCCAGAATGGGTTAATTTGACCCAAGTTGTTGGTACACATTAGGAAGGAATGCAGAATGCCAGCAAGAAACAAGTGACTGATTGAATAAACAAAAACAAAACAGGGAATAAAAAAATAAAAATTAAAAAAATCTATTTTTTTGAATGTCCATCTGATCATTAATAGTACTAGAACTACCTTCAAATATTCCTCCATTTTTTTAAAGATTTTTTTTTATATGGGTGGACCATTTTAAAAATCTGTATTGAATTTATTATAATATTATTTCTGCTTTATGTTTCCTGGCTATGAGGCATGTGAGATCTTAGCTCCCCAACCAGGAATTGAACCTGCACCCCTAGCACTGGAAAGCAAAGTCTTAACCAGTGGACTGTCAAGGAAGTCCCAAATATTCCTCTCTATTGAGTTAAATTAGTTTTTCTCTAGTTTTTCAATATCTCCTTTTCTCTCTCCCTGCCTTCTTCTTCTCTTCCTCCTTTCCCTTCTTCTTTCCAATGTGTACTAATGGCTCTTGGCACTCGGGCTATGGAAATCAATACGACAGAGTCTGTCTCATTAAGAAGGGTAATTTCTAGGGAGGAGGGAAGACATGCAAAGAAATGTCATAATTCAGTGTGATCCGAAGGAGAAAGTGATCACTTCTTCCTCATAGGTGCAGTGGTCAGTGAAGTTTTCACAGAGGGTTCAGCCTCTCAGCTGGAGCAGAAGCAATGAGTAATTTTCATGGAAAGGCTTTTTAGGAAAAAGAACAGTATATGCAGAGAACAAAACTTTGGAACAGTGGCAAGTAATGATCTATTCAACTTTAATTGGTTGTATTCCAAAACCTAGATGGTCATTTAGACCCCACTATACTCTAGGTAGAATTTCAGGTCATTTATAATATACATGCATTACCATAAGATTAACCAAAATAAAAGAAAAATAAGTGGGTGAGAAAAACAGGACAGAGAAAATCAGAGGGAGAAAAATAAGACGAATTTGATATACAAAGCACATGGTATATGATTCTGTCCACTTGCCAGAGGAAGGTCATAAATTTGGATCTAAGCCTTTTGGTGCCAACCCAGAAAAAGGGAGATGCAATCAATCATAACACTTAGTGTCCACAGGATTAGAAGGACCAGTTGTTCAGAAGAAGCACAACTATTCCTGGTGTTGAGCGGAAAAAGGGATTTCTCCCATGGGTCTGCACAAAGAGGACATTTAGTAATTCTGGGACTAACGTTCCCAGCAGCATCTTTATCGCAGTATAGGGCCAAGGCTCTGAAAGCTATTTCTTACAATATCTTCAGCATAAGCTAATGACACATCTCCAAGGCGCCAGTGAATTTAAGTATTTTTACCTTTGCTCAAGGTTAAATATTCTGTCAGCCTTCTGATTCTCTCTTTCCTCTCTCTCTCCCTCTCTCTCTCCAAGTAAGCCAAGACAGGGGCTGAGCTACCTGTAATTAAGACTTTTCTCCGGGCTACAGTCCTTGCAGGGATGCTGCGTGGTGCATGTTCTCTTATGCACTGATCTGGGTGCTAGTTGGCTTGATAGCTTTTCATTGGGTGCTTTAATTTATGATTATAATGATCTCATCAATTTACTTATCAGTTTTTTCACAATTATTTCCCCTGTTTCCTCCAACAGATGATGAAATTCTTGCAATAGATCAAGGAAAATCCTCAATAGCACATTGTTCTGGGGTTCAGCTTGCAGTGGGTCTGATGTGGCTGACTTACTGCTTTTGGGTGATATTATCTGACATTGGTTGTTCTTTTTCCATCATTTAACAAAGTAATATCTAATTCTTTCACTATTTCCTGATCTTACTGTCCTCAAAAACATTGCCTCATACATTAATTCTTTCATTCAGAAACTCTTGCAACTTTTATTTTAATATCCTCTCAATGCAACACATATAAGAGGTATCCAAAAATAAAGATAAGAAATATTCCAGATTCCAAGGAGAAGAAGACAATAATAACCTTGGCCATTTTCAAATGTGGCACATTTATTCAAGTGTAAATCTAAAGGGCTTTAACCGTAAGATAAAAGGGTCTGTTAATTTCAGTATTTAAGTTGAATTCTGCAACATTAACAGACCATATTAGATTTATACTGTAATTTCTTTCTACCTGTACAAATATATCACTTTTGTAAGTCTAAAATGATTTGCAGAATAAGTATTATATCCTAACCTAAATAATACTTATATCTAAGTATGTCAACTCTAAGTTAATCCATATGTAGGACTATTCATAAGAGAGCCAAACAAAATATTTTTGAAATGTAATGCATCAGAACAAGATAAAACAATAGGAAGCTATGTCATAAGGTTTCACTGGATAGAAGTTCTAAGCTATAATCTTGGTTGTACAAAGGGCTGAAGGGTAGGCTATTTATAAAATGATTGCAAAATGATACACAACATTTCTCCATGGGAGTGCAGCTGTGGGGAAATGTTTTTCCTCTTTGATGACCTGAGCATTCTACCCAAGGATCTTACAGAAGAAATAGATAATGGTTCTTAATTTAAGATCTAGTCTAACCCACTTAATGAACTAGTGTAAAATTCAAATACAAAACCCAATACCTTTCAGAAATAAATCATAATTCAAAGAAGAAAGTCATTAATGATATAACAATAATCAAAAGATTGTGGATTGAGGTATGAAAATAAATGAAGACCAACCAATGGGAAAAACAAAGCCTGTTTATTCAGAGCTTGCTATAGCATGGGGCCAACTATTATCCTTTGCCTTTTGGCAGAGACTCCAAGGCAGGCAGAAGAATAGGAAGCTTTACAGTGGGGGGAAGCAGGGGCTTCAAGTGTGCCCGACTGGATGCTATTGGCCTAAGCAAGCTGTAGGTAGGCTAACTGGAAGTAGAGCATCTGATGTCATTGGTTAGGCATGCATCCTTGACTTTCTCTGGTTGATCCTAAACTGGAAACAGGGGTAAAAATTAGGGAAGCTGTCAGCAATTAATCAAGTTTGGTCATTTGGGGACAATTGTTACAGAAGTTAATCTTTAGCTTCCTGGATTGTTACCCGTGTAAATAATGTGATTTCTGTAAATCTGACTTCTAGCAGACTGGGTTCCTGCACTGATTACCATAGATAAGGGGCTGACTTCCTGAGAAGGGTGTTGTAGGTTGTAGGTTAGAATTCTATTTTTACACATGATCTACCCATTGTCCATTTGTATATTTAGTCTCTTTGGGGATAGAAAGGTATTCACGTTTACCGCTGGCTGTCTGAACTTCCGGAGATGGCCTCCTAGCTCTGCAGAGATGAGTAGATCCTAGAAACAAAAAGTGGTTCACACAATGAAATTAAAACAAAAATCACTTTTATTTATTAATTTAATGTGGAAATTGTCTTTTCCTGGGAGAAAGGCAAGTTTAGGGACTAGAATAAGAACTGGAATTTATTTTGCTCTCAAATGATGGTGAAGATGATGGAAAAGGGATGGATATCAGAATCATTTTAGTTTGATCTCTTCCCTCCTCTCCTTGCAGAATAGCTCAGCTCCTCAATGGTTTGTAGAGTTTGAAGTGGCTTCTTAGATGATTATTGAATATGCTCTGGGCTCTTGGTTCCCTCCATTCCCAATCCATTATGTCCCTGACCCTGGGACAAGGCAAGAACTCTGTCTGCCTGGTGATGGATATTCTCACCCTCAATTTCTCCTGAAGAAATGTTGCCACTCTTGCTTTACTGCATGTTGACAGGGTAACATTTAGAAAATCAATAAAGTACTTCTATGTGCTTCTCCCTAGGATAGAGGGAGAGGAAGATGAGGGAGATTCATCACATTTTTTCAGTGGGAATAAGAGAAAAAGAGATACTATTGGGTTCTTGGAATTTTGCAGCAAAGCAGTAGACTTGAGAGGCAGGTGTGGTCAAGAGAGATGGGATCATTCAAGTTCTTCTAGATCCATACTTACTACACCCACTACCAAGCCTGCAGTCCCATGCTCACAATGTTCCCTCTGCATCTTCACCCCAACCACCTGAGGGCAAAGCATAAGGCAAAGGGGAACAATGCTGGGTGTTTTCATCCAAGAAAGACTAAACACAACCAAATAAATGCTCCAAATATCTGTGTTTTCAATTCTTTCTGTGATTTCACAGTAGGAAATGGATTTTGCACATACCACACACACATACGTACACACAGAGGCTCACTTGTGTGCACGCACACACACTACAGTACATTTCATCAAATAATGCTGACTCTGTTATTCTGTTCTTTTCTATTTTATTCTGTTCTTTTTTGTTTTTAATGTATTGTAGTGATAACTTGCTAAAAATCATGACCAATAAATGGATCATGTCCCTGAGTTTGAAAACAGAGGTTAAATTTTGTCTTTATCTAAATATAATTCACATTTTATATTTAACTCATTTTTTTCCTGCTAGCTATCATGTGGAGAGGAAATATCCAAATAAGTATAGGGAAAAGAAAGAACAAGAAAACAAAATTGATATTTATACCACATCTAACTTGTAGTGTGAGTGAAATTTCATGACCCCATCTCTCAAGCTTCCTCTTTTCAGTAACTCATAGTTCCTCTTCCCTGCCCTCGCCACCCTGCTAGAATTAATTTGTTCAATTTACTCATCATATAATGTACTAAATACTCTTATGTCCCAGGATTGTTCTGGGCCTTGAATATAAGTGGTAAATAAGTTAGTTATGGAGCAACCCCATGAAGTTTATATTCTATTAAATCAATATTTTACCAACTGTAAAGGCTTTAGGAAAACAAAACTTCTATTAGAAGTAGGTGGTATTCACTTCTGAAATACACTAATGCAAGGTCATCATTTTAACTTTTCTTTCAGAATTTTAAAGGGATCAGTGTGGGGTAGAAAAAATCCACTCTTATGGGATCAGAAGTTAGTATCAGCCTGGACAGTGAATTCAATGAGACTTTCCTGGGGAGAAGGAAGGGCACTCTCTTTGTTTACAAAGTTACATAAATACATTAAGAAGATTATGCAGATGATATTTATAAGAAAAGTTAGAAACTTATCCAAAATTTGTCACCTCTTCATTCTAAAGATTTGTTTGTAAAAGTTTATTTTTGTGAATTTATAACATTTAAAACATTGCACACTTATTGTCTACACAAGAATTAAAAAGTGCTTGTGTACGATCTATGCCATTGAAATAACCCAAAGAAAAAAATAAAGCATTTGAAGGGAGTGTAATGTAATGCAACAGTAATGTAATAGAAGATGTCAGTAAACTGGCTATTCTCATGAAGCACAGTTTTGCAGAAATATTCAGGAAGTCACTCAGACTGTATGAACTCAGCTGGACAGATGGACAGAGTTGGGGACACAAGACAGATTTACAAATGGTTGTTGTGACAGCCTTCAACTATGAGCGTGAAGTAAGGAAGTCAAATTAGAATTTTTATTACCAATAGTTCTTGCTTACCGTTCAGTTCAGTTCAGTCACTCAGTCATGTCCAACTCTTTGCGACCCGATGAACTATAGCATGCCAGGCCTCCCTGTCCATCACAACTCCTGGAGTTTACCTAAAATCATGGAGTCAGTGATGCCATCCAGCCATCTCATCCTTTGCCATCCCCTTCTCCTCCTGCCCCCAATCCCTCCCAGCATCAGGGTCTTTTCCAATGAGGCAACTCTTCGCATCAGGTGGCCAAAGTATTGGAGTTTCAGCCTCAGTATCAGTCCTTCCAATGAACACCCAGGACTAATCTCCTTTAGGATGGACTGGTTGGATCTCCTTGCAGTCCAAGGGACTCTCAAGAGTCTTCTCCAACACCACAGTTCAAAAGCATCATTCTTCAGCGCTGAGCTTTCTTCACAGTCCAACTCTTACATCCATACATGACCATTGGAAAAACCATAGCCTTGACTAGATGGACCTTTGTTGGCAAAGTAATGTCTCTGCTTTTTAATATGCTATCTAGGTTGGTCATAACTTTCCTTCTAAGGAGTAAGCGTCTTTTAATTTCATGGCTGTAGTCACCATCTGCAGTGATTTTGGAGCCCCCAAAAATAAAGTCTAACACTGTTTCCCCATCTATTTGCCATGAAGTGATGGAACCAGATGTCATGATCTTCATTTTCTGAATGTTGAACTTTAAGCCAACTTTTTCACTCTCCTCTTTCACTTTCATCAAGAGGCTTTTTAGGTCCTCTTCACTTTCTGCCATAAGGGTGGTGTCATCTGCATATCTGAAGTGATATTTCTCCCGGCAATCTTGATTCCAGCTTGTGCTTCTTCCAGCCCAGCGTTTCTCATGATGTACTCTGCAGAGAAGTTAAATAAGTAGGGTGACAATATACAGCCTTGACGTACTCTTTTTCCTATTTGGAACCAGTCTGTTGTTCCATGTCCAGTTCTAACTGTTGCTTCCTGACCTGCATATAGGTTTCTCAAGAGGCAGGTCAGGGGTCTGGTATTCCCATCTCTCAAAGAATTTTCTTGGCTTATTTATCCTGCACCAAATGATCAGTTAAGGCACATATGTTCTAAACTGAATTATAAAGAAGCTTATGTAAACATCATTTCTTTCAAACCCTCTGCTCTTAAAACGCTATAATTTACCATACATTCTTTCTAGAAAAGAATTTGAGCCAACTCTGGGAGATAGTGAAGGACAGGGAAGGCTAGTTTGCTACAGTCCATGGGGTCGCAAAGAATTGGACACAACTTAGTGACTGAATAACTTTCTGGAAAGTTGTCTTTTAGATAACTTAAAAAATCATTCATGTATATGTTTATGTAACAATATGTGATCTATATTTTTATATCATAATATCAGTGCACACTCTCATTTATTCTGTCCCTTATGCTGTTCTTGATGATCATCTTCTTGTGATCAAACCATGCTTCATGCTCAAGCTTCTGTTGAAATAAATTATATGGCTTTACAGGGCTTATGTGCTGCCCTGTAACATATCTCATGGAACAGGTGAAATGATCAGATGGTTTATTAAACATATTAAATATAGAATATCCATTACTAGAATAAGCCCTGAAATTATCCATACCTAATCAGGATTTGAAAACACAGTAAGTTGTTCAGGAAAAAATTCTTTTTGAGGTAGTGACAAAATAAGACATAAAAATCCAGGGTGTATTTTATGAAAATCAGTAACTAAAAGATGTGGGAAAGTAAAACTGTGGAAAATTCTGAAAGAGATGGGAATACCAGACCACCTGACCTGCCTCTTGATAAATATGTATGTAGGTCAGAAAGCAAAACTTAGAACTGGACATGGAACAACAGACTGGTTCCAAATAGGAAAAGGAGTACGTCAAGGCTGTATATTGTCACCCTGCTTATTTAACTTCTATGCAGAGTACATCATGAGAAATGCTGGACTGGAAGAAGCACAAGCTGGAATCAAGATTGCTGGGAGAAATATCAATAACCTCAGATATGCAGATGACACCACCCTTATGGCAGAAAGGGAAGAATTGAAGAGCCTCTTGATGAAAGTGAAAGAGGAGAGTGAAAAAGTTGACTTAAAGCTCAACATTCAGAAAACTAAGATCATGGCATCCGGTCCTATCACTTCATGGCAAATAGATGGGTAAACAGTGGAAACAGTGTCAGACTTTACTTTTTGGGGCTCCAAAATCACTGCAGATGGTGACTGCAACCATGAGATTAAAAGACACTTACTCCTTAGAAGGAAAGTTATGACCAAACTAGTTCAGTTCAGTTCAGTCACTCAGTCGTGTCCGACTCTTTGCAACCCCATAAACCCCAGCACACCAGGCCTCCCTGTCCATCACCAACTCCTGGAGTCCACCTAAACCCATGTCCATTGAGTCGGTGATGCTATCCAACCATCTCATCATCTGTCATCCCCTTTTCCTCCTGCCCTCAATCTTTCCCAGCATCAGGGTCTTTCCCAATGAGTCACCTCTTACATCTGGTGGCCAAAGTATTGGAGTTTCAGCTTCAAAATCAGTCCTACTAATGAACACCCAGGAATGATCTCCTTTAGGATGGACTGGTTGGATCTCCTTGCAGTTCAAGGGACTCTCAAGAGTCTTCTCCAACACCACAGTTCAAAAGCATCAATTCTTCAGTGCTCAGCTTTCTTCACAGTCCAACTCTCACATCCATACATGACCATTAGAAAAAACATAGCCTTGACTAGATGGACCTTTGTGGACAATGTCTCTGCTTTTTAATGTGCTATCTAGGTTTTGTCATAACTTTCCTTCCAAGGAGTAAGTGTCTTTTAACTTCATGGCTGCAGTCACCATCTGCAGTGATTTTGGAGCCCAGAAAAATAAAACCAGCCACTGTTTCCCCATCTATTTACCATGAACTGATGGGACCAGATGCCATGATCTTAGTTTTCTGAATGTTGAGCTTTAAGCCAACTTTTAATTCTCCCCTTTCACTTTCATCAAGAGGCTCTTTAGTTCTTCTTCCCTTTCTGCCATAAGGGTGGTGTCATCTGCATATCTGAGGTTATTGATATTTCTCCCGCCAATCTTGATTTCCACTTGTGCTTCATCCAGCCCAACGTTTTTCATGTGCTCTGCATATAAGTTAAATAAGCAGGGTGACAATATATAGCCTTGAGGTACTCCTTTTCCTATTTGGAACCAGTCTGTTTTTCCATGCCCTGTTCTAACTGTTGCTTCCTGACCTGCATACAGGTTTCTCAAGAGGCAGGTCAGGTGGTCTGGTATTCCCATCTCTCAGAATTTTCCACAGTTTATTGTGAACCACACAGTCAAAGGCTTTGGCATAGTTAATAAAGCAGAAATAGATGTTTTTCTGGAACTTTCTTGCTTTTTTGATGATCCAGCCAGTGTTGGCAATTCGATCTCTGGTTCCTCTGCCTTTTCTAAAACCAGCTTGAACATCTGGAAGTTCATGGTTCACGTATAGCTGAAGCCTGGCTTGGAGAATTTTGAGCATTACTTTACTAGTGTGTGAGACGAATGCAATTGTGTGGTAGTTTGAGTATTCTTTGGCATTGCCTTTCTTTGAGATTGGCATGAAAACTAACCTTTCCAGTCCTGTGGCCACTGCTGAGTTTTCCAAATTTGCTGGCATATTGAGGGCATCACTTTCACAGCATCATCTTTCAGGATTTGAAATAGCTCAACTGGAATTCCATCACCTCTACTAGCTTTGTTCGTAGTGATGCTTTCTAAGGCTCACTTGACTTCGCATTCCAGGATGTCTGGCTCTAGGTGAGTGATTACACCATCGTGATTATCGGCGTCATGAAGATCTTTTGTATTCTTAAGACCTCTTCTTAATATCTTCTACTTCTGTTAGGTCCCTACCATTTATGTCCGTTATTGAGCCCATCTTTGCATGAAATATTCCCTTGGTATCTCCAATTTTCTTGAAGAGATCTCTAGTCTTTCCCATTCTATTGTCTTCCTCTATTTCTTTGCATTGATCACTGAAGAAGGCTTTCTTATCTCTCCTTGGTATTCTTTGGAACTCTGAATTCAACTAGTCAGCATATTAAAAAGCAGAGACATTACTTTTCTAACAAAGGTTGTCTACTCAAGGCTATGGTTTTTCCAGTAGTCATGATGTGAGAGTTGGACTGTAAAGAAAGCTGAGTGCTGAAGAATTTATGCCTTTGAACTATGGTGTTGGAGAAGACTCTTGAGAGTCTCTTGGACTGCAAGGAGATTCAACCAGTCCATCCTAAGGCAAATCAGTCCTGAATATCCATTGGAAGGACTGATGTTGAAGCTGAAACTCCAATACTTTGGCCACCTGATGCAAAGAGCTGACTCATTTGAAAAGAGCCTGAAGCTGGGAAAGATTGAAGGTGGGAGGAAAAGGGGATGACAGAGGATGAGATGGTTGGATGGCATCACTGACTCAAAGGGCATGAGTTTGAGTAAGCTCTGGGAGTTGGTGATGGACAGAGAAGCCTGGTGTGCTGCAGTCCAGGGTGTCGCAGAGTTGGACATGACTGAGCGACTGAACTGAACTGAACTAAATAAAAGATGGTTGAAAATATTTACACATAGACGTGCTAAGTCACTTTAGTTGTGTCCAACTCTTTACAACCCTATGGACTATAGCCTGCCAGGTTCCTATGTCCATGGGATCCTCCAGACAAGAATATGGACTGGGTTGCCATTTCCTCCTCCAGGGAGAATATTCCCAACTCAGGGATTGAATCTTTGTCTCTTAATGTCTCCTGCACTGGTGGGAAAGTTCTTTATCACTATCAGCACCTGGGAAGCCCCCTACACATAGATAGTAACACAAAGAAATATTTAATTAACAAAATAATCAAAAGTTAGGTTTGGCTAGTTAGGGTTTTTGAAACTCTGGTTCAGGGTAAATAAGGAATAAGCAAAGAAAATACACAAGATCTTTTCTTCCAAGATGTAATAAGCCATTGTAAGTACTATGAGTGTAGGATACCCACAGAGCTGATGCTCATCAGATTAAGAAAAAAAATGTTACTGTCAAGGGTCTGATTAGGTGGGGAAGGTTTAAAAGGCAATGAGAGAGAAGACACCTGGAGATTGACTCAAAGACTGCCCTTGGCTGCAGTAGGAAAAACAGTATCCGAAGACTGACAAAAATGGATGTCAGATTGTATGAAACATAGAAATGAATCAGAGGAAAATTGCACCAGAATAGAAGAAGCATGCTGTGTGTCTGGGAACATGAAGCAGAAATAAGAGATGGGGTAAAAATATGATCAAAATCAGCTATATGGTGTATAGAACCATGTGAGAGAGTTTGAAAGTTCTATTTATGATCCCCCAACTTTAGCAGTTGAGATTAAAATAAAATTGGTAAGAAAGTGTCAACCTTGTAAGAGCACTTCCTATATACAGAACATTTTTATGATATTCTTTTCTTAGGAGAGATAAGTAAACATAATTACATACTTAACTTTCATAGAATTCATATCTTTTGACTTAAGAAGTACTTGGAAATGAAAATATGTTTGCAAGGCAGTGAGAATCTAGCCAGAGAAATATTTTGTTCACTCATGTAGATGTCAGCATAGGTCCCGTATCTATCAAGACTTACACGAGATCAGGTCAAACCCTCATCCATTCTGTCCCCTGTGTTAGTCCGGATCATCTACTTGCAGTCACATCCCTTTCTGAACTCAAGATGCTTCAGGAAGAGCTCAGTTTCTATGCAGCTGTGTAGCACACCTCATGCAACAGGTGGAATGCTTAGACATTCCACAATCCCCACAATAAATAACCAGAACAAATCCTTTGCTCCCTCCAAGCCTTTTAGTGGGCAACAGATTTTGGTGATATTTCAAGAACATAAAGAGACCAATTATACTTCAGCTATGTCAACAACTTCAGATTGAACTTGAGACATCCTTTTTTGAAGTCTCAATACTGTCATCTGTGAATATTTATCCAACTTTCCAAAATAGTGACTGAAAATAAAGAAAAGGATTATGCAAATTCATGGTAGAAGCTGAAGAGCTACTGCTCCTCCATGTGTTCCATTAGCAATCTTGCTGCTGCTGCTGCTGCTCCTAAGTCACTTTAGTCGTGTCCGACTCTGTGCGACCCCATAGACAGCAGCCCACCAGGCTCCCCGTCCCTGGGATTCTCCAGGTAAGAACACTGGAGTGGGTATTAGCAATCATAATGTAAGTTAAATGCTGGTGGCTTTTAGGCATTTAACAGAAGTCAGTACCTGACACAATTCAAATACATCACCAGTTTTATTTATAACTACAGAGAAAACATATGCAATCAAATTATAAATGTAAAGAAATAAAGCTACATATAATTCTATGTCATTATACAAGTTGAAAAAGAAATGGAAAATTGAGAAAGAATGGTAAGGTAATGAGAGAACTTTGTTAAACTGCCAAAATTTAGGAGTCAGAAGAAAGGGTTCGGGTTTTCCTCTTTCCTCTCATTCCTCAAGAAAACATTTCCCAGTGCTTGCTCTCTGATCAATTCCCAAACACTCAAGTTGCCAGATGTAGCAAAAAGTAACCCTCTGTCTGTTTCAGAATATTTTCAGAAACTTTTTCATATAATGCATGGTGGTGGTGGTTTAGTCACTAAGTTGTGTCCTATTCTTTGTGACCCCGTGGATATACTGCATACTGATCTTTAAAAATATTTCTTAAAAACAGTTTTTGTTTACTTATCTGTTAGAAACATTAAGACTATGATTTTGAGATATTGTTTTAATTGAGTTTGAAATATAATTTTAAAATTCCCGGGACTTCCCTGGTGGTCAGCAGTTAAGACTCTTGTGCTTCCAATGTAGAGGGCGTGGGTTTGATTTCTGATCAGGGAGCTAGGATCCCACAAGCTGTGTGGCATGGCCTAAAAATAAATATATATAATAATAACAAAACAAAAGTTAAAAGAGAAAGAAAAAGTTAAAAAATCCCCAAGAATTTAAAAATAGAGTACAAAATAAGCAAAGTAGAAATGTATTGGGAATTCTAAAGAGGAAAAAGATACATTTTTCTATACCAACCACTTCTCATTATCTTAGTAAGTTCCTCTGTGCTGTGTGTGCTCAACTGTGTCTGACTTTTTGCAATCCCATGGACTGTATCCCATCAGACTCCTTTGTCCATAGAATTTTCCAGTGAAGAATACTGGAGTGGGTTGCCATTTCCTTCTCCAGAGAATCTCCCCGACCCAGGTATCAAACCCATATCTTTTTCGTCTCCTGCATTGGAAGGCTGGTTCCTTACCACTGTGCCACTTAGGAGGCCCTGTTCCTCTAAATGAACCCGATTTTCTAGATGTTAAACAAGTTCACTAAACTTATTGTGCTAACCATTTTATGATATATGTGACTCAAGTTACTATGCTATATACTGTAAATTTGTACAGTGCTCTATGCCAATTATATCTCAAGAACAAAAAGAAAAAACATCAAAACATATAAGAGGATGTAAAAAATGAGCAAAGATCGAGGATGAACTTCTTTCTTTTCTCACAATGACATATAGAGGAATGAAAAGGAGATATGTCCTGCCCTCCTTCTCTTTGAGGTGATCCAGTGAAGAGATAGTTTTCAAGGGCCAAGACAATTTGCAAGAGTCATAATAGAGACTTTGGACCACGGGTATAACCTCTAAAGGGCACTGTTTGTTTAGGTATTGAAAGTATGGCAGTTAAAATATTTTAATCATTATTCTTTAGCCACTTTTGATATATACAGGAATCTTGAAGATTTACATTAAGAATTTGCTTGCAAGCAGATTAATCATCAAACACACATTTGGAGAATATACTCCTCTCATCCTCCCCTAACTCATCAAAAAATGCCAGAATTGTTGAATAAAAAATGAATATGGGGCACAGGAAGCTGTTTATGGGTATGTTTTTGAAATAAATCATGAACCCAGAACTTCTTTTCAGAGTTAACAAATCTACATACCCCACTGAGAAAAATATAAGTTTACAGTTAAGTGAGCAGAGATGCAGAAAAGGTCATAATAAACATAAACCTGCTCTTGGGCACCACTGAACTTTAAAGTTGGGGTGAAAAGAAATCTTACAAGTTGTTTAGTTTAATTCCCTCATTTTACGGACACTCAGGAGGCCTAAGACATTTAACTAAGTTTGAATGGCCATTTAGTGACAGGACTGATAATGCATTACTCCTGGTTTCTGCACTTTCCTCTTCTTCACACCTCTAAATCTCCTACATTAAATCTGTCAGGAAGTCCTCTTTATTCTCCCTTGGACTTACCTCTTAGATTTATTCTTTCTTCATTCCCTGTTACATCTTCCTCATTTCACACCTTAATTGCTACAATTGCCCTCTAATTACTTTCTCTTAGTCCAACTCATCTTATATCTTACCACCCGGCTGATCTGCCCTACACAGCATGTTCATCATTTCACACTAGGACTTCCAGAACCTTCTACAGATGACACTCAAACTCTTCACCCTGGCCTTCAATCCCCTGTATCATCTGGCCTTCACTATCTTTTTAGTTTTACCTCCTAATTCCTTAGCATGAGCTCTTTGTTCCAGCCAGGATGGTCTATTTACACCTTCTCCCTCTCATTTCTGCTCTGCTACACTATTATTTTCATCGCCTGAGATGTCCTTTTTTCCTATACTACTTGCAAAAGTCACATTAGTTTCTTAATCTTATTTTAACACTTTATTGCTTACCTTGGCTCTTTCCAATAACTCCAACCACAGAATACTCCTCTGAGTACTTTTAGTAAACGCTTTCCATGAATTATGTTCTAGTACCTGAGTACATCTCTAATGGCAGAAAGTGAAGAGGAGCTATAGAACTTCTTGATGAGGGTGAAAGAGGAGAGTGAAAAAGCTGGCTTAAATTTCAACATTCAAAAAACTAAGGTCATGGCATCTGGTCCTATCACTTCATGGCAAGTAGATGGGGAAACAATGGAAACAGTGACACATTTTATTTTCTTGGGCTCCAAAATCACTGGGGATGGTGACTGCAGCCATGAAATTAAGATGTTTGCTCCTTGGAAGAAAAGCTATGACAAACCTAGACTGTATATTAAAAAGCAGAGACATCACTTTGCTGACAGAGTTTCATACAGTCAAAGCTATGGCTTTTCCAGTAGTCATTTATGGATGTGAGAACTGATCCATAAAGAAGGCCGAGTGCTGAAGAATTGATACTTTCTAATTGTGGTACTGGAGAAGATTCTTGAGAGTTCCTTGGACTGCAAGGAGATCAAACCAGTAAATCTTAAAGGAAATCAACGCTGAATATTTCTTGGAAGGACTGATACTGAAGCTGAAGCTTCAATACTTTGGCCACCTGATACAAAGAACTGACTCATTGGAAAAGACCCCGATGCTGGGAAATATTGAGGGCAGGAAGAGAAGGGGTTGGCAGAGGATGAGATGGTTGGATGGCATCACCAACTGAATGGATATGAATTTGAGCAGACTTTTGGAGATAGTGAAGGACAGGGAGGCCTGGGGTTGCAAAGAGTTGGACATGACTTAGCGACTGAACAGCAACAACAACATCCAGTTTAGTTCTTTGTACGTGGGCTGTTTGTACATAAAGGATAGACCCATTTCACAACAGAGATGTTAGGTCTTAGAATTGGTTTGTAAGTCATCAGTGAATCAGTAGTGGTTGATTTCCTGGGATTGAATAATGTCCCTCAGAGAAAGCATAGAAACTATGAGAAGACTGAGGATGGAACCCAGTCAAGGGAGAAAAGAAGACAAAGGGCCAAAATGAGATGATGCAAAAAGGTCAAAGACAGTCAGTGAAAGCAGAATTAGAGAGACAGTGTCATGGAATGGCATATTTAAGGCAAAATGTTTCATGGACTACTATATATATTTTGGATTTAAATTTGATTTCTTCAGAAATCAATTTGTATATGAAAACTCTCATGGTAGAAAAATAAACATGAAACTACAATCCAAACAATTCTTATTTTTAAAAAACACTTGAAAATATAGCTTTTTAAATTGAATTATATTTGCTATACAATAATATATAAATTATAGATATATAATATGAGAGAGTGAGTGAAAGTCACTAAGTCGTGTGACTCATTGCCACCCCAAGGGCTATATAGTCCATGGAATTCTCCAGGCCAGAATACTGGAGTGGGTAGCTGTTCCCTTCTCCAGGGGATCTTCCCAACCCAGGGGTCGAACCCAGGTTTTCCACACTGCTGGCAGATTCTTTACCAGCTGAGCCACAAGGGAAGCCCAAGAATACTGGAGTGGGTAGCCTATCCCTTCTCCAGGGGATCTTCCTGACCCAGGAATCAAACCAGGGTCTCCTGCATTGCAGGTGAATTCTTTGTCAACTGAGCTAGCAAGGAATCCCAGGGATAATATAGCGATTCACAATTTTTAAAGATTATGCACTCCATTTATAGTTATTATAAAATATTTGTTATATTCCAGTGCTGTACAATATATCCTTGTAATTTATTATATACCTAATAGATTGTACCTCATTCATCCCTCATACATACCTAATACATACCTCTCTTATACTTAATAATACATACATACCTTGCTTGTAAATAACTTCCTCATACATACCTTCCTTATACATACATAATACATGCATCCCTCATACCAACCTAATAGGTTGTACCTCATACATCCTCTACTCTTACATTGCCCCTTGCACCCACCCCCTTGCTGGTAACCTTAGTTTGTTCTCTACATTTGTAGACAAATACTGTATGATATCACATATGCCATGCCATGCTTATGCTCAGCTGTGTCTGACTCTTTGTGACCTCATGGACTGTAGCCCACCAGACTCCTCTGTCCATGGAATTTTCCATGTGAGAATACTGGAGTGGATTGCCATTTCCTCCTCTAGGGGATCTTCTCTACCCAGGGATTGAAACTGAGTCTCCTATGTCTCCTGCATTGCAGGCAGATTCTTTACCACTGAGCTACCAGGGAAGCCCAATATCACATATGTGGAATTTAAAAAAATACAACAAACTGATGAATATAGCAAAGAAGATAAGAGTATTGGGTGATTTTCAAGTATGTAACTAAAGTAAATGAGATAAAAAGACAAGTTTCTTTGAATCAAAAAGCTGATTTAAGAACCAAAAAAAGAAAAAGAGAAAAGAAAGAAGAGAGAAAATAATTTAGGCTGCAAAATATGGAGGATAACAGCTAAGCTGTTTATTGTAAGTACACTGCAGGTCGTTGCCAAATTACTTCTCCCACATGAAACAATTTAGTCTGGCCAGACTATCCCTTCAGGGAGACAAGCTGCTAATTGTATACACCTTGGCAGTGACCTTAAAAAAGTGCTGTGGCATTGAGAACAGCCAAATTACTTGTGTTTGATTTATTACGCCAGCTAATTAAATGAGCCTTTGACTCAATGGTAGTCCAGTTTAACTGAGTAAGTAGACTACCTACAGAAATCAACCAAGTCACCTGCCATTATAGGTATGTGAAGAGTCTAAAGGTACTCATTGGAAAACCAAATGAAGCAATACACAATCACACCCTCACTATTGGGAGACAAAAATTAGAGCCATGAATCATTATAGAGCTGAATGGGGATGCCCCAGATGTATTCCATCGTATATTTAGCTGGTGCAGCATTTATTCTCAATAGAACCAGCTGCTTCAACTGAAGAACATTAGGTGACCACTGAACCCAGGATTTTGCTAGAAACCAAAAGACCAACCACAAAATTGTACTCATCTCACATGCTAGTAAAGTGCTGCTCAAAATTCTCCAAGCCAGGCTTCAACAATATGTGAACTGTGAACTTCCAGATGTTCAAGCTGGTTTTAGAAAAGGCAGAGGAACCAGAGATCAATTGCTAACATCTGCTGGATCATGGGAAAAGCAAGAAAATTCTAGAAAAACATCTATTTCTGCTTTATTGACTATGCCAAAGCCTTTGACTGTGTGGATCACAAGAAACTGTGGAAAATTCTGAAAGAGATGGGAATACCAGACCACCTGACCTGCCTCTTGAGAAATCTGTATACAGATCAAGAAGCAACAGTTAGAACTGGACATGGAAAAACAGACTGGTTTCAAATAGGAAAAAAAGTACGTCAAGGCTATATCTTGTGACCCTGCTTATTTAACTTATATGCAGAGCACATTATGAGAAACACTGGGCTGGATGAAGCACAAGTGGGAATCAAGATTGGCAGGAGAAATATCAATAACCTCAGATAATGCAGATGACACCACCCTTATGGCAGAAAGGGAAGAAGAACTAAAGAGCCTCTTGATGAAAGTGAAAGAGGAGAGTGAAAAGGTTGGCTTAAAGCTCAACATTCAGAAAACTAAGATCATGGCATCCAGTCCCATCACTTCAAGGCAAATAGATGGGGAAACAGTGGAAACAATGGCAGAGTTTATTTTGGGGGCTCCAAAATCACTGCAGATGGTGACTGCAGCCATGAAATTAAAAGACGTTTACTCCTTGGAAGGAAAGTTATGACCAACCTAGACAGCACATTAAAAAGAAGAGACATTACTTTGCCAACAAAGGTCCATCTAGTCAAGGCTATGGTTTTCCAGAAGTCGTGTATGGATGTGAAAGTTGGACAAAAAGAAAGCTGAGCGCTGAAGAATTGATGCTTTTGGATTGTGGTGTTGGAGAAGACTCTTGAGAGTCCCTTGGACTGCGAGGAGATCCAACTCGTCCATCCTAAAGGAGATCAGTCCTATGGGTTCATTGGAAGGACTGATGTTGAAACTGAAATTCCAATACTTTGGCCACCAGATGTGAAGAGCTGACTCATTTGAAAACACCCTGATGCAGGGAAAGATTGAAGGCGGGAGGAGAAGGGGACAGCAGAGGATGAGATGGTTGGATGGCATCACTGACTTGATGGATATGAGTTTGAATAAACTCCGGGAGTTGGTGATGGACAGGAAGGCCTGGCATGCTGCAGTCCATGGGGTCATGAAGAGTTGGACAGGGCTGAGCGACTGAACTGAACTGAAAAGACCAACATTACTATCTCCATATTTGCATACAGAGCTACTTTCTATTTTTTATCTCAAGGACAAATGATAGTTCAAAAGGCTCCATGACATTCTCCATGTTATACTCTCCTATAAGCAGATGAAGCATATATTTATGTTCTTCAGATCAGATCAGTCACTCAGTCGTGTCTGACTCTTTGCGACCCCATGAATTGCAGCACGCCAGGCCTCCCTGTCCATTACCAACTCCCGGAGTTCACTCAGACTCACGTCCATCGAGTCAGTGATGCCATCCAGCCATCTCATCCTCTGTCGTCCCCTTCTCCTCCTGCCCCCAATCCCTCCCAGCATCAGAGTCTCTTCCAATGAGTCAACTCTTTGCAAAGTACTGGAGTTTCAGCTTTAGCATCATTCCTTCCAAAGAAATCCCAGGGCTGATCTCCTTCAGAATAGACTGATTGGATCTCCTTGCAGTCCAAGGGACTTTCAAGAGTCTTCTCCAACACCACAGTTCGAAAGCATCAATTCTTTGGTGCTCAGCCTTCTTCACAGTCCAACTCTCACATCCATACATGACCACAGGAAAAACCATAGCCTTGACTAGATGAACCTTTTTTGGCAATTTTCCAATATAAAATTCAGATCAGAACCCCTCCTTTTGTTTTCTGTGGTAAACAAAGGATGTTGTTGTTGTGTTATTGTTGTTTAGTCACTAAGTCGTGTCTCTTTTGTGACCCTGTGACTATCCTGCCAGGCTCCTCTCTCCATGAGATTTCCCAGGCAGAATACTGGAATGGGTTGTCATGCCCTTCTCCAGGGGATCTTTCTGACTTAGGGATTGACCCCATGTCTTCTGCATTGATAGGTGGATTCTTTACTGGATTCTTTACCACTGAGCCATCAAGAAGCCTGTGGCAAACAAAGGATAGCTACTATCAATACTTTTAGTGGGGGGAAAGCATGTATAGTGTCCCTGTATCATGTAATGTTCCCTTGGAACCTCAGAATGTGACTTTGGACATAGGATCTTTGCAGATCTAATTAGTTAAGTTAAAATGAGGTCAAACTGGATTAGAGAGAGTTTGAAATCCAATATCTGGTGTCCATATAAAAAATGAGAAAATGCAGAGACGTATACAGGGAAGAAGAGAGACTGCATTTTGACTCTTTACCTTTTATTTTTTTAGAGTTTCTGGGGAGTCTTTTCACTGAAATGCCATCTCAGCATGGCCCCAGCTCTCCAAATTGCTCCTTGTGTGGGCTCAGCTAGCATCTCCTTTGAGCATCGCCATGTGTGCTCAACGGCCCAGGGAATCTGATTTGTATTCTGTGACATTCCCACCCCTTAAAGGTCATGTAACAGTCTCATGCTGAAGAAATGAGCCTACTGGAAGCCTGAGTTACTGCACAATGGGACCCAAGAGCCATTGAAGATTTTCCTTAGATAAAAAGACTTTATTTTTTAGTGCTTTTGGAAGCTGTATTTATTAAAGCCTGACCTCTAAGCTTACTGTGTTAGTAGTCTTTCAAGAGTCTTAGATGTCTGGTCTCCATTTAGGATCTCTGTGTCTGGAGGCAGGTCTCTAGGTTTGGAAATCATTGATTTGATAGGGCAAAGGATTGCTGTTCTTTTCCATGCCATGCAGTATTATGTGATGGTTCCAGGGACAGCTTGGAAGGCCAAGAGGGCATGTGTTAAAATCTTGCTTGTTTGCCTTCTGCCCTTTAGTATGTTACTTAACACCTAACACCTCAGTTTCTCTCTAGCTTATATAGTTATTGTAAATTTTAAATGACTTAAAGTATATACAGGGCTTAGAACAGTGCCAGCACTTTTTAAACACCAGATACATGTGACCTCTTATTATTAATCATGTGCATTATATCTTGGACTGAGATGCTCATTATACTTGGCTAATAACAAATAGGTATATTTCAAAGCCAGAGAGTGGTATTCGAGTTTCTTGTGATTTTTTTCCCTCTGTCTACCTATTTTCAGAGAGCTGTTTTTGAGGTAGAGATGGTGATATTATGCTGGGAAAAAAGTGAGAACCAACATCTCAAAACTTTTCAGGAAATACTATTTATCCAGTCTGATAAAGAAACAAATATCTAGTTCCTTTGGTTAGTAGAGAATTGACATTGAAAGCACATATAAATTGTTAAATAATTCTTGTATATAAAATAAAGTGGTTTCTTATTAGCACATGACAAAATTTATGCATGAAGAGGTTTGTACAAAGAGGTAATCTGTTCTGAAAGTAAAAGGCTTTCAAGTACAGAACAAAACACAACTTTGCTCCTGGCTTCTAAAGAGGGAGAGTCATGAGGAGGGTCATAGTATTCATTTACTATGGATTCATTCAACAGTTTGTTCATTCACCCACTCAGCTATTCAATGAAATATTTAGTCCCATCTGTGGGTCAGGTGTGGTTCTATATCATAAATTCAAAGATGACTGAGACCGTCCCAGGCTTCAAGGAGCTAATTCAGAAACAAAATGAATAGGCAGTGGAAATAGGGCTTCCCTAGCAGCTCAACTGGTAAAGAAGTCACCTGCAATGTGGGAGACTTGGGTTTGATCCCTGGGTTGGGAAGACCCCCTGGAGGAGGGCATGGCAACCCACTCTAGTGTTCTTGCCTGGAGAATTCCATGGACAGAGGAGCCTGCAGGCTACAGTCCATGGCGTTGCAAAGAGTTGGACATGACTGAGTGACTAAGCACAGCACAGCATATATGCCTTAGCCAATACATCCTCCTTCATAAAGTCCAAGGCTGATTTCCCAGTTTAATAGAGTGCGCTGTAACTATCTGTAGAAAACTGTTTCCATAGAGGAACGTCTGTGTTGTGCTTTGTGCCATACTTGGAGCCTGGTGCTTCTAAAAGGGAACAGAGCCAATCAAAAAGGGAAAATCCCCCTCTTTTCCATCCAGTGGCTTCTTACACCTTTGTAGTTTATAAATATAGTGTCCATGACACCAGTCAAAACCCTCAACTGGCAGAGGAGGGCTGACCAGCAGGTCTTATCTCCTCAACAGTTACTGAAGTAGAAATAGTGGGAACTCAAGGTGTTGATGAGAAAACCAAATAGGCAGAAAAATACTTTCAGTAGCAGACAAGATGGGGTAAAGGAGGTGATGCAACTAGAATTGGACTGTTTGTTTTAAATTTTATTTATTTTTTGGCCAAGTGGGCATGTGGGATTTTAGTTCCCCAAACAGGGATTGAACCTGTGCCCCCTGTGGTGGAAGTACGGACTTTTAACCACTAGTCCACCAGGGAAGTCACTTATTACTGCATTGAATTGAATGTCTTGGTCTCTCCCAAGCAAAATTCCTACGTTCCTGAATTAGCTAATTCTGGTTTCTAAGGATTTAAAGACGTTGAATAGCAAAACTCTTGATTTTGTTACTCATCATGTTCGTTTTCTACAGATTTTGATGTGAGATTATAGAACAAAGTTGAGTAGCTGGTGTGTTGATCAGGGTGCCAGAAAGAAGCTGACAGCACATCCAGATGAAGATAATTTGAGGGGAATTAAATAAACAAAATACAAAGCTGTGGCTGGGATCTAGGAAACCAAGGGATGGTGAAGTTACCTGGGACTGGGACAGTGGCGCTGTTATGACTTGTAGGCTTGAAGGGATGAAGGGGCAGAGGTGTTATGAAAAACCCAAGAAGAGGGAGGCATATAGAGTAGGTACTCTTGAGGGGACCTTTCAGCCAAGGATCCAACCAACCCAAGATGGTCGTATAAGGAAGGAGTCAGAGTAATAAGTACCTTGCCCTCATTTTCTTTCCATTCTCCTATTTCCTGACAGTGTTTCCAATTGTTGAACACAAACAGAAGCCAGAAAGTGTGGAAATCTACTGATGTAGTTCATACTCTGTACATTCTTTATAAGGAAGAGCTCAAAGAGAAGGAAGAGTAGATCTAAAGAGGCGGCTGAAAGCTACAACAGCTGGTTTTTGTAAACTTTAGTTACACAGTGTTTTCTTTGCACAGCAGCTGGACTAGCAAGTTTAGAACCTATAAATCCATGATCCACAAAGGTCACTGCCAGAATGATGTCATAGGCAAAAAAGCACAGTCCATGCAATCAACAATCATTTCAAAGCAATTAGTCTTTTACTTGATTTTCCCGGACACTGTGAAGGGATAAACAGATGAAAAATATTTCTTAAAAATCTGTTTTTCAGTCATAGTTTCTCTGTTTTTCTCTTTAATATCTGTCCTTTCAGCTCCTGAAATCTCCTCCAGCAATTCATTCCACGTTTAGCCCTTGTTCACCCTCTTTCCCCACATTCACCGCCTGTTCTTCCACCATGAAACCCCCAAATCCTTTGATCTTCTAAGGTAGGGAGGACCCTGGTTAGAGAGTGAAAGAGAGAGAAGGCTTCAGGGCTAACACACGGGGTAGGGTTCCAATGGGCCGGGGAGATGTAAGCTGTGATATAGTCAAATATTTTTATCCCATTTTACAAGCATAGGAAATACCTAGAGAGACTGAGTAGTCAAGCTCTGATGAATTGTGCCAAAGAATTTTCTGGGCTAAATGGCCTAAATTCAGCCTTAATATGGAGGGTTCCACCTGTCTGATGACTCTGAAATAAGATGATAAATAAATGAGACCATCTTTTCAAAAGACCCACTGAAATTGATGCCATTTAGGGAAAAGCATGTGATCATTTAAATGACTAGCCTTAGGATTATCCACAGATTAATCTAAAGTTCAGTTTCCTGAAGCAGGAGTTGGCTGCAGCTGTAACAGCCTCCCTCTCTCCTTCTGGATGCAGAGATGGAGTCAACAAGGCTCAGAAAGAAAGCGGCTGTCACAATCCTTACTGTACACACAGAGTCCATTGCGATGAAACCCCAGAACAAGGCAAAATCAATGATAGATCAGTGATAGTCTTGGTCATGATCTCTAGGAACTGGCATAATGGACTGTTATTTTTTAAATGACTCTAACCGTGATGGGTATGTGTTGGGATCTGTATTAACTCTTCAGGTTCAACTAATGTTTACCAAAAATTTTAATGCATTAGAAACTGACTTCATAAAAAATACCTGTCCCTATTGAGAGTCTACCGTATGGTGGTCATCAAGATGCCTTTTCTAGTTCAGATCAGCTGGCTTGTGTAGTGTGTGTACAAATCCCCATTCTATGGACCTAGAGGTGTTCTACCAACTGCCCACACCTGCACATGTAGTAAATGGTAGAATTAAGATATAGAACCATGTGGTCAGTTCAAAATCTACATTATTTCTATCTTGTAGGTGTTTTGCTGCTAGAAGCATAATCTGTGTTCATCAATTAGATCAGTCTCAATATTGGGTGATTAGAAATAAATTAACAGAGAAGGCAATGGCACCCCACTCCAGTACTTTTGCCTGGAAAATCCCATGGACAGAGGAGCCTGGTAGGCTGCAGTCCATGGGGTCGAGAAGAGTCGGACACAACTGAGCGACTTCACTTTCACTTTTCACTTTTATGCATTGGAGAAGGAAATGGCAACCCACTCCAGTGTTCTTGCCTGGAGAATCCCAGGGACAGGGGAGCCTGGTGGGCTGCTGTCTCTGGGGTCGCAAAGAGTTGGACACGACTGATGTGACTTAGCAGCAGCAGCAGAAATAAATAACATATTAAAATCTGAATTAGATATGAGAAAAAGGTATTCCTTTTGCATTCTGATAAAATGATTTATGCTCACATCTTTCTTTTGCCTTGTGTTTCCCAGTGATTTGAGTATATTGTACTTCAGAAATGGAGTAGACTTTGGGGTCAGATAAGCTGCTTCTGGAACTTGTGTGCTGAGTCACTTCAGTCGTGACTGACTCTTTGACTGTAGCCCGCCCAGGTGCCTCTGTCCATGGGATTCTCCAGGCAAGAATACTGGAGTGGGTTGCCATGCCCTTGTCCAGGGGAGCTTCCAGACCCAGGAATCGAACCCACATCTCTTAAATCTACTGCATTGGCAAGCGGTTCTTTAGGACTAGCACCACATTAGGCCAATAGTGAAACATCAGATTGTTTCTGTATATTTAAAAGAGAGGTAACTTAAAGCTCAACATTCAGTAAACTAAGATCATGGCATCTGGTCCCATCACTTCATGGCAAATAGATGGGGAAACAGTGGAAAGTGTCAGACTATATTTTTCTGGGCTCCAAAATCACTGCAGATGGTGATTGCGGCCATGAAATTAGAAGACGCTTACTCCTTGGAAAGAAATTTATGACCAACCTAGACAGCATATTAAAAAGCAGAGACATTATTTTGCCAACAAAGATCCATCTAGTCAAGGCTATGATTTTTCCAGTGGTCATGTGTGGAAGTGAGATTTGGACTATAAAGAAAGCTGAGCGCCGAAGAATTGATGCTTTTGAACTGTGGTTTTAGAGAAGACTCTTGAAAGTCCCTTGGACTGCAAGGAGATCCAACCAGTCCCTCTGAAAGGATTTCAGTCCTGGGTGTTCATTGGAAGGACTGATGTTGAAGCTGAAACTCCAATACTTTGTCCACCTAATGTGAAGACCTGACTCATTGGAAAAGATCCTGATGCTGGGAAAGATTGAGGGCAGGAGGAGAAGGGGAAGACAGATGATGAGATGGTTGCATGGCATCACCGACTCAATGGACATGGATTTGGGTGGACTCTGGGAGTTGGTGATTGTAGTGGGGCTAGAGGATAGCCCTTTTATTAGTTTTCCTGTTGTTTTTGTTGTGTCTCTGATGTCAATGTATTTTTATCTTTATCAAATTTGGAACGATGTTTATTTAACTAATGGAATCTCTTTTTATATTTTGGGCAAACTCTTGGGGGCTTTTTATTTTTTTTTTTAGAAGTGGTATTATTTTTAGTTGTTTGTATTGGCACGTGGCATTGTTTTTTCATATGGCCGACTTTTTTGCAGTTAAAACATTTAGCATTGGCAGCCTTTTGTACATTAAAAGTTTTTAGTGTCACTAGTTTTGTTCTATGGGACATAGATTTGATATCTCTATAAGCTTTTAAATATTTTATAAGAGAATTGGTTTTTCGAATTGGTCTAGGTATAGATTGATATTTTTTATTAGCATTTTTAAAGGGAAGTTGTTTTAAAATAATATTTTGTAAGGTTTTATCTTTGATAGATTTTTTGATGGCATCTTTTAATTTTTTTATAAATTGGGCATATTTTGTTTTCATGTCCCTGGGTAATCTTGACAAATGAACCATCAGAGGTAATACTATCAATTTTTGTCTATGTTCTGTAAGAAATTTTTTTAATGAAATGTAACATCTGATGGGGTAATATTAGCTAATTGTGCAGTCATATTTGCCATGGCTCCTATTCCAGTGAGTATATTATAGGTTAAATTGGCAGGGTTACCATGAGATTGTTGGTCAATCATTATTTGTCGGGCTTTATCATTAACCCATATTTACCACTGAAGTAATTGTTGAGGATTTAGAACCATCTTTGTTACTTGAAAAAAATCATATGGCATCTAATGATCAGCCCATCTGAGGAATTTTACATAGTAAGAAGAAGTAGGTCCATACAAAGTGTATGTTTTTTTAAAGCTAGATAACATTCCGAAATCTAAACTAGCCCAAGCATTCTGGCCTTGGGCAGGTTGATCAAACTGTATTGGGAAAGCGAAAGCGCAAGTAGGCATCTCCCGAGGAGGAATGAAATGGTTAGTACGAGTGAGGTTAGTAACTGTTGTTATAGGTGGAGCAGAAGGAAAAACCTCAGATTTGGGCTGTCTGTTGAATGAAATGACCTCTGTTCTAAGTGGTTTTGGTTTTGATATATCTTTTATATATACGTCTTCAAGCTGTTTTGTTTTTTGATTGAGCATAACATTTTTATATTTCAAAGCACCTTGCATATCTTGTTCTTCAAGCTCATATTCATGTTAAGACTGAATAGTTTCCACTTCCAAATCAACATTGTGTCCTTTACTTTGTTTTATGATAGCCCATATAAGTGACCATGTAACCCACCATTGAGGGGGAATATGGACTCCTTGCCAATATGTTCGCAAAACATTATTTTTAACCCTTTTCCATATGTCTAGATCGAGTGTCCCCTCCTATGGGAACGATGGATTATGTTCCAGTAAAATATGATAGCAGTCATTTAACTTATCTCTTGAAACATTAACACCATTTTGTTTCAGAAAGTGATGTATTACAGAAATGAAAGGAATCTTACTGCTATGTTGTCTCATTTGCTTACCTCTTTCTGCAGAGCTCACCGCTTTGTTCAGTCTTTCTATCAAGTCCCTGTTTGGGCGCCACTTGTGGGAATTTTCTTCCCAGGACTTGGAAACGGTGAGCTTGAAAGAACAACACTTGGACAGTCTCTGCAAGGACTGATAAGTCTATTTCTGCAGTCGAGCCTTTTTATAGGAGCAAGGAACAAAGAGCTTGGAGAAACGGCAAGCAGAGCACGTACAGGGCTAAGACATAATCAGTAAAAGATACTTCAAAGACCAGTGCGTTCTTAACGACCCATGTGTTTGTTCCATGACCCATTTTCTCAAGCAACATCTTTAATGTTTAATCATTAAACCTTGGCACCGAGCATAGCCAAAAGCAGGAAAGGTTTTTCAGCTATCAGTACACAATGCCTGGGTACTTCTGCCCTTCGCCATTTCCCCGAGGACCTTCTCCTTCAAAGCTATTCTGCACTGTACCTCCCAACAGTGATGGACAGGAAGGCCTGGCGTGCTGCAGTTCATGAGGTCGCAAAGAGTCAGACACAACTGAGCGACTGAGCTGAACTGAACTTTCCACATTTTATGTAAGGATTAGAAATAACAGATGTAAAGTATCTGGCACCATTTGGATCACTCAAAAATGGTAGCTATTATTCTGGCTTATGAAATCATTCTGGTAAAGGGACTTGAGTCTTCTGTCTGTTTATTTGCCTTGGAGTCCTAAGTTAATTTGTGAGTTTTGCTGAGCAGTAATCTATATGGAAGCTTCAAAGAACAAAGAGCTTTATTTGGGTAACTTAGGAATTGCAATTTGGGAGGCACAGATTTGGGTAAAAATGAGAGTGTTTGGGGGAAGAGAAAATGTCAGGGGCTTGTACAGGCAAAAGTCACAAGTTTGTCAAAGTTGTCTGGCAAGAATTATGATTGACTCATGCATCAAAGAAAACGTTTGTCCTTTAAGGGTAAGGTAGGGGTCCAATGAGAATCCTGTTTTTGGAACATTATACAGATGATATGGATGCCTGCATTAAGACAACAAATGGTCCTGCTATATTTAAAATGGATAACCAGCAAGGCCCTACTGTATAGCACGTGGAACTACTCACTGTTATGTGGCAGCCTGGATGGGAGGGGCGTTGGAGGAGAATGGATACATTTACATATATGGCTGAATCCCTTAGCTGTTCACCTGAAACTATCACAACATTGTTAATCGGCTGAACCCCAATACAAAATAAAAAGTTTAAAAAAAGACAACAAGTGGTCAAAAGGTCAGATTCCATCTAGTTTGAGATATGCATAAGTCACACTTCCTCAGTGGCTTCCCAGATCTATTTTAGGACGCTCTCTTAACAATACCAACTCCATTTTGATTTTCCTTTCATAGCACGGAAGTATACTGACTCCTGTAAGAAGGTGTAAGTAGGCCGACTCCAGAGTTGCCTGTGCTCTAGGCCTATACATACACCCCATCTAATGTCACTGCAAGGCACAAAGATGATATATGTTTTTAGAGTTCTAAAATAAAGATGCTGTTGTACTAAATAGCTTATTATATATCTGTGGACTCAGGCTGAGCAGCAAATTAAAATAAGGATTTTTATTGAAAGACACTGATAAAGGAGATAGAATGATCCTTACACCTTCTTACAGGAGTCAGTATACTTCCGTGCTATGAAAGGAAAATCAAAATGAAGTTGGTATTGTTAAGAAAGCATCCTAAAATAGATCTGGGAAGCCACTGAGGAAGTGTGACTTATGCATATCTCAAACTAGATGGAATCTGACCTTTTGACCACTTGTTGTCTTTTTTTAAACTTTTTATTTTGTATTGGGGTTCAGCCGATTAACAAGATCTAATGTGGGTTGTCATACTTATCAAATAGGATTAAACCATTAGGGGCTTTTAGTTCAAAGACTGGAAGACTTCAAATCTTGTTAATAATATAAATTACAAACTAGGCAGGGGCACCCCACTGCCTGGAAAATCCCATGGACGGAGGGGCCTGGTTGGCTGCAGTCCATGGGGTCGCTAAGAGTCAGACACGACTGAGCGACTTCACTTTCACTTTTCACTTTCATGCATTGGAGAAGGAAATGGCAACCCACTCCAGTGTTCTTGCCTGGAGAATCCCAGGGACGGGGGAGCCTGGTGGGCTGCCATCTATGGGGTTGCAGAGTTGGACACAATTGAAGCGACTCAGCAGCAGCAGCAGCAGCAGATACTTAATGAGTGATAATATGTTGTTTGGAAAAAATTACATGCAATAGATTTTTATATTACTAAATTGTTACATAGTCAGTAATATTTCCTATATATGCACACAAGCACATATATACCAATACAAAATAAATATCAGCAGACTCTTCAGACTATTTAGTGATAGAGTTTACAATTCCAATATGACTTAGTAGCACAATCTCATGGCCCACACTCAAATTTGCAAAATGTTTTCTCTTCCCAGTTCATCATTTGAGCATTTCTACCTCATTTTCTCTTTCTTCTTGGTATTGCCTTAGTTGAAAACTAAGTGGATTCTTATAAATGAATCACAATTTTCAATATAGCAGAATAATTTGGAGAGCATTAAATTAAACCAACTGATCAAAAGATATTATGTTTTGACTTCTAGAGATAAAAGCATTCCAAAAGAGCCTGGAAATGCTGAAGGAAAAAAGAAAAATTTTAAACTTAAAAAGGCAAGTACCTAAAGGCTATTATTCTCCAAATTAATCACAACAGAACACAGAGTTAGAAGCATGAGAGGAAGGAAATATATCTCCAAAATCCTTCCCTGAATTTGTTTTCAAGATTAAAACAATGAAATATAAATAGTATAAGATGGAGTAAGTGAACTGAGAAGTTTTAGAAGGTCAAGTAGGTAAAATTAAAAGAAAGATTATTTCAGACTTTTTATAATGAGTTCTCTGTGTTCTTCTTTCTGCTTCTTTTATGTTGAACACAATAAAACATCTGTAGTCTTTTACTCTTCTAAGGGCAAATATCACTCAAACCATACCTCTACCTGAGAGAGTTCTATACCAATTTTACCTTAGATTCAATACACAATGCTTCAATACATAATAGCTTCTATTCTTATCTGTCAGCAGTGGTGTTGGTCATATGGTGCATGTTAAGATAGACACAAGATTTCTAAATGTCATAAGGCATTTTAGAGGCATGAATTTTATAAAGTAAAAAAGTCACGTCAGAACCCTGTTGCTCAGCAAGTCCAACCCCGCTGTGCTCAGTTTCTGACAACAGGAAATTTCATTCATTGCCCTACAGTGAACATACATGATACTTAGTAGGAGCAGAGCCTATTACATAAAATGCCAGGCATGCAGAGTTCTGTGCAAATGCTCTAGAAGTGTATACAAGGAAATTTGGGGATGGGCATATGTGCAAATTCACTTGCTTTTTTAAACCTAAACTTCCCCATTTCTTGTTCAAAGCAATGAATTTGTAGCATGGAATGCCAATAGCCAATAGCTTAGGAGACAACTGTGGTTATTTATGCTATCCTAGAGAAAAAAGAGAGGAAACAAATACAGGTGACATTGTAGAGGAGTGGAGAATGAATGGTCTTTTCAATAAATGGTGCTGGGAGAAATTTATACCAACATGAGAAAAAGAGAAATTTGACTCTATTTCAAATCACACACACAAATCACTTTTGTGTATATTGTAGATCTAAATATGAAAAGCAGGCAATAAATCTTCTAAAAGATAAGATGAGGCTAAATCTTCATTATTGATGGGTAGGAATAGAATTTTTAAACAGTACACACACACACATGAACACTAACCATAAAGGAGATGATTGATCAAACTTTACTACAAAAAGGTAAGCACTTCCCTGGTGGTTCAGTGGACAAGAATCTGCCTGCCAATGCAAGAGACATGAATTTGATCCCTGGTCCAGGAAGATTTCACAAGTGGTAGAGCAACTAATTCCATGCACCACAAGTACTGAGCCCACATTCTAGAGCCCGCAAGCTATAAGTAATGAAGTCCCTGAGCCTAGAGCCTGTGCTCCACAATGAGAAGCTACTGCAATGAGAAGCCTGTGCACCACCACCAAGCAGAGCCCCCACTCACCACAACTAGAGAAAGCCTGTCAGCAGCAAAGAAGACTTAGTGCAACCAAAAATAAATTAATTAATTTAAAAAATTAAGACCTTGAGTTTCTCAAATGCACTATTAAGTGAGTAAAAAAAGCAGCCACAAATTGGGTTATGATTACTGGCAACATGTATAAATAACAAAGCACTGTAATCCAGAACATCCCCCACCCCCGATTTACTGAGATATAATTAACACTTAACATGTAATGTTGTACACCATGAGTTGATATATGTGTATACTGTGAAGTGATTACCACAACTTTCACTTTGCATAATTATAAATTATTTTTCCCTTGTGATGAGGACTTTTAACATCTACTTTTTCAACAACTCTTGAATATGTGGTATGGTATTGTTAATTACAGTCACAATGCTGTTCATTACATTCCCAGATCTTATAATTGGAAGTTGGTACCTTTTGATCAACCTCAGAACACTTTAAGAACTCCTGCAAATATGAAAATATCAACTGTGACGTGAGAACATGGAGGTGTCGGGGCTCCCATATACTGTTCTTGGGGGTATAAATTGGAAAATTGGAACAGCCACTTTGGAAGACATTTTGAAAGAATTATGGTTGAAGATAGACATACCCTGGAACCAACAATTCCACTTCTAGAAATGTGTGCTTATGTATAGCAAGATACATCTATAAGAACAGTCCTAGGAGTGTAGTTTATAAAGTTCTTCAGCAGTTAAATGGAAAGATAGATCATGATACAATCATAGGGCAAAATACTAAAAAGCAATGAGATTTAAAAAACTACAGCTAAATGCAGTTGTATGGAAATGTTGAACAAAAGAATCCAGATGCAAAAGGAGACATCTTGTATAATTTCACTTACAGGACGCTCAAAAGCAGGGAAAACTGAACTAATGTTTAGGGGTTTTTGCTTAAGTAGTAAAATCATACTTTGAAAAGGAAGCAAATAGTTAAGTTAAATATCAAGTTAGTGGTTACCTTTGAGGGGAAGAAAAAGAAGGAACAGTGAGTAAGAGGGATTATGCATGGGCTCTGAATGACATGTAATATTCTATTTCTTCACCAGATTATTAGAGTGCTTCCTTTGTGATAAATCAAAGCTGCTGTTTTGCATTTTTTGGCAGAGGTGTTTTATTTCCCAATAAAAAATTAACCAAAAAAAGGCCAGGCATATACAGAAGATAGAAATTCTGACTTCATTTTTAATATGCTTCAATGACTAGGATTAGGTCAGAGAATATAACTTACTTTTTCTGCTTCAGTGTTTCCATCGATTCCTTTTAATTATCACCATGCCAAGCACAGTTATAGAGAGAAGCAGTGTTTGGGGCTTTCCAAACAATTTCACCAACAGAATAAGACGACAATTTGAAAATACAACTCATGCTAAGCAAAATGCATGTGGTGCTGTTTTCCAAATTAATCACAATTCCAGTGGAACCATCAAAATAATATCATGGCTGTGAAAAAATTTCCACCAATTTGGTCGACGTGACTTCACACAGTTTGGGCTTATATTTTCTCATTTCACCCATTCTGTGATCAGAGACCCACTGTGCAGTTGGAGGAAGTCTTAACATTCCCCTTTACCATGACCACATAGGTCACAGAATTTATAAGACTGCTAGTCCAATTTCTGGAGGTTATATCACTGAGAAATACTTTGCTAACCAAATTGACACTTATTCCAGAGAGTTCTAATTAACCCTCATAAATTACTTGAGCTCTTTTTTCCTGTATATCTCTACTAAAGATCAAACACAATATTGCACCTGAGACAAAGAAATCAAGTATATTGGTAACTTATTCTTTTGATTTCAGTGTATTTCCTAAGGTGTTTCTTTTTCCAATTTAAAGGAAGAACTTCTGGTTTTATTCAGGCCACTTGCACATGAGGATTTGCTTAGCCTGTTTTGGTAATCTGTGTGTGCTAAGTTGCTTCAGTTGTGTCCCACTCTTTGCAACCCCATGGATTATAGCCCACCAGGCTCCTCTGTCCATGGACTTCTCCAGGCAAGAATACTGGAGTGGGTAGCCATTCCCTTTTCCAAGGGATCTTCCTGACCAAGGGACTGAACCCATGTCTCCAGCGTCTCCTGCACTGGCAGAGTTTACTATATGTGCAAGTATATAATATATACTTGTACAATATATACAAATATATACAAGTATGTTTACCTGTATATATTTGTACTTGTGTGTATAAACTCATACAATTATTTTGGTTAAAGAAATAATTTTTTGTTTAATAATAAACACAGTTATTTATTAATTATCTGAATACAGCTTACTTCTAATTGATTCAGGTGATCAGCCTTGGAACAGAACACTCAAAGGACTGAAGGGCAAGTAGAAAGGGCAAGGATCCACTTTATGATTACATTGAAACTCTCCAATCATACATCATGCTGTATTGGTGAATAACCTAACACTGTTTTATAGGTAAGTCTCCAGAATTGAATCACATCCTTAAAAGAAATTGTTTTAATTTGGGGACTTAAAATAGGAAAGCCAGTGAAATCCCTAGTGATATGTGTGGTAACAAGACATGATTTTGAAAAAATCAGACAGGACTGAGCGACTGAACACAGCACAGAAGGAAGTTTGTAGTGAATATAAATGTACAGCCTGCAGATCAACTGTCTTTGGTCAGCAGGATAGCTTTATCAAGCTGTTGTGGGAGCATGGAGAATTACTGGACATTTTATGACAATATTACTGTACATCACATTTGCATAATGTTTGGTATAACCAGTTTGAACATTTGATCTTTACACCGCCTACGTGTGCCATATGTAGTGATGAAGAGACTTAAGTCAGGAACGATTATCCTCTTTTTACCTATATCCGAGTGGAGGCAGGCTCTTCCTTTTATATTTTGAAACTTGCAGCTGGCTACCCAGTGAGGGGCAGTTAGGAAGGCGAACAGTACAGAGTCTCATGGCCAGGGAAATTTGACTGAATGAAGGAGAAAAACAAACAAACAACTTTCATCTATTTTTTAGGTTCTTCTGGCTGGTTTAAGAATTAAACTGATAATTTAACAGGAGAAAATCAAGCCTAGTAACATACATATGAAGAATCTGAACATGAGAGATAGCAAAGACAGACAAAATGAGGTTTCTAATGTCATTCTAGACTGGGGTCTGGGACTTTAACGTGAAGGAAGGCAATTCACAGGAAGATGAATAAACAGTAAATGTTTGGTAAACATTTGCTGGGGCATGCAGAATCAAGGGGACCCAGAGAGGAATTGTGACAAACAGACTTTGCTAGGTTCCTCTCTGTCTAAGACACCTACTTCATATTATACTATAGGTATCTCTAGTGATAGTTCTCTTTCCTGGAATAGGCCCTCAACCTAACTTCGATTAGATAGTTAAGGGGGAGATAAAAAACATCCTGCATTCTTCTGCATCTTTTCTCATGCCAAAGAGATACATTGGAGGGTGGCAAATTTTGCTTCCCTACCGGACATGACTTCCCTGATGGCTCAGTGGTGAAAAATCTGCCTGGAATGCAGGAGACGTGGGTTCAATCCCTGGGTCGGGAAGACCTCCTGGAGAAGAAAATGGCAACCTCGTTCAGTATTCTTGCCTGGGAAATCCCATGGACAGAGGAGCCTTGCAGGCTACAGTCCATAAAGTCACAAAGGCTCAGATGCGACTGAGCACGCATGCACGGGTCACGAGTAAACAGCAACAGTTGCTACAAGTCCATAAGATCTTCCTCAAATGCCCCAAACTGCTAGTTGATTTATACCTTAAATTCATGCAGCCAATTTATTACTTTAACCATCACAGGGACACATTATTTGCTGATGACTTACCACCAATTATAAGAAACCACAATAAAGCTTCAATTAGATATTTTTCCTAAATACTATGTGTGAGTAAATGTGTGTATGATGTCATATACAGAGAAAAGGTAGCTAGTGGCTAACAGGACTCAGAGGAGGAAAGGATAAAAAAGGAGAAAGAATCTAAACATGTAACTTTAGGAGTCAGAAGGTATTTTTTATTGCATCCATTTGTAATAGAGAAAGGCATTCTGATCCTGATTCACCTCAATCAACACCAGCAATTTTTTGTTGTATCTGGTCTACAAAGACAAGACAGCTGTAATCTTTCTTATTTCTCTTCCTTCAGGAAGGGTGATACATAGGGAATTTTTTATGAAAAAAGAATCAATATTTAGAGTGCACCTTCACTTTAGAAAGGTAGGAATGATCCTAAATCAAATGTATCTGACATGCAACTCTTTTTCTCCTGGGACACATGAAGGTTGCAAATGAAATATATTTACCCTCCTTGAAATAAACAATCTTTACTTGTGGGAAAACTGTACAAGGTGAAAACAGAATATGTGTGGCTTTGTGAAACGTTACAATTTTATAGCTGATGTGAAAATTTTCATTTGGGATATTTGGTCCAATTCAGCATCAAATTCAATCATCATCCACTTGCAGACAATACAAGCGTAAATACATCTGTTGCTTACTTATCGAGTCTAAATTTAAAATGAGAAAACACAGAAGGTTTGCTCTGATTATTTTCTGAGGCAAAAAATCTATTTTTGAAAGTCTTTCTTGAAGGTCATAGCCTGTTCTTCAGCTCATTTAAACTCCTGGAAAATGATTTTTTCCCCTCTCAAATCAGCCCCCTCCCTTTACCCCTTACCTTAGAAAATGCTTCTCTTTTCTCTTTTGATTTGCACACTCATTCACCAGCTCCACATCCCACACCAGCCTTTTCTTGAGTGAAAGAGATGTTGAATGACTGGTGTGTCCCAGGCTCCTTGGCTTCTGATATTGTATTATAGATGGAGCTTATCAACTTCCGGACACACAGTTTGTTTCCTGAACACTTTTATTTCAAGCTCTTCCTTTTTGAAATAATTTTATTTTAGATTATTCTCTTGCTCTCTTTTGATATTGTAAATTTTGTATAACTTAGTGATTGCATAATTATGTTAATTTCGACAGAGTTATAGGTTAGCAATACTCTCCTACTGCGACGGCACACAAGCGTGGCCGAGAGGAGCCTATCCCATGTCCGAGGTCAGGAGCAGAAGCCGGGAAGACCCCATGCCCGAGGGGCGGCAGCCAAGGGAGCTACCCCACGTGTGAGGTCAGGGGTGGCAGCCGAGGGGAGCTACCCCATGTCCGAGGTCAGAGACAGTGGACAAGAGGAGCTACCCCGCATCCGAGATCAGGGGCGACGGCCAAGAATGCCAGGTTGTGACAGCTCAGGAGCAGCCGGGAGGAGCTACCCATGGCCTGAGGCCAGGGGATGTGGCTGGGAGGAGCTACCCCAGGTCCAAAAAGCGGTGGCTGTGCAGGCGCAGGAGGGCCGAGAGGAGCTACTCCACGTTCAAGGTCAGGAGGGGCGGAGGTGAGGAGATACACCTCGTCCAAGGTAAGAAGCAGCGGCTGCGCTTTGCTGGAGCAGCGGTGAAGAGATACCCCACGTCCAAGGTAAGAGAAACCCAAGATGGTAGGTGTTGCAAGAGGGCATGAGCAGGCAGACACACTGAAACCATACTCACAGAAAACTAGTCAATCTAATCACACTAGGACCACAGCCTTGTCTAACTCAATGAAACTAAGCCATGCCCTGTGGGGCCACCCAAGACGGGCGGATCATGGTGGAGAGGTCTGACAGCATGTGGTCCACTGGAGAAGGGAATGGCAAACCACTTCAGTATTCTTGCTTTCAGAACCCCGTGAACAGTATGAAAAGGCAAAATGATAGGATACTGAAAGAGGAACTCCCCAGGTCAGTAGGGGCCCAATATGCTATTGGAGATCAGTGGAGAAATAACTCCAGAAAGAATGAAGGGATGGAGCCAAAGCAAAAACAATACCCAGTTCTGGATGTGACTGATGATAGCAGCAAGGTCCGATGCTGTAAAGAGCAATATTGCATAGGAAACTGGAATGTTAGGTCCATGAATCAAGGCAAATTGGAAGTGGTCAAACAGGAGATGGCAAGAGTGAATGTCGACATTCTAGGAGTCAGCGAACTAAAATGGACTGGAATGGGTGAATTTAACTCAGATGACCATTATATCTACTACTGCGGGCAGGAATCCCTCAGAAGAAATGGAGTAGCCATCATGGTCAACAAAAGAGTCCAAAATGCAGTACTTGGATGCAATCTCAAAAACGACAGAATGATCTCTGTTCATTTCCAAGGCAAAGCATTCAATATCACAGTAATCCAAGTCTATGCCCCAACCAGTAATGCTGAAGAAGCTGAAGTTGAACGGTTCTATGAAGACCTACAAGACCTTTTAGAACTAACACCCAAAAAAGATGTCTCAATTTTCATTATAGGTGACTGGAATGCAAAAGTAGGAAGTCAAGAAACACCTGGAGTAACAGGCAAATTTGGCCTTGGGATACAGAATGAAGCAGGACAAAGACTAATAGAGTTTTGCCAAGATAACGCACTGGTCACAGCACACCCTCTTCCAACAACACAAGAGAAGACTCTACACATGGACATCACCAGATGGTCAACACTGAAATCAGACTGATTATATTCTTTGCAGCCAAAGATGGAGAAGCTCTATACAGTCAACAAAAACAAGACAAGGAGCTGACTGTGGCTCAGATCATGAGCTCCTTATTGCCAAATTCAGATGTAAATTGAAGAAAGTAGGGAAAACCACTAGACCATTCAGGTATGACCTAAATCAAATCCCTTATGATTATACAGTGGAAGTGAGAAATAGATTCAAGGGACTAGATCTGATAGATAGAATGCCTGATGAACTATGGATGGAAGTTCGTGACATTGTACAGAAGACAGGGATCAAGACCATCCCCTTGGAAAAGAAATGCAAAAAAGCAAAATGGCTGTCTGAGGAGGCCTTACAAATAGCTGTGAAAGTAGAGAAGCAAAAAGGAAACATATAAGCATCTAAATGCAGAGTTCCAAAAACTAGCAAGAAGAGATAAGAAAGCCTTCCTCAGTGATCAATGCAAAGAAATAGAGGAAAACAACAGAAGGGGAAAGACCAGAGATCTCTTCAAGAAAATTAGACATACCAAGGGAACATTGCATGCAAAGATGGGTTCGATAAAGGACAGAAATGGTATGGACCTAACAGAAATAGTAGATATTAAGAAGAGGTGGCAAGAATACACAGAAGAACTGTACAAAAAAGATCTTCATGACAAGATAATCACGATGGTGTGATCACTCATCTAGAGCCAGACATCCTGGAATGTGAAGTCAAGTGGGTGTTAGAAAGCATCACTACGAACAAAGTTAGTGGAGGTGATGGAATTCCAGTTGAGCTATTTCAAATCCTGAAAGATGATGCTGTGAAAGTGCTGCACTCAATATGCCAGCAAATTTGGAAAACTCAGCAGTGGCCACAGGACTGGAAAAGGTCAGTTTTCATTCCAATCCCAAAGAAAGGCAATGCCAGAGAATTCTCAAACTACAGCACAAGTGCACTCATCTCACACGCTAGTAAAGTAATGCTCAAAATTCTCCAAGCCAGGCTTCAGCAATACGTGAACTGTGAACTTCCAATGTTCAAGCTGGTTTTAGAAAAGGTAGAGGAACCAGAGACCAAATTGCCAACATCCGCTGGATCACAGAAAAAGCAAGAGAGTTCCAGAAAAACATCTATTTCTGCTTTATTGACTGTGCCAAAGCCTTTGACTGTGTGGATCACAACCAACTGTGGAAAATTCTGAAAGAGATGGGAATACTAGACCACCTGACCTGCCTCTTGAGAAACCTATATGCAGGTCAGGAAACAACAGTTAGAACTGGACATGGAACAATAGACTGGTTCCAAATAGGAAAAGGAGTATGTCAAGGCTGTATTGGAAAAGGCAATGGCACCCCACTCCAGTACTCTTGCCTGGAAAATCCCATGGACAGAGGAGCTTGGTAGGCTGTAGTCCATGGGGTCGCTAGGAGTTAGACACGACTGAGCGACCTCACTTTCACTTTTCACTTTCATGCATTGGAGAAGGAAATGGCAACCCACTCCAGTGTTCTTGCCTGGAGAATCCCAGGGACGGGGGAGCCTGGTGGGCTGCCGTCTATGGGGTCGCACAGAGTCGGACACGACTGAAGCTACTTAGCAGCAGCAGCAGTAGCAGCAGCAAGGCTGTATATTGTCACCCTGCTTATTTAACTTCTATGCAGAGTACATCATGAGAAACGCTGGGCTGGAAGAAGCACAAGCTGGAATCAAGATTGCCAGGAGAAATATCAATAACCTCAGATATGCAGATGACACCACGCTTATGGCAGAAAGTGAAGAGGAACTAAAAAGCCTCTTGATGAAAGTGAAAGAGGAGAGTGAAAAAGTTGGCTTAAAGCTCAACATTTAGAAAACGAAATTCATGGCATCTGGTCCCATCACTTCATGGGAAATAGATAGGGAAACAGTGGAAACAGTGTCAGACTTTATTTTTGGGGGATCCAAAATCACTGCACATGGTGACTTCAGCCATGAAATTAAAAGAAATTAAAATTTCTCTTTGGAAGGAAGGTTATGACCAACCTAGATAGCCTATTGAAAAGCAGAGACATTACTTTGGCAACAAAGGTCTGTTTAGTCAAGGCTATGGTTTTTCCAGTGGTCATGTGTGGATGTGAGAGTTGGACTGTGAAGAAAGCTGAGCACTGAAGAATTGATGCTTTTGAACTGTGGTGTTGGAGAAGATTTTTGAGAGTCCCTTGGACTGCAAGGAGATCCAACCAGTTCTTTCTAAAGGAGATCAGCTCTGGGATTTCTTTGGAAGGAAGGATGATATGGCTGGATGGCATCACCGACTCAATGAACATGAGTTTGAGTGAACTCCAGGAGTTGGTGATGGACAGGGAGGCCTGGTGCTGCGATTATGGGGTCACAAAGAGTCAGACATGACTGAGCGACTGAACTGAACTGAACTGAACTGATGCTAAGTCGCTTCAGTCATATCCAACTCTTTGTCACCCCATGGACTGTAGCCCACCAGGTTCCTCTGTCCATGGGATTCTCTAGACAAGAATAGTGGAGTGGATCATCCAGGAGATCTTCTCCACCCATCGATCGAAACTGCATCTCTTATGTCTCCTGCTTTGCAGGAGGATTCTTTACCCACTGAGCCATCTGGGAAGCCCAAGGAACTGCCCCCTTGTTCAAACTAGGACCTTCAGAGAATGAGACTGATGCATTGCTTACTGCACTAAGGAGGCAGAACTCCTATACTTTCAATTATGTTTTAAACTATAGAAGTAAAGACAAGTTTATGGCTTTTTAAAAAGCTAAGTGGTACCCAAGTATATAAAGGAAAATATAAAATTTCATACTCCTGCTCTGAAATCCCATTGATCAGAGGTAGCTATAGTAAATGACACAGTATCAAAGTGTTTAAACAAATAATTTGACCTGAACTTTTAAAAACAAGGTTTTTCTTAATTTTCCCAGGTTGTCATCACAAAGCACCGTAGACTCTGTAGCCTAAACAGCCAAAATGTATTTTTCTTGGCTTTTGAGGTTGGAATCGTGAAACCAGAGTGCCAGCATGGTGGGGTGCTAGAGAGCTCTCTTTTCCTGGCCTACTGACTGCCACCATCTTGCTGTGGCCTTGAATGGTAGAGAGAGAAAGAAAAGCTCCAGTTTCTTTCTCTTCTTATAACGACAATCTCATCATGGGGCACCATCCTCAGAACCTCATCTAAACCTAATTGCCTCCTTAAGGCCCCATCTCCAAATGCTATCATATCACACAGAGGGTTAGAACTTCAACATGTGAATTGTGGGGGAACACAAACATTGGGCTTCCCAGGTAGCTCTAGTGGTAAAGAACCTGCCTTCCAATGCAGGAGATGTAAGAGACTGGGGTTTGAGAAGAGAATGGCAAGTCACTCTACTATTCTTGCCTGGAGAATCCCATAGAGAGGAGCCTGGCATGCTCTGGTCAAGAGGATTACAAAGAGTTAGAAATGAATGAAGGGACTTAGCATGCAAACACATTCAGACCGTAACAGTTTCCTTATCAGACTATCTTCAAGCACAATAAAGGCCTTATTTTAGTCCTTCAAATTCCATATAATATACATTGTATTCCAGTCAAGATGCTCCAAAAATGAATGGGCCATATCCCTCTGACAAGTAGCTCATAATCTTTGGGGAAACTAAGGTATAAACCAGCAATGACAACACAACATGTTAACAACTTACAACAGAGTTGTGCAGTCATTCACAAATCAGCTCACAAGGTCCCTGTGGAGAGAGCCTGGAAAACTTTGTTCTGTGAAGGGCCTCTAAGGCAGTGAGCCTTCACTGAGCCTTGGCAATGTGTAGGGTGACCTTTCCAATGTACAGAATCCCCAGCAAAATGACCTGAGCAGACTACAAAATTTATACTCTGCTTTCGCCCTGACTTATGATACTTCTAACCATTGAATAAATGTCACAAGTAAACACTCCAGAAGATAGGAAGGATGTTATAAAATCTAGAGAGTTTACAAACTCTTTTGCAGCAAAGATATTCATTAGATGTGAATTAAAAAATAGAGCTTGAGGGACATTTCAGCTTTCTCTTGGGAACTTATTATTACTCCTTTTCAAAGGTTTCTTCATTAAAAAAAGTTTCTAGGAATAAGCAATGAATAATTAAGGAATAACAAATTTCTGTCCTACAGGGTATGATAGGGACCAATTCTGTCTGAGAAACTAGTAAGTCATATAAATATTGTATCTGGGTCAACAAACGCTTGTTCAAAAATATCTGTGCTATTTGCTGTTTATCCTGATTGTCTTGGATAATAGTCACTAGGCAACAGGCTGGTTTGCTCCAATGGGCATGGTGGCTGTTAGTTAAGTTGTTATATAACACGTCAAGGCCTGCTCTCCATTACAGAGACCAACTAAAATGAATGCTGTCAGCCAAGAAAGCCAGAATCAAGTGAAAGCCGTGTCTGGATGAGAGCACTTTGCATTTTCCAAAGCTTTATGCAAATGTATTGGTAACATTGTTTGTTTACTTTGGTTAAATTAATTTATGGCAGATTATACAAAGTTTCCCTTAATCTGCCACAAATTAATTTAATCAAAGTAAATATAAATATAGAAAAAGTATACATATGCACACACACATATATACAGTTGATCCTTGAATAAAATGAGTTTGAAGTATACAGGTCAACTTACAGCAAATTTTTTTCAAAAATGAAGTACTGTGTGATCTGTGGTTGGTTGAATCCCAGATGCACAACAGGGATACAGGCCTACGGTAGTTATATGTGATTGGGGTGCTAACCCCTGAAATTATTCAAGGGTCAACTGCACATACTGTGTGTGTTAGTTGCTCAGTCGTGTCTGACTCTTTGTGATTCCATGGACCGCAGCCCAACAGGGTCCTCTGTCCATGGGATTCTCCAGGCAAGAATACTAGATTGGGTTGCCGTTTCCTTCTCCAGGGGATCTTTCCGACCCAGGGATTGAACCTGAGTCTCCTGCATTGCAAGCAGATTCTTTACCATCTGAGCCACCAGGAAAGCCCATATACTATGTATTCTTTTAAAACGAATTATGTGTCTCACCTGTCTCACCAAATGTCTGGTGAAAGTAACCTACTAATGACCTGGAAACCATCTTCTGTGATATCTGTGAAGCTGGTAACCAGGAAAATCCTGACAGAACACTAGGGTTTTTTTTTTTTTTCAACTTTTCATTGAAGAATAAGCTTAAAACCTACACCAATCAAGTATATAGCTTGATGAATTTAACAAACTGACTAATCTTTCTAACTGGTGCCCAGCTTAAGAAATAAGCTGGCTTAAAATTCAACATTCAAAAAACTAAGATCATGGCATCTGGTCCCATCACTTCATGGCAAATAGATGGGGAAACAGTGAGAGACTTTATTTTTGGGGGCTCCAAAATCACTGCAGATGGTGACTGCAATTATGAAATTAAAAGATGCTTGTTCTTTGGAAGAAAAGCTATGACCAACCTAGACAGCATATTAAAAAGCAGAGACATTACTTTGCAACATACTTTGTCAAAGCTATGGTTTTTCCAGTAGTCATGTATGGATGTGAGAGTTGGACTATAAAGAAAGCTGAATGCTGAAGAATTGATGCTTTTGAACTGTGGTGTTGGAGAAGACTCTTGAGAGTCCCTTGGACTGTAAGGAGATCAGACCAGTCCATCCTAAAGGAAATCAGTCCTGAATGTTCATTGGAAGGACTGATGCTAAAGCTGAAGATCCAATACTTTGGCTACTTGATGCGAAGAACTGACAATTTGAAAAGATCCTGATGCTGGAAAAGATTGAAGGCAGGAGGAGAAGGGGACAATAGAGGATGAGATAGTTGGATGGCATCATGGACTTGATGGACATGAGTTTGAGCAAGCCCTGGGAATTGGTGATGGACAGGGAGGCCTGGCATGCTGCAGTCCATGGGTTGCAAAGAGTTGGACATTACAGAGAGACTGAATTGAACTGAATTGAACTGAAGGGGGCAGTGACTGGATGAGAGCAGTTACTCACAAGATAGGCTTGAGGGGGAGGATAGAGTGGGTATATTTGATAATGAGGCATAGGAATCAGATAAAATTAAGAATTCTGCCATAAGGTGATTCTTCCTATTTTTCCTCCTTAAAGACAGAGATGCTCACAATATTCTTAAAGAAATGCAGAGTGCCAGTTGAAGTGTGTCTGGTGTTCTTAGAAAAAATATATTTGCAGAATTGGAAGGGTGCCTTGTTTTGAGCACTTGTGTGGACACTGCTCAGCAAACACCTACCACTGATGAGTATGTCTGATGAAGACCACAGTTTGACCATTTTGAAGCAGACTGAGAACACTTTGCATTTAATAGTATGATAAATGACAACTTGGGAAATAATCAATCCAGTATGAATACAAACTAATGTGTGTGGACTGGAGAGGAAGATCAGGGATGCAGTAGGACGAGAATGGCAAAAAAAGGAAAGAGATGAGGATGTATTTTAGAAGGTTCTAGAAAGACAGAGGAGAAGGCAATGGCACCCCACTCCAGTACTCTTGCCTGGAAAAATCCCATGGACAGAGGAGCCTGGTAGGCTGCAGTCCATGGGGTCTCGAAGAGTTGGATACGACTGAGCCACTTCACTTTCACTTTTCACCTTCATGCATTGGAGAAGGAAATGGCAACCCACTCCAGTATTCTTGCCTGGAGAATCCCAGGGACGGGGGAGCCTGGTGGGCTGCCGTCTATGAGGTCACACAGAGTCGGACACGACTGAAGCAACTTAGCAGCAGCAGCAGCAGCAGAAAGACAGAATTGCTAGTTAATAAAAACCACACCACCATCCTCACTTCGTTACCTGTCATTTGTATACATACTTTTGTGTGTTGTATTTACTAACATTGGTCATATTATAATGTGAGTTCTGTGTTTTTCAAATTGTTGTCTTGTGTTGCTTTTTAAAGTCCTAATTAAAGACTCTACTTCTGATGTTGCTTGTGAGTGGTATTGAGCCAGATAGCCCTATCCAACAGACAACTGAAGTAAAGAGTGGATAAATAAATGTGAATAAATAAAATAATCACTGTGCAAGTAATTAAAAAGACTTCTTTTTTGGACACATGGATTTTTTTTAATGTAACAAAGTTTCATGCCTGCCTTATTAGGCTAAATCTACTTTTATTTTTTGTCTCAGTACAACAATACATTCTTTTAGAGTATTAAGCAAAGACATCAGATATAAGAGCCATGCTGATAGAAGACATGAAACTTCTGTAACAGAAAGAACACTGGGTCAAACAGTGCATGAAGGAAAATGTATTCCTTATGCATTTAAAATCTCTTGCTCATAGTACCAGACCAAATTTGGGTCTGCTTGAATTCTACATTCAGCACAGCTAATCTACTGACACCAAGTTGTGGTGGATGAAATTAAGGCATTTATTGCAGGGCCAAGTAAGGAGAATGGCCAGCTAATGCTCATATGCCACAAACCCCTCAATAGATTTTGGGAAAGAATTTTAAAGATAGTGAGGGAAAAAGTGGCAGGGTGACTGATCAGCTCATAGACTTTCTGATCAGTCCATGATGAGATAGTAGGGTGGTATTTGGGAATATCAGTGATCAATTTTCTGCCTCCAATCAGTCTGGGGTCTGTGTGTTGGTGATCAGCATGCAGTTAGCATCTTCCACCTGGTGGGAGCTTTAATGTGTGAAAAGCAGCTCAGGGATATGGCTTTAGCCCCTGAGGAGGAACTGAAGGTCCTTGACTTTGCTTTATAACTAATCTATTTTTATTATTTTGTCTTGTTTGACTGTTTTTCTTTATTTTATCACTTCTCTGATTAAATTTGGTCTTGGGAACTTGAGGACGTTCTAAGAGGCTAAGGCTTTTTGAGGTGAGGGACATTGGTGGCCGGAGGGGGGGAGTGGTTTCTGTTACCAGGAAGGCCCCACATAGTCCTTCTTGGTTTCATGCATACAAAACAAGAAATACGTGTATGATTTAACCAAGACAATATTAAGTTAAAAGTGCTATTCCACAATTTTTAGCATGTTAAGCTATTCAAAATCAGCTTTTGTTTGGTTATCAGTGTTTGGTTATATTAAGAATTTATTACTATCATTTATGAACATAATTACACTTTAAAGATAGAGATTTTACTATATGTTAGAGTAGAAGCCTTAATTATCTATACTAAGAAAGCATGGCTAAATTATATGTTAAAGCAATAATTACAGTACTAAGGGATCTAGTACCCAATACTTTTTAGAATTTTTAATTCATAATGTTAATTAAAATAACAATGTATTTAAGACATTTCTGTAAAAAGTAACTTCTTGGATAACAAGGATTTTTATAGTGAGTTGACTGGGGCCAAAGGAATATATTTAAAATTGCAATATTAATAAATAGACACACACATTTGTAAATCAAGTATAATTTACAAAATACCAATTTGACTCACTGGAGTAAATTCAAATGTTTATAAATTTGTACAATTTGCTGAGACATCAGGGGGAACAAATGCCTAAGAGTGTCAGACTCAAAACCATCCATTTCAGCTTAAGACTTCAGCTTTATTTGGGGATTGTTTGACCATGGTTTCATTTCCTTCTTTGCTTTTCTTTTTCTTCCTTTCTTTATTTCTTAAGAGAAGGGGAAAATTCTTATACAATAATATTTCCAGGATCATTTGATTCCAAGGAAAGATTATTCATGCATCTATCACTTAATATCTCAGTCTCACAGATCAGGATGTATGAACAAGACTTTAGTCCACTCACAACTTGAGTAAAAGAGGTTTCAAAACCAAGTCTTCCAAGTCCCAGATTATGGTAATTCAGCTGAGGGGTTTCTAGCAATTTCAGTTTCTCAGAAAACACAAACAAAAGGAAATTTCCCAGAAGACCACTCTTGTTTAAGATGCTAGTCAATTCTTCTTGCCCTTAAGTATTTGTTGTTGTTTAGTCACTAAGTCATGTCTGACTCTTTTGCAGCCCCATGGACTGCAGCCTGCCAGGCTCCTCTGTCCTATGGATGTGATGAAATCTTAGGTTAACTACAGTGTGTGATCAGGGAAATTTCCACATGATGGGAAGATTTCCTTTGATTAAAGTATATTAAAAAGGTAACAGAAGAGTGTTCTTTAAACCATTTCTAAGAGACTCCTTTTATTCAGATGGACTAAGAATTTTCACACAGAAGATGGTTGAGGACATAAGCTAGAACAAATTATTAATAATACTACTACTATCAAATCAAAGACAACAGTCAAATAAAGCATTGCAGTTAAACCTTGATCATTATGGGCTATTATCCCTTAGAGCTGGATTCACATTTCATGTTCTTCTCCATCAAAATCAGTCCCTTCAACCCTATTAGTCTTAGAACAGGCTGCTTTCCTTCCAGGCACTATTACAATCTGCCTTATGTTAATATGTTATTTTATTTATTTCTGAGTCGCCTAGTATCTGAACGGGCAGGAGACACAAGATTGTGAATATAAGCCTAGCAGGTCAGGGTTGCTGGAGTGGGGAGTAGGTGTGCATGTGCTGGGTGCTGACTCACAGGTAGGCCAGCCCACCACAAAAAAACTTGGGAAAAGTTTTTCAGAGATGTTTGCCTTCAAACCCCTTCAATACTTTGGCTACCTGATGCAAAGAGTTGACTCATTGGAAAAGACCCTGTGCTGGGAAAGACTGAAGGCAGGAGGAGAAGAGGGCAGCAGAGGCTGAGATGGCTGGATGCCTTTACCGACTCAATGGACATGAGTCTGAGCAAGTTCCAGGAGTTAGTGATTGACAGGGAGACCTGGTGTGCTGCCGTCCGTGGGGTCACAAAGAGTTGGACATGACTTAGCTACTGAAGAACAGCAATGAAACCCTTTCATAGAAGTTTTGCTAATTTAAAGCAGTGTACATTATATTTTCTTTTGAAAATATTTTCTCAGTAATATCTTTTGACTGCAGTCCAAGTAAGAGTAATTAAAATGTGTGTATGTCTGACCTTATACTTTGATAATTTTGAGATGGTTTATTATAAGATTGAACTTGAAGCAAAATCACAGAAGTCATATACTTATTGATCAACTGGAATGTGTCAGTAGAGTTTTCAATTGCTCCCTCCAGTCATGGTTTCCAGGAAGTAAACTTCATGGATATTCTCAACATCTTCCTCCCACCTCACAGGAGGCCTTAGTGGAATCTTGAAACTGGAGCAAGTGATGGAGTTACCAAGGAAAGTAGGGTCAGTTCTTTTTATTTTTTATCTGTCACATACACCTTTTAATGATTACCAACTACAGAGTGGCCACCAAGTCTGAAAACAGAGGGATACACAGTAAGTAAGGTATTGACATTACGATACATGATGTGATAATAGATCCATATTTCCAGATATTGTCACCTTCTACTGTGGTTAATTCAGGCACAATAAACATATACTTCTCCAAATGTTCTTAAATTCAACTATAGTTTTTTAAGAAATATATTTATTTTCTGCCATTCCTTTTGCAAATGTCACAGGTGTAATAGTGATTTTTCAAATTAAAGTGAGCATTTAAGATGTACATATTAAAATAAGGTTTAAAGTAATGCATGCATATTAACTTGAAAAATATAAGGATGTACAAAGACAGGGAAAAGTCTCCCATAATGCCCTGAGTAATAACCATAACTTGTGTGTAGATATATTTTCAGTATATTTCTATGCATACATTTTTACATACTTGAGATTTTATATTATATAAACTTTTATATATTTTTAGTGGAGACTATGTCACAAATATTGGAGAAGGAAATGGCAACCCACTCCAGTGTCCTTGCCTGGAGAATCCCAGGGATGGGGGAGCCTGGTGGGCTGCCATCTATGGGGTCGCACAGAGTCGGACACGACTGAAGCGACTTAGCAGCAGCAGCAGCAGCATGTCATAAATATATGCAGGTCAGGAAGCAACAGTTAGAACTGGACATGGAACAATAGACTGGTTCCAAATAGGAAAAGGAGTACGTCAAGGCTGTATACCATCACCCTGCTTATTTAACTTCTATGCAGAGTACATCATGAGAAACACTGGGCTGGAAGAAGCACAAGCTGGAATCAAGATTGCCGGGAGAAATATCAATAACCTCAGATATGCAGATGACACCACGCTTATGGCAGAAAGTGAAGAGGAACTAAAAAGCCTCTTGATGAAAGTGAAAGAGGAGAGTGAAAAAGTTGGCTTAAAGCTCAACATTCAGAAAACGAAGATCATGGCATCTTCATTTTCATGAAGTCCCATCACTTCATGGCAAATAGATGGGGAAACAGTGGAAACAGTGTCAGACTTTATTTTTGGGGGCTCCAAAATCACTGCAGATGGTGATTGCAGCCATGAAATTAAAAGACGCTTACTCCTTGGAAGAAGAGTTATGACCAACCTAGATAGCATATTGAAAAGCAGAGACTTGACTTTGCCCACAAAGTTCCATCTAGTCAAGGCTATGGTTTTTCCAGTGGTCATGTATGAATGTGAGAGTTGGACTGTGAAGAAAGCTGAGCACCAAAGAATTGAGGGTTTTGAACTGTGGTGTTGGAGAAGACTCTTGAGAGTCCCTTGGATTGCAAGGAGATCCAACCAGTCCATTCTGAAGGAGATCAGCCCTGGGATTTCTTTGGAAGCAATGATGCTAAAGCTGAAACTCCAGTACTTTGGGCATCTCATGTGAAGAGTTCACTCATTGGAAAAGACCCTGATGCTGGGAGGGATTGGGGGCAGGAGGAGAAGGGGACGACAGAGAATGAGATGTCTGAATGGCATCACTGACTCAATGGACATGAGTCTGAGTGAACTCCGGGAGTCAGTGATGGATAGGGAGGCCTGGCGTGCTGTGATTCATGGGGTCGCAGAGTCGGATATGACTGAGTGACTGAACTGAACTTAATTTGAGATGTAGTCTTTTAATTAAAGTATATAGCTGATCTACAATATTATATTAGTTTCAGTTGTACAATACACTATTAACATTTTTGTAGATTTTTCTTCACCTGAAGTTATTATAAAATATTTCCTGTGCTGTATAATACATACTTGTATCTTATTTATTTTATGCATAATGATTTAAATGGTTGATCCACTAACTTTACTATATATTTGCCTTTACTAGTGAGATTTTTTTCCTTAATATATTTTTCTCATATCTTTTTATGACCTTTTCTTTTTTGCTCAAAGAAGGCTTTTTGACATTTCTTATAAGGCTGGTTAAGTGGTGAGTTTGTGCTTGTCTGGGAGAACTTTTATCTTTCCTTCAATTCTCAATGATAAACTTGCTGGATAAAGTATTCTTGGTCGTGGGTTTCTTGCTTTCAGTACTTTAAATATATATCACGACTCTCTCCCTTCCGGCCTGCAAGTTTCTGCTGAAAAAATCAGCAGATGGCTTTAGGGAAATCACTTCCTTAGCCCCACGGTCTGGAGCTGCAGCCTTGTGTGGGCTAAGGGTGCACTGGGCTGTCTTGCCGACTAGTGAGAGAACTAGGTACTTTGCTTCCTCTGTGCTGGAACTGGGAGTGACACAGTCTGTGTGCACACCTTTTAAGTGTGGAGTCTCTGTTTGCTACAGCCCTCTGATAAGCCACACTGGTTTTCAATACCAGCCAAGGGGACTCATCTTCCTAAGATTGGAGCCCAGGACTGGGAAATACAATGTGGGCTTGAGGTCCCTACTTCTTATGAAAAATCTCTGAGCTTGTTATATTCCCCTCCTCCTCTGGGTCAGCTGCTTGAAGTGTGGGTCAGTTTCTGGGGGTGTGGGTCATCTGCTAGGGGGTGGCTCCTTAGCAGAATACTTCTCTAGTCCTGCTAACAGTCTTGGTGTATTTTTTCTTTATATCCTTGACTGGTGTTTAGGTTGTTCTCAGAAAGAGTTGTTCTATATTTAGTTGTAGCTCTGGTGTATTCGTGGGAGGAGGTGAGCCCAAGGTCTTCCTACTCTGATTTAGCTTCTGTAAAGCTAAATTTCTGATAGTGCTTGATAATTCTAACCAAACATTCAAATTAGCAAGGTTGATATTTCCTATTTTAAACTTAAAGGGTAAACTCATGTCCATATGCATAACAGATTTTTGGAGATGCCGTGATCTTTGAAGAATAATAATTGTGAGAATATTTATAAAGTGATCTACTTGAGTCCTTTTCCTTATCTTGTTTTTCAGTTCTTATACTTGATTTAGAGTGAGGCACTCTGCTTATTATTGGGCGGGCTGAAGCAACTCAGAGGTTGGTCAATGGTCATCGTGTTTGCTGACATGGAATGAAGCTTAATTTTCTAAAGAAGCCACTATCAGTGATATGAAATGGCATTCCAGTGACATTTTCTCCTCAGAAGTTAGAGCTGCTTCCTGTTTTCTGAAATTTAATCTGAGACCCAGTGGGCTGGTGCTACAACAGGGGTTAAGAATAATGAATCATCCAGGGTGCCAATATCTGTTTCAAGTTCAAAACCGATTCACTGTTATTTAAAAGGAACTTCTGGCTTTCCACAAATGAATAATTCGTGTCTCACTGTTGTAAGGACTAGGAAAAAATGTGTCTCTTTTTCTGTTGTGTTCTTGAGTGTACATGTAGTGAAATTCTGAAAATTATCTTGACTTCTGTAGGAAGGACATTAGCTAATTTTCATTCTGAGTCTTTTTCCCCTGAAGGTGAAATCAGATTAACAGGAATTTTACAGATCTAGGCATATTTTCGATGAACATTACTAAAGACAATGTTTTTATGTGATGATATTTATGACTCCATGACTCAGACCAAGAAGTGCTTCTTTTGTTGGTAAGACTAAGTCTCCACCTCAGTTCTGGCAAAGCCAAGATTACGGAATGACAACCATACAGGTGGGACTAGAGTGGGAATCATCCTAGGCAGGTAACAGCAGCGCCATTTCATGGTAAACTTTCTGTCACACTTTTCTCCTCAGGTGTTGACAGTAATCATAACATACTAATGAACAAAGCAAACCTCAGGCATGGAAAGATTCCAAGTATTTGGGGAAAAAGGGAAATATGTATTAATTATCCAGCCACATTTAAATAGTTAGATGTGAGATATCATGCAGACAAAATGTTTGAGTCAATCTGGTTCACATGGCTATTATCTGAACATGGAAAATATTAATATTTTTATTAATGCTGCTGTTGCTTGACAGTTTCATATCTGTCTACCTATCTATATATCTATATGTATATATCATGAAAATTCCAAACTACTGAGAACGTCAAATAATGAGTTCTTTTTATAACCTTCAGTGCTCCTCATCATTCACTCCGTTGTTTCTGGCTTAAAATCTTAAAAATATTCTTTAAAAGTCCAGTTTCTAAAACAACAACTCCAGCTAAAGCGTCAAAATAACTAGCAAATTTTCTATTTAAATTTCAATTACTTTGAAATCTCTTTATGAGTAGTGGGAAAACTCACTCTGAATTGTTCTAAACAAAGAATTTGAATGGTAGCAGTTGCAAACTGATGAAGCTTCAGGATCTAGAACTCACCTAAAGATGTACTGTGTGTGCATGCGTTTTCAAACTGATTTTTTTCCCTCTTACTGTTGTGTACCATGCAGAGATGTTAAATCTCTTAAGGACCTTCCAAAGAAGTTTCCATTATTCTTCTCACAGGCAGGGATCTGCTCCCTGAGTTCTAGTTTATTTCTTTTAGTTTTACTTTCAGCTTGTTCCACCAGCAGGAAAGTAGTTTTTCTTCTCATTCTAGTAACTGACTCATCAGTTTCGCCTCAGCAACTTGTTGGGCATGAAAAATTATTGGATGAAAGTAGTCACTTGCTTTGGGTATATTTATTACCTTAAAACAATAACAATAAACTAGAGAACTCTGATTATGTGATTACATTCTGTAATGTAAAAGCTGAAAATAAGAACATTTTTTTTTAAGTTGAGAAGAATATGGGAGTTGAGCATCTTAATATTTTAATTTTTTCAGGCTCAGGACTGAATTTTAGTTGTCTTAGGAAGTGAAATTGATCCTTCCTTCGGATTCACACAAAAATGCTATTTATCTTTTTCAAAGGTCACCTGGAAGAAGAATTTGAAAAGGCAGCAATTTATAGATTTTCTACAGCTAGTGGTCATATCTGTTGGTAATGTAAACATCTCTGGGTGATTTGTAGTGGTCAGCATCAAGTTAAGAAGTGCTTCCTTCTGACTTGGAGTTCTAAGTACTAAAACAAAAGTTATCCGCCCTTCATGAAGCCAAGGTAGAAGAGATTAACAGCTGCATACACATCCTCTTAGGAGGGGGAAGAAGGGGAGACTCCTGGTCATTTCACTGCAATTGTGAACAATCTCTGTACAGATGTAGATGAACCCTCTACCATGATGGCAAATGTTTCTGATTAGGCTTAGGTCCCATTTAGTACTAGGACAGGCTCCTTTTCCATGTTTCTCTACAGTCTTGGAAATTCTTCCTTGAAAAAAAGTTCTCTTTGGCCACATTTCAAGTGACCATAATGAATACCTCTTCTCTTGAAAGGAGGGGTAGTGTAGATTTTGTAGTTTGTTTTTCTGTGAAGGTTAGGAACTGAACGTTGCTTTAACTTTTAAATGATCACAGACTGGTGACTTCTTTGGCAGTGACTTTCTTTAAAAAAAATATACTTATATTTTATTCCAATCAGTTCCATGAAAACACACAATTCTTCTCTAGACATATATATTAGATTTCCTTTTTGTTGTTGTTGTTGTTTTCCTGCTTTTAAACATGTCTCCTTACTCACTGTCACTCTCTCTCTCCTTAAATACAGGTAGCTTGAACCTGTCATACACAAGGAAGCACCACATCTTCAAGTTTTTTTTATTAAGCCATTTGTGCTGAGTGCTCAGTGCTCAGCCAACTGTTTGTGACCTCACGGACTGTAGCCTGCCAGGCTCCTCTATCCACAGGGTTTCCCAGGCAAGAATACTGGAATGGGTTACCATTTCCTTCTCCAGGAGATCTTCCTGACTCAGGGATAGAACTCATGTTGCCTGCATTGGCAGGCAGATTCTTTACCATGGAGCCATCTACGAAGCCTCTCTTAAGCCATTTTGTTCATTTCGAAAGATTAAGTGAGTCTCATCTTAATCTGAACAACTCAATCTATTCAGAGATTTTGAACTTTGATTTCATTCTTGACACAAAATTGGATCTAAACTGACCTTTCAGCTCAAAGCATTTCCCAATTTCATTTTTTACTGCTTGAGGCTAAGACATATTCAGTTCTTCCAATCCTACAAATCCCTCCATTCAGTTTAGTTCAGTAACTCAGTCAAATCTGACTCTTTGCAACCCCATGGACTACAGCATGGCAGGCTTCTCTGTCCGTCACCAACTCCTGGAGCTTGCTCAAAATCATGTCCATTGAGTCAGTGATGCCATCCAACCATCTATCCCTTGTCATCCTCTTTTCCTCCTGCCTGCAATCTTTCCCAGCATCAGGGTTTTTTCCAATGAGTCAGTTCTTCACATCAGGTGGCCAAAGTATTGGAGTTTCAGCTTCAATATCAGTCCTTCCAATGAATATTCAGGACTGATTTCCCTTGGAATTGACTGGTTTGATCACCATGCAGTCAATGGAACTCTCAAGTCTTTTCCAACACCACAGTTGAAAAGCATCAATTCTTCAGTGCTCAGCTTTCTTTATAGTCCAACTCTCACATCCATACATGACTGTTGAGGTCCTTTAATGGACCGGAACCTGGTGGTCTGGAGTCGAGCAATAAGAAAGTAAAGGAGAGAGAAAGAGGCTGATATTCCTTGGTTTACACAGAAAGCCAATAAAGTCCCTGACACAGGGCTTACTCTGTTCACGGAGGCCTCAGGCACCCTCTTGATGGGGTGAAGGCACAGAGCACCTTCTCAAGAGGGTCTTAGAAGCCTGAGCAGGAAAGTGAACTCAGAGAGCCTTTGGGCTCCAGGGGATCAGCCTGAAAGAGAGAGAGACAGACAGAGAGAGACACAGAAAGCAAGACACAGGGACCACAGCTCTGATGGAGCAAAGGTGTTTTATTCAACATTATGTGAGTATTTATACGGTCTTACAAGGCAGCTATTTTCAGCAGAGATAAAATCAAAACTTACAAGTTATCAAGGAAACATGAGGTCATCCATATGAAAGAGAGAGGGTTGTAAATAATCACTTTTACCATATGGTTCATAAAAAGGAAGAGGGTACTTATCACCGTATAGAAAAACTAACCAAGAAAACACCTGGATTCCTCAGCCCCCAGGAGAGGCTTGCCTCTCCTCTTAATTCCTGAATATTCAAATTATTTGAATATTTATTCAAATAATTAATTCCTTAATTCCTGACAGATCCAAAACAGCACACAGGAAGCCTCTGGTTAAATGCTTCCTGACACATGACTACTGGAAAAACCATAGCTTTGACTACACAGACCTTTGTTGGCAAAGTAATGTCTCTGCTTTTTAATATGCTGTCTAGGTTGGTCATAGCTTTTCTTCCAAGGAACAAGCATCTTTTAATTTCTTGGCTGCAGTCACCATCTGCAGTGATTTTGGAGCCCAAGAAAATAAAGTCTGTCACTGTTTCCATTGTTTCCCCATCTATTTGCCATGAAGTGATAGGACCAGATGCCATGATCTTTGTTTTTTTAATGTTGAGTTTTAAACAAATCCCTATATTTACTGAATTTTATTTTCTTTTATTTATGCTTCTAAACTGACCAGTTCAGTTCTGAGCTCTTCTCTCTCTTATAATACTTTTTCAAATGCAGCCCAAAGCAACACTAGGGCAGTCTTCCCCTTGGGATGCAAGATCATTAGGTACACATAATATGACTTCCAAGTTGTCAAGGGAAAATTTTACTTAATGTCTCACCACTGCATATCCAGTATAACTTTTCTTACCTTCTGCTAACTATCTCCTAAGCCAATGCAAAATATTTTATGTTGCTTATTAGATTAAGAACTTGCTTCTAAGAACCTACATCTCGACCAGGAAAAGCAGAATTAATCTGTGGTAACAAGCAACATGGTGGAGGGCATGGCAATCCACTCAGTACTCTTGCCTGGAGAATCCTATGGACAGAGGAGCTTGGTGGGCTACAAGTCCATAGGGTCTCACAGAGTCAGGCATGACTGAAGCGACCTAGCATGCACAACGAGCAACATCAGAATCTTAGTGACTTAAAGCAACAAAAGTTATTCCTTTCTGACTGTACCTGTCCTTCACAGATTAGCTGTAGGCTTCACACTTACTCAGCTGGTCTGACTGAGCAGCTGCCATTTCAAACATTGCTAGATATCAAAGCAAAGGAAATGAGCTTATTTCTCTTGCTGACAATTAAATGCTTGGACATTTTACAGTTTTTTACAGTTCACAACTCATTAGCCAGAACTAGTCACATGACCATACCCAACTAGCAATTCAGGGTGACTTTGCCAACAAAGATCCGTCTAGTCAAGGCTATGGTTTTTCCAGTGGTCATGTATGGATGCGAGAGTTGGACTGTGAAGAAAGCTGAGTGCTGAAGAATTGATACTTTTGAAATGTGGTGTTGGAGAAGACTCTAGAGAGTCCCTTGGACTGCAAGGAGATCCAACCAGTCCATTCTGAAGGAGATCAGCCCTGGGATTTCTTTGGAAGGAATGATGCTAAAGCTGAAACTCCAATACTTTGGCCACCTCATGTGAAGAGTTGACTCATTGGAAAAGACCCTGATGCTGGGAGGGATTGGGGGCAGGAGGAGAAGGGGACGACAGAGGATGAGATGGCTGGATGGCATCACTGACTCGATGGACGTGAGTCTGGGTGAACTCCGGGAGTTGGTGATGGACAGGGAGGCCTGGCGTGCTGCGATTCATGGGGTTGCAAAGAGTCGGACAGGACTGAGCGACTGAACTGAACTGAATACTACAGAAGACAATGAATAGGAAATACTTGGCAAATACACAGTGACTACCACATACATTGTTACATTGTTTTGTAACAATCATCTATGTACAACTTTGTTTCTTTTATTTACTTGATTTTTTACAGCTTTACTGAAATATATTTCACATATCACAAAATTCCCCCTTTTAACGTGTATAGTTCAATAAGTTTTAGTATATCCATAGAGTTTTGCAACCATGCTCACAATCTAAGTTTGGAGTATTTTTATTGCTTCAAAAAGTAACTTCATATGCATTGGTGGTCACTCTCAGTTCCTTCTTCCCCCTAGCTTCTAACAACTACCGATCTACTGCCTGTCTGTATGGATTTGCCTGTGCTGGACATTTCACACCATGTGTTCACACGATATGTGATCCTTTAAACTGGCTTTTTTTTTTTTTCATACAGCACAGTGTTTTCAAGGTTCATTCATGATGCATGCATGTACTTCTATTTTAAATTGCCAAAAAATATTCCATTGTGAAGATTATACCACATTTTGTTTATCCAATTCCCTCCCGGGTAGTGCTAGTTGTAAAGAACCTGCCTGCCAACGCAGGAGACATATGAGATGAGGATTCCATCCCTCGGTCAGGAAGATCCCCTGGAACAGGGCCCAGCAATCCGCTCCAGTATTCTTGCCTGGAGAATCCCGTGGACAGAGGTGCCTGGCAGGTTACAGTCCATGGGGTCATGAAGAGTTGGACATGACTGAAGTGACTCAGCACTTGTTTATCCATTCATCAGTTGGTGGCCATTTAGTCTGATTTCATTCACTTTTCCACTATTGTGAATAATGCTGCTGTGAACATTCATGTAACAAGTTTTTGTGTGGAAGTGTTTTCATTTCTCTTGGATGTGTACTGTACATAGAAGTGAAGCTACTGGGCCATACGGTAACTCTGGGTTTAGCATTTTGAAGAACTGCCAACCTGTTTTTCCAAAGTGATGTTTGAAGGTTCCAGTTCCTCTATATCCTCGCCAATGCTTGTTATTATGCTTTTAAATTTTAGTCATCCTGCTAAATGTGAAGTGGTATGTCATTATGGTTGTGATTTACATTTTCCAGATGACTAATGATGTTGAGGATCTTTTCATGTGTATGTTGGCCATTTGCATGTCTTAGTAAAAATGTCTGTTCAAACCCTTCACTCCAAAAAGAATGGGTTATTTGTCTTCTCATTGTGGAGATTTAAGATTTCTTTACGTATTTTGGACACAAGTCCCTTGTCAGATATATATATATATATATATATATATATATGTATGATTTGTAAATATTTTCTCCCATTCTGTGGGTTGCCTTTTCACTTTCTTGATGGTATCCTTTAATGCACAAAAGTTTTACATTTTGATAAGGTCCAATTTGTCTATTTTTTTTCTTTGCCATTTGTGTTTTTGGTGTCATATCTAAGAGCCATTACCTAACCCAAGGTCACAAGGATTTACTCCTGTGTTTCATTCTAAGAAATTGATAGCTTTTGCTTATGCATTTAGGTCTGTGACCCATTTTAAGCTATTTTTTTTAATGGTGTGGAATAGAGTCTAAATGTATTCTTTTGCATGTAAGTATCTAGTTGTCCCAAGCATCATTTATTAAAGAAAAGGAAAATGTCAGAGAAAATAAGTGATTTGCTCAAGGTCAGATACATCAGAAAGATTCAAACATAAGTTTTTTCATAGTTTAAAAGCCTATACTCTTTCTCCAACACAATGACTCTCAGTTAGTAAAAGAAGGCATATTTTCTATATCAGCTGTGAAATAAGACCTGGAAACCCACCTGCATCAGATATTGGTTATCAGACGACATATTTTGCTGACTTGTTAAAAATCTGATAAATTATTATTAATATTTATTAGTATTAAACGGAGAAGGCAATGGCACCCTACTCCAGTACTCTTGCCTGGAAAATCCCGTGGACGGAGGAGCCTGGTAGGCTGCAGTCCATGGGGTCGCTAGGAGTTGGACACGACTGAGCGACTTCACTTTCACTTTTCACTTTCATGCATTGGAGAAGGAAATGGCAACCCACTCCAGTGTTCTTGCCTGGAGAATCCTAGGGACTGGGGAGCCGGGTGGGCTGCTGTCTCTGGGGTCGCACAGAGTCGGACACGACTGAAGTGCCTTAGCAGCAGCAGCAGCAGTATTAAACAGAAACATCTCAAACCATATATAAATATCTCTGACATAGATATTTAAACAAATAAAAGATGTTCAAGCTGTACCATTTGGAATGGGGAGGCAAAGCATCTTAAAGGAACAGAGTGACTCAGTACACCAGGAGTTCAGAATGTGGTACTCAAACTGCTTGCCAGAAAAGCTGGCAATCATTCAAAAATAGATGTTACAATGGATTTATTTTAAAGGAGTTAATCCTATCTTAATATGAAGAATAAAGTCATTTAATGCAGATATTCATAGTTCCGATCTTGTCCTCTTTCCAGCTCTCTGTAGGATTAAGTGCATGCATCATGGTTTTTGCACTGAATTTTACATTGTATAATTTTTTATGTCATGTGAGTGTGACTTGTCTTCCTGATTAGATTATAGTCTTTCAAAGAGCAGGGAATTGTATGCTTCCTTTGAATTTCAGTGACCCTAGCACAGTGTTGGGCATGTGGTCTGTATTTAATATTTTGAAAAATATTAAACCTGATCTTCATCTCAGTCAGTGCTTTCCAGGTGGTGCTAGTGGTGAAGAGCCTGCCAGTCAATGCGGGAGACATAAGAGATGCAGATTCGCTCCCTAGGCTGGAAAGATCCCCTGGAGGAGGCCACGGCAATCTACTCCAGTATTCTTGCCTGGAGAATCTCCATGGACAGAAGAGCTTGGCGGACTACAGCCCATAGAGTCGAAAAGAGTCGGACACGACTGAAGAAACTTGGCAGGCAGGCAGTCATCTTGGTAAAGTGCATTGCATTAGGACTTCTTTTTATAGACATATCCCCTAATGATTCAAAATTTGAAGCCAAATCTCAACTTCACAACATTTTTTGTGGAACTTTCTTCTTATAACCTTCCATAAAACATGGTAGTCCTGATTTGAATTTACTTTGAGCATATGATAATGAAGATTTTCCTTCTAGGTTGCTTCATCTTAAGACAAGGAAGCCTCAATAATCATCCACGATCAAAGTATTTTTAAAAGTGCGGTGCTATTGTGCAGAGAAGAATTGCTGCCAGTTCTAAAACAAATCTTGTGCATATATATATAGTATTTAACTATAGTCTGTTATAGATACGAAGATTAAATTTGATTTCTCTTTCTCTTGGAAGTTTGTTCCAAGCTTCCAGGTAGGTCTTGGAGATTCAGTAACACAAAGAAGCAAAACAAAAGTGGTGTTTTATACTTAGCTCCTGACTTATTTAGATATTTTCCAATATAAAATTCTTTCTGCATTTCTCTTTCTGAATACTCTGACAGTAATAGCTTTCTCCAAAACTTTAAAGTATTCTTTGAAAATAGCCAAATGATGCCCTCTAGATTTTATAAATCCGTGCACCTGGAGGAAAGAATATCCTTGTCCAGTTCAGACACTAGGTCAGTGGAGAGTGGTAGCACCCATCATTTCTCGACTCCCCGCTCCGTTCCAGCTGTCAAACAACTTCTACAATTTCCCTCACGTAATCCTTACAATAGCACTCCTGTGTTACTAGTCTCATTTTGTAGGTGATGTAATTAAGGCCCATTGCTGTTCATCAACAGGCACCAGACTTTTAAAAGCACTTGTTTTCAGGGCAGAGGAAATGAGAGAGAAAACATTAATCCTAATATGACAGCTATACACTAATTGCTAAACAAATTTAAATTACATTTTGTGGGAATAAAAACATCTGTTTAAGAAGGGATCTAAAATCAACACGTATTGTATTGAACTTCAAATTTTACAGAAACTTGGTCATTTAAAAAATATTTTCTTCACTTTATTGAGGAAAGTGTTTATTTTTAATAGCAGCTTTTCCATGCAGATTTGATTAACTGCTTGTAATATGGATTTAAGTCCAGAGCCTAAAACAGAAAGAGCTTCTTAATACATGTTGAATGAGTCTGGAATCTGAAGAGTAGCCCTCCTTTTTTCCCAGCCCCTATCAATCCCAGTCCTCTCCCCAAATGTAACAGTTTTGTGAAATTGCATTTACTATTTTTCTCTATGCAATAGCATTCATATATGTACACATAGTCTAAGATAAGATTTTCATATCTTTGAATCATACTAAATATATCATTCCACAAGATTTTTAAATTTAAGAATACGTCTTGAATATATTTTCATGCCAGATTAAATAGATCTATTTCTCTCTTTACTGATTCTTTCTTTCATCTGCTCTCTTCTTCCCTCCCACCATCCTTCCCTTCCTTTCTTCTTTCTTTCCTTCCTTTCTTTCTCCTGCTTACAGCAACATGCAGCAAAAGTCTTGTGTAAGGGAGTAGTCAGCTTCAAGAAAGAAAAGGAAGATTAAGGCCATATCAGAACTTTTGGCTAAACAGTTTGGACATTATCCTAAAGTATGTGGGGAGCATTTTGGGGAAAAAAAATTATTTGGCAGCCATCAGAATGGACTTGTAATATAAGAGAAAATGTGTTATAATCGCATATCAGTCCATTAAATTTTTTTTTCTTCAGTTAAAATCTAACTCGCACTTTAAGTGTTTACATACCTAGCAATCTATCACTGATTAATTCCCTAATGATTTTCCCAAGAGTTTCAGACTTAGGACTTCTCAGCTGAGAAAGGAAGGACGCCATCCTATTTGTATTCTGAAAGGGCTTCTCTGGCTTCTGTGTGGAGGACAGATTGCACAAGCAGGATAGAAGTGGGAGCAGGGAGACAGCTTAGGAAACCAAGCATTATGGTGCCTTGGTTCCAGGACTCTGTGGTGAAGTACTAGCCTGAGGTGAGAGTTGTACCTGTTGGGAGGAAGAGAAGCATGGTGTCCAGGGTGGCTCCAATGACTTGGGGCCAAAAACCCAGGAAAGCTGAGGAATGGTGATGGGCAGAGAGGCAGTGCCAGAGCAAGGCATGTGAACTTTATGAATAACAGTACCATTTAGCCTTAAGAGTTTAGTTATTTCTCAAAAACAAGACTTTTTGAAAGCTTGGTTTTATTGATCATATTAGCAGTTAGAGGAAAAGCTTTTTTCAGTTCAGTTCAGTCACTCAGTCGTGTCCAACTCTTTGCGACCCCAAGACTTGCAGCACAATAGGCCTCCATGTCCATCACCATCTCCCAGAGTTCACTCAGACTCACGTCCATCGAGTCAGTGATGCCATCCAGCCATCTCATCCTCTGTCGTCCCCTTTTCCTCCTGCCCCCAATCCCTCCCAGCATCAGAGTCTTTTCCAATGAGTCAACTCTTCGCATGAGGTGGCCAAAGTACTGGAGTTTCAGCTTTAGCATCATTCCTTCCAAAGAAATCCCAGGGCTGATCTCCTTCAGAATGGACTGGTTGGATCTCCTTGCAGTCCAAGGGACTCTCAAGAGTGTTCTCAAACACCACAGTTCAAAAGCGTCAATTCTTTGGTGCTCAGCTTTCTTCACAGTCCAACTCTAACATCCACACATGACCACAGGAAAAACCATAGCCTTGACTAGGCGGACTTTTGTGGGCAAAGTAATGTCTCTGCTTTTCAATATGCTATCTAGGTTGGTCATAACTTTTCTTCCAAGGAGTAAGCGTCTTTTAATTTCATGGCTGCAGTCACCATCTGCAGTGATTTTGGAGCCCCCAAAAATAAAGTCTGACACTGTTTCCACTGTTTCCCCATCTATTTCCCATGAAGTGATGGGACCAGATGCCATGATCATCGTTTTCTGAATGTTGAGCTTTAAGCCAACTTTTTCACTCTCCTCTTTCACTTTCATCAAGAGGCTTTTTAGTTCCTCTTCACTTTCTGCCATAAGGGTGGTGTCATCTGCATATCTGAGGTTATTGATATTTCCCCTGGCAATCTTGATTCCAGCTTGTGTTTCTTCCAGCACAGCGTTTCTCATGATGTACTCTGCATAGAAGTTAAATAAGCAGGGTGACAATATGCAGCCTTGACGGACTCCTTTTCCTATTTGGAATCAGTCTGTTGTTCCATGTCCAGTTCTAACTGTTGCTTCCTGCCCTGCATATAGGTTTCTAAAGGCAGGTCAGGTGGTCTGGTATTCCCATCTCTTTCAGAATTTTCCACAGTTTATTGTGATCCACACAGTCAAAGGCTTTGGCATAGTCAATAAAGCAGAAATAGATGTTTTTCTGGAACTCTCTTGCTTTTTCCATGATCCAGCGGATGTTGGCAATTTGATCTCTGGTTCCTCTGCCTTTTCTAAAACCAGCTTGAACATCTGGAAGTTCACGGTTCATGTACTGCTGAAGCCTGGCTTGGAGAATTTTGAGCATTACTTTACTAGCATGTGAGATGAGTGCAATTATGCGATAGTTTGAGCATTCTTTGGCATTGCCTTTCTTTGGGACTGGAATGAAAACTGACCTTTTCCAGGCCTGTGGCCACTGCTGAGTTTTCCAAATTTGCTGACATATTGAGTGCAGCACCTTCACAGCATTATCTTTCAGGATTTGAAATAGCTCAACTGGAATTCCATCACCTCCAGTGGAATTCAATCACCTCCACTAGCTTTGTTTGTAGTGATGCTTTCTAAGGCCCACTTGACTTCACATTCCAGGATGTCTGGCTCTAGGTCAGTGATCACACCATCATGATTATCTTGTTCGTGAAGATCTTTTTTGTATAGTTCTTCTGTGTATTCTTGCCACCTCTTCTTAATATCTACTGCTTCTGTTAGGTCCATAGCCATTTCTGTCCTTTATTGAGCCCATCTTTGCATGAAATATTCCCTTGGTATCTCTAATGTTCTTGAAGAGATCTCTAGTCATTCCCATTCTGTTGTTTTCCTCTATTTCTATGCATTGATTGCTGAGGAAGGCTTTCTTATCTCTTCTTGCTAGTCTTTGGAACTCTGCATTCAGATGCTTATATCTTTCCTTTTCTCCTTTGCTTTTCACTTCTCTTCTTTTCACAACTATTTTTAAGGCCTCCCCAGACAGCCATTTTGCTTTTTTGCATTTCTTTTCCATGAGGATGGTCTTGATCCCTGTCTCCTGTACAATGTCATGAACCTCTGTCCATAGTTCATCAGACACTTCTATTTCTCACTTCCACTGTATAATCATAAAGGATTTGATTTAGGTCATACCTGAATGGTCTAGTGGTTTTCCCTACTTTCTTCAATTTAAGTCTGAATTTGGCAATAAGGAGTTCATGATCTGAGCCACAGTCAACTCCTAGTCTTGTTTTTGTTGACGGTATAGAGCTTCTCCATCTTCGGCTGCAAAGAATATGATCAATCTGATTTCGGTGTTGACCACCTGGTGATGTCCATGTGTAGAGTCTTCTCTTGTGTTATTGAAAGGGGGTGTTTGCTATGACCAGTGCATTTTCTTGGCAAAACTCTGTCTTTGCCCTGCTTCATTCTGTATTCCAAGGCCAAATTTCCCTGTTGCTCCAGGTGTTTCTTGACTTTCTACTTTTGCATTCCAGTCCCCTATAATGAAAATGAGGGCAGACATACTGAAACCATAATCACAGAAAACTAGTCAATCTAATCACACTAGGACCACAGCCTTGTCTAACTCAATGAAACTAAGCCATGCCCGTGGGGCCACCCAAGATGGGCGGGTCATGGTGGAGAGGTCTGACAGAATGTGATCCACTGGAGAAGGGAATGGTAAACCACTTCAGTATTCTTGCCTTGAGAATCCCATGAACAGTATGAAAAGGCCAAATGATAGGATACTGAAAGAGGAACTCCCCTGGTCAGTAGGTGCCCAATATGCTACTGGAGATCAGTGGAGAAATAACTCCAGAAAGAATGAAGGGATGGAGCCAAAGCAAAAACAATACCCATCTGTGGATGTGACTGGTGATAGAAGCAAGGTCTGATGCTGTAAAGAGCAATATTGCATAGGAACCCGGAATGTCAGGTCCACGAATCAAGGCAAATTGGAAGTGGTCAAACAGGAGATGGCAAGAGTGAATGTCGACATTCTAGGAATCAGCGAACTCAAATGGACTGGAATGGGTGAATTTAATTAGATGACCATTATATCTACTACTGCGGGCAGGAATCCCTCAGAAGAAATGAAGTAGCCATCATGGTCAACAAAAAAGTCCAAAATGCAGTACTTGGATGCAATCTCAAAAACCACAGAATGATCTCTGTTCGTTTCCAAGGCAAACCATTCAATATCACAGTAATCCAAGTCTATGCCCCAACCAGTAATGCTGAAGAAGCTGAAGTTGAACGGTTCTATGAAGATCTACAAGACCTTTTAGAACTAACACCCCCCCAAAAAAGCTTTTCTAATAGACTCCAAGATTCAGGCCTTAAGGAGAGAGGTTTATTTCTCCCTCAGGCATCATCTCAAGCCAGCATTCCAGAGTGCCGGCAGTTCTATCCCTCAGGGGATATAGAAACTCCTGTTCCTTTCATATTAAGGCTCTACCCTTCCTGGGAGACATCAGCACATTGTTAGTTGTCAGAATTGGATCACTGGACTCTAGGCAGTTGGAAGAAGGTGCTTTAGGGGCTTTAGGGTGCATGCTCACTCTCTGTCCTGAAGAGGCCCAGATCATCTCCCTACATTCGACTGGTGGGAATTCAGCCACATGGTCACACTCTCTGCAAGGAAATGTAGTTTAGCCATATCTGAATAGACTTCCTTTACTGTCAATGATTGTAGAGAATAGCTCATGGACACCTAGAAATTTCTGCTTTATAAACACATCATCTTGTTGAGGACCTATTTTGTGTTGATGTCTGGCTGCATTCAGAAGATTTCTTTGTGCATAATACTGTCAGACATGATATGTGTTATGGCATTAAAATTTTGAGAACTGATGCTAGAAGATCTTAGAGTTGCTTTTTTCCTGACCTCATCATCTTTAAGGCCCCAATAATAACTGATTTTGATTCATAGCTAAAATTACCTCTCTGGGAAATTGTGAAGTGCAGAGGACAAGGCTGTCATCATTTAATAAGATGAGCCTCATGGTCAAGTGACACATGAGAAACCTGACTTATAAGCCAGCCTCCTGTGAATCCTTCTGGTGAGAACTCAGTCACTCCTGAGCCAAAGTGACAGTGGAGCATCAGGACAGGAAATGCCATGAGTCAGACTCTAGGTGACCACAGGTGACATTGAGTGCTTGCCAGCTTGCCTCATGATTCTTATTAATTTATTTATTTTTGGCTATGCTGGATCTCTGTTACTGGATGGGCTTCTTCTCTAGTTGGGCAAACGAAGTTTCTCTTTGTTGCAGTTCACAGGTTCTCACTGTCGTGGCTTCTCTTATGGCAGGCTCTAGGCACTCAGGCCTCAGTAATTGTGGCCATCAATGGTTGTGGCGCTCAGCCTTAGTTGCTCCGTGGCATGTGGGATCTTCTCAGACCAGGGATTGAAACTGCATCTCCTGACTTGGCCGGCAGATTGTGGACTCTTTGAGTCACCAGGAAGCCCTACCCCTCAATTCTTTCCCTCTCTCAGCTTCTAGTAGTCTGTGCCCGTAAGCACTGACATCATTCTTTTATTTCCCACTGAGTTTAGAGCAACTCTTCACAAGCCATTCAAGTGTAAAAGATTTTATATATGAGACCCTGCTTTTGGCCCTGCCCTTAGAAACTACAGAGATAATCTACCTTGTCGTGACTACACAGTGGATCTATTCTTCACTTAACATTCCTGATATATATCTTCTCTTTCTTCTCTGTCTCTTTTGGCTTTTTTCAAAGCCATAAGGTTTTAATATGGAAATATAGATCCAGCAAGAAGAGTCTTTTCTGAGCTCTGCATGACAGGCCAGAGCATATAAAATCTCAGGCATTGTGTAATGGGACCGTGTTCCCTGTTGAGTGCAGCTGGCAGGTGATGTGTTTTATGATGGCAGGTTGTATCTAGACAAAGTGTTTAAAATACACAAATATGTGACTTCCTTCCTTTTTTAAAGGTTGTACCTGTGTGCTTTTCTCCCTCTCCCTCTCTTAAGAATGCATAGGTTTATATCAAATTTGCTTCTGTCCTCTTACTCTCCCATTATATTTATACAAATACCCATGCTTAATTATTGTACATGCTACTGTTTTCAGAAGTCAAATCACAGTTTCTCAGGTGTGCCTCAGTATGGTCCCAGGAGACTTTTCTTCTCCAAGAAACCTTTTTCAAATGCCTATCTTTGATATCTACTATTATTAAGTGCACTAGCAGGTGGGGCTTTGCCTTCTTCATTCTCACACTCTCATAGAGACCAAACCTGATGCCAAAAGACAGAAAGAAAACACAGATAGCAATACCCACCCAAGTCACACAGGTTAAGTGAGCTGTCTGCTACAGTGAGCACAATGACTTAAGTCACAGTGTGAGGTGGGAAGTCATCTGTTTAGGCTCATGAAGAAGACACTTTAGAAGCTGAATCCATCCATCCATACTAAGCTTCTTAACTTGGTGTTCACACCGGTGTTTGGTGAATTCCATCCACCCTTTCAGCCTCGTTGCTATTTCCTGTCCTGCCCTCTCCATGCCCCTCCCCCATCCCGTCTCCTACACTCTGTCTCTGCGCTTGGCACACATTGCGGTCACTCAGTAAATATTTGTTGCATGGATGAATTAGTTTGTGCTCCTTCCCTTTGTGCCTTTCCTCAGCCTGGCATGTCCCTCTCCCTGCCCCTCTTCATCTGGTTGACTATTCCTTGGGAAGCCTTTACTTGGGCTGTGTTCCTCATGACTTTTCCCCTTATGTGGCAGAGGCTGGGAGTCAGTGTCCCGTTCAACTGCTCCTATCATTTTACCTGGTTTGCATTTATCACATCATTCCATAACTATTCATTCACATACTTGTTTTCTTCACCAGCTTGTGAGCTCCTCAAGGGCAAAGATGGGATTAAAATACCATTGGATTTCCAGTGCCAAGTGCAATGCCTGGACTTTGCCAACAACTGAATTTAACACCCACAATAAAACATAACTGTGGAAGAGACCAGAATATTCTTCTTTGTAGTTAGTAAGCTCAACCTTTTTCCAGTAGATAAATTTACTTGGGAAATGTAATGGTCATCAATGATTTCTTGGTGGGTATGAATCATACCCAAGGGAGCTCAATAGCCTTCATGGATATTTTCATTACATTTAATGAGTCACCCTTCTCTTTCTTGAATAAAACATTAAATCTGTCAAGCAGAATTAAATACTCATGTCCATCAGCACAACTTTTCCCTGAAGAGTGCTAGACACATGCAGATGGATTCTTAACTTTCCAAAACACCTTTGCCTAATAAGAATGGACATTTATTATTTGTGACTGCCCCCAAACCTATACTTTGGTAATTTCTCACTTTATGAGTTTTGGCTGCTAAAGATTAAAAAAAAAAAAAAGCCATAAGAAACTCCCAAACCTAGATTCCTTTGCAGCTTGGTACAGGCATGGGAGTTAAGCTCCACTAATCAGACCACACTCATCAAGGCTGGGATTTGGAAGTCAGCAGTGTGAAAAGACTTTCCCATGCAGGAAACATGTCTGGTTAGTGTGCTGTGGAAGGCATGGGGTTCACCTGGTACCCAGTCCCAAGCACTGTCTGTGCATAAGGAGGGAGCTAGCTCATGTTTGCTTCTGCACGTGTGGTTGGGTATCCAGATGCTTGGCACTTTAGTCCACCTGGGGTTTCTGTGAGTGACTTCAGTTCAGTTCAGTTCAGTTCAGTTCAGTCTCTCAGTCCTGTCCGACTTTTTGAGACCCCATGAATCACAGCACTCCGGGCCTCCCTGTCCATCACCAACTCCCGGAGTTCACTCAGACTCACGTCCATCGAGTCAGTGATGCCATCCAGCCATCTCATCCTCTGTCGTCCCCTTCTCCTCCTGCCCCCAATCCCTCCCAGCATCAGTCTTTTCCAATGAGTCAACTCTTCGCATGAGGTGGCCAAAGTACTGGAGTTTCAGCTTTAGCATCATTCCTTCCAAAGAAATCCCAGGACTGATCTCCTTCAGAATGGACTGGTTGGATCTCCTTGCAGTCCAAGGGACTCTCAAGAGTCTTCTCCAACACCACAGTTCACAACCATCAATTCTTCAGTGCTCAGCTTTCTTCACCTTCCAACTCTCACATCCATACATGACCACTGGAAAAACCATAGCCTTGACTAGATAGACCTTTGTTGGCAAAGTAATGTCTCTGTTTTTCAATATGCTATCTAGGTTGGTCATAACTTTCCTTCCAAGAAGTAAGCGTCTTCTAATTTCATGGCTGCAGTCACCATCTGTGGTGATTTTGGAGCCCCCCAAAATAAAGTCTGACATTGTTTCCACTGTTTCCCCATCTATTTCCCATGAGGTGATGGGACCAGATGCCATGATCTTCGGTTTTTGAATGTTGAGCTTTAAGCCAACTTTTTCACTCTCCACTTTCACTTTCATCAAGAGGCTTTTGAGTTCCTCTTTACTTTCTGCCATAAGGGTGGTGTCATCTGCATATCTGAGGTTATTGATATTTCCCCTGGCAATCTTGATTCCAGCTTGTGTTTCTTCCAGCACAGCGTTTCTCATGATGTATTCTGCATAGAAGTTAAATAAGCAGGGTGACAATATACAGCCTTGACGGACTCCTTTTCCTATTTGGAACCAGTCTGTTGTTTCATGTCCAGTTCTAACTGTTGCTTCCTGACCTGCATATAGGTTTCTCAAGAGGCAGGTCAAGTGATCTGGTATTTCTATCTCTTTCAGAATTTTCCACAGTTTATTGTGACCCATACAGTCAAAGGCTTTGGCATAGTCAATAAAGCAGAAATAGTGAGTGACTTAATACAATTTAATTATTTCCTGCTTAAACTACCCAGGAAAAATTTTGTTGTTTGTGATTAAACTTCCTATCTAACAATCTCATAACATTTCTATTATGTTAATAACTATCAAATGGCTATTTAATAGCCAGAGAAATGTTACTTTCTAACTGTTCCCATAAAGGCTTCTGTTCATCCATTAAGTGATGTGGAGAATGTTCCTTTTATGACCTAGCTTATTTCTCTTAGCTTCTGTTGCTTTTCTCATTGGCCATTCATTAAAAAAACAAAAGCCAAAAAATAAAACAAAGTAAAGGAGACCAAAATTTTAAAAAGATCCATTTAACCAGAATAGAATAGTAGAAGGAATGGGATCTACACACACAAAGAACTAAATTTAGGTCCTGGTTCTGCTACAGCCCTGTTGTCTCAGACGTTTTCTTAACCTTCCCCAGTCTTCTGCAGAAAATGTGGAAACTATATGTATCCTGCAGAGTTGCTGCTGAAATGAAACAAGGCAGTATATAGACAACTCCAGGTACATTGACAACCACTAAATAGGAACTCTTCCAAGAGTGCTCTGAACAGTTTTTCTTGAAGGCATTCAGGAAGAGTGGCTTGGATGGTAAAGAATCGGCCTGCAATGCGGGAAACCTGGGTTCGATCCCTGGGTTGGGAAGATCCCCTGGAGAAGGGCATGGCAACTCACTTCAGTATTCTTGCCTGGAGAATCCCCAAGGACAGAGGAGCCTGGTGGCCTATCGTCCATGGGGTTGCAGAGAGTTGGACATGACTGAACGACAAAGCACAGCACAGCACAAGCTTATTTCTCTATTAGGCCAATTTCCCTGAATTTATGTGTCTTCCCTAGTAAAACTACTGAATTAATTCTCAAATTCTTACCTTGGAATTCAAAATCTTCTTTGGCCTGGTCCTGTCTTCTCCTGTAGCCTTATTCCATACAATCTGTTTGCCAGAGTCTGTGGCATTCATCAGCCCAGGTCATCCTCCCCATCACTCTGTGTGCATTCCTACTGCTACCCTCACCTTTTTATCCCTTCTCAGACTGCCCCCCTTTCTTGAACTTGCCCTTTTCTTCCTCTTTGCCATGTCCAATCCCTCTGGCAGAGACTAACTCAAGTCCTTCCCTGAACAGACACTCTGATTTCTCCCCATATTGGTTAATTTTATACTGACTAGTTATATTAGGTGTTTTGACTGTTAAAAAATAATGTATTTTTAAGTGATCATTTAGACAGTCCTTCTTATTGCCAGATACAGCTTTGCATGAACTATCTTGTGTAATCCTTACAATAAGCCCACATGGTAGGCCCTAGCAGTTTACAGATAAGGAAACAGGCACAGAGAGGTTAGTGGTTAAATTCATTTAATTTGACCTGAAGTCGCAGAACTGGTTAATGGCAAATTCAAGATTTTAACCCAAGCTCATGTCAAAGACCAATCTGTTAACTCCATTGTAATCTTGAAAGAAGGAATACGTTCAGATATCTCTTTATATTAATTCCCTTGTGTCTGGTATAGAAAAATATCCAAAGGGAAATAAACCAATCATTCTAGAGTGTAGTGAACACAGGGGAGAGTGGAGTGCAGTGAGGTTAGAGGTCTGATCAAGCAGGGTTTTGAAGATCTGATCTTCACGGCACCATGGCCATCTCCACCTCTACCACCAACCAAGTGAGAAGAAGCAAGGATGACGAAACAGCAGCAGCAGCCTACAGGATATGCTTCATCCAGGGTGAGTTCTCGATCTGCATATGAAGGACATCGTTGCTAACTCCATTTCTGTAAAAAGGTAATTGCTAAAAGGACTTTCTACTCATAGATGGGAGTGTGATTCCATGGAAACTTACTGTGATTTAGAGACTCAGGATATGAATTTGAGTTCCAGCTCTTACATTTTTTAGCTGTCAGGCTTGGGCAAGCCTGATTTCCTTATCTATACAGTGATACTACTATTGTCAGTAATGTAGTTGTGAAGGCCATATATTTATGTTTTTTTTTTCAAGTGATGGTGTGATTATCACGAGCACAAAAATTATTTCAAGTTCGTAGTCTTTTTGTGATAGCCTATCATTTCTTGGACAGTAAATTACCTCCTCTTATGAATAAATTGGAGAAGGCAATGGCACCCCACTCTAGTACTGTTGCCCGGAAAATCCCATGGATGGAGGAGCCTGGTAGGCTTCAGTCCATGGGGTCCCTAAGCGTCAGACACGACTGAGCGACTTCACTTTCACTTTTCACTTTCATGCATTGGAGAAGGAAATGGCAACCCACTCCAGTGTTCTTGCCTGGAGAATCCAATGGACGGAGAATCCTGGTAGGCTGCAGTCCATGGAGTCGCACAGAGTCGGACACGACTGAAGCAACTTAGCAGCATGAATAAATTTGCATTCTACCTTATGAAAGCAGAACATAAATTTACACTGAGTTACTGCCAGTAGTAAGTGGAGATTTTCATAGGCAAATATGACATAGAATATACGGAATAGGTGACAGCTTTCAAAGGAACTTTCAGATGAAAAACTGAATTGCAGACTGTTTGTAAAGCTTGATAACATATATGACACATCATTCTGGGTGATTTAAACTTAAAGGGAGTCTCTTTCAGATGGATGATTTTATTTCCAAATGGTAATTATAAACTTTGATGGTCTGAGTCATATAATTATTTCATATTCTTCCAAAAAGTGTTTTTGCACTTTTGCATCAAACATTTGTTTTCTTTAAGGCGATTTTCTTAAGGAATCTTTTCCATTGAGATACCAAGCCAATAGGCAAATTGATTCAAGAGAAAGTTTGTTTTATAATTAGAATTTTCAAAGTTGAAAAAGAAATCCTACACCTACACTATTGTTCTTATTTCAGTTTCAGCATGGAAATGAACAGCTCTCCTTAGGAAATCAAATGAAATGGGTTTTACTTTTACATTACAACTTAAAATAAAAATCTGAATTAGTTATTAGGCAATGCAATTTATATCAACCTTCCTCTCACAATGATCAGATGCCTAGTGAAGTCTTTATTAAGCATCAGTAATGTTAACTAGTTTCAGGTGGTATAATTCACATGTATGATTTATTCAAGAAGTTGGTTGCAAAAGAGGATCCCCGAGGGGAAAGGTTCCAGCCTGGCTTCTTCCTTTTTAATTATATTAGCTTCTGTTTCTATGGAAACTGAACATCCTGTTTTGCTGTTTGCATAAGATGTCTTTAGATTTATTAAAGTAGATTCGAATAGTTAAAAATAATAGTAGCATTCTGCTCTGAATATAATATCACATAGACATTTTCACAGATGAGTTAATAAATCAAACTTTATTATGGAAGACTATAGGAAATGGCAACCCACTCCAGTGCTCTTGCCTGGAGAATCCCAGGGACGGGGGAGCCTGGTGGGCTGCCAGATGTCTATGGGGTCGCACAGAGTCGGACATGACTGAAGCGACTTAGCAGCAGCAGTAGCAGCATGCCGCTATAAAGTGCCAATTACAAGTAGGGATTGTGTTTTTGAATTTCTGTACATTTCTAAGATAGTAGCTCTGTAGTTCTGAGAGGGAAACAATTATTTTAAAATCATTTGAATACAATATATCAATAGAAAAGTGGGCCAAGGATAAAAACCATTATATGTAAGTGTGGGTATACATACACACACATACACACACACTATATACACATATAGCTATAAACATAAAGTATATATATATCTATAAATAATAAATATTACATATACATGGTTAATAAACATCAAAATATATTCAACCATGCCAGTAATTAAGATATGCAACTTAAAACAATAAAATATCAATATTTACCTCCTTGGTTCCCTGGTGGCTCAGGTGCTAAAGAATCCGCCTACAATGCAGGAGACCCAGGTTCAATCCCTGGATTGGGAAGGTCCCCTGGAGAAGGAAATGGCAACTCACTCCAGTATTCTTGCCTGGGAAATCCCAAGGACAGAGGAACCTGGGGGGGCTACAGTCCATGAGGTCGCAGAGATGGACATGACTGACTAATACTTTCAGTTTCACTTTTTACTTTCTTGATTAGTCAAACTGAAAAAGTGATAAAACCCAGTGGTGGAAGAGTTGTGGGGAAATAGGCACATAATGAGACTGTTGATAGGAATATAAACTGGTGTTACTTTCTGAAGGATACAGTGACAATATGTATCAAAACCTTAAATTTGCATAAGCTCCTTGACCCAGACATTACGCTTCTAGGAACTTATAAAGAGATAATCTCACAAGGATATTTATTATTGTATTGATTATGATAGAAAAAAGAGAGCAAATATGAAAATAAGCAAAATGTTTGTCACTAGGGAATTGTTTAAACTGATCATGCTCTCTGAGAGAGTTACACTCCATGTGCTTCTGCTCACCAGCAGTTCTCTAGTTCCTAGTAGAAGGTCTAGATGCTCAGTACAGTTTTTGAATGAGTGAAGATGATGGCATAGAACTATAGTTAATTACCTGGAAAAATGTCCATAGTATGCTAAATGAAAAAAAAAGTGACAAGAGAGACTATAAAATGTGATTACTTAAACAAAATCATCACCATATTTGTATATGCATTGATAAACTTTGAAATACTACACACCATAACATCTGAATGAAACAGTGATTCAGAAGAAATGGACTGTGAATGTGAATTAGTTTTAAAAAATCTTAGCTAATGTATTTTTCTCATATTTTCCTTCTATGTATATGCAAAGTGACACAAAAAATGATACCTGAAAATCTGTTAAGTAGTTCTTTCAAGAAATATAAAGTGAAAATTCTACACAAGAAAATATTGCATCATAGTTCAAAGGCAGTTTTGTCTTTTCCTTAGAGGCACATAAAAATGATATATCTAACAACGATATTGTTGTGGGTGAGATGAAATATTGCACCTCTAGATTGGACTATTGCAGCAATATTTTAATTTGTTTCAATATTGCTTTCCAATTTATTTACCTATGCACAGAAGATTTAACTTCTAAAGCATCAATCTATTGAGTTTGCCTTTTCAGCAAATGTCAGTTCTCTCTGAGTACAAGTTAAGATCTGTTATGTACTGAATGTTTGCATCCCCCTCCCTCAAAGTTTACATGTTGAATTCCCAACCCCTAATGTGATGGTATTTGGAGGTGGGGACTTTGGGAAATAAAATGATTTAGATGAAATGGTGAGGTTGGGGTCTTTGTCATGGGATTAGTGCCCTTTTAAAAAGAGGAAGAAATATCAAAATATTCTCTCTCTCTCTCTCTGCCATATAAGGACAAAGCAAGAAGTTGGCCATCTGCATGGCATCACTGACTCAATGGGCGTGAGTTTGGGTAGACTCCGGGAGTTGGTGGTGGACAGAGGGGCCTGGCGTGCTGTGGTCCATGGGGTCATAAAGAGTCAGACACAACCGGGCAACTGAACTGAACTGAACTGAAGCCAGCAATAAGGCCCTCACCAGGGAATTGAGTTGATCAGCACTTGATCTTGGAATTCCCATCATCCTGTGGGAAATAAATTCCTGTTGTTTAGTTCAATAGGTCTGTGTTATTTTGTTGTGGTGGTTTGAGCTGAATAAGACAAGAACAGGGCAAACAAGGGGCCTCCACGTTGGAGGCTTCATGAGTTCCTCAGTCAGTCGCCACCTACCCAGCACATTCACCATTCTACACCCAATTCCTTCCACTTCCTCTGCCACTTCCCACCTCTGATTCTTTGTTTATATTCTTCTGTCCACCCAGCTTTATCTTCTAGACTCGCAATCCCAGTCTCTGCTTGAGGAAATCCCTTGCTTGTTTCAAAATCACTCCACGATGCTTCCCAGACTGTCTGATTCATCAATAAATTGCCCTTTTACTAGGATAATATTATTGGAAATTGATTATAACACTTATCAAAGTCAGCCATGTTTAATTGCTGATTTTGAACACATCTGTGTCTGAATCATATCTATTTGGCTTTCTCTCTTCTACCCCTTCACATGCCCAGATACTGTGCCCAACAACAAACAAGGGCATGATATTTATTGGGTAAGTATTGGATTCATTAAACTCTCTAATCAGAGTTCAGACCTAATATTAAAATATATTTAAATATATTTTAAAATATCTGTTTCTCTACACAGCTAAAACAGTATGAGACTTCATACTTTATTCCAGCATGAGGATCTCTGTACTTGGTTGACTACAGGTTATTAAAAACAAGGTAGTAATCATAACACTTACTATGTACCAGGCACCGACCTGAATATTTTATAGGCATCAGGACATTTAACTCAATAAGAATTCTATTGTGTGGATACCATTATTCTTTCTCATTTTACCGAGAAAAAAAATTTTTTGAGAGGTCAGGTAATTTCCTTAAGGTCACCCAGAGAAAAGCAATAGAACCAAGTTTCAAACCCAAGTCTGTCTGAATTTAGTTGGTGCTCTTAACTTCCAAAGTAACTGCCTCTTAATTTATGTTTTTATTTAGCATTTTATTCTGCCTTTGTGAAAAGTAAAAATAATAAACAACTGACTGCCATTTGGAGTTTACAAATTAGAGCAGTATAATCTTCACTATATCTATTTAATTTGACTTGGTACCTCTCAGATTCTGAGTTTCTCTGAAGCATGGGATACCTTTGCTGCAGTGCTCTGATAGTCTCAGATTAAATAGAACATCATAGATTGGATTTCCTGATGATTTAAGATACTTCGCATAGGAATATTCAACATAGGTAATTCTGAAATTTGGAGGGTGGGGGACAAATTAAGACTTAAACCTTAGACTTGGGTGATAGTGCCTTAAAGAGATGAAAAGACTAAAAACAGTCCATGTACCATTAAACTAAATCAGATGAAAGTTAAACAAGTGAATAACACATTCTGCAATAGAGAAGAAAACATATGCTGTTCATGTAAAGGCACACACAGTGAAGCAGGATGTTGTTCAAAGCTTTGCAAATTACATCACCTGTATAGTTACTCCTTTCCCAGCACCTCTGCCCCAATTCTCAGGTCTCACCTTGTACCCTTGTACAAGGGTTGTCTCACCTTGTACACCAGTCTGCTTCTGCTCCTTTTCTTCCCACTTCATGTAGACAATGTTTACTGGCAGGTGTTACAAGTGCAAAATAGTAACAAATCCAGATGTTGGGAAGGGAAGTGGGGTTATGGCTCTCCACCCCTATATGAGGATCTTGTAACCAAGCCAGTGGGATGGAAGCACTTTATTGTGGCCATTTTGGGCCAAGCATCCCCCGGAGAACAAGCTCCCAGGTAGGAGGTCCCCTCACAAGACAGAAAGAGGGAGCAGCCGCCCAGCAGGGGCATGGTCTATGTTCCTCCCCAGGCAGCTTAGTTCCTGCCCATCGAACACCTCAACATCTTGGGGTGGGGGTTTTAGGGGACTGCACTAAACAAGGCGACTGTTCGTCACCAGGTCTTCTGTGTGGTCTTGAAAATTGCTGTTTACAGTGCCCTATTAATCATATTTCTTGACTTTCTGTCATTTATCATTTTTCTTCTGAGAGATATAAATCCACTGGTCAGAGAAGACTTGATTCGTTACAGTTGTGCCCCAAAAGCTTACTCCGTTATGAATTATTGGGTTAACTCTAAGAGTGAAGACATGGAAATAAATATGTGTATTGCAAGTTAAATATTTAATACAGGCTGTTTGACTATTCTTATATAGCTCTCTACCTATTACTTCTACATCACTGGGAGCTTTCACTGGCTTCCAAAGACCCCCAGGAATATGTCTTTAGTTAAACAAAGTGGAGTTTATTGACTCATTGCAACAAGGGCAGACACATACCACAGGGAGCTGTGTGGCCACTCAGTACAAGGGATTTAAAACAGGCCTAACATTATTATCTTTATGAAATCTCATCTAAGTAACAGGGGGAATGAAGCCAAGCTTAAGCTATAATTAGTAAAGCAGCAGCTCTCCTGTCAGCCAGGACAGGGAATGTTCGTGATTTTGGTGACAGTGTTTGGACAACGTTCTTGTTTATGTTAGCGTTCAGATATCGTTTGGAGGTAGTCTTGACTGTGTCATGATCCATCAAAGTCACAGTGTAGTGACTGATGAGGCTTTCATTAAACTATTTACGTCCAGCAGGAGAACCTTGCCCCTTGGCCCTGAGTGCCAGGCAAGTGTCTAGCAGCACTAAGGCCTAAATGGCAATGCCAGGCCTGCCTCTGACTGCCAGGGTCTGCTTTGCTTTTGCTCAGAGCTGGTAACCAAAGTTTAGAAACACTCAGTGTACCCTGACCCCCACAACTATGGCCTTGGGTAACTTGCTTATGAATGTGCTCAGTTGGCTGGGATGGATTTCTCCTTTCTCTCCAACCACCTTGACCCTAGCATGGCTTTCAGCTAAATAATCAGATAATCTTTTTTTTTTTTTAATCTAATTTTAAATCTACTTGGGAAATAAAAAAAATTAGTAAAATATGTTCTCTTGGTTCCAAATATACTGCTTTTTAGCTTAGTTGTCTTAATTAGCATAATTTACCAACACTAAAAATAATTTCTAGAACAAAAGCCTCTGAATATAGAAGCAAAGAGAGCTTTTGTCCTCTTTAATTTGGAAATCATTTTCCACTCAATATTTCACTATAAACTCTTCAAAAGATCATGATAAAATACTGACTCTGATTCAAATCCTGAACTCTTGGGTTATTATTGTCCATTAACCATTTGAAATCCCTACTGTGAAGCATGGTGCTGGAGGTGGGGTAGAGGAAACACTTCCCTCTTGTTTTCAATTTCAGCTTTTTTCTAAGATTAGCTTTAGACATAATGAATTAAGAAAACAATCTGCAGGGCTCCCCTGGTAGGTCCAGTGGTTAAGAATCTGCCTGCCAATGCAGGGTACACAGGTTCAATCCCTGGTCTGGGAAGATCCTGCATGCTGTGGAGCAACTAAGCCTGTGCACCAGCCTGTGCTCTGGAGCCTGGGAGCCGCAACTACTGAGCACGGCAGTTACTGAAGCCCACACGCCTAGAGCCTGTGCTGTACAAGAGAAGTCACTGCAATGAGAAGCCTGAGGACGGCAGCTAGAGAACCCCTGCTCTCTGCAACTAGAGAGAAGCCCACATGCGGCAACAAAGACCCAGCATAAGAAAAACAAGAAAAAGCCCAAGGTAACCTTGAGAGAAACAGTGATCACAGTTTATCATATGGCTGTCCTTCAGATAAAAAACTCTGATGGCAGCAGACATTCATTCACCAAATCAGTAATTAATTAATTAATGTATGTTTGATGAATTCCAAATCTGAGCCAATTCAGTGCTCTGTCCTGGAACAGCAATGGTGAGCAAGAACAAGAAGCGCCCCTACTCACATGAGTTTTCTGTTAGGTAGGTGAGACATGAATCAAACATGCAAAGTAGAGCCCATATAATTGTAGACAGAAGTCCTCTGATTTTTGAAAAAATTATTTTATTAAAGTATAATTAATTTTTAATGTGTTAATTTCTGTTGTACAGCAAAGAGATTTAATTATATATATGTGTATATATTCTTTTTCATATTCTTTTCCATTATGGTTTATCCTAGGACATTGAATATAGTTCCCTGTGCTATACAGTAGGGCGTTGTTGTTTATCCATCCTATATATAATAGTTTGCATCTGCTCATCCCAAACTCTCAATCCATCCTTACCCCGTCTGCCTCCATGGCAACCAGAAGTCTGTCCTCTTATGTCTGTTTCTGTTTCATAGATAAATTCATTTGTGTCATATTTTAAATTCTATGTATCATAAATACCAATCATAGATACCAATTTCATGGTATTTATCTTTCTCTTTCTGACTTAAAGAAGTCCTCTGATAGAAGAGAAATAGTTTCCATGCAAGCATGTAACAGCGGGACTTGAATTAGATAGGCGTTCAGGAAAGGCATTCTTGAGGAAATGATCCCAGAGCTAAGAAACAGTTGTAGGTGAGACACTCAGAGCTGGAAAGGGGGGATATGGCTAAAGAACATTCCAGACAGAGGACAGAGCAGTGACAGTCTTCTGGGAAGGCATGCATGGCACCTGTGTCTTGAATTGGGTTCCCTGGGAAAAGACCCTGAGATGGAGATCTACGATCAGCTGTTTATTGGAACCACACTTATAAGGAGGTGAGACAGGCTCTGGAGTTGGGGTGACCTTTCAGAGCTGCCTCACATTACACCCCTGTACCCGCTGTGGACTTCTGTCTACAAAGTGGAGGATGGGTCCTTAGGCAAGTTTGCAGAGGACAACACCCAGGGTGGGACTGAGGCATGGATGTTAGCAAGCCACACTCCTGGGAGCTGGAAAATGAGTGTCTAGGGCCTGGAGGAAAAGCCAGGTGGGATTCCAGGCCGCCACTGCTGCTGGGCCTATGAGACTCTGCGGCTGGAGGGAGAGTGAGGGGCAGCACAGAGGTTGACAGTGTGGGCAGGGACCAGACTACATAGGGGCCTTGGAAGCTGCCTTAGGGATTTCAGACTATATATATATATATATATATATACACACACACACACACACACACGTGTGTGTGTGTGTGTGAGGAACATCATTTTTTAAAGTCTTTATTGAATTTGTTACAATTTTGCTTCTGTTTTATGTTTTGTTTTTTGGCCAAGAGGCATGTAGCATATTAGATCCAGGACCAGGGATTGAACCTGCACCCCCTGCATTGAAAGGTGAAGTCTTAACCACTGGACCATGAGGGAAGTTCCCAGACTTTATCTTAAGAACCACTGAAGGGAATCAGAATGACGAGGGATCAACACAGCTTGTAGCTCCCAGACAAGGTGATCCCCATGAATTGCAGTGTAGCTGTTCCAAATGTTTCTCCCTCCTTTCAAACTGGCTTAGTGATCTATATTAACTACACTCAAGGACATCCATTCCAGCCCTCCTGGTTGTTCTCTTTCAACATTCCTGACTCTGAAGCCAGGTAGGAATAGAAAAGAAAAAAGTGAGTTGGGTGATGAAAAAGTGAGAAACATTTGTGACTGTGGGCTGAAATATTCTTGCTCCATCTAAATGTATTCAACTTCAAATGTTTAAAAAATACTATGTAAGACATGTTATATTCTACTGACTACTTCCCCATTATTAAGTAGCTCTCAAATATAATATGTCATATAAGAACACCATTTCCTTAATAACACATAAGCATCTTACTGTGTGAGACTGTTGTAATTGGTGTCAGTTGACCATGTTTAGTTAGAAGGATTTCGTTTCACACATAGCTATATTCTGTATCTCTGTAATCCCTAAACCTACATGAAAAGGACATTAATAACACAAACAAAAATCAAGTTGATTTAGTAAAACCACATCACAGACTTGATAATGCTATATCAAGAATGCACCTTTTGTGTGTAGATGTCCAATCAAATCTTGATGCTATTATTATGAATCATTCTTTATGTTCTAATGCTCTAGTATATGATGGATCCTGCAGGAACTCCTGAGAAGCAGCAGAGATGATTCTTGCTAGGATCCTTCCCCTGGAAAGATGAATCATGGTAATCCATAAAAACCATGGTGAGCTCTTGCCTGACAATTTAATAGCTTTCCTTTTAGTCAGTTGCTATAAGAATCTAATTTTGAGCCTATTCATTTGTGGAAAAAGTCAGTGTAATTTCCTGATAACTCCTGTGGCCTCCCCCAGAAGGAGTTGTCTTCCAAATATAACAATGATGCTGGTGCCATGTTGTGTAAAGGTGATGTTCTGAGGTGTTTTTTCCACTGAGTGATGCTACATAAGGCCAGATTCACAGATTTAAAACCCCGCCTGGATGTCATTCTAGGCCTCTTTCTCTCTTTCTTCACAATCAATCATTTAGTCAATCAGCAAGTCTGGCAAGTTCTATCCCTTAAATGACTCTCTTCTCTCCATCTCTCTGCCATTACCATTGACAAGTCTACCACCATCACCCCCTTGCTTGACTCCCATATCTCCCTTATAACTCATTCTCTAGTCTCCCACACCCCTCCAGTTCAGGTGAATAGTCTGCAATTAACTATCTCCGAGTTTATTTCCCAAAATACAAATACGATCAGGTACTCCCCTTGATAAAACCCTTTAAGAGGTTCTATCACCCTATTCGGGATCTTTCCTGGTGGCTCAGTGGTAAAGAATCCATCTGCCAAGCAAGAGACTTGGGTTTGATCCCTGGGTTGGGAAGATGCCCTGGAGAAGGAAATGGCAACCCACTCCAATATTCTTGCCTGGGAAATTCCATGGACAGAGGAACATAGCAGGCTACAATCCATGGGGTTGCAAAGCGTTGGATACGGCTTAACAACTAAACAACACCCATCACCATATTTAGCTTGTTCATAAGCCATTCACCACTGCTGTCTCCACACATGATTCTGGGTTCTGTGTTGCTTAGAAGGACACTCTTCCATTTATCCTTAGGAAAACTCTTTCAAATGTCAAAATAGCCTAGACATGACAAGCAGTTTTTCCAGTTGGAATCTGGTAGGAATGATTACTCTTGAGCAGAATAGTCATGATTATTTCAAATTCATACATAATATCTCCCCTTTGGATTGTTAAAAATAGAGTGAATCAATTCCTGTATGTGAGGGCCTGTTGAAATTGTATGCTATGATTCAACAGACCCTGATGGTACATTTTATTGATAATACAAAGATGACTAAAATAAAACCCTTAACCCTGGGGAGATTAAAATCTATTTTTGAGATCAAGACTCTGAAAAAAACTAAATAGAATTGCAACTAATTCTGTGTTGTCAGTACAATAGAAGTAGTATGTGATGAGCACAATTCATTTTGATGAAGGTACCAGAAAAGATAGCATTTGGTTTGAGTTTTGGAGTAGAAGGAACAGCAAATGAGCTCTTTCAGGATTAGAAACTTAGGGATGATATGCAAAATGGCAAAAAAAAGGTAAATAGGGCAGGGGTAGCTGGACTACAAAGAAGGAGACAGCGTGGAAGATATTAAATGTATAAGTGATGAGTCGACTATAGCTGTATATGGCAGTGAGAGTAAGACAGTTGAAAATATTCTGATATTTCTTGCAGGTGTGGCGGCCAGTCTTCAAGATGACTTCCTATGGTCCACACCTCCTGGAATTACTCCCTCTTGTAGTCCCATCTCAGATTGCACCAGGGTTGGTCTTTTTGGCCAATACAATATGCAAAAAGTGATGGTGTGTGACTTTTAGTATCAGGTTATAAAGTAACTGTGGCTTCTGTCTCCATTGCTCACTCTCAGGTATTTGCTCTGAGAAAGCAGCTGACTTCTAATGAGTAGTCCTATGTATAAGCCCACATTCTGAGAAACTGAAGCCTTTTGACAAGGGCTGTGTGAATGAGCTCAGAAGTCAATTCTCCAACCCAAATTAGCCATCATATGACTATGGTCCCAGCTTGACCACAACCTTATGAGAGATCCTGAGCCTGAACCATGAAGTTAATCCATTCTCAGAATCCTGACCCTCAGAAATGGTGTTGAATAATAATTATTTAGTGTCTCAAGCTGCTAAAGTTGGGGAATCTGTTACACAGCAATAGATGACAAATAAACTGAGTTACGGGGCAGATCTGATTAGCTAGGGTAGAAAATGCAGAAAAGGGGAACCAGTGTGCCAAAGAGATGAACGACTTGATTTTTGACATGTTTTGGTTGTGCTATCTCTCTAAGTATCCTCTCATCTGGTATTTGGAAACAGATGTAGATTTGTAACCTGGTATAGAATGGTAATTCTCAAGCTTAAATTTCCATCAAATCACCTGGAGGTCCTGGTGAACAGATTACTTAGCCCTGCTTCCAGAGTTTTTGGTTGTAGATCTGGGTGCATGAACATTAAGTTGCTTCAGTCGTGTCCAACTCTTTGTGACTCATAGACTATAGCCTGCCAGGCTCCTCTGTCCATGGGATTCTCTAGGCAAGCATACCGGAGTGGGTTGCCATGCCCTCCTCCAGGGGATCTTCCTGACCCAGGGATCGAACTCACATCTCTTACGTCTTCTGGATTGGGAGGCAGATTCTTTACCACTAGTGCCGCCTCCCAAATTTGTATTTCTAAGAAATTCACAGGTAATGCTGTTGTTTCTGGTCCAGAGCCCAAGTTCAAAAACCAATGGCAAAGAGTGAAACTGAGAAGAAAACCCAAAGTGATAGCATTTGCTATAACCAATATTTCTCTCTCTAGTACTATATATGCACCATAGACCATTTCCCTGCTCTGTAAGGTACATATATACTCAACGCCTCTACTATAGATTTATAATAAATTTCTTTTTCTTTATTCTACTATTGATTTTTGCTCTTAGTTTTGTATTTATAACCTGTAAATGGTTTCATATGAAACTAGACACATGTGAAAAAAATCCAGAGAGAATTTTCTATAAAATATTCAATTGTGTCATGTAGGATTCACATCTCTTCTTAGATTGCTGGAATAAATCTCTGGAGATTTTGCTTTGACAACCAGGAAGACTGATTACATAGACCTGAGATCAAAATTGCATGGTGTTGAGCTCTGCACGTCAGCAGATAATGCATGGCAACCAATTAGAAGTGAGGCCATTTTCATAATGAATAGTTGCTACTCAGAGATAAAGGGTTGCATTTCTTAACTATTTTGCAAGTTTACAATATGTACCAGTTAAACATTTGACTCATGTAATTAGCTAAACAAGAAGAGCTAATAAATGGATTTTTGTTTTCTTAATGAATTTTCTTTTATGGAGGCCCTTATGGGTTTCTTTTTCGTGTCAAGGATTTTGGTTTACACATCTTCTTCCTTGGCCATACAACATAGAAATGAGAGTAGAGAATATAATCTCTGTTGTTCCATCGGAGAAAGTTGATCCCTCTCTGACTTAGGTACACTGGTTTCCTAGTAACTGATCTCTTTTGTTGTTACTTTGAGATAGAATTCCAACCTGGTTGCCTAGTGACTGTGTTTGTCTGGATTTTCTACCAACAAGTGCTGGATTTTTCATACTGGGATTCCAATGCCAACCACCTGCCTTGCAACACCTTCATGTATTGCCTCCACCTTAAGAACCAATAGATTACACATCTTGGCCATGTGTAGTATTTCCCTTACCTCCTGAACATTTCCTATAGATGGACCTTTTAGTTTGGGGCTTATCTACACATTCAGGTATCTATCAACCTATCCTCTGAATTACCAACTACCCTTTGCTTGATCATTTGTGTCTCATTAGACTTCTAGCTCCAGCCTTCTCCAGTCTTGTTCACTTCATCGCTAGATAAGCCACAGTATGTCCTGGGGAAGACAGAAAAAAGAACAAAGTGGGGGGTGTGTGTAGATTACAGAGGATCAAGAACAACTGCCCTCTTGGAATGATGCTGTTGATTCACCCTGAGAGCTGAAACCTGAAACCATCCTGGCATCACCATATTTGTTCTGTCATATTCATTTGTCTATAAAGAAAAGGACAAACTTCTGGTTATCATCCAAGCTCAGTGACCCAATTAAAATATCTTGTTTTAGCAGACATTTTCCACTAATCACTTTTACCTGTTCTCAACCACTTCTCCATACATAAAAGCTGGTCAAACTCTCAATCAGAAGGTTTGTATTCATGTAAGCTGACAGGGGGAATAACTGCCTTGGCAAAATGCTGTATCAGGATATCCAGAGCATTCTTGGCATAGAAATTAGAGCATAATCAACTCCCAAAGGCAGGACAAGGAAGGTAGCTGTTTCACAGCCACTCATTAGAATAATAAATAAATGCATCCCCCGAAAGTTCTTGGAAACCCAGGACTGGAAGGAAGCAGAGCCTAACAATACTCAGATTCTGATCCTATGTTCAGAGGCTATGTGGCTTTTTGATACAATAAGGGTGAAATGTTACCAGATAAAACTGATGTCGGACTATGAAGAAAGCTGAGCACCGAAGAATGGATGCTTTTAAACTGTGGTGTTGGAGAAGACTCTTGAGAGTCCCTTGGACTGCAAGGAGATCCAACCAGTCCATCCTAAAAGAGATCAGTCCTGGGTGTTCATTGGAAGGACTGATGCTGAAGGTGAAACTCCAATACTTTGGCCACTTCATGAGAAGAGTTGACTCATTGGAAAAGACTCTGACGCTGAGAGGGATTGGGGGCGGGAGGATAAGGGGATGACAGAGGATGAGATGGCTGGATGGCATCACCGACTCGATGGAGGTGAGTTTGGGTAAACTCCGGGAGTTGGTGATGGACAGGGAGGCCTGGCATACTGCAGTTCATGGGGTCGCAAAGAGTCGGACACGACTGAGTGACCAAACTGACTGAACTGAACTGAAAACCGATGTACGAAACATAGGTTTGTTTTATTCAAGTGTGCTATGCAAAGAGGTGAAAAGGTGAGTTTTATCTCCCAAATTTGGCTAAAGGCTTATGAAAAATTTGCATGTTGAAAGAGTTTCCCACTTATTTACACTATTGCTGATAGCAGTCCTGCAGGATTTTGGTCACAGGTAGCATAAGTGCCCATATGATGGGGTGGAGGTAAGGATGTGTGTGCGCATGTGAGTGCATGAGCTCTACTTCCCAAATGGTCACACAGTACTGGGTCTTGATGACCTATGAATGCCAGTTTTATGTAAATCTCTTGTCTTTAAAAAAAATGTAAAATTTTTATACATTTCTATTTACAGTTATTACAAAACATGGGCTCTGTTCTCTGTGTTGTATGATATATCCTTGAGCTTCTCTTATAACTCTCTTCCTTTAGAAACTTTCCTTTTAATAAGCCTACTTCCCCTGCTCCTGCAAATAGTCAGCATGTCTTTAGTTAATTATTTTCTGTGTCTGTGATAAATAGTATTTTGTATTTTTTTTAAATTTTGTCTATTTTGGCATATCTGAACAAAACCTGAGTGACTGACTGAGCGAGGTTGTCCAGGACTGGGGATGTTTCCTGGCATGTAGGGTTCCTTTTGCTAAAACCAGACGTGTCTTGGGCAAACAGACAACTAGTCACCCTAACACTCTGACACCAATTCACATTGGTGGGTCTTAAAGACAGATCTGAAAATACTCAGACTTTTGTCAGAGAATATCTATTCAGCAAATCTTTCCTGAGATGCTCTCTGAAAGGTAGGCTATTAGGTATTATTTGAAATAGAGTGGTGTTTTTAGATGAAATTAACCATGAAAATACAGACGAAAAACTCTCAGTTTTTTATGAAATTAGCTTTCTATTTTTATTGCCTTCCTCAAAAATCTCTTTTTTTCATGTTGACAGAATGGAATGTATGCTGCTGCTGCTGCTAAGTCACTTCAGTCGTGTCCGACTCTGTGCGACCCCATAGATGGCAGCCCACCAGGCTCCCCCATCCCTGGGATTCTCCAGGCGAGAACACTGGAGTGGGTTGCCATTTCCTTCTCCAATGCATGAAAGTGAAAAGTGAAAGTGAAGTCGCTCAGTTGTGTCCAACTTTTGCAACCCCGTGGACTGCAGCCTACCAGGCTCTTCCATCCATGGGAGCTTCCAGGCAAGAGTACTGGAGTGGGGTGCCATTGCCTTCTCCGAATGGAATGTATATAGCTCAGCATAAGCTTAACCACCAATGAAGGAAGAATTGAAAATATAATGGACATATTTCCTTAGAAAAACTGCAAATGTTATTCTGTTTTGATTGCTTACAAATTCTAAGGCATCTTTAGGGATCTCCCACCTTGGAAGGGTACCCTGAAAGTTAGTACCATTTTACTAAACTTTTCTGTTTCCCTATGCTCTAGCCCCTGAAAACTATTCTTTACTCTGTTTCTGTCAGTTTCATATTTGTTTGTTTTTTAAAATAGATTTCATATATAAATGATATCATGTACTATTTATCTTTGTCTCCCTGGCTTATTTCATTTAGCATAATGGCATTAAGGTCCATCTTCAGTTCAGTTCAGTTCAGTCACTCAGTCGTGTCCGACTCTTTGCGACTCCATGAACCACAGCACGCCAGGCCTCCCTGTCCATCATCAACTCCCGGAGTTCACCCAAACCCATGTCCTTTGAGTCGGTGATGCCATACAACCATCTAATCCTCTGTCGTCCCCTTCTCCTCCTGCCCTCAATCTTTCCCGGCAGCAGGGTCTTTTCCAACGAGTCGGCTGTTTGCATCAGGTGGCCACAGTATTAGAGGTCCATCTAGGTTGTCACAAATGACAAGGTTTCTTTCTTACGGGCAAAGGTTTCTTTCTTTCCATGGGCAAATATGACATTGTAAACATATACCACATCTTTATCCATTCATCCACTCATGGGTGCTTATGTTGTTTCCATACCTCGGCAATTATGAATAATGGTGCAATGAACAGGAAAGCACATATATCTCTCTGATATTCTGCTTTCAAAATTTTTTGGGTATATACCCAGAAGTAGAATTCCTAGATCTTATGGTAGTTCTATTTGTAACTTTTTCCTCTTTTTTTTTGCTACATCATGTGGTTTATGGGATCTTAGTTGCCTGGCCAGGGATTGAACTCAGGTCCACACAGTAAAATTGCCGAGTTCTAACCACTGGACTGCCAGGGAATTCCCATATTTCTAATTTTTTGAGGGACCTCCATATTGCCTTTCATAGTGGGAATTTACATTCCCACACACAAAAAAATATTCCTCTTTCTCCACATTCGCACCAACACTTATCTCGTGTCTTTTTGATGATAAGGTCTGAGGATCTAATGTAAAACATGGTGAATATAGTTGACAACTGTGTAGTATAATCAAAACTTTCAAAAAGAGTAGAACTTAAATGTTCTCATCTGTATGTTTTGTGTGTATGTATAAAAATGTTAGGTGATGAATCTATTAATTAACTAGATAAAGGGACTTCTTTCACAATGTAGTTGTGTATCAAACCACCACAATGCATGTTTCAAATATTTTACAGTTTTATTTGTCTAATATACCTCAATAATGCTGTTTTTTTTTTTTTTTTAATCTAAAGAACCCACCTGCCGTTGCAGGAGGCATAAGAGACATGGGTTTGATCCCTGGTTTGGGAAGATCCCCTGGAGGAGGGCATGGCAACCCCCTCCAGTATTCTTGCCTGGAGAAACCCCCATGGACAAAAGAGCCTGGGGGGCTACAGCCCACAGTGTTGCAGAGTCAGACACGACTGAAGCGACTTGGCATGCATGCATGCGTGCACTCTAACCTGGAGGGGACCCTTGACTCAGAGCATTTCATTCTCTTTGAAGAAGTTATCTTGAATGAAAAAAAAAATGTGCCAGTTTCTAGCAAATGAAAAAACATTGATATAGGGTTCTCATCATCCTTGAATGAGCTGGCATCTTCAGAAATTTTCTTCCTTTTATACATATGACTGAGGAGGCTGTGTTTATGTGCATGCCAAAGAATCCAGTTTTTAACACCTGCAAAATTTATTCACTTATTTATAGCTATGTCTTACATTTGCACAGATCAAACCATGATGTCTCATATGTCTTTATGCACAGGGAAAAATCAGGGCTTAAATCAGTTCCAGGAACTTTAAACAAACTCATAGGAAAAGAGATCAGATTTATGGTTACCAGAGTGGGGAGGGGTGGGAGGGAATAGGACGAAGGTGGTCAAAAGGTACAAACTTCCAGTTACAAGGTAAATATGTACTAGAGATGTAATGTACAATATGATAAACATAATTAACATTGTTGTCTGTTATATATGAAAGTTAAAGGAATAAATCCCAAGTGTTCTCATCAAAAGAAAAAAAATCTAACTTTTAAATACTGTATCACATGAGATAACAGATATTCACTAAACTTATGGTGGTAATCATTTCATGGTATATAGAATTCAGGTCATTATTCTGTACATCAGTGTTATATGTTAATTATATCTCAGTAAAACTGGAAGGAAAACAAAGAACAACAACAAAAAACAGTTCCTAGAACTTCACATAGAATGTATATGTTCTTTCTGCCTGAGATGCTCTCCCCCACTTTCTCTGGAAATAAACAAACAAACAAGGGAAAGAAAGCCAAACCAAATGCATAATCATCCTTATGCTATGCTATGCTATGTTAAGTCGCTTCAGTCGTGTCCGACTCTGTGCGACCCCATAGACGGCAGCCCACCAGGCTCCACCGTCCCTGGGATTCTCCAGGCAAGAATACTGGAGTGGGTTGCCATTTCCTGCTCCAAAGCATGAAAGAGAAAAGTGAAAGTGAAGTCGCTCATTCGTGTCTGACTCTTAGCGACCCCATGGACTGCAGCCTACCAGGCTCCTCCGTCCATGGATTTTGCAGGCAAGAGTACTGGAGTGGGGTGCCATTGCCTTCTCCGAATCATCCTTATAGGTGAGCCTAATGTCACTTTTCTGACTTATCAAATTAAATTAGGCATCACCCTGCTCCAGTTTCATGGTTCACAATGCCTTGCTCAGCATCCATCCTAGTCTGTAAAACAGCACTGTTTGTGTGTTAACTTGGGTAATAATGTCCATCTCTCCATGGAGTGTACACCCTGTGGGGGCAGAAATCTTGTGGGTTTTGTTGCTTGCTCTCTCCCTAGGGCCCAGCATATGCCTCCCCAGTGCATGCAGGCACTCATTGCATATTTGCTGAATGAATACAGGAATGAAAATGATCTGAGATATGGGCTCCTAGAGAAACATGCAGGCTTTCACAGAATTTACTATAGCACTTCCCATTAAACATCATGATGCTTTCCTGGAAAAATGGTGCTCAACTCAAAAGGCATTAACATTTAAATTCTAAGCTATATTTTTACAAAAGGTCATAAAGTATTTAATGAGAAGCACATTGAAAAAAATATTTAATGCCTGTGCACTGTATTTTAATGACAGGTTAAGTGACAGTACAGGGTACCAATGAAAAGGACACGATTAGGCTTTAGCCCTTAGGAAGCAAGATTTTGATGGACTAGCTGACCACTTAGTGTCATGATGAAAATGCTATTAAAAGCCAGCTTGGCTGTGGCATTTTGGAAAGGATGATAACTAGGTCGTTGTACAGATGACAATCAGCTCTCTCAAGAAGATCATCTGAATGTTCTTTTGCAGGAGAATCAGTGAATGCAGTGTCATGCTTGACAGGACAAAGGGCAAAGAGTACAGCTGTGTTAACAGAAACTCAGATCGTAGACGGTAACAGTCTTGCTATATTCAGCATCGACAAGGGGACAGTTGAAAAGTTGCTTTTAATGATTTAATTGGCTGCACTACTCTTTTAAGTGGAAATTCATAAACTAGAATTCACCCACAGGAGAACAACCTGGATGATGGGAAGGGTTGACAGACTGGAAAAACTAAAGACACGCAATAGTATATTTACACGTGGTGCCAAAAGGCTGAGCCTTCTCCATTTCAGAGCAGAGCACGTTTGTGTCGTTTTACTTGTTCAGTTTCCACGTCGTGTTCAACTCTTTGCCACCCCACGGACCGCCACGTGCCAGGCTTCCCTGTCCCTCACCATCTCCCAGTTTGCTCAGGTTCGTGTCCATTGTATCAGTGGGGCCATTTTAACAAGGTACTTTTGTTTTTGTTTTGTTTTTAAAATTTTTTTTATTTTAAATTTTATTTTATTTTTAAACTTTACAAAATTGTATTAGTTTTGCCAAACATCAAAATGAATCCACCACAGGTATACATGTGTTCCCCATCCTGAACCCTCCTCCCTCCTCCCTCCCCATACCATCCCTCTGGGTCATCCCAGTGCACCAGCCCCAAGCATCCATTATCGTGCATCGAACCTGGACTGGCAACTCGTTTCATACATGATATTATACATGTTTCAATGCCATTCTCCCAAATCTTCCCACCCTCTCCCTCTCCAACAGAGTCCATAAGACTGTTCTATACATCAGTGTCTCTTTTGCTGTCTTGTACACAGGGTTATTGTTACCATCTTTCTAAATTCCATATATATGCGTTAGTATACTGTGTTGGTGTTTTTCCTTCTGGCTTACTTCACTCTGCATAATAGGCTCCAGTTTCATCTACCTCATTAGAACTGATTCAAATGTATTCTTTTTAATGGCTGAGTAATACTCCATTGTGTATATGTACCACTGCTTTCTTATCCATTCATCTGCTGATGGACATCTAGGTTGCTTCCATGTCCTGGCTATTATAAACAGTGCTGCGATGAACATTGGGGTACACGTGTCTCTTTCAATTCTGGTTTCCTCAGTGTGTATGCCCAGCAGTGGGACTGCTGGATCATAAGGCAGTTCTATTTCCAGTTTTTTAAGGAATCTCCACACTGTTCTCCATTGTGGCTGTACTAGTTTGCATTCCCACCAACAGTGTAAGAGGGTTCCCTTTTCTCCACACCCTCTCCAGCATTTATTGCTTGTAGACTTTTGGATCGCAGCCATTTTGACTGGTGTGAAATGGTACCTCATAGTGGTTTTGATTTGCATTTCTCTGATAATGAGTGATGTTGAGCATCTTTTCATGTGTTTGTTAGCCATCTGTATGTCTTCTTTGGAGAAACGTCTATTTAGTTCTTTGGCCCATTTTTTGATTGGGTCATTTATTTTGAGTTGAGCTGTAGGAGTTGCTTGTATATTTTTGAGATTAGTTGTTTGTCAGTTGCTTCATTTGCTATTATTTTCTCCCATTCTGAAGGCTGTCTTTTCACCTTGCTAATAGTTTACTTTGATGTGCAGAAGCTTTTAAGTTTAATTAGGTCCCATTTGTTTATTTTTGCTTTTATTTCCAATATTCTGGGAGGTGGGTCATAGAGGATCCTGCTGTGATGTATGTCAGAGAGTGTTTTGCCTATGTTCTCCTCTAGGAGTTTTGTAGTTTCTGGTCTTATGTTTAGATCTTTAATCCATTTTGAGTTTATTTTTGTGTATGGTGTTAGAAAGTGTTCTAGTTTCATTCTTTTACAAGTGGTTGACCAGATTTCCCAGCACCACTTGTTAAAGAGATTGTCTTTAATCCATTGTATATTCTTGCCTCCTTTGTCAAAGATAAGGTGTCCATATGTGCGTGGATTTATCTCTGGGCTTTCTATTTTGTTCCATTGATCTATATTTCTGTCTTTGTGCCGGTACCATACTGTCTTGATAACTGTGGCTTTGTAGTAGAGCCTGAAGTCAGGTAGGTTGATTCCTCCAGTCCCATTCTTCTTTCTCAAGATTGCTTTGGCTAATCGAGGTTTTTTGTATTTCCATACAAATTGTGAAATTATTTGTTCTAGCTCTGTGAAGAATACTGTTGGTAGCTTGATAGGGATTGCATTGAATCTATAAATTGCTTTGGGTAGTATACTCATTTTCACTATATTGATTCTTCCAATCCATGAACATGGTATATTTCTCCATCTATTAGTGTCCTCTTTGATTTCTTTCACCGGTGTTTTATAGTTTTCTATATTTAGGTCTTTAGTTTCTTTAGGTAGATATATTCCTAAGTATTTTATTCTTTCCGTTGCAATGGTGAATGGAATTGTTTCCTTAATTTCTCTTTCTGTTTTCTCATTATTAGTGTATAGGAATGCAAGGGATTTCTGTGTGTTGATTTTATATCCTGCAACTTTACTATAATCATTGATTAGTTCTAGTAATTTTCTGGTGGAGTCTTTAGGGTTTTCTATGTAGAGGATCATGTCATCTGCAAATAGTGAGAGTTTTACTTCTTCTTTTCCAATTTGGATTCCTTTTGTTTCTTTTTCTGCTCTGATTGCTGTGGCCAAAACTTCCAAAACTATGTTGAATAGTAATGGTGAAAGTAGACACCCTTGTCTTGTTCCTGACTTTAGGGGAAATGCTTTCAATTTTTCACCATTGAGGGTATTGTTTGCTGTGGGTTTGTCATATATAGCTTTTATTATGTTGAAGTATGTTCCTTCTATTCCTGCTTTCTGGAGAGTTTTTATCATAAATGGATGTTGAATTTTGTCAAAGGCTTTCTCTGCATCTATTGAGATAATCATATGGTTTTTATTTTTCAATTTGTTAATGTGGTGTATTACATTGATTGATTTGCGGATATGAAGAATCCTTAACAAGGTACTTTTGAAGTGGCAGAGATGTGTAGTGATGCAACCGGAGCCTTTACGAAGTAGTGCATTCCCTATCACAGGACGTGTCCAAGCAGTCTGGATGATCTTCTAAAGTGACCTTTATAGAAAGGATGCTCATATTGGGCAAGATTTCAATTTACATTTAAGATTTACATTTAAGATTAAATTATTCTAAAATCTACATGAATATCATGTATACAGGTTAAAAAAATAAAGGTGTTTCTAATCATCAACATCTGAAACATCTTTCATCTGAAAAGAAAGCAAATTTTCAGATGTCTCATTTTCTGCTTCCTTCCCTTCACGCCTATTAATAAATCACAAGAACTGACCACATTTACTACTACTCCCACCATTTTACCCCTCCACCCACCACATCTCAATCTGCTAAAATCCAGCTTTCCTCTCCGAGGTTTTGTCTGCAGTGTGTCTTGTTAAGGTCACCAGTCACTTCCTTATTATTAAATGCACTTGAAAATTCTGAGTCATGATAACATTTTCTGGAACATTTACCTCCTGGGCCACTCCCATCTTCTTTAAATACTGTTGCCTCTGGGTTTCTGCAGCCTATGCTTGTGTGTTTGTTCTCCTATTTCTTTGGCTACTCCTCTGTCACCTTGAGGCTTCCTCCTCCTCTATCTCTACAATGTAGCATTCCTGAGAATTCCATACCTGTTTACCATCATGCCGCTGGCTACACATGTATTATCCTGATATAACTTAAAAATACAACCATAATATCTTTTTTTGTTTTCCTCCTGGAAAACAAAAATGCTCTATCTCTTATATTCCCTGCCCTACCCTGACTATAAAAGTGTATATGTATATATATATGTGTGTGTGTGTGTGTATGTATATATTGACATATACTTTTATGATATTAAAATATATAAAAATATTATATGTGTAAACATATGTGTATATAGACACATACATTGTTTACTTTTGTTACTTTCCCTCCCTGTTTTAGAGTTATTAAAAAAAAACTCTGTGTCTTCAAGATAGAATGCTAAGGAATAAATTTAGGTTGCTACATAAATTTAGGTCCCCTTTAGTATGTGTGCTATTTTATCTACTGAAATATCTGTTCCTTCTCATTTTAAAAAAAGGAAGGAATTAATTTGTGCTACAATTGATGCTACAATACAAGTATTTCTGACTAAATAGGATTACTTTTGCATATCTGGAGGTATCTCACATACTTTTTTTCCTTCCCAAATTATATTCTCTCCATTCTATAGTTCAAGTTTAGCTAAGCTTATTTGCATGCAAATCTGTTCCTAGACAATGAAGCTGAAAAGAAATGTTCCTAAGCAATTCATATATTTGTAAAAATCTTACTTCTTGCTTAGTATGAAACTTTGTTAAAAACTGCCAAAAATGAAAATTGAAACTAGACCAAATTTAAATTGGGACACATTTAGAAACTGCTTTTAACAACTTCTACCATGTATTATGAAGAGTTTATGAAGAGTTGGTATCTCTATATTTAGTAATGGTAACCCATAAATATAATGGAAGGTTTATACAGACTGAATTTTAAAATTAATTCTTTGTAGGAAACACTAGGGATGATTAAGATATTTCTGAAAATTAAAAATGTTTTGACATGTCTTTTTGAACAAAAATAAAATTAATCCTTTTTAAAGTTATGAAGAGGGACTTAAATGGAAGGGGATAAATTAAAGCCATGGTGTTTTATCACATAAGATTATATCCTCAAATGCTCCTTACCTTTTCCACCTTCTTTTTGATGATTCAAAGTGGTTGCACACTTTTCCCAAACAGGGATTTATTTTTTCTAAATTTTTTATTTGTGTAAGATCTACGTAAAGTCATTCAAAACTGTATAAACATTTATTGTTAGTTCATATGTACAAGTACTAGTTGTTACTCCTCTGGAAAATGTCCAGTAGATAGCACTACCCTTTAAATGTAATTATTTGAAATTGCTTATTGTCCTGGATCGTGAGTTATCACTCAAGAACAGATCTATTCTTGTTCTAGGAAGATGACGGATTGACTTTTGCTTTGATGTCATGTGGTTTTCCTTTACCAAATTATTCCATTCAACATTATGAGTTTTTGACAAATGAGATAATGATAGCCCTGGGGAAGAAGTGACATACTCTAGAAGGAATTCTGTTATTAGTAAAAGAGGTAACAAGAGGAAAATTACTTGAAGAATAAAAGCTGTGAGGCTTTATAGATTGTTTTTGGAGCAATGACTGCACTTCACATAACTAAAAGAAATTAATTAGGTAATCTTTGGGATGGCTAGACTCATTCTTCAAATCTAAAGAATTGAAAAAAATCTTTGAATGAAAAAAAGAGTAAAACTTCCTTGGAATATTCAAGTATCAAAAAAGATTTAACTGCCTTGTTTTAAAACTAACATGAAGAAGTCAATAAAGGTAACATATCTGTGTTACTACTTTGTGGATTTATAAATATCCTTAGGGCAGGTTTATGTATAAATATACAGTAACTTTGTAGGTTTATTTAGTTTCATCTCATACAGATACAATCTTGGCTTTCTTCAGATATGTTTTAATAATACAGTGATATACAACATGTAAAATCCTTTTATTCAATTCTGGGTTTTAGTTATTTAGAGCAAAAGTTTTATAGGACCAAGATCTGTATAGTCTATGGCATAAAAATATCTGTTTACTTTTTTCATAGAAAAAAATAAGGATGTAATACCGAACTGTCCACAAAAAATTCAGGGCAAATTTTCATCTAAAGGGTACATTTCACTTTTATTGTTTGGCTACCAAATCAGTGTAAGAAATAATTGATGTTGTGCCTGTCAAAGTCCCCATGCATTATGCAAGCGCTCATCTTTGACACTCAAAAGAGAGAAACAATGTGAATAGATATTAAAGGGAAATCACTGTTAAAAGAGATTGACAAAGAATATGGGATTAAAGAATTTATTAATGAAGTGATGATTTTTAGAGTATCTTCTTCAATTCTAACTACATAATAGAAAGAAAAAAACCTTCAAAGTGTGATGGTATACTATTTTCAATACAAGTGCTCCTTTGTAGTTGGTAGCTTAGTAGCTTTTAGCTAGGATACAAGATCTGGTTGACACTATTACTGGTTTATCAGATAATGAGTGTACTCCATTGTCTCACACCATGTCTAACACAGAACAGACACTCAAGAAATGTTTCTTAAATGAATAGACAAATAAATCCTTTTCTTTCCTCCCTGCTATCTCCCTCCAACCCCACAACCCTCCACCCTGACTCTGTCGCGGTAGCTTTATCATAACAATCATGTTGATTGCTTCCCAAATCTCAGACATATTATACTTTACGTGTGTCATTTTATTTATGCCACAAATGAAATAGGTTCTCTTCCTCTCCACCCTGCAGATGTGGAAACTGAGGCTCAGAGGGATTAATTAACTTCCCCAAGGTCACACTTGTATCTCTGTCTCCCATGTGATGCTCTCCAAGCAACTCTTTTTGCTGCTGCTCGATTATCCGTTCTAAAATTCAAAGTTCAACCACGTCATCCATTGAATAAAATTTTTCAGTAGTTCTTACAAATTTTAGTTAAAATTTAAACTCATAAACATAAAAAACATATTTAAAAAATCATTTGGCCTTTACCTTACCCCTCTGTCCTTCTTTCTCACGAGTCTTATGATACTCCATCATTCATTTCAAACTTCTTTTAGCTTCCTATTAATGGCAAGCTGTTGATCTCCTGTTTACCTCTGCATCTATTGTTTCTTCTGCCTGAATTTCCCCTCTACCCTTTTATACTTGGCCAATGCTTGTACATGAATATCTCTATTAGAACAATATAAAAATTTCCTAAATAATATTGTTATTTTAAAAGTGGGAATCATGAATTTGTTTTCTTTCAAAAAGTATTGCTTTAAAATGAATTACTAGCAAGGGGTTTCCCCAATGGTGCAGCAGTAAAGAATCTGTCTGCAATGCAAGAGAATCAGGTTCTATCCCTGGGTCAAGAAGATCCCCTGGCAAAGGAAATGGCAACCCACTCCAGTATTCTTACCTGGGAAATCCCATGGACAGAGGAGCATGGAAGCTGCATAAGTCCATGGTGTTGCAAACAGCTGGACACGACTTAGCAACAAAACAATCAGAAAAAAAAAGGTTATAAGAATGTTCTAGTTTTAAGAATTATAAATTCTTCTCGCCCTTTCAAGATAATGTAATTGAGATAGTAATTAGCCTGCCCATCTTTAAGTAGGTCTCAAGAATAAGGAAATAATGACAGATAAGCCTCTACATTGTTATTCAGTCTCCCAGTCATGTCCGATTATTTAGAGAACAAAGGCCATGGAGAAGAAGGCCATACTTCTCCCAATCAGGTTCAGTGGAGGGATTGGGACACAGCCCCAAATACAGGTGGGATTTTGGCAGCTTCTGTGTCCTTCTGGCAGGACAGTCTTAATTGATGAAGGACTAGGGGCTAGAGGAGCCCTTTCACCTGCAGGAAGCTTGACTCCAAAGCACAGTCTACAACCATGAAGGGTTAGGAACCTCTCTTTGTAGATGTACTCAGTCCTCCTTTATTGTATGTCTTTAAGCCCAGGATGAGGTAAAAAGATAGTCACATGAATCTTTTGAAATCTGGGAGCACGAACATGATTTGATTAATTTATTTTTTTATTTAAATTCAGGCTACTGTCAACTAAGCACCCACTGTGTCTAGGTTTAATTCTAGCTATTGTGAATAAAGGGTCTCCTGAGTCAATGAGTGAGTAGCTTCTTTTCATGAGAACAAAGGGTATTGAAACAAAGAAGACTTCAGCATCTTTGAAAGGATAAAGCAGAGTCTCCAGAGAGGAAAAATACATTGCATCTTGAGGAGCAAAGCAGATGCACTTATAATGAGTGAGTTCATCAGCTTGAAATACTATATATTCTTGAAATATTCATATACCCAAGACTTTCACCCTGATTATTTTTGGACATTAAAAAAATGTGCAGGCCGGTTTAATAAACTGAAGTATGAAAGGGTAGGAAATTTACTCCTATAAAACTAATGCTATTTGGGATTAAAAAATATTAAGAAATTTGTACCTGAAAGATAGAACTCATAAAAACCATTGAACGATAACAAATTCCCAGGGTGTGCATTAGCAGACAGTGTGTATGATCTGAGAATGCCACCAGGCAGCCAGCAAGAGACCAGAAAACTCAGCCCAATGCCTTGAGCCCTTTCAAGTTGTGCTGAGCTTTGCTTAAAGATTTTTAAACCAGATGAGTTCCAGGAATTTATAATAAGCTATGGTGGTTTTCCTCAACCACTGGGTATTCAGTAGAGCAAAGAGATACTGAAGCCTCTGGATCACTTACACTCAACATCTGTGGATAATCTACAGCCACTACTGCCGCTGAGTTCTTCTCCAAAGTGTTATTTTCTACCTTTGTTCACCACTCTTCACGTCAAGCTGTGACTGTACCGTCGTCTCCCACATGATGCCATGCCAGACAGAGGAGTTTGCAATGGAAGTTCATTGCATTTGAGTGAAAAGGTTACAACACAACCTCTCTGATTCAAGTGAATACTTAACTCTCCCCCTTTTCCAGCTGGCCATAGCACATTGCTAAAGTAGCAGGAAAAATTCACCAAATTCTTAGCCTAAGTAAGAGGCTGAACAGAGTAGGAACTTTACCCATACTCTTCCTTGCGCTATGGTAGCCATGTGTGATGTGTTCTCTGGGAAGAATGCAGCTATTTTGTAGTCTTTGCCTCTGTCTTACCCATCTCAATTCCTCTGATGCCAGGTTCTACTCACTGAGTTTCTTCACACACTCTTTCACCATGCTCTCCTATCCTCGCAACACTTTCATTGCTTTTATCCCTAAAGTTCTCATCCTGTTGAACCACGGGTCCCTAAAGAGATCACCATTTACTATGAGACCATCAACCATCTGAAGATATTTATTTAGCACTTAAAGTGTGCAGAGTAATAGGTAAAATAGCCAGGGGGAACTTGCTGTGTGAAGCAGGGAGCTCAACCTGGTGCTCTGTGACAACCCAGAAGGATGGGATGGGGTGGGAAGTGGAAAGGAGGTTCAGGAGGAAGGGAACACATGTCTACCTATGACTGGTTCAGGTTGATGCATGACAGAAACCAACACAACATTGTGAAGCAATTCTCTTCCAAATAAAAATAAATACATTCAAAAATAAAATGTGCAGGGTGTAATATGAGGTGTGGTGGGGTAGATCCTAGTCCTCAGAAATCTTGCAGTCTAAGAAAAGAGATCCAGCATCCATTGGATCATCAAAAAAGCAAGAGAATTCCAGAAAAACATCTACTTCTGCTTCATTGACTATGTCAAAGCCTTTGACTGTGTGCATCACAACAAATTGTGGAAAATACTTCAATAGATGGGAATACCAGACCACCTTACCTGCCTCCTGAGAAATCTGTATGCAGGTCAAGAAGCAACAGTTAGAACTGGACATGAAACAACAGACTGGTTCCAAATCAGGAAAGAAGTACATCAAGGCTGTATATTGTCACCCTGCTTATTTAACTTACATGCAGAGTACTTCATGTGAAATGCTGGGCTGGATGAAGTATGAGCTGGAATCAAGATTACCGGAAGAAATATCAATAACCTCAGATATGCAGATGACACCACCCTTATGGCAGAAAGTGAAAAAGAACTAAAGAGCCTCTTGATGAAAGTGAAAGAGGAGAGTGAAAAGTTGGCTCAAAACTCAACTTTCAGAAAACTAAGATCATGACATCCGGTCCCATCACTTCAGGGCAAATAGATGGGGAAACAATGGAAACAGTGAGAGGCTATTTTCTTGGGCTCCAAAACGACTGCAGAAGCTGACTGCAGCCGTGAAATTAAAAGACGCTTCCTCCTTGGAAGAAAAGCTATGAGCAATCTAGACAGCATATTAAAATGCAGAGACATTACTCTGCCAACAAAAGTCGTCTAGTCAAAGCTATGATTTTTCCAGTAGTCATGTATGTATGTGAGAGTTGGACTATAAAAAAAGCTGAACGCCAAAGAACTGATGCTTTTGAACTATGGTGTTGGAGAAGACTCTTGAGAGCCCGTTGGACTGCAAGGAGATCAAACCAGTCAATCCTAAAGAAATCAGTCCTGAATATTCATTGGAAGGACTGACGCTGAAGCTGAAACTCCAATACTTTGGCCGCCTGATGTGAAGCACTGACTCACTGGAAAAGACCCTGATGCTGGGAAAGATTGAAGGCGGGAGAAGGGGACGACAGAGGCTGAGATGGTTGGTTGGTATCACCAACTCAATGGACATGAGTTTGAGCAAGCTCTGGGAGTTGGTGATGGATAGGGAAGCCTGGCATGCTGCAGTTCATGGGGTCGCAGAGTCGGACATGACTGAGCAACTGAACTGAACTGAACTGAAGAGGATAGAAGAATCAATGCACGTAACAACTCAGTAGATGGTCTCACTGTTTTCCTTCTGCTCTCTGGCTTCAAATATTGCCTATGCCTTTCTTATCTTCCAGAACTGTTTAAAAAACAAAACTTTTTACTCTTTTCCTTGTTTCATCACCAAACTCTTTTAAGGAGAGAAATAATATCAGTGTAATATACACAATATAATATCAGGCTTGACAGTACAGATGTGGGATTTAGGCAGAATTAGGTTGGATCATGTGTAATCATAAACTGTCCTTTGTATTTCAAAGATATGCACCATACCAAGACTTTAAAATCCATGGATCACTTAGAGGAGAGAGGATGGGATCAGCTCTTTTGTATTCAAAGGGTTAAAAAGAGAGTCTGAAGAACCTGAGGGGAAAATGGGGGTGGTTGGTTAAAATTTCCTGCTCCCTCAAACTTTTGGGTGAGAATGTGGGTACTGTGGAGAATGGTGCTGGCGTGGTAGGCATCCTGAGCTAGGGCCAGAGCAGCGTGGATTCACCGTGGCTGCATCTGCCTGTGTCTCCATTGCCTACTTTCATACTCCGGGGTCTTACTTCCACCCTAGCCACTTCGTACAATCAATTCTTGCCATGAGCTCTATTCCTGTCCTAAGTTGAAATGTGAGTGCTCTTCATAGTTTGGTCTTACCATATTATCATCCTTAGAAATCACATTTACTCTCAGGTAGTGGGGCCAAACTTTATAATGTTCTATGAATGACTGACCCAAAGTAAAACCTCCCAAATTTTCTTTAGTTAAGAAGAATGAATCAACTAGGCCACAAAGGGTAAAGTCGACATCAGACAATGATTCTCAAGCAGAAGTGTGTATCAGAATTATCTGGGCAGTTTTTTCTAAATACACAGGCCATCTCGTGATCAGACTCCACAGGAAAGTGATCTAGGTATATGTATTTTTCGCAAAGCTTCCCAAGAAACTCAGAACCATACTTCTGGTTAAAACTGTTGGCCTATGAGAATTTAAGCCCCTATTTAATCTACATTTTCCCTTGATTTTAAGTACCCCGAATTAAATTTTATGACCAGTGAACTAAAGAAATACTTTCAGATGACCAATTAGGATTGTAAAGTGTCTGAAACAAAGAGTAAGAGAACCCTAGCTGAAAAGAGCATGGGGAAGAAAAGGATTAGAAAGACAAAGCATTGTTTTTGTCACAAAAATCAGACTGCCTGATTTGTGTAGGAGGAATCCAAAGGTTTACAAGAAGTATAAACATACTGTCAACCAAACGTCAGTGTCAAGTGAACTTGAGTCTTAACAACAGTGTCAAATGAACTAAAGTCTTACAGGGGTATACTTTAAGGGTCAGTGTTTCATATACACATTCCAACTTTTACAGCCAGATGCTGGTTTTGAATTTTTTGTCAGGAACAGACTGCTTGCATTTTAGGTCACTGTGTACTTACTCATCGTGGAATCTGCCTTATAGATTTTTTTTTTTTTTTTGGTGCCAGATGTCGTCTTCATATGAATGAAGTACAAAGCAGCTAGAAAAGTATGTCTTCAAATGCTTGCAGTCTGCATGGTATGTAGCAGACTCCTTAGACTGTCAAGTAGGATAAGTAAGTGGTTATTACAGGAAGATTTCTCAACAGGACTAGGAGTCAGAGCTGGCCAAGCCCAGAATGAACTTCCGCCCCAGGCTTTTAGTTGGATGGCACTGAGGGCATCAAAGATGACATTGCAGGAAGACTCACAGGGTTGGGTAAGACGAATGCTGCATTACTTGGGCTCCAACATAATGTGACTGGGGGCCTGGGCTGTGGGTTGCAGTGGGAGGAATGAGTAGGTGTGGTTGCTCTACCTGAGTGCCTTCTTTCAGAACATCCCTTTTTACAGATTTCAAGAGGCCAAAGCTCTTTTCTATAAGCTTTCTGATGGTAAAATCAGTCTATGTCCCGAACTCCAATGTACCTTACATTTGTGACAACCTACAATTCTTAGGTTTCTACAACTCCTCTCTCTGTCTTTCTCTCTTATTTCCAACTGCCCAAGTCTGTGTGTGCATGCAAAGTTGCTTCAGTCTTGTACAACCCTTTGAGAACCCATGGACTGTAGCCTTCCAAGCTCCTCTGTCCATGGGATTCTCCAGGCAAGAATACTGGAGTGGGTTGCCATGCCCTCCTCTAGGGGATCTTCCCAACCCAGCGATCAAAATTGTGTCTCCTGCTGGGCAGGTGGATTCTTAAGCACTGAGCCACTTGGGCATTTCCCCCTATTCATACACCTCAGAAACAGGCTTGCACTTCAAATGGCATATGTAAATTTTTACTTTGCTTTTATTCACCAGTGTAAGAACAAAGGCTTGCTTTTCCATAAGTGTGTAAATCTAGGGAATGAATAGCCTTTGCCAACATCAGGAAAGATTATTTATTGTTTCCTTTCAATCTACAAGGCCTCTGAGTCTGTCCAAGCTAGAGATTAACCCATCAGCTAGGAATTACTGTTAGCAAAGCTGTCTTACTTGTCACACAAATCCTTGATCTCTGTGGGGTTTGGTAATTTATTTTGGAGTTGATAGGCATGTTTTCTGGTGGAGGTTGATCTCTCTTTACAGTTAAATATATTTCTGATGACCAAGGTATAAAACAAAGATCTATAAGTACTCAGTATTTTCCTTCTCACTGTCAAAGAACTATTTACCCACAAGAAATCAAAGGACCGAATGTGTAGAGAAATTCACTTTTAAGGCTCCAAGTGTCACCTCAAGAAGCATTCGATCCTTGCCAATGCTAATTACATTTATTTATGTATTTATTTTAGTGTTTTTTAATTTTTTAAAAAATTTTATTGAACTATAGTTGTTTTACTGTTACTGTTACTGTTAAGTCACTTCAGTTGTATCCGACTCTGTGCGACCCCATAGATGGCAGCCCACCAGGCTCCCCTGTCCCTGGGATTCTCCAGGCAGGAACACTGGAGTGGGTTGTCATTTCCTTCTCCAATGCATGAAAGTGAAAAGTGAAAGTGAAGTTGCTCAGTCGTATCCAACTCTTAGCTACCCCGTGGACTGTGCCTACCAGGCTCCTCCGTCCATGGATTTTCCAGGCAAGAGTACTGGAGTCTGAATTCAAGACAAGTAGACAAAATACATGAAAATCAGGTACACACAATTAAATCTTAGCTTACCTTTTTTTTTTAAAAAAGAATCCTTGACTTTAATTAACTCTCAGCTTCTTCATCTTAAACCCTTGCTCAGTAGTGCTGCTATGAGGATTAAATGAGATAAAGTATGTAAAGTCCTTAGATAAGTGTCTGGTAGTTGAGAAATTTTACCTGCTTTTTCTTGTCCCTCCTTAATTAAATGGTCAACTCCGTGATTGGTCATTATTTCAGGTACTGAAGTCTGAAGAATCACATAGATTTAATTTCCGGATGATGTAGGCAATGTTAGCAGTATCTGCTTTGCATGGACTACAGAGCCCTTCAAACAGAATTCACTACACTGTGGTTTGGAGACACTGCTGACTGATAATATCCTAGGACCTCAAAGCTGATTAAAGTGAAGAAACTAGACAGACATATGTGGTGCTCCCCAGACTAACAGGGGCATTCTGTGGCTAGTTATTTACATAAGACTGTGTTCAAAGACTCCGTGCTCAAATTCTGTAATATTAGGGAAGAGACATCTTGGCTTCCTTTTGAGGCTAAAAGAACCAAACCACAGTAATGTTGTAGATTATGCAGTATACGTTAATTAAATAGCATGGAAGCTGGTGTTTTCCTATTTATTAGCATCTTGCATTATTTTTACCTTAATGACATAAATGAGCCTGGTATACGTTAACTTTAGAGGCAGTTGGAATTTATTTTGACTTGATTACTTTTTTAAACTTTTATTTTATATTGGAGTATAGTTGATTTACAAAGCCGTGTTAGTTTCAGGTTACAGCAAACTGATTCAGTTCGGCATATATGTATGTCTATTATTCTTCATTCCATGGCAAATAGAAGGGAAAAAAGTGGAAGCAGTGACAGATTCTATTTTCTTGGGCTCCAAAATCATTGCAAATGGTAGCAATGAAATTGAAAGATGCTTGCTCCTTGGAAGGAAAGCTATGACAAACCTAGACAGTGTATGCAAAAGCAGAGACATCACTTTGTTGATGAAGGTCTGTATCATCAAAGCTATGTTTTTTTATGTAGTCATGTATGGATGTAAGAGTTGTACCATAAAGAAGGCTAAGTGCTGAAGAATTGATCCTTTAAATTATGGTGCTGGAGAAGACTCTTGAGAGTCCTTGGACTACAAGGAGATCAAACCAGTTAATCCTAAAGGAAATCAACCCTGAACATTCATTGGAAGGACTGATGCTGAAGCTGAAGTTCTAATATTTGACCACCTGATGTGAAGAGCTGATTTATTGGAAAAGACCCTGATGCTGGGAAAGATTGAAGACAAAAGGAGTAGAGGGTAGCAGAGCATGAGATGGTTAGATAGCATCACCAACTCAATGGAGAAGCAAACTCCAGAAGATAGTGAAGGACAGAGGAGCCTGGCATGTTGCAATCCGTGGGATTGCACAGTGTCGGACATGACTTGGTGACTGACAATGATACTTTTTCAGATTCTTTTCCATATAGATTTTACAGAGTGCTGAGTAAAATTCTCTGTGTTATACAACAGGTCCTTGTTGTCTTTCTATTTTGTATATAGTGTATATGTTAATCATGACCTCCTTAATTTGTCTTCCCTCTACCTTTCCCTTTTGGTAACCATAGTTCGTTTTCTAAGTTTGTGAATCTGTTTCTGTTTTGTAAATAAGTTCATTCATATCATTTTTTAGATTCCTACATGTAAATAATATCATATGATATTTGTCTTTAACTTACTTCACTTAGTAGGAGAATCTTTAGGTCCCTTCATGGTGCTGCAAATGGCATTATTTCGTTCTTTTTATATGGCTGAATAACAGTCCATTGTATATATCTACGTACCACTTCTTTATCCATTCATCTGTAGATGGACATTTAGTTTGCTTCCATTTCTTGGCTATTGTACATAGCGCTGCAGTGAAGATCAGTGTGTGTGAATCTTTTTGAATTATGTTTTTCTCTGGATTATATGCCCAAGAGTGGGATTGCTGGGTCATATGGTGGCTCTACTTTTAGTTTTTTAAGTAACCTCCATACTGTCCTTCATAGCAGGTGTACCAATTTACAGTCCCACCAACAGTGTGGGAGAGTTCCCTTTTCTCCACACACTCTTCAACATTTATTGTTTGTAGACTTTTTTGATGATGGCCATTTTGACTGGTGTGAAGTGATACCTCATTGTAGTTTTGATTTGCATTTCACTAATAATTAGCAATGTTGAGCATCTTTTCATGTGCTTTTCAGCCATCTGTATAGAGTTAATTTTTTTCTAAAAATGTCTTTTCAGTTTCACTGTAATGTAAGATAACAATTTATTCACAGTAAGACAGACTATATTGGAAGTAAGACTTTTCATCTCTTACATCTCAAGACCCAGTTTCCCCCATAGTCAGTCTCTCCCATCAGGAACCTTCCATAAGCCTCTTACCTTTATCCCACACAGGGCAGACAGAATGAAAACCACAATCACAGAAAATTAATCAACTGATCACAGCTTTGTCTAACTCAAAGAAACTATGTGGCATGCCGTGTAGGGCCACCTAAGATGGACGGGTCATGGTGGAGAGTTCTGACAAAACATGGTCCACTGGAGAAGGGAATGGAAACCACATCAGCATTCTTGTATACTGTTCATGTATGAAAAGGCAAAAAGATATCACACTGAAAGATGAACTCCCCAGGTAGGTAGGTGCCCAATATGCTAATGGGGAACAGTGGAGAAATAACTTCAGAATGAATTAAGAGATGGAGCCAAAGCGAAAACAGGACCCAGTTGTGGATGTGACTGGTGATTGAACTAAAGTCTGATGCTGTAAAAAATGATATTGCATAGGAACCTGGAATGTTAGTTCCATGAATCCAGGCAAATTTTAAGTGGTCACAGGGGAGATGGCAAGAGCTAACATCAACATTTTAGGAATCAGTGAACTAAAATGAACTGAAATGGATGAAATTTAATTCAGTGACCATTATGTCTACTATTGTGGGAAAGAATCCCTTAGAAGAAATGGAGTAGCCCTCAGAGTCAACAAAAGAGTACAAAATGCAGTACTTGGGTGCAATCTCAAAAATGACAGAGTGATCTCTATTCATTCCCAAGGCAAACCATTCAATATCACAGTAATACAAGTCTATGTTTCAACCAGTAATGCTGAAGAACCTGAAGTTCAACAGTTTGATGAAGACCTACAAGACCTTCTAGAATTAATGCCCCCAAAAGATGTCCTTTTCATCACAGGGGACTGGAATGCAAAAGTAGGAAGTCAAGAGATACCTGGGGTAATAGGCAAATTTGGCCTTGAAGTACAAAATGAAGTAGGGCAAAGGCTAATAGACTTTTGCCAAGAGAACTCACTGGTCATAGCAAACACCCTCTTCCAACAAAACAAGAGAAGACTCTACACAAGGACATCACCAGATGCTCATACCAAAATCAGATTGATTATATTTTTTGCAGCTGAAGATGGAGAAACTCTATACCGTGAGCAAAAACAAGACCTGGAGCTGACTGTGGCTCAGATCATGAACTCCTTATTGCAAAATTCAGACTTAAGTTGAAGAAAGTAGGGAAAACCACTAGACCATTCGGTATGCCATAAATCAAATCCCTTATGATTATACAGTGGAAGTGACAAATAGATTCAGGGGATTAGATCTGAAAGACAGCGTGCCTGAAGAACTATGGACAGAGGTTCATGACATTGTACGGGAGGCAGTGATCAAGACTACCCCCAGAAAAAGAAATGCAAAAAGGCAAAATGATTGTCCAAAGAGACCTTACAAATAGCTGAGAAAAGAGGAGAGCTAAAGGCAAAGGAGAAAAATAAAGATATACTCATTTGAATGCAGAGTTCCAAAGAATAGCAAGGAGAGATAAGAAAGCCTTTCTCAGTGATCAGTGCAAAGAAATAGAGGAAAACAATAGAATGAGAAAGACTAGAGATATCTTCAAGACAATTAGAGATACCAAGGAACATTTCCTGCAAAGATGGGCTCAATAAAGGACAGAAATGGTATGAAACTAACAGAAGCAGAAGATATTAAGAAGAGGTAGCAAGAATACACAGAAGAACTGTACAAAAAAGATCTTCATGACCCAGATAACCATGATGATGTGATCACTCACCTAGAGCCAGACATCCTGGAATGTGAAGTCAAATGGTCCTTAGGAAGCATCACTATGAACAAAGCTAGTGGAGGTGATAGAATTCCCATTGAGCTATTTAAAATCCTAAAAGATGATGCTGTGAAAGTGCTACATTCAATATGCCAGCAAAGGTGGAAAACTCAGTAGTGGCCACAGGACTGGAAAAGGTCAGTTTTCATTCCAATGCCAGAGAAAGGCAAGGCCAAAGAATGCTCAAACTACTGCACAATTGCACTCATCTCACATGGTAGTAAAGTAATGCTCAAAATTCTCCAACCCAGGCTTCCAACGGTATGTGAGCCATGAACTTCCAGATGTTCAAGCTGGATTTAGAAAAGGCAGAAGAACCAGAGCATCCACTGGATCATAGAAAAAGCAAGAGAGTTTCAGAAAAACATCTACTGCTTTACTGACTACCCCAAAGCCTTTGACTATGTGGACCACAATAAACTGTGGAAAATCTTTAAAGAGATGGGAATACCAGACCATCTGACCTGTCTCCTGAGAAATCTGTATACAGGTAAAGAAGCAACAGTTAGAACTGGACATGGAACAACAGACTGGTTCCAAATTGGGAAAGGAGTACATCAAGGCTGTGTATTATCACCCTGATTATTTAATTTATCTGCAGAATGCATCATGCAAAATACCGGGCTGGATGATGCAGAAGCTGGAATCAAGATTGCCGGGAGAAATATCAATAACCTCAGATATGCAGATGACACCACCCTTATGGCAAAAACTGAAAAAGAACTAAAGAGCCTCTTGATTTGAACGTGAAAGAGGAAAGTGAAAAGGTTGGCTTAAAACTCAACATTCAGAAAACTAAGATCATGGCATCTGGTCCCATCAGTTCATGGCAAATAGATGGGGAAACAATGGGAACAGTGAGACTTCTTTGGGGGACTACGAAATCACTGCAGATGGTGACTACATCCATGAAATTAAAAGGCCCTTGCTTCTTGGAAGAAAAGTTATGACGAACATGCAGATTAAAAAGCAGAGATATTACTCTTCCAACAAAGGTCCATCTAGTCAAGGCTATTGTTTTTCCAGTAGTCATGTATGGATGTGAGAGTTGGTCTATAAGGAAAGCTGAGCGCCAATGAATTGATGCTTTCAAACTTGTGGTGTTGGAGAAGACTCTTGAGAGTCCCTTGGACTGCAAATATATCAAACAAGTCAATCTTAAAGAAAATCAGTCCTGAATATTCATTGGAAGGACTAATGTTGAAGCTGAAACTCCAATACTTTGGCCACCTAATGCAAAAACTGACTCATTGGAAAAGACCCTAACGTGGGAAAATTGAAGGTTGTATGAAAAGGGGATGACAGATGATGAGATGGTTGGATGGATGACATCAGCAACTCAATGAACATGAGTTTGAGCAAGATCCGGGAGTTGGTGATGGACAAGGAAGCCTGGCATGCTGTAGTTCATGGGGTCGCAAAGAGTCGGACACAACTGGGTGACTGAACTGAGCTTACATCTATTATACACTTTTTCTTGAATTGCAATGTTTTGAAGATTTAATTATGCATAATTCTACTGGAGAATTATGGAGTAGTTTCATCATTAGGTTGGGATGGTTAATATTTTCAAATATAGAACTATATATAATTTGTAATAGGCATATTTTTAAAGAACAGTGTTTCTGAATACTTTTACTCATAACTACTTTCTTGGCTGATAAAGTCTTCATTCTATTTTTAAAGTGCATCTTTAGTCATCTAAATATAACCAGAAAGCTCCTAAAATTTTATAAATCATGAAAAGAATTCTATTTCTCAATTAAGAATTTCTACAAAAAAAATTATATTTAATATTGGGCTTAATAGTTCTCAAAATAGAGAAAATTGTATTAATGTATTCATTCTGTGCTTTGCTCTCTCTATATTCTCCTCCAAACTCACATAAACACAGTAGAGAATCCTAAGTTCAATTCTTGTATGCTCTCGCTCAGCCCACACTAGCAGATAATCACTTATTTTAGTCATAATGGCATTGGTATGTATTTTGTTCCTGGAATTGAACTAGAAAATTCAATCTGTTTTTGTTGATGGGTTCTAAAGCCAATAACTGTTTCATTATCATGTCACGCAAGTTGTTTGTCTAGTTTTTGCTGGGAGACTGTACAAAAAAGAATGAGCAAAGCAAACATAATCAAATTGAAATTCTACTTGTGCTCCCTTTAAGGGTTTGCTTTGGAGCACACATGTTTTACAAAAATGTTGATTATTTTAGCTGCAAAACTGTTTTATCTTTTAGTGGTAACTTAATGATAACAAATCTCTGCTTCCTGGTAAAGAATCAATCACACTGATTAATTACTCTGTGCAGAGCACTTTTCTGGTTCCAGCAGTCTCTCTAAACTCAAAAATCTTTAAATGTAAGGAAACCTAACTATAGACACCAACATAATTGGAAAAGAACTTTGGAAGCATAATAGTAGGGACTTTGCTAGTTTCAGAAGAAGAATGCTTATCCAAAGGACAAGAGATGTATCTTGGATGTAGTTTTTTAATGAAAAGAAGGGAAAAGATGTAGTAGATGAAGAAGGCATTCTCAGAGGGTTGCTTGAGCAGATCTTGTTTTGGGAGTTGGTTTAGCTAAAGATAAGAGTCATTCAATGAACGCATTAAACAATTGTCCCCAGTCACTATTTTGGGAGAATGAGTTAATGACTGACTCATGCATCTGAGACACAAGTTAAGGTCTCCATAAGGTTGATTATTTGATTGGTAATTATTAGGAGTAATGGGATCCAAGCTGGTAAATTATTTTTTCCTGATTTTTTCCACTTTATTATTGGTGGTGGTTTAGTCGCTAAGTCATGTCTGACTCTTGTGACCCCATGGACTGAAGCCTGCCAGGCTCCTCTGTCCATGGCAAGAATACTGTAGTGGGATGCCATTCCTTCCCCACTCAGGGATCGAACCCAGGTCTCCTGCACTGCAGGCAGGTTCTTTACCAACTGAGCTACGAGGGAAGCCCCTCTTTATAATTAGACATAATGTATAAACACATAAAACAGAAAATAAGGATCCTCTCGGGCCTCAAAAAATATCAGGGAAGGATGAGGTCCAGGGAAACTTTTTTTAAGTGCAAGACACATTAGTGTCTTGATCAAGGGTGTAGAAGCAGGCCAGGGCCAGCAGAGCTGAACTAAAGGCTCCTTTTCTCTCCCTAGAGCCAGGCCAACCCTAGGGAGTGCTCACCAAGCAGCTAGTCCACACTGGCAGAGTGCCACCCAAGTGGAAAATCTCCCTCCTTCCATCCTTGTTCCCTTTGTGGCTGCAACTGAGGAAAAGGAAAGCTGTGTCCTGTCCCTCCCAGATACCCTGGGTCCAGATACCCCCATACTTGGCATTTACCAAGCTTGGTAATTTGATTATTAGGAGTCTTGGGATCCAGGCTAGTTTTGAAAGGACTCTTACCCTGTGACTGGCTGGCTGAGAAAGGCCCTGAAATTTGGAAGGCTGACCACAGACTCCCTGAGGGCTATGGGAGAGTCAGTGCCAAGGGTCAAGGAGACAGAGGGAGCCTGGGGTAAAACCGCTTTCTCCTCGACTCACAGAATACTTCTGCTCTCTTTAACACTTTGCTTCTAGCCACCAAATGTTTGGGTTTTCCATACCAAGCAATTCTGACACTAACTGCTTGGAGTCAGCACAGACCCCCTAGGTTAGGGGTTCAGTGCCACGAGACTGCCCCCACCAACTCAGATGCCAGTCATAAGTGGCGAGTCCCCAGGTTACTCACAACCTTTGCGTGACTTAGCTAGAGGTTCTCAAAACTCCTTCTGGTTCAGCTCACAGAATTCAGGCAAACACATTTACTGGTTTATTACCTAATAAAGAATATGATAAAGGATACAGAGGAACAGCCAGATGAGAAGGTCTGGAAGGGTCCTGAGCACAGGAGCATCTGTCCCTGTGGAGTTGGGGTGCACCACCCTCCAGGCACATAGAAGAGTTCACCAAACCAGAAGTTTCCCCAATCCCATACTTTTGGGATTTTTATGCAGGCTTTATCACATATATAATCAATTAATTCCATTTCCAGTCATTTCCCTCTCTGGGTCAGGTTGAAAGTTCCAAGCTTCCAATCATCCATTGGTCTTCTGATGACCAGCCCCATCCAGGAGCCCACAAAGAATCACATTATAACAAAAGATGCTTCTGTCACCTGTGAAATTCCAAGAGACTTAGGAGCTCTGTGTCAGACACTCCTACCACTCAGGAAATTCTAAGGACTTTAGAAACTCTGAATCAGGAAGTGGAGGTCAAAGATCAAGTACTAACAGGAACTGGTGGTAGAGAACAATTTATATTTCTTATTATTGCACAGATGGCTTATGGACATAAATGCAATGCTTCTAAGAAGTCATCAGTGTGCTACTGCAATACTTTATAACTGTTAGCTGATAAGAAAATGAACCATTTAACATTTTTTGATGACAGAAACTAAAGCCTCAATCAAGAGACTAGACCTGACTTTTACTTGTTTTGAAAGTTCACCATTTTGCATTTTTAAAAAGTGACACATGGATTATACATAAATGCCGCTTCCTGGACTAACAGAACCTTGTCAATTTGATCAATGCTTTCTTAATAATTCATATTGACAGCATGAAACAAAGTATCCAGTGCTGTGCACTCACTGGCAACAAAAATAGAAAAATGTCTTTGAGTTATTAAAACCATTGTTTAGGAGTAGAAAAACAGATTGATAAATTATTTCCAGAAGCAGACCAATCCATAAATGTATAGGGGAGAAACAGCAGGAAGCTGTTTGTTCCATACTTTCAAACTTTTAGATGAAGAAAAATATTAGCTATTGAAATGTGATAGAATATTATCTAAGGCAAATTGTAGTCAGATACACAAATTGGAATCTAAGTCATAGGCAGGGTCAAATGCAAACTTCTCATTAACTTAGGAAATAAAACCCACTGTTATAAAAACATAGACTTCATCTATGACCTTGCTAATATTTAGACAATTCTGTTGATTAAGATAGCTGTTAACTAGATCAGAGTTTAATTAGTAAATATTAGATAATTTCACACTTAGGCATGCAGTACCTCTTTTTCCATTTGTTTTCCTTTTTATTTCTGAAATGAGATGGAAAGCATACAAAGAGATCAGATATACTTATTAACTTCTGAGTCTTTGAGAATGTTACTCCCTTATATAAAATTACAAAGCTCACTTAAACATTTTTGACAGCCAATGGCAAAGCAAACTGAAAAGATAAATTCTCACCTTGCTCCTATCATTCAAACCAATTGCCTTAATAATAAGGGCCAGATTTTAATTCTTGAAAAGCTTATGATAAAGATAGCATATTAGAAATACACACAGGAGAATTTTCAGAAAGCAGACTTTCTTAGTTATAAGAAAGACAAGGAAAGAGTAAGTTTATATGCAAGGTATTTTCATTTTCTTTCCCTGTCAAGCTTGGTGGCAAAATGATGAGATTCACAGCCAGCTTCATGCATCATAGATTTCCTGAGGGTTGAGGGTACTTCCAATTAAACAAATAAACAACCCCATCCTCTTGGAGAGGTGCCAGATGTAGAAGAGAAAAATTGGAAATATGGTTGATGGGTTTGGGGAGCAGGAAATGGAAGACAAAGATGGGAGAAAAGTGCTAACATGCTTATGTCACCTCCGCCTTAATCATGGAAAATATTAACCTATGGCTTCCAATTCATTTCTTCCTGCTCTAACAGGGGCAAAGTGAAGCCATATGTATACAACTTTGATACAGTATCCCACAAAGCCTTATGGAGACAGGAAGCAGGGAAAACATTTCATCCTGGCTGCTGTAGTCATGTGGGAAAAACTCACAGGTGTGGGAAGACATTTATGGCTGAAAGGGTTTCCCAATAAACACGATAAAACTTCTAGGTAACACCTAAGCTTTAAGACAGGAGAGTCTTCAAAATGTTCCACTTCAACAGTGAAAGATTTTCTTAAAATCACTGGTAGATACACTCACGATGCATGTTATAAGTTTGTAGAATAGGAATGAAAATAGCTCAAAGTCAAAAAAATGTGGTTGAAAATGTCCATATAGTCATTACAGAATTCCTGAAATTTAAAGACTTTAATTGGTAATTGCAGTTGGAGAGACTGAGAATACTTTGAAATTAGCTTATCAGATGCAGCTAGATTAGATTAGGCCAGAAGACTGTACTTTGCATGGATTTACCCTGGCCCTTCATTGTCTAACTGTTGCTCAACTCTCCAGCTTCATCAGTCTCCTTCAATTCCTAAACTGTAAGCTTATTTGGTTTTTCCAATAGTCATGTATGGATGTGAGAAATGGGCCATAAAGAAGGCTGAAAGTGAAAGTGAAGGTGTTCAGTCACATCCAGCTCTTTGTGACCCCATGGACTGTAGCCCACCAGGCTCCTCCAGCCATGGGGTTTTCCAAGCAAGAATACTAGAGTGGGTTGCCATTTCCTTCTCCAGGGGATAACCAAGATGTGAGAAATGGACCATAAAGAAGGTTGAGTGCTGAAGAATTAATGCTTTCAAATTGTGGTGCTGGAAAAGACTCTTGAGAGTCTCTTGGACAGCAAGGAAATCAAATCAATCAATCCTAAAGGAGATCAACCCTGAATACCCATTGGAAGGACTGATTCTGAAGCTGAAGCTCCAATACTTTGGGTACCTGGTGTGAACAGCTGACTCGTTGGAAAAGACTCTGATGTTGGGAAAGACAGAGCACAAAAGGAGAAGAGGGTGACAGAGGATGAGATGGTTGGATGGCATCACTGACTCAATGGACATGAGTTTGAGCAAACTCCAGGAGATGGGGAAGGACAGGGGAGCCTGGCATGCTGCAGTCCATGAAGTCGCAAAGAGTTAGACACAATTTAGTGACTGAACAACAACAACAAAACAAAACTGCACACAGTTCTCTGCCACAGGCTATTTCCTCTGTTTGGAAAGTCATCCCTGTCTTTACTAGTTGCCTCAGTTTTCATACTTCAGATTGAAGATAATCTTCTCCAGGAAGCACTATACAGTTACGCTAAGTAAGATTTTGTTCTCTTGGAATCATCTATTTACTTGTTAATTTCTCCAACTAGACTATAAATTCTCATTCATCCATTCACTGGACAAAGATTTAGCTTTCTATGCATTTCACTAGATGGAAATTGTACCTCCACTTACAGTTTTCCAGTCTAGGGAGAGGTTCCAGAATCTTTGATCTCCACACTTCTGCCAAATTCTGAGAGTTGTGATGTCCTGCTGCTGCTGCTAAGTCACTTCAGTCGTGTCCAACTCTGTGCGACCCCAGAGACAGCAGCCCACCAGGCTCCCCCGTCCCTGGGATTCTCCAGGCAAGAACACTGGAGTGGGTTGCCGTGTCCTTCTCCAGGGCATGAAGGTGAAAAGTGAAAGTGAAGTCGCTTAGTCATGTCTGACTCTTAGCGACCCCATGGACTGCACCCACCAGGCTCCTCTGTCCATGGGATTTTCCAGGCAAGAGTACTGAAGTGGGTTGCCATTGCCTTCTCCGTCAGATTGTCCTAGAGAGATTCAAAATGACTAAGTTCTGTGTGGGGTCTTCTACTCTGGTAATATAAAAAGCCATATCTAATACTTGTCAGGCAATGTTCAGGTTGTAAATTAGAGATAGATTTGGCTGCTTGAAACTGCAAACCCATTTTACAAATAAAGGTTTAGTGCTTTTCCCATACCAAGAAATGTGTAAGTAAGCAGACCATCATCTCCACAATGCCATCGCAGATTTGGACTTTACTTTCAGGCACACCTAACATGTGGTTTTCATTTTCAAGTTTGTTGCATCGTGGTGGCAAAACTAAAAAAAAAAAAAAGGCCTTTCCTGGTGGCTCAGTGGTAAAGAATCTGTTTGTCAATGCAGGAGGTGTAAGAGATGCAGGTTCAATCCCTGGGGCAGGAAGAATCCCTGGAGAAGGAAATGGCAACCCACTCCAGTATTCTTGCCTGGAGAATCCCATGGACAGAGGAGCCTGGCTGGTTACAATCATTCCACCTTCAGCATCATGCTGCATTCCAGGCAGAGGAAGGAAAAAGGCACAGGGCAAAATCTGCAGGCTAAGTGTATCTGCCCTCTTTCGGGAGATTTCCCTGAAGTCACACTTAGCAAGTTCCACTTACATCTCATTGGCCATAAAGTGTGTCACAAGACCATAGCGTAGCTATAAGGAAGGCTTAGAAAAACTATTTTAAACTCATTGTCTCCATGAACAAAATTGATGTTCTGTGTGTAAAAGGGGAGGAAATGGATGTTGAGCAGATAGCTGGTAATGTCTAAGTCATTTTATTTCTTTGTTTGCACGTTTCACCAGCAGTTCCTAATTCTGGATTGGCTGAAGTTCTAACAGTGTTAATTCCTGTATTCATTGTTTATAACTGATTGTATTTACTTGTGGTGGAATTACACATGGGTTTGGAGACGCTCTCTTATCCCCAGTGTGTTCCAACCAATACAGATTAGGATCAGGGTCATGTTGCATGGAGGTAAATGTTTAAAGTACTGGAGGATTTTTAACTCTCCTGACAATTGTGGGATGCCTTACCCTGTTTGTCACAGAAAACTTCAAATAACAACTTAATGTCTTAAGGGTAAAGGAGTGGAATTAACACTATGGACTTAATTCTAACCAACAAGAAAAAAATTAGACAAATGGTGAAGTGTAAAGACAATTGGTACAGTGTAAAGAGTTCTGACTTTAAAATCAGATGGCCCAAGTTTGAATTCCTGGCTTTCATTCTTATTGATTATTCAATTTGGAGCTGTTTACTCAATCTTTCCAAGCCTCAATTTTCTTGTCTAGGAACTGGTATAGTAAGAACTGATTTATGGGGTTATTAGCACAATTAAATGAAAGAATAATGTGTGTTAAAAGTCTAATACACAGATAGAATTATTTTTTTTTTTTTACTATGGAAAGCATATTTGTATTTTGAAGTTGAAGCAGTTGGAACACTTAGGGATAAATGATCCTTTTAGTGTTAATACACCTTAAAAGGGAATTTTAAGTATAGATGGCTTCAAAAAACACAAATTTGCAATCTAGGTATAAAATGATGGCATTTCTGATTTTTAACATATATTTTAATATATATTTTAAAATTTGCTAAGACAAAATAGATACGAATTTACAGCCAGAGATTTCAAAAGGGAAGATGATCTGAGGAGGTAGGTAGGCAATAAAAAATAACACTCAGACCATGTCATTGGTGTGATGAGAAAGAAACAACATTTGGAGAGCATCTCAAGCAATAGCCATGATTTTTGATAATACACAGAGTGGGAGTCCCTAAGTAAAGAGGCCCACCTGTCCAATCAGTCAGTGCCTCTGTGAATTTCTCTATACCTCTCCCAATCCTGTACTTCAGAAAGTTTTGTTTTGTTGAGTGTTATTTGTTTGTTTTCCCATACTTCAAAAGTTTTGTTTGTTTGTTTTATTTTGTTTTTTAGTAAATCAGAACAAGTCAGGTGGCCATTCAGGATGGTCAGAAATTTGGAACACTTATCTACCAAATGTTTAATGAAGGTGGTGACATTTTGATCTTGAAGAAAAGATATCCCTGGATACAGTGTCCGTCTTCAGTGGCTCAGAGGCTGATGTGTGGTCTAGGATTCAGACTTTAGGTAACAAGACAGTGGTCTACAGAGGTATGATGTTTGGCCAATTCATTGTTGGCCCAAATAAAAATTTTAAATGCTTAAATTAGCAGCCAACTATTAAAATCATATAATTTTACTTTAAAAATCTTGATTTATGATTTCCCTTGAAGGATTAGAAATTCTATCTCCTTTATAGCAGTCAACAGCTGGAGATAAGTAAATGTTGCCCATTTTATTGGGCATGTGTCTTCCATTCCACCAATCTCTGTTATTCTCAGTTTCTCCCTTACAAATTGAGGTGTAGTTATAGCCATCATTCACCATTTTTGGCCATTCTTTTTCTAAAAAAATAATCATATTTTTTCACATATCTCTATCAATTTTTTTCTTACTCCCCCAAAGCATCATTCTCTTTCATTCAAAATTATAAACAATTGTTTAGATTTATTTTGTATTGTGCTGGGTGAGGAACTGGAGTTTATACGATTTTAGCTCAGTTAAAGTGTTTTCTAGTAGAGTTGTATGAAGAGGAGTGAACAATGCTTTCAGAATGTGGCCATTGATGGTAAGTTCTCTGTAACTATAAATATTTCAAGAAAGTCTGAAAGCCAAAAAGTGGAAACCACCTAAATGTCTATGTATGGATGAATAAAGAAAATACAGACTATACATATTCCACCCCCAAAACCAGAAGGAAATCCATCCATGGGAGGACATTATGGCAAGTGAAATAAGCCAAGCACAAAATGACAAACACTTCATGATTCCGTGTAGAGGACGTATCTAAAATAGTCAGAGGGTTAGAAACAGAGAGTAGAGTGGTGGTTGCCAAGGGCTGGGGGTGGTAGGGAGTTGTTACTCAATGGGTATAAAGCTTCAGTTATGCAAGATGAATACGTTCTAGAGCCCTGATGTACAACATTATGTCTATACTTAGCAATACTATATGGAACACCTAAATTTTTGTTAAGAGGGTAGATCTCTTGTAAAGTGTTCTTACAACAATTGTTTTTTTTTTTTTTAAAGGAAAAGTCTGAATGTTGACTGTCATTGATGTTGTGTCCGAAATCCTTATATGTCATAAGATAGTTCATCATCTTTGGACTACAGCTCAGAGCTATAACTATGACTCCCAACCATCTGGACTACAGCTCAGAGATATAACTATGACTCCCACTCATCTGCCACTACATTTTGACCAATAAAGAAAAAAATCACTTAAAAAAACTGTTGCCGAGGATGAATTCTGTACTCTAGTCAGAATGTTGGGCTGAACCAGTGAGAAGACAGAAGATAGTGGTAGAGTAGAGGGAGGTTCATCCTGCTGCAAGGACAAGATAAGAGGCAAAAAGACATATTAAAAATATTTTAAAATTGCATGTTTCCAGGGAAATAAAAAAACCTCATCTGTGAGTCTCTAAGAAGGTATGGTCAGGGCAGTAAACAGTTTTGCTCAAATGGAAATACAGCGCTGAAGGGCAACTGAACGTAAGCAAGGATCTTATGAAGCCCTGTTATATAAGACAGTGATTGCATTGAATTATTGCTAATTAGTTTTATGCTCTTTTCAGTCTTTTAATCTCTTTAAGATCACTGCCACAAGGTTCAGAATTTGCAAGTATGCTGTGAACACAGAACAGATGAAGTTTAGACTAGAAGACTGAACTGGACAGCCTGGGCTTCAGTCCCACTCTGAGATAATAATAGCCTGTTCGTGGAGATTCCAGACAAAAGAGAGTCTACTGTGAACTCATCTCATTTTGCAAAGACAATAAAAAAATGTAGAGACACAGGACCCGCTTCTTTGATATTCAAAGATACGAGACTCATTTGATGTGTTTTTGCACATTCAATGCATTTTGGACGTAGCAAAATATGATTGCAATCTAGTCACATCTGTTAAAGTTGCTGCACACCATTTGTTGATTCGATCAAGGAAATAGAAAATGACTTTCTGCCTACTTGTATATAACATACTGTAGTGTTGGGTTCAAAATAGGTACTCCTCTGTTATGTAGGCCTCTACCCAATAACTTACAGTACCTCTCTTAAATCAATTACGTCTGAAGGCTAAGAAAAAACTTGAAAATAAATACAAATAATGGGCAAAGTTCAAATTTGAAAAGTCAATGGCAATAAAGATTTAATCTCAACAGAGGGCAAACTGTCTTTTCTTTCTTCCTGCTGTTTAATTTAAGGGAACTCTCTTTTTTGGGGGGGCAATAAAAGAGAATTTCAAACCATTTTGTTGGAGATTTATGAGACTTTTTCTTCCCTGGGGCAAGTCATTCTTCCCTTTGAAGACACTTGCTCATTTCTGCATTAAGAAAAGAGTTAAAATTGGTGGTGAAAATTAGACAACTATTCTCAAATCATGGGTCCACAGTGGGCCATTATCTCAAAGTGTTCATAGAAAACTTGAGAATACCCTGTTCCTTTTTTCTCCAAATGCCAAAAGTTTATTCCATATCTAGGGCAGAAAACATGAGTTTATCCTTGTTTTCATTATTTGATAAACTGATACAAATTAATGGAATACAGGGATTTCCCAGGTGGCGCTAGAGGTAAAGAATCACTTGTCAGTGCAGGAGACATAAGAGACTCAGGTTAGATCCCTGGGGCAGGAAGGTCCCCTGGAGGAGAGCATGGCAACCCACTCCAGTATTCTTGCCTGGAGAATCCCAAGGACAGGGGAGCCTGACAGGCTACAGTCCATAGGGTCACAAAGAATCAGACACAACTGAAGCAACTTAGCATGCACACACGCAATGGAATACAACAAAATTTTTTAAGCACAGATGTTTTGCAATCAGATCAGATCAGATTAGTCGCTCAATCCTGTCCAACTCTTTGCGACCCCATGAATCGCAGCACGCCAGGCCTCCCTATCCATCACAATCTCCCGGAGTTCACTCAGATTCATGTCCATCGAGTCATCTCGATGCCATCCAGCCATCTTATCCTCTGTCGTCCCCTTCTCCTGCCCTCAATCCCTCCCAGCATCAGGGTCTTTTCCAATGAGTCAGCTCTTCGCATGAGTTGGCCAAAGTACTGGAGTTTCAGCTTTAACATCATTCTTTCTAAAGAACACCCAGGGCTGATCTCCTTTAGAATGGACTGGTTGGATCTCCTTGCAATCCAAGGGACTCTCAAGAGTCTTCTCCAACACCACGGTTCAAAAGCATCAATTCTTCAGCGCTCAGCTTTCTTCACAGTCCAACTCTCGCATCCATACATGAACGCTGGAAAAAGCATAGCCTTGACTAGACGGACTTTTGTTGGCAAAGTAATGTCTCTGCTTTTCAATATGCTATCTAGGTTAGTCATAACTTTCTTCCAAGTTTTGCAATATGTTACAATGTAATAAAATTATAAAATGTAATTTACATTCTTTTTTTCTAACTGACATTTTTATTTAGCTAGTTGTGGAATCACATGCAATTATAAGGAATTATACAGAAAGTCTCTTGTACACGTTGCCCAATTTCCTCCAATGCAGTGGAAATATTTACCAAAAATATACATAAAACCACAACAGTGATATTGACATTGATAAAATCCACCTCTATGATTCAGGTTTCCCCTAACATACTTGCAATCATGTGTATGTGTGTGTGTGTTAAATTTTGCACAATTTTTTTCACCTGTGTAGGTCTAGGTACTGAACAGTTCCAATGCTATACTACAAGGATTTCTTGTGTTGTCTTAATATAGCCGCAAGTATCTCCCACCCACTCACTCTCCACTCTACTACCTGTACTTCCTCCCATCTTTTGGGGGTGGTATTTAGGTTGTTTGCATTTAAAGTAATGAATGATATGTTAGCACTCAAGTATGCCAATTTATTATTTATTTTTCTGTGTGTTTCCTCCGGTCTTTCTTCCTTTGTTTTATTTTTCTTGCTTCCTATAGGTTATCTGAACATGTTTTTAGAATTTTATCTTGATTAACTCAGTAATTTTGAGTGTGTCTCTTTGTATAATTTTCATAGTGGTTGCTCTGAAGATTATAATATAAATGTGGAACTTATCATAGTCTCTTTAATTCAACATTTACTGCTTTAAATGAAGTGTGGAAATATTTCCATTTAAGTTCCTTTATCCCCCCAGCTCTTAAATATCATTGCCTTGGGTATCAGATGGTGTTAGAATTTTTGTTTTAACCATTAAAACTTATAAAGGGGCTCCCCAGTTGGCTCAGTGGTAAAGAATCTGCCTGCCAATGTAGATGTAGGTTCAATCTCTGGGTTGGGAAGATCCCCTGGAGAAAGTGAAAGTGAAGTGAAAGTGCAAGTCGCTTAGTCATGTCTGTGACCTTGGAATTCTCCAGGCCAGAATACTGGACTGGGTAGCCTTTCCCTTCTCCAGGGGATCTTCCCAACCCAGGGATCAAACCCAGGTCCCCTGCATTGCAAGTAGATTCTTTACCAGCTGAGCCACGAGGGAAGCCTACCCTCCGAGAAGGAAATGTCAACTCACTCCAGTATTCTTGCGTAGGAAATCCCATGGACAGAAGGGCCTGGCAGGCCACAGTCCATGAGGGTGGCAAAAGAGTCGGACACAACTTAGCTTCCCTGGTGGCTCAGATAGTAAAGAATGTGCCTGCAATTTAGGAGACTCAAGTTCAGTCCTTGGGTCGGGAAGAACTTCTGGAGAAGGAAATGGCAACCCACTCTAGTATTCTTGCCTGGAAAATTCTATGAATAGAGGAGACTGGCAGGCTATAGTCCGTGGGGGTCACAAAGAGTCAGACACGACTGAGTGACTAACACTTTCACTTAGCGACTAAACCACAATAAACAACACTTGCAAAACTTGTGAGAAAAGGATAGTTCATTGTCTTATGCACCTGTATTTCTTTCCTCTCTGTGCTTGCTTGCTTTCTGATGCTCTAAGATGTCTTTTCTTTTTTTAAAATTAAATCATTTTCTGTCTGTTTGAAGAATTCCCTTCATCAAATCTTTAAGGATGTGTCTGTTAGAAACAAATTCTCTTAGATTTTCTCAGAAAATGATTTTATTTTCTCTCATTCTTGAGGGACATTTTTTGCCAGATACAGACTTCATGGCTGCCAGTTCTTTACTTTTAGCCCTTGATTAATGTTGTGTCACTTTTTTCTGGTTTTCATGGTTTCTGACAAGATATCTTTTGTCTTTTGAACTGGTATTTCTCTGAGGGCAATGAACTGTTTCTCTCTGTATTTTTATCTCAAATTTTTATTTTTCATTTTTAAAAAGTTTAATTATCATGTGCTGTGGTATGAATTTCTTTGTGTTATCCTGTTTGGGTTTCACTCATCTTCTTGGCTATGTGTGTGTTAGTTGCTCAGTTGTGTCTGACTATTTGCAGCCACATGGACTGTAGCCTGCCAGGCTCCTCTGTCCATGAAATTCTCCAGGCAAGAGTACTGGAGTGAGTTCGATCCATGGGTTGGGAAGATCCCCTGGAGGAGGGCAAGGCAACCCACTCCAGTATTCTTGCCTGGAGAATAAGGGTTAAAAGATGGGTTAAAAGGATTAAAAGAGGTTAAAAGATTAAGGTCAGGTGGGAGGGGGGTTCAGGATGAGGAACACATGCAAACCCATGGCTGATTCATGTCAATGTATGGCAAAAACCACTACAATATTGTAAAGTAATTAGCCTCTAATTAAATAAATTTTAAAAAGTAAATGCTACATTATTAACATAATTATACTGATGATTACTAAATAAAAACTATTTGAATAAAAAAAAAAGATTAAGGTCACACATTGTGCTTAGCTGCTCAGTCGTGTTTGACTCTGCGACCCCATGGACTATAGCCCTCCAGGCTCCTCTGTCCATAGGGAGTCTCCAGGCAAGAATACTGGAGTGGGTTGCCATGCCCTCCTCTAGGGGATCTTCCCAACCCAGGGATTGAACCCAATTCTCCCACACTGCAAGTGGATTCTTTACTGTCTGAGCTACCAGGAAAGCCCAAGAATACTGGAGTGGGTAGTCTATCCCTTCTCTGGGGGAACTTGCCAACCCAGGAATCAAACCAGAGTCTCCTGCATTCCAGGTGGATTCTTTACCAGCTGAGCTACCCAGGAAGCATACCTTAAGTCAGTAAAAAAGCAAAAATGGAAACAAGCATTTTCTGAGTCACAGATAGTCAATGACAGACTCAATGCTGAGGCACAAACTCACATTAGCTTACAAAATAACCACGGACACATTTCCCCTGAAACGAGGCCATGTACTCCGTGCCTTCCCCAGTACCTCTGCAAAGTAACTGTTGGCAGTGGGAGGCCCTGGTGTTTTCAACTCTGGTGTACTAGTAATAAAACAAACAGACACACATCAATTTATAAGTGTTTGTCACAACAAAGTATTGATTTTTTATGAATCAATTCTATAAACTTTGATTCTTTGTAAGCCACATGAAAAATGAAATGTCACAAAAAAACTTAAGAAAAGAAAATCTGCCAAGTGGTGGTTGTCGTTGTTTAGTTACTAAGTTGTGTCGGACTCTGTGACCCCATGTATTGCAGCATGCCGGGTTTCCCTGTCCTTCACTATCTCCTGGAGTTTGCTCAAACTCATGTTCATTGAGTCAGTGATGCCATCCAACCATCTCATCCTCTGTTGCCCCTTTCTCCTCCTGCCCTCAGTCTTTTCCAGCATCAGGGTCTTCTCCAAAGAGTCAGCTCTTCTCATCACCTGGCCAAAGTATTGGAGCTTCAGCATCAGTACTTTCAATGAATTTTCAGGCTTGATTTCCTTTAGGATTGACTGGTTAGATCTCATTGTAGTCCAAGGGACTCTCAAGAGTCTTCTCTAGCATCACAATTCAAAAGTGTCAATTAAGAAAAGAAAATCTGCCAAGTGGTATGTTAAAATAATCTTGCTAGTTACTGTGATAACTGTACCACATATTATTATTACTCATAATATTGAATTCATGGAGTTTTACTACTGAAATGCTGCAGTTTGAATTTCTGTCCAATTGGACACGTCATTCACAGGAGTTACATAATGGAAAGGATGAAATTATCTCAGGCATCTAGTTGGAAAACAAAGAATGTCAAAATATGAAAGGACTTACATGTACCTCAATTCAATCAGGTTTTCTGAGTCCTGAAATTTTTCATTTGAGGGTCAAAGAGGTGAATTAACTTGATTAAATTCACATAGCTAGTGTCATGAATAGAACCTATGTATCTCGACTCCTAATTCAAAATTGGCTACTCTTTACTATATGAGTGAATTAAGTAAGTGTCTTCCAAGGGTATGCATTTTGTTTATTATAGAGAGCTGAAACATAATGTAAAAACTGTCACTTGATGGTTAAGAATGTGGATTGGGTATCAGGCTGGGTTCAGATTCTCAGGGTACAACTTAATGTGAGAAATTGGTGTGTTTGTGTGTGTGCATGCACTCAGTTCCATCTGACTCTTTGCAATCCCCTGGACTTTAGCCCACCAGGCTCCTCTGTCCACGGAATTTTTTAGGCAAGAATACTGGAGTGGATTTCCATTTCCTACTCCAGAAGATCTTCCCAATTCAGGGATGGAACTCACATCTCCTGCATTGGCAGGCAGATTCTTTACCACTGTGCCACCTGGGAAAGTAATTAATTGGTATAGCCTCTTCCCCATCTGTAAACAGATAAAATAATAATAATCAACCTATAATGTTTGTGGAGAGGATAAAAATTATATAATCCACATAAGAGCACGATTTAAGCAGGCAATAAATGAAAGCGAAGTGTATAGCAAAATTTCTCCTGGAGTATTTTTACACAAGAGCAGTTGAATTACAGAAACATTTCTTATGTCCATACACATTCTGAATAACTGAGCTTTAATTTTTTATTCTTTAAAAAATTATTTACCTTTAATTTTTTATTAAATTGAAGTGTAGCTGATTTACAACATTGTGTTAGTTTCAGATATACAGAAAATTGATTGTTTTATATATATACACATATATCTATTCTCTTTCATATTCTTTTCCCATATAGATTATTACAGAGTATTGAACATAGTTCCCTCTACTATTCAGTAGATCCTTGTTGATTATCTACTTTTTATATAGTAGTGAGTATCCATTAATCTCAATCTCCTAATTTATTCACCCACCACCTTTCCCCTTTGGCAACGATAAGTTTGTTTCCTAAGTCTGTGAATCTGTTTCTGTTTTGTAAATAAATTCATTTGTACCATATTTTTTTAGATTTCACATATAAGTGATATCATATGATACTCATCTAAAGCCCTGTCTGACTTACCTCACTTAGTATAAGAATCTGAGTTTTAGATTTTTTTTTAAGAATAAGATTCAAAGAACTAGAAGAAATGACTGAGAAAATGTGTGAAAAGTTCCTTAAATGTTTATTTGAAATAGATAACTGATTCTGAAGTCAAGTCTAGAGCAAACCTCAAATATGCAAAGAAATACAATAAATCTCAGTTTGGAAGAGAAAAGGAGAAAGGCCAAGGAGGACAGGCTTTCAGTGAGAATTCCATTTATTATTATTGTTTTTAATTTTATTTTATTTTTAAACTTTACATAATTGTATTAGTTTTGCCAAATATCAAAATGAATCCGCCACAGGTATACATGTGTTCCCCATCCTGAACCCTCCTCCCTCCCCATACCATCCCTCTGGGTTGTCCCAGTGCACTAGCCCCAAGCATCCGGTATCGTGCATCGAACCTGGACTGGCATCTCGTTTCATACATGATATTTTACATGTTTCAATGCCATTCTCCCAAATCTTCCCACCCTCTCCCTCTCCCATGGAGTCCATAAGACTGTTCTATACATCAGTGTCTCTTTTGCTGTCTCATACACAGGGTTATTGTTACCATCTTTCTAAATTCCATATACATGCGTTATTATACTGTATTGGTGTTTTTCTTTCTGGCTTACTTCACTCTGTATAATAGGCTCCAGTTTCATCCACCTCATTAGAACTGATTCAAATGTTTTCTTTTTAATGGCTGAGTAATACTCCATTGTGTATATGTACCACAGCTTTCTTATCCATTCATCTGCTGATGGACATCTAGGTTGCTTCCATGTCCTGGCTATTATAAACAGTGCTGCGATGAACACTGGGGTACACGTGTCTCTTTCCCTTCTGGTTTCCTCAGTGTGTATGCCCAGCAGTGGGATTTTCCTTTTCAAACCGTCTAAGGACTACGCTCCTCTCCCAAGTTTCACACTTGGCCCGGATCATTTGTTTCACTGTCCTTCAGAATACAGAAGTATGGCAAGACATATAAATCCAGGTACCCGGCAGTTCAAGTGAAAAGCAATGATGGGTTTTGCATTTCCCCACTTTTATCCCTTGTCTGAGTTCAGTAGATAGCTCTGTATAATTTGAGCCAGCTCTAGATTACAGAATAGAATCCCAGAAGCTACTCCGGGAAGAGAATGTCTTCACTCCACATCTCACTTCTCCAATTGTGTTTTCATTTCCTCTGCCAGGCACAAATGATTCAGTCTCTCTGGCCCTCATTCTCTCTGCCTCTCTGCAGGCTGCCTGTGCCCATATTCAAGTCTAATTGCAGTGTCAGTAATAAAATCTCAGGCCACAGTCCTTCCTTGTTATCACTTGTAGTTTCTTTTCACCTTGACCATTACAAATCCTCTATATGACTTTCATATAGAATATGAGCGCATGTTGGCTAAGGAATTTCACAGGTTAATTACACCAGTGGTGCTTCTTTCTATTGCCTGAACTTTATATATAAGTAAGTATATGGTCATCTAAATTGCTCCCTACACATTTTCCTCTATTACAAACCTTGAAAACTGTAATAAGGTTAAGCTTCAATTTTAAAAAATTTGTTTATTACTCATTTAGAGAACCAAACAGAAATCAGCACAAAGTATCAGGATTTTATGTAATCACTTCGCTTTGAAAGAAAATAAATAGCTGTCTTGATAATACATTTTTGTAGTGTATTTCTCCAAGAAATTAAATGATGGATTTGCCCCGTGAATCAGAGCAGAAGCCGGATGGTGACCTGCTGTATTTATGACTATGGTGCTAAGGGCTTTATGTGCCTGCTTTGTTTCTCTTGGCATTGCCCTTTAAGACAGAACCCCACTGGCATTCTTGACAAAGGCCCAGACTTATAAGGCATACACTTTGAATACAAACTCTACTCTCTACCTTTTATTCTATTATTCTACTTTCATTTTTTCCTCCCAATTTCTGCATGTATCTTTCCTGTTTCATAGTTTTAAAGATCTCTTGGGACTTTCCTGCTGATCCAGTAGTTAAGACTTCACTTTCAAACGCAGACAGCGTGGGTTCAATCCCTGGTCAGGGAGATGAGACCCCACATGCCTCGGGGTCAAAAAGCCAAAACATAAAACAGAAGCAATCTTGTAACATGTTCAATAAACTCTTTGAAAATGGTCCACATTAAAAAATCTTTAAAAAAGACTTCTTAAATACTTTCCAGAATGAAGTATGTGTGAATGAATGATAAATGATAAATGACACATTTGCTTATGATCTATATGTTTGTCTTGCTCTTACATTTTAGTTTTAAAATTAACCAAAAAGCTTAGCATTTTTCTTGCTAATACCATAGCTCCTAGGATAATCAAGGCTAGATTAATTTACATATTTGTTGATTGTTTTGTACAAGGTTCTATACTATGTGCTGATGCAGTGGTATGTAAACAGATGTGGTTCCTGACCTCATGGAACATACATTCTATATAAATACAGTTTTCTACTAATTAATTGCTAAAATGTCTGAATCAGTATTTTCTTTTCAGTATATTTAACTTTAATATACCTTTCAATACTCTCAATATACTAATGTGCATTTTTTTCTGCATTTGTAATATATGCATCCATTTATATTGAACTTGTCTAGCATGCCACAAAACATTTTGGTCTTTTGTTGAGCATTGTTAGGATTGTCAATATAAAAATTATTGATCAGGATTCTGTCTTCATACAGTTCTCTAACAGATTTTAGTCTCTGTTCATATAATGGTTTACAGGATAAAATTTTTTTTTTTGCTTATTATAGAAGGAATTTCCTCTGAGAGTCATAGAGAGCCTCTAATACCTTATAAATTAAAGTTGAACATTCAGCTGATAAACTAAATCAAGAAGTGTGGTACCGTGAGTGTATTTGTGTGTGTATGTGTGTGTGTGCATGCACATATGATTCTGTGTGTACATGCTCAGTTGTTAAGTTGTACCCAACTCTTTGTGACCCCATGGACTGTAGCCCACCACCCTTCTCCATCCATAGCATTCCCCAGGCAAGCATACTGGAGTGGGTTGCCATTTCCCTCTCCAGGGAATCTTCCTGAACCTGCAATCAAACCCATGTCTCCTGTTTGGCAGGTGTGTTCTTTATCACTGAGCCACCAGGGAAAGCCATGAATATGATTAGATGTTTATAAATATGCAGCAAGTGGTTAAATCCTAATTCTCTTAAGCACAAACTCTTATCTTCTCTTTCCTTTCCTCCTCATTAAAGCATTTAGTTATCTTCTTGTTTATGGGCTAAGTGGTTTGAACAGGCATGACACCTGCCCTCTAGCATTATTATCAAATCATTTTATGAAGCACATCACTGCACTAGACACAGGGGAGTTGCTGCACCAAAAGACCTGCAAGCTTGGAGTTTCCAGGGTTTTCTTTTTCTTGTCAGAGATGATTCTTATGCAGCTTGATTTTCATATTCACGGAATTAAAATACAGCTTTTTTATTTTGTGTTGTGGAAGATTAATGTAATGTGCACCAATTCAGGTATACTTCCACATCCATAATCACATGGAAGTAGCTATTTTCTTTTTCTGGTTCTTTTATTTCCATATTATCTTTTCTCCTCTCTTCTCTGTCCCAGACTCTGTCTTTCTCATGTAAGAAACCCTTACATAGCTAGTGGAAGTGTAATACATATATAATACAGGGAGCTCAACCAGGGGCTCTATCTGAGAACATCAAACAATAACCATTGTGTCCCAATCAAATCCCTTTTCCCTCTAATGCCTAGTTCTGTGAATTATCCAAATCTGCCTGCAATGCAGGAGATGCAGATTCGATCCCTGGGCCAGGAAGATCCCCTGGAGGAGGAAAAGTATTATTGCCTGGGAAATCCCATGGACAGAGGAGACTGGTGGGCTACAGTCCATAGGGTAGCAAAAGAGTCGGACACAACTTAGTGACTAAACAACAACAGACCCTGCTGAATGGTCCCAGCACACTAGCATCTCCTTGAGTTTCCCAATTCATTCTCATACCATTACCTTCATACAAACCAGCAGGGTCTGCTGAGCAAGTGAATGCTGGGCCTGGGAAAGAAGAAGATTTAAGGATAAGCTGAGGTCCCTGTATTGGATTACGGGGTGCAAATTTGAAGCTGAAGTCATGACAAAAAGTTGCCCCAAATGTGTTATGCTTTCTCTTTCCTTCTGATCTGTGCAGAGGCTCCTCACTTAAAATGCCATTTTTCTAGGTTTCAGGTCTCAAAAAAATAAATCAAGCGTTTCCCATCTGCCCAAAGAAAACATGGTAGAGCTCTTTGCTTGCCCAAATCTTAGAATTTTTCACTACAGTTAAAATTATTCATTCATCTCCTCTGGTAGTGTTGTTCTAGACATGCTCTTTCATGATTCTTTCATGCCTATGGTACCTCTTAACTCATTCATGTATACATTTATTGACAAATGTTTATTGAGCACCTACTATGTGCCAAGCATTATTGTAGATATTTGGATATAGGAGTAAATCAAACTAATAATTTCCTTGCCATAATGGAGTTTAACTTGTAGTAGAGAAGGCAGTCAAAAAACAAGGTGATATACGATAAAAAGAGATCAAGGAGATAATGATGGGATGAAGGGTCATAATTAGATAAAGCACCAAAGACTTCTCTGAAAAAAAAGCCCTGAGAAAGGAACAGGCTAAGGAAAGAGAACATTGAGTGAAAATGTCTTGAGAGAAGAGAGTGCTTGGTGTTCTGAGGAACACTAGGTAGCTGCTGTGGCTGGAGCAGGGTGGAGAGTGGGGCAGAGTAGTGAGAGATAAGACTCGGTAAGTAGCTTAGGAAGAGATGTGGGATCTTCCAGACCTAGAAGTTATATTTGATTCATAATGGAGTATTTTCAATGACAAATGACATGGTTTGAACTGTTTTAAATATATGTTACTGGCTTCTACGTGAGGAAAGGGCCATGGTGAGAGGGGAGGGAAAGGAGAAATCTGTCATGGTGGCCCAGGGTGCGGTGACTATCATGGTCGGACCAGGACATAGGGAATGGCCATTTAAAGAGATGTCACCACACTCTTTTTTTTTGTCAATGATAGTAGTCCTGGATCTGATCAAACACGTCTCTTTCCACTGGTTAACCTCAGCCCCAGCTCCTGGACTCACTGATGGTGTTCCATTTCAGGACAACTTATCCATAAACTCTCCACTGACCTGTAAAGCTGCCTTAAATGAAAAGCAGTGTCAAGATATGAATGGATCGTTTGGTAAGCAGAAAAAAGAAGTGGGAAGAACCATAGGAAAGGAGACAGGAATGGGTAGGTGGCTTGTAGGAGTGGCAGAGAGTATAGTAGGATCTATGCATTGAAGCTGGCAGAGACGAGTTAGCAAGGTCTCTAGTGAAGTCATTGGTGCCAAGTGGACTCTGAGCTCCACCTCTATGGATCCATCCTGGTACCAGAAGTCCTGATTTTTCCTGTTACCTTCTCTTATTACCAAATGTTGTTCTTTAGTCACTAAGTCTTATCCAACTTTTTGCAACCCCATGGACCGTAGCTCCTCTGTGCATGGGATTTCCCAGGCAAGAATATTGGGGTATGTTGCCATTTCCTTCTCCAGGGTATCCTCCTGACCCAGTGATCAAACACGTGTCTCCTACTTGATGGGTGAATTGTTTACCACTGAGCTACCTGGGAAGCCCATTACCATATGCAGCCCTACTATAAATGCTTATTAATAGAAAGTTACTCGGAAGAACTTATGCTCCCTGCATCCAGAACATGGAGACTTTGGGTTGCCCCAACAACCTTGCAGGCAATGTAGGATGCATGACGTTTGGCTGTGGCCTTGGAACAAGTGGAAAGCTCTAAGACTTCAGCTTAAATCTCACCATGAATGCCAAGAGCCCATGGTCTGCAGTGGCAAGTGAAGCTTTGGCGTGTGATTTCAACACGCCCCAAATGTGTCCCCTTGGAAGGCAGCACTTTGCATGACTCAGCTGCTACTGTGTTTGAAAAATGTCAAGAAGTTGAAAGTAACCACAAAGGAGTTGAATAGTTGTTTCTCCTGGTTTTAGGTGCTTTCAAAAACAAATTTATAAGCTTTGACCTGGGTTGCTCGACTAATGGCAGATAAGGAAACAACACATAGTTATGTAACCATTACAAGATGTATTTTCTGCCTGCATCCATATCCGCGGCTAGGAGCTTGCAGAATATTATGTTCAGAAATGGTTTTCTACATTGAAGAAATGAAGCATTAAACATGTTTCTTTTTCTTGATTGTGAGCTAAGAAATAACTGCTTCATTGGTAATGGGAATGGAAGCTGAAAGATGCACAGGGTAGGTCTTGCTGAGATAAATTTTTGAGTAGAATAAACTATGAGTAATGAGAATCAAAGAACCAGAGACAAGGAGGGTGGGCAATTAGAGGTAAGAAGTGGCACGTATGGTAGAAACAAGGTGGACAAATTCCCCAAATTATCACCATGGAGGAGGAGCAACGAAAACATTTTTGCTGAGAGACAAAGAAACACTGGAGTCTAGAAGAAATACTGGATTCTTCCAGTTCACAGACAATACTCCCATCATGTCAAAAGCTTTGGGTGCCCAGGTGGTTCCAACCTGCTCTGATATTGGAGAAGCATATACTTCCTGAATTTCTCTGGAAGCTAATAAAGAGGTAAATATAAGGCAATTTTAACAGTCATTTAGAAAGTGACTTCACATGTATTTCTCAACTGTTGCAAGAATTCTAATAAACTGTTAAGAAAGGGAGTGTCTTCCTTTGAAACGTTCACATGAATTTCCTTTGAGGAGGTTACATAGCTTGTGGGTGGTATGACCTCTCCAAGTCCCATGTTCTGGACACAATTTCAAGGAACCACTCAGCTTTCCAGTGAGCAATAGAGACTATTAGGTTCCATATTGAATCTGTGGGTCTTTTATATTGTAACTCCCATACATTAGGATTAAATTATCTGAGTTCAAGATCTTAACTTCTGAGTGATTAATGATAGACATTGTTTTTCCTTTGAATGACAAGTTCTGTTCACAGGGTCAGAGGTCATGGGGTTGCCCCTGGGAATGTCCAATAAAGCACAGGGTTATTTGATGCTCTAGGTTTCTATATGCTGAGTACTGCTTGTATTCACAGACTCTTTAACAGATATGATAGCACCAATGGTCATAAGAAAATGATTTTGGTATTTTAGGAGGACAACGAAACATAATTTCCATAAAAAATGCTTCTAATCCACACACAGAAGAATAGCAAAAAAGACAAAAACAGGTTTTTCAATACACTGGTTTTTATTTCTTTAATACTTAATGCCAAATAATCTTATAACTTTTTCTATAAACTACAAGGCATAACAAAGAAAAATCCTATCACATACAGCCACCTTTTCCGCTTAGCTGGTATTATCACTGAATCAGTAAAAGGATGTTCTATTTGTGAGATTTATGTTAATAAACTTATATGATAAACAAATAATACTCCACAGTGATAAAAATTGAAAGGTGATGTGTCTAAAATTTCCTTGCACTGGAGAAATCCTTTGTAACCACAATGTGGTTACAATGTGATGTTACCACATGAAGCTCTTTGTATCCAGGCGTCATGACCTCAATAGAGACAAGGACTCAGCTCTGTAGTGTCTAACAGTCTGATAAAGATTAACACAAAGTCATGCTGAAAAAAAGAATTGATGCATATAGAGCAGGAATCTAGGACACATTTTTGGGATGGGGGATCTGATAAATCCTTAGTAAATTTGGACCAATGTGAAACTGCACTAGTGATTTAGCAAGATGGAAGGAGAGATTCAATAAAAAGAATTGACATCTTGTGCAATGAAAGTCCAGAAAATTCTTCTTGTCAGGATATTCTAATAATCTTCTTTGAGGCAGTCCTAATCAACTCCACTAGCCTTTCAAATACAGGAATTTAATGAGACACAGAGATGTTCTCCTAATCCTTCTAGTCAGCTGAAGTTATTGCAGAAATAACAGTGTCAAGGAATCCACAGTTGCGTGCAACAGCCATGGAGCTGTGATTGTTTCAATAAAGGCTTTAGGAAGAAAAGAAGTGAAGATTAGTGCTCACATCTGCCTGATCCTAAAATCCATAATAAAATCCACAGCACTACTCTTTCTCTCAGTCAACATAAAGTATATATTCAAAACAATATGTTACTAACTTTGGGGAAAAGCATGGAAATATTTCCATCAAATATATTTTCCGATAAGTGGGCAAGATATATTGACATGTGAACAACTTGAAATTCAGGTCTGCCGGGTGGGAAATCAAAGATAATGGGGTAAAGCAAATGATGATCATTTCCATGCACAGTGTTTAGCCAATTATAAATTATTTTTACGTAAACTTTTCTACCTGACCCTCACAACAACATGACAGAGGTTCAGAGATAAGGAACAACTTATTCAAGGTCACAGAAGTAATAAATGGGGTCCCAAACATAAAGATCCTCACATAGCTTTTAAACTGGTTAACCTCCACTCCCATATTTAGATTAAGACAGAGGCCATTTTGAGATCAAGTCACATTTGATATTGCTCTTACTACTCATTCACTTAATTTGTAAAATTTAAGACATCAGGTTCAAGTTTAGGAAAAGTCCCCAGTGAACAAATATACAGTGTTCTGATTTCAAAGTAGCAGGCTAAGCATGCAATGAACTCTGTCATCTTACAGTGAACTCTAGAAATGAAATTGTGTTTATGTGTGTGTGTATGTGTTTATATAATCACACTCACCCTAATAAAAGAAAGAAGTTTTTTAAACATTGTGATGAATCTCTGAATTACTTAAAATAAAGGGAATCAGATTTTTAAGAGGTAAATAGCAGCACATGGGAAATAGATGGGGAAACAATGGAAACAGTGACAGACTTTATTTTGGGGGGTTCCAAAATCACTGCAGATGATGACTGCAGCCATGAAATTAAAAGACACTTGCTCTTTGGAAGAAAAGTTATGACCAACCTAGACAGCATATTAAAAAGCAGAGACGTTACTTTCCCAACAAAGGTCCATCTAGTCAAAGCTATGGTTTTTCCAGTAGTCATGTATGTATGTGAGAGTTGGACTATAAAGAAAGCTGAGTGCCAAAGAATTGATGCTTTTGAACTGTGGTGTTGGAGAAGACTCTTGAGAGTCCCTTGGACTGCAAGGAGATCCAACCAGTCCATCCTAAAGAAAATCAGCCCTGGGTGTTCATTGGAAGGACTGGTGCTGAAGCTGAAACTCCAGTACTTTGGCCACCTGATGTGAAGAGCTGACTCACTGGAAAAGACCCTGATGCTGGGAAAGATTGAAGGCGGGAGGAGAAGGGGATGACAGAGGATGAGATGGTTGGATGGCATTACCAACTCAATGGACATGAGTTTGAGTAAATTCCGGGAGTTGGTGATGGACAGGGAGGCTTGGCATGCTGCTGTCAATGGGGTCTCAAAGAGTCAGAGACAACTGAGCAACTGAACTGAAATGAGCAGCACCAAACATGTATAGAAGCCCAAGGGAGTGTCACATTAGAAAAAGGAATAGCAACACCAAATGTGGTTTCATGCTAAGAAGTAGTAAAACCAGAAGCTGGAGGAGGCCAAGGGGCAATCAGAAGATGCTCGATTGGGTTATTGTCTTCAAAAGTACTTGGCCTATGACCCCTTAGAAACACATACACAGATGCTCACACATATGCACACAGTTTATTTTAGGGCAGTATTCTGTGACAAGAGAAGCAACAAGTATCTGTTTCCAAGAGGAGCAGTACTTAAGAGAGAGGGATAGGAAGTGTTAAGCTCAGACCAGGCGCCAAGATATCCCACCAGGACATCTTGCCCTTTCCAGCATTTGCTTAAAGCCTTATGGAGCCCAATCTTCATATTAGCTTTTCTTTTCCCTGCAGAAAGGTTGGCACAGTGGTAAATAACTCACCTGCCAATGCAGGAGAGACAAGAGAAACAGATTCAATCCCTGGGTCAAGAAGATCCCCTGGAGAAGGAAATGGCAACCCACTCCAGTATTCTTGCCTGGAAAATTCCATGGACAGAAGAACCTGGTGGGCTACAGTCCAAGGGGTCGCAAAGAGTTGGACACAACTGAAGTGACTGAGCACATACTTTGTATATGTACATACTTTGTATACAAAAAAGCTTTGTATACAGAGACAGCTGACTGTCCACAGAAAAAAGCTCCAAGTTAAGAATGAGAGACCAAGGAAATCCACTCAAAACGTAGAACTTGGTCTGATAAAGCAGAGCTAATGAAGCATTAAGACCAGGATATATAAAATGAATCTAATGCTATCACCAGAAAAAGTAAAGAAAGTATTCCACCCAGGAAACAAATTACAAGCAGGTAAAAGAAAGGACTATAGAAATTCAAAATTCAGTGACCATTCATGATTAAAATACACATACACACAACTAATATCTAACCAGATATAAAAGAAAATTTTCTCAGTCTGATGGAAGTTGTTTACTGGAAATAGCTAGTAAAGATTACACTTAACAGTGAAACATTCACCGAATTGCAAGTAAAACCAGGAATAAAAGAAGAACATTGGCTGTCATTGGCTAATATTCCAGTTGTACTAGAGTAAGGAAACAAGTCAAAAATAAGAAATAAAATGTATAATGATTAGAAAAATGCAATTATTTACAGATAATATAGCTATTCACCTGAAAAACACATATTAATGCTGCAGCTGCTGCTGCTAAGTCACTTCAGTCGTGTACGACTCTGTGCAACCCCGTAGACGGCAGCCCACCAGGCTCCCCCGTCCCTGGGATTCTCCAGGCAAGAACACTGGAGTGGGTTGCCATTTCCTTCTCCAATGCGTGAAAGTGAAAAGTGAAAGTGAAGTCGTTCAGTCATGTCCAACTCCTAGCAACTCCATGGACTGTAGCCCACCAGGCTCCTCTGTCCATGGGATTTTCCAGGTAAGAGTAGTGGAGTGGGGTGCCATTGCCTTCTCCAACATATTGATGAATGGTAAACTATTGGAAGTACATAAGCTAGTCTGAAAGTAAGTCTGATATCGTATCAACAAACCAAAACCAATGGCTCTCATATACATGAGCCATTACCATTTTAAAAACGCCAATTATGACAGCAATAAAGACAATGAAGTAACAAGAAAGAAATATAACAAAGAGTAGAATATGTTTATATGGAAAATCAAGAAATGTTTTTGAAGGACATAAAATAAGATGCCAATAAATGGTGAGATATTGTGGTCATTGAAAGGAGGCGTATTATTACAAAGATGTTGCTCTTTCTCAAATTAATACGTAAAGGAAGTGCAGTGCCAATCAATACCCCCACCACTCTTCAGAGAAGTTGACAAACTGAATGTAAAATTCATGGAATACTAAATATGCATACATACTCATAACAATTTTGAAAAAGAACTCCAGTGAGCTGGCGTGCCCTATCAGACCTCAAAGTTTATTACAAAACCAGCGTAAATAACATGGTTGTGGTGCAGGAATAAACAAATAGATTAATGGACCAGAGAGCCCACAAATGGATTCAAAGCCATACAGGGATTTGGTATAGGAGGGGAGGGAAGAAAGGATGAACTACTCAATAGTTTCATGACAACTGGTTCAGTACATAGAAAAAAACCAATTAGGATGGGAGGTGGGAGGGAGGTTCAAGAGGGAAGGGACATATGTATACCTATGGCTGATTCAAATTGATGTATGGCAGAAACCAACACAACATTGCAAAGCAGTTATCCTCCAATTAAAAATAAATAAAAAAGAAAAAAATAACTACATCTCTACAAAAAGTAAATACAACTGTATTATAGATCTAAAGAAAAGCAAACTTAAAGCTACTTAAAGAATATTTAGAATGTGGTAAGTAAATATTTATAATTGGCAAGTAAAAAAGTATTTAAGACACAAAGTAAAAACAGTTTAGAAACATTTGCAGATATACCTACTTTTGATTATAAAACATATCACACAAAGACTTTATTAAAAAGTTAGGAAATAAGTGGCAGACTAGAAGAATATATCTACAGCTTATATAAAAAAGGGTTCATATCTAGAACATAGAGAAAGCTTTAAAATCACATATTTCATTAACCAGTCTGGCAAATTTTAAACATTAGATAATATTACATTTAGTGAGATCTTGGCAATGAGGTTTTGAATTTGAAATCAAAGGCAAAGACACAAAAGAAAAAAGTAACCAAAAACTACATCAAATTAAAAAGTGTCTGCACAGCAAAGAAATAATCAAAATGAAAACCTTATAGATTGGCAAAGACTTGAAAACAGGAGCACTTATACACTGTAGGTGTGAATGTAAGTGGGTGTAAGGAATTTTCCAATAGCCAGTAAAAACTAAAATATTTATACATTGAAGTTCTAATTCTGGCGTATACACTGGACAAAATGTTACACCTGTGCTAGGCTTGTTCATAGCATCTTTTCTTAATAGTGAAAAATCGGAAGCAATCCAAAAATGTATGAAAAAGGAATGGATAAGTAAAATGTGACGTGTTCACAATTTGGAGTGCCCCCAAACAAGAGTTAGAAAGAACGTGTACTAGACTGAAGTATAGCAAAGTGTCTTGATCTAAAACAAATGCTGAGTGGAAAACACTTCTAGGACGGTACATGCAGTATCATAGCATTTGATGATTGATATAAAATTTTAAAACCTTATATACTTTTACACACATTTATGTTCAAATATCAAAATCTCATGATATAATACATAAAACATGCTAGCGACTACTACAAGAAATCAGAGTCACAGACATAGAGAACAAACTCATGGTTCAGTTCAGTTCAGTTCAGTCGCTCATTCGTGTCCGACTCTTTGCGACCCATGAATCGGAGCACGCCATGCCTCCCTGTCCATCACCAAGTCCCAGAGTTCACTCAGACTCACGTCCATTGAGTCAGTGATGCCATCCAGCCATCTCATCCTCTGTCGTCCCCTTCTCCTCCTGCCCCCAATCCCTCCCAGCATCAGACTCTTCCAATGAGTCAACTCTTAGCATGAGGTGGCCAAAGTACTGGAGTTTCGGCTTTAGCATCATTCCTTCCAAAGAAATCCCAGGACTGATCTCCTTCAGAATGGACTGGTTGGATCTCCTTGCAGTCCAAGGGACTTTCAAGAGTCTTCTCCAACACCACAGTTCAAAAGCATCAATTCTTCGGTGCTCAGCCTTCTTCATAGTCCAACTCTCACATCCATACATGACCACTGGAAAAACCATAGCCTTGACTAGACGGACCTTTGTTGGCAAAGTAATGTCTCTGCTTTTCAATATGCTATCTAGGTTGGTCACAATTTTTCTTCCAAGGAGTAAGCGTCTTTTAATTTCATGGCTGCAGTCACCATCTGCAGTGATTTTGGAGCCCCCCAAAATAAAGTCTGACACTATTTCCACTGTTTCCCCATCTATTTCCCATGAAGTGATGGGACCAGATGCCATGATCATCGTTTTCTGAATGTTGAGCTTTAAGCCAACTTTTTCACTCTCCTCTTTCACTTTCATCAAGAGGATCTTTAGTTCCTCTTCACTTTCTGCCATAAGGGTGGTGTCATCTGCATATCTGAGGTTATTGATATTTCTCCCAGCAATCTTGATTCCAGCTTGTGCTTCTTCCAGCCCAGCATTTCTCATGATGTACTCTGCATGTAAGTTAAATAAGCAGGGTGACAATATACAGCCTTGACGGACTCCTTTTCCTATTTGGAACCAGTCTGTTGTTCCATGTCCAGTTCTAACTGTTGCTTCCTGACCTGCATATAGGTTTCTCAAGAGGCAGATCAGGTGGTCTGGTATTCCCATCTCTTTCAGAATTTTCCACAGTTTATTGTGATCCACACAGTCAAAGGCTTTGGCATAGTCAATAAAGCAGAAATAGATGTTTTTCTGAACTCTCTTGCTTTTTCCATGATCCAGTGGATATTGACAATTTGATCTCTGGTTCCTCTGCCTTTCTAAAACCAGCTTGAACATCTGGAAGTTCATGGTTCCCGTAGTGCTGAAGCCTGGTTTGGAGAATTTGGAGCATTACTTTACTAGTGTGTGAGATGAGTGCAATTGTTCAGTGGTCTGAGCATTCTTTGAAATTGCCTTTCTTTGGGATTGGAATGAAAACTGACCTTTTCCAGTCCTGTGGCTACTGCTGAGTTTTCCAAATTTGCTGGCATATTGAGTGCAGCACTTTCACAGCATCATCTTTCAGGATTTGAAATAGCTCAACTGGAATTCCATCACCTCCACTAGCTTTGTTCGTAGTGATGCTTTCTAAGGCCCACTTGACTTCACATTCCAGGATGTCTGGCTCTAAGTCAGTGATCACACCATCATGATTATCTTGGTCGTGAAGATCTTTTTTGTACAGTTCTTCTGTGTATTCCTGACACCTCTTCTTAATGTCTTCTCCTTCTGTTAGGTCCATACCATTTCTGTCCTTTATCGAGCCCATCTTTGCATGAAATGTTCCCTTGGTATCTCTATTACCAGTGGGGAAAAAGAAGTGGGAAGAACAGGATAGGGGTAGAGGATTAAGAGATACAAACTATTAGGTAGAAAATAAGCTATGAGAGTATATTGTACAACCATGGATAATATAGCCAACATTTATAATAATTGTAAATGAAGTATAACCTTTAAAATTATTCATTGATATGTACCTATAACTTATATAGTATTGTACATCAGCTATACTCTAATAATATATTTTTAAAATTATTTAAAAAATCTTATTTTTTTAAATGCTTCTTAGGAGGAAAGGAGGATAACAGAATTAATAGGGGCTACTAGAGAGTGATAAAAGTGATGATTTAATATGCAGTATTCTAGTTTTTTAAAAAGAGAAAGTATTCTATTAACTTGTATAGTTGAGATTAATTTTTTAAACTTGCTATAAAGGTATAATGTTTTAACTGCATACATATACATATACATAGAGTTATTCACTTAGTGTAAGTATTCTCATGATTTATGGTTTATTTGTATAATAAAAATAATAGACACTATTTATTGGTCACCTAGCAGATGCTAGGAACTGTACCAAGTTCAGATTTATAGTAATCCTACTATTCTTCCTGGGAGTTAAGTATTATTAAAGTATCAAAGGCAGAAAAAACTGTTCCTCAGAGGGGTCAAGCACCTGACCTCAAGTAGGGCAGGGAATACGTTTGTAAAAGCAGGATCTAAACTCGTTTCTGTAAGACTCTAGTGAAGTCACTCAGTCATGTCCAATTCTTTTCGATCCCATGGACTGTAACCTAACAGGCTCCTCAGACCATGGAATTTTCCAGGCAAGAGTACTAGAGTGGGTTGCCATTTCCTTCTCCAGGGGATCTTCCTGACCTGGGGATTGAACCTGGGTCTCCCGCATTGCAGGCAGACACTTTACCATATGAGCCACCAGGGAAGCCTCTAAAACCCATACAATTTCCACTGCCCAAGACTTACCTTCTGTCACAGACTGACTAAAGCTGATCACTTTCATTGGCTAATATAAAGAGAAGGAGTATAGCATCATTTCAACATGAAGCCTTCCCCACAACTGTCTTCCTCTGGGACTTTATATTTTGTGTTCAGTGTGAGAAAAAATGGCCCCATTTGCTCTTTGTATCTCCTGTTAGTTTATGCTCTTAGCTTTTCAGCTTTCAGAATAAACTCAGCTAGATTAAAGGCTTTGTTAGTGACATGACCCAATCTGCAGCACTAAAAATGTTCCCAGGCCAGGATGTACCAGCCTGGGGAGAGGGAGGGTGATGAATGTGGCTTTTGTTTATGCCTGAGCAAGCTGTGAGTTGTGCATTACATAACACTGAGATGGATAAGGTGTGCCTGGCTTGGATGTGGTGGTCTCAGGAATGTATCTTGCTGGCCTGTGGCTAGAAACATGCCAGACTGATACCTGTAAAACTGGGACTAGAGAGGGACAGTGACGCTTCTAGAAAGCCACTTTTAAAAACATTATCATCTGTAACCTTGAAAACCCATCCCGGAGGTGAGTCCAGAGACTGTATCTGTTCAGGATAATGCAGTTCTCTCTGTCCAACAGGGTGCCAAGTTGCAGAAGGTCCTGGTCACAGAGCATCACTGTGGTGCCCCTACAGTTGGGCAATGCACAGCCTGGGCAGCCATCCAGGGCGGTCCTGCCACTGTGAATCTTGTTTATTCTTACTTCTTCAGTGGTCTCTGTTAAGTAAGCCCTATTTGATTAGTCCAAGTAGTGCCTACATCTGTTTTGTTTTTTTTTCCCATAAATCTGCACCATCTATTGACATGGGCTAATACAGTGGCTTATTATGGGCCTTGGCCTTTGTTTTTACAGATGCTCTGGTTATTAATTGTGCAAGCACATTTGTCAAGTCAACTCCTTATGTTTTCAAAGTAACCAGTTGGATAACCTATGTGATGGTTGTGCAAACTTTCAGCATCTTATTATTACAAGCCGTCTGAGGGGATCCTTCGGATTTATAGCAAATAATCCATTTGCTTATACAAAAAATAATAACTTTCTATTTTATCTACTTTTATTTGCTCCAAATGCCTTTTATCTCATACTTCTATCGTACTCATGTAAACAAATGCTTGACCCACATGGTAAGTTCAACTTATATAAAAGTTCAAAGAATTATGGTGAGATAGGGGTTTGAGGAGAGATTTTTCTTGATCCCTTAATAAAGAGCAAACACTTCTTAGTTTGGGTGTAGTTCCATTTTGCAGATGGCATTTTTCTTGTGCTGTTGCCAAGTTTTATCTTGGCTCCATTAGACAAACCTTTGCTAAGCACTGTTCCAATACCATATATTGAAGTGTAAACAACAGGAAACCGGAGCTTATGAGGAAAGCATGTAATCATGACAATCCAGCCCAGACTTGAAAATCAGAAAATATTTCATATTCTAAATATTGTCCTCAGGACAGTAATTTCAAGGCCATAGATTTTCCTTTCCAATGTGAGCTGTAAACACTCAAAAAGTTTGCCTTTAAAATATTAACAAAATACAGCCAGCCTGGGGGCTTCCCAGGTGGTGCTAGTGGTAAAGAACCCACCTGCCAATACAGGAGAGACAGAAGAGATCCAGATTCAATCCCTGGATCAGGAAGATCCCCTGGAGGAGGGCACAGCAACCCACTCCAGTATCCTTGCCTGGAGAATCCCCAGAGACAGAGGAGTCTGGAGGGCTCCAGTCCTTAGGGTCACAAAGAGTCGGACAGTACTGAAGTGACTTAGCAAACAAGCACATAGCAATCCTGGAAGACACTGATAGCCTTAAGAAGAATAAACTGTTAGTTTAAGAATGTCTTCATCAAGAATAACATGGAGCTTTTCTTGACTGCAGTTATCTCACAGAGGGATGGCTGTGTGCTGTGCCTAAAATTCATGGATGTGCCAGCAAAAATGGTGGCACGATTGAGTTTACATGTCCCTTAAGTGTGATGTGGAGAAAATACAAACTGCTTGCTAAAACCTTTCTATGACTCTATCTTCCTAATATATTAGGAGAATATAACAATAGGGTACCACACCTGGAATCCTATCAAGACAATGGTTTTGAAGCTTTTAAGAATTTCACACCCATAGAAATAGAAAAGCATTTTAGACAGTGTTTCTGCGTGAGAGACAATAGACCAAATGCAGGAGCTACATATGAATAGCTGTTAGAAAGCTTCAGAAATGTTAAGTTTGTAAAGACCTTTCCCCAGGTGTAACAGTAAGGATTTAATTGACTGTTTGCTCTCAAAAATGGCACAGAGAAAGAATCTTGTTCCCAGTTCTCTTCCCCTTATTTCCTTATTAGATCTTCATGTCAGCTGAATCAATCTGAGGATGTTGGTCTGGTCAGATGCTGAAATTCTTTGTGCAAAAGGAATGTTAACCGAACTCAAGTACATTATTGACAGGTGTGCTGATGTAGGACATCTTTGACTCCTTTTTAGCTTCCAGGTTCCTAGATGAAACATAGATGAAGGTAAATGTTGCTTTGCTGAGTAGCTCCCATCCTGACCTCAGTGAATATGGAAACTACAGGAATTTAGACTCACAGATGTGAATATTGAGCCACAGAGTTATTTTGCAATATGAATACTTCGGGACACACAGCAGACAAGAATTAAAATTGTTCAGCCCTTTCAGTTATTTTATTTCATTTAATCCTATCATCTTATTATATAAACTAATTTCATTTTACAAATGAGAATGTGAAGTTCAAAAAAATTATGTATGTCAACCCCAAATCACATAGCTTTTAAATGATGGGTTTCTAATACACATCTGAAATTTCTGACTGCAAAATCTGTGCTTGATCTTCTTGAATCTTACTGCTCAATATTTAAGTAATTTTTCAAACTATTTTCAAATCTTCTTTCTTGAACAGATTAGTTAATAGTTTACTATCTGCTAAGTCACTTCAGTTGTGTCCGACTCTGAGAGACCCCATGGACGGCAGCCTACTGGGCTCCTCCGTCTACGGGATTTTCCAGACAAGAGTACTGGAGTGGGGTGCCATCGCCTTCTCCGAGTTTACTATCACAGTAATACAAATAAATAAGATCTTTTTACTACTCTTTTAAAAAACTTTGTTTAAAATTAGAAAACCAGGTATACTAAAATTTGGCTTTTTAAAATTGAAGTTGGAAGCAATGAGAGATTTTGTTTTAAACTGTCTTTCTACACCTCAATCCACTGTGGGATGCGCTAAACTTTCAAAAGTAATTTTTGCTTTCCGTCGAGATTGCTCATGTTTAAATAATAAAGAGTGAAGTTAAGAGAGAAGATAATATGAAGATCTATTCAGCTGTCAAGTGTCTACTGTATGCCACAAACCATGGATGAAGGTTACGTATCTTATTGCTTACCTTTATAAGAATCCTGCAAGACATGTTTTATCGACCCATTTTACAGGTGATAAAAACTCAAGTTCCAAGAGTTAAAAAAAAGGAAAACAGGGGTCCAGATATCTTTTCTGCACTGCAACTAGTGTGAATTAAATGTAAAAATAATCTGGTACTCATCAACTAATGGGCTTCCCAGATGGTGCTAGTAGTAAAGAACCCACCTGCCAATGCAGGAGATGTAAGAGACAAAGGTTCCATCCCTGGGTCAGAAAGATCCTTGGAGAAGGGCATGGCAACCCACTCCAGTATTCTTGCCTGGAGAACCCCCATGGACAGAGGATTGTGAGGGTCTACAATCCATATTGTTGCAAAGAGTCAGACGTGACTAAAGCAACATAGCATGCATGTATCAACCAACACTACCAACAAAATTGTACTCTTGTTGGATCATTTTGCTTTACTCAGAGGTATGAAAAGAGTGACTCAGGACTTCAGAAACCAACAAGATATGAGCCCCCTTTTCATGAAGTCTCCTTTCTAGTGATTAGAGCAGTGATTGACAGCTGCTCTTTCTGATGACAGAACACATTACTGGAGAACTGAGTCCCGATTCTGTTGCAATAGTATGGTGTACATCCTGCTTATCAGATAGATCCTAACAAATAACTTCCAACTGAACAAGTATATAAAATTAGGAGCCAGCAACAGCCAGCAAGGGGAAAGTGTCTTTATCCAATCCCATGGTAGATATAGAAAAAAGATAAAGAACATCCAACATGCACATATTGGGCATCTTTAAAGAAAATAGAACAAAATAATGGGATACAATAAATATTCAAAGATAAAATTCAAGAATTTTCTGGAAATGAAAGATAAAAAACTGTAGATTGAAATGATATGGTGTGTTCTGAAGAAAGCTGGCCCAGATCAATCAACACAAAAACTTACCTTAGTAAAGTAACTGGACTTCAAACAAGCAAACAAAAAATCTTGGTCTTGGTTGACCAAATGTAAATTGACCAAGTCTTCTCTCAAGAGGAAAAAGAAAATCAGCTAGCCACAGGTTTCTCCACAGGTACATTTACTGCTGGGGCCCTTGCAGCCAGTCCTACAAAGTGTAGAAATTCTATCTTTGGAGTCTACCCAAGGACTCTATCTTTGGGTAAGCTGTACTTCAAGTATAAAGACCACAGTCATTTATGTTACTTTTAATTGATTAGGATATACTGTATTACCCCAAAGAAGAGAAGGGCATCATAAAGGCTCATGATTTAGCCAACAGAATGTTGATGGACCTGTTCTTTTTATGTTTGAATTACACTTAAAACCCTAATGCTCACAGGTCATCAGGTGAAGAGATATTGCATCAAGAGCCCAGGGGCAGGCAGAGGCAAAGTAGATCTCCGGTCAGGGAACTCTGCAGTAGGAAGCCCTGTCCACAGCCATGTAAGGATAAGGATGACACTGTCCTCTTTGTCCACCTCAAACCTAGAGGCGCTAAAAGCAGAAGCAGGGGAGCAGACCACATGCTCCCAACTCCAGGCCCTCGGATGGAGGCCTGACTGACCCTGGGAGCAGAGGCGCTGAGCATTAAATTGGACTGAAGTTTTTAATTGACTGAACCAGACCAAGCTTTTTATAACTGAAGATGTCAGGAGAACTATGGTCTCTTCATGAAATTTCTTTAAGGGGCAAGAAAGGAGCCTACCCCATAGCTCCTTTGGGAGCTATACTCAGGAAAACAAATAAAGCAATTTCTTGTTGTACTCTCCTGAGTTTGAGCTGTTCCATGAAGCTTCTAACTGAAATAAAACTGGAGGCAGGTTATTGTGAACTTGAACACCTAGACCTCTTGTTTTTAGAAACAAGTTTCTAAAAACATATTAGATTTAAGCTGGTGGTTTATAGCTTAGCATGAACTCTTCTCTGTTTGCAAGAAAATTAAATGTGAATAAGAAGAGACTGATCTGAAATATGCCTCTTTAGGATATTCTTTTGCCTTGAAGTGGGTGGAATTCACAACCACTAAATCCTGTTTGAACTGATTGACACATGTTCTTCACCTGTATTTTGGAATGTTTTCAGATGCACATATGCTGGTAATACAGTTGAATATCTGACCATATTTCTTACTAACAAACTTTTGTCTTTTCTTTCCAGTATAGAATACACGTGCTTAGTCCTCACTTGTGTCTGACTCTTTGTGACCCCATGGACTGTAGGTTGTCAGGCTCCTCTATCCATGTGGATCCTCCAGGCAAGAATACTACAGTGGGTTGCCAAGCCCTCCTCCAGGGGATCTTCCCAACCCAGGGATCAAACCCAGGTCTCTTGCACTGCAGTCAGATTCTTTACCATCTGAGCCACCAGGAAAACCCAAGAATACCAGAGTGAGTAGCCTATCCCTTCTCCAAGGGATCTTCCTGACCCAGAAATCAAACCGGGGTCTCCTGCATTGCAGGTGGATTCTTTACCAACTGAGCTACCAGGGAAGCCCTATCTTCAAAAATCAAACTTAGAGGAAAAAAAAAAAAAGAGTCCTGGTGGTTTGTTACTATAGCAAAAGCTGCACACCTAATGGATTACACAGATGCGTTCCACCGTGGAGCCCAGATGGGTGGTATCCAGAAATGTGTACTCATGACTGATAACCAGCGCTCCCCACCTGTGTCTGGGTGACCTCTGCCATTCCCATAAGTGTAATCACTGCTTCCTTGTGAAACAGAAGCTTCTGGTCTCTCAGCAGACTGACAAGGCAGTAAGCAGCACCCTCCCCTTCTTTCCTTGCTACTCTACTTCGGAACAGAGACAGAAGCTGTGTTTTACTTGCTAGAGCTAAAAATAACTCGTTGGTAAGCTTTCCTACCATAACTTAATCCTTCAAAGGCAAAATAAAATTATACTTCCTGAGGGTAAAATTGTATAGACAGGGGCAGGCAGGTGTGGAGGACCATCTTTCTCTAAGCTGCTGTGCAGTTCTTCTGATTGACTACAATGTGATGTTAAGAGGACAGCCTTTAGTAAAAGCATCACCTTTGCCTCTGTCTAGCTGGGTAACTGTATCAGACTCAGCCTATTTCCCCTGGGGTATGAAGATCAAAGAAAAGAAAGGAAGTACCAGTATAAATACCTGTTCTAACCAGGAGAACAAGAACCATTTCTTACAATAGAGGAATTTAGTGGTCTAATTTAGTATTAGACCAGACAAAAGAACTCAAGAGGGCTAAGAGGAAATTTGCCCCTCCCGGACACATGTTAGTTACTGTTGTATGTGATAGCATGGGGTTTTTGACATAGCAGGCGCTTGATTAAATAATTGCTGTGTGAATTGACATCATGAGAATGTTTGGATTGCAGTGAATTTGGCACTGGATTTGAAGTCAGAAGAACTTGGCTCCTGCACTACCTCTGCTACTTACCTGCTCCTTGTCTTTTGATTTGCTGTTTCTGTTTACTCCCTAAGTCATGTCCAACTCTTGCGACCCCATGGACTATAGCCTGTCAGGCTCCTCTGTCAATGGAATTATCCAAGCTAGAATACTGGAGTGGGTTGCCATTTCCTTCTCCAGGGGAATCTTCCCAACCCAAGGATCGAACTTGTGTCTCCTGCATTAGCAGGGGGGTTGATGAGACACTTAAATAATCTGATCCTCAGAGATCCAGGGTTATTGTTCCTTTTGTCTGCAAAATGTAAATTATCTTCTTTGGAAAACTCAGTTTTTGTCTTTTGATACTGATTCTGAGTTTTTGTTAGAGTTGTGTTTTGAAATGGGGTCATTATAGAAGCACTGATAAAGCACACTGCCCAACCTGGCAGATCATTAAAATCACAGGTAGAACATTGATACTAAGTAGATTCTAGGGCCCACTGCCTTGAACTTTGATGAGCAGGCTGTGGGCGAAGCTTGGAGCCTACTTTTTTTTTTTTTTGACTGCACTGGGTCTTCGTTGCTGCACGTGGGCTTTCTCTAGTTAAGCGAGCAGGGGCTACTCTTTAGTTGTGGCGCTCGGGCTTCTCATCGTGGTGACTTCTCTTGTTCTAGAGCAGGGCTCTAGGGCACAAGGACTTCAGTAGTTGCAGCACGTGGACTCTAGAGCAGGGGCTCAGTAGTTGTGATGCACTGTTGCTTTGAGGTATGTGGGATCTTAACTCCAAGACCAGGGATCAAAACCAAGTCCTCTGCATTGACGGGAGGATTCTTTACCACTGTACCATCAGGGAAGTCTCCTTACATTTTTAAATAGTTCCTCAGATGATACTGGGCTTTCCTTGTGGCTCAGCTGGTAAAGAATCCGTCTGCAATTCGGGAGACCTGGGTTTGATCCCCGGGTTGGGAAGATCTCCTGGAGAAGGGAAAGGCTCCCCACTCCAGTATTCTGGCCTGGAGAATTCCATGGGTTGGCAAAGAGTCAGACACGACTGACCAACTTTCACTTTCACTTTTTTCAGATAATACTGGTCACCCAGGCTTGGGAACTAGGGCACAAAGAGGCTTGATAATTGCATGGTGAGTCTGAAGTCAGTTATAGCGTCTTAAATTAAAACTATTAAATTAAAGATAAGTATTTTAGATAAAATGCTTTATGCATGCATACTAATAGAATATTAGCACTGGAATGAGGCAGAGATGATTGAGTTTGATCCATTAACTCACAAGTCATGTATTTTCCAAATCTCTTGAGGTTTCTGGATTTTGGAGATTAGCTTCAGGCCATATATTTTGTACAAGTGCTAGAATCAGAAACCAGGTACTGACTCCCCTTCGCCTTTCCATGTACCGTCATCCTAAAAGGAGGTTCATACAAGGCATGCTCTGCTTCAAGAAATAAAAAGGCAAGATTCAAAGTCCACTTTTGGAAAGTTGCTCTCAGTTCTCTTGTTTCAGCAAAAGCAGAGAGGGGTGTTGCCTTCATCTCTCTGCTGTATGCTTTTCTAAACTCAAGGATGAGTTGCTAGAATGGGAAGGCAAGGAGGCTGAGATTCACTTAAGGCTGGTTCTGTGAACTAATTTGTGACCACTCAGGGTTACAAAGAGCAGTGAGATATTGACCCTATCAGGTAGATCGCACTAGAACAGTCTTTCTGTCACATAGAGAGCCTTCTGCGAATATTATTTAGCCTGCTATTTCTACTACCAGACTTCAGAAACGTCCACCTGCCATGTCCCATTTAATTTTCACACATCTTTAATTCTTTCCTGGGAGCAGAGAATGGATGAATAATCACTGTTTTAAAGTGGTGAGCAAAACAAATTCTGCAACTCCAGTCCTATTAATTTAAATACTAAATGGGTTTTCTTAATAAAATTTGCACTTATTTGAAAAATAGCCTTGTAAGCTATTTTTGTAATGTACACACACTGTATTTGTACTCATCAATAATAAATCTTTTAATGAGCTTGTATTTGAGAATCATCATCAAACAAACCTATTATTACTAAAAGTTTACTGATAGTCCATACAAGTTGTCTGAAAAATGAAACCATTTGGATATAATTTATTTCATCTATGTCTTTACATTTGTTTTAGTTGTAATTACTAAAGCTACCATCTAATTCTATATATTGTTTTTGTTTCTATAATGAAGAAGTCTATTTAAGTAGAAGAATGGTAAAGATTTTTTCTTATAGTAGTTAATAACCCCTGCAGGAAACATTAATCAGCATAATACATACATGAATCTGAATGAAATATTTTAATAATTTTCAAGGGTAAGTTGGGTTTATGAAAGGAATCTGAGAATATTATATACCCACAGGGCATGTTGTCTTGCACAAATAACAAAGTATTAAATGTAATGCTTTTAATATCACTTTTTATGCCAACCTTTTCTTGAAACAATAGAATTATAAAAAAATTAGAATCAGAAGGGCAAAGTTAATGTCCACTTGTAACCAGCTGTGCTTGCTAAAGCAGATTAACCTCTTTGGAATACAGTTTCTTCATTTTTTTAAAGGGGAAAATCATATATATTTTAATGCCAATATGAAGATTAAATGGTATGATTTATGTGAAAGTGCTCTGTTAAACTCTTTACAAATGTCAAAAATTATAATCACTCTGTGAAGTTTCACAAGCCATTTTGGTTTTCAGGAAGAGAAGGATTTTTTTTTAACCTTACTGCAGGAATCATTATTATCCTAATAATGACCTGATCCACTGTGCTTTTTGCAGTCTCAAAGTTGGGTCAAATATATGATTGATTTTATCCTCAGTTTGCTCATCTGCCTGATAGGGTGAATTTTATTTTCCTTATTTTATAAAAGAAGAGACAAAAAGAAACCTTTAGTTTAGTAATGGTTTTATGGTCTCAATTAGAGTCCAAGCCACAACATGGAGACTGGACCTTCCTCCTGGCAGTCCCATGCTCTGTTCCGGAGTCATCTGTCTGGGGGAGCTAGTGGGTCTTTACCAGCATCCTTCTCCATAGAATTTCCTCAGTGCAGAATGAATAAAAAGAGAGAGTGGGGACATGATTGTTTGCTTTTTTGTGTGCAGAAATGTCTTTTCTAGAACACAGGGTAGCCAAAGGCAGAAAGATGGGTTGGTGCTCCTCAGCACTAGCTGTCCCCTGTTCCCTGTTCCTTGGTGAGTCGAAGGCATCACTGGGGAGACCAGACTCAGGAGAGCCAGAAGTCTGTCCCATATAGAGTGATTGTGCATGTTCTTTGGAATATTGGTACAAGAGAAATAAAAAGGAATGTGTAATAACACACAATGTCATTTCTCCTGACCAGACACTCCCTGTATCACAACATCACCAGCAGCACACACTCAACAGGGACTTTGAGGGGCCTCCAGAAGCTGAGAGTTCACATGTGGCTTCCACCCCTGCTCCAGCGTAGGCCCAAAGAAGATGCATCAGCTTGGATCCCGGTTTAGGAGTCCTTAGTGATGATGCAGCAAAATTACAAAAGGCAGAGGTTGAGGGCAATGTCATTAGTCTGGCTGAAGTGGTGATATAGGTCAACACTGAATGTAAAATGAGGGCAGAAGTCTCAATATTTTCAAGAAGTAGGTTTTATATTAGAGTTTGCTAGAGAAACAGAACTAATAGGATATATGGATAGAATTTACTATGGACATTGGCTCACATGATTATGGAGGCAAAGATATGCCATGATCTGCTATCTGAAAGCTGGAGAACCAGGAGAGCTAGTGATGTAATTCATTGTCAGTCGGAAAGCCCAAGAACCAGAAGCTCTGATGTCCGAGGGCAGGAGGAGATGGTTATCCCAGCTCAAGGAAAGAGTTAATTCTCCCTTCCCCCTTTTGTACTATTTGGGTCCTCAATGAATTGAATGATGCCTGCTTACATTGGTGAGGGTGGATCTTCTTTACTCAATCTACTGATTAAAATATCTTCTGGGATATGCTCACAGACATACCCAGAAACGGTGCCTTATCAGCTCTCTGGGGATCCATTTGCCCTTCAGATTGACACATAAAATTAACCACCACTGGTTTCATAAGTGGAGGTGTGGGAGGAGGTCATCCAGGTAAGCTGGGAGAAAGAGTAAAAGTAACAAGCTAGTGGTATCATCATCTCAGGACAAGTGTTACAGGGTACAGAGGGGTTTGCAGTTATCAGATCAAAGACTTCTGTCTCAGATGAAGGTAATGACTTCATCTCTTGCTCATTGCATCCAAGCATGAGAATCAGTAACATTTCCTTACAGTTCCTTTGAAATCATTACTGGCCATGTCTTGTTACTCAGGTTAAGAGAATTTTTGTGTGCATGTGCTCAGTTGTGTCTGAATCTTTGCAACCCCATGGACTACAGCCCGCCAGGCTCCTCTGTTCTTGGAATTTTCAAGGCAAGAATACTGAAGTGGGTTGCCATTTCCTTCTCCAGAGAATCTTCCCGACCCAGGGATCAGACCTGTCTTTTTTATCTCCTTCATTGGCAGGCAGATTCTTTACCACTGGCGCCACCTTAAGGGAAGAAGAGAGCCCTCCCAAATGAAGCCATCCTGCCTATTGGCACCCTCATGACCACATTCTCTAGTGGAACAGGCTGGATGCCCTAGGTCTCCCAGATGATGGTGGGTCATGGTGCTTATTGCCAATGAACTAAATATGTCACGAATACCTGGCATAGCCTCATTTCTATTTCTACTGCAAATTTTTCTTTTCCTTAACCTTCAAATGGACCAACTCATTTGTTTCGTTTTAGCTTGCAAGGGGATAGAGTCTTAACAAATTGCCTCATTTGTGCTTCTATAATGGAACACTTCCTAGTGTTGCCTGCTCCATCCAGGTGCTAAGACAGCAAAGTTGTCCCTGCAGTGATGTGAGTCAGCTATTAACAGTGGCATCTCGTGTTTCTATGAGAGATGGAATAGAAATGAACATTTCTGTTGGTGTCACTAGTAACTGAAGATGTCTGGAATTTTTCAGTCAGTAGGCAGGTTCTCTTTTTTCTCCTATTGACATTCATCAATTTCAGTCATTCACAATGAAAAGAACACTGCATGTAGGTTCTGGACACAAGGGGTACTGTACCTACTTCACCATATATTGAATGTAGCTATTTGGCAACTTTACTGATTTGTGTCTCAGTTTTACTATTGGTAAAATGAATAATTCTAAAAGAATTTATTTATTTATTTGGCTGCATCGGGTCTTAGTTGCGGCATGCCAGGTTCTTCGTTACATCATGCGGCATCGTTCGTTATGGCGCATGGACTCCTTAGCTGTGGCAAGCGGGCTTAGATGCTCAACAGCATGTGGGATCCTAGTTCCCTGACCAGAGGTCGAGCCAGCGTCCCCTGCCTTGCAAGGTGGATTCTTAATGACTGAGCCACCAGGGAAATCACCTAAAAATTCCAAGTGGAGCCGCCCTTCATTTGCTCATTCAGCAAACATTTGTTCAGTACCTAAGTGTATCAGGCATGGTGCCAATCTCTGGGGATACCAGATGAGAAAATGACGGTCTTTGTCCTTGAAATTCCTAATATGTGGTAAGAGAGTAGAAAAGACACACACAACTCTTGTGCAGTATATTTAGCGATATAATGGGATCAAGCTCGGGTCAATATGGGAATGTGAAATTAAGGCACCAAGACACTGGGGTGACTGCCTCGCTGTAGGAAGACACTGACAGGCAGGTGTGAATTTAGCCTGCTAGCCTGGACTCTCTATCAGAATGCTGCTTCGAAACCCCATGCCAATGTCATGATGTAAAAACAAGGATGGTGGGTATATTACAGGAATAAGAGAAAGGCTCCCTAGGCTTATATTCATCTCTGCCTTATTAACTCATTTACTTAGGCAAGTTCTTCTTCTGCACCTTATCCACACCTGTAAAATGGAGAAAACAATTGGCCTATCTCCTAGCTTTGCTGGAAGGACAAAATTAGTCAGTGAAGCCTCAACATTTTTATAGGCAATTTATAGACTCTATTTCATTAATAACATTCCAACACCTTGTTAAAGGCTCTCAAACGAGGACAGGCAGGGCTTTCAGTTTTAATTTCAGCTGCCCTTAGAACACATCGCTGGTTAAATCCTAGAGTTCTGTCTCATTTCTCTTTACTCACTGTTAGGAACCCTGAGGAGATACAGAGCTGGCTGTTAAAGTGGTGATATTAACAATATTGTCATTGGTCTTGGGTCTGTAAATTCTAAGACATTTGTGTCCTTAACCAAATAGCACAGCCAAGAGCACTATACGTGGAAGCTTTAAGCAGGAGATCACATTTGCTGTTAATAATCCCATCTGCCACATCATATATGGCAAAATGCCTCCCTTCCCTGGGTGGTCTGTGTAAATGGCCTTCTCTTTATTTTCTTTTAAAGGTCCTCCAGTCTGCTGGACCCTTATATGACACATAATCTTTCAGTTGGGGAAAGGACAAGGCTAATTTTCCAGGGAAAGGAAATCTCAAGGACCAATTACATAAACATAAGAAGGTATAGATATTTATATCCAACTGAATATGCCTTCAGAATCATAAGGTTTTACAGCTGTACCTCTGTCTCATAGCCAAGCTAAGTAGCTCACTCTGTGGTCCAGCCATGGGAAACATTCTGGCTTGCTTAGTAAGCTGCAGATGAGATACCTAAACCCTGGTGGAAAAGTGCTTCTCTGCAGATGCTTTGAACACAACCTGCCAAGTCTGTCTTTTCCAGAGGCTGATCCAGCCCCTTTTCAGCTACCTACACACAGATGCTCCCACAGACTCGTTATTTCCTTTTACTGTAGACAGCTTCTCTTTTCCACTATCCTAGCTCCCCACCTTATTTCAATAAAGCAATTTTTACTAACCAATGATAGACTAATTTTAAAGATGAGGAAACTGTGGGAGAGGGAGAGGGTGGGAAGATTTGGGAGAATGGCATTGAAACATGTAAAATATCACGTATGAAATGAGATGCCAGTCCAGGTTCGATGCACAATACTGGATGCTTGGGGCTGGTGCACTGGGATGACCCAGAGGGATGGTATGGGGAGGGAGGAGGGAGGAGGGTTCAGGTTGGGGAACACATGTATACCTGTGGCAGATTCATTTTGATATTTGGCAAAACTAATACAATTATGTAAAGTTTAAAAATTAAATAAAATTAATTTAAAAAAAAAAGAAAAAAAAATAAAGATGAGGAAACTGGATCCCAGAGAGTTTGTGAATACTGCACCATATCTCATTATCTGTGACTCAGTGTTCAGTGACTTCTCTAGCACCCACACTGATTATAGCAATATATCAGTCTTTTACAATGTCTGACACCTTTCTGAAAGTTTTGCTTGTGTTAATCATTTCTTCTGAAAAGAGTAAGAAGTCAAAATTCACAGTAAAATCATAGGTAGAGGGACACTAGCTCTACTAAATATCAAGGCAGTAATTACATAGTTACAGAAATCGTGACAGCATGGCATTAGTTCAGGGACAAACAAACAGAGAAGTGGAATTGGCTATGATAAAGTAGTGGCAAAAGGATTCAAGAAAGAGTCCTGGGAAAATTGAATAATCTGAATAGAATGTAAACTTGGATTCCTATTTCAAACAATGCATACAAATGAATTTGAAGAGGATTAAAGATCTAAATGTGAAAAGTCAAAATTATAAATTTATAGGTGTTGATAAATATCTCCATGACTTTATGCTGGAGAAAGAGTGCTTAAAAATATCCAAACATAAAGACTAATACAAACATTACAATTTAAAACTTCTTTACAAGAGAGACACCTTAGACAGAGTTCAAAAACAAATTATACACTAGCAGAGGATGTTTTCATAGATAGACCCCACAAATGATTATTATTATTAGGTTGTGACTAATAATAGAAAGATGAGCAGACTTAATAGAAAAATGAGCAAACAACCTAATAAAAAAATGAGCAAAACATGTGAATGACCAATTCATTAAAAAAGAGAATATAGTTGACCAATAAGCTTATGAAGAGATTATCAACCTCTATGTTAACTAAGGAAGTGCAAATTCAAACCACAATGTGCTATAACCTCACACAATTCAGGTTGCTAAAAATTTAAGTCCAACAACACCAAGAGTTGGCAAGCATGTGGAGCAAGAAGAAGTAGGAGTCTGAATTGGCAGACCAACTTTAGACAGCAGTTTGAAAATATCTAGTCAAGGTAAAGATGCATACAGCTTCAACTCAACACTTACATTCCTAAATCTACACTCTGGAGAAATTCTTGCATATATACACAAGAGAATACACACCAGTGTGTATAGCAGTAGTAGTTGTGTAGCAAAACAATTGGAAGCATCCTATAAAAAACTCTTAATAGAAGATCAGTTCATTATATTGTGATATCTTCACAGACCAGAATATCATGCAGCAATGAAAATGAATAAATAAGCTAGATGTAATTAAATCCACATCAACAAATCACCTAGACATGGCATTGAAACATGTGAAATGTCATGTATGAAACGAGATGCCAGTCCAGGTTCAGTGCACAATGCTGGATGCTTGGGGCTGGTGCGCTGGGACGGCCCAGGGGGATGGTATGGGGAGGGGGAGGGAGGAGGGTTCAGGATGGGGAGCACGTGTATACCTGAAATAAAAAAAAAAAAAAGGAAAAAAAAATGTTAAATAAAGAAAAAGACGCTTTGCAAAATACATGGGCTTCCCTGATGGCTCAAATGGTGAAGAATCTGCCTTCAATGTAGGAGAACTGGGTCAATCCCTGAGTCAGGAATATATGCTGGAGAAGGGAATGGCTACCCACTCCAGTATTCTTGCCTGGAGAATTCCATTGACAGAGAAGCCTGGTGGCTACAGTCCATGGGGTTGCAAAATACATATGACATTATAGCATGTAAATAGTCTAAAATATGTAAAATAGTCGAATATAATGCTCTTGATATGTACATATATAATCATAAAGAAATGATAAAATAATAAATAAATATACTGAAATAATAAATACCAAATTAAACTTAACTTGGTGGAGAATGGGATTGGATCTAGAGTGTTTCATAAAGGGCTTTCTACAATGTTGGTAGCACTTTATTGTGAATATATCTGAAATATTTCATAATAACTTTCTCTTTTTTTATTTATTTTTTTTAAATTTTATTTTATTTTTAAACTTTACAATATTGTATTAGTTTTGCCAAATATCGAAATGAATCTGCCACAGGTATACCCGCGTTCCCCATCCTGAACCCTCCTCCCTCCTCCTTCCCTTACCCTCTCTCTGGGTCGTCCCAGTGCACCAGCCCCAAGCATCCAGTACCGTGCATCGAACCTGGACTGGCGACTCGTTTCATACATGATATTATACATGTTTCAGTGCTATTCTCCCAATTCTCCCCATCCTCTCCCTCTCCCACAGAGTCCATAAGACTGATCTATACATCGGTGTCTCTTTTGCTGTCTCGTACACAGGGTTATTGTTACCATCTTTCTAAATTCCATATATATGTGTTAGTATACTGTATTGGTGTTGATGAATGGATAAGCAAGCTGTGGTACATATACACAATGGAGTATTACTCAGCCATTAAAAAGAATACATTTGAATCAGTTCTAATGAGATGGATGAAACTGGAACCTATTATACAGAGTGAAGTAAGTCATAATAACTTTCTTAATCAAAGGGAAAACACATGAGTACAGATACCTTTTACTGGTTACATCACAGGTACTAGGAAATGTATTGTCTGTTTTTACATGTATTGTTTCATTCAGTTCTCACAGTGTTTCTCATAATCTAATGAACCACATTCTACTTGCATTCTGAAATACATTCCACTTTTCCGTATTAGAATAACATATCAACGTCCTGGGCAATCACAGGTAAGGTGTGATTTCCAGTTCAGCCCTTGACACTGACTAGCTCTGGGCCTTCAAGTCATTTAATCTCTCTCTGCCTCTGCTTCTTCATGAATAGAGGGCTGAGCTAAGTGTGTACTGATTCCCCCATCCATGACTGTTTTGTGAATTAGGCTCTTGATATTAATAAAGGTAACATCTCCCAGAGATATTATATTAAAACAATTAAACCCAAGAGGAAATGATTTCTAGGAAACTTTCAGATGAGAGTAGTTAACTTGCAGGTATCAAATAACTAGCATGAGTATTACAATGAGTGCATAATTTGATAAAATATGCCTGTTGTAAAAATATGTTTAAAAAGACTCTTCTTATATTTAGAGTGGAAAGTTTATTTCTAGATGAACTGACTCAGATTCTAAGTAGGCAGATTTTGTAGTGTCAGATTCTTTTTACTGCACTCTATTATTGTATAGTAAAGCTGAATTAATTAGCACTATAATTTAAGAATTGGTCACTATGGTTATCCTATTTATTTTAAATAGAAGTAGAATTGCAAAGGACTGTATTCACACGATCCCATCACCACAAAATGAGAAATCTCTATACAATGTCCTTAAAAATCAGCCAACTAATCTCTTCCTCAAGTTCTTTCTTGTTGTATTTTTCCATTTTCCTTTCCTTTTTTAAATATGCAATTTTGTGACACAGTTGTGGGGTATATGCAAGTGTAGCTCTATAGAAATATACATGAGGGATATTTCTACAGAATCTTACTGTCTGGAAACAAAACAAAAACACCAATGTCCTGAATAACAAGAGAAAAGCACCCACAAATTCTTGCTCAACAGCTCTCCTTCTTTTATACTCCATGGTATAGCATATCCTCAAATGGTATAGCATACCCTCAAATGGACTGGTTGCAACACAGTTTAGTAGGTTATAGTTTCCTTATAATATTTCAGTCCTGAAAATACATCTTTACCCTTGCTGGAGCTCTGAGAAAGGAAACAAAGAAATAACATAGGAGACTATTGCAACTTTCACCAAGTGCTGATTTCCTTTGCAAAATCAAAGGTACTGTTATATTCTATTGTATGTCACAGGTCATTAAACTATCTCAACAACGCAGTCAGGGAAGTAATCTCAGAAGTAATCTAAAACCAAAAATTAATATGTAAAATAAAATAACAAGGAATATCTTTATATTCAAAGATATTTTGAATATATGCAAAGATAGGTATTTGCAAGAAAATCAAGCATATGAAAACAAAACAAAACAAAAAAAACAGCAAAAGTGTAATATTCAGTTCAGTTCAGTTCAGTTCAGTTTAGTCGCTCAGTCGTGTCCAACTCTTTGCGACCCCGTGAATCGCAGCACACCAGGCCTCCCTGTCCATCACCAACTCCCGGAGTTCACTCAAACTCCCGTCCATCCATTTGGTGATGCCATCTAGCCATCTCATCCTCTGTCGTCCCCTTTTCATCCTGCCCCCAATCCCTCCCAGCATCAGAGTCTTTTCCAATGAGTCAACTCTTCACATGAGGTGGCCAAAGTACTGGAGTTTCAGCTTTAGCATCATTCCTTATCAATTAAAGCCTAATTTACAATCTTAAGCCTTAAACTGGTTAGCAGTATACTATATCATGATGAAACATTCAATGCATAAAGAAGTTCTAACAGTTATGCAAATCTATACATGAAACAATAAAACTGTGAAACATGTAATGCCAAAACTCTTAGAATGTCAAAATTTTGATAAAATCAAGACAATAGTAGAGAAATTAATAATCTCTTACAGAATTTGACAGATCATGTAGCCAAAAACATGTATGGTTATGGAAAGTTTGAATAAATATGCTAAAATAAACATAATTATTATAAAATGTATTTATAGAATTTTATATCCTACAAACAAAAATGAGCATTATTCCTTAAGGTAGAGATTTTACAAGGGCATTCTCTGATAAAACATAGTAAAACTATAAATCGATAAGAAAACTATAAACATAGAAATTAAAAATATGTTTAAAACTTAACTCTGGGAGAAAAAATAAATAGAAAACACAGTAACAGTTTATTTAAGGTCAACTTAAAGGGTAAAACTTGTAAAAATCGATGCCAAGGAGTAAAAAAAGGAAATGCTTTCAGAGACCAAGTAGAGATATAAAGGTGTGAAAGATTTTGTTATAAGACAGTAGAGAGTAAGGAGAGTGAGAACAGGGGAATAGATGCCAGGATCAGGGAACTCAGGGGATTCAAAATATAAAAGAAAAATAAACTAAGAAATAATAAAAAGGGAAGAAACAGACAGAGAGAAAGGAAAAGTAAAGGTGAACAAAGCAGAAATATTTATGGGTAGTCCATTTATAGAACCTAGTCTAGTAAATATAAATGGAGAATAAAAATAAGCCAAAGGACAGTAAGGTCATAAGCTCAATACATATTATTGGTATAATTTGGAAGAAAATAAATCTAGAGCTCAACCTCACATCCCAAGTAAATGAGTTCCCCTGTGAATTAAAAACTAAATGTAGAATAAATGTATACCAGTATTGAAAAAAATACAGGAGACTATTTAATATTCCAGGTTGGACATAGCTTTTATAAGGAAGAGAAGAAGCAGCACATTGACCAAAAGGGAAATAAATGGATAGATTTTTTTCTGTGTAAAAATTTACAATTTTCAGATAGGCTGAGAAAAAGCATTTTTTTAAAAAGAGAAAGTCCCTAAGGTTTAAGTCCCTTCTAGAAATTAATGAAAAGATAATGAGATATAAAATTGTAAAGAATATAAATAAGACAATTCACAGAAAAAGAATCACAAATAAACAATAAATATACAAACTAGAGATCAGTGAAGCACAAAAAATTCCTTATCATTTATAATTCCTCAAATTAGCAAAATTTTAAACTATTGATAACATCTAGTACTGGCAAGGATATTGGGAAATGGATATTCTCATATGTGCTTACTGAGATTATTAATTTGTGCATAGTAGCAGTTTTGGAAAGTAAGTCTTATATAGTTTATAATAACTGAAGTGTGCCTAATTTCCAACCCATTTCTAGAAATATTTATGATAGAAATAAAAACTGGCAGATGAAATAATATATGTATAAGAATGTTTTTTAATTCATTGCTTGCCATGTTTAAAAAATGGAAACAAACTAAATAGCCACCCATAGGTCATAGGTTAAATAAATTACGACATATCCATATTCTGAGATACTCTGCTGCCAAGTGAAATAAATCTGAAGGCGTCCACAAGTCAAAGAATAATACGTAGAGTATGGTTTCATTTTTATTTTTTCCTCTCTGTACATTCACATACGGTTGAGTATTGACAAAAAAACATATTAATAGGTTAGTGTGAGTTACCTTAGAAGAATGGAATTGTAATATGGAGAAACTTCAATTTAAAAAATTTTCACATTGTTTAAACTGTTACAACAAGCATGCAATCTATATTACTTTCATATTTTGAAAAGTCCTTATAAAATGCTAGTCTGTATCTTGTGATTATGATTAAGTGTGCCTTCGGGAGTAATATCTCTGCCTGGGTTGGTTTGCTGGGGCTGCCATAGCATCTCACAATTTCCTGCATTTAGATATCAGTGGGGACGCTGGGCAGAGTTAATGTCCCATCTACCATGCCATATGTGATGTGGGACAAATACTACTTCCAGACTTCAAATCGCAACCATCTTTGTCAGTCAAATGACTGGATAATCTCTCCTCCCTCATTTTCCACTTTGCCTCCTCAAGATTCAGGCACATGAGACAGTTTGAGCGTTCTTGTGTAAAGGACTTTTGAGACAGGTAAGTGTGGTCCCTGATTTTTGTGGTCCCTGAGACTTCTTGACTTGCGTTAAGATGCAGTGAAGACCGACTGCGAAAGGTGCAGAGTGGCTTAGAGGAAACAGAGGAAGAAAGGAGGCATGTCTTAAAGCCCACCTCAAGCAGAGAAGGAATTCATTCAGTGAGGGCAGACTAAGAGCTGGGTGGGTGCCTGTTCAGGGGGCAGGAGCCATGCATTGGGCAACGAAATAGCACATGTGGTATGATGGGACCTTCTGAGACCTGAAAGTGCAACAGTGGGGTGACCAGTCTCCCCAGAGACGCCCTCATAGAAAGCATAGCACAGATGCAGCAGATCAAAGCCCACACAGACAAGCGATGCGTTGTTTGCAACCCTTGGTGCTGCTCGGCGTGCTTCCGTCCAGTACTCACGTACCAGGTTGAGGAAGAAGTGACTTATGTCCTGCCAGCAGGAAATATGGGGCCTCAGCGTCAAAAACGCAGTTGATTTATGGAAAATGGACGAAGTAATATTTCCTGTATCCCTGAGCTCAAGATTTATGACTGCGTCCTCTCAAGCTGATTGGGAGTGCTTAAGAGAAATTCTTTCCTTTTTGGACATTGAGAGACAAGTATTTCCTCTTCTCTCTACAGATTAAGCTTCAGGACTGGATGTGGAATTCAGCCAGCGAATGTCTTTTGTCTCTCGTTTTTGGAAAAGAATTAAGAGCTTTCAATCTGCTTCTAAGAAAAACTTCCTTTAGTGGAAAAAATTCAAAGGGGGGAAAAAAAGAGAAGCATTTGGCTCTGAGGTTAACCATGATTTTATAATGTGAAACTGCAGAGAATAAATGAGATCTCGATTCTAGTGTTTTTAAAGCGATTTCAAAGGTAGAGGAAACCTAATCATGTTTTCACTCCAAGGAAAATTCATCTGAGCATTTCAGTCAGGAGATCAAAGAGCAGGTCCAGTGTAAGGAACATCATTCCTTCCAAGGCACCCAAGGCTAACTGAGAACACAGCCACGCTGAGCCAAGCTTCTCTCACCTTGTCCTTCTTGGTTAATTTTTTTAAAGCTAAGTGAAAAGTCTGACAGGTAATTCTCCTGAATTCCATACAGTTGGTTTAAATATATTCATCCAACACACTTTTACTGAGCACTATTCCAGTTACTAGCAATAAAGCAAGCATTTTGAGAGTCAGGCAATTTTGTTTTAAAAAAGTTTAATAGCTGAGTCTGTATTAGGAGCCTGTAAAAGGGAGATTATACTAATTTCTTGAGAGCGTTTGCTCTGAGAATTAAATGACATTCAATGAAACCACCACAATCTCAAAAACATAGTAAATGCTGAATAAATATCTATTACTATTTTTATTCCTTTGTATTTTACTAGACTCCTTTTAGTAAAATACAAAAAAATAAAAATAGTAATGAATGTTTGTTGTTCAGTTTGCTAAGTTGTGTCCAACATTACAACCCCATGGACTACAGCAGGCCAGGCTCCCTTGTCCTTCACTATCTCCCAGAATTTGCTCAGAATATTTATTCAGCATATACTATGTTTTGGATACTGTTATGGTTTAGATAATGTCATTTAATTGTCACTTTGCTTATTTAAATTATATGCAGAGTAAATCATGCAAAATGCCAGACTGTATAAAGCTCAAGTTGGAATCAAGATTACTGGGAGAAATATCAATAACCTCAGATATGCAGATGACACCACCCTTATGGCAGAAAGCAAAGAAGAACTAAGGAGGCTGTTGGTGGAGGTGAAAGAAGAGAGTAAAAATGCTGGTCTAAAACTCAGCATTCAAAAGACTCAGGTCAAGGCATCCAATCCCATCACTTCATGGCAAATGGATGGGGAAACAATGGAAATTTTCTTGGGCTCCAAGATCACTGCAGACGGTGACTGCAGCCATGAAATTAAAAGACGTTTGCTTCTTGGAAGAAAACCTATGACAAACCTAGACAGCATATTAAAAAGCAGAGACATCACTTTGCTGACAAAGGTCCATATAGTCAAAGCTATGGTTTTTCCAGCAGTCATGTAGAGGTGTGAGTGAGTGAAAGTCGCTCAGTCGTATCTGACTCTTTGTGACCCCATGAGCTATACAGTCCATGGAATCTCCAGGCCAGAATACTGTAGTGGGTAGCCTTTCCCTTCTCCAGGGGATCTTCCCAACCCAGGGATCGAACCCAGGTCTCCTGCATTGCAGGCAGATTCCTTCCCAGCTGAGACACAAAGGAAGCCCTTGTGAGAACAGATGTGAGAGTTAGACATAAAGAAGGCTGAGTACCAAAGAATTAATGTTTTCAAACTGTGGTGTTGGAGAAGACTCTTCAGAGTCCCTTCAACAGCTAGAAGATTAAACCAGTCAATTCTAAAGGAAATCAGTCCTGAATATTCATTGGAAGGACTGATGCTGAAGCTGAAGCTGAAATACTTTGGCCACCTGATGCAAAGAACCAACTCATTGGAAAAGACCCTGATGCTGGGAACAATTGAGGGCCAGAGGAGAAGAGGACAACAGAGGATGAGATGGTTGGATGGCATCACTGACTCAATGGACATGAATTTGAGCAAACTCTGGGACAGGGTGAAGGGCAGGGAAGCCTGTCTTGCCACAGTCCATGGGGTTGCAAAGAGTCGGATGTGACTGAGCAGCTAAACAATGACTTGGTATGAGGAGGACTTCCCAGTTGGCTCAGTGGTGAAGAATGCACCTGCCAATACAGGAGACTAAGAGACACAGGTTCAATTCCTGGGTTGGGAAGACCCTTGGAGAAGGAAATAGCAACCCATTTCAGTATTCTTGCCTGGGAAATCCCATGGACAGAGGAGCCTGGTGGGCTACAGTCCACAGGGTCACAAACAGTTGGACACGACTGATCAACTAAAGAACAACAATGGTATGAGTAAGAATCTAATTTGTTATTTTCTTCCAAATAGGCATTTTCCCCAGGACTGTTTATTAACTGATACAACTGTATCTAATTGATTTACAATGCTTCCTTTACTTTACTCTTTCTCTGTTATTTTATTTCATCGATTTGAGATGTTTCTATATTTTGATTCTGTCACAGAGCCTTGAAGCTAGTTTTCCCACTATTGCTTCACAACTTTTTTAGCTAAACATATCTTCTGTCACCATTCAAGGAAGACGTCTAATAAGGCGAAACCATGTGGCATGAATATCAGAAACCTCCCTTCAGTTTGATGGGAATTCATTTATCAATACTTTTTGGACAAGATGCTTTAATCAGCTAAAATTCCTTTGCCTTATGTGCTTCTCTGATTATAATAGATTTTACTAAGTATTCATTACTGTACAAGTATTTGTTGAACCCAATATTGAGCCAAAACAAAAGCACTCTAAATAATGCTGCTGCTGCTGCTGCTGCTGCTAAGTCGCTTCAGTTGTGTCTGACTCTGTACAGCCCCATAGAACTTCTCTCAAATACCAATCCAAAAATTCTTATACAAATGCAAGTATTTGGGATGATTTATGCATATTATGACTTCTTTTTTAAGAGTGTACTTTCTGATTATAAATGAATGTGAACACTTAATACTTATTATAATTTATAAACACATGCGGAATATATGGCAATGCGAAATTTAAAAAGTAGCCATACTCTCAGTTCACAGAGCGGGCAAACTACTGGTAGTATTTTGATATATTATCAGGCCTTATACACATGTTATATACATTTAAATATAATGCTTATTTTTCTCTGATTATGATAGTAAGGCCTTTCTTTCTAGAAAATAATTTAAAAGATGAAGATAAAATCATTCTGAATTTCGTAATGTATACAATTTTATTACTGCTTAAATTTATTAAGTTGACCATCTAGCATATATGACCAAGTATTTTTCTACATCAAGAAAAAAATTATTTGTAATTATCACACTGGCATATACTGCAATGTCTCTGTTGCTAAACCTTTCAGTTCACTCAGTTTAGTTCAGTCTCTCAGTTGTGTCTGACTCTGCGATCCCATGAACTGCAGCACGCCAGGCCTCCCTGTCCATCACCAACTCCCGGAGTTCACTCAGATTCACATCCATCAAGTCAGTGATGCCATCCAGCCATCTCATCCTCTGTCGATCCATACTCCTACTGCCCACAATCCCTCCCAGCATCAGGGTCTTTTCCAATGAGTCAACTCTTAGCATGAGGTGGCCAAAGTACTGGAGTTTCAGCTTTAGCATCGTTCCTTCCAAAGAAATCCCAGGGCTGATCTCCTTCAGAATGGACTGGTTGGATCTCCTTGCAGTCCAAGGGACTCTCAAGAGTCTTCTCCAACACCACAGTTCAAAACCCTCAATTCTTTGGCGCTCAGCCTTCTTCACAGTCCAACTTTCACATCCATATATGACCACATAAAACCATACCTTGACTAGACGGACCTTTGTTGGCAAAGTAATGTCTCTGTTTTTCAATATGCTATCTAGGTTGGACATAACTTTCCTTCCAAGGAGTAAGCGTCTTTTAATTTCATGGCTACGGTCACCATCTGCAGTGATTTTGGAGCCCCAAAAATAAAGTCTGACACTGTTTCCCCATCTATTTGCCATGAAGTGATGGGACTGGATGCCATGATCTTCGTTTTCTGAATGTTGAGCTTTAAGCCAACTTTTTCACTCTCCTCTTTCACTTTCATCAAGAGGCTTTTAGTTCCTCTTCACTTTCTGCCATAAGGGTGGTGTCATCTGCATATCTGAGGTGATTGATATTTCTCCCGGCAATCTTGATTCCAGCTTGTGTTTCTTCCAGTCCAGCATTTCTCATGATGTACTCTGCATAGAAGTTAAATAAACAGGGTGACAATATACAGCCTTGACGGACTCCTTTTCCTATTTGGAGCCAGTCTGTTGTTCCATGTCCAGTTCTAACTGTTGCTTCCTGACCTGCATACAGATTTCTCAAGAGGCAGGTCAGGTGGTCTGGTATTCCCATCTCTTTCAGAATTTTCCACAGTTTATTGTGATCCACACAGTCTCTGGTTCCTCTGCCTTTTCTAAAACTAGCTTGATGTCTGGAAGTTCACGGTTCCCATATTGCTGAAGCCTGGCTTGGAGAATTTTGAGCATGACTTTACTAGTGTGTGAGATGAGTGCAATTGTGCGGTAGTTTGAGAATTCTTTGGCATTGCCTTTCTTTAGGATTGGAATAAAACTGACCTTTTCCAGTCCTGTGGCCACTGCTGAGTTTTCCAAATTTGCTGGCATATTGAGTGCAGCACTTTCACAGCATCATCTTTCAGCATTTGAAATAGCTCAACTGGAATTCCATCACCTCCACTAGCTTTGTTCGTAGTGATGCTTTCTAAGGCCCACTTGACTTCACATTCCAGGATGTCTGGCTCTAGGTCAGTGATCACACCATCGTGATTATCTTGGTCGTGAAGATCATTTTTGTACAGTTCTTCTGTGTATTCTTGCCACCTCTTCTTGATATCTTCTCCTTCTGTTAGGTCCATACCATTTCTGTCCTTTATCGAGCCCATCTTTGCATGAAATGTTCCCTTGATATCTCTAATTTTCTTGAAGAGATCTCTAGTCTTTCCCATTCTGTTGTTTTCCTCTATTTCTTTGTATTGATCCCCGAGGAAGGCTTTCTTATCTCTTCTTGCTATTCTTTGGAACTCTGCATTCAGAGTTCCAAAGAATATATATATATATCTTTCCTTTTCTCCTTTGCTTTTCGCTTCTCTTCTTTTCACAGCTATTTGTAAGGCCTCCCCAGACAGCCATTTTGCTTTTTTTACATTTCTTTTCCATGGGGATGGTCTTGATCCCTGTCTCCTCTACAACGTCATGAACCTCAGTCCATAGTTCATCAGGCACTCTATCTATCAGATCTAGGCCCTTAAATCTATTTCTCACTTCCACTGTATAATCATAAGGGATTTGATTTAGGTCATATCTGAATGGTCTAGTGGTTTTCCCTACTTTCTTCAATTTAAGTCTGAATTTGGTAATAAGGAGTTCATGATCTGAGCCACAGTCAGTTCCTGGTCTTGTTTTTGTTGACTGTATAGAGCTTCTCCATCTTTGGCTGCAAAGAATATAATCAATCTGATTTTGGTGTTGACCATCTGGTGATGTCCATGTGTAGAGTCTTCTCTTGTGTTGTTGGAAGAGGGTGTTTGCTATGACCAATGCATTTTCTTGGCAAAACTCTGTTAGTCTTTGCCCTGCTTCATTCCATATTCCAAGGCCAAATTTGCCTGTTGCTCCAGGTGTTTCTTGACTTCCTACTTTTGCATTCCAGTCCCCTTTGTAATTTTTCAAAATTAAAAAAAAAAAAGTGCAATGAATCCCTTTGAACAGGAAGAGTTTTTTTAGTTCATTTCTCAATCATATTATTTCCTTGGGATAGCTTCCTAGAAATGGATAGCTGGTGTATCCTAAATAAAACACATTTTGCCAAATTTCTTTTCAGAAAGGTCATGTCCATTTTTCTCTATAAGTTCATAAAATATTACTGTTCTGTATTTTTTTGAAGGTTCATTTTTTTTGGTAGATAGGGATATTTGCTGATTTCTAGGCTTCTCTTCTGTATTCTCAAAAGAATTTACAATGTTTAAGCAATCACAGCTTCATCAGTGTCTGAAGATTTAAATTGTTTAGACTAGTGCTTCTAAAAATATGAATTACCTGGGGACCTTGTTAAAATGCAGATCCTAATTCAAGAGGTCCAGGGTGGAGCTGGAGAGTCTGTGTTTCTGAAATGCTTCCAAGGGTTGTGACTGTATGACTGGTCTCCAGGTCATAGCAGAGTATTCAGATGCCTTATTACTGTTTTATCAATCTTGGTATTCACTTCCTTCCTATGTTATTTTACGTTAAAATTTGAAAATTATTCTTCTTGATGGAGAAGATCTAAGCAAAAAAGAAAGTTGAGATTGCTGTATTCTGCCTGTTATGTTAAAATTATGCCACGTGACCCAAGATGCAACCTGCTTCTTCTCATGTTTTGCTTTTAGTACTTTTTATCCTTAGTATTATAGCAAATCTCAGGTCACGTTAGGATTGAACCACTAATTGTCATTGGTCTCCCTTTTGCTCTCATCCCTTGCCTTTGTGTCTTCTTTTTCCATTTCTCAGTGTGTCTAGCACTGTGAGCAGCCCCACAGGCTTTTTAAAAGTCCTCATACACTCTTCCTCGCTGTGTATTTGTATCATTAACAGCTAGCATTGTAGAATCCCCTCCGACTGCTAGAGCCACCTCTCTTTTCACTCTGTCTGTGTCCTCTCACCTTATAGTCCATGCTGAGATTTTGGAAACCTACTTTTACGAACTCTGACATATGTTACAAAACATATGACTTTATACCCAGACTTCCCCTTCTTTGGCTATTGTGACCCCTAGGATGGTATAGTCACCACTTCCCACGATTTCCATCACTTGTGTAGTTCTTCACTGTTGAGACTGGACAAAATCGAGAAGACACCCTGTGATTATGTATGTGAAGGAACTTGGTTTGCAAAATGTAAAGCCCTCAATGTGTTACATCCCGCTGGAGAATTAATCATTCTCGTTCTTCCTTAGTCTTGAAATTCTCAGCCAAGCGGGTAAAAATGTGTCAGTCTGCTTTTAACAAGATGAGGCTCTCAGATGCCAAATGGCTGAAATCCTGCCCTGTGTTACATCTTCCCTCTATATCAGTACATCTGTGGTCTCTGTTGAGAAAGCATGCATTTTTGCTGTGCTGTGCTTAGTCGCTCCATAATGTCCGACTCTATTCGACCCCATGGACTGTGACCTGCCAGGCTCTTATGTCCATGGAATTCTCCAGGCAAGAATACTGGAAGGGGTTGCCATGTCCTGCTCCAGGGGATCTTCCCAACCTAGGGATTGAACCCAGGTCTCCCTCATTGCAGGCAAATTCTTTAGCATCTGAGTCACCAGGGAAGTCCATGCATTTTTGCTGCATCATATCTATTTTCCCTCTTTTTCTTTCTTCTAAATAATTACTCTTTGATTTTTAAATTTTAGTTACAATTTTATATCCACATATCAAATGATTTTACCATGTTTTAATAGCTGTATTATGTTATATCAAGTAAATTATGTTCCATAATTTACATAAGCATTTCCCTGTTGTAGGAAACCTGGTTTGCCTCAGATTTCTTTTTTTGTAAACATTGATGATTTATATTATCATTCATATAGTTTTTCTTGTATCTTCAATTTTGTTTCCTTAATATAGATTTCTAGAAGACGTTCCTGATAAATAAATTGCTACAATCTTTTAAAGATTAAGATAAAAATCTTTGACTTGGAAGGACTAATTTTAGGAACATAATCTATAAGATAAATTTTAGTGATGTAAATTAGAACAAACTAAATGTCTATTTGAAAACTGGATAATTATTATAAATCATTCTCTAAACAATTTGCAATCTGTTTTCCAAAAGAAATAACGATGGCTTAACAATGTATGCAAGTTAGAAAGAAGCTGCCATCGTTATTTGATATTAAAAGTCTAAAATATTCTTTCCAACTTAGTAGACACAATACAAAAATGGCACCTTGGTTTAGTTTTCATATATTTGATTGCCTGTTAGGTTGTTTATTTTTTGAAATTTGTTTATTAATTATATTTCTTAATTTGTGAAATAAGTAGTTCTCTTCTCTGCCTACTTGTTTTTTAAAATATCAGATTCCAGGGAAATAATTAAAAAATAGAAATAGTAAGCAATAATGACTATCCATGGGCTTCCCTAGTAGCTTAGATGGTAAAGACTCTGTTTAGATGGTAAAGACTCTGCTTAGATGGTAAAGATGCAAAAGACCCAGATTCAATCCCTGGGTCAGGAAGATCCCCTGGAGAAAGGAGTGGCTACCACTCCAGTATTCTTGCCTGAAGAATCCCATGGACAGAGGAGCCTGGCAGGCCACAGTCCATGGGGTCACGAAGAGTCAGACATGACTGAGCAACTAAGCACGTGCACAGTTACTATCCATATATTTGTTATAATCTGTTGTTGTTCAGCTGCTAAATTATGTCTGACTCTTTGCAATCCCATGAACTGCAGCACATCAAGCTTCCCTGTCCTTCACTGTCTCCTGGAGTTTGCTGAAATTCATGTCTATTGAGTTGGTGATGCTCTCTAACCATCTCATTCTCTGCTGCTCCCTCTCCTTTTGCCTTCAATCTTCCCCTCTGTTTCCAACCTCATGCTTATATCTTTCTACATCTATAAAAAAGATGTGAATTATCTTTTCACATAGAGCTAAATGTTTATCCTTTTCAACAATGTTGTTTATTTAGGGAGTCTTATAAAACTGTCATCATATTCATGAAATGGACACTATCCACAGGGCCATATTCCTATGAATTTACATTTAACTCTTCATGGTAGTGTTTCTAGTTCACTCTTTTATCCACACCTAATTGGTGTGTAGAGTCTTCTCTTGTGTTGTTGGAAGAGGGTATTTGCTATGACCAGTGTCATCTCTTAGCAAAACTCTATTAGCCTTTGCCCTGCTTCATTCCGTATTCCAAGGCCAAATTTGCCTGTTACTCCAGGTGTTTCTTGAATTCCTACCTTTAAATTTCAGTCCCCTATAATGAAAAGGACATATTTTTTGGGTGTTAGTTTTAAAAGGTCTTGTAGGTCTTCATAGAACCATTCAACTTCAGCTTCTTCAGCGTTACTGGTTGGGGCATAGGCTTGGATCACCATGATATTGAATGGTTTGCCTTGGAAACGAACAGAGATCATTCTGTCATTTTTTAAATTCCATGTACTGCATTTCAGACTCTTTTGTTGACCATGATGGTTACTCCATTTCTTCTAAGGGATTCCTGCCCACAGTAGTAGATATAGTGGTCATCTGAGTTAAATTCACCCATTCCAGTCCATTTTAGTTCACTGATTCCTAAAATGTCAATGTTCACTCTTGCCATCTCCTGTTTGACCACTTCCAATTTGCCTTGATTCATGGACCTAACATTCCAGGTTCCTATGTAATATTGCACTTTACAGCATTGGACCTTGCTTCTATCACCAGTCACATCCACAACTGGGTATTGTTTTTGCTTTGGCTCCATCTGTTCATTCTTTCTGGAGTTATTTCTCCACTGATTTCCTGTAACATATTGGGCACCTACCGGCCTGGGGAGTTCGTCTTTCAGTATCCTATCATTTTGCCTTTTCATACTGTTCATGGGGTTCTCAAGGCAAGGATACTGAACTGGTTTGCCATTCTCTTCTCCAGTGGACCACATTCTATCAGACCTCTCCACCATGACCCGTCCATCTTGGGTGGCCCCACACAGCATGGCTTAGTTTCATTGAGTTAGACAAGGTCAATGTGATCAGATTGGCTAGTTTCCTGTGATTATGGTTTCAGTGTGTCTGCCCTCTGATGCCCTGGTGCAACACCTACCATCTCACTTGGGTTTCTCTTACCTTGAACTTACTTATCCTACTTGGAAAAAGCAAGAGAGTTCAGAAAAACATCTATTTTCTGCTTTATTGACTATGCCAAAGCCTTTGAATGTGTGGATCACAATAAACTGTGGAAAATTCTGAAAGACATGGGAATACCAGACCACCTGACCTGCCTCTTGAGAAACCTATATGCAGGTCAGGAAGCAACAGTTAGAACTGGACATGGAACAACAGACTGGTTCCAAATAGGAAAAGGAGTCCATCAAGGCTGTATATTGTCACCCTGCTTATTTAACTTCTATGCAGAGTACATCATGAGAAACACTGGGCTGGAAGAAGCACAAGCTGGAATCAAGATTGCCGGGAGAAATATCAATCACCTCAGATATGCAGATGACACCACCCTTATGGCAGAAAGTGGAGAGGAACTCAAAAGCCTCTTGATGAAAGTGAAAGAGGAGAGTAAAAAAGTTGGCTTAAAGCTCAACATTCAGAAAATGAAGATCATGACATCTGGTCCCATCACTGCATGGGAAATAGATGGGAAAACAGTGTCAGACTTTATTTTTGGGGGCTCCATAATCAACTGCAGATGGTGATTGCAGCCATGAAATTAAAAGACGCTTACTCCTTGGAAGGAAAGTTATGACCAACCGAGACAGCATATTGAAAAGCAGAGACATTACTTTGCCAACAAAGGTCCATCTAGTCAAGGCTATGGTTTTTCCAGTAGTAATGTATGGATGTGAGAGTTGGACTGTGAAGAAAGCTAAGCACCGAAGAATTGATGCTTTTGAACTGTGGTGCTGGACTTTGAACTTGTGAGTCCCTTGGACTGCAAGGAGATCCAACCAGTCCATCCTAAAGGAGATCAGTCCTGGGTGTTCATTGGAAGGACTGATGCTGAGGCTGAAACTCCAATACTTTGGCCACCTCATGCGAAGAGTTCACTCATTGGGAAAGACCCTGATGCTGGGAGGGATTAGGGGCAGGAGGAGAAGGGGACGACAGGGGATGAGATGGCTGGATGGCATCACTGACTCGATGGAGGTGAGTCTGGGTGAACTCCGGGAGTTGGTGATGGACAGGGAGGCCTGGCATGCTACGATTCATGGGGTCACAAAGAGTCAGACATGACTGAGCAACTGAACAGAACAGAATTGGTGTTTACAGACTGCACTCTTAGGTTATTCTTACTCATATCAGAAAACTACTTCAAAACAGTGAGTCAAGAGCTGCAGAATCATTGGAGGATACTGATGTGTAAATTACATTGTCAAATATCAGAATTTGGCGGTGGCGGGGGGGGGGTGCGGTGAGACAAAATGGTATATAAGAATTGCATTTATATTTATGTGAAAGCTATAGCAATTAATATACTTTTGGAAACAAAGTCCATCTCTTTAAAAAAGGGTCAAGAAAAACATGAGCTTGAATCACTCCTTTCAGATCTAAAACATCTGGGTAATGTTAGTATGTAAAGAATTGTAGAGTTCTGTATGAATCATTCATGCATCAACTTACTAGGAACATTGAGATTTTACATGGATTAGGAGGTTCTTGACATGTAAACATCTAAAGTAAACTGGCTACAAAATTCATATTATTTTTATTTCAAATATACTATGAATGAAGTTCTAAGTCATTAAAGAGATTGAGGTGTCTATCTAAATTTGGTTTTTGGGTCTCCACAGATAGCTTTAAAGCCTGGTTCAGTTCGACTCTTTGCAATCCCATGGACTGCAGCATGCCAGGCTTCCCTGTCCATCACCAACTCCTGAAGCCTACTGAAATTAATGTCCATCAAGTTGGTGATGCCATCCAATCATCTCATCCTTTGTGTTCCCCTTCTCCTTCTGCCTTCAATCTTTCCCAGCATCAGGGTCTTTTCCAATGAGTTGGTTCTTCGCATCAGGTGGCCAAAGTATTGGAGTTTCAGCTGCAGTATCAGTCCTTCCAATGAATATTCAGGACTGATTTCCTTTAAGATTGACTGGTTGGATCTCCTTGCAGTCCAAGGGACTCTCAAGAGTCTTCTCCAGCACCACAGTTCAAAAGCATCAATTCCTAAGGAGCATGGAATGTGGTATCTTTGCTGAGTGTTGGAAGTTGTCTTTTTAGTCTCTGGACAAATGGTCCAGAGTCCAGCTTTTATTTTAGTGTCTAAGGATAATTGGTGTTAGGGTGAGAAAACAGACCAGAACAGCTATTAATAGGTTAATATCTCAGGTTCTTATCTCAGGTTCTTAATTCATAGCATTCATTATCCATCTGTTGTTGTTCAGTCACCAAGTCGTGTCCTACTCTTTGTGACTCCATGGACTCCAGCACACCAGGCTCCTCTGCCAGTGGGATTTTCCAAGCAAGAATACTGGACTTGGTTGCCATTTCCTTCTCCAGGAGATCTTCCTGACCCAGAGTTTGAACCCATGTCTCCTTCATTGGCAGGTGGATTCTTTAACACTGAGCCACCAGGAAAGCTATATCCATCTGAGAATAGGGGGGAAAATGTAGTTTTATAATAGGTGGATCTCCATAGACAAATTCTGAGGTCAAATTCATAACAGTGAACTGAAGGGTTGGAAGGAAAAAACACCAGGTCCTGAAAAAGTATCAAGTTTAAGCAATGGTTCTTAATAGGGGACAGTTTTTTTGCCCCCAGGGGTCATTTGCTAATGTTTAGAGACATTTTGGATTATCTTAGACTAACTTGGGATACCAGGTTGCTACTGGCATCCAGAAGCCAGAGGCCAGGGATGCTGCTAAAGGCCAGGGATGCTGCAAGGCCCAGCACAACTCCTACAACAAAGAATTATCTGGCCCCAAAATGTCAATACTGTTGATATTGAGAAACCATGAATTAACAAGTTATTTTTTTAAGACTGAGAATATATAAAACTTTATCCCTATGGCCAAATCGGTAAAATATGTTTTTTTTTTTTTATGTTTCCCTATGGCAAAGCCAATAGGAAACACAGGATTTCAGGATTTATTATCAAATTTGTTTAACTTGCTTATTAATGTGTAAGATGTAGAGCCCATATCCTAGAAATATGTGATTAGTTTCTGATCCTGCCAGTTCTTTAAGTGATGGTGCTTAGCTTGTGCTGTGGCAAACTAAATAGGTTAAAATGAATTTGCATGGAATAATAATAAAACATTAAGATTGTCTTGATGCCACATAGAACAAAATGGAATTTGGCGATGATGTAGTTAACATGATTAATATGGATAACAAAGCAAGACTCTTCAGGGCTCCAGTGGAACATTTGTTCTCAATTATCTGTGTTGACTGTCCCCTCTTATTATCAGAATTGAAAGAGCACCAAATCTCTTTATACAATGCAGACATGATCTAGGTAAAGCAGTGTAAGCAGGATAGGTCATTATCTAGGTGTGTTATTGTTTTCAGCTAAGGATAGAACTTGAGAGAAGTAGAAATAAGAGGGAAATGTGACAGAATGCTCCATGTGCTAATAGATGCTACACTGTGAAACTGGCAGTTCATTTTCCCAAATTCTTCTTGTGCACAATTTTGGTCCTTTTAAAACACAGATCAGGATTGAAATGTGTGTGGAGCTCATAGGTACATTCACTTTTTGCTGCCATGGTCTGCCTACCTTTGATGCCTCATTTATGTGACATGGATGGGCTTCTCATCACTGCTACTTTCATTTTTTAAGTGTTTAGTCACAAGAGTTGTTAGTAATTTATTGCTTATTCATGGGTAAAAAAAATGAAATATTTTGTAAGCTTTGTAGATAGCTGTGAGTGGTTTTGGGAAGACACTAATTTCATGGATATTTTACACCTTACAGCATATTTTAAAACATTTTGTAAAAAGTTATGTCCTTAGAAAATACCCTTAAATGTTAGAAAGCCCATTTACATAGAAAGTTTTAATAAATATAATGAATTAAAACATTTGACAAGCTATCTTTAACAGGTTAGGATATGATATAAATTTTTCCTTTTATAAATTTGGTAGCTATTTTTCTTCTACTCACTAAGATCAGGAATTCACGTTAAGTAAAAATGCAGGTGAAAAGCACATTGCTATGACTGTATTTCAAGTCAAGATATTACAGTTGAATTTATACTATAAATCTATTCACTTCAGTCACTCAGTCGTGTCCAACTCTTTGCAACCCCATGGACTGCAGTACTTCAGGCTTCCCTGTCCATCACCAACTCCCAGAGCCTACTCAAACTCATGTCCATCGAGTCAGTGATGCCATCCAACTATCTCATCCTCTGTTGTCCCTTTCTCCTCCCACCTTCAATATTTCCCAGCATCAAGGTTTTTCCAATGAGTTGATTCTTTGCATCAGGTGGCCAGAGTTGAGTTTCAGCTTCAGTATCAGTCCTTCCAATGAATATTCAGGACTGATTTCCTTTAGGATTGACTGGTTGGATCTCCTTGCAGTCCAACGGACTCTCAAGAATCTTCTCCAACACCACAGTTCTAAAGCATCCATTCTTCAGTGCTCAGCTTTCTTTGTAGTCCAACTCTCACATCCATACATGACTAGTGGAAAAACCATAGCTTTGACTAGACGGACCTTTGTTGGCAGAGTGATGTCTCTGCTTTTTAATATGCTGTCTAGGTTGGTCATAGCTTTTCTTCCAAGGAGCAAGCATCTTTTAATTTCATGGCTGCAGTCACCATCTGCAGTCATTTTGGAGCTCAAGAAAATAAAGTCTCTCACTGTTTCTATTGCTTCCTCATCTATTTGCCATGAAGTGATGGGACCGGATGCCATAATCTTAATTTTATGAATGTTGAGTTTTAAGCCAACTTTTTCACTCTCCTCTTTCACTTTCTTCAAGAGGCTCTTTAGTCCCTCTTTGCTTTCTGCCATAAGGGTGGTGTCATCTGCATATCTGAGTTATTGATATTTCTAGTAGCTATAACCTATAAACCTATAGAAATGATGAACTAGAAAAACCAAAAATATATCTTCAGGCTCAAAAACAAAAGGAACATGTTCATGAAGCAGGAACTTCCCAGAAATGAATGAATAAGTGGGACTGAAGCCATTGGTATTCTGGGAACTGGTTCCAGAAGCCAGCAATATTGTCCAGGAGTCCCATTCCTGCCAGGCAGCATGGCCAGGGTCTTCACACGATGAGGCATTGGAGAGAGGTTTGCTGAATGAGGTTGTGGGCTTGTGTACAGCTCTATGACCCATGAAATGAGAATAAATACAAGCTGCTAACATTCATCCTGGCTTTTCAGATTTATGAGAAAGTGAGGACCTAAGGAAATGATTGGAGCAAGCCAAACTTCATGACCATGAACTAAAACCATATGCTGTTTCAATACTTGCTTTTTCAATGTCCCCAGTATCCCTGGGGGCTTCCCAGGTGGCGTAGTGGTAAGGAATTCACCTGCCAATGCAGGAGATGTAAGAGATGTGGGTTCAGTCCCTGAATTGGGGAGATCCCCTGGAGTAGGAAATGGCCACCCACTCCAGTATCCATGCTGGAAAAATTCCATGGACAGAGGAGCCTGGCAGGCTATGGTCCTTGGGGCCGCAAAGAGTCAGACATGACTGAGCGCTTGTGCACACATACAGACTATTGTCACAGCAGAGAAATCCCCAAACATCACTGAGTTCCTTGTTTTGGATTAATTATTCCTTGTTTGCTTTCCAGACTTCTGACTGGACGTGATTTAAAAAAAAAACAAACTTCTAGGCAGGGAAGAATGAGGTCAGATTAATATATGCTGTGGAGGGAGGGACAGCTGTCAGGAGAAAAGATGAGAGGATAGGAAAAGGAGGGAGGGAGAAAGAGAGAGGGGAAAGACAGAAAAAGGGAGAGGCAGATGGAGGGAAGATGGAGAAGGAGGTGGAAAATCACAAAATTTTCACATAAACCTATAAAACAAAAATCCAAATGCATGAAAAAATAAAATGATAAGGAACACTAACAACAAAATGTGAATTCACTACATGCAGTATTAAATTTCCTCAGGATGCTTAAAGAGATAAAGAATATGTAACTTTTATTTTTGAATTAAAATTTTGTTTTGAGATGATTGTAGATTCACGTTCAGTTGTTAGGAAATGATACAGAGAAAACCCACATACTCTTTACCCAGTGTCCCCCAGTGTTGACATCTTGCAAAAACAATCATACAACATCACAGCCAGAATATTGCTTGATGCAGTCTGACACAATATTTCCACCCATAAGGACCCCTCTTGTTTCCCATTTTTATAACAACATCCAATCCCCTCCTGAGCAATCACTAATCTGTTCTGCTGCTACTGCTGCTGCTGCTGCTGCTAAGTCGCTTCAGTCATGTCCAACTCTGTGCGACCCCATAGACGGCAGCCCACCAGGCTTCCCAGTCCCTGGGATTCTCCAGGCAAGAACACTGGAGTGGGTTGCCATTTCCTCCTCCAATGCATGAAAGTGAAAAGTGAAAGTGAAGTCGCTCAGTCGTGTCCGATTCTAGCGACCCCATGGACTGCAGCCTACCAGGCTCCTCCGTCCATGGGATTTTCCAGGCAAAAGTAATTTTGTCATTTCAACAATGTTATATAAATAGAATCATATAATATGTAGCTTTCGGGATTGGCTTTTATCATTAGGCATAGTTCTCCAGAGAGTCATCCATGCTGCTACATTTATGAATAGCCTGTTTGTCTTTATTGCTGAATAGAATTTCACTGTATGGATGCACCACAATTTAACTATTCCCCTGTTGAAGGACATCTAGGGGGGTTTGGTTTATAGTTATTACAGATAGAGTTACTGTGGAAAAGATTTTCCTTAAAAAAAAAAAAAGCCCAGGTATACAATTCCTGAAGCAGAATGTAGTTGCATGTTTAGTTTTTAAGAAATTACCAAAGACCTTTGCAGAGTGGTTGTAACATTTTACATTCCCACCAGCAATATATGTTGTTGTTCAGTCACTTAAGTCATGTCTGGCTCTAGGTCTCTATGTGTTTGCTACTATCTGTATATCCCGTGCACTGAAATGGCTGTCCATATCCCTTGCCCATTTTCTAATGTTATTGTTTGCTTTTCTGCTGTTGTGTTTTGGGTCCTCTATGTATTCTACAGATGCTAATCGTTTGTTGGAAACATGGTTTGCAAAATATTCCCCCGGCCTTTAACTTGACTTTTCATCCCCTTCACGTGGTTGTTAACAGATCAAAAATGTTTAATTTTGATGGAGCCTGCAATTTGTCAATTTCTTCTTTTATGAATCTTGCTTTTGGTGGTAAGTCAGGAAAGAGTTTGTAGCCTCATTGTTGCTGAGTGGTGGTGAAGGTTTTGAGTCTCCACTGGTCCTGCTCCAGGATCACATCAGTGGGAAGAGAAAGGTTACCTCCTTATTCCTGGGAGCGGGCCGGGAGAGTTAAAATCCAGGCTTCCCACATGGTTTCCACTGATCCTACAGGGACAGATGTCATTACCACCCTGTGAGATGAACCCTGCTTCTCTGACACCTTTCCAGCCCAGAGGATGGGGCACCTCATAACAGCCTGGCAGGGTTAAAATGAAGGAATCACACTTGGCCTTTGTTGGTGTGAATCAGGTACAGCCAGCTTTTTCTATGATGTATGCTGGAAGAAAGCAATTATTGCTAAAAGCGTTCTGTCTTGCCAGACTTTGACTTCTTGTTTTCTGGTCCTTCAGCTAGAGAAACCAAGCTTTTCTTGGGACTTTTCTTGGGACTTTTCTATACCTGATGGTATCTGGACTGCCAGCTGCTTCAAGTCCAAATCTGATATACTTGAGGGAAAAAGAAATCCCAGGGAACTCAGTACTCTGCTGTGCTTGTATGTCAAGGCCTTTGGCCAATCTGCCTTTTTCCTTTACCTTTTCAGAGTTGTGTTACATTTGTTTTATATACAGTGTCCAGGAATTTTAGTTGTGCTTAGTAGCTAGAATAGGGGAAATTATGTCAGCTCCATCTTCCTGAAAAAGAGAAATCTGTGCCTTCTATTTTAATGTAAGGAAGTTTGAGTCAAACTCATCAGAAATAAAACAAGTTCTGCTGGATGTGAAAAAATAATATATTATAAATGTTAGGAATAAAAAGGCAGTTATTACCACTTTTAGTTTCTGTTTAGGATTAGAGCACTGAAAAAGGCATTGCTCTCTACCTTGTATGTTACAGTCACACCACCACCAACATAAACCTGAGCAAACTGCTAGTTTATGACTTTTCTTGAGCTATCGCAGAGCTGAGGTCACAGGATGACCAAGCAGCTCAGAATTTAAGGAGAGAGACGACCAGCAGGGAGAGGTGGACACTCGTTCAATTGTAGCAGAAGTTGAGTTTGTCGAATGTTTTTTCTGCCACCTATTGAGGTGATCATATGGTAGTACTTTAGTCTGCTAATATGGTGAATTATGTTGATTTTTCAAATTATGAAACCAGTCTTTCATTCCCAGGGTGTGAATGGTTGTGAAGTATTACTCTTGGTTGTGAAGTGTAAGCCTTTCTATATACTAATAGGTTTGTTTTGCTAAAATTTTGTGGAAGATTTTTTTGATTTGGTCTCTTGTGTTCTTCTTTACAATATCTTTGTCTGGTTTTGCCATCATGATAATTCTGGCATTTTAAAATGAGTTGTAAAATGTTCCCTTTTCAACTATTGTATAGAATTGATACTAATTTGGTTCTTAAATGTTTGATAAAGTATACCAGTGATCTATGAGAAAAGTGAGATCTAGCAATATGTTGCATTCAAGGAACATAATTCAAGCAAATGCATAATAAAATTTGAAAATTAAAGAACAGAAGATGAGATACCAGACTAAAAGAAACTGTAGTAGATGTGTGGTCTGATGTAACAGGATTTGAGACAAAAAAAAAATATTATGAGTACAAGGTACAGTTTTATACTGCTAAAAATGAAAAAGAATAAGAACAATAGAGTAAGGAGTTATTATTATTATGAATGCATATGCACTTAATAATATAACCAGACATATAGAAAAGTAGTAACTGACAAAATAGCAAGGAGAAATAGAGTCATCACCAATTTCAGTTAGAATTTTTTTATGTATTCCCACCCCCCATCAAAAAGATACAGAGACCTGAATATATAAATATTTGAATATATAAATAATTCAATTTTTAACAAGCTGAAACCAGCTATATAATAAGATGCTAGAAATGTGCTAAGGTATTATATCCAATAAATAGACAAATAGAATAACAAAGTCTTTGTGAACACACAGAAAATTTGTAGAATCTCTCCATGTACTAGAGAATGGAGGAAACAACAATAAATTCCAAAACTAATACAGACTATATTCTCTGGCAATAATTTTAATAAAATTAGGAAATAAGTGGATTGTTTAGAAAATCCTCAATTATAGCACTTATAAAGTATACTACTCTAAGCTCTATTGTAAAAGGAATTCGTAAAGGCTATTGCAAAATACTCAGAACTGGATGAGAATGGAAACAAGTTTATAATGAATCATGGGCAAAGATTAAAAAATATGAAAAATTTATTACTTTATGGATATTTATCAGGAAACAAAAGCTATTTTTAAAATGAGCTAAGCATTCAATTAACTCAATCAGAAAAATCAGTAGAGCAAAGTCAAAGGAAGAAGAAAGAAGTAAAGACCAGAAATAAGTGAAATAAAAAATCATATAGAATAACAAAAATAGTTCTTTGAAAGGATTGATTAAATACATAGACCCAGGCAAGACTTTAAGATATAGCTTAAAATACACAAATTACAGAATAAATAAATTGAGACAACCACGATTAAAAAGTTTTTAAATGTTTTTTAAAGTATATAACTATATGCTAATAAAACTGAAATTCATTATAAAAGACACATTTCTGAAGAAAAATAGAATACCAATAATGAACAGAAAAAGAAACATAAAACTTGACTAGACAAGTGAGTACTAAAGGAAAATAAACTGTTTGATTTTTTAAAAATTCATCCTCAAAAGCCACAAGCCAAGACAGTTTTATTTAGGGGATTCTACCAGTTTAACGGAATAGTTAAATGGTGACTTATATATAAAATTTTCTAGTAAAAAGGAAAAGGACACTTCCTAGCTTATTTCATGAGCATGATATAACTTGATTTCAAAACCAGAGATGGGCAACACAAGAAAAGAAACCACTTATTTCACTTATAAACAGGGATGAGAGGGAGAGGGTGGGATGATTTGGGAGAATGGCATTGAAATACGTATAATATCATATATGGAACGAGTCGCCAGTCCAGGTTCGATGCACGATACTGGATGCTTGGGGCTGGTGCACTGGGACAACCCAGAGGGATGGTATGGGGAGGGAGGAGGGAGGAGGGTTCAGGATGGGGAATTATGTATACCTGTGGCGGATTCATTTCGATATTTGGCAAAACCAATGCAATATTGTAAAGTTTAAAAATAAAATAAAATTAAAAATAAATAAATAAATATATTGGAAAAAAAAAACAGGGATGAAAAATTTCTAAGTAAAACATCAGCTTACTGAGACAAATAGCATATTTTTAAAAATCCCGTAGCACAAGCAATGGATTTTATCGCAGAAATCGAAGAATGGTTAAATATCAGAAAATAAATGAATGTAATTCTCATTAATAGACTAGAGGAAATTTAACTGGTTTTCTTACTAAAAGTGGCCAAATTATGAGCTCAAGTTCAACATCTATGATTGTTGTTGTTGTTTAGTCACTAAGTTGTGTCCAACTCTTTAACAACCCCACGGACTAGCCTATCAGGCTCCTCTGTCCAAGGGATTCTCCAGGCAAGAATACTGGAGTGGGTTGCTATGCCCTCCTCCAGGGGATCTTCCCAACCCAGGGATTGAACCTGTGTCTCTCACGTCTCTTGCATCTCCTGTATTGACAGGCAGGTTCTTTACCACTGAGCCACTAAGGAAGCCCATCTAAGTATGATGACATCTTATCAAACTAAGAATAGAAGAAAAGTTTTCCAATTTAGTGAGGATAATGACTCAAATATATATCACAACAAACATTTATCAAACATCACAGAATTCAAGTCAGTTATCAATTGTATGACTTGGCACTATCTTATATTCCACTAACAAAAGGTTATACAGTGTCTGTGTCTGCTTTGTCACCTCATGGCTCAGGTTGAGTAATTGCAACCTGAGATCCTATAAGTATAGAGATCCTATAAGGCTCACAATGCCTAAAATATATACTATTTGGCCCTTTTAAAGGAAAGTGGGATGACTCCTGATCTAGACCATAAAGGAACTTCAACAAATCAACAAAACTAAGTCTAGGGCCTAACTAGAAAAACAGGCATCTGACAAGTCACACAGTAGGTGAATTACAAAGAAGCAAACCAAACAGCTACAAAGCAATTGTAGAGATACTCCAACCTACTAGTGATTAGAGAAAATACTTCCAAACCAAAAAAGATTTTAAATTTGTCAGCTTGACAAAATTTAATCTAAAACTATTATTAAAAACAGAATTTGGAGAAAATTAGTTATAATATTAATCTGACTCAGATACTAACTTATTTGGCTTATTTTTACTTTAACATGGGAAAAGAAAAGAAGGAGATAAACTTGGTTGCAATTATTCCTTTCAGAATGAAGAAAACCCCACATATAACAAATTCTAAGAGCACATTTCCTTATCGGATTAATATAACCCCTAGGGATTTGTAAATCTGTCAGAACTGATTTTGCAAACCTAAATAGCTAAACGAAACTTGAAACAATAAAATTCTATCTGAATTCATGTCAACAAGATATCAGATAAATGCTTTGGTAAAGAATCAGCTTGCACATATTTTCAGAGATGATAGTGTATTAAGTAAGGGCTTAATCCACCTGCTAAAACTTGTTATAAGAATATTCTGACCCAGTTCTATCTAGCTTCACCCATCATCACCCACTCCCACCATATTGCTCTACTCTAGCCTAGGAAGGGAAGTTTTGATTCAATAAGAATATAATGATGCTGCTGTTGCCTTTATCTATGTTCTTCTATATGTCATCTTTATAAACAATAAATAAAATTATAGTGCAAGGACAAAACCCTCTACTATTAAATTATCCACTCATTTATTCATATCACATACATTTATTTTGTGCCAGTATCCTCAATTTGGATCATAGAAAAGGCAAGAGAATTTCAGAAAAACATCTACTTCTGCTTCACTGACTATGCTAAAGACTTTGACTGTGTGGATCACAACAAACTACGAAAAATACTTAAAGAGATGGGAATACCAGACCATCTTACCTGCCTCCTGAGAAATCTATGTGCAGGTCAAGAAACAACAGTTAGACTGGACATTGAAAAAGAGACTGGTTCCAAATTGGGAAAGGAGTATGTCAAGGCTGTATATTGTCACCCTGCTTATTTAACTTATATGCTGAGAACATCACGTGAAATTCCAGGCTGAAGGAAGCACAAGCTGGAATCAAGATTGCAAGGAGAAATATCAATAACCTCAGATATGCAAATGACACCACCCTTATGGCAGAAAGCAAAGAGTAACTAAAGAGTCTCCTGATGAAAGTGAAAGAGAAGAGTGAAAATGTTAGCTTAAAACTCAACATTCAAAAAACGAAGATCATGGCATCTTGTCCCATCAGTTCATGGCAGATAGATGGGGAAACAGTGTCAGACTTTATTTTCTTGGGCTCCAAAATGACTGCAGATAATGACTGCAGCCATGAAATTAGAAGACCCTTGCTCCTTGGAAGAAAAGCTATGAAAAACCTAGACAGCATATTAAAAAACAGAGACATTACTTTGCCAATAAAGGTCTGTCTAGTCAAAGCATGGTTTTTCCAGTAGTCATGTATGGATGTGAGAGTTGGACTGTAAAGGAAGCTGAGCGCCAAATAATTGATGCTTTTGAACTGTAGTGTTGGAAGATTCTTGAGAGTCCTGTAGACTGCAATGCGATCCAACCAGTCAATTCTACAGGAAATCAGTCCTGAATATTCATTGGAAGGACTGATGTTGAAGCTGAAGCTCTAATACTTTGGCCACCTGATGTGAAGAACTGACTCATTGGAAAAGATCCTGATGCTGGGAAAGATTGAAGGCAGGAGGACAAGGGGACGACAGAGGATGAGATGGTTGGATGTCATCCCTGACTCAATGGACATGAGTTTGTGCAAGATCCGGAAGTTGGTGATGGACAGGGAAGCCTGGCATGCTGCAGTCCATGGGGTCACAGAGTCAGACACAACTAAGCTACTGAACTGAACTGACCCCCAACTTATAAAAATACTCCTTGACCACAAAGAAATGTGTAATCTTATTAACCAGTAATTACAGTATAGCCTGTACTCAGAGAGGACTATAAAAAAAATGTTACTGAAGCATAGAAAAAAGACATCTAGTCCAGCCAGGTGTTGAGAAGGGAGAATATCAAAGAAAACTCCTAAAGAAAGTGGTGCCTGAGGTAAGACCTGAAACATGTGGAATTGTCTCTGATACAAGTGTCCAGGAAGTAGAGAGGTGAGTCAATGGTGGCAAGAGATAAATAGATGCATTCAATTAATAAGTTAAATGTGTATGTCACTTATGCTAACAGCTCATTGACCAGAGGCGTATTAAAACATATTTTGTTACGTGAAAGTTACTGACTGGAGATGTTTCAACATTCACTTACATACAACATTCACTTACAACATTCACTCACTCGCCAGCCATAGATGTTAGTATCTGCAAAAAAACCCCCAGTCAATAAGGTATTAAGGTGGTAGGGGGAAGAAGGAGAGAGTGAGATGTATGCAGAGAGTAACATGGAAACTTACATTACTATATGTAAAATAGATAGCCAATGGAAATTTGTTGTATGACTCAGGGAACTCAAACAGGGACTCTGCCACAACCCAGAGGGGTGGGATGGGGAAGGAGATGGGAAGGAGTTTCAAGAGGGAGGAGACATGTGTATATCTATGGCTGATTCATGCTGATGTTCGGCAGAAACCAACAAAATTTTGTAAAGCAATTATCCTTCAATTAAAAAGTAAATAAATTTTTAAAAATAATAATAATGTATTAAAACTTCTACACAAGTCAGGTACAGTTAGTATAGATCATTATCATATAAAAATGGTAGTGTATTCCATATATCTGGGAGGAGAAATGCCTGCTGTCTCTTCTCTATTGAAGGTAGAAGGCACCCAGTCATAACACAGATGGAAACCTCTTTAAGGAGGTTCTTCCCAAACTTTCTCAAATGGCTTAAACCTTTGTTACTCAGGACGCCTTTTCTCATACCAAAGCTTATAAACAAAGGAAAATATGAAGGACTTTGGCAACAGCAACAAAATGTCTAAGACCTTTACGATATTTTGAGAGTTAGTTTTAACCTATTCAGATAAACTTTGGAGAATTATGAACTACTTGGGTATAGGTCATGTAATGTGAAAAATAACTATAGTTATTTAATTATAATTATTAGTTTGGTCATATGAAGATTAGAATTTCAGGTAGAATTAGGAACATCTATTGCATTTGTTGGTTTTCTCTTTGCAATGACTCTCTAATAAATACAAATGTGCAGTCATATTGAAAGTGAAGTCTGTAAGTCATGTCCAACTCTTTGCAGCCCTATGAACTGTAACCTGCAAGTCTCCTCCATCCATGGGATTCTCCAGGCAAGAATACTGCAGTGGGTTGCCATTCCTTCTCCAGGGGATCTTCCTGACCCAGGGATTGAACCCAGGTCTCCCACATTGCAGGCAGACTCTTTACCTTCTGAGCCACCAGGGAATATCCAAGGCATACTGGTAGCTATAAATAAAGTAGGGAAACAAAGATGATTTTGCATTTCAGTTGATGATATTAATTCTGTTTTGAATAAATCTGAAAATTTGAAATATGAACAATTCATCACTATCTTTCTATTTTTCCCCCCTTTCAGTAGATGGCCCACTTTCCACCTACTTGTTCAATCTAAAAACCTGGAAGTGATACCTGTTTCTTTGCTTTTCTTCCCCTCCTTCCCCTATGCCCTCATTCCCCATCTCTCACCCCCACAAATGGCAGTGTACATATTTACACAAACAGCTATAGTTACTTCTTTATCTGCACTGTCACCTCTCCTGTGGACTGTTATAATAACTGCCTCTCTGCTTTACTCTTTGGCTTTCCTTTCCTCCCAATCCAGTTTCCATACTGTAGGTTGTATCTTTTAAATACATACATTATCTCATATCACTTCTTGGCTGAACTCTTTCTGAGGCTTTCTATTGCATGGATAATAAAGTCCAGTCATTTTACCATCATCAAAAGTCCTAAATAATCTGGTACGTGCATACTTTTCCAATTACCTTCTCACTTGCCCACTGTAGTCAGTTCATGTGCCTGCTTTCAGCAACTTGAAATTGCAAGTTTTTCTAGTCTTAATATATGTAGTTTCCTTTGCCTGGGAAGTTCATCCATCTCTGCATGGCTGACTTTTAATTCTTTATGTCTTAATTTCCATGTCACCTCTTGAGTCCTTGCTGACAACTCTATCTCCTGGCTCCTGTTCATCTCTATCACAAAGGCTTTTGTTTCTTTCGTAACTTGTCACATTTTGTAACTACTCATTTCATGTTGATATGTTATCTATTTAGCTCTGACTTAGTACTATAAGATCTATGAGGGCAGGGACTATATTTGTTTAATTCATCATTGCATACTATGATAACGGATTTGGTACAATCTTGCTGAGTGAGTAAGTGGATGAATCAGTTGATGAATGGACCTGTGTCCTTTGCTTGGCCTGTACTGATAATAGAAACTATGGAATAAAATATCTATTATGTTAATCTATCATCCATGCCTGTATGGATAAGAGAGTTTGAATAGCAACAAATGTCTTGAATAAAGGGAAGTAGCTTAACATTTTTAACGCTAATCCCTAGGAGGTTTGGATATTATTTTTAGCATGGGGATTTTAAGTAAAATTAAAGCATAAAGGATAGAACAGAAGAGAAATAAAATGCCATGCTCTTCTTTCAATTATATAAACCAAACACTTTAATTTGGACCAAACTAATAACTGAGATAGAGTTGGCAGAGACGTTCCAGATAGTTTAGGTATCAGATGAATTGTTCAGAAATGGTGACATAGATGTTTTAATTTTAGTTGTCATGTTTACTGCCTTCCAGCCTGAAAAATAAGTACTTCAAGATGCCTATCCTATAGGGGGATAGAGAAGAATTGTAACATAAGGGAAACTAAAGAAGATATCATGTATTTAGAGCTTCTGAAATGAAAAATCTATGTAGCTAAATAAAAATAGTAGGCCAAGCTACAAATTTTCAGAAGTTGGCATGACTAAGAATAAAACATCTGTGCAGAACAATCACCCCTTCTTGGACAATTGAACTTCTTAAAGAAATGAAAGTGATGCCCTCAGAAAAAATTGTCACAATGCTCAAGCTTATAAATCTAGAAACTCATTTAGGTTTCTGAAGAATATACAGACAAGATAAAAAATATGTACTCAGCACCAAACAGCTTTTAGTGCATCATGTTTGAACTAAAACTAGTCCAGTTTTGAAGAATTTATGTCTAGTTATTTTAAATAATTGATCTCACCTTGAATCTTTTCAAATTTTCCCTTCTTTTCTGAATTTCTCTTTAACACTATAACATATTTAAGATTTTTCCAAAATGTGGGTTCTAATTAACAATCTAGAAGGCAATGGAGAATCCCAACTAACACAGACATGCAGGACCTTAAGGTCCACCACAGGCTTCAGGCAAAGAGATTATTTCTAGATCCATCTACTGTTAGGAATGGAACTGGAGGAAAGAAGCCAGAAAAGGCTGATGGTAGGTGAAGAGGGGCTCTTCCATTCAGGTGGGTTTCATTCTACCTGAATGAGATCAAACGGGCTGACACCTGAAGTCATGCAAACTCTGCTGTGTCACTGAGGACAATTTGAAAAACCCAAGGGGCAACAGCATCTGGAATTACTTGCAGGGTTTTCTGGTGACATACGTGCAGGTAGCATCATTCTGAAGTCAGCAAGTACTAGTCTGTCTAGTTTTTCTCAGCTGAAAGAAAGAAAAAGAACATATATTGGACTTACTGTAGACCATCTGGGCTTCCCTAGTGGCCCAGTGATAAAGAATCCACCTGCAGCACAGGAGACATGGGTTTGATCCCTAGGTCATGTTCAACTCATGACACATTGGGTCAGACACGACTGAAGCGACTGAGCACAACACAGCACAGCACAAAGGCCATCTATAGGCACTTTGTTTCTATTTCATCTTATCCCTACTTATTGTTCATGTTTTCATAACAAGAAATCGTGAAACGGAAGCTCAGAAAAATTGGTACTTACAGCTCACAGACTTAGTCATCAGAGTTAAGAATTAAACTTGGGTCTTTTTCCAACAATGGTATTCTTTCTACAGTTCTGCAAGGCAATGGGGCAGTTTTTCTGAGTACATAAAAAATTGATTAAAGCTTTAAGGACAGATTCATACTAATAAAATTCATGGGGGACTGATTTATTTAAAGATTTCTAATTGATAAATATACAATGAGATATAAAACTGATGAGAAAGACTAGAGTGCTTGAATCAAAAAATCAGTGTATTCTTTCACAGAATTGGAAGCAAATTTATATTTGCTGGAAAGCAAAATTAAATTCAAAATATAGCTGGGACAGTATAAGTAAGAAATAAAGGACTGGAATGTTCATCTTTAGTATGAAATGCCTCTTTTAAGAGAGATGGAGACAGTCCTCCTCCCTAGTTTAGAACTGGGATTGCTATTAGTGATGTCCCTTGATCATTACTCACTATCCAATGGGCAGCGCTGAGAACAGACTACCACTGCCATATTACATACTCTACACACCACATGAAGATGTTTGTTTCAAAATCTTTTACATTCATTCATTCAATATACATTGTGCATCTCTAATGGTTGGACTGTGTTAGGCACTCCAAATTTAATAGTATAGAAATAAAAAGAGTTAAAATCCTTGCCTTTGATGGAAGGAGTATTAAAGTAGTTCTCAGGCAGCTTTTATCTTGTAACATTCACGAGTGTTTCTATAGCTCTTCTTTACTCATTGGCCACTGAATTTTTGAAGAGTTACTAAATCTCTGAAGAAGCCTTGTAAGCCAGAGGCACAGTCGCATTTATTGTACTCATATAGCAAATGTCATCCATTGTGTGTGCTATCTATTCCTGGGAGATCGCTAGCTTGGTTCTCAACTACCTTTAATGCTTGGACCTTTCAGAGACTCTGTCTCTACAGTGATTAATATCAACGAAAATGCTTCTATAAATTCACACCAGGTCATCTGGGGATTTCATATGGCATTATTATCCTCATCACTAAGAGGACTCCATGCCCTTGATTCTGTCTTATTTACTTTTTATTCTAGGACTGAGTTACATAAAATACCAGGAGAAATAAGTGGGCTGGTGTCTAAAAATGGAAACTCTTATGATTATACAAGAATTTTGATTCAAATGCTACTTGTAAAAGAATTTATTCTAAGTATGAAAACAGCCTTTTTTCTCTGCTCCCTAACCCCTGCCAAAGTAAAATCTACAAAACCAGTCTGTAATATAATAGAAAGTTTTTGCTTCTACTAGTGATTAGGTAGATTTCATACATAGGTTTAAACTGAACAGCTTTCAGCTTGAAGCAGCTTTCACTCAAGGCTGAATGGTGTGCAGCAATGCCTCAGTCTTGTCCTAGGGAATGGTTTACATCCTGCCTCTCTCATTAACTGCCTATGCAAAAGCTCTGTTATGACAGAGGAGCACAGGGGTTGAGTGTGTGGCATCCTCAGGCAGCCTGCAGGTTTTACACCCTAGCATGGCAGTTATGGGGCTTCTCAAGTGGCTCAGACAGTAAAGAATCCATCTGCAATACAGAAGACCTGTGTTTGATCCCAGGGTCAGGAAGCTCCCCTGGAGAAGGGAATGGCTACCACTCGCATATACTTGCCTGGAGCATTCCATGGATAGAGGAGCCTGGCACGCTAGTCCATGGGGGTCACAAAAAGTCAAACATGACTGAGCGACTAACATGGCAGTTACTAGCTGGATGATCACCAGTAAGTTATTTAACCCCTCTATGCCTCAGTTGCCTTGTTTATATAAACTAAGGGGTCGTCATCCATTCAGGCTGCTGTGAAAGGAAACTACAGATTGGATAACTTCCATAACAAAGCCTTTTATTTCTCACAGTTCTGGAAGCTATAAAGTCTAAGATCAAGGTGCCAACAGATTCTATACTTGGTGAGAGCCTGTTTCCTGGCTCATAGAGAGCCGTCTTCTTTTGTCCTTATTTGGAGGAAGCTCTCTTGGAGGAGCTCTCTTGCCATCTGATTTAGGGTGCTTATCACTCTCATGACCTAATCACCTTCCAGTCCTCACCTCCAAATATGATCCCACTGGGGATTAGGTTTCAACATACGAGTGGGGGGGCATTGTGTATTGTGTGTTAGTATGTATTGTGCATTAGTGTACTGCATGAGAATAACAACAATACATATCTCATGGGATTTTTGCAAGGGTGAAGGGAGTTATTACTCCTAGAATCCTTAGTGCCTGGCAAAGAAGATGCTCTCAATAAATGTCGGGTTGCTACACGGCAGTGGCTGACTCAGTAACATATTCAGTAGTTCTCGTCACTCTTCTTTCTAACTTTCCTTTCCCTCCCTCTTGCTTCCCTGTGATGAAACCTTACACATGCACCATTGCCTGAGGCTTGCTTTCTGGATGCTGTGCAGGGTGACCTCTAAAATTCCTTAACAATATGAAGATCACATGCAGTGAGGTGAAGAGTGGACTCGCAATCAGAGGACCTAGTTTTCTGTCCTGGTTTTAACCATGATATCTGTGTGACCTTGGGTTAGCCATTTAATCTCCTCAAATGATGGTTTTCTTTTTAATAAATGGAGATAAAATGTACTTGGTTCTGTGAAAAACAGCTTCCTTCACCAAATGATTGCAAGGGTTGACTGGACTGTTTATTTGAAAACAGTTTGAAAATGTGATGCGATATAAATCTACTGTTGGGGTCAGTTCTTATCCATCTGCCTTACATTTGCCTAACCAAGACTTCTGTCCCAACCTACAAGGGGTGAGTATTGGGGGGACCTCTTTGAGCCCCTATTCTTCCTCCCTGTAGGAAGCAGAATGGCCCTGGTTTTCAGTGAGTAGAAGATACAGTTCCTGACTTCTAGGCATTTCCAGGGAATTAGAGGAGGTTCATGCTCATTTATTCTAGTCCTCCTCTTAATTTCCTGTTACCCTGTTACCATAAGCATATCTATCCCTCCACATGTATAGGCTTATTATTTGTTATTCTCTCCCTGTTCTACAGGTGACCAGGTACAATGGAGCCACCCTGCTAATTTTTTTTTGCAGCAGGTAAGAATACACAAGTGTACTTGATATCTTCCCTACAAGTTCATGGGGAGTAAGGTCTTATTAGTCTAACCTACATATACCACCACAGTCTACAGAAGCCATAAATTCTAGGGCTACAGTCCATGGGGGTAGCAAAGAGTCAGATATGACTGAATGACTAAGCACAGCACCCAACCACTAATGGAGCTGACAGTTTGTGAACTTATCCTCTGATTGCAATTTGGAAAGGAAGAGGGGTGTTTCTTCATGGCTCCACTATTCATTCAACTTCTAGCAATATCTTTAACATGGGATCAACCTTGTCTTCAAATATTCACCACTCTTATCTTTTTACTGATGCTAAATCTTCACAAAGGAAGAGTAAATTGAGGAAGGTAAGTTTACAATCACTTTCCCTTTGAAAATGAAACAAGAGAGAAAAAATATCTGCTTAGAGAGCTAGATATAAAAACCTTTACCAAGAAACAGATCCTATCAGCATAGGACTATATTTAGATGGAAAGCCAGCTGGCCACAGTCCGACTGCATTTCCATGTTCTGTACAAAACTCAGCATACTCTGTTCCACAAAATATACCACAAGCCATAGACACTGGTTATTTAATATATTTTGACTGCTCAAAAATAGCAGTTTTTAAAATAATCAGGAATTCAGTGTACTTCAATGACTATTTGTAGGATAGAAGAAGTGCTAAATAGGACAGAAAAGAGTGAAACCAGCATACCCCTCCTATCTCAAAGTTCAGAAAGACTGCTGTAATTGTTTCCTGGGGTCAGTTTCTGTTCACAGTGTTACCTACAATGATTACATATTCTGATGAATTTGTATTATTCCAAAAATGGAGCTGTATCTCCCAAATCTCCTGCCTTGAATAGTTCCATGTTAGCATAGGCCATAAGAAATACTTTGATATTTGGGAGGTAGTTATGGAGCAGCAACCATATTCTTTTATGCGGGGAGATTTGTGGGACCAAGCTCTTGCATATAATAACTTACCTACTGGCTCCCCTTGTAGGTTTGGGGCCTGTAGCTACTCCAACTCCTGCAAGATCCTCCTTTAGCATCTCTGACTTCTGAGGCAAGTGTATGTATAGCTCCCATGGTACACCCATGTCACTTAAGTTGAAGGCTTACAGTCAGTTAAAGACCATCACAGTTTCTAATCTAACCTTGTAGGGTCTGTGTTTTCTTCTCTCTTCCTCTTCATGGTCATTTTCCCTTCTCACTGGCCTCAAACTCTAGTTCAGTTCAGTTCAGTCGCTCAGTCATGTCCGACTCTTTGCGACCCCATGAACCGCAGCACTCCAGGCCTCCCTGTCCATCACCAACTCCCGGAGTTTACCCAAACCCATGTCCATTGAGTCAGTGGTGCCATCCAACTATCTCATCCTCTGTCATCCCCTTCTCCTGCCCTCAATCTTTCCCATCCTCAGGGTCTTTTCAAAGGAGTCAGCTATTCGCATCAGGTGGCCAAAGTATTGGAGTTTCAGCTTCAACATCAGTCCTTCCAATGAACAGCCAGGACTGATTTTCTTTAGGATGGACTTGTTGGATTTCCTTGCAGTCCAACGGACTCTCAAGAGTCTTCTCCAACACCACAGTGCAAAAGCATCAATTCTTCAGTGCTCAACTTTCTTTATAGTGCAACTCTCACATCCATACATGACCACTGGAAAAACCATAGTCTTGACTAGACGGACCTTTGTTGCAAAGTAATGTCTCTGCTTTTGAATATGCTATCTAGGTTGGTCATAACTTTCCTTCCAAGGAGTAAGCGTCTTTTAATTTCATGGCTGCAGTCACCATCTGCAGTGATTTTGGAGCCCCCCAAAATAAAGTCTGACACTGTTTCCACTGTTTCCCCTTCTATTTCCCATGAAGTGATGGGACCAGATGCCATGATCTTAGTTTTCTGAATGTTGAGCTTTAAGCCAACTTTTTCACTCCTCTTTCACTTTCATCAAGAGGCTTTCTAGTTCTTCTTCACTTTCTGCCATAAGAGTGGTGTCATCTGCATATCTGAGGTTATTGATATTTCTCCTGGCAATCTTGATTCCAGCTTGTGCTTCCTCCAGCCCAGTGTTTCTCATGATGTACTCTGCATAGAAGTTAAATAAGCAGGGTGACAATATACAGCCTTGACGTACTCCTTTTCCTACTTGGAACCAGTCTGTTGTTCCATGTCCAGTTCGAACTGTTGCTTCCTGACCTGCATACAGGTTTCTCAAGAGGCAGGTCAGGTGGTCTGGTATTCCCATCTCTTGCAGAATTTTCCACAGTTTATTGTGATCCACACAGTCAAAGGCTTTGGCATAGTCAATAAAGCAGAAATAGATGTTTTTCTGGAACTCTCTTGCTTTTTCCATGATCCAGCGGATGTTGGCAATTTATTCTCTGGTTCCTCTGCCTTTTCTAAAACCAGCTTGAACATCAGGAAGTTCACAGTTCACATATTGCTAAAGCCTGGCTTGGAGAATTTTCAGCATTACTTTACTAGCATGTGAGATGAGTGCAATTGTGTGGCAATTTGAGCATTCTTTGGCATTACCTTTCTTTGGGATTGGAATGAAAACTGACCTTTTCCAGTCCTGTGGCCACTGCTGAGTTTTCCAAGTTTGCTGGCATATTAAGTGCAGCACTTTCACAGCATCATCTTTCAGGATTTGAAATAGCTCAACTGGAATTTGACCTTACATAACCTTATTTAACAAGGTCCCAGAAATATGTAGTGTTGAATGGTTTTAATAAATTCCAATGCTGTTTCTTTGATTGAACCTTGACTGATATAGATGTTGGTACTAGAAGTGCTTCCATAGGAACAGAACCTTACAGGTAGTTTCTCTTAATTGGTTTTACATTATCTGGGATTGATTCTCTGATTTGATTTGATTTGAAGTCATTGGGGCTTCCTTGATAGTTTATTTGGTAAAGAATCCTCCTGCAATGCAGGAGACCCTGGTTCAATTTCTGGGTCAGGAAGATCCACTGAAGAAGGGATAGGCTATCCACTCCAGTATTCTTGGGCTTCCCTTGTGACTCAGCTGGTAAAGAATCTGCCTGCAATGTGGGAGACCTAGGTTCAATCCCTGGGTTGGGAAGATCCTCTGGAGTAGGAAATGGCAACCCACTACAGTATTCTTGCCTGGAGAATCCCAAGGACTGAGGAGCCTGGTGAGCTATAGTCCATGGGGTCACAAAGAGTCAGACATGACCAAGCAATAAAGAAAGAGGGCCACTTACATACACCTCAATTTCCAGACTTTTTTTTTTTTTCTTTACTAACATCCAGCCTATTACATATAAAGAAAAACAGAAACTTTGTAGGGAGATTTAAAGACAAACTACACAGCATGAGCCACTGGTGGGAGAATTAAAAAATTTAAAAGCAGCTGTAAAATCCTGCTGCCATTACCCATCAGAGGCCTCCTCCAAACTCAAAATTTAATAGCAATGGTCAAATTCTATCTTTTCCAAACCAGAGGCTATCAATGCTGATAATTGAGTCTATAAAGCGAGACGTGTTTAATATGTTTTTAGGAATTAAAATAGAGTAAGTTAATTAAAAACATAATTGCAATATGAATTAATCATATTGCAGGTACTAGATTTTTCCACCATGGCAGACATGCACAGAAGCTTCAATTTTCTTGCTTTGTGCATTTCAATAACTCAAAATCAATTGTGCTGTTTCAGCAAAGGGCCACTAGTAACAATTGTCTCCTCTTAACTATATATTTTGGAAGCTAAATGTAGCACAATTCTCTCTGATCTACAGCCCACACAGATCACACACATGGACCATATAGAAGGCTTTTGTGCCCCCAGCATCACTTACACGTGGACTTGTCACATGACCCATTCTCTTAATCGTCAGAGAAATCAACTGAAAATGTCTTTGTATTTTTTGCTAATAAATCTTATTGTTTTATGACCCAGAAAAATTTCAATGACTTCTATTAATAGTAAGAAACCAGGAAGAGCTTCACCCAGGACTAAAAACAGGAAGTGATCTGCTGAATTAAACATAAAATCATGAGGTGTTTTCACAGCTTGTGAGAACATTCCATGTCATTTACCCATTAATAGAAGGACTGATGATGGGCAGGGAGCAGGGTCTTCAGCCACAGGCAACTCATTCTCCCCCAGGTCCTCATTATCACTGCCACCACTCTGGCCCAGGTCCTCATTACCTTTCATCTAGACTGCAGGAAGAGCCCTTTAACTGGTTTCCTCCAGTTTTCTCCTTCTGGACCTGTGCCTTCAAAGATTTATTTTCCTTAAGCCCTTAGCTGACCATGTCACCACTGTGCTAACCATGTCGCCTCTCTGCTCAGTAGCCCCACTACTTATTAGATTAAATCCCAGCCCCCATCTAAGTACCTTCCTCTTCTAAAATCCTCTCTCACTCCTCACTTAACTCTCCTCCAAATATCCACCAGATTCAATCTTCTTCCCATTCACTGAACAACCCCCATCCCTTTCTTGCCTCTGTAACTCTAATCTTCCATATGAATCATTTTCCCTTCTTGATTTGTGCCAATTTTATGCCATTTTTGTGGGGAAAAAAAAATGCCACCGGCCTTGCAAAATCTCTCTCCACAGAAACCTCTTTAATTAAGATTTTTTTTCTGACCACTACCTTCCCATTGTTGAGCTGGAAGAGATCTTCTGTTCGTGCATTCTTCATGACATTTATTTTATTCTGTTTTGTATTATAGTCATTTGTTACTTCAGAACAATCTGTCCCAGATTCTTTATTCCATGCTCCCCTAGGGAAAAAAAATCCCCCCAAATTAATGTTTTGGGGATTTCACAAGATATGAGTTATCATGACTGAAGTACACATTTACAAAACAAGTAAGTGAGGGAGTGTCCTGTAATCCAAGCTTGAGATATTGTGTGAACTTACAAACAGCAGAAATTTACAAAGATGCCTTTTTCCTAAAGCTGAGAATAAAATGATACCAATAAACCTTATTTTTAAACAAGAAGAAAATAAATTATCATGATTAATAAAGAAATAAAAGTAATTATAGTACTGATTATGCTTAATAAAATTCTAATAGCCCTGACAGAATCTCTCCACTAGTTGATAATCATAGCTCTAGTGGATTATGCTGGAAATATTTGTAAAAGCTAAGCATAGTACCTGTCACATGATAGGAGTACAATAAAGGTTCAGTTCAGTTCAGTCGCTCAGTCGTGTCCGACTCTTTGCGACCCCATGAATTGCAGCATGCCAGGCCTCCCTGTCCATCACCAACTCCCGGAGTTCACCCAAACCCATCTATCTTATAATTATGATTAGCTCCTTGTGAGTAGGACTGTCAACTCTTGTGATATTCATAACAAGTTGGTCCTTTAAATAATACAATTTTTACTTCACAGCAAATTTAAAATTATGTCTTCTCAGTAATGATAATGGTAACAATCACTTCACATTTTATATGATACAACTTATGTACTTGAAGAATAAATGAAATGGTGGCACAGAGAAGACAATGTATTTAGTGCTGAGTGAGTAAGTGGTAAGTTGACTGCACCTTTCAGGGCATCACTGTGGGTACAGGATTGGATTGTTTTCACATTAAAAGACATACACAAGATACTTTGATCAGTAGTTCAGCAAATCAGGTGAATAACAATTTCAGAACTTTAAATTGATCAACTGTAATCCCCGATGTGTCATCTTGTAGGAAACATGTCATATGATTCAAATGACTTGTTGAGTTCACACGAGAGAAAAAACTTCAATGTTTCTAACTCAGTGACATTAAATGGGGGTTATGTAACAAAATGACTAATTAATGATGTCAAACACCCACTTAAAATTAGTGGAAAATCATCTATGGTAAAATATTTATGAACCTTGAATCACCAAAAATGAGACTTTTCTGAAGTTTTTCAGTTATCAGTTCAGTTCAGTTCAGTTGCTCAGTAGTGCCCAACTCTTTGCGACCCCATGAATTGCAGCATGCCAGGCCTCCCTGTTCATCACCAACTCCTGAAATTCACTCAAACTCACGTCCATCGAGTCGGTGATGCTATCCAGCCATCTCATCCTCTGTCGTCCCCTTCTCCTCTTGCCCCCAATCTCTCGCAGCATCAGAGTCTTTTCCAATGAGTCAGCTCTTCGCATGAGGTGGCCAAAGTACTGGAGTTTCAGCTTCAACATCAGTCCTTCCAATGAACAGCCAGGACTGATCTCCTTTAGAATGGACTGATTAGATCTCCTTGCAGTCCAAGGGACTCTCAAGAGTCTTCTCCAACACCACAGTTCAAAAGCATCAATTCTTCAGCACTCAGCTTTCTTCACAGTCCAACTCTCACATCCATACATGATCACAGGAAAAACCATAGCCTTGACTAGATGGACCTTTGTTGGCAAAGTAATGCCGCTGCTTTTGAATATGCTATCTAGGTTGGTCATACCTTTCCTTCCAAGGAGTAAGTGTCTTTTAATTTCATGGCCGCAGTCACCATCTGCAGTGATTTTGGAGCCCCCCAAAATAAAGTCTGACACTGTTTCCCCATCTATTTCCCATGAAGTGATGGGATCAGATGCCATGATCTTCGTTTTCTGAATGTTGAGCTTTAAGCCAACTTTTTCACTCTCCTCTTTCACTTTCATCAAGAGGCTTTTTAGTTCCTCTTCACTTTCTGCCATAATGGTGGTGTCATCTGCATATCTGAGGTTATTGATATTTCTCCTGGCAATTTTGATTCCAGCTTGTGCTTCCTCCAGCCCAGTGTTTCTCATGATGTACTCTGCATAGAAGTTAAATAAGCAGTGTAACAATATACAGCCTTGATGTACTCCTTTTCCTATTTGGAACCAGTCTGTTGTTCCATGTCCAGTTCTAACTGTTGCTTCCTGACCTGCATATAGGTTTCTCAAGAGGCAGGTCAGGTTTTCAGTTATAATTATTAGGAAATGAGGCTCAGAAATTGAGTCAACATCCAAAGATAAAGTTGAAGACTAAATTCAATCACCTATGTTTAGAAAACATTACAAACACTTCCTTGTCAGATGCCTTAGAAGGATAGATACAACCAAGAAAGCATTGTCACATCATATAATGTCATCAAAGACTGATGAAAGTATCATCAAATAGTGCAGAAAACATTGCACTGTTCCTTAAAATTAATCTTATTGTCTGTTATTAACAAAAACAAACTGCATTCTACAAAAAAATGAGGCAGCCTATCCATGAATATTTTTTAATTAATGCAGGTATATATATGGCTATAGCGCTGGATAAAGAACTAAGGAGTTCATTGTAACCCATTAACTTGGTTTTAAATCTTATAAAAAAAAAAAAGAATGAGGTCTTGACATAATTTTTCACTCTCTTATCTTTAAATTGTAACATATTTTTCATTAACTTAAGACTTTTAAGCTAACTCCCAAGCTGTTTCCCAGGTATTTACCAGTGTCATCTATATTTATGCTTAGCCCACGTAACTACAGATGGTAGGTGATGTCTTTATGACAACAGGCTGAAGTTGAAGTAAAGAGTCCCCATCCTATCTGCCAATGGAAGAGACAGTCTAAAGGTATCCACCTGATCTTTAGTTAGAAAGACCTAGCCTGAGATCTGCAAGATCAAGGAGTGCTTCCAAGGGGAGTGGACCCATGAGCTGATGCCTCAGTGATGTGGAGGTGCTGGGGGAGGGGAAGCAGTGAAGAATACTTTTAGACTGTCTCCTGGAGCTAAAAGATGTTAGCCATGATTGGCATGACCAGTTACAGAATTCTCCCTTGCATTGTAGGGATATTTGCAGTCACTCCAGCAGCCCCACCTGAGATTGGTGTGGAGCTCTCCGAGGAGAGGAGGCAGGACAGTTCTTACTCACAGGACAATTGATATTCCCAGGTTCTGTTTTAAGATATGATAACATGAACATATTAGTTTGAGAAAGCTCCTTTCTAACTGCAAGTCTAGTACCTGGTGGTTGCAGAGGGTAGGGAAAACACAGTGTGACCACATAGTAAAACCACGGAGGACCGCGAACACTTTAGGCGGAATAGGTTCATTGAGGTTAGAGGAATAAAAACATTTGTCAAGAAAAAAAAAAATGAACAAAAGAGATAAGTTTTGGGTAAAGAAAGGTACAAGATGTTCCACAGTGTGAAACCATAAATAGATAGGAAATGAAAGCCTGCAGGTATGTGAAGTGAGAGTTGGGTCCCCTGACAATGGACTCCAGAGAGGAGAGGAAACAAGAGTCTGCAAGAACCAGGTAAAAAGTGGGGCATGCATCTGTTAACTGAATCACAGGATGGCATGCCCCCATGAGATTGATTTCAGTGTCTTAGAGAAGCCTCGGAATTATCTCACTCCCTTCTAGCACGTTACTTTATCTTTGTTTGCAGGACAAATAAACCCACTTATATGGCTTCCCTTCTGCTTTTCAGAAGAACACTTGCCAGTAAATTTTCTTTGATGTTTGCAATTTGCCTCCAAAACATAAGTACGCCTTCTCACTACTAGACTTAACTCACCAATAACTTTTTTTCTGATTTAAAAAAACCAGTGGCTCCTTACGTTATACTCTGTAAGATTTTCCCAGTCTGTTGAGTTGTGGGATATTGCTTTACCATTAAGCATCAGCTAATTGGCAGAGCAGGTACAATTTCTAGCATGAAACTTAGGTAAGCCTCTGGAGGGAAGCGTTTTGCTTCATGATTTGGCTGCCAGCTCCCTTGAGATCTTTTTTCTGATTTTGGTTATGCTATGTTATCTTGCTCCATAAGTGTTTGAAAACAGGATTGAAATTTGACAGGTGGGAAGATGAATCGTGTCTGACAATGTCTTTCCAATGAGCACTGGGGCATTTTAAGAAAATTGAGCTGGATGCTCTTACGTACTCTCTATGACTAACCATGATAATGACAACAAACAAAAGGACTCGCTGTCCTGTAGATACAAGCCAATATTATATTATAACAGCTAAAAAGCACAGTTCCTTCTGTTATATAAAAACGAGCTATAATCAAGGCCCCCTGGTGTAGTCATCACACAGACACAGGTATTTTTAAAAGCTGGAAAACTAGGCAGGATAACAAACATCATATGGATTTTTTTCCCTCCCACTACTTTTTCTGTGGGTGGCAATCAGCAGTGGATATTATGTGGCAATTGACCTTTATATAAATGAATGAGCATTAGGCTAAAGCATCGATTGGTAAGAATTTTGCTTTCATTAAGCAGTAGGAATCATCCCTTAGCTATTTGGGTTAGAAGAGCTTGACGCAATTACAGTTTTACTTAGAAACATGCTAGACTTAATTACCTGTTTGTCACCCTTATCTGATGTCAGTGGGAATGGTCTTACTTTTGATTCATAGTCTCTCATTCCACCTCCAACCTACCCTCTATGACCAGTTAACTTGGTTTGACTAAAACCTAGAAAACGTGAAAAATCACCGTAACAGTGGAGAAAGGCCATCGGAGGCTAAGAGCAAAGGTAATTATGCTGTGGACTTCTGAACACCATCTCCTTTTGTGGGCGCATCTGTGGTGTCCTTTCTGGTCCCACGGTGAAGTGAAGTGAAGTCACTCAGTCGTGTCTGACTCTTTGAAATCCCATGAACTGCAGCCCTCCAGGCTCCTCCATCCATGGGATTTTCTAGGCAAGAGTACTGGAGTGGGTTGCCATTTCCTTCTCCAGGGGATCTTCCCAACCCAGGAATCGAACCGAGGTCTCCCACATTGCAGGCAGACACTTTACCATCTGAGCCACCAGGGGAGCCCCGGTCCCATGGTAGGTAGGTGATAAAACTGATTTCCACAAAGCAGACCCAGTTCTGTTCCTGCCATCAAGTTCCCAAATGTAGTAGGTTGCTTCCCAGCTGCCTCACTGCAGCCTGAATGATCATCTTCCCTCACCCCCCTACCCAGGCCACTAGATGATCTAGCGGACAGGACAACCCTGGTGGAAGAAGCCCAGATGGCTTGTGACACAGTAAACTCCCAGAGAGATGTTCTTATTCATCTGTGCTTCCTCGCCACACACACACACACACACAGACACAAACACAAACACTTACAGGGCTTACTACATCAGTAAGCACATTGAAGATGCCTAATGCACAACCTAGATAGCATTTTCAAAAGCAGAGACATTACTTTGCCAACAAAGGTCTGTCTAGTCAAGGCTATGGTTTTTCCAGTGGTCATGTATGGATGTGAGAGTTGGACTGTGAAGAAAGCTGAGTGCCAAAGAATTGATGCTTTTGAACTGTGGTGTTGGAGAAGACTCTTGAGAGTCCCTTGGACTGCAAGGAGATCCAACCAGTCCATCCTAAAGATCAATCCTGGGTGTTCATTGGAAGGACTGACGCTGATGCTGAAACTCCAATACTTTGGCCACCTCATTAGAAGAGTAGACTCATTGGAAAAGCCCCTGATGCTGGGAAGGATTGGGGGCAAGAGGAGAAGGGGACGACAAAGGATGAGATGGCTGGATGGCATCACCGACTCAATGGACATGAGTTTGGGTAAGGACCAGGAGGCCTGATGTGCTGCGGTTCATGGGGTCTCAAAGAGTCAGACACGACTGACCGACTGAACTAAACTGAACTGAAGTGAAATCATAGTTACAGATTGTCCAGTTGATGAGATGGGCCACAGAACACCTTCCTGGGCCCCAACATCACCCAAACTAATGTGTTGTAACAAGGGAAATTTTGTAATAAAAAATGAAATGATTTGTGTTAAGCTGTTATTCTTGAAAAAGCCCTTTTTAAACTCCAAATGACTTTGAATGAAATAACCCCACGTCATCAACATTCATTGCTAATGTTTACTGAGAGTTACTATGTGCCCTAAACACTTCACAAATATTCAAACCTCCACCCTATCCCTGTAAGATATTTGTTCTTACAACTGTTCCATAAATGAAGAAAACTACTACATTGCACAAGCCCACATGCTAGTAAATCTTAGCAGTCAAATTTCCAAGCTGGGATTCCTCACCTTACCTTATATTAGAGAATTCATTTATGACCTCGGGATACAAGAGGAAGCTACATTTTCTGAGGAAATGGGGCAGAGAACACATGTTAAGAGAGAAGAAGGAGAAACCCGAGACACAGAGAGTAGGCGAGAAAGGCCAGGGACACCTGGGGTACCTGCGGAGAGAAAGGGTAGGATGCAGGTAAAGGAAGACTTCTGAAACAAGCCCACCTGCCTTGCACTTTAAAACTGCCTGATTATTCACAACAGCCCCAATGTGGAAACAACTTACATACCCATCATTGTCTTTATCCATCCATTTTCATACAGTGGCATATTACTCAACCAGAAAGAAGGAAACCCTGTCTTCTGTGACAACATGGATGAGCCTTGAGGCATTATGCTAATTGAAATATGTCAGACAGAGAAAGTGAATATCATATTTTCTCACATCTCTCTAGAATCTAATAAAAGTTGAATAGATAGAGAAGATGGTTGCAGGGGCTGGTGGGGTGGAAGAAATGAGGTGATGTTGGTCAAACAGTTCAAACTCCCAGCTATAATATAAATAGAATCTGAGGATCCAATGCATAGTGTGATTCTAATCAACAATACTGTATTATATTCTTGAGAGTTGTTAAGAGAATAGATCTTCAGTGTTATCACCCAAATTGTAATTATGTGAGGAGACCATGGTGTTAACCAACTTTATTGTGATAATCATTTTGTAATATATGCATATATCCAATAATCACAATATACATCTTAAACTTATGTATGTCATATGTCAATATTATCTCAAAAGTGGGAAAACAAAACAAAAATGCAAATTTTATCTCAAGTATTTCTCAACCCACCCACACCCCCACCCCCACAAAAAAACCTGTCTGAGCTTCACCATGGAGATCACTTATGGCCAGCTTGCTATGGTCAAATAGACTCTTCTGAGGTACAAAAGTCCTGTGTATTCATTTCCTACTACTACCGTAACAAATGCCTACAAATTTAATGGCTTGAAACAATACAGATTTGCTATCTTATAGTTCTGGAGGTCGCAAGTACTAAAATCAAGGTGTTGGCAGGGCTTGATTCTTCTTGTTTCTTCTTCCATTAGTTTGCCTGTTCTAGCTTGGTAAGGATGCCTGCATTCCTTGGCTTATGGCTCCATCTTTCATCTTCAAAACCAGCAACATAGCATCACCCACTCTCTTCTTATGTCATAACACGGACTTTTTATGACTCTGAACTTTTTGTCTCTCTCTTATAAGGACCCTTGTGATTACATTGAGCTTATGCAGATAACCTGGAGAAGGCAACAGCACCCCACTCCAGTACTCTTGCCTGGAAAATCCCATGGGCGGAGGAACCTGGTAGGCTGCAGTCCATGGGGTCGCTAAGAGTTGGGCACGACTGAGTGACTTCATTTTCACTTTTCGCCCTCATGTATTGGAGAAGGAAATGGCAACCCACTCCAGTATTCTTGCCTGGAGAATCCCAGGGACAGAGGAGCCTAGTGGGCTGCCATCTATGGGGTCGCACAGAGTCAGACACGACTGAAGCGACTTAGCAGCAGCAGCAGCAGCATGCAGATAACCTAGGTAGGACGTAACCCATCTTAAGTTCCTTCTTCCAAGATCCTGAACTTGGTCATATCTGTAAAGTTCATTTTACTGGGGAACATTTACTAGGTTCTAAGGGTTAGAATCTGGAGAAGGCAATGGCACCCCACTCCAGTACTCTTGCCTGGAAAATCCCATGGGCGGAGGAGCCTGGTAGGCTACAGTAAGTCCATGGGGTCGCTAAGAGTCGAACACGACTGAGCGACTTCACTTTCACCTTTCACTTTCGTGCATTGGAGAAGGAAATGGCAACCCAATCCAGTGTTCTTGCCTGGAGAATCCCATGGACGAGGCAGCCTGGTGGGCTGCCGTCTATGGGGTCGCACAGAGTCAGACACGACTGAAGCGACTTAGCAGCAGTAGCAGCAGCAAGGGTTAGAATGTGAACATCTTTGAGGCTTATCATAGTGAATAAAAATCTAATGTGCTGGTTGGAAAAAAAAAAAACACAATGATTAGAAATCATCTGTGTTGTTGAGAATGTGGAGATATGAGAATTATCCTACACAACCCCTAAGTAATGATGGATAGAGAGGAAATATAATCAAAGTCTTAAAAACTTGTATTCCCTTTCAACCAATTTAAAAACACATTCCTCTGACTGTTCTGCCATTTTAGGTGCATGGAAGGGAAAGAAGAGCAAGACCATTTTCCTCACTTCTCTCAGGAGGCACCTCATCATTGTTTTCCTTCACTTCTCTTGTGGCTTTGTGGCTTTGCTCCTCATCTTCTCTAAAAAGCAGTGGCATTCTCTGCAGTTCTGTTTGTGACCGTTCTTGCTCTCACCATGTATACCTAAAAATCTGTGGTTTTGGATAATGGCGCTGTGTGTAGTGGTCCAAATTTATTTGTCCCTTTTCTCCACTTTAAGCCATACAAGTTAGAGCCCTGTTTTAACACTGTCCACAGAGTCCATGTGTACTAGTTAGACTGTGTTTGGCTACAAGCAATAGGACACTGAAAGCTTCAAGCAATCAGGATTTTATTACCCCCCCAACAAGGAATCTGGGGTAGATTAATTTGGATAATAGCTCAGAGATACCATCTGGCCCAGATTCCTATTGGCTGCTCCTCCTTCCTCAACATGTGGCCTTAGCCTTATGGTGGCTGGAGGACTACTGCACTTCTCAGCTTCTGAGTCCACGTCTCAGGTGGGAGGGACATGAGCCAAAGGACAAAAGAGAGAACCAGCTTGCCTGTCTCCTCTATAATGTGTTCCCAAAGCTCTTCTTGGTGATTTCTTCCTGATTTTCACTGGCCAGAACTGGATCATATTGTCAGTTCGGATAGAAGAAAGCCTGGGTAGGTGGGTGTTTGGCTTTCTGGATTTTCATGTGGTGGTTAGTCACTAAGTCATGTCCCTTGGTAACCATAAGTTTGTTTTCTATGTCTGTGAATCTTTTTCTATTTTTTAAATAAGTTTATTTCTATCGTTTTTAAAGATTCAACATACAAGTGATATCATATGATATTTGTCTTTCTCTCTGTCTTATTTCACTTAGTATGATAATCTTTAGGTCCATGCATATTACTGCAAATGGCATTATTTCATTCTGAAATTGTATTATTATTATTTTTATTATTATAATTTTATTTTATATTATTATTAGGGCTATTTTACTGGTATAGATATACTCCTCTAATTTATGTAATTATAATTCTGACATTTCTAGATACTTTGGCAATCATTATCAAAAACTGATTTTTTTCTAGGCATCTATGATGGAGGCAGGATGACCATCAGAGCAGCCTTTGGTCTAAGATAAATTTAGCTCCATTTCAGAAAAAGTTGTAGAGCATGCTGATGCAGATGCTATGATTTGGCTACCCACAGCCATTCACAGCCCACTGCCCTTTCCTTTTTACCCTCTATCATGAGAATCCAGGAGACCCAGGTTTGATTCCTGGGTCAGCAAGATCCCCTGGAGAAGGAAATGGCAACCCACTCCAGTAGTCTTGCCTGGAAAATCCCATGGACAGAGCAGCCTGGCAGGCTACAGTCCATGGGGTTGCAAAAGAATTGGGCACGACTTAGTGACTGAACAACAACAAGATAAGGAAAAAGAATCTGATGTATATGTATATATACATACATACATATACATATATTGGAGAAGGCAATGGCATCCCACTCCAGTACTCTTGCCTGGAAAATCCCATGGATGGAGGAGCCTGGAAGTCTGCAGTCCATAGGGTCGCTGAGGGTCGGACACGACTGAGCGACTTCACTTTCACTTTTCACTTTCATGCATTGGAGAAGGAAATGGCAACCCACTCCAGTGTTCTTGCCTGGAGAATCCCAGGGATGGGGGAGCCTGGTGGGCTGCTGTCCATGGGGTCACATAGAGTCCGACACGACTGAAATGACTTAGCAGCAGCAGCATATACATATATATATGACATATATATATATGAGAGAGAGGACTGAATCACAGTGCTGTACACCTGAAACTAACACAACATTGTAAACTATGAGTTTTAAAAATTCATTTATACCATTATGCTATGTCTTGGCACAACACAAAAATGAGATTTAAGGAGAGAAAGGTGTTTCAGAGGTTATCCATATGTACTCTCTTCTTTTGCAGATGAGGAAACAGATTAGAATTTGAAGGGGGGACATGATTTTCCCAGGATCACCTCAGGGTGGGTAGCCGGAGCCCCTTCTCCTAGTCATGAGTCGCCTGAGAATAAGCCCCACATACCAGTGTGGAGGATGCTGGGCTCTACATCTTATCTGGGAGTTATACAAACAATGTGTTGTATGAACTCTGTCTTTCTTTTCTTTCATACCTAGGAAATAATTTCATGCAACTACCGCCATTTCAATCAAGACATATCCTATTTATATTTTCATCAATGCAAATTTTGTCTTAAGGGGGAAATTTCAAAGCTAGAAGTGAGGAAATTCCACTGTTAGTGACTCTCTTAATGACAGCTAAAATATGCTCCATAGACTACATATCTACTTGCTAAAAATGTAAATAGGAACATCTTGAGACTGTTTATTTTTAAATATTGAAGATGCTAATGTCTTCCGTGAACCACAAAGTTAATACATATAATTTTTCTAAGCAATGTTTCCATAGTTACTTTAGATTCAGGATCAACTTTGATGTTCTCATATGCTCAATTTTTTTTTCACTCTAATAACTTTTATTATTGTTTTTTTTAATTAATTCAGCACCTGTATGATATGCCATCTAGCTTCCTGTCAGTTATTAAGCAGAATAATCATTACAGTTCTCTGTTTTCTAAAAGAATGATCCAAGCAGTGTCAAAGTACTAATTTCTCCTTTGACACATCCTTTTTTCTTTTTTTTTAAGCAAACTGATTCAATAGTCATTTATTTAAAATATGGCTATAGTCACTGTTGAGAAAAAAAATCAAAACTGTATAAATCGGTAATCTGGGTTCTATTCCCATGTCTGCTAGTGTAGCTGTGACCTCGATGGACTATGGTTGTAACTTCATGTCATTGGGTTTCAGTATTTCATCAGTAAATGAGATTAGCGGATAGATTGACTCAACTGTGCCCACAATCAGTGTTTCAAAGAGAATGATTTGTGTCATCTTTTGATCTTGAACACTGTTCTCATGGTGTCAATCCCAGAAGCTGAACCTCTTAAGAATTAAGGGACAGTAGACTTATTACTGGAATTAGACCTTTCACGGGGATCCCCAGGTGGCACTAGTGGTAAAGAATCTGCCTGCTAATGCAGGTGACCTGAGAGATGGATCCCTGTGTCAGGAAGATTCCCCTGGAGAAGCGAATGACAACCCATTCCAGTATTCTTGCCTATAAAATCCCACGGACAGAGGAGTCTGGCGGCATACAGTCCATGGGGTTGCAAAGAATCAGACATGGCCAAGTGACTGAGCACACAGACCTTTCACAATTGTGGAGAGGGAGAGGGCACTGGGTAAGTGATGGTCTCAAAGGGAGGCAAAAGACAACAGAGTGCCTGACCTGTTTACTTGAGAAGCCAAACACAGGCAGGCACAGAAGAAGCCAGCTGAGGGGGAGCTGTTGGAGGAGTCTATGGGAGAAGTCGATGGGGCCACAGCAAGTGCCTGGAGATAGACTTGGGCCGCAGGGTGAAAAGTTGGTCAACAGGGTGAAAAGTCAGGAAGGACAGTTGAAGAAGCAGCAGAAAAGAGTGAGTTGAAACTGGAACTGGCTGCCACCTCTGATCACAAAAGATCCAGAGAGGGAGGCTGCTGCTAAAGCCTACCCCTCATATTTTATACCCAGTTCTCTTACAGCCAATTCTAACCTGGAACCATCAAACAATGGGAGTTCTAGGAAATACAGCTGCAGTTTAATTAAGCTGATAGCAGAATGATTTAATACAAACCCTGCCCAATAAAGGGATGGGATCTTTGTTCTGACTCTCTCAACTATTTATGCAATCTTGCTATAGTCTACATGTTTTTATAATTACTCTCAAATCCTTGGTGCAGAAAGTTAGGTAATGAACACTTTAAAGAAGTATGGCTATGAAAACATCTGAGGCTTTGGGGACCATGTGGACAATCTCAAAGTGAAGCTTTTGGTCTAGAATTAACCTGACTGCCTGCTCACACCAGCCCCTCCCTCCTCACAGATGCCCAGGCTGTGGGAGGAAAGAGTAGGAGGTTCTGCAGAAATGGGACACAGAGCCAGACGGGGAGAAGAGGCAGTGGGAGGAAGTGGCAGGTGGGGATACAGGATTGAGAACGACAGAGAGGGAGTTCAGGAGCAGGGAATAAGAGGTAGAGGAACAGGAAGAAGCAGAGAAGAATGATGAATGTTGGAGAAACGACACTGAATGTACATCTGGCTGATTGTAAGATTTACCTTGGGAACTTCTGTTTTCCATTACAATGAAATAGTTTATATATCCCAAGGAATATGAGTCACAAATATTTTTTAAAAATGATGCACTACACTACACTAAATGTCCACCACCCAGCTTAAAAAAAAGAATACTGCCTACAGTTGAAGCTCCATGGGTACCCTCCTCAGGCCGCCTTTCTTGACCTGGAAAAGAAGCTTCTATCCTGAACCTAGAGCCCAGAAATATGAACCTTTCAAAAACTACAAAGAAGAGTAAATGATGTGACTGAAAAGGGAATGGGTGGGGTTCCATTGAACGCTTCTTTCTCAAAAATTGTCATGGAGTTTTTGTATAGTCTGACCATAGTCCACTGGGTGGGCTGGCAGGGGTTATTCTTCTCACCTGATTAAAGTATGTTACACTTCAATGCCTTTTGCATTTTTCCCTCAGCAAAACTCAAGTCCTAGGGTTATTCCACCTAAGCAAGCAGAGTAACCTTATTTGAAAATAGAAACTGTCTAGAAATTAGAGATATTTGCTGAGATAGTTCTGGTATATAGAAACTCAGTATTTAGTAGCCCCATTGAAGGCTGTTTCTTTGTTAATGATAAATTACCAGAACCTCCCTATAAAGAGGGATATTGTTCTGTTGCCCTTTCTGGGACTTCTAGATTAGTCTCTTTGGCTCTTTTTTAGCTTCTTAGGTCTTAAGCAGCCAATAAATAGAAGTCAGTCATAAGGAAGGGCTTTTCAGGTGTTCGAGGGGGAAGGTAAACCGCAGAGAGAAGAAAGGCAGAGGGAGCTGAGGCTGTGACTCCTTGAGGAAGGAACAATATTATGCAATTTTCAATCCTTCCCTGTGTCTTACACTTTGTCTGGCACAGAACCCTTTGTTGAATTGTTGAGCTGAAATGAAACAGACTTAATTGGTCAGCAAAGCCTCCACAGCTTTCTTGTTTAACCATGCTTTTCGATCATCTACTTTGATTCAACACTATTTCCGAACTGCAAGTGGAGTTGAAATCCACAGAGAAATCTTCCCAGCATCACTGTGTCTGCCAACGGCAGTGATGACTCAGGAGTGGCTGCAGAGAGGGCCCATCGTCCTTCAAGCCTCTGAAGATAATTGCCTCCAAAGGGTCAGAGTTGAGCCAGCATTTTCCACCCTACATCTTTGTACCCAGGTTGTCAGAATGCTCTGTAGTAAACTCCTAAGACTAAGTGGACACGGAGGAAAGTGGAGTGAGTGATGAGCAACCACCAACACCAGCTTGACTTGTAGGGAAACCGCAAACTGAAAGCAGAATATTCTGAGTTTGGGCCCCAAGTCTGCTGAGGTCAGTGTGGTTATAGAGCAGAGCCAGTATCATTTTGAATCATAACTCTTTGTTGTGGGGAACAGGGCTGTGCATTGTAGCATGTATAGCAGCATCTTTGACTTGCATCCAGTAAATGCCAGTAGTGCTGCTCCCCATTCCCACCTCACCAAGTTGTGACAATCAAAAATACCTCTGCATGTGTGTATGCTAAGTTGCTTCAGTCATGTCCGACTCTTTGCATCCCTATGGACTGTATGTAGCCTGCCAGGCTCCTCTGTCCATGGGATTCTCCAGGCAAGAATACTGGACTGGGTTCCCATGCCCTCTTCCAGGGGATCTTCCCGACCCAGGGATAGAACCCAGGTCTCTTATGTCTTCTGCATTGGTGGGCAGGTTCTTTACCACTAGCCCCACCTGGGAAGCCCAAAATAGTTCTGCTGCTGCTGCTAAGCCGCTTCAGTCATGTCTGACTCTGTGCGACCCCATGGACAGCAGCCCACCAGGCTCCCCCGTCCCTGGGATTCTCTAGGCAAGAACACTGGAGTGGATTGCCATTTTCTTCTCCAATGCAGGAAAGTGAAAAGTGAAAGTGAAGTCACTCAGTCGTGTCCGACTCTTCGCAACCCCATGGACTGCAGCCCACCAGGCTCCTCCGTCCATGGGATTTTCCAGGCAAGAGTACTGGAGTGGGGTGCCATCACCTTCTCCCAAAATAGCTCTGCTGCTGCTGCTGCTAAGTCACTTCAGTCGTGTCCGACCCTATGTGACCCCATAGACGGCAGCCACCAGGCTCCCCCATCCCTGGGATTCTCCAGGCAAGAACACTGGAGTGGGTTGCCATTTCCTTCTCCAATGCAGAAAAGTGGAAAGTGAAAGTGAAGTCACTCAGTCGTGTCCGACTCTTCTCGACCCCATGGACTGCAGCCCACCAGGCTCCTCCATCCATGGGATTTTCCAGACAAGAGTACTGGAGTGGGGTGCCATCGCCTTCTCCCAAAATAGCTCTGGACATTGTCAAATGTTCCCTGAGGGAAAAATTCACCTCCAATTGAGAATGCCTGAGTATAGAATGTGTCTACAGCAGTTTTTCTCAAAACATTTTTCTAACCTATTTGTCTCTGAAACACCTGGTATGCTCATTAGAATACAGAGTCCCACAGACCATTCCAGAATCACTGGGACGGTAGCATTTGTATGTTTGATGAGTGTTCTAAGAAATTCTTATACACATAAAATTTGTACTGTATGGTTTTCACTAATATTTGAAATGGGGATTTGTTTTGATAATTCAATAATATTTGGCCTGTAACTAAAACTGGCTTAATGAATTTCCTTTAAATACAGGATTTTGGTTAAGAAGACATTTCCATGTCTCAAGGTCAGGGCTTGTTGATATCCTAACTAATCCTTGCACGGTCCCTTAACATATTTTCTAAAATAAAATGCTGTTGTCTATTTGGCTCTAACATTCCTTACCGCACTAGTCAACATCTCTCCTACTCTAGTTGCCCATCATATCCTGCAAATCCCCTACCACTGGATGCATGTATGTAAATTTGGGCAGGGAAATTCCCTGTTATTATGAAAGAAACTCTGTAAAACTTAGTCCCATTTAGTTTTAAGGCTGCAGTCCATGGGGTCGCTAAGAGTCAGACACGACTGAGCGACTTCACTTTCACTTTCCACTCTCATGCATTGGAGAAGGAAATGGCAACCCGCTCCAGTGTTCTTGCCTGGAGAATCCCAGGGATGGGGGAGCCTGGTGGGCTGCCGTCTATGGGGTCGCACAGAGTCGGACACGACTGAAGTGACTTAGCAGCAGCAGCAGTGCATGGAAGGATATAAAAACAGATCTTTAAATCTAGATGAGATGTTTTCTGAGCTTTGAACAAAACTTAAACTTTGGAGACTAGACAATCTCTGGAGATACTTCTGTGGAGACCACTTCAGTCTGAACCTTCTTTGATTCATGGAGGCCAGGTGCTGTGTGCCTGATTAACTCGGGGAAGGAGCTTATGTTATGAGGCTTGGATGTGGCGGTTACTGGGAATATAGTATACAGACATTCTTTTGGACATCGGAGGTTGAAAGCTGCCCACTAAGGTGTGGGAGAACTGAAAGTAGAACAAAAAGGCTCTAAAAGTTAACAGAGCCTGCCTTCCTTTTTTGCTTAAGGCTGACTCTGCCAATAATAACAGGTAACATTTGTGATGCCTTTACTGCATGTTTAATGGGTATCATCTCATTTAATCTTCTCAACAGCCCTAGGAGGCAGGCACTCTTCTTATTTCCTATGGCAGATGAGAAAACTCCAGTTTAGAGGTGGAACCATGACCTGGATGCAGACCTCTCTTATCAAATCAGTCCTCTCACTAGACACCAAAGAATTAGACTTGAAAAACACCCTGGAGGGAAGAGAGGTTCACAGGCTTCTGTGGATCCAGCAGTCACTCTAGTATACGAGCATGGCTTTTGATTTGGTTCACAATCGGGGTTTCTATTGTATCTGCATCATATCTGCCTGCCCAGATTGCCGTGGGTGGTGGGATGAAGGAGCAGAGCAGTCCCAGGGCTGAGGCAGGGACTGGAGGAATGCGAATGGGGTCAGCTGGACCATCCCCTAGGGATGGGCAGCAAGTCAGGCACCCCAGGGCCTGTGGAACAGAAGGCAGTTCTCCCAGAGGCTGCAAGCATGAGTAGGAGCTCTTCACACAATTCAGAATCCTCCAATTGCTTTTCTTGTGCTCTGCCTTTCTGCTGGAGCCTTCATTTTGTGCCTTCTTTTCCCCTCTAAGACACCCTCTTTCATTTGAATTTACTCACTTAAAAATGGAAAGGAAATGAGGATGATTCCAACTGATTTTTCTAGCTCTGTGTTCCCACAGGGAAAGCTGTGTCTCTGGTTCTGTGGAGACCCCAGAGGAGTCTGTGAGCCGCCAGTCACCACTGGGGAGAGATTAGGTGAGGGCTGAAAGGGAGTCAGCTGTCAGAGCCGAGTGTCTGAACAGAAGTGACTGCAAGCTTGGCTGTATTTAAAACGGGAGTCAGAGAGAGAACATGTGATGTTCTTATGAGACCACAGAATCTTAAACTCCATCAAGTGGATTAACATTAGAATTATTTATATCGGTATACTCTGTGCCTCCCTGATTCGGTTATCTTTTCTGTCCTTTGTGTTCGCTCTCTCTTCTCACCTGGTCTGAGAAACTGGTCTGGAAAACTGGTACCTCCAGAGGCAGGAACTTAAGACCTTGACAAGGGGACTTTTCCAGTTACCAGCACAGCGTTACCTGGTTATCCTGCCGGCAGTCCCCCAAGTCCCATCTCTTCAAGTCGTGTAGAGAATGTCAGTCAGAACATAAAATTGAGATATATCTGTCTTCAGAACCTATTGTGCCCCTAAAGTAGGACATAGGGCTTTCTGGGTGGCTCAGTGGTAAAGAACCTGCCTGCCAGTGCAGGTGACACAGGAGATGTGGATTTGATTCTTGGGTCAGAAAGATCCCCCTCCGGAGGAAATGACAGCCCACTCTGATATTCTTGCCTAGGAAATCCCATGGACAGGGCTGTAGTCCATGGGGTCACTAAGGAGTCAGATGGGACTTAGTGACTAAACAACAAGACAAAAGTAGGACACACCCCAGAGAGGATCAGCACTGGCCAAGGTCACAGACAGACCTGCCGAGGAAGAGGGCCACCCAAAGGCTCCTTTTCTCCTTCATCCTGTAAGCCACCTGCAAAATCCAAAATGCTGCAACTGAAGGCTTTTCTAGCACTTCCTTCAGGGTCTCTTGACACTTCAGGCTGGTGCACTTATGTTTATTGTTGGGGAGGATTTAGCTCAAAATAAACCACTAATACCTGTTTTCCTTTGCAAAGTGCCAATTGGTGGGAAGGATGAGCTTTCATTCCAAGGCTCTTGTGTCCTGTGCTGCATGAGCTCTTCACTCTGTCAAGTATATTCGTGCTTCCATGTTTGGGATGCAGACATGCCCGTTACACAAGGAGAAAAATGCTTAAAGTCGAAGAGAAATATAGGAGGCAAAACCTGGCTTCCACACAGGAAGTGACTTGTTTTCTGCTCACACACACACATACACACACACACACACATGAAAGTGGAAACCTTAGTTTCCATTCATCCAGGAGATAGCAGCCACTACCAGGAACCCAGACACTGGAGCTTGCATTCATAAACCAACATGCTTTTAAAGAATCATATCAATCTTGTTTATTGCAAAGGCTTTGCTCAGGGAGTGTCCACTCTGAATAGCCCCTTCAAAGACAAGGTGCTCCCTGTAAGAGAACTGAGCTAATTACATGCATGTCTAATTCAAATGATCTTTTATCATGATGACAGAAGACTTTGAAATCAGTTTGAGATTCTATGGGGATTTTCCATAATGTGAGCACAAAAACGTCACAGAGAAGCAGACCTAACTACTGTATCCCAACACTGGCAGTGTTTTATTGTCCTCCCCATGCCCCCTTATAGGGGAAGCACTGAAAGACAAAATAGAGTCTCTTAATTGTTGAGTTTCCAATTTTGGAGGAACGAGCAGGGACTCAGTATGGAATTCATTTTGTATGGCCCTATTTTCACATTTGGAGATATCCACTGTATCTGAATTATGGAATACAGTAGAAAAATTCAAAAGTTTGAATGTATGTCACCTAGGTGATCGCTCTTTGTTTTGTTTTTTTGTTTCCAGTTTTTTTTTTTTTAATTGTTGCTGTTGCTGCTAGTTTTAGCTAGTTCTTTGGGATCACTTTTCTTTTTAAAAAATTTTTATTGTATTGATTTACAGTGTTGTTAGTTTCAGGTGTACAGCAAAGATAACCAGTTATATGTACACATATATCCTCTCTTTTTTAGATTCTTTCTCCCTGTAGCCCATTACAGGGTATTGAGCAGAGTTCCCTGTGCTGTACAGCGGTTATTATTAGTTATCCATTGCATATATAGTAGTGTGTATATGTCAATCCCAATATTCCAATTTAAGAGCTCTCTGTTTAAAACTGTGCCGTTTGGCTGGACTAAAGTTTTCCTTCGATATTGCACAGTGTCCTCTGAGCACCTGGTGTGTAAAGACTCTCTTCTGAGTGCTCGACTTCACTAAACTTTGTCTCCTCAGCCACCAGGCATGAGGTATGGACACTTCTGAATTTAGTGGAGGTATTGCTCATTAGAGGACAGTCTAGGAGTCCTGGTGCACACAGCAGTGAGACCCCACAAAGTGACTCAATGTTAATGGTTCACTCTTGGTCCGCATCCTTTCCCCTCTCTGCCCCCCACCCCCTGCAGCTTTCCCTGCCTCCTATCCCAGAGATGATAAAAACAGTTTCTAGGAGGATTGTGCATCATTCTGTGGTACCATTGACATCCTTTGGCCAAAGAAAGAGAAGGGGCCAATTTTGTGCATGATCAGGATGGAAGATGCTTCCATGGCACGATTTTTTTTAAAGCCTAAGAGAACTATCATTTTAAAATTTATCAGTCTAATGGGTTAACTGTATATTTTAGAAGATATGCAGGATGAAAAGAACTTGAAGAAAGGATGCAGGGATACTGACATCATTAATTCAAGGGACCAAGAATCTATAATTTTGCTCCAGGCCATCTTTCAGAAAAGACTTTCTTCCACCCTTGAATCCCCCTAGGTGTAAGACAGTCTGCTTGATTTCATTGTTCTGGAAACTCTTTCTAGGAAAATCCTGATAACTGATACAATATTTATGACTTCTGATGAAGGCAGGAAAGATCAGAGACTTTTTCTCATGGACAATTCACTCTTGATTCTTTTTAATTTTGACATAATTCAGAAACTTTAATTCACTGTCTGTTGGGCTTAACTGATATCTCTGTTTTAAAGAATATATAAAGTTATACTTAATATTTATTTTCTTTTCCCTTTAGGGAGTTATACTAGACCTATTCAATCTATTTCCACATATTATATATGTATATATTCTAAATATTATATATTTCCATAATGATATATTATGTATGTTTAAAGTTATCATGAAAATAAGGATGCAAATACCAGGAACTTATTTAGTCAGCAAAAACTCATTGGACCGAAAAGCCTGGTAACATAGAAAAAAAAGACAGAGTTGTCTCAGAACACTTTTGTTTGTAATTCACTTATCTGAATACAGATCAGTAATAATACTTGGAAGTGGTGAACTGGTTTTCTAATAACAGCAATGAGAAATTTATGACTGAGACTTAATGTTTCAGGATTACCCTGCCCTTCCAACCATTGGAGACCAGCCAGTGCTACAGTGAAAACATAAATATTACAGTTGCCATGGAAACCAAGATCACCTAGGAGATGATTAATACCCATAGGGCTAACAGTGGAGGCTGCATTCACATCATTTCTGGCCAAATTAATCATGATCAAACAAAGAGCAACAAACACTTTTATAAACGCACAGAAGCCCAAATCCTCTTTTGCAGACCACTTAAGTATTATTGAAACGGAGCAAGACCCTATGGTCCTTGTCCCCTGTGTCCTCTGCTTGCCTTTCGTCTGTGGAAAAACTTTAGCCAAATAAGTTTAATCAGAGAAGTGAGAAAATGCAGAAACAAAGAAAAACAGTCCAACAGACTAAATAATAATCATTTAATCATTAAGCATAGTCAAGGACCTTTAGTTCCTTCTCAAGGGCTTTAGATAATATTCTGAGCTAATCCTGTGAGCCGTGGTATACATACTGAAACCTCTATCCGGTAGAAGTTAACTACATGATAACCAGACTGTAGCTATGACACAAGCTGCCACAATTCCGAGATTTGATCTCAAGAATATGGGAACAAACTGATCCTAGAACTGAAGAGTAACTATACTTAAAACAATCAGAATGATGCTGATCAGACCACCGAAGAACAACTTCATGATGACTGTCAGAGTTAACGGTTCTGTTTCTAGACATAATCCCCCCACCCCCGCAACCAACTGGCTAGAAAAGCTCTTGACCCCTGATTTCCAGGGCAGCATAGAGGGTTGATCTTTTGACAGGCATCTGTCCTTTCTCCCCCACCCTCAGTTGCCCACATCCAAAATAAACAAATTTCCCTTTCCACTAACCTTAAGTGGCAAGGAGCTGGACCCCACTTTTGATTACATTATCAAATTTTGTTCTCTATAAGTAAAGAAGTCTCCTGGTAAACAATTATATTTCCATTGACTGAACAACTATTTTCTAGTTCAAATGTAGGGGGTATTTATTAAATGGTGCAGAAAAGGAAGTCCACCTCATAAAGGAAAACTCTCAAGCTTATTTTTCCTATTATTGTTTTCCTTTTGCTATGAAACCTCATCTTTTGAGAATCAGGTGAATTTAAATTATTATGATACTTGAGGTTTTAAAAAATTTCTGACTTTTCCAGAGGTTGCCCTGCTTGAGAGAACTTTACCAGAACCATCAAATACATGATGATGTTATCAAGAAAGTTTATTATGGAAATTATTACTGTGTAATAGTAATGTTCAAAATTCTCCAAGCCTGGCTTCAGCAATAAGTGAACTGTGAACTTCTACATGTTCAAGCTGCTTTTAGAAAAGGCAGAGGAACGAGAGATCAAATTGTCAACACTCACTGGATCATGGAAAAAGCAAGAGAGTTCCAGAAAAACATCTATTTCTGCTTTATTGACTATGCCAAAGCCTTTGACTGTGTGGATCACAATCAACTGTGGAAAATTCTGAAAGAGATGGGAATACCAGACCACCTGACCTGCCTCTTGAGAAATCTGTATGCAGGTCAGGAAGCAACAGTTAGAACTGGACATGGAACAACAGACTGGTTCCAAATAGGAAAAGAAGGGCATGAAGTCTGTATATTGTCACCCTGCTTATTTAACTTCTATGCAGAGTACATCATGAGAAATGCTGGGCTGGAGGAAGCACAAGCTGGAATCAAGATTGCCTGGAGAAATGTCAGTAACCTCATATATGCAGATGACACCACCCTTATGGCAGAAAGCAGAAAAGAACTAAAGAGCCTCTTGATGAAAGTGAAAGAGGAAAGTGAAAAAGTTGGCTTAAAGCTCAACATACAGAAAACGAAGATCATGGCATCCGGTCTCATCACTTCATGGGAGATAGATGGGGAAACAGTGGAAACAGTGGCTGACTTTATTTTTCTGGGCTCCAAAATCACTGCAGATGGTGACTGCAGCCATGAAATTAAAAGATGTTTACTCCTTGGAAGGAAAGTTATGACCAACCTAGATAGCATATTAAAAAGCAGAGACATTACTTTGCTAACAAAGTCCTATCTAGTCAAAGCTATGGTTTTTCCAGTAGTCATGTATGGATGTGAAAGTTGGACTATAAAGAAAGCTGAGTGCCTAAGAACTGATGCTTTTGAACTATGGTGTTGGAGAAGACTCTTGAGAATCTCTTGGACTGCAAGGAGATCCAATCAGTCCATCCTAAAGGAAATCAGTCCTGGGTGTTCATTGGAAGGACTGATGCTGAAGCTGAAACTCCAATACTTTGGCCACCTGATGGGAAGAAGTGACTCACTGGAAAAGACCCTGATGCTGGGAAAGATTGATGGTGGGAGGAGAAGGGGATGACAGAGGACAAGATGGCTGGATGGCATCACCGACTCAATGGACATGAGTTTGAGTAAGCTCCGGGAGATGGTGATGGACACGGAGGCCTGGCATGCTGCAGTCCATGGGATCACAGAGTCAAACACGATTGAGTGATTGAACTGAACTAAACTGAAATAAAAAAATTCTTAACAGGATGTTGAGACACAAAAAAAAGTCTTTGTCACTGGGCATCATTGGTTGAATATTAGAATGTCCTAACTTTAGAGGACAATAAAATTATTATCAATAATGTTTCAGTCATATATTCCTGTCAGAAATTTAAATATCAGAAAGAGAAATAATAACAGAAATAGTTGTGCTTTTCAGGTAAAGAAGACTACATTAGGAAAATAGTATTAAAATTGTTAATGTCAAAGATGATTATTGAGATGCCTGTAATTTACTTTATAGTACTTTCTCCTGGACAAAGTGATATTACTATAGGTATATTAATAGTGGTAAGTAACATGGCTTCTGTAGCAGATAATCTGATCAATCACAGGGTTTAATTCAATGAAGATTTTTTCTCAATCCCTACACAATCCAATTTTAACTGTTCACTTCATCTTAATGTCACTATTTGGCTAAAACTCAGTTTTTTCCCTGTCTATGTAAGGAAAAACTGAGTTCTTCCCTACGTGTTTCTCTCCCCTGTGAGTTAACAAAACACTTTACTCCTGATCAACAAATCTGTGGAGGTTTTCCCCACACCAATAATTCTCTGCAACAACAGCCAAGTGTACTACAGTTTAACATAATTCTGAACCTATCTACCTGGAGATGGTGTCAGATACCACAGGTAATGTCTCAGTCTTACAAGACCTCCGTCACCTCCCCCATACACACTTTGGATGCCTGTGTTTCTAACCAACCAGCTGTAGGTCAGAGGTTCCAAAGACCCCCCTGGAGCTCGACTAACTTGCTAGAGAAGCTCTCAGAACTCAGGGAAACACTCAAGCTTACCAGTTTTTGTAAAGAAATGATAAAAGACACAGATGAACAGCCAGATGAAGTGATATATAGGAAGACATCTGGGAAGGTCCTGAGTGCAGGAGTTTCTGTCTTCCTGGAGTCAGGGTATGTCCCCTTGGTGCGGATGTGTTCAACCAACCTGGAAGCTCTGAATGCCCCACTATGGGAATTTTATAGAGGTTTCTTCATGCAGCCCTGATCGATTATTACCTCCATTTTCGCCTCCTTCTTTCCTCTCTAGAATATGAGGACTGGGGTTGAAAATTCCAAGCTTCTGATCATGACTTGGTCTTTCTGGTGACCAGTCCCCACCCAGGAGTCACCCAGGAACCCACCCAGAGTTGCATCATTAGAACAAAAGATGCTTTTAGTGTTCTTATCACTTAGGAAATCGTAACACTTTAAGGAGCCCTGTGTCAGGAATGAGGTCAAGTCAAAGATAAATAGTAGACTAAGAGATGCTCTTAGTACTCTTATCACTTAGGAAATGATAAGGGTTTCAGGAGCTTGCTGCCAGGAACTGGGAGTAGAGATCATTACCTATATTTCTTGTTATTGCAATTCACAAAAAAGTGTCCATGCATTTCATGTGTCTCCTTAAGGGGATCCAAAAAAAACCTCACTCCTAACAACCCATACACAGGACATATGGGGCAGAGAAACTTGTCAAATAATGCCAGAGGGATGTAGTCAGCTAAATCCAGAATGGAAAACAGTATGGGACAAATGGTTTATTTCCTTCAACAAAGAAATTGCAAGAGGGGAAAAAAGGAGAAATCTAAAGATTAAAGGAAGCTTAAAAGACACTATTCACTTGTAAGGTGTGGATCTTATTTGGATCCTGATATGAGGAAATTGACAGAAAAATCTATGGAACAACTGGCGAAATTTTAATATCAAGTGAGCATTTGATAATATTAAGACATTCCTGTTATGCTTTTGGTTATGATAATGATGTTATCAGATTAAGATGAGATAAGACTCCTTTAGAGATAAATGCTGAAACATTTACAGAAGAACTGGTGTTTCTGGGATCCGCTCCAAGGTAGTGTAGAGGTGGGGTAGTTGCGGTGAGACCTTTGCCTTTTTGTTTTTTCAGTCTCTAGAACCAACTTTGTTAACTAGTATTATGATATTAGAAAGGAGCCTCCATTGTTAAAATCAGTGGCTTTCTAAAAGCAAAATGGCTGTGAAAGATGAGCTCTTATTTACGAAATCTGTGATATTCAAGACACGGAGATTGGCTGAAACATTTTGGAGTTTCTCCTACACTTTTATGAACAGGTTCTAAAGACTTGAGATACCTTTTATCTCATTCTTCATCTTTTACTCATAGGGATGGTGCCTGAGAATTTTATTTTTCAATATCCAAGATATTGATTCAGAAGATTCTAGCTGCATCTGTTCTTTTACTGAATTGTAACCGCAGATGAGTGATTCTGAAAGTATAGTTCATGGGCTTGCCTGGTGTTCCTGTAGTTAAGAGTTTACCTTGCAATGCAGGGAACACACGTGTTCGATCCCTGGTCTGGAAAGATCCTACATGCCATGTAGCAAGTAAGGCTATGAGCCACAACTTCTGAGGCCTTGCATTGCAACTACTGAAGCCAGAGCAGTGTAGAGCCTGTGCTCTGCAGTAAGAGAAGCCACTGTAATGAGGAGTCTGTGCCCATGACAATGAAGAGTAGCCCCTTCTCATTGCAACTGTGAAGACTCACCACAGCCAAAAAACAAAAATACATAAATAATAAATACATAAACCTTTTTTTAGGGGAAAAAGTACAGTTTGGGGACTTCTGGGGACTCTAGAGACTGGAAAGAGGTCCATGAGGTCAAAATTATTTCCCTGATAATAAGGTTCAATTTGCTTTTCTCATTCTCATTCTTTGATGAGTACACAGTGGAGTTTTCCAGAGACTCCATATGTGAAAGCATCATTGCTCTGAAAACTAGAGGGAGATGTCTTTATATTTATTTAAGTTCTCAGTTTTATCTTCCAATGCAACAAATAACCACAAATATAAGACACATAAACAAAATCTCTTTGGAGTCTTCAATAAATTTAGAGAATGTAAAGGATTCTTGAACCCCAAAAGTTTGGGAACCCCTTCTTTAGAAAACCATGTCTGCCTTGAGTGAAATTGTCATGGAGGATGTTGAGGGGGTTCAGGACATGCTACCCCAAAATATGGCACCTTGGTGTTTTAAATATCTTAAGATGGAGAAATTTGAGAAAATGGCAGAAACAGACAGGTCACTGCGATATTCCCCACTCATATTATTTTCCCTGAAAGCAAGAGATAAATGTCCCATGTGAAACACATTCTCCTTGTTTCTGGAGGAAGGGGGAAGGATAGGGAATACTGAGCTGAGAAAGCTGAATAAACAAACTTGTTACTTTATCATTTACTACCCCAGTCCAAACCCCTTTGTCATGTCAATTTTTCACACATTCATTGTTTCTTTGTCTAATAGGCTATGAAGGCTTCCTGCTCTGATCAGATCTTCAGGTGTCTTCATTTTCTGGTGAAGGTTCCCATGCATATATAAAAATGTATTAAAACATCTGTGCTTTTCTCCTGCTTGTCTGCCTTTGTCAGTTTAATTTCAGACCCAACCAAGGACTCTCAGAAAATGGAGGGACACTTTTTTTCTGCTATGGTGTAATAGGAACATATATATTTTGGAAAAAATTTGAACTTTATCCAACTTACAGAACAGTTTTTCCTCTTATTTGCTAATTAATGTCTATCTTGTCACACAACTCAGTAAGAGACTTGCCTTCATTATAACCTGGTAGCAAGAAAGAGACTAGTTGCTCTGATCTGTAGCTGTTGGTGAGAACTTCAGGGTTATTTGTGCCCATAGCGGCTTAGATCCGCTATGTAGGAATAATGAAAACCATAAAGCTAATGCTTAGGAGACTTGGAATAGAGACTTAGGAAGTTGGAGGAAAAAATAAGGCGAAAGGATGAGAAGAAAGAATGGAGTCCAAACTCAAGAAGAGAGGAGGAGGAGTTTGGGGAGGGGCAGTTCTAGGTCCTAGAGGGAATGCGGAGGCTGTTCTAGGTCCTAGAAATAGCACGTATTCTGGGACTTCAGCTCTTTCATTCCCAGGAATTCCTGGACAAGTTCTCTGGTAGCTAGCCAGCCTGGCTTTTTCTTCTTGAAAAAGAAGTTTCCAGAAGAAGAATAGAGCCTGCAGAAGTATTATTTTCCTCTGCCCCAACTTCTTGCAAAGACTGGGATAATTCAACTGTAGAACCAAGACATTCATCCTACAGTTCATCAAAGTGTCATCAATTATTAATAGTTAAATAGCATAAATTGTCATTTTAGATCTTCTTCTTTTAGAAGCTCAGAGGCTGGAGGAAGTTGTTCCAAAGAGCCATGTGTAGAGATAGGAAGAGGAGAGTCACAAAGGCTGAATTGCAAACAGACATATACTACAAATTTCCTAGGATCCTCTTGGGTTGGGTCAAATAGCCCTCCTTGCCTGGCTTCTTTTTCAAAGTGTAGTTAAGACGATGCATTCCTCTGCTTCTCAAGTTTTGAGAATATTTTGCTTTATACTAAGGGACTTAAAAAAATTTTTTTTTAAGTTCTGAGAAGATCTGTCACTGAGAAAGAAAGAAACAGAGTATACTCAAATCCATTTAAGCGTAGGTGACATGACAATAATTTTTCAGTTTCTGGATCATCTCAGAAACAGTCTTTTCAAAACTGTTTGCATTTGGTCTTCCTGGTCTCATCCAGCCTCTTCACTCTGGGTCCATTGTTTCCACCTCCTCAGCCTTCATGCTGTCCGCAGGGGGTGCTGTGCATCTGCAGGGCCAGAGCAGGCATCCAGAGTGGATGGTTAGTGTCCAGAGCAAGGTACGAGCTAAAGGTCACAGCGCAGTGGCTATTCCTGTGCAGCAAAGAGGTACTTGGTTAATTGAGCTTGTAAACTCCTTGAAGGTCAAACCATGTTTATTTTGCTTTGTTTCCATAGTACTCATCACAATACCTGGTGCCCAGTAGGCTCTCTAAAAGTGATTTTTGCTGTGTCTATCTGAGGATAGGATCATGGGAGATATTGCACTTTCTAAGTTATACAGTTTCTTCTTTTTGGGATATGTGTGTTTTTTACAATAATGACTGCAGATTATTTCCAAACCAGTAATGTCATGCAAATAATTTTAGATGTATGAATAATAGTTCAAGAAAGTCTTGAAAGCAAAGGTGAAGCAGTAGCTTGGGGTGCTCAAAGCTAAGGGAAAAACCCTAGACAATGTTGAGAGATTAAATAGACAGAAACTAATAAGGGGCACAAAGAGTAAGAGAAGGAGATGTGGAAGACAGAGCTCTGGTTGGAATCAGCATCCATTGTAAAATGAGTCAGAGAGGTAAATTCAAGTTATGCCTTGTGGGGCAGAAAAGGAAGAGCGCATGAGACCAGTTCAGTTCAGTTCAGTTCAGTCGCTCAGTCGTGTCCGACTCTTTGAGACCCCACGAATCCCAGCACGCCAGGCCTCCCTGTCCATCACTAACTTCTGGAGTTCACTCAGACTCACGTCCATCGAGTCAGTGATGCCATCCAGCCATCTCATCCTCTGTCATCCCCTTCTCCTCCTGCCCCCAATCCCTCCCAGCATCAGAGTCTTTTCCAATGAGTCAACTCTTCGCATGAGGTGGCCAAAGTACTGGAGTTTCAGCTTCAGCATCATTCCTTCCAAAGAAGTCCCAGGGCTGATCTCCTTCAGAATGGACTGGTTGGATCTCCTTGCAGGCCAAGGGACTCTCAAGAGTCTTCTCCAACACCACAGTTCAAAAGCATCAATTCTTCGGTGCTCAGCTTTCTTCACAGTCCAACTCTCACATCCATACATGACCACTGGAAAAACCATAGTCTTGACTAGACGGACCTTTGTTGGCAAAGTAATGTCTCTGCTTTTGAATATGCTATCTAGGTTGGTCATAATTTTTCTTCCAAGGAGTAAGCATCTTTAAATTTCATGGCTTCAATCACCATCTGCAGTGATTTTGGAGGCCAAAAAAATAAAGTCTGACACTGTTTCCCCATCTATTTGCCATGAAGTGATGGGACCGGATGCCATGATCTTCGTTTTCTGAATGTTGAGCTTTAAGCCAACTTTTTCACTCTCCTCTTTCACTTTCATCAAGAGGCTTTTAGTTACTCTTCACTTTCTACCATAAGGGTGGTGTCATTTGCATATCTGAGGTTATTGACATTTCTCCCAGCCATCTTGATTCCAGCTTGTGCTTCTGCCAGCCCAGCGTTTCTCATGATGTACTCTGCATAGAAGTTAAATAAGCAGGGTGACAATATACAGCCTTCATGCCCTTCTTTTCCTATTTGGAACCAGTCTGTTGTTCCATGTCCAGTTCTAACTGTTGCTTCCTGACCTGCATACAAATTTCTCAAGAGGCAGGTGAGATGGTCTGGTATTCCCCTCTCTTTCAGAATTGTCCACAGTTTATTGTGATCCACAAAGTCAAAGGCTTTGGCATAGTCAATAAAGCAGAAATAGATGTTTTTCTGGAACTCTCTTGCTTTTTCCATGATCCAGCAGATGTTGGCAATTTGCTCTCTGGTTCTTCTGCCTTTTCTAAAACCAGCTTGAATATCTGGAAGTTCATGGTTCACGTATTGATGAAGCCTGGCTTGGAGAATTTTAAACATTACTTTACTAGCATGTGAGATGAGTGCAATTGTGCGGTAGTTTGAGCATTCTTTGGCATTGCCTTTCTTTGGGATTGGAATGAAAACTGACCTTTTCCAGTCCTGTGGCCACTGCTGAGTTTTCCAAATTTGCTGGCATATTGAGTGCAGCACTTTCACAGCATCATCTTTCAGGATTTGAAATAGCTCAACTGGAATTCCATCACCTCCACTAGCTTTGTTCGTAGTGATGCTTTCTAAGACCCACTTGACTTCACATTCCAGGATGTCTGGCTCTAGGTGAGTGATCACACCATCGTGATTATCTGGGTCATGAAGATCTTTTTTGTACAGTTCTTCTGTGTATTCTTGCCACCTCTGTTTAATGTCTTCTGCTTCTGTTAGGTCCATACCATTTCTGTCCTTTATCGAGCCCATCTTGGCATGAAATGTTCCCTTGGTATCTCTAATTTTCTTGAAGAGATCTCTAGTCTTTCCCATTCTGTTGTTTTCCTCTATTTCTTTGCATTGATCACTGAGGAAGGCTTTCTTATCTCTCCTTGCTATTGTTTGGAACTCTGCATTCAGATGCTTATATCTTTCCTTTTCTCCTTTGCTTTTTGCTTCTCTTCTTTTCACAACTATTGTAAGGCCTCCCCAGACAACCATTTTGCTTTTTTGCATTTCTTTTCCACGGGGATGGTCTTGATCCCTATCTCCTGTACAATGTCAGAAGCCTCAGTCCATAGTTCATCAGGCACTCTATCTATCTGATCTAGTCCCTTAAATCTATTTCTCACTTATACTGTATAATCATAAGGGATTTGATTTAGGTCATACCTGAATGGTCTAGTGGTTTTCCCTACTTTCTTCAATTTCAGTCTGAACTTGGGAATAAGGAGTTCATGATCTGAGCCACAGTCAGCTCCCGCTCTTGTTTTTGCTGACTGTATAGAGCTTCTCCATCTTTGGCTGCGAAGAATATAATCAATCTGATTTTGGTGTTGACCATCTGGTGATGTCCGTGTGTAGAGTCTTCTTTTGTGTTGTTGGAAGAGGGTGTTTGCTATGACCAGTGCGTTTTCTTGGCAAAACTCTATTAGTCTTTGCCCTGCTTCATTCCATATTCCAAGGCCAAATTTGCCTGTTACTCCAGGTGTTTCTTGACTTCCTACTTTTGCATTCCAGTTCCCTATAATGAAAAGGACATCTTTTTTGGGTGTTAGTCCTAAAAGGTCTTGTAGGTCTTCATAGAACCATTCAACTTCAGCTTCTTTTGCGTTACTGGTTGGGGCATAGACTTGGATTACTGTGATATTGAATGGTTTGCCTTGGAAACAAACAGAGATCATTCTGTCATTTTTGAGATTGCATCCAACTACTGCATTTCAGACTCTTTTGTTGACCATGATGGCTACTCCATTTCTTCTGAGGGATTCCTGCCTGCAGTAGTAGATATAGTGGTCATCTAAGTTAAATTCACCCATTCCAGTCCATTTCAGTTCGCTGATTCCTAGAATGTTGACATTCCCTCTTGCCATCTCTTGTTTGACCACTTCCAATTTGCCTTGATTCATGGACCTGACATTCCAGGTTCCTATGCAATATTGCTCTTTACAGCATCAGATCTTGCTTCTATTACCAGTCATATCCACAACTGGGTATTCTTTTTGCTTTGGCTCCATCCCTTCATTCTTTCTGGAGTTATTTCTCCATTGATCTCCAGTAGCATATTGGGCACCTACTGACCTGGGGAGTTCCTCTTTCAGTATCCTATCATTTTGTCTTTTCATACTGTTCATGGGGTTCTCAAGGCAAGAATACTGAAGTGGTTTTCTATTCCCTTCTCCAGTGGACCACATGCTGTCAGACCTCTCCACCATGGCCCGCCTGTCTTGTGTGGCCCCATGGGCATGGCTTAGTTTCATTGAGTTAGACAAGGCTGTGGTCCTAGTGTGATTAGATTAACTAGTTTTCTGTGAGTATGGTTTCAGTGTGTCTGCCCTCTGATGCCCTCTTGCAACACCTATCATCTTACTTGCGTTTTTCTTACCTTGGACATGGGGTATCTCTTCACGGCTGCTCCAGCAAAGCACAGCCTCTGCTCCTTACCTTGGACGAGGGGTATCTCCTCAGCACCGCCCCTTCTGACCTTGTATGTGGTCAGAACATGAAACAAGAGTAAACCATAAATACTTATCTCAGGCTCTGAAATGAAGAAGTGGCTCAGTGGTTCCCCAGGCATGCCATTTGATGTTGGGCAGAGGCAGGTATCTGAAGGAACAACATCTAGAAAAAAAGGCACACACTGTGGAAAACCTTGAAACAGGCAAAGGCCTGTTGTGTTCAGTGATCAGGAAGGAAAATGAATGGGTGTAGCTGAGCAAGCCAGGTAGTAATAGATGAAGATTGGAGGTATTTAACAAAGGGCAGGCTATGTAGGTCCTGCCAGGGTTGAAAAGCCACTGCAGGGCATGAGGAGACAGGTGACAAGATTCATTCAGCTGCCACGTGGAGAGCAGACTACACTGAAGGATGGAAGTAGGAAGACTAGTTATGTGAGTATTTCAGATTTCTAGGTGAGATATTATGATGAATTGAAACAGTGGAGGTGGGTATGAAATGTCAGGATTATAGATATTTTTTGAAAGCAGAGCCAATAGCATTTGCTGAAACATTGGATGTGGGGAAACCAGAGTCAGTGAAGGTGGTAAGGTTGTGAGTCCAAGCAATTGGAATGATGGAGTTACCAACAACTGAGAAGGGGAAGACTACAGATAGATCAGGTTTAGAGAGAAAAACAGGAGTTCAGTTCTGATATGTTAAATTTAATTTGTCTAGTAGGAATCCAAATGGAAAAGGGAGACTGTAGGAGTCATAGACATGAGATGGTTTAAAAAGCTATCTGATCACTAAGTAAGTGAGGACAGATCCAGAAGAAAGAAGAACCAGGGACAGCCCTAGGGCACTCCAGTGTTAGTGAAGAAAGGGAAAGACCAGCCATGGAGATTTAGAAGAAGGAGCTAATGAAGCAGGAAAAAAAAAAAATCAAGATATGGTGTCCAAGGAACCAAAGATGAGGGAGAGAAAAACAGACAAGTAAAGCTAGCAAATTAATAATATGATGACTGAGAATTGATACTTCCCCATTTTCCTTGCTATTACCTTGATCTAGGTCCCAAGGTCTTTCTCTCCTTGCTTCCAATATTTCCCAAACCTCTCTGCATATCACCACAAAGCATATATTCCAAGGAAACCTTCCTCAGTGTATTTCTCTTATTCTTAGGAGGTATTGTCATGAGTCTAGAAACCAGTTCCTTGGCCTGGCTTTTGAAGTTACTGTGAATGTGAACTCTGTTCCTTTGCAACTTATCTTCTGTTCTCTTCAGTTTAAACTCAGTACTTCAGACAGGCCATGAGTCTTGCAGGCTTTATTCTTCCTGGTTCTAAATCTTGACCGTGGCTGCTATTTTCCTCTAAATGATTTTTCTTGAGATAGTTCTTTGTTTTATACAAATCCTTCAAAGTCTACCTCAAGCTGTTTCTTCCAGAGAGCATTACCTTCTCTTTGATATTCTTTCAGGGTGTTAAGGATAATGCAGTTCTCATAATTGGTTCCCAAGGCCATCAACAGCATCCCAAGAATGCAATATAAAATATTTGCATGTATGCATGCTAAGTCACTTTAGTAGTGTCCAACTGTTTGCAAAACTATGGACTGTAGCCCACCAGGCTCCAGGGAATTCTCCAGGCAAAAAAACTGGAGTGGTTTTCCATGCTCTCCTCCAGAGGATCTTCCCAACCCAGGGATCAAACCCCTGTCTCTTTACATTACCTGCATTGGCAGGTGGGTTCTTTACCACTAGCGCCACCTGGGAAGCCCATGCAATACTTGAGATTTTTTTAAAAGTCAATTTCTTTACCTTTTTAATAAAATGAGTAACATCTGAATTTTTTCTCACATAACTTGGAAGAGGGATATTTGCATCTTAAATTTCGATTTTCCCATGCTTCTGGTATTCGCTGTTAGCTCACAGGTATAAAATCTCATTAAGAGCAAGTTTCTATTTCAGGTTTATATCTATGAAATGAAGATAATTTGCACGTTGAGGTAACGCTGGAATTTCTGGGAAACTTGAGAATGAGGAAGATGTGCCATACCAATCACAAGACCTTGGTAAATGGATTATAACCTATGGTTCTCTAGAAACACTAACTGCAAATGATCATTTTGACATATAAATTCATGAAATTGAATTATTATGTACACCAGGGAACTGCTCCATTGATCAAATGGAAATATCTGCTTTATTTAAAATAGAGTTTGGGCATTAAAATTAAAAAGCAAGTATATGGCAGACAGATAATAAAAAGTTAATTTTCAAAAAGGCCATTGACCAGCTCTGCAGGTACTGAATTGCTTTTGCATTTCTAAAATAGCTTTTCTATGTTCTTTGTTTTTGGAAAGATAACCTAGCTTTTGAAATTACTTTCCTTATTCATCCTAGGATTAAAGGACCAAGAATTCCACTGGACTAATTCCTTCTTCACTTCTAGCAACTGGTTTACAGGCCAGTTCATGCTTTATTTTCCAGTAAATATTGAAACTTAAAATTTAATTTAAAGTTAAATTAAAAGTTAACATTTTATAATCACTCATGTATGTTCTCCCTTTCTTATCATAGGGTCTTTTGGGAACTGACCTTTAAGTGTAGGACACTGAAATATAACCTTTATTTTTCACTCATGAAAAGAAATTTAAATTAATTCTATCAGTGTCCGCTGGGATTCTAATAAGTACCAACACTGTGCAAGACTCTGAGGCATCTTGATGAATAAAGTCTGAAGTCTAGAAAATTAGAAATATTGAGAAGAGTCTACAAAGAATATGTTAAAATCAGTTCCAGAATTTCCCAAATTTTCCCGTATATAAATAATTCAATGACATACCTGAATTGACAATAACTTCTATTCTGACCAAGAGTCAACTCTTGGTAGACTGTGGCAACAAGAGTGAAAGAACAAAAATAACAAATATAAAATACATATTTTGAGATACCCCCATTTTCTCAGATGTTCTCTCTTTGCTTCTACTATGAACCCATGGCAGTGTTACTACTCTGTTGCAGAATGGTCAGTATTCATTGTTACCTCTCCTTTAACCTGTAGTCCAAAGAGAACATAACCATAACATTATGTTAGCGAAAGTAAATAATAAAATATACAGATATATTTTAAAAGTTGAAAGAGAAGAATGTGAATAATCCACAGATTAAACACTAAATAAATACTTGAGGGTAGGCTATGCTTGTTGATGGCATCACTGACTCAATGGACATGAGTTTGAGCAAGCTCTGGGAGTTGGTGACGGACAGGGAAGCTGGCATGCTGCAGTCCACGGGGTTGCAAAGAGTCAGACACGACTGAGCAACTGAATGACTGACTGAGGCTGTGCTTGTAGGACTAGGCCCTTTTGGTATAATTTTATAAACACATAATAATTTTGTGTCAGAATTTCTTAGTGCATATCATTGCCAGACCTCTAGAGTAAGAAAAAAATGGTTTATATGAAATTTATTTTGGAAGCTGCTGCATATTTTGTTAGCCAATATAAAATACAAGGTAGTATTCACATGCCAAAGTGAATATATTTCACTTAGATTAGTTCATAATTTTTCCCTGTCAAATAATAATGAGCATGGTACGCTGTACAGGACAATTATTTATAGCCTATATTGAATATGATCCAGTTTCTAAATGTTCTCCATATTTTTTGCTCATATATATTTTATTTGACCCTCTTAGTGCCCTGAAACAGTAAGAAACTATAATAGTGAACTCATAAAATGTAAGAGCCTTTGAAAGGTATTTCCCTAACTCTTCAGCTAACTGGCTGGAAAGTCAATATGCCGTCTCAAGATATTAACATTATAACTGATAACAGAAGGTAACACATTGGGAGTTCGGAAATGCTTTAAGGAAAAATATATACTTAACGAACACAGAAAATACCTAAGTGCAGAAAAAAGTGATTTTGTTTTTAGAATAATAATTTCTGAACATCTTCTAGTTATTGATGACTCATTAGTTGACAACCTCAAATTAATGATTAATTCGCAAACCCTGAGGGTGACTGATTCAAATGAGCTGTATAACAAACACTATTAATGTGTACTAAAATGTATTTAAAATCAACTAAGAATATTTCCTCACTACTTCAGTGATTAAAAATTATAAGCTTTCTTTTATTCCAAAATAAAGTATAAATGGAATGCCTTTTGCTGGGCATGGGTTTTTAATAAGCAGAAAAAACATATGGCATTTTCTCCTCTCCCCCAAGTCCCATACTTCTTCCTGCCCTCCTCCTTATCTTCCTGTCTTTCCTCTAGTACATGTGGTTTATTGAATATGGATGCAAATGACTCATTTTAGTTCCATAGATCTTGTTCAAAGATAAAATAATGGCTCAGAAGAGCTTAATGGCATAATTTTCATGGCAGAGTTACAAAGTTAATAAATCAAACACAAGAAGTCAAACTATAAAATAGGTATTGAAAATTCTCATTCCAAACACTGTGCTTTCTCTAATGTTAGTCTCTAGTATATCACCACACCCCCAACAACCCCTCCACACACTTCTAAGATGTAATGAAAATTTCAAATTATAGATTCTGGCTGAAATTTTAACCAGTTCTAATAAACCCAAAATCTATTCATCAGATTTTGAATGTATGTTTCTAAAAAAATCTTTAATTGGAGGATAATCACTTTAGTTTTGTGTTGGTTTCTGTCATACAAAAATGTGAATCAACCATAAGTATATATATATATATTCCCTCCCTCTTGAGCCTCTTTTCCACCCACCATCCCACCCCTTTAGGTCATTACAAAGCACCAGGCTGAGCTCCCTGTGTTATACAGCAACTTCCGCTAGCTGTCTATTTTACACCTGGTAATGTGTAAAGCTACCCTCTCAATCCATCCCACTCTCTCCTTCTCCACCTGTGTCTACAAGTCCTTTCTCTATATCTGCATCTCTATTCGTGCCCTGCACACAGGTTATCAGTACCATTTTTCTAGATTCCATATATGTGCATTAATACATGATATTTGCTTTTTCTCTTTCTGACTTACTTTCCTCTGTAAGACAGACTCTAGGTTTGCCTCTCTCTCTCTCTCTCTCTCTCTCTCTCTCTCTCTCTCTCTGTGTTAGTTACTCAATTGTGTCTGACTCTTTGTAACCCCATGGACTATAGCTCCCCAGGCTCCTCTGTCCATGGAATTCTCTAGGCAAGACTACTAAAATGGGTTGCCATTCCATTCTCCAGGGGACCTTCCCATCCCAGGGATTGAACCTGGGTCTCCTGCATTACAGGCAGATTCTTTACCAACTGAACCACCAGGGAAGCCTTATATATGTTCATTAATATACTCATCAATATATGATATTTGGATTTCTCTTTCTGACTTCATTCCATGTAACAGGCTCTAGGTTTGCCTACCTCAGTTCAACTAATTTTTTTAAAAAGCTGGATTTGATTTTAATTGACATTGATACTGGGAATCAGTAGTCCTGGATTCAAGTCTTGATGCTGCCATGAACTTGTGTGTTCCACTGTGCGTTAACTCTTATGTTCTTATTGCTTCTTGATTTTAGATTTGTATGTTTCTATTAGCAAGTATTTTATCTTTTGTACCACAAATACTGGGACCTTGTCTAGATTGTAAACCATTACACTGCTAACAAAATCTCTACATCTAATTTCTAGAGAATACATGTTCCTGGAGAGTATATAGTGAAGTGAAATTCACTCAGTCATGTCTGATTCTTTGAGACCCCAAGGACTATAGAGTCCATGAAATTCTCTAAGCCAGAATACTGGAGTGGGTAGCCTTTCCCTTCTCCAGGGGATCTTCCCAACCCAGGGATCGAATCAAGGTCTCCTGCTTTGCAGGCAGATTCTTTACCAGCTGAGCCACAAGGGAAGCCCAAGAATACTGGAGTGGGTAGCCTATCCCTTCTTCAGTGGATCTTCCTGACCCAGGAATTGAACCGGGGTCTCCTGCATTGCAAACAGATTCTTTACCAACTGAGCTATCAGGGGAGCCCTTGGAGAATCAATATTACTTGGTAATGAGAAGGAAATAGAAAATTAATACAAAATCTCAAACTACTAAGTAGTGAATTAATAGGGGAAGAGACAAAAATAAAAGTAATTTTCTCAAGCATTTGTGGTATAAAACAATTGCTGAGTCAACCAGTAGTAGAGGGAAACAAAAAAAGAGAATAAATGAATTTTAAGATTATGGAAAAAGCCAACCTGAGGTGAGAATGACAAGATACTATGTACAGAGGTTTCCTATATCTTCTTTATGGCTTATTTTCTCTTTTCTTATACTATCTTACACACACACACACACACACACACACACATATATATATATATATATGTATATATGCATACATATATTTTACATACAGGTTTACTATATTTGTGTTTCAAGAATATGAATTGACCTATTAACACATGAAGGTTGAGTGATCAAATTCTGTCATGTTAATGAGCCCTATTCTTGGGGCAGGTTTGACTTTTATTACTAAAAAAAAAAAAAAGTTTTAACTGAAATACAGTTCATTGAAAAAGCTGGCTTAAGACTCAACATTTAGAAAACTAAGATCATGGCATCCAGCCCCATCACTTCAGGGCAAATAGATGGGGGAAATGGAAACAGTGAGAGACTTTATTTTTGGGGGCTCCAAAATTACTTCAGATGGTGACTACAGCCATGAAATTAAAAGACACTTGCTCCCTGGAAGAAAAGCTATGACCAATCTAGACAGCATATTCAAAAGCAGAGACATTACTTTACCAACAAAGGTCCATCTAGTCAAAGCTATGGTTTTTCCCATAGTCATGTATGTATTTGAGAGTTGGACTATAAAGAAAGCTGAGCGCCAAAGAATTGATGCTTTTGAACTGTGGTGTTGAAGACTCTTGAGAGTCTCTTGGACTGCAAGGAGATCCAACCAGTCCATCTAAAGGAAATCAGTCCTGGGTATTCATTGGAAGGACTGATATTGAAGCTGAAACTCCAATACTTTGGCCATTTGATGTGAAGAACTGACTCATTGGAAAAGACCCTGATGCTGGGAAATACTGAAGGCAGGAGGAGAAGGGGACGACAGAGGATGAGATGGTTGGAGGGCATCACTGACTCAATGGACATGAGTTTGAACAAGCTCCGGGAGTTGGTGATAGACAGGGAATCCCAGCGTGCTGCAATCCATGGGGTCTCAAAGAGTCAGACATGACTGAGTGAACCGAACTGAACAGTTCATTTACAATATTGTGTTAGTTTCAGGTATACAGCAAAGTGACTCAAATATATGTATGTGTGCATATATATATATATATTTCAGATTCTTTTCCATTATAGGTTATTATAAGATACTGAAGATACTTCCCAGTGTTATACAGTAGGTCCTTGTTGTTTATTTTATATATAGTAGTGTGTATCTTTTAATCCTAAACTCCTAGTCTATCCCCTCTTTATCTTTGGTAACCATAAGTTTGCTTTCTATGTCTGTGAGTCTGTTTCTCTTTTGTAAATAAATTCATTTAATAGATTTCACAAATAATTGATACCATATAACATTTGTCTTTCTCTGTTTGACTTCCTTCATTTAGTACGATATTCTCCAGATTCATCCATGTTGCCGTAAATGGCAATATTTCATTCTTTGATTTTTAAATTATTATATCAAGATGACATCAACTATTTTTAAACAGGCACTTCAAATAAGTGGGCCTTTACGCCTGTGCCATCATCCTGGGAGAAAGAGCATATACAGAGAAACCAATTGAATTATTTCAGTTTGAATTCAGATCACAAAGGATTAAAATCATCAAATGGGGATCTAATATCAAGTTTATGTGCCTTATAATTGATACAATGTCTTAAACAGAATTACATGTAAGGTGGGTGAAGGGGAACAGGGCAATTCGTTGAAAGTATGAGATAGAGTAATCTATGTATGGCTTTTAGAGAACTAGTGATTAAGACCTTTGAACAAGCTAAATACCGTAAAAGTTGAATATATTCCACTGGACAGGTCAATGTTTTAATATTTAAAACACTAAAAAATTTTGGCAAACTGGTGGATCTTTTTAAGAATCTATTCTACTTTTTTTTAGTTTTTCATAGTGTGTTCCCATAAGGATTAAAAAAGATTATATTTGTACTGCTAAAACAAGTAGCTAAAAACTCATCTTCATCTAGCAAATTGTTAAGTTCTGGCATAATATCCATTCTGAAACAAAGTTTCAGTAAAATGTTTTTCTTTTTACTGATTTCTACTGACTACCAACCAGTCCATTCTAAAGGAGATCAGCCCCGGGATTTCCTTGGAAGGAATGATGCTAAAGCTGAAACTCCAGTACTTTGGCCACCTCATGCGAAGAGTTGACTCATTGGAAAAGACCCTAATGCTGGGAGGGATTCGGGGCAGGAGGAGAAGGGGACGACAGAGGATGAGATGGCTGGATGGCATCACTGACTCGATGGACGTGAGTCTAGGTGAACTCCGGGAGTTGGTGATGGACAGGGAGGCCTGGCGTGCTGCGATTCATGGGGTCGCAAAGAGTCGGACACGACTGAGCGACTGATCTGATCTGATCTGACCACTGTTTTTTCTAAAATTATGTAGATAGAAACACTAATTTGAGCCTGAAAGGTTTTATAATTGATGGTTGCTCCTAAGCAACTATTGTGTTTTTTGTTATGTATCAAAATCAGTAATTCCTGCTTCAAAAAAGCTCTACTACTTTAGTTTAAATGATTACACTTACCTTATCAGTGTTGACATAAACCTAAAATTGATCATACATTGATCACATATGCCACATACGCTTAGGGCCATCTGCCATCACCTGGTATGAGTCTGCTTATGACCCTGCTTATGAGTTTGCTGGAAGAAGGAAATTGCAGTGCACTCCAGTATCCTTGCCTGGGAAATCCTATGGACAGGGGACACTGGCAGGTTAGTCTATAAGGTTGCAAAGAATCAGACAGAACTTACACATACACATATACATCTGGTAATTAGCCGCCGCTGCTACTGCTGCTAAGTCACTTCAGTCGTGTCCCACTCTGTGCAACCCCATAGACAGCAGCCCACCAGGCTCCTCTGTCCCTGGGATTCTCCAGGGAAGAATACTGGAGTGGGTTGCCATTTCCGAGAGGGTGGGGCAAATTGAGAGAGTAGCATGGAAACATATACACTGCTGCTGCTGCTGCTAAGTTGCTTCAGTCGTGTCCGACTCTGTGCGACCCCATAGACGGCAGCCCACCAGGCTCCCCCGTCCCTGGGATTCTCCAGGCAAGAGCACTGGAGTGGGTTACCATTTCCTTCTCCAATGTATGAAAGTGAAAGGTGAAACTAGTCCACACAAAATCAGTGGGTTAAAAGAACATGTATGTACTCTCTTACAATTCATGAGGCCAGAAGTCCAAAGTCATTTTCACTGAGCTAAAGTCAAGGCCAACCAGCAGGGCTGATTCCTAGAGAGGCGCTGAGGGCAGAATCCATTTCCTTGCATTTAGCAGCTTCTAGAGTTTTTCTCCTTGCATTTTTTGGCTGGTGGCTCCTCTCTCCATCTTTAAAGCCCAATCTTAGCATCTTCTGTTCTCTGGCTGCTTTGGTCATCTCAGCTTCTCCTCTGCCTCCTCCTTACAAAGACCTTTTCATAACACTGGTCACACCTGAATAATCCAGGATAACTTCCCTTGCTTTAAGATCCTTAATTTAGAGTTGTAAGTCCATTTTGCTATATGGGACATGGACATGTTTAAAGGCCTTTTATTCACCCTACCGCAGGGGGCATAGGGTGGGGGCAGCATGAAGGTTGAAAAGCTCTTAGGTGATACTTTCAGGCAGTAATAGTTTATTTATGTTGAATGTTCACTATGGACCCATTCAAGCACCATCCTGGATTCTCTCTGAGCATTGAACCATTTAATATATAACAATGGATCTTTATCCCATGGCACCAAAAACCCTGGACGTTTAGAGATAGAAAGTACTTTATAGTTTATGTTCTTACTCATCTCCACTGCCCATTTGAGGAACGAAGTCTTGAAATAAAGGAATTAGTTAAAATTGTATTTATCAAGATGCAGAGTAAGTGACTTATTCAAGGTACACAGCGGGGGTAACAACGCCATCGGGAGCATACTGTGTTCTTGTCATCTACTCCAGGCTAAGAACACTCAGCTTTCCTGCTTCTTAAGGGCACACCTCAGTTGATGGGCACACCCCCCAAATTCATATGTTTAGTCCTAACACCCTGTACATCAGAATGTAACCGTATTTGGAGACAGGGCCTTTTAAAATGTAATTAAGGTGAAATAAGGTCTTGAGGGTAGGGCCTGAATCCAACATGACTGGTATGGTCATAAGAAGACAGAGACACACTAGAGACGCACAGTGAAAGGGTGGACTTCTGTAAGCCAAGGAGTCCAGCCAAACACCTTGATCTTAGACCTCAGACTTGTGAGAAAATAAAGTTCTATTTTGTAAGCCACTCAATCTGTGGTATTTTGTATGGAAGCCTGAGCAAACTAATATAACCCAGATAGGCCACAGGCCTTAGAACCTTTTTAAGCTGGAGGCAGCTAGTTCATGGTCCAGATTTACTAGAAGAAGACATGGGTTTACTAGAAGAAGACATGGAGTTAATGAGTAATCTGCAGTATTTGTAAAAGACTAAGGGAAATGTTCAAAATATAGTCTAACTAAAATTCCAGTTTCATGGCTTTGGGGTGGAATGACATCAAGTCAATATGGCAACATCAGCTACTTCACATTTATCGAAAGCTTTACTTGGCAATATGCATTTTTGATTAATTTAAAATAAAATTATTTGTTGTTTAATAAATTGATTTGTTTGGAAGTAAAAACTCAGGCTTTTTGATGGAGAGGAGATTGAACGGAAATCACTGCTTGAGCTCCCAATTCCTTTTTTTAAGTCTTCCAAGACCCATGCTGTTTAATCCTCTTCAAATTGCTAGAGCTCTTTCAGGGGCGAGCTGAGCAAATTATATTGCTTTAGTCATTTGTCACATCAGGGGTGTTGTGAGCCATTGTTTTCAAATCTAGGAGTATCACTGACATTTGCTGGATGCTATGTATCTGGTTATTTTCCTGAAAGTCAGAGAAATTTTAAGTGAAAATGATCCTCAGTGTTTTAGTCAGGGTTCTCCAGAGAAACCAAACCAATAGGAGATATTAACAGATATATATTTTTAGATATATATACATATATTTATTATGAAAGATTACCTCTGGAGCCAAGAAGTCCCACTATCTGCCAGCAGCCTGCAAGCTAGAGGCCTAGGAAAGCAGGTGGTAGTTCTAGCCCAACCCAAAGGCCTAAAAACCAAGGAGCCTTTGGTTTAAGCCAATGGTATAAGTCCCAGTCTGAGTTCCCAGGAGCACTGATTTCTTAGGGCAGGAGAGAATGATGCCCCAGCTCAAGTAGAGAGAGGGAATTCATCCTTCCTCTGCCTTTTTGTCCTATTCAGGCCTTCAGTGGATTAGATTATATCCATCTGCATTGGTAAGGGCAATTTACTTGCTCTACTAATTGAAACGGTAGTCTGTTTGCGAGACACCTTAATAGACACACTTAGAAGTCTGAACATCCTTTAGTCTGCTAACTTGACACATAAAATTAAGCATCACATCCAAATAACAAAATATCAAAATAGCTTAATTCAATAGATGGATGGACCTAGCTCATTAATCCAAAAATAAAAAAATTTTTAAATGAAAATAAAGAAGCCACAGTACCCAGTGCAGATGTTAGGGTATCAAGCACCTTCAGTAGAATGTATCTGAAAGTTTGAAAAGCAGTACTTTAAGCAGAAATGTATTTCATTCAAAAAATAATAGCAAATGTATGAAGAGCACACACTTATATTAAGACTGGAGGTTTATTAAATGCTTTATCATAAAATATTAAGCCCACACTATTACAATACACAGGCTCGATGTTCTAACAAGTAACACTGTGCCTCAATCGAGGGAAGTTCATGATGCCAATACAAGGTGGAATTGTGGGGAATTACAAATACAGAGATATTTTCCTTTTCCTCTTCTACAACTGCAATACTGATGTTCAGAAATGTTTACACACTGAGAAAAACTTGTAAAATTTCCTGAGTGTTCCATTAAACAATTTTTTTAAATTAGGTTACCCTAATGGAAAACATGAAAATTTCCTGGTGGAAAATCTATTTTAATATTTATTATCTTCAATAACTGAGAACCATAATCCTAAATATTTATTATGCCATAAGAAAGTCTTTGGAATTATCATAAGGCTTTCTAGAACAAGATAAATTTCAAGGCAATGTACCAAGGACTAAATTTTATTCAACCACCAACTTAGTGATATGCAAAGATAAAAGAAAAGTCAAGGTTAGCTGATTTTCTTCCAAATAACAGGAACTAAGAAATATTAGGGGAAAACAAGGATGTAGGAATGAGTGGATATTAGATGAGGAGAGAGATGGCTAGGGAAAGGTACTGAGACTAGTTAGCATTTACTAGCATATATTTTCATTCATTAGTCAACATTTTCTTCATATATATATAATTATTTCAAGATAGCACTTCTAAACACTAAATTGGTTCATTCATTTTTGAACTCAGTTGCAAAGAAATTTCAATCCAGAATATCTAAAGTTAAAGCTAAGAGCATTTTGATACTTACCCCTAAGAATATCTGGCATTCTCAGCTGTAGCTCTTGAATACATGGTTTCTTAATAAAATATCACTAAAATAGAACTGATGTTGAAAAAATACAACCTACCTAGAGCTCAGGGTACTAGTCACAACCAACTTTACCAATTCATATCAGTTACTTACACAGAACTAAACAAGTTTAACCAATTCAATTATTTAGTTTGAACAGAAGCCAGATATTTTGCCTTTTAAAAATTTAACCAATCCTAAAGCAATTTTTCAGAAAATGACACCTAAGATTTGCATTGAATTTATACTTCCAGTCCACACTTTGGTACCCTGGCTTTTCTAAATTGGACACTTTGCTCTATGTGTGATCATCAAGATGAAAGAATATGATCATCGATGAAAGAATATGTTCATCAATGAAAAAACTTTAAAGTAAAGAAAAGGAACTTTAATTTGGATGGAAATACTTTGTATTCATATTAATAAAAGAGACCATGCTTTTGGAAAAAAATAAAATCCCACGTAGTATACAGAGTATTGCAATAGTAAGTAATCCAAACATATAACCATCTCCATTACACAGTTAAGCAGCCAGGTCTAATATACTACAAACCATTTGATTAAAAAGGCTTGTAACCAAAATTTTAACAAGGAAACACCAGTGAAAATAGGTTTAAAATATATATATCCTTGTAAAATAAGATATGTTTTCCACATTAAAACCTTGTTTCAGAAGTTCCCCGCTTCAAGTTGTTACTCAAAAACTCATCATGTTCAAAACTCAAATTATTGTGAGATCTTGAGATCATAAGAAGCTTCTCCTTATTAGTAAAGTCTTTCTTGATTGCAGCCTGGGGCACAAGCAGCCTCTCCATTGGGTCCTCTTTGTTCTCTAGTTTCACATATCCTTTGCTGTTGCTTCGATCCAACCGAGGCCAGCTTGGATGTTTTCGTTGTTCTGCCTGAACGGTTAATGTGGAATGACCCCGCTCTAAGTCTAAGGATTTTGAGTGTGATGACAGCAAATGCAAGGATGTGTTGGAACCAAACTGTCTTCTAGCAGCCCCAGGAGACAAGAGCTGTCCAGCTCCAGGTCCAAGGGCCACAGAGGACTTGTACTGACTTGACAATGACTCCCCAATGGAATTATTCCTTGGGAGCATCAGACTGACTGGCTGGAAGGGCTGACTGGGATTGGGCAAAGGGACCATAAGGGAGTCCATTGACAAATTCCTTGACCTACTTTTGAGGTTATCAGCATCCTCAGTGATGTTATCTATACTGGGCTCATCAATCACACAATTATTCAGTTTGATCACAGGTAATGTAAAAGCGCTGATGGACGATGACACAATTGACTTGGTTTCACATTTCTTAGGGCCACTGGTTTTATCATCAGTTGTCTTGGAAGGAGGCGGATAGAGGCCACAAACAGAGGCAGAGCTGTCAGAGAGCAAAGGTGGCACAAGATGCCCAAAACTCTTACTTTCATTCACCACAAGCTCATCCTCCTCGACAGAGCTGTCCATCCGAAAACTGCTCCTGAAACCTGAAAAAGAAGCAATGGTATTTGCTGCCAGTCTCGAAGCACAGGAGTTCCCATTCTGCTTTACTTCCGTTTCTCCCATTAAACCAGTGTAGATGCCATTCATGTGTTTTTGCTCCTTGATTCTCAGAGTGTGGATGTCGATGACTGTGGAGTAGATGTCCCTCATGTGTATGATTTTGGTTTCTTTGTCACGGTTCTCGTGAAGAATGGCATTAGCACAAATGAAAATGAAAATGCCAATCCCCATTGTGAAAGGGCCAAGCATTTTCATTTTATCAGAATGCAAATGTTGCTCAAAGAAGCGAACCACTACACCGCCTTGGTTCCGGATGACCTGAGTTTCGTTTGTTGACAATGTCGTCTCAGCATCGATAAAATGTTCTTTTTGAGGCCAATATCCAAGGACTGCCATTGCGATTCCTACAATGGAGATAAGGACTCCTAAAATGAGGAAAAAACCAGATGGGGAATAAAGCCGGATTTTGCCTCGAACAACCACAACATCGGCCCGAGGTCGACGCCTGACTGGTTTCTTCTCCTGGGCAGCAGGCGACGGGCTAAGGTTGACATGATGCTGTGATCGGGCAGAGTCTTGCCTTTTCAAGGCAGCCAGGCCAGTTATCACTCCACCAGTTGCTATCATAGCTCGGTCTTTTATTCTGGAAAGAAGAGAAAACGATGATAAATCTGTGTTCTGAGGTACGCTCATCATTTCAGCAAGTGTTTCTATATTTTTGTTGTTGCTGTTTCATGTAATGCAATGGGGCAGAAGAATGTCTTTTTAATCAACATAATTTGGGTAGAAGTTTTGTTTATCGGCTAATATAAAATTCTAGAGATTTCCTTTTTTGGCTGAATTAGTGTTTCTATTATTAGGGAAATGTGAGCTCAAGGTACATTTTCCTTAAGTAACTTTATCAGTTAAAATTATATTTTATTGCTTAAAATTATAAAACGGTTTCCTGGCCACAAGATACACATATTCTCTTTTTTTCTCTCTCTCTTAAACACACACACACACCATCCTTCATTATTGTTTTAAAGAAATGAAAACACCCAAAACACCTAATAGGCCCCAAACAAACCTTAGGTTTACAAATAGAATACATTCCATCAACTCACAGTTCTAACATTACTCTTGCAAAAGCCACCCATGAACTCTCAACTATCAAATTTAATTTCTCCTGCTCAATTCTCATCTTCCTGACTTTTCTGTTTCCATGATATTACCCGAGCCCTCCTTTCCTGAAACTTGCTCTTGTCCAGCTTTTTTTATGATACTGTGGCTTCATGGCTGTTTCCTGACCTCACTGACTATTTCGATTTGAGCTTATTTTTCCTCACCTAAAAGTAGACAAGCTTCCCCCAAGTGTCCTGTCCGTGGCCATCTTCTGTTTATGCTCTCCCTTGGCATTCGTATTCCCTCCTACACCTTCCACTATTTCCTTAATGCTAATGCGTCCCAAGTCTGTATTTTGAACTGTAGCCTGAGTTTTAGTTTCACACTTCCAGCTCCCCATTGGGGAACATATTTACGCACAATCATGCTTCTCCAGCAAAGTTGAGCTCCCCTCCATCCCCTCCACACAGGCTGGACTCACCTTCTACCCACCACTTGACTTGTCCGACTTTTTCAATGGCCTCAGTTCTTGTGCTTGACTCTTCATAGCTACCTTTAAGTCCTCCTTTTCTTCTGCCTCTTATCCTCTAATCAGGTTCTAAATCCTAAAAATTTTCACTATAGAATGTCTCTGAATTCTACTCCTTCATTCCAATCCTATTCTTCCCAGCTTAGTGCTATTCTTATTAACACTTACTAGACTATTATAATAACTTCCCAACTGGTCTTCCAAACTCCATTTCTCTTCCTCCGCAATCAAGCTTAGATTAATTATCTAAAAATATGGTTCTGAAGTTGTTTACAGAGTGGAAGAATAGGTAAAATATTCTCACTACTCACCAACGTTTTACTCTGGGTTTTCAGACCCATGGAATTTAGCTTCATCTCCAACTACTCTCTTTCAGTTACATAAAACTAAAACCGAATCATACTGCCTGTACTCCATACAATGTTTCTGAGACTTCATTAATAGTGTTTCATCTGTCTAGATCCTCTTTTATCTCTTTCACATATTTCACATATTATCCTCTGGCTAATCTATAAAGCTAATATTCCATTTCTTTATAAAGCCTTCTCTGGTTAAGCAAATCCCACATGAGTTCGTGCCTCAGAGCATTTTAGCAAATTTTCTATGGCACTCACCATATTACAGTGTCTTAGTTCTTCCACTACTTGTGGTCAAACATTAAGTTTAACTCTCATTTTTGTTACCAGAAATATTTGATATAATACCTTACACATAGTTAGTGTCAAAAAATATTTGCTAAAATGCTCAGTATGGGAATAATACTTCTCCTGAGATTTCTGTATGACCACAGGATTTTTGTACTAACTTTCCTAGTTTAAAATTTGAACAAATGTAATGCCAAAACAAAAAGCAACATTTTGTGAGTTGGTAAAATATTTGTCATTATTTGTAATGAATAGTTCTCAAGCTGCCAAATCTGGCTAGTAGAAAGCAGAGAATATTTTAAGACCCGCAAGGTCTCTGGCAAATTTCTACAAGAGTTTCTTCGTGGTATCAAATTCTGTCTTGTGAAATCAAGCTCTCCTTTTGGATTTCTATTTATGATTTCTGAATTGTGTTTAAATAACATGGTGGTGGATGGTACCTACAGTTTTAGTTAGCTGAACAAGCTGGTGAATAAATCCATCCTTCATTGGAATTATAGCTTGGATTAAAATAGTTGAATGTTGGAAGAACAAACCATGATCTAACCCACAGCTCTAGCCTATGAAGTTTATCAAAGTATGCACACTACAGTTAAGGGCACCCACTAAACCTTGGGTAAAACAAAGCTGTGTCCATCTATGTTTTATTGAACCCAATACCAGTTTGAGTGTTTGAAAAAAAAAATGCTTAGATTAGATAACAGCCATCTAACTCAGTTATTTCCATTTAGGAGGATAAGGATTTCGTCTGAAATCTTTCTGAATAGAATGAAAACAAGGGCAAAAGGCTTGCATCTGGTTTAAAAGCAACCACGGTGAATTCCCACTCCATATACATTCCGAGTCCTCCCCAACTTGTTAAAACATTTTCTCCTTATGATGCCATTTTCTATTCCTAAAGTTGATAGAGGAAAGGGGGATGGAAGAGAAAAAAAAATATTTTGAGAAATACAGATGAGGAGAGAGAGCTGGAAAAGAGCAGCGGGGGACTGGGTTCTTTTAGGAAGAACCAATGCTGGTTAGCAGGACAGGAAGAAAAAGCACAGGCTGAATAACAGTGTGACTGAGAGAAGGAAAGACACCTGGAGGAGTACAGAAATTAAGTCCAGAATGAGGGGAAAATAAAAGCTCACACAGTTTCTTCAGCCAGACCACCCTGACCAGCCAGCCAGAGGCACCAAGACGCCCAAGGATTAGCAAGTTCAGGTTGGATGTCAATGTCCTCCCTTGATTCCATTCAAAACAATTCAACACTAAATGAGCTTCTTTCAGGACTCAGAGCACCAAACTGACCCTAAAGGAAAAGCAAAAATGCGCACACTCAGTCACTGCTTCAAAGAGCTTGAAAGCTAATGAAGGGGCTGGTATATCTACATAGAACAGAATGTGATAACCCCTAGAATAAAAATTTCCATCAGGCAGGACTTTTACAGCAGGCTTCATACAGATGAGAGCATTCTAACATTCATCAGAGTGAAAGAAAGCAAGTGAATGGCATTTCAGATAAGGTCAAGAAAGAAAGAAAGACTAGGGAACAGAGCTCTGGCTGGCCTTAGCACACAGCACCAAGGGAGGGAACCAGGCTGGCCTAGAGACAGACGGAGGGCCAGGTCTTGAAAGGTAGCAATAGTCATTCCCAAATGCTTGAATGCTAGACTCATGCTCAGTGGAGTTAGAGGAAGATGCAAAATACATTTGTTGTCATCTTAGGAAAATTAATCTCAACTTGTACATGAGGGGTTGATATTGGAAAATCACAGTTCAGTTCAGTTCAGTTGCTCAGTCATGTCAGACTCTGCAACCCCATGGACTGCAACATGCCAGGCCGCCCTGTCCATCACCAGCTCCTGGAGTTTACTCAGACTCATGTCCATTGAGTTCATGATGCCATCCAGCCTTCTCATCCTCTGTCATCCCCTACTCCTCCTGCCTTCCATCTTTCCCAGCATCAGGGTCTTTTCAAATGAGTCAACTCTTCGCATCAGGTGGCCAAAGTATTGGAGTTTCAGCTTCAGCATCAGTCCTAACAATGAACACCCAGGACTGATTTCCTTTAGGATGGACTGGTTTGATCTCCTTGCAGTCCAAGGGACTCTCAAGAGTCTTCTCCAACACCACAGTTGAAAAGCATCAGTTCTTCAGCGCTCAGCTTTCCTTATAGTCCAACTCTCACATCCATACATGACTACCAGAAAAACCATAGAAACCTAGTGAAACTATAAAATCTAGAAGCAGTGAATACACAAGCCTCAGCAGCATCAAACTGCACTGTCAACTTGACCCAGAGTATTCAGTATACACAAAATAGCCTAAGTCTACTTGTTTATTTATTCTGCAAAGCCACATCTCCTCCATTCTACATTTTACCACATTTTTGGCTGGAGGTGAAGGGATGGGAGAATCAGGATCCTGTAAACTACAGCCTTCTTACCATAACAAATCATAGCATCCTTCTAGGTTTTAATAATAATAATAGTAATAATAGCTAACACACTGGTCACAGTCAGGCACCATTCTAAGTGTTTTGGTATAAGAATATACTTATTATCACAGCAGTTCTGGAAGTGGACACAATCTTTATGATCTCTATTTTGCAGATGAGAAAACTAAGGCTCAGGGAGTCTAGGTAAGTTGCCTAAGGTCGCACAGCTCAGAGGTGGCTACAAAGCCTGTGCTGTTACAGAATTTGAGATGACATGGGCCTCCACATTTGCTTTCACTTGAGGTCTTCTTTACCTGCCCATTTTTCTTATTTTGATTCCTGTTTCTATCAGAACACCAGACCCTAAAGAATGCTTTGTACCTTTAGAACAGTGATTGCAGGCTCAGTTGCTCAGTTGTGTCCTTCTCTTTGCAATCCCATGGACAGCCCACCAGGTTCCTCTGTCCATGGAATTTTCCAGGCAAGAATACTGGAATGGGTTACAATAGCCTTCTCCAGGGGGTCTTCCCAACCCAGGGATGGAACTGCATCTCCTGCATTGGCAGGATTCTTTACCACTATGCCACCTACGAAGCCCCCTTTAGAATGGTGACTATGAAACAACTGACTTCCATTTCCATTTTTATTGGGAATAGATGAGAGTGAAGGTGTGTCCTTGGGTGAGCATTGACCTCTCACATCTTTCTAGATCGCTTTCAGGATATGAAGGGGCAGACTCAGAACAAACCAATCACCACCCCAACTCTCCTCCTTTCTCTACCATCCTGGATAGAGTAGGGCTGGGACTTTTCTTAAAGATTCAAGTGAAGAAGTTTTCTATACTGAATTTCACTTTGTTAACCTGGGCACAGAGTTTGTTTTTTAATCTATCTCTCATGATCCAAGGCTTCACCCAAACTTCTGAAACTTGAATTACACCCTGTGAATTTCCACTTGAGACCTCCTCCTAGGTGGGCATTTTTAATTTATATAGATATTCATTCAAGTAACTAGTAAAACTTGGTATCTGGTACTATAGTAGATGTGGGCCTCAAAATATGCATCCTGGCCTGAAGAATATGATGATTAGCAGCTATTTTTTTAGGCGGTCATTCAACTAGTTATAAATAAGTCTAGCAAGAAAGTCAGTTACACTCGGTGCTTCCATATTCTCCCAAGAGATATGATTTTGTGAAATGACAAGCTGACAGATATTCTTCTGTAAGTTACCCAAAACAACAACAACAAAATTAGTTTGGGTTAACTTGTAGCTTTTAGAAAGGCAATGCCAAAGAATGCTCGAACTACCGCACAATTGCACTCATCTCACGTTCTAGTAAAGTAATGCTCAAAATTCTCCAAGCCAGGCTTCAGCAATACGTGAACTGTGAACTTCCAGATGTTCAAGCTGGTTTTAGAAAAGGCAGAGGAACCAGAGATCAAATTGTCAGTATCCGCTAGATCATGGAAAAAGCAAGAGAGTTCCAGAAAAACATCTATTTCTGCTTTATTGACTATGCCAAAGGCTTTGACTGTGTGGATCACAATAAACTGTGGAAAATTCTGAAAGAGATGGGAATACCAGACCATCTGACCTGTCTCTTGAGAAACCTGTATGCAGGTCAGGAAACAACAGTTAGAACTAGACATGGAACAGACTGGTTCCAAATAGGAAAAGGAGTACATCAAGGCTGTATATTGTCACCCTGCTTATTTAACTTATATGCAGAGTACATCATGAGAAATGCTGGGCTGGAAGAAGCACAAGCTGGAATCAAGATTTCCAGGAGAAATATCAATAACCTCAGAGATGCAGATGATACCATCCTTATGGCAGAAAGTAAAGAGAAACTAAAAAGCCTCTTGATGAAAGTGAAGGAGGACAATTAAAATAAATAAATGTCTATTAAAAAAAAAAAAAAGCCAAGGAGGAGAGTGAAAAAGTTGGCTTAAAGCTCAACATTCAGAAAACTAAAATCATGACATCTGGTCCCATCACTTCATGGGAAATAGATGGGGAAACAGTGGAAACAGTGTCGGACTTTATTTTGGGGGGCTCCAAAATCACTGCAGATGGTGATTGCAGCCATGAAATTAAAAGACGCTTACTCCTTGGAAGGAAAGTTATGACCAACCTAGATAGCATATTAAAAAGCAGAGACATTACTTTGCCAACAAAGGTCCATCTAGTCAATGCTATGGTTTTTCCAGTAGTCATGTATTGACGTTAGAATTGGATGGTGAAGAAAGCTGAGCACCAAAGAACTGATGCTTTTGAACTGTGGTGCTGGAGAAGACTGTTGAGAGTCCCTTGGACTGCAAGGAGATCCAACCAGTCCATCCTAAAGGAGATCAGTCTTAGGTGTTCATTGGAAGGACTGGTGCTCAAGCTGAAACTCCAATACTTTGGCCACCTCATGTGAAGAGTTGACTCATTGGAAAAGACTCTAATGCTGGGAAGGATTGGGGGCAGGAGGAAAAGGGGACAACAGAGGATGAGATGGCTGGATGGGATCACTGACTTGATGGACATGGGTTTGGATAGACTCCAGGAGTTGGTGATGGACAGGGAGGCCTGGCGTGCTGTGATTCATGGGGTCTCAAAGAGTCGGACACGACTGAGTGACTGAACTGAACTGAACTTTTAGCTATATATCAATTATCCTATTTTTCATCCTCAGTGTTCATAAATCAGTTACAATTTTGCTAGCAAAACTGCTAGCTATTAGGATCAGCAGCTTCCACTTCACACAACATGCTTGCTTCTTCACTTTGCAAACCAGGATGCTATTGGGCCATCTCCAGGCCTCTGTGATCATACCCATTCATTGGAGAGCTCAGAAATCATCAGTAGGAATTCAATCTTATTGGCTACCTTTCTTGCTAGAGATGCAGACTCTTGCATTGTTTCAGGGACTCCATTACCATCTACTCATCACCTTGAGCTCATATCCCCTCCAGACCATTTTTATTCTACACATCTCAGCCAAAAACTCTTTCTCCTTGACAAAGAAGATTTCTGCCTGTGTGTTACATTATCAACACTACACCATCTCATCTAAACATCAGGTTTATCCTCTCCTATTCTTGCTCTGATTGTAATTCTAAAAACCTTATTTCTGTTGTCCTTTACTCTTTTTTTTTTTTTAACAAGTTTAAGCACATCCTAGATTTGCTTTTCATAGCCCTAAATCCGGTTTTTAATATTTACACCCTCATGGAAGGAAGTTTATTCCTGTACACTTAGGTCTTCTGTTAACCATACTGACCTACTTTTTGACCACACATGAGCCTACTATCCACCAGATGTGATTCTAGATGTATTCATATCCTTATATCTGAGGAAGTAACTAGATTTGGAGAGTTAAAAGCTTTAGAAGACTCTGAATCCGGACATTCCTTCTAGCCAACTAAGAACCAAGAATGTTGTCTAAGATCCAACAATGAAGAAGCAGAAAACAAGACTGAAATTCAAGTTTTCTGACTCCAAGTCCAATGTTCATTCTTGGTTAGACGCCTTTTTTCTATTATTTTTCATGCTATCTGCCAAGGCCTCACACAGTGCTTAGAATGTAATTAGTGCTCAGCAAGTTTATCTGTTGACTGTGAACTGCCTTGATGAAAGCTTAAATACAACTGAAATATGCTAGGTACTAGGGACACAAAGATAATAACACTCAGTCCCTGATTTCAAAGAGTATGCAGTCCAGTGGGAACACAGAGTATACATTTAAAATCGAATGAATGAACAGCTCTGATGAAGTTACAACAGAATGCTCTTCCATACTATCTGGAGGAATCAGGGAGGCTTCCAAGAAGCAGCAGCAGGTCATGGACACCTGGGGCATCAGTAGAAGTTTGCCACACAGATTCAAAGTCATCATTATTTCTCACTGTTTCACAAGGGTCCTTGCTCCATGGGTTTTCTTCATCTTCTCAGCTGAAGTCTGCCTATTATTTTAAATATACTTGATATCGCCTTACTTTTTTGCTTGAATTTTTATTCTTATCTCAAGGTTTAACAAGTTGCCAGACGGTACGGCTATCTGCCACAGGGAAGTAAAAATTAATCTATGCTTTCAGGACCAAACAAAAGCATTATATAAAAACCCCATGTGGTATCCACAAATGTGACAGATGGAAATATTTTCTGTTCAAGCTAGAACAGTTTTAGGACTTTCTTCCCTGTAGAGACATTTGAAACTTTTTTAGAAGAGTATTTCTAATCTACATACTTCCCAGAGTTGAAAGAGAAAATGCCTATGGGTGACTGATAGCTCAATCATATTAAAGTTTAAAAAATAAGGATAGAATAGAAATCATTTTTTAATGTGTAGCATAATGGTTTCGCACGTGGACCTTGAAATCAGAAAGACAAGACTTTACATCCTTGCTTCATCACTTGATAGCCATGCAATTTTGGACATGTTGTTTTAAATTTTTGTTACATTGGTTCCTCCATGTATAAAATGACAAAACCTGTCCTGAATAGAGAGGATACAGTACACTGGTGGCAGAAGACCCGAGGGAACTTGAATCCCTGCATATCGCTTAACAACTATCCTTGAAAAACTGGTTCATCTTCTTGCAACCTCAGTTTCCTTGCCTGTAAAATGAGGATAATACCAATAGGGTTGTTAATAGGCAGAGGAAATAATACAGTTCAGTGTCTGGGAGCTACGGTCAGCATCTGTGTCTGACTTTAAGATCTTCTTAGGGATAAAGCTAAGTTTTATACATACACACACACACACACATTTATACATGAAAAGGCTTCCCTGGTGGCTCAGATGGTAAAAAAATCTGTCTGCAATGCAGGAGACCTGGGTTCGATCCCTGGGTTGGGAAGATCCCCTGGAGGAGGGCATGGCAACCCACTCTAGTATTCTTGCCTGGAGAATTCCCATGGACGGAGGAGCCTGGCAGGCTGCAGTCCATGGGGTCGCTAAGAGTCGGACACGGCTGAGCGACTTAACTTTCACTTTTCACTTTCATGCATTGTAGAAGGAAATGGCAACCCACTCCCGTGTTCTTGCCTGGAGAATCCCGGGGACGGGGGAGCCTGGTGGGCTGCCGTCTATGGGGTCGCACAGAGTTGGACACGACTGAAGTGACTTAGCATAGCATATGTGTGTGTGTGTGTGTGTGTGCGTGTGTGTGTGTATATATATATATATATAAACTGTCCACTATAGTGTTGGTTAAAATAACTTCTCAATGAACAGTAGCTATTATTATTAATTCATTGTTCAATATTATTAACCCTTTCATTGCTCAGGTAGGCAAACTAAAAACATATTTTAATATATTGAGTTAAATAATCAGTGATGGGTCACTGCACAGGGGAAGGAAATTATGACTGCAAGTTTGTTCCGGGATTTACAGTCAAAAACTATCTGAGTGGAATCTGTGTATTTTAGTGCTAGAAGCATTAAAAATGTGGTAGTTGCAAGAAGAGTTGAGTGTATATAAGAGAGAGACAGGTGGGAAATATACTACCAAAAGAATAAAGCATGATTTCCTTTTTCAATTCATTCTATTTGTTGAGATTTAGATACATCTGTGTCAAAAAATAATATTAGCAATAATAAAAACAAAGTAGACAAACCCAAACCAGTTCATCTGATATTTTTACTTATTTTAATGACACAATTAAATCAAACGCCTAAGTAATCTGATCAATTCTGCAAGCACCATTCTGTTCCCACTGGGACACCTGAACATAAAACAGACTGAAAATGAAGAATATGGGTTGGGAATATGAGAACTAGGGAAGATATTGATAGAAAGCGAAAATTCAAGAAATGTGAATTTTGTGACAAATTTAAGCTATGATTTTATGTACATTCTGAAGACCTTTGCTGGTCTGCCCTGGAGAGAATGGTTTCTTTATACTTCAGTTCAGTTCAGTTCAGTCGCTCAGTCGTGTCCGACTCTTTGCGACCCTGTGAATTGCAGCACTGCAGGCCTCCTGTCCATCAACAACTCCCAGAGTTCACTCAAACTCACATCCATCGAGTCAGTGATGCCATCCAGCCATCTCATCCTCTGTTGTCCCCTTCTCCTCCTGCCCCCAATCCCTCCCAGCATCAGAATCTTTTCCAATGAGTCAATTCTTCGCATGAGGTAGCCAAAGTACTGGAATTTCAGCTTGAGCATCATTCCTTCCAAAGAGCACCCAGGACTGATCTCCTTTAGAATGGACTAGTTGGATCTCCTTGCAGTCCAAGGGACTCTCAAGAGTCTTCTCCAGCACCACAGTTCAAAAGTATCAATTCTTATACTTAGTATAGTTCAACTTCCACATGAATGCTGGAACTAAGGGGATATACAGAATTTTTTATCATTATCAACACGATACCCAGAAAAAATGTCACTTTATGGTCAAGTACCTTCTAAACATACAGAAAATGCTAAGAATGTAGAATGCACTTGGAAATCTATATATATTCTTTGTTACTGATGCTTCCATAACCTGCCGGCCTGACAAACTATAAAATATGGGCCTAAACCAATCATGAGCTGTGCAACAATGACATGGAACAATTTTCTCCAAGAGCTACAATCCAGGAAGCCCACAGAACACAAAAGTCTTCAGGAGGCCAAATAACAGCTCCATAATGAGCTGTTAGGTAAAACCCTGCGGAGAGACAGTGGGAGACATTTTCTGCAGGAACAGAAGATATCAGAACTTATTTTCCCCAAAGTAGAAATATACTTCTCACCCTGGACCCCAGTTCTTCAAATCTGAAAAAGTTTTTGTAAGGATTGTAATGACCCATGTTCACTGCATTTCCTGGCAGGATGTGGACTTGGAATTGGTATAAAGAAGCTAAAGAAATCACAAACTTACTAAGGTGCACGAAATTAGCTGAGATACTCCTGGAAAAAGAGCTGAAGTATCTAAATCACAAACTGGACCTTTTATATGGATTCCTCCTCTGCAGGAGAACATATCTGGTAATTTCACTTACAGGTAGCATGACCATGTTTTCGAAGACGGTTTTGGAAAGTGAGACTCTAAGTAGTAGTAATGTCCTTTCCAGTGATTTTAAATGCCTGGAAAATCCAAACACAGGCTGATATTCCTATAAGATGAGGGGGAAAGCTAGAGTGCACTAGGAAGTTTCAATTTCAGCTGCTCCACTTTGAAGCCAGTGTCTTGATACATCTATCAGCTTTGCATGTGACACAGCTGTGCCAATACCATTAATAAGGCAAAAGGTCTTACCTTCTTCTCTACTGTAAAGAAGGAACATCTCTCACTAGAGGAAAGTGAAAGTGAAGTCGCTCAGTTGTGTCCTACTCTTTGTGACCCCAGGGACTATAGCCTACCAGGCTCCTCCCGCCATGGGATTCTCCAGGCAAGAGTACTGGAGTGGGTTGCCATTTCATTCTCCAGGGGATCTTCCCAGCCCAGGGATCGAACCCGGGTCTCCTGCATTCCAGGCAGACACTTTAACCTCTGATCCACCAGGGAAGCAAAAACACCATTTAAATTAGAGGTGAACCATGTCATCTTTCAGGCTTCCCAGGTGGCACTAGTGGTAAAGAATCCACCTGCCAATGCAGGAGACAAAAGAGACGCGGGTTTGATCCCTGGGTTGGGAGGATCCCGTGGAGGAGGGTACGGCAACCCACTCCAGTATTCTTGCCTGGAGAATCCCATGGACAGAGGAGCCTGGAAGGCTACAGTGTATGGGGGCACAGAGTCGGACACACACATGTCATCTTTTTAATCCTCAGTAACAAGATAGTACATCAAATTTCAGTAGCTCTAAGCTATGTAGCATTTTTAAAATCCTAGAAAAACACTAGGAAATAGTTCAAAGTCCATCATTCCCTCTAGAGAACTTACTTATTTTTCCCGTAAGTAAAATCTGAGCAGGAATGCCTTTCAGGCAAGATAAAAAGTGGTATGAAGAGAGGCCTTGTGAGGGATGGCAAGATCAAACTCCTCTTGACTCACACACACACACACAAAGCAATCTATTAAGCCTGGGAATACAAAAGTCCTTCAGCATTTAGAGGATATGTAATCAGGAAGGGTTAATTTTGAATTCATACTGAATTTGCTTCTGTAATCCTAATTTAGATTAGGGACTGGATCCCTAATCTAGCCACTTTTGTTTTTGTAGGTATACATCATGGCCTGCCTCAAGGAGATAGCCTGACCCTGCCCACCAGTGAAGGATTGTATGGAAGTGAAACTAAACATCCCCCTGCCTGAAGTTTGCTGCTCTAGAAGTTATCTGTAAGAAGTAAATGTTTTTTTGTTTGTTTCCTCACCTCCCGTCTCCTCTCTGATCCCTAAAAGAACCATCCAGGCCTTGACAAGTGCTTATTTTGAGGCTCTAGCCTGCCATCTTCTCTGTCAGCCGGCTCCCAAATAAAGTCCTTTTGTCTCAATACCTTGTCTCAGATTTATTGGCCTACCCTGCGGTGAGTAGAGCAAGACATTTTCCATAGGTCCTTTAGAGAAAAGCTGCTAATGGTGTGTGTGTGTCCATTGCTCAGTTGTGTCTGACTCTTTGCGGCCCCATGGACTGTGTAGCCCGCCAGGCTCTTCTGTGCGTGGGATTCTCCAGGCAAGAATACTGGAGTGGATTGCCGTTCCCTTCTCCAGGGGATCTTTCCAATCCAGGGATCAAACCCACATCTCCCACATTGTGGGCAGATTCTTTACCATCTGAGCCATCAGGGAAGCCTCTGCTAATGGTAAATGTATTTAAAGAAAAAAAAAAAAAACAGAAGGCAGTGGAAATGCATGTAACTATTTCTATTTTCGTTTTCTTCCCCTTCTTCTCCTACTTGTACAGGTTGGTGGCAGGCAGCAAGGGGAATTGGGGAAAACAGATTTTGAAGCTTCCAGCTTCAAAAAGTACTCGGTGCCCAATCTGTCTTTCTCTCATCTTTATTTGGGAACTACTTGTGCTCAAGGTATTATAAAAACCCCACAGTACAAAGAGGAAATCTCTCCCACTCATGGTTTCTCTAGTTCCCCTTCCCAGAGGTAAGCCCGGTGTTGGATTTCTCATACTACTTTCCATAGAAGGGGGAGAATTTTTTCTCATTTGGTTTTTTAGAATTGATTTATACAAGCTGTTTATATGCCAAAGAAATCAGCTCTCTGGTAGTGATATGCTGGCAACCATAGTTAATTTATATTTTTTACTTTTTTTGATTGTATCTTTAAGCAAACAGAAAATATCAGTATGTTGATTGATGGCCTTGAGGCAGGAGGTAGATGCCGCCCCACCCCAGGGTAAAGCAATTGGAGATTCATTCCCTGTGGAGGAAACTCCAAGGAGAGAATAAGAGGACAATTAAGGGAGGTGGCTGGGCTTTGCCCAGACCACATAGTTCTCATTCTCAAGTCAGAAGACCTCCCTGACCACACATGCAGAAAGGCTCCTTGTTGGTCAAACGGGTGTGATGTCAAGAGATGCACGCACACACAAAGCAGGATCCTGAGATCTACCAAATATGGACAGAGTTGTGCTGTGCTCAGTCACTCAGTCCTGTGTGACTCTGTGACCCCATGGACTGCAGCCCGCCAGGCTCCTCTGCCCATGGGGATCCTCCAGGCAAGAATACTGGAGTGGGTTGCCTGCCCTCCTCCAGGGGATCTTCCCAACCCAGGGATTGAACCCCGGTCTCCCGCACTGCAGGGGGATTCTTTATCAACTGAGCCACCAAGGAAGCCCAGATACAGGCTGTGAACCAGGCAAACCAAAATGACTGGCCAAAGAAAAGTCAGAAGGAATGTCCCATATAAGTGATTTAAACTACCACAAGGGCACGTCTCTCCCTCTGTGTGTGTGCGAGTTCACCTGTGTCCTGTGTGACTATCCACAGGTACTATCCTCTCTTTTCCTCCTAGTAAATACCTGCTTCACTACTTTCCTCCCTTGTGGAAATTATTTTCTGAAGGGCCAGGGCCCTTGTCACTGACCACTGGTCTAGTGGCTAGGATCTGGTGCTCTCTCCAACGTGACCCAGTCTCTGCCTGGAAAGCTAAGCTCCACTTCAAGCCGTGGCAGGTCAAGGCCCCTCATATGATCATTAGAAAGATCTTCAAGATTAGATCATATTTTAAAATTTTCCCATGTTTTCTTTCAATAATTCTATGTTCCAATTCTCTTCCATTTTAATTTGCTAATGTATCTGGAATTTCTTTTTGTGTAAGAACTGAGATAAAGATCTACTTTGTTGAACAGGTAACCAATCTCTCCTTCCTTGGTTTAAAATGCTACTTCCATCACATATTAATTTCATATATTTGTACTATATACCAAATCTCATGTGCATATGGGTCAAAATTAAGACTTACCATTTCGTTCCATTGATTGGCCTATTAATTTGCCAGAACCAAAATGATTTAATTAGCATTTGTATTAAAGTATATATTTGAATATCTGATAAGATTAGCCCATTCTCATTCTGTTTAGCCAAAAGTTTCTTGTCTATTGTTACATATTTTATGTTGCCTATGAACTTACAAATTTGGTTTTTAAAAATCTGGTTAGTATGTTTATGGGATCATGCCAAAGGAAACTTGGCTTTGTTATACCACTGCAACATTTTATCTAAAAAGTTTTATGTCATAGTTTTTTTTAAACATTGATCTTTCTTATTTTTTGTTACTTATTATTCCTTGGGTATTTTGTCACTGGATTTCTGTTGCACACTGGTATGTTTTCTGTCAGTATCATTTCTATCTTCAGGTAGCTGTTTGGATGTAGGAAGCCTACTGATTTTTATACATTAGTTTTGAACTAAGCTACTTCTACTGAACTTGCTCACTTAGTAATAAAAAAGAAAAAACTTTCCAGTTCATTCTCTTAGGTGTTCTAGAAATATAATTATATCATCCAGATATAGTTTAGCTTTCCTTTTCCCAAGTTTAAATCTCCACTCAGTCATGTCTGACTCTATGCAACCCCATGGACTGTAGCCCACCAGGCTCCTCTGTCCATAGAATTCTCTAGGCAAGAATACTGGAGGGTGTAATCATTCCCTTTTCCAAGAGTCTTCCCAACCCAGGGATCAAACCCAGGTCTCCTGCACTGCAGGTGGGCTCTTTACCATCTGAGCCACCAGGGAAGCCCAAGTTTAAACTTACAATTGCTATTACCTATCTATATCCCCTACCACCCAGAGCACAAAGGCAAACAAGTAAACAACAGGATAAGTGACATCCTTGCCTCTCTCTGGTCTACTGAATGGGAACAACCACTGTTTCACCATTGAAGAATTACCAGTAGATACCTATTTTACTGAGTTTCTATCTAGAATTCCAGGAGACAAAAATTAATGGATTCAGAGCTGGTGCTGGAGAAGAGAGACAGAGAAAATGGGCAAAAGGCAGAAAAGAAGGAAGAGAGAAAGGTGGGAAAGTGGAGGATGAGAAATGTACTGGGGGAGAAAACTATGGATTATTATTGCAAACATTAACTATCTGAAGGCATAAACAACTCCCGTATATTTCCTTAAAGTCCTTACTTTTTTTCACCTCTTTTAAAAAAACATTCATATAAGGACTAGACTTGTCCTCTGAGGGTTGCCGGGATGACTGAATCTTCCACAAATCCTGGCTCTAAACAGATTAGCTAAAAAGGGAAAACTGAGAATAATGATAGACTACATGAAATGTCAGGAATATGAAAAAGACTGGAAAGAATGCTTAGCAGTAAAAATGATTCAAGAGAGACCTAACCTAAAATCAACGGGGCATAACACCGTGTTTCTAAAAACATTATACATGTGCATTATGATTTTCTACAGGGGCAGGGCATATTGGGATCACGCCTGAAATATTTTTAGCTTCAACTATCTGTTATACTTTAGAATGGTTTGCTTCATTGGTAGTTTCCTGTGAGAGATAGCAATTCAAGAGAAAAATGGACAAAAGACATTCATAGTCAATTCACAGAAGAAAAAATTCAAAAGTCCAGTTAACAACTGAAAAGGGCAGTAGGACGGAGGAACTGGGAGAGTAGGATTGAGATGTATATTACACTGCTGCTGCTAAGTCGCTTCAGTTGTGTCCGACTCTGTGTGACCCCATAGATGGCAGCCCACCAGGCTCCCCCGTCCCTGGGATTCTCCAGGCAAGAATACTGGAGTGGGTTGCCGTTTCCTTCTCCAATGCATGAAAGTGAAAAGTGAAAGGGAAGTTGCTCAGTCGTGTCCGACCCTCAGCAACTCCATGGACTGCAGCCTTCCAGGCTCCTCCGTCCATGGGATTTTCCAGGCAAGAGTACTGGAGTGGGATGTCATTGCCTTCTCCGGTATATTACACTGCTACGTGTCAAATAGATAGCAAGCAGAAAGTGGCTGTAGAGCACAGGGAGCTCAGTGCTCTGTGATGACCTAGAGGATGGGATGGTGGGGATGGGTGGGAGGCTCAAAAGGGAGCAGATATATTTTACACTGATTCACTTTATTGTACAGCAGAAACTAACACAACACTGTAAAGCAATTGTACTCCAATAAAAAAGGGGGGGCAACTCAATAGTAAGTAAAGAAATGCAAACAAAAGCTACTTCAGAAGTAAAGTAGCTAATTGATAAACATGGGGGAAAAAAAGAGGGATTAATTATGCCCCTTACTGGTGAGGTGCAAGAAAACAAACTCTAACAAGCTGGCATGAGAGGACAAATTGGTATTTTTTTGAGGTTAATATGAGAATGACTTTCCAAAGTTTAAATGTTCATTTTCTTTGTGATGCCCCCATTTCACTTCTAAGAAGACATCCTTTAGAAAGACTTGTAGAAGTACATAGAAAATCATGCATTCAGTGCCACGATAATAGAAAATGCTTGGAAACAACTTAAGACTCATCAACAGAGGACTGTGCTGCATCTGTAGAATAGAGTATTATTCAGATATTCAAAATGATTAACATGGACCAATAAGGAAAAACATTCACATCATATTTTTGAGATTTTATAACAACTGTAAGAGTAAGGTCCTATTTACATCAAACATACAGATATGTGTTTGGATATGCACTGAAGTGATGTGGGAAGCAGCATCACCGTTAACAAGGTTTATGCTTGAAGAGTGGGATTGTGGAGAATATGAAACAGAACACTCACTTTCTGCATATCTAATTATTCACCTCTGCATGAAGCATGCATTACTTTTATTTCATTTCCATTGTGGGACTCTAATTAAATATAGACCAACAACAACAAAAAAGATCCTGAAACTTAGAAAACAGAGTAAAAGGTAGACCTGCTAGATCTTTGGGTAATTCAGTGGACTTGCTAATTTAAAAGCAGGTGTAATATAACCTTTGAGGCCAAAATGCAGAGCTTGAAAAAGTAGAAAATGGCTAAAATCACTAACTCGACTAAACCAGAAATTCAGGAACGAAAGGTTTACTTACAGTACATCACAATCTTGAAACACAGAAAACAATTCTACCTTTTCTGGCAACACCTGCATTTACTGGATACAAGGCAATATAAAGGATGAATTAAGAATTGGTGTCTGTCTTGAAGAAATTTATAATCTAGAATATTCTCAAGGATAATGCTGTGTACTGTAAAGAAAATATTTTATCAGGATTGATCAGCTATCTCTGTGCCTGGGTTATCCTAACTTATTCACACAACTCCCTTCTGGCTTTTGGAGGTGGTGTGGTTTGCTTCCTTTGCCCAAAGCCCAGTCCTTGCTCACAGCCTTCAGTTACTCTGACCTCTAGTTTTGACTCAGTTATGCAAATGAGCTTCTTACGGAGAAGCACTCTGAAACTTCAAAATTATTATTCTCATAAAGCATGCAGCCACCAAGGCTGGATGGAGATCTTTAGCTTCATTATGAGAGGGAAACTGGGCTGGGGGTCCGGAAAGGGGTCTTCCACTTAACCTGAGTTACATTCATCTTCTCCTAAAGATGATGGAGCAAGACTAAACTTTATTTAATTTTCAAACTCTGCAATGAACTCTCTCTTCTGTCCCCTCAATTTACCATTTCATCCTTCATATGCAGCACAGCTTATGTCTACAGAGACCCATGAATTATCCCAGTGCATGGGTCCGACTTGGCAGGTCCTTACGGCAGGAGCTATGTGGAAACCATCCATGCACTCAAAGGTTACCTCATATGTGCCTTTTCCACGCTTAATCTAATGTCTCAGATGGTAAAGAATCTGCCTGCAATGCAAGAGACTCAAGTTCTATCCCTGGATCGGGAAGAACCCTGGGAGAAGGGAATGGCTTCCTACTCTAGTATTCTTGCCTGGAGAATCCCATGAATGGAACAGACTGGTGGGCTACAGTCCACAGAGTCTCAAAGATTCAGACATGACTGAGTAACTAGTTTATTAATATTTACATTTAACTTTTCTTCAAGGCATTAACATCCTTGGGGCTTATTTAAGATGAGTTTATGCCAAGGTTGGGCTTTTTGATCAGTTCACTTGACTTCAATCTGAGTTTTAAAATGTCTTCAAGGGAGGGAGGCTCCAGAGGGAGGGGACCCATATATATAATTATGACCAATTCGCCTTGATGTTCACAGAAGCCAACATAACATTGTAAAGGAATTTTCCTCCAGATAAATGAATAAAATGCTTTCAATCTTGATTTTTTTCATCAAAATCAAATACTAGTAGGGTTATAGTGGTAAATTTTCATTTGTGTACTGAGTATACATATATATTTTTTTTTCTATAGTTTCATGCTTATACCACAGATTTTATTTATAGCTTCTTCGAGTTTAACCAGACATAGGTTGGCTTATTCTCATAGTCTCCTTAAATTCTCAATAACTGTGAAAAGCTGTTATCAATATCCCCATCATACCAATGAACAAAGAGTCCAAGAACACATGTAATTTATATGTAAGTTTTGATCCCTGGGTTGGGAAGATGTACATGGCAACCCATTCCAGTATTCCTGCCTGGGAAATATGGACAGAGGAGCCTGGAGGGCTAGCGTCCATGGGGTCACAAAGAATTGAACACAATTTAGCAACTAAACAACAACAACTGTTTTGTAGGATCTCCAACTCCAGTTCTGACTATACAACTTCTGTAGCCATGACATCACTTCCTGAAGAACTGGTTGTATCTTTAAAACAAAAACAGTGTAGAGAATTGATCACCCAGCTTATTCAGGATTTAGTGTCCTTTGCTTTAAACCATGTATTTATAGGGTGTCTGGATTATTTTGTTTTATTACTTTTTGAATGATGAAGAGGACTTTTCATCATTTCTTCTTAAAATCTGTGTAAGATAATGAAATCAAGTAATTAAGTAAATCAAATAACATTCCTAATTCTTCCAATTGAACACAGATTCTGTCCAGAGCTTCAAAGTAAATCTGACATCCTCTGTGCTCTTATCGGGCTGAGCGCCTGGAGCAGGAGGACAAGCAAGTACTGAAAAATGTTCTTGGCACGATGATGTGAGTATTCAAGGGGTCAAAAGGAGATAATGACCTTGGAGTTGGGGAGGAGAAGGAATGAGTAGGAGAGATTTCATAAAGAAGATGACCCTCAAGCTGTCTTAAAAGAAGGGAAGAGCAAAAGCAGACAGGCAGAGGAATTCCCAACAGAGGAAACAGAAGGAAGATAAGCCACAAGTGCACTTGCGCGAATTCAGACTGGCTGGAAGTTTAGACCCAACAAGTATCACTTTCTGTCAGCAATTCCAAAGCAGAACACAGAATTCAGTGGTAACATACTTAAGCCTTGCTTGTTGGAGACACTAGTCACCATTATAGCTCCTTGCTTGACCTGTGATCTCAGATAGTAATCCCTTCTTATAAAAGACTTGAGGACTATGTCCTGCTTAAAAACTCATTTTAGGATTCATTCAGACTTAAACGGAATAAAGTTGACTAAACTAAACTCTATGGACTTACTGAGATCAAAGTAAATGTTAGTTAAATGGTGACTTTTTAATACTGATGAATCCCAGAAAGAAGGGGAAAAGGTTTATCCTGAATCTTTTCCAAGAGATCTGCCAAGAGGTTCAAATGAGTCATCTGGAGACTCTGGGGGAAAGGATGCAACTTGAGAACAAAGAATAAAAAATTTAAGATGAGAAAGGTATTAGTGTTTACTGAGTTTTTTTAGGAACTTTATACATATCATCATATTTAATCTTCAGAAAAAGTCTGTGAGGGAGGAAAAACTGTACCATTTCACTGAGGCTCAGAGAGGGTAATTTGCTCAACAGCACACAGTGAAGAAGTAGAAAAGCAAGATTTCAAGTCCAGAGCTGTTTAGCTTGAAATCATGTGATTCCTCCTTCAAATGTACTGCTTGTTAACAGCAACAGAATTAGGGGAAGGAGGTCTAATTGGAAAGGCTGAGAGAAAACAAGGAGATAAAGGGGAGAAAGAAGAGTTTATGATCATGAATTTAGAATGTAGTGAGGAAAAATATATTCTTTAAAGAAGGAACAAATTTTATCCTTTAAAGAAAAAATATGTTAAAGAATGAAATCATATGCATCTCTGAATTGAATGGCACAGTGGCATGCCCTCAATCACTTCCAAGTGTTGTGATGACAAAATGAGCTCAGCTTCTAACCTTTATAAGAACTAGTTACATAAAAATTATCAAGATGGTATGTGAGAAGTAATCAAGTTTCTCAAAACAAAAAACAAATACCATATCACCCAATGCATAGATGAAATAAAGATCAAATATTCCCCAAAGAAAGTAACAGATGGTAACACTCAATCTATTTAGTTTCTTATGTATCTCATTACTTTGGGGCATAATTTTTGGTATTTCATCTTTTTATTGCTACAGATTGGACTATCTATTTCCCAAACTGAAAAGAATATAAAAAATTGACTCCTATTTACCCTAAACTCATAGATAATATTTTAGTACCCAATCAATATAAAGACTTCACTTTTTACCTAAAGTATCAGATAAGAAGTATAAACCAAGGAAATATCAGCAAAAAGTTTTTTGCGTAATGTTTATACAAAAGTTTTTTCTCTCTTTCCAGAGGGTAATCTGGCAACATGGTTTTCTTTTTTCTTTTGACTATATTAGCACAATGATTTGATCTACTAATTAGGATACATTCACATAAATTATGTAGTCAGTTTTTAAAATGTAAAAAGTCATTTAATGACAGGAAGAAATGTTCAATAAATAGGCTAATTAATATAAAAAGAAAAATGTAGTAAGCTCTCATTTATTCAAAAATATATTTTGTATACTACACACATACACCACTGGAGAACGAACACCAAAATGTACACAGCTGTTCTTAATTTACCAACTGAGGTATACAAATGCCCCTCTTGTAACTAGAGATATACACAGAGAAAAGATACACATAAAGAAAATACCCAGATAAGCCATCTGGAAAAAGTTGACTTTATGGTCTCATTAAATGTAACTTGTAGTTTACTAATTTATTAACAAACATTTTTTTAATTTAATTTTATTTTTTAAATTTACAATATTGTAATGGTTTTGCCATACATCGAAATGAATCCACCACAGGTATACATGTGTTCCCCATCCCAAACCCTCCTCCCTCCTCCCTCCCCATACCAAAGATCACTCAAAATCTAGACTTTCTTTTTTTCTGAGAATTTTATTTGCGTATTTATCTTTGACTGTGCTGGGTCTTCACTGCTGCACAGGTTGTTCTCTAGTTGAGGCGAGCAGGGCTACTCTCGAGCTGCAGTGTGAGGGCTTCTCACTGCAGTGGCTTCTCTTGTTCAGAGCTCTAGGGAGTGCCAGCTTCAGTAGCTGCAGCACGTGGGGTCAGTAGTTGTGGCTTCTGGGCTCTAGAGAACAGGCTCAATAGTCATGGCACACGGGCTTAGTTGCTCCGCATCACGTAGAATCTTCCTGGATCAGGGATCAAACCCATGTCTCCTGCATCGGCAGGTGGATTCTTTACCACTGAGCCACCAGGGAAGCCCCTGGACTTTCATTTCTTTAGGCTCACATGTGTCTTTATTCTTAAAAGTCAAATTGCTCTGTTGTTATGCCAAGCTCAACTTCAGAGTTACAACCATGAATTTAAAGCTTGAAGCAGTCAACTAAATGACAAAACTCCTTGTGCAAAATTGCAGACACATTAATTTTATCTTTCACCAATATACTGAAGTGATTCTTTTTTTAATAATTTCTAAAAGGCCGACGAGCTAATAAGCTAGATACCAGGAGTATAACAACAACAACAAAAATGATACATTTCTTAAATAATTAGTTAAAGGGCCCAAATGTTTGCTATAAGGAAACCATCCCTTTACTGACCAAATACAGCCTTCATATGAGCTGGGCAGGCAACTCCCTCAGATTTCTCTCTCTAGAAAGTCTTCTGGGATAAGACAGTTCACAAGAGTAAGAATTCATAATCCATAACAATCAAAACAACATTTGGGTAGACACATAAAATATCAGAAAGAGAAATAATCAGGAACATTCCAGTAGTTCAAAAGCAATATGAAAAAGCAAAACCAGTACCTGGAGAAAAACTAGCACTGGGAAATTTGGGGGCGGGTTGGGGAAGGAGCCCTGGAAGAGTTCAGATGGAGAAGTGTGCTCAACATAGGGCAGCATTAGTATAACTCATGAGCTTGTTAGAAATACAGATTAATGGGCTTAGTGCTACCTACTGCATCAGGAACCCTGGGGATGGGCCCAGCAATCTGTTTTCACAAGCCCTCTAGGTGATGCGGATGCTACTGAAGTTTGAGAGCCACTGAGATGAAGGGATTTTCTTAACAGACCCAATCTTTACACAGATCAAACAGTGGCAGAGGATTGCTGACTATTTCTTCTAAAACAGATGCTTTTTCAGGGGTGGAAGGAAGCGAGGAAGGGAATGTTGTAATTAGAGAAATATGGCTTGAGGCAACAGTGTCCAGCGGTGCTGGAGGATCAAGAGACCCCACTTTTGTTTCCCTAATGGTCACCACCAGCCATGAGGACAAAAGAAATGAGAAAGGATAAATACAATTAGCAAAGGATTTCAGGGGCCCGGCACTAAGAAAATGCCCCCTTGTTCTCTCTTGATGCCCAAAATAGCTTTAATTGGGAACAATACCTTTGTTGTACAGTCCTTCTGTTTTTCACTCACAGTTAATGAAGACCAAGTTCCAGATGCTTCTGGGCACTGGGGACCCACACCCAAGGATGACAGAGTCTTCACTGTAGAGAAGTTCACAGGCCAGATCAACGCATTTAAGACTTAAGACCCAACTAACGCACAAAGTCATTTGTGCTAAAATGTAGCCAATCAGCCATCCATCACAATGACCCAAAGAGAGAAAGGTCCCCCCCAAGAAGAAAGGGAAATGAAGGAGGACTCTAAAACCTAAGAAGACCTATTTTTGCCTAAACGAATTTGACTATGATCTGACCTGCCTATCTTCAACTTGGAAGAACCCCTGAACCATAAGCAAGGCTTTGCAGCTTTACATTCAACTTTATATATCCACAATTTTAATACACATTACCTTTACAAGGAATGTGCAGAAACAGGGTTGGACACTCGAAAATGATGAAGTTGGCTCCATAACATGAAATGTATAATTTAAAATTTGTTATTTAGCAGTTTATAAATAATAAATTTCCCAACTGGACATAAAGAATAACTGACTACTGTAACATCTAAGTCATCCAAGGCCTGATGCTGAGTTTGTCCAGCACACTGAGGCATTTCCTTCATGCCAGGTTATGAAGGAATGTGTAATGCTTCCTTATGCAGCTCTATTTTTTCCCAGACACAGGGTTTATTTAAAAATTTTCATTTCAGTTCAGTTCAGTCACTCAGTCATGTCCGACTCTTTGTGATCCCATGAACTGCAGCACGCCAGGCCTCCCTGTCCATCACCAACTCCTGGAGTCCACCCAAACCCATGTCCATTGTGTTGATGATGCCATCCAACCATCTCATCCTCTGTCATCCCCTTCTCCTCCTGCCTTCAACCTTTTCCAGCATAAGGGTCTTTTCAAATGAGTCAGCTCTTCACATCAGGTGGCCAAAGTATTGGAGTTTCAGCTTCAGCATCGGTCCTTCCAGTGAACACCCAGGACTGATTTCCTTTAGGATGGACTGATTGGATCTCCTTGCAGTCCAAGGGACTTTCAAGAGTCTTCTCCAACACCACAATTCAAAAGCATCAATTCTTCAGCACTCAGCTATCTTTATAGTCCAACTTTCACATCCATACATGACCATTGGAAAAACCATAGCCTTGACTAGATGGACCTTTGTTGACAAAGTAATGTCTCTGCTTTTTAATACGCTGTCTAGGTTGGTCATAACTTTCTTTCAAAGGAGTAAGCGTCTTTTAATTTCATGGCTGCAATCACCATCTGTAGTGATTTTGGAGCCCCCAAAAATAAAGTCTGACACTGTTTCCACTGTTTCCCCATCTATTTCCCATGAAGTGATGTGACCAGATGCCATGATCTTAGTTTTCTGAATGTTGAGCTTTAAGCCGACTTTTCACTCTCCTCCTTCGCTTTCATCAAGAGGCTCTTTAGTTCTTCACTTTCTGCCATAAGGGTGGTGTCATCTGCATAGCTGAGGTTATTGATATTTCTCCCGGCAATCTTGATTCCAGCTTGTGCTTCTTCCAGCCCAGCATTTCTCATGATGTACTCTGCATAGAAGTTAAATAAGCAGGGTGACAATATACAGCCTTGACGTACTCCTTTTCCTACTTGGAACCAGTCTGTGGTTCCATGTCTAGTTCTAACTGTTGCTTCCTGACCTGCATACAGGTTTCTCAAGAGGCAGGTCAGGTGGTCTGGTATTCCCATCTCTTGCAGAATTTTCCACAGTTTATTGTGATCCACACAGTCAAAGGCTTTGGCATAGTCAATAAAGCAGAAATAGATGTTTTTCTGGAAGTCTCTTGCTTTTTCCATGATCCAGTGGATGTTGGCAATTTGATCTCTGGTTCCTCTGCCTTATCCAAGTCTATGTCCCGACCAGTAACGCTGAAGAAGCTAAAGTTGAACAGTTCTATGAAGATCTACAAGACCTTCTAAAACACCCAAAAAAGATGTCCTTTTCATTATAGGGGACTGGAATGCAAAAGTAGGAAGTCAAGAAGCACCTGGAGTAACAGGCAACTTTGGCCTTGGAGTACAGAATGAAGAAGGGCAAAGGCTAATAGAGTTCTGCCAAGAGAACACACTGGTCATAGCAATCACCCTTTTCCAACAACACAAGAGAAGACTCTACACATGGACATCACCAGATGGTCAACACCAAAATCAGATTGATTATATTCTTTGCAGCCAAAGATGGAGAAGCTTTATACAGTCAGCAAAGACAAGCCTGGGAGCTAACTGTGGCTCAGATCATGAACTCCTTATTGCCAAATTCAGACTTAAATTGAAGAAAGTGGGGAAAACCACCAAACCATTCAAATATGACCTAATTCAAATCCCTTATGACTATACAGTGGAAGTGTGAAATAGATTTAAGGGACTAGATCTGATAGAGTGCCTGAAGAACTATGGACAGAGGTTCGTGACACTGTACGAGAGATAGGACTCAAGACCATCCCCAAGAAAAAGAAATGCAAAAAAGCAAAATGGCTGTCTGAGGAGGCTTTACAAATAGCTGTGAAAAGAAGGAAGCAAAAAGCAAAAGAGAAAAGGAAAGATATACCCATTTGAATGCAGATTTCCAAAGAATAGCAAGGAGAGATAGGAAAGCCTTCCTCAGTGATCAATGCAAACATACGGAGGAAAACAATAGAATGGGAAAGACTAGAGATCTCTTCAAGAAAATTAGAGATACCAAGGGAACATTTTCATGCAAAGATGGGCTCAATAAAGGACAGAAATGGTAGGGACATAACAGAAGCAGAAGATATTAAGAAGAGGTGGCAAGAATACACAGAACTGTACAAAAAAGATCTTCATGACCCAGATAATCACGATGGTGTGATTACTCACCTAGAGCCAGACATCCTGGAATGTGAAGTCAAGTGGGCCTTAGGAAGCATCACTGTGAACAAGGGTAGTGGAGGTGATGAAAATCCAATTGAGCTATTTCAAATCCTGGAAGATGATGCTATGAAAGTGCTGCACTCAATATGCCAGCAAATTTGGAAAACTCAGCAGTGGCCACAGGACTGGAAAAGGTCAGGTTTCATTCCAATCCCAAAGAAAAGCAATGCTAAAGAATGCTCAAAAATTTTTTTATTTAAGGGACACTAAAATAAAGTTCAAGTCATTATTATGAATAAAGTTTGTAATCAATGTACGTCATAACAGTCCCTAACATTTATTTAGTTCTTGTAAGGTATCAGGAATGAGCCTTATTATTTGCATCACTAAATGAATCCTCCGGACAACCCTAATAAATCCAGGTGGTGATCATTAGGGCTGTTCATCAATAGTTCACTTCTCTTTCCAGACCTATTGGCCCATTGTTGGATTTCATTGTCCCAACTCCATAATGTCAGGCAAGAGAGATGAATTGCCATGGTTTGTCAATGTAAGTGGAGAGATATATGCCTTTTTCTGGCAAAAACCTTTAAGAAGCAGTGTGTGATTTGCTATGATCTCTTCCCCCCTTGGCCATGATGATTGACAACCTTCTAGATAAAAAACGTCAATCACTCCAGGTTCTCATATAAGGATGATGTGAAAGAGCTACTGGCCAACCCACAACTGACATGAATGAATGAGAAATACATTTTGTTATTTTAAATCATTGAGATTTGGGGACTGTTTGTTATTGTACATGATCTATTCTGGCTGATACAGATAGGTACTACTGTTATTCCAATGTTATACTCAGAGAAACTGAGGGGCAGATGAACTAAAAAATAACTTACTAAAACACACAGGGTTGGTGTCATTGGGAAATGTCTTTTTATTTAATACCTGATCCTTGGGCTTCCCTGGTGTTTCAGACAGTAAAGAATCGGCCTACAATGCAGGAAACTCAGGTTCGATCCCTGGGAAGGGAAGATCCCCTGGAGAAGGAAATGGCAAACCACTCTGGTATTCTTGCCCAGAGAATACCATGGACAGAAGAGCCTGGTGGGCCACAGTCCATGGGGTCACAAAGAGTCAGACACAACACAGTAACTAATACACACACACACACACACACACACACTGGCTTCAAAACCCAAAGGAAATTCATTAGCTGATTTCTCAAAGATTTCCCCCCTCCTGCCTCCAGTTCATACTTTGCCAAACTGATAAGTGATAATATCACATGACTAATAGTTGCTGTTCTCCAGCACCACAATTCAAAAGCATCAGTTCTTCAGCACTTAGCCTTCCTTATAGTCCACCTCTTACATCCGTACATGACTACTGGAAAAACCATAGCTTTGACGATATGGATCTTTGTTGGCAAAGTGATGTCTCTGCCTTTTAATACATTGCCTAGGCTTGTCATAGCTTCAGAGTCCCTTAGACTGCAAGGAGATCAAACCAGTCAATCCTAAAGGAAATCAACCCTTAAAATTCATTGAAAGGACTGATGCTGAAGCTGAAGCTCCAGTACTTGGCCACCTGATGCTACGAGCTGACTCATTGGAAAAGACCTTGATGCTGGGCAAGACTGAGGACAGGAGGAGAAGGGGAAGATAGAGGAAGAGATGGTTAGATGGCATCACCACAACTCATGACTCAATGGACATGAGTTTCAGCAAACTCCAGGAGATAGGGAACGACACAGAAGCCTGGCATGCTGCAGTCCATGGGGTTGCAAAGAGTCGGACATAACTTAGCAACTACATAACAACAACAACAAACAGTAGTTGCTCAGTTTTCTCTCACCTAAAGAGATTAAGCACATTGCCCACTGTGCCTCAGTTGGTATTGACCAAAGGAAAGATACCAACCAGGATGTATCTGACTAAAGCTTGTGATTTTACCACAATGCTACATTGTTTTTATGGCTAAGTGTATCCAGAAAGACCAAACATTTCTGGTCTTTAATAGCTGTGATCTTGAGATAATAATTTAAGTTACAGCTTCAGGTTTTTACTTGTATGAACACTTACCTCTCTTCTTCATAGGTTGCTATCAGCTAGGTTGTTTAAAGGGTTTCTGAACTAAACATCAATAGAATTAGAAGTAGTAAATAATAAAACTTTAGCTCTGAGACATTCCATGGTTTATGCATGGCTCTAAAAAAAATGGAAGCAATAACTTTATATTCAGCTCTTTTAGAAGAAAAGCTTTTTATTTCCATTATTAGAGAAGAAAACATTTCTAAAATATAGTATTTCTTTCCAGGCTCCTCAAACAATATTGAACATAATTTAATTTTCTCTTGATGACTCAGAGTTGTTTTGCTTTGTTTTGATTATGAATATCAACTATGACATGGTTTTATGTGATTCTCTGAAAGCCTTGTAAAAAGTCAAGGTTTTCCTGATGAGCTTATGATCAAGAATGGAAAATGACCTTCTAAAAGCATAATCATGCCACTAGGTGAATATGGTCAGTGCTGCCATGCAGTCAATTTCCGCAGAAGTCTGGAGGAGGGTGAGATGACTCTGCTGTCTGCTAACCCTGCCATTGGGAACAGTGGATTCCTACAACTTCTTTCTCTCTCCAGTTCCTGTTTGGGGCTTTGGTTTTAGAAATGAAAAAGCCAAGCAATAGGTGTATTGAGAGCAATCAAAGTTGGAATAAAGACTTTGAGAATACATACACTTTGGGCTTTATGACATCTATTTGACTTGCTTTTTGACTTTTGGGTATGTGCCTATTTCTTCTTTTGCTTTATTCTTGATACATCTGCAAATTTCCAGTGAGTCTAAAATTATTATGTAATCATCCTTCATATGTTTGAGAGTTGTTTAGATGACTGGACTGAACAGCTATAAAAAAACGCCTACGGGAAAACAAATCTCTTCTAGATTTTACATTCCATGTGTATTCTCAAAGGGAATCCTTTTCACTTGTTCAGGGCTTACCAATATATTTAAGTTTCTTCATCTGAAAGATTCTTTCTATATGTATCCATACATTGCCAAGAACCCTAGTAGACATGACTGGTGATGATACTTTCAAATAAACTTTTAAAAAGCACCACTCACCTGGGCTCAAATGTTCATTATTTGATTTTTTTGAACTTCATTTGTCACAATTCGACATCAAAAGTAAATATCTGAGTGATATTCATATACGTCTTCCATTCATTCATTTTCATTCACTCAACAAATGCTTGCTGTGCATTCACGATGTGTCAAGCACTCAGCTGGGGTAAGGAATAAAATGATGAACAACTCAGACTTGATCTTCACCTCCTGTTGAGTGGAAAAGCTAGACTTTGAATAAGTAATTATGTATTACATGTGTTAAGAAGGGGAAATGTAGGATGGCATGGAAGTGAATGTCATGGTGGCCTATCTTAGTCTGAGAAGTATAAGGATCTGACTTCACATTGAGACAGTGTACAGAAGAGAGGGGAAAACAGCACGTTCTAAGATGCTGAAAGGGTCAAGTACCCGGTTCTCAAAGAAATGAACAGAAGCAGTGGCACTCTGGCAAAGGGATGAGTGAAAAGGCAGTAGGGTCAAGATCACATGAAGTTTCACAGATCGTAAAGCTTTGAACTTTCCCTTAGGAGACAGAGTGAATGGGCTTCATGCAGAGACAGACTAGGATCATGCATGCTCAGTGTTCAACTGTTTGCGACCCCATGAACTGTGGCCCACCAGGTTCCTCGGTCTATGGGATTTTTCAGGCAAGGATACTGGAGTGGGAATACTGGAGTGGGTTGCCATTTCCTCCTCCAGGGGATCTTCCCAACCTAGGGATCAAACCTGAGTCTCTTACATCTTCTGCACTGGTAGGCGGATTCTTTACCATTGAGCCTCCTGGGAAGCCCAGACTAGGATCAGATCTGCATTATTATAAGATTCCTGCTGCTATATGGAAAGGAGGCAAAAACAGTCTCGGAAGAACAGTTAAGAAGCCCAACAGCAATCTAGGTAAGAGATGATCATAACTTGAACCAAGGTGGCAGCTATGGGATCAATGAATGGAAAAACTAAGAAGGCAGTTTAGAAGGTAGAATAAACAGATCTTGGCATTAGAGTAGATGTGGAAGGTAAAGGAGACAAAATTATCAAGACAATGCCCAGTGGCTGGCTTGTGCAATTAGATGTGAATGATGGCAAATTTAGAGAAATAAGGAACAAATGAAACGAAGCTGTTGGAGAGTAAATTTAAGTTTTGAACATGTTATTGGATCTTACATTCCTAAAGACTTATTGTTAATTCACAATGCATATACACACAGACATATACACATGATAATCAAAAGCTGAAAATTCAATCCATAAAATAAGCATGAGGCTTAATGACTATGAATCATAATAATGTTGTTTTCCTTAGTGAAATAGAATCTTGGCGTTTTGACACTAGTCAACTACTACATGATAAATGTGATTTTGGAACTAGTTTCTGTTGTCTTACAATATTATTTATTTCATAACTTGAAAGAGAATCTCAGTAGTAATTAGTATGGAATAATTGTGGAGCTTAATTTACTATTAAGAAAACAACAACCCAAAAAAGCTTGATTCCAAAATAAATGTCTTAATAAAAATCATTGTAATTATGACATTTAAAATGCAAAAAGAAAAAAGGCTGCAATGTCTATAAAATATTCAGTATATGAAATACTTTGCCTTGGAAGAAAAGGGAATTCAGTGTATTATTGTTAACCAAATATTTCCAGTTAATTTTCAAATGATTTGTTTCAATAAAGATGATAAATTTTAATTTCTTTACACACACACAGCACAGTAACTCATTGACACATCAGATTGCAGTTGCCCTTTTTAAAGGCACAGTCTCAGACACCCTCCAAGAACTGTCTTGTGGGCAGTGGAAAGGAGACATCTAATGACACCTAAGTAGAGAAAAATAGATCTCATGAGCAGGAAAGGGGGGCACATTTATTATAATTATTTAGTAAACTACAAAAACGAGGTTCCAAGGAGTACCAATGTCCTTTCAAAAGTTAAGGATCTATTATGTTATGGTGACTTTGGCTCTCTTTTTTGCCAACTACTGACGTGTAGTTTTCTTTAAATTATAAAGAGCTGACTTCTTCACCAGGTAATGGTGCAATTCTTAATAATGAAGCTTGCTGTTGGTAAGTCAAGCACACAGAATTGAGAAGCACATACTAAATGGTTCATCCCTTCGGCTTCCAGTTTTATCCTGTCCTCTCTACAGGGTGCACAATATTTGTTGTTCCGTCACTCAGTCATGTCCAACTCTTTGCAACCCCATGGACTGCAGCACACCAGGCTTCTCTGTCCTTCATCATCTTCTGGAGTTTGCTCAAACTCATGTCCATTAAGTCAGTGATGCCATCCAACCATCTCATCCTCTCTCGTCCCCTTCTCCTCCTGCTTCAGTCGTTCCCAGCATCACAGCTTTTTCCAGTGAGTCAGTTCTTCACATCAGGTGGCCAAAGTATTGGAGCTTCAACTTCAGCATCAGTCCTTCCAATGAACATTCAGGATTGATTTCCTTTAGTATTGACTGGTAGGAGCTCCTTGTTGTCCAAGAGACTTTCAAAAGTCTTCTCCAGCACACTTTGTAGATATAAATTTTTTGATGCTCAGTCTTTTTTATTGTCCAGCTCTCATATCCATACATAACTACTGCAAAAACCATAGCTTTGACTAGATGGACCTTTGTAGGCAAAGTAGCACAATATACTTCCAGATAATATTTCTTGAATGAAGATGAAGTCTAAAGAACTGGACTTGGCCAAGTGATGCTACAAGTCACTTCTCTGTGCTCATGAGTCAGAATTCAAGAAAAATAATGTGTGCACACACTGGACTGTGCAATGTACATATAAGGAATTATTTTATGGTATTTATGAACACCATTAATAAAAATTGACCATCTTTACTGAAATGAGTCTTATGAAAATTAAACTAGTAATAATTTGGTAACAATAATACTTTGAATTCTCTTTCCTTCTAAGGTTTCAAAGTGTTTCATATACTGAATATTTTATAGACACAGTCCCTTTTTTTCTTTTTTACATTTTAAATGTCATAATTACATTGACTTTTATTAAGATTTTTATTTTGGAAGCAGTTGGAAGCAACTTTAATGTTTTTTTCTTAATAGTAAATTAAGTTTAACAATTATCTCATACTGTCACTGAAATTCTCCTTTGAGTACAAAATAAGTAATATGTAAGAGAACAGAAATTGGTCCCCAAATCATACTCATCAGTAAGCATTTGGCTGTAGTATAAAGATACAAAGGTTCTATTTGGAACAAGGAAGTTAATGATATTTTAGGGAGATGATATTCAAAAGTTCTAATGTAGCAAAATATTTGATATGTTCTAGGAACAGAAAGAAGGCCAAGTGCTTGGGAATGAAGAACACAAGATGAAGCTAGACAGATGAGCAGGGGGCTAGTCGTGCAGGTGTATATAAGAATTGTGGAATTTGTTAAGTGTGTTTAAGTGGGTTAGAAAGATGATCCAATATACAGACATAACTTTGGCAGCTGTGAGGATAATGAATCACAAGGTGGCAAGAATGGAGTAAGAAGCATACCAGGTGAGAGATGTTGGTGGGTTGGACTAGGCTTGAGACAGGAACTGCTGAGAAAAAACAGAACAGACCACAGCATACACGGATCTATTCTCAATAAAAGAAAAGAAGAACCAAGAACATTTCCAGATTTCTGGCCAGGGTTGGGTGGGGGTGGTTCTGCCATTCACTGACACTGGAAAGAAGATTTGTGCTCAGAGGGCAGTATCAAGAGTCAAAAGTTCAGATACGGACATGTTGAGTTAGTCATTCCCTTCTCCAAGGGATCTTCCCGACACAGGGTTTGAACCTGAGTCTGCTGTACTGCAGGCAGATTCTTTATCTGGGAGTCACCAGGAAGCCCATGAGATGCCCGTGACACGTCAAAAGGCAGATGCCACGTAGGCACTGGCTGTAGGAGCATGAAGCACAGGGGATGCGTACTTGACATCTGCACTTTATGTCACAGGCATCTTAGTGCACAAGTGAACTAAAGGGTAGTCGAAAATAGAGGGGGTTTGAAGGTAGTTATAGGGTCAGGATCTGGGTTGGAAATATAAATTCCATGTCCTAAGTATACATTCCATGTGTAAAACAAAATAACTTAGACCTTTTTGTCTAATTTAAAAGGCCATAAAATCTGATGGAATGTAAATGAGGAACTCGCTGCTACTTGGGATTCTGAAATTTTCATCATGGGTTTTGAACACAAAATTCTCTGAAGACAACTTATTTCTAAGTAATTAAGCATGTGTACATTTTCGAGAAGATAAGCTGTAAATGTGTCCGTTTCTCATTGATTGCAGACTTGATTAAACATCAGAGCTTTGCCTTATTAAAATATGTACCTTTACATTAAAAATAAATATTAAAAAAACTGACGCATGGAGACTCATACAATAATTTCTTTTCAATTATATGTTCCAGAGTCTTGGTTAAAAAATATGACTGCAGATCTTCCAAGTTTGGTAAATTATTAGGTAACTTCTAAATCCACACTTTAAAATGTAATTGAACTCCATTCCCCTTCATGAACAATTTATTTCTGAAGTCATTTGGTGAAGCTGAGCAAGACAGAAATCCACACAGAAGTAGAGGAACCATGATGGCCAAGAGTGGAGTACTGGATCCTGGTTAGGATGAGGATGATGTACATTCAGAGGGGTGGCAGCTCCAACCAAGGTGTCAAACTTTGAGTGGAGGAAAGAAGGCATCCCCACGGGAGGTAGGAGGGGCAGGTGTCCAGTTACAGAGTTTCAGAGCCCAAGTGAAGCAGAGTATTTCTACCTGGGGCTGTGACCCAGCACATGGTATCAGAGCCTGAGGAAAATGATGTAGGACTCCCTGTGGGAGGGGGCAAGATGGTCTGATGTGGGTGTTGAGATCCAGGCAACATGAGGAAGGAGTGTTATTGCACAGGAGCCCAGTGAAGAGGATCAGAGCCCTGATAATGAAGAGGGTGTCCCCAAGAGATAGAGTGGGAGCAGCAGTGATGAGAGATTATATACCTACTAAGAGGGCCTGTGAGCAGCAGCCAACACCCTGATAGCAATGAGCACACCCATCATCCTGATCTTAGTTTCTCAGAATCAGGGCTTCTGGGAAAATGGCTCATTTCAGAACTAAGGCAAGGAAAGTATAAGATGATCTCAAAACAACATGTGCTTTCCAAAAAAGCAAGGAAATGTTCAAAGAATAGTGGGGGTGTGTCAACAGAAAAGTCAGTTTGAATAAGCCGCTGCTGCTGCTAAGTCACTTCAGTCGTGTCCAACTCTGTGTGACCCCAGAGATGGCAACCTACCAGGCTCTTCCGTCCCTGGGATTCTCCAGGCAAGAACACTGGAGTGGGTTGCCATTTCCTTCTCCAATGCATGAGAGTGAAAAGTGAAAGTGAAGTCGCTCAGTCGTGTCCGACTCTTCGTGAACCCATGGACTGCAGCCCACCAGGCTCCTCCGTCCATGGGATTTTCCAAGCAAGAGTACTGGAGTGGGGTGCCATCTACCACTAGCCAAATATGGGATAACTGAGCATCAAAATATATGATAGTAGAGATTATAGGGCTTCCCTGGTAGCCCAGCAGGTAAAGAATCAGCCTGCAATACAGGAGACCCTGGCTCGATTCCTGGGTTGGGAAGATCCCCTGAAGAAGAGATAGGCTACCCACCCCAGTATTCTTGGGCTTCCCTGGTGGCTCAGATGGTAAAGAATCTTTCTACAATGAGGGAAACCTGGGTTCAATCCCTGGGTTGGGAAGATCCCTTGGAGAAGGGCATGGCAACCCACTCCACTATTCTTGCCTGGAGAATCCCCATGGACAGAGGAGCCTAGCGGGCTACATGGGGTCACCAAGAGTCAGACACGACTAAGCACAGCACAGCACAGCAGATTATAACCTATTAAACCAGGTGACCATAATAACAAAAACTCACATATTTGTAAATTTAAAGATATTTGCGTAAATTCAAAGCACCCCGCACAAACTACTTATTAACTACAAATGAAAAACAATGTGAAACTTTACAATGACAGATACCTCTTTATCAAGGGATCAAAGTGAGCATCATTATCAAGAGATGAACTGAAATTGTACACTTAAATGACACAGTGAGAATACAGTGCCAAGAAGGGATCCAGAATAAGCCACTGTGGCATAAAAATGATTTTAAGCTAAAGCCATCTGAGTTTCTAAAATCCCTTATCTGCCTAAAAGCACAGCCTCTCAAAAGAACTAAAAAATTCAATTGTCATAAATCCCATCCCTGGGAACAACTCCAATCTTCTCTTTCAGAAGAAGAAGTTAGTATTACAACCAAACAGTCACAAAACTATTATATATCCCATCTATTCTCCTAATGTCCACTTAGCTTTCAAAAAGTCATTTTTTCCTTAAGTGCTCTTTCTTTCTACTCCCCTTCTAGGAAGTTTGTTCTCCCGGAAGTGTCCCTCTGGCTCTCCCCATTCCCTATCAAGATGGTATAAAAGCTCCAAATCCTAACTTCCTCTTTGAGTCATATTTCTTTCTGAACTCCTGTGCATACGTGCATTAAATTCATTTTTCTTTCCTCTTCTAATCTGTCTTTTGTCAGAACTAAAGAGGGTAAAGAAGTGATTTTCCACCCCCAAACCTGCTTCTTTGATATTCCCACCAAACCTGAATCTAACAAAGAAGCATCAGACAAACCCACACTAAAAGACATCCTACAATAACTAGCCTTTCAAGATCATGAAAGTCTGGGAAAGACTAAAGAAGCATTCCAGATTGAAGGAGATAAAGAGACAGGACTACTGAATCCAACACACGATTCCGGACTGGATCCTTTACTGAGATAACTGGCAAAACTTGGGTAAAGCCTGAAAATTAGATGGGGGTAATGTACCAATGTGAAAGTTTTGAATTCAGTGGTTATAATGTAAGTTATGTAGAAAATGTCTTTGTTTGTAAGAAACGCACATTAGAGTCCTTGAAGGTGAGGATATCATGCCAACAAGTTATTGAATATTTTCAAGTGACTTAGGAATAAATGTTCTTTGTACTATACTTGCAAAAATTCTGTAAGCATAAGATTAAAAAATAAATAAATAAACACTTCCAAAAATGGCACTGTTTTGCTTTATTGCCTTATCCACTTATCCCAACACGGTCCATTGCAGGTTTAAAACAAATTTCTAGTGTCAATGGGAGGTGCATTTTGACTTTTCCAAAACTTCCACTTGACAAATGCAGCCTCCCAACAGTAGCCAAGTCTACAATCCACTGTGGTTTCTCTAGAGCAACAGTGATAACCTATTTTTAGTTGAATAAGAAGGTCATGCCCCCCCAAATTCAATCTTATCAGAATTAAGACATGAGTTCATTAGCATTTCACTTGGGCTTTTGAAATAATCACTCTTCTCATGTTCATTGATTATAATTTAGCTTTGTTTAAGCAAGGAATGTGTCACATGAACAGGAACAATATCTCAATTGTGCATGGGTCTTAATACTATAAAATTATATCAAATGAAGTCCTTCTACCAGATAGACTTCCTAGTACCATTGAACAAATTCAAATAAATAGGAGATCTTTTGTCACATGGTTCATTTCACTTTTAAGCAACTACTATGTATTCTTTTTAAATGAAAACTTACTAGAAAATGCCCACAATTACAGTTATATCATTAGGACTTAATAGATATATATATATATATTTAATGTAAAAGTTAATGTTAAAGATATTTAACATTTTATCATTTCACATATTCTGAATACATTTGAATTTCTCTCAGCCTTTTAGTTGTTACTTACTGAAGAGATCTAAATGTATAAATTGAGAGCAACGCAGTACACTCAAAACCATGAGGTTGGTCTTCCATCCCTCCCTAAATCCTGAACCACACCAGGAATCCCCATTCACAGAGAATTCACAGAAGAGCTCTGATCACAGAGACACTTGAAAGTCTGCCCAGGAGATTAAATAACACTCAATTCTACAACTTAAACAAATTCACTTTAGTTTCAAAAATCTTGATATTCAGCCTAGCATTTTATTTTAAATAAATATAGTGCACAGTTTTGCCGTTAGTCATATTATATAAACTGCAATATGACAGACCTTCTAAAAACAAAAAGGTTAACGTACATGCTTTTCTCATGTTTGAAGATCACAATCTACTTCAAGAACATGATTCACTGTTTTTACTGAAAGTGCCTTTTTATTAAAGAAACAGAGAGGAATTGCTCTTCATCCATAAGGCATAATATTCCAGAGAGAAACACTGCAGCAAAAATCACACAGTGATTTGCTGTAATTAATCCTGTCTTCCCAAATGCTAGGTCATAGGCTTTTAAGATGCTAAATTATCTTCCTCCTTTATCTAACCACCTGCTAGTCATGAGATATCAAAATACTTTATAAGAATGACAGTCAAGAAAAAAAAAATCTCTTCTGTCTGAAGCATTTCCTGTCCATCAACTCATTGAACTTGAGCCAATCCTGCCATGATGGGATGTGGGAAATACATTATTAAGTAGAACTAAGTAAGGCTGGCAGTTCTGCCCTAGTCCCCCAGAAGCCTGTCAGATCCCAAGTAGTTGTAATGATAAACTTGTGCAGAGAAGCTTGGCATGCCCGGGGGTCCAAACTGTCCTGAGATAATTTATTTAAGATTACCTCTGACTTCATAAAACAGTGTATTTCATATAAAGAAAGCATGCTAGTTCAGAGGGTAAAAATGTAAACAACCAGTTAAAGGTACATACTAAAATTTAAAAATAGGCTTTGAGGCATCATATGTCAGTTCATACTCTATGAAAGGCCAATGTCAAAACAGAATTAGAACTAAAAGAGATTATTGGGGAAAACACCTGTGACAGATAAAGAGGGAGGGTTCGAGAAGAAAGAGAGGAACCCACAGACCACCATAAACCCTTGGCAACCATGAAAAGAAAGAGGATTGAATAAGAGGAGACTCATGTGTTCGGCTCTGAGAAAGTCTGCCAGCTTCACCTCAAGTGTACTGCTCACTAGAATGAGTCTGCTCTGGGCAGAACTAGCCTGGCCCCGGTTCCTTGCCATGCTCAGTCATTACCCCTGAAGCTCTGTGGGCATGCAGTGGCAAAGCAGAAGATATGGCACCTGAAGGCTGCTGACCAACTATTAATACTCCCACAGAAGTTCCTTCCTGAAAGCAGGTCAGAACAGCAACCTCATCAATGGCTTCGATGCAGAAACAATAAAACTAGCTAAACAGTACACATACACTTACTACACAAGCCTTTCATGTCATGCTGCTACTTGGAAAGCCTTTCAGGGTTTTCCCATTTTGAACATGATAAAGTCCAAACTCCTCAGCAAAGCACATATGTTGCTTTGGGTTCTGGACCCTGCTTTCTCTGGTCAACTCCATTCTCACCTCTTCTCCATAAGCATCCCACCTGTGCTCTAGTCAGGCATATTCACTCCTGCTCCCCAAGTGCCACACACCCATTTTGCTTCTCTGACTCTTCTCAGGCTCCTTTCTTTCCTGCTGTGTCTGGTTCCCCAGCCTTATCCAAACCGCAACACCTGACAAATGCATACTGGACCATTCAGAGCCTAGAGTCAGAATTCAGGAAAAGTAGGTTAAAAAAAAAATAATAATAAGAGGCTGGGATCAGAGGATGGAGGGTGGAGACTGGAGCAATGCTAGAATGAATCACGGGGTCTCAGAAGAGGTCTATCATAGACTTTTGCCAGTCCCATGCATAGTTGGAGAAAAATCCTTGAAAAATATCCACTTTGGCAGAAAACCTGGAACACTCTTTTTTGTGTGTCTCTCTGCTAAGTTTCTGAGGGATTCCCTGGTGGCTTAGAGGTTAAAGTGTCTGCCTGCAATGCAGGAGACCTGGGTTCTATCTCTGGGTCAGGAAGATCCCCTGGAGAAGGAAATGGCAACCCACTCCAATATTCTCGCCTGGAGAATCCCATGGATGGAGGAGCCTGGTGGGCTACAGTCCATGGGGTCGCAAAGAGTCGGACACGACTGAGCAAATAGTAGTCTGCTAAGTTTCTACTTATCCTTCAAGAGTTCCACTGGGTCTGGAAGCCTGTGCACCTGCTTTATCTAATCGGTCAGAGCTCCTGCCTGCCTCTCTCCATCTACAGTACCGTACACATTGGAGCACTTTTTATATTGTACTGAGAATACTGTTTCTTTTTTTTTTTAATTCTATTGAAGCACAGTTGATTTACAATGTTGTGTTTCATTTCTGCTGTACACAAAAGTGACTCAGTTATAAATATATATATATGTATAAATTCTTTTTCATATTCTCTTTTATTATGCTTTATGCTGTGCTGTGCTAAGTTGCTTCAGTCATGTGTGATGCTTTGCCACCCCATGAACTGTAGCTCACCAGGCTCCTCTGCCCATGGGGATTCTCTAGGCAAGAATACTGGAGTTGGTTGCCATGTCCTCCTCCAGGGGATCTTCCCAAACCAGGGATCAAATCCAGGTCTCCCACATTGAGGTGAATTCTTTACCAGCTGAGCTTCCAGGGAAGCCCATTGTTATGAATTATCACAGGATATTGAATATAGTTCCCTGTGCTATACAGTACGACCTTGTTGCTTATTCATCCTACATATAATATTTTGCATCTGTTAATCTCAAATTTCTAATGCTTCCTTCCCTTGTCCCATGGTCCATATCTACCTCCTTACTACCCTAAACTTCTCAACTACATCTTATCAGGCTCTGTGTGCCTGTTCTTTGTAGTGGAAGATAGTTTAGTAACAACACAGGTTTGATGAATGAAATAAATTTATCATGTATTAGAACACAGATGATATGCAAATAACCCATCAATACAGTGGCTATATAAAAATAAAAGGAATTTCATAAATCAGGTTTGAGATGTAGTCTCTTAAATCTGCTCCAAAGGAAAATTGTCATACAGTTTGTGAGAATCAAGTTCCCCTTTCACATGAATCTTTATATACCTTTTCTGTTCTGTAAATGCCATTTGTAGGCCGATCTGCAATATAAACTATTTCTCTACTTTGATTTTTTTTTCTCCTCTCGATTGGCAGCAACTTGAGGGCTATCTCTGCTATTTATCACTTGCTTGCAGCCCCATGGTGGGTGGTGGTTCAGTCACTAAGTCTTGTCTGAATTCTATAGCCCCATGGACTGGAGCCTGCCAGGCTCCTCTGTCCATGGGATTTCCCAAGCAAGAATACTGGAGTGGGTTGCCATTTCCTTCTCCATGCAGCCCCATGATATTGACCAAATTGGGTATTTTCATGAACATAGGTGTAAAGGTATAATCAATGTTAAATTATTGAGATAATTATTTGAATAGAGATATTAGTAATTTAGGCAACAAAGTTCTTGGTTTTGAATTACCTAGATCATTGTTTTAATAATCTTTGCTAAACTTTGCAAATGCAGACAAATATATGTCTTAAGCACAATAATCCTACTAGTAATCTCCTGGTCTAAATGAGAAGACACTATTAATCCTGCTGCCAAACATCTGTGATATTTCAGAGTCTTGATAACTGTCACATTCCCAAGTGAACTGAATCCCTGGATAAAAGAAAATATTCCATTAGAATTTTTTCCAATTTTACTTCTATCACTATTATTCAGAAGGTATTTAAAATATGTTTAAGCACTTTCTGATGCAAAGTTGTTTCTCCTCCTTCTCTTACCACGTCACCCACAGTGTCTTAATATGAGACTTTAAGAGCATAATTATAATTCCAGGAGCCTTTTACATTATGTAAGGGAGTCTTTACGCCATCAATATGAAAATAAAAGGAATGCTTATTAAAATCAGGTACAGTGCACTCAAACCAAGAAAATCTGATTATACAGTCTTGGAGGCTTACATTTAACATTAAGTAGAAAAAGGGGGAAAAAAGAGTCTGTCATGAGCTTTGTCATGAAGATTAAAGAAAAATAAAAACGTGCAGAAGCCAACCATCAAGAGGTCAAATGAAGCCTGGCTGGGACGTCAAGACATAGAGACAATCAATGTGAACTACTCTAAGCTTTTAGTCTTGAAGGAAAAGAGAAAGGACAGCAGTGAGAAATAGAGACACAATTAAGCAGAGGGTTTTGCCTTTCTGTTTAAGACAGAAGAGTTTTCTTTCTGGCAACAAAACTGACAAAGTGAAACAAAATAAGCTAAAGTCAGGGAATAAAAAGTGAGAAGTTACTTTGGAATTCAGGACATGCATCAGGTATAGCTCTACTGGTAATCATGTATGGATGTGAGAGTTGGAAATAATGAAGGCAGAAAGCTGAAGAATTGATGTTTTTGAATTGTGTTGCTGGAGAAGACTCTCAAGGGTCCCTTTGAAAGTAGGGAGATCAAACCAGTAAATCCTAAAGGAAATCCACCCTGAATACTCTTTGGAAGGACTGATGCTAAAGCTGAAGCTCCAATATTTTGGCCACATGATGTGAACAGATGACTCATTGAAAAAGACCCTGATGCTGGGAAAGATGGAAGGCAGAAAGAGAGGGTGACAGAGGATGAGATGGTTGGATGGAATCATCAATTCAACGGACATGAACTTGGGCACTCTCCAGAGGATGGTGAGGGACAGGGAAGCCTGGTGTGCTGCAGTCCATGGGGTCACGAAGAGTCAGACACAACTGCGTGACTGAACAACAACAATGATCAGGTATAGAGTCTCCAACAGCACACCTGGAAAATGGAAATCAGATGAGAGAAAACTACGTGTTAATGTAAATTAATCTCACAAATGTGAGTGAAAAGCCCGGTTTCAGAAGATATTATCATTGCATTTATATTTTTTAAAGACTTTATATTTTATTTAAGGACTTCTTGTAGAATATACTTGTTGTTGTTTAGTCTCTAAGTCGTGTCTGACTCTTTTGCAACCCCATCCACTGTAGCCCACTAGCCCCTCTGTTCATGGGCATTTCCCAGGCATGAATACTGGAGTGGGTTGCCATTTCCTTCTCCAGTAGCATTTATATTAAATAGCATGTGAGATTATTACAAAAGATCTTTAAGGAGACATACATATGTGATTAAACTATAAAGAAAAAGGGTAAAATAATACAAAATTTAGGATATTGTTTGGAGGAGATAAAGAAGAGTGATCAGAGCACATAACTGTTCAGAAGTATCAGAAAGGATCTAGTGTTAAGCTAAACTAATTGCGTTTGTTATACAATAATTCTTTATACTGCACACACATTTTATATTTCTTGTGTATACATGTGGAATGTTGTCTATAGTTTTTAAAATCCAATATAAAGACAGAAATTACTTGGTTATGTTATATGTTAATGAAAGAAGCCAAGGTGAATGTTAGAAGTGGAAGCTATGAAAAGAAAAGGATAACCAGTGGAGGTGGACGTGGATCCCAGAAGAGAAATAGTTTAAGGGAAATAGATGGGGAAACAGTGGAAACAGTGTCAGACTTTATTTTAAATCACTGCAGATGGTGACTGCAGCCATGAAATTAAAAGACGCTTACTCCTTGGAAGGAAAGTTATGACCAACCTAGATAGCATATTGAAAAGCAGAGACATTACTTTGCCAACAAAGGTTCGTCTAGTCAAAGCTCTGGTTTTTCCTGTGGTCACATTTGGATGTGAGAGTTGGACTGTGAAGAAAGCTGAGTGCCAAAGAATTGATGCTTTTGAACTGTGGTGTTGGAGAAGACTCTTGAGAGTTCCTTGGACTGCAAGGAGATCCAACCAGTCCATTCTGAAGGAGATCAGCCCTGGGTGTTCTTTGGAAAGAATGGTGCTAAAGCTGAAACTCCAGTACTTTGGCCACTTCATGTGAAGAGTTAACTCATTGGAAAAGACCCTGATGCTGGGAGGGATTGGGGGCAGGAAAAGGGGACGACAGAGGATGAGATAGCTGGATGGCATCACTGACTCGATGGACATGAGTCTGAGTGGACTCTGGGAGTTGGTGATGGACCGGGAGGCCTGGCATGCTGCGGTTCATGGGGTTGCAAAGAGTCGGACACAACTGAGTGACTGAGCTGAACTGAGATGGACGAATGAACCTTTCAGGGAAGGGTCGACTATTCCCAGAAGTCAGGGAATGGTAGAAGGATGAAAACAAGCATGCAGTGGCTTGAAGCAGATGTGACTGCTGATTTTCCAAGTCAAAACCAGTCAAACATTGAAAATTTCATGTCCGTTCAATATTATTGTTCAATATGTGGAAAGGCTGTAGTACAGAGAGGTGGTAAGCATTGCAGGTTTGTCATCGGGACCAGGAAACAGGAGATGAGGACACCTGAGGAGGATGGTGTGAACCAGCACATGGAGAGCACAAGAGACTCCCAAGAGGACCTCGAGGCAGGGCTGAAAGCAAGCTCCAGGCTGCAAACCTCAACTGAGCAAGGGCAGTGATTTGGAAAGTTGCGGCGTTATCTCCAGCAGCCCTGAGCAATCCAGTTGTCAGAGGTGGGTGACTGTTCACATGAATGTGAGTGCACATCCTTTCTCCCCCTTAAAATGACTCTCCTACCATGAGACAAAATCAGCTAATGGAAAGTAAATGGTATGAAGAAATCAAAACAAATTCTGCCATAGTGGATTTAAGCGAGTGGAGCAATTCTTCAAAGTTTCTTTTATAAGAATGATTCAGGAGGAACCTAAGCCTGGAGATGGGTGGGGTCATCCACAGAGGCTGTTGTTGAGATTCCTGGGGGTGGGGGCAGGGCTGGTAGCCAGAAAGAATTCACAATTAGGAAATCACATTCCAGGTCCTGAGCACTTCCGGAACCGGCTGGCTCCAGCTGCCTCCAGCATCCTTGTGGGATGTGGTTCCTCCCCCCATCCAAGCCGGATTGCACCTTGGTACAAGCTGCGGCAGAGGCGTAGCTTGATGGAGGGTAGATTGGGCAGCCAGCACCGCGGTTTATTCACTGACTGTGACTTCTTCAAAAGAGACAAGGGGATACTCATGGAGGACATTCAGGGTGTTCATGATGAATCCCCATTTCACAGCTGATGACAGTGAGGTTCAGGGAGGTGACGTGACGTGCCCCCAAGCCATCCAGTAAATAAAGAAGAGTTCTTTTTTTTATTTAAAAAAAAAAAAAAAAAGAATGATTCACTGAAAAACCATAAATGACCCATGCGTTTGCAGTTCAAATATAAGCTATCAAAGATTATACATTTTTCTTTCAAAATTCAGTAATATTAAATATACATTTGCTTCTTCAAATAACACTAATCATGTAAGTGATCACCAGTGTAAATTAGCAGGGAAAAAAAGTCTTCAAATTAAAAAAAGAGAGAGAGCACTATGTCTGGACACCATTTATCAAAATAATAACAATAATAAAGAAGATTCCACTACTCAACTTGATCTAGAATTTGCTTGGTATGAAAGTGATACCTTCCTTGATCATACATTCTGTCTGAACAAGGAGAAAGGAAATCTGTGATATACTGTCAACAGAATTCAAATAAGTTATTAGTGATCACTACTCTTGAGAGTTCCTTGGACTGCAAGGAGATCCAACCAGTCCATTCGGAAGGAGATCAGCCCTGGGTGTTCTTTGGAAGGAATGATGCTAAAGCTGAAACTCCAGTACTTTGGCCACCTCATGCGAAGAGTTGACTCATTGGAAAAGACTCTGATGCTGGGAGGGATTGGGGGCAGGAAGAGAAGGGGACGACAGAGGATGAGATGGCTGGATGGCATCCCTGACTCGATGGACGTGAGTCTGAGTGAACTCTGGGAGTTGGTGATGGACAGGGAGGCCTGGCATGCTGCAATTCATAGGTTCGCAAAGAGTCGGACACGACTGAGTGACTGAACTGAACTGAACTGAATACAGTCACATGTCAGATACCTCTCAGCATGGAGGAGATCATCAGTGTGAGGAATTCGACAGATGTTCCATCCATGTATTTTTTGCAAATGTTTTTACCTGGTGCAGCTGCACCTAGTGATAGAAAAAGAGATGCAAGGCAAGGCTGCCAGTGACAGAGATAATATGAAATTAAGCTATGGCAGATTTGGAAGATGAAGGGTGCACTGATGGGTATTTATTTCTTTGTACTTTCCTAAATTATATGATTTTTTAAAGGGAAAAGATTGCTGGGAGAAATATCAATAACATCAGGTATGAAGATGACACCACCCTTATGGCAGAAAGTGAAAAAGAACTAAAGAGCCTCTTGATGAAAGTGAAACAGGAGAGTGAAAAAGTTGGCTTAAAACTCAACATTCAAAAAGCTAAGATCATGGCATCCCATCCCATCACTTCATGGCAAATAGATGGGGAAACAATGGAAACAGTGAGATACTTTATTTTGGGGGACTCCAAAATCACTGCAGATGGTGACTGCAACCATGAAATTAAAAGACACTTGCTCCTTGGAAGAAAAGCTATCACCAACCTAGTCAGCATATTAAAATGCAGAGACATTACTTTACCAACAAAGGTCTGTCTAGTGAAAGCTATGGTTTTTCCAGTATTCATGTATGGATGTGAGAGTTGGACTATAAAGAAAGCTGAGTACTGAAGAATTGATGCTTTTGAACTGTGGTGTTAGAGAAGACTCTTGAGAGTCCCTTGGTCAGCAAGGAGATCCATCCTGTCAATACTAATATTCATTGGAAGGACTGATGTTGAAGCTGAAACTCCAATAGTTTGGCCACCTGATGAGAACTGACTCATTGGAAAAGACCCTGATGGTGGGAACGATTGAAGGCGGGAGGAGAAGGGGACGACAGAGGATGAGATGGCTGGATGGCATCACCGACAGGATGGACGTGAGTTTGAGTAGGCTTCAGGAGTTGGTTAAGGACACGGAAGCCTGGCATGCTGAAGTCCATGGGGTTGCAAAGAGTCAGACATGACTGAGTGACAGAACTGAACTGAACTTTCCTAAATTATATGATTTTTTAAAGAGAAAAGTTGAGTATTATATTCACAAAACCATCACCAACAAAACAGCCCCCTCATTTCCTCTTGGGAAATTTGAACTTTTATCATATCTTTTAGAATAACTTTTATCATATCAATTTAGAATATTATTAATTTAAAAGAACTGGTAAAAATCCAAAATGTCTGAGGATTTTCTCAAAATTATAATTCTAAGCAATAAAAATATATAAATAATGCAGCTAATACATGGAAACAACTTAAATGTCCATCAAGAGATGAATGTTTAAACAAGATGTGGTGCATACATACAATAGAAAACTACTCAGCCATAAAATATAAAAAAATAATGACATCTGTAGCAACCTTTATGGACCTAGAGGCTTATCACACTAAATGAAGTAAGTCAGAAAGAAAAAAACAAATACCCTATGATATCACATATATGTAGTATCTAAACTTAGACACAAATGAGCTTACTTACAAAATAGAAACAAACTCAGAGACCTAAAAAACAGATTTGTGGTTTCCAATGGGGGACAGGAGAATGATGGAGTGGGAGTATGGGATTAGCAGATGAAAATAATTATATATAGAATGGATAAACAACAAGGTCCTACGATTTAGCACAAGGAAGTTAAATTCGATATCCTATTATAAATCACAATGGAAAATATGAAAAAGAATGTATATACGTATATGCAAAACTGAATCCCTTTGCTGTACAACTGCAACTAACACAACATTGTAAATCAACTATACTTCAAAAATAAATTTTAAAATACATAAATGAAAAGTTGATACAAAAATTTTCCTTAAAATTTTTAATCTTCTATATACTATGACCTGCCAATATCTGCAGAGCACCCACTGTGTGTAAGAAACTTGTCAGTCCCATGACCATAAATGTCAGAAATACTAATAAATATAAAGTCTAAGGGTAGAGAACATTTTTTAAAGCTTTAGTTGTTTTATTAAGCCCCCCCAAAATGTAACTCCAACAACCCCCCCAAAATGTAACTCCAACACCAAATGTCCTTTATCACCGTTTTCTTATTTAAATGTTAAAGTGTTAAGTTTTAGCCACTAATGACACCATCACAAGTTTTATATCCTTGCCCTTTTAATAACTGCTGTCAAAAAAAAAAGACCACTTTGTTACGGGCTCTGGATTTTAACTACCATTATGTGCAGCATTTCCTTTAAATTCAATCACAGGACTTTCCTAGGTGTCCAGTGATTAATACTCCAGGCTTCCAATGCAGGGGATTCAAATTTCCTTTAAATCTAATCACAGGACTTCCCTGTGTGTCCAGTGGTTAATACTCCAGGTTTCCAATGCAGGGGGTTCAAATTTGAGCTCTGGTCAGGAAATTAAGACCCCACATGTTGTGTAGCACAGCCGAAACAAAATAAGTAAAATAATGGGCTGTAAGGTAAAGGGCACTAAAATTCGAGTTAGAAGATCAGTGCTTAAAAGAAAAAAAAAAATTCAATCAGACTCTGATCCAGCTAGTAACCTTCTGGTATAACACAATCCAGTCAAGAAATGTGTGATGAGTCTCTTCTAACATAATTACCAGAAAAACCTTCCCCATCTCACCAGTGAATTTAAAAGCAATTGTTCTGAACAGATACCGTGTTCATTAACTTTTTATTTAAAAAAAAAAAAAAAGCACTTCCTAACATCAGGTTTCATAAGAGATTTGTAAAAATTACTTAATTAAGCATATAGGAGTCTCAGCCAGAACCTGAAATATTTTCTGAGCCACTTTCACTCAAATTAGTTGTTTATTATAATCACTCCCTCTGAAGAAACAATTTGTGAGCTCTGTTCTTCCTGAGTATGCCTTCACAAACGCACTATTAATGTTCCAGATAGTATAATAGAACAGACTGTCCAGGGCAGGCAACAGGAGCTGCTTTTCCACAGCCTCCAAAATTACAGATTGATTTTGACATGTTTCAGCTGGCTGGCGTTTCCACAAAGGGTTCCAACCACTTGGGAGAGGAGAAAACCACTGACATGACCCTTTTTCCAGGCAACTCAAGCTAGTTGCAAGAATTATAGCCAATCCATCGAGAATGGCTATACAGCTAGTCAGAATTGTCTTGGTGGGGAAAGGGGTAAGGTTTTCTCTTTTTTTCCCCATCCTACACAGAAGGAACTATGAAGATAAATTTGCTGTACCTAATACAATGTACCAAGTGACCAGTACTTTCAAAGCATTGAAATATAGGGAAAATAATGCAAGACAAGGAGAGAAGACTGGTATTCTGGCATAGGTTCTAGCACTGGCCAGCTGGGTGGCCTTGGGTGAGTCACTTAAGTGTTTTGGGGCTTTAACTTCCTTAGCAAGGAAATGGAGGCAATGGGGAACATGAATTTTCAAATCCTGACCCACTTATAAGTTTAGGATTCTGTGATTCACTCTTTACTAAAGGGTCATGAGACTTTTGCAAGAAGACAAGTAAATCACACATGATGCCCTATATTTGGACTTCCCTGGTGGTTCAGATGGTAAAGAATCTGCCTTCAATATGGGAGACCTGGGTTCCATTCTTGGGTGGGGAAGATCTCCTGGAGAAGGGAATGGCTACCCACTTACTCGAGTAATTTTGTCTGGAGAATTCCAAGGACAGAGGAGCCTGGTGGGCTACAGTCCATGGGATCCCAAAGAGACCCAACTGAATGACTTTTAACACCCTCTATTTACCCAGTACTATAACTTCTATTCCAAAGAGAACTTCCAACATCCCATACCTACTGCAAGCTCCAGGATGTAAACTCAGCCTTCACTCCAAAGGTCTGTGCGTACCATTTGACATCTTAACAAATGCATAAAAAATGCCAAAAAAATAAATTAGCAAGGGCGCTGTCAGCCAGACATGAAGCGAAAAGGATAATCTGTGCCAAAAAATGTCCTCCCTCGTGTAAAGAAACTGGTAATTGGAAGTAAGAGGAATCCCCCACCTCCAGGAACAGACTGTGCAGAGGCGGGGCGCCCCTGCCAATATCCAAACCTTTGCCAGAAGCAGAGGCAGCGTGGGGAGAGAAGAAAGCTCTTCCACCCCCGCTACTCCGACTATTTACAGGGAAGCATTCCAACTTCTGGCAGGAAGCTGCTGGCAGAAGTAAGTATTCCCTTCTGTAGGAGCGGAAGGGATTTCAGTGTGACAGTTGTGCAACAGCAAAATCAGATCAAGTCTTGATAAAGGGTCTTTCTTGCACATCAGTTCAGCACTTCCCTTGAAACAGTCCCAGGCTTTACAGACTCTAGACTGGGTAGAGGGCAAGGGTGGTGGCTCCTTCCACACAAAGCAGTCAAGAGCCAAGTCTTCTGGGGTTGGTAAAAGGTTTCGGAAAAATGGACATTGACTTCAAACGCTAACAACTGGCTTGAAAATAGTTTATTGAATCCCGAAACACAACCAGGGATGTGATTCACTGCTATTTCACCTCAACGATGAAGTGGTGTACGCATAACAGGAGTGGAAACTGCTTACATTACCCTAATTGAAGGGCAGCATGTGATACTCAATCTGTCAAACAAAAAAAACGAAGAGAAATCCTCCCCAAGAAGATGAGCTGACAATTCAAAAGATAAAACATGATTAGAGATTTTCCCAATATAATTTATAAAGGCACATATTTGAACAACAAAGAAATGCATTCCTTGACCCAACCAGAACAACATGGTTCCTTCAAGGAAATCATGGATTAAAATGGTTTATCGTTGCTGTTTAGTCACTCAGTCGTGTCCGACACTTTTGTGACCCCATGGATGGTAGCTCTCCAGTTTCCTCTGTCCATGGGATTTCCCAGGCAAGAATACTGGAGTGAGTTGCCATTTCTCCAAGGATCTTCCCGATTAGTGACACTAAATGATGTTTTGGTCATCTTCTTAGTATTGAGAAAGTATCCTATGCTTCCCCACTTTACATGTCAGGTCTGAAAAATAATCTTCCTGAAAAAAGGATGTACTTTTACGCACGCACACAGAGGATGTGCTGAACATTCATACTTTTGATGCTGTTGTAATTATTAAAATCAAATCAGAAGAGTCCCGTTCCTCCCTGCAACCGGGCCCCTGTCAGATCAGGGATATTTCAGCTGCACCGAAGACTGCGTGGGCTTCCTTCCTTCTTCCCTCTGGAGCCTGAGACAGAACTCTAGCTCATCCCCAGCTATCTGATGATTTGAGGGGGCCAGCAGGGTTGCAGAGGAGTGGGACTGCCCATGGAGGCGCACAAAAGAGGCACTGTTCCCTTGCTCTGCCCAAATTCCCGCTTCCTGGGCAAACACTGCCTGGTTCTGTCCTCAGCCAGCATTTCAAGTAGATAAAGATGAAGGTTCCCGAAGAACCAGGGCTGCTTCTGAGCAAAAGATGGAGTGGACTCAGAAGCCTGGGACAGGTGCTCTTGCAGTCCAGGGGTTGTTCTCAAGGTTCTACCATGCCGCCCTCCAGACTTGGGGACCACATGTATCCCGCAGAGTGTCCATTTCCGAGCATGTGCTGTGCTCTGACCCAACCCCCTGGCTAATCCAAGGATTTGAGAGCCTCGGGCCACGTTGTGGGCAGAGAGTATTAGGAGGTAACATAAGTTGAGAGTAATCTCTTAGCAGAACAGTTTGAGTTAAAATAAAGGGATTGAAAAAGAGAGAGAGAGAGAGAGAGAGAAAAAAAAAGGACATGCTTTTAGCAGCAAACTAGTCAAAAAAACACCTAGGTAGAAAATGACGAAACACTGGCATCTTTTGTGGCTCAGGCCATGTGATCCCAAGGCAGTCTGGTCCGCTGAACACGATCTTTGATCAGGCTCTTTATAAGAAGCTGTTACTGGCACGGGAGGCTTGGCTATGATGTAAAACATCTGCCCACTGCACATGTGCCTTTGATGTTTGAGCTGGTCATTTCTGGCCCCCAGGCAATGACGTGACCCCATTTGTTGAAAAATTACTTCATCTCTGTTGCCGTAACACTAGGTGTGTACCTTTTTAAATAGTACTCTATTGTAAGAAATGATTCACTTTTTCCTCTGGGGTTTCTCCCTCATGAGATCAAACTCCTTGAAAGCAGGGACAGTAAAAGAAGGTAGCATGCCTTAACCCCCAGGCCCCTAGGTACTCCTCCCTCTATTATCTATTACAGATGAGCTTTTTCCGTCAAGGCTTCTAACTCGATCTCAGCTTTAAGATTCTGTATCTACTGGCCACTGTATTCTACCCATTAGAGATACCTACATGTTTTCTTCACTCTTAATTTTGCTGCTTAGTTCTGTCAATTTATTCTGATTCAGTTTTATTCCTGCAGTTCTATAAGGCTGCACTGGCTGATTCAGTCTTATGGAATCGTAGCTTTACTAAACTATAAATGGTTTTTAAATCCTACTGTGTGCCAAGAGATGAGCTACTCGCTATAGAAACCGAAATGAATGAGAAATCAAAATGAGTACAATGTCAAAAATTCACAATTTAGGGAATTATGGGGCTTTGAATGAAAGATGAATAGATGTTAGCTTAACAAAGAAAAGAGGGAAAACAAGGAGGCAGGAACAGCTGCCAGAAAGGTATGAAAATATGAGTGAATCTGTCATGTTGGAGTTTGAGTGCTAAAGCATGTTGGGATACCACCCATCGTGAGCCTAAAAGATAAGCAGGTCACCGAGGGCCATCTACATCATGCTAGAGAGGCTGACCTTCATTATAAAGGCCGTGAAAGACACTAGGAAGCAAGACAATGAACGGACAAGCTGGAGATGAAACTGGAAGCAAAACGGCTGGTTTTAAGGACAGCTGTAATAATCTAAGCAAGAAAGGATCAAAACCTTCATGGAAGCCATTGCACTTGAAATGGATAAGAATGGACTATACTGAATAAAATGACAGGTGGGATTAACAAAAGGGATTCGTAGGGATTTGCCGGGTGGCAACAGGGAAATGGTAAGGGGAGGAGTAAGAGATGAGAATCATTCTGATTTCTCATTCATTTTGGTTTCTATAGTGAGTAGCTCATCTCTTGGCACATAATATCATTTAATAACCACTTACAGTTGAGTAATGTAAACATAAGTAAACAGGGAGGCATGTTTTTAGACAATAACAACACTTCGCATTTATTAAGCAGTTCAGGCAATATTTTCTAAGTGGTTTACATGCATTACCTAATTTAATCTTCTCAAGAACCCTGGAAGACAAGTATCCATTTATCAGATGAGGACAATGGTGCAACAAAAGGAGAAATCATCTCACAAGGTCACTGAGTTATCAAGGAACAAAGGAAGACTCTGACTCCAAAGCCCTGCTCCAGAAAACGGACAAAGAAGTAAGATCATGAGTTCAACTGTACCCACATGGGGTTTTTGTTTCAGGAGTTTGTGAAATATGTGAGAGAAGATATCTTAGTAGGGCTAGGATACATGATTCTGGAATTCATTGGGAGGTTCTAAGCTAAGACTTTAGGAATCTTCAGGGTATAGGTGGTCTTTGGAACCTGGGGGTGGAAGGTGTTATGAAGTTTTTAAAAAGAGGTGGAGAGAAAGAGAGAAGGAGGAACCTTTGATCTCTGCCTGGACCTTGAAGCCTAAAGTCTCAAGTAGCCAATGCCACTTAGAGTGAACACACTGAATAATTCTGTCAGCAATCAGGGCATGGGAAAAGGAAGCTTGAGGAAAAGGTGGTGGCACTAATGGTTTCAGAAACAAGACTTGAGGTTTTGGTGAGTCCTTGCCTTTTTGGTCCAGAAGAAAACAAAAAATCCATATAATGAACCAATACAATTACTATAATTACTGAGTAGTTCTTTAAGTGCTTTCCTTTTCTTTCCATATTCAGTGTACTTCTGCCTGGTGTGGGACATGGGTTCAGAGAAAGACACAGTGCTGTCCTCTAGGGGTTGGCAGTCTGGTGGGGAGCAGGCACACGCAAGCTATTAATAATGATTACACCCTGGTGGCTCAGCTGATAAAGAATTCACCTGCAATGTGGGAGATCTGGCTTCTATCCCTGGGTTGGGAAGATCCCCTGGCGAAGGAAATGGCTACCCACTCCAGTATTTTGGCCTGGAGAATTCCATGGACTGTATAGTCCATGGGGTCACAAAGAGTTAGACACAACTGAGCAACTTTCACTTTCACACATTCGAGGCTGTTGTATGACTGTTGTATACAGTGATTTTTCAACTGTGGGCAATTTTGTCCTCAGAGGACAAAGGCAACGTCTGGAGATATTTTTTTTATTGTTCAACTTGGTCTGCTCTTAAGGCTGAAGTTACTGGCAAGAGGTGACTCAGTGGTAAAGAATCCATCTGCCAAGAAGGAGATGTAGAAGACGGGAGTTCAATCCTTGGGTCGGGAAGACCCCTGGAGGAAGGAAATGGTAACCCACTCCAGTATTTTTGACTGGAAAATCCCACAGACAAGAGGAGCCTTGGGGGCTACAGTCCAAGTGGTTGCAAAGAGTCAGACATGACTGAGCACAGCACAGAAAGAGAAGTAGAGACTACAGACGTAACTAAACATCGTACAATGCACAGGACAATCTGCCACAACAAAGGATTATCTGATTCAAGCTATCAATAGTGAGAGGGCTGAAAAATCCTGTTGTAATGAGGGGGAGCAGACAAAATCCAGGGCAGACGGACAAAAACTCAAGGCTGCCTTGGAGGATCAAGCAACCTCAACACTGGAGCAGATTCCAAGAGAAGAAACTTGCCAGGAAATGAGTGGATATCTGATCTTAGTGCACCCATGTCCCTTGATGAGCAGTATTCTTTTTTCTTTTTTTCTACAGTCCCAATCCATTACCAGCATTTATTAAGCACTTACTATATGCATGGACAGAGGAGGCTGGTGAGCTACAGTCCATGGGGTTGCAAAGAGTTGGAAACGACTGAGAGACTAACACATATGCAATGCAATCCCCCCATGATATGGAGGAGAAATATTCATAAGAAAGATGGGTTCACACCCTTAAGGGTATAAAGAATACTAACTCTTAGCAAGCTTTTTCACATCCTTCATCATTTAAATCTCAGAGTAATTCCTGTGAAGCAGGTAGTACTTGATGCACTTTGTAAATTCAGAAATGGCTCACTGAGATTAAATGACATACTTCAGACCACACAGAAAGTGGTGGTGCTACTCCAAACACTGACACATCCTGATCCTCCTGCACCTTCTGCTCTCTGCATGACAGCACCCTGCAGGATGTGGGTCACACTCACCTGACATGACAAAAGACACCTATTATTTCACCAAAATGGGGCACAGAAAGTTTGCTCTACAGCTACAGTGAAGAACTTCAGAGTGCTTCTTGGTTAAAACTAGATGACTGCGGGGGTAGGGGGAAGGATAAGTTAGGAGTTTGGAATTAACAAATACATACTGCTATACATAAAATGGGCCTTCCTGGTAGCTCAGCTGCTAAAGAATCTGTCTGCAATGCAGGAAACACCAGTTTGATTCCTGGGTCAGGAAGATCTGCTGGAAAAGAGAAGGGCTTCCCACTCTAGTATTCTTGGGCTTCTCTGGTGGCTCAGTTGGTAAAGAATCCACCTGCAATGTGGGAGACCTGAATTCAATCCCTGGGTTGGGAAGATCCCCTGGAGAAGAGAAAGGCTACCCACTCCAGTATTCTGGCCTGGAGAATTCCGTGGACTGTATAGTCCTTGGGGTCTCAAAGAGTCAGACATGACTGAGTGACTTTCACTTTCACACATAAAATAGATAAACCACAAGGACCTGCTGTATGGCACAGGGAATTATACTCAACACCTTGTAATAAGCTATAATGAAAAAGAATCTGAAAAAAATATATATATGTGTGTGTGAGTGTGTGTGTGTGTTACTGAATCACTTTACTGTACACCTGAAACTATAATAACATTGTAAATCAACTATGAAAGAAAGTGAAAGTGAAAGCCACTCAGTCGTGTCTGATTCTTTTTGACCCCATGGAATTTCTCCAGGCCAGAATACTGGTGTGGGTAGCCTTTCCCTTCTCCAGAGGATTTTCCCAACCCAGGGATCAAATCCAGGTCTCCCGCACTGCAGGCAGATTCTTTACCAGCTGAGGCACCAGGAAAGCCCTTAAATCAACTATATGTTAATGAAAATAAAATAAAATCTTAAAAAAGAACACACTAGATAACTGAGAGGTATAATAAGATCTCGTTTCTCCAAACAACTGAGATAAAATAAATAAAATTATATGATTTATAATCATGTCTATCAGGCCTGAAATCTTATAATCAAAGAAAATTAAATTATAGTCAAAAATAGTTTGAAGGCTGTTGGGCATTTAATGTTTTACACTTTTTTGGAAACTGATAAAGCATTCATAGCATTACTTGATGAACAACAAAGAACAAGTTCCTTCACTTTAATAGAATATTCTTAGGTAGAGAATTGTTACTTCACATGGTCCAGTGAGAATCAAGGGAAAAGGTATGAACAAAGTACCTAGCAAGGTCCACAGAGTACATACTAACAAATGTTAGACATTTTCCTTCACAGAAAGATGAAGTTCAAGTTCTAAAGTGATTACCTCATACAGCCCTTTATATTTGGAAAGGCCACCTTTCACAGGGGCCATTACAGTGACGCTGGCTTGGTGAGATGCAGTTCCTGCTCAATGTGCATCCTAAGTTGCTTCAGTCGTGTCCGACTCTTTGTGATCCTACGGGCTGTACTGCCCACCAGACTCCTCTGTCCATGGGGTTCTCCAGGCAAGAATTCTGGAGTGGGTCGCCATACCCTCTTCCAAGGGGCTCTTCCTACCTCAGGAATCGAATGCGCATTTCTTGTCTCCTGCACTGGTAGGCAGGTTCTTTACCACCAGCACCACTTGGGAAGCCCAGTCCCTGCTCCTAGCTTTCCTTAATCCTGCTCTGCGAGCTTACACCTCCCTCTTCCCTTAACGGTACAGACACTGACATATCTACTTCCTTCATCTTTATTCTCAGCACAGGCCTTCACTGCCCTTTTCAAAATCTACACTTAGCATTCTGAACAGCACACTTCAGTAGAACATGCCCTGGGCTGGGAACCAGAAGACCCTTTCCTCACTTCTCAATTTGCTTCCTGCTTTCACTAATATTCTACTAATATCTCGCTGTATGACCAGATCCTAATTCGATTTCTTTGTTCTCTGATATGTAAAAATTAGATGAATTTATTAGAAGATTTTCTATAATCTATAATCTATGATAGACTATAGTAGTATTTTCATATTTTATTTTATTTTTATATTCAATATAAAATATTAGATGAATGATGAACAGTTTTTTTATAAGCATTTTTGTCTTCTCCTTAAATACAATGATCGGTGTTAAAATTATTGCCATACAGTGATATGCTGAATGACATGAGTCATATGGTTTTGTAAACATATATACCTTTAATGGTTGATGTAACTTACAGAAACTGAATGTGCAATTTATGCTTTCTGTAAGGATACTGAAATGCTTCCTTTTTTTAGTCTCAGTAATTTTAGTGTTTATAATCGAGTGATGCAAGTATTTTTTAGGTACTGGAATTATTTTAAAGATCAAATATATGCTTACATATTTGATTTTTTGATAATTTTTATTTCAATAAATAAATAAATTGTATTCATTTTAATTTAATTTTATTAATTATGATTATTAATTGTTATTGATTATTATTATTATTATAATAAATAAACATAAAAATTAATTGCCTTTGTTTCTGGTAACAAGATTGAGAAAGCATGATTACCTAATCATGCCACTTACAAAAAAATTCATTAGTAGGAAAAATAGAAAAACTATATGAACTTAGATTATGGAGTGAAAACACACATCATAGCAACAGACGCTGCACTTATCCAGGCAATGAATCGTCACACTCTGAAGACATGATTAGGTCCCATTTTCCCTGAGTATATATATAATACCTCTCTTGAGAATGCATTCTGGGGATTATTTAATTTAGGAAATATCCAGGTAGCTAATTTCCTAAAACCATTATTTAAACGTATTTCCTTTTTAATTTTTTTTCTTAAGGAGGAGATACCTGATCCTTATATTTGAAAGCATTTAATATAAACTTTCTCTTCTCCAGAATAACTCTAGTTCCTTTTGCATTTTGCAACATCTTAATCAGGCCTTATGGCTCACCTAAACTTTGATTTCCCTCATATCCCTCTTCATTTGGACACCATTGAAGTGGACACAATAATCTCCATGGGCCATCCGCGAGGGTACAGCAGAAGGTAGTTACTGACATTTAAAGTTTCACTCTCCTCTTTGCAGAGGGGAGTGTGCCTTTCTCCCTTCCACTCCCATACTACTCACTGTGAAAACATCCACCTGTGAGAAAAACTATTCAAGAAGCAGAAACTAAATTTTCAGTTCTCTAAGACACTGGCATACCTACTCCTCACATCTCTGTACCCTTTCCTACTTTCACAAAGGCAAACAGGATTTTTGAAACTTCCAAAGAGAAAACCCCCAGCAATTGGACAGGGCTCTGAGCTGCTCTAGTCAGAAAGTTTAAACTTGAATATTCCCAGGGCTTCCCAGATGGCACTAGTAGTAAAGAACCTGCCTGCCATTGCAGGAGATGTGGGTTTGATCCCTGAGTAGGGAAGATCCCCTGGAGTAGGAAGTGGCAACCCACTTCAGTATTTGTGCCTGGAGAATCCCCATAGACAGAGGAGCCTGGCGGGTTACAGTCCACTGGGTCACAAAGAGCTGGACACGACTGACAAGACTTAGCATAACACATTCCCAAGTCTGGCTGCCAAAGAGCCTCACATAACTGTTCCAAGAAAACATAGTTAAGGGTATGGAAACTGTGTTATGATTTTGTTCTAGAATTCCCTCTACAGATTTGAGTCCGCTCGGCTCAACCACTTGTAAACAAACTTGAAAAGTCACGTGGTTGAATCCACTCAAAACACGCAGGGTCACCTACCCTTTTAAAACCCTTTGCAAACAAACATCCCTTCTGATACAAAGGAATTATGGGCTTCTAATGTATTTTTATTATAAATACAATAGGTCTAGGGGACAGTTACAGATAGGTAACTCCCCCTTCTTTCTTTTCATGCATTTCAAAGTCTTGCACCACCAACTTCACCAAAGATATACTATCACAAGATAATAGAAGAGGATCATAAAGGTCAAATCTTCTTATAATTGATAATTAAAGGGCCCTCTTCTACCCACTCATTTTAACAGCATTAAAGGATTATCGATGAATGAGCTGTGTTGTGTGACTGCCTTCATCAGAAAGGAAAGGTTTCCGGTTTAGAAATAGGTCCTCCAGAAGGGAGTGCCTGGGAATCCTTCAGGGGAATCTATAAAAGAACTTGGCTTTCAACTGCTGCTGATGGAGAACTAGAAATGTTGACTTTTGAGCATGGTTTTAAATTAACAAGACAAAATTTGCAAAGCAAATTTATTATAATATGTTCCAAGGTCATATCTGCTGAGATTACATTTTTACTAGTTTCTTTTTTCTTTCTTTTTTGGATGGGGGGGCAGTGAAAAAGTATTTCAATGCCAATGACCTAGAGTAGCTTTTAAAGACCTGTGGTTTCCTTTCTGCCCTAAAATGTTGATGTTCAGAAGGGACAGAGATTGGGCACTGTTACATCTGTAGGGGGGGCAGTAGAATTGGAATTCTCCAAGCCAGAATACTGGGGTGGGCAGTCATTTCCTTCTCCAGAGGATCTTCCCATCCCAGGGATTGAACGCAGATCTCCCACATTGCAGGTGAATTCTTTACCAGCTGAGCTACCAAGGAAGCTTGATGAGGCTAGAAGGCTTTTCTAATCACTTTCCCAGATTCTCTCTACTGTTCTGAAAAGATCATCGATTCCCACGTGCCAGTGTTTATGGCTGACAATACAAGATTTCCTCAGCGGCTGTAAACAGCAGACTGTAAATGTACACGATTAGGGCCATCATAGCTTGCTCTGACACACAGAATCTGGGTCCCGTGCAACTTTCAGCTCCACCAAAACTTAGCCACTACCCTTTCAGCACAGAAGATTTCAAAACACTCAAGTGCCATGGCTATTACACACCTTTCCTCTGAGCTTTGGTGAAGAAACAGGACAGGGTGGAACTACTGTTTTACTTTATTAGAGATCATTTCAAGGATGGGAACCAAATCCTGCAGAAACCCCCAAATCTCTTTTAACACATTAGATACTGAAATACTTTCCCATACTTTATAGATATTTTTTCCCAATGACTATACAGTCACTGTATAAACCCAGATACAAACACAAGTGAAATAAAAAATGATAGGAGAATTCTAGATAATATAAATTTAAAAGCCCTCTGCTCACAAATATATTAACAGTTTTCCTTAGAATAGCAATAGGATTTCAGAAAAAGTGGAATTTCTTCCTCAACTGAAGGATAATTTTCTTAACTGTTTATTTTGCATTTCAAAGCACAACCAAAGGGCAACAGATCACCTTTAAAAACTCATCTGAAAAGATTACATAGTGTTATGAGTTCATTGATGCTAAGGTTTTCAAAAGGAAAAGCACAGGCAAGATCAGTGGTTGCAAGGTTATAAACCTCCTTTAATCTCAAGCAGAACATAATGTAATTTTAAAATTACAGAAGTGCAAAGAAATTAATTTTTCCTTTCAACAATGAGCTTCTAATTAAGGGTATTTTCTTTTGGGGAGGAATGAGGAACAATCCTGCTAAAAAAGCCTCCCCAACAAAACAATCTGTAAACTCGTTTATAGAGTAAGTGTTTTTCCAGAGTAGTGGTCTGTCTTTACTGTGTGTTAAAAGTATTTATTGGAGAAACTTCGATTTGGCAAAATAATACAACCGTTTTATATAATAACGTTAACAAAAGAAACAGCCTGCCAAATCCCTGACAATAAACTGTTAGGAATTTAAAGGAACTCTGTTAGATCCTTGGAAGAATAAACAGGATATAAAAATAATCATAAAAAGCCACCTTCAGGGTGACAACAGCCTACCAGGGCCCTGACTTCAGCCCACACTGTCGCTTACTCCCCTCCAGGCACATGGTCCCAATAGGGAGCCCTGGTCCCCATCAAACCTTGCAGTGGCTTAAGGCTAATGGAAATCCAAAATTTTATCATGTGGTCTCTGTAACTGATAATTCCCTCAGAATGCATGCATGGAGCATAATGTTAACAAAGAAAATCCCATTTCTAGATAAAGACATTTTTCTTCCATATTTATATTCAAAAGATTGTATTAAACCTGATTGATAGTCTTCCTGTGTTTCTGTCTACCACTGGATGAGATGGTAAAAAGATACATCCTTTTACAAAAAAGATAATAAATCTACTTCAAATGTTAACTGTTGTAATATTAAAAGAAAAGCAAAAAATAATGCCAAAGTGTCTGACACGGTGAACCTTCTAAGAAGAGAAAAAAATTCCATCAGAACGCCTTAGGGAATGGCTATCTGCCCTCTGACAAGTTAACAAGCACGATCTGATCATCACTTTAAAGGTTAAGCTTCATTTAAAAAATACCAAAGTGTCCAATGATACAGCTGAAAATCATGCTTTTCTTTCCCAAGACTGCAAAGAAATTGCAAAGTTTTAAACATCAGAAGACTCAATATTTCCTTTTTAATTAATTAAAAACTATAATTTAGAAATGCAGGTAACAGACCATCATGTGGTCTTTAGAGAGGTATGTTTATCAAAACTTAAATAACAAGACAGATATTAATAGTAAAATAAAATCTTTCATAAATAATAAACTTATTTTATATATGTACTCATAAAAACAACTTATAATGTTGAGAAAGTAATTAAGAAATGATTTCTTCTTTTTTCACATTTTTTAATAAATTATTCCTATTGAATTCTTTGAGTCCATTGGCCCTCAAAATTTTAATATTTGTCATAATTATTCAAAAAAATTTTTAAATACATTAATAATCCTTTGTACTTATAATGAAGATAGTATTCACACTTTTGGATATTCATTTTTATCTCTATGCCAACAAAATGTGATTTACTGAAACACTAAAAATTAAAACTGAAGACATTTATTGGGTTTTGAACCTGACAGCTCATAATTTATTGATCAGTGTTTTCAGAGAGATCCAGGAAGTAATATCTAGATACACAGCTGAGTTATGAACTATGTTTGGGAAGCAGATTATCTGTCACCGCCAGGCATTCCAAGTGTTCAACTTTGAATTTTACTAAGATAGCTTCATGGATATTTCAAAATATCAAAATGAAAAAGGCCAAGAAAAGGCCTGGTTATCTATTATCATTTAATACTCTCCATCTGGCTATGAGTTGGAATGCCAGGACGCCCAGACTTGCTGCCTCATACTGTTTCATTCAACTCAGGATGCCACTGCTGACTTCTCAGCTATCAGGAAAAAGTCAACCTCTAAGTCTAGGGTAGCTCTTCCTCTGAACTAGTTAATACCTTAGACTTGATAAGACCTGCCCATCAATCAAGGTGACATTATCCCACCTGATGCTACAGGCACCTCTGAACCCCTCAGAGCTTCTGTCTTAATTCAACTGAATTATACCATCCAAAAACTAGAGAGGAGTCTTAAACACAATAGATAGAATACCACATCTGGCCTTAAGGAGCTCACACCATTCATCAGGTAAGAGGGTGCACTTCTAGTCTGGAGTCCCTACGGGGCCAGAGCAGGTGCCAGGAGCCTGGCCACAGGAGAAACTTAATAGCAGGACCTTAGCAAACTTAGGAGAGAAACTTCCCTGCCCAGTGTATCTACTTTGCCCCTGCCCCCAGAAGAGAGAGAGAGAAGCTTCCTGGGGATAGGAAGGAGGTGCTTCTACTGTTTGTTTGTTGTTGTTTTTTTTTTTTCTGAAGAATAGTTGACTTTCCTAAAGGAAATTAACCCTGAATATTCATTGGAAGAACTGATGCTGAAGCTGAAGCTCCAATACTTTGGCCACCTAAAGCGAAGAGCCAACTCATTGGAAAAGACCCTGATGCTGGAAAAGATTGAGGGCAAAAAGAGAAGAGGGTGGCAGAGCACGAGATGGTTGGAGAGCATCACCAATTCAATGGACATGAATTTGAGCAAATTCCAGGAGATAGTGAAGGACAGGAAAGCTTGGCATGCTGTAGTCCACTGGGTCACAAAGAGTCAGACACGATTTAGCAACTAAACACAATAGTTCATTTACAATGTTGTTTTAGTTTCAGGATTTCAGGTGTACAGCACAGCAAAACAGTATTTTTATAGATTATGCTCCATTATAATTTATTATAAGATAATGGCTATAATTCCTTGTGCTATAGAGTATATCCTGGTGGCTGTTCTATGTTATACACAGTAGTTCGTTTGTAACTCTTTATGGCATACTCCGACTTAATTCAGGGCTGCAGCCCTTCTTGAGACCCCTGTCCACTGGTCTCCAAACTGCAAGTGCTCAAGCCAGTATCCTTAGAGCTGAAGCAGTTCCTTTTTTTATTTTTTTAAGGTAACATTGCTGGTGATAATACCACCAGTGGAAGAAAATAATTCCCCTTTCACTCTCCATTCAACTCTTTTTGTTGTCCTGAGGGAGACATTAGATCCACTTTTACTACTCATGCTCTTAGGTCTGCAACAGAGAGAGCAGAGAAGTCACTCTTTATGTATCAGTTTTAACTGCTGGCATGAGCAAAGTATCTCAAAGGTGCTGGAAAGTACAACTACTCTCCCTGGAAAGGCAGGGGAAGACTACAGAAGAGGTGCAGTCAAAGTGTGTCTAGAATGAAAAGTGCTTCCCCCACCCCAAGAAAGAATTTCAGCTTAAGTAGCAGGCAGAGAAAACAGCTGTTTCACACAGAGCATATGTGCAAACCGGGGCATGGTGGTGGGAGCCAGTGGAGAAAAAGGACAAGTAAAGGACTGGATTATCTACTGCCATTGAATACTCCAGCTCTTATGGGCTTCCCAGGTGGCCCAGCGGTAAAGAACCTGCCTGCCAATGCAGGAGACGCAAGGGACATGGGTTTGATCCCCGGGTCAGGAAGATCCCCTGGAGGAGGAAGTGGTAAACCACTCTAGTATTCTTGCCTGGAGAATACCATGGACACAGGAGCCTGGCAGGATACAGTCCATAGGATCGCAAAGGGTCGGACACAACTGAGCACGAGTTGAGGAGACAGCGCTCCCCCTCTGGCCTCATTCTGGAACGCTAGGGCGCCCACACTGGCTGTCTCATACCGTTTCCACTTCGAGCTTCCCCCTGTGCCAGACCCTTTACCTATCTCACCATTTATGACTCAACTACCTTTCTAAGGAGGTTACACTGTCCCAGGCTAAGCAGAGTGAACTAAGGCTCAGCAAGCTTAAGTAACCTCAACAAAATCACATGGCTCTTGGGGGCAAAGTTCAAATTCTCCAGTGACTATCAGATTATCCCTGGCAATGGGACTCTTTTTCAAACAAAATCTGATTTAAACCAACAACCCAGATAATCAAAGGTTGACTGTATATTTAAAAATATCTTTGAACTGAACTGAACTTGAAGGGGAGCCACCTCAGCTACATAGCCAAGTCGTAGGGATTCTGGAATGAATGGAAGAGAGAGTGCAGATAAGACAGGGCATCCCACTCAGATATGGGAACCAGAGTATCAAAGGTTAACCTTTAATTAGCAATTCTCAAATCTCATTGGCTAAGCTATAAAAATAAAGGATGCCTTCAGTCCAGTTCAGTTCAGTTCAGTCCCTCAGTCGTGTCCGACTCTTTGCGACCCCACGGACTGCAGCACACCAGGCTTCCCTGTTCATCACCAACTTGCGGAGCTTACTCAAACTCATGGCCATTGAGTCGGTGATGCCATCCAACCATCTCATCCTCTGCCATCCCCTTCTCCTGACTTTAATCTTTTCCACAATCAGGGTCTTTTCAAATGAGTCAGTTCTGCGCATCAGGTGGCTGGAGTATTGGAGTTTCAGCTTCAGCATCAGTCCTTCCAAAGAATATTCAGGACTGATTTCCTTTAGGATGGACTGGTTACATCTCCTTGTTGTCCAAGAGACTCTCAAGAGTCTTCTCTAACACCACAGTTCAAAAGCACCAATTCTTCAGTGCTCAGCTTTCTTTATAGTCCAACTCTCACATCCATGCGTGACTACTGGAAAAACCATAGTTTTCACTAGACAGACCTTTGTTGGCAAAGGATGCATACCTGTGTGCTAAGTTGCTTCAGTCGTGTCAGACTCTTTGCGAACCTATGGACCATAGCCCACCACTTGGTCCATGGGATTCTCCAGGCAAGAATACTAGAGTGGGTTGCCATGCCCTCCTCCAGGGGATCTTCCCCACCCAAGGATCAAACTCTAGTCTCTCATGTCTCCTGCATTGGGAGGCAGGTTCTTTACCACTAGCACCACCTAAGAAGCCCAGAAATAAAAGATAAGAACCAAATAAACCTTTCTGGTACTTACACTTAAAATTTTAAATGGCACTCTCTTTCCACAAACTGCTTTTTAAATGGGTACCTCAACAGAAAAAAAAAAGTTTGTCTCCCGCTTTTCAGGAATAATATGCTGTAATGTGTGTCTAACATTGAACAAGACAGCTTAGGGACTGTCACTCAATTTACTGCAGTCATACAGAAAAAAGTGGCTGACATTCCAAAAGCACTGCACTTGTAGGAAAGCTACTGGAGTCCCCAGCACAGTATCCCATGGGCTGAGAGTTATCTTTCACTCAACTTCTGCACCAGACATAGTTATCCAAGGGGAGTCAACCTTCACAAATTCTTACAGAAGTCCTCTCTGAAGCTGAAAGCAGCCCTACTTCCCTCTTCAAAGATTATCAGCAATGGTTCACCCAAAAGCACAGATTTGGGGGGAAATTCTTTTTTTTTTTTTGGTTAAGAGCAAGCAATAAGATGGATCATCAAATATAGCCAGCAAGTACATAGTACTGCTTCTTAGGACACACTGCTGTGAAGGTTTCATATAACTACAGACACTTATGCCAAGACACCTAAAACCATTGGTAGGCTCACCTTCTAAGCATTCAGGTAAGAAAAGAAAGGTGCCCGAGGAGGTCTGGAGGATTCTCACTGATCCAGGGGATCCTGAGCAAACTCCCCAAACACTCAAAGTCCAGGAGAGTTTTTTATTATATATTTTTCAATCATAGGTTAAGAAAGTACTATGGACATAATACAGGCTTCCCTGGTGGCTCAGTAGTAAAGAATCCGCTTGCCAATGCAGGAGACATGAGTTTAATCCCTCTTGGTCAAAAGGATCCCCTGGAGAAGGAACTGGCAACCCACTGTAGTATTCTTGCCTGGGAAATCCCATGGACAGAAGAGCCTGGTGGGCTACAGTCCATGGGGTAGCAAAAGAGTCGGAGGCGACTTAGCGACTAAAATAACAATGGACATAATAAGCACTACTAAGCGCTTTTATAAACTCCTCTTATAAATAAGGTTATTCCTGAATCTTAAACAGTCTTTTAATATGATGAAACATATTTAAAAAATGAAAAGACTACATTAGAAGATTAGAGAAAATGTAAATGTAGTTAATCCCTTCTAATCTGAAAATGCACACACAGGATGGTTTTCGATTTTTGTACATTCGTTTCATGTACTACTAGTGACTTTCTACTGTGTCTTTTCCTGTAGGAAAATACAGAAACAAAGATACGATGCTCCCTCAGGGTCCACTGTCACATACAGGATGGGCTAAGCTCCCAAGGGGAGAGGCCAAAGGCAATCTCAATTAACAGGTGTCTTTTCTCTTCAGTTCTAATGAGCTAAAATGCATTTTAATAACAAGAGCCAGGGTAATCCTCTGAGTCTTTTGCTAGTTATCCAAGCAACTTGCTTTTACATGATATATTTTCCTCATATTGTCCTGGAAAAGAAAATAGCTTAAACTTCTATTTGTGGTTTTAAAAAAATGCCTATCACGTAGATAATATATTAAATATGATGTAGTAATGGTTTAAAATAAAGTTATAAAATAAATGTCCTAGGGAATGTAATGTACAGCATGGTGACTTACAGTTAATAACATTGTATTGCATATTTGAAAGTTGATGAAAGTAGTTCTTAAAAATTCTCATCACAAGAAAAAAAAGTTGTAACTGTGTGTTGTGATAGATGCTAATTTAGTAAGACTTATTGGGGTAAGTATCTCACAATACACACATATATTAAATCACTGTGTTGTCTACCCAAAACCAATGTATTACACGTCAATTATATTTCAATTTGTTAAAAGTATATATGCAAATACTTTACAAAGTTCAATGCTAAGTCACTTCAGTCATGTCCGACTCTGTGTGACCCCATGGACAGCAGCCCACCAGGCTCCTCCGTCCACAGGATTCTCCAGGCAAGAATACTGGAGTGGGGTTACATGTCCTTCTCCACCTACTAAATTGGAAGGCAGCCATGGAATTGATAGCAGAAATAGAAGAGTAATGAACATGATAATGATGAAACTGACCTTCAGATACGCTATTCTATCATCATTTTATTGTGAAGGTATGATTTGAGCATTTATTCTATTCTAATTTAATATCAACAACTATGCCCATGGAATAAAAAAAAAAGATTTTCAGTAACTTCTAATCTCATCTCACCCAAAACTTACAGGCTACTCTATGGTTGCACCGGTAGGTTAAACTGGAGAAAGAGACTGAACCCAAATCTTCAGAAAGGGCTCAGTAAGGAGCATGTGCAAACAAACTTTTTCACTAATATCATGTGACTTTCATCAATGACATCACACCCCTGGCTTTTCTCCTACTTCCAGGGCTGCTATGAATACTTTTCTGTATGTTTCTTTGACCACCCTTTAAGGTGGAAATCCCAAAGCATGCTCCTCAGTCACCTTCTTTGTTCAGTCTCTATTTCTCTGCATGACTTTATTACCAACTACAGGCTAAAGACTCTCAAATTTAGGTGCCCGTTCTAAATTTATCATCTAAGCTCCACACCCATCTGTCCAAACGCCTACTTGCCCTTTCCTCTGAGATATCTCACCTATAACTCAAATGTTATGTGTCCAAAACTGAACTCATGAACGGAACTTGGGAAAAGTCTTCCTCACCTATGTGAATGTTACCACCATCCCTGCTAAAGTCCTGGAGCATCCTGGACCACAATTTCCCATGTGCTATCAGTTACCAAGCTCCACTGGTTCTGCCTTCAAAACCTCCCTTTTCTCTCTCCACTTCTTTCATCTCTGCCACCACCCAATCCAACGCCCTGTTATCTCCTTTATGCATTCTTGCTTCCTCCAGCCCCTTCACCAGAAAACTTCTAGAATGATATCCAAATGCGATTCATTTGTCAACCCTCTTTTTCTCAAAGCTGGCTCTTCGGATTTCCATTTCCCTCAGGACACTACATGATGCCGCTGGCCCAGCTTACAACTTTTCCTTCCACTCTCTCTCCTAGGCTCACTTTGATCCAATTACACAACTTGCTCTCTGTTTCTCAAAAACAACCCAACTCCTTCCTTTTTCAACCTTCCTGCCTGGGTTTTTCTCTCTGGCAAGGATCTTGTCCAGACAAGCTCCTCTGGTCTCTGGTCCTATCTTAACAAGACATTTCTCAGGGGAACTTTCATTTCCCCTCTGACTCATGACCCTCTCTCCTAGCAGCCTGTGTCTTCATGTTACAAACCACACTTACTACTTATGACTTATTATTATTATTATTTGCCTCTATTACTACAGTACAAGCTTCCTGTTGCCCCTGTGAACACAGCTCCCTGTTCCCCCAGCATCACACACAGTCATACCGAGAACACAGCAGTTGCTCCATGGGCATCTGTTGACCAAACAAATGCTGATGTTTATGGGCATGCTTATGCTGATGCTGATGGGCATGCTCCAAGTCACTAACCCTGACAGTTCCGGTTCTTATTAGGTAGCTAATCTCAGGCCAAATTTCACATTGTTTCTCTTGCTTAACCCATGTGCATCACCCCTTTTCTCAAGAGTCAAGATCAAGAGGAGAAAGGCCTGGATTTTAATCTTGTATCTGCATCAAATACTTAGCGAGTGAACTTTAGCCAAAGTAGACGGGTTCTCCAGTCTTCAGATTTCTTACTGTATGAAAAAGTCTCCTCAGGGCACTGAATCTGTGAATGCATACTGTTTTCTATCCACAACCAAATTTTGCTCACACCCAAAGTAAAACATCCCCTTTGAAATTCTCTGGGTTATCCTTGATTCAAAGTCTTTGTCAATGGCACTCTCATTTGATCACATCACTTTCAAGAATCTTGAGTTGGAGTTCAGGCCCATCAGGCAGTGCATACGGGAGATGAACAGGCCTCCACTCACTGCACATTCCTTCCTGAAACTAGTTAACTCTATTAGGATTGGGCCTAACAAAGCTTCGGGTAGGTTAGGATCCTGGCAGGTGCTTCCTTGCGTCTCAGAGTAAAGTCCAAAGTTCCCTCAAGGTCCCAAGGCCCTCTATAAGCCCGTGCATTGTTTTAATCACACCAGCCTCTTTGCTATTCAAACATTCCAAACCTACTCCCACCTCTCCTGCTGCCTCCTCTGGCCTTTGCACTTCCTGCTCTCAGCCTGGAGCTCTCCTCCCACCCAGACATTCTAATGACTCCTTCCCTCCCTTTCAATCACGTCTTTGCTCGAATTTCAGACCTGATCCCTGAGGCTTTCTGTGTCTAGGCTATTCTACCCGCCCCTCTACCCCCATCCCAGTGCTCTCTGTTCCTGAGCTGGGCTTCATTCTTCTTAATATTTGTCATTACAACTATACACACATTGGCTATCTCCTCCAACTGGAACGTAGGGATCATAAGGAGAGGAACTTGGCTTTGTTTTCCATTATATAGCCAGTGTTTAAATGAGTAGATACTGAAAAAAAATAGTTATTGAAAGAATGAATGAGTGAATGAACGAATAAAGCAATGAATAAGTGATGCTCTGCTAGCAACCAAGAAGGCAGCAGAGTCAAGAATCTGCCAATCTAAAGCTGCAGGAATATGTGGGGACTTCCCCTAGTGGTCCAGTGTTTAAGACTCTGTACTTTCAATGCAGGGATATGGTTCAATCCCTGGTCAGGGAACTAAGATGCCATGTGCTGCACAGTGCGGTCAAAAAAATAAAATGAAACTGCAGGAGTATGTGAGGGTCAGCAGGAGTGGAGGCCATGGGGTAGATCCCAAGGCTTGTGAGCCAAGGGGGCGGGCTTCATGGGGCTTGGTGTTGAAGCGAGGAGGATGTTGCAGCCAGTGCCAAATGAACACTGAGTCACTGACAGCCGGGGAATCCCCACGGGAATCTCAACAGAAATGAGAATCAGGACGCAAGTGGCCCTGTTACCTAAAGATGGTTAAGGCACATGCTGCCTTTTTCATCTTTGTCTTCTTTTCGTAATCTGTCTTTGAAAAAAACACTTAACCAAATTCTACTTCTGTGAAATAATGCACAGCTTCACTCACTACTCTCTCCTTTCCCCAAGCTTAGACTCAGGGACACTACCCAAAGATCATCTTTCAAAACTCTCCTCTTTGCTCTAAGTACTGACCAGATTGCCCACTGGACTGTGAGTTCCTATGCCTGTTAACTCCCAAAACTGACCACAATGGACGGCACTTGGCACACTCTCCATAAATGTCTGATGACTCAGAGAGGATATTTTGAACTCAATCTCCTGGAAGACACTGAGTTAAACATTCATTAACAAACATCACTAATTATATGCTATCACCATCTATACTCCATTCTGTGGGGCCTGGCAGAAGAGTTCTGAACAAAGGTTGGTTCAACAATTGGGAGATTCATAAAATAAATAAGGAATGTGCTTATTTTCACATGTGCTAAATAGAGTGTGAAAAAAACAACTGATACTAGCAAAATCTTTATCTAATGTGTGGACTTTGCAGAGATTTCCACCTATACTGTGTGGTGAGAGGTATTTAAAGAAGATAATTATAGCTATGTATTAGATATTTATATTCAATATTTTAACTGTTAATTTGACTCTAATTGAAAATCATTAATATTCATAGTACAGTTAACATGTTATCTAATTTTTTTCCAAAGATATTATTTGGTCTTTTCATAAAAATACTGTGATTTCAATGTGATTCTATATCCTAGGATGATATTTTACTGACAGTATAGAAGATTCATTATAACTGATTCAGCAAACATTTACTGAATGCATACCATACACAAGTCACTATGCTGTACTGTGCTTTGTTGCTCAGTCGTGTCCGACTCTGTGACCCATGGCCTGTAGCTCGCCAGGTTCCCTTGTCCATGTGGATTCTCCAGGCAAGAATACTGGAGTGGGTTGCCATGCCATCCTCCAGGGGATCTTCCTAACCCAGGGACTGAACCCAGGTCTCCCTCATTGCAGGCGGATTCTTTACCATCTGAGCCACAAGGGAAGCCCTAGAATACTGGAGTGAGTAACCTATCCCTTCTCCAAGGGATCTTCCAGACCCAGGATTAGAACCAGGGTCTCCTGCATTGCAGGTGGCTTCTTTACCAGCTGAGCTACCATGGAAGACCCACTATGCTAGGAACAGTTGTTTTTTTTTAAAAAAGCTTTACATAAGAACTTCGTGGCAGACTCATTAAGCTGCTTATATTCTTTGGATAAATAAATATTTGTATTTATATTAAAAACTTTTTGAAGGGACTCATTTGAAAAGACCCTGATGCTGGGAAAGATTGAGGGCAGGTGGAGAAGGGGATGACAGAGGATGAGATGGTTGAATGGCATCACTGACTCGATGGACATGGGTTTGGGTAGACTCCGGGAGTTGGTGATAGACAGGGAGGCCTGGTGTGCTGCAGTTCATGGGGTCACAAAGAGTCGGACACGACTGAGCGACTGAACTGAATGCTGTTTATGGAGGGTGATATACTGTTAAAGGTGGATATACTGTTTATGGAGGCAGTGCTAGTGATAGAGAACCAGCCTGCCAATGAAGGGACATAAGAGACATGGGTTCAATCCCTGGGTCTAGAAGATCCCCTGGAGGAGGGCACGGCAATCTACTCCAGTATTCTTGCCTGGAGAATCCCATGGACCGAGGAACCTAGCGGGCTATAGTCCATAGGGTCACAGTCAGACACTAGTGAAGTGAATTAGCGTGCACACACATACGCGTACTGTTCATGGAATGTTTTCAGCCACTTAGTGATACAGGGCACACCTTGAACAGAACAACCCAAGAAGTTTCTAAGTGCGAATGCCACTTTTGTTCTCACTTCCAATACGATCATCACAGCGAGGAACTGCTTAACATTCTTAATCTCAACCCCTGTGGTTAGGTTTTTAATTTTTGGCTGCATCCTGTGGTGTGTGGTACCTTAGTCCCCCAACAAGGGATCAAGTAAGCGTCCCCTCCATTGAAAGGCAAAGTCTTAACCACTTAGCCGGGAAACTCCCTCAACCCTATTTTTAATAAATGACCTCAAATATCATGCTCCCAAATAAAAACTTCCTAATGGTTTCCCAGTGCCCTGAGAATAAAGCCTACTTCCCCTCCCCAATGTGCTTCCTCAGTGGCTCAGTGGTAAAGAATCCACCTGAAATGCAGGAGCTGCAGGAGACGTGGGTTCAATCTGTGAGTTGGGAAGATCTCCTGGAGAAGGGCATGGCAGGCCACTCCAGTATTCTTGCCTGGAGAATCCCACGGACAGAGGAACCTGGTGGGCTACAGTCCATCAGGTCGCAAAAGGTTGGACACAACTGGACATGACTGAAGTGACTTAGCATGCGTGCACACACCCCTTCCTCAGTATGCAAGACTGGTCTTAGTTCAAATGTCTCAAACACAGAGAAGTCCTCCCTACCCTTCGATCTACAAAAACCCAGGCACTCTATTCATTAGATTTCCTTACTTTCCTCACAAGCACTTTCTACTCTCTGAAGCAGACCTGTCTTTCCCACTTAGACGTACACTCCACCACAACCTCTGTTTTGACGCCTACTATATCCCGTTACCAGCATGTAACATTTATTGAATCAATTATTAATTAATGAACTTCCTACAGAGCGTGGGTACTTTGGGTACTACTTTATGCAAGCTATGAGGACTTTTATATGTCTCATCAGAAAGCAACCAATAAATGTTTAGGTCATGATTTCCTCCCCGTTTTTCTACATTACCATGTATAAGATGACCTCACATTTGACCAAAATGGGTCATAAATATGATTCAACAGCAACTACTAAATGAATCTCGCTAAATAATGATTTGGTGGACAAATGAATGAAAACAATTTTGCTTAAAATTACTGACTGAGATCCACAAAAGAAAATGGAATCATAACACTATAATAATTTTCCCCTCCAACTCTTAGAAGAAAACCAGAAGTATTTTTATTGTAGTTGTAAATTATTTCTGCAGCAAAATAGCAGTTGTGGAAAAACTGAAATTGGAACTCAAAAACCACCTCAAACTGACTGCGGTGGTAAGTTCAATAGTTCCCTTGTAGTCTGAAGCAATGTTTTGGACAACAAAACTCCCCATGGAGGTTTGAGTAAGCTCCAAGTTCCTCCTTCTTGTGGAATAAAGCAAGGTTTATCACTCTGAAAACAAGACACTTTGATATGGTTGGCTAGTCTTTGGGAAAGGGAGTAAACCCAGAAAGTTCAAAATTCAGGATCTTTGCTTGACTTGTTTGGGGGGGGTGGATCAGTGACTAAGAGGGCAGAGGGCTTTGGGGAGGGGGTATCTCTCAGGTGTCCACATGCTACATTAGGGCACAGCCGACCTCACATTGTACCCACCTGGGTCGCCTGCTCAGAGAACAGCGTGAACAAAATAGACACAGACCCACGCTCCCTGGCTGACAGCCCCTTCCAACAGTGTAGGGACCACAAGCACAATGATCCCAAATGTTCCAGGAGTCCAGGAGTCCAAGCACCCAACCGCCAAACTACAGGACAGAGTTGGCAGAGGATTTTGGCCTGAAAAGTGGGGCCTTTATCCAGCCTCACCTTCACTAGGAGGTGCTCCACACAAAGGTCTGAAGAGTGCCCTTACAAGATGTGCCTGCCTGTCACTGGCTTTAAGAAATCATTCACAAACTAATGTTCTCTCTGTCATGGGCCCCTATCTGGATATTCAGGGCCACTCTGTGAATAATGTTTTTTAATGGAGTGACTCATCGCAACATCTGACCAATCACCATTCTAAAAGAGAGGTCTTGGTAACAAAGGAACAAAATCAGCAATTGGCAAAACTGCTATTCACTTAAGAAAAAAATAAGTAACCCCTCATGCAAGCAGGTGAGAGGGGATTTCTGTGCACTGGCAATCACAAGTTCACCTACTCTGAAAATCGGTTCGGCAGTAAGTACCAAAGGTCTTAAAGTATTCTTACTCTTTGACTCTGGAATGACCCTTCCATGGATCTTCCTTAAAGAAGTAATCTGAAATATGAACAAAGATTTCATCAAAATGCCAGTTATAATACCAGATATTTGGAAACAGCCTAAAGGTCCAATTTTAAGGGAATAGCTAATAAATTATGGTAAATCATGCAATCAAATATTATACAATATTAATAAAGCTTTCCGAGAAGCTGGAAAATATTTAGGACATAAGGTTAAGCAAACAGAGCGCATTTAACTGTGGAAAAACTTCATTAAAAATAAAGAAGAAAAATGCCAAAATGTCATGGGTACTTCTGGGTCATGGGATTATAGGCAAACTTTCTCCCTGATTTTTAAAAATACATAATGTATTTTCCAAAGTTTTCATTGGAAGCATGTATACTTTTATGATTAGAAATAATAACATCCTTCAGAAATGCTAAGTAACCCTGCTGCTGCTGCTAAGTCGCTTCAGTCGTGTCCAACTCTGTGTGACCCCATAGACAGCAGCCCACCAGGCTCCCCTGTCCCTGGGATTCTCCAGGCAAGAACACTGGAGTGGGTTGCCATTTCTTTCTCCAGTGCATGAAAGTGAAAAGTGAAAGTGAAGTCACTCAGTTGTGTCTGACTCTTCTCGACTCCATGGACTGCACCCTACCAGGCTCCTCCATCCATGGGATTTTCCAGGCAAGAGCACTGGAGTGGGGTGCCATTGCCTTCTCCATGTTAAGGCTTAGATATGGTCAATTACATCCTCCAACCCCATTGAAGGCACACACACACACACACACACACACAAGCTGTTAAGTGGTCACACCAGTAGAATACAGATCTTTTACCTAATGGGATCATACTAATGTTAGATTGGTTAGGGTTACCTCTAATTTGTTAACATGTCTGACCTTAAATTCATGGGAATCCCAGGCTCCACCTTCATATCCATCCCTGTAGATGTGAGGGCCATAGATTAGTGCCACAAATCCACTGAGTTACATACCAATAACTCTCTCTAAGGGTAATAATAGGTATAGTTCATAAAGCACCCAGCCTTGTCTCATAATTACCAGGTTGATCATTTTTAGTATGATTTAACAGTTCCCAGGAGCCTTTAAACCTAAATGACCATAGCCTGGTGTTAACCATGTAGATCCTCTCCATAATTGTGGGAGTTTTCCTTTTAATAAGTAACCCTACTGTATTACAAATGCTTGCACATGTATGTTCTCATTCTTTCACTGAGCTGATCTGATACTTGGTTTGCCAAGTGAGCCAAAAATGCATGCCTCTTCTATGCTAAGATCAGCTTAGAGAGAGGATGGAGAATCTTTGAATTCATACTGCATTTCAGCCCAAAGATGCTGATTCTCCAAACTGCAAACATACCTCAGCAGTTGCCAACCTATTCAGCACCTCTGTGATTAGCTCACTGTTTGCAGAAGAGCCTGCTTTTTCTCAGCATCACTTTCATCCCCAAAGCCCCTGTTATTCTTTACCCATTCTCATATCTCTACCAGTTTTATTTCAATGCATCATAATCACTGATTCACATGTGGTTTTCTCAATAGATTATAAGATTCTTGAGATCCTTGTTATCTTGACATCCCTGGAATCTTACAGGGTACCTAGTAAACAGTGAGAACTTAATAAACGCTGTTAACATTAAGTACAATTTTACAGAATAGGAAGAAAATCACCTCAATAACCCTCAAAGAAGTATTCACTAACAGGCTCCTATTGTAAATGGGTATCTTGGTCAGTGCATAAAATCAGATACCCTGTGGAACGTAATTTCCAGTTTATGAAAGAGCACAAAAGTAGCACAGGCATCTGGGAGCTGGCCCTGGGGCTCTCTTGTTGGATGGAAATGATTTCACAGAGTATCAACACCAGATAAGGCCACTCTGTGACCGTGATGGATCAGGACAAAAAGACGACCACTGTGTAATCTTATCTGAACACAAAAGCACAAATATCCAATCCCCTAAATGACCAGTAGTCTCCTAATCTGGCTAATGAGTGTTTGCTGCATATTTGCCAATAATAGTGTTAGCCTCTCTAGTCTTGCTACTTCTAGATAAGACTTATTAAGATACAAACTCATAAGATTATTTCTGCTTCAATGCAAAGTCCTATTTCTTTAAACCCTCTTTCAAATCACTTACAAGACCAACTCCTATAATCACTCATTTCTAACATTTACTGCAATGCTCCATGTTTTCCTGGACTGTACATTTTCCTTCACTGTAACAAGTAGCAAACATAACCTGTTCAACTACAAGTCATTTCCCGGTGGTCTCTGGCTACAGGATATTTACAAGTTCCTGGTCATGCTACCTTGGGCTTCCCAGGTGGCTCAGTGCTAAAGAATCCACCTGCCAAACAGGAGACGTGCGTTCAATCCCTGGATCAGAAAGATCCTCTGGAGAAGGAAATGACAACCCGCTCCAGTATTCTTGTTTGGGGAATCCTATAGACAGAGGAACCTGGTGGGCTACAGTCCATGGGGGTCGCAAAAGAGTCAGATACAACTTAGTGATGAAACAGTAGCAGCAGCATGCTACCTGGAAACCCCTTCTGTCACATGCTCATCAGAACTTGCCTCCTCTAGTAAGCCTCCCCTGATCTGTCTTCCAGGCTCAGACAGTTCCATTCTTTTTAGTTTCCATAACATTTATGTTCAACTGCTCCTAATAAGTTTGTACTTCATGGTACTGGCTAGCACTGTGATCTTGATCACTGTCTGAAAGATCCCGTCAACTCTAAAATCATACTATTCTATTGTGCTGCTTTAACATTTTAAACATGACTGTCTCACTTCTCCAAATGAGCTATGGAGTCTCAAAAATATGTCTCAAATATTTTTTCTCATGTACCTTCTCATTCCCCTTCTTCTTACCACATGTATACACAGTTCACTGCACACAGCAAACGCCTACATCCAGTCAAATTTACACAGTGACCAATTTGACCTTGCATTTGTTGGGAAATGATATATCACTCATATTTAATCAGTAAATAACTCTAAATATTTCATCATTTAGAGCATCTTCAAGTACGGACATTTATAGCTGGAGTGTATTCTACATTCTTGTGACATTGAGCATGTGCTAATGCTCTTCCTCTATGTATCTATTTCTTATTTATCATATTTCTGGGAAAAGTACCTGCATGTATAAAGGTAAATTCAGGCCATAGCAGCTGGCAAAGGTCCCTTCTCTTCAACTGAAATCAGTAACTAAAATTAAGCCCTCCAAACATCTGACTTGCTGACGTATCTATCCTGCGTAATGATAGAGATCCTGCACTGAGGGGAAAAATCTACTAGGTTATTGAGTTTTCTGCCAAAGCCAGATACAGTCCTGCTGGACAACTCTGTTCAGATGACCTGCTCTCAGCTCCCATTCAAATGTCTAAACGTTCAACTCACAGTCTCCCTTTCCAATCATATGCCTCTGCTGACTTCCCCAAGTCTATGGCCCAGAGTTGAAATTGACCTTGCCCTGCCGGAACCAGGATGACTCCCTGAAGACTCAGGATGAGATTGAGCTACAGATAGATTTCAGTTTCCATGACAGCTCCTTCAACTTCCAGTCTGGTTCCAGGAGCTCGGGCAAGTAATTTAACCTCTCTAAGCCTTCATTTCCTGGCTCAACAACCAAAAAAAAAAAAAAGCCACAATACATCTCCTCCCAGGACTCTAATGAAGATTTGGTGAGATTATGTATAGAAGACACATGGCAGGTGCTCTACAAATGTTAGCTCTTTTTCCCCCAATAGTGCCTGACAACTAATAGAACTCCGTCTCCCTCTAAGGAGCTGCCCATGCTGTATTTGTATTGACTTCCATCATGAAGGATATTTAAAGCGAGGCAGATGGCAGAGTTCCTGGCCTCAGATCAACAATCAAGCTCTAGTTGTTCTATTGATCTGCCCACCTGTTCAACTTCCTGAGCTGTTCCTACCCACGTTCCTCGCCGCACCCAAACCCCAAGCCAAGAATCTATGCCTGTGCCTTTCTTACTCAGGCACTAAGTTTGCTACTGAACCCCGATGCTCTACCTCTTCACCCCAATAGCCTCCATTCCATCCCCTCTGTCTGGCCTGTATTCCTGGCAGTCTGGATGCCCATTGGATGGTCCAGCTTGGCACTCATCCTTCAATTTGGCCTGATGTACTGTATTTTTATCTTGACTTTGAGAGACAGTGTTGCATAGTTTAAGCACAGGCTTTTGTTTCAGATTGCCAGGGTTTGAATCCACTTAATGACCGTATAACCCTGAGCAAGTCATTTACTTCCCTTACTTTCTGTTTTTGCATCTTAGAGGGCTTTTATGAGTAATGGATATAAAGCATGTAACATGGGACCTGGCACAGAAGTTAGGTCTTTGATAAATGTCAGTGCTACACATATAAAGGCTTTGCCCCCAGGATGTGTGGTGGCTACAGGACGTCTCTCGATACAGCCCGTTTGCTATGAACAAATGTACAACACATAGTCACTTCACCTACTGACCCAGCCTACCTTCTGGTCTTGTCCCTCCCGATTTGTTTTATCCTTCCAATACTTCTCTCAACACAAAGGCTCCCTAGTCCTCATCAGACCTTCATAAAGTTGCTCACACAAGCCAATATTTTATTGGGACCAATCATCTTCGGCCTCCTAAGCGATAACCCTAATCTCTGCCCACTGCCTCCTCTCTGCCCAGTTCCCACAATCTCAACAAATCTGTTTAAAACAATAGTTGTATGTTCGTCACTTTACTTCCTCGTTCAAACTGTCACTGTGTCACTAGATCTTGTAATGCCCAAAATAGGGGGTCTCCAATCTCATGATCCCAGGATGACCAAGGCTTTTGAAAATAAAATCCCTAGGCTGAAAATAGGGCACAAGGGTGTTTCCTAAAAGCACATGGACATGGATAAATGGTGGGTTCCTCACTCCGTAATCCTCTGGACCCTATTACCAAACTCTAGACAGGGAAGGAATTATTTCATCTCATGACTTTGCCTTGGCTGGGAGGAAGGTCCCATTTCTGGATTTTGCATGGCCTTGGGCATCTGAGTTGCCTCTACACACAAACTTCACATCATTGTCCAGGAGGCTATCCCCCAAAAGGAGGGAGCAATCCTCCCCAGTAATAGACATGCTGTTTTTGATTGGCAGCCTCATAAGTTTGGAGGATCTATAAGCTCTTGACAGAACCGTCAGTCATGGTGCCCTTCCCAGTCCTTTGCCCCACTCCACCACCAGCACCACATACAAACAGGGTTGGGCACGCCTTCCAGTACAAATCTATTTCAGCAGAACTCTTGGTTGGACACGGAGACTGAGTCAATGACCGCCAAGCACAACCAATCAGAGACCTTTTAGAAGACTTCCATAAATGGGACCTGGAAGAGACAAGTCTTCTCTTCTTATGGATCAAAAGCCCAGGAATGCAGGTTTGGAACCACCAATGCTCACCTTTCTCAGCATGTGAAACACATGGAAAGGGGCCTCAGAATGAAGCCGATTCGGAAAGAAGAGAAACTGAGAAATGGGGAGAGAGAGAGGGTGTGTGTTCCAGCCATGAGGCTCTGTGTTCCAGCCATGACTAAAGCAAAGTTCACCTTTGGACTTTCCAGTCACATGAGCCAATAAATATACTTTTTTTTTTTTTTTGCTTAACACAGTTAAATGTAGGTTCCTCGCGTGCATAACCAGATGAATCCTGATAACTCTCTTCTGCAGGAACACAGGGTAAAGGGGAGGGGACTTGACCTCCATTAGTGTACTTTATGTCTGGAGCAGAGTGACAAGGACACTGTAGAAAAGAACTTACATGTCCACATCTTCCCACTTTGCTCATGCTCCCATGAATTTTGTGTAATTTCACCTCTGGTGACAAAATTTCCAAAGAATAACTTGCTACTGGAACATATTCCGTTGATTAATAGTACAATGGCCCAAGAATGCCCATCTTTATATGAGAATTTTCTTTTTCCAATTGCACTCAAAGTTTCTGGAAGAGTCTTATCCATGACTGTAATACTCAAATCACCAGAATTCCTGCTGGGGATGGGAAGGGGAATGAGATGAGGAGGAAGCCCTGAGGAGTAATCAAACTAAAGATTAACAATGAGAATTTCAGATGTTTCAGGTCTTAATATCACAATTGGAGATTCTTAGCTTCCAGTATAGGCTTCCCCAGTGGCTCATCAGTAAAGAATTTGCTTGCAATGTGGGAGATGTGGATTCGATCCCTGGGCAGGGCAAATCCTCTGGAGCAACCCACTCCAGTATTCTTGCCTGGTGAATTCCATGGCCAGAGGAGCCTGGCAGGCTACAGTTCATGGGATCACAAAGAGTCAGACACAACTGAAGCAACTTAGCACGCACACATCTTCCAGAATATAACCTAAACTTTTCCTCATACATTTGAAACGCCACTAAAATCTGACGCCACCCATATTTCTGTCTCCTATTTACACAAGGTTTCCAAAGTGTGTTCTAGCTTCTCTTGTCTCTACAGATCCTGCAAAAAAGCAGTGGAGCATACTGGCACAAACATGCTCTGCGAAATTAGTCCTGGTTTCATCACCTTTCTACTTGAATAACCTCTTGGAAATGTAAAGAAAATCAACTGCCATTATTTGTGAAAATTCACTGAAAACCATCAAGGACTAAGTGAATGTTGCTAATTCATTATTTTGTTATCTATTTTGAACTTGTAGAATCAGTGATGGGCCAGATGTTCAGTCTCCTTGACCTCCTACTATCATGGTCATTACTCTTTCCCAACGTCCAATGCAGTCTCCAGTCTGTCTTCTCCCAACCCAAACTCTGCTCACCACACCAGCCCCACCACATCCTGATTTCTCTTCATCATGCAGCATTCTACAAAGAGGATGAAAAGACCACAGTCCAAAGTCCTTGGTCTGCCAACGAGAGCAGAGAGACTGAAAAGCCTAGAAAGGTATCCAAGGCCACATAACCAGTATCTCAGCCAGGATAACAACTTGGGTTTTCCAGCTCCCCATCCAATGCCCTTGGACATCCAGTGTGGACCAGACCCCTGATGCTCAAGGACCATTGCAGATGCTCAGTGATCTGACATGTTTCCCAGTCCTCTCCCTGCCAGCCTGCAAACTCCCAGGAGGAGAGGCTAGTTTGCCACCAATCAGCAAACCTAGCACCATGACAAGGGTTCACGGATGTTTTCTGAATGGCTGGACACATATCAGATCTTAGCAGACAAAGCATATCTTAAATCCTGAAACAAATACCCTTGACAAAACTGCAAATCATATATCCCTTAATAAAATGAAGGGTCCATCTTACTGCAGACACATTTTTTCCATCTCTACACAAGTTCTTTTCCCAAACGTGCTTTGTTTGACTGAACTCCTCATGCTGTCTCTCATTTAGCGAAAGTAACATGAAATGAAATTTATTTTAGAATTGCCTCCTCTTTTAGACTCTACATTCTATATGGTAAGTAATAGGTATTACCATGAAGACTTAATTTTATCGTCTACCAATTTTGTTGAAGAAACATAAAAAAGTGACATCTGTTCTTATCTTTGTTCTTATCTATTTTCTTAAATTTCTGTTCCTTTATGCTGAGATTTATCATGGGAATAAGAAAATTTAAATAAACGGTTTGAATCCTCTCCCCCTATATGCTAGTAGTTATCTTTGTCCAATGAGCTGTTGTCAAAATGCTGAAGCTACAAAAGTTCAAGTATAGCAATCTCTTGGAATGTTCGAAAGCATTACTAGTAATTCCTCTAAATTGGAATAAAAAGAGCAGCCATGACACTTTACAGTGACCTTTGCTGAAGAATCCCTTCCAGAAAGCCTTTGGATATTACATATATTTCCCTGAACCTGACTCAGAAGCAACAGGTTAAATCTCTCTGTCAGCTGCCTGCAAACCATACAGATGCTCCCCACACAACTCTCTTTCACTGAAAGCTTCCCCAGCCTAGGATACAAAGCTAATTATAACCAAGGTTACAAATTATAGTTAAATCATCTCACAATAATGAGCTCTATACTAAGACTTCATTAGAGAAAAATCATTCCTAACACTTCAGAAGATATATTTTAAGAGTTAAAAAAAAATCTCAAACATTAATTTACTTAAGAGAAACATTATTTTCTGTTAAAAACAACTCCTTCACTTAAGCTGTCTGAGAAGCATGAAACTAAAGTGTTTCATGCTTTAGTGGCTGCTTCTGTATAGGGAAAAAGTGGTGGAAAAACAAAGTAAGGTTTGAGAAGTTTTGAAGTTCAGCCTACTTTTCACAAAATGGTGATATGTTCCGGTATTGGTGGACAAATAACAAACTGAAGGTCATTTTACGTGTTTCTGTAATGCAAGACATGACAAGCCAGCAAAGTTAATAGCTTTCACAGAGCTGTTAATATTTGTTCATAATTTTGTAAAGAACTACAAAAAGTGTACCTTAGAATTTGGTTTGACAGCAAAACCTAAAGAGTTCAATATTCTTACTGACAAATAAGAACAATTGTCGATTCCTGAAATGCTTTCTGTTGTCCACAAGTACTTTTGAAGGTCTTTAGAAAAAAGAAAAAAAAAGGTAATAAACACTTAGGTCCAACATACATAGTCCAATACCAGGCTAAGGTGTACTTGATCTGACTTTAGTGAGTAAATTACATATATGGGAAGCATCTGACTTCCTGGCATTGCCTATGCCTGGTACTGAAAAATGAATTATTCTGATTATATACACCATTCACACACACAGACACATACTTCTCAGTCGAAAACTAGTGGCAGTAAATACCCACAGAGAGCCTGTACCTACAAAATGTGAAATGCTGGCTTGGGCAATTAATTAGAGCACAAGAATGATTAATGGAGCAAATCTTGCAAACGCTCAGCCCTTTCTCTTAAGGACAGATTATATACGGAGAAGAATAGCGCTGAATTGGGCAAATAATTGCTTCGCCTCTCCATTTTGTCTATGAAGATCCTACCACATACAGATTTTGCTTTAGGAAACCCTGACCACACTTTGCTTTTGCCAAGAACTACTATAAATTAATACTGTGGACATCTTTACAGAGAATGCTGACTCTGGAACGGAGACAAAGGAGGGTGTAGCTTGGAGAAACCCAGCCAGCCGCTCCAAGGCTCCGGGGTCCTGGGAGGCTGCCCTACACCGCTCCTCTTGCGCTCCGGGTACTGGGGAGTCCAGAACTGATGGCGGGTTTGGTTTATTCCCCAAACTTCAGGAGTCAGTGTTTATCCTAACTCTGGGGGCCGAGGTGGCGCGGGGAGGGAGAGGGTGGTGAAGCAGCGCCCCGTTTCAACTGCACGGATTACCCACCCACCTTCCCATCCCTGGCTGCGTTCTTTTCTTCCCTCCTCACCTGTCCCGAGCGCGGGGCCTCGGGGGTCCAGTCGCCTCTCACGGCTCTCACTCCCGGAGCGGGTGGGACGTCGGGCGCCTCCCGAGCAGAGCGCAGGAGGCAGCGGGGTTGGGGGCGTCAGCAGGAACCTCCGCAGCCTTGGGCAGCCGCGGTCTCCCTCCCCATCCCGGCGGGGCTCGGGCAGCGGACGCGGCGCGGCCACCGCGGGCGGATGAGTCAGGCGAGGGGGCGGACGGCGAGGGCTGCCGGAGGGCCGAAGTGGGTGGGGGCGGCGCCCTCGGGGCTGGGGGCGCGCCGCTGGCTGTGCCAGCCGCGGGTCGCCGGGCCGCCGGCCGCAGCCATAGGGCTCACGGAGTCCGAGCGCTCCTGCCCTCGGTGGTCACCCGGCACCGTGCGCCGGGCAGCGGACAGGGACTCTCAGCCGCACAAGACAAAAGACTCACGGGGGCTGAGAGGAGAAAAGTTTTCAGCAGTGCTCAGATCCCCACTGAACGGATCCCCACCGACCTCACGCTCCAGTCGCAGAAAGAGGAGTCTGGGGGCGGCGCGTAGGGTGCCGGGCGGGCTTCCAGGAGCGTGGCCACGCGATCGCGACCCGGGTGCGCGCGAGCCTCTCGCTGCCCACGACCGGTAGGAACTCCCCAGGCCCTGCCGCCCCCACTCTAACCGCCAGCCTCCTCCTTGAGGATGCAGACAAAATCCAATCCCCCTCCCCCGGACTCCCAGACCCCAGGAGGCGTACCCTGGCCTCAAAGTTGTACTTGAAGTGCAGGGATCACCGCAGACAAAACCTATCGTTGGGAACAAAATACCCGCTTTCTGGGGCTCTTCTCCCTGCTGGAAGCCCAGAGAGTGGAAAAGAATACACCCACCAGCCGGGCGCGCCTCTCACTGGAACCCCAGGATTCGGAGCCGGGGTCCCACCAGCCCCTGCACCAGTGGGGAAGCCCCGGCTGATTCTGGGTATTCCTGGAGCCGACGCTGCAGGACTCTCGCTCCACGCCCCTCGGACTCTCTCTTATCAGACGCTGCCTGAGCTGGTCGGGGTCCCCCTGGCGGGCTGCGCGAGCGCTGCGCGAGCGGAACCAGACCCGGCGTCTACTATCAACACGGCCCTGGAGCGCCCACCCGATCTAGCACGGAAAAGAGCCCCGCGAGAGTGGCCCGATATGAGGGTCATGGGCAGGGCGGACGAGGGCGAACCGGATCTTTGAGAGCTTCGGTGAGCAGTACTTAGGTTCAACTGTAAACGTCACAGCCAAGGAGGAGTATGGGTTAATCTTCCTTACCCTCAAACATCCAGTAAGTGGGGACTGTCCCCGATTCACAGAGAAGAAGGTTATCTGACGTGTGCGTGTGTGTGTGTGTGTGTGTGTGTGTGTGTGTATGCACGCGCGCGCTCAGTCGTCCAACTCTTTGTGACCCCCATGGACTGTAGCCCACCAGGCTCGGTGGAATTTTCCAGGCAAGAATACTGACTTGGGTTGCCATTTCCTCCTTCAGAGGATCTTCTGATCCAGGGATCAAACCTCGGTCTCCGTGTCGTCTGCATTGGCAGGCGGATTCTTTACCACTCTGCCACCTGGAAAGCTGCTAAAGGTTATACTAGGTACCTCCTATTTGGCAGAGACCGAACTGGTGATTGTATATATGCAGGTCAATTCAGTAAATAAAGTTTTATGTAAAACGGGATTACCAGATAGTCCACCCACGACCCTGCCATGTACAGAGCATACAATACCCCAGCGCTGGGTGTAGGGTGTACCTGTGGGTCTCCTGAATATATTTAAGCTAATGACTGGAAGACAAGTATGGCATTCTAGTGCAGTGAATTTGTGTCTTTCAATGTGCAGTCTGCTGATTTCATTTTCAACAAAAATTTGTTTCTGGATGTGGGAAATGTACGAGAAAAAGAAGAGAATTCCATGAAAAACTTTAACATTAAAAAAGAATCTTGGATATCAGATTTGGCAATGAGGAGAGACTGCTGTAGAAATGGATTTCTTTGGTACACTTTTCCTGTCTTGACTAGAAGCATTGGGAGATTTGACACTTTTAGTAAAAATTTCACAATCAAAATGTTAAAAACAAAACTAAACACTAAAGGGGTTGGAAGTTGGAAGGGGTAGAGAAATGAGTCACCCCTGTAAACCATCTGTAAGTTTTATTTTTGCCCCACCTGTCTCTATACTCTTTAATCCACAGCCACCTGCTCAACTTGCTTAGGTGTTCTCACACATTTGTGCAGGCATCCCATTCAAGGGCTGTGATTCCAAGGGGCCTTCCTTTTAGTTGTAACCTCTTCAATTCATAACAAAGTATCTTGAAACCACATTTTTCTATACAGCCCCTGAGAGATATTTCCTAATTATGTTTCCTAGTGGCTTCCTAGGAAATGAAGAATGGGCACAAGTGATCAAGATCATCAAACATCACATCCTAAGACAAGTAGTGGCACATTTAAAATGGTCATCTAACCATTTCACATTCTGTAAGACTGAACCTGCCTCAAAGATGAAGGCCTTGAAAGAGGCATCAGCACATTCTTTTGGTCATAAATACTGATGATTCATTTTTGAACTTAGATTTCAGTGATCCAACTTAAAATAAACTATGTAAGATCACCAAAGGATAATTATTTGCATTTAAAAGAATTACTATTAGTCCCAGAAAAAACAAGGATAAAATATTCTATAGAGGATTGTTTGTAATTCAGTAGACCAAGCAACTTCCAAGATAAATTCTTGGCATTCTCATAAACTCTTCCTTGGCATTGAGTGCTCAAAACAAACTCAGGTAAATTATTTAATCTCTGCTAATGGGCAGTATCTCTCCATGTTGAAAAAGAGCAGTGAAAATACCATGCCTGTAATGGGTTTTGAATTTAGCTCCATATCCTCCTTTGAGGTAATGGATGGCACCTCTCACCATCAAGCTGCACTGCACTTCACACATAATATTTTTGGCAGTGTCCTTCTGAGATGCATCAATTTGCACTAGAACAAGCCCGTCTTACAAGAGTGAGTAATGGGAGCAAAACAATCACTATAATTCAAATTCAACTAAATACTAATCAAGGGAAATGAACCCTCATTTCTCCCAACCCTTAAGTAGGAACAAATCTATTTCAAAGTATTCTGTATTTCAAAGTATTTTATTTACAAAGTATTTTTTGCAAATTAAATGAAGTAATACATGTAAGACTCTTTTAACATGTGACACAGATCCTCATCACATTTTTGGTTACACACACACACACACACACACACACCCCCAAGCTTGTCTTAATGCTATTAATAGAGTAAGATGCTTCCTCTGGAATTTAGAATTAGCTTGAGAAAAATGTTGAAATATGCAAACCAACATTTTTGTTCTTGGTACACTACAAATGTACCAAGAATTTACAAATGTACCAAGTAAGCCCAATGGATGGCAACACATTTTAAATGAATTGATTTTGAAAACACACATTGGAATGGAAAAGAACAAGTATTCTTAAGTAGATCATGTAATAAGGCTAAGGGAAGACTGGTGAAGTTTATGTGGGATGGTACTCATTTGCTTTTGCCATTAATTGTAGCCCATAACATCTCTAGATCTGAGCAAAAATTCCTCAACCAGAAAATAAAAATATCTTCAATGGCAAACAAATGGAATTGTTTGCCAGATTCTTATCTGAATTACTCTGCTCCAGCTGTGAAATAGATTGATAGTCGTAAAGCCCCTGAGGAAGCTTTGCTGTCACCCAGAGTAGCCAGCAAAGTAAGGGGTAAAGAAGGACAAAGTCAAAGAAAATTGTCTATTTGAGTTTATCCTAAAAATATGGTATTAGGTAGAAAGAATCCAGAAGAAAGTAAAAGATAGCAGAAATATATTTAAAAGTAAAAAATTTAAATCATTTCAATTTCACTCTTCTTTTGAGTAGCATTTTGCTGTATTTTAAATTTTTCTCTCTCATTATGCATTGGCTAATAGTTGAGTAGATTTAGTGGCAGAAAGACGCTGCTAATTTCTGTTCATCAAATGTGCAAGTTAGATATCTCAAATAGATACTTTATAATATTGAAGCTAATGCTATTGCTTAAATATTTTATGAATTCCCTATTTGTCCTGATTAGATTCTTTCTACCTGAGGAGCAGTAGCAGCATCCCTTTTTAAATTGCAGAAGCAGATATGCTCTCTCCTTTCTAAAGCCCCAGTTCTTTCCTCTGGATATATTTGCACGTACCTAAAGGGTACGTACAAATCCAAGAAGCAGTTTTTTTTTTTTTTAATAGTCTGTCTGTGCATTTTGTTACAAGAATCTACCCACAGAAGATATTAGAGATTTGAGAGAAATGGCAGAGGTGGCAGTGTGGCACGCCGGGTCCACTGTCCATGGTACTGAAACAGTCAAGCGGCATTAGCACCTGGCTACTCAAAGTGTGGTTGGAGGTTGGGCAACACTGACATCACTGAGGAGTTGTTAGAATAGTAGGATCTCAGCCCCAACCCAAACCTCTTGAATGATATTCTTCAACTAACAACATCTTCAGGTGATTAGTCTACTTGTTTAAACTTGAGAAGTGTTGCCCTAGGACACGATTTCCACCACCTTTGACTTCCCTGGTGCTCTGCTTATATCACCCCTCATTTCAGTTCTCTCCAGATACACACCCCAAATGTTGCTCTTTTAGCTACATTTTTTGGTTATGGTGGCGTGGTGTTACCCAGAGAGCACAGGCTTTGAATCAAACAACTAGGTTAAAATCTTAACTTGTACTGACCATTCTAAGCTTCATGGCTCTCATTCATAGTGTCAATAATTATAGTATGCCCTTATAATGCTGTTTTAAGAATTCAGTGATGATAAAATAGTATTTGTAAAGTACTTAGCCTGTTACATAGCAGATATTTAACATGTCTCTCAACCACTGTGTGAAGGATGCCTTCTTAGCATAACACTCCTAGGCATAGAGAAAATTTATTGTAAAACAGTTTAATCTCTGATTTCTGCTCAATTAAATCAACAGCATGTCACATACATATTAAATTGATAATATTTGATAAAATTGAAATTTTAAATGTACCAAATCTTTCAGTTTAGAGTTTTTACAACCGTAATTTATGATCTGGAGTAAAGAAAGATAATGTCTTTCTTGACAATTATATTAGATATGTTTTTTTATTAAATTTGAATGAGATAACTTGGCATTTTGATATCAAACATGTTTACAAATATCTGGATGTCTTAATTATACTACCAACAGAAATGTGCACATCACAGAGCTGACTTTGTAAACGTAATCATTTACAATTATGTATAGATCTTAATTAAGTTACAATGCTGGTAAAACAGAATGCAACTTAAATTGTGGTATTTAGAAGCCCTGAAGATACCCTTTCACAGATTTATTTTATTTTATTTTGCATTCTTTTTAAAATATTCTTTACTATTATGGTTTATCACAGGATATTGAATATACATTAGGACCTTGTTGTTTATCCATTCTAAATGTAATAACTCGCATCTACTAACCTCCAAACTCCCAGTCCATTCCCTCTCTTCTCCCTTTGAAAGGGGGAAGTCAATTCTCTATGTCTAGAGTCCTTTTCTGTTTTGTAGATAGGCACATTTCACACATTTATTTTAGAACACGAGGAAATATTGAAAAATTCATTTTTTGAAAGAAATGTCAAATTTGATCATCTGTTTTATTATAATAGTCATTTGATGAATTTTGACACTTAGGATCATTGCTCATTGTGCCACTGATGATCTGAAAACACCTTTTTCTATAAATGAATGAACTATAATGAACTTGAGCAGGTCAAATTGTCTCTTAGGCACTACATTCAGTTTTTAAAGTTGCTAGAAAACAACCTTTAAAATACATTAGTTGTCATTCCTTTCAGCTCCTTCATTTTTAAATTTATGAACAGAAGATAAGTACCTGTCTTGGGATCATATAACCAGAGAGTGGTGGAACCATGACCAGAACCCAAGTCTTCCTATTTCTATTTGGTGTTTATTCAACACTTGTAAAACATGATAATTATATGTTGGGGGCCAGAGTGAGGTACTCCGCCCGTGGCAAAGGTCATGAGGAAGGAGGCTGGACATACGCAAAGGCGAGATCAAGCCTCAGGAGTCCCCCTGGAAATCCTCGAGCATTTACCCCCATAACCAGAGCCTGCCTACTTTACTACTTTGTGCTCTCACCTACACCTCTGACTTTACGGGGGCTGTCCCCCACCACCTCTTTCAGAGAAGGAGTTAACCTAGAGCTCCTAATCAAAACTCCTGGGCGTGACAAGAGTGTTTTAACCTACAAACTCCTCTGAAGGTTCTCTAGCCTGCCTGACAGGCTTGTCCGGCCACATGTGATTGCTCACAGCCTCCCAACTGTGAGAGGCACGAGATGCTTTAAACCTTCTAAAAACAGGTTCCTTAGAAAAGTTAGAAAAACTATTAGTATAAGTATAATGGGCTGATGAGAAATTGTGTTGGTGAAGGGTTTTTCATTTGTTGAGCCAATGTTTGTTGCTAAGTCTCCGTATCCCCTGCCCTTACACACATTAATGAATATATAGAAGAAATAAGTATTAACCTTTGGTATTAATCATGTTAGACCTTAGGCTAAGTAAATTCTTTCCTTAACTAAAACCCACTATACCCTCACCCTGTAGGAATGTAACTTTATTTGGGTGGCGTCTGTTTTAAGAATAATCACCCCTGGAGAAATAAGTGTCCTGGTTGACTGACCGCTGTCACAAGGAGAGGGTCATAAATTGTCAGCAGGCCCCCTGGCCAGAAGATGATGTAACACCCCTAAGACCTCTGTATACATTTGTATGAAGCACCTGGCTTTGATAAAAGTCAGGACTGCTGACCCCGCGTGACTTTTGCATAACATCTCAGTGTATAAAAGTAGACCATGGAAAATAAAGAATTGGGATCAGTTTCTCGAAATACTGGTCTCCCCATGTCTCTCTCTCTCTCACTCTGGCTGAGTCTCCATCTGGAGCGTGGAACCCACCATGCTTACTAATCATGCCTGGGCTTCTAAGATCCGACCAGGGAGGCCTCAGTGTCTCCTCTCCTTTGGGAGAACGGAAGGACGCCTGTGGCCTACGTAAGTGGTGCAAACTTCTTGTCTTGAAGTTTTTTTGGTCTCCTGCGTAAACCAAGCTACTCAGCCTCTTTTCTCCACTGAATTTTCCTATGGAACTATCCTCATTCTATTACTCTTTACATCTCTAATTAATATCTAATTGAAGCTATTGTATCCTGACCCTCGCCGACGCCATCCCCGCTTCGAACACCCTGGATCAGCCGGGGCTGGACCCCGGCAATTATACACTGTTTTAATGTGCCAAGGGGATTGAGAAATGTCAACATATCCCTGAAAGTATATACATTTCCCTAGTTTTACCATACCTCCACAGCAAAGGAAACAGCCTTGTAATAAAATAAGCCGAACTTCAGTTTTAGTTTGTTCATTTCTTCATTCAGAAAATATTCACACAATGTATTGGACATTATATTCAGCTGCTGCTAAGTCACGTCAGTCATGTCCAACTCTGTGAGACCCCATAGATGGCAGCCCACCAGGCTCCCGTCCCTGGGATTCTCCAGGCAAGAATACTGGAGTGGGTTGCCATTTCTTTCTCCAGTGCATGAAAGTGAAAACTGAAAGTGAAGTCGCTCAGTCGTGTCCAACTCCTTGCGACTCCATGGACTGCAGCCCACCAGGCTACTCAGTCCATGCGATTTTCCAGGCAAGAGTAGTGGAGTGGGTTGCCATTGCCTTCTCTGATAATGATACTAGAAAGAATATATTCACCCAACCATTAAAGAAGAAAGCCAGAAAAGGCCATGAATTACAAAATGCTTATATTTGCAATCAATCAAACACAAGTCAGACATCACAGATTCACATCATAAATTAAAAAACAAAACAAAACAAAAACCCTAGACTATAAAAGACAGAGATTACTAGTTGTATTTTCTTAGTACCAGCCAGTCTGTAAGATTCTCCTTTACCTCACTGAGTGGGTGATGCGTACATGCAGTGACACACGCAAACAGAGGGGGCTTATTTGATTGTTTCCCATAGGTTTTCAATTACCTTCACGATCATGCAGTCAAAGCAAAGGAAAACTCATTTGGGAAGGGTAATTGCAAAAGCACCTTGCAGGTATTTCAACACAGAAAGCTAGTGAAGAAAACTGATCAGTATTTTTATCTCATACATACTCGAAAAATTATTGGACCAGAGAACTGGTCTGAAAAATGAAGGGATTCAATCTTGTCAGCATAGTGTGTAAGAAAGTGAAGCATCTTTGTGTCCATCATCCATCATTCAGCTAGGCTCCAATAAAACTGAAAGAGTCAGAGCTCTTTTCTTCATGTTTGTGACCTGAAATGTTTGGCATTTTCATAAGCATATGATTGTAGTATGAAAAGTATCCTAACTAGGATACAAAATGGTAATATAAAGTAAGGGTCATCAGAAATCATTCAGAAGCTATAGTTCAGAGACACTGACATACAAGATCTTGGTCTTAAAAGAAAAGAAGGCTTCAAAAGGTTGATGAAGGGGGAACAGGATTCAGATAAGGAGAACTGTGCGTGCAATTTCCAGAGGAGAAAACAGTATGGTACATCCAGAGGTGTGTCAGTAAAACCAGTGTGGCTGGAGTGTGGCAGTGAGCCAGAACTATCAAAGGGGGTTTGGAGAGACAGGCACAAACAGACCAGCTCACAAAGGGCCTTGCCAGCGAGGTTAAAGAGTTTAAGTTTTAACCCGGAAAAATTAAGGAACATTCAAATATTCCTATGGAAGCAGTGGTAAAGGGTGGTTGGAAGGGATGGGGGACTCAGAAGCAGGCAGATGAAGATGTTAACAGCTTGGGAAAGGGAAGATGACAGACTGAACTAGGATATTGGAAACAGGGATAAATTGGAGAAATTCGGAAAATAAATATCTTTATTTACAGTCTCTAGCTCTGATAGTGCATGATCACAGCAATGTGTTGCCTTTTCTCTTCATACTACTTCTGCTAAATAAGAAATGAAGACTAAGTGTTCATTGACTGTTTTCACCAGTCTAATTCTGTGTCCTCAAAAACATATGATTAGACTTCTCTGGTGGCACAGTGGATAAGAATCTGAATTTATCAAAAACTACATGCCAATACAGAGCATGCAGGTTCAATTGCTGGCCCGGGAAGATTCCTCATGCCACAGAGCAAAGCAATGGATTGCAGTATTGTCCCTAGTAACAAAAATATCACGGCGAACCTTCATGTAGTATTTACTATGAGAAAGGCACTATTTAAGCATTTCATATTTATTAATTCTTTGCAACAAGTTCCCAGATTAAATGCTAGTCTTTATCCATTTACAAATGAAATAACTGAGAATTAAGAAGGTTGAATAATTTACATAAGTTAGGAAGTAGAGGAACTGGGTTTATGAGCCCATGCGGTCTGTTGCTGGAGTCTGGGCTCTCAAGAACTACATTAACTTTTCTCAGGGAAAACTAGAAATCACTCTGTGCTCATCACTGGTTAAATTATGATATATTCATATAATGTTTAATACCATGTAGCATTAAACAGGAAAGGTCTATATCCAGCAATATGGATAGATATCAAGGAGACACTGGTAAGTGAGGAAAGAAGTTGTAGAACATCTCAAAATGAGTGATCTCATCTTTGCTTAAAGTGTGTGTGTGTTTGTGTGTGTGTGTGTGTGGTATAAGGCATGAAAGGATGCATAGTAAAATATTAGCAGAGGCTACTAGTGGGGAATAAAACCAAAGAGTGAAAAAAAGAAAGTGAAAGTGAAAGTCACTCTGTTGTCTCTGACACTTTGTGACCACATGGACTATACAGTCCATGGAATTCTCCAGGCAAGAGTACCAAAATGAGTAGCCTTTCCCTTCTCCAGGGGATCTTCCCAACCCAGGGATCGAACCTAGGTCTCCCACATTGCAGGCAGATTCTTTACCAGCTGAGCCACAAGGGAAATACTAAAGATTGAAAGGATTCTTCTTCTTCTACACAATTTTGATCTTAAATTGTTTTATAGTGACCTTACATCACTTTTATAATAAACATTCAAAAAATGACAATAAAAACCATTGAGACATTTCACTTCTCTACAACTGTGGACCTAGCAGCAGAATGGATCTTACTTATAAATGATAGATTTAGGAAATTCACCTTCATATTTTCTTTTTTTAAATTTTATTTTATTTTTAAACTTTACAAATTGTATTAGTTCTGCCAAATATCAAAATGAATCCGCCACAGGTATACATGTGTTCCCCATCCTGAACCCTCCTCCCTCCTCCCTCCCCATACCATCCCTCTGGGTTGTCCCAGTGCACTAGCCCCAAGCATCCAGTATCGTGCATCGAACCTGGACTGGCAACTCGTTTCATACATGATATTATACATGTTTCAATGCCATTCTCCCAAATCTTCCCACCCTCTCCCTCTGCAACAGAGTCCATAAGACTGTTCTATACATCAGTGTCTCTTTTGCTGTCTCGTACACAGGGTTATTGTTAGCATCTTTCTAAATTCCATATATATGCGTTAGTATACTGTATTGGTGTCTTTCTTTCTGGCTTACTTCACTCTGTTTAATAGGCTCCAGTTTCATCCACCTCATTAGAACTTCTCCAAACCTGGCATGTACAAGCAGCCACAAATTTAAGAACCAGATTTCACTTTACAATTCATCAACTGAAATACAAAATGTCTAGAATCCTTTCTGAGATCTGCAAACTGGATTGAAAGCTTCCTGAGCTTTCATTCTATCTAAAAGGAAGTCCCAAGGAATCTTCTGCAAATGCAATCAAGCTGCAGCTTCATTGTATTTCCTTCTTGTATATGTGCTAAAGAATAATTTACTTCAAATGTGGAAAAAGGCAAAGTAATGGTTGCCTAATTTTCTGTTATCTTGCTAGCAAGAGCATTATCTACTTATATACTTTTCTGGTCCTATGGGAGAACAGAACTTTTTGCTATAGTATATTTGAATAACAACCATCATATGATTAAAAAAAAAAAACAGAAAGTGATATGCTATTGCTTTTAGAGAAATAAATCCTATTAACTAGCCTTATCCCTAATTTAGCATTTCTTTTCCTATTAACAAGATAAACCCCCATTCTTCAAGTGTTTGTCAAATCAGCTCTTTTGTCTTCCTGTAAGCTTCTCATTAATTAAGCAAAAGTTGACAGGTGCCAACAAAAAAATTGAGAACAGTGCTTTCACAAAGTTTACCAAATACAATCATGAACAATGCTCTTTTACAGTGTTTTATAAAGTGTATAGTGTGACAGAAGGTTTTCCTTCACAGATTGATTAATTACCCAATAGAGAATTTGAAATTACTTTTTTAACCTTGAGAGAGAAGACACATATTAGAATGTTGGAGCTCAAAGAGTTTAACTAGCCCAGATTCTGACATCTAATAAATGTGAGGCCTAGAAGAAGAATACACGTTTCCTGTCCATCAGAGAGACCCCAGAGAAACTCAAGAGGTAAGAAGTAGGTACTTCAACAACCTTACTATGCTTTTGCCCAGAGAAACATGAGGAAAATGGAAAATTAACATTTTAACCACCTCCAACAGTACAGTTTTTCAACAACCACAAACCCAAGATATGTAAAGTGTTAGTCCCTCAGTCATGTCTGACTCTTAGGAACCCCATGGACTGTACTGTAACCTGCAAGGCTCCTCTGTCCATGGACTTCTCCAGGCAAGAATACTGGAGTGGATAGACAGTCCCTTCTTCAGGGGATCTTCCAGACTCAGGGACTGAACCCTGGTCTCCTGCATTGCAGGGAGATTCTTTATGATCTGAGCCACCAGGAAAGTCCTAAACATATAAGTTATATCACAATTGATCCTTTTGGCTGAGGCCCATTAATATGAAAACTCTAAGAATCTCAGAATGAAGACATGCTGATATAGGTACATCTCGCCTTCTTTGCTGCTCACAGAAACCATGAATTCCAAGCAAAATAAAAGGTCTACTCTTCAAAATGTTTAATTTCTAACTCAGTAAGCATGAAGATCCCAGACATCTTGCAATGATAAATTCTGAGAAGAGATTTTCATTTTCTTCAATGACCTTTTAGTATAGCTGTATCACCTTATCCCTGATTTCATGTTAGCATTGGTGTTGAAAGAACAGGCAATTGGGGCCCTTCTCATTGGAAATAATTTGTTTTCATAAACATGAGAATTGGTGGTTACCTGTGGCAGGGGTGGGGGTTCTATGTATAGTAAGAAAAGTCATAAAGCAAGCAGTTTCAATTCAAAACTCCTTAAGTTGTGAGTCATACTTGGGTTTTAAAAGATAATAAGGAAAACCGTGTGCTGAAATAATTTTAATGGACTTTTACTCATAAAGACTTAATATCTTTATTCATTAACATAGCTCCTTGACTGGAGTTGACCCCCACTTTTTCTTTCCCAAAATGACCATATTAATTTTTTTTTACCATATTAATTTTTAATCAGATCATTTTCTTGCCTAAAAACTTCTATGGCAGCCTATTACAACAAGATAAAGTACAAAATATTCAGCTTGTCCTAACAACCTAGTGTGTTTTTGACCTTTCTAGATTTCTCTGTTACCCAGGGCACTAATAGAACTGCCTTACTTATTGTCCTAATATTCAGCTTGGAACAGGGCATGATCTGTTACCCAGGACTGATACTGAGAATTTTCTAGTCCCTGTTATGATCGTCTATTCTCTGTCCTTTTTATTTTTGAGCTCCCTTTGTTCATATGTGAAGTCAAGCAGCCCAACTTCTTTTTTGTCATTTGGGGACAACTGATGAATTCTCACATCATTGCTGGGAAGGAGCCTAAAGCTCAGTTTCTGTGTTTACTCTTTCAAGGAACATGTGCCAAGAGCCTGCCATGAGCCAGGTTCAAGGACTTGAAAGCACTCTGAATGTTGCTTCTCCAAGGGGGTTGCTGGAGACTTGAAGTCTCTGCCTAGCCCCACCTCTTCAAAACAACTCAGGATTCTGCCTAAGGTTTGTCTCAGCCTAAGGGGTTCTTATTCACCAAGGTGAATACAGTTGATCAACCTAACACAGTTCTTCCTGTTTCGTCCCAAGCACTCCTTTCAAGATGAGGACACCCTCCCAGGTTGGAGAAGCTGTTTCCATGACTGTCAGACAGGAAATCCCTCAGTGGATGGCAGCATGTACTCATTTCCTATTGATGAAAACAAATGGTGAGTATTTGAAATTTTGTCTTTTTCATCCTGAGTCCCCTTTTCACAACACCTCTCTCCCTGGAGGGGGGCCCCCTGTACCTCCATAATGCCTTCCTGTTCCCTTCAGGCTTCTTCCATCTTTCCCTGCCCTCTCCCCACCCAAAGAATTCACCTTAGTTCAGCAATCATTCATTAAGTGCTTACTAACTATTGGGCCACTTGATCATGGCCTAACTTTAAGAGATTTTAAGGAGGTTGATTAATTCGACAGAAATGTATTCACAGCACAATTTTAGGTCAATAAAGAGTCCCTCTTTTCTTCATTTGTGTACTAGTCTGTGTTTGGGCTCAAAAAAAGTGTGCAGAAATATTGATAGAGGAAATGCAAGGGGTGAGCTGGGCATAGTGGGGGCAGGTGGCCTGAAATGGCAGAAGGAAAATTTCCTAGGCCAAAGTAAAACTGACACAGTCTATCTCTGTTTCTTTCCTTTCCCCTTTTCGTTTCTCCCTTCCTACCTTCCTTCCTTCCTTCATTCCCTCCCTCCCTACCTCCTTGCTTTCTCCTTTCCTTCCAAATATGTATGTATTTGGAATGAAGTGTCAGTAGGGAGGGAATATCTATCAGAACCAGAGAAAGTCAGAAGCCAGTGTCTCTGGAGAAATATTGACACATAATACATTAAAAGAATAAAATTGGGTTACCAATTAGATTTCGGGATTTCATCAGTGTTCCAGCATATAGATGGATAGCAATAGATATGTAGCAAACCCCTGGGAGCAAAAATAACAGAATGTCAGTAGTTTTTCTTATTGCTGCTGTTACTAAGTCGCTTCAGTCGTGTCCGACTCTGTGCGACCCCATAGACGGCAGCCCACCAGGCTCCGCCGTCCCTGGGATTCTCCAGGCAAGAACACTGGAGTGGGTTGCCATTTCCTTCTCCAATGCATGAAAGTGAAAAGTGAAAGTGAAGTCATTCAGTCATGTCCGACCCTCAGTGACCCCATGGACTGCAGCCTACCAGGCTCCTCCATCCATGGGATTTTCCAGGCAAGAGTACTGGAGTGGGGTGCCATTGCCTTCTCCGATTAGGGGTAAATTTATATATATATATGTAAACCAAATTTTCTGCAATGAACATTTGTTTCTCTATAATAAGAAAAGTAAATCATTAATAAGATAAGGAAAACAAAACCCAGAAATAGTTTCCTCCCTGAGTGTTGCCTGCTGGCATGGGAAGTCCAGCAAGCCCCTCTCTCAGGGGATTTACTGGGGTAAAGAGGTGCCATGGCTCTTCATTGGTGATTTCTTCTCAGGCTGGCATTTTGTCTCCTGCCTTTTCCCACAGAACTCCTGGCCTCTAACTTGCTCAGCTCCTACTGAGCCACCTGTCCTTTGCCCTCGATACTGAACTCTCCTCAGTGAATCAGCATTCATCCTCTGACCCTTAGGAGAAGAATACGTGGACACATTTTGAACCTAACAGTATCAGAGAATTACGGCTATAGGATACATTTGGCTTTGTGGCGATACTGCTGAGACGAGCCCTTTATTATTTCTCCACCCGTACATTGGCATGTTATCTGGGGGCTGGTCAGAAGTTTCAAAAAAAGTCCTCTGTGACTAGAAAGCATCTCTTCATCTCTCAGTCATGACTTATAATACAGGTAATTCACTTAAGACTCCACATTGTGGAGATTTGGGGCTGACTCAAGGGGTGTCTAGGAGAATGAATGTTCATTGCAATGAAATCTTTTCTAAGTTAAAAAGATTATTTGGCAAAATTCTGAGAGCTGCTGATAACGCATTGAAATTACCTTTTATGTCAGAATCAATATAAAATTTCACAAAAAAACCCAAAGTGCATAAAATCAATAACAATAATCCCAAAGTAATTAAATTCCATCATCATTTCCAAAAAGTTAAGTCTTCTTCCAAAAGCTTTCTAAACTTCCTTATTTGATTTTACTCTAGAAGAGTCAGGTTTTGTTCCTAGTAGTTTTGAATCAAGACCCTCTCTCAACATGGTCTGAGTTTTCTAGATTCACCAGCAACACTGCTTACCAAAGCATGGTCAATATTTACTTTTCTTTTATGCTCTAGAGATGAATATTTCTATAACTTTATAAAATGTTAATAATTTTGTTATTTCTACCTTGCAAGAAAGCTAGTTAGCTTCTTAGAGTAAGTCAAGAAGTGTTAAAAATTAACTAAAATGTTGAGTTACATGTGAAACTTACTACATAATTAAGAATTGGGTTAAATAACTTTCTTTTTTGATTTTTTAACAATAGAGTCTCAGATTTAAAGCTAACATTAAAGAAAAAGATCTATACATTTACAGCATTATGGGGACTCTGTCAAGATGATATGGCATTTCATATCTTTAAAAAGAAAGAAATTCTTGCGAAAATCAAAACATGCCATGGTTTGCAGAGCCTCTAAAGTGAGTTTTAAAGAGATTATCTTTAATTAACCATGAATGTGATTGTAAGATATTAAAATTAATAGCCCAATTCTTAGCTAAAATTAATTGAAAATGATGCTTAATGCACAGGTTGCTTAGCAATTACATTTTTATGTTTTCATATTAATTTTCCAAAGTGGCTGCTCAGTTTATGCATGATAGCCAAAAACAGCTCATTAGATTCCAAACCAATGTTTTTCTGAGTTTGTAAGCAACATCTTGTTATAAAAAAAGATTCTAAATCTCTGGTTCTTAGCATTTTATTTTCTTCATTATTATCTATTAGACACAGAATCAAATGAAAGCTATGCCTGCTCATTCCAGAAAAATACACATGCAATTATATCAGCAATTTTCCCCTATGCTTAGAGAGAATTCACTGTCAGCCTGATATCCTGCAGGACCATTCAATTATCCATAAACCTTGGAGGTTAAGAACCTTGTCCAAGAGTCAGGTCAAGGTTTTATGTAAGATCAAAAGGCATGTCTGTATCTTTGCTTTGTAGGAACTACTTCCATGCCAAGTTTAATCCATCGGTAGAATAGCAGGAAGGGTTTATGAATATTTAATATTTATTGAGCTACATTTCTAAAGGTGTTTGTGTGTGGAAAGCACATAATTACATATTTTAATATTTCAGCCAGTCAGAAGGTTAGAGAAAGCAGAGATGACATAGTGAAATGCCATCTTTTCACCATTTATTTCCTGAAAAGGTTCCAAAAGATCATGTTTCAATGAGTTTAACAACGTGCTATGATACCAACCTAGATGGCACAGTGGTAAAGAATCATCCTGCCAATGTAGGGGATGCAAGAGACACAGGTTCGACCCCTGAGTAGGGAATATCCTCTGGAGAAGAAAATGGCAACTGGTTCCAGTATTCTTGCCTGGAGAATCTGATGAACAAAGGAAACTGGTGGGCTATAGTCCAAGGGGTTGCAAAGAACCAGAGACAACTGAGTGAACACAACAGCAACAATGATACCAACAACCTTCCACTCACACATGCTCCCATCAACACCAGGCGATGTGCACCAATTCCAAGACCAATCCAGGTCCTCGCTCATGCAAAGATGAAAGTCACTCCATATGACACAAAGCTTTGACTGCAAACACACCACGTTCCTAGTCTGTGCCATGGAATCAATCTACAGCCCTAGAATATCTTCGTTCACCCATATTTATAATCTAAATGTCTTTGGAATTTGTAAGCCAGAGTGGGCTTCAACTAACTAGAGTGAGCTTCATTTGTTTGGCTCATTTGGTTTTCTTCCATTTCTTATCCAACAAATCTCAATAGGCTCTTAGGTGAAAAAAAAAAAAATACAACAAATAAAACTAAACTCTGAATTGAAAGCAAGAACTCGGCATATCTACTACATCTTTATTCTAAAAGTCTTTAACGTTTGACCATTTTGCATTGTCCATAGAATAGTCTAAGTTGTTAACCAACTGATGAATGCTGATGTCGTGTGTTGTGTTGAAGGAAGAATGATGGACAGCATTAGTTATCACCACTTAGCTTTCCTTTCTTTCTTGAAAACTGTCAAACAGTACACAAACAAATCTTAACTGGGAGTTTGTGGTATCTAAGGTCGGTAAGGCTCAGTCATTAGAGGCACCTAAACCTTTGGTACAAATGCATTGGAAACCTTTTAATGCTTCTGGCATCAGCTTTTGCTTCCGGACAGATTCTACTCAAAGATGACACACCTTGTCTGTCTGGAGGCTTGACTTCATCAGGGAAATTAAACATCCTCAGGAAAAAAAAAAAAAAAAAAGGCTTAAGAAGCAATTGAACACAATTTGAAACAACATAACCTTGAACTTAATCATAAAGGATGCCAGATGGCCGGCTACAACAGCAAGAAACTAAGGTGTTTGAAAGAAAGTCAGAATGATGTAAATATGTAATAAATATGATCAGAACATCAAATTTAATTGTATGTAGTGTTTTCTTCTTTTTTTTAAGAGATCCTAGGAATTTTTGTAGAATTACAAGATGAGGTTTGGAGAATCCATCCTGATTTCACCTTAAATCTTCTTTCTACTAAAATGATTAGTGTTTATGCTTAGCAGAGTAATGGCTCCTTAAAATATCTGTGCCCCAATGCCCTAGAAACTGTGAATATCTTATATTATATAGCAATGAAGAATTAAGATTGTGGTGGAGTTAAGCTTATTAATTAGCTGGCCTTGATAGGAGGAGTTTATCCTGCCTTATCCAGGTAACCCAATGTAATCACAGAGTCCTTGTAGGTAAAAGAGGTTAGGAGAGTCAGAGTTAGAGAGAAATCTGAATATGCTAAGGCTCTGGCTATCAAGATGAAAGGGGCTACAAGCCAAAAAATGTTGAAGAAGGGAAGGACATTGATTTTCCTCTACAATCTCCAGAAGGAAGCCGCCCTATTAACACTTTAACCCAGTCAGATTCATTTTGGACTTCTGGTCTCCAAAATTGTAATAAATTTATGTTGTTTAAATCACTAAGTGTGTGGTGATTTGTTACAGCAGCAACTGAGGGTGTAGGACCATGATTTATACCTCAGTATGTACCCAATCTTTAATGCAGAGCTGGTAAAACAATATGTATTCAATAATACAAATTATAATAAGTGCTCATGTAAGACCACTACTTTGCAGCATGTAGGAGAATACAGTGAATTTTTCCTCTGAATATTTTTGAATAGAAATCAATATGAGATACCTATTTTACTTATGGAAAATGCACAAATACAGAACCAGCTATGAAAAATGTTACTTCAACTCACCTGGTATATCCTCTATAGTTGTAAGTAGTATTCTTCCTCTCTTTTGAAGAATAAAAATTTCCCAGAGATAGTCCCACATACTGAGCTTTAGCCCTTGAAGACAGCATGATTCAGTGATTAAATACAGACAAATCAAGATTCCAGTCCTGGCTCCTACCATTGTGTGTGACCCTAGCAATCTGAACCTCACTTTCATCCTCTGTGAAGCAGGGATGCTGTAAAATATTTCAAAGTTATTTTTTTAATTATTAAAGAGATAATTCATGTAAAGTCCTCAATAAATTATATTAATAAATGTTAGCTTTCAGTTTAATAGCCAAAGCATAGATATCTACTAACATGAGGTATTTGTTGATAATGTTGGTTACAAAGTCCCAGGTTTGATACTGTTTGAGTGAATAAAAGAATTCATGATTGTTTTACCTGGTTTGCTTAAGTCTATAATATGGGGTCGCAAAGAGTCGGACATGACTGAAGTGACTCAGCACACATGCGTGCATAACATGTAGAGAGTACACTGTTCTTCACTGAGCAGAACGTAGGTGAGGGTCCTCTCTCAGGAAGTTTCATTAATGGGCTTGTCTCCCTGGGGGTGATGGATGCAGCTGAGCCATCCCCTCCCCAGGTGCTTGTCCTGGTGACAGGTCATACACATCAGAGAGTTGCTCAGTCAGGTTCAGGGCTGGCCTCATCATCACTTAGTATTATTAATCTCGCTCTGCACATTGTTTTCCCTGTCTGGAATATACCTGCCTATGAGTGGAGAGAACTCCCAGCCTTGGCCTCATTTCCATCCCCGCTCCCCGCCCCTGGAACATGACAAATGCTGCTAAGTAGCTGCTGGCTGACCATTTGGCTTGCCTGTGAGAATAGAAAACCAACTTGAGAAAAACAGCAGCTGGGGGTCTGACCCTTTGCTACTATTGGGCCTAGGCTTATCCCCTACCACCCAGAGACAAAGGTGATTGGTGTTTCCACGTGTTTTGGAAAAGGTTCTACATCTTTTAAGTAAACAGTGTTGATTGATAAGTGACGTGTCCTTTTTACAACTGAGTATGCATATCGTGTGTCTGCTGATAAGAGCTTTGTCTACTGTTAATACAGCGTGGTTGTCAATAAGTCGCTGTGTGTCTCCAACGGCCACCCTGATGTGCAGTTCGCTCTGGGAGTAGGGGAAGCTAGGCTCTCATTCTGGGTCTGTCACACATTGCATATATGGCTTTGAGTAAAGGGGGAAAAGCTAGCATTGTTGAATGTCTTCTGTGTGTCGGTTTCTGGGTAAAATACCATGTGGGCACGTAAATCCTTTAAATCTCCCAACAGTTCTATAAGATTGGTATAATCATTGCCATTTTGTGGATGAAGAAGCTGAAGCTCAGAGAGTCTGTAACTTGCCCAAGACCCTTGAATTAATAAGCAACAGAATTAGAAACCTAACTTAATTCAGCTCATTGTAAAGCCCCTGCAGTTTCTTTCATACCACGTGGCCTCTGGAACTTAAGTCATCTCATCCATAAAGTAGAAGATATGGACTAGATGGGGCATCTACATTTTCTCAGTAGAGAACCACAAGAGGTCAAAATCCAATGCTAAGAAGGCCATAGTCTTTCTTATTTTTCTTTCTCTTCCTTTTCTTTTAAAAACATTTTCTTTAATGACATGCCCATGCCTTATTTAGAAGTGCTGCAGGATTATACACTGAGATAGTAATTTGTTTAAATGTGTTTCCTTTCCCCCTTCTTCTCCTACTGCCTGTTTCAAGCAGTGGGCAGGGCTATGCTCTTTCTACTCAGAAGACATGTGTGGCAGGTTGGAAAGCAGAAACCCCTTGAAATCAGAGAGTTTTCCTAGTTTTTGTAGATGCCTAAACTTATGATAAGTGCTCCAAGGATAGATGAAAGAGAAAGGAGTGCCTTTGAGGTTAACAGAGGGAGGTGGAAAGATTTCAACAGAAACGGAAAAGAACGGAGATCTGTATGCTGGAACCTGAGCAGAGCTCCAGGGCAGAGCCCCAGAAAAGTGACAGCTCCATGGAGGGGTCTGGATGTCCTCCGGTCCCACTGTGGCTAGGTCCCAAGCGTAGGCTTTGCAGCCTCCGTGTGGCTTAGAAACAGAGCACGTGGGCGAAAAGCCTGAGGATAAGATGACCACGGTGAACTGGGATGAAACAGTCTTCCCTCAATTTGTCATTACCACATACACTTCCTTGAATCTTAGTGACTAAGACTGAATTTCTCCCTTGTCTGTATAGGAGCTTAGAATAGATTTTATATGAATTTAAAATAATAAATAAGGTGGTATTTCCTGCCACCAGAGTTTATAGGCTGAATCACACCTGCTCTGCAGTACTGGATGTGACTCAAACATGAGTCAAGTGCATATGGAAGCTTTATTCAAACTTATCTTCCTGTTGTTTACAATCTGTCATAAGGTCCCCCTTTCACAGTGTAATTTTAAAAGAATTAAATGTAAGCTACTCAAAATTCTACACTAAATTATATTGAGTTTCCATTAGAATTGCTAATAGATCTAAGTCTATTTAACAATATAATTGCCAATAGTCACTCATGAAACCATCAGGCTGGAAGGGCTCAAGATGCAGCGCTAGTTCATACTTAGGCTACAACACACATTTCAGAACCTTGGCTACTTCTGGAGATAAAGCAGACCAATGGGATCAGGGAAGAACACATAGGCATGTGAGTAGTTGTGATCAACTTCTAAAGTCTAGATCTCAAGTGCGTGGTAAGAGCACAAGGTTTTCCCTTTATTATGCATATTTTATAACTTGCAAGTACATAATGAATACTTTTTTGCATGTATCAAATATATATTAAAATATCTTTAATGCTGAAAACCTCTACCAAAAACCAGGGATTGACATCTCCATTTGAATATGTAATGTATCTCTCAAATTTAACTTGCCCAAATGTAAATCTTGCTTTTCCCTCCAAACTCTTCTTTACTCAGTCTTTTTCTTCTCAGTAAGTAGCACCACCTTCTACAGCATTGGTCACTCTAAACAAAAACAAAATTAGGACCCATATTTCATTGTCCTCTCCTTCCCCTTCCATATCTGAATTCTTACACTCTGTCTGTCAATAAAGGGAAAGTGAAAGTGAAGTCGCTCAGTCGTGTCCAACTCTTTGTGACCCCATGGACTGTAGCCTACCAGGCTCCTCCATCCATGGGATTTTCCAGGCAAGAGTACTGGAGTGGGTTGTCATTTCCTTCTCCAGGGGATCTTCCCGACCCAGGGATCAATCCTGGATCTCCCGCATTGCAGGCAAGACTATCTACCATCTGAGCCACCAGGGAAGCCCCTGTCTGTCAGTGAAAGTGTAAGTGAAGTTGCTAAGTCATATCTGACTCTTTGCGACCCCATGGACTGTAGCCTACCAGGTTCCACCATCCATGGGATTTTCCAGGCAAGAATACTAAAATGGGTTGCCATTTCCTTCTCCAGGAGATCTTCCACACCCTGGGATTGAACCCAGGTCTCCAGCATTGTAGGCAGACGCTTTTACCGTCTGAGCCACCAGGGAAGTATTCTGTCTGTCAATTCTACCTCCTAAATCATTAACTTTGCTCCATTTCTACCACTACCATCTTAATCCGATCATCATCATATTTTGTCTGGGCTACTGCAGTAGTCTCCTAACTGGTTTCTTGTTTCCACTTTGACATCCCCATAAACCACCCTCCACATAACAGTCAAAGATACTTTAAAAAATAAGTCACACCACAAGTAGATCACATCAAGCTTCTGTGATATATTCTTGTCCAATACTTGTTACATAGTCCTCGATATGGTGGTTACTATAAATATTTAATATCTATGGTTTTTCATATACAAATGTGAGAATTGGATCATAAAGAAGGCTGAGTGCCAAAGAACCGAGGCCTTCAAATTGTGGTACTGGAGAAGGCTCTTCAGAGTCCCTTGAACTGCAAGGAGATCAAGCCAGTCAATCCTAAAGGAAATCAACCTTGAATGTTCATTGGAAGGATTGATGCTGAAGCTCCAATACTTTGGCCACCTGATGGGAAGAGCTGACTCATTGGAAAAGACCCTGGTCCTGGGAAAGACTGAAGGCAGGAAGAGAAAAGGGCGATAGAGGGTGAGATGGTTGGATGACATCACTGACACAACGGACATGAGTTTGAGCAAATTCTGGGAGATAGTGAAGGATAGGAAAGCCTGGCATGCTGCAGTCCATAGGGTTGCAGAGTCAGACACAACTAAGTGACTGAACAACAACTATTCCATACAGATGTAGATACCAACTAATTTAATAAATCTGTACTAAGCCTTAGGTCAAGTTGACAATTTATCCAGCCTTTGTTTTGAGTCTTCTTTGATGCACAAGTTTGATGGCTATTTTTATTAAATTCATTTTCTTGAAATAGTTATCTGGTTTATTGTTCATTATAATTTATAATTTGCTAGCTACTAAATATGGATCTTCATGTTTCTTAGTCCTAAATTCTCTGAATTAAGCTTTTCTATTTCCTAGAGAAAATTGATGCCTTTCTTAAAGCTATAAATTTGAAATTAAATGATAAATTGAATTACTAAGTCTAGTTATAGAATCTAGAAGAAGGTAGTATCTTTTTACCAGCAGCTTTTTTAGAATCAACTCTTTATTTTCTCATTATAAAAAAAGTTCTAATTTTGACTGATGTGTTTGATGGAAATAACTATTTTACAAGCCAATGTTTATTTTTCATAGTGAACTCAATTAGCTTATATCTATGCCTTTATACGAACTTTATGCTCCAGGGGTTACAAATTCAATCAAGGAAGTGAGACTATGATCCGGGAAAGAAAAGTAAAACATTTCACAACTTATGGAGTACAGACCAGGAGGAAAATATATCATGCTAAGACAAATGTTTTCCCATAAAAAGCAACAGTATCAGATAAATTATCACTGAATTATTTGTTTAGTGACCATAGATCTGTTTTTAAAACCAGAAGTAAATTATTTTTTAACTTGTAAATGAATGAATTCTTTATTTTTCAAACTTTAAACTTCTTATTTTGTGTTGGGGCATAGCTAATTAACAATGTTGTGATAGTTTCCGGTGAACAGCAAAGGAAGTCAGCCATACATATACGTGTATCCTTTCTCCCCTGAAACTTCCTTCCATCCAGGCTGGCACATAACATTGAAGAGAGTTCCATGTGCTATACAATAGCAAAGTAAACTTAAAATATAATGGTCTCTTAGCTCATTATAATTGCTACATTGTTTCCTCTATCTCCACCAAAGCTACTGCCTGTAGTTGGATAACTTGGATAATTTACAAGCCAAGGGGTAGAGTAGACATTCACATTGTAATCTATAGCACTAGTACCCATTTCTTGAATTGTGCAGTGCACAATACATACAACCGTATCCATTGGCCTGGACTATAGCCCTCTAGGCTCCTCTGTCTGTGGAATTTTCCAGGCAAGAATGCTGGAGTGGGTGGCCATTTCTTACTCCAGGAAATCTTTCCAACCCAGGGATCAAACCCACATCTTTTGCATCTCCTACATTGGAAGCATATTCTTTACCACTGTGCCACCTGGAAGCCCTTAGTACTCATTTAAAATTAGTAGCAATATTAAATTCCTGTTTATTCATTCCACAAAACGAAAAATACCTACATTTCAAGTTAATAAAATTTTAATGGACTAACTTCTGTGTACCATTGAACTTATTATAATGCCAAAGAAAGAATTCCTACCCAAAAGGAGCATAGAAGAAAAGCCAGACAGATAAACAGAAAAATAAACAATAGTATAGGCATTCTGTTAGGGAAATGCCCAAAGTGCAAAGGGACAAAAGAAAAGAGGCATTTAATATAACCTGGGACTGCAGAAAATAATACTAAGATATTTGTCACATGGACTGAGCAACGTGTATACCAAGTTTGCAAAAATAAAATAACCAGACATTTCTAAAGAGAGAAACATCTTGGGTAAAGTCATGAAGGCAAGAAGTAGAGGGTAGTATAGGTGCTATAACCAGCTCAATACTATTTATGTTAAACATATATATAGTCAGGAGTGAAGAAAGATGAGGCTAGACTTAAGGCAGATGCAATGAGATGTGAATAGAGTCAGAGAGTCCAAATTAAGACTGTCAAAATGACCCAGATAAGGCTATGGTAAATTGTTGGAACTAGAATCAACATGGCAGAACTGGAGAAGAGGAAATAGATTAATGTATATTAGATAAATGTGGATCATTCATTCCTTCCTCAAATATTTATTGAGCATCAGGGACTGTGATAGCCTCTCTGAGTTCATAGACCAAGCCCCTCCCTGCTCATATGGCAGCTGCAGTGACCCAGGGGAGGCACACAAGAGACAAACGTGAAGTTCAGGTGTCTGAAATATGTCAGGTATGTGGAAAGGAGCAAATAAAAGTGATGCAGCCCAGCTTCTGGATTTCTGGATGAACAACCGGATTGATTTCAGGTGCATTCCCTGAAGTCAGTAATGCTGAAAAGGAGAAGGACAATGACAAGTTCCATAAAGGACACATTGAATTTGAGGCACTTCGACCATGACATTTAAAGAATAATCTCAGTATGAAATACACAGAGAATACAAAGAAGTATGTAAATTCTAAATGAACAGCCACAAGATTTCTACTAAACTAAAAACCTGCTTTGTATAGCTTTCGTTTGCAAGCGGATACAATTCTCCAAGGCCAAATTGCACCTGCAGAATTTCATTTAAGGCTCACTGATATTTATGGCAATAAAAAGATACTTAACTTAAAAATGGCAAGATTATCATTTTAAATGGTAAAAAAAATTACAAAAACCCTCAAGATGTCCTAACTGCTTGGCAAGCTGGCCTGGTTGTGTCCTAGTGTCAGATACAAGGAAAGGACTAGTTTTTGTGTGAAGGCTGCACCCAGACCAGATTAGGTGATGGCGTCTGGGCAAGCTTTATGCATGAATTAACATTTTTCTGTTCCAAGAAATTTTCTCCAGAATGTAATTTTTGTTATCTTAGTTCTGGTTATTTTCAAGAATAATGTTCAAATCTTTTGAATTCAGGAATTTACTTGATATATTCAAAAGATCATTTGTCTTCCTCTGAACCTAATTTTCTTGACAAGCAGAGTTTTTAACCTAGTTTCCTTAAGGGAGAGATAAATAGTTTCAAGGAAGAGAAAAGCACATAGTAAATTGATAACATCCAGAAAGTGTTTCATAATTTGAAACAGTCTAAGACAGATCTAAGAATAAAATTTTATTTTTTTATGATAAAGAAACCATTTCCAAAATTGTTTTGCTACTCCATAAACTGATAAAACCACACAAAAACATATGATGCTGAGAGTATTCCTCACATATATTTTTAACAATAAAATAAATCACACTTACATTCATCATACTAATGTAATGGCTTTTGCCAGACTGGGGCAGCAATATGGCTTAAAAAGAAACAAAGGCCTGGTTTTGAATCTGAAAATAAGAGTTAATCTAATTATCTCAAGATTAACTTCTAACTAAAAATGTTTGCTAAATCAATATTTTGAGAGTCAACTAATCTTTCTTAGTTAGTATCCTAATGTTTAAAACGTTTGATCTATCTAAAATGGAAAAAAAAAAGTGAAGCCTTCCTTATACTTAAAATGTTCTACCTTTTAATCATGCAAGAATAATATAGTCATTAAAAGGTTCTGAATGTTAAATGCCAGACACTACGTATTAAGTCTTCCCTTGTGTATCTCATGTGCACCGTCATATTTTAGCCATTCATTTACTCATTCATTGATTTAAGTATTTATTGAGCATACGCTGCTTAGCTAGCACTTAGAAGACACTATTAAAATAGAACAAGAATGCAGGTTTTTTTTTTTTCCCCTCACATTTTGGTTATGAAACTGAGCAGAACCCTGCAAGGCTTGTAATCAGCTAGTGGACATGCTTCTGATTGGCTGGTGGTGAGGTAACAAGGTGATATTTCTGGAGTCAATATCATCAACCTTCTGGTTCCAACCAGTCTGGGGCCTATGTGCTAGTGGTAAGCATGCAGTTAACTTCTTCCACCTGGTGGAGGTTTCAGTATCTGCAAAACAATGAAAGGATATGGCTAAGTATATTATCTATAGCCTCTGAGGTGGAACTCCCTCATCCTTCCTTTAAAAACCCTTCCCTGAAAACCATCAGTGAGTTCAGGTGTTCTGAAAAATGAGCTGTCCATTCTCCTTGCTTAGCCATGCAGCGTACACTGGACTTCCCTTCAACACAACCTGGTGTCAGTAGATTGTCCTTACTGTGCTGTACATCAGGCAAGCAGACCCAAGTTTGGTTTGATAACAGTTGGGGAGGAGACTATTATGTGGTGTTCACTGTGTGACTCACTAGTTTAACCATTCTTCTATTAACTCATGTGAGCCCTGCAGTAACCCTATGAGGTTAGTACTATTATTATCCTATTTTCAGTTCAGTTCAGTTCAGTCGCTCAGTCATGTCCGACTCTTTGCGACCCCATGAATCGCTGCATGCCAGGCCTCCCTGGCCATCACCAACTCCTGGAGTTCACCCAGACTCGTGTCCATCGAGTCGGTGATGACATCCAGCCATCTCATCCTCTGTCGTCCCCTTCTCCTCCTGCCCCCAATCCCTCTCAGCATCAGACTCTTTTCCAATGAGTCAACTCTTCGCATGAAGTGGCCAAAGTACTGGAGTTTCAGCTTCAGCATCATTCCTTTCAAAGAACACCCAGGACTTATCTCCTTTAGAATGGACGGGTTGGATCTCCTTGCAGTCCAAGGGACTCTTGAGTCTTCTCCAACACCACAGTTCAAAAGCATCAATTCTTCAGTGCTCATCTTTCTTCACAGTCCAACTCTCACATCCTTACATGACCACTGGAAAAACTATAGCCTTGACTAGACAGACCTTTGTTGGCAAAGTAATGTCTCTGCTTTTTAATATGCTCCCTAGTTTGGTCATAACTTTTTTTCCAAGGAGTAAGCGTCTTTTAATTTCATGGCTGCAATCACCATCTGCAGTGATTTTGGAACCCCAAAAAATAAAGTCTGACACTGTTTCCACTGTTTCGCCATCTATTTCCCATGAAGTGATGGGACAAGATGCCATGATCGTAGTTTTCTGAATATTGAGCTTTAAGTCAACTTTTTCACTCTCTTCTTTCACTTTCATCAAGAGGCTTTTAGTTCCTCTTCACTTTCTACCATGAGGGTGGTATCATCTGTATATCTGAGGTTATTGATATTTCTCCCGGCAATCTTGATTCCAGCTTGTGCTTCTTCCAGCCCAACGTTTCTCATGATGTACTCTGCATATAAGTTAAATAAGCAGGGTGACAATATACAGCCTTGACATATTCCTTTTCCTATTTGGAACCAGTCTGTTGTTTCATGTCCAGTTTGAACTGTTGCTTTCTGACCTGCATATAGGTTTCTCAAAAGGCAGGTCAGATGGTCTGGTATTCCCATCTCTTTCAGAATTTTCCACAGTTTATTGTGATCCACATAGTCAAAGGCTTTGGCATAGTCAATAAAGCAGAAAATAGATGTTTTTCTGGAACTCTCTTGCTTTTTTCCATGATCCAGCGGATGTTGGCAATTTGATCTCTGGTTCCTCTGCCTTTTCTAAAACCAGCTTGAACATCTGGAAGTTCATGGTTCACGTATTGCTGAAGTCTGGCTTGGAGAATTTTGGGAATTATTTTCCTAGCATGTGAGATGAGTCCAGTTGTGGGGTAGTTTGAGCATTCTTTGGCATTGCCTTTCTTTGGGATTGGAATGAAAACTGACCTTTTCCAGTCCTGTGGCCACTGCTGAGTTTTCCAAATTTGCTGGTAGATTGAGTACAGCACTTTCACAACATCATCTTTCAGGATTTGAAATAGCTCAACTGGAATTCCATCAGCTCCACTAGCTTTGTTCGTAGTGATGCTTTCTAAGGCCCACTTAACTTCACATTCCAGGATGTCTGGCTCTAGGTCAGTGATCACACCATCGTGATTATCTGTGTCGTGAAGATCTTTTTTGTACAGTTCTTCTGTGTATTCTTGGCACCTCTTCTTAATATCTTCTGCTTCTGTTAGGTCCATACCATTTCTGTTGTTTATAGAGCCCATCTTTGCATGAAATGTTCCCTTAGTATCTCTAATTTTCTTGAAGAGATCTCTAGTCTTTCCCATTCTGTTGTTTTCCTCTATTTCTTTGCATTGATCACTGAGAAAGGCTTTCTTATCTCTCCTTGCTATTGTTTGGAACTCTGCATTCAGATGCTTATATCTTTCCTTTTCTCCTTTGCTTTTCGCTTCTCTTCTTTTCACAGCTATTTGTAAGGCCTCCCCAGAAAGCCATTTTGCTTTTTTGCATTAAGAAAATGAGGCACAGAGGGATTAAGTAATTTGTCCAAGGTCACACAGCTAGCTAGTAACTGATGGTCCCAGAAAAAGAAAGAAACAGGGAAATTTTACTGTGCAAAATGTTAGTGTGTCTTTGTACATATTTTTGGAGAAATACAAATGGAGAGAATGAAGTAAGATAGATGAAGTGAGTTGTCCGGGATTTGTCTCCAAAAGCATCTCAAAAGGAAACAGGGAAAGAGGATTTAAAGAGGAAGTGTGACCTGGGTACAGAGAATCCTTGAAGCCTACTATGCACAGCTACGCAGCCTGGCTTTTGTAAGAGCTGGCAAAGAGATACCCATCATGCTATTCTCTCACCTGTCTATATTTTAGATACGTCTAACATTCATCTATCAGAAGAATCACTAGAGAACATAGCGGGCAACATTCTTCGCTGTTTTGACTTTTATAAAATGCTCCATTGTTAACTACTTGAAAAACAGTTTTATTTCATATGTTAGTGGATGTTGGCAAGATAGTCATTGTTTGACTTTCCATCTATTATTCCAGGAACATTCTCCATTGCAAACTTCTAAATGTCAGAAAGAGCTAGTAGCTTGAGTTTCAGCTATAGTTACTCCGGTTTCTATTTACCAGCAAATCACTACCACACTGCCACCTAGTGGGTCTTAGGGACAGCCTCTGTGATTGACAAATGGTAATTCAAGTACCTCAAGCCCACAATTCTTTATCATTTCTGTTTATGCACTGGTTGCTTGGAAAACAAAATTCATTTGAATATAGAAATGATATCATGCGTGGTTGTTAGGTTTCCAGCTTGTTCACAAAATCATTCATCCCATAACGTATTTTGAATGAACACTTTCCAGTTGACCCATGCAGCTGCAGGTTCATGAGCCCTGTTCCTTCTGCTTTTACTGTTGTGCTAGTCCATGAGAAGGTACCTGACCCCCAGCCTTCCACTCCAGCCGTGTTGTCTTCACCTGTCCTTGGGCAGAAAACCACCCTCACTGGGTGGGGTGGGGGGGTGGGGGGCGGAGGCAGGCAGGTAGGGCAAACGTTTTCTCTCATGCTGCTGCTGGTTCCTGGTGCTGTGGTTCACCAGGCTGGCCCAGCCTCTGTCCCTGGCCCCCCAGCTCGGGGCCAGCCTGCTGTGAGTCTCCTCCACATCTACCCTTGCCTGGCCCACTCCACTCCCCGCAGCTTTGCCTTGCTCATGGCTCAGTTCAATCTCCCTGATGAGTGCCTGACAGTGACCCTCACCTTGCCTTTTTCACTCCTCTTGACCAAGGGAGAAGTTTTCTTTCCTACTCATTCCTCTTTCCCAAAGATTTTTGCACATAATGAATTAACACCTTGGTTGCCTTATCCTACAGAGAAATGAACACAGTTGCTTAAGATATTTCTCCTTCTCCTGATTTCCTGTGAAAGCCTCTCCCTTTGGATTGTGATCTGTGTATATATCTATGGGACTATCAGCTGAGACACTGTCTTACAATCTGAACTTTTGTTTGAATTCTATGTTATTAAAGTGTTTTCTAATTGATTACTTATGTATCACTATATTAGACACCTGTATGAACTTTATTGCCTCATCAGTGCCTACAGTAATATCTAGCACATAGAAGGTCTTTAAGAAATACTTGCATGAATGTTCAGTAAGTTCCAATTCTTCTTGGGAAGATTCTTCCTCTCGGAAATTGGCCTGGCCACCAATTCATCTAAATCTGGACAACCGCTTTCCTATCAACATTTTAAGATTCTAGGAAGAGGTTGGACTCTACCGCTGTCTCCTTTTTTCCCACTCCCTTGTCATCTCGTTGCTTACCGTTGCTAGGGAAAATGAAACCCATAGAAACAGTAAGAACACTAAGGCAGATAGCAGCTGTGAGGTAAAACCAAATCATGTCTCTTCTGATTTCTCATCAGTCCACTTGCATTGAATTCTTAAATGATTATAGACCAGGAGTCAGTGATCCCAGGCTATGTCACCTGATGGCTGTGCAAACCAGGGCAATTAACTAACTCCTTGAAACCATTTTCTCATTTATTAAATAACGATGATGATAATACAGATTACAATCCCTCATCTGCAATTCCAAAATTTTTAAAGCTATGAAAAACAAATGCTTTTTCACGGTTCAGTTGGTATCAAAATTCAACCTGTATGGAATGAACTAATCTGAGGCTCTTTGGGACTTTTATTTACACTCTTCATGTCTAATTTATACTCTTTGTTTAATGGATGGTAAAGGCATCAATATATCTTTCTAAAAACTCAAAAATTATGAATTCCAAAATCTAGCTCCAATATACATACCTTAAAATAGCAGACCGGAGAAGGCAATGGCACCCCACTCCAGTACTCTTGCCTGGCAAATCCCATGGATGGAGGAGCCTGGTGGGCTGCCATCTTTGGGGTTGCACAGATTCGGACACGACTGAAATGACTTAGCAGCAGCAGCAGCAGCAACATAGCAGATTCTTGAACTTAAGCATTTCCTAAAAAGCGACTGTGGATTTTTGCTTATGTCATGGGATTGGCAAGGTGTAATAGTAGCATGAACGAAAGCGTTTATCACAGTACCTGGATACATTAAGCCCTCCATAAATGTAAGATATTATTATTTTTAAATTTTCATTCCTTTTAAATAAAAGACATTTTCTCAGTCCTGGATGACCACAAACAACCAATAGCACTCTTCCCGGCATGTGCTCACATTTTCTATTCCCTTTCTCTTCTCTTTCTCTTTTCTTGTATTTTCTTCTCCTTTCTTCCTCTCTTTTTTCATCTCTTTCAGAATGTGACGAAAGATATGGCTCTTCTTCCCAGGAAATCACCTCTCAGCATGCACGCACGTGTGCGCACACACACACACACACACACACACTTTCACATGTGTGTTAAAAGCCACAGAATTCCCCAAAGTCTACCAAGGGATCCTGCTTTGGGAACTCATCTTTATGAAAGTAATATATGTGTGAGAAAAATCCTATTCACCTGATGGATTATTATTTTTTTAATAATTTAAAGTTATTTTTGACACTATTTCATACTAAAAGAAATACTGTGCTGTTTTAATAGATACAGTTGTTACATGTTTGGAGAAATTTGAAATATCAAAACAAATAAAAGGAATATACAGATATGTTTATTTCCTGAATGACTTAGGCAGATGAATAAGCCAAACTACCTCTTATGAATACTAGCAGTTCTGCTTTACTCTGTGATTCTGTTCTTGCCCAGAATGTACATTCATACAATGTGTATAGTTTATAAAGTGATTTCACATCTACTGTCTCAATAGAACCTCACAAACCTCTTGAGATCCAAGAAAGACAAATATTTTATATTATCTTCATTTTACAGATGAAAAAAATGAAATTTCAGAGAAACCAGATGACTTGTATCTGAGGTCACATAATGGATCAGCAGATGTCCAATCCAGTGAATATACCATGTATCAGTGGCTCTTAAGACAATTATCCCCATATTTGTCTTCTCCATTCCAAGTTTTCATTGACATTCTAAACTATCTCTGCATTTGACTTCTTTCTGATATGCATATACTTGTTTGTATTTATTTATATAGGTATATATATAGAGAGAATGTATAAATGTTCCATATGTATTTCTGACACAGTATAGGATGACTGTGACCTCTATCCTCCTACACTTTCTATTGACTTTCCATCCTACTACACTTAAGTTATACAACATGTATTGTAATCAACAGATGCTGTGAAAATTAAAGACAAGAACACCATATTTCTCAGTGCTTGTTAGCCTGAAAGCATGATATACTATATACATTATTTATTTATTTATTATGGTTTCTGGCTGTGTCAAGCAGCTGGTGGGGTCTGTTTCCCTACCAGGGATGGAAACTGGTAGTGAAAGCACAGAGTCCTAACCACCAGACCGCCAGGTAATTCCTGATTCCCAACAATATACTGTATAATTTTATAGAGCTCTCTGGTCTGTTCATATATTGGGATTCAAATAAGTCGTAATTCCCTGGAAGTATTCGTTCATATCTAATGACTGTGTGATAACCAAAATTTTTTTAAGTGCAGGTATTCAAAAAGCACTGGCCATTCCTAGAATTAGCTGGAGGGCATTTTGTCACTTGTAGCTCTACCTGCAGAAAGCTCAAAAGAAGTTAAATGCCAGGTCCAAGTTTTATTCAAGACACATTTGGTCTATTTCAGCCCTGATGTTTTTATGATTCCCTTCCTGAGAGACTTATTCCTGGGGGATCCAGTAATTTTCCCAGAGCTAGGTACGTATATATAAAGAATTTCCACTTGTCATTTTGTTAATTATTGAATTTAAATTCAATATCCTCTTTGGTTACTTATGGCTAAATCCCACCTGATCCACAAAAGTCACAAGCTGGGCTTTCTCAACAATAGGAGGAGTAACACATGAGCAAGTATGACTAATACCTACATAACACGTTCAGTTTGTGTTCAGATTTCAGATTGTTAATATCTGGGGGGAAGCAGCCAAGTGGTTCCACTGACTAGAATAGTAGTAAAAACAATAAATTTTAAAAATCTCTAAATTCTTCAGGGGTTTTCAAACTCACTTTTAAGCTACTTGGGTTACTGCCAGTGTTATTTTCAAAGTAGAGAACAAGTCTACTGTAAGAATATATGGCTTTGATTTTATGGGTAAAATTAAGACCTACAATCTTTATATTCTTAAATGAGGAATTATAACCTAACATAGGTGTATACTTGAAATTTATAAAAGGTTTCACTAGATATTGTCTTGCTCAAAGATATCTGCTTTTTGGTTTCTATCATTTCAGAATCTCATAAGGCTGATATTTTCCACTTCAGATGCTGTTTTTATTGAACATATGGTAACAAAGTATAACAATAAGGCTTTAGGTCAAAAAATGTGAAAAGAATGTATTTTGTACCTTTAATTTTTTTTCTTTATCTTTAATCAAAATCATTAATAATACTTCCCTAACTCACGTATTTTTATACCCTTTCCACCCTCCCTCTCACAAAAACCTAATATCAAAAAAGTAGCTGGGAATTCTGGTTAAACAGAATGAATTAAACACACACGTTCACTGTGATTCTTGGTAATACTGCAAAATGAAAATAAGTGCAAAAAAGGGCATGAATCTATGAAGACAAAGAGAATAGGAGAACAGATAACAGCAAAAGAAAGATGTCAACAAAACTTCGGACCAGGAAAGCAGATGGATGAATCATAACTGATTAGCAGATCGGAGAAAATGGAACAGTGAGCTTGTAGGAAAGAAAGTTGCTTAGCTCTGCTGAACCTGAGAAAGACTCAAATTCTAGAGATGGTAGAGATTTCAGAAAGCTGAACCTAAGAATAAAACTGCGAACTGGAGGATAAGTTGAAAGTTTGTGTGAGGGTCAGTTAGACCGCAGGTTCCCTCACCAAGAGCCTGACCCATTTCCACCTCTTGAGGAGATTTCTCTTTGGACAGACTTACAGTTGAAAATGGAGAGTGCAGTAGTACTGATGAAAGGCAAAAACAAAAATAAAGGAATTAAACAGAATGTCCTGACTAAATGCCAAGACCCTCAAGGCCCTCGTCCCCCAGATTGCTTATAACTGGGCTTTTCTTTTCCAAGCAGGGGACAGAAGAACATAAGGGAGCCAGTGCCTCTCAGTCCATGGTGGCGTGCCCCTTCAGGGACTTTTGGCAATGTCTGAAGTATTTGGTACTGGCATCTCAGTGGTCAAGGGCAGGGATGCTGGTAAGCATCTTAAAAATTCACAGGCTGGCCCCACACAACAAAGAATTATGTGGCATAAAATGTCCACAGTGCTGAGTTTGAGAAACTGCACCAAGGCAATGACTTTCAAAGTGTGGTATCCAGATCAACAGCATCTTCATCAACTGGGAACTTGATAGAAATGCAAATTCTCCCCGACATCTCTATGGATCTACTGAATCACAAACCTTGGGGGGAGTGTGGCGGGCAGTGGGGGCAGAGCGGGTGAAAGAGGTGAAGCTCAGCCTTCTGTTTTTACAGACCCTCAAAGTAATTCTGACACAACTATAGTTTGACAACTACTGTGCTCTAAGGAAATGGCAACCCAAGGAAAATCCAACAGACCCTGAGAGCTGGTGATCCTCCGAGAAAATTCTGCCACTGCCTGCAGATTCTTACCGCATGCAAAAGCCATTCCTACCCTATGGGAACCATCGGATTGTTCGTGCTTTGCTCTTTAAAAGAACAAACCATCCAGATAAGTCACAAGATTATTGAGAACATCAGGGACCAAACAAACAAAAGGTATACTTGTGGGTGTATATTGTATTATTCAAAGGTCGACTGTGTAAACACACACAGTGAAATCTTACACAGACATACCTCAGAATATTTGGTTTGGTTTGGTTTTCGACCACCACAATAGAGCAAATATCACAGAAAAGTGAGTCACATGATTTTTTTGGCTTCCCAGTGCATATAAAAGTTAGGCTTACACTATACTCTCTATGGAGTGTGCAATAACGTTATAGCTAAAAAAACAATGTGCATACCTTAATTAAAAAGTACTTTTTTGCTAAAACATGCTAACCATCATCCAAGCCCTCAGCAAGTCATAATAGTAGCACCAATGATCACTGATTACAAATCATTATAAAAACAATGAAAGCATTTGAAATGCTGTAAAAATTACCAAAGTGTGACATGGAGACATGAAGTGAACAAATGCTGGTTGAAGAGTGGTGTTGTTAGGCTTCCTTAATGCAGGGTTGCCACAAACTTTCAATTGTAAAAAATCACAGTATCTGTGAAGGGCGAAAACATGAGGTATGACTGTAAATTAATAAATGATTTTCAACAAAATAAAGTGAGATTCAAAAACAAGGCACAGAATCAAAACAAGGGATCTCAAAATTTGGGCTCAAATTGTAACAAGAACAACTTGATGCTGAAACCCAGAGTGAGCAGGATAAAATGGCTTTGTTGTCTTCTAAGGGCTGAATTGGTTTGAAACACATCAGATCAGATCAGATCAGATCAGTTGCTCAGTCGTGTCCGACTCTTTCGACCCCATGAATTGCAGCACGCCAGGCCTCCCTGTCCATCACCAACTCCCGGAGTTCACTCAGACTCATGTCCATCGAGTCAGTGTTGCCATCCAGCCATCTCATCCTCTGTCGTCCCCTTCTCCTCCCGCCCCCAGTCCCTCCCAGCATCAGAGTCTTTTCCAATGAGTCAACTCTTCGCATGAGATGGCCATAGGTGATTCAAATGATGAGACTCTAGCTCTGGCTTGGGGAGGGGGGGAAGAGGGGGCGGAGGCTGCTGCAACTTAGAGATCAGAAAAGAGCACTTCATACATTCATCTAGAATACATATGACTCGGGAATCAATGCACTACTTTACTTTTTGTTTCCCACTGGTTTTCAAACGCGTTCAGTGAAAGTAGTCTTCTCCTCTTCTTGAATAAAACATCTGGCAGTTTCTTGACTTCTCACTGTCAAACTAACAAAACTTTCTATCATCACTTAGAGTCACAAAACACAGTCTCAGTTTACACCTGAGAAATATCCAGCCCAGTATATCAGTCATCAGTTCCATATTTATTTGTTCTAAACTTATTCTCCTCCCTCTCTTTCAGCTACAAGCCACAAAGGCAAGAAGCTGTTCATTAGGAAGAGGTGTTTGTTAGCAGTGGCTTCCTCCTTCTTGCTCTGCTTCTGCCAGTGTCGCTAACAGTGGTTTAGCACCTTGGGTCTGGAAAGTGAGGAGGAAGAGGGAAAGAAACACTCTGGGCTTGATGGAGGTTTCAGACAGGCTTGTTCCTTACCTGATACTTTCTTGAGTTCATCAGAGGTCACTCTCCTGATGGGAGATAGAATCCACTCCTCTAGGGACCTCTCCACCCCTGGTTCCTGGTCCTCTGGTGGTCTAATCAAATAGAGACAGGAGTTTCTCTAGGGCAGGACTTTTTCAGAAAATTTTATTTTTAATTGGAGGATAATTATTTTATAATATCATAATGGTTTCTGCCATACTCAACATGAATCAGCCAAAGGTATACATATGTCCCCTCCCTCTTAAACCTCCCTCCCACCTCCCTCCCCCTCTCCTCCACCCCAGGCTGTCACAGAGCACTCACTTGGGTTTTCTGCATCATACAGCAAATTCCCACCAGCTCTCTCCTCTATATATGGTAATGTATATGTTTCAACGCTACTCGTCAAATCATCCCACCTTCTCTGTCCTACACTGTATCCAAAAGTTGGTTCTCTGTGTCTGCATCTCCTTTGCTTCCTGTGGATAGTTTAATCAATACTATCTTTCTAGAATCCATATATATGTGTTGATATATGATATTCATCTTTCTTTCTGATTTACTTCACTTTGTATAATAGGCTCTATCTAGGTTCATCCACCTCATTAGAATGGACTCAAATGAGTTCCTTTTTGTGACTGAGTAATATTCCACTGTGTATACGTACCACAACTTCTTTATCTATTCATCTGTTGATGGACATCTAGGTTGCTTCCACGTACTAGCTATTGTACATAGTGCTGCAATGAACAGTGGAGTACATGTGTCTATTTCAATTATGGTTTCCTGAGAGTATATGCCCAGTAGCAGGATTACTGGGTCACATGGAATTTTATTCCTAGTTTTTTTTTTTTTTTTTTTAAGAATCTCCATACTATTCTCCATAGTGGCTATATAAATTTGCATTACTACCAACAGTGCAAGAGGGTTTAGGGCAGAACTTTAAGCTGCTCCAGACCAGCTCCCTTTGGCTCTTCATCCTCCTCTCTTCAACATGGCTGAGATCAGCCACAGAAAGCCCTTCCATAGCCTTAATAATCTCGTGCATACAGAACTAATCAGTGCAGCCACCTCTATTCTGCTTAAACTTTCTCAGCTTGATTCAGGCACCAAACCAAGCTCTCTGAGCAGCCCCCTCCCTACGTGTGGATTTGGAGGTCAGTACCTGTGGCTGGGGGGTGGGAGATGAAGAGACGCATAGTTTAACAACTTTCTCTAAGAACTTCTCATAGACGCCGCTCCTTCTTCCTGCGCTCAACCCTTTTACACTTCAAGTTGGCAAAGAGGTAAAAAAATATGGAATCAGTTCTCAAATATTTTCCTCACAAGTTCTGTGTGTGAGAATCTGCCTAAGTCATTTTATATCTGACACCTACTATGCTGATGCCTCAGTTGAAAATGAGACAGACCGAATCCTCCTCTTACTGACTTAGGCAATTATACACAGGGAGGAAAGTGTGAGAGTCCATAAGGAAATGTGTGGTAAGTCAGACCCCGCAAAATAAATAAAATAATACCCTCCTCCTACTCTGGGTTGTAACTACTCACACTATGCTTGGCTAAACACTAAATAGTCTGTTATTTTAAAACTCAGTCATGGTCAGGGGAGAAAACGAAGCTAGGACTGGAAGCCCCATAAACTGAGTCAGGCCACCACTGTGTGACTGAACCCAGATCTTAGGATAGGCAATTCACATTCAGCAAAGTATTTCCTTTTATGTATGTTTGATCCTTCTCAATGGGATGTTTCCAGACTAGAACCTGGGAGATGAATCAGGAAAAAGCCTAAAAGAAAGCAGTAGTCCCTTAGAGGTCTCCACAAATTTTATTTTTAACACTTCAGGTGTTACCCCTGCTCTAAGCTTCAGCTGATTTTTTAAAAGTGTAGAATGACTGGCCCCCATGAAGATAGTTCTCTCTTTTTTAGGAAAATTCGGAATACTGCTATGTGGGCACCCAGTAACATGAGAGCTGCTGCACCCAAGTCCAGGGTGGGACGGTGGGCTGAGTGGAGGGCTTGCCCTTGCCTCTGGCCTTTGGCTGGTCACACAGCTTCTCTAAGCCCCAATTCCCTCCTGTCTTATGAAAAGTGAAACTTTTAGTCACTCAGCCATGTCTGACTCTTTGCGACCCCATGGATTGTAGCCCACTAGGCTCTTTTGTCCATGGAATTCTTCAGGCAGAAATACTGAAGTGGGTAGTCACTCCCTTTTCCAGGGGATCTTACCAACCCAGGGATCAAACCCGGGTCTCCTGAATTACAGGCAGATTCTTTATCATCTGAGCCTTCAGGGAAGCCCCCAAATGCATCTTTAATAAAATGTAAATGATTTCTTGGAGAAGGCAATGGCACCCCACTCCAGTACTCTTGCCTGGAAAATCCCATGGACGGAGGAGCCTGGTGGGCTGCAGTCCATGGGGTCACTAAAAGTTGGACACGACTGAGTGACTTCCCTTTCACTTTTCACTTTCATGCATTGGAGAAGGAAATGGCAACCCACTCCAGTGTTCTTGCATGGAGAATCCCAGGGACGGGGGAGCCTGGTGGCCTGCCGTCTATGGGGTCGCACAGAGTCAGACAGGACTGAAGTGACTTAGCAGCAGCAAATGATTTCTAAATAACCTTTCAGCCCTAATATATTATGATTTTGACCATAAAATAAAATACTACTTTGGTAGCTGGATGAATAAAATCAGTACTCACAGTAGAAAAAAGTTCAATTACAAGACAATATTCAATTCAAATAATTTAACATTGCTTATGAAAGTATGAAAAATGGAAAAATGGTAGGAGGTTGATTCTGTTTGCTTATTTTATTAGTTTTCCTTTTTCAATATAGCTCCTCCTCGATGTAGCTATGTGATTTGGCAGGGGAGGTGAGATGGAATACAGAATGTGTGGTTCTTTGTCAGGGCTCCCTAGCTCTGCTTCAGCTTTTAATTCATACCCAAGCACTGCTCAGTGTGGGATCATATATCTCAGGTACTCCTGGCTCATACCTACAGACTCTCTCTTCTCAACTCCTAGGAGAAGAGTATTAGTTATGATTTTAGTTTGTGTTTTAAAGATCGAACCCTGCTAAATCCAACATACTGCCTTGGCTTTTGAATGTCTCATGCTCAGATCTAGACAAAACAGTGGAAAAGCTTAGTTGCCTGTGTTAACAATAATCCATTTGCAATCAGTCTTCAGCTCATTATTTTTAAAACAGAATTCAGATCCTTAATCCTTTGAGATATGCAATCTACAATTGTAGGGCTTGGGAATTTATAGGTATTACATTATCTGCACAGAGCACATTTATTGCAATTTTGAATTCAATAGAAGTACATTTTTTATTGCCAAGAAAAATTATAATACTAAAATAGAATCGAAAAGCTCTAACATTCAAAGAAATTTTGTCCTCTAGCTTATAATCAGAACTCTGTATATGTACAATGTACAGAAACTTTTTACAAAGTAGTATATTGTGCCTTGATTTTTAAACAAAAAGAATTTCAATATTTTTATTAACTAGTAAATATTTTTAAAGACAAAGATAATTAACCTTGTAAAACAAATCATTCCTTTAGCTAATAATGAAATACAATATATGAAATATTTCTATTAATACAAATTCTACCCATGAAGGATGGTAAAGTGCATTACACACGAAATGAAGCCTTCTCAAAGGGCAATATAGGTTTTACTAAGATCGCATTCTAATTATAGTCATTGCAATATTTATAAAGATGGAGAGGTAATTATGGTGATGGTATTTTACATTCTTGCAAACAATTGAAACACATTGAAACTGATTCTGTGACTTAAATGGAGAGACCTGCCAGAAAACTCTGGGAGAATATTATTTCCTAATATAAGAAGAGATAAATCATGGGTGCACTACTCTCTCATTTTTCTGCATGTATACAGCCTATTTAGGGTTTCAGTTTGGGACAGGAGGTTAAGCTCAGAAACAGTATTATCTTAATTGAATAACAGAATTACCCGCAATTTTGTAAATTGCAGAAAGGTTTTTCCTCCATCATGTGATATTATTAGGTGATTGCTTTCTGAGCTGGAAGGAGAAAACTGGGCAGACAGAAGCATACAATTAAAAAGGAGTCTGGTATGAAGTTTTTACTTCCCAAAGGTACAAGAGCTTAGAAGAGGATGACGACCAAGGACATTGTTAACACACTCAATGGTCATGACAATGGTATGGATTCTGACTTCCCATCCAGCAGGACAAAGCATAATCCCTCAAGGCTCCTCCTTCCTCTGGCAGGATGCCAGGAAGCCCATACCTCCTGGGCACTTTTAGACTTGCTGCTGCTCTGTTTCAGTTCCACTGCTTGGTGGCTGTGTGAGCTCTGGCTTACCCACTTCAGAGGACTTCACCTGTGCCTCTCAGTCAGATTTATTGACTGTAGCTTCTGCTGTCAATGACCCTAAAGCCGCTGACACTGACTTTGTGGCTATAATATTAAAAGCAACAACAGGAAGACATTCAACAACGGTAGTTACCACTTCTTGAGCCTCTATGTGTGTGTGTGTGTGTCAGGCAGAGTGCTAACACCAGCGCCAACTTATCGGGTGATCACGACAGCCCTACAAAGCAGGGAGTGTTACTGTCCCTATTTTGCAAGTAAGAGAAGTGAAACTTTCTGATAGTCACACAGCTTACAAACCCAGAGTTTAGAATCTCACATTCTCATCCCTTACATTCCAGTTTCCCGTATCATAAGAAATAAAAATTTTTGACGGTTTACAAAATGCCAGGCGGGATATCCTAACACTCCACCTGATCGTCCTGTTTGTGACTACAGTGCTTAAAATACTCTGACCCTCCTTCAGTGAACTTGGAGAAGACTCTCTTTCCACTGAGGTCAAAATTATAATAAAAGACTGTGGAAGTAGTTGTCAAGTCTTACCGCCAGAGACTGGAATATGAGTCTTGATTTTGCCACTTACTAATTTTTGCAAAGTCATTTAAACTCTCTAAGCCTATGATTCTTCATCATTAAAAAAAGGGAACCATTATATCTGCTTCATGAGTTACTAAGAGAATTAAGAATTATAACATGTAAAGAGAGTGTACTCATTTTAATTTCTCAGTAAATGTTGACTATTCTAATATTAATGTTGGTATTTTTCACCTGAAACATGGCCTCACAAATTTCTCTTCCAAGTACATTGAAAGTAAAAGTGTAGTCGCTCAGTCGTGCCTGACGTTGTGACCCCATGGACTATAGCCCACCAGCTTCCTCTGTCCATGGAATTCTTTAGGCAAGCATATGGGAGTGTGTTGCCATTCCCTTCTCCAGGGGATCTTCCTGATCCGGGAATCGAACCAGGTTTCCTGCATTACCAGGAGATTCTTTATTGTCTGAGCCACTTTGATGGATCCCTTCCAAGTACATTGGGACATCTTTATTTGGAGCTAGGTCAAATGGCCATTGAATCAGTATCTAGGAAGAATTTTCAGCACCTTGAGTTGCTTCTACATCAGAGTAACTCTGCTTCTTTGAAAAGGAACTTTTGCCTTTATTTGAAGCAGACACTGTCATCCCCTTGTCCAGAGCCTTTTTTTTTTTTTTTTGGCTGTGTTTAGTCTTCATTGCTGTCTTTCTCAAGTTGTGGTGAGTAAGACTACTCCCTAATTGTGATGTGCAGGCTCTCATTGCAATGGCTTTTCTTGTTGCAGAGCACAGGCTCTAGGCTCTTGGGCTCAGTAATTGTGGCACATGGGCTTCATTACCCTCAAGCATGTGGAATCTTCCTGGACCAGGGATCGAACCCATTTTCCCCTGCATTGGCAGGCAGATTCTTTACCACTGGACCACCAGGGAAGTCCCAGAGTCTTAATCTAGTTATTTAGACACCAGAAATTTATTCTACCTGTATCTTTTACAAGGTATGATGTGGCAAAATTGGGATTTTGGAATCTTTTTAGGTCTGTTTACAGATGAAATTTCTCTCTCAAGACCTTTCCTACTATATAAATAGATAGATAGACAGACAGTAGCATGAATCTTTGAACCTGCCAAATCCAGGAGGTTGAGATGACAAAAACCCTCTTGGCCCTCTCCAGAATTTATGTTGTTGTTGCTGTTCAGTCGCTCAGTCACGTATGACTCTTTGTAACCCCATGGGCTGCAGCACAGCAGGCTTCCTGTCCTTCACTATCTCCCAGAGTTCACTCAACTCACTTCCATTGAGTCAGTGGTTCCACCCAACCACCTAGTCCTCTGTTGCCCTCTTCTCCTCCTGCCTTCAATCTTTTCCAATATCAGGGTCTTTTCTAATGAGTCAGCTCTTCACATCAGGTGGCCAAAGTGTTGGAGCTTCAGCATCAGTCCTTCCAATGAATATTCAGAATGTATAGACATCTCAAACTCCTCTGGGACTTCATCTTCACTTTCGGAGATAGACTACTCCAGGAATTTGTTGGTCATGTGCTTTAGTTCTTGATTGGATCAAGATTAACACAGAGCTAAACCAAGCAAACCCAAACAAATAAAGTTAAAACATGATAAAATCTTGTTTGACTGGAGAGTACTAAGGTGGAGCAGAATGTGAGAGAAGACGCCTAGGAATTTATCACATATAACTCAACAAGTTCTTTATGTTCCCTACAAATTCAAATATAAAATATTGGATTGGAAGCCTTTGGCCCCCGATGAGGTAGAACTCATCTCCCTCATGGTCAGCCACCTATGTTAGTGTTCAAAGATAAGAAAGTACAGGTCTCAATTGGAAATGTGGAAATGGATTTTTTACAAGTCTTCAGTTCTGAAAAACTGGCTCATATTTGATAGATACTAAGCCCTTTCAGGCCCTATCTACTCATATTTTTCAAAACACTGATTAGTGTGATCAAATTAAATAAAGTATTGACTTACTTCATTTTATAACCAAAGCTATTTAAAACTTATTCTAACTTGTGGACTAACCATTAAAAGTCAATTGACCTAAATTAACTCTGTAATAAAATCTTACAAAATGCATTGAAGATCACAGTTATTCAATTTTTAAAAGTAAATTCTCTGTTTATCCCACTATTTGTGGAACAATTCAACTAAACATTAAGTCATTTCTCCCTTATTAAGTTGTAGACCTGGTTTTCTTAAATTAATACTCTAATTCCTCCCTTAAAGAATACTTGAGTAATATTTTTAATAAGGCCTTTAAAGAATACTTATTTTCAAGGTTAATGAATACTTTTTAAGAATTACCTTAAAAAAAAAAGCAAAAAAAAAAGCAAAGCTTAACTTCAAACCTATTCTGCAATAATCATCACAGGACCAGCTATGCAATTTGCAAGGCCCAATACCAAATGAAAATGTGGGGTCCTGTCTTTAAAAAGTAAGAATTTCAAGACAGTGACAGCAAAATTGTCTTTCCCAACTGCAACCTCTGGATAGAATTCTAATTAAAAGTTCAGCATGATTTTTTGTATATGTGGAACTTGGCAAGGTGATTCTATTCACTGAAGATCAAAGAGTCCTGAGAAGAGCCAAGATTTTTCTGAGGCAAAAAGACTAAATTGGGGAGATTTGCTTTAACTGCAGTAAAAAGATATAAAAGTCTATTAAGATTCAAAAGTGATATTAGCACAGAAATAGAGAATTTGGCTGAGAAACTAAAAAGAGAGCCCCCCACTACTAGTCTATGCATTTGTGGAAATTTGATTTATAAACAAATTTTTTATTTCAGATCAGAGAGGCAATGAGGAAATATTCAGTAGTGTTTTCAGGACAATTATCTAATCACATGGGAAGAAAGAAAATTGATATGTAGTACCTCACATGATACACAAAAATCCATCCCAGAAGGTTTAAACACTTAAATTTGAAAGGATAAACATTAAAATGTTCAGCAGAAAATATGGCAAAATATACTAAGATGCTCAAGTTTGAATTTATTAAAAGGAAGGTCAGAGACTTTAAAGGACAAACTTTAAAGGAAAAGACTGATATATTTGACTATTTTAAAATTAAAGCTTTATGTTAGTCAAAACATTTTTATAAATTGAAAAACACATATAAAAGGTAAGAACTAAAATCTAGAGTTGCTCAGTCGTGTCTGACTCTGTGACCCCATGGACTGTAGCCCACCAGGGTCCTCTGTACATGGGATTCTCCAGGCAAGACTACTGTAGTGGGTTGGCATTTCCTTCTCCAGGGGATCTTCCCGACCCAGGGATCGAACCTGGGTCTGCTACACTGAAGCAGATTCTTTATCATCCAAGCCACCTGACAGGATTTTATAAACAGTTTCAAAGCTCACTAGGACATCGTTTGTTCAATTAATTGTATAGGTGCAAAAGTGAAAACCAGACAGTTAAGAGGCAAGTTAGGTGAATAATGATGGGAGTTTAGACTGGGATAGTAGCTGTGAAGAAAAGGGAAGTAGACAGTTTCAAGATATATTTTTGCCTACATAGCCAATAGAGCTTGCTGACAAATTGTATGTGTGTTTGGAAGGAAAGGGCTTCCCTTGTGGCTGAGTTGGTAAAGAATCCACCTGCAGTGTGGGAGACCTGGGTTCAATCCCTGAGTTGGGAAGAGCTCCTGGAGAAGGGAAAGGTTACCAACTCCAGTATTCTGGCAGGAGAATTCCATGAACCATATAGTCCATGGGGTCCCAAAGAGTTGGAGATGACTGAGCAATTTTCACTTTGGAAGGAAAAGAAAAAAGCTGATATGATTCTAATTTGATTTTGAGTTTGATCAACTGAATAAATGAGGTTCTATAAATAAGGAATATTTATTTCTATTTATGGAGATGTCTGAGGGAGGGAAAGTGTAGGGTTGAGAGGAATCAAGAGTTCTCTTTTGGTCATGTTAAGTTTGAGTTTCCCATTAGATACCTAAATGGAGATAATGACTCCATTAAAGTAGACATTGGTGGCTCTAGATCAGAACTCAACAGAGAGATCAAACCTAAAATATTATTTTAGAGGTCAATGGCCATATTCAAAGTAAGTGTACCTTTTTTGCTCCCTCGAGATTGTGATCTGGAAGAGGGAAAGTTGTGATGTATTAAACTTATAACTTAGTAAATGGAAACCAGTGAAAAAGCCCAGAACATTAGTCCATAGCAGCATGCTATGGAATAATTGACTACTCAATATTCATTTTCTATCTGAGGCATGGCCTGGGGAAGGAAGCAAGACTCATTGATTCATATGGGTCAATTACATTTATTTCATCTTCTCTGCTGGAGGTTATTAGTGGAAGTGCCTGAGTCAGTTTACACCAGTGAGAAGTGAGCAGAGTTGTTTTTTTTTTTTTCAGTAGGCTTTTAGGAAAGAAATGTCTTGCCTTTTAAGAGAAAGCTATAAAAGTCAAACTTCTTCCTAGAGTTGAAAATGAAACTCTGTATTTTCTGACCTGCATCCTGTGGCCCTAGAAAAATTTGGTATAAAATTGATTTAGAGGTTATAGTAGGGAAAGACAGCAAGAACACAGTCCTCCTCATCAGACCACCAGCTCTGAAGCATGCCTTACTCCTGGAGACTTAATGATATAAGTAAATATATCCCTTACATTTTTTAGACTAGTTTGGGCTGGATTTCATGCTGGCTGAAATTAAACATGTTAACTGAAACTAATGTTAGAACGGGCTTCCCTGGTGGCTCAGTGGTAAAGAATTCATCTGCCAGTGCAAGAGATATGAGTCTGATCTCCAGTCCAGGAAGACTCCTTGGAGAAGGAAATGGCAATCCATTCCAATATTCTTGCCTGGAGATCTCCATGGACAGAGGAGTCTGATATGCGGTTGTCCATGGGGTTGCAAAGAACTGGACACAATTAGCTTCTGAACAATGACATCAAGTATTAGAACACAATAATCAGAAGGATTCATGGGAAAATTAAACACTCTTAGAGTTCAAAAATATGAAACCAAGAAAATCCAATAACAAGAGATGAACTGCCTGCCAAAAAATCTAGATGAATGATTGGACTAAGGTTGTTAGATATTGAAAAGAAAATTGACCTCTGAGATGAAGGACTTGGGGATGTTTGGGGCATTTTGGATACTCAAAAGTGTACAGTTTTCTGAAGAATCAAAAATCAGGGAGTTATGAAATTTTGAGACCATCCTCGCAGTCATATTGAAAAATAAGTCAATGGGAAAATAAAAATAAATCCTTGGAAGTAGAGACATTAGTAGATATGTTACAATAATGATTTAAATGTTATTAGTAAATTAAATACACACATGAAAAAAAGAATAATAACATTTTACCTTGGTATTTAATTATTAATCATTTCTTCTGAAGAGTCTAAACAGCTTCACAAATGAGATAAACATTAATAACCAGAGACTGAGTAGAATTATTTCTAAAATAAATACACATAAAGAACTGTTCAAGCAAAGATTTTCTTAGATTAGTCTGAAATACCCTGAAGAAAAGTCTATTCACAACCCTCTGAAGTAATTTTCAGAGTCATGCAGTATGTGTAAAGCCTTTTGAAGTCTAGTGTATATGTTATATGACAACTTTAGGCTAATCCCAACTGAAATACAGAAAAGGTATTCTCTTAAGTTATCAGTTTCTTAAAAAATATATGAAACTACATTTTTAAAATGAATAACTTGCCTTTACTCACCAGCTCTTCAACTCCGTATCCCTTAATGTCTGCTCACCCACCCACCCCAAAATATATATATATATATATATATATATATATATATATCTTAGGTATGAAGTCTGTGTTCCTTACAGAATATGAAAGATCCTCTAAATTAAGGCAACCCAAGAGGTTGTTTGCCTTCTCTTGGTCAGTCTTGAAGCTAACGCATCCTCAGTCAAACTCAAAGCCAAGGCTATGAGCTTCTCTCTGTGCCCAGATAGCCTAAAACTTTGGGAAAACAAATTTAATCTTTATCCAGGGAAGTTGGGAGACTTAAGAAACAAACTATGAAGTCCTTTTAGTATGAAGCACTAAAAACACAACAGCATAAGGTGGTATGGAGTATTCTTAAACCCGAAGGTAGAGAAAACTCACTTCTGATGCTAGTCAGTCCTCATTGAATTAATAACATGTCTACATCACATATTAATCTTTAAAAAATATGATTTTTAAAGTGTTGCTTATGGAGACCACAGAAACACCATAATTCTGGCTATTCTTATAACCATAATATGACTAAAGAAAATCATATCTTACTCGAGGATATTGTCACCTGAAAAATGTGGTCAGATGGCTTTCTGTGAAAAAGAGAGCTTAGTCTGATAATCAGATATATATATTTTTTATATTTGCCTAAGGGAAATGGAACCAGTCTGTTGTTCCATGTCCAGTTCTAACTTCTGTTTCTCGACCTGCATACAGATTTCTCAAGAGGCAGGTCAGGTGGTCTGGTATCCCCATCTCTTGAAGAATTTTCCACAATTTATTGTGATCCACACAGTCAAAGGCTTTGGCATAGTCAATAAAGCAGAAACAGATGTTTTTCTGGAACTCTCTTGCTTTTTTGATAATCCAACAGATGTTGGCAATTTCATCTCTAGTTCCTCTGCCTTTTCTAAATCCAGCCAGAACATCTGGAAGTTCACAGTTTACATACTGTTGAAGCCTGGCTTGGAGAATTTTGAGCATCACTATGCTAGAGTGTGAGATGAGTACAATAGTGCAGTAGTTTGAGCATTCTTTGGCATTGCCTTTCTTTGGGATTGGAATGAAAACTGACCTTTTCCAGTCCTGTGGCCACTGCTGAACATTCCAAATTTGCTGGCGTATTGAGTGCAGTACTTTCACAGCACCATCTTTCAGGATTTGAAATAGCTCAACTTTATTTTTGGGGGCTCCAAAATCACTGCAGATGGTGACTGCAGCCATGAAATTAAAAGATGCTTGCTCCTTGGAAGAAAAGTTATGGCCAACCTAGACAACACATTAAAAAGCAAAGACATTACTTTGGCAACAAAGGCCCGTCTAGTCAAAGCTATGGTTTTTCCAGTAGTTGTGTATGGACTATAAAGAAAGCTGAGTGCCAATGAATTAATGCTTTTGAATTGTGTTGTTGGAGAAGACTCTTGAGAGCACCTTGGACAGCAAGGAGATCCAACTCATCAATCCTAAAGGAAATCAGTCCTGGATATTCATTGGATGGACTGATGCTGAAGCTGAAGCTCCAACACCCTGCTACCTGATGCAAAGAGCCAACTCATTTGAAAAGACCCTGATGTTGGGAAAGATTGAAGGCGGGAGGAGAAGGGGATGACAGAGGGTGAGATGGTTAGATGGCATCACCAACTCAACGGACATGAGTTTGAGCAAGCTCCAGGAGTCGGTGATGGACAGGAAGGCCTGGTGTGCTGCAGTCCATGGGGTAGCAGAGTCAGTCATGACTGAGCGACTGAACTGAACTGAAGGGAAAAGGGTGATGTAGCTAGAAGACTTCACAGGTGGCGCTAATGGAAAAGAACCCATCTGCCATTGGAGGAGACGTTAAGATATGCAAGTTTGATCCCTAGGTTGGGAAGATCCCCTGGAGAAGGAAATGGCAGCCCACTCCAGTTTTCTTGCCTGGAGAATCCAGAGTACAAAATAGCCTGGTGGCCTAAAGTCCATCGGGTTACAGAGTCAGAGACAACTGAAACGACTTAACACGAGCACATCTGGAAGATATCTACATTCTAAATGATGAGTAGAATGAGGCATTATATTATGGGTACAGGACAGTGGTAAGCTTTTTTTCAATAGCTTAGGTCAAAAGTGACAGATACATAGCATACTCGGCTCACACCAGAATCTTGGGCAGATGTAAGGTGCTGTCATGCAAGCACAGCATTCTCTTTTCACTGGCATCAAATATACATCTCAAAATCCTTTTCAACCCAGCACTCCAAGGAAATACAATGGGACATAATATAAAACTAAATTGCTCCTCTAGCCTTTTCTGCGACTGTACATGTCCTTTAACCCTAACTGTGGATTCTCTAAACACAACTTTAAATGTTGATTCAAGTTTTCAGGGACTTTGATACAAGGAGGGGATTAATCTAGGGGCAGTATCCTAGATTAATCTTTGGATTGAAATAGCCTCTAGTGTAATAAACCAACATTGTAAATTATGTAAAAAAAAATTATTTATGAGCTTGATTTTTCAGAGTTGTTCCTGAGATCAAGTTGACTGAGGACCTAATGAAACTGAGGTTCTAAATGTGAAAATCCAGGATCCAGGCCCTGGGTGAGAGTGGACCTCAGAGCTCACTGTCAACCTGTGAAAGCCTTCCTTGGTGAAGAATTTTTGATCTCAACTCTGTAAGTATAACAAAAATGACTTCCTATTCATTCACAATTTAGTAAATCCATGTTAACATTTTGTCTTAAAAACAAGTATGTATTAGATTAGTTCTAATAATAAAGTTCATTTAACTAATCTTTTTAAATTTTGAATTCCTTTTTTAATTTCTATTTTCTTTTCGTAAGCTAACTTATTTTTCACCTAAACAGAACCAGCTCAGCAACACATTAAGAACCCATGCATAGGCCCACATACAGCTACTTTAATGGAATGAGTCACTTGTTAAATATACACTATGCAACAGAAGGGAAGCTCACAGTTAATTAATTCTGAAAAACAAATAAGAGTTGGAAATGGTAAATTCTCTTGAGTATTAGCAAATAAAATCGCATATCAACAAACTGTTTTAGATGATGCTGATGTGTTCAGATGCAGAGAAATAAATAAACTATAACCCTCTGAGATTATGACAAAAATTAATGAATAGCTTTGCATGAAATTAAGAATCTATTACCAAGATACTGCCTACAAGGTGGTAAGGCTACTTAGCTGGCAGATGGCTAACTAATTTGCTGCTTCTCTATAAAACTATAGAATAAACTATAAGTCTGAGTAGCCAGGCTTAACTACTATCTTGTAAAGGTCAATTATTTTTGATACTTATGGCATAAATATTTTATAACACATATTTATATATGTGTTATATATATGTGTGTGTATGTGATATTTTATAGCAAAAATATTTTATTCTGATGTTTATTCAAATAGCAGAATAAAAGTTCTGAAAAACAGACTGTGCTGAAGAAGATACTGTGGTAGTGGTTTAGTTGTAAGTCGTGTCTGACTCTTACAACCCCATGGACTGTAGCCTGCCAGGCTCCTCTGTCCATGGGATTTTCTGGGCAAGAATACTGGAGTGGGTTGCCATTTCCTTAGGGCAAAATATTGAAATTGTGATTGTTACAATAAATTGAGAATGAGTAGTTACTATTTTTTATCAGAACCCCAGTGTAGTGGCCAGTGGGGGTGGAGTCAGTGGACAACAGGATTAATAAGCACAAAAATTTATTTTCCATTTCAGAATTTTGTACTGGTATACTTCCAGATAATAGTGTATATATTTAATAATAATAACCATAATTTCCTGCACATTTACTCTGTGCTACCCTATTCTGAACATATTACATGTATCATCTAATCTCATAACAACTCGATGAGATGCTTTCATAGAAAGGAGAGTGAATTACAGAGAGAGTACAGTATTTGCTCAAGGGAACTTAGCCCCCCAAAGGTGATGCTAGAATTAAATCTAAGTGGCTCAACTCAAGAATCAAGTATTAATTATAATGCTCTTTGGTGATGATGAGTGTCAACGTGGCTGGGCTACTGTACACAGTCATTTGTTCAGACATTTGTTCAGTCTAGATGTTGTTGTGAAGGTATTTTTTGGATGGAACCAACATTAAAGCAGTACACTTTAAGTAAAGCAGATTATCACCCATAACATGGGTAAGTGAAGTCGCTCCGTCATGTCCGACTCTTTGCGACCACAAGGACTGTAGCCTATCAGGCTCCTCTGTCCATGGGATTTTCCAGGCAATAGTACTGGAGTGGATTGCCATTTCCTTCTCCAGAGGATCTTCCTGACCCAGGGATCGAACCCAGGTCTCCTGTATTGTAGATAGATGCTTTACCATCTGAGCCACCAGGGAAGTCCGTATAACATGGGTAGGCCTCATCTAATCAGTTGAAGGTCTGAAGAGCAAAGACAGAAGTTTCCTGAAGAAAAAGGAATTCTGCCTTGAGACTGCAATGTAGACACCTTGTGTGAGTTTCCGATTTCAAGATATGAGACTCAGGATTGCAACATCAGCTCCAAGTTTCCATGCTGCCAGGCTGATCTCCAGATTGCAGACTTGCCAGCCTCATAAGTGCATGAGCCAGTTCCTCAAAACCAATCTCCCTCTCTGTTTTGAACTAATAGATGTATATTGGTATAACCTGAAAGTTCTGTTATAAAATTTTATTTAACTGTTGCTAAAACATCATGCTGTAGGCAAAACAAATAATATTAACATCTTAGAGATAAAGAAAATGAAGCCAGTGGAGAGTGAATTACTTCTCTAAATCATAGCACTAGCAAATAATAAAGCCTGAACTAAAATGTGAGCCAAAGATTACAAGATCTGCCAGCAGATGTACTATGTTTCTGTAGAGATCTGAGTTTTCTACCACCTACCTAGGTCTTCCTACTCCATGATTTAAAAATATTTTCTCTACCTCACACTACCTCACAAATAACCAAGTGCCACTAAGCAGATAATTCAAATAAACATAGGAAGATGAGAACACTGAATCAAAAGCTTTAGATATCCTTTGCCTCTTAGCCATTTTCTAAAACATGATTTGCAAATAGACAAAGATGTAGAAAATAGAATCCATCTTCATGAGCTCATTTAAATACATATGAAGTGCCTGTTACACAGTATGTAAGCTTGTCCTTTGAAAGATGGCAAGAGGAGTGTGTCAGTATTGAGTTACAGAGCTGTGGGTCTATGCTAAAAGCCTATCAAATACTTCTAGCATTTATTAGTCGTATCCTTCTCCTTAAGCTGATTCACCTTGTCACTTATTTAAAACATTAAAGTTTAATATTTATTATGTGCATAGTGCTACAAGGCAAACAAGAATGTCTTCAAACAAGCAGACCACAAGGGACACTACTTAGGTCTGATAGATGGAATAAGAGATTTCAGTAGGGTGCAAGGCACTTAACTGAAGAGCGATGTTTACTAGAAGAAAGTAAAGAGCAACACGGTGCAAACATTTATAAAGATGTCATTTTATGTGAAATAGCTACGCCATCATATTTATTAAGGAGATTGTACTACACATAAGATTCTGATCAGCAGCCCTTAGTTCTACTCAGCAATCTGACTATTTCACTTACAACTCAGTCTCCTACTCTAGTCACTGAATTTTGCAAACCTGATCTACTATTATCAAATCTTTAATCCCTTCCTCCAATCCCAGAAGATCTGTCTTCTTCATAGAGAGCCAGAAGCTGTTTCACAGGAACTCCCTAATGCCCCCACGTCAGTACCCATCCTCATTTCCCAATTGCATTGAAGGAACTGACCCTTCTCCTATCCAGAGGAAGACTTCCGCTGGGTCCTTGGCTTCCATCCTGTGATAGTGAACTTCATATATCTTGGCAAGGCTATGGTATCCAGTTTTTGGTCAAACATCAGTCTTCATGTTGCTGTAAAAGCATGTTTTAGAAGTGATTAGCGTTTAAATCAGTAGACATTGAGTAAAAACATTACCTTCCATGTTACAGTGAGCCTTACATAACTGAAGCTAAAGGCCTTAAGAGAAAAGACTGAGGTTCCCAGACAAGGAAGAAATTCTGCCTCCAGACTCAAGACTAGATCATTATCTCTTGCCACAATTTCCAGCCTGCCAGCCTGCCCTGCCAATTCCAAACTTGTCAGCCCACATAATCCCATGAGCTGATGCCTTAAAACCCACCCATTCATCCTTCCTATCAGTTCTGTTTCTCTGGAGAACTCCAATACAGGTTCCCATCTACCATCTATGAATGGCTTATATAAAAACAAGAATGCAAATATTTGTATAACATGATGGCTCCTCATGGCTGGAAGCTCCTGCTACCTGAAGCTGCAGGCACCATGACTTTTTAACTATACTAAAAAATGGAGCATCTGTCATTTTTATCTGTACACGCATTGAGGGAGACCCTCCCTCCCTACCTCTTTGCTTACTTCCCTCCTTTGTATGTTGTACTTCTCTTTGGCTTTTATTGTGTAAGCAATCAGGTTTAAAAATTAGAATATGAATTTCTACAGCATTTTCAAATTGCCACCTCATTTCTCTTCTCTTCATCATGCTTTTTGTAGCAATTTATTTGGTTTTTCTCCTTTTTGTGCCTGCTACTCACATGCTTGTTCAATGAGTGAAGAAATGACTGAATGGAGAGTCTTCTAGATGCAAAATGTGAGGCACTGTGAAAGCTACTGAAAATATATAAAAAATTACTCCTTAAACAAGACATATCATCTTGTTTAAGGAGTAATAAATAAATATATACAGATATAAAGCCATATGATAGCCATAGGCGAGAAGATATGGAGATGGGACAGCAAAAGGTTAAAATTGTTCAGAAGATATCCAGGAGGAGACAAAACATAGATAAAGACTGTTAGAGTAAAGGACATATTCCAGGAGTTCATTCAGAGGACAACAGAGAAAAATTGGAGTCAAGTAAGAAGATAGATCGGAGATGGCGATGGCATCCCACTCCAGCACTCTTGCCTGGAAAATCCCATGACGGAGGAGCCTGGTGGGCTGCAGTCCATGGGGTCGCTAGGAGTTGGACACGACTGAGCGACTTCACTTTCACTTTTCACTTTCATGCATTGGACAAGGAAATGGCAACCCACTCCAGTGTTCTTGCCTGGAGAATCCCAGGGACGGGGGAACCTGATGGGCTGCCGTCTATGGGGTCGCACAGAGTCGGACACGACTGAAGTGACTTAGCAGCAGCAGCAGCAGCAGCAAGTAGATAGATACCAGATAACCCCCAATAATTCTGGAAGAAGACAAAAGGTGGAGGAGAGAGGTATTTTAAAAGAGACAATGAGTTTCTCTAAGGATAACCGCAGTTTTGTGGAACGACCTATGAAGAACACTTAAAGAAAGTGAAGAGATACTGAGAAAAATAGAAGAAAAAAAAATGTTTGTATCTGTGTTCAATTTTTAGGCAAATGGTAGATACATAAGGAAGACTTTCCCCAAAAGTAGTTGCAGCAGAAGCTAGATTCTCATGTGTTAAGAAATGTGTGAGAAAAACAGAAGCAATGAATACTAGATCTTCTTTCAAGGAGGAAAGGAACTGAGCAGGGTCTCTGAGGTTCCTAGGGTCCTCATTCCCTCCATCCCACATCTCTCTGTCACTGAGTCTCATTACTCCTCCTACAGATGTCATCCGTCCCAATCCTTCCTTCCTTTCCCTTCCTATACCTGCCTCTGTTCTGCTTTGATCTGTCCCCTGACTCCCATTTCTCCTCCCTCCAGGCGTCCTGTGTGGATGATGAAATGAGGAGGATAAAGGCAGCAGAGGCCACAAGAAACATTGTCACATGAAAAAAGCCAGATAAGAACACGGCCTCTGGAGGTGAAGATGACAGGCTTTAATCTTATTGTTATCTCATCTTGAACCAATTATTTAAATTCCACAGCCCTCAGTTTCTTCATCCCTCAAACACAGACAAGACTTCTTTCTTGGTTTGTTATAAGATTCAAGTGAAATAAAATCTGTAATATAGTCATCTGTGCGCACACTAGGTGCTCAACCATAAGAATCTTCCTGTAATGCGAGAGACCCAGGTTTGATGCCTGAGTTGGGAAGATCCCCTGGAGAAGGAAATGGCAATCCTCTCCAGTATTCTTATCTAGAGAATTTCATGGACAGAGGAACCTGGTGGGCTATAGTCCATGAGGTCGCAAAGAGTGGGACACGACTGAGCTACTTTCTCTTCTCTATGCATACTAGGTGAGCACCCATTTTTATTATGATACTAAGCTAATGGTCCTAGAACACTGCCTTTATTATTCTACACCCGAAAGCCTTCAAGGCCCTACTATTTCTTACTACTTTCAATGTAAATTTCTCTCTCCTATATTAGGTCTCTCCTGGACCAGGGACCTGTCTTAGCCATCTTTGTAACCCTAGTGAGTAGCTTTAATATATTTATTCAACACAAACTTTCCTAATATCTGGGAAATAGATACTGTTACATTGCCACTAGGATAGAATAAGGTGCTTTGGGCCTCAAGTCACAGAAAATATAAGGAGCAGAGACTTTACAAAATAGATGCTTATCTCATATAACAAAATTCTAGAGGTGGTAAGTTTTCAGATGAGTTAAATGACTCTAATTGTCAAGTTCTTTTTCTCCTAATCCATCATCCTTAGCATGCTGACTTTTCACCCTCAAGCTTTTCTCCTGCACGATTCTAAGTAGCTACTGTGGCTTTGGGCATCCTATGGCCTTACAGAACCACTTTCAAAGCAGGAAGCCATGAGGACAAGCAGTAAGAGAGCTTTCCTTATTTGTTTCTCTCTTTACATTTCAAGAGAGGCTGCTTTTCTGGATTTCATTTGCTGGAGTCCCCTCCTGTCAATTTGCTCTGTGAAAGTTGGGAAGCCTGGCTCTAGGGAACTTCTCTATGTAACGCTCCTCAGCAAATTTACGCTTGCTTGTACTTTAAAAAGATAAATGCAGACACCTGCCAACTTTATATTCCAATCCAAATCTCATCTCCAAGCTCCACTGTGTACATAACCAGTTCAAAACTCCACTTGATATCATACTGCATGTGATATTTCTCAACTTTCTTTTGTCATCTTACATCCATTTGTAGAGAATTATCTATATGTTATCCATGAGATCTAGTCCATTTTCAACCATTGAATGCTTATCTAATGTGGAAATAAACCACAAGTTAGCTATCTGTCTTCTTGACTTGGGACAGCTGTTCCTACATTTTTGTTACAGAGTTGCAAATAAGAATTTTCATATGTCTACTTGGTCTGCTATTACAGAATAAGGAGCATTTACGTCTCAATATAATTGTAGGTTTGCGATTTCTCCTTCTAATTATGTAAAATGTTCCCTATACATGTTGTGGAGGTATGTACTACACTTTGAAACAGTATTACTTACTGTGACTTGAAACACACCAATGGGTAGTAACCATCTTTACTCCTCATAGTACTTTCCCCCTCAAAGTGCATTTTTTATGTTAATATAACAATACTAACTTATTTGTGATTATTATTTATCTGGTCTCCTTTTTTTCATCCTTTTACACTGAATTACTATGTATCAATCGGAGAAGGCAATGGCACCCCACTCCAGTACTCTTGCCTGGAAAATCCCATGGATGGAGGAGCCGGTGGGCTACAGTCCATGGGGTTGCTAAGAGTCGGACACGATTGAGCGACTTCACTTTCACTTTTCACTTTCATGCATTGGAGAAGGAAATGGCAACCCACTCCAGTGTTCTTGCCTGGAGAATCCCAAGGACAGGGGAGCCTGGTGGGCTTGCATCTGTGGGGTCGCAGAGTCGGACACGATTGAAGCGACTTAGCAGCAGCAGCAGCATTATGTATCAATATATTTATGTTCCCTTATAAAGAGAACTTTATTGTGTATTTAAAACCCAATTTACAGTCTCTGTCCTTTACCTAGAGAATTTTGACATTTCTTGTGATTAATAAAATTGTGGGTGGGTTATCTCTATCTTCTCATTTTTTTCTTTCTCTTTAAAATGCTTGTATCTTTCTCTGCCTTCAACAATATTGACCAAGGTATCTTTACTCCTTTTTATCCTCTAAGTATTTAGATATACAATCAATTTTTACTTAATTATGTTGAAATTGTTAACATATATACTTGATTTAACAGGGACTAATATTAACAATTCCATAGCACAGAAAACTATATTTAATGGAAAACTATATTTATAATGGAAAAGAATCAGAAAAAAGAATATATTTATATATTCTTGTTAAAATGGGATTCTAAGTATTATTCTTTTCACTTTTATTTTTGCCCTTGAAAGTTTGTGCCAGAATAATTTTTGTTTCTTTTTAAAAACAAAACATATGTGTATGTGTGTGTATAAATAAAACCAAATCACTTTTCTGTACACCTAAAAATAACATGAGAAATGCTGGGCTGGAAGAAGCACAAGTTGGAATCAAGATTGCTGGGAGAAATATCAATAACCTCAGATATGCAGATGACACCACCCTTATGGCAGAAAGTGAAGAGGAACTAAAAAGCCTCTTGATGAAAGTGAAAGAGGAGAATGAAAAAGTTGGTTTAAAGGTCAACATTCAGAAAACGAAGATCATGGCATCTGGTCCCATCACTTCATGGGAAATAGATGGGCAAACGGTGGAAATAGTGTCAGACTTTATTTTGGGGGGGCTCTAAAATCACTTTCAGTTTTCACTTTCATGTATTGGAGGAGGAAATGGCAACCCACTCCAGTGTTCTTGCCTGGAGAATCCCGTGGACAGAGGAGCCTGGTGGGCTGCAGTCTATGGGGTCGCTAGGAGTCGGACACAACTGAAGCAACTTAGCAGCAGCAAAATCACTGCAGATGGTGACTGCAGCCATGAAATTAAAAGACGCTTACTCCTTGGAAGGAAAGCTATGACCAACCTAGATAGCATATTGAAAAGCAGAGACATTACTTTGCCAACAAAGGCTTGCCTAGTCAAGGCTATGGTTTTTCCAGTAGTCATGTATGGATGTGAGAGTTGGACTGTGAAGAAAGCTGAGCACTGAAGAATTGATGCTTTTGAACTGTGGTGTTGGAGAAGACTCTTGAGAGTCCCTTGGACTGCAAGGAGATCCAACCAGTCCATTCTAAAGGAGATCAGTCCTGGGTGTTCTTTGGAAGGAATGATGCTAAAGCTGAAACTCCGGTACTTTGGCCGCCTCATGAGAAGAGTTGACTCATTGGAAAAGACTCTGATGCTGGGAGGGATTGGGGACAGGAGGAAAAGGGGATGACAGAGGATGAGATGGCTGGATGGCATCACCAATTCGATGGATGTGAGTTTGAGTGACCTCTGGGAGTTGGTGATGGAGAGGGAGGCCTGGCGTGCTGCGATTCATGGGGTCACAAAGAGTCGGACACGACTGAGCGACTGAACTGAACTGAAAAATAACAAAATATTGTAAATCACTTATACTTTAATAAAAAAAGAAATAATTCTCACCTTCTTCTAGACAATAATTACCCACTTTTCTTATTAAATGTTGTAGGTGTTTGGAGTTTTATTAGATCTCAGTGGGTTTTTTTCCCCTACCAATTTTATTGAGATGTAATTTATGTATAGCTCTGTATAAGGTTAAATTATACAGCATAATGATTTGACCTACATATATCAAGAAAAGATTGCCACGATAAGTTTAGTGAATATTTATCATCTCATAGTGAAAGTCGCTTATGTTGTGTGCAACTCTTCGTGACCCCATGGACTATACAGTCCAAGGAATTCTCCAGGCCAGAATACTGGAGTGGGTAGCCTTTCTCTGCTACAGGGGATCTTCCCAACCTAGAAATCAAACCTAGGTCTCCTGCATTGCAGGCAGATTCTTCACCAGATGACCCACAAGGGAAGCCCAAGAATACTGGAATGGGTAGCCTATCCCTTCTTCAGTGGATCATCCCGATCCAGGAAGTATCATCTCAGTTCAGTTCAGTTCAGTTCAGTCACTCAGTCGTGTCCAACTCTTTGCAACCCCATGAACCGCAGCACGCCATAGATACAAAATAAAAGAGAAAGAAAAAATATTTTTTTCCTTGTGATAAGAGCTCTTAGGTTTTATTCTCTTATTTTTTTAATTACCCAAATTAATAACCACTGTGGCAATATTGCTATTATTCTATATAAGAAATGCTTCCTTTAACCCACAGGTTTACTAATTTCTTTGCTTATCACACCACTTAAAATCCATTGTTTTTTCTGGATTTTTTCTTAACTTATTCTTTCATAAGATTTTTATTCACAATGAATCTGAAAGTGGCCATTCCTCTGAATTTTGTCTAAAATGTATTTTTTAGTGCTTGTTTCCAAATGACTGTTGACTTAATTTATTCTATATTGACAGTTTCTTTCTCTTAGGATTTTGAAGAGAAACAATAAAAATACCTTTGTCTTTTAGCTGTTATTCTTGCTCTTTAAAGTTTGTGTCAGAATAATTTTTGTTTCCTTTTAGATAACGTATCCTTTCTCTGTGATTGCTTCAGGATCCTTTCTTCCTCTTTGACTTTCTAGTTTTACAATAAGATTTTAGGTGTGATTTGCATTTATTTAACCTGCTTGGAAGAAACACAAGCTGGAATCAAGATTGCTGGGAGAAATATCAACAACCTCAGATACGCAGATGACACCACCCTTATGGCAGAAAGTGAAGAGGAACTAAAAAGTCTCTTGATGAAAGTGAAAGAGGAGAGTGAAAAAGTTGGCTTAAAGCTCAACATTCAGAAAATGAAGATCATGGCATCTGGTCCCATCACTTCATGGCAAATAGATGGGGAAACAGTGGAAACAGTGTCAGACTTTATTTTTGGGGGCTCCCAAATCACTTCAGATGTTGACTGCAGCCATGAAATTAAAAGACACTCCTTGGAAGGAAAGTTATGACCAACCTAGATAGCATTTTGAAAAGCAGAGACATTACTTTGCCAATAAAGGCCTGCCTAGTCAAGGCTATGGTTTTTCCAATAGTCACGTATGGATGTGAGAGTTGGACTGTGAAGAAAGCTGAGCGCTGAAGAATTGATGCTTTTGAACTGTGGTGTTGGAGTAGCCTCTTGAGAGTCCCTTGGACTGCAAGGAGATCCAACCAGTCCATTCTAAAGAAGATCAGTCCTGGGTGTTCTTTGGAAGGAATGATGCTCAAGCTGAAACTCCAGTACTTTGGCCACCTCATGCGAAGAGTTGACTCATTGGAAAAGACCCTGATGCTAGGAGGGATTGGGGGCAGGAGGAGAAGGGGACCACAGAGGATGAGATGGCTGGATGGCATTACTGATTCAATGGACGTGAGTTTGAGTGAACTCTGGGAGTTGGTGATGTATAGGGAGGCCTGGCGTGCTGCGATTCATGGGGTCACAAAGAGTTGGACACGACTGAGTGAATGAACTGACTGAACCTGCTCGTGACTCATAGTGTTTCTTTAATCTAAGGATTCCTATCTTTCACCAGTTCTGGAAAACTAGCAATCATTACCTCAACACATATGGCTCCTCTCTTTCTCTCTGTCACCTCTTACAACTCCTACCATCTGATGTTTTCATCCCAACCTTTGTTATCTCCTAATTTTTTCCTTTCAATTTTCTCAGTACTATGTATTCTGTGTAATGATCTCCAATCTAACTGTCTGTTCAACTCATCCTCTTTTCAAAAAGTGAAAGTGTTAGTCACTCAGTTGTGTCTGACTTTTTGTGATCCCATGGACTATAGCCACCCAGGCTCCTCTGTCCATGGAATTCTCCAGGCAAGAATACTGGAGAGGGTCATCATTGCCTTCTCCAGGGGATCATCCTGACCCAGATACTGAATCCGGGTCTCCTGTGTTGCAGAAAAATTGCATTTTATTTTCTATCTTGTGTACCTATTGACTTCTAATTTCTAGAAATTCTATTTCTTCTTTTTCAAACATGCAGTCTTTTTCATGGTGTCCGGTTGTTTTCTTGTGATTTATATTTCAAAGGTTTTGCTTTATTCTTTTCTACCAAACTTATTTTATAAGTTCTACTTGAGTGTTCCAGGAGCTGAAATTATTGGGATTTCAACGCTCATTGTTGTGGTATCCGCTGTTTTTTGCTCACGAGTTGTTTCTCTACAGCATGGGTTGAGGATTGTCTCTGGAGCAGTTCCGCATTTGCTTCTTTCTTCCAGTGCCCCAAAGGTACCACCCTGCTGGCTCTAACTTTTATTCAAACTTCTTTCCTATGAGAGTTCCCTGGCTTTGTCAGAAATATTATTTTGAGCCTTAACCTTGCATGAAATACAAATTTAGGGTTTGGAGTCACAGAAAATTCTTGTTTGTTTCAGCTTCTTATCTTCCTTCTATACCAATGGGTGGATCTTTTTTAAAAAGAATACTCTTTCTCTGAGCATTTTTTTTGAGATTTAGTAATACTTTGAGGGTCCTGTATGTATCCAAAGGTCTCAGTTGCAACCCCCTTCATCTTTTGTATACAAAGCTTCAGTTACTGTCCCCCTGAGGGATATTAAACTCTGAGACTGTGCATTATGGAGACCAAGAATACGCAGGGCAGTCCCAGTAGCTCGTGGTCTCAGACACTTCACCCTGCAACCAGAGTAGTCTGTTCTTCCTTGTAAGCTCAGCGATGCATTTAAAACTTTTTCTTTATAATATATATCCAGCATTTAATAACTGTTGATAGTAGGAGAATTTCTCCTTTTCTTTGTTCTCCATTTACCATAGCTATTTAGAACAGCTATAATCTCTGTAAGGCTATAAAACAAGGCCATTTTCCGATGTATAGAAGCCAACACTAGGGCACAGAGCAAGGTCAAGCCTGTGCATGTGTGTGTGTACAAGTAGATACAGATATGGCTATGTAAATGCAATAGGTGTGTGAAAATAAGCCTGCACAAGGGAAGACTTTTTCTGAGGAACTGGATGAAGAAAAACTTGCCAAAGAGGCACAGGAAGCCTGTTCCAGGCAGTGGACAGAACATTTGTAAGTCCTCAAAGGCTTAAGGGAACACAGATTATTTGGCAATCTGTAAGCAGGTCCATTCAACAGAAGCATAAGCCTAACTTGGGGAAATGGTCAAAGCCTAGGACTGCATGCCACAAATCCTCTTTAATCCCATGCTAAGAAGCTTAGATTTTTGTCCTAAAGACAACTGAATGCCCTTGAAGGATTTCAAGCAGAAGAATGACATGATTAGATTTCCTCTGTAGAGAGCCAACATGAAGAACAGATCCAGAATGACAAGAGAGTCTGGCACTAATCCACATGCTTTTCTCCATGCTATAAAGGGTCATTTGGCAGTAGATATATTGAGGGTGGGAGAAATGCAGAGAAAGAGTGCCAGGGACAGGTATCACCAAGGACTCAAAAGCCAAAGGAAGGATCAAGTGGGAAGCTGAGCAGAGGTCTGAAGTCTGGGAGAGCCAGAAGAGGAATCAAGAGGTTGCCAAAACTGGATCAGGTCCACTTTTGGTTAAAGTGCCAAGAAATTTAGGTCAGAAAGATGCAGGCCAAGCTAAAGAAATGGTGACAACAGGAATAAAAGCTTGGTGATATGAGTTAGGCTATATTGTGGTTAATAATGGCAATGCATTTAGATATGGCTATTTCACTCATTCACATGACAGATGCTTGTGGCCCCCCATTTCCTGCTACTACCTTTCCAATGGGGTCCCTGATCCATCAGCATCTCTAAAATTCATCCTTAAAATCAACAATAAAAAGGATGAACAAACATAATGCTGTGTAATTAATGCTCTTCACTGCTTTGACTAGAAAGAAATAATTCTTTCATTTATTTATTTATTTTAGGCCACGGTGTGTGGCATGTAGGATCTTAGAATCTTAGTTTCCCAACCAGGGATAGAACCCATGCTCCCTGCATTGGAAGTATGGAGTCTTAACCACTGGACCAACCACCAGGGAAGTCCCCAATAATTCTTAAATGTAGTTACAGCTGCATCTCAGTGGGTACAGAGAGAGAAATATCAGAGGGGACAAGGTGGAAGCTTTCCTGCCAGAAGAAGCAATCTGGGCTCTCTCGATTTCCCATTTTCTCTGTAAAGAGTAACCTGGCAAACATCTTGAATCTGGCAGGTGTTCATCACTCAATTCCTACTCCAACAGGAAAAAAACAGCATGACAATGTGATTTGCCAAATTTAAAACAAAACCCACTTTATACCAGATGATGAGCTCTAAATTGTGATGCTCCAGGGATGTGGCTGCTGTTGTCTAGTTTTTATCTTCTTTTGGAAAATGCAAGCTGTGTCTTCTCCATCTTGGCAGCAGTGTACCTCTAACCCTAATTAAATAGTATCCACTGTGGTGCATGTCTGATAGCCCTGAAATTTAAATAAAGGGGAAATAATAACTTTATACTATAAAATCAGTAAATAAGAGACTTTCCATTTTTCTATCATTTTGTACTGTGATTATTCCTCCTGTGCTCAGTTATGTTAGACCACATTTTTAATATGAAATTATATCCCAGTATTTTATTGCACACATTATCAAATAGATGCTTGATGGTCATAGAGATGAGTAGAGACATTACTTTGCTAACAAAGGTCCATCTAGTCAAAGCCATGATTTTTCCAGTAGTAACGTATGTATGTGAGAGTTGGACCATAAAGAAAGCTGAGTGCTGAAGAACTGATGCCTTTGAACTGTGGTGTTAGAGAAGACTCTTGAGAGTCCCTTGGTCAGCAAGGAGATCAAACCAGTCCATCCTAAAGGAAATCAGTCCTGAATATTCACTGGAAGGACTGATGCTGAAGCTGAAGCTCCAATACTTTGGCCACCTCTTGTGAAGAACTGACTCACTGGAAAAGACCCTGATGCTGGGAAAGATTGAAGGCAGAAGGAGAAGGGGATGACAGAGGATGAGTTGGTTGGATAGCATCATCGACTCAATGGACAGAATTTGGGTAGGCTCCGGGAGTTGGTGATGGACAGGGAAGCCTGGCCTGTTGCAGTCTGTGGGGTTGCAAAGAGTCGGACATGGCTGAGAGACTGAACTGAACTGAATTGATCCATATATACAAGCAGTTCATGCAACTCAATACCAGAAAAACAAGAAACTCAATTAAAAAATGAAGATATACAGATGGCCAACAAACGCATGAAAAGATGTTCAACATCACTCATTATTAGAGAAATACAAATAAAAACTACAGTGAGGTATCACATCACACCAGTCAGAATGGCCATCATTTAAAAATCTACAAATAATAAATTCTGGATAGGATACAGGGAAAAGGGAACCCTCTTGCACTGTTGGTGGGATTGTAAATGGATACAACCACTATGGCAAACAATAAAGAGATTCCTTTAAAAACTAGGAATAGAGCTACCATATAACCCAGCAATCCTACTACTAAGCATACCCTGATAAAATGGTAACTGAAAGAGATGCACATACCCTAAAGTTCATTGCAGCACTTTTACAATAGCTCAGACATAGAAGCAGCCTAAATTCCCATCAATGGATGGATGGATACAGAAATTGTGGTACATATATACAATGGAATATTACTCAGCTTTAAAAAAAATGCATTTGAGTCAGTCCTGATGAGTTGGTGAACCTAGAGCCCATTGTACTGAGTGAAGTAAGTCAGAAAGAGAAAGACAAATCTTGTACACTGAGCATGTGTATAGAATCTAGAAAGATGGTACTGATGAATCTCTTTGCAGGGCAGTAATGGAGATGCAGAAATAGAGAACAGACTGGACACAGTGTGGGAGGGAGAAGGTGGGGTGAATTGAGAATCCAATTTAGGACACACTCCATTTGAGATACAGGAACAAAATTCACATGACAATTTGATTAGGCAATTGGCAAGCTGCAGCAGAGCTCAGAAGAGAGGCTGGGGTTGAAGACTAGATTTGAAGGTTGCATATCTAGAGGCAATATTTTGAAGCTTGGAGAGAGAATCTGATTGCCGAGGAAGTGTATGTGAAAGAGTAGAAAAGAATCAAAAGGAAGAGGAACCAAGTCAGAAAAGGCAATTTGGGAATGGTGAGAAGGGAAAGAGGAGTGAGACTGTGGACCATTATCAAGGCAAAGGGAATGAAAAGTCAAGCTAGAGGAAAGACCTGCAGTGTGAAACACTTGTGAAGTTTAATAACTTAATCATAATGAGGCTGGTTATAATCTTCAAGAGAACGGCTTCAGTAAACAGGAAGAGAAAAAGAAAATTATGATGAATTGACTCAGCATGGAATGCAAATCTAGAAAGTAGAAGCAGTTGTGAAAAACAGTACCACACAAAACAGAACATTTGAGGAATTTAGTGATAAGTGGGAAATGTAAAAAATAGCCTAATGGGACAGGGAGTTTTAAGGCCCTTTTGAATTTGTTTGGATTGATTTGGTTTGATTTTTAATTTAGGAAAGATAATTATGGTTTGCCACTGAAAATGGCAAGAGAAAGAGAAACTTAAATTTGAGAAGTAAAGGGGAATTACATACAGTCTTTGAAGGATGACGGTGCAAAACTCAGATAATAACCAAGGCTATTTCTTCATTTATGGGCTTCCCAGATGGCACTAGTGGTAAAGAACAGAACCTGCCAGTGCAGAAGGCATAAGCTACACGTGTTCCATCCCTGAGTCAGGAAGATCCCCTGGAGGAGGGAATGGCAACCCACTCCAGTAATCTTGACTGGAGAATTCCATGGACAGAGGAACCTGGTGGGCTACAGTCCATGGGGTTGCAAAGCATCAGACACAACTAAAGCGACTTAGCACGAAAGCACACATATTTCTTCTTACTGCGTGGCAAGTAGAGTGCTAAGTATTTTACATCCATTAAAGCCTTTGACTGTGTGGATCACAATAAACTGGAAAATTCTGAAAGAGATGGGAATACCAGACCACCTGACCTGCTTCTTGAGAAACCTGTATGCAGGTCAGGAAGCAATGGTGAGAACTGGACATGGAACAACAGACTGTTTCCAAATAGGAAAAGGAGTACATCAAGGCTGTATATTGTCACCCTGCTCATTTAATTTCTATGCAGAGTACATCATGAGAAATGCTGGGCTGGAAGAAGCACAAGCTGGAATCAAGATTGCTGGGAGAAATATCAATAACCTCAGATATGCAGATGACACCACGCTTATGGCAGAAAGCAAAGAAGAACTAGAGCCTCTTGATGAAAGTGAAAGAAGAGAGTGAAAAACTTGGCTTAAGCTCAACATTCAGAAAACTAAAATCATGGCATCTGGTCCCATCACTTCGTGGGAAATAGATGGGCAAACAGTAGAAACAGTGGCTGACTTTATTTTTCTGGGCTCCAAAATCACTGCGGATGGTGATTGTAGCCATGAAATTAAAAGACGCTTGCTCCTTGGCAAGAAAGTTATGACCGACCTAGACAGCATATTGAAAAGTAGAGACATTAGTTTGCCAACAAAGGTCTGTCTAGTCAAGGCTATGGTTTTTCCAGTGGTCATGTATGGATGTTAGAGTAGAGACTATAAAGAAAGCTGAGCACCGAAGACCTGATGCTTTTGAACTGTGGTGTTGGAGAAGACTCTTGAGAGTCCCTTGGACTGCAAGGAGATCCAACAAGTCCATCCTAAAGGAGATCAATCCTGGGTGTTCATTGGAGGGACTGATGTTGAAGCTGAAACCAATACTTTGGCCACCTGACGCGGAGAGCTGATTCATTGGAAAAGACCCTGATGCTGGGAAAGACTGAAGGCAGGAGGAGAAGGGGACGACAGAGCATGAGATGGTTGGATGGCATCACTGACTCAATGAACATGGGTTTGGGTGGACTCTGGGAGCTGGTGATGGACAGGGAGGCCTGGTGTGCTGCAGTACATGGGGTCGCAAAGAGTCAGACACGACTGAGCGATTGAACTGAACTGAACTGAAATAATGTGGTCTTTGCAACAACACTATTAAATAATTATCATTAAGCTCTTTATATAATTTAGGAAACTGAGACTCAGAATGATGAAGTAACTTGCCCAGACCATATAGCAAGTTCAGCGGTGGGTGTGCTTACGTGCTTAGCTGCTCAGTTGTTTCTGACTCTTCGGAGCCCTATGGATTATAGTTTTCCAGGCTTCTTTGTCCATGGGATTTTCCAGGCAAGATTACTGGAGTGTGTTGCCATTTCTTCCTCCAGGGGATTTTCCCAACTTGGAGATCAAACCCACATCAGCTGTGGTGGTGGGGCTGGGATTTAACTCAGATCTAATTTGACTCCTAGTCTCATTCTCCAACTCCTATACTGAATTGAGTTTGACAAAGGAGAATTGCAAAGAATATGATACTATCTGTGTTTTCCCGCCTTCTGCCTAATCCCCGTAGTAAGTGATAAGCCCGTGCCAGACTCAGCCTATGTCATGGGCATTACTGCAGGTCACCACTAATCAGTTCATCTTTCTTTCTGGGCACGTGCAGGAGTGTGCATTACAGCCCTTTGCTGGGTGAAAATTTCAAGGGGTTGAAATGTGAGCAAAAGTCACCTGCCATTTGGGGGCTGAGGCAATAAAAACCCTGATTCCTCCAGCTCCTCCTTCCACCTCCAGTTGTGGAGGAAGATCTTGGATGAGGGTGGCAGGGCCAAAGGACTAAGGCACTCACTCACCATAAAAAGAATGCAGCTCTGCAGAGATGGCCAGGACCTTCAGCAGACTTGTATGAGCAAGAAATATCCTTGCATTGTATAAAGCCACTAATATTTGGGGATTGGTTGTTACCAAGGCTAAACTACAGCAGAACTGAGGAGGCATATCCAGTAAATGATTCTTGGAAGAGGTAACAACTGAGTTATTCCCAAGGATGAACTGAAGTTAGATAGGCAAAAATAAGAACAAATCGAACCAGCAGAGGGTTCATCATGTATGAATGATTAGAGAAGGAACAAGATGGTGTACTCAAAGAGGAATGAGGCAGGTCATTTAGTGTCAGTGAACATTGCCTTTATCGCAAAGTGTGTGTGTATGCTCACATAGGTTCTCATTTTCTGTTATTGATTTTATTTCCTTGATATGTGTGTCCAGATTTTGTTTAAACTACACCCTTCCTTCATTATTATAGCTTTATGGTACATTTCATATCTGTTAAGAGATATTCTCTCATTATTCCATTCACTCTTTATTTAGTTAGAAACTTTGGAAGCTAAAATAAATTTTTGTTTTGCTTTGTTTAAAAAAAAAAAAAAGAAGCCTTATACTTGTATTTGTTTTCGATTCCTGCTCTAACAAATTACCAAGAAGTTCGTGACTTTAAAAAACATGAGGACTTCCCTGGTGGTACAGTGGACAGGAATCTGCCTGGCAATCCTGGGGACCACAGGTTCAAACCCTTGTCCAGGAAGATCCTACATGCCATGGAGCAACTAAGCCCATGCACCACAGCTACTGAGCCCGGGAGTTCTAGAGCCCTCGAGCTACAACTACTGAGTCCACGTGCTTCAACTACCGAAGCCCACATACCTAGAGCCTGTGCTCTGCGGCAACGGAAGCCACTGCAACGAGAAGCCTATATACCACGACTAGAGAGGAGACCCCCCTACCACAACTAGAGAAAAGCCCACACAGCAACAAAGACTCAGCACAACCAGAAGTACAGAAATAAACAGGTAAATAAAATTATTTTGAAAAAGCCCTGAATTTGTTATTTTACCATTCTGAAAATTAGAAATTTATCATCAGTCTCATTGAGCTAAAATCAAGGAGGTGTTTGAATTCATTCTAAAGGCCTGAATTCATTCTAAAGGCTCCAAGGAAAAACTCGGTTTTCTCATCTTTTCCAGTATCTAGAGGCCATCTACAGTCTTGTCCTGTGGGCCCCTCTTCCCTCTTCAGAACATATCAGTACAACCCCTGTTCCTGTCTTCTCTAATTCACATCTTCCTGCTTTCCTGTTAGTAGGACCCTTGTGATTCCATGAAGCCCACCCAGATAATCCAGCTTTGACTCTCCATTTTTAAAATCCTTAATTTAATCACATCCGCAAAGTCTCTTTTACCACCTAAGGTAACATTGTCACAGGTGCTGGGGATTAAGATTGTACATCTTTGAAGGAACATTATTCAGGCTACCACTTAAAGGAATTATGAGCAAGATTATTAGCAGAGATGAGGGTAGGGGGGGAATCCTAAAATAAGAACACACCTATATTGGAGTGGAGCACAGAGGAAAAGAATTAAAAAAACACCATGAACAGTGGTTCTCTAGTTATTCTTCACTATTTATAAATTTTAAAGTATCAGAGCTCGTTTTCTTAGGTTGTTCTAGGATGCTGTAAAACTACAAACTTAGATATGTTCTTGTTGTTGTTCAGTCACTCAGTCGTGCCCAACTCTTTTCAATCCCATTGATGGCAGCACCCAAGGCTTTCCTGTCCTTCACCATCTTCCGGAGTTTGCTGAAGCTCATGTCTATTGAGTCAATGATGCCATCCGACCATCTCATCCTCTTTCATCCCCTTCTCCTTCTGCCTTCAATCTTTCCCAGCATCAGGGTCTTTTCAAATGAGTCGGCTCTTCGTGTCAGGTCGCCAAAGTATTGGAGCTTCAGTGTCAGTGCTTCTAATGAATATTCAGGGTTGATTTCCTTTAGGATTGACTGATTTGATCTCCTTGCAGTCCAAGAGATTCTCAAGAATATTCTCCAACACCAGTTCAAAAACACCAATGCTTTGACACTCAGTCTTCTTTATGGTCTGACTCTCACATCCATACATGACTACTGGAAAAACCATAGCTTTGACTAGGCGGACCTTTGCTGCCAAAGTAATGTCTCTGCTTTTTAATATGCTGTCTAGGTTGGGCGTAGCTTTTCTTCCAAGGAGCAAATGTCTTTTAATTTCATGGCTGCAATCACCATCTGCAGTGATTTTGGAATCCAAGAAAATAAAGTCTCTGAATATTTCCATTGTTTCCCCATCTATTTGCCGTGAAGTGATGGGATGGGATGCCATGATCCTAGTTTTTTGAATGTTGAGTTTTAAGCCAGCTTTTTCACTCCCCTCTTTCACCTTCATCAAGAGTCTCTTTAGTTCCTCTTTGCTTTCTGCCATAAGTGAAAGTGAAAGCCTAAGGGTGGTATTATCTGTATATCTGAAGTTATTGATATTTCTCCCAGCAGTCTTGATTCCAGCCTGTGCTTCAGTCCAGTCCAGCATTCCCCATGATGTACTCTGCATATAAGTTAAACAAACAGGAGAACAATACACAGCCTTAATGCTCTCCTTTACCAATTTTGAACCAGTCTATTATTCCATGTTTGGTTCTAACTGTTGCTTCTTGATCTGCATACAGGCTTCTCAGGAGGCAGGTAAGGTGGTCTGGTATTCCCATCTCTTTAAGAATTTTCTACAGTTATGATCCACACAGTTAAAGGCTTTAGCATAGTCAGTGAAGCAAAAGTAGGTGCTTTTCTGGAATTCTCTTGCTTTTTCTATGATCCAATGGATGTTGGCAATTCGGTCTCTGGTTCCTCTGCCTTTTCTAAATCTAGCTTGTACATTTGGAAGTTCTAAGTTCACGTACTGTTGAAACCTAGCTTGGAGGACTTCACTTAGCTGTGAAATAATTTTAAATATGAGTAGATAAATAAGGAAATGATTTTTAAAAGTGACTATTCCAATCTGACCATTGGCACTAATAGAATCCAAGAAAATGGATTGACTTTCAGTTCAGTTCAGTTCAATTCAGTCACTCAGCCGTGTCCAACTCTTTGCGACCCCATGTATTGCAGCACGCCAGGCCTCCCTGTCCATCACCAACTCCCGGAGTTCACTCAGACTCACGTCCATCAATTCAGTGATGCCATCCAGCCATCTCATCCTCTGTCGTCCCCTTCTCCTCCTGGCCCCAATCCCTCCTAGCATCAGAGTCTTCTCCAATGAGTCAACTCTTCGCATAAGGTGGCCAAAGTACTGGACTTTCAGCTTCAGCAGACTGACTTTAGCCATCCTCAAATTAATCCATTAAATAAAAGTTTTATTAATAGACATGGATAAAGGTGTATGATTAAGAAAGTATTTCAAAATAGAGGAAAGATGGATTATTTAATAAACAGAAATGAGATAATGGTCAGCCATTTGGAAAATAAATATAACTGGACCTTTCTCTCACTGAAGAAGATGAGAGAAAACAAAAACAAAATTACAGGGATGAAAGTTTTAAAATGCATCCACATAAGAGAATTACTTATTATCTGGGAAAGGATAAGACCTTTTAAGGCAAAAATTCAATAAAGCACAAAGAAGATGAATAAATTTGTCTGTGTAAAATTTTAAAATTCTGTTTGAGGGGAAACATTAACAAAGTCAAACATAAATGAAAAACCTCAAAGAATATTTGCAATACCTATGACTATGATAGCTTAGTTGGTAAAGAATCCACCTGCAATGCAGGAGACCCTGGTTCAATTCCTGGGTCAGGAAGATCCTCCAGAGAAGGGATAGGCTACCCACTCCAGTATTCTTGGGCTTCCCTGGTGGCTCAGCTGGTAAAGAATCTGCCTGCAATGTGGGAGACCAGGTTTGATCCCTGGATTGGAAAGATCCCCTGGAGAAGGGAAAGGCTCCAGTATTTTGGTCTAGAGAATTCCCTGGACTATACCATGGGGTCACAAAGAGTCAGACACGACTGAGAGACTTTCACTTTCATGACAGGCTAAAAGTTATTTTCTAAATATATAAAAACATTTAAAACAAAATAGTAGAAAACAAACAATTCAATAGAAAATGAGGGGGAAATAACCATTAAAAAGTCTTAAAAACATAAGATGCTCATTCATGAACTTTAAAATTCTAATTAAAATCATAAAGAGGAAACATTTTTGCCCAATCAAATGTGTAAGCATCACAAATTTGCCTTTGACAGTATAGTGTTGGTGAGGTTGAAAGGAAACAGGAATTCTCATAGACCATTGACAAGCATGAGCACAAATACTTTGGAAGGAAATTTGGCAGTATTTCACAATACTTAAAATACTTACATCCATTGACCCAGAAATTCCACTTCTAGGAACTTCTGACAAATTTTTTCATATTCCAAGGAATATGTAGATGAATATATTGTGCAGTATTATTTATAATAACAAAACCCTGAGAATATTTTTATTTATTAAAATAAGTTTCAGTTCAGTTCAGTCACTCAGTCGTGTCTGATTCTTTGCAACCCCATGAATTGCAGCACGTCAGGCGTCCCTGTCCATCACCAGCTCCCGGAGTTCACCCAAACTCATGTCCATTGAGTCGGTGATGCCATCCAGCCATCTCATCCTCTGTCATCCCCTTCTCCTCCTGCCCCCCCATCCCTCCCAGCATCAGAGTCTTTTCCAATGAATCAACTCTTCCCATGAGGTGGCCAAAGTATTGGAGTTTCAGCTTTAGCATAAGTCCTTCCGATGAACACCCAGGACTGATCTCTTTTAGAATGAACTGATTGGATCTCCTTGCAGTCCAAGGGACTCTCAAGAGTCTTCTCCAACACCACAGTTCAAAAGCATCAATTCTTTGGCGTTCAAATTTCTTCACAGTCCAACTCTCACATACATACATGACCACTGGAAAAATCATAGCCTTGACTAGACAGACCTTTGTTGGCAAAGTAATGTCTCTGCTTTTTAATATGCTATCTAGGTTGGTCATAACTTTCCTTTCAAGAAGTAAGCGTCTTTTAATTTCATGGCAACAATCACCATCTGCAGTGATCTTGGAGCCCAAAAAAATAAAGTCTGACACTGTTTCCAGTTATTGAAGTATACTTATTTACAATGTTATATTAATTTCAGTTATACAATATAGTGGTTCAGTGTTTTTGTAGATTATTTTTCATTTAAAGTCATTATAAAATTTTAGCTGTATTCCTACCCTTGAGAATATCTTAAAACCTATTAGTAAAATGTCAAATAAATTAATGCCAAAGCCATTTATTCATACAAAGAAACATTATATAACTATTAAAATGAATGCCTATTTGTATTAAAGTATCTGCAATATCAGATGAGAACCATATGGAATTATTTGGGAGAGGGAATTTCTGAAAAACTGATCTTTTAGACTATCCATGGTTTACATTTATAAATGATCACATCTTGATTTAAGTGTAACTACATAGGCAAATTCTCACTTATTTAATCCTTTTACCTAAAATCCCTGGGAGGGATGTTGAAGTTGAAACAGAAAGAAGAGATTGCTTCAGACCAAAAAAGCCCCAGAAAACATCATGAGATCAGGAGCTAACCTCTGTTTGAGTCAAAGTGTCATGGGAACTATTAGGATATCCAGCTGTACCTCCAGGCTTTACAGACATGGAACTGGAGGTCCAAGAATATTTATGGAACCAGTAATAATTGATGCTTATTTGCATAATAGATAGAGTCTTAACAAATTTTCAAAGATATATATTTTAAAGCAATTTTGATTTGACCTTGAAGTCAGTACCACATGTATAATTCATGGAATGATTTGCATTTTGCCCTGAAATGATATTAATACTTTGAAGAAGAGCTGTTTAAATGATCAGAGACTTGTTACTTATAATTGCAAGTTATTCTGAACAAAATGACAATGTTTTTCATACACTGACCAAGTTGCTATAGTAGTTAAAGAAATTTATTTTATGCATAACAGTAATAAAGTGGAATCTCAAGATCAGCAAGATATCTATAAATATAGAAACCTATGCTTTCAAGACACTTATAGAAGTCATTCATTCTAGTCTAACCGTCTGTTTCCATGTAGGACCACAAATAAACCACAAGGTAGATAATTTGTTCCTTAAGACTGAGAACTTTCCTTACAGAGTTTAATGCATAGTCTTATACCTAATAGTTGCTCAGTAAATATTAGAATTAATTATTGGAAGAGAACAATTGGGCCAAGAACATGGTCCTCAGAATGAGACAGACTGGATTCCAATCCTGGCTCTTCTACTCACTAGCTGTGGTGACTTAGAGCAAGTCAATGTTCTCATCAAGGGAAAAACTATATCCCCACCCACCAGGCTTTGCCAACATTTTCAGGGCCATTGTGGGTGCACTTGAAGTCTCATTAATAAGAATCATGCAACTCTTACGGGCTCATTTTCCCCACATGCAAGTTTCATAAGCTCAGCTTCCTACACACCTCTCCCTAAGTGTTTCAAGTTTGCTTCTTCTGCACAGCCTTGCTCCATGGGCACTGCACTTCTCTACTGTGCCCCAGGGCTCCCCTGGGTGCCAGTCCTGCTTCTGTCTGCAGTGGGTTTCTCAGCAACACTATTACTCCACAAGGGACAGCAAGTCCCTGGTGCTAACTCTACCTGCTGCCACTCGACCTCTAGCCCTGGCAGCAACCTCTGCTGCTCCTCTAGGTGTCATTCCAAACAACAGCACTCAGGGGCTCAAACTTCCTTAGTGATTTGTAGAGAAGAGGTGCCCCTTCTCTGGGCAGTACTTTCTGTTACAGTTTTCAAAAACATGGTGCTTTTGTGTGCCAGTGACAGAGCTCGTTCATTTTCTTCTTCTTTCTTTTCTTCCTTTTTCTTCTTTCTCTCTTTCTCCATCCTCTCCTCCCTCCCTCCCTGTCTTCCTCTTATTCTCTTTTTTTCTTATTTCTTTCCTTCCCTTAATTTATAGAACTAAGGCTTCAGTAAAGGCTGTTCTAGAAGTTAGTGGCAAGTTAATGAATCTCATATTCTATTCAGAATTCCTTTTCTTCTTCTATTTGTTACTGTTCTCCTCAATAGGCTTGGCTCTTCTTATGCTTAATAAATTGTTTCTCCCAGAATACACTTCAGCCTCCATGAAAACAGAATTGTGTTGACTCATATAACCAGTCTGCTTTATATTCCGACATGACTGTAGACAGCCTATGCTTAAAGCGAAATCCCCATCAGACACAGAATAAATATAGTGATGCCCAAATTACAAGGCTTGTGATATCTCACAACATTCCAATAGTGTTGCCGGAATTTTAAAATAGTTATTTACATGGAAAGCAGTCAGTAAATGTTAGCTATTAGTACTAATAGTAGTAGCATAAGGTACTTTTTATTAATTAGTATGATTTACCTAAGATGATTGTTATTTAGTGTCCTAGGTTCAATATAAGTTTTTTGATATATTTTTAAATGTATCAATATATGTATATTTTTTAATATTTAGTTTCTTACTGCGTTCTTTTGTATCCTGGGGAAAATAAGTAAATTCCACTCATCTACATTCAAGTTAAGGATTTTGAGGGAGTTACTTTCTAATTCAAATTTTTAGCAAAAAATTTAAGTAAATCCCTGGCTATGAAAAAAACAAAATTAATTGTTTGAAAAAAATGAAAAACTAGCATGGAGATTTAATTAGTTAAATATACCAACATATTGGCTCAGTGATAAAGGATTAGCCTGCCAATGCAGGAGGTGCCAGTTTGATCTCTAGGTCAGGAAGATCCTCTGGAGAAGGAAATGGCAACCCACTCCAATATTCTTGCCCGCATAATTCCATGGATAGAGGAGCCTGGTGGGCTACAGTCCATGAGGTCACAAGAGCACAACTCAGTGACTGAACCACCACCACCACCACCAATACACCAAGTACTGTCTGCCCAGCACTAAACTCAGTATGATAGGAGAAACGGAAGAGTAAAACACTTCAGGCCAGTCCTTCTAAAAAGTATAGGACAGATAAGATTAAATTTTAAAATAGTAATAAGAGCTAACCCACATGGTAATTGAAAGTCCACAATAGGATATCAGGGGGAAAGTACAGTAAGAAAGGCTGAATTAGTCACACACCCTTTAATGGAAAAAGTAGGACTAGCCAAGAAGTCAGTGAATGAACTTAACTGGGAAGAAGAGGAAGCATGGGATTGTAGAAAATGGCTAAAGATTCAGAAGACTTGCATTCTGGTTCTCATTATAACTTTATTCAGTTAATGCGACTTTCAGAAAATCACTTAAATCTCATTATTAAAGCCAATATTTTCTCTTATTTTAGTTATAAAAATGGGTTACCTCAATTTTATAATGAGGGGCTGCACAAAATTATTTTGAAGTATTTTCTTGACCTTAAACATTTTGTAATTGTGATTTCAAAGGGCTGATATCATAGAGAGTTTATTTTCATACCACAATGAAATTAAAATAAAACTTGGTAACAGAAGGATACCCATAAAATATTTTATGGTTAAGCAACACACTTGTAAATAGTTCACTGATAAAGAAGAAATCACGATGGAAATTTTAAAATGTGTAGGGTGCAGGTAAAACAAAACCAAGAGGGAAGTTTACAGAATTAATTGCTTATATTAGAATGGAAGAAATGTTTCAATGAGAGTTCATACCTCAATAAAGAAAAAGAGCAAAATAAACCCAAAGCAAACCAAAGGAAGGATATGGCAAAGTTAAGAGCAGAAGTTATTTAAATTGAAAACAGGACAATAGAGAACATTAAACAAATATGCTGGTTCTTTGGGAGAAAAAAATCAATGACTTGATAAAACTCTAGCAAGATGACAAAATAAAAAGAGAGAAGACATAAATCATCAACATCAGGACTGGAACCAGGGATGTAACACAGTCCTCTGCCACCTAAAGGATAGTAAGGCAATGCTAAAAACAACTTTATAAAGTAAACAACGTAGGGAAATGGACCAAGGCCTTAAAGATCACAAACTATTCAAACTCAACCAAGATGAAATAGATACTCTGAAAAGTTCTATAACAATAAAAGAAATCAAAGTCATATTTTTTAAAAGCTCTTGGGAAAGGAATTTCCATATCCAGATGGAGAATTCTACCAAACATTTGAAGAGTTAGCACCAATTTTACATAATCTCTTCCAGGAAATGGAAGAAGAGGAACATTTCCCAACTCATTTTATGAGGCAAATATTACCCTGCTTTCAAAACTATACAAAGACAGTATAATAAAACTACAGACCAATATTTTTCATAAACTTAGATGTAAAGATTGTCAATAAAATGTTAGCATATTGAATCCAATAATTAATAAAAACAATAATATGGCATTACCAAGTGGGGATTATTCCAGGTATGCAAGGCTGGTTCAACATTTGAAAATAAATCAATGTGATCTACTATATCAACAGGCTAGAGAAGAAAAATCACATAATCATATCAATTGACACAGAAAAAATATTTGATAATATAAAACATCCATTGACAATAAATCTCTTAATGAGTAAGGAGTAGAGGGAAATTTCAACTATTTAGGAAGACAGATGAAAGGTAAGGGGATGGGAAAAAATATACCATGAAAATTATGAAAATAAGACAACTGGCACTACTGTATTAGTATCAGACACAGTAGACCAAATGAAATACGCAAGAATGTTCAAAATAGCTGCAATCACACTAGGAAAAAAACTAGAAAGCCCACATGACCATTAACAGCAGCGTGAAAAGAATTAATTGCATTCAATAGAATACTAACATATTCATTCAATAGAATACTAACAATAATAAAAGAGAATAAGCTACTGCAATGCAAAAATACATATTGTATGAGCATGAGCAAGCAATAACATGCATTGTTACTGACAATAACGTAGATTGTATGATTCCATTTATGTGACGTTCAAGAAGAGGCAGAACTATAACACAAGTCAGAATAATGATTACCTCAAGGATATCCGCAGGAAGAGCCACACGGGAGTCTCCCTGGTAACTGGAAATGTTCTATGTCTTGATCGTGTTCTATATGTTCTTTATCTATATCTTGTTCTATAACTTGCTGGTTTAGATACTTATGTAAAAAATCATCAAGGTATACACTTAAAACGCATAAATCTTGCTATGTAAAAGTTATAACTTTAATGAAAATATTTTAGAAGTGATTTGAATTTTATAAATTAAAAAGTCAATGATGCTATATAGCCTTTTGAGTATATTAGATATAAATCATTGCTAGAAAGTTTGATTCTACTTGAGGGGAGAGTTGAGGAAGAAAGAGGGTGGAAGCAGTGGTTAAGGCAGTGGTTCCCAACCTTTTTTGGCACCAGGGACGTGTTTTGTGGAAGACAATTTTTACGTGGACCAGGAAGGGGAAATGGTTTCAGGATGATTCAAGTATATTATCTTTATTGTGCCCTTATTTCTAATCTAATGCCACTGTTAATCCGACAGGATATACCAGTCCACAGCCTGGAGGTTGAAGACCCCTGGGTTAAGGGATAGCAAATCAATGACAATTGACTCACTGGTTTCCTTAATCTATCAGCAGTTAAATTATTTTTTTAGTTTATTGAAAAATACATTAAATGAATTACAACTACTTTATTAACTCAATTTTTCCGTTATTTTTAAAATACTTTAGATCATGTCAATGCAATGTTGAGGCCAAAAGACTTGTATGCCAGGAGAAAAAAAAAAAAAAGATTTTTAGAGAATTATTAGCAGAGCAACTATTTCCAGGATGTGAGCTAGCTAAATAATGATTTTTGAGTGCTTATAAAATACCTTTGTTTCATGCCATTTCATAAAGCTGAATTAAACATCTCATAGAGTAATAGAAAAATGAACTCATTCATTTAATGACATTGGATAAGCTGGAACATCTGGGTTGGATGTTTAAAATAAATTTGAAACCAAAAAATGTTTTGTTTTTTATTCCAATCCTATTTCATTTGTTATATTGGGGAAAGATCTTAGGCAACAACAGCTGTTTCCATGAAAATTGGAGAAGAGGGCATATAGACAAAACAAAATCATAAACAGACAAGTCAGGGGACAAAGATTTTTCTGCTTTAAAAAGGGAATGATGTGAGGCAGTAAAAATTAGAGGTATCTCTGAGCAAGAAGATTTGCTCTCAAGAAGAATCATAGCAGGCAAGGGAATACTCTACAGAGAGTGGTAATAGTGTACAGTAGATCTCCAGAACTGATTCATCTCGCATTTGTCTCCTTTGACTGATGCCTCTAAATTTTCTCATCCTCCCAGTCCTAGGAACCTCTATCCTACTCTTTGGTTTTGCACAATTGACTATTCTAAATTTTTCATAAAAGTAGGATTATGCAATAAGCAATAATGCACTGCATACTTAAAATTTACTAAGAGGATATATGTCATGTTAAATGCTCTTACAGCAAAAAAAAATTCAGTTCAGTTCAGTTCAGTAGCTCAGTAGTGTCTGACTCTTTGTAACCCCATGGACTGGAGCATGCCAGGCTTCCTGTCCATCACAAACTCCCGGAGCTTTCTCAAACTCATGTCCATTGGTGGGTGATGCCATCCAACCATCTAATCCTCTGTCATCCCCTTCTCCTCCCACCTTCAATCTTTCCCAGCATCAGGGTCTTTACCAATGAGTCAGCTCTTCCCATCAGGTGGCCAAAGTGTTGGAGCTTCAGCCTCAGCATCAGTCCTTCCAATGAATATTCTGGACTGATTTCCTTTAGGATTGACTGGTTTGATCTTCTTGCTGTCCAAAGAACTCTTAAGACTCTTCTCCAACACCACAATTCAAAAGCTCAATTCTTCGGTGCTCAGCTTTCTTTATGGTCCAATTCCCACATTCATACATGACTACTGGAAAATTAAAATGTTATAAACAAAAGGAGAAAAAGGAAACTTTTAGAGGTGATCAGTTTAAGGCCTTGATTATGGTGATGGTCTCAAAGGTGTATGCTTAATCTCTAAACTCATCAAGTTGTATAAATTATGTATTGCCATTTGCATATCGATCATACCTCAATAAAGTGGTTTTAAAAGTACTAAAGGGGTTCCCTGGTGTCCCAGTTCAGTTCAGTCACTTGGTCGTGTCTGACTCTTTGCGACGCTATGAACTGCAGCATGCCAGGCCTCCCTGTCCATCACCAAATCCTGGAGTTCACTCAAACTCATGTCCATTGAGTCGGTGACAGCATCCAACCATCTCATCCTCTGTCTTCTCCTTCTCCTCCTGCTTTCAATCTTTCCCAGCATCAGGGTCTTTTCCAATGAGTCAGTTCTTTGCACCAGGTGGCCAAAGTATTGGAGTTTCAGCTTCAGCATCAATCCTTCCAATGAATACCCAGGACTGATCTCCTTTAGGATGGACTGGTTGAATCTCCTTGCTGTCTGGGGGACTCTCAAGAGTCTTCTCCAACACCACAGTTCAAAAGCATCAGTTCTTCGGTGCTCAGCTTTCTTTATAGTCCAACTCTCACATCCATACATGACCACTGGGGGAGAATAGATACATGTATACGTATGGCTGAGTTGATTTGTTGTGCACCTGTAGCTATTAGAACACTGTTAATCAGCTATGCTCTGATATGAAAAAAAAAAAAGTCAGACACAAAAGACCATGTGATATATGATTCTATTTATATGAAATGTCCAGAACTGGCAAATGCAAAGAGATAACAGGCAGATTAGTGCTTGTCTCCAGCTGGAGCAGCAGGAAAGGAGGAATTAGGGAATGACAGCTAATATGTGTGCAATTTCTTTTTGCAGTGAGGTGATTGCAGCCATGAAATTAAAAGACTTTTACTTCTTGGAAGGAAAGTTATGACCAACCTAGATAGCATATTAAAAAGCAGAGATATTACTTTGCCAACAAAGGTCTGTCTAGTCAAGGCTACGGTTTTTCCAGTGGTCATGTATGGATGTGAGGGTTGGACTGTGAGGAAAGCTGAATGCCGAAGAATTGATGCTTTTGAACTGTGGTGTTGGAGAAGACTCTTGAGAGTCCCTTGGACTGCAAGGAGATCCAATCAGTCCATCCTAAAGGAGATCAGTCCTGGGTGTTCATTGGAAAGACTGATGTTGAAGCTGAAGCTCCAATACTTTGGCCACCTCATGTGAAGAGCTGACTCATTGGAAAAGACCCTGATGCTGGGTGGGATTGGGGGCAGGAGGAGAAGGGGACAACAGAGGATGAGATGGCTGGATGGCATCACCGACTCGATGGACATGAGTTTGGGTAAACTCCGGGAGTTGGTGATGGACAGGGAGGTCTGGCGTGCTGCGATTCATGGGGTTGCAAAGAGTCGGGCACGACTGACTGAACTGAACTGAACTGAAATATTCAAAAATTAAATTGTGATGTTTGCACACCTCTGTGAATATACCCCAAACAACTGTGTCATACATTTAAATGGGTAAATTTCATGTTCTGTGAGGTCTGTCTCAATAAAGATGCAATTGGTGGGAGGTTTTTATTTAGTAAAGGCTAAATAAAGGCTGCTTCTTCAACCTTTCCTTACCCCCTCTCTTCCCACTCCTTTGTGCTGGACCAAAGGTAAGGGCACTTGGTAGACCTCCTGACAGCTTAGAGCAGAAGGGGGAAACTTTGGAAGGTATCAAATGTATTATGTAGCTGTGTCCAAAAATGATGTTATTTCTATGACTGTCTTGAGTACAGTTGACCCTTGAACAACACAGTTTTGAACTGCAAGGATTCACTTATACATGGATTTTTTTTCAGTAGATACAAATACATAGTGTAAATATATTCTCTCTTTGTTATGATTTTCTCAATAACATTTTCTTTTTTCAAGCTTACTTTATTGTAACAGTACAGTATGGTGGCTCAGATGGTAAATAATCTTCCTGCAATGCAGGAGACCCAGGTTTGATCTCTGGGTCAGAAAAATCTTCTGGAGAGGGAAATGGCAACCCACTCCAGTATTCTTGCCTGGAGAATCCCATGGACAGAGAAGCCTGGCAGGCTACAGTCCTTTTGGTCGCATAGAGTTGGAAATGACTGAAGCAACACACGCACACACAAATTGTATTACCAAGTTTTCCACGAAAGAAAAAGGAAGTCTGGAAAGGCACACATCAGAACAATTAGCTCATTGATACATTTTCTTTCATTTGTCTTTTCAGAAGTCCTCTATACAGTCTTATTTTAAAAACCTGATATTGAGCCCTATATCAGATGCTCTGTGAGATGGACATGATGATATTTTTGCCCTTGAGAGATGGTTTTAATCAAGTTTTATCCTGATAGCCATCTAATATTAATTTCAAATTTCCCAGTGCCCCAAGAACAAGAGCAGGATTCATCACTAAGATTTCTAGAAGGTATCTTAGCCAAACTGCTGATAAATGAAGCCCAGATCCTTTGTCTAAAGCCTTCTCTTCCTACCCCTCAGCCCTCAAGGAGAGGCTGGCTTATTACTGAGAAGTTCTGTCCCTTGATTGAGTTAGCATTAATTTCTTCAGTGTGGAATACTACCAGGTTTGTGGTATCTTCCTTGCTTCTTCTTCTGCGCTGAGTCCCTACTGGGACCAAGGGAATGGACAGGCTGAGCATGTGGCAGCCAGCTGCAGTGGGTAGACCGGCAGCCCTGGGTGACAAGCAGTTCTTTTCCTGCTTGCTCCTCCGACATCTAACATTTCCCCTTGTTAACAATGTGGGCCCCCAACTCCTCCACTGTGATTTTTGTTCCTGCACATTTTCTATCAGGCGTATTAGATAAAAGAAGAGATGAAGATGCTTAGGAGACAGACTGGAGAGAACCCAGCTCCCTGCAGTACGGCTTTGATCCTGACACTAGGTGGTCCCTTGTTGGAGTCTCTTATTGCAGTATTTGAATACATTTTGAAATTCTGTGATGTGATGTTATGTTAATAAAGGCAAAGGGGCACACAAATCAAAATTTTCAGATTGTAACACTAAAGACCCCTGAAACAAAATGACTCACAGCAGTTCAAAATAGCAGGGGGGAACAAAAGTATACTGGATGAATATTAACACAGAAAGGTTATCTGTGACTCTTAATATTAGCAAGGTGAAAATATGGCACAAAATATTAAACAAAATGAAGGCAAGTTTATAATGCTACAGGATGTACTTCACACTAAATGTATTATAAATATTTATGAGCCAACAATCATAAAAGAAACAAGATACAATCAGAAATATCCAGAAACAGTGCTGCTGCTGCTGTTAAGTCGCTTCAGTCGTGTCCGACTCTGTGCGACTCCATAGAGGGCAGCCCACCAGGCTCTCCCATCCCTGGGATTCTCCAGGCAAGAACACTGGAGTGGGTTGCCATTTCCTTGTCCAATGCATGAAAGTGAAAAGTGAAAGTGAAGTCGCTCTTAGTGACCTCATGGACTGCAGCCTACCAGGCTCCTCCATCCATGGGATTTTCCAGGCAAGAGTACTGGAGTGGGGTGCCATTGGCAGAAACACTAGTGAGAGATAATTGCAACGCACCTCACTCAGGCTGTGTAGATTGATGGTTGAGAAAGGAGTAGAGAGCTAGAAATGCTAAATAACCTAGTAGTTTCTTCTTGTTTGATCCAAATACTTTTATAACATGGGACTTCTCATTAACTATGTGCTTATCCTGAGATAGATGTCATACCAGAAAGACAGGAGAGACTCCTGACTTCATTGCTGTTCTCTGATTTACCAGCTTGCAAAATAATGAGTTGTTCATCGAGCATCGTCCAGAGGTGACTGACCCCATGATTTTGCTTTACTCTATTATGAATTCATGGTTTAAATATACTTGATGTATTTCATATTCAATCCAGTATATGTATTATTCACACTGATGGTCCTAGGCTGGGACTTAGTCATTTCACCAAGGAGAACTGATTCCTTTGGAAATAGATTTTAGAGATAAAATCTGCCTTCTAAGGATGATCAATATTTCTAGGCCTTTCTAGTGGTCAAAATTAATCTAAATATGACATATATGTAAATATGATATATAAATATATAAAAGCTCCCCTGGCGCCCTAGACAGTAAAGAACCCACCTGTAATGCAGAAGACCTGGTTTCAATCCCTGGGTTGGGAAGATACCCTGGAAGAGAGCATGACAACTCAGTACAGTATTCTTGCCTGGATAATACCCATAGACAAAGGAGCCTGTCCATGGAGAGTCACAAATACTCAGTCACAAATACTCAGACACAACCGAGCAACTAAGCACACACAATATAATCATATACACTTAAATCATGAGTTCAAGTTGGAATTTCAAGTTTGAATTTACAAATAGAAGGACTTTACTTAGCTTTTTCAGTCTCATATTTTTATCTGCTTTTCCCTGCACCCAAATTTCTATTTTTTAGAATCAACATAATTATCCATTTACTATACACATAGCAGTCTCAATACCAATTCTACCACAAAGATACGATCACTGAAAATTGTTTATATTTTTCCTGGTTCTGTTTGTCCTTACAGTCCATCCACTGATGATATATAGCCAAATTAAGTTATTTTAGAGACATTTGAAATTATTTCTCTTCTGTATAGTTTGCCAACTTGATATACTGTTGTGTTCCTTCATTTTATTTTGCTTTGTTTTTGGTTTGTAGTAATGGCTTTTAAAATTTTTATTCTGTTTTATAATTCCATGTATAACATGTATAACATACATATGTAACATATATAGCACACATATATAAATACTTATAACATATTTACATAGTTTCAAAGTTGAATATACAAAATATGGTATACATATATATTAAATTTTTAGGGTGTCAGGATTTCTTATAAATTTTCTAGAAGCTTACTTTTTTCTTTTGTTTATTTTATTTTACTTTTGGCTGCACTGGGTCTTCATTGCTCTGTGTGGGCTTTCTCTAGTTGCAGTGAGCAGGCCTTGCAGTGGCTTCTCTTGTTTCAGAGGACAGGCTCTGAGGTGCATGGGCTCAGTCATCGTGGCACACAGGCCTAGTGCCCCATGGCATGTGGAATTTTTCCAGTCCAGGGATTAAACCTGTGTCCCCTGCATTAACAGGTGGATTCTTAACCGCTAGACCACCAGGGGTCCAGCTTGGTTTTGATCTTGGTTTTCCAGGATTCTCAGTGCTTGTGTGGGCTACTGAATGTCTTTTTTTTTTTTTTTTCTAATTTTATTTTATTTTTAAACTTTACATAATTGTATTAGTTTTGCCAAATATCAAAATGAATCCGCCACAGGTATACATGTGTTCCCCATCCCGAACCCTCCTCCCTCCTCCCTCCCCATACCATCCCTCTGGGCCGTCCCAGTGCACCAGCCCCAAGCATCCAGCATCGTGCATCGAACCTGGACTGGCAACTCGTTTCCTACATGATATTTTACATGTTTCATTGCCATTCTCCCAAATCTTCCCACCCTCTCCCTCTCCCACAGAGTCCATAAGACTGTTCTATACATCAGTGTCTCTTTTGCTGTCTCGTACACCAGGTTATTGTTACCATCTTTCTAAATTCCATATATATGCGTTAGTATACTGTATTGATGTTTTTCCTTCTGGCTTACTTCACTCTGTATAATAGGCTCCAGTTTCATCCACCTCATTAGAACTGATTCAAATGTATTCTTTCTAATGGCTGAGTAATACTCCATTGTGTATATGTACCACAGCTTTCTTATCCATTCATCTGCTGATAGACATCTAGGTTGCTTCCATGTCCTGGCTATTATAAACAGTGCTGCGATGAACATTGGGGTACACGTGTCTCTTTCCCTTCTGGTTTCCTCAGTGTGTATGCCCAGCAGTGGGGTTGCTGGATCATAAGGCAGTTCTATTTCCAGTTTTTTAAGGGATCTCCACACTGTTCTCCATAGTGGCTGTACTAGTTTGCATTCCCACCAACAGTGTAAGAGGATTCCCTTTTCTCCACACCCTCTCCAGCATTTATTATTTGTAGACTTTTGGATCGCAGCCATTCTGACTGGTGTGAAATGGTACCTCATAGTGGTTTTGATTTGCATTTCTCTGATAATGAGTGATGTTGAACATCTTTTCATGTGTTTGTTAGCCATCTGTATGTCTTCTTTGGAGAAATGTCTATTTAGTTCTTTGGCCCATTTTTTGATTGGGTCGTTTATTTTTCTGGAGTTGAGCTGTGGGAGTTGCTTGTATATTTTTGAGATTAGTTGTTTGTCAGTTGCTTCATTTGCTATTATTTTCTCCCATTCTGAAGGCTGTCTTTTCAATAAACTTTTTTTTTTAATTTGCTTAGTCTACTAAGATTGGCTTCAGTTGCTTGCAACTAAGAACCTTAACTGATGTGGCAGAAAGAGCCGTTGGATGGGCCACCAACTCCATTTGCAGACTGATCTGCACTTCCCTGAGACTAGCTTTGCATGAACAAAATCTCAATGTGTCAATCTGAAAGTTATTAAACTCTCTGTTATACTTTTACCACCCTCCTACCTTGTCTTAATACTCATGTAACTAAGGGACACCACTCAAGTGATTGGCCTCAAAATACAAAAAGTATTTCAGGGCAACATTTGAACTCCACTTCTAGACATTGGAGAATCTGGTATAAATCTTAGATATCCACCTCAGTTGGCACTTGTATCGTTTCTGCCTTACTCTGTTATATAGTTTTACACACATTTCCAGAGGTTTGCTATATTCTCAGAGGCCCATTCATGACTCCGCTCCAAAGGAGACTGAGAGGGTTATCATCTCAGGTCTCCATGGACTGTATTGTGGTCTCCAGTGTGCTCTTGATTCCCTTTAGTATAAAACACACAGCGCGGTGGTGCCCATCCTCCTTGCAGGATGTAGTGACTTCTGATCTAAATGGACTATCACTTCCTCTCTTTGAGTTCAGAGTAAGTCAGTCTGAATTGAGATGTTACCACAGAGAATTTGAGAGAGGGAGCATTTCCTCTTAACTACACTTTAGCACACACAGTGCCCTGAAGAAAGTGAGAGATTTGAACTCTATGAATTGGATCTGGTGGTGAAATACAAAGATGTCATATCAAAATACCATCACTTGCTCCTTTTCCATTCTAAGAGTTTTAAAAGTTTCTAGAAATTCCTGCTCATGTTGTGTAAATTTCCTTCTTGTTCTTTGGCAGCAGAAACACCATTTAATGTCTTTTCAAATTAGACTAGCACATTCCACACAATCTTGGTTTTTTATAGAAGATGATATGCCTCAGGTTGTAATTTTCCAGTGTTCGGTGGAATATTTTCCTGGGGGCATTCGTAGGCATGTACCAAAAATAATAGCAATTCAAATGAATTTGTGAACTTCTACAGAGAGTTCAGCCTGTAGAGGAACTCATGTAACCCTGTTAGAATGTCAGAGCATTTCAGTGGCAATGCTATATCTGCGTTCCCCTTGAACTTGGCTTGGAAGTGAAAACTGCATATTTACTGAGGACACAATTCCATAGTTTAGTTCTACACAGTCCTGTAGCATCATTCAGTTAATCACACAGTCCTATAGAGTTGATGTGCCTTTGTGCTATTTTATGGCTGAAAAAAATCAAGGCACAGAGATAATAAATGTTTATGCAAGAGTACTCAGCTAAACATACATTATACAGTAAATGAAGGAGGAATCAAACCTTGACATTCTGACTTTTGAGTCTATTCTGAACTACTATACTTGCTTCCTTCTAATGAAAATTTCTACCCGAGAAGTATTTCAGTCATACATATGTTTTTAATGACACATTTCATAAGGTTAGTGAGGCTTCAAATTGTCCAGCATATAGAAATTTTATTCTTTGTCCAAGGCATGAAATATCAATATTATCCTCTAGATAAAATCACTCAATAAAACTAAATTTGCAACTCTATTAAAATATACTTTCATTTTACTAGGAACAAATTTAACAGTCTTACTTCTGGTCCTATCACTTCATGGCAAATAGATGGGGAAAAAGTGGAAACAGTGACAGACTTTATTTTCTTGGGTTCCAAAATCTCTGCAGATGGTGACTGCAGCCATGAAATTAAAAGATGTTTGCTCCTTGAAAGAAAAACTATGACCAATCTAGACAGTGATTAAAAAGCAGAGATATTACTTTGCCAAAAAAGATCCGTAGAGTCAAATCTATGGTTTTTCCAGTAGTCATGTATGGATGTGAGAGTTGGACCATAAAGAAGGCTGAGCGCCGAAGAATTAGATGTTTTTGAACTGTGGTGTTGGAGAAGACTCTTAAGAGTCCCTTGGACTGCAAGGAGATCAAATTAGTCCATTCTAAAGGAAATCAGTCCTGAATATTCACTGGAAGGACTGATGCTGAAGCTGAAGCTCCAATACTTTGTCCACCTGATGCAAAGAGCCAACTCATTGGAAAAGATCCTGATGATGGTAAAGACTGAGGGTTGAGGGCAAGAGGAGAAGAGGGAAACAGAGAATGAGATGGTTAGATATCATCACTGACTTAATGGACATGAGTTCGAGCAAACTCTGGGAGATAGTGAAGTACAGGGAAGCGTGGCATGCTGAAGTCCATGGAGTTGCAAAGAGTCAGATACAACTTAACGACTGAACAACAACAAAAACTTGTGTAGAAAAAGAACCACTATTTGAAACCTTCCTTCTATTTTGTATTTGCAAGCTGATTAAAATTTGGCTAGTCATTTATCTGATGAGAATTTAGTGGTTACCTACTCTTTTTACCTAGGGACATAAAGAATACAAAATCAAGTTGCAGATAATATATATTCATGAGGAAAAAACAACATACAAGTAGCAGTAGATGAATTTTTAAAAATTTTATTGTACAGTTAATGATGTGTATATGTGTGTACATGTAACACAGAGAGGAGACACTTTTTTCCCCAACTATTGGCCTTGGGAGAAATTATTAAGCTTCATTAAGCCTCAAGGTTTTTAAAAGAATAAAGTGGGATTATAAACATATAATGTCTAGCACACAGTGCCTATTATCCATGGTTGAGGAGCCCAGAATTTAGTATGAACTTGGTTCAAATTTTGGTTCCATTCTTAATAGTTATGTGACTTTGTGCAAGTTATTAAACCTTGCTGAATCTAAGCTTCTTAACCTGAAAAAATTAGAACACTATCTATCTTGTAAGGAGGTCATTAAAATTAAGTGAAATAATGGATGTAAAATCCACAGCTTCTAGCATTATAAATGTCAGTTCCAACTCTTTCTTCCCCTTTGTCTTGTTTTCTCTCCTCTCTTAGAAGGGGTTGCTGAAACATGGGAGGTACAATTTGGAAGTAGAGGGGCCTCCTGCTTAGGGGAAACCTTTGTCTCAGAAAGAATCAGCCACACCTGGTGGTTCCCACGAAAGGGAAGAAGAGAGGAGAATATGCAGATTCTAAATTTTCAGAAAGAGAACTAAGTTCAGTTCAGTTCAGTCGCTCAGTTATATCCGACTCTTTGTGACCCCATGAATCGCAGCATGCCAGGCCTCCCTGGCCATCACCAACTCCCGGAGTGTACCCAAACTCATGTGCATCGAGTCGGTGATGCCATCCAGCCATCTCATCCTCTGTTGTCCCCTTCTCCTCCTGCCCCCAACCCCTCCCAGCATCAGAGTCTTTTCCAGTGAGTCAACTCTTCGCATGAGGTGGCCAAAGCATTGGAGTTTCAGCTTTAGCATCAGTCCTTCCGATGAACACCCAGGACTGATCTCCTTTAGAATGGACTGGTTGGATCTCCTTGCAGTCCAAGGGACTCTCAAGAGTCTTCTCCAACACCACAGTTCAAAAGCATCAATTCTTCGGTGCTCAGCCTTCTTCACAGTCCAACTCTCACATACATACATGACCATTGGAAAAACCAGAGCTTTGACTAGACGAACCTTTGTTGGCAAAGTAATGTCTCTGCTTTTGAATATGCTATCTAGGTTGGTCATTACTTTCCTTCCAAGGAGTAAGCGTCTTTTAATTTCATGGCTGCAATCACCATCTGCAGTGATTTAAAATAAAATCTGACACTGTTTCCACTGTTTCCCCATCTATTTCCCATGAAGTGATGGGACCAGATGCCATGATCTTCGTTTTCTGAGTGTTGAGTTTTAAGCCAACTTTTTCACTCTGCTCTTTCACTTTCATCAAGAGGCTTTTTAGATTCTCTTCACTTTCTGCCATAAGGGTGGTATCATCTGCATATCTGAGGTTAGAGAAGTAAAGTGCAACTTAAAATTTCTTTCTGCATATCCAATCCAGCTCACAAGGACAGAAAGTAGTAGGGATTCAAGTGGAGATCTAAGGAGCAGGCATTTGACCCATTTTACTTATATGCCCTTTCACATGTAGGGGCTCTGTGCAAAGATGAGGTCCCTGGAATTATGGGGAAGCAGTAATCAGGGAAGAGACAGTCATTCTTTACTTCTGTGACATGAGACTAAGACTAACAGACTGGCTTCCTGCTGCAGAATCCCGGAAGACCCCAGGCAATTATGGAGAAGAGCTGGTGCCATCCTGACAGTCTTGTTGACCTCAGACTTGCCCCCACCCTCACTGGTGTCTGACTCCAGCTACTAAAGAGGTATGAGCTTAGCACCAGAGCTAACCATACCTCCGAAGGTGAAGGCACGCCATTCCAACCACGTTTCCCCATATTTTACTCCTCACAGAGCTTAGGATGTCTCGACTTCCTGATTTGGGCAGAGGAAGTACTTTTTTAGTGGGTTCAGCATCATTCTACAAGTCATGCCTGGAAACTCAGTTTGGAGCCTCCTCTTCCCAAATCTTTCTTCCGCTACCTCCTTCTTGCTATTCAGAGAGGCCTTTCCTGCAAACCTAGATGAATTGTAGCCTACATTCTCCTGTCATTGTCTGTCTGTCATCTTGCTTGTTTGATTTCCTTTATAGCACTTGATGCTGCTGCTGCTAAGTCGCTTCAGTCGTGTCCGACTCTGTGCGACCCCATAGATGGCAGCCCACCAGGCTCCGCTGCCCCTGCGATTCTCCAGGCAAGAACACTGGAGTGGGTTGCCATTTCCTTCTACAAAGCATGCAAGTGAAAAGTGAAAGGGAAGTCACTCAGTCGTGTCTGACTCTTCAAGACCCCATGGACTGCAGCCTATCAGGCTCCTCCGTCCATGGGATTTTCCAGGCAAGAGTACTGGAGTGGGGTGCCATTGCCTTCTCCTTATAGCACTTATTGCTACTTATTGCTATTCAAAATATCTTATTTTACTTGTTTTCTTCTTTGTGAGTGTTCTTTCCCTCCTTGGAGAGCTAGTTCTAGCAGAACAGAGATTTTGCCTGTTTATATGAAAAAAGTTTTATTGGAACACAGCTACACACACATAAACTGACATATCTTCTATGGGAGATCTGTGGTACTACAGTGGAGGTGAGTGGCTGAGACATAGCTCTCTGATCCACAAAGCTTAAAACATTTATTATCTGTCCCTTTATAGAAAAAGTTTGCAGACTTGTGGTCTAATTCATTGTTCTAGCAGAAGAACAGTACTTGGTACGTGATAAGCTTTAAATAATATTTGATGAATAAATAAATAAGCACTAGAGAGAGAAGTGAGGCCCCCTGCTCCAGGGAAAAGTTTCTTCCTTCGTAGGCTTTAGATTCTTGAGCGTCCCTTGAAAAGCAAGGAAATCAAACCAGTCAATCTTAAAGGAAATCACGCCTGAATACTCTTCGGAAGGACTGATGCTGAAGCTGAAACTCCAGTATTTTGGCCACCTGATGCCAAAAACTGATTCATTGGAAAAGATCCTGATGCTGGGAAAGATTGAGGGCAGGAGGAGAAGGGGACAACAGAGGATAAGATGGTTGGATGGCATCACCAATTCAATGGACATGAACTTGGGCAAATTCTGGGAGATGGTGAGGGACAGGGAAGTCTGGCATGCTGCAGTTCATGGGGTCGTGAAGAGTCGGACATGACTTGGCGACTGAACAGCAGCATTCTTTAGATGCTGCTGCCCTGAAAGTTTATATTACCATGAGTAGCTGAAGAATCATAATGCATAATATTTACATTTATTTTTAAGGCTTCTTTCACTGTTTTTTGTAGCTGTTGGTTATGGTGGGATATATGATAAGAATCAAGACTAGAGTTCCTATCATATTTTCAGAGTTATATTAAAGTAACTGGATGTAATCCAGGAATATAATAGGTTTCTAAATTATTATACTTATTTTCCTCTAATTAAAATTATTTTAAAATATAATAAATGTTCATTATTGAAAATGTAGTAGAGAAAAAAGCAACCTCCACCCCATTTCTCAGGGACAGATGACAAGAACATCAATTCTCTCCTTCTCAATCTTTATTCCAAACACGTTTTCTAAAGTTGTTTTATATTAATATGGAAACTTTTCTACTTTGATTTTTAATTTAACATAAAAAATATTACTGTCTGCATTAGTAAGTGCTCCTTGGTTACAAGCTAGAGAAACAGGGAAACACGGGCTATTAAGTAAAAAAGGAAATGTATTAGAAAGATTTGGGGTGCAAGTAGAATCAAAGGGGATTTAAGTAGCAGAACAGATTCTTCAAGGAGTCAACAGAATAGCCTTGCTTCTAACCTTGTATAACCCTCATCAGTACTCAAATTTCAAGTGAAAAGAATCTAACTGGCCCAGAAGGAATCCTCTGGCCTTCCCCCAGAGAGAGAGTACTAGAGCAGCTTGATAGACAGCTCATCAAGGATGAATGCAGGAAGAGAAAGGAAATATGCTCCAAAACACAGAGGTGATGCCAGGTTCAAATGTCTTTTTACTGTTTGGGGGTCTAAACATATATAGTTTTAGCTGTATGTTTTGCAAAACTCAAGATACCGTCCAGATAGAAAATCTTTTCACTTTTTTTGACTACTGATGTTTTTTCTTCAACCTAACAGTGAGCTTGTTCTTAAAAATCTAGATTTACAATCAACGCATAGAAATTTAAGAGAAAAATTACATCATTAAGGAAGCCATTACTAAATTCGAAACTTACCACAATGTTTAAGCTCAACAGGAAACCAAATTATTATTTTCAAACTCAGTGCAAACACATGAAATTGGTTTGTAGTTTTTCATACATGTAAAAATAACAATTCTGATATCAGAGTTGAATGAGAAGAGTTCTATATGCAATATAAAATTGCATTTCATGGCATCATATACATTGTTGCTAGGTATGTATAGATACAGATATAATTTTCCCCTCAGTAGTTTATTTAACTCATTAGAGAAAAACATAGATACATAGATGCTTCCATCTTTATTATAATAAAGTAAAAATATAAATTCAACTTATTAATTTGTAGAACTATAACTTATAGAACTATAATTTGTAATGTTTCAGTTCAGTTCAGTTCAGTTGCTCAGTCATATCTGACTCTTTGTGACCCCATGAATCGCAGCATGCCAGGCCTCCCTGTCCATCACCAACACCCAGAGTTCACTCAGACTCAAGTCCATTGAGTCAGGGATGCCATCCAGCCATCTAATCCTCTGTCGTCCCCTTCTCCTCCTGCCCCCAATCCCTCCCAGCATCAGAGTCTTTTCCAATGAGTCAACTCTTTGCACGAGGTAGCCAAAGTACTGGAGTTTCAGCTTTAGCATCATTCCTTCCAAAGAACACCCAGGACTGATCTCCTTCAGAATGGACTGGTTGGATCTCCTTGCAGTCCAAGGGACTCTCAAGAGTCTTCTCCAACACCACAGTTCAAAAGCATCAATTCTTCGGCGCTCAGCCTTCTTCACAGTCCAACTCTCACATCCATACATGACCACTGGAAAAACCATAGCCTTGACTAGACGAACCTCTGTTGGCAAAGTAATGTCTCTGCTTTTGAATATGCTATCTAGTTTGGTCATAACTTTCCTTCCAAGGAGTAAGCGTCTTTTAATTTCATGGCTGCAGTCACCATCTGCAGTGATTTTGGAGCCCCCAAAAATAAAGTCTGACACTGTTTCCACTGTTTCCCCATCTATTTCCCATGAAGTGCTGGGACAAGATGCCATGATTTTCATTTTCTGAATGTTGAGCTTTAAGCCAACTTTTTCACTCTCCACTTTCACTTTCATCAAGAGGCTTTTTAGTTCCTCTTCACTTTCTGCCATAATGGTGGTGTCATCTGCATATCTGAGGTTATTAATATTTCTCCCGGCAATCTTGATTCCAGCTTGTGTTTCTTCCAGTCCACCGTTTCTCATGATGTACTCTGCATATAAGTTAAATAAGCAGGGTGACAATATACAGCCTTAATGTACTCCTTTTCCTATTTGGAACCAGTCTGTTGTTCCATGTCCAGTTCGAACTGTTGCTTCCTGACCTGCATACAAATTTCTCAAGAGGCAGATCAGGTGGTCTGGTATTCCCATCTCTTGAAGAATTTTCCACAGTTGATTGTGATCCACACAGTCAAAGGCTTTGGCATAGTCAATAAAGCAGAAATAGATGTTTTTCTGGAACTCTCTTGCTTTTTCTATGATCCAGCGGATGCTGGCAATTTGATCTCTGGTTCCTCTGCCTTTTCTAAAATCAGCTTGAACATCAGGACGTTCATGGTTCACGTATTGCTGAAGCCTGGCTTGGAGAAGTTTGAGCATTACTTTACTAGCGTGTGAGATGACTGCAATTCTGCAGTAGTTTGAGCATTCTTTGGCATTGCCTTTCTTTGGGATTGGAATGAAAACTGCCCTTTTCCAGTCCTGTGGCCACTGCTGAGTTTTCCAAATGTGCTGGCATATTGAGTGCAGCACTTTCACAGCATCATCTTTCAGGATTTGAAAGAGCTCAACTGGAATTCCATCACCTCCACTAGCTTTGTTCATAGTGATGCTTTCTAAGGCCCACTTGACTTCACATTCCAGGATGTCTGGCTCTAGATCAGTGATCACACCATCGTGATTATCTGGGTCATGAAAACATTGAATCACTATGTTGTGTACCAGGAACTAATACAGTATTAGACGTCAATTGTAATTCAAAACTAAACATACTCATAGAAAAAAAGATCAGAGAGGTGGGGGTGAAGGGAAAGGGAATTAGAAGAAGGTGGTCAAAAGTACAATCTTCCAGCTACAAGATACATATTAGGGATGTAATGTACAATATGATAAATACAGTAACACTGCTATAAGTAACATATGAAAGTTGTTGAGTAAATCTTTAGAATTCTCATTACAAGGAAAGATTCCTTTTCTTTTTGTAAAACTATGTATCTCTATAAGATGATAAATGTAACTACATATCATGGTAATCATTTTATGATGTATGTAAGTTAAATCATTAGGCTGTACACCCTTAAATTTACACACTGTTGTATGTCAATTATATCTCAAAACTGGGGGGGAAAAGATCTAAAAAAGATCTATTTCTCCATTTCCTTTTAAATCTTAATAAAATTTAAAACTATTTAGAAAATATTTAAGGACAACGAGCTTTCAATTTCAGGCATGACGAATGGATAGGGGGCTCAGACCACCCATTTCCATCTAAAATGTAGAAGAAGCAACGGTAGGGTAGACTGCAAACATTGTTCTCCTGTATGTTCAAGGACAGATACCTTATTTCTGAGATCAAGTTTGTTATGCAGATTTGGTAGGATATGAAACTTTCGGGGTGATGGAAATGATTGTTATCTTGATTGTAGTGATGGTTTCACAGGTATGTATATATGATTGATATGTATTCATATCCATATTGTTGCATACACTGGTGGGTATATATGTGTGTTTGTGTGTGTAAGAAGATTTATCAGACTGTGCCCTTTAAGTATGTGCAGCATATCAATTAAACTTTCAAATACAGCAATTAACTTAATAAATGATAAATTACTCATTAAAGTTACTTAAAAAAAAAAAGTCTTTGACATGTGGAGTAAATAGTCAAACAACTAATAAAAACATATGAACTTCCCATAAAAAATATAGATAGGTCTTGAACAGAAGAGATGATTAACTTTACACTTAAGAGAAATAAAAACTAAACCTCAGCTCACTACATAAAAAGGCCAGAAACGCTATAGTTTGGTAACTCACAATGGCAAGGAAAGGAGTGAGGAGCACTCTCCCACACTGCTAACAGGAATGAAAAAAAATGATAAAATCCTATGAAGGGCACTTGGCAGTTTCTACCAAAATGACAAGTGCATTTAATTTTGATCCAGCAAGTGTTCTCTGGGGAATGCAGTCAACAGATTGCTGAACTCACAGAGAGTGGCATACGCCAATATGCACCATTGTTTCTATTCACGGGAGTTTGGAGACAACCCAGATGAACCACTAAAACACAGGCTGATGAAGCTACATCCGCACAGTGCACTGCACAGCTGCTCGGGTAAGAAAATGCTTCTGAAACTATAGAGAAACATAAGATATATTTTCATTATCTTGCATTTGCACATAGAAATAATAAAAAGGAATAGAATAGAATAAACATGGTTATTTGTAAGGAAGAGGAATTTGGTAGATGGGACCAGGAAAGGGAAAATAGATTTATTTATATTTATTATAATATTTATCTTTAAAGTAAGTAAGCATATATACCCTGGAGTCAGAAATGGCAACCTACGCCAGTATTTTTTGCCTGGAAAAATTCTGTGGACAGTGGAGCCTGGTAGGCTACAGTTCATTGGGTTGCAAAGAATCAGACACAACTGAGTGACTAAGCATGCACACAAACATATTTCTATATCAAAAATATTGTTATATTTTGTATGTATTAAAAACAAAAAAGGGTCATTTTATGTTAAGTGCTTATTATATAGATTTGTTAGTAATCAGGGAACATTATTTGATTAACTGTGATTCAGAATTCATGTAATTATAATCCCTAATGAAAGATTTCTTTCCCAAAGAGACCCTAAGAATTTAGGCATTTTGAGGGTTATATCAGTGTGTATATCTAAATGGAATTAAACAAGAAAACTTTGCCCCAAAAACCTACAGAATTATCCTAGAATGACAATATGAAAGGATTTGTAGTCTTGTTATAGAAGTATGAAAAGTTTACTTGCAAACATCACTTTTTAAAAGGAAGTAATTTGGTCTAAGGGCTTCCCTCATAGCTCAGTTGGTAAAGAATCTGCCTAGAATGCAGGAGACCCTGGTTTGATTCCTGGGTCAAGAAGATCCCCTAGAGAAGGGATAGGCTACCCACTCCAGTATTCTTGGGCTTCCCTTGTGGCTCAGCTGGTAAAGAACCCGCCTGCAATACGGGAGACCTGGGTTTGATTTCGGGGTTGGGAAGATCTCCTGGAGAAGGGAAAGGCTACCCACTCCAGTATTCTGGTCTGGAGAAATCCATGAACTGTATAGTTCATGGGGTTGCAAAGAGTTGGTCGAGACTTTCACTTTCACTTCACTTTTTCACGTCAATTTGGTCTCAGTTGCAAAAGTAACTAGCATGTATTAGAGAGTAATGTTCTATGAAATTAATTTTTAAAGTAAAGTTGGGGACTTTCACAGTGGTCCAGTGGCTAAGACTGTGCTCCCAATGCAGGGAGCTTGGGTTCGATCCCTGGTCAGGGAACTATAATAGGTCTGACGAACCACAGATTAGAGTTCATATGCTGCAACTAAACATCCCACGTGCCACAACTAAGACCTGGCACAGCCAAAAAATGAAGAAATTTTTAAAAATAAAATAAAGTTGATTTTTACTTTTCAAGCACTAGAATAATCTTCAGCAAGTCAGCTTTCATTGTAATAGAAATCAAGCGATGTTACTTCAGGATTTTGATTAAAAAGGAAAACCTTCATCCAAGGCCAAATGTGACCTTCAGCCAATCTTGCTTTTTAAAGTGATTTGATCCAAAGAAATCACTGTTGAATAGAAACTCAAGCAAATGTTTGACTTTTATTTTTCCATTCAACTTGGAATCCTTGATGACCTCATTTGCTCTTCATTCACATCATTAAATGGCTGAGAGGACAGTGTGAGGCTTTCGTTAATCCGAAAATTAAATCAAATCCTTCCCATTTTGAGCTTGAAATTCACAGTGTGAGTGATCATTAACAAATCAGAGTTAAGGTTGTTGAATAACAAGGGACTTCATACAAGATGACAAATCCATTTGGTGACAGTTTTTTTTCCCCTACCAGTTTTCACCGTGCAGATCCAAACTCCTAACCAGCCTGGGCCATCCCCATGCTGGGCCAAAACTGACTAAGAATAATCTGTGTGCTGACATGGCTCCTGGCCCCAAACAGGAAGAGTTATCCTTAAGAGACATATGGAGGTAAATCGCCCCAGGAACTCAGCTAATACCTCCAATTGAGTTTAGAAATCAATAGACAGAGTTTGGTTGCTAGTGTTTTTGATAGTGTTTGTTTCTTTGAAAGAAATCAGAGGAAAGGAAAGGTGTGTATTTTGCCTCCTGTCTCTTCTGTTCCTCACTTGCCTGTTTTCTCACTTGGATTCAGGGAACTTCAAGGGCAAGTTAGGTTGTAGAATGTAAAGAAGATTATCAACATCTCCCCAGGCCTGTGTCTGGGTCAGCTCAGCCACGCAATGTGGCAAGCTTAGATCGTTTTCAGGAGTTTATGAAGGGTCTCGTAGCTGTGGTCCTCTATGAACTGTGATAGAGTTCTCCTGTTATTTCCACTTTAGTCTTTGAAACCAAAAGCTTTCAGAGTGAACAGGGAGGTGGGCCCTGGGTCCACACATTATGCTCTATCTCCCAGTGATTATGGACCCCCTGGACTCACTGAACGTCAGTCGATTATTGTCAGTGTTGTAAAGGATTTGGCTGGCTTTGTCCCTGGAGGTTAAGGTCTAACCCTTGGAATTTGCCAAGTGATAGGCATGTCTTTGTTGGGACTCAATCAAGCTTGCCTATATAATGAACCCTCAATAAAACTCTGGACAACAAAGATCCAGTGAACTTCCCTGGTCAGGAATGCTCTGAATATTGTCACACTTCAATACTGGATAGGGACCAGGTTCTGAGGATGATGGAAGCTGTGCATCTGGAACTCTCCCAGACTTTGCCTGGGCTTCCTAGGTGCCTCAGTGGTAAAGAATCTGCCTGCCAATGCAAGAGATGCAAAAGACCTGGGTTCAAACCCTGAATTGGGAAGATTCTCTGGAGAAGGAAATGGCACTCCAAAACAGGCACCACTCCAGTATGCTTGCCTGGAGAATCCCATGTTCAGGGGAGCTTGGCAGGCTATAGTCCATGGGGTCACAAAGAGTTGGACACAACTGAAGGACTGAGCACATACACACAGACTGCCCTATGTGTCTCTTCTTTGGGCTGCTTCTAATGTGAATCCCTTTGCCTTAATAAAACTGTAATCATATATAGAACACTTTCAGTAAGTTCTGTGAATCTTTCTAGTGAATTATGGAACCTAAAGTGGTTGTGGAAACTTAAAATTGTATAGCTAGTTGGTCTAAAAAGTGGGGGTGGCCCTGGGAACCCCTGAACTTACAGCTGGTTCTTAAGTGAGATCAGTCTTATGAAGGACTGTGCCCTCACACCTTGTAGTCTGACAAACTCATTGGACTGTTCTTCTGAAACTTCAGCCAGGCCTGTCTTTGCTTATCAGAAACAGCACAAGTTCAGCTTGTGTCACAATGAATGACCCAAGACCAGTGCCACACTGGTGGAAATGCTCTATCTCCCACTGGCTAATTCTTCTCTTAAATAGCTTGGAAGATATCCCAGTTTTTCATACACAAAGTTGGCCCACTAAGGAAATAGCTGCTCCACACCATTATCAAAATTACAGGTAATAAAATAACAATTAATGCTATGTGTCAGTTTTCCCTAATTGATTTGATACTTTTATGCATTATACAATGTCACTATTAGCCACCACAAAAAGTTGTTAAATGTTCCTATGTGTACATTGTTGTTGTTCAGTAGCTAAGTCATGTCCAACTCTTTGCAACCTCATGGACTGTAGCATGCTAGGCTTCTCTGTCCTTTACCATCTCCCTGAGTTTGCTCAAACTCATGTCCATTGAGTCAGTGATGTCATCCAACCATTTCATCCTATATCATCCCCTTCTCCTCCAGTCTTCAGTCTTTCCCAGCATCAGGGTCTTTTCCAATGAGTTGACTCTTCACATCTTCACATTGGAGCTTCAGCTTCAGCATCAGCACTTCCAATGAATATTCAGGACTGATTTCCTTTAGGATGGACTGGTTTGATCGCCTTGCTGTCCAAGGGACTCTCAAAAGTCTTCTCCAACACCACAGTTCAAAAGCATCAATTCTTCAGTACTCAGCCTTCTTTACGGTCCAGCTCTCACATCTGTACATGATTACTGGAAAAACCATAGCTTGGATTATATGAGCCTTTGTCAGCAAAGTGATTTCTCTGCTTTTTAATACACTGTCTAGGTTTGTCATAGCTTTTCTTCCAAGAAGCAAGCATCTTTTAATTTCATGGCTGCAGTCACTATCTGCAGTGATTTAGGAGCCCAAGAAAATAGTCTGCCACTGTTTCCACTGCTTCCCCATCTATTTGCCATGAAGTGATGGGGCCAGATGCTGTGATCTTAGTTTTTGAATGTTGAGTTTTAAGCCAGCTTTTTCACTGTCCTCTTTTACATTTGTCAAGAGGTTCTTTAGTTCCTCTTCACTTTCTGCACATCCGAGATTATTAATACTTCTCTCAGCAATCTTGACTGCAGCTTGTGACTCATCCAGCTTGGCATTTCTCATGATGTACTGTTTTGCATGATGTAATGTGTACATTATATCCATGTGATTTATTTCTTTTATACCTGGAAGTTTGTACCTCTTAATCCCCTTCACCTATTTTGTCTGTCCCCTGCCCATCTCTTCCAGCAACCATCAGGTTGTTCTCTGTATCTATAAGCTGTTTGTTTTATTTGTTCATTTGCCTTATTTTTTTACATTCCATGTATAAGGGAAGGCACACAGTATTTGGTTTGCTCTTTCTGACTTATTTCACATAGTATAATACCCTTCAAGTCCAACCATGTTGCTGATAATGACAAGAGTTCCTTCTTTTTTGTGACTGAGCAATATTCTATTGTGTGTGTATTTATGTATATGGACTTTCCTGGTGGCTCAGATGGTAAAGAATCTGCCTGCGATTCAGAAGACCCGGGTTCTACCCCTGGGTGAGGAAGATCCCCTGGAGAAGGGCATGGCAACCCACTCCAGTGTTCTTGCCTGGAGAATCCCACTGGACAGTGGAACCTGACGGGCTGCAGTCCATATATATATAATACATGTACACACACACACACACACACACACACACCCCATTTCTTGTTTATATCCTTTCATCTATCGATGGACACTTAGGTAACTTCCATATCTTGGCTATTGTAAATAATACTGTAATGAACATAAGGGTACATCTATCTCATAGAATTAGCGCTTTCCTTTTCTTTGGATAAATACCCAGAAGCGGAATTCCTGGATTGTATGGTAGTTCTATTTTTAGTTTTCTGAGGATGACACAAAACATCAGCATGTTTTCTTTGGAAAAAAAGTTTATTCAGGTTTTCTGCCCATTTATTCATGCTATATTGAGTTGTATGAGTTCTCTATATATTTTGGATATCAATCCCTTATCAGATATATGATTTATAAATATCTTCTCCCATTCAGTTGTAGATTACCTTTTCAAAAAGGTGGCTGCTTTTTGTGTGCAAAAGCTTTCTAATCTGATGTCCCATTTATTTTTGCTGCTATTTCCCTAGCCCATACAGACACACGAAAAATATTTCTGAGATCAATGTTAAAGAGGTTACTGTCTATTTTTAATTCTATTGTAATTGAATAATGTGCAAAAACTTTTTAATATAGGAGAAATAAAAATAATAAAAACTAAAACTGTGTACTATAGTCTTTACTACATTAAAACGTATACATTATAGTATAATTATATACATTATACTATATTAACACATATACATATATTATACTATATATCTTTATAATGATAATGTTATCTTTATAGTCATAAATTTAAAAAGGTACACATATACACACAATTTTCAAGGTCTTCAAAATCTTTGTTTTCTTTTCTAAAGCACTGATAATGCTCTTAAATAGAATGTGACTACAGGCTGAACTGAGGCAACAGACACTGATGATCTTCCCCCCAGGTTCAATTTTGCCTTATCAGAACTTTTCAGATATGATTATTCACACATTTAAAAAATTTCTTACTATCTTGGCACCCAACCCATATTTCTATATTTTGATCACAAGATGTTAATAAGACTTCTTTAACCAGAACTGGGTTTCCCAGGTGGTACTAGCGGTAAAGAACCTGCCTGCCAATGCGGGAGACGTAAAAGATGAGAGTTTCATCCCTGGGTCAGGAAGATCCCCTGGAGGAAGGCACAGCAACCCACTCCAGTGGGTTCTTGCCTGGAGAATCCCATGGACAGAGGAGCCTGGTGGGCACATAGTTGGACACGACTGACGGGACTTAACATGCAGGCAACCAGGACCAAATTTGTTTGTTCATTCAACTTATTCAACCAACATTTGTTGAGGAGCCATCCTCCAGCTGAACAGGAAGCGTTCTGGGGTTGTGCATATGAGAGGTGAACAAACCTCTACCATAGCTATGAGCATAGCAGACCCCTGGTCCTGGGTGAACTGGACCAGCTCAGACAGTCCTCTGTCCTCCTGTCCCTGCCTGGCCCCAGCCTGCCCAAACCTCCCACCAAAAAGTCCTTTGGGTTTGACATCAATGCTCTAAGTGCAAAGAGTTCCAATATCATACCATTCTTCTAACAAGCTGAAAGGAATAGCTTCAGGGTTTAGGTTCTTAGGAACTCTTTAGGGAAATTGGTTGAAAGAAATCTGCTCTCTTCAGTAATTTAATCAACACTATTCTGCATCACAGCTTTGACTACATGAACAAGATATAATATAATGGAGTAATTATTTTAAACTTTAGTTGCTAAACAGATCACAGCTTATTATCAAACATTTGATAATATCTGTATGAGCAGATACTTGTCTTATGAATTATGACTAGAGTAAAAAATTTCTCCAGCCATGAAATGTGCCTATATGAGAGTCTGCAGTTAAATCTGTTTAATAATCATTAAAATTGACACTATAGGGGTGTTTTCTGACTCTTTTTCTTTGAGTATCTCCTGTACTAGCTATGCAGGTCACTGACTCACAGGGATCTCTTCATTTTACTAGCTCTGTCTTTTACTAGCTACTCAGTTTGCTAGCTATGAATTTGCTCAAAAGGAGCAATGCAGTCTATTACTCATCATTATTTGATGGCTTGCTCTGTGCCAGGCATAGTACTAAGTGCTTGAACTACAAAGCTGGATAAGACACAGTTCTTATCATCAAAAAACATACAATGGGGAAAGCCTAGATCCATTGTTGTTCAGTGGCTAAGATATGTCCAATTCTTTGTGACCTCATGGACCATTATCAAACAATATTATTTCTATGTGATGAGTGTCATAATAGAAACATGAAAGCATAATAAGATAGTATCAGTTCGGTTCAGTCACTCAGTCATGTCCGACTCTTTGTGACCCCATGGACTGCAGCACGCCAGGCCTCCCTGTCCATCACCAACTCTCTGAGCTTAGTCAAACTCATGTCCATCCAGTTGGTGATGCCATCCAACCATCTCATCCTGTCATCTCCTTCTCCTCCCACCTTGGGTCTTTTCCAATGAGTCAGTTCTTTGTATCAGGTAGTCAAAGTATTGGAGTTTGGGCTTCAGCATCAGACCTTCCAATGAATAGTCAGGACTGACTTCCTTTAGGATGAACTGGTTGAATCTCCTTGCAATCCAAGGGACTCTCAAGAGTCTTCTCCAACACCACAGTTCAAAAGCATCAATTCTTCGGTGCTCAGCTTTCTTTATAGTCCAATTCTCACATCCATACATGACTACTAGAAAAACAATAGCTTTGACTAGACAGACCTTCGTTGGCAAAGTAACGTCTCTCGTTTTTAATATGCTGTCTCGGTTGGTCACAGCTTTTCTTCCAAGGAGCAAGTGTCTTTTAATTTCATGGCTGCAGTCACAATCTGCAGTGATTTTGGAGCCCAAGAAAATAAAGTCTCTCATTTTTTCCACTGTTTCCCCATCAATTTCCCATGAAGTGATGGGACCAGATGCCATGATCTTAGTTTTCTGAATGTTGAGTTTTAAGCCAACTTTTTTACTCTCTTCTTTCACTCTCATCAAGAGGCTCTTTAGTTCTTCTTCGATTTCTGCCATAAGGGTGGTGTCATTTGCATATCTGAAGTTATTAATGTTTCTCCTGGCAATCTTGATTCCAGCTTGTGCTTCATCCAGCCCAGCATTTTGCATGATGTACCCTGCATACAAGTTAAATAAGCAGGTTGACAATATACACCCTTGAGTTGATGGCTACAATTCAAGAGGAGTCTCAACAAAAGTGTTTCCATAGGACTTACCTGGTGGTTCAGTGGTTGAGACTCTGTGCTACCAGTGTGGGCTGGGGGATGTGGGGGATTGTGAGGGGATGGGAGTGTGTGAAGAGGGCAGGTTCAATCCCTGGTCAGGGAACTAAGATCCCATATGCCATGCAACATGGTCAAAGGAAAAAAAAAAAAAAAAGCGAGAGAAGAGTCTCCATGGCAAAGTCTTTTTTTTGTTTCTGGAAGTTTATTCCCTCTGTCTCACTTTACACCATGAGTTCTTAGCTCTGACACACGTGGGAATCTTTTGGAAAAACTTTAAAAAATGCTACTGCCTATGATCCTTGCTCCAGAAATTCTCATTTAATTGGACTGGTGTATAGAAGCTGGGCATAGCCTGCCTAGAGATTAACATGTAGTCAAAGGTAATGATTGAAACATTGCTATATCCATCTCCTCCTGTTTCTTCCAAGCTCCATATTACTAGCCTGACTCCACTTTTCAAACTTTTCCATATCATGGCATATGGAGGAAAAAAATTTTTTTTTAGTGAGAAAAGGGATTAATGCATGAAACTATCTGAAACCTCTGTATACCTGGAAGAAGTTCTATCTATGGCAAAGAGATATCAATTCTAACCACCTGTCAATAGATTGGAGGCAACCAGTGTTTTCAGACACTGCAGTTGGGTAACACTGGGTTAAAATAGCTATCTGCCCTGTATTTACAAACTGTATGTGTTTTCCTTCAAAGCATATTTAAACAGTGATTATTAGTGTATCTCTGCATTTTTCTTGAAAAGCTTTGAGGTCCTACAATGTATTGTTAGTGATCAGCACAGGGAATACAAAAATGAAGACAGTCGTCACCATACAAGGGTTTCCTATCTTTATTAGGATGAAAGTGACTTACAGGTTGGTCTCATTAAATAGAACTCATTTTATTTGCCTTACTGGACCTGATAAAACATCCTCATTCAAACAGCTGTGCATCCTTGGGCAAGTCACTTAGCATTTCTGAAACCCCTTTTTCCCCAACTAGGATATGAGAGGGATTTTGCCAGATCTAGAAGATCCATGTAAAGTCTCCACGTCTGCTAGTGGTATAGGAAGAAGTCAGGCTTTGTTGAATGATTATAACCATGAAAATCAGGTTACTGAAACAGGGACTTGAACAATATTTGCACAACCATGTTCAAATCAGCGTTATACACAAAATGCTGTCAATGAGGGGAAACAACCCAAACATTGATCAATAGATAAAATGAAAAATAGATTGTGATATAAACAATGAAACATTATCTAGCCTTAAAAAGGAAGGATACTACAACATGGAAAGTATTATACTAAGTGAAATAAGACAGATACATGAGGAAGAATATTCTGATTCCACATATATCAAGGTACAAGTGTCAGATTCATAGAGACAGAATGTAGAACGGTGGTTATCAGGGTGAAGGATAAGAGTTATTATTTAACAGGTAGAGAGCTTCAGTTTCAGATGGTGAAACAGTTCATAGTGATGGTTCCATTCAATCTGAACTTACTAACTGCTACTGAATTGCACACAAAAAGGGTTAAGATGGTAAATTTTATGCTATATACATATATTTAACCACAATAAAAATGTTGAAAAAAATCAGGTTACCATGTTTATTTTACATTCTTAAGTTTTATGAAAATCCTTTTCAATACAATAGTACTATGTTAATTCCAGTGATATTTACCTGGTTATTTTAATAAATTGCTAAAAAGTTTCTCAACAGTATAATTTATGCCTCATGACATGTTGTTGTTGTTTAGCTGCTAAGTCGTGTCCAACACTTTTGTGACCCAGTGGACCTTACCCCACCAGGCTCCTCTGTCCATGGGATTTTCCAAGCAAGAATACTGGAGTGGGTTGCCATTTCCTTCTCCAGGGGATCTTCCCAACCCAGGGATCAAACCTGTGTCTCCTGAATTGCAGGCAGATTCTTTACCGTTGAGCCACCAGGGAAACTCAATGACAAGTCATAAAGGTTTATAACATTTATAAACAAAGTTTATAAACTTTGACTTAATGGGGCCCTATAAATTGGAAATAAATCTTGATGAATATTTCAGTTGTTTCTCAAACTTGGCTAATCAGAAGAACCACCGGAAATAATTCAAAATTTATTTCAGGGACTCACCCCAAGCCACCTGACCCAGAATCTTTTGGGAAAAGTTTGGGAATCAATATCTTCATGTAGTACCCCAGGTTGACTCTTATATTGGATAAGTTGGGAAATATACTTCTTGAGTTAAATTCTGAATTCTGAATTCAATTGAGAAAGAGGTAGGGAATCAGCAGCAGTCAGACACCCCTCAGCCACACCTCTTACCCCTCTCCACCCCTGGTCTACCTGTTAGGCCCCACCAGGTGACAGCTTCACTAATACCCTTTCCCCAGAAAGTTGATGCTGTGCTGAATTACTGCAATTATGTTTGCAGCAACGGATGGAAAACTGTACCAGAAAGAGAATAACCTGAAGTGGATAACTCAACAGGGGATTTGGGCAATTGGATTAAAAGGGTATTGTGATTAGTAGTCAATGAAGCTAGGATTAAGCCAATAGCAGACCGATGGCTTAATTCACTTAGGCATCTCTCCTTACAGTTTCACGAGGAACAAGTGCCCAGGCAAGCATTTCTTAAGCTGTATTCTAAGTGCCAAGGAATTTGAAATGACAAGTTAGTTTTAGACCTGGCTTCAGGAATATCAACTGTTTTTTCATATTTTAATCTCTTGGAGAAGACCTAATTTCTGAATCCAATTTATTTTTCTTCCTCTTCTTCCAAACTACTCTCATCTTTACCATGGTGTGCCACATTTGTTCTCAAATACAATCAAAGAATGGTAGACCTGACTAGGATAAGAGTCAAGATTGAAATGTAGAGAGTTTTACAAATTTACCATGAAACAAAATTTTAAAATTTGTTTCAGTTCAATTCAGTCTCTCAGTCATGTCCTACTCTTTCTGACCCCATGAATCACAGCATGCCAGGCCTCCCTGTCCATCACCAACTTCCGGAGTTCGCTGAGACTCATGTCCATCGAGTCGGTGTTGCCATCCAGCCATCTCATCCTCTGTCGTCCCCTTCTCCTCCTGCCCCCAATCCCTCCCAGCATCAGAGTCTTTTCCAATGAGTCAACTCTTCGCATGAGATGGCCAAAGTACTGGAGTTTCAGCTTTAGCATCATTCCTTCAAAAGAAATCCCAGGGCTGATCTCCTTCAGAAGGGACTGGTTGGATCTCCTGGCAGTCCAACGGACTCTCAAGAGTCTTCTCCAACACCACAGTTCAAAAGCATCAATTCTTCGGTGCTCATCTTTCTTCACAGTCCAACTCTCACATCCATACATGACCACTGGAAAAACCATAGCCTTGACTAGACGGACTTTTGTTGGCAAAGTAATGTCTCTGCTTTTGAATATGCTATCTAGGTCAGTCATAACTTTCCTTCCAAGGAGTAAGTGTCTTTTCCTTCCAAGGAGTAAGTGTCTTTTCATTTCATGGCTGCAATCACCATCTTCAGTGATTTGGAGCCCAGAAAAATAAAGTCTGACACTGTTTCCACTGTTTCCCCATCTATTTCCCATGAAGTGATGGGACCAGATGTCATGATCTTAGTTTTCTGAATGTTGAGCTTTAGGCCAACTTTTTCACTCTCCTCTTTCACTTTCATCAAGAGGCTTTTTAGTTTCTCTTCACTTTCTGCCATAATGGTGGTGTCATCTGCATATCTGAGGTTATTGATATTTCTCCCGGCAATCTTGATTCCAGCTTGTGCTTCTTCCAGCCCAGCATTTCTCATGACTTATTCTGCATATAAGTTAAATAAGCAGGGTGACAATATACAGCCTTAATGTACTCCTTTTCCTATTTTGAACCAGTCTGTTGTTCCATGTCCAGTTCTAACTGTTGCTTCCTGACCTGCATATAGGTTTCTCAAGAGACAGGTCAGGTGGTCTGGTATTCCCATCTCTTTCAGAATTTTCCACAGTTTATTATGATCCACACAGTCAAAGGCTTTGGCATGGTCCATAAAGCAGAAATAAATGTTTTTCTGGAACTCTCTTGCTTTTTCGATGACCCAGTGGATGTTGGGAATTTGATCTCTGGTTCCTCTGCCGTTTCTAAAACCAGCTTGAACATCAGGAAGTTCATGGTTCACGTACTGCTGAAGCCTGGCTTGTAGAATTTTGAGCATTACTTTACTAGCATGTGAGATGAGTGCAATTGTGTGGTAGTTTGAGCATTCTTTGGTATTGCCTTTCTTTGGGATTTCTTTGGTGACTTCCCTGGTGGCTCAGACAGTAAAGCGTCTGCCTGCAGTGCAGAAGACCCAATTTCGATTCCTGGGTTGGGAAGATCCCCTGGAGAAGAAATGGCAATCCACTCCAGCACTCTTGCCTGGAAAATCCCATGGACGGAGGATCCTGATAGGTACAGTCCATGGGGTCACAAAGAGTCGGACACGACTGAGCGACTTCACTTTCACTTTTCTTTGTGATTGGAATGAAAACTGATCTTTTCCAGTCCTGTGGCCACTGCTGAGTTTTCCAAATTTGCTGGCATATTGAGTGCAACACTTTCACGGCATCATCTTTCAGGATTTGAAATAGCTCAACTGGAATTCCATCACCTCCACTAGCTTTGTTCATAGTGATGCTTTCTAAGGCGCACTTGACTTCACATTCCAGGATGTCTGGCTGTAGGTGAGTTTAAAAATTTGTTTACCTCTGCCTAACATGAATGCTTTATTATGTTCCTACAGTCTTTATTTCCAGTATTGGAACAATTATCTTATTGTTACTGAGGAGGACCCTCTGGGACCTTCCTGGTACAAACTCCTCCCCCATAGTCTCTGCCCTAGCTGTCTCTGAAGTACTTCCATATTAGTATCTGATGCGCATTCCCCAAATTGTTTTAGAGATGTGAAAACCCAAATGAAAGATGTTAACTACTTGATGACCATGAGCATGTAGCCTCCAGGCTTCCTGGAGCCTAGGGATTGATAACATTAACCCCTGCTACACAGCCCTGTTACGGCACCATCAGCCAATCAGAGAATGTGCATGAGCTGAGTGTACATCCTGGGACATCCCTCTTTCACTTGGCCTTTAAAAAAGTGCTATCTTGAAACCCATGGAGAGTGCAGGCTTTTTGAGACTTAAGTATCTACCCTGAACTCCTTGTGTGGTGCCCAGTGTCAGAAGACTGGCTTTACTGTGAGTGAGCAAGTGGACCCAAGTTTGACTTGGTAACATTTATTCTTTATCATTCATGAAAATATGAATATTCATTGAAAGGACTGATGCTGAAGCTGAAGCTCCAATACTTTGGCCGCCTGATGTGAAGAGCCAAATCACTAGAAAAAAAAATCCTTCCCGATGCTGGGAAGGATTGAAGGCAGGAGAAGGGGATGACAGAGGATGGGATGGTTGGATGGCATCACAGACTCAATGGACATGAGTTTGAGCAAACTCAGGGAGATAATGAAGGACAAGGAAGCCTGGGATGCTGCAGTTCATCGGGTCGCAAAGAGTCAGACGTGACTTAGGAGCTGAACAACAAATGACAAACTGACAATCTTTTCTTCTCCTCCTTACTCTAGGCTGGCTTGCTCCCTTGCTTAGTCTTGCTTTCATTCTCTCTCTCTCTCTGTCACACACACACACACAATCTCAAGTACACACACTCAGACTAGCCAGTCAACCATAGATTACCTCTTCGTACCATGTTTACTTTTTTGGCCAATATTTTAGGAAGAGTAGCTTGGTATCAACAAAAAGTTTGAACATTAGAGCCTGTCTTCGGAAAAACCCAGACCTGGCAGAAGCATGAACACTGGTCACTCAACTATAGAAATCTCGTGGAAGAACTAGAGTCCTGTGCCTATTTTGTCCCCACATCTCCCTCCTGTGGTTTCAGCAACATGGCATTAAGAAGATCCTCTAAAAAGGCACCCATAACATCAGACCAACACTTAGTATAACAGATCAGAAGAGCCCAGCTTGGCTCTACCAGCTAAGCTTTCTAGGAAGCTTCAGAAATCAATTGTCATGTGCTCTAACAGATGAGTGGTTCTGAAGAAACAGTTTAATAACTGTAATGTTTTAATAGCATCAGCTCTTGCCACCAGTCAGAGCTATAAAATAAACAATTCTCACCTGTACTATTGCACACACATTGAGATGGGAAACAGAATAAGAATTGAACTAAGCCAGTGTCTATGATCAGTAAATGTGCCTTTTACTTCATGAGGATGTGTGTGCTAAGTCACTTCAGTCATGTCCAATTCTTTGTGACCTCATGGACTGTAGCCTGCCAGAATCCTCTGTCCATGGGATTCTCCAGGCAAGAATACTGGAGTGGGTTGCCATTTCCTCCTCCAGGGGCTCTTCCCAACCCAAGGACTGGACCCGCATCTCGTGTGGCTCCTGCATTGCAGGCAGATTCTTTTACTGCTGAGCCATCAGGAAAACGAAAGCCCCACCACACTAGGGCTTTCTGACTCACAAAGCTTTGAGTCCTTGACTTTTTGATTTAAGACCTAAATTCTAATATATGTATTATTATATCTGCCTTAAGCGTGGCAAATGTTTTTCTGATAGATATTATTTCTTTTAGGACATAACAAAAAGTTAGTTAAGAACTAAGTGTATTAAAAGATAATTATTGTACGCACACATATATATGCATATACATGTATGCCGTGCTCAATTGCTTCTGTGTGTCCAACTCTTTGTGACCCCATGGACTATAGCCCACCAGGCTCTTCTGTCCATGGGATCTTTCAAGCAAGAATACTGGAATGGGTTGCTCTGCCCTCCTTCGGGGATCTTTTCCACTCAGAGGTGGAATCCCTGTCTCCTGCATCTCTTTACCACTGAGCCATGGGGGAGCCCATATACATATACATGTATACATAGATATTTATCACTCTTCTCAAAATCTTCTTCTTTCAAGAGTTAACAAACATTAGCTATCCAAGATCCAGCTTGTTTCAAACTTGCTCTATGCTTCCTATACTCTACAACACATCAGACTGTTTTACTTTTCTTTCATGGGAGCAGCATCGACCTGAATAGTTACTGTTCAGAAATATGAATTCAGTGTTGCGAGAACTCCCAATTTTTCAAGAGAAACCAAGATTCCAGATTTATAGGTGAAATTATTCATTTTTAAAATAATGTAAAGGAACTAAAACTACTTCAGTAGGCTGGATCTGGTCCAGTGCTCTCTCTTTTAATTTTCTAGTGTGAAAACAGATGGACTGAGGCCGCTTCAGCAATGATCTATACATAACCACTTTTTTCCTTTTATTTTTAAAACCTTAACTTTCCTGAAAATAACAATAACATTCTTTAATGGAAACAATTTTGAGAGTAGCAAATCAAAAAAAAAAAAAGCACGATTCCACCAAACTGAGAGAATCACTTTTACCTTCAGGTATGTTCCCCTGGTCTTTATGTTACCTTTGTGTGTTGTTCCGATTTTATTTTCTTTGCACAAATTGAATCATACTATTTTAAACCTATTTTCACTTAAATGTATTTCATAACTATTTCTCTAAAACACAGTGGTTCATCACTACAAGTATTTTGTTTTAAACTTTGAAGACCGCAATTCACTGATCAATTCCTATTGCTGAAATTTAGTTTGCCTGATTTCCTTACAATTCTAGCTATTGCTTTGTAAACATCTTTGTGCACATTCTGTGAATATCCTTAGGGCAAATTCTGAGAAATGTTATTTTGGGGCCAAAGTACAAGAATATTTTGAAGATTTTTGATGTGTATTAGTAACATTTACCTGTATTTAAGCTGTATTTATCTTTGTATTGTTTTAAATATTGTTATATTACTTAAAACTTCATATAACATATATGTATGTCTACATCTTTTAGTTTTTGTGGTCAAATAGATCATTCTAAAGGAAATCAGTCCTGGGTGTTCATTGGAAGAACTGATGTTGAAGCTGAAACTCCAATACTTTGGCCACCTGATGCGAAGAGCTGACTCATTTGAAAAGACTCTGATGCTGGGAAAGATTGAGTGCAGGAGGAGAAGGGGATGACAGAGGATGAGATGGTTGGATGGCATCACCGACTCAATGGACATGGGTTTGGGTGGACTCTGGGAGTTGGTGATGGACAGGGAGGCCTGGTGTGCTGCGGTTCATGGGGTTGCAAAGAGTCGGACACGACTGAGTGAACTGAATTTAACTGAGATCATTCTTTATTTTTATTGTACAATCTTACTTTAAATTCATTTAATTCTTTAGTTTTTATTAACTTGAAATTAATTTTTTTCTTTTTTCTTATTTTTGGAGAATGTATTTATTTATTTTAATTGGAGGCTGATTACTTTGCAATACTGCGGTGGGTTTTGCCATACATCGACATGAATCAGCCACGGGTGTACATGTGTCCTCTCATCCTGAACTCCCCTCCCAACTCTCTCCCCACCCCATCCGTCTGGGTTGTCCCAGAGCACAGCTTTGAGTGCCCTGCTTCATGCATCGAACTTGAACTGGTCATCTACTTTACATATGGTAATATACACGTTTCAATGCTATTTTCTCTAATCATCCCACCCTCTCCTTCTTCCACAGAGTCCAAAAGTCTGTCCTTTACATCTGAGTTTCTTTTGCTGTCTTGCATATCTGGTCATCGTTAACCATCTTTCTAGATTCCATATATGTGCATTAATATACTGTATTGCTGTTTCTCTTTCTGATTTACTTCACTCTGTATAATAGGTTCCAGTTTCATCTACATCATTAGAACTGACTCAGATGTGTTCTTTTTGTAGCTGAGTAATATTCCATTGTGTATGTGTATCACAACTTTCTTACCTATTCATCTGCCGGTGGACATCTAGGCTGCTGCCATGTCCTAGCTATTGTGAACAACGCTGCAATGAACGTTGGGGTACACGTGTCTCTTTCAATTCTGGTTTCCTTGATGTGTACGCCCAGCAGTGGGATTGTTGGGTCGTGTGGCAGTTCTATTTCCAGGTTTTTAAGAACTCTTCACGCTGTTCTCCATAATGGCTGTACTAGTTTGCCTTCCCACCAACAGTGTAAGAGGGTTCCCTTTTCTCCACACCCTCTCCAGCATTTGTTGTTTATAGACTTATTGATGGCAGCTATTCTGAACAGAGTGAAATGGTACCTCCTTGTGGTTTTGATTTGCATTTCTCTGATAATGAGTGACTTTGAGCATCTTTTCATGTGTTTGTTAGCCATCTGTACGTCTTCTTTGGAGAAATGTCTGTTTAGTTCTTTGGCCCACTTTTTGATTGCTGCTGCTAAGTGGCTTCAGTCGTGTCCGACTCTGTGCGACCCCATAGACGGCAGCCCACCAGGCTCCCCTGTCCCTGGGATTCTCCAGGCAAGAACACTGGAGTGGGTTGCCATTGCCTTCTCCATTGTGTGAAAGTGAAAAGTGAAAGTGAAGTCACTCAGTTGCGTCCGACTTGTAGCGACCCCATGGACTCAGCCTACCAGGCTCCTCCATCCATGGGATTTTCTAGGCAAGAGTACTAGAGTGGCTTGCCAATGCCTTCTCCGACTTTTTTGTTTGTTTGTTTGTTTTTTCCAACTACAATTTTATTTTATTTTTAAACTTTACAAAATTGTATTAGTTTTGCCAAATATCAAAATGAATCCGCCACAGGTATACATGTGTTCCCCATCCTGAACCCTCCTCCCTCCTCCCTCCCCATACCATCCCTCTGGGTCGTCCCAGTGCACTAGCCCCAAGCATCCAGTGTCCGACTTTTTGATTAGGTCATTTATTTTCCTGGTGTTGAGCTGCAGGAGCGCTTGTATATTTTGGAGATAATTCTTTGTCAATTGTTTCATTTGCTATTATTTTCTCCCATTCTGAAAGTTACCTTTTCACCTTGCTTATAGTTTGCTTTAAGTTTAATTAGGCCCCATTTGTTTATTTTTGTTTTTATTTCCATTACTCTGGAAGGTGGGTCATAGAGGATCTTGCTGTGATTTATGTCAGAGTGTTCTGCTTATGTTTTCCTCTAAAAGTTTTATAGTTTCTGGTATTACATTTAGGTCTTTAATCCATTTTGAGTTTATTTTTGTGTATGGTGTTAGAAAGTGTTCTAGTTTCATTCTTTTACAAGTGGTTGACCAGTTTTCCCAGCACCACGTTTTAAAGAGATTGTCTTTTCTCCATTTTATGTTTTTGCCTCCTTTGTCAAAGATAGAGTATGTAGATTTATCTCTGGGCTCTCTATTTTGTTCCATTGATCTATATGTCAGTCTTTGTGCCAGTACCACTTTGTATTGAGGACTGTAGATTTGTAGTATGGTCTGAAGTCAAGCAGGTTGATTCCTTCAGTTCCGTTCTTCTTTCTCAAGATTGCTTTGGCTATTAGAGGTTTTTGTGTTTCCATACAAATTGTGAAATTATTTTTTCTAGTTCTGTGAAAAATACCATTGGTTGCTTGATAGGGATTGCTTTGAATCTATAGATTGCTTTGGGTAGTATACTCATTTTCACCGTATTGATTCTTCCAGTCAACGAACATGGTATATTTCTCCATCTATTTGTGTCATCTTTCATTTCTTTCATCAGAATTTTATAGTTTTCTATGTATAGGTTTTAATTTCTTTAGGTAAATTTATTCCTAAATATTTTATTCTTTTCATTGCAATAATGAATGAGATTTTTCCTTAATTTGTCTTTCTGTTTTTTCATTGTACTGTATAGTAATGAAAGGCATTTCTGTGTATTAATTGTATATCCTGCAATTTTACTATATTCATTGATTAGCTCAGGTAATTTTCTGGTGGTGTCTTTACGGTTTTCTATGTAGAGGATCATGTCATCTGCAAACAGTGAGAGTTTTACTTCTCCTTTTCCAACCTGGATCCCTTTTATTTCTTGTTGTTCTCTGACTGCTGTGGCTAGGACTTCCAAAACTATGTTGACTAGTAGTGGTGAGACTGGGCACCTTTGTCTTGTTCCTGATTTTAGAGGCCGTGCTATCAATTTTTCACCATTGAGGAAAATGTTTGCTGTGGGTTTGTCGTATATGGCTTTTATTATGTTGAGATATGTTCCTTCTATGCCTGCTTTCTGGAGAATTTTTATCACAAATGGGTGTTGAATTTTGTCAAAGGCTTTCTCTGCATCTATTGGTTTTTATCTTTCAATTTGTTAATATGGTGTATCACATAGATTGATTTGTAAATATTGAAGAATCCTTGCATCCCTGGGATAAAGCCCACTTGGTCATGATGTATGATCTTTTTAATATGTTGTTGGATTCTGTTCACTAGAATTTTGTTGAGGATTTTTGCTTCTATGTTCATCAGTGATATTGGCTTGTAGTTTTCTTTTTTTGTGGCATCTTTGGTTTTGGTATTAGGGTGATGGTGGCCTCATAGAATGAGTTTGGGAGTTTACCTTCTTCTGAAATTTTCTGGAAGAGTTCGAGTAGGATAAGTGTTAGCTCATCTCTAAATTTTTGGTAGAATTCACCTGTGAAGCCATCTGGTCCTGGGTTTTTTTTGTTGGAAGATTTTTTATTACAGCTTCGATTTCTGTGCTTGTGATGGGTCTGTTAAGATTTTTTATTTCTTCCTGGTTCAGTTTTGGAAGGTTATGCTTTTCTAAGAATTTGTCCATTTCTTCCAAATTGTCCATTTTATTGGCATATAATTGCTCATAGTAGTCTCTTATGATCTTTTGTATTTCTGTGTTGTCTGTTGTGATTTCTCCATTTTCATTTCTAATTTTATTGATTTGATTCTTCTTTTTTTTATTGATGAGTCTAGCTAACAGTTTGTCTATTTTATTTATCTTCTCAAAGAACCAGCTTTTACTTTTGTTGATTTTTGCTATAGTCCCCTTCATTTATTTTTCATTTATTTCTGCTCCGATTTTTATGATGTCTTTCCTTCTACTAACTTTGGGGTTCTTCTTTTCTTCTTTTTCTAGATGCTTTAGGTATAAAGTTAGGTTGTTTATTTGATGTTTCTCTTGTTTCTTGAGGTAGGCTTGTATTGCTATGAACCTCCCTCTTAGCACTGCTTTTACTGAATCCCATAGGTTTGGGGTTGTCATGCTTTCTTTTGCATTTGTTTCTATGCATATCTTGATTTCCTTTTTGATTTCTTCTGTGATCTGTTGGTTATTCAGAAGCATGTTGTTTAGTTTGTATTTTTAATAGTTTTTTTTTAAAAAAAACTATAAAACTATTAGATGGTTGACATCTAATCTTACTACATTGTGATCAGAAAATATGATTGAAATAATTATTTATCTATCTGAGGAATTTATTTTGTAGGTGATACGAGGTAGTGTCCTAACAAAATTTGTGGAATGGTCACTTCTTTCACCACCAATTTGAAAAAAACATCTTTTTTTTTTAAATTTTATTTTATTTTTAAACTTTACAGTATTGTGTTAGTTTTGCCAAATATTGAAATGAATCCACCACAGGTATACATGTTCCCCATCCTGAACCCTCCTCCCTCCTCCCTCCCCATACCATCCCTCTGGGTCGTCCCAGTGCACCAGCCCCAAGCATCCAGTATCGTGCATCGAACCTGGACTGGCAACTCGTTTCACACATGATATTATATATGCTTCAATGCCATTCTCCCAAATCTTCCCACCCTCTCCCTCTCCCACAGAGTCCATAAGACTGTTCTGTACATCAGTGTCTCTTTTGCTGTCTCGTACACAGGGTTATTGTTAGCATCTTTCTAAATTCCATATATATGCGTTAGTATACTGTATTGGTGTTTTTCTTTCTGGCTTACTTCACTCTGTATAATAGGCTCCAGTTTCATCCACCTCATTAGAACTGATTCAAATGTATTCTTTTTAATGTCTGAGTAATACTCCATTGTGTATATGTACCACAGCTTTCTTATCCATTCATCTGCTGATGGACATCTAGGTTGCTTCCATGTCCTGGCTATTATAAACAGTGCTGCGATGAACATTGGGGTACACGTGTCTCTTTCCCTTCTGGTTTCCTCAGTGTGTATGCCCAGCAGTGGGATTGCTGGATCATAAGGTAGTTCTATTTCCAGTTTTTTAAGGAATCTCCACACTGTTCTCCATAGTGGCTGTACTAGTTTGCATTCCTACCAACAGTGTAACATCTTTTTAACACTTCCATATATTTCTGTTTCCAGGTTTCTATTCTGTTTCAGTAATACCATGCTTTTATACTTATTATAATTTAAAACTACTTTTGAATATTTGGTAGTACATGTCCCTTTGCCAAGCATTTCTATCTCTTTTATGTATTTATCCAGTACCAGAACCATAGTAAGTTAAAACACAAACACATTTAAATATTAATTGGAATTTATAGATTAATTCTGGAAGGGTTGACATCTATCAAATCTTCTCAGTTACAGATTCAGATTTTGACAGAAGTTGACAACACAGCTCACAGCTACCATCTCTGGCAAGAATCCAGAGAATGTAGTTCATGTTGTTGATCATCAGCTTTGACAGTCAGCTAACCAGAGGCAAGGATGCCCCAGAAGTCTGACTCAAAAGCCAAAAGACTGGGTGTTTGTCACCCAGACATCCCCAAAGACCTCTAACTCTGGCTCATTGCTATTTTTGTTCATTAATTTAATTAACTCTCCCAGATAGATTGCTGTTTAGTTTCCTTACAAGTGTAAAAAGAAACTTTTTTCCTTAAAGTGACTATTATTGTGCTCACCACTTTTCTTTCTCAAAGTTCAGAGGTGGTATGAATCACAGAGACCTCTGATAAGTCTTGCTGAACAAAAGGAATCAACCAACACTTACTAATAGTTTTCACAAAATCAAGAGTCAACCTATAAGTTCCACTATAAGGAATTATTGATTTTAGGTTCTTGTATGTACAAAATTGACATTTTGGGGACTTCCTTGGTTGTCCAGTGGCTAAGATTCCATGCTTTTAGTGCTGTGGTCCTGGGTTTGATCCCTGTTCAGGGAATTAGATTCCACGTGCTGCAACTAAAGATCCCACATGCTTCAACTAGGCCTGGTACAGCCAAATAAATAAATACATATTTTTGAAATGGCAATCTCATCTGGCTTTGCTTAACGTTTGGGGTTCTCAAGGCGAGAATACTGGAGTGGTTTGCTATTCTCTTCTCCAGTGGATCATGTTTTGTCAGAACTCTCCACCATGACCCCCTCCACCTTGAGTGGCCCTGCATGGCATTGCTCATAACTTCGTTGAGTTATGCAAGCCCCTTTGCCATGACAAGGCTGTAATCCATGTGATCATTTTGGTTAGCTTACTGTGATTGTGGTTTTCATTCTGGAAGCTGTGGGATTGTAGTTCTTGCTTCTTCTGTTTGCCCTGTGATGGATGAGAGTAAGAGTCTTGTGCAAGCTTCCTGATGGGAGGGACTTCAGTTCAGTTCAGTTACTCAGTCATGTCGGACTCTTTGCTACCCCATGAACTGCAGCATGCCAGGCCTCCCTGTCCATCACCAACTCCCAGAGTCCACCCAAACCCATGTGCATTGAGTCGGTGATGCCATCCAGCCATCTCATCCTCTGTCATCCCCTTCTCCTTCTGCCCTCAATCTTTCCTAGCATCAGGGTCTTTTCAAATGAGTCAGCTCTTCGCATCAGGTGGCTGAAGTATTGGAGTTTCAGCTTCAACATCAGTCCTACCAATGAACACCCAGGACTGATGTCCTTTAGGATGGACTGGTTGGATCTTCTTGTAGTCCAAGGGACTCTCAAGAGTCTTCTCCAACACCACAGTTCAAAACCATCAATTGATGGGAGAAACTGGATGTGGGAAAAACTGGGTCTTGCTCTAGTGGACGGGGCCATGCTCAGTAAATCGTTAGTCCAATTGTCTTCTGATGGGTGCAGCTGTGCTCCCTCCTTGTTCATTGTTTGACCTAAGGTGATGCAGTTCCAGATTCTATAGGCAATAACTTAATATATACTGACAGTTCCTTTTGGTGTGTTTCATTTGCTTGGTATTGGCTAGCTTTGTACATCTCACTCCTCTTTTGCTCAAGACATATGAAAAAAATTAAAAGCTTTATTCCCATAATTTTTGGAAAGATAAATATAAACATAAATATCTATCTTTCTAAAATGAAGAAAAATTAGTCCATGGGGATTCTCCAGGCAAGAATACTGGAGTGAGTTGCCATGCCCTCCTCCAGGAGATCTTCCCAACCCAGGGATCAAACCAAGGTCTCCCACATTGCAGGCAGATTCTTTATCTGAGCCACCAAGGAAGCCTTTATGAATGTTTAGTAAAAGTTAAAGCATTCATTCTCATATGCAATTTACTTAAAGAATACCTTTTCCTGTAATTCATCTGGCTCAGCTATGTAAACAATTTTTCTAAAACACAATGACTTTTTTCCCAAAGCTTATATCTATAAACTCAGAATTCAGTGTTCTAATTCTCCAGTGATCTTTCCAACTCTCTCCGTTGTTACTCCCTACAATATATTCACCATTCTAGGAAGAGTGGTCACTTTCAGGTCCCAAAACATAACTTGCTTATTTCTGCCATGTTATTTTTAGTTCATTTAATTGATCTCATTTCTTCAGGCTTCTTCACTATCTAAAGTGTATCTTTCATTCAGATTCTAAATCAAGATGCATTCCTTTCCAGGGGAATGGGAAAATTCAGCCCCTAGTGCTATTTATACCATGCGAAGGTGCTCAGTCATGTCCAACTCTATGCGACCCCATGGACTGTAGCCCACTAGGGTCCTCAGTACATGGAATTTTCCAGGCAAAAATATTGGAGTGGGTTGCCATTTCCTTCTCCAGGCAATCTTCCTGACCCAGGGATTGAACCTGCATCTCCTGCATTAGCAGGTGGATACTTTACCACTGAGCCACCTGGGAAGCCCTCTATTTATTGCATCCATCATAACTGACTCTATGTTCTGGTTATGTACATGTCTTATCTTCTTGGTAGGGCACCTAATTTCTTTGGTCTATCTTTAGTTACTTAGCTCTGAGCTATCTAGGCAGTAAATGTTTTGATTACTAAGGTATGCAAGGTTTTCTAATTGACTATTCCAGTTTTCATTCCTCCTGGTCTGGTGATGTTTGGAATAGATGGCAGTCCAAAGCAGATGAGATATTATGCTCCAGTGGAGTTCAGTGATATCATTGCTTGTGTCAAAGCAAGGTTGCTGCCCAACAGAACTGCCTGGACATTGCTCCATATGACAGCCACATCCTTAATTTTTGTCTCTTGGTTTTCCTTCTTTTTCACTATCAGGACCCAATTTTTGCTAAATGGTTGGTTCTTTCAAGTCTAACCATGGCAGGAGATGTCCTTTCCCAGAGCAGGATGATGCCTTGATTCAAGAGAGGGTAGATGCTGCCATCAAAGCTTTTAACAATCTTTTTGTTTTCTCAGTTTTTTAACTCTGGGAAAATAAAAGTAAAAATGCAAACAGAAGGGAAAGAGACAAATGTTTTTGCATTTTCTTAAAAAGTGTTTATTTGTGGCTGATATTGTTATATGTTATATTGCTCTTGAAGATTATAAACCACATCCATGGTTTGCAGTATTATCTTCCTCTGGAGTTTTAACAAGTTTATTAAATAACACTTGCCCACATTTAGATTGCTTTAGCTAAAGTCTTACTTCTTCCTGGCTTTAGTTAGATAAGATTCCTTAATATCAATTTATTTAATTGAAATATAATGTAATCAAATAATGATAATTATTTGGCAGGAGTATCCCAACAGAATACTATTATTAATTTTTTTTACTATTGTGTCTTATAATAAGTAATGATCATACTTGCCCTCACGTTTCAAAATATTCAGATGTTTCTGAAAATACTGGACGTGCAATAAAGCTGCTGGATATGTCTTTTCTCCTTTGACATATCTTTTATTCCTTTATGATGCATAAGATCATAAATAATATATCCATTATTTATGTGAGAGGAAGTTGTAAGGTTTGTACTCAAAGATGTTACATTGTCTAGGCAGTGATAGTGTATTTTATGAAACGTTCAGAAAAACAAATGTTATACTATACTAATTTTAATCTTATTATTTTGTATGAGGTTATAATCTGATAACTGTTCTGTTTTTCCCAGAAACAGATTTTGCAGAATCTAGGAATTTAAAAATATAGGGGGGTTTTCAAGGATTCATTCTATTTTCAAATTTCCTTTTATCCATCTATGGCTGCAGGGCAGTATCTTCTGCATATCTTTTAATCTTGAAGTTTAGAGAATTGTCTTGTTTCTTTCTTTTCTATTTTTTTTTCTAAGTCCTACTCTTCACAAGGAAGCCAGAAGTGTGACAGGAAGGTGTGATTTTTAATTTACACCAGAGTCTCGCAAATAATGACTTTTCACACCCTGCTATTGCTGCTTAGCCTAGGGGAGGAGTTCTGTGGCTACTGTTGTCGTAGCAAATTAAATCCACTGCTGTAATTTGGAAAGACGTTCTTCTACATTTAACCCTTGTTTTCAATTTTTTAACTCGGTATTCATGAATACTTATGGGAACGTGGTTTATTCCTTTGAAGTGTCCTTGTTTTTTAGAAAATTATTTTTGAAGTCTGTTATCTTTTCAGATTGTCAAGAATGAAAGGGAATCAGATTCTCCCTTGCCACCATTCTAACTGCTGGAAATTGTAACTTATTCAAATACACAAAAATGAAAAATACAATAATGTTTATTTGGAGAACTTCTAGCAATAAAATTTAAATACATGATTTAATGACTCTTTTTATCTTTCCTTGGGATTTCATTTCTGTGAGATTAGCTTTTCCCTCTGTTTTCATAGGAGAGTCAGTGTCTTACTGTACAAAGAAATCTATATCGTTTGGTTTGAAAAATGAAATCGAAAGTAATGTTAAAAAGATTTAAATGTTTTAAGTTTTTTCAATTTCTCTCCAGTCCATTAAGTCATTTGGATTGAACTATTAAAAAACAAAAACAGGATGGGCTGCCTAAGGGAGATTAGAAAAATTATTGCAATAGGTATACTGGTTTTAAGTTTTCAAATGGTTAGAAAAGAATAGTGACAGTATAACTGAATAGTTAAATAATATATCTTACAAACAATATACCTCTTTCACTTAGAATTATTGACATATTGAATCATTTTCCCATTTTGAATCTACCAACTAATTTTTGTTAGGTTTTCAATCAATGTGCTAGATCGTACTAGTTATTTTATGAATCATAATGGTCTTCAATAAAGTTCTAGAACTGAGTGGAATATGTAAGAATATTATTGAAAGAAAGGAAACATTCAGACTCTGGAGAATTTGGCTCCTACTTGGTCCTCTTGCTAAAAGGAAGCAATCAGAAGCAGTTACAACTCTCTCTCCTGGATTGGGAGCTGCAAGGGGTTAATCAGGCTGGGTTTACTAAGTATCTCTGTCAGGCTTTTATCTGATCCTTCCATCCTTCCTCCCTTCCTCCCCTGCCCACCCCTTTTGTAAATGTCAACCACTTCCTGATAAGCCTAGAGTGGTGAATTTCACACCTTTCTTTTCTTTGTGAAGAAACCTGGGTGTTAATGGTACAGGATTGAGTACCATTGTATGTCTCTAGCTGTCTGTTAGTAAACCTGAGGGATGCCTGTGGAAAAAAAGTAGGAGAAGGTGAAGAAATTTGAGAAATGAGACTAAGAAATAGGTTCAAACTGGTCTCATTTTCAAAATGGGTATTTGTTTTATTAGCAACTTTTAGATGTGTATTCGGAAAACAATAATTTTAAAGAAGCTTAGTATTGAGAGTCTCAAAGAGTCTGCAAAGGAAAGGCTTAGACTGCTGATTGCTAAAATTAAACAGAAGAACAACAGTCAGAAAGAAAAACTGAAGACTCCTCTTTTTATTCTACAGGTGTATTTACAGGATACAGCCATGGAAACTTGGTCAGTTGATCAGGTCTGCAGTTGGCTGGTGGAGAAAAACTTAGGAGAGCTAGTACATAGGTTTCAAGGTGAGTTGTTTATACTTTCAAAAAATGTTAATTGAGCAGTCGAGATATTGAGTGTCCTCTGTCATTGATTTCTTTTTTCCTAATGCATGTGAACATTGATGTGGAGTTGCTACACTAGGAAACTTTCATTTCTTTACCGACTGTAGCAGAGTTTGCATTTGACCTAGTATCCATGAGAAAATCTAATTATTTCAAAAAGAACTCAAAATAAATCTTGAGTTACTTAAAATACACATTTGATATATACATTTAATATTGCTTTTGTCCAGGATGTGCATTTTTAGGCAGCTCTGTACAGTGTTGGATTTACAAGTATTGATTATTGCCTGGGAGGTACATTAAGAATACTTTTCCAAAAAGATTTTTTTTTTCCTTATGAAAACAATGGTAGAATCAGAAGAGGGGAGGCATTAATGTGAATGTAAAAAATTTTATTGTGACTCCATGTTGCAGTACTTTCTTAGGAGCAGACGTGCATTTGGAATTATGCAATATTAGTGTTCTATTTTTGCAAAAACAGATAATTTTATAACTGCAGAGCACAAGTTTAGATGCTCCTTTTAACATGAGAAATAATTCTGCCTGCTCAGGGTGCCGTGTTTTACAGTATTTTACCCAGCAGACAGGTAGAGATTTTTTCTTTTTTTTCCCAGAGGAAGAAGTAAGTGGGGCTGCTCTCCTAGCACTTAATGATCGGATGGTTCAGCAATTGGTAAAGAAAATTGGGCACCAGGCTGTTCTAATGGATTTAATTAAAAAATATAAGCAGAAGAGTCAAGAGCTGAAGTCCCCTGGAGAAACAGCCCCGGTCACACAAGCAGAGTAAGTGTTCATAAATGGCCTTATTTTTGATTCTGTGCTTTCCCTAAGATGGCTGTAGCATGGCATATGGAGTTTAAACTTTGTTGAAAATTGTGACCATTTTCAGCTTGTGTGTACAGTAACAGTTTTTGCAAAGTTTTATAAATCAAGATATCTTTTCTTTTAATGCACCAGGTTTTTAAACTCCAACTCCATTTATTAGGGAAGACCTATAAGCCTGAAGTTCCTGTATAGAAATCTCTGTAACAAGCAGTTAAAATATAACACAGGCAGAAATGAACTCCTGAGCTTAGGTCTTAAAGTTAAGACTTGAGGAAGGCATCTTTTTCTGCTTCTTTGCTTTCCCCAAAGCTATTTATGTGTGTATTTACTTATTTGCCCAGGATTCCTTACAGTAACTAATTTATATGCTCTTCTAGAGGCCTTCATAATATGATTTGCTAAAGATTTTTGCTGCACTGGATTTCAAGAGTGTTCTTGGAGCACTCAATGCTGTGGTAGCATCCCAGAGAAGTCTTGTAGAAAAATTTGTGATGGTTTTGAGGTTATTTTTTTTTTAAATCATTGACTTCTGCCATAAAAAGGAATGATAACAAAAATTATAAAATTAAAAATTTCACTTTATAATCTATGTCCCAGGATCATTCAGGCTATGTCCCAAATCATTCTGATTTGGATTTTTGGTATTTGAAACTTTTTGCCAGATTTCTAAGTTTAAATAATTACTACATTCTGATTATTCATTAATTTTTAAAATAAGGTTATGATGTTTGATGAAATCCATTCCATGTTTTTACTTTAGTTTTTTTTTTTTCCAGAATATCTGTAAAACTCTTAAGTTTCTGTCTTGTTTTTTTATAAGCAATGCAATGTTAGAGAGCTCTAACTTAGGTAATTTGGTTTCTAGAGAATTTGGATATTTGGGACAAGGAGGGGGATAAGTCAGCTTGAAGGAATGGCCCACATTTGGTCTGGAGAGTCTACTATTTGATTTATTCGAGGGATTTCTTCTAAATGCTGTTTTGACACATCTGTGTAAAAGATACGTGACTTTTGATGCAGTTCCCATTGTATGCCTTTACTCCTTTGCAGCACAGGGAGGGAGTAAACCTCATCTAGAGCTCAAAGTAGTTTCCCAGCATTCTTGGATGAGTTGTACTCTTGAGCTGGAAGTTCCCCTCAGCTGACTGGAATCTTGATGTTACCTTAGACACAGCTTGGAAGAAAACTGACAGCCTTTTTTTCCACTGCAAAGCAGTTTATAATGTCCTCTAGTAAATGAGGACTAACTGGACTGCCAGGAAGTCTGGGCATCATTCCTGGTCCTACCACTGACTTGGATTGATTGCATTAAATGTTGACACTCCTTTTGCTTCATCTCTAGGTTGTGAAAAATAATACATACTTACTTCCAAAGTTAATCACACTGATGTTCAGAGTATCATAATCTTTGAGAAAATATCTCCTCCTTCTCCCACACTAAAATATAGTCTTTTGTTAAATATTAAGCATTATTAATGTGGTTTATAAAGCCATTTTGAAATGTAACCATGACTTAGAACATTGGTTTTCCAGGGGCTGAGTGGGGACTCTTCATTCTACCCAGTAAATAGTTGACTCTAAGGTTTGTGCTGTTTTACATTCAGATTCAATTATTCTTGTGCAAAATCACAATTTCAAGTAGGTTTATAGGTTATAGTTAGTAAAAATGTTTTTTGGCTATTTTTGCTTATTGTCAAATATGTAGGCACTTGACAAATATATTGTCATGTGGGAGTCATAGTAATAGAAAAAAATGTATAAGAATGTGCTATTTATTTAGTTAAATAATTTTAATAAGTTCTTAATAAAGATAGGAAATTTGGTGTAGTAAAAAGAACCTGGAAGCTAGGTATTAAAACTGGATTACGAATCTCTGTTCTGATATTAGCTACTCATCTAACCTTGGAGATTTGCTTGACTTTTCTTAGTTTCAACTGTAAAATGAAGTGGGTAGAATAAATGATGCTTAGGACTCTGAAGAGTTTATAAAGTGGCAGCCTAGATCGGAGTTTACAGATGGGTTCCAACTTGAGTGTAAATTTCATTTGGTGGCTAACAGTTGCCTGGTATGTTACTTTGAAAAAAAATTTACAGGCCACATATGGACAGGATACTTGGCCTCCAACTCAGACTTAGGTAGACGACAGGAATATATAACAGGAAGGAGTATATCCAGTTGCTTTTGTGTTGCTCTTTTTGAAGCCGGTAGAAAAATCACTGGACAGGAAGTTGGAAAGTTGGAAAACTGAGGTAATGGGTGCTGTTACTGAGTAGCTTGTGGAGGTAAGCAAGTTGCCTTCCTTTCAGTTGTATCACTTAGAAGATGAGGGAGTTAGTGAAGAGTGGTTCAAAGATCATGAAATTCCACAAATAATAAAAGGTTCCCCTAGATGGCAGGGAAGAGAGAAAGGATCTGATATAGAGTTTCATTTTTTTTGCCAAATAATAATGTTAATCAACAAAGGTATATTCTGTTATTACCATTGTTTCATAAAGGAAAGGATTATCAATAATACCATCTTTAAATGTGATAGAGGAGTGAGAACAGCACAGTGAACTGGCATCATCCACCTCCCAGCATGTATAAACTGGTAGTGAGTGAGATGGCCCCAGAGGGTTTTTCTTTCAATCCTCTTAGTCATGACTCTAACGTGGAGCTTGGAACGGACACAGATCATAGTGTTTACTCTGGGCTGATTTATACCTTCAGAGTCACTATGAAAGCAACAGTTGAATACCCTAGACCCACCTTTTCTTTCTTGGTGACAGGGATGAACAGCCCTCGAGTCCAGCCAGTGGTGGGGAGCAGATGCCATCTTTCTATCCAGCTGGCAACCTTGATAACGGATTAATTGACCACAGAGTACTGAAACAGAGGTGGGATGGACAACTTCTAAACATCTTAAAGCCAATTGATAATATTTGTCTTTATTTTTATGAGGTTTCATGTTTAAATGTATTTCTAAGTGGAAACTATTTGTTTTTCTGGAAGGGATTTTTGTAAATCAAGTGATGAAGATATTTGGTAAGAGATGAAGGTCATTTTTTTTATCGTTGCATTGAACAAGTTAAGTTTTGAGATGATATTATGCATCTCTCAAGGACATGTTGTTAAGGAAAAAGATGATTTTTCTGTCATAAACTGTCCAGAGTGATTGGCAGTAGCCACAAAGATGGAATTTGTTCTGCAAATAGTGTCTTATAGAATTAGCTTTTTGCGGAGTCTTTTTTTTTTTTTTTTGAATTAACAGTCTTGACCATTCCTGATGGAGGCACTGCTTTGTTAAACATTTCCTTATATCCCTACACTGGGTTTTATGAGCTATAGTATTTCAACATATGGGCTACACTGGAACAGAGGAAAACTATATATCTAGAGAAACAGACCCAGGAATGTGGCACTAAAGTCCTGAGGGGGACTTTAGGTAAGATACAGTCCAAGAGTCATGGTAGTCAACCTAGCATTTCCCAGCCACCTGCCCTGTGCAGTTCAGGCATCACCCTGATACCTATTCTTTTCAGCAGCTGCTGAGCAAATGCTTTTCTTTAAGTGTACTGTCATGGAAAGGAGAGATGTCAGCTGGCACCATATAATCCGGCGATAATCAAACCAGAATGTCATCCTTTATAGTTTCAGTTTCCATTATCATCTCATTTAGCCCACGCAGCAGTCCTGTCAGGTCAGTATTATTCTCTCTTTGTTGTGAACTGAGTTAAACTGAGATTTAGAGAAGTCAGGGGCTTCTATCTAGTTTCCCAGATGGGCTCTTCTCACCTCAGCACTGGATATACTGCCATCAGCATGGGAGTTCAGGGGACCAAAGGCAGCAGCCTGAGCCCCTGCCGCCCAGCGCCAGCAGCCCCGTGAGCGAGCGCAGGGAAACCTGGCGCCTGCGATCAGGAGCTCTTGCACATGGGCTTTGTCTCTGGGCATCCTCTCTGCTCTCTTTCTCTCTCCACCACCTGCAACCTTGCACTCTCATCCCTGGGCTCAAAGGCTCCAGCTCTTTAAGTGGTAGAATCCACTTTCCTTCACGCCATTGGCTCCCACTTGGGGGTGATGAACAAGGAGGTAGAGACAATATCCTAGGTAGGGCTTGGTCCCCGGGGTCTTCCTGGTCTGAACTGTGGTTCAGAAGATGTAAATATGTTTTAATGGTGGCTTCATTCACCTCCTTTCTGTTCATGGGTGCTTGTTGATTCCCAGTGCCATCCTTTGATGTGGTTCCAGGTGTGTGGAGTCAGTCGGGAGTCTTCAACTACCCCTTCATGAAGCTGCCAAAAGTTGCCAGTCCCTTCTCTGACTGTTCAGTAGAGACAGGAAGAGCAACAATTAGCCCCAGCGGTCCAACCCAGACACCACTGTGAATCAGTATTCAAACCGAAAAATGGGAATAATAACCACAAATACTTCTGTCACAGGGCTCCTGTGAGGACCATTATCTAAAGATAGATAACACCTGCTCAGTGCTAAGCACAGGAAGCCCTGGAAAGCACTCAGAGTACCACAGTCTACTCAGCACGGCTCCAGGTAGTAAGCTCACTTTGCTGAGGACCTCTTTCCTCTTCCTTCTTGCTACCAGTGGGAGACGAGGATGCCCTTTTATACAGGTTCTCTGGGTCCTTTCTTTTTCCTAAGCTCTCTGATGATATTCCACTCTTATATGGTCCTGCAATGCTGGCTGAGTCAGATTGTTATGCCTGTTTTTTCACATGGCTGATCAAAAGTACAACCAGTGCTTCAGGGTATTTCTCATCCTTTACAGTGTCTGGCATGGAGGAGGAAAAAAAAGGAATTGTGTTAGAAATGGAGAAAAATAGGAGAGTTTGGAAACCAGAGTCTCATATCTTTCTTCTAATCATAAAATGTCTTCTAATCTATGTGCCAACCGGCTGCTCATCACAAGCACCACAGTTAAACATGTCCAAAAACTGAACTCGTGTTTCTTGCTTTAGTGTATATTTAAGTGTAAGAAATACAAACTCGCTAGAACCCAGTGACAGGGGTAGAGACACTGGTGCTGGAAAGTCAGGGGTCAAGCTGTCCCTCACTCTCATGGAGCCACTGATGGCCATCTCCATCTCTCTTTCGCTTCCCTCATCTGCCTCATGCCCTTGCTTCTTCCTTTGAGGATGGATTTATCCTACTATTCACGTACACTCTGTCCCATTCAGACTGGCTGGCCTATGGCAGGCTCACCATAGCACTGCCTCCAGGACATTCCCCATGAAAAGAGCTCAGATCATCCCAGGTAACAGACTCAGCCTTTCAGTATCTGGGGAAGAGGAACTAGGGGGTTCCAGTGCAGGGCAGATGTCCCCTCCTGGGCAGTCAGCTATGTGTGGGCAGATGAGGACAAAGCAGAGGTACCTGTTTTAGATAGTTTTGCTCTGGTTCTGCCATTTATTCAGGGCTATGAAATGGGGAGGGATAAAAGATTTTCTCCCCTCCCACATCCTATCTCAGAGAGGGGCTCCATCATCCAGCCATGTGAGTTAAAATCCGATCCCTGGTTGGAGAACTGGATTCGACATGCTGCAACAGAGCTCATATGCCACAACCACAAAAAGAAATCCTCATGTGGCAACAAGTATCAAGGATCCTGCATGCCAGAATTAAGAACTAAGACCTGGCACAGCCAGATAAACAAATATTTTCTAAAAATCACCTATCTCCTGCCCTTCTGCCCAGGGTGCTATTCATTCAACAGGTGTTGATTTAAGAGCCTATTGCACAGTTCCTGTGTCGGGCTGTGTTCTTCTCTTCCCTTTTCTACCTGCTCATTATTGAAGATTCTGCTCAAAAATCCCTCTTTCTGAAGGAAACCGCCCCCTGGCCCGCCACTTATATTCCAGCTCAGGCAAGGAGCCCTTTTTCTACTGTGTAGCATCCTTTACACACCCCTTTCTTTACTTATAAGACTAGATAATGGAACTAATCACTTTAAAGTCTGTATTCCCTCCATAGAAGTGCTACCTGGGCAAAATCCATACACTTTTCCCCTTGTGAGCAGAGCATTTGGCATAGTACCTGGCAAACAGAGACTAAATAGGAGTTTTTATTTGAAATGAGGATGTATGGTCTAATGAAAGACTGAACACACCTTTACAAGACAGCATAAATATTTGAATAGCATCAATTTCTCTTTAGACCTTTTTTATACAATTCCTGCTAAATGTGCTCATTTTTTGAACAGAATTAAACCCCAGGAGTTTATGGGCCACTCATACATAACAGGCTAGCAAGCTGATGTTTGGCTACAAGGCTTTCACGAAGCCATGTGCTTTAATGAGGTGGGAAAGGATGGTGGATCAAGTGCCACCTGGGGTGGGATCTCACACACCTGGCGTGGGAATCCGGACTGTTACTTGTTGTCCGGTGGGTCTCCGCACATTGTGTGATGGGAATCCCCACCTGCAGGTACGATAACAGTGAAGGTACCTGGCAGCTGTTATAATCCCATACAAGGTGGCTGTCATTATGCTTGTGATAATTCCCCCTATGGTCCCTAAAAGGAACATGTGTTTTCCATCCAGATCATTTGCAGACAAGAAGTAAAAGAAGGCTCTAGAGGCAGGACATTCACATGACTTTGACTCTTGACACGATGTGTGTGTCCCAGTGGATGAATTCCAAGTCGCAAGGAAACACATGCTGCTGTGACATGAAGCAGCTTTCTTTGGTGATAGGTGATCCCATGCTCTTTACTGAATTGCTTAAATGCCCTTTCTTGATGGAAAGCTTATAAGGTCCTGTCCTCAGCATGTGTTGGCGATCCTTTAGAAAGATATTTTTTCTTTTACAATGCCGTTCTTTATTTTTCCTCTACACTGTTCGAAACTGTTTGTTTCCCTTTTGGTACCTAATAAGGCATGAAATCAGATAAACAGGTAGAGGTTTCCTAAATGCCACTTTAAAAACACTTGCCCTGAACTTTAAATATATTTGTGTGCAGATGGTTTGCTTCAGCCTTTGGGTGTAATTATAAATTAGTCACAATTTCACGCATGTTTTAAAATTATTTTAATGATGACTTTTTTTTCTGGGTCTGGCTACTACTATAAAATACTGTAGAATGATCTTACCCACCTATGCTCAAGAGGGCAAATGTCAGTAGGTCCACACTTGACATACTGTTTGTAGGCAATGCCACATACACAGCTAAAATAAGGAGCAGCACCCTTGTGTGTGTATCTTATCCATCACATAATAAGGGGAGGTTCAGAGTACACCAAGTCCACCCAAGTGATACATTGTCACATTTAGATGCTGAATCCCAGGTCAGTGAAACTAGAGTGCAGTGCTACATCCCTCATCTCCTACCCTACAGGTGTATAGAACACCCATGCCTAAGTTTTGTGTGTTTTGGATGTATTAACTTCCAAGTCTAGTCCCTGACTGGACATTCCCAGTGTACAGTTCAGTTCAGTTCAGTTCAGTAGCTCAGTCGTGTCCGACTCTTTGCGATCCCATGAATGGTAGCACGCCAGGCCTCCCTGTCCATCACCAGCTCCCGGAGTTTATCCAAACTCATGTCCATCGAGTTGGTGATGCCATCCAGCCATCTCATCCTCTGTCATCCCCTTCTTCTCCTGCCCCCAATCCCTCCCAGCATCAGGGTCTTTTCCAATGAGTCAACTCTTCGCATGAGATGGTCAAAGTATTGGAGTTTTAGCTTCAGCATCAGTCCTTCCAATGAACACCCAGGGCTGATCTCCTTCAGAATGGACTGGTTGGATCTCCTTGCAGTCCAAAGGACTCTCAAAAGTCTGTACAGTGACCTAGTAAATGCTATAAAGCATTTCCCTCTCTCTGGCCCAGAATTCTTTCTCTGTGTAACATCTATTAACACCACAGGACCCACCTTAGGAACTACTGACTTAATGATTTTTCACCTGAGTCAGAGTCCATTCATTCATTCCATAGTAAACATTTCCCTAGTGCTTACTGGATGCCAGGCCCTGGGAGGCACAGAGGATACAGTGGGGAGCAGAGCAGACCAAGCCTCCCCTCTCACAGAGTTCTAATAGTGAGGAAATAATAAATACCTATGATATTACACTGTAAATATGTTTAAGTGCTATGAGGCCAATAAGGCAAAGAAAAAAGGGGCAAATAGAGGAAATAGTGTATGTAAGTGCATGTGTGTGTTAGCTTCAGGAGGGTTTTCAGGGCAGTCTTTCAACTTCTGACTGGATGTTGCTTGAGCAGAGACCCAAATGAAATAAAATGAAGAACATTGGCTCATCAAGTTAGAACAGAACTTTCCTTCAGTGGAGGCTATCTGGATGCAGCCAAACAGGAATTGCAGGGAAAACTGGGCTGTTGTGACTGATAAATAACTCTCTGACTCCTGCTCATTCTTATTAACTCATAGGATGTCTTCAGAGAGATTAAAGTAAACTTGATTTCTAGTCTCTTCTTCCCTTTTGTTCAGTCCAAAAGCTACTGAATATAAACCATGAACTAGATATGATATAGACAGTGGGTAAAGTGGGGCGATTTTGTCCTTGCCTAGGGGAACGCAGATTCTGACAAGAAAGACACAGAAGTTAATAACCGCAATATTGAGAAAGAGACACAGAAATAGAAATGCACAGGGTATGGAAACAGCACAGAAAGAAAGATAAATGAGACTTTTAGAGAAGTAAGTATGGAGAAGGCCCCTGGGGAAGTCTTCTCAAAAACTGAAGGCAGCGGGGTTGGGGGGGTGGATTTGAAACATAATTTGAATTTCGTCTGAAGAAAAATGGAGCAAGAGAAGAAAAGAACATTTCCAGAAAAGCAAATACCATGTGCAAAGGTACAGGCACCTGAAATGGAATAGGACATTCTATTTGGAATATGTGCTTTTGGAATGTGAGAGATAGAGGCAGAGAAAATGGACTTGCTGGAAATGAAGAGGGGTGGTGTTAAGGAGGCGAGAAGCCCCTGTGCTGTGCCAGTGGACAGGACAGTGCTCTGTAACTGTGACTGTACATTAGAATTTCCTGGAGGACTTAAATGAAATAGATCAGGGCCCTACACCAGTGCTTCTCAAGCTCCAATATAATTAAAAATCATCCAGGAATCTTATTACAATGCAAGTTCTAATTTAGTAAGTCAGGAGTGGGACCTGAGAGCCAGCACCACTAACAGGTGCCCTAAGTGATGCCAGTGTTGTCTTATGACCAGCCTTTGCAGCAGCAGCAAGGCGTTTCTGGGTGTACAATAGATTAATAGAGGCTTGTGCCTCTCTAAAATTCATTATGTTGAAACCCTAATCCCAATATGATGGTATTTGGAGGGAGGGGCTTTGGGGAAGTAATTAGGCCCTGAGGATGGACTCCTTATGGATGGAATTAGTGTTCTTATTAGAGGCTAAGGGGCCAACAGGACTTCCCTGGTGGTGCAGTGGTTAGGACTGCATGGTTCCATTGCAAGGGGGTGTAGTTTCAATCCCTGGTCAGGGAACTAAGATCCTACATGCTGTGGGTCATGGCCAAAAAAATAGTATTTTTTAATAAAAAGGAAAGAGATCAGAGAGCTAACTTGCTCTCTTTCTGGCATGTAAGGACACAGTAGGAAGACGGTCTTCTGTAAACCAGGAAGAGCACATTTGCCAAGAACCCAGCTTTGCTGGCACCCTGATCTGGAACATCCAACCTCTGTAACCATGAGAAATTAATGTTTGTTCTTGAAGCCACCCGTGTGTGTATGTGTAGTTGCTCAGTCAGATCAACTACACATCTGACATGTATCTGGCTCTTTGCGACCCCTTGAACTGTAACCTGTCCATGAAAGTTTCCTGGACATTTTCCTGAAATTTTCCATGGACAGGCTCCTCTGTCCATGAAAATTTCCAGGCAAGATTACCGGAGTGGGTTGCAATTTGCTACTCCAGGGCATCTTCTCAAACCAGGGATCGAAACTGCATCTCCCACGTCTCCTGCATTGTCAGGCAGATTCTTTACCACTGTGCCACCTGGGAAGCCCCTTAAGCCACCCGGTTTAATGGTACTTTGGTATAAATCAAATTGCTTGAATCCTTAGAACTAGGAAACTTTTATTTGTATGAAGCTGTATGGTTGAGGAACTGGCAAGTCACAGCCTAGATGGCACACAGTTGGGAAGACTAAGTCAGTCTCTTTTTTTGGCCCCAAAAGTCACATAAAACCAGCACTGTGGGCCAGATTTGAAAAGTGAATTTTTCCAGGCTCATCCCTATTTAGCAGATGCTCTGAGGATATAAACTGTTTACATGAGGTCAGGGTTCAAAAGCCTAGTAGTATACAGGTGGATTAATAAAAAACTGCCCTGAACCACCCGATTTTGATAATTATGAACTACAAAATTGTAGTACTGAACATTTTGCAACAACTGCATAGGTAATGTCTCATTACTTTTTCCTTTTTATGAATGAGAAATAAAAAAGAAAAAGAGGGACTATGATAGCTCTATGAGATCTGTTTTTGTGACTATCATGCTAATAAGTGTAAATATTGAGGGTAAGGTCACATTTCTGGGTCTTTGACCATCTGTCAATACCAAGAAGAATTGGAGAACAGGGAGAAATAAAAGATGTATTTATTTTATGCTTCTTTTCTTGATTAGTCAAAACCCCAGAAGTTCCTGGCTCCTTGAATCTCTCACTGGCAACCAAGGACAGGGGGGATTTAAGAGGTGTCTGTCTGTCTGTGTTACAGCACAGTGCCTGATGCCAGCCACATCTCTACCTCTACTTTCTGCTTGATTACATGTTCACTCATGCCTTTCAGAAACTAAATTCCTCTGGAAATTTCATAGATTAAATGGCAGCTGTGATAGCCCAGAGCTATAAAACACAAATTAAAAGCACATATCAAATGATGAGAATGTGGAGCAAACATTTTCTGAATTACTGGTGGTTGCAGTGCAAACATTTTCTGAATTACTCGTGGCTGCAGCTGAAGGAAAACAGCATTTCCTTCATAGTCCGTGCATGTCTTGCTGTGACATCGTTCTATATTTTCAGAGATGGCATCTCACCTAGCTCATTGACATGCATCTCTCTATTGGGCTTTTCAAAAACTTCTTGTTTACTTTGTTTTCTTAGCAGTGGAAAGTCTTGCCTAGGTAAAGTAAAGAAGGTGATTCACACAGTATGGCCTAATAACACAGAAGCAACATTTCTGTTGAACTTTGTAGTTTGGTGAACTTCGATCCCTGTTTTGAAGATGTGTATTATAAGGTCCTTTCATGTCCTACAGTTAGATGACAGCAAGTTCTTTAAACAGATGTCTATACCTTCTCTTACTTGACTCCATTCTCTTCTTCTGTGTTCCCCAAACATTGAAGCTTTTTAGATGTGGTTACATGGCATTTCGTTTCAAAGTTGATAATAGAAAACTGGGCACCCTGATATATACCATTTTCAGTGTAGAGAGTCTGCAAGTTTCTGTGTGGAAAAGAATAAAATGAATGTAGGTTTGTGGAACACAGTCTTTCCATTAAGTCCCTGGAGAGCACAGTATTTGTCACTGCTTTTTCCTTCGATGCTGGGAATGCTACTACTGATAGAGGTGGTTCTTTACATATGAAGACCAAGCTTGGTAGTGAGAATGGCTGTTCTTCGCAGCAAAGACTTCCACTTGTCTCATGCTCTTCTTCCTTAAGGACCGGAAAGCAATACCATTTTGCAGGACTAGAAAAGCATCACAGTCCCTCAGGGTAACAGATTATCTCCAAGCTGGGGGCCCCTAGAGAAAAGTGTCATTTGTGGCCCAAATTTTAGGAAAGTAGACACGATGGCACCCCACTCCAGTACTCTTGCCTGGAAAATCCTATGGACGAAGGAGCCTGGTAGGCTGCAGTCCATGGGGTTGCAAAGAGTTGGACACGACAGAACGACTTCCCTTTCACTTTTCACTTTCATGCATTGGAGAAGGAAATGGCAACCCACTCCAGTGTTCTTGCCTGGAGAATCCCAGGGATGGGGGAGCCTGGTTGGCTGCCATCTGTGGGGTCGCACAGAGTCGGACATGACTGAAGCCACTTAGCATTAGCAGAAGTAGCAGACCTGATTCATGACTGTGATGCCAAAAGTCAACCAGAATTCAGTTGAGTGTGACATGAACTCTGCCCTTGGTTCTATAAAGAACCCACATGGGATGTAGCTAAAGCCTGGTGAGAAAACTTCTTTGGGAGGGTTTTCTCAGTGGTGGTTTATTATTATGAAGTTTGCATAGTCTAATTCTTAGGTATCTTTTGTGTAAACAGAGGACTGTACTCCAATCGCCAGATCTGCCTCTCTTGCATCTGGGTCCCACACATTTTCATATCTCAAACTTGAGGACTTAGTGATATCACACTTCTCTCCACTAGCATGTCAGCTTGATGCCTTCCTGTTCAATGGTTCCTTTATCATGGGTGGGTTGTTTGAACCTTTTGAAAAGGTTCAAAAGATGTCAATTTCATGTGTGAAAATACAAGTTTAAGCAATTTATGACTGTCTTTGTTTATCTGTCATAGAATGTTATATTTAATATTTTTACATCTCTCTCAAATGTTCCTGAAACTTGATATAACATTTTTGTTATAGAACTGTTCCTAAATAACTATGTAGCAGTTATAGTTCTAGACCTGTTAAAGAACGGTTATAGAACTGTAGAACAACTGTTTTGTTTGACAATGGCATTAGGGAAATCAAAACAGGTAAGAAAGCAAGATACAGGTGAGTACCCATGGGGCCAGTACTGGACCAGGCCATGTGGGGGATTTAGACAAGGAAGACCACCAGAGAGTCAGGAGAGAGGGGAAGAGAATCTACCTGGGGAGAAGACCTAAGATGAACCTAGAAGAATAAAGGAAACTCAGGGCATTTGGGGTGAGAGAAACAATGGTTGACACATGCAAAGTGTGTCCTGGAGATTTAGAAGGCTTGAATCTTGGCTGGATCTGAGAAAAAAACATTGGATACTAGCTGATAATAAAATGGCATGCAAAATTGGACTATATTATGAGCTGTCCTAATTATTGAAAAAGTTATATACCGTGGCGATAAAACAAGCAGTCGTTGCCCACATGTATGTCTCTCCTGCTCCCTACCAAGGCTCAACTTCTGTTTTCTGTATGTTGAGATTTTTCCTTAACAGGCTGAAACTCCATTGGCCCTTTTCTGCATAGGGCCATCTCCCTTATCCTAGGTGAGGCCCATATTGTCTGTTTCTTAGGAGTAAAAATAATTAGATGATTTTTCATTCTTATTAAAGTTTTACAGTCAGTGAGCTTCTTCCTGAGAACCTCTATTTCATAATTTTTTAAAAACATTTATTATTTATTTGGCTGCATCAGGTCTTAGTTGAGGTCTGCAGGATCTTTGATCTCCCTTACGTCATGTGGATCTTTTGGTTGCAGCGTGTGAACTCTTGATTGAGGCATGTGGAATCTAGTTTCTTGTCCAGGGATCGAACCTGGCCCCCATACCCTGGGAGCACAGAGTCTTAGCCACCGGACCAACAGGGAAGTCCCTCATGATTTTTTAAAGTGGCGCATATGGCAGTAATAATACTGATAGTTATCAAATGCGTCAGCTTGAGTTTATTGTTAGTGTCATTTTATGACAAATATAAAGTCTACATAGACACTGAGTGTTTAGTGCAGTAGACTCTGATTCAATTAGACTGGGAATCAGTCCTAGCCATTAACATGTTTTAAAAGCTTTCCAGGTGATTGTACTATGAACCCAGGGTTGTGACCCATTGAATTAAAGATCTTTGTTTTCTGATATTATCTTGTTAAAGGGCACTGACTCTGAAGTGGAAACAGAAATAGCAGCATCCTCTTAGTTTGGGATTGTTTTCTGCTCCATGTTCTTACTTTGAGCTGACTTCTACAGTGTTCTGCTCAATTCTACCTCAATAATGATATGAATAATCATAACCTCAGAGTAAATATTTTTAAAATACAATGCAAATGTTGAATTTTAATATTTTTATGAATGGGTGATGATTGTGCCTGCAGTTATCTGCAGTCAATTAGAGTGTGTTTTTAATTTCTGATTCTAGTATTCTGTATAATATTAGTTTTGACTTGTGTTAGCATACTTTGTATTCTGTTCACTTCCAAATATCTTGTTAAGTTGTTTTAATGTAAAGAAAAGGAAAATTTGTTGCCTCTGATTTTGTCTAATTAGGAGCAAGATGGACTGTCTGGCGTTGATTGAGCCTATATGTGTCTAGTCACATTCTAGGCATTTGACAGAAATAAGAACATGATATATATATATAGTTCTTACCCTGATGTTGAAGAGAAAAGACATATATAGAGCAAGAAGATAAAAATTGCCTCAAGACCTATTTTATAGCATTGGAATGTAGAAGTTATCCATTGATGAGATACTGTATAAGACTAGCAACCTCAAAAGTCTAAAGGGGTCATGCAGTTAAATAGACTTGAAATTCATAGGAAAAGGAGATAGATGTTAAAATGTTGTACTGAAACCAAATTTAATGCCTGCACAGTTACAGCACCTTTCAAAATCTTGGGAAGGCACAAAATACAGCCAATGAAACTTGCCATTACTTTAGAATCTTGATCTAAGTAGATAAAGGAGAGATCATGGGAGAAAGAAATAAGAGAATAAGAAAGGAAATAGGGATTGTAGACGAGTAATTGCCCCCTAGTACCTTCCCAATAAATATTTGCTTGAATGAATGAATGAAATAAAAGGGGAACATATTGGAAAATAGTTTGGGCTGAGGCACAAATTTCTTCTGGGAATTGCCTGTTGCTGTATTGAATCAAGTGTTGAATTATCAGTGTGCTTGTTTTAGCTGGGACCTGTTTTCACCACCAATATAGTTATTGCCAAAGGGGAAAAAAGGAGAAAGATCTTATCATGAAAAGAGAGCAGAATTCTTTCTCCAATTTCTTTATTCCTCATGTTTTGTTATATCTCTTGGTCTCTTACAAAATATGACCTAAAATTCTAAAGGAAACCTGATCTTTCAAAGCTCATCTGAATTTTGTTTGGGCTACTAAGTAGTCCATGCTTGTGCCAGAAGATTAACCTACTTAGGTTAATTTAGGAAATCTTTCTTTGTCTTCCGCTTGACTTGCTTCTATTACTTCACTTCCTTCCCAATCAGTCCTATTAGTGAAATGGACTGAATGCTACCACTTCCCTCTGGTAACTTGCTTGAAAATTTTAGTTTTTACACACTGGATCAATCACTGATTTTAAGGTTTTAAAGTGGTTCTGATATTTAATTTTATAAACAAACTTACTGAGATTTAACTTTCATAACCTAAAATTCACCTACTTAAAGTATACAGCTCAGTTAATTTTAGTAAATTTATGCTGGTGTGCAGCCATTGTCACAGTCCACTTTGGAACGCTTTCATCACCCTAAAAAATTCCCCTGGTGTCCTTTTTTCAGTCAGTCTCCTCTCCCACCCCAAGCCCCAGGCAACCACTCATCTGCTTTCTGTAGCTATCACTTTCCGTAGCCTTTTGTAGAAACTTCATTTGAGAGGATCAGAATATCTAATACTTATTTTAAATTTAGAGACCAAGTTTACCTTATTAAAATAGCCAAGAACAACTAAAGTGACTCATTAAGTGACTCTTGCACTTCTCTACCATATTATTTATTGTAGTGAAATAAATAACACATTAATTAGAATTAATTAATTTTATTTGCAGCCAATTAATTAGAAGAATTTTCTGAATCAGATGCTAAGTAAGACTTTATCACATGCCTTATTTGCTTTGCTGAATTGCAGTTTACTCTCTTTTAGTTAGATATTTTGTTCAGTTTTAAACTATGCATTACCTATTGCCTCCTCAAGATACATGGATTGACATTCTTCCCAACTTCAGACTGTCTTCTATAGCCTATGTTGTTATGATATTTTTTCCAGAATGACAAGTATTTGTGTGTGTGCAAAGGGAAAGAAAACAAGAGATACTTGATGAACCTTTAAACATTTGCACATAGATGACTGGATGGAAGATGGGTTGACGACGTTCATATATATAGATCTCAAGAATGTGGTTTCTATCATCAGTTCTCAGCATATCACTTCAGTTCAGTTCAGTCATTCAATTGTGTCTGACTCTGCAACCCCATGGACTGCAGCACACCAGGCCTCCCTGTCCATCACCAACTCCTGGACTTTACTCAAACTCATGTCCGTTGAGTCAGTGATGCCATCCAGCCATTCTCTCAGGGTATAGAGAATTAATAAGTTACATATATTTGAAATAGAATTTCACTCTTTGTGTTTTTTATTTCACAGAAGGAATGTGAGACACATTCTAGCAAGGAATAAAGCCTTACAATGGACTAAGTCCTACGTCTTACCAGAGTTTCCTTATGATGTCAAGTGCATGCTAGCAGAACAGAAGTGTCCTGATCACAGCATGAGGATAAGGATCATTGAGTTCCTCCAGGCGGACATGACCAAGTATCTGGAAGGCTCACTGTGAGTAATAACAGGGCAGACTTGCTGCCTTGCGAGAGGGCGTGTTTTCAGAATAGACTTGAAATCATTTGGAACCCACTCTCTTCAGATTTTGCATGACAGATTGATAATAAGTCCAGCATTGGCCAATATTTGAATGTGTGTGCTCTGTTCAGTCGTGTCTGACTCTTCTGTTACCCCATGGACTGTAGCCCACCAGGCTCCTCTGTCTGTGGGATTCTCCAGGTGAGAATACTGGGGTGGGTTGCCATTTCCTCCTCCAGGGGATCTTCCCAACCCAGGGACCGAACCCAGGTCTCCTGTATCTCCTGCATTACAGATGGATTCTTTACCACTGAGCCATCAGGAAAGCCCTTATTTGAGTGTTTATATTATCACATAGAAAGATTGGAAGAAAAGTGAATGTAATTTGGACTCATAGGGAGGAACACGGGCTTCTTGAACTGAAAAATGTCCTCCCTATCACGCTGAACAGGTACCCCAGCACCCAGCAGTATAACGACGTGGTCAATGCCCTACTGCAGGCCCACCCTTTCCTGGATGAGGACGGCTGTGGCTTTGTAAGTGACCACACGGCACCATTCGGTTACTCTCAACCCTCCTTAAAATAAGAGCCTTGTGCTGTCCACTAATTTCAGGCCTCATTCCCTTTTCCTCAGTCCCTCTCTCTCCCTGTTTATCTAGGTCTATCTGTTTCTCTTTCTCTGTCATTTTCTGTCTGGTCTCTCTCTAATTCCATTCCCTTGACCATCTCTTCTGTCTCTTGCTCTCAGTCCCCATTTTGTTCTTAGTTTTGGTCTTTCTCTCTCTGCTCTGTTCTTTTTGATGATTTCTATGTGTTCCTATGTCTTCTTTAAAAAAAAAGTTTATTTTTTTTAAGAGCAGTTTTAAGTTCACAGCAAAATTGAGAGGAAGATACAGAGATTTCCCAAATAGCCCTTGCCCCTACACATCCCTAACATCCCTCGTTATCAACATCCCCCACAGAGAGGTAATTCATTACAACTGATGAACCTACACTGATGCATCATAATCACCCCAAGTCTATAGGTTACATTAAGGTTCACTCTTGGCATTGTACAGTCTATGTGTGTTTAGACAGATGTAGCCATGATTATTGTATCATATATAGTATTTTCACTATGCTAAAAGTCCTCTGTGCTCCACCTGTTCATCCCTCCCCATCTTCCTCCTTGGTCTTCTTTCTCTCTCTATGTTATCCTCTAGAAAGATGATCAGAATCTCTCTCTCAAAGCTATCTGGAAGCTCGTGTTTAACCCTGAGTCTCTAGGAAGGATCTTCGAGAGATGCCATACTAGAAAGAGAGGCTGTGACTGTACCTACATCTCTGCTTTCACATCACTAGAGTGGTTCTTGCCTTTGTTTAGACCCATGCAGAAGTTGTATAGTCTTGAGGTCTTGACCCACAGCCTCACCTGATTCTCTCACGGCTCTACTGTTCTGACAAAAAAAGATCCTGGTGGTGTTCTGGGGCAGCAGTTCTCAACTCTGGCTGCACATCAGGATCCCCGGAGATGCCGATTTAGTTGATCTGAAGAAGAAGGCTTTGCATCTTTAAAAGTACCCCAGATGATTCTAATGTGCAACCAGTGTTGAGAAACACTGTTCTAGAGGTTTCAGTATAAGCTTTGCTCTCTGGATCTGCAAGTCCCTTGGCTTTAAAAGCCAGGGATCTGCATTGCCCAACAATGTAAACATACTTAACTCTACTGAACTGCACACTTAAAAAAGTCAATGTGGTTAAAAAAATTTGAGTGCATTGTGACACTGGAACTGTAGGACTTAAGGGACAATTGTGGAGAATTATAGCTTTTATACCTAAAGCTATAATGTCTATTAGTTCTTATATCTCTAGGTGACATGCATACGTTGGTAGTTGTATCTAAATAAGATGCATGTCCTTTGTACTTTATTTTCACAGACATCTGTGAGAAAAATTTTTTGCTGTACTTTCTTGAAGATGTGGAATTTAAGCAATTAGTTCCAATCTGAATAACAAATAATAAATGTCACTATCTGTGAACATAACATTTAAGGCCTCTGTTTTCTTTCTTCCCGCCCTTGCTTTGCTTTTTTCTTTCTTTCTCTCTTTCTTTCTTGGAAAAAGTTCATTATATATGGATAGAATCATAGAATTTTCTGACTGCGAGAGGGCCTTAAAGATTATTTTTCACCACCCAGACTCAGAAAAGATATATCTAGAACCAGTAACTTTGAAGTCAGACTGGTCTTCAGCTACCGTTGCTTCTAGTATGATATCCTTTCTAAAATATTCTGTTGTGTACAAAAGCACACGATAAAGTCAACTAAATTTTCTCAAAAAAAAAAAAAAAATACAAACAAACCTGGGGTCCTAGTATTGATAATTACCAGACATGATATGAATTCCTTCTATACTTAAGATATAATATTTTCCAAAAATTAGTGGTACTGTTTATAGAGTTAGTTGTGTTTTAAAGAAAGAATCTAAATTTGCTGTTTCAATAAGTTATACTTTCATGGGGTTCAAAAGCTATAAAAGGATAATGGAAACATCTCCCTCCCACCTCTATCCTCCAGTCATCCAAGTTTCCTTCCCAGAAGTAACCAGTATTATTAAAGATTCCTCCCAGAGAATCTCTGCATATATATAAGCAAATACATATCTACCTAATTACATTTTGACCTTTAGTTTTGTGGTTATCAAATGAGACAAACAGAAAGTTATGAATAATGCTGACTTTGGTCTTGTGTGCTTTTTACCCACATATTCTCCCAGTGATGTTAACTAAAGATGGTTCACTGTTAAGAGACCTGCAAAACTGCTTAGCACATTATGATCCAGGTTTGTACACATACAGTGGAAGGGGAAACTTTGGGGCATGGTAGGTGTTTACTCAGACTCTCCCCACAAGTGTATGTGAGGTTGTGTTTCTGATGTAACCGTGAAAGATGTAGAAAATTTCTTAGAATTTTAATGTGAGAGAGAGAGCACACAAGTGAGGAAGCATTTGGTTGTTTTTAGGACTAGTTTTATTCTTAACTTTTAAAAATTTAAATATAATTGATTTATAATACAGTGTTAGTTTTAGGTGTACAGCAAAATTATTCGATGATATATATATGTATATATATAAATATATAATTTCTCAGATTATTTTCTATTATAGATTGTTACAAGATTTTGATAGTCACAATTTTTTATTTCAAAAAATTTCAAATCTACAACAGAAGTTGAAAGACTGTTACAGTGAACACCCACACACCTTTTAACTGGATCATGGTTTCTCAGTCTGGCTTTTGAAAATTACAGACTTTTCTCAGTCTGTAATTTGAAAATGAAGATATTTTCAAGCCTAAAGGTGAAAGACAACTATTTTATTGTTTATATAGGCTTATGCAAACCTCTTTGAATATTAACTGCCCTGTTTTATAATTTTACACAGTTTTTATGGAAACGAGCTCTCAAAGATCGCTTTAAATATGTTCGAAGACCCATAGAAGATGATGAACAAGTGATGAGAAATAAGTGTAAATTTGGACACCGAAGAGGCCAGACAAGGAAATCTCTTGCTGATATAAGATTTGAAATTAAAACTGTCCAGATAAAAGTAAGATTGAATCTTTAATTGTTCTGACAACTTATTGGTTGACTGATTAAAAAATAACAAATACTAAAATAATTAAAGCAAAACAAAATATCCTTTTGAAAATTTAACATGTGGGTCAGAAACCAAGAAAATCTGTTTTGCTTTTGTGAATGAGAATATTTCCAGAAGAGGGTTTCCAAAAACCTGAGCAGAGGGTTTATTGAACATCTCGTTTATTCTTTCACAATCTTTAAAAGACCTGGAGAAACTCTTAAGTTCTGGATCTTTGAATAATTTCTTTATCTCCCATCCTAAAATGTGTCCTATGCTCTTACTGTTCTTATTACTACAGAAAGTTTTTAATACTCATATTGTAGGGGTCAAGTAGCCTCTGGTTTCAAGGTTTGGGGAGGAAGATAATCCACAGACATGGGTACAAAACTCCACAGTGTTCTTGCTTTGTACAGAGGCGGCCGTGAGGAACTTCAGGCCAAGGGCCCCTGGCAGGGTCTGGAGATTCCCTACTCTACAGTGGGTTTGCTGTACCATAATGTTGATGTGGGTCCTAATTACCTGAGGTTCTGTAGATATTATCTACTTCATGGCCCCCAGATGCTCTCAGAAACAAAAATGTCCCCTGCTAATAAAATAGACTGAGCTCCTTGGGAAGGATGTCCTAACTATCAAGTTCAAGAAGCTAAATCTCATGTCCCCCAAAATACTGTTTTTCCCTCAATCCAATAGGAATTGAGGCTTCCCTGGTGGCTCAGTGGTAAAGAATCCACCTACAGTGCAGGAGCTACAAGAGCCGCAGGTTTGATCCCTGGGTCGGGCAGATCTCTTGGAGGACAGCATGGCAACCCACTCCAGTAGTCTTGCCTGGAGAATCCCATGGACAGAGAAGCCTGGCAGGCTACAGTCTACAGGGTCGCAAAGAGTCAGACACGACTGAAGCAACCTAGCACTCACGCAGCACAACATGAATATGTAAATCTAACTTTTCACTATAAGCACATTTATGCTAGTGAATGTACTCGGTATAAATATTCTGTTTTCTTTTTCAGCTAGTATAATTATTTAATATTAATAGGGCAGCCTATCAGATTATCTCAATTTTATTGTCACTACTTATAAGTCTCAGGGGACGGGAGTATTTTTTTAAACATATTTTGTAAACTATTCAGTCTAGCATTATACATAAGAAAAATGTTAGATCAAGATGTATTTTTAAATATCTTATTATGTAACTTTCAAAGTGTTTTCAAAATGACAGTCCAGTTAAGGTAATACAATTTTATATCTGCTCTTTGATGAAAAGACAAGACAGACGAAAGGTACATAAATTAAGAGATGTGATTTTATAGAAACTTCAACTGCAATATTCCAATTTTAAACTAAAATCATAAGATAGAATTAGATTTGTTTGAAAATATATTTTATATTCTTAAAATAAAGAGCCACTTTGTAAAGGAACATAATTACATTATGCATAAGTATTCTCAAAATATGTGATTTTCCTCATACTACAAACGGAGTTCCTTTATAAATGAATTAATATTTTAAAAATTCAGTTTTATTTCTTTCCCTTTGATGCGTGTTCCACCAAAATTCACTGGAGTGGGATGAATGGTAAAACTGGAAAAGCAGTCATTGTCCCCAGCAAGGGTAAGCCCACGGGGTCAGAGGTCACCCTGACAGACACAGGCTGAATGGCAGCTCCTGTCTTGTGTTGAGCCATCATTGACCCAGCCTGTACAGTCATCTTTCTATTCTTTCTCATAACCACCTCAGTTTATCTTGTAACTGTGCCCTTTGTGGGTCCTATCTTGGAGTCTCCTAGACATGCCTGCGTCTTAAATTGAATCCTACTAAGGCCCATCCCATGGATGGAGGAGCCTGATGGGCTGCAGTCCATGGGGTCGCTAAGAGTCGGACACGACTGAGCGACTTCAATTTCACTTTTCACTTTTCACTTTCATGCATTGGAGAAGGAAAGCAACCCATTTCAGTGTTCTTGCCTGGAGAATCCCAGGGACAGGGGAGTCTGGTGGGCTGCCGTCTATGGGGTCGCACAGAGTCGGACAAGGCTGAAGAGACTTAGCAGCAGCAGCAGCAAGGCCCATGCAGGGGTCTTTGCTACAAAAAGAAGAGGGATTGAATGTATCAGGGCCCAAGATGAGTTAAGTTGCAACAGAATTTAGTTTTGACCTTCCTGCCAGCTGGGACAAAAAGAGGCAACATTTTTCTTGCCAAGCAAATCTAATTGGTAAGAATTTACTTTTCTCAGTCTTACAAATGGAGCTACACATTGCTGGTTCTTTAAACATTGTAATGTCTCTGTTTATGACCTAATGTTCTGTAAAGCCAAGTGCTTCAAAGAATGGAAAAAATTTTACACTAGAATATTACAGAAACAATGTATTTCTGTATTTTGTACCCAACATAGTGACTAAGCAAATGGAAAAACACCAAGAAGAGTGGAGGGACAAGTTCAGTGAATATACCACTTATCTCATGGGATTTTAGACTTCAGATGAGTTGCCTAAATTATTTCCAGTCTGCATTTTCAATTCTTATAGCTCTTTTTAAATGTCTTTATGATTTCTGAAGATAGTTGGATTAAGATATACTTGGGCAACTTTCCCATGTTTTAAAACTTCTTGACTGGGCACAGCATTTCCATAATCTAGAAAAAAAGTTACCCCTTGTGCTAGAGAGATGGGAAATGCTGATGTAGGCAACAAGCCAGGAGGCAGGCCATCCCCTCAAAGGCAGGGAAGTGGGTTTTGCTAAACTGGAGAAAAGTTTTGGGAATAAATAAGGAAGGAGAAGAGTTTTTCACTTGTTCTGTTTCTGTTGTTAGAAGGAATTTACCAAAATATTGATGGTAGCTGCCTCAGTGAAGGACAGTGCATTTCTTACTCCCCTCATGTGGGCTTCTGAAGATGACTAAGCAGCTGCAGAATTTGTGTGAGTCTGAGGTCACAGATCTTTTGTCCGCAACCCTCCTCCTCCCTTAATCTCTGAGGTCAGCGTGGCACTGCTTAAACTATGCTCTGTGTGTGTGTGTCACATGCACACATACTCAGTCATGTCCAACTCCACAAACTGTAGCTTGCCAGGCTCCTCTGTCCACGGGATTCTCCAGACAAGAATATTGGAGTGGGCTTCCAGTTCCTCCTCTAGGGGATCTCCCAACCCACGGATCCAACACATCTCTTGCATCTCCTGCATTGGCAGGCAGATTCTTTACCAGATGAGCCACTGGGGAAGCCCTTATAAAACCCAAAGCTTCAGCAGCATCAAGCATCCACCTGTGAGTCTTAAAAATGCCTTGGTTCCTGACATTCTGCTACTAAAAGGAATTATAATCATGGTACGCAGAGCTATACTTGTCAGAATCCCAGGCTATGTTTCTAGATCAATCCTCCAAAAATACTGGATTTAAATGTGATGTTTAAAAATCCTTTGCCAACCTCATGACCCCATGTCACTGCTGGTTGTACATTCAATCAAATGCAGCATAAGCATAAGCAACACTGCTGCTTAGGCAGCTGAGTTTTAGCTTTAGGTCCAAGCAACTTGTAGCCCTGTGAATTGACAAATCTGTTTCACTTGCTTAATTGCCTTTTATTATACTTTTTAGAGTACTTAGAAACAGAGACACAAGTAGATTCTCAAAACAGTAGAATTAACTGAGCAATATATTTTTTTATTGAAGTATAGTTGATTTAGGGCTTCCTTGATAGCTCAGTTGGTAGAGAATCCACCTGCAATGCAGGAGACCCCAGTTCAATTCCTGGGTCAGGAAGATCTGCTGGAGAAGGGATAGGCTACCCTCTCTAGTATTCTTGGGCTTCCCTTGTGGCTCATCTGGTAAAGAATCTGCCTGCAATGCAGGAGACCTGAGTTCGATCCCTGGATTGGGATCTTCCCTGGAGAAGGGAAAGGTTACTCACTCTAGTATTCTGGCCTGGAGAATTACAATCCGTGGAGTTAGACACAAAAAGTCAGACACAACTAAGCCACTTTCACTTTCATAGTTGATTTACAATGGTTCAGGTTTTAGCAGTGATTCAGTTATACATGCGCACACACACACATATATATTCTTTTTCAGATTCTTTTCCATTATAGGTTGTTACAAGCTATAGAATATAGTTCCCTGTGTATATAGTAGGTCCTGAGTTGTTGTGCCTTTTATATACAGTAGTATGTATTTGTTAATCTTAAACTCCTCATTTATCCCTCCTTCACCCCTTTGCCCCTTTGATAACCTTGAGTTTGTTTTCTATGTTTGTGAGTCTATTTCTGTCTGTGTTTTAACTGAGTAATTTCTTAAGTTGCTGACAATATTATCCTGTTTAAATGATGAAGACATATTGGTATTAAAAGCTTATAGGAACTGTATGTATGCAGTGTAGTGGAATTAACTTTGTACTGTATTATTTTCTTGTGAAAAACCTGAGGTGTTAAAGTCGAGTGACTCAAACTCACCTCATGGCACATTATCATCATTGTTCTGTGCCAGGCTTCTCTTGTTCTACTCATTTCTTTTTGTGCTCATTCATTTTTTTTAAGTATGAGAGTCCTTTTATTTTTCATTTTTATTTTATTTTTTGTTATGCTACGTGGCTGTGGGATCTTAGTTCCCCAGCCAGTGATTGAACCTGGGCCCTCAGCAGTGAGCACACGGAGTCCTCACCACTGGGCCACCAAGGAATTCCCCTGTGCTCATTCTTCTATGCCCTTTTCCCCACCTCTGCTCTTGGGCAGCCCTTCTAATGTGTTTCATCTGTATCTTTTTGTTTGTGCTAAGTTGCTTCAGTCATGTCCGACTCTGTGTGACCCCATAGACGGCAGCCCACCAGGCTCCCTCATCCCTGGCATTCTCCAGGCAAGGGTACTTTTTATTTGTGAGGTGTTCTAAAATGTGTACCATAATTCTGGGTTTATATATATTTGACTCAATGTAGATAATATTCTGGGCTTCCCAAGTGGTGCAGCGACAAAGAACCTGCCTGCCAATGCAGGAGATACAAGAGATGGGGACTAAATCCCTGGATGGGGAAGATCCCCAGGAGGAGGAAATGGCAATCCACTCCAGTATTCTTGCCTGAAAAATTCCATGGACAGAGGAACCTGATGGGCTATAGTCCATGGGGTCGCAGAGAATCAGACATGACTGAGCACACACACAAATGCAATTCTATAGCTCATTTGTATTTCACTTTTTCACTGACACTTTTGAAGTCTCATTTATGTTACCATGTGTATTTCTACCCCATGTTTGTAGCAATTTTTACAAGTCCTTGCTTCAAGCCCCTTCCTTCCCACAATGAATGGTACTACAGAGAACACTATTATACCTGGCTGGTTTTGGATGAAGCTGTGTGTTATTTCTTTGGCTTGTCCACCCAGAAGTGGAACTGATGGGACCAGCATGGGTACTTAATTTGACTAATTGCTTTCTAGAACGATTTTGTCAGTCTCAGCCCCATAGTACTGCATATCTTGGTCTTCCTGCCGGTGCTTGGCGTTAGCCAGCCTTGTGAGTTTTGCCAAGACTAATAGGTACAGACTGTAATCTCAGTCTTGTGATTTGCATTTCCCTGGATAACTAATGAGTCTGAGCATCTCTCCATGTGTTTGTTAGAGTTTTGAATTCCTTCTTTTAGAAAATTACCTCTTTAGTTCCATTGCCCCGTTTTTAATGGGTTGGCATCTTTTTCTTAATTTGTAGGAAGCAGTACTTCCCATACTCTAAGTCACAAAGATATTCTCCTACTCTTTCTTTTATGAAGTTTATAGTTTGCACTTTTATGATTAAATCTTTGAGTCATCTGGAGTCTATTTTTGTATATGCCATTAGGTAAGGATCTCCATAGAATTATTGCCCTTACAACCACTTATTTTTTTCACTGGCTTATGGTGGCAATTTAATTGTATGTTAACTTCCCCCTAAAAGACTTGAGTGTGTTCTGGGCACTCACTCTTATTCCATTGGTCTATCAGTCTATTCTTAATGCCATTGCCATAGTTCATTTGATTCAGTTCAGTTCAGTTCAATTCAGTTGCTCAGTCGTGTCTGACTGACTCTTTGCGACCCCATGAATCGCAGCACACCAGGCCTCCCTGTCCATCACCAACTCCCGGAGTTCACTCAGACTCACGTCCATCGAGTCAGGGATGCCATCCAGCCATCTCATCCTCTGGCGTCCCCTTCTCCTCCTGCCCCCAATCCCTCCCAGCATCAGAGTCTTTTCCAATAAGTCAACTCTTCGCATGAGGTGGCCAAAGTACTGGAGTTTCAGCTTTAGCATCATTCCTTCCAAAGAAATCCCAGGGCTGATCTCCTTCAGAATGGACTGGTTGGATCTCCTTGCAGTCCATGGGACTCTCAAGAGTCTTCTCCAACACCACAGTTCAAAAGCATCAATTCTTCGGCACTCAGCTTTCTTCATAGTCCAACTCTCACATCCATACATGACCACAGGAAAAACCATACTTAATGTTTATTACTCAGTATCACTTAGCACTTAGTGTATAGACATTTCTGGGGCAGGTCACCCCCACTTTCTGGAATATGGAGAAGGATAGTGGGTCCTTTTCTCAAGAATTTGCCCCTGGGACTCCTTTGTAGCACTTGACTTCTTACAGAGAACTAGAGCCTGGACTAGGGGTACTGAGGTGGGAGGGCAAGTGGATATAGGACCAAAGGAAGGTTTTGAGCATCTGCCAGAGCAAGGAGCACTAGGCTAAGTTCTGTCTTGCTCTCACGAAGAGCCTGCTGTGACAAGATGAAGGTGGCGTATGGAGGAATCCTTCATTTCACGCTGACACAGCCTGATGCACATCCTTTCCTGGGAATCTCTTCATCCAGAGGATTCATTGGTGGTCCTCTTGGGTTTCTGCCAAATGCCTCATTTGAAACATCAGGATCTAAATATACTTTCGAAATGCTTTTTTTGGCTAAAGTACATATTTTCTTTTCTTAAATTATCGAGATTTCTTACAGCCAGTAAAACCTTCAACTTATTACCATGAACTTGTTACTCATGGGATATAAGCTGACTTTGATAATAGTCATTGCTTCCTTCAAGTTTTTCTGAAAAAACTTGGCTTGAATCTTTCATGTGTCCAGTTCTTCATATCTGTACCTGATATTTTCATCCACTTTGAAAAGATTCTCTTCTGTCTTTATGGAGTAAATGAACTCTGAATTTATCTGGTGAAAATTTAATTTTTTTTCTTGAAGCAGTACAGGAAGGACTTTGAATTTCCCACAAAGGCTTTTGTTTTTCTATTTTTTTCCTAGTTGCAATGATCTTCTCTCAGTTTGGAGGCTATTAATGTGATCTTTAAATGCACAGATTATTTTATCTTTATCAGCTAATTTAATCTATACTTTAATTTTTTTAGAATTTTAAGTAACTTAATCCTGTTTCTTCAAAAGTCTTTTTGATGATATTTTCTTGGAGGTTTTTGTTTGATGCATGATTTCTGTTCATGCTAAGTCACTTCAGTCATGTTCAACTCTGTATGACCCTATGGACGGTAGCCTGCCAGGCTCCTCTGTCCGTTGGATTTTCCAGGCAAGAGTACTGGAGTGGGTTGCCATTCCCTCCTCCAGGGGATCTTCTGACCCAGGGACTGAACCTGCATCTCTTATGTCTCCTGCATCGTCAGGCAGATTCTTTACCACTGTTGCCTCCCAAGAAGCCCTTATCCAGCTCCAAATTCCTACAATCCCTGTTGTCTTCTCCAGGAATAACAGTCACTCCAGTCTTCCAATTGCTAGTTTATCACATGTTTAGTGTTTCTATTCATTATTGAAAGTGACATTAAAATCTCCAACTACTATCATTGTCTCTTGCTTCCTTTTGTCAGTTTTTGCCACATGACATTTGGGCCATTGTTAAATGTGTGTAAGTTGATAATTATTGTATCTTCTTAATGGATTGGCTCTCTTCCCATTTAAAATATCCTCCTTTGTCTCTAGGATCAATTTTTGTGTTGTTTATTTTGTCTCATATTAGTATAGCTATTCTCTCTCTCTTTTGGTTACTGCTAGCATAATATAATGGCACCCCACTCCAGTACTCTTGCCTGGAAAGTCCCATGGACGGAGGAGCCTGGAGGGCTGCGGTCCATGGGGGTCGCTGAGGGTCGGACACGACTGAGCGGCTTCACTTTCACTTTTCACTTTCATGCATTGGAGAAGGAAATGGCAACCCACTCCAGTGTTCTTGCCTAGAGAATCCCAGGGACGGGGCATCCTGGTGGACTGCCGTCTATGGGGTCGCACAGGGTCGGACACGACCGAAGTGACTCAGCAGCATAATATATCTTTTCCCATCTTTTTACGTTCAACCTACTTATGACTTTGAATCTAAAGTATGTCTCTAGTAGACAGTATATAGTTGAATACATTTTTTAGATCCATTCTGTCAATTACCTAATATGATTACTGATAAGGTAGGAATTATGTCTACTATTTGTTTTCTATTAATATATGTCATCTCTTCTTACTTTATCCCTTATCCCTCAATTACTGCCTTCCATTGTGTTAAAGTAGATATTTTCTAGTATATTAATGTAATTCCCCTTTTTGTTTCTCTTAGTAAATAAACATTTTTAGTTCTTTCTTTAGTGGTTGCCCTGGAGATTACAACTAATACCTTGATTTATAATAATCTAGTTTGGATTCATACCCTTTTAATTGTAATAGCATATAAAAACTTTGCCCCTGTATAACAATACTCTTCTTCCCTTTTGTGCTGTTAGTTAAATTTTATACATTGTATGTCCCTCAACACAGAATTTATAACTATTGTTTCATGCAGTTGTTACAACCAACAAGATGGGAGAGTTACAACTAGAGAACTATTTTAAACTGTCTTTTATGTTTACCTATGTCCTGACCTTTACCAGTACTCTATTTTTTCATGTTGATTTCAGTTATAGTCCATGTTATTTCATTTTAGCTTGAAAGACCACCTTTAGAATTTCTGGTAGGGCAGATCTGCTAGTGACCAATTCTCTCACTTTTTATTTATCTGAGAATGTCTTAAATCTCTCCTTCATATCTGAAGGATGTTTTGCTGGATATAGAATTTATATAGGGGATTTTTTTCTGGTTTGAGATTTGGGTGTTCTAGCACTCAGTTCGGAGAAGGCAATGGCACCCCACTCCAGTGTTCTTGCCTGGAAAATCCCATGGATGGAGGAGCCTGGTGGGCTGCAGTCCATGGGGTCACACAGAGTCGGACACGACTGAGCGACTTAGCAGCAGCAGCAGCAGCATTCAGTTATCATGGTTTTGGCCATAGATAACAGACAACACTGCCTGAAATTGGCTAAAATGATAAGGAGAGCTATGGTGTCACATAATAAGAAACCCAGAGGAAGATGAGTGTGGATATGATTTCTGCTCACCAAGTACTCAGCTCGGCTCCTCCAGACCACCAGCAGGACTGTACTTCTCCACTCCCTTGAAGTGAGATGTGCCCATGGGACTGACTCTGACCAATGAAACGTGAGAAGGAATGTCAAGGGTGTTGAAGATCCAGTATGCGGTGCTCCATCTTCTCCCTTTCTTTGGCAGTGGTGACTGACTTTCTAGATGGTAAAGCCAGATTTTTCAGAGGAGGAGGATGAAGAGATGGGTCTGTCCCATGAGAGATAAACTTCTGTTGCTCTAACATCTGGGGGTTGTTAGGTAGAGCAGCAGCATCTTGCCTATCCTGAATAATACCAGCAGCTCCAAGCTCAGCATGTCAGGCTTTGGATCCACATCTTAGTGATTCTTCTGCTCCTGGCAAGCTTCATCAAGTGATGGAGTTCTAAGGACTTTTCTCAGAGTATGAAAAATACAAAAGTAATATTTTGTCCAACTCTGACTTGCAATATCAAAATATACTGGGAATGTCACAGAAGTTTCCATAGAGAGGTTAATTGGTGCTTTTTAAAAAAACTTATGCCGTATCTAGGACAGTAACACAAGGATTTAATAAATGATTCTGGGGTGCCCTTGCATACAAAGTCCTCCAAACATTGGTTAAATAGATAAAGAAGCTAGCTAGCTAACTAACTGCTAGGTGTTAAATTACAAGCACCATATTTATACAGGTTCATTGTCTGAGTTGTCTAAGATTTCACTTACCTATGGTGGACTATGTTCTGAAAATATTAAACAGAAAATTCTAGAAATAAAGAATGCATAGGTTTTAAATTGACAGAAAGACCACATTCACATAAATTTTATTACAGTATATCATTATAATTTTTCTATTTTATTTTTAGTTATTGTTGTTAGTTACTGCTGCTGCTAAGTCGTTTCAGTTGTATCCGACTCTGTGCGACCCTGTAGACGGCAGCCCACCAGGATCCCCTGTCCCTGGGATTCTCCAGGCAAGAATACTGGAGTGGGTTGCCATTTCCTTCTCTGGTGCATGACAGTGAAAAGTGAAAGTTAAGTGTGCCTAATTTATAATTAAATTTTATCATAGGTCTGTTAAGGAAAAAACAGTCTGTACCTAGTGTTCAATACCATCTGCAGTTTCAGGCTTCCTGTGGGGTTCTTTGAACATATGCCCTGAAGATAAGGAGGGGACTACTGTAATTTATTTCTCTTAAAACATTTTATTTTTCTATTTATTTGGGAATATAAGTACCCCATGACTTTGAAAGTCTTTAATCAAATGGATTTGAAAGCCATGAAAAAACTGCTTGGATAGTCAAATGCTAAGGACATCTATGAGGTTCCTTTGAATTTCTTTTAGGGCATTTACTGTTTGCTTCTTACTGTACCTGACAGATGATAATTTATTGTATAATATTCTAATCATTTTTATAGCCTTTTCCACAGTTGTTTCTCTCATGGTGCAAAACTGAACAAGATAGCAAAAGTTGAAGAAAAACGTTGACAGTTAATTGCATTCTGGATATAATGCAATTACTGCCATCAGCAGGTGGCACATTTGCTAATACTGTGAAGGTTTACAAGTCAGCTGTGCACTTGGAAACATGGGGCAAAGTAAAAGCCCCTTCCCTGCTGACTAAGACACATGACTGTATGTTAAGGAAAACTGCTCAAGTTACACAAGGAAGCATCGTTTTCAAAGTCACTTTGATGACAATAGAAGTAAAAACAGGGATGATTGGAATTTGGTATGAAGAAAACCCTACCATCGAACATAGCACTCTCCAATAGAAATATAATATGCACCAAAGATATAATGTAACATTTTCTAGTAGTCACATTCAAGAAAAGTGAAACAGAGCGGGTGGAATTATAATATTAAAACTATATTTTACTTAACCCAATATTATCATTTCGGCATGTAATCATTATGAAAATTTGTTAATGAGATGTTTTACATTCTTGTTTTGCATACTAAGTCTTTGAAATCCAGTGTTTCCAGCACATGTATTAATTTGGTCTAGCCACAATTCAAGCAGTCTATAGCCAATGTGGCCAGTGACTCTAGAGTGGACGACTACCTTAGAGGAATTAGAGGGTTAAACGACACTCTCCAGTATACACCATAGTTAGCAGGAAGCATGACCAGTTACTAATGTCAAACCCTTGTTGCATTTCTGGGGTAAATCCAAGTTAGTTTTTCCTTGTTCCTAGTATGTGCAACTTTGTCCAGAAATGAGATTGGCCCGTAATTATCTTCTCTCATACAGTTCTTTCAGGTTTAGGAATCACAGAGGCTTCACAGAGGCCTTCGTAGAATGGACTGGAATACTTCATAGAATTCTTTTTTTTTCTTTGACTCCTTGAAAGAATTTATGTAAATTTGGTACATGCTCTGTTTGGAAAGTTTAGCAAAATTTAACTGTGAAACTTTCAGGTCTTGGTATCTTCTTTGTGGAAAGACTTTTATTTTCTAACTAAATTTATATAAGGTTTTAGGAATTTCTTTTTGATCTGCTGGTATGTTACATTTTTTTCTAGAAATTTGTTCACTTGTTCTATGTCTTGCTAATCATCTTATGTTCACAGATAGTGGATCTACCTGACACTTTCCTAATATACTTGTAAAAGTCCTAATTTTTCCCATCATTCATAGGTAACATCTGTTCACATTCTGGTCAGATGACAGGATGTCAACTTGCTGATTCAAGTGTAGTTCAGCCAAGTGTCCTCTCAACTAATTTTTCAAGATTTTTGTTGTCTCCTCAAAACCTGTTGATTGCCTTAGGGTTTTTTGTTTGTTTGTTTGTTTTTCTGGCTGAGCTGTGAGGCTTGCAGGATCATATTTCCCCAATCAGAGATTAAACTTAGGGCCTCAACAGTGAAAGAGTCCTCACCACTGGACTCCCAGGGAATCCCCTGATCGCCTTAGATTTTTGTTGTTGTTGTTATTTATTTTTTAATTGAAGGATAATTGCTTTACAGAATTTTGTTGTTTTCTGTCAAATCGCAACATGAATCAGCCATAGGTATACATATATCCACTCCCTTTTGATCCTCCCTCCCACATCCCTCCCTATCCCACCCCTCTAGGTTGAAACAGAGCCCCTGTTTGAGTTTCCTGAGCCATTCAGCAAATTCCCATTGGCTATCTATCTTACATATGGTAATGTAAGTTTGCATGTTACTCTATCCATACGTCTCACCCTCTCCTCCCCTCTCCCCATGTCCATAAGTCTATTCTCTATATCTGTTTCTCCATCCAGATCAGATCAGTCGCTCAGTCATGTCCAACTCTTTGCGACCCCATGAATCGCAGCACACCAGGCCTCCCTGTCCCTCACCAGCTCCCGGAGTTCACTCAGACTCACGTCCATCGAGTCAGTGATGCCATCCAGCCATCTCATCCTCTGTCGTCCCCTTCTCCTCCTGCCCCCAATCCCTCCCAGCATCAGAGTCTTTTCCAATGAGTCAACTCTTCATATGAGGTGGCCAAAGTACTGGAGTTTCAGCTTTAGCATCATTCCTTCCAAAGAAATCGCAGGGCTGATCTCCTTCAGAATGGACTGGTTGGATCTCCTTGCAGTCCAAGGGACTCTCAAGAGTCTTCTCCAACACCACAGTTCAAAAGCATCAATTCTTCGGTGCTCAGCCTTCTTCACAGACCAACTTTCACATCCATACATGACCACAGGAAAAACCATAGCCTTGACTAGACGGAGCTCTGTTGGCAAAGTAATGTCTCTGCTTTTTAATATGCTACCTAGGTTGGTCATAACTTTCCTTCCAAGGAGTAAGCGTCTTTTAATTTCATGGCTGCAGTCACCATCTGTAGTGATTTTGGAGCCCAGAAAAATAAAGTCTGACAATGTTTCCACTATTTCCCCATCTATTTCCCATGAAGTGGTGGGACCAGATGCCATGATCTTAGTTTTCTGAATGTTGAGCTTTAAGCCAACTTTTTCACTCTCTACTTTCACTTTCATCAAGAGGCTTTTGAGTTCCTCTTCACTTTCTGCCATAATGGTGGTGTCATCTGCATATCTGAGGTGATTGATTTCTCCTGGCAATCTTGATTCCAGCTTGTGTTTCTTCCAGTCCAGCGTTTCTCATGATGTACTCTGCATATAAGTTAAATAAACAGGGTGACAATATACAGCCTTGACGAACTCCTTTTCCTATTTGGAACCAGTCTGTTGTTCCATGTCCAGTTTGAACTCTTGCTTCCTGACCTGCATACACATTTCTCAAGAGGCAGGTCAGGTGGTCTGGTATTCCCATCTCTTGAAGAATTTTCCACAGTTGATTGTGATCCACACAGTCAAAGGCTTTGGCATAGTCAATAAAGCAGAAATAGATGTTTTTCTGGAACTCTCTTGCTTTTTCCATGATCCAGTGGATGTTGGCAATTTGATCTCTGGTTCCTCTGCCTTTTCTAAAACCAGCTTGAACATCAGGAAGTTCACGATTCACATATTGCTGAAGCCTGGCTTGGAGAATTTTGAGCATTACTTTACTAGCGTGTGAGATGAGTGCAATTGTGCAGTAGTTTGAACATTCTTTGGCATTGCCTTTCTTTGGGATTGGAATGAAAACTGCCCTTTTCCAGTCCTGTGGCCACTGCTGAGTTTTCCAAATGTGCTGGCATATTGAGTGCAGCACTTTCACAGCATCATCTTTCAGGATTTGAAAGAGCTCAACTGGAATTCCATCACCTCCACTAGCTTTGTTCGTAGTGATGCTTCCTAAGGCCCACTTGACTTCACATTCCAGGATGTCTAGTTCTAGGTCAGTGATCACACCATCGTGATTATCTGGGTTGTGAAGATCTTTTTTGTACAGTTCTTCTGTGTATTCTTGCCATCTCTTCTTAATATCTTCTGCTTCTCTTAGGTCCATACCATTTCTGTCCTTTATCGAGCTCATCTTTGCATGAAATGTTCCTTTGGTATCTCTGATTTTCTTGAAGAGATCCCTAGTCTTTCCCATTCTGTTGTTTTCCTCTATTTCTTTGCATTGATCACTGAAGAAGGCTTTCTTATCTCTTCTTGCTATTCTTTGGAACTCTGCATTCAGATGTTTATATCTTTCCTTTTCTCCTTTGCTTTTCACTTCTCTTCTTTTCACAGCTATTTGTAAGGCCTCCCCAGACAGCCATTTTGCTTTTTTGCATTTCTTTTCTATGGGAATGGTCTTGATTCCTGTCTCCTGTACAATGTCACGAACCTCATTCCATAGTTCATCAGGCACTCTATCTATCAGATCTAGGCCCTTAAATTCAGTACCATTTTTCTTGATTCTGTATATATGCATTAGAATACAAAATTTATCTTTCTCTTTCTGACTTACTTCACTCTATGTAGTAGGTTCTAGCTTCATCCACCTCTGACTCAAATGCATTGCTTTTTATGACTGTGTAATACTCCATTGTGTATATGTACCACAACTTCTTCATCCATTCATCTGTTGATGGACATCTAGGTTGCTTCCATGTTCTAGCTATTGTAAATAGTGCTGCAGTGAACAATGGGATACATGTGTCTTTTTCAATTTTTGTTTCCTCAGGGTATATGCCTAGGAGTGGGATTGCTGGATCATATGTGGTTTTATTCCTAGCTTTTTAAGGAATCTCCATACCGTCTTCCATAATGGCTGTATCAATTTACATTCCCACCACAGTGCAAGAGTGTTGCCTTTTCTCCACATCCTCTCCAGCATTTATTGTTTGTACACTTTTTGATGATGGCCATTCTGACTGGTGTGAGGTGATACCTCATTGTAGTTTTGGTTTGCATTTTTCTAATAATGAGCAATGTTGAACATCTTTTCATGTGTTTGTTACCCATCTGTATGTCTTCTTCGGAGAAATGTCTGTTTAGGTACTTTCCCCACTTTTTGATTGGGTTGTTTGTTTTTCTGGTGTGGAGTGGTATGAGCTGCTTGTATATTTTGGAGATTAATTCTTTGTCAGTTGTTTCATTTGGTATTATTTTCTCCCATTCTGAGCGTTGTCTTTTCACCTTGCTTATAGCTTCCTTTGCTGTGCAAAAACTTTTAAGTTTATTCATGTCCCACTTATTTACTTTGCTTCTATTTCCATTAGTCCAGGAGGTGGGTCATAGAGGATCTTTTTGATTTATGTCATCCAGTGTTCTGCCTGTGTTTTCCTCTAAGAGCTTTATAGTTTCTGGTCTTAAATTTAGGTCTTTAATCCATTTTGAGTTTATCTTTGTGTGTGGTGTTAGGAAGTGTTCTAATGTCAATCTTTTACATGTAGCTGTCCAGTTTTCCCAGCACCATTTATTGAAGAGGCTGTCTTGCCCGTTGTATATTCTTGCCTCCTTTGTCAAAAATAAGGTACCCATAGGTGCAAGGGTTTATTTCTGGTCTTTCTATCTTGTTCCACTGGTCTATATTTCTGTCTTTGTGCCAGCACCATACTGTCTTGATGACTGTAAAATAAGCAAAATCAAAACAGTCCAATAAAGTACAGTAGATTGATCCAGCAAACAAAGGAAATAAAAGATTATATCTACCAGTTAAGAACAACACTAACTAAAGCTCAAACTGGAAAATAAAACTGAAGCAAGGTGCCAAGTGGGGAATAAAGCAATGAAAACAAAACTAACAAATATGTTGAGAGGAAAGGAAAGAAAGAAAGAATAGATATGCAAAGTTAAATAAACTTAGATGAAGAAGATTTATATACATTAAAGATTAATTGCAAAGGGGAAAAGAACAGTAGGAAAAGCAAACAAAGGAATACATGTATAAAAAATAATAATAAGCTTAAAAAATTAAAACTAAAAAAAGAAAAAGAGAAAAAAAGGAAAACTCCTTAGAACTGCAGAAGCCCAATATAGAGGCAGAGGATTATAACAACAATAAAAAATGTGAGAAAAGAAAAAAAAAACAAACTCAAGAGCTTAATTAGATTTCATAGTGCCAATAAAATCAACAACTACAACAGAGCAGGGGGCAAAGGGGAAAAAAAGAAAAAAGTAAAAAAAAATCCAAAAGAGTCTACTACACAACAGGTCAAAACATAAGAATAATAAATGTTTTCTTGAGTCACTGCTGTCAGAGTGCTTTCCCTCGCTGGGAGTCCTCACCCTGTGATTGCTCGCTCCACAATCCCAAAACTCCAGCTCCCAGCTGCTGCACCTTCTAGGGAACCTGCCTCCCTGTCCGGGGTATGTATGGCTGCAGCAAGGACTGTTTAATTCTCAGTCCATTTAGGCTGCCACAGATCAGCTGTTTCACTCTCAGCCTTAGATGTTTTTCCTCTGACTCAGACGATTGCCTGGATGTGGGGATTGAACCCCTGCTTCAGTTCCTCCACCCACCAAGGGCAGGTCCATCCTAGAAACATTCCTGTTTTTCCCCCTAGTTCCTTTGTCCTACCAAGTTTCGCATGGTTCTGCATATTCTTTTCCACTGGTCAGGTACTCCTGTCAGCTCTCAGCTGGTGTTCTGCATCCACTTCTGTGTCTGAAGTTGTATTCCTGATGTATCCATGGAGAGAGATGCACTACACGTCCACCTATTCCTCTGCCGTCTTGTTCCGCCTGCCTTAGATTTTTTTTTTTTTTTGCTTTAGATTTTTAATGAGAATACGTGGGGTACCTTTTAGCCACCCCACCTGATCCAAGGTACCCAAATGTATAGGGAATATAATTGACAACTTCATGATTTAGTATCACAATATAGCCACTGTATTTGTTTTGAATTTGGATTATATGGCCTGGTACTATAACTCCAAATAGGCATTTAAAAAGGAAGAATACAAACAATAACAAAACCTTCATTAAAAACTTTATCTCTTTTTAATATTTTGCATTCTAAAATTTAAATGCATAGGAAAAATGACATTCTTATTACATGTTACACTTCTGGATAATCTAGATATCCATGTAAAAGGGTGTGTAGGAAATGAATAGCTCTTAAATCTGTCAAGAGAACAGATTATAACTCCATAGTTGGTAATTAACTATTTGATTTGTTCACAGCATCAAAGATTTGTTCACAGCATTGTCAGCATTTGTTAGTCAAGGTCAAACATAATGCTACATATGAGGGCATTACTGAGTATGTAACAACAGCTCATAATTCAAGTCTTCATGGAGTGTTAAACTGCCACCTGAAACGTGGAACATATGATATTTTGAAAATATTTTGCAGGAGGAAGCTGTTTGTTTAGATCCTGAGGTAGATGAACATATTAACTGGTTCCAGCAAGAATATGTGAAAACAGAAAAGGATTGGAGAGAAATTGATAAGAGGATGAGCCAGACTTTGGAAATAAGAAGAAAGTTGATTGGCGGCAGAACACCTCTGAAGGACATTCTTAAAATGTTTCCTTTCCTGCAGTGCCCTTATCAGGTATCTGTATTTACCTATAATACTCTGATTAGTGTGTTCAAATGGACTTTTCGCTCTTTCTTCTTGGAGCAGTAACAGGACTGTGTAGCAAGATGATGGGTGTGAATCTCAGTAGAATGTGTGGGGTCCAAGGGGCTACAATGAGGAGCATTTGGTAAGAATTTCTGGACTCATTCTGATAACACGCACTGGCTGTCATCAGATGTGAAGAGCTGCCAGTGGTGCCCCAAGGCACCACCCCCCTGCTTTTGGGGACTTTGACAGTGGGAAACATTTTCCCTTTGCACACATTTAGACAATCAAGATAGTTTATTAGGGTGCTGTTAGCCTGCAGCATTACTTACAATCTATTTCCTTTATCATCCCAAATTATTCCATAAAGTGAAAGTGAAAGTCAGTCATGTCTGACTCTTTGCGATCCCATGGACTGTAGCCTGCCAGGCTCCTCTGTCCATGGAATTCTCCAGGCAAGAATACTGGAGTGGGGAGCCAATTCCCTTCTCCAGGGGATCTTCCCAATCCAGGGATTGAACCCAGTTCTCCCACATTGCAGATAGATTTTTTAAGTGGTCTTAAAATATATGAAGTTTTTATGGGTAAATCAAACATCCTTCCATTTAGTTTATTTAAGGTGGCCATTAAAGGTCCTATTATAATTTTACTGTAATTTTGGCTGTAGTATATAATGAAAGATTCATCAGAGTTTTATCTGAGAAAGCATTTCATGAAGGAATGCTATGGGTGCAAGAAACCAAATGAAATGAAAAGTTTTACAGGTTTTTCTTCTCTCCACCCCCCGCTCCAAAAAAAAAAAAATTGAAATAAGAATTTGTCTGAAGTTTTATTTTAATAATAATGTCTATAGAGAACATGTGAATGTTTATTTCATAGCAGGCATGTTCTTAGTGCTTTACATAGATTATTTTAGTTAATTCATTTTCAGCAACCATACCTTATTTATCGCTTGATTCTCTTTCAGTTGCTAGGAACAGCAATATCTGGTAGCCTCTAACTGTTAGAAGAGTATGACAGATTGACACATGTATGAAATATACTTTTAAAGCAAAAATTCTTAAACCAATAGTCTAAAATGTTAGAAAGTGAAAAAATGAAAGTGAAAGCCGCTCAGTCGTGTCTGATTCTTTGTGACCTCATGGACTATACAGACCATGGAATTGCCCAGGCCAGGATACTGGAGTGGGTAGCCTTTCCCTTCTCCAGGGAATCTTCCCAACCCAGGCATTGAACCCAGGTCTCCTGCATTGCAGATGGATTCTTTACCAGCTGAGCCACAGGGGAAGCCCAAGAATGGGTAGCCTATCCCTTCTCTGGTGGGTCTTTCTGACCCAGGGATTGAACCGGGATCTCCTGCACTGCAGGCGGATTCTTTACCAACTGAGCTAAGCATGTTCTAAACATTGTGGTAGTTCCCAAAGTACCTAGCAGAGTACTGTGTGTGAAATCCCAGTGAAGTACTGATCTTTTTAAATGCTAAATGAGTCAGTAGATGGTTGATTGAGGCAAGAATCATTGGTGAATGCTAAATCTTTCAGATGAAAATTACAGTAGGAACAAGATATTTACACCAGCTCAAGGGATTGCCCCATAAAATACATTCAACTGTATTTTAATTAATAATTATTACATATATATGAATTAACCTGGAAGATTCCATTTTACCTGAGCAATCAGTTACTATCTTCAATAATGGGACCAACAACCATCCTCCTGATGGAGAAGTGCCAGCATTCTTGCTAAAAAATATGTAAATCATGAAGAAACATCATATGAACCTGGAATGAAGGGGTGTTCTCCCAAGTAATTGGCTTCTACTTTTCAAGAATGTTAAGGAATTTAAGGAAAACTGAGATGCTGTTTCAGACTGAAAGACCAAAGAAACATATCTAAATCTCATGTGTTCCTAGATTAAATCTGAGATTTGTAAAGAGCATGATTGCAACTGGAAAGTTTAAATAGGGTCTGTGGATTAGATTTTCCTGATTTTTATGGTTATGCTGTTGTTCTGTAGGATAGTGTCCTTGTAATTCTTAAGTACAAGGAATAATAATATGCAATGAAGAATTAAGGGTTAAGAGGGCATCCTGTCTACAGCTTATTTTCAAATCAGTCAGAAATGTTAGCCTTGGGCAAAGTTGCATGAAGGCCATTTGTGACCTCTATTTACTCTTTCTGCAACTTTAATGTCAACCTGAAATTCTCTTTTTTTAAAAAAGTTAAAGAAATTCCTAGATTCTGCACCCAAGAAAGTGGACTCTCTACCCTCCTTGTGTTTCACTTCACATCTCCCTGCTCTCTGAGAGTTTCTTTTTAGGGTATTAATACAGATTAGTGCCCACTGAGGGTTGTCTGATAGCAGAGTTGCTATGCCTTTATGAGGATGTGCATTCCAGTTTTCTGATAACTTTCAGACCTAATCTTTGGGCAATTTATGATCCACCAAAACATTCAAGAAGCAATGAGACCCAGTGGGTAGCATATAACTGTTTTTTATGGAGTTTTAGGGAAAGTAATGACTACATAATTCCTTTTAGTGTGGGTGATGAGTTTTATAATATCACTCTGTCAAAAAAAAAAAAAAAATTGGGAGGGAGTGGTGCTGGAATTCTCCCAAGAGAAGAATTTAGGTGGTCGCAGGAAAAAGTGATTCTGAGTAAAGAGGTTTCCATACAGGTTAACTGGTTTTGCTTTCATCTCGTAATCGAATCTCGTAGATTGTTTTTCATCCTTTATTTCTGTCTGATGTTACAGTGTCTCTAAAGCTCTTTTCCCTTTAGGATAATAGGGTTAGGGATTTTTTTCAAGGTTTGCTTCCTAAAATCGGATAGATTTCTTCTTGTGCTTCTTCCTGGAGTGCCAAAACAACAATGTAGTAAGGAAGTGTAAGATCCTAGAATTTCGGCTGGGTGACACAGACAGCCAAAATATTCATTGCATTCATTGAGGAGGGATTTCTTTTTTGTTTGCTCTTTCCCCCAATTACTTTGTTACCCTCATTTGCTTGAGTCTGTATCTAGATTTAGTTCTGCATGCTTAGATGTTTGTCATGTCCACTATTTATCTTTTTCTGTTTATTTCAGGCTTCCACTCTTTTCTCCTCCTCTGTCTTATGTCTACTTCTCCACTAAAATTAATCCAATATCTAGTATATAAACTAGCATTCAAAACTTAATGTAATTCTACAGAGTAATTTAATTCCTTGTAGTCCATAGGTTAGCTTCTCTTGTGATCTTTTTCTTTTTTCAGCTCTTCAGAGAATTCCAGCTTCTTACAAGAACAGATATTTGTAAGAAAACAAGGCACATTTTGGAATCCTATTCAGAAAATATACTGACTTCTCTTTCATTGGTGGACAACCCAATCTATATTGCATTGCAAGAAAAGATGAAACAGCATACAGATGAAGACATGTTGAAACGTTAGTAAACCTGGGGGATAGGGTGATCTGGTCTCAGTTACCTGTATAATTTAGGATAATTAGGAAAGCTATATTTTGTAGAATTTAGTGAAAAAATACGTGAGGAAGAAAAAATAATTTCTCAAGTAGAAGGAGCTTAAGAATAGATTTTAAAAGTATACGTGATATAATATTTAGGAAACTAGTAACCTGTTAATTTCATATAGAAGGTAATTTACAGACCACAGGTTAAGTACAATGAAATCATTCTGGCAGATGGACAGAGAGTACAGAAATCTTGCCTCCTCTTGGCTGTAATATGGAGGGCAGAACAGGAGATCTTGAATGTTTACTACATGGGGATGTTGTTTAAAAAAAATATTAGGGGAACTAAGATATAAGAAAGCTTGTTTGTTCTTTAGAAGGTAAGTAACAGCAACCAAAAAACCACACCTTTTAATACTGGCTTTACTTACAACATTTACTTGGACTGTAAATATGTTTGCTTTGACAGATATGAAGATGACAGCCACTTGTTTACTCCTACCAGATGTTTTTGGGGAGGATTCCAGCCTTTTTGTCATTGTGAATGACAAGGTATGCAGTACATCAGTGATCATTGGTTTGATGTTTAATACGATATATTGAAGCAGGATGGTGGCCTATTTTAAAGTTATGTTTTGTCATATTTACAAATATGCTAATTGTAACAAGTGCATTTATTGTAATATCATGGTTAAATTGAGGCACATTGTATTATTGAGCTATTTTACATACCACGGGGTAGTGACTAATCTTTTTTATTCAGGTGCAAGTGTCCACGCCTGTGTTAGAAGTTAAGAACCCTTTCAACATGGATGTCTGTGAATTTTCTTTGTATTTAGAAAAAGAGAGACTCACAAAGGTGGATGACTGTATTACAGCTTTGGCTGCTCTCATAGCTTCCTTCCATGTGTTTGGGATTGAGTGTCCAAGAAGACTGTCTCAAACCCTCAACTTCCTAGAGACACTGATTTTTGATGTGCACAGTCCATATTCTCCTTCTATGAAAGAAAAGGAAAAGGAAGTAGGATTCCAACATCCAGTCACTTAACAGCATGCCAAATATTTAAGCAGAATGGATCTCTGGGGTGGCTGAAACTATTAACCATTGTTTTGATTTAGTAGAGGTAGGTATTAATATTAGAAAAATCATCTTGTCACTGAGATTCAAATGAATATTAATGCCTTCTACCTTTACACTTTGACACAAATTCTTTATTGAAATTCTGTAATAAAATATGACTTAAAGAGCTGTTTATTTCGAGTTTTAAGAAATTCCAATCCAAGTTAACACTTTCAAGGGGGCATAGTTTTTAAAAGATACTATGCTTCACATTTTCTTAAAATCCTTCAAATTAGGGTATGACTTGAACTTAAGGCAATATGTCCACTTTTGAAAGACTTAATGCCTAGGACTGCTGAAGAATTGATGCTTCTGAACTGTGGAGCTGGAGAAAACTCTTGAGAGTCCCTTGAACTGCAAGGAGATCCAAGCAGTCAATCCTAAAGGAGATCAGTCCTGAATGAATAATCATTGGAAGTGCTGATGCTGACGCTGAAGCTCCAATACTTAAGCCACCTGACGCGAAGAGCCAACTCATTCGAAAAGACCCTGATGCTGGGAGGGATTGGGGGCAGGAGGAGAAGGGGACGAACGACAGAGGATGAGATGGTTGGATCGCATCACCGACTTGATGGACATGAGTTTGAGTAAGCGCTGGGAGTTGGTGATGGACAGGGAGGCCTGGTGTGCTGCTGTCCATGGGGTCACAAAGAGTCAGACACAACTGAGCAACTGAACTGAACTGAATGCCCAGGAGCTGCACATTTGTGGCCTGTGGTTCTGTCCGTTTGATTTGAGCACTGTTTGGAAACATTTTGAACTTCAGCATTTTAAGATGTACAGGTGGTGCTAGTAGTAAACCCTGCTCCACCCTGCCGATGCAAGAGACATAGCTGAGACAAAGGTTCAATTCCTGGGTCAGGAAGATCCCCTGGAGATGGGAATAGCAACCCACTCCAGTATTCTTGCCTGGAGAATCCTCGTGGACAGAGGAGCCTGGTGGGCTATGGTCCACAGGGTCGCAGAGTCAGACACTACTGAACCAACTTAGCACGGCACACAGCTCCCCAGTTCCTCTTTTCGCCTGCTCAGCTGCCCTGCAGGGTGTTTAGGTTTCCTTCCATCCTATCTGTGGAGAACTGTGGCTGTTCCTGAGGCCTCCTCACTGCTGGATGGTCTCGCTGGCACAGGTTTTGATCATCAGTGACCCATATTCCTCTTCCTCTGCTTCCCTTGAGATACAGAGATATGGCTGGTTCTTGTCTCACCACAAGGTTTCTGGTTTTCCCTCGTTTTGACCTCCAGTGTTCTCATATGCCTTGGTTGCCCCATGGGCTAGTTTGGATCTGTAATAAGAACCTGGTTTTTCACTCCCACGGCCCCAGCTTACAGTTTCCAAGTTAGGCCCTTCCTAGATCAATGGCAACCCACTCCAGTACTCTTGCCTGGCAAATCCCATGGACCGAGGAGCCTGGTAGGCTGCAGTCCATGGGGTCGCTAGGAGTCGGACATGACTGAGCAACTTCACTTTCACTTTTCACTTTCATGCATTGGAGAAGGAAATGGCAACCAACTCCAGTGTTTTTGCCTGGAGAATCCCAGGGACGGGGGAGCCTGGTGGGCTTCCATCTCTGGGATCACACAGAGTTGGACACGACTGAAGCGACTTAGCAGCAGCAGCAGATCAGCTCTCCAGTCTCTCTCAGGAGCCATAGTCCTGTGCCTCATCCAGCCCCGATCCTACACTGTAATTTATCAAACATTATGATTTTAAGGTGCCCCTTGCTGTTATCACCACAATCTTGACGTTACTCAGTTTTGAAAGAATTGATTGGTTTAAAAGACTGAAGAATTTAAGTGTGCTAATACGGCATCACAGTGCAATGGACATTTTCTAGGTTATTGCATCCAATTATTTTTTTAAGTTTAAGAAGTTTTCATATTATTGAAGAAATTTTTATAACACATCTCTAGAAATACTGCAAAATACTAGTATCTTTATCTCTGACTGTTCGTTAAAATGCTTAAGCCAGTGGGAAAAAAGAAAATCTGAGATCAGCTGCCCACCTCTGCAATGATTATTCACTGCTTATATGAGAATGGACAGGCAAGAACAATTTGGTATATTTCTGCATAACTAGTCCCTATTTTACAGTTTCCATTTCTTGCCTTTCACTACAATGTGCTTTTAGTTCCTTATGCAGTTTCTTTTATTTCTCCCAATTATTCCCTCCCCACTCCCATTTTTTAAGTTTCACTCTTATTCCTCTTCTCCAGAATGAATTTACAAAGTTCTAAAAGAGTCCTTTCCCTTGGAGGCCCACAATCTCTATGGCTGGCCTTTTTAATTTTTTCTTCTACTTTGGATTGGAGTATAGTTGATTAATAATGTATTAGTTTCAGGTGTACAGCCAAGTGATTCAGTTATAAATACACATGTATCTATTCGTTTTCAAATTATTTTCCCACTTAGGTTATTACAGAATATTGAGCAGAGTTCCCTGCGCTACACAGTAGGACCTTGTTGGTTAACTATTTTAAATATAGCACTGTGTACACGTAAGTCCCGAACTCCCAATATCTCTCCCTTCACCTTTCTCCTTTGGTAACCATAAATTTGCTTTCTAAGTCTGAGTCTTTGTCTTGTAAATATGTTTCATTTGTATTACCTTTTTTGTAAATTATTTATTTTAATTGGAGGCTAATTACTTTAATATATTGTAGTGGTTTTTGCCCTACATTCACATGAATCAGCCATGGGCGTACATGTGTTCCCCATCCTAAACCCCCACCCTCCTCCCTCCCCATCCCATCCCTCAGGGTCATCCCAGTGCACCAGCCCTGAGCACCCTGTCTCATGCATCAAACCTGGACTGGTGATATATTTCATATATGGTAATATACATGTTTCAATGCTATTCTCTCAAATCATCCCACCCTCACCTTCTCCCACAGAGTCCAAAAGTCTGTTCTTTACATCTGTATCACTTTTGCTGTCTCACATATAGGGTCATCATTACCATCTTTCTAAATTCCATATATATGTATTAATATACTGTACTGGTGTTTTTCTTTCTGATATTTACTTTACTCTGTATAATAAGCTCCAGTTTCATCCACCTCGTTAGAACTGATTCAAATGGATTCTTTTTAATAGCTGAGTAATAGTCTATTGTGTATATGTACCACAGCTTTCTTATCCATTCATCTGCTGATGGATGTCTAGGTTGCTTCCATGTCCTAGCTATTATAAACAGTGCTGCAATGAACATTGGGGTACACATGTCTCTTTCAATTCTGTGTATTACCTTTTTTTTTTTTTAAGAGCCTTGAATGAAAGCCTCTCTTTGCTCCTTTGGGCTGAGGGTAGAGAGAGAGAGGTGGAGCTAGCTGCAGGTAAACTGCAGTGAAGTTTGGCTTTGAACATGACAGACGTGAGCTGACCGTGAGGGCAGAGTCCCATAAAATTCATTCTTCAGTGGTGTATCTATTTCCAATGTCCAGCATGGCCATGCCACTTGGCAAATATTCAATATTGCTTGACCAACCTAACCCTATTTTCTTTGGAGGCTGAATCCACTGAACCCAAAAGTTGCAAAATGGCAGCCTGGGATAATATGTTAACCTCCAGGCAGGACTCCTTTGGCTCATAAAGTATTTGTAAGTTTTTTAAAATGCCTTCTGATGGGAAGGTCCTGTCAAGGTCCACATTTCTTATCTTTCCCTTTTGTCTTACCTCAAACCTGCTTCTCTCATTTCAGGGACCTCCCCGTCACCATGGGCTCCCTATTTCCTCTGTTAAAACTCAGTCCATTCTTAGAGCATATCCCCGGGATGGAATGGTGAAAGCTTTCCACTTCTTTTGGTAGACTGTTCCACCCTAACAGGGATGCTTAATATCTTGCCTTGAACACAAACAACATGCTTCTCAGAATAAGTGGATGTTTTCAGTAAGATTTAAAGGCTCTTTTTTTCACAACACATGCTTTAAAAAAGAAGTCTTCAATGTGTGTGAAGCCTACTCGACCTAACAATAACATTTTAAAATTTTTTTCTTCCTTTTTGTCACTTTTCACATCATCTGGGACATAGCCTGACAAATAGCTCTGAACCCTGGAGCTCCATTACACAGCTATCTAATGCCATACGTTTGATATTACTCCTGCTCTCATTCACCCCGTCTATTTTTAAGAATCATACATATGTAGAAAAGGTATCTGCAATTAAGATTTTATTTTATTCATGTCAGGTATAACAAGTGCAACTTGAATGTACAAACTCTGAACAAAACATAAAGAAAAGAAAAACTAACAACGAAAACCTTTTTTTAAGCAGACTCATGCAAAGAAATGAAGGGGCCATGGCAGATTTCATGGGCCCTGTTTTACCTTGAACTACAACAAAAGCAAAGGACCACGACAGACTTCCGACAGGGTGTGTGGGGCAGGGCAGATAGCAAGGGAATCCTACATGAGAAAAAATGAGAGCGACTACAGAGAAAGGTGAAACTTGCCCCAGAATTCAGACAACATGCTACAAACTTACTTTCTACTTTTAAAATAGTCCTTGGATAAATATCCAATCCTGGAAATAGAAGTTACATACATAGGCTGATAAAATAATTTACCTTTTGCGTTGGAAATGCATTCTTGCAAAAGAAACACTACCAGCTCTCAGTTTAAAGGGAATCAAGGGCTTTCAATTAAAGTGCATCTGTACGCTTCTATCCTGAGGCAAACACTTCTATGGAGAAGAGGGTCTCTCCAAAATGCAGCTTTAGGAAGTCACTTCCTGATTTGTGAGCATTTAGAATGTTTGCCTCAACTGGGGTTGCACCCTCAAATCTTGCCTCTTCAGTAAAATCTATACACTCTCTCTTTAGCCAACACTGAAGAAAACCTTTGGGTTTGGAGGACACTGCAAGGTCTAAGACAGAGCTCTTTTGGGATTAGTGTTTACATCGACAGAACGATCCCTTCACCTCTGCAAAGCACCACAGTTATTTCAATGACAATTAGAGAAAAGCTCAATATAATCTCATAAATAGTTCAAGATCATACAAACAGCGCCCCCTTCAAATATAACTGTGTATTCCTTTGATATCACTGGAATCCTGTAAACACAGGGTACCACAATGCATGAGACTGATGCCATTCAAATACATCACCTTATTTATGTTTATATATTTTATTTTTTTAATTCCATTATTTATATACACGTTTTTGGTAATTATAGTCAAGATGCTGGTGAAAGTAATTTGTTTAACATTTCATAATTGCGTGCAAAAGTAAAAACACTGATTTAAAGGAAGGTAATTTTTACAACTATTCAGCCTCAATGAATCAGGACAAGCAGTTAGGCAATATCATGACTTGCAAAGTTATACTTAGCATAATGTTGCAATTCAAAATATGGCACAGAATTAACAATACAGGTAACAGTCCCACTGGCTACACTTAGCCAGGTTTTGACTAATTTGGTTTAAGTTGAAGTTTGATTATATAAAAAAGGTTCCTGAAAGTATTGAAAAAGAAACAGTGTACATGAAAGAGAATTCAACAATGTTTACAAAATGCCAAAAGTTCTTACTCTGCCCCCCCACTTTTTCCATAAATAATTAATGAAGTCCCCCTTCCCCCCACCCCCCCCCAGCCTCAAAAAGATTTACAAAGATAAATTTAGCTCAGTGAACAGAACCGAAAGATGACTGTTGTTAGACAGTACCTGGTTAAAAGCTCAAGCACTTTTGTAAGAATTCATATATATTGTTTCTTGAGGAATATAAATAATCTGATAGCATTGCTCTTTAGATTTTTGGAGACTTCTCACTTAGAAGTTACAACTGTCTTTGTGCTTTGAGTAAAATATGAGCTTTAAAGCAGAAAGCTGATGGTATTCAAAATTCACCACCTTCAAAGTTCATTGTGAGAGTTCTTCTCTGCGGCTTTGAACATCAAGATAGAATTGAAAATTTTGAGCGCTGGGCCCAACTTAATGCTCATAATTTTCACAATGTCTGTTTGGGTCATAAGCAGAAATGCCTCTCCATCAATTTGCTAAAAGGAGAGGAAAAAAGACAAAAGATTGTGAGTTGATTGGACACAGGGTCGTGGGACATATTCAAGGTTAAATTATCAGCTGTTTTCTACATGTAACACTAGAACAACACAGACAGGGAGTTCAGATGTACAAACATTTCCTGATAAGTAGATCTTTCTTATATATAAGTAGATCTTTCTTATATGTAAGACCCCGTGGACTGTAGCCTACCAGGCCTCCTCTGTCAGTGGGATTCTTGGGCAAGAATACTGGAGTGGGTTACCATTTCCTTCTCCAGGGGATCTTCCCGACCCAGGGATCAAACCCAGGTCTTCTGCATGGGAGGCAGACGCTTTAACCTCTGAGCCACCAGGGAAGCCCTAAACAAACCCTTGTGTCGAGGGCTGACTTTCAGTAGATCGCAGTGAGGGAGCTGCTCTGCTACGTACGAAACCCTGACCCATATATGTGATAACACCCCAAATAGGGACTGTGAGCAAAGTCAAATTTATTCATCTGAAAAAATCAACCCACAGGAAAACGGGTTTCTCACAAGCTGCTTTGATGTGCAGCCATAAGGATAACCTCAGGTGGAAAGAAGTAAATTAAGAAACGACTTTCTAAAAACAGTAATTACTGCGATATATTGCTGGGTTTACTTTTTGTTTATGCTTTCGTAATGCATATAAACTGTTCTAACTCCAGATATTAAGTATCTTGCTAAAGGCCCAAAACTCTGAAGGAAGACTTGGAACTTGGGCTTCTTGCCTCCCGTTTCATTACTCTTTCCACTGTGTACTCGTGGTTCTCTTCCAATGTTTTAACTCCACAAATTACAGCGACCTGCTCTTTGAATGTCTTTCTCAGGGCGTAAAGGGATGAATATATTCCTTCAACAAAAATGTATTACGTACCCATTATATTTTAAATGGGCTTCCCAGGTGGTGCTAGTGGTAAAGAACCTGCCTGCCAATTCAGCAGCCACAAGAGACCTGGGTTTGACCCCTGGGTCGGGAAGATCCTGGACGAGGAAATGGCAAACTATTCCAGGATTCTTGCCTCGAGAATCCCCATGGACAGAGGAGCCTGGCGGGCTACAGTCCCTGTGGTCACAAATAGTCAGACACGACCGAGCACGTATTCTAAGTATTATTCTTGGGGCTGGGCATACAGCAGAGACTAAAACAGATAAAAACAAAATCAGCAAACAAAAACTCCTTGTACAGTTTACATTTTAGGAGTAGGAGGTAGACTATAAGAAAAGCCATAACAAGCAAATTGGAATTAATAATTCTAAAAGGTGATTAGTGCCATGAGAAAACTGCTGGTTGAGGATGTAAGTGGGCAGTGGAGTCCGGGGTGGGAGGTGGCAGTCTGAAGGAGGACAGTTGGGATGGGACACTGAGAAGTGGAGTGAGCCATGTGAACACCTAGAGGAAGAGCGTGCCAGACAGACAGGAAAGCCGGTGTGTGTCTGGATAATGCTAGGAACGGCAAAGTCGTCTGTGTGTGGAACGGTGTCAGCAGAGGGCAGAGGACAAAGAGGTCAGACGGTGAGAGGCGATGGAGTGTCAGACTGTAGCCCTGGTGAGGATCTTGGCTTTTACTCTGATTTAACTACCAGAAGGATCTGAACTGAGGAGAGACGTGATCTGACTTAACGCTGTAGCAGAACCAGCCCAGCTATGCTGGAAATAAATTCTAGAAGGGCAGAAGTAGAAGCAAGGCGGCTGGCTAGAAGTTACTGCTTTAATCCAACTGGCAGATGACAGTGACTCTGACCATAGAGGTCGTGGTGGAGAGACAGCTGGAATCCTCATGCTTTTAAAATATACCCAATAGGGTTTTTCAACTGATTATATGTGGAGTGTATAAGAGAAACAGAAGTCAAGGATGGTTTCAGGTAACAGCCCACACCTGCACTGCAAATTTGCCTTTCAGAGATGAATTACAAGACTTTAGATTTGCTTTCTGGTTTTCGTCTAGGACTCGAACCCCATGCCTGCTGACCTGGTGAGACATTTGAGAGCAAGGATCGTGTCCTATTGCTTCTGAATTAACCCTCTCACCACAGCATCACATGTAGCAACATACACACGGCAGGCATTTAACAAGAGTTCACAGGATGAATGAAGAGCGGAATGAACGTATGAATGACACGTGAACAGAGAACATTCACTGCCTCATTCTTCAAAAGAAGGCTCTGCCTCAGGCTATCGGGTTGGTGCCTGAGGAGTGTCTCCAAAGATAATATGAAGAAAGAAGTTATTCAAAGAAATAACATATCATGTGAATTTGAACCTTAATTTAACTAAATAACAGAGCAATCTATACGGACTGTCTAGACATCAACAGAACCAAAAGTAGTGTTTATAAAATATATGTACTAGAAATTTATTTTTAAAACTGTTGCATCATTTTCAAAGGTTCTTTCAAAGAAAGAACAATGGCTCCCTGCAGGTATATAAGTCTGCTTAGGGATGGAAAATCGACTGAGAGGAACACAAAGACACTTAGGACTTGGGCCTTAAGAAGCTCAAAATCTGAGTAACTGCAAATTAAAGACCCACTAGAAAGAAAACAACATTTCTGAAATAAGAACGTAAGTCAGAAAAAGGCCGATGAAAATCAGATCCTTGTGCATTTTCACAGGCAACCACATACAGCATAAATGATAGCTAATAGTATATTGACACTGGCGACTGGTGGCTGAATTCTTGGCAGTCCCGACACTCTTACTCTGTTGCAATGTTCTTAACAGAAAATGTGCCATTTTGAACAGTGTAGGCTAAACACAGGCACAAACAAGATAACTTATTACTGCGGACAGCAGATGTGGGACAAAGACTTCTGAGATGACTTAGTCCTCACTGTACCTTCTGGGAGCCAAGATCACGTGATAATGGACTGTTCTGCTTGGAGGAGCTGACAGGCAAGTGGCTTATATCTAAAGTTCTCTAGTGAAAAGAGTCTCCGGCTTCTAGTGTAGTTAGAGGTTGAATTTCTTTTGGTCCTAATGCTTACTAGAGGTGGTATCATTATTAATCATCCCTTACATTGAAGTTTTGGACAGACAGATGAAAAAAACTAATAAAATAAGCTTCCAACAGCTGCTGCTGCTAAGTCGCTTCAGTCGTGTCCGACTCTGTGCGACCCCAAAGGCGGCAACCCACCAGGCTCCCCCGTCCCTGGGATTCTCCAGGCAAGAACACTGGAGTGGATTGCCGTTTCCTTCTCCAATGCATGAAAATGAAAAGTGAAAACGAAGTCACTCAGTCGTGTCTGACTCTTCTCGACCCCATGGTCTGCTGCCTACCAGGCTCCTCCGTCCATGGGATTTTCCAGGCAAGGGCACTGGAGTGGGGTGCCATTTCCTTCTCCACTTCCAATGGCAGATGTTAATAAATGTAATGCATGTCAGTTAGTATAAACGACATGAGAAATGTGTAAGATCGAAGGGATTGTTTTAGCAATAATGGTAATATTAATTATAAGCATCAAATGAAGTTAATCTTGGTGTTAAAATGACACTTGAAAATTAAATAACGGGAACTAGTTTCACTTTATTAAAAATGAAACGTTGCTTATTTCCTGCTTTGGTTTCTTTCTGTGCTATATACTACATAAATGTATGCTAGTAAGTTTTGTGTTTTTTTTTAAATAATGAGTTTAGTGCTACTGCTGTGGGGCATCATAAAATGGTACAAACATTTCCTTTACTCCTCATCTTACATGTTTTTATACAACTGATTAACACTGCTTGTTAGACAACTCAGTATCACTTTGTCAATTGCAACATAACCCATTTCTTCCCTCCTCTGCCAATTGAGAATATTTCACTATTCACTGCATTTCAGTGCTGTGTCCCCCATTAAGAAACATACTGCAATTCAGTTGAACACTTACTTCATCTTTAAATACCTTTCCATGTTCTTCACATCCAGGTAAGCTCTGTATGAATTCTGACACCTGTTAAAAAATAAGATCAAAATTCCAGTTCTGAAACAGAAGCCAGACTCTAACTGGTACAGGTTCCAAATATCCAACCTATGTTGTCATTGTTTCTCTCAGAATAATTTCTTCTTAGAAAAAAAAGACTAAGCCCCATACGCATTCATGTTGCCCTCTCCTTAAGCTGGTACTCCTATGTCAGGTCCCTGGCAGACAACGAAAGTAAAACCTACCTCATCCGTACTCCATTTAGAAACTTTACTGGCAGGAATGCCAGCCACTGTGGGGAGAAGTTTGCTCTGCTGCTCCCAGCGCAGGGGCAGACATGGAATTGGGGACTTAAAGGACAGAAAGACGGCCGACCGGCGCTGCGCCTGCTGTACGCTGCTTTCTTCCCGGGCACCTGGTTGACAGAAACAATGTGAACTCACTCTCCGAAAAGTAGCAAAAAAAAGAAAAAAAAATACCCCAACGCTATGTGACACCCCCAAACCACAAGTGGCAGGAATACCAGGTAAAAGCACTGGTTCAACATTACACTCACTGAGTAATTACATTCTCTTCATTTTTACCGAAGGTCATCATAAGAAACAACCTAAAACTCAGCTGACACGTTTGTCATATCGCCATTTCTGAAGACATGTACCATTACATCAGTAAGTGTTGCCTTTTTAATGCTTCAGGGAAGAAATCTGCACCGGAGCTTTAGTGACAAAGAAAATAACTCTCAACCTAGGAAATTATAGTTGGTTCTCTTTTGCCTCTGGATGTCCTGGAAGTAAAAGGAAAGTATGTTCAAGTCCATCTACTGAGATTACCCTGTAGATACCATACCTGTTCTCTCCTTTTATCTCGTCTCTGCTTTGTTCTTCCAATTTCTATTTACTAAGTACACTGACTTTTTAAATAGCCACCTTATCTTTTTTGAAAATGGATATGAAATTATTGCAATAAAAATAAAACAGAAATGCAAATGCCTTTATCTAAACCTAGTTTTCTCCAATTCTTTTAAACAGCCTTTTTAATAAGTGATTATTTGTCCTTGGGACTCTTGACAGAGTTTGTTAATCATTATCTCCTAAGATCCTTCTGGAGAAGGCAATGGCACCCCACGCCAGTACTCTTGCCTGGAAAATCCCATGGACAGAGGAGCCTGGTAGGCTGCAGTCCATGGGGTCGCTAGGAGTCGGACATGACTGAGCGACTTCACTTTCACTTTTCACTTTCATGCACTGGAGAAGGAAATGGCAACCCACTCCAGTGTTCTTGCCTGGAGAATCCCCGGGATGGGGAGCTTGGTGGGCTGCTATTTATGGGGTCGCACAGAGTTGGACACGATTGAAGTGACTTAGCATAGCATAGCATAAGATCCTTCAGAAAAGAAATCTTTCCTGAAAACGACTTAACTCAAAGCCCTTCAGAAGAAAGGCACCTCCCTCATACTTAATTCTCCCGTCTACCCACCAGCTCAGCAAGAAACAGAAGTGGGCAGCACACCCAGAATCCCCTGCAATCATACCCCATGCCACAGAGAAACCACTGCCCCAACTTCTAACACCACTGCTTTTTGCCCTGGTTCTGAACTGCAGTTTGATGAAAATTCCATTTGGTATCTGGCTTTTTTCTCTCAACAGTTTGTGCAATTCATCCACATTGCGGTACGTAGTTGTAGCTGACCTGCTCTTTGCTGTATGGGTTTTCATTGTTACGACTATTTCACAATTAATAGTCTGATGAACATTTGAGTTGTCTCTAAGTTTTGGCTATGACCAACAGTGCTGCTGTGAACACTCCTGTATGTATCTTTTTTTGAATATATGAATACCTTTCTGTTGCATATATACTGAAGAGTGCGGCTTGTGGATATAGCATTTGTGTACTTTAAGCCTCAGCAAATTCTGCCAGTTTTCCAAAACAGCTGTGCAGTACACACCAACTAACAGTGTAAAAGTGTTGCACATGTTCCATACTCTCACCAACATGTGGTACTGTCTTTCTTATTGTATTCATTTTAGTGACTGTGTTGTGCTACACTTGTGGTTACAACTGTAATTGTCTGATAACAAACTTGACAATCTTTTTTTAAGTTGTTATAAAATGAGTTCATATATTAAAATTTTTTTTACCTATACATGTATCCATTCTCTCCCCAACTCCCCTCCCATCCAAGCTGCCACAAGACACTGAGCAGAGTTCCCTGAGCTATACAGTAGGTTCATTGGTTATCCATTTTAAATACAGCAGTGTGTACATGTTGATTCCAAACTCCATAACTATCCTTTCCTTTCTTCCTTTCCTGCTGATTAACATAAGGCTGTTCTCTAAGTCTGTGAGTCTGTTTTATTTTTTAAGTAAGTCCATTTGTATCATTTCTTTTTAGATTACGCATATAAGGGATGTCCTATGGTGTTTTTCTTTCCCTGGTTTCCTTCACACAGTATCTCTAGATCCATCTATGTTGCTACAAATGGCATTATTGTGTATGGTAAGGATGATTCTTCCATATGGATTTCTAATTGCCCAACCATGACTGAATGAAAAGAAATCCTTTCCCTGTTGTACTACAGTTCCAACTTTAAAATAAATATAAATGTGCTACTCAAGATTTCTGATTCTGTTCCACTGGTGTCTTTATACCAATCCATGGATTTTGACAACCCCCATTTTATAAGTGTACTGATGTCTGTGATCTAGGTCTTCTTCAAGATTGCCTTGACTATCCTCACCCCTTTGCACTGCCAATTTTAGGATGGGCTTGTTAAAAACAAAAATGCTAGGATTTAGACTAGAATTATCACTGAATATACATCAATTTGGTGAGAGACAACATCTTCACAATATCAAGTCTTCCAACCCCAGAACAAAGTATCTCTCTTCATTTCTCTGGATCTTCTTTAATATCCTTCTTCAATGTTCTATCATTGTTGTGTAGAGGCCTTGCATCTCTTTTGTTAAATTTATTCTCATGTATCTGAGGCTTTCTGTTGCTATTATAAGTGGTACAATATAAAATTTTATTTTTATTTATCTATTTTTTTTTGTCTGTGCTGGGTCTTCTTTGCTGCATGGCCTTGTTCTAGCTGCAGTATACAGGGCTGCTCTGCAATTGCAGTGTGCTCATGGGATTCTCCAGGCAAGAATACTGGAGTGGGTTGCCATTCCCTTCTCCAGGGGATCTTCCCAACCCAGGCATCGAACCAAGGTCTCCTGCATTGCAGGCATATTCTTTACCATCTAAGCCACTGGACCTGCCTAGAAATTTTATTTTTATTTCTTCTTCTTCTTCTTCTTTTTTTTTTTGCTGCACTGGGTTTTCTTTGCTGCATGGGCTTTTCTCTAGTTGCAGTGAGCAGGGCTACTCTGTAGGTGCAGTGTGCAGGCTTCACTGCAGTGGCTTCTCTAGTTTCAGACTATGGGCTCTACAGCATGTGTGCTTCAGTAGTTGTGGCTCAGGAGACCCAGAGCATAGGGTCAATAGTTGTGGCAAACAGGCTCAGCTGCTCCACAGCATGTGGGATCTGCCTGCATCAGGGATCAAACCCATGTCTCCTGAATTGGCAGCCGAATTCTTTACCACTGACCCACCAGGGAAGCCTAGGGGTACAGTTTTTTTTCAACCTATTTCCTACTGTTCTACTGTTGATCTTGAATAACTTTTCTCTTAAACTAGCCTAATCTAAATTTGAATTGCTCTGAATGTTAGAAAAGTCACTATGCTGAATTTGAAAAAAAAAAAAAAAAAATCTGTCTTACTGGAGCTAACATCCACTAGCCCTGGTTCTTCCTGAGTGAGCTTATATAGAAAACTGTTTCCCCGTGAAACATTTCAATTCTTCAAATATTTTATAAAAAACCCTTCATGGTCCTTCTTTCCACATTTCATCCAGCAAATCTCACATAACTGGATTTAAGGTTTTAGGTCCTCATCCTGTTCTACTGAAAATCTATTATGAGCCAAATCCCTTGAAATGCACAGAAACATGACTCCAGATTTTTTATTTGAATATGTGATATACATTCAAATAAACGTGCACAGACTTTGGCTCAAGTAGCTGGCTCAGTGAGAACAGCAGGGAAGAGTAGGTCTGAATGTGTACAATGTGCTTCAGAGAACAAAGCCTTTAATTCTGCAAGACATTTCTGCCACCATCATTTTATAAGGGTCAGATTTCTTATCACTTTCCTCTCAAACTGCTTACCTACATGAAAAATATTACTTTTTAAGGAGTATTCTGTATTTCTTGACATTTCCCAAGATGAAAATTTACTAAAGGTATATGGTCAAACTTTTTCTCCCCACTCTCTCACCCTAACCCTCCTTCCTTCCAGGGAAGAACACTAATTGAGTAACCAGCCCTCTAGAACACCTCTGACCAAGGTAAGACTTTGGGAACAGACATTCTGCAAAGCAGAGCAACAAGATAGGTGGAACCTGATTTCTTTGATCCTATTGAGCACCATTAAATCCTGGAGCACCTACCTTTGAACTTCCTCCATGTGAGAGAGAAATAAACTGCTGTGTAAGCCATTTGTATGAATTTTATATCACATACACACACACCCCTAATCCTAATCACTACTAAGGTTTACTGCAATAGCATTTATAATAGTGAGAGACAGGGAATAACTAGCTTAGATATCCATTAGAGATTGCTTCATTAAATAATGCTGCATCAATCCACAGAGGGAATATTTGATATTATTTTATAATTAGTATAAATATTTATGTGAAAATGGTTGTAATGTTACATAGTTAAAACATTGCAGGCTACAAAATAGCTAATACAATATTTCAGATATTAAAAAATCCAAAATGCTGCCCAAAATTTAGAAAATGGTGTGTTAGAAGATAAAAGCACAAGTAATTTTGATTTTCTGCTATTTGATTTCCTGTATTTTCTAATTATTCTACAATAAATGTTATCTTGACAATAATTATATAAAACCAGAGACTGATGTTGAATAAGCTATTTATTATTACTAAAAAATCATACCAAAAAAAAAAAAAAGAAAATCTTTCTTTCATGACCTGGAAAGCAATTTAACGCATTTTTGGAAATATAGTATTAAAACATCAATTGCTGAGCTTCCTTAATATTGGAAGCAAGAAAATATTAGATGGGAATAGTGTCAGAGAAATAACTTTGTGGATCTTTGTATGGTTTTACCGCTACTTCATCTCTCTAGACAATCAAATGAGGACTATTTTCTTTTGTTGATACTTCATGAATGGATAGTAAAGGCCTGCCTCTATCATTTACAACTACTTACACGAAAATCATTCACAGAGCAATAATTTACTCAGCATTTACAATGCAATTTGGAAGGCTACATTAATACAGCATATCCTTGTCGACTTCCTTGAAATGAAGTTTAATAAATAATGTGGTTATCCAAAGTAGAAGTTTGCAAATACAAATGTCTGTCAATTCTGGCTGCAAATATAGGTATTAAAATTCTTGATTTGACTTCAGGGTAGGAAAAAGTGAAGTAGAAGATTAACTCTTGTGAGAAGACAGATCTGATAAAGGTGATCCTGAAAGAAATATATCCTCCAATGTTTGACATAGAATCAAGACAATAAATCTTCAGAATAGAGACCACCTTCTAAACCAAACATGAAATCTCCTAGAAGAAAGAGATGTCCTCAGTATCACAGAACATAAGAACCTGCGTCGTACAGGACTGTTCCCGTCAGGGGCCCGGAGAACCCCAGCAGAACCACAGGCAGCCCAAGTCCCAAAGAAAAGGAAAAGTACTCTTCACGCTCTCCGCTGCTTTCAGACTCAGACTCCATTCTGCTTCCTATTTCCAAGCCTGAATACTGCTAATCAGCAAGCCAACCATGACTTGCCACTTGTCCCAACTCATTCTCCTCCCTTTAAGCCAGTGACAGAAGTGAGACCAGAATCTTCAAATGCTTTGTTTCATTTTTATTTTCAAAACAGCACTAGGAGGTAGCTATCCTGAAGACGAGAAAAACACACTGTCAGGGCAAAGCCCAAAGCCCCACTGTGAGCTAGTGGAAGCATCAGAAAGTGGCCCTGGGTCATCTGAGTCATGGTCAAGGGGGTGAGTTTAAGAGTCGGATAAAACTGGCTTCCCAGGTGGCACTAGTGGGAAAGAACTCGCCTGTCAACGCAGGAGACATGAGATACAGGTTTGATCCCTGGGTGGGGAAGATCCTCTGGTGGAGGGCATGGCAACCCACTCCAGTATTCTTACCTGGACAATTCCATGGACAGAGCAGCCTAGCGGGTTACAGTCCATGGGGTCGCAAAGAGTTGGACATGACTGAGGCAACTTAGCATGCACTCAGACTAGGATTTAAAACCTGTTCTGTCACTAATCAGCTCTAAATTTTGGCTATCAATGCAACTGAATTGTTGCAAGGATTACATGATATTTTTAAAAATGCTTATTCCACTATCTGACATATAGTAAAGGCTCAGCAAAAGGGAGAAATTATTCCTATCTTGAAAGAAAGGCATATAACTGAGAGTATATTGAATATAAAAAGGCAAAAATGAAAAGGAGTCAATGGCCCTTCTAAGTTAATATTCCATAAGTCTATAAAAAAATGCTCTTAATGTGAAAGGAAAAAAGCCAGAAGAAATGGGATACATCTGTCAACCAATCTTTTTAATGGAGTTACACACTGGTGACTAAATATAAGAAGGATGAACAATAACAGTGATTGGGTAGAATAAATGGATCACAACATCAAGGAATGTGGATAAACTTAGCTCCAAGATCCTACACTCAAGCATTAAAAATATTTGAGGATCATTTCAAGGTTAACAACCAAAATAAAAACCAACTTCTATGGAAGCAAAAAGCAAGCCTGATTTTTCAAGTAAGAATCTAGCACATTACAAAATATAATTCAACTCTCTCTGCCCATCAGCATCCATGAGAAAGAACGTTTGCAAAAGGGAAAGAAAATTACACCTTTCCCAGGAATACAAGAGTTTAAATTTTAAGGTCAATTTATAGGATCCTTTATTAATGGGCCTTCCTACAATGGAGAAAAAGAGTTATTTTATCTTTCAGGTAAAGGAAATAGAAGTCAGCAAATAGAGAAAGAAGAAAAATGTAATGAATTGTATTTAGTAAAGGTCTCCAAAGGTCAAATTCAGTAACACAGTAGGAATCATCAAAAAGTTGAAAAGGTTCATAATCACACATATTGTATGGAATTAAATTGAAATAACAGAAGAAACAAGGTAGGAGGCTTTTTACTAGGGGAAGTGTTTTTAAAAATCAATTTGCTCTAAGACTCCAAATAAAATAGCTCTCATGGGCTTACTGAGTCTTAAATCCTACTGACTATAAGGAATATAGGGTGGCTTATTTTCAGTCTTGATGTTGTTTAGTTGCTAAATCGTATCCAACACTTTGTGACTCCATGGGCTGCAGCATGCCAGGCTTCCCTGTCCTTCACTATCTCTCAGAGTTTGCTCAAACTCATGTTATTGAGTCAGTAATGCCATCCAACCATTTCATCCTTTTTCATCCCCTCCTCCTGCCTTCAATCCTGCCCAGCATTAGGGTCTTTTCCAAGGAGTCGGCTCATCACATTAGGGGGACAAAATATTGGAGCTTCATCTTCAGCATCAGTCCTTCCAAAGAATATTCAGAGTTGATTTCCTTTAGGATTGACTGGTTTGATCTCTTTGTTGTCTAAGGGACTCTCAAAAGTCTTCTCCCGCACCAAAAGTCGAAAGCATCAATTCTTTGGACCTCAGCCTTCTTTACGGTCCAACTCTCACATCCATACATGACTACTGGAGAAACCATAGCTGTGACCAGGTGGATCTTTTCAGTCTCCTCTATACTAAATAGTGCACAAATTGCAAGAGGATTTCTCTCCTGTCTCCTACGCTACCCTCTAACCAGGCTAGATCTGGGAAGGCTGCTTCCACCCTGGGGAAGGGCATTGTGAATGAACACTACAGAGCACGTACTAAGCTCAGCATACCTACCTGACCCTCAATCTCAGGTGTGAAAGAGGAATTCTACCATACCCAATGGGAGCATTGAGAGGTAAGTTTCTTCACAAAAAACGTGGGGAAACTTCTCTACACTCAAAAATTATTTAAAAAAAAAATCACCATGAGGCCTTTGATAAAAAGTTACACAAAACATCGGGAAAGGAGCATTAAATTATTGACAGAAGAGTTTCATGATTTTTAGTAAAACACAAGGGAACATGACCTCTACAAGACAAAAACAGGCTATGAAAAGAAAAAAGAAAAAAAAAAGCTAGTGCAAGAAATTAAAGGAAAATAAAACCACTATTAAAATTCATGTTAAAGGCAGTAAATAGCAGACTTGACAGAGCAAGAGTAAGATATTCCAACTTGAGATATATGCTTAGAATATCAAAAAATGTGCAAGTTGTTGAAATATTATAATGCTTCCACGTTGGATGGTAACAGGCCCCTCCACCCTCAGAAGTCAGGCACTTGAGGGACTTCCCTAAGATGCTGTAACTAAGTACACCACAGAGCCTCCAAACTGCTACAGCACTAAAGCTGGTGTTTGTTTTAACTGTCCTGTGCAGTGTTGGCTGTCAAACCAACTGTTAAATATTTTGAATATCATCCTTTGGATCTAACCCAAGAATAATAGGCATTACCAGTCAAAAAGCAGAGCCATCACTTTGCCAAACAAGGTCCATTATAGTAAAAGCTATGCTTTCTCAGGTAGTCATGTACGGATATGAGAATTGGAGGCTAAGCACCACAGAGTTAATGCTTTCAAATGCTGGAAAGACTTTTGAGAGTCCCCTGAACTGCAAAGAGATCAAACCAGTCAATCCTAAAGGAAATCATCCCTGAATATTCATTGGAAGGACTGAGGCTAAAGCTGAAGCTCCAATACTTTGCCACCTGACGCAAAGAGCCGACTCACTGGAAAACACCCTGATGCAGGGAAAGATTGAAGACCAAAGGAGTAGGACGTGGCAAAGGATGAGATGGTTTGAAAGCATCACTGCCTCAATGGACATGAATATGAGCAAACTCTGGGAGATAGTGAAGGACAGGGGAGCCTGGCATGCTGCGGTTTGTGAGGTTGCAAGGAGTCTGACATGACTTAGCGACTGAACAGCAACAATACCAAATAATAAAAATGATAACGGAAGGAAGTTTTCTGGATTAAAAAAAAAAAAAAGCAAGCTCATGACATCTCAGGCAAGATAATGAAAGAAGATTGAGTTTAGGAGTCAGATTCATTGTTTAAAACCAAAAGATTAGATTTAATTTGGCTGGCCTAACTCCACATATGTGAAAGGATACTGTTTTTCATTTTTGTTTGATTTTTCTTATAGGAAAGTCAGAGACCAAGTGTAGCAGACGTGTAGTATGAGCCAAGTGTGGCAGACACTGCAGCGCGCCACCCAAATCACCCTTCAGAACCGAGACCTTTCACTCTCCTACCTTGTGACTGCTGATGCCTCACAGCTACCTCCCTCTCCAGAAACTGCCCTAAGCCAAACGGAGGTTCCTGCCCTTCTCAGCCAATATCCGAGGAGTAGTCAATGCAAAGATACGAAGGTGGGATTCTCCTGCCTAAATCTGAGATAATTCTCAATATTCATCCAGAATTCCTTATGGGATCAACTGAGGCTTCTGCTGTAACTGCATCACAACTCAATTTCTCATTCTGCCCACTGCTGCTTCTCTCAACTCTCCCACTGGTATTGCTCCGGAGTAACCACTAACAAGACTCCTGCACACACCACTCTCAATGTCTGCTAACAGAGAGCCTCATCTGAGACACTAGGTCATGGCTCTATACCTGAGAGGCAGAAGGACAGAAAGAACTAAACACATCCACACACTGACTAGGATCTGAGATATTCCCAACATCCCAAGATACCATAAGAGCTCATTTTGTACTGAAGGTTCATGGGGTCCAGAGAAAGAAAACCAACAAACTCTTATATGGTAAGGTCAGCAGGTGAAATTCAAATCTTTTCCAAACAGAATGAATCTGGAAAAAATTTCAAAAAAATTATAATACAAAGCTAAGAAAGCAGTTAAATAAAAGCTAACTATGATAAAAAGATTTTACTACAGAAAAAATTAATTTTATGAAAGTTTTACATAAAATGTTTCAAAAATCTGGAAATGAAGGGAAGTTATCAAACTCATTTTAGGAGGCTAAAACTGGATGAGATATTAATAGGCAAATTTTACTTAGGAACATATGTGCAAAAATTCTCAAAACAGCTTGTTTTTATGAGGCTCCCTTTCACTAATGAAAAATAAGACAGCATAAAATGCATACTAAACTACAGGTTTTGTAGGTGAGAAAAACACTAAAGGGTTATATACGAATCCTAGCAATGTTTGGAAAGAATAATAAAACAGAAAAACTCAGGTAATTCAAATCAAGAAAAACAGGATAAAAATATACAAAGTTTGAATAGACAAAACTACCATGAAAAAGAAAGAACACCATGCATATCACATTAACAAACCTAAAATTCTCCATTAAATAGACTATTTTGAGGGTGGGGGGGTGAAGGATCAAAATCAGCTCAGTAAATCAAGTGAAAAGTGAATTATATCACCAAGTTAGGAAGAAACTGAAAAGGCTGAAAATCACTGCTTTGCTGCTGCTAAGTCGCTTCAGTCGTGTTCAATCCTGTGCGACCCCATAGACGGCAGCCCACCAGGTTCCCCCGTTCCTGGGATTCTCTAGGCAAGAACACTGGAGTGGGTTGCCATTTCCTTCTCCAGTGCATGAAAGTGAAAAAATCAAAGTAAAGCCGCTTGGTCGTGTCCGACTCTTTGCGACCTCATGGACTGCAGCCTACCAGGCTCCTCCGTCCATGGGATTTTCCAGGCAAGAGTACTGGAGTAGGGTGCCATTGCCTTCTCCTTCCCTCAAAAAGTTCAGAGCCCAGAAGATTTTACCATGACTCTATCTAAACTTCCAGGGATCAGATAATTGCACACAATAGACACTTACTTCACAAGGCTACCACTCCTGCTATTACCACTGCTGTTACAGCTAATCCTGCAGCCACTGATGCATTCACTTCTCGTAATAATCCAGTGATGTGGGCACTACTCAGAAGCTGAGACACAGAAATGTTAAAATGCTTTCCCCGGAGCCAGCCGCACAGCTGGTACTGGTGGAGCTGAGACAAGAATGAAGGCCGTGCTCCTAACCACCATTCACTAAGAAAGGCTGACGCTTTGGATTAAGAACCCAAGTGGCGCTAGTGGTACAGAATTCACCTGCCAATGTAGGAGACATGAATTCAATTCCTAGGTCAGAAAGATCCCCTGGAGTAGGAAATGGCAACTCACTCCAGGCTTCTTGCCCAGAAAATGCCATGGACAGAGAAGCTTGGCAGGCTATAATCCAAGGGGTCACAGAGAGTCAGACACAACTGAGTACAGCAGCACAATACCTTGATGACAAAACCTTCACAAATTGTTTTTCTTTTCCTTTCTAAGTGACTAGAAACATTTTAAATAATCAAATACTTGCACAGCACTTATTATGTACCAGGCGCTGTTCTAAGCAAGTTACAAATGTTACTGTACTCAATCCCCATAACAACTGTGGGAGGGACTACCTCTATCAATCTTTTGGCAGACAAGGAAACAAGCACTGAAAAGTATTCAGTGAAATGTCTAAGATTACACAGTGGACACGTGGGAGATCACAGATGAAACCCTGGCCATCCGTAGGGGTTTGTAAATGGTGTAATATTAGACACTATAAAATATGCTGAGGACAGCAGAGGATACAGCTTTTAAATTAACCATAAATTACTGCTTTATGAAAATCAGATATGGAAATCCAAGCATCACTTACAGAATAGGTCATTACAGGCAAACAGTCCTTAGGTGTCATTCTATAATCTTACAAATAATCTAAACCCAAGAAAGCACATGACAGGCAAAGTCCTCAGAGGCAATCATTAAAATCCTAATCCAGCCAACCTTTTCTTATAAAAATAAATAGTAACTATAAAGCCATGTGTAAATTATAAATACAGGTTATACTATGAACAACAGTCATTACAACTTCATTGCTCAGTTAAACTACTGTAATATCTATTCAGCAAAGATATAAGACAAGTTACTTTCTTCAGAACAACTTAAAACATTTGCTCAAGTGATTTTCTTTTCATTTTGAGGTATTAGATTAAGACCATATTACTTCTATTTGTATGTCAACATGTTTTGAGATGAGTCTGAAACATATGAAGCAAACGACATCAACAATGTTAAAAATACACTACATGGAGCAAATAGAAGGCCTTATTCAAACTCTACACACAATATTCTACACAGATGTGAAAGGGACTATAAATACAGGTCACAGATGGATCCATCTCGTTATCAATTGTATACCAAAATTATCCTGAACAATAAACTTTTATTGCTTGCAGTAACAGATGAAGTCTGTCTTTAATATAAAAGGGACTGCTACATTCCAGTTTTGATTGTTGAGTATTAATCGTAATACCTATCAATAATATGAGAGTATTATGGGTACCTCTGGCTTCATGTGGTGTCCTCAGCTCACTCTCTGTTCTCTCTTCAAAGTCTTCTTTGACATCCTCAGCACGCTGGTCTCTGAGAAAAATAGAAATGTTTAAAGAAATGGTTCAACACTGCACCTCAGAAACTGTTATTTAAAATTTAAAAACCAATGATATCATTAAAATGTTCGAAAGGATTTTTAGCTTCATTAAGAAGCAATTAATACTAAGAACATCTATAAATGTTCATTTCCTTCATTATCAATTTTCATTCACTGTTCAGAAAGCTAAGAATGAAAAATGTGGCTACTGAATAGTTCAACTTCAAATTGAGACACATGTTCATGAGCAATATTACTTGCACTGTTTGGTAAAACTACAATTTCAAGGAAAAAGAGGGCTTTAAAGTCCACATCATTTAATCAAGTCACCATATACTACTCCGCTCTGGGATTTGAGATTGAGATTGCTCAGGAGAATCAAACTCAATTCTAGGAAGCTTTTCCTGGCTTAAATAGGTTAAATTCATAGGCTGAACTGATTCCATCTCTTTCTGACTAGGAATGACCTAATGCTAATCGAACCATGCCATGAATGCTCTAAAATGGAATGGACCCATTACAATCCTAATTCAGAGCTTTACCCTGAAGTCAGGGACAAAAATGGCTTTAAAGGAAACCAGGCCCAGGCTATGTATATTTTCTTTAAAGTTAAATTTCAGGGATTTAAAAATTTTAACTTAATCTATTATATACTCAGGGTTCAAAATGAATACTTCATAATATTTTATAATCCTCTGTACTTATGTTCTGTTGTTTCATATGCTGTTACCTTTACAAATATCCTTAGTTTCTTGAAGACTCAGACCACACTTTTGCTCAGTGTTAAGAAAAGGGAAAATACCCTTGAAGCCAAATATCCCAACAAAATATAAAAGAGTTTTATAATCTTAATTACTGAAGCACTTATTTATTCCCTATTTGTAACAACAGTAATTTAACATAACGATGTCAACACAGTAAGCATGTGATAAATAATATATTCACTACTTCTTTTCTTAGAAAGATCACTTCCAGAGATATGTGAAATTTCATTGGAATCTGAGCTCCCTGGATTAGTTTATACTGAAAACAATCTTTACAACTGCTGAAGGATACTTGCTTATTTGAGAATGGAAAGAATCACTTTTATTATGCAATAAAATTTTTTTCTACGAAAAATCAATTAATGACTCTGGAGGCTCTTACTCCATGGAAAGTGGGGAGATAGAGGTACAGTGAAAACAAGTAGGAAAATTAATGATAACTGGAAAAAGGACATTAAGTAATAACAGAAAACTGTCTTCTATGTAAAAAGAATTGATAATTACATGTTAAGATCACATTATGCTAAAAATAGCTTATGTGATCTTCTCCATTTGTTTCATATTAAACTGGAAATAATAGTTTTTGAGTCCACAAATTTATCCGTTATTGTGGCCACTGAAAAAAATGGTCTGTGGATAGCTAATCTTAATGCTTGTTATAAACAATCACACATTAGAGTGATGTATCTTAAAACTGGCATTTTTCTGAGTCAAAGGAAACAAATTCCCAATTAATTAGCATAATTACCTAAAAGCTTTAATTAATATTGTTAAAAAAGCCCCAAATAAAACACCCCAAAAAGAAAACAAAAACCAAAGCCCAAACTGAGTCCAAAGGCTAAAATTAAGTCCTAGATTTTCCTGAATATTTCATTTTTTATGATTGAAATTGTCCACTAATAATTAATGCTTATTTTTGTGGTTTCAGTAAAGTATATTATATATTCCCTAAAAGTAAACTTCATTAAAATAAAGCTATAAAGACCAAAGTATGAGGGAAGTTCTTTTGTATTCTTATGCCCAAATACAATATGGATGATTTATGAAATGTAGGAAAAGAATCATTTTCTAGGAAGAAACAGAAATAGAAAAGGAAAATAATATGTTTGACCCTAAGAGTTTCTTTGCGCCTGATCTGCCATTATCTATCCCCAAAGAGAAGCAAAAAAGAAACCTTCTGCTCTTATTCACATTGCTTAATTACAAAAGCATGTTCAGTTCTCATTTTCCTTACTTTAAACTCATGATATTTCATTAAACTTAACCCATATAAACTTGGGAATCTATAAATATGGATATTTATTTGCACCAAAACAGAACACTACAAGAAAGGTTTACTGAATGTTTTACTTCCAATTAATATATTGAGCCTGCTAACTCCTTAAACTTAAAAGTGATTAAGTCCCCTAGGGTTCTGATGTTTCCTTTAGTGAGATGGTTGGTGGTGTGGGGTCTATCTGAATAGTCTATTAGAACAGGTATTATGAAATAGATGGGTGAACAGAGCCCCTTAAGGAAACAGACTCCTGATCAAGCACATACAGAAATGTGGAAACAGTATTAATGAGAAGTAATAAGAAAAGTTAATATACTTAGAAACATACTATGCACCAAGACTGGCTGAGTTCTTTACATGTCTGATATTTCATAACAATCACTGGAAGAAGGTTCTGTTGTTACATTCGCTCAAACTTGGAGGTTAATCCCAAATTTTCAGAACTAGTATAGAACCAGGTCTTAACACACCAAAATCTATACTTAGAAATAATTATTACTTGTTTTTTATCCTTGTGTTTTTCCAGAATACAGTACACATCCCTATTATATACACTTAAAGGAAACTTCCTTCTTGTATCATAATCTTATTAAAATTTTCAACTTTTATTGATAAGGTTAGGAATGAAGAATCTGACTCATTAATATCCTTTCTTGTTTTATATTTTACTTAAAAATCACTTTCTGAATTGGACAACCAGTATTTCTCTCACCCATAAGTTTAGAAATTTCATTGCTAATTCTGATTGAATAGGAACTGTTATGAATTTCTTTCTCTATGCAAAAATGAAACGCTTTATCAAGGATATTAACTTTCCAAGCAAAAAGTTATTCTAGCTATACCGTCTTCCAATTATAAATAAAACATGTTTATATCAGAATGTCAAAACTCCGGGATAATATTATTACACACTCTGGAACATAGTACAAGATATGCTTATTGAAGATTTTTTTTTTAAATGACAACCCAAAATATTTTTATGTTGTACTTTAATATTATGATTTTGCTCTACTTTAAAATTCTTATCTTCTCCTCTGGATCACCATTTTTCACTACCAACAATTTCTATTAGGAAGGGAGTACAAGCTGATTAGGCCCAGGGTGTGTATTATAACGTGGAGAAAGCAGCCCAGCAGTGGTGACATGTACGGTCTTTGAAGGTGAATAGACCCGGTTCAACTTTCAGCTCTGCTACTTACTAGTCCTATATGACCTTCAGCAAGTTACTGAACTTCCCTAACCCTCAGCTGCATCTTCTGTAAAACAAGGATAATAAATCCTTTAACTCACAGGCTTTGGAGGGATCAACAAAATAATGTATAATAAGTGCTTAACGCACAGCCAGACACATAAGTAGGAGCATGATAAATGTTTCCCTTGGGATTTGAGAATTTTTAAGAACCAGTTTATTTCAACATTTCTTTAGCCTGAATTGAAATATAATCATATTATATTTAGCTATATAATCATATATATTTAGCTATGATTATATTTCAATTCAGGCTAAAGAAATATTGAAATAAATTGGTTCTTAAAAATTCTCAAATCCCAAGGGAGACTACTGTATTCCAGGCACTTTCCTAAGTGCTTTTACCTGTGTTAGATCATTCAATCCTCATAATGTCTATGTGAGGCAGATGCTGTTATTACATTCCCATTCTAGAGACAAACCTCTCTTGGTTACATGTTTACACAGCTAGTAAGTAGCAGCCTAGGAAGTCTGACTGTAGTCTGGTTCATAACCATTTATCTAAAGGTTGTTTCAAAACCTGAGAAAAACAGGTTACATAAAGAAAACAGATGTCAGTAAACAATTGTATCCTAAAATGTAAGTAATTCTTAAATATTAAGTTACCATTTATCATGTTCCTACTTATATCTTACTCAAGGGCTTCCCCAGTGGCTCAGTAAAGAATCTACCTGCAATGCAGGAGACCTGGGTTCCATCCCTGGATCGGGAAGATCCCCTGGAGGAGGGCATGGCAACCCACTTCCATATGCTTGCCAGGAGAATACCCATGGACAGAGGAGCCTGGCGGGCTCTTGTCTATGGGGGTCGCAAAGAGTCGGACACGACTGAGCAACTGAACTGAACTGAACTGAGTGACTAAGCACAAAATCTTAGTGAAGAATACTCTGTAGGCTTTTAATTAAGACAGTGGAATCCACTCAAATGGAAAAATGTTTTCTTTCTGAGTCAGCACCCTTTTTTTTTTTCCTCTGTAATTATGTGTCATGCTTTAGATGTCTTACTATCTTACTCAAATTAGACTTTGTGGTAAATATTAGTGAAACAAACATTAGAAGAGTAAATATATAGCAACAGGATAGCATCTGAATGCAAACAGCTGGATTTCTTCAAGCTTATTTTTCATTTAAAAACAATCCCTAGCCAGTTATGTTTCAATTAGTCATCAGTCTGTTAAAAATAATACTGAAAAAATATGAAACAATTATTCTGTTTCAATTCAGGGATTTTAGCCAGCTCTCTAACTCCAGCATGAATTTGGCTTGGCTCATACCTCAAAACCACTCCATCATTCTCCTTCCAGAATAGCTTACTCTAGCCTCATTGGGGCTTTGTTAGAACTGTAAATTACCTGTACTTCCAGGAACAAGTGGGGACACAGTGAATGTTGTGAGAGCTGTAAGAAATGTAGCTTCCTAATTTGAATATTAAAAGGATGTCTCTTTGCATACCCCCAGCACTTTGAAAAAAAAGTTTTTGGGCTGAGGTCACTAACAGGTAAAAAAAATCAAATGGAAATCTTAAGAGTAATATGTTAGAGGAAATTTAAAATTAGAGAACCTGAAATTGTCTCCAAAATGCCTCCTACAAATGAAGAGAAGATTGTGCTGATTGTGTCCAAACAAGGAGGTCGCCACATTCAAAGGGATTAGAAAAAAGTGGCAAATAAAACTTTCATGTATGTCTACAGTTAACATTTGAATAAAGATATTTAAAAATTAAATTCCTTTTGAGACAATACACGAACAATAGTTTTAACAGCATTTTTCCTAACACAGCTCAGGAAAGGTCAACACAGTTTACTATTTACCTAATGACTACAGATAAAAAATTTTGATTAATAAGGCTGCATGCACGCTAAGTCACTTCAGTTGTGTCCAACTCTTTGCGACCCTATGGACTGTAGCCTGCCAGGTTCCTCTGTCCACATCATTCTCCAGGAAAGAATACTGGAATGGGTTGCCATGCCCTGTTCCAGGGGATCTGCCCAACCCAGGGCTTGAACCCATGTTTCTTGCCTCTCCTGCACCGACAGGCGGGTGTTTACCACTAGCGTCACCTGGGAAGCCCTAATTAATAAGGCTACTAACATGTTAGTGAAAAAAGGAATATAATGAGTAAGTAAATATAGTGGATGTTATCAAGATGCCAAGGAAACTCCCCAGTAAAATGAATTCCTCAATTAATTTATCAATTCTTGTATAAGATGAAAAGCCCTAACCAATAAGGTGAGATTTGGGAAATAAAGATCATGTCATAAGAAGAGCAGGACTGCATTGCTCTCATGCTGCTGTCATAGAAAAGGAGAACAGATGTTATTTTCTAGTGTATATAAAAGCATCTCCTGAGTCAAAAATAAGTGCTATTCAAGGAGATAAAGTAAGACCCTGTTATAATATTGTTCTAACAACTTCCCATGCATCAGCAATAACACAGTCATCTTTTCCTTACACTCTGAATGGGTGCCTTGGTGTCACAGCAGTTGGCATCTGGATTGGAAGTGTTTTAATAACCCAGCTCCTCCCTAGCGTGCATAAACAACTGCATAGATTTGATGCAGATTCCCAAGAACTGGAATATTTGAAGAGTTTCACAGTTCCTAATCCGTATCTGGCAGCATATCAACTAAAGGGGTGGGGGGGCGGAGAGGCTTTACAATAGGCAGGGGATGCCCACGGATTAAAGGGACTTTCTGAGTCATTAATACCAAGTCCTCATGACCAGAGTACCTTTGGAAGCAAAACAAAGCTTCTGAAGAATTCTAATTAACTTTTGCCACCTTTTAGAACTTCTGGCTCTAATTTTACTCTACTTGATTTTACAGTTTAGCAAAGTAAAGAGATGTATATGCTTACAGTTTCATATTTTATGTTAGTTTGTATTCCCATCTGTTTCATAAAGCCCTTCTTTTGGGTACAGATGGGCAAATCTGATTCATCCTAACTATGTAAATCAGATTGAAGCTGCAACTCCTGTAACTGTTCCACATAATTCTCAAAGTAGAAACACTGGATCTACAACTCGAAAAGCTGTTTTAATGGCCTATATAAGATTGACTTGAATTTTTTCTTTGGATATAGGTTAGTAATGGACATTTGCCTCGCAAGTTAATATAAGCATTTGCAGGTATTTTTAAAAGGCTTTATTATGTTTCTATGGTTATCTCTAAGCGGGCTTAAACAACACAGGACCTTAAAACATAATGTGATTTTAAACAGACATAGCACCTAATTTAGAAACACAATGACAAGCCACTATAGAATATATTCAGGAGAATAAGACTACATCAGACAGATGCTGATGTTCTTTGTTTGGTAGCACATCATGAACTATTACTCTGGAGAAGGGTCTTTATATTCAGTAATGATTCACAACGTCTGGGTTATAGATCACTTGCTTCCATCACCTGGGGGTGCCTGTTAAAAATGAACTGGGATGCAGCTTACATGTTCTGAGTCAGTATCTCTGGAGATGGTACCTTAAGGGTTGCATTTTAACAAGCATCTGATATTTCTGATGCAAAACAAAGTTTAAAACTTTGAAAGCTTTTATTCAGATATATAGAGAAACACGTTCTCTTACTCAGCTGCAGACATATAGAGATGTAAGGTTACTGGTCCCCAGAAACCTCCACCGACTGGCAGAGCCTTACCATCTGCTGCCAGGAGGGCAGTGAGGGCAGAGATGAGCTGCTGATCTCCCAAGGAAAACATCTCATTGAAAGCTCCAGACACAATACTGACACTCCTTATGCATGTGATGAATGAACGGATAACTGGGAAAGCATTACAATCTCATATTTCTATCTATATACACACTGGCAACTCATTAATTAGCTGACCACCCATTTGACAAGTCTCTGTAAAGAAAACAGACCCAAACATTCAGTATACCTACAAAAGTACTCAAGGCACAGCCCTCTTAACGTGGAGCAGAGCTTCCCAGCCAGGATGCCCTGACGCTCAGGTACAAGAGTTCTGAGATATTGTTGCCGGTGGTCCTGTCAGTAAACACGGCCCCTGTCTAGTCACCCAGAGGCAGTCCCAACCACTTTCTCATTGCGTCATACAAATGTTGTCATTTGTATGGTATGGTTTTCTATGGAGGGAGGAAGGCAAACAACAGTTTGGGAAACATTTATAAAGGCATAGGTATGTGTTTGGGGGCTTTATCTCATCATTTAATAATCACCTCTTCGATATCTGGTGTGGGGATTGTACAAAGTTTAAAAAGTAAGAAGTGTTGCTGGAACAAAAAAAAGGCTACACAGAGGTGGCCTCTTGGGCGACATGACTGGTAGGTCTCCTCTGAAGGCTAGTGGATGACTCATGACGGCCTTCCAGCCTCACCGAGTGTCGGGTAGTATACTTGGCACTGAGGGCGTCTAAGAATCAGAGAAGATGTGGCCTCTGCCCTTGTGGAGCTTACCAATGAGACAAGCACACAGACTCAGAGGAAATATTTACAGAGAACCATCAACAGTTTGGGCATGTGTAACACAAAAGCAAGTGATGAGGAACCTGACCCAGGGTCTGCAGGAAAGGATGAAGCCTCCCTGGGGAAATGGGAGCTACCCTGAAGCCCATGAGGTGAGACTCACTAGGACAGGTTAGAGACAAGGGTTCAAGGCAGAGAGAAAAGGTTTGAGGACCAAGACGGCTGAAGCATTGTTTAAAAACGACCTGATCGGTAAAAAGCTGGAGAGTTCAGCAGATACCAGATAACACTGGTTTTGCAGGCTACATTCAGAATTAGGCCTTTAATTCCAAGAGTAAAGAGATGTCACTGAAATTTTTAAGCAGGGAGATATATTCCCAAATGAACTTTTAAAATGTAGGCTCCTGGGCTCCAGACTGAAAGGTTCTGGCTGGCTGGGCCCCTAATCTGTATATTAGAGATGTCAGGGGATCAGATACGGAGTCAGGCCTGTGAAGCATAGATAAGGAACACCAGTGGTCCATGGGTCTATTCTGAGTAGGTGGCCTATGAACTGGCCCTTAAAATACCTTTTCTGGTATGAAAAAGACATAGGTATTCCTCAAATTGTTCATTTATCTAGCCTTATTATTTCTGCTTCTGGATCAAAAGCAATGCCAGCATACTTCATTCTGGTGCCCAGCTGGCACTTGAAATGGGTGCCTCGGCTGGTGCAGCAGACACTGTCAGCCCTGGCCACCCACTGTGCCCACCTGTCTCACTTGCTCTGCCTTCCCAAGGATTACCCGGGTTCTGGCAGCTCTGCCTGCTGTGTGGCAGGGGACATGCTGGGGCATTCGCTCATCCTTCCACCCTGGCAGCCTCGCTCTGTGACCAAAGGGAACTCTCATGTTTGTTTTTTCCACTTTATTCATGTTTTTAATTGAAGGATAATTCCTTTCCAAGTGTTTAAAACAGTTGAGCATGTTCATCCCTATGGTGGGAAAACCTGAGAGGTGTGTTTTACACAGTCTCCCAGAGAGGCCCCAGCAGGACTGTGCTCCTGCTGTTCACAGTGGTAGCTGGTGTGACAATGAAGCTTTACCAGCTGTCTTCCCTTTGTGGCCTCACCTCCCTACTCCCCCACTGGCGCTTTCCTCACCTCTTAAATAAACCACCTGCAATCAAATCTTTGTCTCAAGGTCTGCTTCTGGGAGTGCTAGCTGTCCCTTGCTGTGCCAAATGCCTTTTTAAAAAAATACAGTCTGGATTCATTTCGATATTTGGCAAAACTAATACACTATTGTAAAGTTTAAAAATAAAATAAAATAAAATAAAAATACAGTCTGGTGGACCAATGTTTTGAAAATTATTATGAAGGACGCAAATAAAATGTGTTAAAACCTGACTTGGAACTCCATCCACGTGAGCAACAATTTTGAGAAAAGAGGAAAGAACATTATCTGACATCATGAGAATCATCTTGTTTGAGTGTTCTACTCAAAGTTTAACCTGCTGCTGCTGCTGCTAAGTCGAGTCATTCGTGTCCGACCCCACAGACGGCAGCCCACCAGGCTCCCCCATCCCTGGGATTCTCCAGGCAAGAACACTGGAGTGGGTTGCCATTTCCTTCTCCAATGCATGAAAGTGAAAAGTGAAAGTGAAGTCGTCAGTCGTGTCCGACTCCTAGCGACCCCATGGACTGCAGCGCACCAGGCTCCTCCGTCCATGGGATTTTCCAGGCAAGAGTACTGGAGTGGGGTGCCATTGCCTTCTCCTTAACCTAGACATATGTATATATTTAAAAAATGTGCCGGCCTTACTTTGCTTCTCTGGAATAAAAGAAACAAATAAGCAAACTATTCCTCTTGCAACAAAACTAATAAAAACTAACATTTATTGAGGACTGATTACTTATTACTCACTGTTCTCAGAGCTTTGTACACCTTACCATTCTTAAGACCAGGTAAAAGAATCAGTGATCAAAAAATGTCATGTTTGCTATACACACTACCATGTATAAAACAAATAACTAATAAGGATCTACTGTATAACACGGGGACTCTACTCTGTAATGGCTGATATGGGAAAAGAAGCTAAAAAAGAATGCACATATGTCTAACTGATTCACTTTGCTGTACATCTGAAACTAACACAGTATTTTAAATCAACTATACTCTAATAAGGAGAAGGTGATGGCACCCCACTCCAGTACTCTTGCCTGGAAAATCCCATGGACGGAGGAGCCTGGGGTTGCTGAGTCGGGCACAACTGAGCGGCTTCGCTTTCACTTTTCACTTTCATGCACTGGAGAAGGAAGTGGCAACCCACTCCAGTGTTCTTGCCTGGAGAATTCCAGGGACGGGGGAGCCTGGCGGGCTGCCGTCTATGGGGTGGCACAGAGTCGGACACGACTGAAGTGACTTAGCAGCAGCATACTCTAATAAAAATCTTTTAAAAATTAAGTTTTTAAAAAATATTAAATACGTTCATACAGATTCACTTACAGCAAAGAAGCCAGCTAACTTCAACTCTGTTAATTCTACCTTAAAGCAACCATTCTCAAGCCATAAGATTAGACTTCTTTATTAACAACCTTTCCTTTGTTATCATTTTCCTTTCTGCTGTGAGGAAACTGAGCCCAGCTATCCAGCCCAGGGCCCAGAGAGTTAGTGAAAAGCCTGAAGGTCAAACTGCCAGCACCTCAGAGTATCCTTTTAAAATTTTACACAATATCTTGGCTTTTGAAATAAAAACTTGAGGGATCCTTACCTCCTTGTAAGTCAATGAACTCTGTTGCTATAATCACTACTATGTGAATTAGTACTTCATTTGCCTTAAAGTAAATTTCCTCAAGTGACATGCCCTCATTATAGGGTTCTGAGTTAGGTGAATGAGCTTAGGTTACATTAGTCATGGTTTTAAGGATTAAGAGTAAATCATCACTGTTGTTTCTAATTAAAGAGGTTACAACTCTCCTTCATCCATAGGGCAAAACTGCTTTTCTATGAGGATACTGATACTTTAAATGCCATTGCTTCAACAACATTGCTGTGAACTAAGAATCAGACTAATTCAAATGTTCATTTGGTACATTCGTGAGCTACTAAATATTAAAATAATCAAATAACTGCATTGCCTTAGATTTTAAAGACTCTCCATAAAAGAAAAGTCCCCAAACATAAGTGTGAAGGATCATCTTTCTATTACTGTTTTCTTTTGTAGTATCTTCAGTCAATGCAAGGACAGAGGCCATCTACTTAAAGATACATCAAACAAAACTTGGTTCTTTACTGAATAATCCATAGAGGTTAAAACGTTCCAACTTAACTCCACAAGTGAAATCAAAACCAAATGACTGAGCACATTGTACAAGGAATATGCTAATAATTAAATGAAACAATGTAGATACAAGCACGTGGCGTATAACGAACACTAAAAAGAAAGTCCATTCTTCACAGGGTATCGATCATCTTCTTTACAGAGGGTGATCTTATATAAATATGGATCAGTTCATTGAGAAATATGAATTATCAGGAAATACAATGACTGGGATGTCCAAACTTCTAGTATCAAGCAAGTTCAGCTAAAAGATGGACAAGAGAAATCTTGCCTGATGTGCACATACTTTTATAAAAAATTTGCCTAAATTTTTTTCAATCCAAGTATTGACCCCCACCATTATTTCACATTAAGTCAGGGGCATTTTCAATAATGTACTAGAAGACATCACCATAGAACACAAAACACCTAAGGAAAAAAATGTCTTTCAACCACAGTTACCTCTGAATAACACTAATATTACCACTTTAATTACCTGGTTTCAGGAGACGAAGAGATTTCATTTGTGTCGGCTCTTTTACTTCTTGGAAATGATGGACTAGCTGGAGGCATTTCACCACTTAAACGATCTGGGAAAATTCGGTCTTTATTCAAATTGATTTCTGAATAGGGACAGTTGGCAGCACTAAAACGTTACAAATCGAAAAAAGAGAAGACTCCTATTAGACCATAATTACTTCTTCCAATTAAGACAACAAGCTACAAAATGTAAAATGCAAAAATTTAACTGAATACATAGTTACATAGATTAAACATATAGCAAAAAATTTTTACCTTTAAAACATAATTTAAGTATATTCTGATAAAAAAATATGTCTTTGCCCTAAATTTTTAAATACAATCTCCTGCAATCTCTGGAAGTGAGTAATGGTCAGCAAAGGATTCCCTCTTGTGTTGTCCAAGGGCAGGGCCTGTGTGTAAGTCTGTGAACAATCAGCCCAAGAGAGAAATGCTTAACATAGGAGGGTTGGTGACTGAGGTGGGAGAGAGACAGATGATTGACAGACAGAGCAGACCTGCTTCCCAAAGTGATCTCCAGGCCCTGGGTCATCACAAACTGTTTAATTTCCTTTGTGACAGCTGCTGCCCTCTAAAGGAAGGAGGCTCCCCCATTTCCTGTCTCCAGGCCCATATGCATTCATGATTGCTCAGAAAAAAACATCATCCTGTAGCTAATCCTGTTCCTGATATGAAAAAGGACAAGAAGGCAACTTGGATAATGACCCATCTAGCTCCCTTCCCTTCCACTGGTGACCACTGGGTTGGTCTCTCAGATTCCATCTGGGGATCATTCCTGTCATCCAAGCAAAGGGAATCTGGGTCACTAACTGTTCATTCAGCATGAAGTCAGGACACTCCTGTGCCTGGGCCTCAACCTTCCAACTCCAGAACAACTGGCAGCTTCTGTATCTTGATATAGAATCAACCACTCCGACTAACTGCCTATCTTGGCCCTTGGTTTTTAGGAAACCTCCTGAAATCTGGAAATGATGTGGAGTTAGGTAAATTATGCTAGTGTCCTGCATATTCTTTTCCTCAGATTAGGTAATATTTGGGGAAAATTCTTAAACACTGCCTTTCTGCCCTCTACCAAGAGAATCTGACACATCCTCCTGGGAGGAGAGAAGAGTGTGCACAGGCTCCCAAAGTAATTCTGCAAATGGTCTACAAAATTTATCACAGATAGCTTGTAAGTAAAAGTACATATTTATTTTCTTTACTTACATGTTACTTTATACTGCTATGTCTTATAATAAACTTGGTTAAAACCAAATTCATCTTTAATGAACTCCCTTCCCCTGAAAACAAAAAGGATAAAAAACACAACTATCTCTTCTTGCTCTTGATTTTTTCTTTCTGATAAAGGAAATACACTAACCAACTCTCAGATCACAGTCAAGTTTGATTTTGTTCTTTCTTTTTCATATTGTGTATGTACCCTATTGCAAATTATCTACTTGGTGGCTTAGGAGGTAAAGGATATGCCTGCCATGCAGGAGACCTGGGTTCAATCCCTGGGTTGGGAATCCCTGGAGAAGTAAATGGCTGCCCACTCCAGTACTCCTGCCTGGAGAATCCCATGGACAGAGGAGCCTGATGGCCTACAGGCCATGGACCACAAAGAGTCGAACACAATTGAGTGACTATCACTCAGGAAAAAAGTGGCAGGAAAAAAAATACGAATATAATTTTTTTAATTAATTTCTTTTGATACATGTGTTGCTCTTCCTAGAATATCACAACCATCAAATGTTTGACTCACTGTTAAACACCTGGCTTTACAATTATTGAAAACTGTCTGCATGTTCATTTTGAAGAAAGAAAAGAAAATGAGGGTGCTGATTTCCACCGCACTCTAACACAGGGAAGATTCCCGGGTTTTCAGATGGGCTGGGTTCCCACCTACTCACTACAGTGAATAGCTGTAGTTTAGAAGCTCCCCCAAAGGCAGCCTCTTCCTGTTTGTTGATTACGTGAAGGAAGAGGATGTCTCTCTAGACCACCATATGTAAACACGGGTAGCTCAGACAGGCAAGGCTGCAGAATGTGACTTGGCACCTAAATATCCCCCTTATCTCGGTTGCTAGGGCCAGAGGGAAATTTCAAACTCTCATTTTGAAGCAGGGAAACAATCACAGCCTTCTGAACAAAGACACACTATTGGGCCAGGATGATCAACCAACACAACCCTGTAATGATCGGCTATACATATTATGCTAAGCCTTCTCTTCTTCTGAACCATGAGAAAAATCAAATGGGTTTAAACATCTCCAGTTCTTACAACTACTCTAGGACAGAAAGGGATACCAGCTGGTTCCCATAGTGGGAGGTGATTTAAAAAATAAAAAGGCACAGAATGCAAATGAAGTGTGCACAGAGGGATGGGCAATGCCCCAGACGGAAATCAAGAACCGGGCTCTAAATGTGCTCTGCAGCTCTGTCCACAGTGAGCAAACAAACTTGGAAGACTCTGTTTTACAAGACACTTGTAAAATGAAGAGCATGACAACAAACATTACACAGATGGAGTGTGTTACCCAGGGTATTCTGCTTTACTGGCATGATGTCATCTAACTCCCACAAAACTGGAAAATCATTCTTATTCTAACGCTAATGCAGAGACTGAGGCTTTAAAAAAGGGAACTTGCTTAGTATCATCCCATTAGCATATGAACTCCAGCTGTCTCCTACCGGAGCAAAAAGTACCTTGCAATATTGAATTATTTCTTTATCCTAATCCATGACAATTAAACCTGAGAGTACCACCTCTTAGCAAGATGCTGCTGCCATGAAGCCATGAACTGTGTGTGAATGCTCAGTCACGCCAACTCTTTGCGACCCCATGGACTGTAGTCCACCAGGTTCCTCTGTCCATGGGATTTCCCAGGCAAGAATACTGGAGTGGGTTGCCATTTCCTCCTCCAGGGGATCTTCCAGACCCAGGGATCGAACCTGCATCTCTTGCATCTCCTGCAATGGCAGGCAAGATTCTTTATTACCACACTGCCAAGGAAGCTCAGAAAGGTTAAAAATGAACTGAAGCAGTACTTAACCTTTCTGGGCCAATTTCCTCATTTTTAAGTTTATAAAATTCATATGCAGTTTTAATGATTTTATAAACACAGAAGTGCTGATCAAACTTCTCTGGGAAAAGTGGGTTTCACTAGGCTTATAATCATTTTCATATTTCTTGTCTATTAGGTTTCTAATAACAAACGTAAGTACGGCTTGGCCCGTGGCACAACAACAGGTACACTTACAAACAGTAATGGGCACATGCAATTATACATGTACACACAACTCTGCTGTTACACAGTTCCCCAGACATCAGGGGAACAGATTCACACAGGATTACACAGATCTTTACTATGAGGACTTTATTAGGGTGAACTCTGTTCTATTAGCAAATCATTCCATACCTGCTATATACATATATAAATTCTTGTCCCACTGGCCCCTGTAAGGAGGCAGTTTTTCCTTGGAATGACTGTCCAGTGTATTAGGAAAGGTGGAAAAAACGGCCTTGTTCACCGCCTTCCACTGCTACCTTTACAACCTTTTTAGTTGTAAATACATTTATTTAAACAACTGGATGATATCTTCCATTTCCTAAGTGCTCACATGCTCATTCTCACTCTCTGTCAAGACAGGAATCTATAAAATACAAGTTCTATCCAGCTACTGTGGTTTGCATGAGAGTCTAGCAGTTAAGAGTAAGGGCTTTAGTACCTTAAGAGCCTAGGCTGAATCCTGGGTCTGCCAACTCTCTGATCTTGGGTACTTTTCTCAAGCATTCTAAATCTCTGTTCCCACTTCTATGAAACAGAGATTATAGTAGTGCCAGCTTTATAAAGCTGCTGAGAGAATAAAACGAGGTAACAGATCTAAGTCCTAAAACAGAGCCTGGCACCTAGGAAGTCACACACAAAAAAAAGCCTGCCTAGGATTATTATTTTAAAAGGAGAAGAAGAGGAACACTTAACCCCTACTGGGTAAAAGGCCATCAGCAAAAATAAACAACAGCATTAAAAACTCCACAACATGCCTTGCTTATGGAGGCTCACTGCTTCCCTCAGGAAAAGGTGGTAATTCTGAGCACTACTCATTCATGCGTCTCCAAATCCCTGTTTATACCATGCTGGCCTCCTTAGAAGTGAGGCCTTCTCTGTAGAGCCCATCACCTAGCCCAGTATCTGCACACAGCAGGCACTCAATAAATGTTTGTTCCACGAGTGGACTGAATCTTGAATTAAAATGATGACTGTGGTTTGCAGGTGTATGTCCAGAGTTATTAATTTTTAAAAACTCTCCAGGGACTTTATAAATATCCTTTAGAGGTTGTAGGAAGTACTATTTCTTTTTTTTCTTTTCCTGTTTAATTTTACTGAGATAAAATCTTACATAGGGAAGATTTACTTCACTTCTGAAGACATTAGATATGCAAAATATTCAGTTTTATATAACTTTAGTTTTCTTTTAATCTCTCCTCATTATGCCCTCTCAGTAAGCCAAATGAGTGAATCAAGAAAGGGATACACCATGACACAGCCAATATTAATACTGCCTTGCTAGAGACAGAATTGTCATCTGAGCATCTCTAGAAATGGGAACACTGTGTGTGTCAGTTGCTCAGTTGTATCCGACTCTTGCAACCTCATGGACTGGAGCCCACCAGGCTCCTCTGTCCAAGGGATTCTCCAGGCAAGAGTACTGGAGAAGGTTGCCATTGCTAGAGACAGAATTATCATCTGGCTTCTGAGCATCTCTAGAAATGGGAACACCATATCCACATCCAACTCGCTCACTGAACGTTTATATCGCCACATTTAAAAACAGCACATTCTTAAATTTCATTGTTGAGAACACATTTGTATTTCCAACACTTCTTAGATCAAATTCAACTACTGTAATTTTTGGAGACATTAACAACACATCCTAGTCAAAAGATAGGCTTGTGCTTACATATTCATAAAATTGATACTTCTTGCCAAAAGAGCAACTTTCTTTGTTATCTAAGCAAAGAATGCATGTTTTGATTTATGCAATTTCTCACATTAATCCAAAGAGAATTTTCTCATTACGTTTTCCTAAACACAGCATTCTTGGCAAGGACAAAAATAAATGCCAGTGAAATGAACCTGTCAAAGAATATTCATGATGCAGCAGCTCTTCCGTAAGTCTAGTAAGGAAATGGTAAACATACTATGGTTACTAAGGGTTAATGTTCCGCCAGATAAAGAGCAGTAAGTGCTATGAAGAGAACAGCATATTCAGGGAGACCAAGAAAAGCCAGTGGAGTGGGCTGAGAAAATGGGAAGCCACGACACAGGCAGGAGTTGACACTGTCTGCTACTCCTCTGGATTGCATTCCTGTCCCAAACTATGCACAGATCTGCCGGCTATGTCTGATAGGTGACAAGGAAATGAACACTTCTGTATCAATGCATGTCTTATAAGCCGCGATGTCTACTTCCTCCTCTTTCATTCCCCCAAACAATACGTCATTCTCCATATGGCTTCAATTATACGGAAAGATTTTTTTTTTAACCACATTTCTCCATAACATCTTATATGATTCTCCTTATAATTTCTCCCTTCACTTAGCAAATACAACACTGCATCTGTGAAAAAACACTGCAGAGACAATCACTGAAAGTCTGTGAAATGGAGGTAGCTAGACCACCTCTGAGGTCCACAACCCTTCTGGGGAAAGGTGGTCTTAATGAGTGGCTGGTGCCATCAAGCAGGGGACAGGACTGTAGGCACAGACCTTGCTGTGAAAGGCAAACCTCTCTGCTCAGACCTACCACACCCCTGAAGAGATTACAGACATTGCTCTAAGGTGGATTTTCTTCCCAGAAGACCAAAAAGAAAAATTCTTTGTAAATTTTTGATTGTACCACACAACATAATGTCAATATTCACCCATTTGTAAGATTTCTTTAATCTTTTCCTTCATAATTTGAACAAACTGCCTTTGGTTCAAAGAACATCTTAGGGTTGTAAAGCAGAAAGGTACACATGTCAAAGTTTCAATATTAGTTATTACTTTGTATCTCATATTTCAATTAAATCGAGTTTTTATAGTTTCATTAGTCCCTGAGTTCTTTAAAGGCTAGATCTGTGACTTATTTGGAAAGCCATGCCCGGATTCTCAGTGACAGGGGAGTGGTCAAGGGCACAGTTAGACTGGGTGCTATTCCTGGCTCCTTCCTCATCAGCTGTCAATTAGGCAAGTTAGAGAGACCTCTACAGTATCATGGTGGCTTCACCAAAAAAATGAAGAAAATAATAGTCCAATATTATAGGGTCACTTGAAGGTTATCCAATACATGCTACTAGGAAAAAAAAAAAAAACACCCTACTGCTCAAAAATATTTACTAAATGAAAGAATTTATAGACATATAAAGAAGTCTGGCATACTAATGAGTTATTTGGATTTATATACCATGCTGCTGCTGCTGCTGCTAAGTTGCTTCAGTTGTGTCCGACTCTGTGCAACCCCATAGACAGCAACCCACCAGGCTCCTCTGTCCCTGGGATTCTCCACGCAAGAATACTGGAGTGGGTTGCCATTTCCTTCTCCAATGCATGAAAGTGAAAAGTGAAAGTGAAGTTGCTCAGTCATGCCCGACTCTTAGCGACCCCATGGATGCAGCCTACCAGGCTCCTCCGTCCATGGGATTTTCCAGGCAAGAGTACTGAAGTGGGGTGCACTGCCTTCTCCATTATATACCATAGTCACTCCTTATCCGTGGTTTTGCTTTCTATGGTTTCACTTATCTGAGGTCAATCTAAGTATGAATATGTTAAATGAAAAATTCCAGAAATAATAAATTTTAAACTGTGCACCATTCTGAGCAGCATGATGAAATCTCACAATGTCCCACTCTGGCCCTGTGAGAAGCAAACCACCCCTCAGTCCAGTGCATCCAGCCTGTTAGTGACCTAGTAGCCTCCTCGGTTCCCAGATCCACTGGCAAGGTATCACAGTGCCTGTGTTCAGTCATCCTTGCTGTAATTAACAAGAGCCCCAAAGCACAACAGTGGTGATGCTGGCGCTTCAGGTGCCCGTAAAGTGCTTCCTTGAGGTGAACAGGTGACAACGCTCAACTTCACGGGGAAATCATCTCTACAGCGAAAATGAATCTTCTGTCAAATTGTGAGGAAAAAGAAATTTGTCCTAGTTCTCCTGTCACACCTCAGACTGCGAAAGTGAGGGCCACAGTGTGTAACAGATGCATAGTTAAAATGGAAAAGGCATTCAATGGGTACAATATGACTTTAGAGAGACCACATTCCCATAACTTGTATTACAGTACATTATTTATAACTGTTCTATTTTAATATTATTGTTGCCAATCTCTTAGTGTGCATGATTTATAAGTCAAACTGTATCATAGGTATGTATGAATAGGATAAAACATGATATATATAGGGTTCAGTACTATCCCAGGTTTCAGGCATCCACGGGGGATCTTGGAACATACCCACACAGGGATGGGGAGGGTAGGAGAGATACTACTGTAATGCCTGAAAGTAATCCAGCTGCCTTCACTGGCCAATACTGAATCACTCCTAGGATATAGTATTTTTATCTCCCCTTAATCATACTGCTTTTGGCTTGGAGTCATACAAGCCATGAAAAGGATTTTTAAATGGATATTTGCAAGTGGAATCATGATCCTGTCTACATGCAGATTTTTACCCTGGAACACACTGAACCCCATAAAACAAACTTGGCAGCAGTGCTGCAAAAGGCTTTGAGGTTATAGAAATTTAAGGAAGAAGAAACCTATATGAAGATAAAACAACCAGGTCAATTTTACAATTCCTATTAATGCTTAGAGAAACAGGCAGGGCAATCTTCAGATGTTTTAAGCACGGAGATTCACAACCTGCATAAACTAGATAAACAAGGAATCATTTTTCTTACTGGGCAGTCCAATTAACATGCAGTTAGAACACTTTACACTGACAAATTATTATTTTAATATATACAAGAATAGGTGATGCCTCTGTTCTCTAAAAATCCCAGTTAAAATCACAGAAATTTCTTTCTATTCCAGTAATATTTGAATATGTCTACAAATAGCCCAAACTGCCCAAGTAACACATCAAATTTCAAATGTATAATTTTGGTTTCTCTTTTAAGTTACTTAGAAGTAAGAGAAAAATATTGAAAGGCATTTAATTTTGACCAATGTATTCTGAAATGTGTCTATTTATATTTGTGCTTTTTGTGATCTTTGCTGCTAATCTACAATAATCTCACCTCTCACTATTCAAATTGTTGAGTCACCCAATCAGAATATTTTACCAAACAAATACTTTCAACAAGGCCTGCCCTCTTCTCACTATTAATGGTCAACCCCAAATGACTTTAAGACATAAAGTATCTATAAAACTAGTCAGGTTGCCAAGAAACTACTGTAAATCTATTTAAATTCACGAATGCATTCTCTCTCAGGAATATTTAACTACACATACACTCTTTATTTTTACATGGTCACCGTAGCAACCATAGTTCATATGGATGTGAATGCAGAATTAGTTCATATCTATTAAGTATCCATGGAAATCATTACTGTCCACCTACAAGGGACAGGCACCCTCTGTCTGACCACAGAAGGAACTTCCATGTGAGTGGAAGCACCAAATACCTGTGAGGGCCCAGGTGTCTCGCTCTCTTAAAATGGCCAATCCCTTTACATCCTGGGGTTGTGCAGCCACCGTGTTCTGAGGCTTCCATCAGTTCTAAGGGGCCTATTAAAACGCCAAAAGAAAAAAGCAAAAAGTTAAGGCTGTAAGAGGCAAATGCCTTGGAGCAGAAGAAGAAAAAAAACAAAACAAAACAATTTTTCAATCAACACTTATACAAAGAAAAAGAAGGCCCTACAAAATTAAAACTATGTTTAAAGTCTCTACTTCTAAAGGTTTTCCCTAGTACTTTGTTCACAATGTCTTTCTTTAATAGTGAAACGGTAAACTTTGACCCAACCCTCTTTCAAAATGTCACAAATTCCAGAGATACCTAAATCTGAAATAATGAGATGATTCTAAACAGCTTGATCAAGTAAATAACATAATTAATATATGAATACTCGCACGCTGTGAAAACTTCAAACAACACACCAGGATACAAAGAACAGCTACAGATCCCCTTTAAGCGACTCTCTTCACATTTCATAGCCTCCTTAGTCCTGACTAACCATGTTACTGTGACCTTCCTAGATGTTCCAAGCATTCCCAAATGTACGTACATTTGTGTATGTACATGTGTCACATCTTTGGTTTACTTCTGCCACATAAATTAGGGACAACATGGGTATATACTATTCTGAAGCAGTCTTCTTTGGTCTTTAGCTTCAACTCAATAGTAATATTTTTATGATTTGCACAGTAGTTGTACTATGAGTGCACCAAGGTTTAAGCGATATTTGTTACCAAGGTTTATTATTTTAAACATACTGTGACCAACATCGTGCAGTGCATTCTGGTGGCCTTCTGCAGTTTCTAGGTGACATCCAGGAATGAAGCCACTAGTTGGGAAGGGCATGATAAATTTTTAAGAAACCCCATAATAATGTATTGTATTTGCCACATTTTTCTTTCTACAATGTATTTACTTTCCACCACAACTGAAATCCAATATGTTAAGCCCAAGGCTTCCCCGGTGGCTTAGCGGTAAAGGATCTGCCTGCAATGCAGGAGCCGAAGGAGACATGGGTTCAATCCCTGGGTGGGGAAGATTCCCTAAAGGGGGCATGGCAACCCACTCTAGTATTCTTACCTAGAGGATCCCATGGACAGAGCAGCCTGGTGGGCTACAGTCCACAGGGTCGCACAGAGTCAGACATGACTGAAGTGACAGCACACACTCTTGGTGTACCTTTTTAAAAAAATTGAATTTAACTAAAATGTTTATTGAGGTGACGGTAGATTCACATGCAATTGTGAGTAATAACACAAAGGGAGATCCCTTTGCACTCTGCCCAGTTTCTCCTGATGGTACTACTTTGCAGAACTATTGTATCCAGTCACTATCAATATATTGACATTGATACATCAAATTTTGATAGTCTGACAAATTGTCTTCCAAAATTTAGTACTAGTTTTAAAACATGACAATACTGCTAAATAAAAGAAAGTCTAGGCACACACTACTTTTTCAGATATTAAATTTCTTCTTTTATGTACTTTTGACTATCAGGTTAACTAAAAATGCAGTAAGAGGAAAAACGATTACACAGAGAAAAAATGTACAGGAGAGAAGCAGAATGAGAAGGAAAAGAGAATATTAAGCACACTACGCAACAGTGGAAACACTTCTTAAAGTAATCCTTGTGTATCTTACTCAAAGGAGGTTGAAGAGGATGCCCAGTTTTTGAACACCAACCAACAGGGTGAATGTCAGGAGAATCTGCATCTATCCAGTAATCATAGCAACTATTCCAGCCATCAAAGTGAACCTGGATAACAAAAAAAGATCAACAGTTTAATTCAGGTCACAAAAATCCCTACAGTAAAAACTCTGCCAATGGTAACCATCTTCATTCTAACTTATAAATAGTACACTGAATATACAAATAAACACAATAGATGTCAGATGGATAAAAATTCAAATGTTGAAAACTGTACAATAAAAGTTCTAGAAGAAAGCATGAATTACCGAACTCTTAAGAGCTCAGTAGCCTTCGTAAGCAAGATGCCAAACTCAAGAGCCATAAATGAGAGATGGATCAATTTGACTACATCAAAGTTCAAATCTTCACAATGGCAAATACGACTGTTAGCAAGATGAAAAACCCAAAAGAAACCTGAAAAACATATTTGTTAATGCATGACAATGTACTTTGTTCCTCAATTCGTAAAAAAATCACATATCATAAAAAGATGAAAAATCTAATAGAAAAGGTGGAAAAGCAACAAACAGCTCATTAACAGAAAAATAAATGGTAAACATATGAAAAGACAATTTCACTTAAAACTAAAAAGGTACAAATTAAAATCCACAAGATGCAATACTTTTCCTTTCAATCTGCCAGAATGTTCCATTTTGGTGATTCCTAGAGCTAGTGAACATGAGATTAATGGACGCTCTCATAGACCACTGACAAGAGCCTTGACTGATGAGATATTTCTGGAGAGGTATTTGGCAACAGTGATTAACACTTAAAATATATCATCTTTGACTTGATAATCTAAATAATTCATTGTTGTACCAGAAAAAAAACCAGAATGCCTACCATCTACAAGACTGGTTATATAACTTACGGTATGTTTATGTAACAGAGAAGTACAGAGTTACTAAAGCACGTATGCTGCTGCTGCTAAGTGGCTTCAATCATGTCTGACTCTGTGCCACCCCACAGACGGCTCCCCCGTCCCTCGGATTCTCCAGGCAAGAACACTGGAGTGGGTTGCCATTTCCTTCTCCAATACATGGAAGTGAAAAGTGAAAGTGAAGTTGCTCAGTCGTGTCCGACTCTTAGCGATCCCATGGACTGCAGCCCACCAGGCTCCTCTGTCCATGGGATTTTTCCAGGCAAGAGTACTGGAGTGGGTTGCTATTGCCTTCTCCGAAAGTATGTATATATGGGTTCAAAATAATGTCCTTTACAATGGATCTGCTTTCTCAAGCTTAGAAATCAATTAATCCTAGAATTAAATCCCACAGAATTCCACATCTGGAGGAAATCATGGATAAAATTTTAAAATGGAGAAAAAAATCACAAAGTTAGTCAGGAGGAGTAACAAGCTTAAGATTCACAGATCCAAAATAAACTTGTTCATCCTTCACATACATTGCATATAAAAGCAACACTTAAAGCTGTTTAATTTGAAACAACCCTTTTCTTTCCTCTGATCAAAAGTAACATTCAAATAACACTGATTAAGAATATCAGCTTACGCTGTCAGTACTACCAATAACTAAGAAGTTATACATAGTTCATAGCGTAAAGTAAATTTTAAGCATTCTAATTCTCAACTAATCATCAAGTGATAGTGTTCTATTTTACTAAATACATGAAACTCTGTTTTCTTATATTCCTATTCCTAAATTTCATTTCTTCCACACTGGAAACAATGTTCATGTAACTCATGTAAAATTTGTTACATTTTACAAAATTTAGCTATCTTCCTGTGGCAAACAAACTCAATCCTAATAAGTAAATGGTTCTCCGACCTGGATTACTAGGTCGACCTCCACACTAGAATTACTTGTGATAACTAAAAATAAGAAGGAAAAAACAATGGGTGAGCCCACCAAGGAGGTTCTAAACTTAGAAGTATAACTTGGGTTCTGTGCACCTAACATGTCATTTACTTAACTTCTAAGTAACTCTACTGTATACTGAAAATTTCCAGTGATACTAAAAAGGACACTATTGTACTGCAATATAGAGTCCAAAAATCTTGGTATCATCATAAATAAAAGGGTTCTTTTAATAATTTCCTCCCAAATACCTTTAAGAATATGTTGAAGATAATATATCTAATGATACCATAAACCCCTTCCTGCTGCTGCTGCTGCTAAGTCGTGTCCAACTCTGTGCAACCTCAAACCCCTTCCTAGTTTTCATTAAAACTGATATCTCAGTTTGGCAATGAAAAGTCATCTATCAAAGATGACAGATCTATTGACAATATATGACAATATTCAACAAAAAGGAGACAATATTTTAGTTACTGTAAATAAGCTGAATCTCTTCTACAAACTAGGCTGGCTGGCAACTGGGAGAATTTTAGCAATTTAAGATTAAATTTCAGAGTTAAAATTTAATTTAAATATTATGAACAGAGGAACAATACAATTCTCTAATAAGGAGCAAATGCACTTAAAAACTGCTATTTAATCACTTATATGTGGAATCTAAAAAATCATACAAGTAAACGTATATGCAAAACAGAAAGATTCACAGATATAGAAAGCAAACCAGCGGTTATCAAAGGGGAGAGAGAGGGGAGAAAGAACAAATTAGCAGTACAGGATTCGGTTCAGTTCAGTTCAGTTCCGTCGCTCAGTCATGCCTGACTCTTTGCAATCCCCCTGTCCATCACCAACTCCCGGAGTTCAGTACAGGATTAATAGATTACAAACTACTGTGCATAAAACAGATCAGCAACAAGGATATACTGTACAGCAAAGGGAATTATAGCCATTATCTTGTAATAACTTTTAATAGAGTATAACCTGCAAAGATACTGAATCACACTGTACATTTGAAACTAATAAAATATTATAAGTCAAGTGTACTTTAATTAAAAATTGCTATCAGAAATATGTGTGCATTAGTTGCTCAGTCGTGTCCAACTCTTGAGACCCCATGGACTGTAGCCTGCCAGGCTCCTCTGTCCAAGGAATTCTCCAGGCAATAATACTGAAGTGGGTTGCCATTCCCTTCTCCAGGGGATCTTCCCAACCCAGGAATTGAACCTGGGTCTTCTGCATTGCAGGCAGATTCTTTACCATCTTAGCCACTAATACTTCAATTAAAGATTGCTATCAGAAATTATGCAAACATAATATATAAAAAAATTAAACCTAATTAATACTCTTACTATGGAAGCCCAGATGAAATAAATTTATTATAGTTTGTATAGTTTCATTTCATCTTTACTACTTGAGTCACTGGCACATTAAGAGGTTTTCATAAACAAAAAAATCAGACTTTCTTATAATGCTAAGTGATAATTGTTCTCTTGCTGGGTCCTATTTTGAAATGAAATAAAATTACCTAACAAAGAGTAAGAGAGAAAGATACATAAACATGCAACATGAAATATTTAAGCATTGTACAAAACACAAGTGAAAGTGAAACTCATTCAGTCGTATCCAACTCTGCAATCCCAAGGACTACACAGTCCATGGAATTCTCCAGGGCAGAATACTGGAGTGGGTAGCCTTTCCCTTCTCCAGGGGGATGTTTCCAACCCAGGGATTGAACTCAGGTCTCCCATATTGCAGGCAGATTCTTTACCAGCTGAGCCATAAGGGAAGCCTAAGAGACATCCAAAATTACTTATAATAGAAATGTTCCACTATAAAGACAATTAACATAAAAGCAACTCAGCAATGAGGCTGAATGAAAATTCTAAAGAAAATAGACTACTAGATATCAAAGCATAGTACAGATAATTTAAAATATTTTAAATCACAGTTTAGGAAATTAGATACATTTTTTACCTAAAAATGTAATTTGGACCCTTTATAAAAACTGAATATTCATTATTGACAATTTCCAGATGAAGACAGATAATAGTTTTTGAGAGCACAGTATTTCATTTTTTTAAAAAAACTAATTTGGTTGGATTTTCTGTTGAGGTGAAAGGCAACTCAATAAACCACATTTTAGACCCAGGTGCTTATTTGCACTCTCTTCTGAAATGAAAGTTATGTGTGACAATGTATAAACCCAGAAGGACAAACGGAGAAGCAAAGTAGCTGACAGACGTGGCAATGATGAGTGCAGAGGGCACAAGTGGGTGAGGGAGAGCTGAGCCACTGGAAGAGAGGGGGTGGGTTGCAACCCAGACGCCGAGAGAGGGAGAGCAGGGCCGGGGAGAACGAGCTCACTGTGTAGAATCCAGAAGGACTCAATGTGGAGGCAGCAAGTATGTCAGGGGGTCTGGAAAATGACAGGACTGGCTCAAGTCTGAATATGGAGATTTATGCAAGATAATGAAAAAAAACCCTCATACGAAAGTATGTTATCACAAAACATCAAAATATTAGGGACAAAGATAATCTTGAGAGTTTCCAGAGAGAAATTGTCAAAGAGAAGGAAGGAACCCAGTGGCCTTGGATGTCTCAAAAACCAACATCCCATAAAAAAAAAAAAAAACCCGAACTTAATTAAAAAAAAATATATATATATACACACACTATTGGAAAATGAAGTATTATATCGCCTTCTGAACAGATTACCTTATACACTGTATCTACTTTTTCTTCCAAATACATACTTAAAATATTAAAAGTCAGTCATAAATAAGGAGAAAACTTACATAAAGTAGAAAAACACTTACAAAGATACATAATCACCTAATTTGCATATTCCTATGATTTTACTAATGTAATTTGAGGACTTCACGAATTAAATGTCTGCTGAAGTTTTCATCCAAGATGTCTTGTTAAAAAAAAAAGAAAAACAAAAGCACAACAGAAAATACTTACTTTTATTCGGTGATCATCTGTGTCTGCAACTGTTGCTACTCTAATAAACATGGGATTTCTTTTGTCTATGACCTCAAGCTTCATTTTTTTCTGGAATCCATGTGGTGGCTTCTGCCGTAACAGAAAATTTTATATAGTGAGACACAGAGGAAGGGAAGGTGAGCTCTATGTCACAAAGATAGAGTTAAAAAAAAAAAACTGAACTATTATAAGAGAACCAGCCTCCCGAACTCAAGTTCCTAAAACGGCTTTGGACTTCATTCTCCTTACAAAAAAAAAAAAAAATCCCAAATCACACAGCCAAGCCTGCAGGCGATAGAAAGAGCCTGAGTAACTAGCCACAGGAGCAAACAGGAAGTCAAAAATCTTAAGCTGAAATTCAGAACACTGTGGTTTTTCTGATTAGTCATAGGGAAGACAAGAATTTTTTCTCATTACTTGGAGCTGTCTTGGCAAAAGTCAACAAACATGAAAGTTATAAAAGAGAGGGAAGAACATTGAAGTTGTGGAGAGGAGACATAGAAATTAGCTTGACACAAAAAAGTAACAGAAGTCTTTCTAAGAAGAAAATTAGCAATCAAGACACACAGGTAGAACTGTTCTACAAAGAACAGGAATGGGGCTACCTACATCTCAAAACTCAGCAGAAACCTACAACCCTCTGAAAAATTTATGGGCAGAAGGAAAGGTGATGGCTAACAGGTATAATAAAAGTCTGGCTGTGAAAATCAAGTGTGAAAATTATGCAAAGGATGCAAAACAATTAATGCAAGGCACCTAAAGGCCAAGCTAAAGGAATTCTGATTTTCTCTCTGAAATCACTGTGACACTAGATATACAAACTGAGTTTGACATGATTTTATCCAGTTCAAAGCAAAACTGCAAAGCAGCTCTTTTCTGTATGAGGCTAAGTTAGAGGGTCAGATAAAAATCTATAAAATTTCATGACTCTAAACATTACTCATGTATAATCCTGAATTTATGGCTTTTCTTAATGTAACAAATTTTCTCTCAAAAATTTTTATGTTCTTTTCTGATGTATTTGGATCCATATCTACTAATTAATTTTATCATTAAAAATCCTATAAATTTACACACAAAAGGATTTATTAAAAATGTTGCTTATAATACTGTCACTTTTTTTAAAAAAAATCAAGTATTTAATATATCTTTCTTTTCTTAAATACTAATTATAAAGCAAGTTGCTTGAGATTTAAAAAAATTTTAAATACATTTCATTTTTGTATTCTTCCCTTGCACACAAATGACGTTAACTTTGAATCTTAATAGGCAAGAAGCAATTACCTGGATTAGAAAGACACTATAATCAAAACAGATGACCTTGTATTGTGGTAGTCAAACATGATGATTTATAGCAATAATATTAAAACACACACATACACACAACATCTCAGCTTGCCATAAACAAACCCAAAGGAATGAAGAAATAAAGTTTTCATTATAAAACAATAGATATCTTGTGCTGTTTGGTCTTTCAGAATATCTAGCTGGAAAAACAGAAGTCTGCTGTACAATCAACTCACTGCAAACCAATTCAAACATAATTATTTTCCAAGGAGACTTTAAAGTCCAAAATGGAAGTATTCTTTAGTTGGCAACAACAAACCCCCTCCCCGCCCCAGTAATCATTTCCCTTTCAAAATTGTAAAAATTCAAAAACATCTTCTTTGGTCTTCTGCTTCTCTCTCGTTTCTGTTTACCAATACTTTTTCTGTTCTTAAATTTCAATGACTGAACACTATTACCAACATAAATGAATCAAATATTGTAAAGTATAATATCTCACCACTTTGAAAGCTCTTGCAGGAGCAGGTAAAGAATTGGTTTCTTCTAAGTATTTATCCCAAGAAAAATGTTTCACATTTGGATAACCTAAGAATGAAAACAGTAAATCCTATCAAGTTTAACCAAAGTGATAGTGACAACCACAAGCAGGCCTATGAAATGATGAGATATTGTTATCATTACAATGAAGAAAAGCATGCTCATATTACACAAAACAAACTTAAACTGATTACACACTTGGAACCACATGTAATAATGAAATAGTTTTCATCTAGATCATGATTTCTCTATTAACTTTTAAATGAGAATATATATAATTTGCATTCTCAAGTTAGGACAGTCTTACAACACAAGATATACACAAACACACAAATATAAACACCCTTTAGTCTAGGTATTTCACTTCTATCAATCTAGGAAGAATCTCATATGTGTGTACAAAGAAAATACATCATTTGTAAATGTGAAAATGTAAAATCAGTTAAATGACCATCAATATAGAAATATACACACACACATACACACACACACACACAAATATCGTAAATGTAAAACAGAAAGCATTTATTAAAAAGAGTGAGGCAGGTTTATATATACACCAATATGTGAAATATTCCAGACAATCATATTGTTAGGCCAAGTAAGTTAAAATACATCATGGAACAGTACTGATAGAATGTATAAAAACAACATCTTTCCTCCGTCTCACTCTCCCTGTTTCCTCCAGAGTCCAAAGCCCCTTAGGTAGACATGAGTAGAAATTAGCGTTGGCCCAGTAGGGGAGGAAACCGGCTACTTTATGTAATCCTCTTTATGGCTACTTTATGTAGTCTTTACTTACTGAAAAAGAGAAAATAGAAGCCAGATTTCTCACTGACTATAAATATGAAAAGTGAAAAACCAGAATGAATTTGGTGGTGTTAGATATGAACTGCAGCTAATGGTATACATTCATGGTTTTCAATATCTATAAATGGATATAGAAATCAACAAATTTTTATATATTTACTTAACCATATGTCCCCTGAAAGGCCAACAGCAGCATTAGTTCAGAAGCAGTGAGCATATCAAGTGTCCAGATAGCATCTACAAATCGTTCTCTATAAAAATAAACCATGGAGTCTGGGAAAAATGGGTGATGTCAAGGTTGGGTCAGGGAAAGCACAAGATAAGCCCGGCTGTGCCAGAAAATAGGAAATGTCTCCAAAAAATAATAAAAAATGTCAAAAGGACACAGAAACCAGCCTAAAGGGTCCCCCACTGGCCAAATGTAAGAAAATCTGAACATGAAAATAAATAATGTTAGTAATGGAATATAAGCCACTGATGATAATAGTAATATTTGGGTCCATGTTGATATAAATAAATTAACTGAATGCATAAACAGGAAGACGAGAAAGTTATTTTTTGCAGAAGAATGTCATCTAATTATGTACAATGAAAGACTAAGAAAAATTACCATTTAGAAACTATCAGAATATTGATTCACACTAGAAATATCAACAGATGCTAAAACTAGGAAGCGACGTGGGACTGAAGCGCAGGATAGTTATACAATTTCAAAGTGTCTTCTCAAAATACTTAATAATTACAGACAAAAACCCCCCTACATCCATGAATAAGCCTGGTAACTAGCATCTTAATCAATCAATCACTGGTAAAAATCAACCAGTAATGAGATAAACAGACATCAAGTGGCACAGAAGATGATCCAATGAGAACACAGCACTGTTTCTGTGATACTTCTGCCAAAAATGCACACCATGGATCTAATTACCAGAAAGTATCCATCAGGTTCAAATTAAGTAATATTCTACAAAATGATAAATTTGTAATTCTTAAACATATGCAAGTTATAAAAGTCAAGGACAGCATATTGAAGGAGACCAGAGAAATATGACAACTAAGCAATATGCCATTATTTTGCTATAAATGACATCCTTGATACAACTGACAAACTTGGATGGGTCTCTGATTCAAGGTTATATAAATGAGCTATTTACTGTTCTTACAACTTCTCTGTACATTTGAAAATGTTTCAAAATAAAAGTCTGAAAGAGTAAATACGCAAACATTTCCAAGTAGTCAACATTTTACAGCGCATTTTTAAGGTATATTCCTTGCAGAATTAAGTAACATTAAAGCGGACTGCATGCATACACGTATGTGTGTGCTCAGTCCCTCAGTCGTGTCGGACTCTTTGTGACCCCGTGGACTGTAACCCGCCAGGCTCCTCTGTCCATGGGATTTCCCAGGCAAGAAGACTGGAGTGGATTGCCATTTCCTCCTCCAGGGGATCTTCCTGACCCAGAGGTCGAACCTGCGTCTCTTGCATTTCCTGCATTGACAGGTGGGTTCTTCACCACTGCGCCACTTTTAAAGCCCTGCATGTATGTGTATACAGAGGCAAAAAAGGTTTCTCTGCAAAGATATAACAACCACCTATTAAGCCATTAAGAGAGAGAATAGTGGTTATCTCTAGTTTCACTCTAAACTCTTAAAAATAAGCATATCTAAATGGATAATTTGGTAATTAAAAAATAAAAATCATTTTAAAAGACATGAAGACTTTAATTTTGGAAAAAGAACAGTAGGTGTACCAATGTTAAAAAAGAACAGGAATATGGAGTAGCTGGCAGGGCAGCTCATGAGACTGATCTAAGAAGCAGAAGAGCAATTGCCTAGGGAGACAGGTGATTAACATCCTTTCTTTTCATAGAGAAGATGTGAGACACAAGCCAGGAATCTGCCCTTAGAGAAAAGGCTCCAGAGAAAGGGTGTCTTGTTTGCCATGGATCCAAAGAGCAGAGTAACATCAGCACAGGCCTTGCACACCAGTCTTTTTATTTGGCATATTTTTACTTTTTTTTTTTTAACTTTTTTAATTAGTGTAATAAAATATGTATCACATAAAATTTACAAGTTTAACCATCTTCATGTGTTACAGTTAGTGGCATCAATCATATTCACACTGCTATGTGTTTGGTACTTTTCACATGCCATTTTGTATTTTTTAATTTTGCCAAAAGCTATATACTTTCTCTGCTACTGAATTATAAAAGTCCATGAAAAGAGACAGAAGACTTGGTAATCTGCCTCACATCAGAAGTCAGTAATGATACCTCACACACCCCTTCCCAGGCTGTGAAGACATAGCCAGGAACCTGCTGTTCACTGGTCCTGTTAATTTAACAGATCCCTGCGTGCATGCTAAGACACTTCAGTCTTGTCTGACTCTTTGCGACCCTATAGACTGTGACCCACCAGGCTCCTCTGTCCAAGGAATTCTCCAGGCAAGAATATTGGAGTGGGTTGCCAATGATGACCAAAAGGATGGTAAGGAAAAAAATAAAAAGATCAATATCAAATTTCGAAGTCCAAAAAGAATCTGTATAACATAATTCACTGGCTCCTGAAAGTGAAGTCGCTCAGTCGTGTCCGACTCTTTGTGACCCCATGGACTGTAACCTACCAGGCTCCTCAGTCCATGGAATTTTCCAGGCAAGAGTACTGGAGTAGGTTGCCATTTCCTTCTCGAGGGGATCTTCCTGACCCAGGGATCGAACCAAGATCTCCTATGTTGCAGGCAGACACTTAACCGTCTGAGCCACCAGAGAAGCCTGGCTCCTAACCTAGGAGGGCTGAGTGGGGTCTTTCAGGCAGCAGCACATTTGAGTTACCAAACCAATTAATATCTTACTTTAACATTACATGGTTTATGCAATTATTCTTTCACCTTCAAAACAGTTCTGTAAATCAGTAAAGAATAGGAGCTTTCATCCCTGAACATAGAAGAAAATGCAGGAGGTAGAAGGGACTTGCCTTGCCCATCATAAGAACGGTTGGTTCTGAGTGAGTAAATGATCAGGCGCTAACTAGGAAGCAGTATCAAGGAACAAGGGACAAGCCTAAAAACAACACTAGCTGGCAGAATAGAACGAGACAAGTATTTGAAGCTCCAAGCTGAGTCTTTGTTGCTTACATGCTGTGGCAACATCCACACAACAGCTCCTGACAAGCCAAGGGGGCATCCTTTCCCTATGACCATGACAGTTTTCATTACAGGAGTATCCACAAGAAGCCACATACACCACAGTGACGCTCTGTGTGAGCTGACCACTCTATCACTTCATACCAGCAGGAGCCATGGCATGTTAAATAGTGACATGCTCAAAAATGCATTGTCTTATGATGAAGTCACAGAGTCTGCTCTTTAGCACATGAAAATAAACTCAAATTGACATAAATAACAAACAGCAGGCACATAATCAACACAAACCTGGAGGAGTAATGAGCGTTCTTCGATGTTCTTTACACCAACCAACTGGATGAATGTGTGGACTAGAGGCTTCACACCTGTAAGTTATATAAATTTGGTAATTAGGGAAAATTCTCAAATACCAGTAAAAGTTAAAAAAAAAAAAAAGTTAGTGATTGTGAACATTTTACACTGAGTTCTACTGCTGCTACTGCTAAGTCACTTCAGTCGTGTCCGACTCTGTGTGACCCCATAAACGGCAGCCCACCAGGCTCCCCTATCCCTGGGATTCTCGAGGCAAGAACACTGGAATGGGTTGCCATTTCCTTCTCCAATGCAGGAAAGTGAAAAGTGAAAGCGAAGTCGATCAGTCGCATCTGACTCTTAGTGACGCCATGGACTGCAGCCTACCAGGCTGCTCCGTCCATGGGATTTTCCAGGCAAGAGTACTGGAGTTGGGTGCCATTGCCTTCTCCGACACCAAGTTCTACCTTTTCACAATCTATCTTATTCGGGAAAAAATGGCTAAACCAAAGAATTTTTCACTCTTCCAACATATTAGTACCAAGGAGATTTCTATCAGATACATATAACATACAAAACTGACACCAGGCAAATAGTCTTTGTTCCCACACAAGTGGTGTTATATTCCACAACTGCAAACATAGCAAATGTAAAGATAACGTCACTAAAATTTGGAATTTCCATTTAGGAAAATCATTTGGAAAAATAAACATGTATATAAACAGCATATACACAGGCAAGCTAAAATTATTTCAGTATTTCTAAGGACAAATATACAAAAGCAGGAAGCACAATCACCCTCAAAAAGCAAACACACTCTCTCTATTGCCCATTAGAATGGCAGAGACCAGGTATTAAGATGGGGTCTTTCTTTTCCTTAACTCTTCTCTTTGTCATCTTTACTTCAGTCAAGTATATGCTTTGCCAAGGCCTCTTTACCAGTATGCACATCTGATTCCTTGCTCCTAATCAAACCTGTTCCATATAGTACTCTCATCCCAACATGCAACACTCTTCATTCATTCATTCACTCAGCCATTCATTGAAAGGCTGAGTGTCTATCATGTGCCAGACACTGCGATAGGCACTGAGGATACAGTAGCAAATAAAATAATACCAACTTTCAGCCTCTTGGAACTTATAGTATAGTGGGAAAAGAGGAAATTAATTAACAAACAAAATGTATATTCTGGGGGCAAAATGCTATGTTAAGAATTGGAATAAAAAAGTAGAGTGAAACAGTGGTTAAGATATTCCTTCAAAACACATAGTCAAGATGACTTTTTAAATAAGATGACATCTGAAAACAGTGAGGAGAGGACTGAGCCACTCAAATATATAAAGGAAAGCCTTCCATGCTGAGAGGACAGCAAGTACAGATGCTATGTTAAGAGGAGATACCAAGCAGAACTGTGTTAGGAATGGACTGAGAGAAGCAGAGAACAGGAAATATCAAGAGGGGCCGTTAGGCCACAGTAAGGTCTTGGAATCTTAGAGTAAAATGATGTTTACTAGAACATTTTGTGAAAGGTTTTAGGCAGAAGAGTTGTATAATCTGATTTATGTTTTAAAGAAATTAGTCTGACTGCTTTGCAGATAGTAAACCACATTTGGGAAGGAGACAAAAGGCTGCTGGAAGGTTTTTACCAGATTTGGGGAGGGTAACCTGAACCAGAGTGCTGGTGGTGAAGATAATACGAAGTGATTGTATATTTAGGTCAATGTTCTAAAGGAAGAATCCACTGGATAAGCTGATAGATTTGACGCAGAGTGGGAGTGAAGGGAAGTCCAGAACATTCCAAGGCTCTGGGCATGGCCACTAGAAGATGGATGTTACCATTTTTTGAGATAGGAAGACTGCAAGCACAGCCTGACATTCCAAATAGTGAATGAAGAGATCTGATATTAACATGTTTCACAAGCATGTAAAATAGTAGATCATGAGCACAAAAATTTGGAATTTAAGGGCAAGATCAAGGATAAAAACACACATTTAGGAGTCATCAGCAAATAGGATGGTATTTAAAGCCATAAGCAGAGATGTGACCATCCAGAAAATAAGTATAGAGGGCAGAAAAGAGAAAAGGCGAAGAAGTCCAAGAAACAACAATAACTGGTAAATTGAGAGAGAGAGAGAGAGAGAGAGAGAGAGAGAGAGAGAGACGAAATCAACTGGGTCAAATGCTGCTGCTCGGTCAAAGAAAAGAAAAAGCAAGAACTGATCACTGGATTTACCAACGTAAAGGTCACTGGTATACTTGACAAGACCTGCTGTGGTGGAGCTGGGTATGGGAAAGGGCAAAAGCCTGAACAGAGTGGGTTTAGGAGAAAATGTTAGGAAATGAGCACAGCTAGCTCAGAAAACACACTTAAGGAGTTCTGTTTTTAAAAGAAGTAGAGACATGAGACATTAGATAGAAAAAAGAAAGCTTTTTTCTTTTTTTAAGCTGGGAGGGCAATGGCACCCCACTCCAGTACTCTTGCCTGGAAAATCCCATGGACGGAGCAGCCTGGTAGGCTGCAGTCCATGGGGTCACTAACAGTCGGATACAACTGAGCAACTTCACTTTCACTTTTCACTTTCATGCATTGGGGAAGGAAATGGCAACCCACTCCAGTGTTCTTGCCTGGAGAATCCCAGGGACGGGGGAGCCTGGAGGGCCACCGTCTGTGGGGTCGCACAGAGTAGGACACGACTGAAGCGACGCAGCAGCAGCAGCAGGTTGAGGGATATATGGAAATCTCAGTACACTTTAATGCCCAATCCCGTCAGATGCATGGTTTTAAACTGTATAAGCAAAACTATGGATCTTGATTTTCCAGTTATACTATTCTTTCCTGGAAAATCATTTGGCTATGGATTATTAGTAATGATGCAGCCTTTATTTTAGGGAAATTTTTATATTATTCTAGGGAAAACTCTTAATGGCACCTTAAAAATGAAAAAAATAACAAGTATGTAATATTTCTTTAATTTTTTTCAGTTTAAGACAACTATCAAGTACTTCTAATTATGTCAGGTTCATGATGATTAAAGTAAAATCATTAGACACAATTCTGTTTATTGGATTTCTCTATATATTACAAGTAAAGAAAACACTGTAGCATATTTTGGCCACTTGTTCCTGTACAGCCAGAATCTCATATGAGGTTTCAATATTATTTAAATATCGATCAAAATCACCATTTAAAATAAACGGTAAATAAAATAAAGAAGCTGTCTCAATTATGAAAATAAAAATAGCCTCATTTTTATCTAGTTGACTTACAGCCCCTCTATAAACAAACAATACTTCCTTCAGAAGTGGGAAGGCTGTGAAATTATTTGTTACTATTGAAACACAAGTCATCTCTTAGTCCCATCTAGTGTTCAAAAGCAGAAATGTAACCAAGAAGAAACAATGAAGAACAACTAATGGTGAAATGTTTGGCAAACTGTTACTCCCTGTGCCTTTCCTTTCTTTCTTCGGGGTTTTTATGTGTATTGTTAAGAAAGTCCATTTCAAAACAATTTTTAAGTCCATTTCACAAGTACGTACAAATTATTTATGAAGGCTGCTAAGACCCAAATCAGACCTAGATTGGTAGATAATAATAGAAATAAGAATTCGTGAAGAACCCACATGTGTCATATAAAGTGAGCAAACATTAAGACCCTCATGGAAACACTGAGAGGTTAAGTGGCTTCGGGTTGACAGTAAAGGGCCCTGGTTTCATCAGTCACTGGCAAAGCTAAACAAAACTAATATGCGCACACTGGGCTCCCCAGATCTCGGCGGAGAGTCGGATAAGAACATTTCAAGTTGCTCACTTAAGGAACACATCAAAGTCTTCATTTCAAGCAATAATGGTTTAGATTCTTTGAAGAAATACAGCACACTTGGTCTCTCCCACTCCCTAAATTCAAAGCATGATGACTGCCAATTTCTTTCCGGTGCCTACTTTCTGGGCTCCCACTCTGTGCACACTCTTCAGGGCTTCCATCACTCTGTTTTACTAAGCCCCAGACCTCATCCCACCGAGTCATCTCGTTCTCCTTTTCATCCTTAATTCATTTCCAAGCTCATTCCCTACAGAAGCTGTTTTCAATATTCATAATTTGCTTCAAGCATAAAACCTGATTTTCACTAACAAGGTGACTACCAGGAAGAGACAAAGGAGGTGCCATCTCATCACCCTAACATCAATGTTCCTTTCAAGTCTTCATTTTCTCTACACTGAGAGAGAAGAAAGCTCGTTTCTCCCCAAGGCTAGCCCTTCTCCTATGGGCCTGGGGTCCTCAATTATCCAGTCTCAGATGTCTCCACTCTCCCTCAACAGCGGCTTCTTTCCTTCAGCCTAAAACCAAGCTCAACACCTGAGGGGCTTACTCCCTCTGAGACAATAATCCACTTTCACCTTCAGGGCTAAACTTCTCTGCCCGATGTGCCTTACAGACATCTCTTTCAGTCAGTTCAGTTCAGTCGCTCAGTGTGTCCGACTCTTTTTTGCAGCCCCATGGACTGCAACACCCCAGGCTTCCCTGTCCATCACCAACTCCCGGAGTTTGCTCAAACTCATGTCTGTCAAGTCATGATGCCATCCAACCATCTCATCCTCTGTCGTCCCCTTCTCCTCCTGCCTTCAATCTTTCTCAGCATCAGAGTCTTTTCCAAAGAGTCAGTTCTTTGCATAACGGCCATCTCTTTAACATTTTGCAAACTGGTTTCTGTTTCTAAAATTCTTACTTCAATCCTTACAACATCTTGTGAGATACGGACTATTAACCCTTTTTCCAAAGGGGGCACCTAAAGCTTAGAAGGATTAAGTCACTTACTGAATACCAAGGCTGCCACACCCCAAACATATCCCTGTTTGCTCCATGGACTTAAACATAAGTAAGTGCTTTCCTTGGCCAGAACTATTTCATCCCAACTTCTAAGTACTAACTCCTATCATTCTTTATGATCCAGTTCAAATTCCATGTCCACAGGAAGATCTTTCTGAGAAACCTTCAGTGAGTCAGTCAGTCCTTCCTTCCACATGCCACCACAGACAGGAAGCAGTTGGTTTTAATAATTAAGTGCTAACCACCATGGACTCTGCAGCCAAGACAGAGGTGCTGTGTTTCTCTCTGTTCCCAGACACCGAGCCTCTCAAGACTGAAGTGCAGAGGTCCCTAGGTCCCTGTCATCTCTGTAACTCACCACCACCATCAAGGGGTGTTTCTTGAATATAATGGTTGATGACACACACACTGCTCTGAGAAACTGACAACACAATGCAAACTTTTCAACATTATTTGGGGAGACACATAAAATTACTATTACTCTTAATGTATACATGTAAGAGAGCCCAACTACTAGTAACAAAAGTGTAAAGAAAACCCAGAGGTAAACCAATTTTTATTCTAATACATGTATACTGTTTGCTCTCATTAAAAACTACTACAACCCTACATAAATTTAAATGCCACATAGCATTACTCTTTGAAAGGAAGAAATGTTTTACTTCAATTAAACACGCAGTACCACAAATGTATGTGTGTGTGTGTGTGTGTGAGAGTGCGTGCACGCACATGCGCATTCAAACACACTTTCACATTCCCACTAAGGTAAAAAGAGATAAGATCACTGCCCGTTTCAAAGGAAAAAAAAAATCTCATTTTCAAACTATTTTAAATTGGGAAAGCAATCCAATTTGTAACCTCAATTACATATCTAAGTAACTAATTTATGCAGATAAAAACCATTCCAAAATTCAAAGATCAAAGAACATAATATTTAATAAGGTTGGAGAAATTTCAGTGCACTTAAGTAATTTTCAATATGCCTTAATTGCATTATCAAGGAAGAGAACACACTGTTATTCTTTTTCTGACAATTAACAAATATAACTTCAACAGTTAGAATTGTAAGTCTATCCTCAAAGTACATTCCATTCTAAAAATAATTTGGTTGTGCTCGTAAAAGTGCAAAATCATTGCTGAAAGAGATCAATTTTTTCCCCTGCTCTTTCTAATAAGAAACCAGGATGCTTCCTATTCCCTAGGCATTTGGCATCAGAGAAAAATGTGATACATTCTCCTAGACTTTCTCATTACTTTTTTTCTCCCCAGAAGAATGAATGCTTTTAAAGGAAATACATATTATGTCAAATAAGGAACCTGCACTTTTAAAACCCTATAATACTTACAGGACCACAAAAATAACTGAAACATTCACCTACTGTGTTTAAATCAGGCAAAAGCTGTTTTAAAAAAATTCTCCCTGAAGCAATCAGAACTTTAAAAGCAAAAAGCTCTCATTTCAACAGATTCTAATAAATAAGGTATCATTTATTAATAAAAGGACTGGATCCCAATTGTCATGTTGGTACTGCCATCAACACAGCACATCAAACACAGGAGGGAGAAAAATATGTTCTACCCAGGACAGATTCCAATATTTCTAAATTCATAGTTTTCTCATCTACTCACTCATTCAAGACAGGTATGGATAATTTTAAATGAAACAAAAGCCACCAGTTTGCGGAAAATATGAGAAAGAGAAGAACATGGTAAGCAATGCAATGAGGATTCAATCAGCAAATCCAGGCTGTGGCAGAGTCAACAGGACAAACAGCCTGGTTTCTTAAATAAAAGTTACAGGGGGAAGAAAACGATGAAGGAATAGGAAACTATAAACCAAAAGAGATCAAGAGAAACATCAAAGCAATCATACAATGCACACCCTATTTGGACCAAAAGCTAATAAACCAAGATAGTTGGGGGATAATGTTTTAGTATGTTAGTGACATGATGCTATTTATAACTTTATATATTTGAAAAAAGAAAAAGAAGTTCTATCTTTAGAAGATACATATTCAGACATGAAATGCTATGGAATCTGGAATCTGCTTCAAAACAGTCCTGGAGTTGGGATTTTAGAGCTGGAAAACACCGGAAACAAGATTGGTATATACTGGTAATTGCCAGTAGTAGGTAATGCCTGCAGGAGGTCACTCTACTGTTCTAACTTTTGTATACACCTGAAATGGTTTGTATTTCAGTAACAAATTTGATTGCAAATTGAATAAAAAAGATATCCTATGAGGAAAATTATGCTTTGCAGAAAAAAGCTGGGTAAAACTTACTATAATATTCAAAAGTACTTGATTCTATGTGATGTGATCATGGAGCTACTTTAAATTATTCTGTGAAAACCATACATAAAATATAATTCTGATTTTTATAATTCATCTTTTAAAAGTCTAAACAGCAAATAGCTTTCAATGTCTCTCCTTTTTTAAAACAACACAAGTAAAACTGATGACTGTGTAAGAATCCAATCCAAGAAGTAATGGAAATTATTAATGGCTCTGCTGAATATTTAACTATACACACACTAAAAAGGTCAGGAAACAAGTTTTCCTCAAACTGAGCTACATTTATATAAATTAACATCCATTTGCTACTGCAACATTAGCCATATTTTATAAAGATAACTGTCACTTCTCAATGCAAGTATTGTCCAGAAAGAACTAAACCACGCAGAAATTCCTTTCACCAGCAAACTATAGTTTCGTTAGTGAACGTGAATTAGGTATGAAAAACCATTATTTCAACTGCCTAATCAAAATCTTACGGCTTTACTATAATCCTTTCATGATTATATAACTTTATAATTATGTTCCTCCTGCCACTTTATATAAAATAGCCAAAACCCTTAAGGGTTAAAAACAATATTCCTCAATTAATAATTTGTATTGTCATTATAAACAGTAAAATTAGCTGCTGAGCATGAAAATATGAAAGGAAGATTAAAATATTTTCTTAAGAAATGAGAGAAGACACCTCAGATGAGGAGGGGAAGTGTGAATCTGTGCGTGCACACATGTGTGAGTGTCTCTTGGGAGTGTGGTACGAACTGTGCTTTCATAGGAGGCAGTCAACTAAAATACAAATCACAAAGTAGAACTAAAGGATGTTATTTAGAAACACATGACATATGGAACAGGTAAAGTTAAAAATCCAAAATGAGAAAGAGTACAGAATACTGTTATTTGTGTTCTCTGCTTTGCATTATTACTGGTTTTAAATAAGTACTTGAATAAACATCAATTAGAAAATGCACACAGCAATGAAAAATGTCTCACCAATAGTCATAGCTCTCATCCCAGTTGTCAAAATGTACGAGGAAACGATTGTCCACCATATCTGTTACCGTAGCAACACAGATGAATGCAGGGTTCTTTTTGTCTACAGCTTCAAGCTTCATTCCAACTCGAAAGCCTGATGGGATCACTGTCTATGAAATATACAGATTTAATTAGAGATAAGCACACACTTAACAACAAGGACCTGAACCCTCTCTGCACCCCTGCTTGAAAGCCTGGCATCCATCAGCTATATTCACATAATTTAAAAATCATAGACCAGTTTTGCAGCAGAGTTGCTTTCCAAGAAGCAGCAATAAGAAAAACGCTCCGTTGCTACACCCAATTAATTATCTGGACCTTTAAAGCAAACACACCCACAACCTTGAAAAGTTTACTTAATCTTAACTTGTGTCTTGGTACTTGAGATGACTATGCTAGTTAGCCAAGTTTTATGTACCGTATAGTTTACTTTCAGTTTCTCTCTTTCTTTATTACAGACTTAACAATGAAAATTACTTCATACAGAATATGCACATAATCAAGTTAAAAATGTGTGTAAGTCAGTACAAATTCACTCCCACTTCTGAAAAATCTTTCAAAAGGGTACTCTACTAAAAGTAGGCCATCTTCCTATATGAAAGGCTGGAAATTATTACAACTGTAATTCAACAATCCAGATGTTATTCATAATAGCACCCAAAGAGCTGGCTGTTAATACATAAAGCCATTCAAAATAGCTTGTAGTATAAGGAAATCCACAGATTATTGGCCATCTGGGACATGAAACAAAAACAATAAAAATTCAGTCAGATGCAGGACTTGAAATGCTGTGGATGTAAACATTCCTCAAAATATTTCATGAAGAAAAATATCCTAATCTCAGAGAAGTACTTGGATATCAGTAGTGTCAATCACAACACACTACAAGTCATTTCTGCCCTTCAGAAAAAATCTTTCTGTCCAGGCTGAAGCATACAGACACTTTTCTCATTACTTTAAGCAAAATAGATGTTATCTCTTTTTACTATAATTATACAGCTATCATCACAAAAATGTGGACAGGCATGTATCTGAGTATGTTAGAGTGAAGTCCTGTCTGAGTCGAAGGATCAGGCACTAATGCTACACAGGTACTGTTACTACGTATTTAAGCCCTGGACTTCTGTATCAGACCATAAATATTTGAGTATTCTTAGGTAGAGAAATCTAGAAATACAAAAATTATTACATACCAAACACACACGGTCCAAGATTCAGTTTTGTGCTAGCAATGCACAGAATTTAAGATGATGGTCAGTGGCTCAAAAATACCTGACTGAACTCATCATCAGAGAACCAGACAAGGATTAGGAAACTTGGAGCCATAACAGCAAGCCAATTGCTGAGTTTTCCACCTGACTGGCCTCCCTCATCTTGAAGGAGAATGCCGACTGACTATGCAGCATGGACATCTCAGCAATTAAGCTATCTTCTCAATTAAGATATTTAAAAATAATAATCTGGCTCGTTATCTCTATTAATTACCTAAATGCATGTGTGTGCGCACACACACAAATCCCCTTCTAATTCTCTAACTCAAGCTGGCCTATGTTCAATTTGATTAGAGAATGTTTCAGCCATTAGACTTGCTGCCCTCAAAACACCTGGATAATGTCATTTCCCAAGTGGAGAGTATGTGGGGTAGGTGAGAAGGTTTTTCTCATTCCTGATATCTGGAGGGAATCCCTAGTGAAATATGACGGCCTCTCTCCACACTGTCACCTAACTGGTGAATCTGGAAGGAAGAAGTGGTCACACCGTTAAGCGGGCCTACAGGGCATATAGTTTCCACTTTGCTCCCCTCTGGAAGCAGGCTCTGTCCTGCAAGACAGTAGTCTGCCCTGGTCCAGTGCTCATGGGCTAGAGTGGTGAGGTTGGAAGGGCCAGTAAATCTCTAACTCCAGCGCTCAGAATCAAGAGACTCATTTGTCAGCAGATATAGGCCACACATGTACTGCAACTGAGCTCTCATCAACTATAAAGGTGAGATTCTGGCTTTCCACCTGCGTGTCCTCTATTCTTTCCAATCAGATCAGAACTTGATCAGGGCAGAACACTGTAACATATCAGGCCTCCTCAGAGATGCCCATAGCTTAAGAAGTAGAAAATACAAACACATCTGGACTTTGCTCCTGTTAACACTGCAAAACAGAGCTAGAAGCTGGAGAAAAGATTTAAATGATAGCTAGGATGCAAATTCAAGTAGGGTTACATTCATCTCACTATGCGAATCCTATCTGAACAGTACTCCTAAAATCAAGTGACCATAACCATAAAATGCCCCAGTCAATTTAATTTGCTTAGGCGCCTTAACTGTGAAGTATACCTAGGTTTTCTACTATGTTGCCTTTTACTATTTAATTTTTCAAAAAGACAGCCATGATATAGTTAAAAAGATATTTATTCATGATAATTTTTAGTTAATTTTAAAGCTTAAGAGCACCTTATTTACCAAAGCAATAACATTTATTATAGTTTCTTGTTATCACTTGTAATTTATCCAAGGAAACACTCAAAAGCAACTTCCCGTGAAAGAAAAAGTATCTTGGAGGTACTTACTATATTCTGATTTTCAAATAATGACTTGGGAGCAGCCTGAGCTTTGCATGTCTTGAGATAGGTCTGCCAATTAAATTCTTCTTCTTTATATCCTAGGATTCACACATATAGAGACAGTAAAATACCAAAATATTTCATACTTAGCTTTCCATTCTTACTTTTATCTGTAAGTCCAACATGCCAAAATCAAGCCGTCAAGTGACTTTTTTAATGGATAGTATTTAACTCATAATTAGTCTCTAAGGATTTTTATACACAGGGTATTTATTTCCAACAAATTGTATTATTTTTTCAATTCCGAATGAATGGTAACGGATGAAAGGAAAAGGTGTGAGGAAGCAAATACACATTGTCCTCAGGTGGACTTCTTTTCATTACCAGACCATTTCTACCAGTATTTAGGTAGAATTCATTAGCAGTGAGCTTCGGTAGTTGAGTTCTCTGTTTTTCCCTTACTCATTCTATTTTGGGAGACTAACTTGTAGGGACAGTGGGAAGCTGGAAAAAATGGTACTACAAGAGATAAAATCTTTCTAGCCTGTCACCACAAGAATGACATGAAGTGAGCATGCTGGCCAACTACAATAATGGAAATGTCCTTTCCTTAGTTTTCACCAGTTCATGTTCAACACTGGTAAAGCCAACATTTCTTTAAAAAGGAAATTGGGCATTTAATTTTACCCAGTAGATTCTCTTTTCTACTTCCATCAAAGTCCAGAAGGTGGTGTGAAAAAAACCATTCACCACATATGAGGCCAATTTATGTAAAGGCTTACATATTTTCTTTTTCATCCCTCTCTTTTCTAGGTGTTTTTGCTCAATCCTTCAGTTATCTGAAAATACCATTCTGCCATTAATTTTTCACTTAAAACCAAAAGATGGCTTGTCCATTAAAATCCAATAACCCCCACTAAAAAAAACTTCAATAATACTACAATGATGTAGTAACCAGTGAATTGGAGAAGGAAATGGCAACCCACTCCAGTATTCTTGCCTGGAGAATCCCAGGGACAGAGGAGCCTAGTGGGCTGCTGTCTATAGGGTCGCACAGAGTCGGACACAACTGAAGTGACTTAGCAGCAGCAATAACCAGTGACGTTGCTCAGTCGTGTCCAACTCTTTGCGATTCCATGGACTGTAGCCTGCCAGGCTACTCCATCCATGGAATTTTCCATGCAAGAGTACTGGAGTGGGTTGCCATTTCCTTCTCCAGGGGATCTTCCGACCCAGGGATCAAACCCAGGTCTCCCGCATTGCAGGCAGAACACTTTACCGTCTAAGCCACCAGGGAAGCCCCAGTAATTCTGAGACCCAGACCAAAATTATCAGACTGGTAACCTGGTTCTTTCACATCAAGCAAACGATACTGAATGCAACATGAAAAGAAAGGAAGTAAGATATTATTAAATACCCTAGGGATGAACTGAAAAAGATACAATCTGTTATTCTTGGATATTTTGTAAAGATGAAATAGGCAAAATCATTGGCAGACTGTAATATAAAAACTTAATAATAAATGAGTAATCACTATTAGTTCAACCCTCACCCAAATTGCTTTTCAGTGTTATAGTATAGTCTCCTTTCCAATCTCTTAAATATGAAGATAAGTTCAATGCATAATTTCTCAAGGTTTTTTACTTACTGAAATGTTAGTAAACACAGTTATGCAAACAGGTTAGAAATAATTTTGTAATCAGTTATTTCAAGAAGGTATGCACGTATGTGTTGTGTGTGTGTGTGTGTATGAGATAGAAATTTGTAGCTAAAATCTGTAGTCAAAGTATCAAATAAGTGTTATGTGACATGCAAATAAGTACATGGACATAGTTTATTCTCTTAAGTAGGGTTCTATTTTTTTAATTTCTTTCACTTTAAAAAACATCTTTCATCATGAACAATAAGCTTAAATTTGGGCCCACCTGAGTAACCACAAAGTCTGAATTCTCAAAAATCTAAATTACAATATAAGAAATTAAGTGCTTTCAAAATATAAAATATGAAATTAAAAAGTGACAATACCTTTTGGAGGATGGAGTTTATGGCCAGTTTTCTCACACCACCCAACTGGGTGGATATCCAGAGCATCAGCATTTACCCAGAAGTCGTAACAATCAGAGTATCCATCAAAGTGCAGCTTTATCCGGTATCCACAAACCTGTAATAGGTAAAGAACAGAATATTTGTGCACATGTACAAAAATAAATTAACATGGATCTCAAATATGATATGGATTATATTAGAGCACCATTGTTAAAAGCCACAAAAACAAGTGAACAAATAACAAAATCTGAAAGCAAACGTTATTTTGTTGCGAAGAGCTGAGCTAGGGGTTTCAGCCTCATTCCTAGTGCCATTAGAAGCACATGGATCTGGGTGAAGAATAATTCTCCCATGTAGACAAGTCCCCCTCTTTATCCCCTGCGTTGTACAAGCACAGGGCGCACAGCTCCTGCAGGGGCTCAGCGTGGGTGCCCTATTGTGCACTGGCTCAGTGCTGGCTGTCTGTCCTTTACAAAGCTCCACACACAGTGATATCTGGCCAGACCAAGGCTGGTGCACACACGGGGAGAACTCAACAGTCTCCTTTCCACCAGTAGCAGAGTTGTGAGAAAGAAGAGCTTCCCCAGTTCATACTTAGATGAAACAGGATCCCTGGAATGTGGTGAGAACTCACTCTATGTAACCCATGCCCAACACTGAGGTCACACATCTGCTTAAATTAGGGCGGCACTTGATTGGGAGAGTTCTAAGTTAAAAAGTCACGTGGGTTTATGGAACCTCTGCCAGGTCACGCTTGGCACTGGGCTCACAAAAGTTCAGCCTCTGAATCTTCTTCCCATTAGCACAGCAGATGGGTTCTATGTTCTGTAGGAGCCAAACTTCTTACAAGACCACTAAGTCACTGAAGGAAAATTATAAGCAAAACTAATACACAAGATCATCTGATTCTTTGAGGAAAATTTTAAAAGATACCTCCCCCAACTCAAGGGACAGAACAAGGAGTCAAGCACATAAATGAAAAAAAAAGTTCTAAAGAGTTCTCAGTAATATATTGTACTAAGTGAAAATGGAAGTCGCTCAGTCATGCCGACTCTTTGCGACCCCATGGACAGTAGCCTGCACCAAGCTCCTCCAACCATGGGATTTTCTAGGCAAGAGTACTGGAGTGGGTTGCCATTTCCTTCTCCAGGGAATCTTCCCGATCCAGGGATCAAACCCAGGCCTCCCACATTGTAGACAGATGCTTTACTGTCTGAGCCACCAGGGAAGTCCATATATTGTACTAAGATACACATAATTGACTTGGACATTTTTTCCTGAAAAACTTCAGAGATACCTTGAAATACTAAAAATAATACAAGTATCTGTTGGTCTGTCTCTTATGTTAAGGAACATGGTATGGCAAAGGCTATGGTGTCAAATGGACCAGGGTCAAATCGTGGTTCTACTACTTTGAAGTTGTGTGACCTTGTATACCTCACTTAACCTCTCTGAGCCTCAGTTCCTTCCTCTATAGAACAGGGATGAAAAAGCGTTCTTGCAAAGATTAAATGAGGTAATGTTTACAAAACACTAAGTACTGTGCCTGGCATAAAGGAAGTGTTCAACAAATGGCATCTTTCCCCATTATTAAAACCCTATAAGCACTATGTTATCTTAAAAATAAAGAGGAGGCAGAGCTTACCTCAGCCACAGTGAGGACGCAATACACAGACTGGTGTTCAGGGTCCACGCCTTCTAGTTTCATGCCAACTTTAAACCCATTTTTGTTATATGGAAAAGACTGATACTAAAATGTAAAATGACAGCAGTTTTAGTGACTGATAATCATTCTTAAGACTATATAACCAAATCATAAACAGCTCTTAAAAATGCAGGGAAAAAAAACAAAAAAGGATCACCCAATCATCTCATGTGAAAACGGAAAACACAAAGAGATGACAGAAAAGGAAATTCAAATGTTTTACATATTCGGAAAGATGATCAACCCCCCCATAAGAGTCATACAAAGTAAAATTACAGTAAAATAGATTCCACTTATCAGACTGATAAAGATCAAAAAGTTTGGTTACACTAGCAAAGCTCTAGGGAAAGAGATGTATAAATACATTGCTAATAGGGATATAAATTTGTATAACCTCTAGCAATCTCCTGAGATCTATAAAAAAGAACATTCTCTTTGACTCAGCAATTTTAATCCTAGGAAGTTACCCAACAGAGACAGCCACATATGTGCAAAATGAGCAGTGTATGAGGCTATTCACTAAAGCATTTACTTACCAAAAGATTCATGTATATATATTATACATTCCACATAGTGGAGAAGGAAATGACAACCCACTCCAATATTTTTGCCTGGAAAATTCCATGGACAGAGGAGCCTGGCGGGCTACAGTCTATGGGGTTGCAAAGAGTCGGACATGACTGAGCACACTCGCAGTCCATATATACAAATAATATTTCATCTCATATCTGTCCCATAATAACTTAAGCTGGTCTCTACTGACTGACACATGTATGTATGTAACACTCATGTGATATATATATGACATACATATATGACATTTATGTCAACCACAGTATGGACCAGTTTGTATTATTATGAAACAAACATAAGATGAAATATGTATGAGTATAAAAGACTGATGGAAGTGGGTAAATGAACTGAGATGGAATAATCTCCAAACTCAGTTAGACAAAAAAGCAAAGTTCAAAACAGTATGTGACATATGTCATCATGTGGTTAAAGGTAGGGGGAAGATTTGCCTATATATTGCTTATATGTACACATAATTTTCTTATAGCACTTTAAATTTTGAATCATATGAATGTATTGCTGATTCAAATAATTAACTGTATTTAAACTGTTTAAAGTGTAAAAATGTCTATTATGCAAAGGACCAAAGTTGCAAAAAATAATTATACAGAACAAGTCATATGCAATTGCTATTATATCTGAATTAAAGTCTTAATGTAAATGTAATCATCTCAACATTTACTATTCATCAGTTTTCAAAAAAAATTGTTATTGAATATTCACCACTTCTTAAAAATGGTGCGTTAATATGTATGTAACAAAGTACTGATGGCAGATTTACTATATATCATGTGATACATAATTAAATCATTTAAATCAAGGGTCAGTGAACTACGATCTATGGGACACACCAGCCGACCACTGTTTTTGTGAATTAAATTTTACTGGAATATTAGCCATGTTCATTCATTTATACATTGCCTATGGCTGCTTTCATTACAAGAACAGTTAAGCTGTTACAAATGAGACCATATACTCCATAAAGCCTCCAAGATTTTCTATTGCCCTTTATGGAAAAAGTCCGCTGATCCCTGGTTTAGCCCAGTGACAGCAGTTCCTACTCAGAACTACTTTTACTGATCTTAACTCACTTCTGATAAAAGATTTTTACTATAGTTTATTTAACAATCTGGTTTTTGATGTTCCGTTATATTATGCAAACCTTAGTAACTCATCTTTATTCTCTCAAAGCCATGACATTTTATGTTGTTTTTCTTTATCTACTAGTTTTTCAGTAGTAACAGAAGCATCCTCCTTCAAATCAATGCATGAAAGCCTAACAAACGTTGACAGAAAGCAGCGTCTGTCTGTAGGTGTGTGCTTGTATGTGCGTTGTGTGCCCACACATGTGGCTCTAGGGGAGGTGTGCATATATGATGATAGTTACCCTCCCACTTCCCCCTCCACATATGAAAAACAATATGTTTGAAAAAATTATCCCAAGTCACATTTCCTAGACAGATAGTAGAAACGGCAATACTAATTCCAGACCAGCGTTCCAGCTCCTTTGCCCTTATGCACAATGCCTTCTAGAAAGGTCGGTACCTCCTTGAACAGCTTTGCCGGCACGGCCACAGCTTTCTCCTCTTCCAGGTAGGATGCCCAGCACCAAGCTTTCTTTCCTTTAGGAGGCAAACCTGAAAGGCAAGTGAGACTAAACTGATAGAATTTCCAGAGCAGGATACTTACTGTGAACTCTCACTTCCCTAACGACCCCTAGGCCTGGCTCTTCTCTTGTTTCCATGACTGATATTTTCTCTTATTTCCATGACTGATATTTCTCAATTTCTTCCCCTGACTCCTCTTCTGAAGAAATGAGAGCTAAAAAGTAAACTATGTGTATACCCAGGAATGAGTGTAGAAGAAAGGAACAGAAGAACTTAAAGTACTTTTAAAAACTTAAAGTACTTTACTTAAAGTAAAGTACATTTACTTTAAGAACTTAAAGTAAATGAAGGAGACTCAGTAGGAAGCCAAGATAGAACAGAATCATGGAAGCTCAGCAAGTAAGAAGCAGGATGCTCCAAAGTTTTTTCCTAATGAATCAAGAAGCTGAGAACTGCGAAAAGGTCAGTGTACTGAGTAACTTAGGGACTGGCTGCTAACTTGGAGAAAGTGGGTTGGGGGGGGAAATCAGTGCATCCAAGCCCAAATTTTAAGTTGCAAAAGAACACATAAATGATAAAGATACAGAGTCTACAGCAATTTTATTTGGGGTTAATTTAACAAAAAAATGAAAATGAAGAAAGGATATATAATGTTAGGCTTGATGGGAAAGCCTTTCCCTTTTAAAATTGAGGGAAAGATACTTGGAGATGAGCTTAGAACAGGCAATGATAAAGCTCTTGAAGAGGAAGAAAATGGAAGACCTAAGAGAGGGAAATGGCTAAAGCAACAAGGCCACTGAGGGCCAGAGCCCTGAGAGTAGAAGAAATGAAGGGGAAGGGACAGAAAGGACAAAGACATTTTTGAGGCAGAGTGCAGAGTAACTGGGAATTTACTACCTTTAATGTCAGTGATGAAATAGAGAAGGCCATCCAAATGTAAAAGTTAGGCTGTGTGCTCGATGCAAGTAGAAACATCTCAAACTGTTTTTAAGAGACGAACAAGGGAGGAATGTGGTTAAACCCTGAAGAGAAGCGCTGGGTTCAGGCCCTGATTCACGGGAACGATGTGATTGGCAGGTCAGGATGGGACTGTGCAAAGTACAGTGACCTAACATGGAAGACCGGCCGGGCAGATGTGGCAGGTCCTTCGACACACCCTAGTGGGGCACACAGAAGCTTCTGGGGAGACAACCCAAGGTCCAGGAAGAATAAGGCAGCAAATTAGCCCACCAAGTACTGAAGGGCAGGGCCTAAGCTCTAGATTCCTCAGAGAATAAAGTGTTCCTCGAGAAATAAAGGAAGGAAAAAAGGGTACTGTGTCAGGAAGTCATGGTTGAGAGAAAACATTAAGAAAAAAAATCTAAAATTTTATGAAATGAGTAAGACCAGAGGTTTTAGTCAAAGTGCAGAAGTAAAAGAACCTACCTGATGGAAAAATAAATAACAGAAAATGATCTCAAGTTTTCCCTGATACTGCTTGAAACTTGCTAATTTCCATTTTCCCCTTGCCCTTTTCTACTTCTTCTAAACTCCAACTTTTATTGACACAATTTAACCAAAGAAAATCCCCAAACGATCCTTTAACTGCCATAGTGTGCGTTACAATTAAGACTAAAATGTCTGCCTGTGTGAAATATTTTCAACTTCATAAAATTACAAGTAAAACCTTCCTTTCATCAACTCACCCTGCTTTAATACAGCCGAATCACCTCGTCTTTTCCTTCGGGCTCTCTGTGAACCCCTCAGGATTCTCCCATCTTGTTTGTTTTCCTACGGTAAAGCAGAAAAGTTTATGATTTTTAAAAGTTCATGATATTGGCACCAATGAAAAGTTAGAGAGCTGTCAGAAAGCAATTTTTTGCACTGTTCTTCAGTTTCACTTCATAACTTTGAAAGAAAGAAAGAATATAGGTCACTTGAGAACTCTGTTGCTCTTGGCCTGAGGTCCTTACAAAATAAGAATATTTCCAAGAATTACACTCTGTTATAGCACAGATACTATTCCCACCTCCTTGAAAAGCTTTCTTCTTTCAGTTCCTTGACCACTCTGGTCTGGGTCCCCTGGTACCTCACCACCCCTCTTTCTTGGGCCTTTTGCTGACATCTCCTGCCATCTAATCCCCTTCTCTTCTTTATCCAATCACTCTCCTTAGGTTTGAAAGATTATCTGTCTGCTAAATATCCCCTGTTTATATCTCGAGCTCTGACTCATATATCCAGATGCCTACCTGGGATTTTCGCTTGGACATCTAATAAGTATCTCAAACGCATGATGGCCAACATACTCTAATTTCTATACTCCACTCTGGCCTTCCCATTCTCAAGAAATGGTATGATTACCCAGTCAACAGTTCAAGCCAAAAAGCTAGGAGTTATCTCTCATTCTTCTCTCTCCCTCATATACCCTGCCAACTCTGCCTTTAGCATCTATCTCAAAACCACTGCCTTCTATCTTAAACAGCCCTCTTATTTAGTCTACTACAATAAGCTTCCAGCTGGTTTTCCTGATTCTACTCTGTTCTCACATGTCAAAGCTAGAGTGATCATTTTAAAACATCATATCAAAATATTCCCCTTGCCCTCTACTTTCCAAGGGCTTCCCAGCACACTCAGAGTAAAGTGACAACCCATGACTCTGGTTTACCATAAAGCCCTGGACTGCAGAGAACTCTTCAGTCTCATCTTACTCCACTCTTCTCTAGCCTTCAAGGCTCAGCAACCTTGTCTTCTTTATTTCCTTAAATAAAGCATGCTATACATGTTTTTCATTATGGTCTTTTCCTCAAACAATTCCATTGCCCTGCAGAGCTCCTTACTCTCAACTTGACATCAGTCTCCTTATGCAGATCATACTGTCCAAGCCACCCTCCGTGGGAGGCCTCCTGATAACCTAGCCTGAAACAGTCAGATTATCTCAATGCTCTATTGTACTTCTCATCACAGTGCTTACCACAGGCTGATATTTCCCCTAGTGGTTTACTATAGGTCCCTGAGAAAAAAGATTCTGTCCTTCTGCTATCTTATTCATCTCTGAATTCCCAGCTCCTAAAACAGTGACTAACCAATAATCATTGCTCAATATTGATCTTAAGGAAAATGCTTTGAGACTTCAAAGTTGTCTTTTCATATAGAGCTACTAATAAATACTTTAGAGATGTTTATGTTTTAATTAGCATATTTTGAATTAGTTTTCCCTAAATATATCTGACATTTATCTGCCATTTTCTACCTACTCGCATAGTATTATAAGATCTGTCTGCAATTTACCAAAATGAGATTGGCATTTTGCTGTCAAGAAGAATTTAAAATTAATTTGCAGAACTGAAGGTTCTGCCAGTGACTCTCTCACTCCAGCAATAAATTTCAGGACTTCCTACTTCTTCACCCTGAGGGAGGGGTACTATACTATTTATTATTCTCATCATGAGATGAGGACTGTGACACACAGAGAGGACAGGTGGGCACTCTGCTGATGGTAAAACAAGGTCACAGAAGCAGCACTGAAACCCTGGTGCCACCTGCAGAAGGAGAAGCCCTGTGGGTACTGACCATCTCATCATCCCGCTCTTCTTCCTCCTTGGAGTCAGCTTTCAGAGATAACTTTGGCTTTTTCTTCCTACTACACTTAGAATCTTCTTCCTCGTTGTCTTCTCCCATGTCCCTTTCTTCCTTCTGATCTCTGCTGAATTCATAAACCCAAAAGAGTGACTAGGAAACAATACCCATCAAATATCTGCATGTTGATTAGCAATGCAAAAACCTTTTAAAAATATTTAACCAGGAAGAGAAATGTGTATGTATTAGAATATCATAGATAAGAGACACTTCAGACAAAAATCATGAATGACACTGTCAAGACAAAAAGTGGAAATTAGCTTATATATTAATTTATATAATTATTATAATTATGTAATTAATGATAGAATTTTAAAAGGGCACCAGCCCTACAGGTGAAACAGGTTCTAACAAGTTTTAAATTATTGGTTTTTCACAGCTACCATCCATACTAATAAAAGAATCGATTATCTGGAGCTATCCTAGTCTTTGGTGGCGATTTTAAAGCAACAATCTAGCAATTATTGAGAATGCCAAGTTCAATCAAAAAAGACCAAATGTAATCTGGCAAAATACCAGATGGCCAACAAAAACAGACAATTCCCCAGCCTGTGCTAATTAAAATACATGAGAAACTCCAAAAGAACATAAATACCAAGTCATTTATTTGCAGTAGACAAGTACTTGCAGGAAATACACCTTGTTAGTGATAAGTTGACCTCATCAGAGTCCCGCAAGGCAATCACACCACCATCAGTCACAGCTGATGGCCCTGTCTCAGAATCCTCAGTCTGTCCTGAGAATCACAGAGACACAATTACAAGACTCCTCACTATGGCCATTTAGTGGATGCTCAGTCAGGGGAAGCTGTATTTCATTCATGGAGTTTTAGCTCAATTGCCTAAGAACTCTTAAAATTTAAACCCAAGTACATTTTCACAAGGATCAGCGTCACTAAAACGTGTATGTAGCCCAAAGAGATCTAAATACTCTTGGCTGGGGAGAAAATTAATGTAAATAAAAGACTAAAGAAAGAGGCCAAGATTGTATTGCAGGTAGGACATGAGCAGTATAACTGAAGCCACCTGGTCCAGCAGTGGGATTAGGGTCCAAGTGCCTCCGAAGGGAAAGTCTTGAGGGGTGGGGTGGGGTGGGGGGGGGAGGCATTTGGATGACAGACGTCAGAGAACACTAAACCTCTCTATTCCCAAGCACCAGGCCCTTGGACTCTAAAACTCATTTTATAAGTGGAATGTGGGCAAAAACCTACTTGTCTTTAATATGTCGAGCACAGTTCTGGCTGCAGTGGTTCCCTCCAGAAAGACACTCATCTACGCTGCCATACTGACAACAGTTCTCACAGAATTGAAGCCCTTCTACTTTCACTGGGTCCTTCAGCCTGAAAGGCATTCCAGTCTTCTCAGAAAAGACTAGAAGGTGAAAAGAAGAAAAAAAAAAAAAACTTAAAACCATGACAAAAATCGTGGCAAAATACATTTAAACTTTTTCTTCTAATAATTTTGTTAGCAACACAATAAAAAGGATAATGTTTGTTGAATGAATGAATGAACATTGATCATTCCTTTGGGAGGGACAGGTGGATGGGCTGGACTGGGATCACTCAAATCATTTACATAACAAAAACACCTGTAGAAAAGACAAGCAAAAGCTTGTCTTATGCCTTTTCTACAGAGTTCAAAGTAAAATGGAAGAAAATTTCATTAGTCACTAAATTCAGAAGATGAAATTGTCCGTCCATAGAGTCCTTTACAGCTGTTATCTTTTTGACAAAATTTAAAAAGAGTTATCTATGTTATATAATGTTTTTGATGAGTTTTAGTTAATGGGCTGAATCATCTTTCTATTTTACTTTTAATGTAGCAGATCTCCTGAATCATAATTATCCATATTGTCTAGGAGTCCACACTTCCTTTCGTCTGAATCATTAGGCTAATCATTCATTCAGCAAACATTTATTAGGCACCCATTTATGCTAGACACTGATAATGATAGTACAGACCTTGCCCAAGAGAGCTCACAGTCTAGAAGAGAAGACAGGCAAGAAAACCAATATTTATAATAAAATGTGATACATGCAATAATTGAAGCATGAACAAGTTCCAGAAGCAGTGCAGAGGAAGAAGTGACTCATCCAGCCCGGGGTGGGGGTGCGGGGGGGGCAGTGGGTAGTTCGAGAAAAGATTTTCTGATAGAAAGCCTCAATCGAGTTTTGAAGGCCAAAGAGGAATTTACCAACTGGACAAAGAGAGAAACAGCATCCTGGCCAGAAGAAACAGTGTGAGCAAAGGCAAGGAAGCATGAAACCACATAGTCCTGGGAGAATTCTATGTAATTCAGTGCTGCTGGCCCTGCCAGAACACAGCGTACAAAGAACAGAACAGAGAGCAAAGAGACAAAAGCAAGCATGTGGGTGCGGGTCACCCAGATCTTTGTATGTTTTGCTAAAGAGACAACAAGAAGTTGGTGAAGTGTCAGATAAGCAATCTACATCAGTTCCTCTCACTTCAGTGTGCTGGATAAATTGGGGGAGATCAGAAGCAGAGGGATTTTTTAAGAGATGTCTGCAGTGGTTCAAGTGAGAGGTGATAAAGGCCTAAATGAAGACAGCGGCAGTGATAATAAGTAGAAAAGGCCAGATCTGAGACATATTTAGGAAACAAAAACCAAGAGGATTCAGTAATAGGCTATGGGGCTGGGAGAGACCAAATTCAGGACGACTCCTAGATTCCTTGCTTGTCCACTGGATGGATGGTGCTACCATCAACTGATATTACGGGCTACAGAAGAAAAAGCAGGTTGGGGGAGGGGAGAAAGAAATAGAAAATGAATTGCATTTTAGACATGTGGAGTTTGAGGTACCTGTGGGACATCCAGGTGGAGATGTCCAGTAGGCAGGTGGAAATACGGGCCTGGAGCTCGGGGGAGAGGTCGGGGCTGGAGATATAGATTTAGGAGTCATCAGCATATAGGTGTTAGTTACAACCATCAGAGCAGATGAGAAAAAAGTGGCAGGCTTTTGGCTAAATCACCTGGGTAGGCTATTACAACATGAATTTACTTGGTAATTTTCAATTAACCTTGTGCTATGACAGATCTGGCTTGAGGAAAGAAGACACTTTACAGTTATTTCAAAAATATTAAAGCTGGTTCCATATCAGTTTCATTATAGAAATTTACCTAAGAATATGTGACATGAAGATCACCCAGGATTTTCAAAGTTCAGCCTATTATAAAACCTTAGTCTTACATTAAAAACTCTCCAAAAAAAAAAAAAAAGAGAAAGGACAATGCAGATGGCCCACTCTTACCTTCTTGAGCAGTTGGTACCATCCAAGTTGTAGTTGCTGTTGCTTTTTTAACATTTTCCATCTCACTCTCATCTGTAATAACTTCCAGGGCTCCAAACTCATTTACACGGAACTAGGAGCAACAGAAGAAAGAGGCAGAATTTATAAAAGTGTTCAGAACTGTCACCATTTAAAGGCTGACACTTAGAGTCTACATTTTAAGAGTTAATTTCAACAATTATATTCAGATAAGCCCCAATTATATCCAGATAAACTCACTACCACGATGAAAACCTTTGCATTTAAAAAATCTGGAATTTCGGGAAGAGGGAACAGAACAACGCGGCAAAGCACTTCTTAACAACACAAGCCACCACTTTTGCACTGTCCCGTGGAGTTGCCAGCTCACTTCTTTGGCTCTCAATTTCAAATACTGTTTTTTTTGGCTAAGGCTTTTTTTTTTCACATTACATATTACGGTTTATTTAATAATTAAAGTTAGTAAAAGCAGAATTACTGTTTTCCCAGGAATCAACTTGTCTCACCCAAGATCACCTAGTTCAAAGAGCAGGAAAAATTACCATTTTAGAAATTCTGACTTGTACATCCAATCTCCATATTCCAAGATGTGAAGAAGGAAGGCTGAAGCATGAGTCATGGGACTCCCCTCAGGCTCTATATTTCCTCTTTCACTGCTCTTTAGAATTCTCCATTATAGTCATTCACTTCTAGTCCTCCCAAACAACTGGTAATATCTGAGAGATCTGAACAAGTCTACTAGCCTCAGGCCAAGTTTACCACTAAAAAGTAAGAGCATTTTGATTTCATGGGTATTCTGGACCCCAAATATTGAAAATTTCCTCTCACCTCATCTCATGGCAAGCCTCAAACCAAATATTCTTCTGCAATCTCCTGGGCATCCTCTGTGGAATCATACTGGGCATAATGTGTTGAAAGCCTTGAACCACTACCTGTGTGCAGGGGCCCCATCCTCTTTGAAACAGCTAGGTTAACTCACATTCATGAGAGTCAAAGTTACCCTGTATTCCTTCTGTTTTCCCATAAAACAGAATGACATAAGAGATTCACTAATTTTACCAGGGGACAAAGAGCTAGAAAGCTCAAAATTCAAAAGGATCATAAAACATTGGCTTAAAGTTCTTAGAGCGCTCCCAGAAATATATGAACATGCAAATATGCAGTATTTAAAATGAGGCCTTCTATTTTCCAATTAAAAATCTATTTGGTCAACATGCCAACAGAATGATTAATTTTATCAAACTAGATTCAGTCTACAAGTCAGAAAAATCTTCAGCCAAATTTACAACGAATTATTCTTTCCACCAGGTGAAAATAGCACCTTAAACAATTTTCTGCACATGGTCCACAATTATTAAAAGCTTTCTAGATAGAACAAGTGACATAGTTATGGAAAGTGAAAATGTTTTCTCCCTATTATATATTTCAGATACAAGTTCCCAGGTAGCATGCATATACAAAACCTGTGGATTCACCTAAAAATGTCAGTTTAAGAGGTGGTAAAAAGTCAATTGGGAAGGAAAGAGCTAAAAATAACTTCACTTGTTGGGAAAAAATAAAGTTTTAAATGATCAACACTGAAACCAGAATATTTGAAAATAAAGCTGATAGTACCATCTACTGGGCAAGAGTAGAAAAGTCAAGCCATCATGATTATTAATTAATGACGTTAAAAATGATGGTGGAAAATCAATTCTGAATGGAATTTTAAAAAAACTAGCATTAGCCCAGGTAAGTAAGTTTACTTTTATTATATGCTGATGTTAATTTAAGCTTTTTGATAAATATTAATACAAAATGTGGGAAACAGTACAAAACATTTACATTGCACAGAAAGTCTTCTGTGGTTCAAATTTCCAGACTGCTGCTAAACTACACGCTGGCATTTCAAACGCTGAGAAAGAGAGTGCAGCTGAATGGATCTTCACATCAAAATTCAGACCTGTGACACCTGGGAGTTTTAGGCTCACGTTTAAAGTTAAAAGATAATATTCCCACAGAACAACATTTAATTCTAGTTATCTTTTCCTTCTCCTAATATTCACTGCCAGTAACTGACCTACAGTCTAAGCACAAAGTAAAGATACAATGCACTTAGGAACACGGTTAACTCCTGTAAGCCGGGGACCCATGGATGGACTTCAGGGATTGATAAATCACATCAAATAAATGCAAAATTATGGTTAAGGGCAGACATTGATTTATCTGTGGATAGGGTTCATTAAGTTTAAAGGCATCCTATACCGCTGGGGAAAAACAAAACAAAACAAAACAGAACTCCTAAAGGAAAACAGGCAGAACACTGTCTGACATAAATTATAGGAATATTTCCGGGGGATCTATCTCCTAACACACAAGAAATAAAAGCCCAAAGGGGGGCACCTATTTAAATGTAAAAGCTTTGCACAGTACACGTCAACAAAAGGAAAAGAGAACCTACTGAATGGGAGAAAATACCTGCAAATGATATGAGCAACAGGGGTTAACATCTATTTATCTAAACAGCTCATACACCTCAACACCAAAAAACAAACAGCCCAACTAAAAAATGAGCAGAAGAACATAATAGACATTTTCCCAAAAAAGACAATGAATGGCCAATAGACACATAAAAAGATGCTCAACATCGCTAATCATCAGGGAACTGCAAATCAAAACCACTGTCGTTGTATGTTTCATCACCTCACAACCGTCAGAACGGCCATCATGAAACTGGACACAAACAACAAATTTTGGCGAGGATATGGAGAAAAGGAAACCCTCCTATACTTTGGTGGGATTGTAACTTGGTGTACTCATTGTGGAGAACACTATGGAAGATTCTCAAAGACCTAAAAACAGAACTACCATATGAGCCAGCAGTTTCATTCCTAAGAATATATCAAAAAACCCAAAACACTAATTTTAAAACATATTTGCACCCCAATGATTATAGCAGCATTGTTTACAACTGCCAAGACATGGATGCAACCTAAGTGTCTAACAGATGAATGGATAAAGAAAATGTGATATACACACACACAAACACACAATGGAATACTATGCAGCCACAAAAAGAATGAAATTTTGCCATATGCAGCAACATGGATAAGTGATACAAGTCAGACAGAGAAACACAAATATTTTATGGTATCACTCATATACGGAATCTAAAAACAACAACAAACTAGTGAATATAACAAAAAGAAACATACTTACAGATATAGAGAACAAACTATTGGTTACCAGTGGGGAGAGGGAAAGGCGACAAGGCAACATGGGGGTAAGGCACTAGGAGTTATAAACTATCAGGTACAATATAAGCTATAAGGATATATTGTACAACATGGGGAAATATAACCAATGTCAATAATTATAAGTAGACTAGAACCTTTTAAAATCGCAAATCACTAAATTGTACACCTGTAACTTATAATAAAACATTAACCTCAAAGTATTTTTAAAGTATCCTATGATATGCTCAAAGTCTGAAATTGGTAACATTTTTATGAATGCTGCTAGAACCATAGAAACTTGATAAAATCACTTTTTTTCCCAGGTTATTGGTTCTTTTAGACACCTTAAAAGCAGTAAAAAAAAAAATAGCAACTGACTCTATTCTACAATCAAGAATGCAAAAATTTACAAACTTTATAAAAGGGCTTTATAAAGCAAATCAAGCATATCAGTTGAGACTAACTTCTTCTGTTAGTGGATACATATAGGTCAATCAGAAAACAATTATGCCTGAAATATATAAGGGGTTGAGAAGGTTTTACTTGTTTGTCTTGGCTTAAACTACCTTTGATTCATTCTCTTCTTTATTTTTGCTTATAGAGACAAAGGATCTTTAGCCTATTTGTGCCTGTCTTTAATAACAGATCATTAAAAGACACTGCTGAGATTACTGTTTTTATTACTTACTACATTGAAATAAATGTTGAGTTCTACTTACCAATCTATTTTAAGGGCAAAGGTATTTAGTAACTAAAGTGTTCTGAACGCCAATCAAGACAAGGCAAAACCCTGCACAAAGAGTGTAGTGAATTTTCCAGTTGGGTTTCTGCATCACTGCTGCTGGGTCTTGCTCCGGGTTAAGTGGCAACTATTCTTTCGAGATAAGATGCTATCACTGTTGGGAGTGTACCGACATTTTACTGAGGGATGCTGGAAGGCTAAATCCTTATGACACAGAGGAATAATTCTTTGTGGATCAATTTCAGAAATCGTATAAGAAGTTTAGAAAAAAAAAAAAGAAGAAGAAGTTTAGGTAGAGAACTGCTTAGGGACAGCAAGCCCTACCGTGCATCTTTCCACTAGCCTCACCACTTAAGTCGCCTGCCTGCTCTTACAGCTGGCCCTGAGATATTAATCTACAAACACTGATGTGCATTTTAAAGGAACAAATGAGACAACAGTAAAGTTTCCAAAGCTTGTTTAAGTGAAAATGTCTTGTTAATGACTACAAGAGGACCAGCAGACACTTCCTGATCTCCCCTAATACTGGACTTCCTGATGCTGACCCCCTTTCTGAATGTCCCTCTCTCTCCCTTCTCCCATCCCCGTCCCAAAAAGTCCTCACAGACTCCTACCTATTTTCAGGCACCTGAAAGCTCACGTGACATCTGTTTCCAAAACCCTCCTGATCCCTCCAGCTAACATAATACTGCCTCTAAACTGCTGTTAACATTTTCCTTTCATCTCTTTTGATATGAAAACATTTCTCTTGTTAGACTGAATAGCAGTGTAAGAGAATCCATTTTAAAATCAGAAAAGCCTGGTTTTAAGACCCAGTTCTACCAATAACTAACTGTCTGACCTTGAGCAAGTGACATTAACCACCCCAGGCCTCTGTTTACTTCATCTGTAAACTAACATCAGTGACAGAAACTGCCTCAAATGGGTTAAATAAGTGACTTAAAGTAAAAGGCGTAGGGCCAATCCCTGATGGCTCAGTGTGTAAAGAATCCACCTGCAATTCAGGAAACACAGGAGACAAAGGTTCGATCTCTGGGTCGGGAAGATCCTCTGGAGAAGGAAAAGGCAACCCACTCCAGTATTTTTGCCTGGGAAATCCCATGGACAGAGGAGTCTAGCAGGCCACATAGCCAATGGGGTCGCAAAGAGTCGGACACAACTGAGCAACTAAGCACAAGAAACAAAGAGCTCACCAGAGAATAAGTTCTCTATTCTTTCTGCTACTGCACCCAAAAAAGGAGCTTTTGCACTCTGCTTCCTATAAGGGTTGGTTAGCCCAGTGGGAAGTGGGGAATGGGGACTCCAGCAACAGGGACCAGTAAAAAGAGACCAAGGTGTGAACGAGCTGACTGGGCTGGAAAGGAAACCGGGTGGCATGGAGATGTGAAACAAGATGCAGCTGGGGAGAAAAGTAATGGTCAGACCACCAAAAACCTTTTGTGGTGAACTTAAGGGGTTTGAACTTTATCACGAAAGATACAGGAAACTGCTAAGGATTTTAAGCAGAAGAGTGATGTAACTTGATTGGCCAGCAATCACGAGGCTTTTACAGAGAAAAGTTCTTCCAAAACGGCAATAAACTGAAGCATATAAAAACCTGTTCCCATGAAAAGAAACTGACTTCTATGTATTTCCTGAATTAACTTCAGCTGCTTGTCTTAGTGACTGCACATTAGGAAAGCCACATACCTTCATCCACTAAAAAAAAGAAGAGCTTCTAGGGTCACATAGGCAAAGTATGATGCAGGAGAGTATATTTCATGATTTATTTAAAATTCTTTCCAATAACTTAATTGTGAAAAAATAAATTTCTCAATTAGATCTCCTAAGCAACTCAAATTTTAATATGAAGAGCAAGTGAGTCCTAAACAATATAATCAACTGGTGAGTCTTTGACTCTCTTTGGATAAAAGGAGTTCTAAAGTAGAAAATGTCTTTTAAATTATTTTTTTAAGTGGGATATCAAACTGTCAACAGCACATAAAGTAAACTGGGTACATGGCAATTACCCAGGTAATTAGATGAGTCTAAAAGTCAAATCAAATAACCTAGTTTATAATACCCACTAAGTGGCTTAATTACCTGATTACCTTTATAAAAGTAATAGGTTAATTCCTAAAATCCATTGCTTAAAAACCTTCAGGCAATCTAAATTTCTCAGGGATGGAGATGTCACTCTATTATTAAAATCTAACTGAAAAAAAAGTATAAATTTCATCATCCACCTGACACACACACACACACAAAAAGCCATTCAGAAGAAAAAGGATAAAAATGTACAAGAAAAATAAGACTCTGAAACAATAAAAAAGGTAGTTTACATAATACACCATAAAGCAAGAAAAGATAGAATTTGTTAATTTTTTTTACACGTATTTTTTTTTAATCCTTATAACCAGCTTATGACATAGATCCTATATCCCCATTTTACAGATAAAGATTCTGAAGTTCAATTTAAACAAAACTCATTTAGCTAGTATGTGGTTGACACTATCAGAATCTCAAACAGTTGTTCTTTCTCAAAATTTTCAGCACTCTATTTCCATCATATCTAATCCAGATGAACATTTGGAGAATGTTAGAGCAGATAAAATCCTTGGTATTCATTTAATTCCTTATTTTACTAAAGAGGAAACTGGCCCCAAAGAGATTAACTGACTTGTTCAAGGTCACAGAAAACTAACACTAAAAACCAGATAGTCTTCCCAGATTTCACTAAACCTCACTGCAATATTTTTGTTAAGCTAAACTCAGATAGATATGTTGGCACACAGCACTTAATTAAACCAAAACCAACTAAAATCTAAGTATTTTTCCAACAACAAGCAGACTGTCCAAATCTCACCACTGAGGATCAACTAGAAAAGTTTTGGCTCAGGTATTTGTCAAGTAGCCACTAAAAGGGAGCAGATTCCAAGAAGTCAATATTAGGGTGCATGAATTCCTAGTCAAGACAGGCAAGAAAGACAAGCGTTAGCGAGGTAAGCCAAGAGACAGTCAGGGAGATCAGAAGTTCAAACACCTAAGTGACCAAGTACAAACACGAAGTCTAAAGGGCCACAGACAGGTTCAAGGTCCCAGAGATAGGATCAGAGCAAAAGCAAATTAGAAATGAGAGGTGGGTGCTTGCACAACCCTGTTCCATGGGGCAGCAGGTGTGGTCCTGGAGTGGCTCAGGCGGGGGCAGGGGGTGCTGGGGAAAAGGGGGCAGGGTGAGCACCTAGAAAAGGAGCAGACTCAAGCACTGCTCTCTGAAGAGAGTTCTCATTGTTACAAAAGCAGTCTCATTTACAGGAAGCACCAGCTTCCGAACAAGTGATTATACAAAAATCCATATTCACAGTTTACAGTATAAATAATTTAAGGGAGGTGAACAGTCCTGTTTATTCAGTATTTTAGCTTTATCCAGTTTTTACATAAAATAACTAGGACACAGGGAGGGTAGCTTTTCACTTCAGTTACAAAGCCCATCACTACAAAACATATACAAAGCTAGGCCTTCTAAGTCTACCATTCTTAAAATTTATTAGCCATAGAAATCCTGAAACGATCTTCCTTGAAACTATACATTAATTTCTACAAAATGAGTACAGATTGCAGAAGGATTTCTTAGTCCCCCACCCCAAATGACAAAGGCGTCTGCCAATCTACCAGCCATGTATTGTCTTGAGAGGCAGAGGAACAAGTATCATACAAAACTATAGCCCCTGTGCTTCAGTATAGAATTCGCCTGCAATGCAGAAGACACCAGAGACGCAGATTCAATCCCTGGGTCAGGAAAATCCCCTGGAGGAAGGCATGGCAACGCACTCCAGTAATCTTGCTGGGAAAATCCCACGGACAGACGAGTCCAGCAGGCTACAGTCCATAGGGTCGCAAAGAGTCAGGCACGACTGAAGCAACTGAATACACCTACACACACCTATGCTTAATGCTTTTAATCCTTATGTCACATATGTGCTCAAATTCATTTTAATAATAAACACAAACAGATATACACACATATACAGTTGTATGCAATACAGACCGCTTACCTTTAAGTCACTTCCTGGTAATGTACCTACTCCATCCTTCCAATCCATAACACTGAATACATCAAATTCTTGACCACTTGTGCTAGAGGCAGATTCAGTCATGATTTATTTTTTAACCTGGAAAAGGAAAAAAAGGGCATAGTACCACATAGTCTACATGCAAATCAATTTTTATTTCAGTGGTCATTCCTTCAGTTTCCCTTAACTACATAATTTTCTTGGTCACAGTGTCCCACATCCAGAGATTTAGAAATACCTGCTTCAGAAACATTTTTTCGAGTGTAATCTAAAGTATATTACAGGAGAAAATAAGTTCTAGTTTAAACAAAAAGTACCATGGTAAACCTTTGCCATTGTTAGAAAAGGAATTCACTGTTTCATAGCATACTCACTTAAAACAGAAAGTCTTGATCACACAGGGATAGAATTCTTCACCCTCTAAGTTTTTTCTCCCCCCTCTAAGACTTTGAAAAGAGAGTAGATGTGCATAAAGGAGAGTACCCAATATAAAATGTTGAAAAAGAAAAGAAAGGCCATTTAGATTTAAAAAAAGAAGATGAAAAGAACAAGAAAATTCAGTCCATTATTGAATGCCATCTACACTAAATTTGTCAATTAAGTCTGTTCTATCAACACAACGAATACACAGTATGATTGATTCAATAAACTTATTTATTTAATTTCGTTGAAACAGCTGCCAAACTGATGTTCTTAGAAATAGGAAAACAGTCTCAAAATGTACAGCAAACATAATAGGGCTATGTTAAGATAACCAGTTTGGGTAGCTACACGGTGATAATACTTTTAACTTTCTTTCATTTAAAAAAAAAATTCAAGAACAAACTTTTTCATAATCATATACCCACTGGTGGCAGTATTGATACTGTTACTCTGAGGCTGCTGTCTTTGTGGTATGGGATAAAACAAGTAAGTAATTACATTGGTGTCACTGACAAGTGGTCAAAGATCAATGCGTCCTAAATCTGAATGGAAGTATCATTATGATTCCATGATGCACTTTGCTTTAGAAATATGCATATTTTCTAGCTTTGCCCAGACAAACTCTGGAAAACAACCACCAGTCCAAATTAATCGCCTAGTGTTCAGACTGTAGTCTCTAAATGCCATTTCTCCCAGGTCTTCCCAGAGAACGAGCTAACTGGCAGCAGGAAATGTGCAAGATGAATCAGGAACATCTTATCAAATTAAAAAGCAAGGAAGCTATCAAAGACAGCAGAGTTCATACCAAAAGGACTCAGAGACCAATCTGAAAAGGCTTCTGTTGGCCAAAGTAAGGATATTAGCTGCAGTGACTTGAAACATATCAAATAAGTTTAAATTATTATGAGTTCACAACGATATTCAAAACCAACCAATCAAGAACACCTCACTGATCTCCTTTTGAGAATACAAGAGAACCACTAATTCATTATTGGGGAAAAGAAATAAGGATTTATCCTGACTGTATCACATGAGATCAATAAGAACTATATCTCAGGGAAACCAAATCATGGGTGAAAGGAAGCTTCCTTTTAGAAAAAAATTCTTGATTTTTTATGATTCCTAATAAGAAGGAATGATAAAACTGAAACATAACCATTTGCAACTTTAAAAATAATGGCTCTAGACAATAACCATGAGTGCCTTCTAAGAATACCTACCAAGCCAATACCATCTATGAAGCAGTCTTGCCAGGAAAAAATTACATCAAATCTGATGTGATCAAGTCTATTCACAGGAAATATCATAGACAAAAGAACATGTGAAATCACACCAAAAAGATGTAAGAAGCAAGATATGAGTTGTTCTGGGAATTTCAAGAGGTCCAAGAAGTCAAAATTATTTTCATAAAAATACTAGCACATTATTTGCCTTTTTCATTATGCTGATATTTACACTGATGAGCCAAAGCAACAGTGGGTAAACCTGCTGGAGCAGAAGCACTCAGGTACAGTAGGAGTCATTTCAGTAGGAGTCAACAAATGCCAGACTCACTAAAGACCATCTCTGATGAAGTAAAATAATAAACTGTATTAAGTCTTGATATTTGACTACATATCTTTTTAATATTCTGTCTGATGAAAGAGGAGTATGCACACAGAGCTCAGGCATGCCAAAGTACCATGGCTGTCTCCAGGCAAAGTACCTGTGAACTGTTTGAGAGGCAAGCTGAACAAGCTGTTTTTTGTTTTTTCCTTTGAAATCCCACTTTTACTTTAAAAATTATGTTTATTCAAGTTTGGATATCTGGAAAATACACTGTCAAAAATAAATGAAGAGTTTGTCATATGAAGGAAAACACTGACAGCATGTTACTAATGTAATGATACAACTTGAACATTTTGGAAAACCTGTATGTACCACAATAAGCCTGACAGCTTCCCAATAGCTATAGACTTTTCCAAGGAGATGGATGGTGATATTCATGAAAATGACCTTTAAAGATACTTAATAATGAAATATGTCATAACTCAGTTAGGTAGTATTTTCCAAACAACCAACGCTTAAAGTTACAAAATTATGCATGGTTAAAGGGTCCATTCAGAATGTAGGACAGGCCAATGTGATTTTAATGTGACAGAATACAGAAAACTCATTGATAAGATTTCAAATTGCACACTGCAACTGACCTTTAAGAAACTACCACATGTCAAGTTTTGGTATAATACTAAAGAATATCCATCATTAAATGAAAATCTTAAAATATTCCTCCCTTTTCCAACTCGATACCAGTGTGAAGGAGACTTTCTTCACATGCTTCAATCAAAACAATGTATTGAAACTGACTGAATTCAGAAACTGATGGGATAATTCAGCTGTCTTCTATTAAGCAGACATTACAGAGATTTGCAAAAATGTAATACAGTGCTACTTTTCTCACCTTTTCTTTTAAATTTTGGAAATTATCCTTATATTTCATAAAAAGTGTGGTTGTATACACTTAGGTAATCAATTTACTGTTGTTATAAGTAATAAATAACCAATATATTTTAATTTCTAATGCAGTAAATATTGATAAATGTAACACATAAAAACAATAGTCTTTGTTTTTTTTTCATTTTTTAGAGCATAAAGGGGACTTGAGACCCAAAAGTCTGAAAGCCATTGCTACACAAGATTAAAAAGTTGTTTTCTGCACATACGCACACAAAAAATTTTTAAGGAATGATAAATAAGCAAGCGAAAGAGGAAATTTGAAATTTAGATTGAGACATAGTAACTAATCAATCATATTCTGCATTTCATAGATCTTGTTTCAACCCTGATTTAAATTATTTAAAAAACAGATGATTAGGTAGGAGGGGAAATACAAATACCAACTATTTGATGATATTAGGGAAATACAGTTGCTTTTTTTAGAGAGATGATACATACTTTAAAGAGAGGAGGCCTTCCATGTATTTTTAGAGATACAAATCAAAATTGTGAAATGAAATGCTACAAGGTGAGGAAGTTGCTACAAATTAATTAAGCGGTAAAGTGGTGAAACAAGACTGGCAACATCCTGGAAAACTGCGAAGAGGAGTGAAGGGTCCAGAGTGGTTATTATCCTACATTCTATACATCTTAAACACTCAATAGGAAAAAAAAAACAACCCTGTTTCTCTGAGTTATAATGTGAGCTATAAAGACTTAGCACTCACGAATTCAAGTTGTAAAGGCCCGAGAAGAATCCATCTAAAAAGCAGTAAAAATAAGAAATAAATTAAGACTCATACTGATGTTCTCTATGACTCCTATCTCACTAAATAAACAAAATAAATGAACCTGACTTCCCTATTAAATAATGTAGGAGTGGCAACTTTTTCCTGATAGAGTGATAGTATAATTTTCCCCCTGGTGGATAAATGAGGTAAACCCTGAGTGATCTTGCAAAAAGAAACATTGTAAATTTATTAATTCAATCTCATCTTCTTCCAAAAAAGGATTCAAAGCATTAGATAATTTATAAAAATTATTTATTTCATTTCCTTCTTTCTCACAGAAAGATGGGTTCTATTATCCCTCTAGTTGATGTTGGAGAAAGTGAGTTGCAGAGTTCAGTAACTCACCCAGAATCATATTTGGTGACACAGTCAGGATTGAACCCAGATCAGCCTGATTCTGACCCTGGTGTTTTTCTTCAACCACTGTCTTCCTGTTTCAAACTCTTATCCCCTCAAGAATCTGGCTAAGGCTACTTATCCTTATTTTACTTTCTGGAACAAGAAAATCCAGAAACCAGCTCACTAGGTCCGAAGTTCTTGATGTATATAGATTAGTACCACATGTATCCTTTTAATAAAATGCCACCAAATATATGCTTATTAACAAAATGTCACTGAGACACATATCCAACACATAGATTTCTGGTCTTTTCCTACCTAAAAACCATAAATGTATGAAATTTACAACAGCAAAATCCTGTCTGTGACTAGGAGAAGGAATAGAAAAATAAGAGAAATCTAAAAGCTATAATTGTACAAAGGCTGCAGTAAATGTTTATTATATATTTTAGGAAATAATTAGCATACAAAACACTGGTAATGTTATATAGTATATTCTGCCTGTAAGCACATATCTAACATTTATAAAAATAGTTTTCATCCATTATCTCAGCCTAAAGTTTATGGAGATTTTGTATAAAATTCTATAGCATAAAAATATTCACTACCTTCCTTTCCTTCATCTAATTTTGAAGTCACTATCACATAAATTATGAACAGCTGGTATAGATTAGGCATTTTTTCCATCATCTCCTAATCAGGTAGAACAACCAGAAGCCAATATTATTTTAACAGAAGCTGTTTTTATGACACCTTTTTCCTCTTTTTCTGTCTTCTGTAAGTATGTGATCTTGTATACAAACATACCGTCTTTTCATGCCAACAAATTATGCTTCTAAGAGTTAAGCAAATTTTTTTAGTACTTAGAAATACTATCCTTTGTATTTTCTTTAATTATCATCTGGCACTATCCCATCATCTCATGTGTAACCTGTACTCTACAGGCCTAAAAACCAGGTAGGTTAAGTCACTCACCATTTAAGTCACAAGCAGTATTTCTCATTGTGCAGAAAAGCACACTCCAAATCTCTTGTTAAGTCCGCTGAGATTTCCTAAGGCAGTACCTTAAACATGTACCATGATGTGTCCTCTGTGTTATTAGCCAAGATCTACCATTTTTCTCCAGTGCATGCATGTTAAGTCGCTTCAGTCATGTCCTACTCTTTGCGATCCCAAGGACTGTAGCCCGCCAGACACCTTTGTTCATAGGATTCCCCAGGCAAGGATACTGGAGTGGGTTGCCATTCCCTCCTCCAGGGGATCTTCCCAACCCAGGGATCAAACCCATGTCTCTTGCATTTCCCACATTGGCAGGTGGGTTCTTTACCAGTCCAGCCATTGCTGATATCAAAAGGGACAGCTTTGGAGATCAGATATCCAGGAAATGCACCAATGCAGCTTCTGATTTCCACTCACCTATACTATACCTCGGAGAAGGCAATGGCACCCCACTCCAGTACTCTTGCCTGGAAAATCCCATGGACAGAGGAGCCTGATAGGCTACAGTCCACGGGTCACTAAGAGTCGGACATGATTGAGCGACTTCCCTTTCACTTTTCACTTTCATGCACTGGAGAAGGAAAAGGCAACCCAATCCAGTGTTCTTGCCTGAAGAATCCCAGGGACGGGGGAGCCTGGTGGGCTGCCGTCTATGGGGTCGCACAGAGTCGGACACAACTGAAGTGACTTAGCAGCAGCATACTATACCTGACAATGGCTAATATCAAGGGTACTGACACCCAGTGTGTTCCCTCCAATGCCTACAGTGGATGTCTCATCAATACTGTAGGTGGAGATCATTACTGCTGGCACCAATGCAAATATATGATACTCTCAAAGTCCCTCCTGTATGAAACAGTTCACTTTAGTTTTTACTCTTTTTATTGTAATTTCCTTGCGTAACTATCTACAAAAGGGCTGGCTGACAGACTAAATGACATTTAACACAGAATTACCTCCTCTGAACAGCACTGCAACATGTATATTACCATATGTAAAATAGATGACTAGTGCAAGTTCGATGCATGAAGCAGGGCACTCAAAGCCTCAAAGCCAGGGCTCTGGGACAACCCAGAGGGATGGGGTGGGGAGGGAGGCGGGAGTGGGTTTCAGGATAGGGGGACACATGTGTACCCATGGGTGATTCATGTCAATGTATGGCAAAAACCACCACAATATTGCAAAGAAATTATCCTCCAATTAAAATAAATAAATAAACATTTTAAAAATTACCTCCTCTTTCTTTCCTGCTCCACCCCCTGCCTCTAAACCAAAGCTGTGCAACTTGACTCTCCCTTGGAATCATTTATCAAATGGATACACTTCCCCAATCTCTCACACAAAGAAATTCTTGGAAGCCCTGGCTTACCATGTACCACCAGGAATCTAGAAACATTAAGTGGTAATGAAATTAATTAATATCTTGTATTAAAAAAAATCCTATAAGAATATGGAGATGTGGGCCCTCTCATATACTATGGTAGCATTGATTGAAACAACCTCCACTCTACGGAAATGAATTTTCAAGAACATATCCTCCAATTCAGTCCTTCTATCTCTAGAAATTTATCCCATAGATACTTGCACATGTGTCTAAAAAATGTAAAAGGTGATTCATGGACTATAGCGCTGCTTGTAATGTCAAAAAACTGGAAATAACCCGACTGTCCATCAGTAAAGGAAAACTGTGGTACATCCATACAATAGTATAAAATACCACTATAGAAAACCATGAGGAAACTCTTTACATTCTGATACAGATAAAGCTCCAAGATACAATCAATACTACTAATTTTACATAGGTTATATAAACAGTGTGATACAATTTGTGTAAAACAAATGGGGCATATATCAGTATGAGTATTGCTTATATATACATAGACTATCTTTACAAGGATTTGTCAAAAGCTGGTTAATACTGCCTGCCTCCAGGAAGCGGCAATGGTAGGTTGAAAGACAGCTAAAGGATGGGAACCTACTCTCTGTGGCCACTTTAGCACCTGTTGAATATTTAAATGTGTATTTTTTTTAAGAAAAAAATTACATAAAAATATATTTTAAAATTCTATTTCATATTTATTTAAAATACGCTATGTTATGAAAGGTGCTTCTCCTTACAAAAATATTTAGCTTCTTATAGATGTCAACAATTGAAGCCATAGCCTGGAAGGCACTAGGGGAAATGGACTTCCCCAAAGCTCTTGTGTAATTTAACTAGTAGGTATTTAACTACATACACAAATGTATCAGCTCCACAGACGGATGGAAAAAGAAAGGGTTGAGGGCTCACTTCTCTACAACTCAGGTATCACAAACAAACAGGAGATCCCTGGCATGCACAGACTATCTTGATTTCTACCATTCCTGAGCAACAGCTGAAGCTCCCACATTTAGCAATGTGCCATTTCGCAGAGACAAGATTCTGAATCACACACACCATGAACTGGGGGGCCCGGCCAAGGTCCAGGTGTGCTCTGAGTCACAGCGCGGTGTCAGAGTGCTACAGCCACCATACATAAAGTGACAACAACTCTGCTTCTAGTGAAGAAATGAAACAAACAAAATGAACTGCTAGTTGATTCTAGTGTTGATGACAGAACGAGGAGAACATGGAAATGCTTATGAAAGTGATAGGTCCCAGCCACAAAACAGAAGTTTCAGATAAATTAAAGGCTGAAATGTCAAATGCAATGATGACTCAGACACATTGTGTGAACAAAACTACAGAACGCTCCAAAAGGAAATAAGTAGAAAAGACGTGTGAATTTGTTTCAATAAGTGCTCTAGACAGTACAAAAATTGCTCATCAAGTAAGATAAGTAGTTAAGGTCTAGAGAGATCATTTACATTACTCAGTTATACTTTAGCAATCTGAAGGGAGGAATTATGCGCTACAACGATTTTTTTCCAGGTTGTGGACTGGCAATGGTCATGGGCTATATCCATCATAAATGTCAAGAATCTACGGTATCTTATTTTGACTGGAGATAAACAGAGTCCTTCATAATCCTCTCTTTATATGATTCCTTTGCTTATATCTGCCAGGAGAGGATAAAATGGCCGCTCAGAGTCGGGGGCAGGGACGCCCCAGGCGTGCACTTGTACAGCACGTTCAAGGTGAAGAGGCTGCCTGGGGCTGAGATGAAGAGAAGATAACAGTCCCTGGGAAGATAAGCAACCCAATCTGGTAGCTGCAACACAAAGTGAGAGAGTGGGCCTTGCCTAGAAACCAAAAGTCTGGATCTGCAGATAAGGTCAGTATTAAAGATTACTAAGAAAGGGTACTAACTGCAGCCTGGCCATTCCTGCTCAAACCATTGTTTTCAAAATAGTAGAGTATTTACAAGAACAGCTAATGTTCACTAACGCCAGTTAAACAGGTTTAATATTTTCAAATAAAGTTGTTTTTTTAGAATTCCATTTTATAGCTTTACCATTAACAGGTACAGTTTTCAAAAGTAAGTTACAGAGATAACAAGGCCAAGAGCTGGGAGTAGTTGTAAAATGGGGGTAGGCATCACCCCAGAAGCAGCATCTGAGAATCAGATTTAACTCTATCACTCAGAGAGATGATGGGACTGAGTGAGATCTCAGTGCCTGGTGTCAAGGAACTAAACACATCAGTTTTTGGTTCAAGAGGGCAATGTATCTTTTGTGAAGAGTAAGTCAGGAATGCTAACCCTTAAATCATGACCATGAAAGAAACAAAAATGACAGCTCTGCAGAACAGTGAGACAATAGTAAGAAAAGTCAACATCCACAGTGGGGATTCAGTGCTCTGCTGCTATGATGCCCACATGAATACCATCAACTGAAGCTGGCTTTCGGTTCACTTTGTAGAAATCATCAATCACTCACCAAAAGCTGTCTCTGGCACATTGTGACATTCTCAAAAAATAAGTCTTAAGCATCACCTTCAGTAATATCATCGAAAGGGCCTCTGCCCACTGCTAAACCCATATTAAAATGGTGTATCAAGTTGCTGAGCCTCCCTCTCCCCACCCACCCTGCTCCTTGTCATCCTTTCACAGACACAAATCAAACACTTCATGCATCATCCTCAAAACTTGCCACACTCTCTCAAGTTCCTCTCTCCATCCCCTGCCCTTTCCTAAAGGAGCCATGACCTTCCTTTCCTCCTCTTCAATTCACTTTCCAAGGTTTGGCAATGTCCTGTTTTGTGACTTCAGACCAACTAACCCCCTGAAGCCTCAATTTCCTCATCTATAAAATGTGGATGATAACAGAACTTTTCTTCATTGCGCGTGGTGAGGACTGAATAAGATGAGTCAGATAACAGTTCAACACAGTGCCTACTCCAAAGTTACGCAGTCAATAAAATCTTAACTGTCTATTATAGTTACCTGGTTTAACAATTATTTGAGTTCATGAGAATTGCTCAGCGACCTTAAAAAATTAGTCACTGGCATTTTCCTCCCCCTTTCCCTTCATTTTATTTCAGTGGTGTCTCTTATGGTAAGCCACCTGTGTTCAAAGCTCCATTACAAGATGTCAACATTACAACATAGATGTTGTGCTGTTAATAACAACAATCCCTCATATTTACATGGCTCTAGAAATGACTAGCTTTCTTCAAGGAACAATTCCTCTGAAGTAATGGAGAAGGATCTGCCACGTAGGGAGGGAGTTGGACCTGAAGGCAGGGCTCTCTTCACCATCACGCTGGGCTGGCAGCACACTGGAGACCAGGCTAAAGCGGGTTAACAAGACGAAGATGAAAGGCTAGGGCAATCTGTCCCAAAATCTGCTCCTCAGAACTTACAGGAGACCATTTCTGTGTGTCCTGTGACACAAGTGTTGTGGTGATGGAGAAATGTAACCTCTGGGTCTTTGGGAGATGGATGGCACCCATCAGCAGCAACGCAGCTATCTGTGAAGCACTGAATTCAAGCTTCCCACAGTCAGCCAGCCCTACAGCTCTGTTGTCACAGTCTAGCAAGTCCCATGGAACCCCTTTTCAGAAAATGCTGAGCTATGGAAAACAAATTCAAGAAATAACATGAGAACAGGCAGTGTTTTACAGGAGAGAATTCATTCATCTCCAAGTTAGGAAATCAACCATAGAGATGCTACATTCTGGCTGAGCTCCCAGTCTGCATCCATGAGTTGAAATCTGTAGTATCTAACACTGGGGAAAGTCCTGGGGACCTAGAGTCCAGGCCCAAGAAAGTGATCCTGAGAAAGACATGGCCCCGCCTCTTAAGGTCTATCTACGGTTTTCTGATCTATCCTCTGATGCCTTCCTATGCACTTTCATGACACCTGAGAGGTACACTGGCTGTAATGGGGAACTCACATATTTACAAATACACGGCCACGTAAGGGGAGTCAGACCAAGTCAGTAAGTCTAACCCACTCCAGAGATACAGACACAGTGGAGCTGGAGGGTTTCTTCTACACTTTGTCATTTTAAAGGATCTTACCAATACTAGCCTATTTGACCCTAACAGCTACCTTTTAAGTTGGCCAAGAATTGTTGGCCTCATTTTACAGATAAGAAAAGATCACCAAACCAATAAACAGACTTTCACCTTCCAAAACAGTGACCCTCAGACTATACCATAGTGCCCAAAACAATGTATTTTAGTCAATAAAGAAGCCAATCTAATGTAAAGGTGAAAAGCACAACAGCCAGAGTGCCTGGGTTGAATCCTGGCTTCACAACTTACTAGCTGAATAATCTTGGGCTTGGTACCCAACCTCTCTTGAGCCTTAGCTCCTTCATCTAAAAACTGAATAGGAATATCTACTTCATAGAGATTTAAGCATTTTTAAATTATGCACGTTAAAGTGCTTTGTACTTTGTGGACAGTCAGTTCACAACAGCTACAGTAATTTTGAAGAAAAGAAACAAGTTGCTCTTCAGTGTCCACACTCCCTTCAAGCATGAGTTTACCAGATGTCTGAATATCTCACGGCAGAGAAATGATAACTATACAAAAGCTAATACCTTTGCACCACAAAGTCCTATTAGATTTCTCCAGAGTCCAGAAGTGAAGGCGGAAAAAAGTGGGAGTTAAGAACTATGGTAGGACTCTGGGATTTCACAAACAAGTACAACTTCAAAATGAATTTAGGAAACTGATGAAAAGTCAGTAAGTATTGGTTTTTCCAAGCTCTTATAAAGAAAAGAACATTCTAACAATGAGAAAAGTATGAAGGACATAATCTCTGAACAATGACCTAAGACTAAGCCATTGGCAACCTTACTGTGACATTTTTGCTGAGGAGGCATAAAAACATCGTCGCGTATCAACTCTGGTTCCAGGACCTGCTTTCAAGAAAGACACAGAGGCAAACAGAAAGCACCATTGAGAAATCACAGTAAGAGGCCTATAGAGAAAAGAGAGATGAAAGCTATGGATCCTCTCCAAAGGGGACTCAAATGACTACAGAGTCTTTCTCTGTACAAGTGCTGGAACATGGGTATGTAAGATGCCAGGGGAACAGGGGCTGAAGGGAGATTCTGTACCCCAATAATAGTACTTACTACATCATATCATGATCCTTTCTTACAGGAGGTTTTGGAGGAAAGAGACTTTGATTTATTCATTTTATTACCCTCATGTGAATATCCACAGTAGGCATCAATAAAAATTTATCACATGAATGAACAAAAGAGAAGGGAAAAACGTAACAGACTAGTTGTGGGCAAGGACTGGGGAGAGGGAAAATCAGAAACAGATCTTCATCTGTCCATCTATCTCATATTCTCCAGTGAAAATTCTAACAAGGAGGCTGCTAAGTATTTATTTACCTCTTTGGCAAGAGGATAACTCTCCAGCTCCAAGAAACCCTCCTTATTTAAGTGTCAGTGAAGAACACATCAAAAGAAGTTAAATTCAAGCCTCTTAAACAGGCTTATTCAATAAGGATAAGAGAAAAATCTAAACTCACCCATGAAGCATCTCTCAACAAATATTTTGCTACAAAGAAAAATTTTCCTTTCAAATCAAGCATGACAGATACCAGCTTTGATATTCCAGTAACCCTGACTGATAAGAACTCTGAATCGCACACATACTGGAATTGAGATCTGTTGTGGAGAGATGTGAATTCTGCCCTGAGGGCTCAAGTTCATAGATTTTTTTTTTTTAGGCAGGTAGAACTGTAGATGACTTCAACGTGAAAACTGAAATCTCAATAGCATCAAGAACAAATTCTTGAGAATCTGGGTTTTCTGTCCCTATCTATGTTCCTGTAGTAGATGCCTGAGAGGCAGCTAACCTAGGTTCCCTTTATATATGAAATCGATTATTAGGACGGCGCCTTCTTGTTGATATTTTTTCAAGAGATACCTCCTGCTCCTGTATCTACTACTAGTCATGTTTAATGAAAATGACTCTATTTATAACATATCGATGGCTTATCTGATTTCCTACCTTTTCTGCTATGACAATTACATGCAAAGGGGTAGTCACCAAAGGCAACCTTTACAAAATCTCAACTTCCTGCCCTTCCGTTTGTTACTGTAAGAAGGATGAATTGTTTGAGAGTCTGTGGCCTTAACCTACTTACTTCCTCTGAAGGAGGAACAGAAAATGAAAAATGCCTTTCAAGAAAAAAAAAATGTATATAGAAAATGAAATCACAAACTGACATTAACAGTCTTATGGCATATTTAACACACTATCTTCGAATGCTTTTATTTGAAGTTCATTTTCAATGTACAGACTATGAGATACTCAATTTGAGACAGAAATATCCTGAAAAGTGCTATAATGTCATCCATACACTACACTAGTAGGGTAATAATAGAAATTTTACACCCATTAGAGGAATTCAAGAGCATAAAAAGAGCAAGAACCTGTCTCACAGAGATATTTCCATGCTTATGCAAAATATGCACAAGTTTAAATTTTAAAAGAAAACTAAAAGTAGTATCTTGTTCTTTTTTCTTACTTCACTTCATAATTTTTAAATGCTAAAAGTAGTACATTCTTTTTTCTTATTCTGCTTCATATTTTTATAGAACACAGAGCTAAAATTAAAAGATTTACACTTGATTTCTTTTGCCTATAATAAATTAGATTTGTCCAGATTTTATTTCTGTCACAGAAGTCATGTCTACAGGCTTATCTTGATAACCCTTTGCAGCTAAACTCCTTATCAACAAATTGAACAGCTAGGCCTCAAATCTTCCAAATAAGACCACAAAGCAATGGGGTGAAATTATTTAGATCATTTAACAACCAGACCGGGGACTTCAATTCACAGTTCAGTGCTCGGTCAGTTTAACAGATGGGGGAAAAGTAATCAACTGATTTTGGTGCCTCAACCATCCTACTCAAAGTGTTTCAGTAACTGAACTAGTTTAATTCTATAAAAGCACACGTAACATTCAGCCGTGGTCCAATCTTGAAAGGCTCCAACATACAGCAGGTGCTTAAAAAAATTTGTTGGATGATAGAGCTTCAACAAAGGAGAAACAGTCCATCACCCTATAACCAATGCCTGCAACAGCATCCTCTGAAGTTAAGATTAAAGCTCTGCGCGATGGACCATGACTCAAATAACAGGAATGTCATATGACTCCCACTATAAACCAGAACCACCTAATGAATCAAAGACTCTTCACTTTATTTTGTAAATGGGCCTACTCTTCTGGTTAGAGCATAATATCAGTAATTATCGCATTTTGGTGAATATATTCTTAGTCATATTCCTTGGTATCTTTTTTTAAACTTTGATTCTCATACTCTACATTCTTCCCTGTCTCCAGCTTCTCACCATTATTATCTCTATCCCTCATTTTAATTTTTTTTTTATAATCAATAAATTCCATCATGTTTTGAGTTCACAAAATGGTAAATTTAGGTCTTATTCTTTTGATTGATGATTAATTGATTTAAACTTAATTTATCAATTAATTTAAATTAATTGAAAACAAACCCTACTGCCTTATCAGGTCTCTTCCTACAAAGAACAGATGAAACCTTTTAATAAATAAGCCCAGTAATTACCAAACCTAATTTCAGTAATGTTTTGTTAACAGCTAATGATCATTTCAAGGCCATGAACTAGACCAAGGTGTTCTTTTCAGTACAACTAAGTCTTTCCCCAACGTTTAAAAAGGGAGGAAGAAAGAGTAAAGTGAAGAAACAGTGTTTTCTTCTCATCATTTTTTTCTTACACCTGTTTGCTATTGCTCATCTTAGTGAACCAATGTATAAAAGCAAATACATTCCTCAAAATCTGGAAATGTGTTTCCTGGAAATATTGTTAAGAATTACTATTTTGAAAATTAGAAAGTTAAAGACATAACAAGACAAAAGCCAGTGTCATTTTCCCTTGTCCCGGCCCTTCCAAGCTGCATATGAACTTATACAAGTTACTAAGTATCTCTTAGGACCGGTTTCCTCTAAAAGAGAATTAATAATACCAAACACTCAAGGTTACTGAAAGTATTAGGGATAATACTGTTAAAACAGTACCTGGGCATACAGAATGCACTCAGTAAGTTTCTGTTAGATGAATGAGTGAATGAATGAATGAATGTAAAATATCCAGCTTAATGCTTGACGTTCAGAAGGCACTCAATATACAATTACATTGACTATATTAACACTTCACAGTATTTTGCAAAGGGCGCCCCATGTTGCAGGTCCCTACGTTAGGGACACACTTACCTCCACAGTACCCACTGCATTTACCTCGACCTTTCACTACAGCACTGAACCACAGCTTTGTTTTGGTAATTATCATTGTATGTGTATGGATTATCTCCTGAATAGACTATAAACACACTAAGGCCAAAGATTGTTGCTTTCTTCATAGCCCCAACAAAGTCATTTATTTCATCCTATTCTATGCATTAATTATGTAAAGCATTTTCCAACAGAGTTACAAAGATACCCAATAAATATCTATTGACTGACATAAAACACTGACTTGCAGAAAGAATAGTAAGTAATAATAATAAAGCTTTATTATTGGGTTGGCCAAAACGTTCAGATTCATCTGTAAGATGGTACAGAAAAACCCAAATGAACTTTTTGACCAATTCAACCTAATACACATGTAATTCTTTCAATCACTACCCAAGTCATTAACTATAAGTTCACTTCCGAGGAAGAAACTGGAGGTGCATCCAGAATCAGTCAACTTTACACAAGTGCCTCTCAAAAGTCCTTATTCTTTCCTGCAAACCACCCTGTCTCCTAAAAAAGGACTTAAAGGCTTTTCAGTTTGACTTCATAAATCAAACTCCCAGGGTAAGGGTGTAGGGAACTCCTCAAGAGCAAAGACCTGGTCTTGCAGTGTTTGGCACTGTAAGAATTCAATAAAAATCAGTTAACTAGTAGAAATACCACTAGAGGAATTATGCAGGTTACCCAACTTTGGGACACCAAGTTGGACTAGTACCCTAGTCCACACTACCTCAAGTATTGGGCTAGACAAAAAGTTCATTCGGCTTTTCTGTACCATCCTACAGAAAAATCCGAATGAACTTTCTGGCCAACTCAATGATTTCTTTTGTAAATTTTCTGTCTTAACTGCATCTATTATAAATAGCTTTGGTTGATATATGTATGTCTTAGAAATAAACTATCAAACAAAACAGCAGAATTATTCAAGAACCAACCTTCAATTACACAGGGACTAATTAAACAGGAACTATTATTTCTTCTTTCCTCCACTACTGGGTTTCTAGGTTCTTAGAGTATTGATTGGATAATTTACAAGATAAGAGAGATAGGCTAAAACTTCTCAAGAGTTTGGCAAATTCAGTATTATCAAACTGAAAACAATGACTTGTGATTTTCTTTTTTCTATCTAGATAATATATAGTTGATTAGGATTAGAATAAAGCAGCCAAGAGTTCTAGAAAACGTAGGGAGGAAAAAGCCCTACAGGGAGCACCCCTGAAATTCACAGTCATTTGCAGGACCCAGTTTCTGGTCCCTATAGTTTAAATTCTTACTACTCCAGTTACCTATTTTGTCATCTTCATTTCCCAACAGACCCATGCTAACTAAAATATTAATTACAGTACATAAATTCCCCTCACACCAACCCCTCTACTTTCACCACCCTACCATTTCCACAATTTGGTATTATTTTATATTTAAATATTTATTTCACCAACTCCTACCTATTAAATGACTACCTTGAGATAAAACACAATTTGTATTCAGCCCCATTTTAAAACATGGTCTCTTCGCTCAAGAAAGCCATAAAAGAGAAACTACTATTTTCCTAAAGAAATGAAATATCCCCTGAAAGCATTGTAGCAAGTCCATATAATATGTACACCAAAAACTAAACCAATTATTTTAGCCAAGAGTTAAATCACTCTGTTCAGCTTTTAAAAACCTACCTTTTGTTCTGCCCTTTTCACAAAACCTGGCTAAGGTAAAATGATAATATGACTACCAAACATTTGAATAATTGTTCATAGTTCTCAAAACCTTATTTGATCCCTTCAACAAAGAGACCAAGGCAAGCATTGTCACTCCCATTTTCCAGAAGGGGAAATCTAGGCTAAAAGAGTTAATGTGATTTACATAAAGTGGTATATTTAGTGGCTAAACTGTCCTCTGATTCCTATTCTAGCACTCTACCTACAATCACAATGATTCCCCAAATGAATAAAAATAACTACTGTCTTCCACTCAGCATATCTAAACATGAAACTAACCATCCTAGGAAACACACTTCACTCTGTCTGAACTCTACTTCCATCTGCGATCTTCTTGTCAGCCATTCTCGCCCCCTTGTTTCTGCTGCATCACCTACATGGACATCTATTTATTTTGCTATTTATACTTCTCAAGGTGATCCACGAGCAGAAAATGTCAATAAATTCCTTTTTGACAATCATTTTTATAGTGGTATTTATTCAGTTTTGACATCTAGACCACACCTACCATGGTTATAACGTGGCTCAATAAGGACTGTTAGTCCTCACAGACTTAAGAGAACAAACTTATGTTACCAGCGGGGAAGAGTGGTGGGAAGTGACAGTTAAGGAGTTTGGGATGGACATGTACACACTGTTATATTTAAAATGGATAACCAACAAGGACCTACTATATAGCACAGGGAACTCTGCTCAATATTACATGGCAGCCTGGATGGGAGGCTGGGAGAGAATGGATACATGGATATGTATGGCTCAGTCGCTTTACTGTGAAACTGAAACTATTCACAACATTTTTAATCGACTACACTCCCATATAAAATTCAAAATTTTTTAAAAAAGGATTATTAGTCCTGCTACTTTTTGTTTTCTTTTGTTTTACCAAACAAGAATTAGCAACTCCTTTAATACCTGAGACAGAAAAGGAAAATGAAATGAAGCAGAAAAAGAAAGGGAACGATTAAAAAAAAGTTATAAAAAGTAGAAGAGGCTTCCTTCCCTAGTTGCTCAGTGGTAAAGAATTCGCCTACCAATGCAGGTGACTCGGGTTCCATCCCTGGGGTGGGAACATCCCCTGGAGAAGGAAATGGCAACCCATTCCGATATTCTTGCCTGGGAAATCCCAGGGACAGAGGAGCCTGGTGGGCTACAGTCCATGAGGTCGCAAGAGAGTCAGATATGACTTATCAACTAAACATCACCATCATGAATAGTAGAAAAGCACTAGAGTCGCACAAATGTACTTTCATGTTCTACCCAGGGTTCCCTTTTGCCTGAGGATGACCTTTGTTCTGAGAGTAGGCCCTGGATTACTGGAGACTAACCAGCACCCTCCAAAATTACCAAAGAGATCTTTATTGGGCAGCAGCTGTATTGCTTGTGGTGATATGCTTAAAAGTTGACAAGTTTATGCTAACACACTGGAAATTCACTATAACACTATGAAATGATATTTGGCACACATCAGCCCACCATAGGATTTGAGCCATAGAAGATAAGTTACTTAAACGTGCCCAAACATCTTATTGGAAATATCACCTACAAAATTTTACCAAGTTCCAGAACTTTCCACATCACAGCATACTTCTACAACAGCTATATTAATTCACAATTGCTTTGTTCTAGATTTCCCGCTTCCTCAATTCCAAAGAATAAAACTATTTACTTTCAGTAAAGAACAGGTACAACTGAAGTGTGAATTAAGAATCCAGTAAAAAGCCAGTCCAAAGATTATCCAAAACAATCTCTTAATTTTTCATAATGCTTTAATTGGAGCTTCAGTCACAATCAGGGTCAAGACTTTCATGAATTCAAAGCACCCCTTTCAAAATGATGTTTTTCTGCCAACTCTGTTCCACACTCTCCTTCCTTACCCTCAAATGCAGCTTTTAATATTTGCAAGTATATCAAGCAATTTGTTTCAACACACAACTCTTACCTAGTGGCAGTGAAGAAATAATTATCTGATGGTCTTTAAGACTGTGGTTCACCCTCAAGACTTCTCCTGGAGGTCTATCATCGATTTAAAGAGAAGAGAAATAAAATCAAAGTATTGTCATTTTAAAAAAAGAAGCCTTGAAACTCATAGATAATAAGTTCAAATTCTGAATTACTGACATTGCATAATTTTGTACACTACTACTTAATATGTTACAACACACACACACAAAAATAAACTAGCTTTGGATGAGGTGAAATTGCTTTTACATTTATATCACTGCCCTACCCTAAGTTCCCCTGTTAAAGTCTCTTCCATTGTATGACAAGCAAATGAAAGTTCCCAGGATCATTTGATTCATTTTAACTTCTCTCACTGTTTCTCTTATTTAAAGTTACCCTGCAGAACACACACCGGCAGAAGAATAGATACTATGTAAGCAAGTTTTTTCCATATATTTAAGTGTTTAAATCCCAAATTATACAAAGTATTCAGAAATAAGTCTTAACCAGTGAAACAAAATTACACTCTTAGAGGTAAATTGGGGTCATTCATTTTTATATATGACTATGTGTTTAAAAAACAAAATAAGGCCTTAAATTATATTTACTAGAGAATAAAATGATTAGCTCATATAAAATGATTTATATGAGCCTTTTCAAACACAAGTGTTTTTCATTTTTTCAAAGTTTTAAACATGTATTGCACTTCGTATTTTTATTAACATTCAGATGAAATTATCCGTCACTCCTGATTAAAGGTTGATCAAATGTATAGACAATGACAAATATTAAAAAAAAAAAAATCAAACAACTGCGTCTAATCCAGAGAGTGACCGATCTCAAATCCCAGAATAAAAGCAAAGTGTTTTCCCCATAGAAGTACCCCAACTGGAAGGCTGGGTCCTTAGATTTCATTTGCTCTCCGATTTACTAAACTTTCTATTTCTGATCAGCATCCTCTCATACAACATCTGGCCCCTGGCTCAGGTCGTCTAATCACTTCCACGTCTGAACGGACTACGTAGCTAAAAAGTAAAGGCCAAAGTTTGCTCTCGGCCTTCCGAACTTAAAGACGCGTCTAACCACTAGAGGTCTCCCCTTGGCCAGTTTTGCACGTTCGCTATTTTGCTGCACTTGAAACTTTCCGGAGAAATGCTCTACTCGAGTCAGTGTTTTTCTAAAAACTTGCGCAAAAATCCACGCGACCGAGCTAGCCAGTACGGAGACTCTCGGGCTCCCCACAGCAATAAAGCTATCACAAACAACATTCTAGGAAAATTAAAATTCGACGCACTCGCTCCAGCCGCTCCCTCCCCCCCTTCTTATTCCTCATCTCAGTTTCCCTTAACTTAAACTTAGAACAATCAAAAATCTATTTTTGTTTCGGTGCACTGTGAATGATCTCTAACGCATTTTTTTTTCTGGCGGTAGACCCGAGGTGGTCAAGGAGCCTGCCGAGGGATGCAGGGAGGGGGGAAGGGCCGTGCTCGCAGCGTCCGAGGAAGTTGCATAAGGAAAGAGACTCCGTTTTTTGGGTCCCCTCAAAAAATCGGCGGGGAGGGGGAGGAAAAGGAAGCGGGGGGGTGGCGGGGGGGGGGAAGGTAGGAGAGAAACTGAAGCGACGTTTACCTTCGTCTCCCCGTGGAAGGGTGGGGTGAGAGCCGCGATCTTCGCGACCCCGGAGGGCGGCTCGTTACCCCCACGTCTCTCAGAGCGCAGACGGACAAACAGATACCCCTACCCCTCCGCAGGGAAGGCGGGGAGCAAAGTGCCCGCTTTTAAACTTTCTCTCACGGTCGCGCTGGGGCCGGGCTTCGCCCAGAGAGGGTGGGGGAGACCAGAGGGCCTTTTTCTTTCAAGGTAATTAAAGTTTTACCACCAGCACGAAAGTTGCGCCCTCCCCCCTCCCGTGCCACCGTGCCCCCCTCCCCCGCTTCCAGGGCTCCCAAGTTTTCCTCCCTCTCCGCCCTCCCCCCCCGCCCCCGCCACCAGCTCTCGGGGCGCGCGGCGGATGCCTCGGCTCCTGCGCTTCCCCGATCTCCACCCCCGCCGGCCTCTACTTCCCCCCGCCGAGCCGCCGCGGCGCGAGAACGGCCGGCCGGGCCCAGGACGCTAGTGTGCAAAACCCATTATTCCGGAATGGCACACGCACGCCGCGCGAGGCGGGCGGCGGCCCCGCCTCGGACCCCTCTCTGCCTCCCCAATATAAGGACGGCGTAAACAAGTTGCAGGAAAAGCAGCCCCGCGCCTCCCCCCCCCAACCCCCCCACCCGCGCCCGCCGCCCCGGCGCGGCCGCGGCCGCCGCCTCCCGACACACGCCCGCGCCCGCACCCGGCCCGGCGCGGCGCGGCACGGCGCGGGGCGAACGCCGCGACGGCGCGGGCTCCCGGCCCGGCCCGCGCCCTGAGCCCTCCCCCGCGCGGACGGCCGCCGCGGGCCCGCGCCGCCTCGCTTCCCGAAGCACTTTCCTGCCTCGGGCAGAAATAAACCGGAGGGTTTATTTTTGTGCAACTTTCCCAAAATGGCGGAAATTGGAGCTGATCTATATGAAATTCTCACACAGTCGGTCGGGAAGTGGGAGGCGGCGAGGAAGAAAACGCAAACTCTCGGCCGCCGAGCCCGCCGCGGGTCCGTGAGTGTGTGCGTGCGTGTGAGTGTGCGTGTGCGCGGTGGGAGTCGGGGAGGCCTTTCCGCCGCGCACACACACACAGCACACGCCGGGGAGACGCGCCTGCACATTCAACCAGTCCATTCTCCGCAGCCCGAGCGGGGAGAAAGTGGCCCGGCCTCTTTTCCCACTGCCTCGGTCTCCCGTACTTGTACTTCTCGCGCTCGCTCGCTCGCTCTCCGGTGCGCGCCCGGCACAAAGGCCACACGGGCGGAGGGGGCCGCAGGGGCGGCGCGCGGGGCTTGCGCCTCCCGCCGCACCGATACGCGGCCCCGGCCACCCCCGCGCGCCCCCCCCCCCAACCCCCGCCGCCGGCGCCCCCCGCCTCGGCCGCCGCGCTCGCCGCCCGGGCTGCGGCTCCGCGGCGCCCACTCAGGCACGCACCCCGGCGGAGCCCGGCGCCGCCGCGCTCCCCACCCCGCGCCCGGTGTCATGAAAGCGACCAAAGTGACAAGCTCGGGGGGCGCGGGGGAGGGGGCCCACACGCATCCCGCCGCCTGCGCGCGGGCGAGAGCCCGACGCGGCCGCCTCGCCCCGGCTCCCTTCCGCACGGCCCCCCACACCCTTCCCCGTGTGCGCGCAAAGAAAAAAATACAAGTCTCTCCTCCCCCCATTTTTTCCTTTCTCTTTTCTCTCTCTTTTGTTCCTCTTTCACACTCGCACTCACTACTTCAGAGTGAGATGCCCAGAGACTCCCCCTCCAGCCGTTTCCGAGTCACTTGCCCACTTTTTTCCCCAGGATTAAGTTTTCTTCTCTTTCCCAGAGGCGCAGAGAAGTGGGGGAGAAACCCCTTCTGTCCTTTCCCCTCCCCTGATCTGTTTCACAAGACGAGGGTGCGCTTCCTTCTCTGTAGAGGTCTCTTAACTTTCATCCTCACCTAGGAAAATAAATGAATGGGCTTTGGCACGGACAAATCTTCAGATTAATTAGAGATTAGATCCGATCAACCGCTTCTTACCCCCAAATTTTCTCTTTTTTTTTTCTCCGTCTCACGAGTAGTCCTGACAAATGGTCCAGGGCTGCGGGCGCAGTGCGCATGTGCGCGTAGAGTCAGGGCTGGGGAGAGGGGAAACTGCGCTGGTGCCGGTGCCGCCGTGCCGCCGCCGCTGCCGGGGAGGCTCGCGCTGGCTTCCCTGTTAATGCTGCTGCGCCTTCGCCGCTGGAAAGCAGCATTAAAGCCGGTTGGCAAATGCAGCAGCCCGCAGATCCTGTTTCAGGTGCATCTTTTCAATACCCTTGTCACCAGCTCAGAGCTGGTTCCAGAACAATCAAAACAAATATGAAAGACTGCTAAGGTGATAGATTTCTTTGTCTATTTTCCACTTTACTTTTTTAAAAAAGGCATTCCTCAGAGCAGCTGATCCACCATGTACTGTTAAACGTATGCTTTCAGCCATTAAAGTGTGGGCCTTGGTCTTACAAAAACACAACCTAAAGGCTAAACACATGCTACAGGTCAGGAGAAATGAGAAATAAAGTTTTAAGCTCCCCCCACCCCCCCACCCCCCACACAACCTCTCTCTTAGAGGACTGGAAGAATGCATTATAAAGTGTGCATGTAGTGTCCGCGTGCCTTGCGTTTCTGAAGTGTTGGTCTTTATTGACAGCTTAAATGCGTTAGGCCTCTGTTGTGAAATCTGTTGGGATACACATGTCAACTTAGAAATCAGTGTTAAAGTCCTCTGGCAGTAAGCAGGTCGAGGACTACCTTCTGAATGTATTCAGTCAAGATGGCTGAGCGGTCCTAAACAGCAAAACCTGTCTTTGTTAGGGCATCAAAACCAGATCAAGCGAGAGTATTGTTTTTCGGTATTGACAGCTTTCCACTGATGACTGTAGGCCTCTTTTTGGTCAGCTTACCATTCTCCTTTTCTACTAGATACAAGTACTTAGAAAATAATTGAAGAAATTGAAGTTGTGATCAACACTTTAGGTCAATAACGGAGTTCACCGTGCAAGGGGAAAAAAAAGGAGCGGCGGTAATTTCAGGAATGGTGGAAGCAAATCTTCACATTTTGCTGGGGTGGGGAGATAAAGTAAGGCCCCCTACCCCTCAGAGTGGACTAGTTTGCATCTAATAAACCGTAAAGGAGACCCTTTTCCAAAATTGCTGCCTGAGGCCTAGAATTTAAATATATCACAGATGGACATTCTGTATTAAAAATCTTTCTCCAAAATGTAAGTAATAATATTCTCGATTGAATTTTTTCACTTCGGGAATGTTCCTTGAACCAGTTTCAGAAAAATAAACTGCTAAATTCTTTCCTTAGGACCGTGAAATTACCCTAGAGAGACAGACTACTCCACAGTGTCTTCTGCTGGTGTAGTGACCGAATTCTCCAAACCAAAACCCAGGACATACAGCTTGACATGTACTCAAAACAAGCGAACAAACCCTGTGAAGCTGAAAAGAGTTTATAAAATATGCTTCCTGTGTCGGGCAACCATTGGTTTAGTAGTGTGAAATGAGGAAGGCTGGGTTAGAGAGGGCTATAGATAATATTGATTTCACCCACAATATCCAACCTTTTTCTGAGCTGTTCCCAAACAGCCTAATTAACTGATCTGAATTTCAGCTTCTCTCCTTTTCTCCCTAGCCCTTGAATAATAAGCAGTGAAATAGCCAAAGGCAGGCTACAAGAGGAGAAGGGAAGCAAGGCCAGGAGCTACGTGCAAAACTAAGGCCTATGCCCAAGGAAACTAATAAAATTAATTTTAGATTCCTCTTTATAAAAATCCATTCTAGACTTGTTCTCTCTAGATAATTTCTAGACTATATTTCTATTTCACAAGCTTTTTCAGAGATTTACATAGTCTTTAAACTTATATTAAAGATCTACCTTGTGCTAACCACATTACAAGGTGTTGGGGATAAACAAATGATCAAAACTAGGCCCCAAGGAATTCAGACTGGTAAAGGCAGTCTAGTGCACTGGGCAATGCTTTACAGTGTGAAAGATGTTGTACTAGGGGTATGCAAAGCTACTGTATTGAGGAGCTATTGTAGCAATAAGAAAAGGCTTTCTAGAAAAGGTGATAACTGTTTCTTGAAGGACAAGTGTCCAGGGTATATGGGAAGATGATCCAATCAGAGAAAGTCTGAGTAAAGGTCCAAGGGTCACGAAAGCATGGCTTGCTTGGGACCTGTGCACATACTGAGGTGCAGTAAGAAAAATAAGGATGAGTTGAGGCTATCTCCAATACATGGCCAATCTCCTTCAGAGGTCATCAGTAAAAGCTCAAAGACAATGTAAGTTGTTCCCAAGATGTGGTTCCAGGTGGGAAATATTTTGAAGGTACTCACATCTAAAGATATTGCTACAAAGAATCCACTGGTGTGACCACCTGAGACAGAGGCAGTATGTGATATTAGAATCTAAATAACATTGGACCTTTATATAAATTGGTAGTATTTACAGAACCTTTCTCCATCTGTTCCCTAAATGATAATATACTAGTAGAAGCTTTTTGTTGCTCCTTCACCCTTCCACTGTTCAGTCACTGGTTAATAATCCATGATGAATCCCTTCTTTCCAGCATCTCTTCATGGCATCAGTCTCCACCACTCTCCCGGTTCCCATTCCACCCAACTCTACCCTATCACACCTATATACCTAACCCATCCTCAGACCAGATCTGTAACTTCCTTGACCTCCCAAGTGAAATTATTAGCCACTACTTTACTTTTCTTTATATTTATTCATTTATACCCAAACTTGTGCCCCCAGCCCCATGACTTCAGGTTACTCCATTCCTAAATATCCTGAGGTGTATGTGTGCATGCTCAGATGTGTCTGACTCTTTGTGACCCCATGGACTGAAGCTAAAGCCATTTTACATGGAAAATGTTTTCCATCACTGTACTCATTCTCTGGAGACTTTCTGAGGCTTCTCATCCCCTCCCAGATGAAGGTCATTCAAAATCTTTCTCACTATATTCCTTCCTGTAACCTCCATTCAGTATGAATTCAATTTAGAAACTTACACTCCCTTTTCCTAGCACTAAGTTTGTTCTATGTTGAAAGGACATACTCCCCCTTCCTTGAACAATTCAAGGACAACCTGCTCCACCAGCCAGCCCCTCACAAATTGAAAGTGACCAGGAGTGAAGTCCAAGAGATTTTTATTGTAATACAGTTCTGCCACCATCCACTGGGAACCCATTAGGCAGGTCACCTCATCTTCAGGCTTTGAATTCTCTCACTAGTTACACAAAGAAAGAGTAATAATTGATTTCTGAGATCTCACTGAAATCCACATCCCTCGCCATCCTTCCACGTAACAGCAGCATTGTCACATTTTAGTACAAATAATATGGAACCAAGAAATGAATTTTAAGTAAAGAGTGAAAAATCTATCCATCTGCTAGGTATCAGAATGTTACCAGTTTATAGCGCATTCAGTTGGTTTAAGCCTGTTACTAATGAGATGAAGGTCATGGGTTCCATTCCCTAATGGCTAGTTAGTTTTGATCTGTTTCATAGCCACAAACTGCTTTCCTAAACCGTTTCCCATGTAGTAATGTGTGCTATTGGTTGTAAGTCTTCATGTAAAATTGAATCTTTCCATAGAAATTTTCTAACGTGAACAATACTTAAAATCATTCTTTCAATGCATTATCTTACTTTTAAGTGTGAGTCAAGTTATTGATTTTTTTAGTCTATATAATTGTGTGCTCCATTTTTTCCAAGTATAAAAATGACATTAACATTGATTTGGCCAAGATTCTTATTATTGATAATTATTTATACAAGCTGAGTTTGATTTTCTTGTTAATGTCTAGATAACACTGAAATGTTCATGTAATACTCTAATTTGAGTCCTTATTTTTCTTGTGACACATCTGTATACATTCTTAGCACAGAGCTTGTGATGGTGAAATGTAATTGACATGCTAAGGATGAGAGAAAAAACATGTTAGTATTACTCATTAGGTAAGGAAAGGATTATGATGTAAATCTTAAATTCTCGACATCATAAGGAAATTAATATAAAAGAGCATCTTATTTATTATAATCTTATTTAGATGCAAAAGTAAAGATAGAAATATGACAGACATATTTAAAACAATGGACCAATATAGAACTATAAAGTGACTTATAAATTTTAAAAGTTAATAATTTTCCAGAACACATTTACTTGCTTAAAGCCTAAATCCAAAAGCCTTATAACTAAACAGTATTAGAGGAACAAGCCAGACTTCATAACATATCTGTGATTGTAGCCCCTGATAATTTTAGAGCCTGGTTGTTCTAGAATGTTCTTTCCATATTACATGGCCTCCTGGCCACAGCTGATTGGTCCAGGAGTGGACATTTAATCCAAGGACTAAATCAAGTAAGGGGTAGCCTATGAGTCAGCAGGGAGTGCTTCCCCATATGAATAAAAGTGATGAAATGGACTCATCTATACTTTTGCTTTGCCATATGAACTGGAAGTTCTGGAGATAAAATTAGTTGATAGGCATTACAAAAACTAAATGATTCACAGAGAGAAGCAAGTAGAGTGTAATTTCCTTAGTTGTTAGGCATTAAAAACTATGCATGCTAAGTCGCTTCAGTCGTGTCCGACTCTGTGCAACCCCATAGACGGCAGCCCACCAGGCTCCGCTGTCCCTGGGATTCTCCAGGCAAGAACACTGGAGTGAGTTGCCATTTCCTTCTCCAATGCATGAAAGTGAAAAGTGAAAGTGAAGTCGCTCAGTCGTGTTCGACTCTTAGCGACCCAATGGACTGCAGCCTACCAGGCTCCTTGGTCCATGGGATTTGCCAGGCAAGAGTACTGGAGTAGGGTGCCATTGCCTTCTCCAAAAACTATGCATAAGTATTAATAGAAGTCAGAAGGTACAGCAGAGCAGAAGTTAGCCAGCCAAATAAAGGCCAGAGCTGCCCAGGGTGCCACCTGACTCCCCAAATGTCATTCTAGTCTTAGGCCTGGCCACTCTGGGACCTCATGAAAACCACCTGCATGGCTAGAATTTCTGTCTTCACTAGTATCACCATGAGGGCTCCCCATCCCTTATGGAAAATTGAGTCATTTTTTGAATTGAGTAGATAAGCAAAAGACCCCTAACACCAACAATTTGTATGGCCTGTTCTTTTTAGCTTTGTAGATTTAAAGGGGACCAACTCTGAAAGTCAGTTGAGTCGGCCCAACACCCAATAACCTTGTGCCTGTTACTGGAACATGTGGGCCAGATGGTGAGGAGCAAATCCCAAGTTTACCACTTGGGCAAGTTGCGAACCTCTTACCTCAGATTCTACATCTGTAAAATGGGAATATTTATAGTACCTAGCTCACGAGGCTGCTATGAGGATTTTTTTTTTTTTTTTTTTTTTTACTTGGCTGTGCCAGGTCTTAGTTACAGCACACAGATCTTCAGTCTTTAGTTGCAGCACATCAGATCTAGTTCCCTGACCTGACCAGGGATCAAACCCTGGCCCCCTGCATTGGGAACCCAGAGTCTTAGCCACAGGTCCACCAGGGAAGTCCCCTCTATGAGGATTTAATGGAGTAATGCAAGACTAAGCCTTGGTGTGTAGTTACTAATCAATAAATGTTAGCTTATGAGTCAGGGTTTTTGCTTGAGTTGCTCCCGGCAGTATTCTTAGCACCCAGACTTGTACCTGCACACAGTTAAAAATGCAATAAATATTTATCAAATGACTTAAGAAAATACTCTTATGTGAATTATTATGGCCACTCTTTTATTTGCCTCTTTCCTTGCTGGTGACCAGGCCAGAGGTGCCACGTCAGAGGTGCCACGTCACCAGCATGCCCGTGGACAACATCCTCCAAAAAGTTCCTAAAAGCATGTAAACAGAGAGTGCTAATGGAATTCATAGGCCCTATTTCAAAGGAGCCTGCTGTTCAGAATATATTATCTTTATTTAGCATTTATATTACACTTTTACATTTTCAAAGCCCTTTTCAGTTTTTTAACTAAATATTTGTTATAACATTCCTATGTTATCTTTCATAAGGGAGGTAACTGAGGCATGGTTCCAATCATTAATACCTATAACTGGAAGAAAATTCATCACATAAATACAGTAAGTGTAACTGTATATTAAAAAAAATCTGGAACATTACTTTGTTCATGTAGAATGCCGAATGGAATGTCAGTGTTCAAGAAGAAGACAATCTGTTACTTTAAATTATACTAGCTCTGCCTTTCACTTGGTTCTATTTCAGGAACTAGAATCAATAGAAAGGTTTTTAAACTGGGGTTTCTCAATGGGTTTGAAGACTTTAAGGAATAAAATTTTGAGATTCAGTATTGAAATATTTCACCATATCTTAGTAATTTCCCAACTTTTTCTGTGAAAACCTCTCCAAGAAAGTAGTTCTTACCTCCTGTCACTGCTTAGAGGTTTTCTGTATGTATGCCCTTAGAATTTGTAGACAGTGAAGAATGAAAGGGTAAAAATCAGTACACTGTTGATGAAATCAGTCAAGAGTAATCTAGTTTAAGGAGACTTGGGAAATGCCCAAATCCAATCAGGTGTCTCTGTAGAGTTTCAGGAAAGTCTGAAAATGTATTGGACAGAAAAGAGAGAGTGAGTTTTGGTCACTATTCTAGCTGATTGGCTTCACTAAAGATTAAAATAATCCTAACTCAGAGGAGCCCTCAATAAAGCTGGATGATCTATTTCTTTGACTCTAGACTTCCTCTTCTACATAACCCAACCAGCTGTGTACTGATTGCAAGGTCAAATTCCACCCCAGTTTTCTCCTGTCCCAATGTAAGCTCCTTCTTCCCTTCAACTTCCAAAATCTCTCTCTTTTTCTCTCCCATCCCGGGGAGAAATATTCCTACTTCTTCACCAGGCTGTCTTTCTAAATGTGTTCTTGATCACTCACACCCTCTCACTATTCCTCCATAAATTTTCATTATTCTCCTGATATTTACAGTTTGCTCTTCTCCACTGGCTTTTTTACAGCCCCCAAATATGCTCATATCTTCCCAGTCCTAGAAAGAAAACCTTTTTTGTCAGTTCTACATCCCTTCAAATACTGTGCCATAATTTCTCCTTTGTTGCCAGACTTCTTGAACAAGTAGTTTGCACTCAGCATTCTTCGTTTCCATACATCTGAGTCATCCTTCAATCCATGGACTTACTGAATATGCTTTCTTCTTTTAAAGTCTCCAGAGACTTCCTAAATGTCAAATCTAGTGGCTACAGTCCACTTCCTATTTAAGATTCTAGAAGCATTTGATGGTGTTGACTAATCCCTTCTTCAAAACTGTCTTCTCACGTAATGTCTTTGTCAATTTACTTTCCTGGTTGTTCTCTTGTGGCTCAGACCTAGTCCTTCTTTCTCCTCCCACCTGATAAATATGATTGCTTCTGGAGTTAAGTTCTGGTCTTCTGTTTTTATATTCTGTCTTGAGTGAACTCATGTACTCCCTCAGTATCATTTTAATTCATCTTTGTGTATAGAACTCCTGGACTATATTTTTGTCCATGACCATTCTGCAGAGCTTCAGACTTACATTTCCAATTTCTTGAGCTATAAATCGATGTGGATATTCTATGTGTTAGAAGACTGTGAATAATGTGATGGTTTAAAAGAAATAAAAAACTTTAGGGTTAAACCTGTGTTGGAATCCCATTTCTACTACTTAACTAGGTATTAGTAACTTAATCTACCTAAACTGAATTTCCTCCAGTGTCTAATAATATCGCCTGTACTGGTCATTATCAAGATTAAAGGAGATAATGCATGTAAGTTGCCTAACACATAATAAGAGTTTAATGAATAGTAACTATTGTTTCTGTCTGCTACTTCTTCCTTCTGCATTCTCCATCTCAGTTTATAACGTCCCAGGGCTTTAAGTCACATTTAACTACAGCTTCCTCTTGCTGCTACCCACATCCAGATCCTATTGATTGTTCCTCTGTGATATCTATCTTCTAATCCCTCCCTCCATTTTATTATTTCCTCTGCCACTCAACAGCCTGGTCTCCTGCCAGGCTTATTACCCTTCATTTCTAACTACATCTTTGCCATTACATTCACTCTTTCGGAGTATAGAGTTGGTATTGTTACTGCCCTGCTCCAAATCCCTAAATAGTTCCTCAAAGCTTTAGAAAAAAATGTATCTTCTTGGTCTAGTATTTAGTGCCTTACAGTGCCAAACACTGAAACAAATTGACCTTTCTATCTTCAGCTAGTACGCCCGGAGAAACCAAGGAGTAAGCCATGCCAAGCAAACCCCATGTATTGCCACCTGTCTGTACTTTTGTTCTTGCCATTTCCTAAGCTTGAAATACCCTCTCTCTGCCCCCAGTGACCTATCAAAATTTCTGTCTCTCTCAAAGTGATTTGTACACCCGTGTGTATAGCTGTATATTCATAGGAGCCAAAAGGTGGAAACAGTACAAATGGCCATAAGCAGATGAGTAAATAAACAAAATGTGGTATATGCATACAATGGAATATTATTTAGCCTTATAAAAGGAAGGAAATTCTGACTCATGCTTTAAGTGAACCTTGAAAACATCATGCTAAGTGAAATGGAAAGTGAAAGTAAAGTCGCTCAGTCGTGTCCAATTCTTTTCGATCTCATGGACTGTAGTCTACCAGGCTTCTCTGTCCATGGGATTTTCCAGGCAAGAGTACTGGAGTGGGTTGCCATTTCCTTCTCCAGGGGATCTTCCTGACCCACGGATCGAACCCAAGTCTCCTAAGTGAAATTAGTCAGTCACAAAAGGACAAATCTTCTAGGATTACACTTATCTGGGGTGGGGGGAGTCATCATTTAATGGGTATAGAGTTTCAGTTTTGTAAGATGGAAAAGTTTTGGAGCTGGACAGTGGTGATAGTTTTTGGGCAACAATGCAAACGTACTTAATGCCACATAACCAAACATTTAAAAAATGGTTGAAATAGGCAATTTTATGTATGTATGGTGGTGGTTTAGTCATTAAGTCGTGTCTGACTCTTGCAATCCCATGGACTTTAGCTAGCCAGGTTCCTCTGCCCATGGGATTCTCCAGGCAAGAATACTGGAGTGAGTTGCCATTTCCTTCTCCACGGCATCTTAGGGCCCTCCAGTATATCCTACTCTGACCTTTACATCAGCAAATTTTAATGGGAAGTTAAAATTTTATTCTAATCCTAACTTGGGGCCTAAAAGTTTGTGCATCCACATATTAAATTTCAACAGATTATATAACCCCAAGACCACCACTAATGACTAGAACCAAAGACAAAAATCTGGATGCAAAAAAAGTCTTTTATACAGTAGGTTAAGTGTCTGTTATTCATTCATCCATTCACTTGGACATTAGGTCCCACTGTATATATATATTTATGTATGTATATTTATGTATGTATATTTTACTGCAATTAAGTTTTTTTCCTAATTCAAGTTACATATATTAAATACCAGGGACTGTGCTAGACCCTGGGAATACAATGAACAAACAGCTCTGCTACCTGTCCCAGAGCGCCGTATAATTGAGAAGGCCTCAAACTCTACCTCCACCATGAAAAACTCCAGGTCATTACACTTGAAATTGAAAGCTTTCTTCTGTCTCTGCATCTGTTTTCGTGCTGGTCACATCCTGCTCCCTATTGTATATCTGGTCCCTGTAAACGTTTGTCTCTCTTGTGAGATAATAAAATACCCCGAGGTCAGGAGCTCTATCTTATCTATTCATTTTTTTAATCTATCATAGCACTTAATACAGTTCATTGCACATAATGGGGGGCTCAATAAATACTTGTGGAGTAGAACAGAACATAATGGAAGTTAAATTCAGCCATCAGTGATGTTTCAGGCCAAAAATGACACCACCTCATAGACAGGCCTTCTTCAGGAGGGGCGTACTGGCCAGTAACATACTCTAACACAAAGATCAAAGGAGAGCCTGCCTCTATAACACAAGAGCATCACTCAGTACTGGAAACTTATAGCTGTTCTAGATTCCATTTATGATCCTTAGTAAGTGGGCTGTGATCTCACATCTGAATGAATTTTCTAAAATTTCAAATGGAAAGCCATGATTCAAACATAGATGGATGGGTTTAGGCACTCTCCGGTATATTTACTGTCAGAAATGTGAGCCAACCATTAAGGGTTTTGTGAGAAAATGTACAGCCATTAACTGTTGGTTTCCCTTCCTGACCCACTGGAGTTTGGTGGGGTCCAAATGACAGCTCGGAGAAGGCGATGGCAGCCCACTTCAGTACTCTTGCCTGGAAAATCCCATGGATGGAGGAGCCTGGTGGGCTGAAGTCCATGGGGTTGTGAAGAGTCGGACACGACTGAGCGATTTCACTTTCACTTTTCACTTTCATGCATTGGAGAAGGAAATGGCAACCCACTCCAGTGTTCTTGCCTGGAGAATCCCAGGGACTGGGGAGCCTATTGGGCTGCTGTCTATGGGGTCACACAGAGTCGGACACGACTGAAGTGACTTAGCAACAAATGACAGTTGGTTTCTTTTTGAGCACATGGCGATAATTAGCAAAAAGGGCACTGAGGAACCTACAGTGTTCTATCTTCTGATAAGCTTTTAATTATAAGTCATCCAGGTAGCATCAGACACTGAAGGCTATTTTCTTGAATGCTAGGAAAATCTTTTTTTCATCAAGATGGGATTTCTCTTTTCATCTTCAGGGGCCGAATCTCTCTTTTGCTTTCTAGATGAGACTTAGGCCCCCTGGTGCTTAATAATTATGCCTAAGCTAGATAGCATATTGAAAAGCAGAGACATTACTTTGCCAACAAAGGTCCGTCTAGTCAAGGCTATGGTTTTTCCAGTGGTCATGTATGGATGTGAGAGTTAGACTGTGAAGAAGGCTGAGTGCCGAAGAATTGATGCTTTTGAACTGTGGTGTTGGAGAAGACTCTTGAGAGTCCCTTGGACTGCAAGGGGGTCCAACCAGTTCTTTCTAAAGGAGATCAGCCCTGTGATTTCTTTGGAAGGAATGATGCTAAAGCTGAAACTCCAATACTTTGGCCACCTCATGCAAAGTTGACTCATTGGAAAAGACTCTGATGCTGGGAGGGATTGGGGGCAGGAGGAGAAGGGGACAACAGAGGATGAGATGGCTGGATGGCATCACCAACTCGATGGATATGAGTTTGAGTAAACTCCGGGAGATGGTGATGGACAGGAAGGCCTGGTGTGCTTCGATTCATGGGGTCACAGAGTCGGACACAACTGAACAACTGAACTGAACTGAACTGAACTGAATAGTTTACAACTGATTACAGAGTGCCAAAAAATATGCAATTTCCTTATATTATCTCATGTCTTCTTGACAACCCTATGAAACAGCAAGGTGGACTTGTGTGTGTGCGTGACTACCCTAGATTCTTTTCCTCGTCTTTCACTGATAGCACCAATTTTCCCTTTAGGGAGCTTGCAGACTCATTCCGTGTGGCCTTAGGGGCTTGTCAAGTCCACAGTTTCCTAACATCAAGGAATGGGTGGGTGATGAAAGTGAGGCCATTTTGACTCTGTCAGGAGTATCGACTGATTCATGGGCTAAGTGTCAAGAGTAGCTGGCTGTAGATAGGTTATTTCAGAGTACACTCCCCAATTTCTAAATGATATCTTTAGAGTAGCCCTGGTATCTGTTACCCCAAGAACTAGTCACTTAGCTTTTCCTTCAGCTTTTTGACATACTAAATTTTGTTCCAATAACTTCTTCTTTAAAAAAAAAATCTAATTTTAGCCAGAATTATTTGTTGGTAACCTGCAAATCTTCCCTATAAGGTAGTATATTTGTTTCTATTACTGTGTAACAAATTACCACACATGTAACTGCTGAAAACCACACACATTTATGATCTCACATTGTCTAGAGATCAGGGCTCCAGGCCCAGCTAAACTGGGTCCTTGGCTCAGGGACTCACAAGGCTGAGTCAAGGTGTCAGCCAGGACCAATGTCATATGAGGTTTGGAGGTCTCTTCTGAGTGCATGCATTGTTAGCAGAGATCTACTACTTGTGGTCATAGGATTGAAGTCCCTTTTTTCTTGCAGGTTGTCTGCCAGGTGGCAGCTCCTACAGGGCCCTACAGTTCTTGCCACATCTATAGGGCTCTCAAAAAATGACAATTTGCTTCTTCATTCCTGGCAGAAAAATCTTTCTCATTTGAAACATCTCCTTTAGGGAGGCCCTCGACCCTCCTTTAAAAGGTTTACCTGATTAACTCAGGTCGACCCAGGATAATCACCCTTTTGATTAACTCAAAGTCAGATGATTAAAACCTTAATTACATCTAAAAAAATCCCTTCTCTTTTGTCACATAACATAATCTAATCAGTACAGTAGAATCCCATCATATTCATCCCACAGTCAAGGGGATACGATTAAACAGTACACACCAGCTGGGAGGAAACTTGGGGGCCACCTAACACAGATAGCTACTCTTTATCCCCATTTGAGAGATGAATAAACTATGGTTTAGAGAGGTAAGTCATTGTTCAAGATGACACAATTCTAAATGTTAATATCAAGATTTGAACTAGGCCTATGGCCACTGTTTAAGCTGCTGCTGCTGCTAAGTCACTTCAGTCATGTCCCACTCTGTGCAACCCCATAGACAGCAGCCCACCAGGCTCCTCTGTCCCTGGGATTCTCCAGGCAAGAACACTGAAGTGGGTTGCCATTTCCTTCTCCAATGCATGAAAGTGAAAAGTGAAAGTGAAGTCACTCAGTCATGCCCGACTCCTAGGGACACCATGGACTGCAGCCTACCAGGCTCCTCGGTCCACGGGATTTTCCAGGCAAGAGTACTGGAGTGGGGTGCCATTGCCTTCTCCGAGTGTTTAAGCTACATCATGGTATTCTTGAAATGATTTTTTATTTCCTTCATCTAAATCCTCTTATACTTGCAGAAACTTTTCTGTATTTTTAAGAGTTAGTCTAGCTTCTTTCTTCCACCTTTTCTGAATACTCCTGTTCTCTACATCACATGTCTGTATAGACAAGAGGGGCAAGTCACTGCAGAGATATTAAGGCATTTGACATCTTTAGAGCATCATCATATGTGAATTATCATGGTAGATGACATGAGACAACCCAAGGTGGACCCCCAAGAAACCCGTTTTCTATCAGAAGAGACACAAGATCAGTCAAAAATGTATGTAAATATATGGGAAGATAGTAAAGGAGTGTACGGAAGAGGGAATAATAACTTCTAACTGGAATGAAAGGATTAGAGAAGTTTTCCCAAAGAAAATGAACAGGACCTTGCCTTACAGGAAAGTGAGGAGGTGGCAGGGAACTTGGGGGAAGAAGCTTCCTGGAGCTCCAGCTTCTCATGTGTTCCTCCTCCCTTGATCCTTCCTCTTGGAAGTTAACACACAAGAAACCTTTTCAGAATTAAAAGATGCTGATGTTACCCCACCTCTTGAGATTCTGCTTCCTTTGGTTGACCTATGGTAGTTTAGAAACCAAGGGAAAAAAAATCAATTTTGATCAAAATATAGAAAAATAATTTCATTTTAACATCATCTAAAGCATGCTTTCACTGGCCTATTGATGTTTGTATTATACCAGAGTACTGACTCTACTTTTCTTACATGATTTATCCTGTTATTTCTTGGAAAATTCATTTTTTTCCTCTTAGGCCCAAGGTGTCATTGATGGCCCAAGGTGTCAGTGATGGTCAATAATGCAAATAGCACTAATATCACTAGGGAAGGTACAGAAAACAGCAGAGAAAATAGCATTCTAAATTATATCAAACCACTAGTATATCTATATCAGAAATACTTATGTATATTTGTCTTGCTAGAAATTTTATGTGAAACAGTAAAACAAATGATGTGAAAATAGGGCTGTTTAAAATAGTCGCTAGGACCCTGTGGACTTTTCAATTAAAGTTTCCAGATACCAAGAGCCCATATTTCAGCTAAATTTGTCCTTCTATTTTTTCAACAAATCCTTATTGAGTATCTACTATATGCCAGGCAATATACTAGGTTATATATCTGTCTGAGAATAAAACACACTAAATAAAATACATATTATCACTGTCCTTAAGATGTAAAATATAGTGGAGCTGTTATCAGTAAATGGGCAATTATAATATTGCATCATAATATATACTAGAAAAGTACTGGTGGTAAAAGTACAAAAATAAATATGGTAGAAAATGTACAAAATGCTATGGGAATAGAAAGGAAAATAATTTGGTTGAGTGTAAGGGAAATTTGTGAGGCTTTCTGGAAAAGATGGCATTTAAGTTGATATGTGAAGATAAAATGGGAGATATGGGAAACCATATAATGAGCAAAATTTGATCAATAAGTATGAAAAAAATTGTGAAGCTTATTTGGAGACAGGGAAGAGGTAACTAAGGACTTTCATGTCTTTAAATTTACTTGAGACTGTTAAGATTAATAAAAAAAAATCCTGCTCTGTGACAACCTAGAGGGGTGGGATGGGGTGGGAGATGGGAAGGAGGTTCAAGAAGGAGGGGACACATGTATACCTATGACTGATTCACACTGATGTATGGCAGAAATCAATATCACATTGTAAAGAAATTATCCTCCAATTAAAAATTTTAAAAAGAAAAAGAAAAAAATTTAAAATATTTTTCAAAATACCATCCTCCTACACAAAGATACTTAATTATATCACTTACCAGCCCACATTCTATGAGCCCACATTTACATTTACTTATAATGGCTAGTGAGGAACTCAAGAACTGATCTTGCCTCTCTGCAACAGTCTTTGCTTGGAATTCATCTCTGCTAGGCTCCGAAATCATGCTTATGCAAAGACAAGTACTATCTCCTTCACTGGCCACTATGAACTTGGAATTTACAAATGCTGGGACCTTGTGTTCATTGATGCAGTCAGTGCCAGCTGCTTCAGGGCCTCCAGCAAAAGAACTAATCGTTTCAACTACAGACCAAATGGCAAAACTTGCAACTTCTCCAAAATTACATCCATGATACAGAACATTTATGGAAAATTACAATATTTACCTTGTATATTATAACAGATTTTACATCTTTCTTAATTTTTATTTTTTAAAGTCAATTTTACTCTCAAACATATAATTTACATATATGTATGTATATAACATTCAACTCTGTTATACTCACCTGACCACAACTTACATATAAAATTGAGAGGACAATTACTAACAACTCCAGAAATAATGAAGCAGCTGGGCCAGAGCAGAAACAATGCTCAGTTGTGGATGAGTCTGGTGGTGAAAGTAAAGTCTAATACTGTAAATAACAATATTGCATAGAAACCTGGAATATTAGGTCCATTAATCAAGGCAAATTGGATGTTGTCAAGCAGGATTGAACATCAACATCTTAGGAATCAGTGAACTAAAATGTATGAGAATGGGCAAATGTAATTCAGATGACCATTACATCAACTACCGTAGGCAAGAATCCCTTAGGAGAAATGGAATAGCCCTCATAGTCAACAAAAGAGTCCAAAATGCAGTACTTGGGTACAACCTGAAAAATGAAAAATGATCTTGGTTCATTTCCAAGGCAAACCATTCATCACAGTAATCCAAGTCTATGCCCCAGCAACTGATGCTGAAGAAGCTGAAGTTGACCAGTTCTATGGAGATGTCCTTTTCATCGTAGGGAATTGGAATGCAAAGTAGGAAGTCAAGAGATACCCGGAATAACAGGAAAGTTTGGCTCTGGAGTACAAAATGAAGAAGGGCAATGGCTAACAGTTTTTTCAAGAGAACATGCTGGTCATACCAAATATCCTTTTCCAACAACCCAAGAGATGACTCTACACATGGACATCACCAGATAGTCAATACTGAAATCAGATTGATTATAATTTTTGAAGCCAAAGATGGAGAAACTACACAGCCAGCAAAAACAAGACCAGGAGCTGACTGTGGTTCAGATCATGAGCTCCTTATTGCAAAATTCAGGCTTAAGCTTAAGATGAGGGAAAACCATTAACCCATTCAGGTATGACCTAAATCAAATCCCTCATGATTATACAGTGTAGATGATGAATAGATTCAAGAGATTAGATCTGGTAGACAGACTACCTGAAGAACTATGGATGTAACTTTGTATGCTGCTGCTGCTACTAAGTCACTTCAGTCGTGTCCGACTCTGTGTGACCCCATAGACGGCAGCCCACCAGGCTCCCCTGTCCCTGGGATTCTCCAGGCAAGAACACTGGAGTGGGTTTCCATTTCCTTCTCCAATGCACGAAAGTGAAAAGTGAAAGGGAAGTCGCTCAGTTGTGTCCGACCCTCAGCGACCCCATGGACTGCAGCCTTCCAGGCTCCTCCATCCATGGGATTTTCCAGGCAGGAATACTGGAGTGGGGTGCCATTGCCATCTCGGGTAACTTTGTATAAGAAGCAGTAAAACCATCCCCAAGAAAAAGAAATGCAAAAAGGCGAAGTGGTTGTCTGAGGAGGGTTTACAAATAGCTGAGGAAAGGAGAGAAGCAAAAGGCCAGGGAGAAAGATATTATACCCAACTGAATACAGAGTTCCAGAGAACAGCAAAGAGAAATAAGGCCTTCTTAAATGAACAGTGCAAAGAAATAGAGGAAAACAATGGAATGGGAAAGACTAGAGATCTCTTCATAAAATTGGAGCTATCAAGGGAATATTTCATACAAGGATGGGCATGATAAAGGACAGAAAAGGTAATGACCTAACAGAAGTAGAAAAGATTAAGAAGAGGTGGGAAGAATACACAGAAGAACTATACAAAAAAGATAACCACAATGATGTGATCATTAACCTAGAACCAGACATCCTGGAGTATGAAGTCAAGTAGGCCTTAGGAAGCATTATTAGGAACAAAGTTAGTGGAGGAGATGGAATTCCAGCTGAGCTATTTAAAATCCTAAAAGATGATCCTGTTAAAGTGCTGCACTCAATATGTCAGCAACTTTGGGAAACTCAGTAGTGGCCACAGGACTGGAAAAGGTCAGTTTTCACTCTAATCCCAAAGAAGGACAATGCCAAAGAATGTTCAAACTACTGTACTTTTGTGCTCATTTCACATGCTAGCAAGATTATGCTCAAAATCCTTCAAGCTAGGCTTCAGCAGTACATGAACTGAGAACTTCCTGATGTACAAGCTGGATTTAGGAAAGTCAGAGGAACCAGAGATCAAATTGCCAACATTCGTTGAATCATAGAGAAAGCAAGGAAATTCCAGAAAACCTCGATTTCTGCTTCATTGACTATGTGAAAGCCTTTGTGTGGATCACAACAAACTGTGGAAAATTCTTAGAGATAGGAATACCAGACCACCTTACCTGTGTCCTGAGAATCCTGTGTGGGGGTCAAGAAGCAACACCTTGAAACTCAACATTAAAACTAAGATCATGGCATCCAGTCCCATCACTTCATGCCGAATAGATGGGGAAAAAGTGGAGTCAGTGACAGATTATATTTTCTTGGGCTCCAAATCACTGTGGACAGTGACTGCAACCATGAAATTAAAAAAACTCTTGGTCCTTTGAAGGGAGGAAAGCTATGACAAACCTAGACAGCATATTAAAAAGCAGAGACATCATTTTGCTGACAAAGGTCTGTTTAGTCAAAGCTCCATATGGTTTTTCCAGTAGTCTTGTATGCATGTGAGAGTTGGACCATAAAGAAGCCTGAGCACCGAAGAATTGATGCTTTCAAATTCTGGTGCTGGAGAAGACTCCCGAGAGTCCCTTGGACAGCAAGATCAAACCAGTCAGTCCTAAAGGAAATCAACCTGAATATTCATTGGGTGGGCTGATGCTGAATCTGAAGCTCCAATATTTTGGCCACCTGATGCAAAAGTCTGACTCATTGGAAAAGACCCTGATGCTGGGAGAGACTAAGACTTCAATGCTGGGAAAGGCTGAGACACTGATGCTGGGAAACACTGAAGGCAACAGGAGAAGGGGGCAACAGAGTGTGAAATGGTTAGATAGCATCACCGACTCAATGGACATGAATTTGAGCGAGCTCTGGGAGACAGTGAAGGACAGAGGAGCCTGGCATGCTGCAGTCCACGGGGCCACAAAGAGTCAAACACGACTTAGTGACTGAACAACAGCAATTTTCATAAAGTGGTAATTTGATTACTTGTTTTTTTTTTTTAAGTATGAGCTTCTATGTTTTGGAACATATATCAAAATTACGTATGCACTTGAATACTTGGTCAGCATTTCTACTTATTTCCTACACACCTCACTCGTGTGTGACATGAGACAGGTATCAGGTGATTCGTTGTGGCATGTCTCTAAGAACAAAAATAACTAAAAATTCATCAATAAAAGACTAGTTTTTAAAGTATACAAATTCTTACAAGGAGATAACATGTAGCCATAAAAAGAATATCTATGTGTCCTGATAATGGAATAACTCTTGAGGACATGTTAAGTTCGGAAAGCAAGGTGCAGGATCAGTGAGCGTAGGATGTTTTGTATAAGAAAAGAACACATAAAGAACATATATGTACATATGTATTTATATTTAATATATGTTGCTATCAACAGTGTGTTTTTGTCCCTCTAAATATATATATATTGATATCAAGTCCCCAGTTTGATGGCATTAGGAGATGGGCTCTTAAGGAAGTGATGAGTGCCCTTATAAATGATACTCTAGGGAGCTCCTTTGCCCCTTCCACTATGTGAAAATACAGAAATAATGAACCGATTACATGTTACCATAAATAACATATTTTATTAATATTAGCTGGGTTTTTCAAAATAAAAATTGAGTGGCATATATTAGCAAATCTCTTAAATATCTGGCTTGATAGAAGACATCTGGATTCTCATATCTGCTACCATATTCAATCTATTGTTATACATTGTTCTGATTGAATTATAAGGAAAGAAACTTGATTTCATTTGGATAAGAGGTTGGAAAACAGAGAAGTATTTTAAAATACTTTTCATATGACTTCTAGCTATTCTTCTTTGCTATTACACCAAAACTCGACAACTAATAGTTTCTTAAAGGTTAATGTAGTAGCTGAAACTATCAAAGAACTATTCATACCCAGTTACATTAAAATCCACTGGTCTGCTTTGCTCTTTGAGTAGTTCTTTTACCCATGAATGATTTTTAGGATCATGTGTTGGTCATTTGGGAAATATTGGTCCACTGAGTTACACATATCTTCTAAAGGTTAACACATCTCATTTCACAACATAAAAAACTGCATTTGCTGTATCACCACCAATTTCATCAGAAAAGTTCTTAGATACTGTGAAGATATTGAGCTCACACTGGTGGACACAGTTTTTCCAAAATTCGAATTTTTACTTGAAAGTTCAAATTTTATAATTTGCAGCTCATACCGTCATTTGTTTTTCTTGAATCAACAGGCACGTTTCGTTCATTTTTAAGAAAATGTTTCCCAAACCCTTGTATGAATAACCGTAGTTTGTCTATCATTTTCTCAAATAAAAATAGTGTTCCATGAAAAAGGCAGCTAGTTGGGTTTGCAACTCAGACAAGCATGCAAGAACACTCCCTTGAGATAACCTGGTACTTTGGTATACAGCAAAAGTGCTTCATGTGTACTTCATTTTGCATCAGATAGAATATTGAGAAGACACACTAGAGTCAAGATTTAACAAAATTATTAGCTTTTCCTGCTTCATCAAGGACGTTCTTAAGTGACATTTGAATGTTTTTCACTGTGAACATGTGGTAGGCAAAAATACAACGATGCCTCCTAGGATAGTTTAGTGCCACTGTCTTGACTCATGTCAAGGTACTAGTGGTTTTATCCACCACTGCTTTTGCATCACCAGGGAAAATGTCAACAGCAAACATGGCAAACATGTCTTATTATCATAAAAAAATAGTTCTGCCCTCACAGACCTCCTCAATGCAGCTTGGAAACACACAGGTGTCCCGTGGATCACAGTTTGAAAAAATATTAGCATAAACAATTTATGGAGTAATAAATTAGAAATTGGTAACATTATTGTCCCTCAATGAGGAGCACTGGATAATTGGGGGACAGGTGTGGGTAGAAGATGTTTCACTGTAAACCCTTTTTGCTTTCTGAATTTATACCATGGGAATGTATTAGTCATTCCAAGATAAATGTAAAAATGATTTTAAAGAGCATAAGAAACTTGATAGCTGGACAAAGGAAAGTAAGGTGACAGCTTGTATTTATACAAAGATAATATTCTGCATGGCTGCATAGTTGCAAAGTGTCTGGCTGGTATAAAACTCAGATGGCTCACAAGGAGGCTTAGCTGAGATTCATTGGTTAGGTTCACACACAAACCACTAATTGGCCCAGTAGTTCAGGCATGGAGAGTAAACAGTGGACTTGCAATAAATTACATTATAATTCTATAGTAACACTCAGGGAGAAAAGTTGGAAAGCTATATGTTACTACAAACAATTGAGGATATTAAATCATCCCTGATTACCAATGATTTTTCTTTCTTTGTTTTTTAAGTCTTTATTAAATTTGTTACGATATTGCTTCTCTTTTATTTGGCTTTTTGGTTGCAAGGCACCTGGGATCTTAGCTTCCTGACCAGGGATTGAACCAGCACACCTGCATTGGAAGGTGGTCTTAATCACTGGACTGCCAGGGAAGTCCCACCATTGACTTTTGTTTCCCCAGCAGTCCCTTTCCCACTGCTAAGCAATAAGTCTCCATGACAAAGCTAAGTGCTGGTCACATGGAATGGGCTGCCCTGTTCTATAAATCATGTTTGCATATATCCTAATCTTGGCCTACCTGAACCACCTTACCCTTCTATCATCTAAAGCAACAGTCATACACTCAGATGCTCAGAGGTTACCAGCAGGTAATGAGTAAAGCAGGCCAAGAAGAAGAAATCTATTTCCCTCTGTCTTATATAGTTCCACTTACGGTAGGATATTTGTGATGTTCCTCTTGATTCTACCACAAGAAAAACAAAAGTTCAGGTGTAACAATAAATGGGAACTGACAGCTGGACTTGCTGTCGGGAGGATAATAACTGGTGGGACCTTGGGGAGGTGGTGAGCACAGGTTAATGTCAGGAGGATGCCCACCCCTCAGGGTCTTCTTGGAGGCTTTGGATCTGGTGTTGCCAGCAGACATGTGCTCTCGGTGTGATTATAATATCTCTCATTTTACAAGAAGAGAGAGAAATCTGGATTTTTTTAAATGGGACATTTTCTAAGTTTTGAAAATTGGCAACTAATTGAAAGAAAAATCCTTTAATGACTGTGCAGGCAAAGAGTGTCTTGGCCAAAGAAAAAGTGCCTGTGGGCTGATTTCATAATATAGGTTTATAGCTTGATATCTCTGATCTAAATTAACTTTCTAATATCTTTGTGAATGCCATTTGGGGCCCAAAGAGAATTCCATCGCAGCTGACCCGTTTCTCTTCTTCAGGGCAGCCCATTCTAGCCAAGGGTAACTCCCCAGTGTGGGGGTGGGTGGGGGGAGGGGGCGAGCAAAAATCTACTGACAAAGACAGTTTGGCAGTACACTAAATTAAAACACCCTGATATGTTCACATCTCACTTGGTGGCTATGAGTAGCACAGTGATCTTGAGAACTCTACTTGTATCAGAGAAGGGGAGCTACATTTTGCTATCTGTATCACTAACAAGGGGCTTCCCAGGTGCTGCAGAGGTAAAGAATCCACCTGCCAGTGCAGGAGATGCAAGAGAAGTGGGTTCAGTTCCTGGGTTGGAAAGATTTACTAGAGGAGGGAATGGCAACCTACTCCAGTATTCTTGCCTGGGAAGTCCCATGGGCAGAGGAGCCTGGAGGGCTACAGTCCACAGGATCACAAAGAGTTGGATGCGACTGAACACACATGTACATACACATCACTAACAAGAGACAGGAGCTCAACCACATGTACACACGTCTCTATAGGCACCATACTAGCCCATCACAAGGAATATTCCTGTATAAAAAACTCTCTGATCATTCAGCCTCACTCACAGTTAAGGAAAGCAATCCAAGAGAAGCCAACCAATGCCTAGAGGCCCAGCACTTGGTCAATATGCAGAGTTCCCAGTAGTGTGGTTCAGTGATAGGAGATAGACTTCTTAACCAAACCAATTAGATATATGTCTTGGCATGAAATGCATAACCACAATTTCTGTGCTTCTACATCTGGGGTCAGTGAGACCCACTAAAAACATTTAAAAGTAATCTCTGGAATTTCTGATGACTCTGTCTTTGGCACGTGCTGTGCTGTGCTTAGTTGTCCAGTCATGTCCGATTCTTTGTGACGCCATGCACTGTAGCCCGCCAGGCTCCTCTGTCCACGGGATTCTTCAGGCAAGAATACTGGAGTGGGTTGCCATGCTGTCCTCCAGGGGATCTTCATAACCCAGGGATCAAACCCAGGTCTCCAGCATTGCAGGCAGATTCTTTACTGTCTGAGCCACCAAGGAAGCCTGGTCTTTGGCATATTGACATCTAAAATACAAACAACTATGTCACATACATATAGGCAGGATAGAGTTAATGGTCCAGAATAATGTTTCAAGTCCTCTGACCCTTCCCTGCCCAGGCACCTCTGGGATAATATTATCCTTTGTTTTATCATTGGCTGCTCCCCTTTTCCTTACTAAGGTACGAAATTATCTTGGTGGAAGTACACGTCCTCACCAAAATGACATGCATTATCTTTGTATGAGAGGACAGTACAGAAATATTTTAGTTTGGTGGACTGTCAACTACTTCATCTACCTATTCCAGAAACAGAATTCTATTCAGAGCCTTCCATCCATTTGTATCTATCTATCTACAGCCAATCATAGATCATTGGCCAGGCAGAAGGAATCTTATAAAATTCATCTTCCTAACAGTATATCTGGTCTACCTACCACACTTCCTATATTCAGAATTCATTACAACTCTCCACCAAGAACACCCTCAATAATTTCTACCTCTATTACTTCTTTACCTTACTACCTTTCCAGCAACTACTGAGTTTCTGAAATCACTCCAAGCTACCCAAGAAAATCTACAGGACTCGCTTGAACACTAAAAGGAACAAAAACCAAAGGCAATGGATCTAGAAGACAAAATGAGAATCAGAGATACCATCTGGGATTTTTCTTGATGCATTCATACTCCCTGGCTCTACAGACTTGCTAGAAGACTATTTCTCAGGACTGCCAAAGACAGGAGAGTGATAATCACACCTCAAATTCTGATGAGAATAATTAGATAAGGAAGTCTCAGCCCCAGGAAACTTCCAATTCACTTGTTGAGCTTGAAATATTTTCAAAGGCAAAAGACCAAATCATGTACAAAAGAAAAAAAAGAGAAAGGTTGGCATCACACTCTTCTCCACAGCAGTATTCAGTGCCAGAGAACTGATGAGGAAATGTGAAACAGAGTTCTGAAGTAAAGTAAGTAGGACCAAAGAATATTTTCCCAGGCATGGTGTCATGTAAGTAAAAACAAACATACTTTAAAAAGAAAGACCTCAGGGAATATAACACACCGAGCTTTTCTTGTAAAATATATCTGATGACAAAAACTCAGCTGATTAAGAAATGAATCAAAAGTAACAACTGGGAAATGGGTAAATGGTGGCCAAAAAAAAAAAAAAAATGTGAGCAATTAATCCATTTCCAAATAAAATACTGGAAAATACAGAATACAACTGTAATAAATCTTGACAGTATAAAAAAACAACTCACAAATATGGCAAAATCGTGAAGGGTATGAGACAACAAGCTTAAGAGGGCTGCAGTTCTCATCTTTCATAGCAAGCAGTGAGCCAATTGACACTGTCTAAAACCAAAGCATTTAACTGAAACACACCAAAAAAAAAAAAAAAACAATTTCAACCTCTTATTTTTAACAAATTCATTTTTAACTTTTTATAAAAAGGAAATAATGTATTTTGTGATAAAAAAAATTTATTTGAAGTCCACCAATTCCTTTAATTTTTTTCTCTCAATGAAAATTAAAGCTGCTACTTTTATTTTTGAAATGAGATCATGTAACAAAAGTTCATCCATCCATCCAATCGACTATCCTTATCACATACATTCTGGATGAATGATGACCACTTGAGTGGTGCAGTGTGGCAGCCCAGATGCTTTTATCTGTATACATGTGTATATATTTTCTGCACATCTACCAAGTGTGGAATGATGGTTGGAATGATGTTGCCGTAGTGTTAATGGTTATTTCTAGGGGGTTGGATATGAAGTGATTGTTCCAACATTTTCCTTTGCATTTTTCAATATTGCTGAAAATTTTTAAAGCATCTAATCTTTTTACAAAGAACATTTTTCTTTAAATAAAAAAGAAATACATGTTGAAGTGAACCATTAACCTTGAATACTTCCCCTTATATAGGCAATCATCCAGAACTTATGTTTGTTTTCACACTCTTGCTTCAATTTGATCTCGCCAACTATAAACTCTTGGCCTTGCAGTCCCAATTTTGAGCTCATCCCCTACCCTCTCTGTTCTCCTTATTTGGAACCTAACTTTCTCCTCTGGATACCTATCCATGCTCCAAGTATCCTAGAGGAAGTAGGCTGCAGTTTTTTCTGCCTAAAGATTTCTGCAAGTCTGATAGCATAAGATGTAGTGAATGTTATTTTACTCAGAAATTAAGGGAACCCTAAGATTTTAATTAATTTTACCATTTTGTAACACTACATAAAATTGGAAACTTTTATTTTAAATTGGCTATCCAGGACCTGAACTCCAGCCTTTATTTGGGAAGTTCTCCAAACTATGGACATCTGCTCCATGGGACATGGATGCTGAGAATTTCAGAAGCTTGCTCTCACAGAAACTCCATCTCACACACACCCAGATGTACACTTGTCCAGTCATTTGAACCAGTCTGAGATTTCAGTGGGCTTCTCTGATTGCTCAGTTGGTAAAGAATCCACCTGCAACGCAGAAGACCCAGGTTTGATCCCTGGGTAGGGAAGATCCCTTGGAGAAGGAAATGGCAACCCACTCCAGTATTCTTGCCTGGAAAATCCCATGGAGAGAGGAGCCTGGCAAGCTACAGTCCAAGGGGTCACAGAGAGACAGACATGACTGAGCATCTGAGCATAGCGTAGCATAGCAATTCCAGTGGGGTGAATAAGGCAACGAAGTAGTCAGTGGAGAAATCATTTTAGCAACAGCAGCCACAGCAACTTCACTAGAAGCAGCACCAACTGCAGCAGCGTGCCCCGCGCTGGTGGAGACAGGTGGGTGGGCTGCAGCCTCCATTGTTTAGCCGTGGCCGTGATTCTAGCTGCTCAGCCGTCCTTTGTTCCTGTCTGTTTTCAAAGCCTGGCATTTTAGTCTTCCTGGAAATTCTGTGGGCTTTCCAACAACCTTTCAATAAATTCCTTCTCTATTCCAATCAGCCTGCGTCTGTGTCTATCACCTGCATTAAAAATTTTGATGTATGCTGTACTTACACCATGATTCTACATACTTATATTTTAAATTATTGGTATAGGACCTTCAGACTTAAATTCAAATCCAGATACTTGTCTGTATTGCTAATCCTGCCCTGGCTTTTGCCAACCCTGTTTACTTAACAATGGACTCCTCCGTTTTCATCTTCTAGTAATTCATTCAACGATCATTCATTATGTTCAACATTGTGCTGAAATCTGGGGATTAAAAAAAAAAGAAAAGCAAGACAGTATGTTTACCATCAAGGAATTCAAATTCTAATGGGGAAGCTAGATAAGAAAATAATGAGGTGGTAAACAGTGGAATGGGGCTTCCCAGGTGGTGCTAGTGGTAAAGAACCCACCTGCCAATACAGGAGACAAGGGACATGGGTTCAATCCCTGGGTGAGGAAGATCCCCTGGAGGAGGGCATGGCAACCCACTCCAGTATTCTTGCCTGGAGAATCCTATGGACAGGGAAGCCCAGCAAGCTGCAGCCCATAGGGTCACAAAGAGTCAGACACGACTGAAGGAGTTAGCATGCATGCACACAAATAGTGGAATAAGGAAGGGCACGGGATGTTACAGAAACACCAAAGAGAAGTCCAGGAAGTCAGGAAACTCCAACTCCTGAGGGGACCTTGAGGGAATAAGTAGAAGGGAGCCAGGTGGAAGGGCACAGGCAAATGACAGTAAAGATGTGACACAGTATAGAACATTCCAGAAGCCTCACGCAAGTTGGCTTTCTGAAGTGTTACGTGTGTATGTGTGTACTCTGCTTTTCAATCTTGCCCGATCAGCAGAATCACCTAGGGCTTGTTAAATATTAGGTATCTAGTCTCTTCCTCCCAGGAATCTCAGTATGTCTGGAGTGGGGCTCAGGTGACTTACATAAAAGGGAAACTTTGTCCCAAGGAATGAGACTAGAGGCAAAACTCATGAGACTTTGTAAGCTTGAAAGTTTGAATTGTATCCTAATGGGAAGCTAGAACCATTAGAAGATTTCAAGCATAGTGGTGGTAAGATCGGATTTGCACTTTAGAAAAGTTCATTCAAGTAGCAGTAAAAAATTGGAGAAGGAAATGGCAACCCATTCCAGTATTCTTGCCTGGAAAATCCCATGGACAGAGGGGCCTGGTGGGCTACAGTCCATGGGGTGGCAAAAAGTTGGACATGACTGAGCTACTAACACACAAAGAACTGGAAGAAAGCTGAGATTAGCAGTCCGGAAATTAGTGGCAGGAAGACCAGTTAGGTTATTAAAAAGTACTCTGGTAGACAGAGAATACAGATCTGAACTAAGGCTGTCATCTGCAAAATAGAACCAACAGGATAGAATTTAGGGTAGCTGCTCCATGGGGTCGATAAGAGTCGAACACGACTTAAGCGACTCAGCAGCAGCAGCAGCAGCTGCGACCCTCTGTGTGACCCCATAGACGGCAGCCCACCAGCCTCCGCCGTCCCTGGGATTCTCCAGGCAAGAACACTGGAGTGGGTGCCATTTCCTTCTCCAATGCATGAAAGTGCAAAGTGAAAGTGAAGTCGTTCAGTCATGTCCGACTCCTAGCGACCCCATGGACTGCAGCGCACCAGGCTCCTCCGTCCATGGGATTTTCCAGGCAAGAGTACTGGAGTGGGGTGCCACTGCCTTCTCCGATAGTATAGCTGACGTGGTTGCTATTGGCTATGGTTAAGAGACAAACAGGGTGACTAGGCTTGGGACAAGTACACTGGTGCTGGTACGGGTGAAGCTCACCTGGATGAGACAAAAAATTAAAATTGATGAGTTCAGTTTTGGCCATGTTGAGTTTGAAGTGCATGTGGCATGACAGCCAAATATCTTTGGGATCTTATACACACAAGTCTGACTCACAGAAGGTGGGCAGGAAAAAAAGCTAGACTGGCTTCCCTTCAGATACAGATAGACGTTATATTGTGGAGGCATTAAAAAAAAAAAAAAAAACTGGAATGAAGGCAGTGGTAATCTGGCCATAAAGTCCCACTTCAAGTTGCACACATGACAGGGAATCAATCTCAACATTCCATTCAAATGGAGACATAAAAGGTAGATTCCTAGGTTCCTGTGGCTGAGGTCTAAGGTAGAATCCCCAAATCTGTATTTTTTAAAAGAAGCTCCCCAAGTGATTCCCACAAGCAACTGGATGTAAGAACTACCACATAGGCTGTAGTTTCCAAATTTACTGCACATTTGAACAATGTGGTGAGCTTTTTAAAATCCCTCCCTCATACCAATTAAGTCAACATGTTTGGGGCAGGAAACAGGTGTCAAGATTTTTTAAGATTCCCAGGTGATTTGATGTGCTTTAAATCTGGGAACTACTGATGTAGATTACTGATAACTAGACAGCTGATAACAAGTAAAGTGTTTGTACATAGTAGCTGGAAGCAGGGCAGTCATAGGTGTAGCATGAATGTAGTCAAGGAGCAGAGTCCAGGTCAGAGCTGAATCAGGACCAATCATCAAGGCTGCTGAAAATAGGAGATATAAAGTTGACCCACGTGACCTTCTCAGAAATGAGTTAGAGTCCTAGTTATGAACATGAGGTTCTCTGAATAAAAGCAGTGAAACAAAGAGGTCCAAGACCTTTGCTTTCTATGAACTGACAGTTGAAAAATTCTAAGTAAATTTATTTGAGATTTTAAGTAGCAACAGAAGGAGAAAACCTTGAGCAAACCTTGAGGAACATGGTCCTTTAAGAGGCAAAGGAGCAGATAGTACTATTCAAGGGAAATGGGAAGGCAAGTCAGAGAGGTAGGAGAAAAATCAGTAAGAGTAATAATGCAGAAGTTAATGGCAGAGAGGACTTCAAGGAGGGGGTAATCAACAGTGTCCAATGCTACAGAAAGAAATGTTAGGATAAGAGGAAACTGGCAATTGGACATATCTCTTCATTCATCTTAGCAACTACTGGAGGGTAGGATGTCTTTTCTCTTGCAACCTGATTAATAACCACTATCCTAACCTCATGATTGCTGCCTTCTTGAGCGAGGGAGGGAGAAGTACTATTCCAATCACAAAGCTCATTAGCATCATCCTTTCTCAAGCCCACGTTGTACAAGATGGATCTCAGTTCTAACAGAAGCATCTCGAAACAGGCCTCTAAAATAATCAAGCCTGTGAGCATTGACTAAAAGGAGTACAACGCTTAGTTTAGAGAGGTGAAGGCTGAGAGGGCTGTGATTGAGGCATCCGATTAGTCATCAAAGTCTTCTCTGTTCTTCCTCTGCTCTGTATCTAATTTCCACGAGCTTAACTCCCTCACTCCCATTGGCCTTATCCAGTCTCCAGCGAATGGCTCCTTTGCTGGTCACTGTGCTTCCAAAGTATGGCTGAGCCAACCCATCCCTCACAAAAATCATGCAGCTCTCTTCTATTACCATGCCCCTTCCTCACCCTATTCCCTCCCACAACAAATCAAGGACGGACTTGGGCTCTAAGATTGCCTTGGTTTGTGACCTTGCTCTGACACTTACCTGTCACTGTGACCTTCTGTGACCTTAAATAGCTTAAGCCCTCTGTGCCTTATTTTTATCACCTGTAACAGGGGTAATAATAGTTCTTATTTCATAGGAACATTATGAGGATGAAATGAAATGAGATGTACAGGGAAGGTGTATGGTAACAGATGAGTGACGTTGTGATTAATTTTGCTCAGATTCTGATTTGTTACCTGTAAAATGCCTGTGAAGATCTTACCTACCTCATATTGTTATAGAGATTAAATTAGAAAGTGCACTTAAGGTAAATCAACATAGTGCCTGGTACCATCAGCAAATGGACGCTGTTATGGTTTCTAAGAATGACCACATAAAATGTACCTGTACTGTGAAGGTGTCTATAATTCCAGTGGAAATAAATCATTTCTTCCTCCATGCTCTGCTTTTTGTTTTAATTTTAGTATGGCAATTATTTCTCTCTTTGTGCTCTTTCTCTTTTCTATTCTCTTCTGTATTGTTGTTACTTACAACATCTTACTTGTTGTAAAGAAAGATGTAAACAACAACATCTGTATTGTTGTTACTTACTTACATCTTTCTCTCCCCCTCCACCCTAGATTATTAGATTGAGGACAGAGATTAAGGACTATATTTTACTAATCCCTGTAATTGTTGTATAATACCATGCAATAATTTTCAGATTCACATAGTATGCTCTCATTCATGGGTAGCTGAATGACTTTACTGACATTTTTATACTGGGCTTTTTTTTCTTTTAAATATATATCATAAATTTTAATGATACTTAGTACAGATACAATGAATGGGAAAACTGTATAAATTGGAGCAATCTTTTGGAACAAAGTATGGCAACCAGAGTTTTCACAAATAGGATACTAGCTAGAGTATATTGGTACAGTGGAATAATGTGAAATATTATTAAAGCTATATTAATGGGTATCCATACATATACATATTTGCTGCTATTGAAAGATCTCTAAGATGTATCATAAACATTAAAAAGGTATAAAACTATGTAAATTGTATGCCCTCTTTTGTGTAAAATTAAAATAAAGAGAGATGTGAATTTATGTAGATTTATGCTTTTTAAAATTAGGAAGTATAATAAGCAATTGTTCACTTGGAGAGGATGGTAGGGGAAAGACGGAAATGAGGGCTTTTGCTTTGCGTTTTGGAACTTTCAGCATTGTTTAAATGTTATACCCTCATACAAGCATTATTCCTTACTAAAGTGTTGATGAGAAGGGAGGTTAGGACCTACCCCTTTTTGGTTGTTTTATTTTTTGTACTTCAGTGTATGTTAAAAAATATATTGCAAAAATTTCCCCCGTATTAAGTGCTTGTCACACTCTATTCTAATGGTTGAGTGACATTCCATCACATGATATATATTATGCTTTTTAACCCTTTTAGTTGAATATTTAAGCTGTTTATGCTTTGGTGGTTATTTGATTATTCTTAGCTCTGGACGTGGAGAAGGCAATGCCACCCCACTCCAGTACTCTTGCCTGGAAAATCCCATGGACAGAGGAGCCTGGTGGGCTGCAGTCCATGGGGTCGCACAGAGTCGGACACGACTGAGCAAATTCACTTTCACTTTTCACTTTTCACTTTCATGCATTGGAGAAGGAAATGGCAACCCACTCCAGTGTTCTTGCCTGGAGAATCCCAGGGACGGGGGAGCCTGGTGGGCTGCAGTCCATGGGGTCGCACAGAGTCGGACACGACTGAAGTGACTTAGCAGCAGCAGCAGCAGCTCTGGACATGGATTAGCTGAAGCAGTAGTAAAATTTTGTCACTGATGACCCTTGTAGGAACACAGTTGGTCTTACAATAGTCTCCAGGATGTTTTGAAGGGCTTACTGTGCAATTTTGGAATTAGAAATTTGGAAGAGTTGAAGTGCTCTGCACAATAGAGAATTTTGAATCCCCAGCGGCAATGGCAGGATGGAGACTTGGTGGAGTGGTTGGGGGTGGGGACAGAGAATATGAGAGAGAAATAAAATATAAGATGGTGGGCTCCAAGACCCCCTCCTTCTGTGTGGATTTCTTTCGGAGACTTGTGAAGAAGCCGAATTGTTGGAAAGAGAAACAAAGACAGCATACAAACACGGTAGCCCGAGGCCAATTACACGCAGAGCATAAACCTGGGAATTAACAGGAGCCACAGGGAAGACTCGGAGTTTCACCAGTTAGGGGACTGGGGATGGAGTCAAATGTAAGTAGCTGGCTTTCTCAGTGGCAGGGCTTTCCACCTGCTCTGTACAGCACACACCCCTCCTCTGAGGACCTCTGTGTTATTGGCATAATAAAATCTTGTGATTCATAGAACTGAATTGCCTCCTGAAGAGGATGTACACTTTATGCTTTCACCAGATGTGGAGGTGTAGGCCTGATTCACCCCACCATCATGCACAGTGGGTATTACAGTCTTTACATCATGAGCAATTTAACAGCAAAAAGGTGCTCTCATTGTTTACATGATTCTGCATTCTGGAAAGGTTAACAGCTTTTTCATCTTCATCCCAGTTCTTGGATAAAGTAGAAACCATCACACAGGACCTTCTTTATCCTCTCACAGTAACATAAACATAGCATCACCAACTCAATGGACATGAGTTTGAGCGAACTCTGGGAGATGGTCAAGGGCAGGGAAGCCTGGCATGCTTTAGTCCATGGGGTCACAGAGTCGGATACACTGAGCAACTAAACGACAACAACCTCCCATACAGCACTTGGTAGGCGCCAGATATTTTTAAGTGCTCTTATAAAGTGTTAACTCATTTAAAAATTCACGAATCTATGTTATAGGTAACACTTGGCTTCCATGTCACTGATGAAGAAATTGAAGTTCAGAGAGCAGCATTTAATCAAACTCAGCAAGTGGAAGAAGCTGGATTTGAGCCCGTCTTCACAGTCTGGCTCCTAAACGTTCCACCATGCTGCCTCTTTTCCCTTCATCCTTCTACAAACCATTCTGCATCTTCATCCTGCCACTGCTTCCAGTCTTTGAAAATTGTCGAAGACCACCTCTCCCATTCTCCTGTGGATCGCATCACTCTTCACCATCCAAGGAGTCTCATTCATTAGTTCTCTTCTGTCTCTTGCATCTTCAACTTCCCTTCAGCCCGGGTATTACTCATTCTAAAAAATAAAATTAAAACAGTCACACTAAGGAGCAAGCAAACAGCAATAACTGGCATGCCTGTATTTCCTTCCAACTACTAGAGTTTTTCCTCTCTTAATCTTGTCCAAGGTTGACTTTGCACCCTCAGTTCCTTCTCAGCACATTGCAATCTTGTTTCAGCCAGCCCACTGAAACTATGTATGCCAAGTATAGCAGTAACATTAGTTTTTCCAAACCCAACGGATCTTTCTTTCACTTAATTTATATTTGATACAGTTAACAATCCCCTCTTTGGGATATACTATACTGTGGCTTTCATTCTAACTCTTTTATCTCTTCTTAGTCTTCTTTGTTAGCAACTCTTCCTATGCCTAATCTCTAAAATTAACATTCCTGAAAATGTAAACCTGTGATTTCTTTTCTTCTCAGTATACACACTGTCTCAAGTTAATTACATCCAGTCTTGTGGTTTTAAACACTATATTCCTGGTAATATCTCCCTAATTTGTCTCACCTGCCAGCTCCACTGGAACATACATCATCCTAACTTAACCTCTCAGTTAACCTATCAAAATTGAATTTATCTTCTTCCCAAATCGGAGAACCTCTTCCTTATCCTTTACACCTATTATGTCCTATGAGGTTAGGGACCAAGATCGTTTTGATCATTACTTGATACTTAGAATCTGGCATGGCTGTTTATGCATAGAGGGTGCTCAGAAGATACTTAATGACGGAATGAATGAAAATTTTGTTTTGGTTTAAGATAATTCAGAAACCAAACTTCTTTATCTATAGACTTATAACTGATTAATAATGTACACCTAGAGTGAGTGGGAAAAACAACATATAAATGAGTGATTTTGAAAATCAGAAAAAAAACTTCAGATATTTTTCTATACATGTGTCTTAGAGTTGAAAGGAGACATAGTTCAAATCTCTTGTTCCACAGATGAGGAAATTAATGTAGTTTACTTGCCCAGTATGACATCAGTTTTGACAGAACTGAACCAGAATCTTACAGTCTTATCACTGTGTGGGATACTCCAAGATGTTTCAAAATCTGTACAAGTTCACTATATTACATTTGGGTGTGTTGTGTATTGTATTACTCATACAATAATTGTGTGTGTGTATGTGCATATATATAGGCTTCCCAGGTGGCGCTAGTGGTAAAGAATTCACCTGCCAGGGTAGAAGACACAAGAGACACGGCTTTGATCCCTGGGTGGGAAAGATCCCCTGGAGAAGGAAATGGCAACCAGATCCAGTATTCTTGCCTGGAAAATTCCATGGACAGAGGAGCCTGGTGCGCTACGGCACAGGGGCAGCAAAGAGTCAGATATGACTGAGCATGGAGCGCGCGGGCGCACACGCGCGCGCGTACACACACACACACACACACACACACACACATCACTCCTTCCAACAGTAACCCCATAGGCTAGAAAAGTGCCTGACCCATAATCGGTAGTCAATAGATTGTTGACCAAGTCTTTTATTTTTAGTGATGACTGAAGTAAACTCTATCTGTTTTTGCTTCAAAAATATAGTCATCTATTTTTTTAAACAAACACTCCAGAATGCATAGTATGAAGAGTATACATGAGATTATAAATTCAATGAAACATTTGGAATTAGGCTTGTTTTTAAAAATCTAGAACCTGTAGTTCTTCTAAAAAAGGGGGCAACCGTTTCTTTCAGGTTTCCCATCTGGACCAGGTACTTTACACACCCTCTCTTGTTTACTCTGGCAGCCCAGCAGGGCCATTTTACACGTCAGGGGAGAGTAACTCCACAAGAGCAAGGGATTTATCTCGACTTATCTAATAAATATCAGATGGGAATTAAATCCAAATCTGAAGCCACGGCATAAGTTTTCCCCCCTCTGATGAGCTATGTTTTCCAAACAGTGTGAAGTATTATTTTCCCAAGGACTAGACTACTGAGTTCAAAATAATTTTGTGTAGCACAAAGCAGAAGGGGGAGTAAAATTAAACTAATGTGTTTCTTCTGAAATTAAAATATACATAAACATATACATATAAAAAAACTTAAAGGTTTGTAACTAAATTCTAACTTATGTTTTAATGTTTTGATTCAACTTTATTGAAGATAATTTATATAAAATAAAATTCATCATCTTAAGTTTACAGGCTGAATGAGCCTGACAAATGCATATGCCTTTTAGTCATCACCCAAATCAAAAAAATATATTTCTATCACACATAAAGTTTCACCACCTCTTAGTTCCTGGTCCCAGGCAACCACTGACATGCTTTCTGTCTTTTTAGTTTTGTCTAGTATAAAATTTTATATAAATGACATATAATCATATGTTTTTGACTTTTATCACTCAGCAAAATGCTTTTATATGTTTTATATGTGTATATATACATATATATTGCAATAATCAGTAGTTCACTTATTACAGGCAGGATATAATTTTTTTTGTCCAATATGACAATGTCTTTCTTTTAACTGGGAATGTTTAGGGTCCAATTAACATTTAATACCATTATTGATAGAGATGGATTTAGTACGCCAGCTTATTGTTTTCTGGGTTTTTTTTTTTCCCCTGTTATTTTCTCTCACTCTTCCTCCATTCTTGCCTGATTTTGGATTATTTCACTATTTTTTTCAGTATTCCATTTTGTCTACTGGTTTTTAAGATATCTTTTTCATTTTTTTAAGAAATTGATCTCGGAATTACTCTCTATATCTATCACCTTTCACAGTCTATCTAAAACTAATATTATACTAACAATTTCATGCAAAATATTAAAGCCTTTTAACAATATAGACTGCTTACTCTCCTCTTGCCATCCTTATGTTATAGATAATCATTATACTGATATGGGTTCCCCTGGTGGCTCAGACAGTAAAGAATCTGCCTGCCAATGCAGGAGACCCAGGTTTGATCCCTGTGTCAGGAAGATCCCCTGGAGAAGTGAATAGCAACCCACTTCAATATTCTTGCCTGGAGAATTCCATGGACAGAGGAGCCTGGTGGACTATAATCCACAGGGTCACAGAGTTGGACACAACTGAGTGACTATTACATACAGACTATATTGATATACATTGAAAGTAATGCAGGAGAGCATCATAATTTTGCTTTAAAAAGTCATATGTGTTTTACAACACTCAGAGGGAGAAAATAGACCCATATTTATTCAGATATTTATCATTTCTGATGTTTGATATTTGATCTGAAATAAAAATTTCCTTCTATCACCATTTGCTTCGGCCTTGAGGACTTCTTTTAGCATTTTTTTAAATATATATTGCAGGGCTGTTGGTAACAAATTATTTTAGTTTTCCCTTGCTGTCGCTAAGTCGCTTCAGTCGTGTCTGACTCTGTGTGACCCCATAGAGGGCAGCCGACCAGGCTCCCCCATCCCTGGGATTCTCCAGGCAAGAACACTGGAGTGGGTTGCCATTGCCTTCTCCCAGATAGCGGAGGGACTGCCTTATCTTGCCTTAGTTCTGAGGAATATTTTGGCAGATATAAAGCTCTGAGTTGATACATTTTTTCCTTTCAGAACTTTAAAGATGTTGTTTTGCCTCAGTGTCAGGGAAAGGTTTAGGATGTGGTCCTTTTTGTTTCTTCAATAAATTTGTCTACAATTATATTATTTTTTTGTGAATGTTTGACAGAATTTACCAGTGAAGCTATCTGGCCCAGAGTTTTTGTTGAAAATTATAAAATTATTGTTTAATATCTTTAACAAATATAGAGCTATTTAAAATTTCTATTTCTTAATGAGTTAGATTTAGTAATTTGTATCTTTCATGGAGTTCATTAATTGTATCTAATTATCAAATTTATTCTCCTAAGATTGTTCATAATATTCCCTTATGATTTTAAACTATAGGATCTGTAGTGATTGTCTTTCTTTTATTTCTGATTTTGGTAATTTTAATTTATCTTGTGATTTCTCTTATTTTCTCACTCAGTCTAAGTAATTGCTTATAAATTTTGTTGGTCTTTTTAAAATACTAGCTTTTGTTTCATTAATTTTATTGTTTGAACCTTTTATTTCTTCACTGATATCTGCTCTTATTACTATTTCTTTCCTACTAATTTACTCTTGATTTAATTGACTCTAATTTCTTAGGATAAAAGCTTAGATGATCAACACTAAAACTTTTTTCTTTTCTGGCATGAGCTTTTAAAGTTACTTCTCTCTTTCTAAGCACTGCTTTAGCTGCACCATTTAAATCTTGTCTGTTTTATTTATATTTTAAAATTTTAGTTTAAATATATTTTAATTTCACTTGTGGTTTATCTTTGATCATGAGTTATTTGTGTGTTGTTTATTTCCAAAAATTTGGAATTTTCAAGACATTTCTGTTACGAGTTTCTAATTTAATCTCATTACTGTTAGAGAATATATTGTGTATGCTTTTAAAAACTTTTATTGAGGTATAAATTGATGTATAACACTGTATAAGCTTAAGGTGTACAACATGTTAATGCAATAAACATATTGCAAAGCAATTACCACTATAGTGTTAGCTAACATACTATGCATGTTTTCAGTCTACTTAAACATATAGACACTTCTATTATGCATTAATACACTAAAATTTTTTAGCATATCATGTATCTTAATGAGCATTTCTTGTATACTGGAAAAGAATGTCTATTTTGCCTTTGGTTGATACAGTGTTTCTAAATACCAATTAGGTCAAGCTGTTTGATAGTGATGTTCAGCTCCACTATATTGCTACTGGTTTTATCTCTGTTTAATCTATCAGTTACTGAGATAGGAGTATTACATTTTCAACTTTCATGTGTTTTTATCTATTTATCTTTCTATATCTGTCAGTTTTGGCTTTATGTATTTTATACAAATATAAAATATATAAAAATATATTATATATCTTAAGCTTATTACTCTGTACATACACATCTGAGATCTGAACATATGTTTGATAACTTATTCCTTTTATCATTTTGAAATGTCCCTCTATCTTTGCTAATATTCTTTGTTCTGTGATGTATTTTTCTGATATTAGTACTGCTTCTAATAGTATTAGAAGTGACTGCAAGTTTGTTTTTTTTAATTTATCTGTATCTTTACATATAAGTGTTTTCTTTTACAGGCAGTATGTAATTGGCTCTTGCTTTCTATCCAGTATGACATTTTCTGCCTTTTAATTGCAGTGCTTAGATCATTTACATTTAATGTTGTCAACACAATGATATTATTTATTTTTTTTGCTTTATCTGTTCTTTGCCTTTTTTACTCTTTTCCTGTCTTCTTTTGCATTTTCACTGTTCTGTTTTATCCATACCTTTGGCTTATTATCTCTGCCTCTTCATTTTATTTTGAAGTGGTTATTTATGAATTACAACATGCATCTTTATCTTTTACATTATTCTTTCAAATAATACTATACCACTTCACTTTTCACATAAGAAACTGAAAACAGTACACTTCCATTTTCCCTTCTATTATTTTCATACATTTAATTTTACCTATTAGAAATGTCATAATAAATTATTATTTTTGCTTTCACTTTATAATTTAAGAGCACTGAAAATGAGGTCTTTTATATTTACTGGCATATTTACAGTTTCTATTTTTCTTCTTTCCTTTATATATAAGTTTCTTTTGGTGTTAAATATTTTTTCTTCTTATGACCTAAGAAAACTTTTATGTTCCACCAAATCACAAAGATTGTCATATGTATTCCTCTGAAAGCATTATGGTTTTGAGTTGTATAATCCATCTTGAGTTAATTTTTATATATGGAGTGATTTAGGTGCCTATTGAGTTTTAATTCTGCTTATATTTTTAAATTATAGAAATTCTAGGTTCTTTTTTGAATCTGAAATATCATTTATTATAACTTTATCTTCTTTATTGATGTTTTCAAGCCTTTTCAAAATTTATTTAAGTGTAGTGAACATTGTTATTTTATATTGTATCTGATAATTCTAATATCTGAAGTCTTTGTGCATCTGTTTCTGTTGTTTGTTTTTTCTATTGGTTCTTAGTCACAGAGCTTCATTTCCTTATTTTCCTCTTTATTATTTATTATGTGTTGAACATTATACTTGTAAAATCTTTGTGGAAATAATCTGAGACCTGTAATAAATCCTTCTTCCAGAGGATTTACATTTGCTTCTATCAGACACTTGGGGGCACTGGCAGACTAGGGCTGTATTCAACCACTTGGAGTAAATTGAATTTGAGCTTTAAGTCTATTTTAGTTTTGTTTATTTTAATTTCTGGCTTGCCGTTACCTTGATGGTGTAGCCCTTTGGAGTGCCAGTTTATTGTAGGGAGAATGCCTTTCTTGGATGAGTTATAGGTTTTAATTTCCCTTTCTCTCACCCTATGAGTTGTCACAACTAAGCTGCTACTTTTCAAGAATCAGAAAATGCTCTGAAGGCCAAGGTACTTCCGAGTCAATGGGATTAATCTTAGTTCTTATTTTCTTTCTGTTTGAGTCTAGAAATTTTTTTACTCTCTCATCATGTCTTCTGTGCTTTTAGGAAATTTTTTTTTTTTACATTTTATCCAGGCTCTTTAGTTATTTCCATCAGGGGTTGATCCAGGTTCATCTGAATAGCACATTCTGTAATTGCTATCTGGCAAAAATTTTTCTCCCAACAATTAACCACTTAGTCAATAACACTTGTTGAAAATGTATCTTTTCCACACAGGTTTCAAACTTGTCACATTTATGTTTTACTCAACAAACACTTTGGTCTGTTTCTGAGGCTTTTCTCTATTCCATTCATTTCTCTTTATTCCCAGTGGAGACCATGAAAAGGTGTCTTCCTATCCCAACTTCCTTTATTGGCCTTCTTTAACTAATAGACTACATTTTTCAGGTGATAGAAAAGCATCTGCCTCAAAAGTTGGCCTAAGACACTCTCATGTATTCCTCATGGGAATGCAAAATAGTACAAAACAAAAAAACCCTTACACATTTCTGCTTTGATGCAGAAATACCACTTCTTGGAGCTTACCCCAAAGTTACACCTCAAAAAATCAAAAATTTATGTGCACAGTATTACATTTTACAATATTGTCTATAATTAGAAAGTATTAAAATGACCTAAATGATCACACAGGGAAAGTGGTTGAATAAACTATCATATATCCCACAAGGGAGAACTGTTGAAGCTGTAAAGAATGAGGAAGATCCCTATGAAGCTATGTAAATTTCTGTGAAACATAGTTAAATGAAAAATGCAAAGTAAAAAAGAGTTTGTATAGTATATTACCTTTTGTATAAGAAGAGAAATAAAAACATATACATATATATGTTTATTTTTATGAAGAGAAGCACTGAAAGAATAAACCATAAACTTATAAAAATGGTTTTCTTTAGAGGTTGATAGAAATAAACTAATATTTTAAATATTCAAAACATAAAATTAAGAGGACAAAAAAGTAAATCACTAACTAGTATGTAAACCAAAATGAATAAACCTAAATGTAAATCAAAATAATAAAAAACAGAAAAAAAACATAATTTAAGTAACTTTGAACTCAGTACTACTCTATACATCTTCAATAGGACATAGTCTATCAAAAAAAAGGAGTGTAAAGAATTTTTGAATTTTACTCAGTAACTAGTTTCTTGCTGTTTGTGGCATCAGTGTGGTAATTATAAAACGACATTGGATGTATTTATAAGATAAAGCAAATGAGTGGAGCACTAGGGTTCTCACTGTGGGAGGAGGGACTATAAAAAATTACATTGGGGAAGGGGAGAAACAGGATAAGTACATAGGCCCAGAGTATTTCCTCATAGATTACTTATTAATTATAAAGTAGAGGAATAATAACTTTATATGGAGAAACTGAGAGATACCACTTAAAGCCTCCATCACCAATATTGGGAGAAACTGATACCACGTGCCTTGTGATATAAAGCAGTGGAAAGAACATCATTTCTGTGATATTTCAATCAAGAATGCCTAAACTTCATCTAATAATAAGGAAACATCAGACATACTCACACTGAGGAACAATGTATAAAACAACTATTGTGTATTCAAAAATATCAACGTTGTAACATATAAAAGAGACAGAAAGCCTGCTTCAGATTGAAGACTAAAGAGACATGATAATTAAATGCCATTCATGAGCCTATATCAGATCCTAGATAAGGGAAAAAAATCGGACTATTTAAATATTGACTGTATATTACAGTCACCAAATTTATTCCTGTTAAATTTTTCCTATTTTATAAATGAACTGTACCCATGACCATAGAAGATATTGTTCCTGTTTATAAATTACGCAAATTTTAATATTTTGGGATAAAGGGATATGACATCTTCATCTTACACTCAAATGGTTTCAAACATAATAATAAACATAATATATGTGTATATTCATATGATGTGAAAACAATATATTTGTGTATTCATATAATTCATACACATATCTACAAAAGTAGATGTGGGAAAATGTTAACAATGGAAAGCTGAGGTTTTTAAAATGTAGCCATAGGAATCTGAGGGTTTGGTATGGCAATCAGATTTAGGCTTTGAATTTTTCGTTTATGAATAAAATGCCTTGCTGCTTCAATGTACTTTGTTAGCATACCATCTAGGGGATGATCATGAAGAACCCAGAGGAGGCACACCTCTGGCTGGCATACAAAAACATGGTGTAGAAATTACTTAGAGAGACTGATGAAGGGGCTTGTGATTGGGAAAAAACACATTCAATCTTCAAGGAGATAGAATTTCAAAACTCATCAAATGCACAATTATTAAAAATCTTCCAATTCAAAGGGTTGAGGAAATAAAAACTCATAAAATGGTGAATTGGTATAATCATTTTGGAAATTAAATTGGTTATTGTATCATATATATCATCCAGAATCCAAACAGGATACAGAAACCACAGTTATTTGAACAGTGGAAGTTTAATATAAAGAATTGTTACTCCAATCCTGTTAGAATGAAAACGGGATTGGTAGTAAGAAGTAAGTCTGAAGAACACGGGGGCAGAGCAGATGTAAGAAGCAGCCACTATCTTTGGGGCTTAAACAGATACCCAAGGAAGAGCTCTCATCCCTCAAAGCTGAGATCTAGACGGTGTTAGAGCAGGCTGACTCGGAAGAGAATTCATGTGATACCACACCAGTGGAGGGGCTTCCCTGGTGGCTCAGCAGTAAAGAATCAGCCTGCAATGCAGGAGCCACAGGAGATGTGGGTTTGATCTCTGGGTGGGGAAGATGCCCTGGAGAAGGGCATAGCAACCCACTCCAGTATTCTTATCTGGAGAATTCCATGGACAGAGGAGCCTGGTAGGCTACAGTCCATAGGGGCCCAAAGAGTTGGATTACTGAAGTGACTGAGTATGCACACACACCAGAGGAACTTGCTGGAAACTCGCCCTTTGGAATTTGCCAGAAATCCACCCTTGGGTGTGCTGAGGAGAGCTGCTCACAAGAAAGTGTCTCACCAGAGGCACTCTGCAGCAAAACCACCTGAGGGGGTTTCCAGGGGCAGCTGCTGGCCACTATGTACTGCTGGCTGCAGTGTATTGGAAGAGTCTGATGCTGAGCAGCTCTGGATACTGCAGAAGGCATGTACTGTGGAAGTTGTCCATGCTTTAGGAACTGGTCCCCACAGTAGCAGCTGGCTAATCTGGTCCACTAAAACCAAGAAGCAAAACTTTTTTCTCCTGCAGTGCCTCTCCATCCTCCTCCTCTGGTGCAACTTAACACTGTACCAATTGGAATAGGAAAGGTTCAGTTCAGTTCAGTTTAGTCGCTCAGTTGTGTCCGACTCTTTGTGACACCATGAACCACAGCACGCCAGGCCTCCCTGTCCATCACCAACTGCCGGGGTCTACCCAAACCCATGTCCATTGAGTTGGTGATGCCATCCAACCATCTCATCCTCTGTCATCCCCTTCTCCTCCTGCCCTCAATCTTTCCCAGCATCAGGGTCTTTTCAAATGAGTCAGTTCTCCGCATCAGGTGGCCAAAATATTGGAGTTTCAGCTTCAACATCAGTCCTTCCAATGAACATCCAGGACCAATATCCTTTAGGATGGACTGGTTGGATCTCCTTTCAGTCTAAGGGACTCACAAGAGTCTTTTCCAACACCACAGTTCAAAAGCATCAACTCTTTGGCACTCAGCTTTCTTCATAGTCCAAATCTCACATCCATACATGACTACTGGAAAAACCATAGCCTTGACTAGATGGACCTTTATTGACAAAGTGATGTCTCTCCTTTTTAATATGCTGTCTAGGTCACCCTTATTTAACTTATATGCAGAGTACATCATGAGAACACTGGGCTGGAGGAAGCACAAGCTGGAATCAAGATTGCTGGGAGAAATATCAATAACCTCAGATATTCAGATGACACCACCCTTATGGCAGAAAGTGAAGAGGAACTACAAAGCCTCTTGATGAAAGTGAAAGAGGAGAGTGAAAAAGTTGGCTTAAAGCTCAACATTCAGAAAACGAAGATCATGGCATCTGGTCCCATCACTTCATGGGAAATAGATGGGGAAACAGTGGAAACAGTGTCAGACTTCATTTTTTTGGGCTCCAAAATCACTGCAGATGGTGACTGCAGCCATGAAATTAAAAGACGCTTGGAAGATTTCCTTGGAAGGAAAGTTATGACCAACCTAGATAGTATATTCAAAAGCAGAGACATTACTTTGCCAACAAAGGTCCGTCTAGTCAAGGCTATGGTTTTTCCAGTGGTCATGTATGGATGTGAGATTTGGACTGTGAAGAAAGCTGAGTGCCAAAGAATTGATGCTTTTGAACTGTGGTGTTGGAGAAGACTCTTGAGAGTCCTCTGGACTGCAAGGATATCCAACCAGTCCATTCTGAAGGAGATCAACCCTGGGATTTCTTTGGAAGGAATGATGCTAAAGCTGAAACTCCAGTACTTTGGCCATCTCATGCGAAGAGTTGACTCATTGGAAAAGACTCTGAAACTGGGAGGGGTTGGGGGCAGGAGGAAAAGGGGATGACAGAAGATGAGATGGCTGGATGGCATCATTGACTAGATGGACGTGAGTCTGAGTGAACTCCGGGAGTTGATGATGGACAGGGAGGCCTGGTGTGCTGCAATTCATGGGGTCGCAAAAAAGTCAGACATGACTGAGTGACTGAACTGAACTGAGGTTGGTCATAACTTTCCTATCAATATTTAAAGAGCCTGGTTCTATTTGGATGGAGCTGGCAAAAAAAGATGAATTTGGAGTTACATGATAATCAATGAACTGACAAGGCTATACCTAGAAACGTTTCATATGTGTACATCACACTGTTAGGAAACAATTCTGCAGCAAGGAATGGTCTCATTTGCTTCCTGGGTCTCGTTAGCAGGAACTAGAGGACAGTCTCTTTGGAGCCCCACTGTAGGAGAAACTAGCATGGTAAGTCTTTTAGATCACTTCACCCAAGAGCTAAATTCCTGGGAGAGAAAAACCTAGCTCAGGTCAGGTGCCTACTCTTTGGTCAGGATATCATGATATTCATGGTGCCACTAAAATTGGAATAGATGGGCCAAGAGCAAGTTTACCCCGACTATGGGGGGAATTCCGGGTGATGATTCCGGGTAGTGAAAACAGCCCCTTCTAGAGCAGAGGCTGGCAAACTATAGCCTACGTGCCATATCTGGTTTGTCACATATTTTTGTATGGTCTGTGAGCTAAGAATGGCTTCCATATTTTTAAATGGCTGAAAAAAAAAAAAAAACCAGAAGAATGACAGTATTTTGTGACATATGAAAATTATAAACATTCAAATTTTAGTGTCCATTAGTCCAAGTATACTTCATTTTACCTAGTTCTACTTTATTGCATTTCACAGATACTATATATTTTTTAATGAAGGTTTGTAGCAACCCAGCATTATAAGATGACAGTTAACACTTTTTAGTAATAAAGCATTTTTTAATTAAGGTGTTAGGATTTTTTTTAAACACAGTGCTATCACTCACTTAATAGACTACAGTGTAGTGTAAACGTAACTTTTATATGTACTGGGAGACCAAAAATTTTGTGACTCACTTTATTGAAATATTTGCTTTATGGCAGTGGTCTGGGTGGTCTGGAACCAAACCTGCAAGATCTCTGAGATATACCTGTTAAGTTTTATTGGAACATAGGTGCATTTCTTTAAGTATTAAGTGTGGCTTTGTGCTCTCATGCTACAACGGCAGAGTTGTGTAGCTGTGACGGCCACTGTACGGTCCCCCAGGCCTTAAATATTTCAAAGTTGGGTGTTTATAGAATTTCCACACCTTACTCTAGAGTCTCCCTGGTCAAAGTATGATATGAAAACTGGTATCCATACTATCAGGCCTCACTCCAGATCTACTGAGTCGAAATCCACACTCTTACAGGATCCCTGGGTGATACAAAGACACGCTGAAGTTAGAGAAGCACTGCCTTGGAGAAGATCAATTTGATCCTGGGGTAAGAAGACCTGTTTTGTTACTGTGCTTGCTTATCACTAACCAGTATGTTTGAGGCATTGTGATTCATAGTCATTTAAAAAATTTTATTTATATTTAATTGGAGGATAACTGCTTTACAGTATTGTGTTGGTTTCTGCCATGCATCAACATGAATCAGCCATAGGTATCCATATGTACCCTCTCTCTTAAACCTCTCTCACACCTCCCACCCAATCCCATCCCATCCCTCTAGGTTGTCACAGAGCACAGGGTTTGAGAACCTTGTGTCATGCAGCAAACTCCCACTGGCTGTCTATTTCACATATGGTAATGTATGTGCTTTAATGCTGCTCTCTCAGTTCTCTCACCCTTTCCTTCCCCCACTGTGTCCACTAGTCTGTTCTTTTTATCTGTGTCTCTATTGCTGCTCTGCAAACATTTCTCCAAAGAAGACATGCAGATGGCTAATAAACACATGAAAAGATGCTCAACATAGCTCATTATTAGAGAAATGCAAATGAAAACAACAAGGAGTTATCATTTCACATCAATTAAAATAGCCATCATCAAAAAATCTACAGACAACTACAGCTGGGGAAAAGGGAACCCTCTTGCACGGTTGTGAATGTCAATTGATACAACCACTACAGAGAACAGTATGGAGATATCTTAAAAAAACTAGCACTAAAACTACCGCTGCTACTGCTGCTGCTAAATCGTGTCCGACTTAGCACACTTCAGTCATGTCCGACTCTGTGCGACCCCATAGACGGCAGCCCACCAGGCTCCCCCGTCCCTGGGATTCTCCAGGCAAGAACACTGGAGTGGGTTGCCATTTCCTTCTCCAATGCATGAAAGTGAAAAGTGAAAGTGAAGTCGCTCAGTCATGTCCGACTCTTAGTGACCCCATGGACTGCAGCCTACCAGGCTCCTCCATCCATGGGATTTTCCAGGCAAGAGTACTGGAGTGGGGTGCAATTGCCTTCTCCGAAAACTACCGTAGTCATTGTTAATTAGGTTCTTTTCTATTTTCAAATGCCACAAATATGTTAAATCTACCTTAGATAATAGAGGTTTATTGTAAGAATACCCAGGAAGGAAGGAAGAGCAAAATAATAGTCCACCTAGCCTCAGGGAGATCTGTGGGAGGCAGCTGCTAGAGTAAAAGTCCCAGTGGTCACCCTAGTGATGACCAGAATCTCTGATGATTGAAAAGCTGTCGCAGATGGCCATTGTGCTTAAGCCTCAGCCACTCCATCTCCCTCTCTACCTCTGGGTTTCTGCTTACTCAGAATTTCTACAATCTCTTACTCTTGGCCATCCCTAAGGATCTGATTTTGTGAAAGTGCTGCACTCAGTATGCCAGCAAATTTGGAAAACTCAGCAGTGGCCACAGGAGTGGGAAAGGTCAGTTTTCATTACAGTCCCAAAGAAGGGCAATGACAAAGAATGTTCAAACTACCGTACAATTGCACTTATTTCATATGCTAGCAAAGTAATGCTCAAAATTCTTCAAGCCAGGCTTCAATAGTTCATGAACCAAGAACTTCCAGATGTTCAAGCTGGATTTAGAAAAGGCAGAGGAACCAGAGATCAAACTGCCAACATCGATGGATCATAGAAAAAGCAAGAGAATTCCAGAAAAGCATCTACTTTTGCTACATTGATTATGCTAAAGCTTTTGACTGTGTAGATCACAACAAACTGTGGAAAATTCTTAAAGATATAGGAATACCATACCACCTTACCTGCTTTCTATGAAACCTGTATTCAGGTCAAGAAGCAACAGTTAGAACCGTACATGAAACAAAGGACTGGTTCAAAATCGGGAAAGGAGTACATCAAGGCTGAATATTGTCACCCTGCTTATGTAACTTAAATGCATAGTACATCATGAGAAATGCTAGGCTGGAAGAAGCACAAGCTAGAATCAAGATTGCCGGGAGAAATATCAATAACCTTAGATATGCAGATGACACCACCCTTAGGGCAGAAAGTGAAGAAGAACTAAAGAGCCTCTTGATGAAAGTGAAAGAGGAGGGTGAAAAAGCTGGCCTAAAACTTGACATTCAAAAAACGAAGATCATGGCATCTGGTCCTATCACTTCATGGGAAGTAGATGGGGAAACAATGGAAACAGTGAGAGACTTTATTTTCTTGGGCTCCAAAATCACTGTAGATGATAGCTGCAGTCGTGAAATTAAAAGATGCTTGCTCCTTGGAAGAACAGCTATGACCAACCTAGACAGCATATTAAAAAGCAGAGACATTACTTTGCTAACAAAGGTCCATCTGTGGTTTTTCCAGTAGTCGTGTATGGATGTGAGAATTGGACCATAAAAAAAGCTGAGTGCTGAAGAATTGATGCTTTTAAACTGTGGTGTTGGAAGAGACTCTTGACAGTCCCTTGGACTGCAAGGAGATCAAACCAGTCAATCCTAAAGGAAATCAGTCCTGAATATTCATTGGAAGGACTGATGCTGAAGCTGAAGTTCCAATACTTTGGCCATCTGTTGCGAAGAACTGACTCATTTGAGAAGATCCTGATGCTGGGAAAGATTGAATGCGGGAAAAGAAGGGGACTATAGAGGATGAGATGGTTGGATCATACCACTGACTCAATGGACATGAGTTTAAGCAAGCTCTGGAAGATGGTGAGGGACAGGGAAGCCTGGTGTGCTGCAATTCATGGGGTCACAGAGAGAGGGACAAAACTGAGTGACTAAACAAAGAAGAATCTTAGAGGAGTCCAGGTATTTTCAGTAAGAGAATAGAATTGGATAGAAAAAGTGTGTATTATAAAATAAAAAGAATGAAATAAGGACTCAGTTCAGTTCAATCACTCAGTGAAATTAAAAAATGAAATTTTACCCCTCAATACTGATAGTATGAAAGAAAGTGAAACTTTTAATAAGTCAGTCTTGTCTGACTCTTTGTGACCCAATGGACTGTAGCCCACCAGGCTCCTCTATCCATAGTATCCTGTAGGCAAGAATACTGGAGTGGGTTGCTGTGCTCTTCTCCAGATCTTCCTGACTCAGGCAGGTCTCCTGCATTGCAGGAAGATTCTTTACCATCTGAGCCACCAGGGAAGCCACTCATAATATGTCATCAGTTAAATACTCTATGACTTCAAACTCTTATCTGAACCTTCTTTCTCTCACTATAGCCTGACTCTCCCTTGAGGACTCAGCTTACCCTGAAATCCTGACAAGTGATGATTGCTTCCTTTGCTATATTACACAAACTGCTTGGCCTTGAGGTAGAATGAAAGTCCATATCCTTGCTTCCCATTGCCATTTCTAGGGGGGAAAAAAACCCACTTCTTAAAACAAATATGCAAAAATACCCCCAAAAGTCTATTTTGGAGGAGACATATGCCATCTGGCTTCCCTGGTGGCTCAGACGGTAAAGCCTCTGCCTGCGATGTGGGAAACCAGGGTTCGATTCCTGGGTCGGGAAGATCCCCTGGAGAAGGAAATGGCAATCCACTCCAGCACTCTTGCCTGGAAAATCCTATGGACGGAGGAGCCAGATAGGCTATAGTCCATGGGGTCACAAAGAGTTGGACACGACTGAGCGACTTCACATTCATGTTTATGCCATCTGACTCAGGGTTATAGTACAGTGTTGTGTAGCCAGAACCTGCAGAAGGTGGGAGGATGATGGCTGTGGCCCAAGGAAGGGCGCCATTTGTAATTTGCACAGAGACAGACCTGCCTAAGCCAGGTTTAGGCAAGGCTGCCCATATCAACAGGGTGATTTCCTAATTTCTGTGACAGCACCCACTGTATGGACTAGTAGCCACCCTGAGAGACCACTTCATCTCATTACTGTAGTCATCTACAGTATTTCTTTCATTCACTGTAAGTTTTATCCCTGAGTTATTACCGTTCTCTCTACCACTACCTTAGTCATCATCATCTTCCTATATCAATACCCATACAGGAACAAATTACCCATAATGTAACTGCTTCCAAAATTTCAGTGTCAGGTATCCTGTTGTTAAACCACTCCCTGATACCTTTCCAGATCATACCCCATAGTATGTCTATTTCAACAATTCTTCAAGCCCACCAAAAATCTCCCTTCAGCATCCACACCTTGGATAAAACCCATATAGAGTGATGGCACTTCATATTATATCTCAAAGTATTCAAATATTATCCCAATATAATTTTGCAATGTTATTCCATCTCTTTAATCTCTGTCAGAGCCCTTTGTCCCATGCCCGCCGCAGGTGAGTCCAGATGGATGCTTATGCATGCTATCGGTTGTGTTATAGGAAAGGAATCCTCAGACTAGGGGCCCATATCTTTTATAATAGGTAGCAGGTTAGCCTACCTTTTTCTCCAGAGAGAGACAAAATCACAGTTTTCCAAGACGGTTCATTACACCAACATTCTTGAAAAGATATTTGGACGTAAATGAGTCAGTGCCTCTGTTTTCAAAATGTGCAAAACCATGAGCAACTCATGAATCGTCTCTCAATATTACTTGGTTCTGGACCACAGTCATTCTTCTGTCTAAGGCTCCTATACAAACTCTCCTTGTATAGAGGGAATCCCATCTCTTTTGCTTACTCTTTGATATCTCTCTTTCAGTTTCTTTTCTCTACTAGATCATTCATATCATCAACCACAACTAAACACTGTAGTAATTCCCATAATTTTTAAAAGAAGCAGAAAGAAAAAAACTTTCTTGACCTCATGTCTTCCTCCAACATCTGACTTGTTTCTTTTTTCTCTCTCACAAATTCACATGTACCATTTTTCCTCAGTCTCATTTTCTTCACCTTCCACCTCTCATTTTTGAATCTACCCTAGTCAAGTTCTATTCCCACCTCTCCACTGAAAAACTGTTTTTGTCAAAGCTGTTGATGACCATCACATTGCTTAATCCAGTGGTCAATTCTGAAGCCTCATCTGAATCTCATCAACATTTGACACAGTTAATTAGTCTCGTCTTCTTGAAACACTTTCTTCACTTGTCTTCCAAATCCTCCTAATTTACTCCCTGTATCACTGCCTACGTGCCTCTCTTCAGTCTTCTTTATTCACTTCCATTGTGATCTCATCCTGCGTGGTGACTTTAAATACCATCCGTACTCTGATGACTCCTGAATGTGTTTCTACTGCCTTAGCCTCCCCCAAACAGAGATTCTTATATATGACTGTGTACTTAACTTTTTCTCTTAGATGCTTAAGTTTAACAAGTCCAAAACAAAGTCTTAATCTACTAATTCCCTCCCTGAAACCCTCTATAGGTCCTAATTATCCTACAATTTTGCCTATTTCCATAAGGTCACCACCATTAACAAGGTGTTCACACCCAAAACCATGGAACCATCCCTGATTCCTTCCTGACATCCTCATAAATAATCATCAATAAATCCTATGGATTTTACCTACTAAATGTATTCAAAAGCCACCATCTCCACAAACATTCCATTACAAGCTGCCATCATGTCTTCCATGGTTTACTGTAACAATCTTCTAACTAGCCCCCTATTCTATTCCCCGTGCAGCATTCTGAGTGTTAAAAATCCTCAATGACTTGTCATCACACTCAGAATAAAATCCTAGTTCCTTGCTCTGGTCTCCAAGGACTTACATAACGTATATAAAATTCCAGGTTCTTGCCATGGTCTACAAGGACTCCCATAATGTACATGCTCCACCACCTCTCGGACTTCACTCTTCCACTTCCCCACTATGCTCCAAACACAGAAAACTCTTCCTGATTCCTCAAACACTCCACACACGCTCTTCCCACAGAACCTTTGCTTTTGAAGTTCCTTCTATGTGGAAAAGCCCTCCCCTAGATAACTGCATGACTCATTTTCTCACTTCTTTCAGATTTCTGCTCAAATGTCTCTTTAGTAGAAAGAACTTACTTGAACACCACATCCCAAAATAGCATAATCTGTCCATTACTCTCTATCCTCTTATCTGCTTTATTTCTCTTGTGGCACTTAGCACTGACATTATATAGCTAGTGAATTTCAGTGACTCTAAGATGTTATCGGTTGAAACATGTGCCATTATTTTATATACCCATCGAGAAAGAGAAACTCTGACAAATAAAATCATGTCATCTTTCTTATCGCTGAGAATTTTTATTTTATACTCATTGGAATTGGTCTTTTAGGCTTATTTAGACTTTTTTTAAAAATCATATATCCTTCACACACAAAAAAGAAAACTATAAGCAAAATAAATCAATTAAATTATATCTAGGACATCTTTACAATTGGAATTCAATATTCTGATATATTCTTCATCTCATACTCAATGTCACTGTTTTTCCACCCACTATCTCACTAATAAAATGGAACACAGCTTAATCTACTTGCTAGTGGCTTTCTTTTCTAGGACTCATAAAGCAAGAAATATGGAATTGTGGTCATTCTTCAAATAATATTACTTGCTTCTCTAATATCAAATTTATGTCTCATTGCTCTATTTCTGAGCCTGGATGTCTACCAATAACTTTTCTTTTTCAGCTATATCAGAATACCACATTTTGAAGATATTTTAAACAGCATTTAAAGTCCACATATTCAGTACCAACAATGCATGTAATTCAATTGTGTTTATAGTTACAAACAGATAACTAAGTTCACACAGAAAAATGACTCTGACTGCTCTCTGTCCAACTGTGGTTATAAGAGGCCAATGACTTTAAAATGCATTCCATTTTTTTCCAGAAATTTAAAATGTGAAAAAATGCATGTCTTCAAATCAATTAAATATAATAATATTTGTCTCTACCACTAGAATATGAGTACTGGGAGGGCAGGAAATTGTTTTGTTTTGTTCACTGACTATATTCTCATCATCTAGCAGTGTCTTTGAAAAATAGTATAAGTTCAAGAAGTGTCTATTGAATAAATGAATAGATAAACTTCTGCCTTTACTACTAATAATTAACTCTAGTATTTCACACTTAAAATCCCCAAGATGAAAAGTTCAATTGACTTAATTACCATTCAGTATAAGCTACCCCTGCTGGGGAGACAACTAGCTGTAGGCAGATCTCCCTAGATCTCTGACAAGCCGTCTGGTCATTCACACATGTGGCCGGCCATCTTTGACATTGTTACCCACCTTAGAACTCTGCTTACAGTAACCATGGCTTCCATCGGGAAACCTAGAAAAAGAAAGACAATTCAGCTCTCAGAAACCTGTGAGGTTTTATAACAACAACTCATCATGGTGGAAGGACAGGCTTCTTTGCCTAAGCTAGAAACCCATGCCTAGATTCCTCCTGCGGAGGTATTCCAAGCCGTCACCCTTCCTTAGACCTTCACCACCCCTGAGAAACTGCCAGGGACCCTTGGCCCCTTTCTCATTCCCAGTCTACAGAACTTCCTCTTCTTCTTGTCAGTCTCTTAGAATCATTCTTCCTCATTGTCATTATAGCCACATTGCAAAAGCCCTTCAATGGGCATTACCCACAAAATGCTGACCTCAGGCATCTTCCCCAAAATTGTTGATCAAGGAATTTAAGTCTGGCTACTGGCATAAAATAGTGTAATGGAATACAGGAGAATACCAGAGAATATAGAATATAAGAGAATACAGGAGAACATGTGTATAGTGGCTTTATGTTATTACCATATATGACTGGCAGTATATCATTCTGCCAGTCTTCTCATCCAGTTGTCTCCCAAGACAGGACCCAGGTTCCAGTTGGGTTCTCCATATTGTCGTGTACAAAGCGGCACCTGACTTGAGACTAAGCACTTGATTTTAGCCCTAGCTGCTCAGAACGATGCCTGTTCTATCCTGCTGCTTTACTTTCCTGTGTAGTATAGGTACCTCCAGACCCAGATAATGTCAAAAGAGGAAGGCCAGAAGTACGACGATTATCTGATATTTCCTATAGTTCTCAACCTTTAAATTATGTTACTATAAGCCATATAAAGGTGGCAATGACATGTATATTAATTTTATTTCATTCATATACAATAGTCCTCGCCTTTTCCACAGGGCATGTATCCTAGGACCCCCAGTAGATGCCCTGCTGAGAACTCTATATAGGCTATGTTTTTTTCCTTTACATACATACCTATGATAAAATTTAATTTATAATTAGTCACATTAAGAGACTGGGCTTCCCAGGTGGCACTAGAAATAAAGAACTCCGATGCGGGAGTCATAAGAGACACAGGTTTGATCCGTGGGTCAGGAAGACCCTCTGAAGGAAAGCATGGCAACCCACTCCAGTATTCTTGTCTGGCCCATGGACAGAGTTGCCTGATGGGCTACAGTCCATAGGGTTGCAAAGAGTCAGCCACTACTGAAGCAACTCAGCATGAATGCACAGTAAGAGATTAACAACCATAACTCAAAATAGAACAATATAGCAATATACTGTGATGAAAGGTATGTGAATGTTGTGTGGTCTCTGTCTGGAAGCATCTTATTGTACAAATTTAATGTCTTTTCCATCCAAAATAAGCAGTCGTCCCTCACTGTGGCCATTTCTTTTGCTGTTTGAGGTATAACAGCAAAACTAGCACAAATTGCTTTTACTGTCTTCACTATTTCATAGACAGAAGATTCATTCTTACTGTAGAATTTAGCAATCTCAGCAAAAGAGTGTTTATCTCTCCCTATGAAGTCCAGAACTGTTACCCTTTCACTTAAAGGAAATACTTAGGCGTATCTAAATTGCCAGCATCACTAGTCTTGTGCTTCGAGGGCATTAAATACAATAAGAGTGACTTGAACACAAGCACTGTGATACTAAGACAGTGGATCTGATAACGGAGATGGCTACTAAATGACTAATGTGGGGCGGGAGGGAATACCCTGAACTAAAAGTGTGACTCACTTCCTGGGTGGGACATAGAAAGACCCTGCGAGATTTCATCACTGTACTCAGAATGGCACACAATTTAAAACTCATGAATTGTTCCTTTCTGCAACTTTCCATTTAATATTTTCAGATCGCAGTTGTCCGTGGGTAAATGAAATCGTGGAAAGCAAATCAGCAGATGAGGAGGGACTTACCTATCGCCTGATTCCATGAGGAATTTAAGGCAGCTGAGGAATATAAGGAAGATATTTAATGATGAACGTTGAAACAAAAAGGGGTTGCTGCTTAACCTGGAAATTCAATTTAGCAAAGTGGTTCATTCAAAATGTTCCAGTTAAGTAAGATTTAATTATGTTTTATATTTGTATTTACCAATATAACATTTGTTCTTACTCATGCAGTGGAGAGAGTTCTTGAATGATTTGTCAAGCTAGAGAGGAAAAAGGTTCTGTTTTTGTTTTACAACAAGGTAATTAGTATTTCCCTGTTACTTTTCTAAATTTTCAGACATTTCTAAGGCACCAAAACTGAGAGGGGAGAAGAGAGGCAGGCAATGGAAGTAACATGTTTTAAAATGTATTACCTGGGCCAATAATTTTAAAAACAGTATAAACTAAAACACTCTATTTCATGTGGAGATAATTCATGTGAGTTTTTGGCTGAGATAACAAAGACCAACAACAAAACAGTGGTTTCTAAAATCTTTGATATTCTAAGGGGACGTACTGCTGCTGCTGCTGCTGCTGCTGCTGCTAAGTCGCTTCAGTCGTGTCCGACTCTGTGTGACCTCAGAGATGGCAGCCCACCAGGCTCCCCCGTCCCTGGGATTCTCCAGGCAAGAACACTGGAGTGGGTTGCCATTTCCTTCTCCAATGCATGAAAGTGAAAAGGGAAAGTGAAGTCACTCAGTCGTGTCCGACTCTCTGCGACCCCATGGACTGCAGCCTACCAGGCTCCTCCATCCATGGGATTTTCCAGGCAAGAGTACTGGAGTGGGGTGCCATGGCCTTCTCCAAAGAGGAGGTACTAGACTGCCCCTGTTAAAACTGGTTACTTAAATCCCTATTTCATTATTCACCTAAAGGCACCTTTTTGAAGTTAAAGATGCAAAAAGAGAGAAAGAGAGAATTTCTTTGGAGAAGGTTGTTGCAAACTTTGGGGTTTCCCTGACTACACTTTGTCCAGAGAGGAAAATGGTGTCTTGTCATTCCCTCTTTACCTTAAGCCACGCTGGAGAGGGGCCTGTATGCGAACCTCTTAGAGAAGTTAACCTATGCTTCCAGAAGGTGAGGAGCATGAAGCCTGGTGGAAAAGCTGTACTGGAGCAGCCCAAGGTGGCTGAGCAAGAGAGGGAAAGAGATGTACTGAGGATTTCCTGCTTTTTTTTTTAGCAATAGTGGACACGGACTCATATGTAGCTCTGGGGGACTACAGTTAGGCTATGTGGGCCTAACTTAGATATTTGTTGAATCAGGTTCAATAGCACTTCCTGGAAGGAAGTTCTGGTGATGCTCTGGGACTAATGGATGAAGCCTATATAGCCTACAGGATTAGAGGCATTGCCTAAATGTGGGCGACTACAGTGGGAGGCCTTCCGTAAGAAGCGCCTTCAAGAAATCTAGGAAATCTATCCATTAGAGGAATGGTTTGCACGTTTGTATCCCCCTGCCTCAAAATTTATATATTGAAATCCTTATTCCCAATAGGATGATATTAAAAGGTGGGACATTTGGGAGATGCTCAGTCATGAAGGAGGAGTGTTCATGAGTGGAATTAATGCCATTATGAAAGAAACCCCCTCAGTGCTCCCTAGTCAGGTTCATCCATGTTGTTGCATATGAAAGAATTACTCTCTTTTTTAAGGAGGCCAAATAATATTCCATCATATAAATCACATTTCCTTTATCCTTTCATCTGTCAATGGACAGTGTGTTGTTTCCATAAATTGCTTATAGTGAATAGTGCTGCAATGAACATGAAATTGCAGATATCTCTTTGAGATCCTGATTTCAATTCTTTTGGATAGATGCCCAGGCATAAGATTGTTGAATCATATGGTACAGTACTTCTATTTTTAATTTTAGGAGGAATCTCTATACTGTTGTGGTAGTGGCTGTACCAGTTTACATTTCCACCAACAGTGTAAGAAAGTTCTAATTTTCCCACATTCTCACCAACAATATTTTTCATTTTTATAATAGCCATCCTAATATTTTGATAAGTGAAATAAGCCATATCTATCTATCTATATAAAATCACAAATATTGCATGATTCCTTTTGTATGAGGTACCTCAGTTCAGTTCAGTTCAGTCACTCAGTCATGTCCAGCTCTTTGTGACCCCATGAATTGCAGCACACCGGGCCTCCCTGTCCATCACCAACTCCCAGAGTTCACTCAAACTCATGTCCATCAAGTCTGTGATGCCATCCAGCCATCTCATCCTCTGTCATCCCCTTCTCCTCCTGCCCCCAATCCCTCCTAGCATCAGAGTCTTTTCCAATGAATCAACTCTTCACATGAAGTGGCCAAAGTGTTGGCGTTTCAGCTTTAGCATCATTCCTTCCAAAGAACACCCAGCGCTGATCTCCTTCAGAATGGACTGGTTGGATCTCCTTGCAGTCCGGGGGACTCTCAAGAGTCTTCTCCAACACCACAGTTCAAAAGCATCAATTCTTTGGCGCTCAGCTTTCTTCACAGTCCAACTCTCACATCCATACATGACCACAGGAAAAACCATAGCCTTGACTAGACGGACCTTTGTTGGCAAAGTAATATCTCTGCTTTTGAATATGCTATCTAGGTTGGTCATAACTTTCCTTCCAAGGAGTAAGCGTCTTTTAATTTCATGGCTGCAGTCACCATCTGCAGTGATTTTGGAGCCCAGAAAAATAAAGTCTGACACTGTTTCCACTGTTTCCCCATCTATTTCCCATGAAGTGATGGGACCAGATGCCATGATCTTAGTTTTCTGAGGTACCTAAAACAGTCAAATTCATAGAAGCAGAGAGTAGAAAGATGGTTCCCAGGGGCTGCGGGTTGGGTAAATGGGGAGTTGATGTTCAATGGGTATAAGATTTCAGTTATGCAAAATGAATGCATTCTAGAGATGAGTTTACCTGTATTGCCTGTAGCTAACAGTACTGGACTGTGTACTAAAAATTAATGCTAAGTAGGTAGATCTCATGCTAAGTGTTTTTACCACACACACACACACAAAGGGTTGGAAGGGATGAGAAAACTTTTTCAGATGATGAATATGTTTATTACCTTTACTGTGGTATATGTGTGTGTCCAAAGACACCAAATTGTATATATTAAATATGTGCAGGGTTTTGTATATCAATTATACCTCAATAAAGCTTTTTTTTTTTTTTAAAGAGGCATATTTAGTGTGAACTCTGCAGGCTAATAGGTCACATTCTAATCCTGCTCTCCGTGTCATTCATACCAGGGATCTGACATTATCTCCTGGAAAAAATGTCAAATAGCCTTGAATGACAATGTAACCATATAATTACCTTCCTTTGTTCTTTTTCACAGTTAACTGTTTTACGAGGCTTAGTTCTTTTCCTACACATATTTCTGTTTTTTGTAGTGCTTATCTGCATACCCTTTGCCACCACAAGCTAAAATGTAGATAAACTATGTTTTAAAAAAAGACTTTATTTTTTAAGAGTAGTTTTAGGGTCAGTAAAAAACAAAGTTACTGTAACTCTTTGAGAATTATACATATATAACTTTGTTTTATATATATAATATATACTTTATGTATATAATTTTGTTACATATATATTACCACTGTATTTATTTTTATTGTGGTAAAGTGTACATAACAAAGGTTATAATTTTAAGCATTTCAGGTACAGTTCAGTGGCATTAAGTATATTCACATTGTCATGCAACCATCACCATCATTCATCTCCAGAATTTGTCATCATCCTAAACTGAAGCTCTGCCCATTAAACAGGAATTCCCCATCAGTTTTGGAAAACACTGTTTTACTTTCTGTCCTATCAATTTGACTACTCTAAGTATTTTATGGAAATGGAATCATAATATTTGCTCTTTTGCATCTGGCTTTTTCACTAAATATAATGTTTTCAATATTCATCTGTGTTGTAGCATGTGCCAGAATTTCCTTTTTAAGGCTGAATAATACACCATTGTTTATATGTGTCACATTTTATTTATCCATTCATCTGATGGTAGACATTTGGGTTATTTCCACCTGAAGGCTCTACACATGGACATCACCAGATGGTCAATACCAAAATCAGATTGATTATATTCTTTGCAACCAAAGATAGAGAAGCTTTATACAGTCAGCAAAAACAAGACTGGGAGCTGACTGTGGCTCAGGTCATGAACTTCTTACTGCAAAATTCAGATTTAAATTGAAGAAAGTAGGGAAAACCACTAAACCATTCAGGTATGCTGCTGCTGTCACTTCAGTCGTGTCCAACCCTGTGTGATCCCATAGACAGCAGCCTACCAGGCTTCTCTGTCCCTGGGATTCTCCAGGCAAGAACACTGGAGTGGATTCAGGTATGACCTAAATCAAATCCCTTACGATTATACAGTGGAAGTGAGAAATAGATTCAAGGGATTAGATCTAATAGACAGAGTGCCTGAAGAACTATGGATGGAGGTTCATGACACTGTACAGAAGGCAGGGATCAAGACCATCCCCAAGAAAAAGAAATGCAAAAAGGTCAAATGGTTGTCTGAGGAGGCCTTACAAATAGCTGTGAAAAGAAGAGAAGTGAAAGGCAAAGGAGAAAAGGAAAGATAACCCATTTGAATGCAGAGTTCACAAGAATAGCAAGGAGAGATAAGAAAGCCTTCCTCAGTGATCAAGGCAAAGAAACAGAGGAAACAATAGAATGGGAAAAACTAGAGATCTCTTCAAGAAAATTAGAGACACCAAGGGAACATTTCATGCAAAGATGGGCACAATGAAGGACAGAAATGGTATGGACCTAACAGAAGCAGAAGATGTTAAAAAGAGGTGTCAAAAATACACAGCAGAACTATACAAAAAAGACCTTCACTATCACACCCTAGGTGTGATCACTCACATAGAGCCAGGTATCCTGGAATGCAAAGTAAAGTGAGCCTTAGGAAGCATCACTATGAACAAAGTTAGTGGAGGTGATGGGATTCCAGTTGAGCTTTTTCAAATCCTAAAAGATGATGCTGTGCAAGTGTTGCACTCAACATGCCAGCAAATTTGGAAAACTCAGCAGTGGCCATAGGACAGAAAAAGGTCAGTTTTCATTCCAATCCCAAATAAAGGCAGTGCCAAAGAATGCTCACACTACCACACAACTGTACTCATCTCACACGCTAGTAAAGTAATGCTCAAAATTCTCCAAGCCAGGCTTCGCAAGTGAACTGTGAACTTCCAGATGTTCAAGCTGGTTTTAGAAAAGGCAGAGGAACCAGAGATCAAACTGCTCCCATACACGGATCATCAAAAAAGCAAGAGTTCCAGCAAAACATCTATTTCTGCTTTATTGACTATGTCAAAGCCTTTGTGTGGTTCACAATAAACTGTGGAAAATTCTGAAAGAGATGGGAATACCAGACCACCTTACCTGCCTTCTGAGAAATCTGTATGCAGGTTAGGAAGCAACAGTTAGAACTGGACATGAAACAACAGACTGGTTCCAAATAAGGAAAGGAGTACGTCAAGGCTGTATATTGTCACCCTGGTTATTTAACTTATATGCAGAGTACATCATGAGAAATGCTGGGCTGGAAGAAACACAAGCTGGAATCAAGATTTCCGGGAGAAATATGAATAACCTCAGATATGCAGATGACACCACCCTTATGGCAGAAAGTGAAGAACAAAAGAGCCTCTTGGTCAAAGTGAAAGAGGAGAGTGAAAAAATTGGCTGAAAGCTCAACATTCAGAAAACTAAGATCATGGCACCTGGTCCCATCATTTCATGGCAAACAGATGGGTAAACCATGGAAAACAGTGACAGACTTAATTTTTGGGGGGCTCCACAATCACTGCATATGGTGACTGAAGCCATGAAATTAAAAGATGCTTGCTCCTTGGAAGAAAAGTTATGACCAACCTGCTGCGGCTGCTGCTAAGTTGCTTCAGTAGTTTCCGACTCTGCGAGACCCCATAGACAGCAGCCCACCAGGCTCCACCGTCCCTGAGATTCTCCAGGCAAGAACACTGGAGTGGGTTGCCATTTCCTTCTCCAATGCATGAAACGGAAAAGTGAAAGTGAAGTCGCTCAGTTGTCCAACTCTTTGCGACCCCATGGACTGCAGCCTACCAGGCTCCTCTGTCCATGGGATTTTCCAGGCAAGAGTACTAGAGTGGGTTGCCATTGCCTTCTCCGATGACCAATCTAGATGGTATATTAAAAAGCAGTGCCATTACCTTGCCGACAAAGGTCCATATAGTCAAAGCTATGGTTTTTCTAGTAGTCATGCATGGATGTGAGAGTTGGACTATAAAGAAAGCTGAGCACTAAAGAATTGATGCTTTTGAACTGTGGTGTTGGAGAAGACTCTTGAGAGTCCCTTGTACTTCAAGGAGATCCAACCAGTCCATCCTAAAGGAAATCAGTCCTGAATATTCATTGGAAGGAGTAATGCTGAAGCTGAAACTCGAATACTTTGGCCACCTGATGCGAAGAACTGACTCATTGGAAAAGACCCTGATGCTCAGAAAGATTGAAGGTGGGAGGAGAAGGGGATGACAAAGGATGATATGGTTGGATGGCATCACCAACTCAAAGGACATGAGTTTGAGTAAACTCCGGGAGTTGGTGATGTTCAGGGAGGCCTGGCATGCTGCAGTGCATGGGGTCCCAAAGAGTCGGAAACAATTGAGCAACTGAACTGAACTGGAGTTAACCCTCCAGGCTCCTCTGTCCATGGGATTCTCCATGCAAGAATACTCTGCCTATGACTGGGCTAGCTCTGGGCTTACTTGGAATACTTATCACCACGTGACACTTACTCGTTCTTTATTCAGAACCTTTCGATATTTTCTTAGCCTACCCAGAGTAAGAAATCCAAAGCTTTACTTCTCTCCCAAGACTGTCCACCATGGGATTTCAGAAAAAAGTCAATGCATCCATAATGATAGCCATCCAAATTTCCTTGTTTTCCTCATTGTGTGGAAAGGAGCTGTTTGCTACTTTCTAATGACAGAAAGGTTCTGCTCTGTCTTATACCCTTCGGTTGTTTCTTCTGCTCCTTAGACCCCACAGCTTGACCCAGGTGAAGTGCTTAGGAAACCCAAAACCACAGTCAGGAAACAACTTACTGTAGGGTATGTTTACTGCTGAGAAGCAAATTGGTAGTGCAGAGAATCTACTGGGAAAAACATATCAGAACACAGAACAAAATACAAAGAGGTGGAATCAATGAGGGAAAGGAAAATATGAAGACAGATTCAGGAAACCCAACAAGGGATTAATTCAACATCTGGGACTTCTGGAACTCAGAAGGAGGCAAACTGGAAATTAAATTATAAGATGAAATTTCCCTGAGTAGCAAGAGACTGAAAGTATGAATTAACGGGGTTTACCAAATTTTAGGAAAGATTACTGTAATAATAGAGAGAGACACACTTTCACTTCTAACCATGTTGGATTTAGAGGAACTAGGTTTACCCTCTCACATTAAATAATGAGAAAACCAGACAATTATATGCAATAACCATGATCAATGAGAAAAAAGGAAACAAATGACATGAACTCTACAAATGTCCTCATTTATACAGTTCGATTATCACGTTGAAATTCCTGAAATTTGAGAATAAACAATTATAAGAATAGAACATGTGGGAGACTGAGTAAACAAAAATATTCTAATACTCAGCTATGGGAGAAAGAGAAATAAAAAACAAAATATATAGGATTAAATAGAGCTTTTGTATTCTCATAATAGGTAAATATAGCTATATAGTGGTGAAGCTGATAATCCAATATTTTGGCCACATGATGCGAAGAGCTGACTCATTTGAAAAGACCCTGATGCTGGGAAAGATTGAAGGCAGGAGGAGAAGAGGACGACAGAGGATGAGATGGTTGTATGGCATCACTGACTCAATGGACATAAGTTTGGGTAAACTCTGGCAGTTGGTGATGGACAGGGAGGCCTGGCGTGCTGTGGTTCATGGGGTCATAAAGAGTCAACATGACTGAGTGACTGAACTGAACTGAACTGATAGGCTTAATCACAAACAATTTAAATATGAGAAGAAATTCTAAATTATCAAATTTTAAAAAGCAATAAAGAAAAATTTGACATTGACAGACTATGTAATGAAGAGAGGAAATAATGACAATGAGGCAAAATATCCAGAAAACATACAACATAATGGAAAGAATAAAATTAAGAATATCAATGCTAACTAAATTTTTTATCATGGCCATTATTAAAAATAATTTAAATGTGAAATTCATCTGAAACAAAGTTGCAAAGAAACACTGAAAATGAAGACATGGACAAAGATACAGCAGGTAAATACAAATAGAATGCAAATGTGAAAATATCAATAAACAACAAGACCAAAAACATTAAACATTAGACATTATTTAATGGCAAGAGATACAATTTGCCTAGATTCAGAAAAGTTTTGTCCCATAATTTATGCACAAAATAGCATATCCATCAATACATAAAAAGGTTTATAAGTATAGTTAGGTCTTTAAAGAAATATAGTGGAAGAATTTAATGTCACTTTTCTGGAATTTGATAGCTCAAGTAAACAAAAAATAAGGAAAGACATAGATTATTTTAATAATACAATCAACAAGCTATAAAAAACTATGTCTTATATCAGAGAACATATATTCTCTGCTTAAATCCATAGAACATGTCTAAAAATTAATCACGTTCTTGGCCACAAAGAAAACAATAATTCTATAAAGCAGAGATTTTATAGACTTACATTCTCTGATAATAATTCAACACAGAGAGAAAAAATAAATCATCAACAAAAAACTTAACTACTTGGAAATTAAAATGTGCTATTAAAAAAAATCCTAAATCAAAATAGAAATCTTAACCGAAGGAAAGAAAATGAGCTAAAAAGGAAAATGAGAAGTCATGATACCCAAACCTAAAAAGAAATTTTATAGCCTTAGTTCAGTTCAGTCGCTCAGTCATGTCCAACTCTTTGCGACCCCATGAATGGCAGCACGCCAGGCCTCCCTGTCCATCACCAACTCCCGGAGTTCACTCAGACTCACGTCTATCGAGTCGGTGATGCCATCCAGCCATCTCATCCTCTGTCGTCCCCTTTTCCTCCTGCCTTTTATTAAAAATAAAAAGAAAGATTAAAGATAAATGAGAAAAGCATGCAACTTATGCTATGAGGACAACAAAATAGCCTGAAAGCAGCAGGAGGAGTCCAAGTTCTCCTGAGCAGGAACTTTCTTTTACCTATTGTCACAAAATGTTCACTTACTTAGAATAGCACTCAATAATTATTTGTGATATCAATGGAAAGATAAATAAGAGTAAAAGCTTGTGTTTTGTAAAGACCAATCAAATAGCAGACAAGCACAAATTAGGATGAAAGGGATAAAATAAAACGCACAAAATTAAGAATGACAAAACAGATATAATTAGAGATAGGGATATGATTTAAATGATTATAAAAGAACATTATGTGCAATTCTGTGGTAATGAACTTGAAAGTCAAGAGAACCTAGATGATTTCCTGGAAAAATAAAACTACTAGGGTAGAAAGATGCTATTTTGCTTCCTATATTTTCTTCCTGGACACTGAGACTTTCTGCTATTAGGTTGAGACCATGAGACCGAGATCCCGTCAAATGAGTGAGAATACAAGTGATATAAGCCATTTTCAGGGTCTGGCACCTAAAAATATCCTGCTCGTTCCACTAGTCCTTTCATCTGATGATTTTAGAAGACACATACTCCATATAGCATAGCTACTAGCTATGTAGAGAGCCACAGATGGCTCTCTGACCCATCTCAAATTATGATTTGAGCCAGAATAAACTCTTACCATGTTAAGCTTCAAAAATTTAGTGTTTGGTTACTGCAGTGTAGCATAACCTGTTCTGACTAATACATTTACCACATTTGACCAAGAAGAATAGAAACTTGAACAGAAAAAAAACCCTTGTAAGCATTTGGAAAGATGACCATTTGAAAAAGCATTGGATCTATTTTGATTTTCAACTCACATTTGAAAAACAAATATTATTTAATCTTAATACTAATATACTCATTTTGGTATTAATAATATTTAATATTTGTGGTTGTTTAGTTGCTCAGTCATGTCCAACTCTTTGCGGTCCCATGGACTGTAGCCCAACAGGCTCCTCTGTCCATGGAATTTCTTGGGCAAGAATACTGGAGTGGGTTGCCATTTCCTTCTCCAGGGGATCTTCCTGACCCAGGGATCGAACCCGTGTCTCCTACATTGGCCTTGAGGTAGGGTGAAGGCTCAGTTCCTCCATAAACAATAGATATTCTAAAAGTTAAAAATCTCAACTAGTAAAGATTCTTAATGTGGTACTCCCTAAGACAAAGACTGTGTGTAGTTTATATATTCTAAATGTATTACCTTGATACCTTTTGAACATATATAATTTGTATCCTCTTTAAATTGCCTTTTTCAAATTTCCTTTTTATAAGGTCCACCTTCTCTGCCCCTTGGGAACTTTAGGCATTTATCATATGTTATCACATATGAGTCAGACTTTATCCCTTAACATATGCAAAAGCATTATTTTCATATCCCAGCTTAATTGAGAAATACAAAGCAGCTTAGTATATTAATAGCTAAAGTACACAGCCTCTATTACATATGCAAAGGATTCAGAAGACTAGTGAACTGAAGTGTAAATAAAAACACAATTTAAGCAACTTCTCATTATTTTTCATTGCTCTAGACATTTTAGTTGTTGGATCTCTCATAAGAATTAAACTAATGGTCTCCATAACTATTTTTGTGAATTCCACAGGAGACAAATGGAATTTTAGAAGTAAAACATAACATGTGCAACAGAAGTTATTTATTATACTTTCATTTTCCTAGTTTAGTAAAAATATTTAATCATGGGCCTACACATGTTTTCACAGAATTGTAAAATCGTAGAGTATTTGACCTTGAGGAGAATGGAGATATATCCAATATTTTTCTGATAACAGAAATGTACAGAAAATATACTCTCTTTTTTTTTTTTTTTTCCCTCTCTTTTTCTTAAGAGTCAAAATCTTTAGAGGGATCCTCAGGCCTTCCCTAAGCTAGAAACGAAAGTTTCACTGCATTCAAAATAATGTTCTTTGGGCATGCTCAGTCATATCTAAACCTCAGTGATAGAAACATTTAATCTGACACTGACACTATCACAATCTACACACAAAAGAAAAAAAATTGAGATCAGCTACAATAATAAGCACCAATAATATCTGGGTTTATGTTCTTGGGATACGCGCGCACACACACATGCAACCACCCCAGTAGGGAGTTAAATGTAGTGTCACTTCAGCAGTACTGTTTTGCTGCGAACTGCAAACCTCAGCGCCTTGGAAAATCTTGCCCTGCTCCCAGCATGTTTCTGTGATTTCCAGAGAGTGCATACAGGTGCCAGCCCAGGCAACACCCACATGGCAAGCCCCAGGCCCCAGTGCTGTTTCCGCAGAGCTTTGACTGCTTTTGACTATCAAGACACACTGAATGAAGCCTTCAAAGCTCCAAGTTGGGTGCAGGCCACAGAAAAGCAGCAAAGAAAGCTCTCTTCCTATTTATCTTACATTTGTTGTGGGCACACTGAAAGTGTCATGGGTGCTCCCCAGGCTGTGCAAAATCTTTACTTGAGCAGATCCTCCCACTTTGCATACTGTCCTCTGTTTCCCAAGACAAGCCCCAAGTCCATGGAGATGGAGCCAGGACAGATGCCAGACGACACCTTTGGGCTCAGAACTACTGCAGCCTCTCACCCTAAGGTTTTGTCTCACAGCCAAATTTGTTTCTCACAACTCCCTTTTCCCTTAGAATAATTTTCCCTTAGAATTATTTTCTAGGAGGTTCCTTCATTCCCCTAAGCAAACTGAAAGAAGCCCAGAAGGCCACCCACCAGTCCCTTAAGCCTGCCCAGACTTGCTTACATCTCAGGAGGTGACACACAATCCCAGAGACGGCTCTCCCACCACATCCACACTCAGATTTCACCTGTCGCTTATGAAAGTGGGATCGTGTTTATATGCACACTCTTTACCATGTTTTTTAAAACATAATCCTATGTCACCCATGTTTTCTATGTCATTAAAAAACATGATGTTTCAGTCCTACACAGAATTCTATTTTATGAACACGCCATCATACATTTAACTAAATTCCAATTGCAAGACATAGATGTTTCTAATTTTCCTGTAAAATACAATTGCAGTGAACATTCTTCAATAAAAACTCTGTGTTTCCCCATGGTTACTTTCAAACAATAAATAGCAACAAGTGGAAATATTTTGTCTTGATCTGTACCAAAGTTTTCTTCCAGAAAGTTTGAAATAACCTTTATTTCCAGCAGTGTATGAGAGACTAATTCACTATCCTTTAGCCAGTACTGATTGCTATAATTTTTAATTTTTTTCAATGGGCTAGGAAAAAACTATCTTATCTAAATTTATATTTATTTTAGTAAAAACAAGTTTCAACACTTTCCCCTGTAGTTATTGCTGTTTTATTTTTTCTTTTGTTAAAAAACATCTTTTCATATTTTTAAAAAACCTTGTATCCAACATCTCCAATGTTCTCCACGACAGTTAAAAAAATTCTTTAAATATAAGGGAAAATAAAGATGCACATAATTTTTTAAAAATATCTTAATCACCACTTTATGCTTCATCTGGTTTAAGAAATGAAAAATTAACAGTACAATTATGTCCCCATGGACCCCTCTTGATCACACTCCTCTCCTTCTCAACCCCTCCCCCCAACCCAGAGGTAAGGTTTACACATAAACACATACACACACATGTGCATGCATGCCCCCAAACCATACATTTATGTATCTACATGAACATATTTTAAATATTATCATTTTCATAAACAGTATTATAATTTTTATACTCTTGTTATTGAAAAATCAAATATCATATAAAGGTTGTTAGAATAAGGAACCCATTACGCATCTTTAAAAATGATCAAGTAATGACCAATCTTACTTCATTTATACCCTCAAGTCACACACCTCACCCCTGTATTATTTTGAAGCAAACTTCAGACATCAGCAAATGTCTCAGAATGTATCTTTAAAAGGTAAAGACTCTTTCCAAAGCACACACACAATATTATTGTCATACTTGAAAATATGAACAATAATATTTTTATCAGAAAATATAAAGTATTCCAATTTCCAATTGCCTTATACTTTTTTGTTAAGTTTCTTTATCAGAATCAAAATCAAATCCACGCATTGTGATTGGTTTCATATTTTTTATTCATTTTTATATTGATGTTTTCATCTTTTTCACTGATTTTTAAGAATTACTCATCCAGTATACATATTCCCCTGTTACATGGTTAATACTACTGTGATGTTTGCTTTTATAGTTCCTTAAGTTTTTGATTTATAGAAGTTATTTTAAAAATTTTGATGATCAACTCAACTTCTTCCTTTTTGAGATGTTTCTTAGGAAGATCCTTTTCACCCCAGGATCAGAGTTTCATCTATATTTTGTGCTGATCAATTTTAATACTTTTGTTTTTATATTTAACTCTTTTCTATATGTACAACTTAAAATAATGTTTATTATATTATGAATTAGTGCTGCAACAGGACTATTTCCAAAATAGCTTCTTTGTAGGGACATCCTCAGTTTTCAGATGAGGAAATTGACTCTCACAGATATTTTTTTACACAACCAAATAAAGCCTAGAATTTAAACCTCCCCCATCTTAAGCTAAGTCCATTGCTCTTATCTCTTCTTATTTTTCTTTCCAAACCATAAAGAAATGGGTGGGGGTCTGAATGATCTGAAGAATTTCTCGGCTATAGCGATTTCAAGAGCAACTTGCTTGAGATGAACCAACTAACAAACCAACCCAGAAGAAATAATTATTTTCCAGAACAGGAATATAGTTCTCCATCCAGAAAACTGAAGGAATATTACAGTGTTCTAGATCAGGGTTTGCAATAGAGTCAAATATAAAAAACATACCTTCTATTCCAGTGTTTGGTAAAACTGTACAAAAGTGTCTCAAAAATCTAGTTAATAACAGTAACCCTAAATCACTGCTTACAATGTGCCAACTACTATTCTGAGGGCTTTACATGCACTGATTCACCAAAGCCTCACAGTATCTCTGTGATGTGTGTCCTTTCTTCGAAATCCCGAATTTACAGGTGGGGAATTGAAGCATGGGGAAAATAAGTAACTTATACAAGCTTTATAAAGAGATAACAAGCAGTAAAGCTAGGATTTGAACTTTGGCAGCCTGGTTTTAGAATCTGCACAACCTGCTTCTTACAGTAATTGTAATGTGTGGTCCCAAGGCAGTGGCCACAGGTGCTAATCTGGCATAAATAGGCTTTGGAGCAATCTTGAGCTCTCCATACCTGGCAGATGTATTTAATGGTATCACACCAGGAAGACATATTCTGATATCCTGATTCCAAACAATGCTATGTCTTCCAACTGCCTAACAGTCTACACCCACACTCTTTTCTCTTAGAATTGTTTCAGTTGCTCAGTCATGTCTGACTGTTTGTGACCCCATGAACTGAAGAATGCCAGGCTTCCCTGTCCTTCACTGTCTCCCAGAGTTTGCTCAAACTCATGACCATTGAGTCAATGATACCACCCAACCATCTCATCCTCTGTCGCCCCCTTCTCCTCCTGCCCTCAATCTTTCCCAGCATCAGTGTCCAACTCCTTGTGACCACAGGGACAGTAGCCTGCCAGGCTCCTCTGTCCATGGAATTTTCCAGGCAAGGATGCTGGGGTGGGTTGCCATTTCCTCCTCCAGGGGATCTTCCCAACGCAGGAATGGAACCCAAGTCTCTTACATCTTCTGCGCTGGCAGTGGATTCTTTACCACTGAGTCACCTGGGAATCCCATATACATACACACATACGTATATGTATCATAAATTCAAGGACACCTTTGATCATCTCTACAGAAAGCAGGTCTCTAAAGAAAAACAATCAGAAACACAGAGACCTTTAGCTACAGAAGTAGTTAAATAATGAGACTAAGAGTGAGTGAGAGAGAGAAGAGAGTGACACATAAGGCTAACAGTTTTATTGTGACCCCTAAGGTACAAAGGCTTATTATAGGCAATGAACTGTATTCGTTTGAAGTTTGAATTTTATTTTGATCAAAAGCAGCTATTTTCTCAAGAAACTCCAGCCACAGCCTTTTTGGTTGAAAGACCAAACGGCTGGCTGCTCATGTACTGTTGAATGTCTGAGTATGTTTGGACAACTGAATGCAATAGGAAAAAAGTCACAACTCAGCCATTTTTGCTCCGATATCAGTAGAAGAAATAAGCTTATATAATGAGCCTCTGAGATGGATAGGAAGAGCCCATTATAACACTGCAGCCCAAAGCCACATTTTGCACTGTCTTTTCAGGACCTGCTAAACTTAAAAAAAAAAAAAAGCAGAGAGAACGTTCTAACCACAGATGCCAGGTAGTGCCCACTGAATTTCAAGCTTGACTAAATCACATATTTCAGTAAAGACCCTCTTCCTTCCAAAGCCTGTGGCTGAATTATCTGGAGGAAGCTACAGTTGCCAAAACCCACAAAGACTGTGATACATTTAAGCATCAAATTCCAACCTGCCATTTCATATCAAGGTAGCAAAGTAGTGTCAACACTGGGACTTCCACAAATTTGTGCACAAGTCTGGAGCAGCTTATAGCCAGATATATGATGAAGGTAGTGGGGAGGGATATGGCATCCGATAGCAGCTGCTCCGGAGAAGGCAATGGCAACCCACTCCAGTACTCTTGCCTGGAAAATCCCATGGATGGAGGAGCCTGGTAGGCTACAGTCCACGGGGTTGCTACGAGTCGGACATGAATGAGAAACTTCACTTTCACTTTTCACTTTCATGCATTTGAGAAGGAAATGGCAACCCACTCCAGTGTTCTTGCCTGGAGAATCCCAGGGACAGGGAAGCCTGGTGGGCTGCCATCTATGGGGCCGCACAGAGTTGGACACGACTGAAGTGACGCAGCAGCAGCAGCAGCAGCAGCAGCTTCTCCTTTGTATAAGAATGTTCTGGGAAACTTGAGGAAACCACTTAATTTCTCTGGGTCTTGACTCCTTACCCACAAAGCAGGATAGTTTAATGAGACATTAATTCATGTCTATTCTCACTTCAAAGGAATAAATGGGTAATTTCTGAGCACTTAATGCCAACATTTTGTATTCTGAGTTTGTTGCCCAAGGGGAAATAAATAGCTTTTCTGTGTCTGAGAATTCTTAAATGTATCTGCACTTAGATCTTTGGTAAGAGGGAGTTGGTTCTGCCCAAGGTATGGGAGTTGGTTCTGCCCAAGGTATGAGAGTTGGGATGGGTGGGAAAGGATGGGTTCTACACTTGGACAAGAGGGTGATGGATGGTTGAGGGAAAGACTCAGCCCTGGGGAAAAGTTGAATTCCCAGTGGTTGAGAAGATAGAGGAGTAGTGAGACTTCAACGTGGTGAAGATGAGAATCCTGTCACTACCCAGCCCAGGATGTAGCAAGGCCAGTATGTGGATTCTTAGGACTGAACACTCAGGGCTATGCCTTCAGGACCAAAGCAAGCATCATAGTGGTTAGGGGCAGTGTGGAAAGAGAGGATGTTGAGCTGTGCTGAGTTGAGTTCAGTTCCTCAGTCGTGTCCGACTCTTTGCGATCCCATGGACTGCAGCACGCCAGGCCTCTATGTCCATCACCAACTCCTGGAGCTTACTCAAACTCATGTCCGTTGAGTTGGTGATGCCATCCAATCATATCGTCCTTTGTCGTCCCCTTCTCCCACCTTCAATCTTTCTCAGAATCAGGGTCTTTTCAAATAAGTCAGTTCTTCGCATCAGGTGGCCAAAGTACTGGAGTTTCAGCTTCAGCATCAGTCCTTCCAGTGAATATTCAGGACTGATTTCCTTTAGGATGGACTGATTGGATCTCCTTGCAGTCCAAGGGACTCTCAAGAGTCTTTTCCAACACCACAGTTTAAAAGCATCAATTCTTCAGTGCTCAGCTTTCTTTATAGTCCAACTCTCACATCCATACATGACTACTGGAAAAACCACAGCTTTGACTAGACAGACCTTTGTTGGCAAAGCAATGTCTCTGTTTTTTTACTATACTGTCTAGTTTGGTCATAGCTTTTCTTCCAAGGAGCAAGCATCTTTTAATTTCATGGCTGCAGTCACCATCTGCAGTGATTTTGGAGCCCAAGAAAATAAAGTTTGTCACTGTTTTCATTGCTTCCCCATCTATTTCCCATGAACTGATGGAACCAGATGCGATGATCTTCATTTTCTGAATGTTGAGTTTTAAGCCAACTTTTTCACTCTCCTCTTTCACTTTGATCAAGAGGCTCTTTAGTTCTTCTTCGCTTTCTGCCATAAGGGTGGTGTCATCTGCATATCTGAGGTACTGATATTTCTCCCGGAAATCTTGATTCCAGCTTGTGCTTCTTCCAGCCCAGCGTTTCTCATGATGTACTCTGCATATAAGTTAAATAACCAGGGTGACAATATACAGCCTTGACGTACTTCTTTCCTTATTTGGAGCCAGTCTATGTCCAGTTCTAACTGTTGCTTCCTGACCTGCATACCAATTTCTCAAGAGGCAGCTAAGGTGGTCTGGTATTCCCATCTCTTTAGGAATTTTCCACAGTTTGTTATGATCCACACAGTCAAAGGCTTTGGCATAGTCAATAAAGCAGAAGTAGATGTTTTTCTGGAATTCTCTTGCTTTTTCGATGATCCAGTGGATGTTGGCAATTTGATCTCTGGTTCCTCTGCCTTTTCTAAAACCAGCTTGAATATCTGGAAGTTCTTGGTTCATGAACTATTGAAGCCTGGTTTGAAGAATTTTGAGCATTACTTTACTAGCGTGTGAGATGAGTACAGTTGTGTGGTAGTTTGAGCATTCTTTGGCATTGCCTTTCTTTGGGATTGGAATGGAAACTGACCTTTTCCAGTCCTGTGGCCACTGCTGAGTTTTCCAAATTTGCTGGCATATTGAGTGCAGCACTTGCACAGCATCATCTTTTAGGATTTGAAAAAGCTCAATAGGAATTCCATTACCTCCACTAGCTTTGTTAATAGTGATGCTTTCTAAGGCCCACTTGACTTTGCATTCCAGGATGCCTGGCTCTAGATGAGTGGTCTCACCATTGTGGTTATCTGGGTCGTGAAGATCTTTTTTGTATAGTTCTTCTGTGTATTCTTGCCAACTCTTCTTAATATCTTCTGCTTCTGTTAGGTCCATAACATTTCTGTCCTTTATTGTGCCCATCTTTGCATGAAATGTTCCCTTGGTATCTCTATTTTCTTGAAGAGATCTCTAGTCTTTCCCATTCTATTGTTTTCCTCTGTGTCTTTGGATTGATCACTGAGGAAGGCTTTCTTATCTCTCCTTGCTATTCTTTGGAACTCTGCATTCAAGTGGGTATATCTTTCCTTTTCTCCTTTGCCTTTCACTTCTCTTCTTTTCACAGCTATTTGTAAAGCCTCCTCAGACAACCATTTTGCCTTTTTGCATTTCTTTTTCTTGGGGATGGTCTTGATCCCTGCCTCTTGTACAGTGTCATGAACCTCTGTCCATAGTTCTTCAGGCACTCTCAAATCTAATCCCTTGAATCTATTTCTCACTTTTACTGTATAATCATAAGGGAGGGTGTGGAGAGCAGTAAAATGGTTTGACTTTGAAACAGCACTTTGTCAGTGAATATCTTACGGAGTTACTGCATTGTGTGCTCAGTCGCTCAGTTGTGTCCAACTCTTTACGATGCTACAGACTGTAGCCTGCCAAGATCCTCTGTACGTGGGATTTTCCAGGCAGGAATCCTGGAGTGGGTTGTAATTCCCTTCTTCAGAGGATCTTTTTGACCCAGGGATCTAACCCATGTCCCTTGCATGTCCTACATTGGCAGGCTGATTCTTTACCACTAGCACCACCTGGGAAGACCTAAAGAATTATTAATCAGTTCTTAATCAGACTTCTCCAGAGCGGAGGGCTTCCCTGATGGCTTAGATGGTAAAGAATCTGCCTGCAAAGCAGGAGACCTGAGTTTGATCCCTAGGTTGGGAAGATCCCTCAGAGAAGGGAATAGCTACCCACTCCAGTATTCCTGCCTGGAGAATTCCATGAGCAGAGGAGCAACACACACCACACAACATACTCATGTGAATATAATGGCTAGAAAGTTTGAAATTTGTAGAGCAAACCAACAACCTGGAAATTCAGGAAAGAGTTGGTGCTACAGTCTCGAGTCAGGAATCTTCAGGTTGGAAACAGATAGGATTCCTACGCTGTAGTCTTTATAGGCATAATTTCTGCGTCTTTGGGAAACCTCAGTTTTTGTTCACCTGATTGAATGAAGCCACAAACATTTTGGAAAGTAATTTGCTTTACTCAAAGTCTACTGTTTTGTATATTAATCACATCTAAAAGAAAAACACTTTGCAGCAACATCTATACTGTGTGTGTGTGAGTCGCTCAGTTGTGTCAAACTCTTTTGCGACCCCACACACTGTAGCTCACCAGGATGCCCTGTCCCTGGGATTCTCCAGCCAAGAATACTGGAGTGGGTTGCCATTCCCTTCTCCGGGGGATCTTCCCAACCCAGGGTTCAAACCCAGTCCCCTGTATTGCAGGCAGATTCTTTACCATCTGAGCCATCAGGGAAGCCCAGCATTTTATACTGGTGCATGATAAAACAAGTGGGCATCATAGCTTAGTGAAACTGACAAATTAACCATCATGTGTGGATGAAACTGATGGAAAGCTGGAAGTCCTCCCCCAGTGTTTCCTGGTCTGTGTCAGCCCTAAATCAAGGAAGAGGCCAGCACTCCAAATAATAAAGAATAGATTTTCAACAATCCTATAGATTGAAGGCCTAGAAAGTTTTGACAGGACTTGTAAAAATTAAGACATTTTATTTTTTTCATATATTCAAGGGTCATAGAGCAAATCCATAATACATATTATACATGTATATATCTTCAAGGTAACTTTCATCTATAAACAGCCCATGATTTCATGATGTTATATTGCTTTGACAAGTCTGAGATATTGTGTTAGATTGTTCTGTTTTCTATAGTAGTATTTTCCAGTTAAGTTGGAATTACATATCCTATTTTTAAGAAAATAGTTGTTCATTTTTTTTAGGTACAACTATTCCATGTACAGACTGCTGAAAGCCAATTCTGAAAATAATTTAAAATGTTATTGGCAGCTTTTTTACTTAATATGAAGTAGATATATTCAATTCTGTTAGAACCTGCAACCTGAAAACATGCCAGATTTCTCATAATACTAAAAGGAAATTACTATATATATCAACTAAAATTTTATTTGTAAGGTAATTAACCTTTTCATGAACAATCTCAGCAGGTCTGGTCTATATCATGTGATATGGTAATAATCTATTAATTACCATTCTGCAGTAATAATCACTTTCCATTATACATAATACATATTATGGATCTGCAAAAAAGAAAGAGTTAGGCACATACCCCTACCTCACAAAATTTATATGTACTGTTTATTTTATTAAAAAGTAATAAAACATAAATTACAACAAAAGTGAACAAAAATATTTTTGCTAAATCCAGATTATCAACCACATTAGGCATATAAATGGCATTATCCCTGACAAGACAAATAACATCTATTTACCTATGGAAAGATGTCAGTGAATAAATGGATTCAGCTATTAGGTTCAAAGACCTATGGTTATTATGTTGCTGGAACAAAACAGAAAAAGGCCATTTTACCTTTCTCTGGAAAGAAACAATCTTATTCTAGGAAACCAGTGGCTCACCAATTCACAGTTCTCCTTAACTCTGAGCTTAAGCTTTAAAACAACAAACACACAAGCCTTCCACACCTACCCACTCACCGATCCACACACCCACACACAGAGTCTAATCAACATCTTTTTCCTTTGGAAAAGCACTAAAGGCCAGAAATGCTAATACAGTTTACAAGATAATTGTACCTGAGGTTCAGTTGATTACTCTAATATGGGACATGAGAGCAAAGGAAGGAGGATGAAGCTATTCAAGCTGGTGCCCTGAAGTGGTAACGTAAGAAGTGACGCTCATGAGAGGCAGGGTGACAGTTGCTGCCGCTGCCAACTAAAATGAGCGCATTCCAAGAGAAACCATCCTGGTTCCTAGTCTCAGCCTTGTCCGTATCCACCTGCATTGAATCCTCCAGAGGTCTTGTTCTTGAATTTCTGTATTTTTGGTTTGTATGTAGAATAATGTGTTCAGGTCTCTATTTAGCTGGATTCCAGAGCATTTACTGTGATGGAGGCAATGCTGTGAGCTAAGGAACGAGCAGCACAGAGAGGGACACCATCATTTTCCTCACAGTGACAAACTGTAGCACAGGTTTCACTACTGAAACAATAGAGGAAATGCAGAGTGACACGAGAGCCTGATCATTCCTTATTTTGTTTAAGTGATTTACTTATGAGACTATCCCCTTTAGTTCAGTGTAAACAAACTTAAAAACAGAGACGGGCGAAAGATGGTGGAAGAGCGCACATTCTTCCCCACTCCCAGCCCCTGAAGGAAACGACAGAAAGGATTTCATTTGCTTGCTTCTCAAGAATAAATCTGTTTCAGCACTGGAAATTGAGAGAGGATGTCCAGAAAATTAAAGTTTCTAGGAAGATAAATAGAAACAAAATGGAATCAGGTTGATGAAGAAACAAGGTTAGAGAAAACCTCAGGCTAAAACACGGGGAAGAGAACATTTTACAGTGTTGAAAGAATTTCAGTGATTTTTCCATACTCAGAGTCAACACATTCTTGAAATAGCTAGGCCAGTTGGGCACCTTCTTTTTCTCTCCCTTCCCACTTATTCTGAGTGGCAGGGATTAGCAGTGTTTGTCCCTGGATAAAATCAGAAAAACCCTCTCTGGAGGGTGGATAATCTGCCACAGGAGGACGTGCATTCCTCAGAGAACGGCCTGCCTTGGAGAAGCCGAGTAGAGAGTTGGGGGCTCCTCGGGAACTCTACCACACACACAAAGGGAAGAAAGAAAAAGGAAACGTGTCTAATGACGCTCATGGGACCCACCCCAAATCAAAGCTCTCTTAATTTTGGTAATAGGATGGGACCCACCCCAAATCAAAGCTCTCTTAATTTTGGTAATAGGAAAAAGGAGCTCATCAACCTCCCTAGCTTCTTCCTGCTTAGAATGAAACATGGCCATTGGAACGCCCTGCCAACTTCACACAGAACACAGGTGTCACTCTTGGAGAAGAAGCTAGTTGGGGAAACAAAGTAACACAGTTCAGAAGAGACCTTAGCCAGCTGCCTAGTTACTAGTCAACAGATCTTTGTCATGTCTGATGAAGACAAAAGTGAGAAGACAAAATCACCAATATAAGGAATGAGTGAGGAAGATTTGTATATAAGTAAATTTGAAAATCTTGGTGAAAGGGAAGGTTTTCTAGAAAATACAAATGACTATGTTTGACTGGAAAGGAAGTAGAAGACCAGGAAAGACCAATAACCATAGAAGAGATTGGAACGAGTCAAAGACGAGTCTTAGAAAGGCACCAGTCTGAGACGGGTTTACAGGTGAGTTTTTCCAATCCTGTGGGCATTTTTTTTTCCTTCACATTTGTCTCTACATTTAACATAATTCCAATAAAAAGTCCTACAGAAGGTTGGAAGAAAATTAGGAAAACATCCAATAAGACTCTTTATGTAACTTAATTGGAAGGTATTTATCTGTAAGAGAAAATTTGAAAAAGGAAAAGTCGAGAAAAGAAAAATCATATATCAAAGCATAATATAAAATTATGTTCAGTGAAACAGTATAGCACTATAAAAATAATAGAAAGGGGTGAGTAGAAAACAAGGTCTGAAAATAGAACAATTATGTATAAGAATTCAATTTATAGGAAAAGTAGATTTTCAAATCAGTTGAGTGGTTATTAGTCAATTACATAACCAATAAGACAATCACTTATTCATAACAGAGTTAGCTCTCAATGTACAACACAGACATACTCAAATAATTCTAGATTGTTTTAAAAGTTAAATCTTTAAAAATATATCAATGTGTTTATAAACCAGAGAATGTTTTTATAGTCTTGGTGTGGTAAAGAACTTCCAAGTCAATGCACAATATCTGGAATCCATAAAGGAAAAGACTAATGGTGTTGACTACTTAAAAAAAATAAAACTTCACATGATAAAGATACCAGGAATAAAGTTAAATCTGGAAGTTATTTACAGAACACAAAATGACAGACGAATAAACTGTTCCAACAAATTGATTTTTAAAATAGGGTAAAAACTCCAAGAGAAAAAAAAAGAAATATGAATGACCAGTGAACAAATACAGATGCCCAGGCTCACTAATGAGGAAACACAAATTATAACAAGAAAAGAAAATTTTTTTACTATTCACATTGGCAAAAATTAAAAAGGATTGTTGATATCCAGGGTTGGCAAGGTTGTATGGAAATGAACACTGCATGTGGAATGGAGTTATATTATTGCAGCTTTTCCTGAAGGACTCTTTTGTAATATTTATGTTTATTTAATATAGAAAAATATTCTCACACGAGTATGGAGAAATATGTACAAATATATTCATCATAATATTTAACAGAGAAAAATTGAAAACAAAATTTATCAGTAGAGGAATAGTTCAGCACATTCATAAAATGGAATGCTAGAGAGAACTTAGTAAGTCTGTATATACTGACGGTGAGGGACAGGGAGGCCCAGCGTGCTACAGTCCATGAGGTCACAAAGAGTCAGACGTGACTGGGTGACCGAACAACAACAATGTACTGATGTGGAACTATCTGTAAAATACATCTGTACACTGAAAAGAGTAGTTATTTTTACTTTACTTTTACTTTACAATATAATTGATCCCAATTACATTAAAAGAAAAAATCCCAACCTATCCACTTTTGTATGAATGTTTTATAAAAACAAGAAAGACATTGTTAATGGTAATTTTGAGAAAGCAAGGTAGACTGCGGTAGCAGGAAGGTGTTGAAAAGGTATTCTATTTTTTTCACTGTGCACATATATTTAAAAATAATGTTTCATTAAGTAATGTATTTTTAAAATAATGAATATACATTTATGCATTAATTCAAGTTGCAAAGCAATGTACATAACCATGATAGTAGTAAAATTAAAAAAAAATAATTCAGGAGTTGTGTGAAACAGAACTTTGACTTCTTCATCCATATGATATGTATTACTAGAATTTTTTTACAATAAAGATGAATTCAAGTATTACTTGTATACCTTCAAAAATTAATTCATTAAAATATATAACTTTAACACCCAAGACATATTGTTAAGTGACAAAACAAAAACAAATTGTAGAACAAAATTTACAGTAAGATTTCTCCGAAGGAAAAGGTCTGGAAGTCTATGGACCAGATACACGGAAAATGTATTTGTGTACTATTAACATAATTCTCAAAAAAGGAAAAAATAGTAAAAAGAAACTCATATTTTGTACAAATTCAGAAACTATTTCTTAGATACCTGGCTGCAGTGGGCAAAATTATAAGCATCATTTGGCCCCTGCTGCAGTAATCAGAGGGGATTCAGAGGTTATTCCAAGTTGACTCTTGGACCCTGGTCACAGCTGATGGGCACAGGATTAGGCATGTGAGTCAAGCTGAGACAACTACTGGCTGATTTAGTCAGCTTTGCCTGTTATAACAAAACAATATAGTCTGGGCAGTTTAAACAATAATTTCTTTCCCTCAATTTTGGAGGCTGAGAAGTCCAAGAACCAGATGCCAGCAGATCCTGTGTCTGGTGTGAGTCCACTTCTTGGTTTGCAGATAGCCATCTCCTCATTGTATCCTCTAAAGGCTGAGAGCAGACAGAGGAGAGCTGCCTGGTGCTGCTTCTTATAAGGGCACTAATCTCATTTGAGGGCTCCACCCTCATGACCTAATTACTTCTCAAAGGCTGCATTTCTAAATACTATCACACTGGGGATTAGAGTTTGGACTTAGAAATTTTTCAGGGACACAAACATCCAGTTTCTAGCACCTAATGGATAGAACTGAGAGAAAATCCATTTCTCCATGTAGCTGTACCTGTATGTAACTTCCTGCAAGTCTTGGAGCTGCAGGTATCATCCATTATTTCTCAATCTGTGACTGAGGAGCAGAGGAGGCTGCTCGGCAGAGAAAGAAGCACGAATCAAGTGGCATAGATATGCTGAAATGAGACTTCTGGGAAAGAAGAGGACTTCCTAGGTTTTCCCAAATCTTGGCAATCTTGGTTTCCAAAGTTCCTGGTCTTCCACGGCATTTCTCCTCTTGGGTTGAGGTCTTCTCTAACTTGTAAATTTCTCCTTTTGCTGCTCTTTGCAACCAGAGGAAGGCAATGTCATCATTTCCCTGTCTGATCATTTATATTCCAGTAAATTGGATCTGTTAGATTTTATGGTCCTTATGTTGTATCTATCCTATATAGATATAATCTGCTGTTTGATATTATTTCAAAGTTAAAATAATGGAAACAGATATATTTAAAGTGAAAATGTCCAAGTGGAGGGCATTTTCTGACTATCATTTTTTCTTTGTGTACCAAAGTAGTAAACCATACTTAAAATTTTATACTATGGCCTTTCTGGGAGATTACTAGAAATGCTGAAATATAAGGCAATGCCTCCCCTAAGTTCTCCTTCAGAAGTTAGTTGTTTTATGATTGAGTTCCTAGAAGTTCTCTCAATTACTCTATTTTAGACACACACAAAACATGTTTGGTAAGGATGAGTAAGTCTGAAACACTGTTAATCAATTTTGGATGCTTATAGAAATCACCTGACAAAATCAGTAAAAAAGGACATAAAGAAATTAACTATTTAGTCATTATTTTTTAAGGGGCAGAGTATGGCTTCATAATTGCTAGTATTAGATTAATTGTGGTTAAGACTTCAAAAAAATTTCCTTAAACAGGAAGTACATGATTACATTGTGGAGGATGTCACAAATTTGTTACTTATCAAAAAAAATGTAAAAGCTAATTCACAACATAGGAAGAAGTCAAAAATAAAAGATACAAAACTAAATTTATAATTTGATACAGAATTGTAAAACATTTATAAATGAAACAATGTATAAGAAAGACTGCAAATAGTCTGCAAACAAATATTAATCTGAGATTAATTCTCCTTTTGATTTTTTCATTTTTCTACAGAAAGTATGTCTTACTTTTGTAATCAGAAATTAATTATAAAGTCTTAACACAAAATTTTCTAAAATATGATTCTAAAAATTTCTGTATACCTGATAGATTGGATTAATGTGCAACTTTCATACAACTACAAATATGGTTTTATTTATGAATTTGAATTAAATATTGAAAGTTATCTGCTTTGTATTCTGTTAGATATGTCTTGTTACCATGGGAATATTCAGGTTAATAGCAATGTTACAGAAAACTTAATCCACATGTTGATTTATTTTTTAAGAAGATTGACATATAGTATTTAAAATATTTCAGCATAGTTTGCTATTCTATAGAATATAAACTATCATTATTAAGATTGAGTAATTAAGATATTTTTATAAGTTATGGCTTACTAAGTGGATGCTTAATAACTTAATTGGTCAGCAATTTGTATTTTTATTTCTAATGTAATTGTATTTTTCAAAATAAATCAAATTGTTTATCTGTATTTAATTCAGATTAAGGTGATTTAAAAACTAAATAGAAAAAAAATAGTTTTCTGGATTGTTTAATTCATATTAAAGTAGTTTAAAAATTAAGTAGAACATATCTGAGGGGAAACCACACATGGTTAAAATCAAATTGTTTTTTTGAAATCGGTTTAGGGATCAAGTATATTTTGTTGTTGTCTTTGAGAGGAGGGAAAAAAGACTGAACCATGTGCTAGGTCAACCACGTGTCATGTCCTCTCTAAAATGATGGGGACAGTGTAGTGAAGCACACAGTAGGTGCTCAGTAAAGGATGGATGGTGAGTAACCTCAAATGCCTATAGGTTGTGGTGATCATCCACTCGGTTTCTTACGCCTGGGTCTTTGTTCAGCCTGGAATACCTTCTCCTTCCCCCTTGTCCCTCCTCCCAGTTACCCTCATTTCTCCAGTCCCCTAGGTCACTTCTTTATCCTCCAGGAAATCTCCTTTTCAAGGTTCCCTCCTCTAAAACACTGAGCTTAATTTTTCCCTGACATTTAGGTCATGTGATACTTTTATTTATTTATTTATTTTCATGTGATACTTTTAATACAGAGATTTCAAAGCCCCAGGGGACTGTGGGCATGGGGGAACACACTATAAAATCTTGGTCCCGTTATGCCTGGAAGTGTCAAGAGAGGATCTCCCATGGGCTCTAGGTACCTGACCTTTCCATGGGGCTGTTCTTCATTTGGAGGCAGTCACTCAGATGCAGCTGTTTTGACTTCAGTCTTTGAAAGAGTCCCTCGGGTGCAACACGTTCCGAAGCAGGGACATTTTGATGAGATGTTTGGATGAAACCTTATCTTAGTTTTTTCTGTTTAACAGTTTGTATTACTAGGTGATGATAAAAATAAACCACTTCACGCTATCCTTGGGAAAACTCATCCAATCGTTCTCCTCTACGACAGGGGGTAGTCTATGATGGAGGGAGGCCAGAGATGAAAGGAGAATGGACCTGGAACCCCGGCAGAAACACGGTCACACAGTCTTGTTTCCTGTACTCGCTCATCTCGGAAAAGACCATCAATCATTCTAAGCATTGCATCTGCTCATCTCTGAGAATTCCCTTGCATCTTGAATGAGCTACATAAAATGTTCACATCTCTCCCTTAAAGTTAAAGACAGCAGGGAGGAGACTATTTGGTCCACATAGTTGATCCTCATTCTTAGCACTGGATGGCACAATAATGCTCAATTAAATTTCTGACATTTCTGTCAGTAATACTAATAAAGCATGATTGCTATTATAAAAATTTATTACGAATAATAAATTTGTACTATAATTTCTTTAGAAGTTAACCCAACTCTATCAAATTATAGGGAAATTTTTTTTCATTTATACAAATAATATAAATCCATAAACATTCAAATTATATTTAATGAAGTGGAAAATGTAAATCTCTTATAATCTCAGTGAGCCTCAAAGCAGAGTAAGGTTTAGGGATATTATACACACTGCCTGGGAAAAAAAACAACAAACAGCAAAACCATGATTTCATAGCTCTCATGGGGTCAGCCAGAATGTGCACCACATCAAAGCAACTTAAGCTGTATCAATATATCCAGCTTCACGAACAGTCCCCTTGAAGATTCTGGGCTCTTCTCTTGCTTCACTGTGCCCGCTGCCCTACTCCTCTGCCCTCTGTCATTGTCCTTGGCTTCTGAAGTTAACAGAGGATGTTTCACCTCAGGATGGCTGGTGTCCCAGGTGAGAACAATGATGTCCATGTTGGGATGCTAGCTTTCAGGTCTCCCGACTCCATCAGTCTCAAGGGGCAGTGCTGAGTTCCCTCTCCCAGACTCTAGGTCACTGTTGGCCACTCAAAGGAAGCACTGTGCTGCGATGAACATTGGGGTACACGTGTCTCTTTCAATTCTGGTTTCCTCCGTGTCTAGGTTCAATACAGGATACAGGATGCTTGGGGCTGGTGCACTGGGATGACCCAGAGGGATGGTACGGGGAGGGAGGTGGAAAAGGGGTTCAGGATGGGGAACACATGTACACCCGTGGAGGATTCATGTCGATGTATGGCGACGGAGGAGCCTGGTGGGCCGCGGTCCATGGGGTCACTAAGAGTCGGACATGACTGAACGACTTCACTTTCACTTTTCACTTTCATGCATTGGAGGAGGAAACGGCAACCCACTCCAGTGTTCTTGCCTGGAGAATCCCAGGGACGGAGGAGCCTGGTGGGCTGCCGTCTATGGGGTCGCACAGAGTCAGACCTGACTGAAGCGACTTAGCAGCAGCATGGCAAAACCAATACAATATTGTAAAGTAATTAGCCTCCAATTAAAACAAATAAATTTAAATTAAAAAAAAAAATGAAGCACTTTGTGTGCCCCCCACTCCTTCTTCCTTCACTACTTTTACTTGGCTCATAGAGCCCTTTAAAAAACAACTTCTTTAGCTTCTGACTGTTGTTGCTTTTTCCTTAAGACTTCGAAAGAGTGCAGATAATCATTACAGTGAGAGATTGGCTCTGGAGCACACTGCCTGGGCTCACCTCCTGACTATGCCACTGCGAGCTGCATGGTCTTAGTTAACTTCATTAAACTCTCAGTGCTTCTGTTTCCTCATCTGCAAAATGGAAATAGGAGCTACAATGCCTATTCCAGACCACAGAGTCATCTCAGTAAGCTAGTTGTTGGGATGGGCTCTTGTGAAAAATGAACCAATTAAGACCACACAGAGTCCCTAGAACAGTGTCCAGACATGGGCTAAGACTTAGTAAATGTGACTTATTATTTAAAAAGGAAAAAAAAAAAAAGCTAATGGCCAGGGACAAGACTCCAGGCCACCCCAGTTCTCTCTGTCCCAGTCATTGTGCGGCTACACACAACACATGGCCCTTAAAGGCCACCTTATGTCACAAGACAATAGGCCAGACCCAGATTTTGTGTTTTCCTCTGCTCAACCAGAACCATCCTGCTACGTTATTCAGTTTCTTTTAACACCTCCCCTGCTGAAAGCACGATCTATCTTTCCCATCCATGTTTCCCCAGCACCACAGCAGCAATGGACACACAGCAGTGTTGATAAGTGGATGAATGAATAGACGGACGGATGGTGGTGCTAGTGTTTATATTGAAGACATAAATGCTGCCTCAAATACTTTCATCCAAGACTGCTCAGTTCCTCAAGTATATTTAAATGAATCTCATTTTATGAAGATTATACTGAATCTAGAATAGAATTAAAATGAAACATACAAGAGAACTTTCTTTCAAATGGGAAACTGGAAGTAAAAATATAAGGGAGATAAAGAATAAAAATGCACATGTTTTCCCCAGAAAGACTGAGCACCAAATGAATACTTTTTCTGCTATAGGGTTTTGTTTCAGCGTCATTATCCCACCATTTAGAGGATATGATGACTTATGGTCTTAAAATGAAACAGTATATCATTTAAGCCTTATTTTCATGAAGATATTTTCTTCTAATTAAATTCAGTACCATCCAGTAGAAGATGAGCTTATTCAACACGATACATCGAAATGCTTTTCCATGTAATAGAGAGCTCAGATAAAGGGTTCATGTTTTACTGTGAATCAAGGGAAAACACACTCTTGTTTATAGGCTTTCTATGGGCAAGCACTTTCTCTTAAATGAACAGTTTGAGCCTTATTTCATCACTGGAAAAGAAGCCTAAAACTGATTCATTTACCATGGCTCATGATGAAACATAATCCGAGGGATGAAAACAGTTTCCCTGAAAAAGATAGTGACCACCATTCTTTTAATTAGTGGTACTGAAACCCACAAAACAAAGCAGGCCATTCAAAAAACAACAAAAATGAAAACAAAAAACCCTTAGACACACCTAAATTATTGATGAGAGGCCTCACCATGTTCTAGGAGTCTCTGTAATTTATTCAGCCAATGTTGAGGAAACCCCTGGATTGTGTCGAGTACAAGCTAAGCCCTGGAAACATAAGGATGAGGGAGAGAACACACAGGTGCTACTTTCAAGCGAATCACAGGCTAATAATTTTGGCACTTTTCTTCCCGAAATGTGATCCAATAAGAAGCCTAAAGGGAAACACCTGTATGCATATATACACGCAGTGCTTTTTATTCACTACGGAAACGTATTTGTCGGCTGTTGATTTAGTCAAAAGTAATGTAGCGAGAAAAACTGCATACATAATTTATAATTTCTCTCCAGAAAGCTTCTATCCTGAATTCATATCTGTGAGTGACAAACTCTACAAATAGTGATGGAGTAGTGGTAAGAGTAGAAATCATCCAAAACAACAGTTAGCCAGAGCGAAGCAAATCTTACTAACCAAAGTCATCCGTAAGTGTTCAAAGCTTTTAGAAATTCATCTCAGTTTTAAGACGATTAAGACATGGAGAGGGAACTATATATGTAAAAACATACAGAAGAAAGATTCAAAGTTAACAAAAATCACATCTTGTGCCCAGATCTTAGTTTCTAATAACATTCTCCAATAAAAAGAACCAGAGCTCTTTGAAGAGATGGCTGATTCTAACATTGGGGCTGGAAACACACAAGATGAGCTTGGAGCAGACTGCAGTGACAGAAAGTAAGGAAGTGTTCCCAAAACAAAATGATGGGGCATGTCAAAGGGACACAGAGGCTAACGCGAAGGCACTGGCAATGGCCAAAACTGGAACAACTTGAGCATCAAAATAGATAACAAAGTCCTGGGCTATAACCCAAAGTGCAAAATAAATAGCCACAAGTCCCTATGAAATAAGTAAATAAATGGAGGAAAAGAGACAAACATCTCATGTAGAAGAATTTCAAATAATTTGTGTGCCTACTTCCTACTTAAATGGCTTAAGGGTAACTTCTTACCTTGTCAAGTGTGGGCTTTGCGTGGTGACTTCCTTCTAAAGGATACCGTATGGAAAGAGGGGAAAATATAGCTTCACAGTGGAGAAATCTGGCAGACACCACTTTGGTCAGGAATCTGGCAAATACTAGCCTTGTGATGCAGATCCACGTCAACAGTGATAAACCATGTGAACAGTATGTACCCTTGTTCTGAAGTTATGAGGGTGGTACTTTCCCTTTGTGGTCTTCCTCACAAGAAAACCATAACCTCATTTTAATCATGAGAAAAACATCAGACAAACCCCAATTGAGGAACAGTTAACAAAACACCTGACCAGTATTCTTCAAAACCATCAACGTCTTCAAAAACAAAGGAAATCTGAGAAACTGCCGCAGCCAAGAGGAGCACAAAAGGACACTCTGCCTCAGTGTAACATGGAAAGCTGTGTGGGATCCTGCAACAGCGAAAGGACATTAGGTGAAAACTAAGGAAATCTGAACAGAGTAGGGACTTTAGGTAATAATAAGGTTCCAAGGTTTGCTTTCTTCAGTTTAATTGTTCTGCAGTTTGTGGGTCATCTACTTGGTGGCTCTATAGTTAGTAAATGAATATTCTAATGAGTTACTAAATGAATATTCATTAGAAGGACTGATGCTGAAGCTGAAGCTCCAATACTTTGGCCACCTGATGCTGACTCATTAGAAAGGACCCTGATGCTGGGAAAGATTTAAGGCAGGAGGAGAAAGGGACAACAGAGGATGAGATTGTTGGATGGCCTCAAAGACTCAATGGACATGAGTTTGAGCAAGCTCCAGGAGATGGTGATGGGCAGGGGTGATGTGATGGACAGATGGTGATGGACAAGCCTGGGGTGCTACAGTCCATGGGGTCACAAAAAGTCAGACATGACTGAGTGACTGAACAACAACAACAAACATTTACTTTCAAGTTCTGACAAATGTACCAGAGTGAAGCAAGATATTAAAGGAGGAAGCTGAGTACAGGGTACATGGGAACTCTCTGTCTTATCTTTGAAGCTTTTATATGAATCTGAAACTTTCTAAAATTCAATATTTACTTTAAAATAAACAAAAATCAAATACATAATGTCAGTAAAGAGTTGACACAATGATTTTCAATAAACAGTAATAGATCCACAAGTGTTAGAAAAATAATAAAAACTGACATTGTCCTTTATTTACCATCTCATTCCTGGATTGTGTAATGTGCTTCAATTTAGCATATGTCTCAAATACTTTGAAAACTAAGTGATAATACAGAATTCTAATACAGTGACTTATATCTTTATATCTAAGCCTGCCCCCAATTTTTCTGGTTCCCCTTACTTCCCGATTTAAGGGGCTTCAGTCATTTTGATGTTTTTTAGCCATATAACTGCTAAAGCTATTGAATACTTTTATCTAAAATTCACTCTCATAGTATGAATAATTTTCTCTGATTATTATATTTTTTCCCTTTTTCTCACGTGATTAACTGCTACACTGTGGTGTTGAAAGAACGTTGGAGGTCAAAACTGCTCTGACTATCAAGCGTGGAAGGAAATCTGGAAGGAAGGGGGCATTTGTATACGTATGGCTGGTTCATTTTGTTGTACAGCAGAAACCAAAACAACATTGTAAAAAACTATACTCCAATAAAAATTAATTTTCAAAAAGTGTGGCCACATTTTATAAAAACTTGAAATAGTGAAAAATAAGCATGTTAAGGATGCTTATTCGTGTGCAAAACTTGAAATGAGGCCAATTCCTCAAATTAGAAACTGATGAGGAATCATAATTTGCAAGTTGATGAATCAAACGCATTTTAAATTGTGTTCACACTGCTACCACGTGGTGGCGCCACATCCGCTGGTGTGAAGACGGCAAACCCTGAATCCGCCTTGAATCGGCTTTCTCACAATATGACTACCTCAGGAACACGGCCTACAATCGAATTCTGTCCTTCATTTTATAAATGAGATAACTGGAGTCCAGAAAGGGAAATTATTCCCCCAAGTTCACACACCCATCTACTACAGAGTTGGGAACAGAATAGAAGGATGTACTTTGCATTATTTGGTTCTGTGCCACGTATACATGCATTCACCTATAGATTAATTTCTACAATGACAAAATTTTGTGGGCAAAATGTACTTCTTAGTGTCACTATAAAGTTCATGCATATAGACACATGTCCAAAATATATTTACTAAAATCTTGACTAAGTATCATTATCCTTCTTTAGCTTTCTGGAGATTTCTACACTCTGGCTTTTTCTTAGCAAAGATTTTGTTAATGCAAGGCAATTTAGGAGCCACTAAAAGAATGAATTAAAACTATACAAACTGACTTGGAGTGATTTTCAAAAAATATTATCAGGTGAAAATACAGAAATATTTAAAAACCATATTAGTTTAGTGTAGTTGCTCAGTTCTGTCTGACTCTTGTGTGACTCCATGGACTGTAATTTGCCCAGGCTCCTCTGTTCATGGAATTTCCCAGGCAAGAATACTGGAGCGCGTTGCTATTCCTTTCTCCAGGGATCTTCCTGACCCAGGGATTGAATCCTACTTTTATAAACCAAATAATGATAAAATTAAAATACCTCATGTGCTATGTATATAAATGTATATGTCTGTAAATTATGTCATATAGAATTATCTGAATATAGTGAAAAACATGGATGTTACAGAAAGTCTTTAATATGAACTATTTTTCCAGGGAAAGGAGATTCATGTGAGGAGAAAATAGAAGAAAATGGAGAGAAAGACAAAAACAGGAAAAAAATTATGCACAAAATTCCTACATATGGTCACATTTATGCATTTATATAAAGTTTTATTTATGTGAAAATATGTATAAATGTATACATTCAAATATTTTGCTTTAGAATAAAGGTTACTTTAAATAAGGACAAAAGAAAAACAAAAATCTAGAAAAACTATTTGTGATAAAAATGATAGCTAAAATAGTTAACATCCCCAAAATAACATACAAAAACCTCCTAGAAAGCAGTGAAAAATAAAACAACAATGGCCTAATAGTAAAGTTAATAACCTAATAGCTAAGACCACAAGAAGGCTATTTACATAAGCGAAAAATACAAATGCTTTTACATAAATATGCTTATTCCCATTTGTAATCAGGGAAATGCAAATGAAAACCACAATGAAATTCCATTTCGAATTCATCATATTGGCAAAAAATTAATACATCCTAATGCCACATTCTGGCAAGGATGAAAAACAATGGGAACTCTTCTACCCTGCTGATGGGAGTATAAATTGGGGCAATTACTTCCAAAGCAATTTGGCAACGTGCAGTAAAGTTGAAGATGCCAAATCCCATGGCAGATCCACTCCCAGGCCTGAGTATTCCATTACAGAGACATTTATAAGATGCAGAGACATTTACAAGAATGGTCATAGCAGCACTGTCTTAAAGAGCAACAACTGGAGAAAAAACTAAATGAACATCAACAGTAAAATAAATACATTGTGATGTGTTTATTCAATGGAATACTGAGCACTAAGACGAATGAATTTGAGCTATATAGATATCATGAATGCATTCTTATAACGTTGAGGATTAAAAACCATCACTGAAGAAAACATGCAGATAATACCATATGAAATTTAAAAACATGCAAACTAATTACATACACATACATGTAGTTAGGGAGCACATATGTGAGTTATAAGGCATAAAAAGTACTAAATTCAGGGCAGCAAATGCTTCTGAAAAGAAGAAATGAGGAAATTCAACTACAGAAAGGCACACTACAGAAAGTGTTCTTCACTCTGATTGACAATGTTTTAAAGCCCAATGGGGTGTGCTTATTTTTTATTGTTATTATATTTGCATTTCTTATGTGTATGTGTATTTTAGTAATAATTTTCCTATTATTAATATTATTTTATATTATTTTTAAGAAGATACTCAACTCCCTCATAAGAAGATTACTTATTAAGGTGACAGTGAGAAACTATTTTTCACTTATCACAATAGTAAAGAAAAGTATTTTGTTAATAAATTGCTCTGGGAAGGGTACAAGAGCACTACTACTTTCAGGAGTTGTTGGGAGAATACATTTGTAGAACTTCTATCTATGAGACAATTTCATGATATTTAGCAAAATTAAGTGCATACAAGGAGATCAAATACACACAGAATTCACTCAGTCTTGTCTGACTCTTTGCGAACCCATAGATTGTAGCCCACCAGGCTCCTCGGTCCATGGGATTTTCCAGGCATGAATACTGGAGTGGGTTGCCGTTTCAACCATGAATATTCATTGGAAGGACTGATGCTGAAGCTGAAGCTCCAACACTTTGGCCACCTAATGCGAAGAGCCAACTCATTAGAAAAAACCCTGATGCTGGGAAAGACAGAAGGTAAAAGGAGAAGTGGGCAGCAAAGGATGAGATGGTTAGATAGCATCACCAACTCAATGGATATGAACTTGTACAAACTCCGGGAGATAGTGGACAGGATAGCCTGGCATGCTGCAGCCCACGGGGTTGCACGGAGTTGGACAACATACCATTTGAGCTAGCTTATTCATTTTAGAAATGTACTCTTTACTTACTCCTGGAAGAGTACACGCGGAGAAATGTATTTGCCTCACTGTGATAGCAAATGTCTAGGAACAAGCCAAACAACTTTCAGAAGAGGCTGGTTATAAAAAAAAAAAAAAAGATTCATCTAAACAAAGGATATTACGCAGAAGATGAAAAGAATGAGGAACAGCTGTATACACTGATACAGAGTGGTGCCTCGGATCGAGTTATGGGGGGTGGGGGTGGGTAAAGAACACCTCTCTGGTAATCAACATTTTGGTAACCCTGGTGTCTCTACTACTTGGAGCTGAGGCTTGGAGACAGACAGGAGAGGTGGATTTTTTTTTTCTTCAATATCTCCATTTGTGTTTTGAATGTTGAATCTTACCTGTGTATTGCCATCAAAGAAACTTCAAAAGGTTCAGAAGCACAGAATTTTTTAAAAAAGATTAAACATGAAAATAAAAAAAAGAGGCACTACTCATCCGCTTCATTTCAAAGGCAGCACGGCACTCAACATTTAATACTATAATGAAGCTGCATCAGATGTTATATCCAAGGCCTAAGACTTCAATTAACTTAGAGTAAATAAGTAACCAAAGGAGGAAAGTTTCCTTAAAAAATGGTACTGGTTGGCAAGCCCCAGGCCCAGGGGAGGAGTCCCTAAGTAAAAGTACAGACTTTCAACTTGCTCTCAGAAGGGGGTAGGGACTATAATGATTTAAACATAAACTTTAGCAATTTGAGTGAGATCCTGCTATCAGAATTTTGTTGTTCAGTCTCTATATTGTGACCGACTCTCTGTGACCCTGTGAACTGCAGCATGCCAGGCTTCCCTGTCCTCCACTATCTCCCAAAGCTTGCTCAAACTCATGCCCATTGGGTCGGTGATGCCATCCAACCATCTCATCTTCTGTCACCCCCTTCTCCTCCTGCCCTCAGTCTTTCCCAGCATCAGGATCTTTTTCAGCGAATCTGCTCTTTGCATCAAGCGAACAAAGTATTGGAGCTTCAGCTTCAGCATCAGAATTTTAAAGCCAATTAATTAAGCTAAATACCTGCTTGCTGTAAAAAGATGGAAAATCAACTTTCAAATAAGCAAAACTATACCATGATTCAATGAATTAAAAAGAAGTAAAAAATGAGGAATATATTCAGGTATTTTTAAATTTTTAATATCCATTTTTATACAATTTTAAAGGTTACTTTTCCATTTATGTAAAAGTATATGTGAGTGTGAAAATTGCTCAGTTGTGTCCGACTCTTTGGGACCCCATAGACTATACAGTCCATGGAATTCTTCAGGCCAGAATACTGGAGTGGGTAGCCTTTCCCTTCTCCAGGGGATCTTCCCAAACCAGGGATCAAACCCAGGTCTACCACATTGCAGGCAGATTCTTTACCAGCTGTGCCATATTAAAAAATATTGGTATCTTCCCTGTATTGTACAATATGTCCCTGAGCCTATCTTACACCCAACGCTTTGTACCTCCCACTCTCCTACCCTTATATTGTCCCTGCAACCACTGGAAAACACTAGCTTGCTCTCTGTGAGTCTCCTTTTTTTATATTATATTCACTACTTTGTTGCATTTTTTAGATTCCACCCATACATGATATCACATAGTATTTGTCTTTTTCTCTCTGACATATTTCACTCAGTATAATGCCCTCCAAGTCCATCCATGTAGCTGCAAATGGCAAAATTTCTTTCCTTTTTTATGCCTGAGTAGTATTCCACTATATATATTTCCTTTATTCATTCACTTGTTGATGAACAGTTAGGTTGGTTCCATGTCTTGGCAATTGTAAATAATGCTGCAATGAACACTGGGGTGTATGTATCTTTTTAAATTAGTTTTTTTAGAATTTTCAGATATATGCACAGGACTGGAATTGCCAGGTTATATGGTAGTTCTATTTTTATTATTTTTTATTTCTTCTTATAGTTCTTGTTCATTTTTAAAGATGATTCTTCACAAGAATATTTTTCACTTTAAATGAATCATAGCTTTAAGATAAAAAGTTTTAGAAATACATACATTAAGAAATAGAAAAAAAATAATAGAAATATTGAGTAAATCTAAAAATTGATTATTTGGAAACAATAAAACAATAAAACAGAGATTTAGTTAATACAACTAAGATAAGGGGAGAAATACACCATTAGGAAAGAAAATGGGAAACCAACTCAATTATAATGAATTGTTTTGCTCCAGCTGTATGAAAAATAACTTGAAAATCTCTGAGAGATAGAGAAATGTATAGGAAAATATAAATTATCAAAACTAACCACAGAAGAGGTAGAAAATGTAAATAAAAACAGAAAAAAAATCGCAAAAAGAGCCATCTTTTTCTCACTCTCCTCCTCCCAAAATGTACAAGGTCCAGCTATTTCATCAGAGTATTTTTCTGAAACTTTAAAGAACAGAGAACTCCAATCTAACTAAACTATTCCAGAATATAGATAAATTAGGAAAATTTCCGAATTCTTTACAAGAAGCTAGAATAATATTATGACCAAAATCTGATAGATACAAACATAAAGCAACAGATCTATTTCACTTATGAGAAGTGATTTTTTTAATTCTAAAAATTAATAGTCAGAAAAATTGATCATTTTAAAAAACAGTAATAGATTTTTACTAAATAAGAGTCATATCAGAAACATAAGGATGTTTGCTGCTGCCAAGTCGCTTCAGTCGTGTCCGACTCTGTGTGACCCCATGGACTGCAGCCTACCAGGCTTCTCCGTCCATGGTATTCTCCAGGCAAGAACACTGGAGTGGGTTGCCATTTCCTTCTCCAAAGGATGTTTCAGTATTAGCAAATCTAATAATATATTTCACTATATTTCTGAGTGAACTCCGGGAGTTGGTGATGGACAGGGAGGCCTGGTGTGCTGTGATTTATGGGGTCGCAAAGAGTCGGACATGACTGAGCGACTGAACTGAACTGATATTGATAAATCAAATGAGAAAAATAATATACTCATCTTCACAGATGTTGAAAAAAATGATAAAATGTTAACATTTACTTAAACAACAAGATACATTAATTTTTTTACTTGATAATATGATAATTCAGCAAAGTCCCTGGGACATATCCTTTCTATATGCAAACAATAACTAGTTTAAAAATGTAAAAGATAAAATGTAATAACAACAAAAAGAATACTTGAGAATAGACAATAAAAAATGTGTAAAACTCTGTAAAGCCAAGTTTAAAATGCTACTAAAGGACCAAAAAGAAAATTGTACAAGGTGTACTCTAGCCTTACAGAGAAAGGAACATTTTATCTATTGTGTCTGAAGTAATGTATCATTTTTTTCATGATCTCAATAATATACCAATAGATCTTCTTAACTAAACAAGCTTGTAAACATCATATGTGAAGATAAGTATATTAGAATAGTTAGGAAAAAAAAATTCAGCCATGGGGAAAGATTACTCACCAATTATAGTAATTGAAATAGTTTTACTGCTACATGTACACATAAATACACCAATGAAATAGAAGAGTGGATCTATTAATAGGATCTCCAACAAGATTCAGTAAGTGATGGAGGTCAGATTTCACATCATTAGGGAAAATTAGAATGTTCAATAAATAATTCTGGGATAATTGATATTTGAAAAAATGAGGTTGAATTTTTACCCCACCTCTTACCTCAAAATAAATTACAGATGGATCAAGTATTCATAACTTAAAACGGTAACATTATTATAAGAAAATGGGAGACCTTTCATGTAAACTCAGAAAAGAGAAAAATCTGCATCTCAAAATTTCTCTAGCCAAAATACAAAAATACATACAAAATACTATGTCATGTTACAGACAAAATGTTAATAGCTTGGCATTTTAAAAGTTCCTACAAATGAGTCTTTTAGAGACTGTTAAACACACTAGAAAACAGTCCAATAATGAAAAATGTGCTGTGTGCTAAGTCACTTCAGTCATGTCTGATTCTGTGAGACCCCATGGATCGCAGCCTGCCAGGCTCCTCTGTCCATAGGATTCTCCAGGAAAGAATACTGAAGTCGGTTGTCATTTCCTTCTCCAGGGGATCTTCCCAATCCAGGGATTGAACCTGCATCTCTTATGTCTTCTGCATTAGCAGGTGGGTTCTTTACCACTAACACCACCTGGGAAACCCAATGAAAAATACTTACAACTATTAAAATTTGAAAAGAAGTTCAATATCACTACAGGAAACTTGCCAGTTGAAATGAAAGTCAGATGCAGCTCACCGTATTTCACCCTTTTTCTGTGCAAGATCAACAAATTTGATAACACACAGTTGTGACAAGGGTGTGCAGAAGCCCATACACTTGTATAGACTCTCTGGATGTCATAGCATCCATTAACATAAAAAATGCCCATGCTCCTGTGTACATCATTTTCATTTCCAATAATTATTTTTACAGGTATACTTGCATATGGGGACAATGAAATGTGGACACAGATATTCACCGCAGCAGCATGGTTTTTACCAGCAAAAGTCTGGGAACAACCAAAATGTCTAACATAGGCTGTTCAATAAATTGTGATACCAGAGTACAATGGATATTTTAACAGAATGAGGTGACTTTGTGATCTGTTATGAAATGGTCCACAAAACATATTGGTACAATTTGTGTTCAAAACCAGTTTAAGTCATATATGTAAAAAAAAAATACATGTGTTCATATAGTCCTAGACTATCTCTGGAAGTCTTCAAAAGGAACTGGTATCAGTCATAACCTTTGCGGGAATTTGGGGAGGCTGGGAGTTCCTGTCAGATGGAGAATTATTATTTTTTATATATTGTTTGCTATCTTTTGAGTTCTGTACTATGTGTATGAATTACATATTCAAAAATTAACAGTACAGTTTCCAACATCTTCAAGACCAGATAGGATTAGTATTGGTAAATAGCAGGGTTTTGGTTTTTTTTTTCTGTTCTCTTTATAACAAAGCATGCATGGTTACTGCCTTCTTTATTTGGATCCTGAGGACTTAGTATGAGGAATAAGACTAGAACTGTAGTACAAATAGGAACTAGGGAGAAATGTCAACTAGGAAAGGACTTCAGAAATTCTGGAGATCCACACCTTGTTAGCTGTCATTATCACCATTAGTCTTCTTTGATAGAATACTTGATGGGGCTCCATATTCAGAAAACGAAGATCATGGCATCTGGTCCCATCACTTCATGGCAAATAGATGGGGAAACAGTGGACACAGTGGTTGACTTTATTTGGGGGGGCTCCAAAATCACTGCAGATGGTGATTGCAGCCATGAAATTAAAAGACACTTACTCTTTGGAAGGAAAGTTATGCCCAAACTACACAGCATATTAAAAAGCAGAGACATTACTTTGTCAACAAAGGTTTGTCTAGTCAAGGCGATGTTTTCTCCAGTAGTTATGTAAGGATGTGAGAGTTGGACTATAAAGAAATCTGAGTGCTGAAGAACTGATGCTTTTGAACCATGGTGTTGGAGAAGACTCTTGAGAGTCCCTTGAACTGCAAGGAGATCCAACCAGTCCATCCAAAAGGAGATCAGTCCTGGGTGTTCATTGGAAGCACTGATGCTGAAGCTGAAACTCCAATACTTTGGCCACTTGATGTGAAGAGCTGACACATTTGAAAAGACCCTGATGCTGGGAAGGATTGAGGACAGGAGGAGAAGGGTACGAAAGAGGGAGAAATGGTTGGATGGCATCACCAACTCAGTGGACAAGGGTTTGGGTAGACTCCGGCAGTCAGTGATGGACAGGGAGGCCTGGCACACTGTGGTTCATGGGGTCGCAAAGAGTCAGACACGACTGAGAGACCGAGCTGAACTGAATACATAGGGCTTCCCTGGTGGCTCAGATGGCAAAGAATCTCCCTGCAATGCAGGAGACCCAGGTTCAATCCCTGGGTCAGGACGATTCCCTGGAGAAGAGAATGGCAAGCCACTCCAGTGTTCTTGCCTAGAGAATTCCATGGACAGAGGAGCCTGGTAAGCTATAGTCCACAAGGTCACAAAGAGTTGGACATTGAGCAACTAACCCTTTATTTTGTAACTTTAATAAAGAAAACCTGTTCCCATGTTTTCTGAACTCCTGAGTTACCTGATATCAGGCTACTGTGTTTGTAAGTGTTAATTGAATTTTACTCCTCAGACCATATTAAGAAATCAGCAAAGCCAGTCATCAGTAGATTCAGAAGGTTAAGAAGTTGGTGGGGCATCTAAAAATCATGTCAGATGAGAAAAGATTGAAGAAAATAGTTTTGTTTTTTTTTTTCTGTACAGCTTCAGAGGAAAGAACTGGGATCAGTGAGAGTAGTTATAGGAAGCATAATTTGACTTACGGTAAGAAAGACATTTCCAGTGATGAGAACATTTTGAAAACTTACTGGGCTCTTTTATTGTTACTTGAGTGTTCCCTCTCTAGAAATGCTCAATCAAACGGCATTATAGCGAGAAATCCAATGCACTTTATCAGTGTCATCAGTCCACAATACAACTGTGTCTTTGAGCAAGCCTTTTAAAGAAGTCCACTCCCTGCCTGGTTTTCTTTATTCTATTACCTCATCTTCCAAGGTATCCAGAATTATGACAGTTCAGCAATGAAGCAAATGCTTATCTCTTGTAAATTTTAATTTACTCCTTTGACCTATAAAATGCCTGGATAATGCTATTATTGACACCCTAGAAGTTCAAAGGTATGGTCAGCACTATTTGTCATTTTTGTGCTGTGACCAAACTTCCTGAGGTTAATGGGCTTAGAAGACAGGGCATCATTTACCTAGTTATTAGCAATAAATTAAAAAAAAATTATTCCCATTTGAAAATTGTCTGATAACCTTTTCATTCACTGTTTAGCTACACTAACAAAGGAAGACTGTCCTGAAAATCCACATTTATAATTTAGTCATGCTTCAGGAATGATCTCTATCCATTTACAAGAAAATCCAGACAGAATATCTTCATATTATTCTCTAAAGATCAATAACCAGACTCATCATCTCATAAAACTGGCTCTCCCATGTACTTTCCTTATTTTGGCTAATGATACCACTTTCCCCCCCAGATGTCCAGGCTTTAACTCTGAACTTCTACATAGTCAGTTGTCAAGTTGACAATAAACCACAATTGATAAGATATATTTTGAGGCCTCTGACTCCCTGCCCTCCCCCAATCCATCACATCTACCATGATCCATTTCCTGTACCTGTTACTGATCGCTGATTCCACTCTAGCACTGATCTCAGCTGTTTAAAGAGATGTGGTCCACCCTTATCGAGGACAGCCCATTCATAGAATGACCAGTGATCTGGGGAGAAAAGACCATCTCAGTCAATTAGCTGTCACTTGCAGGAACTTCAGAAAGCCAACTGACTATTGCCAATTAGCTAGAGAAGTGGCAGCTGAGGGCTCACATGGCAATATCAGGGCTATAAAATTCTCAGGCATACATTAAAATTCTGAGGCAAGCTTAAGTTATGAACCAGAAAATTCTGGGCAAGTACAAGAAGATGATGAAATGGACTAGAGAAGGAGGCAGCCCCACAAGGAGATGCGGAAGCAAGCAAGGAGGTGTGTCTTCAGACACAGAGCAGCCTTGGGACAAGGCTGGGTTTCCAACTCCAATTTCTAAAAGACTTGTCTTAATTAATTATAATTTTCTTCTTGAATACTCACCAAAGATTCATATGCCTTCAAACACTCCCACCCACCTTTATTTTAGCTAGCTTAAATGGCTCTCTTCTTGCAGTCCAAAGAGTCCTAATTGAAAGTTTCTTTCACAGCCATTCCAACACTTCCTAGAATGGCCATCACTCTAGTTTAAGCCATCATGATCTTTCGTTCCACAGAAGTATTACAAAACTTCTTGCATTCACTTTCCTGTTTCCAACCCACTAGGTTGATCTTCACAAAACCCATCACTCTCTTGGTCAGAAACCATCTACAACTCCCCACTGTTGAGCCAACGAAGAACAAAATACTGTTGTTGCTATCTCATCTGCAGTTTTGTCTTCCACTACTTGCTAATACTCTCTCCTGACCTCATTTGATTATTTGCTTTAGGTGTCCAGACAAGTGTCAAAGTACACTACTGTGGGTCTGGTCCACTTTGTAGGTACACATGTTCATTGTGTTCCATGGCCTACAGAAGTTTCTCATATTATCCTGTTTTTCAAGAGAACAGTGATGTATTTCATGATTTCAAATGGCATAAAAATATTTATAGATCTTTTGTCTAAGACATTGCTTTTAAGAGAAGTGCCTAAAATCTTTGTGTAACACTACATTAGAAAATAATATGAGTTTTTATAGATTAGCTATTGGAAAGTTATCTGTCAGTAAAATCCTTCCTAAAATATGCCTTTTCTTTGATTTTCCTGATTCATGAAATTAGCTTGTATTTCTCTATTTCCCAATGTTTCTTCATCTCCTACGACTTTTATTCCTCCTTACCATATGCTTATTTTCACACTCATTCTGACTCTCTTCTTAGACTGTAATCTCTTTGAAGACAGATCTTTTGTTGAATTCATATATTGATGGCCCCTGAAATACCTAATGTAGTTTCTTGTCCAAAATAGTAGCTCAATAAATGATTTAATTTTTTAAAACTCACATTGATCAAATAAATATGAGTCTGAGGGATATATTGTTAACAAAGCTGACGTATCTACATCTCTAGGGATTAAAATCTACTACTTAACAGAATAAATGCACCAAGTAATGTCAGTTATAGCACAGTGCTAGGTATAGACAAGACTTCAAATAGTACAGAGAAAAATTATATGGCTTACCACTGAAATTTAATCATATTCTTCAAAGCATGTGTAACAGTCGGATAATAAGAATATAGTAAATTTCAAAGAATAAGATCTGATCAACAGAGCTAAAGATTAATTCCATATCTCTTCTCAAACCTTTGCAGAAAATGCTCTCTTTCACTGACTCCAGAATATTTGCATTTTGCATGACAACAGACCCCTTTCTTTTGTGCCCACCAATCAGAATATTGACTTCTTGGCCACAGAAATATATGTAAATTTGCATCGTTTAAAAAATATTTATTACCTAGCAACTGTTTACAAAGCATTGGGTTAGATCCTCTGCAGAATACAAAACATTCACAATATCTGCTGTGTGCTGAAGAAATGTGGAGTCTAATTGGGGAAACCAAATATAGGTACATGAAAAGACTGCATTATAGCATAGCTGTATGATTGTTCTACTTATCTATTGCTGCATAATAAGCCACCTGTCATATGAATAAGCCAAAGATGACCCTTGTATATTGACCCCGTGTTGTTTACATCTTCACAGTAGGCTGACTGTTAGCACAAAGCCTGCTGGCACTAAACTCAAATTTTACACATCCAATTTTAAAAATATATAGCCCCAAAGAGCATATTTTTAGCCATTGAGAGCCTGCCTGCTTGGCATAAAATCCATAAACTGCACCCAATATCTGATAGTCACATATTAAGACAAGGCAAGGGGCTATAAAAGACCCCAAGCTGTCACTGCTCTTTTGAGCACCTCACATCGCTTAATGTGTAAGCTTGCTCTCTGATTTCCGTGTCCCGTGGAGTTTCCTGTGTCCTCTTCCCTTTCTAAGTGGTGGCTTCATACCAGCTGCCACTGGAAGGTCTCCTGCCCTGAGGGACTTACACCTAAGTTTGTCAAAGCACTCCCCCCCCCCACCCCCAATAAAGCTGGTACCTGCTACTGCCACCACATGGTCTTGTTTTTTCTTGATGAGCCCTGAAATTCTCAAACTAACTATACTACCCCAAAATGCAATGGTTTAAAAGAACAACATTTATTTGACTCAATTTGCAATTTGGATAGAGTGTAGTACGGGTGGCTTATCACTGATACATTTGGCATCAACTGGAGACTGAAACCATAGGTCCCCTTTCAAGATGGATTCTTAATCCTTATGATTCTGTTGCTCTCTCTCTCTCCACATTGCAGTTCATCTCTAGGGCTTTGCTACATGGATTGGGCTACTTTGTGCTTGTGCTCAGTTGCTCAGTCACGTCTGACTGTGACTCCATGGACTGTATGTAGCCCACCAGGCTCCTCTGTCCATGGAATTTTCCAGGCAAGAATACTGGAGCAAGTTGCCATTTCCTCCTCCAGGGGATCTTCCCGACCCAGTGATCAAACCCAAGAATCCACCTGCCAGTGCAGGAGATGCAAGAGATGCGGGTTCGATTCCTGGGTTGGGAAGATACCCTGGAGGAAGAAATGGCAGCCCACTCTGGTATTCTTGCCTAGGAAATCCCAAGAAGAGAGGAGCCTGGTGGGCTATAGTCAATGGGGTCTCAAAGAGTTGAACAGAACTGAGTGACTGAACTACTTGTTATATGGTGGTTGGCTTCCTTAAAACAAGCATTCCAAGAGGCCCAGGATTTCCAGAATGACACTCAAGTTCATTCTGTTTGTCAAACAAGTCATTAATGACAACTCCAATTCAAGGGAAGGAAAATTAGACTACTTCTCGAAGGAAGAAGTAGCAAAGAATTTTACATCATCTTTAATCCACCACAGTGATTATTTATGTATTAATGTACACTCAGTAATACAAATGAGGACTGCTTATACTCTTATATAGGGTTTGACAAACTACAGCCTGTGGGCTGAATCTGGCCCATTGCTTATTTTTATAAATAAAGTTTTATTGGAACACAGTCACACTCACCGTATTATGCATGGCTGTATTTGTGTTACAACCACAGAGTTGAGTAGTCAAAATCAAGACCCTGAAACTTGCACAATCAGAGATATTTACTATCTGGGCCTTCATAAGACAAATATACTAACTGCTAATGTGTGATTTGAATTGCTTTTTTTTTTTTTTTAGGCAGCCCTGTGTGGCATGAGGGATCTTAGTTCCCTAACCAGGAATGGAACCCATGCCTTCTGCATTGGGAGCATGGACTCTTAACCACTGGATTGCCAGGAAGTCCTGAATTGTTTTTTAAAATGTACTTGTTAAGTACAAAATTCCTTAGGAAAGGCCAACTGACAAGCTTGCAACACTGCCAGAGCCACACACAGTGACTATCTGGAGCAGTAATGAGTCAGTTTTGTTTGTCACCGACAGACGGAGTCAACCACTGTGCTGTTTCCTTCAGTCTTGACTACTATCCTTGGGAGCTTACTGTGTGTTTACCAAATGTGTGTTTAAAGTGTTTTCAATCAGCATTTACCCAATCATGAGCAATGAGTGCAAAAAAAGCAGTTACGTGTGTTAAAAGTGTAAGTAACAAAAGTGACATTTATGACAAAAAATAATAATTTTAAAAGGAAAAGTGATATGAAAATGCATTTGCTCTTGTGCATATGGGACAAATCATTAGAAGGGTGTCTTCCAAAGAATTAAGAATAAATATTGCTACATGTGAAAAGTGCTTTGCTCTGTGATTGGGAGTAATCAACAGACAAAATGTAAAAATGGAGCAATGAAAATTCACAGGTGAGACTTAAGGGGCAATCTCAAAGCCTTCTGTATAGCATGCATTCTGGAGATGACGTTCAGAGTTTGCAAATTTGAAAGCCAACTAACCACAGTAGGAGGTCTTGAAACTTTTGATGAAAGATATATTTCCATAGGTGCAAATTTCTACTGAAATATGCACAGTATCAAAGTGAGAAAAGGTGTGAACATCACAAAAACAATTCCCTACATTTGCAGAGATCAACTATTTCCCACTTAGGCAGACTTCCACAGTACTCAAGACTGATTTTTTCTTTTTCTTCTTTATTAAGTTTTCTGATAGCAGGCATGGGGTAAAGAAGGAAAAAAGAAGGCTACTTTCAGACCGCAAGAACAAATTGACTCTAATTTGTTGAAAATCCTTCCATGAACTAAGATGCCTTTTAGAACAAATCTGATATTAAATATTTTTAAAATAGAATTTCTGAATTTCAAATTCTGTAGTTGAAAGACACAAGGAAACAGACAAGCAAAACAGTATCCATACTGAAACATGTGATATCACATTTGATCCAGTAACTTCTAAACATACTAACTTTCACTGTAAAGCTTAGGGCAAATTTTTGACATAATTGGTGATTCATTGTTATTAAAAAGGCTTTTTATTAACAACATCTACATATTTCAAATAAATTGAAAATTTTCTTGGATCAATGCAACCAAAATAAAATTCAGGAATATTTTGAAGGCTGAAGACTTTCAGGGTCAACCATAACACTTAGCCTTTCTTCTTGTGCCCATCAAAATAGTCTCATGGTTTTTATTGAATGACTTTATTACAAGTTCTCATAAAATACTATCTTCATCTTTTTTAAACATGGAGATTCCACATAAGGTTTCTTTTGGGAAAAAAGTGTTCTACTATTTAAAGACTTGAAAATCATGACTATAAATTACGGAAACTGTTGAGGATTTTTGAGCAGGAAAGTTACATAATAAAAGTGGTATTTTTGGAATATATTAATCTGATTCTATGTCAGATGGATTGCCCAGAGACCAGTTAAAAAGATACTATGAACAGCGTCCTGTGAAAATAACCATTATAATACAATAGAAAATGGAACTAAGACCTATTATATCTGTTGGAAATCATGAGAGGGATAAAACAAAGTGGTTGAAATAGTATGTTTATGTGCCAAATAGGCATGCTGAAAGGCTTTTTCACCTTCAAGCTCTATGACTTTCTTTATTCTTACTTCAAATAAAAAATGTAAAACAAAGAAAGAATTACACTTCAGAAAGTGTTCAGATAGACCCCTAATAAAGGGAAAAAGCACTTAGCAATTTTTACCCGACTTCATCCAAAATGGCTCTGGTTAGTTTAAGGGCATTGACTAGATATGAGAGCTATCTGAACTTTTAACAATGAGATTCTCACCTGCCTCCATTTTTTAACCTCAGAAGCATTTTTCCTTGACTTTATAGAATTCTTTTCAAAGATAACAAATATTCATATATTTGATGTAGAAAAATTATAGAAATATATAGAAGCAAGCAAAAAATAAAATTACTTGTAACTTTACAGCCTAGATAGAGTGGGTTTGGAAGTCTATATGCTTTTTACCATATAGTCTTGTCAATATTATTCTATATAAATATATTCTATATAAATATATACAAATAAGCAAACAAAGTTCAAATAAAATAGGATTATACTCTACATTCAAGTAGATGTTTCACAAGTGAGTCTCATATATTATTAGTTATTATATATATATAATATAATATATATAATATTATATATTATTAGTTAAATATTTGATGTTTTTGAACTGTGATGTTGGAGAAGACTCTTGAGAGTCCCTTGGACTGCAAGATCAAACCAGTCAATCCTAAAGGAAATTAGTCCTCAATATTCATTGGAAAGACTAATGCTGAAGCTGAAGCTCCAATACTTTGGCTACTTGATGCAAAGAGCTGACTCCTTAGAAAAGACCATGATGCTGGGAAAGATTGATGGTGGGAGGAGAAGGGGATGACAGAGGATGAGATGGTTAGATGGCATCACTGACTCAATGGACACGAGTTTGAGCAAGCTCCAGGAGTTGGTGATGGACAGAGAAGCCTGGAGTGCTGCAGTCCATAGGGTTGCAAAGAGTCGGATGTGACTAAGAGACTGAACAACATTTGGCAACCAGGGAATAAATTTAACTTATATGCAGAGTACATCATGAGAAATGCTGGGCTGGATAAAGCACAAGCTGGAATCAAGATTGCCAGGAGAAATATCACTAACCTCAGATATGCAGATGACACCACCCTTATGGCAGAAAGTGAAGAGGAACTAAAAAGCCTCTTGATGAAAGTGTAAGAGGAGAGTGAAAAAGTTGGCTTAAAACTCAACATTCAGAAAACAAAGATCATGGCATCTGGTCCCATCACTTCATGGCAAATAGATGGGAAACAATAGAAACAGTGACAGACTTTATTTTGGAGGGCTCCAAAATCACTGCAGATGGTGATTGCAGCCATGAAATTAAAAGACACTTGCTCCTTGGAAGAAAAGTTGTGACCAACCTATGGAGAAGGCAATGGCACCCCACTCCAGTACTCTTGCCTGGAAAATCCCATGGACAGAGGAGCCTGGTAGGCTGCAGTCCATGGGGTCACTAAGAGTCAGGCACGGCTGAGTGACCCAACTTTCACTTTTCACTTTCATGCATTGGAGAAGGAAATGGCTACCCACTCCAGTGTTCTTGCCTGGAGAATCCCAGGGACAGAGGAGCCTAGTGGGCTGCAGTGTATCGGGTCGCACAGAGTCGGACACGACTGAAGTGACTTAGCAGTAACAGTAGCAGCAGAGAGCATATTAAAAAGCAGAGACATTACTTTGCCAACAAAGGTCCATCTAATCAAAGCTATGGTTTTTCCAGTAGTCATGTATGGATGTTAGAGTATAAAGAAAGATGAGCACCAAAGAATTGATGCTTTTGAACTGTGGTGTTGGAGAAGACTCTTGAGAGTCCCTTGGACTGCAAGGAGATCCAACCAGTCCATCCCAAAGGAAATCAGCCCTGAATATTCATTGGAAGGGCTGATGCTGAAGCTGAAACTCCAATACTTTGGCCCCCTGATATGAAGAACTGACTCATTGGAAAAGACCTGACACTGGGAAAGACTGAGGGCAGGAGGAGAAGGGGATGACAGAGGACGAGACAGTTGGATGGCATCACGGATTCAATGGACATGAGCTTGTGTAAACTCTGGGAGTTGGCGATGGACAGGGAGGCCTGGCTTGCAGTCCATGGGGTCACAAAGAGTCGGACATGACTGAGCAACTGAACTGAACTGAACTGAAGAATCAATGCCCAGAAATCTAGCATGTAATTTTAAGCAGACTATCTTGGAATTGAAATTTAACTCAAAGTATTGTCATAAGATGTGCATGATCTCCAAACTAAAATAAATTTAATTTGCTTCTAATCATAGGTTGTAAAGTTAAGTGTTTATAAACACCAGTCCCTTTTAAACTTCAACACTGGCTTGGTCTCAGTGTGTAACCAGAATTTAGTATCACAGGGTCCATCTGAGCATCTCACCAGATTGGAACTGAAATGGAGTTCCAATAGAGTATGTTTATTCCTCCTCCAGACCATCACTTGTCTGTGTTTTCAACTGATGGTTTCAGCCAGGCATGTTTCTGCTGTCTCAAATCGGTGTCTTCTTCAACAGAGCCCAGCCATAGTCATCAAAACTTTGTGTCTCTCCTTCCCATTCTTCTGCTTACTGATACTCCCATCACCTGAGGCTACTAAACCCCTAGTGATTCATTGACTGTATCAAAGCAAATGATCTGTTCCTGGAAGATCCAGGGATTGACCCCTTGCTCTGCATCTTTCTCCTGGCTTATGTTCAAGGGCTCTTGTTACCATACCAATACCTTTATATACTACAGAGCTAACAATATAAATCCTGGAAGCCCTCATTAACACAGTTCCTCTTACAGCACTGATTGTGTGACATGAAACCTGACAACTGTGTGCGGCAAAGACATAGATCATGTTAAAATCACCAAAGCCCTTTTGTGTGCTTCACGATAGTGCATTATCTCTGTGAATTAAAACCAGAGTATGCTAACCAACATCATTTTTTTCATTATCAGCTTGGCAATAATCAAAAAGTTGAACAACATTCTGCTTCTAAGGCTATGGGGTAATAGGTACTCTCATACCTTGCTAGCTGAAGGACACAAAATACAACCACCATAAAGGACATTTTGGCAATATTTTTAATAGTTACAAATGTATTTACCCTTTGACCCAGCAATCTTACTTCTGGGAATATGTCTTACTGACATATCTGCACACATCAAAATGATTTATGCCCAAGGTTATTCAATATTGCTTTGTTTGTAAAAGCAAAAGATTGGAAACAACCCAAGTTATCTATCAGCAGAGGAGTGGTACATAACCATAATGGAATATTAGGCATCTGCAAAAAATGGTGAGGAAGCATGAGATGCACTGGTAGAGAAGGATCTCAAGGAGATATTATTAAGGGTAAAAGTCAAGGTGAAGAAGAGGGCCACATTTTATACAGGAAATGGAAGAATCAGTACCAGCAACTAGGTTAACCATGAGGGGTGTGGGCTTTAGGAAATAGAGTGTGAAGTAGATGATTAGAAAGTGGCAAAAAACTCAATGTATCCTTTGTTAAATGCTTCTCTCTTAGTTTTTAAAAGCTCATTTGAATGTATCACCTTTGTTTTTTTTAAAAACACAAAATAAATAAAACTTTTTATTTCATTGTTTTAGTTCACTACAAGATCACAAGAGTCTTCTAATTCTTTTCTCTGGTTTAATCACTTTGAATAAGAACACTGAGACGTCTTCTTAGATGAGCTTTCCTGGTATAAGGAAAAAGGTTTAAAAAGTTTTAAATCAATGTACTTATAAATTGCTATGAATATCATTTATTAGCTTTCCACTTTGTAGCATTAAGAATCTAAGAAAATCCTAAGCAACTCTGACTTTTCCACTTTTCTGACTCAGTCTTTTCTGAAAAGAGTGATAGGTCATCTGAACCTCCCTACTCTAAATACATCTATGTCGTCTTAAAAAGAGATGGAAAAATTATTTAAGCTTTGATATGGATAATTGTTATTTTATAAGTACCACAAAATAAGCAGGAAACTGTAATGTGATTAAGCTGAGAGGCAGAGAATTGTCAAATATATAAGAATTTGTTTTTTAAAAGCTTATTTATGCATCAAAGTATTAGCAATTTGAATACAACGGACGGCTCAATTGGATAAAACAGACATAATTCTTTAACTTGACAGGATAATTTCAAATTGTCATCTAACATGTGACCACATTGACATGTTTAGTTCTCATGGTAAGATGTTTCTAATAGAATTATGAGTCCTGCTTCAAAGCATGATTTCTATAATAAAATTGAAGCAAGACATGAGAACTAAAGATAGTATTATTATGCTTTCATAAGTATATATTATTATCATGTTATTATTATTTTAAAAAATGAAATGGAGTGACCTATATGGAAAAAGAATCTTAAAAAGAGGATATAGATATATGTATAACGGATTCACTTTGCTGTAGAGCAGAAAGTAACACAATATTGTAAATCAACTATATTCTAATTTAAAAAAGAAATGAAAACTAGCTGTGTGATTTTACAAAGGTGACTTAACCATTTATGAGCCTCAGTTTCCTCATTTGTTCACAAGATGATAGTAATCCCTTTTCTTAGGGTTGTTGTAAGGAATAAATGAAATAATGCATTTGAAGTTGTGCTCAAACTATGTCTGGCATACACTAAGTGCTCACTAAACGGTGGCTATTATTTTGATCTTATTTGAATGTCAACAATCTTATAACATGGCATGTATTGGTTTTTACCATTTAGTCACATATATTCATAACTAAGACTTCCCTGGTGGCTCAGATGGTAAAGCATCTGTCTACAGTGTGGGAGACCCAGGTTCAATCCCTGGGTTGGGAAGATCCCCTGGAGAAGGAAATGGCTACCCACTCCAGTATAACTAAACATGTATGTATATATAATTTATGTCATGACATTACTGTTCTAATAACACAGGAAATGCTAATAACACAGGAAATGGCAATCTACTCCAGGACTATTGCCTGGGAAATCCCATGAACAGAGGAGCCTGGTAGGCTACAGTCCATGGGGTCACAAAGAGTCAGACACGACTGAGCTTCACTTCACTTCACTTCATGCATAACTAAGAGGGGCTTCCCTAGTGGCTCAGATGGTAAAGAATCTGCCTGCAATGCAGGAGACCCAGGTTCTATCCCTGGGTTGGGAAGATCCCCTGGAGAAAGGAATGGCTACCCACTCCAGTATAACTAAACATGTATGTATATATAATTTATGACATGATATTACTGTTCTAATAACACAGAAAATGCTTATGATTTGCTAATTGTAAAATTGGATTAGGAAATTTAATGAATACAAGTGCGTGCATGGGACTTTTTGAAGGAGGTTGCCATTATCTCCATTACCTCCACCACAGTTTGACCCCTGGACAAACAACAGGGAAGGAACACAGCACTGCCCATCAACAGAAAATTGGATTAAAGATTTGCTGAGCATGGCCCTGCGCATCAGAACAAGACACAGTTTCCCCCTCAGTGTCTCCAATTAGGAAGCTTCCATAAATCTCTTACCCTTATCCATCAGGGGGCAAACAATGAAAACCACAATCACAGAAAACTAACCAAACTGATCATTTGAATCACAGCCTTGTCTAACTCAATGAAACTATGAGCCATGCCATGTAGGGCCACCCAAATCGGACGGGTCATGGTGGAGAGTTCTGACAAAATGTGGTCCACTGGAGAAGGGAATGGCAAACCACTTCAGTATTCTTGTCTGGGGAATACCATGAACAGTATGAAAAGGCAAAAATACAGGACACTGAAAGATGAACTCCCCAGATTGGTCAGTAGGTGTCCAATATGCTACTGGAGATCAGTGGAGAAATAACTCCAGAAAGAATGAAGAGACAGAGCCAAAGCAAAAACAACATCCAGTTGTGGATGTGACTGGTGATGGAAGTGAAGTCCGATGCTGTAAAGAGCAATACTGCATAGGAACTAGAAATGTTAGGTCCATGAATTAAGGCAAATTGGAAGTGGTCAAACAGGAGATGGCAAGAGTGAACATTGACATTTTAGGAATCAGTGAACTAAAATGGACTGGAATGGGTGAATTTAACTCAGATGACCACTATATCTACTACTGTGGGCAAGAATCCCTTAGAAGAAATGGAGTAGCCATCATAGTCAACAAAAGAGTCTGAAATGCAGTTCAGTTCAGTTCAGTCACTCAGTTATGTCCAACTCTTTGTGACCCCATGAATTGCAGCACGCCAGGCCTCCCTGTCCATCACCAACTCCTGGAATTCACTCAAACTCACGTCCATTGAGTCGGTGATGCCATTCAGCCATCTCATCCTCTGTGGTCCCCTTCTCCTCCTGCCCCCAATCCCTCCCAGCATCAGAGTCTTTTCCAATGAGTCAACTCTTCGTATGAGGTGGCCAAAGTACTGGAGTTTCAGCTTTAGCATCATTCCTTCCAAAGAATACCCAGGGTTTATCTCCTTTAGAATGGACTGGTTGGATCTCCTTGCAATCCAAGGAACTCTCAAGAGTCTTCTCCCAACACCACAGTTCAAAAGCATCAATGCTCAGCTTTCTTCACAGTCCAACTCTCACGTCCATACATGACTACTGGAAAAACCATAGCCTTGACTAGATGGACCTCTGTTGGCAAAGTAATGTCTCTGCTTTTGAATATGCTATCTAGGTTGGTCATAACTTTCCTTCCAAGGCGTAAGCATCTTTTAATTTCATGGCTGCAGTCACCATCTGCAGTGATTTTGGAGCCCCCAAAAATAAAGTCTTACACCGTTTCCACTGTTTCTCCATCTGTTTTCCATGAAGTGATGGGACCGGATGCCATGATCTTTGTTTTCTGAATGTTGAGCTTTAAGCCAACTTTTTCACTCTCCTCTTTCACTTTCATCAAGAGGCTTTATAGTTCCTCTTCACTTTCTGCCATAAAGGTGGTGTCATCTGCAAACGTAGTACTTGGATGCACTCTCAAAAGCGACAGAATGAGCTCTGTTCATTTCCAAGGCAAGCCATTCAATATCACAGTAATCCAAGTCTATGCCCCAACCAGTAATGTTGAAGAAGCTAAATTTGAATGGTTCTATGAAGACCCACAAGACCTTCTAGAACTAACACCCCCAAAAAATGTCCTTTTCATTATAGGGAACTGGAATGCAAAAGGAGGAAGTCAAGAATACCTGGAGTAAGAGGAAAATTTGGCCTTAGAGTACAAAATAAAGAAGGACAAAGGCTAACAGAGTTTTGCCAAGAGAACGCACTGGTCATAGCAAACACCCTCTTCCAACAACACAAGAGATGACCCTACACATGGACATCACCAGATGGTCAATACTAAAATCAGATTGATTATATTCTTTGCAGCCAAAGATGGAGAAGCTCTATACAATCAGCAAAAACAGGACTGGGAGCTGACTGTGGCTCAGAACATGAACTCCTTATTGCAAAATTCAGACTTAAATGGAAGAAAGTAGGGAAAACTACTCAACTATTCAAGTATGATCTAAATCAAACCCTTTACAATTATACAATGGAAGTGACAAATAGATTCAAGGGACAAGATTTGATAGAGTGCCTAAAGAACTGTAGATGGAGGTTCGTAACATTGTACAGGAAGCAGGGATCAAGACCATTCCCCAAGAAAAAGAATGGCAAAAAGGCCAAATGGTTGTCTGAGGAGACCTTAAAATTGCTGAGAAAAGAAGAGAAGCCAAAGGCAAAGGAGAAAAGGTTAGATATACCCGTTTGCATGCAGCATTCCAAAGAATAGCACGGAGAGATAAGAAAGCCTTCTTCAGTGATCAATGCAAAGAAATAGAGGAAAACAATAGAATGGGAAAGACTAGAGATCTCTTCAAGAAAATCAGAGATACCAAGGGAACATTTCATGAAAAGATGGGCACAGTAAAGGACAGAAATGGTATGGACCTAACTGAAGTAGAAGATATTAAGAAGAGGTGGCAACAATACACAGAAGAACTATACAAAAAAGATCTTAATGACCCAGATAACCACGATAGTGTGATCACTCACCTCCAGCCAGACATCCTGGAATGCAAAGTCAAGTGGGTCTTAGGAAGCATCACTACAGACAAAGCTAGTGGAGGTGATGGAATTCCATTGTATAGAGATTCTCCATCTTTGGCTGCAAAGAATATAATCAATCTGATTTTGGTATTGACTATCTGGTGATGTCCATGTGTAGAGTCATCTCTTGTGTTGTTAGAAGAGGGTGTTTTCTATGAGGTGATGGAATAGTTGGACTATTTCAAATCCTAAAAGATGATGCTGTGAAAGTGTTGCACTCATTATGCCAGCAAATTTGAAAAACTCAGCACTGGTCACAGGACTGGAAAAAGTCAGTTTTCATTTCTATCCCAAAGAAGGGCAATGCCAAAGAATGTTTGAATTACCGCACAATTGCACTCATCTCACACTCTAGCAAAAGAATGCTCAAAATTTTCCAAGCCAGGCTTCAACAGTACGTGAACCATGAACTTCCAGATGTTCGAGCTGGATTTAGAAAAGGCAGAGGAACCAGAGATCAAATTGCCAACATCTGTTGGATCATAGAAAAAGAAAGAGAATTCCAGAAAAACATCTATTTCTGCTTTATTGACTATGTCAAAACCTTTGACTGTGTGGATGGGAATACCAGACCACCTTACCTGCCTCCTGAGAAATCTGTATGCAGGTCAAGAAGCAACAGTTAGAACCAGACATGGAACCACAGACTGGCTCTAAATTGGGAAAGGAGTACATCAAGGCTATATATTGTCACCCTGCTTATTTAACTTATATGCAGAGTACATCATGTGAAGTGCTGGCCTGGGTGAAGCACAAGTTGGAATCAAGACTGTTGAGAGAAATATAAATAACCTCAGATATGCAGATGACACCACCCTTATGGCAGAAACTGAAGAGCCTCTTATTGAAGATGAAGATGAGAGTGAAAAAGTTGGCCTAAAACTCAACATTCAGAAAACAAAGATCATGGCATCTGGCCCCATCACTTCATAGCAAATAGATGGGGAAACAGTGGAAACAGTGACAGGCTTCATTTTCTTGGGCTCCAAGATCACTGCAGATGGTGACTGCAGCCATGAAATTAAAAGATGATTGCTCCTTGGAAGAATATCTATGACAAAACTAGACAGTATATAAAAAAGCAGAGACAACTTTACCAACAAAGCCATCTAGTCAAAGCTATGGTTTTTCCAGTAGTCAGGTATGGATCGTAGAGTTGGACTATAAAGAAAGCTGAGCACCGAAGAATTGATGCTTTTGAACTGTGGTGTTGGAGAAGGCTCTTGAGAGTCCCTTGGGCTGCAAGGAGATCCAACCAGTCAATCCTAAAGGCAATCAGTCCTGAATATTTGTTGGAAGGACTGATGCTGAAGCTGAAACTCCAATACTTTGGCCAGCTGATGTGAAGAACTGACTCATTTGAAAAGACCCTGATGCTGGCAAAGATTGAAAGCAGGAGGAGAAGGGGATGTCAGAGGGTGAGATAGTTGGATGGCATCACCAACTTGATGGACATGGATTTGAGTAAGCTCCAGGAGTGGACAGGGAGGCTTGGCGTGCTGCAGTCCGTAGGGTAGCAGAGTCGGACATAACTGAGAGACTGAACTGAACTGAACTGATGATTTAAAAAATCTCTGGTAAAATAATAGCAAGAGATATACAAGCATATTAACAGTTATAGGTATTGGGGTAGCAAAATTATTAACAATTACCCTTTTATTTTCTCTATTTCCTAAATTTTAAAAAAAATATTTTTGTAACTTTATAATGACAAGAAACATAAACTTGGTGGGGGCAGAAATAAATAAAATAAATTGTCAGAAAAAGTTCAATTGGAAAAACCTGAATTGGCCAATCCAATACCTTAATTCAGGTAATATTAATAATTTAGTGTCCATCCCCACCCCATCCCTCAAACAAATATCCTGCATTTACTACTGCAACAGAGTAAACTCTCTAGGTTTGGGTATATAAAACATACTTCTAGGGGAAAGAGTAACTACATCAGAAGATGCAAAGGAATATATAGTAGGAAGAAAGAAAATTAAAAAAAAATTACTATGTGTCAGATACTGCCAGTTTCCTCACTAACCTCTTCTCTTCTTTAGTGATACAACCCCAAGTTTGTCACGATGGCAATGCACTCTGTTAAAAAAACTTTCCTGGATCCCCTTGTGGCAATGGATGACCACGGGCCCCACCTTATACAATAAAGTATAATCCGGAATCACTGGAGAGACTTAGTGGGCCTGCTCTTGTGGCTTTCTGTCCCTTCCTCCTTCCTGCTAGCTACACAGATGCGTTGCCTGGTTACAGCCATCCATCATTTTGCCATTGTGCTTATTAAAGTTACAAACTGAGTATGGCAGGACCAAAAGTTTTAAGTTTGGGTCCCAGCCAGTAGTAGCTGTACCTTCCTGGATAAGTCTTCTCCTTAGAAGAGAAAACTGAGTTGTGCCTTCCTGGAAAAGTCTTCTCGTTAGGAGAGAAAACTGAGTTGTACCTTCCTGGACAAGTCTTCTCCTTAGGAGAGAAAACTGAGTTGTACCTTCCTGGACAAGTCTTCTCCTTAGGAGAGAAAACTGAGTTGTACCTTCCTGGACAAGTCTCCTCATCAGGAGAGAAAACTGAGTTGTACCTTCCTGGACAGGTCTTCTCATTAGGAGAGAAAACTGAGTTCCTGAATGTGAAAGCTACCATGAAAATATCATGCTTTTTGTAGCAAACAAATCCTAACTATTACACATGAACTCCCAACCATGCCTAAAGCAGATCAGAGAGAAAGACACTCTCTTTTGAACTGTGGCTTATGACAGGGAGAGTCAGAATTTAGAATTTAAAAGAGACTTGAAACAGGCAACACTGACTATATTTTTTTCACCATGCAGTCTTTCCTATATGTGTGGGCTGTGTTTCTGCAATGTCATCTAGGACCCACGATATTTGTGACCTTTTTTAATGTAGAAAAGTATACATTAGAAATGTCCATATGTTGACACTCTTCAACACCTTGAGTCTTGGTCTCTTGTAGTCCTTGGATTGTGTGTATGAATGCTAATAAGGCACGACTTGGGTTGCTTCAAGCAAAAAATGGTGTTCCACAGAATCAGTGATTTCTGCCAGCAGGAGAACACACTTTCAAGGAATATTCCACCTGGAAGCTGTCTTGTGTACTTGCGTGTGTGTTCAGTCACTTCAGTCGTGTCCGACTCTTTGCAATCCTATGGACTGTAGCCCACCAGGCGCCTCAGTCCATGGGATTCTCCAGGCAAGAATACTGCAGTAGGTTGCCACGCCCTTCTCCAGGGGATGTTCCCAACCCAGGGATAGAATCTGCATCTCGTGCGCTGCAGGCAGATTCTTTACCGACTGAGCCACCAGGGAAGCCAGGAAGCTGTCTCCTTCCCCTACAAATTCAGACTGGTCTATAAAACTCCTCCTCTCACTATAAGACAGTACAAGAAAAGCCCCAAAGAAAGGAGTCATTCCTGAGTATAAAAAAACTGTGACTGATCTGTCACAGAGGGACGTCCTTCTGTTTCAGCAGAGTTAGCATTAGTGTGAGTGTTAGGTTGTTGTGAGCAATTGCATGGTGAGTCAGAACTCACTCCCATGATATCTGACTCTCATGCTGTCACCACTACACACCATGGCTTCAGCCTCAACTGCTGACTAGGCTAAGGGTGAATCTTGAGCGGTTGTAGATAAGAGATGAAGAACTGTCAGCACAGCAAGAGGAACTGGCCATCCAACATACACCTGAGATCCAGAACACCTTCCCTTCAGCACAGCAGAGCAGACAGAGCATCAAGGGGTCACGCAGATTGGTTAATAAAGGACCAGAGCCTGCATTAGGAGAAATCTCACAAGGCAGAGCTGCCCCATCCCCCTTCATCCCACGGGTGTGTCTTCTCTGAGTTTGATCCAGTCACGATTATTTAGTGAGAGAGAAAAGAATGAGAATAACAAGCACAATCCATTGCACGGAAATAAATTAACCTGCACAGACAGCTCAACTGGAGAGGCACCATCTGACGTAATGGGGGAGCCGCAGGTCATTTGGGGTCCCATGGACTGTAGCTCACCAGGCTCTTGTGTCCATGGAATTCTCCAGACAAGGATACTGGAGTGGGTTGCCATTCTCCTCCAGGGGATCTTCCCAACCAAAGGACTGAATCCGCACCTCTTGCATCTTCTGCATTGGCAGGCGGGTTCTTTACCACTAGTGCCACCATGTTATGTACCAGTCAGGGTCCCCTGGCATGTAACAGATGGCACAATCAAACTGAGTAGTTCACAGAGAGTTTAATAAAGGGACTCAAGGCAAAAATGTGGACAAGATTTAGAGAAAACAGGAAGGGGTGGAACAACACTCTGGAACTTGTAGAAATCAGGACGCTTCTACAGTCCAGGTCTCAAAGGACAAGGGGAGTGAGTACTCTGGATGTAAGCGTGAACTTCCTCACAGGACCTGAGTCCTCTGGGGGAAGAAAAGCACTTCTTTGAGACAACCTGGTAGCTAGAGACAGGGAGTAAACACCATGATTTCCCTTGTCTCCTACCCTTGATTTCCTGATGTTATTTGCAGGTTTCTGGGAAGCAAAACAGGTGGAGAGTTGATCTCGAAGGACAAGCAGAAGATAAGTAGCGTATTTAATATGGTTCTAATGAAAAGACTCTTAACGAGACAACTTACAGAGACTTAAGCAACGTTAAGAGACATAAGAGAGATGTTAGAGCACCCAGAAACTAGCAACATTGCCACCCCTAGAAGTGAAGGGAGTGTTTCCATAGTCACATAGACACACACTCCCATTTCCCTGGGCTTCACACCTCTCTCCAGCTATGGCTGTCTCTTTTTGCCCCTTCCCATCAAACTTCCGAAAAAAATGTTATTTATCCACAGTTTCCATTTCCTTTGCCACCACTCATTCCTTACTGTTTCCACCCATAAAACTGGTCAATACTGTTCTTGCTAACATCTTTGTGTCATAAATGCCAAGGACACCCATTAGTCTTAGGGTTCAGGGCTACAGCTTGACAGTGGTGATTGATCCCAACTATCAAAGATATTTTACTACACCACAAGTGTAAGAAAGAGTAGGTCTAGAATGCAGGAGATCCCTCTAGGGTTTCAGTTCAGTTCAATTCAGTCACTCAGTCATGTCCAACTCTTTTGACCCCATGAATTGCAGCACACCAGCCCTCCCTGTCCATCACCAACTCCTGGAGTTCACTCAGACTCATGTCCATCGAATAGATGATGCCATCCACCCATCTCATCCTCTGTCGTCCCCTTCTCCTCTTGCCCCCAATCCCTTCCAGCATCAGGGTCTTTTCCAATGAGTCAACTCTTTGCATGAAGTGGCCAAAGTACTGGAGTTTCAGCTTTAGCATCATTCTTTCCAAAGAACACCCAGGACCAATCTCCTTTAGAATGGACTGGTTGGATCTCCTTGCAGTGCAAGGGACTCTCAAGAATCTTCTCCAATACCACAGTTCAAAAGCATCAATTCTTTGGTGCTCAGCTTTCTTCACAGTCCAACTCTCACATCCATACATGACCACTGGAAAAACCATAGCCCTGACTAGACGGACCTTTGTTGGTAAAGTAATGTCTCTACTTTTAATATGCTGTCTGGTTTGGTCATAACTTTCCTTCCAAAGAGTAAGCGTCTTTTAATTTTATGGCTGCAGTCACCATCTGCAGTGATTTTGGAGCCCAGAAAAATAAAGTCAGCCACTGTTTCCACTGTTTCCCCATCTATTTGCCATGAAGTGATGGGACCAGATGCCATGATCCTCGTTTTCTGAATGTTGAGCTTTAAGCCAACTTTTTCACTCTCCTCTTTCACTTTCATCAAGAGGCTTTTTAGTTCCTCTTCGCTTTCTGCCATAAAGGTGGTGTCATCTGCATATCTGAGGTTACTGATATTTCTCCCAGCAATCTTGATTCCAGCTTGTGCTTCTTCCAGCCCAGCATTTCTCATGATGTACTCTGCATATAAGTTAAATAAGCAGGGTGACAATATACAGCCTTGACAAACTCCTATTCCTATTTGGAACCAACATGTTGTTTCATGTCCGGTTCTAACTCTTGCTTCCTGACCTACATATAGGTTTCTCAAAAGGCAGGTCAGGTGGTCTGATAGTCCCATCTCTTTTAGAATTTTCCACAATTTATTGTGATCCACATAATCAAAGGCTTTGGCATAGTCCATAAAGCAGAAATAGATGTTTTTCTTGAACTCTCTTGCTTTTTCTATGATCCAGCGGATGTTGGCAATTTGATCTCTGGTTCCTCTGCCTTTTCTAAAACCAGCTTGAACATCTGGAAGTTCACGGTTCACGTATTGCTAAAGCCTGGCTTGGAGAATTTTTAGCATTACTTTACTAGCGTGTGAGATGAGTGCAATTGTGCGGTAGTTTGAGCATTCTTTGGCATTGCCTTTCTTTGGGATTGGAATGAAAACAATATCCACAACTGGGTATTGTTTTTGCTTTGGCTCCATCGCTTCATTCTTTCTGGAGTTATTTCTCCACTGATTTCCGGTAGCATATTGGGCACCTTCCAACCTGGGGAGTTCCTCTTTCAGTATCCTATCATTTTGCCTTTTCATACTGTTCATGGGGTTCTCAAGGCAAGAATACTGAAGTGGTTTGCCATTTCCTTCTCCAGTGGACCACATTCTGTCAGACCTCTCCACCATGACCCGCCTGTCTTGGGTGGCCCCACATGGCATGGCTTAGTTTCATTGAGTTAGACAAGGCTGTGGTCCATGTGATTAGATTGACTAGTTATCTGTGACTATGGTTTGTGTATCTGCCCTCTGATGCTCTCTCACAACACCTACCGTCTTACTTGGGTTTCTCTTACCTTGGACGTGTGGTATCTCTTCACGGCTGCTCCAGGAAAGCGCAGCCGCTGCTCCTTACCTTGGATGAGGGGTATCTCCTCACCACCACCCCTCCTGACCTTGAACATGGGTATCTCCTCACCACCACCCCTCCTGACCTTGAACGTGGAGTAGCTCCTTTTGGCCCTCCTGTGCGCGCGCAGCGACCGCTCCTTGGATGTGGGGTATTCCCGTATCCTGGAATTAAGTCAATGGAAAGCTATACTGACCCAATACAGGCTACTGTTGGCCTAGACCCTTTAGGAATAAAGGTTTGAGTCATCCCACCAGGCAAGGAACCATGCCCATCTGAGGCGCTCCCTGAGGACAAAAGGAAGAGAGAGTATATCTGAAGAAGATAGTTAAACATAACTGCCATGACGTGTGATCAGTTGCAGAACAAAGACTGTAGTAGCTTTAAGTTTTCTTACTTTAATTTTTCTTTCCCTCTAGCATTCCCCTATCATCTAAAATAAGATGTGTTGATAGTAATTAACCCTACATCTCAGTATTAAATTATAGAATTTTGACAGGAGATTGTGGCTCAGCTAAAAGAGGTGTGAATATCACTGAAAGAGGGAGAAACGGATTTACATCAACTTTTGGGAGAAAGCACCCACGTGTCTTTTTGTTGCATGGAGATATTTGCATCAAGTTAGGCTGAAGCATGGTTTGTTATTGTCTTTTTTGTAAGATGAAAGTGAAAAGTGCAAGTTAGTCACTTAGTTGTGTCCTACTCTTTGTGACCCCCATGGATTGCAGCCTGCCAGGCTCCTCTTGTCTATGGAATTTCCCAGACAAGAATACTGGAGTGGGTTGCCATTCCCTTCTCCAGAGGATCTTCCCAGCCCAGGGAGCGAACCCAGGTCTCCTGCATTGCAGGAGGATTCTTTACTGTCTGAGCCACAAGGGAAGCCCTGTTTGTAAGATAAGTATGATCAAATGAGGTAGCTACAGATGCCACTTTGGTAAAGGGTAAATTGCAGTAGCTTTGTACAATTTTTAACTGTTTCTCAGATTTTCTTTCTCTGTCTGGTTCTGATTTAGCATTGGCCATAAGAGAAGCTTGCATGAGATATGGAAGAAAGATGTGAAGCTGCAGCTATATGTAATGTCAGTGGGGCTGGGTACCAGATTTTGTGGCAATTCACATATCTTGTCACTGCTCTGTTAGCTCACCTTGTTGGTATGTGACAACACTTGGTCTGGATGCTCTTTAATCTCCTGCTAGCTCTCCTTCTTCATCATCTTCAAGTCCTAGCCAAATGCATGTACAGCTCCATGGTGGAAGGGCTAGCTTCTATTGCTGGTCTCCCATCATACTGAGATTGGAGGCAGTGAGAAACAGACTCAGTTTTTGGTTTCCTACCATACATATCTTTCTTTCCCGATTGCCAGACTAGCTAACCTACAGCAATCTGGGGGCTTAATACTAGAACCAGAGGCAATGGCCAGCATAGACTGCTCCACTAGCTTCCATAATTGTGTAAGATCTAATTGCTATAACAAATCATTCAAAGTGGCTACACTTCGATGATCAAGCCTAGAAACAAATATCTATATACTTGGGAATTACAAAAACATTCAGAAACAATCATTCAAAGTATTTCATTGACATGTATCTCTAGTCCCATTTGTCTAAAGTAGCAGTCCTCCAGCTCTCTCTTTGTGTGTGTATGGGGGGCGGGTGGGTCTTTCCTGACATTTTTAAAGAACCTGGGCCAATTGTTTTGTAAATCTTTAACTTGGACAGTTTATTCTTTCCTCGTGATTATATTTTGGTTAAAGATTTTGGCAGATGTACTGGATGAGAGGCAGTATTCCCTGATCCATGGTCACCTCAGAACACACTTGATCTCATGTCTCATATTACTAATCTTAAGTTTGATCTCTTCACAAAACTGACCTCTGCCAGATTTCACTTTTTTTCCTTTGAAAGGTACTTTTTCCCTTTGAAATTAATACATAACCTACCAAATGAGATTATAATATTGGATGCACATCTGGTTCCCTAGTAATTTTTCATCTAATCATTTTAGCATCCATTGATAATCATTTATTACTATGAAGGTTGCAAAATGGTGACTTGAAATTCCATCATTCATTTTTTATTAGGTGGCATTCTTTTGTGAAGAAGACCCTTCCATTCTCCCCATTTCCCTTTTAATGTTTTTGCTGTCAGCATGAACTCATGGATTCTTTTTCTTTTAATGCCATCCATTGTAGTCCATTATATCATTTTTCATTTTGTGCTCAAATTATAAAAAATTTAACCAGTTAATTGTTCCTTCAAGTAAGCAATTATGTTCAATAATGTTATATAAGTTTCTTAGAGAAAGTGTATACATCTTTTAATATATTTAATTCTGAATACTTCCATTTTTGTATTATGTAAGTGGTATCTTTTAATTTCACTTCAGTATGGTTATTGCAAAAGTGAAATTAAAATTTCACTTCAGTATGGTTATTGCAGGCTTCCCTGATAACTCAGTTGGTAAAGAATCTGCCTGAAATGCAGGAGATCCCTGTTGGATTCCTGGGTTGGGTAGATCTCTTGGAGAAGTAAAAGGATACACACTCCAGTGTTCTGGCCTGGAGAATTCCATGGACTGTTTAGTCTATTGGTTTGCAAAGAGTCGAACACAACTGAATAACTTTCACTTTCATGGTTATTGCAGATATGTTATATAGCACATGATTTTGTATATATATTCATTGATAATTCTACATTCAACTATTACTTTTAATAATTTGCATTTAAGATTCTTTTAAGAGAATTTTATTTTATTATTTTGGCTGTGGCGGGTCTTTGCTGCTATATGCAGGCTTTCTCTGGTTGCCATGAGCAGGGGCTACTCTTCATTGTGATTTGTGGGTTTCTCATCATACTGGCTTTTCCTGTTGCAGAGCACAGGCTCTAAGCCCATGGGCTTCAGCAGATGCAGTACATAGGCTCTGTAGTTGTGGCACATGGGCTTAGCTGCACTGTGGCATGTGGGATCTCCCCAGACCAAGGACGGAACCAGTGTTCCTTGCATTACAAGGCAGATTCTTAACCACTGGACCACCAGGGAAACCTCTGCATCCAGATTATTTTGGACTTTCTGTTTTCCCAATCCTACTGTCTGAAAATGACAGTGATGTTGAAAGTTAAAATCTCTTAGTTATGTCCAACTCTTTGTGACCACATGGACTGTAGCCTGCCAGGCTCCCTTGTCCATGGGATTCTCCAGGCAAGAATACTGGTGTAGGTTGCCATACCCTCCTCCAGGGGATCTTCCCAACCCAGGGATCGAACCCACCCCTCCTGCATTGCAGGCAGATTCTTTACCATGCGAACCACCAGGGAAGCCCAAGAAAACTGGAGTGGGTAGCTTATCCCTTCTCCAAGGGATCTTCCTGACCCGAGGATTGAACAGGGGTCTCCTGCATTGCAGATGGATTCTCTACCAGCTAAGCTACCAGGGAAGACCTTAACTTGTGCTAGTTAAGATCTCTAATAAAATGTTGAATAGAAGTGCTACCAGGCATTCTCATCAAATTCTCAATATTAAGGAGAAAGATATTAATCCTCCATGATTAGGAATTTTTGCTGTAGGGTTTGGTAGATACCCTCTATTGGATTAGTGATTTTCACTTTTATTATTAGTTTTTCAGGACATTTAAAATATATATATATATTAAAGACTTTGTAATTATCATTAAAGATTTTGTAATTATATTTGTGAGTGGGATTGACCTTTAATTTTCCTTTCTGATAGTAAGCTGGTCTGGTTTTACTATGAAGGTTATATTAGCTTACTGAAATGATTTGGGGAATCTTCTTATAGGTAAAATAAAGTTTAAGAAGATAGAGACATTTGCAAATATTTGATAGAATTCACATTTGGAGACATACAAATCCAGGGATTTTCTTATATGGAAGTTTTTAGTTATTCAAATTCATTAGAACTGTACAAGAGAACTATTTTAGTTTTCTACTTCTTCTCTAGTCACTTTAATAAGATGCATTTTTTGCTTTGAATTGGTGTTAAATTTCAAATTTTTCAGCACAACATTGTTCATATTTTCTTATTAACTTTTTAATGCATCTAGTAATATCTCCCTCTTCATTCCTATCAGTAATAATTTAGTTTCCTTTCTCTCTTTTTCTTACACACACACATGCACTCACATTCAGTAATAACAGAATTTTGTCAGTTCAAACTTTCTGCAAACTATACTTCGGGCAGAGTTTGTCCTCTTTATTGTGTTTTCTATTTAACTAATTTCTGATCTTTTCTTTATTATTTTCTTCTGCTGCTTTTAAATTTATTTTTCTGAATTTTGTCTATCTTCTTGTAATAGATTCTTAATCCATTAAATTGCAGCCCCTATTTTTCTAGTATACACATTTAATGTTATACATTTTCTTCTAAGAACTGTTTCATATTCTATAAGAATTAATCAGAAGTGACCCATGGGTTTGTTTGAAGCATATTTCTTAATTTATAAGCATGGGAATATTTCAGATACTTTAAAAAAATTATGCTTAGTTTAATTGTATGTGATTAGAAAATGTACTTTCAATTATTTCAGTTCTTTGAAATGCACTGAAATTCATTTATGGCCAATATATATGGCCAATTTTTAAAATATTTCATTTGTTCTTGAAAAGAATGTGTTAAACAATGGTAGAATTTGTTCCTTAAGCCAGTTTTTTGATTGAAAATGAGACCTAAGGTCTTATTTTCCAAATCTTATATAATCACGTTTGTATTTTTTATCAGTTGCTGAGAGAAGTGTGTTAAAATCTTAGGGTATAATTGTTGATTTCTTTTTCTGTTTCATTTAATTATTGTTTTTGAATAGTAGAATTTGAAGCACTATTATTAGTGAAGACAAATATAAAATTATTATATCATCCTGGTAAGTGAAACCTCTAAATAAATACAAAATAATGATCTTTTCTCTAATATATATTTTGCTTTAAAATGTATATTATAAGTGTGCTTCCATGGTATTTCTTTTTGCATCCATTCATTTTCAATCTTTTGTATACATATATTTGAGTTATTTCTTTTTCACAAACATCAAACAGTTGCATTTTTTATTCTTTCTGACAATCTCTGTCATTTAAACAGCCCATTTAGTCTACTTACATTTAATATAATTACTGTAGATATACATGGTGCAAATTCAGCAACTTATTTTGTACTTTCTACTTGTCTTACATATTCTGTTTCTTTTTCTCTGTTTTCTTGAAATTGATTGTGTTCAAGTATGTATTTAAATCACTTTGTACTCTTTTTTGTAACTTGAAATTTAGTCACTCTTTTCCTTTTGTTCAGTGCTTACGCCAGAAAGTTTAACTGCAGCCATGAAACTAAAAGATGCCTGCTCCTTGGAGGAAAAGCTATGACCAACCTGCTGCTGCTAACTCACTTCAGTCGTGTCTGACTCTGTGCGACCCCATAGACGGCAGCCCAAAGGGCTCCCCGGTTCCTGGGATTCTCCAGGCAAGAACACTGGAGTGGGTTGCCATTTCCTTCTCCAATGCATGAAAGTGAAAAGTGAAAGTGAAGTCGCTCAGTCGTGTCCGACTCTTAGCAACCCCATGGACTGCAGCCTACCAGGCTCCTCCATCCATGGGATTTTCCAGGCAAGAGTACTGGAGTGGGGTGCCATTGCCTTCTCCGTGACCAACCTAGACAGCATATTAAAAAACAGAGACATTATGTTGCCAACAAAGGTCCATATATTCAAAGCTATGGTTTTTCCAGTAGTTGTGTATGGATGTGAGAGTTGGACTATAAAGAAGGCTGACCACTGAAGAATTGATGCTTTTGAACTGTGGTGTTGGAGAAGACTCTTGAGAGTCCCTTGAACTATAAGGAGATCCAACCAGTCCATCCTAAAGGCAATCAATCCTGAATATTCACTGGAAGGACTGATGCTGAAGCTAAATCCTTTGGCCACCTGATGTGAAGAGCTGACTCATTGGAAAAGACCCTGATGCTGGGAAAGACTGAGGGCAGGAGGAGAAGGGGACAATAGAGGATGAAATGGTTGGATGGCATCACCAAGTCACTGGACATGAGTTTGAGTAAGCTCCGGGAGATGGTGAAGGACAGCGAAACCTGGTGTGCTGCAGTCCATGGGGTCACAAAGAGTCAGACACAATGGACTGACAACAACAAAAAAAATCAGCAAAAAAGTAATCACTACTTTTACCTTCCTCATGGAAAATATAAGATTCCTAGAACATTTTGAATGCAGTTTACACCATCTTGATTCACATATTTTTAGTTGTCATTTTCTTTACATTTACCTTGAAAAAATTCCACTACTATCATTATCATTACAAGCTATACCTTCAATGCTCCTGTAGATTTACTCACATACTTACCATTATCTGTATTCTTCATTTTTTTCAGTACATAGGCCTACTATCCTTATGCTGAAGTATATCCTTTAGCTGAAAACTAGTGAAATTATATTTCTAATATAATGAAAGAAAGTGACTTCCAACTTAAGTCCAATGAAAATAGATTTTAAGAGCAAAGGTAAAATAAATTCTTCAGGATTTTCTTTAACAAATTTCTACTTGTAGCAAGCTTGCACTGCATTTGTCTGAAAACAAATTTATTCTGTCTTTGCTCTTAAAATCTATTCTCACTGGATTTAACTTGGAAGTCACTTTCAGCATATTAAAAATCAGTTCAGTTCAGTCGCTCAGTCGTGTCCGACTCTTTGCAACCCCATGGACTGCAGCACACCAAGCTTCCCTGTCCATCACCAACTCCCAGAGCTTGCTCAAACTCATATCCATTGAATCGGTGATGCCATCCAGCCATCTCATCCTCTGTCATACCCTTCTCCTCCTGCCTTCAATCTTTTCCGGCATCAGGCTCTTTTTAAATTAGTCAGTTCTTCACATCAGGTGGCCAAAGTATTAGAGTTTTAGCTTCAGCATCACTCCTTTCAATGAATATTCAGGGCTGAATGCCTTTAGGATGGACTGATTGGATCTCCTTGCAGTCCAAGGGACTCTCAAGAGTCTTCTCCAATAAGTTAAATAAGCAGGGTGACAATATACAGCCTTGACGCACTCCTTTCCTGATTTGGAACCAGTCTGTTGTTCCATGTCCAGTTCTAACTGTTGCTTCTTGACCTGCACACAGGTTTCCCAGGAGACAGGTAAGGTGGTCTGGTATTCCCATCTCTTTAAGAATTTTCCAGTTTGTTGTCACCCACACAGTGAAAGGCTTTGGTATAGTCAATAAGGCAGAATTATTAAATATATTTAACTTTTCTTAAATATTAACATAAAAAATATTAAAATATAATTTCACTATTTTTTTAGCTTCTGTTAATAGTATTGAAAATTAGTCTACTATTCTCTTTTTAAAATAACCTAACCATACTGTGGCAAAGAGTCAGATACGACTGAGCGACTGAACTGAACTGAACTGACTGTGGTTAATGGTGTTCCTTTACGGTTGATGTTCATTCAGAACCTCAGAATGTGACCTTACATTGAAAGATGGTCTTTGTAGCACTAATAAGCTTAGAATCTCAAGACAAGATCAGCCTATATTTGGTGTGGGCCCTAGATCTAATGACTTTTGCCCTGAGAAGAAGAGGGGAGGACACACAGAGACAGAGAGGCAAATGCCATGTGAAGCAACTTATAAAGATAAAGATAAAAGATTGGAGTGGTGCAGCTACATGCCAAGGAATGCCACAAATTGTTAGCTACCCACAGGAGCTAGGAGAGAAGCACAAAACAGATTCTCACTTGGTACTTCAAAAAAGAATCAACCCTACCAACACCTTGATTTCAGATTCTGGTCTCCAGAACTTTTGGAACTATGATGGAATAAATTTTTGTTGTTTTAATCCACCTAGTTTGTGGCAATGCATTATGGCTGCCCCAAGAAAACAAATGTTATTTTTATGATTGATTTAAGAAATTTTTTTCTTTGTCTTTGGTGTTCTGCAGCTTCACTGTGCTATATCTAACTGTGGGCTCCTTTTGATTTCTCCTACTTGGAATTTATTGAATGACTTCTCAGGGTTCCCATTTTTCTAATTTGATTTTGGTCTGGAAATTTTTGATTCAGTTATTGTCCTTTCAGTGCTTTATATAGATCTTAAAAGATATTCTTTTCTAGATGTTTTGACTGTTTTTTGTGGGAGAGTTGGTGTAATTATGGAAGAGAAGTCTGTCAGAGTGATCTTTTAATAACCAAACCAGATCATATCACCATTCTGCTTAATAATCTCTAATGGCTACTTACAAGGTTTATGATCAAACCCCAAATCCCACAGCAGACCCTGGTGATCATGGAGGGATCAAGCTCTTCCCTTGTCCTCCTGGAACATTCTCTCCCTGGCAAGCTCTGCTCTGGGCTGTGCTCCTGTATTGTCTGCGATAAGACTGCAGAGGCTGATCCCATGGCAGGGAACAATTTCTGTTCTTGCTATTCTTATTTTTGCAGCTAAATTTTAATCATATTTCATTTTTTTAATATTAGGATTCCAGAACAAGCAAAAGCTTTTATCAAAGGAATTAAGAATAATTGGTAGAGCTAATGTTTTACATCAGAAAAGTTTCTCTATCTCTCACATCATACCATACAAATATAATTGTTTCTCCCTCATTCAGGACAGTTCATTTTGATACATATTTATTGAGCAACTCTACATAACAAGTATCATGCAGGAAACAGGGTGTTTAAAGATGAATACAAGATGACTCTTTTACTTCCAGGACTTCAAAATTCCTTGGGAAAGACAGATGATAAGAAAATAATTTTAATACCTTTCTGTTCGATAAAGGTCTACAGATATGCATGACTAGGGGAAGGGAAATCAGCCAAGCTTGGGGTTTCAGAGAAGACTTTCTCAATATCTTTCCACAAAGTCTGGTGCAGTTCAATATCCCTGGAGTTTAGAGAAGAGTTTGTTCTCACTACATTGGACAGCAGGAAAGGTAATTTTAGAACTAAAGATGGTTTTGTCCTTTGGCAAGAACATAATCATTTATATTACTTAATTTAGCCAAGAGCTTTCTTTTTACACACAATAACTAATGAGTTGTCCATTCTGTCTCAACAGAGCAACTTGTAAAATAATGATATTATTAGGTCTATTGACTGGAGAGTGGACTTTGATAAACTTGTAAAGCAAAGTCTCCTCTATCTATCTCAGAAAAGAATTACTCTGCTGACAACAGAGGACTGATCTTCAAATTAGAGTCTGTGCACACCTGGGAGTATCTGGAAGCTTTCCAAGGCCCAGGAATAGAACTGTGATTTTAAGGAAATCAGTTTCCAGATCTTCAACTTCCACATGTATGCTGCCCCAAAACTCTGTTAAAACTGACTTTTGTACTTCCTATTTTCCATGTCTCCTTTTATAATTCCCTTCTCACACTCTATGAAAGAAAAGTAAAGGATTCCACCTTTCCTGAATTGAATTTTGCTCTATTGTATTTTTCTTGGTTGAAAAATTTTACCAGCAGAAAAGGAGAGGACAATTTCAAATAGTGGTGAAAAAGTGAATAACTCAGGTGATTGGTTAATAAATCCTTCTAAGTAGGAGTTTCCTTAAAATTTTTTTTCATCAAAATTAAATGAGAATCTAACAAGTTCTTAATCAATAGATCACTAAAAAGCAATTTTTTAACTGATCACTATGGATACAGTATTTGTTATGTAACTCAGGAGTTCAAAGAATTGAGTAACAGGGCTATAACAAATTCCCTCCCAGTTCTGGCTACTTATTTAGCTGCACTGTGTTTCTTAGTGCTTACATCTACAAAGATGAAGCCAAAATGTAAGTTTTCCATTTTAGTAATAAGTAATATTCATATGTGGGGCTTCCGTGGTGGTTCAGATGGTAAAGAATCTGCCTGCAATGTGGGAGACCCGGGTTCAATCCCTGGGTCAGGAAGATCCCCTGGAGAAGTGAATGGCTACCCATTCCAGTATTCTTGCCTGGAGAATCCCATGGACAGAGGAGCCTGGCAAGCTACAGTCCATGGGGTCACAAAGAGTTGGACATGACTGAGCAACTAACACTTTCACTTTTTTTTTTCAATATTCATATACAGATATAACCTCATTTATCTCATTAAAAGATGTATTTCTGAGAAATGTGTAGTGTTTAATGGACCTTTATCAATATTTATAATAAATATTATTTTGATCATTTGAACATTAATAATCAGAATGATAACTCAATCCAGATGGAATTTTTAATACTTAGAGTCTCTGTTCACTAAATTTTTAAATGCAAATGATACACATAAAGTGTTATAGACCAATAAAAGGATCCTAAGTATAAACATGCATCATAAATATATATATATATATATTACAGTTCTCATGAGGAAATTACAAATATGTCTTGGAAGATAAAAAGGAAAAAAATTAGATCTCTTACATTTAAGGAACAATTTGTTTATATATTTAAACTGTATATGGGTAGATAAAATTGCTTTGGTAAAAAATATTCCAATTAAAAGAGCAACATAGCTTTTAGTTTAAAAGGCCAGTGTTCCCAATGTTCTATTTTATTTTAAAAGGCCAATGTTCTCTTATCTTCTGAACTTTTAAAAAACTTTTGATGTTCAATATAATACAATAATTTTAAAATATTTGAAAAGATAAGGTGCAGGATGGTGATTATAGTTAATAATACTGTCTTGTATATTTGAAAGTAGCTAAGACAGTAGATCTCAAAAGTTCTTGTCACAAGAAAAAAAATTATAACAATGTGTGCTCATGGATATTAACTAGACTTACTGTGATGATCATTTCACCATATATGAAAATATTGAATCATTATGTTGTACACCCAAAACTATAATGCTAGATGTCATTTTTATCTCAACAAAAAAATGAAAATAAAAATAAAGCAGAAGAAAATTGAAGAAAAAGAGAGGCAGGAGAAAATGTTTGGGGGTGATGGAAACATTCACTCTTCTGATACTGTTTATGGTTTTTTTAGCAGGATATGCTAAATTGGAGAAGGCAATGGCATCCCACTCCAGTACTCTTGCCTGGAAAATCCCATGGACGGAGGAGCCTGGTTGGCTGCAGTCCATGGGGTCCTGAAGAGTCGGACACGACTGAGCGACTTCACGTTCACTTTTTACTTTCATGCATTGGAGAAGGAAATGGCAACCCACTCCAGTGTTCTTGCCTGGAGAATCCCAGGGACGGGGGAAGCCTGGTGGGTTGCCGTCTATGGGGTCGCACAGAGTCGGACATGACTGAAGTGACACAGCAGCAGCAGCAGCAGGATATGCACATGGGGAAACTTATAGAAATGGATAATTTAAGCACATGCAGTTTATTGTATTCAATTGTATCTCCATAAAAGATGCTAAAAAGAAAACTAAATAAAAACTTATTGACTAAATAAATATATATATTTGAAAGGATAGAAATATTTTCAAAATTGGTTAAGAAAGTCCATGAGCAAAAACTGAATTTCCTGGACTAAAGGATGCCTCCTGACATGGTCCCTGCTTCACCTGGAGAAAGTTAAGCTTTCCAGGTACTGAAACTAGATGCTATAAACAGTCCTCACCTTTTTAACATCTGAAAACTCTTTCATGAATAAGATAAAGTGTTTCTGCTTGTCTTTATACTGAGTATCAGCTCCTGGAGGAAACAGACAGGAAGGTCAAGGGAACTGTTTTTTCAAGAAAGTTGAACTCAAATACAGCTTACAGTATGTGTTTATTTCTGTGACTCAGAAATAAAAAGATGGTCAATACATTCTTTAAATCTACTCCATTATTCTAGGCTGAAAACATTTAATGCTACAAACATGTCTGCACTTTAAATTACTCTTAGTGGTAATGCAGATAAGACCTCACACATATCAGTATTTAAGGGAAATGGAAATTAAAAATATACTAAAGGCCTATTTGTAGAAATGTCTGTTTAGGTCTTCTGCCCATTCTAGATTGGGTTGTTTGGTTTTCTGTTACTGAGTATAAGAACTCATTTTTATTGTATTTCCTCAAAGTATTAGCCCATGACTTTTCAGGGGGAATAAAAAGGTCCTTAGCCACATATGATTTGAGAATCACTGAAGTGGGAGGTTTTTCTGAGTCTTAGTCTCCTCTGTATGAAATAAGAACCTCAATACTTTAGAAATTTATTGTATGACTAAATAAAATCATAAGTAAAATCACCTAGACTATAGTAGTCATTTAATAGATGGAAGCTCTTTTTGTACATACATATAGACTATTTTAATAATGCTATCTAACCAATGTGATACAATATACTGTTCTATACTCTTTATATTAACTTATCCCCCAAGCCCTATGAGAAGGGTAAAATTATCAGCTTCATTTTATAGATAAAGAGACTGAGGCCCAAGGTCATTGTAATTATCAGTTTTCACTAGGTATTGTTGTAATAACAAATAACCTCAAATTTTCAGTAGCTTAAACAGTACATACTTATTTCTCACTGAAGTTATATTCTGGTAGCTGCCTGCCATTTTCCTCAGCTCTTTTTATGGTTCTTCTCAGCACAGACCCAGGTTGAAAGAGTAGCCAGTTCTAACTGAGGGCACATCATTTTCTTGGTAGAGAGAAAGATCAAGAGAAATGGTGGAAACATACAACAGCTCTTAAAGCTGCTTGCTAGATATAGTATACATCATGTTTCCTCACATACCACTGGCCAGGGCACATACATGATCAAGCCCAAGATCAATAGTGTGAGGAATGTATTATCTGCTTACAAGAAGGGGAAATTATTATTTGGGAAGAATAATGCAGTCTATCACAATTATACAACTTGTAGGTAACTGTGTTAATATCCAAATCTGGCAGTCTAGCACCAGAGTCTGCATTTTTCACCATAACATCATATTTCTTATTTCCAGAGGGATGAATCAAATGGAGAAATGAAATCCCAGCAGCACTCTTCTCCTATATTCAACATTCTATAAAAATTGATGACCATATAGAATACATGAAGCCAGACAAGAAGCCCTAGGACAAATTCAAGGTCACTCAGGGCTACAGTATTTTATCATCGATGTATCTCCAATCATAGAGAGATACCTTACTTGGAAAGCACAGATGAGATCGAACATAACAATATATGTCCATATTCCAGTTCCACGGTAATGACAAATGTTTGATTTTAAGGCCAAACATCTGCTATTCTCATTGTTAAAAAAAAAATTTTTTTCATTTGACAAAATAAATACCATTAGGTTTACATTCCGTAATACACAGATGATATTGCATTAACCAGATATTTTGCACTGTCATATATGCATATATGATAGTGTCCTTATAATTTTCTCTTTTGTATAATTCTATGTGTAGATTGTTTGCCACCTAGTGGCAGTTGTTTTCAATTCAAACATTAATATTCATGACCAATTTTAATTAGTTTTTTTAAGGAAAGATCCCAAAGTCATAAAACGTTTAAAAGTGTTGACAATGACATTATTCTGCTCTAGCAATCTTTAAAAAAAATACCTTGCAAATTTGGTTTATATTTAATCCTTGACAATGACAGATGAGGCAGTGTATTCAGAAGTCATTTCCTGTTGCAAGAAGAATGGAGAGAATGATAAAATGAACATTTTAATTTTTAGTAAATAATACTAAGATGTTCTTTGGATGTGGTGGTTTTCTGTTTTGCTTTCAATATTGCCTAGCAAAATATACGTAGGAGTTGCAAAACTCACTGATTTATCACAAGCACTCTTTGGCCTATGTGACTCTGAGGATTTAGGCACTGTTCCTGGTGGTCATGTTTATACTTTTAATATCTTATTAACAGTTATTATGGAGTCAAACTATAAAATACTAGGCAGTGAGTTTAGAAGAAAATTCTAAAATATTGCAAATAAAAATAGGATAATAATTCACATCAATCAAACTAGCAAAAATTAGAATTTGGCTAGTGAAAAATTTGTGCAATGCTGGTAGAAATATAGGTCAGTGCTGCCATGCAAGCCAGCAATATGACAACACTTAAGTATATGCTTATTCTAGCTTTTGCACAGCAAATGAAATTATAAACAAAATGAAAAGAAAACCTACAAACTGGGAGAAAATATTTGTAAATGATGTGACTGACAAGGGATTTCCAAAATATACAAACAGCTCATATAACTCAATAACAAAGAGAAAACAACTCACTCAAAAAATGGGCAGAAGACCCAAATAGACATTTCTCCAAAGAAGACATCCAGATGGCCAATAAGCACATGAAAAGATGCTCAACATTACTAATTATTTAGTTCAGTTCAGTTCAGTTGCTCAGTTGTGTCCGAATCTTTGCGACCCCATGAACTGCAGCACACCAGGCCTCCCTGTCCATTACCAACTCCCAGAGTTCACCCAAACTCATGTCCATTGAGTCGGTGATGCCATCCAACCATCTCAGCCTCTGCTGTCCCCTTCTCCTCTTGCCCTCAATCTTTCCCAGCATCAGGGTCTTTTCAAATGAGTCAGCTCTTCTCATCAGGTGGCCAAAGATTGGAGTTTCAGCTTCAACATCAGTCCTTCCAATGAATACCCAGGACTGATCTCCTTTAGGATGGACTGGTTAGATCTCCTTGCAGTCCAAGGGACTCTCAAGAGTCTTCTCCAACACCACAGTTCAAAAGCAACAATTCTTCGGTGCTCAGCTTTCTTTATAGTCCAACTCTCACATCCATACATGACCACTGGAAAAACCATAGCCTTGACTAGGTGGACCTTTGTTGACAAAGTAATGTCTCTGCTTTTTAATATGCTGAGTAGGTTGTTCATAACTTTCCTTCCAAGGAGTAAGCATCTTTTACTTTCATGGCTGCAATCATCATCTGCAGTGATTCTGGAGCCCAGAAAAACAAAGTCAGCCACTGTTTGCCCATCTGTTTGCCATGTAGTGATGGGACCGGATGCCATAATTTTAGTTTTGTGAATGTTGAACTTTAAGCGAACTTTTTCACTCTCCTCTTTCACTTTCATCAAGAGGCTCTTTAGTTCTTCTTCACTTTCTGCTGTAAGGGTGGTGTCATCTGTGTATCTGAGGTTATTGATATTTCTCCCGGCCATCTTGATTCCAGCTTGTGCTTCAGCCAGCCCAGTGTTTCTCATGATGTACTCTGCATAGAAATTAAATAAGTAGGGTGACAATATACAGCCTTGACGTACTCCTTTTCCTATTTGGAACCAGTCTGTTGTTCCATGTCCAGTTCTAACCATTGCTTCCTGACTTGCATACAGGTTTCTCAAGAGACAGGTCAGGTGGTCTGGTATTCCCATCTCTTTCAGGATTTTCCAAAGTTTCTTGTGATCCACATAGTCAAAGGCTTTGGCATAGTCAATAAAGCAGAAATAGATCTTTTTCTGGAATTCTCATGCTTTTTTGATGATCCAGCAGATGTTGGCAATTTGATCTCTGGTTCCTCTGCCTTTTCTAAAACCAGTTTGAACATCTGGAAGTTCACGGTTCACGTATTGCTGAAGCCTGGCTTGGAGAATTTTGAGCATTCCTTTACTAGCGTGTGAGATGAGTGCAGTTCTGTGGTAGTTTGAGCATTCTTTGGCATTGCCTTTCTTTGGGATGGGAATGAAAACTGACCTTTTCCAGTCCTGTGGCCACTGCTAATTATTAGAGAAATGCAAATCAAAATGACAATGACCTCATACTGGTCAAAATGACCATTATTAAATGACCATTATTAAAAAGTTTACAAACAAGAAATGGTGGACAGGATGTGGATAAAAGGGAACCCTTCTACACTATTGGTGGACATGTAAATTGATGCAGCCACTGTGAAAAAAAGGGCTTCCCAAGTGGTGGTAGTGGTAAAGAACCCACATGCCAATGCAGGAGTCATAGAGACATGGGTTCAATCTCTGGGTCAGAAAGATCCCTTGGGAGAGGACATGGCAATCCACTCCAGTATTCTTGCCTAAAGAATCCCATGGTCAGAGAAGCATGGTGGGCTATAGTCTATAGCGTCACATAGACTCAGATAGGACTGAAAGGACTTAGCACACACTATGAAAAAAAGTATGGAGGTTCCTTGTGCTGTGTATGTGTATGTGCTCAGTAGCTTCAGTTGTGTCCAACTCTTTGTGACCCTGTGGACTGTAGCCTGCCAGGCTCCTCTGTCCATGGGATTTTTCCAGCAAGAATACTGGAATGGGTTGGCATGTCCTCCTCCAGGGCATCTTCCCGACCCAGGAATCAAACCAGCATCTCCTGTGTCTACATTGCTGGTGGGATTCTTTACCATTGAGCCACCACGGAGGTTCCTTAAAAACCTAAAAATAGAGTTACCATGTGATCCAGCAATACCGCTCCTGGGCATATATCTGGAGAAAACTCTAATTCAAAATGATACATATGCCCCGATGTTCATAGCAGTGCTATTTACAATAGTCAAGATATGCTGCTGCTGCTAAGTCGCTTCAGTCATGTCCAGCTCTGTTCGACCCCGTAGACAGCAGCCCACCAGGCTCCGCTGTCCCTGGGATTCTCCAGGCAAGAACACTGGAGTGGGTTGCCATTTCCTTCTCCAATGCATGAAAGTGAAAAGTGAAAGTGAAGTCGCTCAGTCGTGTCCAACTCTTAGCAATCCCATGGACAACAGCCTACCAGGCTCCTCTGCCCATGGGATTTTCCAGGCAAGAGTACTGGGGTGGGGTGCCATTGCCTTCTCTGAGTCAAAATATGGAAGCAACCTAAATGTCCACTGACAAATGAATGGATAAAGAAGATGTAGCACATATATACAATGAAATACTACTTAGTAATAAAAAAAGAATGAAATAACGTTATTTGCAGCAACATGGATGGACCTAGAGATTATACTAAGTAAAGTCAGATAGAAAAAGACAAATAAATACCATATGATACCATTTATATGTGGAATCTAGAATATGATACAAATGAACTTATTTGCAAAACAGAAACAGACTCATAGACATGGAAAACAAATTTATGATTACCAAAGGGGAAAGGGCGTGGAGGAGGAATAAATTAGGAGTTTGGGATTAGTAGATACAGACTCCTATATATAAAATAGACAAACAAGATCCTACTGTATAGCACATATTTATTCTAATCTATTTAATCTATTTAATTCTAATAATTTAAGCAGATTAGAATAACTTGGAAAAGGACATGGATTTGGGAAATGGATATAAAAAGGAATGAGTGAAGGGATGAATAACTCAGCTAATATGAAAGGACCTCACAGGGCTCCATGGTGTTAATGGGCCTTAAACTGAGAACCAGTGATGATGAAGATCAACTCAGTCTCTGAACATGTGGTCAAAATAATGACGGTTGTATCAAATTTAAGATCAAATTAAAAAGCAGTTGTTTTAAAAACAAAATTTCCTTTCCTAAGCAAAGGAAATTTTCTCTCAAATTGAAGAGACAATTTTTTTTAGCTGGATGATTTTTGTTTGGGGTTAATTGTAGAAGTTATTTATATGTTAAGTGGTTATTGAGATTTTTTAATTTATTTAATTTATTTATTTTGCTTACTGCAGTCTTATTTATTACAGAGGAAAAAATGAAAGCCAAGTAACATCTAGTAACAGAGAAATAGTTCAGCCAATTGGAATCACGGTAGGGATGGTATGTGAGATTTTTTTATAGTTATTAAATGGACAAAGTTTTGAGCTTAAAGGTAACAGTCTGATACAAACACTTGGTGGAATATAGATGGGAAGTGAATAAAAGGGAACAAGATAAAAGTAAAGATATTTAAGGGGAGAAATAGTTGTGGTCAGCATTTCTCAAAATCTGAGACTCCTATCTCAAGTGGGAAAACAATGCTAGGCTTGCATGCTTAGTTGCTTCAGTCATGTCCAAATCTGTGTGACCCTAGGGACCACAGTCCTCCAGGCTCCTCTGTCCATGGAATTCCCCACGGGTTGCCATACCCTCCTCCAGGGGATCTTCCCAACCCAGGGATCGAACCCACGTCTCTTACGTCTCCTGCATTGGCAGGCAGGTTCTTAACCACTGGCCCCACCTGGGAAGCAATGTTGCGCTTGCTCCATAGAGAATGATGGTGTTGTCCGAGCACCTTTTCCTCCACTTTTCAGACTCACAGGGAACAGGAGCACCTTAAAGCTATAGAGATAACCTGTGTTAAGCAAATGCACCTGTTGACTTCACCTAACTTGGTGCTTCTCAGACTTACTTGATTAAGCCACCTCTGTTTCTACGAAGAAAGCCATTAATATCTGCCAAACATGCCTTTCACAGCCACTTGGGAAAACACTAGCTTTAGTGAACTGCCTACCACCATTCCTTCATTTTAACCTATATTTTCCATTTCACCTGTCTTTGCAATGCCTATAACTTATACCAGTTTCCTTAAAAATATACACACACAAAATGGTAAAAGTACATGCTTCTTGAAAAATTTTAAACAACAAGAGAAGTAGATTTTGTCTCAAAAATGAGATCGTACCATGCATCCAGAGCTGTATTTCCCTTTTTCATTAGTAGATCTTTTTCAGTATAGTCACATCACATATATTGTGCTTTTTTAACAACCACAGAATATTCCAGAATAGGAATGTAAATGACCAAGGGTAGGTTTTAGTACCAGGATGGAGGAAGGGGACAAACCCAAAGGACACAGATAGTCCTTTAAGGGAGGGACCCAGTGAAGGCTGCATCAGGCCAAGGAACATTGGCTCTGGACAGCATGAAGGAGTCAAGAGGCACTTTTAAACAGGAAGCAATGGAGCGGGGATAATGCTGTAAAAAAAAGGCTATAAAATGAGAAATCATGGATATTAAGATTACACTAGGGAGGAAGATGATATATGTATAGAATCAAAACAACATTAAATATAGTTTTAAATATTTGCAATATACCAGGTACTAGGCTAGGTGCTTTAGATATATTTTTTCATTCAATCTTCAGCATTCCTTCCTCAAAATTTTGTAAGACAGGTTTTAACACCTCCATTATACCTGTAAGGAAACCGAGAATTCAAAAATTCAAGCGAGTTGGTGAAGGTCGCAATGCTACTAAACGACAGGCTGAGTTGACTCCCCGTCTGTCTGACTTGAATGAGGCAGGACCCCAATCATCACCTCACAAGTAGCATGTACTAGGGGAGAAAGGCTGTGACTGTCCGTACTTGAGGTGGGGGGGCGGTGTGGGGGGTTGTTGGCACCATGGCATTTATGCTTAGTGACTTTGATGGCACAGGTGATGGGCGCGGGTGTGTCAATATCAAGGTGGGAAAAAAAAATGCCTCAAGGCTTCTTTTCCTGAATATATAGGTTGTTTTCTAATCTCTTTCCTTTCAAAATCAGCTGAAGAGTGTTATAAAACCAGGTGGCTTGAAACTCTTTAAGCACACATCCTTCTGAGGTCTTCTCTACACTTCCTGACCAGCTTTCTCACACTTTCTCAAAAAATAGTCACTGGTTCTCTACCTTCAGGAGGGGACTTCCCTTCTTCAGCTTCCCATCTCACGGAGCTCTCTCAGCTGCACCCTCAGCATGGCCCCAGCGTGTCTTCACGTCATTAAACTGAGAGTTTCTGGAGAGGAGAAAGAGTGACCTACATCTGCATACGAGTTTAGTGCTTCACCCTGCTTGGCCTGGCACAGCAAGGGGCACAAAGGCAGGGACTCAGAGATGATTGCTGAATGGATGGGAAGACAACCGGCCACATTCAACAAGGAAGAGGAGACAGGTGTGTAAGATCCACTTCCTTGGTTTCCATGGGAATGCCATGAGTGGGAAAGGCAAAATGATGTGAATGGACATAATGCTAAGATGATTCTCTGGGAAAGGAGCTGGAACATGTGCAGCTCACTTTACAAAGAGGAAGAAAAATAATTAAATTTGTGTATTTTCAAATGTTTTACTCAATGTTAACTATCAATAGATCAGGTATAAAGTAAAAGTGAAACCATATACCCTTTATATATACATATATATATACACATATATGTGGGCTTCCCTGGTGGCTCAAATGGTAAAGAATCTGCCTGCAATGTGGGCAACCCAGGTTCGATCCCTGGATCTAGAAGATCCCCTGGAAAAGGGAATGGCAATCCTCTCCAGTATTCTTGCCTGGAGAATTCCATGGACAGAGGAGCCTAGCAGGCTACATACACTACATGGGGTAGCAAAGAGTCAGACACAACTAAGAGACTAACACACATACATATATGTATTTGTGGGGCTTTCCTGGTGGTTCAGTGGTAAAGACTCTGCCTGCTAATGTGGGAGATGTGAGTTTGATTCCCTAATTGGGAAGATCCTCTGGAGAAGGAAATGACAACTCCTGTATTCTTGCCTGGAGAATTCCATGGACAGAGGAGCCTGACGGGGTACAGTCCATAGGGTCACACAAGAGTTAGACACGACTTAGTAACTAAACAAAAACAGACATATTTGTACATGTCTACACATACAAAATACATATACAATTTTATCTTACAAATGTAATAACTGTATTTATCTGTATGTAAACATCTATATCAAATATACTTTATAGGCCCCTAAGAAGCTTAGTCATCTGTATAGAAAAATCCAGGTCTTGCTGGTATATACAGTTGTAGTCACTGACATATCATGGTTTTATTTTATGAAACATTTCATCATAAATTAGTCCCTTCCATGTTGAGGAAAGATTTCCCGAACAAAAAGTTCTCACAATAGAGATGTTGGTGAGTCACTCTCATTTTGGTGACTCATGCTACTTTGGTTTTATAACCTTTTGAGTAATATGATAATAGTAATGCTTAATTTGTATGTGCCTCTACAGACCTCTGAAAATCACCTAGGCAGTGTGGAGCCACAAATAGAGGCTTTCAAATTTTAATTCCAGCTATACTCCTTCTGAAGTATGTGCATTTGGGTAAGTGCTAAGCTTTCATCTCTCTCTGTGTAAAGAATCTACCTTAAAACAGCCACTCTGAGGATTAAAGGAGGTAATCAAACAAACGTATTTTGCTCCCAAATGTTAGAAGTATATCTATCCTCCTGCTTCTCCTCTCGATGACAATAAAAGTGTAAGGGAGTGGGTAACATCCCTGGTGGTCAAGATGTTAAGACTCTGCACTTCCAAAGCAGGGGGCATAGGTTTGATCCCTGGTCAGGGAACTAAGATCCCACATGTCTTGTGGCATGGCCAAAATAAATAAATAAATAAAAATTTTAGAAAAGGATGACTCCAAGTTTTAAAAAGTGTCAGGAATTAGTCATTGGACATTCAATTAAGTTAAACCATGAATTTATATACTGATTACCAAAGTGAGGCTAAGATCAGTTGCCCACTTAGATGGTTTGTGTTGAATTCACATTTATTGTCAAGGGTTTTCTGTGTTGTCTATGCTGACATTCAGCCTTCCCTGCGAGGAAAGCCTGAAATCAAGATGCACGTTGAGCCTTGATGTCTCACAGTATCTTTGAGGGTAGATCATACTGTGTAGATGATAAAAGTTGAGCACAGAGAAATCAAGTAATCTTGCCCAAGGTTATAACAAAGCTAGAAAGCATGAGTGGACAAAATTGGAAAGCTAGTGCTTTATATTCCAGAACTCTCTGTGACTTCCTGTTATTGTTGTGACTCGTTTACTTCCTATGGTTTGTATGCTGCAGCGATTTGCAACAATCCAAGGAAGATAAATTGAAGGCCTATCTGTGCCAACCTCCAAATGTTTCAATTCAACCAGCATTTCCTGAGCCTAAATGGCAAATGTTAACTCTCATTGTTTTGTCCATTCTACTCAATCCTCCCTTACTCTTCTTCCTGATGACTGGAAATCTACCACTGGAAATTACACTTTAGATAAATGGTTAGCTCTCTGTTAAAATACAGACATTTTTTTCCAAATCAGTATCTATTTTTCCCCCACCATATCAGTAATCTGTGCCTTAAAGTGAATTAGCTTGGCTCCATTTGTATAATGACGAGCAAGGAATGTCACAGGCCAGTAAAAAATGAAAAGGGAGGCTGTGGAAACACTGTGCAGGGCTTCCTCACACAACACCCTGGCTTGATTCTCGGTTCAACTAGCGCTGTTTTGTCCCATAAAACAGTCCAGGAAAGGATGTGGGATGCATACATGGTAGAACATCATGCACTTGTTAAAATGATATTTTCCAAAGAAAATTTAATGAAATGGTAGAATACTCCTAAAGAATCATTAGCTGAAAAAAACAATGACAAAAATTTGTGTTACCACTTGATTGTAATTTTGTACCATATGTGTATATGTATGCATATATGTGAGTATGCATGTGAGTGTACATGAATGTGTGTGTGTGTGTGTGTGTGTGTTAATACTGATATGTTGGCTGAGTCAGAGATGAGATTATGCGAGCTTGGCCTGTGGCATTCAATCCACCACAACCTGGCAGAAGTCCTCTGTGAGTTTGGGGCAAACCAGTCTTCTGCCTTTCATAAAATCTGTCAAAACCAAGAGCTGTTGCTGATGAAATACAAACAAAAGAACTCCAAACTGTAAGAAGGGTGAAGATGAAAGGGCTCTGAGACCATCTACCTCCTTTCCATATCCCAGGGGTAAATGCAACATTTCTTGTGATGGCTTCCAGAAATGTATTCTCATGCAAGTATGGATCTCACCCTTATCGTTTTTTTTTTAGATATATGGAATTACAGTCTTCTGAATCATTTTACTTTATACTCCATGTACTTTAACTTTTCATATCAGTATTTGTTTTATTTCATAAAAATTTATGTAATGCTTTCTATGTGTCAAGCCATCATCTAGCACTTTGCAAACACTGAATCCTTTAATCCTCATAAAAACCTATGAGATGGGTACTGTTCTTATGTCCACTTAACAGACAAGCAAAGTGAGGCGCAAAGAGATTGTAATACATGCTGTAGTGGTGGAGCCAGGTTTTGAATGAAGGTATGGCTCCAGAGTCTGCACTGAGGTTTCAAAATCTATTTCTAATCACTAAGCTGAGCCTCTGTTTGGTATGTACAGACAGTATATACAAATCTTAGTATATACATGGAATTCCCTGGTAGCTCAGTCAGTAAAGAATCTGCCTGCAGTGCAGGAGACCCAGGTTTGATCCCTGGGTAGGGAAGATCCTCTGGAGAAGGAAATGGCAACCCACTCCAGTATTCTTGCCTAGAAAATCCTATAGACAGAGGAGCCTGGCAGGCTGCAGTCCATGGAGTCGTAAGAGTTGGACATAACTTATCAGTCAACTAAACCACCACCAGTGTATACACAGACATCATCTTTCTTAATAACTGAGTGATATTTCATTTCATGAACAACCATGATCCAATAAATCTATAAATCTGATCTACTATTTATAAGTACTTTGGTTGTTTTCAGTTTTATATTATAAAAAAGTTACCAAAAATTACATTTATCATCTATCTCTGTATAAACACACAAGATAGCCTCAGGATAAATGCTTGGCAGTGATGTTGCAAAATCAAAAGGCCAATTCTTTAAATATTTGATAAATAATGTCAAATTATCTCAGAAAAAATTGCTATCAACCGTTCTCTTATTAACAGTTATGAGAATGCTTATTTTCTTCACACCCAAATGCTCTGGCTTGCCAATTTATCAACAGAGAAGGGAGGAAGCTGAGATTGGTTTCTATTTGTACTTGCATTTTAAAAATTAAAAATTAGGTTGGACACATTTCTATATGTTTATTGAACAGATAATATTTTTCCTTCTATGAACTTCCTTTTATGCATTTTATCCTTTGTGGTTTCTCCAGTGAGTTTTTTTCTTATTGATTATCAAGTGCTTTTTGTTTTTGAAGGCTATTAGCCTTTTTCTGTCATGTGTAATACATATGTATTTCCCCAGGTTGGAGGAAATCAGTGTCAGCCAAGTGAATATTGTGGAATCAGTAGTCTGGACACTTCCAGCAACACAGTATCAAGATGTGCAGTAGTGAATGACACAATGAATAAGTTATGGTGTCCCCTAGCATGTGAAAGTACAGAGTCGAAGGCAAGGGCTCTGAATATGTGCAGCAAGGCATCATGCCCAACCCTCCCAGAAGTTTCCAGAAGGGTAATGTCACGAGATTCATCTCAGGAAAAGACTGAGCTTCCAGTTAATCAGGTACATTGAAAGAGGTTTAAGTACATTGAACTTAGAAGGATTTTCAATAAATGTAATACTTGTTCTAATGGTAGCTCAGGGCAAGGCATATACTTTCAAGTCAGTCCGCCTAGGCTGAAACCAGAGTTTAAATATTATTAGCTCTAGGCCAATTACATAATCTCTCTGTGTCTCAGTTTCCTCACTCATGGTTGGTGGGCAGAGGGTAGTACTCCTCGCCCAGGTGCGAGAATGATATGATAGTGTATGGGAACTTCCCAGGGCAGGACCTGTACCTCAGGAGTGTTGAGTAAAGGACGGCTCTGCAGATGGCCACAGGGGAGGCCAAGCGGTCTATCCGATGCATATTCTTCATGGAGACAAGGTATTAAGGAGAATGACACGAAAAAACTAACAGCACATATCTCTGGCTGGTGAAAAATGAAAGTGTTAGTCACTCAGTTGTGTCTGACTCTTTGCAACCCTATGGATTGTAGCCCACCAGGCTCCTCTGTCCATGGAATTCCCCAGGCAATAATACTGCAGTGGGTTGCCATTTCCTCCTCCAGGGGATCTTCCCAACCCAGGGATCAAACCTGGGTCCCCCGCATTGCAGCAGATTCTTTGCCATCTGATCCACCTAGCTGGTAGGATTGTGGAAATTCTATGTTTTTCTCATTTGTCTGCATTTTCACTAGTGAACAAACATACACTTTTGCCATTGACATAAAATATTACTTTTAATAACCTGTTCTCTCCCAGTAGACTTTGTTTATTAACCTCAACTAACTCTGATTCATACCAGTAGACTTTGTTTATTAACCTCAACTAACTCTGATTCCTACCATGTTCCTCAGATCTATCAATCACATCTAGCTAGCTAGCTAGCTCTCCAGCCATGACCTTTCTACAAAGAATTCATTACATTCTAAAGTGAAAACAGGTCCAGGGGAGGAAAAAAGAGAACACAATGGAAAATACATGTAAGTAGGTTCTAAGATCCAACAGAGCTGTTATATTTTGAGAACAACTTTGGCTCTGAGCTTCCAGGAAGACAAAGCAAAAAAAGGAAGAAAAAAAAAAAAAGATCTCATTTCCTTTACAGAAGAAAAAAGTTCCCCAGGGAACTTTTCTAGTTGAAGAGGCAGTAGGAGATAAAGAAGGCAACATTTTCAGAAATGTCAGCTCATACTAGTATTTCTTGAAATGTCTCTCAGTAAGAAGTAAGGTAACAATGAAACCCAGTTAAGACAATCTGGGGACTTATTCGATGGCTCCTGGGCTTCGCTGGTGGCTCAAAAGGTAAAGCGTCTGCCTACCTTGTGGGAGACCCAGGTTGGAACCCTGGGTCGGGAAGGTCCCCTGGAGAAGGAAATGGCATCCCACTCCAGTACTTTTGCCTAGAAAATCCCATGGACTGAGAAGCCTGGTAGGCTACAGTCCACGGGGTCACAAAGAGTCAGATACGACTGAGGGATTTCACTTACTTCACTTATCCGATGGCTCAGCAGTAAAGAATCTGCCTCCAATGCAGGAGATGTGGGTTTGATCCTTGGGTCAGGAACATCCCCTGGAGGAGAAAATGGCAACCCACTCCAGAAATCTTGCCTGGGAAATTCCATGGACAGAGGAGTCTGGCGGGCTACAGTCCATGGGGTGGCAAAAGAATCAGACATGACTAACGGGCTGAACAACAAGACAATTTTGCAAGTCAGTAAAATAGCATGGTCCCAAAACATGGTTTTTGGAAAGTCAGAAATGATTAGAACTGGACTATATAGTGACATGGAGACATTGCTTGTCCATCAAAGAAACCCATGTAATGAGCATTTTGCAACACCTTCACCATAATGTGTGCATCTTTCTACTGGTGAGATATTGGCTTGAACCACAGAATTTATACATGTATGAATTATCTTGAGAACTAAATTATGTTTTCTACTTTTGTTTTGTTACACCACACCTAATACACTTGGCATTTATAACTCACTAACTGCTTTGATCCAGTGTCATATATATATTCCTTTTCATCTTTAGCTGTTATATATGAATTTCAAACACAATTTATTTTTAAATTTACTTTGGATAAAATCTATTTGGTGGTTTGAATCACATAAAGTTTTATGAGAAAATGTTACAAGTAAGGTCCTTTTATTGCATGAAATTCAGAAATGCTTTACTATCAAAAATTGGGACTGAGAGAGGCATCGGCGACAGCAGCGGTAGAAGCAGCAATTTATCTGTGTGCAGCCCCAAATGGAGAGGAAGATGCTAATTAAAGTGAAGACGCTGACCAGAAAGGAGATTGAGATTGACACTGAACCCACAGACAAGGTGGAACAAATCAAAGAGCGTGTGAAGGAGAAAGAGGGAATTCCCCCAGAGCAGCAGAGGCTCACCTACAGTGGTAGACAGATAAACGTCAAGAAGACATCAGCTGATTACAAGCTGTTAAGTGGTTCAGTCCTCCATCTGGTATTGGCTCTGAGAGGAGGGGGTGGTCTTCGGCAGTGATAGACCCTGCTCCATTTTACCTCCTTGCCCTGTCACTCATAATGAGGCATCATATATCCTCTCACTCTGTGGGACACTAGAGCCACTGCCCCCTCCCCTGGCTGCCCAGTCTGTTGGTGGGAGACTGTGAGGACCCCAGGAAGCAGTGTTCCTGGCCCAAAGGGCCCTTGCTGGCTATTAGGTTTTAGTTTGCAGTCCTGTGTGCTTCCCTCTCTTATGGCTGCATCCCTGATTCTCAATAAAATATTTTTTGGCAAAAAAAAAAAAAAATTGGGATTGAAATGCTCCTTTAACTTATATATTTTAATCACTTTGCATATTTAGAAAACACTTCAAATTGATGAGATGCTGTCCTCATCAGAATGCTTGATGTTCAAATTTAGTTATTGCTCTGATTTCCCTGCATTGTGTGTTTTAAATATGAAATTTAAAGTAATCCCCAGGTTTACTTAGGTATGATAAAAAGAGAGATAAAAATACACAAAATCACCCCTTTTTACATGCAGGTTGAGGCAAATAATCATAAATTACAACTACTTCAGTAACTCACTTCAAAAATGTATTCTGAAGAAAAATCTATTCTTAACTAACCAAGTGGGGGTAAGGAGGATTGATTTTTTTTTTTCCAGAAATGGTTTTGTTTCTTTACCTTGTTGATATAAATCCAAGAAAAACTAAAAGATCACAAATGTGAGAGAGTGACAGATTTATCTTTTTAATTGCTAGTATAATTAGATAGATAGATAATGATAGAAGATAGGCAGATAGAAGGAAAGAAAGAAAACAGATTTCTTTTGTGTCTATTTTATTAGTTGCCACTCTTTCATCAACTCAAATAATGGAGTTTTTTAACAGCTTATACTATGGTTTTCTTTTTTCCCAATTGGTCTTTAATCTGCTTCTAAGACTTAGAAAGAAAGTTACAGCAATGTACTATACCTAGTAAACTCTTATTATCTTCATTAGTGGCTTGTATTGTTTTAACATATTTCCTCTTGACATGGAAGACTATTCCACTATCAAAATATTAAAGCCTTTGCTGGGCCCTATCTGAATTTATGTTGGCAGCTTATTATTTAATTTGATTTTTATCACATGAAAACTGAAGCAAGGTAAGATATGGCATTAACTTTTGGATACTAATACATATTCTTTTTACATTTGTGAAAAGCCTTGCTTCTTAGTCTAAGTGCCCTCTGAGAACAACTGAAGGACCCTTTTGTGGTGAATCATGCTGTAATGAGGCTTCTCTTCTTTTCTGATAACTAATCTCCCTTACAGGCTGACCCAAATGTAGTCACATAAAGATAAACTTCACTGTAGTAGAGTGTGTAGTCGAAACTATTATTAACAAAATAATATGAATCAAAGTAATTTTTCAAAACTAAGTTACAAATTTTAGGCTCTTGTGAAATTTGAAGCATATTTTAAAAGCTAATTGAATAGCTATATTGTTAATGTAAGCAATTTTTTCAGTGTTTTTCTGAAAGCAGCTTTGAAACAAGAAGACAAAGATAAAATGATGTTCTAAGTAAAAAAGATTATTCAGAAAATGAAGCAAATTTAACGACATAAACAAATCATTACTGCTAGTAAAGATACCAAGCTAGACTAAATAGTGCTCAAATAGATGCAATAAAAACATTAGTCCAAATAATTTCTACACTAGATGAATTAAAGGGTCTTATGTAATAAATTTCTACCAAACTATGAGTATACACTATTGACAGCTAACAGTTAGTGGGTGCTTGTCAGATGACGCACTCGAACAATATCATTGAATTCTCACATGAACTCTTAGAAGTAGATTCTATTATAATTGTGTTTTATAAGTGAGGAGACTGACATACAGAGAGGATACAAAGTTACATGGTTATTAAGTGGTTATACAGCCAGGATTTGAACCTATAATTAGGCATCATTGTCAAATATCTTAATCACCATATAGGCTAGCCTGGCTCCTATCTATATTAATTAGTGGTATTTGCTTGTTATAAACATAAGTTACTACATGACAAGCTAAGTAACAGTGGACTAGAAGAGTTAAGGGAATTATCCCAAGTCTTTGGGTTAGTTAGTAGCAAAGCCAAGAATCTCGGTTTCCCTGTTCAGTGTGTTACTCAAACGTGTGCTGCCTCCCAGTTATATAATATGTGAAGAAAGCCAGAAAGTAAATTTAGAAAGATAATCTGTGGTAAGATGACCACAGAATAATTAAACATCATCAAAGTCGTTCAATCATTTCAATTTACAGTGCCTGTCTAGGTGCTTCCTCCCAACCCCACCCCCACCCTCCAGTTTTCTATTCATCGGGGCATTTAAAAAAGTCACAAGATATTGATCTAACTGAATTTCTTAAACATGTGAAATTCTGCCACAAGTCCTGAGTTATGGCCGTGAAGAAGACACAGTTCTAGCTCACTTGTGCATTATGTTATTAGAAGCTTGCTATTGTTTGGATCACAGATTAAGAAGGTAGGAGCCTTCTGAGCTACTCACCTAACATCTTTTATTAATTTTAAATTAACCTAGAAATTAAAGGGAGTTACTTTTATTAGAAAGAAAAATTGGTTTGGTAATTATCTGAATAGTCACCAGCTTGCATTTTATTCTCAGGTCAAGGCTTCAGTTGCTTACATAACCTTCAGAAACTCAATAAATTTCTCCCAGTCTTAAGATAAAAATTATGAAGCTTAATTTCATCCTGCTTTCTGCCACTTAACACTGTCCAGTAGTTCTCCTATCTGTAATGTGTTCCCCTTATCAGATGATATGGGATAAGCAGAGAAATCTGAGGAGGTGTGATTGCATTCAAGTCTGGGTGGACTTTTCCCTTTCTTTCCCAAATGCTGAGCCTTGGGTACTATCCCTGTAAGAACCACTGAGGCACAGTTGCAAGGAATGGGGCTGAGGCCTTGGAAAGAGACCCACATGACTACACTGCTGGTTATCAGTCAAATAATCTTCCTAGGAGAACACTTTCAATACTCTACAGATGCCCAAAAAATAATGTGCAAACCCTCAAGCCTAGCAGTTTCACTTTTAGCAACTCACCCTGGTGTCTCAGTGGTAAAGAATCTGGTGGAGACAGGGTTTCAATCACCAGGTCAGGAAGATCCCCTGAAGAAGGAAATGGAGACCTACTCCAATATTCTTGCCTGGGAAATCCCATAGATAGAGGAGCCTGGTGGGCTATAGTCCATGGGGCTGCAAAAGAGTTGGACATGACTTAGTGACTAAACAACAGTAACAACAATTCACCATATACAAAGATTTATTCACAATCATAAAAGAATCCAAATCACAGCATCACTTCAAATAGTGAAAAAGCAACAATTCCAAATTTTATACAGTACAACCAAATCTGTATAAGGTAAAAGTCTAGCAATAAAGTATTTGTTAAATACTTTAATGCCATGAAATATTTTATAGCCATTCTAAACACAGAATAACTGTTGGTACATGAAAATGGCAATAAAGAGTTCACAAAATATGATCTCTATGTTTAAAAATTTTATATTAATACTCTGAAATTTAATAAAGATTATAGTTGAGAGGTGCAATTACTGGTAGATTTTACTTCTTTCTTTGTGAATTTTCATATTCCCTTAATTTTCCTAAATGAATTTGACATATTCCCCCAGTCTCATCTGTAAGTATTAACTCTTGAGTTACCACTAAATTTGATTCATTTCTTGTCTAGATTCCCCTCCTGGCCAGGTGCTGTTTCCATGACATCTGTCATAGGTAATGGTGACCCATCACTATTTCCTAGTCTCAGTTTGACCTGTTTTTTGGGGTTTGGTTTTGGTTGCCATTGTTTTGTCAATATTCTCTTGGTAAGGTCAAGGGGAAGGCCTGATAGGAGAAAACCTTTTTCCTTTCAGTCATTCTTGAGCATCTTACTCACTGCTGTGAGTTAAATGATTAATAAGTTATTCAAAGCAAAACTCTGATGTAACAGAAAAGAGAAATCTTTCTCAAATCAATTTTACTAATGTTATGTATGTCAGAGTACATTATGTCACAAGGATAATCAGGCCTGTGAATGAATATTTATATAAACACTGACAAACAGAATGGTGTGTATAATATGACTTTCTCCAAATTCTCTTTCTTACATAATTAATGTGTCTCCAAAGTAAACAGGCATAAAGAAAAAATTGTGACCTTGTAGTTGAAAGGAGAAGAAACAAAAACCTTCTTATAAGACAAATATTCTGTTTGTAAAGTTTTTGACTGAAAAGTTTATCTCACATTTGTACTAAACATTCAATGTCTATAGAAGGGTATAGGAGAGTTTTCCTGGAGGAAACTGTTTATCTGAACAGTTTAAGTTTTGTGTGGGCTCAGTTTCATGCAATCAGGTTTCACTTCCTGTAATAGACTGCTATTTTTTTTAACCCGTGATGAAGAAGCTATGTCAGTTTATATCACAACAACTTGTTCAAGCTAGCCAACTTTAATTAATAATTGGGTTAAAAATAACTTCAGATCATCCAGGAACGTCATTGCTATGTGCAAACATAAATATCTTGTGTAGGCACAAAACTTTCAATGTAAGTTTGCATATATTTAACTGTGCTCAAAAGCCATTCTGACTGAATTTCACAAGAACACCATGGTGGAAATGCAAATACAGAGCTTATGGACTTACTTATGGAACACCTGTCTGCAATGTGGCAGTCTCCAATGCTATTATTGAATGGTTCTTTTCATAAATTTTGAATATGCTCAATTCTGTAACATAGCATCTATTATAAATCCAGTAGTAGTTTGGGCTCCTTTATTTCCAGGTAGTTTTCAAATGCTTCTGGTTTGGTAAAATTCAAAAGAACTTCACCAAACACCCCCTTACTCTCATCCATCTGGAGCTATTCATACCTTGAAGGGTAATGAAATCCTTCTACAGATCCTTGCTAAAATTTTAAGCGAGTTATCAGACTGTTGCTTTATCTGCACTGCTTAAATTCTGAGAAGCTGCAGAAGTTAGTTCTCAAACTTATTCTGCTTTGAAATTATTGGAAAGATTATCTCCCTGGTGTTAGGCAAAGCAAAATTTGGAGAGATCTGGAAAATTTGGTTTATTCCAAACAGATTCCATGAAGTTTCAGAGTGGGTCTACATTTGCTCAAACCTGTTCTCTCCTTCCTACAGTCAGCTTGGTTCACAGTCATCTGGACTTGATTTTCAGAGAAGAACCTGGAGATCAAAATGCAGCCGCACCACTTTTGTCAACCCGACGCTTTCTAAGTTGTGTGTATGCATGTGGGGCATGTGTGTGCATGCGTGTGCATGCATGTTTGTGTGTGTATGCTAGTATGTGTCTTTAGATCAAGACTACACTATACATTAAAACTAGTGATTGTTCAAATCAAGTTTTAAGGCTCCTACCCCTCCTCCCTAACTGTGGGTTTGCACTGGAAGGAACAGTGGAAAACTGTCAGGAAATAGATCTAAATGTTCCAAAACTTTTTTTGGAACTAATTTTTTTTAAGGCAGCAATCTATGCAGAGTCATTCCTTTCTATAATTTCTTGGTCAAAGCACCAATACATTTATTGGCCTAAGTTCTTTTAGAAAAGAGGGTAATAAAAATCATTTTTTTACAGCTGCTTTCACAGGACTATGTATAGAGCAGTTATTCAAGAAATTTTAGTAAAATGAATGTTTGGCTAAATGAATGAATGAAAGATGCTATCTAAAAGATATCTGGAATTTTTATGATTAGTACAATTTTGTATTCTTTTGTATAATTATGGTCCCTGGGCATCCTCTAAGCATATTATCTACCCCAAAAGCAAATATTTAATGAAATTTGCTTTAGCAAGCCTCCGAATAGCAAGCCTCCGAAATGGCCCACAACCATCCACATCCCTTGTTATCCACATCCTTGCGTCATTGTCTCTCATGAACTCAGACTGGCTGTGTGTCACCAACATAATATAGGAGCAACAGTGTATGACTCTCAAGGTTTTCTGATCTCTTGAATCACTCACTCTGGGAGAAGCCAGGCACATATTATGAGGACACCAAAGCCATACTTTGAAGAGGCCACTATGGAGAGAACTGGAGCACCTGGTCAACTTGTCACACCTGTGAGGGAACCACTTCAGAAGTAGGCCCTCAAGCCACAGTCAAACTTTCAGATGAATGTCACCCTAATCTGACTCCCATTACAAAAGAGTCCTAAGTGAGAACTAACCAACTGTGTCTTTCTTGAATTACTGACCTAGAATTTGTGAGCATAATAACTCATTATTTTATGCCATTAAATTTTGTGGTTATCTGTTATACCATTGTAGTAACTGGAATAATATTTAAATATGCAGCTAATTTACAGATTTAGTTCTCACTTTTAAGAGTATAGAAAATCAATAGAAATTCTAAGATCAATTAAAAGACTAAATTTTAAAGACTTAAATCTTTCAATAATCTTCTATCAAATTTCTTGTCTTAGAAGGGTTTATATATTAAGTAAATTCAATTTTGGACCATTGAAATTCTGGGCTGGCTTTTCTGGCCTTTAGCTGCTTGTTGGATTTATATCTTATTCCTCTTTGAAGACCTGCTCCTTTTACTATCAGTATCTACTGGTGCTCCTGGGTTTGGTGGATGACCTCTACTGAGTGAATGTATAAAGCTATTAGTGAATAATGTGTGATAAATATGCAAACCTCTGAGCAGATTTTGGTTCCTAATATGTGTCAGGCACTATGTTAAATGTTTCACATATTATGTTCCATGTTTTCACTCTCATTACCCCTTTGTGTATGTACAGTCCTTTTTGTAGTATTTCATACCCACTTTACCTTTCTAATAACCCAATGTATTTCGTGACAATATTTGCTGACAAAGGGAGTTTGTCAGCCTTTAGAATCTCCTTGACATGATTTTCTTTTTAAGGATGTAATCAGCTTTTGGTTTGCGGAAAGAAAATCTGAGAACTACCCATTAACCAATGGCTTCCACTTCCCCAAGAGACACAGACAGGTTCCTGCTCTCAAGGAGCTTCATGCTTATGAGAAACTTGACAATCAACAACCAAAAGGAAAATTAGTACAGAGCAATGACTTCCAGGCAAGATGCAAAATAAGAGAGATGGCTGCTTTAGAGGACAGATAGCCTGAGATCTGAAAAAAAAAAAGGGGGGGGGGTGGGGGAGTGAAGAGGAAAGGAAAACGTTACAGGCAGCGGGAGCAGAGCATTAAGGTATCCCCTTGGCGTTTTGGGGACAAAATGGAGACCAATGGGCAGGAGAAGAGAACACAAGAATGGTGCAGGATGATGTCAGAGAGGCATACTGGCCCAATCAGCGAGGCCTTTGTGCAACAGAGTAAGAAATCAGTTTTATTTCTAAAATACAATGAAAAGCCAATGAGGATTTTAAGCCAATGACATATTTCTAAAGGATCCTTCTGGCGGCTCTGTGGTATATGGGATACTCTACGGGGGCAGAACTCAAAGCAAGGGTTGTTAGGAGACTAATACAGCAAGATAGGGAGGGGTGATGGTGCCTTGACTATGGAGGCTGTAACAGGGTGGAAAAGAAGTGGATACATAAAAGGCATGCTTTGGAAGAAGATCACGAGGCACTTGCTGATGGATTGCATGTGGGGGTCTACAGCTGCCTGCCAAACCTCAGCTGTTCTGGCACAGTCACCTTTCTGGCCCATACAGCGCTGTTTGTACAATCATTTAAATCTTCACTAACCTTTACCTTATTATCTTTTAAAATAAAAATTGGAAAAAAATGTTGGTGTTAGTGATAAAAAGCATGGATCTCTTTAATGTGACATCTTGAGACAGATGGATATCATTTGGCATGCTGAAAGCAACAAGTTTTAGCCGCAGTGGTTTCTCAATGAACTCTAAAGCAGTCAATGGTGTATTCAACACTGAGGAATACAAGAAAATTAAAGACTGAAGAAAATGGATTAATGTATTGTTGAATATTGTTTCTAAAGGAAAAGGTACACAGCTTCCCAGGTGGGTCGATGGTAAAGAATCCACCTGCAGGAGATGCCAGAGACACAGGTTTGATCTCTGGGTCCGGAAGACCCCCTGGAGAAGGAAATGGCAACCCACTCCAGTATTTTTGCCTGGAGAATCCCATGGATAGAGGAGCTTGGTAGGCTATGTCCATGGGGTCACAAAGAGTCAGAAATGACTGAGCAACTTCACTTTGATACCAGTCATGTTTTCATACTTTTAAATGTATTCAGCCTTTTAATAAATATCACATCTCATTTACTATCACATTATATATACTGTTGCCCAGATACATTTATTCAAATATTAAAACATATTGAGTTTCTGCCTTGTCCCCGACACCTTTCTATGTGCTTCAGTTACAGAAATGAATAAACTAGGTCAAATATAGTACTTTCCTTCAAGAAGCTTACAATCTATATGATAGAAACATAAGTAAACAGACAATCTCAATGGAAACTGACAAGAGCTGTGATGGGCAATATTCAGGTTGCCATAGGAACACACAGGTATAAGCACAAACTAATAAGAAGGTGGGCAACTTGGGGTGGGAGAGAGTATTGGAAAATCCTGCTAGAGGAGGTGACTTCCAGGTTGAAACCTATGCTATGAAACTTATTGGTAAGAACTGGTCACTTTCCTAAGAATGAGCCCAGTCATTCATTCAGCAGACACACCTCAATGTAGCATCTTTTCTTCTCCTAATGTGGAACATGCCAGAAATGTTCTAACGTGATAAAGAGACAAAAATTGTATTCATTTTTAAAAACAGGCCCTGAAAAGAAAGTCAATTGTCAAGGCCAAAGATGGAGGTGCAGATGAAACAAACTGGTATAAAAAATCCAAGGCTTTCAGCCAAGACAGAAATCTCTGATGTATTGAAAAGTGGCATGTTGGGGTTCACAAAGGTTCTACTCTATAAGGCAGCTGAGCTCCCCTGTTGAGTTCTACATGGAAACACATAAAAGCTGACTGCAAAACAGACTCAGCAAGTGCCAGAAATAGTAAAATGCACTGATTAGGTGAGAGAGATAAATCACTGCGTGTCTGAAGAGGTACACTGATGTCCATTTGTGGTTTTGCTTTTGTTTTGTGAGAAAATATGAACAGTATATTATGATGAACTTTGCATATTTTGACAGTCGTGAAGGGCTCGGGCCTTCCTCTTTGGAAACAAAAGGGCTTTATCCCCTTCAGCTGGATACAATATTTTCTCTAAAGAAAGACTTACAGAAACCCAGAGTTCGTATCTTGGGTCTCTGTTACCGTCTTCTGAGCTAACTTTTGCATTGTGTCTCATTTACAAGTTCCCCTTCCCTACATATGATATGATATTACTGGAGTTAAAAAGCCGGAGGGACTAAGTTTCAAGTATTTCAAATGTTATTTATACAACTAATTTAGTCTGCCTAAGTAATAATGTACACACCTAGCAGGATCTGCTCTGTAAATGACTCCCCAGTTCACCTTGGTTTCCACTTAAAAACTGCCCTTATTACTAGCTTATTAGTCAGATAAAGTGAAGTGCTTATGTTAGATCTTATTATGCTCACAGAAGCCTTTCTTCTGAGGAGCCAGCACCTATCTGCAAGGTAAGAAAAAGTGAATTTACTTACCGGGGATCAAGAGCAAGTCTGAAGAAAGTCAAGGTTTCTAATGTCCTTGCTTGTTTCTACAGAGTAAGTTCAAATTTTAAGTCCATGGATTAAATACTACATCCTTTCGGATCTCCATATCCATAAATGCTTCCCCTTCTTTAACTCTCTTTACAGCCAAAACAATGAATATTTAGAAAATGTATGTCTTCATATAGTAGTTACTTTCTAAGCTATTACACAAATGTAATTATTGAATAGGATCTCATATGAGTCCTATATGAATGGGACGTTAGTATTTGATCCTCCGGAAAAAGGCATGAGGAAAAAATGTTACATGAAGAACTTTTCTGAGGCTGAAAAAATACTTAGCACAATGAAAACCATAAAACTGAGATTTTAAATGTATTTTCCTCATAAACATTTTGTTAATGACTTTGTAAATGCTTATAAAGTAACTCAAGCTTGTTCTGTCTTGTTAAAGTGCCAATGTCTATACAGATCTGACTGTGTCTTACCTGATACTAACTAGAAGCACCAGAGGCACTTACAGTGGTCTCAGCCCCAGACTTCGATCTTACTGACTTGCTCTGTAAGAAATACCAAAACAAACAAACAAACCAAAAGCTAGTAATATAAATAGGCACCACTATGTGTTCTTCTTAAAATTATATTTTAGTTATTGTTGTTGTTGATCTTAATTTCCTTTAGGTGAGGAAGAAAAATGTCCAGCAAATAAAATGTTCCCTCCCAGCCTCAGCTTGTGTTCAGGCTGTATCTGTAGGCCTACAGCATTTGTAGCTTGCAAAACTATTGCTCCTACTTGATTGAGATTTGTTCTCAAACACCCAAGAGCTGGACAGTACTTAGCAACTAAACCACCACCACCCATATCCTGATCTCTTAAAAAGCTGGTGCTTATCTTCAGAGCTTGCTAGCTGCTGTACAAGCAGTATTTCATGTCTTCATTAAATTACAATTAGGTCATTTTCTTTTTCATTTTTATTGTAGTACAGTTTATAAAAGTGAAAGAATTTGGCACTGTTTTGTGTCCACCAAAGCACCTCAGATTATTTCTCAAATGTTTTTGGTTGGATAAAATCTCAAAGGTATTTTGCCAAGTGCCCTTTTCTCCATGACTTCCAAATCCATGTAAATTTCAGGGAAAATTTAATCCGTATGTTTCTGATTCATTCACTCTTAACTCATCATAATGTTTTCAAAAAACAATTTTATGTCCAAAAAACCCTAGGGGCATTTTTTTTTTTAAATATTCTGTTTTTGGTCAAATTTTCCCCCTGTTGGAGCATGGAAGTTGTGCATTTTCAAGTATTAAGCATTCAACTTGAACTTCTCCCCACCCCTAGTTAACTTCAAATTATTCTTATAGGAGGTAAGTTCCAATCAGAACACAGAGAATGTGAAATGAGTGCACATTTCTGCCAGCAGCTGCCTTGCCAGAACCGAGGCTGACTCAATCAGCCAGAGCCTGCTGAACAAAGCCAAGTTCACCCCTTAAGTCTCAGGCGAACTTCCTTCTGCTGAGTCACCCCTTAAAGAGCAGCACTTGTGGGTCTGAACCTGCCATTTTGTAAAATGTGTGAGTTTAGGCAATCTGAACCTTTTGGGAACAATGGAACATCACACTTGGTAACCACTATCTCTGGCAGTGGAAAAGGAAAAGTCTTTCTGTGAATCATGTACTGTGTGTCTTCCACAGTGTTGTTTGTTTACTTCTTTACACACCATTGTAGGGGCATCAAGTCACACTATAGAGGACTTTAGATTTCACGTGAAAAACATCAAAATATGTCAAGATGCCGAACACATTAACAAGTAAATAACAAACACATGTTTATGCATTGGCTTCTAGTTGAAGCAATCTGGTTGGCATTTTCTCAAAAGAGTTATTTAAATTTTAAATGGAACAACATCTCATTTAGATTTTTGCAAATATGCAAGGGCACAGAAGTAATTTATATGTACATGAAACTCTTCACTGAAGCACCTGGGTACTTGACAATAATTAAAATACAAAGTAGACTTATTAAGTTTTCCTTTTAACTTTCTACCTTTTGCTTCTTCATGGAGAGTGAAAGGAATTTTCTAGGGTAGACTGCCCCACTCCAGTACCCTTACCTGGAAAATCCCATGGGCAGAGGACCCTGGTAGGCTGCAGTCCATGGGGTCGAGAAGAGTCAGGCACGAGTGAGCGACTTCCCTTTCACTTTTCACTTTCATGCATTGGAGAAGGAAATGGCAACCCACTCCAGTGTTCTTGCCTGGAGAATCCCAGGGATGGCGGAGCCTGGTGGGCTGCCGTCCATGGGGTCGCACAGAGTTGGACACGACTGAAGGGACTTAGCAGCAGCAGCAGCAGCAGCAGCCAAGTGGTCCTTTCTTTCTACTACCACATGCAACTTGTTCCTACAACTCTTTCTGCTGCATCCATCGAAAGCTATGCCTGATATTCCCTTATACACCCATCTATTTTCAAAATCAGTGTTTTTATTTCTTAAAGTATCAGTCCCTTTTCCCTGGCTGCCAGAGACTGAACATTTATTTCACTTTAATGTCAGCAATATAATTAAGGAAATAGACGATAGAGAGTATAAAAATGATGGAAAGTGCTATCAATCAGAAATTTCCACAACACAATTTCAACCATGACCTACGTATGGATAATTCCCATACTTATGTTGTTGGCCTCAGACCCCCTTACTCCATCATCATTAATTGTCATTGAGGGACATGACTTACATAAATGGTTCTCAAAGTTTGGTATCTAGAAACCCTTGGGTTTATCTGCAACCTGTGGAATCAGAAACTCTAGGAGTGGGTCCCAGCAATTTGTGTTCTGTTAGCAAGACTGCCAGAAGATTCTGATGCTCACTGAAGTTTGAACTGGCCCTGAAACTTAATGTGTTAAACCCAACAGCTTGCTTCTCATTTCCTGTTTTCTTAACCTCACCATTTTTACTAATAGCATCACAATCACCTTCATTTGCTGCCATCAACATCTTGGAAGTCATTTTTACTTTTTCATTTTGCCTTCTTTTTCAGTCCTGTATCGTGAAAACAGCCCATTTTGTACCCAAGATATTTATTAAAATCTATTCCTTCTCACTTATTCTAGGCCCACAAAAACCAAATCCCAAGCCTTTTCTAACAAGCCAACCGATACTCTCTCTGTAGTCTTTTATTCTATTCTGCTCTTAAAATGATTTTCCTTGCATGATGATTTCATCTGTTAAACCACTACTCAAGAGCAATGCTATTTTATTTTGAACCAAAAATAATTATCTGTCTTCTCAGGCATCCACCAATAATCGGCCTTCCACTGCCTTAGTCTCATTCATCAGTTTCTAGCAAAGCAGATCTCACTGGCTTGTTCTCACTGCCTTCTATTTTACATTTCTCTTATCTGGAATGCCCTTTCTCTCTTTCCACTCTGTGTTCTCTTCCTATCGGAAATCCAATTTGCATTCTTTGAATCAGGACTCTAACTTAATCATTCAATATTTATTTTTACCCTGTGATCATTGTATTAAATTTGCCCTAACTTGTACATTTCTTTTCCAGGCATTATTTCAAGCTGATACAATGGATATACTCTCCATTCTTTCCAATAACCTCTTCAAGTTCTTCTACTGTGTAAGGCCCATTTCAGCTCCAGAACTGTGGTCAACCGACTTATAAGTAGGTAAGTAAAGCGAAAGTGTTAGCTGCTCAGTCATGTCCGACTCTTTGTGACCCCAGGGACTATGGCCCACAAGGCTCCTCTGTCTATGGAATTGTCCAAGCAAGAATACTAGAGTGGGTAGCCATTCCCTTCTCCAGAGGATCTTCCCAACCCAGGGATCAAAACTGGGTCCCACACTGCAGGAAGATTCTTTACAATCTGAGCCACCAGGGAGGAATAAAGTGATATACTAAAATTCAAGTGTCCACATTTGCAGTTATTAGTAGCCCTGGCTTAAGCTCATGGGAAGGAATAAGAAAGTTGCCATCTAATAAGGGTTTAAATATACATAACTACTCACTTATGCCAACTGTTTCTGATTCTGTGCCATTACTGTTTAGACGTACTGTCCCTTATTGTGATTTTATCTTTCAAGACACAATTTATTACTTCATAAATCTGAAACAATGAAATCAGTGTGTACTTATAAGTGTAGACATATATCTTCTCTTTAATATGGACTCAAAGCTAAAGAAAACTCCATTAAGGCTATAAACAGAAAAAAATTCACCTCAATTTTGATTGGTATTTCCATGGCTCCCTGAAATAAAATAGAGCCTGCTTGTTCTTAATATATTTTATGGTTTAGTGATATCCTGTAGAGTACTTTATTTTAATTTCAAAAAGGCAGTGAACAACAGATGTGGTAGAAGGCCATGAAAAGGAGAAATGGGTTTAAAAAAATCAGTTAAAACTAAAAATATACAGCATTGAGCTCCCAAAGCAAAGCCAACTGTAAAAGAGGAATAGAAAGCACTAGTGGGAACTGGTTTCATTCAGTCCTGGCACAGAAGGCAAAGAATTTTACTTTTTTACTTCTTACAGATAATTTGACTTTGTAAAAGAAGCATCGTTATCTTCATCTGCTGCTGCTAAGTCACTTCAGTTGTGTCCAACTCTGTGCAACTCCATAGACCACAGCCCACCAGGCTCCCCCGTCCCTGGGATTCTCCAGGCAAGAACACTGGAGTGGGTTGCCATTTCCGTCTCCAATGCATGAAAGTGAAAAGTGAAAATGAAAGGGAAGTTGCTCAGTCATGTCCGACCCTCAGCGACCCCATGGACTGTTCATGGGATTTTCCAGGCAAGAGTACTGGAGTGGGGTGCCATTGCCTTCTCTGTTATCTTCATCTGCTGCTACTGCTAAGTCACTTTAGTCATGTCCGACTCTGTGCGACCCCATAGACCGCAGCCCACCAGGCTCCCCTGTCCCTGGGATTCTCCAGGCAAGAACGCTGGAGTGGGTTGCCATTTCCTTCTCCAATATCTTCATCACATCATTTTAAATTTTATTCTGAGTTCTATCATCAATACCAATCTTCAGATTATTATGATTACATTTGTACATGTCCACAATTTGTTGGCTATGAATCCCCAAATCTAAAATGTTCTGAAGGTTAATTATTTTTCTAACTCTTATGTGTGTGTTGGTCACTCAGTCCAACTCTTTGTGACCCCATGGACTGTAGCCCGCCAAGCTCCTCTGTCCATGGAATTCTCTAGGCAAAATTACTGGAGTGGATTGTCATTTCCTTCTCCAGGGGATCTTCCCAAATCAGTGTTTGGGCCCAGATCTCCTGAATTGCAGGCAGATTCTTTACTGCCTGAGCCACCTGACCTAAATTATTTTGGTGGCAAAACCTTACCTGAATTGACATAAAATTATTTACCATTTTTATGTATCTTCCTTGCAGTGAATATTCATAAACTGCATTGTTTGCTGCTCAAACAACGCATTTGAATACAGAATGAAGTTTCAGTCCTCTTGGGAGTGTGATGTAATATATTATATGGATCCTATTATCTGTCTAAAATTCAAATTTTCTAAATTTGGAAACAATCTGGCTCCAGAGATTTAGGATTGGTGACTGTGGACCTGAACTCATTTTCTCTTCTGATTTTCTCTTCTGGTTTTCTCAGGAAGAGGTTGGAAATTATTTACTATTATCTTGAGAATATCTCTTTAATACCTTAGTTTTTTAATGTCTCCACTATGAAGGAAGTAGATAAATTAGGTTTTAACAAAGGACTTTGGACTCAAGTTATACAAAAGGACTAAGAACATTTTAAAATATGATTGCAAGAAAAGTTCAAGAGGGAGGAGACATATGTATACCTATGGCTGATTCATGTTGATATTTGGCAGAAAACAAAATTCTGTAAAGCAATTATCCTCCAATTAAAACTAAATAAAATTTTAAAATATGATTGCATGTCAAGGGGCATAATTTTAAAATCCAAGAGTGTGAGGTTTTTCATATTTTATGTCTTAACTTTCATATGTGGGTGCTGAATAAAAAAAAATAATAAATATATGTGTACATGTACATATATACACGGGGCTTCCCAGGTGGCTCAGTGCTAAAAATTCTGCCTGCAATGCAGGAGATGTGGGATCGATCCCTGATTTGGGAAGAGTCCCTGGAGAAGGATATGGCAACCCACTCTAGTACTCTTGACTGGGAAATCCCATGGACAGAGAAGTCTAGCTGGCTAGTCCATAAGGTCGCAAAAGAATCAGACGTGACTTAGCAACTAAACAACAATGACAATACACACACACACACACACACATATAGTAGGTACACATGCATATATTTTATCAATCTAATGGCAAACTTGAAAAGCAGAATTAAAGCTATTTAATGTGTATATAATGTTAAATTCTTACAATAGATAATAGTAGTTCAAATAAAAGATACTTATTGCTGCAAATGCAATCAACCACACACACACATCCCCACACTCCATTCAATGTACTCTACAGATCACTTAATTTTTCTAGTATAATTATACAAAGTTAGTACTTTTCAATGTTTTATCCAGTGGAATGGTTGTAATAAAATTAATATTGGCTCCCAATGTATAGTGCCAACTTCCTAAGGATTTGGGGTAGATACTATTGAATTAAATAATTCCAGTGGAGTCTGAGTTGTACACAAAACACTGAATGTGTTGGGACTACAGCAAGTGAGCACTTCGCTCTTCACTGGGCTATGACTTCCTGCCCTCTTTAGGGAGAAAGGCTGGCCAGTTGCTATTACAAACAAGGCAAAGCTCAGGATTCAGTGAATCAACATTTACTGAAGGTCCACCATGTGTCAAAATCCGAAGCAGACACTGGGAGCTGTTGCAAAATTACCAGCCAGCAAAAGAGCCTTTTTCAGAAGAACTCACAATATAATTACAGATGGAGGGCAACCACATATTAAAGGAATTATCTAAGGCATATTAATAAAAGAGCACTGACAGTGTCATTAAAACCCATTATGAAAATCAAGCTTAAAACATTTTGAGAAGAAAAATATCAAATGCTGGGATTGCTAAAGACACTCTTTTCACCTTTACTAGAGACATACTTTAATGTATGGGGATATATATATATCTTAGTTGCAGGATCTTTAGCTGCAGTGTTTAGGATCTAATTCCCTGATGAGGGATTGAACTTGGGCCCCGTCTTTTGGGAGCTTGAAGTCTTAGCCACTGGACTACTAGGGAAGTCCCAGGGATACGTATTGCATAATGTGAGCTATATAGAGGTCGAGAAGATGTAATGGGAAAAGAATTACAGAACACAATTGAATTCCCATCTACAAGTGAGCACCAATCAAAAGATGGGGGGCAAGAAATGTGATAAATGCAGCATTGGTTCTAGAAAGACACAGAGTTCCCATCCTGACGGCATCTTGGCAGTCTTTGAAAACATTTCGTTGACTGTATAAAAGCCATTATTTTAGGACATGAGACTCCTTCCACTCCAAACAGAAAGTCATAATTTTTACACTGCTTTGTTATGATGGGAAAAGGACTAATGATTTCTTTCTCCATTTGTCTCTGATCTCTGCAAATGAAACAGAGAGGAGGTCATGCTTTAACATGAATGGCAGCAGCCTCCTTTAGAGACAACCTCAGGACTTCCTAACTGAAAAGCCAAGTCTCTAATTTAAGTAGGAGACAGTAATTACTCTTCCAGCCAGGGAGAATGTTAAGTCCCTGCCTATTTGTAGCCCTGTCTAAAAACAATCGGCTCATCTTCCAAACTTGACCAAACTACAAATGGTATGAGAACTCGGTCGCCTAATAAGGATGTTCATTTTGGCACTCAGCAGCTTATGTATGGCTCACAGATGGCTTCTGTCTCGTTCTGTGTAATCCAATCATCCTGCACTACTGCGTCTCACAGTCTTAAGGAGTAATTTGCAAAGCTCGCCGTGACAATTGTCTCTTCTTCCAGATGTCGAGGATGTAAGGAGGGTGGCTTTCACCACTGCTTTGCCATAGGATGTGTACATGGCTCTCCAGGTCAGAGTAGCACCCAGCAAGGTAAAGAGAAATGACTTCTTTGCATTGCCTCTGAGTTACTGCCTAGCCCGGGGATAAGCAAATATGTTCTATAAATGGCCTCTCTGTCTGTAGGCAACTTGTTTCACTTTTGGCTGGGTACCATGCAGAAAACATTCTGCAGTACTCCTCGCATTGTGTGCTAATGGTGGCAATATAGAGGCACCCGGGCCCAGGAAAAGATTTAAAAAAAAACCTCTAAATAGTGGTTGTTTCAGAGGGATCATTTCACTCACAGGCAGACTTCTAGTATTAACACCTGCACTTCTGCTATCATCTTCTGAAATCATGACAGTTTGTCCTCAGTCTTTTTTTGGCCGGGGGTGGTTTTTATTTTTCCAACTTCTAAAGGATGTATAAGATTTTAAAGGCAAAGTACTGAAACATTTTTAAGCTGTAGGTTTGTTAGTTTCTTTTCCCCTTGAGGCTGGTGTTAATAGCTGTGTTTTATTTCAGTATAAAAATATCCCTTTTTAAAAAATCAAAGTACCTAAAACAAGGAAATATGCAAAGCCTCAAAACAGCTGTGTAAATTCACGTAGGCTTCAGGGCTATAAACATTCAGCCTTAAGGGAATGACACTCTGGAAAGTCTGATTTTTATTTAAAATTTAAAGTATGATTATGAATTAGTGCTACATTCATTTCAGTAAAATATCAGTGCTGTATGTTCTTCCTTAAGTTTTTTCTGCTTACTGCCATCATCACAACATAGATCATCAGTAAGAAATGTTAAGCACGGCAACTAAGAAACATTTTCTAGGTCAGTAAAAACAGTATTTTAGGCGAAATATTTTTTAGAAACATTTTTAAGAAGATTTTAAACTGTTCATAATTTGTGTATAGTTTTGGGTTTGAACTGGCAGTTATAAATTCGCTTGAGAAACGAAAATTAGAAGACAATATCCTTCCCTTAAGTAGCTTAAAGAATGAAGACTCTATATTTAGTCTGGTCTTTACACACACACACACACACACACACACACACACATATATACTCTTTCCAGTGGAAATATCTAGGTAACTCCTGCCAGGAGGAGGAGCTTTATAGAATCCCAGAGCTTTATATGTAGAATACCGTCTTAGAAATTAAACCAGTAGTGAATATGTTCAAGGGAGAGTTGTTGAAAATCTGAATTCTCATGATACATTCCTATAAATTATGAGTTAACTTTTCTTAAGTCCTTGCTCATTGTCAATATTATCAGCACAGGAATTACTGATATGCTCATAAATTAATAGTAATAGCAAAAGTGACCTTTGTCTAAAGAGAATTCCAAAACTCAACAGACATTTATGGAGTGCATGTAATGTGCCAGGCATTGGGCTAATTAAATCCCCCCTATCTCTACACTTTAAATGAGAGAAAAGCTGACTCAAGGGAAAGAGTTATGGCCAAAGGCCATTTAATTAATTTGCTGTCTGGGGAAACAGCACAGGAACTGGGAAGAAAGCCCAGGTATGAGAACTGCTAAGTTGTTCAGGATACAGTGCATTGTTTTTCAGAACTCCAGTGGAAGACTCATTTCAAAACTATATTCAACTAATGTAAAATTACCAGTCTAAAACAAATACCGCATGTAAAAATCTCAGAGGCACAACACATGCCTGCATTTCCTTATGGCTGTTGACCTCAATTGGAGAATTTCATCCCTACAGACATTTTCAGAGGGAACTACCATCAGAAGGGTCTGGTTCCTTTGTTATAATACCACAGGCAAGAGAGAAATTTCATGACTTCTCTAGGACTTTTCCAAAGAACCAAACACCAGGCTTTCACATGGGAACAACATGTTACCTTGTGAGCATATAGAGTACCTAATGCTAGGAATCTTACTTGTGCTCTGAATACAAACCCCCTATGAGATTTCACCTATCTTTTACATACGAGTAGAACAAAACACAGAGAGCAACTGGCCAAGGTTACGTACTTGCCAGTGAGAAACCAGAAAAGAACCCTGGTATATTTGATCCTAGAGTCCACATTTTTAATAAACAGACACTTCCCACTGAAGTGGGCATTCATTGGTGTTTTTTTTTTTCCCTTCTCTTCATTCATTATTATTCAAAATATATTTCTTGAACACTTACCAAGGGATAAGCAATATTTTGTGGCTGAAGAATCAAATGTGGTTAGTGTCTCTGTCTTTGAGAATCTAGAGAAAACCATCATCTCCATAAATAAGTATGCTACAACACATGTGATCAAATCTGTAAGACATATGCTTAATGCTGTGGATGTAAAGAAATAAGGAGGGATCGATTCTGTCCTTGAGTGGAGGGTCGAGTGTGAATATAATATGTGAGCGAGACTGGAAGAACATATAGATACTCGCCATGAAAAGCTGTTAGTTGCTTGGAATATTCCACTTTGTAGAATCATATGTCTTCCAGTTTCCATAGAATAAATGGAGAAAGTTATTATAAAAGGACTAGGCCCAGTTTTCACAAAGGAACCCTCCTAAATCTGCAGAGATAATATACTCTCAATTTACTTAAATTATTTCTGAGTATAGAAAAAGATGAAAAACCACAAGATATTTTTATGAAACAAGAATTATATTGTCATCTAAACCTTATAAAGAAAGTGAAAGTGAAGTCGCTCAGTCCTGTCCAACTCTTTGCGACCCCATGGACAGTCCTACAAGGCTCCTCTGTGGAATTTTCCAGTGGGTTGCCATTTCCTTCTCCAGGGGATCTTCCTGACCCAGGGATTGAACCCGGTCTCGAGCACTGGAACCGGGTCTCACGCACTGCAGGCAGACACTTTACCATCTGAGCCACCTGGGAAGCCCAAACCTTATAAAGATAGCAAAAAAATAAACTATAGATCAATCTCACTTATAAATACGGAAGTAAAAATCAAAATAACATACGAGCAAACAGAATCCAAGAACTCATCATAAAAGTTAAACAGCATGACCAAGTGATACTTATTCCCAAAATCTAAGAGGAAAATCATAGATCATCTTCACAGATGCTAAAGTGGCCTTTGACAAAAATTAACAACCATTTCTAATAATCAAAACACTGAATAAAATACGAACTGAACTAATTCTTCTTTGATGTTAATATATGATTATAACGAGACATACACACATGCAAAATGCAGACCCAGTAAGTTAGGAGACTAATACTGCTGCTGCTGCTGCTGCTGCTAAGTCGCTTCAATCGTGTCCGACTCTGTGCGACCCCATAGACGGCAGCCCACCAGGCTCCCCGGTCCCTGGGATTCTCCAGGCAAGAACACTGGAGTGGGTTGCCATTTCCTTCTCCAATGCATGAAAGTGAAAAGTGAAAGTGAAGTCGCTCAGTCCTGCCCAACTCTTAGCGACCCAATGGACTGCAGCCTACCAGGCTCCTCCATCCATGGGATTTTCCAGGCAAGAGTACTGGAGTGGGGTGCCATTGCCTAGAGGCATTCATATTAAGGTCAAGAACAAGACAAGGATACCCACTAACTTCAGTATTATTTAAAAATATATTAAAGGTGTCTGAGGAGGGGGAATGCGGGGCAGGGGGAGGCGAGGGCTGGGTGGGGTCAGTGCACTGCGTTGCTAGAGACCCGAGCCCTGGGCCAGGACTGCTTTCCAGGCGTCTATTAGGGTTCAGGCAAGGAAGCAGGGAGAAGAAAATAGGACCTACCTCTGCGCCTTTAAGCAAGCCGCGACCCCGGCTTGACTCCCGGCTCTTTCTGCTCCGCATCAACCCTCCTTCCTCCGGGTGCCTGGAGGTGGTGCCCTGGGCATTTCTTACAGGCAGGAAACTGAGTCTTGGCGTGCGGGTCAGCCGAGGTCACGCCTGAAAGAAGGGGGAGTCCAAAAAGTTTAAAGGCCCCGCCCTGGTCCCGCCCAGTTCACAGGGTCAGCGGGCTATAGGGAGGGGGACACCAGTGAGTGGGTGGGCTTCAGGCAGCCAGCCACTGGGACTGCAGTCCAATTAGCCTCAGGGCTGGGTCGCCCTAGGGCTTTTATCATCTTGCCCTCTCTGCCCTAGAATTCGGATTGTCCAGAGGTGAGTCATTCTTGCAGCATCGTCCATCATCCAGACCAGGTATTGTTTGGAGCACTTGTAATTTCTGGAACCCAGTAGGGTGAGGTAAGGAAGGGTTTCCAGGAGCAAGAACTAACATGCTTGAATGTGGCAATGAACTAGGGAAGTTATGTTTTGTATTAATAATTGAAATATAGTTGCTTTACAATGCTGTGTTTTTACTGTACAACAACATGAATCAACCATATGTATGCATACATCCCCTCCCTCATGAGTCTCTCTCCCATTCTCCCATTTCACCCCTCTAGGTCATCACGGAGCACTGAGCTGGGTTCCCTGTGCTATACTGTAGCTCTCCACTAGCTGGCTATTTTTCATACCTGCGTGCTAAGTCGCTTCAGTCCTGTCCACTCTTTGCAACCCTATGGTCTGTAGCCCACCAGGCTCCTCTGTCCACAGGATTCTCCAGGCAAGAATACCAGAGTGGATTACCATTTCCTACTCCAGGGGATCTTCCGGACTCAGGAATCAACCTCCCCCGCCCCTTCTTTTACATCTCCTGCATTGACAGGTGTGTTCTTTACCATTAGCACCACCTGGGAAACCCCAGTATTTCCTGGTGGCTCAGATGGTAAGAATCTGAGTGCAATGCAGGAAACTCAGGTTTGATCCCTGGATTGGGATGATTTCCTGAAAAAGGAAATGGTAACCCACTCCAGTATCTTTACCTGGAAAATCCCATGGACAGAGGAGCCTTGTGGGCTGCAGTCCATGAGGTTTCAAAGAGTCTGGCACAACTGAGCAATTAACACATCCACTCCAGTATAATTACTATTTTTTGTACTCATTAAAATTTTCTATCAGTAAATAAATAATAATAAATAAAAATATAGTGAAGACACTAGTCAATGCAGAATAAACAACAGAGCTCCAAGAATTGGAATAGAAGTGAAACTATCTCTGTTTACAGGTGGTATTGCAGTATATTTGGAAAAACCCAAGAGAGCTAATGAAAACACTAGTATCATTTTTAAAATTCAGTAAAGTAATAGAATATTTAACTGAAATCAAATCATAAGCCTTTTTATACACAAACAATAGCTGATGACATGATGTAACAGAAGATAAAACTTCAGTTACATTAATAGCAAAAAAAGAATTCATTTAAGAATACCTAAACAGAAAACGTGTAAAATCTATGTGAAGAAAAATTAAAGATTTTTGAAAGGAAAATCTGAATTAATTTGGAGATTTTTCTTGTTTTTAAATAGTATGAGTGAACATTATAAAACTATCATTTAGTCCCATCTTATTAATGAATTTAGCATGATCATAGTAAGAATAACTTCCAGATGTTCAAGCTGGATTTAGAAAAGGCAGAGGAACCAGAGATCAAATTGCCAACATCCGCTGGATCATCGAAAAAGCAAGAGAGTTCCAGAAAAACATCTATTTCTGCTTTATTGACTATGCCAAAGCCTTTGACTGTGTGCATCACAAAAAACTGTGGAAAATTCTTCAAGAGATGGGAATACCAGACCACCTGACCTGCCTCTTGAGAAACCTGTATGCAGGTCAGGAAGCAACAGTTCGAACTGGACATGGAACAACAGACTGGTTCCAAATAGGAAAAGGAGTACGTCAAGGCTGTATATTGTCACCCTGCTTATTTAACTTACATGTAGAGTACATCATGAGAAATGCTGGGCTGGAAGAAGCACAAGCTGGAATCAAGATTAACAGAAGAAATATCAATAAGCTCAGATATGCAGATGATTCCACCCTTACGGCAGACAGGGAAGAGGAGCTAAAAAGCCTCTTGATGAAAGTGAAAGAGGAGAGTGGAAAAGTTGGCTTAAAACTCAACATTCAGAAAACTAAGATCATGGCATCTGGTCCCACCACTTCATGGCAGATAGATGGGGAAACAGTGGAAAGAGTGACTTTAACTTTTTGGGCTCCAAAATCACTGCAGGTGGTGATTGCAGCCATGAAATTAAAAGACGCTTATCCTTGGAAGGAAAGTTATGATCAACCTAGATAGCATAGTGAAAAGCAGAGATATTACTTTGCCAACAAAGGTCCTTCTAGTCAAGGCTGTGGTTTTTCCAGTGGTCATGTATGGATGTGAGAGTTGGACTGTGAAGAAAGCTGAGCGCTGAAGAATTTATACTTTTGAACTGTGGTGTTGGAGAAGACTCTTGAGAGTCCCTTGGACTGCAAGGAGGTCCAACCAGTCCATCCTAAAGGAGATCAGTCCTGAGTGTTCATTGGAAGGACTGATGGTGAAGCTGAAACTCCAATACTTTGGCTACCTCATGCGAAGAGTTGACTCTTTGGAAAAGACCCTGATGCTGGGAGGGATTGGGGGCAGGAGGAGAAGGGGACGACAGAGGATGAGATGTTTGGATGGCATCACTGACTCGATGGACATGAGTTTGAGTGAACGCCAGGAGCTGGTGATGGACAGGGAGGCCTGGTGTGCTGCGATTCATGGGGTCACAGAGTCGGACATGACTAAGTGACTGAACTGAACTAAACTGAATAAGAATAACAAAAATTTACTTTATGGAGCTGTTCAAGTAAATTTTTGAAGTTTATATGGAAAAAGAAACATAAAAATAGCCATGAGACTTCTAAAAAATGAACAATGAAGGAGGACTTTTAAAACATATTACAAGACTTCTGTAATTAAAACAGTGTGATATTGATTCTTAAATATACAGAAAGACAGAGAAAGTAGTGGGAAAGAATAGAAAGCTCACAAGTAGATGAAAAATCATATGGAAATATAGTAATGAAAAAGATAATATCTCACTGGAATGTCAGATTGTGAGGGAAAGCAAAGGAGTACAAAGAAAATGATGGGGATACATAAGATGAACATAGGAGATATCTTGTAGGTGTTCATATTTGGGACAATTTTAGCATCAAGAAAAAGTCATGGTATTAATGTATTTTGGCATATTGAATAGAAAAAAGAGCATGTTATCAACAATGGACAAATAAATAATATATATAAAAGTTCAGTGGTAAGAAGGGAAACCTCTTTATAGGTGAGCATATACTAATATGTAGAAGAAAAATTAAGACGAGAAAATCACCATTTTGTAACACCAGTGTCAATAATGGATTCAGACGAGGCGTATCAGTGGTTGTGAAAAGCTAGTGGGTAAAAAGTTTTGAGGAAACAGGACATTCACGTAATCTTAATTAAGTACCACCTCACAGATTACTTACCAACTACAAAAGATGAACAGTGCAGTTATAATAAGGAGATCTGGTAGACATTACCTTCATCAAGTGCTCAAACTGACCACCACTAATAATGAAACAAGATGATATTATATATCTCCTCATGAGATACTCGGGGAAATGCACAATGTCACCTGTGTAGAATTCTTCCCCAAAACTCTAATCATGATGAAACTATCAGGCAAATTTAGAATATGACGCTAAAGAGATATAACAACCAAATGTAGTGTATAAATTTAACTGATTCTAGTTTCTTTAGATTATAAGGACAATTGGAGAAGTTTCAGTGTGGAGTCTATATGAATAACACTTTATATCTGTGTAAAATTTCTTGTGTATGATAATAGTTTTGTGTTTATATATTATTAGAAAGTATCCTTGCTCTTGTGAGAGTTTGGGGAAAAAACACTTAAATTCTTTGAAAATGTTATTTCCACTTTCTTCCATTGAGAAATAAACATTAGGATTTCATTTACCCTTGCATATTAAACCTAGTCATCTTTTTTGCAAAGTTTTTTATAGTTAAGTTTTAAGCCATTTAAAGGAGGAAAATGTGACTATTAATGTAAAAAAGATTTATTTTAGAAATATGTTTTGTGTGAAACACAAAATACTTTGGTATAATACAGTTTTAAATCAACGTTACTCTACAGCCCAGTTGATGTTGTTTAGCATGTGATATATCCCTCTGAGGAATCCTCACTTGAAGACGTTGTCATGCAGCTCAAAAATTGCTATTGAAACCAATACCAAAGATTTTGTTAATGAATATAAGTACCAGATATTTTTTCTACTGATGAGTGTTGTCAAAATATGCAAGATTGAGCAGGCCTCGAAATCCTTGCCTTATCAGAATCCAGGAAGCTCAGTAACTTAATACCATCAGAGAAACACCCAAGATCTAGAACTCCATGTTCTTGTGTTGTACGCCCACTTCCTGGAGGAATTTGTCAATTGATCTCGCTGGGGTGGGGGGTCATCTGGCTTCAGGGTGTCACTGTGACTGCCTCAGAGTCAACATGACAAACTCAAAGTGTTTGTTTAAAGTGCTAAGAGACAGTGGAACTTCCCCAAGTTTTCAAAACAGGTTATATAAATATTTTTTTTTGTTTGCTAATAAATGTCAGTATATTTGGCATAGTAGAACTTGCTATTATTATTGAGTAGGACTTGCTATTATTGTAACATACAGAAATCTGGCCTTTTTCCTTCATTAGAAATTTATGAAATACAGAAAAGGAAAACAGAATACCCACGATTTTCACATCTATAGACAAACACCATTAAGACATTCATGTTTTTAATCAGATTTATAATTTGTAGGTACTGAATTGAGGATATGGTATAGACCTAAAGCCCCCACTGACTTCCAATCTCTGGAAGCTACAGATGTTGACTAAAGGAATTAATAGCAATTAAATTGTTGAGTAGGAGTTTAACTTAGGTTTATTTGATTCATGAATTATGGGTGATTTTCATTTTTTTGCTTCATGTTTTTGTTTTACAAGGTTTCCAAAATGACTATTAGGTTGACACTCAGATTTGTTTATACTTTTATCTTTTGTACTAAGTAAGTACTTTGGGGACTGAATTAATGAATATATATTATTTAAATCTCTAAAATTTAGAAAATCAAAGAGGCAACTGGGGCCTCTTTAGCACATTAGAACTTTTTGAACTTTAGAAGCTAGGAAAGAAATTAAGAAGACCTGAATTGACTGAAAACTACTAACCAGTACAAGAAAACAAGAGAATTTATTTTGTCTTCCCCTATCCCCTGGAACTACCTCAATCTAATAACCAACACTATCATATAGTCTTTTAAAAGTCTATATGCAGCCCTGTTTTCCAGGTGTCTGTCTTACTAATAGTTTAACAGCAGACCTGCTATTAAATACATGTCTGTTATTTGCTGTTAAATACAAATACACAGACCTGCTGGTTACTCTGCCACTTTCTGGGAAGTATCCTAGGTACTGTCCCTATTCAGTTCAGTTCAGTTCAGTCGCTCAGCCATGTCCGACTCTTCACGACCCACGGACTGCAGCATGCCAGGCCTTCTTGTCCATCACCAACTCCTGGAGCTTACTCAAACTCATCTCCATTGAGCGGGTGATGCCATCCAACCATCACATCCACTGTCATCCCCTTCTCCTCCTGCCTTCAATCTTTCCCAGCATCAAGGGCTTTTCCAATGAGTCATCTCTCCTTCAGGTGGCCAGAGTATTGGAGTTTCAGCTTCAACATCCTTCCTCCCAATGAACACTCAGGACTGATCTCCTTTAGGATGGACTGGTTGGATCTCCTTGTAGTCCAAGAGACTCTCAAGAGTCTTCTCCAACACCACAGTTCAAAAGCATCAATTCTTCAGGCTCAGCTTTCTTTATAGTCCAACTCTCACATCCATACATGACTACTGGAAAAACCACAGCCTTGACTAGATGGGCCTTTGTTGGCAAAGTAATGTCTCTTTGGAAAGGACTTTGGAAATAACTTTCCTTCCAAGGAGTAAGTGTCTTTTAATTTCATGGCTGCAGTCACCATCTGCAGTGATTTTGGAACCCAAAAAGTTAAAGTCACTGTTTCCACTGTTTCCCCATCTATTTGCCATGAAGTAATGGGACCAGATGCCATGATCTTAGTTTTCTGAATGTTGAGTATTAAGCCAACTTTTTCACTTTCCTCTTTCACTTTCATCAAGAGGCTCTTTAGTTCTTCTTTGCTTTCTGCCATAACAGTGGTGGCATCTGCGTATCTGAGGTTATTGATGTTTCTCCTGGTAATCTTGATTCCAGCTTGTGCTTCATCCAGCCCAGCATTTCACGTGATGTACTCTGCATATAAGTTAAATAAGCAGGGTGCATATGTACTCTGCATATAAGTAAAATACAGCCTTTACATACTCCTTTCCCAGTTTGGAACCAGCCTTTTGTTCCATGTCCAGTTCTAACTGTTGCTTCCTGACATGCATACAGATTTCTCAAGAGGCAGGTCAGGTGGTCTGGTATTCCCATCTCTTGAAGAATTTTCCACAGTTTATTGTGATGCACACAGTCAAAGGCTTTGGCATAGTCAATAAAGCAGAAGTAGATGTTTTTCTGGAACTCTCTTGCTTTTTCAATGATCCAACGGATGTTGGCAATTTGGTCTCTGGTTCCTCTGCCTTTTCTAAACCCAGCTTGAACATCTGGAAGCTCATGGTTCATGTTTTACTGGAGATCAGGGGAGAAATAATTCCAGAAAGAATGAAGAGACAGAGCCAAAGCAAAAACAACATCCAGTTGTGGGTGTGACTGGTGACAGAAGCAAGGTCCAATGCTGTAAAGAGCAATGTTGCATAGGAACCTAGAATGTTAGGTCCATGAATCAAGGCAAATTGGAAGTGGTCAAACAGGAGATGGCAAGAGTGAACATTGACATTTTAGGAATCAGCGAACTAAAATGGACTGGTATGGGTGAATTTAACTCAGATGACCATTATATCTACTACTGTGGGCAAGAATCCCTTAGAAGAACAAGAGTCTGAAATGCAGTACTTGGATGCAATCTCAAAAACAACAGAATGATCTCTGTTCATTTCCAAGGCAAACCATTCAATATCACGGTAATCCAAGTCTATGCCTGACCAGTAATGCTGAAGAAGCTGAAGTTGAATGGTTCTATGAAGACCTACAAGACGGTTTGGAACTAACACCCAAAAAAGATGTCCTTTTCATTATAGGGGTCTGGAATGCAGAAGTAGGAAGTCAAGAAACACCTGGAGTAACAGGCAAATTTGGCCTTGGAGTACAGAATAAAGCAGGGCAAAGGCTAATAGAGTTTTGCCAAGAAAACGCTGCTGCTGCTAAGTCACTTCAGTCGTGTCCGACTCTGTGTGACCCCATGGATGGCAGCCCACCAGGCTCCCCCATCCCTGGGATTCTCCAGGCAAGAACACTGGAGTGGGTTGCCATTTCCTTCTCCAATGCATGAAAGTGAAAAGTGAAAGTGAAGTCGCTCAGTCATGTCTGACTCTTAGCGACCCCATGGACTGCAGCCTACCAGGCTCCTCTGTCCATGGGATTTTCCAGGCAAGAGTACTGGAGTGCTTTAATCCAAAAGCAGTAGTGGTGATGTCTCAAAAAAGTCATGGATGCGTGACTAGACCTTTACACTAGCAGTAGAATTAAAATCCAGTTTATATGTGTAGTATTGCCATTATTTAAGTCTCTAAAACATCTGTCAGCCAACTTTTATCAAGACTAAGTCTAGTAAGTACATGCGTGCTCAGTGGCTCAGTCATATCTTAACTCTTTGCAACCCCATGGATTGTAGCTCCCCACCCCCCCAAGCTCCCCCCGCACTCCTGCTCCTCTGTCCATGGGATTCTTCCAGGCAAGAATACTGGAGATGGTTGCCATTTCCTGCTTTAGGGGATCTTCCCAACCCAGGAATTGAGCCCGTATCTCCTGCGGCTTCTGTGTTGGCAGGTGGATTCTTTACCACTAGCCACCTAGGAAGCCCCTAGTCTAGCACAGGGGTCAGCAAACTCTGGCCTGCCATTTGCTTTTGTGTGGGCCATGAACTAAATAACTGGTCCCTATTCATGCGGTACCTTTTACATAGGTTGCCATGCTTTGTATAAGGTGAACTCTATAAGTGGACACCCCTATTTGATTTGGAGAAGTTCATTTTCTGCAAAGACAGCCATTCACAGCCCAGCCAGCTGTTCATCAGCACCTTTAGATAACACTATCCAACCAGAGTGCTGCCATATACCAGATAGTGATTGGCTTCTCTAATCAGATTCTCACTTTCACTCCGTCTCTCTCTCTCTTTTTTTTTTTTTTTTTTGCATGAGAGGGAGTTAATTAGTTGAGAGAAGAGTTAAAAGAAAGGACAGAGATAAACAGAGACCAGAAGAGTTTAGTCCTAAAGATATAGTGGGTTTGCAGTATCATTGTTTGCTTATCTTCTGAGTTGCTGCTGGTCCTAAATGGTGACAGAGTATAGTCGAGCAACTATTACAGTGGTTTTTCTTGATTCTGAAATTTTTTCAGTTATCACTATGATAATTCTGTTCCCTACAACTAGAAAAAGAGCCTAATGAACATATTGAAATTTGAAATATAATTTAAAATACTCGTCCCACAAATAATATTTATACAGCTTGTAGTATCTGCCATAGTCGTTGACAAGATGAGTAGGTCGATGCTTTTTTTAGCTCTTCTAGTGGGGATGGAGATAATCACTTATCTACAGAATTTTAAATGCTCTTAAATGGCACCAGTATAATTGTTGTCGTTCAGTCTCTAAGTCTTGTTGACTCTTTTCGACCCCATGGACTGCAGCATGCTGGGCCTCCCTGTTCATCACCACTCCCGGAGCTTGCTCAAATTCATGTCCGTTGAGTCTGTGATGCCATCCAACCATCTCATCCTCTGTCTCTCCCCCTTCTCCTCCTGCCCTCAGTCTTTCCCAGCATCAGTCTTTTCCAGTAAATCAGCTCTTTGCACCAGGTCGCCAAAGTACTGGAGCCTCAGACCTTCCAGTGAATATTCAGGGTTGATTTCCTTTAGGATTGACTGGTAGAGTTGGAATTATCCTTCAAGATTAGGAATTCTTGATCTGGGATCCACAGTGGGCTTCTGAGATTCTGGACAATACTGAATTTGCACACATGTTTTGTTGTGTGTATCCTTGAGCATATCTATTTTTCCACATAGTTGATAGTTTACATTAGCTATTCCACAAGACAGTTAAGTACAAAAGGCTTAAAAACCTCACTGCCTAATTTTACAGATAAAAATATCACTCAGAGTAATTTACCCACAATCTAGCAATCTGTAACTACTAGAGACTAGGTTTCTTTCATTCTTTCATTAAAAATTTATAAAATACAGTAAAAAAGAAAAAGAAGAAATGCTTTTAACATGTAAGGACAAACACCATTAAGAATTTTCTATTTCTTACCAGCAGTATACGTTTGGGTTCAGAATAACACCTTTGAAAATACATATTGATATATTGCTTTCTAATAGACTTGCACTAAATTCCACTCACATCAGCAATCTAGAATAGTGAATATTTTATCACCAGAACAAGTTATTCTTTTTTTAAAAAAGAAAATATTTTGGCTAACTTGGTAAGAGTTCAATAGTGTCTTGTTGTAGTGTGTGTTTATTATTAGTGAAGTAAAAGATATTATTTATTTTTTTATTTGTTGGAAATATGTCTCTTGTCTGTCTTGTCCATTTACATCAAGAACCCAGTTTTCTTAGCTGTCCATGCAATCTTGTTAAGAAATCCTACCTCAGGAGAAAACTAGAGGAGAAAGCAAGGCTTCTTTTTATCTCCTGGATTTGTTCTTGCATTCTCAGTAGTCTTTGCTTTGCAATCATCTGAGAGGTTTGTTAAAATGTGAGTACCTGGGTCCTACCCAATGTCTACAGAATCCAAATATCTAGGTATGGGATGTGAGAAATTTGTACTTTTAACATGCAAACACTTCATATTTCTTAAGAATAATAAAATTTGAGGACTACTTAAAGGACTAGTAGGCTATTAAATATAAAGTGTGTGTACCATTATACTTCTTACTAAAAGTCTCTTTCTTTATTAAACCCAGGTTATCTCTCTTCTGTGAGGTAATTTTGCCTTTATAAAGTTTAATTTCTGCTTCAGGGTTAATAAACTTGGTATAAAATTACAGATCTACCAGTGACCAGCTTTGTAAATATCCTTAATTTCTATGAACTTCTCTTTATCTATAAAGAGGTGATTATAATCCTAGCTCATGTGTTTATTTTGAAGGGTGAGCTAATCTACACAAGTATACTGTAAATGGTCATATAAATGCTGGATATATTTTCTTGTTCTAATTGTTTATCGTATGGTAATTTTGGCTGCCTCACTTCCTTTGTAATGCCAGGAAGTCTGAAACAGCTTTGGGCACAGTATCAACACTTGATAATTATCTACTGATTGATTACCATCTTGAGGTACATCAAAGACTGCTTTAATATGAGGTGGTGTTCATTGTGGTCTGGGTTCTGACTAATCATAATGGATACTCCTTTAACAATGCCTGTGCAGACTGAAAGTCAGCCATGCTTCTATTAACCCTAAGACTGTAATGAGTCATTCAGTTCATTTCACTGAGTACCTACTATGTGCCAGGAACCACAGCAGACACTAAAATACATTAGTGAGCACAATGGACAAATCCCTTCCCTCCCAGTCCCTTCTAGGTGAAATGGGTATCATAGAGGAATTACACATTGTATCTTTTAGCAGTTCCTTGAAGAAATTCCATACATGTGGAAGACATCCCATCAGACTGTTATCAGACAATAAGAGAAATTCAACACACAAAAAGAGTGAAATGTAGCTATCAATTCCAGTAGGAGGGAATTAGTAGGAGCTATTCCTTTTTGAATTATGCCCAGTCAAACCAGGATATGATCTGGCAAGACAGTAGAGTGAGTTATGCATTTGAAGTTCTCAGGCTCCACTGAAGCTCTGAGTCCTCAGGGAGCCACCTGCACAAACTCATACTCTGTCTTAGTCCCATTCTAGTCTTTACGAAGGAAATGGTCCTGGTTTGACCAGATTCTGAAACCTCGAATGAATAGAACTTTCCTCTATTCTTTTATAGTGAGCACAGTTCTTCCTTAATTTCATCTCATTAAAAAAATGTTTTATTGTTTAGGACAGAGGAAGGAAGTGTGGCATCCAAATATCTTAATCATAAAAGATGATAAAGACTAGCTGTAGCAGACAGTTAAAAAAAAAAACATATTTATCATATCCTACATTTGCACACTTTAAAGACTTGTGAACTTATATTCTCTCAAAATAATTTTGCAGTTTTTCACAAACACAAAAGGGGAGATGTTTTTTAATGAAGAAATTGCATTCTTAATCTGTATGTGAACATGATAAATCTCCAGTTACAAATCAATTACTACCCACATTCACACTAATGAGGGTTATGTTAGGGACAAAGGAGAATGTTAGAGAGTACCCAACAAAGGATAATAAGCCAGGGAAAACTTCTTAGAGAAAGTGAGGTCTCAGATGCGACCTGACAAAATGAGTGAGAGTTAGCTTTCCAAAGAGAGAAGGAGTTAATTTTATATTAGGGGACATCATTGAATGTTCCTAGGAATAGACAGTACTTAAGGTGTATGGATGTGAGAGCTGGATTGTGAAGAAAGCTGAGCGCCGAAGAATTGATGCTTTTGAACTGTGGTGTTGGAGAAGACTCTTGAGAGTCCCTTGGACTGCAAGGAGATCCAACCAGTCCATTCTAAAGGAGATAACTCCTGGGTGTTCATTGGAAGGACTGATGTTAAAGCTGAAACTGCAATACTTTGGCCACCTCATGCTAAGAGTTGACTCATTGGAAAAGACCCTGATGCTGGGAGGGATTGGGGGCAGGAGGAGAAGGGGACGACAGAGGATGAGATGGCTGGATAGCATCACCGACTCAATGGACATGGGTTTGAGTGAACTCCGGGAGTTGGTGATGGACAGGGAGGCCTGGTGTGCTGTGATTCATGGGGTCGCAAAGAATCAGACATGACTGAGTGACTGAACTGAACTGAACTGAACTGAAGGATGGCTAGAGAGCCAAAGAGGAGGTAAACAGCAGGAAATACCAGAATCTAAAAAGGTGACCTTCGCATAGGTTCAAGGTAATATTGAGAAACATGTATGTGTGTGTGTGTGTGAGAGAGAGAGAAAACCGAAGAATTAGGCTTGCTGTTCCAGGAATGCACCCCAAAGGAATATACAATGTTTTTAGCTAAATGCCTCCTCATTGCCTTGGAGAGTCCAGCAGGACAATATACCCGCCAGTCCCTGGGGCTTTGCTGAGTCTATGGAACTACCCAGTGACCCTCTTCCTCCATCTCAATAGTCCATATTACATGTTTATAACCTCCCTGAAAACGTGGTGTCCTTGATCCCAGAGGGACACAAAAGGCAAGGTGGCAGCATTTGTTTTCTTATAAGCCATGCTGTGTAGGGCCACCCAAGACGGACGCGTCATGGTGGAGAGGTCTCACAGAATGTGGTCCACTGGAGAAGGGAATGGCAGACCACTTCAGTATTCTTGCCTTGAGAACCCCATGAACAGTATGAAAAGGCAAAATGATAGGATACTGAAAGAGGAACTCCCCAGGTCAGTAGGTACCCAATATGTTACTGGAGATCAGTGGAGAAATAACTCCATAAAGAATGAAGGGATGGAGCCAAGGTGAAAACAACACCCAGTTGTGGATGGGACTGGTGATAGAAGGAAGGTTTGATGCTGTAAAGAGCAATATTGCCTAGGAACCTGGAATATTAGGTCCACGAATCAAGGCAAATTGGACGTGGTCAAACAGGAGATGGCAAGACTGAACATTGACATTTTAGGAATCAGCGAACTAAGATGGACTGGGATGGGGGAATTTAACTCAGATGACCATTATATCTACTACTGTGGGCAAGAATCCATTAGAAGAAGTGGAGTAGCCATCATAGTCAACAAAAGAGTTGGAAATGCAGTACTTGTATGTAATCTTAAAAATGACAGAATGATCTCTGTTCATTTCCAAGGCAAACCATTCAATATCACGGTAATCCAAGTCTATGCCCCGATCAGTAATACTGAATAACCTGAAGTTGAGCAGTTCTATGAAGACCTACAAGACCTTCTAGAACTAAAACCCCCAAAAGATGTCTTTTTCATTATAGGGGACTGGAATGCAAAAGTAGGAAATCAAGAAACACCTGGAGTAACAGGCAAACTTGGCCTTGGAGCACAGAATGAAGCAGGGCAAAGGCTAATATTTAGAGTTCTGCCAAGAGAATGTACTGGTCATAGCAAACACCCTCTTCCAACAACACAAGAGAAGACTCTACACATGGACATCACCAGATGGTCAACACTGAAATCAGATTGATTATATTCTTTGCAGCCAAAGATGGAGAAGCTCTATACAGTCAGCAAAAATAAGATGGGGAGCTGACTGTGGCTCAGATCATGAACTCCTTATTGCCAAATTCAGACTGAAATTGAAGAAAGTGGGGAAAACCACTAGACCATTCAGATATGACCTAATTCAAATCCCTTATGACTATACAGTGGAAGTGAGAAATAGATTTAAGGGACTAGATCTGATAGAGTGCCTGATGAACTATGGATGGAGGTTCATGACATTATACAGGAGACAGGAATCAAGACCATCCCCATGGAAAAGAAATATAAAAAAGCAAAATGGCTGTCTGAGGAGGCCTTAAAAATAGCTGTGAAAAGAAGAGAAGTGAAAAGCAATGGAGAAAAGGAAAGATACACCTATCTGAATGCAGAGTTCCAAAGAATAGCAAGGAGAGATAAGAAAGCCTTCCTCAGCGATCAATGCAAAGAAATAGAGGAAAACAACAGAATGGGAAAGACTAGAGATCTCTTCAAGAAAATTAGAGATACCAAGAGAACATTTCATGCAAAGATGGGTTCAATAAAGGACAGAAATGATATGGACCTAACAGAAGCAGAAGATATTAAGAATAGGTCGCAAGAATACACAGAAGAAGTGTACAAAAAAGATCTTCATGACCCAGATAATCATGATGGTGTGATCACTCACACTAATTTAGAGCCAGACATCCTGGAATATGAAGTCAAGTGGGCCTTAGAAAGCATCACTATGAACAAAGCTAGTGGAGGTGATGGAATTCCAGTTGAGCTATTTCAAATCCTGAAAGATGATGCTGTGAAAATGCTGCAGTCAAAATGCCAGCAAATTTGGAAAACTCATCAGTGGCCACAGGACTGGAAAAAGTCAGTTTTCATTCCAATCCCAAAGAAAGGCAATGCCAAAGAATGCTCAAACTACCACACAATTGCACTCATCTCACATGCTGGTAAAGTAATGCTCAAAATTCTCCTAGCCAGGCTTCAGCAATACGTGAACCGTGAACTTCCAGATGTTCAAGCTGGTTTTAGAAAATGCAGAGGAACCAGAGATCAAATTGCCAACATCCGCTGGATCATGTGAAAAGCAAGAGAGTTCCAGAAAAACATCTATTTCTGCTTTATTGACTATGCCAAAGCCTTTGACTGTGTGGATCACAAGAAACTGTGGAAAATTCTTCAAGAGATGGGAATACCAGACCACCTGACCTGCCTCTTGAGAAACCTGTATGTAGGTCAGGAAGCAACAGTTCGAACTGGACATGGAACAACAGACTGGCTCCAAATAGGAAAAGGAGTACGTCAAGGCTGTATATTGTCACCCTGCTTATTTAACTTATATGCAGAGTACATCATGAGAAACACTGGGCTGGAAGAAGCACAAGCTGGAATCAAGATTAACAGAAGAAATAGCAATAAGTTCAGATATGCAGATGATTCCACCCTTACGGCAGAAAGGGAAGAGGAGCTAAAAAGCCTCTTGATGAAAGTGAAAGAGGAGAGTGAAGAAGTTGGCCTAAAACTCAACATTCAGAAAACTAAGATCATGGCATCTTGTCCCATCCCTTCATGGCAAATTGATGGGGAAACAGTGGAAACAGTGACAGGCTTTATTTTCTTGGGCTCCAAGATCACTGCAGATGGTGACTGCAGCCATGAAATTAAAAGACTCTTGCTCCTTGGAAGGAAAGTTATGACCAACCTAGACAGCATATTAAAAAGCAGAGACATTACTTTGCCAACAAAGGTCTGTCTAGCCAAGGCTATGGTTTTTCCAGTAGTCATGTATGGATGTGAGAGTTGGACTATAAAAACCTGAGCGCCGAGGAATTGATGCTTTTGAACTGTGGTGTTGGAGAAGACTCTTGAGAGTCCCTTGGACTGCAAGGAGATCCAACCTGTCCATCTTAAAGGAGATCAGTCCTGGGTGTTCATTGGAAGGACTGATATTGAACCTGAAACTCCAATACTTTGGCCACCTGATGTGAAGAGCTGACTCATTTGAAAGGACCCTGATGCTGGGAAAGATTGAGGGCAGGAGGAGAAGGGGACGATAGAGGATGAGATGGTTGGATGGCGTCACCGACTGAATGGACATGGGTTTGGATAGACTCTGGCAGTTGGTGTACGACAGGGAAGCCTGGCAAGCTGTGGTTCATGGGATCACAAGGAGTTGGACACGACTGAGTGACTGTACTGAACTGAAAATATGGATAAGACATCATATTGGGCAGTGTTGTTGTGAGGAGTAAAGAAAATGAGGTGTTTGCAAAGTTGCTAGCTCAGCCCTGGTATGTCTAAGTATTAAACAAGGTGACCCCCCCTACCCCAGCCCTACAAAACAGGGATGTTCCTCAAATTTTTATTAAAAAAATTATATTTTTACAGTTTGTTAAGATGTTCACCAGTTACATAAACTTATTGAGAACTTTTTACAAAATTATTATGGAAAAATAAGCATATGGTAATGCAAATAGAAAAATAGAATGAATTTCATTTATCCATGATCTAACTTTGCAGTTATCAACTCAGTTCAATCTCATTACATCTACATAGCCAGCTATTCTCCCAAGTTTTCACTCTGAGACTAACTCAGAAATCTTATTATTTCATCTGCAAGTATTTCCATATCTATCTTTAAAAATAAGGACTCAAAAAATAATCATACCACCATAATACCTTAAAATATTAACACTAATTCTTTCAGTTTGGTTCAGTTCAGTCACTTAGTCGTGTCTGACTCTTTGCGACCCCATGAATTGCAGAATGCCAGCCCTCTAGCATTATCAAATATCCAGTCAAGTTTAAATAGCCAAAACTCTCATAAATATATTTAACAGTTTGATTCAGGATCCAAATATATATTCTAAAAGAATAAATTAACATTTTGGTGCTAGCTATGTACTGAGACTGCTACAAATTCTGACTCTTATATATTGAATTTTTCAAAAGTACAGTAATAATATTTGTATCAGAATGAAATTTTGTGTTCAGTCATTTGGGCAGCATTTTTAAGTGTCTTTTCTTTGGTAATTCAATACCTTTTTTTTTTTTTTTTCTAACTCACCTCTGCCACTAAATAAAGGTTTGACCTTGGGCCATTCACTCAACCTATCCAAATCTCAGTTTCTATAATTTTAAAAAGAAACTGTTGAACTAGGATTGATTATTCAGCATGCTTTTCTTCCAAGCCTGCCAGGTTGAAGGCAGGACAGCCCAGGGTGAGGAGAGTTCAGACATCCAGCAGATCTGGACTGGAGCCCTGCCACATACAGGCCATGTGAGCTGGGATAAGTTTAACCTCTCTCTGCCTCAGTTTCTAAATCTGTGAAGTACAGTTGATAGTTACCCAGACTAATGATGGAGTGGTATGGGGAAGGTGGATAAAATGAGAATATAGGGGTACAGTGCTTGGCACAGAGTAACCCCACAATAAATAGTAAGTGTAGTTAGACTCTCAAGAGTTTGGGGCAGGGTTAAGAGGATGAGGCTGGAAGGAAAGGGAGTGGTTAGAGTGGTATTGTCTAATATAGTACCTACTGGCTACACAAGGCTATAAGCACTTGAAATGTGAGTAGGCCAAATTGAGATGTGTTATTAGTAAAATTCACCCTGGGATTTTAAGATGTACTGTGAACAAGCAAGAAATACCACAATAATAACTTCTAATATTTACTATATGTTGAAATTTTATGTTGGATATATTGGGTTAAATAAAATATTATCAAAATTAGTTTTTCTTTCTTTACTTTTATGAAAGTGGTTCATAGAGAAATTTAGATGACATACATGTGGCTTGCATTATAAATATCTATTTATAGATTATATATTACTTATTTATAGAAATTTATTGGACAGAATTAGGTTAGATCAAATGACCCTCTCCCTTAAGCCCCCACAACTTGTTGATTCTATTTCTTCACTGGCCCTCACATTTGTCTTCTCCATCTCCACTGCTGGTCAAGAGTATTAAAAACCCCTTTATTTTATTCTTTGCATTTGTAATCAAGATATAATTGGCATATAACATTGTGTTAGTTTAAGGTGCACAGAAAGTTGATTTGATATGTTTATATACTGCAGTATGATTACCACCAGCACATTAGCTAACACCTCTATCATGTCACAAAGTTAGTATTTCTTTCAATGCTTTCCTTACTTATTAGCCGCTCTCCAGTCCACACTGTGCTCAGTTGCTAAGTCATGTCTGACTCTTTGTGACCCCATGGACTGTGTAGCCCACCAGGCACCTCTGTGCATGGGATTTCCCAAGCAAGAATACTGGAGTGGGTTGCCATTTCCAGTCTACTATTCTTAAATCTTTCACAGTCTTCCCTTCAGAGACATTGGAAATTTTATCAAAGCATAAAATTCCCTTCATGATCTTTTTTTTTTAATTTATTTATTTTAATTGGAGGCTAATTACTTTACAATATTGTAGTGGTTTTTGCCATACATTGACATGAATCAGCCATGGGTGTACATGTATTCCGCATCCTCTTTAAACTCTCTGACCACCTCTGCCCCCCACCACCCCGCACATCTTTGCAAGTACTTCTTTTGCCTTGAGCAGAACCCTGACCTCCACCCCAGCGTAATGGTTAAGAGTTAGCAAAATTTGAATCACAGCTCTGCAATTTACTGACAAGCTTTGGAAAACTAACTAGACTTCTTTGAGCCTCATTGTTCTTCTCTCTAATAATAATAGACTTGGACTAAATGAATAGACTTATCTTTCTGAATTTGTATGAGGATTAAATGAGATAATGCAGGCATGAGATAATCCATGTGTGCTACTCAGTTGCTTCAGTCAGTTGCTTGTCCAGCTCTTTGCAACCTAATGGACTGTAGCCCACCTCTGTCCATGGGATTCTCCAGGCAAGAATACTGGAGTGGGTTGCCATTCCCTCCTCCAGGGAATCTTCCCAACCCAGGAATCAAACCCCATGTCTCTTGCGTCTCCTGCATTGGCAGGTGGGTTCTTTACCACTAGCGCCACCTGGAAAGCTTGAGATAATGCATAGACGGTGCCAAGTACACAGTTTTTTTGTTTTTTGTTTTTTGTTTTTTTTAAGTCCCTTAGTAGTGTCCGACTCTTTGAGACCCTGTGGACTGTGTAGTCCATGGAATTCTCCAGACCAGAATACTGGAGTGGGTAGCCTTTCCCTTCTCCAAGGGATCTTCTCGAACCAGGGATCGAACCCAGGTCTCCCGCATTGCAGGCGGATTCTTTACCAGCTGAGTCACAAGGTAAGCCTGAGAATACTGGAGTGGGAGGCCTATCCCTTCTCCAGGGGGTCTTCCGGACCCAGGAATCGAACCAGGGTCTCCTACATTACAGGCGGATTTTTTACCAACTGAGCTATGAGGGAAGTACACAGTTAACCTACAGTGAATGTTAGTGTTGAATGTTTACCCCTGGAAAAATGTTCCTTGTCACCCCACCCTCCACAAACCCCTGTGTCTCCCTCGGATTTCCATGGCACTCTGTGTGTGTATGCATGCTAAGTTGCTTCAGTTGTGTCAGACTCTTTGCAACACTTTAGACTGTAGCCTGTCAGCCGCCTCTCCATGGGATTCTCTAGGCAAGAATTCTGGAATGAGTTGGATGCCCTCCTCCAGGGGATCCTCCTGACCCAGGGGTTGAACTCAGATTTCCGGCATTCAGGTGGTTTCTTTACTGCTGAGCCACAAGGGAAACCCCATAGCGCTGTGTACACTCCTCAGTGCCAGCTTTTCTGTCTGTATTATAGCCATCCCCCAGTCTTGCCTCTAGATAAGTAGTCTTCAAAGCTTGGTCTTAGAAGCAGCAGTGCTAGCATCCCCTGGAAACTTGTTAGAAATGCAAATTCCTGGAGCCCACCCTAGAACTACTGAATAAAAAAGTCTGGGGGTAGGGCCCAGAAATGTGTTTTAACAGGGCCTCAATGTGAGTTCTGATATTCATACATTTGATGAACACTGCTACACTGGGTATTTATGCCTGGGACCACATTCAATTCATCTTGCAATGCCACCCAGCCCAGTGACTATTTGTCAAATGAAAAAAATGGATGAATGAATCCTGATGACAGTGTGGGGCCATTGAAGGATAGCCAGTATGGGAATGTCATGGTCTGATTGCCTTTTAGAAAGTTACTTTTGTAGGCTGTATAGAGAAAAGATTATGGGCAAAAATTACTAGAGGCAACAGAATTTGTTTATAGGAAAATTATGATTTGAAAAATCTAGATTTATTATGCAGGCAGGAAAAATAGTTATTTACAAAAAGAGTGCCTTGTTTTTCAATATATTCCATACAAAACAGTTTTAAAATGTGTATTATACCATTCTATTGATAAGTAGTGTTTTATAAATTTGTTGGGGAAAGTAGGTATACCTATACGTTATAAATTTGTCAATAAATGTGTTCTCTCACAAATTATGATTTCATTAAGAAGTAGTTCCAGATATCTTACACATTTTTAGCATTTGTGGGTTTTCAAAGTGTGAAGCACAATCCTCTGTTTGGATTATGAAAGCAAAATTCTATAGCAAATAAGTATATTTAAAAATTAAAATGTTACTTAAATTTCAGTATTAACATAGAAATAAGAAAAGTTTCATGTTTGACTATGTATTAGTATAGAGATTACATATTATTTCTTTTTTGGATGGAAATTGAGTAAACAATCATCTAGAAATATTTCAACTAGAGGTTATTAATGCTCAAATTAAAAGAAAAGCAAATTTATATTAATGTATAGAATAAAGAGCAAAGCAAATCCAAAGATATATGACCTTTCAGAAAATTGTAAGACTGCAGAAGCCCCAAAGTTGCTCCCTATCATAATACTCATATTCCATCAGCAGATCCTCATCCCAACAACTGGGCAGGAATTGATCCAACTTAAATGTGTGGGAATAGTATCTGGACCTTCAACTCAGGTGAAGCTTTCATATTTTCTCTTGACCTCTAAGTCATCTTCTCTACAAATGAGACAAAGTAGAGACATCCATCACTTTGCCAACAAGGGTCCATATAGTCAGAGATATGGTTTTTCCATTAATCATGTGCCAATGTGAGAGCTAGACCATAAAGAAGGCTGAGCACCAAAGAATTGATGCTTTTGAACAGTGGTGCTGAAGAATACTCTTGAGAGTTCCTTGGTCTGCAAGATCAAACCAGTCAATCCTAAAGGAAATCAGTCCTGAATATTCACTGGAAGGACTGATCCTGAAGCTCCAATACTTTAGCCACCTGATGCAAAAAGCTCACTCATTAGAAAAGACCCTGATGCTGGGAAAGATTGAGGGCAGGAAGAGAAGAGGGCAAGAGAGGATGAAATGGTTGGATGGCATCACTGACTCAATGGACATAAGTTTGAGCAAACTCAAGGAGAAAGTGAAGGACAGGGAAGCCTGCTGAAGTCCATGGAGTCACAAAGTGTCACACATGACTTAGTGAATGAATACACACAAAAGAAGGGTCATGAAGGAAGAAAGAACAGGAGACAAAGAATGGGAAATATTGAAGAGCAAAGGGAGATTGAGAACAGTGGGCAGAAAGAGAAGGGATTTGATGAGCAAAGGGAAGTCTACAGGCAAAGGGTAGGAGAGGCCAAGAATGACATGGGGTGGAGAGAGAGAGAGGTAGGGTTCTGAAGGTCTCAAAACCCTGGAGTCTCATATGAACCCTGGGTTTCATATGGCCCTCTTAGGCCCAAGAGGTCACCTAGTTTTAGTAGTTGAAAGAAGTGAGTTGTTAGTAAATCTATAATCAATTCAGCCAGTTGGTTGTGATGGGCTCTGTGCTACTGTCTCTTCTTGCCTCTACAGGAGGGCTCCTTCTGTACCCAGCCAATTAAAAGACTCGGTCAAGTTGGTGGATCGGTTATTCAGAGAAAAGAGCCATCCTAAAGTGTTAAAGTGTTGAGTAAACAAGATGACTTCTTAAAAGATTCCAAAGGAAAAGAACACACCAAAAAAATCCCATATGAAATGCTAACATTTTTACCATATTCACAGGAATATATTTTATAAGATCAATAATGAGGTCCTCCAAACGTTTTCAATTGTTCATTGGCTTTTCAAATGTTTATTCATATGAGCTGCCTATTTATATACCTTGTCCCTTTTTCATTGGTTTGTCTGTCTCTTTTATATTCAAATGTGTTTAAATATTGCAGATATCAATCCTTTGCCCATGATATATGTTGCAAATGTTTTCTCCTGTTATAGTTCTTGACATTTAAACCTTAAATCCACCTGAAGTTTATTTTGGTGTTTCATACAAGACTGCAATCTAATGAGATTTTTTTTTTTTTAATCTAGAAGTTAGACAATTTTCACAACACTATTTGTTGAATAATCCATCTGTTCCTCATTCATCTGCAGTGCTTCCTTCTTAACTCTCACAGGTGGTAAAATCCTTCTCAGGACCATCTATTGTGTTTTAGCCAATTGCTCTGTAAATTCTAGCACAGGAATTTAACTATTGTTGTATAATTTTTTTGTTTATACTTTTAAAAATTTCTTAGCCTTTCTTGTATTTTCCTATCATGGCAGCTGAGATTTAGAATCATTTCATCAGGTAAAAACATAAATATTGACACATTATTGTAAAACATAAATTTTGTAAAATTTATGTAATTACGTAAAAACATAAATATTGTTGTGGTAGATGATGGATAGGTAGTGTGGGTTTATGTACTGCATTAATCCTTGGGGCAGATATGTACTACGCCAGCTTCTCTAGTCGGCAACACTTTTATTGCGTAGTTTGAAGTCCTTCCACCCCATAGGTCTCCAGGCGAAACAAGGCTAGCCAATGTGATCTAGCAGTCATTCATTGTCTTTTGCTTGTCAGACTCCTTACCAACAACCATGTGAAAAGCCCAGGCTCTTGGAGCTCACCCCTGTGTTCTCTGCAGGTTGTTTGGCAGAACCTTCTCATATGTGCCATCCTTTTCTACACTGTGTACTACGTGGTTCTGGGCATGTGCTGTGTGATGCTCGGGTAAGTATAACGTCACCTTCAAACCAAAAGTTCGGATCCAACACGAAAGAAGTTCACATAGAACACTCAACGTGTCTTTATAGAATAAAGGGTGCAGATTTTTTCCCATGGTATATTTTCTTCGTCTTTTTTTTAAAGTGAAAGTAAGCAAACGTGTCACCTTTGAAAATGATACAAGTAGCAATCATGAAATGAATAGAACCAGGCAGGATTGTTCCTCTTATGAGGATGATCATAGAAAGAAAGTGAAGTTATTACTCCCTGGGCTGGTGTTGCATCAGAGATCAGAGGGCATTTGAACTAGAAGGGAATTTAGATATAATCTACATCCAATTTAAATATTTTCTGTTACATACTGGAAATAACTTTAGACTGAGAGTCAGGAGATCTGCATTCCAGCCCAGGTTCTCACTAACTTCCTGAATCATCCTGACTAAGCCAGAGAGCTTCTCTTCCTTCAGTTATCTTCGTTTGTCAAGTGAAGGTAATAATCCAAAAGAGAGTTATCATGAGAACCAAGTAATACATGTATTTTTAAAGATATTTTTAAGTGTGAGGCTTTTTTTTTTTTTAGGTAATTTTTCTTTGTCTTGTTACGGTTGGATTTTATCTTTACAGATTTGCTTGCCAATACATTGATTTCCTTGAAATACATTATGTATAGCTACAAAGGATTTCCTAGAAATTGATTGTTTATACAATTGAATTTTATTGTGTAAGCAGGGAATTGGGACTTTTCAATTTCAGTGTGCAAATCAATGCCCAGAAATGATTATATTGACTTTTGCAGTGGGAATGATGCTATAAAGCTTGCTTGCAGGCAAGCCCCCTGAGGAGGAGTCTGGTACGTTCACACACAGTTTCAGCTATTGCCTGGAACTTGAGGTGGTGAGGCAGTGCCTAGAGCACCGAAGGTCTTAGAATAGTCAGAATTCTGTGAGCATGGGATTCCAAGGGTTTGTAATGTGAATCAAAGGTGAGGAATTTGAAGTAACTTAAAGCCCCAGGAGGCAGGTAATTGATTGACCAGTTTCACACAACTACAAACTTGGGCATGGTAGGAGATGCAGAGTTTATAGTCAGATTTAATTTTCTTTTTTTTTTTTTTTTCATTTTAAATCATTTTACTTTTGTATTGATATACAGTTGGTTTACAATGTTGTGTTAGTTTCTGGTGTATAACAAAGTGATTCAGATTTTTTTTCCCATATAGATAATTACAAGATATTGAATATAGTTCCCTGTGCTATACAGTAGGTCCTTGTTGTTTATTTTATATGTAGTAGCATGTATCTGTTAATCCCAAGCTCCTAATTTATCCCTCTCCAACCCTTTCCCCTTTAGTAACTGTAACTTTGTCTTCTATGTCTACTATGAAAATGTAGACTCATCTTATGTCTAATGTGAATGTAGACTCAGATTTTAGAACAGGAAGGGACCTCAGAGATTAATTGCTTCAATGTACAGGTAAGAAATGAAAGTTCAGAGAGGTTAAGCAACTGCCCAAGTTCACAGTTAACAGCATCATCAGAATTAGAGCTGGGCTCCGTTGCTTCCCAGCATATGCCCTCATCACAGTATGAGGTTTTGCACCCACATTTGATGGAAGGGACCTCCAAGACTACAGCTGAGACCTCAAATACAATGAAGTCCACTTGGAGAACAGACTTCATTGGACAAAGAAGACAGTGTGGATAAAGAATGTATTTGGCTTCCATTCAAGTCAGCCAGTTTTCAAATGTGCCACAAAGTGATTAAAGCTGACTTGTCCTTGTATGGGAACACTTGAGGTGCAAAATGTTAATGTGCAACCTTATGAACTACCTCCTCCAGAGTAAACTATTTTCATTTGTAACATCCTCAGGGTGTATGAGTTGGATGTCCTGGCACCATTTGATTTCAAAACAAATCCTTCATGGCTCAACACAAATTATAAAGGTAACTGGCTTTAGTTTCCAATCTTTGTTAATTAGTGAACTAAATGCCTCCAAAAATCAAAATAGTTTTTGTTTTAGAAAAATTTTAAAAATATCAAGCCTTCTTCTCAGCCATCTGTATCCTATATCTGACTCCCAAAATGTGGAAAAGTGCCATCAATTTTTTTAAAAATAACTATTGCTAAAAGATGGAGTAGGATGAAATAAGAGGATAGTTTTCCTAAATGAATTTTTATTTTAGTGATATTATGGATAAAATTTTGTGCATTAAATATTTTTCAAAGAAAAGGCAGAAAAATGGCTTAATGGAATGATGTAGAAAGATATTTGTGACATATGAAATGGAAAATAAAGACTACAAAAGAGTTTTTATAGTATAATTATTCATTTTTGTAGAATAGAGTAAAATACATCATGTCAGTGGTAAGAAATCTGGAAAATTATGCAACAAACTGTTATCTCCCAGCTGGAATGACAGAGGACTTTCATTTTCTGCTTTGTACATTTCTGCTTAGTTTGATTTTTTTCCTTCCCAAAAATAGTGTATAACTTGTTGCAAAGGAAAAATGATAAGAAAGAATATAGTAGGCAAATTTTTTTATCTCTTTTAAACTTACTATTTTTGTTGAAATAATTATTCTTAACATTCTGTTAAATTTCTTCCCACATTAAAAAAAAATGAATTGTGGATTCTTCAAACAATCCAGTTCTTTAGAAAACCACTGGACATCTTTTTTTGGAACGAATATGCAAATATACAAAAATTGCCTGAAGCCAAATGTGACTTGTATAGGAAACTTGGTCAGCTAGAACTACTGAATTTAAACTAAAAGATTCAGAACAGCCTCTTCAAATGGGTAACCTTTTTTCGTGCCATTATTGATTCAATTTGGGATAGACAAAGATATCTTAGGACAAGAAACTTTCATTCAAATGAGATACAAGTTCTAACATTCTATCTTAACTTCCACTTCACACATTTCCCTGTTGAAGATTGAATTAACTTTTTCTTCCAAGCTGACCCACAAATGATAAAGAAATAGTCACAAGCAAGAGTTATATATGGGTTGTGTGTTTGGGGTAGAGAAAGAGATTTAAAGTCCAACTGTTATTTAATTCTTGCGTTTGAGATGGTTAGTGATAGATAGGACAATGACACAGGCTTATTGGAGAAAGCTGTGTTTTGACATAGCAGAGATTAGTGAAAATCCTCAGAATGCCACGCACAGTCAACATTGTTCTCTCAAAAAACAACTAACATTTGTACAAAGATATCAATAAACTCTTAGCCTATTAGATCTTTAGTTTGGGGCTTGGAGAGATAAGTGTCATAACTCTTGAAAGTTATTGCTTTGAGAATCCAGACTTGTTTAATCTCAGAGATAAAATGTAAGAGTAATCTCAGAGCCTTGAGCATGTATTGAGGGTCAGGCTCTTGTCTGTTTCAACAGTTTTGTTACCTAGGAGATCAGGCTTAGCAAGGACACTGAAAAGTGTGAGCTCAATTGAGACATTTGACTACTAACATCTTTCCCTTGCATCATAGAGATTGGATTATAACTGTTTTCGTTTTAAAATAAAATCCTCCCAACAGTTTTTGAGATAGATATGATAGTAATCCATTTCCCAATTTATCAAGGAATAATTAGACTGACCTAGACGTTATAATCCTACTCAAGGTCATAGCACTCTTAAGCTATAAGGTGAGACTAGAACACTGGTATCCTGACTTCAAATTTTGTATGACTTCCTTTAAATCATGATGTCTCATATCATAGACAAAGCACAATCCTCCTCTATCAATATATGTAAATACAGTTTGTTCAAGACTGAAATCACTGTCTCTAAGCAGCTGCAAGTTAACTTGTAAAATCTGTAAATACTGATAAAAGAAACATTTCTTTTTCCTTATAGTAACATGGAGGCTCCGTGAGCCACTAGTGAAAGCAGAAATGGAGATGTGATGGGAAATCTAATGGCAATATGATACCACTGTATAGCTCCTTCTACAGCCTTGAATCCTGGAGATCAGGACTTGCTATAATTGTAATTCCATACAATAGAAAAGGAGCTAGTAGGAGTTCTCCATTCAATTTCAGAAATCTGTTGAGTTGAATGAAGTAGAATTGAAGAGGAATAAGTGTGAGGTCTTTTGAAAGGCTAGCACCTGAGACTTGCTTACTTATTTCATATCTTGCTGACCCACTAGGCAAGGGCTGGCATGTCTGTTAATAAATTACTTCTGCACAATAATAGATCATGGAACTATTGTAATTTTAGCTTTGAAAGTAAAAAAAAGTAAAATAGCCTGACTGGACTGATCAATTCGTTAATTATTTATATGAGCATACCTATCATTTTCTGTGTTTTAAAAGAAAGGTAACTTTTATGGAAATTGATATCATTACAAAGGAACCTTGGTGGTATGTCACATGTATTTTCATTTTAAAGTTTGATGAATCTCATCTTTGGAACCACCACAATTTAAGATCTATATCAAGGAAAAAGGCAAAGGTTGACTCTTCACATATTCAAGGCTTTTAGAGATTTATGGTACTGACCTAGGAATAACTAGCTGTTTATGTATGTTCAGGGAAAGCACTCTGAAAAGGCATTCTGGAGTTAGAAATGTACCTCCATCCACACAAGTCATTTATGAGACATTCTTTCATCCATGGTTATCCATTATGTTTCCCAGATGACTATCTGAACATACCCTTTTATTACAAAGACACAAGGAAACTCATTTCCAAGTTAGGCAATAACTGGTACTAAAGAAACATTATTGTTCAATAAACTATTAACATTTTTTTTTCTGAAAATCCAGAGCTGAATTTTTCATTAGTTTTTAATATATCTTCAAATGAGATTTGAAATCTAGTTACAGATTTGCTACATTGTAACTTTTCTTTATTGTATTTTACCTTCTAAAATGCTAAATATAAAGAATATAAAACAGAAATTATGTACTGTTATTTCTCTATAAGTCCAACAATTATTAAGAGATGGAATATTTTTAAAGTTCTTATTCAAATTTGAGGAATGTTAAGAGATGGAATGTTAAAAGTTTCTTACAAAAATTTTTTTTGCAGAATAAGTTGTGGTGGTCCTGTTACTCATTGTGTTTTAGAATTATTAATTGCTCTAATTCCCAATAATTCTATTCTTCCTTTTATTTGCAGTTCTTTTAGTCTCAACAGAAGTCACCTACTTTGTTTGTGGATTACTTTTCGTTCTGGTAGTGGAAGAGTGGGTTTGGGATTATGGTATTTCAGTAACTATCCTTCATGTTGCCATCACTTCAACTGGTAAGCAAACTAAAATAAAGGAAACAAAATGTATTCAATCTAGATATTGTACCTAAATCGATACATAAGAGTAAAACTTTGTTGTATGCATAGTGTCCTCTGATGGAGAAATAATAAAAACTGATGATAAAAGTTCTTCATCACCTCCCTCACTCCTTCTCCCCCATCAAGTTCCTCTACCATTTCCTCAGAGAGGTTTTGATTAGATACATTGTCCAATTCAAAACTGTATTGAAATGTTCAGTTCAGTTCAGTTGCTCAGTTGCTCGCACAGACTCTCTGCGACCCCATGAATCGCAGCACACCAGGCCTCCCTGTCCATCACCAGCTCCCGGAGTTCACTCAAACTCATATCCATCGAGTCGGTGATGCCATCCAGCCATCTCATCCTCTCTTGTCCCCTTCTCCTCCTGCCCCCAATCCCTCCCACCCTCAGGGTCTTTTCCAATGAGTCAACTCTTCGCATGAGGTGGCCAAAGTACTGGAGTTTTAGCTTCAGGATCAGTCCTTCCAATGAACACCCAGGACTGATCTCCTTTAGGATGGACTGGTTGGACTTCCTTGCAGTCCAGGGAACTCTCAAGAGTCTTCTCCAACACCACAGTTCAAAAGCATCAATTCTTCGGCACTCAGATTTCTTCACAGTCCAGCTCTCACATCCATACATGACCAGTGGAACAACCATAGCCTTGACTAGATGGACCTTTGTTGGCAAAGTAATATCTCTGCTTTTTAATATGCTATCTAGGTTGGTCATTGGAGAAGGCAATGGCACCCCACTCCAGTACTCTTGCCTGGAAAATCCCACGGACAGAGGAGCCTGGTAGGCTGCAGTCCATGGGGTCTCTGGGAGTCGGACACGACTGAGCGACATCACTTTCACTTTTCACTTTCATGCATTGGAGAAGGAAATGGCAAGCCACTCCAGTGTTCTTGCCTGGAGAATCCCAGGGATGGGGGAGCCTGGTGGGCTGCAGTCTATGGGGTCACACAGAGTCGGACACGACTGAAGCGACTTAGCAGCAGCAGCAGGTTGGTCATAACTTTCCTTCCAGGCAGTAAGTGTCTTTTAATTTTATGGCTGCAATCACCACCTGCAGTGATTTTGGAGCCCCCCAAAATAAAGTCTGACACTGTTTCCACTATTTCCCCATCTATCTGCCATGAAGTGATGGGACCAGATGCCATGATCTTAGTTTTCTGAATGTTGAGCTTTAAGCCAACTTTTCCACTCTCCTCTTTCACTTTCATCAAGAGGCTTTTTAGTTCCTCTTCACTTTCTGCCATAAGGGTGGTGTCATCTGCATATCTGAGGTTATTGATATTTCTCCTGGCAATCTTGATTCCAGCTTGTGCTTCTTCCAGCCCAGTATTTCTCATGATGTACTCTGCATATAAATTAAATAAGCAGGGTGACAATATACAGCCTTGACGAACTCCTTTTCCTATTTGGAACCAGTCTGTTGTTCCATGTCCAGTTCTAACTGTTGCTTCCTGACCTGCATACAGGTTTCTCAAGAGGCAGGTCAGGTGGTCTGGTATTCCCATCTCTTTCAGAACTTTCCACAGTTTCTTGTGATCCACACAGTCAAAGGCTTTGGCATAGTCAATAAAGCAGAAATAGATGTTTTTCTGGAACTCTCTTGCTTTTTCGATGATCCAGCGGATGTTGGCAATTTGATCTCTGGTTCCTCTGCCTTTTCTAAAACCAGCTTGAACATCTGGAAATTCACGGTTCACGTATTGCTGAAGCCTAGCTAGGAGAATTTTGAACATTACCTTACTAGCGTGTGAGATGAGTGCAATTGTGCAGTAGTTTGAGCACTCTTTGGCATTGCCTTTCTTTGGGATTGGAATGAAAACTCCCCTTTTCCAGTCCTGTGGCCACTGCTGAGTTTTCCAAATTTGCTGGCATATTGAGTGCAGCACTTTCACAGCATCATCTTTTAGGATTTGAAATAGTTCAACTGGAATTCCATCACCTCCACCAGCTTTGTTTGTAGTGATGCTTTCTAAGGCCCACTTGACTTCACATTCCAGGATGTCTGGCTCTAGGTGAGGGATCACACCATCGTGATTATCTGGGTTGTGAAAATCTTTTTTGTACAGTTCTCCTGTGTATTTTTGCCACCTCTTCTTAATATCTTCTGCTTCTGTTAGGTTTGCACCGTTTCTGTCCTTTATCAAGCCCATCTTTGCATGAAATGTTCCTGTGGTATCTCTAATTTTCTTCAAGTGATCTCTAGTCTTTCCCATTCTGTTGTTTTCCTCTATTTCTTTGCATTGATCACTGGGGAAGGCTTTCTTATCTCTCCTTGCTATTCTTTAGAACTCTGCATTCAAATGGGTGTATCTTTACTTTTCTCGTTTTCTTTTCACTTCTCTTCTTTTCACAGCTATTTGTAAGGCCTCCTCAGACAGCCATTTGGCTTTTTTGCATTTCCTTTTCATGGGGATGGTCTTTATCCCTGTCTCCTGTGCAATGTCATGAACCTCCATCCATAGTTCATCAGACACTCTATCTATCAGATCTAGTCCCTTAAATCTACTTCTCACTTCCACTGTATAATCATAAGGGATTTGATTTAGGTCATATCTGAATGGTCTAGTGGTTTTCCCTACTTTCTGCACTTTAAGTTTGAATTTGGCAATAATGAGTTCATGATCTGAGCCACAGTCAGCTCCCAGTCTTGTTTTTGCTGACTGTATAGAGCTTCTCCATCTTTGGCTGCAAAGAATATAATCAATCTGATTTCAGTGTTGACCATCTGGTGATGCCCATGTGTAGAGTCTTCTCTTGTGTTGTTGGAAGAGGGTATTGAAATGTAGCAGTTTCCTATTATCTCCCATTCAACTTTTTATCAGTTGCTCCCATTCAACTTGTTATCAGTTGTAAAGGGTTTGCCGCTGTTAGAATTCTTTCCCTCCAAATCCTTTCTTGAAGCAGATATTGGCCAAAGACTGGGAGCTAGGGCCTGAGGAAATCTGTACTTGCAGGCTTGCAAACTTCCTAATGATTATTTTAACAAAAATATGACTTCCCTTGTGGCTCAAGGATAAAGAATCTGCTTGCCAATGCAGGAGACACAGGTTCAGTCCCTAGGTAGGGAAGATCTCCTGGAGGAAGAAATGGCAACCTGCTCCAGTATTCTTGCCTAGGAAATCCCAAGGGCATAGGAGCCTGGTGGGCTACAGCCCACGGGGTCTCAAGAGTCAAACACAACTTATCGATGAAACCACTATCGCCATCAGGTTCTAAGACTAAAGGGTTTTTATTTCTACCTGTGAGCTTTGGAGTTTGAATAAAACAGATTCAAATTCCAGTCCTAACTTTCTGTCAGATGTTTGTCTGAGGCAAGATATAACATCATTTATATTGTTAGACATAATCGCCTCATCTACAAATAGGGTGGTATCTTGTGAAGCTTGTGTGAGAGACGTTGTCTGACATGGTGTTTGGCCTATAATTACTGAGTAAAGGTAATTTTATCCATTCCTTCATCCATTTATTCAAGGTTTACTCTTCCCTTATAACTTTTTATTTCTGACTGCCTTCCATTATTAAAGAGAAACACATTAGTAAAAGCATGAGTGGTAATCAACCACAAGTTATAATTCAATGTTATTATTATTTATTAACTACTTATGTTTAGTTGCTCAGTCATGACTGACTCTTTGTGGTCCCATCAACTGTAGTCCACCAGGCTCTTCTGTCCATGGAATTTCCCAGGCAAGAATACTGGAGTGGGTTGCCATTTCCTTCTCCAAGTTATCTTCCTGGCCCAGGGATCAAACCCACGCATCCTTCATTGAAGGTGGATTATTTACCACTGAGCTACATAAATGATTCCCAACTCTAATTACATGAGAATAACCAGTTTTGATGTGAAGTTATCCTCACTGAAATCCCTCAAACTGTTGCCTAAATCCAGAAGAAAAGATGCACTGAAGGATGCTTGACTCCATGCTCCTGATTTAACTGGTCTTCATATTGAAGGAAGAGAGCACTGGAATTCCCACAGGTCCCAAGAGGACTTAGGAGTTAACTCTTGTTTGCTCTGGAAACCATGGGCTGTCCTCTTGCTGCAGGAAATTCTGTTTAACTACTATGTAACTACTTAAATATCACTCATATTTTCAGTGCTCTGATCTATCGATGGGTATAATCAATCTCCGACTTACGAACGCACAATTTCAAAATGAATTGCTATGTCTCAGCCTCAGTGCTATTAGAAAATGCCAGTACATCAATCTCCTAGCATCAGTTTCCTCAGATACAAACTCTTTTAGTAACTTGGAGGACCTGTGAAGCCCATCTCAAATTCTCTATTTTATTTTGGGGCTTAAGTATTCCTGGAAGACAGTCATAGGATATTTGCAATAAAGATTTTGGAGCATACGGTGGCTCAGTCTTCAGGGTCTCAGCCTTCAGACAATAGGTTTTCTGGATCCAGAAAAGTTACAAGTTAATCATCCAACACATGGCACATAGAAAACACTTTAAAAATATTGCTCAATAGATCTTTCAGCGGAAAGTCACCCAGAACTCCAGAGAGCCAGGCACTGAGGATTCAAAACAGTTTTAGGATCATTTCTGCTGCATATTACTTCAAGCCGACTGTATGAATTTGACCTGAGAATCTGACAGATCATGACATCATTCCTAGGAGAGGAGTTTCAAATACTTGACTTAACAAATGACCTTTTTAGACAATGACTTAAGTACCACTTTGGCGCTACTTGATTTCATGAATATAGACAAGATTTCTCTTTGTTATGAAGATATGATTTGACCAAACAAGTATTTCTTCATGATTGTATTTCAAAAATGAACACGGCCTTTTTCTTTTCTATTGCAGTTATGCTGGAAATCCCCTTGACATCACATTGGTGGGCTGCTTTAGGTATATATATAGAGAGAGAGATTAGATATAGATATATATTATATACATATATATTATACATATATATGATACTTATTTAATATAAATATATATTTATAAATAAACTAGTGGCATAAAAATATTTTTATGGGGGTCAGATAATTGGACCAGAAGATTACTCAATGGTTTTATCATTCTAAAATTATAGAGGATAAAACATTGGATATATATTTGTGACATATTCTTTTAGTTATCTTTCTCCATGAATGATAATATAGTCTTTATAGTAGTACAGAAGAAGGAAAACTATTTTATCTCATTAATTTTTTTATCCACCAATTGAACAACTGAATTCATCAGTCACATATGTAGTAAGAAAATTAGCCAAGTAAAAGTAGACTTCTCTAAAGCTTTTTCTTTAAGCCAGACACTGGCCTCAAAATATTTTTAGATTTTCTCTTTTCAGTAAGCTTGGCAATAGTTGTTATCTAATTATTGTCATGTTTATCAATGAGAAATGGAAATGCAGCACTTTACCACATTCTTTCTCCTAAAGTTATCTACTTTTAGTACCAGTATTATTTATATTATTTACTAACCCTCTTCCCTCAAGTTTAATTCTCTGCTTACCTTGCATATCCATAATTCTCCAATATTGTTTAGTGCATACGGAAAACACTTGTAGAAAGTAGATGTTTTATTTTGCATAAACCTTCCCAAGATGTCAATTTTTAATAAATCAGAAAATATGATACCGAAAGAAATACTTTAATGAGCCCAAGTGGAAATCATCTTGTCTCTATGGAAAATAAGAACTTCTCTCTGGGGATTTTATTCACAATACTATAAAATTCATTGAGGCCTAGCCAACTTAGTCACATATCAAATGCAACCCTGATGACAAGGAAAGTCAGCTTTGGCATAACGAAAGAACTAATAGAATTTGCTAAAATAATTGGGTAATGATTTCAGTTTCAATAATCAAGTTTGGATTCCTCAGAGGACAGTTGCCCAATGATGTCCAAGGTAGCCTTCTTTGGTTTTTCTTTGCATTAACAATTTAAAAGTAAGAGAATAGTGGCTAAACATCTTGGCAATTCTATCCTGTGGTCTCACACTGGATGTGTGTCTTTGTGTGGGGAAGTTGTGTGGTCCTGCCAGGCCTCTGATTCACAAAGGGCTCTTACCTCAGGGACTTTTACTTTTCATGGGAGTTATGGAGTTACTGCCTTGCAAGGAACAACAGATTTATGAAGCCCTGTAAGGCTAGATTCATATTTTAAAACAAACAAGAATCATCAGGCCAATGAAATCAGAGCTAAAGGCATTTTCATAAAACCAAATAGCTCAGGTAAGTGGAATTCTTGTGTTCAAAATCTTTTCTATACTCAAAAATAGTTTCCACATTAGTAAGCACATTTTTCTTTTACAATTAGAGGGGGGAAATACCTTATAAAGAATATTTTAAAATAGCAACAACACAAACAAATTGCAGGTCACATGAACTAAAAGAATTGAGAACTGTAAATTCCTTGGCATGTGCTTTGACTCTGTTGCCTTTGAATTTCTGAGTTTTAAGAGCTCCTTACCATTAATTTGACAGAACCACGCACCTATTCCCTGAAGGAAGTTTTGAATTTCAATAATTTACCAGCACAGAATACATACCTACTCTCTTTTAGCTGAATCTATAAACTCCTCTATTGCAAATGCTGTGTCAGTTTCAGGAACATTATTTTAGTCATGATGATTGTTCTTATTCATAATCTCACCAATGAATTATTCATTATTAGTAGTTAACCAAAACTTCCTTTCATTACTTGCAGGATTCGGCTTAATTTCAATGATATGTGGAGGCCAGACTTTAGCATACTGTTTGTTCAAAGATAATTTTATCTATCCAGATCTGGATGATTTCTAACAGAACAGCCAATTCTTTGTTACTACATACATGGTATCCAGGCTAGATTGTATTTTTTCTTCATACCTATATTCAAGGTTGAATTTATTCTAGATACTTTTTAACTGTAAAAAGACTAGATGCTTCTTAACTGTAAAAAGAAACAAGAGAAATTAATGGAGAGCAAAAGAATCCTAGTAAAGAATTCATGAGCAAAATATGCAAGGTCATAAATACAGTGTTTCCTAAAGTATATTCCATAGAACCCTAGTTCCAAACAATGTTAATGATGCCTTGTAAAGAAAAGTTGCATGTTTAAGTATTTTAGTAAAGCAGATTTATTTATTTTAGACCTCTTAGACTCTTTAACATGCTATTGTGAACACAGTATCACTAAGTAGTAGTTGATAACCTCATGTGCTGTTTCTCAAACATATTCGACCAGAGACACAGTTGAGAAAATGCTGATATGTCATGTGGAAACTATAACACAGAAAAAGGCAGATTTGAAATTACTGCAAATCCCTGTAACCAGAATTAGATTTTTATTATTGTCCCACAGTATCTGTTAGAGTATTTCTTATGAGAATATTGCCTTTTAAAAAATGTTAGTGCCTACATCTTTCTTTAGATTATGGTGTTTTAACATAATACTTCTCAAAATGTAACGTGTATTTGAATCACCTGGAGATCTTGTTACACTGTGGATTTTGGTTTAGAAGGGCTGGAGTGGAGCATGAAATTCTGTATTCCTAACAATTACTGGGAAATGCCTGGGCTGCCGGTCCACGGACCACACTTTAAGAAGTAAGGTCTCAGCGGTTTGAACGATGTATTTTTTAAGGTTGTCTAGCTCTGTACTGTCATCCTATGGTTTTTATATCATGGTTATTCAATAAATGCTTGTTGAATTGTATTAAAACTGAGCTGAGTTAAATTTATATATCTAAAATTTGTATGTTTAAGACATATTTATATGTTAAATATTTCCCACTTTTTAGTACAACTAAAGATGTCCATATACAAAAGAAATGCACAGCATGGTTACAATTAAAATGTAAGCATAGGGAAAATGATAGGAAAGTGACAACTCTCGTTGTCCCCCAACCCCCACCCCAACACACACACTCCCACAAAGACATCTTGGGAAACAATTAGAAGCTATCTCTAGAATTTTTTCCGATGGATCTTTTTATCCTAAAAGTCTATTTCTTCCTTAAAGACACGCATTCAACCTCTAAGAAATGTCATGCTAATTGTATATATTCCAGAAAACGTTCCAAAAACTGCTTTGTGTTGACCAGTCATTTGTTAAATAATTTAAGCTTCTTGTGCACATGTAAGTATGAAAATAATGATAGTATCCCTTTCTTCCGTCTCACATTTACTGACTCACACAAATTTTCGTTTTCCATCCATTATTCCCATTCTTCCTATTAATTTCCTTCAAAATGTTTGGTTATAGAAGTATCAAAATCTGTGACTCATTTAAATCAGTCAAGGGGCTGTAAATTTCATCCTTAAAGTAAGGTAGGATACAGTAGCTAGGAAAGGGTAAGCGTTATGATCTTTGATTCCTTGGTTAAAACCCCACTGACAGCACAGAGAAAACTGTATTGTCAGTGATACGTAAAACTGAATCTTGCTCTGTGAAAAATGCAAATATCGAACAAACCATAAATACACTGATGAAAAAGACTGCCCCTATATTAACTCACACTTGGAAGAAATTTACAGAAACATTAAAGCTGCCTAAGTAAATTTGATAATTAAAAAAGATTTGGTTGATTAAGTACTTTTTAATATAATGAGAATTGTTACACTAGTAAATTAGAATAAGAATCTCTCTAGATTCAGAGGACCTTAAAATCTTGTCATTCTGTAGTATAGCTTAATTAGCATGTTTATTTCTAGGATTAGGAACCCATCTGCTCAGGTAATTATCATTATGTTAATCTTTCTCTTTTTTTTTATCCTGATCACAAGTTTCTTCTTTTTTGGGTTTTCTTCTTTTACTCAGTAAAATAATTATTATTGTCTATTAGATGACACTACCAAATACACAAAAATTTTAAATACAATTGGGATGCATATTTTAGTTTAAAAATACTATACATCTGACATATCAACTATATATTCACTTTGGTTTTTATTGCTATATATATATATAATTTAATTTTATATATTTTTTTTCTCAAAGGTCAAGAGTCATGCCCATTTAATTTACTTTTCTGGTATTCCATATAGAATCATAAGTTGGTAGAATCCTATCCTATATTTTGATGCATACTTTTCAGGCAAGATTGATACTATGTTCATAGTTCAAAGAATGATAATATTTTTGTATTATGTATAACCATTTCCTAAATATACTTTGAAGTTATACCCCACAGTGTTTTATTATAAATTAATTTTCACATTTTAAAATAACATTTTACTTAAAACAATTATTTCTTAAGTGAATGAACCTATCTTTACTTGTGTTGATTGTGATCCTAAAATATATATGAGGACTATTTTCACATTGTAGTCTAAAGATTAAACTTTCTATCTAAAATGTTATGGGTTTTGCTCAACTGATTTACCTTACTAGCTGAATTGATAAATTCGAAAGTTGTTTGGTATCCCGCTAAAGCTGCAGAGATCATCCTATAGAAGTGAGAAGAGGATTTTATAGCAAATCTTAAGGAAAAAATAAATGCACTTCCTAAAGTTTTTGCTTTATAAACTTTGTATACCTCAATCGCCAGGTAAAATAATATATAACAAAAGCATACATATATCCTTTTAGTAAAAATTGTCAGGAAAAGGAGAAAATGCAACTTGGTTCACATGAAGATAATATGTTCTATAGATTTCTACTGCAGAAAAGGTCTCATAAAATATGTAAAAAATTTGAGAGTATTCCACGTTTTGAATAGAGGACAATAAAGTATGATGCCTCACTTACCTTAGCTCCTCCTTTTCAATTTGCCTTTATTCTTTCTAAATTTTCCCGATGGTTTAGTAAAATGGTCTCTAAGCAAATCATTTTTAAAAACAGAGTTAATTACCATCTGACTTTCTTCTTGGTGAAGAATATTCACCCTGCCACATATGCTCAATACTTCAAACAGGAAGGAACTGAAAATATTATCCAATAACTTAAATGACAGCTGCACAAAATATCAGCTTATTAATCTAGCCCATATTCATGAAGCTGGTATCATATTTGATCATCACAATAATATATTTAACTGTGTTCTTAATGGCTGTATATATCTCTATAATATAAATACAATACAACTTATTTAGCCATTTCCTTTTAACTGATGCTTACATTTTGTATAATTTTTTCTCATGTGAAGTAGATAGACATTAGACAGCTCCTCGAATTCTCAGATAAAATGGATCACCAGAAGTGAAATTATTAGACCATATGGCATGAATATCTTTTAATTATTGAAAAATATTTCTAAATTGCTATTTACAATGTTTGAACCAATGTGTTCACCCAACAAAAGTATGAGTACCAATTTTACCATACCCCTCTCACGTTAAGAACTGTCATTTTTACACTATTAACATGCATCTAATAAAATGATAATTTTACAATGCATATCAACTCCTAGGCACTAGGGATGTGCAAGTATCACGTAGGTAAAGCATCATACCTGGTAGTTGTTAATCTTTAAACAGCTTTGTTGGGTAGATGGTAGGGCATTAAAGGAGAACTTTAAGCTATTTGAAGGCAGGGATATGGTTTTGTTCAATGCTATATAACCAGCTCCTAGAACAGTGTCTGGGTTGTGTCATGCATATCAGAGGCACAAATAAATGGGGAGGAAAAGCAAATACATTTTTTTCTTGCTTCAGAGCTGTTGGCTACTGCTGCTGCTGCTGCTAAGTCGCTTCAGTCGTGTCCGACTCTGTGCAACCCCATAGACGGCAGCCCACCAGGCTCCCCGTCCCTGGGATTCTCAAGGCAAGAACACTGGAGTGGGTTGACATTTCCTTCTCTAACGCATGAAAGTGAGAAATGAAAGTGAAGTCTCTCAGTCGTGTCCAACTCTGAGCGACCCCATGGACTGTAGCCTACCAGGCTCCTCCGTCCATGGGATTCTCCAGGCAAGAGTACTGGAGTGGGGGTGCCATTGCCTTCTCCACACTTTGTCTCTATACAACCTCTAAAAACACTGTATGTTCCCAGCAAATCAGATTCTGACTGCAGCTAATATATACTAGTAATATAAACAAAGTTCTTATCATTGGGACTTCCCTGATGATCCAGTGGTTAAGATTTTGCCTTCCAATGGAGGGGGTGCAGGTTCGATCCCTGGTCAGGGAGCTGAGATCCCACATGCCTCAGGGCCAAAAAAGCAAAACATAAAATAGAACCAGTATTGTAGCAAATTCAATACAATCTTTAAAAATGGTCCATATATAGAAAAAACTATTAAAATATAGTTATCATTGCCTGAAGGAATACCATTCTTTGTTTCCCAATTATGTCACTTCAGGGTATCACCTTGACCTATCCCAATGACTTTCCAAAATATTTACCTCACCAAAATAAATCTAGTCTCTTCTCAGCACCAAATTTTGCTACTGAAATGGAAATTCTTTTTTTGTGTGTTCCGGAGTATCTCTATCCAACAGAACTTTCTGCAGGGTGGAAGTGTTCCATTTATCGGTACTGTCCTGTTCAGTAGCCACTAGCTACCTGTGCCTACTGTACTCTTGAAGGGTAGATACCATGACTGAGGAACTGAATTTTAATTTAATTTTAATTAGTTTAAATTTAAAACCAGTGGCTACTGTATTAGACAAGATGGGAGTATCTCCTCATTTATGAAGGAAAAAATGGTTTCACCTGCAGGTGTTTTAACTCAACCCATTAGGCTGAGTTTGAGGCTGAGTTACTTAGGGCAAAAAAGATCCATCTTTAAGGAAAGGGAAAAGTGCATAGAAAACCCAGAGATTGTTATGCCAGCTATGATGCATAAAGACTGTGAGTACATTGTCTAGTAATGTACAAGGTGGGGCTTCCCTTGTGGCTCAGCTGGTAAAGATCCACCTGCAATGCGAGAGACCTGGGTTCAATTCCTAGGTTGGGAAGATCCATTGGAGAAGGGAAAGGCTACCCATTCCAGTATTCTGGCCTGGAGAATTCCATGGATTGTACAGTCCATGGAATTAATTTAAGGGCTTCCCTGATATCTCAGTTGGTAAGGAATCCACCTGCAATGCAGGAGACCCCAGTTCAATTCCTGGGTCAGGAAGATGCCCTGGAGAAGGGATAGGCTGCCCACTACAGTATTTTTGGGTTTTCCTTGTGGCTCAGCTGGTAAAGAATCCACCTGCAATGCGGGAGACCTGGGTTTCATCTCTGGGTTGGGAAGATCTCCTGGAGAAGGGAAAGGCTACCTACTCCAGTATTTTGGCCTGGAGAATTCCATGGACTGTATAATCCATGGGGTCACAAAGAGTCGGACACAACTGAGTGACTCTCACTTTCACTTGTACAATGTGTTGGTATCTGGAGAAGGGAATGCAGCCCACTCCAGTATTCTTGCCTGGAGAATCCCATGGACAGAGGAGACTGGTGTGCTACAGACGGTGGTATCACAAAGAGTCTGACACAACTGAGCGACTAACAAATAACAAATAAGCTAATTGGCAAACACTGAGGCAACTAGTGGCATGACAGATTATATTGCAGATACTACATTTTGGGGACTTGTCAAAGGTGCTTTGAGATTAGAAAATTTCCAATTGAAAGTGCATATGACAATACTAAATGTTGTTAAGGATGAAGAGAAAAGAGATTGTTCAAACACTGCTGATAGGAATTCAGCAGGTACAGCCTCTTTGCAAGTATCTATGACGTATGCCTGTGGAAGATACAGGAGCCCCACATGTCAACTTCCACATGGGTACCCTAGAGAAACTCCTGCAGGAGGACAAAATGTGAACTGCAGCATTGTTTATAATAAGTTAAATTGGAGAAACATAAATGTCCATCAATGAGCATTGATTTTTTAAAAATTATTATTAGGTAAAATAATATGTAGCACTTTAAAGAAACTAATAGGAATTTAATAAGTGAACGTGATAGATCTCAAAAATGTTTGTGAAAATAATAAAAGTACATGTTGATTCTCTTGTGTAGATTTTTAACATGCACACAAATATTGCTGCATATTATGTATGGGTACATATATATATGGCAGGAATGGTGCTGTGATTCATATCAAATTCTTGATACCAATTGCCTGGACATATGGTTATAGTGTCTAGAAGTGGAATACAAAGAGAAAGATCAGTTTAAGTGTTCAGCATGTTGATTTTGAGCCAAAGGCAGGATCTTCAAGTGGAAATATCCCTTTGGAAATCGGCTAACATGTTTGTGAAGCTAAAGTTAATGGCTGATCAAACTATCATAATAAAAAGACAATTTGCAGATGTCTATCATAATGTGAGAACTTAAAGAAGTTATCAAGTCATTGAAGATTATAATTCTTAGGTTTTTCAGTTCCAAATGTAGAAAACATCATAATATAAATAAGATAAATTATATATATTTTAAACATAGCTGAGATTTATTTTCTGAAATGTAATCATCATCACACAATTCTTTATTGCTGTGAAGATTAATGAGCTGTTGACCGATGTACTTTTTTCTATGAAGTCAGTCTCAAACACACTTCCAATTTTATAGGACATTTTTGTATAATAAGGAGTTGTAATAATTTTTAAACTCAGCTGTTTTTCATACTACTTATAAAATACAAACAATCTGATTTGGTAATTATATGGAAGTTGAACTCACTATGTCATTTTTCTTTTTACTGAGAAAGTGGTGCAAAGTTTTGATTTTGTCATTTGGACTGATAATGTAAATTCATTTCATAGTTATTTTTAAAAAGTTATTTATTTTCAATTGAAGGATAATTGCTTTACAGTATTGTGTTGTTTTCCACCAACCATCAACATGAATCAGCCATAGTTTTACCTTTACTAACTGATGTGTTTCCTACAAATGAGTCCTGCTAGTCACAAGGGAAATGGTCTCTGAGAAATACTGAACTAACACATAATGGATGCTCAAAAACAATTTTTTGAATTGAGTGAATGAATGGTCACTTGTATAAAACTACTAGAAAAATAAATCCAAGACCGTATTAATGGTAATTCAATTCTATAATATTTCTGTATGAATAACTGAGTATCAGTGGCGTTGTAGATGCTCAGTGAGTACTGAATGAATAAATGAATAGATACACTATGATTATAGTTTTCACAAAAGTTCAGTTAATGATTTTTTGCCTACCTCTTTACTACCAAATGAAGCACGTCAGATATATAAAGCACTATACAAATTATATCAGTGAGAACTTTTGATTGAAAATGACAGAAACTGATCTTAAGAATAAAGACATTTATTGATTTACGTGTTTGAAAAATCCAAGATAATGTGACTTCAAGTGAGGTATGAAATGACAGCTCAAGATTTTGTTTGTTTCTTTCTATTTTCCAATCTGTCTCCTTGTTTAGGTTCATTCTTGGCAGGTCTCCCCTTAGGTGTTTCTTGTTTGATTGTTCATATTCCTTGTTAGATCCAGTGGGAAAGAGCAAGGATGTTTCTTTCCCAGAAGCCTCCAGTCTTATTAGCTCACTCTGGGTCCTGAGCCAGTCACTGTGGCCAGGGCAATGGGATGCACTGATTGGCTAAAGGCAATCTGAGCACTTCCTGTCTAGAGGGTAGGAGGGTGGGAAGAGAGTGTCAGCTTCTCTTGAAACTCACGAGCTACCTGAAGGAAGCAGAACACAAGAATGAAATTCTGTCAGTAAGAAGTCAAGACTGCAAATGTGTACTCTACCTATTAAAAGGAGCCACCATTTGTACAGATAAAGAAAACATAAATGAAATAGTGAATGGACAATATGGTATACAAAACAACACTATACATTGGTAATAATTGTTTAATTATATAATAAACAAAAATAATAGAGGAACAGAGAAAGTACAAAAGAAACAAAAATTTATTGTGGCTTTGTATCATCGGAAAATTCCCCAACTATTTAGCAACTGTTCCAGGTCCTATGCTGGGCTGTCTCACTTCTTATGAAGCCACTGCCCTCCCTGACCTTAAGATGCACATAACACCCATCTATATTCGCCAAAAAAATAAGATTAACAAGTAAACATGTCAACTGTGTGTCATGAATGTATATCACAAAATTAGTAAATTTTAAAATTGTAAGCTTTAAATCTTAACTTATGCTCTTTGCTTTATCTGGAATATTTACTTCAGCACATTTTCAGTAAAATCCTATTCCTTATTTGAAACTAAAGGATAATTTTTATGAAATCTTATGTATCTATCCTTTTCCCAATACAGGCTGATTTATTTACCCAATCTGCCCCACATTTTGTTTTTACCTGTGTGCTGTGCTTAGTCACTCAGTCCTGTCCAAGTCTTTGTGATCCCATGATCTGAAGCCCACCAGGCTCCTCTGTCCATGGGGTTTCTCCAGGCAAGACTACTGGAGTGGGTTGCCATGCCCTCCTCTAGGGGATCTTCCCAACCCAGGGATTGAACCCAGGTCTCCCCCATTGCAGGTGGATTCTTTACTGTCAGAGCCACCAGGGAAGCCCATGAATACTGGAGTGGGTAGTCTATCCCTTCTCCAGGGGATCTTCCTGACCCAGGAAACAAACCAGGGTCTCCTGCATTGCAAGAGGATTCTTTACCAGCTGAGCTACCAGGGAAGCCCTTGTTCTTATCTAAATTGTAATAATTAGCATATAACTAGGGATGTGCCATTTGTAAAGCATTTTCAAATCCATAAACTCAATTGATTGCACAACTTCCTGGGAAGGACATATTATAACTATTTCATTTTATGCTAGAGAGCTGAAAATCACTATCTAAGCTCCAGATATCACACGTCCCCAATGCTCCACTGTTAACATGTTACAGAGCACTGAAAATGAAGGAAAATATTGTAATAGTTTATGAAGCAAGCATAACAATAGTCTTGATAAAGACAGTACAAAAAGAGAAAATTGCAACCCAATGTCACTTATGAGTACTGATTCAAAGTTGTAAATATTAGCAAAAGCAATCTATTCCACTTTTTATAAAATACAGTATGACCAAGTAAGATTTATTTCCAGAATGCAAGGTTATTTCAAAAATAGAAAAATTCAGCTCCTTTGCCACCCCATCGACTGTAGCCCACCAGGCTCCTCTGCTTATAGGATATCCCAGGCAAGAATACTGGAGTGGGTTGCCATTTCCTACTCTGGGGGATCTTCCTGACCCAGGGATCAAACCCATGTCTCTTTCATCTCCTGCATTGGCAGGCAGATTTGTTACCACTGTGCTGCCTGGGAAGCCCTCATTACCATATTATGTCATGTTAGAAACTGTAAGGAGAAAAACTGTATACATGATTATCTCCATAAGTGCTGGAAAATGTCCTTGAAAAAGATCAGCATCCCTTCCTAATAAAAACACTTATGATTATAATAACTGGTACTTTCTTAACAAGACAATATTATGTTCCTTAGTTCTAAAGCCAATATCTTACTTAATGGCAAGGCACTAAAGCAAAGTCAACCATCATTTCCATTACCATCAACACTGTACTGGCAATGTCAACCAAGCAATTAAACAGAAGAAACTAGAGGCATAATCAGAGGAAAAGAATAAATAGAATTATCTCTAGGTGCAGATGTTATGATCTTATACCTGGAAAACCCTAGAGAATCAACAATAACTCAATCAGAGAAGTTATTATTGTAGCAGGCCATAAAACTAACATAGGAATTGATGGCAGTTACTTACAAAATGATAACAGAGAACACAATGGTATAGAAAACCCCATCTGTATTAGCAGCAAAGAAGATAAAGGCTTGGCCATGATGACCAAGTAGGGAGACCCTGAGCTCACCTCCTCCTCTCAGGCACACCAAAACTGCAACTATTTACAGAGTGACTATTGATGAGAACAACCTGAAGACTAGCAGAGAACGTCTTCTACAGCTAAAGATATAAAGAAGGAACTTCAATGACATGGGTATGAGGGGCAGAGACGTATACCAAGTCAAGACCCATATCCCCAGATGGCTGACCCAAAATGGAAGGATAATTACAATCGCAGAGTTTCTCCCCAAGGAACAAGGAGTCTTAGCCTCACATCAAGTTCCCCACCCTGGGAGTCCTGCACTGGAAAGGTGAACCCCCAGAGCATTTGGCTTTGAAGGCCAGAGGGGCTTACTTTCAGGAGAACCAGAGAGGTGTAAGAAATGGAGACTCCACTTTTAAAGGACTCACACAATCATCTCACGCTTTCTAAGACCTAGGGCAGATGCGATAATTTAGGGGGAGGCTGGGTTAGACCCACTTGCTGATATTGGAGACCTTCTTGGAGAGGCCAGAGGCAACTGGAGCTCACCCTGGGGACAGAAACAGTGGTGGCAGCCATTTTAGGGGAGCTTGTTCTGCTACAAGAACACTGATGCTGGTAAGCGTAATTTTGGAATCCTCCTTCTAGCTTATTAGCACCAGGTTCTGGCCCTGCCCACCAGCCAGTCAGCAGCAGTTTGGGAATGTGCCAGGCCAAGCAGCGAGCTGGACGGGGACACAGCCCACCTATCAGCAGACCAGCTGCCTATTATTTCCTGAGCCCACAACCATCCCAGGACATGCCCCCCCCCCCCACCATAGGGCCCAGGACTCAGTCCCACCTACTTGTGGGCTGGCATTAGCCCTGGGATCCTGCTGCCAGTGTTTAGGATCCAACCCTAGCCACAATCAGGCTGAAGCCAGCTCCTGGAATTCCAGAACTTACAGCCAGAGACCCCAGGACTCAGATCCCCTCACCTGTAGGCTGACACTGGGCCTAGGACCCAGCTTCACCCAACAGTGCGTGGGCTCCAGTTCTGGAGCCATAGAGACCCACAACCAGCCATTTTTCTATAAGTCTGATATGTCAAAATAGAGAAAAGTTATTTAAAAATAGAGAGAGAGAGATGGAGAATCAGAAGATTTAAGCGACTTTTCCAAAGTCATATGAAAGAGGCCAAGAAGCTGTCTAGGGCTCAAACTCCTGCTGTTTTCACCACACCTCCCTCTCCCTGTGACTGCATTTTGCATTCGCTGAGTTGGACAGGACTGAGTGACTTCACTTTCACTTTTCACTTTCATGCATTGGAGAAGGAAATGGCAACCCACTCCAGTGTTCTTGCCTGGAGAATCCCAGGGACGGGGGAGCCTGGTGGGCTGCCGTCTATGGGGTCACACAGAGTCAGACACAACTGAAGCGACTTAGCAGCAGCAGCAGCAGTATGTTAGCAGAGGCAATGATTCCTAGAGAATTTGCTTGAACACTTGTATGAGTCATACTGGGATTCTAAGGTAAGCAGCACAGGAGCCAGTAGAGTGGCCTGCACGAGAGACACTGTCTTGGCAGCATGCCTTGGCCTCTAAGAACTTGTATAGCTGTCCAAGGTATGATGTCTATTAAGAACAATGGGCTTCCGTGGTGGCTTAGATGGTAAAGAATCTGCCTACAGTGTAGGAGACCAGGGTTCAATCCCTGGGTCCAGAAGATCTCCTGGAGAAAGGAGTAGCTACCCACTCCTGTATTCTTGCCTGGAGAATTCTGTGAACAGAGGAGCATGGTAGACTACAGTCCATGGAATTGCAAAGAGTCAGACATGACTGAGTGACTTACAAGGAGCAGTTAGGACTGTCAGGCTTTTCTCTAAGAACTCTGATCTGCTAGATATAAGTTCCCACCTCTGATCAGGAGCAATAGCCACTCATGGTCATCATGGTGTCTGTGGCTTGATTAAAGAGGAGTCCCAGAAAATGGTTTGGGGTAGAATGACATGGTTCATTTTTAGGTCTGGAGGAATAGCAAAGACCGACAGGTTGGCAAGCAGTTCAGGCTAGGTCCCCATGCTATTTGGGAACTGGAATACAAATCAAGAACCCTAGGCTGGGGAAGGTGTCTCCCTTCTGTGCTTTCTGTATAATTTCTTATAACTGTACTTGTCACATTGTATCACAGGAGGCAATGAAGATGCTTGTCATGAACAATAGATTCAAGCAACTTACAGGCAAAGTTTGTGTCATTCACTGGACAAAAATTTATTGAGACCTCTACTGTGCCAGGCATTGCTTTAGGTGTAGGAATAATACATCAGCGAACTGTTTTCAGACAAATATCTGCATCCTTATTAAATGTACTTTCAACCTCACCTATTTATCACCTAGACTAGTGCCTGGAACATAGTAAGTGTTGAGCAATAAACAAGATGTTCAGTTATAATGAACAGTTGTGGTGATTAGCACCATGGGCCTTTAAGGACCTGTGGATCTCAACTCAGACATCCTGGAAACCAGACATAGGTCAAAAGACTAATTCCAGTCCCCATTTTGGAGGTGACCCAGTTTCTGGGTCTGATATACTATACTTGTAACTGTCTCTGAATCTGGAAGCTGAGTGTCTAGAGGATGAAATTTTTACCACCAGTAATCGGGCAGAGTCCAAGAAAAAGGAATTGAGAGACAGTACTCAATACATAACAGGCTTGCTGTGGTTTACAGAATTGAGTGTGAGAAACAGTAGGGGATTTTCAAAAACATGTAGTCAATCCTTTTCTGCTCCAGCCCCTCTCCGTTACTTTCTTTTACTTTTCCTTGCAATAGTGACTGTGTTCATTTCAATCAAACCCACGACAGGGAACTCACAATTTACTAACAAGAGCATTCTATCCTGGGAAACTGTCATCATTAACAAGTTCTTCCTGAAGTCAAGCCAAACTTGATCTTTCTCTAGTTTCCTCATTGGTCCTGTTTCTGACATTTGAGACAACTTGAGGTTTCTAATTGCTCCTTCTTATAATTTAGATATCAGAAAATCATTCTCTAATAGCTGAAGATGAGACTAAATTTTCTTTATGAAAACTTAAGTGCACCCATCCATTCTCCTTTCCTTCTATTGCAATGGAGCAAGTTTTCTTTCCCACCTCTGCAGTTCATTCTTCCACTTATGCTCTGAATTTTACTCCTTCTCCCTGGGAATCAGTTCCCAGTTACTTTTCACCCTATTCAGGTCACACTTCTGCCCCCCTCACACTCTTGAAACTATCCTAGAGAAACTTGAGCCCTCCTTCAGTGGACTACTCAAGAGACATTTTTAGCAATGATTTTATTTCAGCCCTCCACGGGGCATGGCCTGGCAGGGGCCCTACCAACCACTCCCTTATACTTGGCAGCCTTGCCTGTTCCTTCCCCAACAGTTCTTCATCAGTGTTATGGTGGGCACCTCTTCTGTTATTCCTTGAATAAGTACTGACTTCCTTGTGGTCCTGTCCTAAACGCTTATCCCACTCTACATTCTCTGCCTGGTGGATTTTGTTCACACACCTCACTGCTTTATACCTAAATATAAGCTAATAACCACAATGGTGTGATCACCCACCTAGAGCCAGACATCCTAGAATGCGAAGTCAAGTGGGCCTTAGGAAGCAATCACTACGTACAAAGTTCATGGAAGTGATGGAATTCCAGTTGAGCCGTTTCAAATCCTAAAAGATGATGCTGTGCAACTGCTGCACTCAATATGCCAGCCAATTTGGAAAACTCAGCAGTGGCCACAGGACTGGAAAAGGTCAGTTTTCATTCCAATCCCAAAGAAAGACAATGCCAAAGAATGTTCAAAGTACAGCACAAATGCACTCACCTCCCATGCTAACAAAGTAATAATGCTCAAAATTCTCCTAGCCAGGCTTCAACAGTACATGAACTGTGAACTTCCAGATGTTCAAGCTGATTTTAGAAAAGGCAGAGGAACCAGAGATCAAATTGCCAACATCCGCTGGATCATCGAAAAAGCAAGAGAGTTCCAGAAAAACACCTATTTCTGCTTTATTGACTATGCCAAAGCCTTTGACTGTGTGGATCACAACAAACTGTGGAAAATTCTGAAAGAGATGGGACTACCAGACCACCTTACCTGCCTCCTGAGAAATCTGTATGTAGGTCAAGAAGCAATAGTTAGAATCGGACATGGAACAACAGACTGTTTCCAAATTGGGAAAGGAGTACATCAAGGCTATGTATTGTCACCCTGCTTATTTAACTTATATTCAGAGTACATCATATGAAATGCTGGGCTGGATGAAGCACAAGCTGGAATCAAGATGGCCAGGAGAAATATCAATAACCTCAGATACGCAGATGACACCACCCTTATGGCAGAAAGTGAAGAAGAACTAAAGAACCTCTTGATGAAAGTGAAAGAAGAGAGTGAAGAAGTTGGCTTAAAGCTCAACATTCAGAAAATGAAGATCATGGCATCTGGTCCCATCACTTAATGGAAAATAGATGGGGAAACAATGGAAACAGTGAGAGACTTTATTTTCTTGGGCTCAAAAATCACTGCAGATGGTGACTGCAGCCATGAAATTAAAAGATGCTTGCTCCTTGGAAGAAAAGCTATGTCCAACCTAGACAGCATATTAAAAAGCAGAGACATTACTTTGCCAACAAAGGTCCATATAGTCAAAGCTATGGTTTTTCCAGTAGTCATGTATGGATGTAAGAGTTGGACTGTAAAGAAAGCTGAGCACTGAAGAATTGATGCTTTTGAACTGTGGTGTTGGAGAAGACTAAGAGTCCATTGGACTGCAAGAAGATCAAACTAGTCAATCCTAAAAGCAATCAGTCTTGAATATTCATTGGAAGGACTGATGCTAAAGCTGAAACTCCAATACTTTGGCCACCTCATGCGAAGAACTGACTCATTGGAAAAGACCCTGATGCTGAGAAAGATTGAGGGCAGGAGGAGAAGGGGATGACAGAGGATAAGACGGCTGGATGGCATCACTGATTTGATGGACATAAGTTTGAACAAGCTCTGGGAGCTGGTGATGGACAGGGAAGCCTGGTGTGCTGCAGTCCATGGGGTCACAAAGAGTTGGATACGAGTGTGTGACTGAACTGACTGATAAACTAATAGATCATAAATCTCTATCTCTATTCCAGATCACTTTCTGGGGCTCCATAACTATTTATGCACCTATTTTTTAGACCTCTCCATGGGCTTCCAGGTGGCTCACCAATAAAGAATCCGCCTACCTAGCAGGAGATACAGGACATACAGGTTCAATTCCTGGGTTGGGAAGATCTCCTGTAATAAGAAATGGCAACCAACTCCAGTATTCTTGCCTGAAAAAATTCCCATGGAATTTTTGATTGATTTCTGCAATAGCCTCCAGTGTAACTTCTCATTAGTCCTCCACTTTCTGTACAGAGCAATTGTTCTAAATGTGAGTGGGGCTCCATTCCAGACCTACTGGGGTGTCTCTGGCTGGACAGGAGAATAAAGAGGAAATGCCTTGCAGGGATACCAGGACCCCTTAAGAACTTCAACCTCATTTCCTTCCATTTTTTCATTGTATTTTGTGCTTTATCCATGCTAGTTTCCCAAATATACCCTCATCTATCTCTACTAGGTCTTTAGAAATCACGTTTTTTCTACCAGAGTGACTGTCAACATGCCACACCTCTTATCTTTACCCCACTCCTTCTTAGGCAGCTGCGCAGGCTCATTCTTACTCTGCTTAATCTCAGCTTGGATGTTCCCTCAGGAAGATTTCTGTTATGCCTTTATCAGACCACTGACAATATCCCTTCTGTGCATCCACACAGCTCCCTAGTCTTTTCCCATCAAAGCATTTGTCACATTCTATTGGAATTGGCTATTTTCCTTACTATACTGTAGCCTGTGGAAGGTAGGAATAAGTCTGCCTAGTTTATTGCTGTGTCCTGGAGTCTAGTACAGTAGCGACCTTAAATAGATACCAATAATCACTTACTATTTGAAAAATACATTTTTTTAAAATTTTATTTTATTTTTAAACTTTACATAATTGTATTAGTTTTGCCAAATATCAAAATGAATCCGCCACAGGTATACATGTGTTCCCCATCCTGAACCCTCTTCCCTCCTCCCTCCCCATACCATCCCTCTGGGTTGTCCCAGTGCACTAGCCCCAAGCATCCAGTATCGTGCATCGAACCTGGACTGGCAAGATCCAATTTATGAACACATTCTCAAATCACAGAGGAAAGCTTATTTAGCTTTCTAAAGGAGTAGTTTTCAGTTTACTTCTTGGAACGCTGATGGTTCCACAAAGATGCTTTCAGGACTGACAGTGGGAGGACAGGGTGGGTCCTGGCTAGCTCCACTTTTTACTGCTTTGTGTACCAAAGGATTTTTGGCTTTCTAAAGCTGTGCTCTCATATATTCCAATACAGCGTATCTGCCCAAACAGCTGAATCCTCATTTGGGATATATGGTTGATGTATTAGTTTTCTCTTACTGCTGTAACAAATTACCACATACTTAGTTGTTTAAAACAACACAAATTCAGTATCTTGGTTCTGGAGGTGAGAAGTCTGAGATGAGTCTCACTGGACATCTTTGGGGGGAGGGCCTTGTCCAGTCTATCATAGGTGGACTTCCTCTAAACGGATATGCACACATGCATCTTCTGGATTGTAAATTGTTAGAAATATGAAAGTCTTCATCTTTCAAAAATGATCAAAGAAAGTCATAGGCCCTGCTATAACATAAGTCACATCTCTAGTTAATTTAATTAAAAAATCTATATATCAAATAACTTATATATATATATTTTTTTTTTTTTCAGGACCATATCCAAATACATCCATACCACTAAAGTAAATTAGTGTAAACTTTTGGGAGGGTAATTTTGGCAAAATGTATCAAAGTGGAAAACACCTGCATGCTTCAACTGAGAAATTCTACTGTTATTCTACTTACTATTACAGACATAATAGTAGGATAAAAAACTGCAAAAGAAGATCAGTTTTATGACTCATAGTACATTTATATGATAAGACATGACACAGTTATTATAAAGACTGAGGGTGATAGATAGGTGTGCATAGAGAAAGACACACAAGATAAATTAAATGACGAAAGAGCAAAATGGGGTGCAAAGTCTGATATGCCTGTGTAGTTTCAGAAAGGACCGTATGTATGCTTGCTCCCAACCTAATTTGGGGGCAGAACACAAGAAAAACCATTAATAGAGGTCGGGGGTAGGGAATAACAGACACAAGAAAAGAAGGCTCTTCAATTTATGCTTCTCCACCATCTAAATTTTCTAAAGTGGGTATGTCCTGCTTTATTTTATAAAAGAAGGCCCTCTGTGTGCTCAGTCGTGTCTGATTCTTTGGGACCCCACAGACTGTAGTCCACCAGCCTCCCTGTCTATGGGATTCTCCAGGCAAGAGTATTGGAGTGAGTTGCTGTTTCCTTCTCCAATAAAAGAAAGTCAGAAGCAGTTAATAACAATAAATGAGAATAACAGTGGAATCAGTAATAATGTTGACAAACTTGCCCATGTACTTCACACAGTTATATGCACAGTACATAGATCATTTTATTCTCAGTATGCGACTTAAACCAGTGCTCTCAACCCTTGTCGCCATTTTCGCTTTCTTGCTTATATTTGTTCATGTTAAAATAAAAATCCTATGAAGTATTATCATATATGTTTTAAAACAAGTAAAAACTTTCTCAAATGTCAAAACTTAAAGTATCCTTTTCTCTAACATGTTGGACATCTAAACAGAAGTCACTGTATCACAAAGACCCAGATTTTTGAGGCTTAATATGTTCAAAATGTGAAAAATAAGTGAAAATTTTTAATGAGAAGCATTACTCAAAATGATAGCTTGGATAAACACTTATAAGGAGGATAATATAAAGAAATAAATGAGGGGAGAAATGTAAACAGGAAGAACAGAAAAAGAATGAGAAGCAAATTTAAGATTGTACTAACACCAGTGATTTACAGCTTTAAGGAAATGCTTTATAAGAGTAATCTAGGCTATCATTTCTGACAGCTGTAATTTTTTTCCATTATATGCACTAAAGAAATAGTCTATTTCCATTACAGATAGAATGAGACTGAGGTATTTTTCAATGAGAAGATGATGCAGGTAAGTCACATAGAGCATCCTTTATTCAATTGCCTCCATACACTAGCACCATTATCATTTTTTAGGGAAAATAATAACAAAGATAAATAAGCAACTCATCATCACTCTAGATTTTCATATAATCAAAAATAATTTGCCGAAACCTTTTCCAGGTGAAATTTTTAACTATCTCTGCCAGTTCTATACGATGTTTCATGAAGGTTTCAGTGTGAGCCAGTGACTTAGAGATCATTTTACTTACATGTGTCCTTCCTTTCTGATTTCTTCTACCACAACTGAGTCCCTTCGGTTAATTTGGTTGCATTGTTGCTTTCCAAACCATCCCAGTGGGGTTTTCAGGGTGGTTGTCAGGTAGTTCTCTGGAATCCCTTGGTTAAATTAAGTCTGCTGCTGCTGCTGTCGCTTCAGTCGTGTCTGACTCTGTGTGATCCCATAGACGGCAGCCCACCAGGCTCCCCTGTCCCTGGGATTCTCCAGGCAAGAACACTGGAGTGGCTTACCATTTCCTTCTCCAATGCATGATAGTGAAAAGTGAAAGTGAAGTCGCTCAGTCATGTCTGACCCTCAACAACCCCACGGACTGCGACCTTCCAGGCTCCTCCATCCGTGGGATTTTCCAGGCAAGAGTACTGGAGTGAGGTGCCATTGCCTTCTCCAAAATTAAGTCTACAGGTGGTAAAGTTAATGGGTTCTGATTTAACAAGTTTTGACCAGTCTCAAGTCCATGGTTAATTACTAAATGGTCTGTGGGAAGAATACAAACGGAGACCCACATACCACATAAGCCAACACTTAAACAGTAAAATCTATCAAACTGTTATATAAAATGTTTACCCCCATCTTGACAAAGATATCTTAATAACAATAAAATTTGTACACACTGTGTAAAACAAGGTTTTATGTACCTGAAGAGAACAAGATTTCAAGAAAATGTGATTTTATTATTGTTGTACAAGTTCGGGTGATTTGTTGATTGAGGTGATGATGTTTGAGTAAGTAATACAATGGAGATGGTCCATAACTATACATCATTGTATAATTATTCCATACAAGTTATTTCTCATGGCTTTATTTCAGGAAGCAAAATGCCAATTAGGTTGTTAAAATCAGGATTTTCTTATAATTTGTGTTCTATTAACAGTAATGTCAAACTGAGTCACTGTAGGTCCTAAACTACTTTTAATTAGTGTAAATTTGGAGAAACTACCCAGCTGAAAAATGGCAAAACAGTTTATAAAATTTGCAATACACATACTTGGGAATGAAACAAAAATTACAAAATTTAAACATTATTAAAGAAAATTTTCGGAGAAGGTGATGGCACCCCACTCCAGTACTCTTGCCTGGAAAATCCCATGAATGGAGGAGGCTGGTAGGCTGCAGTCCATGGAGTCGTGAAGAGTCGGACACGCCTGAGCGACTTCACTTTCACTTTTCACTTTCATGCATTGGAGAAGGAAATGACAACCCACTCCAGTGTTCTTGCCTGGAGAATCCCAGGGACAGGGGAGTCTGGTGGGCTGTCGTCTGTGGGGTTGCACAGAGTCGGACACGACAGAATCGACTTAGCAGCAGCAAAGAAAATTTTATGAAATATTTTATTTTCATCATGTTACTTATGCAATAATATTCATCATCTCTTATAGTAATGTTTTCATTAAATCTTCATTTATTGCTGGGATTTGATTTGTTTAAGGTGAATCTAATAAAATAATTTCATTTCATTTTCAGTGTTTTGGTCAGTAATTAAATCCTTATTTAATAAAATATTTATAATATCCTGTTTGTAAATTTTATGTGGGTTATGGCCAATAAAATCTCACTTTTATTATTTTGAGTTTTAAAAAACTTAAGCAAGTTGCCTCTTTGAATCTTTCCTATTTCTTGATGCTTTTCACCTTTTTCTCCCTAAGCTCTACTTTAGTATTTTCTATTTCAGCATACTAGAAATATGAATTCATTCTCACTAACCTAAAGGACTAAGAAATAAAATGTCATTATATTCAAATTAAACTCAGTTTGACCTTTTTCATTAAAAGTGGAAATTAAAATTTTATCTATATATTTTCAAAAATGTTATGTTCTAAAATATTCAAAACGGTATATAAAGTAAAATACAATAAAAAATTATAATGATTGATTAAAATTTTAACATAAAATTATTTAAACTAGCCTGAAATTATTTACTTGGGGGAAAGTTAATAAAATCTCATTAAATACTTTCACAAAAACCAAACTATTTGCAATTGCAGATTTTAATGTTCATCTAGTCATTACAAAATTTAATTATTCTTTACTCATATTCTGTCTAGATTTATGTATATGGAGATATAGATATGTAAGCAAAAATATATGAGGGTGATACTGACTGTTTAATACTACAAAATGCTCCCTGGGTGCCACATACAATAGTGAATGTAGAAGAAGAGGAGAGTGGGAACATGGATGCTTGATACCACTGGGAAGACAATTTCATTCTGCCAGAGTCTAATGCAATCATCTTATATGAGAGGAAGGATTTGACAATAGGTTAATTTGCTTTTTCTGTTTTCTACCTGCTTCCACACCGAGAATCCTCCCTGTACTCAGAAGCAGTGTCAGCGACACAACCCCCAAATCCTGACAGCATTCAGTGGCGGCCAGCATTTGTCTAGAGGAGACAGGGAGAGAAATGTGCAGTGTTTCTCCGAGGATGAAGTGTTACTTCCGAGAGCAGATGTTTAGGATTGTGGGTTCTGCCATATCAGCACCAAGCGCCATACAGATGGCAAGTTGATAGAACACTGGAGACCTACACGCTTGTTCACAGAAGTCTGTGATACTTGTGGCCCTCTGAAGTGCCAGGGCCAGGACAGGGGCCTTTCTGGCCCAAGTCCTGGGGGATGTCGGGACCCTGCCATCACTATCCCAAGGACTGCTGTCCCCAGAGATACGCCACTCATCACACAGAGTGTTTAGGACCAGAGATGATGACATGGGTAGCTCTTCCATAGTGAGAAGAGCTTGACTGGGTTTTTGTGTGAAATGGAAACCCACTCCAGTGTTCTTGCCTGGAGAATCCCAGGGACGGCAGAGCCTGGTGGGCTGCCGTCTATGGGGTCGCACAGAGTCGAACACGACTGAAGCGACTTAGCAGTAGCAGCAGCAGACAAACCAGAAACCTTGCTTTTTCTATTACAATAGCAGACTGTCTGCCATTTCCTGCTGAGAGACCTCAGACAAGTTAATAATCCTCCAGGTCTTGGTTTCTTCAGCTATAACATGGGTTCAGTAAAACTACATCCTAGAGTTTTATGAAGATTAGATTAGTTGATGAATAATCAATTGCTTGTTGCCTGATTTTTTTGCTGTTGTTCTAAGTGGTTTGCGGTCCCATGGACTGTAGCCTACCAGGCTCCTCTGTCCATGGGATTTCCCAGGCAAGAATACTGGAGTGGGTTTCCATTTCCTACTCTGGAGATCTTCCCAACCCAGGGATTGAACCCACATCTCCTGTGTTTCCTGCACTGGCAGGCGGGTTCTTTACTGCTGAGCCTGCCTGATAAATACCTATTTTTCTTATTCCTGATATAAAATGTATCCCTCCACTCTCCACCCCACTGTTCAATTAATAGGCTCCATCAGCTCTCCCTGAAACACCCTCGGGTAAGAAAAACAGATGGGTTGTTCTCTAAAGAAAGAAGTTTTATGCCCCCCAAAATCACTGTTTCTCCCAAACTCTGTAGGAAACAGTGACTGAACTGCCATTCTATGTAAATCCTAGAGAAACCCAGCTTTCCCTCCCTGCTTGCACCCACACTGCCCCCTCGCTGCTTGACAAACTCCTTCAGTTCTGTAGGTTTAAATTCCTGGACACAACCTGATCTAGGCCCTAAACTCTACCCAACAATCCAGTATTATCTCACGTGTTGGCCCAGTGACTATTTCAGGTCTTACCTGCCTCAGTCAAATCTTTCACATCTCCTCATTCTTAGCAGATAACTGTGCTTCTTATTTCACAGTGAAAATAAATTCATATGATAGGAATTCTCTCAACCAGCCTATAAAGTCAATTCCACCTTACCCATCAACATCACCACCTTCTCTCTTCCTAAGTTTATTCTCCTACTCTGCTCCTGACTACATTTCCCCCAATGTCTTGTAGATTCCCCATGAAAATTATTAGACTTTGCTACTTCAGTTTCTCTCTTTTCACTAGGTCCTTTTCATCAGTATTTAATTATACTCATGCCTCTCTTTTCTTAGAACAAAAACCTGAAAAGGGAAAAAGAAATGTTCCCTAAACCCATCCCCTGGTAATTTCTATGTGATCTCTCTCCTTCAACAAATTCTACTTTTGAATGAGTTGTCACCATTTATTAATTCAATTTCTCCAACTCCCACACATTCCCCTAAGCCATTTCCACAAAGTTTCACTTCCCCAAAACTGCTCTCACCAACATTTTCAAGGTCAGCCAGTTTTTCAAGGTGTTGATTGACCTTGGGCAACGTTTATATTGCTGACTCCTTTTTGCTTCTGGAAACACTGTCTTATGACTGCCACGGCTTTTCCTTTCCTTTCCCCCCCCCCCCCTCTATCTACTCAACAGTTTCTTCTTTGTCTCTCCTGCCAGCTCCTCATCTACTCATAGGCTTGTAAGGCTTTCTCTATTGACCCCTCACACTCTCACACTCTCCCATGACAACCTTATCCATGTCCATTCACAAGACAGGACACTGTCAGGGCAACCCAGACCATCTTAGGAAGGGAAACTACTGGCTCACATAAGTGGGGAATTCAGAGAATGAAACTTGGCTCTGTCCAAGAAGGTGACTAATCATAGTAAGAATCTGTCCTGATTTACACAATGTTGTCTTCATCCACAGCCAGACTCCCTGAATAGACAAGAGAGCCACAGGCAGCTCCAGACTTTCCTGGCTCAGAAGTCTAGAAGGAAAGAAATTAATATTCATTTATATCCATTTCCACTTTTTCTAAAAGGGTTCTGATAAACTCACCTCAGTTTACATGCTCTTCCTGAACCAAAGCGCTGTGGCCATAGTGAAAGGCTACTTAGAGGGCCAGTCTGGGTCCTGACCTTGCAGTAGGAGTAGGGCAGAGTGAGTGCCAACCAACACACATGTGTATCCTCACAAGAACTCTGAGGAGGGGAAAGAGTTATTGGGCAAGAAAACACAATACATATCCATGGCCTTCTTTATCACTTTTTGTCAATTTTTTGTCTATTTCTAACTTAACTATGGGTCTTGAGCTCTAGAAGATCATATAAATAACTTTTCAGCCCTACCTCTTTTGGGGAAATGTATAGGGGCTTCCCTGGTGGCTTAGACAATAAAGAATCCACCTGCAGTGCAGGAGACCCAGGTTTGATCCCTGGGTTGGGAAGATCCCCTGGAGAAGGGAATAGTAACCCACTCCAGTATTCTTGCCTGGAGGATCCCATGGACAGAGGAGCCTGGTGAGCTACAGTCCAAAGGGTCATAAAGAGTTAGACATGACTGAGTGACTAAGCATGTACATAAGCAAATTAAATGAGACAATTCTAAAAATGAACTCAGGACTCCCTTGGCAGTCCAGCGGTTAAGACTTCATGCTTCCAATATAGGGGGCATGGGTTGGACACCCGGTTGGGAAACTAAGATCCCACATGCTATGCTGTTAAGTCACTTCAGTCATGTCCAACTCTGTGCGACCCCATAGATGGCAGCCCACCAGGCTCCCCGTCCCTGGGATTCTCCAGGCAAGAACACTGGAGTGGTGCCGGGGTCCAGCCCCGGCTGATCCAGGGTATTCGAAGGGGAGACGGCTTTGGCGACTATTTAAATATTCATCAAAGATATAAAGAGTAATAGAATGAGGATAGCTCAGTAGGAAAATTCATTGGAGAAAAGAGGCTGAGTAGCTTGGTTTACGTGGGAGACCAATAAAACTTCAAGACAAGAAGCTTGCACCACTTACGTAGGCCGCAGCCGTCCTTCCGTTCTCCCGAAGGAGAGGAGACACTGAGGCCTCCCCGGTCGGATCTTAGAAGCCCAGGCATAATTAGTAAGCATGGCAGGTTCCACGCTCCAGATGGAGACTCAGCCAGAGTGAGAGAGAGAGCGACATGGGGAGACCAGTCTTTCGAGGAACTGATCCCAATTCTTTATTTTCCAGAGTCTGTTTTTATACACTGAGATGTTATACAAAAGTCACACGGGGACAGCAGTCCTGACTTTTATTAAAGTCAGGTGCTTCATACAAAGGTATACAGAGGTCTTAAGGGTGTTACATCATCTTCTGGCCAGGTGGGGCCTGCTGACAATTTATGACCCTCTCCTTGTGACAGTGGTCAGTCAACCAGAACAATTTTTTCTCCAAGGGTGATTATTCTTAAAACAGCCACCCAAATAAAGTTACATTCCTATAGGGTGAGGGTGTAGGGGGTTTTAGTTAAGGAAAGAATTTACTTAGCCTAAGGTCTAACGTGATTTATATCAAAGGTTAATACTTATTTCTTCTATATATTCATTAATGTGTATAAGGGCAGGGGATGTGGAGACTTAGCAACAAACATTGGCTCAACAAATGAAAAACCCTTCACCAATACAATTTCTAATCAGCCCATTATACTAATAGTTTTCTAACTTTTCTAAGGAACCTGTTTTTAGAAGGTTTAAAGCATCTCGTGCCTCTCACGGTTGGGAGGCTGTGAGCAATCACATGTGGCCGGACAAGCCTGTCAGGCAGGCTAGAGAACCTTCAGAGGAGTTTGTAGGTTGAAACACTCCTATCACGCCCAGGAATTATTATTAACTGGAGCTCTAAGTTAACTCCTTCTCCGAAAGAGGTGGTGGGAGACAGCCCCCCGTAAAGTCAGAGGTGTAGGGGAGAGCACAAAGTAGTAAAGTAGGCAGGCTCTGGTTATGAGGGTAGATGCTCGAGAATTTCCAGGGATACTCCTGAGGCTTGATCCCGCCTTTGCGTATGTCGAGCCTCCTTCCTCATGACCTTTGTCATGGGCGGAGTGCCTCACGCCGGCCCCCAACAGAGTGGGTTGCCATTTCCTTCTCCAGTGCATGAAAGTGAAAAGTGAAAGTGAAGTCGCTCAGTCGTGTCCGACTCCTAGCGACCCCATGGACTGCAGCCTACCAGGCTCCTCCGTCCATGGGATTTTCCAGGCAAGAGTACTGGAGTGGGGTGCCATTGCCTTCTCCGCACATGCCATGAAGCATGACCAATAAATAAATAAAGTGAACTCAGTGTTTTCTCCCCTAAAACTTGCTCCGCCCCCTTGATTCTCTCCTTCAGCAAATGGCACCACCATCTATCCACTAGCTTGAGCTAAATACCTAGTGATCATTCTGGATGCCTCATGCTCTCCAACTGGACATCTACATCTAAGTTATTTTTAGATCCTGTGACTTCATAGTTTATCTGTTGAAATCATATCAAAGCATCTTTTCTGATCACAATGCCAGAAATCAATTAAATAGTTCCATCTGTCTAGTTCTTTTAATTTCCTCTACCATGATCCTAATTCAAGACATCATCATTTTTGCATAGACTTCAAAAAAGTTTTCTAAATGATATGCCATTGTTGCCTCCTTTTTATCTCTTTTTAAATTAAAAAAAATGTTGAGGTTATACATGTATATAAAGTAGCAAAAGATTTCACAAAATTTGTTAAGAAAAACAACACCGGTCTCCTACTCATCCTTCCTTCATTTCCCTAGAGGGAGCAATCATCAGCAATTTTAGCTGATAATTTAGGTGCTTGTGCTGAGATGCTAGGTTGTGTCTGACTCTTTGGAACCCCACGGACTGTAGCCTGTGAGGCTTTCTGTCCATGGGATTCTTCAGTACTAGAGTGAGTTGCCATTTCCTCCTCCAGGGGGTCTTCCTGACCCAGGGTTTGAACCTGCATCACCTGCATTGGCAGGCAGATTCTTTACCACTGAGCCACCAGGGAAGCCCAGGTATTTAGCTAATAAATAATAAGCTGTATTATTATATTTTCTCAATTTTAAGCATTTTCTATTGACCTTCCACTAGGAAGGGTGAGGACTTAACTCCCTTTCCTTCTCTCTCTCTATGTGTGTGTGTGTCAATCATCCTTTTCCCAGTAGAGTGGTATCATAATTTTGGCTTGATATGTTGGATTGGCATTCAATGTTATACCTTATTAAAACTATATAAAACTATTCACAGTTGAAGATATTAATGATAGACTTTTTTCTTTCTTCCTATTTAATATATTTCTCTCCTAAGTGGCTTCTTGCTGTTTTTCTTTCTTTTTTTTTTTGTCTATATCTTTCATATTAGAGGGCCTTCTGAAATGCCTGTTAATATCTACTTGTCTGTGCATACTGTAGAGGGAGGGGTGATTGGAAGCTCTGGGTCCATGAGTAAGGTATGTTAACGGTGAGATTCATCACCAGGTGATCTAACTGGGCCAGTTAATTGTGGAACCTCTGATGTTGGTATTTCTAGGACTTTCCCTGGGCCTCAGAAATTTCCTAAAGAAAACCATTCCACTTTCCTGCCTTAGGAAGAAAGGAAATCAAGAAAAGAAGTCGAGCCAGAGCTGGGACTGGACCACTGCTAAATTCTGCATGGGCCTGAAGGTGATCCATTTAAGGCTGGGGTGGGTCAGAATCCCTGATCCAGATGACCACTCTGGGTGAACCCAAGATGGGGCTGGTGGCTTATGAGAGTGCTGATCTGGAGGTTGGGAGACTAAGGCTCCATCCAGTTTTGCTTGTGCCATGAAAGATGAGGATGGGGGTGGGGGGCACCTGTTCTTATTCGGTCCTATTCAAGTGATTGCAAGCCCTACCTTTTAAGGAAAGTTCCTAGGTTTTATACTAAATGATCTTCATTGGTTTTGAAAAATGGCTTTCAGAATCCTAGGAATGGAGAATAAAATCTGCAAGCTTCAGTACCCAGTCCGCTTACGTCTTCTAATTGGCCCATTTTTCAGAGGTCACACCTTCTTCCAGATTTCCATGCCTGGGTATGGGAACAAGCCTGCTGTCTTTTCCTGTGTGGGGAAGAAACAGTTGCCCAGCTATGTGGAACGTAGCAGTGCATTTGATGACTTCTTACACAGATGTTAGACTAGTCCTTCAGTTTACTGAATGAACAAATGCCAATTGTGGTTAGGGAAAGTATAATAGAGGGCTAGCCTGAACTTGGAGGAGTAACCCTAAGGAGAACATAATAAATCAATACAAGGTTATGACACAAAAATATAAAGGTGTGCCAAAGTTCTGAGTCCGGAGAGATGAAACTGATTGAGAAACACAGGGACAAAATTACAGGATGCATGGCAAGTTTGTTAGATGGGGAGACAGAATGTGTTGAAACTCAAGATGCAGAATGGGTTAGTTAAGTATTTGCATTCTGCTGCAAAAAGGGTCATACATCTAATTTGGATGGGTGTGTGATAGTTACAGATTGTGTCTATAGCTGGTTTTACATTTTGAGTTTTTAATAAATTATAGTACTAGATCATTTTTAGTTAAAATGTTACACTATTCATAGTTTTTTTTTGAAATGTGTATTTTTCTATTACAAACAAGAGGAACACATCTGGAAAGTATTTATGAAGGAAGATATGTGCTCCTGGAAACAGATACTAATAATGCATTTTAGTGAGAACTCAGGGACATCTGTATCTGAAATGACTCATGGGGCTTCCTTTCCTATATGTTACAGCTCCACTGCAGATTCAAACCCCAGACAGGGAAAGGCTAGTTAGTGTGGATTTCAGTGCACACCTCAATAACTATAACAATGGTAGTAGTAGTAGTAGTATAGTAGGGCTTTCTAGGCAGCACTAGTGATAAAGAACTCGCCTGCCAGTGCAGAGGAGGTAAGAGACACAGATTGGATCCCAGGGTCAGGAAGATCCCCTGGAGAAGGGCATGGCAACCCACTCCAGTATTCTTGCCTGGAGAATCCCATGGACAGAGGCACCTGGAGGTCTACAGTTCATGGGATCACACAGAGTTGGACAGGACTGAAGCTACTTCGCACAGCACATAGTAGTAGCAATAGTGATAGTAATCATTTGAGTGCGTGTGTTCAGTTGTGTTAATAGTAATCATAATATGTACCCTACTGCTCCATACAAAGATTCACACCTAAAAAGGTAGCATCGATAAAATGTGTATGGGAAAACAAAGTGCTACAACTGTGTCTTCTTTTGGATGGGAATTCTCTTAATTCCTACTAGAAACTCAGAGCCATCTCAAGTCAGTGTTTCTGTGCTTTATTTGCAAGTCATATGCTAGGTCATAGTTCTCAAGGGCCTGAAGGAAATGTGCTCCAAATATCTTCGTGAAATCCATTCTCCTTCCCTGTTGTTACACATGAATTTAGATGGGAAGAAATGGTAACTTGAAGGACACTCTGGGGTACCAGAAAACTCTCAGCTGTGGGTGCAGGGCAATTCTGGACATAGGACCACAGGTCACCTCAGTTTGAGGACAACTTGTCTTTGGAATCATAACAATAAAGTATCAGTTGCTGTTATACTCTATTACTTTATCATGACTATCTAATGCCTGTTTACTGTTTAGCACATGATGCTTAATAGTTATCTCATTTCACCTACTTTAGAGAAGTGTATTTAAACATCTGTTAATGAATAGAGATATGTGCTAATCTTGTAAGTGTTCAATATATCAGTTATAATACGTATCATTTCAGCCAAACAAAAATCATAGAAAAGAAATCAGATTACATATTTTTTTAAGAAAGGGAAAAGGCCAGGTCATGATAATAAGGGCCGGTAAACTATCTCCCTTTTTTACTTTAGCTTCAGTTGTTGTCATGTTTTTAAGTTCTACTCATTTAAAAGTTACACCAATTTTATTAATAAATGCCTTTATGACTGATGGCAATACAAATGGGTGCCATTTTTCTAACCATCAAGAAGGTAATATATAACAAGATCTTAAAAATACATTTATATTATCTGACCAAAGAATCCTACACCTGAATTATATATCTTTCTTTTATGTTCATAGAAGTGTTCAGTGGTATCCGTGTGTAAAAATCAGCAATGTATAATAAATGCATTAAAAACAAAATTCAGTAGAACCTAATTATTTTTATTAATAAAATTGATATAATAAATTGTACTCATTTAAAAATTACATCAATTTTATTAATAAAAATAATTAGGTTCTACTGAATTTTATGTTTTTAATGCATATAAATTTCTGATTTTTACACATAGACACCGCTGAACACTTCTAAGAAAATAGGAGAAAGACGTATAGTCAGGAGTAGCATTCTTTTGTCAGGTGATATAAATGTATTTTTAAGATCTTGTTACATATTACCGTCTTGATGGTTAGGAAAATGGCACCCATTTATATTACCATCAGCCATAAAAGCATTTACCCTTTTCCTTGCAGCCCTGCCAACACTGAGGTAAATCATTTTTATGTCTTTAAGAACTGATGAACAGCAAACATCCAGAACCATTAATTTTCATACTAGACCTTCAAATTTCTATGCCAGTTATCTTGTTAGAATTAAGATCTTGTAATGAAGGATTTTGCCTGAGAAGAATTCAAGTTATTTACACAATCATATTACTCTGACCATTTCTGTATTCAGTTTTCTTTAAAAGAAACCAGTTGCAAAAATCCTAGATTGCTACATTGTTTATTAACCTAGGGTTTTAGTCTTTTCACATGAACCATTTTTTGGCCATGTCGTATAATTTTGTCCTGATTTGAAGCTATTAAAATACCTTCAAAATTAATACCAAAATATTTTAAAAGAGTTTGTAAAGCTGTGGACAAATTAATGTGGTTTAATATCATCTTAAAAAAGAAAAGGTTTTCTGAGAATAGGACAGTAAATGAAAAGCTTTTCAATGCAAAATTACAGAAATTATAAATGAAAGACAGCAAACATCATTTTGATATACACAGCTACACTCACAAGAAAGTGGGGGAAGTCTCCAGAGGACAAAAGGAAAGAAAGGAAACTGAATGAAAAAAGAATGTCTTTCAAAGAGGGGTTTGTGAATCCTAATGAACCAGAGGCCTGGAAATTAACTGAGCGTAAATCCATGCTGAAATAGCATGTAGGGAATTGAGCCTACAAAAAGATAGGCAGTTAGAAATTATTTACACATATAGAAAAGGTAAACTAAAAGTTACCTGTCCCTAACATAGGAAGGTGACAAGGAAAACTTTTGGTCTCAACCAAGGCTTTTGTTGAAAAAAGTTAATAATTGTTGTAAATTTATGATCATAGACCTGATCACACAATTTTGAGGTTTGAATTGACATCATCATTGTAAGTCTGCGAACTCCATACCAGTAAATTAACATAAATATGGACCTGCTGCTGCTGCTGTTGCTAAGTCGCTTCAGTCGTGTCCGACTCTGTGCGACCCCATGGACGGCAGCCCACCAGGTTCTTCTATCCCTAGGATTCTCCAGGCAAGAATACTGGAGTGGGTTGCCATTTCCTTCTCCAATGCGTGAAAGTGAAAAATCCTAGGATACCTTAAATCAAATTACATAGGATTATCACACATAAATCCTGGGAAGATAAGCTCACATTCTAAAGTTCTAAGGCATACATGGAAAAAAATGTACCATGAAAAAGATCAGCAGAGAAAAAAAGGTATGGTTGGACCCTACCTCCAAGAACAAGATGATCAGACACAACAATAAAATAAACATGTTAAATAATTAAAGTATATAAACTAAACAAACAAGAACATGAGAAACATATGTTACTATGAAAATTGCCAAGCAAATTTTAAAAAGAAAAAAGAAATTTGTAGAAAAGAAATATATCCACTAGAATTTAAGTTACTGAATATGGTGGTTGGTGGTTTAGTTGCTAAGTTGTGTCTGACTCTTTGTGACCCCATGGACTGTAGCCTGCTAGGCTCTTCTATCCATGGGGATTCTCCAGGCAAGAGTACTGGAGTAGATTGCCATTTCCTTCTCCAAAAGAAATATAGTCACTAGAATTTAACAATTATTGAATATGTTAAACTTAAGATTATATGAATATTGAAAGAGTGTTAATGAATTGGTAGATTTTACTGAGAAAACTATGGGCAATAAATAATGTGAAAAAGAAATGAACCGACATGAAGGATAGAATGAAAAGGTTCAACATAAGTGTAACTGGTACACCATGAGAAGACATTAGCGAGAATAGAAGAGAGGCAAATTTTGTAAATGATATGAACATAGAAGAGGGCGTCCCAGGTGGCACTAGTGGTAAAGAACTGCCTTCCAATGCAAGAGCCACATAAGACGTGGGTTCGATCCCGAGATCAGGAAGATCCCCTGGAGAAGGAAATGGAAACTTCAGTATTCTTGGCTGGAGAATACCATGAAGATCCTGGTGTGCTACAGTCCATGGGGTCACGAAGAGTTGGACATGACTGAAGCAACTGAGCATGCATCATAAGCATAGAACTCTTCAGAATTTAATAAAGTTAGGAATCTAAGATTCAAAGCTACATGCTTAAACTACTGAATCTCAGAAATAAAAAGGAGATATTAAGCAATGAGGCACAAAACAATACAGACTGATAAGTGGCATTTGTTGCTGCTGTTCAGTCGCTGTTATGTCCGACTCTTCGAGACCCCATGGACTGCAGCACTCCAGGTTTCCCCATACTTTACCATCTCTGGGAGTTTGCGCAAATTCACGTCCATTGAGTTGGTGATACCACGCAAGCATTTCATCCTCTGTCACCCCCTTCTCCTCCTGCCCTCAGTCTCTCCTAGCAGTGGGGTCTTTTCCAGTGCGTCGGCTCTTCACATCAGGTGGCCAAAGTATTGGAGCTTCCAATGAATATTCAGGGTTGATTTCCTTTAGGATTGACTGGTTAGATCTCCTTGCTGTCCAAGGGACTTTCAAGAGTCTTCTCCATCACCACAGTTCAAAAGCATCAATTCTTCAGTGCTCAGCCTTCTTTATGGTCCAACTCTCACCATAAATAGCATCAATAGCTGCGAGAAGACAATGAAATAATGTAGTTATAATATTCATAAGAAAATAACTGAGAGTCTAGATATTATATCCAGATAAGCTATCATTCAAATACGAGACCAATTTGAAGGGTTATTTGGATAATAATGAGTAAATTTAGTTAAATGTTGCTGAATGAATTATTAAGGGAAGTATCGCTATTTCAGGGAGAAGAGTAATTGCAGAAAGGAAGGAGAGGCAAGAAGGAAAAAAACCCATTTTACATACTGGTAAATCTTAAAAAAGTTGAATATAAAAAAGAATAAGAAATATGATGACCAATTCATAGCTATAAAACCAAGGTGATATGAAAATACTGGGTAATATTAGCATGTAAGATAGGTGGATTGTTGTAGTTAGATCATTCTTCAGAAGGAGGAAAGAATAAGTGTTTAGAGTACTTTTAATATTTACTTTAAATTCACACAAGAAGTTCATTCTACTTACTGACAAACACATGGAGTCAAACTGCCATCAAGGTGGCATTTTCCACCCTGCCCCTCCTTTATAGTCCATCCTTTCCCATACTCCTAACCACGGGCAACCTCCGCTCTGTTCACCATCTCTGTAGTTTAGCCCCTTCCAGACTGCCATATAAATGGAATCACAGAGAAGGTACCCTATTTTATATGTAACATACAAAACAGATTCATCCACATTGTTGCACACATTACTATTCCAGTCTTTGATTCCTAAGTAGTAGTTTTGATAATTCCAACATCTGGTTGATTCAGGCTTGGCATCTGTTGATTAGCTTTTAAGTTGTGGTCATATTTTTCTGGTAATTTTTTGTAAATTCAAATGTACCATGGGCATTTTGAATATTATGTTGTGAGACTCTGGATCCTGTTAAAATCCCGTGGAGAATGTTGACTGATGTTAGCAATCAGTCACCATTCAGACTGAAAGTTCTATCTTGCAATCTGTGGGCTGTGGTTCCATCGTCAGCTCAGTTTTCAAAGCTCTGCTAAGCTGTGTGTGTCTGCCCTGCACATGCACCCTTTGTGTGCCAGTCTGGGAACTGGGTACTGTTTTATATCATAATTCAGTTCCCAAAACTTCTGCTGTGCTTCTTTTAGTCTGTTCTGTACATGCACAGGTCAGGTGTAAGCTTGATTTGCATCAGGTCACACATAATTTAGGAGTCCTCTTCTCCAGATCCCTCAGTTCAGGATTTCTCCCATTTTCTCAGGTTAAGGTCCTCTTCTCTCAGTTCCTTTCACCAGAAAAGATGGTTCTACCAGGCTCTACCATGACAATCACGTTTATTTTTTTGTCCTTCAATCTACTCTTGGAATTAAACATATTTCCTAATATTGACCTCTGTTAAATTCAGCATGTTAATATTTTCTTTAGGATTTTTTCATTAATATTTTCTCTCTCATTATGCACACACAAATTGCTATGGATTGAAATTGCACCCTCAAAATTCATATGTGTAAGCACCAGCTCTCATATGATGGTATTTGAAGATGAGGCCTTTGGAAGTAATTAGGTTTAGACGAGGTCATGAGGGTGGAGCCCTCATGATGAGATTAGTGCCTTTTATAAGAAGAGACACCAGAGAACTTGCTCCCTTTATGATGTGAGAATACAGTGAGAAGGGGGCTATCTGCAAACTAGGATGAGAGCCCTCACCAAGACCTGATCCCGTTGACAGCCTGGTCTCTGCTCCCAGCCTCCTGTTGGTTAGGCCGTTCTGTCTATGATATTTTGGTATGGCAGCTTGAGCTGACTAATGTACACATCCTGTTGGTTCTGTTTCTATGGATACAGATGCCTTCGTTCTTCTCTATCTCTGAAACAATTTAAATTACATTGACATTCTCGGTACTAGGAAAATTTGAAAAAAGTCATCCACAAAACAACTTTTTATTTGAGGTTTCTCTGATTGCTTCCTGTGTTTCTTATGAGGTTGCTCATCTGTTTAGGTTTTATATCTCTTCTGGGGTCAATCATTTTTAAATTTCTGTAAAATCATCTATTTTACTCAGTTTTTCAAATTTGTTTGCATAGTACCGTAAAACATACAGGCATGCGTGCTCAGTTGTGTCCGGCTCTTTGCAACACTACGGACTTGTAGCCCACCAGGCTCCTATATCCACAGAATTTTCCAGGCAACAATACTGGAGTGGGTTGCCACTTCCTCCTCCAGGAAATTTTCCTGATCCAGGGATCAAACCCGTGATATGTACTGTATTGTAAAATATTGTCATATAATATCTTATGCTTTCTTTTCAATTGTGGTTATTTCTGTCATTACTCTTCAGTGAGTGTGTCACACTGTGATTTCAACTTGCATCTCTGCTCCTGCTCTTCATATCTCTGGTTTATCCCAGATGACATTTTCAAACTTTAATGATATTACTGTCCTTCCTCCAAGGCTATTGGTATTCTGTTTGCTGTTGTTTAATAATTTTTGCCTTTTCAATTAAGTTTTGTACCTGTGCTCCTACCCCATATATTTCTTTAGAAATTTCCTTTACTTCATTTTTCTCTCCCCATTTTTTTCATGTATTTTCTTGTTTCTTGGCACATTAGCTACCAATGTGTTTATTAAAGGTGAATGATCATCTTTTTAGCAGCCTATATATCAATTTAATAAAACAAGGTAACTGAAACTGTGAGGGCTGACATTGATCCTCTATCTAAGCACTTAACATATTCAGATTAGTTAACACTATTTTATAGCTAATATTAATCAATGTTATTATTACAGAACATTCAACATATTCCTAAATAAAAGGTATTTAAAACTGAGTAAACATTTTAATTATCTCAGAATAGAGTATCTTAGTGTAGCAGAGACCGCTAACTTTCAGTATCTATTCTTCCTTGTTTTTGATAGTTAAAAATCCTGGCTAGTTCGTGGCTACATTTCCCACTTTACCTTGCAGAAAGCTGTGACTACATGACCATGTTCCAGTCAATGGGTCTCACTGCAAGCACAACCTCAACGCCATTTCCTTCAGAGGGAATCACCCTCTGCTTTCACTCTCTTCTCTGTGGGCTGGAACTGGGAGGTGCTGCCCAAGGCAAAATTGGCACAGAGCGTCTTTACCAAAATTTTAAAACATGGCTGCTCCAGGAAAATAAAGATGTCCTTGCTTTGCCACTGGATTTGATAAAAAGCAGTCACTTTGGACAGATGATTCACACCTTTGGACAAACTCATGACCAAAACTGCAGTTTCTTCCTCTTGTCCCTAACCAATGCTAGAGGAGAATTTGGGCTAAATTTTTGCCAGTGAGCGGTCTTCTACTGTGGGGCAAGATGACATCCCAAGTAATGGCCAACGGACAAGAAAGCAGAAACCTGAGCTCCTTTTCAAAAGACTTTATGAAGCAGAGCCCATCTCACAGGTGTAGCATGAGAAAGAAATTGATTTCTATCTTTTTGGGGGTCTCATTGTTGTAGTAGCTAAGTCTATATTTTAACTATACTTTGATTTCTATCCTACACAAAGCATTGACTTGATACTTGATATTGACTAAATAAATTCATCTCTTTATTCAACTCCCAAACTCATTCAGTGCAGATATCTTCGACAGGAGATGAAATTCAGTTTTTAAGTCAGAATGTCACAGAAGTGGATCTTGTTGATGCATACTGAAGCACACAACTTCTGTATATATAAGTTGTTCTTATTTTTTCTATTTTACTAAAATCTGTGAAATGGGCATCTTTCAGCTTACTAGTCTATTTGCTTTTTTCCCTCAATATATTTCTGAGTAGAATATTCTTCCTCTCAAAAGAAGGGGGATTTTTTTTTTTTTAATCCTAGTGATTCATGGAGGATTTTGTCAGTCAACCTCAAGCAAACTTTCAAGGAACTAAAATAAGTTCATTTTTAGAAAATAGTGACTCTACAGATATCCAGTGTGTCTACTGCCACTAAGGTAATTTTCCTTCTTTGTGTAAATGATGACAATAACAGAAATAACTCCCTTCATGCCAAATAAACTTGGCATACCTAGGGCTTGTCAGACCAAGTGAGCCTTTCAGTGCAGGATGCAATATTTATGTAATGTAGTACCACATTTTGATAAATGTTTACTAAATACATAACATGTGCCAAAGTCTATGCCATGCATAAATATAAAGATTTTCCTTACCTTTGAAACCCTTGCATATCATCTGCTAGTGGAAGAGACAAATGAGTCAAGAGATAATTTTAATATAAAGTAGTGATTTTGACAAAAACACAGTGCCAGTCAGTTATTAATGTATTGATTCTCAACTCCAAATCCATCGTTCTTTGCCTGTTTGTGATACTGAAATATTTCTTTCCAGATGGCATGATATTAAAGTTGGTCAACAGAGGGCGCTGGAGGGACACTGCAGGAGGTGGGGCTGCCTCTTCCCGGTTCCTGTGTGCCTTCTTTCTCCTGCAGTGTTGGGCTAACACGCAGGACATCCAGTGGAGCTCACCTTCAGTGACTTTCAGCAGCACTCCTGTAAAGTCTTTTCAGCCCCAATAGAATTTCCAGCAGTAATGGCAGCAGTACCTCCCAACGCAGTTTGTAGGTGAGTTCTGGAGTCATCCTAGCTGAGTTTACTGGCATCTCATCATCTCCAGGCAGCAGCTTCTGGAGTGTTCTATAGTCTCTCCAGCTACCTACACATCTGCAAGTTCATTTTACATCCTCACGGCTGGATTTAGCTGGGTTCTGTGGGTGCCCAGAGAGTTCAATACCTCTTGCTGATGACTTCCTGGCAATTTTCTGGTAAGTCCAGCCAGTGTCCAACTAGCTGCGCAGCCAGTTCAACAGCAGCTTCCCCAGGTAGCCTCCCAGCAGGTACCCCAACAGGCAGTGTCCTACCAGCTAGCCTCAGCCTACTAGCATCACTGCAGAAGCCTTCTAGCTTGGGAGTCCCAGCCCCTACTGTTCATGACCTCAGCTTGCTGAGGATAGACCAGTGCTGGCCTGGGCACTCAGGAAACCTCTCCATTACCCACTGGGCAGCAATTACCTCACAGAGAAATGAGTCACAGTCTTGGGAAGAGTCTCCTTCCTTGGATACTTCTTCAGCCTTGGGGTATTCTTTAGAACTCTTGTGATCCCTTTTCACTAGTTTTCTCTGACAACAGTGAATAGTTCTTCATATTAAGCTTTCCCTTTACAAATTACTCTGGGGTTTCCATCTCCTTGCCGGGCTCTAACTTATAAACACTGTATTATATCTTACCCATAATTATTGACTCTAAATTAACAATGATACATAACAATTGTTGTTGATACTGAATAAATTCCATCTTTCCTGGAGAAATATCTGGCAGTCTATTTGTTTTAGGTCAACTCATCTTACCTAAAAATGAATGTTGAGGAAATCATGTATCAAGCAAGAGAAAATTATTTTCCCAGTCAAGAACTGAAGTACATTATAAATTTAACTCAAAAGTTTGATAATCCAGTATTTGTGGGGCTTAAGTTTGAGGAAAATGGAGTGTTAAACAGCCAATGCTCAACACTGGACTCTGAAGTTATAGAATAGAACTTCTGTGTGGAAGTGCACAGGCCCACAGGAGTGAGACTAAGTTAATTCTTTTTAAAATTATTAAAAATTTAAAAAATATGAATCACGGAATAGCATATTTCCAAGAGCAAGTTCTCATGGAATTGAGGAGGGCATGATCCTTCTTATTTTATAAGGAGTTTATTGTTTAGTCGATAAGTTGTGTCTCTTTTGTGACCACATGGACTGTAGCCCGTCAGGCTCCTCTGTCCATGGGATTTCCCCGGAAAGAATACTGGATTGGCTTGCCATTTCCATATCCAAGGGATCTTCCCGACCCCAACCCAGGGATCAAACCTGCATCTCCTGCATTGGCAGGTGGATTCTTTACCATTAAGACACTGGGGAAGCCTGAGCTACCTGGGTAAGGAGTTACTAACACAAAAGTTTGAGGTCACACATTGTAGAATTCAGCTCAGTAACATGACAAATCTCCACATGGACTCTATAACAAGAAACATACAGTGAAACACAAAGATGAAACCAATTCCTGCCTTTAAGGAGTTTATCATTCAGTAAGGAAGAGACTTTTGTATATGACATGGGCATCCCTGGTGGCTCAGACAGTAAAGGATCCACCTGCAATGCAGGAGACCTGGGTTCGATCCCTAGGTTGGGAAGATCCCCTGGAGGAGGGCATAGCAACCCACTCCAGTATTCTTCCCTGGAGAATCCCATGGGGTAGCAAAGAGTCAGACACAACCGAGCGACTAACCACAGCACAAGTATATGGCAAATAGAACTAAGGAGAAAGTGCAGGAGGAAGGCAGAGTGGACTGCGGGACAGCAAAGGATATGGTCAGAGCAAGCAGTCCAGCTCAGCCAGAATATAAAATGCATGGCTGAGTGTGACAGAAAGTACTCACATGCTATGCTAAGACACTGAGTTAATTCTTAATCATTTTAACATTTTGAATAAGAAATTGAAACAAGCTTATTTCAGGAGGCTTTTGACCACAAGGAAACCCAATTTAAAGTGACTTTAGGGACTTCTCTGGTGTCCAGCAGTTAAGACATGGTACTTCCACTGCAGGAGGAAGGATTCGATTCCTGGTCGGGGAGCTAAGATCTCACATGCCACATGTGGCAAAAAAAAATACTGTAGAAAAAAACTAAAAATAATTTTTTTAAATAATTAAAAACAATAAAGTGAATTTAAACATATTTCACTAGCTCACATTCCAATAGGTGAGGTAAAGGTAGGCATTGGGTAAATAGGTCAGTTCAATGATACTCACTAAAGACCCACGTTTTCCATCTCCACTCTTCACTTTGTACAGTGTTGCCTTCTTTACAACTCTGAGCTTCTCCAGGTGGAATCTTTCTGCTTCCTTTTAGGCTCCTCTATCTTAGCAAGGCTCAGGGTTCTGAAAGAGTGGTTGCAGTCTCCACTGGTGAAGATCTGATGAACTCTGACACCTGACAACAGGGACTTCAAACCTGGTTCCACGTATAGTTCCATTTCTTGAGCTCTCAAAGCCTTGGTTTCATCATCAGAGATGATAATATTCTATCCATATCCATGATCAATTATTGTTTGTGCCTGTTTTCTTTTGTTCCTCAGCAAACACATTATTATACACTGTAAGTTCAAAATATAAAATTGTGGTAAGTACTATTAAAAGATGCTTCGTGTGACAACGCAATGAGATCTTTGTAAAGAATTTAGCTGTGCCTGGAAGAGCATAAAGTGCCAAAGAAACGATGGCTATGATTTTGTCACCAAAACAAATTCTTGGCTCAGGTGTTTTGGATACCCCAAGGTAACCTTTGAGAACCAGCTTTACTGAAATTAATGAATAGCAAAAATTTGTAGGAGATTAATATGGATGATGGTATAAGGACTCTTTGCTATGAAATAAAATGAGTGGGTCCAGAGGGCCCATGGTAGGAGAATAATTGCTTCCTCTTCTGTTTCTATTTGGGATCAAGAAGCAGGGATTTGTTGTTGTTCAGTCACTCAGTCGTGTCCGATTCTTTGCAACCCCTTGGACTGCAGCACACCAGGCTCCCCTGTCCTTCATTATCTCCTGGAGTTTGCTCAAACTCATGTCCACTGAGTCAATGATGCCATCCAACCATCTCATCCTCTGTTGCCGCCTTCTCCTCCTGCCCTCAATCTTTCCCAGCTTTAGGGTATTTTCCAGTGAGTTGACTCTTTGCATCAGGTGGCCAAAGCAGGGATTAAATATACAACACTACCCTGATTATTTGTATCTATCAGGTCTGCACAAAAAGTTCTGTGTCTTCCCTCCCAGTTATGAAATATTTGATTTGGTTACACTGAAATTTTAAGAGCTCTTTCAAATCCTGAAAGATGATGCTGTGAAAGTGCTGCACTCAATATGCCAGCAAATTTGGAAAACTCAGCAGTGGCCACAGGACTGGAAAAGGTCAGTTTTCACTACAATCCCAAAGAAAGGCAATGCCAAAGAATGCTCAAACTACCGCACAACTGCACTCATCTCACATGCCAGTAAAGTAATGCTCAAAATTCTCCAAGCCAGGCTTCAGCAATACAGGAACCGTGAACTTCCTGATGTTCAAGGGGTTTTAGAAAAGGCAGAGGAACCAGAGATCAAATTGCCAGCATTTGCTGGATCATGGAAAAAGCAAGAGAGTTCCAGAAAAACATCTATTTCTGCTTTATTGACTATGCCAAAGCCTTTGACTGTGTGCATCACAATAAACTGCAGAAAATTCTGAAAGAGATGGGAATACCAGACCACCTGATCTGCCTCTTGAGAAACCTGTATGCAGGTCAGGAAGCAACAGTTAGAACTGGACATGGAACAACAGACTGGTTCCAAATAGGAAAAGGAGTACGTCAAGGCTGTATATTGTCACCCTGCTTATTTAACTTATATGCAGAGTACATCATGAGAAATGCTGGACTGGAAGAATCACAAGCTGGCATCAAGATTGCCGGGAGAAATACCAATAACCTCAGATAAGCAGATGACACCACCCTTATGGCAGAAAGTGAAGAGGAACTAAAAAGCCTCTTGATGAAGGTGAAAGTGGAGAGTGAAAAAGTTGGCTTAAAGCTCAACATTCAGAAAACGAAGATCATGGCATCTGGTCCCATCACTTCATGGGAAATAGATGGGGAAACAGTGGAAACAGTGTCAGACTTTATTTTGGGGGGCTCCAAAATCACTGCAGATGGTGACTGCAGCCATGAAATTAAAAGACGCTTACTCCTTGGAAGGAAAGTTATGACCAACCTAGATAAGCATATTCAAAAGCAGAGACATTACTTTGCCAACAAAGGTCCGGCTAGTCAAGGCTATGGTTTTTGCTGTGAGAGTTGGACTGTGAAGAAGGCTGAGAGCCAAAGAATTGATGCTTTTGAACTGTGGTGTTGGAGAAGACTCTTGAGAGTCCCTTGGACTGCAAGGAGATCCAACCAGTCCATTCTGAAGGAGATCAGCCCTGGGATTTCTTTGGAAGGACTGATGCTGAAGCTGAAACTCCAGAACTTTGGCCACCTCATGCGAAGAGTTGACTCATTGGAAAAGACTCTGATGCTTCGAGGGATTGGGGGCAGGAGGAGAAGGGGACGACAGAGGATGAGATGGCTGGATGGCATCACTGACTCAATGGACGTGAATCTGAGTGAACTCTGGGAGTTGGTGATAGCCAGGGAGGTCTGGCGTGCTGCGGTTCATGGGGTCACAAAGAGTCGGACACGACTGATCGACTGAACTGAACTAGAATCACTTCTAGAAAATGTCCCTAAATTAACTCTACCAATTTTCTAATTGGTCACCACAATTACAACTCCCACCTGTGCCTTAATCTAAACTGAAAACAAGTGAAGACCAGTAATTGTGGAGATGTTTACAATTGTATAGATGGAAACAGCCAGTGTTGTCCTTAATCTTAAGGACTTCACAGCTGACGGTAGGTAGGGCCTGATTTAGTTAAAGACAATCCAGAAAGTGTGAGATAAAAATATGCTTTGGAGAGGTGGGAGTGGGGGCAGTAGAGGGTGGGGCATGAGGGGGCTGAGTGGGGGGTCAGGGGGTTGGAGGGGTGAAGGAGTTGGAGGTTTGGGGTGAGGGGGTTGAAGGGGTGAGGGGTTAGGGCTCTAGAGTCCAACAGCACCTGAGTCTTAAAGGGAGTGTGGAAAGTAGTCAGAGAATGGAGGATTAGGAAAAGAGAGGAAGAGAAGGAGAGAGAGAGATGGAGAAGAAGAGAGACAGATATGGCGGGAGGGGTGGGGTGTGGGGGAAGGGGGTAGAATTTTCCTGACCTAAAGGACTGCATCAATAGGTCAAGTCTGCACCAAGGATTCAAGAAACATCTGACTCCCAGCTCAGCCCTATTCCCTGTCCAGACTCCCACAGGCCCAGCTTTCAGGTTTTAGCTCCACTTCAGCCATGAAATCCTCTTGGAGTCACCCTCCACTGGCTAGTCTACTAGCCAGAACTGATTGGCTAGTAATTTTTCAAAATTGAATAATGGTGTGATCTGCAAACATGGAGAGTCAATGTTCCTGATATCAATAGTAGCAGAGAGAATATGCTCTGGATTTGACTCCTCTTGGCCTGAAAGAGAGGAAAATAGAACACCCAGCCACACAAAAGGAAAATCCTAGTTAAAGGCCAATTTGCTTATGCATTTGGACATTTATGACAAAAATTAATGTCATTGGGCTAAAAACGCAAAGCTGAGGTCGAGATGCAATAAAAGTCACACCAAATTCAAGAACTTCAGCCTTCCTGAAAGTGCCATTTACAGAACTACCAAACCCGCAGTTCATTGTCACACACATGCATTTATGAGCATTTGCCAATCACCAAGCCCAGGTAAAAGGATTCACGAATAAGCAACATTCCCTGCTGTCACTGAGCTTGCCATCTGAAAGACTGAAATTTCAAAATGTTATCATAATACGTGTTAACATTTAAATGTAAAAACTGCACATTTATAAAACGCTTGTTTTTAAAGTAATTATCTGTAGGCAGATTTCACTTGTGTAGAGATCAATTAATTCATAGCACAGCTGTCTAGATTTTCAAACATAGGCAATTCCACACCTAATCCTTGAGATAATCAGTGATTTGCTAGGATTAAAACCCCTTCACTTCCTAGACCACGTACTTGACCCCAGAGGCAACCTAAGGTGCAGGAAGAGCGTGAAAGACTAAACATCACTGATAGCATCCAAACATCTCCATCAACCTACCCGTCAAAAATATGTGCCAAGTGCAGTGCAATGTGTTCATCTGCCCACCCCAACCCTCCTCCCTCCTCCCTCCCATACCCCCAACCTACCTCCCTTCCCCTCAGCCCCCTCCCCCCTCTGGATTTGGCTCATTTTGGCAAAGAACATCTTAGGAGACCCTCCACTCCCTCCCTCCCACCCTCGATTTGGCTTATCTTGGCAAAGAACATTTTAGGAGGCCTCCCTCCCTTCATCCCGTCTTTCTTTCTTTCAAAGGAGGATGGGGAGGAGTTCATCTCCCTATTGGAGAAATTACCTCCACTAAATCTCACTCTTGGCCCACCTCTTGGTTCTCAGATCAGGCAAAAAGTCACCGCGTGCAAGACCCTCGTCGGAGGCGAGCACGCTCCATAGCTGGGGCCGCTCCGCCCTCGCAGCCGGCTTTGGCTCACACGGAGCTCGGAGAGGAGAAAGGCTCGTGCGGCAGCTGATCCTGGTTCCTGGAAAGCTGACCTTCCCTGCCCAGTAACGTGCGGCTGCCGGAGCCTCAGCTGCAGCCGCTCTGCGGGCCCCGCAGCGCAGTCTCGTGCTCCTGGTCCTCGCGCCCGCGCTTCAGCCCGAGGCTCGTAGCAGCTGCCGGGTGATCCAGCGGAAATGACAAGCCGCGGTTCCCGGTGACAGGAGAGTGCGAGCCGCTGCTCTTCCGAGCCAGAGACAGGAGGTGCGTCGGGGAAGCAGCGCCCTGAGAAGGTTCTCGCCGCGGCGGCTCAAGCTCGTCGCTGTCTCTTCACTTCCTGTCACCCGGGCGTTCCGCGCTCTTGACCGCGGAAAGATGGTTATAATAGTAACAAAGCTGGTGCACTGCCTTCATCTCAGGTAAGGAGAGCGGCTTTGCGTGCTTTTCTCTGCTCTGTGCATGTGGTAACTCCGAAACCCACACTGGGAAAGGTCTTTTACCTGCTGAAGTTTGTTTTTTAACGAAGACTGAGAAAAAAGAGTTTTTGTGTGATTTTAAAAATCCTTTCGGGTTGAGTTTAAAAGTAAGCTTTAGTGTTCTTTCTTGATCTCTGTTTTTCTTGACCCCGTCCCTGACCTGCTTGGTACAATTTCAGCTTCTGTTTGCAAGATGAGGTTAAGGTACTTTTTTTTTTTTTTCCTTTTTAAAGATTTCTGGGATATTCTAGGGGAGCTACTTTCCATATAGGCAAACGGATATTTTAATTGGTAGTCTTTTCAGGATGGTTATGATTTCAATTACAGCTAAGAGAGGATAATTAATAATATTAAAGTTGAACGTCAGTTTTGAGCAGCATTGAACTTAAGTTGCCTAGAGGACATGTGCATACTGTATGCAGTTACCTGGTTATTTGTGAAAACAAAACAAGTGGTGGGGGTTACTCTTGAGAAATAGGAGCCCACAGATTTAAAGAAAAACAAAAATTTAGCACTCCTTCTGTCCTTTGGGTGTTGATCGAGAGAGCGTCTCCACAGCATTGTCAGTTCAAAACTAAAGAAACACTGTCAAAGTGTAGTTTTGTGGTTGCAAATTAACTTTGCTGATGAAAACTGTGGAGTCAGCATCTTTAGCTGACTCTTCATATAAAGAAAAAAATAGAGGAGGTTTTCAAATATAAACCAAGAGCATTCAAATAACTGTATTTGACTGCTACCAAACAAAAACCAACATGTAATATTAACTACAGTTTCAGTTACTATTAATTTGGTTGGAGGTTTTTCGAGAAAGCACTTTTCCTACTAAATCCCAAATTAATAAGTGAGTAGGAGAAGGCAATGGCATCCCACTCCAGTACTCTTGCCTGGAAAATCCCATGGGCAGAGGAGCTTGGTAGGCTGCAGTCCTTGGGGTCGAGAAGAGTTGGGCACGACTGAACAACTTCATTTTCACTTTTCACTCTCATGCATTGGAGAAGGAAATGGCAACCCTCTCCAGTGTTCTTGCCTGGAGAATCCCAGGGATGGGGGAGCCTGGTGGGCTGCCGTCTATGAGGTCGCACAGTCGGACACGACTGAAGCAACTTAGCAGCAGCAGCAGCAGTAGGTCTACAAGTATTGCTTAACACAGCAATTATAATCAAATGGGATAGAAAAATGTCTTCTTTATAGTCTAATATTAGATTTCTTTGTTTCCTGCCTAATCGTATCCTTTTAAATAAGCCTTATTGATAATGGTTCATTTAAAATGGTAACTATGTGCTGTTTCTCTGAGCTATCCTTTGATGTCTTTTTCTTATCAAAACTAAAATCCTCAAATTACAAATCTTGCAGTGATAAAGAGGAAAAGACAAGTAAATGCTTTAATATTGAGTAGTAAGTGCTTGAAAAAAAAAAGTCTCTGGATAGATTGTTGCTTATAAAGTCTTTTTTAATACAGTTCACTGTTTGTGATGCATTCTCTTGTGGACCCATTGAACTATGAACAAGTAAACAGACTCTAGGAAGAAAGAGTGAGGATTCAAGCTTGTGCAGAGCTAAAATGTTGTTGTGCTCAGTCATGTCTAACTCTTTGCTGCCCCCATGGACTCCCACCAGACTCCTTTGACCATGGAATTTTCCAAGCAAGCATGCTGGAATGGGTTGCCACTTCCTACTCCAGGTATTCCTGAGCCAGGGATCAAACCCTTATCTCTTACATCTCCTGCTTTGAAAGTGGATTCATTCCCCAAACTCCACCTGGGAAGCCCTAAATGTTTATTTCTATCTTATTCTGGAGGGATTGGAAGCCAGCTCCATTCACTCAAAAGACTTGGTTCTACAGAAGGAACAGAGTTCTTTAAAGTCTCATTATTAGTCTGGGAGCTGAGAGAAATCCATTCCTTCCTCCTGTTTTGGTGTAAATATCCCAACTCCATGCATTTTTAGCACCCCAAGTTGTGAGCTCTCAGCTGACCTGTTCCAAGACAAAAGCTACCTGGGAACACTGACGGTAATAGCCTGATCTCTAATCTTTAGCTATTCATGTCAGCTGAGTTCGCAGATCCCCAGCCCAGGAGACCCTCAGTGGAATTAACTTAAGTATCATGTTTATAGCTCCCAAGGACCTATGGTTTTACTGAGGAAAAACTGTCTCTAAGGCCTGCCTCTGTTCTTGGTCTCTATCACTGGAATAGTTTCTGGGAGGTTCCCCCAACCCCCCATTATCAGCAATGATCATTCTGGTTCTAGTTAGGTATTAAGTTTGTTCTAATGCTAAGAACTCCAATCAGCAGTTGCCTGAATGATACCGTAACAATTGATTAATCTGAAGAAGAAAACAAAGTAATTCCATCATTTGGGTTTTGAGAGACAGACAGTTCTGTTTCTTTCTCTGCTGCTTTCTCCTCTTGTCCAATCAGGTGCAAAGTGAGGACGGTGCTGCAGCCTCTGTTGCTGTCCTGTCCCAGCCTTGCTGGTGTCTCTTCCACGTGAGATCGAAAAAATAAAATGTAATTTTTGGACTGCCTTACAGTGGTTGAAGACAATGCTTGAAATATAAATTTCATTTGCCCTTTTAACATTGAATAGTACTAGAACTTCAGTCCCAGTGTGTACGTTTTCCTTGTCTTTTCCTTTATTAAGGAAGAACTTATATCTGCCCCTTTATTTCTACCATGAATTTTGAGGTAGATTCAGCCTGGTGGGCTGCCGTCTGTGGGGTCGCACAGAGTCAGACACAACTGAAGTGACTTAGCAGCAGCAGCAGCAACTAGTGTTTGGGGCTTCCCAGGTAGCTCAGTGGTAAAGAATCTGCCTGCTAAGCAGGAGACTTGGGTTCAATTCCTGCATCGGGAAGATCCCCCGGAGAAGGAAATGGCCCCACTCCAGTACTCTTGCCTGGGAAATCCAATGGACAGAACAGCCTGGTGGGCTACAGTCCATAGGGTCGCAAAATGTCGGACACAACTCGGTGACTAGCAGCAGCAACTACTCTTTAGGATTCGAACAAGGCTCAGCTGTCGTTACTGTTTCCCAAGTGGCTCAGTAGTGAAGAATGCTGCCAATGCAGGAGCCACAGGAGATGGGAGTTTGATCCCTGGGTCAGGAAGATGCACTGGAGGAGGAAATGATAACCCCCTCCAGTATTCTTGCCTGGGGAAGTCCCTTGGACAGAGCACTCTGGCAGGCTACAGTAGGTGGAGTCTCAGAGTCGGACACGACTGAGTGTGCACACAGCTGTTGTTTTGTTCATTCTTAAAACCTAGATCAGTATATGCTGCTACTGCTAAGTCGCTTCAGTCATGTCCAACTCTGTGTGACCCCAGAGACGCCAGCCCACCAGGCTCCCCCGTCCCTGGGATTCTCCAGGCGAGAACACTGGAGTGGGTTGCCATTTCCTTCTCCAATGCATGAAAGTGAAAAGTGAAAGTGAAGTCACTCAGTCGTGTCTGACTCCTAGCGACCCCATGGACTGCAGCCCACCAGGCTCCTCCATCCATGGGATTTGCCAGGCAAGAGTACTAGAGTGGGTTGCCATTGCCTTCTCCAGATCAGTATATACCCCCAAGTATTTTTTTTTATAGAGGGACTGCATGTATTTTAATAATATAATATGGAACATTTTCATCTATCCCTCATCAGATTTTTTTGTAGCAGTCTGAAAAGAGCTTATCAACTATCTTGTACAGCCTGAAAGATGTTCATCCTTGTCCCTGGTTGCTTTTGATTTAATAAATGAATTTTCCTTTAATTAGACTGACTCTTAGCTTTGGTTTTAACAACTTAAGGAAAGGAACATTGTACCTATTCAGAACTAGAAATACTGAAACATTAACTGCAGTCTGGGCAAGAAGCCAGCAATATCAAACTAGTTCTAGGGTTGATATACTTGTGTCCAAAAAACCCAGGGAGTCTGTCATCTTCAAGGGCATAGTTAGTTTTTAGCCCAGCCAGCAATTTTCACCTTGTCATTTCTAGAAATTCAACCTGGGAATATAGATACATCCTAAGGCTTTAGGATAGTATTGTTTCTCTGTGACATTCTTTTCTGTGGAATAGTTCAGCAATGTGGGTGGGGGAGGTGGGGAGTAGGGAATGGGGAAGTGGAGGTCATGCTGATGTCTTTTGGAAGGTTCAAGCCTGGTTGGCATCTGAATATCTGCGTTTCTTGGAACAGATCATCAATTTTTCATTCCCTCCTCCTACATCTTTTTTTTAAAACTGTTTTAAAAATGTACTTGTTTTTGGCTGTGCTGGGTCTTTCTTGTGTGCAGACTTTGTCCAGTTGTGGTGCATGGTCTTCTTATTGCAGTGGCTTCTCTTGCTGCGGCTTCAGGGCATGTGGGCTTCAGTAGTTGTGGTGTGAAGCTTGGTTGCTCTGCAGGTGGAATCTTCCCGGACCAGGGACTGAACTGGTGTCCCTTGCATTGCAAAGCAGATTCTCAACCATTGGACCACCAGGGAAACCCACCTCCTTCTACATTTTTAAAGTTGCGTATGTTATTATGTTTGAATATCTTGCTTATATCAATTTTAAAAGAGTTGTAAGCCATTGCAGAGTTAACCTGATGAATCTCTTAGAAACCTTCAATTCTAAAAAGTCACCTGGTAAAAGCATTCAAAAAAAGAGTCCAAACTAAATGCCCATTCTCTGCTTCTACTACCATTTATCACACAAATGGGCAGTGATGATGGCAGGGCATGCTGAGAAGAAAATGCACAGTCTTAATCACTTCCTCAGGCTCATCATAAACTTATTAAAAATATGAGTACTTGTTTGCATTGTATTTTCACACTGTGTGTTTTCATGTAGGTTCAGTTCAGTTCAGTCACTCAGTCGTGTCTGACTCTTTGCAACCCCATGAATCGCAGCACGCCAGGCCTCCTTGTCCATCACCAACTCCCAGAGTTCACTGACACTTACATCCATTGAGCTGGTGATGCCATCCAGCCATCTCATCCTCTGTCATCCCCTTCTCCTCCTGCCCCAACCCCTCCCAGCATCAGAGTCTTTTCCAATGAGTCAACTCTTTGCATGAGGTGGCCAAAATACTGGAGTTTCAGCTTCAGCATCAGTCCTTCCAAAGAAATCCCAGGGCTGATCTCCTTCAGAATGGACTGGTTGGATCTCCTTGCAGTCCAAGGGACTCTCAAGAGTCTTCTCCAACACCACAGTTCAAAAGCATCAATTCTTCGGCACTCAGCCTTCTTCACAGTCAAACTCTCACATCCATACGTGACCACTGGAAAAACCATAGCCTTGACTAGATGGACCTTTGTTGGCAAAGTACTGTCTCTGCTTTTGAATATGCTATCTAGGTTGGTCATAATTTTCCTTCCAAGGAGTAAGCGTCTTTTAATTTCATGGCTGCAGTCACCATCTGCAGTGATTTTGGAGCCCCCAAAAATAAAGTCTGACACTGTTTCCACTGTTTCCCCATCTATTTCCCATGAAGTGGTTGGACCAGATGCCATGATCTTAGTTTTCTGAATGTTGAGCTTTAAGCCAACTTTTCCACTCTCCTCTTTCACTTTCATCAAGAGGCTTTTTAGTTCCTCTTCACTTTCTGCCATAAGGGTGGTGTCATCTGCATATCTGAGGTTATTGATATTTCTCCCGGCCATCTTGATTCCAACTTGTGCTTCTTCCAGCCCAGCGTTTCTCATGATGTACTCTGCATATAAGTTAAATAAGCAGGGTGACAATATACAGCCTTGACGTACTCCTTTTCCTATTTGGAACCAATATGCCAGCAAATTTGGAAAACTCAGCAGTGGCCACAGGACTGGAAAAGGTCAGTTTTCATTCCAGTCCCAAAGAAAGGCAATGCCAAAGAATGCTCAAACTACCGCACAATTCCACTCATCTCACACGCTAGGAAAGTAATGCTCAAAATTCTCCAAGCCAGGATTCAGCAATAGGTGAACCGTGAACTTCCAGATGTTCAAGCTGGTTTTAGAAAAGGCAGAGGAACCAGAGATCAAATTGCCAACATCCGCTGGATCATGGAAAAAGCAAGAGAGTTCCAGAAAAAACATCTATTTCTGCTTTATTGACTATGCCAAAGCCTTTGACTGTGTGGATCACAATGAACTGTGGAAAATTCTGAAAGAGATGGGAATACCAGACCACCTGGACTGCCTCTTGAGAAACCTGTATGCAGGTCAGGAGGCAACAGTTGGAACTGGACGTGGAACAACAGACTGGTTCCAAATAGGAAAAGTCTGTATATTGTCATGTAGGTTACTGTATTAAATAAACATTTGAGGCCTACACTTCCCTATCTTTCCCCAAATGCCTGAAATTCAACAGAGACCCAGGAGACTGAGCTTTATCTTTGTATTCCAAGCTTGCTTCTCTAGCTGTCACTCCTGACACTATCTGTTTGGTAGAAAGGGGAGAATCTCTTTGTGTTCTTTCTTTTCCATCTGATAGAAAGTAATGTCTATACAAGTTTGGAAAAGCCTCTCAGATCTTTCCCTCCCATCCATTCTGCTGGTTACTATTTTGGTTCAGTCAGTTCCTTCCATTTTTCACTGGCTCTGTTGAGCATTCTGTAGTACTCCACTCTTTGGTCTTCTGTTTGTGCTACAGCAAGAGTGATCTATTTGGGCTCTCAAAAAATTTAGGTGCCTGACCACGGTGGTTTCCAGATGACATGATACAATGCCACACATCCAGATCATCTGTGAATTTCTCAGACGTACAAGGTACATCTCAGTTTGCCTTCACTTTCTAAATTTGTCTCCTTCCTTTTCTTGCTGTTTTACCCCATGATCTACCTGTGTTGATCTTTTGTTTCTTTAATATATTAATCTTGCGCCTGTATCTCCTGTGTCTTCTACTGTAATATCTTTCTCTATCTTCTCCAAATGGTGTATTTTATTCATTCCTGGAGATCCAGACCGAATTTGTCTGTTTCTTAGCTTCTCCTGAAACAACCTGATTAATATTAAAGCAGTTGCTTCCCTGGTGGGCTATAGTCCATGGGGTTGCAAAGAGTCAGATACAACTGAGTGACTAACATTTTCAATTTTTCTTTTTTTCTGTAGTCACTAAAATCATTGGTAGTTTATTCACTTCATGTTAATACTTAATATTGATTGTGTGCCTTTTGCTTGCCAGATACTGCATTTAGTTCCTTAAGATACAGGAATGAAAATATTCGGACTTGCTCTCTCCATGAATGTCTAGTGGCAAGACACCTCCAAAGTGAGAGACTCCACAGGGCCAAAGCAGGATGCTGTTTGGGGTCATTATTTACTATTGTTATTACAGAATTTGGTCCTTCTTTAGACTAAGCTTCTTTCTTCAGCCCTGTGGGTCCACTTAGGCAACTAGTCTACATAATCCTGAAACCGTAGGCCTAGGTCTGTGAATTAAAGGGCCAGAGAGTGTGACTTATTGGAATAGAACCATCATTATTGGAACAAAAATATAGTATCAGATGTCTAACTGGCATTTTTTTACTTTTTAAGGTTGCTCAACCAATAGTCCTAACAGATCTCTTTTCTCATTCCCTGCATATATTGTTTTTATTTTATTTGTTTTAGATAGACTTCCTTTTAGAGTACTGTTGGGTTCATAGCAAAATTGAGATGATGATACAACCATTTATCACATACCTAGCCTTCCCCATTATCAACATCTTCCACCAGAATGATAACATTTGTTACAACTGATGAACCTACAGTGATACCTCATAATCAGCCAGAGTTCATACTTTACAACAAAGTTCACTCTTGGTGTTATACTTTCGATGGGTTTGGGTAAACGTATAACAACACACAGGCTTCCCAGGTGGCTCGGTGGTAAAGAATCTGCTGTCAATTCAGGAGACATGGTTTGATTCCTGAGTCTAGAAGCTCCCCTGGAGAAGGAAATGGCAACCCACTGAGGTATTCTTGCCTGGAGAATTCTGTGGACAGAGGAGCCTGGTGGGCCACAATCCGTGGGGTCACAGAGTTGGACGTGACTTAGCGGCTGAGCACGCACAGCACATGATGACATATATCTGTCATCGATATCATACGAGTATTTTCACCGCCCTAAAAGCACTCTGTGCTCTGCTTATTCATCCCTTTCTTCCCTTCCCTACCCCCAACCCCTGGGAACCACTGATGTTTTTATTGTTTGCAGAGTTTTGCCTTTTGCAGAATGTCATAGAGTTGGAATAACGCAGTATGTAGTCTATTCAGATTGGCTTCATTTAGTAACATGCATTTATTTTCCCATTGTCTTTTCATGACCTTCTAGCTCATTCTTTTTAGTAATGAATAATATTCCATTGTCTGTGGCTATACCACAGTGCATTCTTTCTAATTATTTTTGTTTTTTTCTTCTGTTGGACTTGGGTCTTTAGGGGGTCAAGGCTTTGTTTGGTTCCAGGCACATTTATAGTATGCACATAATTAATGGTTGTTGTGTGAATAAGTCATAGGTGAATATATGAGACATGTAATTTTTCTTTTTCTTGTAGTCTGTCCTTCACCTGGAAGCAGCTTCCAGACTGGATATTGTGCATTGTGGGAGAGTGTGCATTTTATTTTGCTTTTTCTCTATTAGCCTGCCATCACTTCTGAAACACAATGGTCAGTAAAGTACAGCTCTTGAGCTAAATCTGCCCTGATACTCATTTTCATAAATAAAGTTTTAATGGTACACAACCATGCCCATTCATTTGTGTAATGTGACTGGAAGACTTGAGTGATTGAGAGAGAGACCATATGATCACTTGTGCTAAATATTAGCCTTTACAGCAAAAGATTTCTGACCTCTGCTCTAAGTGGAGAAGAAGCTAGAGTCTGAGATCAGGGTGGCAGAAGTGATTGCTTGAGGGGACTTTTCCAAAGTATCAGCTGTTAGATCCTTCAGTTCAGTTCAGTTCAGTCGCTCAGTCATGTCTGATTCTTTGCAACCCCAGGGACTGCAGCATGCCAGGCCTCTCTGTCCATCACCAACTCCCAGAGTTTACTCAGATTCGTGTCCATTGAGTCGGTGATGCCATCCAACCATCTCATCCTCTGTCATCCCCTTCTCCTCCTGCCCTCAATCTTTCCCAGCATCAGGGTCTTTTAAAATGAGTCAGTTCTTCACATCAGGTGACCAAAGTATTGGAGTTTCAGCTTCAACATCAGTCCTTCCAATGAATATTCAGGACTGGTTGGATCTGCTTGCAGTCCAAGGGATTCTCAAGAGTCTTCTCCAACACCACAGTTCAAAAGCATCAATTCTTCGCTGCTCAGCTTTCTTTATGGTCCAACTCTCACATCCATACATGACTACTGGAAAAACCATAGCCTTGACTAGAGGGACCTTTGTTGGCAAAGTAACATCTCTGCTTTTTAATATATTGTCTATGGTGGTCATAACTTTTCTCCCAAGGAGTAAGCATCTTTTAATTTCATGGCTGCAATCACCATCTGCAGTGATTGTGGAGCCCCCAAAAATAAAGTCTGCCACTATTTCCACTGTTTCTCCATCTATTTGCCACGACGTGATGGGACCATGTTAGATACGTATATGGAATAATATGTTTCTGAGATTTATTTTGATTAGTGTTGCAGGTAGAAACCATAAAAACTGATCTGGTGAAAGATCTGGTAGCTTTGTTTTACTAATCACAAGACAGACGCTTTTGACCCAAGCTGATTTTAAAACTTTAACATGAATCAGAATCACCTGGAGGGCTTGTTCGAACGCAGAGTGTTTTCCCTCCCCTGAGTGAACTCCTAATTCAGTAGCCTTGGGTGATGCTCCAGAAGCTGCATTGAGACAGGTTCCTGGATGCTGCTGATGCTGTTGATCTGGGGACTACACTTTCAGACCCATTAGTTCAGAGCTGTGATTCTGAGCCTCAGTTGCATCTCAGAACCATCTAGGGAGTTTAAATTTTTTTTTTTTAAATAAAACATACTTGGCCTCACCCCAAACTTACAAATCAATCCCCAGAGTTTGTCTGTATTTTAAAAAGAGTAATTCTGAAGAATAATCATCTTGCTTATATGAACTGTCATATGGGCTTTGCTGGCTAAGATGTACATGAGCTGTTTTGATGACAACAAACTTTGTTTACAGTAAATTCTAAAAAATTACATCCAGATATCATTCCTTTCTTAGTTTTAAGTAAAACTAAACTGGAATACTGTATGTATATTACATTTGTCAGTGGACTGCAGAAAAATTATAGTCTAAAAAGTGCATTCAATTCAGCAGAGTTCCTTTTTTCTTACTAACTTTGGGAAGTATTTGTAAATTTTGTTTTTTCACTGTGTAAAATTAGTTGCAATTCTATACTTGATAATTTCCCTTAAAATGAGTGAGGGTAACCAACAAGGACCCACTATGTAGCACAGGGAACTGTTCTCAATATTTTGTAATAACCTAGAAGGGAAAATCAGAGATACCAAAGAAAATCAGAGATACCCAAGGAACATTTCATGCAAAGATGAGCTCGATAAAGGACAGAAATGGTGTGGACCTAACAGAAGCAGAAGATATTAAGAAGAGATGGCAAGAATACACAGAAGAACTGTACAAAAAAGATCTCCACGACCCAGATAATCACGATGGTGTGATCACTGACCTAGAGCCAGACATCCTGGAATGTGAAGTCAAGTGGGCCTTAGAAAGCATCACTATGAACAAAGCTAGTGGAGGTGATGGAATTCCAGTTGCGCTATTCCAAATCCTGAAAGATGATGCTGTGAAAGTGCTGCACTCAATATGCCAGCAAATTTGGAAAACTCATCAGTGGGCACAGGACTGGAAAAGGTCAGTTTTCACTACAATCCCAAAGAAAGGCAATGCCAAAGAATGCTCAAACTACCACACAATTGCACTCACCTCACACGCTAGTAAAATAATGCCCAAAATTCTCCAAGCCAGGCTTCAACAATATGTGAACCATGAACTTCCTGATGTTCCAGCTGGTTTTAGAAAAGGCAGAGGAACCAGAGATCAAATTGCCAACATCTGCTGGATCATGGAAAAAGCAAGAGAGTTCCAGAAAAACATCTATTTCTGCTTTATTGACTATGCCAAAGCCTTTGACTGTGTGCATCACAATAAACTGTGGAAAATTCTGAAAGAGATGGGAATACCAGACCACCTGATCTGCCTCTTGAGAAATTTGTATGCAGGTCAGGAAGCAACAGTTAGAACTGGACATGGAACAACAGACTGGTTCCAAATAGGAAAAGGAGTTCGTCAAGGCTCTATATTGTCACCCTGTTTATTTAACTTATATGCAGAGTACATCATGAGAAACGGTGGACTGGAAGAAACACAAGCTGGAATCAAGATTGCCGGGAGAAATATCAATCACCTCAGATATGCAGATGACACCACCCTTATGGCAGAAAGTGAAGAGGAACTCAAAAGCCTTTTGATGACAGTGAAAGTGGAGAGTGGAAAAGTTGGCTTAAAGCTCAACATTCAGAAAACGAAGATCATGGCATCCAGTCCCACCACTTCATGGGAAATAGATGGGGAAACAGTGGAAACAGTGTCAGACTTTATTTTTGGGGGCTCCAAAATCACTGCAGATGGTGACTGCAGCCATGAAATTAAAAGGCGCTTACTCCTTGGAAGGAAAGTTATGACCAACCTAGATAGCATATTCAAAAGCAGAGACATTACTTTGCCAACAAAGGTCCGGCTAGTCAAGGCTATGGTTTTTCCAGTGGTCACGTATGGATGTGAGAGTTTGACTGTGAAGAAGGCTGAGCGCCAAAGAATTGATGCTTTTGAACTGTGGTGTTGGAGAAGACTCTTGAGAGTCCCTTGGACTGCAAGGAGATCCAACCAGTCCATTCTGAAGGAGATCAGCCCTGGGATTTCTTTGGAAGGACTGATGCTAAAGCTGAGACTCCAGTGCTTTGGCCACCTCATGCGAAGAGTTGACTCATTGGAAAAGACTCTGATTCTGGGAGGGATTGGGGGCAGGAGGAGAAGGGGACGACAGAGGATGAGATAGCTGGATGGTATCACCAACTCCATGGACGTGAATCTGAGTGAACTCCGGGAGTTGGTGATGGACAGAGAGGCCTGGCATGCTGCGATTCATGGGGTCGCGAAGAGTCGGACACGACTGAGCAAGTGATCTGATCTGATAAGGGAAAAGAGTCTGAAAGAGTATATCTGTATAGCTACTACCTGTCTGTCTATCTGAATCACTTTGCTGTACACCTGAAAGTAACACAACATTGTAAATTAGCTATACTTCAATACTGGGTTGGAGAGTCATGAACAGCTCACATTCTGCCATCCTTCCATGGTTTCACTGTAGCAGGTTTAAATGTTCAAGTGCTTTCTAAAAATGGCTGGAAATAGCCCAAGAGGTCTTCTTTCTGGCTTTTCCTCCTCTCTTTTCAGAGAGAAAACATCCCTTACCATCTGGGTAGGTATATTTTTAAACAAAATAAAATCCTGTTGCTCTGTACATGCTTTTGTTTAGAGATTTTGTTTCCCCTCTACTGCCATTTCTGCATACTATATCGCTGTATTCATTTTAATTTCGTTGATTGCTATTTGTAATGTTCTGAAGCTGAGTATTATGTCAGAATACAAATAAGGCAAAACAACCATGAAATAGTAAATGTCTAAGAAACAATTATTTGGCACTTTGGCTGCTAATGTAGTTGCCTCAACAATCAGGAGCCACACAAAGAACTCCTAAGCCCTGTGTTTAGGAAGGGTGAGCATTACAGTCATGTTTTTGGTCTGCAGTTTAAACAAATTTTTTCTTTGACCTTAAAAGGGTAGGAATAAATACAAAGATTTGAGTTTATGGATCCCCAAATTCATACAACAAAATAGCCATCAACTTCAACTACATAATTTTGCATATGGAATCATGATGATTACTAACATGAAGTGTCAGAATATGAGTTTGAAAAATAGCTTTATAAAAATCATGTACTAACGTATGGAAGAACTAATTTGTTAAAGGAATTTGAAGTCAGCTGTCTTGAGTGAAAATTCTCACTTTTTTTTTTTTTTTGCATTTCATTAGGAGATGGATGCGGAGAAGGCAATGGCACCCCACTCCAGTACTCTTGCCTGGAAAACCCCATGGATGGAGGAGCCTGGTAGGCTGCAGTCCACGGGGTCGCTAAGTCAGACATGACTGAGCAACTTCACTTTCACTTTTCACTTTCACGCACTGGAGAAGGCAATGGCAACCCACTCCAGTGTTCTTGCCTGGAGAATCCCAGGGACAGGGGAGCCTGGTGGGCTGTTGTCTGTGGGGTCGCACAGAGTCGGACATGACTGAAGTGACTTAGCAGCAGGAGATGGATGAGGAAGTACTTAGGAGCTATTGTGAGTTGCATAGAAATGAAGAACTTTTATTCTTTCCTTTTCATGAAGCCATGGAAGTCACTTGCTTACGCCTAAGTCAGCTCTACAAAGGGGGCTTTTATTTGTAAGGACTCATAGTTACAGCTTCTAGAAGGCAGTAGCACCCAGGAAAACCCCAAAGTAATAAAAGATGTTAATCCATTACTCTGTGTTGTTCTTATTTGAGCATGATCATTGGAAGAGTCAGGGCTAGTTATTCAACTAGAAAAATTGATTGAAGTAGAGACTCTTTCTTAACTTTTTGAATTTCATTTCTCAAGTGGGAATGTTCTAGATTTCTCTTTTATACATAAGCAGGGCCAGTGTTGTGAGCATTGCTGAGGGCTCTCCTTGTTTTGAGAGCAAAACAAAGTACTTCTTGTTGCTTTTTGTCTTGCTCATAGGAATGTTGTTTAGGTCAGTGGGTTTCCAAAATGAACGTGCTTTGCCCACGCTCAGATGGGCCTTGTGCTGGTTTAATGCTCTGCCGTTACTGTCTTGAAGCGCTTAATAAATATTTTCTGAACAAGGGGCCCCGTGTTTTTATTTTGCACTGGATCCCATAACTAACACAGTCAGTCCTGGCAACAGGAATGGGATCTTATTCATCTTTTGTTTCCCTGCAAATTTTCAGCATTGTGCTGGATGCACAGATGAGTGAATGAATGAATGAGTGCCTCCTTTATTCCGAGAACAAAACAAAATAGTTTTGTTGCTTCCTGCATTGCTGATAGGAATACGGTTTAGATGAATGGGTTCCCAAAGTGAATCTACTACAGATATGGTGAGATGGATGGTTGAGTGGTGGGTAAAAGTGGCAGTGAATACAATTCTTTAAACTTTTAATGAACACAGATTCTCTTCATCTTCCTGGATCAAAATTCCCTGAGAATAAAGGCCAGGAATCTATGCCTTTAAAAAACTCCTCAGGTCCTCTCATACGTGGCAAGGACTGCGATCTTATCTCAGGGAGCTCTGCAAGGCAAGGCCTGTAGGTCTGAATTTAACTGTGGATGTGGGTTTCTGGCTTGTCAAGACTGTCAAGAAAAAGACCTGTTTCAAGGACATCAAGTATAATTTGGAGGACAGTGGGGTATAACCAGGCTAAGAATTAGCACAACACTCCCAAGCCCAAGATGATCCTGTGTGATAGCTATGGGGCTATCATTTGTCCCATCACTTATACACTCATTGGAAGGAGTATGAGAATCTATGAGGTTTATGCTCCCAAAGCATGAGGTGAAGGTTGGCATTACAAACCATGCTGTAGCATAAAGCACCAGCCTGCTACAGCCTGCTGGAAAGGTGAGATGTACTTCTAAGTAGTGGGCAGAGAGGTAAATAAGACAACTAACAGGGATAAAAATTATCCAGAAATAGAAAGTAATTTTTCAACTACCTGCATGATTTACTTTTATTACTTTTATTCAATTCCGTTCAGTCACTAAGTTGTGCATGACTTTTTGCAGCCCCATGAACTGCAGCATGCCAGGCCTCCCTGGCCATCACCAACTCCTGGAGCCTACCCAAACTCATGTCCATTGAGTTGGTATGCTATTCAACCATCTCATCCTCTGTCATCCCCTTCTCCTCCTGCCCTTAATCTTTCCCAGCATCAGGGTCTTTTCAAATGAGTCAGCTCTTCGCATCAGGTGACCAAAGTATTGGAGTTTCAGCTTCGGCATCAGTCCTTCCAATGAACACCCAGGACTGATCTCCTTTAGGATGGACTGGTTGGATCTGCTTGCAGTCCAAGGGACTCTCAAGAGTCTTCTACAACACCACAGTTCAAAAGCATCAATTCTTTGGTGTTCAGTTTTCTTTATAGTCCAACTTTCAAATCCATACATGACCACTGGAAAAACCATAACCTTGACTAGACAGACCTTTGTTGACAAAGTAATGTCTCAGCTTTTTAATATGCTGTCTGCTGCTGCTGCTAAGTCACTTCAGTTGTGCCCGACTCTGTGCGACCCCATAGATGGCAGCCCACCAGGCTCCCACGTCCCTGGGAGTCTCCAGGCAAGAACACTGGAGTGGGTTGCCATTTCTTTCTCCAATGCATGAAAGTGAAAAGTGAAACAGGTCGCTGTCTAGGTTGGTCATAACTTTCCTTCCAAGGAGTAAGTGTCTTTTAATTTCATGGCTGCAGTCACCATCTGCAGTGATTTGGAGCCCAAAAAAATAAAGTCTGACACTGTTTCCACTGTTTCCCCATCTATTTCCCATGAAGTGATGGGACCAGATGCCATGATCTTCGCTTTCTGAATGTTGAGCTTTAAGCCAACTTCTTCACTCTCCTCTTTCACTTTCATCAAGAGGCTTTTGAGTTCCTCTTCACTTTCTGCCGTAAGGGTGGTGTCATCTGCATATCTGAGGTTATTGATATTTCTCCTGGCAGTCTTGATTCCCACTTGTGCTTCATCCGGTCCAGCATTTCTCATGATGTACTCTGCATATAAGTTAAATAAACAGGGTGACAATATACAGCCTTGACGTATTCCTTTTCCTATTTGGAACCAGTCTGTTGTTCCATGTCCAGTTCTAACTGTTGCTTCCTGACCTGCATATAGGTTTCTCAAGAGGCAGGTCAGGTGGTCTGGTTTTCCTATTTATTTTAGAATTTGCCACAGTTCATTGTGATCCACACAGTCAAAGGCTTTGGCATAGTCAATAAAGCAGAAATAGGTGTTTTTCTGGAACTCTCTTGCTTTTTCCATGATCCAGCAGATGTTGGCAATTTGATCTCTGGTTCCTCTGCCTTTTCTAAAACCAGCTGGAACATCAGGAAGTTCATGGTTCACATATTGCTGAAGCCTGGCTTGGAGAATTTTGGGCATTACTTTACTAGCGTGTGAGATGAGTGCAATTGTCTGGCAGTTTGAGCATTCTTTGGCATTGCCTTTCTTTGGGATTGGAATGAAAACTGACCTTTTCCAGTCCTGTGGCCATTGCTGAGTTTTCCAAATTTGCTGGCCTGTTGAGTGCAGCACTTTCACGGCATCATCTTTTAGGATGTGAAATAGCTCAACTGGGGTTCCATCACCTCCACTAGCTTTGTTTGTACTGATTCTTCCTAAAGATCACTTGACTCACATTCTAGGTGAGTGATCACACCATCGTGATTATCTTGGTCATGAAGCTCTTTTTTGTACAGTTCTTCTGTGTATTCTTGCCACCTCTTCTTAATATCTTCTGCTTCTGTCAGGTCCCTACCATTTCTGTCCTTTATTGAGCCCATCTTTGCATGAAATGTTCCCTTGGTACTTCTAATTTTCTTGAAGAGATTTCCAGTCTCTCCCATTCTATTGCTTTCCTCTATTTCTTTGCATTGATCTTATTACTTAGTAAATATATTTTCTCAGCATCTATTATGTGTCAGATACTATGTCAGGCACTAGGCTGCAGAGGTGACAAAAAGGGTTAATCCTTGATGTCCTGGAACCTGAATTCTGATGGAGTGAGAGAGACCTTTGCTAAACATGTCAGAGTTATGAGTGCTGTGAAGAGAATGTGATAGTGTGTGTGAATGGTTATGGACCCCACAGTGGGTGAGCAGGGATGTCAACTTCTCTTCCTTCCATACCAAATGTAGTTGCTACGCTAATGTGTTAACTTGTCAAGAATTCGGTTCCCTTAGCCTTAGGAACCAAGGTGGAATTTGCCTTCTTGGCCAGGCCATTGAACAGTTCAGTTGTAGAGAATGGTTTTGGAGCGTTTAGAATGACTTTAGTGCTATTATGTCCGTACTATAATAGCAAGTAGATCCTTTCCAGTTGTTGGATGTGTTAATTGAATGCTAACACTGAGAGGTTAAACTAACATTATTGTCTTCGTTTTCCTAATAAATACGTCCGGCTGGCTTGAGCAAGATAAAAACAAAATACTAAGCAGGTGATGTTTTTTGTCTGCTAATACTTAGGTTGACTTTTGGCAGATTTCCCCCTTATTTTATATTTACTGAAATACAGAAATCAAGACTGGCTAATGAGTAAATGGTAAAAGTGATGATATTTTTAATGTTAAATATTTCATTATAATAAGCTAAGAGAAGAATGTGTAGAATTAAACAAGTGAGTTTTATAACGTATGGAGCATAGGGAAAGAAATCAGGCGGAATTGTTTTTATTGTCTAAACTAAAACAAATACTTCTATGAAAAAGGATTTTCCCAAAAGTTGGCATTTTTAGGCAATATGTATTAGAAACACTTAAAATACAGATGCTTTCCTAGTTCTTTCTGATTAAGAAAATCAACTGTTATATCTTTTTTGAAAATTTAGGTTTATTTAATTTATTTAAATATCAATTAGTAGTTCTATAAATGTTATTAGTACTTAGATCAAATAGATGACCTTTATTTTGCTTTAAACTACAGCTAATATTTAAACAGATAAATTATATAGTACTTGCTATTTGCCAAGTATATATATCAACACATTTAATCCCCACAAAAGAAAAACCCCAGTGAGATAGATATTATCATGATCCCTATATGACAGACATTGAAACTTCACAGAGAAGTCAAGTGGGAAGTCTGAGGTCCCTGGGCTCTGTGTGGAGAAGCTAGGGTTTGAGCCCCACCTACTGGGACTGGAGTCACTACTCTTACCCTTCACATGGTACACGCATCACAGGAGAGTTGCTAGTAAGTAGAAAGCAAGAGACTCCAGTTACTGTACAAATCTGTATTTGTTTGGCACAAATAGGTGCTGATCCAACCAAGAATTGTTGTTGTTCAGTAGCTAAGTTGTGTCTGACTCTATGTGATCCCATGGACTGCAGCATTCCAGGCTTCCCTGTCCTACACCATCTCCTGGAGTTTGCTCAAATTCACATGCATTGAGTCGGTGATGCCATCGAACCATCTCATCCTCTGTTTCCCCTTTCTCCTCCTGCCTTCATCTTTCCCAGCATCAGGATCTTTTCCAATGATGTGTATGTCTGAGTCCTTTTTTGTCCACCTGAAACTATCATAACATTGTTGACTGGCTATCAGTTCAGTTCAGTTCAGTCGCTCGGTCGTGTCTGACTCTTTGAGACCCCATGAATTGCAGCATGCCAGGCCTCCCTGTCCATCACCAACTTCTGGAGTTCACTCAGACTCATGTCCATCAAGTCAGTGATGCCATCCAGCTATCTCATCCTCTGTCGTCCCCTTCTTCTCCTGCCTTCAATCTTCCCCAGCATCAGAGTCTTTTCCAATGAGTCAACTCTTCACATGAGGTGGCCAAAGTACTGGAGTTTCAGCTTCAGCATCCAAAGAAATCCTTCCAAAGAAATCCCAGGGCTGATCTCCTTCAGAATGTACTGGTTGGATCTCCTTGCAGTCCAAGGGACTCTCAAGAGTCTTCTCCAACACCACAGTTCAAAGCATCAATTCTTCGGCACTCAGCCTTCTTCACAGTCCAACTCTCACATCCATACATGACCACAGGAAAAACCATAGCCTTGACTAGACAGACCTTTGTTGGTGAAGTAATGTCTCTGCTTTTGAATATGCTATCTAGGTTGGTCATAACTTTCCTTCCAAGGAGTAAGTGTCTTTTAATTTCATGGCTGCAGTCACCATCTGCAGTGATTTTGGAGCCCAGAAAAATAAAGTTTGACATTGCTTCCACTGTTTCCCCATCTATTTCCCATGAAGTGGTGGGACCGGATGCCATGATCTTTGTTTTCTGAATGTTGAGCTTTAAGCCAACTTTTTCACTCTCCTCTTTCACCTTCATCAAGAGGCTTTTGAGTTCCTCTTCACTTTCTGCCATAAGGGTGGTGTCATCTGCATATCTGAGGTTATTGATATTTCTCCTGGCAATCTTGATTCCAGCTTGTGTTTCTTCCAGTCCACCGTTTCTCATGATGTACTCTGCATATAAGTTAAATAAACAGGGTGACGATATACAGCCTTGACGAACTCCTTTTCCTATTTGGAACCAGTCTGTTGTTCCATGTCCAGTTCTAACTGTTGCTTCCTGACCTGCATACAGGTTTCTCAAGAGGCAGATCAGGTGGTCTGGTATTCCCATCTCTTTCAGAATTTTCCACAGTTTATTGTGATGCACACAGTCAAAGGCTTTGGCATAGTCAATAAAGCAGAAATCGATGTTTTTCTGGAACTCTCTTGCTTTTTCTATGATCCAGCAGATGTTAGCAATTTGATCTCTGGTTCCTCTGCCTTTTCTAAAACCAGCTTGAACATCAGGAAGTTCATGGTTCACATATTGCTGAAGCCTGGGTTGGAGAATTTTGAGCTCCAATACAAAATAAAAAGTTTTAAAAAATGAGAGTGTTCAGATCAGGTGGTCTAAAATACTGAAAACTCTAGAACTTAAAACAAATATTTTCACTTCATGAATCTTGTTCGTAAATCTAGGGTAAATCTAGCATCAGGGTCTTTTCCAATGAGTCAGCTCTTCACATCAGGTGGCCAAAGTATTGGAGCTGCAGTTTCAGCATCAGTCCTTCCAGTGAATATTCAGGACTGATTGCCTTTAGGATGGACTGGTTGGATCTCCTTGCAGTCAACCAAGTATTGGCTCCTGAGAATTCCATTGTATAGGAATGTTTAACACAGTATTAAAACTGGCTGCCATTAATTGACTGCTTACATGGATCATAAACAATAATAATAGGGACCTTACATATTTCTTTTCTTAAAAAAAAATAACATCCATCTGAGATACAGTGATGATGATACATATTATGATGCCCGTTTTATAGATGATGGAACAGAGTCTGAGTGAAGTATGCAGAAAGAAAGAAAGAAAAGTGAAGTCACGTCCAACTCTTGGTGACCCCATGGACTGTAGCCCACCACGCTCCTCCGTCCATGGAATTTTCCAGGCAAAAGTACTGGAGTGGATTACCATTTCCTTCTCAAGGGGATCTTCCTGACTGAGGAATCGAACCCAGGTCTCCCGCATTGTGGACAGATGTGGGCAGATCTGGGAGATGTGGGCAGATGTGGGCAGATCTGAGCCACCGGGGTAGCCCAGAGTGAAATACGTAACTTTCTCCAAATCACAGCTATTTGTCTGACTTTAAAGCCACTGTATACTTAAGTTTCTGTAATGAATATTGGGGATACCTTAGTTCTATGTCCTTAATACTGTTAGTAAATGATGATGATTATGAGCAGTAAGGGGCTTCCTTTGTAGCTCAGCTGGTAAAATATTCACCTGCAGTGTGGGAGACCTGGGTTCGATCCCTGGGTTGGGAAGATCCCCTGGAGAAGGGAAAGGCCACCCACTCCAGTATACTGGCCTGGAGAATTTCATGAGCTGTATAGTCCATGGGGTCACAAAGAGTCGGACACAACTGAGCAACTTTCACACATGAACAGTAAATAAAGTCAGCAGGGTGTTATGGAGAACATCCCCCCCACTATTCCAGAATAATAGATAATCCCATATATAAGGAAATACATTAATTATCTGTGCTTCACCTGCCGAAAGTAGTGATTCTGCTTCATATGAAAAGTGAGGCCAGGCCTTTGGACTGGATGATCTCTTTCCAGAATAAGCCTTTCATCTTTCCAGCCAGGATACGAATTTAGCTAAATATTCCTTGAAGTAACACTAGATGGCGCATGAGAACAAAAGAGTTGGGAGCCATTTATAGGATGCATGAAACCCTTACTTTGAATTAGAATAGAATTTATTTTCTGAAGTGAATCATTGATTTCAGGCAACTGATACCTAACCTAAGGAACACTGGACTTGATATCCTGCTGATATAAAACTCTACCTTGTCTCCAATTTGGAGTAGAACCAGGATAAATCTAAGCGCAAAGCCAATTCTTTATTTTCAGCAGAACATTAACCAAACAGATGTCCTGGCATCATTTCTATAAAGTAATTCTGGCCCTACCACAGCAAAATTAAACTGAATATCTGAAAGAGATGATATAGCCATGGAATATTCCTAGGAGCTATATAAAATTAATTTCTATGCTTTCTTGGACATTGCAATATGTGTTATCAGTAATGTGTGTTTGTGACATTATTCAATGCACAAAAAAAAAATAGCCAAAAAGGGTGCACATTTATTTTTTAGAAGTATTTGTCTTTAGGTCATGAAACTTCCATAGTTTTGGGCTCTATTAACTCTGTTTGTATCTTCAACTATTACTTCAATTTTTTTTTTTTCATTTCTTTTTTGATCATCTGTGCTTTGAGGAATTACAGAGCCTAGTGAGACAGAGTAAAGCAAAAGGTAGAAAACAAAGGAAAGAAATTACAAGAGTGGAGATAAAGGATGAAGTATTCAGATGAGAAGCTCTAATGCAACCCAGGGCAATGTAAGTTAATATCATTTTCTGAAGGTTTCTGAAAAATAATAAATAATGGTGGGTAGATTAGTTTAAGCCCTGTACTTTCAAATTAAAACCAAAAGTAAACAGGCCACGCTAGCCTATGTTAATTTTTAAAAACAGCTTTTCAGGAGAGAAGAAAAATAGCATTCTTAAGGAAATGCCTCATGAGTGTTTTGCTCTTCACAACTGTATAAACTATTCGGAGCTAGCCAGTTGATGTAAAGACAGGTCACTTGTTTTGAAACAAGTCAAAGAGTTAGTTTATTGTGTGCTTACGGTGTGCTCAACATTCACTTGTTTGTGTTCTCTCTCTTAATTTTCCCAACAGTTTTGTCAGGGAAAGGGTTCATTTATTACCCTTATTTTATGGATGAAAAAGCTGAGACTTAAGGGAGTAAAGTAATAAGCTTAGGGTCCTGTGACTACTGATGGGAGGAGCCTGGTCTAATTCTTTGAACCGTGTTAGTATGGTCTTCCCTTGAGAAAAGTGTGGCATGAAAGCCAGACCTATGCCATATGGTGAAGTCATTGAAATATTCCTTAGATATCTTCTCAGTGTTCTCTTCTTTCTCAGTCATACTCCAGGGTCCTCACCTGCTTGCCGCTCTTCCTCACCTCCCATCTCTTTCTCAGAGAGATTGAAGTAGCATGTCTGCCTGTGTGTGTGCTAAGTTGCTTCAGTCGTGTTCAGCTCTTTGCAACCCTATGGGCTGCAGCCCACCAGGTTCCTCTGTCCATGGGATTCTCCCAGCAAGAATACTGGAGTGGGTTGCCATGCCCTCATCCAGTGAATCTTTCTGACCTAGGGATTGAACCTGCGTCTCTTATGTCTCCTGCATTGGCCAGCAGAGTCTTTACCACTCACGCCATCTGGTAAGTTACCATGAAAGTGACGTGAAAGTGTAAGTCACTCAGTGGTGTCTGACTCTTTGCCATCCCATGGACTGTAGCCTTCCAGGCTCCTCTGTCCATGGAATTTTCCAGGCAAGAACAGTGGAGTAGGTTGCTAGTCCCCTCTCCAGGGAATCTTCCTGACCTAGGAATTGAACCCAGGTCTCCAGCATTGCAGGCAGATTCTTTACCATCTGAGCCACTAGGGAAGCCATAGGTTACTTTAAAAAAAAAAAAAAAAAAAGCTGTTTCACCAGTGGTTGTGATCCCGTGTAGGTAACATGATGCTCGAATTCAGATTCTACTGTTACTAAGCCAGATAGTGTGAAAAACAATTTTTTTTTTTTTTTATATTTAGTGGCTGCTTTCTTAGATTTAAACACAGTTCATTTTATTCAGCTCCACAGTTGTATACAACTCTCATGTATTGGCGATTAACTTAATCTTGATTAATTTTGAGAGGATGACAGAAATATAAAAAATCTCAGGAAGGAAAATATATTTTGCTTAGGCTCCCAGATCACCCATGATATGGCAGCAGGGGCATGCCCACCAACATGCTAGACTTGTGTCTAAGAAAGTTATCCATGAAATTAAAGTTTTTTAGTAATTTAGGGGCTGAATGAGTAGAAGATTATAATGAAATATGTTATTTTGGCACAAGCTCAAAAGAGCCTCGGAGAACAGGATGTGGTTCATTGTATGCTAAATCTGCTTTGTGATGAGCTAGGTGAAATCGAGCAAGTCTCTTAACCTCTGTAGTCTCAGAACCTCATCTATAAGAGGTGAGGTGGGGGGTTTGATGTGCTTAATATTTTGCTAAGCTTTAACTGTCTAGGATTTTTTTTTTAGGCTCCACACCTGAAGAGAGTAATCAAAAGTAGGGCATGCAATTTTAATCAAAGCCAAAAATTATTTCAGGACAGTGTTGTTATAATTAATATTCAAAAGTTCTTAGAGATCCTTAGATGAAAGCTCAAAAGGAAAGACGATCATGGCTTAACCAATTCAATGAGTAATTAATTGCAGATGACTAACGCTCTTCTTCGCCCTTCAGGGGCACAGGAATAGGATAAGCAATAAAAGTGACTCAAATTCTTCCTGGCATGCTGAAAAGAGCCGAAGGAAATTTCTGATGTGATTTAGCTTTCGTAGTCTTCTATCCTTGTTAATTATTGTGAAATAGAATCTGCTTAATATCTAACAGTCCTTCTAACCTCATTTGTAATTCTGAACAGTCTAATAACATCCTTTGTCAACAGTGTCAAATAACCACAAATTTCATTTCACAGAGAATTTGGTAGTACTCCACCTCTCCTACTTCCTCAGTTCTTATATTTATTGCGTCTGTATGATCTCACTTTTATGTGGAATCTAAAAAAGATGGAACTCATAGAAACAGACCATATTGGTGGTTGCTAGAGGCGAGGGAAATGGGTGAGGGGGGCTCAAAAGGTACAAATTTCCGGGTATAAGTTTAAAAAGTCCTAGAGCTGTAGTATGCAGCCTGATACTTAATACTGTATTGTATATCTTAAAGTTGCCAACACAGTAGGTCTTAAAGGTTCTCATCTTAAGAAAAAATTTAAAAAACTATAATAATGTGAGGCAGTGGATGCTATTCTTAACTAATTGTGGTGATCATTTACTCTGTGTGTGTGTGTGTGTATATATATATATCTCAAATAATTGTTGTATTCCTCTAATACAACACATGTCAGTTCCATCTCAATAAAACTGGGGAAGAATTAGCGCAGATGTTTGCTCAGTCTTATAACAATGCGATCTTCTCTTTCTAATGGAATGGTGTTGGATAATGACCAACTTCTTAGTGCCAGTAAAAGTTTAGAGAAGCATCGTCATAGACTGGGTGAGTGGGTCCAAAGTGGAAACTAGAATGAGAGGGGATAGTTAGACTGGAAGAGGTCTTAGAAGTTATTTGTTCATTCTTATTTCTTTTTATGTATAAGGAGACTAAGACCAGAGAAGTTAGGCATTTGTTTATGGTCACATGACAGGTTCGTGGTAGAGCCAGAACAACAGCCTGGGATTCCTGACACACAAGTTGATAGGTCCACTTCCACACCATGGTGTCTGTCTTTGCAGTAACTAGATATAGAGAAGAAAATTGGAAAGCAGATCATTTGCAAACTAGGTGATATCATGTTTCATTACTGCTTTCCAAACCATGAGATTGAAAGATCTGGTTTTGTGCATTACAGTGTGTATAGCACCTGAATAATTATTGCTTTTAAGAGAAAAGATGTATGGAATTAACCATATTTTCTTCCTCGTGAAAAATAATTGTGTTTTTGGTTGGATTTAGAATACTTGATCTTAACATTAATATTATATATAGTAATAACTTCTAGTGATGTATTTGTGTGGTGTATGTGTGTTTGTGTATAAGTGAAAGTGAAACCAAGTGAATAATTAAGACAGCATGAGGACAGCCATGAAGTGAGACAGGCTGGATCAGTGTCAGGACTCTTGCATAAGCCAGGGGCACCAGTGCTGAGAGGCACTCCTGATTTCTAACTCCAGGTGACTTTTGATAAAATGGAAAGTGGCTTCATTATAGTCTGGTATGAACTATAGGACTTCATGAGGAAGGTATCTTCTTGGTCACCATTCTTGAGTAGATGGAATGAGTTTTTGCAGTGGACTTGTAAGTTGGTGTCAGTCTGCAATAGTGTTAAGAATGCTCTGTTTTTATTTCTCAAATCATCCTGGGGACATTAATAGATAGACTGTTCTAGATCCCAACCAAGGTGACGGAACCACTGCAAGGTACACAAAATTTTATGGAATCCACTCTAAAGGTACATTTTCATTAACTGAGCTATTAGCAAAAATGGAGGGTTGGAAAGTTCGTGTCGTTGTGTTGGACATGTTGTACCTGCTTTCACCTGGAATCCAGGGGGCTTTAGATGTGTCTGAATTCCAGTTTTACCACTTATTCTCCGTATAGAAACACAGACAAGTTCAGTAACTCCTTTAGGCCTGAATTGCTCCTCCCTTGGAGCAGGAACTTGCAACCCACTCCAATATTCTTGCCTGGAGAATTTCATGGACAGAAGAGCCTGGTGGGCTACAGTCCATGGGGTGACAAAGAGTCAGACATGACTGAGCAATTAACACACACACACACACACACACACACACACACGAGTTAGATATTAGGTAAAGTACTTGAGGTACACCATAAATGTAAACCCATCTAATAAATAATTGAATTAGTAGAGAAGAAAGAATAGACTGTGTAGAGGGTGGCCTTTTTTCTTTTTTTAGCAGTACTGGAATCTAAGGAATCAGATTTATTGGAAAAGGGAAAATGCTAGAAAAAAGTGTTCAAGAATATGTGACTGTTCACTTCTCAAGATCTTCAGAGAATTTGCTGGAACATAGTAAGAAGAGCTGGGTTCTTCACTTGTTCTTCAGTCATTCAGTCTTGTCCGACTCTTTGTGACCCCATAGACTGCAGCACACCAGGCTTCTCTGTCCTTCACCATCTCCCAGAGCTTGCTCAAGTACACTGAGTCGGTGATGCCATCCAACCATCTCATCCTCTGTCATCCCCTCCTCCTCCTGCCTTCAATCTTTCCCAACATCAGGGTCATTTCCCATGGGTCAGCTCTTTGCATCAGGTGTCCAAATTATTAGAGCTCAACACCAGCCCTTCCAATGAATATTCAGGGTTGATTTCCTTTAGGATGGACTGGTTGGATCTCCTTGCAGTCCAAGGGACTCTCAAGAGTCTTCTCCAACACCACAGTTCAAAAGCATCAACTCTTCAGCGCTCAGCTTTCATTATGGTCCAACTCTCACAGCCATACATGACTACTAGAATAACCATAGCTTTGACTAGATGCAAAGTAACATCTCTGCTTTTTAATATGCTGTCTAGGTTTGGCATAGCTTTTCTTCCAAGGAGCAAGTATCTTTTAATTTCATGGCTGTAATCACCATCTGCAGTGATTTTGGAGCCCAAGAAAATAAAGTCTGTCACTGTTTCCATTGTTTCCCCATCTATTTGCCATGAAGTGATTGGATCAGATGCCATGATCTTCATTTTTTGGATGTTGAGTTTTAAGCCAGTTTTTTTCACTCTCATCTTCACCTTCATCAAGAGGCTCTTCACTTTCTGCCGTAAGGGTGGTGTCATCTGCATATCTGAGGTTATTGGAATTTCTCCCAACAATCTTGATTCCAGCTTCTGCTTCAATCCAGCCCAGCATTTTACATGATGTACTCTACATAAAAGTTAAATAAGCAGGTGACAATATACACTGGAGAAGGATATGGCAAACCACTTCAGTATTCTTGCCTTGAGAACCCCATGAACAGTATGAAAAGGCCAAAAGATAGGACACTGAAAGATGAACTCCTTAGGTCAGTATGCACCCAATATGCTACTGGAGATCAGTGGAGACATAACTCCAGAAAGAATGAAGAGACGGAGCTAAAGCAACAACAACACTCAGTTGTGGATGTGACTGGTGATGGAAGTAAAGTCTGATGCTGTAAAGAGCAATATTGCATAGGAACCTGGAATGTTAGGTCCATGAATCAAGGCAAATTGAAAGTGGTCAAACAGGAGATGGCAAGAGTGAACGTTGACATTTTAGGAATCAGCGAACTAAAATGGACTGGAATGGGAAAATTGAACTCAGATAACCATTATATCTACCACTGTGGGCAAGAATCCCTTAGAAGAAATGTAGTAGCCCTCAGAGTCAACAAAAAAGTCTGAAATGCAGTACTTGGATGCAATCCCAAAAGTGACAGAATGATCTGTTGTTTCCAAGGCAAGCCATTCAATATCCCAGTAATCCAAGTGTATGCTCTGACCAGTAATGCTGAAAAAGCTGAAGTTGAATAGTTCTATGAAGACCTACCTAGAACTAACACCAAAAAAAGATGTCCTTTTCATCATAGGGGACTGGAATGCAAAATTGGAAGTCAAGAAACACCTGGAGTAACAGGCAAATTTGGCCTTGGTGTACAGAATGAAGCAGGGCAAAAGCTAACAGAATTTTGCCAAGTAAACACACTTGTCATAGCAAACACCCTCTTCCAACAACACAAGAGAAGACTCTACACTTGGACATCACCAGATAGTCAATACCAAAATCAGGTTGATTATATTCTTTGCAGCCAAAGATGGAGAAGCTCTATACAGTCAGCAAAAACAAGACCAGAAGCTTCCTGGCACAGACCATGAACTCCTTATTGCCAAATTCAGCCTTAAATTGAAGAAAGTAAGAAAAACCACTAGACCATTCAGGTATGACCTAAATCAAATTCCTCATGATTATACAGTGGAAGTGAGAAATAGATTCAAGGAATTAAATCTGATAGACCGAGTGCCCGAAGAACTATGGATGGAGGTTTGTGACATTGTACAGGAGTCAGGGATCAAGACCATCCCCAAGAAAAAGAAATGCAAAAAAGCAAAATGGTTGTCTGAGGAAACCTTACAAATAGCTGTGAAAAGAAGTGAAAGGCAAAGGAGAAAAGGAAAGATATACCCATTTGAATGCAGAGTTCCAAAGAATAGCAAGTAGATAAGAAAGCTTTCCTCAGTGATCAATCCAAAGAAATAGAGGAAAACATTAGAATGGGAAAACTAGATATCTCTTCAAGAGAATTAGAGATACCAAGGGAACATTTCATACAAAGATAGGCTCAATAAAGGACGGAAATGGTATGGACCTAACAGAAGCAGAAGATATTAAGAAGAGGTAGCAAGAATACACAGAAAACTATACAAAAAAGATCTTAACAACCCAGATAATCACAATTGTGTGAACACTCACCCAGAGCCAGATATCCTGGAATGCAAAGTCAAGTGGGCCTTACGAAGCATCACTATGAACAAAGCTAGTGGAGGTGATGGAATTCCAGTTGAGCTATTTCAAATCCTGAAAGATGATGCTGTGAAAGTGCTGCACTCAATATGCCAGCAAATTTGGAAAACTCAGCAGGAGCCGCAGGACTGGAAAAGGTCAGTTTTCATTCCAATCCCAAAGAAAGGCAATGCCGAAGAATGTTCAAAGTACAGCACACTTGCACTCACCTTCCACGCTAGCAAAGTAATGCCCCAAATTCTCCAGGCCAGGCTTCAACAGTACATGAACGATGAAATTCCAGATGTTCAGGGTGGATTTAGAAAAGGCAGAGGAACCAGAGATCAAATTGCCGACATCCATTGAATCATCAAAAAAGCATGAGAGTTCCAGAAAAACATCTATTTCTGCTTTATTGACTATGACAAAACCTTTGTGTGTATCACAGCAAACTGTGGAAATTCTTAAAGAGATGGGAATACTAGATCACCTGACCTGTATCCTGAGAAATCTGTATGTGGGTCAAGAAGCAACAGTTAGAACTGGACATGGGACAACAGACTGGTTCCATATCGGGAAAGGAGTACGTCAAGGCTGTATATTGTCACTCTGCTTATTTAACTTATATGTAGAATACATCATGTGAAATACTGAGCTGGATGAAGCACAAGCTGGAATCAAGATGGCTGGGAGAAATATCAATAACCTCATATATGCAGAAGACACCACACTTATGGCAGAATATGAAGAAGAACTAAAGAGCCTCTTGATGAAAGTCAAAGAGGAGAGTGAAAGAGTTGGCTTAAAGCTCAACAATCAGAAAACTAAGATCATGGCATCTGGTCCCATCACTTCATGGCAAATAGATGGGGAAACAGTGGCAACAGTGACAGACTTTATTTTGGGGGGATTTTGGACTTTATTTTTTGGGGCTCCAAAATCCCTGCAGATGGTGACTACAGCCATGAAATTAAAAGACACTTGCTCCTTGGAAGAAAAGTTATGAGCAACCTAGACAGCATATTAAAAAGCAGAGACATTACTTGGCCAACAGAAGTCCATCTTGTCAAAGCTATGGTTTTTCCAGTAGTCATGTAGCGATGTGATAGTTGGACTAAAAAGAAAGTTGAGCACTGAAGAATTGATGCCTTTGAACTGTGGTGTTGGAGAAGACTTTTGAGAGTCCCTTGGACTGCAGGGAGATCCAACCAGTCCATCCTAAAGGAAATCAGTGCTGAATATTCATTGGAAGGACTGATGCTGAAGCTGAAACTCCAGTACTTTGGCCACCTGATGCAAAGAACTGACTCATTTGAAAAGACTCTGATGCTGGGAAAGATTGAAGGTAGGAGGAGAAGGGGACTCAGAGGATAAGATGGTTGGGTGGCATCACCAACTCGATGGGCATGAGTTTGAGTAAACTCCGGGAGTTGACAGGGAAGCCTGGTGTGCTGAAGTCCATGGGGTCGCAAAGTATCGAACACGACTGAGCAACTGAACTGAACTGACAATATAAAGCCTTAACATACTCCTTTCCCAATTTGAAACCAGTCTGTTTTTTCATGTCTGGTTTTAACTGTTGCTCCTTGACCTGCATACAGGTTTCTCAGGAGGCAGGTAAGGTGATCTGTTATTCCATCCTCTTGAAGAATTTTCCACACAGTCAAAGGCTTTTGCATAGTTGACAAAGCAGAAGTAGACATTTCTCTGGTATTCTCTTGGTTTTTTTGTGATCCAGTGTATGTTGGCAGTTTGATCTCTGGTTTCAAGCTTAGTCACTCAGTTGTGTCTGACTATTTGTGACCCCTTGGGCTGCAACCTGCCAGGCTCCTCTGTCCATAGGATTCTCCAGGCAAGAATACTGGAGTGGATTGCCATTTCCTCCTCCAGGGGATCACCCCGACTCAGGGATCGAACCTGAGTTTCCTGTGTCTCCTGCATTGCAGGCAGATTCCTTGCCTACTGAGCCATCAGGGAAGTCTCAGGTTCCAGATCTTGTTGAAGTATTAGTTTGCAATATAGCAGAGTAATTATTTCTTTTTAAAGAATTTGTTCCCCATGAAGTTCTTCCTGTTAAGCAGTCTTCAAAAAAAAAAAAAAAAAAAAATCAAGATTTCCTTAGGATTTTTTCCCTTGTACGGTTGAGACTATATCATTGGAATTTAAAGTCTCCTAACCCTTGCAATTAACATCTGATCTGATGCTCCCTATCTATTGCAAAGCCAAAGGCTAATTCATTGCACATACAAATAAACTATACCCTGTGACAAACACTGCTTGAATGAAGCACTGGCCCAGAGATAAGTATTGAAAGTCCTCCAGTAGGCAGACTGACTTGGAATTATAAGTAGGCCTATGGGGTGCTGATATATAAAAAGTAATTCTAACTTTCTATTAAAATAATGCAAACAAATATGGAGAAGAAAATGTAGAGTGAAGGTCAAGTATTGCCAGCTGAGAATTTAAGAGGTTTGAAATCAGCAGATCATTTGGCTCCTTGAAGAATGGAAATTTTGATTATAGAAATTGGGTGGGACATGGGTGGTTCATTGCAGTCTCTCCTCTCTGGTTAAGACCAGATCACCAAGGATCAGAAGTAATTTTCCTACTATGTGTAGTCATTGATTTTTCCTTAAAATTAGTCCCATGGTCTCTTTTTAATAGTAAAAAAAAAAAAAAATCCAAAATGAAAAAAAAAGTTGCATTTTTCTAGTTATGTAAAATCCTGCTCACTGTAAAATACTCAAATATAAAAGAAACATATGAAAACTAAAATTGCTTCAAAATAACCACCACCGTTTTTTCAATGAGCATCCTTTCATGATTCTCTTTATCCATGATGTTATTTGCTGTGTAACTTTTTTTCTCAGGTACAGTCATTTCTTCCCTCACCTCTGCCCCAGGCCATAACTGCTTTCGAAACAAAATGACATGAAAACAGGAAACTCATATTTATAACCTGTGCACCTTTCCATGTCTGTCTTTGTGCTTATATATAAAAACATATGGGCATAAAGTATTTTGAGGTGTATTCTTTTATAAAAGATAAAAATCTTGTAATCCTAGAGCTAGAAACCTCTGTGGAGATAAGCATAAAATGCTAGATTTTTATACATTTCCTATTTGCACCCAGTTCAACAGCATTTTTCTTGGAAGGTTGCATTTATAAAATATTCCCAAGGCATTCCATTTAATTTTCATAGACACAATTCTTTTTGAACTCGTATTTTATTAGTTTGAATGATACGTAATTAAATTACTTAATGAAGATAATAGGACCAATTAGACTGAATAGCTTCCTAATTCTTAGTAAACATATATAATTCAAATGGTGAGAGAAGAGCTCCCGTAGCCCAGACAGAAGCCTACAGGTTTCAAACACTCTGTTTTTACCAGTGGATTATATGCAGGGCTGGGAGAACTATTCTCCCAGCAAGTTTGATTTTTGCTGAATGGCACCCCACTCCAGTGCTCTTGCTTGGAAAATCCCATGGATGGAGGAGCCTGGTAGGCTGCAGTCCATGGGGTCGCAAAGAGTCGGACACAACTGAGCGACTTCACTTTCACTTTTCACTTTCATGCATTGGAGAAGGAAATGGCAACCCACTCCAGTGTTCTTGCCTGGAGAATCCCAGGGATGGCAGAGCCTGGCGGGCTGCCGTCTGTGGGGTCGCACAGAGTCGGACATGACTGAAGCGACTTAGCAGCAGCAGCATAGAGACCATACATTGCTGTTGTGTCTCCCTCCATCACCCTCACCCCTGTGATATTATCCAGAGATTGTTTTAAATTTGTGATTATATGAGCAAGGTTGGTTGAGAACAACCAAACACACTTACTTGGCATACTTTAAATAATATACAATGTTCTTTAAATAACATAATAATCTGATATCAGGAAGCAATTTCTCCTCACTTATGTTTTGATGATAAACTTTATTCAGTGGATCATATATTATAGCTCTGTTTAATCTCTTGCGTGCTTCATAATTTGCTAACAAGATCCAATCTTTCCTTTGGTGTATGTCACTTTCTGAATCAGAGTCTGTATGATCTAGTCTGTGTCTTTGGATGTGGCAAATGGATCTCTTCTCCTACCTGCCAAATTACCTTGAAGCATTACTGTAGAGTAACTTCTTATTTTGTAGATTATCCAGTCTAGAAATTATAATCAGAGTGGCAGGCTTGGGGTGTCAATGTCCAAATTTAGGTCAGCTAGAAGGTAGACTGGTTGGTATCTAAATCTGGCATGTCAGAAGTCAAGTTTGGAGGAATTGGGCTGGGAAGAAGCTGGGACATTGTCAACTCCAAGAAATCAACAGAGCGGTGAGTCAGAAATTCGAGTTTAGTATCCTGTAGAAGGTAGTCATGGGCCCAAGCAGAGAAAACTGCCCAGTGAGAAGGCTGGAAGATCATTTTAATGAGTCCATGTGTCAGAATTTAAACACTCAACCTTAGTAGTAGACCAGGTTGCAGTGAAAGAATGACATTTTGTGCTTTATTCATTTGGGGGAAATTATGCCTTCATAATCAACAACAGGGCATGGCAAGTCATGCAGAATTGTTTAAATAGATTTTACTTTGTACTCCTGTCCTTAGTCATTTAGTTACCAGCAAAATTTATCTATTTGGTTCAAATCTTTAGAGGAGTAGGAAGCAAGAAACGGAAGTGAGAGGTGTATTGATGTTCAGTTAATGTCTGTGCAGCTCAGCTGTTTAGTAATTGCTCAGTGGGGTGAAGAAGCAGCAGCTGATGGCTGCTTGGCTCTACTCACTCACTCGAGATGAACTGGTTTCTTGTAATTTATGATCCTGGATTAACCATCTACAAAAAGTACAGGAAAAAAAAAAAAAAAAAGATCCATTGACTTGCTGCAGCCTATAACAGATTGTGGTGTAAAGATTAAAAGTACAAAAATTCCAGGCCTTAGTTTCAATAAAAGCAAAGTGATAGAAAGTACTAAATTTATTGACTCTTGCCAGTAAATGGATAATACTTTTTTCTTTATATTTTCACATTTTATTAACAAAAGAGCAGCTATTAGATATGAACAAAGAAAAAAATATAGGATGATGTTTTGTGTTTGTTTTAGAAAGTTATTAATGCTGTTTACCTGCTATGCTGTAACTGTTTCTAGAAATGTGTCTTTTCTATTTTAAATGAAAGTGTTAGTTGTTCAATCATGTCCAACTCTTTGCAACCCTGTGGACTGTAGCCTGCCAGGCTCCTCTGTCCATAGAGTTCTCCAGGAAAGAATACTGGAGTGGGTTGCCATTCCCTTCTCCAGGGGATCGTCCATACCCAGGGATCAAACCGGGATCTCCCACATTGCAGGCAGATTCTTTACTGTTTGAGCCACCAGGGAAGCCCTTTTCTGTTTTAGATGTCAATATCTTCTTCATTAATTATTTTTCATCCTAGTTACATGTCACTTTATTTATAAAGGAAACCTGGAAAACCTTAGTTAAGTCCATTTAAAAAAATGCTTTTTTTAAAAAAGGGTAACAAAATAAAAGTACCAGAATGTACTGATCTGTGTATTTTTAAGTCATGTGAATGATGGATCAAGTTTAAATGTAGTTGATTTTTCTGCATATCTTATAAATACTAGAGCTTTTGATTGAGGATCTAGAAAAAAAGAAGCAGCTTGCCTATAAAGTTACAACTACAGATTATTCTAAAACAAACCAGAGATATTGTCCCCTTTGAAGAAAATTTATGGGGAGTAAATGCCTTAGGGATCTGTTATTACAAGCATCTCTCATGGATCAAAGTCCTCCAGGAACCCCTCTACTGGGGTATCTTTTGGAATAGGCTTATGAGCCACATAAAAATCTTTCTCACAGACAGTTCTTATGTGGTATTTGAATGTTTTATTGTAAAACCAGTTAACTAACTTTATAGTCACTTGTGAACTGTAAGCTGTCCCTTGCAATTTAAGTGGTAATAATGGGGGTGTCATTTGCATCAATGCTTCTCTATTTTCTCTAATTAAGGGGCTCTTTGTGTTTTAATTTCATAATAAAAACGTGTCTTTTATAATTTTTTTCACTTGTTTACTTTTTTTTTTACTGTCAGTTTTCAGTTTCAGCTCAGCACATTTTAAAATTGCTGGTTTATTCAAGGAAATTGGTTAAAAAAGATTATAGTATTATATTATTCTACTATGCCCCCCAACCCCAGAAAAGAAAGAAAAAACCTTCTAAATATTTGTTTCCATTTGCTTTTTAAAATTGTGGCAAAATATGTATCAATTCAGTTCAATCGCTTAGTCATGTCCAACTCTTTGAGACCCCATGGACTGTAAAATTTATCATTTTAGTCATTTTTAAGTTTACAATTCAGGGACTTTAAATCTGTTTGTTTTTTCACCTGGTAACAAATGGAGAAATCTGGAGTCATTCAGAAATACACTTTTATTAATAATTCTAACACCACAAATTTGTGGATAAAATAAGAAAATGGGTATCTTAATTTAATGGCTTTTCTGTTTTGGTTCATCTTCCTGTTGTTGTTGAGTCGCTCAGTAGCATCCCACTCTTTGTGATCCTGTGAACTGTAGCCCAACAGGCTCCTCTGTCCATGGGATTTCTCAGGTAAGAATACTGGATAGGGGTGCCATTCCCTTCTCCAAGGGATTTTGCCCACCAAGGGATTGAACCTAGGCCTCCCGCGTTGCAGGCAGTTTCTTTACTATTGAGCCACCTTATTCATTCATTTCATCATTATTTGTTAAGACTCTCCCTTCCACCAGTCTACCTTCATAAAAGACCCAAAAGAAAAACCCTCTAGAGATCTCACTTAGACCTGTATGTAGGGAGCCACAGAAGAAGACAATTATAATATACTGAGGGAATGTCTAGAATGAAGAAGATTGGAATGTAAATGGAAGCCCTGGAGGCAGGTGTCCCCAAGTTTCTCCAGCAGAGCATGTTTTACTCAACATAAAGGATAGGTAGGCACTGACTACGTAAAGGATAACTAGGGAGGCCAAAGGACAGTGGGGTATTTATGCTGAGGAGATGGCATGTTCCAAGATGTGGAGCGTGTGAGCCACCAGGTGTCTGTGAGGATGGTGGTGCCCTTGCTGTGGTGGCAGACAGGTGTGTCTGTGGAAGAACGTAGAGGTGGGGTTATAGTGTTGATGGAGACCCTCCTGAAGGGCCCTGATCAGCTATCTTCTGGTGTTTCCAAAGACTGGTCTTATATTCAGTTTTTCTTAGTTGTTCCTTGAGCAGAGAGTGGGAGGAAAGGGAAATGAAAAACAAGGTTTTGTGTTTTCTGTGGTAAGACTTCTGAGAGAGTTACTTTACTGTGCAAAGTCTTATTTTCCTAGGGTGAGAAATGGCATGGCCTGTTTCCTGCATTGAGTTGGTGATGCCATCCAACCACCTTATCCTCTGTCGTCCCCTTCTCCTCCTGCCCTCAATCTTTCCCAGCATCAGGGTCTTCTCAAATGAGTCAGCTCTTCTCATCAGGTGGTCAAAGTATTGGAGTTTCAGCTTCAACATCAGTTCCACCAATGAACATCCAGACTGATCTCCTTTAGGATGGACTGGTTGGATCTCCTTGTAGTCCAAGGGACTCTCAAGAGTCTTCTCCAACACCACAGTTCAAAAGCATCAATTTTTTGGCACTCAGCTTCCTTTATAGTCCAACTCTCACATCCATACATGACCACTGGAAAAACCATAACCTTGACTAGATGGACCTTTGTTGGCAAAGTAATGTCTCTGCTTTTTAATATGCTATCTAGGTTGGTCATAACTTTCCTTCCAAGGAGTAAGCGTCTTTTAATTTCATGGCTACGATCATCATCTGCAGTGATTTTGGAGTCCAAAAAATTAAAGTCAGCCATTGTTTCTACTGTTTCCCCATCTATTTCCCATGAAGTGATGGGACTAGATGCCATGATCTTAGTTTTCTGAATGTTGAGCTTTAAGCCAACTTTTTCACTCTCCTCTTTCACTTTCATCAAGAGGCTCTTTAGTTCTTCACTTTCTGCCATAAGGGTGGTGTCATCTGCATATCTGAGGTTACTGATATTTCTCCCAGCCACCTTGATTCCAGCTTGTGCTTCATCCAGCCCAGCGTTTCTCATGATGTACTCTGCATAGAAGTTAAATAAACAGAGTGACAATATACAGCCTTGACATACTCCTTTTCCTATTTGGAACCAGTCTGTTGTTCCATGTCCAGTTCAAACTGTTGCTTCCTGACCTGCATATAGCTTTCTCAAGAGGCAGGTCAAGTAGTCAGGTATTCCAATCTCTTTCAGAATTTTCCTCAGTTTATTGTGATCCACACAGTCGAAGGCTTTGGCACAGTCAATAAAGCAGAAATAGATGTTTTTCTGGAACTCTCTTGTTTTTACCATGATCCAGCGGATGTTGGCAGTTTGATCTCTGGTTCCTCAGCCTTTTCTAAAACCAGCTTGAACATCAGGAAGTTCATGGTTCACATATTGCTGAAGCCTGGAGAATTTTGGAGAATTAGAGAATTGTGAACATTACTTTCCTAGCGTGTGAGATGAGTGCAATTGTGCAGTAGTTTGAGCATTCTTTGGCATTGCCTTTCTTTGGGATTGGAATGAAAACTGCCCTTTTCCAGTCCTGTGGCCACTGCTGAGTTTTCCAAATTTGCTGGCCTACTGAGTGCAGCACTTTCACAGCATCATCTTTCAGGATTTGAAATAGCTCAACTGGAATTCCACCACCTCCACTAGCTTTTTTTGTAGTTTCCTACATATACTGATAGAACAACTGACTTCTCCCCCACCCTTCAGTGGGAAATGTTGCTATAATCTGTAGCAACCCATTAGAATACTTTGTTATTTAAACTGAATCTGTTTCCACCTCACTTTCTCTGTAAGTCTATGGATCCTTTATGTGTGACCATTTCTAAAACCAGACTAAAATCAGGAACTGGTGCTGAAGCTGAAGCTTCAATACTTTGGCCATCTGATATGAAGAGCTGACTCATTGGAAAAACCCTGATGCTGGGAAAGATTGAGGGCAGGAGAAGAAGGTTGCAACAGAGGATGAAATGGTTGGATGGCATCACTGACTCAGTGGATGTAAGTTTGAGCAAACTCTGGGAGATAGTAAAGGACAGAGAAGCCTGGTGTGCTGCAGTTCATGGGGTCACAAAGAGTCGGACAAGACTGAATGAGTAAGAAAATAAGGGATCCTCAAGGCTAAAGAGCCCCATAAGACTTACTTATGTTTTTAAATGTGATTGAAATGTAGTTTATAATTATTGCATAGATCCATATTCCTTTTATTTCTTGAACCATCAATAAAACATATCTCAGTTGAGTTTCTTGTTGTTCATTTTGTTTTTCAAATGAAAGATGAATTGATTAGAATGGAATATTTTCAATGTTAAAGGGATCCTGGAATTTATGTTTAGAAACTCCTTGTTAAAACTTGGACACAGCTCAATAATAGAACAAATAATTTATTTGGCCAATATAAAAAGAAAATATTCTCTGTGGTTGGATTATAGATAATTATTTTTTGTGCTTATTGGAGTTTCTGTCTTCTACAATGGACACTTACTGCATGTGTATTAATAAAGACATCTGCTAAGTCACTTCTGTCGTGTTCGATGGAACTCACCAGGTTCTTCTGTCCATGAGATTTCCCAGGCAAGAATACTGGGGTGGGTTCCCATTTCCTACTCCAGTGGATCTTCCTGTCTCAGGGATCAAACCTGTGTCTCTTAGTCTCCTGCACTGGCAAGCAGGTTCTTTACCACTAGCACCACTAGACATGAGACTGGGTAATAAAAACTGAAAGTCAACAAGTAGTGTTTCTGTTGGAGAAGGCAATGGCACCCACTCCAGTACTCTTGCCTGGCAAATCCCATGGAGGAGCCTGGTAGGCTACAGTCCATGGGGTCACAAAGAGTCGGACACAACTGAGCGACTTCCCTTTCACTTTTCACTTTCATGCATTGGAGAAGGAAATGGCAACCCACTCCAGTGTTCTTGCCTGGAGAATCCCAGGGACAGGGGAGCCTGGTGGTCACACAGAGTTGGACACGACTGAAGTGACTTAGCAGCAGCAGCAGTGTTTCTGTAAGGTTGCCATTCAAATTATGTCAATTAGCCATATAGTTTACTCTAGCCAAAAGAAGATTGCAATTGCAACATGTTATTCACTTTGCTCTTTATCTCAGTGTTTCATTTACTGCTTTATCTTCAGTACATGGCAGTAGACTGTTTAACTAAAATGCTGGTTTTTTTCCTTTAACTTTTTGAGGCATAATTGACCTATGGCAAAATGTAAACTTGTTAAGTTCACTGTTTGAATGTATACTCATGTATACACCTGTGTACCCATCAATCTGGATTAAGATAAACTATATACCCATCATCCCAGAAAGTTCTTCCGTGCTCTTTTTAGATCCTGCTCCCATAGTCCCAATATTCTGACTTCTATTACCATACATTATTTTTGTCTGTTTAAAATGAAATACATGTGTGCTTTTGTGTCTGGCTGATTTTTTGTATGTGATTTTTTTCATAATGTGTTTTTTTTTGAGATTCACCTGTATTGGCTCATGTATCAAAAGCTAATTTTTCTTTTTTTCTTAACTGTTGATTATGGAAATACCACACTTTGTCCATTTTTCTGTAAATGGGCATTTGATGGTTTCCAGGTTTTGGCTGATATAAATAAAATGAAGGGTCTCAGCTAGGTTTAGATTATTCAAGACAGAGTAAGGTAATAAAAAGGAAATATCAGAGGCAAAACTTTTCTCATTCACTCTGCTGATTTCTCAAGGACAAATATAATTTTAGAGGATAAAGTTTTTCAGATACAAAGTGAATTATATAGTCTCAACAAATATTTTTTGAGAAATTATTTTCATACTGCATGAAAGCTTTATACAAATTTATGTATAGTAATGTAGATACGGCTAGTATACCAAACACCCATAATGTAAAAGGCATGATGAATATGATAAGAGAAACATATTCCATTAAGGATTTAGAGAAGGAAAGAGTCATATTTCTTAACAAAATGGTTATATCATTTACTAAGACAGTAAAGTTCAGTGAAAATGCTCTTGGGGAATAGCAAGATGATTATTAATTTGTTATGAAATAGAGTGAGAAAGGGGCTTCCTTCATGGCTCAATGGTAAAGAATCTGCCTGCCAATGCAAGAAGTATAGGTTGAATTCCTGGGTTGGAAGACTCCATGGAGGAGAAAATGGCAACCCACTCCAGTGTTCTTGCCTGCAAAATCCTATGGACACAGGAGCCTGGTGGGCTACAGTCCATGGGGTCACAAAGATTTGGACACAACTTAGTGACTAAACAGTAACAACAGAATGAGAAAGAGCAAAAGTAACAAGGGGAGAAGAAAACATGAGAAGTAAACAGGAGATAGTAAGCTGGAAGTGAGAACAGCATCCTAGCACTTTCTGAAATGCAGGTGGATCTCTGATTTGACAGTCTGAAGCAGAGGTTCTTAGTATATGGTCCGGAAACATGAATACTTTAATGGGTGGAGTTTAGTGTGTCTTTGAACGTGGGCAGAAAAAAGTGACTAACTTATTTTCATTAATATCTCACTGAAATTGAATGATTCTTTTAATTAAGAATGTAGGCAATAAATTACAGTAGTGTTAGAAGAACCTGTTACTTTGTCACCAATAGATATGGAAGATATTTTCATATCATATAACCATTGTTGAAAATACTTGGGAAAGCTCTTTGTGCTAAACATTGCTTTTAAATTATGGAGGTTGTAGGAACCATCTCTAGATACTGCTATTGAATGTACTGGTAAAGAAACAATTGTTAAAACATCACAATTGTTTGTAACATTTTGATAACTATATTTTGAAGAAGTTGATTTCTTTTGTTATCCTGTTTATTTTATGTATATTTTAAAATGTTATCCTAATACAATGTCCAGAGATTTTACCAGACTGACAAAGAAGTACAAGGGCACAAAGTTTAAGTCCCAGCCAGCCTTCCACTGTTGAGTATAAACTCAATTGAAATGTGTTCACAAGTGAAACAGGAGACATACAAGAATATTTGTAGGCCTTATTTGTATGGATAAAAATTGAAAACAGCCCTAACTTTTATTTATAGTAGAGTGGATAAATTATGTTTCTCCATAAAATGAAACACTACCTATCAATGAAAATGAATAAATTACACTTATCTGAACAATGTGGATGAAACTTGTGAGCATAAATTATAAGGAAAGAATGCTAGGCAGTAGAGAGTATGTATTATGTGAATTTATATTCACATAAAATTCAGAAATAAGGTAAAGCTGAGCCACAGTTTTAAGAATGTGTATTTAGGTGGTCATTCTACCCAAAAAAGCAATGAATTATCATTATATAGATTCAGGAAGTAGGGATTGGTGATTGAGAAGGAAAGGGTGCAAGATTTCTGAGGGCTAGCAGCGTCCTGTTTCTTAACTGCTTACTTGAATGTTTGCACTGTGATAAATCATGTGCATGCTAAGTAACTTCAGTCATGTTTGATTCTTTGTGACCGCATGAACTGTAGACTGCCAGGCTTCTCTGTCCGTGGGATTCCTCAGGCAAGAGTACTGGAGTGGGTTGCCATTTCCTTGTCCAGGGGATCTTCCTGACCCAGGGATCAAACCTGAGTCCCTTATGTCTCTTGCATCGGCAGGTGGGTTTCTTATCACTAGCGCCACCTGTGCCATGCTTAGTCACTCAGTCATGTCTGACTATTTGCGACCCTATGGATTGTAGCCCACCAGGCTCTTCTGTCGATGGGGATTCTCCAGGCAAGAATACTGGAGTGGGTTGCCATGCCCTCCTCCAAGGGATCTTCCCAACCCAGGGATCAAACTGGGGTCTCATGCACTGCAGGCGGATTCTTTACCAGCTGAGTTACCCAGGACCCCAGGAAGCCCTAAATCGTAGAGGTATGGAGTTTTGTTTTGTATATTTTTCTTTGTGTGTGTTGTATTTGACTTGTTACAGGAACTGGAGTATTTAGTAGATATGATCAATTCATACTCTGTAAAGTCAACTGAAACTGTTTTACTGGCACATTTTTAGGGACCAGTGACACAGAAATAGGAAGTTCTTAAAAGTTTGTCTGATTAACACAATATCTCCTGGGCAGGCCAACATGACAAGCTAGGCCAAAAGGCTTGTCAACAAAAACAAGGGGTGCTGGAAGATGCATTAGGTTTGGTATGTCTCTTGCATGGAAAAGGACTAGCCAACCTCCATGACCCCACATGGTAAGACTCTTGGCCTCCTGAATACCATTTGGATAGAAATTGCCATTTCCTATGCATCTATCTGCTCCACCTGCTCTGCTCCAGCCTCTCTTCCCTCCCTCCTTTGATTCTTTAGATATGTTAATAGGATTATAAACTTGTCCCACTGGCAGGGTCCCGCTGTCTTGAGAGCTGATCTGTCCTTTCGGTTCCTGTGGATCGGCAGACTGAAGACTGCTTGTTGCTGTCATTTTTAGAAGTCCTTTGAGGCACTTTTCTGTAATCTCCACAGACTAACAGCATGGGCACATGGAGTTAAGATGTTGAAGGAATGCCCAATAAAGATAGATATCCAACAGGTAGCCAGAAATGCAAGGCTGGCATATTAAAAATGGAGAGAAACTGAGACTAGAAATCAAGACTGCACATCATCTCTATAGATGTGATGATTTAGTTTTTAGAGTGATGATTTAGTTTTTAGAGTAGAATGGCTGCAACATGGGTTTTCTATCAATGTCTATAACTTTGTAAAATCACAATCTTAGTTTTGTAGAAAAATAATTAAAATTGCCATCTAAAACTTCTTATGACAATGTTACCATGAAAATGTTTGTTGGCTGCAGATGTTTCAAAACACTGTTCATTCAGTTCACTTCAGTCGCTCAGTCGTGTCTGACTCTTTTCGATCCCATGAATTGCAGCACGCCAGGCCTCCCTGTCCATCACCAACTCCCAGAGTTCACTCAAACTCACATCCATCGAGTCGGTGATGCCCTCCAGCCATCTCATCCTCTGTCATCCCCTTCTCCTTCTGCTCCCAATCCCTCCCAGCATCAGGGTCTTTTCCAATGAGTCAACTCTTTGCATGAGGTGGCCACAGTATTGGAGTTTCAGCTTCAGCATCAGTCCTTCCAAAGAACACCCAGGATTGACTCCTTTAGAATGGACTGGTTGGATCTCCTTGCAGTCCAGGGGACTCTCAAGAGTCTTCTCCAACACCACATCACAATTCAAAAGCATCAATTCTTCAGTGCCCAGCTTTCTTCACAGTCCAATTCTCACATCCATACATGACCACTGTTCATTAGCACTGTTAAATTATAGTCTAAACCATTTCACATCACTAAAATTATTTTAGTGTTTAGAGGACTCAGAATTTGACTAGTTTTCTTTTGAAAGACACTGCCCTGAATATAGGTGGGAAAATAATCAAAGGTACACAAAGTATAATTTTAGAATTTTATTATAAAAGTTAAATTCTGAGTCTACTTTTGGCCCTATTCCACCATTAGGATTATATCAAAATACTGCTAAAATGTATATGTATTCAACACTGAATGAGTGAGTTTGAGATCTGTATTTTCATTCATATATTCTTTTCCTCTGCAAATCTCCATTTTAGTCTTGAACAATGCCAGAAAAATTCATGTATTACAGACCATAATTTTGAGATATATATTTTCATTCACATATTCTCTTTTTCTTCAAATCTCCATCTTATTCTTGAGCAGTGCCAAAATAATCCATGCATTATAGACAGTCAGTCTCTGAGTAATCACATTCATTCTAGTTCTGTCATCTGCTGCTGCTAAGTCACTTCAGTCGTGTCCGACTCTTTGTGACCCCATAGACAGCAGCCCACCAGGCTCCCCCATCCCTGGGATTCTCCAGGCAAGAACATTGGAGTGGGTTGCCATTTCCTTCTCCAGTGCATGAAAGTGAAAAGTGAAAGTGAAGTCGCTCAGCCATGTCCAACTCTTAGCAACCCCATGGACTGTAGCCTACCAGGCTCCTCCATCCGTGGGATTTGCCAGGCAAGAATACTGGAGTGGGGTGCCATTGCCTTCTCTGAGTTCTGTCATCTAGAGCAATGCAAAATTCATTCTCTGTTAAATAAACTTTCAAATATTTGAAATTATGTAATTTGAGCTATAAGCATATTTAGTGGTCCTCCCAACTCTTTTTGTACGTGACCGAAGAATGATGCACTGAGATGACATTTTACCTAAAGTCATATTCCCAGGTGGTGGCAGCAGTTGGTGTCAGAACCCTAGCCTATACAGTAGAGGCTGGGCTGCTTGCTGTCTCTTAAGTGGAAGCCATTGTAGCAGATTGAGTAAGATGTTAGGCTTTGGATGTAAGACAGACCTTCAGAATGGTTTTACCTACCCCATTTGTCAACTAATGATCCTCGGGGAGTATTTCCAATCTTTGTCTATAAAAGGTATTACTTACCTCATATGGTGGTAGGTAAAGATTAAATGAGATAATGCACATAAATTATTTAGCACAATGCCTGGTGTATAATACAGATCCAGTACATGCCATTATCATTTTTTAGTTTTATTGGGATGAAATTGACATATAGCATTGTGTAAACTTAAGGTTACAGCATAATGACTGCTATTATTATTTCCGAATGTTTTTGTCCTTCTGAGGACAAGCATCCCTATTTCCTTCTATTTTTTTCTCATATGATATATATTTTGGAGTTTCATACCATCCTGAATCTCTCTAGATGCACATTTTTCTTGAAATGTGATATTAGAGCTTAAAACAAATAGTTTATTTAGCTCAGGGACACAGCATGATGTATCTATCTTTAAGCTACTAGCAATGATTATAAAGTATTTTAGGACAATGAAAATTATAACTCACTTGTAAAATTCTCTGTGGATTCACCTACATTTCACAGTGTATGCTCTTCCTTTCTCCACTTACATTTTTCTTTTTCTTTTCAGAGCCCTCATAAAGGAAAACAGGCACATCATTCTATGGTAAAAAAAAAAAAAAAAAGAAAGAAAGAAAGAAAGAAAAAAGCATTGTGCTATATAGGCATTAATGTCCTGATAAATGAAATAAAAAGAATCAAAGAAAAATTCTGTCAAATTTTTAGATCTACTCATGGGTGACTATTAGCCATGATTTTGTGTCTTTCTCATTCTGGACGGGCTGATTTCCAGGTCTGTTTATCTCATTATTCACACATAACTTAGTGTCAATATTTTATTTGATTTGTGGTAAATAGTAGTTGTATCTTCCAATTATAGCTGTTTGAGATGAATGTGAGATGTGGTTATTAAATAATAATGGTGATTCCTCCTAAAACTTCTAGGTAAAACTTCATCTGAGGATAATGATTTTGTGTCAGTGTTAATTCCACAAGGTGTACAGAGTGGATTCTAATTCTCATTTCTTTCCAATTGGCTACAGAATGTAAAAGTGCCCTTTGAATTTCCCTCAGAAACTGATGATCATTCTAACTTGATGAACCGTGTGCATCCTATAGATGGAAGTTCACGAGCCTCCTCAGGGTATAGGGGCTGAGATGTCGAGTTAGTCACTCTCCTCACCTGCGGAATTGGTGTTTTGTGCCAGGCCTCTTTTGGAAGCTGAGCATCCAGCGTAAAAGAGGAGTTAGTTCACAGGTGGATGTGTCTGAAAGTAACTCAGAGCCTCCAAGCAGCCTCACTTGGAATAAGCCTGCTCTGTAGTCATCTCTGCTAAAGGTTCTGTTCCCAATAACCTGAACTTCAACTTCCTTAAGTGATATAGATGAGTATTTTTCATGCTTGTTGTATCATTTTTTGTTATTTTCAGAAGCAACATGATGGTAGTAGTTGAGAACTGTACTAATGGTTAGAGAACAGGTTCCACTTGTGGCTACTTGACTGTGCAACATCTGATAAGTTACCTGACCTTTCTGTTCCTTGTATAGCCTGGTCTTTATGCATCTGAGCTGTGGAGCCAAGTACGTGGATTTGAACACCACCAGTTCAGTCACTTAAGAGATCAGTGTGATTTTAGGCAAATTGTTTACCCTTGTGTATGTATAACAGGCAGATTTAGTGATCCTAGTTATCTCATACCATTATATGAAGATTAAGCACTTTACATATATTAACGAACTTAGAACAGTGTCTGGTACAAGGTTATCACTCAAACACCAGCCATTGTTCTTTTCAATGGTGGTGCCTCTTAGAGACCAGAGAAAGGGGCTCTGAGTATTGAGGCTTGCTTTTATGTTGGTGTCTGGCCAACTAGATTGTGAGCTTCTTGATACCAGGATCTGGTTGGTCTGTGCCACATGGGCATGCAGTACACCATGAAGAGATGGTGCGCTGGTGAGTGTTTCCTAAAGGACTGAAATTCGGTCGTGCTGGATCTTTGTTGTTGCGAGTGGGCTTTCTCTAGTTGCTGAAGCAGGGGCTACTCTTTGTTGTGGTGCACAGGCCTCTCATGTTGGCTTCTCTGGTTGCAGAGCATGGGCTTCACTAGCTGCGGCTCTAGAGCACAGGCTCAGTGGTTGTGGCGTACAGGCTTAGTTGTTCTGTGGCATGTGGGATCTTCCACTATCAGGGATTGAACCCATGTCTCCTACATTGGCAGGTGGATTCTTTGCCACTGAGCCACCAGAGAAGCCCTGAAATTTTACTGTAAATGCATTATTTTTTCTGATCACCTGAAATTGCTTTTATTGATGACTCTTACAGTATTCTCATTCTTGTTAATCATTGGTGCCCTTCCTGCCAAATTTATGTATTTATGTGTCTTGTCTCTGCTTAACTTGTGAACTGTCACGAAAGCTTTGTGACTCCCCGTGGTGAGTTGTAGCTCTGTTCTTAAGCCTCTTCTCTGCAGGGTAAGATTACTTGGAAAGGACTTCCCTGGTAGAACAGTCGATAAGACTCTACCTGTGAATGCAGGGGACATGGGTAATCCCTGGTCAGGGAAGATGCTACATGCTGCAGAGCAACTAAGCCTGTGCACCACAACTACTGAGCTTGTGCTCTGCAATGAAAGAAGCCACCACAATGAGAAGCCTGGGCACCACGATGAAGAGTAGCCCCTACTTGCCGCAATTAGAGAAAGCCGTGTGCAGCAGTGGAGACCCAGAATAACCAAAAATAAATAAATAAATAAAGATTGAGAGCTTCCCAGATGGTGTTAATGGTAAAGAACCCACCTGCCAATGCAGGAGACATAAGAGAGGGAGCTCGATTCCTGTGTCGGGAAGATCCCCTAGAGAAGGAAATGGCAACCCACTCCAGTATTCTTGTCTGAAGAATCCCATATGGAGCTTGGCAGGCTACAGTCCATGGGGTCGCAAAGAGTTGGATACGACTGAGAGCAACTGAACAGCAACAGGAAGATGAAACAAAACAGGAGAACTGTTAAATTAAGATACCTATTTTCTTATTTTAACAAGTCGGACACTACTGAAGCAACTTAGCACAAATAAAGATTATTCAGACACGGTTGAGAAGAATCATGGTTAATTAAAAGAATGTACATTGATGAAGAAAAGCTGATCTCTGGGTGAGCACTGGTTTTGAATTCATGGTGGCTTTTTGGTTGTGGAGCCTGAAGCCACTTAAAATGGTGTTATTCATACTTAGGCCAATCAATCATTTGGAGCTGATTACATGTAATAGTGTATCTGAAGACCTAACACAGTACCTGGAAAACAATAGAGACATTAAATACTCACTCTCTTCTGGTTTCAAAGATAATCTGATGTCACCCAAACTTGCTTTACTCATAATAGAGAATTCATTTGTTTCCATTTGTCCTGGGTTCCCAGGCTGCCTTTGCTGCAGAGAGAGGATTTTTGTCTTTTTAGCCAGCAGGTGGCAACCAAATTAAAGCTAAAAGTTCGCCTCATTTTGATAACTGGTAAGAATATTGCCTCTCTGAATTAATGCTTGATGGAAGTGACTTGTGGATGGAAAACATTTGGCTCTGGAGTGACTCCTAGTGAAGGCATTTTTAACACAAGGCCCCAGACCTAGAAGAACCATTTTCTTAAGGCTGCTTTTGATTTGAGTACCAAAGGACGATGGTCATCCATCTTCCCAGAGACTTGTCAGAGAAATCATTCTGATTTATGCAATATTGTGTTGAAAATAATCTATTCACTTGATTTGGCAGTTTAAAAAACAGAGTATAAAGCGAAGTCATCAATTATAAAATAGAACAGCTGCAAAAATTCTATTTCATTTTATTTTTAATCTGGTTTTATGTGAATTTTGGAGGATTTGCCCATTGCGAATTTGTGTGATATATATATTTTTAAACAAAGCACAACTTTCGACTAAAAAGACATAAAAAGGTATAAGCAGGATAGAACCGTTGGTAAATCATATCTTTGCACCTTAGTTTGTTTTGTTTTACCTATAAAGCGTGAGTAAAATTGTCATCACATACTGTTGGAAGAATTAAAGTAGAGGATGTAGGAAAAACACTTAGTACCATTTATTATGCCATGCACCCTACTATCAGGAATTCCTTGGCACTTCGGTGGTTAGGACTTAGGGGTCCTGGTTTGATTCTTAGTCAGGGAACTAAGATCCTGCAAGCCACATGGCCAAAAAAAAAAATTATGTAGATGATTTGTATCATTGTCACAGAATCACTAAAAGTAAGAGATCTGAGGGCCCTGTGATCTAACTAACCTTTCCTTTGCTGGTGGTTGTGGTTTAGTCACTCAGTTGTGCCAGATTCTTTGTGACCCCGTGGACTGCAATCTGCCAGGCTTCTCTGTCCATGGAAGTTTTCAGGAAAGAATACTGAAGTGGGTTGTCATTTCCTTCTCTAAGGGATCTTCCAGACCCAGGGATTGAACCCGGGTCTCCTGCATTTCTGTATACGGTGAGGAAACCGAGCTATAGAAAAGGTACTGTGCACAAAGGCACAGTTAATTAAGCGTCAACATCTGTTCTGGAAACCAGATCTCCTGAAGCCATGGTTCTTTTCTGACACCAATACTGGGGTGAGTCATTAGCTCACTCCACCTGGACATGGATGCTGTGGAGCACGGCTGTCCATGCTAAGGGACAGCTATTTTTTTCTCAGGACTGTCAGCAGGGTAGTGGGTGTGGCAGACCTGTCTTTAAGAGGCAGGGTCGAGATCAAAGCACTGTCATGTGATGCATGCCTCTGATATCCTTTGAGATAAAGTCTAAACAGTAAGATAAACCTCTACTACCAGCTTCCTTTTCCAAAGCAAGTTCCTGCTGTGTCCCCTTTCTCTCAACAGGAAGACCAGACCTACTGGCCATTGTCCTTGATCCATGTTCAGCATCCTGGGATTGTCAGGAATGGCTCAGTGTCACCACCGCCAGCTGTGTTCCAAGAGAAAGAATTCGCAACCCTCATGGCTAAAGCTGCTGATCTGTGGCTCCCCTTAAGGGTCTTCAGTTTCCTATGAAAGGCCTTTGAAGTGCTAGACAGAGGGGCAAACATCCCCCACCCTTATTTGGCTTGCTGCTTGCCACTCTTAGCCCTCTAGTATCTGTAGAGGTCAGGGATTTGGGGACACTGGGCCTTGAATCAGGTGGGAGCTGTTCCCATCATATCCATATAACCTGCCACTGTGGCAAATGTGGTCCATCACACCGTCAGGGATGTTCACAGCGTGATGTGCCATAGACAGCCAAGGGAGCTCTGGCTGCCATAGCAGCCAGAGGGAGCTCAAGTTCCCATGTGCTGTGTGGCCCATCATTTTATAAATCAGAAAACCCAGCAGAACTTCACTGGGCCTGGCATCCCTCATGACTACAATGGCTTTCTTTTGTGCCAGTCCTTATACCTGGCAAAGATAATACTTTGGTCATCTTAATTCTACTTGGAAATGTTCAAAGCCCAACCAAAACTTAAATTATGGTGCTTTAAGGCTGGATGCAAGGGGTTTAAGTACTTTGCCATGAGCTAGTATGTATTCTATGAAAAGTGAAAGTGTTAAGTTACTCAGTCGCATCCAGCTCTTTGTGACCCTATGGACTGTAGCCCGCCAGGCTCCCCAGTCCATGGAATTCTCCAGGCAAAATACTGAAGTGGGTACATGTATATGTATGGCTGAATCCCTTCACTGTTGACCTGAAACTATCACAATGTTGTAAATTGGCTATGAAGTGAAGTGAAGTGACTCAGTCGTGTCCGACTCTTTGCAACCCCATGGACTGTAGCCCACCAGGCTCCTTGGTCCATGAGATTTTCCAGGCATGAATACTGGAGTGGGTTGCCATTCCCTTCTCCAGGGGATCTTCCCGACCCAGGTATCAAACCCAGGTCTCCTGCATTGTAATCAGACGCTTTACCGTCTGAGCTACCAGGGAAGCCCCCAAATTGGCTATACCCAATACAAAAGAAAAAACAAAAAAAGAATACTGGAACAGGTTGCCATTTCCTCCTCCAGGGGATCTTCCCAACCCAGGGATTGAACCTACATTCTCTTATGTCTCCTGCATTGTCAGGCAGGTTCTTTACCACTAGCACCACCTGGATCTTTATGTATCCTATGCTGGACTTATTTCTTCCTTTTCAGACACTTTTTCCCATTTCAGGGCTCTCCCTCATTCAAGTCTTTGTTAAATTGTCCTGAGACTATTCACATCAAAACTCACAACAGGACCACAGGGGAGCAAGTAAAAGAAAATCAGAAACCTGCAGGGATGTTACAGGTGTAAGTAGAAGAAAGATCTGAGTGGGTAGCATGCAGCTGGCTTCTCAGAGATGCTCAACTTACAATAGCAAGTGGATTGCTGGCCCTGGTCCTTATAGACCTGAGGAAAGGATCCTGACCATTGGAATGTTTTCAGGCCAGATTCATGAGGCACCAATGAATAAAGGATGTTTCTGGCTCTGGAATAATTTGAAGTAGCTAAGTTAATAACATCTCTAATGTCTAGGATTTATAAAGCAAAGGTCTTCTAAAATTAGATACTTGTAATTTATAATTAGGCTTAATTATAGTTGTTGATTAGTGATGCCAGTGGTAGTTTAATGCTGTGCTGTGGGGAGAATTACAGACTTTGTGCTCTTCTCTTGGTGCGTTTTTCTCATGCATATCCTGATGCTCCATAAAATAAAGGCAGGTTGAAAAATTGGTCAATTCTAGTGTGATAGTGATTCTGGTTTCTTTAGGAAAGGGGAGGTAAAAGAATAGAGTGAAAACGATATTTTTCCTTCCTATTTCAGAATGCATAGTTGACATTGCTTCTCAGGTGATATAGGGCTGTATTAACAATGACTGATTCAGTGGAGTAGCTTATTCTTACCACAATGTTTATCTTATCAGCCAAGAAACTAGTCTAGCAGAGATTCGAATCTACTGCATTTTTTGATTATGCTGTTCTTAGTGTGTTTACTGACCTACCCACCCTCACCTGTAGGGAAGGACTCTTGAAGCTTTCGCTTGTGTCCTTGGCCAGACCCAGTGGCTTTAACATGGATACTTCAGCATATTCAGTCAATAAATACTGAAGAGTGACTATGTCCAGACATTATATTCAGAGTATAGAGACCTTAAGGACCATATAATCCTACAAAGTCCTCGTGTGTGTGTGTGTGTTGGGAGTTGGGGGATGAATTATCAGAAATAACTTCAGTATAACAAGTTGAGACGTAGAATAGAGGACCAGGCCTGGGCTTTCCTGATGGCTCAGATGGTAAAGAATATGCCTACAGTGCGATAGACCTGGGTTGGGAAGATGATGTGGAGGAGGCCATGGCAACCCAATCCAGTATGCTTGTCTGGAGAATCCCCATGGACAGAGGAGCCTGGTGGGCTATAGTCCATGGGGTTGCAAAGAGTCGGATACGACTGAGCAACTAACACTTTCATTTTCTACTTTTTCATATACTATGGGAACATGTTGTTGGTGGAGTGATCACACGTTGGCGTGTTCATACTTCAGTAATTCAGCCTTTCTTTAGAATGAATGTCCAAGGGAGATCTAAGTTAATGCCTAGAATATCATTGTGAGACATAAAGGCTCTCACTCTTTAAAGTGCTAGGCAAAGTACATGTCTTAGCAGTGTACTTTTAGCTAAAATGCCTGGAGGGTGGGGAGGGAAACAGCCTCACATCCCTCTTATCATGGGGCAGGATACAGAGAGAGAAAGAAAGTGAGCAAGTATGGCATATGCTTTGCTACACAGCTGACTGTGGTCAGCGGGGATTTACTTGTTGGCACCAAGTATTATCTTGGTGGAAGATTAAGTCACCTTTGGAACAATCCTTTATGAACCTAGAATTTGTTATAATGAGATTCCAGTGAGTTCAAGTTATAACTTGAACACATATAAGGGCTGAGAAATATTAGTAGCTTACCTTTTCCCTTGAAAGAATAAGACATGCTCACTACAGAAGTGTGCAGAGCATTTGTATGGTTAATTTATAGGAACATGGTGTTTCTCCGTCAAATGAAAATAAATGTGAAATTGTATGTTTAATCATAAAACATAATAGTGTTCAGAGGACTAGAGCTCTGGTACTGTGCTCAGCTGCTAGTAATTTTTGCTCCAAGTTTCCATTAAGGACACAACAGAGCTCAAACTGAACACAAATCTGCTTGAGATTGGAACTTCAAACTGCACCATAGTATTCCTTTTGGCAAATGGCATACGCAATATGCCTTAGTAAAAAGACTGTATGACTGATTTAAAGTCAGGAGATGTGAGTTCAAATGTGAGCCCTGGCGGTCCTCTTTCTTGTAAATTGCTTACTCTTTCTAACTAATCTTTCAGTTCCCTCATTTGTCAGAAAGAGACAAAGAAATGAGGATTGATTGAGAAGAAGTAAAATAGCACAGAGTAACATGTAATTGGCATCTACTAAATTCACTTATTTTTAATGGGGGGAACCTAAGAATTTGGGCCCAATAGCTTTTAGTAAGTTCTTTATTTCATTCTTATATATCAATTTATTACCATCAGCTACTATAGTGCCTGGCACTAGTAAGTGCAAGGCAAAAGTATTTGCCAAATGAATAAATTGAAGAATGGCCAAGGAATTTATTCTCATAGAAAAATAAACCAACGAACTCACAATAATTATGCCATGAATGATATTTTCAGGTCAAATCTGGTGACCTTCACATTAATTCAGGAAATGAATAGTTAAGAATTCCACAACTATCAAAAGGTATTTAGTTAGATTAAAAAGAAAACAAATCTTGCCATTTGCAACAGCATGGATGGACCTGGAAAGTATTATACTTAGTGAAATAAATCAGACAGAAAAAAATACTATGTGTTATCATTTATGTGTGAAATCTAAAAAAAGCTAAATACAGTGAAACAGAAATAGGCTACAGATACAGAGAACAAAATAGTGGGGCCAGAGGAGAGTGGGGGTGGAGAGAAGGGTAAAATAGGTGAAGGGGATTAAGAGGAGAAAACTACTAGTTATAAAATAAGTGCATCACAAGACTAATGTACAGTGTAGGAAAAATAGCCAATATTTTATCATAACTTTGTGTAATTTATCAAAATGTTGGATCACTGTGTTATATACCTGAAACTAATGTTGTAAGTCAGCCCTACTTCAGTTAAAGGGAGCTAGGAATTTTCTTGTATTAATTAATTTAAAGCTTGCTTTATCAATTAATAGAACAGGTAATTTGCTTTGATGTTAAGAAAGGAATGACTGTATTTCTACCTGAAATCTTTTATTGTTCCTGATTGGTGCAAAGAACAGAAATCTGAAAGGAAGTACGCCATGTCCAGTTCCCAGGCGGTCCAGTGGTTAGGACTCCGTGCTTTTACTTTGGTGGCCCAGGTTCAATCTCTGGTCTGGGAACTAAGATTTGCAAGCTGCATGATGTGGCCAAAAAAAAATGAGTAAGCCTGTGTCTTTGCCAAGTTAGCCAGGGCACATCAGATGGTTTCTAGGACTTGGTAGGAAATGTATAGTCATGTGTACTCCTAGAGAACATGGAATCTCATTCCAACAGGACTGGCTCATGACAATGCTGGGGTGTGTGGGTCAACCAAGAGATGATTCCAGGAGCCCAGAAACCAAGCCAAGAATGTGATGGGTGACATGTCACCAGGAGGTGACATGCAAAGTCTGGACAACTCTAGGCCGGGCAGGGGCAGGTTCCAGTTAAACTGTGCCCGCTTGTAAGGACTTCCATGCTACTCTGAAAGGCCACAGCCTTCTTTTTAAAGGTGAAGAAGGATAAACAGATAACCAAATGAAGAAATCTAGAATAGGGACTTTCATCTTACAGATGGGAGCTTTGCATTTGAAGCCAGTCATTTCTAAGAGAGACAGGTAATTATGGGAAGAACTGACTAGCAGTGCTTTGTGCCCTCTCTGCAGTCTTCCCTCATGCCCAGAGCACGCACTTGATTGATATTGTTGTTGTTAACATTGTTGTTTTCTAGTAACATGTTTGGCAGCTTGATTCTTGTTTTTTGATAACATGGTCTTGAGGGTTGAGGCAGTGCTAAAAACACAGTAATTAAATGAATGTGTAATTTATTGACTGAATAAATGTATCAGTATCATGTATTGAGGGCTACCCTGGTGGCTCAGTGGTAAAGAATCCACCCACCACTGCAGGAGACAAGGGTTCGATCCTCGAATCAGGAAGATCCCCTGGAGAAGGAAATGGCAGCCTACTCCAGTATTCCTGCCTGGGAAATCCCATGGACAGAGGAGCCTGAAGGGCTATATAGTCCATGGGGGTCACAAATGGAGTCGGACACGACTTAGTGATTAAACAGCAATCATGTATTGAAGTTTTGAAATACTTGGCAAATCTTAACAGGAATCAAATTTCTGACTTTTTGGTGAAATTAAAAAATTGGTTCTACTTGGTCATCCTATTTCTGTATTTTCTCTAAGATGCGTATTTGTTTCATTCACATTTGAATATCACTGAAACTCTGATGCAGCTTACAGTTGGTGCTTTCTGTAATATCAACAGTATTTTTCTTTACTAATGGTTTGCAAATAATGAATGGCAAGTCTAAAACGGGATATGTTTCTTAGATTGGGTAAGCTATAAAAATAATATATAAGCTCACCTTGATAATGCATGTGTTGCCATGGGTATAGGATAGAATGATGGAAAGAGCATGGATTTTATATCAAAAGGATTTTATTGTGAATCCTGGTTCTGCCTTTTTTTGAAACTGAGCAAAGAGCTTGCCCTGTCATTAGTCTTTGAGCCACAGTGCTCTTATCTATGTGATGGGAATAAAGCATTCATATTAGGGATCTGTGCTAAATAGATAATTTAATTAGCAAAATAAATTATTATTTTATTTATAAATTTAAATTTATTAATAATAAAATTTATTTTGCTCATTTTAAAATTTATTAATAATAAATAATTTAATTAGCAAATTCAGCAAATTCCTCCTTTTTTCTCTCAGCCTCCTTCACCAGCTTATGTGTGCTTTAGACCAGCCCTGTCAGGTAGGAACATGTAACTTCCATTTTACTGGTTCAGAGAGACAGGCTTAGCAGCACAGGTGAGTTAAGAGAGAGACCTCCCTGGAGTGTTGATTTTCCCATCCCCCAGTGCTCCATTCGACTTCTCACAGGTATCTGTCGACTTTGGTGAGAGCTTAGCTAGTTTTTTGTGGATAAGTTTCCTTAGGCAGCCTGTGTAACAATTTTACACAATACCTTAATAACAATATCACACACTATATCCTTTCTGGAAAGGATTTTAGCTCTTGCCCTCATCCTGTAAACAAGGATGGGCCTCTATTTAAAGAGGAGGAAAGGGAAGAAGGAAAAGGATATTGTATCACCTGGCCTAGCAATTTCTGAGCCAGATGTTTTCCTCATCTCATTGTTCACCAGAAAATTGGTTCAAGATGGTATAAACCACATGTTCAAAAAGACTGTGATTCATAAATCAATTCACACTATTCTTTTATTTGCATAGAGCAAACCCATGAGGTGAGACTAAAATTAAAGATCAGCACTAGGACCTTGGGGCTTAGTGCAAAACCCAAAACAACTTATCAGGATTCTACTGTGACAGACCAATAGACTAATAGCCAATGGATATTAGACCTTCAGGCCTTAAAGATCCAGGGTGGAATCACTGGTAGATGCTGTGGAAATTGCTTTTATGTTTTTTCAGTTTGGCCTGAAAATTTTCAATTATAAGGTTTTTTTTTTTTAATTTAGCCTCAGCATTTTTTTCTATTTGGTAATCACATTTTTTAAATTAAAGCTGCAAATGAATCAAATAACAAGGAAATTGACTTGGTTTAATAATAAAACTTTACCAAAATTAAATGAAAATGATGTGCTTTTCATTTGGAATGGCAATCAAGTTTCTGAGTGAGCCTAACCCACTTCAGCAAGGGCTAGCTCTGTGATTAGGGACGAAGCACTGATGCATGTTAAAGCTTTAGTGCCCCTATAGATGGCAGATTAAGAGAAAAAATATTTGAAAGGGCCTAGCAAGTACCTGAAACTTGATAGTTGCTCAGAAAATTCACCTTTCCCATCTTTCTTCTTCTTCATCTTTTAAGTTAGGCTGCAATGCAAGCAAGACTCTTTTTTAAAAAAATTCATTTTATTTTTTTGCTGCACTGCAGAGCATGTGGGATCTTAGTTCCCTGATCAAACCTGAGTCTCCTGTATTGGAAGCTGGGAGTCTTAACCGGTGGACCACCAGGGAAGTCCTATTCTCTTCCGTTTTAATCCGTCACTCTTGATTGAAAACTTGCATTGTCTGGGGACCTCTCTGGTGGCCCAGTGGATAAGAATCTGCCTGCCGATGCAGGGAACACTGGTTTGATCCCTGTTTCAGGAAGATTCCACATGCCGTGGGGCAAACCCTGTGCACCACCACTACTGAAGTCCACGCACCTAGAGCCCATACTCTACAACAGGAGAAGCCACCACGATGAGAAAGCCCACATGCAGCAACAAAGACCCATCGCACCCTAAAATAAATAGATAAAAATGAAAAACTCTCATTGTCTGAAATAGTTTTGAAGTTTAACAGATCTAAGTGGACTTCCAGTGTAAAAATGAAGCATCTTTAAGAAATGGGTAAATGCTCCTCCTCACCAATGAGGCAGGCACAAGAATAAACCCTTTGGGTGACCAGTTCTCTTGTGGGAGAGCTGGGTTGAGACCCAAAGCTTTTCCTCACCTACTAGTTGTCCCTGGGTGTTTCATAACCGTGTGTTGCATGAGGCCTTCCTGCTGTGGGGAAATGTCAGCTGTCCTCTAAAACAACTTTGTGTTTAACCATTTGTGTCTAAAATCTGATCTCCATTCGTCTAGGTTAGAACCCCTTTCTTTTCTGTTCCCATTTCCAAATATTTACCGGTTCCTAAAAGAGTCTACTGCTGCCGTCTGTGCATTGCCCCTGATGTAGGTGGCATGGATTGAGAACGAACGTGAAGGACAGACAGGTCTGCCCCTGTTGTCATACTACTGCACTCTCCTAACTGATAAGCTCTACTGTAATGACCCACTGGATCTCTTTCCATCTTTTTCCTCTCATCATGCTATTTACAGCTATCATAACGTCCTTCATTCTAGTAGAGGTGATTATGTTATTCTTTCAATAACCTTTGATTATCCCCCATTGCCTATGGAATGTGGACTGTTTGCAAGGTACTGGAAGTCCCTAAACATCTGGTAGGCATTTATATACTTTTATGTTTAATCTTCCTCTCCTGTCTCCCTTTCCAGTGATGCTTTACAGTGATTTGGCTGTGAACACACCTTGACTTTGTATAAGCAGTTATCCAGAACCTTTGCCTTTGCTTCTTTTGTTCTCTTTCCTTGTAAAAAGCCATGCTTTGCCCACCCTAATTGGAGCCCTTATAGGCTGTTATGACTTGATGTATGTTAATAGCATTTTCTTTGATTGTAAAATAATCAATGTTTAAGGCAGAAAGCTTGGGGAAAGTACACGTGCACAGTAATGGTGCCTTCTTCCTCCCAACCTTAATGGATTTAGCATTTGGGTATACTTTTGTTTATTTTTTTATTTACTGTACAATGCTTGAAATTGTAAATACATACACATTTGTCCACCCTATCTAAAAGAGAAGTGGAACTGGGTTGGGTCTGACTCCTTTAGCTTATCTATCTGAAGGGGGCCAGTGGCTATGCAGTATAACGCTGCATGTGACTTCAGTGGTGAAACCATGGGCTGTTGGAGAACTATATTTCTTTTAGAGGCAGTCCTGGTAGTCTTCCTCAAAATGCTCCAGCAGGCCATTGCTGGTGTCTAGTAACTGTTCTTGGGACATTTGAGGAGTCTCTGTTGGGCTTGTTTTGTGCCTCTAGTTCACATCTGCTCTGGACTGACACCTTTGAAAAAGTCTTTTAACCTGTTTGATGATGCCTCTGGTTTCTTTTGACTACCTTCTGATATCTGAATGCTTATAATAGACTGTGTGGCTGTCTCTCTCGAAAGAAAAGCCCTAGAGGGTTCTGCCCATTTCACTTTGTTTTCTCTAAGTGATGTATTTACTTGTTCATCACAGCTTTATTTTGATGATTGTTGCAAGTATTACTTTTGAGAGGGGCAGCCTGGCAGGAAGGAGAATTCTGATACATGTCTCAGTTTTGTTATAAAAAATAAAAAATGTTATAAATGTTATAAAAAATGTGGCTGCTGCCTTGATTTGAATACCTGATAACTACAGTAGTATAAATTTCCCAGAACATCACAGAGTGTGATTTAAATTCAAGACTTTGAAGGTTATATTCACTTTCTGGAAAAAAAAATTAAAAATTAAGAGGACGAGGCAATGTGATATAAAGTGTGTTTGGAAACTGAAAGAATAATCTACTGTTGTCATACTCTCTGCTTTTCTTCTGTCATTCCTGCTTTTCTTTGTCATGCCACTTTGTGATAAAAGCTGTTCTTTATGAATATATCTAGTTTACAGTGTTTGTGGATATTGGATGTATATGTAAAATGTATTGTGACATGCTTGGAAGGATGATGACTGGAATAAATTTTATTATATTTATTGTTACTTATTAATCTTTACCTGCAGGAATGTGACATATCTAATATTAAACACATAATTTCATTATTGGGAAAGAAAAAATATATATCTTACAGACTAAAGAAAAATGCAAAACTGAAATAGAGTTAGCAGGAAGATAGGTTGATAATGGAAAATAATGTATTTTTTCCTTTATGTAGTGTAATTCAAATTCTTTGACCCTTTGAATTGTAGAGAACCTTATGGATTTTGGGGAGGGTATGGAGGGGGAATAGAAATTTTAAAGACATTGTTTAGGAGTGATTCACAAGAACCAGATGTCCGTTCTTATAATCGACATTTTGATCCAGGAACTGTGTGTTGAGGCAATCCTTGAACCTGAGCAGCTTACACTGTAAGGAAGTACATATTCTGGAGGCAGGATATGGTGTTTTCCTCAACTGTTACGAGTCCTGACTCTGTAACCATCTGCCTGCCAGCTTTTGTCTAACCTTTTATTCCTTAGTAGCTGCTTCTGTAACGGAAGTAGTTTGGAGTAGGTATAGTTAACCTCTGCTGCTGTTGCTGCTAAGTCGCTTCAGTCATGTCCGACTCTGTGTGACCCCATAGACGGCAGCCCACCAGGCTCCCCATCCCTGGGATTCTCCAGGCAAGAACACTGGAGAGGGTTGCCATTTCCTTCTCCAATGCATGAAAGTGAAAAGTGAAAGTGAAGTCGCTCAGTTGTGCCCGACTCTTAGCCACCCCATGGACTGCAGCCTACCAGGCTCCTCCATCCATGGGATTTTCCAGGCAAAAGTACTGGAGTGAGTTGCCATTGCCTTCTCCATAGTTAACCTCTGGCCAACCTCAAAACAGACTCATTTTGAGTCTGCTTTAAAATTTCAGAAAGCCAAAATCCTCATGATTATAGCTATGTTCTTTGAGCCTTTGTAACAAGCCAGCTAACCAAATTATTAAATAGAATGAAGGCAAATAGCTTTTTAAGATATCTTCAGAGCAATATTTAAGGAGCACAGACAATTTTAGGGCTAGGATATTATGTGAGGAAAACTTTCTCAATTAACATTTGGGTGGAAATCCTTTTTAGTAATGTGTAGAGCAATGGTTCTTCATCCTTTTTGGAAGCTTATTGAGAATTCTAATAGCATATGGGTGCTGGTTCAAAACAAAATTATTATAAACAATTATGCTAAAATTTTTTTAAATAATTTTTTATTTCATTGGACATGTATTCTTTCACAGTGAAATAAATTTCCAATGAAATAAGTAAATTATAACCAATGAAGAAAAGTCATAATGTCCAATAAAGCTTGTATATTATACCATAATTTTGCAAAGACAGAATATTTCAATGATTATACATTATAGTAAATGTAAAACAAATCAAGTTAGTAGTTTATTTTTTTAAATAAAAGTATTGTCACCATAAAAAACTTATTTTAAGGTAGCTTTAAAAATGTTAAAATCTGTTTCTTAAAATTGAGGGAATATGGTATAAATGTTTTTTAAATAAAAAACTATGGCTCACTTATTTGAAAAAAAAATTATTCCCTAAAAGCAAAAACAAAATCCCAACTGGTCAAACAAAATACAAAGCAAATTCTTCCCCAAATAAATTTTAATACAAAGACTGCTTTTCTACCAAGTAATGCATATATTTTTTTATATATAATTCCTTTGATTTTTATTTTGATAACAATTCCTGAAAACACTAGTTCTCAAAACCATGTAGTAGAAGTGTAGAAAATTTAAATTCATATGACTTGCTCTGCTGCACAGGCTTATGGCAAGACTGGCCCATCGAGAATCCTAGGAGACCCTCAGTTGAAGTCCTGTTAGGAAGTTAAGAGCTGTTACTCTCATTCATCTGAGTAGAAGCAAACTTGAAAAAGAGTTCTCCTGAGATGTTTGCTTGCTGGGAAATTGAGAGGTAGTTGTCTTTCTCTATATTAGCAATCAATTATGGCATTCAGAAATTTGTCTAGTATTTCAGTTTCTGACCTCTGTGAACATGATGGCTGCTGGGCCAAAGCAACTCTGCTTGTTCTACAACTTGAAAAGATTTACTCATTCAACTGACCAGAAATAATTACTTTTCAATGAGCTAAACTCCCTGATTAAATTCCTCTGTGAGATTATCTTGAAGGTTTCCCTTTTCTCTTTAAAAAATAGAACACAAAACAAAACAAATCTTCTCCATGAAATAGTCAAAACATAGCTGACATTCTTTAGAAAACTAATGAAGTCCTGTGTATCAAAGGGAAGCTAATATTTTTCTAATATTTATTGACACCGCCTTTTTGAAAAGTTAGTGGTCAGAGTCCGTGGTCTGATGATGTTGACAATTTGCATGGTTCTAGAATAGTTTTTGCTGCCAGTGTTTGTATGTGTAGAGAGCCCTGATCCATGATTACATATGAGTCTAATTTCTTCATACCAGAAAGCAAAACCAGAGGTATTGCCCTACATTCTAGGTGCTCCTTCTATAAGCTGATTAATAAGACTTATTTTCCCCCAGTAAAATTATTTTATACCATTTTGGAAACATTTCTTTCTTTCTTTCTTTTTGAACTTTTTATTTTGTACTGTGATATAGCCAGTTAACAATGTTATAATTTCAGGTGAACATTGAAGGGACTCAGCCGTACGTATACATATCCACTATTCCCAAATCCTCCTCTCATCCAGGCTGCCACGTAACATGGAGCAGAGTTCCGTGTGGTGTGCAATATGTCCTTGTTTGTTATACATTTTAAATACAGCAGTGTGTACATGACCATCCCCAATTCCCTAAATATCCCTTCCCCACTTAGTTCAGTTTCTAAGTCTGTGAGTCTCTTTCTATTTTGTAAGTAAGTTCGTTTGTGTCATTTCTTCTTAGATTCCACATAAAAGGGACGCCATACAATATTTCTCCTTATCTGTCTGATTTACTTCACTCAGCATGACAATCTGTAGATCCATCTGTGTTACTGCCGATGGCTTTATTTCTTTCTTTTGAATGGCTGCATAATATTCCATTGTATAAATATACTGCATCTTCTTTATCCATTCCTCTGTTGATAGACATTTAGGTTGTTCCCATGTCTTGGCTACTGTACACAGTGCTTCAATGAACATTGGGGTATCTGTATCCTTTTGGATCATGTTTTTCTCCAGATACATGCCCAGGAATGGGATTGCAGGGTCATATGATAGCTCTATTTTTAGTTTTTTAAGGAACCTCTATACTGTTCTCCATAGTGGTTGCACCAGTTTACATTCCCACCAACACTGCAGGAGGTTCCCTTCTCTTTGGAGACATTTCTAACCTTAGAGATTTCCCAAAGTGCTTATAAAATAGAAATTCTTCTTTGATAGTATCTTCACAGTTTTAGCAAGTATTTTGGCCAATAAAAATAGTATCACTACTCTAGGACCTCTCTAAAACTTTGATAAATAAAATGAAAACTTAGTTATTTTATTTAAAATAAAAACTAAGCTTTAATAGAACTATAGTGCTTTCCTTCAATATTCAGCTTCCCAAATCTTTCCCAATCATCATGGCTTCTTTTACTCGACAAGGAGATAAGCATTTACTTGACAAGGAGATAAACATTCTTTGCAGTCTACTTCAGAACGAGGCTTTTGTACTAGGACAAACCTAAGTACTGCTATACTTTTAGATATTTCAAGTTGAATCTTTGTTCATAAGCAAAATACTACCTTTCCAGAAAGTACCTACCTCCAAAATATACTTCAGTCTCCCTGACTTGGTGCTTTTAAATGCAAGTGTTTTGCAACACAGGTTCCAATGTATTTAGCAATGAAGAGAAAACCAGAGGAGAGTTTAAAATCAGTGCTTTTACTTATAGCAGGTAATTTCCAGTTTAGACTAGTTTTGGCAGGAGGTGGAGTTTGTGTCTTTGTTGCTGAATTCTGTCCAACTCTTTGCACTCCATGGACTGTAGCCTCCCAGGCTCCTCTGTCCATGCAATTTCCCAGGCAAGGATGCTAGAGTGGGTTGCCATTTCCTTCTTCAGGGACTCTTCCCAAATCAGGGATTGAACCCACATCTCCTACTTTGGCAGGAGGATTCTTTACCATTGAGCCACCTGGGAAGCCCTGGAGGTGGATTTACCATGAAACTAAGTGAAGTTAACCCACCAGTCTTGCTCTTGCTAAGCCCCTTCCAAAGCCCCATATCTAAGAAATTCTATATGTTTTAGAGTCCCTTGGACTGCAAGGAGATCCAACCAGTCCATCCTAAAGAAAATTGGCCCTAAATATTCATTGGAAGGACTCATGCCGAAGCTGAAACTCCAGTACTTTGACCACCTGATGTGAAGAACTGACTCATTTGAAAAGACCCTGATGTTGGGAAAGATTGAAGGCAGGAGGAGAAGGGGATGGCAAAGGATGAGATGGTTGGATAGCATCACCGACTCAATGGACATGAGTTTGAGTAAGCTCCAGGAGTTGGTGATCGACAGGGAGGCCTGGCATGCTGCATTCCATGGGGTTGCAAAGAGTTGGACATGACTGAGCAACTGAAGTGAACTTAGGGTCCATAAACCTAGATCTGTCTTTTCCTGGTGTTTTAAAAAACTTTTTTTTTTAATTAGAAGAAAAGGATGTTTATAATCATAATGGCCAGAGGACTTGCCCTTCAGTTCTATGAGCTGAAACAATTTTAGATATGATGACATAATAATGATGACCTTGTACAGTAGGATGTACACTATGCCACACTCCCCTAGTAATTTGACATAAAAGAAAAATTCCAGAAAAAAACAAAACAGGAAACAAAACTAATGTGTTTAAGGCTAACTAAATGTTCCTCTCCATAGCACTTCCTTTACATCAGTGTTTAGCACTTTAGATGTGCTATAGATTATTTTACCTCATTAATTATACACATAGACTTTTTCATAAACAAAATAGTCACAGCAGAACAGCTGTGACCTTTATAATGTTTAAGAGCTTAGGTTCGATGGTTCTATAAACTCAGTCTTACATGTCCTGGTTCTGCCATCTACTAATGGAGTGACCTCACATTCTTCTTCTCAAAGTGGGAAGAATTCTAATGTTGATTTCTCAGACTTGTGCCAATTAAATGAGAGACTTATGTGTACACCATGTCTAGCAAAAAACAAGTGCTCAGACATGAGGTATTGTTATTTATTAAATGAGAGACTATGTGTACACCATGTTTAGCAAAAAACAAGTGCTCAAACATGAGGTATTGTTATTTATTGGTAGTAAACTATTTATCTTCTTGGTGTCCAAAATCACTGGTGATGGTGACTGCAGCTATGAAATTGAAAGACGCTTGCTCCTTGGAAGAAAAGCTATGACAAACCTAGACGGCATATTAAAAAGCAGAGACATCACTTTGCTAACAAAGGTCTGTATAGTCAAAGCTATGGTTTTTCCAGTAGTCATGTACGGATGTGCGAGTTGAACCTTAAAGAAGGCTGAGCGCCAAAAAACTGATGCTTTTCAACTGTGGTGCTGGAGAAGACTCAAGAGTCCCTTGGACTGCAAGGAGATCAAGCCAGTCAATCCTACAGGAAACCAACCCTGAATATTCATTGGAAGGACTGATGCTGAAACTCCAATACTCTGACCACCCGATGCGAAGAGCTGACTCACTGGAAAAGACCCTGATGCTAGGAGAGACTGAGGGCAGGACAAGGAGGAGGCGACAGAGGATGAGATGGCTGGATGGCATCACCCACTCAATGGACATGAATTTGAGCAAACTCCGGGAGATGGTGCAGGACAGGGAAGGCCAGGCGCGCTGCAGTCCATGGTGTCGCAGAGTCAGATACGACTTAGTGACTGAACAACAGCATCACTTATTGGTAGTAAGCTTTTAGCTGTAGGATTTTTTTCCAGGTGTTTGTCAGGGAACCTAAAGTAGCCTCTGGCAAAAGCAGTTAGAAATCATCCCAGGCATGACTAGTATTTTTTCCCTGGAGGAATCCTTAAGAAAATACCTTTGAGAATATTGAGAACTTTTTAGAGCTGTCCAGAGAGAGAGAAAAGGCTTTTTCCTTGTTACTCCAATGACAGAATTAGTAATAATAAAGGCAGTTTTCAAGGGAGTAGGTTTCGATTCTGTGTGTGGAAAAATTTTCAATCACAGCTCGTCAGTGAGAACTGGCTCACTTGCAAACTCACAGAATTAATCATACAAAAGCTTGATAAGACATAAGGCGGGAGATATTCGAACACTCCCTCTTCATTAGTTAATTCTGTTGTAGGAATCTAACTAGGTTTTATCACCTATGTAAAACTTTAACTTCAGTTGATGATTAAGTTATCCAAGTTCTTGTTATATTATTGGAAACTGAGTTTAGCTTTACCTATTGAAAGGTCAGTTTTCACATCACCCTGTGTTATTTATTGTTACTTATTGATAGTAAACTCTATTTTGGGGGGCTTCAAAATCACTGCAGATGGTGACTGCAGCCATGAAATTAAAAGACGCTTGCTCCTTGGAAGAAGAGCCGTGACAAACCTAGACAGTGTATTAAAAAGCAGAGACATCACTTTGCTAACAAAGGTCCGCATAGTCAAAGATGTGGTTTTTCCGATAATCATGTATGGATTTGAGAGTTAGACCATAAAGAAGGCTTCCAATTATCTTACAGTGTTTGTTTGAATATAAACATTCTCCTTAGTTAATTCCATTTAAAATGACAGAAACCAATTAAGGAAAAATTATATAAATATGTTGATCTGTTGCAGTTTTGGTACCTTGCAAATATAACTCCATGCTATTAACGAGGCTCCTAAATCAGAATATGAAAACCTGTTAATAAATTCCTTGATACTACTAGCACTGAAGCTAAGAATTTTATTCATTATTTTTGAACATGACTGTCAAATTATCTCAGGCTGCAGTACTATCTCCACCCTATTTTTCACAGCTGATTAGGGTACATAAATTACAGCTTCCTTTTTCCTCCATAAGTCATCTAGTACATCCCATTTGAAGGGAATGAATGAAATGAATGTTTCAACCATCTTGATATTGTTAATTACTTTGTGAGATATTTCATAACAGGAAAGACTTTGGCATGCAATCAATAGCTTGGAATAGTAACATCTTCAAGGATGTTAGGTTCCTAGCATTTATTTAAAAGTGGTTAAAGAAGAGAGTAAAATAATACTTTTTTTTTTTTCTCCATAAAATGTGTCTCTATGAGGAAGGGTATGAGGGACAGACTAGCTAATTCTTGGTAGGCTTTTAGGTGTTAAAAAGCCTTTCAAGAGAGCATCTTGGTAATAAGATTTGCTTCTGTGATGGTCATAAGAAAATTCTGAAAACTGTTCTTCATCTATTTGAGCCTATATTTGAAGTTAAACACACCAGGGCACAAGCTGTCTCCCTATTACAGGAAACATTCTCAGATCAGTAACAACAGGACTTATTAGGAGGAAAAGAAAAGGAGTCCAGAAGATTTTCATGTACCTGAAAGTTCACTTAAGAGGATTCAAATTTTATGTACCCAAACTATGTAAATCAATTTGTACCACGTTTTATTTTATGCCTCACAAAAGTTAAGAAAGTTGGCTACTGTGAACCCAAATGTTATTTTGGCTTGCTCAGTGGCAAAGAATCTGTCTCCAAGCAGGAGATACAGGAGATGAGAGTTTGATCCCTGAGTTGGAAAGATTGCCTGGATGAGGAAATGGCAACCCACTCCAGCCTTCTTGCCTGGGAAGTCCCATGGATAGAGGAGGCTGGCGGGTTATAGTCCATGGGGTGACAAAGAGTCAGTCTGGACTGGATGACTGAGCACACACATACCCTATGAACCCAAGTTTTATTTTGAGCTAGTAGTTATGTTTTGATTTACATATTGTGATTTGCTTGTTATTAAACAAATGGAGAGCCTATAATTAGATAAAGATATAGCTTAATCATCATTTTGGTTAAAACCAGACAAAAGGTCCCTTTATCATAAATGGTCTCATGAGAGTTGGTAGTGTTCAGGGCTCTCAGTGGGCATGTGTTACACTGACAGACTGAGGAGACAGTGAAAGAAGAAGGAAAAATAGAAAAATATGTTAAAAAAAAAAAAAAAAGTCCAGGGAAGGATGGGAAAGAAAGGATGGAGTAATAGAAAAATAGAGAAGCAAACTTTCAAACTGTGGTACTGGAGAAGACTCTTGAGAGACCCTTGAACAGCAAGGAATCAAACCAGTCAATCCTAAAGGAAATCAACTGTGAATATTCATTAGAAAGACTGATGCTGAAGTTCCAATACTCTGGCCACCTGATGGCAAGAGCCAACTCATTGGAAAAGACCCTGATGCTGGGAAAGATTGAAGGCGGGAGGAGAAGTAGGTAACAGAAGATGAAATGGTTGGTTGGTATCACTGACTCAACGGACATGAGTTTGAGCAAACTCTGGGAGATAGTGAAGGACAGGCAAGCCTAGTGTGCCTCAGTCCATGCTGGGGTTACAAAGAGTCGAACATAACTGAGAGACTGAACAACAGGAATGCATGTGTGCTAAGTCTCTTCAGTCATGTCCAACTCTTTGAGACCCTATGGACTGTAGTCCACTGGGCCCCTCTGTTCATGGGATTCTCCAGGGTTGCCGTGTCCTCCTCCAGGGGATCTTCTAGACCCAGGGATTGAACCCACATCTCTTATGTCTCCGGCATTGGGCAGGAGGGTTCTTTACCACTAGCACCATCTAGGAAGCCCTCTAGAATATATGGCCTACCAATAATGCAGAAGGTAGGGATTCTTGGATTTTTCTTGCATCTCAGAGCAGCTACATAAGAAAGAAGGGTGAATATGGAAACACTACTCATTTTTCCACGTAAAGAATTAAAAGGAACTCATACAATCAATTTCCCTTTTGCCTTTCTGTATTTTTCTTGCCTGAACTAGTAAACATTGCATCATAGGTTCATACCACTATGAGGATCGTTTGTCTAATTTACCAATTTTAACAACAACAACAACAAAAACTAGTGTACTTTCTAAGGGCATACTAAATTCATTCAGTTCTTTACTGGTCAGCAGTCACTGCTGCTGCTGCTGCTGCTAAGTCGCTTTAGTCGTGTCCGACTCTGTGTGACCCCGTAGACGGCAGCCCACCAAGCTCCCCTGTCCCTGGGATTCTCCAGGCAAGAACATTGGAGTGGGTTGCTACTTCCTGCTCTAACGCGTGAAAGTGAAGTCGCTCAGTCGTGTCCGACTCTTCGAGACCCCATGGACCGTGGCCCACCAGGCTCCTCCGTCCATGGGATTTTCCAAGCAAGAGTACTGGAGTGGGGTGCCATTGCCTTCTCCACAAGTCTTGCCATGGCTTCTGCCAGACACCAGTCTCTCTGGTCCCACTGTCATTCCTTTCTGTCCCTTCTATATCTAACTTAATCCTTCCACACAGTGGGTCTTTAGCAGTCACTAAAGACCCACTATGTGGAAGGATTAAGTTAGATATAGAAGGGACAGAAGGAATGACAGTGGGACCAGAGAGACTGGTGTCTGGCAGAAGCCATGGCAAGACTTGTGTGAGTAAAGGAGCAAGAACATACAGTACTCTTCTCAAAAGTTTGAAACTGGTTCTGGCAAACAGTGGTTCCAGTGGGGAACCAGTGGAAGTTTTAAAGTGTGGAGCAACATCATTAGGGCTTGTGCTTGGGTGTGATAATGATGTGCCAGATAATTCTGAGGAGGAAGCAAGACAATAGGTAGAGCCTGTTGGAGGCATTTGTGCAAAGATTGACCAACTAGTTATGGAGAGAGGGGAGGGAGAAACCTATAATAAACTTTTTTTGGAAGACTTATAAGTGGGAGTTCACAGTAGTTACCAAAGAGGCTTTAAAAAATAATAAAAAAAATTTTGGTACTTTAAGATGTGTAAGTATGAATAAAGTACTTATTTCTCATGATCATTTTACATAATAAAAAGTATAAACAGTATTTTTATGGAATGATGAAACTGACAACTTATTTATAAGAAAGTTTGAATACAAATACTAATAGACATGAAAATGAACAACAAAAGCCACTTCAATTCAGGCTACTAGATATATAGAAGAGAATAGAATTTTTTTTTAGAGGAGAAAGGACAGAAAAATCTTACATTTTTAATAACTTTTTCATTTGTTTCCTTATCTACAGGACAAAAACAGGATAGTGGTTAAAAAGAATGGATTTTAGCCTAGAATTCTGTGCAAATCTAGCTCTGGCATAGAACAATTGTTATCTTAGTTGTTGTATACTCGCTCAGTTGTGTCCAGCTCTTTGCCGCCCCATGGACCCCAGGCTCCTCTCTGTCCATGGAATTTCCCAGGCAAGAATACTGAGGTGGGTGCCATTTCCTTCTCTGGGGGATCTTCCTGACCCAGTGATTCTACTTGTGTCTCCTGCATTGGCAGGCAGATTCTTTACCACTGAGCCACCAGGGAAGCAGGGGCCAACTAGTGGAGAGCCAAGGTACTTAATCAGCCCTTCAGCCTCACTTTCCTGCAGATACCCGTGTTATAAGATGTGTATGTGTGTGAGAGAAAGAGGGGGAGGAGGGAGAGAGAGAATTTAACTGAATTGAATGAGATAGTACATGTACAACACCTGTCACAGAGAGCGCCTTGCATATGTTAGGTGCTCAACAAATAATAAGTACTTTTTTTTAAAATTCTCAACAATGCCATTTAACACTTTTGGTAGATGCAGCTCTTTTTGGTACTGAAGGGTATTTTATTAAAAGCAAAAGGTAAGCTTGGCGTTGCATTTTATGTGAAATAAGGTGACATTTCCGGTGCGAACATTTTTAACCAGACACAAGAGGTAGCCTCTCCTGTTTGCTGGGCAGGTTCATTGGGTTTTGCTATGGTTAATTTTAACGCTGACGTTCAGGGGTTAAGAAAAGCCCTTACTCGTGTTACATGAAGTAGCAGAAATTATCAGATGGAAACAGGAATTAAGAAAGGGAAAAAAAAAAAAGGCTCTGCGGCAATTCATTGTTTCCTAACCAAGAAAACTTGTGCTTACAAAAATGAGAGGCGGCTACAACCTGGCAGTTTAATCGGATCAGAATAACTTAGGGGAGGGGGCAACAAGTAACCCCTACACCCCCACCCTTTAACCCAGGCCTTTCGGACTGGGTTGGTCCGGGGCTGGGACCATGGCTCTGAGTCTCTGGTCTCTCCATTGGAGAGGCGCGGCCGCGCGCCGAGAGGCCCCGCCCCTCCCGTGTGAATCGCCGACCTCGGTGGGCGGAGCCGGCGGATGCTAATGAGTCGAGTTGCCGGGCGAGCCAAGAACTTCATTCCCTCCTCTGTGTCAGGATCGCAGAAATTATGCCCCTTCTCTCACCATGAGCTGGCTCTCCAATTCCCAGGCAGTTGTGCTCACTGCCTACCACCCCAGCGGCAAGGACCAGGCCCTGGGGGGGAGCCATGGCAAGGGCGGGGAGGAAGCCGCCTCGAGGTAAGCCTGGGCACTCGAAAGCCAGAGAACAAAACAAAACGCTCTTACCTGCTCCTCAGGGAAGAAAGTGACAGGGAAGTTGGTGTGGGTAGAAAGTAAGCTACAGCCGCAGGTCGCGCCTAACCTCGTGCAGCAGCAGAAATGTTTGGGGCTTTCTGTACTTTACATCTCACCTAGTTTGAGTCGGAAACCGCCTCTACGATGACTGGTGAAGACGGATAGGAAGGAACTGGGGCGATGGCTGTCAGGCTCCTCGCTCAGCAGGTGCATTTGCAAATGCTGAAAGATCAAATAACTATATTTGAAACACTTCCTGTGAGATGGAATTCTTGAATGGGCCCAAGGCCCAGCCACTGAAACTGCTGCTTGGGAACAGTGCCAACAAGCAGGAGGGCTGTTCATTGTACAATCTGTTGTTGTTACAGTATGTTTTTTTCCCCCCTCTCTTTTGGCTGAAAGCAAACTTCTTAGGCAGAAAGCCCAAGACACTGGCCTGTGGCAGTATGTTTCTCATTCTTTGGTGTATGTAGATTTGTTGTTGTTGTTATTGGGGGGAGCTTTCAGAAAGGTTTATGTCAGGAAGTAGTACTCTGCTACCAGAGTGACCTGTGGTTAATGTTAACTCACTTTATAGGTAGAGGGGGCGAATATTCTATAGACCACTGAGGCGCAAAGAGTACCTTTCTCTCTGTGTACTTTGCTCTGTTTTTTCAAGTTTTTTTTTTTTTTCCCCTTACCTTTCCTTAATGACCTTCTCACTAGCTGAACATTTTTACCTCCGTATTAGATATAAATTGTAAATATTGGCCCAGAAGCTTGCAAACAGCAAATGCTAACCTAATAGGGTAGGACACTAATTATCAGTAAGCACATTTCCTCCTTGATGTTTAATGTGATAATAAAACCTTCTTTGTTCTTTTGTGACTTATGCTTAGGCCTTAAGCTGGAATAATGCCTTCTTTCATTTGTTTTAAAATCCCCAGATATGGGGGAGGGGAATAAAAATCAAAGGAACGGCTGTAATACTCTGCCTTAGATTCCCAGGCTGACTAGAATTTTTCCTTACATAGCAACCACCATATGTATTCTGTTGAATTAATTCATTTCCAAAGATAAAAGGGATTTGCTGCTTGTACTTTGGGTGTGTTATTTTATTTTCTGTCTTTTTAAGTATTTTGTCTGAGAGCTCATAACATGTTTTCAACCATTTTTTATTTTTTTTTTGTAGTGCACTAAGGGGATAGTTACCTTTCAGCAGTAAGCAGACAGCAATGCCAACCCCTTATTGTCCATAACTTCGACTCCGCTTGACAGTCCAAATTACCAGAATTGTGCAGACTTAGCACATTCTCCAGAGACTTTACTCTGGAATGGCCTGAGGATGTGAGCTGAATTTTGGATCCTGAGTGAAAAGAACCTTAGGGACATTGAGGCCTGACCTCTCACTTTTATTGCCTTGACTCAAACCCCAGGAATTAGGCTTTTTTGCAAGGTCTTTTCTAGGGCTTTGCGTATTGAGATACGGAGACTTTATCCTGTGTTTGGAGCTTAGCTGCCTGTTGTGGGTGACCTATACTCAAGTGACCTATACTTGAATGGGTTGTGGGACAAAAGAGAGGAAAGGATGGGTCATTCTCAGCCTTGTTGTCACTCAGTTGTGTCCGAATTCTGAGACACCATGGACTGTAGCCTGCCAGGCTCCTCTGTCCATGGGATTCTCCAGGTAAGAATATTGGAGTGGGTTGCCATTTCCTTCTCCAGGGGATCTTCCCAACCCAAGGATGGAACCTGCAGCTCCTGCTTTGGTAGGTGGATTCTTTACCACTCAGCCACCAGGGAACCCCCCATTTTCAGCTTAGGTTAGAGCAAAGTCAAGAGGCTGCAGGGTAGGCAGCTGCTCAGAGTGACTGCTCTCCATGGGGTGGCAGCACCAGATCTGTTTTTTCAGGTCCCCCCTCCCCACCACTGGCTGCCATATTGCTTGCCCATACTGGCGCCAGTTCCCACCACTGAATCAGAGTCCTCTGTTGGAGAAGATGGGAGCCTTTGTTTTAGGGCTGGGAGGAAAGGCGAGAAAAGGGATAGTCCTTTTTTGCTTTTACCCTTAAGCACATTAACTAATTTATCAGATAAGCTCAGTTTCTTTGGGAGGCATCTTCTTTAGTTTGGAAGGGTTGAGATATTGCAGTTGGGGTAGGTGGAGGGAGGAGGGATTTGAAGAAGGAATGGCATCAGGAGTGATCCCTTAAAGGTGATGGTGAGGGAGAGGCAGTACACGGGGCTTTGGGGCTGGGGTGCTCAGCTTGTACTTTAAGCATTGGCAAGCTGCCCCAAGGTGCAAGGTAGATGCCTATTTTAAAAAGCACTTCAAAAATCAAACCAAACCAAAATAAAGCAAAACCTCTGAAAAAGAGACAGAAGTTAGACTCTGTGTCCACCTATTTAAAATTTGTTGAAGGCAGCACAGAAGTCTAATTTGGCTTTTTGTAAGACTTTGTCTCTTCTAAATAATATGCACTTTGATGAGCTACTTATTCAAAAGTTCAATTAGATGAACTCATTATATGCCATTTGATAAGTATAGAGGATTATGTATATGATTTTGGATATTTATAGAAAGTGAGTTTTAGACCTATATTACCAAATCCTTTTTTTTTTTTCCAATTGTTCTTTTAGTCTTTGGGAAAGCTGGAATAGTAAGGAGCTAATTTTGTAAGTTGTCTGTTAGTCTAAAATTCCCTCCATTCCATTCCATTATCCCTCTTTATCGGGACATAGTCATTGTTTATTTGATTAAGGAATTCTTGCTACTCTTGTTTTTGCTGTGTGTGTGTGCTCAGTCCTGTCTGACTCTTTGCGACCCCATGGGCTGTAGTCCGCCAGACTCCTCTGTCCGTGGAATTTCCCAGACAAGAATACTGGAGTGGGTTGCCATTTCCTACACCAGAGGATCTTCCCGACCCAGGGATCGAACCCACATCTCTTGTGTCTCCTGCATTGGCAGGTGATTCTTTACCGCTGCGCTACCTGAGAATCCCAGTCCTGGTTAGTCTTTCAAATAGTTACAGAATCCTGCTTTCAAGTTTTTTGTTATGTTTCTTCTTGAAAACATTAGGATTTGAAGAAATATGCTAATGCTAGTTCTGACTGAGTTGTACATAGTCAAATGTTTCCAGAGGAAACCACTTTTTATGAGTAGCTATATTTATAAGACTTTATTTACTTGTTAATTTTCAAGTAGGTTTTTTAATGTTTACTTTTGCAAAGCAGTTTTTCAAAAAATACTGCATTTTGGCTATCCTTACTATTCTGCCTTGACTTTCCTGTCATTTTAAGAAGAGCTGTTTGTTTTATTTGCTTCCTATCAGTTTTTGCTGATATTTGATAAATATTAACGTCAGTAGTATTTTTCTTCTTACTGAACCTCTGACTCTAGTTATCTAGTTATCATATGAGATATTTTTATGTCTTCCATGAGTACATGTGTGGTGTTCATCATGAAAGATTTTGTTTTGCTGAAGCCATTTGCCACTGGTTTTGGGCAGAGGCAGAACCAGGAGGCACGAGGTCACAGTGACATAAACCCTGAAACTCTGGGTGTGGGGCCAGGCTGCATGGGGTCGAATCCCAATTCTGCCAGTCATTAGCAGCTTGGCCTTAGAAGGATTATTTAAGTGTCTTGTAAATTGAACTTCATGGTAGTACTCACTTCACAGGGAGGATTACGTGGGAAGATCTGTGTAAAGCCCATAGAACAGGGAAGAGTTTATGGCTAGCCTCTGCTTTTTTTCACAGTAGATACAGAAAAATAACTTATTGAGCTTTGTGGTGTACAATATATTCTTTTTCATTTCAGAAGTATTTTTACAAATAATATTTTGTCATGTGTTAAGAAACATGGCCATGATCCATATGCTTAACTAAAAATGACATAACCAGCAATTAATGATGTAAAAGTTCAGGCCTTGGAAGTTTAAAAGACCCTGGAGATGTCCTTTTGATCCAAAGCAACATTTACAATTTGAACTAGTGACAGCCACTTATAACAGGCCCTGCCTTGGGGCATTGATGGGCCATGCTGAGGTCTGCAAACATTGACTTTTATGGCAGGCTGGAATGTGGGTGGGTCCTCTTTTGGCAGCTGGACTAATTGCTGCCTCCATGCTTCTGTCCTCCTCCTTTAAGAATTACTGCTTCCGGTGTGCCAAATTAAAGAGGGCTGCCACCTTCTTATGTCTTTCAAGTTGAATTTGTAACATTAGAAAAAAAGTACGCTACCACAGATAGAGTTCTTTCCTTTTGAATTTATGTATTATTTGAAATTATATATTTTTGGTGACAGAAGGAATGGTGAAGAGTTTTTATAATGAAATTATGTAATATGAGGACCATTTTCCTTGACCTTGGAGTTTAAGGGTGATTTGTCTTTCTGATTTTGCAGGAGTTAGTGACCAAATGCATTTTTAACCTGCCCATACGGATAATTGTTTTCTAGATCAATCTAGTCCTCATTTCCTGGTGTAAGAGTGCTTTCTAAAAACTGATTTTCTTTACTGTGTCATTTAAAAGTCCTACTAGTAATTTTCTCTTGAGTTGTTAAAAGACACAGCCAGTATTCTAACTAGACAAGTCTTACCTTCATTTAGAATTGTGTGGTATTTGCCTTCTAACCATCCTCATCTGTGAGGTCTCTGATTTTTGTGGGCCTCTTTAAAGTATCTTCATGGGACTTATATTAGGTATATGTCTTTTAAGTATAAGGATTTATAAATCTCAAGAACCCCACCTTTTTTTTTTTTTTTTTTAAAAAAAAAAGCAAAACGAAAGGAACCTGCTGAAAACTTTCCTCAACTTCAATGGCACACTTAGGTTTTTCACTGTTTACCCTCATCTCTCTTCTGAGTGAGGCTAGTGCTTTGCAAGGTTTATGGTTGCTCTTTTAAGTTCTTAGTATTTGTCATGTTTTTGAGAGTGTTGTAGCAAAACAAACTCACAAAGACTGATGCATTTAACAGTGCTCGTGATGGCTTCCGGATTGCCTGGCAATTAGACCTAAAGAGTTTTTAATAATTGGCCCACCAAAATGAATTACTTTTTTCTCTTGTTTTAAAATTCCTCATTATCTGTACACCTGAGTATCATTTACAGCTTAGAAAAAGGACCCGGCATCCTAGAGGCCTAGGCTACACTTGTGCCAACCAGAAGTTCCCAGTGTCCCATGGTTGTGGATCTGTAAGGTCTCACACTCTTTGGCAGCCTCTGCTCTCCTACATCTTGTCTGAATGCTACCCAGAAGTCCAGAGAAGCCTCTCTACTTGTTACCCCGTGGTGGCCCTGTGAGAAAGCTTGCAACAGCAGAAACTTGAGGCCTCCAGGCTGTGGCTTCGGTGGTGGTACGGTGGAGGGTGGGCATGGGAAGGGTTAGCAGTGTGGCCTCCAAGCTTGGTTTGGGGAAGAAGGTGTCCTAGACCAGGTGTGATGCCAGTCCCTTCCTGAACTCTCCCCTCTGGGTGATTTCTTTCCTGACCTAAACCTTTCATTTCATACAAATACTCCAAGATAAAATGGCTTGTTGTCAAAGTTTTAGTCAGTACTGATATTTAATGTCTTTGTTTTACTTTTGATAAGAGGAGATAGAAAGTAAGAAGTTTTCTTACAGGAGGAGACTGGGCTTTCCCAGTCTATTTGGTGAAGAACCCACCCTCAATGCAGGAGATGCAGAAGACAATAGTTAGATCCCTGGGTTGGGAAGATCCCTGGAGGAGGAAATGGCAACTCACTGTCTTCTTGCTTGAAAACTCCCATAAGTAGAGGAGCCTAGCAGGCTATAGTCCATGGGGTCACAAGAGAGTCCGAGGCGACTGAGCACAAAGCATAGATAGGGACAAGTCAAGGTGTTGGGTGGATTAGGGCAGAGGGAGCAGACGGGATGATGTGTGGATAATTCTGAAGACACATTCTTTTGACTTCTGCATTTGTTGCTGGGAGCTGGCCAAGTTTATCCCCTTTTTTTGAAAGAAGTAAACAGAAACCATGGAGATCTGCACGGTCAGTTACTACATCTGGAGTCCTTACTCAAGTCCACCAAACATCTGAATTTTTGTGTTGGGAAAAAAATGGTGACATGTCACCCCTTTGACACATGCTCTTTCGGTAGTCACTTTTGCAAAGAACACTTGTGTCTCCAGGGAAAATGAGGTTTATTGCAGGCATCTGGGTCATAAGGAAAAGACCATGTCTTCTTCCCTCAGGACTGGTCACATGATAAGTTGCTCTCTTTTGGGGACTCTATTCTTTTCTGTCCACTGGCTGTATAATCATATTTTGAGCTTGAGCTTGTTTCTTAATGGATGCCCCACTTGTGTAGCCCTCTAAGATCTTACACCTCATAGCATATGAGCTAATTTCAAATTTTTGAACAGGGATCAGTTTTGCCCAGTTAATTTTTTTGAGCTGTCTGGGGAAGCCCATGATTTGACCATCTGGGGTCTTTTTAGAGAAGCAGATTCTGTCAATGGGGCAGCTTCCCTCCAAAGGTAACTTGGCATCTTTGGTAAGCTGTTTAGAATTCGATTTCATTGCTTGTCTATGAAATGAGTGTGTTAAAGTTCTGCTTCACAAGGTTAATTATAAAGATCAACTATGTAGCTTTTGAAAGCATTCAAAAAAATGTACACATCAGGCATATAATTGCTGAATCATTTTCAATACTCTAACTTTTCCCAGGACAGTTCATTTAACCAGAATTGTCATACTGAACTTTTTGCTTTAATTTGCACTTTCCTTTTTTGCTGTGTATTAAATTAAAATGTAAGTTCCTTGATTATGGAGGTCTTGCCTCATTTTGTCTCTTTACTTGGGTTTAGCAGAGGGCTTGACCTACTCTAGGCAGGTAATAAAAATTTGAATGAGTATAAGAGGGAGTAGGGTGTAGTGATTACATGCAAAGACTTTGAGACTAGACTGTCTCGGTCAGAGTCCTGGTTCTGTCATTTAATAGCTGTGTGATCTTGGGCAAGTTATTTAATGTCATAGAGCCTGAGTTTTTTCTTTTCCTTCTTCAAACTGGGCATGCTGCTGCTGCTAAGTTGCTTCAGTCGTGTCCGACTCTGTGTGACCCCATAGACCACCAGGCAGCCCACCAAGCTCCGCCGTCCCTGGGATTCTCCAGGCAAGAACACTGGAGTGGGTTGCCATTTCCTTCTCCAATGCGTGAAATTGAAGTCTGTCAGTCATATGCAACTCTTCGCAACCCCATGGACTGCAGCCTACCAGGATCCTCCGTCCATGGGATTTTCCAGACAAGAGTACTGGAGTGGGGTGCCATCGCCTTCTCCAGCAAACTGGGCATATTAATACATAATTCAAGAGTTATGAGGTTTGAATGAGTTAGTATATGTAACATTCTTAAGAGTGTTTGTTCTAAAGCACAGTGACCGTCTGTGATGATACAGGGGACAGAGGAGCCTGGCGGCTACATCCTTGGGGTCGCAAAGAGTCAGACATGAGTGAAGGACTAACACTTTTACTTTCAGTCACAGATGTTGGTGAATTAATCTGGAAATACTGCTAGAAAGCATCTTTGAAGCTGAGTTGTAAGTGGTTTGGGAAAAGAATGTTTGCTTTAATACATATGCAGTATAATTTCTTAATTTGAGAAATAGTGTTTTGGAATAAGTTTAAGATATTTATAAAGATATCTCAAATTATATTAATTTTAAGAAATACTAAGAATACCTATCTTAAAAAAGGGCTTAATGGGTACTGAACCCTTGTTAGGCCCACTGTTTTAAACAACTTTCTGTAGTTTGGGTGGATATAAATTTCTAAATCATTTGTTACTCTTAATAATGTGGAAAATCATCTTATGTAGAGCAAGGAACAGTTATTTGCTGCTGCTGCTGCTAAGTCGCTTCAGTCGTGTCCGACTCTGTGTGACCCCATAGACGGCAGCCAACCAGGCTCCCCCGTCCCTGGGATTCTCCAGGCAAGAACACTGGAGTGGGTTGCCATTTCCTTCTCCAATGCATGAAAGTGAAAAGTGAAAGTGAAGTCGCTTAGTCCTGCCCAACTCCCAGCGACCCCATGGACTGCAGCCCACCAGGCTCCTCCGTCCATGGGATTTGCCAGGCAAGAGTACTGGAGTGGGGTGCTATTGCCTTCTCCAAAGACCAAACTGACTTTAGCTTATTTGAATACTTGTAGGTACAAGCCCCAGTATATCACCATAGCTAAAATATTTGAAGACAGGATAATGTTTACACTTTTCCCCCTTAAAATGTACCTGTGTACTTTTTGAACAACTCTTGATCTTATAACCGAGCAGTGATATTTCATGGAGCAGAGCTAAAGTGAAGGTGTGATATCCGCAGCCCAGATCCTCACACAGTTACCCCTGAGCTGCATCCCGTTTCCCATTTAGTGCACACACTTAAAGACTATCTATTGATTTTTCTCTTCCTCTGTATCATACATAATACATTCCTTTAAATGCTTACTGTGCACTGGGCCTCGCGTAGGAAACTCTGTCCCCTTAGCCAGTTCTCCGCATATCCCTCTCATACCTGCCTTTCAAGTTGCTATTAACTTGGTAGCTCTTGCTTATGAGTGGCTTACCGAGTAGACTGTTCTGCCTCCACCTCTAAGAGACTGGGGACTTTAGTGGTGGGATGGGGGAACCTGGAGGAAGGAAAGAGACGGAGCTGGAGAGAGGAGGGAGGTGTAATCCACTGAGTTATGCAGAAGCCATTTTCCATAGGCAGAAAAGTAGCATCACAGATGGTAATCAAATCCCACAGAGCTCCAGTTGTGCCATTTTCTGGCTTAATAGAGTTCTTTTCGCCAGTTGGAAAACCCCAAGCACCATATATTTGTGGCATTGTTGCTATGGGAGAATGTGTCCTGAGTTCCCAATAACATGTTTCAAACCTAAGTAAAATCTTCGAGTAAGTTGGGGATGATGTTCTTTGCTGCCTTTTAGGACCTCTGTTAGTTGAGACATGAAAGAGATATTTTTTTCTGCTGCCTTTAGTTTTGTCTTTCTCTAGTACACTCCAATACTCTTGCCTGGAAAATCCTATGGACGGAGGAACCTGGTGGGCTGCAGTCCATGGGGTTGCTAGGAGTCGGACACAACTGAGCAAATTCACTTTCACTTTTCTCTTTCATGCACTGGAGAAGGAAATAGCAGCCCACTCCAGTGTTCTTGCCTGGAGAATCCCAGGGACGGGGGAGCCTGGTGGGCTACCGTCTATGGGGTCGCACAGAGTCAGACACGGCTGAAGCGACTTAGCAGCAGCAGCAGCAGTACAGTGCACTTCTCAAGGCAAATGGGAGTGCTGCATACCCTGATGTGTCTTTCCACAGGTCCTGATCTTTCCACAGGTGCTGATCTTTCCACACGTCCTGAACATGTGCCTGTCCTACATTAGGGAGCAGGCACTAGCCAAAATTTGTCATTTATTTGGAAGATTTAGAAATGTGGAAACTGATATATGTTGTGTCTCTAGTTGAATCAGATTACAACTGTAAAATGTAATTAACTTAAAATGGGAAATGCTTTAATAGCATGCTGCTGTGAAAGTGAAGCTGTGTAGAAAATTAATGGAATCCACACTAGCAAGAATTTTTCAAGTTCGGTGGTTTGGCTCTAGAGATCTGGTTTATCTCTGAATGCTAATGTCTCTCAGGTATCATCTATATATTTTGAAAAAATAGTAAGAATTATTTATTGTTGATGAGCAGCATACAACTGAAATCCTACCTAGAATAAGATTTGGATAATTCAGAAAGGCATTAAAAATATATAAATGTAGAATGTCTTAAAATTTTAATTACTCAAAAAATCTTAATATGTATTTTAATAAACAATTGTGAAGATCTTTGCTGAGTATATATAAGCCTAAAATAAAATGAATATAAGAATTCCTACTCTGAGGGAGCTTGCAATATACTTTGGACAGATTCTGAAACAACGTTTTCAGTATCATATTTAGGAAGCCATGTGTGGTTCTCTTTTTTGAAGTATAAAGCTTCACAAAAATTTGTTATTGAGTAATTAAGATTTGGTTTGAGTAGGAAAAGGTGAGTTGGGAACTGAAAGTTGAAAGGAACTTTGTCTATTTATAGGTGGTATAGAAACATGTAACTCGATCAACTTATTCTATAATTAATGTTTAGACTAGAGTTACTAAGTGAGTGTCTTTTCATTTCTTTCCAAATAATGCTGTCAAAGCTATGGTCCATCATCTGATAGAAGTTATTTAGGTCACAGTAGAAGTAAGTTTGTATGATGTCTTTTTTTTTTTTTTTTTTAAGTAAAGCATGGATTGTTAAAATGGGGATATATATGCTTTAATATCTCCAGGCTAAAATGTTTTTAATTATAGCATTTTTGAATCATTCTGGAATATAGTATAATTACATAATGTCATCAGACTGGATATATTTAGGTAAATGTATAAGTGTATTAATCCTTCATTGTTAGTTGCTCAGTCATGTCTGACTCTCTGCGACCCCATAGACTGTAGCCTGACAGGCTCCTCTATCCGTGGAATTTTCCAGGCAGGAATGGGTAGCCAGCCATTCCCTTATCCAGGGGATCTTCCTGACCCAGGGATTGAACCTGGGTCTCCTGTGTTGCAGGCAGATTCTTTACTGTCTGAACCATCAGGGAAGCCCTATTAATCCTTTGCTCCCCATTTTTTAGAAAAAGGTTTATATACTTAAGAATCAATAGTGCCTGGCAGATTATATAATAAGTGAAGCAGATGATTGGAAAATGCAGGCAGAAAAATGTATGTTTAATTAGAAAATGTTAGCTAGAATTTTAAAAATGCTGAGTAAGCCCCTTAAAATCCAGTCTGCAGTTTGGATCTGACCCAGGTACCGCTGTATGTGACCCCTATCCTGACGGTCAAGGTGGTGGTTTCAGTCGTCTGTTGCTTTGTAACATACTATCCAAAACTTAGTGACTTATCAGTTTTCTCTCTTGATTCTGGAGGATCACAATCAAATTCTTTCTTGGGATCCATCAAGCAAGGTGGGCTGAGGCATGTGGGTCATCAGAGGCTTCTTTGTGCACAGCTTTGACCTGCACTGCTGGGTCTTCTTTCTCTTTTGCAGCTTCTCTGAATGGCTGGCTTGGACTTCCTCACTGCATGGCAGAATCAGAGGAGTCAGACTTCCCACACTCTTGTTGGCTTACCCCAGAATGAGCATTCTAACATGTCTTAGGTAGAACCTGCCAGGCTTCTTAGGCCTAGCCTCAGAAGTTACTCAATGCCGCTAGCCCATATTCTGTGGGCCAATGAATCATAGCCCATCTGGAATTTAAGAGCATGGAGGAACAGGCTTCACCTCCTCTCAGTGAAGGAGAGGCTTACTCAGCTGGGTAACAAGGTCATCTTTGGCAATAAGTGGCTCAGTTATCATTCCAGTCTCTCTGCATCTCCTACCTGCCTTTTCTGGCCTTAGGCCAACTGCTCTTGTAGACAGAAACCTCTGTTCCCTGGAGCTTGACTTTATTTTCCACCAGTACGTGCACATCCTATGTACACTTACCATTCTGGCCTTGCTTTATTAGGTAAATTTATGTTGGAAAAATTTTTCTATGCATCAAGAGCATAAATGCCTTAAGCTTAGGCCTAATTTTTCTTTATCCTAAGCACTAGATGGATTCAGTACCCTGTATATCCTAGGAATTTAACTGTATTTGTGCATTGACTGATATTTTATATTTTGGAAAGACTGAGTATTATGTTTGCAAAAAATTTAATATAGAGACCTTTCTCCTTTCCACCAAAAAAAAAAAAAAAAAAAAGATTCTCAAAAACGTTTTTCACAAAAGGTTCTAAATTTGATTTTAGGCACAAGTGGATTTGAATTTGGAAAGAATAATCCTAAGAAATGAGATCTTCCTTGTGAAGAACATGTTCCCTCTATTTGATAGCAGCAGAGTTGCCAAAGGCCCTTGTTTGTTTATATCCAGTGATATTTACTCTAAGGGACTATTGGATACAGATGTAGTGTTTTGGAGTACATAATATTTTTGAGATCACATAGTACATATGGAAAACATCCCAGAAGCTGTATAAAAATTAATTGTCAGTATTTGAATTGCTTGCTTTTTCTCCTCCCAGAACATTAGTTAAATTTAGCAGTCGTCCAGTAATTCTTATCACTGCTTGTCAGAATACCTAAATAGCATCACTGTAGAATTTCCTTTCTTTCTTGTTCAGAAATGTTGCTTTACTATACTAATTATTACACCGTATTTGCCTCTCACCACACTTCCTTCAGAATCTTAGTCGCTCAGTCATGTCTGACTCTGTGATCCCACAGACTGTAACCCTCTAGGCTCCTCTGTCCATGGGATTCTCCAGGCAAGAATACTGGAGTGGGTTGCCACTTCCTTCTCCAAGGTGTCCTTCAAAGCAAAGAAGAAAATAAGTGGCTAGAACACCCTCTGAAATCTGGAGGGCAGAGGGTGTTTTTTCCTTATATAGGGGAAATTTTTTAAAACAGTCCTTGGAGATTAGAATATGTATGAAACTGAACTGAAACATTTGCTCAGTCATGTCCGATTCTTTGCAACCCTGTGGACTATAGCCACCAGGCTCCTCTGTTCATGAAATTCTGTAGGCAAGAATACTGGAGTGGGATCCTTCTCCAGGGATTGAACCTGAGTCTCCTGCATTGCAGGCAGATTCTTTACTGTCTGAGCCACCAAGGAAGCATTTTTTAAAAATACTTTGTATCCCCAGCTTAGAGCTGCCACTGTTTTGTGAGAACTTGCTGCATACATTTTAGTTATTTGTCTATAGCAATGATGGTAATGTTTTATCAGCTCACTTAGTTCCTAAGATTTTAGGGTCATTGGAGAAATACATCATTTTTCCTGTCCCAATACCTGGAGATGGAAATGCCAACCCACTCCAGTAATCTTGCCTGGGAAATCCCATAGATTGAGGAGCCTGGCTACAGTCAGGAGTCCTCAGGCTACAGTCGATGGGGTTTCGAAGAATCAGATATGACTTAGTGGCTCAGCACGCATGCATACTATCAATTGGAATCATATCATCTCTGTTTTGCAGGCAAAGAAAAGAGACTAACCCCTTTTGAGCTTAGTTGGTAGCCTGAATCTTGGAAGCCAAGGCCAGGCTATGTGTCCTTAAAATGAAAGGCTTATTCTAATAGGTTTTTTATACATTTCAGGAAAAACCATTACTTTGTTAATTTGCTTAAAACAAAATTCCTTCAATAAATAAGTCAAAGTGATAGATTTCTTTTTGCCAAATTGCATTGAATATTATCACTAGGTGTTCCGTTAAGAAAGAAGAAAGCATTTTGTGGTCTAATACTTAGGCGTAAGTCAAGTTTATGCAAGATGCCTTATAGCATGTATTTTAGGTAGTATTGTGAATTTCTAAAAAACAAACAAAACTGGTAGCAAGAATCACATTCTAAATTTATTGCACTGAGGAGACTTCAAAAAAAAAAAAAAGCTGCTTGTTACCAATGTTCCAGGGAACACAATTAGTAAAATCCCCAAATATTATTGTTTCTTTATAAGTGGAAACATGTTGAAAAATTGTATAGTTTAGAGTTAGGAACATATTTTGGGCTTTATTTGTTGTGGTGGTAGTATTGGTAGTAGTATAATGGATTTTTAAAAATTATCTTCTGTGGCCACTGTTTTATCAATAAAAGTATGCCCCTTTAAAGCTCCTCTTGGTGAACATATTTCCACAGTAAGAATGTTTATTGCTTTTTTAGTACCCAAGCTTTATAGCAGGCATATCTTTTAATACAATATTTTTAGCTTGTGTTTTTCTAGGGAAAATTTATATGTATGCCTCCAAACCCAATAATGACATATTAAACCCAAATGTGGGGGAAATAGCTCAAGTTACATTTTTAGTATAACATGGATATCTGGAAAACCACACTCATTGTCAGCCAAGAGGTCATATGCCATGTCACCAGCTAGAAACAGCACTTAGTCTTACTAATAGTTTGGTCTTCAGTAAACAGCATTTTAGATTCAACGTGATAGTCTGTTAGTTATGTGTGGGAGTTTTGCTGTGTGTGGGTTGAGGGTCCGGGGTAGATGTGTTACACGTTTTCTCTATTTGAAAGAAGAGGACAATGTTATTGGTTTTTTTTTTTTTTTTAAGGTAAGGATTGCTGCCACTACTTTAGAGGGGTTAACAACCCAAGCACTCAGGTGATATCACTCCTAATTTACGCAAGGAGAAATAGAGGCAGGGAGCAGCAAACCTCACTTGAGGGCCCAGAGCCAAGTTTGGCAGGACTAGGATTTGAACCCAGGCAATCTGCTGTTAGGGTCTTCACTGTGCTGTTCATAGAAATGATTAGTTTCTAACTTTTGTAAACTGAATATGGCTTCTGGAAGTATATGCAAAGCAAGTTAATTACAACAGAACGTTTGGTTGTCTGGTGGTGTGTGTGTTTATAATAAAAACTCTTGTTCTCTTTGGTGTTAAGAGAAGCTTATGTGAATCTGAATTCTCAGCAATTCACTTGGTAGTAAAATAGGCACTTTGGAAGATAACCTGAGCTACTTTCAAAACCCCGTGATACCATTTACTGCAATGAAGTAGTAAATAGCTTTAGTAAATTCTACCATTTAAGCAAGTAGTTTTGTGTGGCCTTCCTTGAGGTGTCTCCTGGCCTCTTGTGGTCAGCTCTTCACGTAACTGGGACAAATTGTATCACAGAGGAAAAGAAAAACAAATATTTATTGAGTACACTCTGTGTTCAGAGCCCTTTAAAATGGACTTTATTTAATCTTCATAAATTGAGAATAACCGTACACATCCGAAGACAGAGAAAAGTTCCCATAAATACATGAAATAACTGGTTTCAGATCGTACACCTTGTATATAGATCAGTTCTGATTGGAACCTTGGTCATTTTCATTCTACTAACTGATGTAGAATAAGGGCCATTATTGTTTTTCTCTCTTCCAAGCACATGTGTGTGAATGACACTGGAGACTCAATTCAAAGGGCAAGATGTCTTCTGTGGCAGACCCAGATCTGGGTCTTTCAGAGCAGCCGTCTGAGCGTACCATGCTGTGGTGGGGGCTGTGGGAACCGTGGTGAAGTGAGGTTCCTGTAGGTAAAGTAGAGGAGAAAGCCCCAGGCTGGGGCCTCTCTTCTTTCTCCATCAGTAGGTCTTTGTAAACTGGAAACTGTCTTCAAAGGCATTGAAAATCTCCCCTAACCAGCATGATACACTAATACGATATGTATTTAAAATACTGCCATCATCACCACTGTCCTTGCCATTAGGTGGTTGTATTTTTCAATAAAGCTTCAATAATCAGTTTCCTTAGTCCTAGCAAAATAGGACAGTAAGACAACTGTGAAGCTATATCATCTCTGTCTTCCCCAGCCATCTAGTTGGTCTCAATACCCTTTCTATTGCCTGAGAACTTCCCTCTGAAATCCAAATGAACTGTTCTCTTCAGCTGTGAAAGTGTGGGCATGTCGCAGTTGCTACTGAGCATCTCCTTGTCACCTATTAAAGTCATCCAAACACTTCACAGGGATGTGAAAATCTTGGCCTACCACAGACCCGAAAATCTCAAAATAAAATGACCTATTTGGTGTGTCAAAAGCGCTTTTGATTAAATTACTGAAAATATTTAAGAAGGTGGTAAGTGAGGATGGGCTGACTGAACAGCATATACTTAGAATTATCTTCTAGCCATAGCGATTTTTCACAGCAAATATCAATAGATTTTCTTAGCTTATAACTACTTACCAAGTGATCAGCTCTACCACAGATCTTTCTGGAGCTTCCTCACTTTTAGGCAAAGTAATTTGAAACTGGTCCGAAAGCCAGACGTTGGGGATTACCTTATTCTTGGTCCTAAACCTAGACCTGTCTTATAAATAGTTGAATTGCAGGCCAAGCTGTCCCTGTGTGACATGTTCCCGTAAATGCCCTGCTGCCACAAACTGCTAATCTTGGCCAAAATAGAATTCTCTGTCTGCCCAGAGCTGTCCTGCTTTCCGAGGATGCCATCCCTGTGCTGCTTTGCCACACAGGAAGGCGTGCAGACATCACCCAGAAAAATCTACTTGTCTCCCAAGATTCTCTGCCCTTTTAAGCTACTTGACTTGATATCCTTTCTCTGGACCCAGGCACGTGGTTTGCATGGAGCGATCTTCCCAAGCAGCCAAGTCTACAGTCCCAGTGCAGGAAGGACAAGGAGTGGGGAAGGAAGATATGAACCCTGTGCTGCCGGGTTACCCACGGGTGATGGGATGGTCTTGATAAAGGAGCCTGCTCAGGCAGGCTTAGCTCCATGGACAGTCTGCCTCTTTGGGGAGAAGGAAGGATGGGAGGACATGTTTTGCAAAAAATTAAATGTTTCACAATGTAAATGTTTAACAAAGAAGGCCCAGGCTTCGTCGTCTCAGGCCAGTGCTTCCATAGATCTCAGTCAAGGGAACGATGTGGTCCCTGGGCTTCAGGATCAAGAACAGAAAAATGGGCCTGGGCCTGGAGGAAGAGGAGAGCAGTGATGGAAGTAAGGGACAATTGGACAGTTGCTCCAGTCGCCTTACCAAGGTGTTGGCAATGTCAGTACGGAGGCAGCCTGGGGAAGCAAGGTGGCCTATTGTTGTTCAGTTGCTAAGTCAGGTCTGACTCTGTGTGACCCCATGAACTGCAGCACACCAGGCTTCCCTGTCCTTCACTATCTCCCGGAGTTTGCTCAAACTCATGTCTATTGAGTCAGTGATGCCATCCGACCATTTCATCCTCTGTCACCCCCTTTTCCTCTTGCCCTCAATTTTCCCTCAGCTCCAGGGTCTTTTCCAATGAGTCAAGAGCCCAGAAGGCACTGTGGGCCTTCTTCCTGTGACCAGGAGAGGAGCATGATCACTAGAGCTCCTGGACGTGGGAAGGTGTGTATGCAGTCTCTCAGCAGCCTTTTGGGAACCAGAGACCATTTCCTTGCACCGTTGTGATGGGGTAGTTCACATCCCCTCAATTATGCTTCCTGAGGAGGTGGCCAGGGAAGCACCTCTTCAGGCATACCTTTTATTTTTTAACTAATAGTACTGAAATTTTAAAATATCTCTAATAAAATTGTGTTCTGTGAAACCTTTGCCAGTGAATTTTAAAGCTTGGGGGAGAATTGGCATTTAGATTTCCACCTGAAATGCTGATAATCCAAGTATTTTGAAGACATGCTCGAAAGAATGAATTTCATTAGGAAGAACTAGCTTCCTAAGCAAAATGTGCAAGTGGACAAAATTCATTGCAGGTTAGATTGATCTTTCCATGGAGATGGCTGAAGCAAACAAAGGGTCTGCCCGACTCAGTGTCTTCTCCTCCCTCTCCCCACCCCATCCTTGACATCTTGCTCTTTAAAAGGAGCTCCTCAGGGTTCTAAGGGCCCCGTGTTGAAAAGGTGTGGTGGAAGACTGTGTCATCCTTTATTGAGGGCTGAGTGAGGGAAAGTTTTGGTGTATTTGTGTTGCAAGTGACCATTTCTGGGTTAGTCACTCCTTCATCCCTGCCCCACAGACCTGCTGCTTCTTCCCCCATCTCATTGTTATTAATGAACTAAATGAAGAATCGAACAACCTGTTAAATTGCGAGGATTTTGTGTGCTGCTATAACATGCCTTATGTTGCTCATCAAAGAACAGCTTAAATTGAGCCCCCATCTATAAATGACCAAGATATAATGCACTGTTAAACTGTCTTCATGTACCACTAGCATCTTTTTTAATCACTCAAGTAGTTTGTATTGCATAAATGATGATCTATAGATTCCAGAATTAGACTTGTGAGTAACGTAAACAACTATTTCTTTACTATCTGAATTGTCATCTTATTATATTTAGAACATAAATATTTTTATACTCAGACAATTTTATGTGTTGTATGTAATGACAGATGATTTGAGCTGAGGTTAAAATCTACCACTTTTGCTAAATCCATGTCATATATTTAAGAGTTTTCCATTTTAAGTATAGCATTTATAGTAATATATCTGATAAGCATGTATTCAGTTCAGCTGTGATTTTATGCATTTTTACATTGCATGTATAGGAAGGTAATATTAGTACTATATGAATTAGCCATTTGATTAATTTTTACTTAAAATGTCCATATAAATAATTCCATATACACATATGGGTTTACATGGGCAGGAAATTTGTGTTGGTTTTGTGATTAATAAAATGTTATTAATTTATCTCTTTAGCCAAAGCAATCTGGTATGTTTGCTTGTTATTAGCATTAGAGTAATAATTTAAATTTATGTAATTCTTTTAAAAACAAATTAACTAGGTCCCTTTTAAAATTGAATGGCAACTTGGCTTAAATGGTCAAACCTGTGTAGTTTCAGAATTCAGAATGAAAATTTGAAGGCTGGGATGACAGGAGTGAGCAAGGTAGAGAAATACTTGTTTTTCCAGCAATGCTGTTTTCTCAGATCCTCATGAAAAGCAAATGGAAAAATGTATGCTTTTTCCAAGCGATGAGAAAGAGAAATAGAAAAAGATTTATGTACATTCACACTTGCAATGATTTTTGAAGTTAATCCAAAAGGACATCTTAATGCAAAATAATATGCAAATGGATTATCATTCCTATATCTTTCATGGAAAGTACTCTGGTGACGTTTTCAAATGCAAAAACAATAGCTGCACCTCTGTCCTTCCTGAGGGGTGGGAGTGGGGCGGCGGAGGTGGGATGGGGTGGGGAGTTCCCATCTACATCTGAGAGGAGAATTATTGCCTTTCACTGTCAGGTTTCTCCCAGTCTTTCGTGCTAGAGATAAATTTGTTCTTAAGCTGCTGATGAAGCCTCAGAGGCCTGGCTGGGGGGCCATCACTAGTGATAACACACTATTAATTCCTCTAGAAATTTAAAATTAGCCCCCTTGGTTGTGTTTGTTCAATAAATTCCAGACAAAGAAGAGTAACAACAAAACATTTTTGGATGTTGAAGAATTAACTTAGAATCTTTCTCTTCTTGACCTTGTGACATTGAGATCCTTAGGAGATAGGAAGAAAATCGAGATTTTTATATTAGCCAGTACTCAGATGGAGCATACTTAGAATCAGTTTGCTGAGTCTCCAGAAGATGGAATTATTGTCACTAGTAGCAGCTCAATTTGTTTTTATTACCCAGTGTAGCAGCTGCCAGTGTTGAGACATCTTTAAAAACAAACACCAAAAAACTGTACTATGTAAACTCTGCTATGAAGTTTGTTGAACAGAAACTGTGTTCTCTCCTCTGCTGGGTAAACTGTACAATTCCGAGATAAACCCCTGTAAGGGGTTTTCAAGTTTCTGCTGAGGACACTGAGCTGTGTCACATGTTGCAATCACTAGAGAAAGTTACAATCGCTTTAACATAGGTTAAAACAAATAAACGAACCAATAACCCTGCTCCGAATGTCTGCAGAGGAAGGACATCTTCTTTTTGACTAAGGATGGGAGAGCACTTCTTAGTCAAAGTGCTTAGTGAGGAGAGCACTCAGCTCACTCCCTGCAAGGAGCCAAGGGAACTCTGGGTAAGCCTCTGGTACTTGTCAACTTCCCTAACAAGGTTTCATCTTGTTGGAGTGATTGGATAGGATTCGGCTTTAGGGGAAGAAGGGAGATATATTTTGAGGAGAGGGAGGTTCAGATGGGGGTTGATTCTGTGAGGATTCTCATTTCGTTAAAGGACAGGGCGCTTGACGAGAGGCGGAAGGAAAGGCAAGAAGGGGAGGTTGAGGTCACTCTGTGGCAAGCTTTAAAGGTCAGCCTTGACTGAGGAGTTGGGAGTTCTTTCAGCTGCATGTAATCTGCCCCCTTTTCAGAATAGCTGACAGCTCCATCATAGACCCTTGGGTCCCCTGATTTGGGACTGGGGTGATGGAATAGTGCTGTGGGGAGAAGAGGGAGCCCTGGCTTAGGAGACAGCATGGTTTCGTATGTTGGACCCAAGGCTTACTAGTTATGTGACCTTAGGCAAGTTACTGAACCTTTCTGTGTTTCAGTGGTGGTATGAGGATTAAATGTGGTAAACCACGTAAAGCACACAGGAGCATTGCAAATAACTGGAAAAAAAAAAAAAGTTTGGTTGCTACTGAACCTCTTATGCCATCTTAGACAGTCTCCTTCCCTTTCTGTCCCATTAGGAGCTTAACTCTGACTCTTTGTGACCTCATGGACTGTAGCCCACCAGGCTCCTCTGTCCATGGGATTCTCCAGGCAAGAACACTGGAGTGGGTTGCCATGCCCTCCTCCAGGGGATCTTCCCAACCCAGGGATCGAACCCAAGTCTCCCACATTGCAGGCGGATTCTTTACCATTGGGCCTCGAGGGAGGCCTGTGAATGAGTCCAGAGATAGACAAAGTACGATGAAGAGATGGGGAGATGGTCAACAGAGGTAAGGTGTAGGGAAGAGGAAAGTATGGGCTTTTGCGTGAAATATGAGTAATTACCTGTAGGTTTATTTCTATAGTGAAGTCTGACTTCCTCGAACAAAAGTTCTTGCCCATCTCTTTCCCATATTCAGAAAAGAGAAGGAAAGAAACAGGCTCAGGCTCTAGCTACTTTGGTAGGCTTTGAGCCTGAGCTTGAGTGTCCCCATAAGTCCTACTTGGTCCCTGAGGAGAGGAAAGAAGTAACAGCTTATCAGCCCCAGGCAGTCAAAAAACACTGTGTGGGATAAGGTTCAGCTAATTATCTTCTCCGATGGCTCAGCAGTAAAGAATTCACCTACAATGCAGGAGACACAGGTTTGATCCTTGGGTCGGAAAGATCTCTTGGAGTTGGAAATGGCTACCCAGTCCAGTGTTCTTGCCTGCGAAATCCCCTGGTCAGAGGAACCTGGTGGGCTACAGTCCATGGGGTCACAAAGAGTCGGACGTGACTTAACAGCATTAAGTCATGTGACTAAACAACAGCAACAAGCTCTGTCAGTAGGTCTTCAGACCCCTAGTATTTCAGAAATAACATTTGTGTTGTCTGTCGTTTGCAGTAACTTGGACCGTTGGAAACTGTGGTTGTTTCTGAGACCCATGAACCAGAATTGCGAGTCCTAAAGACACAATCGGAGAAGGCAATGGCACCCCACTCCAGTACTCTTGCCTGGAAAATCCCATGGACGGAGGAGCCTGGTGGGCTACAGTCCATGGGGTCGCAAAGAGTCAGACACGACTGAGCGACTTCACTTTCACTTTTCACTTTCATGCATTGGAGAAGGAAATGGCAACCCACTCCTTGCCTGGAGAATCCCAGGGACAGGTGAGCCTAGTGGGCTGGTGTCTCTGGGGTCACACAGAGTCGGACATGACTGAAGCGCCTTAGCAGCAGCAGCAGCAAAGACACAATGTGTAGAAGTCAGGCTCTGACAAGAGCAGGGAATACCTGCCCAGTGCCTGCAGCTGATAGTCCTGAAGTGATGAGTCTCTGTGCTTATAAAGAATAGTTTTTTAGGGAGACAATTTAGTGAAAGTTGACATGGTGACTGCCTTGACTTCTGAGAGAAATGTAAATCTGGAGAAAACCACAAGTCTGTATAAATACTTCTGTGGTTGCAATTCTGAGGACTGTGGAAACTCTTAGCCCGTTTCCAGGTGTTTGATTTTCTTAATATCCTAGGAAAGAGACTCATCTTGGAAGACACTTAGCTCCCTGTGAGGAGCCAAGGGAACTCTGGGTAAGCCTTTGGCACTTGTCAACTTACCTAACAGGGAACCTTTGGCCTGGCATCTTATTGGCAGAGAAGCTACTGTCATTGGCCAGATTTGGAGATGGGGTGGGCTTTCTAGGGCTCCCTAATAATCATACATAGAGTGCTCAGGGAGCCTCATGTGAATGGCTGAGAAGAGATAAGCTCACTAGGACATGGACAAGCCAGCCTGCAGAGGGCAAGTGTAAATGACGGAGCCAACCACAAGTAGTGGGGTTGGCTCTGATGGGAGTTGGTATTTCAGTTTGTGCTTGCATTTAGTATACAAATGGACAGTCCTGCTGGGGAAGATTCATTATCTCGAGAGGTGACTTAAAGAAGTACTGAGTTGCATTCTCGGAGGCTGCATTGCTCCACAGGAGAGTTAATTATTAGAGCTTTTTGCAAAAATATATTTACTTAATTTTTCTTTAGCACAGACTTCTTTTTTTTAACAGTGAGCCAACTTGTTTCTTGATTTTGAAAGTTGTTGCCAACACACTGGATTATTGAGTAAAGATGTTTCCTTGGTTTCCTAGGAGAGGGATTGAGCAGGGCAGAGCATGACACAGAAGGAAAACATCCAGGCTTCTCAATTTTGGGGTGTTATTATTTTTGAGGAACTCTAGTATCCGCTCTGTTAATCTTTGAATGTAGGTCAGGAGGGAATAAGAGGAAGTGAGAAGGAAAAAAGCAACTTTGTATTTTTTAATATGGCAGAACGGTATCAAATGATCACCAGCATGATTAGCACAGTTTATGGTTGTGTTTAAGTATGGTGTTTGAGAAAGCTGAGCTTTTTCAACAGTATTTATTATAAATAAAAAAATAATAGTACCCTGTATTTGCCTAGTGCTGTTCTGCTGCTTTACAATATCCTATATGTGAATTTTAACTCCTCTAATACTTCACAAGGGATTGGGGGCAGGAGGAGAAGGGGACGACAGAGGATGAGATGGCTGGACGGCATCACTGACTTGATGGACGTGAGTCTGAGTGAACTCCGGGAGTTGGTGATGGACAGGGAGGCCTGGCGTGCTGCAATTCATGGGGTCGCAGAGTCGGACACAACTGAGTGAATGAACTGAACTGAACTGAACTGATACTTCACAATACTGAGGATAGGTATAATTTTGTTTCTATTTTATGATGGAAGAAACTGAGGCTCAGAAACATGCTCCAGATGACATGCTAGGAAGGCGCTAGAACAGAGCTGGGTGTCCAGAGTTTGTTCCCTTAGTGGCCGCCCTGTGTCCACTGTCCACAGCCTGAGTTAGAGAATGGAGACTGTTAGCTAGTTCCTTGCACATTGGATTTGTCCAGTTTACTTTGAAAGTAGCCATTCCACTTCTCTAAGACAATAAAGTACCTTATTTAATACTAGAAAATCTTCATATGTGTATCCTCTACACTTCTAAGAAGTACTTTTTACAGACCTTAGTGAAAAATTCCTTGCAATAGTAGTTCCTGGCATTGGGAGGCTTTGGGTTGAATACTGGGCTGATATTTCTTGGCTTTCATGATTAACTTTAGCTGAAGTGAGACCAATCTTTGTGCTTCTGATACATGTTAAATGTGAATAGCCCCCAGATGGCAGACCAGGACGATGCATGTTGACTTCAATGGGTATGTGAACCCTAATTTGCAGTTCCCTTGGCGTGCTAAAGTCTCCATAATTCTTAAAGTAGGTGGACGTTTTGTGTGTGTTGCCTGTGGGTTAATGAAGCCTGCAAACTAACACAGCATGCTAACATGCTCAATTATGAAATCCCCCAAATTTTACCAACAAAATAGCATTCTCCTTAGAGGAAATTTGAAAAAATAAATTAAGAGTGCAAAGAAGGAAATAAAGGTCACATCTACTACTACTCCAGAGCCAGCCACTATTGAAATCTACTTTCCCTCTATTTTTTCCCCCCCTTACACACACATTCCTAGACATGGTCTCTTACAGCAATAGTGTGGGTCATTAATGTGTTGTTATTCTCTGAGATAAAATTTAACCAAGGTGTGGAACACAGGATATTTTGCACATGCATTTTTTGCTGGAGAAGCCACAGCTATGTAACTATTTATAGTGTTTCTTAGCTATCTCATGCATCATTTCCTCTCTTACTTCCTCGGTGTCACTGGCAGTGCTACTGCTGGCCTGTCTGCTCTCCACTCGTGACATCTGAGTCATTGTTGACAGCGCTGTCCCCAGGCTTCCTCACGGAGTCTGTTACTGAGCTTGGTTATTTTTCTTCTCCTTGACATTTCTCAGATCTGTACTTTTTCAACTGCTGCCCTACCATCAGCCATCTCCTGCTATCCAGTGTCTGTTTCTGAGCCTTGAGCTTCTTCTGTGTTCAATCCACACTTTAAAAAGTAATTTTCTCTTAAGTGTTTTCTCAGCATCCTAATCTTAGCAGGACTGCCCCCATGGCGATACCACCTCTCTATGACCTTCTGGTTGTCTCTGCATTGGTTTCAGAGTCTCCATGCATCCTCTATCACCTCATCCACTTCATGCCAGGCAAAGACACACCTTAGGCCTTTCTTACTGCATTGTTCAAGGTGAACTGGTCTGGCCCTACTGAAAATTGTGAAGTAAGCAAAGTCTTTGCCATTTCCATCCTGTATCCTCCATAATATATTTTTAACCACAAGGGTTCTTCTTCCCTCCTATTTGGCATTTGGAGTTCACACTTCCAGTCAGATGTGAAAGGATCTGAAAGGATCGCATATTGTTTTATGTGATCAAATGTCTTTAATGAGATAAAGTTGGTACAAGTAGATATAGTTTCTATTTTTTTTTAAATTGCTCTTAGTTGGCTAATAAAAAGTTACAACTCTGTATTGATACTCTCCACCCCAAATTAAAAAGAATTTTTTTCCCCTAATATGTAAGTCTGGGAATAACGACTTAAAGCTGTAGCAGTGAAAAAGAGAAGTAGCAGGAGGAGGAGAGATAAAGAATAGGACAGCCAGTAAGAGATAGTAATATTAGCAAGCTGTGTCCTTTGATAAGAGTGCATTATTATGAGTATGTTTTTCTTTGATAAAAATGTGTGCTAATTTAGGGAAAAAATACTTTCTTCTTTTGTTTTATTGTGTAGTCCCTTCTTCTTAGCTACAGATGGAAAGAATATTAACCATAATATTCTATGGTATTGTATCCGTCATAGAATAATAAACGTGAAAGTACTGAGCCTGTTATTTTCTTTATCCTTGAATCTCAACATCTAGTTAGTGCCTGGCATGCTCTGCATAGTCAACAAATGATTGCTGATTAAACGATAGTGTTTAGGAACAGGATGGTCTTTTTTATATTTCTAGGGTTTTAGTTTATTTTTACCCAACAAAATGAAGAATTTGACTCTGTAACAGCAGTATCAGAAATCCACATTTCAAAAACTATAGAAAATGGGATCCAGTTGTTCACGAGGATATTTCATTTGCAACCCATGTTGGTGACAGCACGGAGTAGATTCCTCTGGTGCTGATACTTGGCTTTAAAGACCTCTTCTTTTGCTTTGGGGACTGAGCTAAAAAAAGAGCTAGCCTGAGACCACATGAAATGTGCTTCAGTGGCCATGTCAGTATGCTGGCCTGGCAAGGAGAGCTTGCATGGGTGGTTTTATATTCCAAGGTGTGTGTTAGTCGCTCAGTCACACCCAACTCATTGTGAGCCCATGGACTGTAGCCCTCCAGGCTCCTCTGTCCATTTGATTTCCCAGGCAAGAATAGTGGAGTTGGGTTGCCGTTTGCTTCTCCAGGGTATGTTCCCAACCTACGGATCAAACCCAGTCTCCTGCATTGCAGGCAGATTCTTTACCATCTGAGCCACAGGGGAGCCCTTATATTCTAAAGGTGGAGCTATCTCTTCTGTGTCCTAGTATGACTTCATACTCATAGACACTAATCTTGTCCTTTCCTTGCTTCAGCCAAAATTGGGGTTGTAGAGAGACCAGAGGTCTCTTCAAGAAAATTAGAGATACCAAGGGAACATTTCATACCAAGATGGGCACAAGAAAGGACAGAAATGGTATGGACCTAACAGAAGCAGAAGATATTAAGAAGAGGTGGCAAGACTACACAGAAGAACTATACAAAAAACATCTCTATGACCCAGATAACCATGATGGTGTGATCACTCATCTAGAGCCAGCCATCCTGGAATGTAAAGTCAAGTGGGCCTTAGAAAGCATCACTATGAACAAAGCTAGTGGAGGTGGTGGAATTCCAGCTGAGCTATTTCAAATCCTAAAAGATGATGCTGTGCGAGTGCTGCACTCAATAGGCCAGCAAATTTGGAAAACTCAGCAGGAGCCACAGGATTGGAAAAGGTCAGTTTTTGTTCCAGTTTCAAAGAAAGGCAATGCCAAAGAATGTTCAAACTACTGCACAATTGCACTCATCTCACACACTAACATGGCACCCCACTCCGGTACTCTTGCCTGGAAAATCCCATGGATGGAGGAGCCTGGTAGGCTGCAGTCCATGGGATCATGAAGAGTCAGACATGACTGAGTGACTTCACTTTTCAGTTTCATGCATTGGAGAAGGAAATGGCAACCCACTCCAGTGTTCTTGCCTGGAGAATCCCAGGGACGGGGGAGCCTGGTGGGCTGCCATCTATGGGATCACACAGAGTCGGACACGACTGAAGTGACTTAGTGGCAGCAGCACACACTAGCAAAGTAATGCTCAAAATTCTTCAAGCCAGGCTTCAATAGTACATGAACCATGAACTTCCAGATTTTCAAGCTAGATTTAGAAAAGGCAGAGGAACCAGAGATCAAATTGCCGACATCTGCTGGATCATCAAAAAAGCAAGAGAGTTCCAGAAAAACATCTACTTCTGCTTTATTGGCTATGCCAAAGGCTTTGACTGTGTGGATCACAATAAACTGTGGCTAATTCTCAAAGAGATGGGACTACCAGACCACCTGACCTGCCTCCTGAGAAATCTGTTTGCAGGTTAAGAATCAACAGTTATAACTGGACATGGAACAACAGACTGGTTCCAAATCAGGAATGGAGTACGTCAAGGCTGTGTATTGTCACCCTGCTTATTTAACTTATATGCAGAGTACATCATGTGAAATGCTGGGCTGGATGAAGCACAAGCTAGAATCAAGATTGCCGGGAGAAGTATCAATAATCTCAGATATGCAGATGACACCACCCTTTTGGCAGAAAGCAAAGAAGAACTAAAGAGCCTCTTGGTGAAATTGAAAGAGAGTGAAAAAGTTGGCTTAAAACTCAACATTCAAAAAACTAATATCATGGTATCCGGTTGCATCATGTCATGGCAAATAGATGGGAAACAATGGAAACAGTGACAGACTAATTTTTGGGCTCCAAAATCACTGCAGATGGTGACTGCAGCCATGAAATTAAAAGATGCTTGCTCCTTGGAAGAAAAGTTATGACTAACCTAAGCAGCATATTAAAAAGCAGAGGCATTACTTGGCCAACAGAAGTCCATCTAGTCAAAGATACGGTTTTTCCAGTGGTCATGTATGGGTGTGAGAGGTGGACTATTAAGAAAGCTGAGCACCGAAGAATTGATGCTTTTGAACTGTGGTGTTGGAGAAGACTCCTGAGAGTCCCTTGAACTGCAGGGAGATCCAACCAGTCCATCCTAAAGGAAATCAGTCCTGAATATTCATTGGAAGGACTGATGCTTGAAACTGAAAACTTCGATACTTTGGCCACCTGATACAAAGAACTGAGTCATTGGAAAATATCCCGATGCTGGGAAAGATTGAAGGTGGGAGGAAAAGGGGACGAGAGAGGATGACATGGTTGGATGGCATTACCGACTCAGTGGACAAGAGTTTGAGTAGGCTCCCGGAGATGGACAGGGAAGCCTTGCGTGCTGCAGTCCGTGGGGTCACAAAGAGTCAGACACGACTGAGTGACTGAACTGAACTGAGGGAGGGGGTGATAGGACTTTTGTTCAGAAAGTATGATGGGGCTGAGGCAGTATCTGCTTTCAAATACCGAATCTTTAAAATATTCTATGATTGTATAATTATGATGCATTCTGTTGGTGGAATTGTTGGATTTTACATTGAATTGGTTAAAATCATTTCTACAGGAGAATACAGGTTTTTCACTAAAGTGGAAGGAGATTGTATGGTAAGACAGTGGAGAAGAAACAACAAGTGTATTATGTAGCTGTCTGGAATATTTAATACCAAAGGCAAGCCTTGAATGAGGAAGAGGAGATAATAGATTGCCTTTCCTATGGGCTTGCTTACCATGCTCTTGGAAAACAAGAAGGTGAAATTCAGTGTTTCATGTCTTTGGATTGTGCCACAGTGCTTGCCCTGCATCAGGCAGCTTTTGACTAATATCCTATAGATTTTAGTTTGTTATTCATTTGCCATTTGCTTTCATGTTGCTATTTTCATTCTTCCTTGAGAGGCTAAGAATTGTATTTATACACTTGTTTCAGGTCTGGAGTGAGAAGAAAGTAGATGGAGCTTGTATGTAAGCAGTTGTTGGTTTATTTAAATTTTCTGCATTAGGATGTTTTCATTTTTAGAGGATACCCCTACATATTAACAGTATTAAGAAATACATCTGAAGAAAACAACCCAAACAAAACAAAACAAAACAGAAAATACATTAAAAAAATACTTCCGAGTAAGAATTTCAGCTAAGGCTCACTGCTTAGTGGTTATGGAAAAGTAGACATTCTCCATATCAGGGTCACTGGAGAATGAGACAAGTCAGGATTTTGATTCTACTCAAATAGCTTGGTCAGGAAAGCAGTGACTTGGCTGAGCCTCAGTTATAGTAGCAATTGCTGAAGCTCAGAAGGCAGAATGGCTCCTCAGTGATTTGACTGGAAATCTTCAGTTTCTCTGTACCATCCTTCTTATCCATGCAGTTTTGGTCTTAGATTTCTTAGCATCTCTAATCAAGACTTACTTTTGTAATTAGGGAAAAGTGAGTGAGTAGAGTGACCCCAGGGCTTCCCTGGTCGCTCAGTGGTAAAGAATCTGCCTTTCAGATTGGGAAGATCCCCTGGAGAAGGAAAGGGCGACCCACTGCAGTGTTCTTGCCTGGGAAATCCCATGGACAGAGGAGTCTGGCAGGCTATAGTCCATGGGGTCACAGAGAGTCAAACACAACTGAATGACTGAGTGTGCATGTACTCACGCACGCAGAGTGACCCCAGAGTAAATGTCATGTCACTTTTCCTGTTCTAGCAATCAGAGAGGTTCCAGCTCCAAAGTTCCACCAGACCAGGCTTTAGCTTTGCCCAGGTTTGCCCCTGGTCCTGAAGACTCCTGAGAACTGGTGCCATGTTGGCCTGGCTTACTGAACTTTTTTGAGCTCTTTCTTTGCAGATTCAGTATATTGAGAAGTCAAGTCAGGGTTCCAAAATGGGTAAGTGAAAATCACAGGAGTTGTTTTGTAAGGGTATTCGAGGTTATAGCTGAGGAGGCAGAAGAGAAAGGGAAAAAGCTAATATTATTTTCAATTGCATGGTGCTTTCTAATCTCATTTAATTAAATTCTCACCGTAAACACATAAATGTAGCCGAGGAGTAAAGCACCTTACACTTAGGAATCTGTACAGAAGCAGGTCAGTTTGTCAGACAGATGTGTTTGGAGCAGATCTGTAAATGCTCTGGTTTAGTCGAGTTTCTCCTATTGTGCGTCGCTACTTTTAGGGTTTCTTGGTAGGTGTGGTACTTTGGTGATGGCTTCGAAAGGTTTAAGTCTTAATCGCTGGAATCTCTGAATCTTAATATGTGAATTCTATTTAGAAAAAGGGTCTTTGGAGATACAGTTAAGTGAAGGATCTTGGGATGGGAGTTTATCCCAGATTATTCAGTTGGGCCCCAAAGGCAATCATAATTGTCCTTATGAAAGAGGGAGATCACACCCCCCCACACCCAATTGAAAATGGAGGCAGAGATTGGAGTCAATGAGGTCATGAACAAAAGATGCTTGTCCCAAGCTGGAAGAGCAGGGAATGGATCCCCCAGAGGTTCTGGTGGGAGTTTGTCTCCTTTGACACCTTGGCCCCAGCAATCCTGATTTTGAGTGCCTAGTCTGCAGAATTATGAGAGAGTAAATTGCTGTTACTTTATGCCACTTTATGTAGTAATTAGCAACCACGTGAAAGAGAAGAAATACAAGTAGAAAGCAACACGGTCAGGAATCTACCATCAGATTTAGTTTTTAGAAAGAATCCCCTTTTATTACTTAGGTATAACATACAATTTGAATGCAAACCTGGTCTAGTTGGTTTTAATCCTCAGCATCAGATTAACTCTGCAAAAGCAGTGCTCTAATTGTGTCGAGTTTGCTCATCCATGTTCCCAATGTGACTGCTGCTGCTAAGTCGCTTCAGTCGTGTCTGACTCTGTGTGACCCCATAGACGGCAGCCCACCAGGTTCCCATGCCCCTGGGATTCTCCAGGAAGAACACTGGAGTGGGTTGCCATTTCCTTCTCCAATGCATGAAAGTGAAAAGTGAAAGTGAAGTCACTTAGTCGTGTCTGACTCTTAGCGACCCCATGGACTGCAGCCCACCAGGCTCCTCTGTCCACGGGATTTTCCAGGCAAGAACACTGGAGTGGGGTGCCATTGCCTTCTCCATCCCAATGTGACTATCAATTTGGAATTCTGTTTGGCTTGTTTATAATTGTTTCCACATTGCTTGGCACATAGTAGGTTCTTAGTAAATATTTTCCAGATGAGTACATGCTTAAGCATGAGTATCTTTCTAATTAGGGCTCCAGTCTTCTTTTCCAGCTATATCCACCGCCCCACCCCGCCCCTCCTGCCTTCTCTCTCATATTATCTCTCTGTTTGTGTATCTATGTGTATTCCTGTTAGGCCAAAAAATAAACAAACAAAAAAAACCCAAGTTGGGAAGATACAAATAATGAATAGTAACTATAGTTTCCCTTATGAATAATAACTGTCCAGATGACAGATGGCACTGGAATAGACTGTATAATATTAATTGAAACGTTTTGTTACATCTTTAGGAAAGAGAGGTAAATTGGGACAAACCAAGTGTATATTAAGGATTTATTTTTTAAATGTACTTCATGTTTTTAGGATGAGTATAGATAAAACCCTAATGTATCCTATGCTTGCAGCATTCTTTAGAAGCAATGAATATTCAAAATGTTGTCAGTGAGGCACTGCTCTTTTAAAGATGATAAGATGGTTTTAAAATATTGAAAAATAAACATTGAAACAAAAAATTTGTAGTAAAACAATTATATCAAGCTGAAATTAAAAATTCACTTGGTGAATTCTGAAACATGGCCCATCATCTGAAAGTAGTTTTCTGCTTGTTAATTGTTGAATTTCGTACTTAGGGCAACATCCTAAGATAATCAAGTGAACTAGATGACTGATTTTGTTTCCTCAGCTTTTATACAAAAGAAGTTAAGTTCTTAGGACTGTTTTAAAATGGATAATGGATACACATAAATCTTACATCTGGATTCAAAGTTTTAATTTAAAAAAGTTTGAAATTCCAAACCTCAGGCTATATACCAAACTAATTAAATCTCAATTCCTGGATGGGTCATAGGCATCCATGTTTTTTTTTTTTTTAAGTTCCCAGGTGATTCCAATGTGCAGACAAGTTTGAAAACCACTGTAATATACTATTATCACACCAAAGATAATTATAGTCTAGTATATGATCCATATTAAGGTTTTCACAGAGTTTCCCTGGCTAACTTTTATATCTTGTTTTATTTCTAAACTATGTATTTATTTGGTTGTAATGTCTCTGCAAGGACAAGGGTTTTTGCCTGTTCTGTTCACTGTATCCCCAGTGTCTAGAAGAGAGTCTGGGTCGAGTAGGTCATTGAGAAGTACTTGTAGGTTGTGTGAACTTAATCCATGGCTCCTGCATTTGGTGGGGGCAGGTGTGTTGGATATGACTGACTGATGTATGGCTTTGCTTGAACAAAAAAGAGTCACCCTGAATTTAGAAAAAGATTAATGGAGAACTACACCTTCCTAATCAATGATACATTTAGGTTCAAATATGTGCAGAGATGTAAAGTAAAATTTCATTATGTGATTTGTGTACACATTGCTCAGAGACCCAAAGGGGTTTACCTGTCTGGGTCCCTGAGCTTCAGTGGGACACAGTTTGAAAAAACCCCAATTTGATGGCGGCCCTCAGGATGAGTTCATACTCATATAGGCACATAATCACCTTTTTTTTTTTTTTTGGTACCAATGGGTTTAATTATACTTTGTGAAAGCCTGAAGCAAACATGGATGGGTCCCTGGGCTTCAGTGGGACACAGTTTGAAAAAATGGCACTCAATACATAAGTTTCATTTATTTATTAATTTTTTCTCAGAAAAAACTTTTTAATATTTCACCATGAAAAATAACATTTTCTAGATTTTTTTGGTATGTGTGTGTGTGTTAGTTGCTCAGTCGTGACCAACTCTTTGCGACTCTGTGGACTGTAGACCACCAGTCTCCTCTGTCCATGGAATTCTCTAGGCAAAAATACTGGAGTGGGTTGCCATTCCTTTCCCCAGGGGATTTTCCTGACCTAGGGATTGAACCTGAGTCTCATGCATTGCAGGCAGATTCTAGGAGTTCATTTCTTGCTGAATATTAAAAAACATTGTGATTGTATGCCCAATTGTGTCAAAAGTTTTTGTACAATATATACAATGGAATATTAGCTGTGAGAAAGAATGAAATTGTGCCATTTACACAAGTTATATTTTTGACGTTTCAGCTATTCTGTCTTGCATCCCTCTTTCCTTTCACATATTAAGATTACTTAATAGCTTTGATGGTAGTAGTATTAATGTGTGGGGAAGTTTAAATTCTGGCTGATGATAAGAGTGGTAAAATTTGAGAGCCTAGGTTTTTGCAAGAATAAGGGAATCAGTGGTAACAAAATTCTGAGAAATATTTTAATCAGTGTTATTATGTCTGCCGTTGAATATTCCCCAAGCATCAACGTTCAATTTTAGGACAGCTCCAGGAGTTTAACAGATAGCACACCAAAGTCTCATCTAACCAAGAGGTAGAATCTAACTGGCTTGAATATGGTGCCTTATTTCTTTCAGAGCCAGAATTCTAAGTTTTCATGCTTCGTGAAAGTAAGAGTTCTCAAGCTGCTTAAAACTAGCTACTCATAATCATCAGCAAGTATGGTTTTTATGAACAACAACAACAAAAATCTGTGAAGACTATACGTCAACAAAAGTAATTTTTTATTTAAATTTGACTTTTGGCACTAGGTCCCTGGCACTGTTTATTTGCAGTTTTAGATCAGGCCTTGTGATTTGCTTACTTAGGTTCAATAATATAAAAATTCAGTGGTGTTATTATCCCCAAATATCCTTTTTTCCTCTTTTTTTTTTTTTTGAAAAATGTATAAGCAACTCATTTTTTTTTCAGATTAAATCACTGATTCTTAGGTTACTGTCAAGGATAATACTTTCCCCTTGTAATCACAGATTTTTGTGGTTGAGGAAATCCAAGTGTCATTTGGTCTGAACTCTTTCTTTTACAGTGTGAGGAGATGGAAATCAGGAGAGGTAAACCCACAGCTAGTTGGTGATGGAACCAAGAACAGAGTCACTGAGGGGTGTTTAGTGGCTGTTGAAGATTTCTCACATCCAGCTGGTGGTGGGAAGAACAGAGCCTGTGATCCCTGATGAACTTTGTTAAGGGCCTGCTGCAAGAGTATTATTGCAACAATCTAATGTTGAAGTTCTACGAAGTGCAGTATTTATATATGGCTGAGTAGAATGTTTTCATTCCATCTTCATGAACAAGGATGGAAAAGGGATGTTTTCAGCCTGAGTTCTAACTGTAGCGATGCTAAGGACATGGAAGCTCATAAACCATGCAGTGTGCGTGGCACTCACACCTTTCTTAGACAGTGAGTGGTTGGTTTTGGAGTGTGATGGCTTCAGGTAGCTGTGAAGATTCAGTGATTAATACCTTTAGCTGTATTTAAAGGATTACTGAGTGATGAAAATGCTAGTGGTGGTGTTTGACCTGTTGCCCCCTCTGTAGCCCTTGGGGGCATTTAACCTTTTAGGAGTGGTCAGAACACAAAAGCAGCAGTCCTTACCACTTTCTCTTGGAAGAAGACATTGACTTCGTTTGCCATAGATTTATTGCTTTCCCCTTTAACCCAGAACACTGACCAACTGCATCAGATGTGAAGAAGCTTGGCCACACCTGCTCTCCCCATTCTCTCCCACTTTTCTCACCCATCTGCAGCGTCTTCTAGAAGATAGCCAGACAAGAATCAGAGTCGAGCACTTGATGTGCTAGGTCAAGAGCCCAAACCCAGTGACTCTAAGCAGGGTTTTTTCAGTGCATCGGCTTTACACTTTCTGCAGAAATAACAGCTGGCATTTAAAATGATCCCTGGCCACTTATTAGTCAGTCCTTCCACAGGACACAGTTGTGCCTTCAGTTGTCAGAGTGGGGTGAAGTAGGGCGGGGTGAGGTGGCTCTTGGTTGAAGTTGGAGTGGGTGTTGGTCTGGAATTGAGGGCTGTTTGATTGGCAGCACAGGTAGGCAAGGGACAGAGGGAGGAGACTTGGTGACACACCTCATCCAAGGAGCAAGGGGTGGGGAAGAGCAATTAAGCCTCTGTTTCTTTTCTGAAATACCTTCTCATATCTCTTATGGCTGGGAACCAAGGCTATTTGCTTGGTCATAGATTCTTTTCTGAGAAGTAGGGCAGAAGGCAGGTGGCTATGCTGTAAGAGATGTTCCAGAGAGAAATACCAATCTTTTTAGATGTCTGTGTAAATACTTGTATGGATTTTCTAGATTATAGCACCAGATTGTGAAAGTCCCTCAGTCATGTCCCAGTCTTTGTGACCCCATGGAATTCTCCAGACCAGAGTACTGGAGTGGGTAGCCGCTCCCTTCTCCAGGGGATCTTCCCAACTCAGGGATCGAACCCAGGTGTCCCGCATTGCAGGCAGATTCTTCACCAGCTGAGCCACAAGGAAAGCCCTAGCACCAATATGGGTATGCCAAATCTCATACTATGAATAGTATTCTCGTAGTATTAATAGATATGGAAAGTGAGTTCCAGCGAATGTATCTGGTTAATGTTGAACTGAACTAACCTTCATCTTGTCACCCAGCCTCTTATCAAGAAGCAATAAAGTGAAGGCGTAAACTACCCGATTAAGCCGAAGCTGGCTTGTCTGGCATCCAGATCCAGCTCTCCAACCTATGATGTAACCTTGTCAAGTTACTTAACCACTCTGTCCCTCTGTTTCTCAACTGACAAATCAGTAGATAAAGTTGTTATGAGGAGTAAATGCAAAAGCACCTGTGCAAGTGTTATTTAAATGATATCCTGACTGATGGTGATGGCTCAGTGAGTACAAGCTACTGGTATCATTGTGATTGTTATTCTTTCTGGGCTATTTTACTCTTTTACTAGCATTTTGTCAACATTTTAAAAATGAAAGGTAGAAGCAACACCTTATGAAAATAAAACTATTTATAGATTCAGTTGGCCAAACAATATGTGATAGTGAGCTGATGTTATAAACAAAAGAAATTCATAGTTTGGCTCTTAGTGAAGTCGCTCAGTATTGTCTGACTCTTTGCGACTCCATGAACTGTAGCCTACCAGGTTCCTCCGTCCATGGGATTTTCCAGGCAAGAATACTGGAGTGGGTTGCCATTGGCTCTTAGGTAATATATATAATGTTGTTGTTCAGTCACTAAGTTGTGTCTGACTCTTTGCAACCCCACTGACTGCAGCACACCAGGCTCCTCTGTCCTTCACTATCTCCCAGAGTTTGCTGAAATTCTTGTCCATGGGGTTGATGATGCCATCCAACCATCTCATCCTCTGCTACCCTCTTCTCTTTTTTCCTTCAATCTCTCCCAGCATCAGGGTCTTTTCCAATGAGTCAGCTGTTTGCATTAAGTGGTCAAGTATTGGAGCTTCAGCATCAGTTCTTTCAGTGAGTATTTAGGGTTGATTTCCTTTAGGATTGACTGGTTTGATCTCCTTGCTGTCCAAGGGACTCTCAAGAGCCTTTTCCAGCACCACAGTTCAAAAGCACCAGTTCTTTGGCATTAAGCCTTCTTTATGGTCCAACTCTCACATCCATACATGACCACTGGAAAAACCATGGCCTTAGCTATATAGACCTTTGTTGGCAAAGTGATGTCTTTCCTTTTTAATACTCTGTCTAGGTTTATCATAGTCTTCCCTCCAAGGAGCAGGTGTCTTTTAATTTTGTGGCTGAGTCACTGCTTCCAGTGATTTTGGAGCCCAAGAAAATAAAATCTGTCACTGCTTCCACTTTTTCCCCTCCACTTGCCATGATGTGATGGGACCGGATGCCATGATCGTTGTTTTTGAATGTTGAATTTTAAGCCAACTTTTACACTTCCCTCTTTCACCCTCATCAAGAGGCTCTTTAGTTCCTCTCACTTTCTGCCATTAGGGTAGTATCATCTGCATAACTGAGGTTGTTGCTGTTTCTCTGGACTATCTTGATTCCAGCTTGTGCTTCATCCAGCCCGGCATTTCACATGATGTACTCTGCTTCTAAATTAAATAAACAGGGTAAATACATATGTTTAAGGAAGCATATTTTCTTCATTTAGCCATGTTATAGAAAGATGTCAATATATTTTTTGTAATTTCCTAGGATCATAAATAGTAAAAACTTAAACAGATACTGTGTTTGCATTCTTTACTCCCTGATTCACATGGAAGAAAGTAGGCCAGAGATAGAAATGCCATCTTCAAGATTAGATAGTTAATTATGCAGGCAGGCAGGCAGTCTCTGCCCCCTCTCTTTTAAGTTACAGACATGTGTTACAGATCTTCTTGTGTGTCAGCTACCTAGCTAACATCTTACACTTGTTTCCTTCAATGTTGGATGGTTGTATTAATGAGAATTTTACTGAACAATTTTCATGGAGATAAAAATAGCTAATTGAAATTTTTAGATAGTTTATAAAATACTTAAGGTATATCTCCTTAATGATGAAGGCGAGATTAAAAGCTTGAGGCAGAGTTGGGAACTAGCTAAAAACAGATTGATGACTAACAGCTTTCTCAAAGAGGAAGCTTTGTGTGTGTATGTGTGTGTGTGAAGTTACTCTATGGGACTAGAGAGTAAGAAAATGAAATATGAGCCAGTATTTTTGAAACCTTTCCCAATTTTGTCATTCAGTTGAGTGGCTTTGGGAGAATATCCACTTTTCTTTTCCACATTTTGATTGTGTTTAAAATAGAGCATAAAATAACTTCAAAGGAGAGAGTTTCTTCAGAGGATGGAAACGTCAGATTTTCAAGGCTGGTGAAGTGCATTCAGTACAGTAATGTGTACCTGCGGGTGTGAAAGGAGGTGGTTCTTTTGGATATTGACTTTGGTCTCTTCAGATACCATTAAAAAGAGAGATAACATTAAAAAGAGTCAACTGGTGGTATATTAATGTAAAAGAAGCCGATGGTAAAAATAACCTTATGAAAAGAATAGAAATAATCTAATCTGGTGATTTAACACGTTAGTCACCTCACAGTGGATTCACCACCTAAATGATTGAGGACTGAGAAATTGCAAGAAGACAGCATGAGCTTAAAGAGTATGTGAATCATTGCTGACTAATTAACAATAGTTGAGGCATGCAAGGCACTCTTTAGAAGTTTAGGAAATGATTTCAGACTGAATATTATAATTTTACTTTGTCCTTTTATATAGTCATAAAATAAAAACGAAAACCACTTGTGAAGTAAACCTGGTTTGAAACGGAAATAGGCTGTAAAAGTTAAAAAGCTTCATTTGAGATGATTATTTTGTGGCCCCATTTAGGAATTTTTGGCAAGATTGTGTTGCCTAGAAAGCAAACTGGAGATGGTTATTAACTGAAATAAACCTGAAATGAACAAGCAAAATAGGAACTGAATATTTTTATTAAATTTCCATTTAGTGTGAAAATACATTGCAAATAAAACATTTCCATTTTTACGTACTGAATGAATGACAATATGAAGGATAGTAGAATTATCCTAACAAATATACAAAAGTGTCGGAGAAGGCAATGGCACCCCACTCCAGTACTCTTGCCTGGAAAATCCCATGGACGGAGGAGCCTGGTAGGCTGCAGACGATGGGGTCGCGAAGAGTCGGACACGACTGAGAGACTTCACCTTCACTCTTCACTTTCATACATTGGAGAGGGAAATGGCAACCCACTCCAGTGTTCTTGCCTGGAGAATCCCAGGGACGGGGAAGCCTGGTGGGCTGCCGTCTCTGGGGTCGCACAGAGTCGGACACGACTGAAGCGACTTAGCAGCAGCAGCATACAAAAGTGTGTTTTTTAAGAGGAGGTTTTTTTGTTTTTTCTTTTCTTTCTTTCTGGTTTTTTTTTTTAACAGATTTTTTGGAAACACCTGTAAATATTAGCAAATGAACTCACAGAGCAGCAAGGGGGAGACCTCAGTTGTAGCCTTGTTTGTAACGAGTTATATGCCCAGAGACTGTTTCTTTGCTTCCCTGAATCTCAGTTCCTTCATGTGTAAAGTAAAATGATTTGGCTAGGTCATCTAAAAATTGCTTTCATTTCTGTTTAATGATTTGAGAATTCAGAGATCAACATGGGCCAGGAACTTGAAAGCTTTGTTGAGGATTTTAACAGGAGCCAGATTTTGGAGGAAGGATAAAAATTACTTTTTTAAAATGAGGTCAGTCTGCTTGGACCTATAGCATGAGCAGAGATCTCATTGGAAGGGGGCATCCTCATAATTTATTGTCCAATCATTATAAAAGCAGAATATGTGGATTGAATCAGGGATTGACTCAGCAGATTTGGAACAGCCATTGAAAGAACTTCTTAAGTAGCTGGAAGAAACTACATTGAATAGAATTATAATGAAATAACACAGGTCTGCTTAGATATGAAACTTAACACACCTACACTTCTGTGCAGCAAGGATTAAGTAAAAAGCTGACAGAGGGGCAGTAAACCAAAATTTAGCAGACGTATGATGGGCAGTGCCAAGGGAGCAGCGTGGGAAGCATTCTGGATGCTGAGAGAATGAGGTGTGGGGAGGGAGGGACTGGATAATGGGCTGGTTGGGAACTGGAAGGTCCCAAAGACAGTCAGGATGTTGGTTATGGTTCAAGAAGGGGAACCCAAAGCATGTTTCTTGTGATGTGAGTTATTAAGGCTCGGGCTGTTAATAGGGCTTGATGTGCAATGGGAACAAGTCAGCATACACGATTAGGGAAGAATACAGGAGGTGTGGGGTCAGCGTGACACAGGTGTTTCAGTTTTAAGGGGGATGATGATTGCAGAGGGCGGGACTGAAAAATCTGATCTAGGAGTAGGGATGGGGGCGGGGGGTGTGTGGATTATAAGTCTCATTCTGAAACCAGCTGTGTCACTGTTAGTAACCTGCTGGGAGTGTAATCACTTCACCTCTCAGGGCCTCTGTGTTCTCAAAGCCAGAATGAGGCGAACAGTGGAACTGTGTCAGTACTTCTCAGTGGGGGCAGTATTGCTCTCCAGAGGGCGTTCTGGAAATTCGTGGGAGTGTTTTATGTTATTTCATTGTTTGCCAGGTAGGTTCCAGTTGTGTCAGACATCCTGCGGTTTTAGGACAGTCCTGCCAAACAAAGAATTATGTGGTGTCCTTCGTGTCTTTAGAATGACCCAGTGGGCATTCCTGACGGATGTCATATAAACGTCTCATCTCTGCTTATCTTAACTCAAGCTTTTAATTCCATGTACCACCTGTCCCTTTGTTCTCTTGTTTTCTGTTTTTCTTACGAGGCATGTTTTCTGATCTTGTTTTTCTCCAAATCTAAAGTCACTTATTAGAAGTAACAAGTAGAAGTAAGCAGTTGACCACTTCCTTGTGTCTTATAGTGTCTGAGCATTAATCCGCTTATTGAAATGCATAATTTTGAAAATTATTTTCCTTTGTTCCTCAATATTATGATAAAGGTCATAGGCAGACACACGCATCTTAAAATGGTGTAGAGATAAATGATCAGAATTTCACTTCAGGATAATTAGTGGTGGAGATGATAAAATATTATGTTAAGGGCAGGTCTGTTAAGGTCAAGAACCGCTTCCCTAAATGATTCCCCAGGTTTTTCACTCCTGACATCTCTAAAATACAACAGCTCCACTTGAAGAGGTAGTTTTCTGAGGTGGGACGTGTTAAAAACTGACAGCATCAGGTTGGGAATCGGTGGAAATCAGCCACTTCTTGTGAATTGCATGAAAGCCCGAGAAGCTGAAATCTCCGAGGGAAAGGCCCATGATGGGTCCTTGCCGGGGAGTGTGGATGCAGGCAGACGGGAGGGTGTGCTGTCCATGAAGTCCGCAGAGGAGGGCAGCTGTGAGGAGGGCAGGGGCGATTACCACTGTTGTTTTGCAGCTGCATCTGGGTGATCCTCTTTTTGATGGAAAGTAGGTGGTAGCAGAGGCTTTTCAAACGATTTAGCTACCCACCACTGTGTCCCTCTCTTCTGGAAGCTTATTTTGGTTTTAAATTATGACGCAGTGCCATCACCCATCATTTGTGTGAAAGTCCTCTCTCAGAGTACAAGAAAAAAGTGGCCCATGGTATGTGACCTTTCTTTTTATTCCAATAGGCACACTGTTGCCCCTTCAGTTTCTAATTGGAGAGTAGGTTTATCTTCTACTTGTTAGTTTATCTAATATATTAAAGCATATTGAAAATATGAAAACTGAAGTGATTACAGCCACCTGCCATATGAAAAAGTGTGAATGTCAAAATAATAAGACATCCTTTTAAAATAGAATATGAGATTTGTTAGATGTGGTGGTGGTGGTGCTGGTAGTTTAGTTGCTAAGTCATGTCTGACTCTTTGAGACCCGAAGGAATGTAACCTGCCAGGCTCCTCTGTCCATGGCATTTCCCAGACAAGAATACTGGAGTGGGTTGCCATTTCCTTCTCCAATTTTAGGCTTACTTCCTGTTTTGTTGTTGTTAAGTTGGTTTTTAGACCAGAAAAAGTTTGAACTTGACCTCCAATATTAATGCTCACTGTGATCACAAGTGAAATTCTGAGGGCATATTTTGGAGTTAAATCAAAGGGGACTTGTCATAAAAACTGTCTTTGTTTTGGTCTAGAAAATGGTGCTTTATTGGAGGCATTATTGCTTGAGCTTCCCTGGTGGCTCAGATGGTAAAGAATCTGCCTGCCAATGCAGGAGAACCAGGTTCTATCCCTGAGCCGAGAAGATCCCTTGGAGAAGGGAATGGAAACCCATTCCAATATTCTTGCCTAGAAAATTCCATTGGCAGAGGAGCCTGGCAGGCTGCAGTTCACAGGGTCACAAAGAGTCAGACATGACTGAGTGACTTCCACACTTGATTATTGCTTCAGGAGAAAAATTAGACAAGTTTGAAAGAGGTTAAACCAAGTGAAAATCAAGTTGTTAATGTAACTCCTATTTGGAGTTCATAATGGGGCTTGAGACCCTAAAATTTTAATGAGATGTTGAATACATTTGGCAAGACTTTTATAATATCTGTTGCCTCTAGAAAAGGTAGTTAATATCAAAAGGCACACATTAAAAAGCCTCATAAATCTCCTATAAAACCAGTGCCTGAAGATAGTTACGTTAACATTGGGTAAATATTACTTTGGTTTTTTCTCCCCGTTGCTGTTTATAAAATGCCGGTTAAACATAAAGATGAGTGGATGGAGCATTGAGTATCTGGAGAGGGAAGGACTGGGCCCTGCTCTCCAGGAGCGAACAGCTGATACTATAGCCCTGTGTGTGAGTGCTTTGTTTCTCTGGACTTGAGATATTCACAGTGTTGTTTTTGTTGTTCTTGATGGACTCATAATCCTCCTTTCTTGAATATCTACTATGGATTAATAGTATTTGGCCCTTTCTGTAAATTGTTTCCAGTCCTCGTAATAGCCCTGCAAGGTACGTGTTGTTATTTCATTTTACAGATATGGAAAGGGATGTTCAAAGAGATTAGGTGGTTTGGCTAAGGCTCCATGTGCAATGAGTGGCAGGGTTTAGACTCCAAAGCCTTCCTTTGTCCCGGAAGCTCTGGACTCTCAGGACAGGGATCCCATCAGAAGCAAGGATTGCATCATTTGCTGGTGGGCACTGGGGAGGGTCGGGAGGGCGTAAAGTTGGGGAGGACTATGCAGGAGAGGTTCTTGGGGCAGGAAAGGGACCTGGGTAGAGCTGGGCTTGGCAAGTCAATACTGTTTGCATAGGTTGGGTTCTTGATTACAGAAGTGGGCCTGAAGGAAATGGACTTGAGGCCTGATGGGGAAAGTAGCTGGGGCCAAGCTCCAAGTGTCTTGAATGGCAAACTGAAGGTCCTGGGGACCTAATGAACCAGGCCACTCTGGTACTGACTGACTTTATGGTTTACAAAGAGAGGTAACAGAGAATTTGGAGATGATGAAACTGGCTGGATTCACAGAGCATTTTGCATATTTATTGGGGGAGTATTTGGATAAACTGATGATTGGGAACTAGTGTTTAAAGATGATGCTACATTTACACTGCACGCATGATCTGCATTGCAGTGATAACCTTCTTCAACAGAAAAGGTGATTCTGAAATAAATGAGCACTGAAAACAGTGGGCTTGACTTCATGTCCTGGCTTGGGAAGTATGATTCTCTCTGTTTCTAGGAAAAGACTTTGAATGTGGGAAAATGAATAGAAGCAAGACCAAATAACCTTGTCACATGATGACAATTCCATAAGGAAGGAAGGTAGTGACGAGGGAACTTTAAATATCTGTGGTATCTGCAAGTTGCGGACTTGCTTGAATACCCAGGGTGTGTTGGAAGCACATTGGAGAAGTGAGATGGGCACTATTTTGAGCCTCTTTTCTCGTATTTTGTTTTTTACTTCTTTTTGATAGATGTACATGCCCTTCCTTTTTCTTGATGAAAAAGATACCTCCAATGTTTCCTCCTCTGACTTTTCCATTGTTGCATTGTCTGACCATGCTCCTCTCCCTTCTTGTTTCCAACTCTTCCACACATGCACTTTTCTGACTGCCTGTTAACCTTCCTCCTCTTGGCCGAAAGCCCAGGTAGCATTATCAGCTCCCTGCTTTGCCAGGAGCCTGCTGGGAACCACTAAGGTTCTTGTCAGTTTCTCTTTGCCCTTCACATATGTATTGCCTTCTGGCTTGGCAGTTTCTGACTAGGGGATAATAGCCCTTAGCATAGACACTTTGGATCTCAGTAAATGTTTCCTGAAGGAGTTCATTACTCATTGGGAGAAGATAACTCTTCATGGGAGAACTTCCTCTTTAGGTATCTAATATATATATTATATGCCTGATAAATCTCTCAGTCATGTCTGACTCTTTGTGACCCCATGGACTGTAGCCCACGAGGGTTATCTGTCCATGGGATTCTTTGGGCAAGAATACCAGACTGGGTTGCCATTTCCTTCTCCAGATTTTATATATATATATTTCTTTTTCTGTAGATTTGGTAGATTCCTGACTCAAAATTGTAGGTTTATAATTAGTTTAAATTTACAAGTACTCTGTATAGTACTCTGTATGTCTTATTAAAGACATATTAAGACTTTTGTCTTAATATTAATTAAGACATATTAATGGCCTGTGTAGGAGTTGTAGTTCAAGTCTGTCTATCCCTGAGCAGTATTAAGAGATATCGCAGTTCTAAAAATGTCACCATGGTTTTTGACAACATTGAGCAATTGTGCCCTTAAGATGGGGATGTTATTCAAAGGTGGGGGGTGGGAACCTACTTTTCTTTTTTTGGTAAATTTGGGGCAGTGTGGGATTCCCCAATTTTTGAAGTAGGATAGTGTTTCTTTTTTAATCTGAAAATGAGTAAAAATGATTATATAAAATAATTTGTACATGTTTCAACATTTTGTGAAATTTGTTGACACTGGTAACTGTCCCCATTTTATATGAGAGTCTGTATTTGTTTTTCTTAAGAAAGGCATATTTGTAGATGAATTAGATATTTGACCCCCAATATAAAAACTATGCATCATCCCAGCTTTAAAGGAAGAGGTATTAAGCATTGGCATAGAACAGGAAACAGGCTTCTAACAGGAGAGAAAAGGATGGTGCTCCCTGTCAAGAAGGAATTATAACCTCATTTGTGGGTTGAGATATACACACATAAAATGATTAGTGAACCAAGCAGGGTTATTTATAACCATATATACACTTGTTTTTAATCTGTAGCCTGTGTATGCTCCAAAGGATTTGTGTCTGTTTGTATATGAGTATGTATAGTTAGGGTGTATAAATCAATTTGTAATGAGGTGCCTTGTAAGAGAATTAGCGGGAAAAGGGAGGAAGCAGGCTTTGGAGTTGGGGAGAAGATTTCCCAGGGCAGGGAGCCTCCAGGAGGGAAGAAGCATGAACAAACTGGTAGATGCTCCAAAGGATATTTGTACAGGCAACCCTTGAACAACATGGGTTTGAATTGGGTCCAGCCATGAAATTAAAAGACGCTTACTCCTTGGAAGGAAAGTTATGATCAACCTAGATAGCATATTCAAAAGCAGAGACATTACTTTGCCAACAAAGGTCCGTCTAGTCAAGGCTATGGTTTTTCCAGTAGTCATGTAAGGATGTGAGAGTTGGACTGTGAAGAAGGCTGAGCACCAAAGAACTGATGCTTTTGAACTGTGGTGTTGGAGAAGACTCTTGAGAGTCCCTTGGACTGCAAGGAGATCCAACCAGTCCATTCTGAAGGAGATCAGCCCTGGAATTTCTTTGGAAGGAATAATGCTAAAGCTGAAACTCCAGTACTTTGGCCACCTCATGCGAAGAGTTGACTCATTGGAAAAGACTCTGATGCTGGGAGGGATTCGGGGCAGGAGGAGAAGGGGACGACAGAGGATGAGATGGCTGGATGGCATCACTGACTCGATGGACGTGAGTCTGAGTGAACTCTGGGAGTTGGTGATGGACAGGGAGGCCTGGCGTGCTGTGATTCATGGGGTCGCAAAGAGTCGGACACGACTGAGTGACTGAACTGAACTGAACTGATATATTTAATTCAATGGTAAATACTGCCCGGTCTGCAGTTGGTTGAATCTGAGGAAACAGATCCGTGGATACGGAGGAACCACAGATGTGGAGGGCTGACTATAAGTTAGATGCTGACCTTTTGTTGCACAGGGGTCGGAGGCTTGGCACCCCTAACCCCGCTGTAGTAATAGTGGGGCTGTAGTAAAACACCTGTCACTCTCGGCTGCTGGCATCTGAGCCCCTGTCTGGTTTGGGAAACTCTTTACTGCCTGAGCTTTGCTGGGGGACACAGCCCTCCTCCACTGAACATTAGGGCAGTGCCTAGTGCTGCAGGGCTCGGTGCTGTGAGCTGTGTGGTCTGCTCCTGTGCAGTGTCCCTGGGCCACTCCGCAGCACGACTGGGGGCATTACATTCGGCTGTCAGACACTTCGGGAGCCACCCACTGGGTGACGTTTAATAACATTCTCTCCTGTGTAGTCAGAGCTGATGTATAATTTGCTATTGGAAGCCCTGATAGAAATACATACATATCATCAGGCACCTTTCTTTGTGCCAAGAGAATGTCAGGTGTTTTATGGACATTGGGGTCTCACACAACTCAGGATGGAGATTATGTTGGTCCCCAATTATAGCTGAAAAACTTGAGATTCAGAGAGGCTAAGTAACTTGACTAAGATCACACGGGCAATAAGCAGAGAGCTGGAGTGTGATCCAGGCTTCCCTACACAGAGACTGTGGTCTTAACTTCTGTGCTCTGGCTCCCACCCTCTGAGGAATGCAGATCATTACCATTAACTTCCTGTACAGATGGTTGGATGGCATCACCGACTCAATGGACATCAGTTCAGTTCAGTTCAGTCTCTCAGTCGTGTCCGACTCTTTGTGACCCTATGAATCGCAGCACGCCAGGCTTCACTGTCCATTACCAACTCCTGATGAGTTGGAGCAAACTTCGGGAGTTAGTGAAGGACGGGGAGGCCTGGTGTGCTGCAGTCCATGGGGTCACAATGAGTTGGACACTACTTAGTGACTGAACAAAAACAACAATATATTTTGGAGTACTTTGTTATGAAAAGATTTTCCTCAAAGCACAGTTGAGGAAGGGTTTGCCTGTCTTACCTGAGTATCAAAAATAGGATTTGACAGATATGGGTTGTCATTGGTTAGAATGCTGGATAGAGGTAAGGTTTTTCTCACCCCTGGTCTGCTTTGCTTTGAGATACTTGGGACTGATATCAAGGCAGACAGGAGATCCTGAAGACCATACACAAGTTTTTTAGGAGGGACATGGTGAGGGAGAGGGTAGGGAGGAAAGCAGCTTATCACAAAGATTCTGTCAGGAGTCCTGCTTGTCACATCATTTAATTTTTACGACACCTGGGTATTCTGCCTGGAGCAACCTATACCCAGGGGCTACATGGCTAAACCATCCCTATTCCCCACTTCTTTGGGGAGTCTTGTCAGATCTTCTCCTCCCATCTCTAATCATTTGACCTCTCCTCCCTCATCCTCCTAACCCACTTAATTTATTTCCATAGCCCTTCGTATCACCTGACGGATTACACAAATTTTTATTTTCTCTCTCCTCAACATTAGAATGTAGGCTTCATGAGAACAGGGTCTTTGTTTTGCTAACTCGTGGATGTTCAGGATTTAGAAGGTACCTGAGAGTGTAAGTACATAGAAAGTACTCACACTGAGGCTCTCAGAGTTTTATGTAACTGGCCTAAAATTTCATGGAAATTGATGGAACCACATTTAAATTCTAGTCTATGTGACTTCTAAAATCCCTCCTTTGCTAAAGACCTTTGCTAATCTGGGAAGATTCCTGTATTTGTACGTGATTGAGGAAAGAGACAGCACACAGGTTTTTTTAGTTAGCAAAAAAATCTTAAGTAGCCAGCCAGCTTCCCTGTTTTACAAATGAGGAAATGACTGTGATCCATTGAGAATAGGTGAAACGATCAAAGTAATTCCTATTTACTGATGGAGAAAGGACCAGAATCAGGATACCCAGTCTCCCAGTTCAGTCCTAGCTCTCTGTACCCTTCTGCAATCACTTTTTTCTTTATAAAGTGAGCCCGATTTTGATGCAGCATTCAGGTATCGGTCATAGGTGACGGGTGTGAAATCGTGGGTCCTGTTATTTTAATGCCATAATATTAATGCAGTAAAGCAGAGACTGCAAACCACATGCCCACAGGGACCAGCAGATAGCATAACAGTCAAGCTGCCGGTGGGAACTCTGGCAAACTGCCTGCCCAGAGAAACATGTTACAAGAGAAAAAGGTGGTAAACCAATCAAACTGTTTGAAATACCCTGCTGGCCAAACGAAACATTTCTGTCAGCCAGATCTTGCCTGCAGGCTTCCAGTTTGTGACTGCTAAAGTTTTAGTGTTAATAGCTCTTTTCTTTCCAAAGGAGTAAGTTTCAGTAAGTGGGGCTGTGTAGGAGAATATGCAAAGTGGTGTCACTGTGGTTTCTTGTTCTTTAGCCCAAGGATCAGTGGGTTGGGCTGTCAAAGTTCACAGAGGGAAAATAATTATCAATAAAAGGAGTATTTATTGCCCATCTTTATTACCCTGCTGATAAAGTTGAAGAGTAATGTGTTTTCTCTGTCATAATACCATCTGTCCGTATGCAAAGTACTTGGTTATGCTGTTTACTGACTGAGAATCAGGAAATCTTCTTGACGATTTGGCAGGACTGTGTACCTGTATTTACTGTACCTCTATGTCACTGGGCAAATCACCTGGTTTTCTACTCTGCTGTATTCATGTTTGAATAAACAAGGGCTGGATTTTATAAGGCCTAGGGAAACAAAGAATTCTGAGGATTTCATGCAGGACTTAAACCCAGCTCTTTATCTTTGGCTCTAAAACAAACCAACAATGATGACAAAAAACCAGTGTTGTCAGAGAGAAGAGAGGCAGAGAAGACTTGGATGGTTTGTGTTTATCACTTATGTCTTTAAGCATGTTGATAATAGCTGGGGATTTGCTGCGGTCCCTCTCACGTGCCAGCTGGGAAGCTGAGGCAGGTTGAGAATGATTTGCTTAATGATCTGTAGGGTCATTTCTGCTCCAGACTCCATCGTAACTTGAATGACTATTTCTAAGGACAGGTTGCAAAGGCTTCTGCCATGTAGAGCATGGATTCTGGAGCCACATGGAATAGATTGCATGCTGGCTTTCCTTCTCATTTTGATTTATTTCTTCAATCCTCAGTTTCCTCATCCTTAAAATGGGGATGATAATAATGGCAACTATCTCATAGTCTTGCTGTTGGGATCATTTTTCTGGCAAATTATTAAATACTCCTTTTTTTTTTCTCCTTTTATTTTTGTCGTGTAGCAACCATGTGGCATAGATAATGAAAATAAAATTTTATTAACATTTACATTTGAAACACAGCATATGAATTTCCCCCCTTTCCCAGCAGATTTTAGGGCTTTTAAATTTCTTGGTAGGAACTGAGATGTGTTGGAATTAAAAACTGGCAAGGTTATTTGAACCTTGATGTGAGGGACAGTGTGGGTGTGAACTCTCAGTGTTTGATTCGTACCAACTGATTACAGCACAGAAGTAAGGACGGATGACTCTTGTGAGATGGGTGTGAGCTGTAGGACCCGATGTTAACAGAAGAGCTAACTTTTGGACATGTGGCTGGGTAGACGTGCCTGAAACCCCTTACACAGTGAAATGGAAAGCCCACTTGCACATGTGGATTTGGTATCCATCTCAAAGATCATCTGATGCCACTTTGCAGTGAAGGGAAGAGTGTATTACAGAAGATGATATTTCGGTAGCTTTCATGGGCTACTGTGAAGGGCCTCTGCACTGGGAGAACAAAGATGTCTCTCCAGATCCATACTGGAGTCTAATTAAGGCAGGAGGATGACAATAGACAAATTGCCTCCACTTGAAAAGGAGAGTGCGGGTTCACACTGAGTTTTTGTTCCAGGAGCCAAGAAGCAGGCGCTTCATACTGGGCTGCACTGGCTACTGAAGGAGCATCCAGTCCTTACCTTCTGCACTTTCATCTTCTGCCATATTTGTATTCAGATGCACAGTCTCCCACATAAAAGCCCAGCTTGTATTCCCAGCTTTGCTTCTGTGACCTGCAGTAAAACCAAATTTAAAAAGTATATATGGTAAGGCTTTTACATGGAATGGTAATTATGCACACTGATTTTTAATGGCTTGGCATCTAGCAAGACGCCTTCAGAGGGCCTTCTGCCTCAGGGAGCAGCAGTCTGCACGGGGCTCTCTCCTGGTTGCAGGCCTGGGTGTGCTGATCCTGTCTGTGGCAACAGTGGGCAGGGCAGTGACGTCAGCGTTGCCTGGGAAACAGAGTACACAGAAGATTCACTTGGTGGACTTGAAACCAGCTCTAAACAGCTGTTTGATTCCGAACGAAACTTCAGCAGAGTTGTTTGCTACATGAGCTGATGGGATGAGGTGGCGGGGATGGGCCGAGAGCGGGCAACAGAACATTCTTCATACTGTTGTCAGGGAGTCTTTGGAGGCAACAAATGAACCTCACCTCCCCACATAGCCAGTCGCAGCTGGAAATCTTGGAAGAGAGTATCTTGTTCTCAAGCCCCCACATTACGTAGCCGCGTGGTGCATAGAGGGCAGATGCCAGCCTGAGGTGAAGCCAACCTAGCATCCAGGCCTTCTGATTCTGCCCCAGGCTCTCGGTCCTTCTCCAGCAAGCAATGGCCCCAAAGGTTCCAGTGAATTCTCCCTCCACTCACATCACATTTGTTTTTCAACCAATTTGTTGCTCAACAAACATCTCTGAATATTAAGGAACATTAATGTGTGTGTATCTTAATCATAAATAGAAGTTCTTTATAGCTTGAATGCAGGTTCACCTTTGTGGTTCTTTCACTGTTTTAAAGGTTTTGTTTCCTTTTTCTCTTCTTCCTCTTCTTCTTGTTCAGTTTTTATTTAATGTACTTAGCAAGAGAGAACCACTGTGTACCTACCTTCATGCTGATTCTTTAATTAGAAACATACAGTGCCCCCCTCACCACATGGGCTTGTCTATCCTGTTTAAAGTTCTTTGTTTTCAGGGAATAAGCTCTCTTGCAGTCCTGTAGTTTTAACTCTCATCTATATGCTGATGACTTCTAAAATTATCCTGCCTTCAGTCAGTGCCTCTTTTAGGAGCTCCTAATCTAGATTTTCAAATCCTTGCAGCAATTCTTCTCTAATTTGAATGTCTGTAAAAGTCACCTGGGAATCTTGGTAAAATGCACACTGGGGTTCACACTGGGGTACGGTTTGAGATTGTGCTTTTCCGACAAACTTGATGCTAGTGCTGCTAGTCCTGGAAAAACACTTCATACCCCAAGGGTCATTAATTTAAGGCACAGAGGTAAAGACAAATGGATCTTGGATAAGATGGGTATGAGCTGTAGGTATATGATGTCACCCAAGGGTCTCTAACTCAAATGTAGCAGGTCCAAAGTGAACCCATCACCTTCTCTGTCCAACCTGTTCCGTGTTCTACATTCTCACTCCCAGTTAACGACGTTATCTGTTTGCCTGGCCAAGAACACACTGGAATCATTTTGCTTTCTTCTGTGTCCACCATCCTGTTCATCTAACTGGTCACCAAGGTCATCTGAGTCTACCTGAGAGAAGCTTCCTGAATTTGGCCTTTCACTTTTGTTTCTAGCAGTGCTCTCTGGGTTCAGATCCTTATCTCTCAGAAATCCCCTTATTTCAGAGCATCACAGCTCCAGGCTGTCTCAATATTTTTCTTAAAAGTATGTTTCTTAAGCATTAATTTGGACTGACATTTGCTTGTTTAAAGACCTTCCTCTGTCACATTCCAGGTGTCTCACTATGATAGTCAAGGTTCAGTACAGTTTGCCTGTGGCCCTTTCTCCCCGCCAATGCCTGACACCATCCCCTCGCCTCCCAACTGGTTTCACTTCCCTGGAAGCCAGTATAGTCTGTCTATATCAATCCAGTCACAGTTCCCCAAGCTCACAGTGTGTCTTTGCTTTTATGGTGGCCACTGCCTTGAATGCCTTTCTCATCACGCTCTACCTAGCAGAATATTGCTCAGGCTGCACACTCCAGCTCATATCGCTCTTCTCTGAACTCCTTGACCAAGTCTCTTCCTTAAAGCTTGTGACTTCTGATCTCTGCTCCCATGGCAGTCACCACTTGCACTATTGTTTTGGAGTTCATTGCATGGGTCTTTGTTGCCTACCAAATTCTAGGCTTGCCTTGTCTGAAATACACCTACATCCCATCAGTTAGCATAGTGTGGAATAAAGTAGGTTTTCCCTAAGTGTTTGCTGAGTCATTGAAAAAGCAAATATTCTGTAGTCAGACAGACATGAAATTTTGCATGTTAGGAACAGAAGAAAATTATTTCACTTGTATATATTCAGGTGTATGAGGAAAACCTGCCTACCGCCTCATCCTTTCTGCAGCTGCGCTGTCCATACAATAGCCACCAGCTATCTGTGGTGACTGAGCACATGAAATGTGGTTGGTCCAAACTGTGCTGGGATACAGGCATAAGTTACAGGATTTTGAAGATTCAAAATGAGAAAATAAGAGCAAAAGATTTCATTAACAATGTTTATGTTAATTACACATTGCAGTAATACTTTGGGTATATTGGGCTAAAGTACACCATCAAAATTAATTTTATCTATTTGTTTTTTGTTTTTTAATGTGACCACTAAAATTTTTTAAATTACTGTGGCTTGCCTTTTATTTCAATTAGACAGCACTACTATAAAATAACAACTTATTGTCACATTCAGAACAACTCAGGTTTCCTGCCACTCCCTCCCTCTAATTGTGCTTTTTAATATTCTGTCAGGTATTTAATGTTTAGGGTTAAGTTTTCAATTATGAGTTGTTGATTTAAAAAAATTAAATCATTTATATGAAAATACTACCACTGAATTCAGTTTTCCCATTTGTAGTGTCTTTTGAGATGTGTCTTTTCACATTTTTTTTGAATTGAATTGAAAAGTGTCTTTTCAATTCTTAATGAACTACCAAACTAAATCTCAGTAACTTTACTATACGTCAGCTATCAAGAAAAACTCAGAATGTTTATTTCTTTATTTACCATGATACATGGAGTAGTAAGAAATAGAAAATTAGAAAGTTTACTATAAAATTTGTGCTGTAAATTTTAAATTTTAAATTAAAATCCACATCTTTAACCTATTTTGCTGGTTTAAAATCACATACATTCCTTACCATCATAAAAATCTTCTGCTTCATTATTCAGTGTTTAAACCTTAAGGATTCTATAAAAGATTTTTTTCTATTTACCTTGAGATGTCTAAAGCACTTGTTTTTCTAATTTTCTATAGCCATAGGATCCTTTTCCAGTACATTCTTAAATAGATTGCCAGGGAACTTATTTATCAAAGTTTCTGTAGTTGAGGGGGAGGAATAAGTGGGGAACACAGAGAGGTTCATTTCCATCACCTTATTTTCTCCTTCCTTAAAAAATGCAACTCTGGGAGTTCCCTGGTGACCTAGTGGTTAGGCTTTGGTGCTTTCACTTAGGTTCAATCCCTGGTCAGGGAATTGAGATCTCACAAATTGCTCAGTGTGGGTAGATGGGTTGTGGGGTGGGGGGAGCAACTGTAAGGCAAAGTGACTGGTTCAGACTTTATACATGAAAACATCAATGTGAACAGATTAGACTTATATAATTTTTAGATTTAGAAAAGACTTGAGGTATTCTTTATTTTTCTTTTTTTTTTTAAATTTATTTCTTGTTAATTGAAGGATAGAATTGAGGTATTCTTGTTGTAGGGTGAATTTTATGTCATGCTTGCTTATACAGTGAACGGTAAGGGCTGGAGAAAGGCTGATTTCTTCTGACTTCCAGTAGAATCTTTTTTCCCCATACACTTTCCTGTACTAATAGCCTTAAAAGTATTCTTTCCTGGGACATTAGTATGGACAAACAATGATGACAGTACTTGAGATGGGAGGATGGGGTAGTAAGCTGTTGGAGATAAAGTGAGGACATTTATACCATGACTTATAGAGTACGAGCCCAAAGTGAGGATGGGGTGACTGCTTAGGAGGTAGTCAGTAAAATGTCAGTCTCTCTTCCCTCTGTACTCACTCCATAGCTTCTTGCAATTCACTGATTAGGGTTGAAAATGGCACAATGAATTATGCAAAAGCTATTTCTGCAGCAGGAGCTGTCTTGCAGCCTAATGCACAGATGGAAAGATCCTCTTTTAATCATTGTTCCCACAACACTTGGAAGCTTTTTGAGGAATAAGCACTCAGAAGTGGAAGTGAATGGCCTTCAACAGTAAATGAGTTCCTTCTGCAGAGAGGAACTGAAATGTATTTATATGCAGATGGTTGCCCTGTGTTTGAATGCTCATCCATGTCATCTAAGATTCAAGCCAAACATCTCTTGAAATGCTTGGATTTGAGATGGTTCTACTGGAGGAATTACTTCTGCCCGGCTGGCCCAACATTATTATTTTTCTTCAGAAATGGCGACAAGTATTTAAATGCCAATTCATGAAGATATGCAAATTACATCTTTTTCTGATCTTTAGTTACTACTGAAGAGACTGAATTAGTTAGCATCTCCTTACTTTTATTAGCATAATATTAATGCAAATCATTAGCAAGGGCTTTTTAAGAAGGAAAGCAGAACCATCCATGGAAAGCAATTCAAAGCAGTGTTTATGTCCTCAGTTAGGAAGGAGAAACATTTATGACTACATTTCTTACTTTGGTATCTGTGCCAAGGACCACCCAACTGGGCCTTTTTTGGTACTTGCTTCTAAAATCAGCAACACCTTGGAGGTTTTGCTTGCAGATCAAGAATCAGTCGGGAAAAGGCTCAAAGGTTATATGCAGGTACAAAGGTTATATGCTGGTATCTGTATCATGATTCAGATACCACTAAGAATGTGATATCTAAGAGATTGCTTTTTAAAATATGGGAGGAAAAGGTAAATGAACGTTATGCATTGAACAATTCAAGGTATAGTAAAAGATGGTCTTAAAACTATTCCCAGCAAAGGGGTTAATATAAAGAGGACACTGATTAATTCTTTATTTGCTTGGAGGAAATGGGCTTAAATTGGAGGGAAGTAAAGTTGAATCAAATAACAGGAAGACACTGTTGGCTCTGGGGAGAGCTTTATAAAATTAGAATGAGGTAGAGCAAGAGCCTGGAATCTCCCTTCTTATTGCCTCTTGTTGGGATACAAGCATTTTGTATACTCCCCTGCATCTGTGTCTGCCTCTAACTGGACTGAGCTCTGCAGCACCTGCTGTCTGCACTGCTGATTTGCATGGAGTCAGTGTTCCCTGGACTATTATTTTCCTATGTGTTTTATCTATTCTAATATCATGTAAACTCTTAGGGATCAGAGGTGAGGTCCTGTACTACTTTGGACTTCAACTTGTATATATGCATGCCAAATTGCTTCAGTCGTGTCCAACTCTTTGTGACCCTATGGACTATAGCCCCCCAGGCTCCTCTGTGGAGGAGGGGTTCTTGTGGGGTTCTCTGTGCAAGAATACTGGAATGGGTTGCCATATCCTTCTCCAGGGGATCTTCCTGACCCAGGGATTGAGCCCATGTCTCTTATGTCTCCTACATTGGTAGGTGGGTTCTTTACCACTAGCACCACCTGGGAAACCCTCAACTTGTATAGTACCTTGCAGCTAATGAGGAGCCAGTGTTTGTTGAATGAATGTGTGAATAATCACAAGTTGGTTATTTGTTGGTATCAAGTGAGAACTCAAGTGCTATAGCATCATTCCACCAAAACATTGAAGTGTTAACCTAATTCCAATTCCACTGTTCTTTCCAGTGTCCACTTCATTACTGAATGGAAAATATAGTTAATTATGTAGATTAAGTAGGCTTCTCTGGTGGCACAGTGTTAAAGAACCCGCCTGCCAATATAGGAGACATTAGAGACTTGGGTTCGATCCCTGGGTGGGGAAGATTCCCTGAAGGAGGAAATGGCAACCCACTCTAGTATTCTTGCCTGGAAAATTCCATGGATAGAGGAGCATGGCAGGCTACAATTCACGAGGTTGCACGGAGTTGGACCCAGCTAAAGTAACTTAGCAGGCACGCAATAGCATAATGAAGACCAAAGATTGAATATAGGCATTCTTCAGTGAAATTTTCTATTCACAAATCTATTGGATTAAGAAATTTACACTCCTGTATTAGATTGGTTGGCATATGCTTAGAGTTTCACAAGTATTTCTAGTAAGAGCTGTGTATTTAGTTTATAGAAGCATCTTCAGCAAATAACTTAAGTCCTTTATGAGGTGAGGACACTTAATAGTTGGCCCTCAAACATCTAAGTTGAAAAAGAACTAGAAAAATTCTGAGTCTTGGATGTTTACTGTGCAGTGTCTGATGGCCTAGATCTTTCTAACTTACTCTGACAAGATAGTAAAGGAAGTTTATCTTTGATCCCTGGCTACCATGACCTTGGTGCCCTGCATAAATACCACCTTCTGCCTTAGGGGCACGACATCCTTTTATCTTTTCCTTGTAGGACTTATTCAGATTCTGTTCTGTCTCAAGAGGCTCATTCTCTAGTCAGTCACCCTCTTGCTAATCTCTTCAGCAGTGTTGGCTTCCTGAAATGACAGTTCTTTCTTCCACCTCTCTTTCCTGGCAAGAAAGGGCATGGGTGGCACATCTGGCTAGGACGTGAATTCCTGGGAGCCTTGGCCTGTGCAGAATGTGGGATTCATTCGAGAGGGCAACTCAGCAGATGACCTTTGGGAAAGAGATATCACTCAGTCTGGATTATTTCTTTGTAGGGACTGGGCAGAAAGGAGAATCCATGTATGGAGTAGTGGGGTCAGCAGTAGAGAGCAAGAGGAATGGCAGTGGGAGACTGGAGTCCTTGAGCTGGACCTTGATTTATCATCAGCTTTTTATAGAATAGGACTTCCCTGGTGGCTCAGATGGTAAAGCGTCTGTCTACAATGGGGGAGATCTGGGTTCAATCCCTGGGTTGGGAAGATCCCCTGGAGAAGGAAATGTCAATCCACTCCAGTACTATTGCCTGAAAAACCCCATGGATAGAGGAGCCTGGTAGGCTACAGTCCATGGGGTCACAAAGAGTCGGACATGACTGAGCGACTTCACTTTCACTTTTTATAGAATGCCAGCAGCCTTGGCCATAGCTAGGGAGGGAACTCTTGTGAATTTCTTAGCTAGTTTCAAAGTCCCACAAGAAATGGCATTTTGGAACCAGATGCCATATTACTTTTGATGAAGTGGGAATATTGCTGCCCCATGTAAGTAACAGGTTGACAGTAGGCTTGCATAAGCATGATGATGAGCTGGAGACACTCAGACTTCCTAAGAGGACCAGGAGAGGAATTCAACCAGGACAGGTGCATAAACTTAAATCCAGCTTGGAGGATTTAATCCTCCCAGAATTTGATGTGGCAGAATTTGATTTGATTTAGTTTTCCCAGAATTTGATTTTACCAGAGCTCTGTGTGCCCATAACTGTGCTGGATGATATGGGAATTGCATTAGTTAGGTTTTCGTTTTCTTTTTTTAATTTATTCATTTATTTTTGGCTGTGCTGGGTCTTTGTTGCTGCGTGTGGGTTTTCCCTAGTTGCCGTGAGCAGGGGCTGCTCTCTGGTTGTGGTGCATGGGCCTCTCATGCTGTGGTTTCTCTTGTTGCAGACCCAGGCTCTAGGGCGTGGGCTCAGTGGTTGTGGTACACGGGCTTCATTACCCAGCGCCACGTGGAATCTCCCTGATCAGGGGTTGAATCCGCATCCTCTGCATTGGTACGTGGATTCTTAACCAGTGGACCACCAGGGAAGTCCTAGTTATGCTTTCTTATTTGTAGTTTTTCTTTCCCTTCTTCAGTTCAGTTCAATTCAGTCGCTCAGTCGTGTCCAACTCTTTGCGACCCCATGAATCGCAGCATGCCAGGCCTCCCTGTCCATCACCAACTCCTGGAGTTCACTCAGACTCACGTCCATCGAGTCAGTGATGCTATCCAGCCATCTCATCCTCTGTCGTCCCCTTCTCCTCCTGCCCCCAATCCCTCCCAGCATCAGAGTCTTTTCCAATGAGTCAGCTCTTCACATGAGGTGGCCAAAGTACTGGAGTTTCAGCTTTAGCATCATTCCTTCCAAAGAAATCCCAGGGCTGATCTCCTTCAGAATGGACTGGTTCCCATAATTTTTCCCATAAATCCCTTGCCCATTCCTCAGGGTCAGCTTAGGTCTCTCTGTCTTTTGGACCTTGTTCCTGTCCTCTAAACAGAGCTCAGCGACATTGACTAAAAACATTTGTTTTTGTGAGATTTTTGGTTTGTTCTGTTTTTTCCTTCAAAAATTAGGTTTAAAGCCCCCACCCCCAGGCAGCATTTTACTATTAGAAATTGCCTTTAGTTTCCATGTTTTATTTTATATTTCATGTCTTTTTGAGGCTACTTGCGTTCATATCTGTCTTATATTGACTCAGCTCAGATTCTGAAGCATACTAAGAAAAAAGTGGTCTCAGACAATCTCATTGAAAAAGGAAAAAAAAATCCTGTAATATTCAAATAGTCTACTTTGTAACTGACTTCTGAAAACATATAGTGGAAAATGTTACAGATGAATTATTTCTAAGCTTGGCTAAATTATTTTAAGAGCTGGAAATTATTTCTTCACCACCCCCTTCCATCTCCTCGGTACAGCTGACTTTTAGTACCTGGCTTATGAAAATACTTCCTGGCCTTCAGAACTTACCGGTGGAACATTATAGTCTTCGAACGTCATTTGGAGCTATCCATAAAATTACACTTTGCAGGCTAAGTGAAGCAGCTTTCTTTTTCCTACCCAGGTATTTGCCACACAGTTACTGCTGTTTTAAATTGTTCTGCTATTACTACTCACCAGCATTACTTTGAAATGATGTAGAAATATGTGTCTTCTCCCTTTTTATTGTGAAACATAAACACAGACATCCTTCCACTTTGAACATTTTTTTCAGTGTTTGTCTATAGCAGTCCTTATGCTGACTGATGGAAGCTTGGTTTTATGCCACTGTGGCCCCACTGAGATAAATGATTTCCCAACCTTATTGTAACAAACAATCCCAAAGGACTGAAAAGAGTTTAATAATAGTGCCCCCATCTTTTCCACAGTATATGCCTGTGCATTTGGCTTTGATTATTATCAAAAGGGTTTTGTTTTTTTTTTTAATCAAATCTTGCCTTATGTCCATTGGCATAGGAAAATTGATGTTAATACGTATATAAAGTCTTAAAGAAAGGCGAGAGAGTGGCCCATAGAAGTAAGTGAAACCATCGTCCAACAGTATTCTAAAGTATTAGTGTTCATAGTTTCGTGTTACATCAACAAATATTTTGTTAGCACCTATGTGATGGTGCGGGCTTCCCAGGTGGCTCATGGTAAAGAATCCACCTGCCAGTGAAGGAGATGCAGGTTTGATCCCAGGGTCAGGAAGACCCCCTGGAGAAGGAAATAGCAACCCACTCAGGTATTCTTGGAAAATACCATGGGCAGAAGAGCCTGGCGGGCTACAGTCGATGGGGTCACAAAAGAGTCAAACGTAACTAGGTGAGTAAAACGGCAACACTGTATGATGGTAGGCTTTATGAATCAATAGCAGCTTACTTTATGAATTGGAAAGAGAGATCAGAAAATTGTAATTTGTCAGTCTGTAGTCAGTCAATGCCCAGAATGAGTGTCCTGGCCAATAGTTAAACATCTATCCTGTATCCTAGATCTTGAAGTATATTAAGTTTTATATGTGAGAGAGTTGCACATTGGTGAAAATTTATCCGTTTGCATTAATGTATTTTTAAGGCATGTGGTTAACTGTAATGTTGAGATCCTAAGGTAATGGAGGGCATGATCGGGGACTTTTGAATGAGGAGTTCAAGCATATTAGAGAAGATGGGAAGACTTTTGGTCTTTTACCTCTGAAAACATGTTGAGAACTTGATAGACTCCTCAGAAAGAAATAAGCACAGCTTTGAAACCCAAAAGGCAAAAATTTGATTTTTCAAGAGCAATAAAAAATAGGTATAAGCTTGATGACAGTTTTGGGTGCTGATTTGAAGCCTCATAACTTTTGTGAGAAAAGAATCAGGCATTAGACAGTTGTGAGAAAACCAGACTCCGGCTCAGGAAAGAGTAGCCTATGGAGCCTAGGGTCCTGTGTGAGTGGGCTTCAGGCAAATCTAGGAGGACTGTGGCGAACGGTGCTGGGGAGTGGGAGGGGTCCCAGGATGGGCTGTGGAGGTACCCTAAATTATAGATCTGATTTGCAGAAATGGTTATTTGGGCAGAGGTCGAAGTGGAGGTGAGCGCATAGTGGCAGTTAGAGAGGAAGTGAAATTCTGAGGCAGGAAAGGGGAACCGCAGCAGGGCCTGGAGCGTGTTAGGGACGATGCTGAAGCAGAGGTCATGAACCAGAGGTCCTTTCTGAGAGCTGTCTGGGCTGCTTGTTCGGTGAGGAACTGGAAAACACCACCTTTGCCTAGCATCAGTATCATTGCTAATCTCTCTGACAACGCAGACTTGAGCAGGCTGGTTGAACAGACATCGCTGATAAGGTGCCCAACACATTGCAGGCATTCAACAAATATTTTATTTGTTTTAGCAATTAAGTTGACAGGATGGAACCAGGGAATGTGTGCTTAAAAAACAGTATGCCAGTGCTTGTTTGTGACTTAATATTAGGTACAGTCTGATAGGAAAATAGCTGTTTTGTATGTTCCATATAAAGAAGCCTAATTTCAAATTAAGCACTCAAGAGTTATAGAGGCATAGAACAATCACCTATTAATTACCTTTTAGGGTTTCCTGATGACTAATTTTTTTATTGTCTACTTTTCATGTACCTGTTTTATTCCTTTGTAGTTTTGTGCAATTAAATAAGAAACACCTTAGAAATTAAAAGGAGGATGTTGTTTCATAGGCAACGATAATTCAGTAATTAATAATCAAACAATTCCCAAGCATCTGCTATGGTAAATGGATGGCTAAACCCAGGGACACCCAGATGAAAAAACAACAGCAGCAAAAAAAAAAAAAAACCAGAAAGAACTTTGTAGATACTTGCCCCAAGGAACACACAGTGTAGTGGTAGAAATACAAGTGTGGGTAACACAGTCTGAGTTGTGGTCAGGGCTGGGGGGAGACTGAAGGAGCAAGGAAATCTTTGCTCTTTCTTTATTCCAACCCCCATGGAGAAAGGTGCCAAGATATGACAGCTGGAAAACAGATCCAACTGGAGGGCCACCAAATGCTGAGTGGCTGCTGGTGTTGCACCTCCAGATGTTTCACAACTAACCAGAACAAGGAAAGGCCAGAGTTCTGGATTCAAGCTGTGTCAGGTGCGTCCCAGTGTCCAGTAGAGACACATCCTGGTGATGGAGAATTGAGATTGAGGGGAGTGCATATGCAAACTCAGTCCCGTGTGCTTTGAACCAGTCTTCTAAGATCTTGACATTTCACCTTAAAGTCCCACTTCAGATCTCTCTAACCTCGTCTTGGAAAATGACTTTGATTTTAAGATCCTTGGCTCCCATTTGGCTACTTTTTGAGTCGTGTCTCCAGTTGAGGAAGGAAAAACTGCCTCTTGAGAGAGACTGGGGGAGCTCAGAACAAAGAGGATCTCACATCTACTGAGAAGAAGCCCTCGAAAATAGGAAAGTCCTTTGCCTGGTGGTTGGTGTTATCCTGTGATTTCCCTTTTACATAACCTGTGCCTCTACTTAAAAGGGAAGGGAGTTTTTCCAGCTTACTCTGGTTGCCTCATGATGCTTCCACATGCCTTTCTGTGTTGTACCTTTCCTCCTTCCTTTCTACTAGACCTGGTGGTTGTGGCTGCCGCCTATAGCCTTTATTCTGTTAGTGATATTCACATATGGGTTGGTTCTACCACAGTGTTTTTGTAAAAGTGATAAAGCCAAGTTTTCAAAGCTTTCTCACAGCAACCTTACTAACGTGCTTCTCTTCCCAGCTTGACTTGGGCAGTGTTGGGTAAATGGTGCGTCATCAGTTCATTTGTGCATTGTTTTGCTGTGTGTCAAAGTTGGGTGGACGCTCTGTGATGACTATAGCAGTGTGCTATGCAGATGTTAAGTGATTTTTATTTTTAAAGAAAAAGCTGAAAGAAATAATGAGTAAATTTTATCTCCACCCCTCCACCCCATGGGCTTGCCTGATGGTTAAAAATCTGCCTGCAATGCAAAAGACCTGGATTCAATCCCTGGGTCAGGAAGATCCCCTGGAGAAGGGAATGGCAACCCACTCCAGTATTCTTGCCGGAGAACCCCATGGACAGAGTGGGTCCTACAGTCCATGGTGTCACAAAGAGTTGGACTCAACTGAGTGATTAACACTAGGATTAACACAACTACTACTGCTTCCCTCCCCCCACTCCCCCACATGAAAGGGTTAAAATGTGCAAAGGATAAAAGTAAGCTTACTTGGATTGTGAAAATTAGTGTGTTTCTAAAACTGTAGCAGTTGGGTTGGGAAGAAGATATAAGCAACTTTTCTCCTGCGCTCTGAAGGCTGCCTGGGAGTGGGGAAAGAAAGCCAGAGAGGGATTGCTTCCTAATCAACTTCTTCCTGCCTTAAGGCATTGTCAGTGTTCTTTCTTCCTGGTGTCAGAGCCACTAATAATAATTACTGCTTTCAACTAAACAATAGTAGGCATTCAGTTCACAGGGAAAAAGAAGTGACATGGGTCATTCATAGGCTGCAGTTCTTCCTACTCACTCAAATTCAATGTAGTCTGATGGACAAGGCCATTATGGAGTATTAATAGCTTTACTATCTCAGATGGCAGTGATTACTTTAAAATCACTGATAAAATGAAAGAGAAAAATCTACACATCAGAAGCACTTTCTCCGCCCCCGCCCCCCCACCCAGCCTAGAGGTAATGTAGATCCAGAGTGAATGTTTAAAACATTTTAAACATCTTTGAAACAAAGTTTAAAAAAATATATATATATTTGAAGTCGTGTCCTAGCATGGCATAAATCACATTTTAGAAAATGCATTGGAAAAGGTTTCTCATGCATTTGATGTTATGATGGTATGATTTGATTGTTAAATGTATTTTTCTCTAGATAAGTATAGTGGTCATTCAAAAACATTAATTATAGGCTGTGTCAACAAGATCACTTTTGGTTTTGCTATGTGCAAAACTCACAAAGACTGGAACGTTGGATGTGAAAAAAAGTAAATTCTACCTTTTCCAGTCTATTTGGTATAATGACTGCAGAAGAAATGAGGACACCAGTTTTGGTTCCACCATCACTTTGCTGAGATTTTGAAGAAGATTTAGCCCTGGCAACTCATTACCTCATCTAGAAAATGATGGGATAGGTACACTTCAATAAATATGGCTTTATCTAAAATATACTTGGTCGTTATGGTTGATAAGTCGTGATCTCAATAAGAACTTTTTTTTTGGCACCTTAAAAACAGAACAAAAACAAAACAAAACAAAAATAGCCTTATCCTCATATCTCTCAACCCAGTCCCTTCTTTTCCTGTTGGAAGTGAAAGTAGAATAAGAAGCATACAAGAGAGTACACTTCTTTTAGAAAGGATCTTGTAAGAATATAAAACCAAATCATAGCATCAAAGGACTTCAAGAAAGCAGACTTTGAGCCATAAAAATACTTCTAGAAGGAGCAGGATTGAGAGACAGACTGGATGTGAAGTTTAGCAGTATGACTGTTGATGGGGTGGAGTGCACAAAGTAGAGATTGGATCATGTAGTTAAATATGAGTGCAAAGAAGTGTCCTAGTTCTAAATAAATGCCTTGAGATGATTATAGGAAGAGGTACAGATGGCGAAGGAGCATTAAAGAAAATACCCATATTTCAAATACACTGGCCAAAAGGGGAAGCTTAGAGTTTCTACCCATTGTGCATGATGGATAAAAGTGGATGATGGAAGACACTGGTGAGGCAGGGGTTTTTAAATATGCTTTAATTTTTTGTCATTGTAGTATGAATTAAATATGGATATATCATTGGAATAAGTCCCAGTTTTGATGAAAGGCCGTAAAACTAAACTAAAATAAACAAAGAAGTAGGTCAGGAGTCACTAGGAAAGCATGTCTATTTCTTTCAGTAAGGCTTTCTGGAACATTGCCCACAGAATTGAAAAGTGCTTTCTCAGATCCATTAGGTGTTTTTGAGAAATCCTGGAGCAGCGGTTTTCAAAGTGTGGCCATGGAACCCGAGGCTCTTGAGACCCTTCAAAGGGTCTAGGAGATCAGAACTGTTTTCATAATAACCTAAGCTGTTAACTGGCCTTGTTCATTCTGATGCTCTCCTGAGAATACAGTGGTGTTTCCCAGAAACTACATGACTTAGAGTATCGCAAAAGAGTAGATGCAGAGGGAGATGGGAGAATCCATATGTCTTCTATTAAACTAAACATTAAAACAGTTTCAAAAATGTAAAACAGTGCTACTTATCTATTTTTTTAGAAAAAATATAGGGCTTCTCCCTACCTCTCCCCCAATGTTATTTATGATGTTTTCTTAAATAACATCTTAAATATTATTTCTTATTAAATTAGTATTTAAAGTTTTTTTAAGTTTTAAGATCTAATAGTGTACATATCAATGAATATAATATATCTCAAAAACTCTTTGGAAGCCCTTGAAAATTAGGAAGTGTGTAAAAGAATCCTGAGACCAGAGGTTAAAGAATGACCGTCCTTAGAGGATAAGCAATTTCTCTGAACCTTAGAAGAGGGCAAAGGTGACTTTATTAAACTGTGGGAGAGGCAGTTATCTGTAGTTAGCAGTTACACAAATGTTAGCAATGATACTAACTTGAGTGCCTTCTCCTTGGTTACCTCTAAGGTCGTTCCTCAGTAGGAATTCTTATTTGATGTTGTTTTGTTTAGTTGCTAGGTCATATCCAACGCATTTGTGACCCCGTGGACTGTAGCCTGCCAGGCTCCTCTGTCCATGGGATTTTCCAGGCAAGAAGGCTGGAATGGATTGCCATTTCCTTCTCCAGGGGATCTTTCCCATCCAGGAAGCGAACCCACATTGCCTGCATTGGCAGGCGGATTCTTTACTGCTGAGCCACCAGGGAAGCTCTTATTGGATGACTTCCAACAAAGTCGTCAAGGCTATTGGCATTCTTTCCATTTTATAGATAGCAGCAAGTTAGAATCAGAGGAGTGATTTCCTCCAGGGATCATGAAAGAAAGTTAAGTAAAGCTGGAATCATTTGGTGCTTAGGACTCCCAGTCCTGTATGTTTCCCCGTCAGTTCACTGACTGCAGTGGTACCAGGATGAATCATGAGTGTTCTTCTAGCGGACCACAGCGAAGTGCATGGTAAAGTCTGCCTCCTTCTGGAGGACAACTTCTGTCAAATCAGTTTAAGATTTCTACTACAAAATAAATAACAGGTATCGCTAATACCCTGAATGATGTCAGTACATTTGAAATTCACTCACCGAGTAGAAAAAAATAAGAAATTACAGAAAAATGGGAGAAAATACACCTAGGGAAAATACAAGGAAACAGATCCCCTATTTTTATCAACACAGCATGAGGACATGCTGCAAGAAGATAACACACCATGAAGGCCCGGGGGACAGAGGGGGCCTGTAAAGTTGAGTATTTGCTAGTATGTTAGTGCCCAGGGAAAAAGAGCCCAAGTGATAATACTGTGATGTAATGCCTTGTCCAGCAGACTAAGAAGCAGCTTCTTTTAGAGGAGTGGCTAGTTCTGTAGTTCTAGTTGTAAAAAGGTGAGAAGTGGGGGAGTTGGGGAAGAGTGTTCATGGGCTATTTAGCACATGGGATTCTGGGTGGGAGTGAGGAAGAATGCAAAGAGAATTAGCATTGGCAGTGAGTCAGGTGGAGGTAATTGGTAGTTGCCTGTGGTGGGGCAAACTGTGTGTTTCTCTGATTTGAGCACCATGTGTTGGCTGGGATCTTTGGGAAATACAGAATATCTCTGCTCCATACTTCATTATGTCTAGCAGATGTTGCTTTTATGTGTTTGAGTTCAATTTGCAGAATGAACATGGTGTCATAAAAGCATACTCCTAAAAACAGAAGAGAGGAAACCAGTTAACTGGCCTGTTACCAGGACAGTTTTAAGAAGGGACAGGCTTTTAGCTGTGGCCTGTCTGAACTACAAAAGTGAGAATAATCTAAGAAGAAAACCAGTGACATGACATGTTTATTGATGTAAACTGTAAATAAAGAATGTTCGGTCACATTTTTAGAAAAAAATGTAAAATATTCAGCAGCTAATTAAGGAGGGGACTTACACTGGATGGTTGCCTTCTTCCTATACTCCATCCCCTAATATTTAAAAAAGAAATTGTTTTCTTGCAAAATTTGCCAGTGATCCAAAATAAAATAAAATAAAATAAAATCTTCCCTTTCCATGACTCAGTATCTTCAGGTTATTACAACAAACCTTTTCAGCTTTTGAATCTTAATAGAGTCAAAATATTGAGTCGGTTCATCAGCACTAAATGATTAGATTTTTGCTTTATGCATGTTTTAAAAGCAGGCCTTGATACAGAAGGTTTATTTACGTAACAGTGCTATTGCTCAATGCCCTTGCATTTTTCTGCACATGCTATCTTAATGGAAATTTACTGGAAAATTCTTGCCAGAATAAACACATTCTTTCAGGAGCAAAAGGCTTAATGTACTTTTCGTTCAACGGCACCTCTTTCCTGTGAGCAGATAAAACATATTATTTGGCATTAGTCATTATACTTCACACATTCCACAGTTCTCATCGTGGGGCTAAGGTTGTAGAAAATAGCAATATAGTAGACAACCTTAAAATGAGAGGTAAAACAAAAGCAAGGAAGGGTATCCATATATCTGACATGAAATCAAAAGTGAATTTGGCAGATACTCTATAAAATTAGTTTGAGCTAGTCCTGATAAAGCAGGATTAAGGATTATGAACCAAAGATCAGTTGAGCTGGTGATCACAGAAATAAAAAGTATAGTTTACTTTTCATTTCTAAGAGAAAGAGAGCATTTTCATTTGCATTTTAATTTAAGAATCAGAAGTGTAAACCCTAAATGGAGGACACTGATGGTATCATGGCCACTGGGTTAGAGAAGGGACCAGAGTGGGATATAAGGATGTAAACAGGAGCTGGGGCGGGGAGGGAGAAACTGTCTCTGAATTAAGGGCTGGGGAGGCAAACAGTGCACAATGGAGACTAGAGGAAAGAGATTCGCACAAACACGTCTAGACGTCCTCCTGTTGGCCCTCATCTAACACTGACCCCCCATCACCACCCCAGGACTGCTACTGGAGCGAGATGATAGGAATTGTTGCATTAATAAAATGTGTAATCAAGACAGAGAGAACCATTTTTACAGGGATAAAACTGGCCAATTAGCATATTACAGTTAAGTCAGTTATATTGCGTTTATTTGCAGCAATAGGTAATTAACTTCTTTGACTTTTTCTGAGAAGTCAGTTGGAATTAAACTATGGGGTAGATTCCACCAGAGTTTAGTGACCTTCTTCCTTATGCCATATTAAATCCTACTATTTTAAATAATTATAGGAGAGGCCAGTTTCAATGTGAAAATGTTCAAAGACAATTAAAGAATTTTGTTTTATTGCATTTCTTTTTATTTTCTCTATGTGCAGTAAGTAAACCAGTCTAGCAAGAGTGTATCACTTCCTAATGTCCTCTTGGGAGATTAAAAAAGCGATTTGAAATTAGAATAACAAAATACTCATTCACCAATTATTATCTCTACTCAAATTATAATTCTAAAAAATTATTGAATATAAAGGGGAAAAACATAGCTAAAAAATTTCCTCCTTGAAGTAATAAGGCTTTTCCTCTTCTATCTCAATATAAACAATCTTGAAACAATTCAGTATTTCTCTTCTATATGGGTTTTTATTATTAGGCCTTTTAATTCAATTTTCGTAGTAGGTAGGATATGATTTATAAATAAAAAATATAGTTGAAGTTATTAAAAAACCCACCCTATTCATGTATCCTTTTATCATAAATTATAAGCTAAATGGTTTAAGAGGTAATTCTCAACTTATTCAAAATTGCCAATAAATGCATTTTACCACGTTTTAAAATATATGTAAGTAGTAGGTACATTTATAAATGTAAAGATTAAATGTTGCTTTCTAAAATAGGCTGTAACAGTAAACTTAATATATTATCCTTCTATTTATGTTTTGGTTCCAAAAAATGAAAATTCAAGTGGTACCTCATTCATTGTTTGCAGATATTTGCTATGTAAAGGTTGACTGAGTTTAATTTATAATTATCAATGATAAATATGAAATACTGTGTAAAATTCAATCCCAATTTTATTAACCTTTAATCAGTTGCTTTCTAAGAACAAATTTTCAGGTTTAAAGGAGCTTTAACATAATTTAAGTGAAATGGAAATGTAAAAATATTTATCACATAGCTATTTGTTCATTGTCAAAGTTTTCTGTAGAGGATAAAACTTTTCATTCTACAAACATGTTATAATCAGTAGCCTCTCAAGGCAAACAGTTTCAAAGCAAACATCTCTTTGGTTTTGTTAAGGAGAACTTGAGTTTCCAAGTTCTCCAGCTTAGTATTATGGTATTGTAGAAATAATACTACTTCCTCATGTACTAAAATGAACCATGTTTTCTTTTGACTTTACAGTAGAAGATATGGCCAGTATACTATGAACCAGGAAGTCACCAAAGTTACAGAAAGACCTCCATTTGATCGATCAGGTTCCCAGGATTCTTTGGATGAACTATCTATGGAAGCTTATTGGACTGAACTAGAAAATATCAAGAAATCTCATGAAAACAGACAAGATGATCAAGAGGTGGTGGTTGTCAAAGAGCCTGATGGTAATGATGAAATTAATAAAACTTTTTCTTAGTTTATTTTGTATGTATTGATGGGAAATGAATACATAGGAAGAAAGAAATTAAAATGAGGAAAACCAGAAAAAAAAAATGGTAGTTGCCTTTCAACTTAAAAATGACTTAATTGTGGCAGATTATAGATGCAGCCGCCAAATATAAATGATATAAGTAAATTCACTGAGTTTTGGATATGGCTAGACTCTTATTGGCTAAGCTGTATCATAGACTCTTAGGGCTGGATCTTTGAAATCATCTAACATCTCTTTAAATTCCATCTGTGGTATCCTAGCCCCGTGGTTGTTTGGCCTCAAGTGAGTAGAGATGCTAATGATGTTGGTGTTTTTCCATTGTTCAGCTTGAGCTGTTTTGATGTTCTTTATTTTATTGATTTACAATCTGTTCCACACTACCTTTGACTCACTATTGTCAGTCTACTTTCTGGAAGAGCAGAACAAATCTGCTCTGTTGTTTGCATAACAGCTTTTCAAATGATTGAGGATAGTTATCTTGTTACTAGACAAATAACTTTTTTCTAGAAGGAAAAAGATTCACATAAATCAGTCCTTGGTGGTGGATTGCAGACCTATCCTAGTCTTGGTTATCTTATCTTTCAAACTGTTGTCTTTTAGATTGGCAACAGTGCCAGCTAAGCTTAGGGTGGAGATTTTGACAGTGAAAGTGGAAGATGGTATTAGCATTTTTAGCCTCCCTATTTACTTCTCATATTTGGTTCATAATTGCTGTCATCTCTATCTGCATTTCCCACAGTCCCCATTATTGTACTTGATATTCTGGCCCATTATTGTACTTGATATTCTGGAAGAAGCATGGAAAAATTTACTTTTTTCCCTCCTCTTAAATTTCATGCTTTTTAAAAAAAAATCAACATTAAGTTCAAGTAGACACTAGGTTTCTCATGTCTAACTCTGGTATCTATTATATTAGCTTGCTTTCCATGCCTTGTGCTGACCATAAGTTTGTAAGTATATCTTTGGTGTACAGGCTGATACAGATTCCAAAAAAGAGCCACGGTCAGTACCTTGGGTACCACAGCTAGCAGTGACCTGTTTTTCAACAGAAGACTTCTTAATGATGCTAAATGACTTAGCATCAAGTTGTTTAGTACTAAAATCTGCATAGGTTTTTCTCCTTTGCTATAACATTGCTTGGAAAAAAAAAAAAAAGCAACCATTAATACTTCAGATATGCAGATGACACCACCCTTATGGCAGAAAGTGAAGAGGAACTAAAAGGCCTCTTGATGAAAGTGAAAGTGGAGAGTGAAAAAGTTGGCTTAAAACTCAATATTCAGAAAACGAAGATCATGGCATCTGGTCCCATCACTTCATGGGAAATAGATGGGAAAACAGTGGAAACAGTGGCAGACTTTATTTTTCTGGGCTCCAGAATCACTGCAGATGGTGATTGCAGACATGAAATTAAAAGACACTTACTCCTTGGAAGGAAAGTTATGACCAACCTAGATAGCATATTCAAAAGCAGAGACATTACTTTGCCAACAAAGGTCCGTCTAGTCAAGGCTATGGTTTTTCCAGTAGTCATGTATGGATGTGAGAGTTGGACTGTAAAGAAAGCTGAGCGCCAAAGAATTGATGCTTTTGAACTGTGGTATTGGAGAAGACTCTTGAGAGTCCCTTGGACTGCAAGGAGATCCAACCAGTCCATTCTAAAGGAGATCAGTCCTGGGTGTTCATTGGAAGGAATGATGCTAAAGCTGAAACTCCAGTACTTTGGCCACCTCATGCGAAGAGTTGACTCATTGGAAAAGACTCTGATTCTGGGAGGGATTGGGGGCAGGAGGAGAAGGGGGCAACAGAGGTTAAGATGGCTGGATGGCGTCACCGACTTGATGGATGTTAGTTTGAGTGAACTCCGGGAGTTGGTGATGGACAGGGAGGCCTGGCGTGCTGCTCTTCATGGGGTCACAAAGAGTCAGACACGACTGAGCGGCTGATCTGAACTGAACACTTGAAAGAGGAAAGTTGGAGATTTTCCTTAATTTAACATTGATTTGTAAAAGAAAATGATAGCCAGCTCATCCTTTTATTTGGGTTCTCTTTCATTTTACTCTCATACTTTCTCACTTTACCAATCCAGTTGAGCTTATTTGGAATAATAGTATCTTTCAACCTTTCTGATCAATGTTTCAAGATGGCAGCAGCATACTGGTGGCCTGCTGAGTAAGGAGAAAGCATTCTGTGGAAAGAAGCACTCAAGCCTGGTACATAGCCGTGTGTCAGCTATGTCATAACTCTTCAAGGCTAAAGTGGATTCATGAAATGTTGCTCATGATGTGATTATCAAGAATTAGGAGTGTTTCTACACACCCATCCCTTTTCTTTGACTTTAAATAGTTTGAATTTTACCTCTACTTTTTACTGGAACAAGCTGCTCTGTATTGTAATCTTGTTTACTTCCCTTATGGCAGTATCAGCTTTTTCTGACCATTTATACTGAATTCTACTTTAATATCTTTAATAATCATGGTGAGTTTTTATTTCAGTGAACAGTTTTTGTTGCCTGGCAGGCAGAATGCCCTGCACTGCCTTATGTTTCTTGAAGTCAAGGTTATTGATACTTTTATTTCTGCCCTCATGGAGTCTAGATAGTAGAGAAGCTATAGACAAGCACACTGGTCAGTGCTCCGTCTTGTGCTGCGGGCTATAATGGAGCTCTGCAAAGTTCTTTGCATGTGACATGCTCACATTTGGTTATGAGGCAACCACGGCAGCTGTGCTTTAGTTTACAGATGAGAAAACAGAGTCAGCTTGAGGCTAAGTGACTTGACCAAAGTGACATGGCCATCAAGGTGCAGGAATGGAGTATGGACAGATCTTTTGTGTCCCAAGTCCTTGGTTTTCTGATGTCCACTATAAATGTGGAGCTTGGAGTAAATCTGTTCTAGTTGTCATTCAGTTTTTCTACAATCATCAATAAATTTTTTTTTGGCCATGCCTCACAGCAAGTGGGATCTTAGTTCCCTGACCAGGAACTGAACCCTCACCCTCTGCAGTATGAGCCTAGACTATCGGGAAAGTCTTGAATTGTCAACAGATCTAACACAATATTTGCTTTACTATTTACTCCCTTACAGTGTTTTGAGTTGATTCAGTTGTGTAATTAGTTTCCTATAATCTACTTGGTTTTTTTCTGAAAACAGTTTGCTTTTTAAAAAAAAATTGTAAAGAAAGAAAAACAGGACTCTGGTATGCTGACTAGGGGGTTAAAAAATTAATTTGAAATTGATTAGTTCCTGATGTCCAGATGCTTTTTACTTCTTTGCCACACTGTCAGCTACAGAGAGCAGAGAAAATAAGCCTTTCCATCAATTAGGGTTGGACTCTGGGATAGTGCTGAATGTAAGCCAAGAAACAGGGCTTTAATGGCCATCCCCAGCATTGACTTCCTTCTGTAACTTGATGGAAGTAAGTTATCTTTTCATTGCTTGCTCATCTCTGGAAAGGGAACAGTATTATCTTCCCCTAGTTAATCTGCAGGGAAGTTATAGAGGTTAATCACATGTGAAGTAATTTAAAAATTTTAATTGAGTATATATGAAATGGATCTAAAATTTGATATCTTTATGGCTGGAGTTTATGGCAGTGCTCCAAGTTTCAGATAATGATTCTTAGCACTGTGGTTGGGTTATGGTACAAGAGTTTTAGTAAGAGTTTTTAAAACAGTTTTTAAAAATGTGGAAGTTCTCATATTTTGTGATTTAAATACCATTTTTTCTCTACTGTCTCAGAAGGAGAATTGGAAGAAGAGTGGCTTAAGGAGGCCGGTTTGTCTAATCTCTTTGGAGAGACTGCTGGAGATCCCCAAGAGAGCATGGTGTTTTTATCAACACTGACCCGGACGCAGGCGGCAGCTGTTCAGAAACGAGTAGAGACTGTCTCCCAGACCTTGAGGAAAAAAAACAAACAGTACCAGGTTCCTGACGTCAGAGACATATTTGCTCAACAGACAGGGTCAAAAGAAAAGGAGGTAGGTTTTCTTTTTCAGTAACGTAGAGGAATAATGGCTTAGACTCAGCTGAACTCGTCCAGTTAAATTCATATCATTAAAAACTTAATGGGCATGTATATGTAAGGCCACCATAGCTTACTTGGTAAAGAATCCTCCTTCAATGCAGGAGACCCTGGTTCAATTCCTGGGTCGAGAAGATCCTCTGGAGAAAGGATAGGATACCCACTCCAGTATTCTTGGGCTTCCCTGGTGACTCAGCTGGTAAAGAATCTGCCTTCAATGCTGGAGACCTGGGTTTGATCCCTGGGTTGGGAAGATCCCCTGGAGAAGGGAAAGGCTACCCACTCCAGTATTCTGGCCCGGAGAATTCCATGGACTATATAGTTGGTGGAGGTCACACAGAGTTGGACACGACTGAGTGGAGAAGGCAATGGCACCCCACTCCAGTACTCTTGCCTGGAAAATCCCATGGACGGAGGAGCCTGGTGGGCTGCAGTCCATGGGGTCCCGAAGAATGGGACTCGACTGAGCGACTTCCCTTTCACTTTTCACTTTCATGCATTGGAGAAGGAAATGGCAACCCACTCCAGTGTTCTTGCCTGGAGAATCCCAGGGACAGGGGAGCCTGGTGGGCTGCCGTCTATGGGGTTGCACAGAGTCGGACACGACTGAAGCGACTTAGCAGCAGCAGCAGAGCGACTTTCACTTTTCATATGTAAGGCACTGAAGCTCCATGCTGGCCATGATCAAGAGGGATTCAATCCCTGTCCTTCTAGAAGTTACCTGCTGATGGGGCAGAAAATGAAACAAGCTAAAATTCTCTGTGGCAGTCCCTGCACTCAGTGTCCTTGGAGCTTTGGGAGTGCCCCAACCCCCTGGACAATGTGACTGCTAGTTGTTACAGTCAGAGGCAGGAGGTTCTTTTTTCCACATTTACTCTTGTAGGAAAATTTGCTTTTTTTTAAGACTCACGTGGGGATGAATGGAGGTGGAATGCAAGGAACCTAATTGCAGCTGAATTATAAAACAGGAACCCTGAACATGAAATAACTTCCCCTTTGTGTCTGGTGCCTAGCATGTAGAGGATTGGAATAGGTATTTGCCACGATGATGAATTTATTAGTGGAAGCTATTGGAGTCTGGTGGAGACTCGGGCTGATGGCTATTTAAGATAGCATGGTACCAGTCAGAGACCTGAATGGCCTAGAACAGTGCTACTCAGGATAGCCATTTGGTAGGTTGTTTGTGGAGTGCCCATGAGGACCTAAAGAGCTTGCCCAAAATGAAAATTAATATCTGCTCCCAGCAAGAAACAGTCATGCTACCAAGAGAAAAAAAAGGTCAGCTGAACTTAATGGTGTTCTTAGGGTCAAAGTTGGTTGACACATTGAACTGTTCTCAGATGACAGTTAGCATAGCTCTGGTCTAGAAGATCCAGTTGAGTGGATGAAGTAAGAGCAAATAGAACAGATCTTAAATGAGGATTGTAATGATGATAATAGCAATTATTATAGCAGTAGCCACCACCACTGAACACTGTGCTGACTACTTTCCATGCCTTATTTCATTTCATCCTTAGAGCTTGTCCTATGAGTGAGGTTTCATCATTTCTGTTCTACCGCCGAGGCTCATAGACTTTAAGTAACTTGCTCAATGGTCCCATAGATAGTAAACCCAAATTTGTCAGACTCTAAATATGTGCTTTTAACCACTGTACATCCTACTACATTTGGGTTTGCATCTATAATTCTGATATTAAGTAATCCCAGTAAATACATGAGATTGTATTTACACTATAATAAAGGGTAACAAAAATCTTTTTTAAAAATTTGGGAATAAGAAGACATATTTAAGGTATCTTTCTGTCATATAGAGGTTTTTTGGCTTTTTGTAAACATTTCATTCTTCTTAGAAATCCTGCATAGTTGCAGATTGCTACTCTGTTTGTATGGTCAATTGTAGATCAAATCCAGTCCATTTTATGGGAGTTTTGGGGTCACAGGATTGCTCCAGACAGATCTGTTGCTGCTGTGAGGCAGTTACACACTTGCGTGCCACCCATTCGTTATTTGGAAGGACTAGACTGCTTTTTTACAGCAGTAGAAAAATGAATAATAAGGAAATCCAGTATTATTGGCATTTCCTTCCCAATTAAAGAGCCCTCCCTGAGGGAGTTAAGAGGAAGCCAAAAGCGGGAGGGGACAGAGAACTGAGCCTCAGCAAACCATATTCTGTGGGATTCCTGCCAGTCTTGAAGAGGATGTTGCTTCTCAGTGCTAGAAGCAACATTTTTCAGCGAATCCTTGCTAGTGTCTGAATCACATGGTTTGAATTCAAGGTAATTGGTGGATTGTATCGGCTGATGGAGTCAATAAGCGAGAAACAGCACAAGTAAATTAAAATAGTGTTAACTTACGCTTTCTGCCTTTGAAATATGACCACCCGTTAGAAATATGTCTTCCAACCCTCAAGTAAACAGGGGCCAGCCATCTTTACATGCATTTCTTCTATTCTCTAGTAAATGCAGTATGCCCTCCATATCCCTGGCTTCTGCACCTGTGGATAGGGAGGGCTGACTGTGCTCTGCCATTCTTTATAAGGGACCGGAGCATCTCCAGTGTTGGTATTCATGGGGTGGGGGTGTCCTTTAACCAGTCTCCCACAGATACTGAGCGATGACTGTCCATATTCAGCTCTTCCATGTTAAATGCTTCCTCACGAAGCCCTTGCTGACACTAGGAAATAAAATACAGCAATGAATACCATCTGCACTGTCATCTTCAATTGCTTAGGAAAACAGTTTCAACCACATGCTCCGAATATGTGTTCATATGTAAGATTAGAGTTACTGTGCTCGCTGTGCCATGGAGGCCCAGCCTTCTGCAGGCTGGGGGTGGAGGGAGGAAGGTGGTATTGCTCTGCCTGGGGGGACTTAGTACCCCTTTGTGACTGGTGCTCACTGTGTGCTACCCTGCATAATCGAAGGAGAGCACCTCCAGTGCCTGCCCTGCTGCTCTCCCCGCTCTTCTTAGATTGCAGGTGGAGAGGGGAGTCCTTCTCTGCTAACACTTGAGCCCTGACGTGTGGGGAGGGGAGGACAGAGGCTCCGTTCTTTTGTATTGAAATGAAAGTCCACTAGAATGAGTATTTTAAAAACAATTCATTCAGGTAGACCTTTCTGTATGATTGACCGAGGCTCCCCTTCCGGATTCCTCCTGGAGCCTTACTTGGAAAGGAGGGGGTACTGCCTGGACACACTTACTGGGGAGAGGAGCCAGCTGCATTTTACTGTGTCCATAAACCCTTGGAGGGCTTCATTTCTTTGGGTGTCACTGTCCCAACCCCTTGAAAGAGGAGTTCCTTTGACTACCTAAGCTCTTATTACCTGCTTGGCAAATTAGTTTTAATTTCTCTCACATTTATTACTAGCTTTTAAAAAAAGAAGTATTCTGTTTTCTACCTATATATAATTTTATTTTATAAACATGTCATTGAGAGAGAATTCACATACCATCTAGTTAACCCATTTAAAGTTTAAAATACAGAGGTTTTTAGTGTAGTCATGTATATGCAACCATCACCACAGTCATCTTGGCACATGTTCATCATCTCCAAAAGAAACCCCATACCCAGAGCAGTCATTCCTTGCTTTCCCCTCCTTACCCCTAGGCAGCCACTAATCTTTGTCTCTGTGACTTGCCTGTTCTGAAGATTTCGTAGACGTGGAATCACACAGTATGTGGTCCTTGTGACTTTCACTTCATATCATGTTTACAAGGTTCATCCATGTTGTCCCATGTATCTGTACTTTCTTTACTTTTGTTTCTTTTCATTGTCAAATAACATTCCATTGTGTGGATGGCTCACATTTTATTTATCTACTCATTTGTTAATGGATATTAACTTTTTGAGATGTTATCTTAATGGTGTTCCTGATGGTAGGAATACTTGATATGGCCTGTATTTCCACAGAGCTTAGTAGTATGTCTTGTATGTTGTGGGTGATCATGTATTTGTTGGCTGGTTGCTTGTTAATTATAACCATAGTCCTTTTATTTCCGTGGTATAAGTCTGAATACATTTCTTGTGCTCTACAGGTTAGTAATAGAGTTATTTACAATACCATTTCTCTGGTTGTGAGTGGGAAATGACTAAATGGCCCATTTTCTATCTTTAGGCTCCAGATGGCACAGAATCACAATCAGTCGGAACAGATGAAAACAAATACCGAGGAAAAGATGGTAAGTTGGACCCGTTCTCTTGTATTTTCTCATTATTAGTATAACAAATAGATAAGACCATTTAAAACATTCATCTTCAATTCTAGTAAGCAAATTCAATTAAAATACTCTCATATCCAAGTAGATAATTACATAAGTCTGAGCATATAGTTGGCTTTTGAGTTTTTAAAAATACTTGTCTATATCTATTCTAACATCTCTATACATAGTTTTCTTGAATGCTTACCATGTGCCAGGTGCTATGCAGAGACATTTACCTAATTTAATATACTCATGAATGCTCTGTAGTAAATATTATTCTTAACCCATTCGACAGATCAGAGAAGTAAGGTTTTGAGATATAAAGTCACTTCCCCAAGGCCATACAGCTAGTAAGGGGAGCCAGTGAATTTGGAACTTGGTTTTCAAATCTTAAGTTCTTAGCTCATAAATGGATTGCTTTTAAGAAAGCTTAAAAAGACATTTTGAATTAAGATCTGGGGTAGGGGGCGGAAGTTGATTCTAATTCTCCATTTCATTCCTTTTTCTGTATCTGTTATTTCAGAAATGAATTAGAAATTCAAAGCATGGATGAAAACAAATAGTAAGGATTTATTAGTACTTACCAAGAAAGAATTTAAAGCTATTTCATGGATTTACAAAAAGGAAAAACGTTCTAAATTAAGGTCATAGGTTAATCCTTAATGTGTTGCTACTTAGATAATATAACAAAGATGGTCAGTGGCTGCCTGCGTCCCAGTTGGGACTTTGCTTTTGTTTATGTTCTTAATACCCAGCACCTGGGGTGTTCATGGCATTATTAGTGTCATGTTTGGATTGGAAGTAGTGAAGGAAGAGTGTCAGGTAGACTGCGGAGGCCTGGGAAGTGTTCCCAACCTTTCTATAAAAATCAGAGTTTTGTCCAAAATTACTGTTGTTGTTCATTTGCTAAGTCATGTCCACCTCTTTGTGGCCCCATGGACTGCAGCACCCCAGGCTCCTCTGTCCTTCATTATCTCCCAGAGTTAGCTCAGATTTTTACCCATTGAGTCAGTGATGCTATCTAATCATCTTGTCCTCTGTTGCCTCCTTCTCCTCCTGCCTTCAATCTTTGCCAGCATCAGGGTCTTTTCCCATAAGTTGGCTCTTTACATCAGGTGGCCAGAGTATTGGAGCTTCAGCATCAGCCCTTCCAAAGAATATTCAGGGTTGATTTTCTTTAGGATTGACTGGTTTGATCTCCTTGCAGTCCAAGGGACTCTCAAGAGTCTTCTCCAGCACCATAGTTTGAAAGCATCAGTTCTTCGGCACGCAGCCTTCTCTATGATCCAACTCTCACATGTGCACATGACTATCGGGAAAACCATAGCTTTGACTAGATGGACCTTTGTTGGCAAAGTGATGTCTCTGCTTTTTAATACACTGTCTAGGTTTGTCATAGCTCTCCTTCCAAAGAGCAAGCATCTTTTAATTTCATGGCTACAAAGTCACCATTTGCAGTGACTTTGGAGGCCAAGAAAAGAAAATTTGTCACTTTGGGACATTTTGGAGTCTTGGAGCATCTAATATCTTTATCTTTCCTTCCAAGCTTTTATCTCAAAACTTCTCTCCTGTACCCCTGCCTTCAAATAGATACATACACATAATATGTGTGTGTGTGTGTGTATGTTCATATGTATATATGTGTGTGCATGTGTGTGTATAGACACATGAGTCTATATATTTATATTTGTATTCATAAAAGCACCTGCTTTTTACTATTCTGTGGAAATTTCTTCAGTTACATAAGTATATCAGATTAAAATGATTGGGTGTTTCCCCAGGCCTGTGTGCCTGCTGACACTGGAATGGCAGGCGTTGGAATAGCCCTTGCTGGCTGGGTAGAGAACTGGGTTGTCAAGAGAGACAGATGAACCTTTTGTGCCAGTGTCAATATGTTTTGGGCTTTGGAGAAGAGCGACTGGCAATTGCTAAATGAATACTGAGGAAAACATTGTCCTTTCTTGGTGTTTTCCTCCTTTGCTGGAGATGCTGATATAGCCTATGTAAACAGAAGTTCTGGAAGGCAGGCTCATTGTAGCAGCTTTTTCCAGCCTAGCTTGCGGCAGCCAAGTGGAATGTGACAAGCTTGCTGCCTGATTTACATCTGCTTTTGCTGGAATACTATGAAGTGGGCAGAGAGCCTCCAGTGAGAATAATAAGATAATGTGTATGACGCCATCCAAGTCACTGAGGATTTACTACTGCACCTGTTCTGGGCAATACCGTGCTCTTTTGCTAGCCAGTGAATTCCCCAGTGTTATGCAAACGTTGAAAGGTTCTGAATGAAATGCTCGGAAAATATTGTCTGGAGTTCAAAAGTGGAGCTCTTTCCACTTGAAATATGAAAGCCTGAGCTACATAGTCTATTTTAAATGTTTTCTCTACACTTGGGCTTTTATGCATGTTCTATAAAGTTACTTATTCTAAATGAAAATTATAACATTTTAATGTTGCCAGGGTTGTTGCATTTCAAATTCATTAATCTACTGCTAAGTATCAATCTTCTCACCAAATTATACAGTATGTATTTGAAAGACCAATGTTCAATACATACATTTAGAAGTGTTAATAATGCCCATGAAAGTTAAAACTTTCATGTAATATATATTTTCTTTTTTTGAGTTCCATGGAGGAAGCAAAATTATTTTTTTAAATAAAGACGTGGATTATTTTGGACAGTTGAAAAACTTTGAGTTTTTGAAAATATTTGTAACTTGGTGCTATTGTCCACTTTAAAAACCAAAGGAGAAAATAGATTAAAACTGTATTATTTACACTTCAGGGCTTAAAGAGCCAAAAGGTTTATCTCAGCTTTCTCTATTAATGTTTCTCCTTGAGAAAGTGAAAGTGAAGTCACTCAGTCGTGTCCGACTCTTTGCAACCCCGTGGACTGTAGCCCACCAGGCTCCTCCGTCCATGGGATTCTGCAGGCAAGAATACTGGAGTGGGTTGCCATTTCCTTCTCCAGGGGATCTTCCCGACCCAGGGATCAAACCCAGGTCTCCCACACTGCAGACAGATGCTTTACCCTCTGAGCCACCAGGGAGAGTAAATGATTAATTCATAAATACTTTTATTAGCGAATTAACCATCCATTTCTTAGATCATCCTGAAACTCTTTTTCTTGCTATCTGCCTTAACTGGAGTTATCATTTAATCCTTAATCCTTCTCTATATTGTGCTTGTTGTTTTTGATAATATTTGGAGGAAATTCATATGTTTTAAATGTATTCTAACTTAATTATAATTTTTCTCCTCAGTTTTGAGTTCAGCACAGAACATTTATTTGTGTGTGGTGGGGGAGGTTGTGTTTATTGCAGCTCTGATGTGGGGCTGTTAAGAACAGGGAGTCCATTTAAAATGCTTGTTCGTAAACACTCAGGTTTTGGAAAGGTAGCTTCTAATTTAAGAAAATGGCTAATCAGTTTTTTCCTCTCAGAATGGTTTCCTAGGAAACCAACATACATATTCACAGTAAAACATAAAGTAGTGTAAACCAGTGGGAAAATAAAACTCAAATTGTGCTTTGATATTTAATTTAATACTTTAAAAATTAATCAGAGGTCTAGTTATCCTTAGTTTTAAACAAAATTGTCACAGGCTGTTGAAAAAGCATAATGTAGCATAGTTAGGAACAGATAAATACAATCAGAGCTCCAAATTTACTCTTATTTTTAGACTTGACATAGGTCAGTTCTTTCTTTCTTTCTTAACTATGAGATGTGACCAGGGCCAGCTATATAATTTGCAAGGCTCAGTGCAAACTGAAAATGTAGAGCTTCTCATTCAAATTTCAAGAAGGCAACAGCAGAGCATTAAGCCCAGTGTGGGGCCCGTACCAAGCACTTCGAAAGTCCTACACCCATGAAGCCTGCCCTGCTTATTGAGTGGGAGTGAAAAAGGCTAGATTTAGATTTATTCTTATTTTCTTTTGAGTAAAATAATTTTTGTGTTTGTTTTTTATTTAAATGACTACAAATATAGAAAATATATAGAAGGTAATACAGATATGTTTTCTGAAGGCATCAGACTTTTAATAGTAAATGTGTATATATAACATATTTATTAAATTAAAAAATTAACTTACCTTCCATCACCTTGTTGTGTTAGTATATATGCATTTGATTGTAGCGCATAAGCTTACTGATGTAATCTAGAGCCGCTCACCATGAATTAAAGGTCACAGTGAGAAAATGACAATAATCCTGTCGTTGATGCCAGATGTTTTTCTAGTGTGAGTTGTGTTAAAACCAAAAATTTATCAAATAGCCAAATTTAGAAGTATTTTCTTCCAAGCTTAAACCTGATGTTTTTCAGCAAGGAAATTTTCAAATGTTAATCCCCCCCTCCCCCAGAGGATTAACAGCAAATAAAGCAAGAAAAAAATGTTAAATTTATTATAAACTGTTGATGTAAATACCTGGAACTCATTTGACTAGATTTATAGTTGTAAGAACTGTTATAATCCCTGTAATAATCTGATTCCTGAACCAGGTACCTCCAGAACTGACTCCCACGGTGAACATTCTTGGTGCTGGAATTTTTGCTTTGATTGGTAGATAGCATTCCAGAAAGGACATGCAGGGCATGAAAGAAATCTTATTCAGGAATCTGTTCCACTGTGAGGAAATTAAATGGTATATCATAGTTTTAAAAACCTTTGTTCAGTCATCTCCAACTCTGTGTGACCCTGTGGACTCTACCCTGCCAGGCTCCTCTGTCCATGGGATTCTCCAGGCAAGAATACTGGAGTGGGTTGCCATCTCCTTCTCCAGGGCATCTTCCCAACCCAGGACTTGAATCTAGGTCTCCTGCATTGTCAGGTAGATTCTTTAGCGTCTGAGCCACCAGGGTTGTAAGAGAGTAAAACTAACCTCCTTCTCTTCTCATTTCTGAGTATAAAGTAAAACAATCATTAAGTGTACTAAATTTTAATCTCCCAGTATAATATAAAACAACAATTAAGTTTTAGTAAGTTGTTAAGAGTTTTTCATTCATTGCTTGAGATCATCCAGGAATGTTTTAGAATTGGATTCAATCTAAGAACTGTGACCTCAGAGAAAGATTCCACAATTCAGCTCTGGCTTTCTGGTTACCACCTTGCCTCCTCTGTCCCCCATGTGCCATTGTTAGGATTCCTTGAGTATATGTTTTACTATGAAAAGAAGGGTTAATTATTTTATTGCTTACAGTAAGTAGTACTTTTCCTAAAGGTTTATATAGTTGATGTGTTAGAAGTTTGTTTGTTTGTTTTTTTTTTTAAAGAAGTAACCAAAGCCCAGGAATTAAGTCTTCTATTTTGTTCCCAGACCAGGCATCTCACCTAGGTGTTGGTGGAAAGGAGCTGACCCCACTGGTGCCTGAGGAGGCACCTGCCTCTGAAACAGACATCAACCTGGAGGTATCATTTGCAGAGCAAGCTGTCAGTCAGAAAGAAAGCTCCAGAGAGAAGATCCAGAGGAGCAGAGGTGATGATGCCACGTTACTGGTACGTAGTACACTATTCAGATGCCACTATCAGATTACATTTTTCATCAGCTGTTTATTTTGAAAAATTTAAGTCCCTAGAAAAGTTGAAAGAGTAGTATAGAATACATCCCTAGAGCCTCCCTGTAGATCCCATTCACCAGTTATAACATTATACAGCTTTTACTCTTTCTTGGGCTTCCCAGGTAGCTCAAACGGTAAAGAATCTGCCTGCATTGCGGGAGACCTGGGTTCGATCCCTGGGTCAGGAAGATCCCCTGGAGAAGGGGATGACAACCCACTCCAGTATTCTTGCCTGGAGAATTCCGTGGACAGAGGAGCCTGGCGGGCTGCAGTCCATGGGGTTGCAAAGAGTCAGACATGACTGAGCAACTAACACTTTCACTTTTCACTACTCTCTTTCTGTATCTGTCTATGTATAGGTTGTGCCGTATACACTCACTTTTTTTTTTTTAAGCCTAACAAGGCCAGATTAAACAAAACAGGTATAATGCTTAAGAACTTGAATATTAAAACAATTATATTTTAATATATGACCATATTAGAAATTTCCCAGTTGTCATAATATTGTCCTAATAGTCTCTCCCTCGCTCTACCTGGGATTCAAACAAGGGTTATGTGTTGCGTTTGATGTCATATCTTTTTGGTTTCTTAAATTTAGATTAGAGCCTCTGATTTTTCTGTATATTTTAAAGACTCCAAATCAAATTTCTGATTTTGTCTGTTTTTGATAACTGAATTCAAGTTGAATAGTTTTGGCAAACCTAGATGCCTAGATTGTTTATGCCTCCCATCGCATCATCAGAAGAGGTGTGTGATGTCAGATAGCCCTCTTATTTCTGTCCTCATTATAAAAATACCTTTTCCTATTGGTAACTGATGCTAATTTGTGATCCTTGAAACCGAATGCATAGCCTATCTGCCAGTAAAACCTATCATCCAGTGGCTTTACCGTGCATTTGTGATCCTTACCTGAAAAAACAGACTAGTGTTAGAGAAGTGGTGATTTTTCTAATTTTATTATTCCTTCTATATTGACTAGCTGGCAATCTTCTGCGATAGTTGCTTTTCCTCCCTTTTCTCTTTTTATTTTTGAATGTCACTGTGCAGAAGCTTCCATTTTTCATTCAGTGTTTTATAAATCATTACTGTTTTTCTTTGACGTTTAAGTTTACCCAAGTTTGACAAAAGGCAGCCCTTCAAGCTGGTTCCTATGCCATTTGAACATGTACTCCTTGTTTCACTCCTTTGCTTTCTGGTACAAGATGTTCTATGCTCACCTTGTACTTTTCTCCCCTCAGATTAGGAAGAATCTATTTCTTCAAGGAACCCTTGTTTTTTCAGAAGCATATTGTATTTAGAAACCAACCTCTGTGTACTGAGTGTTTTCACTGATACCAAATGTCTTATATTTTTTAAAAATACACTTACTTATTTTGTAAGATTTCACATACATAAAAGCTAACAGGGATAGTATAATGAACCCCCCACCAAGCCCCAACATTCGTTAACCCATGACTAGTTCTGTCCTATGCACACCCCCAAGCAGTTCCCTACAAGATAAAAGGTTATTTTTAAATTCATATTGCTATTATTGTACCTATTTAAAATGCTAACAATTATTAATTTCAAATATCTAAATATTAAATTTCATATTGTATTGCAAATTTCATGATTTTTTTTTTTTTACAGTTTGTTTGAATCAGAATCCAGATAAGGTTCATGCGTTGCAGTTGGTTGAGTTGGTTGAAAGTGCTTTTCAAGCGGCTTTAATCCCTCCCTTCCTTCCTCCTCCTGGCAGTGTGTCTCTGTCTCTGCCTCCCTCTGTCTCTTCATTAAGTTCTTTTCCCCTATCCTTTTTTACTTCTTTCCTCCCATTCTCCTTCTCTCAGAATTTGTTTGTTGAAGAAGCCTGCTTATTAAGTTTCTAATTCTGTTCCCATGTCCTTCTCTTTTTTGTAGATTGGTTAACTCTAGATTTATCAGATTCATGCTCTTTTTTTTTTTTTTGGTCAAGATTACTTCTTGTGATCATGTAGCAAGAGATACAAAATTCTGTCTTTCTTGTTTGTGAAATTAGCAGCAGCTGCTGATCAGTACTTATATCCATTTATTAATGGTTATAAAATCATGTTCTAATAAATTCATTTATTAATTTGAATATCTCTCTTAAAACTTTCTCAAGGGTTACTTCTTACTTTCATTTACCAGTTTTCTTTTTTTCTTCTTTTCTTAGATTCCCTAGTACCTTTCATTAATGACCAACTAGTGTTGTTTTAATTTTCTTGTAAAAATAATACCTTAACTCATGTATGACATGACTCTAGAGATAATTTCTCGTGTGTTTTAGCATGTTTTTTGTTCCAGACATGTTGTTGTTCTTGTTGTTCAGTTGCAAAATTGTGTCCAGCTCTTTGTGACCTCGTGGACTGTAGCACACCAGGCTCCTCTGTCCTCCTCTGTTAGCTCAAATTCATGTGCACTGGGTCGGTGATACCATCTAACCATCTCCTCCTGTGCTTCCCCTTCTTTCATCTTCAATCTTTACTGGCATGTCAGGGTCTTTTCCAGTGAGTCAGCTCTTCACATGAGGTGGTCAAAGTATTGAAGCTTATCAGTCCTTCCAATGAATATTCAGGGTTGATTTCTTTTAGGACTGACTGGTTTGAACTCCTTGCAGTCCAAGGGACTCAGGAATCTTCTCTTGCACCACAGTTTGAAAGCACCGACTCTTCAGTGCTCAGCCTTCTTTATAGTCCAACTCTCACATCCGTACATGACAAAACCCATAGCTTTGACTATATGGATCTTTGTTGGCAAAGTGTTATCTCTGCTTTTTAATGTGCTATGTAGGGCTTTTCCTAGCTTTCCTTCTAAGGAGCAAGTGCCTTTTAATTCCATGGCTGCAGTCACTGTCCACAGTGATTTTGGAGCCAAGGAAAGAAAATCTGTTATTGCTTCCACTTTTTCCGCATCTATTTTGCCATGAAGTGGTGGGGCTGGATGCCGTGATCTTAGTTTTGTTTTGTTTTTAATGTGGTTGTCTGAGGAGGCTTAACAAATAGCTGAGGAAAGAAGACAAGCGAAAGGCACAGGATAAAGGGAAAGATCTACCCAACTGAATGCAGAGTTCCAGAGAATAGCAAGGAGAAATAAAAAGGCCTTCTTTAATGAACAATGCAAAGAAATAGAAGAAAACAGTAGAATGGACAAGACTAGAGATCTCTTCAAGAAAATTGGAGATATAAAGGGAACATTTCATGCAAGGATGGGCATGATAAAGAACAGCAATGATAAGGGGCTAGCAGAAGAGGAACTATATAAGAAATGTCTTAATGACCTTGATAACCATGATGATGCCATCACTTACCTAGAGCCAGACATCCTGGAGTTGAAGTCAGGTAAGCCTTAGGAAGCATTATTATGGACAGAATTAGTGGAGGTGACAGAATTCCAGCTGAGCTATTTAAAATTTTAAAAGATGATGCTGTTAAAGTGCTATACTCAATATGTTAACAAATGTGTCATAACAGTACTGGAAAAAGGCAGTTTTCATTCCAATCCCAAAGAAGGGCAATGCCAAAGAATGTTCTAACTATCATACAATTGTACTCATTTCGCATGCTAGAAAAGTAATGCTCAAATTCCTTCTAGCTTGGCTTTAGCAGCATGTGAACTGAGAACTCCTAGATATACAAGCTAGGAACAGGTAGAGGAATCAGAGATCAAATTGCCAACATTTGTTGAATCATAGAAAAAACAAGAATATTCTAGAAAAGCGTCTACTTCTGTTTCATTGACTAAGAGATGGGAATACCAGAACACCTTACCTGTCTCCTGAAAAACCTGTATGCGGGTCAAGAGGCAACAATTAGAATTGAACATGGAACAACTGACTGGTTCCAAATTGGGAAAAGAGGATGACAAGGCTGTATATTATCATCCTGCTTATTTAGCATCTATGCAGAGTTCAACATGTGAAATGCCAGGCTGGATGAATCAAAAGGTAGCATCAAGATTGCTGGGAGGAAGATCAACAACCTCAGATATGCAGATGATACCACTCTAATGGCAGAAAGTGAAGAGGAACTAATGAGCCTCTTGATGGGGGCGGGGGGGGGGGGGTGAAAAGAGGAGAGAGAAAAAGCTTGCTTGAAACTCAACATTCAAAAACCTAAGATCATGGCATCTAGTCCCGTCACTTCATAGATCCAAACCTAGAATTATCTATTTCCTCAAGAAACACTGATTCTACTTAGTAGAAATATACTTTTGTTACTGTGTTCAGGATACTAGGAACGTTCCCTTCTCTGAGTTGATTATTGTTAAAGCCTTTACAAAAGACAGAAGTACATCTGTATCTTCTTTCTTCCATGCTGAGAATAGTGGTTCTGAGGATACAGCAGATAATATAATTAGAATATCACATAATTACTTGTGTGTTTATCCTTTATTACTGCACAGCATTCTCAGAATAGAAATAGTAACACTGCTATCAACAATATGATAACCAAAAAATAGTTTAAACTTGTTTTCTTTTCCTCAGTTGGCTGTATCCTTAGGGTTTTATCCCAAAAGGACTGTAATAATCAAATTAGTCTGCTTCAGGTTGTTTAGGATAGTTATTCTCCATATGGTTATGCCACTCACTGCATACCCAGTTGGTTAATTTCATTTTCTATTGAATGTTTAGGGATTGCTTTGTTGAAACTTAATTGTGTTTTGTAAACATGTGAATTATCTAAGTGGTCCAAAGGTCATAATTAAAAACAAGGTGTATTAGAAGTCTCACTTCCATTCTTGAGCCATCACCCTCTTCTCTCCCTCCCCTTTACAGGTTAATTTACATTACAGGTCAATTTCTTTTTATTTTAATTTTATGGTTTATCCTTCCATTCTTAGATAGATACACTCTTGATTATTTACTTAGACTTGGCAGTATGTCCTGGAGATCACTCCATAGTAGCATAGAAAAATATCTGTCATTCTTTTTTATTTATATGTTGTGCCATGTTATGAAGCTCTATCACAATTTATTCAACCAGTCATCTGACAATGGGCTTCTAGGTTGTTTCCAGGCTTTATCAAAAAATTTTAAGGATCTATTTTCATGCCTAGTGGGAAAAGTAAAGGAGTATGCGTCATGTGGCCTAAAGAGATAAATCAGGCTCCCAGCCCATCCTTAGCAAAAGTATCTTTTACAAGTAATAGTCTTCTCCATTGCAGCGGGCGTGAGTTTGATCACTGATCTGGGAACTAAGTTCCCACATGCCACACTGTGTGACAGATAAGTAAATGACAGTGATGGTCTTCTATATCTCAACAGATGGAAGGGAGGTTAAGTAAAAGTAGTCTAATTAAACAAGATGAAGACACTGTTGACTTTTAAGTTGTTGATTCAAACAGTGGAATATAAAAGGAATTCATTTCTACTTCAGAAACTTAAAGACAAAACTTCCTCTCTCACTTTATTCTCTGCCTAACAAACTGATTTTTGCTCACCTACTTTCTAGATTTTATTCATGTTTTGCCTCAAGCTTAAAGTGACCTTCCCATTTCTACCCCTCTGTTGTTCTCTGTTTATCATCCTTAACCCATCCTTTGGGGTCTAGCTCATATCTAGCTTTACTGTTAGCGCTATCCTGTTTTCAAACTTACAGTAATAAAATGTATAAAATCGTTTTTTAAACTGTTAAGATGCCATGCTTTTGATAATTATTGTCAGTGTACCCATGAATTTATTTATGTATATATGCATCAGTTTATCTATACAACCATTTACTTATTTGTATATCTTCTGGAAAGCATACTGTAAGCTTTCTACAAGTCATAAACATGGTTGGTGAGGTAAATATTTATATTCCTCACTCTGAGGTGAGAGTCTAAGCAGATAAAACCTTAATTTCCATTTCTACTCCATGGTCTTCTGCTTCTGTGAATAAGCAGTGTGTTTTATGTAATACATTGTTCTTCGTTGACCTCATTTTGTATTTGCTTCTTTTTTTTTTACAGCATTGAGCAGTCTTTGTTAATTCTTTATGATCTCTCAGCAGATTCAAATTTCTCCTCTTAAATTTGGAGCTCAGGTTTTATAACTTTAATGTGTGTTAGGATGAAAATTTAGCTTATTACATATTGTGTTTTGTGTACCCATAATATCTTAGAAAGTATGCTGTATAATTACTTTGCTCATTTATCAAGTGATCTCTATGAAATAGATATTATGATTCTCCTTTCATAGTTAGAGAGATTAGGAGGTGCATGGTAAGTCTTGGCTTCACTGCCTAATCTTTTGAAGCTGGAATTTTTTCTGGAAGATCCTGATGACATGTGCCCTAAAGGTATATGTTCATTTAACTTAGACGTGTCCTTGTTTTGATGCTACTGACAACTTCAGGATAGCTTGGGAGGTTACATGAATAAGATTCTGGTATGTCGAGTTCATCTCTACAGTAGAAATAAGTAAAGGAGAAATAGCACTCCTTTATCCTATCTTGGCAGACTAAAAACAATAAGAGTTTATTTAGAAATTTTTAAGATCATAGTATTGAAATGATAACTATGGTGAAGCCTGTATTAGTTCTTGTCTTTATTCAGTGTATTTTGGATTCTTACTGAATTATGTTTAATTCAAGTAAATTCATGTTTTATGGCAACTTTGCTTGTCTTGTAACCAAGCTTTATGCATACTGAAGGCCACAGGCTTGTGTGGAGGCCCAAGTTGGGAGTTTGCTAGAAAATGAAACTTTGGAGGAAGCAGAAGGACAGTAAAAGAAATGTTAGTTTGGGATAGAGTAAGGAGAATGAGAACCTAAGACAGACACACGTTTGTGTACAAATGTGTGAGATAGCTGTAGGATCATGATCTTGAATTGTCAAGAAAAGTTTAAATTATGATTATTCCTTGCCATTAAAAACTCTTTTTAAAAACTGTAAATTTGAAAGTTTCCTAAAATTTCATTTATCTAGAAACGTTCTAGGTTCTCTAGGTTGACAGTGAGTGAAATACTTTAATAAAATCACATTTTACACATGGAAAAATCTTAGGTAAGAAATGAATTTCCTAGCAGGTGATAAGAAGTCATCTGTGGAAATTGACCAAGTAAGAGTAGATTCTCTTGCTTTCAGAGTTGAGGCTAGAGTGACTTGATGAGTGAAAAAGTCAAGTATGTCGTTACTGGTAAGGTTTCTAACGGGCCCCTCATATTTCAAAGCTTACAGAAGAGGGTGCACCCAGGGAGAGTTGCCTGATTAATTTATGGTGACACGTGGGAGCCAATGACCTTATATGTTTTGAAAAATTTTATTTCACTCCCCTTTTAAAAGCACATTTTTCAAAAGGTAAAGAGCTTTCCTTTTGCTGAAATTGCACTGCCTTCTCTTAGCCAACGAACTGAACCATCCAGTCTATTAACTAAACAAAAATGACATGAAACTTCATAAATATTTAAAACTCCTGCTATGAATTAAACATTGGGATAAAGAACTAACTCCTTTCATTAAGTACATTGTTAAATAAATAAATAAATAAAGCTCATGACATATTGCTTGGTAAATCAAATGTTTGAACGAATAATATTTCAGGTTTCTTTAAACATTTACCTTGGGTAATGCTTTAAATAATTATATTACATGTATTTGGCTTATTAGACCAGATGCAACTGATTTTAATGAAGCATGTAGGACTTTTTTTTTTTCTTTTTTAAAATAAATGGTTGGTAAATAGTATTGGTTCAGTCCTTCAGAAAACAAAGCAATTAGCAGAACTCTGGACCAGGCGAGAAGAAAATGAGGATAGTTTTGTGTGATTTGAAAATGAAGCTCAGTACAAATCACAGGAAATTGAGGGAGCATCAAGCCAGTGACCCCACCCCTCACTGAGCTTGATTCTGTGCTTTTCTCCCTGTTGGGTGTGTGTCTTCATTCATTGTATACACGGAGACAGAACACCTGCAGTGTGTCAGGGCTGTGGGGCAGTGGGTGTACAGAGGTGATTAAGACATGGTTTCTGTCCTTGAGGGTTTCATGTCCTACATCATACATCAATACTGATCAACCTAGATTCTTCCCTGCCTATTGCGGGGCATGAGGAAAGTGGAGCAGAACAGAATGACTACTGAATTTAGGATTTAAAAGATCTGAATTTGACTCCTTATGTCACTGGCTATGTGGACATTGGCTCAGACAGTAAAGAATCTGCCTGCAATGCTGAAGACCTGGGTTTGATCCCTGGCTTAGGAAGATCTCCTGGGGAAGAGAATAGCAACCCACTCTTGTATTCTTGCCTGGGAAATCCCATGGACAGAGGAGCCTGGAGGGCTGCAGACTATGGGGTTTAACAGAGTCAGAACAACTAAGCAACTAACACTTTCACTTCACTTTAGTCTCTTAATGAGCCTCAGTTTCCCCATGTAGAATATGCTGTAATAATACTTGTCTTATTGGAACTTTTGCAGAATAAAATGAAAAACTATTTATCAGAATGAGTATTACCATTTTTGTCTTACCTTGCAGTAATAGTTAAAAGAAAAACTGTGATACCTGTCTGCATGTTCTCAACTCCTATGCACTGTACTATTGACCTTGGAAATTATGCTGAAAATTCACTAAGGCTCAATATGAATAATATCTTTCCATAATAATATGAAAAGGATACTGTTGTTCTTTTAATGTTTTTATGGGGAAACTGTATCACAAAAATAGAAGAATTATCTCTTTTCTCCTATAGTGGACTCTCGAGAATATAGCAGATTCTAAAGGTTCTGTCAAAGGTTCTACAATGAACTACAGAAGATTCTCTCTTGGAGTTGAGTTTGCTTGAAAGGAATTAGCTGCTAAATTGCCAAAAGTTGTAGGTTTTAGGAAATGTTCTAGGATGGTAACTCTCAAACATTTTGGTCCTGTAACCCCTACAGACTCTTGAAAAAATTATTGAGGACTTCACAAAGCTTTTGTCTAATCAGTCAGGACAGATATTGGTGTTGAGGAGAATAACTGCCACACCTTGCAGTGCTTTGGTGAAAGCTCAGATGCATGGCCTTCTGGCCAGGAATCTGTGATTCGTATTGTTGGAGCATTCACTGTCTCCCTGTAGGTTGCAGCTCTGTTTGCTCTGGCTGGCCTAAGAAAGAAGGCATAAACAGATTTCTACGGAAGCTATGATTCCTTGGAAGACTCTGAGGAGATGAAGAAGGCTGGTACAAAGTGATTTTGGAATGTAAAGAATTTCTTTGGATTGAGTTCTGTGGAAGTTGGTCACTGACTGTGCTCTTGAGCTCTGAAATATAAATAAGTAGTCTAAGGAATAGTTTCTCTTGATGATTAATTAAAAGTACTGTCTGTGTAGTGGGGAGGAGCATGGGGTGCTTTTCTTTATGTCAGTTATATCTATGGATATTTGCCATGATATAAATTAAAATAGAAAAATTTAAACTATTAATCCATTTAAAATTTATTATTATGGTAAGCATAAATAACATTTTTATGAAAAAGTTGTATTTTCTAAAACAAATTGCAGTCAGATTCTTTACCATCTGAGCCACCAAGGAAGCCCATATTATAAATGAAAATTGAAAAAAATTTAAACTATTAATCCATTTAAAATACAATATTATGGGGAACATAAATAATATCTTCATTAAAAATAGTCATTTTTCCAAAGCAAATTTTTGTTTGTTTTTATTTATTTATTTATTTTATTTAATTGGAGGCTAATTACTTTACAATATTGTAGTGGTTTTTGCCATACATTAACATGAACCAGCCATGGGTGTACATGTGTCCCTCATCCTGAACCCCGCTCCCACCTCCCTCCCCTTCCCATTCCTCAGAGTTGTCCCAGTGCACTGACTTTGCGTGCCCTGTTTCATGCCTCAAACTTGGACTGGTGATCTGTTTCATATATGGTAATACACACGTTTCAATGTTGTTCTCTCAAATCATCTCACCCTCGCTTCTCCCACAGACTCCAAAAGTCTGTTCTTTATATCTGTGTCACTTTTGCTGTCTTGCCTATAGGGTCATCGTTACCATCTTTCTAAATTCCATATATGTGCATTAATATACTGTATTGGTGTTTTACGTTTTCACAACTCTCTAATGTCTGGTTTGAGTTGATGTCATTTGGATTCTCATATTTGCTTCTGTGTTCAGTTGGCAATACCACATTTCTTATAAAAACTCTGAAAAACTCCACTGTACACCATAAGAGAATAAGAGTGAAAAAGGCAGATAATGTCTTAGTGTTATTAACATAGTGTTGACCTCTTTAGTCAGTTCAGTTGCTCAGTCATGTCCAACTCTTTGCAACCGCATGGACTGCAGCACACCAGGCCTCGCTGTCCATCACCAATGCCCTGAGTTTACTCAAACACGTGTCCATTGAGTCGGTGATGCCATCCAACCATCTCATCCTCTGTCATCCCCTTCTCCTCCCGCCTTCAATCTTTCCCAGCATCAGGATCTTTTCCAATGAGTCAGTTCTTCACATCAGGTGGCCAAAGTATTGGAGTTTCAGCTTCAGCATCAGTCCTTCCAATGAATATTAAGGGCTGATTTCCTTTGGGACTGACCGATTTGATCTCCTTGCAGTCCAAGGGACTCTCAAGAGTCTTCTCCAACACCAGAGTTCAAAAGCAGCAGTTCTTCTGCACTCAGCTTTCTTTATAGTCCAGCTGTCACATCTATACATGACTACTGGAAAAACCATAACTTTGACTAGATGGACCTTTGTTGGCAAAGTAATGTCTCTGCTTTTTACTATGCTGTCTAGGTTGGTCATAGCTTTTCTTCCAAGGAGCAAGCGTCTTTTAATTTCATGGCTGCAATCACCATCTGCAGTGATTTTGGAGTCCAAGAAAATAAAGTCTCTCACTCTTTCCATTGTTTCTCCATCTATTTGCCATGAAGGGATGGGACTGGATGCCATGATCTTTGTTTTCTGAATGTTGAATTTTAAGCCCACTTTTTCACTCTCCTCTTTCACTTTCATCAAGAGGCTCTTTAGTTCTCCTTTGCTTTCTGCCATAAGGGTACTGTCATCTACGTATCTGAGGTTATTGGTATTTCTCCCGGCAATCTTGATTCCAGCTTGTGCTTTGTCCAGCCCTGCATTTCCCCTGATGTACTCTGCTTATAAGTTAAATAAGCAGAGTGACAATATACAGCCCTGACCTACTCCTTTCCTGATTTGGAACCAGTCTGTTTTTCCATGTCTGGTTCTAACTGTTGTTTCTTGAACTGCATATAGATTTGTCAGGAGGCAGGTCAGGTGGTCTGGTATTCCCATCTCTTGAAGAATTTTCCAGTTTGTTGTGATCTACACAGTCAAAGGCTTTGGCATAATCAATGAAGCAAAAGTAGATGTTTTTCTAGTATTTTCTTGCTTTTTCAATGATCCAACAGATATTGGCAATTTGATCTCTGGTTCCTCTGCCTTTTCTAAATCCAGCTTGAACATCTGGAGGTGGAAGTTGACCTCTTTAGATTCCTTGAAAAGAGTATTGGGTACCTATATGGCTCCCTGGACCTCACTTTGAGAACTGCTATTTTAGGATATGGTTTTTGCATGTCCATTTTATAAAAAGCATCAGTTAAAGAATTGCCAGAAGTCATACACAGTGAATTAGCAGTTAGATGACTGATACATGGTGGCTCTAAAGTCCTTGCTTTTGGTTTCCCCTCTGCTCTCCCCTTCTCTCCAGTGCTGCACAGTCCTTTTGTACCTGCCTTATTTGTGTATCATATATCTGAATATATAATATTATCTATATCAATACAATGCCATACTATATATATATATATATGACAATTAATAATAGTGTAGATAAAATGTTCCTGGCACGCACTAGTGGTTACTCCTACTCTTCTCTCACCTCCTGTGTCTTCCTCCTCACAGTTTGTCTTGACTTGTACTTTTTCTTGGTTCTTAAAGGTCAGTTAACTTGTTTGTTTGTTTTCTCCTTTTGTTTCACTGTCTCTTTTGTCCTCTTGGCCACTGATGTTCACACTCCTAGTACATGGTCTGGTTCTGCTGTCTGTCATACTTCACATATTAACTCCCTGCAGGTTTGGGATCATCATTAAGACAGGATTGCTCTTCATTCTGGCTGGAGAAATTCTTCCATGGCTTTCATTGTCACCACTCTGAGAATGAATTCTTTTCATAGTTATAATTTTGTCATCTTTCATTAAAAAGGGGTTAGGTCTTGTAAACCTTTACTGCATTAATGATGTTTATTTTAGACTTACAGAGTGCCAAAAGACAAAACAGGCACCACCAGGATTGGTGACCTAGCGCCCCAGGACATGAAGAAAGTTTGCCATTTAGCCCTAATTGAGCTGACTGCCCTCTATGATGTCTTGGGTATCGAACTGAAACAACAGAAAGCTGTGAAAATCAAAACAAAAGGTAATTTTGAAACAAAAACCAGTTGGATTTACTCCTGAGCTAGTAAGAATGAGCTTGGCTTTTTAGAAGTATCCTTTCTGGGGTGTGGGAAATGCATACATAACAAATTGCCTATAATCCGCACATGAATACATCTAAAGTTAGGATTCTAAAATTTTTGTAATTTGATAAATCTGTCTCCTAGATTATAGAAGATAAAGGCATAATCAAATATTTAATTACCTTGGGAAAAAAAAGGAAATTCTTATCAAGGATTCTTAAATGCTCTCTCCTTTGAAAGCTGTATTTAAAACAACATTTGGTACATATACTTATTTCTAAGAATGGATCTTGACAACTGACATTAATATGGTTAATTCTCATCAATTATTTTTGCTTTATTTATTTGATAGCAAATGCACAGGCAGTTAGTAGTATGTCCCTTTGTTCATTTACAATCTACTTTTAACTCTTTTGCAAAAAATATTCTTCCTTCTTTGAAGACAATAACGTGATTTTGGCATATAATATCTCTAAATTGTGCATCTCTTGTGTATGCATAGTTTTTTTTTTTCTTTGTAATCAGCTTGCTTTCCCCATTATATGAATAGGCTGTTTTGTTTTTTTTTAATAATATGATAGAAAACAAACACCTCCTCAGTTCTTGTTTTTTTTCCAAGATTTTATTCATCTGAAAATCCAGTTAATTTTCTGTTGATAAAGCTATACTATTTAGGAATCTCTGACATCTCATTTAACTTTAAAGATATCTCTTAAAGAAAAACCAAGAATAGGGATTATTGAGTTGCTATGGTAACGTTAGCAAAGACAAGTATTCACCTGATGTAAGTTTTAGAGGCAATTTCTCTGTAGGACTGAAGTGTACCTTCCCTCAAGTCCTCTCTGCCATGCTGGGCCCCAGAAGACCCCGTTCTGTGTTTAGTTCCTTTGAGTGAGTATTTTAGCTTAAGGCTTGTGATGGTGAATTTCTGAGTCAAACAGTTCTGGTTTTCCACAGGTCCATTATGGATAAAGACTTCAGATGCTTTTTCAAAAGCTCATCACAAAGTCTTCTCCAGATAAAAAATAAAATTTTAATTTAAATAATTGTGAAAAAAAAATAGTTGTGACTCACTGTTCAAGACTTTCAGAGTGACTTAGAGAGGCCTTTTTAATTTTATCTCAGAATTGCCTCCTACCAGACAGAGAAATATTAAGCCATTCTCATTAAAAGTAACACTATTAATAAAATAGATTTTCTTTCCACCTTTTTTATATTTTTGTATCTTATCTAAGATATTTATGTTATAAAGTAGAATTTGATATGCTTAAAGATTATACTTTTCTTAATTCCTAAACTAAAAGTTATTTACTAGGTTACTGACATTATTCTGAATGTCACAGTTTCCAATGTCTGTTTTCATATCACGGGATAATCCCCCTTTTCTTGTTCACAGATGATTTATATCTCCCTGATGATGTGTGTTACACTTTTTTGTTGTAACTGTTCACTCAGTGATGGGTGTGGGGTAGGAGGTGCTGGATAGAAGCTATACTTACATCAGACTGAAAGCATATAATTTTAATTTAGAAAAATTATAAATTATTACCTGTCATGTCTTCTGGAGTTGTTCCCAAATATATAAAAAACAAATTTAAATTCACAAAGACCAAGTATCTACTGTGTTCTCTAAAGAAGAACATTTGTAGAGCAAGCTCATAATCTTGGCTGATTTTCCAAAAAGCAAATATTTACACTTTGCTATATTATAGAATGTTGCATGTCAGTTAAATATGAAAGAGATGAGTGATATTTGCTTTAAGTGAGAACTTTTAATTTGATTACATTTAGTAAATTATTTGCATATTTTGCCTATTCCCCTAGCACTCTATTTCTCTTTTGTAACAGTTATACTTTTCTAATTATTTTGGTGATGATCTGTAATAATTAGTTCAGTTGTCTTTGCTTGCTAGATTGCTCTATAAGGTGGAGCCAGAATTTTCCAATTAAGTTGTGTTTACCTAATTGGTAGGCAATGTCACCCACTTAGATGCTTGATATAGTTGTCTGATTGAATGACAATATCGGGAATCTGGTGCCTTAACATTTTTGCATTGATATTTCATAGGTTGATGAAAGTGAAGAGATTTCGTTGTTGTTTTTGCAGATTCTGGCCTTTTTTGTGTCCCATTGACAGTATTGTTAGAACAAGATCAGAAGAAAGTACCAGGAACTCGAATACCCTTGGTATTTCAAAAAGTAAGTAGGCTCAAATGGGTCAGCATGGAGACAGCATACTTGAGATAATGGTGTTTTGTTTTTGTTTTTTGCATTCATACTATTATAATATAGTTTTCCAATTGATATGCTCTTTTATTTTATGCCTTGGTTTTTCTATTCAGGAAACAGATTTGTTTCAAGGACTCATAATTTTTATTTCATGGTGATGCTTTCAGTGTTATTTCTTGTAACTGTGATTACCTGGCATCATTTTCCTGTCTTATATTAGCTGGCTTTGTATAATTGAGGTTTCAATTCTATAATACATAAGAGTGGGGACTGCTGGTAAATTTCTAGGGAATTGAATCCTCATGAATATTTTATGCCTGTATGTATTTTCCAAGCTTTCCTATTTACAGTGAGGATGTCCAATTTAATTTACTAGTGCCTTCTTCCAAAGTAGGCAAAGAAACCATAAAGTAGAATTAGAAAATGATTGCTAAACTATAAAGTCACTTGTGTAGCCAACACTCAATTATTCATAAGGGGATTATCTATGACAATATAAAAGTTTCAGTCTAACCTCTGAGCCATCATTGTTCAGAAACACAGATTACATTGGATAAAAGACAGGGAATACCCCCGAGGAAGGCTAGTCACATCAGTTGTGGGCTACCCAAGACGCAGATTTTGCAACAGCTCAGGCATCTCAGTTTCTGAAAATTCATGGGTAGCAAGAATGGCAGTAGTAATGTTCTCAGTTGTTTGGCTCAACAAAGCCATTTAATACTTAAGCTTAATCTACTTTGCACCAATTCTTCCATTATTCTAAGCCAGTCATTTACTATCTTACCTATTAATACTAAGCTCTGATTTCTTCATTCCTCATAATCACCATTACATCCAAACCTGTGTCTCAGTGTTTCTCCTGGTGGACTTTGTTGTAGACAGCTTGTTCTACTCACCAGCTTCCTCTCGTCATTGCCTGCAGAACCTGTGTCTGTGTGGATAGTTCATGATGTCTGTAATAACCAGAGAGATGCTTATGAATGGAGACCATAGATTCAAGTTCTTTTAATGGCAGTAAATGGTGTGAGTTACTTATGCGGATGGACAAAGCATGGATCTCAGTAGAACCCTTTCCCAGTATATTGGGGCTATTCAGAGAAACAGCACCAATAGGAGATTTCTCTTTCTCTCTCTCTTTGGGAGAGAGATGCTCAATAAATATTATTAAGTAAATGAAGGAATGACTGTGTATTGGGGAGGGGGAGAGAGAAAGAGATACATGCAGCCACACACACACACACAAACACACACACACGCTTTCCTTCATTCACTTATTCAATAATATTTATTGAGCATCTGTCTCTCGGGGTCAGGGGGAGAGAGAGATTTATTATATGTTAAAGAATTAGCTTCTGCAATTGTGGGGCCTGTCAAGTCTGAATTATGTACAGCAAGCTGGAAACACAGGCAAGGGTTAACATTTCAGGGTCGAGTCCAAATTCTGCAGGCGGAAACTCCTGTGGGGTTTCTGTGTTGCAGTCTTGAGGCAGAATTGTGCTGCTTTGGGGAACCTCAGTCTGGGTTCTTACAGCCTTCAGCTGACTGGATGAGGCCCACTCACATTATGGAAAGTAGTGCTTTACTCAAAGTCTACAGGTTACATGTTAATCGCATCTAAAAAACACCTTCACAGCAACATCTAGACTGGTGTTTGGCTAAATAGCTGGGTACTCTAGCCCAGCTCAGTTGACACATCAGATTCACTATCACATCAGCTAAGAGCAAGCGTTGGTCCCAACAGAAGTCAGTGTTGCCTCCTGGTCAGACTCAGGATTGCATCCAGTACCCTATCATTTTCTCTTGACATTGTTTTCGTATTTAGTTAGTTTACATTTTTGGTCTCTTCAGACTTTTTAGAGACTCAGACTACCCACCAGTTTGAAATCTTTGGATAAGAGCCTTAAAGATTTGGGGTTCATATATTAAATAAAAGAGAATATATAGAGCTTTCTGTTAGATAACACTCATCTGTTTGTATCCCCTCTGAATGATAAGCAAAAAAAATCACCGTGATCTATTCCGAAAAGTATTTTTTTATCAGCTGACAATGCAATTAGGTATTCCCTTAATTTTATTGAAATGAAAGAATTGAAAACCACTGATTTGCAAAAATTTTTATTATCAGTCTTAACAGATTATATTTTCTCAGTTATTGAGAAATATACCTTAAAGAGACTTTAACAAAGCTTATCTAATATCTATAAATTGTATCTGGTTCCCCATGCCACTCCACCCCCCCGCCACCCCACACCTTAGAAACACACTGTTGAAACCATATTCCCAAAAGCACTGGAGAAATAGAAATATTCTTAACTTTTATCTATGGCAAAATTCTGGCAAATTAGTAAATCATATTTTCATAATAAAGTATTATTTGTATTTTAACAATGACAATAGAATGTAGCTAAAATATGTTATTCTCAAAGTGAGAAATAATGAGAATAATGACAGTGTATATATACATTCTCTGTTGAATGCTAGTATTCAGCATTAGAGAATAATAAAAAACATTAAAACATAAAAATGCAAAAATTATTCTTGTTCAGTTATTTAGAAATCATCAGTATTGCCTGTGTATTCAATAAAAGCAAAATTCGTCTTACTGCTAAAAACTAATTTGATCCAGCTACTGGCATGCAATTTTATTTTTTGTTAATAGAATATTTTAAACATTTTATAAGATGAAATAAAACAAATTGCTTGTATGTTGAATAAATGTTACATGGTATTATTTGATATATTTAATTTTAAATACTTTATTGAATAATGTTCATCTAATCTAAAATAATTCATTTAAAGATTTTTTTCCCCATGAGTTTTTATCCAGTGTAACTTGAAAAATGTCTCAAAAATCATTCCAGTTGAATTTTTGAAATTCAGTGCTTCTATTTTCAGTCAATAATAACTACTTGGGAGACTATTCTTTGCTTTGTTCTTACCTGACTAAGTCAAAATTAGTACAGACTTTGGCCATAATCCAGGGATATAAGAGGTGGGGTCATGGAGGATATTTGTGCCCTCTTCCAGTGTCTATGTGCTATAATAAATCGTACTTGAGAACATCTAGATAAAGGTCAAAAGACGTCATTCATGATGCAATGCTTTGCTCCTAATAGACATTTTTATAAGCATGGGGAAAATAGTAAGCTTTATGTTATTTATAAAGCCTTGGTAAATCATTAAGGAGGTTTCTCTGAAAAAAAAAAATTAAAATTTTATACTGTTTTGGCAGTCTGGAAGATGTTGTGCCTCAGGGTATGCAGAGGGTATTATAGTAAGTTTGGGGCTGAGAGAAAAGTAGGTTTGTCTTTTAGAAGAAGGCTATTGTGAAAGGAGGGGAATGGATGGTAAGGAAAGCCTATATGATGCTAGCAATTCCTTATATTTAAATTGAGAACAAGGAAATTGATTTTTTGAAATAGTCAGTGAAAAGTGAAAGTCGCTCAGTAATGCAACCCCATGGACTGTAGTCCGCCACGCTCCTCGGTCCATGGAATTTTCCAGGCAAGAATACTGGAGTGGGTTGTCAGTCCCTTTTCCAGGGGATCTTCCCAATCCAGGGATCAAACCCAGGTCTCCCACAATGCAGATGGATTTTTTACCATCTGAGCCACCAGGGAAGCCCTTAAAATAATCAAGTGTGAAAGTTGCTCAGTTGTGTCTGACTCTTTGCGACCTCATGGACTATACAGTCCGTGGAATTCTCCAGGCCAGAATACTGGAGTGGGTAGCCTTTCCCTTCTCCAGGGGATCTTCCCAACCTAGGGAGTGAACCCAGGTCTCCCACATTGCAGGTGGATTCTTTACCAGCTGAGTCACAGGGAAGCTAAAATAGTCAAGTACCCCTCTAAAAACCCTTTGTGTACTGCCCAGGGAATGCATATTCCAATTGAAAGTCTCTGCCAAGAAACTGACCACTTCCTAGCTTCCAGTGTTATGTCATTGAAATTTCTCCATTTTCTTATTCTTGTGGGTTTCTGTCTTATTAAAACAAACAAAAAAACTTAGAGATCTGTGTGTATTCATCAGGTATGATTTAGAAACCCCGTACCAAAACTGTTTTTTAATTTAAGTTTATCACCAAAAGCTTAAAGCCTAAAAATGAATATTTGGAAGCAGTTTTTTTTTTCCTTCGTATCATAAACAATTTTTTCTTTGAACAAACTGAAAAGGAGGTGTAAATATGCAAATACTGTAATTTCATAAGATGTATTTGATTGCAGAATGTATGTTTGTGAAAAAGCAGAAGAAATGGATCATCTTAGTTACTTTTAAACAGTGAACATGGGTCAGTCTCTATCCGGGATATTGCAGGTGCTCTGTGAAGCTATATACTTTTGTTCCAAAGGACCCAACTTTTTCCAAATTACAACCAAAGTTTTGGGATATATTGGCTTAAAGATGAGTAGTGATTGTGCCACAGCTTTCAAAACTTAGTGAAATCCAGTTAACATGTCACTATATTCAATTTTTATTTATTTATGTATGAAGGAGATGTTAACTTTGAGACTGTACCTATTAAAATGCCAAAATCAGAATGTCCTTCTGTTTATACACAGCTGATTTCTCGCATTGAAGAGGGAGGTTTGGAAACCGAAGGTCTCTTAAGAATCCCTGGAGTTGCTGTTCGAATCAAGGTGATTTCTTGGTTCTACTCATGTAAATAACTTTGTTTAATTAAACTTTTTGCATCTGCAAAGCTCAGTTGTCCTCCCCACTCTTTCTTCCCATTTTAGAAGATGAAAAAACACAAAAACATCTTAACATTCAGTTTATATTAGCTTCTCTACAGTCTCTTATGATTGTAAATTTTGACTTTTTTTTTCAAAACCACCCTATTACCAGTAACAATACTGTAATAAGTAAAGAGGCAAATGATTTTACTCTCCAACTGTGCAGATATAAAATAGGAACAAAAGTAAACAAGCAGAAGACAAGAGCAGTTCTGTCCTGCTGATGGAAAGAGAACATGATGAGTCAAAATACTAAGAAGGGACTGCTGACAGTCTGCATGAGTAACAGCGTGAGATTTATTTCTTTTTCTTTTTTAAAGGGCAGGATGGTAAACTCCACCAGGTGGGCAGAGTAGGGGACTTGACATTAGTCTCCGTACATTATCAGTCGTAGTGAGCTGGCAAAATGAGATTGTCTTAACCGCTCCTGGCTGTCCCAGTTCCTTGGCTCACTGGATCCAAGGGTAGCCTGAGTCTGGCTTGTGAAAGAGTCAAGGGGATTCCCAGGCTTTCCAGTTGGAACCCCCTTTCTCACTCCCCTTCTTTCTTTTTTCTCAAGATGATATTTCCTTCCCACTTTCCTAGGATACTGTGTGTCCTCCCCCTTTCTCTGTTCCTGACTCCTGCTTTGGGGAATCCAGTATCCAATGAATGCTTGGTCTAAGTAGAATTACCCTGCAGATGATGTAGATGGAATGTGCCTCTCCAGGGATTTGCATTTAATGGGGACTTCATACTTGGAATTGTAGTTCTATCTGGAAAACTTATCTAGGGAATTTTTTGATTATCAGTCATTAAAAACCTCCTTAACCCTTATCCTCCAAATTCAGCTCTAGCTCTAAAAAGATAACACAAGTCACTGGCCACATCCAATAGTTTGTCTTCCTGAATTTGTAAATCCAAGAAAAAATAGGATAAAGGGAAGAGATATTCCCTGTTCATCTCCTAAAGATGTATTCTGTATGAGCTCTTTAGAGCTAGATCAGGAAGAAATGACTCTTGGTTGGTGTACACTCTCCTAGCCAGTTGTGGCCTTGGCAATGCCAGGTCTGTGCAAAGATTCCACAGTTTGCATCACTTGCTGATTTTGATAAGCTTCTTCAGTTTAAAGCACTAGTTTCGGCTTACATGGCTCTTACCACATTGTGATCTCAGTTTAATTGGATTTGAGTAACCTGATAAATCATGAGAAACGCTGGGCTGGATGAAGCACAGTCTGGAATCAAGATTACCAGTAGAAATATCAATAACCTCAGATATTCAGATGACACCACCCTTATGGCAGAAAGTGAAGAGGAACTAAAGAGCCTCTTGATGAAAGTGAAAGAGGAGAGTGAAAAAATTGGCTTAAAGCTCAACATTCAGAAAACTAAGATCATGGCATCTGGTCCCATCACTTCATGGCAAATAGATGGGGAAACGGTGGAAACAATGTCAGACTTTATTTTTGGGGGCTCCAAAATCACTGCCGATGGTGACTGCAGCCATGAAATTAAAAGACACATTCCTTGGAAGGAAAGTCATGACCAACCTGCTGCTGCTGCTGCTAAGTCGCTTCAGTCATGTCCGACTGTGTGTGACTCCATTTATGGCAACCTAGACAGCATAGGTCCGTCTAGTCAAGGCTATGGTTTTTCCTGTGGTCATATATGGATGTGAGAGTTGGACTCTGAAGAAAGCTGAGCGCCGAAGAATTGATGCTTTTGAACTGTGGTATTGGAGAAGACTCTTGAGAGTTCCTTGGACTGCAAGCAGATCCAACCAGTCCATCCTAAAGGAGATCAGTCCTGAGTGTTCATTGGAAGGACTGATGGTGAAGCTAAAATTCCGATACTGTGGCCACCTGATGCGAAAAGCATTTGAAAAGACCCATTTGAAAAGACCCTGATGCTGGGAAAGATTGAAGGTGGGAGAAGAAGGGGACGGCATAGGATGAGATGGTTGGATGGCATCACCGACTCAATGGGGATGAGTTTGGATAAACTCCGGGAGTTGGTGATGGACAGGGAGGCCTGGCATGCTGCAGTCCAGGGAGCTGCAAAGAGTTGGACACGATTAAGCAACTCACTTCATTTGCTGACACTTGTGGCAGTTTCCAGAGAAGGCAGTGGCACCCCACTCCAGTACTCTTGCCTGGAAAATCCCATGAATGGAGGAGCCTGGTAGGCTGCAGTCCATGGGGTCGCTAAGAGTCCGGCACAACTGAGTGGCTTCACTTTCACTTTTCACTTTCATGCATCAGAGAAGGAAATGGCAACCCACCCCAGTGTTCTTGCCTGGAGAATCCCAGGGATGGGGAGCCTGGTGGGCTGCCGTCTATGGGGTCGCACAGAGTCGGACACGACTGAAGCGACTTAGCAGTAGCAGCAGTAGCAGTGGCAGTTTCACCACCAGTCAGTCAGGGACAGTGTGTGTGATTGGGAGATGAGTCCTGTCGAGAAATACATTCTCTAACAGAGAAAGGGTCCCTCAGAAGCCAGTTACATGACTCCATTCTACCCATCTTAGCAAGAACACTGGTTTCCACATCACTGTTCATGTCCCACATTAGCAAAAGGTGATGGCCAACTCAGGAGAGTCATAAACATGTTTACTTTAGTACACAAAGTTAAGTTGCTCAGTCGTGTCTGACTCTTTGCTACCCCGTGGACTGTAGCCCACCAGGCTTCTCCGTCCATGGGATTCTCCAGGCAAGAATACTGGAGTGGGTTGCCATTTCCTTCTCCAGGGGATCTTCCCGACCCAGGGATCGAACCCAGGTCTCCCACCTTGCAGGCAGACGCTTTAACCTCTGAGCCACCAGGGAAGCCTTAGTTCACAAAGATGGATGTAATGTGGATTTCACATTTTGGCCAGATCGCTGGCACAGGAGTAAATTCAACTATATGTAACTTCTTAGAAGTCAATGAAGTAGATTCAGCTGGCTCAACACAGCCTGTTATCACAGACTGAATGATACGGCACCTGGTCTCTGTTTTGTACATAATGTAAAGATGACATGCAAAATTTAGGGTTGTCATTCTTCTCCCTTCTCCACCAAATTTCTTGGACTCTCCCTCCCACTCCATCCTCTTCTCCTCCTCCTCTCTTTCCTCTCTTTTCCCTCTTCTTCGTTCTCTCGCCCCCTTTCTCCCTCTTCCGCAGGTCTTCTTTCCTTCCCTCCCTTCCTCCTCATCTCCTTCCTCCCTCCTTTCTTTCATCCCTCTCTCCTCCCACCTTTCTTTCCCCCCATTTCTAGGTTTGCCTTTGTGTACTTCACCAATTACAAAAAATAAGTAGGGTAGAGGATGGAATTGTGTTGGGAAGAGAAAGTGTAATAAATTCACCTTATAGGAAAAACAACATTTCTTGGGAGAACAGTTTCAAATATTAGAAGGGAGTGACAGAAACTTGGAAGGGTTTCTAACATAATCGGATTTATGCCACAGTGAAAAAGCATATAGAAAATAGTAATTATGAAACAAAACTGATTTATTATTAATAATTTGCCTGGCAGATTTTGTGGAGTCCTTGAGGTAAATGAATTAGGTACTTCTAATTCCACAAGGACTCCAGCTGTTTTTTGCAGCTGGCAGTAGGATGGCTGGGTCACTGACAGCCTACGCGTTTAAGACGGGGTATTTTTCGTACCTCATTTGCTTTGGAATTTGGTTTTCCATTTCCCAGAGGTGACTAATCAGAGGTGGCCTTTTGCTTTAGGTCCATAGATTGATTAAGTATTTTGTTACATAATGTACACTTCTAAATAAAGCACAGACTTTTTCTTTAAATAATTTTTTAAAAGTTGGTGAAAAATTATAGTATCTAAGTAAAGCCCCCAAGTGTAAAGTCTGTTTTAACTGTTCTTTTATTTCAGCCTCTACTGCTTAAGGTTTGTTGCCTATCCTGGAAAATGTGTAAAGTCTTGGAATTCTAGACCTTATCTATCATTTTCATTGATGAATTACACTTGGGGTAGGAGAAGGAATATTTTTCTGAGTAATAGAGAAGTGTTGGCCTTTAGTAGTTTCAGGTGTCTTTTCAAAAAAGTATCATCTTGGGACTTCCCTGGTGGCCTGGTGGTTAAGAACCAGCCTTGCAGTGCAGAGGACGCAGGTTGGGGAACTAAGATCCCCCATGTCGTGGGCAGCTAAGCTTGCCAGCCACAGCTAGAGAGCCTCCACACCGCAACGAAAGACCCTATGCAACCAAATTAATAAATAAATATTAAAACAAATAATAAAAAGCCACAAAAGGGTAGAATCTCTTCTGAAGTGGGAAGTATATCAGTCTCAGCAAGGAAAAATAAATCAACTTACTGGTAGCTTTTTTTTTTTTCCCCCTTTCTCTCTTCTGCCTTTCAGAATCTTTGCCAAGAACTAGAAGCAAAGTTCTATGAAGGGACTTTTAATTGGGAAAGTGTCAAGCAGCATGATGCCGCCAGCCTGCTGAAGCTCTTTATCCGGGAGCTGCCCCAGCCACTGCTCAGTGTAGAATATCTCAAAGCTTTCCAGGCTGTCCAGAGTAAGTGCCACCCCTCTTTGAAGCAATCGTTGAGTCAGTGCCATCCATATTAATTGCTTTAATGACATTTTGCTTTGTGAAGAATATAACCAGATATATTTGGGTAGACACACTGACTCATTGATGTCAGTGAGTAAAAAAATACCACTCGTTTTCTTTTCCTTTATAAATATACATCTAGGAGTAAATAGATAACAGATCTATCTGTATCTCTTCAGGTGCGGATTAATTACGTGCCCTTTAAGCAATACAGTGTATGTATTTTATATTAAAAGCTGGAAACGTCACATTTATTTTTTAATAGAATGAATCACGTAAGCTCTCTGATACATTTTTCTTGCCAAGTGTTAAAAGCAACACTTACTGGAGAAGCTGTGGATTAACAGTTATCATAAAAGCACAAGGAGATGTGACAGAGTCTGTGATTATTTCCTGAAAAATTAGCTTCTGAAATTGTCATGCAGAAACATGGAGCAAATCATTTGACTGCTTCATTGGTCGGGGGGCAACAGATTTCTTATGTCTTTCCATTTTGTGGTCTTGGGCAGGCTCCAAATTAACGTCTTAAATAGTTCTCAATTCCTTTCCAGTGAACAGAGAGATCTGATGAGGTTCATGTACTGGCATAATTATCCCTTTTAGTCATAGAGACCATCAAAAAAGGGAAAATGCTGTCACCACATTCTAGTGACCAAGCCAGACTTTAAGTTCCAAATTGGGACACTTTTGAGAATGAAATAGAAGCACTGTTAATGATTATGCTGCACTGACTGCAGTGTCAACCAGAACTTTTCCAGGCTGTTCTTTTTTTTAATTGAAGTATATTGGCATATAATATTATAGTAGTTTCACATGTACAATATTTGTTATTTGCATGCATTGCAAAGTGATCATCATAATGTCTACTTAACATCTGTAACCATTCATAATTATAGAAAAATGTTTTCTTGTAATGAGAACTTTAAAGATCTACTCTTAGTAACTTTAAAGTATGTAATAGAGTAGTAGTAACTATAGTTGCCACGCATAGTCTGATGCATAGTCACTCCGTTGTGTCTTACTCTTTGCTACGCTATGGACTGTGGTCCACCAGACTCCTCTGTCCAAGGGATTCTCCAGGCAACAAGGAGTGGATTGCCATGCCCTCCTCCAGGGGCTCTTTCTGACCCAGGGAACAAACCCGTGTCTCCTGCGGCCCCTGCATCGGCCGGTGAATGCTTTTACCACTGAGCCACCTGGAAAGCCGTAGCTGCCATGCTTGCATTATTTCCCTGAGACTGACTTATTTTGTAATTGGAAGTTTGTACTTTTTGTCTGCCTTTAGCCATTTCCCCTCCTGACCCCGATACCTATGGTGGTTCACATTGTTCCACTAACCTGTTCTCTGTATATATGTGAGCTGTTTTTGTTTTAGATTCTATATATAAGTGAGATCATAAGATATTTGTCTTTCTCCATCTTATTTCACTTAGCATAATGCACTCAAGGTTCATCCATGTTGTTGAGAATGGCCAGATTTTTTTTTATGACTGAATATTATTCCATTATGTTCCAAGCTATTCTTAAAGCATGTCATATTGAGATGTTTCCCATGGCTTATCTCATTTAAGGATAGGGATATCATAAATGATATCATCATATCATTTATTCAGAATTTTTAGGGAAGTATTGAAATTGTCATTTAAAATATTTTTTTAATGGTTAAGTTGTGCTATTTTGCATATATAGTCCTTAGATATGGATTGAAGGACCAAATTTATCCCCGAGAAGTAAAAGCAAGAATGATTCCAGATATCCACGAGTATTACTTATTGGGGTGGGGGTACTGAAAATAGGAAATATCAATAATAATAATGTACCTCTTCAACTCTGTCATTGCTGATTGGTTTTCTTATTCTTTCCACAAATATTTATCGAGCACTTTTTGTGTTCCAGGCTTTGTTTTACATATTCCTGTTGGAATTGATAGGCTTTTAACTATGGACATCACATAATTTGTTCACTCACCATGAAAAGAAGCTTCACCGTTACAGGTGCACTCTGACACTGTATTATAAAAGGTCCAATCTCCTCTGCTTTTTAATTGGGGAATAATTATCATGCAGAAGTTAAAATTATTTCCAAAGCACTGTTGTGTGTCTGCAAACATAAGGCTGCCGTCATACGCTCACAGTTGGAAGTGAGCATTCCGAGAAAGAGAAAGCTCTACTTTAACAGCTGCTTCTCCTGATCTCCCCCACACACACTCTCAACAAGGCTTACTGCTCACTCATTGTGTCTCACATTTCACAGTGATGTTTATGCCAAATAACTTTTTTCTTGCAAAACAGACAAAGAAAGTAAAGAGAAGTATTTGGTAAAGGCAAGCATTCAGATGTATTTAATCTGTCTGCAGATCTTCCAACCAGAAAGCAACAACTACAGGCTTTGAACCTTCTTGTCATCCTCCTGCCTGATGCAAACAGAGACACACTCAAGGTCAGCTGGTTTCATTTACGCTAAATATCCCTCAGAACTACGAGTCATTTTTCATTATTTGTGGCAAAACAAAATAATGTTATTGTGGAAATGTTAGTAGTTGTCTATAAAGTGAAGACCTATTTTTAAGGAGAGATGATGAAAGTCGTTAACTCTTTATTAATTTATTACCCAGGTTAGTCATGTTAATAGTATCATTAGGTTTTTAAAATTTTTTTGGTCTTTTTTTCAACTGTAACATTTCTTCTACAGGTGATTGAGGTTCATTTGTTAATAAAAACATGAATGTATTTTTTTTTTCTATTATTCCTGTATTTTCCAGTTTTATTTAGTGAGCATGTACTAGTAAGGTAAAAATTGAATGTTTAAAAAGGAACTCCTAAAGTTCACCAAATATAGCCCATTGCTGCCTAAAGATGTTACATATGTTTGTAGTTCCAAGCAGTAGAGTTTGAAATAAGTCATAATGATGAACTTGAAATATTTGATTAGTCAAAAGATACACCAACTCAAGTTCTAGTCATTTCTCTAAGGGCTTACCCTGAGTTTCTGATCTATATCATCATTTCACAGTGATTTGGTCTGATAGTCATATGATTAAATACCATTTATTATGTATCATCAGAGGCTTTCATAATAATCAGTGGATTGTTCCACATTGATTAGTTTTCCTTAATGGCAAAAAATTTTAGAGTAGTTAAAAAAGGTTTAATTATAAACTCTTAGAAAAAAATTTTTTAATATAATTTAGAAAGCACATCTACCTTATGTTGTACTGTTACCTTAAAAAGTAACAGTTTTTTAATACAAATAAAAGTTTTTTTTATACAAGTAAGGGTGCAGCCCTTGCCCATTTACCCCCTATAGTTCCTTATATTTAAAATGAAAAAGAATCACGTCAAAAAATTTCCTGTCGAGAAAACAAAACCACCAGTTGGTAAACCTTGGAAATGTTTTTCTGTACCTCATTAAGACTCCTTGAACTGAAACCAGGTGAGCAAATTCCCTGCCCTTGGAATAAATGTCAATACTCAACTTTTCTGCCTGAAGCAGTTGATGAGGATTGCTGGAATAAAACGTTACATCGCCGCAAGAGAACTTCCAATGAGTTGTTCCCTTTACTAAGTCAGAAAATAATCTTTCGCTTCACTGATTAACTTTGTGAGTAGCTGAGAATAGGTTTTGTTTGGTTTTGGAGACAGAGGCCAGCTCCAGGAAGGGTTGTATTCAAGCATCATGTGACCAAGGCTGCTGTGTATGGGTGGGTAGACTGTGGCTAAAATGGGGACGTCGGGTCCAGGAAGAGGTGGGGACTGATTTTCAGTCTGTGCTCTGCTTGTCAGCCATGCCCTTGTCATAGTTCATCAACTACCCAGAAAGAGGAATTTAGTCCATCTTTTTTCTGATTCACATAAAGGTGCCTATCTGTGTGATGGCCGTGTGAACGGCCAGTATAAAATGGAAATAGAAAGACACATGAGGTACTTAAAATATGCCTACTTTCAAAAGAGTTCAACTAGCAGTGGAGGAAACACTTATTCCAATATGGTTACTATTGGGCAAGGTTGGCCCAGAACTCATTCTTGGATTTTGCCTTTAAACCCCAGGCACATTCTTTTAAGACAAAATCTGTTTAAGAATGTTTCTGTTTTTGTTTTTGTTTTTTTTCAATTTTAGTTTTACTTTTAGGACATAAAGTTACTGGAGTACAATTGTATAAGTAAGTGGGAAATACTTTCTTGGGGTAAAAAATTGGAAATTGCCAAACAGTTTTACTAATTTACTTAAGCTTTAGTAGTTTAATTAGCCAGATCTGATAAAGGTTTCAACAACATGTCTAATACCAGAAATGCTGAAACAAGTATAGCATGCATACAAAAGAATAAACCATTTAAATGTAGTTCTCTAAAAGAGAAGGGAAACTTCATCACAAGATGACTTCAGGAAGCTTAATGCAAACTTCCTCAATTTTTCCAATTTTGCCACTCTTTCTATTGCCATTTGGAGGGACAGGATCATATACATGACTTGTATAGCCAATTTGTACAGCACATCTAAGGGTTTGGAGGGACCATATTAAACCCTATATCCTAGTTTAAATCTAAGACAACAGATGTCTTTAGGGAACTTGTTGACCAGGATTTTTTTTTTAACCTTGGATTATGTGCATTTGGACTAGTGATCAAACCTACCTTTGATTTGGAGGAATAACAAAGACTAATGTTAACAGTGGGGAATCCATGTTAATGTTATTATTGACAAGCATTTATCTTTTTTGTAGTTTCAGCAAATTCATTGTATATATTTTGTTGCTTAATCTTGGCAGGCTAGGAAATTAGTATTCCCATTTTATGAATAAGAAGACTTTAAGGAACGGGATGTCAAAAGGTTTACCCTAAGATCACACAGAGCTGATTAGTAACTAACTATACTGAGACTCAAACTGAGTTTTCAGAGAGTGGGCCCAGTGACATTTATATAACACCAGACTGGTGATAGGTACTTTTTTTTTTCGGCCGTACTCTGCCACATGTGGGATCTTAGTTCTCTGACTAGGGATCGAACCTATACCCCCTGCATTGAAAGTGTGGAGTCTTAAACACTGGACTCAGGGAAGTCCTGGTGATAGATACTTTTAAGAAAAGGGAGCTCTTATAGATCAGATATAGTGACAATACATCCGAAGATGACGTTCTTTCAGCAAAGCCTAGGCTAACATTTTATTAATTTTATGTCTATACACATAACATTCTAATATCCTGATAGTAGTATTTTGATTAACTTTATGGCATTATGCACACTACCTTTAAGTGGTTTATTACCTAAACTCTGTAATTTATGCTTGTAAAGTAAGACACTGTTCCCTGAATAATTATTCTGGTCTCTGGAACAAAATTAAATATTTTTTCCAAACCGTACCAATTAATCTTTTGTCCTCATTTGAGACGGTATTGTTTCTACATAAGCTTATTCTTGGATTACAGTTTAACTTTCTGAGCACTGGATCAAAAATTAGATACATGAATCTCATTGTTAGATAGTAAGGCTATGACTTTAGTTTGTTTCAAACTTTGAGGGTCTATATAACAGCTAAACTGGATTCAAGATCAAGCTTTTAGAGCTTATAGGAATTTTTTTTCCCTAAAAATTTTGTGAGAGAAGAACAGTTTTTTGTTGTTGTTGTTTTTCCATTTTGGCATAGTTTATTTGGCCTTTTTTACGTAGGAATTTTAGGCTAAATATGAAAACATGCTTCTTTTAATAGTTAAGAGTTCAGAAACAAAGCCAATAGATAGGTAATTAAGTTACTTCGCCCCCATTTGCTCACTCTATGACATCGCGTAAATTACATCCATTCTCTTAGATTCTGTTTTCTCATCTGTATGATGGAAGTCGTTACAGCTTCGATTTCCAATCAGGATTAAGTGAAATGATGTCTACGAAGTTCTTAAAACAATGCCTTGCTCATAGATATCATTGACTATCTGTGCAGTTATTGTTGTTAATGGTTTAGACCAAAACTGATGTGCAGAAGAACTGGAAGCTTTCTGTCCTGGAGAAGGGTGGTCTAAGCTGACTGTGGTTGTTGTGTAGGAGGGGCTTGGAGGAGACTTAAGTATTGGCGATAGAGATGGGAAGTGGGTGGCATCAAACTGAGCATAAACTAGCTTGGTCTGGTGAAAAGCTTCTTTTCATTTTTTTTTTTTTTTTAATTCTCTTCTTTTTGTCTCTAGCTATTCCCCTTCCTCCCCATCAGAGTAGATTTCATGTCAGCCAGCTACTGAATCCCTTAAAACAAATGCAACTGAGATTGAATGAATCCTTTTAAGGTTTTTCTTTTCTTTTTTTAAAATTTTAATTCCTAAAGTACAGCACTTCCTGCAAAGTGAATATCTGTTTGATATTTTAACTATTTTTCAGTGCTCCATGGCTTGGTAGGCATGCAGTCTGATGCTTCTCCATTCCTCTCTCCACTGGCAGCTCACATGTGTGTCTCTTGCATCACTCCCCAGGGCCATAGTCCTTAGCAGACACACAGCTCCACCTCAGGGTGTGTTAACCAATGGAGCAGCTTTGAGGACAGGGCCCGCTGGATGTGGCCAGCTGACTGTGGTTATGTTCAACTTAGTTATTTTCTTTTAAGTAAATAAAAATCTCATGTGCTACAGTGCTTTAATCTCTTATCTTCATGTATGACACAGATCTCAAAGAGCCATTTGTGTTTCAGGCCCTGCTTGAATTTCTCCAAAGAGTCGTAGACAATAAAGAGAAAAATAAGATGACAGTCATGAATGTCGCAATGGTCATGGCCCCAAATCTCTTCATGTATCACACATTGGGTTTGAAGTCTGGTGAACAGCGAGAATTTGTAATGGCAGCCGGGATAGCTAATATCATGCACTTACTGATTAGGTATCAAAAACTCCTGTGGACAGTAAGTATATATTTTCAAGCTCTGTTAATGTGATAATATCTAGATCTTGAAGTCTTTATTATTTTTATATTGTTATAGTCTCTGCAAAAAAGTAACCAATATAGGTGATTTCAAATGCAGTTAAAAAAAACTAATGTTTTAAATCTCATTTCTTAAAATGCCAACATGATTTTATTGTTTCAATTTGGTAACTTCTAAAATATACTATTTTTGCTAATGGAATTTCTGAGGATTATTTTTTCCTGGATTATTGTTAGGCATCCATCAGCTCTTGGGGAGTTTTTCTTTCTCTTCTGACAGGAGAGGCTAGCTGGTTAGCTTTTAGAAGAGGTCTATAGGTTAAAGAGCCAAGGTTATAGATAGGGAAACCCTAAAGGGGCCAGCCATTGAGGTGGTGACCCCTAATGCCAGTTACCTCAGGCATTCCCTTCTCCATGGGTCTCCCCAACCCAGGGGCCAAACCCCGGTCTCCTGCACTGCAGGTAGATTCTTTACCATCTGAGCCAGCAGGGAAGCCCCCACACAAAGGGGCCAACTGTTGAGGTCAGTTACCTCAGGCAGTCTCCAGTCTTGGCATAGGAAATGGCCACTATGTCCTTGAACTTCACCGAGCCTCTCTTTGAACCTTACACAGTGGGTGGTAACTTGTTTCACCTGAAGCCTCTGAACGCGTGGTGAGTAATATGATCCATTTTTTCCCCACAGATTTAATGAATTGCATAGTCTTATCAAATAGATAAAACTTTTACTTCTCTCCAAATATAAGAAATAAAGATAATTATTTCAATAGTTGAAAATGTTGCTACTTCTTTTTCCTCCCCAAACTTGATTTCATTTCTTCATAGATTCCCAAGTTTATGGTCAACCAAGTGAGGAAGCAAAACACTGAAAATCAAAGAAAAGATAAAAAAGCCATGAAGAAATTGCTGAAGAAAATGGCTTATGATCGAGAAAAATATGAAAAGCAAGATAAGAGTGCAAATGATGTAAGAAACAATTTGAAGATATATGTATTTATGCAGATTGCAGTACTGTTTTTAATATCATGTATACATCAAAGAGTTTAAAATGTTTTATAGTATGACTTTCTACACACTTGCTAAGCTCTGGTACTGTTTATACGTTAAAGGTGTTAATAAGGGTAACTATGCTCATTAGTATTAATAATAAGTAGGGATAGTTGCACAGGTCTTGGTCGCTCAGCCTGTGAGTTTGTTGATAAAGAACAAAGGAAAATAACAAGAAAGGAATGTCTCATCACACACCCACCCTCACTCACCCACGTGTACACACACAGATGACATGGAGTAGCAGTTGTCCACCAGTTGTAATGTTTAGTGGCTAAAGAGTCTCTTGTGTGAACCACTGATCTTTTCTTCACTTTTCTTATCTGTAAAATGGGGAAAAATAACTAACCCTGAAAAACAAATAGGTAAGTATTAGTGTTGTGCCTAAAATCCTCCCTGGACTTCAGTGAGTCTTCAAAGGGTCTTAATGGGGTCATAAGAATTTGGAAAGAGTTACGTTGGAACACAGAAAATTAAAATATTTTTAAAAGGGGTATCTAAATATTAGTAATCATAAACTTCTGTAAGAATATCTTAAGAACCGGGCTAAAATAATGAAATGCACATGAAAACGCATTTAGAAGTGAGTTATGAAAGCTCTAACTTAAGAACATGAAAAGCAAGGGTTTCTATTGTTCTATTTATGGTGAAGACACCCTTCCACCACCAGCCCCACCATTGAGGTTCCTCAGTTACATGCTGACATCTTGTGGAATAATATGGAAATGCACTTACCAGCCTTTGTCTGATTTTCCTGCTTTGGCCTACTTAGGGATCCAGTAATCACACAAAAAAATGTTTTTTCTCCTTTATTGATTTATAGCTCTCATTCTTAAAAAATAGCATTTTATTGACATTAAACTTTTTTGGGTAAATTTGTAGTATCTTAAAAATGTAAAATTTAATAAATGGGAGTTGTACATAGTGTGGTATTTTTTGAGAAATGATACAGGTTAGAAAGGATTTTTAAGATATCATTCTTATTTAACTTAGAATGCTTTGTTACTTCTAAGGACATCATGAGTATGTGAATTTTTTTTTTTTGTGGTCTTGCTTATTCACATTAATTTAGGTGACTTTATACTCTTGTTTTACTAATATTTAATGAGACAGTTACAATGTCATACTCTGAGGAACAGTTTAAGAAAACTGTTGTGCTGTACCTTTTTAATAAGTCTTTTAGACAGAAATTAAAATGTTAATTTTTTGGAGATGAAATATTTAAATGATTTGGTCATTTATAGAAAAATAGCATTGGATTTCTTTTAGTGTGAAGTGTGAAAGTGTTAGTCACTCAGTCATGTCCAACTCTTTGAGATCCCATGGATTATAGCCTGCCAGGCTCCTCTGTCCATGGAATTCTCCAGGCAAGAATACTGAAGTGGGTAACCGTTCCTTCTCCAGGAGATCTTCCCAACCCAGGGATCGAACCTGGGTCTCCTGCATTGTAGGCGGATTCTTTTCTGGCTGAGCCACCAGGGAACACCTTTGGGTTAAATAGATAAGAGCTGGTCTGGGAATTGTGTCTGTACTAGTTAAAAGCTATATTGTCAGTTTAAGGCATGGGATTAAGCCTGGATTTAACTCTCAGTTAAATCATGCATTAGCTGTCACTTAATCTTTGAGTTTTGATTTTGATTTTCTCTTTTGAGATTCAGCAATTCTTCTGACAAAATACTAGTAAATGCCTCCTTGGTGCCAAGTCCCCACTCCCTGTTAGGTCTTCATGGGGAGATGGGGCTGGTGCTCTCCCACAGAAAGCAAGGATGCAGGAGGGTGGAGCTCAGAGATGCTAGAACTGTGTGATGGAGCCTGACCAGAGGACTCTGGGCCACAAGCAGGAAGTGGACATCAGAGAGGCAGAGTGGTCATCCATGGGTGATTGTGGCCCACAGTGGAGGTCATTTAGCTTTTCGTTTTGGTTGAAACAATTTCATCAATTGCCAGAATTTTTTTTTTCAAGCTACTATCATTTTATTAAGGAGAAAAAATATTGGGCAACAATTACAGAACAACAAAGTACAAGATAATGTCAAATACTGTGGTTATGTGGTGAGTCACCAATTAGTTTTCTACCTAAGTCCCATCAGTTGCCAGCATTTTAAAACATTTTAACCTTAAAGTCTGGACATCCATCTTAACTGGACATATTGGAAGTGGGAGTACCCTCACATTTCCTTGCCCTAGGGGGAATCTGTTTCCGGCAGAGTAGCAATTGCCTGGATCTGAGTAGCAGCTATTCACTTGGGTGGAACATGTGTGTGTTGGTCACTCAGTCATGTTCGACTCTTTAAAACCCCATGGACTGGAGCCTGCCAGGCTCCTCTGTCCATGGAATTCTCCGGGCAAGAATACTGGAGTGAGTAGCCATTCTCTTCTCCAGGGGATCTTCCCAACCCAGGGACCTAACCTGGGTCTTATGCATTGCAGGCAGATTCTTTACCATCTGAGACACCAGGAACACAGGCCATCTATGTTTCCATAAACTATCCCCCCTTGCCCACTCCAGATTTTTCATGTTGGTTTGTGTTTCTTGACTCTCCACCCAAATCATTTGAATGAAACTGCCTTAGATGTTTAATTTGTTAAACAGTTCTTGGATGTGTGCCTGTTATGTGCCAGACACTGTTCTAGGCACTTAAAATACATTCTATGAACAAAACAGATAAAGCTTGCTGCTCTTATACAGCTTAAATTTTAAAATTAAAATAAAATTAATACATTATATAGTATGTTAGTATGTGGTTGCTGCTGCTGCTAAGTCACTTCAGTTGTGTCCGACTCTGTGTGACTCCATAGACGGCAGCCCACCAGGCTCCCCCGTCCCTGGGATTCTCCAGGCAAAAATACTGGAGTGGGTTGCCATTTCCTTCTCCAACGCATGAAAGTGAAAAGTGAAAGCGAAGTCGCTCAGTCGTGTCTGACTCTTCGAGACCCCATGGACTGCAGCCTACCAGACTCCTCCGTCCATGGGATTTTCCAGGCAAGAGTACTGGAGTGGGGTGCCATTGCCTTCTCCGAGTATGTGGTTAAATGCACCTAAAATAATAATAAAAATAGTAGGGCAGAAAAAGAGGAATCGGGAGAGGGGAGTGTCTTGCAGTGTTAAGTTGGGTGGTCTGGGGATGATGTGCAGGAGGGCAGGGAACTAAGCTGGGTCTGTATTTTAGGCAGCACTTTCCAGGTGGAGGGAATAGATTGCACGAAAGCCTTAAGGCACTTGGGGACTGGCAAGAAGTGATTGTGATTGGAGTGGAGCCAGCAAGGAGGACAATGTGTGTAATGAAGTCAGTGGGACAGTGGGACCAGATTATTCAGGGCCTTGTAGGCCATTGTTAGGAATCTGGGTTTGCCCTGGGTGAAGCACGATCATTTCAGGCTTTTGAAGAAAGGCTTGAAAATCTAAATTTTAAAATGATCCCTTGGTCTGTTGTTTTGAAAACAGACTCTAGGAGAGTGAAGATAGAATAGGGAGACCTTCTAAGAGGTTCATGTCATAATCTGAGTGACAGACCAGGAGATTGAGGGGTGGTAAAATTCTGGATATTTTTTGAAGTTAGACCATTGGGATTTTTATTTAATTTTTTTTTTCTTTTTTTGGCCACACCACACATCATGCAGGACCTTAGTTCCTTAACCAAAGATCAAACCTATGTGCCTTGCCGTAGAAGCACAGAGTCCTAACCACTGACTGCCAGGGAGTCCTGCCATTGGGATCTCTTGATGCTGAAATGATGAGTTGTAAAAAAAAAAAAAAAAAAAGAAGCAAGTCCAGAATGATTCAGAAGTTTTTGGCCTAAGAAATTGAAGAATGGGATTGACACTTAGGGAAGATCACAATTTCAATTTAGGGTCTGTTGAGTAGAAGGTGCGTGTTGGATATCTAAGTGAGGATGACTGAAGGTGTTTGGAGGGAAAATTAAGTCATCCTGGCCAGTAAGGTGCATGGAGGGCAGGGACAGAAAGAAGGCGGAAATGGGGCTCCAGGGGGAGCCAGGCTTCTATTGTGTATATGGTGGGGAACTGCTGAAAGTTGTGACTACCCCCCCAGGAGGTAACATGATTGTATTTGCATTTTAGAGCAGTTGTTATGCTTGGCAGGTGAAGGATATTGTGAGAAAAGGTTAGGTAGGAGATGTCAGCTAAGTTCATTGTTAATTGGAGTGTATATAAATAAATTGGTCAAATCTCTCTGGAGAGCATGTGTCAAAATCCTCAAAATCATGCAAATAATTATGCTTAAGTTCATTGCCGTTTTCTTTGTATGGGTCAAAATTAGAAATAATCCAAAAGGAGACAGGTGGTCAGTTAAATATGTTATGACGTATCTATTTAATGAAATACCATGAAAGTGGAAAAGTGTGTATATGACATTGGAAGATATTTGTAATATGTTGAAGGAAGAAATTACAAATCAGTGAGTTGTTTATTGCTATATTTGTAAGGGATAATAATTATCCTTATTTTGAATGCTTATCAGAGGTCAGGTATGCTGCTAAACATGTTACCCACATTTTGTTTAGTATTCCTTGCAGTTTGCTGCTGCTGTTTAGTTGGAGTTTACTCTTAAAATAGTCTCGTTTTTTTTTTTGTTTTTTTTTTTTACAGATCAGGAAAGTGAGGCTTAGCAATCGTAAATAATTTACTTAAGGTTATCTAGATAGGAAGTTGTGGAGCTGGAATTTGAAACCAAGTCTATAGGACTTTAAATCCAGGTCTCTTTACTGTTAGCCTGTCTCACCCACAGAGCACAGAAAAATTCTGAGAAGGATATATATATATATGTATGTATGTATGTATATATGTATGTATCCCAAATCCTGGGCTTAGGTGTAGTAATAAAATGAACATGTTTTACTGCCATTATTACATATGTTTAATATATAGCTTTAAAAACAGGCTTGGGCTGAGCTAAGCCCCAGCTTTGGGAATGAAAAGAGTGTTGACTGTGAGCCTGTAAGACCCTTATCAGTGAGATGGTAAAACTGATTGGATGTGAGGAATGTAGAAGAAGAAGGAATCTAGAATGACTTGCTGATTTTACCTTGGGAGACTTTGTCATCAAGATAAAACATCCAACAAAAGGAAGAGACTTCGGGGTAGTCTGTTTTTGGCATTTGGGGTTGACATGCCTATGTAAAAGTTGTCTACATGGACCTGAAGCTCAGGGGGGTGGACAGAGCTGGAGGCATGCATTTGGGACCAACACAGAGACTGTACTTGAAGCCATAGAGTGATTCTTTTTACACAAGTGGGTACATGGGGTAAGAAATGAAAAAGAAAAAAATAAAAAGCAAAAATGCAAATATTTAAATAGTGGGCCATGGAAAAGGAACTGGTAGAAGAGGCCAGGAAGTAATAGGAAGGAACAGAAAGTTGAAGATTGTGTTGTAGCTGCCCTGGGGAGAAGAGTAGGGTAATGGAGTTTGGTCCTAGTACCAAATGCTACAGAGAGGTTGAGTAAAGTTGGATAAGAGATCCTCTGGATTTTGCATTTGAAAGGTTAGTTGTGACTTTTCCCCAATGAGAATTCATCAAGCTAATATTTTTTTTTAACGCCCTCTGAATGCTAACTGTATATAACAAGGTATTCCTGTTATTAAGACATGCTGGACTAGGTGGATTAATAGTTTAAACCAGAATGTAAGGGACACACTCAATCTATTTAACAAGCAATGTTTATAATGGCTGCAGCATAGTAATTGTTTGATACAAATGTGAATTTCCAAGTACTAATGAGACTTATCTATTAATTACAACAGGAGGAAACACTTGGTGAAAAATAACGTAATTATCAACCACTTGAAAAGAACCATTTTCTGATTACCTTCAACTTGAGTTAGGATTGATATCATACACACACACACAGAGACACGCACACGCACATATATATATAAACACGCTGCATCAAACACCAGAGGTCATATGTCTTGATATAGCCCTAGCTTTGCCATTAATGAGATGTTAATGGCAAATCACTTTCTCTCTCTCTGGGTCTCAATTTCTTCTATAAAATGAGAGTAAGAACAGCTTAATGGTGCTTAGCCAGAAGTATGCAGTAGGGGCCTCTGTAGGATTATTTTTTTTTTTAAGTAAATAGCAAAAAATAATGACTAGGCCACTTCCTGTACCCTGTGAATCAGAATCTCTCAGCACAGGGCATACACATGTGTCTTACATTAAAAACTGTCAGGGTAATTTTCCCCCATTTGGTGTACATGTGTTTGTGTGCATATAAATTTAATTTTATTATGGAATTTCTCTAACGTACACAAAAATAGAATAGTATGTGAACTTCCATAAACCTATTACCAACCATCAAACACATTTTTATATCTTGTTTCATCTTGTCTTCCACACCATTTTTCCTTTTAGTATTTTTAGGGAAATCATAGAGCTTTCATCATTTCACCTATAATTACCTCATTTTGCATCTCTGTTTAAAAAGGATCTTGGGCAGCTTTGATGAGCATTTGGTTATGAACTGCTGAATCACACAGGCTTCAAGTCCATTGTGGACTTAGATCTGTGTGATTTTTCTTCTATCAGTCCAGTATACCTCTAAAAGTAAAAGGAAACTGCATTTATGAGAGAGCATGAGCAGAGAGCAGGGCTCTGTGAGGTTCTGTGAAATAAGGCAAGCTGCTCATTCCATCTGCCATCATTATAGAGGAAACAAACATTTTCTTCCCTGAGGTTGAATTTCAGTGTTAACTCAGGATGATCTGCTGGTCACACCCTTAATTAACAGTTGAGGAACTTGAGCTTTAGAGAGTTTACATGACTTGCTAAAAGTTCCAAAATGATCTTGTGACATTTTTGGGGTTTTGGACATGAAAAAGAAATCTGGTACTCTCATCTTCTGCCATTTCAGAAGAATCCTGGAGTTGGCAGCAGTGTGGTGTAGACTCTGGGTCATTTGTGGCTGAGGTTGTGTGTCTAGTCACAACTCTGTTTAGAATCCCATCTGTGGTTTCTCGTAACAGCTCAGACCCAGAGCATTGTCACAGGTATTGTTTCAAGCATCTGCTTTGGGTCTAGAAATAGTGTCTGGCTCTACTTGGGGACACATATGGAAAATCAAATCACAATATCAAGCATAAAATCTTATTTCTTTCAGATGTTCTCTAATTTTTTATAGTGCCTAAAAAATACCATATTAAAAGTAAAAAATATCAGAATTTATTTCATTGTCAATTAAGTGCTTATTAATGATAAAACTTATTTCAGACCTTTAAAATTCTCTGTGTCTGGAGAAGGTGGATAAAAATTTAAGCATTTGGGTTACAAAAGCACAATTAAAATCAAACAGTTCAAGATAACAGAGAATGATTTTTGTATCTCCACCTCCAAACAAACTAAAGTGATGAACATGCCATTTTAGTTGAAGATACCCTGCTAAAATGTCCTTGTTAAATTTTCCAAAATACGTATTATATTTGGCTTTTTTTTTGAGAAAGCTGTATTTCCAGTTTGCCCCTTTGAAGACAGAGGTGTGGTTTTTTGTTTGTTTGTTTGTTTGTTTGTTTTGGGTGGGGGGTAGTATTAAAAGATGTCAGCTTTACATTTAAGTTATCTTTTAATTTAAAAAAGGAAATCAAAGTTTCTTCTAAGGGTCTGACATTAAATTTCTAATCTCTAGGGTATAAAAATATAAGCAACAGAGTATTTGTCTGCACCTTTTGAAAAAAATGATAAAATCATTGTTTATTTTATCAAATAGTAAGAAATAAGATCCTGTTTTTAAAAATATACTTGACTTCAATATGTAGAACATGTGAGGACCATATGAGATTATTTTCTCTATTTTAACAGTCTTTGCATACGTAAGAAATTAACTAGCATTTTGTAAGTTGTGAAATCCTTTGTGACTAATTTTTAATCACGTTAGTCAAATAATGCTCTTTCCCAGTCTTTTTGTACATTATAAAACTTCAGCTCACAAGCACACCAAAAGAATTCTAAGAAGTAAGAGACAGAGTCAGCTGCTGCTGCTGCTAAGTCGCTTGAGTCATGTCCAACTCTGTGCGACCCCAGAGACAGCAGCCCACCAGGCTCCCCTGTCCCTGGGATTCTTCAGGCAATAACACTGGAGTGGGTTGCCATTTCCTTCTCCAATGCAGGAAAGTGAAAAGTGAAAGTGAAGTCGCTCAGTCTTGTCGGACTCTTCGCGACCCAGTGGACTGCAGCCTACCAGGCTCCTCTGTCCATGGGATTCTCTAGGCAAGAGTACTGGAGTGGGTTGCCATTGCCTTCTCCAGTCAACAGGCATGTTGTGTCTATTCAAAGCTTGGCAGCTCAGTGTAATTAGTGTACTAACATCATTAGTATTTGACACACCATGATTTTGGAGCTTGATAGTAATTGTCATACACTATTTAAATGAAAACTTTGACATCGTTTACTGTTTGTCATCTTTAGTAAATACCATTTTTCTATCCTTGTCAAGATACCAGGGAAAACTTTCCAGAAACAACTTTCAAATGCTTCATCTTTAACTATGACATGTATCAGTTAAGCTAATTTTTCCTCCAACAGTAAAGAGCAGAATAGATTCAAATTGAGTGAGGCTCACAGTCTTTTTATTGTAGTGTAGTGAGAATTTGGATGAGATGTATTACCATGGAAATAAACACTCTTTGAGAATTCCCTCTCTCTTCCTCCCCATGAACACACACACATACACACACACACAGAGGGAAAGTGTAGGAAATGTTTAATTTCATAGCCGTAAGCAACCTAAACACAAGCTGCTCCCCATATACTGGCAAAAGCCAAAATACAGCAATTACCTGACTTTTCACATACACTTGAGAACTCTCGAGTGCCTTCAGATGCTGGTACCTGGGCCTCTTCCTTCTAAACTAACAATCAAAGAGAGTCTGGATGCCCACGAGAGGTGCGGTGCTGTCTATTGGGTACAACTCCTCACACCATCCTGATCTCACTGTTGTGTTTTGCAAGAAAGCTTGGCCATACTCTCCACAGTATGATCCCCGAACTCATTTGGGAAGTGTAGCCATGGTCCTATTATTAGGGGTCTTCAGCTGTTCATGAGATGCCTTGAGGGGAAAGTGACTGCATCCTCTGTTCTCTTTCCCTCCCTGTCTTTTCTCAGTAGCAAGGGGAATAGTAGTATCATATGGTAGATAGAGGCAACTTAACTTTTTTATTTTAGACAATATTCCTAAGACTATGTTTTGCTAGTAAGGAAAGTGCTCATTGCTATAGTTTTATTCTGGAGAAATTTTACTTTTATTAGCATATGATTTTGAGTGAGACTTTTTCTATACTATGTGCATGCAGGATCTTAATTTCCTGACATGGGATCAAACCCATGCTCCCTGAATTGAGAGCATAGAGTTTTAACCACTGGCCCCACAAGGGAAGTCCCTAGTGAAAAATATTTTTGAGTGACTCATTTAATCAATAAACATTGATAGATGACTACAGATGTGACTCAGATATGTGGCATGTAACTAGAATGCAAGTGTCATAAATTAGGATCTCCATTATAAAAGAGATTCAGTGGGAATTTCAATGGAAAGAGGAATTTCCTTTTGATTCTGTTAAGTCAGAAACCATCTATGGAGTGTTCCACGGGGTTTGAGGTACGTGAGCTTGGCCTTGAAAAATGGATGGATACCAGGGAATATTTCAGAAGGGGAGGAAAATGTACATAAATACAGGAAAGCGTGGGTATTTTCAGCAAATTTTGACTGTCATTTTTTTTATCCAAAGAATGGGATGTGCCACAAGGAATAGTGGGGAGAGGCAGGGAGCAGAGGAAGGTTGCTATATGCCTGAACTCTCTATAGCAGATTTATTATTTTTCTGGGTCATTTTGATTTTATAACTCATTTATTGTAGGACCTTCTATATTTAAAAACTTAATCATATCATCTTACTTCACTTTAAATGTCAGTATAGGTTTTCCTGCCCTTTTTGATAATCTAGGATTGTAGAAGATATAATTATGGAAATAATTTCTATGACTATGACTTTCACCAAAGAAACCCTCTTTGTCAGGATAGTTGGCACTATGACTTTAGCAGAATTTCCTAACTTTTAAATCAGGGTAAACTGGATGCTGATCTGCAAACCCGAACCTGCTATTTAAGACCCTCCTATAGTATGGTAATAATAGACTAACAGAAACCAAAATACCAATATTTTTTTCACTGGGTAGACAAGGTAGATTGGATTTTATGAACACAGACTCAGTACTGTTGCTATTACAATTATCACTCCAACATTCAAGTTATCAGGCCAAGCTTATTGTTTGTCACGTCCTATGAGGAAACAGCTGAGGCCAGGCCAGCAGGCAGAATCACCATAGCAGGATAGAAGCTAGAGATGAACCCCAAGGGAGCATAATCCTTGAGTTACAAGGTGCTTCATTGATTGAATAACTGCTTTGGAAAAGGATGACAACAGTAGCACATGAAATGCCCCAGTCATTGTAAGAACCTGCTCATTTTCCAAAATATTACAGATGAAAATTGTCTTAGAATCAAGGAAAACAGCAAATTAGCCTTGTAAGTTAGAGGTGAGGTGGAGGTCAGAGACTAGGCTAAACTACAAGCCTCAGAAGCTGGAAGTCAAGAAACCAAGGCAAGGGTCCAGGCTGGATGGGAGAAATTGAGCAGGAGTTGAGGGGTCAGAGCACAGGCTAGGATCAGGGATGCAGTGAGCACAGTATCCCCAGGGAGAGGACTCAGGCCAGGGTGCTAGGAATGCAGTCCATCCCCAGCTGGATGGCCAGTGGGCAGCCCCACGTGATTTGTCTTTGTGTGGCTTGGAGGGGCATGCCCCCTATAGGGCTTCACTGAGCGGTCAGATGAGGGCACAGGCTGTCTCTACAGGTGAAGTAGGTGTTTGGGATTCGTCTGGGGGAACAATACCATTGTTGTCATACACAGCCCTTTGCTCCTTTGATAGTCCTGTGCAGTATCACTTTTCTTTGCTTTTCCCATACTACATTTCAGATGTCACTGAGAAGCAATCTTATATCTTTTGAGGACACCTATTTTTTTTTATGCAACCTGATCTAAAAATGATCTTATTTTTGTTACATGTTGAAAAGCATCACATTAATTCCATGTATGGTATATTTATACTTTATTAAAAAAAATTCAACACCATATACATTAAAAAATGATGCTGTGAGCACAAAAATTATTATGCACCAAAGGACTTGTGTCTTATTTCTTTACTGGCTAAGTAAATAAATTTGCTAAACATCAGTAGTACAGTGCGGTACTCAGTAGATGCTTAGTACATTCTGGTTGAATTAAACAGGGTATTTGTAGTGTTTAAAGCGTTATGTTTAAACATAATTTGTGCATGCTGTCTGGTCTAAGGTCTGTTCAAGAGCATATGGTTATAAATAATAAGTTAGTATTTATTTTAGCAGAACCATTAGGACTTAATTAAGTCTAATATTTTGAATGCCATAGTTGATGTTTTGATATTATAATCCTCAAAATCTTTCTTTGATAGCCTCCCAAATACATAAAATGTTCTTAACATCTGTGGGCACAGGATTTAGAATGAGTCATCTCAGGTTCAAAGTGTGCAGTCCCAGTGTGTGCTTATCAACCGAGTGAGGTACTGACACAATACAAATGTATTGGAAAAGTATGCTTCATTTATTTTAATACTCTCAGGGACAAAATTTTTGTGAAGTTTTGTGAATGTGCAGGAAGATTTTTTTTTTTTTAATGCATACATTGCAATAGCCCGCAAAGTAACTTCATTCTGATTCAATTTCATAAATTGCTACATGAAGAAGCACCCTCCAGTAGATAATACTCAGAAATCAGCACTTAATATGGCAGTAATGGTTATTGCTGTCATTCTTTACATCTTTAAAAATAATTAAGCATTACTGCACAGGCATTATAAAGTTCCCCTATCACCATTAAGAGGATATTTGAGGTTTGATGTAATTTAGTAAATTACATTATACAGTAGTTAAGGTTTTTATGTAGTGAAGTAAAATGCATAGTAGTTAAGCACACTTACCGTATAATGCATTGTACAGAGTTACACGTTCCAGCTGCTGCCAGCTTTGTTCCAGTGTCATGATTGCTTTGCAGGCTGACGTTCCTCAGGGAGTGATTCGAGTACAAGCTCCCCATCTTTCGAAAGTTTCCATGGCAATACAGCTAACTGAAGAACTCAAAGCCAGTGATGTACTTGCCAGATTTCTCAGCCAAGAAAGGTAGAGGCCTGTTTTGTTTTAATTATTGCATGGTATCACTCACTTGCTCTCTCTCCCTCCCCGCTTTTTTTCTTTTTTTTCTAAACGATGGCTGGTGTGAAGGACTTAAAATGTTAGCAGAAGAGAAAAGGAGACTTAAAAATAATACTGTTGGAATGAGTCGAGTTCATTGCGTGTAGTTTGTGTTCAAGTTGAGCCTGTTGCAGGCAGGGGGTCTGAGCATTCCTTCGCTCTGTCTGCAGTGGACTTGGCACATGACACTACTCAGTAATCTTTCCAGAATATGGTGATTGGAGGTTAATTACTATGTGTAGTCTGTTAGGAAAATCACTAATTAGGATACAGTGGGATTAAAACAAAAGATACAACTTTTTCAATGAAATATAATGAATACAAAGAAACGCTTAAATTTTAAGACAGAAGGTATAAAGAATTCAGAGGGAACAGATGGCCAAAGGAGTTCTGAAGTCACAGGTCAAAGCACACCCTCCTCAGTAGAGATCACCACGTCTTCCCCTCTGTTATGGGGCTGATGAGGCAGGAGGAGTCTTTTGAAAGCCATTGGCATCCCTTTTAAGCTGGAGAATAATTGCTTTACAATGTTGTATTGGTTTCTACCATACAACAAACAATGTGAATCAGCCGTAAGTATACATATGTCCCCTCCCTCTTGAACCTCCCTCACACCTTCCCAATACACACTTTTTGAGACATGTTTGAGATATCTTTTCTTGAATTTTGGAGGTTCAAACAGGGTATGGATATTTCAGTGTTCAAATTCTTATTTTTAGCTAAAATTATATTTTAATGCTTTCCTTTCTCATTTCCACTTATTGAAATAAATAAATCTAACTTTTTTTTTTTAAAGTCAGAGACCTCAGAGGCATTAGCTGTTTAGCTTCTTTATACTGATTTCATCTCCGATAGAATTTAATCTCTTCATTCTTTCATTCAAGTTTTCTGTCAAAATTTCTCCAGTTTTAATACAGAACTGCATGTATTTAATGTGTCTCTGCTCTGTCTATGGCCCTCTGCTAGATGTTGAAAAGGGTATAAAAAATATGTTAAAGTGTCTTCCCTTGTGGTTTGTAAATTGGAAGAAGACATGAGCCTGTGTAGTTAACAGATGGTGATGAAATAAAAGAGAGGCTTATTGGTAATTCTGGGCTTAAACTTCCCTCTCAACCACACTCTGAGGGAAGTACTATCATTACCTCCATTTTACTGATAAGGAAACTTGAGACTTTCAAGGTCACTTGTCACCTGGGTGGTGGAGCTGAATTCTAAATCTGGGGTTTGTCCGCAAAGGAAGTCCTTTAACCCCTCTCTTTATTGACTCGGGAACCAAGAGATCATCATGGATCTGGGGACCACTGATGTAGAGTCTGGGAGTAGATGGACTTTGAGGGGATTAATTCCTGGACCAGTTGGAATTGGGGGGGGGGCGGGGGGAATTAGGTTCTGGGAGCAGTTGGAGTTTCTTGGATGTCTTTGCTCCCTAAATGGTCTCTCTGCCTCAAGGAAATCAATCCACTTCCTCTCTATTCCCTGAGCTGACCAAGTAGATGCCATTCTTCCCATCGGGAATGGCTTCCCATCCTCTCCCAAAGTGTGTACCTGAAGATCTGGCCAGACTTCAGATATAAGCAGCTCTTCCAGGCTAGACATAGTTTAATTTATGCAGTGTTTAGTTGCAGGACCCAGATGCTCAATTTAATCTGCAGTTGTGCTCCTCTGCTTGTAGGTAATACAAGGTGTGACTCTGAAGTTGTATGATACACTCCACTGTGACTTTTATAGTTAGGGTAGAGTAGGATAATGGTAGACATATTCTTATAAGAAAGTACCAGTTTTGTGACAATTGCCCTTTGTCTGTTTGGATTTACTGTTTGTGGTGCTTTTATTAAGCAAACATGTGCTACCCACTAAAGCAGAATCCTTTCTTCTACCACCTCTCCTCTCCCCTCCTGCTCCACCCAAAGAGAGGTCTAGCAAACTTCTTAGTCCATTTGCCTTTTCTCCTCCCAGTGCTCAGCCCTTTCTTTTATGCTTGGGGATGCTGGAACCAGATAATACGGATCCAAATACTAGATTTTCCTGTTATATGTTAGGCTAGTTTTTATCATCTCTGTAAGTCTCAGGCTCTTCATTGTAAAAGTGGACCCACGTTATAGCCGTGTGATAATTAAATAGGAAAATGACCAGGAAGTACATAGTATTATCTGTCTGGGCCATCTAATAAGTGATGTTTTCAATAAATACTTATATGTATCTTTTCTTCCGTGACTTTGCTCTCCTTCTTTGCCTTCCACTTGTACAGGGACAGTGGGAAACCCCACTTCCCTCCATCCTTTTCCTCCCCTGCTTTCTCTACTGAAGCCAAGAACACACAAATGACATAAAATAAATGTGCAATAAATTATACATTCATTCGCCAGTCTTTGGTAATAGCTGTTGCCTTTTCTTTAATTATGGATTTGTTGATTAGTGTTAAGTGAAAGGTAATGTATACCAGAAAATCTAGTTTAGGTTTCTTTAAAGTAAAATAAGAATATAAATATTGGAGAGGCAATCTGAGAACAATAACCTGACTAGATTTTTTTCCGTCTCCCAAAACATTCCATTTGGTTTTCGTAAAAATAATGGCTCTCATTATAGTTTATCAGGTTATATGCTGTATTAAAAATGAAAATGTAATTATTAAATTATTTAATTTCAAAAATAAGCATACCCCCGTTTGGAAGCAAAGTGAGTTGTCTCTTGGTCAGGATATGGCTCAACAGGGAGGATGGTAAGCGCGAGAACTCCCATAGCCCTGAGTGGTCAGGGTGCTGTGGACAGCAGAGTAGATGGAGCTGGGTAACTCGAGGGGCCACTGAATGGTTGATTAGGAGAGCTTCTGCTGTATCACATCTTTCTGCTGGTTTGGGTAAAAGTCAGCCCTGGTTTTCTCTTGTCAGTTCCGGGGAGTTTGTCCTCAGGTCCTCTGTCAGTGGTTCGCAAACCCTTCTGTGCATCAGAGTCTACCAGAGAGTACTTAAAAACCAGATTCTAGGGCTTGACCTAGGCATATTAAATCAGATTTTTGGCAAGTTTTCCAGATAATAGAGATGTTTGTAAAGCACTTTATTTTGCCACTGTTAAACCTAGTGTTCTGGAGACTTTACTCTTTGAAGAGAGTAAACCTGTAGATGCATTCTACTTGTAAAGTCATCGTAATGAGTGTTTGGTTCTATTTTGAGAGCATTTACCTCCCATATTGGGACAGTTAGCACAGGGAGGCTTATGAACTGCGCTATATTCTTTATATTCATCTTGTACACTATTAGAGTGATCAGCACAGCAAACCTGTGAGAAATACTATTGAATAAGTGCAATGTGCAAACATTTCTTCTTAGAGTTTCATGAGGACCTTTTTGGCCCCTATGCAAAATAGATGACCATATTAATAATTTTATGGACAGCTAAAATGTTACTTTTCTTTTTAACTTTACAAATTTAGGTACTGATTTATTATTTCACCTTTGGATGTACGATTCCATTTGTTTATTTTAATTTACAGGTGTGACATTTTTATTACTGTTCAACACATTTAACAGATGGGAAAATACAAACGTGTAGATAATTACAGTATGTCTAAGTTATGAATTTTCCATACAAGCTAGAATTCCCCAAGCACATTAAAGTGATTTACTTGCAAGCTGTCTGATGATGCAACTAATCAGTTTGTTTTGTCCCTGCCAGTGGAGTTGCCCAGACTCTCAAGAATGGGGAAGTTTTTTTGTATGAAATTGGAGGAAATATTGGTAAGCACATTTTTTTTTAATCTTTTATTCCATATGCTTATTTGACATTGCCAGTGGTGGTTTTTTATATCTTTGGGAGAGAAAAGGAAATTTGAAGTAAAATATAACACTCTGTAGACAGTTGATGAGTTCTATAGTTGATGAGATTTTTTTTTTTTTTTTAATGGTCTGGCCTTTCTGTTCTGGCTCTTTTAGAGCTCCTTCTATGTGGACCTTGAGCCACAGGCAAGTTCCCTAAAATAGAAATAACTTCTAAAATGGTTAATGAATTTTTTCAAAACCTCTTTCTTTTTTATATGCTGATAGGTAGTAGTAGTGAAAGTCACTCAGTCATGTCCAACTCTTGTGACCCCATGGACTGTAGCCCGCCACGTTCCTCTCTCCATGGAATTCTCCAGGCAAGAATACTGGAGTGGGTTGCCATTTCCTTCTCCAGGGGATCTTCCTGACCCAGGAATCGAACCCAAGTGTCCTGCATTGCAGGCAGATTCTTTACCAACTGAGCTATGAGGGAAGCCCTTTTATATGCTGAAAGCACATCTTAATAAAGGGAGTGAGCTTATTTAAGACCGAGTTGATACTTTTATTATGGTATAGTATTGGGTATTTTTTAGTGAAAGCAGAAGTTATTTTGCCATTGTTGATTGCCTGCTACATAAAACATATATGTATACATACACACCTTGGTACCTTATAAAATAGAAATAGGATAAATGGATTAGTTTTGACCATGTCTCATATTTTATTTGCCCACTTATAACTATCAATGGGTGGTACTCATCTTCTTATTAAAATTTAAAGTAAACCTTCCTTCTTTTTTTGATCCTTAAAATGGTAAGAGTAAAATTGTCAACAAATAAATTCAAAATAGTCATTGAAAATACCTTATGGTAAGTTTTGTAGAATTCTTTTCTAGGACTTAAAAAATTTTAGTAAATATTGAAACTTGAATTTAAGAATATCAAGTTTCCTTCAAAAATTTAAATAAGTCACAATTCCACTAGAAATCTGGATTGTTAACTCTGTTAATCAAGTATTGGTATATTTATTTTATTGTGCATTTTGCTATTAGATATTGGGAATTAAGCATGGTTTCTTACTTAATAAAGGCAAATAAACTTTTAAGGAACCATTTAAAAGCCCATCACAGACAGTATTTTCAACTTCCTAACTTCATTTGAAAACCTGTGCATTTGGAGAAGGACTACTCAATTAATTTTTCCATTATTGGCCCAAGCCTTACAATATTATGGGAGGTGGGAAAAAATGATACCTATTTCAAAGTGTAAGACTCCAGAGTTAAACCACGAAGCTTAAATTTAAACTTGCCTCTCTATCTCCCCAGTCACTGTATCACACTGATGTAACATCTCTTTCCTAGGGGAACGCTGCCTCGATGACAACACTTACATGAAGGACTTATATCAACTCAACCCCAATGCTGAGTGGGTTATAAAGTCAAAGCCATCATAGAAGATTTATGCTGAAGATAGCCAGCCATAAGGACTCCCTTAATCATACTTGCTGGGTCAAGAGTGTAAATAAAATAAATGGTGGGACTCTTATTATTCACATACACCCTATTCTTGAATAGTGACACACTGAGCCTTAAAAAGTTCTAGATTTGTGCTGCTGCCAGATTATGTTAATTATTATTATTCATATTAGAAAACATCTCTGGAGTGAGAAGAAAGGAGCTAAATTAGCTTGTAGGCTATTTTCATCCACTCCGTGGAATGTGTCCAGATGCGACATCCCTTTTTAATATGAAAATATACTCTCTTCCCCCTCTTTTTCTGTTCTAAAATGATGTATACAGTAATAATGTGCATTTTCACCTTTCTCTCCTCCTGACACCTGCCTTCCCCCAGATGGGTTTGTTTTTCAGCCGGAAAGGTAACCAGGATCAGGTATGGCAAGATGTGAAGACAGTACCTCTGGAAACAGACTGAGTTCAGCAATATTTCTGTCTCTGTCGTATATTAATATTCATCTCTTTGAGTCATTTGTTCAGACAGTGGCCTCCCACTTCTTAGTGCTGTATCACACGAAGAGACTTGCATTTTGTTTCAGTTCAGCTCACGTATGTGCTCAGAACTGTATCTACTATCAAGAAAACAGACCTGTCAGAAACCGCCAATTCTTACTGCACTGTTTAAGACTTACGTATTCAGAATAAATAAAATATATCCATGTGGAATAACTGGATTATGGATAATGAGAGAGTGGAAGATCACTTCGTGTAAGCTGTAGTCTCCTAAATGAAATTTAAAAAGTCATATAGCTGGCTTTACCTATTGTCGTATTAGCAGTACAAATACTGTAACTGGCTTTACCTGTTGTCATATTAGCAGTACAAATACGTGCAATAGTGTGATCCAGTCGTTAAGAATGTATTCTGCTGAAAGAGGGATCTTTTTTTTTTTTTTTTTTTTACTTATAAATGAGTCGCAGGAAGAATTATTCTTCTGAGTATGACACCATCATGTGAACAAGCTTTTGTTTGTGTACTTATTTTAATCAGAGCAAATTTACTAAAATGCTGTGGAAAGACCATTCCCAGAAATTTTCATGCACAAACCATTATAATAAGAGATGAGCCTCCATACTGTAAACAAGAGGAATGAAGTGAGAGAGAAATGTTCCATATTTTATACGTTTAGAGTGTAGTGAATAAAAGTGATGTACATGAATGTTGCACAAACTGTGTTTATGATACTTTTCAGTAGGACTTTAGGATAGGAAACATTGCACATTCTCAGAAGCTCTTGATGTCACTCTAATTAGGAGGGGAAAATGCTGCTAATGAGAACAGTCAGAAATTTTTAATTAAGAGCAGCCTGTGGATATGATCACTTAAATACCTTTGTGATGATTTGTGCCATTGCTTTTTTATTTAAAATTTTTTTATAATTAAATACATTTTTCTAAATTATCTTTTCTTGGAATTTATTACATTTAACCTGATGTGTTCATGAGTATAATAATGGGCTATTCTTGTTTTTGTTAAAAGCCACTTCTACTCTTTTATTTCTCCTATTTACTGCTCCTGTGTTGTTTTTAAAGTGGGAAGACACATGGAAGGTATAAACTTGCTTCCTTCCTTAGGTTTTTCCTTAGGAAATTTCTATTCTTTCAGTTCAGTTCAGTCGCTCAGTCGTGTCCAACTCTTTGCGACTCCATGAATCACAGCACACCAGGCCTCCCTGTCTATCACCAACTCCCGGAGTTCATTCAAACTCATGTCCATCGAGTTGGTGATGCCACCCAGCCATCTCATCCTCTGTCGTCCCCTTCTCCTCCTGCCTGCAATCCCTCCCAGCATGAGGGTCTTTTCTAATGAGTCAACTCTTCGCATGAGGTGGCCAAAGTATTGGAGTTTCAGCTTCAGTATCAGTCCTTTCAATGAACACCCAGGACTGATCTCTTTTAGGGTGGACTGATTGAATCTCCTTGCAGTCCAAGGGACTCTCAAGAGTCTTCTCCAACACCACAGTTCAAAAGCATCAATTCTTCGGTGCTCAGCTTTCTTCACAGTCCAACTCTCACATCCATACATGACCACTGGAAAAACCATAGCCTTGACTAGACGGACTTTTAGGGTTTTTCAAAACACGTTGTATTATTCTCTTTCTGATTTTTGACAGTGTAAACCCATACAGCGTATTAAAAAGCAAAGACATCACTTTGTTGACAAAGATTCTTACAATCAAAGCTATCGTTTTTCCAGTAATCATGTACAGATGTAGAGTTGGTCCATAAGAAGACTGAGTGTCACAGAATTGATGCTGTTGAACTGTGGTGCTGAAGGAGACTCTTGAGAGTCCATTGGACTGCAAGATCAAACCAGTCAGTCCTAAAGGAAATCAACCCTGAATATTCATTGGAAGGGCTGATGTGGAAGCTGAAGCTCCAATACTTTGGCTACTTGATGCAAAGAGCTGATTCATTGGAAAAGACCCTGATGCTGGGAAAGATTGAAGGCAAAAGGAGAAGTGAATAGCAGAGAATGAGATAGTTAGATAGCTTCACTGACTCAGTGGACATGAATTTGAGCAAATTCCAGGAGATAGTGGCGGACAAGGTAGCAGAGCCTGGTATGATATAGTCCATGAGGTTGCAAAAGAGTCAGATATGACTTAGCAACTGAACACCACCACCAACAAATATTAATTTCTCAGTGAAGTGTTTATTAACCTTTTTGTTTAATGAAGACAATATAAAAGGAGAATCAAGTGCTTAGAATGTAAGTTAGGAGTGAATAGATGATTTAAATAAATGGCTTCCTAGAGCATATGTCAGCCAATCATCATCACAAATGCTACTCATGGCAGGAGACAGAAGAGGCTTTTGATAATGAAGAAGTACCAGCTATTGGCAAATAAACATGAAAATGCCATTTTATTTTTTGAGCCCTTCTTAGAATTCATGACCTGTGTTCACTGACACTGAACAGTACTGCATTTAAATAACCAAGAAGATGTCTATCTACCCTTATAAAGAGGAGAAACTTTATAATGTATAGCCTCAGGGACTTCCCTCGTGGTCTAGTGGTTAAGACTTTGCACTTCCAGTGCAGAGGTCACAGTTTCAATCCCTGGCCAGGGAACTAAGACCTCCCCCCTCCAAAAAATAAGTATAGTGTATAACCTCAAATATAACTGCTCTGGCATTATCTCAAATGCTTTTTCTGTAATATTTTTCTAGTGAATTTTAAATCTCAAGTTAGGTTTTCTTTTTTTTTTTTTTAAGTCTTTCTTGAATTTGTTACAATATTTCTTCTGTTTTATGTGTTGGTTTTTTGGCCCCAAGGCATGTGGGATCTTAGCTGCCCAACCAGGGATTGAACCCACACCCCCTGCATTGGAAGGCAGACTCTTAACTACTGCACCACAGAAAATTCCTTAGGTTAGCTTTTATTTGTGTGTGAGGGGAAATTAAAACAACAGATGTATTTACTTTGCATCTCAAATATAACTCTTAAGTTACTGGTGAAAATTTGCTATTGTTTGTAGAAAACTAGTTGACCTGTTAATATTTTGGAGATGTTTCCTCTTCTCTGAAGAGGGTTATTATGATTCTTTACAATTGAACAATATTTACTTACTCCTGCTATAGAATTCAGACTAAACTCCTGGCTAGCACTCTTTAGGAAAAGCAATTTATTTTACTGACTTGATGGGATTTTTCATTCCTATCTTTTCCTACTTTTCAAGTTAGACTGGATTGTACTTTTTACCTCATTGTCCTGATTTCTCACCTATTGATCAGTAGGTGGCGCTCTTGGTCAGGAATTCCTTTGCAGCTCAGCTACTGGAAGTTTTGAAAGTGAACCTGAGTTCATGGTAAGAGGTTAAGACTCAGTGCCAGGTATCTGCAAGACAATTAGGTAAGAACAGCATAGATCTCTTGAATCACTGTGAAAAGTGTAAATAGTGATTAGTGCCAGGGTTTTTATGTTCAGTCTGTTAGTCTGCTTTTATCCTTGTTGAGTGGAGGGGTGGGGTGGTTTCTGAGCCACAGTTAAATATTTTGTCAATGTCGTTTCAAGCGGAAGGATCATAATAAGAGGAAGACAATGAACCGGGAAATTCTAAAGAAGGACATAATGTCCTCTGTCTTTAGTATATATGTGCTTGTTTCTTCATTCAACAATACTCAGGTATTTACTGAGTCTCTACATATATGTGCCAGGCAGGGTCTACCCTTGACGTACATCAGTGAGGAGAAGAGCTCTGCTCTCGAGGTGCTTCCATTCTAATGAAAGGAGACAAATGAATTAATAAATACAGTCAGCCCTCCAAATCCAGAGGTTCTGTGGGTCAAAAATATTTGGGGAAAAAAAGAATCCAGAAAGTTTCGAAAAGCAAAACTTGAAAATTTGCCATGCTCTGGCAGCTATTGATATTTACATAGCATTACATTGTAGAAGGTATTATGTGTTGTAGAGACAACTCAATATATGGGAGACTATACATAGGTTATATGCAAATACTGCACTGTTTTATATAATGTATAATACTTGACCATTTATGAATTTTGCTATCTTCCAGAGTCCTGGAACCTGTCCTCTGCTGATCAAAGGGGTGATTATAAATAAAATTATATAGTATGTTGAAAGGTTGTAAGTATAATAGAGACAGAAAAATGAAGAACAGGGTAAATATGACAGTTAATGGAAGAATAGGCTCATTCCAATAGTAAACAGGGGGGTCTCACTGAACGTTTAAAAACTGAGCAAAGACTTAAAATATGTGAAGAACTTGCCACATGGATATCTGGCAGAAAGCATTCCAGACAGGGAATAACCAGGACAAAGGTCCAAAGGCAGAAATGTGCCTAATTGACCAAAGATTAGCAAGGATGCCATCATGGCTGGAATGTAATGAGAGCCCCTGAAAATAATGAAGAGAGCACTGGGGTAGGCTGGGGACTGAGACCTTGGAGGGCCTTATATTAGGGTGACCATAATTCATTCAAATCAAAATATTTTTGAGAGTGAATCAGGGCACTGTTATAGTGAGGGCAGTAGCTGTGGAGTGAGGAGAAGTGATCAGATTCTGTATATATTTGTGTAGGTAGAGCCTAAAGTGTTTCTAGTATGAGAGTGCATTTTCAATCAAGAATAAGCACAGTATTTTTGATGTGAGCAACAGGAAGAATGCAGTTTCCGACAACATCAATAGGGAAGGTGAAGTCAGGCATTTCGAGGGAGGAAGGATTCAGGAGTCCATTGTGGATGTGTTGAATGTGAGATGCCTTTTGGACATCCAAGTGGCAATGTCAAGTAGGCAGTTATCTGTGCCGAAGTTCAGGAGAGAGGTCTGGGTTGGAGTTACTGGCTTGTAAATGGGACTGAACCATGAACTTGCATGAGATTGCCAAGGGAATGAGTGTGCATGTAGTAGACAAAATCACCAAGAGGTGAGCCTTGGAGCTACCCAACATTAGAGGTGAGAAAAAGGAGAAGGAACCAGGAAAAAGACTGAAAAGAAGGAACCATTGAATTATCAAGAGATTATGACATGCCTGATCACATGGACCATAGCCTTGTCTAACTCAATACTATGAGCCATGCTGTGTAGGGCCACCCAAGACGGACGGGTCATAGTGGAGACTTCTGACAAAATGTGGTACACTAGAGAAGGGAATAGCAAACCACTTCAGTATTCTTGCCTTGAGAACCCCATGAACAGTATGAAAAAGCAAAAAGATAGGACACTGAAAGATGAACTCCCCAGGTCAGTAGGTGCCCAATATGCTACTGGAGACCAGTGGAGAAATAACTCCAGAAAGAATGAAGGGATGGAGCCAAAGCAAAAACACCAGCTAGTTGTGGATATGACTGGTAATAGAAGCAAGGTCCAATGCTGTAAAGAGCAAAATTGCATAGGAACCTGGAATGTTAGGTCCATGAATCAAGGCAAATTGGAAGTGGTCAAATAGGAGATGGCAAGAGCAAACAGCAGAAGCTAGTGGAGGTGATGGGATTCCAGTTGAGCTATTTCATATCTTGAAAGATGATGCTGTGAAAGTGCTGCACTCAATATGCCAGCAGTGGCCACAGGATTGGAAAGGTCAGTTTTCATTCCAATCCTGAAGAAAGGCAATGCCAAAGATGTTCAAACTACCATACAATTGCACTCATTTCACACACTAGTGAAGTAATGCTCAAAATTCTCCAAGCGAGGCTTCAACAGTATGTGAAGCATGAACTTCCAGATGTTCAAGCTGGATTTGGAAAAGGCAGAGGAACCAGAGATCAAACTGCCAACATCTGTTGGATCATCGAAAAAGCACAAGAGTTCCAGAAAAATATCTGCTTTATTGGCTATGCCAAAGCCTTTAACTATGTGGACCACAACAAACTGTGGAAAATTCTGAAAGATATGGGAATACCAGACCACCTGACCTGCCTCTTGAGAAATCTGTTTGCAGGTCAAGAATCAACAGTTAGAACTAGACATGGAACAACAGACTGGTTCCAAATCAGGAAAGGAGTATATCAAGGCTATATATTTTCACCCTGCTTATTTAACTTATATGCAGAGTACAGCATGCGAAATGCTGGGCTGGATGAAGCACAAGCTGGAATCAAGATTGCCAGGAGAAATTCCAATAACCTCAGATATGCAGATGACACCTCCCTTATGGCAGAAAGCGAAGAAGAACTAAAGAGCCTGTTGATGAAAGAGGAGAGTGAAAAAGTTGGCTTAAAACTCAACATTCAGAAAACTAAGATCACGGCCTCTGGTCCCATCATTTCATGGCAAATAGATGGGGAAACAATGGAAACAGTGAGAGACTTTATTTTTGGGGGCTCCAAAATCACTGTAGTTGGTGACTTCAGCCATGAAATTAAAAGACACTTGCTCCTTGGAAGAACAGTGATGACCCACCTAGACAGCATATTAAAAAACAGAGACAACTTTGCCAACAAAGTCCATCTAGTCAAAGTGATGGTTTTTCCAGTAGTCATGTACGGATGTGAGAGTTGGACTATAAAGAAAGCTGAGCACTGAAAAATTGGTGCTTTTGAACTGTGGTGTTGGAGAAGACTCTTGAGAGTCCCTTGGACTGCAAGGAGATCCAACCAGTCCATCCTAAAGGAAAGCAGTCCTGAATATTCTTTGGAAGGACTGATGCTGAAGCTGAAACTCCAATACTTTGGCCACCTGATGTGAAGAACGGACTCATTTGAAAACACCCTGATGCTGGGAAAGATTGAAGGTGGGATAAGAAGGGGACGACAGAGGATGAGATGGTTGGATGTTATCACTGACTTGATGGACATGATTTTGAGTAAGCTCTGGGAGTTGGTGATGGACAGGGAAGCCTGGCATGGTGCAGTCCATGGGGTCTCAAAGAGTCAGACATGACTGAGCTCTGAAATGAAAACTGAAAAGAGAGCAGGAGGGAATTCCCTGATGGTTCTCAGTGGTTAGGGAATTCCTAGTGGTTGGTCTTCCTGGTTTGAGAAGATCCTCTGGAGGAGGGCATGGCAACCCACAACAGTATTCTTGCCTGTAGAATCCCCATGGAGAGGGGAGCCTGGCAGGCTATGGTCCAGGGACTTATAAACAGTTGGACACGACTGAGCAACTAAGCACAGGACTCAATGCTTTCAATCTCTGGTCTCGGAACTAAGATCTTCGCAAGTGGTGTGGTGTGGCAAAAAAAAAAAAAAATCAGTAGCAGTAACTCTTCCTCAGGGCATATGGAGCACTGTAAAGAGCACAGAAATAATTCCAGAACATCTTTTCCTTACTTCAAGTGAGGTCAGCTTAACTTTAAAAACAAACTGACATAAGGGACAGAGTTCTCTCCCTGCATCTCAGGCCAGGAGGCCCAGGAAGAAAGCAAACTCTTATTTGGTTTATTTTCTGTATTTGGTTCCTTTTTCACTTCTAGGATGGTCATGGGCATCTTCAGTTGGCAATCACTGGTCTAGCAGACAGAGGTCCCACTACATTCTCTTTACTTTTCTGAGTCTTTGATTTCTCAAATTTCATATTTAATAAATATAGCAATAAGAATTTCCATTCCAGTTAGTCTCATATCTTAAAATCTGGATTTGGCATTTAGGGTTTTTTTTTGGCGGGGAGGGGGTGCTTTTGTTGTTGTTGCTTGTTTTTTGTTTTTCTCTACTTCTGTCCTAAAGTATTGCATGGCATAACTTGGATCTGCTAGAAAGGGTTTCATGTGAAACACTAGAACCCACTTCCCTCCATGTAATTTTTTTTTTTTAACTCTTTAAGACTTAAGACGTCTTTGAGAGGTTCCATTGGCTTTTTTTTACACATACCTGCATACTGTGTAAGAGAACCAGGTTGTTTGCAAGAAAAGCTTCTTCTATGGTCTTTCCTGCTAAAGCCAAGACACTCTGGCTTTGTCACAAACTAGCTTTTTTACCTTGAGTTTTCACGTCTTGATTTCCTAACCAAAGCAGCTCAGGTAAGCTTTCAAACAAGCAGTTCCACTCTGCTGTCCTTACTGCTCTTGATGTTCACCCCTCATTGCCCTGAGGCAGCTCAGTTCTGTCTTCTGTTGCATCTCCTTTACAAAATGACAGTTTTCATGTCATCTCTGCCTAAGTCATGATCCCCTCCAGCCAGGGCCAAAGTGAACAAGGAATTTCCCAGGAAGGGAATTTCCTAAGGAGAGTTATGAAGAATGGCACAATTCTGAACAGTTAAAATGTTCTTTTTTTCACCTGACAGCAGCCTTGTTACAAGTTCTTTTTTTTTTTTTTTTTTTAAGAGAAGTGATGTCATCATTACTTGTGGCTTTAAAATACTCATTTCTGTGGGAAAAGTCTTGGTGCATCTTGCTTTTGATTGCTGTGTCACACACTTTGTATTCAGCAATTCTAAGAACTCTGAGAAAGAGAAGAACTAACCATGGAGAGATTGTGTATCACTTTTGTCCAGGAATCTTGAGACACATTCTATGAACATGCTTCATTCATCCTCATTCTTGTCTTCATATTGAGAGGGAAGGAATTCACACCCTTCATCATTAAGAAATTAGACATAGTAGATAATGCCTTAAAGCATACTATGAATTCAATGAAGATGTTATTATGATAAGGAATACTTTAAAGCTTCATAAGGAAATGTAACTATGTTTCTCTTTCTTCTTCTTTCCTTTGCTTTCCAAGCATTTTAGTGCTTGCTCTTACTGCACCGTGGTTTTTATTGTGGTGACTTTGACTGTGTGGATCACAATAAACTGTGGAAAATTCTGAAAGAGATGGGAATACCAGACTACCTGATCTGCCTCTTGAGAAATCTGTATGCAGGTCAGGAAGCAACAGTTCGAACTGGACATGGAACAACAGACTGGTTACAAATAGGAAAAGGAGTATGTCAAGGCTGCATATTGTCACCCTGCTTATTAAACTTATATGCAGAGTACATCATGAGAAACGCTGGACTGCAAGAAACACAAGCTGGAATCAAGATTGCCGGGAGAAATATCAATAACCTCAGATATGCAGATGACACCACCCTTATGAGAAAGTGAAGAGGAACTCAAAAGCCTCTTGGTGAAAGTGAAAGTGGAGAGTGAAAAAGTTGGCTTAAAGCTCAACATTCAGAAAACGAAGATCATGACATCCGGTCCCATCACTTCATGGGAAATAGATGGGGAAACAGTGGAAACAGTGTCAGACTATATTTTTCTGGGCTCCAAAATCACTGCAGATGGTGACTGCAGCCATGAAATTAAAAGCCACTTACTCCTTGGAAGGAAAGTTATGACCAACCTAGATAGCATATTCAAAAGCAGAGACATTACTTTGCCAACAAAGGTCCATCTAGTCAAGGCTATGGTTTTTCCTGTGGTCATGTATGGATGTGAGAGTTGGACTGTGAAGAAGGCCGAGCGCTGAAGAATTGATGCTTTTGAACTGTGGTGTTGGAGAAGAATCTTGAGAGTCCCTTGGACTGCAAGGAGATCCAACCAGTGCATTCTGAAGGAGATCAGCCCTGGGATTTCTTTGGAAGGAATGATGCTAAAGCTGAAACTCCAGTACTTTGGCCACCTGATGCGAAGAGTTGACTCATTGGTAAAGACTGATGCTGGGAGAGATTGGGGGCAGGATGAGAAGGGGACGACAGAGGATGAGATGGCTGGATGGCATCACTGACTCGATGGACGTGAGTCTAAGTGAACTCCGGGAGTTGGTGATGGACAGGGAGGCCTGGCGTGCTGCGATTCATGGGGTTGCAAAGAGTCGGACACGACTGAGCCACTGAACTGAACAAAAAAACTAATCATAGGATATGATACATTTCCACAGGAGATTAGATTTGCGGGTAGCATTAATACAGGCTGGTGTTAGGGGAGGTAGTCTCAGAAAATGACTCTCTGATTTGAGGGAGGCAGAAATGGATGCTACTAAATACTTTATTTGTAGATAAAATATACTGGGGGGCATAGAGAAAAGGGTATCTAAGCTGAAAGCTCAATTAGGATACCAGAGATTGATCCAGGCTTGAAGGCATAAGATTCAGAGTTAGCCCTATGGCAATGACAGTGGAAGAGAATAGGTTATATTGATGTTCAGATTTGGGGTCAAGAGGACTTGCTGATTCCATTGGATGGGGAGGAGAGAGGTCTCCAAAAGATCCTTAGGAGCAGACGGTGGTGCTTTATATTGAGTCCTAGAACAAGGTAAGTACTGATTTGGGATGAAGGTGTTGGGACAAGACAGAGGTGTGTATTATGGATGTGGAAGGGAGAGAAAATGAGGAAATACTAAGGTGTGTAATACTAAGGTGTGAGTCTAAACACATTTAAAAGGTGTACATTTAGAAAGTGTGCACGAAGGTGAGAGTAAAACCATAGGAATATACAGTCCCTGAGGGTATAGGGACAAGAGAAGGCTGCTTTGGGGTATATCTCCCACTTAAAGGATCTTGAAGGAAGAGCATTTAAACCATAGTAGTAGTGTCAGAGGGGGAGAGTCATTGACATCAGGGAATGCAGCTGGTCTAGTAAGGAGGGAATGGTCAACTATGTCGAATAATTGAGAGAAGTAAACCAGATGGATTCATAGAGACCAAATTGTTGTTGTTTAATTGCTAAGTCCTGTCTGATTCTTTTGTGACCCCATGGACTATAGCCCACCAGGCTCCTCTCTCCATGGGATTTCCCAGGCAAGAATACTGGAGTGGGTTGCCATTTCCTTCTCTAGGGGATCTTCCCTGACCAAGGGATCGAACTGGCACCTCCCACATTGCAGGTGGTAGATTCTTTACCACTGAGCCACCAGGGAAACCCTGAGACCAAGACTGGATGTAAATAGGATTTGGAAGCTGGCTTCCCTGGAAGCTCAGTCAGTAAAGAATCCACCAGCAATGCAGGAGACACCAGTTCAATCAATGGGTCAGGAAAGATCCCATGGAGAAGGAAATGGCAACCCACTCCAGTGTTCTTGCCTGGGGAATCCCATGGCCAGAGGAGCCTGGCGGGCTATAGTCTTTGGGGTCACAGGAGTCAGACATGACTTAACAAATAAATCATCACTACCACCAGCACTTGGAAGCTGCTGAATTTAGTTGGGACAGTTGAGGCAAGGGGGAAATGGAAGACATTTTATCAAAGTTTTCTTTTTCTTTCATATTTTACAGAGAAAACTTGATCATAAAATAGTTTTCACATAAAATTTTCTAATATCTGATATTATCTATATTTCTATACTTAGTTCAAGAGCTTCTTGATTCTTGTTATCTAAAATATTACTCAAAAATAACTGAATGACTTTTGAAGAAAACTGAAAGAGACTAAATGAAAGAGGAGAGTAAAAAAGTTGGGTTAAAGCTCAACATTCAGAAAACTAAGATTATGGCATCCAGTCCCATCACTTCATGGCAAATAGATGGGGAAACAGTGGAAAGAGTGGCTGACTTTATTTTTCTGGGCTCCCAAATCACTGCAGATGGTGACTGCAGCCATGAAATTAAAAGATGCTTACTTCTTGGAAGGAAAGTTATGACCAACCTAGACAGTATATTAAAAAGCAGAGACATTACTTTGTCAACAAAGGTCTGTCTAGTCAAGGCTATGGTTTTTCCAGTGGTCATGTATGGATGTGAGAGTTGGACTGTAAAGAAAGCTGAGCACCAAAGAATTGATGCTTTTGAACTGTGGTGTTGGAGAAGACTCTTGAGAGTCCCTTGGACTGCAAGGAGATCCAACCAGTCCATTCTAAAGGAGATCAGTCCTGGGTGTTCATTGGAAGGACTGATGTTGAAGCTGAAACTCCAATACTTTGGCCACCTGATGTGAAGAGCTGACTCATTGGAAAACACCCTGATGCTGGGAAAGATTGAAGGCAGGAGGAGAAGGGGACTACAGAGGATGAGATGGTTGGATGGCATCACCGACTCAATGGACATGTGTTTGAGTGGACTCTGGGAGTTGGTGATGGACAGGGAGGTCTGGCATGCTGTGGTTCATGGGGTTGCAAAAAGTTGGACACGACTGAGCAACTGAACTGAACTGAATGAGACTAAAGAACTGTACACAGAAAATTACACTGATGAAAGAAATCAAAAATGACATAAACAGATGGTGAGATATTCCATTTTCCTAGGTAGGAATACTCAACATTGTGAAAATGACTATACTACCAAATTCAATGTACAGATTCAATGTGACCCCTATCAAATTACCAATGGTATTTTTCACAGAAGTAGAACAAAAAATTTCACAATTCATATGGAAACACAAAAGACCCCAAATAGCCAAAGCAGTCTTGAGAAAGAAGAATGGAGCTGGAGGAATCAACCTTCCTGACTTTAGATTATACTACAAAGTGACAGTCATCAAGACAGTGTGGTACTGACACAAAAACAGAAATATAGACCAGTAGAACAAGATAGAAAGTCCGAAAATAAACCCATGCACCTATGGGTACCTTATTTTTGACAAAGAAGGAAAAAATATACAGTGGGGCAAAGACAGCCTCTTCAATAAATGGTGCTGGGAAAACTGGACAGCTACATATAAAAGAATGAAATTAGAACACTTCCTAACACCACACACCAAGATAAACTCAAAATGGATTAAAGACCTAAATGTAAGACCAGAAACTATAAAACTCTTAAAGGAAAACATAGGCAGAACACTTGATGACATAAACCAAAGAAAGATCCTCCATGACCCACCTCTTTGAGTAATGGAAATAAAAACAAAAGTAAACAAGTGGGACCTGATTAAATGTAAAAGCTTTTGCACAGCAAAGGAAACTAAGCAAGGTGAAAAGACAGCCCTCAGAATGGGAGAAAATAATAGCAAGTGAAACAACTGACAAAGGATTCATTTCCAAAATATACAAGCAGCTCATACAACTCAATACCAAAAAAACAACCCAATCAAAAAGTGGGAAAAAGACCTAAACAGACATTTCTCCAAAGATATACAGATGGCTAACAAACACATGAAAAGATGCTCAACATCACTCATTATTAGAGAAATGCAAATCAAAACTACAATGAGATATATCACCTCACACTGGTCAGAATGGCCATCATCAAAAAGTCTACAAACAATAAATGCTGGAGAGGGTGTGGAGAAAAAGGAATGCTCTTGCACTGTTGGTGGGAATGCAAACTGATACAGCCACTATGGAAGACGGTATGGAGATTCCTTAAAAAATGAGGAATATGACCCAGCAATCCCACTCCTAGGCATATACTCTGAAGAAACCAAAATTGAAAAAGAAACATGTATCCCATTGTTCACTGAAGCACTATTTACAATAGCTAGAACATGGAAGCAACCTAGATGTCCATCGACAGATGAGTGGATAAAGAAGTTGTACATATGCACAATGGAATATTACTCCATAATATTCCATATGGAGCCATAAAATGGAACACATTTGAGTCAGTTCTGATATGGTGGATGAACCTAGAACCTATTAAATAGAGTGAAGTGAGTCAGAGAAAGAAATATTGTATTCTAACACATATGTACGGAATCTAGAAGAATGGTACTGAAGAACTTCTTTACAGGGCAGCAATGGAGAAACAGACATAGAGAACAGACTTACGGACATGGGGAGAGGGGAGGAGAGGGTGAGACGTATGGAAAGAGTAACATGGAAACTTATATTACCATATGTAAAACAGATAGCCAATGGGAATTTGCTATATGGCTCAGGAAACTCAAATGGGTTCTATCAATCTAGAGAGGTGGGATGGGCAGGAAATGCGAAGGAGGTTCAAAAGGGAAGGGATATATGTATACCTATTCATGTTGAGATTTGACAGAAAACAACAAAATTCTGTAAAGCAGTTATCCTTCAATAAAGAAATTTTAAAAAGGAAAAGAAATACTACAGCTGAATAGAATTAGTAGTTAAAAACTTTTAGAACACTATATGTTCAAAAAGTTAAATAAAAAGAAAAAATAAAACTGAATGAATGATGAAAAATTCCCCAGGGACTTTGCCAGTCCTTGAGAGAGATTATTAATTTTGTTAAATTTTGATGATTTTTAAATTTAAGATTCTCTCCCAAGTTTAAAATCATATGGTGTTAAAGTAAGTGTGTGTGTAATATCGTGTTAAAGAGGCTGATAACACTGATACAGTAAAGCTTGTTCCGCATCAGCAGCTCTGTCAAAAATACCCTTGGTTCGGAGTCTCTTCCTGCCTTTCTGCATTGCAATGTATAATAAGAGTCATTGCTCTCCCCACTATAATGTATCTAGCAAAACTGGGGAATATATATTAGATAAAGTGGAAAATACAATGCTATGTAAGACAAGATTTAGGACAAGTGTTATAAGATTTGTTTCTAAATTTTGATTATGGAGAGGTAAACAGCATGTACTGAAGTGCTTGTAATTCTCCAAGTTTTTTTATTCACATTCTTCTAAGATAATTTTTTACAAACTGTATTTGTTTGAAATACTATGAAATTTAAAATATCTTGCATATTTTAATTAAAATGCAAAATTTTTCATAAATATAAATAATTGCAAAGGACATTATAATACTTTAAAATGTTTCAAGAGGAATTTTGATACCATAGTGACTTGATACCCTGTTATCTATTTTAAGAACTTCTTAAAAAGTCTACATTAATGGTAAGATACTTTAAAGTGTTCTGTGTTTTCTTTGAACCTCTATTTCCATTGTACTTTCTCCTTACAAATTTATCCTAAAGTAATCTAGTCAATAATACAGATTAATCCATTTCTCTGAAACATAAAATTATATATACTGAAGTTATAGCTGATCCAACAACAAAAATATATCATAAAATTTGATAATAAATACAAAGTTTGTTTTATTGAAAGTTGGGCTCTTAATGAGAAAAGGAGTTTTAGCTTTTTCTCAGCTTCATTATCTATGTATAGGTATTGCTTATTCCTAATAAATTTAGCATCTTCTATTTTTCATATATATATATATATGCACTGAGAAGCTTGTTTACATACAAATATAAATTGGAATTTAAAAATTAGTTGTAATAGTGATAGTTTTTTAACTCCTTTAAAAGTTTGTGGAAAAGTGTTAGTTGCTTAGTCCAACTCTTTGCAACACTATAGACTATAACCCCGCGGATTCCTCTGTCCATGGAATTCTCTAGGCAAGAATACTGGAGTGGGTAGCCACTCCCTTTCCCAGGGGTATCTCATGCCAAAAATCATAATGGTCTATTAATAGATTATTTCTAATGATCTACCAACTAATAGGTCCTTCTTTACATTTACTGAAAGCAAATAATTTGAAACAATCTGACTTTTATATGGATTTGTCACCCAACTGTTTTGGTAATTCATTTTGTCAGTTTCTAAGATGTATCCCAGAAAAATTATTACTGACTCAAAGAGTGTAAGAATATTTAAAACTTTCATTGGACGTATTGTCAAAGTTAAGATGAAGAGGCATTTGGGTAGAGGTAAACTTATATATGTATTTGAGATGTAAAAGTGGTTTCTCAAACTTTTATACCAAATGTATGTAAGTATAAGATTCTTGTAAGTGTAATTTTGATGTAACTGTTAGTCATTTGGCTAGGAAACTGCATGTGAAGACAATAAATAAAGAGTAAGAAAAATAAACCTATACAGGTAGAGGAATTCAGTGACTAAGATTCCAGAAATCTTACGGTTGGTGAATAAAAATTAAAGGAAAAAAAAGCACCTTTCAGTCCCAGAACAACATACACTGAGCCTAGAAGGATCTTTTGGCATCTGACCTCAGACTCTAAGACAAACTTGCAAATCTCTGAATGGGTGCAAAGGTAGCAGGTACTTTTAAAGGATAATAAGTACAAAGTCAAGGATTTGAGGGAAGCATTAAATTCAAATTGACATAAAATATATTACTAAAGATGAACCTATATTAGAAGCTTGGTTAGACGTTTTGTAGGTTATTCAATGGAGACGAAGACCCTGTGACCTGTTGTGACTAAAAAGGTACTAAGCATTTAGACTTACCGAAAGAGATATTAAAAAACAAGAGACAACACCCTGTGGAGTGTTGGTAAACAACCCGCATGAGAAGTCTGCATACAAGTAAGTGAGGTAAGTTACGTGAATACACTCTTTAAGGTGTACCCATCATTTTATGAACATTAGTTATGATGACGGCAGGGGTGATAATGCTGTTTTAATGGAACCAGAGCAAGTCCAGAGTAAGACTTGCCATGATGGCCTGTGGGATGCTGTCAGCTGGAAAAGATTATGATTCTTCAATGTGAATGTGAAGACTGAGAGGTGAAATCATAAGTCATAGATCTGAACATGAAGTGAGCATCAAACTGTTCCAGTAGGTAATGTGTCTAAGAATGAGATTGTCTGTACCTTGAGAATAGAGTCTTTTTTCATCTGGTATCTGCAGTGTTTAATATTGTAATTCACATATGGTAGGTGCCCATTGAATGTTGGTTATTGTTGACCTAAAAAAACCCAATAGACTGTCAGTTGTTTCTCCAGCAAAAATGGGTTTTATTTGGGATCAACAAAGCATTGTAATTCAGATCCCATATGCCGTAACTAAAGCTCCTGTGTGCTGCAACAAAGATAAAAAATCAAAGATTGCATGTAAGGTATCTAAAACTAGCCATAGCCAAATAAATAAATGAATATCTTAAAAAAAATGTAATTCAGAATTTTCAATCCTGGTGAACCCCAAATGAGTTCCCTATGAAAATAGAGAGGAGAACTCTTTTTTTTAAAGAGGCGAAAGAATAAGTTGAGAGGGTTACAGCAAAGAGTCCATTGAGGAACTGAGATTTGGAAGTACAGTGGCTTTTTTTTTGGCTACGTTTTGACAGCTTCTCATTAGCTGAGCTCTTGCCAGCAGGAACAGGAAGTCTTCTTGTTGGGCTCTGCTATTGCCCTCAGGTGTGAGAGCTCCCCTTCTGGTGGCCTATCGTGTATGCGTGCCATGTCGCTTCAGTCATGTCCCAACTCTTTGTGACCTTGTGGAGTGTAGCCTGCCAGGCTCCTCTGTCCATGGGATTCTCCAGGCAAGAGTGTTGTAGGAAGGAGGACCCCTTCCAGGGCCCCAAGAGTGGGCTTTTGTCTAATAGTCGGAAAAGAATTGTCCGAGGAGCCATGTGCTGGCAAAGCAAGAGACTTCATTGGAAGGGGCGCCTGGGCAGAGAGCAGCGGGGTAAGGAAACCAGGAGAGCTACTCTGTCTTGTGGCGCACGGTCGTGGGTTTTATGGTGATGGGAATAGTTTCCAGGTTGTCTCTGGCCAATCATTCTGACGCGAGGTCCTTCCTGGTAGGTCACGCATTGCTCAGCCAAGATGGATGCCAGCAAGAAGGATCCTGGGAGGTGGTCAGACACGTGGTGTCTCCCTTTGACCTTTCCTAAATGCTTCTGGTAGGTGGTGTCTTAAAGGAGATCTCCTGAGATGTCCCTAAGTGGGGTCAGCAGGTGGCCATGCAAAGCCTGTCATGCTTAGTACCTGCAGGCCCTGATCACAAGCAAATGATCACTCATGACTACTTGCCTTTCTGTGACAATGTGCATGAGGCTTAATTGCTTTGTCAACTGTTAATTCAGCAATATAGTTGTGATATTGTGATTTATGGTAAGAAAATATGAATTTTGTCTTCATTTCCATTTCCAGCACAGAGCTCCTAAAAACCTTGAAATTCCCTAATAATGAGAGGAATAAATGTATCTTTTGTTATGTTAATGAGGTGATTTGGAACTCAGCAAGGGATGGGGCTGGTTGCCAGGGGAAGCAATGGTAATTAGTGATTGGGAACTTTCAGTGCCACCCCAAACCTCTTCATTTGCCTATCCTGGATCTGAGCTTACACTGTGGTTTTGGAAAATTGTATTATCTTTCTTTTTTTTTTTCTTGATCATATGTAACTTACAAACTCTGGCCATCCAAATCCACTGGAGGGCTCAGCAACATGGGCTGTCTTGGGAATATCTGAGATTGTCTTCAGAGTTGTATTTATCGACAAGAGCAGTCTTGTTATTTTTAAGTGTTTTTTTTTTCATACTCTGACAATGCCTTCTGGAGAAGGCTGCAAACAGCTTTTTACTACTTTTCGTGTAAAGAGGGTTAATGTGCCTGTGCTTTTGCTTTGAGGGCAGCTGCAGTCCAGAGAGCAGCGTTCTCATTTATTCCTGCGGATAGTGAGCCTGGCATTCCAGATGGGCTTCTCCTGGTGCAGCAACACTGTCATTCTCTCTCCCCTTGGCTCCTGCCTACTCTTCCTTAGCCTGCTCTTGGCCTGCTTATTGCTCACCCAGGTCAATCCTTGCTTGAGTCATAGGCGAATATGTCTTTGGTAAAGATGACTTGGTATTGACCCTCATGTTCCCTGTGCTGTTTCCTTGCTGGCCTCTTCCCTGTTTGTTTCCCTCACCTTTCAGGATGCTATTTGCAATTCCTTGAAAGATATTGGACTGATAAACATATAAGAAAAAAAAGGCTACAACAATTAATAATAACAATAACAAACATTTGGGCACTTAATTTGTACCATGAACTGTGTTAGCACTTTGTAAACCTTTCCTCATTAAATTCTTAAGACTTGTGTGTGAGATATTTCTATAATTATTTCGACTTTCAGAAAGAGTAGCCTAGACTCAGAGTTAAAATAACTTTCCCAATTGTAAACCTAGTAAGTGACAGAGCCAGGACTTGAACCCAGTAGTCTTGCCTAAGTCCCTGGTTCTATACACAATACTATTAAGACTCATTGCTTGGTGACACAAAGAAAGTATTTCTGAGAACCCTCAACATTGTTCATTTTCATAATATTTAGTCTTTGGCAGCCAAAATTCCCAGTGGTGATCTTGTTTCTCCTTATTTCGCTATTATTGAAATCTGAGATCCAATTCTCTCTGAGCTCATGGTCATCTCTTACTTCCTTTACCAGGAGGTATTTACAGAGATGTTTTCTTTACCTAGTCTGACAGTGCAGAGGTCAGGTCCTTGTCCCAGTGTGATTATGTCATTGTTTATGTCAATGTTTTATTGGTTTTGAAACACCTTGTGTTAGATGTAATCGAAACCTTATTTTCTTTTAAGAAGCATTTTTGTAATTTTGTGTTGGCACTGGATAGTTAAAATCCAATTCAGAGTTACAATGCCAGTAGCCAGTACAGTTTATATGCTTAACACAGTACTTTATGTGTATTCTCATTGATTCAATGCAATAGCCAGATGAGGCTGATAATATGAGCTTCATGTTACAGAGAAGAAACTAAGAGTCAGTAGCAAGCTACTACTTATTCTACTTAAAGTAGAATATTCCTAAAATAATGAAGTGGGCATTTCGTGGCACTTACAGTCACCAAGAAGTCTACACCTATTTTACTGTATTTCCTAGGTTTATCTCCAACTGAAAATAATGGAAAACTAACGTTTCTTAGGTTAAGTTGAAAGACAGTGGAAGAAGATAAGGGTAGTGTCAGGTGAGTGTAATCTTCTCGGTTCTGTCTCGTCTCAACAAAAATTTGAAGTGATAGACATTAAAGCCCTCGGAGTGTCACAGCTTTTGGACAGACCATGTTACAGCTCTCGGGTGTCAAACAGACTGTGTTATAGCTCTTAGATCAGTGTTGCAGCTGCATGTTACAACTCAGTTTTATTTAGAAAATAGCAGGAAAATACATCCTCGAGGCGTGAGGGCACGCCAACCCAAAGATGTGAAGAGAAGAGAGAGCCCTGGCCCTTTGGCTCCTGTTTTTACATGCTTTTTCCTCCCCCTTGGGCCTGCCCTATGTAAATTGGGCTAGCCAGGAGTACTGTTTGCTCTACTTGAGGTCCTCACTCCGGTCCTTGGACCTTCCTTTGCTCTGTTTTTGTGGGCTTTTCCCTTCCTTGTCTTTTCGCCACCGCAATTCTGGACTCCTGTTTCCTATTCTAACTACCTAACAGTAGCAATCAAAATTTCCATAAAAATTTGTTCTATTGTAAGAAACAGGAAACCTAATCTTAAGCCTTAGATCTAATATTTGGGAGAACACTAACTTAGACATTAGAAAACAGCCTAATCACAATTATTGATTTGACCATATTGACCAAATCATTGAGTCTTACTTTTGTTATCTATAAAATGAGGATAATAAGCCTATGTCAGTGAGTCAACCAGTTCAACAAACATCTCCTGGGCAAGCAGTGTGCTAGCCTTTGGGGAGGCAGAGCAGTCTCTGCCTACAAGGACGTCAAGATGGATTGAATGATAGGATTGCTGTAAAGAGTAAATAGTAGTATTACTATTTTAGTATTATAAGATAGTAGTATTTGTGTCAATGAGCCTTCATTAAGCACTGAATGTGATAGATCATGTTTAGAACATAATGTTCAACCTTTATACAAGATCTTTTTTCTAATTTCTCTTCTTAAATGTTTGTGTTTCTAAGCATGACTTCCTTGAAAACAAAGACTTTCTAAAAAGCAATTACAGTTTCACACCCACATCGTGCCCTTTTATTCATTAGCTCTCTCTATTTTTCTATTATTTTGAAAATACCAAGGTTGAAGAAGAGAAACTGTCAGGAGGAAGCTCTAGGCAAGCATCGCAGCTGTCACGTACACAGTAGCAGAAATTCACAGACAAAATGCAACTCTGAGTTTATTTTGAAGGTAGAACAAATAGGATTTTCTGATGGGTTGGCTGTGAAGTATGAGGGAATTACAAGATTCACTGATGGATGGTTCCAAAGATTTTGGCTTGAGAATGCAGAAGGATATGTTTGCCATCATTTAAGATGGGGAAGACTTCAGGAAGAGAAGGCTGGGAATGGAGAGTAGTAGATATCGTATGTTTTACTCTGGGTTATGTTACATTTGAGATATCTATTGGCTTCCAAGAGGAGATATTAGTTAGGCAGTTAAGAAAAGTGCATCTGAAGTTCAGGAGAGAGGTCTGGGTTGGAGGGTAAACTTGAGAGTCGTCACCATCTTTAGAGGCAGGAGACTGCATGTGATCATAGAAAGTACGAGCATAAAATTCGTATTTAAAAAAGATGAGAGCCAGAAACACAGCCCATGCACTTCAGCTTTTAAGAAGTCAAGAAAAATGGAGCCAGGAGATAGCAGGGAAACACAGAGAGTGTGGCATCTAAAAGCAAAGTGAAAAAAAAAAAACAACAAAAAACCAGCTAAGTGAAAAAATTGTATCAGGTAGGAGGGAATAACCAGTTATATCACTGTATCAGATTTTATTGTTGTTCAGTTGCTAAGTTATGTCTGACTCTTTGCAACACCATGAACTGCAGCACACCAGGCTTCCCTGTCCTTCACTATCTCCTTCAGTTTGCTCATACTCATGTCCATTGAGTCAATGATGCCATCCAACAATCTTGTCATTTGTTGCCCACTCCTCCTCTTGCCCTCAATTTTTCCCAGTGTCAGGATCTTTTCAAATGAGTCAGCTCTTTGCATAGGTGAACAAATTATGGGAGCTTCAGCTTCAGTACCAGCCCTTCCAATGAATATTCAGGGTAGATTTCCTTTAGGATTGACTAGTTTGATCTCCTTGCAGTCCAAGGGACTCTCAAGAGTCTTCTCCAGCACCACAGTTCAAAAGCATCAGTTCTTTAGCACTCAGCCTTCTTTACGGTCTAACTCTCATATCCATACATGACTACTGGAAAAACCATACTTTTGACTATATTAACCTTTGCTAGCAAAGTGATGTCTCTGCTTTTTAATACATTGTCTAGGTTTGTCATAGGTATTCTTCCAAGGAACAAGCGTCTTTTAATTTCATGGCTAAAGTCACCATCTGTATTGATTTTGGAACCCAAGAGAATGAAATAAATGTAACACTGTTTCCACGTTTTCCTCATCTATTTGCCATGGGGTGATAGGACCAGATGCCATGGTCTTCATTTTTTGAGTGTTGAGTTTCAGGTGGAACCTAGCAAATGTTAACAAGGAAGAGGACAACTGACAGATGATCACTGAATTTAGCAACATGGCTATCCTTGGTGATCAGGGGGAGTGGATTTGATAGAATGGCAGGGAAAAGGTAGGGTTGGAGAAGGTTTAAGAGAGATGGGGAAGAGAATTGGGAAAAAAAATATGAAAACACTTTCAGAGAGTTTTGCTTATAAAGAAGAGCAGAGACATGGGTTAATGGCCGACAGGAGATGTGGGGTCAAGGGAAGGTTGTTTTTCTTTTCTTTTTATAGAAGGAAACAAGGGACTGGCTTTTGAGAGGTATATGGCTGTGCACGTGGGGTTCCTTTGCAGTACTAGGAGAGACCTCAAAGGATGTTGAGTGCTGACACTGGCAACTGTAGGTGGTGGTGGTAGGACCCTGAGAAGTTCTTTCCTGGATACTTCCATTTTCCCAGTGGAAAGTAGAAATCAAGATTATCAGCTGAGAATGAGGCTGTATTGGGGGTTTAGGAGGTGAGTAGGTGTAAAAAAAGTCATTCAGGGGAGTAGAGAGTGAATGGACTGGGAAATACAGTATGATCAGAAAGTAGAATGGGGATTGCCAGGGGCTGGGGAAAAGGGGGAAATGGGGAATTATTATTTAATGGGAACAGATATTAGGTCAGCTGAACCAAAGTCTGTGAAGTTGTGATAGGAGAGAGTAGATTTTTGAGAAGATAGGGCAAGAATCAACCAGACCTCAGGAAGAAATGCCTCTTTGATCAGAGGCTGTGATTCTGGTGAGCTGCTCTATCTGTTCCAACCACATTCCATTCTCCATGCTGGAGAAAGGTCATTTGTTGAGAGGATATTGAGTGGCTGCTTTGTGCAACTCTCCCAGGAAGGGGATGGGATTAGACAAGCTAACTGAACAAATCTGTCCAGAGGCTTTTGTGGAAATGGAGTCTTGGGGGTAGAAAACTGAATGATTCACAGGAGGAGGACCATATACCCGTCCACTGGAAATCTGAGCATGAATGAGATTATTCAGAGGGCCAAAAGATTGGGGAATAACCAACCTTCATTTTTTAAGTGAATTGACATGAGAAACCAAGGCAGAACCTCCTCTGTCCTTACCTTCCTCAGCTGCAGCTGCTTTCTCCTGTTCTGTGCCCCTGTATCAGGCCACAGCACCTCCTCCCTCTCAGTCCTAGCCTGTGCCTTTTGCTTCAGGTACGATCATCCCCTCTGTGAGACTATCATAGTCCTTCTGCAACTCCACAGGCTCTTGTGTGTGTCCTCTGTAAATGGTGTATTTGGCAATTATGTCAGGTTGGACCCTGTACTTTGGGCCTGTGCGCTGTCAAAACTGAACCTCAGTATAATATCAGTACTGACTTCAGGAACTGGATTTTCTACCATACTCTTATGAAGGGACAGCTTCTCAAATATACAAATGTGACTTTGCACCTTTTGCAGAATACTTGTGGAATAGAATCTGGCCATGAATACATAATTTTTTTCGTATTTTATGCTCAGATTTTAATTTTTCAGATGAATCACTTGCTGAGATTAAAGTAACCTACAACTAGAGGGATACCTGGAGCCTGTTTCTATTGGGGCCAAGAGATTAAAGGTCAGTAGAAAAATCAGATCAAAAAATAGCTAGTGCTTATTTCAGATCCTCTAACTTTAATGTCTAACTTGCCTATAGATCACTACAGTGCACTAGACTAGAGTCTTAGAGTACATTTCTTTTATTTACAGTCATCATGGGAAGTCAATTTGTCACTGCTCTGGTCATGCACTGGAAAATTATTTAATGAACACTGATTTTCTGTGTGTCATAGTGGAGACGGATTATAGTGTCAAAATCAAGCCACTGTGGTTGTGATTCTGTCCAGTGCATTCAGGAATTCCTGATTGACCTTCACATGATGAACAAATTCTTGCTGTTTCTCATCATGATTTTCCAAGATTTTTACTAACTTGGCAGTTTGCAGTATTGATCAAGTCAGAGTTGTATTCAACTATTTGCTGCAAAATATCAACTTGTGAATTTTTTTTTAAAAGGTCAGGTTATGGCTATTACCACAGTACAATTTGTGTAGAAATTAAAGTGATGCTTCTTATTCACATCCCTTAGAGGTGTCTAAGATGGGCAGGGATTTGGGAAAACTCTGGGAGTGAGGGAGGGGGAGCCTTTAGAGGGATAGTGTTTGGTAGATTTAAGCCAATATCACCATATGCAGAGAGCAGCCAGTGGGGGTGAGGATGTTGTTAGGAAGATGGGAGAAAAGTCAGGGATGAAGCAACTCTTCTGGATGTGCAGCACTGACAAACTCTTTCTCTTTCTTCCCACTGAGAAGCTGTGTCAGGGGTTCATCCAACAGGATACAGAAAGCACACCAAAAAATTGAGGAAGCTTAACATAAAGAATTCAGAGAAGACAATGGCAACCCACTCCAGTACTCTTGCCTGGAAAATCCCATGGACAGAGGAGCCTGGTAGGCTGCAGTCCATGGGGTCACTAAGTCGGACACGACTGAGCGACTTCACTTTCACTTTTCGCTTGCATGCATTGGAGAAGGAAATGGCAACCCACTCCACTGTTCTTGCCTGGAGGATCCCAGGGACGGGGGAGCCTGGTGGGCTGCTGTCTGTGGGGTCACACAGAGTTGGACATGACTGAAGTGACTTAGCAACATAAAGAATTACCAGGAATGAGCCATTTCGGGAATGAGCCATTGGCTAATTCAAGCCACGAGAATGCTAACAAACTCAAGAACAGTGAATATAGAAGAAGCCGTCAGCCCAGGTGCTGAGATGGACCTCCTCAGGAGATGCAGAGCCTCAGAACTCTGCAGGCTGTGGGGTGCTGGGGATGCTGTTAAAGGGAGATGCCAGGCCCATCAACAGTTCACAGAAAGGTGCTGGAAAGTGGCCCTCCCTTAGGAAACTCCTGGAGGTCAGGGCTTAGTGTGCTGAGAAGCCAGTCTCTGAGATGATGGCTGAGATGCACCACCTTGGACCCTCGGCTGTGATATCTCCTGGACAGGAGATGCTGGGGAACTGCTGTAGACAGAGGCCACATGCTGCTGGCTGCTAGGTCTTGCTGAAAAAAAAATCACTCACTCTGCAGGAGCTTAACAAAGCTGAACATAGTGGGCCAGGCTGAGAAACCTCTTCTTCCTCCAGCATCTCTCCCCTGATAGTGTTGAACACTGGGACAGCTATCAGTGGAGAGGGGTGCATAGAATTCAGCTCCACTATTGCAGAATGGAAAGAAGAGTGACTTTGGAGCCAAGAGGTAATAAATTGATAATATACTTCACTCTAGATGTCTCCCCACCACCTCTCATTCCCTGAATGAGGGTGACCCTATGCTCTTTGCTTTCTGGGGGAATTCTATTTAAACTAAAACACCTGCTGCAAGGTGCCCTCTTTTGTGCTTAAAGCCTATAGTATGAGATTCAAAGTCTCTCAAGGAAGAAAGACTTAGTACACAGCATAACATGCCTTGCACATAAAACAATTCCAGCTCTGTGCCAAGTGTCATTACTTTGGACAAGTCTTCACAACAATACCTAGAGATTGATCTGAGGCTCTGGTAGAGAACAGCAAGAAAGCAATTTAGAAAAGCAATAATAAAATGGATGGTGGCGGCCAAAGTCTATTTACAGGGAATTACCTTAAATATATTTGCCATTTTAGTTTTCTGGAGTGTTTCCTTTGTAATTACATGGAAGTCTCTAAGGAGCTCTAGTTTCTTTATCAGCTCCTTCAAATCACATCTATAGACCACAAGGCAAATAAGTTATTTAGGTCAACATAGTTTTTGTATTTATTTTCTGTGTATATTTCTTAACACAAAAGAAAAGGCACTTTGTCTGAACACAGAAAAGCTGAAATCTAGTCTTTTTAATAGGATTCTCAGCAATTGAAATCAAATCAGAACCTATACTTCACCTACTTGGGGAAGAGATTACTACTTCAGCAGATTTGAGTACATTTGCTGGTTTGTCGTTTTCTGAGCTAAAGGTTCCCCCTCTATGCACCCTGCTCCAACATACTCATGTGCTCACAAAGCAGTACAGCTAGAGCCTATCCCTTCTCCAGCGGGTCTTCCCAATCCAGGAATCAAATTGGGGTCTTCTGCATTTCAGGCAGATTCTTTTCCAACTGAGCTATCAGGGAAGCCCTGAGTAGTAACTACCCCAATAAGACATTTGCACAAGCAGACTGCATAGTTCAGACTCAGAAAGGATAACAAGGAGGCAATCAGAGCTGGAGATGGTAGTTCCACATGAACTGGGATTCTCTGATCTACCCACAATGATTGACTTGTCTACCCTCCTTACTTTTATGACTCCTGGACAGTCATGAAGAAGATAATCCACAATGAAAGCAGAAGAAGCACTTCTTTGTTTAGTTAGCCATTTGGCTAGCACCTTTCAAACATGAAATTGGACCCATAAGGGAGCTGTTCAAAATTATCAGTGCATGGCATTGGACAAATGGTAGTCTTTTGCATCTAACAACATGGTAAATTAGATGCTATATATATTTTACCAAGAAAGCAATCAAAATGTAGGCAGCTAAAAGAAAAAAGGATCGTGATGATTTCCAGGCAGTTCATAATGGCAACTTTTCTGGACTTTGTGATGTTTGTGGTCTTGTCAGCATTTTTCACTCTGCAATGATTTCTTATTCTAAATATTCACTTTATTAAAAGAAAGTATGGATTAAACACCACCAGGAAACTAAGAAACAGATCTTCCTTATATGAATAAATGAATATAAAATGAAAGTTTGGAATGACAGAGGTTTTGGAGACATTGAAGGGACATAAACAAGAGTGAAGATAATCAAAAGAGAAGTTTGGTAGGTTTTACATCCATTTTTGATTTGGGGCAATTATATAAAGGGGAATATAACAAATTCTAGAATTTAAATATACACACAGGAAACCTGTGTGTATCATTTGGAGAAAAAAGTTGAATGAAAGAATCACGTCTTAAGCATCCATTAAACTCATCTCTAGGGAGATAATTCATTTAATAGATACTATCATCTCAGATATCCAACTGGATAACAGTATCCTTCAAGAACTTTTCAGAGATAAGTAATCTGTTATTATATCTCTTATCATGTATTATTTTGCTAGGAATTAAAGTGTGCTGATATTTAAAAGCTCATTGCTATAAGACTTTTGTAATATTATTATTGCTATGATCATTTGGCAGAGAATGACAGGACTGTTTAAAGATTAATAACTAATTAGTTGCCTGGTACAACATTCCCAGGCTGATACTGACCAAAGCCCATTGCTGTTACACAACTGATCACAACATTGTTAGTTGACTATACTGCAATATAAAATAAAAAGTTAAACAAGTAAGTTTAAAATAAACAAAATTGGACATTTGTACAATAGACCATCATGTTTTGTTCCCCTAGACTCCAGCCTGAAACAGGAAGAATTTTCCGCCTTAGAAAGTGCTTCTCTCTGATCCTTAACTTTTCCATAATTGTTTGCTTTCCCTAGCTACCTCTAATTTTTGTTGTTTTGCTAGAGTCCTGCTGTGCTATCATTACATGTGCCATGAAACTTGATCACTTAGCAGAGTTGGTTATAGCATGTTCAGTACCAGGAGAGGAGGCAGAATCAGAAATGTGTTGAATCAGCTTCCACTACCGCATAAACTGCTCCCGCAAAGGGAGTTAGACTCATTGGGAACCTGTAATAATCCAGGCCACCAGGGTACTACTTCATAAATTACTATTTCTTCATGGTAAGCTTTTCTTTTGGTTGCAATTTCCGGGGCTGCTAGTGGTGACTGCTTGCAGTATCCAAAAAAGAGAGAAAGTGGGGCAATGATAGGGAAATAATAGAAGCAGGATCCAGAGCTTGAAATAGTTTTAGGACAGCATAGTTTGCTGACTGTAAAATATGGTCTACTGAGCGGAGTAATGTTGGATCTTTTATCCATCCATCCATCTGTTCACCCAGATGGCAGAATAAATAGTCTAAAAAAAACCTTGGACATTGTGGAGGGAAAGTTGTAAGATTAAATGTAAAAAGGGATACACACACACACACACACACACACACACACACACATATATATATAGAGAGAGAGCATGCAAGAGTGCTTTTGTGGTGGCTCAGATAGTGAAGAATCTGCCTACCTACAATGCAGGAGACCTGTGTTTGATACCTGGGTGGGGAAGATCCCACAGAGAAGGGGATGGCTACCCACTTTAGTAGTCTTGCCTGAAAAATTCTCCTTGGAAGGAAGCTATGAAAAACGTGCAAAGCATATTAAAAAGTAAAGACATCACTTCACCAACAAAGGTCTATATAGTCAAAGCTAGGTTTTTGCCAGTAGTAATGTACAGATGTGAGAGTTGGGTCATAAAAAAGACTGAGCACTGAAGAATTGATGCTTTTCAATTGTGGTGCCGGAGAAGACTCTTGAGAGTTCCTTGGACTGAAAGGAGATCAAACCAGTCAGGAATTGAACCTGTGTCTTTCTTCTCCTCCTCTGGCAAGCTAATTTTTTACCACTAATGCCACCTGGAAAGTGGTTGGAGTCATGTTTTCCCTGATGATGTTTGATTTACATTACGTTATTTGGTTCTGAAAATCATATTTAAGAGGGGCACTGTACACTGGAATTCTCAAACTGAAATCAGTCAGAAATTTGTTGGGATGTGATACTGGGAGTTGCTGGTAGCTATCTTTCCAGTTTATGAAGATACTTTTCTGCAACATGAAAGACTGAAGCTGATAAATACAGAGATAGATACGGTTAGTCTTCGAAGTACATTCGCCAGGAATCCACACTGTTAAAGCTGGTTGCTTAGCATTTCAATTATTCTCAAAATCTTCATCAGAGAGATTGTTATTAGTTTAAGGGACATTAGAAGCATTTCTTAGTGAAATGAGTCCTGTTCAAGATAGATGTTTGGTTAGAAACATTGTATAAGTTCAAGGTGTAAAAATCCAGGTATCGCAGAAGACTTCTACAGTTACTTGAGTGCTTGATAGCATCATTGGCCCTGTGATCCTACAGTTCGTGGGGGATCCACTCCTGAACTGACTCTAAGTCTAGGTAGTTCTTCCATGAGGATATTATTTTTATATTGGAGCAAGGTTCTCATGCAAGGTGCTATAAGGCAAAGACCACAGCATGTAATTATTGTTGTACTTGGTGCTGATAAACGTGTGCCTTCTCTTTCAGGAGCCTGGTGAGCAGCATTTGGCTCATGACTTGCTTGCTTTGTGATACACTGTCTGTTATCGAGGTCATACCCGTGTGGCATATGTATGTTTGTGTGGTATCAGCTGCTACCTACTTCAAGCTACAGGAAGATAGCATTTACTTCCCAAATCTGCCATTTGCTGAATGAGCAAATTGACCCACATCTTTTTGCAACAATGGGACGGGGTTTTAATACCATTAATACGGTGTATAAATGTATTAATACATTTATATGTGTTGAGGTTGTAGGCCTCCTCCATGGCAGAGTGCCAGACCTGGGCTCTAGTCATAAAGGTAAATGGGAAACTGCCCCATAGGGATGACTTCCTAAACCAGGGCACCTAAGAGTCTCATCATGATAAGCAATCAATCAGAAACTAAAAAACACACAAGGCACTCTACCACCCTGAGATTATTGGGAGCATTAATCATAAATTGGGAGCATTCCCAATGCTCCCTGGAACATAAATTGGTAGTGTTCCTTTCAAGGAATTATATATATTTAGAATAAAAATATAAGTATCTTTAACATGCTTACAGATTGAGAGGCAGAAGTCAAATACATAAGACCAGAATTGGATATTATTTTTAATTACAGGAAGGTGAAATGAACAACAAAATAAAAATTTCAGAAATAAGTCATTGAAATGAAAAATGAGCAGATGGGATACATGGTAGACTAACTTCATTGAAAAGGAAATTCGTGAAATGCAAAATAGAACCTGAAGGAAACAGAATACAGTGGGAAAGAGATAAAGAAATGGGGAAGGTATAGAGACAGATTTACAATGAAATGAAAATTCATTGTAAATGAAATAATGATACTTATGTCTAGGCCCTTCTCTTGCCCTTTCGAGCAATATGCCTCTCCTCAGTAATGTCTTCATTTTATTATAAGTTTAAGTAAAATTTGAAAAAGTGGGATTTGAAAAAAATTTATTTAGGTTGTGCTGGGTCCTCGTTGCTGCCCAGGGTCTTTCTCTAGGTGAGTGGGGGCTGCTCTTCGTGCAATGTGTGGGCTTCTCATTGTGGTGGATTGTCTTGTTACAGAGCAAAGGCTCTTGGGGCTCAGGCTTCTGTAGTTGAGGTATGGTGGCTCAGTGAATGTGGTGCACAGACTTCATGCTCCATAGCATGTGCAATTGTCCTGGCATGTCCCTTGCATTGGCAGGAAGACTCTTATGCACTGTATCACTGGGGAAGTCCGAAAAAGTCTGATTTTAAACTGCAGTTGGTTAATACTGCTATGTCTTTCCATTCCAATCAGACCTCTGTCACACTTTCCTCATATTGGGTAGTTATGTACATTTTTGGGAAAGTTGACTTGGGAATATTTGGTTTGTGTTTGATGGGATACACGTGTAGTTTGCAGTAACCTCTCTTTGTAGCTGAGTTACTGCAGGCATCCCTCATTTCAGGATTACTTCTACCACCAATGTGACAAAATATCTAGCATCGTGTCCCTGAAAACCAGAACAGAGATGATCTTATGATAGGAAAATACCCTCTAGCCCGTGGCACTGAAACAGTAAGGATGATGAAGAAGAAACAGACTTGCTATATGTAGAGTCAGGAGGTGGTCTTCCAGTTCACATATGAAGGAAATGTGCTAGCCATGTTTCCCATGTATGACAACAATCCTAAACACAGATATTACTAATGATGAGTTGTGGCTCTAAAAGGAACCTTTTTAAAAGCAAATAAGAAACAAACTAGAGAACAACAAATCAAAATATCCTTCTATTCCTTCACCTGGAAAAGATATTACATAATTATTATCATAAAAAAATGTGCAACCAAAAATGAGGGATAATTATTACAGAGATATTCTAGCAGTTCACATACAAATTATATTTTTCTAGAGCTTATTGGATTTGTAGTATTTGATTTAGAATTTGTGTGATTTTTTATTATAAATATTCAATTTGTGTTTAATTTTCTATTCATACTTTGTATTATTTTTTTCTTAAAGACTCCCAGATTGTGCAAATTTCAGGTTCCCCAAACTTGGAAGTATGAAAGATGGGTTGAGCTGTGGAAGATAAAAAGAGAAATTCCAATTTAAGTAGGATTCAAGTGGAGAGAATAGGAGAATTTGGAATAGGCGGTATTTAAAGAGATACATTAGAGAATTTGCTTGAATTGCAAGAAAACTAGTTTTAGATTAAAAAGTACATTAAGTTCTGAACAGCACAAAAAAACAAAATCTTCACCTAAGTACATTACAGCGAAACTACAGAATATCTTAAAAACTTTTAGAGAAAACAGAAAGAAAGATGTCAATAAGAATAAAAATAGACTTCCCGTCAGTGATAACTGATAAAGGAGGACAATGAAATTGTGTCCTCAAAGTGCTGAGGGAAAATGTTAACATAGAATTCTGTACCCCAAACTGTCATTCAGTATTAAGAAACAAAAACATTTCCAGATATTAAATATTAAGAAGTCTGCTTTCACTGAAGTACTTAAATAATATTCCTCAGCAAGAAAACCAGACAGAAGAATCCAGAAGAATCCAGAGGTGAAAGCCACGAAGAAGTGTAAACAAAGAAAAGTTTTTAAACTGTAAGTATCTATTTAAGAAAACAAATCAAAACAGCAGCAGAAAAACAGCAGCAACCTATTTTGGTGATTTTAAAAGCAAGGTGGAAAGAAAACACTATACAAAAGTAACTGAAAAAGTGGAAAGGATGAAGATTGAACATCCAAGTTCTTCCAGACTATTCTTTTTTCTAAATCAACTTTAGACCTTGAATTGAATTTTTTAAGGTTAAAGAGTTAACCTTACATTTTAAAAATAAGATAAATTAAATTGTATAACTGCACAACCAGGAGGAAATAAGAGAATTATTTATTCAACATAATGCAGGACAAAAGGAGGGAGAGACACAAAGCCAAAGCCTGAGGGTCTGGTAACTATTATTATTTTTATTTATAATTGAGACAAATGAGGCTCAAATTGTTTAAATGATTTATCTAAAATCAGACACCTAAGTGGTAGGAACCAAACTCTCATCTTCTGCCCTTTAGATAGATTATGGTTCTACTAAGTTTTAATGTCTCTCCTTCACTTCTGAGTCTGTAATATCTGACACATATTATATTTGAATACTTCCAAAATTGCCCTCAGAGTAAATGTTGCCGTCAAATATTTCCTTTCCACTCTGTCATCTCATCTCACACTTGCTGGTTTTGGTTGACACAGCCTTCTGAATGCTGCCCACGAAGCAGGAACTTCACCAATTGTCCCTGTACCCTAACCTGCGCCCTGTATCCACTCTCATTTCCTGACCTTAGGAAATTACCGTACTATTGACGTGAAACAAGAAGGAATTGAAATGATGTAAGGTAAGGCCTTTACTTATAAAGTCCATTTTATTTATGGTTTCTGGATTTATCCAAAGAAATTTTTGTTGGATTCTGTGGTCCTCTTAGAGTTTAGAAGTTAACTGCCAAGTGTTCTTTCCCGTAGAAGCTCAGCTTGGAAAATGGTGTCAGTGGCCTTTCTGCTTTTTGCAGCTGCCTTATCTTAAATGGCCCTGCTCAGCGTTGTGTGTGTGGTGTGTGGGGGAGAGGGGAGAGATGGCAAGGAGGTTGCGGTTAGCTGTGCTTGCAGTTTATTCAACTTGATCCTTGTGTCTGCTAGATTCTATTACATTACCTACATTTTTATCTTGTATTTTGATGTTTTATCTTGTTTGCTTTTATTCTACTCAGTTGTGTATATAAAAGAGTGGCTGGAGAGTGATTTAACTGAATTACTTAAGCTCTAGAAACTTGGAAGCATTCTGTGTGTGCGTGCTGAGTCGTGTCTGACTCTGCAATTCCGTGGACTGTAGCCCACCAGGCTCCTCTGTCCATAGGATTTTCCCAGCAAAAATACTGGAGTCGGTTTACCATTTCCTTCTCCAGGGGATCTTCCCAACCCAGGAATCGAATCTGAGTCTTCTGCATTGACAGGCAGATTCTTTACCACTGTGCCACCTGGGAAGCCTATCTCTCTGAGATACAGTGCCTTTTTTGGAGTCATAAAAGCTTGTTTAATGAACCGGTATCTTTTATCAGAATTGTGTTGGCACACATGTGTTCAAATAGTTGAATGTTCTTTCACTTCTTTGGTGTGAGGCAAAATTATATGCAAATCATTGGGCTGACACAAAATACTCACTTTACAGAAAAGTAAGAAATATTTAATATCCATAAAAGCTCTCTTTAATTCTTGTTTTCCATTCACTGTTCAAACCACTTCTTCCTTCACCAGTCTTCAGAAACAGCTCTTGTTGAGGTCATCACGTTGTCTAAAAGTAAAAGTGAAGTTGCTCAGTCATGTCCAACTCTTTGTAACCCCATGGACTGCAGCCTGCCAGGCTCCTCCGTCCATGGGATTTTCCAGGCAAGGATACTGGAGCGGGTTGCCATTTCCTTTTCCAGGGGATCTTCCCAACCTAGGGATTAAACCTGGTTCTCCCGCACTGCAGGCAGACTCTTTACCATCTGAGCCACCAGGGAAGCCCACGTTGTCTACCTAAAGACTATCTTCTGTCTTTCAAAAAACACATTCAACAGTAGCTGCATCTTGAAGCATTCTTTTGTCTTTTTGACATCACAATTTTTTAACTAAAAAAAAAAAAAAACTGGGGGCTGCTCCATGCAACTTGTGGGATTTTAGTTCCCCAACCTGGAGTTGAACCCAGGCCCTCGGCAGTGAGAGCACGGTATCCTAACCACTGGACTGCTGGGGAGTTTCCTCTGACATCATGTTTTCCTGAAATCTTTTTCTGTTCCTTCTCATTCTGCTTTGTTGACATCACCTCCTCCATGTCCAACCTATAAATGTGGTGGTTCAAGCCCGGGCCTGAGTCTCTCTGTTTCTCTTTCTTTCTCTTCTCTCTCCTTAGGAGATTTTACTATTTTTTTTTTTTAAGTGTCAGATTCACACCTCTAACTGCCAACCTGACATATTCATGTGCTGTTTCGTATCTCAAATTCAGTTTGTTCAAAAAGGAGCATAGTTATGTCCCTCACTAATTAAAGATACTATTAGCCACTTATACATCTCTATCTCATGTTTTTTACTGGCAGAACCCAAATTTTATTTTAATGGACAATTTTTAGAGCAACTTCAGGTTTATAGAAAGATTGGAAGAGATGGGGGATTCCATCCATTTTATTCCACATAGGGTCTCCAGCACCTAGCCAATGTGTTCCACAGAGGAGGCACTCAGTAACAGGTTCTGGATGAGAGGAGTGATAAGCTTTTCTTTTTCTTATTTTTAATAGCTATGTCTATTGATCTTAAACTGGCATTCATCAAGATTAGATTTTTTTTTTTTTAAAGGGTGACATGGTGGAAAAGCAGGGAAATGGAAAGCAATCTGAGTAAGAGAAAAGGGAAAGTGTGGAAGAGCCATTTAATAATTTGTCACACTATGAATCTAACTACCTCATTTTTAGAATGTTTGATCTAGAAATCATAAATGAAGGTCAATATACAAGTTTGACCATTTTTATTCCATTTGACGGGGAAAACAATCTACTTTAATTCAGTAGAGATGGCTGTGGGTCCAGTGACCATATCCACTTGTATGTGTTCTCCAAACATTCGCTCATAATGAGAAAGAGGTCACGGGATTACTATTTACCCTTGAGACAGGTTTTTAATATCTGTCTTATGCTCTGGGAGTTGGTGATGGACAGGGAAGCCTGGCGTGCTGCTGTCCATGGGGTCACAAAGAGTCAGACACTGAACTTATTGCCATGAGAAAAGTACTTTATTAATCTTTCAGAAATACATTAGAATGAATCAATTATAGATCTTCCATTAAGATAATTAGATTTTTTTTTCATATTTGCACTATGTAGATGGCAATAAACATAAACCAAACATTTTGAGAGTTACAGAGTCATTTAGATTTATTAGGCAGGTGAAGTTCTTTAAAGGCAGGGAGAAAAAGAATTTTAAAAACATTTAATCAATGACTAAATAGTTTTTGGTTGTGGCGATAAAACTTTCAAAGCAAGTACTTTGTTTAGAAATTCATTTATTATCTGATTTTTTGATGGATTCTAAGAGACATTGTAAAATTCTCTTTGGGAATATCAAAAATGCTGTAGTTTCAACATGCCAATTCATTTTTTTTTTCAATGTCTGTTGTTACATACTTTATGAAAATATGATACTGTCATTCATCAGATCACTTTCTATAGGAGTCCGGGTTTCAGATCTCCCTGTTTGGATTAGCTTTTCTTTACTGGAAGTCCCTTAAGGCCAAATTCAAGTCTGGGATACAGTGATTTATGGTAAGAAATATAATACATATTTGGTCTTTGTCCATTTCTGGCACAGAGATTCTAAATCCGTTGGAATCTCTCAGTTGTGAGAGCAATAAAAAAGGGTCTTTTGTTAATGAGATGACTTTGGAGGGGGTTGAGGATGGGGAGCAGCTTGGGATAGAGATTGGGGCAGGTTCCTGGAGAAACTCCAGTCTCCCGTCTAAGTATAACCGTCCAACCCTGAGTAGCTTCCGAGATCAGACGAGATAGGGCATGTTCAGGGTGGTATGACCGTAGATGAAACTTCAGTCTCATAGCCACCGTCCTTGCCTGAGACTGAGTCACTAGCCAATGGCCAGCGATTTAATCAGTCATGACTACGTAATGAAGCCTCTATTAAAAATGTAAAATGATGGGGTTCATGGGGATTCAGAGCTTCCAAGTTGGTGAAGCCTAGGAGATTTGGGGAGTGTGGCATGTTCAGAGATCATGGAGGCTTCATAACTCTTATCCCACCCATTGTCCTATGCATCTCTTCCATCTGTCTGTCCCTGAATTATATCCTCTTATAATAAACTGATAATCTAGTAAGTAAAATATTTGAGTTCTGTGAGTTGCTCTAGCAAATTAATTGAACCCAAGGAAGAGGTGGTTGGAACCTCTGAGTCATAGGTTAGGGCCTGGATTTGCAACTGGCATTTTACGGGGGCAGGCGTAGTCTTGTATGGCTGAGCATTTAACCTGTGGGATTTGACATTATTTCCAGGTAGACAGAATTGATTCAGTTGTAGGACACCCAGCTGGTGATATGGAGGAAAACCCCACACTCTGGAATTGGGTGCTGAGTTGGTGATCAGAAGTTGGATCAAAGTCAGAATTTCACCAGGGTCTCAAAACCTCTTATAGTGGCCCCACAGCGCCCCTTCTCCCCTTAATTTCTATGTACTCTAAAGTTAGCACTGACTTTGGCTTGTTTTGTCTCGCTGCTATGCTCTGGCCAGTCTTTTGAGTTTCTATGAGTCAACATTCCTCTTCTCTGGGACCACCCCCACCTCTCTGCCGCTGGGGAGGGTTATACAGGTATATTTGTTCTATCCGATTCTTCCCACAACCACTTATACTTACAAATACTTATGATTTGGTCATAAGTATTCAACACTGGATTCATGCTCAGCCAATCATACTTTCTGTTTAGGAAATTTAAAATTTGGATCAAGAACAGCTAGTCCTTCCTGTGGGAGTCCTTGAAAATGACTTCTGTAATCAGAAGTTGTCTGTTTATAGGCAGCCACTGCAAGGTATCCCATCTGGAGAGAGGTAAGAATGAAGCAACCACATAGTGAGGAGTAGAGATGAGCGCAGAATAGCTGATGAGGAACCTGAGGGTTTTTAGTCCCTGACTGCACATACTTATGAGGGGTCAGATTTCTGTTCCTTTCCTGGGTTCAATGAATATTATATTCTGATAACATACACCCTTGTGTTGATTTGGCTGGTTTGATGGATATACTTACGCACTGAAGAAACTTGGATAAGATATATGCTTCTCATCTCAACAGTGCCTGCATATTTTAGGCGTTGAAAATATTTGTGGAAAGATCAGGAATGATAACTTTTATTCTCTCTTCTCAGTGAGAACACCCCCAGGCTCACAATAACTACATTTCAACTCAAATTTAATTCTGCAAGTTCTATTTTTTTTAAGTAATATAAGAAAAATAATAATCTAGGACTTTGCTCAAAAAGTATTAAACCTAATGTGAATATTTTCAATTTAAAATTGATAGCTCCAAGACTTCCTGGCTGGGTGACTTCGGACAAGTCACTTAATTATTTTAAGCCTCTTTTTTTTTTTTTTTTTAATACCTAAAATGGGGATGATGACAGCGCCGCCATGAGGGGCTGTTGAGAAAATTAATTTGGAGACTGTGTTGTGCCCAGCACGTAGTTGGCATGTGTTAGAACTGATTGTTGCAAGTGAGAGAAAACTCTGATAGTTGGCTAAACAACAGAAAACTATCCTCCTATATGCACAATTGCACTCATCTCACACGCTAGTAAAGTAATGCTCAAAATTCTCCAAGCCAGGCTTCAGCAATATGTGAACCATGAACTTCCTGATGTTCAAGCTGGTTTTAGAAAAGGCAGAGGAACCAGAGATCAAATTGCCAACATCTGCTGGATCATGGAAAAAGCAAGAGAGTTCCAGAAAAACATCTATTTCTGCTTTATTGACTATGCCAAAGCCTTTGACTGTGTGGATCACAATAAACTGTGGAAAATTCTGAAAGAGATGGGAATACCAGACCACCTGACCTGCCTCTTGAGAAACCTATATGCAGGTCAGGAAGCAACAGTTAGAACTGGACATGGAACAACAGACTGGTTCCAAATAGGAAAAGGAGTACGTCAAGGCTGTATATTGTCACCATGTTTATTTAACTTCTATGCAGAGTACATCATGAGAAACGCTGGACTGGAAGAAACACAAGCTGGAATCAAGATTGCCGGGAGAAATATCAATAACCTCAGATATTCAGATGGCACCACCCTTATGGCAGAAAGTGAAGAGGAACTCAAAAGCCTCTTGATGAAGGTGAAAGTGGAGAGTGAAAAAGTTGGCTTAAAGCTCAACATTCAGAAAACGAAGATCATGGTATCCGGTCTCATCACTTCATGGGAAATAGATGGGGAAACAGTGGAAACAGTGTCAGACTTTATTTTTCTGGGCTCCAAAATCACTGCAGATGGTGACTGCAGCCATGAAATTAAAAGACGCGTACTCCTTGGAAGGAAAGTTATGACCAACCTAGATAGCATATTCAAAAGCAGAGACATTACTTTGCCAACAAAGGTCCATCTAGTCAAGGCTATGGTTTTTCCTGTGGTCATGTATGGATGTGAGAGTTGGACTGTGAAGAAGGCTGAGCGCTGAAGAATTGATGCTTTTGAACTGTGGTGTTGGAGAAGACTCTTGAGAGTCCCTTGGACTGCAAGGAGATCCAACCGGTCCATTCTGAAGGAGATCAGCCCTGGGATTTCTTTGGAAGGAATGATGCTAAAGCTGAAACTCCAGTACTTTGGCCACCTCATGTGAAGAGTTGACTCATTGGAAAAGACTCTGATGCTGGGAGGGATTGAGGGCAGGAGGAGAAGGGGATGACAGAGGATGAGATGGCTGGATGGCATCACTGACTCGATGGACGTGAGTCTGAGTGAACTCCGGGAGTTGGTGATGGACAGGGAGGCCTGGCGTGCTGCGATTCATGGGGTTGCAAAGAGTTGGACACGACTGAGCAACTGATCTGATCTGATCTGATATGTAGTTGAAAAGACAAGAGTTATGACAGCCTTCAGATGAGGTTTTACTCACTGACAATATGGTTTCTCCATTCTGTTTTTTGCAATACCAACCTCATCCTTAATTCTGCCCTGTGGTCTCTCAGCAGATCTGGGCTCTCCCTATGTGGTAGCAAATTGGATGCAAGAGTCCCAGCTGTCACAGCCTTATGCCTCAGCTCAGCAGAGAGGTGTATGTTTTCAAATGGGCCAATTCATTCCCGCTGGATTTCCTTATTACCCCAGTCAACATAGGGAGGAGAATGGGATGGGATTAACTGATGAATTGCCCCAAACCAGCACCCATTTCTTCAGTAGGGATCATGGGAAGGATAGGTCCCCAGAAGTGAAGGGGATAGATTTGATACAGATGTCTTCTTCAACCCAACACATTCAGCAATTGTACCTTCAGAAAATTTAAAAAGCCTATACAATAGACTATATTATCTTCCCCAATATTTTATTACATACGAGCTCTCACCGTTGTATAACTTTCACTAGTTTGTACTTCAATGTGGTTTTTTAGAAAGGGATACTAAGAAATATTCTTAATTGAAGGTTGATCTGAACAACTTATTATTTGGCCTTTTTAAAAATTTCAATAGGTTTTTACTTTTCAGATTTTCTAAGGAAATGGGACTTTTGCAATGTTTTAATTCAAAAAAAAAATAACTCTTCATCTTAATGTAATGGATCCTAATGTCTTTGGTCCCTGTAAAATTTTCCTGTTCAATTATTCCTTCAAGAGCTTTGTTCTCCCATGAACCTTACTTTTTTTTTTACCACATCTTTTCAGAGATGAACTTATGGATACAATTGAACCTCTTGGCATCTGGTAGAAGCAAAGAATCACATCTGGGAAGCTATTTATTAAGCTTCACGTTTAAATATGTTCTAATGCAGTTTAAGAATTCAGTTTAATAGTGTACATTACATTAGCTTATACCAGTATTTTTAGATTAGCAATTTTTACAAATTTGTTATTCTAATCTTCCTGAAAACAATTCCTTAATTATCCCCATTCTTCTTCCCCATTTTATTCTCTCATTTTATTATTTCCAATAATCACTACTTAAAAATTTTAAACTTGTAACCTACAGAAATAGCTACATTTTATATATGTTAATACCATATACAGGCTTCCCTGGTGGCTCAGATGGTAAAGAATCCACCTGCAAAACGGGAGACCTGGGTTCCATCCCTAGGTCGGGAAGACGCCCTGGAGGAGGGCATGGCAACCCACTCCAGTATTCTTGCCTGGAGAATCCCCATGGACAGAGGAGCCTGGTGGGCTATGCAGTTCATGGGATCACAAAGAGTTGGACATGACTGAGCGACTAAGCACAATACAATATACTTTACATTATGACCCAGCATATATACATACACACATATATAAAACAAGTTTTACAAAACAACACTTACCTGTACAATTCAACTGGATGTTGTCAGTTCTGTTTTGTTCTATTCCATTCAACTTTATTATGTAAGTTGCTCCTTTATAATCCTGTAATTTGACCTCATGATCCACTGATGTGTCTTAATAATATAACTTGAAAATTATTGCTAAAGTGGTACTTCCACACTAGGAGTTTTTTAGCCCCAGGGTTTTATGATTGAACTCAAGAGTTTTGTCTTTGCTAAAGCAAAATAGCAAATATTTCTGTTTCCACTTAAAAGGACATTATACAAAAGAAAATGATTATTAAAATAGTTGAAAGCCCACTAGCGCACATCAAGGGACAGTACACGACAGTAAATAAAAACCAGATAAATATTATCATGATTCAGCTGTTCAGTTCGTTTACTACCCAACAGAGCAATTCTGGGTACCTTGATGTTTTGAGTGTTATGCAATTAATTTCTGCAAATCTGTGTCATGAGATGTATAATTTAATTCATCTGATAAAAATTTTTATATGATACATAATTATCTCTAACACATTAGAAACCAATTTATAAGTGAAAATAAATTGTTAAATTATATCATTTACTTTTTATTTACTGGGACTAACCTATTTACAGGAGCAATGAGTTATTTTTGAGAAGTGCCTATGTGTAGTGGTGTAAAAATTCCTCTTTTGAATTGTCATTAAGAAATAATAAAAAATATCAAACTGAACCAAGTGATATTTTAAGCCACAAAAATATAAGAACTGCAGATATCAGATCACAGTTTTGACCCGTTTTTGATGCTATAACACATTACTAAAATCTCGAAGTATTAGTGTACATTCTGTATACTGAGACCAAACAGAAGGTACTTATCAACAGATTTTCTGTTACTTATATATTTATTTTCTGTTCACTGGGTTATATTTTTTTAGAGTCTACATATATATCATATAGTATTTGTCTTCCTCCGACTTATTTCACTTAGCAAAATACCATCCAAGTCCATCCATGCTGTTACAAATCACAAAACTTCCTTCTTTTTTGTGGCTGAGCCGTATTCCATCGTATGTGTGTGGACACACAGGCACTACGTCTGCTTGATCCATTCATCTGTTGATGGACATTTAGGTGCTTCCATATCTTGGCAACCGTAAATAAAGCTGCTATGAATGTTGGGGCGATTGTACCTTTTGGAATTAGTGGTTTTTTTTTTTTTTCACATATATACCCAGGAGTGGAATTACTGGGTCATATGATAGTTCTGTTTTTGGTTTTTTTGAGAAAATTCCATGCTGTTTTCCACAGTGGCTGCGCTATTCCTACCATCAGGGTGCAGGAGTTTCCTTTTCTCCACATCCCTGCCACCATTTGTTACTTCACAAGAAATGTAGCAATGGAGACAGGGTTACAGAATTAAGAAAATTCAATCATACATGAACAAATTGTGTAACCTGGATTTTAGTTTTTAATTAAGCTGGGCAGTTTAGCTGGTTCCTCATTCTCCCCTGCTACAGTATAGTTTTCAAAAGGTTAGATGTTTATGACCCTCGGGCAAATATAATGTGAACCCATGTCAAAGATTTCATTTAACTCATTAATTAATGAGAACACCAGTAAGATACTAAAACTGGTCTACAGAACATTTGAGAATCTACAAACACCCACATACACAAAGCAATATAAGGATAAGATTTTTCAGTTAGGTACAAAATTGTTACCTTTGGGGTTATCTCTTCCACCAAAGAAATTATTTATGTCTCTACTAGACAAAAATTTACAAAAAACTTTGATCCGATAAAGCTGTAAAATAGCTCAGTCAAAAGAAAACCAACCCCAGTTTTGCACCGAAAGAACACTTTACAATTTCTTCTGCCTATTTTCAAGTTCTGAATAATTTTTCTGACATATATTAATATTTTTAATGTTGTACTGTCCATAATCCTCTGTACTTACTCCTTAGTGATTTTAGTTGGTCTTGCAGTTATAAATTATATAAACATTTTGATGACTTCCACATATCAGAATCTCCTTCTTATCATCTCCACTGCCACCACCTCTTTCATCATTAGGTATGTCAGTGCAGGAGTGAGTTTTAGGAAGATAACTTTCCCAAATAAAGCAGAGCTTTGATTTGTTCAAGGGTAAAGGAATAGTTCTCTAAATCTGAATAGACAAACTGGCTCTCCAAAAAACCTATTCTCCTGAAAAGTTCAGTAATTTATTGAGTAGAACATTATTTCTTTGACTTATATAATTATAAATTAGCTACATAGCTATATAATTACTGTGTAGCTAATCCTAATATTCCCAAAGAATGTATAACCCAACTTCCTCTATTGAAGTATGCTGTGGATATTTTGTTTGTTAGATACGAGTTTTCAAAATGTATTTTATTTTTGGCTGTGCTGGGTCTTCGTTGCTGTGCACGGGCTTTCTCTAGCTGTGGTGAGCAGAAGTTTACTTTCTACTTGTGGCACAAGGCTTCCATTGCAATGGCGTCTTTAGTTGTGGAGCACAGGCTCTAGCTGCATGGGCTTCAATAGTTGTGGTGAGGGGACCATTAGTTGTAGCTCATGGGCCCTAGAGTGTGCAGGCTTCAGTAATTGTGGTGCACGGGCTTTGCTCCTCTGTGGCATATGGAATCTTCCAGGACCAGGGATCAAACCCGTGTCCCCTGCATTGCCAGGCAAATTCTTATCTACTGTACCACCAGAGAAATCTGTGAATATTCTTTTATTTTTTTCAGTCTTAATTTTTTTTCTGTTGATAATAGTCACTGTTCAAAAGAATTGATTTTTCTGATGCACATGTCATTCTTCAGGGAACCTGAAATGTACTGATGCTTTAGCTGTGTATGTATATATGTGCGTATATAGAAAGGCTCTGTGATAGCTTGCTAGGACTACCATAGCAAAGTACCACAGACTGGGTGGCTTAAACAACAGATAGTAATTTTCTCACAATCCTAGAACATAGAAGTCTGAGTTGAAGATGTCAGCAAAGCTGTTTTCTCCCTAGAGGTCTCTCCCCTTGGCTTGTAGATGGCCCTCTTCTCTCTGTGTCTTCACAGGGTCTTCCCTCTATTCCCATCTGGGTCCTATTTTCTTCTTCTTAAGGATGTCAGTCATGTTAGATCATGGCCCACCCATTTGACTTCATTTTACCTTAATTCCCTCTTAAAAGAACCTATTTCCAAATACAGTCATATTCGGAGGAGCTGGGGGTTAGAACTTCAACATATGAATTTTGAAGGGAGATCATTCTTGTCACACTTTCACTTCAGTAATGGGCACAAATGTCATGTTCACTTAGAAAATGGGCACGAGTGCCAAACAGTGAGGAGTCACCACCTTGTGTGTCAAACATTCCAAAATAATGGAATTCAGGGCCCAGCCTGGGGCACCCCTTACCTTCATGTGCCCTTGGGTCTGAGGCATCCGCCAATGCCAGTCCAGCAAATGAGTACAGTACCCAGGTCTGTATCCTTCTCTCTTGACTCAACACAGATGACAAGATTGAAAATCAGATAAAAAAGTTGCTTCAGTAACAAGTCCTGTCCTTTGTAAGTGGTGGTGGAAAAGAAGACAGCACTCTGTACTTGCTAAGACTGACTATTGTGTTTTGTTTTCACATTAATTGTAGATACCAATTTTCTATACAAAATAACTCAGTAAACAATGCACATAAAATCCAGAGACTTTTCAATTTGTGAAAGTAGTCTTTTTCTCTGTTGTTAAGAGGAAAATCTAGAAGAGTTGTGTAGTTGAAGACAATAGGCGAAATCAAAAAAGAAAATAGTTATGATTTTTAAAGCCACTAATTGAAGCTTTAAGTGTCTTCCAGTGTTCTGGTGATTTGGGGCTGAAATCTTCTCTGTTCCTTGCTTTCCTTTGTCAGTGGTGTTCACCATGGCAACTTCAATAAAACTCCCCTCACAAATGTTTTTCTTCTAAAGTGCAAAGCACCTTTTTAAAGAAGTCTGACAACCCGGTAGGAATGGGTGTTTGGAAAAGAAATCAAATGAAAAGTATTCTGCTTTCTTCATGATTGCTGTAGGTGGCAGGAGGTGAGGACATTTTTAAGGGTATAAAGTTGGGTGAAAAATATATTTTATCTTGTTTTGGAATAAAAATTGTATTTTGAGGTAGAAAATTAGTTTAAAATATGGTAGAGAAACTTGTCCCTTTCTTAACATTTCCTTATTTCTCATCTTAGTATTTGGACTAGCTTTGTACACACCAATTCATGAGCCACTTTGGAATGTGGATTTGTGTGGACAAATTTATCCAATACCTGATCCCTGGCGTTGCAGGAGACCCAGGTTTGATCCCTGGGTGGGTAAGATTTCCGGGAGAAGGGAGTGGCTGCCCACTCCAGTATTCTTGCCTGAAGAATTCCATAGACAGAAGAGCCTGGAGGCCTACAGTCCATGGGGTCACAAAGAGTAGAACACAACCGAGTGACTAACATTTTCACTTTTTCACTTGATTCAGTGTAAGTTCTTTGGGTCCTGATGGATTTTCTTGGGACTACTTTGGGAAACGTAACTAATGTGGGATTCTGAGCACACCATTAAGTCTCCCAGGGTTCCTTCCAGTCCCTCCCCATAAAATATGGAGGCAGTAGAAGCCCAGGAGTTCTCAGCCTTAGAATCACATTAGAAACAAGTGGAGATGTTTCAAAACTGCCAGTGTTAGGGTCTTACCCAGAGATTATCATTTAAGATCTAGGTAATACTCAGGTGTAAGTTTTGTTTTAAACAGATTTTTTTTTCCAATTTATTTTTTTGGTTGCACTGGGTCTTCATTGCTGTGAGTGGGTTTTTTTCTAGTTGCGGTGAGTGGGGGCTACTCTTTGTTGCAATGCACAGGCTTCTCATTGCAGTGGCTTCTTTTGTGCAGAGCACATGGGTTTCAGTAGTTGAGGCATGTGGGCTCAATAGTTGTGGTGCACAAGCTTAGCTGCTCCGTGGCATGTGGAATCTTCCAGTACTAGGAATAGAACCCGTGTCCTCTGCATTGGCAGGCAGATTCTTATCCACTGTACCATCAAGGAAGTTGAAGTACCCATTGCAGCTTTAATGTTTATAGCTAGAGTTAAGAATTGCTGTATTTATTGATCTCAAAGGATCCTTCTAACTCCCATTTCTAAGGCACTTACCTAAAAGTTGACTCCAGCCGGGCTTGACTCCAGTAGAACTGCCAATTAAGTACCTTTGCTTTCAAATTTATGTATCTTTTGTTTCAAGATTCAAGAAAGGCATTGGCTGTTAATACAGTAGCCTAGCATCTTTATTCCTGCTTATCCACTGATAATCCAGAATCAGCCTGAAATCATGTCAGTGTTCAGTAAAGAAGTAATATCTTCACTTTCAAAGCACATTGGTTTTCAAATAATTTTATTGCTTAGAGGTTGATCGAAGGCATTAACTAGACTTGGTGTTTTTAAAAATTGTTTATTCTCGGCTGTGCTGGGTCTGTGATGTGGTGTACAGGTTCTTCGTTGCCATGTGCAGGCTTTCCCTACTTGCAGCAGAGGGGACTATTCTCTAGTGGTGCCCAGGCTTCTCATTGTGGTGGCTTTTCCTGTTGCAGAGCATGGGCTGTAGATGCTCAGGCTTGGTTGCCCTGGGGCATGTGGGATCTTAGTTTCTGAACCAGGAATCAAACCCATCTCCCCTGAATTGGCAGGTGGATTCTCAACCATTGGACCACCAGAGCAGTCTCTACATTCAGTATTATATATTTTTATGTGTGTGTGAAAATGGCCAACACAAAGTTAGTAGCAGGTTTCTCAAATGACTCCACAACTCTTTGTTGGCATAGTCGATAACTTTTCTCTTTAGAACAGTGGCTTTCAATCCTGATGGCACTTCAGAATTGCCTGAGAAGCTTCTGAAAAATCCTCATGCTCAAGGCTATCAGAATCGCTAGACCAGGTACCAATTCTCTGAAAGCTTGACTGATAATTCCAAAATAGAGCTAGGGCTGAGAATTGCTCTAGAATGAAGTTGTGTGGACAAATTGTGTCAAGCAACCAGCGACTGATGAAATGCTAAGCGTGTGTTAGTCATCTCCTTGATTAGAAACAGCACCTCCTATTCCCTTGTGGATAACATTGTCAAAGAGGATTATTCTTCCTTTGCTAAAATTACCATTGTGTGGAAAACCTATTCTTTTAAATGTTCAGCATTATTAGACTACAACTATTTTCCCTGGTGGCTCAGAGGGTAAAGAATCTGCCTACAATGCCTGAGACCTGAGTTCGATCCCTGGGTCAGGAAGATACCCTGGAGAAGGAAATGGCAACCCACTCCAGTATTCTTGCCTGGAAAAATCCCATGGATGAAGGAGCCTGGCAGGCTACAGTCCATGGGGTTGCAAAGAGTTAGACGCAACTGAGCAATTTCATCTCTGTTTCTATTGAAGATAGCAAATGAAATATTTCCTTAAGTTGAGGAGTAAAATCTAGGCCTGTCTTCTCATAAATCCCTTTGAAGATGATTGAAATAGTAAGAAAAAGAACACAGAAATTTTTGTAGGAAATTAATTTGTGAGGTTAAATTGCAACTCAAAAAAGACTCAATGATGTATGCCTTTTAAGTGTCTGGTTTATTGTTTCCTCATAAGTAAAATGCATTTTCCCATTATTCCTCTGTAATTGTATAGATGGTGATAATCACTGGAAACCTAAAGAGCGAAGAGCCTCAATACTGTAGGATCAAATGTGTGCTTAATTGTCATTCTGGAGCTTGGTTCTGGTGTCTCCCTAAAGCCTATAAATCATCATCAAACAAGAAAATCAAGTAATTAAGCTCTCTGGTCTGAATCTGATCTATACTTTCTACCTTCGCATAAAAAGGTATTCATTCACATGGCTAGTTAAACTCTCTAACAATGAACCTGGATCAGGGAAATTATTTGCTAATGCTTTTACAAACACAGGTAGTAGGGAGCTGATCCCCTCCCAATCACACACGCCAAATCCACTGCTGTTTTTAGTGACTTCTACAGAAAGCTAAAGCTGACATATGTGGGAAAAGCATGATAAAGGTATTAATTTGTTGTTGTTGGTCAGTTGCTAAGTTGTGTCCAACTCTTTGTAACCCCATGGACTATAGCCCACCAGGCTCCTCTGTCCATGGATTTCCCAGGCAAGAATACTGGAGTGGGTTGCCATTTCTTTCTCCAGGGGATTTTCCCAACATAAGGATTGAACCCAGGTCTCCTGCATTGGCAGGTGGATTCTTTACCACTGAGCCACCAGGGACATTCAAAATAGAATTAAAAAAAAAAAATTCGTTGCCTTCACAAATTACATCTGAGCTCTTCTCAAGATGACTCCAGGGCATGTTGCAAATACAGCAAGTTATGATCAGTTGCCTTTTATCCTCAAAATCACACAAAACAAGCAATTATTTAGAATGCAATAAATGGTTTAATAGTTATGGACTTGAGAAAGAACTTGAATTAAAATTCAGTCTGGGATCTGAATTAGCACCGCTGGAATATAGAAAGCATTCAACATGCATGCACAAATTAGTTTTGATAGCATATGTAAGTAAAATGTATTTGCTTTACTTGATAATGGTTGTTTTGGAGGACCCTTCTTGGAGTTGAACTTATCTGTATTAGTTGGCTGGGCATGATACAGGTTGAACGCCCCTTAGTTCCAGGGCCTTGGCAAAATTCACCTCCAGTGGCTTTCCTGTGCCTTTGGTAAGCTTCAGGGATCGGATGCAACCTCGGAAAGGAATGTTTGTTGTCAGGCCAAACTGGTTGAGGCCATCTGAAAAATGAAGCAGAGAGGGCTCAATTTTGAAATGCAGCTACTATGATAAGAGTGGAGTTTTCCCGGTGGCACTAGTGGTAAAGAACCTGCCTGCCAATGCAGGAGACATAAAAGACTTGGGTTCAAGCCCTGGGTCAGGAAGGTCCCCTGGAAAACGGCATGACAACCCACTCCAGTATTCTTATCTGGAGAAGTCCATGGACAGAGGAGCCTGGTAGGCTACAGTCCATGGGGTCACAAAGAGTAGGACACAACTAAAGCGACTTAGCACATATTAAGAGCATATATAAGTCAGCTGTTAGCTTAAGGTGCAATGAGAATGTTATGTGGTTTTGTTCTTAGCTTCGCTAACAGTTAAACTGGTAGCAAAACATTAACTTTTTTTAATAGCTATGTATTATGAAACACAGTGTGTTTGCTCAGTCTTGTCCGACTCTTTGAGACCCCATGGACTGTAGCCCGTCAGGCTCCTCTGTCTGTGGAATTTCTCCAGAACACTAGAGTGGGTTGCCGTTTCCTCCTCTAGGGGATATTCCCAATCTAGGGATAGAACTCATGGCAGGAGGGTTCTTTACCACTAGCGCCACCTGGGAAGCCCTTGAAATATGGGGACATCTACAATTAATGATGCATTTGAAGACATCAAACAAAAAATTTGGTTTTGAAGGAATAAGTTGGAGTGACTTAAAATTATTAAATTTTATTTAATGAACTAAAGTAACTGATGAAATAGTTTAAATATTGAATTAGGATGTGGACTTTTAATAGTCACTTTATTATTTCTATTATACAAATAAATCCCCAAAGATTAAGTTGGTTATGAGTGCACACAAAATCTTCCTCTTATTAAGGAGACAGTCCCTTCTTTTACAGGGCTTCTAAGTGCTAACTAAAACCCCATTTCGTAGACTGTAAATGAAGAAGTATATTACCTCTTTCATAATACTGTGGAGTTTATCCTTACTGAATCAGAAGGAGATATTTCCTTTCTTCCCCTCCAAAAAAAAAAATATTATTTTTTTTGGTGGCACCACATGACATATGGGATCTTAGTTCCCCAACTGGGCAGGGATCAAACCTGTGCCTTCTGGAATGCAAGTGTGGAGTCCTAACCACTGAACTGCCAGAGAAGTCCCAGAAGGTGATATCTTCAAAAAGCCAGGAGCAACTTTGGAAAGAGGAGCTCAGAATTGGTCCCCATGACTTCTATATCTTTCCTTCATCAACTGGTGCTGAATATACATTTTGGCTGCTTTGTTAAGGAGAGGAGCTCTATATAACGGGACGAAGTTTCCTCTTGCCAAAATACTGAAAGACCATTCCAGGAGTCTGTGTTATTACAGTATTTTATTAAGAGGCTCTTGGCTTATTTCTCATCAAGTTGAGCACTCTTGTTTATGGGCACTTTAGGTAACTCTGGTTCAAATGTTATATTTAATGTGCTGGAGAGGTAGTTTTGAATGCAGATTTATTGCTTGGGTTTCTTTGTAATATAAACTCTATAATAGCCTAAGGGGGAAATTAGCTATGTTTAACCCAATGATTTCCAGAACTTAAGGAAATAAGTTCCATAATATTTTATGATTCCTCTGGTATATTAATTTTTAAAAAATCAGAACACCGTTTCTGGCCCTGATTGCTGTTAAATGTCTCATACTGTTCATAAGCCAAATTCATTTCCTCTAGCCTCCACTTCCCACAAATGAAAGTTTGGAGGCTATCATGAGAAGTCCAGTCCCATGTGGTTTATATAAGGAAAATGCTCATTTTACATGCTGGAAATGTCAGATAAGGTGTTATTTATTGGAGCAGATTCTAAAGTTGGGATGCATGTAGACTTAAGTACACATTCTTGGACATACTTATAGAATATAAATGTGTTCAAAACCACTAATGAAATAGAGCAAAGAAATTCTTGCGAGGGTAGGCAACACTTACCGGGGAACCCGCCAACAAACACAGGGTCATTTGTATCAGCAGATGTAGATGCTCGGTTTGGGCTCTGGGCTTCCACCTGGTTCCCATCGACTGTCAGCTCGATGCGGTGTTTGATCTTGTTGGCTGTGACTTTATGCCACTGCCCATCACACAAGTGCCCTGGGACCCCAGCATCATAGATGGCTGTGAATCGACCGGCACCATTGTCCACATGAAACATGAGCTAGAAAGCAGGACATTGAACGGTCATAGATGGTGTCATTAGAAGGGTAGCATGGTGATTCAAAAGTAAAAGTCATCAGCTGCAATAGTTTGACATCAATGTAACTCAGGCATATTAACTTAAAATACAAATTTAATGACCAGGAGTCACAAATTATGCTGTTTGCTTGTGGATATTGTTGGGAGCAATAGGCAAGATTTGTGAAGCAGACAATAACTCAGCTTTCTGAAAATGTGAAATACAATTTGAGGCCAGGCAACAAAAAAGATATGGTATACATAGGGTAAAATCCCACCACAGATCTCTTTAGAGGGTGGGTGTTCTTAGGAAGATGATTTATAAATTAATTTGAAAGGATTTTTTTTTAAGATTTTCATATTTTAATTGTATATTTTTTCCTTCACAGAATCTATTTTATATACAGGATTGAGACTTATGTAAATTACATTTTGGAGCAAGATCCATGTTGTAGGTACCAAAGACTTTGAGCCAGAAGGCCAGTTAAATTCCTAACAATTAAGAACTTAGACTGGAGTTCTTGTCTAAATGAGAAAAATCTGTTTTTAGTAACATAGAATGGTCCCTGAAACTTGAGAGGACAGAATTCTTTTGAAGCTGATGTAGAAAAGAAACATAACTGAAACATTAAAAACAGTCAATTTGGCAAAACATTTGACAAGGTAAAAGAAAAGAAACAAGGGCTTTAAAAACAAGATTAAAAGTACAAGTAAATAGGTAAAAAGTTTGTCAACTATACAGTGATGTAGATATCAGTTAAGATTTTACTATATTCAGTGGAATGTGTAGTAATGGAATTCTGCATACAAAAAGAGCTTGGTGAGAAATCCATGTGGATCATGATGGAACCTGATACTCTGACGAGCTGAAGGGAACCATGGTTCTATAATAAGCACGTGAAGAAGTAAGGCTTACTCCCACAAGATGCAGTGAAACTGTGTTTGAAAATCTGGCAAAACTATTACGTGTTGCTTATTTTTCCCCCGTTTTGTCTCTGTGCTCCTGCATCTTTTTGCTTAACTGCCTTTGAGGATGGTTTGAAGACTGAGAGGAAGGAGGGAAGAAGCAAAGAAAAGCATATTTCAGATAAATATGTGTTTTTTCCTCTTGGGAAGTGAAATGTGAACATGGATGAAGTATGATTCCTGTTGAGGAATCAAATAGGAAACTTGTGAAATTTCTCATTTTGCCTTCCTCTCTTCACCTAAGTGCTGCAGCACAAAGTCCATGTAAACTAGTCATATCACTGCAGGTTGCTGGTCACAGGCAGGCAGGGAAAGAAAGGAATTTACAATTAGATTATCCATGGTGAGCAAACTGACACAAACTGTGGAAAACTCCTAAAAGACAGGAATACCATACCATCTGACCTGCCTCCTGAGTGTTTCACTGACTAAGCTAAAACCTTTGACTATGTGGATCATAAGAAATTGTGGAAAACTGTTAAAGAGATAGGAATACCAGACCATTTTACCTGTCTCCAGAGAAACCTGTATGCAGATCAAGAATCAGTTAGAAACTTGTATGGAACAACTGACTGGTTCTAGATTGAGAAGGAGTATGACAAGGCTGTTTACTGTCACTCTATTTAACTTACACGCAGAACACCTCATGAGAAATGTCAGGCTGAGTGAGTTACATGCTGGAATCAAGATTGCCAGGAGAAATTTCAACAACCAGATATGCAGATGATACTATGCTAATGGCAGAAAGGGAAGAGGAATTAAAGAGCCTCTTGATGGTGAAGAAAAGCTGGCTTAAAACTAAGTATTAAAAAAAAATCAACTAAGATCATGGCATCTGGTCCCATTACTTCATGGCATTACTTTCCTGCTACTTGGCAGGAAAGCTATGACAAACCTAGACAGTGTGTTAAAAAGCCAAGACATCACTTTTCCAGTAGTCATCTATGAATGTGAGAGCTGGACCAAAAAGAAGGCGGAGCACCACAGAACTGATGCTTTTGAACTGTGGTGTTGGAGAAGACTCCTGAGAGTCCCTTGGACAGCAAGGAGATCAAACCAGTCAATCTTACAGGAAATCAACTCTGAATATTCATTGGAAGGACTGATGCTGAAGCTCCAATACTTTGGCCACCTGATGCAAAAGGAAAAGACCCTGATGCTGGGAAAGACTACAAGCAGAAGGAGAGGAGGGTGACAGAGGATGAGATGATTGTGACAGCATCACCAATGCAATGGACATGAACTTGAGCAAACTCTGAGAGATCGTGAGGGACAGGGAATCCTGGTGTGTTGCAGTCCATGGGGTCGTGAAGACACAACTTTGTGACTGAACAACCACAACACAGAATAAGTATGTTGAAAACATAAAACACTTGAGGTAATCCAGAAGGATGAAAAGAATAAAATTAGCCTTCTCTCAACAAAGAACAGAACAATGCTTCAAAACAGAGATTTCTACTTGTATTCAACAATACCATGAAGAGGCAGAAATATGCAGATGTGATGCTCACCTTTTCATCAATCATTTCAATACCCATTCCATCCATTTTTTGGCTGCTGATTCCCAGAAGAACTCCAGTGGTTCTAGTTGTGCGGAATTCAAATTCTACCAGAAGGTCCAATCCCACTTTGAATCCATCAACTGTAAAATGAAGATTAAAAAAAAATGTTGTGTATTCGAGTTTCAGTTCAGTTCAGTCGCTCAGTCGTCTCTGACTCTTTGCGACCCCATGAAAATGCAGCATGCCAGGCCTCCCTTAGGAATTGTTAATTCAAATTCATATAGTGCATTGGTCTTACTAACTTTCAATTCATGTGTTAGACAACTATACATTCTAGACTTTCACATGGCCGACACCTCATACTTTTTTTCTTGGCTGCCTTCCTTCCTAGACTATAAATTCTGTGAGGGCAAAGACTTTGTCTATAATGTTCACCATTTTATTCCTATGCTTAAAGTATCTGGCACAGAGTGGAGGTTTAATATGTATTTGTTGAATCAGTGAATGCATATGCACTCAGATTGACTCAGAAAATCTCAGAGCCAGGTGTGACTGATTGATAGAAATCTTGCTATTGGATGAAATCATGCATTTCAATGGTTTTTCCGGAAAGTTTTACTACAGCATTCTAAATAGTTCCACAACGATCTGAAAAGGCTCAAATATCCCCAAACATTTTATTTATAAAGAAAGCAACTGCAATTTTGAAGGAGAAGATTCTGGGACATAACTAGGCTTTTCTAGTTTATCAAGTTAAGCCATTTCTCTATAATTTTCCATATTTGATTCATTGGTTTATTTCATCTTTTAGCAAGTATTTAAGACATGCTTCTTAGAAACAAAGTGAATCATTAAGATCAGGCTAGACTATATCACCTGCATGAAATATTAGGGAAAAACTCATGAAGTTTTTTTCCAGGTCTCATATTTATTAAGCAAAATAAAGGCTATGTGTAACCACAGCTATCTTCAGTGAAGGGAGGCACCTGTATTTCATATATGAAATACTTTTTTTTCCTACTGAGAAATTTGATGGATTTGGATGAATAAAAGTGGATTTAGAACAAATTTTGAGAATAAAAGGTAGAAGAAGCTGAATTGTTCTGAAAAACAGAATAATTTCGTTTCTGTTCTAGAAAAGAAGAAATAAGGAAACGAGAAGAGTGACTTGAAGCAGTTCAGCAGAGGACAGGGGGAGTGAAGAAGCCATAAAACCCCCAGATACTGGCAACTGGAGAGCTTTTAAGGACAAAGATGTCAAGGCTTTAAATTGAACTTGTATGTTTTCCAGTGATGTAACCTCCTCTGACCACCCAAGTCTTACACAGCTTGTATTACACTATGTGTTGAGGTGATGGCAGGAGTTATTAGAAACTAGGGATGTGGCAAATTTTCCAGTCCAGTCTGATCTGGAATCCAAAGAGCCCACACAAGATGGCAAGTCAATCTGTGGATGTTAACTGCAGAGTCTGAAGCTGAATCTAATCTGACCAAGCTAATGCCAGATATCTGAATTTGCAGAAAACTTGAGAAAAGCTTTGGGCTTTCACAGAACATGGAACTTGGGGTTTAACGTAACCTCCAACATTTCAATATTAAACTCATCCTGTGTTTCTCTGTTTTCTGCTCTGCAGAGGGGAAGTTTCCCACTTATTGGAGAGCTCTGCTCTTCTATCTCCAACCTTTGCATGTATCTTCAACTCATCTTTTAAACCCAACCTCAAATGTCAATTCCTCCATAAAACCTTTCCTGATTTTCCCAACACAACTGAATCATTTTTTAAAATATCCCCAGAACTTTGCTTGTATGTGTTCTACAGTTTCTAGTTATTTTTTTTTTTTAACTTGTTTTCTTATGATTTCTGAGCATGAAGAATCTTAATCATATATTCTTGAAAGAAGAAATGACATCTTAATTACTTCTGTTCCCATGTTAACTGCTACATATTATGTACTCTTTTTTTTCCTAGCAAACAAATGCATGTTCCTATGGTAACTATAGGACTGAATGCATCTTAAAGTATGTTAATATCAGATTTTTTTGTTATATGTATAAGTTATTTCATATTTTTCTTTCCAAATTGTATATTCACTGACAGGGATCCAAATCTGGACTAGAAATGCTCACTGGAAAGAGGGAGATACTAAAAAAAAGGGAAAGGTTTCTTTCCCTGTGTGTAAGGGGAGAACAAGAAATGGAACCATGCAAGGAATTGAAGAGAGAAAGAGAGAAAAATACTATCTCATCTCCAGAAAGAAAGGCAGATTGGGGAAACTGAAAAGTAAATAATTATACAATAGAAACATATGACCCTTTTTGTAAAATTACATTTTTTTTGTTATTGATTTCCAGGGAAGGAGATAGAATAAACTCTCCAAATAGCCTTTTATTTATTCTGTTAGTTTTTGTTAGAATCAGATGCATTAATCTTTAAGAGGCATTTTTAAAAATTACTCCTACAAGTTTTTATTTCTGGTTTAAATAAAGGATGCTAGTTTAGGAACCCAGGGACTTTTATTTTCCCACACAAACCAGAAGTCAATATTTGCACCTAGTTAATATTCAACAGGAAGGAGATGGAAGCACCTCACCTGCTTTGGCAAAACCTGTTCCATCAAAATATGTCCCTTTCTGAGCATTTGCGAAACACGTCCCAACTTGGTAGCTGGAGGTTGGCTGTTCAAGATCAGCAGGCGCTTCCACCATGTGAAGATTTCTAATGCAGCCGTCAATGCTATAGGTCACCTAAATGTTCAGGTCACAAGAAACACACACCAGGTTTTAGCAGAAGTTTGCCTTTATGTGGAATATAATCACTGGTAGGGTGCTCTGTGTTAGAAATCATCAGCCGATTGACCTGAGGCATCCCCCTGACTCCCCGGGTCGGCCCTGTCACCCAAGGCTTCAGGGCATGGCTGCAGAGAATCCCACATCCTGCTTCTCAACTAAGCTGCACCTAGCTGGGGGATATGACTCTTTTGATATTCTAAAATATTGCACACTATATCCCTAGTGGGACCCCTGGTTCGATAAAGGTCTGGGCCCCCTCTGGATATTGTAACTTGTAATTAGTATCTTTCTATTTCATGTTTCGAGTGACAGTTTATTAACCTTTACTATATATACATTTTTTTTTCATAGTCTGTGTTCAAATTCTACTTGAAAATATAATTAGGTTTGGATCAGTGCTTCTTCCTTATGAAAATCTAATGAAAGCAGTCAACACTTTCCTAAGAAAATGCACATATACATGAAACTTGAAAGTTTGCATGAAACGTTCAAAGTTTAGGGACTCTGGAAATAAATCAGCCGTACTCTGCTCCATTATAGTTCATGTGGGTTAAGGGAGGCAAGTTAACCACTCTTGCCACTCTCATTCAGAAGAGAGTGTTCAGAAAAATCTCATTTTGATTAGCCTGGGTATCATAGCCAGTAGCTATGAAAGGAAAGGCATACTGATCATCCACAAGGGGGGTTAAACGCTGAGAATTGTAACCATGATGAACAACCGTCTTTGATGAAGAACAACCACGTCATCACATGTTCTAATCTGAGCAAAGAAATGAACCACACGTGTGTGTAGTGCATTTTTAAAAAACACTAATCCCTTTTTTAAAGAAAAGAATGCTTTCCAAAGCAAACCAGGATACGTGGTCTGAGAAAAATGTATTGTGAATATTGATTTACAAAACTGAGAACTTTAAATTCTGAACCCAGTATTGAACAAGATAGATACAGTATCTCTCAGTATTTGCTAAATCTCTATTCCTGAAAGAGTACCATCAATATTATTATTATCATCTTTTTTGTTGTCTTAGTACCTTCTAGATACTTGGTATTCTTCTGAGCACTTTTAATATACTACCTCATTTAATCTTTCCAGAGACCTTGTTTGTTTGGTATTATTATTATACTATTTTACATAAAAGGGGACTTTGTCAAAGAAAAATTAAGTAACTTGCTCAAGAGCACACAGCTACTTAAACAGTTAAGCACATAATCAAACCGAGGGAGTTTGGCTCCAGGGTCCACACTGTTTTTTAATATTGTCTCTCATAGATCTATCTAGAAAAATTGTCACTTCTCAGGAAAGATGACTTTCTATTCATCTATAATTGGGTCAATGTGACCTAGTAATTCAAAATACATTCATGACTCAGGCATCTATTTAGGCAACAAATGAAACAAATCAGACACTTACTGGACCGATTCTTCGAGTAGTGTAGTTAATGGGTAGCCCACCAACATACAGCATTCCCACAACATCCAGAATATCAGCTTTCTTAGGACTGATTGTTCTATTGGAGGCATCATCTACATAAATAGTTCCTTCTTGCTTAACTCGCAAAATCTTAATCTACCAAAAGAAGAGGAGTCATTCATTTCAATCACAGATAATTTCAGATATGCAGAGTATAAGACATAAGAACTTTCAGGCTATTCCTTAGGAAAAAATGAAGTAATTTGCTGAATGCCTAATATGTGCTAAACCCATAATAATAAGTGCAATTAAGAATATCTCAAAGTCTGTGTTTTCCATTAGTACCATCTCCAAAAGAGTACATAGTCTTTCTGGGCGAGTTTTAGATTGAAGACTCTTCCACAGTTGCTGGGTGAGCATATGCATCAAGAGGTATGCTTGCTGTAAGGAAACCTGCCAGTGGAGAGCCCTGTCAAGAATTAAGTGGGCTGCAAAATTCATGTCCAATTTCAAAAGTGCATTAGTTTGATTGAGCAAAGTCTGGTCTCCCCAGCACAATTTCAGATACGCTACATCCCTCTGCTTAATAGGCACTTCTCGTGCAGAATTGGAGGAAGGGCAGTGTGTCCAAGTTGCACTGATGTTTCTGCAGCAGCTGATTAGTCGGGAGAAAGATGGAAAGCTGACTGGGGCTGAAATTATAGCAGTGAAGTGACTTATCTTCTGGGGCAGAGTGAAGCAATTGGTGTGAAGACTAGCTTGAGCATAAAATCCCTGAGTCTGAATTTAGGAAAAGGAGTATGTCCATGGGGTCGCTAAGAGTCAGACATGACTGAGCGACTTCACTTTCACTTTTCCCTTTCATGCATTGGAGAAGGAAATGGCAACCCACTCCGGTGTTCTTGCCTGGAGAATCCCAGGGACGGGGGAGCCTGGTGGGCTGCCGTCTATGGGGTCGCACAGAGTCGGACACGACTGAAGCGACTTAGCCGCAGTAGCAGCAGCAACCTTGTGAAATGCTGGAGGACAACAATGGTTTAAAAACAAATCTACATCAGGATTAGCGTAATTGAAGACCTTATTTTATACTTATCTATGCTGGCTTCGGAAATGATTTTTAAAAAACCCTCAAGGATAAAACCCCTCCTTCATTTGGCTACTTAGAGTATTTAAACTATCTTTCTTAATCCCAGCCTCATTGTGGCCTGACAATATGTCTCTTTCTCAAGTATCATATTTATTATTCTATTAGCCGGAGATTAGAATAAACTGTAATAGAGCTCCTGCATAAAATATTTGCTAGTCATAAGCTCCCTAGAAAATGTCTTATTTCTAGATAACAAATTAGTTGACTTTGAGTTTATATCATTTTTTTCCAGGTTCCTTAGCTTTCTATATATGACAAGTTCAAGGATGTTAATACGTAAATTCCAATAGCTAATAATATCTTACTCTAAAAATTTAATTGGTCCACCTAGGGAAGCTTTTCTTAATAGGCTACAACAGGTGCAGAGACAAATTCTGAGTGAGTTTTGTTTTAATCAGGCAGTATATTATCTACTTGCAGTCATGCCAAAGAGGACAGTAAGCTGGCAAATGAGCCTTCTGTGCCCATAACAGTACCAGCTTCTGGGTGTAAGGCCAACATTTAAAAAGTTGTTCCAAATGACTGTTGGTGGAAATGATACCCTAGAGGACTTTAAACACAGTGTAGCAGATTCTTAGACTCTTAGTGTGCTCAGACCTGTAGGGGGTGGGAGAGCAGGAGAAGGGAGCTTTAAGGCCCATTTTAGTGTTGCCAGCTTTTGAGTTGGTCAAATATTATTTCATAAAAGAGAGGCCATTTTGGCCCCTTAAAAATGGGAAAATAGAATTTCAGAATAAATATTATTCCTTTACATTGAATACATAGAGCTTCATGATCAACACATTCCATTGTCCCATAATAATACTTGCATGCATGCCTGCTCAGTCCTGTCTGACTCTTTGTGACCCCATGGACTATAGCCCACCAGGCTCCTCTGTCCATGGAATTTTCCAGGCAAGAATACTGGATTGGGTTGCCATTTCCTTCTCTAAGTGGTAATACTTAGCGTATTGGGAATGTCTTCAATTGCCTGGCCCTAGTTTGTGGACAGATGTTTGGGAACCACAGCTGTATAACAATGATGGAATCTTGTGGTACCATGATGAGGCACACAAGTGTTCAACTATAAACCTATCCAGGTCTGACCCCATTTTCCTAGGTTGGGCAGTTGTATATGGCGCTTGCTGTGTTTTTAGCCCCTGCCACATTTCAGTAGCCCCAGAGTCAGTGTCTGCACTGCAAAACAGTCCTGGGGCCAGGGGCACGCTGATGGTTGCCCCCCAGTAACCCCGTTGTAGGGCACTGCTGACATCCTGGGACTATTACCTTGTGCCACTGGCCATCATTGATTTTGGTGGGGATCATAGTGCTGGTGTCACCACTTCCCAAGTCATAACTGAAGTAGGGCAATCCGTTTTTCAGCTGAACTGTAGCAAAATCAGCGTGGTTGATCCGTGCCATGTAGAAGAGCAAGCCTGATTCAGCTTCAGTTCGCACTTCGAATTCAATGGTGAGACTGTGAAATAAAAGTATGCAAAATAAAACAGGAAGAAGAGCGTTCTTACCCCAGCATAGGGCGGCATTGGGTCACGGTGCCTTTTCATAAAGGATGCACACATGCTTAGTCACTCAGTCCTGTCCAACTCTTTGCAACTCCATGGACTGTAAGCCACCAGGCTTCTCTGTCCATGGGATTCTCCAGGCAAGAATACTGGAGTGGGTAGCCATTCCCTTCTCCAGGGGATTTTTCCAATTCAGGGCTCAAACCCTAGTCTCCTGCATTGCAGGCAGATTCTTTACCAGCTGAGCCACCAGGGAAGCCATTTCACAGAATATAGCAAAACCTTTTCAGAGGTGAGGACTTTCCAGGTCTGCTGAGTTTCTAAACTGGGCTTCTCGGGATCAGATAAATATATTTCTATTCTTTACTGCACTCAGTGAATTAAAAAAATCTCACCTCATATATTAATAAATCTAGTTAATTAAACTTGAGTAAACAAACACTTAGTACTTCCATTTATCAGTTCTTGTCTAATATCTCAGAATAAATCATACCGGTTTTTAACTTTGGTGTCATCGAATGCAATTGCAATGTGACTATTTCTCGAAAGCCCAAACTGTTTGCTCCCTATCAGGAGAGCTGGTTCTGATTCTGCTGCACAAGGACCCTGTAAAATACCAAGGAGAGAAGAAGCAGAGATTATGGACTCCACTCTTTAAAATGTAATGCTGCTGTCTAATGGTTTCTTATATTTCAGTTTCATGTTCTCACATAATCTCGCTTAAGTTTCTGAGAAATAAAAGCGGTCTCTGATTCATCTCTGTAATCTACTGCATAGGAGGTACTTCCTATTAAATGTTCCATAAATGTGAAACTGTTTTCTTATACTGTACCCTTGAGTTGCCAAAGGCATGTGCTCAAAAATATGCATTGATTAATTCATGTTTCCACCATCCTTTAAAGTGTTAGTTGCTCAGTTGTGTCCAACTCTTTGTGACCCCATGGATTGTAGCCTGCCAGGCTAATCTGTCCATGGAATTCATGGAATTATCCAGGCAAGAATATTGGAGTGGGTTGCCATTTCTTTCTTCTTTAAGGAAAACTATTATTTATACTTCTGAGAAAACTGGAATTTCCTTCTCACTTCTACTTCACTTATGAAGAGTTATCTGCTTAGAAGATTGAACAGAGAAAGTGACAAGCTAGCCGCTGCCGGGTTATGAGTGGAAAAATATGTTCTTTCTTCCCCTCCCCGTTTCTGTCTCCCACTGTCTTACTTTTTCTTGAAAATTATCAGTGCTAGAAGATTTCTGTGAATTTAGACTTTCAAGTTGGTGTTTCTCAACTTGCAAGTCAGCCATTCAGTCCCTTAGCTTGTTGCTAGGCAACCCAGCACAGTTTTTAATGTAACCCACCATATACCATTTCAACTGCCACTGTTCAAAGATCAGCTTCCTAGGGTGCTTACAAGGGAGACCTCGCTGCAGGGCTAGCTTCAGAGGCAGGCTACTTGTGCAGTCACTGAGCTTAATGCCCTGCTGTCATCATTTTGAAGTTCTTAATAATTTTTGAACAAGGTGCCTAGCATTTTCACTTGGCTCTGGGCTCTGTCAATTATAAAGCCGGACCTGGCTGGGTGGACCTTACTTGGCTACAGTAACCCTCAGCTATCAATAGATAATCAAGGCTTCTCAATTTACCAAAGCCACCTTTCCCTGGTCTCTATTTTCACAAAATAATTCCAAGTACAAGCTGCTTAAGAAGTCTTTTAGAACACGAAGTACACAAGAAAATAAATAACCCGCATGCTCTCAACAGCACATCTGTTTTTAAAGATCTTTACTTAATAGCACTGGACGGGCCACTGCCCCAGTGCATGCTGAGTCAGCAGAGATTCTCAAAGAGCCCAAGGTGGGCTCTGGATACAGAAAGCTCTTCCCAGAGACTGTACCTTGGAGATGAGTCATCAGTGCACAAGAAATTTTTCCTTGATGAGGAAAAGCCTTGCCCTCTTTTCTCTTGAGCTTAGTCAAATGGAGCACTCTGCTACAGCAGGTAAAAGGCTTTAAGTGTTTTAAAATGCTGTAAAATTGGCCTTTATGGAAGTATTTCCCCGACCTAGCTTCCCAGGAGATGGTCAGTTACAAAGAACAGACTGTGGCTCAAATTCACACAGATATGCAAAAACTCAGCGGGCAGAACAGAAAAATGCTATCTATTCATGCAGCTGACTGGGCCTCTCTTGGAATCAGCACATGGCACATTTCTTATTACACTGCCTGCAAAAAAGAGCCCACATGGAAAGATCTTGGTAGCTTAATGTCTCAGCCTTCAATGATGCTCTTAATAGAACTGGATCATTTATCAGCCTCTCAATATTTTCTGTAGAGACGACTATCACAACGTACGTAAGTAGCCTGCAGTCCTCCTCAGAAATCTTGAAGAGAATCTGACCTGCTGGGAATCCATCAAGTGGAAGGATTTAGCTAAAGCATCTCTAAACCCTCAACTCTGAAAACTGAGGTCTTGAAAAGGTCACTTTATGTGGAGGAATTAGGGAACTATAATGTGTAGCCCTAAGGGCTTCCCTCATTGCTCAGTTGGTAAAGAATCCACCTGCAATGCAGGAGACCCCGGTTCAATCCCTGGGTCGTGAAGATCCCCTAGAGAAGGGATAGGCTACGCACTCCAGTATCACCTTCTTTTATAAAATTGGCAGTTGAAAGAGGACAGAGAAGTACCAGTGTAAGAGAATTTTCTGTGTATCTGCTTTAGGATTTAAACGCGAAGACAATTCTGCAACAGTCTCTAGTCTGGTAATGTTTCTGCTGCAAGCCTCAACGCCTCCTCTCACTTGGTTAAGGGAGATGGGATGGACTGTGTCTAAACTGCTTTCCTGCGGGCAGATCTGAACCCAGGCCTGACGTTCCCAGAAGGTTACCTGTCCTATCTCCTCTTTCTCCTCCCTCAAACCCCTCGGAGGGCAGAGTGCTCACCTGGCCACTCAAGCGGCTCTTTTCCTTCCAACCACATTTTGAAGAGGCACCATGTGAGATGGGATAGAAAGTGCCCAAGGTTTGCACAAGACTAAAATGATTTTGTCATTAAAGACATTTTCAACCCTGCTTCCCAAAGAAATTGAAGCTAAGGGTCTTCTAGTGAGATAATTTTAAGTAACCTTTAAAGAATAGTTGTTGCAAGATGAATTGTTTTCCTTCAAGCCAGTGTGAACTCGAGGGGAGGCATCATCTTTATGGACGTGACTTGTGTTATTTTGGAAAAACTGATCTCTGAAATGTGTTAAAACAATGATACAAATATCAGGGGATCATCAATCTCAGCATGTTACAATCCTGCCACCTTGTGGTGACTCTTTAAAGTACACATGGGGAAAATAGGAAGGGATAGGATGTGCTTGCTCCATGTACATCTCTGCTTGGCAGGTGACAAGATGTATGCAGACAGGACTTGGGTGGGGAGTCTAAACATGGCCATGCACCTGTTGGGAGCAGCAATGCGGTTGGAGAGGACTCTGAAGGAAGCTGTGCTTCCCGTAGCCACGTTTAGGCAAGTGGATAGAGCCTCGGATTGGCAATGGAGCTTAACATTTTCACCTTCATCCTGTTACTCAATTAATTTCAGATCAGAATAAAGCAGGGGTCACTTCCAACTGCTGACTTTTGGGTGACATTTAGAAATGTGTTATTGGATTCAGAATGACATATGATTGGTGGATAAACGTTGCTTGACTTTAGATTGGTGCAGAGTAGAGACTTTAATTGTATTGACCAAAACTGGCATCTCTGTTCTTCAAAGCACCAAATGATGAATGATTTAAAAATTGCATAATCGAAGTACAGTCTGCAAAAATACTGATTCCTATGCTGTGTACCTGAAAATGATGTAATATTGTAAATCAACTATACTTTAATAAAAATTAATTCAAAAAGTAGCATCATTTTCTTCTTTCATGAGTCAAAAATTCTAAACAAATGAGGGCTAAAATGACTTCTTCAAAGTCGGATGCATCTTTGTGATGCTCTTCTTTTGGCATGAATACTAAGCAGAAGATAATTTTTATGGTACAGACTTTAATATTCTGAAATATAAAACCCCTGTTCAAGTTTTTTACTGAGAAACTGAGTTATGTTAACTCTCTGAATATAAGCTCTTTGGTAAACAGTGGGCATTTGCAGTTCCATTTACACACTAATGTCTGAAGAGTAATTCTTTGTGGTATGGAAAATGTATGTTTCCCCTTTAAATACATATCAGTATCCACTCGATTTATTGGCCAGGACTGTACTTAGCTTTTAAAGTCATAGCATTAAATCTGCAGGAGGAATAGCTTTCTTTTGCTCTATTCTTTTCTACTTCTTTTTCACATCTCCCCCAAGAGCCCTGAACTGCAGGGACTCCTCATGGCTATTTATCCACTCCTCTTAGTATTTGCATTTTAGACTTTGAAATTCAAAGTTCAACATTCCAATAAACTTCAAGTTTAAACAAACCAAAAAGAACAACCATGCAGCCAGTGCATTGTATATAAATTCACACAGGCTACATTGGTTGGAAAGACTTGGTATAAACAGCATATATACCTGCAGGGAACTTGTCACATTTTGATAATTTTCTGTAGTACTAGAAGTCCACACTCTTATCTACTCTTATCCTTGGCTGTCCTCCCTGAGAAACATCCACAAATAGAAGATGCAGAAATGTTTTGTTGTTGTTTTTTATCCAGTGCTAAACAGGCTAAAGAATAAGAGAGCAGTATGAAGAGAAGATCAGAGAAGGCAATGGCACCCCACTCCAGTACTCTTGCCTGGAAAATCCCATGGACGGAGGAGCCTGGTAGGCTGCAGTCCATGGAGTCGCGAAGAGTGGGACATGACTGAGCGACTTCACTTTCACTTTTCACTTTCCTGCATTGGAGAAGGAAATGGCAACCCACTCCAGTGTTTTTGCCTGGAGAACCCCAGGGACGGGGGAGCCTGGTGGGCTGCTGTCTATGGGGTCGCACAGAGTCGGACACGACTGAAGTGACTTAGCAGCAGCAGCAGCATGAAGAGAAGATAGCTACCACACTATCAAATGAGATATTATGTGGGAGAAAAACATGCGCTCTGATCTATGATGTTCTGGCATGTATTAATAATAGGATTGACATAATCCATTTCACAGGGCAGGGCTTTCTCAAAATACTCTTAAATTGCCCTGGAGGAGAGTGAACATTGTCCTTCTGCTGTAAGTTGCTGGTAGGGACAGGTGTGACGTTGTAAAGAAGGAAATGAAGGCAACAGAATAGGAGAGGATGCTGTCAACTGTGCTGGAACAAATAAGGGACACGTAGATGGGTAGTTGCCACTTCTGGAATTAACGCATAAGTCTTAACTCTTAAATAAATTCCTAAAATTCTGAATTTTGATTTAAAAAGAGAAAATGGTGAGAATTGAAACTGATAGGAGACTTGAGAGATAATAACCATATCATGTTGGAGTTTGTTTAAAAACAGAATGCTCACCCCCTTTCCCTAACCCTTGCTCTCACCTTAGAAGTGTGAAAGGTTAAAGTAACTAGTTTTCTTAGAAGAAGGTTGGAGTGTTACTGTGAGCAGGTACTTTGCACACAGTGTATAATCTAGGCCATAATAATCCTTGTTATGCCAAGAGAATCCACTGGTCATAGCAAATACTCTTTTTCAACAACACAACAGACAACTTTACACATGGACATCAATCATCAAATGGTCAATACTGAAATCAGATTGACTACATTCTTTGTAGCTGAAGTTGGAGAAGCTGTATACAGTCAGCAAAAACAAGACCAGGAGCTGAATGTGGGTCAGACCATCAGCTTCTTATAGCAAAATTCAGGCTTACATTAAAGAAAGTGGGGAAAAACCACTAGGCTGGCCAGGTATAATTAAAATCCCTATGGATACACAGTGGAGGTGACAAGTAGATTCAAGGGATTAGAGCTAGTACACAGAATCCCTGAAGAACTATGGACAGGGGTCTGTAATATTGTACAGGAGGCAGTGAACAAAACCATCCCAAATAAAAAGAAAAGCAAGAAGGCAAAGGGGTTGGTTGTCTGAGGAGGTTTCACAAGCAGCTTAAGAAAGAAGAGAAGCAAAAAGCAAAGGCAAAGGGAAAGGCACACCCGACTAAACACAGAGCTCCAGAGGACAGCAGGGAGAGACAAGAAGGCCTTCCTGTGTGCACAATGCAAAGACACAGAGGGAAACAGAAGGGGAAAAGATTGGAGATCTCGTCAAGGAAATGAGAACTATCAAAGGAAACTTTCATCCCAAGATGGGCACAATAAAGGACAGAAACTGTAAAAAACCTAACAGAAGTAGAAGAGATCAAGGAGAGATGGAAAGAATACACAGAAGAACTGAACAAAAAAGATCTTAATGACCTGGATAACCACAATGGTGTGGTCACTCACCCTGAGCCAGGAATTCTGGAGTGGAAGGCAAGTGGGCCTTAGGAAGCACTGCTGTCAATAAAGCTAGTGGAGGTGACGGAATTCCAGCAGAACTATTTAAAATCCTAAAAGACGATGCTATCAAAGTGCTGCGTTTATGTCAATTATATCAGCAAATTTGGAAAATCCAGCAGTGGCCACAGGACTGGAAAAGGTCAATCCTTATCCCAGTTCCCAAGAAGGGCAGTACTAAAGAGTGTTCAAACTACTGGACAATTGCACTCATCTCCCATGCCAGCAAGGTTATGCTCAAAATCCTGCATGCTAGGCTTCAGTATTACATGAACCAAGAACTTCCATATGTCTAATCTGGGTTTAGAAAAGGCAGAGGAACCAGAGATCAAATTGCCAACATTTGCTTGATCATAGAGAAAGCAAGGGAATTCCAGGAAAACATCTACCTCTGATTCACTGACTACACTAAAGCTTTTGACCTTGTGGATAAACAAACTGTGGAAAACTCTTAATGAGATGGGAATATCAGACCATCTTACCTGTCTCCTGAGAAACCTGTATGCCTATCAAGAAGCGATGGTTAGAACCTCGTATGGCTGTTTATTGTCACTGATTTATTTAAATTATATGCACAGCATGTCATGAGAAAGGCAGGGTTGGATGAGTTACAAGCTGGAATCAAGATTGCCTGGAGAAATATCAACAACTTCAGATATGTGGATGATATCACTCTAACGGCAGAAAGTGAAGAGGAACTAAAGAACCTCTTGATGAGGGTAAAGGAAGAGAGTGAAAAATCCAGATTAAAATTAAATATTAAAGAAACTAAGATCATGGCATCCGATCACATCACTTCATGGCAAATAGAAGGGGGAAAGTTGGAAACAGTGACAGATTTCCTCTTCTTGGGCTAAAATCACTGCAGATGGTGACTCCAGCCATGAAATCAAAAGACATTTGCTCCTTGGAAGAAAAGTTATGACAAACCTAGACAGCATATTAAAAAGCAGAGACATTACTGACCAGTCAAAGCTATGGTTTTTCCAGTAGTCATGTATGGATGCGAGAGTTGGACCATAAGGAAAGCTGAGCACTTTTGAACTGTGGAGTTGGAGAAGACTCTTGAGAGTCCCTTGGACTGCAAGGAGATCAAATCAGGAAATCAACCCTGAATACTCATTGGAAGGGCTGATGCTGAAGCTGAAGTTCCAATACCTTGGCCACTTGATGCAAAGACTCATTGGAAAATGCCCTGATACTGGGAAAGACTGAAGACAGAAGGAGAAGCAGGCAACAGAGGATGAGATGGTTGGATGGCATCACCGATTCAATGGACATGAACTTGGGCAAACTCCGGGAGATGGTGACAGATAGGGAAAGCTGGTGTGCTGCAGTACATAGGGTCATGAAGAGTCAGACACAACTTGGCAACTGAACAACAATAACAACAATCCTCAGAGTAAACATTATCCTCTTTTTCAGTAGAGTTTCCTCCATTTAGAGAAGACAAGGCAGTTACTCAGTGAGCCCCCTGAGTTCACTGAGTAAAGGCAGGCGGGCTTCAGCAGATGGGCAGGCAGACCTCTGTCATGGATCACTTGGATTGAAGACCTGGTTTGTTTCCTCAGTGACTCTCAATGTGGTTGAGCTGAGAGGGGCTCACGCAGCATGTTTCTCTTCCCCAGTGAGGAAATCAGCTATGTAACTGGTGGTTGTGGAAAAATAAATGCAGAAAAAACATTTCTTTCCAATTCGTCTTTTAAAACATTTACGAAAACAAAACACACTTAAGAATATTTTTTGAAATGATGAAAATCATCTCTGGACCATATCCATCATCTTCTGTTAGCATCTGATGCATTTTTCAAAAAGGTTTTTCTTATGTGTTTTTCTAACTATTGATACAGATACAATGATGCAGAATACACAGTCTTATATCCTGTTTTCCCCACTTAACATAATGTCAAAAGTATGTCATTTTATATTGTTTCGATTGAACGATTTTAAGTACAAGAGTATGGTGACATATTAAAACTTGCATTTTATGGATCTGTTTTCACACTTCCAGGTACCACTAACCTGGATGGAGATTAATAGTGTCCCCTGCCATGCTTCTAATTTTCCATCTTGGAAGGTAGCCAGCTGCGTTTGCAGTCCATACTTGGCATTTATTCTGACTGACCTCCTTGCATATTTGGTTACTGTGCTATTTATGGCAATGTCTACTTTCTCAAATATGTCTCTCAGTTTCTGTTTCTTTAGTAGGCTCTTAATACATATTGAAATAAATATCATAAAATAAATGATGATATCTTACCCATCTTTGCATTTTGTAGACTCTTAGTAACTATTTGTCAAAAAACATAGCCTTTAAAAAGTAGATACTTCTCTCCACACACACACACAAATAATGAATGAAAATGAAAGAAATCAAATTAAAAAGAGGAAATATGTATGGTTCCATGATTTGAAACTCCGAAAATATGGTACAACCCAACAGCGATGAAAGATTCTAAAATACACAAATTTGACCACATGGTTGTAAGTATTACAATGTGCAAGTCTGATGTTCTGTGAGTCTTTCTACACCAACCCACAGGACTGTTACTCAACCTCTCTTTTACTTTTGTCTTCTCTATCAAGTGGATTGCTCTTTTTTGTAGAAGTTAAATACACTGCTGAGAGAAAACTGGAATTAGAACAGAAGGTTATAAGAAAATTTAAATGAGTTAAAATCTCCAGTCCAGATGCAAAAGGATCTTTGTTTTCAGAAAAAGGAGGCAAATATGATCTCTAGAAACCACAGAAGGATATGCTTGAGATCTCCTAAAAGGTTGTATTTTAGAAACACAACTAAGAAAGGTGATCACTAAAAAGAGAAAAAGAAGGGCAACTGGTAGGTCCAGCAGAGTTATTCACCAATAAACCAGAACAATTCAATGTTTACTGGCTGAGGGACCCGACTCAAGAGAATTTCAAAGGCCCTCAAGCTTTTGGTTGACCAAATACAGTACTAACGAGGAACTGATGGCATGACACATCTGCTTAAAACATTAAAACCTTCTCAGGTGTATTAGTAGAATATGACGACAGACCAGTGGAAGGAGGAACTCTGCTGTCCTCTGAACTGTGTACTCCAGTTTGAGTAGTATGGTCTATTCTAGGTGCCATATTTTGAAAAGATATTTCAAGTATAAGAATATTACTGGTGGAAATAACAAAATTAGAAATTAAGAAAAATGCTTGAGATAATGGAATATTTAGCCTGGGAAAGGAGAGCACAGCTGTTTTCAAATGCTTGAAGGGATGTTAGAGAAGATAAAAACTTAATGTGTTTGGCTACAGAAACACAATCATTACATGGAGGTTATAAGGATGTGGTTTTACTTCATTATAACCAATGGCTTTCCTACAACTAGAGCCTGCCCTATCACACTGGAAGAGCCTTGTCAATGGAATGTTCAAGCAAAGTTTTTAAGTCCACATCAAGTATATAAAAAGATTCATGTATTAAGATGGCAATTGGACCAGCTGGTCTCTAGGGCTTCTGCTTTTTATAATTCTAAGTTAGTTGTTCAGAATTTAGGATCCACTTTCCTATAGAATCCAAATGGATATCTGCATCCAGTGTCTAAAAAGCTCATTTTACCCACAGTGTTTTTAATTCTTTAATTGACTTGAGACCAAGGAACAGATAGGAAGGATAACAGTTCAGAGAGCGGTGTATGAGGGAAAAGGGGTGGGGATCATTCACCTTCCCTTTGCTGGGATAAGTCTAGCATAAAGCCATATTATGGAAGCACTAAGGAAACATTCTAAAATACGTGTGGCAGATCTCAGTATGTCTTAGGAGAAAAACATCTCCTTGAACTAATCCCCAAATGACTGATAGCCTTTCACTTGCTAGCTGTGCTGTGTGATCACAGGTATTTTCTTCTGTGAAATGGGGCTAATAATACTTCCAACAATATAAATAAACAAGAAATGATTAACAACTTGTGGAAATCAAATGAAATAATGGATATACTATGCCTGGCAGAGTACTGGACACATACTAGTTACTTAGTAAATGCAGAGAATTCGCACAGTATCTGGGGCTTCCCTGGTGGCTCGGTGGTAAAGGACCCACCTGTCAATGCAGGAGACAAGGGCTCAATCCCTGGTATGGTAAGATCCCACATGCTGCAGGACAATTCAGCCCATGAGTCATAAGTACTGAACCTGTGCTCCAGAGCCCAGGAATCACAACTACTGAGCCCATGTGCTGCAATAACAGAAGCCCGAATGCTCTGGAGCCCGCGCTCTACAACTGCAGAAGCCACCGCAGTAAGAAACTCATGTACTGCAACTAGGGAGTAGCCCCCTTTCACTGCAGCTAGAGAAAAGCCCACAAGAAAGAATCTTCCTACAGTATCTATGCGTGCATACCTTTTCTACTTTTCAAAGAACTTCCACATATATTATCTCATTTGATTCTTATAATAATCCCATCACTAGGCAATGTAGGTATAATATCCACATTTTACAGAGGAGGAAAAAATGATGATTGGAATAAATGGCCGGTTTGGCTTCTCATTTAATAAATATTTCTAGTGACAATGAGCACACCACTCAGCAGAACAACTAATTCCATCATGAAAACTAACGAAAAGAACAAAATGTTGGAGAGTTCCAAAATCTGCACTCAAGGTAACACGTTCCACCTGTCAACTGGCAAATATTATAAGTACGGTGCGTGCGCTGTCAAGAGCAGTGTGAGATCTTTGGTGGTGAGAATGAAAATGTGTGTAACCTTTGGAAAAAGCAATTCCTGTATACGTGTTGAGAATCTTGGCTATATTCTTCACCTGGCCTCATAATTACCCATCGAAGAATCTGTTTTTAGAACATCTTTAGAAACAATGAGAAAGTCTGATGTACAGAAGTGCTGATTAGAATACAGTTTCTTGTAGTGAAAACCTCGAAATGCTCTAAATGGTAACCGCTCAGTGAGCAAGACATAGAACAAGCTGTAAAGGCAGTGTCACCGTGATAAGGAATCAGATTGTACAACCAGACCCACCAGATTAAAATTCCTATCCTTCCACTTACTGACTGTGTTTGGGTTTATTATTTAGGCTAACTAATTCTTAATTAACTCAGCTAAAAATGGGGTGATGGTGTGTGTGTGTGTGTGTGTGTGTGTGTGTGTGTGTATATATATATATATATATTTTAGACAGCTGTTAGAAAAATTACTTATAATATTGGATAGAACCTGTTTAAAAGCTGTCACTATGATCATTACTATATGGTAATTATGCCATTTATTAAATGTTGAGTATAATGCTACGTGTTTAACAAACATCTTTTAAAAAACTCTATACTCACTGTACAGATGAGTTAACTGAGGGGAACAGATTGGCTAAGTAGCTTTTCCAATTCATACAGATGTGCTGGGATTTGAACCCAGGCAGTCTGACTCTGGACCCACGGTCTAATCAAGGATATACTTACTACCTTCCATTCTATGAAGTATTTTTTTATGTCTCTCTTACACAAACATACACATACATATACATCATATTAGACACACACATTGGCAAGATGTTTAGAAACAGTTTTACCTATGTACAACTGGTTTTTAAAAACAGAATACCAAGTTGTATACATGATATGAGATCTACTATGTAAAATTCAAATAAAAGGGGCTGAAAATTGATATGATTATCTCTGGGTGGTGCTAGTATAGGTGGATTTTATTCTTGATTCCGCAGACATTTCTGTGCTAACTTTTCAACTGAAAACATGTGCCACTTTATAAACAAGAAGATGAAAGGAGACCATAAATATAAATGAAAGTAATTCAAGGAAGACGTAAGGAGAATAGGCTTTCATAGACAGGTGACCCTTCCTCTAATTCTAGCAGTAGAGTATACTAGATATCCTGAGTAACCTTCTTTCAGAAAGTGACTACAAACACAGGGGTAAAATGAGAAAGCAATGGGATGTAAACACCTACGTGTGTCAGAAACGGGGTGGGTGCAGGAACCGCTGGGGTGGGAACCAGCTCTGGCTGGGTAACTGTTTCAGCTGTAACTGCTCCATCTTCCTCCTCAGGGGGTTTCTGATGGGCACAGCGACCAATGTCTGCGTTTTTGAAGGATACAGGCTGTGCGAAGTCCATAGGGCTAAGGGAACATAATAAAAATTCAATACTTTCTCTTAATTTTCATTGTCCTGCTTCCCTACCGTTACATCACATTTCCCCTTTTCCCTTTAAAAGGTCTCAGTGCAATTAAAAATTTGACTTGAAGATCTTTATTGTTTCCCCTCTCCCCCACCCCATGGTTTTGGATAATGTAGATGCAATAGCAATCCTCCTATGGGGAAAAAAAAAAAAAAGAGTAACAAGGAGATTGACTTACACAGAGTTTATAACAAGGTTCCATATACAGCCTTCAAAGGGAGGAATATTTCTGAGTGGGGAAGGTTGAAATTCAGGTGGAGCGCCCCCAATGAAAAGCTTTTTAACTTGTATTGCCTGTTCCACGGTCAGATTTTGCATATGCTTTCTGTCTTCATCCACTTGAACAGTGAACATGCTGATAAAATATTGAAAGTAAACAAGTGTAAAACACACAGTGTCCTATACAACCAGAAAGCAAACTCTCCTGCCACCATGCACCCCTTCTCCAGTAGCTTTTAAGAGAGCCAAATCTGATGACTAGGAACTTGTCACTTAGCAAATGATATTGTTTCTTGCCCCTCTGCCTCCCTTGTTAGCTCTCCTAGAGAGTTTCTTGAAACAAGGTAGTGGTGTAGCTACAGCATTAGCCTCTGGTGCTGTTGACTACAGTGGTCCTACATGTGAGCCGGTGGAGTGGAGGCTTCTGTATGGGGTTGTAGTGTCTAATCGTATGAGGCTCAGTCGGTTTAGCACAGCGGTTTAGCACAGCATGGGGTCACGTTTTGTTTGGCTCTTTATTTCTTGGTTTGTGCCAGCTATTATCTTCTTGCTAGGGGACAAACTGTACTCCTGAGAGCTTAGATTGTAGGAATCAACAGCAAACGCTTAAAGGATGTTTTATAAAGAATGTAGCTGCTGGCTTTTGAATGGAAGAGGCAGGCTAGAACGCCAGGCTAATTGTTCTCTGCAATGATTTTCTTTAGTGGCTGTTTCATTAACGTCCCTAATTTGCCTATGAGAGATAACTTACACATTACTAATTGAGAACCTCATGCTACTTATTCACTCTGTGGATCCTGGGGAAGAGAATCAGGAGGCAAAGAATTCTGCTGATGAAAATGACCAAAGGCATTTTCTCTTTTGTTCTAGAAGCAGGTTTTAAAACTTCAGTCCCAATAGTCAGCATGGGGCTCTTAGACTTAAGTGTTAGTCAATAGCCCGAGGATCATGAATGGGGATTACTACAAACTAATTCACATCTGGAGAGAAAATCTGAAATATTTAGTCAGCAAACTCAGTTCTAAAATGTTATGTTACTTGATTTTATAAAGAAGAAAAACCACACATAGAGTTAGAAACAATAAATCAGGGCAAAGATGCTCTGAAATGGCACTGAACAACTGGCCCACGCTGGGACAATTCAAATGTAAGAGAATAGAACAAAGACCAGATATTGTTGTGGCTTAAGATGTCAGAAACATCTTTCTAACAAATATCTTTTTAAAAACTCTATATTCACTGTACAGATGAGTTAACTGAGGGGAACAGATTGGCTAAGTAGCTTTCCCAATTCATACAGATGTGCTGGGATTTGAACCCAGGCAGTCTGACTGGACAGATGCTCTTATCAAGGATATACTTACTACCTTCCATTCTATGAAGCATTTTTTACGTCTCTTTATTGCTCAGGTGGTATGGAGGGAGCAGATTGGATTTAGTTTCAAAGGCAAAATAGGGGGAACGATATATTGATGTTTTGCCAGACTCTGGAAGATTGTGTTGGCAAAATTCAAGAGTTCAACCTTATTGCTAAGAATGTGGGTGGTTTTATGAGACTTTTAGAAAACCACTCACTTCTGGGTATGTGGGACTCATTGAGAAGTACCCCTCATACTCCCTTTTTTTTTTTTTTTTTCCATTTGCTAAAAGTAATCTCCTATATGCCAGTGTTACTTAGGGTTTGAATGAAGGGTTTAAGCCACTATTAAATACTGTCCGAGGACAGCAAATCTCTGCTTTTGATTAGAATTTTTAAAGATCCAGAGGCTCTCCTCTTTCTCACGTGGACTCTCTCTAGTCTGGTTCTGCCCCTAAAGACCACAACAATGGCCCTTTCTTACTGGATCACAGGGTGGAGATGTAGAGTGAGCATGAACTTTCAGAAGAAAGAGTCTGGACTTAAGCACTAGTATGAACTACCTGCCAATGCGGGAGACATAAGAGACACAGGTTCCGTCCCTGGGAAGATCTCCTGGAGGAGGAAATGCAACCCACTCCAGTATTCTTGCCTAGAGAATCCTCATGAACAGAGGAGCCTGGCAGGCGACAGTCCATAGAGTCACAGAGTCGGACACAACTGAAGCGACTTAGCATGCATGAAAGCTTACTAGCTGTGTGACCTTGGGTTAGTTATTTAATCTTGCTCAGTCTCATTCGATTCTTTTATAAAAGGAGGATAAGAACCCCTACTCTGAACCACGGAAACCATTAATGAAGGCATTGCACTGAGGTTGTATTCCTTAATAAGGACACTGTTAAAGGACTACAGTTGAATCCAGTTTGTATTTTACAACCTAGGAGCACCAAATCTAGGTCATTTATTTAGCACTTTGTAAAGAGAGAAACCACTGGGCTTCCCTGGTGGCTCAGACGGTAAAGCGTCTGCCTACAATGTGGGAGACCTGGGTTCGATCCCTGGGCTAGGAAGATCCCCTGGAGAAGGAAATGGCAACCCACTCCAGTACTCTTACCTGGAAAATCCCATGGATGGAGGAGCCTGGTAGGCTACAGTCCACAGGGTCGCAAAGAGTCGGACATGACTGAGCGACTTCACTTCACTTCAAAGAGGGATATTACATGTCCTTTATGATTCTGGTGTGTTTTTTAAAAAGGATTTATTCAAAAATTCTTTACTGTGGACCCACTATGCCCAAAAAGCATTATAAGAATCATTACAATACTATTAATATTGTGATATGTCAGCTATATTTCCTTAAAATTTCAATAGTTGAATCTTAAAGTTTTATAATATTTTATTACTTATATTCAATTTATTTGTATGAAATATTGATCTAAGATTTTTTTTTTCAAATCACTATCAAATGAACTGCATACATGGTAAAAGATATTAAGAGAAGTGCCCTGAAATTTACAATTTACATGAAAAGCAAAACCTGAAATTTTTAAATTGAACATATTTTGGATGGTTAGAAAGAAATAATTGGGTTGCAGTATTCAAATCTTGGTCCCATTCTGGAAACCTCAAATTACTCCTGAAATATTTGCTCCAACTTTGTGGTCTTTAGCCTAATTCTGTCCCTGTGTGAAGAATGCTTTCATGGAGAATACCTATGTGCCTAAGCTTCTACTCCAGGCTCTTAGGGTTTACTGTTTTTATCCAGTTAGAACTACTGGCCATTTAGGTGGACTTCAGGAGGAAGATCAGAGGGCCAAGCAGTTATAAAAGGCAGAGGATCACTGGAGTACTAGGGAATTAGACACCAAAGTAAAGGAGGTGAAGTCTTTGCGGAGGGAGGAGTAGAGAAGGAAAGAAAATGAGAAAGGAAGCGTAAAGAGAGTAAATACTGAAAAGCTTGCCTCTCAATTTGATAAAAATCTACTAATTTTATGAGGCAGTATTGTTTGAGGAAAGGAAACAATTGACATCTACAGTCTAAATAGTATTGGAAGAAAGCAAGTATTTCCAAGTTAACAAGAGTCTCATCATCAACATCAAGTAATACAAACCTCTGAGGTCACAGAGGTGAGAATAAATACCTAGCAAGCACAGATGAGGTGTTAAAGTCAAGTATATCTGGGCTTAAATCCTGCCTGTTATTTACTAGCTATGTGATTTGGGGTAAATTAATTAATATTTCCTCATCTGTGATGAAAGGATATGAATGCATATCTCATATATATTTAGAATAACTAAAGGACATACTTTTTGTAGTATTTGACACAGGGCATGCCATAAAATGGATATGAAGCATTAAACTATGTTTCTAGGTGATGTTCTTCGGGTCATTAGTGATCTCCGGTTAATCGGTTAATTGAAGCACTTGCTTAAGGGATAGGTAATAATTGTTTTTTGACCTCAGAGTGCTGAATGAGACATTATGGTGGCAGATGAGCTCTTGCTTTGCCACAGAGTGTAGTGACAACACAATATGTCTAATACATTATCCTTTAATTAATAGAGAATAGCACAACAGTTTGTTTATATGGCCAATTAACTGAATGACCAGTTTTCAGGGATGTACTATACCGAGCATAATCAAATAAAGGTTGGATTGATGGCCAACAGCTGTGAAGCTGGCATACTAAAATACCCTTCTTGAAGAGACACCTGTGAAAAGGACACCTTAGAATAACATCAAAATGCATTTGGGAATGTCAGAATCCTTTCCCTACAAAATAACATATTTTGAATGATTTTTTGGCCAACTATATTTCTCAGATCTGCATTTGCTTCTTGATATTATTTAAAAACCTTAAAAAGTTTTTCCTACAATGAGAAGGATTAACATTTGGCAAAGGACCTGAAGTAAAGTCTACAAGACTTGCAAAATCAGTATTCTAGAGCATTCCTTAAGGTTCAAATGAGAACACCCAGTTTGCATTTCTCTTCAGAGACCCTGACTGCAATATGTGCCTAGAAGATTAGTAAATGTTCTTAGTTTGTCCAAATATTGATCCCTCATTTGTCTTAATCATGGTTTCTAAACATTTCAGTTAGTAGATACTCCGTAATTGACTGAGCATTAATTCAGCCCAAAAGATAATGCTCTATATAACAGAAAAATGCAAGCAAGGAAAGTTTCTTTACTTACAAGACATTGTTATTACTTATTTAAACTATTGTCCACACAAGAGGATGATTAGAAAATGGTCGACTTTAAGTAAAGAATAACATTTACTTGCTTGAACTTTTGCTATGCCTTCATACTGTTATATTCAAAAGTACTGTCTATGTTTTGAGGTTTCATCAAGCTTGATTTCCAGTTCTTTTCTATGTTTTCAGTCTAGATGGATCGTTGGCTTGGAGGTCTGAAGTCTCTGGGCTTCTGTTTTTCTCTAATTGTCTTTCTAAACTCACTGTGCTTGTGTGCTTGGTTGCTCAGTCATGTCTGACTCTTTGTGACCCATGAACTATTGCCTACCAGGCTCCTCTGTCCATGGGATTTTTCAGGCAAGAATACAGGAGTGGGTTGCCATTTTCTTCTCCAGGGGATCTTACCGTCCCAGTGATAGAATGTGCATCTCCTGTGTCTCCTGCTTTGCAGGTGGATTCTTTACCTGCTGAACCATCAGGGAATCCCCTTATCCGAGCTGTCATACACTTTGATGGAAAAAAAAATCAAATAACAAATGACTTCCTCAATAAAGTAAGTATAAAGTACTTCAGCATTCTGAAAAAAGAAGACATCGGCTCATAACACTAACAGCCAATTCCCTGACTCAGGGCTGGGAAGCAAGTGCTCTGGTGGATCAGCAGAGAGGCAGCCTCTGTGCCCTGATGGCAAGACAGCAGCCTCTGCCCTCTCTCAACTCTGGCCCCTCACAGAGCTGTGGTGCAGGGACCCTGCACACCTTGGCAGGGGCCAGGTGTGAGGCCCGCACAGAGCAGGGCTCCGTGGGTCCTGCAGCTGCTGCCCTGCTCTGTATTTGTGACAGATTTCTAAGCAGCAGCCATAACTGCCTTGGAATCCGAAGGAAATGGCAGCTGCCAAAGGCTGCGGGCCCCAGCTGAGCTGCTCTGCGCCGTTTCACCACCCACATATGCCTTATTTGAGAAGAGAGTATTTGAGAGGTGCAGAGGGAGAGATTTTTCTTAGCTATGGCTTCAGAAGATGCATTTGGTTTTCCAGAGGTGAAGAGGAGAGCTGCTCAGCAGAAAAAACGTTAAGAATAAAACTCCTAAGGGTCAAGGTAAATGAAGTTCCCAAAGTATGAAATATAAAGAAGATAAAATTAAGCTACTTGACACTTCAGCAATGTGTCGTCTGTCCATACACACAAAGGTCCAGTTAAGGACTAAGGCGAGCAAAAGTTCGTGTTAGTTACGACAGTACAGTCAGTCGCCAGAACTGTTGTTACCCTCTAGTTCTCTCTACATGAACAGAATGCTCTCTCCCGTCGTGAAACAGACTCGGCTCCGGTTTGACGACAATTTTCCTCATTGTGCGCGCCCCTGTGGAGAGATGCACTTCCAGCCGGCCCTTGTTCAGGAAGATCGCATAATAGGCCTGCAACAGCAAATGGTTATTGAAGACGAAAGGAGTCTCATCTACGACTTAGCTTAGTTACCTGAAAGAAGGGCAGATTCATCTGCTCTGAGAGCTTACCTGAGAAGTTAAGACTCAATATTTTCTTACAGAGTATTTAAAGCAGCTGGAAATAGCTTTACAATCACTTACCATTTCTGCTTGTTAGGTTATGTGGAAAGGGAGATAGTAAGAGAGCCATCTCTGCAAAGCAGATTTGCGATGCTGAAAGGAACAGCTGTGCTCGCATTGGGCTTCTAATTCACAAAACCCATCAGGAAACAAAGGGGGTTAATAAAACCCCTCTCCCTTGCATTCACAGATGGACAGCTAGCTTCTGGAAATCAGGTCTCACTCCCACCTCAGGGCATTTTGAGTGTTTAGATTTCAATTCCTTCTCTAGGCTGGTGGAATGGATTGTTATCACCAACACCTAACTTGTCTCCCACATTTAGAAAGAAGGCAGACAATTTTTCATCCATAAACACGACTGCTTTCTTCTTGCCACTGTTACTATAGCAACAGTGTAGTTTTTTGAGATCAGTTTGTGAACCCCAGGGAACCTGAATGCAGTCCTCATCCCCAAAGCTGACACCACTGCGTGCTCCTTTTCAAGTGGAGCACGGGGCCCCCTGCCACACACGATCACTCGGTCCTCCACGAGTCACCACAAGGCGGTGGAGATGGTTTCAGTCAAACATCACAATGTCTCCAACAGTTTGCAAAATCAGCTGTGTTGCTGCGTGTCCCATGCAAAATGCCCAGAGGACCTGGATCAGTGTCCCCATCCATCAGAAAGGGGCAACTGCCATGTAAGCACTCAATTAAAGTTGTTTTTTAAGCTGATTGAGGTCTCAAACCCCGTTAGCAGAACATAATCACAAATGACCCTGTGAGTATCAAAACTGGTAGCTTTGAAAAATAAAGTATGTCATTTAACCAGTTTGATTCTACAACAGAAATGAATTATTTATTTAATATTGTTTCCTCTTTCAGACAGCAATAACAGTGAGATTTTAAAACAGATATTAAAAAAAATAAAACATATTCATTAAAATGTTGAAGCATTAACATGTTATTTCTAATTTGTACTATAGCACTTAATATTTTCTCATTTTAATTGTTTTAATGAAAAAGTTTTATTTTAAGAACTATCCTGACAACTGATGATTCAAGCCTATTCATGTGGTTCTGATGAGGAGAAATCTGAAACTGAGAGGTGGTATTTAGTTACTTGACTGTGATCCAGGGCACAGATATCCTTTAGTGAAAATCTATCTCAGAATGTTTGATCTGGTCCTTTTATTATAATAACTGGCTTATTATTTAAATTTATTTAATAAATTTTTTGTATTTTGGATTAAAAGGCAAAGACTTTTGGAGAACATTTATTTTTATCATACTTATTCCATACTTGTTATGCACAATATAAAATGAGATAGAACATTACTTCTTCTTCCTCTAATTTAAAAAAACGTTTTTTTTTCCTTCCCAAAGAAATTCTTTTCTTCCTTAAGGTCATAGGTTATCCTTTTACATTTTCTTCTAAACATTTTAAAGTTTTTTCCTTTCATATTTAAGACTTTAATTCACTGGGAATTAATTTTCTGTTTAACATGAAATAGAAATTACTTCATTTTTTTGTCTAAATGGATAATGAATTGCCCCAGAATCATTCACTGAAAGGTTCACTTTTTTCGCTGATGATGTGCAATGCTACCTACTGCCAAATGTCATTTCCATCTATACTTGGCTCTCTCTCTTATGTTCCACTGACACAGAGTTATCCATGTATTAATGCTACACAACCATGATTCAAAACTGCTAGAACAGTCTTCCAACTTATTCTATTTCATAACTTTCTTGGACTTTTGATATTAATTTTAGAATTTGTTCTGATTTACAAAAAGATAAGGTGATATTTTCATTGAAGGCAAACCTACATATCATTTTATGGAGAATTGGAATATTTTTAACACTGAGTCTTTCCATTAACATAATGACTTTATTAAGTAGTCTGTTATACATTTTCAATAAATTTTATAATTTTTCCAGTATAGGTCTTATGTTTGTTTTATTTCTTGTTAAATTATATATTTTTTCTTGTACTATATTTATTTATTCTTTTTTTATTGCATCGGCTAAGACCAGTATGAAAGAAAAGTGTAAGTGAAGTCGCTCAGTCGTGTCTGACTCTTTGCGACCCCATAGACTGTAGCCTACCAGGCTCCTCTGTCCATGGGATTTTCCAGGCAATAGTACTGGAGTGGATTGCCATTTCCTTCTCCAGGGGATCTTCCCAACCCAGGGCTCGAACCCGGGTCTCCCACATTGTAGACAGACGCTTTACTGTCTGAGCCACCAGGGAAGTTCAGTATAGCAATAATATTTATCTTTTCTTGGGCTTGATTTTATAGGAAATGTTTATGTTTTCCTATCATTCTCTTTTTAATTTACTAAGTCTTTTGTTATTGTTATTTTTGATCAGGAATGGGTGTTTAGTTTAGTTACAAGTGTTCTCTATGTCTATCAAGATGATTATATGATTTTCAGACTTTCTAATATCAAACCACCTTTGTGTTCTGTAGATAATGCAAGTTACTCATGGTTGCACATTTTTGGATTTTATTTGTCAGTACAGGTGAATGACATGAGGTACTGACCCTCCACACAGTCAAAAATCAGAGCATAACTTATAGTTGGCCCTCCCTTTATTCAGTTCCTCCATATCAGATATTCTGCATCCTCAGTTTCAATCAACCTTGGACCATGTAATACCGTTGTATTTACCACTGAAGAAAAAATTCACATACAAGTGGATCCGTGTGATCAAACTCATATTTTCAAGTGTCAACTGTATTTTGTTATTTTCTTTTTTTGGTGGTGGGGAGAAAAGAATATTATTACATCAGATCAGATCAGATCAGATCAGTCGCTCAGTCATGTCCGACTCTTTGCGACCCCAGAATCGCAGCACACCAGGCCTCCCTGTCCATAGCCAATTCCCGGAGCTCACTGAGACCCACATCCATTGAGTCAGTGATGCCATCCAGCCATCTCATCCTCTGTCGTCCCCTTCTCCTCCTGCCCCCAATCCCTCCCAGCATCAGAGTCTTTTCCAATGAGTCAACTCTTCACATGAGGTGGCCAAAGTACTGGAGTTTCAGCTTTAGCATCATTCCTTCCAAAGAACAGCCAGGGCTGATCTCCTTCAGAATGGACTGGTTGGATCTCCTTGCAGTCCAAGGGACTCTCAAGAGTCTTCTCCAACACCACAGGTCAAAAGCATCAATTCTTTGGCTCTCAGCCTTCTTCACAGTCCAACTCTCGCATCCATACATGACCAAGGAAAAACCATAGCCTTGACTAGACAAACCTTTGCTGGCAAAGTAATGTCTCTGCTTTTGAATATGCTATCTAGGTTGGTCATAACTTTCCTTCTAAGGAGTAAGTGTCTTTTAATTTCAAGGCTGCAGTTACCATCTGCAGTGATTTGGGAGCCCAGAAAAATAAAGTCTGACACTGTTTCCACTGTTTCCCCATCTATTTCCCATGAAGGGATGGGACCAGATGCCATGATCTTCGTTTTCTGAATATTGAGCTTTAACCCAACTTTTTCACTCTCCACTTTCACTTTCATCAAGAGGCTTTTGAGTTCCTCTTCACTTTCTGCCATAAGGGTGGTGTCATCTGCATATCTGAAGTTATTGATATTTCTCCCAGCAATCTTGATTCCAGCTTGTGCTTCTTCCAGTCCAGCGTTTCTCATGATGTACTCTGCATATAAGTTAAATAAACAGGGTGATAATATACAGCCTTGACCTACTCCTCTTCCTATTTGGAACCAGTCTGTTGTTCCATGTCCAGTTCTAACTGTTGCTTCCTGACCTGCATACAGATTTCTCAAGAGGCAGATCAGGTGGTCTGGTATTCCCATCTCTTTCAGAATTTTCCACACTTTATTGTGATCCACACAGTCAAAGGCTTTGGCATAGTCAATAAAGCAGAAATAGATATTTTTCTGGAACTCTCTTGCTTTTTCCATGATCCTGCAGATGTTGGCAATTTGATCTCTGGTTCCTCTGCCTTTTCTAAAACCAGCTTGAACATCAGGAAGTTCACGGTTCACATATTGCTGAAGCCTGGCTTGGAGAATTTTGAGCATTACTTTACTAGCGTGTGAGAGGACAGCAATTGTGTGGTAGTTTGAGCATTCTTTGGCATTGCCTTTCCTTGAGAAGGCAATGGCACCCCACTCCAGTACTCTCGCCTGGAGAATCCCATGGATGGAGGAGCCTGGTGGGCTGCAGTTCATGGGGTCTCTAAGAGTCGGACACGACTGAGCGACTTCACTTCACTTTTCTTTGGGATTGGAATGAAAACTGACCTTTTCCAGTCCTGTGGCCACTGCTGAGTTTTCCAAATTTGCTGGCATATTGAGTGCAGCACTTTCACAGCATCATCTTTCAGGATTTGGAATAGCTCAACTGGAATTCTATCACTTCCACTAGCTTTGTTCGTAGTGATGCTTTCTAAGGCCCACTTGACTTCACATTCCAGGATGTCTGGCTCTAGGTCAGTGATCACACCATCGTGATTATCTGCGTCGTGAAGATCTTTTTTTGTACAGTTCTTCTGTGTATTCTTGCCATCTGTTCTTAATATCTTCTGCTTCTGTTAGGTCTATACCATTTCTGTCCTTTATAGAGCCCATCTTTGCATGAAATGTTCCTTTGGTATCTCTGATTTTCTTGAAGAGATCTCCAGTCTTTCCCATTCTGTTGTTTTCCTCTATTTCTTTGCATTGATTGCTAAAGAAGGCTTTCTTATTATTACCTACTATTATTAAATAGTGGTTTAAATTATTAAACTTTAAATGATAAAAGTGATTTTAATAATCCTATAATCACAAACAATACAGCCTGATTTACAGGGATGCATGCATATTTATAAAGGATATGTTTACAAAGTACTCTAAGCTTTGGCCATGGCAGATTAGGTAATTCCTAAGAATCCTTTCACTGAGAAAAACTAGATTAAAAGGAAAAAATGTGTTATCTTTAAAAGTATAGTTGAAAGTATTGGAGGAATATCCATGCAGTAAAGACTTATGGTGCCTAGATGTGGACAACTAAGAGCTAGCTTTTAACAGAATTGAATGGGTGCTGCTGCTGCTACTGCTGCTAAGTCACTTCAGTCATGTCCGACTCTGTGCGACCCCATAGACGGCAGTCCACCAGGCTCCTCTGTCCCTGGGATTCTCCAGGCAAGAACACTGGAGTGGGTTGCCATTTCCTCCTCCAATGCATGAAAGTGAAAAGTGAAAGTGAAGTTGCTCAGTCGTGTCCGACCCTCAGCGACCCCATGAACTGCAGCCTACCAGGGTCCTCCATCCATGGGATTTTCCAGGCAAGAGTACTGGAGCGTGGTGCCATTGCCTTCTCCGAATTGAATGGCTAGATGGTAGGAAAACAGAAGTTCACAAAGCAGACTCTGTGTAGGCTTTATTTTGATGTCACTATCGTGACACTGCGTTGGTTGTGTTTTCTTTGTCTTCTATCCAGTCCATTCTTTGCTTTCTTGGTGTCCAGAGAAGGCGGAGCAGTTAGGCGCCAACAGACTGCATCATGTTAGCTGGTGAAACCGATCCAAAGGGAATTTAAATTTAAGGGTCCCCCATCTGGATATCTACAGAGTTGGCAGGAAACTGGACTTAGAAGAGAATATTAATACAATTTGAATATATTTTAAGCGTTCTCTCTTTATATGTTCAAACTCATATGATACATGGATGTAAATACAAGTGCACCCACACCTAGAATTGACCAACAGAAAAATCCTTGGGGAGATAATTGTCCTAAAAAGATGATAATAGAAATAAATGTTTAAAAATACAAAGACAATTTATAAATCCTAAATGCCTCTCCTGAGTCTCTTTGTAAAATAATTGTTTTACATAAATATTAGGGAAAATGCATTATTAATTAGGTGTTATACTTTTAATTATTATTTTATTTTTGTTGTATTAATTAGGTGTTGTAATTACCTGTCCAGTTTGCCGTCGTTTTCTCCTAGGCGGAATGGGTGTCCCTCCACTTCCCAAGAGAATGATCCCAGACTCATTCTTGGTGCTGAAGGACAGATTGATTTCTGTTCCAACATCAATAGGCACAGGAGACAGCTCCTCAAAACCAGGCTTGGGGAAGCTAACTGTGTAAACGTTCTTCAGGTAAAAGGAAAGAAAGGAAGAAAGCATTAGAAATGAATGAACCCTTAGTTTCTCCATCTCACTCACCCTTCTCAATGCATTCAAAGTTACTATGAAATATATTGTCATGCATGACAACTCAGAATGCATGAAAACTCAGTTATGCTTAAGAGCAACTGAAGAAATATTATTCCAAACTGTAATATTTAAGTTAAAATAAAACTTTGGGGTTCTTCTTTTATTCTAGAACTTTTGATTTGAAATATAAAAGACCATTACTGATTATCACTAATAGGTAACATTTTCTTCTGATTTAAATCTATCTTGCTAAATCTTCCTTGAAAACACTCTCATTGATCCCTTGAATCCTTTTACCAACTAATTGCTTATGTTTTATAGCTAAGTCTGACCATGGTCTCTGTCTGCATTCTTTCTCAGTGATGAGTTGAGGGTAAAGATGTTCATTGTTACTAAATGTATAAAGACACTCTGGAGGAATGTTTAAAAAATCAGATACAATTTAAATTTTAAAAATAAATCAAATATTTCCTAGTTTAATTTTCTTAAAATGAAAACAGTATCAGTCTTTGCTGATAAAATTGAAACAGTAACATTGTAGACAGTAACAAAGTACAAAAAGTAAGAGTGTAAAAATCAATCCCATTCCAAAGCTGTGTAGAAGCATAGAACTTTGTATCCATATAATCCATTCATTCATGGATTCCTGCAGCCATGTAGTCATTCACTTGTTTTATCTTGTACAACCTTGCTCCTTTCCTCTCTCCTCCTCTCTGTATTCATACTGAATCATGACAGGTACGTTCATTTCTAACTTCTTTTTCTCACTTTATATGTGGGGGTATCTCTGTCAGTAAATTTAGATTTCAATCTCACTTTTAGTAGCAGGTCATTCCATTGTAGGAATGTGCAAGGATTTATTTAAGCAACCCCCTGTAGTTGGGCATTTATAGTGCTTAAAATGTTCATTTGAAAAGTCCTGGATTTTGCTGGAGTGAAAACAAGGAATCTTTTAATGCGGGATATTTTCCCCTGCAGTGTTCCAGGCCACGTTAAGTGACATAAATGTTGTAAAATGTATAATCTGTTTTTGATTCCAATTTTCAAATCATAGAGTCTTGGGTAGTTCAAATAAAACTACTGTGCAGACTTTTTAATATTTATCAAATATTTCAATTTCTGCTTCATATTTTAGTTGCAAATAATTCCTGGTTACTGAAAAGTACCTTTACAGAACCATCATTTCCTCGTATACAGGCTATTCATTTTCTGGACAGTTTTCCATTCTCATGTATATATCTTTTGCATGTGGATGAGAGTCAGGCTTTGGAAGATTAAAACTCTGAGCAAAAAGAGGTCAATATGGATTCTTAGAGATTAAATTCTATATATACTTTCCTTTTTCCTATTCCCAAGCTTCTCAGGGTGGGTGTCTATGGCTACTTGCGAGTCAGAGACTGTAACTAGGCACAGTGAAGACCCCATAAGTCCTGTTCCAGTCTTTAAACCTCATAGCTCGGTGGTGATTTTCTCTCTTTTCCCAAATCCCTTCGTCTCCCATCACAATGCTTTAAAATAATTTTAACTGGAGGAAGCAGCTAAAATGAATAGTTTGGTAATATCAGGATAATTAAAAATTTGTAAGTAGGATATATTTATAGACTTCCCTGGTGGCTCAGACGGTAAAGCGTCTGCCTACAATGTGGGAGACCTGGGTTGGATCCCTGGGTTGGGAAGATCCTCTGGAGAAGGAGATGGCAACCCACTCCAGTACTCTTTGCCTGGAAAATCACATGGATGGAAGAGCCTGGTAGGCTACAGTCCGTGGGGTTGCAAAGAGTCGGACACGGCTGAGTGACTTCACCTTACCTTACCTATGATATATTTACCATTTTATTTTTATTTATGTTTAATAAATTATTTATTTATTTATTTTTGGCTGCTCTGGCTCTTTGTTGCTGCGTGCACGCTTTCTCTAGTTGCAGTGAGCTGAGGCTACTCTCGAGTTGCTGTGTGTGGGCTTCTCATTGTAGTGGCTTCTCTTATTGTGGGGCATGTGCTCTAGGGCACAGGTTCAGTAGTTGTGGCGCATGGGCTTATGCTCTGAAGCATGTGGGACCTTCCTGGACCAGGGATGGAACCTGTGTCCCCTGCATTGGCAGGCAGATTCTCAACCACTGGACCACCATGGAAGTCTGGCATTTTCTTGTTAAAAACAAACTCATTACTTTTAGAATTCCAGATGGTGACTGCAGTGATGAAATTAAAAGATGCTTGCTCCTTGGAAGAAAAGCTATGACTAACCTACACAGCATATTAAGAAGCAGAGACATTACTTTGCCAACAAAGGTTCATCTAGTCAAAGCTATGGTTTTTCCAGTAGTCATGTAGGGATGTGAGAGTTGGACTATAAAGAAAGCTGAGCACAGAAGAATTGATGCTTTTGAACTGTGGTGTTGGGGAAGACTCTTGAGAGTCACTTGGACTGAAGGGAGATCTAACCAGTCCATCCTAAAGGAAATCAGTCCTGAATATTCATTGTAAGGACTGATGCTGAAGCTGAAACTCCAACACTTTGGCCATCTGATGTGAAGAACTGACTCATTTGAAAAGACCCTGGTGCTGGGAAAGATTGAAGGAAGGAGGAGAAGGGGACAACAGATGATGAGATGGTTGGATGGCATCACCAAATAGATGGACATGAGTTTGAGCAAGCTCCGGGAGTTGGTGATGGACAGGAAAGCCAGGTATGCTGCAGTCCATGGGGTTGCAAAGAGTCAGACATGACTGAGCGACTGAATTGAATTGAAAAATGTACTAATATTCGATGATTATTATCAGATTTTATTGGGTTGATCAGTAAGTTTGCTCAGGTTTTTTGTAACATTTTATGGAGAAACCTAAACAAAATTTCTGGCCAATCAATATAAGAGAGAAGAGCTGTGACTTGCGTTTCTCTCTCTTATGGGTTAGTGCCTATTGAAGAGTCGGTGCAGAATAGTCAAGTGGAATCAGGGGCTGCTAGGCTGCTGCAGCAATAAAGAAAAGATACTGAAGATAATTGATAACAGGGGACTTTGCAGTCCCATCTAAGCCAAGTCTTTTCAGATGGTTCCCACTATGTGCCATTTTCAAAGAAAAGGAGGCTTGACTTCTAAGCTGTGGACAAGATGCTAAATACTAATGATCATGGTAGAAACTATTACTTGTTATTCGAGTAAACTCCTAACACATTCCAGAAAAAAATTAAGGTTGATAATAAAGCTATATAAAAGACAGGAAGGTAAACTAAATCTAATACAGATGACATGATAATGAGGAAAAGAAAAAAGTAGTGTTGGAAAGAAGAAAGAACCAGAAAAGAGATTAATATTAAAAAGTACATACTATGAAGTGGTGTACACGTGGAAAGATAGTTTGGAATCTTTTATAATACTGTTTTCCTAAGTTTAGTTGATCATGATAATTTTTAGAAGTACTTCAATCTTGCTTTATCATTTATGCAGAGCTAAGGCTAGGGTTGGGGCTTCCTGGTGGCTTGGTGGTAAAGAATCTGCCTGCCAGCACTGTTTACAATAGCCAGGACATGGAAGGAACCTAGATGTCCATCGGCAGACGAAGGGATAAGAAAGCTGTGGTACATATACACAATGGAATATTACTCAGTTATTAAAAGAATGCATTTGAATCAGTTCTAATGAGGTGGATGAAACTGGAGCCTATTATACAGAGTGAAGCAAATCAGAAAGTAAAACACTAATACAGTATGCTGCTGCTGCTAAGTTGCTTCAGTTGTGTCCGACTCTGTGTGACCCCAGAGATGGAAACCCACTAAGCTCCCCTGTCCCTGGGATTCTCCAGGCACGAACACTGGAGTGGGTTGCCATTTTCTTCTCCAGTGCATCAAAGTGAAAAGTGAAAGTGAAGTCGCTTAGTCGTGTCCGACTCTTCGCAACTCCATGGACTGCAGTGACCCAGGCTCCTCCATTCATGGGATTTTCCAGGCAAGAGTACTGGAGTGGGATGCCATTGCCTTCTCCACCAATACAGTATATTAATGCATATATATGGAATTCAGAAAGATGGCAACGATGACCCTATATGCGAGATAGCAAAAGAGACAGAGATGTAAAGAACAGACTTTTGGACTCTGTGGGAGAAGGCGAGGGTGGGATGATTTGAGAGACTAGCATTGAAACATGTATATTATAATATGTTAAATATATCACCAGTCCTGGTTCGATGCTTGAGACAGGGTGCTCAGGGCTAGTGCACTGGGATGACCCTGAGGGATGGGATAGGGAGGGAGGTGGGAGGGGGGCTCAGGATAGGGAACACATGTACACCCATGGCTGATTCATGTCAACGTATGGCAAAAAACCACCACAATATTGTAAAGTAATTAGCTTCCAATTAAAAAAAAAAAAAAAGAACCTGCTTGTCAATGCAGGAGATATGGGTTCAATTCTTAGGTCAGGAAAATCCCCTGGAGTAAGAAATGGCAACCCACTCCAGTATTCTTGCCTGGGAAATACCATGGACAGAGGACCCTGTTGGGCACAGTTCGAGGGGTTGCAAAAGAGTTGGACACGACTTAGTGACTAAAGAACAACAAGACTAGAGTCAGTAGGAATTCAAAACAGATTAACAAGGACTGGTCCCCGTCATAGACCCAAACTAAGTAAGTGAAATCTGGTATGAAGGTATTTAGGAAGCCATTAGGAAGAGACCAACCTCCAGTGAGCATCCTTTGGTAACACCAACATAATCAGGGCTGCTAAGTATATTGTACGGAGTTCTTGAAATTTCGATATCTTTGAGGCAACCAGAATATTTCTTCACATTTACTTCTGGCCTGTTGAAAAGTTAAATGGAAAATAAAAGCAATATCATTAGACAATGGCAATACAGAGTCTGTGACTACTGGATGCAAGCCATATGGAGCAAACTGATGCACAGGCAGGCGTATGTCTCAGACTGTGCGCTGGCGCGCACATGGACCTAGAAAACTACGCTTCCATTAGCTACTGGTTGGATAAGGGATATTAGCACCAACTTGCATAAGCAGTCTTTATGTAGCTCTTCGTTCTCTCCTTTTAAAAAATAATCTCAACTATTGCATGTAAATACAAGGTATAGAAATTAACTGACTTCTTTTGAAGTGCTTCATATGCATAATGAAATGTGTTTGTTTTTCTCCACCCAAGAGCAGACACTTGTACGGGAAAGCATAATCATACTATATAATGAAAAACATTAAATAAAATCTTGCTCAAAATTTAAAAACCTGGAAACATTTATTTTGAAAAGATAATATTTCTGCCATTGAGACTTTTTTTTGAGGGTTTAGCTGAGAATAAGATAATGTCATATTTCTCTAAAAATTTTAAGTCAAATAAAACCTGAGAAACATTCTTTTGGATTACAGTTTCAAAAAAGATACTTTAAGTTTACAAATTGACCCTAAAGTACTTATTCTGTTTTGGAGCAGTAACAAAATAAAGCAACCAAAGGACAAAACATACATTTAATTTTTCCAGTAAAGTTGAAAATGGCTTCAACACCCAAAAGACACTTGAATATTTACTTTTTGCTTACTACTTCTTAAAAAAGGATAAACATGCTAGCATGCAGTAAGTGCTTGATAAACACAAGTTAACAGGATGTTAACAGTGACACTTTTTTCATCTATAACAGCACTGTCCAGCATAACTTTCTGTGATGATAGAAATATTCTTTCCTGCACTGTCCAAATCAAATGAGCAGCCATGTATGTCTGCTGACACTTGAAAAGTAGCTCATGCCAATGAGAACCTGGATTTTTATTGCTATTTAATTTTCTTTCTTTTTCCTTTTTTGGCGACACTGCATGGCATATAAGGATCTTAGTTCCCCAACTAGGGATCAAACTCATGCTCCCTGAAGTGGGAATGCATAATCTTAAACACTGGACAGCCAGAGAAATATCATTAAAAATTTTTTTTTTTTTCTTTAACTTAAAGCTAAATAGCCACCGTGGCTAGTGGCTACCATATTGAACGGTGCAGGTCAACAGAAATAGAAAAAGTAATACTTTTTTTTAATGTTAATAAGCAACTCTAGGGGCTTCCCCGGTGGCTCAGTGGTAAAGAAACCACCTGCAATGCAGAAGCTGCAGGAGACTCAGGTTTGATCCCTGGGTGGGGAAGATCCCCTGGAGGAAGGCATGGCAACCCACTCCAGTATTCTTGCCTGGAGAATCCCATGGACAAGGAGCCTGGTGGACTACAGTCCATAGGGTCACAAAGAATTGGACATGACTGAAGTGACTTAGCATGCATGCAAGCAAACAACTCTAAAAAGTGTCCAATCAATACCAAGATATTATACTTAGTAGGATAATGATGAACTCTCCTCACTGTCCCATGGTGGCAGGATTCCTTTTTTTGCCTTAATAAAAAACATATGACATGGGGACAAACAGGGAGGCCAGCAAATCAGACCCCTGGCAGTGTGTATCCGGTGATTTATCTCATGCTGGGTATTTGTTCTGTTTCTTTCTCTCTGGGACTGTTTTATTTTCTTTGATCATTTCCCACTTGTTCCCAAGGTCTTCCCCTTCTGTTCGGTCAGCTGGTTATTACAAAAACATGCCAGCTGGACAGTGAGAATCTTGCTTATATACTTCCTGTATAAAGTGAAGGAAGCCAGTGAACTTCATTCTCAGCATTCATTTGCTTCCTTGTTTGTTGAGAGGAGGTTTGATTTATCATGAGTTTCTCAGAGGTCTTATCAATAAAATAAATCACTCCTACAAGTTACACACTTCATTGTTTCAGGGAAATACAAAGAACCATTTCAAAACACAATGATTCAGCAAGCTCAACATTATGAAAATCACAGGGGATAAGTAATCACATATGGTGATCAGACTCCTAATGGTAACCATAGGCCTCTGTTTCCTCTGTTTGCCTCAGAGGCAAAATTACAAAGCTACACAGTGTCGTTCCAGAGCCTTATTAGCATATACTTTCATTGAAAGCCAGCCTTTGCCTTTTAGCCATCTCAGCAAACAGCACTTGACTGGTCCGTGATGAAACAACTTATTTTTCCCCACACTTTCAGTTCTATATAGTCTAGTTTCTGGTATTAAAAATCTAGCCTTTGCTTTAAAAATTTCTTTGATCAGCTGAGCTTCATTATGTCCTTTTGGGATATCTGGCACTGTTAGGTTTTCAAATACCAAAACACTCAGCTGGAACTCTAGCCAGATGGCACCAGCCTTGCACACATCTCTGGGGTTTGATCAGCCACGTACAAGGGCCTGATGCTTAAAACTTCCAGGCTAATACTGCCCGCCTGCAAATCGGAATTGAAATGCTCCTGAGAAGCTAGGATGACTGCAAACTTTCTCATCGTTAATGCAAACACTTGTTTTACATACAGTATTTCTAGAGGCTCCTTTTATCTGACTCTATACCTAAATTCTAAATAAACAAGGCAATAAAGAAGCAGCTTTGCCAAGAGGTGCAAGGGCCATGTAAACATGTGCATCTTTGCAGGCTTGCAAAAGCAATCAGGCAGAGTAAGTATTTGGGAGCACAGTTGCTTGTTCAGCAGATAGTATAGTACCTGGGAGACCAGAGTCTGAGGTTCAACCCAGAAGATCACTTTGGTCCCCAGAACTAGATTTGTGCCCATAAACCTGACCAGCTGCCCTTGGCCTGTGCTGCTGCAAGTGTGCACTAGAGGGCACTGTGCGTGGGCGAAACAAGTCAAACTGCAGCTCTGTGATGGTGGGTAAGCAGCATCATTTTTGTAAGCAAAGGGCAGCATGAGAATCATCTCAGAATGCATTACTTGCTGGTGAAATGTACTATGAATAAAGCTGGATAGGTGTCACTCTGCTTCTGCGTCACCGCTTTATCTAAGAAGCCACATTGACCCAACCCATGCACTCGAAGAAGGCATGCATAAATTTAAATTTTACCTTGCTTTCATACTAGGTCAAAGGGAAGAGAAAAAAATGATTTACTTACAATTGCATTTTCATTTAGTAAAACCATAAACTATAATCATAAATCTTTTAAAACAGCATTTCACAGAGATCTACAAAGGAAAGTAAAATACCACAAGAAAGGGAACCAGGCATATACCCTTGACTGTAATGAAAACAGAACCCAATGGTGACCGTCTCCCACACTATGCTCCTAGAAAATTTTTATTTTGGAATTGAATTTAAAGCACTCATGTTTATCATTTTTATTAATGGAAAATGAACAAATGTTCCTGTGCAGTAATATTCATGAGTAGCTTATAAAGAGAGCTTATTGCCTTTTTGAACTTAGCTTGAACTTAATATATATAAAATAATTCATGTCCATCACATCTTTCGCACTTTATCATAAGAAGATCTTGCCTGTGGGCAATTACAGCTACGAATGCATGGCTCCTTGAATAGTCACAAATATATGTCTCACAAATAAATGTCTAAAGATTGTTTTGAAATAATGTGTCATACCACAGAAATATTATAATTATGAAATGCTATACTGTGGAAGTAAAAAAAAAACATTGTGGTAATAAAGACTCACTAGGTATGTAGTCTGCAAACTATTTAATAATACATAAACCCATCTCAGTTAAATTAACATATACACTTTTGTGGATAATTCCTAAAAATCACTTTATGGTAATTAAAACTACATTACCACCAGAATAGATGATGCCATCTTTGGGTAGCCTGATTTTGGCTACATTTAATTCACTCATAGAGAATTTAGTTAGTAATTTGGCAAAGTAAATCTTAGACTTGAACAATTTGCTAGATCCCCAGTATTTAAATAGTATCTGGAACATAGTAGTTGCTTATCAAACACCTGTTGAATGAATAAACAGATTTTGGAGTAATAACTATGCCACTCTTCAAATACATTGAATCTGCAATAATTTTTCTGACCAGACATTTAAAATCTAAATTCCTAACACAAATACAATATCATGTGGATGAACGCAGAGCCAGTTTATCTGCATTAAGCTTATCAAATTATACACTTGATAAACTGAACTGGTGTCTGGTTTATGAATTTAGATACAGAAAGAAACACAAACCTCAGTTTGCATGCTCAATATCATGAATGAGACTGAAGTTCTACTGCTTGTTTGAGAAATATGAAAAGAACTGACCATCGTACTTTTCAGTTATTCTGAGACCATTCCAATTGTAATGTGTCTTTTTAGTGTAGAAACACCTAGGCAGGACGTTTGTACTAGCAAACTAAACAAAATAAAATGTAAAAATCTGGTGGTCTATATTTATAGTAAATTCTTATGGTTTGGCCAAATCAATTCATCCCATCCAAATTAGATTCAATTAACTTTTATTGAGCACCAAGTATTCTACAACTTTTATTTCTTATAGGCTGTTTTGTAACAAGCAGGAGATTAATGAAATATCACATGAAATATTTTCTGACACTTTTTAATTACTTCTATTTATTTTGGAATTAATTAAACTATTAAACTAAATACATCTCCCTATCCTGCTATCTAAAAAATATGTGTGAAGTTTTGAAAAATATTGACATGGGCAAGAACAACTAATACTGCTTCAGCATCAAGTACATGGGAAAGTTCCATTACACTATTATCATGCTCGTGCTTAGCCATGAAATAGGTTACACTCACAGTATCCCGGAACACTGACTAATTTTCAGAACACTCAGCAAAGTCAGTGCACCATTATCTCTGGTGAATGTACAGCAGAAAGGCAATTACATTCAACTCCAGTTTCCACCTTTAATAACTTTTATAATTCTTTTTATCTCGTGACTGACTCTAAAGGTAACAGTGATTCCCATCTACCTCTTCAATAAAGATATCAAATTAATCTATGTTTTTTAAATCCTGGTATTAACATGTAGCACAATTTTTTAGATTAGGCATTTTCTGCAACTAAAGGTTATATGATACTCCTGTTATAATTAAACTTCAGAACTCTATTGAGCATAGTGACCATTTAATTAAAACGTAATCCTTAGCCCTAAATATACATCAAATTACCTCAAGTTCCTCAGCGTTGGCAGACCACCAAAATATATTTTGTCATCTGCTTTCAAGTCAAGACCGAAGTTGTTCCCAGGAGATGAAGTTGCTATGTTCTCCTCCTGGTTAGTATCAATATCTACAATTGATATGTTGGCTGCAAAGGAAGGAGAAAGTTTCACATTTTATTTGAGCAATACCAACCACATCTATATTAGTTCTGTTTCTTCAAGATACTTTTACTTTAATTCTCAAATTAACACTATAACTATATACAGCTATTTAATAATTGCAGAAACTACAACATCAATAAAATACATTGTTATATGATCCACAAAGAAAGCATGAAAATAGTAGCCTGAACACAAACCAGTCAAGATAAAATAAAAATGTTTAGATGGACAACAGAGAACTCATTGACACAGTTTTCCATAATACAAGTAGTTAGAAAATAAAATTAATATGTAATTAATGATAAGCAAATTGCCAACATCCGTTGGATCATTGAAAAAGCAAGAGAGTTCCAGAAAAACATCTGTTTTTGCTTTATTGACTATGTCAAAGCCTTTGACTGTGTGGATCACAATAAACTGTGGTAAATTCTGAAAGAGATAGGAATACCTCACCACCTGACCTGTCTCTTGAGAAACCTATATGCAGGTCAGGAAGGAATAGTTCAAACTGGACATGGAACTGGTTCCAAATAGGAAGAGGAGTATGTCAAGGCTGTGTATTGTCACCCTGCTTATTTAACTTCTATGCAGAGTACATCATGAGAAATGCTGGGCTGGAAGAAGCACAAGCTGGAATCAAGATTGCCGGGAGAAATATCAATAACCTCAGATATGCAGATGACACCACCCTTATGGCAGAAAGTGAAGAGGAACTCAAAAGCCTCTTGATGAAAGTGAAAGTGGAGAGTGAAAAAGTTGGCTTCAAGCTCAACATTCAGAAAACGAAGATCATGGCATCCGGTCGTCTCATCACTTCATGGGAAATAGATGGGGAAACAGTGGAAACAGTGTCAGACTTTATTTTTTTGGGCTCCAAAATCACTGCAGATGGTGACTGCAGCCATGAAATTAAAAGACGCTTACTCCTTGGAAGGAAAGTTATGACCAACCTAGATAGCATATTGAAAAGCAGAGACATTACTTTGCCAACAAAGGTCCGTCTAGTCAAGGCTATGGTTTTTCCTGTGGTCATGTATGGATGTGAGAGTTGGACTGTGAAGAAGGCTGAGCACCAAACAATTGATGCTTTTGAACTGTGGTGTTGGAGAAGACTCATGAGAGTCCCTTGGACTGCAAGGAGATCCAACCAGTCCATTCTAAAGGAGATCGGCCCTGGCATTTCTTTGGAAGGAATGAATCTAAAGCTGAAACTCCAGTACTTTGGCCACCTCATGTGAAGAGTTGACTCATTGGAAAAGACTCTGATGCTGGGAGGGATTGGGGGCAGGAGGAAGAGGGGACGGCAGAGGATGAGATGGCTGGATGGCATCACCAACTCGATGGACCTGAGTTTGAGTGAGCTCCAGGAGATGGTGGGAAGCCTGGCGTGCTGTGGTTCATGGGGTCGCAAAGAGTCGGACACGATTGAGCGACTAAACTGAACTGAATGATAAGATAAATATTTAACTAGAAATCAGACTGTGAATTAGAAATAAACACAATTTGTGATTCTGTCTGTACATTTCAGTATCCACAGAAGTACTTTGGCTGAGGCTCATCCCTAGAGGAATGAGGATGAGGTGGTTGTGCCTGGATGTGGAGAGATGGGAATGTTTGATTTTGCAAAATGACAGGATCCACATCCATTGTTTTTTTTTTTTTAATTTTATTTTATTTTTAAACTTTACATAATTGTATTAGTTTTGCCAAATATCTGTTTCAAGAGAGGTACAGTTTTCATTGTTTATTGCTTTTCTCTCAGGTCTCTAAATGTACTTCCAATATGATGAGGACAAGAATTTAGAAATAGAAAGGAAAAAGGAAAAAAAGAGAGACTCTTCTCTGTTTAAACTGCTTTGTTCAGAGAGCAGATGTGAACACTTTATCTCACTGATTTTTACCCTCTTTATTCTTAAGAGTCAGTCTAGGTTCTCTCTGACTTATGTGGTATCTCACCATAATATTTGCCTAGGCCCAACCTTTAACTGCTTCATATATTTTGGATCCTTGATGCATATTGAGGCATTGGTTCATTAACAAGACAAATTTGGCCTCTAAATCTTTGCCCGATATAACACCTGAATTAGCAAGGGTCTAAAAATGGCCACTTGAACCAATGGGTTTTAAGGGCATTTCAAAGTGTTTATTCTTTGGAGCATTAGTTTCTTGGATATTGCTGGATCAAATAAATATGACAAATACTAGTTAAGCAAATTTAAACACAGATCTTAATTTTATGGCTGCTCAGATCTTGCAACATGCTAATATGAAAAGTAATGCTCCAAAAAAGGGACACAGAACAAGAAGTATTTCTCAAGTTTGTTTGACCTTGAAATATTATTATTTTCTCCCAACTCACCATTTTTTAGAAGAGTGTTCTTTGAAAAATAAAGAGAAATATCAAACTCCAAAATTCCATTGTAATCTGTAGCCCTTCCATTTCAAAAGGAAGTATCCTCAGTAAAACCAAACATAACTACCTTAAAAAATATCCAAAATAAAATACCCAAACCTATTAACACCTCAGATCCTCGAAGAATTTTATAAAGATAAACAAAAAAAATTACTTAAAAAATAAGTGCCTAATTAAAAATTATTAAGCAAGTTAAGATTTAAAAAGTTAATTACTTTCTAGCACATATCAATTTCATATTTACATATCTTTTTGACCAGACTGGTGGCTAAGATAAAAAAGATTTATAAAAATGTTTCAAAACTTTTTAATACATATATATATATTTTTAATCCAGATCAGCAAAGAAGTTTTCACATAGGGCTGTTGACTGGAATGTGAAAATAGCCTTTTTTCTATAGACCTGGTATACATTTTAATAATGTCTGTGAAAATGAGATGTCTCTTTATCATAGGCAAGTCAGTGACTGGAGGTAGTTTTCCTCCTTATCCCTGAGTGAATATATGCATTTTTAGAAATCATTCTAAGAAAAACTGATTAAAAAGCAGAAACACAATTGAAGTGAAACTCACTGGTCCACTGAAGTATTAGCTTCGGTATTGAGACATAGGATGGCATATTTTTACTGATTTAAAGAAAGGGTTCTACTCTGTCCTTCATGAGTGACAGCTATGGAGTGGGTTCTGCTATGGAATGCTAACACTTGCTTTTATTCCTTGCCCAATTTCTTTCCCTTACAGAATAGCAATTAACATAAAATTTTAGAGTTGATGAGTTCAGACATCATTTATGGATAAACAGGGAATTAAGGGTTTTATTCAATACTAGACACACAGTGGGAACTTAACAAGTATTTTATAGTCAATACTGAGTTGTTATAAAGGAGTTGTTTTCACTTTGGCAGTTCTTTTCTTTAGTCCACTGAAAATCTAAATGATCAATTTTGCGTCCATATCAATGCACTTTGGGGGACATAGGGCACCTCTATTAGTGACTGTGGTTCTACTAACTGACTCAGAAGGTGGGAGTGCTTCCTGAAAAAGACAGTTTGAACTTCAAGGGACAGTGGTTTTACAAACTAGCTGAGGATAACTTGTGTAAAACAAATAATCAGGTATCTGAAAAGGAGCAATAGCCTTACTTGAATTCCTATCTCACTACTCCATGGATTCTGACCTTGCTAAAACCCACAGTGTCCTCCCTACATCCAAACCCTATCCTTTGGTCCTTACCTTAATCCAAATCTGTGCAGTATGTGAGGTTAATATTTCCATCCTTCTAGAATTTTCCTCCTTCGACTTCCATGATACCAACTTCTCAGTTTCTCTTGCCTTTCCAACCTCATTCTCAGTCTCCTTCCCTGGAACCCTACTTTTCTGAACACTTCTGAAATGTTGACAGTCACCAGAGTGCTTTCAGTTGGCTATTTGTCAGGTTTCAGCTATCTGGGTAGCCTCAAGTTTATATTTCCTTACTATATGTTGACCACTCAGAAATAAACATACCTGGACCTGATTTTTGCCTAAAAATCCACATTCAGCAGGTGATTCATTATATACCTCCCCAGCTGATATTCTGAATTAAAATGGTTATCTTTTTACTCCCAGAACTGTATTATTTATTTTATCTGGTAACACTAAGACCCCTACCCAATCTCCTAATTAGACAGTCATCTTTTCTCCTCACCATTCTATATCTTACCAATCAACAGCCCTACTAATTTCATCTAAATAACTCTATTATCTGTTCTCTTTAAACGATTATTTATTTTATTTTTCAATGTGTTGCATGGCTTTATGAGCTTCCCTGGTGGCTCAGTAGTAAAGAATCCACCTGCCAGGATTTGATCCCTGGGTCAGGAAGATCCCCTGGAGAAGGAAATAGAAACCCACTCTACTATTCTTGTCTAGAAAATCCCAAGGACAGAGGAGCCTGGGGGCTATAGCCTGGGGGGTGGCAAAAAGCCAAACACGACTGAGTGACTGAGCACACACGCACGCATGCCTATAGGAACTCAATTCCCTGATGTGGGACTGAACCCAGCCATAGCAGTGAAAGCCTGGAATCCTAACTATTAGGCCACCAGGGAACTCACTGTTCTATTTTAAAACACTTTTATCAATGTAAAACTGACATGGTATAATTTGTCCATGTTTAAAATATACAATTTTACAAGTTTTGAGATCTCTATACATCCATGAAATGCTGCTGCTGCTGCTAAGTCGCTTCAGTCATGTCCGACTCTGTGCGACCCCATAGACGGCAGCCCACCAGGCTCCCCATCCCTGGGATTCTCCAGGCAGGAACACTGGAGTGGGTTGCCATTTCCTTCTCCAATGCATGAAAGTGAAAAGTGAAAGTGAAGTCGCTCAGTCGTGTCCGACGCTTCTCGACCCCATGGACTGCAGCCTACCAGGCTCCTCTGTCCATGGGATTTTCCAGGCAAGAGTACTGGAGTGGGGTGCCATTGCCTTCTCCATCCATGAAATGATCACAGTCAAAAAATTGAGCATGTCAATCACTCCAGTAGTTTCCCTAAGTCTCTTTGTCATCCTTCCTTCCACTGTCCCTCCCTATGAAGCCCTATCCACAAATATCCTCTAGCTGCTTACTGTGACTATATGTTAGTCTGTGTTTTCTTTTTTTTTTTTCCTAATTTTATTTTTAAACTTTACATAATTGTATTAGTTTTGCCAAATATCAAAATGAATCCGCCACAGGTATACATGTGTTCCCCATCCCGAACCCTCCTCCCTCCTCCCTCCCCATACCATCCCCCTGGGCCATCCCAGTGCACCAGCCCCAAGCATCCAGGTTCGATGCACGATGCTGGATGCTTGGGGCTAGTCTGTGTTTTCTATATATTTTTTATATAAATGTACTTTTTTGTCTGACTTCTTTTACTCAGAAAAATTATTTTGCTCTTAATCTATTTTGTGTGGATATTAATAGCTCATTATTTTCTTTTATCACTAAACAATATTCCATTGTATGGATATACACCGATTTGTATATCCATTCAACGGCTGATGAATGTTTGCACTGTTTTTTGTTTTTTTGAGTATCACAAATAAAGGTGCTATAAATTTCCTGGTACAAGTCTCTCTATGCATATATATTTTCACAAATCTTGGGTGAATATTTAGGAGTGGAATGGTTGTTTCATATGACATGTCTATATTAAACCTTTAAAGAAAGTGTCAACCTGTTTTCCAATGCGGCTGTACCATTTTTACATCCTTGTCAGCAGTGCATAAGAATTCCACTTGCTTGACATCCTTGCCAGCCCTGGGTATGTTCAGTCTTTTTAATTATAGACATTCTAGTAACCATATAGTGGTATCACACTGTGGATTCATTTTGCATTTCTCTGCTGTCAAATCCCACTGCAATTCTTATTTCAAGCCATCATTTATCTCCTGTCTGAACTATTATTGTTCTTAATTGGTCACTCTGCCTCCAGTTTAATCTTCTGAAAATTTACTTTTCTTATTTCTCCTCTCTCTGATTATTTCCTTATAGCTCCCTTTGTGGGGCCTTCCTTTACTATACTGCTTCGATATTGCTGTTTGCTCCAGGGCTTTGGATAATCTTATCCTAGATATGACTGGTTTTTCTCATCTCTATTAAGCTACAACTATTTAAAACATAATGCTTCGCAGCCATCCATCTTTCCCCTAGAACTCTGTTAATCCTCAGATACACATAATGAATTGCCTGTCAATTACATGGCTTCCTTAGGTTGCTAAAGACACTAAGAGTTCCTTTAATACAAAATGTCTAAAATAAAGCTTTTCTAAGCTTTAAAAAAGCTAATAAAGCTCTAATAAAGCTTTTCTAAAGTTCTTTTCTAAAATCTATGTTTATTCTTGCATCCAATTGCTTGGTAAATGGCACTGATATTTTTTGTTGTTGTTGTTATTTTAAGAAAAATAAAGGAATTATTAAAAAAAAAAAACTTACTCTCCCCATTGAGTATTTCATAAAGCTTCTCAATTTAAAAATGCTTAATATCTTTCAACTCCATTCTTTCCTATTCATTCTCATAGTTTCATTCTCCTTGCTCTTCCACTGGTTTTCCTACAGATTGCAATAGCATCTGAAATTGTCACCAATCTACCCTCCAAGTTGCTGCTAAAGAAACTTCACTAAAACACAAATCTGGTAGTATCACACTCTTGATTAAAACTCTTAGTAGTTCTTTCCCTATAGCTTTCAGGAAGAGTTGAAACTCCTTACAGTAAGTCCCCTACATACAAACCTTCAAGCTGTGAACTTTCAAAGATGCAAACGTGTGTATGCGTGTGCAATCACATAAGTTAATTCATGTGTATAGTGTACGTCATGTGTGTGCATCCACTACCAGTAGTTGTGGTCTTGTGACTTTACTGTACAGTACTGTATAGAGTACAGCAGTGCAACATCTTTATTTCAAGCTCTGAACATGTGCCATCAGTGTCAGGCGTGAATGAAATTGCAGCTTGCCCTCTCCTCTGTCTCCAATTGTTGACACACTTCAGCTCTACCATCTCCCACCTCTTTTCCCTCCAGTCAGTAAATCTTTGTGTCTGTTCACTTGATGCCAGCCCCTGTATGCCAGCTGCTGTACTGTACCACTGTACTTTTCAAGGTTCTGTACTGTAAGGTTAAAAATTTTTTTTTTTTGTATTTTTTATGTACTATTTGTGTGAAAAGTAACATAAACTAATTACAGTACAGCACCACATAGCCAACTGTGTTGGCTGGGTATCTAGGCTAACTTTTTTGTACTTACAAACAAGTTGGACTTACAAATGTGCTCTTGGAAGAGAACTTGTTTGTATGTAGGACAATTACTATAGTTCAGCTCAGGCCAGTGCTAGGTCACTTCAGTTATGTCCAACTCTTTGCGATGCTATGGACCATAATAAGCCAGCTGTCTCTGTCCATGGGATTCCCCAGGCAAGAATACTAGAGTGGAGAGAACAAGATGGCAGAGGAGTAGGTGGACATGGAGTACATCTCTCTCCAAGGATACACCAGGAATACACCTTCAGACACAATACACTCTCCAGCTGAGAGTGGACAAGAGTACCTGACCAGGGGAAAAGAATATATTAAATCATGCAAAACTTGAGATCAAGCCCTGAGCCTTTGGAGTGGGAGCACTGACTCCAAGACCCTAGACTACCAGAGAACTAATCCTAGAGAGTATCAAATTGTAAGAAATCACACAAAGGAAAACACTTGAATACAAGACCTGGTATCACCCAACTACCAATAGCACCCTGTGAAGGACGCCTCATCTAAACAACAAACAAAACAAAAATACAAACCCAGTCATCATTAGACAGGATTACCAACTCACTCAGCCTTGCGCATCAGAGGAAAAACAAACAAACAAAAACTCAGCACAAATCTCACCCTATACAAAGCTTACATAAACCAGTGGACCAACCTTAGGAGGGCAGAAACCAAAAGAAAGAAAGAATTCAACCTTGAAGTCTGGGAAAAGGAGACCTCAAACACAATAAGTTAAAAAAAGTAATGAAAAGGCAGAGAGATACTACACAAATGAAGAAACAAACTAGAAACACAGAAGTCCAAATAAATGAAGAGGAAATAGGCAAACTACTTGAAAAAGAATTCAGAATAATAATAATAGTAAAGATGATAAAAAAAACCTTGAAAACAAAATGGAGAAAATGCAAGAATCAATTAACAAAGACCTAGAAGAATTAAAGAATTAACATACAGAGACAAACAACACAATTACCTAAATTAAAAATAGTCTAGAAGGAATCAATAGAAGAATAGCTGAAGCAGAAGAATGAATCAGTAAGCTGAAAGATAAAATGGTGGAAATAATTTCTGATGAGCAGAATAAAGTAAAAAGAATGAAAAGAACTGAGGTTAGTCTCAGAGAACTCTGGGATAATATTAAATGCACCAACATTATATTATAGGGGTCCAAGAAGAGACGCGAAAAAGAAAGGATATGAGAAAATTTCTGAAGAGGTTATAGTTGAAAATTTTCCCAACATGGAAAAGGAAATAGTCCATCAAGTCCAAGAGGCACAAAGAGTCCCATACAGGATAAACCCAAGGAGAAATACAACAATACACATACTAATCAAACTAACAAAGACTAAACACAAAGAAAGAATATTAAAAGCAGCAGGGAGAAGAAACAATATACAAGGGACACCCCATATGCTTAACAGCTGATCTTTCAGCAGAAACTCTGCGGGCAAGAAGTGAATGGCAGTATATATTTAAAGTACTGAAAGAGAAAAATCTACAACCAATATTATTGTACCTGGCAAGGATCTCATTCAAAATTGATGGAAAAATAAAAAGCTATTCAGAAAAGCAAAAGTCAAGAGAATTCAGTACCACCAAACCAGCTTTACAACAAATGTTAAAGGGACTCATATAGTCAAGACATACAAAGAAGAAAAATGATCTACAAAATCAACCCAAAACAATAAAGAAAATGGCAATAGAAACATATATATCAATAATTATTTCATATGTAAATGGATTAAATGCTCCAACCAAAAGACACAGACTGGCTGAATGGATACAAAAACAAGACCCATATATATGCTGTCTACAAGAAACCCACTTCAGACCTAAAGACACATATGGACTGAAAGTGAGAGGATGGAAAAATATATTCCATGCAAACAGGAAGCAAAAGAAAGCTGGAGTAGCAGTCTTCATATAAAAATAGACCTTAAAATAAAATAAAATAAAATATCTCTTGTAATCACAAGAGATAAGGAAGGGCACTACATAATGATCAAGGGATCAATCCAAGAGGAAGACATAACAATTGTAAATACCTATGCACCCAACATAGAAGCATTTCAATACATAAGACAAACACTAATAGACATAAAAGGAGAAACTGATAGTAACACAACAATGGTAGGAGACTTTAACACTCCACCACACCAATGGACAGATCATCAAAACAGAAAATTAATGAGGAAACACAAGTCTTAAATGATACATTAGATGAGATGGATCTCATTGATATCTTCAGGACATTGCATCCAAATGCAGAAGAATACATCTTCTTCTCAAGTGCACATGGAACATTCTCCAGGATAGACCACATCTTGGGTCACAAATCAAACCTCAGTAAATTTAAGAAAATTGAATTCATATCAAGCATATTCTCCAACCACAACACTATAAGACTAGATATCAATTACAAGAAAAAAATTGTAAGAAACACAAATAGATGGAGAGTAAACAACACATTTCTAGATAACCAACAGGTTACGGAAGAAATCAAAAAACTTCTAGAAACAAATGACAATGAAAACACGACAACTCGAAACCTGTGGGATGCAGCAAAAGCAGTTCTAAGAGGGAAGTTTATAGCAATACAATCCTACCTCAAGAAACAAGAAAAACATCATATAGACAGCCTAATTTCACACCTAAAACAACTGGAAAAAGAAGAACAAAAACACCCCAAAATTACTAGAAAGAAATCATAAATATCTGAGCAGAAATAAATGAAAAAGAAATTAAGGAAACAATAGTAAAGATTAATAAAACTAAAAGCTGGTTCCTTGAGAAGATAAACAAATTGACAAACCATTAGCCAGACTCATCAAGAAAAAAAGAGAGAAGAATCAAATCAACAAAATTAGAAATGAAAAAGGAGAGGTTACAACAGACAATGCAGAAATGCAAAGGATTATAAGAGACTATTATGAACAACTATAAGGCAATAAAATGGATAACCTGGAAGAAATGGACAGATTCTTAGAAAAGTTCAATCTTTCAAGACTGACCCAGGAAGAAATAGAAATTATGAACAACCCAATTACAAGCACTGAAATTGAAGCTGTGATCAAAAATCTCCCAAAAACCATGAGCCCAGGACCAGATGGTTTCATAGGAGAATTCTATCAAACATTTAGAGAAGAGCTAATGCCTTAAAAAAACTGCAGAGGAAGGAACATTTCCAAACTCATTCTACGATGCCACTATCATCCTGATACCAAAACCAGGCAAAGAGAACAGAAAAAAAGAAAACTAGAGGCCAATATCTCTGATGAACATAGATGCAAAAATCCTCAACAAAATTTTAGCAAACAGAATTCAGCAACACATCAAAAAGCTCATTCACCATGATCAAGTTGGGTTTATTCCAGGAATGCAAGGATTCTTCAACATGCACAAATCAATCAATGTGATATACCATATTAACAAATTGAAAGATAAAAATCATATGATCATCTCAATAGATGTAGAAAAAGCTTTTGACAAAATTCAGCACCCATTTATGATTAAAACTCTTAAAAAAAATGGGCATAGAAGGAACCTACCTCAACATAGTAAAGGCCATATATGATAAGCCTATAGCAAACATTATTCTCGATGGTGAAAACACAGCATTCCCCCTAAGATCAGGAACAAGACCAGGGTGTTCACTTTTACCACTATTATTCAACATAGTTTTGGAAGGCCTAGCTACAGCAATCAAAGAAGAAAAAGAATCCAGATTGGAAAAGAAATAAAGCTCTCACTGTTTGCAGATGACATGATACTGTACATAGAAAACTCTAACGATAGTACCAGAAAATTACTAGAGCTAATCAGTGAATTTAGCAAAGTTGCAGGATACAATATCAATTACAGATATCACTTGCATTTCTATATACTAACAATGAAAAATCAGAAAGAAAAATTAAGAAATCAATACCATTCACCACTGAAACAAAAAGAATTAAACATCTAGGAATAAACTTACCTAAGAAAACAAAAGAACTGTACACAAAAAAGTATAAGGCACTAATGAAAGAAATCAAAGATGGCATAAACAGATGGTGAGATATTCCATGTTCTTGGGTAGGAAGAATCAATATTGTGAAAATGACTATACTACCAAATGCAATCTACAGGTTCAATGTGACCTCTATCAAATTACCAATGGCATTTTTCACAGAACTAGAACAAAAATTTCACAATTCATATGGAAACACGGGAGACCCAAAAGAGCCAAAGCAGTCTTGAGAAAGAACAAGGGAGCTGGAGAAATCAACCTTCCTGACTTCAGATTTCACTACAAAGCTACAGTAATCAAGACAGTATGGTACTGGCACAAAAACAGAAACAGAGACCAGTGGAACAGGACAGAAAGTCCAGAAATAAACCCATGCACCTATGGGTACCTTATTTTTGACAAAGGAGGCAAGAATATACAACGGGGCAAAGACACCTCTTCAATAAATGGTGCTGGGAAAACTGGACAGCTACATGTAAAAGAATGACATTAGAACACTTCCTAACACCACACACAAAGATAAACTCAAAATGGATTAAAGACCTAAATTTAAGACCAGAAAGTATAAAGCTCTTAGAGGAAAACACAGGCAGAACACTCGATGACATAAACCAAAGCAATATCCTCTATGACCCACCTCCTAGAGTAATGGAAATAAAAACAAAAGGAAACAAGTGGGACCTGATTAAACTTAAAAACTTTGCACAGCAAAGGAAACTATAAGCAAGATGAAAAGACAGTCCTCAGAATGGGAGAAAATAATAGTAAGTGAAACAACTGACAAAGGATTCATTTCCAAAATATACAAGCCGCTCATACCAGAAAAACAATCCAATCAAAAAGTGGGAAAAAGACCTAAACAGATATTTCTCCAAAGAAGACATTCAGATGGCTAACAGACACATGAAAAGATGCCCACATCACTCATTATTAGAGAAATGCAAATCAAAACTAAAATGAGATATCACTTCACACCGGTCAGAATCAGTTCAGTTCAGTCGCTCAATCATGTCCGACTCTTTGTGACTCCGTGAATCGCAACATGCCAGGCCTCCTTGTCCAACGCCAACTGCCCGAGTCTACCCAAACCCATGTACATTGAGTCAGTGATGCCATCCAACCATCTCATCCTCTGTCATCCCCTTCTCCTGTCCTCAATCTTTCATCAGGGTCTTTTCAAATCAGTCAGCTCTTCGCATCAGGTGGTCAAAGTATTGGAGTTTCAGCTTCAGCATCAGTCCTTCCAATGAACACCCAGGACTGATCTCCTTTAGGATGGACTGGTTGGATCTCCTTGCCATCCAAGGGATTCTCAAGAGTCTTCTCCAACACCACAGTTCAAAAGCATCAATTCTTTGGCGCTCAGCCTTCTTCACAGTCCAACTCTCCAACATTCATACATGACTACTGGAAAAAAATAGCCTTGACTAGATGGACCTTTGTTGACAAAGTAATGTCTCTGCTTTTTAATATGCTATCTAGGTTGGTCATAACTTTCCTTCCAAGGAGTAAGCATCTTTTAATTTCATGGCTGCAATCACCATCTGCAGTGATTTGGGAGCCCCCAAAAATAAAGCCAGCCACTGTGGCCATCATCAAAAAGTCTACAAACAATAAATGCTGGAGAGGGTGTGGAGAAAAGGGAACACTTGCACTGTTGGTAGGAATGTAAACTGATATAGCCACTATGGAAAATGTTATGGCGATTCCTTAAAAAACGAAGAATAAAACTACCATATGACCCAGATGGCATCACTGACTCGATGGACGTGAGTCTCAGTGAACTTCGGGAGTTGGTGATGGACAGGGAGGCCTGGCGTGCTGCGATTCATGGGGTCGCAAAGAGTCGGACACGACTGAGCGACTGATCTGATCTGATCTGATGACCCAGAAATCTCACTCCTAGGCATATACCCTGAGGAAACCAAAATTGAAAAAAACACATGTACCCCATTGTTCACTGTAGCACTATTTACAATAGCTAGAACATGGAAGCAACCTAGATGTCCATTGACAGATGAATGGATAAAGAAATTGTGGTACATATACACAGTGGAATACTCAGCCATAAAAGGGAACACATTTGAGTCAGTTCTGATGAAGTGGATGAACCTAGAACCTATTACACAGAGTGAAGTGAGTCAGAAAGAGAAAGAGAAATACTGTATTCTAATACATACATACGGAATCTAGAAGAATGGTACTAAAGAACTTATTTATAGGGCAGCAATGAAGAAACAGACATAGAGAATAGACTTATGGACATGGGGAGAGGGGAGAAGAGGGTGAGACATATGGAAAGAGTAACATGGAAACTTATATTACCATATGTAAAATAGCTAGCCAATGGGAATTTGTTGTATGGTTCAGGAAACTCAAACAGGCACTCTATATCAACCTAGAGGGGTGGGATGGGGAGGGAGATGGGAGGGAGGTTCAAAAGGGAGGGGATATATGTATACCTACGGCTGATTCATGTTGAGATTTGACAGAAAACAACAAAATTCTGTAAAGCAATTATCCTTAAATATATATATAAAAAAAAAGAATACTAGAGTGAATTGCCATGCCCTCCTCCAGGGGATCTTCCCGACCCAGGGATGGAACCCATGTGTCTTAATGTCTCGTGCATTGGCAGGCAGGTTCTCTCCACTAGCGCCACCTGGAAAGCCCAGTTTAGGTCATAAGGCCTTTTATAAACTGGCTTTGTTATCTCCAGCCTTATCTGATCATTCTCTGCCACGATTCATCCTCTTAGCCTATGGACTTACTTATAGTTCCTAAAGCATTTCCCAAAGTGTATTCAGCCACATGCTGATAAGGTATGGAAGGATTTTGGTGATCAGAGAAGTTGCAGAAATGTCAGATTAGAGTTAAACTTTTTTCTGTCCAGAGTCTATAAATGTGCCTTGTGCCTCTCTTGCTTGGGAAAAATGTATACAGACAGCTATTCCAATTAATTAAACAAATGCAAAACCAGTTTTTGTCCAAACTGAGGAGTTTCTCCAGGGTTTCCTGTTCCAAGGAAAAGCAGTTGGAGAATGATATATGATGTTGTATTAATATTATGCTCCCCGAGACCTCCAGGATTTCACACAACGTTCAATTTTCTGAATTGTCCAAAGGAGTTTTTCACCCACAGAACTCCTCAGCTCCTGCCTGTGCATCAGGGCACTCCCTGAGGGCTGACCTCTGGATCTGACTTGAGTGTTTCTCTCTTCTGAGATTTCTAGCCTGCTGTACATATCTCCATATGGTAATTAGCTTTCTACTCTAACTGCTGATTGACTTGTCTGTCTTCCCCTTTAGACTGCAAGTTCCTTAAAGACTGGGGCTTATCACAGACTTCACTTTGTTCTTGCCTAATAATTACTGGGCTTCCCTAGTAGCTCAGCTGGTAAAGAATCCCCCCTGAAATGCAGGAGTCCCTGGTTCGATTCTTGGGTTGGGAAGTTCCCCTGGAGAAGGGAATAGGCTACCCACTCCAATATGTTTGGTCTTCCCTGGTGGCTCAGATGGGAAAGCATCTGCCTTCAATGAGGGTGACCAGGGTTGGGAAGATACCCTGGAGAAGGGAATGGCTATCCACTTCAGTATTCTTGCCTGGAGAATCCTTATGGACAGAGTAGCCTGACAGGCTACAGTCCATGACATAACTGTAGTTGTATCTGCCAAACACCTAGTAAGCACAGCACAGTACTTAACTAGGTGTTTGGCAGATATGTGTTAAATGTAGGAATGAAAGACGGTGCAAGGTTATATCTAAATTTTTGTGAAATGTCACACTGGCATATTCAAAATGAATTAAGTCTAATAATATAAACAGAAGAATCAAAGTTTAATTTGCAGATACAAGCAATGCCATAGTACCCAGAATTAGGGGAATTATACTAAGGTAACAATAGCAGCACACTGACACCTAATAGTCTTGGATTTCTGTCTTGGTTGTAAGATTTTAGGTATAAATGTTTGGGACCACATATAAGCTTGAGTCTACATTTTCTTTTCTCTGCTGCTGCTAAGTCGCTTCAGTTGTGTCCGACTCTGTGCGACCCCATGGACTGCAGCCTACCAGGCTTCTCCATCCCTGGGATTCTCCAGGCCAGAACACTGGAGTGGGTTGCCATTTCCTTCTCCAGTGCATGAAAGTGGAAAGTGAAAGTGAAGTCGCTCAGTCGTGTCCAACTCTTCTCGACCCCATGGACTGCAGCCTACCAGGCTCCTCCATCCGTGGGATTTTCCAGGCAAGAGTACTGGAGTGGGGTGCCATTGCCTTCTCCACCAGAACAAAATACATGAACAAATGAAATAATGTTTGGGAAGTGTTTTGAAAATGTCCTAGAACATAAAAATGTTACATCATTATTAACCAATTATTAGCTTGTCCACATACACATTTTTGGCACTTTCAAAAAGCTAAGGATTGGTAGCTGTGCTCTATTGCCTGTACAAATTCTATCTGTGGGCCATTCTAAAGGAAACATCTTGGCAAAACGGGAAGAAAAGGAAAGCATACAAGCTTTTCAAATCTACTACAGGATATAATTTTACAAATTGTATGATAGTTTTATGCTTTCAAATTAAGCTCTCACTTTCAAAAGAAAATGACAGAGAATCATTTGGCTCTTCAATCAGTCATGTCTAACCCAAACCACCTGTAATCTAAGCCAAAGAAATGACTGTATCAATTTTTCACAGAATTTGTGAGTACCTAAAGTGACAGACAGGGTCTTCATGATTAGATACATGGGAGCTTTGGATAGCATGATTAAGGCTCAGAGTGCATTATTACTATAAAAACTCACCTTGTTTTTGAATTCTTGACAAGGTGAATGATTTCCATTTCCCGTCATTATGGTTTTGATTGCTGACAACGGAAGCCATTCCTGAACCCAGATCATAGCTGACTTTTATGTGCCCATCAGTGAGCTCTACACTCATGAAATCCTTCTATTAATAGAGGAAAAATACACCAGTGATTAGATACACAGAGAAAAATATGGGTATTCACTTTGTGGGGTTTGTAATAGGGCTTTATGGTTAAATTACTGAATGTGTTGATCTGTAAGTGAAATCCATTTTTGGAAATGGAATTGGTGTTAGTATTTTATGAATGTTTGTGGGTGTGTTGTTATGGTGCAAATGGTCAAAGCCGAATTACTAGGATGTATCCTTTTACGACAGGAGTAAAAAGTGGGTTCCTTTGAAACTGTATTAAGCAAACTAAATAGGATGTTCCCAGAAAGAAGTTACAAAGAAACACTGACCTGGAAAAAATAATAAGGATGTTTAGAACCACCTTTTCACTAAGGTCTTTAGAAGAAGGCTAAGGAAGTGTGTTTTTCTGCTGCATGTTTCTATACAAAGGGAATCTTTACTGGGTGTTTCTTTTAAAGAATTATAAGGCAGTTATTCTGAAAATAAATGATAATTAAATTATATATGTAATTAAAGTTATTGATGGAAATACATAAATACTATGCACCACTCTTGGCTATGCACACTCATCCCAGACTCCTCTGAACAATAACTGATAACTGCACTGGAACCCTACAAAAAAAGAAGCAAACCATATCTTCAATTGTGAAAGATCAACCGTGCACATCTTTACCAGGTCTCGTGTGGCAAGGTACATCAGGAGAGCACTTGAAGAAAATGTCCTGAACTTGAACATGACAGTGGAGATGTTGGGGTACCAACGAATGGGGCGACTGACCAATGCATAGCCTTCTCCATCAAACTGAATGGTCCCCTCACTATCTTCCACCTGTGGACTGAAGAGAGACATTTCACATGAATCAGACGATGTCTACATGATCCATCCATTTTCAATACATCACACTCTATCTTGTGAGTCTGGGTTGTAGGCTGTTGTGAAGTGAAACTCGCTCAGTCATGTCTGACTTTTTGCGACCCCATGGGCTGTAGCCTACCATGCTCCTCCGTCTGTGGGATTCTCCAGGCAAGAATACCGGAGTGGGTTGCCATTTCCTTCTCCAGGAGATCTTCCCAACCCAGGGATTGAACCCGGGTCTCCCGCATTGCAGGCAGACACTTTACCATCTGAGCCACCAGGAAGTAGGCTGTTGTAGGGCAGGAACAATCCCAGATACATCTTCCATCCTTCCCCTCCTCTCCAGGGCCACCATCAGGCCAGGTAACCACCATCTCTCACCTGGACTTCATTAGGTGTTCAATAACTAGGTCAATGATGTTTTAAATCCTTTTGCTGAGGTGCCTAATGGATAGTTGTGTTGGTGTTTAAGTGTATCTTAGTGGTGTGAACTAGTGGGATTTTGGAACATGCTAAGAATGCATTGTTACATTTACCAAATACATAACGTAACAGGGAGTAGGGGTTGGATGAAAAGGGCGAAGGTGGTCGAAAGGTGCTAACTTACAAGTTGTAAGAAGAAAAGCCATGATGGAAAATAGACTCCTATTCTCTGAGCCCTGGCTATTCAGTTGGATTTTCTGGGACATATTAGATTCAGACAATGAAGGGCTTCTCTAACTGTGTGTATCTGTTGATCTGTCTTCTTCCCCTATATGTAAGCTCTATGAAGCCGAGTAGTGCTTATGGGTCAGGCTCCATTTCAGGCACAAGCTCAGCATCCAGTGCAATACTTGGCTCATAGTAGAAGCTGGTAAATATTTGTGGAATGACGGGGATTTTGGAAATCAAATTGCCTCACAGAGAATACATGTTCAATCAATACTGGTTGAATAATTAATGAATATTAAGATATGTCTGGAGAAGGCAATGGCACCCCACTCCAGTACTCTTGCCTGGAAAATCCCATGGATGGAGGAGCCTGGTGGGCTGCAGTCCATGGGGTTGCTAAGAGTCGGACACGACTGAGAGACTTCACTTTTGCTTTTCACTTGCATGCATTGGAGAAGGAAATAGCAACCCACTCCAGTGTTCTTGACTGGAGAATCCCAGGGACAGGGGAGCCTGGTGGGCTGCTGTCTATGGGGTCATGCAGAGTCGGACACGACTGAAGTGACTTAGCAGTAGCAGCAGCAAGATATGTCTTGTAAATATAGCATTTAAAAATATTTCTTTTTCAAAAGAAGAGTTATCGTCTATCTATCTTACCTAACTGATGTTAACAGCATAAGTCTTGACTGTGGAGATATTTAAACTTTAAATATCTGCATCTTAGTTTATATTTGAATCTGTGAAACTGGACTGTTGTATTAACTTAAGAGTAGAGAAGAGCTATTGAGAAATACAGTAATGTAAAATAACAATAACTGAGACTATTATTTGTATGAAATCTTGGATAATGAGAAAAATAATAGTGTACAACATTAATGGGCTTGTGGAAGAATAGCTTGCATTTTAGACAAATTGGCTTCCTCTCTGTTCTGGAAAAGAGAGAAATATAAAACTCTGAAGACAAAAGACAGGGAAGAGTCTTCTCTGTATTCGTCACAATCAAGTAATTGTAAGTTATATCTAAATAGGTATAAAATCAGATTGATATATTTTTGTATACTGTAGCTTAAAGCTTAAAAGATGCTTTTTCAATATTCATGAAAAGTGTTAACTGAAAGGTTTGCGGGACTAAATCAGCTTATTAACAATATAATTTAGTGAATAAATTTAGTGAATAAATGATGAGTTTGGTCTTCTTTCATCATTATTAAAAATCCATTAGAATCTGGAATATCATGATATTAGAAAATGTAATGTAGACTCTACTAAGTAGAAGGTCCATGAGGGTCTCAAATACTTGGATTTTGCATTATGTACCACCATGCTATCAACAAAAACTCCAGAAAGGGTGTGGAGATCACCACTGACAGTTTCCCAAATGCTTTGGCCCAAAGCATTGTTACAACTCGAAAAGAAAAAAAATAAAATTTCACTACATGATGTCAGAATAAGCACTGGAATAAAAAAATGTCACATTTGTATAATGATGTTATTATGGCCTTAATATATTAATTTCCTCAACACATAATGGAAAAAACAGCAGAGTAGATGGCAGGTAATCTGGAGTCTGATGTGGAATCTCAGAAATCACGTGACACCTCATTTCTCAGTGTCTCCACTCTGAGATGAGAGGTTTAGATCAGTGAACGATTTCTAAAGCCTATTCCCACTTCAACCCTGTAACAGATTCTTCTGTTCAAGCAACAGGCAAATCTGCAAGCAGGAGTTTTGTATAAGAGCAGCAAAACATACAGTTGTAGATCAGGCTATTTTGTTTAATTCATTAACCAAAAACCAGGTAAACCTGGCTTCAAATTGGTGACTTTGAGGTTGGGGAAAAATGAATCTTTCCAATCATAATCCATAAAATTTCAACAGCTAACATTATACTAGAGTTTTCCTATTCATTTTCAATATATTTACTAGGAAGAGTGACTATTCCTTTATAATTAATAAATGATAATCTCACAGCCTCCAAAAAGAAAACCACAACCACAGAAAGCTAACCAAAATGATCACATGGATCACAGCCTTGTACAACTCAGTGAAGCTAGAGCCATGCTGTGCAGGGCCACCCAAAATGGACAGGTCATGGTGGAGAGTTCTGAAAAACATGGTCTACTGGAGACAGGAATGGCAAATCACTTCAGGATTTTTGCCTCAAGAACTCCATGAACAGTATGAAAAGGCAAAGAGATATGAAACTGGAAGATGAGCCTTCCGGGTTGGTAGGTATCCAATATGCTACTGGGGAAGAGCAGAGAAATAGCTTTAGGATGAATGAAGAGGCTGAGCCAAAGCAGAAACAATGTCCAGTTGTGGATGTATCTGGTGGTGAAAGTAGGGTCCAATGTTTTAAGAACAATATTGCATAGGAATCTGGAATGTTAGGTCCATGAATCAAGGTAAATTGGAAGTGGTCAAACAGGAGATGGCAAGAGTGAACACTGGCATTTTAGGTATCAGTGAACTAAAATGGACAGGAATGGGAGAATTTACTTCAGATTAGGACTGTTGGCAAGAATCCCTTAGAAGTAGGTTCAATGCACGATGCTGGATGCTTGGGGCTGGTGCACTGGGACGACCCAGAGGGATGGTATGGGGAGGGAGGAGGGAGGAGGGTTCAGGATGGGGAACACATGAGAAATAAAGGAATAAAAACTAAAAAAAAAAAAAAAAAAGTAATGGAGTAGCCCTTATAGTCAACAAAAGAGTTGGAAATATAGTACTCAGGTACAATATCAAGTAGGATAGAATGATCTCAGTTCATTTCCAAGGAAAACCATTCAACATCACAGTAATCCAAGTCTAAGCCCCAACCACTAATGTCAAAGAAGTTGAAGCTGGGTGGTTCTATGAAGACCTATAAGACCTAGAACTAACAGCAAAAAAAAAAAAAAAAGAAAGAAAGAAAAAAAATGTCCTATTCATCATAGGGGATTGGAATGCAAAAGTAGGAAGTCAAGAAATACCTGGAGTAACAGGAACTTTTGGCCTTGGATTACAAAATGACACAGGGCAAAGGCTAACAGTTTTGCCAAAAGAACACACTGGTCATAGCAAATACCCTCTTCCAACAACACAAGAGACGACTCTATACGTGGACATCCCCAGATAGTCAATACCAAAATCAGACTGATTATATTTTTTGCAGCCAAAGATGGAGAAGCCCTATACAGTCAGTAAAAAGGCCTGGAGCTGACTGTGGCACAGATCATCACCTCCTTATGGCAAAATTCAGGCTTAAACTGAAGAAAGTAGGGAAAACCCTTAAGTCATTCATGTATGACCTAAGTCAAATTCCTTATGATTATACAGTGGAATTGACAATAGATTCAAGGGATTAGATTTGGTAGACAAAATGGACAGAGGTTTGTAACACTGTATGGGAAGCAGGGATCAAGACCATCCCCAAGAAAAAGAAATGCAAAAAGGCAAAATGGTTGTCTGAGGAGGCCTTACAAACAGCTGAGAAAAGAAGAGAAGCTATAGGCAAAGGAGAAAAGGAAAGATATACTCATTTGAATTCAGAGTTCCAAGAATAGCAAAGAGAGATAAGAAAGCCTTCCTCAATGAGCAACGCAAGGAAACAGAGGAAAACAATAGAATGGTAAAGATAAGATCTCTTCAAGACATACCAAGGGAGCATTTCATACAAAGATGGGCACAATAAAGGACAGAAATGGTGTGGAATTAACAGAAGCATAAGATATTAAGAAGAGGTGGCTAGAATATACAGAAGAACCATACAGAAAAGATCTTCATGAATCAGATAACCATGATGGTGTGATCACTGACCTAGAACCAGACATCCTGGAGTGTGAAGTCAAGTGGGCCATGGGAAGAATTACTATGAACAAAGCTACTAGAGGTGATGTAATTCCAGCCGAGCCACTTAAATCCTAAAAATGATGCTGTTAAAGTACTGCACTCAGTATGTCAGCAAATTGGAAAACTCAGCAGTGGCCATAGGATTGGAAAAGGTCAGTTTTCCTTCCAACCCCAAAAAAGGCAGCACCAGAGAATGTTCAAACTATCACACAGTGCACTGATTTCACATGCTAGCAAGGTAATTCTCAAAACCCTTCAAGCTAGGCTTCAACAGTACTTGAACTGAGAACTTCCAGATGTTTAAGCTAGATTTAGAAAGGGCAGATGAACCAGAGATCAAATCTGTTGGATCATAGAAAAAGCAAGAGAATTCCAGAAAAACATTTCATTCTGCTTTATTGACTATGCCAAAGCCTTTGACTGTGTGGATTACAACAAACTGTAGAAAATTCTTAAAGAGACAGGAATACAGACCACCTTATCTACCTCTTGAGAAACCTGTATGCAGGTCAAGAAGCTATAGTTAGAACTGGACATGGAACAAGACTGGTTGAAAATTGGGAAAGGAGGACGTGAAGGCCTGAGATCTTTGCAGAACTGATAATTAGCAATGCTATAGTCTTACATAATATGCATGGCTGAAAGGACATTTAAATGCTTTAGATGTTTGGTTGACAATACACTTTTGAAAATTCTACTTATAAATTTACCGAAGAAATGTTTAGGGAAAAGTTGGTGTTGATTTGTGAGTAGTGGAATGATAATGTAGACTTCATTGTCCTTGTATTGAAATCATTTTACAGACAACATTCTATATTAGATTTTATCAAAGATTATGAACAAAACCACTATAAACCATGAATGGATCAGACTTTCAAATTGTCTTCAATGCCAAGTTGAAAAGTTCATGATGACAAAAAAAAAAAAAAAAATAGAAAGATGAAAGTTAAAACTTTTGGGGAGAGAATATTTTGAGGCTACTTTCTTCTATAAAACTCTAGAGACATGAAGTACTCTGTGCTACATTAATGGAGAATTTAGGTTCTAGCAATGTACATGTTCTCTTTATATTAGAAATAAAAAATATAAACTCCTTAGCACCTAATTATTTTAGAGTTACTATGTGTATTGATTAAGCTTCCACATTTTAATTTACATTTTATAGCTTTAACTAAATATAATTAAAATTGTAGTCTCAGTTGATCAGTGGCCTTTAAGTTTTTATGCAGAGAAATCCTCTGCTGCTGCTACTGCTGCTGCTGCTGCTAAGTTGCTTCAGTCATATCCGACTCTGTGTGACCCCATAGACAGCAGCCCACGAGGCTCCCCCGTCCCTGGGATTCTCCAGGCAAGAACACTGGAGTGGGTTGCCATTTCCTTCTCCAATGCATGAAAGGGAAAAGTGAAAGTGAAGTCACTCAGTCGTGTCTGACTCTTAGGGACCCCATGGACTGCAGTCTACCAGGCTCCTCCGTCCATGGAAAGAAATCCTCTACTTCTACTTAATTTTTTACGTGCTCTATTCAGGTTTATATAAGAATATTTATATATGTTTTATATGCTTGATAAATATTTTTGAATTTCAACATTCTAACCTCTATCTTATAATTAATGATGGTTATTATGAAACTTTCTCCTGGCCTATCTTGACCTCTGTTTTTCCTTTCCCACTTAAAATCTTCAAGTCCGATGGGTTTCCACCTGAAACACTTACAGGATGCTATGTGTCATTTCATAAATCCTGTAGGAGACAAAACCTGCAGTATGGTTCTATATTTTCTTGTAAACATAAACAGAGTGAATCCAGACTCTGAGGGGCCTTCAGTTTAATCAGTTAAGGAGAGCTTTCTTTAAGTAAAACTGAAATATGAGTATAAAAGAGCCACAGAGACCCAACACTTCCTGAACACAAAGGTAAGTTGGAGTGGAAAGAGATAGTAGTCTTAACTGATTGAGGCTAAAATACCTTGCTATTGTTATTTAGTCACTAAGTCACATCCAACTCTTTGTGACTTCATGGACTGTAGCCTGCCAGGCTCCCCTCTACATGGGATTTCCCAGACAAGAATAATGGTATGGGTTGCCATTTCCTTTTCCAGGGAATCTTCCCAACCCAGGGATCGAATCCTCATCTCATGCTTGGCAGGTGGATTCTTTACCACTGAGACACCTGGGAAGCCCTGAAATATCTTACCTTTACAAATTTTACAAAAACATATGACCATGTCAAAGTGCTAGGGTAGTTCCCAAGGCCTTGGAAAGTGCCTACGCAAACTGGGGGAGGACTTGAGGTTACTTTGCCTCCTAGTAAATCTACCTTTGAACACAATCACTTCAAACTTCTTGCTTACCATCCACATGATAATGCAACACTGCACAATAAAATTAAAGCTTTTGTGATGCACAGGCCAGACAGACATTAGGAGAGCCCTGCTCTTAACTAACCTGATGGTGCATCCTTTGCAGTCACCTTCTATTTCTCGGAAATTCCACAATCCTATAGGTTTGCTGTCAAAGTATGCTTCTCCCATACAGCCAGTGAATGTGATAACACGTACAGCGTCAGCCTTCTGCAGAGAGAAACATATTTGTTAGAATTTCACAAAAAAACCCTTAGAGAATCCATGCTGGTGTTGTTTAGTTGCTTAAGTAAGTAAGTGTTAGTTGCTCAGTCATGTCTGACCCTTTGTGACCCCATGGGCTGTAGCCTGCCAGGCTCCTCTGTTCATGGGATGCTCCAGGCAAGAATACTGGAGTGGGTTGCCATTCCCTTCTCCAGGGGACCTTTCCGACCCAAGGATTGAACCTGGGGTTTAGTCATTTAGTTGCATGCAACTCTTTGAGGTCCCATGGACTGTAGCCTACCAAGCTCCTCTATGAGATTTCCCAGGCAAGAATACTGGAGTGGCTTGCCATTTTCTTCTCCAGGGGAGGTTCCCAACCCAGGGATTGAATTTGCATCTCCTGCGTTGGCAGGCGGACTCTTTACCATTGAAGTACCAGGAAAGTCCTACAGTATTCATGAGAGTTGTTATCTGAGCAGAAGAATCTTGAGTAGTTATTATCCACTCTTTGTAAAAATCTTGGTTGTGTACATATTCATTTTTTAACCATATAATAATATATCCTCAGATCCTGATTATTCTGTGCTATATCAGTTTATCACCATTAGTAAAATAAACACTCCATGCTTCTGACTTTAAATGAACTGCTTATTCTCTTTGAGGTTCTGTTTTCTTCTTGGTCTGTAACATAGGATTATTAGGACAATTATATAAGAGAATTAATTTATGGTTTCACATTCAATGCCTGGCACAGAGATGGTGTTTAATAAATGCTAGTGCTCCTACACCACTAAGATGATTTCTTTCCAGAGATTACGAGAAAGGGTTGTTGCTGAGTTGCTAACTTGTGTCTGACTCTTTTGTCCATGGGATTTCTTAGGCAAGCATGCTGGAGTGGGTTGCCATTTCCTTCTCCATATGAGAAATGGTAGATACTGACAAAGGGAAACAAATGCTTGCATATAGATTATCCTGTGATACTGCTGTCCCGTTTTTCATTTCCTTTTACATTCAAGTAGGTTTCTAGTGCAGGAGAATGAAGGGACAGAGTCAATTTGTAAGAGAAGGGACCCTGCGGTTGTTGCTTGGGGGCATACACAGCACAGAGCCTGATATCTAATAAGGGCAGAATAAACATTTGTTGAATGACAACCTTAGTGTCATTCTTACAGGGAAAGGTCTTTTTAAAATTTTTATTTTATATTGGAGCATACCCGTCTGCCAAAGCAGGAAAAGCAAGAGATGTGGGTTCGATTCCTGGGTTGGGAACATCCTCTGGAGAAGGGAATGGCAACCCACCCCAGTATTTTCGCCTGGAGAATTTCATGGAGAGAGGAGCCTGGCAGACTACAGTCCATGGATCACAAAGAGTCAGACATGACTGAGCACATACACTATAGTTGATTAACCATGTTGTGTTAGTTTCAGATGTACAACAAGGTGATTCAGTTATATATATATACATCTATTCCTTTTCAAATGCTTTTCCCATTTAGGTTATTGCAGAATATTCAGCTGAGTTCCCTGTGCTACACAGTAGGTCCTTGTTGGTTATCTGTTTTAAATACAGCAGTATGTCCATGTCAATTCTTGGTATATAACAGTTAAGAAGGAGGAGAATGATCCAATTCTCTCTAGAGAAACTTGCTGTAATTTAAACAACTGTTCACTTTGGCATTGATAATGTTACAATTCTACAACACTCTGCCAAAGTGAATCCACATTTATCTGAGTAACCTGAAAGGAAAAAGTGAATTGACATGTTTGGATTTTAGAACAAATGTAAGAAGATAGTCATAGAGCAGTTAAACATTTGTAGTTATAATTTAGGTTAAAGTCATGAACATGTACATCTTGCTACTGCTATGATCAAGTGGGGCATTGCCATGGAGAAGAAATGTTGGTCAGACACTGACATTTACAAGTTAAGGACAGTCCTTGGGATTCTCTGTTATCTGTGGAATCTTCCCTTAATTTTCCAAAGGCTGATTATCCTACTTGTGAAGTCTACTTGCTTTTTGTTTTTCCTCTTGTATTATAAAAATTATACCTGGGATATTTCCTGCTCCTGTGAATTTTCATTAACATGTCGATATAGTTACTTGTTTCAGTTTTTGGTTCGTGTAATGGTATGGCAGGAACCTTGAAACTCTTGGTCAAAATGGTTAAGATTTTCTATAGATTGCATTTGCCTTTACTTTTTGCCCCTCATACTGGCATAAATCAGTTTTTTTTATGCCTAGTGACATCTGAATAATAAGAATTATTTAAGGTGCAATTTAAGGTGTGACTACCAGATGGTAAAGAATCCTCCTACAATGTGGGACACCAGGGTTTGATCGCTGGGTTGAGAAGATCCTCTGGAGGAGGGCATGGCAACCCACTCCAGTATTCTTGCTTGGAGACTCCCATGGACAGAGGAGTCTGGTAGGCTACAGCCCATAGGGTTGCAAAGAGTCAGATATTACTGAAGTGACAGCACATAGCACCATATCCTAGGCATTTGTTTATTATTGTTTATGCATATAATCTCACTATTCATTGTGGTAGTAAGGGATGGTAGTTAATAATAGAGATTCTTATGCCTGGTAACAAGTGTTCAGATTGCAGTTCCACCACTCACTGCCATGTGATCTTGGGTGAATCATTTAATTTATTTCTTATATAGAGTTCTTAAGTATAAAATGAGGCTTCTATCTACATTTTGGGGTTGTTATGAAAATTGTTAATTCATGTAAAATTACTTAGAACATTACTTAGCACATAGTAAGGATTATATAAATGTTATAAGAGTTTATTACTACATATTACCCTACAGTATGCAAGCAGTGTAGATATTTTTATCTTACTTTTCTAGTTGAGGAAACTGAAGCCCAAGGGGTTAAGTGACTTGCCTAAGGTCATATTTTAGCAAGTGATAGAGCAGGAAATTCAGCCCGGATTTAATTTCAAATTTTCTTTCTTTTTTTTCTTTCTGGGGTGTGTATGTGTGTGTGTGTGTGTGTGTGCACGCACGCATGCTCAGTTGCTAAGTTGTATCTGACTCCTTGCGACCTCATGGACTGTAGCCTACCAGGCTCCTCTATCTGTGGGCTTTTCCTGGCAAGAATACTGGAGTGGGTTGCCATTTCCTCCTTCAGGGGATCTTTCCAACCCAGGGAAGGAATGCATATCTCCTGTGTTTCCTACATTGCAGGCGAATATAACTCTGTGCTACCCCTGTATTTATCTTTCTGATGCTATGCTATGCTATGCTAAGTCACTTCAGTCGTGTCCGACTCTGTGTGACCCCATAGACGGTAGCCTACCAGGCTCCCCTGTCCCTGGGATTCTCCAGGCAAGAACACTGGAGTGGGTTGCCATTTCCTTCTCCAATGCATGAAAGTGAAAAGTGAAAGTGAAGTCGCTCAGTCGTGTCCGACTCTTAGCGATCCCATGGACTGCAGCCTACCAGGCTCCTCTGTCCATGGGATTTTCTAGGCAAGAGTACTGCAGTGGGGTGTATGACTGTATATTACTATGTACCATATACATTTATATGCAGCTCTAAGAAAAGAGGGTGATTTTAATGTGTAGTTATGGAATCCATTCCAATACTTTAGAATCACATCTCATACACAAAGCAAACAAAACAACCTCACTCTATATGAAGGTTGACTTCTCATAAATTTGGGGTCACCCTGGCTTTTCACATTTTCTGACTAATCTTATTCCAGGATGATTCTGACAAGCCCAGGATTACCCATTATATTTGGTTGTGCTCTTACGTCTCACCCACAGGTCGTTTTCCAAAACCTAATTCCATCTAATCAACACGAGCTTCTCTAAAATGCAGGCACTTTACAATTTGCAATGCACAAGGACCTGTCACGAAGCAATTATGAATATTAAGTGCATTACTTGATAAGAACGAGAAGAGCAACTTGAAAACTTTAAAAATCGGATCATGATTTGAAGGCTTATGGCTCCTGTGATATTTCCCAAGGTATTCATAAATCTTTTAATTAGATGTGAGTTTGAACTTTATAGCACTTCATATCAATAAATCATAAATTGATTCAGAAAATGAGGTATCATTAAAAAACACTTTGCTCTTGAAGTAACTAAAATAATATCAAAAAATTGATGCCACGGATTAGGGCAAAACAATAACTGTGTAAGTAAATACACATAGGTTTAAAAAGATTATGTTTTCAGATTGGATATTTGAGGAAGAAAATTCTTACTCAAAGTATATCCATGTTTTCATAAAAACAAATTAAGTAAAAAGCTGTCAAGCTTTTGCAGTTTTGTGTCCTGTCTTTGTTCAAAGTCATCACGCCAGGAATTATCTACAGAGATGGACGGGGAGAAGAACATTACCTTCAATTTCCCAGTCAAGCCACCAACAAACAGCATTGCATTTGCATCCACATCTAGAATAGTGTACCCGGGAGGTGATGCTGAATGGTATGTACTGGGCATAATGCTGGCTTTGGGTCCATCCAGAGCTCTCACGGAAATAGTTCCATTTCTCCCAGTTCTTCCAGGGTACGTGTTGGAATGAAATGAAAGAAAATAGAGAAAAATGAAGTATGTGTCACATTTCTGATCACTTCAGATTTAAAACATATAAAATGTAGAGACTTGTTTTGGAATTTAGCTTCAAATATTCCAGATTCATTAAACTGCAAATCAAAATCCAGAGTCTGATCTCTGCTGTATGTTTCCCATCAAATTCAACCAGGACCACTGAGCAATATACCCTGATTCTGACTGTGTCCATTGATAGGAAATGACATAGCAGCAACTAGCCGATGGAATGGCTGTTGGTTAGATGGAGAGTCTTTTCCCTTTTACTTTACAAAACAACGTGCTATTTACCTACATGGACTGTTTAAATAATGCTATATTACTTTATTTAGCATTTTGCCTAATTTAATTCAGCAAGTGAACTCTGAATAAGCCACCCTTCTGCATTATAAACTGCATAATTTCTCCTAAATATCCCTGACTATCTCTTGGATTCAAATTTGCTGTAGTTGTTCTTGGAATCGTGCATCATTTAGTGTTTGGCAAACCATCTTAATGTGTACACTGTAACATCCAGGCTTCAGAGTTGTGCATACGAATTGCATAGAAGAACTTCACATTTAGATTCAATTAACAGAATTTCAGAAGCTATTATTATTGTAATTCACTCTTTTTTTAAACTGTTTGGTTCCCTTATGTTGTTAAACATGAAAATCTGAACTCTTTTATGAGACGAGCAGTTATAACAAAACTTTGTCTTTTTTCTCTCCCTGCCGTCTCGTTTTGGTAAGCTTATCTTTGAGGGTGCAGCATTAACTGAAATACATGGAAAAATAGAATGAATTTATCAAAAAGAGTTCTTGTTTAACAGAATACATATCTTCTAATAGAAGAACTGTACTTTGCAAATATAAGCATTCTTAAGTCCTATAAAGTACTTAATCCCCCCTACCATCACAAATGCAAGCATTTTATCTATTGCTGTCTCCTCCCTTTCTTTGTCTCTCTCTCTCTCACACACACAGTTTCATTTAAGATCTTAAAAGGAATTAAAGATATTTCTTCTTATTAAGTTTCTTCAAGAAACTTTTAATTGTGAAAAATTAAACATATACACACATAGAATTTCATTCTATGTATCCATAACCTAGATTCAACAATCACCAGATCTTTTAAGTCCTCTTTACCCAACTCTGATCTACTTCCTGTGGCATTTAACAAAACCTCTCAGCTGTTTTGTATTTAGTAGGCAGTTGAAAATTAGAAAAAGAAGATCAGAAACTAAGAGCAAGTATCAAGGACAAGAATGGATTCTACAAGTAATCTGCACACTGTTAGAAGTTAATTAACTAAAGCATCAAAGATAGAATTAATCAACTTCCTATTCCTTCCATTTTAAATAGTGTGGACCTGATATTATATATTCGTGCCGGCATTTAGATAACTACACAGTAAGCCAAGGCTGCTATGTAGACTAGAAGAGGAGCTTTGCACCAAAGATAGGCACCAATAGTAGCTCCTCTTTTTATTTTATAAAAAATTGTTATTAGAGCACTGTTGCTTTACAATGTCGTGTTAGTGTCTGCTGTACAGCTAAGTTAATCAGTTATGCATATACACATATCCCCTCTTTTTTAGACTTCCTTCCCATTTAGGTCATCACAAAGCACTGAGTAGAGTTTCCTGTGCTGTCCAGTAGGTTCTCATTAATTACCTATTTTATACATAGAGTATATATGTAAAAACATCAGAGAAGGGATTGCTCTCCCAAGTACACAAATAGCCCATACAGCTCTAAATAAAAAAGACAGCTTTTATGCTCTGGATTGTATTGAATGAGGGCAAGTCTCAGTACTTCTTCAGATGACAGAAAACAACTTAACCTGAATGTTTCTACGGAACAATCAAATGAGGGGGCCAGAAAAGACTGGTCATTCTGTTCAGTATCTTGAAAGTTTGTTAGCTCCTAACACATTCTACAAAGATACCATCACAGACACTTACACATGTATACAATATAAAATATCTGTATGCAATGTAAAATACCTGTTACACACCTACACAACTACTCTCTTGAAACAGAAATAAAAATTTTCATATAATCTAGGAAACTACTTCAAAATTCTGTCAATGATCTTAATCTCTATTGAGATAGTTACCTCGATGCCTCAATACGGTACCAGTATGAGTCATCAATAGTTAAATCTGGGTACTCGACACGCCCAACTCCAGATCCAACATCCCAGAGGAAGCTTACTTTGCCTTTACGCATTTCTATAGCCAGAAAGTCAACCTAGTGCACAGAAACAGAACAATAGACATCAGATACAAGGCACCATGAACGAGGAGGCCAGCAGAGTCTTTTCAATGGGTGCCATTTATAGATCTGTGAAATAAGTAGATGCATCACAATAAAATCCCCAAATACTATGGTTTACTATTATTTATTAAACAATAAATAACTTTATTACTGTATCTTAATAATGCAATGTCCATACATATGTATGATACAGTGCTGAGGCAAATGTGTTAATTCAACCAATTCTAGTTAGGTCTAACATTGAGACAAATGCCTTTTCTCATATTGATCCTGGAGATAAAAGCAAATATTTGGGTTCAGAATTCATTTTCACCATGGGTGCTGACGTTTTTGAGGGGCCAGATATGACTTTTAACCCAAGGTGATCCAGAATTTCTCACCTAAATTCCAAGTATTGATTTATGCAGTAAGTGCTCTGTTGAAAAGTCATTCATTTTGGAAGGTCTCCATGCATATAAAGTCACATGGGTCAATTGAAAGGAACTAGAAGTTTGGGGTGAGCTTGTCTAGATACAATTTCTGTTATTTCAATTTGAGTCATAAATTCAACACAAATCAGAAGAGTTTTCACTGATAAGGCATTAGTACACAATTTTCCATTTCATTTCACATGAACGTTCACTGTAATTTCTTATAGAAAAGTTTTTTTTTTTTTTTAAAGCTTTATCCCTGTTAATCTTTCTTCTTGAATAGTTGGATCTGAAAATATAGTTGAAAAATAAATGTTGGTGTACTTACACATGAAAGCAGATATGCCTAAGCACTGTAAAAAGTTTTCATTTCAATTGCTTTCTAACTTGACATGTCAGAACTTTGTGAGGTAAGATTCTGAGGTTTTCAAATCTGAAAGGCTACCTTATTTAGTTTTGGGACAATGTCATTAGATTCTATACATTTTCCGCACTACCAGAATTAACCTGACTGTACACATACACAGTGGGCCAAAGAAAAGTTGAATGTTAGACTTACAAATTTGGCACTTCCAAGATAGAAAAGGAGGTTGTCTGCAACAGCCGTCTTTACATTGACAATGATATTATTGTAGCTTCCTTTCTTGATTTCCGGCTTGTATGTTCGAATGCAGTCACCTCCCGAAGACACAGATACTTTGATCTTCAAGAAAAACAATGTACAAAGAACCAAGACTAAATCTCTTAAAAAGTTTGAAGTAGTTCCAAACAACCACAGAGCCGTCATCATCTCTTCTTTGAAGTTATTTTCCATCATCGAGTAGTATGATGCCCATATGCAGACACCATTATACTCATTAATGAGAGCCCAGAGAAGCACCTTTCCACCAGCATCTTGACAATGAGCTGTTCACAGTCCCATGGCTATTTTGGAATAGCCATCACTATTTTTGGAAGCATACAACTAACAAATTCTTACCTTCATACCTTACTCCTTTATGAATAGCAGAACATTCTCAAAAGATGATTTTACATGAAGCTAATGGTACAGATCTTCATTCAGGTTGTTTAATGAAATTTTACAATTCAAATTTCAGTGATTGTAGCATCACTTAAAATAGGAAATCATTTTTCTTTTAATTTTTGAGAGGAAATTACCGACCTTCTCATATTCTTACAGTTGAAAGAGCCCAACTAGATTTTGTTCTAGATGTTCTAACAATAAGAAGAATCTAATCATTTCACTCTGAACATATATTTCGGAATAAATTATACCTTTTTATTAAGCTTCCAGGAAATGGGATGGAAACAATTTCCAGTGGCTATCATCACTAATGTATTTAACAGCTCCTTTTTCTTTTGACTGGTACTTCAAAAATTACTATAAATTGCTAAGAAAGAAATTCCTATATGAATAGAGCTGACACTGTTCATACCAGTTTTTACTTACATTTAGGGAGCCTTTCTTCAATCACAAATAACACTAGTTGATTATTCCATTTAATTTTCTTTCATTTCTGTGTACCATCAAAGTGGTGCTTTTAGGACAGCAATGTAGTTGCTTGGACTCAGAGAGAGATTCTGTTACTTTGTTAGTGTCAGTGCTCAAAGTAGGAGGTAGAGACACATATAAAATGTCTCTACACCACTGATGTAAATTCTTGGCTTCCAGAAGCCTCTTGGTCCTCACTGGGGGTGAATTTTCATTTTTTCATTCTTTATAGCACTTTCACACTTGGGAGAAGCCAAGGGGTATGTATCACTGTTACCTCCATAAAAGGGCTGTGCAGACTCAAAGGGAGATAGCCTGGGACACCAAACCAGTCTCCCTCTTCTGGTGAGACAAGGAGGTGTCTTAAAGAGTCTAAGAAGGGATGGTGTAAGACAGCACAGGACCCCTCCCAAGGGTGATGCAGACCACACAGAGGATGCGCTGGATTCAAAATTGGTTAGATTCAAAAGAGAAAGCTAAGGAGAGATTTTTGGTTCCAAAAAATATAGCAGATCTTGGGGATATAGCAGATCTCTTGAACCTCCTACAGATCCAGTGTAAGTCATATATTTGTACTGTTTCTTCACCTAATCTGCTTTCCAAACTGCACCCCCAAGTAAAGGAAAGAGTGTGCTGAGAAAAAACAGGGGCTCACCCTAGTGGAGCTCTTTGCACGGCCTGGGCTGGAATCATCTAGGGAGCCTGCTGCGTAGATGGCTCTGCCTGCCCTTACCTTTCCCCTAAGGATGGGACCCAGACTGCTAACTGAGGAGGCCAATACTGAGGTCCACTCTGGTCACCAGAGTATTTGCCTTAAAGTGCTGGAGATTTTGTCTTCCTGCTTATATGATTTTCAGTTAAGAGGTTAGTTCTTTGTTTCACAAATGACAGGATTTCCCTTCTACATAAAATGCTAAGAGTACATGAATCAAAATAAGTTACAGAGAAATAGAACCAGAAAATGGATAACTTTTACTCTGAAGTTAATACTATAAAGCAGATGTGCAGTAGAGGTTGGCAAATGGTGTTACATGATAAGTAGCAGCTATACAAAGGGTTATCCAGGGGCTTAGAGACTAAAAAAAAGGATAAAGTGAAGCAAGAAAAAGGTAATCGGGTGAAGGGCAGGTAGGGAAAATGCAGTTCTCAGATGTTTTTGATGTTCATGAAGAGGTATAGGATACAGTGAGTTTTTAGGAATTTGCAGCAATTGATCCAAAACCATCAGCAGAGAAGATCTTGTCACTGAGCAAATTTAATATCAAGTGGGCTGTAAGTGCCACTGACATGAAAAAAAAGATCAAAGGGAAGAAATCAAGGTCTGATGGGAACTCATGATTCAAACTGAGTAACAGATTGAACTATCTCTGGCAGGAAATCATATCCAAATTTCTGATGGGGCTGGATTAGGTATCAAAAGTAACTATGTGTGTAATTTGTTTTATCTTTATTTCATAATGACTTATAGGGTTGGCCATAGAGCTTATACAGGGCTTCCCTTGTGGTTCAGTGATAAAGAATCCACCTGCAATGCAGGAGATGCAGGCAGGTTCAATCCCTGGGTTGGGAAGATCCCCTGGGAGAAGGAAATGGCAACCCACTCCAGTATTCTTGGAGTATCCAACCAACCCACTCTCAGAAATCCCATAGACAGAGGAGCCTGGTGGTTACAGTCCATGGGGTCACAAAAGCTAAGGTGCATGTGACTTAGTGACTAAACAAGGAGAGTAGAGATATACTATGGCTAGTATAATCACAGATAACTCACTTTTATTATTTGGATTAAAGTTATTTTGGTTATTTCTTTTGTTATTTCAAATAACTAATATGTGTTATAGGGCTTTCCCAATGGCTCAGCAGGTAGAGAATCTGCCTGCAATGCAGGAGACATAGACCAGGTTCAATCCCTGGGTCAGGAAGATCCCATGAAGGAGGAAATGGCAACCCACTCCAGTATTCTTGCCTGAAAAATCCCATGGACAGAGGAGCCTGGCAGTGCACAGGGTTGTGAAGAGTTGGACATGACTGAGGGACTGGGCACACAAGCATGCATGCATATGTGTTATAAAGAACACAACATATTATTGGTAATATTCCTCAGTTACTGTTTAGAGAAGAAATGACTGGACATGGGTGAAATGCATGACTTCTTACGATGAGTTTCTGTCCTTGCTAGGGTATACTTGGTAAAAATGACAGGGGTATTACATGACTGGAATGTTGAAAGGGGGTTCTCAAAGTGTATTAGGCAGAGCCCAGTACAGAAGCCTAATTCAACTGATGAAACTTCATCTGAGGACTGAAAGTCTGAGAGAGCAGCCATTTTAGCACTAAGGGTGTTTAACATCTCTAGGAGTTATAATTCATCTGCTTTATGGCAACTTCACGTATCGAAAATATATGGTTCTCTGAACAAAAGGCAATGGCAACCCACTCCAGTACTCTTGCCTGGAAAATCCCATGGATGGAGGAGCATGGTGGGCTGCTGTCTATGGGGTCGCACAGAGTCAGACATGACTTAAGCAACTTAGCAGCAGCAGCAGCATACCCAATGTACCAGGAACTAATATTGTAAAGTTATTTATTGCTCAACTCTTACACATTTTTACAGAAACTCTCTGGACTTTCTGTTCTCTGGCTTACAATTTTGAATATACCCTCAGTATCTGCTCAAAAATGTTGGTAACCCATTGATAGCCGCTGATTTCTCCATTTAAATACCTTGTGTTTTGTTTTCCAATTATAAATGTTTCTTTTATCTATCTTAAAACAAGTAAGTCAAAGGGCAGTATCTATTTCTTTCTCTAGAAGAAATCTCTGACATATAATCCCTCTCATAAGAGGGGAGAGACTTTTGAAACACAAATATTCTCAAGTTACTTTTTTCTATCAATTATTATTTCTTAATTTTTTTCTTTTTTGGCTGCATCAGGGAGCATATGGGATCTTAGTTTCCTGACCAGGGATTGAACCCAAGTACCCTGTATTGGAAATACAGTCTTAACCACTGGACTGCCAGGAAAGTCCTGTATCAATTATTATTTCTAAAGTTGACCCTTAATAAGACTTCTAAACAAAAATCAGTAAGAAGTAGGTATCTCTAAGGCATTTCTCATACAACTTGTTTACCAATTCATCATCATGAACTCAATTAAACATTATTGAGAATTCCATTATTATATCTATTGGATTTTCACTGCATTCTTTCATCCAGTTAACAAGGCCATTCATTTAAAAAGAATGTCAGCCGCTCAGTTTCAGAGCCAACAAACCAAAAGGAATCTATTTAAAAATAAATACCTTCAATTTCTTGGTCATACTGAGTATGTGTTAGGGCCACATCCAGACACTCATGCCAGATTACAAATATATTTCTAAACTAGGAAAGTGTAATCTTCAATGAGTACAAAACCCACTGGAAAAAAATTTGGTTGCTTACAAATTTCTAACATCTTAAAAAAATAAGGCTCTTTGTTGTTAACTTCAGTTTCAAAAAGTAGTTGAAATTTCCTTAAAAGGCATGGAAAATGGATTTTTTCAAGCATACTTTTATACCTTTCTTTCATTTTTTTAATGTGGAGTGAGTGGATCACAATAAACTGTGGAAAATTCTTCAAGAGATGGGAATATCAGACCACCTGACCTCCCTCTTGAGAAATCTGTATGCAGGTCAGGAAGCAACAGTTAGAACTGGACATGGAACAACAGACTGGTTCCAAATAGGAAAAGGAGTACGTCAAGACTGTATATTGTCACCCTGCTTATTTAACTTATATGCAGAGTACATCATGAGAAACGCTGGACTGGAAGAAACACAAGCTGGAATCAAGATTGCCGGGAGAAATATCAATAACCTCAGATATGCAGATTGACACCACCCTTATGGCAGAAAGTGAAGAGGAACTCAAAAGCCTCTTGATGAAAGTGAAAGTGGAGAGTGAAAAAGTTGGCTTAAAGCTCAACATTCAGAAAACGAAGATCATGGCATCCGGTCCCATCACTTCATGGGAAATAGATGGGGAAACAGTGGAAACAGTGTCAGATTTTTTTTTTTGCGGGGAGGGGGCGGCTCCAAAATCATGGCAGATGGTGACTGCAGCCATGAAATTAAAAGACGCTTACTCCTTGGAAGGAAAATTATGACCAACCTAGATAACATATTCAAAAGCAGAGACATTACTTTGCCAAAAAAGGTCCATCTAGTCAAGGCTATGGTTTTTCCTGTGGTCATGTATGGATGTGAGAGTTGGACTGTGAAGAAGGCTGAGTGCCCAAGAATTGATGCTTTTGAACTGTGGTGTTGGAGAAGACTCTTGAGAGTCTCTTGGACTGCAAGGAGATCCAACCAGTCCATTCTGAAGGAGATCAGCCCTGGGATTTCTTTGGAAGGAATGATGCTAAAGCTGAAACTCCAGTACTTTCGCCACCTCATGGGAAGAGTTGACTCATTGGAAAAGATTCTAATGCTGGGAGGGATTGGGGGCAGGAGGAGAAAGGAACGACAGAGGATGAGATGGCTGGATGGCATCACTGACTCGATGGACGTGAGTGTGAGTGAACTCCGGGAGTTGGTGATGAACAGGGAGGCCTGTCGTGCTGCGATTCATGGGGTCGAAAAGAGTTGGACACGACTGAGAGACTGAACTGAACTGAACTGAACTGAAGGTAATCCTCCTACACCTTTCGGAATGTAAAGTGGTACTGCCACTTTGGAGAACAGTAGAGAGGTTCCTTAAAAAGCTAAAAATAGGTTCATCTACTTCATTAGAACAAACTCAAATGTGGTCCTTTTTATGGCTGAGTGATATCCCATTAATGGTGCAGGGAGCCCAAATCTGGTGCTCTGTGACTACAGAGGGGTGGAATGGACCACCTAAAGGGGTGGGAGGATGGAGAGAGGTTCAAGAGGGAGGGGACGTAGGTATGCCCATGAGTGGTTCATGTAGATGTATGGCAGAAACCAACACAATATTGGAATGCAATTATCCTCCAATTAAAAAAAAAAAAACCTAAAAATAGAACTACCATATGATCCAGCAATCTCACTCTTGGGCATATATCCAGAGAAAAACATGGTTAAAGAGGACACATGCACCCAAAGTTCACGGCAGCATTATTTACAACAGCCGAGACATGGAAGCAACCTAAATGTCCATTGACACAGGAATGGATAACAAGAAGTGGTACACATATACAATGGAATATTACTCAGCCATTAAAAAGAATGAAATTATGTCATTTGAAGCAATATGGATGGACCTGGAGATATCATACTAAGTGAAGTAAGTAATTTTATATTTTGGGACAGGTTTTATATATTTATATGCCAGAATTTTATCTTTCTTCCCAGTGGGTGGGGATGGGATGAGGAAGCACACATAATTGATGAATATATGGGCATATTTAAAAATTCCTTTACAATGAAGAAATAATAAAAATGTCCATATCTTCCATTTGGTAACTAAATACAAAACTGCGGCTAAAAATGTGATTCACAAGCTGGAATCAAGATTGTCTGGAGAAATACCAACAACCTCAGATATACAGATAATACCACTCTTATGGAAGAAAGTGAAGAACGAAATAGCTTCCTGATAAGGGTGAAAGAAGAGAGTTTAAAAACTGGCTTAAAACTCAACATTCAAACATAAGATTATGGCATCCAGTCCCATCACTTCCTGGCAAATAGAAGGGGAAAAAGTGGAAGCAGTGACATATTTTACTTTGTGGGCTCCAAAATCACTGTGGACACTGACTGCAGCCATAAAATTAAAAGACTCTTGCTCCTTGGAAGGAAAGCTATGATACACCTAGACAGAATATTAAAAAACAGAGACATCACTTCGCTGACAAAGATCCATATAGTCAAAGCTATGGCTTTTCCAACAGTCACTTATGGATGTAAGAGTTGCATAAAGAAGACTCAGCACCTGAAGAATTGATGTTTTTGAACTGCAGTGATGGAGAAGACTCTTGAGAGTACCTTGGACTTAAAGGAGATCAAACTAACTCTAGAGGAAGTTTAATTTGGAGATGGAGGGTTTGGTTATCTACAAAGATTTCAGATTTCAGTTTAAGCATGATAACATGAAAACTGATATTCATTCTATTTCTAGAAGAATCATAAGATGACTTCATTAAAGTTTGAGATTGGCATTTACAATTCTGTCTGGTTCATTAAGCTGTTATCTTCCAGAAAGTTTTGCCTCTATCCTTATAGTCTTATAACTGGGTTAATAAAGAGCAAAATTTTGAGACAAGTAAAGTGCTTCCTATAGAAATTGTAACCAAATTAATTTTTGGTTGCTTGGACTCAAACCAAAAAATATATAGAAAACAATGGTTCATCTTTGCTATTATTCCTTATAATAGGAATGTCTGTTCATATTTGCTATTATTCCTTATAATAGGAATGTCTGTTCATCTTTCTTCAACCCCATTGGTTGGCCTTTTTTGCTTTCATCAAGAATAAGGAGTTCTCATCCATGCCTTTTTAGTATACAAAAATAAAGCTTCCATTCTTGCAATCTGTATTAACTCTATTCAAATTATAATAAAATATATCAGAACATTCATTTACAAAACAGTAAGTGATGATTATTCTTCTCAAGAAATGTCTTTTGAAATATATGGGAAAAAATCTAATCTTCCATTCCTCACCTCCCCAACAAATAGCTTCAAATTAAAGAAAAAGGACCAAAGCTCATTCAATAAGATACACTGGGGAAAGTATTCTTTCTGGGAATAATACAAACATTACAATCATTTATTAATACTGAAAACAGAAGGAACTTACAGAATTAGCTTGTTTTCTGGCTTGGTTTATCAGTTCTTTTATCTCAGAGATATTTTTCTTCAGGTTATCCTCAAGCTCCTTGATGGGTTTAAGTTTGTCTATCAGTCGATCGGCTTCTTGTTCTAGATTTTTCACAGTGGCATCTGCATCTGCAACTGTACAGAATAAGATGAGTGTATATCTCACACATGCACACATGTACACACATACCCAGACACATGCACAAACATATGTATATATACACCCAGGCACACACATATGCACACACACACATATACACACACCCAGACACACGCACATGCACACACACACACACACACATATACACACCCAGACACATACATATGCACAAACATGCATACATATACACACACCCAGACACGTGCACATGTACAAACACACACACATGCTGCACACACAGACACACTCACACAGAAATGAACATAGCAATATGCTTAACTAGATAATTGAAAGGATTTCATCTTATCCACAAGGCAAAGGCAAGGCCATGGCAGCTGAAGCAGTTTGTGGTAGCAAATGGAAATATTTTAGTTGGGACCCAAGCAGGCCAGAGGAGATGATGTTAGAGAAAGAAGGCTGACACCTTTGGCTTTGGGATTAATATGCAAGTCAGCATTAAAGATGGAGAATATGATTAGCTTAATTCAATGCTTAATTTTTAGCTTCAGTCCCCAAACTAACCTTTATAGCACAGAAATTTAGTCAAAGAATCAAGCAATTGGAAGCATCTTTAAAATGTCACCAACTCTGTCCAAGCCAGAACTGTACTTAAATCAGGGTTTCCACACAAAGTCAGTTTTTCTTTTTTTTTTTCTCATTGTCTTTCTTTGTACATCTTAAAGAGAAAAGCTATTAAAACGTCTTCTGAAAAATATTTCAACGTTGAGCAACCTTCAGACTCAAGGCCTACATTATACTTTAAATCTCTCATGTTGCAGTTTTATTTTTGTTTTGAAAAATAGTTGATTCTCCTGCTTTTTACATTAGGTTGAATCACATTAAACTGTCACTTTTGTAGCTAAAATTTAAAGGAGGTTGAATATTGATAAATTAGAAAGGGGTTTAACCCTAAAACAATTGAAGGTTATTACTGATCCTTAGACTTCCAGCTTGTACTTTTCATAGCAGGGGTACATGACACATGGAAAATCAATTATTCTGTCCCTAGGATGCTGGCAGTCTTATCCAAACTATGTCATTTATTATCTGACCGAGCATGTACTGTTCTGTTTTCTGTCATTGTGACTCTGATGAAAAAGTGAAACTGCTTAAGGTCCAAGGTTATTGGCCCTGATGAACTAGGAGTGATCTGAGACTGAATCTTTAGGAATAAATCAAATGAGGGCAAAGTTAGTTAAAGTTAAGTCGCTCAGTCGTGTCTGACTCTTTGTGACCCCGTGGACTGTAGCCCACCAGGCTCCTCCATCCATGGGATTCTCCAGGCAAGAATACTGGAGTGGGTTGCTATTTCCTTCTCCAGGGAATCTTCCCAACCCAGGGATCGAACCCAGGTCTCTCGAATTGCAGGCAGACGCTCTAACCTCTGAGGCACCAGGGAAGCCCTGGTGGAATCTTTAGGAATAAATCAAATGAGTGCAAAAGGAAATAAGTAATATTTTGAAGTATTTTGAACTCATGCTGACAAATATGAGTTATATTGTTAGCGATGTTTAAAAAGAACATAGGTCTATTATTAACCTTAACTAATAGAGTTGCTAGATCAAGAACTATTTTCTCCTGAAATGAGGGTTGTTGAGCTCAAAGCTCCTGTTACATAATTGTATAGGGAGTCAGCATAAAGATAGTTAGCCTTTCAGTTTTACACTTTAAATAAACCATTTGTCCATTTTCTCCCTTCCTTTAATTCCCCAATATTACTATGATTTTCTTCAAATCATTCTAGAAGTGAGAAAAAGGGATATAAACTTAGATTCATGGAAATGAAAAAATTGTTATGCAGGGACTACTTAGGCTTAGACAAGTAATAGATCCCTTTCTTTTAAAGCTCCCAGAAGTTTTTACCAAATGTTTCAGAATGGAACCTGGAAGTCCCCTTATCCCTTGCTATTTTTGCCCCTCTGTCTTCTGGAACAGTCAAAGTAATATAGAAATTATCTTCTTGAAGGTTTTTAAAAATAAATCATCTGTGATTTTGAGTCTGATATTCTCTTATGCTGTAGTATTTGGAGACTTCTCACTTTTTCCTATGATTATTTGTGTAGATTTTAAAATTATTTCTGAAGATAGATTTTGATAACAATGTTTTATTAGAAAACTACTTTAGAGTTTAAACTTTATTAGCCTGCTGCTGCTGCTGCTGCTAAGTCGCTTCAGTCATGTCCGACTCTGTGCGACCCCATAGATGGCAGCCCACCAGGCTCCCCTGTCCCTGGGATTCTCCAGGCAAGAACACTGGAGTGGGTTGCCATTTCCTTCTCCAATGCATGAAAGTGAAAAGTGAAAGTGAAGTCGATCAGTCGTGTCCGACTCCTAGCGACCCCATGGACTGCAGCCTACCAGGCTCCATGGAATTCTCCAAGCAAGAGTACTGGAGTGGGTTGCCATTGCCTTCTCCGTTTATTAGCCTAGAGTTTTGCAAAGTCCTCTCTTATGTGCTAAATTTCTTCCCTTATCTAGTTATATCTCCTGCAGAATTTTGCCTATTTGTTCTTCATTTTCCTTTATTTAAGCAGGTCAAGCATCTAAAATATTTTTTTTTAAACATCCCATTTTAATTTAAATATCATGTAGCTGAGCAAATATCAACATGTTTAGAAATAGTGTGGGGAACACCTAATGGCTGTAATATCTTTGATACAGAAAGACTGATATAATTTAAAACTTTAATTATCTTATCTTTATATTTCTAAAGATACATCTCTTGAATTTATCACATCTATTATTTTCTGTCTTCTAATTTATTAACTCTTTTTCATCTTCTTTCTTTTAGTTAGTTATTCTGTCTGGTCCTTAGAGTTGATTGCCTAACTTGTTTATTTCAAAGCTTTTTAGTAATATAATTGCACTCATTTTCCACTGAGGATAGACTTGGTCATATTTCTCAGGTTTAGATATGTTCAGTTTTATTTTTATTATTTTCTACTCTGTACTTTTGTTTTTGACTTGGAATTAAAACTTTGAGGTGTTTAAGACAGAAAATTTTTATATCTCAGTGATTGCTCATTTGGTAAGATCTAATTTTATTAATTCTATTTTAGGCTTCTCCAAGTATAATTCTCTTGAAGTTGAGAATAATCGCTTGTAAGGAGTGGGGAATGAGTTTTGGGGGAAAAGCAACAACAACAGTGTAGATGTGATGTACTTTAATTCTGCTAGAAAGAAGTCATTTGGACCTCAGTGACTGCATTTGTATTATCAGAAGCATCATAATTCAGTTAAATCTATGGAAGAATTCAATGTTCTACTTTAATATGGATAACATATTTCACTAATGTTTCAAACACGCATTCACACACTAATTCCTTTTCTATATCTAGCATTCTTACTGTGACACTGGAAAGAAGAGCTATCCAATGTTTAAAGCCATACTAAAACATGGAAACATGCAAAGCTGAAGCTTTTTGCAATAAGTAATCAAGCATAAAAATTACTAAAAGATATGCAAGGAAATATATACATACTGATTTCTGCAGGTAATTTCATATGGAAGTAAAACAGAAAAAATAGAAAATTCGTGAGAAAATATTTTTCATAGATATTATAAAGTAGTGACTGTCAAGAAAAGTAGTACTTTTCACAATAGGTGCTAATTACAAATTCACTCCATTTTAAATCAAACAAGAGTTATCAAATAAAAATCCACAAAACATGTCACTTAGCAGGCCACTGTTCATATTAAAAGGAGTTTTATTATCATGTTCTAATAAGATAGAAACAGACCCCGTGTAATGAGTGTTTATAGATATTAACTATTTCTTTTCATAGATGATAGAATCACAAAAGGGAGGTAAATATTACATAAGGCCACTCTCATTTGAGAATCAGTCTGAAAATGAATGAAATGATAACATAAAAGAGTGATATTTACTTTAAAACTTCTTTTCATTCTTTTTTTTTCAGGGGGGGTGTGTGGTTAGGTATTGTGATTTGGCATGCCTGTGAACCAGTTATTCAGATGGAATCTGAACCACTGGGGGACCCTAACTCTGGGTTTACACAATAAAAACTGAAAAACTATATGTCTTCTTTTTTCCTTTCCTGAACAAATAATGAGGAGTGAAATCCTTTTCCCTAACTCTGAAGTGCACTTAGCTATGTTTGCACTCCTCCTTGCCCAGGAAGGAGTTAGGTTAGTAGTATCTATTATTTCAAAGTATCATTAGCCTTTGATCTGAGGCAAAGATGCTGAAAAATCAGGCTCCACTCCCCAAACAGTAATCTGGATTGTACAGTGTATAACATCAATAACTGTGTTTTTGTTATTACACTCTACAAATGTTTTAATTCCCAGTAAATACACTGGTTCTATATAAAGAAGGCTAATCACTTGAGACTGTAAAGTACAAAGAATCAAGCATCTCCTTTGGTACAAGCACTTATGAAGACAGCATTTTATTACTTGAAAGAGTAAAACAATATTAAAAATTATAATGCTTATTACTTAATAATTTAAATTACTATATTTAGTTCTCCCACATTTTCTCAGTAAATCCATATTTAACTCAATGTAGTTTAATGCAATATATAAAAGACATGAAGAAATATTCTTGATAAACTAGGCAAATATTTTAATTTCCTGGTAATGTTTAACTAGAATCTTAAGTAATAAAAGACCAGTATTTTCCAAATTTGAATGCATTCAAGTTGATCCCATTTAGTATTCTCTTCTAACAGGTCTGCTAATTAGAGTGCTCCTTGACCTCTAGGTTCCATGGAATTTCAACAACTCTGAGGATATAATTTCCCAAGTATAACTGCATTTTCAATTATACTAAAGGATTAAAAAGTACGTGGCATCCCTATGCCAAATACCATGCAGGCTTTGAGAATTCTTAATTTCCTCTTAACGGATGAAATTTGAATAAGATAAGCTCAAGTGAGGAGCTGGGAGTCTTGTATTCCAGTTCTGGAGCCATAGGCATTCAATTCCTGGGGCCAGTCTACGAAGGGAGGAGGGCAGACTGCATCACTCTGAGGGCTCCTTCCTGCTCTAGCAGCTGAGTCTAGGATACTTTTAGAGTATGAAGAAATAAATGCAACAATCAAAGTGATAAAGGAGATCTTACTGTTCTTCGAAGGATCTTTTACCACAGCATTTGTTTTGGCTACACTGTCTGCTAGTTGATTATAATTTTTCTTCAGGCCATCAAGGTTCTGGTGAAGATCTTTAATCTGCGCCAGTACATCTTTAGCTGTGTCGTTGGCTTGTCTTGCTTTGTCTTTAACAGCTTGCAGTTTAGCAGCTGTGTCTGTAAGCAGAAGACGGTATGAGAAACAAAACAAAGGATCTGGAGTTAGTGGCTTAATCCTTGCTTGTCAAAGAGAGGCTGTGCCTGTGACCTCAGGGACTCAGGCACGAGGGAAAGGCTGAACTTTGTCTCACTCAGCTATAGCAAATGAAGTACACTTTCAGTGAAATTGAATTTTCTCAGGGACCTTTGTTATGAATACCTGATTAGCCCTTAAAATAGCAACGTGATTATTCTAAAAGTTCATTGTGGAAGGCGATATTGTGATTTGCTGCTGAACATATTAAAGAGAGAAGTTTATCCATCTGAATCATATAGCTTCATCGAAAGTAGTTTTAACATTTAATCTGCACTTCCAGGGTTGGGGGGAGGGAACGAATGTATTTCAGTTTTGGTAGAGAGAGACTTTTTTGGATATATTAGACCATGTGTTTGTGTAAACAATTTATATTTGTTATCAGCAATGGATATTTTCTATGAACATATTTACTACTGAAGAAGTGACATGAAAATCAGTAAAGGCTTTTTAATGTCAAAAAAGTAAAAAAATCATTAAGGTTTTAATAGTTCCTGTTAGGTATAGATGTGTTTCCTTCACCATAATTTTTATAAAAAATGTACATTGTACATATATTTATGTGCCTACTAATATGTTGTGGATTAGTGGTTAAGATCACAGCCCCTGAAGTTAAACTGTGAGGTTGGAATCTTACGTCTCTTTTAACAATGGCCCTCAGTGTCCCATCTAAGTTTGCCTGTTGTAAAGGGGAGATAATAATGCTGTTCACCTTGTAGGATTAGTATGAGGGTAACATACACTTGACATAAACATGCTGAATAAGCCTTGCTTAATAAATGGTAGCAACTTTTGCTACTGTTGTATCATGCTATTAAAATATAAAAATAGTATCCCCAAAACAAGAGTGCTTTCAGTAACTAATAACAAACATTAACTCCAAATAACAGGTAATGCATAAAAAGATATTATAGACATGGTTCAATCTTAACATCTTAATGTTTTTGCCAAGAAAAATGTGCCGAAAGGCAGCTGGTTCTCACCTATTACTGTAGATACTGTGTACGTGCTAAATTGCTTCAGTTGTGCCCAACTCTTTCTGGCCCCATGGACTATAGTCTGTCAGGCTCCTCTGCCCATGGGATTCTCCAGGCAAGAATCCTGGAGTGGGTTGCCATGTCCTCCTCCAGGGGATCTTCCTGACCCAGGGATCAAACCTGAATTTTTTATGTCTCCTGCATTGGCAGGTGGGTTCTTTATCATTAGGCCACCTGGGGAGCCCTGTAGATACTGTAATAAACTTCCACTTTGTGGTAATAAATCGACATTTTAGAGGAAAGTGTCTGTATGATTTTATTCTTTCCCACCAATATAAGATTTCCTGGGCTGAAATGTGGAAGAACAATACAATAACAAGACATCTATTATTTTCTTTTTTGTAATTTATTCCTACAAATGTCAGTTAACAAATGATAAACATCATGGTGCAAATAGTTTCTCAGTTTCTCATTCTTACAAAGAATTCGTAAGTAAGAAAACCATTATCTAATAGCCTGACAATGGTACAAATATAGTGCTAGGAAATACAGGCAGAAGTTGGAACATTTTAAACAGTGCGTTTCTATTAGGATAGTTTGCATTGTCTGGAGTTCTTACCATTTGGAATGGCTGCCAGCTTGTCCAAAGTGTCATTCAAAGCTCTCAGGAGATCCCCGTTTCTGCTATTGGCATCGTCTAATCTGGCTGTCAAGCCATTCAGTCGATCATCATTTTCTGTGAACAGAAAACAAAAAAGGATGAAACAATTTTAGTCATCTGTGAACTTACAGATGGATATAAAATTTCAGGTTATTTTATTTTATAAAATTACTTTTTATTGGAGCATAGTTTCTTTACAATGTTGTATTAGTTTCTGTAGTATGGCAAAGTGAATCAGTTATGTGTTCATATATATCCCCTATTTTTTGGATTTCTTTCCCATTTAGGTCACTGCAGAGTGTTGAGTAGAGTTCATTGTGCTATACAGTAGATTCTCACTAGTTATCTAATTTAGACATAGTAGTGTATATATGTCAATCCCAATCTCCCAATTCATCCCACTCCTGCTTCCTCTTTTGGAATCCATACATCTGTTATTCTTGTCTGTGTCTCTATTTTTGCCTTGCAAATGAGTTCATTTCATGCATTCATCAAAAATGAGTGCATCATTTTTCTAGATTCCACATAAAAACAATATTATACAATTTCAGGTTATTTTAATATGAAATTATTTAATATTAAGAAAATTGATTTATTTTAACTTATTGGCATCTGTATACAAATATATTTCAGATCAGATTATAAAATATATATTTATATGTCCATGTGACACACAAATAAATTCAACAATTATATTTTCTCTGGTATCTAACCTTTATTTGACTTAATTTGATGGTTTTCTATGGAGAAAAACTGAAAGATTTGGTCTTTTATTGCATTTATAATGATACCCTCTTGATATCACTCAAATGTCATTATTTTTAAAACTTTATTATCAAAATGGACACTGAATTAGTTTTTAAAAATCTCAAATAGATATGACTGTTAAGCAGAATCTCCCAACTTTACTAAACATCACAGTAATATTTGAAAAAAATAAAAATCAAAGGCATGAAAAAATAGCCTCTGGCACATTTTTGTTTTTTATAGAGAAAATAAAATTTTACAAATTACTTTATGTAGGCTTTATATAGGTTTTTTCTTGCTACTTTAGCATGCTTTCTTTAACATTAAAATATATCATTTACTGTGGAAGTGGAAGTGATTGCTCAGTTGTGTCTGACTCTTTGCAACCTGATGGACTGTAGCCTGCCAGACTTCTCTGTCCATGGAATTCTCCAGCAAGAATACTGGAGTGAGTTGCCATTCCCTTTTCCAGGGTATCTTCCTGACCCAGGGATCGAACTTGGGTCTCGTGCATTGCGGGCATAGTCTTTACCATCTCATCCGCAAGGGATTCAGACAATGCAGTATTACTAGTATAATTTGTCCAGCTTCTCTCCACTAATTTTTTAACATGTTCAAATGTTTTTAGTTTGTATATAACATTGTATTTTATAGCAGATAAAAACCAGGAATGATACAAGAAAGATAACAATGGTGTGAAGGATGATATACTAAATAATGTACTTGCATTTTATACCTGGTTGTGCTGGTTAATTTGTTTTCTCTGTGCAAATATTTTTGTTTTTTCATTTAAAGAAGTTAAAGAAAAAAAGTAACTTGAAATGCTGAAGACCATTATCTACCAACACCGACTGTCGCTCTCATCACTTTGCTGGTACCCAGAGTGGGCAGACCAGGAGAGACTACATCTCACTGAACAGAGCAGAGCAGTTTTGATTGGATTGTGTGTCCACCCCTTGTTGAGGTAGTGCATCTGGCTTCTTGGAGGAACGAAACAAGCCACTGGCAGCTTAGGGAACAATCTTTGTTTTTATTGGCTTCATCTGGGAAGACTGGCAAAGGGAAGGGAAGATAGATGGAAGATTCTTAACTATCAGTGTTCTGGATGTAATAAAGAGTACTGAACATATTAATTAATGATCCATTCCATTTCATATCAGGGTTTTATAGGCAGACGAATTACACCACTGTTATACCACAGTAATATAAGCACATAATATTGTTGGAGGCATCTGCTTTTAGGTTCTAAGCCAAAGACCTAACATCATAGAAAACTAAAGCATAAAATATTCCAGAAAAACATGGCTCTAAAACATCAATATGTCCATTTCAGTCACTAGGATATTATTTTCAATGCTAGTCCTTCAAAATATACTTTCCAAGTAATTAGATTTTCTCCCCTGTCAATCACAATTTATCTTTCTTTTAATACTTGTTATTTTCACTGTACTAAAATAAAATCTTTGAATAGGTTATGGAAAGAATACTTTTTGAAATAAAGACAATCTCACTATGACTGTGATATCTATACAAATTCCCTGAGAATAGTTAAAGGCTGTTCTTTTGATATTAATTTAGAAGTCTTAATCAATTAAGGAAATGGAACAGTACAAATTTCATTTCTTAGTTTCATGATTGGATTTGACTTTTTAAACAATGAAATACTTAAAATGTGCTGGCAAGCAAGATATTCATGTATAACTGAGAAAACCATTAATTTAAAGGGCATTACTTGGTTTATACTATTCTATGAATTCTGATAACAAATACTGGCTGAACAATCAGGCCAATTATTCAGAACAAAGACTGATTTGAGGAACATTGTTACTGTCATTCCTCAAGTTTCAAAGCAGTAATTTTGTTCCCCTGCTTTCTGTACTAGAAATTCAAAATGGGAATATTCTGAGCCTATTCTGATTTCTTTGTTTCAGGATTTGACTCTATTTTCTTCTTAGTTTATCCTTTCTTATACACTGATCATTTTTCTCTGAAGTACCTTTTGGAATTTCTCAAACCAAGTCTAAACACTTTATCACTTTGTCAGTCTAATTCTTCAGATAAACAAAAGTTGTGTGCAGAAAATAACTGCAGATTTTAAAATGGAAAACTTATACAATGTTAGCCAAGCAAACCTAGGAAAATAAATGATCCAAGGCTGCCTTTAAATGAAGATACCTGAGGCAGAGGTTTCTATAATTAAAATGAAAGAAAGAACCCATGTGGTTCAGTTTGAATGGTAACATGGACAAAAAGAGAATTATTGGTAGTTAAGATAAATCGATTCCAACTCATAATTTTTGATAAACAAGAAAAGGAGCCATATTGTAATCCACAGTGCTACCTCACACACCTTTCTCTCCTTATTTCCTCACTTTTCATACCCATTAGCTATAGCTAAGTCACTTATACTCTCTCCAGATACCACATCCACTGAACCTCAAAGGCTACATATACATGCTCTAATTTTAGCTCTCCCTTTCTCATGCACTCCCCACACATTAGAAGACAAATGTTCAGGAATGAGTTTGGCAGAGACAGGGCTCATAAACTGAGGGAAAAGAAGCAGAGCAGCCAGGCTGGACTGTGAACACGCCTGACAATGTCAGTGCCCTTTGTTGTGTAACACTGAGTGAGGTAGGTATATTCAGCATGAAAATCACTAGACACAGTTGCAAGTCACTTCCATTAATAACAGTACTAATTTACTCATGTTGACCATGTTCCTGTTACTGTGCTAAATGTATTAGCATTTAGCTTATTGGAACTGGTAATATTGAACTATGCAATAATTCAAAATAAAGCTATTACAAGTATTTCTTTGATCATTGATGATGCATTCTTTTACATATTTTAGCCATTAGAGAAAGTAGTATAGTGCAATGAAATAATTATAGGACTAGAGTTGGAAGATGTGGGTTCAACTGTCATTTCTATCCATTTTTACATGTGTAAAATGAAGATAACTTCATATGACTGATACGAGAAATCAGTTGAAGGATGTATGAGAAAGTACTGGATTTATTATGCAGTTATTAAAAGGTAACAAAATAATTCACATTGGTTTGGTAATTCACATTGGGTTGAGAACTGCTTTGGTATTTTTGCCAGTTTTCAGTAATGTTATTTATGATTTACTTTCTTCTGTGTTTAAAGTGAATCATCTAGAATCTAAAGTTGTTTATTTTCCTTTTATATGTTCTTAATATATGGCCCCCATTATCAACTAAATATAAGAATGATTTTATATATTTTAATGGGAATGTTCTATTTTGACTATTCAAACATATCTAATTAAGTTCCTCAAATGCAATTTTTAACTTACTCACATGAAAGTGAAAGTCACTTAGTTGTGTCTGACTCTTTCTGACCCCATGGACTATACATACAGTCCATGGAATTCTCCAGGCCAGAATGCTGGAGGGGATAACAAAGCACAAATAAATACCTTGAGAGACTCTCTCATTCATAAGGGTGAAGTTTGTAGAATTGTTTTTAATATTGAAGGGGTCTAGTTAAATGGAACTACTGCAAATTACCATATAGATAACATTTTGCAAACAAAATTTTCATTATCATGAAATTTGTCTTATGAGCTACTACTTAAACTCAGTATCACTTATGATTTGCTTCTTTATCAAAAAATGGAGGAATGGCTTCTCTTTTAAGATTTTTTATACAAGTATTTTACAAAGTAACAATCATGTTTCATCCTTTGTTGTCGAGGCTCCTTCTGAATTGTTGGTGTTTAGTCATCCAGTTTTGTCTGACCCTTTGCAACTCCATGGACTGTAGCACACCAGGCCTCTCTGTCCCATCTCCTGCAGTTTGTCCAAATTCATGTCCATTGCGTTGGTGATGCCATCCAGCCATCTCATCCTCTGATGCCTTCTTCTTCTTCTGCCTTCAATCTTTCCCAGCATCAGAGACTTTTCCAATCAGCTGTTCACATCAGATGACCAAAATACTGGAGTTTCAGCTTCAGCATCAGTTCTTCCGATGATTATTCAGGGTTGATTACCCTTAAGACTGACTGATTTGATCTCCTTGCTGTACAAGGGACTCTCAGGAATCTTCTCCAGCACCACAATTCGAAGGCATCAGTTCTTTGGCACTCAGCCTTCTTTACGGTACGGCTCTCACAACAGTAAGTGACCACTGGGAAGACCATAACCTTGACTATATGGACCTTTGTAGGCAGAGTAATGTCTCTGCTTTTCAACACACTGTCTAGGTTTGTTGGAACTTTCCTGCCAAGAAGCAAATGTCTTCTGATTTCATGGTTGCAGTCACCATCCACAGTGATTTTAGAGCCCAAGAAGAGGAAATTTGTCACTACTTCCATCTTCCCCCCTCTATTTGCCATGTAGTAATGGGGCCAGATGTCATGATTTTTATTTTTTTCATATTTAGTTTTTAGCTGGCTCTTTAACTCTCTTCCTTCACCCTCATTGAGAGACTCTTTAGTTCCTCTTTGCTTTCTGCCATTAGAGTAGTATCATCTGCATATCTGAAGTTGTTGATGTTTCTCCTGTTTATCTTGATTCCAGCTTATAACTCATTTAGCCCAGTATCCCTTCTGAATTAGAGACCAGGTTAACTTATGCAGTGCTTTATCCACAGTTCTGAAGCAGAGAGTTTGGAAGAGGTAAGGGATCTGTATGAGGTGAAAACCTTGATTTTGACCTTTCTGGTAATGAGAGATTCCTGCAATGCTCATCCATTCACTCATTTATCAAACATTTGTTAGGGCCGTGAATGGTAATGTGTCACCTCTACACCATGGCAAAAAGCTAGTGTTTTTATCCAGCAGTGCTTAAAAACATCATCTTTGGAACCACATTAACTTGGGCTAGTTAAAGTGCTGGCGCTACTATATGTATGCAGTGTATTCAAACAGAATTTCTTTGACTTAAATGATTCTGTTGCAGAATCAGATGGTAAAGAATATGCCTGCAATGCAGGAGACCTGGGTTTGATATCTGGGTCAAGAAGATTCCCCTGGAGAAAGGAATGGCTACCCACTCCAGTATTCTTGTCTAGATAGTCCCATGGACAGAGGAGCCTGGTGGGTTACAGTCCATGGGTTGTAGAGTTGGACATGACTGAGCAACTAACACTTTCACTTACATACAAAAATGGTTAACTTTACCACATTTTATAATATGTGATTACTCTATGGATGCGAGCTCAGTCACTTAGTCATGTTCAACTCTTTGTGACTGCATGGACTGTAGCCCACCAGGCTCCTCTGTTCATAGAATTTCCCAGGCAAGACTACTGGAGTGGGTTGCCATTTCCTTCCTGACCCAGGGATCAAACCTGCGTCTCCTATGTCTCCTGCATTGGCAGTTGGAGTCTTTACCACTGAGCCACCTGGGAAGCCCTTGATTACTCTATACAATTTATTAATTTTATTATATTATGTTTTTGCCTTTGAATGTTTTAAGAACATAAGAGGTAAATTTTATCTCAAGTCACTTTACTGTAATTTTTCATCTACTTACATGAACCTGGCCCCAAGTCAACCCCACCATTGAGTGCAGGATCCCAACACTCATACTGAAGGAAGAGCAGCTAAGTAAGGAAGAAAGTTGGGTGAAATCCAGAATCCCATTCTTGTTGCTGGCCTCCTTTCAATTGATTTGATGAGGTTGCTCCACCCAGTCTTTCCACACTGGGGCACACCTAGCCCTCTTCCATTACATTTTTCCTATGCTTACCTTTTCTCAGTTGCTGTCACAAGTTTGGGATGTGTCCTATCTCTGATTTCCTCTTTTGCCCAGACATATCCCTTACATGTACCATGCAAGGGAACCTCTAAGATCAGTAAATAGGGCCTGTGTTTATAGGAAGGCATGTTACCGGGAAACTTTGTCCTGATTAAAAAGTGCCAAATCAATTCTTGTTTGCCTTGGGCACAGTGCTGGCTAGGCCCTCAATAGCCATTTGCTGCAACTGAACATGTTCTTCCTCCCACTACCAGATTAGAGCTGAAGCCTGAGGAGAGGAGAGAAGGGGGATTTGTCTGGCAACATGTCTACCGGGCTTCCCTGGTGCCTCAGACCTTAAAGTGTCTGCCTGAAATGTGGAAGACCTGGGTTCAGTCCCTGGGTCAGGAAGATCCCCTGGGGAAGGAAATGGCAGCCCACTCCAGTACTCTTGCCTCGAAAATCCCATGGACGGAGGAACCTGGTAGACTACAGTCCATGGGGTTGCAAAGAGTCAGACACCACCGAGTGACTTCGCTTTCACTATCATCTCCAAAGTCTTAAGATATCAGGATAGAGGACAGTCCTCTCTTCAGCCAGTTGAATGAGAAACCAAAATAACCAGACATCAAAAACTCCATGTGGTTCCTCTAGGACAAGCTCCAAAGCCTGAGTATGGGTTTACAGGCTCCTTCTGTTTTGGCCAGCAAGGTATTCTAAAAAAAATGTAATTTAAATACCTTTAAGTGAGACAAGTACTCTCTGGTTCTAACAGATTCTGTCCTTTCGTGTTTGGCCCTTATTTTGCCACTTCTCATTTAAACTCTGAAACCGAGTCCAACTCTATTTTAATTTCTCAATTTTCTCTGTTCACACACCAAAGGAGGAACTAAAACTCTGCATGAGGAATCAGCAGAGGAAAATATTAGCTTGTTCTCGGGCTACAATAGGCTAGGGGATGCAGGGTTGGCTTTATCCATTTAATCCAAAATTATTTTTTGTCAATGGAATGGTTTGTTTGTCTTCCACTTGCCTACTTTTGGGATTCTGGCAAATGGTAGTATGCAAATTATGCAAAAAATACATATAATATAATATAAATATTATACTATATATTATGTGTGTGTGTGTGTTAGTCACTCAGTCATGTCCGACTCTTTGCGACCCCATGAACTGTAGCCCGCCAGGCTCCTTTGTCCATGGGATTCTCCAGGTAAGACTACTGGAGTGGGTTGCCATTTCCTTCTCCAAATATATATTATATACATATATATATATACACACACATACATACTGGGACTTCTCTGGTAGCTCAGTCAGTAAAGAATCTGTCTGCAGTGCAGAAGACCCCGGTTCGATCCCTAGGTTGGGAAGATCCCTTGGAGAAGGAAGTGGCAGTCCACTCTAGTATTCTTGCCTGGAGAATCTAATGGTCAGAAGAGCCTGAAGGGCTACAGTCCATGGGTTGCAAGAGTCGTATACGACTTAGTGACTAAACCACTATATATATATGTATAATATTTTGGCTGTCCTATGTGGCTTGTGGGTTTGGTAGCCTGATCAGGTATTGAATCCCCACCCTTGGCAATGAAAGTATGGAGTCCTTACCACTGGACCACCAGGGAATTCCCAACAGGAGTCTATTTTTAATAATATAAAAATACTTTTATTTATTTATTATTGGGAGAGAGGAATAGCTACTTTATTCAGAAAGCCAGCAGACTGAGAAGATTAGTGTCCTGCAAATTTTAATTCCTAAATCATACTTCAGTTTAATATCACTACAATATTCCTGTTTATTCTGTTTGTATCTAATCTGAAATAACAACACAGACTCTTAACAGGTTAGTAATTGCAAGTGTGTTATATTCATGATCGCAAAGCCATTTTGATACACTTGTCTGGTCTTAATGACTCAGCATCTGGAAGCTCATGGTACAGAAGGAAAATATGGATTAATTTGATTAAAATTAATTTTGGGGGTAATTCTGGCACTGTTCTGTGTTTTGGACAACATCATATGTCATACAGTTCATTGATTCCATATCCTTGGGCTTGAGAATAGATCTTTTTATTCAATGTGCATGTCATTCATTTTATAGAGATGTTATCTATTTGTTCCTAAGTAATTAAATAATTTCACTTATTTGAGGAAAGTTGAAAAGTAGGGTTAAATGAAGAGGCAAATAAAATTTAAAAGTTACTGTATATAAGATAAGGTATATAATTGTAGAATTTTAGTATTTCCACACTTCTAATATATCATCCTCAACTTCAATCCTTGGGCTGTACACATTCCATGAGAGCCTCACCTGGCTATTTTTTTTTTTTTGACAAAATCCTTTGTCAATCTGCAAAGTAGTATTAATTCACCCAGTGGCATCAATTTATCTTCTAGCTTTTTTGGTCATCAATTTGTATCAAGCCCCATATCCATCAACAAAACAATTTTTATCTCCAGGGACATTCAATCAATTTGATACAGACTGGTCTCAAATGGCAAATGTGCAGAAGGGCAAATTTCCTTTTAATAAATATATACTCAAAACTTAAAAGGCAAAACAAACTGCTGCTGGCAAGTTCTGGTTCTCTGAAGGCAAGGACAGCATAAGGATGGCAGGGAGCAGCTCTAAGTTGTTCATGACTAAAGCTCATGGACTAACTGTATTGTACTGACTAGAACCAAGTAACACATTAGAAATATGGAGGGTATACTGCCTCACCATTTTTATTCCTTCTAACTCCAGGCACCATAGAGAGAGAAATGACTAAATCTCTATTTTAATAGCCTCTGTCAAGTATTTTGCTCTGTAGGGCCTATTTCAGCAGTTCCTGGTGGTAATATATGGCATTTCCCTGATTAAGAGCCGTTTTATAACGTGTATAATTGGCCACAAATCAGGGGAATGTCATAATGTAGCAGGAAAACATTCCCATCTCCGTCAGAGCCTTGGCTTGGATTTCTGGAGGAATTATTACTTGAGTAGTTTGTGGGTTTTCATTACTTTAAATAATGTACTACCTGAAGTACAAAAAAGGGCATTTAAACTAATGAACCTTTCTGTCACCTAACCCTGGCTACCATACCTGTCCTTAGATTTCTTTTTCCCTTGGAGAAAAAACTCTTAAAACATGAGACTCTTTTTTCATTTTCATAACACCAGTGTTTGTGGGGAAACAGAGTCAAGGACAGGGCTGGGAGCAGGGTGAGGAGACTCAGGCATTCACCTCAGGTGTGAAATTCAAAGGGGCCCCCCAAAACTCAGTGTTCAAGATAAAACATTTTCATGCAGTATTTTTTTTAAATCACATTTAATTCAAAAAATATCAATATGAGCAAAATATTAAAAATTTTAAATAGGAACAGAATCTAACTCGGCACTTGTGTGGCTGAACCTCTCTCACTGCACCCTGATGTCAGCTCTGGGCAAGTGCATTGGAGAGAAAGGCGTGATGACCAAGTAATGAGATAACCCAACTTGCCAAATTAGGAAAACCAGATTGACTCTACAGCTATTTTTCAGGTTGTAACAAATACAGTTTCCTGCATAGGATTATACATATAAGGGGTCATATTTTACTTATGATACACAATCCCAAAGCATTTACTGTCAGAGTACTATCTATAATGGAGACAAAACATGTAATTCCATACCAGCCTCTATTGGAAATAAAAGACTATTCATTGAGAGCACTGGCAAATATAAATGATAAAAATCTCTTTTCTTTCTAAAGTTAGTAAAGACCAACATTATTCCTTTATTTTAAAAATAGGCTTATTTCCTGAATTGAAATAGTCACTGTGATACTATACACCAAAATACAAAGCTAAAAAGAAGATCCTGCTACTGTCCTCTAGAACATGGATGCTAAGTCCATGGCTCTGATGATTTGACAAGTCTATGAGAACGGGGTGCACAGAGAGGAGGCATGTAATTCAGATGGGGTGCCAGGCCTCCTGGAGATGACACATTTGGACTAAATCTTGAGGGTCTGGTAGAAGGTAGTTGGTTGGAAAAAAGGGATGATGAGGAGTTCCAAAGAGAAGAATGAACACTGCAGAATGTGGAGGTTTGAAATGGCAGCAAGTTTTCAGAGAACATGAATATCTCAGTAAGGGTGGGGAGCTGGATGCAAGCCAGCAAAGGGGAAGGAATGAGACCAAAGACAGAAATAGGAGGCAATTACATGAGAACAGGAGATATTTGAATGAAATAATAAATATAATAACTTATCTAGAATGTGGGCTGTATTGAATTTTTAATGCAAAACCCATACGATATCAAGACACATATTTTGTGCACTTTGATCTTTGAATTAGGAATAAAATACACAAAAATGTATTTAAGAGGCAAAAGCTTTTTGAGACATGTGGCCCACTAAATCGAAAGCTGCACAAAGACATTTATACTGTATCTGCCTTATTCATTCATTTGTGACCATAATTTCTAAAGTCAAAAAAGGTGGCATTTGATGCTCTTTAAAATTTACCATACTTTAAAAATTAAAAGTTCCTATACTTAAGATACAGATGAAACGATGTTACAGAAATTAGGTTTAAAAATTTTGAAGTAATGCTCAGTACAAAATGACATGTGAAGGCAAAATACAGTAAAACTGATTAGATAGTAAAAATAATCATAAACCATGGCACAACAATTACATTTTTCTAATAATCTGATAAAATGTCCTACTAATTACAGCTACAATTGCACTGAAAATAATAATAAAAAGAGATTGCACTAACCTTTTACATCATTTGCTAACTTCTTGGCTTCATTAAGAATCCCAAAGCTTTTCTGAAGAGAACCTTTGGCACCTTCCTTTAATGAACCCTGAGGACCTGCTGCCTGTGGGCAGAAAAAAAAGTGTCACATTTCTAAAGTCAAAGAACAAAGAAGTAGAGCTTTCTTGCAGGCAGTTGGTACACTGTTTACCTTTAGGAAAGCATTCTGAACTACGTATGCAGAATAATACATTATCAGCACATATTTGTGATTAAAGTGAGGAGATGAGAAGAAAGTCTAGAAGAGAACCCTTGGGAATCCCAACATTTATTTAAAGGCAGGTACAGAAAGAAAGGTGATTGAGATTCCAGAAAGGACAAAGAGAACCTAGGAGAGCACGATATCATGGAAATCAAGAGTTACAGAAGTGGCTCAGAGTATGATGACTGGCAGTGTTGCAACGTTGTAACTAGTCAGTATTATCAAGTGCTGTCAAATGGTCAAGCAAATTAAGAACTAAGCACATCCTTGACTTTATCCCTAGGCACATTTCATTCAAGCTGTGGGGTAAGTGGAGGAAGCATTTCCTGTCCCTTAGGTATTGAAATGAGGAAGAACAGTGATCCTTTTCTGAAGGCAGCTCCAAGTCTTAGGGCAAAATAAAACCTTCTAAATGACAGTCTCTGAGCCACAATCATCTCCTAGCAAAGATGGATTTGTTGAGGCTTGAACTAAGAGAGGTAACACAAAGACAATAGAGTGATATGGGAAAAGGATTGCTTAAAATAAATGTTTAGTTATCCATTTTAGTAATGTTCTCACTTCAAGAATCATTACATACCAAAAGATAAATCAAATAGGATCTTACAAATTTAGATCTTGTGAATTCTACATTGGAAGAGTATTTCAGAGTGTAAGAAAAGCTAGAGAATACTAAATACTTACTGTTGAAGTTATAAATCTGAACTCAGGTTAGCCTAGACATAATACTATTCAACTACATTTCCAGTGCTTTAACAGCATTTTTTATCATACTATTTGAACATTAAACTAGGAGAGATTACAGACTGCTACTGTTGTGGTAAAATTTACTTTAAGGTGTTATTCCAACAGCTTTCACTTAAATAATCTATTGATTATAAAACAGATTGATTAAATAATACTATGTTATCTACAAAAGGACATATTGGAAACATCTACATAAATAAAAAGAATCTGTGCATTTATATCTAGCCTTTGTAAAAAGAGCTGCCTGACAACTCTGACAAATTATGCTGTGGGAAATGGACACTTTCTTCAACTGAGAATACAGAAATGCTTGGTCCTATGGTGTCTGTGGGGAATTAGATACAGTAACGTCATTGAAGTGTTATTTATTTTGAAAAAAAGGTAAGAGTTTCAATATCAATGGCACAAATCCAATGTACCTTACTCAAAAAAATAAGGCTCTATTACCCACTCAGCTTCTATGCTTGTTCCAAATTTATATGCCATTCTTACTCCTGGTTACAGATTTCCTGAATCAAAACAGATTAGAGAAAGGAAATTACAAAGAAAGAAGAATGAGGATTCTCTAAATAAGCACATGAAAGCAGCCAAAGTGCCAACTGACAAACTGACAATGAGGAAAGAAAACCAACTTGGAGAATTTTTAAATCTCAGCAATCCAAATCTATTTGGATAAGGATGACACAGGTTTCCGTAGATGTCAATATTGACAATGATGATCCTGAGCCATCAGGATAACATGGCTGATTCATAATACGAGATCGAGCTAAACAAAGCAAGCAAGCAAGGGAGCAAGCTTTCCCCAGAGTCTTAAGGTATGAATTCCTTTCTACAGGAACATGGTCTGGTGAGAATCTAACAACCAACATTTTACAGCTGATCTTGGATATGGAAAGGAGGCAAGCGGGTAAAGGAAGGAGAGGGAGTTGACTTGCTGTGCATAAGAAAATTAATGAAATGAGGTGAGAGAAAAAAGAAGGGCCAGACAACATGGAAAAAAGCTTAAGTCCGAGCTGTGGAAATTCGGAGGGACTAGGAAGAGTGATGGGCAATGTTCATTTTTTTCTACTTTCTTACACTTTCCAACAGTTTTAGTGAGGTATAAATAAACTTACCATATTTAAATTTTACAATTTGATAAGCTTTGATATTTATACACCCATGAAACCGTCAAACAATTGAGGTAGAGAACATACCCATCATTTCTTTTCATACCCTCCCTTCCACTCCTTGTCCTTCTGTATCTCCACATAAGCACTACTCTGGTTTCCAACACTTTTAGTCTGTATTTTATGGACTTTTATATAATAGAATCATCCAGTATGTAGTACTCTTTTTTTCTTGTTTGGCTTCTTTCATTCAGTGTAATTATTTTGACATTTATCCATGTTGTGTGTGTATCAAAATGTGATCTCTTTTTTATTTACATAGATAAGTATGTGTGTTCAGTTGCTCAGTCATGTCCAACTCTTTGTAACCCCATGGCCTGTAGCCTGCCAGGCTCCTCTGTCCATGGAATTTTTTCCAGGCAAGAATACTGGAGTTGGTTGCCATCTCCCACTCTAGGGGTTCTTCCCGACCCAGGGTTCGAGCTGGCATATCTTGCATTTCCCACATTGGCAGGTAGATTCTTTACCACTGTGCCACCTGGGAAGTCCCACATGGACATGCCCCAATCTATTTATTCATTCACTTCTTGATGGACATTTGGATTATATCAGCTTTGGCTATTCTAAATAGAGTCGCTATTAACATTTGTATACAAATCTTTGTATGAACATATGATGATTCCTCTTGGAATGAAAGACCTCTAAGTGGTGTGGCTAGACTATCTGGTGGATATATGTTTACGCTTTTAAAAAACAATCAACATGTTTTCCAAATTACTTGTACTATTTTAAATTTACACTAGCAGTGGGTAAGACAAATGTAACTATATCCTTGTCACTACTTGATATAGTCGGTCTTTTAAGATTTTAGACATTCTAATGGTGTGTACAACATTTGGATTTTAATTTGCATTTTCCTTGCAACTAATTATGCTGAGTGTTTTTTCATGTGCTTTTCACCAGCTTCCTTGGCTGCGCCTGTTAAAACTTTTTGTACAAGTTTTTATTGGGTTATTTGTTCTTAGTGAGTTTTGAAAGATATTTACATATAATATGGATACAAATCCTTCATGAGACATGTAATTTGCAAATACATTCTTCTAATTTGTAGATAATCTTAATAAATGGTTGGATTCTATGTTTTAACATTGTAAGAATTTTTCCATCTAGGTTTATGAGGGATATTGGTCTGTAATTTTCTTTTTTTTTCATAATGTCTTTGGTTTGCATCATAGTAACACTGGCATCATGGAATGTCTGGGACAATTTCCTCCTCTTCAATTCTCTGAAGAATTTATTCAGTTCAGTTCAGTCACGCAGTTGTGTCCCACTCTTTGCGACCCCATGAATCACAGCACGCCAGGCCTCCCTGCCCATCACCATCTCCCAGAGTTCACTCAAACTCATGTCCATCGAGTCGGTGATGCCATCCAGCCATCTCATCCTCTGTTGTCCCCTACTCCTCCTGCCCCCAATCCCTCCCAGCATCAGAGTCTTTTCTAATGAGTCAACTCTTTGCATAAGGTGGCCAAAGTACTGGAGTTTCAGCTTTAGCATCATTCCTTCCAAAGAACACCCGGGACTGATCTCCTTTAGAATGGACTGGTTGGATCTCCTTGCAGTCCAAGGAACTCTCAAGAGTCTTCTCCAACACCACAGTTCTTTGGCACTCAGCCTTCTTCACAGTCCAACTCTCACATCCATACATGACCACTGGAAAAACCATATCCTTGACTAGATGGACCTTTGTTGGCAAGTAATGTCTCTGCTTTTCAATATAATATCTAGGTTGATCATAACTTTTCTTCCAAGGAGTAAGCACCTTTTAATTTCAGGCTGCAATCACTATCTGCCATGATTTTGGAGCCCCAAAAATAAAGTCTGACACTGTTTCCACTCTTTCCCCATCTATTTCCCATGAAGTGATGGGACCAGATGCCATGATCTTCGTTTTCTGAATGTTGAGCTTTAAGCCAACTTTTTCACTCTCCTCTTTTCACTTTCATCAAGAGGCTTTTTATTTCCTCTTCACTTTCTGCCATAAGGGTGGTTTCATCTGAATATCTGAGGTGATTGATATTTCTCCCGGCAATCTTGATTCCAGCTTGTGCTTCTTCCAGCCCAGCATTTCGCATATAAGTTAAATAAGCAGGGTGACAATATACAGCATTGATGTACCCCTTTTCCTGTTTGGAACCAGTCTGTTGTTCCATGTCCAGTTCTAACTGTTGCTTCCTGACCTGCATATAGGTTTCTCAAGAGGCAGGTCAGGTGGTCTGGTATTCCCATCTCTTTCAGAATTTTCCACAGTTCATTGTGATCCACATAGTCAAAGGCTTTGGCATAGTCAATAAAGCAGAAATAGATGTTTTTCTGGAACTCTCTTGCTTTTTCGATGATCCAGAGGATGTTGGCAATTTGATTTCTGGTTCCTCTGCCTTTTCTAAAACCAGCTTGAACATCAGGAAGTTCACGGTTCACGTATTGCTGAAGCCTGGCTTGGAGAATTTTGAGCATTACTTTTCTAGCGTGTGAGATGAGTGCAATTGTGTGGTAGTTTGAGCATTCTTTGGCATTGCCTTTCTTTGGGATTGGAATGAAAACTGGCCTGTATCAGTCCTGTGGCCACTGCTGAGTTTTCCAAATTTGCTGGCATATTGAGTGCAGCACTTTCACAGCATCATCTTTCAGGATTTGGAATAGCTCAACTGGAATTCCATCACCTCCACTAGCTTTGTTCGTAGTGATGCTTTCTTTTTTTTTTTTTTTTAGTAAAATTAGAAATATAGTTAATTGGTTATACTATCCACATTTCATTTGCTTAAAGTCATGAGTGACTTCATGTTAGACAATACGTGAGACATGCTAGACAACACGTCTTCATGTTAGACAACACATCTCTAGGGATTAGAATATGGGTGTCACTCTTTCTATACTATTTACAGGGTCATAAAAAGTATCTCAGTTCAGTTCAGTTCAGTCGCTCAGTCGTGTCTGACTCTTTGCGACCCCATGAATTGCAGCATGCCAGGCCTCCTTGTCCATCACCAACTCCTGGAGGTCACTCAAACTCATATCCATTGAGTCAGTGATGCCATCCAGCCATCTCATCCTCTGTTGTCCCCTTCTCCTCCTGCCTCCAATCCCTCCCAGCATCAGAGTCTTTTCCAATGAGTCAACTCTTCTCATGAGGTGGCCAAAGTACTGGAGTTTCAGCTTTAGCATCATTCCTTCCAAAGAAATCCCAGGGCTGATCTCCTTCAGAATGGACTGGTTGGATCTCCTTGCAGTCCAAGGGACTCTCAAGAGTCTTCTCCAGCACTACAGTTCAAAAGCATCAAGTCTTTGGCGCTCAGCCTTCTTCACAGTCCAACTCTCACATCCATACATGACCACTGGAAAAACCATAGCCTTGACTAGACAGACCTTTGTTGGCAAAGTAATATCTCTGCTTTTGAATATGCTATCTAGGTTGGTCATAACTTTCCTTCCAAGGAGTAAGCGTCTTTTAATTTCATGGTTGCAATCACCATCTGCAGTGATTTTGGAACCCCAAAAATAAAGTCAGCCACTGTTTCCACTGTTTCCCCATCTATTTCCCATGAAGTGATGGGACCAGATGCCATGATCTTCGTTTTCTGAATGTTGAGCTTTAAGCCAGCTTTTTTACTCTCCTCTTTCACTTTCATTAAGAGGCTTTTTAATTCCTCTTCACTTTCTGCCATCAGGGTGGTGTCACCTGCATATCTGAGGTTATTGATATTTCTCCTGGCAATCTTGATTCCAGCTTGTGTTTCTTCCAGTCCAGCGTTTCTCATGATGTACTCTGCATAGAAGTTAAATAAGCAGGGTGACAATATACAGCCTTGACGTACTCCTTTTCCTATTTGGAACCAGTCTGTTCTTCCATGTCTAGCTCTAACTGTTGCTTCCTGACCTGCATACAGATTTCTCAAGAGGCAGATCAGGTGGTCTGGTATTCCCATCTCTTTCAGAATTTTCCACAGTTTATTGTGATCCACACAGTCAAAGGCTTTGGCATAGTCAATAAAGCAGAAATAGATGTTTTTCTGGAACTCTCTTGCTTTTTCCATGATCCAGCGGATGTTGGCAATTTGATCTCTGGTTCCTCTGCCTTTTCTAAAACCAGCTTGAACATCTGGAAGTTCATGGTTCATGTATTGCTGAAGCCTGGCTTGGAGAATTTTGAGCATTACTTTACTAGGGTGTGAGATGAGTGCAATTGTGCAGTAGTTTGAGCATTCTTTGGCATTGCCTTTCTTTGGGATTGGAATGAAAACTGTCCTTTTCCAGTCCTGTGGCTACTGCTGAGTTTTCCAAATTTGCTGGCATATTGAGTGCAGCACTTTCACAGCATCATCTTTCAGGATTTGGAATAGCTCAACTGGAATTCCATCACCTCCACTAGCTTTGTTCGTAGTGATGCTTTCTAAGGCCCACTTGGCTTGGTATGCTTACTCCGAAGAAGAGGTTAAGCAGTGGTGACAGGATTTACAGACAGAAAGTAATACCTGCATCTACCAGGAATTAATGAGGCTGACCAATTAGATTTATAATCCACTTTGTGTGTTTAAAAGTAGGGCAGAATATTGGATGCATTTTTCTTCCTCAGAGAACACTGACTGATCTGGAATTGAAAGCTTTTTTTTGTTTGTTTCTGTTTCTGTTTCTGTTATGTAACATGGAACATTTTTTTCTAAAGTCCCTTCTTTTTTTTTTTTTTAATTTTTCAGCACTTTATTTTTTTGTTTTATTTGATAAATTTAACGCCTTTTATTGCCATACCTCATTTTACTGTGCTTTGCTTTAGTGAACTTTATAGATACATACATGTTTTTTTTTTTTTTTCTTGTTAATTTTCTGTTTAGTTGATCTATCCATAAGTGTGAGTGGGGTATTAAAGTCTCCCACTATTATTGTGTTATTGTTAATTTCTCCTTTCATACTTGTTAGGATTTGTCTTACATACTGCGGTGCTCCCATGTTGGGTGGATATATATTTATAATTGTTATATCTTCTTCTTGGATTGATCCTTTGATCATTATGTAGTGACCTTCTTTGTCTCTTTTCACAGCCTTTGTTTTAAAGTCTAATTTATCTGATACGAGTATTGTGACTCCTGCTTTCTTTTGGTCCCAATTTGCATGGAAAATCTTTTTCCAGCCCTTCACTTTCAGTCTGTATGTGTCCCCTGTTTTGAGGTGGGTCTCTTGTAGACAACATATGTAGGGGTCTTGTTTTTGTATCCATTCAGCCAGTCTTTGTCTTTTGGTTGGGGCATTCAACCCATTTACGTTTAAGGTAATTACTAATAAGTATGATCCCGTTGCCATTTACTTTATTGTTTTGGGTTCGAGTTTATACACCATTTTTGTGTTTCCTGTCTAGAGAATATCCTTTAGTATTTGTTGGAGAGCTGGTTTGGTGGTGCAGAATCCTCTCAGCTTTTGCTTGTCTGAAAAGCTTTTGATTTCTCCTTCATACTTGAATGAGATCCTTGCTGGATACAATAATCTGGGCTGTAGGTTATTTTCTTTCATCATTTTAAGTATGTCTTGCCATTCCCTCCTGGCTTGAAGAGTCTCTATTGAAAGATCAGCTGTTATCCTTATGGGAATTCCCTTGTGTGTTATTTGTTGTTTTTCCCTTGCTGCTTTTAATATTTGTTCTTTGTGTTTGATCTTTGTTAATTTGATTAATATGTGTCTTGGGGTGTTTCTCCTTGGGTTTATCCTGTTTGGGACTCTCTGGGTTTCTTGGACTTGGGTGATTATTTCCTTCCCCATTTTAGGGAAGTTTTCCACTATTATCTCCTCAAGTATTTTCTCATGGTCTTTCTTTTTGTCTTCTTCTTCTGGAACCCCTATGATTCGAATGTTGTAGCGTTTAATATTGTCCTGGAGGTCTCTGAGATTGTCCTCATTTCTTTTAATTCATTTTTCTTTTATCCTCTCTGATTCATTTATTTCTACCATTCTATCTTCTAATTCACTAATCCTATCTTCTGCCTCTGTTATTCTACTATTTGTTGCCTCCAGAGTGTTTTTAATTTCATTTATTGCATTATTCATTATATATTGACTCTTTTTTATTTCTTCTAGGTCCTTGTTAAACCTTTCTTGCATCTTCTCAATCCTTGTCTCCAGGCTATTTATCTGTGATTCCATTTTAATTTCAAGATTTTGGATCAATTTCACTATCATTATTTGGAATTCTTTATCAGGTAGATTCCCTATCTCTTCCTCTTTTGTTTGGTTTGGTGGGCATTTATCCTGTTCCTTTATCTGCTGGGTATTCCTCTGTCTCTTCATCTTGTTTAAATTGCTGAGTTTGGGAGTCCTTTCTGTATTCTGGCAGTTAGTGGAGTTCTCTTTATTGTGGCGTTTCCTCGCTGCGTGTGGGTATGTAGAGGTGGCTTGTCAAGGTTTCCTGGTTAGGGAAGCTTGTGTCGGTGTTCTGGTGGGTGGAGCTGTATTTCTTCTCTTTGTTCAGTCGCGCTATGGGGACGGAGGGAGGGATGCTGCAAACAAATGACACTGGCGTGCGCTCGCAGTGCCTCAGCCACACTGGGTCTGCCCCCGCTCACGGCGCGTGTAGCCTCCCTGCCCACACTGCTCAGGCTCTAGGTTGTTCCGCCGGGAACAATCCAAGGCTGGCCCTGGGTTGCATGCACCTCCCAGGTCCAAGCCGCTCAGGTTCAGGCACTCAGGTAGTCCTCAGAGGCGCAGACTCAGTTGGGGCTGCGTTTTGTGCTCTTCCCAGGTCCGAGCAGCTCAGGTGATGAGGTGTTTGGCAAGCGCCAATGCTGCGACTTATCGCCTCCCCGCCACTTGGTTATCTGGGTGTAAAACCGGCGCACCTTCTCAGACAGATGTTGACCGTCCAGACCCCCAATAAGTTTTAGTTAGCAAAGAAGCCAGTTTTATAGATAATGTCTCTCTGGGGCTGCGATTGCCCCCTTCCGGCTCTGGCTGTCTGTCACCGGAGGGGGAAGGTTTGCAGCCGGCTACCTCTGTTTAGTCCTTTGTTCCGTGCGCGGGCTGGCGGTGTCTTAAGTTAGGGCTGGCTTTTTGCATGGTAGATATCCCACAGTCTGGTTTGCTAGCCCAAATTATTTCGCTCAGATAGTGCTCAGGGTATTCAGGCCAGATTCTTACTCTCAGCGATGCAGCCCGCGCCGCGCCTCCCTGCCCAGCCCCCGCTTGCTAATGGCGGATGCAGGCGTCTGCGCTGCTTCTCCACTGGAGGAGTTACCGTAGGGCTCGCAATCTGCGAGTTTTAATTGTTTATTTATTTTTTCTCCCTGTTATGTTGTCCTCTGTGCTTCCAAAGCTCGGCACGGATTCGGCAGTGAGAAGGTTTCCTGGTGTTTGGAAACTTCTCTCTTTTTAAGACTCCCTTCCCGGGACGGAACTCCGTCCCTCCCTCTTTTGTCTCTTTTATTGTCTTTAATATTTTTTCCTATCTCCTTTCGAGGAGTTGGGTTGCTTTTCTGGGTGCCTGATGTCCTCTGCCGGCATTCAGAAGTTGTTTTGTGGAATTTACTCGACGTTTAAATGCTCTTTTGATGAAGTTGTGGGGGAGAAAGTGTTTTCCCCGTCCTACTCCTCCGCCATCTTGATGCCTTCCTCCGTAGTGATGCTTTCTAAGGCCCACTTGACTTCACATTCCAGGATGTCTGCTCTAGGTGAGTGATCACACCATCATGATTATCTTGGTCATGAAGATCTTTTTTGTACAGTTCTTCTGTGTATTCTTGCCATCTGTTCTTAATATCTTCTGCTTCTGTTAGGTCCATACCATTTCTGTCCTTTATCGAGCCCATCTTTGCATGAAATGTTCCCTTGGTATATCTAATTTTCTTGAAGAGATCTCTAGTCTTTCCCACTCTGTTGTTTTTCTCTATCTTTGCATTGATCACTGAGGAAGGCTTTCTTATCTCTTCTTGCTATTCTTTGGAACTCTGCATTCAGATGCTTATATCTTTCCTTTTCTCCTCTGCTTTTCACTTCTCTTCTTTTCACAGCTATTTGTAAGGCCTCTCCAGACAGCCATTTTGCTTTTTTGCATTTCTTTTCCATGGGGATAGTCTTGATCCCTGTCTCCTGGACAATGTCATGAACCTCAGTCCATAGTTCATCAGGCACTCTAGGTATCAGATCTAGTCCCTTAAATCTATTTCTAACTTCTACTGTATAATCATAAGGGATTTGATTTAGGTCATACCTGAATGGTCTAGTGGTTTTCCCTACTTTCTTCAATTTAAGTCGGAATTTGGCAATAAGGAGCTCATGGTCTGAGCCATAGTCAGCTCCCGGTCTTGTTTTTGCCGACTGTATAGAGCTTCTCCATCTTTGGCTGCAAAGAATATAATCAATCTGATTTCGGTGTTGACCATCTGGTGATTTCCATGTGTAGAGTCTTCTCTTGTGTTGTTGGAAGAGGGTGCTTGCTATGACCAGTGCATTCTCTTGGCAAAACTCTATTGTGTTTGTCCTGCTTCATTCTGTATTCCAAGGCCAAATTTGCCTGTTATCCCAGGTGTTTCTTGACTTCCTACTTCTGCATTCCAGTCCCCTATAATGAAAATGACATCTTTTTTGGGTGTTAGTTCTAAAAGGTCTTGTAGGTCTTCATAGAACCATTCAACTTCAGCTTCTTCAGCGTTACTGGTTGGGGCATAGACTTGGATTACTGTGATATTGAATGGTTTGCCTTGCAAACGAACAGAGATCATTTTGTTGTTTTTGAGATTGCATCCAAGTACTCCATTTTGGACTCTTATTGACCATGATGGCTACTCCATTTCTTCTAAGGGCTTCCTGCCTACAGTACTAGATATAATGGTCATCTGAGTTAAATTCACCCATTCCAGTCCATTTTAGTTCGCTGATTCCTAGAATGTCGACGTTCACTCTTGCCATCTCTTGTTTGACCACTTCCAATTTGCCTTGATTCATGGACCTGATTCCAAGTTCCTATGCAATATTGCTCTTTACAGCATTGAACCTTGCTTCTATCACCAATCACATCCACAACTGGGTATTGTTTTTGCTTTGGCTCCATCCCTTCATTCTTCTTGGAGTTATTTCTCCAGTGATCTCCAGTAGCATATTGGGCACCTACTGACCTGGGGAGTTTCTTTTTCAGTATCCTATCATTTTGCCTTTTCATACTGTTCCTGATAAGCGCAGGGGGCTGCGATGAAGCACAAGTGTGGTGAGAGAAGCTACCACATGTCCGAGGTCAGGGGCAGTGGCCGAGAGTGCCAGGTTGCGACAGCGCACAAGCGTGGCCGAGAGGACCTACCCCATGTCTGAGGTCAGGGGTGGCAGCTGAGAGGAGTTACCCCACGTCCAAGGAGCAGTGCCTGCGCAGGCACAGGAGGGCTGAGAGGAGCTACTCCATGTCCAAGGTCAGGAGGGGCGGCGGTGAGGAGATACCCCTCTTCCAAAGTAAGGAGTAGCGGCTGCGCTTTGCTGGAGCAGCCGTGAAGAGATACCGCACGTCAAAGGTAAGAGAAACCCAAGTAAGATGGTAGGTGTTGTGAGAGGGCATCAGAGGGCAGACACACTGAAAGCACAATCACAGAAAACTAGTCAATCTAATCACACTAGGACCACAGCCTTGTCTAACTCACTGAAACTAAGCCATGCCCTGTGGGGCCACCCAAGACGGGCAGGTCATGGTGGAGAGGTCTGACAGAATATGGTCCACTGGAGAAGGGAATGGCAAACCACTTCATTATTCTTGCCTTGAGAACCCCATGCACAGTACGAAGAATTTATTACTTCTTTCTTAAATGTTTGGTAGATTCACCAGTGAAATCATTTGCAACTGAATTGTGTGTGGTGTTTGTGTGTGTGTGCACGTGCACGTGCATCTGCACATGTATGTAAGTGTTTTAAAACACAAATTTAATTGTTTAATAAGAATAGGGCAAAGAATCACTCCAAAACAGTAAAGAGCTGATGGCATACAGCAACATACCAACAGTCCAGGTTTAAAAGACAAGTCTGCCATAGGATGACAGAATGGAAGACACTAACATGGGATGCAAGAAGAGAACAGTTTCAATTTGTTGGAATCTGGAGAGTTCCTTTTCCAACACTGCTTAGTAAGTCACTGAAGCACATCAACAATATCAGGGCTGTTGATGAAGCAGCATTTTCCAAGCTAATTATACTTCATACATATTTATAAGCACCACATCTGAGTTTCTGAGCCGTTGTCTACAGCATGTGAAATATAAATGAGGTTCTTAGAGTTGCAAGATATTTTGTTTCCTGCTTTTTAGAGATTGTATTTTTATAAATAAGTTCTTCTCTGTCTGTGTATATATACATATATGTATATATAAATTATCTAAAATCTTTTATTGTGTCACACAAAATAGGATCTAATAGTATATGTAGGTTGCTACATGTTTTGTTAGCTAATAAATCATTTATGGAAAATGTGAGATAATCTAAATCATTAGAGAAGGAAAAATACAAGAAAAAATAAAATGATAAAGTCTAGAAAGATTTAACAGAGGCTTGGTATTTAATTGGCTTTTAATACATGTTAGTTTTCTTCTTTCTGCTATTTGTTAAATATTCATAGTGACTTGTTAAGGCATCATGTCATTGATTAATAGACGAATGAATCGACTGATTTACCCAATAAAAGTTTATAGCTCATCCAAGGAGAAGGAAATAACAACCCACTCCAGTACTCTTGCCTGGAAAATCTCATGGATGGAGGAGCCTGGTAGGCTGCAGTCCATGGGGTCGCGAAGAGTCGGACAACTGAACGACTTCACTTTCACTTTTCACTTTCATGCATTGGAGAAGGAAATGGTAACTCACTCCAGTATTCTTGCCTGGAGAATCCCAGGGACAGAGGAGCCTGGTGGGCTGCCGTCTCTGGGGTCACACAGAGTCAGATACGACTGAAGCGACTTAGCAGCAGCAGCAGCAGCTCCTTCAAGCACTGGAGTAATCTCTGATATTCAAAGACGGAATGACTCTGTCTTCTCTAACAGAAGTGCAGTGAAGTGGTGCAGTGCAGTGGAAAAATTCCTTACACAGAAAATGATTACTGCCACAATGGAGCATGGAAATATCTAGGTGTTTGTTGTCAGAGGAGGCTCACTTAGGGGAAGAAGATGTGAAGGTGAGACCTGCAGTTAAGTTGATCGGGATGGTAAACCAACACGTGACTGATTTATTATTTAAATCAGCAAATTTTAAAGTTATTGTTTATATTTCTTTTAATTCTTATTATTCTTCTAAGCGGCCTTCAAATAACTTCATTAGAGAGAAATTTTCTGAATTCATTAAAAAAGTTGGCACTAAGGAGAGATGTATAATCGTTGTTTGTCTTTGTTTTCTAAAGAAAGCACTAGCTGAAAATTCATCAGCATGGTTTATAACTTATTTTGTTATGAAATAATTTATTTTAGAAGACAAGTCTTGCACATTTCCAAAGGGGATAATTTGTCAAGATACTATGTGACTTAGATGATTATAAACTTAAAATCTTTTTAATAAAGAAAGCTGTCCCAAATGTGCAGAGGTGTATGTAAGGACCGGTAAACTTAAAATCTCTTTAATAAAGAAAGCTGTCCAAAATGCGCAGAGGTGTATGTAAGGACCGGTAACTAGCCACAACGTGTTTATGTAAAACGCATGTCGAGAAATTTATATTTGGGCATGTTAGACTGTTGCTAAAAATTGGGGAGAAATTTCTTACTACAATAAAATAAGTTCTTAGAAAAAATGGTGGTCTAGTCCTGTATACATTTTAAAAGGTATAACTTTTGAGAATATTGAAAACAATGTATGTGATGTTAATTAGATATATTAAGCTATAAAAACAGTTATGCAAAACCATTTGTACAAAAACCATTTGTACAGGAAACAATATGGACAGATAAACAACATTATAAAAGTGATTATTTGTGGTTAGTGAGATTATACGCATTTTAGATTTTCTTTCTTTTGCTTGTCTGTATTTCCTATTTTTGTATAATGGATATGAACTGCTTTTGTCATAAAAGATCACTTTCAATTTTAAAATAAGAAAATCACTGTGTATTGATTTTAAATGTGTTTCAAAATAACCTATATTTCAAAAATCTCTAGGATACTAAAATGAAACACTAAATCAAAAATGAGTTTGGAAACAACCCAAAGGAATGACTCTGGTCAGAAATCTGGTGAAAGGCTGTAGATCCTGGCATCGCATAACATCCTAAGATGGGACAGGGGTTAGATGAGCCGAAAATCTCCAAAACTTACTCATAAGAATTTAGAATTCATGACTGCGAATTTGCAGCTCGATAACACTGAGAAACACAATCAAGAGAGGATTTAAAAGTATATTCAGGCTTCTCTGGTCATCTAGTGGTTAAGAATCCACCTGCCAATGCCGGGGACATGAGTTAGATCCCTTGTCTGGGAAGATCCCACATGCAGGGGGGCAATTAAGCCTGTGGGCCACAACTACTGAAGCCTTATATGCCTAGAGCATGCCCGGAGCCCTTGCTCTGCAACAGTGAAGAGTATCCCCCTGTTCTCAGCAACTAGAGAAAGGCTGCAGCAATGAAGACCCAGCACAGTCAAAACCAACTATATAAATCTTAAAAAAAAAAAAAAAAAGTATATAGAGTAAACCTGGCTTAAAACTCAACATTCAAAAAACTAAGATCATGGCATCCAGTCCCATCACTTCACGGTAAAGAAATGGGGAAAAAAGTGGAAACAGTGACAGATTTTATTTTCCTGGGCTCCAAAAATCACTGCAGACAGTGAGTGACTGCAGCAATGAAATCAAAAGACGCTTACTCCTTCGAAAAAAGCTATGACCAACCTAGACAGAGCATGAAAAGGCAGACACATGACTTTGCCTACAAAGATCCATATAGTCAAAGGTATGGTTTTTCCAGTAGTCATGTGTGGATGTGAGAGTTACCATAAAGAAGGCTGAGCACTGAAGAATTGATGCTTTTGAACGATGGTGTTGGAGAAGACTCTTGAGAGTCCCTTGGACTGCAAGGAGTTCAAACCAGTCAATCCTAAAGGAATTCAACCTTGAATATTCACTGCAAGGACTACTGCTGAATCTGAAGCTCCAATACTTTTGCCAGCTGATGCAAAGAGCCAACTCAATGGATAAGACCCTGATGCTGGGGAAGATTGAGGGCAGGAGGAGAAGGGGGTGACAGAGGATGAGATGGCTGGATGGCATCACCAATTCAATGGACATGAGTTTGAGCAAATTCCGGGGAATAGTGAAGAACAGGGAAGCCTGGCATACTGCAGTTCGTGGGGTTGCCAAGAGTCAGACATGACTGAGAGACTAAAAATCAACATGTATAGTAACCAAGTGAAAACAGGTTTTCACCAATCGCAGCATGAGAACTATTGCTCCAGCACCTCTGGGCGCCACTGACTTGTTGCCATGAGGTAGGGACCAGACAAACTATTGAGGGTAGCACTGGTAGGCACCACGAGGAGTCTTGATTCTGAGTAAAGACAATGGAGAAGTGTCTATTGATTTAGAGAACATCCTTAGAGGGGTTATGCCTTTCTTTCCATTTAATGTCCAGAATCAAACTCAACATGGCAATTTCACTTCTTGATTAGTCCTATATTTATTCTTGTATTTATTCCTGTTGGTGGAACTCTCAAGTAGCAGGTCTGAGCGCACTGTTGTCTTGAATAAAATTAGTTTAAATTTACATTGCATTATAGCATCACCCCAAAGAATTTCTGTGTTGCTGACTAATCAAACTCTTTGATTTCATTTCTAACAATTTATGCCCTAAATTTTCAAATATGTCAAATTCTGGGTAATAAAACAGAAGCTTGTTTCTCTGCTTCCAATAGATTTTTTAAAGTTATTTACTCAAATGAGTATATCATGTTAGCTGGCTTAAGGAATACCATTTTCACACACAGATTTAATATTTTTCTGTGTAACTTAGACCCTCACTGACTTTTTCATATTTGCTCTTGCACGAATCAGTTCTTAGATAAGTTGCTGAATTGCTTATGGAGAAAAAATGCTCACCAGCTTTATTGACAGATTCAATTGTCAAACCTATTATGGATTATACTATTTTTTCCATTAACACTACACTGGTATAGAATTTAAATTCCAATGATTATAGATATTAATAAGAAGTCAAAATTACTGTTTGAATAACTTCTAAGTAATGGCTGACAGAATAAAATACAAGGTATATGTGAGTTAAAGTTTAAAACTTGACTGACACTATATTTTATCAGGCCTTTTGATTGCAATGTGTATTCTGCTAATATTTGCAGTTCTTTATGTAGGAAATAAAAACTCAAAAATGACCTTGCAAGTATTCTTTATGTATTTTGGTTCATCCAATTACACAAAGCAAATATTAAATAAGACAGACTGAAGAGAAGATATGACCACATTTCTAAACAAATACTCATTAGAAATACCTTAATATTTAATCATACTATTGCAAAATTCACAGTATTTGATTATATGATTTATTGACCAGTAGCAGTGGTATCAAAAGAATCTAGCTACATAAGGATTTAAAAACTAATAAAAAAGAAGAGATTATTAGGAATAATACTACCATTAAAAGAAAGAATAATAAGAAGAAAATAAAAAAATATAATAAAGGAAAAGAATAAATAATGTAGTAAAAGTTGGAAAGTATCATTTTTACTAACATCACAAATAATAAAAACTTAAATGATAATTTATGGTTTGAGGACAGGCCAGAATTCTATTTATTCCTATGTGTTTCATAATGCCTCTATATATTAAGTACAATAAATATGTGGCTTAAAAAAAGGTTTAAAAACAAAGAAAAAATTGAAAATGTGGACATGCTTAATACCTCACGTTAATAAACAGTTCAGAAGTTACCTATTACAAGCACCACAATTGCATCAAAGAAGGATAATTGGAGGCTTAATATTAAATGAGGTTAAAAAATAAATTTTAAGTTTTGGGGATTATTAACTACTGGCATTAAGCCAAGAGAGAGATCAGAAGAAAATGTGCAGTTTCTTAAAAAGCTATACTTTAGCTGACACAGCTCAGTACATGGACAATATGCATCCAATTTGGAGACAGATCTTCTAATTCTCAAATTGTGACCTTCTATCTTCTTCCTACATCCTGATTAGGAAACTTCAGCACACCCCTTGAACTTAATTCTAATCACTAAAAAAAAAAAACTATCTTACAAGACAACTACATTCAAATAAACATTCATAGATGATTTCAATCTAAGTAGGGAAATACATATTTCCTTTGAAATTTTCTTCTCTATTCAACTTTCCTGTTCCTTGTGGCAGTATAAATACCTCATCTATTCTGAAAATCTGGAGCATCCTAGCCTTTCTAGATGCCTAGCATCAGTGTTTGGAGATGGGAGGAAACAACTGACATTTAGTGATCAGCTACTGAATACCAAGTATTACCTACATGAAAATCACAGAATCTAGTGAAAGTGAAATTCTCACAGAGTTATTAGTGTTTCTGTCCTCATGAGGGCTATTTTTAGCTTAACTTTTAATTCTGGAGACATTCTTCTCTGGGAAAAGGAAGTAGGAGTTAAACAGAACGCCATGGTCACCAAGAACTGAAGGCACAGAGCAGAAAGCAAGCAGAGATTCAGCATCTTTTAAAGCTGACGCTCCAGCTGTGCACTTAGTGTCTGACCCAAAGTCTTTTTTCTCTAGATTACTTTAAGATATTGTTTTCTTTCTCTTTGACTTCCATAGTCTAACAACGATCTTTCCAGGTATAGATTTAATTTTATTTATCGTGAAGTGTGTGTGCTTAGTTTCTCAGTCGTGTCTGACTCTTTGTGACCCCATAGTCTGTAGCCCATCAGGATCCTCTGTCCATGGGGATTCTCCAGGCAAGAATACTGGAGTGGGTTGCTATGCCCTCCTCCAGAGGATCTTCCCAACCCAGGGATCAAATCCAGGTCTCCGGCATTGCAGGCAGATTCTTTACTGTCTGAGCCACCAGGGAAGCTCATTTATTGTGAAGGGCTTTCTTTGAGAAATTCTCTCACCAGGCCTTGAAAATTTTCAGTATCTCTTTTACTGTTACTACTTCCCTCTTTTCACTCTTATCAATTTCTGAACCCCTAATAGATTTACATTGATTTTTACAAGGTATATTTCTTGTCTTTTACACTTCTTTTATATTTTACCATGCTTGTTGCATTCTGGGTAATGTATTCAACTCTTTCAATTAATTCATTCTCTTTCTCCTTTGTTTAGCTTTCCCATTCAATTTTTAATTATACTTACTATATATTTTTTATTTTTAGAAATTTTATTTGCTTCTATTATACATTTCCATAATCTGTAGTTTTTCTTTTTATCACTCTTTTCTATTCTTTTTTAACATTGCAATAATTTTAAACACTTTTATTGTATATCCTCTTTCAGATTTTTTAATAACTTCAGGATCATGTTACATACTTTGCCTGCCTACCCTCTTTCCTAGTTGATTATTTACAGTGTACATAAACAGACCACTCCTCTGTGTCCTTCTAGATATTCTAAGGGTTGAAAGAACCAATTCCTCTCCCCTCCTCTGTTAAAATTTTAGCTTGGAAAGTCTTGTACCATGCAAAATTCAATCCATATATAAAAGTATATGGTATAATTTGGACTCCAACCCATAGGCTTGTGGTTTTAACAGCTTATGAGAGACATTTTTCACAACTGGGGCATGAAAAGAAACAAGATTCCTTGGCATGTTCTGGTCTAGAGGGAGTGTTCATTGATGAGAAAACTGTTTGGAAGTCTCACAATTCTGCATACTTTCAATTAGTCAAAAGAAACTCCTTCATTTATAGGTTTAGGATGATGTTTGTGATGCTTTCTCTCCCTGCTTGGGCTTTTAAAATCCAGTCTCTAGACATATGATATATATTTATGTTCCAAATTCACTGAGTCAATAAGGTGCCAGCTTTAGGATGTGCTATTATGTTTCTCTTGTTTTTATTTTCAGATTACCCTTTTGTTTCCTCTTTCCAAAATAAAGTGTGTGTTAAATTTGGGGAGTTAGAGTTTATCTAACATTTCTGTGAATTTCTCACATTAGGAGGGATCTGAATTAACTCAGGCTGCTATGTTATCAGAGCTCCCTGACATTCCTTTCTAGTATCCTTCTTTTCTTTTTTTTTTTTTTTTTTATTTTTTAGCTTTACAATATTTTATTGGTTTTGCCATATATCAACGTGAATCTGCCACAGGTATACACGTGTTCCCCATCCTGAACCCTCCTCCCTCATTCCTCCCTATACCATCCCTCTGGGTCGTCCCAGTGCACCAGCCCCAAGCATCCGGTATTGTGCATCAAACCTGGACTGGCGATTCATTTCATATATGATATTATACATGTTTCAATGCCATTCTCCCAAATCATCCCACCCTCTCCCTCTCCCAGAGTCCAAAAGACTGTTCTATACATCAGTGTCTCTCTTGCTGTCTCGCATACAGGGTTATTGTTACCATCTTTCTAAATTCCATATATATGCGTTAGTATACTGTATTGGTGTTTTTCTTTCTGGCTTACTTCACTCTGTATAATAGGCTCCAGTTTCATCCACCTCATTAGAACTGATTCAAATGTATTCTTTTTAATGGCTGAGTAATACTCCATTGTGTATATGTACCACAGCTTGCTTATCCATTCATCTGCTGATTGACATCTAGGTTGCTTCCATGTCCTGGCTATTATAAACAGTGCTGCGATGAACATTGGGGTACACGTGTCTCTTTCCCTTCTGGTTTCCTCAGTGTGTATGCCCAGCAGTGGGATTGCTGGGTCATAAGGCAGTTCTATTTCCAGTTTTTTAAGGATTCTCCACACTGTTCTCCATAGTGGCTGTACTAATTTGCATTCCCACCAACAGTGTAAGAGGGTTCCCTTTTCTCCACACCCTCTCCAGCATTTATTGCTTGTAGACTTTTGGATTGCAGCCATTCTGACTGGCGTGAAATGGTACCTCATAGTGGTTTTGATTTGCATTTCTCTGATAATGAGTGATGTTGAGCATCTTTTCATGTGTTTGTTAGCCATCTGTATGTCTTCTTTGGAGAAATGTCTATTTAGTTCTTTGGCCCATTGTTTTGATTGGGTTGTTTATTTTTCTGGAATTGAGCTGTAGGAGTTGCTCGTATATTTTTGAGATTAGTTGTTTGTCAGTTGCTTCATTTGCTATTATTTTCTCCCATTCTGAAGGCTGTCTTTTCACCTTGCTTATAGTTTCCTTTGTTGTGCAGAAGCTTTTAAGTTTAATTAGGTCCCATTTGTTTATTTTTGCTTTTATTTCCAATATTCTGGGAGGTGGGTCATAGAGGATCCTGCTGTGATGTATGTCGGAGAGTGTTTTGCCTATGTTCTATTTTAGGAGTTGTATCCTTATTTTCTAACAGGATTTTTCTCTCCATTGACATGCTACATAAGAGTAAATTTACAAAAATCCAAATTATTCTCTAGACTCTTGACCCAAAAGGAAGAAAAAACTCCTTGTGAAGTTTCTATGGATTTTTACTCTCCTTATATTAAGGAATTAATAGTGGGAAGTCACTTTACAACAGCAGTTCGCGTATTGATTTGGAACAGGTGTCTCAGGCTTTAAACCTACTTAATTTTAGGTATATTTTTCTCTTGGATAATTTTTCCAGATCCTGCCCCTACTCTTTAATTCCTATAAAGTCTACATAACACTTACACAGCACTTTTCTTTAGTAGGTCAGTTCAGTCTCTCAGTCAGGTCTGACTCTTTGCAACCCCATGAACTGCAGCATGCCAGGCCTCCCTGTCCATCATCAACTCCCGGAGTTGACCCAAACCCATGTCCATTGAGTCGGTGATGCCATCCAACCATCTCATCCTCTGTTGTCCCCTTCTCTTCCTGCTCTCAATCTTTCCCAGCATCAGGGTCTTTTCAAATGAGTTAGTTCTTCACATCAGGTGGCCAGAGTACTGGAGTTTCAACTTCAGCATCAGTCCTTCCAGTGAATATTCAGGACTGATTTCCTTTAGGATCCACTGGTTGGATCTCCTTGCAGTCCAAGGGACTCTCAAGAGTCTTCTCTAACACCACAGTTCAAAAGCATCAATTCTTTGGCACTCAGCTTTCTTTATAGTCCAACTCTTACATCCATACACGACCACTGGAAAAACCATAGCCTTGACTAGATGGACCTTTGTTGGCAAAGTAATGTCTCTGCTTTTGAATATGCTGTCTAGGTTGGTCATAACTTTCCTTCCAAGGAGTAAGCGTCTTTTAATTTCATGGCTGCAATCACCAGTTGGTTCTTTACTAACTGTCTCACTATTATTTTTTTATGAAAAAAAGAATTATCCCCACCTTCTTCTGTATTTTACCTTATTTTCTCCTAGATATGTTTGGGAAATATCATGCTGCAGATATTTAGACTCATGGCTCCCAGGAATGATGCATAATTGCATTGACTGACAGAACATGGATTTGGAGAATAAAGAGGAAGACCATATTGTACACTGGAGTTGAAAGACAGTATAAATTCTCAATTTCTAATGCTGATTCTTAGAGAAGATCAGACTAAACATGGAGACTGAGACTATTAATAACTGAGAAAGAGGATTCTGGATTAGAGAGTGTGTATGTGAGAGAGAGGGAGAGAGCTTTAGATGATAACAGTGATTGTAGTGTAAAGAAGAGGGTACAGAAGAAAAAAAAAAGAAATCTTAAGGTGTGGACTGCCTATGTTTTCTACACTCAAGTGTATGTCACAGAACACATTCCATTCACTCTGAGAAAAAGAGAAAGGGAGGAAGGAAATTAAGAAAGGAAGGAGGGCAACATTTCAGGGTTGATAGAGATTGTGTGGTTATTATGTGATGACTCTTCATAATCTTAATGAACAAGAACACTAGAATCCATTCTACATTAGCCTTCTGTTTTGTCATTGTTGCTTGCTGTTTGGATATACCAGATTCAAGTGTACATCCTCTAAGAACTCCCCAGTGGTGAAAGGCAGAGGGTCTTATCTTCCAGGGCCACTAAAACCATGACTATTGTCATCCCAAGGCTCCAGCAGCATATAAAATCTATTCTTCATCTACTTCTAAAATTGGATCTAGTTGATAACACAGGTTTTAAGTTTTCCTATGATCTGGAAATGTTTTTAAAGATTTAATTCTCTGTTGTTTTAGAGTCCGAGGACTTTTTATAGCATCAAAGCAATTGAGATTAGAAAAAAATGACTGGATCTTCATATTCTATTTTTGAAAAAGTGATATATTTCCCTTTTCTTTTTCCTTATGCCCACCAATGAGAAGTACAAAATGAGATGTTATCTTTGAGACTGTGTGTAGGGAAAACAATAATTTTATACCAATAATACAATAATAGTAATTTTCCTACCCAACACTAATAGAAAATTGGAAGTGTGAAAGTGTTAGTCACTCAGTTGTGTCTCACTCTGCGATCCCATAGACTGTAGCCAATCAGGCTCCTGATTCATGGAATTCCTGTTCATGGAATTCTGCAGGCAAGACTACTGTGAGTTGCCATTCCCTTCTCCAGGGGATCTTCCTGTCCCAGGGATGGATCTGGGTCTCTTGACTGTATGCAGATTCTTTATCATCTGAGTCATAAGGGAAGCCCATTAGAAAAGTAGTAGTGTTTATTTTTTCATAAAGTTTATGTTCCTATGACCAAGCTAGACAGTGGATTGAAAAGCAGAGACATCACTCTGCCTAAAAGGTCTGTATAGTCAAAGCTATGGTTTTCCCAGTATGGTTGTGAGAGGCTGACTGTAAGGAAGGCAGAGTGTTAAAGAATTGATGCCTTCAAACTGTGGTGCTGGAGAAGACTCCTGAGAGGTCCCTGGACAGCCAGGAGATCAACCAGTCAACCTTAAGGGAAATCAACCCTTAATACTCATTGGAAGGATAGATGCTGAAGCTGAAGTTCCAGTATTTTGGTCACCTAATGTGAACACCTGACTCACTAGGAAAGTTCCTGATGCTGGGAAAGATTGAAGGCAGAAGAAGAGGGCATCAGAGGATGAGATGGCTGGATGGCAACACCAATGTAATGAACATGAACTTGGGCAAAATTCGGGAGATGGTGAGGGACAGGGAGGCCTGGCATCCTGCAGTCCATGGGGTTGCAAAGAGTCAGACATGACTGGGCGACTGAACAACAACATGTTCCTAAAATAACATTTCATTTTGAGATTTAAATAAATTAAATATGCAAGATAAGAGGTTGTTGCTGTTTACATAGCAACTATACTATAATATTTAGTTGTTTATAGACTCCACCTGCTCACTATTTAATTAAAATAAAGGATCACCTTTCTTCTCACTCATATTTTCCTTTCAATTACATTGTTGATTATGTGTGCATTACAAATAGGTAGACTTAAGTAGATATTTAAAAGTGAAGTGGCTTTAAAAATGTTGTCAATTATGCTTTAAGATTATTTCACCATTCATTTGGGCTTTTTTTCCCCTATGTTATTTTCAATGCTTTTTTTCCTTCTCATATTATCTCACATCCATTTTCTTCACAGTAATAATTGGTTGTTTTATTGCTTGTCTAACAGGTCTTTTTTCCTCCTTGTATAAATTCGTCCTTTGCTTCTCTGTACTTTGTTTCTAATTCATTAAAGACATTCTTCCTTCTTTGTAGGCCTAGATTCAAATGACTCTTTCATACATAAATAATAAACTTAATCTTATTCTTCCATGTTTATCTATAGCTGTAGCAATAATACCAGCTCTTACATTTATGAAATGCTAGTTCTATCTAGGTAATTGCTCAATTTAATGGAAAATATATTTCCTTTCTAGTACAATAGGAACTACATTATAATGAATTATTAAAATTAAAACTTTATTTATTCTGTTCCTGAAACACAGTCTAACAATCTTTCTGACCAAATCAGTCTTCTGTGTGTTTGCTGATAGCCATTTAATAAATCAGTGATCCTCTTTAGCCTTAGAAATTTTTCAGACATTTAATTATTTTTACAGCTTATGGGGACAGAATAACAAGAACAAGTGGACATGCTGTATGCATTAAAACTTCTCCTAGCTCTATGTTTGAGTTTGGCTAGCCTATCAGGTATAAACATCAGTGCTGAGGAAAAGTGAATATTTCATGTTGGCATGAAAATAAGTCTCGTAAGTGTGAAGTGAGAGAATCAATTCTTAGGCAGGTTGATAAGAAGGCTGGGGTCCCTAAGGCAGCAAAAGGGGCCTGGGGCTCTCAAATTGGAGATAGAGGTCTGGAATTCTCAAGGAGGAGGAAAGGACAAACACCTTTTTTTCCCTCTACATTCCTTAGTCTTAGTCACATAAAATGTTTTTTTTCTTTAAGCCTGGAACTGATGACCCCACAACAAACAACTCAGTTTAAACTCTGTACTAAGGATTATATAACAACAGTGTATCATCCTTGAGGACAGTTTCTCCTTCCAGAAAGAAAAGTGAGGTTGCTCAGTAGTATCCGACTCTTTGCAACCCCATGGACTGTAGCCTACCAGGCTCCTCTGTCCATGGTATTTTCCAGGCAAGAATACTAGAGTGGGTTGCCATTTCCTTCTTCAAATCCTGTTATCCTAAAATTTAAATTGTGGGAGTGGGTCTGGTAAAATTGTTACAACCCTGAGACATTCTTCTGACTTATTGTAATGACTAATTAAAAAAGTATATAACTCCTTTGCTAACACTAGTGAGGGGGGCACTCTCTGTCCCCTTCTGATGTCTATGTCAGAAGCTTTCTCTGGCCCTTTTTCACTTTAATAAAACTCTGCTACACAAAAGCTCTTGAGTGATCAAGCCTGGTCCCTGGTCCCGAAGCTAAATCTTCTTCAGAGATCAAGAATCAGACACTGTTCACTATAAGTTATCATCTTGGGGGCTTTCCAGGATCTTCAGGATAAGGTAAGAACACTCAGAGCTCTAGCCTCTCTGCTTTCTCAATATACACATTTTCTGCTTTACTTTACTAACTCTACCGTGTGCTGTGTGAATGAATGACATGTCCTGCACGATGCAAGCATTGAGCCCTGCTCTGTGGTTTTGCGGTGCCTCATAATGACTGAAGGCAGCCCCCAAAAGGGGAGCCTTGTCTCTGCCAATGCCAAGAGACGCCCAAGGTCCCTGCAAGGGGAGCGACCAGCAATGGGCAAAGTGCGTGAACTGAACTTTCCTTTCTTGGTCAGCTTTTCCTGGTCTCTTTGACCATTTCATAATTGCATGGGAAATTAGAAGTACTAGCCTAATCTTTTGGATCATAGACTTTCAAGGGACTAGTGATCCATGCTGTTACTACGTACTTTTACTTAGACCCCAAGTAAGGAAGCGCCTAGCCTTGCTAGGAGCCGAAAGTTACTAGAAGTACGTACGGAGTGAGGTGGAACCTTAGGAACATCTCTCACGCTAGAAGTTACTCTCTTGGCTGCCTGTCTCAGGGGCCAGAAACCTGAAAGTGAGTCTTTGTCATGGCTGTGCCTCCTGTCTATATGGATAGAAGCGCTGCTGGTGACCATGAGGTTTTTGAGGACACAGATCGGGAATTGCAGAATCTGGTTAGATTGGAAATGCAATGGGCTTCTTCCTTTGGTAGTGCTAGCTCTTAGTGGACCAGAAGAGGCTCTCTGATGGCTTTTGTCTCAACTGTTTAGATATTCCTTTTGTGGAATCTGTAGAAATGAGCTGGAACGATTGACGCTAATAGCTAGAGAACAAAAATCCCTTTTTCCTCGTTGGCCAACCCTCCACCACCTCTTTTGCTATCACATATACTGGTGTGGTGACACTCAGGAGGGACATCTTGGTTGTTATTTGTCTCTTTATGACTCACTCATTCTAATGCAGTCAGGACCATACTCAGGAATGTGCACAGGCACACGTAAGATGGATGCTTCTCCTAGTAGTCCTAGTTTGGGAAACATTCTGGGAAATTACTCTGGCAAATCAAACAAAGGTCTCGGTGGTATGGAACTAAATCAATCTGGGATGCCATCAGGTCTACCCCTGGTGCATCTCCACCCCGCCTTGGTGGTAGAACTGGGAGGGACGAGTAAGACGCCTGTGTCGGTAAGGGACCGACTAAGTCTGACCAGGGAAAGAAAGCTTTGGTGGAGAGTCTGCTACACTCCCATCTAAAGCAGGGAAGGACGCTTCTGATGGAAAAAAGCCAAGGCTGTGGATGCTGCTTCTTTCTCTCTTACAGATGGGAGCTAGCAGTTCCAGAACCACTTCTTTAAAATGTATTTTAAAAAAAGGTGGGACAAGCTTGATTCCCAGAATTTAAAAAGACATACCTGATCTTTTTCTGTGATACTGAATGGCCACAGTATCCTTTGGAAGATGAGAAATACTGACATGTTAAAGGGTCTCTCAGTTATGATACTGTTTTACAACTAGACCGGTTCCATAGAAAATAAGGGAAATGGGTAGAAGTGCCTTATGTGTTGTTCTTTATCTCTCTGTGAGACATGCCAGACTTATGTCCTAACGGTGCAGATTTGTGTAGGAAAGCTTCAGCTGCTTCCTGTTCTCTTATTTTGCCCCTTTATCCCTTTATCTGGGGCTCGCTACTGAACAGGCTGAGAGTTAGGGTACCCTTCCAGGAGGGGCTGCCTCAGTGTCGGTAGAAATTCAATAGCTCCCATCCTAATTACATCTGAGGAGCCCTGGGTATTAATAACTGTGGAAGGCCAAGCAGTCAATTTCTTTTGGACACTGGGGCAATTTTCTCTGTGCTCACTGAAGCCCCTGGCTCACTTTCCTCCCAATCGACTACCAAAATGGACTGTCTGGATGAGTGAGTGAAGTCCCTTAGTCATGTCCAATTCTTTGCGACCCCATGGACTGTAGCCTACCAGGTTCCTCCATCCATGGGATTTTCCAGGCAGGAGTACTGGAGTGGGTTGCCATTTCCTTCTCCAGGAGATCTTCCCAACCCAGGGATTGAACCCGGATCTCTCACATTGTAGGCAGATGCTTTACCGTCAGAGCCACCAGGGAAGTCATCCTTTAAGTGGAAACTGGGACTCTCTGCTATTTTCTCGTGAGTTTCTAATTGTGCCAGAGTCTCCCTCACCCCTTCTGGGGAAGGATATACTGAACAAGGTCCAGGCCTCTGTTTTCATGAATATGGAACCAGCTCTTTTTAATGGAACAAAATGTAAATCCTAGAGTGTGGGCCGGAGAAGGCAATGGCACCCCACTCCAGTACTCTTGCCTGGAAAATCCCATGGACGGAGGAGCCTGGAAGGCTGCAGTCCATGGGGTTGCTAAGAGTCGGACACGACTGAGCGACTTCACTTTCACTTTTTACTTTCATGTGCTGGAGAAGGAAATAGCAACCCACTCCAGTGTTCTTGCCTGGAGAATCCCAGGGACGGGGGAGCCTGGTGGGCTGCAGTCTATGGGGTCGCACAGAGTAGGACACGACTGAAGTGACTTAGCAGCAGAGTGTGGACAGATGGAAAAACTGTGGGTTGAGCACAAAATGCTGTTGCTGTCGTTATCAAGCTCAATGGCCTCACCTATTTTCATATCAAAAGCAGTATTAACTAAAGCCCGAGGTTAATGAATGGACAAAATCTTACTGTACTGACTTCTCCTGATGTGAGTGGGATCTTGAACTCTAAAGTTCAGAGCAACAATGCTCCATCTTTAAAGCTGCTGTAACTCAAGGGAGTCAAAAGCTCTAGGAATAGAGTATAAGTTACACTCTTCCTGGAGACCCCAATCTTCAGAAAAAGTTGAAAAGGCTAATGACATTATTAAAAGACACCTGTGTAAGCCAACTCAGGAAATACAAGACAGTTGGTTTAAAGTTCTACCCATAGTTTTAATGAGGGCTCAAACCGCCCCTAAGAAGAAGGGACTGTCTCTATGATAGGCTGTTTTTGTACACAGATATTCCCATAGAGCCTTAAAATTAACTATGTGACTCAGCTTTTTGCTTTTCAACAGACATTACCAGGAGGTTAACTCCTGACCCAGACTTTGAGTCAAACTAGCCGCTGTTTGAGCCAGGAACCAAGATGGGACTGAGAATCCAGATGGGCTTGCTTCTGTTGACTCCAAAAGTCCTGAGTTTGACCATTTGACCCTCAAGACAGCACCTTCCTGTCCTGGACTCATTCCTATGCTGCATTCCACAATTGGTCTAATTGCTGGGTCTGCAGAGCACTCCCCTCCTCATCAAGTGAAGACATCCCACAGTGAGTTTCTCCACTTCATGGAAAGGACTTTCTTCAACTCTGAGAATACTTTCACCAACAACAATCATACGTGACACTTCTTCTTGATCTGATGACATCTAAAAATCTAAAGATGGAGTGATGTAACTATGGACATAATGTAACTTTTAATTTTGATTATGTTTTAACTTGGTTTAATGACTATTTTGCTGTACATAAGAAGGTAATTGGGTCTAGATCTGGTAGTTTTCTACATGATGTTTATCAAATATGAGATGAGGTCATATGGCTAACTCCTAAAAAGGGATGCCTACTATCTAACGCTCCCATATGCTGGGAAAAAATAGAGCCATCCCCAGAAGTTAGCCAAGAACTTAGTTATAATGATTGGAAACAACTTGGATTTTTGCCTCAAGAAATTCCTGTGTTTTCCAATCCCAGTTTAGGTCCTCCTTTTGCCTGGGCAGGAACAGGTTGGGACTGGATCCCTCAGTCACACTGGTTTACTCCAAATGGGACCTACTAGATTTGTGGCTCACACTTACGGGCATGGCTTCCCCCTGGCTGGATAGGAAGATGCACCCTAGATCTAACTTTTACTCATGGCTTCATATTTTCAGAGCTTCCAGAGAAGCCTAATCTGCCACACCTTAAAACTCGTTGGGCAAGATCTGTATTTCACTGGTGTGATTGTCTGGCTACAATATTCGTTCCCTCTCTGGGAACTACAGATTAGATGTCCTCTCTGGGAACTACAGATTAGATGTTATGAGTTGATGCTCTGAGTAACTTTCAGCCATTAATGCTGAACAAATAAATACAAATTAGAAAGGTGGTTTTACAAAACATATTGGCCTTAGATATTCTAACAGCTGCACAAGGAGGAACTTGTGCCATTATTCATACCCAATGTTGTACATATATACCAGATATGAGTACTAATGTTACTTTACTAAACACATGAACAAGACGATTCAGGCTATGGATTCCCCTGAAGCCTCAGTCACCTCACTTTGGGAAATGTTAACTAGCTCCCCAGGGTGGAAAACTATCTTAAACATAATAATTCTAATTGTTCTGTTTTTACTGTTTGATCCCTTCATCTGTAACTGTGTAACTGGATTTGTTTCTAACCGTTTTAAAGCTTTTAAGTTACAAATGGTTGTCCAGGCTCCTAGGAGCCCCACAACCTCCTCCAACTATTACTTGGGGTCCTTGGATCAGAGACCCTGAAAATGAGGGTTAGGAGAATAAGTTGCCTCAACAATTTAGGGACCACACCCCTCAACAGCAGGAAGTGATTATGGAATGAAAACAATGCCCCTTTCCCTTGGCAACATAATTTTCCTAAAAGAAAAGTGGGGGGTGAGGGAAATGAGAGAGTCAATTCCTAGGCAGGTTGATAAGAAGTCCGGAGTCCCTGAGGATGAGAAAGGGATCTGAGGCTCTGGAAGTCAAGACAGGGGTCTGGAACTCTCAAGGAGGAGGAAAGGACAAATACTTTTTTTCCCTCTACATTCCTTAGTCTTAGTCACATAAAGTTTTTTCTTTAAGCTTGGAACTGATGATTACACAACAAACAACTCAGTTTAAACTCTGTACTAAGGATTATATAACAACAATGTATCCTCCTTGAGGATAGTTTCTCCTTCCTGAAAACCTTCTGACTAATCCTGATATCTTTAGAATGTATATTATGGGATCTGGTCTGATAGGATCTTTCTATTGTTAAGTTCTAATCATGATATCCTAAAATGTAAATTGTGGGAGTGGGTCTGGTAAAATTGTTACAACCTTGAGGCATTCTTCTGATTTATTGTAATAACTAATTAAAAAAGTATATAACTGCCTTGTTAATACTAGTGAGGGGGGCACTCTCCGTCCCCTTCTGATGTCTATGTCAGAAGCTTTCTCTGGCCCTTTTTCACTTTAATGAAACTCTGCTACACAAAAGCTCTTGAGTGATCAAGGCTGGTCCCTGGTCCCTGGAAGCTAAATCTTCTTCAGAGATCAAGAATCCGACACCTTTCACCATAAGCTATCAGAAGTGATGGTAGCAAATTTGGGTGAAAATAAACAGCTCTTTACCATAAAATGCACAAAGTTTATAAAAATAAAGCAGTGATAATATTGAGATTTTTTACAAAATGTTGTAAACAGGCATGAAAAATGTCAATTAGGGTGACGTGCATTCACTCACGCAGGCCTATGATTTGTCAGGCACTGTCCTAGATGCTGAAAATGGCCATCCAATAAGACTTAGGTCAGATGAAAATGGTGAAATTGAAGATTAGGATCTTCAAATAGATATGAAAAATGGTTCATTTTGAAAGGATAACTGAACATAGGTAAGTTTTTGTAATAATTATGTCATGACTTTGAATAAGAAATAAACAAAACACACGGTATTAGTAAAGTCACCCCAGAGAAACCAAACAGTAGTAATTGCTGATGGAATATGATGTTTTCACTATGACCATAAAATAACCGTCTAAGTATGTGGCAAATACCTCTACTATCTCTGAAATCGAAGAAAGCATTTGTGCTAAATACCAAAGCAAATACTGATTTGTTTCTTCAACACCCATTATTTCTGCATATGTCATTCACAGTCAAATGTCCAGGAAGGGTTCTTTTCTCCTGAAGTTCTGATGTATTTGGAGGATTTTGTGTGAAGCCAAAGGAATAAGTGATGGTTCTGAACATTTTAACTAACTGTGTGATTCCTATGAAATGAAAGCGGACCTAAAATGTATCGCCAAGGTTTACCAAACATAACCTGTTTACAAAATGTTGCTCTACATGTAAAGGAAAAAAATTTGTCACTGTTGAAGATACTCAGATAATGTGCTATACCTAGAACCCCCAAACTCTAAAATATTAATTGAAAATTTATTTTGAACAATGACAGAAGCCAAAAGTAGCTTTGAAGGTAAATATTTCAACTGATAAAAATAGTATAATAGTTTAGAAGTATATGATTTGGCATGTTTTGTAAAATGTGCACCTTATTATTAAACTTTATATAGAATTAACTTATATGTGACTATAAGCAATGGTGTTAATATCCAAAGCACTTTCTTATTGAAGACATATGGAATAATTGTTATAAATTTTCCTCTTCAGAGTCTTATGTTTGGCTATTTTCCTTTATGAGTTGGTTGCTGCTGCTGCTAAGTTGCTTCAGTCACGTCTGACTCTGTGCGACCCCATAGACGGCAGCCCACCAGGCTCCCCGTCCCTGGGATTCTCCAGGCAAGAACACTGGAGTGGGTTGCCATTTCCTTCTCCAATGAATGAAAGTGAAAAGTGAAAGTGAAGTCACTCAGTCGTGTCCGACTCTTAGCGACCCCATAGACTACAGCCCACCAGGCCTTCCATCCATGGGATTTTCCAGGCAAGAGTACTGGAGTGGGGTGCCATTGCCTTCTCCTTATGAGTTGGTGGCACAAACCTATTTGTCATCTGGGATAATAATACAACTCTTATTAGTGGTGGAAAGTAGTATGTAACTGAGAAGAGTTCTGCTATGATTACAGCACATTGAGAATTTATTTTGGATAAAATTTAAAAGGAGCCTTTGAAAATAATTTAAAACTAATATTCTAATTTGCCAGGATTTTCCAGAGCTTATTTAAGTTTGAGAAATTTAGTTTAGAAACTTACTTGAAAAGGTTCACCTCAGTACATAGCACTATTTGTTTCTTACCAGTTCTGTGGCTTCATGTGCAAGAACTTTGGCTTCTTTGGCAATTTTCTCAGCTTCGTCAATATAGTCCTTAATGTTGCTGTAAGCGTTGAAGGCTGCAGTGGCATTGAAGGAGATGTTTTTAGCCTCATCAAGGATTCTGAAGGGATTATCCAAAAAGAGAATATCAGAGTAGTTGGTACTCAAATGAAGAATATTTGAAGAACTTACTTATAACAAATAAGGCTTCCAAATGATCATGGCCAATATAATAATGATAATCCCAAATCATAGTGAGGTATCTCCTAATTGTATTATATTGTAGCTTTCAGTTTAAACTCATATTCCTAAATAACCAAGCTAGAACTGTTATAATAAAATGAATTATATATGAATTTTTCCCAGGGTCTTCAAACATTAATATTTTCCTTTGTATCAAGAATATTAAGTTTTGAAACAAAACCTTTCACATGGAGTATATTAAATCCAGATTTACTTATGAAAATTATTCTTGGGGTTAATACACCTATTTTATTATGACAATCCCCAAATTGTAGGGGAAGCAAACCAGTTATATTGAGAAGGCTGTTTACCAGTCAAACACACCTCACTAGTGGCCCATCCCCCCATGGAAACATATAAGAATAACAGTTATAATAAGCTATTATTTCACAGGGCAGTACTGAAATAGTAGTGCCTTCATGGAGTTTGAAAGGGAAAAAAAAAAGACTTAAAGGCTATGTATGGAATCACCAGTTTTCATTCCAATCCAAAAGAAGGCAATGCCAAAGAATGTTCAAACTACTGCACAACTGCACTCATCTCACACACTAGCAAAGGCATGCTCAAATTCTCCAAGCCAGGCTTCAACAGTATGCGAACTGTGAACTTCCAGATGTTCAAGCTGGATTTAGAAAAGGCAGAGGAACCAGAGATCAAATTGCCAACATCCATTGGATCATTGAAAAAGCAAGAGAATTCCAGAAAAACATCTACTTCTGCTTTATTGACTATGCCAAAGCCTTTGACTGTGTGGATCACAACAAACTGTGGAAAATTCTTGAAAGAGATGGGAAGCCAGACCACCTGACCTGCCTCCTGAGAAATTTGTATGCAGGTCAAGAAGCAACAGTTAGAACTGGACATGGAACAACAGACTCGTTCCAAATCAGGAAAGGAGAGCATCAAGGCTGTATACTGTCATCCTGCTTATTTAACTTATATGCAGGGTACTTCATGAGAAATGCTGGGGTGGATGAAGCACAAGCTGGAATCAAGATTGCCAGGAGAAATATCAATAACCTCAGATATGCAGATGACACCACACTTACGGCAGAAAGCAAAGAAGAACTAAAGAGCCTCTTGATGAAAGAGAAAGAGGAAAGTAAAAAAGTTGGCTTAAAATTCAACATTCAGAAAACTAAGGTCATGGCATTTGGTCCCATCACTTCATGGCAAATAGATGGGAAAACAGCAGGAACAGTGAGAGACTTCATTTTGGGGGGCTTCAAAATCACTGCAGATGGTGACTGCAGCCATGAAATTAAAAGATGCTTGCTCCTTGGAAGAAAAGCTATGACCAACCTAGACAGCATATTAAAAAGCAGAGACATTACTTTGCCAACAAAGGTCCATCTATGGTTTTTCCAGTAGTCATGTATGGATGTGAGAGTTGGACTATAAAGAAGGCTGAGCACTGAAGAATTGATGCTTTTGAACTGTGGTGTGGGAGAAGACTCTTGAGAGTCCCTTGGACTGCAAGGAGATCCAACCAGTCCATCCTAAAGGCAATCAGTCCTGAATATTCATTGGAAGGACTGATGCTGAAAGTGAAACTCCAATACTTTGGCCACCTGATGTGAAGAACTGACTCATTTGAAAAGACCCTGATGCTGGAAAAGATTGAAGGAGGGAGGAGACAGGTTTAACAGAGGATGAGATGGTTGGATGGCATCACTGACTCAATGGACAGGAATTTGAGTAAACTCCAGGAGTTGGTAATGGACAGGGAGGCCTGGCGTGTTGCAGTCCATGGGGTTGCAGAGAGTCTGACAAGACTGAGCAACTGAACTGAACTGAACCAATGCAACCACGTTTTCAAAAGCCAGCCCTTTAACAATAAATAGTTTTGATTTCATCAAAATTATAAAACTGAAATTTGGAGCTCAATGTGTGTTTATATATTACTATTTAAAATGCTAATAAGGCAACTGCTGTGCTCTCTAATAAAGAACAAAATATTTTTTCTAAGTGTAGCCTAAGGCAATGTTCGCTCCTCACCATGCAACATTTGAATTCACTTTTAACTCAGACTTTTGATGCTGCTCCAGTAGAGCTTTGTCTACACCCTTCTAATTAGGCTTTTCCACAGAAAGGCCATGCAGTTTGTATGTTAATAATTACAAAAATCAAGATTTGAAAGCAACTCTCAACCATTTCTGTTAGTCAAAACTTTTGGACAAGTGTCAAGATACATAGACATTTCCAACCACAAATGACATACCCATCAAGGACAGCAGATGAATCATTTAACTGAGCTGCATGGCTCTCAGCCTGGGACACCTTCTCAGCCAGCTTCCTGTCCTTTATTTTTTGGGAGAGGTCATCTATTTTATCTTTCAGATCCTTGGACATGGGTGGCAATTTAGTTTGAATGTCTTCAACGTACTGATATGTAGAGAAAAGAAGGCATTTTAAATAAGCGAATCCAGCTTCCTCTAATTTATTAACGTCTCTTGGAGATATAATTACACATGCTTAGGTTTTTAGAACACTTAAAATTTACTAACCTAGCAAAAAAAAAAAAAAAAAAGAATAGAGAATAAAAGCTATTATTCAATGAAAGAGATTAGAAAATATGTGAAGGAAATTTATACCAAGAAGAACCTAACAATCTTTTTAAAAAAAAAAAAAGCTACTTCATAGGTCTAAATGCATAAATGATAGTCATTAGTATCTTTTAGACTATTTGCACTTCTATTACCATATGTCATCATATATTAGCATCTACTGAATGAGACAGCATGTTGAAAGTCTGTTTGTAGCTTTACATTTCTCGTTTAACTAATGTTATATGAATACTGAAGCAGATTGTAAGTTCTGTACTAGGAACGACAAATGCCCTTCATCACTGTGAAAGAAAATACAGGTCAGTGTGAGTGTGCGAGTACCCTCATTACTGAGAGAATAACGTGAAGTTCTAATTGTTACCAATGGGTGGGCATGGTCACAATAGAATGAGACAAAAACAACTTTACACTCAAAAGAAAGTAACAATATTTGCTCATACTACTGAATTTCTCACTGGTTCCTATTCAAGAGCACTTGCATCATTATCATCGTTTAACTTTGGGTTTCATAAAATACTCACGACTATAACTGAGTTGATTTCATCTACAAGACGACTGGCTTCATCGAGTATGTCATTGCCTTCTTTTAAAGTGTTCTCAGTTTGTCGTTTGCCACTTTCTATAGCCTCCTTCTTTTTCTGTAAGACAGCATAAACAAAACATCAAAATGTCCTTTTGGGAAAACCCTATCTAGCCCTGTATTCCTGGCTTTCCTGAGCTGTCTGATCAAGGCTTTGCAATCAAGATATGTCATGTTGACTATGAGATTACATGAGAATGATAAAAACTACCCAGCCAACCCTTTGAGCCTTACTTTATTTTAAATATCTGTACAGGTGCTTTCTTTCTCCTATTGTGAGAAAGTCATACAAGAGAATGGTGGCTGATGTGATCGTAGCTGAGGAATGAAAAAAGATTTTTAAAGCAAGATGGACATCCATTTTAACTGAAATGTAAGTGCTGAATATGTATTACCAAGCGTGTGGAAGTATGCTGACTTACATTGGAACTACACATTAAATTCCAGAATCTGTGTCCAAATGAATATTTTGTGAGCACAAATGTGAGCAGATTTATTCTATGGGAATTCTATAAAAACTGGAAGAAGTGAGATTTTAAAAGGAACTGAGGGGATGTACTTTTCAAAAAAAAAAAAACGAGAAACTCTCACATGGAAGAATAAACTTAATGGACTGTTCCATAAAAAGAGAGCAGACTCTAATTTTTCTTTGAAACTGATAGCTTGTCTTGAAACCACATGAAACTCATTCCTAGTCTAGAAGAGTAAAATCAACGGGAAAGAAATGGTGCTATTTCTCCATTTGGAGTATACTTTTGCCTTCTTTTTCTTTCTGTTTCTGACTCATTCTTTCAATCATCTTTTTCTACCTGTGGATTTAACTGCATCGATTACAAATTTAAGCCTTGCCATCTATGCCTTTTGAGATAAATAATAATGCTTGTTTATATATTCATTTAAATTTCAATATGGGCCAGGTAGTTTATAAGCTTTTCTCACTTAATTCTACATTAGCTCTATAGGTCCTGTGTTTATCATCTTTTAACTGAATAGAAAATTCTACAAGTGAAGTGATTTACCAAGGTCACACAGTGTAGTTAAGATGTGAATCCCAGTCTACCTAAGGATGGGCTTCCCCAGTGGCTCAGTGGTAAAGAGTCTGCCTGCCAAGTTAGGAGACATGGGTTCGATCTCTGGTGGGTTAAGATGCCCTGGAGTAGGTAGGAAACGGTTTACTCCAGTATTCTTGCCTGGGAAATCCCATTGACAGAGGGACCTGGCAGGCAACAGTCCATGGGGTGGCAAAAGAGTCAGACAGGATGTAGCAACTAAACAACAACCACAGCTACCTAAGGATAGAGTCTGGGTCTTCAGCTGTGACAGCCCTGACTTTCCAATTGTGGAAACCACATTTATTTGCACTGGGACAGTGCTAATTTCACACCCTGCTTTCTCTACCTCTTCACCAATCACTTCAATTTGCTGCCGGTATACACATCTTATTTCTGCCTCTGAGCCTTTCCTTCACCATTTTCCCTTCCCCAATTCCCTGCCTTGGAGGAAACCTCCTTCATTTAGCCTCATATAAAATGTATATTCCCTCAGTACTCAAAATATGGCCCAGCGACCAGCAGAATCGGCATCACCTGGAAGCTTCTTAGAAATGCACAATCTTAGTGCCTTTTTGGGAACTACCAACTTGGAATCTGTATTTAACAAGAATCCCAGGTGACTGATATACACAATAAAATTTGAGAGAAATTGGCTTGGAATACAGCCTAGCACACAGTAAACACTACAGAATTGTCAACTATTATAATTACCTTATTTTCTTTTTCCTAGCACTCATTTATCTGAATTATATTTATAGAGTGGCCATAAATGATAGAAACATAAATAATCATATTTTATTTTTTATATAGCTTGAATCATCTTGATTGGTTCTTCTAAGAGCTGCTAAAAGTACAAGTTATTTAATGACAATGATTAATACCAATTCATTACAACGTGCATGCATAAGTATGGGATGAAATGTATAGTCTCTTGAGCCTACTGGCCTAGTCTTTCTTGTACCTAGTGGACGAAGGGTAACATTGAATTCATCAAGCAATATGCTGAGAACATATTACTTATTATGTATATTAGCCCATGCTCCAGTTTATGATCATATTATATACTTATTTATTGGTTTAGTGACTTTCTTACTATAATATAAATTTCTTTAAACAATCTTTGTATCACTCTATCTCCAGTACCTAGACGAGTTTCCTCAATAAATAGTTATGTTTGCACTTGTGACTTCTGTTTCATTCAACTACTCCCCACCCCGGCTAAATCAGAGAAATTTCAATTTCCCTTCATGAACAACAAATAGAGAGGTAGTGCTGATGGTTATAAGTCATATCTTATTTTTCAAGTTCTGACATTCTTTTCCACAACTATGAATTCTAGCCCTTAGCTTTTATATAAACCGATTTAAAGTTGACCACGGGCAGACAGACACTCAGGAATCTTTCTTCAGCATGGTTTATTTGTATTTATGAATCAAGGTAACTTAAAATGCTGTATCGATAGAAGGGAGACTATTTCCACCCATATGTGAGGTGAAGAGCTCCATTCATCTTGTTTTCAATTAAGCAGTGAATTAGAATCTTTCTGGGCTTCCCTGGTAGCTCAGCTGGTAAAGAATCCATTATAAAAGCTCTATTTGAGTTACTTTAGGGAACCCATTGTTCTGCAAAGATCACAATGTGTTTTTAATCACACTGAAGCAGGAATGATCTAGGGATTAAGGCAATTTCAGTGGTGGCTAATTTCAGATTAGACACTAATGAAATCTAGTTTTACATCAAGGAAAGATGGATCTATCTGGAGCACCCAAATATTGATCAAAGTATTGATATAACATTTATTTGTGTTTGCTTTATGATACTTTATTCACTGAGAGAGAACATTTCTATTCTGTCTTTGTGCCCAACACTGTTCTCAGTCCTGGAGATACAGCAGGCCAGAAAACACGTTGTTCATGGCTTGGCTGGAGGGTAAAAATGAATAAGTTAATGTATAACATATTTTTAACAATGAGTGCTATAAAAATAAATAAAGAGAGGGAATAGATAGAAAAGGATGTAGGATATAAAATACTTAAGATAGGAAGCTTTGAGCATTTGAGGAGCAAAAACAGGGTTTGTGATTAGAGAGAATTTTTCTCCCAGGCTTCCCTGGTGGCTCAGATGGTAGAGTCTGCCGGCAGTGTGGGAGACCTGGGTTTGATCCCTGGGTTGGGAAGATCCCCTGGAGAAGGAAATGGCAACCCACTCCAGGATTCTTGCCTAGAGAATCCCATGGATGGAGGACCCTGGCAGTCTACAGTCTATGGGGTTGCAAAGAGCTGGACACAGCAGAGCAACTTCACAAGCAAATTCTCCCAGTATATACCACAAGTATATTGTTAAGTGACTCTCATTAGACAACAAAGTTGTTATATTTCTACTTTTAACTTCTAATTAGATCTTAATTCATTCCAGAGCTTTGTAAGTTCAAAACTTTTTGTTTTGGCTGGGGTTTTTTGAGGGGTGGATTAGGAAGCTACAAAAGCTATCTCCCCGTCTATTTTTATCTAGCAACTCATTCTTTACTTCTCGAAAAACCCTTCCTGTTCCAGGTTATAATGGTACCTTTGGGGACAGAATGCTCAATACATGTACTTTGCTGGATTGAATTGCTCATCTTTTCGCCCCTCAGCCCACAGTCTCCTTCACCTTTTTTCCATCGCTGGAAATGGCCTTCTAGCCCTGTGCTGTTCTAGAAGGTTGCTTTCAAAGTCTTCTATGAACTGGGCCATTTCCAGAGCCATCTTCTGCTACAGATTTTTATGAAGCTTACAAATGATTGTTACTGCTCCATTTGACACTTCCTGAGATCATACTTTGGGAGCTCTGTGTTTCTGCTCATGCTGTCCCATCATTTCTATCAGCTTCTGTGATGCCCTCATTTTAGTGTTTGATTCTCTCAGCTCGTACTAATCACAGTGCGTCATGTCTGACTCTTTGAGACCCCATGGACTGTGACCCAGGTTCCACTGTCCAAGGGATTCTCCAGGCAAGAATACTGGAGTAGGTTGCATTCCCTTCTCCAGTATATCTTCCCAACCCAGGGATCGAACCCAAGTCTCTGGCACTGCAGGCAGATTCTTTACCATCTGAGCTATAGGGAAGCCCAGTGAAAGGTTAGAATGCCTGAATTTTTAGGAATTTGTAAGTTCTCTGAGGCCAGGAATCATTTCTATTTAGTCTCAAACACCCTGGTTACCAACAGCACCTTGATAATGGTAGGCATCTAATTGTATATTATTCCTGCCTGCTTTCCTAGCCTTATATCATAATATTTTCAATACAAAACCAATATTTGAGTTTATATGAACCACTCAGAAAGTCCCCAAAATAAAATTTTAACCCATGACTCCAATATTTCAATTGCTTCTGATACAGGACAAAACCAAATTCCTTAGCTCAGTCTCAGAATGCAGTTCTCTTGTAACTCAAGTTCTGGACCCCCTGCCTTTGTTGGCTTTCTGTCCACTCACTAGTTCACAAGCAGTCTTTCTAGTCCTATCACATCACTGACATTTCTCCAAGGGTCTTCCCTTTTTCCCCTCTGTGTGTTTGCATTTATTTTCCTATTTCTGGAATGTTCTTCCTCTTCTACTTTGACCAATTAGAGCTTATGCTTCATGACTCAGCACATGTGTCTGGTCCATGAAAGTGAAAGTGAAGTTGCTCAGTCGTGTCCAACTCTTTGGGACCCCATGGACTGTAGCCTATCAGGCTCCAAGCCCTTCCTAAATCCAGGTGTGATTTTGATGCCCTTCCTTCACAAACCTCCAACAGAACTTCTGTAGGGCACAGATTAGTCAAATTGAGTGGATCTCGCACTAAGTACAAGTCACTGGAAGTCATCAGAGATGGTGTTTTATTCATGATATAAACATCAGTGACTTTCAAGCTTAAGGCTGCATCTGTATCATTAGAAAGTGAAAGTGAAGTCGCTCAGTCGTGTCCGACTCTTTGTGAACCCGGTGGACTGTTTAGCCCACCAGGCTCCTCTGTCCACGGTATCTCCAGGCAAGAATACTGGAGTGGGGTGCCATTTCCTTCTCCAGGGGAATCTTCCTGACCCAGGGATCGAACCCAGGTCTCCCACATTGCAGGCAGACGCTTTAACCTCTGAGCCACCAGGGAAGCCTCATCTGTATCATTGGTGGGATTTGAAAAACACAGGTGCTGGGCTCCAACTCCAAGTTTCTGAGTTGATAGATTTGGGGGGACCTGAGAACCTATATTATTAACAAGCGCCTAGGTGATGCTAATGCTGCTGTTCCAAGCATCACACCATGAGCGTATCAGTGTTTGATACACTCAGTTTTTGTTTAGTACATTCCTTGAACTTAGTAGGGGCTTGATAAATGTTTTTACACAGTAAAAATTAAATGCTTATTTTCTTATAAAAAAATGCCTTGGGTCTTAATTGCATCACCTTTTTGTGGGCACAGTCTCAGTAAAGTCATTTATTTAAATTACAACTAATTACTCAATCTAATGGATACAACCTATCAACTCTTCTTAAACCTATCGCAAATTGCATTGACACAGGGAATGTTCTAGAATATGGATTCTGGACCACACCTCAGACCAGGTAACTCGGTTTCTGGGTGGATGCTCAGGGCACCCCTCTCTTTAGTAAAATATCCAGGTGATTCTTTATTGGCCAGTCTAGTATCAACCTTGGCAATCAACCTTAATCAGCCTTGGCAAGCAGCTTTAAATAAGCTGTGTCTTACTCATATTAATGTAGTCACTTTATCTATTTACTCTAGTAAGTTTTAAACAAGCCTTTCGTTAAGCATGGCATATAAAATGAAAATACAAAAAGGACCACTTACACTTAAATACTGACTACATAAGCTCCAGGCATCTCCAGAGGTACCCAAGAATGATGGCTCTTGGTTTTAAACATCACTAAAATGAAGGAATAGCTAAAAGCACCATTTACTGTGCCACTATAACTCTTCTTGAAATACTTCCCAAATGCTTATTATACTTTCCACATAGGTAATTTTAATTTCTTAAACTGATGCCATAAAATGGAGCGGTGTACCTCCGGGTAAGTTACATCACTGGTGTGTCACTGAGGAAGATGAATCATGCAGGAGCCTGTGATAGAAAGGCGGTCCAGCAGCCTGCTTAACAAGACGGTGCTTTTTCTTTAATACTGCCAGCATGTCAGTAGACTCCAAATTGGTTAAGATTAGATACATCAGTGAGTCTCCTCAATCCTCCATCAAAATGACAAGGCTAAGTCCCAGGAGAGGGACCCAGAAAAAAAAAATTCTTTTAAAAATTAATTCATCCTGTTACTTCTTAATCCAAAGGAAAATGGAGAAAAATGAATAGACAAAACATGCAGACTTTTTCTTTATTCAACTGTCATTCCACAAACAGTTTTGAGAGCATAACAAATGCCACAGAGTACTCAGAGCTGAAGGTAAAATTTTATGTTAGAAGAGAAAAAGGTCTGCCACTGTCTTCAGATCTATTGGGGTCAAATATTTGAAAAGAACAATGGTAAGTTTGTTTCTGGCGAGGAAGTAATTTTTTTAAATGCCAAGTACAGGTCTGTGCTTCCCAGATGGTGCTAGTGGTAAAGAACCCTCCTGCCAATGCAGGAGACATGAGATGTGGGTTTGACCCCTGGGTCAGGAAGATCCCCTGGAATAGGAAGTGGGAACCCACCCCAGTATTCTTACCTGGAGAATCCCATGGACCTAGGAGCCTGGCGGGCTACAGTCCATAGGATCACACAGAGTAGGATACAACTGAAGTGACTTCACACACACACACACACACACACACACACACAGGTTTGTGCCAGCATAAGTACTGAAGTCACTCCTTAAATATTAAGAAATAAATGAGAGAGAAAGAGAGGAATGAGCGAAGGAAGGAAGGGAAGAGAGAAGGAAGGGAGGAAAGAAGGGAGGGAGGGAGAGAGGAAGAAATGACTGGAAGGATCTGTTTTAGTTCCAGCTTCATTAGTGCTCTAAAAAAGGCAGAAACTGCCTATCATTTCTTTTTTTAAAATTAATTTATTTTAATTGGACAATATTGTGATGATTCTTGCCATACATCAACATGAGGAGAGAACTATCTCTTGGCTGAGGAAAAGGACAGAAAAGAACTCAGACTTGAACTGATTGTAAAGTATCATTTTCATAGACCGTGTTGCAAAGAAGAAGAGAAACTAAATGTTCCCAAGTTCTGGTCTCTTAGCTGTCTCTTTTACGCTCACATTTCCTTGTGGCTATCAGAAGATAAAGAATGTTCCTGCAATGAAGGAGACCTGGGTTTGATCTGTGGGTCAGGAAGATCCCCTGGAGAAAGGAATGGCTACCCACTCCAGTATTCTTGCCTGGAGAATTCCTTAGACAGAGGAGCCTGGTGGGCTACAGTCCATGGGGGTTGCAAAGAGTCAGACACAACTGAGTGACTAACACTTTTACTTTCACTACACTTTCCATTAGAAAATTCTTGACACTTTTGTGACTTATGGCAGCCCATGTCTAAACCATGGCTCATGGGTTATGTTGGGTAGATTGTAAAATCAAGGTAGTGGTATTTGAAGAAACCCTAGACATACTCTAGTATAATGCACGCACTGTCCAGTTGAGAGACTGGTGCTTTGGGACTTCGACTTGCTCAGGCTTGTATTCTAGTTAGTGGCACAGTTATCATTAAGACCAAGGACCCCTGACTTCCAACAAAGATCTCATTCCACTGTATCACACTGTTCTTAAAATTTTTAAATAGTGTAAGTTATCTAAATTTTACTTGATTATACGGGCAGTGATGATTAATTTAAAAAACAAAGGAAGGATCATTCTCTGTCCTGCTACTTACAAGTCTTCTTTCAGAGTTGTCAAACTTGATCTCATAAACACGCATCAACTTACATCCACTTGACTTACCTGGCCATGGTCAGACCCCTACACCACGCTCCCAGATTCAGATGAAAGAACTCTAGGACTCACCTCCAAAGCCGTCATATTTTTCTGGTTTTCTGCAGATAAGAGATTAGCTTCTCTGATTTTATCTGTGGCTTCTCTCAGTAGGTCCCAAGCATCATCAACCTTGCTTTCATAGTCTGCCAGTTTCTCCCGGAGATCCTTCTCCATTTCCTCGTTTTTCCCCCAGGACTCTCCAAACAACTTCTTCACTTTCTTCAGAAGGCCTTCTGCAGCTCTGTAAACACCCCACCCCAACAAGAGACAATAAGCCCCTGTCACTGCCTCAGTGTTACAAAGAGATACTAACATTAGAAGTATGGAAAAACATGACAATATTTAAAGCAGACTGTGTGCTAAATCAAGTTGAAAACTGATAGCTGAAAAGTGGCAAGAACATTTAAAATTAAAGCACAAAAAATCACACATTGTACTTTTATTAATAACATAACATTATCATTTGGAAAGGAACTCATGCTATTCTCAAAATCTGGCTGATGAAATCAGTTTTATCATGTATATTATATACCAAAAATAAAATATGATTAACCATGAGATATTTTTTCTGTTTCTTTGAATACAAGACGTGAATATTGATATATTTGGTTAGAAACAATATAATGCCATACTGTTGACATGCTAGTATAATTTTGATCTACTTTTCTTTTCCTTTGAACTGAGTTCTAGGAGTTTCCTGGATTCAACTTAATGGTTTTTCTAAAGTGATACTGTTTGAGCCCTTTAAGAAAGGCTAAATACTTGAAAAACAGTAGTTCTCAAACTAGCAGGCATGATAATCCCCTGAAGCACTTGTCAAACGGATTGCTGGGCCCCATCCCAAAAGTTTCTAATTGAGTAGGTCTAGGATGGGGTTGGATAATTTGTTTTTCTAACAAGTTTTCAGGTGTTGCTAATGTTGCTAGTTTAGTAGATTTTATTTGATTATTAATAACACCATCACTTTGTAGTTAACTGTACATGTAAAAATGTACTTTTTATTGAGTATACAACCATTGGCATTCATTGGCATTAGTAAAATCACTATCATTATTCATAACCTCAAATCCTCAACCTTTATTTCATAGTATTAGTACGTATTATTTGACAGTTCTATTCAATATTTCCCAAGATGACAAAATGTACAGGATGACTTGCTAAATTCATAACTTTATTTATCCAAAAATATTTTCATTAAAACAAAATCAACAGTTTTAAAGCCCCTAATACAGGAAATTAATAAAGCAAGCCCACTAGCCTAATTGAAGAAGTGTGCATCCTAAGTCACTGCTGCTGCTAAGTCCCTTCAGTCGTGTCCGACTCTGTGCGACCCCATAGACGGCAGCCCACCAGGCCCTGCCGTCCCTGGGATTCTCCAGGCAAGAACACTGGAGTGGGTTGCCATTTCCTCCTCCAATGCATGAAAGTGAAAAGTGAAAGTGAAGTGGCTCAGTCGTGTCCGACCCTCAGCGACCCCATGGACTGCAGCCTACCAGGCTCCTCTGTCCATGGGATTTTCCAGGCAAGAGTACTGGAGTGGGGTGCCATTGCCTTGGTGTCTAATTCTGTGACCCTATGGGCTACTGTGGGAGAAGGCAATGGCACCCCACTCCAGTACTCTTGCCTGGAAAATCCCATGGACAGAGGAGCCTGGTAGGCTGCAGTCCATGGGGTCGCTGAGGGTCGGACACGACTGAGCCACTTCACTTTCACTTTTCACTTTCATGCATTGGAGGAGGAAATGGGGGCTACTGTAGCCCACCAGGCTACCTGGGATCTCCAGGTAAAACACTGGAGTGTGTTGCCATTCCCTTCTCCATGGACCCTTTCGACATAGGGATCAAACCCACATTTCTTATGTCTCCTGCATTGGCAGGTGGGTTCTTTACCACTACTGCCACCTGGAAAGCCCAAATGCAGAAGGGACAGCACCAAAAGAAAAAAGATAATTTACTTGATTATTTATATATAGGAATAAACATGCCTTTGATCCACTTCAGAGCAAGATAAATTATAACTAAGTAGATGAAAAATAGCATAAAAAAAGTATCTCCTACTGATATGTGTGATGGAAAATTTAGAAAACTCAAACCAACAATTTAGAAAGTTCAGTTTATCAAATGAAAAAATAACAGAGCTTCTACTCACACCAACTCATCTTCAGCAACTTCCTTTTGTGTGTCTAGATTTTTCCTCCTCAGTTCTGTCATCATCTGATCAATCTCATTCTGAAGCTCTTGCAAATTTCTCTCAAAGGCCTTGTCTTTAGTTCCTAGAGTTTCATTTAGTTTTACAGCTTTTTCATTTACAGCTGCAGGGGGTAAAACAAATTTTGCAAATTAGCAAACAAAATGCTGCATGTAAAAGTGGCAGCCAGCATCTGCTCTTCTCAACCATCTCCAAGAGAAACGCTGTTTGTCATGAGTGTTCCTGCTGAGAAAGAGAAGCAGTTGCTACACCAATCCATAAGAAACAAGGAAATGTGGCATATTTCTCCATTTTACGTTGCTTTTAGGGGGACACAGTAATTAAAACACAGTGTTTCTACTTTTTAAGTGGCTCAAACTCTCTTCAGGTAAGACAGTAAAAAATGTGACATGTAGTATTAATACTTGGAAGCTGGAAATACAAAGTCTGCATTGCTGATCAGGCACAACCAGTTGCAATTTTAAAACCTGGAGTAGAGAAACACTATCTGTGATGATATCTCTGAAAATGAAACTGCCCTTGCACTTCCACACAGTTCTGTGTCGATTCGTGCAAAGGAAAGAGGAAAGGGGCCCCAGCCTAGGGACGGGTATTATATATTAGGGCTCAAAGATACCTTTCAGCAATAACAGCCATCCTGTGAATCTGTGTTTATTATGCACTAAATGGGGTTTCAAACTGTGTTCTTTGGAATCTTAGGATTCTCCAGGCACTTCAGGTATTCTACAAATGATGTCTATTCTGCCAAGAATCTATTTTATAGGTTGATGCTCTGGGCAAGATTTCATTTGAAAAAAGAATTTTCTGTCAAATAAAAGTTTGAAAAATTGGTGCATTGAAACATGTACACAGTACTACCTTAGTTTTAGACCAACTTTTCCTGAAGTGTGTTCTAAGTGTGTTCTATGGAGCATTAATTTAGCAAATTGAAGACAGTTTTTTTTTTTTTTTTTAACTCTTTGGTCTGCTGAGCCCTTATGCCTATAATAGTCCCAAAGACAATCCCCAGAATAAAGGCTATGGGCTGACCAAGAGACCATGTTCTATCATTTAAGACTGTATCCTAAGACCTCTTTAAGATCTAAAGAATTTTCAAATCTCTTTTCTATCCTTGGAGAAACTTTTCTGATTAACACTGGTCAGAGTTTGTCAAAGATGGTATGAACAGACCTTCTGAAACAAGTACACATAGTTAGGCCAGGAGACCAGCGGCAGGAGTGCCGGGTTAGCACTGTGGTTCTGAGATGTGGTCCTCAAATGAACAACGTCAGATCCATCACCTGGGATCATCGGAAATGCAGATTCTCAGGTCCCATCACTGATCTATTGGGTCAAAAATTCTAGGCTGCGGTCCAACAATTTGTGTTTTCACAAGCCCTCCAGGAATTTTTGATGCACCTAGAGTTTGAGTATCTTAGGTTAGTGGCAGAAACTGAGTTTCAGTCTCTACTTCTACCCTTTCCAAAATGCATCTTTCTAATTCTTTTTTAATGATAAATGTCTTTGATTAAAACGTTGCTGCAATCAACCTGTTATTTCTGACAGTCATAGTTTAAAATCTATCGAACAATCTGAATCAGGTGTTTTAAAGAACAAATATGGCCAGTCTTAGCCCTGCGGTAGAAATCATTGCTCAGGAGCTATTCCTAGAAGTTAATGAGGGTGCCTCTTTCTGGCTGTCTGCTTCATAGTCATCCCTTGATGTATGACAAAGAACCTTCTCAAGATTCTACCACTGTGATTAGTAAGACATCACCGTGGACATGTAATTTTTAAGGAATCACGGTGATCATGGACTATTGATTAGAATGCACCTTGGTCCAACAGACTATGTGGGAGTCATGCCAGAATGTTGGGTGATTAAATGTAAGAACGTTCCCATTTTTAGATTTCAAGAAAGATGGTAGTAGACATCATTCTACCAATAATACAGCCCCATCGTATGGTCTGAGTGCACACCTATATGTACAATTGATTTTAATCACTTGTAGCATGTAAGTAACCACTGACATTCTTTGCATTCACATTATTTCCTTAAGTGAGATGGAAAATTCCCCCTTTCTAAACCTGATAAGGCTGTATGTTTTTTTCATTATTCAATGAACATATAAATGAGTTTTGCTTAAAGATGTTTTTGGAAATTTGATTGAATTTAGGTCCTGGTCCTAGGTGTTATCAAGGAAGCACAGAATGTGAGATACAATTACACTGTTTCTCTTGAAGTCTAATCTCAAAGTTAAATTTCTACAGAGAAGAATGTGGTGCAAAAAGAATGGTGGAGAAAAGGAAAATATGGATTATATAATTTCTTTTAAATTAAAGCAATGTGCAAGCAACCAGAAGAAATCATTAGGGTACACAAATACTGCTTTAGCAAAATGATGCTATATTAAGAAAGCAAGTATTATTTTTATAGATGTCTAATTGCTCCATTACTCCTATATATGGAATTTGGAACTTTTACGAGGACTTTTACATTTAAGATAAATGTGTTATGTAGTGTCTATTATTCCAAGATATTCACTATCACTTCAGTGTATTTTCAACGGTATTAAAAATACTTGCAATATAAGCACATCTTTTAATTTCATTATCTTTTCTACCTTATTACAAAGGGAATGTAGGTTAAAATATCTTTAAAACAAGATAAAGATAAAAGGAGATGGGGCAAAGATAAAAATGTTAATGTATTTCAGGCAAAGAGTGACTAGACAGAAAGGCATGCTGTAATGTCCAGTGGATCCTAAAGCTAGTGTTAAGCATCTTTGTGGCCAAATCATCAGGATCAAAAGAGGTACTTAAGAGGTATACAGTACCTATAACATACAAGCCAAATAAATTAGTTCCTCAGGAGAAACAAAGCTATTTTTCATGCTGAACCTGAGAAAAATAACCTGTAACAGGTAAGTTTATCATGAATGGCTAATACTATTGTGACCTGAGGAACAGGAAAGAAAGCTGTCCAGCATTTCTTAAGTCCTATTACATATCAGAACATATGCTACTGGTTTTATATACCCTCACTCATTAATTCTAATAGTGTGTGGAATAAAATGTAGTTTATTCATTTTATTGATTGAGTCAGAAGTCAGCACAAAGTAGACTTTATAAGAGATAAGAATGCCTTAGATTAATAGAAGTTGATTTCTATATAGACTTATAATGGAATATAGGATGAGTAAAGTATTTCATCTATCTAAAAAGAAAACTGAAATAAACAAATGTCATGCTGAAGTATTCACTTTTCCCACAGCAATTTATTACCACTAATAAAAACTGAAAATACTGATGATTATCCACTGTTATTATGGTTTCTAGAGGGAAAAAAGGTATAGGTATGTTGTATATAACACACTTAAAGCTTTTAGTGAGTTTTCTTCTTTTTAAATCCCCTAAATGTCCAAGCTTGTTATATATATATATATATAGTTATATATATATAAATTTATATATTTATAAATATTTATAAATATAAATATAAATATAAATATAAAAATAAAAATATTATATATATTTATTTTATATAAATCAATATAAATATATATATATTTATAAATATACATAAATATATATATATAAATATATAGCATAAATGATTTAGCTTAACTCTGACATACACAAATTTGAATTTTCACGAAATTTTAACAGCTGGATTCTGTTTTATAAAGAGCTGTGATTATCATTTTTGTTATCATCTTTATTAGGACCTGCTGGAAGAAGAGAGTAATGGTCACATTGTCTTCAGGTACAGGATCACAGCCATCCACATGGCATGTTACAGGAATTAGGAAAAGGTATCCCATTTGGACAGACACAATAAGATCCCCTGACTGATAGACAAATTTAGGGAGTGGAAGACATCTTCCATGACACATAACCCTTTTCTTTGATAGACTGGATGGTGAGCCAAGCCGGGGTTAAATACTGTCTCCACTCTGCCCCCTGCTGGTGTATCTGTGGTATGCACAAACTGGGAGAGGGCGCAGCCTAGAGAGGTAGGCAGTGCTGATACTGGAGTCTATGGAAAACATGTATTATTAGGATTTATTCTTACATAGCAGTGTTCGATTGAAACAATGAAGATGAGATCCCAGAATAGGCTGCTTAATGTTTGAGATAAGATGGAAGCAAAAGGAAAGCTCCTAGAGTACTAACATCTTCAGGTATTCAGATAGAGCGAACCCGCTCTGTCTGCAATGGGATTTTTTTCTTTTTTTTTTTGGGGTGGGGGGTGGGGGGTGGGAACACATGCAAATAAAAATGTTAATGGAAAATGAAATCCAGGAAATCACAACAACTTCATCTAGTTGAGGAGAAACCACGTTAACGAGTTAACTCGTTTTGGTAGGAGTAATTTCTGTTCCAGATCCTGACATGTTTGCCCTGAGATGGCACCTCAGATTAAAACTCTGGAGTTTCTTGCTGTGGGGGATCATTGGAAGTTCCTGCCTCTTCTTAGCCTGTGATTCCTAAGAATGACTTGTCAGGATCTTGAAAGCCTTGAAAGTTCTCATGTCCTGATTTATTTGGCTATATTAGAAAGCAAAATGTCTAAAATGTATAACATTGTGGAGGAATTAAATTGTGTTATTTCTCAAAGGAAAAAAAAACATTTTTTCCTATTTTCCTCAACATGTATGGATGTTTATGATATATTAATAGATATTTAAGAACTACTGTTGTTTTGGGTTTTTTTTTGAGGGATTTTTTTTGTACTATCTCTTTTCTTTGAGTTTCTTAATTTGAGTTTTTGCCCCAAAATGGCTTCCACTTTGATTCTCAAATCAGATTGGTGGATGCCAACAGCTAACTCCTAGAGAATTGTGGACTAAATGCAGTACAGCTTCTGGTAAGGCAGTACATCCAAATCCCAAGCAACAGATGTTCATTAAAACCAGAACCAAGTATTTAAAAGTCATTTGAGAAATTAAAGTACTGCTGTAAGGTAATGAGCAGAATGATTAATTTTTTAAAAAAATCAAGAATCTTTTAAATAGTTTTGAATACAAAAACAACACCATAGCAGAGGAGAAGTTGCCCATTAACTGATTTAATCATATTTGATCACAATATTCCTCAAGAATCAGAGCATTCCCAAAGGAATGCATTCAATGGATTGCTGGTATGCACTCATAATTCCTAATTCACTGACTGTTGTTACAAATCGAACACTGAAAGCCATAGATTCTCAACTGATAATGCCCTAGAATATCTTGATTAAAATACTTTTTAGAAACGCAACCCTCAAATTTAGAAAGGCCAGCTCTTATTAGAGAAATTCCAGTCTTCCTTGGTCCTTCCTTTTCTATTTTCCTGTTGGGAGAAACAGTGATTCAGTCACGACTGTTCCGATACCTTCTGCGTCCTGGGCCAAGGCCTTAATGAATGCTCCCACGGAGTCTGCTCTCACGTTAGTCCTCTCAGCATCCTGCCCAGTTTGCTCGCCATCTGCTGTCACCTTGGTAGCCTAACGATCAAATCCGGGAAAAGCATAATTAATAGAGATGATGAAGCTACAGCTAGATAAGCTCCCACTGGCTGCAGTTTCTTTCAAATATTACTTTGAGCCAAAGGCAATCGATGAATTATTGATCAGATGTACTGGAAATGATGCCCCGTGCTCAAGTATACAATTAAACTTTATTACTTCTTCCATTAAATGGAAATCAGAGAGCTGTATTTGGTCTTTTTAAAACCCTCGTTATATGCAATGGCCCAGAAGAAGTAATAAAGCGGAATTATTTCTGAAATATCTTTAAGGTGCTATTGCCAAAGTCTTTAATGGATGCTTCAGTCTCCACATGTTTCAGTTTTGTCCATATTTTATTTACTGAAAAGTGTGGAACAGAGCAACGATCTCTTGAAAGAGGCACAGATAGTCTGTCTCAATAAGCTTGATCCTATAGATTCGGTTCCGATCAATATATTAATTAAACAAAGAGAGGGAATGCTTAACTACTAAGTAGTGAATGCTTGTTTTAGAACACTCTAAAGATCTAGTAAAATGTTAAAGAAGAATAAATGCTAACTTTCCCACATGACATCACCAAAAAAAGATTCTGGTAATCACAGGACCATATATTACTGTCAACAAAATAAAACAGAACCCTACAACAGCCCCACCTCCCAAAGAATGTCCTCATACAGTTCCACCCTTATCCACACTGAAAATACCATTTAACACAATGGAATCCATTTAATGTGTTCATGGTTAAGATAAACCATATGGAGTAAAATAAAAATGGCAAGTATAACATTAAAAGTTTCAGATGCTACAAGATTTAGAGCACCTTGTCATAGTTTTACACTTCATTTTTCTATGTGTATGCATATGCTAATAAGTGTGACTTCCTATTTAAAAAAAATAGGGATAATCTAACTATAGATAATAAATCAAAGAATCACAAACTGATTCAATATAATTTGAATAAGACCCAAGTTGGCAGGGTATTAATACTCCACAATCTTGTACCAGAGTGCTTGCATTTTAGACATGCCCAGAGAATCTAAATTGTTTTATACATAAATGGATTTTAAATAGGACTTAAAATAGAACTAAATGTCTGGCCAGCATAGAACGTGGCAGGAGGCGCTGCAGGAATTAGAGTGCATTTTATGATTTCCCAGGGCAGTAAGAGGTTTAATTCATGAAAGTTTTCAACATTTTAAATAAAAGGTAGACTATAAAGTTCAACTCTTGTCATCTAATTTCTTAACCTCCAAGTATTATCATCACAAATAAAAGAATGAAAGGGTAAGAATCCAATGAAAGTTTTAAAAATTCCTCTTCATATTAATAGTTTTAGTATATATACAAAATGATTTGGAGGGTGTTAATATATTAGAATGCTCTGGATTAATTCTTCCAAAACATTAATATTGACATTATTTTAACTTTTAGATCTGAGGTTGAATCAAGAAACTCTTTACACATACACACCACACAAATGTACACTCACACAATTTTTAAAATGTTGTTTTTGAAAAAAAAAGTTGCTTTTGTGTTCCTAAGGTCAGCTGCTTAAGATGTTGGCCGTCTAAACTGCTTTAGATCTTTGCCTAGTCTGGATTTTACTGTATTCTGTAATATCACTACTATTTTCACATATCACAGAACACTATTATAATAACAGATTTGATCTACATTATGATCATTTTTCAATATCGTAAGAATTAATATATCACTAGCACTTGTATGTCTTATTACACAGAAAGTGTACATTATAATTTGAACTAAAACTTATTTTTTGCTTCATCAATATCTTATTTATATTACCCAAAGGTAATAATTCTCGTAAATATTGATACCATAAAGTTTTCCAACTCTTCTATGTGCAAAGCATCTAATTTTTTGAAAATAAATGTATACTGATAACACTTTTTAAAATTCTGGATGATCAAGACAGTATTCATTGCCTTGACTTCTTATCAAATTAATTTATAAAAATATGTAAGAATCAACACTGACAAACTAATTACCAATTACATGAACACTCCAATATTAAAATGTCAAGAATTGTACATAACCCATGATCAGAAGTAAGTAAAAAATGTTATCACTAAGACCATGCAATCAGCTTCACTGGCTTCCTCTTATGTGTAATATGCCATACTCTTGCCTTCCTCTGGCCTTCTTGTATTCTACTGTCTTTACTTGGAATGAACTTCTGCTCAACACTTTTAGTGGCTGGATCCTTGTCATCCATCAGCTTTCAGTGTAATAAGTATCTCTTCTTGGTGTGCTCATCCCCAGGGCACCTGGGTTAGGTTCCTCCACTTCCTGTAGAAGAATATTGCCTTCATAGCACCGTGCGTTTTAGAATTACTGCTTATGCATTGACATCTCTACACATTGGCTTCCTCTCTAAAGGGTAAGCCCTACAGGGACAAAAACTTGGTCTGTCTGTTCATTGCTTGATATCCAGCTTCTAGTATGATGCCTCACTGATAGCAAGTATAAATGAATGCTGTCAAATATATGACTAAGCAGATTTCCTAACTAATCTTACCAATCTTATTGGCATTCTTATTGCCCACTTTTCTAGGAACATTCCCAGAAAAAGCTTTGTTCATACAATTGCTCCCTAATTCCCATCTCAAAATAAATTCAGACCCCAAGATCATTCTGTTCCAACCTCATCTTCCTTGTGAAGACATCCTTGATGATTTTGACCTATATTCTCTTTTCTTAGATTTTCAAAAACAGCCATCATTACCACTATTCATGACTGCTGTGGGTAATTATTTTGTTAGGTATTTTGTTATATCTGTTGAATTTCAATCCTTGGAGACGAGGGCTATGTCTTATTAACTTTTATTCCTCTGAGAGCCAGGCACAGTGCCTGGCAAATTGTAAGGGGTCAAAGATGTTGGGTGATTGACTGATGTAATGATAATCAAACAAACGATCCCTTTGAAGTTCTAAAGCCTGTTGGAGGAAAAAAAAAATCTTTCCATATGCCTTCCTGATACCATTCAAACTGGCCATATGCCTGGTGTCATGCTTGCTAATGAATATGGAGGGGTGGGTGCTTTTTTCTGGACATTTTTCAGCACCTCATAGGATGCTGCTGCTGAAGAGCTACTGCTGAGTACTTAGGCGGAGAGCCAAGCTTGAGAGCCTGTGGTCACAACGACACTACATTCTAGTCACTGGCCTCCTGGTAATTCAAAACTACTGCAATTAGGTGACTGCACACCAAATACGATGCTTGTGAAGGTAAAGCTTGGAGGTGGGCAGAAATCTTTATGGCCAGCACAGTAGGAAGAAGACAGGCTTCCCTCTTGGCTGTATTTCAGGAGAGGAGGGGATTTGAGATTCCTGGCACCAAAAGGCACTGACTTATGGCATCTAAGAGGTGGGTTCCACAGCCTGCTTCAGCTATACCCACGTTGATACGCATGTTCAGAAGGGCTGACAGTACTCTCTTGCATGTCGTTTACTCTTCCTGCCTTTAGAGATCCATAGAGGGCGTACGTGCTAGGCTGCTTTAGTCGTATCTAACTCTGTGTGACCCTGTGGACTATAGCCCAAAAGGCTCCTCTGTCCATGGGATTCTCCAGGCAAGAATACTGGAATGGGTTGCCATGCCCTCCTTCAGGGGATCTTCCTGACCCAGGTATCGAACCCACATCTCTTATGTCTCCTGCATTGGCAGGCAGGTTCTTTACCACTAGTGCCACCTGGGAAGCCTCCCACTAGAAGGCATGATCCCTATTTTCACACTGGTGAGGAGGAAGGTTATGAAGAGGTTAAGTGACTTATCTGAACTCACACATACGCAGGGAACTGGGGATGAGACATACATTTTCTGTCTCATAGCCATGTATTCTGTCAGTATCAAACACTGACTTCTGTTTGGCTAACATCCAGGAGGACAGAGAAGACACATGAAGCAGTTAAGTATTCTGGGTGGGAGGAGGGACATGGCTCCAGCTTTTGCAATACTTTAAGTGCATAAGTTTTGTGTGTATTTAGTCACTCAGCTGTGTCTGACTCTGCAACCCCACGGACTGTAGCCCACCAGGCTCCTCTGTCCAGGGGATTCTCTAGACAAGAGTACTGGAGTGGGTTGCAATTTCCTACTCCAGGGGATCTTCCCGACCCAGGAATCGAACCTGTGTCTCTTACGTCTCCTGCATTGGCTGGCGTGTTCTTTACTACTAGTGCCACCTGGGAGGCCTTAGGCTTTAGTAAATTAACATATTTGAAAAATCCATATCAGAACACCACGTAGATACACTTTTAAAAATCATGTTTCATTACCCAGTAATTAAGTTGAAGAGTCACCTTGTCAAAACCCACCCAGGAGAGACTCCATAAAGGGAGCCAATGACAAATATATTACCATCTATGGGTAGTGGTGCTAGACTGTAAAAGTGGAATTCACAAAAATCAGTTTCCTCCAGGACAGGCCATTGATAATGTGACAGATGAATGCTAACTACCACATGATAGGAGCTATCTGCCCGATTCCGTTTGGCTCTTCTTGCATTTTATTAAATTATCATTCCCATCCCTTAGTCAGCTTCCTCCTTACTCACTATTATCTTGTTCCCGAGTATCTGACAAATGTCTTCTCATTTACCCTAATATGTACAATCTTCCTTTCATTCTCTACATTAGACTTTCTTATTTTTACATTCTCTTACCTCTGTTCTACAATTTTTCCAGTGTTCCTTTGTAAATGATGCCTTATACACTACTTTGCAAGTATTTCTCTTTCCTTTGATTATCTTTTTACATTTAAGTTCACTCAACTAGGTATTTTTTCCTTTTTCTTCTATTTTCTTTATGGTTGTTTCGTGTGTGTGTGTTTTTTTTTAGAGTATTTATATCCAGGCAGCACGCATTACCATTAGACACACATTCATTTACTTCTGAACAATGTAGCTGTTACTTTCTTGCTTTAGCTCAAGCAGTTCTCACTGTGCCTCTTGAAACCTGCACATAATTTTCTTGGTTGGATATTACTAGTGTCTTTCATTTTCTGCCTTCTTTATGTTAAAACTAGAATCTAATGGAGCAAATCTAACTACTGAACAGACAACATTGCTTAGTTGCCATCCTCCTTTGCATTTCCAGGCTTACACAGTTTCCTGCTGAAATTAAATTTCAGATCTAATCATTTACATGATATTCTCAAGGGTCATCTTCAGATACTACTGGTTCTGTATATCCAAGGGTCAGTGAAGTGCCAGGACAAGCTACTAGGAGAGACAGTGCCCAAGGACAGAGACGGTCAACTGACCCTGGGGAAAAATAAGTCAGTTCTATGTGAAATTTCTCCTTAAATATTTCAGGTGTCAGTTTTGAAAGTTCCAAATAAGTATGATTTGTTATACGTTATCTCTCTCTCTCTCTCTCTCTTAAATATAATAGTAGAAATGAAAAAACATTGGCAACTTAAACTTTTTGGAGCTGGCGGGGTACAGAGTTATTTGTTTAATGATCATGGAAATAAATTTATAATCACGAACTGAAGAAAAAGCACAGTGGTATAACACAGTTATAAGAGGAATCCCATCACACCTGGAATATCACAGAAGGCTCACTGTAGACTTTGATGAGCTGAGGTTTAGTTCAAGGTTAAAGAAAACATAGCTTCCCTGGTGGCTTAGAGGTAAAGAACCTGCCTGCCAAAGCAGAAGAAGCAGGTTCGATTCCTGGGTTGGATAGATCCTCTGGAGAAGGAAATGGCAACCCACTCCAAATATTCTTGCCTGGGAAATCGCATGGACAGAGGAGCCTGGCAGGCTATAGTCCATGGGGTCTCAGAGTTGGACATGACTTAAAGATTAAACAACAACAAAAGAAAACCCGTGCAGAAAAGCTCTGTGGTAGAATGAAATGTCTGAGAATAAGATAAAGGCAGAGAGAGGAGAGTGTGTTAAGAAGGAATATAGGGTCAAAAGTGGCAATTGCAGTAGGAAGTTCAAGTAAAATAAAGCTTCCGCTGGATTTAGTGACCAGCTTGCCATTGATTACCTTGTCAAAACAGTTTTGGGAGCAAGCTGGGAGTGGAACTCTAGACTACAGGAAGTGAGGAGATAAAGCAGAGCTGTCTCCAAGTCTTTCAAAAAACTTGGCTGTGAAATGAAAGATGGAGGTCAGGACAGTAGCAATAGAGGTACATACAGTTATCATCAAAAAGCATCTCAATATTCCATACTGATCATAGTGTCTGACGTTATGAATATGTTACACATGATTCCCATATTCAAGCAACTTACATTCCAAGTGGGAAATAAAATGATAATAAATTAAAATACATTTAAAAGATATATAACTATACAATATTTGCTTATATAATATTTGTACATTATATACAATAAGTGCTTAACATATTAATTTTGGGAAGGAACATTATTTTCTTTAGCAATGGCTTCCCTCGTAGCTCAGTGGGTAAAGAATCTGCCTGAATGGCAGAAGACCTGGGTTCAATTCCTGGGTCAGGAAGATCCCCTGGAGAAGGAAATGGCAACCAACTCCAGTATTCTTGCCTGAAGAATCCCATGGACAGAGGAACTGGGCAGGCTACAGTCCATGGGAGGTCGCAAGAGTCGGACATGACTTAATGACTAAACCCCCCACCTGCCATTAGAGAACTTAATTGCATTATGAAAAAGATAAGCACAAAATATATAAGCACCTGAGGGAGAGAGGGCAGCTTATACCAGCTATGCAGGACCAGACTCGCCAGATATTTTAACAATTAAAGTGTATTAATCATAAAGCGACTGGTCAGATAACAAAGCAGAGAGAAGGACTGTCAAAAAGATTGACTATACCAGTGAAAGCACTTTCCATAGGACAGGGAGCTGTAAGCACCACATGACTCTAGGCTGACAATAGTTTTCTATCTTGACTGGCATCAGAATCATCTGGAAGCTCATGAAAGTCCCGGTGTTCATACTATTGTTGTTTAGTCAGTAAGTCATATCTGACTCTTTGAAATCACATGGACAGTAACCCACCAGGCTCCTCTGTCTATAGGATTTCCCAGGCAAGAATACTGGAGTGGGTTGCCCTTTCCTTCTCCAGGGGATCTTCCCAACCCAGGAATCGAACCTGCATCTCCTGCATTGCAGGTGGAGCCTTTTACTGCTGAGCCCCTTTATATTGTGCATTGGACTGATTACATCACATTTGGGAGTGAGACTGGCATCACATAATTCCAAGATGCAGTTCTAGTTTAAGGCACTGTCTCCTCTAACCTAGCCATAGATACTAGGAAGTCATGGCCCCTGTACTTCTCATATTCTGATCTCAACTGCTGAATCATTCATGGCTGTGAGATAAAGGTATTGGTAGATTCAGCCGTTGGGAAGATCCCCTGCAGGAGGGCATGGCAACCCCCTCCAGTATTTTTGCCTGGAGAATCCCCAGGGATAGAGGAGCCTGGTGGGCTACAGTGTCCATAGGGTCACAAAGAGTTGGACACAACTAAGCAGTTAAGCACAACACAGGCATACACATTGGACATTTACATCATTTAGTCTTCTAGTTATGATTCCATGGGTATCAATACAACTTTTAATTATCGTGCAGCTTGACCACAGGAAAGGAAAGAATTGATCATTTTGACTTGAATATTGAAGGTCTCCATGATTTTCTGGTGGGGACAAGGTTAATTCATAAGTGAGGATTTCCTTTTTATTTCTTCCCCATCCTCACTTCATCACGGAGATATTTACTTACAGAAGTCTTATTTGTAGGCTTTTCAAGTTACAAAATGTGAAGAATGGGTGGATAAAAATGGTATTGAAGTGTGGAAATGGGGAAAAAGAATACTTTCCAGTGGAGAAATCTGGCAAACATGACCTCAGCCAGGTGATCAAGATAAACACCAATAGTAATAAGACATACTGATTACATAGGTTCTTAATATGACATGATAAAATGATACATTATCTCTGTGGTCTTTCCCACACAGACCCATATCTCTATTCTAATCATGAGAAAAACGTAAGGCAAACACCCCAGTGGAGGGACATCATACAAAATACATGAACTTGTCAAAACTGTCAAAATTATCAACAAACCAGAAAAGTCTAAGAAGCTGTCACAGTCTAGAGGACACAGTCTAAGACGACATGATGATTAAATGTAATGTAGTGTCCTGAATAGGATCCTGAAATATACAAAGACATTAAGTAAAAGTGAAGAAATCTGAATAAAGTAGACTCTTTAGTTAATAATAATAATCAATCAATATTAGTTCATTGGTTGTGAAAGATGCATCATACTAAGATATTAACAGTAGAGGAAACTGGGTATGGAGTATATGGGAAATCTCTGTACTATCTTTGCAATAACTTTTCTGTAAATCTAAAACTGTTTTAAAATAAAAATTTTGTTTTAAAGTAGTATTAGAATTAACTCAAATTGGATAATAGATCTAAATATAAAATGCAAATTATAAAACTCCCAGATAACATAGTATAAAATTTAGATAACTTTAGGTATGGTGATGACATTTTAGATATTACCAAAACAATCAGTCAAAGAAATAACTGATAACCTGGGGTTCATTAAAATTAAAAACTTTTCACTGTGATGAATATTGTCCAGAGAATGATGAGGCAAGTCCCAGACTGTTATCTTATAAAAGACTGTTGTCCAAAATACACAAGGAACACTTAATGATGACAAACCTTGATTAAAAAATTAGAAAAATCATGTCTTAGTCATTTAAGTGAAGTGTTAGTCGCTTAGTCGTGTCCAACTCTTTGCGACTCCATGGATTGTAGCCCACCAGGCTTCCCTGTCCATGGAATTCTCCAGGCAGGAATACTGGAGGGTTATCTATTCCCTTCTCTAGGGGATTTTCCCAACCCAGGGATTGAACCTGGGTTTCCCACATTGCAAGCAGACTGTTTACCAACTGAACCACCAGGGAAGCCCAGATGGTAGAGTCTGCTGCTATAACAAAATACCTCACATTAGGTGGCTTGTAAATGACAGAAGTTTTTTTCTCACAGTCCTAGAGATCAAGAAATACAAAATAACATCTCATAGGTAGTGTCTTTTCACTTTGTGCTTACAAGGTCAGGAAAGGGCAAAGGATCTTATTGGGGCCCCTTTTATATGGGACTAATTGCAGCCAGAGATGGAGGAGCTCTATACAGTCAGCAAAAACAAGACGAGGAGCTGACTGTGGCTCAGATCATGAACTCCTTATTGCCAAATTCAGACTTAAATTGAAGAAAGTAGGGGAAACCACTAGACCATTCAGGTATGACCTAAATCAAATCCCTTATGATAACACAGTGGAAGTGAGAAATATATTTAAGGGACTAGATCTGATAGAGTGCCTGAAGAACTATGGATGGAGGTTCATGACATTGTATAGAAGACAGGGATCAAGACCATCCCCATGGAAAAGAAATGCAAAAAAGCAAAATGGCTGTCTGAGGGGGCCTTACAAAAGGCTGTGAAAAGAAGAAAAGTGAAAAGCAAAGGAGAAAAGGAAATATATTCCCATTTGAATGCAGAGTTCCAAAGAATAGCAAGGAGAGATAGAAAGCCTTTCTCAGCAATCAATGTAAAGAAATAGAGGAAAACAACAGATGGGAAAGACTAGAGATCTCTTCAAGAAAATTAGAGATACCAAGGGAACATTTCATGCAAAGATGGGCTCGATAAAGGACAGAAATGATATGGACCTAACAGAAGATATTAAGAAGAGGTGGCAAGAATACATAGAAGAACTATATGAAAAAGATCTTCACCACCCTGATAATCACGATGGTGTGATCACTAACCTAGAGCCAGACATGTGAAGTCAAGTGGGTCTTAGAAAGCATCACTATAAACAAAGTTAGTGGAGGTGATGGAATTCCAGTTGAGCTATTTCAAATCCTGAAAGATGATGCTGTGAAAGTGCTGCATTCAATATGCCAGCAAATTTGGAAAACTCAGCAGTGGCCACAGGACTGGAAAAGGTCAGATTTCATTCCAATCCCAAAGAAAGGCAATGCCAAAGAATGCTCAAACTACTGCACAGTTGCACTCATCTCACATGCTACTAAAGTAACACACAAAATTCTCCAAGCCAGGCTTCAGTAATACGTGAACCATGAACTTCCAGATGTTCAAGCTGGTTTTAGAAAAGGCAGAGGAACCAGAGATCAAATTGCCAACATCCGCTGGATCATCAAAAAAACAAGAGAGTTCCAGAAAAACATCTATTTCTGCATTATCGACTATGCCAAACCCTTTGACTGTGTGGATCACAGTGAACTGTGGAAAATTCTGAAAGAGATGGGAATACCAGACCACCTGACCTGCCTCTTGAGAAACCTATATGCAGGTCAGGAGGCAACAGTTAGAACTGGACATGGAACAACAGACTGTTTCCAAATAGGAAAAGGAGTACGTCAAGACTGTATATTGTCACACTGCTTATTTAACTTCTATGCAGAGTACATCATGAGAAACGTTGGGCTGGAAGAAGCACAAGCTGGAATCAAGATTGCCAGGAGAAATATCAATCACCTCAGATATGCAGATGACACTACCCTTATGGCAGAAAGTGAAGAGGAACTAAAAAGCCTCTTGATGAAGGTGAAAGAGGAGAGTGAAAAAGCTGGCTTAAAGCTCAACATTCAGAAAATGAAGATCATGGCATCTGGTCCCATCACTTCATGGGAAATAGATGGAGAAACAGTGGAAACAGTGTCAGACTTTATTGTTTTGGGCTCCAAAATCACTGCATATGGTGATTGCAGCCAGGAAATTAAAAGATGCTTACTCCTTGGAAGGACAGTTATGACCAACCTAGATAGCATATTAAAAAGCAGAGGTATTACTTTGCCAACAAAGGTCCGTCTAGTCAAGGCTATGGTTTTTCCAGTGGTCATGTATGGATGTGAGAGTTGGACTGTGAAGAAAGTTGAGCACCAAAGAATTGATGCTTTTGAACTGTGGTGCTGGAGAAGACTCTTGAGAGTCCCTTGGACTGCAAGGAGATCCAACCAGTCCATTCTAAAGGAGATCAGTCCTGGGTGTTCATTGGAAGGACTGATGCTGAGGCTGAAACTCCAATACTTTGGCCACCTTATGTGAAGAGTTGAGTCATTGGAAAAGACTCTGATGCTGGGAGGGATTGGGGGCAGGAGGAGAAGGGGACAACAGAGGATGAGATGGCTGGATGGCATCACTGACTTGATGCACATGGGTTTGTGTGAACTCCGGGAGTTGGTGATGGACAGGGAGGCCTGGTGAGCTGGGATTCATGGGGTCGCAAAGAGTTGGACATGACTGAGCGACTGAACTGAACTGAATTCCCTTCATGAAGGCTCTGCCTTAGTGACCTATTTCCTTCCAACAGCCTCACTTCCTAATATCATTACCTTGAGGCGGGGGAGGTTTAGGATTTCAACATAGGAATTGTGGAGAGGATACATGCATTCAACCTACAGCAAGACCTGAATAGACATCACACCAAAGAAGCTATACAGATGGCAAGTAAGCATGTAAAAGTGCTCAACATCGTCTGTCCTTAGGGAATTGTAAATTAATATAAGTTGAGATACTACTATACACCTGCTGTTGTTGTTGTTTAGTTGCGAAGTAGTGTCTGACTCTTGGGCAGACTGTGGCTCGCCAGGCTTCCCTGTCTTTCACTGTTTCTGGGAATACACTCTAACTCATGTCCATTGCGTTGGTGATGGTATCCCACCATCCTTTGACAATCCCTTCTCTCCTGCCCTCAGACTTTCCCAGCATACACCTATTAGAATGGCCAAAATTCAAAACACTGACACCACCAAATGCTGGTGAGGATGCAGAGCAATAGGAACTCTTACTCATTGCTGCTGGGAAATGCAAAATGGTATAGCCACTCTGGAAGACAGTTTTGTGATTTCTTGCAAAACTAAACATACTCTTACCATATGATAGAGCAATTGCATTCTTTGGTTTTTACACAAATAAATTGAAAACATATATTTGGATGCTAATAGCAGCTTTACTCAAATATTGCCAAAGCTTAGAAGCAACCAAGGTGTCCTTCAGTAGGTGAATGGATAAATAAACTTGGTACATCCAGAAAATGGAACACTACTCACCACTAAAAAGAAATGAGCTATCAAGACACCAAAAGACATGAATGAAACTTCAATGCATACTACTAAGTGAAAGAAATCAATCTGGAAAGGTTACATACTGTATAATTCTAACTATATGATATACAGAGACAGTAAAAAGAGCAGTGGTTGCCAGGGGTTAAGGAGGACGGAGAGGTGAAAAGGCAGAGCATGGGGGACTTTTAGAGCCATAAAAGTACTCTAAATGACACTATAAAGGTGGAGACATGTCATTAAACATTTGTCAATATCTATAGATTGTACAACACCAAGAGTGAACCCTAAAGCTATGATTTTTGAGTGATAATGATTTGTCAGTGTAGATTTATCTGTTGTAACAAATGTATCACTTTGTGGGGGGAAGTTGATCATGTGGGAGGCTATTTGTATCTTGGGGCAGGGGAGCATATGGGAAATCTCAGTATTTTCCAGTCAATTTTGCTTTACACTACTCAAAAATACTAAGTCCATTTTAAGAAATTTAGTATGGGAGAGGCTTCTGGGAAGATGAAAGGATGTAGGTTAAGAAATAACAAAGGAATAGTAATAATAAAGGCTCAGATCATTTGGCTGTAATCAGCTCAATGACAGCAACAACATTTGCTTATACCTCTTTTCCCAGTGTCTGTCATTCTGTTATAGTATCCAGAACATATTCAATCCTTAGGAAGAATTAATTAAATGAATTAGTGAATGAAATGCCACTGTTCCATGGAATTTTCCCCTAATAACCCTTAACAAGACTAAATTAATCCATTTATGTGTACTTCTGTTACATTCTTTTATTTCATGCTGTATTACATATTTATTTGCACTTGTCTCCACACTTAAATGCTTATGTACACACACACACACACACACACACACACGAGACTACAAGCTCTTTGAAGACAGACTGGGCCTCGTTTTTATCTGTCACCTGCCAACACTTAGCTTGGGCTTTGTATGTGGGGAACATTCGTGTGTGCCTGTTGACCAAGATTACTTTCGCATGATCCGCTTAAAAGTTCTTATTAATGTATTCACAGAACAAACATAAAATTGCAAAATATTAAATTGATATGAGATAAATGGACTCACTAATCTAATATCTAAGTACGTTTGTCAAGAAATTTTGTATTTGTACATTCCACATCACTGGGAAGAAATCCTGAAAAAGTGTTTAGTAGGCTGTTTGTAACCTGAGGGCCATTGTTCAGCATCATGTGCTGAGAATTCCATTTGATTTCTCTGTGGAAATTCTAATAAGCCAGCAGCAGGTTAGGTGGAAATGGCATTGCAACTGTTGGAATCCATAAGCTAGGTCCTCCTGAGGTCCTTGAATACAGCCATTCATAAGTCATTTTGGTATTATGGCCTGAGGGATTTCTTCTTTAAAAAACGGACTAGATAATCTGCAAGAACCTTCTAGCTCCAATATTTTTTGTCATTTAAAGTTCTTTGAGAATCAAACTGGACCCCTAAATTCCAGGCCAGTTTTCCAGTTCATGCATTTTTCTGGCCACAAGATGGCGAACTTTATGCTGTTTTCTTCATTCTCTACAAGGGAAAAGAACCTTAACCTTCCTGCAGTTTTGAAAATTTAAAACTCCCAATATCTTAAAAAGTCTGATAAACACAACATGGATTTGCATTCTGACTCTAAAAAGTGTCTTAAGTGCTTTGGATTTTCTTGATAAAGATTTCCTCTTTTGGGGGGCAATACAGATTTAGACTGTATTTCTATTAATATACAAATACAAATATCCCATGATAAAATCAAAGAGACTACAAGTATTTTCATTTGCTTATCTTTTTCCTTATGTAGTCAGAGACAGGGATTTGGGAATCCAGAATCTATGGAAGCTAGTGGATAGAGTTCGCAAAATATACTGTCATCCTGATATTTCTAAACATTGGCCTTGATACTTCCCAAGTCTGAATCCCAGTCTTTTCTTGTGGTACTGGGTTCTCAGATTTTATCTGAGGCAGAAGTAGCAAGTCAAAAATACATCGATTTCATGCACCAAATTTGGATTTAGGAAGAACAAGATTTGCATTTCAGAAATTTGAAGTAATTTTCCTTAATTATATATAATCTGTCTGCTTTAAGAAGAAGCATGATTTTGCCAACTTACCCTGGTCAGAAGTTCATTCATTTCTGTCACCAGCATGTTCAGATTGCCTTCTGCCAACTGAATGAGCCTCTCTGGGGCCCGCTGAGGTGAGAGCAAATTCTGAAAGAGATTTCATTCCATATGATTTTGAGTAAATGGTCTTGCAGTGATCATAGGTTGAACATTTAACAGAACACATTTTTCCTTTATATACAAAGAACTTAGCCTTCTCACCTTCAAAGAAGAGAGGAACTATTTCAACTGGGCACTTACACACAAAGCACTGTACAGAATAACCTGGCAAATAACACACACTGCTGCGGTCTAAGACATTACTACGTGCCAGGTCTTTTTGTTTTGCGTTGTTTCATTTAGTTCTTACAACAGCTCTGTGAGATAAAAATGCTACTTCATTTTGTAGGCAGAAAACTGTGGCTTGAAGAGACCTAAAAGCATATACAAGATCGCATAGCCAGTAAGAAGCAGAGTCAAGATGAGCCGTGTCTGAATCTTTAAGGCCCCTATATTAGTCACCGAGATACAGTTTACAGGCTTCTCACTTCTTTCTTTGAGGACAGGAGCCCTGACAGAGGACCTGGCTGGGCGCTAACTAACTGCATGGTGTCAGTGTTGTAGGAGCTGGCCTGGTACTCACAGCTGGTACATTTTCCCTCCTACTGAACATTATCAATCTCACAACACTAACAGTAGATGGGATCACTCTGTGACAGTGATGAATGAAACAAAAAATGAGACCACTCCATAATCTTGTCTAAACGCAGATAAAATCATGGTCTCTGTGCAGATCACAAAAATACCCTGAATCCCATTTTCTGGCTAATATGAGTGACCACTGCTTCCTCACTAACTGTAGCTTTAACTTCTCTTTTTCTTCCTTCCTTCTAGATAAGATTCATTAGAATACTTAATTACAGAATTATTTCCACTTCCAATGAGCACCCAATCCAATACAAACCTCTGTTTCCTTGAAACTGCTCCCCAATTCCTTAGCATAAACCCCAATACCCTGAGTGATTCTTAATGCCCTGTTACTGAGACACACCCAAACCCCACATGCTGTGCAGTGTCCTTTGTGGCATCAAGTTAGTGAATCCAGCTTTGTTCTATCACATGTGTGTTCCAGGTCATCTGTGACTGGAACCCAGGGAGCACTGACACAGTTAAAGGAACCAAACAAAGGGTATATCTAACTTGCTTAATGATTTATAATATTAAAATGAGATTCCAGATATTAAACAATGGAAGAGGAACACAGAACCAAGAAAGACTGGAATTTAAGGAAAATCAAATAATTCTCACCAACACCCAGCCATAAGGAAACAGGTAATTGAACCCTCTGGCTTGGTTGAGGTCTACAGATTGGAATGTCTTTCAGAGGGCCCTTCAGAAATTCATTCATTGCATAAGTTATTACTTTAAATTTTTTTATGTCCCACTGAAGCATTTGCTTCTCTAGCTCAATTTTCTGTCTTTGTGTTCTTCCCATATATAATAACTGGTCAGCAGTTTCTTTATCAGAACTCTTTGTATTCCTGAATGCTAGGCCTCTAAAGTAAACTCAGATTCCTCTGCCTGGCTTTCAAAGTTGTCCTTCACACCACCCAGCCTCACTAAAGCCTCCAGTCTTATCTTTCACTAGCAGATCTGACTTCTAATGTCTCCAAGACAGATCTTGCTCATTCACACTTCTGCCTCTGTGCACATGGCTCTCGTAGATTCAGAGGCAAGAGTATGTATGGATGGGCTGGGCGTCAGAGAGATCTCACCAATGGTGGACTGAGCTGTTTCCCCTCTGAGCTGTGTAAAGGGGGTGTCATTGTCTCAGGCCGTACAGTTACACTGACTCTTTTCAGATCTCAGCTCTGTACCTAGCAACCATGTGACCTTTTGCTGCACTTGAAACTTCTCTATGACTCAGTGTCCCTGCTTGACTATGTGAGAAAGATGTAGATAATACATTACTCCTTTCCTACTTCTTGGATTTTTGGCAGTCTATGTGTGATAATTCATGTAAGACTTTAGTCAATTGCCTAGCACAGATATACTCATCAATACATGCTACCTATTCTTGCTATCATTATGATTAGTTTCTTCTTCTAGTAAATAGGGATAATAATACTTACTTTAAAAGCTGTGGTCTGAATTAAAGAATGTATTTCCTAGAAGAGTGTCTGCCAGTGCCTAATGAATAAATCTTAGACTTTCTCCTCCAGTCTTACCAATAATTCTCTGCCTGTTGAAGTTGTTTCTATCTTTCAAGTTCTAAAACAAATTACACTTTCATTAATGATATATTTTCCCTGCTTACTCTGGATCTTATCTATTTCTCCGATCTTGACTACTACTGTATGTCAAATGCCTATAAAGCTCATGGTAATAGTTTTGCTAATTGTTTAATTATTTTTTTAAACCATTTAGACCCTAACCTTCCTAAAGGTAGTACTGCATGCATTAGGGGTTGTGAAACCCTCAGAGAACCAAGTACAATACTGGGCATTCCAGACTTTCGATAGTATATAAGTTGTTACCTTTCATCTTTTTTTTTAAATCAGATGAAACAACCTCAATTTCCTTAACATTTCTGCCTTATCTCATTAACTACTGAAAGTAGTTAGTGTCTTAGAATGGGGTTTCCTCTGCAACAAAAATAGTTCCTGTTGAAGTACTTTCAAATATCTCCTCATTCTCCAGTACAAAATTTTCACCTTGTGTTTTCATTTTGATAGTACACTTAAATGTTAATGAAAGCATTTCTGGAACCTCAGTTGGGAACCTGAGAGATTCACACAACCACCAGATCTCAGCACCTACATTTGCATGCCTGTTTGATCACAGGGCAGACTGAGCATATAAATCATGCAAACTTGTCAAATGATGCCAAATGTCATTTCAGGTCCTCTCACAAGGAATTCTCTAGTTCAAATTGTGGAAAGGTAGAATTGAGTTCCACATGTCACATGCTGATGAAAGAACCTGCGTGGAAGTAGTTAGTATCATACTCTTGTTGTAAGTAGCAATTTGCATTCAGCAAAAATCATGTTACTTTATATTAATGTTTTTAATTTGAATTTCATTGGTTTTTAAGACTTTTGAAAGAATTAATTTGTTTTGATTTTATAGAGCTATTAAGTATAAGGAGTTCATATCTGATTTTATGTTTGCACATATTTAACGAACGTAATAAAATTGATTTAGGCCAAACACTGAGGGTACATGAGCCTCTTTTCCCTTAAGACCAATCAGTAAATTGTAGTTCTCAAGTTTGAAAAACATTGGTTTAGAAAGCGTCTGAATTTCTCTAACAGCAGCCTGCCTTAATTTGGGACAGTGGGAAGTGCATTTTCCAATTAGGGCAATTCCCCCTGGGGAAGCTTCTGTCATCTTTTATCCCAACTTTTGCTGTTACTGCTCCAACCTACCTTGAGTTCCTGAGTCATATTTTCAAGACCATACAGAATTTTATATGGAGCGGGCAGCGGGCCAGTGAGGTTGATGCTTGTGGCCATCTGCTCCAGGCGAGCCAAGTCACCGAGAAGAAGGCCGGTGCATTCATCTCCACAAACTGTGAAAGGGAAATGGCAAAGAATATTGACTTCTGCTAAGCATCCCAGACAGATGTGCAAAGATTTCAGCTATGAAATATTTTATGGGCTAAGTATCCTTCTGAGAAAGATGATGTTTCTCATCTCAGATAATTAACACTTTTAAAAGATGAAAACAACAACAAAAGAGCAGACATGTTTGTCACCCAGAACCTGAGATGTGGATGATGATATAAACTGAGGAACCAGAGAAGAGGAGCCAATGGATTTTGAGAGGAAATGAGTGCATTGCCTAAGTATTAAAGGAGATGTAAGACCTGGAATACAGCATTTATAAATACCCCAGAAATGCCACCTGATCAGTGTACAGAAAATCCATAACTGGGAATAAAATATGCTTTGGAATCTAAAAATGTATAGATTGGTCCCTTAGATAGAGCTGTGGAGAATCTGTAGCAATTGGGTCTCCACATACTTCATGTGTTAAATATGCAAAAACTGTATGACTCTTTAGCTTAACTTCTATTGATAAGGAGTTTTTTTTAACAAGTCAAAAGAACTTTTCTCTTTAAAATTTGTGGTTTTATTTCCCCTCCTGATGAAATCTATTTATTTACTTACTTATTCACTTACTTACTTACGTATTTGCCAACTACTCCTCTTTAGTCACTCAGTGCATTATCACTCACGACTGGATGCAGTCCCACAGATTTCTACTTCGATGATTAACCTAACCCTGTCTTGTGGATAAATAACTGCCAAAAGTCAGGAAAATGTTATTCTTGAAGTAGCAAAGAGTGCTAGTGTTCACCTATGTATTTTTTCAATGATTAGAAAGAGGGACTATTCAAAGTTGGTATGGGTGGAAGGGGTCTGGATGGTAGTAGAAAGAAAAAAAAAGTTTCTTCACCACTATCACACTAACTCATAAATAGTACAATTTCTAAAATTAAAATATGTTGATTCTTTTGGAGACTATAAAATGTACCTATTTAGTTTGGATTTTTAGTTCAATTTTTTTTTTCACTCTTTGCCCATCGGAGAAATGAGGTGCAGCTTCTCCATGCCAAGAAGCATGTGCTACCATATGTATGATATGTATCCATGTATTGAGAGAGTCAGTTCTTAGGTAGGTTGATAAGAAGTCCAGGGTCCCTGAGGAGAAAGGGGTCTGGGAATCTTGAGGAGGAGAAAATGACAAGTGTTTTTTTCTTTAAGCCCAGAGCTGATGATTATATAACAAAACAACTCATCTTGCTCAAGGACGTTTTTCCTTAAACTTTGTACCAGTGATTATATAACAACAATGTAGCCTGCTTGAGGACATGTTTTTCCTTCTTGAGAATCTTCTGACTAATCCTGTCATCTTAAAATGTAAATTGTGGGAATGGGTCTGGGAAGATCTTTCCATTGTTAGTTCTAATCCTGTTATCTTAAATTGTATATTGTTGGAGTGGGTCTGGTAAGACCCTTACAATCCTGAGACATTCTTTTGATTTACTGTAATAATCAACTGAAAAAGCATATAGTTCTCTTGCTAAGACTAGCAAGTGGGGCACTCTCCATACCCCTTTTGATGTCTATGTCAGAAGATTTCTCTGTCCCTTTTTATACTTTAATAAAACTCTGTCTATACAAAAGATCTTGAGTGATCAAGCCTGATCCCTGATCCTGAATCTAGATCTTCTTTGGAGATCACGAATCTGACATTGTTCACCATAAGCGATCAGCATATAGATACAATTTCTAGCTTACATTCTGCATATGGAGGTATCAAAACTACACACATGTTAAAAGAGAGGAAAATACATACCATGAAATATACTGAGATCTGGAGCTGCTTTGCCTCATGCCCCAAACTGGCAAGGATTCAATTAGTTCTCTAAACTCCCTTGAGCTGCCCAATGGAGAGAAAACCATTAACTGATGCTTGTAAACAAAGAAGTGGTACAGAGAGTGATTTTTTGATAGGATGGCAGTTAGACATGAGTCACAATATCCCTTCACAGGGACTAAACTGCCCTAGCAGGGCTATAATGTATCAGCTCTTTGCAGGTGACGCCGGTAAATGTGGAGCGTCACCTGCAGGGTGCTCTAAGCTCCTGGTGCCTGGCAAGCTGAGTGAACACAGAGGCTTTGGAAGCAAGAAGTGAGGTCTGACAAACTAGAGCTGGATCTCTTTCTCTTCTACCCAGAATGAGAGAGGATTTGCTTTAAATGGAAACTAAGTAAAAGGAAGAGAAGGCTGTGGCCTCAAGCCCTCAGCTCAATGGTAAGTGCTTGAGAAGTTTCAACAGGCCTGTAAATGAGAACCAATCATGGAACACAGTTAGGTACCAAATTGACTCTGTCTGAACACCAAGACCCAGTTTAGTCCTCAAACTTGAATGGCAGCTGAAGGGCTTTCTTAAATCACAGAAGGCTGGGCCATACCCCTAGCATTTCTGATTTGAGAGGTGATTGAATGGTCTGGTTTCTGATTCTCTGACTAAGCATGTGTTTTCTAACAAGCTTCCAGGTGAATATTAATTCTTTGGTCCTGGGCACCACACGTTGGATAACTACTTGTATCACATCACCTGGGAGCTTATTAGGATCTTGGGCCCCATCCCATATCCAGTGAATCAGAATCTGCATTTCAGAAAGATTCCCATGTGATCTCTGCATGTTAATGTTTGAGATGCATTGCTGTGGGTCAGTGGCTCTCCATCTTGCTGCATATTCGAATCGTGGCCATTTACAAAAATACAGATGTCTAGTGTTTCCCCTAGCCACCTCCAGAGACTCTGATTTGATGGGTTTGTGGTAAGGCCCAGGCATCAGTACATTTAAAAGATATCAGATGATTCTATCCTATAGCAGAGTTTAGAACCACTGGGCCAGATGACAAACTACAGATTCTCTATCCTAAAGGGAGATAGCGTTTGGAAGAAAGAGGTCATTTTACTTGCTGTCTCCTCTGTCGAGAACACTTCTTTCTTCATCTTCACCTATGTGACTCCTGGAGAATCAGGGCCAGGGCTCAAGTGTTACTTCCTTGGAGGAGTCAGCCCTGATGACTCTGAAATTACTGTCCTCACACATCACTATTGTATTCCCTTTGTCTTATTATCTTAACACTCATGCATGTATAAGCTATCTTTTCATTTTAGGCATTTTTATATTGTTTCTCTATCACCAGAGAAGGGACCTTAATCAGCTTCGGTCACAGTGCCTAAGAAAGTGTCTTGCACATAGTAAGCAATCAACAAATATTTGTTTACTACTATCTTTGTGAAAGGAGCGAAAAAAATATTTTGGAGAAGATCACAGAGTTATCACCATTTTAAAAGTCCCATTCAACCTCTAGTGAACATGTATTTTGGGCAGATGTTCTCAGGATAGAAGCAAGCAGGGTGCTCTTTTTCACTTTCAAGATCTTGAAAGATACTTGATAATATGACATTTCACTATGCTTTTTAGGGTAGGGTGTTCTTCAGAATACATTGCTAGTTCTTTCTCTAACTTATTTAGAATTTATAACCTACCCATTGCTAAGAGGAATTGAGTCAGCTCATTGATAATGGTATGGCTTGAGGCTCCTCACTGATGGTTCCAGAAACTTCCAGGGGAAAGTTTTCTCAGTAATTTCAGTTTTTACTTCATACAAGCATAAATCAGGGGCTGGAGTGCAGAACTAGATCTGATTTACTGTAAAACACTGCAGACTAAATTGGTGAACTAGAATGCCAAGAGGCATGATGAATACGGATTTTTCTCTCATTTATTCTACCCCCTGTCCATCTGTTTTGGTTCCTCATCTTCCGTTGTTGAAATGAAAATGTATTTAATTGCTCTTTCAAGGACTCATAATTCCATTTTATGTCTCTGTGTCCAAAGGTCTATTATTACACTATGTCTTATGCTCTCTGTATTTGCTTTTGGGGGAACAAAGTACAAGCACATTTCCATAAGTGAAGGCTAAGTTTTATAGTATGCTCCAAGTAATATACTAACACATATCCAAATGGGTCAGAAAGACTTATGAATACGACAGCTATGGGGTTTTTTCAAAGCTTCTGTACAAGTCTAGTTCATGCAGTTATAAGACAAACACATGGGGAAACGTGCCCTTTACATAATGGTTTGCTAATTTTATCCTGACACAAAATATTTAACTTACACCACAAGCTACTTTCATTTGTCCTCAAAAAGTCTGAAATGTCTGGCAACAAACACTGGAAATGGGATGCAAATTAAAACCACATTTAATTCAGTATGATAGGGAAGATCTGAAGTGTGTATAGAGACAAGGAATATTCACATTACATAAACATTGTTCTTTGATAAGGGTGCAGTAACTACTCATAACACCTATCATATAATCAAGATTCCCAAGGAACCTCTCCAAACCATTCTCCTGTTAAGCAATAGAGATAAGTTATAAAATGAGACTCTGCCTGAAATGCATGGGAGCAAAAAGCAAATATTTTAAGACTATGATTATATTTTACATGACTAAATGTTTCTGAGGCTTTGCCTATGAAAGTGTCAGGATAAATTTGTGTCTAATATTAACAAATGCAGTACTAAATTCAGATTGTTATAGCTGGGCACATGTAAGGGGCAAATCATGCAGCTGAAATTACAGATCGTTCCATTAGCAATTAGTACAAAATACTGCATTTCTACTAGAGTCCCCCATGCATAATAAGCACTGGCTTACTGTCACAAAAAATTCACCCACTACATCCAAACCAAATAATCTGAAGCTGAAATGAGAGCACTGCATATTTTCAAAAAGGCCAAACCTATTAACCAATTTTAGGTAAAGATACACAAACTGTCCACTCTAAGCAAATAGGGATAAAATGAGTAAATACACATTTCTAACAAAAGAAAAAAGCTGTGTGTTAATGTGTGTTTTAATTTAGTTCTTCTACATTAAGGCCATTGCTTGTCTGTTATATATGGATTAAAAATTTTTTTAAATTTATTTATTTGGCTGTGCTGGGTCTTAGTTGCAGCACATGGGATCTTTCAGTTGCAGCATGTAGCTTTGTGCACGTGGGAGCTAGTTCCCTGACCAGGGACTGAACTCAGGCCCCCTGACTTGGGAGCAAGGAGTCTTAGACACTGGACCACCAAGAAAGTTTCTGGGTATGGATTTTATGTTTCTCTCTTTCCTTTTCAAGAAGAAAGTTTGATATTAGCATTTATTTGAGACTTATTAAATGAATTCAGTTATTCTATATTATTTACAGATAAATATCTTCTAAAATAAGACTGTGGCTTCAAATCCATTAAAAAGGCTTTTTCTTTTGCCTGTTAGTTCTTTGAATAGAGGGAAAGATTTTCTGTAGATTTTGGATGAGGCTGATAATTTATTCATGTGACAAGTTGTGAGGTATATAAATATTAAATAAAATTATGTACATAAATATATATTTAAAATAAGTTCAATATGGTTCTTGGGCTTCCCTGATAGTTCAGTTGGCAAAGAATCTGCCTGCAATGCAGGAGACCCCAGTTCAATTCCTGGGTTGGTAAGATCTGCTGGAGAAGGGATAGGCTGCCCACTCCAGTATTCTTGGGCTTCCTTTGTGGCTCAGCTGGTAAAGAATCCACCTGCAATGCAGAAGACCTGGGTTTGATCCCTGGGTTGGGAGGATCCCCTGGAGAAGGTAACAGCTACCCACTCCAGTATTCTGGCCTGGAGAATTCCATGGGCTGTATAGTTCATGGGGTCACAAAGAGTCAGACATGACTGAATGACTTTCACTTTCAATATGGTTCAAGTATGGTGTATCTCTTCAAAAAACAAAGGGAAGCTTTGAAACTATTACACGTAATAATGGGACAATAGCTTTTATCTACACAACATTCATTATATGGCAGACAATATGTTGTGTCTTGACTTTATTATCTCATCCAACGTTCACAGAAATTCTATGGAGTACTCTTAATGCCCTAATTTTAAAGATGAGGAAAATAGCTACAGTCACAGTGTTTACAAATCCATAAATAATGTATTTGAAGGACTTAAAGAGAAGAGAAAATATAAGGTGATTATAAAAGGGGTTTTCTGTGACTTGAAGAGCCTAGAATTAATTATTAAAAAACCCAGAATTTAGCATATCTCATCAGAAATGGAGGAGCTGCACAAAATATCATGCTTTTGAAAAAAATAGTCAAATGATAACCATGATTATAAGAATGGCTAGAATTTACTGAACATCTATTATGCTTAGACTTGTCACCGAATGCACAAGGATTTTATGGATAGTGAAATGAGACTTAGAAAAGTTAACAAATCAAATGTCACACAACTTTCATGTGGCCAGCCAGAATTCAAAGCCTCTATAAACACTTCATAATAGCATGCTTCCTTGCGTTAGGAGATGGTGTGTTTCAGAGATACCATAAAATAGGAGAAGGTGACTAGACTATCTCATTTATAAGACTTCTAACTTTAATGAATTGTGATCAATTTTCCTTCAAGGTTAATCAACTTCCTGGATCTTGCAGAGTGAAAATTGTATCAAATAGCATTTACTCACAAAGCCTGACTGAAAATTAAATAGTGATCCACCTCTTCTGTATGACAGTTCAACAACACAACTCCTTAATCTATTAATGGAATGGCTTTTGCAACGTGATACACAAACTACTGAGACTTGACAGCCAGAAAGAAAATCATCTGGAATCAATGATAGTTGCTGTTCTACATTTTTAGCCTGAACGTAGGTCAAGGACACTGGCAACAAGAAACTCAAAACATGTTTCTCAAACAAAATAGGTGTGAAAAAGGTGAAAGGAGTGTGAACAGAAATTACTTTTATAGCTACTCTGATGCCTGGATTTGAATAACATGCCCTGGTTTAATTACAGAAAACTATAGTAGACATGTATGTGTGTGATCGGTCATGTTCCACTCTTTGCAACCCCATGGACTGTAGCCCACCAGGCTCCTCTGTCCACGGAATTTCCCAGACAAGAATAATAGAGTGGGTTGCCATTTCCTACTCTAGGGGACCTTCCCAACCCAGGGATCAAACCCATGTCTCTTGTTTTTCCTGCATTGGCAGGCAGATTCTTTGCCACTGTGCCATACTGGTCTTTGAATAGGAATTAGGACTTGGGGATTAAATAGAGACAGATGGAGGATGGTATTTAAAAGGCTAGGATGGAGGGTGATCACAAGTCTAACAAACAAAACCTCATTCATTAAATAGCAAATGAAGGTCAACTGATGGTTTTTCATCATCTTTCATTACAGAAAGTCTCATTTTCTTTACAGTGATCAACCACTTCCACTATTTTGTCCCTGCTCTAATATATATGGAACATATATACTAACTGGTATTACTAATCATCTTTGAGTATAAAAGTACTGCAGTGCTCTAGTGATAATATATGAAGGCCTCTGTATTACTGTGATAGATTCTTGCTAACAGCTGGCTATTAAAAGTAATAGTCTAAATAAAATAACTAAAACAAAGACCTACTGTATAGCACAGGGAATTATACTCAACAATAAACTGTAAGGGAAAAGATAAAAAAGATTCATATTTTATATGTATTTTATACATATATATATATAAACTGAATCATGGGCTTCCATGGTGGCTCAGTAGTAAAGAATCTGCCTGCAAAGCAGGAGATGCAGGTTTAATCCCTGGGTTGGGAAGATCCCCTGGAGAAGGAAATGGCAACCCACTCTAGTATTCTTGCCTGGGAAATCCCATGGACAGAGGAGCCTGGTGGACTACAGTCTGTGGGGTCTCAAAAGTGCTGGATATGACTTAGTGTCTGAACCACAACAATAAACTGAAGCACTGTGCTGGACACCTGAAACTAACTTGACATTATAAATCAACAACACTTCAATAAAATAAAGACAATAATCTATATAAAGACATCACTTTGCCAACAAAGGTCTGTCTAGTCAAAGCTAGGGTTTTTCCAGTAGTCATGTATGGATGTGAGAGCTGGACCATAAAGAAGACTGAGTGCCAAAGAATTGAATCTTTCAAACTGTGATGTTGGAGAAAACCCTTGAGAGTCTCTTGGACTGCAAGGAGATCAACCAGTCAGTCCTAAAGGAGATTAGCCCTGAATATTCTTTGGAAGTACTGATGCTGAAGCTGAAGTTCCAATACTTTGGCCACCTGATGTGAAGAACCGATTCATTGGAAAAGACCCTGATGTCGGTCAAGATTGAAGGCAGAAGGAGAGGGGGAAGACAGATGACCAGATGGTTGGATGGCATCACTGACTCAACAGACAGGAGTTGAGCAAGCTCTGTGAGTTGGTGAAGGACAGGGAAGTCTGGTGTGCTGCTGTCCATGGGGTCGCAAAGAGTCTGACACAACTTAATGACTAAACAACAACAAGACTAAGGTAGGAAAAGACTTCAAACCTTGGGTTTTACCAAGTGTCTGGAAAGTGCATATTTTACAGAGTTAGTGTGTTATAATATTTAGCTAGGCTTACCTTATGAGGTAAAAACAGTTCATGATTGCTTTTGCAATGTTAGCTTTGCTTAACTTTCACTTTCAATATGGTTCAAGTATGGTGTATCTCTTTAAAAAACAACGGGAAGCTTTGAAACTACTACATGTACTAATGGGACAATAGCTTTTATCTACACAACATCCATTATATGGCAGACAATATGTTGTGTCTTGACTTCATTATCTCACCCAACGTTCACAGAAATTCTATTCTATGAAGTGAATACTCTTAATGCCCTAATTTTAAAGATGAGAAAACTAGCTACAGTCACAGTGCTTTGCTTAAGCATCATCTTAAATTTTATATTTTAGATAACTTATAACTACAAATAAGTGCTGATATATTCCTAATATTTCATACATATTGAATATAAATATAAAGCATCAATTTGACATTTATAAAATATTTCAGGCACTCTTTATGGAATGACATCTTGCCAACAGCTACTAATTTTAATTTCTGTTAAGAGAGTAATGTATTTTACTACACCATTCATAATCTATTTTCAACATCACATGAGTTGCTCAGTGTTAACTACTAGTCTAGACTCTTGTGACCCCATGGACTGTAGTCCACCAGGCTTCTCTGTCCATGGAATTCCCTAGGCAAGAATACTGGACTGGGTTGCCATTCCCTTCTCCAGGGGATCTTCCCATCCCAGGGACCGAACCCGGTCTCCTGCATTACAGATTCTTTACCACCTCAGCCACCAGGGGAGCCCCAAATAGGACATAAACAGATCCAAATTTTGTGTTTTCCAATATAAAACTTTACTATTAAATAAACAATGGTTTTCTTGCTCAGTCTCAAGTTTCAGAAAGGCAGGTGGTTGGTCTCATTTTATAAAATGACATGTAAATTATGAATGAGGCTGAAAAAAGAGGTTGGATTTGTATTAACCTAACTCACTAAGGCGGAGAAGGCAATGGCACCCCACTCCAGTACTCTTGCCTGGAAAATCCCAAAGACAGAGGAGCCTGGTAGGCTGCAGTCCATGGGGTCACTAGGAGTCGTACACGACTGAGCAACTTCACTTTGACTTTTCACTTTCACACATTGGAGAAGGAAGTGGCAACCCACTTCAGTGTTCTTGCCTGGAGAATCCCAGGGACAGGGGAGCCTGGTGGGATGTCGTCTATGGGGTGGCACAGAGTCGGACACGACTGAAGTGACTTAGCAGCAGCAGCAGCAACTCACTAAGGGGAGGCTCTCATTTGGGAAGTCCAATAAGATCTATTCAGGACTCAGTGTCTAAAAGGAAGAACACACTGCAGAGCTGTCTCCAATTAGTCTCATTAGGAAAAAAATACAAAGAAGAAATCTGAGTGCCAGTTAATGTGTCTTTTCACCTGCATGGAGGGACTGCAAGGACTTCACTTGGCAATCTCTGATGAATAAGAATCTACCATAACTATCACAATGTTTTAAATCTTAGAGAGTCTCAATGGTTAGCAGAGGAAAAAAAATGTATGTACCTACTGCTGCTGCTGCTGCAGCTGCTGCAGCATCACTTTGGTCATGTCCAACTCTGTGCGACCCCATAGATGGCAGCCCACCAGGCTCTGCCATCCCTGGGATTCTCCAGGCAAGAACACTGGAGTGGGTTGCCATTTCCTTCTCCAATGCATGAAAGTGAAAAGTGAAAATGAAGTTGCTCACTCGTGTCCGACTCTTAGCGACCCCGTGGACTGCAGCCCACCAGGCTCCTCCTCCATCCATGGGATTTTCCAGGCAAGAGTACTGGAGTGGGGTTGCATTGCCTTCTCCGATGTACCTATTGACTTTACATATATTAAATTTTTTTTCATTTTATTTTTTTAGCCCATCTTATCTTTATTCTTTCTTGAGGGAACATGGGCTTTAAGCCCAGAAGAAGTAAATGAATCAGATCAGATCAGATCAGATCAGTCACTCAGTCATGTCTGACTCTTTGCGACCCCATGAATCGCAGCACGCCAGGCCTCCCTGTCCATCACCCACTCCCGGAGTTCACTCAGATTCACGTCCATTGAGTCAGTGATGCCATCCAGCCATCTTATCCTCTGTCGTCCCCTTCTCCTCCTGCCCCCAATCCCTCCCAGCATCAGAGTCTTTTCCAAGTCAATTCTTCACATGAGGTGGCCAAAGTACTGGAGTTTCAGCTTTAGCATCATTCCTTCCAAAGAAATCCCAGGGCTGATCTCCTTCAGAATGGACCGGTTGGATCTCCTTGCAGTCCAAGGGACTCTCAAGAGTCTTCTCCAACACCACAGTTCAAAAGCATCAATTCTTCGGCACTCAGCCTTCTTCACAGTCCAACTCTCACATCCATACATGACCACAGGAAAAACCATAGCCTTGACTAGAGGAACCTTTGTTGGCAAAGTAATGTCTCTGCTTTTGAATATGCTATCTAGGTTGGTCATAACTTTCCTTCCAAGGAGTAAGCGTCTTTTAATTTCATGAATAATGAATTAAATTAACTAATGTTGACTATATTGGGGAAACCAGGTTTGCTCTTTGTGTTTCAGATTAACAGTCAGAGGAGAGGTTAAGAAAGTAATATTTGCAAGACAGACCTATGTTCAAACCACAACTCTGTTGAATAGTCAGGGTGAACCTTGGAGAAGTGACTTAAATCATCTAAACTCAGGTTTTAAAAAATTACACTGATGTTAAAAAACAACATGTGGGGATGTTGCAAAAATTAAGTGCTTACCGTCATTTCTGACAAATGGTAGTCTTTCGATATGGGTGAATTGCTAAAGAATTGAACCATGTAGGGTGAAAGGGGCTTTAGGGGATGCCTGAGATTGAAGACAGACACAATGGTTAGGTATGCCTGAGTATTAGTTGGCTTGTGGGGTTGATAATGTTGGTAGGTTGAATTTGGATAATTATGAGAAATTCTGGTATCTCCTAATAAGGGCACAGATTATTTGTGTAAATTCTTCATGATAGTAATGAAATGTCCCTATATAAAATAGCTGTGTCCTACAAGAAATTCACTACTATATTTTGGATCCAATAAAACCCTACCTTTCTTGTAGTTGTTTAGTTAGTAAGTCATGTCTGACTCTTTTGTGACCCCATGGACTGTAGCCTGCCAGGCTCCTCTGTTGGATTTCCCAGGCAGGAATACTGGAGTGGATTGCAATTTCCTTCTCCAGGGACTCTTTCTGACCTAGGAATCGAACCTATGACTTCTACATTGGCAGGTGGATTCTTTACCACTGAGTCATCAGAAAATTCTGAAACCCTAGCTTGCTCACTGGCAATTATCTGTGCCAGCTACAAGTTTTTTTTTTTTTTGAAAAGTAGGTAGTCAAGGAAAGCTCTTTCATGATTTCTGCATTTTCTCTGACTTCTTTACAGCATAATTTAAAATTTTTCGCTAAATAAATTAAGAGCATAAACTATACAGGGAATATATAAATTATTTCCAACAATATGCAGTTCACCTGAGATACTACAATGATCATGTGTAGGTCATGCCTAGGTAATTTATTTGTTAAATAAATTAAGAGCATAAGCAATAGTTAGAACCAGACATGGAACAACAGACTGATTCCAAATTGGGAAAGGAGTACATGAAGTCTGTATGTTGTCACCCTGCTTAAATTTAACTTACATGCAGAGTACATCAGGTGAAATGCCAGGCTGGATGAAGCACAAGCTGGAATCAAGATTGCTGGGAGAAATGTCAATAACGTCAGATATGCATATGACACCACACTTATGGCAGAAAGCAAAGAAGAACTAAAGAGCCTCTTGAAAGTGAAAGAGGACAGTGAAAAAGTTGGTTTAAAACTCAACATCAAAAAACTAAGATTATGACATATAATCTTGCCATCACTTCATGGCAAATAGATGGGGAAACAATGGAAATAGTGACAGACTTTCTTTTCTTGGGCTCCAAAATCACTACAGATGGTGACTGCAGCCATGAAATGAGAAGATGCTTACTCCTTGGAAGCAAAGCTATGACAAACCTAGACAGTGTATTCAAAAGCAAAGACATTATTATTCTGACAAAGGTCTGTCTAGTCAAAGCTATGGTTTTTCCAGTAGTCATGTATGGATGTGAGAGTTGGATCATAAGGAAAGCTCAGTATCAAAGAATTGATGTTTCTCAAATATGGTGTTGGAGAAGACTCCTGAGAGTCCCTTGGACTGCAAGGAGATCCAACCAGTCAATCCTAAGGGAAATCAGTCCTGAATATTCATTGGAAGGACTGATGCTGAAGCTGAAACTCCAATACTTTGGCCACCTGATGTGAAGATCTGACTCACTGGAAAGATTCTGATGCTGGGAAAGACTGAAGGTGGGAGGAGAAGGGGATGACACAGGATGAGATGGCTTGATGGCCTCACTGACTCCATGGACATGAGTTTCAGGAAGCTCTTGGAGTTGGTGAAGGACAGGGAATCCTGGCATGCTGCAGTCCATGGGGACACAGAGTCGGACATAACTGAGTGACTGAACTCACTGACTGACTGAAGAGCATAAACTCTACAGAGAGTACATAAATTCTTTCTACCCATATGTGGCTCACCTGAGATACTGCAATGATCATTTCCTGGTGCATTTTTTAAAAAAATATACACATCCAGGATGTGGGCCAAATTAAACTGTATTTTCTAAAGAATCAGCCAAAGAGAGAAGAACTAACTGTATGATACATGCTACTAATGATTTGAGTTTTAACTTATTTCTATCAAATGTGACAAACATCTGAATTTTATAGTCAGCACAGATTAACAGCACTATTTTATCTCTTTTCTTCATTGAAGTAACATGGTCTCCAGGCTCTGAAGAACGTTTTGTTTGTATCAGAGGACACTTTCCTTACTACATAAATATTCTCTTGCCAGAACCAAGCTACTTCATCCACTCTCACTCATGAGCATTATAAAATTCTACTATACTCATATGTGACAAAACAGGACCAGCAGATCAATGTACTAGGTGAATCCATTCTTTGGTTTCTTGCTCTAAGTTAGCTTAAGGATTTAGAAAGAAGGAAAGGAAGAAGTAAAACTATCACTATTCGCAGATGACATGATGCTTTATATAGAAAATCCTAAAGACACTGGCAAAAAACTATTTGAACTCATTAATGAATTCAGTAAAGTGGCAGGATACAAAATTAATATCCAGAAATCTGTTGTGTTTCTGTACCCTAAAGACAAACTATGAGAAGAGAAATTAAGAAAACAATCCCATTTACAAATGCATCAAAAAGAATAAATCTAAAGAGATAAAAGGCTTCTACTTGTAAAAATATATGATATTGATTAAAAAAAATTGAAGACGGCACAAAAAATGGAAAGATGTACTGTGCTTATGGATTGGAAGGATAAATATTGCTTAAATGACAATACTAGGCAAGGCAATCTACAGATTCAGTGCAATCCCTATCAAAATAAATGACATTTTCCACAGAATTAGAACAAATAATTATAAAATTTGTATGGAAAAACAAAAGACTCCAAAGAGTCAATACAATTTTGTGAAAGACCAGAGCTGGAGGGATCATGCTCCCTGACTTTAGACTATACTACAGAGCTACATTTATCAAAAGAATATGGTACTGGTACAAAAACATACATAGAAATCAATACAACAAGATAGAAAGCAAACAAACCATTAACTCATAGAAAAAGAGATCAGATTTTTCTGATCTCACCCCTAGAAAATTAATTAATTTAAAATTCAAGGTCTGTTAGATTAACATTTAGGTTATGAATATATATTATTTAGTTGAATATCTCCATGTTAATAGTTAACTTTAATAACAATATTAAAACCAGTTGTATTATACTGGAAGTCCATGCAATTATCATTAAAATATGCCATTTTACTTAAGAAAAGTGAATATGTATATACCAATAACTGAATATGATAATGTAAATGTATATTACATATTACACTTCATCTCCTCCCATCAAACTTGACATTTATTTTTATTTTAAATGCAATATGAAATACACAGAAAAGAAGTTTAAAAATTATATTCCCAAATATACCCAGTCTTTACCTTTTGGCAGATCTAAAAAGCCAGGCTTAGTTTTGAGGTAACTTATAAAATTAGAGCACAAACAAAAATTCTAGTGAAAATGTTACTAAGCTTCAGATACACACAAGATGTTAAAACCAGAAATACAAGCATATGTAAATACACTAAAATATGTAAATATTGAAATAAAAAGCACTTAAATAATTTCTACTTATATTTGTTAGAAAGAATTAAGACCAATATTGTAAATTTCCTCAAGGAAAAGAATATATCACAGTATAATGGTCCTCCCTATATTTATGAATAACCTTTTTAGATTATATAAGATCTAAGAATTATATTTAATACTGATAGTCAATGTACACTCAGGATGGCATTATTGAATCCAGAAGCAGTTACTAAAACAAAGGGAAACATGCGAGTAGAAACCCTTGAGTTCATTGTCACTGCTTCCAGGTTCTGTACTGCAAGGGAAAGTTAAGAAGAAGGATGCCCATGGATTTCTGTAAACTCAGAAAAGCCAGTTGTACTTCAAGGGTTATAGTGCCTGTCCATTTGATTACAAATTCAAGAGGATTCTAAAAGAAATTTAACAAACCCAGACCTTTAATCCGTCACAAAGGCAATGTCAGCTTTAGGTCAAACTGCAAACTCTTAGATGGGCAAAATAAAATAGAATCTGCCTCCGGAAACTTTGCTGTAGGTCTTCAATGAACTGACTAAGCATGCTGAGGATTTTCTCAGCTGTTCTTGGCTCAGTAGGATGGAGACAAAACAGCAGGCAAACAGCAGAAGGTGGACAGAAAGTGTCAGGGAGAATGAAGAGTAGCAGTAGCTATTGAAAAACAAGGGAAACACTAGCTATTGAAAAATAAGGAAAAAAAAATCAGTCTTTCTCACTGGAAATGAGATAGAAATGGAACCAAGCCCCCAGAACCAATAATCAAGTTAGTATACGTACAAACACACTCCATGCCCTCGCGCGCATGCCCCTGTTCACAGCCGTCACACTTCGGCCCCGTGGCTCCGGGTCGGCACGTGCAGATCCCCGTGACAGGGTCACAGGGGACAGGCAGTGAGCCATGGGGGTCACACTCACATTCTTGGCAGGAGCCTCCAGGGCTGCTTGGGCTGCCGGCATAGCCAGGGGCACACCTGAATTTAAACAATGACAATGCAAAGGAGATTAGTAGTAAGTCATGTCTCGAAATTGTTGTTGTTGTGTGTGTGTTGTTGTGAAGGAAACAAAATTGATAGCAAAAGTCAATAGATCAGGGGTTAAAAAACTTTCCTGCAAAGAGCTAGATAGTAAACATTGCAGGCTTTGTAGGTCAAGAGGCAAAATCAAACTCATGCAGTGAAAGAGAAAGAAATTTTCAAACATTTTTGGCTGAAGGAATTCAAATCAGAATATTAATCAAGTATAAATGGTTTTATAATAATCTACTAATGGAAAACTGATATAATAATGAGAAGAATGGGATTCTTGTCAAGATATCAAATTTACATGCATGGGTACAAAGTCACTTCAGTCATGTCCAACTCTGTGTGACCCCATGGACTGTAGACCACCAGGCTCCTCTGTCCATGGAATTCTTCAGGCAAGAATACTGGAGTGGGTTGTTGTTTCCTTCTCCACAAATTTACATAACTGGGGCTAAATGTTTAGTATTCTCTATTAGCTAAGTCTGCCTGTAACAAGCATTCGCAGCTTGGGTGCCATACAGAAACAGGCAATGGGCCCACTACTACTCTAAATTACAAAAAAATTTTTTGAGGTCTTCATTTTTAAATTAGAAATGAATAAAAATTTACATTGATTTCTGGGCTTACCTAGATGCATTCATTTTAGGGGTCAAAATGACCAAATAATTAAAATTATTAACTTTACTAATGAGAAAAAGGAAGCAAGTGGCAATAAATGGCTTCATTTTCTATTTAATTCTTTCCTTTTGATCACATCTTTCTCAAGATAGATTTTTTATTGTGTCTCTCTGGAAGTGGATTATTTGATATAAATAAAATATGTAACACCAACTTCAGAAATTCTACTGGAAATCCAACTGAATGAACCCCAAATGCCAACTGTTTGTCAATCTTCTACCCTTCAGTGAAACAATTCACTTAAGTATATGTTGGTTATGTTACTGTAAGTTTGTGTGCTAAGTTGCTTCAGTTGTGTCCGACTATTTGAGACCCCATGGACTGTAGCCCACCAGATTCCTCTGTGCATGGGATTCTCCAGGCAAGAATACTGGAGTGGGTTGCCATGCCCTTCTCCAGGGGATCTTCCTGACCCAGCGATCAAACCCACATCTCTTAAGGCTCCTGCACTGGCAGGCGGGGTCTTTACCACCAGCACCACCTGGGAAGCCCAAGTAAGTTGGATAACTTTTAAGAGATGCTGACAAGACTATATGCTCTGATTTACCAGCGATGGTCCCAGATTGCCTATTGTCCTGGCGTAAGTGTTAAAAACAGAGTCTCTCAGTTTCCTGGATAACACAATAAATTATATATATATGTAGTTCAGCCTAAATATAATCAACAGCTAGCAAAGTAATGCTCAAAATTCTCTAAGCCAGGCAACAGTACATGTTGCCTGGCTTGTACTCCAGGAAACAATACTCCAATCAACAGTACATGAACTGTGAACTTCCAGATGTTCAAGCTGGATTTAGAAAAGGCAGAGGAACCAGAGATCAAATTGTCATCTGTTGGATCATCGAAAAAGCAAGAGAGTTCCAGAAAAGCATCTACTTCTGTTTTATTGACTATGCCACGGCCTTTGTCTGTGTGGATCACAACAAACTGTGAAAAATTCTTCAAGAGATGGGAATACCAGACCACCTGACCTGCCTCCTGAGAAATCTGTATGCAGGTCAAGAAGCAACAGTTAGAACTGGACATGGAACAACAGACTGGTTCCAAATTGGGAAGGGAGTATGTCAAGGCTGTATATTGTTACCCTGCTTATTTAACTTATATGAAGAGTAAATCATGGGAAATGCTGGACTGGATGAATCACAAGCTGGAATCAGGATTGCTGGGAGAAATGTCAATAACCTCAGATATGAAGATGACACCTCCCTTATGGCAGAAAGTAAAGAAGAACTAAAGAGCTTCTTGATGAAAGTGAAAGAGGAGAATGAAACAGTTGGCTGAAAACTGAACATTCAGAAAGTTTAGATCATGGCATCTGGTCCCATCACTTCGTGGAAAATAGATGAGGAAATAGTAGAAACAGTGACAGACTTTAATTTTTTGGCTCCAAAATCACTGCAGATGGTGACTGCAGCCATGAAATTAAAAGATGCTTGCTCCTTGGAAGAAAAGTTATGACCAACCTAGACAGCATATTGAAAAGCAGAGACATTACCAACAAAGGTCTTTCTAGTCAAAGCTATGGTTTTGCCAGTGGTCATGTATGGATGTGAGAGTTGGCCTATAAAGAAAGCTGAGTGCTGAAGAATTGATGCTTTTAAACTGTGGTGTTGGAGAAGACTCTTGAGAGTCCCTTGGACTGCAAGGAGATCCAACTAGTTCATCCTAAAGGAAATCGGTCCTGAATATTCACTGGAAGGACTGATGCTGCAGCTGAAACTCCAATACTTTGGCCACCTGATGCAAAGACTCATTGGAAAAGACCCTGATGCTGGGAAAGATTGAAGGCAGGAGGAGAAAGGGACAACAGAGGATGAGATGGCTGGATGGCATCACCGACTAAATGGGTATGAGTTTGTGTAAACTCCGGGAGTTGGTGTTGGACAGGGAGGCCTGGCTTGCTGCAGTCTGCAGGGTTACAAAGAGTTGGACACAACTGAGCGACTGAACTGAACTGAAGGATGTTTGTTCAAGAGGCAAACAGAGAAGGAAGACAAGAGACAGTAGGAGATTTAATCCAAAAGTTGTAAACACTAGCCAAATAATCCTGGACCATCTTTAGTGGCCTAGGACTGTAGAAATTTGCACAGCTGACTGTGAATGTTAATTCTTCCTGTGCTGGTTAGAAAAAGCAAAGTGAGAAGAAAATTATCTGTAACATTAGGTTTTTATGCATTTATCATTTTAATATTTTATTTCCAATGTACTATTACAAATGCTCAATAAAGTATCATTAAATAAGTCCACTTAAATTGCTTCTTAACATTTGCTGGTGAAAGAATTCCATTCCAAACAGGTTCAGATTGATTAAATGTTCGAAGAGTTTATTATAAGAGTAACAGAGATAAAGCATGGGTAGTGGTTTCTATGATATAGGGACACTCAAGACATTTAAGCAGCTTTAGACCTGATGAGTTTGGGCAGGTCATAAGGTGATTTAAATCATTTAAGATGCTCTCAGAAGTGAAACAAATTTATTTGGAAGGTTACAATAAAAATTTAAGCAAGACCTTTAGTTTAATTTAGCTGAATAAAAGTAATTTTTCAGGGAAATATAGCCTGATCATTTATATGTTAGAAATGATGAATGTGGAGTGATAACAACATTTGAGAACTGCAAAAACTATTCAAGCCATTCCCATTTGATAGCATATAACCCTGCTCATCTCTATGCTATACAAACTGTTAACTCTTATTGATTAAACATTTATGGATAATAAACATATAAATTTTCTATAATCACTCTAGCTAAGGACAATAATTGTCACTTCAGCATACCCTTCCAATCTCTTCTATATACATGCTTTTATAGATAGTGGAAACTCCAATTTATAAATGTAGCTATAGTATCAAACTTTTTTCATAAGTTATGCCAGATAATCCTCTTGGTGTCCAGGGATGCTTTTAGTTGTCCTCCTACTGGTGTTTACTGGGGCATGAAATGGATATTAGGCTAAGCATGAATACTACAGCACATTGGTGGACATGAAAAAAATATATATATATTCAAATTATGTATATATCTCCACAAAAAATAGCAATATTTTGGATTTTGCCTGCTTTTAGTTATTTCATTGCTACTAATTTCTGTTGGCATGAAAATTGTGAATGTTTTATATATATACTATATATATATATATATATGCAAGTAGTGAATATTTTTTGTGTTTAGAGTTACATAATTATTGAGAAATATATTTTGCAAACTTATAGAAACTGCACTGGACTTTATAAACATATGTTTAACTATTTAGTTATCTATTTACTTCCATGGGCTTCCCAGGTAGCTCAGCTGGTAAAGAATTCTCCTGCAATGCAGGAGACCCCGCTTCGATTCCTGGGTTGGGAAGTTCCCCTAGAGAAGGGATAGGCTACACACTCCAGTATTCTTGGGCTTCTCCGGTGGCTCAGATGGTAAAGAAACCACCTGCAATGTGGGAGACCTGGATTTGATCCGGGGGTTGGGAAGACCTCCTGAAGGAGGGCGCAGCAACCCTCTCCAGTGTTCTTGCCTGGAGAATTCCCATGGACAGAGGAGGCTGGCAGGCTATACGGTTCATGGGGTGGTAAAGAGTCAGACACAACTGAGCTGCTAAGCACATTTATTTCCATTATTAACATATCATTGCTGGTTATAGTAAAAGAAGATTCTTAAATGGTTGATGATAAAATTAATATTGGTTTATATTTGCAAAGAGATTCATAATTTAAGAAAGCTCATAGAAGAATTCAGCCAAGGAGTGGATAAAGCAAGAGATGGAGAAGAAAGGATTCAAGCAATGGTGTGATTCCAGGTAAGTCTTAGCCCAATCCAGGGAAAGGTCTGGAGCATAAATAACATCTCAAGATTTGTTTAACTTTGGGGGAAAGGAGCTGGACTTTTGTACTCATACACTGATGAGTTACTGGACCACTAGACAAAGGGGTTGGGGTAAATCTCGGGCCTTTTTGCCTCTCCTATGGGAGAGGAGACTATGTAGGTTCTCAGACAGGGTATCCTCTACATACCTGATCTTCACAATGTCATTGTAAAGTAGGTACAACATGAAAAAAAAAAAAAAAAGAACTATTCTGATATTATACACAACAAAAGTGGGGCCCAGAAAAGCCTGTGGAGCTCAGTTATGTCCACGATTCTTTATAAAACTTTATATTGCTATCAATTATGCTACAACTGTCATGTGTTTAAAGTTAATAGCTAATATTAGTTGCTCTTTGTTACTTTATGAATAATAAAGCCTACTAAAATGGTGGTGATAAATTTGAGTATCCAAGATAGTACTGACCTTATAGAAAATAATGAATCCAGAAAATGTAAATTACACTCTTCCTAGACAGTCAGTCTAGAACTTTCTTTTTTCTCCCCCACTTAACCTTTATTTCTTTTCTTTTTTAAAAATAAATTTGTTTTAAATGGAGGCTAATTACTTTATAATATTGTGGTGGTTTTTATCATACATTGACATGAATCAGCCACAGGTATACATGTATCACCCCATCCTGAACCTCCCTCCCACCTCCCTCCCCATCCCATCCCTCTGGGTTGTCCCAGTGCACTGGTTTCGAGTGCCCTGTTTCATGCATCAAACTTGGACTGGCGATCTATTTCACATATGGTAATATACATGTTTCAATGCTATTCTCTCAAATCATCCCACCCTCGCCTTCTCCCAGAGTCCAAAAGTCTGTTCTTTATATGTGTCTTTTCTGCTGTCTCGTATATAGGGTCGTCGTTACCGTCTCTCTAAATTCCATATAGATGTGTTAATATCCTGTATTGATGTTTTTACGATTTACTTCACTGTGTATAATAGGCTCCAGTTTCATCCATCTCATTAGAACTGACTCAAATGAGTTCTTCTTAATAGCTGAGTAATATTACATTGTGTATATGTACCACAACTTTCTTATCAGTTCATCTGCAGATGGACATCTAGGTTGCTTCCATGTCCTAGCTGTTGTAAACAGTGCTGTGATGAACATTGGGGTACATGCATCTCTTTCAATTCTGGTTTCCTCAGTGTATATGCCCAGCAGTGGGACTGCTGGGTCGTATGGCAGTTCTATTTCCAGTTTTTTAAGGAATCTCCACACTGTTCTCCACACTGGCTGTCTTAGTTTACATTCCCAACAACAGTGTAAGAAGGTTCCCTTTTCTCCACATCCACTCCAGCATTTATTGTTTGTAGACTTCTAGGTAGCAGCCAGTCTGACTGGTGTGGGATGGTACCTTACTGTGGTTTTGATTTGCATTTCTCTGATAATGAGTGATGTTGAGCATCTTGTCATGTGTTTGTTAGCCAACTGTATGTCTTCTTTGGAGAAATGTCTCTTTAGTCCTTTGGCCCAGTTTTTGATTGGGTTATTTATTTTTCTGGTATTGAGCTGCATGAGCTGCTTGTATATTTTTGAGATTAATTCTTTATCAGTTGCTTCATTTGCTATTATTTTCTCCCATTATGGAAGCTGTCTTTTCACCTTGCTTATAGTTTCCTTCACTGTGCACAAGTTTTTAAGTCTAATAAGGTTCCATCTGTTTATTTTTGCTTTTATTTCCATTACTCTGGAAGGTGGGTCATAGAGGACCTTGCTGTAATTTATGTCAGATGTAATTTATGTTCTGCCTATGTTTTCCCCTAGGAATTTTATAGTTTCTAGTCTTACATTTAGATTTTTAATCCATTTTGAGTTTATTTTTGTGTGCAGTGTCAGAAAATATTCTAGATTCATTTGTTTACAGGTGGTTGACCAGTTTTTCCAGCACTGCTTGTTAAACGGATTGTCTTTTCTCCATTGTATATTTTTGCCTCCTTTATCAAAGACAAGGTGTCCTTGACACCTAGGTGTGTGAATTTATCTCTGGGCTTTCTAGTTTGTTCCATTGGCCTATATTTCTGTCTTTGTGCCAGTACCATACTGTTTGGAAGACTGCAGCTTTGTAGTATAGTCTGAATCAGGCAGGTTGATTCCTCTAGTTCCATTCTTCTTTCTCAAGATTGCTTTGGTGATTCGAGGTTTTTTTGTATTTCCATACGAATTGTGAAATTATTTGTTCTACTTCTATGAAAAATACCATTGGTAGCTTGATGGGGATTCCACTGAATCTACAGATTGCTTTGAGTAGTATGCTCATTTTCACTATATCAATTCTTCTGATCCATGAACATGGTATATTTCTCCATCTATTTGTGTCATCTTTGATTTCTTTCATCAGTGTTTTATAGCTTTCTATATATAGGTCTTTTGTTTCTTTAGGTAAATTTATTCCTAAGTATTTTATTCTTTTCATTGCAATGGTGAATGAGATTGTTTCCTTAAATTCTCTTTCTGCTTTCTCATTGTTAGTGTATAGGAATGTATGGGACTTCTGTGTATTCATTTTATATCCTGCAAATTTACTATATTCATTGATTAGCTCTAGTAATTTTCTGGTGGTGTATTTAGGGTTTTCTATGTACAGGATCACGTCATCTACAAACAGTGAGAGTTTTACTTCTTTTCCAATCTGGATTCCTTTTATTTCTTTTTCTGCTCTGATTGCTGTGGCTAAAACTTCCAAAGCTATGTTGAATAGTAGTGGTGAAAGTGGGCATCCTTATCTTGTTCCTGACTTTAGGGGAAATGTTTTCAATTTTTTGCCATTAAGGATAATGTTTGCTGTGCATTTATCATGTATAGCTTTTATTATGCTGAGGTATGTTGCTTCTATGCTTGCTTTCTGGAGAGTTTTTATCATAAATGGGTGTTGAATTTTGTCAAAGGCTTTCTCTGCATCTATTGAGATAATCATATAGTTTTTATCTTTCAATTTGTCAGTGTGGTGTATACATTGATTTGTAAAGAAGAATCCTTGCATCTCTGGGATTAAGCCCACTTGGTCATGATGTATGATCTTTTTAATATGTTGTTGGATTCTGTTTGCTAGAATTTTGTTGAGGATTTTTGCATCTATGTTCATCAGTGATATTGGCCTGTAGTTTTCTTTTTCTGTGGCACCTTTGTCTGGTTTTGGTATTAGGGTGATGATGGCCTCATAAAATGAGTTTGGGAGTTTACCCTCCTCTGCAATTTTCTGGAAGAGTTTGAGTAGGATTGGTGTTAGCTCTTCTCTGAATTTTTGGTAGAATTCACCTGTGACGTCATCTGGTCCTGGGCTTTTGTTTGTTGGAAGTTTTTTGATTACAGTTTCAATTTCCATGCTTATGATGAATCTGTTAAGATTTTCTGTTTCTTCCTGGTTTAGTTTTAGAAGGTTATACTTTTCTAAGAATTCTTCCATTTCTTCCAAGTTGTCCATTTTATTGGCACATCGTTGCTGATAGTAGTCTCAAGATCCTTTGTATTTCTGTGTTGTCTTCTGTGATTTCTCCATTTTCATTTCTAATTTTGTTGATTTGATTCTTCTCCCTTTTTCTCTTGATGAATCTGGCTAATGGTTTTTCTATTTTATATATCTTCTCAAAGAACCAGTTTTTAGTTTTCTTGATTCTTGCTCTAGTCTCCTTTGTTTCTTTTTCATGTATTTCTGCTGTGATTTTTATGATTTCTTTCCTTCTACTAACCCTGGGTTTCTTCATTTCTCCTTTTTCTGGTTGCTTTAGGTGTAAAGTTAGGTTATTTATTTGATTTTTCCCTTGCTTATTGAGGTAAGCTTGTATTGCTATGAACCTTTCTCTTAGCACTGCTTTTACTGAATCCCATAGGTTTTGGGTTGTCATGTTTTCATTTTCATTTGTTTCTATGCATATTTTGATTTCTTTTTGTGATTTGTGAGTTATTCAGAAGTGTGTTGTTTAGCCTCCATCTGTTTGTATTTTTAATAGTATTTTTTCCTGTAGTTGACATCTAATCTTACTGCATTGTGATGAGAAATGATACCTGAAATGATTTCAATTTTTTTGAATTTACCAAGGCTAGATTTATGCATCAGGATGTGATTTATCCTGGAGAGTGTTCTATGTGCACTTGAGAAAAAGGTGAAATTCTTTGTTTTTGGGTGAAATGTCCTATAGATATCAACTAGGTCTAACTGGTATCATTTAAAGCTTGTGTTTCCTTGCTAATTTTCTGTTTGGTTGACCTATCCATAGGTGTGAGTAGGGTATTAAAGTTTGCCACTATAATTTGTTACTGTTAATTTCCCCTTTCACATTTGTTAACATTTGCCTTACGTATCAAGGTACTCCTATGTTGGGTGCATATATATTTATAATTGTTATATCTTCTTCTTGGATTGATCCTTTGATCATTATGTAGTGTCCTTCTTTGTCTCTTTTCACGGCCTTTATTTCAAAGTTAATTTTATCTGAGATGAGTATTTCTACTCTTGTTTCCTTTTGGTCTCTATTTGCATGAAATATCAATTTCCAGTCCTTCACTTTCAGTCTGTATGTGTCCCATGGTTTGAGGTGGTCTATTGTATAGGGGTCTTATTTTTGTATCCATTCAGCCAGTCTTTGTCTTTTGGTTGGGGCATTCAACCCATTTACATTTAAGGTAATTATTGGTAAGTATGATCACATTGCCATGTGCTTTGTTGTTTTGGGTTCGAGTTTATAAATCTTTTCTGTGCTTCCTGTCTAGAGAAGATCCTTTAGCATGTGTTGAAGAGCTGGTTTGGTGGTGCTGAATTCTCTCAGCTTCTGCTTGTCTATAAAGCTTTTGATTTCTCCTTCATATCTGAATGAGATCCTTACTAAGTACAGTAATCTGGGCTATAGGCTATTTTCTTTCATTGCTTTAAGTATGTCCTGCCATTCCCTTATGGCCTGAAGAGTTTCTATTGAAAGATCAGCTGTTATCCTAATGGGGATCCCCTTGTGTATAATTTGTTGCCTTTCCCATGCTGCTTTTAATATTTGCTCTTTGTGTTTGATATATGTTATTTTGATTAAGATGTGTCTTGGGGTGTTTTGCCTTGGGTTTATCCTGTTTGGGACTCTGTGGTTTCTTGGACTTGGGTGGCTATTTCCTACCCCATTTTAGGGAAGGTTTCAACTCTTATCTCCTCAACCATTTTCTCAAGCTCTTTCTTTTTGTCTTCTTCTGGAACACCTATGATTCATTTGTTAGGGTGTTTAACATTGTCCCAGAGGTCTCTGAGGTTGTTTTCATTTCTTTTAATGTTTTTTTCTTTTTTTGTCTCTGCTTCATTTATTTCCACCATTCTATCTTTCACCTCACTTATCCTTTTTTCTGCCTCATTTATTCTACTGTTGGTTCCCTCCAGAGTGCTTTTGATATCAGTTATTACATTATTCATTATTGATTGACTCTTCTTTATTTCTTCTAGGTCCTTGCTAAACATTTCCTGCATCTTCTCAATCCTTATCTCTAGTCTATTTATCTGTAACTCCATTTTGTTTTCAAGATTTTGGATCATCTGTACTATCGTTATTCTGAATTCTTTTTCAGGAAGACTCCCTATATCCTCTTCTTTAGTTTGATTTGGTGGGCATTTATCATATTCCTTTACCTGCTAAATATTTCTCTGCCTTTTAATTTTGTTTAGATTGCTGTGTTTGGGGTGCCATTTTGTAGCCTGGAAGTTTGTGGTTTCTCTTTATTGTGGAGCCTGATCCCTGTGGGTTGGGTTGGACTAGGGGCTTGTCAAGGTTTTCTGGTCAGGGGATCTTAAGTCTTTGTTCTGATGGGTGGAGCCCTTCTCTCTGGAGTGCAATGAAGTGTCCAGTAGTGAGTTGGGTGTCTATGGGTTTGGCATGGTTTTGAAAGCCTGTCTTTTAATGCACAGGGCTTTGCTGGAGAATTATTGTCGTTAGTGTTCCTGCTTTGCTGGAGAATTATTGTCATTATGTCTTGCACTGGAACTTGTTGGCTCTTGGGTGGAGCTTGGTTTCAGTGTAGGTATCGAGATTTTTGGGTGAGCTCTTTTCTATTAATTTTCCCTGGAATCAGGAGTTCTTTGATGTAGAACTGTGTTTCTTAACTTGCTATTTGTATTACAGTTAGCATTCCATTTAATAATTACAGTTCAGTTCAGTTCAGTCACTCAGTCATGGCCAACTCTTTCCCATGGATTGCAGCATGCCAGGCCTCCCTGTCCATCATCAACTCCCTGAATTTACTCAAACTCATGCCCATTGAATCGGTGATGCCATCCAGCCATCTCATCCTCTGTCATCCCCTTCTCCTCCTGCCTTCAATCTTTCCCAGCACTGGGGTCTTTTCCAATGAGTCAGCTCTTTGCATCAGGTGGCCAAAGTACTAGAGTTTCAGCTTCAACATCAGTCCTTCCAATGAACATCCAGGACTGATCTCCTTTAGGATGGACTGATTGGATCTCCTTGCAGTCCAAGGGACTCCCAAAGTTCTACTCCAACAACACAGTTCAAAAGAATCAATTCTTCAGTGCTCAGTTTTGTTAATAGTCCAACTCTCACATCCATTCATGACTACTGGAAAAACCACAGTTTTGACTAGATGGACCTTTGTTGGCAAAATAATGTCTCTGCTTTTTAATATGCTGTCTAGGTTGATCATAACTTTTCTTCCAAGGAGTAAGCATCTTTTAATTTCATGGCTGCAATCATCATCTGGAGTGATTTGGAGCCAAAAAATATAAAGTCTACCACTGTTTCCACTGTTTCCTCATCTATTTTACATGAAGTGATGGGATCAGAGGCCATGGTCTTTGTTTTCTGAATTGAGCTTTAAGCCAACTTTTTCACTCTCCTCTTTCACTTTCATCAAGAGGCTCTTTAGTTCTTCACTTTCTGCCGTAAGGGTGGTGTCATCTGCATATCTGAGGTTATTGATATTTCTCCTGGCAATCTTGATTCCAGCTTGTGCTTCCTCCAGCCCAGCGTTTCTCATGATGTACTCTGCATAGAAGTTAAATAAGTAGGGTGACAATATACAGCCTTGATGTACTCCTTTTCCTATTTGGAACCAGTCTGTTGTTCCATGTCCAGTTCTAACTGTTGCTTTCTGACCTGCATACAGGTTTCTCAAGAGGCAGGTCAGGTGGTCTGGTATTCCCATCTCTTTCAGAATTTTCCACAGTTTATTGTTATCCACAGTCAAAGGCTTTGGCATAGTCAATAAAGCAGAGATAGATGTTTTTCAGGAACTCTCTTGTATTTTCAGTGATTCAGTGGATGTTGGCAATTTGATCTCTTGTTCCTCTGCCTTTTCTAAAATCAGCTTGGGCATCTGGAAGTTCACAGTTCATGTATTGTTGAAGCCTAGCTTGGATAATTTTGAGCATTACTTTACTAGTGTGTGAGATGAGTGCAATAGTGTGATAGTTTGAGCATTCTTTGGCATTGCCTTTCTTTGGGATTGGAATGAAAACTGACCTTTTCCAGTCTTGTTGCCACTGCTGAGTTTTCCAAATTTGCTGGCATATTGAGTGCAGCACTTTCAAAGCATCAATCTTTAGGATTTGAAATAGCTCAACTGATAACTACATACACGCATTATTAGAATTTGTAAAAATATGGTGAGAGGAAGCCTTTAAATAATATTTTTTGTATGTATGTTGAAAAGGAGAACCAATTAACACTTTAATATTTGGACTGTGCTAATTAAGAATGCTTGATACAATTTATATTCTGAACTTTGTATATAATTGGTGATGTAGTGCCAGAGTTCTCAGAATAGTAACATGCATGTAGTAAGTGCCCACCAATATTTCCCAATGAACTAGAATTAGAATTATGTATCACCAGGCTTTTGTTATTGTTAAATACACATAACATTTTGAAATTGATTTATTTGTTCTTGTAAAATGCTCTCTTTCTCCCTTCCAATCTATATTAGGGTGTGTATGTATATATATATGTGCTAAAATATAAACTTTCTTTGGGTAAACTCTAAAGATAGAAAAATACTTTTGAAAGCTTATAAACTATGAGAGAACATGAAAATGACATTGTAAAAATAATGAATACTTTTCTACTATGATCCTTCGTTATACGATCTCTATGCATCATTGCTCTCTATGTCTCATAACTGTTCGTACCTTTCACAGTACTTCCCTTCATATCCCCGTGGGCAAGCTGTGCAGCGGTAATCATCCAGGCCTTCCATGATACAAGATGGGCTGAAACTGAATCAGAAAAGAAATAAAGATTGAAAAAATCATTTGACTTATTTATTTTTATAAATTTAAGCAATTCTATCTAATATCTAGATGATTGGAACTGTTTTTTGATGGTTACAAATGTCATATTTGTAATTATAAGTTCCTATTCAAGGGTATGGAGAAGGCAATGGCACCCCACTCTGGTACTCTTGCCTGGAAAATCCCATGGACGGAGGAGCCTGGTAGGCTGCAGTCCATGGGGTTGCTAAGAGTCAGACATGACTGAGCGACTTCACTTTCACTTTTCACTTTCATGCATTGGAGAGGGAAATGGCAACCCACTCCAGTATTCTTGCCTGGAGAATCACAAGGACGGGGGAGCCTGGTGGGCTGCTGTCTATGGGGTCGCACAGAGTCGGACACGACTGAAGCGACTTAGCAGCAGCAGCATTCAAGGGTAATGGGCTTCCCTGGTGCCTCTGTGGTAAAGATTCTGCCTGCAAAAAGATGTGAGTTTGATCCTTGGGTCAGGAAGATCCTCTAGAGAAGGAAATGGCAACTCACTCCAGTATTTTTGTCTGGAAAAACCCCTTGAACAGAGGGGCTTGGCAGGCTATAGTCCATGGGGTTGCAATGAGTCAGATATGACTTAATGATTGAACAACAACATTCAAGGGTAGGATATCACAACTAAATATTACTAATAATAGTTAACAAATAAAGAAGGTTGTTTCTTGATGAATTAACAATGCATGACACTGACCATGTTAAAACTGTGAAGTTTTAATAATTATATGACAGTCATGAAAATATCAAACATCCAGAAAAAGGGTGCTATTTTTCATGAATTAAAATAAAAACATGATGAGAATTCCTGCATATTTGTCAGACAGTAGAATAAGTATTATTGAATATCTTTCAGGTTAAAAAAAATGGGGACACAAAAGCAATTTAATTTTTTTATTACTTATCCCAAATTGCCATTGGCATTTCAATGCATTAAGTGTGAATAGATGTTTCACTTAAAATAAAGACTGTCTTTTGTAATTTACATATGGATTTCAAACTACGTTTTACTTTAAATACAAAATAATGTGATCTAGTGTAAGGAAATAAGACAGGAAATCTTTCTGTATGAAAATTAGTAAGATGTTCTAACAATTTCTAACAATTTCCGGTTTCCCTATTTCTGTTAATGACTACCACTGGAGCTCAATTTGGCTACAAAGCCCTGGCTTCAACACTTGCCTTGCCTAAACCTGTCATATCTAATTAGTTATCAGTTCTACAGAGTCACATTCAACAATCTATCTTCTTGTATTTTCCTCACATCCATCCTTTTGTCTCTATTTTTGTTGCTATTACCTTTTTTCAGGTTCTAATTATCTTTTGCCTAAACTAGTGCAATAGCTTTTTAATTAGTCTCTTTGCTTTTCTTATTTTCCTGTTTCAGTTCATTATACTCAATTCCATCATAATAGTCTTCCTAAATTGTGGCTCTGATCACATTAATCTTTTAAATAAAAATTTGTAGTGTTTCCTCATTACATAGAAAATTAAATAGCAATTTCTTAGACTGGTATTCAAGGATTTCTACAGTATGGCCTCCATTCTCTTATTCATTCATCTGTAATTATAAAATTCTATTTGAACCCATGCTCCAAACTCTTACTGGTTCTTAAAAGTGATTTGTGCTTCCTGCTTCTAAGCTTTTACTCTATAAATTTTCTACTATCTCTGCCAGTAAAAACTCTTCAATCCGTTGTAAATTTAATAATTTAAATAAACTTAAAATTTATTATGCATGTTCAGTTGTGTCTTTTTGTGACCTCATGAACTGTAGCCTGCCAGGCTCCTCTGTCCATGGGATTCTCCAGGTAAGAATACTGGAGTGGGTTGCCATTTCCTCCTCCAGGGAATCTTCCCTGAACCAGTACCTCCTGTGGCTCCTTCATTGGCAGGTGGATTCTTTATCACTGAGCCACCTAGGAAGCCAAAACTTTATTATTAATATTATTAATTTTTTAATATATTCTTTGAGTTTCCAAAATCAAGTGTGGTACTTTGTGCCTTCAAATTTCCTTTAAATCTAAGTTGACCTCTCTGAAGACACCCATTTAACTGTGAGCCTCTCCAAGAGATGTTCTGCTTCTTTTTTATATATCCTGTAGCTTTTGTTATAGTTCACTCTACAGTAAATTATCAATTAATTATTAATTCCCATTTTAATAAACCATAAATTAAATACCTTTCTCTTGTTCAGCTCAGTTCATCAGAGGTAGATTAGGGAAAGGAGGATGAAAATAATATATTTCACACACCAACCACTTTTGCTCAATGAATTATAAGATCATGCATTTTATCCTCATCAATATCCCATTTATCTAAAAATTCACATTTGATATCCTATGCAAGACATATGTTCTGTTCAACCAAAAATGGATGCTTGTAGAGGAAAGGGAGATAATCACATGAAAATGTTTTCAAAATGTAAACAAAGCCAAAGATGGGGTGGGGGGGAATAAAAAAACGGAATAGGTAGAACTGTCTCTTCATCTGAGTTGCTTTATGGTTCTTATACACTAAAGATAAGGTGTCTAGGATTCTAATTCTGAACAAAGTGCCCTACATTCCTTCAAAAGCAAATTCTTAGAGAAAAAAATTACCCTACCGTGTAGAGATTGAATTCTATAAATCATTTAAAAGAAAGTGCAGATTGTCTTAGCAAAAAGGTAAGTGAAAACACCTAGGGGTTTTCATCAATACATAAACCAATGCAGAATGTTCTGACAGCACTGAAATAAAATATGCCTGCATTTGCTTCCCCTTATGGCTGTGTTTCCATGGTACCAAGCTTGGATTATCTTAACAGAAAGAGGGCCTTGATTCTGGGAGATACTGACTTCTTTTGGAGCATAACAATAAGTCATCTTGCTGGAACCACATTATTTTTCAATTATCTGCCTGATAATTCTTATCAGTCATGAACTAAACACAGAAAATGAATGGAAACAGCTATAAAATTTATATACTATGCATCAAACAATCCCTCATAGCTGAAGTTATTGCATAATTATATGAAAACACTAGGTCTTTCTAAAAACTTATAAGATTATACACATTTGTACATAAATTATTTATTTCATAAATATATGTTAACATTGGTATTTACATTTTAATTAATAAGCATTATTTACTTGGGACAGAGTTTTAAAGGAAAAAGGAACCATAGAGTATTAAGTGCTCACTTTTGTCATGTTTTTATATTGTTTAAAAAATCTATCTTAAATTGAGATTTTTGTCTACATGAAAAAAATAGCTAAATCACAGAAAAGTCCATGTGCTACACAGATGGTGTTACTGATTGGGAAATATGGTAATATTTCTCAGTCTTACTTGTTGCTGGAAGAAATTAGAGGACAAGCACATTGCTGACAGTCATTTGGCAATCCCTTGACAATGCCATAATAACCAAGAGCACATCGTTCACAGAAGTCACCAGCAGTATGATGTTGACAATTCTGCAAAGGAAGAGGAGTTTGTTTTGAAAGTAATGACAGAATGTAATTTATCATAGAGCTCCCCACCTATGAGTTTGTGTGCTCCTGTGAACACACACACACACACATACACACACCCCATTGACAGAACTCAGTTATTAACCCTACATCTATTTTAAAATTTATTTATTTTTAATTGAAGGATAATTGCTTTACAGAATTCTGTTGCTTTCCGTCAAACCTTAACATGAGTCAGTCATAGGTGTACATATGTCCCCTTCCTCTTGAACCTCCCTCCCATCTCCTTCCCCTCTAGATTGTTAAAGAGCCCCTGTTTGCATTCCCTGAGACATACAGCAAATTCCCATTGGCTATCTATTTTACATATGGTAATGTAAGTTTCCATGTTACTCTCTCTATACATCTCACCCTCCCTTCCCCTCTCCCTATGTCCATAAGTCTGTTCTGTATGTTTGTTTGTCCACTGCTGCCTTGCAAACAAATTCATCAGAACCATTTTTCTAGATTCCACATATATGTGTTAGTATACGATATTTATTTTTCTCTCTCTGACTTACTTCACTCTGTATAATAGGCTCTACGTTCATCCACCTCATTAGACTGACTCAAATGCCTTCCTTTTTATGGCTGAGTAATATTCCTTTGTTAATATGTACATATTTTTAAAAGAAGCTCTTTCATTTGAGAAGTTAATACTGGGCTGTTGTAGCGATAATGGCAAGAGTTTCTGTTCTCTTTTCCTTACATCAGTCTCTCTGAATTAATTTTCCTCTTATTCTAATCTGGGGAATAGACTTCACAAATTTCTAAAATTTATTGTATCATCTGGCTATTTATGTTTCTTCTCTACAAGGTGTTAAAAAAGTGCTAAAAATCCTAAGGTCTTGGTGCCTGACCATCAGTGGGCTTTTTGAAACTAAACCAAGGTGGAAAGCATAAATATCTTAAGAGAAAACAATTATTAAAAAAAAAAAAAAAAGTCAGCCTTGTTTCCAGATTAAGAATGTTATTCATCTAATTCTTGCCAAGTGTTGACTGTTCTCTATAGACAGAGAGGACCCAATCTGAAACCAGGGGTCTCAAGTCAGTATTTTCTTTTAATGTTTGCATAATAAGAGGTATTTGGGTAACACGTTTTAACACATTTCCAAAAGAAAATGAGAACAGTTTTGGAATATTGTTTCACCACAAACAATAACTTAAGTCACTTCCTCTGACTCTTTTTGAGAGTTTATGCTATTCTCTGGGGAGAAACCATGGCATTATCACAGTGAATTTTGGAACCCTGTCTATTGTTTCATTTTTTGGTGTTATGTTGAAAATACATTGTGTTACAAATAAGATTTTATAATTCGCTGTTAAATTGATCTACTTTTCTAACAGGATACAAATATCAAATCTTCTAATTCTCCAACTCTCTCTCAACAGATGTTAGCTTCTTATTTTCAGGGAAAAGGAAGTCCTCATTTGGTGTTCCCTCATCTTCCTGCCAAACAACAGACCATCTTTTCTGCCTCACTTTCCTTCCTGTCAATGTTTAGTTCTGTCCACAAGAAGTAGTGCATTGTTCTTTGTCTAAAGCTGCTCTCCTCCTAAACTCTCATTTAGAAAAAAGGCCTTCTTTGTCTCCTATTACGTCCAGCATCTGCATTTTCTCCTTCTTTGATGGCTTACTTCCACTGACAGTTGAGATTGGTTAAGCCTTTCATGTTAAAAAAAAAAAAAAAAATCTCTGGGATCTCATGTTTCTGGACAACTTCCATCTTATCTTTGATAGGTTTATTAAAAACACTATTCACATTGCTAGTCTCTACTTCCTCTTTTTCACCTCTTCATTTTTTAACGAAGGCTTTAAACATACATATATTCTTTTTCAGATTCTTTTCCATTATAGGATATTACAAGATATTGAGTATAGTTTCCTGTGCTATACAGTAGGTCCATGCTGTTTATTTTATTTTATATATAGTAGCATGTATATATTAACCCTAAACTCCTAATTTACTTCCCCTCTGACCCCAAATAGGCTTCTGATTTCACCACTGGAACATACGTCCAGGCTCATAAATATGATCTTTCTTGCTAAATCAAAATTTACTGACAATAATCTGTCTTCATGATATATGAACCATCTGCAGCAGCTGATATTCCTTGCCATCATTAGGTTGACATTTTCTCTTTCTACAACAGTATATGAACCAAGAACTTCCAAATGTACAAGCTGGATTTAAAAGAGGCAGAGGAACCAGTGAAGAGGAACTAGAGTCTTTTGATGAAGGTGAAAGAGGAGAATGAAAAAGCTGGCTTAAAACTCAACATTCAAAAAACTAAGATCATGGCATCTGGATGGGGGCATCTGTCATGGCAAATAGATGGGGGAAAAAGTGAAGATAGTGACAGACTTTATTTTCTTGGGCTCCAAAATCACTGTGAATGGTGACTGCAGCAATGAAATTAAAAGATGCTTGCTCCTAGGAAAACAGCTATGACAAATCTTGACAGCATATTAAAAAAGTAGAGATATCATTTTGCTGACAAAGGTCCACATTGTCAAAGCTATGGTTTTTCCAGTAGTCATGTATAGCTGTGAGAGGTGAACCATAAAGGCTGAACGCCGAAGAATTGATGCTTTTGAACTGTGGTTTTGGAGAGGACTCTTGAGAGTCCCCTGGACTGCAAAGAGATCCAACCAGTCAATCTTAAAGGAAATCAACCCTGAATATTCATTGGAAGGACTGATGCTGAAGCTCCAATACTTGGCCAATTGATGCAAAGAGCTCACTCATTGGAAAAAGCTCTAATGCTGGGAAAGATTAAGGGCAAAAGGAAAAAGGGATGATTAGAGGATGAGATGGTTGGATGGCATCACTGACTCAATGGACATGAGTTTGAGCAAGCTCTAGGAAATAGTGAAGGGCAGGAAGCCTGGTGTGCTTCAGTGCATGGGGTTACAGATTTGGACATGACTTAGTGACTGAACAATAAAATGGTTTCTCTAATAGTACAGTGTACTGAGTGATTTCCTCCCTCTGTGGCTACTCTTTTTTATCTTCCTTCATGGATTTTTTTTCTTCTTTCTGTTGAGTAAGATTGGTCCTTTCTAACTTTGGCTCTCATTTCTTTTCTTTCTCTTTCCTACATTTTCTACCTTTGTCATTTCAACCATTACTAGAACTTCAGCTATCAGAGCTTCCCAGGTGGTGCCAGTGGTAAAGAACCCACCTGCCAATTCAAGAGACATAAGGGAAGCAAGTTCCATCCCTGAGTCGGGAAGATCCCCTGGAAGAGGAAATGGCAACCTGCTGGAGTACTCTTGCTGGAGAATCTCATGGACAGAGGAGCCTGGTGGGCTACAGTCCATGGGGTCACAAACAGTCAGACATGACTGATGTGACAGCACATAGCATAGCATAGCAGCTATCATCTATCTTTCCCAAAGTCTAAATTTTATATATTCTGCCTAATATCGATCTCTAATGAGTTCCATACTTAAGTTTCTAATTGCTTCTTAGATAGATCTTCTTGTATACCACAAAAGTATTTGAATGAGAAACCTCAAAAATTAAGCTCATCTCTTTCAAAATCTCCTAATACTCCTGTATTTCCCATTTAATTTGGGGTCACTATCATCTCTCTGGCATAGCAAGAAAGACCTTTATAATTCAGCCTCTGCTTACTCCTCCAGTCTTCTGTCTAGCCACTGTAACCTTCACACTGTATGCTAAAGCTATATAGGACTATCTGAAATTCTCAAATTATGCAGTGCTTCCTCTTACCTCTGGGAGTTTTCATATGCAAATATCTTGTTCTGGGATGTTTTTCCTCCTCTTACTTGGCTAACACGTATTCATTCAGCTCTCATTTTCACTGTCTCTTTCTCTGATAAACATTCCCTGATGCCTGAAGTCTGGGCTAAATTCTCCTTGCTCAACACAGTGGCTGAAATATGTTGACATTCAATGACTATTTTGAATGAAATGACTGCATAAATGAATGTACTTTCTAGGTATTATAGATGAATACTGGTTAGGCTTCTTAAGATGAAAAGGTCAAGTTTCAAGTCTAAAGAATTTACAGTAAGGTGGCTAGCAGGGAAAGAGGATTTGTCGTATTTGGATACTGATTTAAGTACCATAATCCTCTCTTTTTCAATCATCCAAAGGAATCACTTGTATTTTAGCAAGAAAATAGCCATTTCATATTTAACAGTAGCATAGTGAGAGATAATGGTTCCAAGATAAAATAATTATCTGTGAATTCCAGTCTCAAATCATTCAGCAAGTTGCCAAATGATGAAAGAGTGTTAACTGGGGAGTGCTTTAAGAACATACTTTATAGTTATAGAAATGAGCAGATGCCCCAAAATACATGGTATCTTAAACAATAATTGTTAACATTTGCCTTTGTTAAAACAAAAACAAAAAAAAAAACAACCTGCATAATAAATTATTTATGTAACCTACTGTAACACTGATAAGTGAGTCAACACAAAAAATAATGCTGATCATTACTAAAAATACAGATATTTAAAAATATGGCTTGTTTCTTTTATACCTATAACTCTGTGTAATTTCTACGCAGAGAAAGCAAATACTTGAACTTTCTCTGGACAGTCAATCTTTCACAGGGTTGCTGACATACTAAACTTGGTTAACTGAATTAAATGCCCCACTTAGCCCCACAAACACAGCACACAAATCATGATGCTATTTTTGAAACTTTTTACATCAATCTTTCATATGACTTTCCTGTTTCCTTTGAAATAGAGGACATAATATTTTTCTTATACAGAAATTAATCTTTAGAAAAAAATTTTATGTGTTAGATGCCTAAAGAGAAGTTTAATAATCTGGAGATTAATATATGCCAGTATCATTTCAATAGTAGATTACAATATATAGCATTCGTTTTTGTTTTTTGTACATGGGAAAACGGGGTATTCATTCCTTCCACTAAATCAAATGAATATTGTATTAATATTTGGTATCTTTGAACTAAGGTGAGAAGTTACTATTTTTCTTTATAGGGATGCCTCTTCACACTCCTTGACATATTATTAAATGCATGGATTCTCAACGGCAGCCCTTTTCATCTTGTATAACCATAAGCTACATAGTTTTTCCTTATGCCGAATGAAAACTTGTTTCACTCTAATTTTCAGTTAGTAACCCAAGTTCTGCCTTCCGAAGCTATGCAGATTAAATCCTCCCTGGTGGCTCAGAAGGTAAAGACTGCCTGTGGTGCAAGAGACCTGGGTTTGATCCCTGGGTTGGGAAGATTCCCTGGAGAAGACAATGGCTACCCATTCCAGTACTCTTGCCTGAAGAATCCCATGGACAGAGGAGCCTGATGGGCTACAGTCCATGGGGTCACAGAGTGGGATAGGACTGAGTGACTAACACTTTCACTTCCACAAAGCTTTTCCTTGTGCTGATTGAAAACGTTTCACTCTAATTTCAATTAGGGACCCAAGCTCTGCCTCCTGAAGCTATGCAGATTAAGTCTAATTTCCATTTCCCAGGGAAAGTCTTCAAATATCTTAAGTACATTATTACTTCCTAAATCTTTTTTTCGAGCTAAACAGTTAACAACCCTGATTAGTCAGAATTTCTCTTAAAATAGAGATTCTAAATCTCACAAATATATTTAACATACTTCCATCCTTGATCTTGATCTTATACAAGTGAATCTATATAGTAAAATAAGAACTCCTATTTCATAGAAATTGCTATTATGTGTCATTCCCTCTGTTTTTTACCTTAAACACTAGTATATAAATTCCTAGAGGGCAATACCCACACATTCCTTATCTTTATATTCCCAGAACCCACCACTATGCCTGAACATGGTAATACTTATTAAAAAATGCCTCAAGAATGAATAAACAAGTGAGCCTAAGTTCAAAACCTACTCTATTAATTTAACCTTGTTAATTGTGGCTCATAATTCTACCTGCCAGGCTCTTTTTGATTATTGACAGCATCCAACACTTTACATCATCTGAATATTTGATAGATTTCATTCAAATCACTGAAAAAGATTTTGAACATGACGGGGTCAAACACAAATCCTATGCCTCATCAATGGAGACATCTCTAGAGCTTATTCTAGGTTATGCTGTTTAGCAGCTTCTACATCCACTGAACCTGTTAACTGATCACTATTTGGCCTATATTTTCAGCCCTGTTTGTGAGCATATAATGAAATGTTCTATCAAATGCCCATCTGAACAAACCAGAGTTTGAACCATAGATCTGACTCTTAGGCTTATGACTTAAGCAAATTATTTAATTTCTCTCAGCATCATTTTATCAGCTGTATTAGAAGGAATAATCCTTTCTCATCAATTTATTGTAAGAATAAATGAGAAAAGATTATCTACAGTGGCAAGCCCTGGTTCTGGTACATACATAAAGTTGGACACATAGTAGCTGTTAATCTTTTTTACTAAGTTTGACACATCATTTATTACATTCTCTGATGAATGTGAAATTATACTGAGAATCATGGAACTATGGTCTCAGATGTTATATACATCGTAACTCAAGCAATTAGCCTGATACGTCTTATTTTAAGGGAACTTATTCTGATAGCTAATAAACATTATGTTTCACTGGAGATCAAACTCAATCTGTTTCTTACATTCTACTTTCCTTTTTAAAACATGGTATGACACTTTATTGTTCTCCATCCTGTGACAAATTTCATATTTTCACGATTTTGCAAATTTTTTTCATATACAGCTCTTAATCACATTGCAGATTCTATTAATACACTGGGGTAAAATTCACCTGGACCTTCAAAATCACACTCATTCCATCAGCTAAAAGTATGATTACTCTCACCCATAATCAGCAAGTATTATTTTGTACTAGATTTGAAACCTGATTCTAATACTTTTTACTGAAGGCTCTGTAAGTTACTTAAAATTTTTTAGGATTAATTTTCAGAGTTGTAATAAAATACTAATAATTTCTACCTTGGTAAGATAGATTAAATAAGATAAGGTTTATTTTAAAAAGACTTAAACACAGTAGATTCTAGTTATGAGTTTACTGAAGATGGAACTAATTGCTTAACCATGGAGACTGAGTGTTACAGACAACACAGCAGGTCAATGATAGAGATTTACTTTATCCTTTCATTTTAAAATAAGAATTGTGATAGAGTAAAAATAATATTTTCACAACTTGTTTAGTCTTGAGAAAGTTATTTGTGCCACCTGAGATTTCAATATTCCCATGTAAAATGTTGGAGAAATAATATTGACTATGTAAGTCACTCAGTCATGTTCTACTTTTTGTGATCTTATGGACTATAGCCTGCCAGGCTCTCTGTTTGTGGGATTTCCCAAGCAAGAATACTGGAGTGGGTTGTCATTTCCTCCTCCAGGGGATCTTTCCAACCCAGGGATCGAACCAGTGTTTCTTATGTTTCCTGGGTTCTTTACCACTAGTGGCACCTGGGAAGCCCAATATTGACTATAGGTTTAGTGAAAATTCAATGAGAATATATATGTGTATAAAAAGACAAAGCTATAGATGTGTTATATAAACTCTTAAAACTCTGACTATCTTATCTATTTTTATGATTGCGTGCGTGTGTGTGTATGTGTGTGTGTGTGTGTATGGATCAGTATTAAATCACCTACCTCTTCTCCCCCTTCTGGCATGAGGTTCAATATTTTGTAGGTTTTACTATTTCATTTTGAAGAAAGTTTTCCTTAAGAGGCAATGGTAACTTAGATATTGGTAATAACATGCCTATGTGTAGGATTTATTAGCATCTACGAAGAAGCAACAGCTCTCTTGTAAGTGTCATTAAGAATTATTAAGAGGGTAGTTATAAAGTGATGTGAGTTTTATTTTACAGGTGAAATGTTTAGCTTGTGAAATTTTCTACAGTATTTTTCTACTCTTTATTTCTGAAGAAAGGAATAAAGGAAAAGAAAAAACAAGATAAGAGAAAATCTGGCATAGCATTAGATATAGCAATGCTTTTTACAATAATTTTTGATTAATTATCATCTGGCTCTTAGACTATAAATGGTGGATAATATGTATGGTAATTAACATCTTTATTATTATTAATCATCATAGCCATAACTTCTACTATAGAGCTTATCATGTGCCAAGTAACGTTCTAAGCCTTTTACCTAGCATTTCATTGAATCCATAGAAAAACTCTATGATTCAGTACTATTATTATCTTCATTTTATAAATGAGGAAATTAAGACGCCATTGAGGTTAAATAAGTTGACTAAGCTTACACAGCCCATAATGGATGAAGCCAGAATTTGAATCAAGGCAGTCCGACCAGAGTCATGTTTATAACCACCATGCCAACATAGAGGGTATTGCACTGTGTAGTGGATATGATATTTAACTGGGAAACACAGTAAAAATAGTAAAGAAATCTGTATGCTTCAGTTGCTTCAGATATAGCATTGGAGTAATCATAGTTATTTCCTATTTGTCTCATGAAGTGTTTCAAAGATGAGCAAAGTTGCCTAACCTCAAAAGTTGTAAGCTCCCTGATGGAAAATATAAAAATTCAGACCACAATAATTTATACTAGCTGTGTATGTCTGATGCATTTATGTATTTATTTTGATTTCACATAGGGATATCTCAGAAAATAGAGCTTACAGTAAGAATTGTTGGCCCAAAAGTGGTTATAATAATCAGTTGGTCAAAAGAGTACGGACAGTATAAATACAACAACTTTTATCTGAAATAAAAATGAAATTAAACTGTATCTTTTATGAGGACTTCTAAATTATTCATTGTTGTTCAGCTGCTAAGTTGTGTCTGATTCTTGGTGACCCTGTGAACTGCAGGACATCAGGCTTCCTTGTCCTTGACCATCTTCTGGAGTTTGCTCAAACTCATGTCCATTGAGTCAGTGAAGCTAGCCAACTATCTTATCCTCTGCCGCCCACCTTCTCCTCCTGCCCTCAATTTTTCCCAGCATCATATGGAGTGACATTACTATTATAATTTACAGTGAAGATAGCATAAGAAAGAAAAATGTATTTAATTCTCACTTAAGAATGTATGTTAACCACCTCTGAAATTATCTATTGAATTTTACTGGCCAGAAAGTTGGGAAAAAACATTACCCTTAAACCAAATGACAATTATTTCAAGAATTCAAGGATGGTTAGTATCTACACCTCCACTCCAGTCCTCACAAATAAGCATATTATAAATTTCCATATTCTGTCTTGATTGAAAGAAGATAGTCTTTAAGAAGTCAGGAATAAAAAGTTGTCTTAATAGGATGAAAATTATTTATGTTAAACTATTCGCCAGAATTGTACTTTGTGATAAAAGATCTGAGTCATTCTTATTAAAATCATTAATAAGATAGGAAGCTGACCACCCTTCTATATAACATTTTTTGAGACTTAAAGCAAAACTATGTAAGTATTATATGAGAGATAGCTCTGGCAAGGAAGACACATATATAGTTTTTTGAAAATATTGTAAATATAAAAATAACTGAATCAACTAAGAAATGTCTAGAGCTAGAAAGAAAGTAGTTGAATGTTAAAAAACATGTAAAAAATCTATTTTGTCAATATTTACCAGTAATGACCAGTTAATAAATACATTGAAATAAAAAATATAATGCTTACCATTAATAAGAAAATGTAAGATACGTGGCAATAATTTTAACATAAGAAATGCATAGCCCATATAGGTAATACTAAAAAAACTATGAAACATAAAATGTTTGAAAGTAAAGAGTATCATATTCTTAAGGTTTAGGGAGGATAATTCAATAGTGTAAAGATGATGATTGTTTATGAACTGCTTAATACACTTCAAATAAAAATTCTAGTGCTATTTTTTGGGGAAGAGAGGAAATAGTGAATCAAAATGTCATTTGAAAGAATATATAAGTACAATAAGCTAAGAAAATTAGAAAAAGAAGTGTAGCAAACAGCCTTGCTTTACTAGAATTTATAATTTACCATAAAATGAAGGTAATCAGGGCATTATAATAGGAACTAAAATGTAAGGAGAAAAGAATAGATGCTCTTTAAAACATATCTTAACACGAGTAAAAGAAATAAGTATATATTCAGACACCATGATGTGTCAAGGAGAAAAGGAAATATTATTAAGTAAATATTTCTTTAAAGTAACATATTTGAAGAAAAATTATCTCCCCACATTATAATAAATTCTGGAAAGATTAAAAAGTTGGATCTAAAATGTAATCATAGAAATAATGGTAAATACTATGCAATCTCAGTATAGATATTGAAAGTCATTGCCTGGGGGAGATCACCATGAGAATGAATATTGTTAGAGAAGCAAATTGCTCCAAGGATTCTGTCCTAGGAATATCAATGTATTGATTTCAGGTAATGAGGAGAAAACAGAAAAGAAAACTATCAAAGAGCAGAATTTACCAAGAAAATCCGGAGAATACCATGTCCAGAAAATTAAACTGAACAAAAGCTTCAAGAGGAATGGGTGACTCAGAGCAGCAAACACTGCTAATAAATCAAATACAATGAAGACCTGAACACTAATCGTTCAGGTCAGTAAATGAGTAGTAATAAGAAAAATGAACATTACAAAGCAGCGATAATAAAGAAGGCTCATGGATATTATGCTAAGTCACTTCAGTTGTGTCCAACTCTGTGTGACCCCATAGACAGCAGCCCACCAGGCTCCCCCATCCCTGGAATTCTCCAGGCAAGAACACTGGAGTGGGTTGCCATTTCCTTCTGCAATGCAGGAAAGTGAAAAGTGAAAGTGAAGTTGCTCAGTCGTGTCCGACTCCCAGCGACCCCATGGACTGCAGCCCATCAGGCTCCTCCATCCATGGGACTTTCCAGGCAAGAGTACTGGAGTGGGGTGCCATTGCCTTCTCCACATGGATATTAAGCTGGTTAGAAAGTGAGGGCATGGGAGTCACAAGGAACGATAAAAGATGTGAATGTCAATGATGAGACTAAAAATGTTGACACTGAAGTATTAAGAAATGAAAAGTGAAGTCACTCAGTCATGTTCAACTCTTTGCAACTCCATGGACTACATAGTCCACGGAATTTTCCAGGGCAGAATAATGGAATGGGTAGCCATTTCCAGTCAAAGGAGAGGGTGGTTTACCTTGAGACTATAGAAGCTCTCAGTTCCTGATAATGACAAGTTCTTGGAAAGGCTCGTGGAGTGAGGACAAGACACTAAAGTTAAGGGTGTGGAGGAGTTCATTTTATGGGCATCAGAATCAGTAGGAATTATGACAGAAGTGGTGCTACAGTGAATGGCAATGATGCAAATGAAAAATCTTCCAGGAATGTGGTAGGTGACCTGAGGGTTAGAATGTGGCTTCAACAAGCAGGTACAGTGGGCAAATGAATGGAGACGTGAGATTCAAAGCTGGGGGTTGTTACAGAAGAGAAAAGGGTGATATGAAAGTGGCCCCACCTTCAGGCTCAGGGGAATGAAGAGTGTGAGAAAAAACAGTGGCTTTCACTTGAGAGCATGGCTGGGGAGCAATGTGTTGGGAAACCGCGTTTCACTTTGAGCAAATGAAGAGGAAATCAAGGGAAGAGGGAGATTATGTAGGGATTTTGCTGATTTCTGGTCATGAGTTCCACAAGGCTCCACGGGGGTTTCAGAAGACTAGAAGAGGTGGTGAAGGAATTCAGCAGAGATACCCAGAGCTGTGTGGGATTAGATTTTGGGGGCCCCAAGTGGTGACATGGAAAACTTGAATTTCTCCACAGTCCTGATTGCTCCAGGGATGAGAAAATGGGGTTTTAGCAGGAATATCACAACAATAAAAAAAAAAAAAGAGCAATTAAAAATTCTTTAAAAAGTTAAATTATGGGATATCAAATCAAAGACTGTAAAGATTGTAAAGACTAGCAACATAATATGCTCATGATATGTACATTTTTTTAAAAATTCAGGACATAAAACTACACCTGTGGTATCATATAAATCTTCTTTATAAGAAAATACATAAAATTGGTGGGAAACACATAAAATATTAAATGTCTATCTTGAATTTTTGATGACTTTTTTCCTTAATACTTTTCTATAATTTATTAATTTCTTACAAAGAGTTTATTTTTAATTATAATCAGAAAAAAAAACCCTTGTGATTCTGCTGCTGCTAAATCGCTTCAGTCGTGTCTGACTCTGTGCGACCCCATAGACGGCAGCCCACCAGGCTCCCCTGTCCCTGGGATTCTCCAGGCAAGAACACTGGAGTGGGTTGCCATTTCCTTTTCCAATGCATGAAAGTGAAAAGTGAAAGTGAAGTCGTTCAGTCATGTCTGACTCTTCACGACCCGATGGACTGCAGCCTACCAGGCTCCTCCATCCATGGGATTTTCCAGACAGGAGTACTGGAGTGGGGTGCCATTGCCTTCTCCGATTCTGGTACTTGTCTAAGATGCTGTTGGTATTAATATACTATTTCTTGATATAAGCAGTGATTTTTCCAGTTATAATTTTTAAATTATTTTTTAAAATGCATAGCAGTCCATGGGGTTGCTAAGAGTCAGACACGACTGAGCGACTTCACTTTACTTTTCACTTTCATGCATTGGAGAAGGAAATGGCAACCCACTCCAGTATTCTTGCCTGGAGAATCTCAGGGATGGGGGAGCCTGGTGGGCTGCCATCTATGGGGTCGCACAGAGTCGGACACGACTGAAGTGACTTAGCAGCAGCAGCACGATGTCTTTTCTTCAAATAATTCTTACACACACACACTCACACATATATGTATACAATTAAGTTCCCTGCAGGTTAGCTGATCTCTGCACTCAGTTTATGAATATGTGTAAGGAGAAACGAGAACGTGGGCTTTATTCAAGAAAGGCTCAGGTGAATACCTGGCATATGGAGGTTTCAGGGTCACACAGGTTGCTATGTCCATGACACTGACAAGGAACACAGGTTCCCAGGGTTGCTCCAGGGGTGCGGCCACCCGGCTCAGAACGCAGTCGATAAAATCCTGGCGTGCATGTCTGAAAGAAAAAGGAGCCAATTAGGAGAGCCAACTTGGAAAGCTTTCTTTAGCAAAACTTGGGTTCTTCAGTAGTAAAAAAGAAAGATATTTTTCGTCCCATCAGTGGGAAAGGCAACACCACTTACAAACAGTGAATGTCACTTTTGATTTCTAATGCGTATTTCTGCCTGGTCCATCAAGTATACAGGCAGCATCTGTGTTATCAGATGTTAGCAAAGGAAAGTTGTCATTTGCAAATACCACTCAGCCTGAGCAAACTTCACATAGTCTTTTTTCTTGAGGAAGAAGTTTGTTTTTAAATAAAATTGTCATATGGCCTAAAGAGAGAATCCCAGTGTCCTTGACAACCTAAAAGCTGTCTCTACTGTGCTTGATGGGTAGCTAGCAAACGTCCAATGAGACTCAGCAAAAAATTAAATAATAAAAAGTATTGCAGTTGCATTATTTATATAGGTATAATTTAAAGACTATAAAAGTAAGAAATTCAAAATAATAAGAGCTTTACATGTCTTGGGAATATCAGGCCACCAATAAAATGTATTTTTTCTTGATGTAGTTTTTTTCATCTTGCAATAAAAATCTGAGGGCAAACAGGAAACTGCTAACAAAGCTGACACATGCAAAATCAAGGCTTCCATCTTCATTCGGGTGTATTATGTAAATTTATCAAGAAACATCACTGGCTCTTTGGAAGAAAGCCCATCGCTCTGAAGAGGAAATGAGAATAGTCCTGTGTTCTGGGCTCAGATCTCTTATTATGCAAAGCTGCTGCATTTATCAGCCATTGTTGATTTATGAGTAAGAGGTAGGAGCTAGTTTTTCAGATTCCACTAAAGATTATGAAGGGATGTTATCCATGTCAACTTTTTTCCATAGGATATCTTGCTCCCACTGATGAGAAAAGTGACTGCTGAATAAGCAGGGGAAAATATTAAATTAAGAACTTCTTTATGCCTTTGCATTCCTTTGGTTCTAAACCAAAAGAACCAAACCAGGGTGGAGTAGGTAGAGGTTCCTTAGAAAAAGAAAACGATCAATAATCTGCACTCTCTTGTTTGTTTTGATTTGGATAACGTGAGAGTACTTCAATTAAGCACTTAAGATTCTCTCTGCTTTTATCTTGGTCTGTAGGAAATTCTAATGAGATATAATAATGTCCTGGATGTGAGCAAGCTGATAGAACCAGGAATAGTATTCAAAATATTTGGAGTCCTATTTATCTTATAGTGGAAGAATCAGATACTTGAATAAGTTTATTCATATTATTCAAAATCAAGGTTCATTTTTGCTATTGTTACCAAGTAAGGTCTGGAAATTATGGCTCAGGAATTCATTTAAGCATAATTGAGGCAACAATCTAAGGTGTATTTAAAAATGTTACACAGCGTAGGTTGTTCCAACTCTGGTGCATGCTGACTGTAGAATAAAATTGGATTTTTTTTGTATAGATTTTATCCTTGGATACCCATATACTTACTGTTATTTTACTGGTATATTTTCTTGGGGAGGGGGTGTCTTTAAAGATCACACAAACTGAGAGTTCCTAGCTCTATTTTTTAAATCAAACAGAAGTTTAAAACAGGTCTTACAAGAAGAATAACATTAAGAGATAGTCATTTTCATTGAGGAGTCATATGCAATTCAATGTTATGGACTGAAATCTAAAGGAGCCCTGGCAGGTGAAATTTACTGTAATATACCCAATTTCTCTTATTGCTATGGCTCTTCTCTGGAAAGAGCAGGACAAAGTAGAAAAGCACTCCAGGGGGAGTACAAGTCTGGGCTTCAACTCAAGCTCTATGTGGAAGCTTCTAGGCCTGTCTCTGTGATTCTCAACCCTGGCTGCACACAGAATCGTCTGAGGAGCTTTAAATACTGACACCTGGCTCTGCCCCCAGAGATTCTCATATAATTGGTGGAAAGCTGGGCCAGTGTTGGTTGTAAAACTCACAGGAGGGTCTAATAAGCAGCCAGGATTGAGAATTACTGGCACGCTCCTCGCTCTCTGCTGGAAATGTGTGTCTTTGAAGGGCATACAGACTCTGGCACTGTGACATCAATGAATATAGAAACCTTGACTTTCCAAGTTTGTTTTGCCTGAGGGATACAGGCAAATCACTTGGTGTCATTGAGATGTGGTTTCCTCATCCCACAAATGAGCATATGTATTAACTCAGTTGTTTTCTGAAGTTTCTACAGTTCTAACACTCCAGATTAATTGTGTGTCTTTACAGATCAAATTTCTAAGAGTTAGCAAAAAAAAAAAAAAAAAGACTACTCCACAATACAAGAGAAATTTAAAACACTTTGTAAAGGAATGTAAATGCATTTATTCCTCTTTAATCTCCTACTCTTGTGGATCTTATTTGTACTTTTTTAATCTGTTTTTCACATTGCTGAGGATGCTTTTTAAAATCAGATGTTTTTCTTCTCAGTCAACTAGGGCAAAATTCATGAGAATCATTATGTTTGAGTTGAGAACAAAAGAGGAAAGATAATAGCTACTTTTTAAAGTCCTGTTTAAAAATCCATTCTGGAACAAAATAAAAAAATTATTGAAAGGCAAGTAAATAAACACGGTCCTAATCTTATCCCTTTTTTTCTTAACTCAAACTTTCCCCAAATTCTCTTCTTCTCTTGTGCAGAAATTATTCAGAGCTCAATTTTCTTCTGCTCTCCTTCCATGTTTGTCTTCATAATATGGTATTCCATCAAAATGTTAGAACTGAACTGTACAAAAATGTGGGAGGGAGGAGAAAAGGGAATGTGAGACAAAGGAAGTAGAAAGCCAACATGCTCCAGGTGTGAGGTTACACAACACCCCTCTGTCCTCCTCAGAGTTTAATAAAAATAGACACTTCTGCTGTTGCTAGTAAAAAACACTCTCTCGTATCTTTACATGGGTTTTACAATCAGACAATCCTGGGTTTATTTCCTGTTCTACCACTTACTACAGATGACTTGTACAGATTTTAAATACTATGGACTGAAGTTTCCTCACCTGGAATGTAAGGGTGTTGCAGAACTTAGTGGCTGACTAGTAATGTATCTGGGGCTTCCCAGGTGGCACTAGTGGTAAAGAACCTGCCTGCCAATGCAGCAGACATAAGAGACGTTGGTTTGATCCTTGGGTTGGGAAGATCCCCTGGAGAAGGACCTGACAACCTACTTCAGTATTCTTGTCTGGAGAATCCAATGGACAGAGAAGCCTAGCAGGCTATAGTCCATAGAGTCACAAAAAGTTGGACATGACTGAAGTGACTTAGCATGCATGCACACATTCATGTATCTAGGTTTTTTGAGCCAGGTTTAAATAGCTGTTCACTGTCTTCTAACTGTGTGATAAAAGGCAGGTTTCCTAACCTGCCTGGGCTTTCATTTCCTCACCCATAAAATGAGAATCACAATACACTCAATGTTGGTGTCAGTATATTAGGGAATGCACATAACGTTTTGAAGGATACAGTAAGCTCTCAATAAATGGTCAGTTGTGTGTGTGTTTTTTAACAGGGTTGCTGTGAGGATTAAATGAGATGATGTGTGTGTGCAGTGCTTGATTTTTAATAAATCAATGAGTTGTTTCTATTCCAGATAACTTTTTAGTCATTGAGAATATACTAAAAAAAAAAAAAAGCCAATGGTGATTGTTCTTTACTGCATTGAGAAACACACTTACAACGTATGCCACTTACCCTACCATGTTCCTTAATATTTAATGAATATGAAGAGTCTTTGGGTCTTCCATGTACAATGAAAATGGTAAAGGACATCCCCAGAAGCATGCATGTATAAGAAAAAAAGTCTGTCTTACTATTTTGTCTTTTGAGTGTTATGAGCTGGTAATAGGTATACATTGAGTATTTAAAAAACGTATTTTTGGCAGTCACCTGACAGTTTGTGAGAGGTGATCCAGTATATACTAACCATTTAGCCATGAGTCAGAAGCACTATTAAAACATGGTGGAAGGGGAAAGATGATTAAATGAACAAAACATCACCAAGAGATTATCTGTGAATATCTGATTTCCATGGTCTTATTGCAGAGATCCACATATTCAACAATGAATAGTTTCAGTTTCTGCATACACCCTAACCTGAGATTAGGTCAGTTGAGAAAACAATGTTAACTGAGGTAATAGTGAGGAGCAGCTTAGGTAAAGTATGGTAATCTAAATGGCTCCCACAACAGCAAAAGTGATAAGGAAATTGTGTTTTTTATTTGATATCTATCTAAAGGTACCCAGTCTCTACTTCTAATGATAAATTATAAAAAGTAATCATTTCTAGAACTGACATTTTCAATGAACAGGGCTATAGTATTATAATCCTACAGGTAATAGACAATGCTAGGTCCTCACAACTGGCTGTATGGTAACTAACACTTAATTTTGTTTATTTGCAACCACATTTCTGTATAAAAACATGAAATGAGTAGCTTGTAAATGCATATGTCTCTAGAATACCTTACATTTGGTGAAAATATTGTAAAGGAATTGCTTTGTGTATTCACGACCCAAAGCATATGTTACTAGAATGGGATGTATTATTTTAAACCTGTCCTTAGTTCTTGCTTTGATGATGAGATTTTATGCCTGAGTAATTACACTTTAGAATCAAGATGAATTATAAACAAGATGCATAATGGATTAGAGGCAATGGGTTGTGGAGAAAACCTCAGGTACCTTATTATAAGAGATTGGTCTTTATTCTCTAATCTTGCCACTAAAGATATTACTTTAATTATTGTCTGTCCATAGGAGTTTAAGTGAAATTCACAGGACATAGGTGAAGCCACCAATGCAGATCATAGTTTGTATGTATATCTAGTTTTTCTTGATTTTTTTCATATAATATTTGCTTTATTTGTGCTAATTTATATTTTCATATAATGATGGAAATTTACTACAATTAATAGGAAAGTACATTTTAGAATATACTATTTAAAAGCTTGTTGATTATAATAAGATGAGTTTTAACATTTAAAATCTGGAATGGAAGGTGTGTGCATGTGTGTGTGTGTGAAAGTAGATTGCATTAAAATCATTTGCTTCTTTGCTAATATTTTTCTTTATAAGGGAAGAGTATTCTTTTAAATAAATGCAGAAAACATAGCTGTAGTGAGTTTCTTTTCGAGATATCTAAAGGTCAATCTTGATTACTTACTCAATATGTTGTATAGAAAAATAATATCATAGAACCAGAGAATGTTGGAACTACAAAACCCAACCTGTAATTTTATAGATTGGCTAACTATATAATAACTAAGGCCGATAGCAATTAAGGGATTGACCAAGGTCACACAGTGAGACAGCAGTGCAGGCCAACATTCCTTGGGATAAATAAAATTCCACCTTTTGTCTAGAAAAATCTCAAATTCTTTCTTTTATCTTTTTTCATGCTCATTGTAAAGGTAGCATATTCTGTATGTGCCTTTTTTACTCTCTCATTTTTTCACATCTCCACTGTGTGTACATATGGATATTTCACACATATTGGGTTGTGATTTTAAGTACAATATACATACTTATTGTGCTAAGTCACTCAGTTGCGTCTAACTATTTGTGACCCTATGGTCTGTAGCCCAGCAGGCTCCTCTGTCCATGGTTTTTTCCAGGAAAGAATACTGGAGCAGGTTGCCATTTGCTATTCCAGGGATATAGTTACTGGTGTATGTGCAAAAGTATACATGTGTATGAAGGAGTTATGACAATAAGGAGATGGATTATTTGTTCATTCAAATAAATATTGCCATTCAGAGCAGTCACAGAGCTAAAAATTTATTCCAAAAATATTTCACAGATATTTACAGTTATTCTTATGAAATGGTTTTATGACTATGTGAAATTCATATGATGATAGCTAAGTTGAATGGCACTTCAATTTACAATGGAGATTTTATATTTATATTTTCATTTACATTAATCCACATGATGATTGTACAAGTTAAAAAAAAAAAAACCCAAAGTCCAATAACAAAAAGCAAATGCCCTGTTCATCTGGAGGAGTTAGGCAGGATTCACCCAAACCAAATGCCTTTCTATTTTCATCATATCATGCCACCTCTCAGGAGAGTCATGTTCATTGTTTTAAAGTTGTATTTCACCTGCCTTGCAAACCATACTTAATAGAACTTCTCAAATCCTATTTACAAAAGCTATACAAAATTATAGTCCTTCCTCATTATCTGCCAGGAGATTAGTTCCAGGAGTCTCCATTGATCCTGAAATCTGACTCGGCTCTCTCATATCCATGGATTCAGCATTAGTGGATTTAAGCAACCACAGATGGAATTTTTGATTGCAGTTGGTTGGATCCATGGAATGGAAACTGGTGGAGGGCCCACTGTATATTTACTGAAAAAATTCATACATAAGTGGATCCAGGCAGTTCTAAGTTGTTCAAGGGTCCACTATATTTATAAATAAATACACAGATGTATAACTATTTATTCTAGTAATAATACTATTAACCACATTAACTAATAATGACTCCACCAGGCACTGTGATAAGTGCTTAAGTTCTAGTTCATTTAGTCTTTCTGTGATTCTTGGGCAGTAGATGCGAGAGATGTTAAAAATATCTAACTGGTGTGTGGGGGTGCCATCAACCGATCTAAGAGGAAAGAATTTGTGCTGTAGAGCTGGAGCAAGCTGTGGAGGCCCTTCCTGGGCCAGCCAGTTGCTGCATTGAGGGGTCTGAAGGAGATGGACCGGGTGTGGTGGCAGTTACTCGGGGTCTTGGGGATTTACCAGCTGAAGCCAAAGCAGGTTTATAAGCTGCACAAGGCCTCAGTCTTAGTATACAATGAAGTAGAGATTCAAACCCAGGCCAGGTTGTCAACAATTTCACCTTTCCCTAGATCATACCCTGAATCTGCCTGCAATGCAGGAGTACCCAGGAGACCCGAGTTTGATTCCTTGGTCGGGAAGATCCCCCTGGAGAAGGAGATGGCAACCCACTACAGTGTTCTTGCCTGGAGAATTCCATGAACAGAGGAGCCTGGCAGGCTACAGTTTAGCCTTGTGCAGCTTATAAACCTGCTTTGGCTTCAGCTGGTAAATCCCCAAGACCCTAGTAACTGCCTGCACACTCGGTCCCTCTCCCTCAGACCCCTCAGTGCAGCAACTGGCTGGCCTGGGAGGGGCCTCCATGGCTTGCTCCAGCTCTACAGCACAAATTCTTTCTTCTTAGATTGGTTTATAGGGTTGCAAAGAGTTGGACGTGACTGAAGTGACTTCAGTTCAGTCACAGTGTGCCAGACTTCCCTGTCCTTCACCAACTCCAAGAGCTTCCTCAAACTCATGTCCATCAAGTTGGTGCTACCATCCAGCCATCTCATCCTCTGTCATCCCCTTCTCCTCCTGCCTTCAATCTTTCCCAGCACCAGAGTCTTTTCCAAGGAGTTAGTTCTTTGCATCAGGTGGCCAAAGTACTGGAGTTTCAGCTTCAACATCAGTCCTTCTAATGAATATTCAGAACTGATTTCCTTTAGGATTGACTGGTTGCATCTCCTTGCAATCCAAGGGACTCTCAAGAGTCTTCTCCAGCACCACAGTTCAAAAGCATCAATTCTTCAGCACTCAGCTTTCTTTGTAGTCCAACTCTCACATCCATACATGACTACTGGAAAAACTGTAGCTTTGACTAGATGGACCTTTGTTGGCAAAGTAATGTCTCTGCTTTTTAAAATGTTGTCTAGGTTGGTGATAGCTTTTCTTCCAAGGAGCAAGAGTCTTTTAATTTCATGGAAGTGACTTAGTACAGCACTATTAAGATTTAATATTTTTAACAGTTAAATTGGTTCAGTTGGTAAAGAATTGGCCTACAATGCAGGAGAGCCAGGTTCCATCTCTGAGTCAGGAAGACCCTCTGGAGAGGACATGGCAGCCCACTCCAGTATTCTTGCCTGGGAAATCTCATGGACAGAGGAGCCTGGTGGGCTATAGTCCATTGGCAGAGTTGAACACGACTTAGCAGCTAAACCACCACCACAAAGTAAAGATCTAGAAAATTCACCAGTTCTGAAGATAGTCAAAGGAATACCTCAGAAAGTAACAAATGCAGTTTTAAAAATATAATGACTGAAGGAGAGTGGCACTGCTGGAACAGTGCCAGCTATATGTCCTTCTGAGAAGCCTATATTAAAGGGAAAAGTCTGATATTTATTGCCTAAGTTCTGACATACTGTATTTTAAAATAATCTCTCAAATTCTCTCAAATCCCAATATAATCTTATCTCATAATCACTGAAGTTTCAATGTCTCTCACTGTTCATAAAAAAGTGCCAAGAAAACAGATCAGATGCAGTAAGTGGGCCTTAAGAAAACATTATTTCCTGTTTCATATTTTTACAAATCTTTTAATTTTTATTAAATATTTCCCTTGAGTCATGAGTCCTACTTCTAGCAAACAATAACATCATCTTCTTCTTACTGCAATCACATACTATGAGTGGAAGGTCAAATAAAGTAGGTTGAAGGTATGCTTGAAAGTAAAACCGATTGCATTAAAGGTGGTCCTGGGAGTATTTCCATTCAGCTGGTTAAGTAAGTCGGGCTTAAGCAGGTTAGTTGGAGCCAGCTTACCTCACAGGACAAGCCAGAATAGCCTGGGGGACAATCACATTTTTCTATCAAGTGAGCTGGAGGAGTCACTGCTGTGATGCGTCCTGGTTCAGCTACCTCCATTGAGATTTCAGAAATCCTGGAAACAGTGAGCAAATACTTAGATGGCAGTACCAGTAAATTAAGCTTACCTAGCAAATACTCAATCCTGCAAGAAGGGTCTTCCCAAGGTTTTGTTAACAACCACAAACTCATTCTTTGTTTTGGAGCTGCTAAATTTTAGGGGCTCCATGTTCCACATCTTACTCCTGCATTTTTGCTTCCTCAAAGGGTGAGATTCCACATTAGCAAAATATTCACATAAATCATAAAGTGTTTGGGAAATTAGATGTCTGATGTCCTGTTGAGAAGTTATTATAAAGAGTTTTCCCTCCGCTTCTAAAAATGTGAGTGGCTTCAGGTAGACATGGCCAATTAATTAGATATTTTCATTCTTTCAAAGAGACAACTCAAGGTCATTCTCTGTTGGCAAATCTCCTGTCATTACTAGTGAAATTGCTTTTACTTTGCAACTGGTCCCAATTTCTTGCTCTTGAATCTCTGAACATTCTTTCAAGAACTTTAGAAAACCACCTAGAAAACAATGCTTGAGCATATTACAGTAATATTGATCTCTTTTTGAAGATAAAGAACCTCTCAAATTAGTCTTTCCTTCAACTAACTTAATCCACATTTCCTATTGGTGGAAAGGTCCTTGTAATTGAAAAAAATTATTCACAGTGAAAATACTGATACCTTTTGCAGTAATTTGAAATTATACATTAAAAATATATGCAGTCCATAAACTCAGACTATTTCATGACTGACTAACTGGTAACATGAAATGTTCTGCAAATAAACTTTTAAATGAGACAATGAATAGTTTTGCTTCAATAAAAGGCACCTCTAAAAGCTTAAGGAGCTTGAATCATAAACTTTATAACAAGCATAGGTAGGTTTTATTGGTACTGAATTATGAATGCACATTCTGATTTGGCTCCTATTGTAATCTGGGATCTGAAGACCAGCCAGCCTTTATGAAACACATGTTCAGTTAAAATTCAGATTTCATTCTCCTCTTCTTGTAGATGCACAGCATTTGTGATATGTAAATAAGCCACTCCCCTCCTTTAAGGAGGACTCTGCATTCTCTGGAGTAAGAAGGTAACCTGGTGTTTGTTGAGAAATCATCTCTGCTGTTATCTCAAGGTATTCTATAACCTGAGGAGTTACTAGCATCATCTTCCCTTCTCTGGCACATACACACACACAACAGACTAGTGAGTATTTAAAAATCAAATGGAACCTGAATGGTGTTAGCAATAGACATTTCTGCAACACGTTATCTTTTTTTTCCCCTGGGGAATGAGAGACTGACTGTTTTGCCTGAATCAGGGAATTAGCCAAATTCAGACTTCTATGTAAATGAATACTAAAAAACAAAGTTGTTAAGATCTTCAAATAAATTTTTGTAGGAGAGTACAAAAGCAAAGAAAAAAGGAAATTTCAGCGTTAACATGTACAAAGTTGGAATCTCAAACCACATGTATAAAAAACTCTTTGCTTCTGAGACTTTCTAAATTTGTAACTGAATAAAGAAGTGGGGTTCTGTCTTAACTATGTTGAGAGGAAGACTCAAACATATTTCTGATCTTTGTCAAAATTCTTTGTCTTACAAAATCAAGTGCTGACCCACTGTTTATTTGTTTTTATCGTTACTAGGTGTTCACTCTAGTTTTTATTGACTCTAGAAAAAGTGAAGTATTTACTTATTTTAGTGTTTTTTAAAAAGGAAATCCTAAGCCAAAGGATATTATCTAGTGAGGTATATGAAATAAAGTGATAAGAGAAAGGGACTTATGGGAAAAAGCAGTCTTAAGGTGCAGAAAGGTGGGATCAGTGTGAGAGGTGAAAAAAGCATGATGAAAAATGCAGGACAACATCATTTCTAACAGATCTACTAACAAAATATTCTGTGTGCTAGCAAACTTTTTTTTTATTAAGCAGGGAACAATTTTCAAAATAACATATTTGCACACTCACAAGGTTACTTGCTTTCTTCTACAACATGTGAACCTGTTTGGCTTCTGTCACCTAATTTATATTTTTTATTCTAAAATAATTAACAATATAATTGACAAGATATTTTGGTTCATGCTTTTTAAAATTATTTCATGGAAAGAATCTCCTGCTTGGGATTGACATATACACATTTTTATATTTAAAATATCAATAGATAACCAACAAAGATCTACGATTAAAAAAAAGAACCTCCTGTCAGAAATAAGAAATATGAAAAAGAAATCAAAGCAATACAGACTTGAAAGTGAATTTTGGTCCTTGATTTGGTCTCTACTTCTGGTATAATCAGAAGAGCAATATGGATCTTCTGCAATAAAGAAAGGATTTTCTGCCACATGCTTAATAATGGAAACATTTGAAACATGGTATTTTTAGATTCATTGATTTGTCAATGAGAGGGTTCATAATTTTCTCTTGCTTTCCTGCACTGATCTACTATTTTGTTACATAAGATTATTTTTAAACATCTATTGATTTCATATTCTTATAATAGAGACACTAACACGCCAGAGAAACTGAGACTATGTGTATAATCTCAACTTTCTGCCTCCACAGTAAACATTTAGCTACATCTGTACAGTTCCTCATTCTATCTCATTAGATAAGTTTTCGTTATACTTGAGGCACATGACCTCAAGTAAACGTGTACTCACGATGTTGAAGTACCACAACTTCTCCATTATTTATTTTCTCTTTATTCTATCATTTTTATGTATATCTTGCTGCTAATTCTTCCCCCTCCCCGGTCCCATGGTATATAAACATGCTTACTTGTCTCTCAGATTAAACAATCAGCCCTTGACCTTTGACATTTCCTCTTTCTTCCCTTTTACAATTTTATTCACAGAAAACAATAGTCTCCACTCATAATATTAGATTCATTGTGTCCCATTCATTCCTCAAAACTTTGAGGCTCTTACTGCCCTAGAACTTCACTAAAACTGGTATTGTAATTGTTACTGGTGATTCTAACTTTCAAAGAGCTTCATTTTAATTGTCCTCTTTGGGTCATTAAAAGACCATACCCACACCTTTATAGTATTCTCATCCTTTGGCTTTCATGACAGTCATTTTTGCTCTTCTTCTGTGTACTTTCTTATTCAATGTGATCCCCAGTCTTTTCACATCATAAGGCAGAGGGAAGATGGCTATATCATATCACACATTGGAGTGAACAGGTGCGAATGGCAGAGGGAAGATGGCTATATCGTATTACACACTGGAGTGTGTAATGCATATGGTTGGAAGAGACAGGACCAACTTGGCCCTGCCCAGTTCCCCTGAGGGTGGAAGGAGGACACTTTCTCAGCAATCTCACAACGTATTTATAGCCCAGCAGCAAACTCTCTCTACCTTGCAGGACATCTTCTCCTGAATTTTTGCTTAGCATCTGAAATTCACCATGTTGAGGATCAGTTCAATATCTGCCCCCTTAATCTTGCTTCTGGTTCTGTGTCTCTTGTTGGGGAAATGGTGGTGATAACTCACACCAGGTGACCTGGATGTCATTCTTGACTAGTCTTCTATCATCACACCAGCAACCCAACTTCTAAATCTTTCTTGTCTGACATCTCACTGATCTTTCTTACAGACTCAAGAAGAAGAAACTAACTTGGATATTTATTATAGTTTACCTGCTTTGTCTCATGATATTTCCATATGTAGCCTTGATAAGAATATAATGGATATCATATAGTACATCCAGGAAGTCTTCACGGGTCACAGTTCTGCTGATTCGAGGATCATCACCATAATATTTCCATTCTTTCTGTTAACGAGAAAAGAAACCACTGTGAAGAAACTCAGTGCAAATGCATTGGCAACATGGCACCCAACACCTAACCACCTTACCTCTGTCATTTCAATTTCATGCCTAGTCAATTGGCCAATCAGAGGAGCAGCCATATGCCTGATGATAATCCTTGCATGAGCAGGAGTTCCACCTCGAATGATAACTTGTGGGTTGTATGTAGAGAAACCTGTCTCTTCCCTAGCCTCAAAATAGATGGTGTACCTGAGTTTACCGCCATAGGCCATCAACTGACAAAATAAAATGAGAAATGATGAGTTAGATAACTCTCCGAATAGCCTTATTCTAAAAACCTTTTAGAAAAAAGCCTTATTCATTTTGCTCTCATGTGACTTCAACATTCTTGTCCTTACCTTCTTTCCTTCAAATTGTTCTGGAAGTTTCCAATAAAAAGGTTCCAAATGGAGCTCTTGTCTCACCAGATCCATGTGTGCAACGATCTCCGGATGCTGAAAAATGATGCCTTTTGTAGTTGTGTGCTGCAGGGCCTCATCCACCAGTGGCAGGATGGTCTGCTCAGGCTTCAGCGTTACCTGTGTGGGATAAAAACACAGCAGGGTGTTAAGTGTAAGTCTTTGGAGGCCTCCTCTAAAGGACTGTGTGTCTATTTGTGGCCCTGTCCCCATATGATGAAGTGTTCTCATGAGAAACATAACTCATGGGCAATGAAGACAGGAGAGGCGATAAACCCTTAGGACTTGTTTGCCTAGGGAAATCTACAACATCTGTGCAACTGGTCTTTCACACTAACAAAAAGCAGAGTTGAAAAGTAGGAAGGGTTAAAGGAAAATTAAGGTTAAAAATGAACATTTTTCCATCCTAACGAGTGACAATTCTCTAAGGCTGGTTGGAATAAATGAGCAACCAGTTCAGATTTTCACTACATGAGCACACATCTACTTTCTTGCTCTAATGCTCTCACTCTGCAGAAGGCAGCTTCTTCCCATCCCCAGACATAACATTTCCCTTATAATGTTTTCCTTGCTCACTTGGCATCTATTTCCTTATCCACAGTAAATGAATACTTTTAAAGAAAGAATAAAAAAGGTGTCTACTCCAATCATCTAATGGCACATGGCCCCTCTACCAGTTCTAAATGAGCACAGGGGAAAAGGTTACTTAAACGTTTTGCCATTTCCTCCTGCCCCTTGGTGCCTGGCTAAAAGACACCAGCAGGAACTAACGTTATACCATTACATGGCTCAGCAGGTCCTTACTCACCCACGTACGGATCAGTCCTTTTGCTTCAGAGCACTGAGTAGTGGCGCCAAAGCAATAGCAGCTGCTGCAGCCAAGTGGGTTCTTGGCCTCAAGTCCGAATTTGCCAGGCCGGCACCTGTCACAGTGGATCCCTTCCACATTCACCTGAAGAAAGAGGAGAGTTCTTCAGAGTCCATATGGGGAAGTTGTGAGAGAAATAAACTCAAGAATAAATAACAGGAGAATGTTTTAAAGAAAATGAAACAAAAAATAAATAAAAGAACACTGAATATTAAATTCACATCTCAAATAGCAGAGTAGGTAATCTCTTTGTTAGCATGTCATTGGTCTAAAAAAACACTTTATTTATAACTACATACATTATTAAGAATATTGTATATTATTTTCTTTTACATTTAAGCAGCACATTTCCTACTATTCCACTGTGAGGATTATGAAAGAGTCATTAGAATTTTGAAAGTGAAATGAAATTCCACTGATTCCCAAACTTTGATGTGATGCAAAGTTGTGAAAAGCAAGAAAGATGTTAAAATATAGATTCATATAGTTATTTTGGAATGCTGAATATACACACATATAGCATGTATTAAATATAATATATAACCATAATATGTAATAATGCACCATCATACTTTTTGTTTTGTCTAGGACTTTTAATGGCAGAAGCTTCCATTTTCCTAAATACTCAAGAATCTTCACAACCCCTCCAGATTTCACCTTCCTGTTTCCTTGGACCCTCTTTGCATAGACTTTTCTTGAAAATATACTAATGCTTCTGACCCAGTCTTTACTGCATTTATCCTGGGATTGATTTTCCAGAAATATCTTAGGGGGAAAAAATCCTTCTTATCATTTTTAATCAACTGTTTTCTACATCATTTAGCAGTATTAATGAGGGCTGGAATTTGCATACAGTCACTGTTTGTAATGTCAGTGTTTATACTTGAAGAAATTTTACTGAACTTCCACAGCAGTAAATATATTTTTCAGTGTACAGTGATTGTGGGTTAATTTGAAGAGTAATTTTTTTAAAAAATAAACTTTATCATTTAGCTGTGGTTTTCTCTAGTGATGCTTAAGAGAACTGACTTCTTTTCCCTTCCAGATTATTCTTGTTTAAGAAAAGTAAATACGTAAAGAGAAACTAAACTTTACTTTCGAAAATACATCATTCATTTGAGCTAGGGAAAAAAAAAATTGGGTTCTGGTTGAAAATAAGTTCTTAAAAAGCAGTGCTTATCTGTATATCAGGAAAAGTCTCTGCGTCTGGCAATGAATTTTCGTATGTCCTTCTTTTCAGCTTAATGATGCAGGAATAAATAACTGAAGTTAAAACAGCAATGCACATAGAACTGAGTAAGGTTTTTTTTTCCTTCCTAAATTTCAGCAGCGCATACCTTACAAGTACACTGCCCAGTCTGATCGACGCAGGAGCATTTTTTAGTCTCTAAATCACAGGTTGAGTCATCAGTCCCTGACAGGAAGCAGTCACAGGGACTGCAGTGAGGGTAGTTCCAGTGACCTCGAGTGCACTCTGTACATTTTGCACCAGAGAATTTTGGATGACACTTGCACTGGCCCGTGTTTAGATCGCACTGGAAATCCAAGGAGCCTACTGAGCTGCAGTTACAAGCCTACAGAGGAGATGAAAATAGCAACAATTAATACCATTTCACAGGCAATATCTTTAAATTTTAATTCTAATGCTTCTATGCTTCCATTAAGTACATATTAATCATGTGTCTGTTATATGCTTTGTACTGTTCTAGCTGAGTCGCTTGGGAAACACTGGTGAACATAATGCTAAAATTGCTTCCTGCACTTACTAAAATATATGAGTGTCCAGAAACCATAAAGCTATTGAATAAGAAAGAAACTGCATTTTCTCTCTTTGTGTTGAGGAGGAGTTAGGTATAGATTTTCTTCAAACACCTCTTGTTTCAAAGAGTGAACTTCTGACAAAGCCATTTTACCTTATCATTTCCTTTTTACAGCATTTAGTGTTTAGAGACATATATTACAGTTTAATCAAGGGAAAGAATATATAAATATAACACAATGGAATAAGCATGATATAATAGGCGAAGTGCAAAATCCTATGAGAGTATACAAAAAGTACCAAACCAGATGTGGGGAAGCCAGGAAGAATTTAGAGGAAAAATGATACTAGGGTTTTTTTTTAGAGTTAAGTTTTGCAGACAGGCCCAATTTGAAGTGTCTTGCCAGTAACCTTTTTTTCTTCTTCCTAGATATACTAGATATATATATATATCTAGTATATATATATAGATATTCCTAGATATATTCTCATAATTTATATAATATGATATCTTGCTAGAAATTTATACAAGTTTGAGTCTTTTAAAAAATTAATTTACTGGAATATGGTGAACTCTTTCAGTTTGAGAATACAATTGTTTTTTAATTCAGTACTATTTCTTCAACTTTGTTTTTGATTTTTACTTCTGTTCTAATTTATCAATTTTCTTCTTCAGAATCACCTGTAATTCTTGAAGTACATAATTTCTATCTGTCAAATCTATAATTTACTAATGTCTTCTGTAGTCATCTCCCTATTTGCCTCTCACATTTGTTCTCCATTTTGTCCTTGCTATCCTAACACAGTGAAAATTCTGTTGTATGTATATAACATCAATGCTTATTTTAATTACAGTATTGCATTTTTAGCTTCTTTTCAATACTTTTTTTGTTTCATCTCAGCAGCAATTTTCAATTTGCTGCTCATCCACATATCTCGTCTTCTATTCCTTAAGGCTTTCTGCTTCTGATTTAGAGCTCAAAGCTCCTTGAATTTAAATGAAAATTTAAGTGAATTACTAAAATGTTATTTAAGATCTTGGAATACATCATTTTCAGAGATCAGCTGTGCCAAGGATCTCTCTGCTGTCTCTGAGCTCTAAACTCACTCCTCTTTGCCTTGTTTTATGACATTACAGTTAGACCTCTACGGACATTTCCCCCTGGCCAGTAACAGAATGTTAAACTTAGTCTTTAGAGGGTCCAGGAGAGACCCAAATAAGGCCATGGTCATGGAAAGACATTTCTCTTCTGGGTTGTGGTTCTTCATTACTATCATCATCACTATTATTTACTTATTTAGCATGGGAGCCCGGAGGCCCATAAAGAATCCCAAGCTGTGCCATCAGGCCACTCTCTCCCCTGCTGTTTAGGTCTGCACTCAAGCACTGACCATGACAGGCTGCTTCTCAGCAGCTCCAGCAAGTCTGCATCCTCCAGTAACGATGGGCAGTGTCTATAGGCCAGCACTTGCCCATAAACTCTGGCAAGTTATTTATTATCGTTGTTGTTGTTGCTGTTGTACCACCAGCAGGCTGTGTAGCCCTGTGGTTGCCACAGTCTCTTCAAAGATGTCTGAACCCAAGTATTGTTGGGAGTGGAGAACGGGGGAAGACCTTGCTTCCTTTACAGTCCACCCTCTTACCCTTGGGGCTTCCCTGATAGCTCAGGTAAACAACCTGCTTGCAGTGCAGGAGACTCGGGTTTGATCCTCAGGTCAGGAAGATTCCCCTGAAGGGACTGGCTACTCACTCCAGTATTCTTGCCTGGAGAATCCCAGGGACAGAGGATCCTGGCGGGTCCAAGGGGTCACAAAGGGTAGGATACAACTGAGTGCCTAACACTTTCATTTTCCCCTCAGCCTGGAAGTAGTAGCTACTCTTTTGGATCTTCCACTGAAGTAGCTTCAGTAGATCTTCCTGAAGTAGCTACCACTTCAGGATCTTTCATATACATTTTTTATCCTTTTTGTAACTAACTTTTATCAGTTAACAATTCTTTATATTCTACTTTCCCTGTTTATTCCCTGGTGGTTCAGATGGTAAAGCGTCTGCCTGCAATGCAGGAGACCTGGGTTCGATCCCTGGGTTGGGAAGATCCCCTGGAGAAGGAAATGGCAACCCACTCCAGTACTCTTGCCTGGAAAATCCCATGGACAGAGGAGCCTGGTAAGCTACGGTCCATGGGGTCGCAAAGAGTCGGACACAACTGGACGACTTCACTTTCTTTCTTTATTTCCCTGTTTAAGTTTCCCTGGTGTGGTTTCTGTCTCCCTAGAGGGTATCGCCTCTCTGTGTGTCTGAGTTTACCACCATCAGGGTTTGTACTTAGTCTATGACCTGACTCTTTTCGGTGCTTTCCTATTAATCTTCCTCCTCAGAACTACAGCTCTATGGAAGACTCATACACATAGTGACTTGCCAGATTTCCAGATCCAAGTCTGGCTGGATCTCACTTGGCATTTCTCACACTTTCATTGCTCAGCTCAATTCTTACATTCACCACTACTAAAGCAATTCCTGCTTCTGCTCCTGCCAAGAACTGAGTTATGGGACACCTCTTTCCAGGTTGTGATGTACAATCACCAGAGTCCCATCTATTATCTCTTTCCTGTCCAAATGTTTGGTAAAATATCTTCTCAGATTCTGATGTTAAAATATCACCTGGCCTTATTTTTGGTATCTTTATGATTCAGTATTTTTCTGTCTTCACTGTTCTCCAGTAAAAAGGCCTGCAGTATGGGATGCTGCTAAAAGTTATGTTAAACTCAAAGGACTAAAAGTGATTATTTATTACACTACAAACATTGCCATAGTTTCAAAAGCATAGAACAAAGCACTTCATCACGCCAAGTAACTTGTTCTTATAGAACATCAGATGTAGAATGAGAATTCAAAATAAGGATGACTGACTTATCCACTTAAGTAATTTTTCCTTACTTATTTAAACAAAATTGGCCATAATCAGAAATATAAATCTATGGTATGTTATGGAAACTATAATCACGTAATAAATTTTAAAATTGTCTTATGATATATTTAACTAAAATAAATGTATTAGATTTTATTAACTAAAATAACTTTCTTGAGACTTAAAAAAATTATGAAATGTCTATTTCTCAATTTATTACATAAAATGAAAGCATTAATTCTTAAAAACCAGTCAAAAAATTGGGACATTTTCAAATTGGGAAGTTTATTCAGGAAGTTATAGTAGAGAATAAATGAGACTATTAACCATATGTTTAGATGACACTGCAGCCAACATGAAACTTAAATCATAATTAGCTGTAATGTTTGTTTAGCAATAGAGGATTTATGCACTGTTCCCCTGCTAGTGAAAGATGGCAGGCTTTATATTCTACTTCAATAAAGGCTCAAATGATGTGTGTGCTCACACCTCAGCACAGAGAAATTATCCATGACACAAGGAAAGCTATAAATCTCAAAAATCACTGTTCATTTAGATTATAGTCAAAAAAGATTTTAAATAGTAGAATACATCCTCATAAATAATTGTGAGGGCTCTATAAATTGTTTATAATTGTTCATAATGATGAAGTGTCTAGCTATTCAGAAATTTAGATTTGTAACAGTGGTTCAAAGTAATTAAAAAATTTCAATCAACTTCAGTCAACATAGTATTTACTCAATGATCAGTAAATGTAATGATAGAAAACATATAAATATTTAAAAAAAAACTTGGCCTAGGGTTTTCCCTGGTAGTCCAGTGGTTAAGAGTCCGCTTTGCAATGCATGGGGCACAGGTTAGATTCCCTGGTCCAGAAGATCCCGACATGCCATGGAGTGACTAAGCCTATGCACCAAAACTACTGAGCCTGCATTCTACAGCCCTTGAGTGGCAACTACTGAGCTCAGGTACAGCAACTGCTGAAGCCTGTGCACCTTAGAGCCCATGTTCCACAAGAGAAGCCACTGCAATGAGAAATCTGCATTCCGCAATGAGTGAGCAGCCCTCCCTTGCTGCAACTGGAGAAAGCCCGCCCACAGCAGTGAAGACCCAGCACAGCCGAAAATAGCTAAAATAACGTAAATAAATAAAATTATTGAAAAAACCTTACTTGGTCTGCATTCATCCATCATCTGTTGCAAAGCAAAACCTGGCAGTCATCCCTTAGCCTTCGCTTTCTTATTCCTTAAATAAATGAATTCAGCCATATCTTATTCAGTCATAAGAGTTGTAACTTAACCTTCCTTCTAAACACTAGTGGATAATTGAGGCCAAGCTGCTATGGGGCTTCCCTGGTAGCTCAGTGGTAAAGTATCTGCCTGCAGTGCAGGAGCCACAGGATACACAGGTTTGATCTCTGGGTTGGGAAGATCTCCTGAAGGAGGGCATGGCAACCCACTCTAATGTTCTTGCCTGGAGAATCCCATGGACAGAGAGGCCTCGCAGGCTACAGTTTATGGGGTCCCAAAAAGTGGGACATGAATGACTTAGCACACACATACCAGCTTCTATCAACTCTCACCAACATTTTTGCAACAGCCTTATAAGCAACCTTCTGCCCTGAAGCTGTATAAATTTCTCTAAATGTGAGTCTGGCCATATCACTTACTATGGTTCACTCATGGAAAAAATGGGGAATTTTGTAAGCTAAAGGTTGTTTAAATGACTTCAGAATCCTCTCAACTAGCTCCCCAAAACTAATATCTAGGTAAAATTTTGGGGGAATTCTTGTGGATTTTTAAAAAATTCATTCTTAATTTCCTTGTACTTTGGAGATATATTAACATTTCATTGTGTGTAGGTATGAAGTTAGAGATGTTTCTAGTTTTATTTTATAATTTTTGGTTCTTTGTCTTCCTTTTTTGAAAGTATCATGGATTAAGCTATATAAATGTGTACTTGCTTTACTCATCTTTCCTATAAGTAAAATGTAAGATAATGATCGATTCTGCAATCATGCTATAGCAATAGATCTGTATCGTTTTGTAATACTGACTCTTGAAATGCCCAACTACAGAGTTCTACCAAAATAGAAATCCTTAAATGACATTATGAAATGAAATAAAGCAATTCACTCACCTTACAACCAGTGGTGATGCTGTGGCCCCAGCTACGAGGTGCACATTTAGAACATTTCTCTCCAATGGTATTGGGTGGGCAAATGCATCGGCCAGTCTTTGGGTCACAGTTATTACCCAGATGGGAACAGTCACAAGCTTTACAGGTGAAAGGATTAAAAAAGAAAAAAAAAATGATATAAAGTGTTGAGTTTTTTGTTTGTGGGTTTCTCTGTGATTTATGCTGTTTTATTTTCCATACTATAGTTAAAGATCCTTGAAAATGACAACTCACTTCATTCATTTTTCATATCATAGTACCGTATAATTCCCCAGGAGGAGGGCATGGCAACCCACTCCAGTATTTTGGCCTGGAGAATCCCATGGACAGAAGAGCCTGGGCTATGGTCTACAGGGTTGCAAGGAGTCAGACACGACTGAAGCGACTGAGCACACATGCACACAAGCATAGTATACACCAGAGTGGTTGTTCAGTAAATATATACTGAGTTTCACTAATAGCTTAAAAATGTCAAACATTTTTAGCTTTTTGATTAAGGATAAAAGGAACTGATGTATCAGATTTCCTGTTAACTGTATTCCCTTATATCTAAATACTATAAGGTTAATTGTTTTTAGATTTAAGTTCATAACTAAACATAACTATGGGCTTCCCTCATAGCTCAGTTGGTAAAGAATCTGCCTGCAGGAGATCAGGGTTCAATCTCTGTGTCAGGAAGATCCCCTGGAGAAGGAAGTGGCAACACACTCCAGCATTTTGGCCTGGAGAATTCCATGGACAGAGGAGTCCATGGAGTCGCAAGAGTCAGATACAACTTAGTGACTAAACCACCACCAAGTTCATAACTAATTTTCATGATCTATAGATTAATATTTCCTTCCTGTGAAGAGTAAAAACATCCGTGTCCATTACACATTCTCAAAGAATGCAAACATAAGATCTGAAGAAAAACAAAAAGATTTGACAGATCTTCAAAGCCATCCAAGACAAGGAAGGCATCCAAGGCCACTTTTAGCTACAGTTGACTCAGTTGCTGAGTACTTTTTACTGCACCATTTCAAATCAAAGAAGTGAAAGAAAGAAAAATGCCATCAAATACTCAGATTCAAATAGAAGACTAATGTTATAAGAAATCTTTTAGTTAGTTACATGATGATTAAATCCTTTAAAAATACATTTAGGATATTTAAGTTCATTTTTCAAGGGGTCACACTTATCATTGCTCACAGGATCCTACCCCAGCTGTGGAAAATGTTTAGCACAACACTTGACATAAATGTTAGCCATTGTTTATTATTATTATTATTATTGTTGTGCTGATTTTAAGCCAAAGGACTTACTTTATGTGTACCACTTACTAAGAAAAAAATGCTTCACAATATGCTTAAATTTATGGGCTAAACAATGTCTTGGGACAGTTTGAATCATTACTTGCAAATAGAAATTAACCATTCAGTTAGGGAGTTTGAGATGGACATGTATACACCTCTATATTTAAAATGATACTTTATGGCCATTCAGTTCAGTTTCTCAGTCACGTCTGACTCTGTGACCCCATAGACTGCAGCACGCCAAGCTTTTTTGTCCATCACCAACTCGCAGAGCTTACTCAGACTCATGTCCATTGAGTGGGTGATGCCATGCAACCATCTCATCCTCTGTCGTCCCCTTCTCCTCCCGCCTTTAATCTTCCCCAGCATCAGGGTCTTTTCAAATGAGTAAGTTCTTCCCATCAGGTGGCAAAAGTATTGGAGTTTCAGCTTCAGCATCAGTCCTTCAATGAATACTCAGGACTGATTTCCTTTAGGATGGACTGGTTGGGTCTCCGTACAGTCCAAGAGACTCTCAAGAGTTTCCTCCAACACCACAGTTCAAAAGCATCAATTCTTGGTGCTCAGCTTTCTTTATAGTCCAACTCGCATATCCATACGTGACTACTGAAAAATTCATAGCTTTGACTAGACAGACCTTTTTGGCAATGTAATGTCTCTGATTTTTAATATGCTTTCTAGGTTGGACACAGCTTTTCTTCCAAAGAACAAGCGTCTTAAAATTCATGGCTGCAGTCACCATCTGCCATGATTTTGGAACCCAAAATTTAAGTCTGTCTGTTTCCATTCTCTCCCCATCTATTTGCCATGAAGTGATGGGACCAGATGCTATGATCTTAGTTTTCTAAATGCTGAGTTTTCAGCCAACTTTTTCACTCTCATCTTTCACTTTCATCAAGAGGCTTTTTAGTTCTTCTTCGCTTTCTGCCATAGGGTGGTGTCATCTGCCTATCTGAGGTTATTGATATTTCTCCTGGCAAGCTTGATTCCAGCTTGTACTTCATCCAGCCCAGCATTTCACATGATGTACAAAAGTATAAAAGTTATACTGTGTAAAAGTTAAATAAGCAGGGTGACAATATACAGCCTTGACATACTCCTTGCCCAATTTGGAATCAGTCTGTTGTTCCATGTCCAGTTCTAACTGTTGCTTCCTGACCTGCATATAGATTTCTTAGGAAGCAGGTCAGGTGGTCTGGCATTCCCATCTCTTTAAGAATTTTCCATAGTTTGTTGTGATCCACACAGTCAAAGGCTTTGACGTAGTCATAAAGCAGAGGTAGATGCTTTCCTGGAACTCTCTTGCTTTTTCGATGACCCAGAGGATGTTGGCAGTTTGATCTCTGGTTCCTCTGCCTTTTCTAAATCCAGTTTGAACATCTGGATGTTTATGGTTCAAGCACTGTTGAAGACTGACTTGGATAATTTTAGGCATTACTTTGCTAGTGTGTGAGATGAGTCCAGTTGTGGAGTAGTTTGAGCATTCCTTGGTATTGCCTTTCTTTGAAGTTGGAATGAAAACTGACCTTTTCCAGTCCTGTGGCCACTGCTGAGTTTTCCAAATTTGCTGACATATTGAGTGCAGCACTTTCATAGGATCATCTTTTAGGATTTAAAATAGCTCAACTGGAATTCCATCACCTCCACTAGCTTTGTTCATAGTGATGCTTCCTAAGGCCCACTTGACTTCACATTCCAGGATGTCTGGCTCTAGGTGAGTGATCACATCATCGTGGTTATCTCGGTCATGAAGATCTTTTTTGTATTGTTTTTTGAATACTCTTGCCACCTCTTCTTAATATCTTCTGTTTCTGTTAGGTCCATACCATTTCTGTCCTTTATTGTGCCCATCTTTGCATGAAATATTCCCTTGGTATCTCTAATTTTCTTGAAGAGATCTCTAGTCTTTCCCATTCTATTGTTTTCCTCTATTTCTTTGCATTGATCTCTGAGGAAGGCTTTCTTATCTCTCCTTGCTATTGTTTGGAACCCTGCATTCAAATGGGTATATCTTTCTTTTCTCCTTTGCCTTTAGCTTCTCTTCTTTTCTCAGCTATTTGTAAGGCATCCTCAGACAACCATTTTACCTTTTTTCATTTCTTTTTCTTGGAGATGGTCTTGATCCCTGCCTCATGTACAATGTCATGAACCTCAATCCATAGTTCTTCAGCCACTCTCACATCTAATGCCTTGAATCTATTTCTCACTTCCACTGTATAATTGTAAGGGATTTGATTTTAGTCATACATGAATGGTCTAGTGGTTTTTCCCTACTTTCTTCAATTTAAGTCTGAATTTGGCAATAAGGAGTTCATGATCTGAGCCACAGTCAGTTCTCAGTCTTGTTTTTGCTGACTGTATAGAGCTTCTCCATCTTAGGCTGCAAAGTATATAATCTATCCGATTTCAGTATTGACCATCAAGTGACGTCCATGTGTAGAGTCTTCTCTTGTGTTGTTGGAAGAGGGTGTTTGTTATGAGCAATGAGTTCTCTTGGCAAAACTCCGTTAGCCTTTGCCTGCTTCATTTTGTATTCCAAGGACAAATTTGCCTGTTACTCCAGGTATCTCTTGACTTCATACTTTTTCATTCCACTCCCCTATAATGAAAAGGACATCTTTTTTGGGTGTTAGTGGTAGAAGGTCTTGCAGGTATTCATAGAACTGTTCAGCTTCAGCTTCTTCAACACTACTGGTTGGGGCATAGACTTGGATTACTGTGATACTGAATGGTTTGCCTTGGAAATGAACAGAGATTATTTTGTCTTTTTTGAGATTGCATCCAAGTACTGCATTTCAAACTCTTTTGTTGACTATGAGGGCTACTCCACTTCTTCTAAAGGACTCTTGCCCACAGTAGTAGACGGCCATTAAGTCACCTAATTCTTACAAAACCCAAGTGAGGCAGATACTATTATTTCCCTAATTTAATAGATGAAATTTGCAGGGTACAGTGAGGTGAGGTCACTCAGTCAAGGTCATATAATAATTGTTGGTGGTGTGCAGTGATAAGTTGCTTCAGTCATGTCTGACTCTTTGAGACGCTATGGACCGACCATAGCCCACCAGACTCTTCTGTCCATGGGATTCTCCTGGCAAGAATACTCAAGTGGGTTGCCACGCCCTCCTCCAGGGGATCTTCCTGACCCAGCGATTGAACCCACATCTCTAAAGTGGGAGAGCCACTAAACAAATCCAGGCTCTTTGGTGAGAGTCATGTTTTCAACCATAATGCTACCCTGCTGTTTTATGCTTAAAAAAATTTTTTTTCTGTTCTGCTTCTTTGGCTTAGAATGCTACTAAGTTTGCATTTCTAAAATGTTATCATCATTTCATCATTTTAAAATAATGTTTTTGATATTTATAATTTCTGGTAGTGGATATATTTGAATTTGTAGCACTTTTTCTTCAATTAATATTAAGTAAAAATGCTAGTGAGAGTTGTTTTTATAAAGAATAGAGTACATTTTAAAATGCAGCCTTATATACTTTTTAGTAACTACAGATATTGTCTTAGAGATTATACATAGATTCTTAGAAGATCTATAATAATAATATTCAGAATAATTTATAATGGCTTAATTTATGATAAAAACTGTTCATCAGAAGTAGTTGAGAATATCTTTAGGGTATTGGCTTTTAATATTATTCTTCCCACCCCTAACATAATTTTCTTTAGTAGTCAATAATCATGTCTTAAAATCTTGTCATGTATTTATCATGTTCTGAAAGCGTACGAGTATCATCAATGTTGTATTACTGAGTTTAGTAAATGAGAGTAATACTCTACCAAGTGATTATTGGAATAGAGGTCGATTCCAACTTAGTAGTATAAAATCAAGGCAAATGCTCAAACTTTACTTTCATCTGTACTGTTAATTCCTATTTTCTTAATTCAGGATCTGTAGGAAGGCTGTGGCTAGACACATGAGAACCCTGCTTGAGGGAGCCAGGGTTAGCAACCCCGGCTTACATTTTCTCTGGAACTAACAAACATCTACAGCCAATCTATTTTGCTCTCAGAACATCACAGTTTTCAAGGCACCTGAAAGTGGATGAAAACATTTTTTTTTTTTTTTACCATACCAGAAAAAGATATTAACTTCCCTGCTTGTTGTACCAATTTTGCAACAGGAAAAGGGAAAGTTGAACTATATTAGCTTGGGAGTAAAGTTTAAACCAAGGTAACATTGGCATCAGAAAAATTGAACATCTCTTTCAAGCTGCAGTACCCTTCGAGTGACTGGCTGGACAGAGGTCACAGACAGAGGGAGACAGCAGAACTGGGATCTGCTGATGGATTTTTATTGCAGGCACAGCTATTTACAGGGCAGTGTTTCAGATTACAATGTATTTCCTTTAACTTATTAAAAACATATGTCAAGCATTAGGTTAAGCATTCTTTTGTATTATATGTTTGCCTGTTGTCCTGGTGTATTTCATTTAATCTCTGGCAACCTTGTAGAACAAACTGCTATAGAAGCCTAAATACCAAACCAGGTAATAAATGCATTGAGCTTAGTCTCATTTACAGACCTGTGCATCCGCCTTCTTGGAAGTTGAAATAGCCGTGGGCACAGCGATCACATTTCTTTCCTGTTACTCCTGGCTGGCACCAACATTGACCACTCTCTTCACAGTCAAATGATTTGGACCCAAAGGAATTGCAGTTGCAGGGGATACACCCCCTTGCCGATTGGAGGCCAAAGGTTTCAGGCTGGCATAGAAGCAGAATGAGAAAAATTAGATTTAAATCAATTAATTCACAATGGCACTAGATGCACTGCAAGATCAGGTGGGAATAGAGGAGCCTGTGGGTTATAATGGTTCTTCAGTGATGTTATGACAATTGGACTGTCATTTAATCTAGTGGACTTTTTCTACAATGTCCAAGAGAAAACTGCAATTACTCTGAAATTTCATTGAGATTATTGGTGGAATTAGGGTGCTATAATTCAGTCTGTGATATTTTCACCAGCCTTTCCCTATATGTCTCAAGATTCTAATGGCAATGTGGAAATAAGTGAGGATGGCAATTCTATTTAAAGAAAATTTTGGTTTCATTTCTAATAATCAGAATTGATTATTTTCAGACATTTTAAAGTCCTTTTACTGGTAAAAATGCTTTCAATATTATTGGGCAGCAGCCTAAAGTTAAAATAAATCTTTTTTCTCTTATATTGGGTCTAATTTTTGTCATATATCCACGAATACTTCTAATCATCATTATGGGGCTCACATGATAAATGTAACTCTTTGGTTATGCCTATACTGACAAAATAATTGGTGTAACTAACATCTAGTTTCTTGGGTTTCATCCTAACAATCAAAGTTGATTTGTGAGAACACATATCAGAGCACCAAATTAGGTAGATGAAGGGAAACTTCCATCTCTGATGAGTTATTCATATGCATATCCCTTATCTATTTGTAACAAATGACCTTCCATGGCCCAGCATCACTAGCTTTGGCTGACTTTCTGGAAATGCGTGTTAACAGACCTAGAATGACTACATTAGAAAATGCTGATGGATTAAAAATCATTCCTAGCAGAAAAGTGAAAAGCACATATCCTACTTAAAGTATGTCAGGGCTGTCTTTCAAGCAGAAGTTTGTCACATTATTATGATATTTTAATCTGGAAAATTAGTCTCAGTAATTACTTCTTTGTTAAACTAATTCTTATTTTGGAAAATTAGACTTAATAATTACTTCTTGGTAAAAATAAATCTTGCTATTTAATGTGAGCCACCCAAAGAGTAATGATTAAGCCTCATTATGTATTTTTGTCATTATTGTTAACAATATTAAAAGTAAGTCCTATAAAACAAAATCATACTGAAAATTAGTCTCTTAAAATGATTGTTGCTAAGAATAGTTTTCTTTTTAAATCTAAAATGGGTTGATTATGGTTGATAATCATTTTAATCTTTACATTTGTTCTTCCTTTTGTTTTTAGTTCATTTGTTTTTATGAAATAAATAAAATAAATAGCTCTTTATTTTATTTTAGTTCTTGACATTATTTTTAGTTCTAATTCAGATTCACTGTATAATTAAAGAAATTGTGTGACACTTGTAACAAATGACCTTACTTGATTTTGAAATTAATTATAGGAAAAAAGAAAACATGTAATATTTTTATTCATAAAAAGCAATTCAGTGTACAATTCTAAATACCAGGCCTAGAGAAATCGTCAGAAATTGAGAAAATGCATGCATGCTTATTACAGTATTATTTATCATAATAATGAGCAACCATAGAGGTACTTAAATGTTCAATGTTAGAGAAAAAGCTGAATAAAGTAAATTATGAGGCATTCATGTTATAAAATATATAAAATCATTAAAATCCTGTTTTGAAGCAATTTTAATGATATGAATATGGGTAGAATATAGCATTAAGTAAAATTTCAAAAAGCAGAATACAAAATTACATACACATTATGATTCTAATTACATACCCACAAAGGCACACATACCACTCAGACACAAACAAATAGAAACTTATATACATAGAAAAAAAGACTAGAGCATTACATAGTAACACTTTTTTTAAAAAGTAATATTTTGCATTTGTTTTTATTTCCTAAATTTTCTTGACTTAGAATGTGCGTTGTAGGGATAGTACTTTATCTTTATCTTTACCTACTAAGTTTGCTTTACTTAGCATATCTATCTATACAAATATCCTTAATGGATAGACCAATAAAATAACTTTCAAATTACTACTTATTTTAAAAATTCCAAAGTTTATTATGTAAATAAATATATGAGAAGTAATGTCTCTATCATACTTTTCTAATATTTACCTAGTGTGGTTTTAAAACCTGAAAGTCAAAGTGGCTCAGTTGTGTCCGATTCTTTGTGACCCCATGGACTATACAGCCCATGGAATTCTCCAGGCCAGGATACTGGAGTGGGTAGCTGTTCCCTTCTCCAGGGGGTCTTCCCAACCCAGGGATTGAACCCAGGTCTCCTGCATTGCAGGTAGATTCTTTAACAGCTGAGCCACCAGGGAAGCCCAAGAATACTGGAGTGGGTGGCCTATCCCTTCTCCAGTGGATCTTCCCAACCCAGGAATTGAACCAGGTTCTCCTGCATTGCAGGCAGATTCTTTACCAACTGAGCTACAGTTATACCAAAACAAGTATCACCAAATTTCAGTAATAAAATTTTAATAAATTGTTCAAAAATTTATTTCACAGTCCAGGGAAAACGCTGCAGTAAACAAATTTTAAAGAACATTCTTAGTAATTGAGATTAATGAGGTAAAACATATAGAGAAGCAAGTGCCTGCCTAGTCTCAGTGGGAAGTTTGATGAGCTCATATAATTTATTTTCATTTGGGATAATAATAAAAACTAGCACTTACATATTATTCTTGCCAAGCAACATTTCTAAAGCCCTTTACAAATATGAACTCATTTAAATTCTTAAGACAATCCCGAAAGATAGTTATTATCATCAACTTTTTAGAGTGGTGAAACTGAGGCACAGAAGGGTCACATAATTTGTTCAGCAGCTAGCCAGTTGTGGAGTCAGGATTCCAAATCAGCCAGGCTGGCTTCAGAGTCTGTGCTCTTAGCTGTCACATATACTGTATCAGAGGAAAAGTGGTCTCAGAACAAAACACCACTCCATACATCAGGGCTGTAGGATATGTAGGAAGAGGGTGTGAATAAGGGTTAATAATTCTGCTGAATTTATGTTTTGGAGACATTTTTGCATGCTCATGCTCAGTCATATATGACTCTTTGCAACCCCATGGACTGCAGCCCACTAGGCTCCTCTGTCCATGGAACTTTTCAGGCAAGAATATTGGAGTCGATTGCGAGTTCCTCCACCAGGGAATCTTCCTGAACCAGGGATTGAAGCCACATCTCCTGAGTCTCCTGCATTGGCAGGAGGATTCTTTAACGCTTAAGCCACGTGGGAAAGCCCATTTTGGAGACATAGTGATCAGTTATGGTCCCTTTCTTTTACTCTAAATGTATGCATTTATTTCTGAAAAATATAATCTCTTTTAAAGATTTCTCCACTTAATAACAATAATAATAATAACACTAACACTACCTATCATTACTAAAAACTCTTCAGACGTGTGTTTTATACACTCCTCTCACGACAACCTGGAGACAGCCATAGCGGTGCCTGGGAAGACCTCCCTGCAAGTGGGAGTGTCACTAATTGACAAGCCCCAGCTTCCATTCTCTTGAATCTAGTGAATCATTCTAAGTCACACTTCTGCTAGTCAATTACTGGTACACTGAAGTACTCGAATCATCCTGCTCCATCCAAGACTCCTCCAATGGGTAAGTTTTGCTTGGGCACTCCCAACTGGCCTGGCCAAGAATTTGAGATTTGGGCAGAATTCATTCAGTGAGTCTTTTCTATCCATAGTTTTTTCCCTCTCTCCTCCCACAGGGACAGACCCAACATTTCAGCACAAGTCTCCCTGCACATGATGCTCCATCCCCATTCCCCTTCACTGGAGTCTCCTCCAGTAAATCTCTTGGCATTTGCTCCTTGGAGGATCTGAGCCAACACACAAACTCTATGATGTAGTTCCTACTATGGATGAAGAAGCTGAATTACAAAAAGATATAAGAAACAGTTTTACGGTGGACCAGAAGTGTTGCAGCTGGGATTTGACCTCAGGCAGTCTGATATCAAAACCAGTTCTTTTCAAATGTCAATAAAGAGGCAAGAAATAAAACTATAAATTTGTTCTTCTGCCTTCCTCCCTCATCTTCCTCCCTTTCCCATCCCCCTTCCTCCTTCTTTTACCTCTTCCTTTCCTACTCCTTCTCCATCTCCTTCTTCTATTCCCTACCCTTAGTTCTCACCTAAGCTCTGATTCTCCACTGACAAGTCCTGTGTCCTGGTACTCAGCATCTTGGCCTCAGTCCTATTCCTCTCTCCCTGATCCTCTCTTCCTCTCTCTCCCTTCCCAAATTCCTTCCTTCCACCATTTGCTTTGTCTTGCCCCGTGAGAAGGAGGATCAAACTTTTATAGTAGAAGACATGCTACCTTCTTTTGTGCATGTTGTAGATTTCCAGTGTGTGAAAATGTGTGTTTTGTGTTTGTTGTATACATGGACAAAATTATAATGTGGTAATGTAACAGTCACTAGCTATGATGAAAGGTCAGTCAAAGGTCAGATCAGTGGGCTGGATTTTCTTAGGCAAGTCACTTTCTTTGTCAGATTTCCCTTCATTCATTTGTTTGTTCCCTTCATTTGCTCTAAAATGATGCCTGGGGTTCTTTCCCCTTTTAAGATGTTAGTTTGCTACAGACACATTTTTCTTTGTTTTCTACATATCAATGATCACTTGAAACTTTTGTGACCCTATGAACTTGAACGAGCTTTAAATAAACGTTATCAGTAGCTATTTTTTAAAGGCAAGACTTCAATCAGGAATTGCCAAGTTTTCGCATTTGCAATTCACACACTTAGCAACCATTATGTAGTAAAATGGCACCAGGACAGGTCAGCAGCAGCACACGGAACACAGCATGCTGAGGCAAGAGCCATGCAGCACCTCTCGAATTACCGGAGCCGCAGGCCGATAGGCTCCCCGAGGGCATCCGCTGGAGCCGCTGGCGCCCCACCTCTGGGGAGACCCCAGCACCCACTGCGCTCTCTGTGGCTGTTCCTCCTGTCGGTGCACCTGCCTGCTGAGGTTGCATCGTTTCCCTACGAAGCCTGATTTACAGACACATCTTCCTGTAATATCACACCACGGTGTCACAGAGCCCATGGGACTGCATCCACAGGACACACAGATTCGCTTCTTTGGGTCCCACCACATAGTGGGCTTTAAAAGCCAATGGAAAAATAAAAACAAAAAAAGAGAGCATACATGTTATTCAAGCGATAGAGGCAAATAATATTTTTAAACCTCCTACAGAATGGCCAATTTGGCATCTGAGAAATGCTTGGTTCTGCTTAACAGTGTTTATCATGAGAAATTACCTATTTATGTGAAAGAAATAGTGCAAATCCATGTACTCTCATGGAGGAATCTCAAGGTGCTCGGCATACTGAAGGCAGGGTAACGTATCCAGGAAAAGAGAGCAAGGTATTTTGATTTTTGTTTCATTTTAGCAAAATGGTATCCAAGAAATCCTTTGATTTGCTTCTATACTGAAAAGTTTTGTTGAGCAGAATGCTCACTGGAACTTTAAATGATGGAACTAGAACAAAGTGCTTGATAAAAGCAAAGGGTATGACATTTTTTTCTCCTGCCAAAAACATAAAGGCAAAGGAAACAGTATGTGACTCACCATGACAGGGATTAAATTTGTATGTGGTTTAAGAAACACCTAAATTAAATACTACCTAAATTCACTACCAAGGAAATGTGTCAATAGGTTGAGGGTCAAATGCTAGTGTATGGCAAATGTTGTTCTATTTTCTTTTTAATTTCAATGATCACAGTAATTTTACATGTAGAATGAGATATTCTTGAACTTGTTTTTTAATATACTCGGGTATAGGTCATTTCTGAAAGCCAATGACAAGTTTGAAGGAAGAAGTAATTCACCGGTCAGCTCCAACTTCTTACCTTACACTCATCACACCGACGTCCCTGCACGTTAGGTTTGCATTCACACTGTCCCGTCTGAGCGTGGCAAACCTCAGAGAAGGAGCCGTTGGCATTACAGTGACAAGCTGCAAAGAGAGGAGAGATCTGTGGTTGGGAAATGTATTCTAATAGTCTTCAGAGGTTTATTAAATAATGGAACACTGGTCATAAAGTTTTAGAATAGAAAGCTTTCTGATTGCTAAGTGTTCTTGTTCTGTTAGGCATTATATCATCTGATCTTTACAACAACTCTGTAAGCTGTAGAGATGAATTATGAAAGCAAAAGCACAGTTCCTGGCACATCATATATTGTAAAAATATTATTGTCACCATTATTATTCCAGTTGTAAGAATGAAGACACTGAAATTCAAAGTCAGACAAGGCCACACGATTAGTAAGTGAATTAGCAGATTTCAGGTAAAATGTTCTTTCCATCACTCCTCCAGCTGTTTTGCCTCTTCACAGATGCATTTGGGGTAACACAGAAAATACTATAATCTCCATATAAGTAATACTGACTCTAGAGCATACTGACTCTAGAGCTGACATAATTTTGAGAAATTATCAAAATTAGTACCATCCATGGAATAATATTAATGCTACCATTAATGAAGCAACATTATCATTTCCAAATGATTATTTACTATATGCCAGTTTTTGTGTTAATTTCAAAATATGAGCTTAAGATGAAACATAAAATAAACATATAAATCTGAAAAATATTTAAGATTAGAAAAGTATATAAGTCATAAGAAATAAAGTAGACATGTTTCCAAAGAGGAGATCAAAGTGACAAACAGGCCGTGAAAAGATGTTCAACATCCTAGTCATTAGGGAATTGTAAGTCAAAACCACAATGAGCTACCTTACATCTGTTAAAATGGCTGCCATCAAGAAGACAAGAGACAGTAAGTGCTGGTGAGAATGTGGTGAAAAAGGGAGCCCTTATACATCACTGGTGGGAACGTAAATGGGTCCGACCACTATGGAAAAAAATACAGATGTTCCTCAAAAAACTAAAAGTAGAACTACTATACACATTCCAGTGATCTCATTTCAGGATGTATACATAAAGGAAATGTAAACAGTATTTTGAACGGACATATGCCCTTTCATGTTTATTGCAACATTATTCACAATAGCCAAGACATGGAAACAACCCAAATGCTCATCAATAGATAAGTGGATAAAAAGATGTGGTGTATACACAATGGAGGGGTTCCCAGGTGGCTCAGTGATAAAGAATGCACCAGTTAATTCAGGAGAGACAGGAGACATAGGTATAATCCCTAAGTCAGGAAGATCCCCTGGAGAAGGAAATGGCAATCCACTTTAGTAGTCTAGCCTAGAAAAAATCTCATGGACACAGGAACCTGGTGGGCTATAGTTAAAAAGAGTCATGTGTGCATGTACACACACACACACAGGAATATTTTTCAGCCATGAAAAAGGAGGCTATCCTGCTATTTGGATAAGCCTTGAGCATATTAGTCTAAGTAAGATAAATCAGAAAGAGAAAGGTAGGTATTACGTGATATCACTTATATATGGAATCTGAATAAGTCAAACTCATAAAAAACAGTGTGAAATGATGGTTACCATTGGATGGGGGGCTGGAGGAGTAACATTGATGTTAAGGGTACAAACTTGCAGCAAGTAGTAAATAAGAGATAGTGATCTAATGCACAGCTATAATGAACATAGACAAAAATATTGTACTATAATTATGTAACAGGGTAAATATTGCTACAATGGCAACCACATTACAATGTATAAATTTATCAAAAAGGTTGTACACCTTAAATTTACAAAAACATATTGAATAAAATGTATATAAGACAAAATTTTTTCAAAAGTGTTAGCAGTATAGCATTATAACTTTTAAAAAGCACATTTGTTTTACAACTTATATACTATCTCCAACAATAGAAAATGTATTTGATTTCAGTAATCTTTTATCATTTTCTGTTATGAAGCTGTCTGACATTATTCTGAAACATATAATAAATCAGTCTATAAATTAAGAGACTTTTTCACAAACAGAATGGCAATTAATGGTTCACTCTGTACTCTGCAAGTGTATTTTTAACAGTACATATAATTGCACTGATACCAGAATAAAAATGTGAGTGGGAGATGACACAGGCATATAGATTATTCATAGATAGTTTTGGTAAATTTTGTACAATATTTCTTATCTCTGAATACTTCAATTTGAGTACAACTTATAAATACATTATAAATAGCTACTCCATCAGCCTATGCTATTTTTCTATTCCTCTGACTGGAGGTGCTACTTAGTTTTACTGCTTTCTTAAAAATTGCTTGATTATTCTTCCAGTAGCTTGGCCTTCAGTGTCTGCTAACCTGATTCTAGTTGGGTGGTCATTAAAAAACTGTCCCCAGCCAGTTATCTTCCTCAGGTGGTAGCCTAAGGATAGTCTATGGCTTCCCTGGTGGTTCAGTTGGTACAGAATTGGCCTGAAATGCAGGAGACCTCGGTTCAATCACTGGGCTTGAAAGATCCTCTGGGGGAGGGCACGGCAACGCATTCCAGTATTCATGCCTGGAGAATCCCCATGGACAGAGGAGCCAGGTGGGCTACAGTCCATGGGGTCATAAAGAGTCGGACATGACTGGGTAACTAAGCACAGCATGGTGTATAGCTGGCATGTAAGAAGAGCCTGAAGGATATATTTTCTTTAAATATCCATTTAATTTGACTACTAGAATTATTACAGAAAGAAAGAAAAATGAAGTTGCTCAGTTGTGTTCAACTCTACGACTCCATGGACTGTAGTCCCCCAGGCTCCTCTGTCCATGGGGATTCTCTAGGCAAGAATACTGGAGTGGGTTGCCATAACCTCCTCCAGGGGATCTTCCTGACCCAAGGATCAAACTCAGGTCTCCTGAATTGCAGGCAGATTCTTTACTATCTGAGATACCAGAGTAATCCTGAGAATTATTATATATGCTTCTAATTTCTTTACATGTTTTATATATATATATATATCAATTTAAAAAATAAATATCATAATTTAAAAGTCACTTTTTTATTAGAGTGGGGAACACAATGATTAAATTTACTATAAAGTCATTTAAAAAATAAAGCAATAAAGCTGGTGCTCTGGGACAACCTAGAGGGATAGGGTGGGGAGGGGGTTTCAGGATGGGGGGGACACATGTATACCTATGGCCAATTCATGTTGATGAATAGCAAAAACCACCACATACTGTAAAGTAATTATCCTCCAATTAAAATACTTTAAAAAAATAAAGAAATGAAGAATTTTAGTGCAATTTTAAAATAAAATGTATGACACAAACAATATATGTAAATTTAAAGGGCAAATTGGAAGAGATGTACTTTTTATGAACAGATCCAGGGGCAACTAAAATAATAGTTTATTATGAATTTTATTTTTGTAAAGGTTTACTAATTATGCATAGAGGAGCTATTATTTCTATGAAACGTCATAAAATAGATAATAAATAAGTTTCTGATATTTTTATATGCCACTGCTGCTGGTAAATTGCTTCAGTCGTGTCCAACTCTGTGCGACCCATAGACAGCAGCCCACCAGGCTCCCCCGTTCCCAGGATTCTCCAGGCAAGAACACTGGAGTGGGTTGCCATTTCCTTCTCCAATGCATGAAAGTGAAAAGTGAAAGTGAAGTCGCTCAATCTAAAGAGCATTAAGAACATAATCATGTCTATACTTCATGGCAAGTGATAAAAAAATTGGTGACAATTCAAAAATGCTTTTATACTATATTCTTCTCTGTGTCCTTAAGACTTCATGCTGCAGATTCTGAATTCACCACAATAAAGAGTGGAACTGTCTCTTCTACTCTGTAGAAGAGGTTATTGGAAGATAGAAAATGAGGTCATTCAGTGAATAACACAGCTCTAGAATTGGTGAGCCATAAATATTCAAAATTACTGTCAGCATCTCTACAAAGGAGCCAACAGGTAAGAATACCCTAGGCAGCTCACTAGACAGTTTCATGTGTTAGATCCTTTAATTCCCATAGAAAATTAAAATGCTTTATGTAAATGAGGAAACTGAATCTCAGTGAGCTCAAATGTCTTGCCCAGAGTCACATTGGTAGAAAGTACAGATCCTAGATGATATGCTTGAACTGGAGAGTTTCTTGAGTGCCTAATGATTTTATACAGATGCCATAAACCCAGTGTTTAAAGGTGCTTCTGAGCCTGTTGGGAGTTTTGCTGAAAAAACTTGACAATTTACAGGTAATATTAATAGCTGTTGACTATTGCAGAGACTGGTTTGTTTTTGATTCAACAAATTGTCATGTTTAAATGACAAAACGTTGGCCCTCATCTTCCAAACCTGTGAGGAGAGAGACACATTTCTTCTTGAAGTGGGGGACTTAGCAGGTCATTGGTATTTATAGCAAAGATACTAACAGGCACAACATTGCCAGTGATTTCTGTAAAGTTACAGGTCCTGGGACCTAACTCAATGGCTAGAAGAATCCCTTCTTATATAATGAAGTCAGCAGAAGTGAATTGTTAAGCTGGTATCATAACCTGCTCTTCCTGAGGATTATCACAGTAGGTGAAGTCGATTATGGCAGTGTCCAGCTCTGAGCTGGTCTAACAGGGATGCTCCGTCTGTTTGACTCTCCACAATGAGATCTCTCTCGCATGTTACCACTAATATTCTATGCAATACCAAATAATATAGTTGAGAAATTCAAGACAAGGGTAGGAATGTACTGACTAATATGAATGAAGTCCTACAATAGCTATTCTGTGGAAGTAAAATACAGAAATGGCATTCTATGAGTAGTCTTAAGCTGATGGTTAATCATTCAACAATTACAAATGCTGGTGTGTAAGAACACTGGCAGTATATTTCACCTATTGTGAAACAGAAGAATGTAAAGTTTACATATGAAAGCATAACAGATTAAAACCTACTGACAGATACTAATGAAATAATATGGGCAGATCAATGTATTTCAAGAAAGTGATTAGAATTGAGATCAACAATAAGGATAAATAGGGCCTAATTTTCAAATTCTTCTTTCCTGTCATAGACAAAAATTTACTTAAAAGTCTTTATCCCATGTGTAAACAGAAATATGTGTATCATTTGAAAAACAATGATACTTCAATAATGCAGCAATTTTGAGAGGATTTAATCTATTAGTACAAAGGAAATGTATTAGAATATTCAGACTCTGTGTATAGGCTGGATATCTATCTTACATGTATTACAGGTAATTTCCTACTCTCCAATCCCCACTCAAGAACTCATCAGCTACTTTGAGGAGCAATGCATCAATTCTGTCAGGGGCATCAATAGTTCACGACTTACGCTGACAGTTCTTTGCATCAACCGCGTCTCCAAAATATCCATCAGCACAGAGCTCACAGTACCGGCCTGTTGTACCTGGCTTACATATCAGACAGGAGCCAGACAAGCTGTCACAGCTGCCAGGAATGGAGAAGTCAAGGTTGTCATTGCATTGGCATGGCTGACACGATCCTCCAGGTACAGAAGGTTGTCCAAAATAGCCTTCCGCACACCTAAGGTGAAAAATTTCATCAGTGAGTATTTGGGAGGAACCCATGAAACCCACTGGGGGCAATGTTTATGTATTTATTTTATTCTATTTCTCTCCCAGGATGTTTTCCCTTTAAGTGCTCCTTTTTTTCAAATGCAAGATGATTAAAAGAATGTTTTCTCTGTTACTGCAGTGTAGATACAAGATGAAATCCTGCCAGCTTCACTACTAATTAGATTTCAGCCAGAGGGGGAAAAAAAAACACCTTGTCACTGGAACTGAAGATGAGACCAAAGCATAATAAGAGATCTGCTGTTGGCACTCCGGAGGGATCCAGGTCCACGTTGGAAAGCCTTTGTAGTACAACACATCATATGTATCTACTCCAATTGGTTGTTTTCTGTACAAATATGTAAGGTTCACATTTTTTTTGTTGTTGTTGCAGCAAGAGCTTGTTATGAGGAAGTAGGCTCACAAGGAAGTACAGTAGTAAGAATTCAGAATGTATTAAGTAGAAAATCAAAAGAGCCTCATTATTTGTGTGGGGCTATATCTCTGCATAGGCTTTAATATATTTGCATATACATACAGAAACAGATTTCCATTGAAGAGTCTTTACCAAGGAGAAGCCTGCATATTACAGTAAAATGCCATAACGTGAGGCTTAATTGTCCCCAATCTCTCATTAGCAAACTCTAGTTCTTTTTTTTTTTTTAAGGACTAAATACTACTTTACATATTTACTGGAAAAATAAAAATTCATTTATTTAGGAGGCATGGGAGAGATTGTTTTAAATTTTGTGTCAGATTTCCCTTTAACCATGTGTTCTGTTTTAAAATGTTACTTAATGTTACAGATGCACAGATACACCTTTATAGGAAGCACTTATTTGTAATCTACTCTGTCTTCTCTTTCAGTTACATTTGCTCATGCTGCATATTAAGCTTTACTTGCCAAAGGAGACATGAAACAGTGCATCTGAGCTTTTATGGTCAAGCTACTAGCTCCGTTATCTGTGCCATCTTAGCAAAACAGAAAGTCCTTTACAGCAAGGGTCAGAATTGAAGGGGAATAAAAACAATGTGGGAGAATATATTTCAATAATACTGTTTCAATAATACTGTGTTTATGCTCACTTACAGATATAAAAGTCACTGTGTAGAGGAAAATCCTCTCTACTATAGAAACAGGAATGGTTTAAATCCAGTATATCATATAAGAACACTTTAATAATATGATTGTGGGAGAAAGTTATTAATTTTATAAGTAAGATACATTGATAATTCAAAGTGTTCTAGAAAATTTACAGGTGCCATAAGCCTGTAGAAGATTTATCATAATTTTAATAAGATTACTAGTTTTAACAAAACATTTTATGAATTGTGAAAGTCATGATACAAATATTGCTTGGAAGAATACTGCCACCTCCAAATACAATTGCTTATTAATTCTCTATTGTAAAATATGAACTAATATTTCAGTGCATAAAATCCACCCCCCCCAATCCCTTAAGGAGTGGTATTCAGTAAAGATAACAAGAAAATCCTTTTAAATTTTAACCCAATTCTTCTTGCCTTACTTGATATTCAGAGCTCATGATCACATCCACATATATTCACATCTCATTTTGTTTACCATTAAGAGAGTGACTTTGCTCCACTAGAATAGCAATATACAATGATCATTATCACAGACAACAAAACCCCATTATTTTCAGCTCACTTTTCTGACTTGCTGCCCTCAGGAGAGATGGCATTATATAACAAGATCTAGAAATTTTTTTAAACAGACACCAATTAATCAGTCTGAAATTCTCCCGCAACAATAATTTTAAAAACCAACTCAATCCACAAGAAAATAACTACAATTAAATAGAATCACTGGAGGAACATCTGTCTTTTTGTTGTAGGACATGTAAGGAGACTTACTGAATATACATGATACATCATTTCATATGCCACTTCACTGAAAATGAGCATTCAGATTTTATTACGCGCGCGTGTGTGTGTGCATGTTTATACATAGAATAGTATTCTTAAGAGATTTACAGAAATGTTTCAACAGAAATTAAAAAGTAGAGCCAGTGTCATCAGCATTTAGCTCACTTTTTTTTTTCTCTATGATCTTTTTAATTCCTCTTGATGCTCTGACAGTCATCTTTTTTTGACCATCAAAACACTGTCTCCTTGATTTTCTGTATTTTCTCCTCTTGTCCAGACCATAAAAGCCTAGAATCTTAGCAAAGTGCCATGATGAATACCCAATTCCTTCACCCCTGGTTCTCTTCTTTTACTTTTGTTTAAAACATTCCCTAGTCAGAGGAAGGCAGTAATATCTCAAAGTATGAGTGCTCTGACCCCAAGCAAAAGTTTCTGAAAACTGTAACCAGTGCCTTACATGTGACAGACTATCTGTTCACATTTTGTCATATTTTGCTTTGCCATCCTCTTGGTCACGAGTTTTCTCCATTCCCTCAATTCAAGCAGCAAGGCCACCTGGGCTACATGACTGAGTAAAGGGTTCTGACGGGAAGGAAAGCAGAAAGATCAGAATCTTCTGGACTTGGGTTTTAAAAATCACCATTTCTATGAATGTGGCAACTCTTTCTGCAATGCATGCCCAAACAGGAAAGGGATGGAGTTAGAAAGGCAAATGGAGGAGAAAGGATGAGAGCGGAAATGTTGGTGGGCCCCGGTGTACAAAGTAAACAGCAGTATGTGTCCTGTGTTCCCACAAATGATAGGAAAGTAGTGGAGAGAGTTACTGGACCTGAGGGGAGAGGTAATCAGGTGGACAGTAAACAGAAAGAGGTCAACAGAAATGCGCTTAGATGAATTACTCAGGACAGACTGACCCCACTATATGTCCATTGCCCAAAATCCAGTCTATCTCTCTCTCTCTCTCTCTCTCTCTCACACACATACACACACACACACACACACACACACACACACACACACACTCTTGCAAGCATTCAAGCCTCTTGGTACTAAGTAAGCTTGTTAGACTTTGGTTCTAACCAAAGCTAGAGGTGGAAAGTAGGAGAGAAGAGAAAAAAACATTAAAACAAATTTTTAAAATTTGAACATAAGTGACATATAACATTGGGTTTAAGTTTAAAGGATACTTGACTAAGATTATATGTCCAAGCTCTCACAGTTCTTACATATAAAGAATTTGATCTCAAAGTAGAAATTAAACTGAGATAAAAATATAAAGTTATAATTCCCATCTATCTGAGCTATAGTCTGAGATACATTCTAGCTATATAATAAAACTAGGGGATTTATGGTCACCCAAGATTAGAAAATGCTGAGTTAAACTAACTGAAGAGATGTTTTTCACTCCAGGACTGGTCAGAACTTTTGATGCTAATAGATGCTTCCCAGACTTCCATGATCATAGAACTCTATTCCAAGAACATCTATAGCTTTTGAAACACAGCTTCAGTTTTTCAAGCTGATTTTGTGTAAATGATGTGCATAACTGATTACTCTAATCACTCCCAGAATAGTTTTGATTACAAAATTTTCAGTGCAACCCACATCTCTTTCCTTCCCTGACCCTTATTCTCTCTCACATCTACTTCAGCTGGCACATCTGCCAAAATGTTTCTAATTGTTTGGATCCCCCAGATGGCTCAGAGCTCAAGAATCCACCTGTCAATACAGGAGAATCAGGAGACACAGGTTTGATCCCTAAGTCCCCTGGGTCAGAAAGATCCCCTGGAGTAGGAATTGGCAACCCACTCTAGTATCCTTGCCGGAAAAATTCCACGGACAGAGGAGCCTGGTGCACTACAGTCCATGGGTCAGAAAGAGTCGGATACGACTGAGCACACAATGCACACAAATATACTTTTTGGCTCATACAGAGGAATGATAGACTAAACATTCCTGGAGGGCCCTGATCCAAATTTTGCCTAGAAAAATATAATATCACATATTTCATATAATAATAGTTTAAGATTATATTTGAAAAACTTGAGTTAGAGGCAAGATATGCCATATGATAAGCTGCCTATGCATGTTTCTACCTTCTTTTGAATCAAATTAATAGACTTTAGAAAGGAAATCATCCTTTCTTTCAAGCATCTCTTTCCTAGGTGAATTTTATTATTCAGACTAGAATGTTCTCCAGAATACAATCAACTATTCTCACTCACATTAAAAATGTGAGCTGCTTGAGGGCAAGGATGGTAGGGTACATCTGCTTATAACCTGTGTTTAGTTTAGCCCTGTGCTCAGCACATAATAGCTGATAAACAAATGTTTATTAAATAAAATGTAGGCGTTTAAATTGTAGGTGGCTCAGAAACCACTGTCTAACATGTAGAAAATACATATTATGGAGCAGAGCGGTACAAATACATCAGAGACTAAGCTCACCTAGATTGGTGGATTAAATGGCCTTGTATGACAGCACAGCTGTCATTTTCCAGTTGCTAAAAAAAAAAGTTGCCTGTAGTGAGCCAGAGTGGTCAGGCATTTGATGTAAATCTGTCCAGGCAATGGTATGCTCTGCTATTACAGTAAGTAATATGCATGTGCTGCTGCTGGTAAGTCGCTTTAGTCGTGTCCGACTCTGTGCGACCCCATAGACGGCAGCCCACCAGGCTTCCCCGTCCCTGGGATTCTCCAGGCAAGAACACTGGAGTGGGTTGCCATGCATGTGCCCTCCTTTAAATAAAAAAAATAAGCACAATCAAAGACTTTCAGTTTCTCGATTAAAATTGAATCCTCTTTATTTCAGCTCTGTTCCTCCATTACAAATTTACAAATGCTGCCGTACTCACAAACAGTACTTGTTGCTGCTCAGAGCTGTCATTGGCACTTTGTCCACAGACTGCTAGCTGCTGGCTGAATTCTCTCTGGGTGATTGGCCCTTGCTTCATTAACTTTATGCAGTCTGGTTGAAACAGACCTGATGGCTGCCAAGAGGACAGGAAAGGATAGGCAGAAACAGCCTTCTGCGGTGTTCACCTTGGTGATGCTGGGTGAAAGCAGGTCATTTCCTCTACCCCTCCCTCTAGTTCCACCCCTGCCTAATCTCTAGCAATGGCAGCAAAAGGGACTGTTTTCAATGCTACAACCAGAGAGTTGTGTTGGTCAACAATATCATGGGAGAAATTTGTTCCATTTTCAGTAAACCTGAAATACGGAAGAAACTTTTCCTTGGAAAGATTTTAGGAGAAAAAATAATCACTCAAGTTACAGAAAATAATATCCTGGATCCAATGCAAAACAATCTAGTAAAATCAACAGGAATTAAAATATTGACTTAGAAACAATTAGATGGGCATATAAATCATGATAATAATTACATTTGGTTTCAATTTTCAAATATATTTAAGGTGAATTATGGATCACTTGCTGAACTATGAACTACACACTTAAGCTACATTTTAAGGACAAAAAGCTAATTATGAAAAATAAATGTTGCCAATGTAGACAGCAAGATAAATCTTAAAGTGCATGACTTTCCACTTGAGCAATACTTTCTAGAAAGATTGCAGGTTAATGCTTAACCTTTAAGATTAAAACATTAATCAAACATTCTCTGAGTGAATGGAGATTTATGGAGCAATTTCTAGAGAATAAATAAACTATAAGAATATAATGCATTTGTTTGACAAGTGTGGTAAGAAACTTTATTTCAACTCACCAAGTGTGGTGGCCTTTCTGGGGCAGTGCAAAAGATGATGATGCCTGTGGTTTTATAACTCCCAAGGTGGAAATCACAGTGAAAGACAGTTGAGTACATGCTTACCTCTCACAGCGTTGTCCTGAGTACCCAACAGGGCATTCATCACAGATCAAGCCGAGACTTCGGTCCATATGGCATGTCGGGCTAAAGCTATGTTGATGCCATTGGAGAACAACAGGGACAAGGAAGAAACACATACACAAAGTCATTAGTAGAATATTTTCATTTCTCTTCTTTCAATGTTGCTGTGACAAAAGGGTACGGGGTAGTCATTCTCATCTCACAGATGGAGATTAGGGTCTGGGAAGTCAAGGGTGAAATGATACGCCTATTTCTTCAGATGTGAATACAGTCCAGTGGAAAAGTGTCCCTGTAACATGTTAGTAATTGATATTTGAGTGTTCTGTGTCCCCAAACATCAGGAACAAATGGGATCCTACAGCTGCTCTTGAGGGATTCCTCAGGCCTGCCAGCGTGAGGCACTCCGCCCATGACAAAGGTCATGAGGAAGGAGGCTCGACATACACAAAGGCAGGATCGAGCCTCAGGAGTCTCCCTGGAAATCCTCGAGCATCTACCCCCATAACCAGAGCCTGCCTACTTTACTACTTTGTGCTCTTACCTACAACTCTAACTTTCCGGGGGGCTGTCCCCCACCACCTCTTTCAGAGAAGGAGTTAACTTAGAGCTCCAGTTAATAATAATTCCTGGGTGTGACAGGAGTGTTTTAACCTACAAACTCCTCTGAAGTTTCTCTAGCCTGCCTGACAGGCTTGTCCGGCCACATGTGATTGCTCACAGCCTCCCAACTGTGAGAGGCACGAGATGCTTTAAACCTTCTAAAAACAGGTTTTTTAGAGAAGTTAGAAAACTATTAGTATAAGTATAATGGGCTGATTAGAAATTGTGTTGGTGAAGGGTTTTTCATTTGTTGAGCCAATGTTTGTTGCTAAGTCTCCACATCCCCTGCCCTTACACACATTAATGAATATATAGAAGAAATAAGTATTAACCTTTGATACTAATCACGTTAGACCTTAGGCTAAGTAAATTCTTTCCTTAATTAAAACCCACTACACCCTCACCCTATAGGAATGTAACTTTATCTGGTACCTTCAGAAGGTGGAATCTTTTTTAAGAATAATCACCCCTGGAGAAATAAGTGTCCTGGTTGACTGACCGTTGTCACAAGGAGAGGGTCAAAAATTGTCAGCAGGCCCCCTGGCCAGAAGATGATGTAACACCCCTAAGACCTCTGTATACATTTGTATGAAGCACCTGACTTTGATAAAAGTCAGGACTGCTGACCCCACGTGGCTTTTGCATAACATCTCAGTGTATAAAAGTAGATCATGGAAAATAAAGAATTGGGATCAGTTTCTCAAAATACTGGTCTGCCCATGTCACACTCTCTCTTAAACTCTGGCTGAGTCTCCATCTGGAGCACGGAACCCACCAAGCTTACTAATTTTGCCTGGGCTTCTAAGATCCAACCGGGGAGGCCTCAGTGTCTCCTCTCCTTTGGGAGAACAGAAGGACACCTGCGGCCTATGTAAGTGGTGCAAACTTCTTGTCTTGAAGTTTTACTGGTCTCCTGTGTAAACCAAGCTACTCAGCCTCTTTTCTCCACTGAATTTTCCTACTGAGCTATCCTCATTCTATTACTCTTTACATCTCTAATTAATATCTAATTGAAGCTATTGTATCCTGATCCTCGCCGACGCCGTCCCCGCTTCGAACTCCCTGGATCAGCTGGTGCTGGACCTCGGCAAGGCCTGGCAGAACATAGTCTTACATGTTTTCTCTCCAGCCAAATCCTGATGAATTTGAAGCAACCCAAAGGAACCTGTTATAGATTTTGGAAAACTCAGAATGTGGTCATGGAAGCAGTGATAGTGGTGGTGGTGGTGATGGGGTTCCTCTGCCCAGTACTGCTGTCATGGGTGGCTGGGTGCGTGCGTGCATGTGTGTTCAGGCCACTGCCCATGTGTACTCATGGGTCAGCTGTTTACACAGATGGAACTCTTGGAAAAGCTTTCAGATAAGATCAAGCATATTCTGCCTAAATTTCTAACAAATCCAAACAAACTAGAACCATGTTGCCATTTCATATTTCTGCTATGTTCCAAAGTTTGCCTCTCTGCATGTATTTCTATTTGGGGTCTGAAATAACAGAGTTGAATACCAAGTCAGGAATCAGCAGTGTGATTATGTGCTAGCTTTAGCCTTCACCAACATGCTCAACTCTGGCCATATTTCTTTGTCTTGTGATACCTTTCATGCATAGACCCTTACCCCGAGAGTGACACAATGGCTCTCTGAAGAGCCATCAACTGTTTTGAATTCTGTGAGTTCTGCTACTTAACCATTTTGAAAGGATATGCCCCCAATTAATCTTTCTCCCATCATGCTTTCCCTAAGTAGATTTATTTTCTATTATATATGACAGGACAATTCAGTATAATCTTGCTTGATGGTTAAATGAATTAAAGAAAGAACAACAAATTTAACTGCAAGTCTTGAATTCATTTTACTCTTGACAGTTTCATGACTTTGAAATACTTTCTTAACTTTTGTGCAGGTCAGATCACGGGTACTATTTTTTAATATTATCCCTGTGGCTTAACTCATGGTAGTCCTGTAAAGATTTAATAATTTCTTTATTTTTAATTGAACTATACTTGATTTAAAATATTATTTTAATTTTGGGTATACAGCAAAATGACTCAGTTCTATGTATATATCTTTCAGATTATTCTCTATTATAGGTTATAAGAAGATATTGAAGAGTTCCCTGTGTTATACAGTAAGTCCTTGTTGCCTATCTATTTTATGTATAGTAGTTTGTGTCCGTTAATCCCATATTACTAACTTATCCCTCCCCTACTCACTTTCCCTTTCAGTAACCATAAATTTGTTTTTTACATCTGTGAGTCTATTTTTATTCTATATATACATTCACTTGTATTATTTTTTTGGATTCCACATGTAAGTGATATAATACTTGTCTTTCTTTCTCTGACTTACTTCATTTAGTATGATATTCTCTAGGTCTATCTATGGTGCTGAAAATGGCAGTATTTCATTCTTTTTGTAGCTGAGAAATATATATATATATATACACACACATATACACGCACACGCACCGTGTGTGTGAGTATGCATGCTCAATTGTGTTCGACTCTTTGTAACCGTAAGGACTGCAGTCTGTCAGGCTTCTCTGTTTATGGAATTTTCTGGGCAAGAATACTGGAAAAGGTTGCTATTTCCTACTCCAGGGGATCTTCCCAACCCAGAGATTGAACCCATGTCTCCTGCATTGTCAGGCAGATTCTTTACCACTGAGCCACCTGGGAAGCCCATCTTCTTAAACCAATTGTCTGTTGATGTGCACTTGGGTCATTTCTATGTCTTGGCTGTTGCAAATAGTGCTGCTATAACATTAGGGTACGTGTATCTTTTCAGATTAAGAGTTTTTGTTTTTTTCTGGATATATGTCCAAGAGTAGAATTGCTGGACCACATGGTAGCTCTATTTTCAGTTTTTTAAGGAACCTCCATGCTATTTTCTGTAGTGGATGCACCAATTTAGATTCCCACCAGCAGTGTAAGAAGATTCCCCCTTTTCTCTAAACCTTCTCCAGCATTTATTATTTGTAGACTTTTTGATGATAGTCATTCCGACCAGTGTAAAGCAATAATTCACTGTGGTTTTACTTTTCATTTCTCTAATAATTAGCAATGAACATCTTTTCAGGTGCCTACTGGTCACCTGTATGTCTTCTTCAGAGAAATGTCTATTTAGACCTGCCCATTTTTTGATTGGGTTATTTTTAAAGATTTAATAATTCTTACTTGTTGATAGTAGCAAGCTATTAGAACCAAGTAGTTTTATCATTAAAACAAAACAAAACCCCACAGAAGTATCATCACAGATGCAGAAAATAAACTTCTGATTACCATGGTGTAAGGGAGGGGGGATAAATTGGAACATTAGGGTTACATATACATACTGCTGTATATAAATTCTACAACATGGATCTATGTGTGCTCAGCTGTGTCCGACTCTTTGTGGATCCATGAACTATAGCCTGCCAGGCTCCTCTGTCTGTGGAATTTTCCAGGCAAGACTACTGGAATGGATTGCCATGCCCTCCTCCAGAGGATCTTCCCGAACCAGGGATAGAACCCATATTTCTTGCATCCCTTGCATCAGCAGGTGGATTCTTTACCACTAGAGCCACCTGGGAACAAGAACCTACTGTATAGCACAGGGAATTCTATTCAGTACTCTGTAAAGGCCTACATGGGAAATAAATCTTTAAAAAAAGAGTGGATATATTAATATGCATAACTGATTCACTTTGCTGTACACAACACAACAGTATAAATCAACCACAGCCCAATAAAAATTAATATTTTTTTTTCAATTCAGTGAAGTATTTTACATGAATCTGTTGAGGTAAATGGGGAAAATTCTGGTCCGATACATATTGAGTATACAAATCTTACTCAAATTAAAGATGTCACATTAAGGTGGCTACTACAAGCAGAAGAACAAGCCATCCTCAGCCTGCGATCTATGAGAAGAGACCCATCTTTCAGAGTGTAGCCTGTGGGAGCACACCAAGGGGAGCACACCAAGGGTGGTTTTCTTGGCAAGAGTATGACTGCATTGAAGAGAAGAGGCACATGTAAAAATGGAAAGAAACATTTTTTTTTAATTTCTCACTCCATGATTTACTATTGTTTTCAGACATAAAAGGAAGACTGGATTTTGACAAACCTCTAGAATGCATGTATGCCTTCTTTTAAAATTGGCATTATTTAATCACCTTATCATCTACAGAAAAAGTAATTCTTAACTAAAAAAAACCCCTAGGGTCCCCACCCATGTGGGACTATGATGACTGAAAGGAAACCACGCTCTCCTGTCCAAAGATGGTGAAGGAATAGGACAGGGAGACCACTTTCTCCCCCACAAATTCATCAAAAGATCATTTGAATGCCGAGCAACTTCCACAAAACAACTCCTGAATGCTGGCGGAGGACACCAGGCAACCAGAAAGGAAGCCCATTCTGTTTGAAAGGATGTAGGACAAAATATAAAGACAAAAAGAGAGACAAAAGAGTTATAGACTGAGACCCGTCCTCAGGAGGGAGTCATGAAAGGAAGATAAGTTTCCAAACAGTAGGAAACCCTCTCACAGGAGGGTCTGAGGGGGTTTTTGGAATCTCAGAGAGCAACATAACCAAGAGAAAACAAACAAACAAAAAAACACACACAGAATATGCTCCTAACCACAACTGCCAGCAAAGTAGCTCAGAAGCTCGTATCTGCCACCAGCAAGCGGGGGCTGGACGAGGAGGGGTGGGCTGTGTAATCGATGCTTAGGGTAAGGACTGGGTCTGAATGCCCTGAGGACAATCTGAGGGAGCTAATGTGAGACAGCAACTCAAACTGTGAGATCACCAGAGAGAGAAAAAAAAGAGATCTTTCCCAAAAAAGGCTCTAAGGTGCAGCCTGGCCTGCTCACAGAACAAAGGAGTGCGTGAATACCAAAAGAGAGCTAGCCAGCACTGTACAGGCCTCTCCCAGAGGCAGAGAGGTAGGTGTGTGACAGCCAGAGCCAGAAGGCAAGGGGCAATCTTGGCTCCAGAGACCGGCATCCTCCACCAAACTGTGAGCAGGCTCCCAGCTGCTAACCACATCTTCCTGGGATCCTGGACAGTTGCCATTTCCCAGGAAGGTCACAGCCTGAGATCAACTCCTCAGAGAAGACACACAGCACACCTGAGACGGTGCCTTCATGGCACTCCTGGGAAACTGAGCAACTGGGGCCAGGGAGGTGATTAAGATGCACAGCCCACTTGGGACAGTGCACTCGCCAAGCGCCTGGTCACCTGAGCTGCTCAGACCTGGGAAGGGCATAAAACACACACTCAGCTGAGTCTATGCCCTTGTGGAGGACCTGAGAACCTGAGCATCTTAGACCTGGGTAATGTATGAAATGCAGGGTTCACTTTGGACAGTGCCCCTGCAGAACATTCTGGAGCCTGAGCAGTGTAGACCCAGGAAGAACACACCACCTTGAGCTGGGGCAAACCCAGTGTGGTCTATATACTGTGAGCACTCCCTACACACACCAGCGATATTTATTTGCAGGGTCCATCCCTCACCACAACACAACTGAACAAGTGAGCCTAAATAAATGACCACATTTGCCCCCTGTGTCAGGGTGGAAATTAGACACTGAAGAGACTTGCAAACAGAGGAAGCCAAAATAAACGAAGAGGGAACCGCTCTGGAAGTTACAGGTGCAACAGATTAACACCCTGTAGTTAACATTGACTAAGCATTGGAGGGGGCCTATAGACCTTGAGAACAAGTGAAAGCTGGAACAAGGAACTATCTGAAACTGAATTGACCCCACACTGCCCACAAAAGCTCCAGAGAAATTCCTAGATATATTTTTACTATTATCACTTTAAAATTTTTCTTATAATTTAAGTTCATTATCATTCCTTTAATTTTTATTTTTATAACCTATTACCTTGCAAAAAAAGACCCTATTTTAAAGCAAATTTCATATATATATTTTTCATAATTTTTGTGATTGATTTTGTTTTATATTTTTAATATTGTTTTTTTTTTTTTTGAGAGTCTAACTTCTATTCTAGATTTTTAATCTTTGTTTTTGGTATTTGTTATCAATTTTGTACCTTTAAGAATCTAATCTTCAGTATCCATTTTCACTTAGGGGTGTGATTACTGGCTTGATTGCTCTCTCCCCTTTTGACTCTCCCTTTTCTCTCCCAGGTCACCTCTATCTCCTCCCTCCCTCTTCTCTTCTCTACTGAACTCTGTGAATCTATCTCTCTGGGTGTTCTGGGCTGTGGGGAACACTTAGGAAACTGATTACTGGCTAGATTAGTCTCTCCTGTTTTGACTCACCCTCTGTTCCTCCTGGTCACCTCCATCTCCGTCCTCCCTCTTCTCTTTCTATGTAACTCTGTGAATCTCTCTGGGTGTTCCAGACTGTGGAAAGCCCTTAGGAAATCAATTACTGGCTAGATGGCTCTCTCCCCTTTTGACTTCCCCTCTTCTCCTGGTCACTTCTGTCTCCCTCCTCACTCTTCTCTTCTCCATGTAATTCTGTGAACATCTCTGGGTGTCCCTCGCTGTGGAGAATTGTTTCACTATTAACCTAGATGTTTTATGATTTGTGCTGTATGGATGGAGAAGTCTTGAGGCTACTGTAAGAATAAGACCGAAAGCCAGAGGCAGGAGGCTTAACTCCAGAACTTGAGAACATCAGAGAACTCCCAGTTCCAGGTAACATTAATAAGACATGAGCTCAACCAAAGGCCTCCATACCTACACTGAAACCAAGCTCCATCCAAGAACCAACAAAATCCAGAGCAAGACCACCATGCTAATTCTCCAGCAAAGCAGGAACACAGCCCTGAGCATTAAAAGACAGGCTTTCCAAAGCCATGCCAAACCCATAGACACCCCAAAACTCACTACTGGACACTTCACTGCACTTCTTAAAGAAGAGATCTAGCTCCACCCACCAGAATACAAACGCAAGCTCCCCTAACCAAGAAACCTTGACAACCACTAGTCCAACCCCACCCACAGGGAGCAAGCCCCACAATAAAGAGGAACCAAGAACTTTCAGAGCACCGAAGAATTGATGCTTTTGAACTGTGGTGTTGGAGAAGACTCTTGAGAGTCCCTTGGACTGCAAGGAGATCCAACCAGTCCATTCTGAAGGAGATCAGCCCTGGGATTTCTTTGGAAGGAATGATGCTAAAGCTGAAACTCCAGTACTTTGGCCACCTCATGCAAAGAGTTGACTCATTGGAAAAGACTCTGATGCTAGGAGGGATTGGGGGTGGGAGGAGAAGGGGACGACAGAGGATGAGATGGCTGGATGGCATCATTGACTCAATGGACGTGAGTCTGAGTGAACTCTGGGAGTTGGTGATGGACAGGGAGGCTTGGCATGCTGCAATTCATGGGGGTCGCAAAGAGTTGGACACGACTGAGCGACTGAACTGAACTGAACTGAACTGAAGAACTTTCAGCCTACAGAGAGGGCACTCCAAACACAGCAATCTAAACAAAAGGAAAAGGCAGAGAAATATTTAGCAGGTGAAGGAACATGATAAATGCCCAGTAAACCAAACAAAAGAGGAGGAGACAGGGAGTCTTGCTGAAAAAGAATTCAAAATAATGATAGTACAGATGATCCAAAATCTTGAAAACAAAATGGAGTTACAGATAAATAGACTAGAGACAGGGATTGAGAAGATGCAAGAAATGTTTAACAAGGACCTTGAAGAAATAAAGAAGGGTCAATGAATAATGAATAATGTAATAACTGAGATCAAAAGCACCCTGGAGGGAATAAACAGTAGAATAACTGAGGCAGAAGAGAGGATAAGTGAGGTGGAAGATAGAATGTTAGAAACAAAGGAAGCAGAGGGGGAAAAAGAAAAAAGAATTAAAAGAAATGAAAACAACCTCAGAGACCTCTGGGACAATGTTAAATACCCCAACGTTCAAATAATAGGAGTCCCAGAAGAAGAAGACAAAAAGAAAGGGGAGGAGAAAATACTTGAGATAATAATTGAATACTTTCCTAAAATGAGGAAGGAAATAGCCACCCAAGTCCAAGAAACCCAGAGAGTCCCAAACAGGGTAAAGCCAAGTCAAAACACCCCAAGACACATATTAATCAAACTAACAAATATCAAACACAAAGAGCAAATATGAAAAGCACCAGGGGAAAAGCAACAAATTATACACAAGGGGATTCCCCATAAGGATAACAGTGATCTTTCAATAGAAACTCTTCAGGCCAGAAGGGAATGGCAAGACATACTTAAAGTGATAAAAGAGAAAAACCTACAACCCAGATTACTGTACTTAAGGATCTCATTCAGATATGAAGGAGAAATCAAAAGCTTTATAGACAAGCAAAAGTTGAGAGAATTCAGCACCACCAAACCAGCTCTTCAACACAGATCTTCTCTAGACAGGAAACACAGAAAAAGTTTATAAACTCGAAACTAAAACAACAAAGCATATGGCAATGTGTTCATACTTACCAATAATTACCTTAAATGTAAATGGGTTTAATGCCCCAACCAAAAGACAAAGACTGGCTGAATGTATACAAAAACAAGACCCCTATATATGCTGTCTACAGGAGACCCACCTCAAACCTAGGGACACATACAGAGTGAAAGTGAAGGGCTGGAAAAAGATATTTCATGCACATGGAGACCAAAAGACAGCAGGGGTAGCAATACTCATATCAGATAAAATAGACTTTGAAATAAAGACCATGAAAAGAGACAAAGAAGGACATACCTATGAAAAGATCAATGAAACAGAAAATTAGCAAGGGTACACAAGCTTTAAATGAAACAATGGACCAGTTAGACCTAATTGATAGCTATAGGACATTTCATCCCAAAACAACAATTTTACCTTTTTCTCAAGTACACACGGAACATTCTCCAGGATAGATCACATCCTGGACCATAAATCTAGCCTTGGTAAATTAAAAAAGGTTGAAATCATTTCAAGTATTTTTTTGATCACAATGCAGTAAGATTAGATGTCAACTACAGGAAAAAAAAAAAAAACTATTAAAAATACAAACAGATGGAGGCTAAGCAACATGCTTCTGAATAACCAACAAATCATGGAAGAAATCAAAAAGTAAATAAAAATATACATAGAAATAAATGAAAATGAAAACACGACAACCAAAAACCTATGGGATTCAGTAAAAGCAGTTCTAAGAGGAAGGTTCATAGCAATACAAGCTTACCTCAAGAAAACAAGAGAAAAATAAAATGAATGACCTAACTTTACACCTAAAGCAACTAGAAAAAGAAGAAATAAAGAAACCCAGGGTTAGTACAAGGAAAGAAATAATGAAAATTAGAGCAGAAATAAATGAAAAGGAAACAAAGGAGACTATAGCAAGAATCAAGAAAACTAAAAGCTGGTTCTTTGAGAAGATAAATAAAACAGACAAACCATTAGCCAGAGTCATCACAAAATAAAGGGAGAAGAATCAAATCAACAAAATTAGAAATGAAAATGGAGAAATCACAAAAGAACACAGAAATACAAAGGATCATAAGAGACTACTATCAGCAACTATATGCCAATAAAATGGACAACTTGGAAGAAATGGACAAATTCTTAGAAAAGCATAGTCTTCCAAAATGGAACCAGGAAGAATTTAAAATTTTAAAAGACCCATCGCAAGCATGGAAATAGAAACTGGAAACAAAAATCTTCCAACAAACAAAGCCGAGGACCAGATGGCTTCACAGGTGAATTCTACTAAAAATTTAGAGAAGAGCTAAAACCAATCCTGGAGAAGGCAATGGCAACCTACTCCAGTACTCTTGCCTGGAAAATTCCATGGACAGAGGAGCCTGGTAGGCTGCAGTCCATGAGGTTGCTAGGAGTCGGACACGATTGAGCGACTTCACTTTCGCTTTTCACTTTCATGCATTGGAGAAGGAAATGGCAACCCACTCCAGTATTCTTGCCTGGAGGATCCCAGGTATGGGGGAGCCTGGTGGGCTGCCATCTATGGGGTCGCACAGAGTTGGACATGACTGAAGCAACTTAGCAGCAGCAGCAGCAGCAACACCAATCCTACTCAAACTCTTTCAGAAAACTGCAGAGGAAGGTAAACTCCCAAACTCATTCTATGAGGCCGCCATCACCCTAATACCAAAACCTGACAAAGATGCCACAAAAAAAGGAAACTACAGGCCAATATCACTAATGAACAGAGATGCAAAAATCCTCAACAAAATTCTAGCAAACAGAATCCAACAACATATTAAAAAGATCATACATCATGACCAAGTGGGCTTTATCCCAGGGATACAAAGATTCTTCAATATTTGCAAATTAATCAGTGTGATACACCACATTAACAAATTGAAAGATAAAACCCATATGATTATCTCAATAGATGCCTTTGACAAAATTATGATAAAAACTTTCCATAAAGCAGGTATAGAAGGAATATACCTCAACATATTAAAAGCCATATATGATAAACCCACAGCAAACATTATTCTCAATGGCAAAAAATTGAAAGCATTTCCCCTAAAGTCAGGAACAAGACAAGGATGCCCACTCTCACTACTACTATTCACATAGTTTTGGAAGTTTTAGCCACAGCAATCAGAGAAAATAAAGAAATAAAAGAAATCCAAGTTGGAAAAGAAGTAAAACTCTCACTGTTTGCAGATGACATGATCCTCTACATAGAAAACCCTAAAGACAACACCAGAAAATTACTAAAGCTCATCAATGAATATAGTAAAGTTTCAGGATATAAAATTAATACACAGAAATCCCATGCATTTCCATACACTAAGAATGAGAAAACAGAAAGAGAAATGAAGGAAACAATCCCATTCACCATTGCAACGAAAAGAATAAAATACTTAGGAATAAATCTACCTAAAGAAACAAAAGACCTATATATAGAAAACTATAAAACACTGATGAAAGAAATCAAAGATGACACAAATTGATGGAGAAATATACCATGTTCATAGATTGGAAGAATCAATGTAGTGAAAATGAGTATACTACCGAAAGCAATGTATAGATTCAATGCAATCCCTATCAAGCTACCAATGGTATTTTTCAAAGAACTAGAACAGATAATTTCACAATTTTTATGGAAATACAAAAAAAACCTCGAACAGCCAAGCAATCTTGAGAAAGAAAAATGGAACTAGAGGAATCAACCTGCTTGACCTCAGAGTATACTGCAAAGCTACAGTCATCAAGACAGTATGGTACTGGCACAAAGACAGAAATACAGGTCAATGGATCAAAATAGAAAGCCCAGAGATAAATCCATGCACCTATGGACACCTTATCTTTGATAAAGGAGGCAAAAATATACAATGGAGAAAAGACAATCTCTTTAACAAGTGACGCTGGGAAAATGGTCAACCACCTGTAAAAGAATGAAACTAGAACACTAACACCATACACAAAAAATAAACTCAAAATGGATTAAAAGTCTAAATATAAGACCAGAAACTATAATACACCTAGAGGAAAACATTGGCAGTACACTCTCTGACATGAATCACAGCATGATCCTCTATGACCCACCTCCCAGAGTAATGGAAATAGAAGCTAAAATAAACAAATGGGCTTAATTAAAAGAATTAATCTCAAAAATATACAAGCAGCTCCTGCAGCTCAATACCAGAAAAATAAACGACTGAATCAAAAAAATGGGCCAAAGAACTAAATAGACATTTCTCCAAAGAAGACATACAGATGGCTAACAAACACACGAAAAGATGTTCAGAATCACTCATTATCAGAGAAACACAAATCAAAACCACAGTGAGGTACCATCTCACATGAGTCGGAATGGCTGCTATCAAAAAGTCTAGAAACAATAAATGCTGGAGAGCGTGTGGAGAAAAGGGAACCCTTTTACACTGTTGGTGGGAATGCAAACTAGTATAGCCAGTATGGTGAACAGTGTAGAGATTCCTTTAAAAACTGGAAACAGAACTGCCATACAACCCAGCAATCATACTGCTGGGCATACACACTGAGGGAACCAGAAATGAAAGAGACATGTGTATCCCAATGTTCATTGCAGCACTGTTTACAATAGCTAGGACATGGAAACAACCTAGCTGTCCATTGACAGATGAATGGGTAAGAAAATTGTGGTACATACACACAATGAAATATTACTCAGCTATTAAAAAGAAAGCATTTGAATCAGTTCTAACCAGGTAGATGAAACTGGAGCCTATTATACACAGTGAAGTAAGGCAGAAAGAAAAACACCAATACAGTATATTAAGGCATATATATATGGAATTCCAGTTGAGCTATTTCAAATCCTGAAAGATGATGCTGTGAAAGTGCTCCACTCAATATGCCAGCAAATTTGGAAAACTCAGCAGTGGCCACAGGACTGGAAAAGGTCAGTTTTCATTCCAATCCCAAAGAAAGGCAATGCCAAAGAATGCTCAAACTACCTCACAATTGTACTCATCTCACACCCTAGTAAAGTAATGCTCAAAATTCTCCAAGCCAGGCTTCAGCAATACGTGAACTGTGAACTTCCAGATATTCAAGCTTGTTTTAGAAAAGGCAGAGGAACCAGAGGCCAAATTGCCAACATCCGCTGGATCATGGAAAAAGCAAGAGAGTTCCAGAAAAACATCTATTTCTGCTTTATTGACTATGCCAAAACCTTTGACTGTGTGGATCACAATAATCTGTGGAAAATTCTGAAAGAGATGGGAATACCAGACCACCTGACCTGCCTCCTGAGAAACTTGTATGCAGGTCAGGAAGCAACAGACTGGTTAGAATGACAGAAGTAATGTAAAATGCACTCACTGACAAAAAACAATGCTTTTTCAGAAAAAATTAAATAAAAATATATCAGACTTGACTAGCTCTTTACATTTTTAGCAAGCTTTTATGAATAATTCTATCAAATTTTCACAAAATCCTATGAGTTGGTTGGGTGGGCATAATTTTTCTTGTCCCAAATCATATGCTAATTTCCAGGAGAATTTAGCACGGAATCCAAAACTTTTTTTCTAACTTGATGTTCTCTTTTCCCTATCTGTTGCTGTTTAGTGACAAGGCCGTGTCCGTCTGACTCTTTGTGACCCCATGGACAGCAGCATGCCAGGCTTCCCTGTCCTTCACACCTTCTTAATTCAGAATTAAGTAAATTTAAACTTTGACTGAAGTGACTTAGCACACAAACTTCTAGTGGTGTAACTACTTGACACAATGAGTCTAAATAAAAGCTCCTCATAAAATATGTTTGTATTTGTGCTTCAATACCCTTTAAACAATGTAAACAGGTTCATTCCCTTGCTGCTGCAACTGTAGTTATAACTATGGAGAAGATGGTATTCAGCCACAAACATAAAATTAGAATAAGAAATAAACATGTACATCAAGAAATGTCTATAGAATTTGGATTGGCAAATGCAGCAACTTGACACTGATTTTGGCAAATATGTGAAGCTAACTGTTCTATGAAAGAAAGAGGTAACTGGAAGATCTTTGCTAACTTCAAGAAATTCCAAGATTATGTCATCTAATGGCCAGCTTCAGACCAGCAGAGGCACTGTTCTGCTTCCTGGCTTAGTCACTCCACAGAAGACACAAGCGATCAAGAATAGCAGGCATTTTTCACAAACAGGGAGCAAGAGAAGCTATTGCCAGAATAAATAGTAAGGATCTACACAAAGAAACAGTCTTTTTAAATGACTGAATGTAGATTTTTATATTTATGTTGATCCACTTATAAGTTAAGTGTATATATGTACATATAAATTAATATGTATGTGAACATATGTGTGTATTTACATATGTCAAGGTACAAACACAGATACAATCCAATTTGTTCCAGAAAGTATTTAATTCTATCAAAATATGTACATTAAGATAAAATGATGCAATAAAAGAGAAAAAAAACTAAAAATTAACATAAAAATTAAGGGTATATTTAGAGTACAGAATTCATATTATAAAAATGCATTTATATGGATGGGTATATGTATATCTCACACGCTAGTAAAGTAATGCTCAAAATTCTCCAAGCCAGGCTTCAGCAATACGCGAACCGTGAACTTCCTGATGTTCAAGCTGCTTTTAGAAAAGGCAGAGGAACCAGAGATCAAATTGCCAACATCTGCTGGATCATGGAAAAAGCAAGAGAGTTCCAGAAAAACATCTATTTCTGCTTTATTGACTATGCCAAAGCCTTTGACTGTGTGGATCACAATAATCTGTGGAAAATTCTGAAAGAGATGGGAATACCAGACCACCTGACCTGCCTCTTGAGAAACCTGTATGCAGGTCAGGAAGCAACAGTTAGAACTGGACATGGACCAACAGACTGGTTCCAAATAGGAAAAGGAGTTCGTCAAGGCTGTATATTGTCACCCTGCTTATTTAACTTACATGCAGAGTACATCATGAGAAACGCTGGACTGGAAGAAACACAAGCTGGAATCAAGATTGCCGGGAGAAATATCAATCACCTCAGATGTGCAGATGATACCTCCCTTATGGCAGAAAGTGAAGAGGAACTAAAAAGCCTCTTGATGAAAGTGAAAGTGGAGAGGGAAAAAGTTGGCTTAAAGCTCAACACTGAGAAAACGAAGATCATGGCATCCACCACTTCATGGGAAATAGATAGGGAAACAGTGGAAACAGTGTCAGACTTTATTTTTCTGGGCTACAAAATCACTACAGATGGTGACTGCAGCCATGAAAGTAAAAGACACTTACTCCTTGGAAGGAAAGTTATGACCAACCTAGATAGCATATTAAAAAGCAGAGACATTACTTTGCCAGCAAAGGTTTGTCTAGTCAAGGCTATGGTTTTTCCTGTGGTCATGTATGGATGTGAGAGTTGGACTGTGAAGAAGGCTGAGCACCAAAGAATTGATGCTTTTGAATTGTGGTGTTGGAGAAGACTCTTGAGAGTCCCTTGGACTGCAAGGAGATCCAACCAGTCCATTCTGAAGGAGATCAGCCCTGGGATTTCTTTGGAAGGAATGATGCTAAAGCTGAAACTCCAGTACTTTGGCCACCTCATGCGAAGAGTTGACTCATTGGAAAAGACTCCGATGCTGGGAGGGATTGGGGGCAGGAGGAGAAGGGGACGACAGAGGATGAGATGGCTAGATGGCATCACTGACTTGATGGATGTGAGTCTGAGTGAACTCCAGGAGTTGGTGATGGACAGGGAGGCCTGGCGTGCTGTGATTCATGGGGTTGCAAAGAGTCGGACACAACTGAGTGACTGATCTGATCTGATATGTATATACTGTACAATATTTTCATTTCATAGTGGCAGATCAACATGTGGCTTTGAACTTTCTTACAGCCAATGCAAGAGGGAACCCAGAAACCTCCTGGTTCCTGTGATGTGATAGGAAGTAATGAATTCTTTCATTACTAGCACAAAGTTTTCAACATTGAGGGTTAGACAATCAGGACATGTTCTATGTTTGCATGTACAATAGTGGAGCAGTACTCCTTCTAACTAATTGTTATCTGGAACTCTTGCTCAGGGGAAGAAAGATAAAATGGGATAAGATGCTGCACTGTGTCAGTGATTGAGGAAACTAGGGTAAGATGGTGAGATTGTCCATGCATAACTGCTGAAGGAGTGGAAGACCAAGAAGAAGAGGAGAGGAATGAAGGGAAAACTCATCTTACTTACTATGGTTTGGGCCACATGAATTTTTGAAATTTGTCCATAGGCTTTTCCTTATTGCAGTTTAATTACCTCTGTTCTACTTATTCTCATGAGACTCATTAAGCAAACATATTTCTTTAATTGTCTTCAAATAGTGTGAAATCTGATGGAATATCCGTAATTGGATTTTGTAATTAGAATTGCATATTTTCTGTGTCTCTCTAAACATGAGCTTCCCATTCAGCAAAAGTGGAACATGATCTGAGTAAAGTCTGCATGCTGATAAAGTATGAAAGCAAATAGCTAGCATAGTGTCACAAAGTTATAGTTATAATTTAAGAACAGTTTAAAAATTTTGCCAACATATGTTGGTTTGTTTAATGCTGAAGGCATTTAGTTACTCATTTCAGTGGTAAATGTTAGCTGCTCAGTTGTGTCCAGCTCTTTCCGACACCATAGACACCACCAGGCTCCTCTATCCATGGAATTCTCCAGACAAGAATACTGGAGTGGGTTGCCATTCCCTTCTCCAGGGGATCTTTCTGAGTGAGGGATAGAATCCAGGTTTCCTGCATTGTAGGCAGATTCTTTACTGTCTGAGCCAAAAAGGAAGCCTTAGTTACTTATTAGGTATTAATAATTAAACCTGTAGCTTTTCATTCTGCTTCAGTCTCTTAAGTTTGAGTTAGCATAGCTATCACCAAATAGCAGTCGTTTTTTACAATGGACATTCACAGTTTTTCTGACATTAAGTTCTATTAAATTTTTTTCCTCTCTTCAATGTCTCTATAATTGTTTCTATTTCTATAGCCCCACTGGAAGAAGCACAGAGAGGTGAATCAGAATATATGGATTCTAATATTTGTTCTGCCATAAGCAAGCTATGATCGTGATCAAGGCATTTAATTTCTCTGGAGTTTACTGTTTTCCTTCTGACAGATGGGACCAGTAAGATACCTGATAATCTCATATGTGAACACAAAAAAATATGTGGCAAATTGTCTAAAATGGCTAACATTCTAAAATTTCTGAATAATGTTGCTGAATTGAACATTTCCTTAACTTTCCTTTCATCTTGGAATAAGTACCAACTTTAACAACTATTGGGGAAAACCACTAGACCATTGAGGTATGACCTAAAACAAATCCCTTCTCATTATACAGTGGAAGTGAGAAACAGATTTAAGGGACTAGATCTGATAGACAGAGTGCCTGATGAACTATGGACAGAGGTTCGTGACATTGTACAGGAGACAGGGATCAAGACCATCTCCAAGAAAAGGAATGCAAAAAAGCAAAATGGCTGTCTGATGAGGCCTTAAAAATAGCTGTGAAAATCAGAGAAGCGAAAAGCAAAGGAGAAAAGGAAAGATATAAGGATCTGAATGCAGAGTTCCAAAGAATAGCAAGGAGAGATATGAAAGCCTTCCTCAGCAGTCAACGCAAAGAAATAGAGGAAAACAATAGAATGGGAAAGACTAGAGATCTCTTCAAGAAAATTAGAGATACCAAGGGAACATTTCATGCAAAGATGGGCTCAATAAAGGACAGAAATGGTATGGACCTAACAGAAGCAGAAGATATTAAGAAGAGGTGGCAAGAATACACAGAAGAACTGTACAAAAAAGATGTTCACAACCCAGATAATCACAATGGTGCAATCACTCACCTAGAGCCAGACATCCTGGAATGTGAAATTAAGTGGGCCTTACGAAGCATCACTATGAACAAAGCTGGTGGAGGTGATGGAATTCCAGTGGAGCTATTTCAAATCCTGAAAGATGATGCTGTGAAAGTGCTGCACTCAATATGCCAGCCAATGTGGAAAACTCAGCAGTGGCCATAGGACTGGAAAAAGTCAGTTTTCATTCCAATCCCAAAGAAAGGCAATGACAAGGAATGCTCAAACTATTGCACAATTGCACCCATCTCACACCCTAGTAAAGTAATGCTCAAAATTCTCCAAGTGAACTTCCAGACGTTCAAGCTGGTGTTAGAAAAGGCAGAGGAACCAGAGATCAAATTGCCAACATCCACTGGATCATGGAAAAAGCAAGAGAGTTCCAGAAAAACATCTATTTCTGCTTTATTGACTATGCCAAAGCCTTTGACTGTGTGGATCACAATAATCTGTGGAAAATTCTGAAAGAGATGGGAATACCAGACCACCTGACCTGCCTCTTGAGAAACCTGTATGCAGGTCAGGAAACAACAGTTAGAACTGGATATGAAACAACAGACAGGTTCCAAATAGGAAAAGGAGTACGTCAAGGCTGTATATTGTCACCCTGCTTATTTAACTTATATGCAGAGTACATCATGACAAATGCTGGGCTGTAAGAAGCACAAGCTGGAATCAAGATTGCCAGGAAAAATATCAATAACCTCAGATATGCAGATGATACCACCCTTATGGCAGAAAGTGAAGAGGAACTAAAGAGCCTCTTGAAGAAAGTGAAAGTGGAGAGTGAAAAAGTTGGCTTAAAGCTCAACATTCAGAATACTAAGATCATGGTATCTGGTCCCATCACTTCATTGGAAATAGATGGGGAAACAGTGGAAACAGTGCAAGACTTTATTTTTTTGGGCTTCAAAATCACTGCAGATGGTGATTGTAGCCATGAAATTAAAAGAGGCTTACTCCTTGGAAGAAAAGTTATGACCAACCTAGACAACATATTCAAAAGCAGAGACACTACTTTGCCAACAAAGGTCCATCTAGTCAAGGCTATGGTTTTTCTAGTAGTCATGTATGGATGTGAGAGTTGGACTATAAAGAAAGCTGAGCACTGAAGAATTGATGCTTTTGAACTGTGGTGTTGGAGAAGACTCTTGAGATTCCCCTGGATGCAAGGAGACCCAACCAGTCCATCCTAAAGATCAGTCCTGGGTGTTCATTGGAAGGGCTGATGTTGAAGCTGAAACTCCAGTACTTTGGCCACCTGATGCGAAGAGCTGACTCATTCGAAAAGACTGATGCTAGGAAAGACTGAGGGCAGGAGGAGAAGGAGACGACAGAGGATGAGATGGTTGGATGGCGTCACCAACTCACTGGACATGGGTTTGGGTGAACTCCAGGAGTTACTGATGGACAGGGAGGCCTGGTGTGCTGTGGTTCATGGGGTCGCAAAGAGTCAGACATGACTAAGCGACTGAAGTGAACTGAACTTAACAACCATAAGTGAATGTGGCCTCTAGGTTGAGCCCAAAAGTCCACTATAAAAGTGGTCAATTCTTTCAAAAATTTAAAGGTTAGTACTTCTGATGCACACACAAAGTATTATTCACAATGAGCCTACTCTCTGTTCAGCTTTGTGCCAAGAATATCTCTAATTTTATTATATAACACACATATCCTAAGAGTTCAAGGACTGTGATGTGTCTGTTTCTTATCATATTTAATCTATAAGTTATGTGATGCCAGAATTAAAAGAATATAAACATTTGAAATGTTTACAATTTTATTTGCTTCTCTAGAGATAAATTTCACTACCTAGTTACAATCTATAGCTGGAATATATACATCACCAAGATGAGATGGCTAAGCAAACAGTGGATACTGTAAATAGTTGATAAAGTGATATATACGTATAATTTAAATATTATATGCTTGTCTGTATTCATACATCATAATAATTATACCAATCGATCTCTATCTCCCTACACATTTGATTTATTTTGCAACATTATCTAAGAAATTTGGAGCCAAAATGCTGTAATCTATAAGATTTATGACCAGGGATTAAATAGATAAATCACAAGGCAAAACCATCACTAAGCCTTACACTTCTAGATGAAGGTTGCAGCAACCTTTAGTTGAATTTTTTTTTTTCCTAAATAGTCTGCGAACATTCAAATCACATCTCCTGGATAATATGTGACTAGTCAATTTATTCTGAGTTTCTAACTCAGATTATCAGAATAATGACTTTTCAAAAACATTTTTAAAAGGAGAGTTTCTCTAAGTCATTAAATATCCCATTATTTAGTGAATACAAATTCAGGTTATTAGATTAAAATTACATTTTGTCTCATCACAGTTGTGCAGCTGAATTATGTTAACTTTCAAAATTGTGGTAAACTTAAAAAACCTAATACCTCTAAACATAAATTTTTAAACAAAGTGAATTGTCACTGTTCCTTCTTTTTACTTAAACAAAAATGCCACCTATCTATTGTAGTTGATTTTCAATATTTATTGTGAGTTTCAGGTGTACAGAAAAGTGATTCAGGTTTTTTGCAGATTATATTCCACTCTAGGTTATTATAAGTATTGGGTATAATACCCTCTACAAATGCTACATTTAAAGCTGGCATTTAAAATAGGTTTTTGCACTCTACTGCCAATTCTACTTGTAAGGATAAAATTATAACCTAATAATTTAACAATTGTGTAATGTAAATGAAAACACCTTAAATGAAAGGATCTTTAAATATTTCATTACTGTTATTATTGAGCTTTCCTTAAAGAGTCAAGATCTGCACAATATATCAAACCGGAATACCATACTTAGGAACATTTTATCACTGGATACTAGAACCTCAATTCTTTTTATCACTGACAGATGATGGATGGTGTTTAATGCTTGCTGACTTTTTTCTTTCAGGAGCACAATTAGAATCCATTTTAAAGTAGAAGCACAGTGAACAGAGAAGGATGGGTCATGAATGCCTATAATTATCCAAGCAAAGTTCTGTCCCTAATGGCTCATCCATATTTATAATAATACCAGTACAATTTGAGGATAAATTCATAAGGTCTATATATTCACTCGATTATATAATTCTGCAAATGTTTTAGGCTAGGATTCATGTGGTACTATGAATGGCCAGCTCTGCTGGACTGACAGTTATGCTAATGCCATAGATATTTTGGTTGCGAAGGAGTGCAATGCAGATGAGTAACCAGATGCCATCCCTTTGTTTTTCTTAAAGTTTTGTGTAAATTGGATGGTTTTGGAGAATTCCACTGAAGTGAGTGAGTCAGTTTTCCATCGCTTGATCTAACCCTTCACAAGTACACCAGAGAGCAAGATTTGTGTCATGGATGTCCAACATACTCATTATTTCCCAGATTTCCTTTTAGCCTTTTTCCTCTTCTCTGACATCCCTGGTTGCCAAAAGATCTTCAGTTTGGTAACCACCCAGGCACATGCCCTAAATTCTGAAAATATTCTGATCACTAATATATATTACCCCATTCCCCATTTAAGTCTCTTAATGTTATTGCTTAAAATGCAGTGTTTTTTAAAGAAGCCCTTAATGTAAGACTGTATGTAATGTAAAGACCCCTTAATGCAGGGGAATGCAAAGCACATGGACTTTAAACAAAATTTCAACTCTGATACTTTAATTTATGGCTGAGTAAATTACTTAATAAATGATCAGTCTCAGTATTAGGCTCACCATGTTCAATCATGGTTTTAGGTGCTTGGTGCACTTCAATTTATGTAGTTCTCATAACAACCCTCTGAGAAGGTCCTAATTATGACAAGAGAATTGAGACACAGAGAATGTAAGTTACTTTCCCAGAGTCATACGGCTAGAAAGAATGAAATTCAGCATTTAAATTAAGGAGTTCCAGTTCCAAAAATTGGCACTATAATGCTCTTTTCCCACTTGAAAACTCCTTTCTTCATATTTAATGAAAGCAGACTACTACATTCTAGGTATAGGGTCAGGTATTATATTTGGCGTTATTTAACCTTCAGAAACACTTTAATAAGTGGGTGTAAAATAATGCCAAGTATAATGCCTGACCCTATGCCTAGAATGTAGTAGTCTGCTTTCATTAGATCTTCGTTCTTCTTTTCCTCTCCAATGACTAAGATGGAAATTCTGATGGAGGGATGCTGTCAGGGAAGAGTAAAAAGATTTCCTGTGCGCTAAAGTGCAGGAAGCGTAATTCCTAAGATAACTTTTAAATTCAATGACAGAATTAATCTCAAAATCTTTAACTTCTGGTATTCATGGACCCTAGCAGTAAAAGACCATTTTTATTAGGAATATCTTAGATAATACCACAAAATATGACCAGCTTGGTAACACCTTCACATTAAAAAGTTGTAACTTTTTAACCTGTAACATGTAATCATCATGAAAAATTTTTGCTCTTCAAGGATTACTACAGCATTCAGAAATAGATGAAAATTACATACAAAAATATGAATTTTATTAAGCACTAAGCTAACCTTTAAGAAAATTTTTTAAAATTTGATTTAAAACTCTAGTTACTTACAATGTTTACTAATAAAAAGTATTGATTATTATTATAATTAATATGCTTAATTAAAATAAAACAAGATTTTTGGTTTTAGGGTATTGCTTACATATTTGCTAATGGGATGGTTACCCCTGAGGGGAAAGTGAATTACAGCATCTGAAATAATGTGTTCCCCTAAAAGGTAAAGGGAAGATCAGACAAAATATATACTTTAAAAAGTCTGCTATACAAAGTTATTGTTTCAGATGAACAAGTAGAAAATTTTTTAAAAAACAAAGATAGCCAGATGAATAGAAAAATTGTATGAAGTTTGCATTAAACTTTTCATGATGTGTTTTATGCAAACTAAAGTGCTATCATCGATATTTCAATATTTTATAATTTATAATACCATTAAACTATTTCAATAAGATAAAAATATATATACAATATGATATATGATAATATGATAAATCATGCAATAACTAAGAGATAAAACTGTTGCTTAAAGGTCAACTAGATTTATTATTTTACCTTTTTGAGGGATTTATGAGTTGCCTAAGATTTACAGTGTGTGACTGGGATCCAAATAAGCAGCATTTTATTAGTAGTATTTTTTAATATAGTATGAAGGGGTGTGTGTGTGTGTGTGTGTGTGTGTATCTGTGGGTACGTGTCTGCTGCTGTTGCTGCTGCTAAGTCGCTTCAGTTGTGTCCGACTCTGTGCGACCCCATAGACGGCAGCCCACTAGGCTCCTCTGTCCATGGGATTCTCCAGGCAAGAACATTGGAGTGGGTTGCCATTTCCTTCTCCAATGCATGAAAGTGAAAAGTGAAAGTGAAGTCTCTCAGTCATGCCCGACTCAGCCTAGTTACAGCCAAAGTAGAAGCACCAGAAGTACACGTATCAAATACATACACACTAAAGGCATGTAGCTAAGAGCTGATCAACATGCAGAAGCACAAAGCCCAGGTTCCATCACATTTTGAATTGTGTATCAATGGTTGTGGAAAAGTAGCTGTTCCCATAATGAAATACAAACTATACAAAACATATTTAAAGAAAATGACAGCAGAGAGGTTCAAGAAGGTACACTTCTTTCGTGGTCCACCAGCGTTCACGAGACAGCCGCACACACAGCCAGGCTCTTTGTGGGGTCGGCATTCTCTGCTTCCCCTTCAAGAAGCTGCTTTTGACTTGTGGAAGGCTGGGCTAAGTTTGTAAAATATATGTCTGTTCTTTGGAGTTGGTTTAGAAATTCTATTTGAGTTCTCTCTCTTAGATACTACTAACTCCCCAAAACTAGAGCTAAAAATATTAAAATTTTCATGGAATAAACAGCCATAGCTTTAAATATTTTATATTTAGAAAAATTCATATTATCTTCCTGATAAATTTATGCACATCTTTATTATTTATTTATGTGTGACAAGAGAAAGGGTAAATTCTATATCAAAAATACACTTGCAGAACCAGATTCCCAACTCTGGAAAGAGGTAAGTTTGTTACTCACTTATTGGATGGGCTATTGAGTGGACAGGCACAGGGCTGACAGTCGTCAGAGGTTCCTTTAGTAGGATCACCATAGAAACCAGGAAGACATTTATCGCAATATGGTCCATCAGTGTGATCCTTACAATTCTGAGGAAGAAGTGCACATCAGAGTTTATTATTCCAGTCTCTAGCATCAATGCATTACCAAAAATAGGTCTACAGAATCATTAGTCTGTTCCCCGCCAGGAAGAGTAATTTCCCACATAAAATGGTCAATTTTACAGCTGTGAAATAGCATTGAAAGTTAATTTAATATCTAGCTTATAAACTACATGCTACGTTCAGCATATGCATACTTAACAAAAAGATGACTGAAATTCACTATAAAGTTTTTTCATTATGTAAATCATATTTTCTTTTTTGTTGTTTTTTATTTTTTTTCTTAAAGAAATATGTGTGAGTATGTGTAGTAACATACATTTAGACTCTACAGAGACTAAATGACATATATTTAATGGAAATTGTACCTGATTTAGGTAAAAATTAATTGTTCAACTTAAAACTGCTGATTTAATGAGAACTGTGGCTAATCACACAAATCCTCTGAGACTATAGCCTTCCTACATCTGAGATTAATCTGGACCTCAGTATGCTCTGATGATGTGGACAATGCACTAATGTATTACAGTTGTGAGGGCCTTGCTTGACTCATGATTAAAAGATGGGAAGACTGAGAAATTTTTAAATGTATACTGCTGCTGCTACTGCTAAGTCGCTTCAGTCGTGTCCAACTCTGTGCGACCCCATAGACGGCAGCCCACCAGGCTCCCCCGTCCCTGGGATTATCCAGGCAAGAACACTGGAGTGGGTTGCCATTTCCTTCTCCAATGCATGAAAGTGAAAAGTGAAAGTGAAGTCGCTCAGTTGTGTCCGACTTTTAGTGACCCCATGGACTGCAGCCTACTAGGCTCCTCCGTCCATGGGGTTTTCCAGGCAAGAGTACTGGAGTGGGGTGCCATCGCCTTCTCTGAAATGTATACTAATAAATACTAAAACCACAAGGCATGTAACAGTTTCCCACAGACATTGGTTTTTAAAATAAAACAGCATTTTCCATCAATTAGTATTTTCTGGAACCATGTACTTTTTAAAAATAAAGAAAATCAAAATAAAATAATTTATATCTTGATTTCTTCATATAAATTAAAGTAGATTTATCAACTTAGTGTTCACAAAATTCATCAAGACTGGTAAAGGTGAACAATCAATTAATGAATGAAATTGTCTATAAAGTTTTCAATAGCACAATTTGATCAATTTATATGATGTTTTGGCATTGTGTAGACATAAGTTCTTCAAACTCCTATAATACAATAAAATGTATATAATGCCTATTAAATATCATACAACATAGATTTATTGTGACTGAAATATATTTTTAATCTTACAAGCATATAACATTCTATTTTTTCTCATTTCAAAAGAGTTCATCAGAGTTTGGAGTATAAAACCTTTAATTTTATCATTAATAACCAGATATGTAGAGGAAATAGCTAACAGCCAAAATATAAATTCATTTTAAGCATAAAGTAAAAATTTATTAAACTTGATGACCAATGGGAGAGCCAATTTGATTTAATTAAAGTTCTGAGTTATTCTAGCATATTAAAAGTTCTTTTAAAATTATATTTAATAAATATATTTAATTTAAAACCACGTAAATAACATTTCAGAAAACAGTCAAATTCCTTGGGGAGAGGGACAGATTACTGAATAGAAGATATTAAATGAAAATCCAGTGATTTAACTCTGAATCAATTGCTTACATTCTGTAAAATGTGAGAGCTGAAGCCCATAATATATGCAGCTTTCAAGTTCTGAAATCCTATGACAGTTTGAACTACAAGTGAATAGGTGATACTTTACTATCTGTTAATACTTGAAAACAGGTTTTTCCTTAAAGTATTTAAAATTCTCAAATTTATTTATCAACCTTCTATCAAAGTAGCAAAGATGTTAACTTTATTATCAACACTTGTCTAAATAACAGCACATCTAGTAGGAAGTTGCCAGGCATGGATCAATCTGATGAAACGCTTTCCTCTTTAATTTCATCTTCATATTTGTTCCTTTCAGTTTTCAAGTTTAACTAACGTTGGCTCTTACTAAAAAAAGTTGAATGTTTGTTGCAATATTCTTTGTATATTGTTATACTGATACAATCAAAATTGTATCTTCAAAGATTTAGGGGCTTTAAAAAACAAGATAATAAAACCGACTATGTTTTAACCATGTTGAAAATGGTTTTTCTAAAACTCAACTGAAAATCTTATACAACCCAGAGACCCTGCTTTGCTTTACTAATTTGGAAGAAAAATAACATATTTCTTGCATTTCCTAATGTCATATGTCACTGAATGGAAATTTTAAAATTAATCTTAAAACTCAACTGTTTTTGTAATTGAAACCATAAAACAGTAATAGGAAAAAATACAATGGAAACTCAAACTTAAAAAAAGATGAAAGGTTCACTCTGATGGGCTGGTGAATTTTATAGGTATCCTGTTCCAAAGTGCTCTCCAAATGTCTGTTCACATCACTTATCACAGGAACGATGACAAGGAGCAAGCATGCAATCTTCCCATGTGACTTGACTGTTTCTTGCTGCTAAGTCACTTCAGTCATGTCCGACTCTGTGCGACCCCATAGACATCAGCCCACCAGGCTTAGGTCACTTCAGAAGTACTGCAAGTCAAACTGATCTTTCAATATAGGTCCACACTATAAAAGAGGTCTGGATTTTGGTCTGATATCAAAAAATATTTCAATTTATTTCTAATTAGTTTCAAAGCCAAACTAACTAAAATGTAGTTTATCTGGAAAAGTTTAAAAAATTTTCTGTTTAATGCTAGGAGGGCAAGCATAAATAATTTCTTAAAAAGAAGCTAAAATGCAGAACAACTGAATGGTAAGATTGCTTTTGATGTGCAGCACTTAAATATTTTTATCTTTGTGGATCATGTTGGAATTAATATGCTCAAAATGGGACAGCAGCATTTAGTTATCAGTATCATTTCAAATAGAGCATTTGGAAGTCTCCAGAAAATATCTTACATTATTATCTATTTATCAGCTACAATGGAAAATTCAGAAAACACACCAGATTAAGGTCTGTAAGGTCAATCATTAAGTTCTCTGTTGCTTCCCTAAGATCCCTTGCTTATTTGAAGTATTCTCCTATCTCCTTGTCCATGAAACAAATTCAATAAACTACAGTTCATTAGTAGAAGGCCTCAGATAATCACTGATTCCCCTTACTTCTTCCCCCCAAAATTATACTGGATGAAACTATCCTACTCTAAAACAATGGGCTTTCATTCTTAGAAATATCCTATAACCAAATGGACTAACAGCATCATTTTAGACTTAATCTTAATGAATGCAGCATGAAATATTGCTATTGGAAGCATTATGAGTCTGTTGTCATGAAATATTAATTTCTGTCTTTTTAGGTTTAAGTAAAACAGTTATGACCAACCTGCTAAGTCACTTCAGTCGTGTCCGACTCTGTGCGACCCCATAGATGGCAGCCCACCAGGCTCTGCCGTCCCTGGGATTCTCCAGGCAAGAACACTGGAGTGGGTTGCCATTTCCTTCTCCAATGACCAACCTAGATAGCATATTAAAAAAAAAAAGTAATGTCTCTGCTTTTTAATATGCTATCTAGGTTTTCAATATGCTATCTTTTTAATGACCAACCTAGATAGCATATTCAAAAGCAGAGACATTACTTTGCCAACAAAGGTCTGTCTAGTCAAGGCTATGGTTTTTCCTGTGGTCATGTATGGATGTGAGAGTTGGACTGTGAAGAAGGCTGAGCGCCGAAGAATTGATGCTTTTGAACTGTGGTGTTGGAGAAGACTCTTGAGAGTCCCTTAGACTGCAAGGAGATCCGACTAGTCCATTCTAAAGGAGATCAGTCCTGGGTGTTCTTTGGAAGGACTGATGCTAAAGCTGAAAGTCCAGTACTTTGGCCACCTCATGCGAAGAGTTGACTCATTGGAAAAGACTCTGATGCTGGGAGGGATTGGGGGCAGGAGGAAATTGGGATGAGATGGCTGGATGGCATCACCGACTTGATGGACATGAGTTTGAGTGAACTCCGGGAGATGGTGATGGACAGGGAGGCCTGGCGTGCTGTGATTCATGGGGTCACAAAGAGTCGGACATGACTGAGCTACTGAACTGAACTGAACTGAAAACAAATCTATATCTGTTTTGGGCTGAATATTTGTTTAAAGGTAACTCAGTATTTTTCCCAAGGTACATTTTAAAAGACTTATTGTATAATTAAAATGAAAATCACTTAGTCTTTCTGTTCATAACAATGCCATTTGAAAAATCTACTGATCCACAAATTAAGGCTATCATGCTTTATCCTGCAATGCAATTAAACAAAATCTGCTATAGAGAAAACAGAAAGAGCATCAATAAAACTAAATGTCAAATCACATTGAAACAAAAGCCCTGAATTTTCATTTTGGATTTTTCCCAGAAGCTTTTAAATGGAAGAAAAAGGGTAGGGGAGGGGGAAGAATGAGCAAGAGAGAGAGAGAACATTAAGAAATACAGATAACAGAGGCTGCCTTAAATTCTACAGGGAAATGTGAATATGATATCCTCCTAAATTGGCACCATTTCAAATTGTGTTTCTGCAAGATTAATGAAATGAGAAGTGTTGTTTCAAGCTTCATGTCATGTCAGACAATATAAAACTAACATGCCCTTGAGTTAATCAGAATGGTCTATTCAGCGTAATCTCCAATCCAAAAGCTTCTTAGCAGGATGGAAAGTGCTTCACCCTCTGTAGAGCTTTTTTTCTGGTTATAGTATTGACTTAATAGAAGGAGTAAGCAGCTCTGGTGACTATGTATTGCACATATTTATTATTTTTAATTTACACACAATGTTTTGAATTTAGTTCAATGCTGAAATTTTCCAAAAAAAAAAAGAACGTAGTATGCCCTCATTTTCAAAGTGAAAAAAAGTGTAATTATGCCTATTACAGAGCTTATATTTTATACTTTTCATATTATGGGGTTACAAATCATTTCCTGTTACAGAAATGCAGTCATTTTTTGGGTAGAATTACATAAGAGATTGAAACCATATATATTTGTGGCAGATATGTATCACAGTCATTAGTTATGTTTTATTATGATATATCTGATCTTAATTCAATCCTTAGACTTATGTGAGTAAACACTTTCTAAAGCTTGTCAGTCAGGAAGACCACATATGAAAGAACCTTCTCAGCTTCCAACTCAGTTCAATATAAAGATCACTGTCAAATCCCTTCTTGACTCAAGTGTTTAAGGTCCCAAAGGTAGTAATTGAGTTGCAGGGCTTATTGAGCTGATTTCAGCCCTGTCAATCAGCAACCCCAATGGAGAAAGCACTTACCAGGCATTCTCCGGTGGTATCATCACAGGATTCCGCGTGACCAAAGCACTGACAGGGTTCACAGAGGCCACCAAAAATAGTGCCGTTAACTCGTCTGTGCCTAGGCCAACAAGACTGAAAGGAAAATATGGTCTCAAGTTAGTCTCAGGGATTTTTTTAAAGCTTACTTTTGTCTTTAGCAGATAAACATATTTAGGTAGCAAACCCAGCAGATGTGCATGTCAAAGCATTGCCATTATGGAAATATGGCTACCAGAGCTATTCCTCCTGACATGGGGGCTTCGTACTGACCTTAGTGTTATTGGCAGGTATGAGATTAGAGGAAGCATTAACTTGATGACTCTTCTGAAATAGCAAAATAAAGCAGAGATATAAAGAATTGAATCACGACAGTCTCAAAGTAAAAAGCATAGACAAGAAAACAGAAGAAAAAGTATTGAAAAAAAGCAGCCGACATAAATGGGCTCTTCAGAACCTCAGCCTACTAGAGCATTTAATGTCCTGTCCAAGGATTGTAGATCCTCTGGAATGTCTTCCCTTTCTCACATGCAAACTGCCCTTAACTCCGTCACTTCCAGAAAATCTTTGCAATTGTCTGGAAAAAAGGTAGCACTCATCTCACATTTGATCACCTACATGGCTGACTTGTGCACATATATAATTTATAGTTCTCATTCTCAACTTCCTCCACCCTATTTTACCTTCTCAAATTTACACAAAATAGTTTATGATTTATTTACCATACATTCCTTAGATATTTTATTTTATGGTTTTATTCTACTAGAACTCTAGTTATATCCATCATTCCTTTTTAAAGTGTAAAACACTTTCTCATACAAGAATAGAATTCTGATTTGAAAAAGGATATTTGGGTCACAGAGCATCTGTGTGTCAGGGCTGGCTTTCAGTTCACTGTCATGTTTAAGCATCCCTTCTGCGGGGGTCACTCTCAACTGGACAGGGTACAAAACAAAGGGGGAAACACTGCTGCCCTGCAGGAGCGTATGATCTCCCTCAAGTTAAAACTGCATTTTGTGGGTTATTTACTATATTTCTGGATGGTTAACTACAACTCAGTATATCATGAAAAGGCCTTTTTTTTCCTAGCTGAGAGTGGAAACAAGAGAGAAACCACTGAGGTAATAAAGAACATAGAATTGTGCTGTGTATTGTTGGAAAGGTTCCTTCTGCCTCAGGATATGAGGATTCTTAAATTTGAACATCAATAGCAAAGACATAAAAAAAGGATGATCTGATACTTGATATCCTAAAGGAAAACAAAAGCAACTTTCTTCTTAATTTGGGCAGTATAGAAAAGAAGGTGTCAATTTTCTAACCCTTTCTAATAATTTTTACTCATTAAAAATGTTGTCACCCTAGACTCATTACAGAATAGATTTTGTAATGTAATATATATTTCTAAAAACTGGTGAAGCTATATATTCAGAAGCGAGTAGAAATTAAGGGTGTTGCTAATAGGGAGATAATTGACTTACTGTTTTGAGGAAAAATATTCATAGAATTGTCATTAATAAGATATATATTATATACAGGTATACATATATAATATATAAGGTGTGTGTGTGTGTATATATATATATATAAAACAAGGCATATATATATACACACATATATATCTGCAAATATATTACTTATCCTACATCCTCTTTAAATTTCCCAACTCTTAGACCTCTTTCTTAGCCAGTGATTTCATCTCATTAGTCACAGAGAATACTGAAGGCAGTGGAAACGATCTTTCCACTACCAAGTACACAAGCACAAGCCCATATTTCCGTTAGTCATATTTCCCTCTGGAACAATGGGGATGAGGCATGCAGAATTCTTCATACTCTCAAAGGATTATCGCCACACTTGTAATTGTTTTCCCAATATACCCACTCAGTGCTGCATCAATAATATCTTTCCTTTCCGTTAGATCATTACTATCAGCTCGAAAATATGACTTGTATCTCTGTAAAAAATTAGCTAACAGGAAAAAAGACAAAAATACTCTCTTAATATCCCATAACTTTCAGTTACCTACCTATTTTTTCTTTTAGGTAAGTCTGCTCTAAAATACCTTTTCTTTCTCACTTCCCTTCAGTGGTTCACTCCGTCCTAGTCTGTCTTGTGCCATAATCACTGCGTTAAAACCACTCTTGTCCATGCCACCGAATTCCAGGGAACCAAATCAAATGAACAATTCTACAGTTAACATTTTATTTGATCTCTCATCAAGCTATGGTTTAGCTGATTCCTATCTCCCTCAAAAGCCCTCTTCTCACAGCTTTTATGATACTACAGTTTCAGGTTGCTGCCCCTCTCTTTGCTGTCTCCTCTGCTTCAACTCGCTTCTCATGGTCAGGAGCTCTTGGGGGCTTAGTCATTTTCTCTTTTTTCCTCCACACTTGCTCCAAGGTAACTTTATTCAGCTGTCTAGTTGATGATTTCTTCCAAATACATATCTCTAGACCAGACAGATATTCTGAGGTCAAGACCTACATATTCTAACTGGACATTGACAATATACTTCATAGCTCTTTCAGACCTAATATTTCTAAGATGGATTGTTGATTTTATCATCCCCACCACAGGTGTTCCTTCCCTCAGTTTTCCTCAGCTAAGTAAACAGCACCACATTCAACTGCTCCAACTTGACATCTGACTCATTCTCAAAATCATTATTACTTTCAATGTTCCCGTGGCATGTCTATCAGTAAGACTGATTGGTTCTACTACCAAAATCTATTTAAAATAAACAACATGTCTTTTCACATCCTCTGCCATTATCCTAACAAACCTCTATCATCATTACATTCTAACAAAATAGCATATTAACCATTTTACTTCCTGCCATCCCTGCCATGTACAGTATGTTCTACACACTGTAGTTATAGTGACTTTTTTAAAAAAAATTAACTCAGATCATGGTATCATATCAATGGCAACCTACTCCAGTCTTCTTGCCTGGAAAAATTCATGGACAGAGGAGCCTGTTGGCCTAGTTCATGGGGCTGCAGAGAGTCAGACATGACCGGGCAGCAGGAGCAGAAAAGTTTTCTTTCCATTGCATTTAGAATAATACTACAAATTTTTAATCATGCAAAGCTCTGAGTGGTTTGGCTCCTCCAGGCATGTCTCGTGCTATGCTCCCCTTGCTTATTAAGCTCCAGCCACACATGCCTTCTTTCAGGTCCTTGCAGATCCCAAACTGTGTTTCACTTCCTCACTGGTTCCCTTTACCTAAGAAGACCCTAGAGCTCAGTTTAGTCATATAGTCCCTTCCATCTCATCTTCCTACACTTGTTCTCAGAGCCTCTATCAAGGCCCCCTGCTTATTGTCTTCATGGAATTTATCATATTTATTTAAATTTTCTTTCTGGCATACAGTCTAGTCTACCATCAAATGTAATGTCCTTGAAGGTCATAGACTGTATGTGTATTGTTCATCACATTACCATCCATATCAAGAGTTTTGATCATCTTAAAAACTACATGAAGTAGTTAATATTTCCACCATTTAGAATAGGAAGCTGAGATTTTAATTAAAACACTTTTTTAGTACCTAATTTTGCTTTCACTTCCTCATCCGTCCCACTTGTTAAGTGAAATGAACTATGACAATTCTAGGAAAGAATGAAAATATTTGAAAAATAAAATGTGTAGGGATTTATAAAAAGTATAAATGATTAAAAAATTCTGGATCAACATTTATGGCCCCCCAAAAAACAGAAAAGAATGATTTATCATGGAATCATATAATCTGTTTTAGGCAAGCTAGAATTAAAATGTTAATACTTAGGCCACCTGATGTGAAGAGCCAGCTCACTGGAAAAGACCCTGATGCTGGGAAAAATTGAGGGCAAGAGGAGAAGGGGGCGACAGAGGCTGAGATGGTTGGATGGCATCACGGACTCAATAGACATGAATCAGCAAACTCCAGGAGACAGTGAGGGGAAGCCTGGTGAGCTGCAGTCGCAAAAAGACAGACATAACTTAGGGGCTGAACAACAACAACAATGGTGTTTGGAGTTTACTCAGCTTTTAAAGGATTTGGAAGTATCAGTGGTAACAAAACTAGAATGTCTGCCCTTTCAAACTCAGTAAAAAAGCAAATGAAATCAGGAAAAGATATGGATAGATAATAGTGAGCTAAGGGACAGGAAGCTTCAATAAAGAAAAGAAAGGATTATTAGAGAGTAGAAGAAATGAAGAAGCCTGAGAGAAACTCCAGAGTTTCAGAGTTCCTTGTCTTCTGATTTGATTAATTTCTTTTATGGATTCTAAGGTAACTATATTTATCCATTATTGTGTGAGAAGCACAGGAAGCTTTTCTTATCCTTCTGTTTCTTTGTTCTGACTCTTCCACACCCACTTGCTTCTCTCTTCCTACCTAATTGTTACCATTATTTAGTTTCCAAGTTGAGATTTTTCCACCTCAGAACATTTTCTGTGACATCTCTCTCCACTGGAACCGATCACATCTTTGAAAGATTATTGCACTCATGTTCTGTACCACTTATTGGTGCCTTAGTTCTATAGGGCTGTGATCCCATTTATCATAAGTATGTGTTCTGTCTTACTAAACAGACTGTTAGCTCCTTAAGAACAAGGACTGTGATGTAATCTTGATAATCCCCCTCAGCATCTAGGGCAGAATTTACCAAAGATTCTCAATAAATATTTTGGTGAAAGAAAAGAAGAAACAAAATGCATCAGATCAGATCAGATCAGTCGCTCAGTCATATCCGACTCTTTGTGATCCCATGAATCGCAGCACGCCAGGCCTCCCTGTCCATCACCAACTCCTGGAGTTCACTGAGACTCAAAATGCATAGCCAATGAAATAATTCTAATACAGACAATTTTAGATTCAATGGGCATTTGAAATTTGTACAGAAGATGATGAAGAGTACTGAGAATCACCAATGTGGGAATAAGTGTGAAAGCAAGAATATAATAAGAGTAGTTTATTTCAGTTGAAATAAGAACTTAGAGGTTCAAAGACAGCTTTCTGGTTTGAAATACAGACTGCTAGGTTCTTAATCAAAGAATATGCTTTATCAAATACAACATAAATTTTACATGTGAAATCAAATTTGCGTTGACAGAGCTAATTCATTTCCATTATTATTTCTGTATTCTCTGTATGAATTTTAAAAAAGTGATGGCGAATTACATTTAGTTTTATTTTTAGATAGGTGAATCCAAGCTCAGTTAAAGAAAACACGTCTGACATGAATATGACTCTAAGCCCTGTATATCCTCTGGAAGCATGCATTATTTTAAAGTACAAGAGAACTGAAAAGCAAGACCTAGGGTATTTCTGTAAATGGTTTAATGGGTTAGTGTGCTGAAGTGGAACATCTTGGTACACTCAGATGATTCCTTAAAGGCACCATTTTTAAAGAATTTAAGCTCCTATTTATATGCAAGCCATGCCCTCTATCAGGGAAATGGCACTTATATTTTTTGAGCAGATTTCAAGTAAAATCAGTTTTCAAACTACCTAAAACATACATAAAAGTAAATAAAAATTATTACCTTAGAAGGACACATTGCAATATTAAGTAAGGAACATTAATCTAGAATACTGAGACAACAATAAATATCTCAAACTTCAGGCGCTAAACAAATCAAAGACCTGTAGAAAACTTTCCGAATCAAGGTATTTCTTCCATATATTATGTTCTTGACATTTTAAAGACTGAATCCTTCAGATGATTGTGAATTGGTTGTATTCTTAGGAATAAAGTAGAGAAAGAATGTAGTACATAGGATTAAAACATGGAGAAAGTGAAAAAGAAAAGAAACGGTGCTAAATTCCTCTCAAGCGCTCAGGTTTCCACCTGAGAAGGAGAAATATATTGAAATAGTATTCCACCATCATTCATCCCATTTTATCAACAGATTAAAGAGAAACCAAAAACTTCCAAAAGAATCAGATTTTTAGCTATTATGTCATAAGGAAAAATATAATTTCAAGATGACATCATATGAGTAACACTCTGACAGTCATGACTTTTGGCAGACATTGAAGTTCTTCAAGTAATTAGACGCTATCATTTGTGCAATCCTTGATGAAAAAACTAAATTCATTTTAGAATCGTTTAATAGTTAATGCTGAAAGAACTTAGAATGTACTGAAGCTATATTCTTGCAAACTTACTTCACAGGAGGAGCCAGTATACCCTGGCGGACATTGACAAACTTCCACGGCTGTTGCAAAGCTTCCATCAGGAGAAATGGGGACTGCAGATTCAAGGTTAACAGAGCTCAGCCTGAGCAGAAGGAAAAAGAGATGGTAAATAAGTAAACAAGCTCCTAGGTGTTACATCTCTTGAGGAACAGTATATATATGAATATAACTTGAAGTTCTGGTCATTCATCATATTAGGCAAAGTCAGCCCAGTTAAAAGTGCTCATAACCAGTACCACAATCAAATGCTTAAAAAGATATATGACCATTTTTGCTCATTTCTTGGTTTTTGGCTATATGTTTTCCCTATTTTTTATTTTTTTGAGTTAGTTTAAAACCATAGTTGAAGGAATTTTTAAAACAGGAAATATTCATATTACTGGTTTATTTCTCATAATTAATCTAGAAAAGCAGAGGGACACAATATTCAGTCCAATATTTTAAATTCAAACAAAAATAGAAGCAAAGGAAAATAAAAACGTAAATTATTTTTGTTGCCTTTTCTCAGAAATAAATCTGAATTTTAATAGGTAAAAGTGAAACTTAATAAAATCTTGTTATATTAGTTAGATCTATTTTCCTAAATTGTTTTAGGCCTAAATTAAATTCACTGCTTTCTGTATTTATGAGTTTCATTTTATTGGTACTCCTATACAGATCTGGTGATTTTAACAGAGAGATTTGGTATCACTCGTTATTTTGAGAAACAGTTGATTTGGCCAAATTGAAACTGCCATTACATAAAATGGTATATATGTACGCTGTATGTATGTATTTCTTCCAAAATATGCAACCAATATACATTCACAATTTAAATAAATGTCATCAATGTCTTATTGGCTTTTCATTTTTTTTTTTTTAAAAGGAAATACAAAATCTTCATTATTAAGAACACAAGCTCAAGAGCCAGAGAGGTCAAGATCCACATGCTGTCTCTGACATTTACCAGTCCCATAGCCTGGGAGAAATGACTTAACATCTCTAGGTCTCAACTGTCATCTATGTATCAGAGATAATATAAGAGTGCATACATAATGAATTGATTAAAGGATTAAATGAAAGAATGAATGTAAAGTTGTTGATGTAGTACCTAACTCATGTATGTGGTTATAAAATGCTAGGTATTTTATTAATATACATTAACTGTTGAAATAGGATCAAAATACAAAAAAATAAAATTTCTATGACCTAAACTAGATTTTTGTCATTTTAATGTATTAAAATAAATTTTAAATCAACTCTAAAAGCATAAAATTAAATAACTGATATTGATTCATAGATAATTATTACTTTATAAAATAATTGATAGATCTCCATAACATCTAATATGCCATTATTTAACTATAAAAAAGATACAGTGACTCTTGCTAGGACATGCATTTTTAGTTGCTTCCATAAGAGTGGTGGTAGATTTTTATTGATTGGTGATTCACAATTACCGAAGACCTTGCCAGTTTGAGAATCTATGTTGTAATCAAGCCAGAGAACAAAGTTAATAGGCTCATTGAATATACCTTCAAAAGTGATCATCTTTAAGTTATAAGTTTTCTGGCAACAAGTTTATAAAATCTCTACTTTCATCCTGATTTTCCTAACCCTAGAAGCTTGATAGGGGCTTCCCTGGTGGTTCAGGTGGTAAAGAATGTGCCTGCAATGAGGGAGACCCAGGTTTGATCCCTGGAAGGGATCCTCTGGAGATCTTACCAGTCCCATAGCGTGGAAGAAATGACTTAATATCTCTAGGCCTCAATACTGTCATTCGTGTAACAGAGATAATACAAGAGTCCATACATAATGAATTGATTAAAGGATTAAATAAAATAATAAATGCAAAATTCTTGAGGTAGTACCTAATTCATGTATGTGGTCATAAAATGCTAGGCATTTTATTAACATACATTGACTGTTGAATCAAAATGACTACATGAATAATCTACAGGAAGATCCCCTGGAAAAGGAAATGACGACCCACTTCAAGTATTCTTGCCTGGAGAATTCCATGGACAGAGGAGCCTGGTGGGCTACAGTCCATGGAGTCATAAAGAGTTGGACATGACTGAGCCAGTAACAACAACAACAAGACTTGATAATACCTTGGAACATGTTTAAGTTCATACATAATTGAGAAGTAGAAAAGGAAAAGCATCTTGAAATCGTAGAAAACAGACATTTGGATGGGAATTCTGTAGGTGCTGGGTGTTAGCTGGCATTCTCTAAAGACAAGCAAATTATATTTACCTACAGATTGACTCATTCGACACCATTTTTTGGATGCTTTCTTCTCTGGGGGCACAGTTTAGAAAGCTTGGCAGAAGGTTCTAAACTGGCAAGCATTAAAAATCACTGTTTTACAGCATTCGGGTTACATAGAGATTTAAATAAATTTTCAGTCATTTTTATCCCACCAAATAAACTTGTGTATAAAGTGTCACTGGCACTATTTTTTAATTGAGATGAATTCCACATAACATAATCACTTTCAGTTCAATTCAGTTGCTCAGTCGTGTCCGACTCTTTGCGACCCCATGAATCACAGCACGCCAGGCCTCCCTGTCCATCACCAACTCCCAGAGTTCACTCAGACTCACGTCCATCGAGTCAGTGATGCCATCCAGCCATCTCATCCTCTGTCGTCCCCTTTTCCTCCTGCCCCCAATCCCTCCCAGCATCAGAGTCTTTTCCAATGAGTCAACTCCTCGCATGAGGTGGCCAAAGTACTGGAGTTTCAGCTTTAGCATCATTCCTTCCAAAGAAATCCCAGGGCTGATCTCCTTCAGAATGGACTGGTTGGATCTCCTTGCAGTCCAAGGGACTCTCAAGAGTCTTCTCCAACACCACAGTTCAAAAGCATCAATTCTTCAGTGCTCAGCCTTCTTCACAGTCCAACTCTCACATCCATACATGACCACTGGAAAAACCATAGCCTTGACTAGACAGACCTTTGTTGGCAAAGTAATGTCTCTGCTTTTGAATATGCTATCTAGGTTGGTCATAACTTTTCTTCCAAGGAGTAAGCGTCTTTTAATTTCACGGCTGCAGTCACCATCTTTAAGGTGTCATTTAATACATTTATAATGTTGTACAACCACCATCTCTGGTTCTAGACATTTTCATTAGCTCTCCCTTCCCCCTCTACAATAAAACCCTGTGTCTATCATGCAGTCACACTCTATTCTATTCCACCATTTCCTCAATTCCTGTCAATCATGAATTTGCTTCTATCTCCATGGATTTACCTATTCTGGATATTTCATACAAATGGACATATATAATATATGACTTTTTGTGTCTGACTTCTCTCTGTTAGCACAGTGTTTTCAAGGTTCATCTATGTTGTAGCACATATCAATATTTCATTTATTTTTATGGTAGTGATATTCTAAAGTTGCTCAGTCTTTAGCATGCATAAATACTTTCTTAATTTTTTGTTTATTAATCTTATATTGATTGTCCTGGGACTATATCTATATGTATAAATATAGTCTGACTCATTGTGACGCCATGGACTGTAGCCTACCAGGCTCCTCTTGTCCATGAGATTTTCCAGGCAAGAGTACTGGAGTGGATTGCCATTTCCTTCTCCAGGGGATCTTCCCAACCCAGGGGTCAAACCTGTATCTCCCGCATTGCAGGCAGACACTTTACTGTCTGAACCACGAGGGAAGCCCAATATTCTATTACTGTGGTATGAATATACCACATTTTTTTGTCCATTCATCTGTTGATGGATGTTTGGCTATTATTACTCTTTGACTATTGTAAATATACTGCTATAAACATTTGTGTATAAGTCTTTTTGAGTACCCATTTTTAATTCTTTGGGGTCTATAACTAGGAGTGGAATTTATAAATGTGGCAATTCTTAATACAACATAAGGTTTGCAAGAGTTACTAAAATAAAGATACTACTTATTTATGTTAACATGAGTTGATAAGCTAGTTCTTAAGAAAAGAGATTCTGATGTGTCATCTCTAAACCTAGCCTGATCACCTCAGTACACACTCAACACATTTTTATTGGATGGATGAATCTATGGATGGATAGAAGGATAGATGACGAGTGGGTAGACAAAGAGACAGATGGATAAATGGATGGATACAAGACTAAAAACACATGATAAATGAAAAAATAAATGGATAGAGGAATGGAATTAAATTATATTACGAGTAGTGAGTAACATACTCCAAACCAATGCACTGAAGTTTAACATCTATACTTAGATGAATAAAATAAGAGAAATGAAAGAAAAATTACTTCTTTGATCTAATAAAAAAGATAAATTGAAAACTGTTAGTATTAGGACTTGAGATCAAAGGCCAGAACTCATCTGAATTTATTGTGACATCTAATTGCCTGCAACTAATGGACTGTCGCATGACAACTTATATTTCTGATCACTTTAATTTCAGAATTAGATGATTTCATGTTTATTATACTAGTTGAATACCAAACCACCTGAACTGCCTCTTTAGAAACCTATATGCAGGTCAGGAAGCAACAGTTAGAACTGAACATGGAACAACAGACTGGTTCCAAATAGGAGAAGGAGTACATCAAGGCTCTATATTGTCACCCTGCTTATTTAACTTACATGCGGAGTACATCATGAGAAACCCTGGGCTGGAAGAAGCACAAGCTGGAATCAAGATTAGTGGGAGAAATATAAATAACCTCAGATATGCAGATGACACCACCCTTATGGCAGAAAGTGAAGAGGAGCTAAAAAGCCTCTTGATGAAAGTGAAAGAGGAGAGTGAAAAAGTTGGCTTAAAGCTCAACATTCAGAAAATGAAGATCATGGCATCTGGTCCCATCACTTCATGGGGGATGGGGAAGGAGTGGAAACAGTGTCAGACTTTATTTTTCTGGGCTCCAAAATCACTGCAGATGGTGATTACAGCCAGGAAATTAAACGATGCTTACTCCTTGGAAGGAAAGTTGTGGCCAACCTAGATAGCATATTAAAAAGCAGAGACATTACTTTGACAACAAAGGTCCATCTAGTCAAGGCTATGGTTTTTCCAGTGGCCATGTATGGATGTGAGACTTGGACTGTGAAGAAAGCTGAGCACGAAGAATTGATACTTTTGAACTGTGGTGTTGGAGAAGACTCTTGAGAGTCCCTTGGACTGCAAGGAGATCCAACCAGTCCATACTAAAGGAGACCAGTCCTGGGTGTTCATTGGAAGGAATGATGCTAAAGCTGAAACTCCAGTACTTTGGCCACCTGATGCGAAGAGTTGACTCATTGGAAAAGACTCTGATGCTGGGAGGGATTGGGGGCAGGTGGAGAAGGGGACAACAGAAGATGAGATGGCTGGATGGGATCACTGACTCGATGGACGTGAGTTTGAGTGAACTCCGGGAGTTGGTGATGGACAGGGAGGCCTGGCGTGCTGTGATTCATGGGGTCGCAAACAGTGGGACAAGACTGAGCAACTGAACTGAACTGAATTGATACTAGTTGATAGTGAAAGGACAGGGAAGCCTCGCATGCTGCAGTTCATGGAGGCACAGAGTCAGACACGACTTAGTGGCTGAACAACAATACTAGTTGATTGGGCTTTCGAGGTGATGCAAAGAACCTGCCTCACAATGCCAGAGACAAATAGAAGATTCCCTGGAGGAGAGCCTGCCAAAGCACTCCAGTATTCTTGCCTGGATAATCCCATGGACAGAGGAGCCTGCTTGGCTACAGTCCATGGGATCTCAAAGAAGACACAATGGAAGAGACTTAGCACGCATGCATACTAGTTGATTATCATATAAAAGACTATCACAGCTTACTAACCAGGAGCCTGGTCAACTGTATATAGATATAGTCCCAGAACAATCAATATAAGATTAATAAACAAAAAATTAAGAAAGAGTATTCATGCATGCTAAATTGAACTATTTTGAATCCTAAAAGATGATGCTGTGAAAGTGCTGCACTCAATTCAGTTCAGTTCAGTTGCTCAGTCGTGTCCGACTCTTTGTGATCCCATGAACCACAGCATGCCAGGCCTCCCTGTCCATCACCAACTGCCAGAGTCCACCCAAACCCATGTCTATTGAGTCAGTGATGACATCCGACCATCTGATCCTCTGCCGTCCCCTTCTCCTGCCCTCAATCTTTCCCAGCATCAGGGTCTTTTCAAATGAGTCAGCTCTTTGCATCAGTTGGCCAAAGGGTGGAGTTTCAGCTTCAACATCAGTCCTTCTAATAAACACCCAGGACTGACCTCCTTTAGGATGGACTGGTTGGATTTCCTTGCAGTCCAAGGGACTCTCAAAAGTCTTCTCTAACACCACAGTTAAAATGCATCAATTCTTCGGCGCTCAGCTTTCTTCAGAGTCCAACTCTAACATCCATACATGACTACTGGAAAAACCATAGCCTTGGCTAGACAGACCTTTGTTGTCAAAGTAATATCTCTGCTTTTTAATATGCTGTCTATGTTGGTCATTAACTTTCCTTCTAAGGAGTAAGCGTCTTTTAATTTCATTGCTGTAATCACCATCTGCAGTGATTTTGGAGCCCAGAAAAATAAAGTCAGCCACTGCATATGCCAGAAAATTTGGAAAATTCAGCAGTGGCCACAGGACTGGAAAAGGTCAGTTTTCATTCCAATCCCAAAGAAAGATAATGCCAAAGAATGCTCAAACTACTGCACAATTGCACTCATCTCACACACTAAGAAAATAATGCTCAAAATTCTCCAAGCCAGGCTTCAACAGTTTGTGAATCATGAACTCCCAGATACCAAGATGGATTTAGAAAATGTAGAGGAACCAGAGATCAAAATTGCCAAGATCCATTGGATCATTGAAAAAGCGAGAGAATTCCAGAAAAACATTTACTTTTGCTTTAACTATTCCAAAGCCTTTGACTGTGTGGATCACAACAAACTGGAAAATTCTTCAAGAGATGGGAATACCAGACCACCTGACCTGCCTCCTGAGAAACCTGTATGCAGGTCAGGAAGCAATAGTTAGAACTGGACATGGAACAACAGACTGATTCCAAATAGGAAAAGAAGTATGTCAAGGCTGTATATGGTCACCCTGATTATTTAACTTCTATGCAGAGTATATCATGAGAAACGCTGGGCTGGAAGAAGAACAAGCTGGAATCAAGATTGCTGGGAGAAATATCAGTAACCTCAAATATGCAAATGATACCACACTTATGGCAGAAAGCAAAGAAGAACTAAAGAGCCTCTTGATGAAAGTGAAAGAGGAGAGTGAAAATGTTGACTTAAAACTCAGCATTCAGAAAACGAAGATCATGGCATCTGGTCCCATCACTTCATGGCAAATAGATGGGGAAACAATGGAAACAGTGAGAGACCTTATTTTGGGGGGCTCTAATTTCACTGCAGATGGTGACTGCAGCCATGAAATTCAAAGACACTTGCTCCTTGGGAGAAAAGTTATGACCAACCTAGGCAGCATACTAAGAAGCAGAGACATCACTTTACCAATAAAGTGGTGCCATCTGTCTTGTCAAAACATTGGTTTTTCCAGTAGTCACGTATGGATGTGAGAGTTGTACTATAAAGAAAGCTGAGTGCCAAAGAATTGATGCTTTTGAACTGTGGTTTTGGAAAAGACTCTTGAGAGTCCCTTGGAGAGCAAGGAGATCCAAGTAGTCCATTCGAAAGGAAATCAGTCCTGAATATTCAGTGGAAGGACTGATGCTGAAGATGAAACTCTAATACTTTGACCACCTGATGTGAAGATCTGATTCATTTGAAAAGACCCTGATGCTGGGAAAGATTGAATGTGGGAGGAGAAGGGGACGACAGAGGATGAGATGGTTGGATGGCATCACTGACTCAACGGACATAAGTTTGAGTAAGCTCTGGGAGTTGGTGATGGACAGGTCAGCCTGGCATGCTGCAGTCCATGGGGTCGCAAAGAGTCAGACACGACTGAGCAACTGAAATGAACTGAACTGAAGTTGCTTCAGTCATGTCCGACTCTTTGCGATCCTATGGACTGTAGTATCCAAGGAGAAGGAAAAGGCAACCCACGCCAGTATTCTTGCCTGGGAAATCTCATGGACAGAGAAGCCTGGCGGACTAAATGGGATCACAGAGTTGGACACTTCAGTCGAAGCAACTAAGCGTGGACTGTAGTATAGCAACATTTTAAAATAGAAAGAAAGTAAATGACTACATTAAGAAATCATTTAAAATGGAACAAAACAAAAATATTTTCAATGAGCTACCAACTTTCATTTGCCTTTGAAACAACAGATGTTCCTCTCCTTAATCTATGTAACCATTTTGAGCTATGAGAAATTTCAGCACTCAAACATCTTTCCCAGCAATATTCCACATTAGTATTCACTGAGCAGTCCCAATGTTCATTAGGTTCTGATATTTGTTAAATGGGATTTTAATGTGTTGAACAGTTTTTAGTGTTACTCTTGAAGAAGTCTGCGGTTTATTCTTTTTCCCCTTCCAATATGGTCATTTTCTTTTCTTGATACAGGCTGTATTCATTAAAATACATAATGCTGGTAGTAATAAAGTATTGTTGGAGATGCACAAACTGTCAAAGATTTGTTAAATGTTCTAGCTGGTTCTTTCTAGTTATTATGAAAGGGAAATGCAGATAAGATGATGGATGAAGAGCAAAGGCATAATTATACAAGCTATTATTGAAAATATTGGAATCATATAAGAAACAGTGCCCTGGTACTGACTTAAAGAGTACTCTGTATATTTTTTACTATATTTTCAACCAGAGTTAGATATATCATGCTTCACAAAAAAAGGAAAAAATCCAAATTATTCTTTAAACAACAGGACATTTGATCTTAACTCTTTTAAATAATTTAATTCACTTTTTTTTAATATAGAAGACCTCCATTTAATTCTACTAAATAAATGTTACTTTCAGTTTGTTACCATAGATAAAGATTTTATTGTTGTTCAGGGGCTTTGTTCTATTTCATTTTTGATGCAACACAAGATGATGACTTAGAATTTCTTTTAGCCTCTGTCTTGTGAAAGTTCCACAAAGTGCTACTCAATTAAAGAAGTCTAATCAATTTTTTATCTCATACCTAAAAAGCCTTTGACTTTCTGGATCATAATAAACTGTGGAAAATTCTGAAAGAGATGGGAATACCAGACCACCTGACCTGCCTCTTGAGAAATCTGTATGCAAGTCAGGAAGCAACAGTTAGAACTGGACATGGAACAACAGACTGGTTCCAAATAGGAAAAGGAGTACGTCAAAGGTGTATATTGTTCCCCTGCTTATTTAACGTATATGCAGAGTACATCATGAGAAACGCTGGACTGGAAGAAGCACAAGCTGGAATCAAGATTGCCGGAAGAAATATCAATAACCTCAGATATGCAGATGACACCACCCTTATGGCAGAAAGTGAAGAGGAACTAAAAAGCCTCTTGATGAAAGTAAAAGAGGAGACTGAAAAAGTTGGCTTAAAGCTCAACATTCAGAAAACGAGGATCATGGCATCTGGTCCCATCACTTCATGGGAAATAGATGGGGAAACAGTGTCAGACTTTATCTTTTTGGGCTCCAAAATCACTGCAGATGGTGACTGCAGCCATGAAATTAAAAGACGCTTACTCCTTGGAAGAAAAGTTATGACCAACCTGGATAGCATATGAAAAGCAGAGACATTACTTTGCCAACAAAGGTCCGTCTCGTCAAGGCTATGGTTTTTCCAGTGGTCATGTATGGATGTGAGACTTGGACTGTGAAGAAAGCTGAGCACCGAAGAATTGATGCTTTTGAACTGTGGTGTTGGAGAAGACTCTTGAGAGTCCTTTGGACTGCAAGGAGATCCAACCAGTCCATCCTATAGGAGATCAGTCCTGGGTGTTCTTTGGAAGGAATGATGCTAAAGTTGAAACTCCAGTACTTTGGCCACCTCATGCGAAGAGTTGACTCATTGGAAAAGACTCTGATGCTGGGAGGGATTGGGGGAGGAGGAAAAGGGGACGACAGAGGATGAGATAGCTGGATGGCATCACTGACTTGATGGACCTGAGTCTGAGTGAACTCTGGGAGTTGGTGATGGACAGGGAGGCCTGGCATGCTGCGATTCATGGGGTCACAAAGAGTCAAACATGACTGAGTGACTGAACGTAACTGAAAAAGGCAACAGAATCATTTACAAACTCAGTGAGTGTCTGAGTGAGCTATCTTGGCATGAGCTAGACATTTCCCCCAAACACTGTCAGTCCTGTGCCAACTAAGGGAAATAACGAACAGAATCTACTACTGTTGCAAACCATTCATCAAAAATATACTAAATGCTAATATGAGAATTCATATTTCTTTCTACTTAGTCCTACCAATATGCATTGTGCTCACTTCCACTGCGCTCTTTATTATATACCACAAACATACGTCTGACTTGGATAATGGACTATACGTTGTTTGAATTCACTGATCATTTATCCATCTTTGTATCCTCTTTCCTTAGCCTAGAACTACCGCATCATAATAATTACTAGATGATGACTGCAGCAATAAAATTAAAAGATGCTTACTCCTTGGAAGGAAGGTTATGACCAACCTGGATAGCATATTCAAAAGCAGAGACATTACTTTGCCAAGAAAGGCCCGTCTGGTCAAGGCTATGGTTTTTCCTGTGGTCATGTGTGGATGTGAGAGTTGGACTGTGAAGAAGGCTGAGCGCCGAAGAATTGATGCTTTTGAACTGTGGTGTTGGAGAAGACTCTTGAGAGTCCCTTAGACTGCAAGGAGATCCAACCAGTCCATTCTGAAGGAGATCAGCCCTGGGATTTCTTTGGAAGGAATGATGCTAAAGCTGAAACTCCAGTACTTTGGCCACCTCATGTGAAGAGTTGACTTATTGGAAAAGACTCTGATGTTGGGAGGGATTGGGGGCAGGAGAAGAAGGGACAACGGAGGATGAGATAGCTGGATGGCATCACTGACTCGATGGACGTGAGTCTGAGTGAACTCTGGGAGTTGGTGATGGACAGGGAGGCCTGGCGTGCTGTGATTCATGGGGTCACAAAGAGTCAGACATGACTGAGCGGCGCTATATCTGGGAGTACGTTTCCAGGACTGAGCGACTGAACTGAACTGAAGTGTGCATTATAATAATTAAAACTTCTGTGCATTATAATGGGAACTTGAGACATATCTCCCTTAAGTATCAAGGAAACTGGGCTTCCCTGACAGCTTAGTGGTGAAGAATATGCCTGTCAATACAGGAGACACAGATACGATCTCTTGGTCTGGGCAGATCCCACATTCTGTGGAGCAACTAGGTCTGTGTGACACAACTATTGAGCCTGTGCTCTAAAGTCCAAGAACCACTACTACTGAGCTCACATGCCACAGCTACTGAAATTAGTGCTCCCTAGAGCCTGTGCTCTATACCGAGAGAAGCCACCTCAATGAGAAGCCCATGCACTGCAACTAGGGAGTAGCCCTGCTCTCTGCAACTAGACAAAAGCCAGCGCAGCAACGAAAGCCCAGCACAGCCAAAATAAATAAATAAAATTATATTTTAAAAAATCAATGAAACCAATGCAGTAATCATGTTTCTGCCCACATTTACAAAGGAGGAACCCGAAGCTCAGAGAAGTAAAGTGCCTTGTCTATATAATACTGTCTGCAAATATTGTGCAGCCACAGACTGAAATTAAAAACCAATGGTTAGCTTGTTGCCCGACATTGTCTCCCACTGTATGCTAGACAGAAGGTCAGATGTCTCAGATACATCATTTTCTCACTGAGCATTCAATCTTGAAAGTTAGGTATGTTTCTGCCATTTTACCAAAGAGGAAGCTAAGATTCAAATACACAGGAAAGGCACTCAGGAAATGCTGGCAGACTGAATAAACCCAATATTACAGACTAGATTTGGGAGGTAGTGAAAGGCAATGGGGGAAAAAAACACATGTTGGTATAAAACTGGCTGAACCTCTTCCCAAGAGCAAGTTATAGAAGTCCTTTTAAGATCGTTAGAGACCTCATTGTAATAATTTCTTCAAATGTGATTACCTGGATTATTATTTTCATAAGGTAGAAGTTTACTATCAGCACTATTTCTATAATCATCAAAACACTCCTTTGTTTATATGGATTTTTCTAGATTATTTATTGGATAATTTATTAAATAAATTCTATGTAATGTTTTTGATACCAGAAAAAAAAAAAAAAAACCACTCTTAAAAGTCATGTGAAAATGTCTAGCCTAGGAGAAATGTCTTTTCAAACAATAAAGATAAATGGGTTTATCACAATAAAGTCACAATGGGCTCAGTTATGCTGGGCTAACAAACAACTGAATTCTCAGTGGCTTAACAGAAAACAAAAGTTTACTCATGGAAAATCCTCTACGGTTCTGGGTAACCTTTCAGGGCAGCTGACCTCCATGTGCTGTCAATATTTCAGACTGTTTTTATGTTCTGGTAACTGTGTAAGCTCCATAGAGTCTCCTACAGGTAATTCAATGCTTTTCTAGGGTTGGGAGTGGGGATAATAGAACAGGAATAATACATCACTTCAGCTCACATTTCATTGGCCAAACCAAGACCTATGATAACATCTACCCTCAAAGGAAATGCAATATTTCAAAGGAAGGAGATTAAAATTTGATGAACTGTACTAATGTCTACTATAGGGTATAAAGTCTTCCCTGGTGGCTCAGATGATAAAGAATCTGCCTGCAATGCAAGAGATCTGGTTCAATCCCTGGGTCGGGAAGATCCCCTGGAGAAGGAAATGGCTGCCCACTCCAGTATTCTTGATTGGAGAATTTCGTGGACAGAGAAACCAGGTGGTTTACAGTCCACGGGGTCGCAAAGAGTCAGACACGACTGAGCAACTAACACTTTCACAGGCGATAAGAAAAATATCAAGTTAAATATCAAGGATTGCTTTTGAAACTAAGGTTTGGAGAATTTAAAGGAGAAAGATTCACAGTTAAGTTGATTTCTCTTACATTCTTAAAGGAAATTTTTATCTTCATTTATTAATGAGTACAATGAGAAGAAAATCAATTAATTTTATCACATGGGCTCCTCAGCACTGTAGAAAAGAATGACAGCAAAAATGGTCTCAATTTTGAAACACCAGTCCATTCGTTATTCTAGATATCTTCAAGTCTTAATGGTACTTAATGGAGAAAATGGTACTTCCTAGAATATGCAGGTCAGATGGAAATGCTTCAGATTTGTGTGTTAACTGGCCAAAAGCAAAGCATTTTTGCTTTAATTCCATTCTCATAGTGACTGTTTGACATTGACAAGCAATTGTCCTCCTCATTTTACAGATGAGGTGACTGAAATCCAAAGAGATCTAAAACAACACTATGTTCACAACTATTAAACAGCTAACTTGAAAACAGAAGTCAAAATTCTAACCTGCTGCCCCATTTTCCTTCCACTATTCAATTCCAGTTCCTCTGTATAGGGAGGAACATAAACCCATTTGCTGAGAGAACTACCATGGAAGTAAATCCTCCTTAAATAATTCTAAACATGAATTTCTGTTGTGATAGCTTCAATTTACTTGTGCTTACACACAAGCCATATACCAAGTTGGAAGCCTACTGTGCAAGACAAGTTGAAATCAATTCAAGTGATGTTTTACAAATAGGACTCAATCCACTCACAGATCAGAGATAAATAAAATATAACAAGCTTACTGACTCAAGATTCATGCTGGCTTGTGGCTCACCTGAAGTGGGTAGGAGTTTCACATACAACATGGCTTTAACTTCTCGAACTACAGAGCCTTGTGTGATGTAGGCTGCAGAGAGCATCACCCACATGAATTAGTTCCTGTGTCGGATCCCATAGCCATGCTCTGTGAACACGTTGCTCACGTATGGGAAAAGCTCAGAAGGCTCAAATGAAACTAGAGATTTTAAGATAAGCAGACACTAAAATTATCTCCCATGAATCAGGGAGAAATGCTTTGGATTAACTAGTCTGAGAAGCAAGGCTGGCAAAAATAAACCCCTCAGCCACTTTTTGTCAATTTGCTTGTCATTTATTTTGAAATCCAGAGGACTCATCTCTTTGTACTCTTTAAACATCATGACAGTCTCTATTTGCTAAATGTGAAAAAACATAATTAATTCGGAAGTGCTGCTTCTCATCTTCACAGCGTTTTAACCCAGCTTCTAGCAGCATTGACTATGCAAAAGAGGTACATTGTTTGGCAGTGGTTCTGTTTCTGAATCTGCGATTCTCTCCTTAGGGAGATGGTAATGATGATTACGCTTAGTTGAAATACTACAAGTGAAAGACAAACTAGACAGCACAAGCAGATGAAGGGGGGTGGTGGAGCTTCAGCAATTAAAAGACCCTCTTGTAGATAAACCAGCATTGGAGACACTGCTATGCTGATGGGTATGCCAAGCTGTCGGTTTGGGGTCACATTTGATCATCTAATTTAAGCTGCTTTAGGACAAAATTGGGCTTGTCAGGCGGCACTAGTGGCAAAAAGCTTGCCTGCTAATGCAGGAAACATAAGAGATGCTGGGTTTGATCCCTGGGTCTGGAAGATCCCCTGGGGGAGGGCATGGCAACCCACTCTAGTATCCTTGCTTGAGAATCCCATGGACACAGGAGGCTGGCGGGCTATAGTCCACAGGGTTGCACAGAGTCAGACACAACTGAAGCGACTTAGAATGCACACACGCAGGAAAAAATTGCCATGAAATTTGTAAGTAATTTTTTTTTAATGGAAAGAAGCCTTTAGGGTGCCTCTTATGGACATGTTTAGCTCAAGTTGGGGAGTTCTCTCTTTAAGGAGACAAAACAGAGAGTAGAAAGGAATAATCCCTTGAAAGTGTTTAAGGTAATGAGCACTTTACATAATTATCACATACAATTTTCACAATGACCCTGAAAGGTAGGCACTATTATCTCCACTTCACATTTGAAGAAATTCAGTTGTCATAAGGACCAACCACTTGCCAAAGGTCACACATATAATAAGCAATAGAGCTAATTGAATTCTTAGTCTTACTTTCCTTGATATCATGCAGCCATTATAGTATTACAGTGCTTCACAAAAAAACTTGTTGTTATTCAAATGAAGGTGCTTATATCTCTCATTATCAACCATATACTATTAAGTCAGAATCTACTGAATGAATTAATGGAAGAAAATATTTTACAAACCACTTTCTGAATATGGGTATCCTGGAATTATATCACTTTACTTTTCCACTATTTGAGTCATCAAAAAGGAGACTGTGCTTTCCAGTATAGCATTTCTCAGTATAGGGATCATTTTTATTGCATGTTCTGGCAGAACTGAGAATCATCAATACTGAAAAAGGACCAAGACAGATTCATCCTGGGTAGGTAAAATTTTAAAGATCAATAGAAACACTTTTCAGAAAACCAGTGCTCCATCATTAACTATTATTTGAAGATGGAAAACCTTAGGAGAAGGCAATGGCAACCTACTCCAGTACTCTTGCCTGGCAAATCCCATGGACAGAGGAGCCTGGTGGGCTGCAGTCCATGGGGTCACTAGTAGTTGGACATGACTGAGCGACTTCACTTTCACTTTTCACTTTCATGCATTGGAGAAGGAAATGGCAACCCACTCCAGTGTTCTTGCCTGGAGAATCCCAAGGACAGGGGAGCCTGGTGGGCTGCCGTCTATGGGGTTGCACAGAGTCGGACACGACTGAGGCGACTTAGCAGCAGCAGGGATCTTCAGTCACTTAGCACTTGCACGTCCGCCCCAAGGCAAATGTGTAAGAGCTGGAGATGCAATTCCTGAGTTTACCTGAAGATGGCATCCATCCCAAGGCTGTATGTGATTTGTATGAGAATTCTCTGCAAATTCACAAGCACTGTCATAAACTCCTTTCTACTGACTGGGAAATTTGTGCCATGTGTGGTAAATGATTCTTCTTTAAGTGACAACACATTAATATGTTCTTCAGATGGTTGCAGATACACCTCCTCTTGGGCTGAGCTGATTCTCAAGCCTTTTCCCTAAAGGGGAAAAGAGAGTATAAAGGATAAAACTGTGAAAAAAGGGATTCTCCTCTTTGTAGGTTATCATCAGTAGGTTTTTTATTTCAGGTTAGCTTTCCCTGTCAGGATATTTCTAGTATGTATAAAAGGCAGAGAGAAAACAATTTAAATATTAGCCTTAACTCGATGTACCACTAAGTATAAGTTTCTTGGTTATGCATGACTCTTATTCCTCTATTTACTAAAATAATTAGTACTTGGTAAGTCTAGATATATATGATTACAAATACGTCAATTTTATAGAAGTGTGCAAAACTGAATATTTCAGATATACTATTTTATGGTGAATGTGGATTGTATAGGAAAATGGGGAAGAAAAGTTAAAACAGTGTATGAAGCTTTCGTTTTAAAGGACTCTTCAATCTGGGGAAAAAAAAAAAAAAAACAAGGAAAAATTCTACAGTTTCATGATTACAATCGGATAATGGCATTATTATCATTTGGGTTAACCTTTTATCTTAGTTCACTCATATTAATAATATACAGCTTCTCCACATTTTACATTTAGAGAACCCCTTTTATCTCAAAGGAATTCCATGACATACTTCTATTTTCATACACACACACATATGTAATGATATATATCACTCAGATCACCTCACCTAATACTGGAAACATTCATTTTGGGGGAAGACTTTTTGTTAAGTTGATTCTCATGCACGAACATTTCAAGACCAAAACAACAACAGAGCCCCATGCTAACTCAGCATAGATCCCTTTGGACCCATAAATATGCATGAAATGTGTGCCTTTGTGTGAGCAGAGGAGAAGAAAGGAAGAATATGAGAAAGGAAGGCAGCTTTTATGTGATAACTTTCTAGCCTTTGGGAACTGCCTGTGTCCCTCCAAATGCTCAAAGCAGTTTCTCCTATATTTTTCTTAGTTAAATTAAGAGAGTTTTGAAGTCAGGATTCAACTGTACCTAAATAGATAAGATTCCCTTTTTCCATTGACTTTTACCTAATATAAACAAAGGTATAAACAAGAAAATCTACTTGGAAGCAAGGAGAGATGGCAAAACTACAACTATATAAATCAGCCATTTGCTCAAACACTTTTAGTATCCTTATATTCTGGGGGACATGGTCATTAGGTTTTAAATTTAAATTTCAAGTCTGCTCTAAAAATTCCCTTTACTATTGGAACCCAAGACCTATGTTCAGTCTTTTAGATATGTCTCAGAGTGAATGGCAGAAAAAAATTCCCAAATCACAATATTTTTCTCTAGTAGTATATAAATGAATGTTAAACTAGTTAGGTAAGGAATAACCTCAGATTACATGAGTGTAAAGCAGTTAAACATAAATGACACTTCCCATACTCTACCTCTAAGATAACCATAAGCTGGAGTGTGTGTTCTGCATCTTCGTTTGCTTCTTCAAGGTCATATGATACAGTAAACATCAACTGTCCTCCAGCTGCTGTGAGCTACAAGAGAGAAGATACGTCATCATTACAGGACAGGAGATGGGCTATTCAACTGTGCTTTGCTTATTATTTTTAAATTATTTTATTGTTCTATAGGGCAGGATTTGGAAGAAACAGAAATCATGAGCATGCAGATTGAGAATGATAGACATTTCTTTAGGAGTAACCTTTATACGAACCTTACCTATCAATGGCAAGCCTGACACACATCATATAAATTCATGTATTCTTTTTCCTGGTGTTGCAGGCTTGCTGAAATAGGTTAATTTCCAGGGAACCAAACACAGCCCCTCCTGTCATTTTTCCTAGTGTGCAGCTTGAGCTTTACAATTCCCAAACAGAGAAGGATCTTTGTTAAAATTGAGAGATTTCTACTCATCACTGAGGGTCACTCACTTTCTGTGGGTCTGAATGCTTTCAGCAAAGCATCACTCCATTTCACAGGCACTTTACCTAGACTATAAGCTATGCTCAGAATGTTGTTGGTCAAAGAAAAAGAAATAAAGCAGCAAATTTTATATCATGAAAAAAATTAATCAAAATTCCAAAAGAAGATACACTTTCCCTTGGGCAATCAAATATGCTTAGTGTGAATGAATGCTGTTATCCTTTTTCATTAAACAAAATTCTTTCCTTCCAACATGCATGCTGAACCCCATACAATGTATGCTTGAGGTTTACATTTGCTGACATTGACAGTAACCTTGTACAAAGGATTAAAAAAAAAAAAATAGGAAAGCAAGATCATTTACAGGACAGGAATCAACATTGGAACTTGAATGACAGATGTTGCAAATGCTGCAGTGCTTTTCTAAAAAGTTCCACCCCAGCATTGTAAATAGACACTCATAAAACAAAGCTGATCATTTGTATTCTGCTGTTTCCTCCATAATGACAAGCAGAGACCTAGCTTCGCAGCCCTGGGTTCTCTGCGGCCTCTCATGGCAGACCCTGACCACAAACCAACTCCTGGTGATGCTCTGGGTGGAGGAGGAGGAACCCAGATTCCTTTTAGAGTTGTTCCATTGGGAATGGAACACAGCTCACCATGGCTGATTAAACAAAGTTTTTAAATCACAGCTTCTCAATGTCTTCTAAGCTCATTACATGGAGCTTTATAAGGAACTAAAATTCAGAAAACTTTTATTCCTCTGCTCCACTGAAAAATAGCCCTGTTATAATGTCTTTTCATATCTAAAATAAAAAATATCTGCCTGGACTATAGCACTTGGCATTACTGTAAGTAATGAGGGGTGAATCTATGTAAAAGGTTTTTGGTTCTATTAAGATAAGCTTCCAAAACATGCTTGTTCAAAAATCAAGCAGACATTTTCTTAATGATGGGAGTCCAGAAAGGCAGCAGCAAAGGATGTTTCATATATTTCAAAGAGAACTTAATTATTCAGAATTTCCTAAATTAATAAAAATATTTAATAGGAGGTAGGGACTGAGTTTGCAAAGGACATAGATCTATAATGTCACAAACTCTTGGCTTCTAAATGTATTTTGATTATTAAAATTTAAATTACATGCTATCATCCTTCTAGAACAGGTTTCCTTAAAAAAAGAAAAAAATCAAGGTAAATTAATTCTTAATTTCCTTAAATCAATTTAAGAAACTTAGAATTAAAGGTAACTCCCATTTTGCCAAAGAAAAGAGCCAAAATGTAATTTGAACATCCCAGATATTGAGACTCAAGATGAAAAGAAAAATGTTTGATTTGTTACAATATTTGATTTGTCAAAGTATTTTCCATACCTACCTATAATAAAGTCATATTATATATGAGGTAATATGAGAGAGTAATGAGGGTGGAAATGGGGGAAAAACAACAAATAACTACATAGAAAAAGAGAGGGGCCTTTTATAGTTATATACAACACAAACAATGGAGCAGAAGTCAACCTGTTCACCTGAGGGCTTATAGTAGTAGTAATACCAATGAGAAATTGCTTTCTCATTCACATTTCATAAAACAACTTTTTTTCTATATCTTTCATGCACCTCTAGAACTGGTTTTTCAATCATCCATGGGGTCGCTGAGGGTCAGACACGACTGAGCGACTTCACTTTCACTTTTCATTTTCTTGCATTGGAGAAGGAAATGGCAACCCACTCCAGTGTTCTTGCCTGGAGAATCCCAGGGACAGGGCATCCTGGTGGGTGGCCGTCTATGGGGTCTCATAGAGTCGGACACAACTGAAGTGACTCAGCAGCAGCAGCAAAGGAGATCAGTCCTGAGTGTTCTTTGGAAGGACTGATGCTGAAGCTGAAACTCCAATACTTTGGCCACCTCATGTGAAGAGTTGACTCACTGGAAAAGACTCTGATGCTAGGAGGGATTGGGGGAAGGAGGAGAAGGGGACAACAGAGGATGAGATGGCTGGATGGCATGACCGACTCGATGGGCCTGAGTTTGAGTGAACTCCGGGAGTTGGTGATGGACAGGGAGGCCTGGCATGCTGTGATTCATGAGGTCGCAGAGAGTTGGACATGACTGAGCGACTGAACTGAACTGAACTGTTTTCATAAGTGAATCCTTTTTGCTTTCATCTGGGTTGTGAAATGGCACCCCACTCCAGTACTCTTGCCTGAAAAAATCCCATGATGGAGGAGCCTGGTAGGCTGCAGTCCATGGGGTTGCTAAGAGTCGGAAACAACTGAGCGACTTCACTTTCACTTTTCACTTTCATGCATTGGAGAAGGAAATGGCAACCCACTCCAGTATTCTTGCCTGGAGAATCCCAGGGATGGGGGAGCCTGGTGGGCTGCCGTCTATGGGGTCGCACAGAGTCAGACACGACTGAAGCGACTTAGCAGTAGCAGCAGCAGGTTGTGAAATAACAGTCAATTTTAAATAGATGCATGATACTGTTACCAGATGTTTTTCCCTCAAGCTAAAAGTGTTCATTTCCATAATATTAAAATCACTGTCTATTTCGTTCACCCTAAAGTATATACTGATGATATATCTCTATATAATTACTTAGTCAAGTACTTATTTAAGTAATTTTTTAAAAAAGGTTGTTTTAATATCATCCTTTAATTGAGAAACTGCATCTCCTAGGAATGGGGCTTCCTGGGAAGCTTAGTGGCAAAGAACCTTCCTGCAATACAGGAGACTTGTGTCGATCCCTGGGTCAGGAAGATACCCTGTTGGAAGAAATGGCAACCCACTTCAGTATTCTTGCTGGGAAAATCCCATGGACAGAGAAGCCTGGTGGGCTACAGTCCATGGAGGTTGCAAAGAGTCTGACATATTGGATGACTGAGCATACCTCCTAGGGTTAATTATTTATTCTCTGCTGAAGATGAAGCTCCAATACTTTGGCCACCTGATGCGAAGAGCTGACTCATTAGAAAAGACCCTGATGCTGGGAAAGATTGAGGGCAGGAGGAGAAAAGGATGACAGAGGATGAGACGGTTGAATGGCAGCACTGACTTGATGGACAAGAGTTTGAGCAAGTTCTGGGAGATGCTGAAGGACAGGGAAGGCTGACATGCTGCAGTCCATGGGTTGCAAACAGTTGGCCATGACTGAGCGACTGAACAACAACAAAACTCCTTTGCTTCTATTTATCTATCAACTGCATCAAATAATCTCTTTATAAGAAATGAAACCAAGAATTTCTTGGTATTGTTTCCAGCTAATGTGTCTTACCCAGAGGGTACACATCACCAGAGACAGTCTTTGTAATAAGTCAGTTATTTGTTGTTCAGTCACTCAGTCGTGTCTGACTCTTTGTGACCCCGTGGACTGCAGCACACAAGTCTTCCCTGTCCTTCACCATATCCTGGAGTATAGCTCAAGTTCATGTCCATCGAGTCTGTGCTGGCATCCAACCATCTCATCCTCTGTCGTCCCCTTCTTCTCCTGCCTTCAATCTTTCACAGAATCAGGGTCTTTTCCAATGAGTCAGCTCTTTGCATCCGGTGGCCAAAGTATTGGCGCTTCAGGCTTAGCATCAGTTCCTCCAAAGAATATTCAGGCCTGATTTCCTTTAGGATTGACTGGTTCGAACTCCTTGCAGTCCTGGAACTCTCAGGAGTCTTCTCCAACACCACAGTTCAAAAGCATCAATTCTTTGGTGCTCAGCTTTCTTTATGGTCCAACTCTCACATTCATACATAACTACTGAAAAAATACATAGCTTTGATTAGATGTATCTTTGTTGGCAAAGTAATGTCTCTGCTTCTTAATAGGCTGTCTATGCTTGTCATAGTTTCTCTTCCAAGGAGCAAGTGTCTTTTAATTTCATGGCTTCAGTCACCATCTGCAGTGATTTTGGACCCCAATAAAATAAAGCTATAAAAACTTCCTTTCTATGGAATATTTGTTTTCTGGGGAACAAGCTGTGGAAATACTTGGAATATAAGTTGTCCTTTCATAGATAGCTTTGGATGAAGGCTTCTCTGTCACTTCTCCATCTATATTGCGCTCCATAGTCCAAATGCTATATTGACTTGGCTCCTTCACCTGCTTGCTTCTCCACTCTCCAATAATTCCTTCAGTGTCCCAGTCTTCACTATCTCCTTCAAATCAAATGTGCACAGAGCTGCAAGTCATCAGTTGACTTTATTATCCCTGCTAGATATTATCTCTGGACATTTGTTAGTTTTGCTATCAAACTCTGAGGTATGGGGTATTACCACCTCATTTTCTGTACTTCTACTTATCCAACTTTACTTATTTGATCTACTTCAGCCTGCTTTCCACACTTAGAACTTCACTAACAGTATGTCTTGAAAGGTCACTTATCAGCTCTATCTAGCAACCACGAATGGGCTTTTGTCCAGTTCCATGTGATGTATAATAATTCTTGAGATTCTTGACTCTTTGGTTTCCTACTGCATTAAACTTTTCTGATACTTCTTTCCCTGGAGTATGACAGAGGTACCTCTGTCTCCATTATAAATACATTTTCTTTTATTCTATACTCAGTATTTGGATGTTTCTAAGATTCTTACCCTTTTTTGATTATCCTTTCTTACTGACTTTCCATTCCTCTCTCATGGATTGAACTGTGTTCAGCCCTGGTTTCTCAGTCTGTATCTTCTATCCCATCCCATGTTCCTAGATGAATTTGGTCATGGTGCCATAACAAAGGTCCAGAAACTGGCTAAACAACAGAAACCTGATATCAAGGCGTCAGCTGGGAGAACCCCCGTCACCTGCCCACTTGCATCTATCACTAGCATTCTGTATTAATAAATCTACTTCTTGCCCATCCAAAAAAAGAAAAGATGTCAGCAAGGCTGGTTTCTTCTTAGGCCCCTCACCTTGGCTTGTAGATGGTCATCTTTTTCCTGTGTTCTCCCATGGTCTTCCTTCTGTGTTTGTTTGTCTCCTGATTTCCTCTGCTCATAAGGAAAAGTCATGGTATATTAGGGACCACATTAAGTGCCCCGTTTTAGCTTAGTCAGAATAAAAGATCCTTTCTTCAAATTCAGTCTCATTTTGAGGTTCTGGGAGTTAGGACTTCAACATGTGAATTTGAGGGGGACAGTTCAGCCTGTAACATTTCTGTACTGAAGGACTGTTTAATAACAAACACTCAGAATACCCAAAGTTCATTATCTGGCTCTTCCCAGGAAACAAACAAGTATTTTGCCAACTTCCATGTCACATGAGTCAAGCCATTGCTTCGTTTCTCTGCTGTAAAGTGGAAACTATAGATACTACATAATATTGCTTTCACTCTATTATTTGAATCAGATCAGTGCCTCTATCCTATTCCTTGAGATGCTTCTTGTCTAATTTTCTGTTCCCATTGCTATATCATACTCACTAGGTCCTCATCAAGCATTTGAATTCCATTCTCTGACTTTAGTTTTTTTGTTGGGGAAAGTTTTATCAACAATTACTTCTGCTGTTGCACTTCCTTAATGAAGAACCTGCAGTGGCCCTGAGATCTATAGTGTCATTCAAGTTTCCATGCAGTTTCAATACTCTGTAGGCTCTATCTAGCTCCCTGTTCACTAGCTCTGGGCACAGATGCCCCAGAGCACTGCAGTAAACTCACAAAGGCACAGTGGGATGCTGTAAATGTTTGAAGGAAACAAAGAAACACTATGTATCTATTGGACCCCACACAAACAACTAGCTCTGGGTAGTTCACAATTTTATCAGATAGTATTCCATATTCCTCTAGAGGATATTCTCAAAATTTTGAGCTATGTTTTTATTTACTTGCATTTTCAGTCACGTCATATCTTTGTTAAGGAACTTTTTCAGTGAATGTTGTGATTAAAAACCAAGTGTTGTACAAAAATTAATGTGTAACAGAAAATAAGGGCAGCAGGGTCTTATCTGATTCTAGGTTTTGAAAATTTGAATATTACTCATCAAGCAAGATCCCATTAGTAAGTAACTATAGTAATTTATGAAGAAAATAAATTATATTGTTTAGATTTATGTGAATTATTTTTTAATGATTGCTAAGTTGCCAAATTACAAATTTTTTTGTTGTTGTTCAGCCCTAACTACTGTGGCACATTTCAGTTGATCTATCTAGGTTGGTCATGACTTTCCTTCCAAGGAGTAAGCATCTTTTAATTTAATGGCTGCAATCACCATCTACAGTGATTTTGGAGCCCTAAAAAATAAAGTCTGACAAGGAAAGTTATGACCAACCTAGATAGCATATTCAAAAGCAGAGACATTACTTTGCCAACAAAGGTTTGTCTAGTCAAGGCTATGGTTTTTCCAGTGGTCATGTATGGATGTGAGAGTTAGACTGTGAAGAAAGCTGAGCACTGAAGAATTGATGCTTTTGAACTGTGGTGTTGGAGAAGACTCTTGAGAGTCCCTCGGACTGCAAGGAGATCCAACCAGTCCATTCTAAAGGAGATCAGTCCTGGGTGTTCTTTGGAAGGACTGATGCTAAAGTGGAAACTCCAATACTTGGGCCACTTTATGCGAAGAGTTGACTCATTGGAAAAGACCCTGATGCTGGAAGGGATTGCAGGCAGGAGGAGAAGGGGGAGTTGGTGATGGATAGGGAGGCCTGACGTGCTACAGTCCATGGGGTCGCAAAGAGTCACAACTGAGCGACTGAACTGAAGAGAAGCAAATGTTGAAAAAGTTTTGGAATTCCCAATCTAGCCTTTTCTTGTATCCATTCTGCTACTTATATTTGCTTAAGGTAATTTTTCTGCTGAAACTCTCATTCTTACAGCTCTCTGACCACTGAAATGCTGCTTTTCTTTCTTTGCCTGGATGATGCCCCACTGGACGGAAGACTAGCAAAAAGAAGCTCTTTTAGTGATGCTCTTAAAATCTACTGAGAACTCAGCAGCAACCACAACTGGTAAAAGAGCTAAAGGATTAAAACACACACACACACACACACACAAACAGAACTCTGTATAAACCAACTCTTCCCATAGCAATGAAGAATTCTAACAATACATCACACAACATTGTTAAGTTATGCTTACTGTGCATAACTTCAGCTCCCCACAATTTTGGACTTTGTAGACAATTATCAGTTTTATATTTGACATTTTCATATTAGTTCATCTTGGGGACAACGTTGATTTCTCTAATTTTATGAAGCACTCCATGTATAGAGAATAGAAGATTTCATTTTCTCTGGCTATTAAAAACCAATTGTCATCATCTATTGGCTAGAAATATTTGCTTCCCCACAGGTAGAAATAAGTGCAATTCCAGTTTGCTTTAGGGCAATTGTTATCTTTACTGGATGGATTAGACTATATTTACCAGAGATGAAAACTTTATCCCTCTTCAGTACAAAGAGAAAGTGAATTTAATGAAGATATTTCATTCCGTAGGAGTCCCCAAAGACTTAGCCTTAATTTTCCCCTTAATTATGCTTCTCGGTGGCTTAGAGGGTAAAGAATATGCTTGCAATGCAGGAGACCCCAGTTCAATCCCTCCCTAAGTGGGGAAGATCCCCTGGAGAAGGGAATGGCTACCCACTTCAGTATACTTACCTGGAAAATTCTGTGGACAGAGGAGTCTGGTGGACCACAGTCCATGGGGTCGCTGAGTGTTGGACACGACTGAGCAACTAACATTTTCACTTTTTCACTTATCTATTAAGTAAAATTCTCTTTGGGGAGATTTAGATATCAAGTTGCAAAGGCACTGCAAGACAAAGGAGCAGCGCTCATCCCTTCCTGGAGATGGTTCTTAAGCCCTTCACTCTCCTGATTCTCAATTTCACCCCATTAAGAATAGAGCAACACAAGTAGCTGTTTCCCACGAGTACCTGTCTTAATTCTACCTTCAGGGGAAAGAAACAGCTTGATTGCAAGTAACATTATAGTTACTATGCAATATATAACCTCATGTCACACATAATAATGTAGTGTGCAGGCAGCACATTGCATTAAAGATTTAATGAGGCAGGAAAGTTTTCCCTCATGAGTGGAAAAGGCTGAAGTTAATTCATAAAGCTAAGCTCTATGAAAGTATTTTGTATTAAGTTTTGTGTGTTCTCTTTTCCCCCCAATCCAGGAAATATGAATGAATTGAGGGGTGAAGAATGAATGCTCTATGGAGGACAATCTATCTGCAAGGAAATTTTTTCTCAGAAAAATAAACCTGGAATATTTGGTTCTCTGATATTAGAACATCATCATTCTTACTTCACGAAGTAGGGCATAAAACCCAATATTTGCTTTTCTTATCACAGCAAATATTTCAGGAGGGATATACTAAAATCAAAGGAGGGAAAGGCTTTGTAATATTGAGCAAGATAAATGAAACATACCTGTCAATTTCAATTTAGTATCACAAAGTGGGCAGGTGATTTATCTTTCTAGATTCCAAGCCCCAGAGTTTTAAACTCGGAAAAGGGACCTCCCATTTAAATGTTACTACTTCATTCATTCACAGAGATCTCTTTCAAAACAGAAGTGTCCCACTTCAGGACTTGTTCTGTTCTTGCTTGATACATTTAGAACATTGCAATAAGAGTGCATTCTCTCCTTTCAAAGTACAATAATTATTAGAATAGAACAGATGCAAGAGGATGCTGAATTAGAAAACAGAATTTACATGGGAGATCATAAAGTTATATCATCTTTAATGCATAGAAAGTAGACTTGGAGTGGTGGGTGTCAGATGGAGATAATGCATTCTAGAAATATTGCTTTGGAAGGGAAGAACCTTCTTTATGTATTCCAAGAGACACATAGAAAAAAAAAAAATTCTTGAGGAATTTTACTTTCTGCCTGCCTTATTTCTCCCTTTTTTTCTTTTTTCTCATCTCTGCTTGCTTTTCCTGACCTCTTTTCTCATTTTATAATCTCCCCCTACCCATCTCCCTCTCATCTTTCTTCTGATTTTTTTTTTCCTTTTAGACTTGGTCACTTTCGACCTAATAAGATAATTTTGCATTCCTTTGTACTTGGTATCATCTAAAGTTCATACATTAAGTAAGACATAGAAAGATTAACATCATGTGATATTGCTTATATGTGGAATCTAAGAAAAAATGGTACAAATGACCTATTTACAAAACAGAAATAGGGTCACAGATGTAGAAAACAAACAGGGTTATCTGGGAGTAAGGGGGGTGTAAATTGTGAGATTGGGATTGACATATACATGCTACTACATATAAAATATATAACAAGAACCTACTATATAGCACAGAGAGCTCTATTCAGTACTCTGTAATGACCTATATGGGAACAGAATCTAAAAAAGAGTAGATATATGTATACGTATTGATGCTGCGAGGGATTGGGGGCAAGAGGAGAAGGGGACGACAGAGGATGAGATGGATGGATGGCATCACTGACTTGATGGACGTGAGTCTGAGTGAACTCCGGGAGTTGGTGACGGACAGGGAAGCCTGGCGTGCTGCGATTCATGGGGTCGCAAAGAGTCAGACATGACTGAGCGACTGATCTGATCTGATCTGATAATGGATTCACTTTGCTGTACAGCAGAAACTAGCGCAGCATTATAAACCAACTATATGCCACCAAAAATTAACTCAAAAATAAAATAAATTAAAAAATAAAGTTCATATGTATCCAAAGCAGTGACAAAAATCATGAATGTGACAGGGCCAAGCACAGAGTTTTGTGGCAGCCACAAGAGACACTCCCTCAGTGTGCATGCGTGCTCATTCACTCAGTCATGTCCAACTTTTTATGACCCCATGCACTGCAGCCTGCTAGGCTCCTCTGCCCAATATAGGATTCACAGGCAAGAATACAGGAGTGGGTAGCCTATCCCTTCTCCAGAGGATTTTCCTGACTCAGGAATCGAACCCAGGTCTCCCACATTGCAGGTAGATTCTTTACCATCTGAGCCACAAAGGAAGCCCATCCCTCAGTGTAACACTCACTAATTGACCAATCAGTCTCCCTGCAGCACAGTCCTTCAACTCTGTATGGAACTACCTAAACTCATTTATTCTTCCTAACTTTCACCATGCTTTCCAAATTCTCACAACCCACCTCCTAGCCAATATTCATATACAATGTTTCCTATTAACACTGCCGAGAGATAATCTTTATAGTGTTCTCATTGGCAGAGGAGAGACAAAGTAATCGTGAAAGATACATCCTGAGGAATTAAGAAGTCAATATGAGATTCCCATATGAACTTTTGTTTAATTATTTATTCACTTGAATAATGCCTACCTATCTTCAGCATAAGCTTTCTGTCTCCTGTATAACAAAACAAGGCCCAATTATATTTTCCCTATATTCAGTTATGATTCAAGGCAAAAGGAATTATAAGAGTTTGATCAGGTAAGAATATTTCTGGTTGCAACTGAAAAGCAGACACTTAGTGGTTTTCCTAGAACAAGAACACCAAAAGTTGAAGGATCAAAAAAATTTATTTTTGGCTGCACTGTGTGGCATGCAGGATCTTAGTTCTCTGACCAGGGAGAGAATCGGTGCTGCCTGCAGTGGAAACGCAGAGTCTTAACTACTGCATCACCAGGGAAGTCCCCCAGGTCAAATTTCTAAATACTACAATTAAATGGGTTAAATTTTTCCTACTTAATATATTTTGACAAACACCTAGATCCATTGAGTACACTTAAAAATATAAACATCTCATGAATAAATTCACTAAACATTACACAGAAGATGAAGAGCTTAGAAGTACAACTTCCCAAACATAAATTAGCATTTAGTGTTTTCTCTAACTTAAGAGAACTACTTGCTACCATGTGATATGCAGTGATCAAGAATTGAGTTGAAATAGTACAGTCTCAACAGATGTGAGTGTATGGTAGCAGCCAATTCTCCAAACTATTTTTTGTTATCAGGCCCAGACTCAAAAATAGGATGTTTGCAACAGCTGTTTGTCTTCTGTTTACTTATTATGTTTGGATGGAAGCTTCTATTAGCACTCCTGCTGCGGGTTGGATTAATTTATAAGTAAATATTCAGTACAAAAAATACATGTAATACATAATTAAACATTGATCTAATCAAATAAACCATAAATTATGGTTTTATATAAACATAGTTTCTTATTGACTAGAGCTTAATTTTTTCCTTTAAAGTTCTCTGCCAAGGAAATAGAAAACTGTTTCCTCACGATATGCAACACTGACGTGATTAAAATAACAGAACCCATTTTAATCCAAGTTCCATTAAGTTAAAGAGAAACATACTTACTCTTTTCACATAAAAGACGAATGAAAATAAAACATACAATCATTGTGGAAAATTTATGAAAACACTGTAAAAAGGAGTTATCAACATTGCTATTTCCTATGTGAATGAGAATTTTAGTTAATCTTTCTCTTACTGCTTAAGTATTTTGCCTTATAAGTATATTCATTACTATGGATAGTATATGACTATTGTATAATCTTTTCCCTTCTTATAGCAAAAATAGCAACAATTGTAATAAACAGAGCCTTCCTTTTGCTCATAGACAATTCTAACATTTTCTATAGTTAGCAACACTATTGTTGTAAGTGCTGTGTGTTTAAATAAGTTCAATTAATTTTAGGTTATATTATTTAAAAAGAGGTGATTTTGAGATAGTCATCAATTTACTTCCCCAAAAGCAGAAGCCAGAATACATCTTGGAATACTACTTTGATTTGAGGCTAAATAGATCTACCACTATCTCCTTTTCTTTCTTCTTTCATTCACGATCTCTGCAGGTGATTCTTTATTACCAGCAGAAGCTGATTATAAATTTTAGAAGAAAAGATTCCCAAATGTGCAGTGGAAACTAAGTCACACCCCAGAGAAGAATCAACAGGCTAATAAAAAACTTTTAAGTATCTTCTTCCAAAAAGACCAGATAAAGGGCTGTGTTAGTTATCTGACATGTCTATTAATACAGGAGTCAGTTCTGAATCACACAAAAGATCAAACCCATTCCTTGAGATTTTCCATATCTTATTTTGGATTCTGGTTCTGCCTTTAAATTGCTCTATGGCCTTTGGGAAAGTTATTTATGCCTTCAGAGTCTCAGTTAATTTTCACTTAAATGAGCTGAATTACACCTACCTCAGAATTTTGTTCTGAGGATGAAATAAGAAAATTCACATTAAATTCCTCATCTAGTACTTAGCACATAATATATTTTAATAAATGTTAAATGTTATACTGTTTTAATATCTTTTCAAAATTAAATATACACACACTTCACACTAAAAAACCTAGTAATATTTATTTCATGATTTTACATGCACTTTAAAATTTGAGGATTTTCCTAATAATATTTATTTCACTATTTTACATGCATTTTAAGATCTGAGGATTTTTGGAAGAGTCACAGTGATGGCAGGATTCAGGTCTTATTCACGTTTTAATGTTTCCCTCTGGTATTCTGCATAAGTATCTCACAGACAGTAGATGGTACATAAATATCTGTGAATTTTAATCAAATTCTATGTCATATATCATTTCAATGTTTTATAGATGGAGAAGTTATAAAAAAAACTTGGAAAATTTGTACTACTCCATGAGATAACTTTCAGTTGTTATTAAAGTAGGTCTTTAGTGGTCTATTATCTCAATCAGTCCTAAAAAACAAACCAAACTAGATATGCCTATTTGAGCTTTTTAATGATTTGAGCTTACCATAGGAATTTACTGTACTGCTGACTAGCAAATTATATGTGCATTTGTTTTAAAATAAGGAACCTTTAGCATTGGGAAGTTTGATCTGCAGTTGAAGGGAAAAATCAATATTTAAGTCATTTAGACATTTACACACATGAAGCAACCATATGCCATTACTTCTCATTAGCTTCTATATGCTAGGATAATAGTGCAATCTCCAGTGCCCACAAATACATATTTTATAAGCCACAAACACATTTTCAATATGCTCTGATATATTGGCAAACAATGTACTCTCTGTATTAAGAAGATACCAAACATACAGATTAAAGGAAGCAATGATCCAGCTGTGATCATAGCCAGTCAGAGCACATTCTTGACATCACCGTTTAAGAGAGTAGTTGACAAATTAGAGTTCATTCAAAGAGGAATGACTGGGATGTTGATGGCTCTAAAAGCTGAGCAAAAGGTTTAGAAAGGTAATGGGAATGTTTGACCATATAAGAAAATACTAGGGAAAACATGATTGTTTTCACAAATGGTTGAAGGTCTGGTGTGTACAACAGGTAGAAAACTTGCTGTTTGTAGCATGGAACTTGAGCCTACATAAGGAAGTGAGGGGAAGGAGTACTGCTTGGTTATGTGTACAAATTAACTTATAATATCTAGAAACTTATAATAGCTATATAAGATATTATATAGATATAATAACTTATAATATCTAGAAAATGAAATGAACTACCTTAGTGAAATGGGATGATCTACCTTGCAGGGTATTCATAGCCCTGAAATGTGAATAGAGGTCCATCCGTTGGGGAAGATGGGGGAGAAATGCCTCCACTTCTGAAAGGTTAGCTTAGATCTGAAATCACTAGGCAACTTGCAATTCTACCATGCTGTTTTTCAGCTACTTTATTATTAATAATAGTTGGGGTGATTAAATACCAGGGTAAGTAAGCCTTTGCGATTTCTATGTAGAACACAGAATACTACCAGCTTTATGTGCATCTGCTTTGTGCACTGTGACTTTAGAGATACAGAATTAATAGGAGAGGAGCATATTTTGTTAAGAGAAAACTGCTTGTATACATAGTATCGGAGAGACAGAAAGGAATAGTGGGGGGAAAGATCTGGAGCTAGACTTCTGAGGCAGAACTAGCCCTGCCACTTATTAACTGAGTATGGTGGTGGTGGTGGTTTGGTCACTAAATCATATCCAACTCTTGTGACCCCATGGACTATAGTCCACCAGGCTCCTCTGTCAATTGGATTCTCCAGGTAAGATACTGGAGTGGGTTGCCATTTCCTTCTCCAGTTAACTGAGTATGACTAGAGTTAACTACTTTATCTCTCTGTCTCAAATCTTCATCTGAAACATGGACATGATAAAATAGTAAATGCCTCACAGAGTTGTGTAAGAATTCCACTGAATAGTTCAGGACAGTACATGACATTTCACAAGTGATGAATAAAGATTAGCTGATATTCTTGTTCTTGTTGCTATTATGTAAACAATACCCAAAAGTTTGTAACCATCTAGAGCAACACATGGATACCACCAGACAGCCAACACTGAAATCAGATTGATTATATTCTTTGCAGCCAAAGATGGAGAAGCTCTATACAGTCAGCAAAAACAAGACCGAGAGCTGACTGTGGCTCAGATCATGAACTCCTTATTGCCAAATTCAGACTTAAATTGAAGAAAGTAGGGAAAACCACTAGACCATTCATGTATGACCTAAATTAAATCCCTTGCAATTATACAGTGGAATTGAGAAATAGATTTAAAGGACTAGATCTGATAGAGTACCTGATGAATTATGGATGGAGGTTCAAGACATTGTACAGGAGGCAGTGATCAAGACACTCCTCAAGAAAAATAAATGCAAAAAGGCAAAATGGCTGTCTGAGGAGGCCTTACAAATAGCTGTGGAAAGAAGAGAAGCAAAAAGCACAAAAGGGAAAATGAAAGATATACCCATTTGAATGCAGAGTTCCAAAGAACAGCAAGGAGAGATAAGAAAGCCTTCTTCAGTGATCAGTGAAAAGAAATAGAGGAAAACAATAGAATAGGAAAGATTAGAGATCTCTTCAAGAAAATTAGAGATACCAAGGGAATATTTCATGCAAAGATGGGATCAATAAAGGACAGAGATGGTATGGACCTAACAGAAGCAGAAGATACTAAGAAGCGGTGGCAAGAATACACAGAAGAACTGTACCAAAAAGGACTTCATGTCCCAGATAATCACGATGGTGTGATCACTCACCTAGAGTCAGACATCCTGGAATTAAAGTGAAGTGGGCCTTAGGAAGTATCACGACAAACAAAACTAGTGGAGGTGATGGAATTCCAGTTGAGCTATTTCAAATCCTAAAAGATCATGCTGTGAAAGTGCTGCACTCAATATGCCAGCAAATTTGGAAAACTCAGCAGTGGCCACACACTGGAAAAGCTCAGTTTTCATTCCAATCCCAAAGAAAGGCAATGCCAAAGAATGCTCAAACTACCATACAATTGCATTCATCTCATATGCTAGTAAAGGAATGCTCAAAATTCTCCAAGCCAGGCTTCAACAGTACGTGAACCGTGACTTCTAGATGTTCAAGCTGGTTTTAAAAAAAGCAGAGGAACCAGAGATCAAATTGCCAACATCCTCTGGATCATCAAAAAAGCAAGAGAGTTCCAGAAAAATATCTATTTCTGCTTTACGGACTATGCCAAAGCCTTTGACTGTGTGCATCACAATAAACTATGGAAACTTCTGAAAGAGATGGGAATAACAGACCACCTGACCTGCCTCTTGAGAAACCTGTATGCAGGTCAGGAAGCAACAGTTAGAACTGCACATGGAACAACAGACTGGTTCCAAATAGGAAAAGGAGTATGTCAAGGCTGTATATTGTCACCATGCTTATTTAACTTATATGCAGAGTACATCATGAGAAATGCTGGGCTGGAAGAAGCACAAGCTGGAATCAAGATTGCCGGGAGAAATATCAATAACCTCAGATATGCAGATGACACCACCCTTATGGCAGAAGGTGAAGAACTAAAGAGCTTCTTGATGAAAGTGAAAGAGGAGAATGAAGAAGGTGGCTTAAAGCTCAACATTCAGAAAACTAACATCATGCCATCCGGTCCCTTCACTTCATTGCAAATAGATGGGGAAACAGTGGCTGAGTTTAGTTTTTTGGGCTCCAAAATCACTGCAGATGAGACTGCAGTTATGAAATTAAAAGATGCTTACTCTTTGGAAGGCTTGCCTGGAAAATCCCATGGATGGAGGAGTCTGGTAGGCTGCAGTCCATGGTGTTGCAAAGAGTCAGACACAACTGAGCGACTTCACTTTCACTTTTCACTTTCATGAATTGGAGGAGGAAATGGCAACCCACTCCAGTGTTCTTGCCTGGAGAATCCCAGGGACGGGGGAGCCTGGTGGGCTGCCGTCTATGGGGTTGCACAGAGTCGGATATGACTGAAGCAACTTAGCAGCAGCAGCAGCAGCAGACAGCATATTAAAAAACAGAGACATTACTTTGCCAACAAAGGTCCATCTAGTCAAGGCTATGGTTTTTTCAGTAGTCATGTATGGATGTGAAAGCTGGACTCTAAAGAAAGCTGAGTGCCGAAGAAATGATGCTTTTGAACTGTGGTGTTGGAGAAGACTCTTGAGAGTCCCTTGGACTGCAAGGAGATCCAACCAGTTCATCCTAAAGGCAATCATTCCTGGGTGTTCATTGGAAGGACTGATGTTGAAGCTGAAACTCCAATACTTTGGCCACCTGATGTGAAGAAAGGACTCATGTGAAGAGACCCTGATGCTGGGAAAGATTGAAGGCAGGAGGAGAAGGGGACAACAGAGAATGAGATGGTTGGATGGCATCACCGACTCAACGGAGATGAATCTGAGTAGATTCCAGGAGTTGGTGATGGACAGAGAGGCCTGGCATGCTGTGGTCCACGGGTTACAAAGTCAGACACGACTGAGCAACTGAACTGAACTGAGAACAACATTCTCTGACGACCGCATCACTGCAAGAAATCAGTATGATCTGGATATTTTTAAGTTTGAAAACAAACATTTGCCACATTTTTAAGCAAGATCCCATGTTGCCCTTTAGATGCTAGGTCATGTACTACCCTTTTGTGACCCCATGGACTATAGCTTGCTAGGTTCCTCTGTCCATGAGATTTCCCAGGCAACAATACAGGAGTGGACTGCCATTTCCTTCACCAGAGGACCTTCCCGACACCAGGGACTAAACCCACGTCTCCTGTATTGGCTGGCAAATTCTTTACCACTCAGCTGCCTCAGAAGCCCTGTGCAAGACATACAGAACATAAAATTATGGTAGGTCTCAAAAATTAAGGGACTCAATTATTAAGCCTTATATAATCAAGCAAATATTTATATGAAACTTTAGAATTTCAGTAACACTTCTGGCACCATTCTGTTTATTCTCGAAAAATCCTGTATTATTGTTGTTATTTATCTCATTTTAAAAATAACTTTTTAATTGGAGGAAAGTTGCTTTACAATTTGCATTGGTTTCTGCTGTACAACAATACAACTATAATTATATGTATATAACCTCCTGCTTGAACCTCCCTCCTCCTGCTCCCCTTCCTTCACATCATCACAGAGCTGGGCTCCCTGTGTTATATAGCAACTACTCACCAGCTATTTATTTTACACATGGTAGTGTTCATTTCTCCATTCAACCTAGTCCCTCAACCCACCTCCCGCCCAACAGAGTGAAGTCAGAAAGAGAAAAACAGATACTGTATATTGTTGTTATTATATGATATACAGTGGGAAATTAAGGCTCCAAGAGGTTAACCTATTCAAAGTCATACTTTAGTGATACTGAGATGCAGCCTTGATTTATGCTTACCTTTTTCAATTTGAGACTCTACCTCTCCCCCCTCTCTCTCTCTTTCTCACACACTCACACACACACACACACACACACACACACACACACTCAGTGTGCATGGTATATATAATACAAAGATCTTTTGCTCCAGAATAAGACTGACCCACTCTCCAATCTTAGTCCATACATTTACTGTGTGACTTTGGACAGATTAATTCTGTAGGATACCTAGTGTTATGTCTCAAAGAGAATGAAACTACCTAACTTGAAGGGTTTTTATAAAGAATTCATGCAAGAAACTATGTAAATCCTATTCTTAGTATTCTATATCAGACATATTGAATTTATTCAAACAGAGTCTCATTTTCTCTAATAATTATTCTGGAAGTTAAGCAAGTTTAAAATAAGTTTGTTAGTGTTAGTCACTCAGTCGTGCCCGACTCTTTGCGACCCCATGGACTGCAGCCCACCAGGATCCTGTGTCCACTGGAGTCTAAATGATTGTGTAGGAGAGAAAAGATTATTTTTCTTAAAGATGAACATATATTGTTTTCATTAATAATGAGAAGAAAATAAAGCAAAACTTTTTCTAAAATAGCATTTTTCACTGATTGAATATCCAAATGTTTAATAACATATTCTATTAGTGAAGAGCTTAGGGAAACAAGCACTTTATGCGTTGGTGGTGTATGTCTACAATCTATGGGATCAATTTGTTACAGCAAAAGTACAAATGCATATACAACTTGATATGCAATTTTACCTCTGGAAATTAATCCAACAGTCATACTTGCACATGTAAGATATAGCTAAGCATATGATTATTCCTCGCAACAATGTTTGTACTAGAAAAAATATCGAAAATGGACTCTTGTCCATCAATCGTGATCATTAATAAACAGAGTAATAATGATAATAATGGAGATGGCAAATACTCTGCAATGTGGCTTTACATATATTAACTAATTTAATTCTCAAAATAACATTCATACTGCCATATGAGATAGGCATATTGTGATCATTGGTACATTTATTTTAAAGATGAGAAAAACCGAAGCACTGAGTGATTACATAAATTCCTCAAGATTATAAAGTTGGTAGGTGGTAAAACCAGGATTTGAATCTCATGATCTGGCACTAGAGTGAAAATTTAACCTCTTATGATTGCTGAACAAATTTGCATGCATCTGTTCAAAAAAATAACACTAACTAAAAATTATATATATATAAGTATGTACCTGTATATTTCTATACATGGAGGAGAAAAATCTTTATTTATTAATATAGAATTATCTTTATTATGTTAAATAAAACTATAATGTGCTTTTATAATAGGTATGTCATACTACCACTTGTAAAAAATGAGAAAAATTATGTATCTATGCATTTATAACATATATACATAAAAAGAAATGTAGAAATAGGGAAGATAAGTGTTACCCCAAAATACACGGTAGTTACTATTTTGACACTATTTATTCTTAATTTATTGGATGACATAACTAACAGTATCATCATCACTAGCTGGAGTACCTGATAGAGGTCAAATATTCGTGATTTAAGTACCTGCAAGATGGCTGTGGTAACCCAGTAGGAAGTGTGTTTTATTAAGACTGCTTTGAAAATGTATTTAGAGGGGTTTCTGGAAGCGTAACACTGAAAAAATACAAAGGAAAGAAGTCAGGAGTCTTGAGTGTTAGCTAGCCCTGCTCCAACCAGATGTACAATTTAAAAACATTTGTTTCTGAGGAACAAAACCACATTCTGAATATGGAAGCAAGAAGAGCTGACATAATGTGTCAGCTCATGAGTATTTCACAGAAGTATGACTTCACAAATATTTATCTGAAAGAGCTTTAGAATCATTTTTCCTGTGCAAATGTTAATGGTTTTCCTATTTTACTGTATTATTTTGAGATTTCTATGAAGTAATAGTTATTAGTATATTTTGGAGACCTCACATATGTAACACTTTTATTATTTGATACTTTCAGTTCTAAAATTCTGACTTAAAATGACCAGGGAAATCTGATATATCAGACTTCTTGCTTCAATAGTGAAAGCCTCTAATCTGCAGAAATGATTGCATTCAAGTAAACATAATCACACAATATTTTAGATCTGCTTGCCCTCATTTCTTTTTGTTTTTAGTAGATAAATCATTAAACTACTCCCACCTGAATCCACAAATTTCATCACACATATATCGAAAGTATGTCAAACTATGGACTCCTTAACTCAAAACAAAACCAAAAAAACTCCAGAAGGCAAGGAAACACAATAGCCAAAATTTCAAAATAAAGCTTAGTATTCCTTGTAAGCTATAGAAGAAAGTTTGTGATTTTTCTACAAGTTCCCCAGTTCCCATAAACTGTAGGTACCCTTTTATAACAAAGGGAGTACAAACAGTGTTCCTTATTATTTTCTAAGAAAACAGAGTTCCTGCCATACAAAGGCAGACAGACCCTCAGGATACTCCAAAATTTCTGCTCAGAGTTCAAAGGGGGCATAAAAGCAGTCCCATCAATCACAACATGAAACACACACTTTCTCACACTCTCACAGGGGTGCAAATATTTATGCAGCTTTGGACACTCATTTTCCTCACACAAATTCACATCAGCACAGCAACTGTATACTGTTTTGGGTGAGGGGCAACATTTATGCAGTCTTTGAACTTCAGCACACTGCATTGAATTTTGTAATATTTTCTTTTTTTATATATATGTATACTGTTTCTAAAGGTTTCAACATCTCTGTTCTTTCTTCTCAATCATAACTGAACATCCCTCCCACACAGACCAGCTGTTTCTCTACTCTGAAGAAGGCAAGTGATTTAACATCATAAATACCAAATTGCATCTCAAGGTCAGAGTCAAAAGCTTTTATGTCTCATTAATTTTTAGGCTCCTCATCAGTTTTTCTCAGTGAACCACCATTTATATCATGGTATGCAGAAAAGCATGGGACTTGTATTATCAGTTAAAACAGAAGGCTATCTCCAGCTACTAATGACTAATATAAAACATTTCCAATTAAACGTATAGCACCCCATATACTTTGTAAATGGCAACACCAAAACTTCATAAGCTTTCTGGTCCATTTAACAGCAACTTCTATTCCCCCTGAGGGAGAAGAAGAAAAACACCTCTTTGAATTAATCTATCCCTGAACTACTGAGACATAAAAATGCAGACCTTTCTCTCCTAAATCAGATCATTTAGGCCACTCATGTAATTCTTGAAAGGGACAGATTTAATTTTAAAATATTATATGTTTCTTAGAAATTTACTAAAAGTAGGTAAAAAGAAAAGCTATATGCATCACTGTCTGATCTTCAGCGCTCATTTATCCAATTATGAGTAAGCAGAAGTTTGATAACACGAAGAATCTCCCATCACTTAAGTCTGCAGCAGTATTTCTGAAAGGAATCACATATGAAGAAGTTGATGGAAAATCTTACTGATCTCATTTATTCCTCACCAACAAAAAGACTTGATATGTCTTTTAGCCCTCAAACACTTATTTTATCATAAAAATGGGCCAGAGAAGATATGTGATCTGCCCAAGACCAAAGTGTAAATAATGGCAGCGATGCTGGCTTTTAGTTTCAGTTCTGTGTCTCCACAGGTATTCAGAGACACAATCACTTATTTTTAAACCTTTAATAAGACTTATTTGCTAAATGTTTACATTTCTCTCCTTATCTTTCAAAAACTGTCATGTATTAAAGTCTATTATTACTACAATTGTTGGCTTACATATCAATTAAAAAGTATCAAGGAGCATAGGGTGAGTCTTCCTCAAACACAAGAAGAAATTCCTAAAACTATCGGCATAGTTTTAATTATAACAAAGCAAGCCTGGGGTAAACTAATAGTGTGTATGGTTTCATATCTATAAGACAACATTTAGAGCATTTCTAACTATCAAGTAATTATAAGAAAATATACTAACCATTTATTTAAAATTGTAAATTTAAAAATCAAATAATTAACATAAAATAAGAAATTTCACTATTTCTAAAAATGTTATCAAATCTGACAGTATACTTTAAACACATTAAGTTCAAAAATGAGAGGAAAAAGAACATCCAGGCAAAGCATTTCTTATGCAAGGTAATTAACATAATTTTTTAATAAATTAATGCCATAATAAACATTTTTAGAATTACATTACATTTAGTTAATGAGAATTGAAGAAATGTTAATGTGTATCATAATCATCAGGACAGCACATTCATCATTTCATTAACTTTTTCTATCTTATTTTATACATCTGACATTCAAGGAAATCTGATCATTTTTCTGAAGTAAATAAAATTACATTACAATTTTAGTTATTATTGGGTAATTCAATAAATCTATTTTTACATATGGCTTGGCCCTATGCAAAAGTTAGTGAAACTCTAAGGATATAGCAAACAAGAATCATGTATTTCTATTTTGGTACGATTTATAAAATGAGAATCCTTTTTAATATCAAGGTAGGAGGGTAGAAAAGCCTGATAGCTTTGTCAAGGATGAAAAAGGTAGAGTGAAGTAAAGCTTGCTCATTTGGAGGGGTGCTCATTATGTACAGCACATGAAGGAAAACAGAAGAGCACCCAGGGTCTTTGAGTCATCCTTGTAAAGCTCAGTGGTTCCTCACCATGACTTGAATAAAGTAAAACAAAACAATCCCAAACTCTGGATACTCTAGGAGCATAATAATTCAGAAGAATCCATTATCTTTTTTTCTTTTTGGTCCACAAACTCTGTTCATTATATTAGGTATACTGAAATACCTAATGCTTATATTCTTCCAGTTCAATTGGTTCTAAGTTTCCCAGACAATGGAATTTTCTTGCTTGTCAATCAAGTCAATGTGGGCAGTCAATTGTGAATATAAAACATACTCAGCTGAGTCAGTACATTCTTGTAAAGCCTAGAATTATGAATTTTTTTTTAATATTTAGGAGATGTGTTTAAAATTTTACTTCCAGATTTTAAATCATATATTTTATCTAAAATAAACTAGAATAAGTTAAGATGGGCTTCCCTGGTGGCTCAGACAGTAAAGCATCTGTCTGCAATGCAGGAGACCCGGGTTCGATCCCTGGGTTGGGAAGATCCACTGGAGAAGGAAATGGCAGCCCACTCCAGTATTCTTGCCTGGAAAATCCCATGGGTGGTGGAGCCTGGTAGGCCACCTTCTACAAGGTCGCAAAGAGTAGGACACGACTGAGCGACTTCACTTTCACTTTCACTTTTCAAGTTAAGATTAATTTAATTTACTGCATTTCATTCACTCAAACACACAGGACACAATTTGCTGTAGGTAACTTTAGAGATGAATTCACTTGAGTACATTCACTGGTTTTTCTTTTATTTATATAATTCATAAAGACACAGAGTCAATGATCAGTTTCATGCCTCCTAGTAAATGCCTAGGTGACTTAACACTTGAATGCTTAAAACACATTCCATGTAACTAATTTTCTATATAGCATGAAAGTATATACATAGTTAATAATGAGCAGATTAACTGACTTCTTCACATCAATATGATTTAATTTTAAAAAATGCAGTTTTGATTTCTCAACTGTTCATAAACACACCCTCTCAAACATTTTGCTGCTTTAATAAAACATACTTATTCAATTCAAACTATATTCATGTTAATGGATTTCTAATCACAAAAATAGCTCAAATACAACATGTGTACAGAGCAGAAATACCATTACTGCATTATTTTTTCAATTTATCTCCCATTTTTGCTACACTTTGAATATCCTTACTCTGTGATATAAGTTAAAACACAAAAGTCAGCAAGCGGTGCCCTCTGAGAAGCTTTTACATAAAAACAAACACATTGGTAGAATTATGATGATGAATGATTCATCTTTTGAGTTTTCACCTATATGTGTGTATACATCATCTAAAATGGCTGAATATTTGGACCTTAATTACTTCAGGCTTTTCTAATGATAAAGATAGCCTTTTTTATATAAGCTTCATATTCCCAGGCCTCACGAACCTATGGATAGAAATGAGGTCTCACTGACATTGGTGTTCAATAAAGATAATCTTAGGCCTCTTTTCTTTTCAAAGGAAATCTGTTCTAGACCCTTATTATGACATCTCTTCTTTATGTGGCTGCTGGTGCCCATAGCAGAAACCTAGATTCATGGAAAGCTGCTGTTAACTCTCTGGATATCAAACCTGCTCTTGGTCAGATTTGGATAAAATGGGCTTTTCCTCTGCTCTGTTTCACAATTTGTCTCATAACATTTTTCACAAGAAAGTATTTTCCTTATTTTCAGTCCTCCACCTTTTTCTCTATTGTAATGAGGATCCAAACACCATTTTCTCATGGCCCTCCAAGAAGGTGAGAGGAGAAAAAGGGACTAAAACTGTGACATCTTTGCTACTGATTTTTTTCATCCCGTTATTTCTTCCTGTTTTTTTGCACAAAATTACTTCCACCCCCTTCTGTCTAAAAATACAAGCAACCTTATATATTATGTTAGTTTCCAATTGCTGTCATAACAAACTTAGCAGCTGGAAGCAACACAAAATTATCATCTCACAGTTCTCTAGGTGAGAATTCCAATATGGGCCTCACTGAGCTAAAATGGCTAAATCATGGTGTCAGCCAGACTGTATTCATTTCTGGAGGTTCTAGGGGAGAATCTACATCCTTGCTCATCAGTACTGGCGAATTCAGTTCTTGCAGTTATAGGACTAAGGTCCCTATTTTTTACTAGAGGTTAACAAAACCCATTCTCGGTTTCTAGACGTTATCTACATTCCTTGGCCCACTCACCCATCCTTATTCAAAGCCAGCAATAAGGGACAGGATCTCATTCATGCTTAGAATATCTCCTTCCTCCTCCTCTATTGTCACATCAATCTGACCTCCTTTTTTGCCTTCTTCTTCTACTTCTAAGACCTCATGTGATTAAATTGGGCCCACCTAGAAAATTCAGGATAATCTCCCCATCTCAAAGTCCTTAAATTTAATCACATTTGCAAAGAACTTTTTGCCACATGAAGTACATTTCATAGGTTTCGGGGATTAGAATGAGGACATATTTGACGGGGTCATTTTTGGCCTATTACACGTATCAGTCAATATAAAGAAATTCCTGAGGGGTCACTGGTCACCAGCTCTGCAAACAGACTGAGAATTCCAATTTGGAATCAAGCACTGTAATACTGAAATAATAAAAATAAAACATAGGGGAGGGGAGATATGGAGAAAGGAAAAGGAACTTGCAATTATAGATTTCATTCTAAGATACAGAATGGCTGCACAATTTTCAAGGAGCAATAGGAGCTAACAGATTAAATCATAACACCCAGAAAAGGAAGGCTTACACTGCAAATTCTGACAGGTTTCTAACATGGGACAGGAGCCCTAGCAGACACAGCTATAATAAGATACATATACTTTCCCTATGCATCTAATGACATTTTGCTGAGTTTCAAGCAGGAATAAGCTGAGATCTCCTTCGAATATAAATCATGTCAAAAGTAAGACTTAACTCCAAAATAAATTTAGTAAAACTTAAAGTGACTTTTCTAAGCCTAGCACACATAGACACAAATTAGGACCATACTATACATAAACGGTGTGATGACAATATTCTGCCAAATGAGGAAATGTCTTTTTTAAATAGACAGCTATATTTTTCATGTTATTCAGCTTAAAAAGAAAGAACATTGTAGAATGCAGTTTCAGTCAAGGGTACCTTAGTGACCACTATTATTTTTATACCATTTTTCTGCAATGCATTTGGAAGTCTCTCTATATATACTGTTGATATAGTGATGGCAGGCAGAACACATGTATTCATTTAAAAGTAAATGTCACTAATATCTAATGGAATGCTACTCCAGCGGCTGAACATTTTCTTTAAGTAGTTGAATCATTTTATGTTTAAGATGCTCTAAACACTCTGGAGGGCATGGGCTCCCATTGGCTGGCCTTTTGTTAAAAAACTTTAAGCTCTCCATTTTAATCACCAATGTAAAAAAGAAAGAGGAAGGAAGTACATGAGCAGTCTGAGGGAAAAAAAAGACAAAGGGTAAAGTGTGTTTATTCCTGGAAAAAAGAGTGTACTCTCCAATGCTGCTTTATCAGCCTGAAATTATTCAGTGTCAACATATATGAATGAAAAGTGAGCTACCGTACATAACTTTGCAAACCATTCCTCCATCCCCCAAGTAATAAGCACATTTTAAAATCATTTGCTATATAATAAGAATAATGATAACATACTTCAGAGGATTATGTGAAGATAAAATAAGATAATGCAGGTAAAACAATTGGCACTATGCAATATACACATGTGAACACAATGAATTTCAGATATGACTACTTAATAAACTCCAGCTATTACTATTATTAGTATATATATTGAATAAGACAATTGCTTAAATATTTGGTAAACATTCTTGCATATATAATTTCCAAACATCTACCTGCATTTTCCTTGATGCCATATTTTGTACTGGATACAACAAATAGATGATGGGCTTGGTTTCTGTATGGCTACCCAGTCCAGTATTCTTGCCTGGAGAATTCCATGGATAGAAGAACCTGGGTAGGCTATAGTTCACGGGGTCACAAAGAGTTAGACACAACTGAGTGACTGACACTTTCTTTCACTTACTCCAAAGTAGCTTTGTTTTGAGGGGGCATGTAGGGGGAAAAAAAAATTTTTTTTAAAAAGAAAAAAAGTGAATGAGGTTAGAAAACTGTTTACAATCACTTACTGTTCCTTTGATTTTGGTGAAAAGATACTGATATTTAGTGTCTGGGGGGATCAAGGATACTAAATATTTTATATTGCCTTATGCTTGCTTGCTAAGTCGCTTCAATCGTGTCTGACTCTGTGCGACCCCATAGACGGCAGCCCACGAGGCTCCCCCATCCCTGGGATTCTCCAGGCAAGAACACTGGAGTGGGTTGCCATTTCCTTCTCCAATGCATGAAAGTGAAAAGTGAAAGTGAAGTCGCTCAGTCGTGCCCGACTCTTCGAGACCCCATGGACTGCAGCCCACCAGACTTCTCCATCCATGGGATTTTCCAGGCAAGAGTATACCATGCTGCCACTGCCACTGCTGCCAAGTCACTTCAGTTGTGTCCGACTCTGTGCGACCCCATAGACAGAAGCCCACCAGGCTCCTCTGTCCCTGGGATTCTCCGGGCAAGAATACTGGAGTGGGTTGCCATTTCCTTCTCCAATATTGCCTTATACAGTCCTGTAAAACTAAGGTTTATTTATTTTAGATTTTGTCTTACCTAAAACACCAACAATATTTTAGAAGGAGGGGAAAATGAGAAAGTGTATGGCCTGAGACCTTTCTATCACCATCTTGAACTCCATGGTCAAAATTTTTAATCTCTCCATTGCCCTTCTCTAGTTTCACTGTATTCTCTTGGCTAATTCCACCTTAGGTAAACCCAACTCTCCATCTTTGTATCTGCAACTGTTGAGCAGGACTTATCTGAAGAAACACACACCACCTTGTTGACTGAACATGCCTCAAATTTATGATCACTAAACTCATGTGACTCTTTGCTACTGCCTGGTCCATTTTCCTTGGTTGCTATTTCATATTTTCTCCTTTCTTCTCAAAAATCCAAACTCCTCCTCCCATATCTTCATGCTCATTTTTCTAAGAATATGAAGGCCAACAGATGAAAACTTCAGTCCTTCCAGAACCACTTCAATTCATATCCAAGCATATACGTATGTCTTCATTTTCTTCTTAGAAAGAGAAGTCTATGCTTGCTGTCTCCAAATCCTTTCTCCTCATTCTCTCATAAATCCATCCAAGTCAATTTTTCATACCTATCACTGTATGTAAAGTTCATTTCCAAGGTCACCAGTAGCACCCATTGCTAAATCCAATGGTTAATTTTCATTCTGTACCTTATTTGACCCATCAGTAGTATTTGATAGAGTTGTGCACTCTTAATTAACTCAATCGGCTTTCAATACTCCTCCCTCCTAGTTTTCTATCTTTAAGGCCAGTCCTTGTTAGTTATTATTATTATTATTTTTTTTTTGGTTTCTCCTCACTTTACTAAAGCTTCCCTGGTGGCTCAGATGGTAAAGAGTCTGCCTGCAATGCAGGAGACCTGGGTTCAATCCTGGGTCGGGAAGATCTCCTGGAGAAAGAAATGACAACCCGCTCCAGTGTTCTTTCTTGGAGAATCCCATGGACAGAAGAGTCTGGCAAGCCCAGGTCCATAGGGTCACAAAGGGCCAGACATGACTGAACAACACTTCACTTCACTTCACTAACATTTAAGCTGTGGGGTGCCCAAGCTCAATCCTCGGCCCTTTTCTCTTACCTCTCCTTTCTCATCTTCTTGGTTATCATATCTAGTTTCCGGGCTTAAATAACATCCATACAGAAGATTAAAACATTTTAAAAATTAAGTCCAGATGCCCTTCCTTCCCTACAGACATACAAACACACACACTGAACTGTATATGACATGTATAACAATTATCACCGTAACATTTCTCCTTAGATATCTCAAAAGGCTTTTCTAACTTAAAAGGACCAGCTAGACTGAGCTACTATACTAATCTTTCTCACTGAAGTAAATGGTAACTTTATTCTTTCAGCTGTTCAGACTCATAACTTTGAAGTCATTCTTGATTCCCTTTTTCTAAAATGTTCCACAAATAAACTGCCAGCATATCTTTTTGTCTTTACCTTCAAAAGGTATCCATAATCAAATGAATCAAATTACTCTTCATTACTCCATTGCTACCACTCTGGTCCAGGCCATCATATCTACTGACACACTGATTGCAAAGCCTCTGGTCTCCCTATTTCTGTCCTTGTCCTTTTCATTCTGTTTTCAATATAACAATCACATGGACCCTTCAACAATCACATTTAAAGATACATCAGATAATTACACTTTAGTGTTCAAAGCACTCCAACAGCTTCCCACTTAATTGTGAGAAAAATTCAAAGACATTATAATGACCTAAAGTCCTAAAATAGTATCCTTATCCCCATCTACTTTTATATTCACTCTTACTCACCCCATTCTGAATATGTTTTAACATTCCAGATTTAGTCATGTTTTAGGGCATCTGTAATTGCTTTTCTCTTTTCCTAAGACCATCTTTCCCAAGATATCCACATAGCTTGCTCCCGTATCATCTTCAGTTCTTTGACTAAATATTCTAACTAAAATTATACCACCATCTATACCTACCATTGCTCTTCCTACCCCTTCCTCGCTCTATTTTTCTCTTCAGCATTTATAATTTCCTAACATATTGTTCGGAGAAGGCGATGGCGCCCCACTCCAGTATTCTTGCTTGGAAAATCCCATGGATGGAGGAGCCTGGTGGGCTGCAGTCCATGGGGTCGCGAAGAGTCAGACACTACTGAGAGACTTCACTTTCACTTTTCACTTTCATGCATTGGAGAAGGAAATGGCAACCCACTCCAGACTCTGAAGTGTCTATTTTGAACACCTAGATCTTGACACTTAATAGTATAATTAAGATGAATCAGTTCAGTCGCTCAGTCCTGTCCTACTCTTTCAACCCCATGGACTACAGCTCACCAGGTTTCCCTGTCCGTCACCAAGTCCTGGGCTTACCAAACTCATGTCCATTTAGTGTGTGATGCCAATCAACCATCTCATCCACTGTCATCCCCTTCTCCTCCGGCCTTCAATCTTTCCCAGAAACAGGGTCTTTTTAAATGAGTCAGCTCTTCGCATCAGGTGGCCAAAATATTGGAGCTTCAGCTTCAGTATCAGCCCTTCCAATGAATATTCAGGACTGATTTTGTTTAGGATGGACTGGTTGGATCTCCTTGCTGTCCAAGGGACTCTCCAGAGTCTTCTCCAACACCACAGTTTAAAACCATCAATTCTTCAGTGCTCAGATATCTATATAATCCAACTCTCACATCCATGCATAACTACTGGGAAAAACATAGCTTTGACTAGATGGAAATTATTGGCAAAATAATGTCTCTGCTTTTTAATATGCTGTATGGGTTGGTTATAACTTTTCTTTCAAGGAGCAATTTTTTTTAAAATTTCATGGTTGCAGTCACCATCTACAGTGATTTTGGGGCCCCCCAAAATAAAGTGTATCACTGTTTCCACTGTTTCCCCATCTATTTCTCATGAAGTGATGGGACTGGATGCCATGATATTAGTTTTCTGAATGCTGAGTTTTAAGCCAACTTTTTCACTCTCCACTTTCACTTTCATCAAGAGGCTGTTTAGTTCTTCTTCGCTTTCTGCCATAAGGGTGGTGTCATCTGCATATCTGAGGTTATTGATATTTCTCCCGGCAAGCTTGATTCCAGCTTGTGCTTCATCCAGTCTAGCATTTCTCATGATGTACCCTGCATAAGTTAAATAAGCAGGGTTACAATATACAGCATTGATGTTCTCCTTTCCCAATTTGGAACCAGTTTGTTTTTCCACGTCCCGTTCTAACTGTTGCTTCTTGACCTGCAAACAGATTTCTCAAGAGGTAGGTCAGAAGGTCTTGTATTCTATTCTCTTGAAGAATTTTTCACAGTTTGTTGTGATAATAGTCACATAGTCAATAAAGCAGAAGTAGGTGTTTTTCTGGAACTCTCTCACTTTTTTGATGATCCAACGGGCGTTGGCAATTTTGATCTCTGGTTCCTCTACCTTTCTAAATCCAGCTTGAACATCTGGAAGTTCACGGTTCATGTACTGTGGAAGTCTGGCTTGGAGAATTTTGAGCATTACTTTACTAGCATGTGAGATGAGTGCAATTGTGTATTAGTTTGAGCATTCTTTGGCATTGCCTTTCTTTGGGATTGGAATGAAAACTGACCTTTTCCAGTCCTGTGGCCACTGCTGAGTTTTCCAAATTTGCTGACATGTTGAGTGCAGCACTTGCACAGCATCATTTTTCAGGATTTGAAATAGCTCAACTGGAATTCCATCACTTCCACTAGCTTTGTTCATAGTGATGCTTCGTAAGGCCCACTTGACTTCACATTCCAGGATGTCTTACTCTAGGTGAGTGTTCACACCATCATGATTATCTGGGTCATGAAGATCTTTTTTTTTTTGTACAGTTCCTCTGTGTATTCTAACTAACTCTTCTTAATATCTTCTGCTTCTGTTAGGTCCGTACCATTTCTGTCCTTTATTGTGCCCATGTTTGCATGAAATGTTCCCTTGGTTTCTCTAATTTTCTTGAAGAGATCTCTAGTCTTCCCATTCTACTGTTTTCCTCTATTTCTTTGCACTGATCACTGAGGAAGACTTTCTTATCTCTCCTTGTTATTCTTTGGAACTCTGCATTCAAATGGGTATATCTTTCCTTTTCTCCTTAGCCTTTCACTTCTCTTCTTTTCACAGCTATTTGTAAGGCCTCCTCAGACAATCATTTTGCCTTTTTGCATTTCTTTTTTTGGGGAATGTCTTGATCACTGCCTCCTGTACAATGTCAGGAACCTCTGTCCGTAGTTCTTCAGGCACTTTATCATACCTAATTCCTTGAATCTATTTGTCACTTCCACTGTGTAATTATAAGTGATTTGATTTAGGTCATACCTTGATGATCTAGTGGTTTTCCCTACTTCCTTCAATTTAAGTCTGAATTTGGCATTAAGGAGTTCATGATCTGAGCTATAGTCAGCTCCTGGTCTTGTTTTTGCTGACTGTATAGAGCTTCTCCATCTTTGGCTGCAAAGAATATAATCAACCTGTTTTCGGTATTGATCATCTGGTGATGTCCATGTGTAGAGTCTTCTCTCATGTTGTTGGAAGAGGGTGTTTTCTATGACCAGTACATTCTCTTGGCAAAATTCTATTAACCTTTGCTCTGCTTCATTCTGTACTCTAAGGCCAAATTTGCCTGTTGCTCCAGGTATTTCTGACTTCCTACCTTGCATTCCAGTCCCCTATAATGAAAAGGACATCTTTTTTGGGTGTTAGTTCAAGAAGGTCTTGTAGGTCTTCAGTATACCTGTGGCAGATTCATTTTGATATTTGGCAAAACTAATACAATTATGTAAAGTTTAAAAATAAAATAAAATTAAAAAAATAATAAAAAATAAAAATAAGTGGGGAAAAAAAAAAGAACTGTTGAACTTCAGCTTCTTCAGCATTACTGGTCGGGGCATATACTTGGATCACTGTGATATTGAATGGTTTGCCTTGGAAACGAACAGAGATCATTCTGTTGTTTTTGAGATTGCAGCCGAGTACTGCATTTCAGACTCTTTTGTTGACTATGAGGGCTACTCCATTTCATCTAAGGGATTCTTGCCCACAATAGTAGATATAATGGTCATCTGAGTTAAATTCACCCATTCCAGTCCATTTTAGTTTGCTGATTCCTAAAATCTCAATGTTCACTCTTGCCATCTCCTGTTTGACCACTTCCAGTTTGCCTTGATTCATGGGCCTAACATTCCAGGTTCCTATGCAATACTGCTTTTTACAGCATCAGAGTTTACTTCCATCATGTCACATCCACAACTGGGTGTTGTTATTGCTTTGGCTCCGTATCTTAATTCTTTCTGGAGTTATTTCTCCACTGATCTCCAGTAGAATACTGGGCACCTATTGACCTAAGGAGTTCATCTTTCAGTGTCCTAATCTTTTTGTCTTTTCATACTGTTCATGGGGTTCTCAAGGCAAGAATACTGAAGTCGTCTGCCATTCCCTTCTCAAGTGGACCATGTTTTGTCAGAACTCTCCACCATGACCTGTTCATCTTGGTTGGCCCTACATGGCATGGCTCATAGTTTCATGGAGTTAGACAAGGCTGTGGTCCATGTGATCAGACTGGTTAGTTTTCTGTGATTGTGGTTTTCATTCTGTCTGCCTTCTGATGGAGAAGGATAAGAGACTTATGGAAGCTTCCTGATGAGAGAGACTGACTGAGGGGGAAATTGGGTCTTGTTCGTGATATGGCAGTGGCCTGCTGCAGGGTTGGGGGCACTGAGTGCATAAGTTTGTGCCTGGGACCTTTTGAAGCAGGTCACCATTATCTTCATTACCTCCACCATAGTTTGGCCTCAGGTCAAATAAAAGGGAGGGAACATAGCCCCACCCGTCAACAGAAAGATGAATAGAAGAATCCAAGATAATCATCTGAAGAATGAAGGCCACAGATGGAAGGGTATTAATTATACATGGAAGATATGCTTGATCTATTCCATAGATTTTTCTTAGGGCTGGATTTACTGCACTACGCAGTTACCTACAGTAGGGGGTTGCCAGAACTGGGTTTACAATTTTAGCAACAAATATGCTATTTTAGCATTAATATACACATATATGGGCTTCCCAGGCATAGTGGTTAAGAATCTGCATGCCAATGCAGGAGACTCAAGAGACACGGACTTGAACAGGAAAGTTCCCTGGAAGAGGAAATGGCAACTCACTCCAATATTCTTGCCTGGAAAATTCCATGGGCAGAGGAGCCTGGTACAGTCCATAGGGTCTCAAAGAGTTGGACACAACTGAGCACATCACACATACACACATATATGAGAGTACACATATATATACAGCTCTGATGATCAGGGACACCCAAGATGGACAGGTCATGGTGGAGAGTTCTGACAAAACGTGGTCCATAGCTTCATTGAGTTACACAAGGCTATGATCCATGTGATCATTTTGGTTAGCATTCTATGTTTGTGGTTTTTGTCCATAGCCTCCAGAACAAAAACTACATTCACTAAGAAAAAGAAATGCAAGAAGGCAAAATGGTTGTCTGAGGAGGCCTTACAAATAGTTGAGAAAATAAGAGACATGAAAATCAAAGGAGAAAGGGAACGATATACCCAACTGAATTCAGAGTTCCAGAGAATAGCAAGGAGAGATAAGAAAACCTTCTGAAGTGAACAATGCAAAGAAATAGAGGAAACAACAGAATGGGAAAGATTAGAGATTTCTTCAAGAAAATTGGAGATATGTAGGGAACATTTCATGCAAAGATGGGCATAATAAAGGACAAAAAGGGCAAGGACTTAACAGAAGCAGAAGAGATTAAGAAGAGGTGGCAAGTATACATAGGAAAACTATACAAACAAGGTCTTAATGACCCAGATAATGGTGTGGTCACCAACCTAGAACCAGACATCCTCAAGTGTGAAGTCAAGTGGGCCTTCCTTAGGAAGCATTAATACAAAGTTAATGGAGGTGATGGAATTCCACCTGAGCTATTTCAAATCCTAAAAGATAATGCTGTTAAAGTGCTGCACTCAAAACACCAGCAAATTTGGAAAACTCAACAATGGCTATGGGACCAGAAAAAGTTTTCATTCCAGTCCCAAAGGAAGACAATGCCAAAGAATATTCAAACTACTGTACAACTGAGCACATTTCACATGCTACCAAGCTAATGCTAAAATCCTTCAAGCTAGGCTTCACTAGTACATGAAATAAGAAATTCCAGATGTAAATGCTAGGTTTAGAAAAGGCAGAGGAACAGAGATCAAACTGTCAATATCCATTGGATCATAGAAAATGCAAGGAATTCCAGAAAAACATCTACTTCTGCTTCACTGACTACACAAAGCCTTTGTGTGGATCACAACAAACTGTGGAAAATTCTTCAAGAGATGGGAATACCAGACCACCTGACCTGACCTGAGAAATCTGTATGCAGGTCAAGAAGCAACAGTTAAAACTAGACATAGGACAATGCACTGGTTCCAAAATGGGAAAGGAGTATGTCAAGGCTCTATAATGTCACCCTGCTTATTTAACTTATATGCAGAGTACATCATGCAAAATGCTGGGCTGGATGAAGCACAAGTTGGAATCAAGATTGCCAGAGAAATATCAATAACCTCATATATGCAGATGACACCACCCTTATAGCAGAAAGCGAAGAGGAACTAAAGAGCCACTTGATGAAGGTGAAAGAGGAGAATGAAAGAGCTGGCTTAAAACTCAACATTCAAAAAACCAAGATCATGGCAAGAAGTGATCATCACCAAGAAGTGTTATAGTCCCATCACTTCATGGCAAATAGCTGGGGGGAAAGTGTCAACAGTGACAAATTTTACGTTCATGGGCTCCAAAATCACTGCTGACGGTGGCTGCAATCATGAAATTAAAAGACACTTGCTCCTAGGAAGAAAAGCTATGAGAAACCTAGACAGCATATTAAAAAGAAGAGTTTAGTTTGCTGAATCAGTCAATCCTAAAGGAAATTAACCCTGAATATTCATTGGAAGGACTGATGCTGAAGGTGAAGCTCCAATACTTTGCCCACCGGATGTGAAGAGCTGACTCACTGGTAAAGACCCTGATGCTGGGAAAGACTGAAGCAAAAGGAGAACAGGATGATAGTGGATGAGATGGTTGGATGGCATCACTGACTCAATGGACATGAATTTGAGCAAAGTCTGGGAGCCAGTGAAGGACATGGAAGCCTGGCATGCTGCAGCCCATGGGATCGCAAATAGTCAGACATGACTTAGTGACTGAACAACAACAAATATAGAGAAAGATGAGTACATACATGCTCACATGTATCTATATACTCATTCCATATATTTATTTTAAATAATATGCTATGGCATATTGTATATTTATATAAGAACAAAGATAAGGATTTAAAAGTATGAGAAAAAAATAAATAGTACGTTAAAATATTTAGGCTATCATTGTAGGGTATCATAAATTTGAGCCAGAAAAAGACAAAATTTCTGGACAACTGTTTTCAAAATTGTTTCTCTATAATAACAGCTGATTTTGAAAAAACAATTTCTTACTCATTGATAAACTTTTTTCATGTTTGATGTTATCTTTACTTTTACTTTATTTAATGATTGTCAAAAGCTCTTACATAAAGTAATAGTAAACATTAGTATTGTCTTATTCTTCACTTCTGTGTGCATTGTCAATACTATCTTTACTGTAACTCTTTTAAGGGATATAGTACACACATGCATTTTTTTGGGTGAGTTTATATTAGTTAAAAAGCTAGGTAATATAACTCATAAAACAGCTTAGCTGAGCAAAATTAAAGTATAATATGTCATGTCCGTTGGGCTTCCCTGGTAGCTCAGCTGGTAAAGAATCCACCTGCAATGCAGGAGACCCCGGTTCAATTCTTGGATCAGGAATATCCCCTGGAGAAGGAATAGGCTACCCACTCCAGTATTCTTGAGCTTCCCTTCTGGCTTAGATGGTAAAGAATCCGCTGGCACTGTGTGAGACCTGGGTTTGATCCCTGGGCCAGGAGGACCCCGTAGAGGAGGGCATGGCAACTCACTTCAGTATCCTTGCCTAGAGAATCCCCATGAGCAGGGGAGCCTGGTGGGCTACAGCCCATGGAGACGCAGAGATGACACAACTGAGCGACTAAGCACAGCACGACAATATGTCAGTTAATGAACAAGCTGCTTTACCACTATAATGCTCTGACCTTAAATGCTAATTTTTCTCTCAGAACACCTTGAGCATGGCACCCAGCCAAGTGTATGGGCTAGTGTCAATTCATACACTGAACATTAGAAAAGTCTTTATTTTTTCTTAATTCGTAAATAAAATATGAATATATAAGTCCTAATGTTCCTCCCACATAAACATCTATAGATGGAACACCTCCTAAGTTTTTGAAGGCTACTGATTTAGAGTGACCTTATCACCCATATATTTTGACAAGCTTTAAGCCACTACATTTAGGGCATTCTTTTTAACCTAACTCATGAAAACTAGCAAACTGCCGAAAATGCTTGAAGGAATAATTGGCAAATCTCTACTATACACAAGTACTTTAATGACTATGCCACTATTAAAGTATATATCAGTTTAAGGCCTTATACATAAATATTTAATTATAAATGACACTGCTATTTAATTAAAATGATTAATTTTAAATATGTATCTAAATTTAAGCATCTATAAATTAAAACTTTATATTTCCACAGTATTTTATTCAACATAAAATTCAAAAATGAACACTAAGATATTTAAAAATATAAATTCATCTTTTCTTCAATTTGGTTCTGTAGTTGAATCACTGTAATGCTCTCATTTATTTTATCTGTGGCTGGATGACAATTTTATAATGGCAAGGATCTCTTCATCATGATAAATTTTCAAAAAGTACAGAATTATAACAGGCATTTAATGAATGTTACTGAAAGATTGAAAAATCATTATTTTAACTTGCAGCCTATCGCTATTTTATAATGTGAAGGTAGTTCACGTCTAATCAGTTTTTTTTTTTCCCCTAGAATTTTAACAACTAAATATCCTTTAGCCAGTTTCTAAGAAATGCTTTAAAATTTGCACTAGTATGTTTAATGTATATCAAGCAACTTTAACTCAGATTTATTCAGTTCAATTGAATACAGTTAACAGTGTTGAACTGGAGTAGGAAATGGCAACCCACTCCAGCATTCTTGCCTGGAGAATCCCATGGAAAGAGGAGCCTGGCAGGCTACAGTCAATGGGGTCAGAAAGAGTTGGACATGACTGAATACACATGCACACACATGGCTTTAGCTTTAAGGCAGCCTGAAGAGAGTCACTTTAAGATGAATAAAATACTGCTCCTCCCTTGAAGAAGTTTAAAGTTGGGAGGAGGGAAAACATCATACAAATGATACATTTTCATGATACAGTAAGACATTTCAATTGGAATGTCTTAATCATACTATTGATTATATGAGTGCACTTGTATTTTTGATATATTAAGGGTTCATTGCCATGCCATCTGTGGTAATAGCAAGACTGTTTTTAATGTCATCTGCAGTAATGAATTTGGGGATATTATCTGTCTAGATGTAGTTTACACTGTACACTTCAGTGGTTTAAGCCTTGATTCATCACTCATAGGTTTCGCGCTTACATGAGACTATGTTGTGAACTCTATGGCAAAAAAAAAAAAAAAATTGATGTTTCTAATATTGAAGGGGAAAAAACTATGAATTTTGGTGATGTGACCCAAGAGCTTTTGGCTCTAGAATTGTGGTTGGCATACAAGTGACAATTATCTTCTGCTCTGTACATTTCTAAGAAGAGAGAAAGATACTTCTTGACTTTATTAGGTTTACACAGAATTTTCTAGAACACAAACTACTGGCTATTGGTCCAAGTTTATTTTTCTCAAGGGACTTTTAGAAATACTTTGCAAAATGTGACAAGATTTCTTTATATCTGAGCTTGGAACCAATTCTTCAAGCTATAGAGGCTGAACTGCCCAAAGTTCATAAATAAGAAGCTGTCTTTGTTTGTGAATGACAGTCTAGAATAGATTACATCCTGGAGTTTTCAGAAACTCTGACATTTGTTTAAACTTGTCTTCATTTTTTTCTCTATGAAAAATATTCAAAAGGGTATCAACCAGATCTTTTAACAATCTTATTTCAAAGCAAGAAACATTTCATGTTTTAATATGAACAAAGTGTTTTAAAAGAGGAAAGATTTGAATTTATTTATAAGTTAGTAACTGATGAACTTCATGGAAAATCCAATGGAAACATTTATAGGAGAAAAATTGTTGAGGTAAACTAAGATGTAGTTCTCCATATTACTACGGTGGTCTTCTCAAAGGTAGTCTGTTAGCATTCTTTGCTCTAGCGTAAAGGGAAGGCTGAAATCAACTCCAAGATTACATTGCTGAAAAGATTTCTAAAACTGATCCAATGATTTGCTACTCACATGCATTCACATAACTAACATTATTACAAGCCTAATAGACATAAACTGAGTACAAAAGCCAGATACTGGGACTTATATATGAAAAGAAGTAACTTATTGATTTAAGATTCTAAAAACATGTATTTTATATTCAAAACACACTCTTTCTATTTATCTGCATTTTAAGCATAATTATACAGCTGATTTTCCTGATCCAAAATCTAATTTCAAAACAAAGGCCTTAACCCATGTTTAGGATACAGTACGTGTTTCCAATAACTACAATTTATCTCAAGTATTCTCAATAACTTTAAAGTTTTTATAATTTTGCAACAAAAATCATGCATAATAAATATAATATTAAGAATGGTACTTTATATTGTTATTTTATTATTTATTGAGTCAATAAGGCTTAATAATTTTAAGTTTTATTAATATTGTATTAATAAAATACAATCATAATTTCCATTAAGAAGGAAAATGGATCTCCTATGTCCCTCCATGATTCAATACTAACTGGCATTTATCATGATAAATACCTGTGGTGGTAATATAATTATATAATCCCAAGAAAATGTCTTTTGTATTTCAGCCATCCATTAATACCTACTTGTAACATAGCATTATTCATTACACATTCTAGAAAAGCAAAAGACTACTTATTGCAAAGCTACCTCAAGGCTATTTAGGTAATCATGTGTCTCCCTCCTCATTTCAAGGAACATCATTTTAATTATAGAAATTATTTAATATTTATACAATGTGCCAGAATGTGCTCTAAAATATGCAGCCCTAAAATATGAAAGGCATGTATTGCCCTAAAGGATATTTTCCTATCCTCAAATTCACAAAGAAGAACCATTTTCATAAAATATAAACAATAAAGTTTCCATCTCTACAATGGTGTTTATTCCTAGACTGTAACTATAGGTTACCATAGTTGTATAACCAGAGACTGCATTTCCTAGGTGATTTGTAGCTAACCATCATTTGTAAAACAGAATTTGCTTTCTAACTCATGATTTCTATCATTTAGTGAGCTCATTTTTGCCTGCACAGTAGGGCACAGACAACCAGTACTGTCCCTGTTCATATTGAATCAGTAGGAAGCAATTTTTTAGTAGTCACTGATCCTATAAGTTTGCATATTGAATCAAGTAATTTTTTATGGGACTATCAAGGAAAACCAAAGGGGTAAATAATAATCCAGTTCGTATTACATACCAGATGTTTTATGTATTATTAAATGAAATCATCTTAATTCTATGAGGCAGCATTTGCAATCTCCATTTTATAACTAAAGTAATGAAGCACATGAAGTGAAAGAATTTTTTCTAAAATCTCACAGCTAGTAAATGCTATGTTTAAAAAACAAAATCATGTCTGTTTGCCTCCATACTTTTTGATTTTATATTGGGTTGGCCAAAAAGTTTGTTCAGCTTTTCCCATACCATCTTACAGAAAAAATCCCGAGCAAACTTCTCTAGCCAATCCAATGCTACATAGCCTTGAGTAGTATATATGAGCTGGGTATCCTAGCATTCTCCAGAAATACAGCATTGTGGCATGCAACAGCAAAGCAGTATTTCCAGTTACTTCTTACTGATGAAAAGAAAAGGACTTATGGTTATGGGGGAGTGGTCTAAATCAGAAGCTTTGATACTGGGTTATATTTGCTGCTAGCATACTGTAAACAATTCTTTATGACTCTATTGGGAATAAAAATCTCTAATTTGAATAATCCCTTGGGGCTCTATTCAGTCTTTAATTCCTGGAAGATAACATATGAGAAACTCTAGATAATCTGAAGTTTGGTAATGAGTTTTTAGATATAGTATCAAAAGCATGGAAGAAAAACAAATAAATTGGACTTATTAAAATGAAAAATGATCTGCTCTGCAAAAGACACTGTCAAGAGAATGAGAGGACAGTCACAGTTTGAGACAAAATATTTTCAAAAGATGAATCCAATAGAGAACTTTTCTACAAAACACACAAAGAATGTTTAAACCTTAACAATAAAAAAATCAACAATCCAGCTTAAAAAATGGTCAAAACTAAACAGACTGCTCACCAGAGATTTTACTGATAGCAAAGAAACATAAAATGATGCTCAGCATCATACATCATTAGAGAATCATGAATTTAAAAAATGAGACACCACTATACACCTATTACCATTCTAGTGTTCTTGCCTGAGAAATCCCATGGACAGTGGAGCCTAGTGGGCCACAGTCCATGGGGTTTCAAAAGAGCTGGACAAAAATTAGTAACTAAATAACAACACATCCGTTAGGACACCTAATATTCACAACCTGACAACCAAATACTGGCAACTATGTCGAGTAACAGGAACACTCATTTATTGGTGGTGGGAATGCAAAATGATACAACTATGTTGAAAAGCCACTGGCAGTTACTTATGAAACTAAACATTCTCTTACCATAACCTAAAGAGGTTGAAAACTTAAGCCCATAAAACATTCTCTGCCCACAGGAAGACCTGTCTTTGAATATCTGCAGCAGCTTTATTCATTTTTGCCTAAACTTGGAAACAACCATGGAGTAGGAAGTAGCAACCCACTCTAGTACTCTTGCCTGGAAAACTATGGACAGAGGAGGCTGGTGGGCCACAGTCTATGGGGTTGCAAAGAGTTGGACACAATTGAGCAACTGAACAGGCATAGAAACAACAAAGATAAAGGTGACTGGATAACTAAACTGCACTCAGAACAGATCACATCAGATCAGTCACTCAGTTGTGTCTGACTCTTTGCGACCCCATGAATCGCAGCACGCCAGGCCTCCCTGTCCATCACCAACTCCCACAGTTCACTTAGACTCACGTCCATCGAGTCAGTGATGCCATCCAGCCATCTCATCTTCTGTTGTCCCCTTCTCCTATTGCCCCCAATCCCTCCCAGCATCAGAGTCTTTTCCAATGAGTCAACTCTTCGCATGAGGTGGCCAAAGTACTGGAGTTTCAGCTCTAACATCATTCCTTCCAAAGAAATCCCAGGGCTGATCTTCTTCAGAATGGACTGGTTGGATCTCCTTGCAGTCCAAGGGACTCTCAAGACTCTTCTCCAACACCACAGTTCAAAAGCATCAATTCTTTGGCGCTCAGCCTTCTTCACAGTCCAACTCTCACATCCATACATGACCACTGGAAAAACTATAGCCTTGACTAGAGGAACCTTTGTTGGCAAAGTAATGTCTCTGCTTTTGAATATGCTATCTAGGTTGGTCATAACTTTCCTTCCAAGGAGTAAGCGTCTTTTAATTTCATGGCTGCAATCACCATCTGCAGTGATTTTGGAGCCCAGAAAAATAAAGTCTGACACTGTTTCCACTGTTTCCCCATCTATTTCCCATGAAGTGATGGGACCAGATGCCATGATCTTCGTTTTCTGAATGTTGAGCTTTAAGCCAACTTTTTCACTCTCCACTTTCACTTTCATCAAGAGGCATTTTAGTTCCTCTTCACTTTCTGCCATAAGGGTGGTGTCATCTGCATATCTGAGGTGATTGATATTTCTCCTGGCAATCTTGATTCCAGCTTGTGTTTCTTCCAGTCCAGCGTTTCTCATGATGTACTCTGCATATGAGTTAAATAAACAGGGTGACAATATACAGCCTTGACATACTCCTTTTCCTATTTGGAACCAGTCTGTTGTTCCATGTCCAGTTCTAACTGTTGCTTCCTGACCTGCATACAAATTTCTCAAGAAGCAGGTCAGGTGGTCTGGTATTCCCATCTCTTTCAGAATTTTCCACAGTTTATTGTGATCCACACAGTCAAAGGCTTTGGCATAGTCAATAAAGCAGAAATAGATGTTTTTCTGGAACTCTCTTGCTTTTTCGATGATCCAGAGGATGTCGGCAATTTGATCTCTGGTTCCTCTGCCTTTTCTAAAACCAGCTTGAACATCAGTAAGTTCACGGTTTACATATTGTTGAAGCCTGGCTTGGAGAATTTTGAGCATTACTTAACTAGCGTGTGAGATGAGTGCAATTGTGTGGTAGTTTGAGCATTCTTTGGCATTGCCTTTCTTTGGGATTGGAATGAAAACTGACCTTTTCCAGTCCTGTGGCCACTGCTAAGTTTTCCAAATTTGCTGGCATATTGAGTGCAGCACTTTCACAGCATCATCTTTCAGGATTTAGAATAGCTCAACTGGAATTCCATCACCTCCACTAGCTTTGTTCATAGTGATGCTTTCTAAGGCCCACTTGACTTCACATTCCAGGATGTCTGGCTCTAGGTGAGTGACCACACCATCGTGATTATCTGGGTCGTGAAGATCTTTTTTGTACAGTTCTTCTGTGTATTCTTGCCATCTCTTCTTAATATCTTCTGCTTCTGTTAGGTCCATACCATTTCTGTCCTTTATTGAGCCCATCTTTGCATGAAATGTTCCTTTGGTATCTCCGATTTTCTTTAAGAGATCTCTAGTCTTTCCCATTCTGTTGTTTTCCTCTATTTCTTTGCATTGATCGCTGAGGAAGGCTTTCTTATCTCTTCTTGCTATTCTTTGGAACTCTGCATTCAGATGTTTATATCTTTCCTTTTCTCCTTTGCTTTTCGCTTCTCTTCTTTTCACAGCTATTTGTAAGGCCTCCCCAGACAGCCATTTTGCTTTTTTGCATTTCTTTTCCATGGGGATGGTCTTGATCCCTGTCTCCTGTAAACTGCAGTATACACCCCAAATAGAATATTTCTCAGTGCTAAAAAGCAATGAACCACTAATGTATCAAAAGACATGAATAAATCTTAAATGCATTCTATTAATCGAAATAAACCCACCAGGAAAGACTATATACTTATGATTCCAACTACATAACACTCTAAAGAGAAAACTATGGAGACACTAACTAAGAAAATGGCCTATTTCATATTTGCTACATCTTCTAAAAATATATAGACTATGAAAATAACACATATATTGTAAAATATGTGCTTCCAAAGCAACACCAAGTCTACTTAAGTGAACAGAAAGACAGACAACAGACCTAGAACATCACAAGAAACATTTAAAATGCTTTTAAATGCATACACCTCTCTCCAAAAGTTCTGGAATCCAGCAGACTAAATAGTACCGAGTCAAACATTTACATTAAAAGCTGCAGCTGACCAAATATTATTGTATCTATTAATTTTTTTATCTTGAAAGACAGCTGCTTTGTAAGTGAAAGCAAATTAAACTTAGTTAACAAACTTAATTTGATGGCATGAACTCTAAACTGATGTTTCAAAACAGTGTCATGATTTCAACTCACCTTGACTGTAAAATACATAACCTGCTCTTATTTAACCATGTGCTGCAGAGAAAAATGGAAAGAGATCTTCAGGGAAAGTCAGGGAATCATAACTCTAACATCAGCCTGGTCTCTGGAGAAGCTGTATACCTTTGTTCAAGTGACTTAAACTCTCACAGTCTTGTCTTCCCCATCCCATTCCATGTATTCTCAGCATGCAAAACAGATAAAGACACCCTGGTCAAAGAGGGAAGGGGGCTCCCTGCCTGTCCATCTTGCCTCCTGTCCCAGCAGAGGAAGACCACACAGAACACAGTGCAAAAGGCATTTGATAGAATATGGCTCAAATGATTTCCAGTTCTGAAATTCTTTGTTTCTCTGTAAACATTCACAACTTCATAACTTCTTCCTGATCCACAGAGAACAAGACTTTTACTCAAACAATGCTGCTCAGACTCATAAAATCTGCGGGCTAGAAAAGAATTTGGCAGATGATTTAGGTCATCTGTCTGGCTCTGAATGGATTTGGCCTTAAATGATCCCAGAATTATTTTTTTAAATATTTATAAAATCCAGCAGGAACTTCCAAAGAAGCTCTAATCAAGTTCTTTTTTTTATGGGTTAAAAAAATTTTTTTTTTTTAATTTAGGACAATTCCACCTATATTTCCTCTTGTTCATCTTCTATAGAAACAGAAATAATAACAATTCACACAGAGCATCTATTTATTTATTTGACAGGGGATTATTAAGCTCCTAAACAACTTTAAGCAATGTCCTAGAAGTACAAAGGTGAACAGAACAGTTGCATCCAGGAACTCACAGTTTAAGGGGGAAGATTTCTGAATGCTGGGTGGTGGGAAGTCTCAGGGGAAGTTCACAGAGGAAGGCCTAACTCAACCTGTTCTGGGAGATGGGGTCAGAAAAGTTTCCTATCGAAGTCAATACTTGAACTGCATTTTGAAGGACGAACATAAGTTAGTCACTCAGGAAACTGGTTCAAGAGAACATCAGACAAAAGGAAACTGAGACGTGAAAGTCTGAGGGAGCATGGAATACATACGGACAGTTGAATGTCCATGGAGTTCGGTCCTCAGTACAAGTCCAGAATGGTCTCAGAGACCTCTCATATTCTTAAGACACAGGGTTTTCAATGGAGTGCCAAGGCAATAAAATTTGAGTTTTATAAAGATCTTCTTTCATCAGGTATGTGAATAAAGCATTAGAATGCAGAGGCTGGAGGCAGAACGTTAAATGACTTTTTCTGTAATTTAAGTAAGAAATGATGTGAGCTCAACACTGGCTATTCAGTGCCTTAAATCATTTTAGTTGCTTTGCTGTGATAACGTCCCACGTTTTCTATGACTGGGCGTATGTATCATCAAGGTATCTGGATATGGACAGTAGCTCGGCTGAGAAACATTTATTTTTTCAATTGGCATCAAGTAGCCTCTTCAGAGAAGGCAATGGCACTCCACTCCAGTACTCTTGCCTGGAAAATCCCAAGGACAGAGGAACCTGGTAGGCTGCAGTCCATGGGGTCGCTAAAAGTCAGACATGACTGAGCGACTTCACTTTCACTTTTCACTTTCATGCACTGGAGAAGGAAATGGCAACCCACTCCAGTGCTCTTGCCTGGAGAATCCCAGGGACAGGGGAGCGTGGTGGGCTGCCGTCTGTGGGGTCGCACAGAGTTGGACACGACTGCAGTGACTTAGCAGCAGCAGCAGCAGCCTCTTTATCATACTTTGCACAGTTATTATTTCATTGTTAGTAGTCAGGTGAATGTATGATTCTGTTTGGTGTTAAATCATAAAATTTTTAAATCTGTAAGAGACTTTCCTCATTCATTTGGTCTGTTTGTATTCATGCTAAGTCTTTTCCAAAACCTTGGTATTTTTGGGGGAAACTACAAAGGCTATGGAAAACAATGCACACAGAGCTCCTGTCCTTGTCACCCAGTATAACCAGAACCCCCCTGCCAGTTATTGTAACCAGCACCATTCCCATCTCCCCTGGTAACCAGCACAAGCCCTGTCACCCACTTGGATGATTTTTCTTGATTTTGTGTGTTCTAATAAAAGATTTTGCTTGTAAAACAGGTTCTGTTATTAAAACTATAATCTCCTCCTAACTTCACCAATATAAATTTTAAACACAATGAAGTTGAGGATCTTGCTTGTGTTTCAGTTCAGTTCAGTTCAGTCGCTCAGTCGTGTCCGACTCTTTGCAACCCCATGGACTGCAGCGCTCCAGGACTCCCTGTCCATCGCCAACTCCTGGAGTTTACTCCAACTCACGTCCATTGAGTCGGTGAGCTCAAATAGCAAAACTGTTCATACACATTCAGGAAGAGTTGGAAACTTTGCTAGAATCTGAAACTGTCCCTAATCCCCAAGTTGCATTCTCGTCTTGCTGAATATCCTCATTCCAGATAACAATGGCAGTGCATTTTAGACTTTCCGTTAAGAAAACAGCTTCTTTCCAAGATTCATTTTCTTCCCATATGTGTTTTTGTGTATGTTGTGTATGTGTGTGTGTGTATCTGTTTGTAATGAGATAGATATATAGATTTGGATTTACACAGTTTGTGGTAGCTAACAACATATTATTTGAGGGTTCCCTGGCAAAGGCAAAACTATGACTATCGGGTAAAAAAGTCAACTTTGAAATTCAGATTAAAACATGCTGTGGGACTTCTGAATTTTTAAAAATTTTTTAAGCTTTGGGAAGTTTAGTCTTAGGAACCATGTAAGGATACCTATTTGATCATTGGTAATTTTAAAAAATAATCACACAAGAGTGACTCAAAATTTTATAAGTAAACAATCACTTGGGGAAGGCTGCCTAAAAATGTAGATTTCCACATATTTCTCCCAGATCTCCTGACTGACTGAATCCAAGATAGAGGCCAAAAATATCCATTTTCAATAAAGACTCCAGATGACTCTGATGTGGGTCTGAGTGCCACACTTGAGAGACTGCTGTAACTCTATCTAACTAGATTTTAAAAGAAAGAGCTGATCTAAATGGTTTTGCTGAACTGCTTAACCTGGCTTGTCTCTTTTAAGTAAAATTATTGCACCACATAAGTCAGGGACATGCAAACAAACCCAATCCCTGCTAAATCTTACAGGATCAAGTGGTCGTGGGGTTCATTCCCAGCATAGTTTATATTTTCTTTAGTCTAAATATCTTTCACCAAACACAAAGTTCATGTGTTTGGCACAACAGAAAGTTATTTCTTTTTCCAAACACTTATTCTATCCTTCATCCTCCAAAAATTTGTTAGACAGTGAGATCCATTAAATTGCTGTGTTGTTTCCTGTGTAAATTTTCAAGTTTCTCAAGAGCAGAATTAAGATTAGATGTTAACATAATCAAATTTTATCACTATACTTGTTTTGAAAGAAAAATCAAAATAAAGCATTTTGACTCTTATTTTAAAAGTCACATCTTAATTTAAAACTTTGCTATAAGAAAAATACCTCCACTAATTTTTTTTTTCCTGTGATGATAAGTAAAAATAAGCTTAATGCAGTAAACAGTCTTGGAGACCTTCAATGGCTTGCCAAAACTTCTTTCAGTTCCAGTTCCATTTCATTATAAAGGACTTATTTCAGGAACACTGAGGCTGATAATCATGTCAAACTCAGCCCCAGAAGAAAACTGGAAAACAAAAAGGTATTTTACTCCAAGACCAAACCACTTCTTGATAGAGCTGGGCTAAAAGAAGTATGTCCCCATAGATAGTTATTTTCTAACCTATGAAATACCCTAAAAATGAAATACATATGAACAGATTCTTCTTTTCTGCCCTGTTCCTTCCTTCTTCCCTTTCTTCTTTCTTTCCTTCCTTCCTTCCCTTTCTTCATGGGTAGCCTTTCTAAAATTTCAATGGAATTATGGCTGACCTCAAAATAGGCCCAGATAGAATGGCTGATTCATGCTGATGTATGGCAGAAACCAACACAATATTGTAAGGCAATCATCCTTCAATTAAAAGGAAATTTAAAAAATAATAGCTAACACTGAGTGCTTATTTTTTATCAAGAAGTATCTTAAGTGCTGCATATGTATTAAATCCTCAAAATGATTCTGTTGAAATGCGCACTAGTATCATCTCCACTTTAAACATGAGGAAACAGTGGCAAAAGAAAACTAAGTAACTTTACTGTGATCTCACAGCTATTGTCTGTAAGAACTAAAGTCAACGTAATTCCCTATTCCTATGGTAAGGTTTGGAATGAGTATAATTTCCTATTCTTATTTTAAAAAATTCTGCAAACAAGCTCTGAGAAAACCTTACCTGTCTCAACTAGCTTACTTATATACTATCAACATGCTCTTCAACACTTCAAGACTCTTGTGACAAATCCAAAGCTATGGTACAAAGTCAGCCCAATTACCTGCAATGCAAGATTTGCTTTGAAATCATCCAACCTTTCCACTAAAACCCATGAGTATCCTCCTCCCTTGAATTGTGAGTAGATCTAACCAGTCAGTCCCAAAGGAAATCAACCTTGAATATTCACTGGAAAGACTGATGCTGAAGCTGAAGCTCCAGTACTTTGGCCACCTGATGCAAAGAGCTAACTTATTGGATAAGACCCTGATGCTGGGAAAGATTGAGACCAGGAGGAGAAGGGGGTGACAGAGGATGACATGGTTGGATAGCATTACTGAGTCAATGGACATGAGTTTGAGCAAACTCTGGGAGATAGTAGAAGACAGAGGAGCCTGGCATGCTACAGTTTATGGGGTCACAAAGAGTTGGCCATGACTTAGCGACTGAACAACAATGACAATCCTCCTCTGATCTTTCCTCTTTTGAGACACTACTAGGATTTTGTCAAGGTGGTTGATGTTTTCCCTTGTTGCAGTAACTTCATAAACTTAGTTTTGCTTAATAGGGTTTTTTCAGGCCTATATTTGAGAAGTTGGCAACTTACATCTGTCTAATAATTAACAGGAATTAGAAGACTGTATTTTGTTATAAACATAACAAATAACCTGTTGTCCTCTAATTCTCCTCAATCCAGAGATATTACTATAGCAGAATCAGGAAACTGATTATGAAGTTTCAGTAACTACTTAAAAAAAGAACTTCTGACATTTCCTTAATGTGGGAATATAAAAACTAAAGTATTTGTGCGTGTGTGATTCTGAAAAACAGAAATCTTTACAAAAGTTCTCTACAAATCAAAGAAGTTTCTGAGTAGTTTCCCTAATTCACATCAAACACAAATTGTGAGGTTTACTAAGACTAAATTAATTAATTTAAAATCTTGTCTGTATACTACAAACATATTTATTGTAAAAATATATTTTTTTGCTGAAATTTTACTCCATCAGGAGACCAAGACTGGCAATTTAAACACTGAAAACAACAAACAAAAACTAAAAACAAAAAAACACCTAGTTATCTCAAAATGATGCAGCCTTCTTCCTGTTAAAGGAGACGTCATATGGTAACTATTTCAGGTGTGAACACACAGTGTGCAAGGAGGTCCCGTTTCTTTGGAAATAGCTGTAAATATATTCATAGGCGTAAAACAATCATCTGTGTCTAGCCATGCATGCCGTCTGCTCCCGGGGCTGTCACTGCTGTCGATCTGAAGTTGAGAGGTAATGGCCTCATGATTCAGGGAAACTGCTGAAGTGTGTACTCAGGCTTCAGTTGAAGAGATGGGTTCATTTATCATCATAATAAGCTATTACCATCGAGAGGTCACAACTCATTGAAGAGACAGTCAGTCTAATTGGCTCAATTCCGTCAGTGTTCGACGTGCCTCAAGGAGATAAGCACTCTTTCACAGGTAATTTTCAATCACCCAACAAACTACCTGTTTTATAATTCATCACATTTCAGATCGGGGTCTTATCACATAGTTCCTTTTTCCATGTGGCAAATGTTGAATTTTAACTACTTGGAGTCTCAGACCCGAGTAATAGAGGGAGAACTTAAGAAAAAATAAGGTGAGAGGGTGTCTACTCAACTACTACTGTTGGAAGTCATGGGAAGACCGCAGTCCTAGAAGTGTAAGCTTTATGCTTCCCCAGCAGGCCCTGCTGATATTAATAGAATTTGCTGAAACTATCTGGAAAGATAAGAGTGTTATTGAAATCCTTGTGATTAATTAAGCATGACAACCAAATTTTAGTTTAGAGAATTGAGGCATATCTTGAGTGATCCTCATCAAAACAATAATCTTCACAATGAAGTCTAGACTAGAAAATTAATAGTTTATAATAGAGCAAAACAGAAATATTCTACATAAAACATCTTTTTAAAACTTATTTTCAAGTGGAGAATAACTGCTTTACAATGTTGGATTGGTTTTTGCCATATACTTAAAATACCTTATTTTATGACTTTAACAATACTATGTTCTTGAGTGGGGCAGCAGACAGTCTCTGAGACAAGTTCACCTCCAATCAAATGCTGGCTATGACTTTAAACAGCTAGGCTACCTTATAATTACATGCAGATTCTTTTTTTCCACTATTTTTTTTATACACAAATGGTGGTCATATACACTGTTCTATTTCTAGGTTTAACTATTTAACCATATACCTCAGATCATTCCACATTATTGTAGTGTTTGTGTGTATGTACCAAAATGCATTTAATCAGTCTATCAGTAACAATTTTGTGTGTATCACAAACATTTGTGAATGAATAACTGCATTTCACACTTTATGTCTCCCTATAGGAAAAATTTCCAGAAGAGAAATATATGAACACATGTGCATTTGTAACTTTGGTAAAAATTTCTAAGTTAGTTTTCTTAGATTGCATTAATACATATCCCCACTACCAATACTATAAGGATCTTTGTCCTTTTAAAATCTCAGTAATAGCGTATTATCCAGGCTTTCATGGTGGCTCAACAGTCAAGAATCTGCCTGCCAGTGCAGGAGACACACAGGTTCATTCCCTGGTTGGGAAAGATGCCATGAAGCAGCTAAGCCCACACATCTCAGTTGTTAAGCCTGTGCTCTAGAGCCCGGGAATTTCAACTACTGAACCCCCATGCCATAGAGTCTATTCGCTGCAACAAGAGAAGCCAAGGCAATGAGAACCGCGCACTGCAACTAGAGAGTAGCCGGCGCTTGCCGCTAGAGGAAGCCTGTGCAGCAATGAGGACCCAGCACAGCCAAAAATAAATAAATAATTTTTAAAATAGCATGCTATCCATTTTACCATCTTGTTGTCTCTTCTAAGGTAAATGACAGTTTCTCAGTATAGTTGTATTATGAGTCAGGTTGTACATTGTTTCTTATACCTAAGAGCCATTTGTATTCTGTTTCTATGAACTGTTCATTCATATGTGTCGCCCATTTCTTTGTTCAAGTGTTGGTCTTTGTTATCAATTTCTATAATTTCTTTAGCTATGAGATTAGGCTTTTGTTTGCAACAAATTAAAACAAAATGAAAATCTTTGAAAATAATTGATATTTTACTTGATTTGTTTACTAAGGCTGCCACAACAAAACCATAAGCTACATGTCTCAAAAAACAGAAATCCATTGTCTCACAGCTCTAAAGGATACAAGTCCAAAACCAAAGGAGCAGAGTTGGCTCCTCCTGAAGGCTGTGGGAAAAGGATCTGTTTCAGATCTCTCTCTTTGGCTTGCAGATGGCTGTCTTCATGTTCACATGGCATTCTCCTTGTATGAGTATCTGTCTCCAGGTTTTCCCTTTTTATAAAGATATAAATTATATTGGGGCTTCCCTGGTGACTGAGTGGTAAAGAATCTGCTTGCCAATACAGGGGACACAAGTTTGATCCCTGGGTCAGGAAGATCCCCTGGAGAAGGAAATGACAACCCATTCCAGCGGGAAATCCCAGGGACAGAGGAGCCTAGGGGGCTGCAGCCCATGGGGTCGCAAAAGAGTAGTACACGACTTAGCACCTAAGCAACAGTCGTATTGAGTTTGGGTTGACTTTACTGTCCTTATTTTAACTTGCTACACTATAGCCGCAAGGTATAATGCTGCTTATAATGCCGATGAAGTTTACTTCCCTAATCAGTTATTGATGGGCAGAAATCTTAAATCCCTTTAAATACTTCTGTAAGGCAGAAATAGTTACTTATCACATCATTTGCTTAGAAAGATGTGACATGATGCTCATTTGCTTTATTTTGGTATCTTCAAGATAAAGTACAAAACACTCAGTAGGTTTCTCCAAAAGCTAGATGACAATTTTTTCACATTTTCACAAACTGCTGTTTAAGAGTCATATAATTGACTTACTTTCTAAAGTTAACTCTCTGTGATTGTCCGTTTTTATTTTTAATGCTATCTTATTCTTGATGAAAGTGAAAGTGGAGAGTGAAAAAGTTGGCTTAAAGCTCAACATTCAGAAAACGAAGATCATGGCATCTGGTCCCACCACTTCATGGGAAATAGATGGGGAAACAGTGGAAACAGTGTCAGACTTTATTTTTGGGGGCTCCAAAATCACTGCAGATGGTGACTGCAGCCATGAAATTAAAAGACGCTTACTCCTTGGAAGGAAAGTTATGACCAACCTAGAAAAGCAGAGACATTACTTTGTCAACAAAGGTTCGTCTAGTCAAGGCTATGGTTTTTCCTGTGGTCATGTATGGATGTGAGAGTTGGACTGGGAAGAAGGCTGAGCGCTGAAGAATTGATGCTTTTGAACTGTGGTGTTAGAGAAGACTCTTGAGAGTCCCTTGGACTGCAAGGAGATCCAACCAGTCCATTCTGAAGATCAGCCCTGGGATTTCTTTGGAAGGAATGATGCTAAAGTTGAAACTCCAGTACTTTGGCCACCTCATGCAAAGAGTTGACTCATTGGAAAAGACTCCGATGCTGGGAGGGGTTGGAGGCAGGAGGAGAAGGGGACGACAGAGGATGAGATGGCTGGATGGCATCACTGTCTCGATGGACATGAGTCTGAGTGAACTCTGGGAGTTGGTGATGGACAGGGAGGCCTGGTGTGCTGCGATTCATGGGGTATCAAAGTCAGACATGACTAAGCGACTGATCTGATCTAATCTGATCTATCTTTACCACCACCAGATGCTCAATCAGATAGAAATAATAAGCAAGGCACAAAGTGTTCTCTAACAAATGTGCTTTATTGATATAAAGATTTACCTCTCGTATAAACTGCTGCACCATACAACTACAGAAGTTCTCAAAGCAATTGGCATTTATTGAACAGCTTCTGTGTGCTAAAGGCATTTTTGAGGGCTTTGCACAACTCTGAGGAGGTGCTAGAACTCTCAATTTGCAGATATTGAAAGTGTCAACTAAATAATGGGATGTGTTCAAGATTACAGAAATAATAAGGAAGAGATGCAGCATTTGAATCAGATCTGTGAAAAGCATAAGGATCAAAACACTGAAATAACTGACCAGAGTTTCCCTTGCATAAATAATAGCTTTGAGTAAAGAGTAGAATGGTGGGGAAGGATGGGACACAGATATGCATAGAAAAATAAAGGAAGAAATAAAGTATTCCTTTGCATGCATGCTAACTTGCTTCAGTCAGGTCCAACTCTTTGTGACTTTATCAAGTGTAACCCACCAGGCTCCTCTGTCCATGGAATTCTCCAGGCAAGAATACCAGAGTGGGTTGCCATGTCCTCCTCCAGCTGATCTTCCCAACTCTGGGGTTGAACCCAAGTCTCTTATGTTTCTTGCATTGGCAGGCAGTTTCTTTACCACTATCACCACCTGGGATGCCCAATATATTTATTCCTTTGCTAATCCATAATCAAGATGTCGGTAGGACTGGTCTCAGAGGACTGTGAAATAAGGAGCTGCTCCAGGCCTTTCTCCTTGGCTTACAGAAGGCCCTCTTCATTCATATCTGTGTCCCATCCATTCCCACCATCTTGTGCTTCTCCCACTACCATCAACAATTAAACACTATATATACACTGGATTAAATATGAAAACTCAGTACATAAAATACTCTCTGGCCATGATAGGCTCAGAGGTTAAAGCATCTGCCTGCAATGCGGGAGACCCAGGTTTGATCCCGAGGTTGGGAAGATCCCCTGGAGAAGGAAATGGCAACCCACTCCAATATTCTTGCCTGGAGAATCCCGTGGAGGGAGGAGTCTGGTAGGCTACAGTCCACGGGGTTGCAAAGAGTCAGACATGACTGAGCTACTTCACTTTCACTTTTCACTTTCTCAATGCACTTTACCTTGGAAACAACACCCAGGCAACAACCTTGACAGCTGTTAAGCCTCAATTCCTCTGGTTCTTTTTTTTCTCTCAGGGATCAAAGTTCTACAACATCTGCTGTAAAGTGTCTAAAAACTTGTTTCACATTTTTTCTCAAATTATCTTGTTGTCTAAGAAAGTTTTGTTCAATCATGGCCAGAAGTAAAAATTCTGCGCTTTATAGTATGATTTTTGAAAGCTGTAGCCTTTGTTTCAACTAGAGTTTATTTTTATGTCTAATATGAGGTAGGGATACAGGTATGGTCATTTTTTTTCTTTTTAGATACTCAGTGGTACCAATAACATTTACTATATGCTCTATTCTATTGTCTTTGATCTGCAATTTCTATTTTATTAATAATCAAGTATCCATATATGCATGGGATATTTCTGGGCTATTTTTTCAACTCCACTGATCATTTTTAATCTTTTTTCACACCAATAGCACTTTGTCTCAATCATTATTTCTTTTTTAAAAATGAGTCCTAAGTCTTTTTATCAGGTAAGTTTTGATTCAAACCCCATCTCTTTCTTTCTTTAGGATTTCCTTTTCTTATTTGAAAAGCTCTTTGCTTTCCTATATAGATTCTATCCTTAGTATTTTGTTACTTGTTACTATTGTAAAGGACTTATTTCTATTTTATTTCTTTTTAGCCGCACTGGGTCTTCCTTACTGTGAGTGGGCCTTCTCCACTCTTCTTTCTGGCTGTGGTGCTCAGGCTTCTCCCTGCTGTGGCTTGTCTTACTGTGTAGCACGGGGCTCTAGGGTAACCAGCTTTAGTAGCTGCTGCACGTGGACTCAATGGTTGTGATTCAGGGGCTTAGTTGCCCTGTGGAATGTGGGATCTTCCTGGACCAGGGATGAAACCAGTGTCCTCTACATTGTGAGATGGATCCTTAACCACTAGACTACCAGGAAAGCCCAGGACTTATTTATTTATTTTTTTTTTAACTCTTTTTTTTTTTTTTTTTTTAAATTTCAGATATACACATGCTCCCCATCCTGAACCCTCCTCCCTCCCAACCTCCCCATACCATCCCCCTGGGCCTTCCCAGCGCACCAGCCCCAAGCATCCAGCATCGTGCACTGAACCTGGACTGGCATCTCGTTTCATACATGACATTTCACATGTTTCAATGCCATTCTCCCAAATCTTCCCACCCTCTCCCACAGAGTCCATAAGACTGTTCTATACATCAGTGTCTCTTTTGCTGTCTCGTATACAGGGTTATCGTTACCATCTTTCTAAATTCCATATATATGCGTTAGTATACTGTATTTATGTTTTTCCTTCTGGCTTACTTCACTCTGTATAATAGGCTCCAGTTTCATCCACCTCATTAGAACTGATTCAAATGTATTCTTTTTAATGGCTGAGTAATACTCCATTGTGTATATGTACCACAGCTTTCTTTATCCATTCATCTGCTGATGGGCATCTAGGTTGCTTCCATGTCCTGGCTATTATAAACAGTGCTGCGATGAACATTGGGGTACACGTGTCTCTTTCCCTTCTGGTTTCCTCGGTGTGTATGCCCAGCAGTGGGATTGCTGGATCATAAGGCAGTTCTATTTCCAGTTTTTTAAGGAATCTCCACACTGTTCTCCATAGTGGCTGTACTAGTTTGCATTCCCACCAACAGTGTAAGAGGGTTCCCTTTTCTCCACACCCTCTCCAGCATTTATTATTTGTAGACTTTTGGATCGCAGCCATTCTGACTGGTGTGAAATGGTACCTCATAGTGGTTTTGATTTGCATTTCTCTGATAAAGAGTGATGTTGAGCATCTTTTCAAGTGTTTGTTAGCCATCTGTATGTCTTCTTTGGAGAAATGTCTATTTAGATCTTTGGCCCATTTTTTGATTGGGTCATTTATTTTTCTGGAGTTGAGCTGTAGGAGTTGCTTGTATATTTTTGAGATTAGTTGTTTGTCGGTTGCTTCATATGCTATTATTTTCTCCCATTCTGAAGGCTGTCTTTTCACCTTGCTAATAGTTTCCTTTGATGTGCAGAAGCTTTTAAGTTTAATTAGGTCCCATTTGTTTATTTTTGCTTTTATTTCCAATATTCTGGGAGGTGGGTCATAGAGGATCCTGCTGTGATGTATGTCAGAGAGTGTTTTGCCTATGTTCTCCTCTAGGAGTTTTATAGTTTCTGGTCTTATGTTGAGATCTTTAATCCATTTTGAGTTTATTTTTGTGTATGGTGTTAGAAAGTGTTCTAGTTTCATTCTTTTACAAGTGGTTGACCAGATTTCCCAGCACCACTTGTTAAAGAGATTGTCTTTAATCCACTGTATATTCTTGCCTCCTTTGTCAAAGATAAGGTGTCCATATGTGCGTGGATTTATCTCTGGGCTTTCTATTTTGTTCCATTGATCTATATTTCTGTCTTTGTGCCAGTACCATACTGTCTTGATAACTGTGGCTTTGTAGTAGAGCCTGAAGTCAGGTAGGTTGATTCCTCCAGTTCCATTTTTCTTTCTCAAGATCGCTTTGGCTATTCGAGGTTTTTTGTATTTCCATACAAATTGTGAAATTATTTGTTCTAGCTCTGTGAAGAATACTGTTGGTAGCTTGATAGGGATTGCATTGAATCTATAAATTGCTTTGGGTAGTATACTCATTTTCACTATATTGATTCTTCCAATCCATGAACTTTATTTTTAAAGGGCTGTTTTAATTGGTGTTTGCTGATGTAAAGAAACACAATCGACTTGTAAAATGAAATATTTCCTGACATACCAGTGGGCAAGAAATGTCACAGCCATCAGTGATTTTGGGCCTCCAAACGTGAATGAGGGCTCCCAAAAGGGAACACAATAGCTTTGACCCAGCAAATGCTGCCACCCCTGCAATGATGGCAAAGGAGCTCAGAGGAATGCAGGAAGCAACTATCCTCTGCCATGCCTCCTGGTGAACAAGGAATTAAGGTTGTAAACAATCAAGAAACAGGAAGTGGTCTTAGATAGCTGCATTACATATGAAAGGAAAGAATTCAGCGAGCCCAGAGGCTTGTAAATTCCCATAGAATAATGCTAAGTTCCTTAGCTTAATATCTGGTTTTCTTTATTTAACAATAATCTTTGGTGTTCAGACTGCCTGCCCTCTTTGTTGCGAAGTTGTATATGGCCTGACTCCTTCTCTCTGGCCTTCTACAGCAGTTTAAGAAGACGTGGCAAGAATACACAGGAGAACTACACAAAAAGGTCTTAATGACCTGGATAACCACAATGGTGTGGTCACTCAACAAGAGCCAGACATCCTGGAAGTCTGGCTTCCAGTGAAGTCAAGTGGGCCATAGGAAACATTACTATGAACAAACCTAGTGGTCATGGAATTCCAGCTGAACTATTTCAAATCCTAAAAGATATGACACTGTTAAAGTGCAACATTCAATATGCCAGCAAATTTGGAAAACTCAGCAGTGACCAAAGAACTGGAAAAGATCAGTTTTCTTTCCAATCCCAAAGAAGAAAAATGGCAAAGAATGTTCAAACTACTGCACAACTGTGCTCATTTCACATGTTAGCAAGGTAATGTTCAAAATCCTTCAAGCTAGGCTTCAACAGTACGTGAACTGAGAACTTCCAGATGTTCAAGCTGGATTTAGAAAAGGCAGAGGAACCAGAGATTAAATTGCAAACACCCATTGGATCATAGAAAAAGCAAGAGAATTCCAGAAAAATATCAACTTCTGCTTCACTGACAATGCTAAAGCCTTTGACTGTGTGGATCACAACAAACTGTGGAAAATTCTTCAAGAGATGCGAGTACCAAACCACCTTACCTGTCTCCTGAGAAACCTGTATGCAGGTCAAGAAGCAACAGTTTGAATTGGGCATGGGACAATGGACTGGTTCAAAATTGTGAAAGGACTAAGACAAGGCTGTATATTGTCACCCTGCTTACTTAATTTATGTGCAGATTACATCATGTGAAATACCAGGCTGGATGAATCACAAGCTGGAATCAAGACTGCAGGAAGATTTGTCAACAACCTCAGATATCCAGGTGATTTCACTCTAATGACAGAAAGTAAAGAGAGACTAGAGAGCCTCTTGATGAAGGTGAAAGAGGACAGTGAAAAAGCTGGCTTAAAATTCAACATTCAAAAAATGAAGATTGTGGCATCCAGTCCTATCACTTCATGCCAAATAGTTGGGGGAAAAGTGGAAATAGTGTCAGATTTTACTTTCTCGGGCTCCAAAATCACTGTGGATGATGACTGCAGCTATGTAATTAAAAGATGCTTGCTCCTTGGAAGAAAAGCTATGACAAACCTAGACAGTGTATTGAAAAGCAGAGATATCACTTTGCCAACAAATGTCTGTAGAGTCAAAACTATGGTTTTTCCAGTAGTCATGCATGGATGTGAGAGATGGATCACAAATCAGGCTGAGTGCCAAAGAATTGATGCTTTTGAACTGTGGTGCTGGAGAAGACTCAAGAGTCCCTTGGACTGCAAGGACATCAAACCATCAACTCTAAAGGAGATAAACCCTGAATATTCATTGCAAGGACTGATGCTAAAGCTGAAGCTCCAATACTTTTGCCACCTGATACAAAGAGCCAACTCATTGGAAAAGACTCTGATGCTGGGAAAGATTGAAGGTAGGAGGAAAACGGGGCAACAGAGGATGAGATGATTGGATGGCATCACTAACTCAGTGGACATGAGTTTAAGCTAACTCAGAGAGATGGTGAACAGGGAAACCTGGCATGCTGCAGTTCATAGTGTTGCAAAGAGCAGAACATGACTTATCCACTGAACAGCAACTGAGATGCTGCCTCCAGGGCTCAGAGTCGTTAACATTCCCACCAAATAAAATAACTCTCTACTTTCTGGTTGTGACTAACTTTTTAGTCAACAGGCTTTTACATATTAACTTTGTATATAGTTCCCTTCTTGATTCACCTATTAATAATTTATCTTCTGAGTTCATAATCATATCAAGCAGATAATCATATCATCTATAAATGCAATTTTATTTCTTCCCTTTTAACTTCTGTATCTTTTAACTTCTTTTTTTAAATCTTAATGCACTGTCCAAATCTGCTAGTACCACGTTAAATAAAAGTGGTCAGAGTGAAAACTGTTTGTGATCTTAAAGCATTCTTTCCATATTTTATAATAAAGTAGATATGTTATTTGTTTTTGTGTAGCTATTCTTCATCAAATGAAGAAGCACCTTTCCAATCTTAGTTTACACATATTTTAAAACATCATGAATCATCATTAAATTTTATCTATTTTTTCTGCATCTATTGAAACAGTTTCTCTCCTTTATTTAATCAATACTGTCAATTACACTGTCTTTTTCTATTAAATCAACACTGAACTCCTATGATAAAAGCTAATTATACCATTTTCATACATTATGGATTCTGATTACTCATGGTTTGGTTAGGATACTTGCATCGATTTTCATGAGTGAGTTTGGGCAGAAATTTCCTTTTTCACGCCTCCCTGATATTAAGTAACATAAAATTACTTGAGGAGTAGTCATTATTTTGTTCTCTGTAAAGCTGTGTAAGATTGAAAAAACTTTTTAAGGTTCAAAATTTGATTTAACAAATTAAACATAAATAAATAAAACCATTGTTTTCCTTATGGAAATAATTTTTTGGCTACTGCTTCAATTGCTTTAATGTTCATATGATTTTTAACATTTTCCCCCTCAGTCAGTTTTATTAATTTTTATTATTCTAGAAATTTTATTGTGAGTCCTCATAGTTGGGCTAACTTTGCAGAGTAGACATTATCAGAACTACATGTAATAAATGAGTTCTTATGATTTTTGTTTGTTTTTTCATAAACATTTGCCCTTAACAATATATCTGGTTTATTCTTGACAACAGATAGTCTTCTGGTATTAGTCTATTGCCAAATCATTTTAATATGATCCGATTTATGGAATAAAAATTCAATCGCAGTTTGTTTATCTTATTTACCTTTATAGCCATGCCATTCTCCACATATATAATACATTCTTAATTAATCCATTTACTCTGAGACTTAATTTGGAGGACATTAAGGATGAGGGAGAGAGTCTGACCTTTACTTTGAATAATTTTGAGGAATATAAAGCAAAGACATCAGAAATATAAATTATGTTGCTAAAAGGAGAGCAACTCATGCTTATTAGTGAGGTTTTAATTTTTTACTAAGATGGAAATCATCTTTCAATTCTAACTTAAATCTCAACTCCAGTCATTTCTGAGAAATCTAATCAAAACTATTCTGTTGTTGTTGTTAAAAAGGTAGCATTGATCACAAAATATTTGTAAAGTTCCTTTCATTTGACAAGAACTACTCTGTCATATAAATCTCAAATATCAATCTCCTTCAAATCCACAGCTTTAATTAGGGATGTTAGAGGTAGAACTGTAAGTCAAGCAAGCACAGCAAAGAAATACCAGAGATTACTTTTAAAACCTGATGCTATTTTGTCAGCTGTTCATAATATGCAGCTTATGCTATACTATAGGTATTCTTGGCAACTACAACGAAACAATTTAAAAGCTCCTCTAAGCTACAAACAGAAAAAGATAGTATACATGTTGTAGAAAATAAGCATTGTTTTATAAAGACCAAATCACAGAAGATTAATTTAATAGCACCCAGAGACAGATTTGCAAACCTTACTGGTAATGGGGGAACAGTCGATAGGCCAAGTCAGATTCTCAGGGCTCTTTACAAACAGGAAGAGAACTGGTTTTGGAGGCTGCACTATCTAATTCAGATCACTAGGGTAACCAAAAAGAAATAACTATTTCGATGTTCCAATAGCACTTAGTTTACTAAAGCAGTAAATTATTCCAACTCTGAAATACCCAAACTGTTTCTCAAAGCTGTGGCCTGTAGCAAGTCAGCAGGACTCTGTGCTCTAGCACTTTACATTCATGCCTGGTTCCATGCTTACACGAATGCCCTAAAACCAAGCATTAACCTCTGTCAAGTATTTGGAGAAAATAAGATGCTGCCAAGTAGAGCCCTGTGGGTGCCTGACTTAATTTTCTTTGAATGTCTACAGTGGAAGGGGCAGGGAATTAACACTCAACTGTGAACACTGTGCTGAATGCTCACACATTTATGGGAAAAAAACATTTTCCAGGTTGCTGTTGAGGGATTAACTCTTAGTTGAGATTATAACCCAGTGGGGCTCCATGGGACCTTCTCCGGACAGAGTCCTTCCCCATGTCATCTGCTGGGCTTTTATTCCTAGAAAAGTTGTAGTCTCCCAGGCCTCCTGAGTCATAAAAGCCTGGCTCAAGAATTACTAATAAAGTCCAGAACAACAACAACAAAAGAAATTAATGCTTGAAGGAATTGAACATGTAGTGACAAAAATAGCAGTTGGTCCGAGAGAACTGGTAAGAATTTAAACAATAAACCTTAAATATGACAGCCATAGAATATTTAGCTCCTCCCTAAAGCACCTGGACAACAGTACACTAAGGCACATTGCCTGAGTTGTTTTACAGATGCTAAAACCTCCATCAAATCGAAGAAGCTAACTACTTGATGACCATGAGCACACAGCCTCCTACTGAAACCTGAGGACTGATAATGTTAACCCCTGTAACACTGCCCTGTTATCTCACCATCAACCAATCAGAGAACTGTGCACAAGCTGATCACATACCATGTGACATATCCCCCCCTCACCCCCATCACTTTGCCTCTAAAAGTGCTTTGAGGAGTTTGGGTCCTTTGAGCATCACAGGCTGCCTCACTCTCTTTGCTTGGCCCTTTTCAGCTCGAAACTCCGATGTTTCACTTCATTTGGCCTCACTGTGGGTTCAGCACACAAACTTGCCATAGACAACAAGATTATGGAAATTTTTTAAATGAGTAGTATAAAAATATGCTAACTTTTCCAGGCCTCATCTACTATCTACATACACAACTATATCCACCTATGTATTCCTCATTATTCCAAAGAGGGACTGTAGTCAATAAAAATGTTCCTTAATATGAAAAGTATTCCTTTGCTAAACTGGCTAGTGCTCTTGAATTTAATTATGACCAGGCAGGTTTCTACGTTAGCAAAGTGTATGTCAAGTGAGAGCAGTTTTATTATTTGGGGTTAGGTTACCAAAACACAGGAAGATTGGCATGTGGCACCTTCATTAAAATAAAATATGTACAATACATCTCCCATCTGTTATAAGTGAATTTATCACCAAGGAACTTAGAAAATGTTTGAAAATTGGTTATACAAATATTTAGGAAAAGCTAATAGCATCTCATAAATACTTTTTTCAACTTAGAAATTAATACTAAAAAGGCAAAGGAAGGATTGTATATCCAGAGCTTCCTGGTCATGGATGCAAATCAAATTCAGTATCTAAGCAGATATACTAGTTTCTTGACATACTGTTTCTGTCAGATTTTGGCAATGGCTCTGAGTCCAACAGCAATTACTGGGAAAGAATTTAGCCTCAACTATTTAGAAAAGTGACTTTACTAGATTTACAAATAAGGCCCTACAATTTTCCATTTCCTTAGCAAGATATTATATCAACCAAGCTAAGCATGTCATCATGACTGTAATTTACGTGATGTGACATGACAGTTAAGATGTACTGCGGTAATTTGTGAGAGCTTGCAGTATTATTGTAGTATCAAAAATTTATATGGTTCAGTTATTAAAGCAAATTGTTTCATTCATACTGAGATGTCTGACAGTAAACCACCGAGGGCTTCCACATTACATTAAAAAATGTCTTCCATATTCAAACAATTTGCACACCCTGTTACCAGTATTTTGCTCACTGAATGGAAACTGAAGCACAGGCAAACACAGCTTTTTGATGTGAACATGATCTTTGCAGGATATGAAGTACTTCATTGTGGGTGGTTACAAGGAGCAGTCCAGACAGGATAAGGAAAGTTATCTTTGGGAACCAACTCTACGAACAGGATGTCCAAATGCTTTGCTCTGATGCTATTTCATATCCCATTTGCTTGCCTTCCGTCAGTTTGATTTTCAGCCAACAGAAAGAAAAAGCATATGGGCAAAGAAGAAATGATGGAAAATATGGCAAATATTCTATTTTAAAAAACTACCTATAAGTAAACTTCCCTGTGGTAAGAAAAGTAAGACCTCTGAAACTCATCCAATTTTGACCCATGGTTCTTCTCTAAATTCCTCAGAGCAGTTGGAAAAAAAGACAGCTTCTGGTTTTTTTGTTTGTTTTGTTTTTTGGCAATTTTAAGCTACAGACATTCAAGTCCTATGTGCTATTTTATTCTTGTCAGGTATTCAGGAATTCCTAAATAGAATAGGATAGAATGACCTCTTGTTGGAAAGGGCTTTGAAGTAACAGTTTAATTAGATTTTTATTACAGCTGGGAAATTTTATGCAACAGTCTCTTTAAAAATACATATTCATTGAAAAATGTGTTTTACTCATTTACACATTTTTCATAATGATATTTAGAGGCCTGTAAAAATAAGAAACAGGCCAAAAGTTACGTTTTCAATCAGATAAAACTACTAGTTTCCATTCATATGAACTAGCAAGATTTTCTGTCTTAATGCTCACACACCACTAATTATTAAAATATTTTTATTTTTCATGAAGATTTTTTCCAAAGTAAGCTATATTCTTATAGTTGAAAACTAGTCTTAAATAGCATCAATTTGCTAAAGGATTTTTCTGGGACTGTCACAATTTCTGGTGTGATCAGGTCATTTAATTATGAGCTGACAAGATATTAATTTCCACAGATCAATCAAGTATTCTCATTTAGAATTTCAATATCAAATTTTGTTTCCAATGAATTGTTAAGCAAAATAAAATAAAATGATAAAAGCCAAGGAACCTATCCAATTAGAGTTAATTCACAACAGAGGGGAAGAAAGAAGTACCTTCATCTCTGAAAGTGCTACATTTGTTTATCTGTGTGTGTGTTTTTATATGTGTGTCAGTGGGCTTGAAAACATGTGCTTTCAATCTGGCTGTTCTTTTATAGTAGTTCTCTTCCTGAGCTCCAGGAAATATGGTGTTTATTATAAGCTTCATGGCAAGTATTAAATTAGTTATGTAATAAATTTCATTTCCAATTAACATTCCGACAAGGTAGAGAAAGTAGCTCTCCTGAATACCAGTTTTGAAATGAAATAGAAACAGATGAGAAAGACTTCAGTAAGTATTGCACCACAGACAGTTCTAGAGAAACAGCTATTTCAAGTAAACATGACACTGCTTCTTCCAATATCTACAATCTGTTTTGCAAAAAAAAAAAAAAATCTAAAGGTTTCATTGGTTTATTTTTTCTTCCAAAATGTTAACACAGGATAGCAACTATATAGAACTGTGACGTGGGGATGCAACCACCCATGGGGCAGGGTGGAAAAGTCCAACTTAATCTGATTTAGTTGGTTCCAGGCACTGGCGACCCACTCTAGTACTCTTGCCTGGAAAATCCCATGGATGGAGGAGCCTGGTAGGCTGCAGTCCATGGGGTCGCTAAGAGTCGGACACGACTGAGCGACTTCACTTTCACTTTTCACTTTCATGCATTGGAGAAGGAAATGGCAACCCACTCCAGTGTTCTTGCCTGGAGAATCCCAGGGACGGGGGAGCCTGGTGGGCTGCCATCTATGGGGTTGCACAGAGTCGGACACGACTGATGCAACTTAGCAGCAGCAGTAGCAGCAATCCAATCAGTATATATTTGATCTCATCTTCCTTTAAAGAAAGACTATATAAAACCCATTCTCCTTATTGATCAATTGAAGCAAGAAGCTAGCACTGTATGGACTCACCTTGTTTCCTAGGTAAGGCGCTGGTGCACTCCAGAAGTAGCTCTGGGGCAGGGCTTGGCGGGCTTCCACGCTGCTGATGCTGATCTGCTGAGGTGGGTCTAAGTCATCCAGCTGGGGGGCCACTCGAATATGGCCGGAAATGTCAGTCAGATACCAGCCACTCATGTCTTGTATCTTAAAGAAAACATACAATCATTGTCACTTAGGAAAAGAACCCAGACACTTCTCTTTCCTATTTCTGTAGTGTTCATATTTTGAAAATTGAAAACACAAAAACTATGATCGTTTAGGAAAATATAAAAGTTGTGTATATCATTAAACATCCCATATGTTCTCACCATTATTTTTTTTCTTGATGTTTCTAGGAGTTTGGATGATATTATAGTATAAACTGTTTTTATTAATCCAGTGTGATTTTTAAAAATTATGATTTCAAATACTACTTTCTTAAAAAGTCATTTAAAATCACACATAATTTTGTATAAATTATCAAATAGTTGAAGTTTGAATTTCACATTTTTCACTCCATTAGTGCTTTCCTGTTTCTTATGGAAACAATTATTTCAAAAGGTATTATATATACATTTGAAAAGAAGAGGAAGAAAAGAGATAAGATATAAAAGGTAGATTTTCATTTACTAGTTTCTTCCTTTTCATATATTTAAATTTCAACTTGAGGCTCCAGGATAGTTGAAAACACCAGCTCCCAATACTGTTCCTATTCCTTCCCATGGGGTCAGAAGTGCTATAAGAACTCCTAGTCTTGATCCTTTGCCCAGAAAAGGAAAGAACATTTAAGAAGGAATTAGGGAAAGATGACTTGCTTTGACATGTTTATTCTCCAGCTATGTGTGGCACACAGCAACAATTCTAAATTTAAACCATCCTACTTAGAGCAGAGTGAAAAAGTTGGCTTAAAGCTCAACATTCAGAAAACGAAGATCATGGCATCTGGTCCCATCACTTCATGGGAAATAGATGGGGAAACAGTGGAAACAGTGTCAGACTTTATTTTTCTGGGCTCCAAAATCACTGCAGATGGTGATTGCAGCCATGAAATTAAAAGATGCTTACTCCTTGGAAGGAAAGTTATGACCAACCTAGATGGCATATTCAAAAGCAGAGACATTACTTTGCCAACAAAGGTCCATCTAGTCAAGGCTATGGTTTTTCCAGTGGTCATGTATGGATGTGAGAGTTCGACTGTGAAGAAGGCTGAGCGCTGAAGAATTGATGCTTTTGAACTGTGGTGTTGGAGAAGACTCTTGAGAGTCCCTTGGACTGTAAGGAGATCCAACCAGTCCATTCTGAAGGAGATCAGTCCTGGGTGTTCTTTGGAAGGAATGATGCTAAAGCTGAAACTCCAGTACTTTGGCCACCTCATGCCAAGAGTTGACTCATTGGAAAAGACTCTGATGCTGGGAGGGATTGGGGGCAGGAGGAGAAGGGGACAACAGAGGATGAGATGGCTGGATGGCATCACCGACTCGATGGACTTGAGTTTGAGTGAACTTCGGGAGTTGGTGATGGACAGGGAGGCCTGGCGTGCTGCAGTTCATGGGGTCACAAAGAGTCGGACATGACTGAGCGACTGAACCGAACCGACCTAGTCAGGACATAACACTGGATACAGAGGTTTGCAGCTACCAGGGACCCACTAGTCATGTGTGAGCTGCTTGGCGTTGTGGGTAATGGGTAGCAGAATGGTAATGGTGATCACATATGGGTGAAATATTTTAAAAATTTCTTCATGTAGAGGTCATTTGATTCTATATCTTCTAAAGCTGTGGAACTGCTGGGACTGCCTTTGTCGAGAGAGAGTCAGTGAAAGTTTATCAGACAGAAAAGCAGCAAGATACATGCTACTTCTCTTCCCTTTCCAACATCATTCATCAGACCTCCAAGGACAGCCCAGTGAGATTCATAGAAAGTTCTTTCCAGAAAAACTCCTGAAATGCAAATATCAGTGAACCTAGTTTCTGAAGTACAAGGCTGAATGCTACTTCTGCTCCTCTGCTAACCATAAAACTTTTGTACGTTAATGGAACAGTCTAGAGGGTGAAGTTAGACTAGCTGTTCATTTGCTGTTGGTTCTATGAAATCTGTTCCACAAGCAATATTTGATAAAGTACACACAAGTTCATTTAGGTATGAAGAGTACAATCAGAAACTACTCATAATATTTCAGACTTAAAAGCAACACAAGTAGAGAAAATTTTCATAGCTGTATTAAGGATTAGTTAGCTGATTAAAGCTGAAAGGCAGCAGTGTTTGGAATTCAGTTTTATTAAAAGAGTGATCTTTGTAAAGTCCAACTCTAATCACAACACCCCCTGTTACAATCCTTCAGTTACATACTCTCCAAGGATAAGAGCTCAACTTCTTAGTAAACTCAACCATGTATGTCTAGTTTCTCATCCCCTCTGTAGGCTTCTCCTCCTTTCTCCAGCCTGTTTCCTTGTATTTTGTACTACTAAGTGCTGCCACAAAAACTATTTGAAATTCCCTGAAGGTCCTCTTTCATAAGGAGGAAAACTGCTGTCTGTGAAGGGATGAAAAATCAATGAGTGTACGATAGGCAAAGGAGGTAGGAGGGAAACATGTTTATGTTTATGGTAGAGGAAGAATATCCCAGGGCTTCCCTGGTGGTTCAGTGGTAAAGAATCTGCCTGCAATGCAGGAGACCTAGGCTTAATCCCTGGTTGGGAAGATCCTCTGGAGAATGAAATGGCAGCCCACTCCACTATTCTTCCCTTGGACAGAGGACCCTGGCAGGCAACAGTCCATGGAGTAAGCAACAAAAGTTGGATTAAACCACCATCACCACCACTAAACATGTAATAACTTGAACTTTTTCAAATCAATTAAGAATGAAGATATTATTCAAATTTAGTTTCTCCTTTTAACAAAGAAAGAGCTATGGTAACAACAAATCACAACTAAAGACTGGTGGGTAATAGGTATTATGTACATAGCTGTTAAAGGAGTTTCTCTTAATGTGTATACCAAAAATACTGGTGAATGCAATTCATAATCCTTCATATGGCAATCAGATGTATTCTCTGTTGAACTGTCTGCCCTTGAGGCAAAAGCAGCATTAATTCCATCATTGCTTCACATACTAATCATGGACACTGAAAAGGCTGCTGCTACTGCTAAGTCACTTCAGTCGTGTCCGACTCTGTGTGACCCCATAGACGGCAGCCCACCAGGCTCCCCTGTCCCTGGGATTCTCCAGGCAAGAACACTGGAGTGGGTTGCCATTTCCTTCTCCAATACATGAAAGTGAAAACTGAAAGTGAAGTCGCTTAGTCATGTCCGACCCTCAGCAACCCCATGGACTGCAGCCTACCAGGCTCCTCTGTCCATGGGATTTTCCAGGCAAGAGTACTGGAGTGGGGTGCCATTGTTGACTTATTATAAGAAGTTCTAGTTTATACACTGGTACAAAACCTTAAAGGCTTTGGTCAAAGAGACAGCTAGTATTTGAAAGAAAATTCCATCACTTCTCCAAGATTAGTTTAAGTAGAAACTCACTACAAGAAAAAAAAGTTAATTTCTTACAGAAGGACAATAGCAAGAAGCCCCATGGAGCACCACACAGAATTCAAAGGCTATTTATTGCTTACGTTGCCATAGGTCCAGTAGGAGCTTTGACATCTGTTTGAAACTCCTGAACAGAAGCACTCATCACAACCTTTATGATTATCCTCTTGCAAATTGAAGAACCCAAATTTGCAGCGGCTACAGTCTCCTCCTTCAACATTTTCCTATAAACAGAGAAGTAGGTTATTAACACAGGTGCCCTTCAAAATAGAACAATGTCCCTATTTCTGCTTAAGAAAAATATAAGCTGTATATTCTTCATGTTACCTCTCAACTTTATTTAATGTATAATCATATTTTTAAAAATCTCAAAAACTTCTTATTAACTATATGCTGTCCTAACCACACTAATAGGAAATAATGCTTGATTATTATCAAATAGTAGTCTAATCTACTGCACCAAGTTACAATTTGATCTTCATCTTTGTCCAGAGTGGAGTACCTGTCATGATAAATCCAGCAATGACTTAGACATTTGGTTCAGTGTTTAACCATCTATGTTGTTGAACTGCTTCCTCTTAGAACACATGATACATGATAAAATAAAAGATATTAAGCTGATACATAGAGGTAGAGTAGAACATTGATATTATACAGATGGTAAAATATTTTTCACACCACATATGAAAAGTACAAATCCTTGAAGCAAGCCTAAGAATGAGACAGGTAGAGAAACTGTGCAAATAGTCACACTTTTTCCCTGATGAGATACAGTAGGAAAGAAAGAAAGTTTTCCCAAGTTACTTTTCACAGTGTTTCCTTTAACACACTGGCATAGTCAGTTAATCATAGAGTAACATTATGGGGAAACAATTATTCTCATTTGGTGACTGCTCTCTAGATTGGCTTCATTAATCCTAGACCCAGTATACTGAAAAATTATTTGTTTATATGTGGAACTCAAGCCAGAGAAAGTTGACTATATGATGAAAGACTGAGAAGGCTATAATCTCTCAGTTGAAGAATGGTTAATCTTGACTAATGTCTTCCATATGAAATTTCCCTGCTTTTCAGGAGATAGATTCATAGTAGTCCCGACGTATGAATTTGCCCCACATTTTCCCTCTTCCTTGAATTCTCTTATTACTTCAATTCTGAAATTTTCCTTTTCCTTAGAAAACTAGCTTCTTTCTCAAATGTGTTCCCAGAGCCTCTGTCATTCTTCTATTATAACCACAGAAAAGTACCACTGTGTCTTCTAAGATCATTCACTCCAGCCATACCATAATCTATTCAGATGTAGAACCCTGTCTTACCTGCCTTTGTTATACCCCAAAAGTGGAAGTGTTTCTGGTACAACACTGAATACTAGCTTAATAAAGCTGTATTAAGTTTAAATAAATCTCTTGCTGGTCATATTTTTCACATGCAGTGAAGTGCTCTGCACCTAGAAGATGTTTCATAAAAACATGTTTGAATAAAGACTGGGCAGAAGATAGGACAATAAAAATGTGAGCATATAGGGGGAAAGACAGAAGAAGAACAACAGCATGAAAAATAGAGAAATTTATAAAAATAAACAAAGATATTCTCCTGATATCCAAGAGAATAATATATTTGAAATTAAGTTTGGGGCTTGATTTCTATGTGTTACTTACCACCTCAACCATTTCTACATTGCCAGGAGCCTAAACAAAAGAGTGTCTCTAGACATGTTTCACATGTCAAACTTCAGCCTCCCAATATGCACATAAATTTAATTATTGCACTGATATTCCTGCTAGTATTCTTGCTATTTCTAAGGTAAATTTCAGATATTTTCAGATGATAGATGTCAACAAAACTAATCAAACTAATTTCAGACCTAAGATGGCAAATATATCCCCAAAATCCTGAATCTGAGAGCATCTTCAGAAGAGGACACAGGCAGGAAAGATGAAACATATCAATAATGATAATTTAGCTTATCCCGCTAAGGATACAGTACAGCTGTTCTGTACACTGTGTTCTTATGTGCTTGGTCTAATTTTCTTTCATTTACTCTAATTTGAAAGCTTGTAATACCACTTTTCTGAGATTTATACTGAGCCTAACAATTAGAAACTTTCAGACATTAGTTACATTTTTGTTAGTTATTTTAGCCTAGCAATATGACCTTAAAAAGTAATGATTAAATAATTACAATATTCAATTTAATAAACCAAAGTATCACATTATGGTAGAAATACTAGGTACTATAAATATGAGTGAGTCAAGATCTCTGTCTTTAAAAGCCAACATCTAGAGTTGAGTAAAAAGATACATTTACAATCAACATAATGCAAGGTAGAACATGAAAAGAAGATATCAGAAACAAATTATAAGAACACAGAGGATAAAGGGCTGGTTTCTGCTATGAAGCCTTGAGGAGGCTTTATGACAAGAGTGAAATTTGACCTAAGCCTTCGAACATGGTTTAAAAACTCATCATGATGGAGGGGATAGAAGAGAGACCTCGTTAGCAAAAATAATAGGAATAAATAATTCAAAGCTTAGAAGTTTCATTCAGTAATCTTTAAAAAACTATATTGAATATTTCCCTTATGCTAGGATCCTAATCTTGTGCTTGGTTTCCAGGGCCCCTAACTTCATATAATAAACCTTTAAGAAATCAGATCTTATCATATAGGAATTGATGAAAAGTCATTAAAAGGTATTCAGTAGAAGATAAATCAACACAACTATACTTGAGGTGTTTAACCTGGCAATAGTAAGTAAAGTATCCATAACATGAGACACTAGAACAAAGAAACTTTTCAATATCATAAGGTGCAGTAAAAGATTAATTCAATGATCTTAGAGTATTCAAACCTTGCACATTCTAAATTGAAAAAACTGTCCTTTGACCAGCTCCTGGGACATAACCACTAAACCCTTGGAATATCCTGCCTGATAAGAATGTCTTTGTATAACCGAAACCAGGAGTCATATGAGATATTTTATGCTAATGATATGACTTATGGTAAATGCCTAGTTTTGTTTATGTAGGGTCCTTGTCATTATGTATCAGTTTGACCTAGGGGTAGTTGAGACTGAGTAGACAAAGTCACGGAGAAGGCAATGGCAACCCACTACAGTCTCTTGTCTGGCAAATCCCATGGACGGAGGAGCCTGGTAGGCTGCAGTCCATGGGGTCACTAGGAGTCGGACACGACTGAGCGACTTCATTTTCACATTTTTACTTTCATTCATTGGAGAAGGAAATGGCAACCCACTCCAGTGTTCTTGCCTGGAGAATCCCAGGGATGGGGAAGCCTGGCGGGCTGCCGTCTCTGGGGTCGCACAGAGTCGGACATGACTGAAGCGACTTAGCAGCAGTCAGTCATATGAGTACTCCATATCTATTTAATTTGACCTCCAAAACAAACCTTGAACACTAAGACTTCAGTGAGTTTTCCTAGTTGATAATAACTCATATGTGTTGTAAAACAGTGTTGTTAGGAGAATTAACCACTCTCTGTATGACTCTACTGGGAGAGGATAACTGGAAGTTTGTGCTTGGTCTCTCCTTGATTCTCTCCTATGCACCTGTTGTTGCATACAAAAGGATATAGGATTTTGACCTGTATCATTCTCACTTTATCTTTTTTATTTTTTTGTCTGCACTGTGCACAGCTGGGATCTTAGTTTCCCAACCAGGGATTGAACCTGTGCCCCCTGAATTGAAAGTGTGGAGTCTTAACCACTGGACCACTAATCCCCTTTTTTACTTTAATAAACCATGACTATAACAGCTTTTCAAAGTTATGAATCTTTCTAGTGAATCATTCAAAATGAGTGTGGTCTTTACCAATACAAAATGGTAAGGATAGTAGGATATCTATACCTATAAAAACAGGTTAACCAACTGTTAGTTTTACTTTGTTTATTGCAACAAATCTTGAGGCAAAATACTTTAGATCCTGCTACAGTTTTTAATCTGTATACTAATTCACTTCAGTAAATCCTACACTCAATTCACTTCAACTCGCTGGAAAACAATTATCAGAAAAAAAAAAAAAAACAATTATCAGCTCTAAGTCTGCATGTACCTTATATAATATTGCATAGTACCCCAGCTTGAAACCACAACTTTAAGTTTCTAGACTTCTTCATTTTTAGTCCTGAGTCTATACCATACTTTTCCTTTATTGAGTGTAGTTCCTAATTGATTGAGTTAGAATCACTCAACAGAAAAGTCCTTGGTTCTGATTTTTCTCAACCTCTACTACAGTTGAATATTAAGTCAATACTAAATATGGTAAGTATCACTTCAGTTGAGTCGCTCAGTCATGTCAGACTCTTTGCGACCCCATGGACTGCAGCACACCAGGTTTCCCTGTCCTTTACCAACTCCCAGAATTGTTAAAAATCATGTCCATTGACTCTGTGATGCCACCCAAACATCTCATTCTCTGTCGTTCCCTTCTCCTCCTGCCTTCAATCTTTCCTAGCATCAGGATCTTTTCCACTGAGTCAGTTCTCCACATCACATGGCCAAAGTACTGGAGTTTCAGCTTTAGCATCATTCCTTCCAAAGAAATCCCAGGGCTGATCTCCTTCAGAATGGACTGGTTGGATCTCCTTGCAGTTCAGGGGACTCTCAAGAGTCTTCTCCAACACCACAGTTCAAAAGCATCAATTCTTTGGTGCTCAGCTTTCTTTATGGTCCAACTTGCACATCCATACATGACTAATGGAAAAAACCATAGCTTTGACTAGAAGGACTTTTGTCAGCAAAGTAATGTCTCTGCTTTTAATATTGCTGTCTAGGCTCGTCATAGCTTTTCTTCCAAGGAGCAAGCATCTTTTAATTTCATGGCTGCAGTCACCATCTGCAGTGATTTTGGAGCCCGAGAAAATAAAATCTTTCACTGTTGCCATTGTTTCCCCATCTATTTCCCATGAAGTGACGGGACCAAATGCCATGATCTTAATTTTCTGAATACTGAGTTTTAAGCCGGCTTTTTCACTCTCCACTTTCACTTTCATCAAGAGGCTCTTTAGTTCCTCTTCACTTTCTGCCATAAGGGTGGTGTCATCTGCATATCTGAGGTTATTGATATTTCTCCCAGAAATCTTGATTTCAGCTTGTGCTTCATCCAGTCTGGCATTTCGCATAACGTACTATGCATATAAGTTAAATAAACAGGGTGACAATGTACAGCCTTGCCATACTCCTTTCCCAATTTGGAATCAGTCCATGGTTCCATGTCCAGTTCTAACTGTTGCTTCTTGACCTGCACACAGATTTCTCAGGAGGCAGGTCAGGTGGTCTGGTATTCCCATCTCTTTAAGAATTTTTCACAGTTTGTTGTTATCCACACAGTCAAGGCTTTGGCGTAGTCAATAAGCAGAAGTAAATGCTTTTCTGGAAATCTCTTGCTTTTTCTATGATCCAATGGATGTTGGCAATTTGATCCATTGGTGGACATAATAATTCTTATATGTGCATTCTTATGGACTGGTTAAAGAGCCTCTTGATGCTGCTAAGAAAATAATGAATCAGGGAGAACTTCTTTTTAGCTCCTCACTAGCACTCTGCTTTCTGATATGTATAGACTTAATTATTACATCAGATTCTACTTCCCTTTTAGCTTTCTAATCTCCCTTAAGAGAGTGCATATCTAAGTAATTTCTTATTTAAGGACTCCAGAATTTTCTTTAAAAAGATACTAGTTTTAAAACAGTGCTTACTAGAGAACATTACAGTTTGATATTTAATATATTTTAGAGTGGCACAATTCAGACATAGAAGCATGGTGCTCCAGGACTTTTATTATACCTCACAGAGACAGAGGTTCTCCAATTCTCTGGAAGCTTGGGTCTCAATTCTTTTTATGTGTTCCCAGGTACACAATTGCTTTTTCAAAATTTCTCTAGGAGTAATTAACAACTATCATCCATGAAGGAGTCCCTGATTGTATTCCTAATTCATTTTCAACTTGAGAATGAACTATCTGCTTTATGGGTAGGTTCTTTGAGCATTTTAATTTCCTTTGCTATCAATATTAAATTATTAATAAATGATCTGTATATCACTTCTCACTGTTCCTTTATTCTCTGTTATTATTCACTCATTCATCAAATCATAGCTGACATACTACATACAAGGCATTATATGAAATGCCAAAGAGAATATAAAAAATGTCCTCAAGAGAATTACAGCAAAGGAAGTAAGAACATGGACCAGTAAGTATAATATAAAGCACAAGGGAATTACTGTCTTAAGAGGGGTATTGAGTACATGCTCTGGATCTGACACTAGATTTATGACCAAAGTTTTCCAGCCTACTGAAGGAAAAATAAGACAGAAAAGCCACAAGGTTGAAAGAAAAAAATGTAATATATCCCAAGGTTTGCATCATCAGATTAAAATGGGCCACTACAGCACTGTTCTCTTTAATTATAATGTTTACAGATGTAAGAATGTCTATGTAGTTTTTTTTTAAGTCAATCAATCAATCCAAACAATAAAGCCATCATTTATGTTCTTTTTTTGCCACTTATATTATTGAATATTCAAGGACAAATACCTTATCTTCTTATGTGTCACCATCCAACTCAGTCTCTAAAGCATGGATGTGAAAATAACTGATCCTAAATACTTGATAATGATGGTAAGAGTCTATGACTTTTAGCCCAAATACTAATTTAGTCATTATGAGATTTCTCTCTTTTAGCTCTCTATACTGATCAACTTTAAAAAGCATTATTAGCATATAATTTAATAAAAATGTTAAAAGTTTTTAATTGTTTATCTAAACAAAATGGGGTCCAATCTAGTCTCTTGGCATTTTAAATGTGTAGCTCTCATCAATCCAGTAATTTTAATATTTTATTTTATTTAGAGTTCAATAGTATTCTAATTTCCAAGTTTAATGGTGATTTTTTTACACATAGGCCTATGAACTAGGTAATTTCCAAAATGCTCCACGTTTAATTTTCAGAGTGCTCCAGACTTTCACTCTAGAGACTAACATTTCCTCATATCATCTTATTTTCCTAAAAGCAAATATTCTAGCTTTTTCATTTCTAAAGCATTATTCCAGTTGGTTATATTAACAAAAATTAAACAGGAACTAATAATAGTCAGTTATTTTTTCACTGTCAAAAATTAATCCACATAGCATGTATTTTTATTCTCTTACATATTTTGATAATAAAAAGTGTCACTTCAGACCCGTGGTTCTCAACCTAGTTTTCATTATCTTGTCCCTAAGGAACCTCTTAGTCATTTTGTTCTACTCATCACCACAATGAAATTTTAATTCTACAGATATAATGTATGTATTAATGCACTGCATGAATATGTTTGCCTTATACATAAAATGGATATATTTTTGCCCCTCAAGAACAAATTTTCATCTCCTTAGGGAGATATATGTGTCTTACATACATATTTCTGTTGAACATATTTAGCTGAGTATCTAATTAGGTATTTTGTGACCTACCCTACAAAAAGTATGTAATAACTGTCCCTTTTTATTTAATACTCTTTTTTCCTAAAAATAAAGTTGAATTAGAAAAATATGACTACATCCTTTTTTCTTGAAGTTAGAGACTGTTGGGTTGACATCAGTTTTGTTTTTGCTATAGTTTCCTCAGCACAGTTTCTCTCTAGAGAAAGAGAGTCATAATAGTTTCCCTGTATTCTTTCTCATGAAGTTACCTTCTTACAAATTAGGGACAACTTCAACAGTATATGTTTATCTGTGATTGCTAGCCAACTGGGAATTCTACTGATGAAGCTTCCAGGAATATCTCCAGTGACATTTAAGTTATTTTTTTGGTGATAATTTCTTCAGAAAAATTTGCAGGCATGACTGTTGGTTGGGGTGTTCGTAGTCAATTAAAGCTTTCCCTCTGTTATGGCCTTCATTCTAATGCATCCTAGTATTAAAAGAAGTTAACAAAAGAATGATAATTAGATAATTAGCACTATTTGTTGAGTGTTTACTCTTTAAATACACTGTTCTAAGGCTAAGTAATACTTGATGGGTTAGAAAAAGAGATGAAAATCAATGAAAATTAGTTCTCAATTTTTTACAATCTTAACTTTTAATATAAAAAATAATTAACATAATAGTTTTGAACTGTGTCACAGAAGACAAATTATGGCATAGACTTTTTATGCTAAAAATTTTACATTTGTAATTTAGATTTGGGATCAAATATATAAATTGAATGCCTTTTGTAAAAATGCCCTGGGTTTGAACTTAACAAGAAAGTAAGATAAACATTCCTGTACATAAATGGAAAAGAGGTGGGAAATCCAGGCCAATAAAAATACTAGCATACACTTTAAAAATCCCATTGGGGAAAAGAATGGAAACTTATCTCGACTTATAAAAATATATAAACAAGAGATAAACCAGCAGGCATTTATGATTATACTTTATATTTTGTACAGGGTTTCAATGTTACAATTACAACTATAGAGAATTAGGCAAGAAAGATGCAATATCATTTTATGGATTAAGAAATATGAATCAGTTTAAGCAACTGTCAAAGCTTCACACTTCTTTTTAGTTTTCTCCTTTCCTTCTTTTTGTGTACGAGCCACTGTGTTATCTTATTTTTTAATGATGAAGAAAATACACAGAATTGATGTCATCACAGAGGTGTAATAGATGTTAAATGGATTGCAAATTGTGAAAAGATAATCAAGAAAAACGATGACAAGTGACTATGGTAGAAGAATAGTTTTCACTGGGGGATAATGGATAGTTTAATGAGAAATGGAACTGAGCCTTGAAAACTGCCTAGGTAAGCAAGGGGAAAAGGTCAGAGTGAGGTTTTCCAAGCAATCTGAATAGAATCTGTAAAATTCCAGAGTTAAAAAGAGCTTGGTGACTCAAGAAATTTAAGCGAGGCTAGAAGACAGAGGCTGAAACTCAAGAATATTCTGGAGAGGTAAATCATGGTCAGATCACATCATTTTGTGTGCCAGTAAGAAGGTAATGAAAAGTGAAGTCAAAAAAAAAGCAAAACAAGATAAAAATATAGACTTTGATTTCCAGTCTTTTACTTCACTATTTGTCTATTATGACTTCGATAAAAATAAAAGCACGTTTCTACCTAGATCAAGGTCCATTTATATTATTTATCAGAGCCTGCAATTCAATTCACTTTGAATAGAGAATATGATACTGAACTTCAAAAGAGCCAAATATTAGCATGTAGTACTTAAAACAAATGCCAAGAGTCAGAAGAGCATTTAAATTTAATTGCCTTGTCATATATCTGAAATTAGCTTGTCTCTTGTAATTTACCAGAAGAGACATTTTAAACATTTTAATAATACATAAAATTAGTAAATATTTTTGTGTCTTGAGTGGCATTGCTTTCATATTTTGAAATATAATTAGGATGGTGTTCAGTAATATCATTATCTAAACAAGGATATAACAGAAAATCTTATGTGTAGACATTACAGTAGTTGATATTATATTAAGCTAAAAATTGCTTTTATATCTTTTTAAATTAGGAAATCCTTTTTTTCCCCTCAATTAGAGAAACTTTAAATCTAGAATTACTTCAAAGCATTAGAAAAGTACATATGATAACTATCCATTACCCACAACCTAGAAGTTAAAAATATGAATATTTTCCCCTGTGTGTTTCAGCTACGTTCAGGCGCTCAGTTGTGTCCAACTCTTTGTGACCACATGGACTACAGCCTCCCAGGCTCATCTGTCCATGAGATTTTCCAGGCCAGTCCGTATGTACCCCTAAAAGCTAATGATTATTATTGGTAGTTAAAGAGAGCAAGTTTTTTTTTTTTTTTATCCCAAGCATAAGATCAGCTATTACTTATTCTAGGAACTCTAGAATAGTTTAAAACTAGAAAATCAGACAATTAAAAAAAAAAAAGTATAGATGAATGTCCCATCCACCCCTCCCAAAACTGATAAGTTAAATATCTGAAATGGGATCAAAGTGGTGGAACAGGACATGGAGCTCATCACAAACTCATCAAAAATATATCTACATGCAGAACAATTCTCACAAGAAAACTAATGGGAAACCAGGAGAAGATCTCTTATACAACCAAAACTGTAAGAAGGACCTCCACATATTCAGATAGAGTGGGGAAAAAAAGGCATCATGTCAGGACCTGCTCCCCTTGGAGAGATCTGGAAGAAAGAGAAGGGCCACACTTGTGGCTCTCACCTTGGAGAGAAAGCAGATTGATTCACTCTGTGCATCTCAGTCCTGGGGTCCTGCACGGAGGATACAAGCCCCCTTGCCTGCTGGAAAATCTGCTAAGACAGATAGGCTGTGGAAACCTTGACTCTACTGGTGAGGAGCATTGACTTGCTAACAGTTAGAGCAGAGAGAGGTTTGCAATGGTGGCTGCCACTTTGCTGCACTTCCCAGTCTGAAGGGGTGAATGCCGCAGCTCCACTTAACAGCCTGGTGCAAGAATAAGGCAACGATTCAATCTAGACAGACCAGGGCAGCTGGGCTGTGATCTGGGTAGAGCTGAGATGATCACTGTCAATGCATGCACCAGCTAGTGCCATAGGAACACACGGTGGCCAATTGCTAAATCTGGGCAGAGAGGCTCTGGGCAGGAATATTCAGTGACTGGTTTTCCAGCAAGAATACATGAGCTCTGCTCCCTCCACACCACAGCTTAGCACTAGATCTGGAGTAGACAGGTCCCAGAAGAAGTCTACCACAGAGGCAGCCCAGATCCTAGGCAGCAGCACAGCTAACTCATTTCCTGCAGTTACAATTCCCCAACCCCAGCCCCACAATCACCCCAATAGCAAAACCAGGTAAAGATACCACAAAAAGAAAGTTACAGGCAAATATCACTGATGAACATAGACACAAAAAATGCTCAATAAAAAAATCATAAGAGAATACTATGAATAGTTGTGAAAGTGTTAAGTCAATCAGTCATGTCTGACTGCAGCTCCATGGACTATAGCCCACCAGGTTCCCCTGTCTATGGAATTCTCCAGGCAAGAATACTGGAGTGGGTTGTCACTTCCTTCTCCAGTTTGAACAGTTTTATGCTAACAAATTGTACAAATGGAAAAGTTTTTGAAACATATAGCTTGTCAAAACTGAGTCAAGAAGAAAGAGTTAACTTGAACAGAACATCACTAGAAGTAGAATAGAATCTGTAAAAACAAACAAACAAACAAAAAACCTCTCTCCAAACAAGCGTTCAGAATTGGACAGCCTCATTGAGAAATCCTACCAAATTGTACAATAAAGAATTTATCCTTCTCAAACTGTTCCAAAAAGTTGAAGAGGAGTAAACACTTCCAAATTTATTCTATGAAGCCACCATCACCCTGACACCAAAACCAGACAAAGATACTACAAAAAAAGAAAATTGCAGACCACTTTCTCTGAGGAATGTGGATGCAAATATAGTCAACAAAACATCAAATAAAATCCAACAAGAGCCCAAGTTAAGTAATATACTTCTGAAAGAATAAGAGGCAGGCTAGGACATGAGCGACGAAGCAGATTTGGGGAGGGGAAGACACTAGGAGAGGAGGAGGATGCTTTGAGCCTTGTCTTGCTGAAATTAGTACACGTCATATCAGTGTATTTAAATTTCTAAAATTTCTATTTGTGTATTCATAGTTTTTTTTATGTTTTACATCTTTACGTAAATGATAACGGCATTTGTTTTGTTCACTTCACCTGAAATTTATCAGTGTTTTTACATGTAAGATCTATTTCACTCACTTGTTTCTTGTATCAGATTATATGAATATATCACAATTTATTTTTCTTATCTATGGATATTTAGATTTTTCCTGATTTACATAATAACAAGCAGGAATGTGCTGAATGTCTTTCATATGCTTCTTTATACATGTAGCATAAGATTCTTTAGGGTAAAAGTCTAGATACTGAGTTGTTGGCTGACAGGTTTTAAATACCTTTAATGATAATACTAATTGGCCTAAGTTTTGATACTACTTCACCCGAATTTTTAAAAATATTTATTTATTTATTTGGGTGTATTGGGTCTAAAACTAATAGAGCTTTGCCATGAAAATGCACTGGTCATAACAAACATCCTCTTCCAACAACACAAGAGAAGACTCTATACACGGACATCACCAGATGGTCAACACCGAAATCAGATTGATTATATTCTTTGCAGCCAAAGATGGAGAAGCTCTATACAGTCAGCAAAAACAAGACCAGGAGCTGACTGTGGCTCAGACCATGAACTCCTTATTGCCAAATTCAGACTTAAATTGAAGAAAGTAGAGAAAACAACAAGACCATTCAGGTATGACCTAAATCAAATCCCTTATGATTATACGGTGGAAGTGAAAAATAGATTTAAGGGCCTAGATCTAATAGATAGAGTACCTGATGAACTATGGAATGAGGTTCATGACATTGTACAGGAGACAGGGATCAAGACCATCCCCATGGAAAAGAAATGCAAAAAAGCAAAATGGCTGTCTGGAGAGGCCTTACAAATAGCTGTGAAAGGAAGAGAAGCGAAAAGCAAGGAGAAAGGGAAGATATAAACATCTGAATGCAGAATTCCAAAGAATAGCAAGAAGAGATAAGAAAGCCTTCTTCAGTGATCAATGCAAAGAAATAGAGGAAAACAACAGAATGGAAAAGACTAGGGATCTCTTCAAGAAAATCAGAGATACCAAAGGAACATTTCATGCAAAGATGGGCTCCATAAAGGACAGAAATGGTATGGACCTAACAGGAGCAGAAGATATTAAGAAGAGGTGGCAAGAATACACAGAAGAACTGTACAAAAAAGATCTTCACGACCCAGATAATCACGATGATGTGATCACTCACCTAGAGCCAGACATCCTGGAATGTGAAGTCAAGTGGGCCTTAGAAAGCATCACTACGAACAAAGCCAGTGGAGGTGATAGAATTCCAGTTGAGCTATTCCAAATCCTGAAAGATGATGCTGTGAAAGTGCTGCACTCAATATGCCAGCAAATTTGGAAAACTCAGCAGTGGCCACAGGACTGGAAAAGGTCAGTTTTCATTCTAATCCCAAAGAAAGGCAATGCCAAAGAATGCTCAAACTACCTCACAATTGCATTCATCTCACACGCTAGTAAAGTAATGCTCAAAATTCTCCAAGCCAGGCTTCAGCAATATGTGAACTGTGAACTTCCTGATGTTCAAGCTGGTTTTAGAAAGGGCAGAGGAACCAGAGATCAAATTGCCAACATCTGCTGGATCATGGAAAAAGCAAGAGAGTTCCAGAAAAACATCTATTTCTGCTTTATTGACTATGCCAAAGCCTTTGACTGTGTGGATCACAATAAACTGTGGAAAATTCTGAAAGAGATGGGAATACCAGACCACCTGATCTCTTGAGAAACCTGTATGCAGGTCAGGAAGCAACAGTTAGAACTGGACATGGAACAAAAGACTGATTCCAAATAGGAAAAGGAGTACGTCAAGGCTGTATACTGTCACCCTGCTTATTTAACTTATATGCAGAGTACATCATGAGAAACGCTGGGCTGGAAGAAACACAAGCTGGAATCAAGATTGCCGGGAGAAATATCAATAACCTCAAATATGCAGATGACACCACCCTTATGGCAGAAAGTGAAGAGGAACTCAAAAGCCTCTTGATGAAAGTGAAAAAGTTGGCTTAAAGCTCAACATTCAGAAAACGAAGATCATGGCATCCGGCCCCATCACTTCATGGGAAATAGATGGAGAAACAGTGGAAACAGTATCAGACTTTATTTTTCTGGGCTCCAAAATCACTGCAGATAGTACTGCAGCCATGAAATTAAAAGATGCTTACTCCTTGGAAGGAAAGTTATGACCAACCTAGATAGCATATTCAAAAGCAGAGACATTACTTTGCCAACAAAGGTTCCTCTAGTCAAGGCTATGGTTTTTCCTGTGGTCCTGTATGGATGTGAGAGTTGGACTGGGAAGAAGGCTGAGCGCCGGAGAATTGATGCTTTTGAACTGTGGTGTTGGAGAAGACTCTTGAGAGTCCCTTGGACTGCAAGGAGATCCAACCAGTCCATTCTGAAGATCAGCCCTGGGATTTCTTTGGAAGGAATGATGCTAAAGTTGAAACTCCAGTACTTTTGCCACCTCATGCCAAGAGTTGACTCATTGGAAAAGACTCTGATGCTGGGAGGGATTGGGGGCAAGAGGAGAAGGGGACGACAGAGGATGAGATGGCTGGATGGCATCACTGACTTGATGGATGTGAGTCTGAGTGAACTCTGGGAGTTGGTGATGGACAGGGAGGCCTTGTGTGCTGCGATTCATGGGGTCTCAAAGAGTCGGACACGACTGAGCGCCTGATCTGATCTAGGTCTAAGTTGTGCCATGTGGGACCTTCGTCATCTTCACTGCAGCATGTGGGACCTAGTTCCTTGCTGTGCTATGCTTAGTTGGTCAGTGGTGTCAGACTCCTAGTGACCCCATGGACTCCTGGCCGCAAGGCTCCTCTGCCCATATGGATTGTCCATGCAAGAATACCGGAGTGGGTTGCCATGCCCTCCTCACAGAATAAATCTGGGCCCCCTGCATTGGGAGTGCGGAGTCTTAGACACTGGACCACCAGGGAAGTCTAATTCATTCTAATAAGAGCAATGGTGAACACTTTTATTTCCCCCAGATTTTTACCAGCACTTAAAATTAGCAGCTATCTCCCCATTTTAAATATTACTTTATGATCTTCAATAATCTTTTTAAAATACCTCTACTTGAGAACATTTATTCCTAAATACCACATCATTTTGTTGCCATTCTAAATATTATTACATTTCCTATTTGGCTATTGCTGGTGTACAGAAATGCTACTGGTTTCCATAAGCTGATTTTTAGAGTCTTCAACCCACTGAAACTCTTCTGGGTTCAATATTCGTTGACTAAAGTACATATGCCACTGAGGAGCTTTTTCAGTAAAGTTGAACTGCTGGTGGTGAACATTCACAATAAACTGATATTTGTCTCTGGTTTTAATATTTTTCCTTGACTGGTGGGCAGGGATTCTACTATAAACCCTGGTGGTGGACTTTTTTTTTATCTTCTTCAAACTGAGCATATATAATCTTCTTTAATTCTTTATAATAATTTACTCCATTATTTCTTGAATACTGTTTCTCCCCAGTTTCATCTAATATCTTCTTTGGCCACTTCTGCTAAACTTATGTTGAATATTATTATTCTACCAAGCATGCCACTTGGCATCTCATGTTTTTATTTACCCTCCCTATGACAATGTATAAGTATTTTACTCCATTTTGTATTTTTGATCCTCTATCCAACAGTTTCTAAACTCTTTTTCAACCCATTCACTGAATTTTAAATTTCAGTGACTATATCTGATTTTTTTGTTCATTTCTAGAAATAAATTACATTAACTTTTCTCCAAACCTGCTTGTTCTTCTAATATAGTACTCTATTTTTTCATTTTTCCCCCTATTTTTCTTTCTTTGTGCTTTTATCTTCTCATATTTTTATGACTATTCATTTTCTACATATTTTATTTCTGTGATTTACATTATTAAAATTTTTAAATATTTTTGTGTGTACAATTTTTTCAGGTTATCTGATTCTTTCTTGTTTTTAGTTTATGAATATTCTGACTTTTCTGACTTCCAATTTCCTCTTGCAGTTATTTTCCTATTGCGCAGCATACTACTTTATGGTGAGTTCACTGTCAGTTAAGGCTATACTTTCTCTCTGTGGAAATACCATTTGCTTGACATGTTGAAGAATTCTAGCACATAAAGGGAGATTAAAACTGACCCCATTCCCATGTGGCACACAGATTTGGGGTTTTGACAGTGCACTAATTTTTACCTACCTAGAGCCCCAAAAGAAAGAGAATGTTTTCTGGTTGACATGCCTAGCCTCTGGGTGTAATTTTCTAGTGCCTGCTTGTTGACTGCTAGGGAGCATTTCTAGAGTCCAAGTTTAAATGAATTCAGTTCCTGTTTCCCTCAGTGGCTCCAAATCTTAGTGTCAAGGTTTAGAGAAGCCATTAAAACTCTGAACTTGAACCCCTATCTCAGCATTAAGACCAGCCTCCTATCTCCAATGCCATGACCTTAGTTGCATAGTTTTGTTTGAGTTATGGGCTTCTTTGCTGGCTCAGATGGTAAAGAATCTGCCTGAAATGCAAGAGACCTGGGAGCAATGGCTGGATAAGGAAGATCCCCTGGATAAGGAAATGGCTACCCACTTCAGTGTTCTTGCCTGGAGAACTCCCCACGGACAGAGGAGTCTAGCTGCTATAGTCACAAAGAGTCAAACACCGCTGAGTGACTAGCGCTTTCTCTTCACTCCACGTGCTTAAGTGAAGGAAGTGGCAATCTGCTCCAGTATTTGCCATGGGAAATCCCACTGACAGAGGAGGCTGATGGTCTACAGTCCATGGGGTCACAAAGAATCAGTCACAACTTAGCGACTAAACAGCACCATGCTTAACTCAGATTTCCTTCTTTGGTCTGATATCTAGGAAATTCCCTTTCCTGAATCTACATGACTGCAAATTTCTTTGCTCCATTTTATCCAGAATACCTGTATGCAAAATGGAAGATATGGGAATAAGGTGTCCACTTTTCTCAGTACTGCATTTAAATAGAAAGTTAGTCATTCACAATTTACACTAGAAATAAATTTAGGCCCAAGACTTTACAACAAGGTGATTTCTTAAAATGTTCACAAACTTATTGTATTTTTTTAATGAAAATTTTGGAAAACTAATATATATTACAGAAAAAAAGAATAAATGTGCAAATGTTTACTGGTTAATACACATTTGGGAGATGAATGCTTTTATAGATAGCATCTTATTTGAATTTAAGTCTCTACTTAGCTTCTAAATAACATTTCATGCGTTAAACAGCATTCTGGTCCATGTTGTTTTGAGTAATCAGCTGACAATCCTATGTCAAATGATGTTTTTGTGAAACATGCATAAAATTCAACACTTCTAAAATTATTTAGATATCTAATGAAATTTGCTCTCTGTACACTTTTATCCTATAAAGCATTCTAGTTTAGAAGAGCTTATAGTCATCTATTTAAAATATCACATAGTTGAAGGGAACTCTTTTAATAATGCTACTACTTACTTAATTTTTCATTCTATTTTATGATTTCTTAATGACTGTTTATTGTTGTATTCTAACTGTCTATGTAGAGCTTCAAGTGTCTTTGTAAGAGGCATTTTTCTTATTAGGATTGGAATCATTCTCTGAGGCAGGCAGAGACCAGCCAGTGGCTTGAGCAATTCTCCCTTGGAGCTCTGCTAATGACGACAACTCTCCTGTTCTAGCCTTTCTGATATATTTATCAAAGAAGATGAATGGGGCCTGCCTCCTTCATTCATTTGTTACTCTTTCTTTGCAAATACCAGGCATCTTCCCTCTATGAATAGTATGTGTATGACAACATTCCTTTTTTTTCCAGTTTTATTTCCTATACTCCAAAGACTCAGAAGGTTTCTCTTTCACTTTAAGTTCAGCTGTGCCTGTCCTTTATTTGAGCAAGTGATAAAGCTAAGAGATTTCCGTGGAGTTTTGGGAAAGGAATAAAGCACATACAGGAAATATATTTTGTAAATATTAGAGATGCTTCTAGGATTACTCCAAAAGATATACACCACAAGAGAGGTGGTGTCCATTAGCAAGTTATCACTCACAGACCACTCTGGTATTGATCTACAAGTAAGTCTTCATCTCAGATATTATTTGACTAAAAGGTACTAGATGTAGTTAATTTACTATTTTTCAACACATGGCAACTCTTTACCATGGACTGCAGACTTTCTTCATGTTTATGTAGACAGGAGTTTTATTGTTTCAGTGTTCCAAGATAGGTATCTAAATAGCCCTGGATATAACACATATTTAATTCTATAACTATTACAATATTTAGCTTCTTGTCCCAACAAATGTATTCTCAACATGGATACTAATGTTTACTTATTTTATGGTTTAATGTTTGTATACATATGCACACTTAACAACTATAAGTATATAATTTATAGTTGTCTAGATAAGACTGCTTCACTAAAAGCTCAGATGGTAAAGTATCCGCCTGCAATGCAAGAGACCTGGGTTCAATCCCTGGGTTGGGGAGATTCCCGTGGAGCCTGGAGGAAGGCATGGCAACCCACTCCAGTATTCTTGTCTGGAGAATCCCCATGGACAAAGGAGCCTGGAGGGCTACAGTCCATGGGGTTACAAAGAGTCAGACACAAGTGAAAAAGCAGCAGTGGCAGATAAGACTAATGAATTAATAAAGGAAATATTCTTAATAAAGTTTCATCTATGCTTTTTCTTTAAAAAAGTAACATTTATTTTTATATTTGTGTGGGATTCTAACTTTTTCAATTCAGTGTTTATTCTCTCAGCTAATATAGCTAACATTGTCTGATCTGAATGTTTGGAACTGATTACTGTAAAGTAAACCAGTTTTATGGAGAAGGAAATGGTAACCCACTCCAGTATTCTTGCCTGGAGAATCCCGTGGAGAGGAAAGCCTGGTGGGCTGCTGTCCATGGGGTCACACAGAGTCAGGTACAACTGAAGCAATGCATGCATGCATGCAAACCAGTTTTATAATTTCAAATTTGTACTTGCTTCTATGTTTCCTCCTTCTGTAAGCTGCAGGTACAGTGTGTCCCTTGGTGATAGCATGATGTCCTATTATCTCAGTGTGTACAATAAATAAGGCTGCATTTCTGAAAGTACTCTTGGGAGGAATTACTGAGCATGTAATCAATTCCACTGGGGTTTCTCAAATTTTTTTGTAATTAAATAGAAGATTTTGAACATGGTATTTTCAGACCTATCTGGGTTCAAACTTCAGAAGATTATTGAAAAATCTAGAATGAAACCTTTGAGAGAATTCTTTTCAGAATTAGATAAGATATGGAGCTAAAGTAGATTTGACTGTACAGTAGTTTTAAATAGTTGCTAGCTTTAGAGTTGTATATTTGAAAATTAACAAACTAGATAGGTAAGGGGACGAATGTGTTTCTGTTATAACACATTCTTAAGATGACCTCTGTATTTGTAAGTTTTTAGACAAAAGGCATGTGTCTTGCTGAACCAAACCTGATTCTAAAGACACTTACAGGAGTGCTACCATAGAATAGAGACTGGATATTTACCGAAGCTCCAATTGCTTGATGTGCACAAACATAAGAGAGAAACTAAGGAAAATAACCTTTGCTGTAAACAATGGGGCATTATTTGAGTAAACAAGGTACCTTGCAGTTACAGGGTCCAAAACAAGGGTCCTCATTTGTGCTCCCTGCACCACTGCAGTTACAAGGTTTGCAGTCTGGGTAGCCAATGTAACCTCTGGCACAGCGATCACAGCTCACCCCTCTGAAGCCAGGTTTACAATGACAGGATCCAGGTGCCAGACCTAATAAAAGACGAAACACATATCAGTATCTTCAAATTAACTCATAAACCTTCTGAGACTATCACAAGATGGAAAAGTGGTTTGGGGGTAAAAATATACTACTTTAAAATAAAAACCTAATAACAATCATCTAAGTAAAACAAAGAAAAAGACTAAGGGTATTCAAACTAAATGTCCATCAACAAATGAATGGATAAAGAAGATATGGCATATATATACTATGGAATAATACTCAGCCATAACAAAGAATGAAATAATGCCATTTGCAGCAACATGGATGGATCTAGGGATTAACATACTAAGTAAAGTAATAAGTCAGAAAGAGACAGGTACCATATAGTATCACCTACAGGTAGCTTCTAAAATGTGACACAGATGAACTTAGCTACCAAGCAGAAACAGACTCACAGACACAGAGAAAGGATCTGTGATTGCCAAAGACGAGAGGATTGTGGGAAGGATGAATTAGCAGATGCAAACTATTTATATAGAGAATGGATAAACAACAGGTCCTATTGTACAGCACAGAGAGCTATATTCAATGGGATGTAGAAAAACTGAAGCCAAACTTTTAGGCTTAAATACTTCCATTATTAAAAAATGTAAACAAATTAAAACTTAATTCATGTAATTATAAAAAATGTAAAACAAAATGAATACCATAGGAAGCAAGGGATACTTGAAACATAAACAAAAAGAAATGAAAAGGAAGCAAATAAAAAGGAAACTTAGCAAGGCTAATTAAGGATATCAAAGGAAAACAGATGATGAAAGAATTCCCACAAAATATTTCAGTACTGGTTAATTTTTACAGTATTCTCAATGTTTGAAACTCATATTTAACATATAAAAAAACAGACAGGAATGTAATTCAGTTTATGAAGCTCATGAATACATGACATCAAAATCTAATAGAGATAACCCAAAACAAACATGGCCGACTCTTTTGCAACCCCATGAACTATAGCTCCTCTATCCATGGAATTTCCCAGGAGTTAATGCAACTGATGACTTGAAGTTGAAGCAGATGCTCATTTACCATTCCAGAAATCCCAGGGCCCTCTACTAAATCAATTCTGCCTGGTTGATAGTACATCTCTTTAAAACACAGTTTACTGAACATTTTAAGCCCAGTGTTGAGATCTACTGCTCAGAAAAAAACAAAAAAGTTTCAAAATATTACTGAACATTTTGATGATGAAACTGGTCATCCAAGAGCTCCGATGGAGATGTCCAGTGAGATTCACATTGTTTCCAAGCCTGTTAACTAATCTATTCTGCAGCCCATGGATCAAGAAGTAATTCTGATTTTCAAGTCCTATTATTAATTTATATCTAAGGCTACAGCTGCCTTAGATAGTGATTCCATTGATGGATCTGGGCAAAGTCAATTAAAAACCTTCTAGAAAGGAGTCGCCATTCTAAATGCAATTAAGAACATTACAGGTTAATGGTGTTAAGTAAAAGGAGTCCAGAATGGCGGTGGCTAAAAAGCAAGGGAAAAGCCCGCAAAATTAGAACAAAGGAAGGTCGGAGGACTGGAGTGAGGACCTCAGGTAAAACAAACAGCACTCCTGGCTAGCCCAATTTACATAGGGCAGGCCCAGGGGGAGGAGAAAAAACATAAAAAGAGGAGCCAAAATTCAGCTGGTGGGGCTTCTCTTCTCTTCGTGTCTTTTGGGTTGGCATGCCCTCACACCTTGAGGATATATTTTCCTTTACTTTCTGAATAAAACTGAGCTGTAACATGGAGCTGTAACAGCGGTCCATCCGAGAGCTGTAACACTGGTCTGTCCGTCGCTTCAAAAAATTTTTGTTTCAATGAGACAGAACCGAGGAAATCACAAACTCCTCTGACATCTGTGGTGCTGTTTCTTGGATTTAACTGGCCGAAACAACCTTGGCTTGCCACCCCTACCCCCAAACCTGCAAGGAGGCGACCAAGCACAGCAGGGGCCCAACTCGGGGAAAGCTCCTGTGGTGGAAGCTGAATGAGAAGACAACCCAGTGCAGGGGAAGTGACAAGAAGCCTGGCATGCTGGAAACCAGGACAGTGAAAAACAAACTCAGCAGAAAGCTCACACAGCTCAGTCTGATTCCAGAAGACCTCTGGTTAAGGAAGGAGGGCCTCGCTCCTATGGCTGGAAGGACATACGCCTAACAAAATCTTAATTCCTTTACAATCTCTTGTTTCCTTGAACCCCACAAGAACAGGCGAGCAGCAGTGGGTGCAACTGAGGGACTCTGGAGAGGCTACTCCCCAGTATGTCCTGAAGGCTTCACTAACCTCTGCGCTTTAGTAGCTGTTACTCAAGCGGGTGGGGAGGTTCTTCTGTCCTTAATTTTATTTGTGCCAGGATCAGGCCAGTGAAAACTGTGAGCACACGTCAGGTATTTAGCAGGTTTTCTGGCAGGTTATGAAGGGGATTCCTTGGCATGTTTTTCCCACTGCTTTTTCCTCCCATCCTCAGCTCCTCTCTCCCAGGACTTGAGCCCGGCCAAATCCCATGGTGCCTGGCTTCAGGACTTAATGAAGCTCAGGCTTTGATCTCTCATTGCAAAAAATTCAGTTAGAGACACAGGGATAGGTAAGAAGTGGATTTGTTAGGATTCAGAGAGAAGCACACTCCAAGGGGAGTGTAGTGGCCATAGAATGTGGTGTGGCTAAAGCTGGGTGAATTCACATGCTAATAAATGGGAGGATCATTCCAACAATTAGGGAACCACTCACTCCTCTGTCTTTTGACAGTGCCTTGGAACTGTCCTGGCACCTCTGGGTGTGTCATTCAGCTTGCAGATTGGGGATCAGGGTTTAGTTGAATTTGACTTGGCATCTTGGACTCCTTTGATTTTAATCAGTTTATATATGCCCTTGGGCTATGTCATTTCTTTCAAAAGTTGTGCCCTGCTCCCTTCCCTCCTGTTTCATGCTCTTTTCCTGAGCCCCGTCTGGGCCCACAATGTTGCCTCTACAATCTTCTGGAGGGACAACCAGAAAATAGCTGGCCCTTGAGAGGGAAATATTGTATAATATCCAATCCCTCTAGATATTCAGGCCTTCATCAAATCTCCACTCCACTTTTATGGAACATCTGGTCTGATCAATTTGTTCTTAAGCCACTTACTAATTACCAGGACCCTGCCCCCTTGTAGGCAACATTGCTCAACCTCACTTATTATTAAAATACTCTTAATGTCAGGAAGTAACAGTTAGAACTGGACATGGAACAACAGATTGGTTCCAAATAGGAAAAGGAGTACGTCAAGGCTGTATACTGTCACCCTGCTTATTTAACTTCTATGCAGAGTACATCATGAGAAACGCTGGGCTGGAAAAGCACAAGCTGGAATCAAGATTGCCGGGAGAAATGTCAATAACCTCAGATATACAGATGATACCACCCTATGGTAGAAAGTGAAGAGGAACTAAAAAGCCTCTTGATGAAAGTGAAAGAGGAGAGTGAAAAAGTTGGCTTAAAGCTCAACATTCAGAAAACGAAGATCATGGCATCTGGTCCCATCACTTCATGGGAAATAGATGGGGAAACAGTAGAAACAATGTCAGACTTTATTTTTTGGGCTCCAAAATCACTGCAGATGGTGACTGCAGCCATGAAATTAAAAGATGCTTACTCCTTGGAAGGAAAGTTATGACCAACCTAGATAGTATACTGAAAAGCAGAGACATTTCTTTGCCAACAAAGGTTCGTCTAGTCAAGGCTATGGTTTTTCCAGTGATCATGTATGGATGTGAGAGTTGGACTATGAAGAAAGCTGAGTGCTGAAGAACTGATGCTTTTGAACTGTGGTGCTGGAGAGGACTCCTAAGAGGCCCTTACTGCAAGGAGATCCAACCAGTCCATTCTAAAGGAGATGAGCCCTGGGTGTTCTTCGGAAGGAATGATGCTAAAGCTGAAACTCCAGTACTTTGGCCACCTCATGCGAAGAGTTGACCCATTGGAAGGGACTCTGATGCTGGGAGGGATTGAGGGCAGGAGGAGAAGGGGACAATAGAGGATGAGATGGCTGGATGGCATCACCAACTCGATGGATGTGAGTTTGAGTGAACTCCAGGAGTTTGTGATGGACAGGGAGGCCTGGCGTGCTGCGATTCATGGGGTTGCAAAGAGTCGGGCACAACTGAGCGACTGAACTGAACTGAACTGAATGCCTCTAACAGGACCAGATAACCCATTCCTTTGTCATTACTTTTGTTATTACCTAAAGTGGGTCTATGACAATGAAATATTTACCATTGCTAAGTCACTTCAGTCGTGTCTGACTCTGTGCGACCCCATAGATGGCAGCCCACCAGGCTCCCCCGTCCCTGGGATTCTCCAGGCAAGAACGCTGGAGTGGGTTGCCATTTCCTTCTCCAATACATGAAAGTGAAAAGTGAAAGCGAAGTCGCTCAGTCGTGTCTGACTCCTTGCGACCCCATGGACTGCAGCCCACCAGGCTCCTCCATCCATGGAATTTTCCAGGCAAGAGTACTGGAGTGGGGTGCCATTGCCTTCTCCATGTTTACCATTGGAGACACCCTAATCTACTCTTATGGACAACTAGGAGAGGAAATCAGTGACTTACATTCCCTTAGATCAGTAAGAGGATAAGTCTTATGGTTGCTTCACCAGGTTCACAGTCTTAGGGCACAGGCTTGGACTGCTTTACATCATGGTATCTATTGCCATCTGCGTGAACAAACTGGCAATGAGTTAAAACTACAATCCCTTAATCTTACCCAGCACTGGTCACACTGGAGACTTTAGGGACACCCAGATCTAGTCTGGGGGTCCCAGAAGGTCGCTCTGCCTCAACCTGACTAGGGATCTGGTCCTCTAAATGTTGTCATGCTTCAACTTGCTCAGGGATCTGCCAGTCCAGGGGTCCCAGGAGGTTGAGATCCCTTGACCTGCCCAGGGACCCAATTCTCTGGAGGCCAACCTGCCTCGACCTGCCTGGGGATTTGTTTTCCAGGAGGCTGTCATGCCTTAGCTTGCCTGGGGATCTGCACCCTCATCCGGGGACACCCAGCTCTCAGGTTGCAACAGTACTGGGTAGAATAAGCTTCAGAAAGACTCGCTCCTAAGGAAGTCCACCCATGGAGAGGGAGGCAAAAGCCCAGGAAAGGGAGAAAAGGAAAGGGATAAGGCATGCCAAGATGCTGGCCACCCTCTAGGGAAGCCCTATGGCAAACCCCAAGTCCCTGAAGGACAAGGCACGAGGCAAATGCTTAATCTGTAGACAGGCGGGGCATTGGGCCAAAGAGTGTCCAAACCATGACAAGTCTCCTAAAATGGTTTGCTACAAATGCCATCAATTGGCACATTGGGCGGCAATGTCCCTGTGGGCATCTTGTTCTCGGGACCCAAAAGCCTCAAGGGCAAACACCAAGCCTTCCTTCACAATGGTTCAACAGGACTGAAATGGCCCACTCCAGCCAACCCGCCTGTCACAGATAACCAGCACGGGGCTGGAGCCAAGGGTGCAAGTGGATGTGGCAGGTAGGTCCAAGAACTCCTTGGTTGACACAGGGGCTACCTGCTCTGTCCTGACCTCCTACTCTGGAACCTTCTCCTCCCAAACCTGTACCATTTTGGGTGCTACAGGAAAAACAATTACTAAAAGATTCACCTGAGCACTTCTTTGTTGCTGGGATGGACAAATATTTTCCCACCAGTTTCTGGTGGTCCCTGAGAGTCCTCCTCCCTTATTGGGAAGAGATATACTCACTAAACTGGGGACCACCCTTGTGATGGGAAGCTTTTCAGCCTCTAGAGCCCTAAAGCTTCTGGTTACTACTGAAGAACCCATTACACCGTCTCCAATAGAGAGGAACCAAAAACTATGGAAGGACAAAATTAACCCCCAGGTGTGGGACCAGGGGACTCCTGAATGAGCCCACCAAGGTGAACCAGTCATCATTGTCCTCTGAGATCCCACTCAGTTTCCTAACCAGAAACAATATCCCCTCAGAAGAGAAGCTCAGGAAGGACTACAACTTCTAATAAATAAATTCCTTGCCTGTGGGCTATTGGTCCCCACCAATTCGCTGTGTAACACCCCAATCCTCCCTGTAAAGAAAAAGGATGGAACCTGTCGAATAGTTCAAGATCTCCAAATCATAAATGAAGCTGTAGTCCCCCTCCATCCCACAACCCAATCCCTATGTAATCTTAGGAGAAATCCCACCCAGTGCCAAGTGGTTTACAGTCTTGGATCTCAAAGATGCATTCTTTTGCATACTACTGGCTAAAGAACCCCAATATCGTTCTGCCTTCAAGTGGGAGGCCCCAGGAGAAAAACACCAACAGATGACTTGGACAGTATTACCTCAGGGGTTCAGAGAGAGCGCTTACCTGTTTGGGCAGGCTCTTAGCCATGATCTCCTAGATCTGGACCTGGGACCTAACGGGAAAATGCTACAATACATAGATGACCTACTAATCTGCTTTCCAGATGAGAAAAATGCCCAACAACATGCAATTCAGGTTCTAAATTTTTTGGCAGAGAGGAGATATAAAGTCTCCCGTGCTAAGGCACAGATGGTTGAGACAGGTCACTTACCTGGGAGATTACACTCGGGTCCAGGAGGCTATCCTCTGATCGGGTACAAGGAATCCTTCAGTTGCCCTCCCCCGACTCGAAAAGAATTGCGAGCTTTTCTAAGGCTAATTGGACATTGTAGAATCTGAATACCCAGCTACGGTCTAATTGCCCAGTCCTTATATGAAAACTTGAAGGGACAGGATGATTCAATCCCACTAACGTGGGGGACTCCTCAAAGAAGGCAGTCAGTTCAGTTCAGTCGCTCAGTCGTGTCTGACTCTTTGCGACCCCATGAACTGCACCATGCCAGGTTTCCCTGTCCATCACCAACTTCCGGAGTCCACCCAAACCCATGTCCATTGTGTCGGGGATGCCATTCAACCATCTCATCCTCTGTCGTCCCCTCTTCCTCCTTCCCCCAATCTTTCCCAGCATCAGGGTCTTTCAAATGAGTCAGCTCTCTGCATCAGGTGGCCAAAGTATTGGACTTTCAGCTTCAACAACAGTCCCTCCAACACCCAGGACTGATCTCCTTTAGGATGGACTGGCTGGATCTCCTTGAAGTCCAAAAGACTCTCAGGAGTCTTCTTCAACACCACAGTTCAAAAGCATCAATTCTTCAGCACTCAGCTTTCTTTAGAGTCCAGCTCTCACATCCATATATGGCTACTGGAAAAACTAGAGCCTTGACTAGATGGACCTTTGTTGGCAAAGTAATGTCTCTGCTTTTTAATATGCTGTTTAGGTTGGTCATAACTTTCCTTCCAAGGACCAAGTGTCTTTTTATTTAATGGCTGCAATCACCATCCGCAGTGATTTTGGAGCCCAGAAAAATAAAATCAGCCACTGTTTCCACTGTTTCCCCATCTACTTGCCATGAAGTGACAGGACCGGATGCCATAATCTTAGTTTTCTGAACGTTGAGCTTTAGCCAACTTTTTCACTCTCTTTCACTTTCATTAAAAGGCTCTTTAGTTCTCCTTGACTTTCTGCCATAAGTGTTGTATCATCTCCATATCTGAGGTTATTGATATTTCTCCCGGCAATCTTGATTCCAGCTTGTGCTTCTTCCAGCCCAATGTTTCTCATGATGTACTCTGCATAGAAGTTAAATAAGCAGGGTGACAGTATACAGCCTTGAAGTACTCCTCTTCCTATTTGGAACCAGTCTGTTGTTCCATGTCCAGTTCTAACTGTTGCTTCCTGACCTGCATACAGATTTCTCAAGAGGCAGATCAGGTGGTCTAGTATTCCCATCTCTTTCAGAATATTCCACAGTTTATTGTGATCCACACAGTCAAAGGTTTGGCATAGTCAATCAAGCAGAAATAGATGTTTTTCTGGAACCCTCTTGCTCTTTCGACGATCCAGCGGATGTTGGCAATTTGATCTCTGGTTCCTCTGCCTTTTTTAAAACCAGCTTGAACATCTGGAAGTTAACAGTTCACATACTGCTGAAGCCTGGCTTGGAGAATTTTGTGCATTACTTTATTAGTGTGAGAGATGAGTGCAATTGTGACGTAGTTTGAGCATTATTTTATATTACCTTTCTTTGGGATTGGAATGAAAACTGACCTTTTCCAGTCCTGTGGCCACTGCTGAGTTTTCCAAATTTGCTGATATATTGAGTGCAGCACTTTCACAGCATCACCTTTTAGGATTTGAAATAGCTCAACTGGAAATCCAAAACAAGCCTTAACTAAAGCATCTGCCTTGAGGTTGCCAGACCCAGAAAAAGCATTCCAACTTTATGTCCACAAAAAAGAAGGAATAGCCTTGGGGAGTGTTAACTCAAAGTATGGGACCTGAGCCCCAGACTGTAGCTTATTTTCCAAGAGGCTAGACCCAACCGCCCAAGGCTGGCCTCCCTGCCTTCAAATCTTGCAGCTATTGCAATCCTGATAGAAGATGCTTTATAACTCTCTTTTGGGGGGGAAACTGTTTTTACCCACCACCAAGTGAAACAACTCCTAAATGGGAGAGGCCATTTATGAATATCTGGTCAAAGAATCCTCAGATATCAAGTAGTGCTGATGGAAAATCTAGGCCTCACTATATCCCCTTGTGAGATTCTTAATTCATCCACCCTCCTGCCTACCCCCAAGGGCTCTCTCCTCTTTCATTCTTGCCTAGAAACCTTGGACTGCTGGACAAAATGCCGAGAGGGATTGTCAGAAGATCCTCTTACCAATCCTGAGAAAATCTGGTACACTGATGGAAGCAGCTTTGTCTTGGATGGAAAAAGAAGAGCTGGGTATGCAGCAGTCTCCAATTTTGAGACCATAGAGGCTAAACCTTTGCCACCAGGTACTTCAGCCCAATTAGCTGAGCTCATAGCCCTGACTCAAGCTTTAGAGCTGGGAAAAGGAAAAAGAGTAGCCATTTACACTGACTCCAAGTATGCCTTTCTGGTGCTTCATGCACATGCTGCTATTTGGAAAGAAAGAGGCCACTTGACCACCCAAGAGTCCCCAATCAAATATGGTGACCAAACCCTTAGTCTCTTGGAGGCAGTTCATCTGCCAGCTGAGGTTTCAGTCTCCCACTGTAAAGGACACCAAAAAGGGAGCATGGAAGTGGCACGAGGTAACCAAGCAGCCAATCAGGAAGCTAAGCGAACAGCATTACAGAACCATGATCTAATATAGGGGTTGCTACCTTAGTTCCACAAACTAATTTTCCAGAAACTCCTTCATGTACTGAAGGTGAGACTCTTAAAGCTAAGAGTGAGGACTTTCAAGAAGATCGCATGGGGTGGTTCCAAAAGGAGGGACTCCTTTTTCTGCCTGGAAACTTCCAATGGAAGTTGGTTAACTCCTTACATGCCACCACTCATTTAGGGGAAAAGGCCCTCCAAAGATTACTAGAAAAGTCCTTCAAAGGAACAGGCCTCCAAACGACTATAAGGTAAGTGGTTTCCTCTTGTACTACTTGCCAATTAATGCCCAAGGAGCTCAAAGACCCTAGCTGGCCCAGCCTGTCCAACAACATGGGACCTACCCAGGAGAGAACTGGCAGATGGACTTCACCCAGATTCCAGTTTCTCAAGGGTATAAATACCTCTTAGTCATGATAGATACATTCACAGGATGGAGTGAAAGCTTTCCCACCTGGACTGAGATGGCTGAGGGGGTGGTAAAAACAACAACAACAACAACAACAAACGGCTCCATGAATTCATTCTGAGATTTGGTCTGTCCAGGTCATTACAAAATGACAATGGGACATCATTTACTTCTAAGGTCACCCAAGGGGTCTCTAAAGCATTGGGCATTACTCATTACCTCCATTGTGCCTGGAGGCCTCAGTCTTCAGAAAAAGTAGAAGGAGCCAACCAATTCTTAAAATCAGAAATAAAAAAGATAAACCAGGAGACCTCCCTGGGATGGAAGGAGGCTTTCCCAATAGCTCTCCTCTGCACCTGTATTGCCCCTAAGGAACAGGTTGGTCTTAGTTTTTATGAGATGCTATATGGGAGACCTTTTGTTTATGTCAATGACCTCCTCCTAGATCCAGAGGCTCAGATCCTCCAGTCTTATACCATGGCCATTGGGCAATTCCAACAGGATATACACTTATGTGGTGTCAACCAGAACCCCAAAGATTCAATAGAGTCACCATTATATGCTCCAGGGACTCAAGACCTAATTAAAGTCTGGAAAGATGGGTCCCCAAAGGCTTAACCCCAGGCTACATGGAAGGGCCCCTACCCTGTAATATTTTCTACCCCAATAGCAGTTAAGGTACTAGGACATAACTCCTGGGTTGACTATTCATGAGTCAAGCCATGGAAGAAAATGGAAGAGGACACTCAATACACCTGTGAGCCCCTGGGAGATCTCAGGTACCTATTCAGAACTACAAATGAGTGCCATTCTAATGAACACTCCCAAAATTAAGTTTCTGGGGTTAAGATTTCTCAGGGAAGCTCTAAAGAGCCAACACAGCTTTGCAGGGGTTGTACTGCAAAACAGACAGGAGATAGATCTCCTGATCCCTGAACAAGGAGGGACTTGAGCCATCTTGAATGAGACGTTTGATTCTGGGTAAATACATCCAGCTAAGTTAAAGAAAGTCTCACAGTCCTCAAGAGAAACATTCAGACCCTACAGGATCTCAAAGAATGAACTGGAGAGCTCTTGGGGTGGCTACAATCTTTCTTTGGGGGATTCTCCTGGTGAGGGGGGATTTGGAGTTGGCTAATGCCCCTACCTTGTTATCACCATATTGATGCGGCTTATGATTGCCCCATGTATTATCAATTGTCTAACCCATTTTGTCTCTGCCCAGGTCAACAAGCTACAACATGCAGTGCCAGTTCAACAAGGATTATAAAACAATAGCTGACCATGGGAAACATCACTCACCCTTAAATGGACACCACTACAAGGACTCTGAGACTTGAGACTCGCAAGAGGGTGAGGCCCAATGCCCCTTGCCATCCCAGTTCATCAGGAAGTAGCCAGAGAGACCTCAATGCCTCTATTCCCAAAGAATTAGGCCTCCCATCTCTTGAGCAGGTAATGCTAGATAGTTAGAATAGGAAAATGGAGTCCAGAGTGGCAGTGGCTAAAAGACAACTAAGGAAAAAGCCCAAAAAATTAGCACAAAGGTGGGTCCAAGCACCAGAGTGAGGAACCCTGGTAAAACAAACAGCACTCCTGGCTAGCCCAATTTACATACGGCAAGCCCAGGGGGAGGAGAAAAAACATAAAAAGAGGAGCCAAAATTGGGCTGGGGGGCCTCTCTTCTCTTCGTATTTTTTGGGTCAGCATGCCCTCACGCCTCAAGGATGTATTTTCCTTTACTTTCTAAATAAAACTGAGCTATAACTTGGAGCTATAACAGTGCACCATTCAAGAGCTGTACACTGATCCATCTGAGAGCTGTAATGCTGGTCTGTCCATCAAATTTTTATTGCAACGAGACAGAACTGAGGAAACTACAAACTCCCCCAACAACGGGAAGAGGTCAAAGTATCAACATTAACAGAAGTTGAGAAGAAATTTATTCCAGCCTTTATGGATAACTACGGAGGATTCAACTTCTGTTGCAGAAAGTCACTGCAGATATGGTGGAAACAGCAAAAGAAGTAGAGCCTGAAAACAGGACTTAATTGCCACAATATGATGATAAATTTTAACAAATGCAAAGTTGCCTCTCCTGGATAAGGAAAGAAAGTGATTCCTTGGGATAGATTCTACTCCTGGTGAATATGCAGTGAAGACTATTGAACTGACAACAAATATTACGTAAACTTAGTTGATAAACTTAGTTGATATTAAGAAAAGGTGGCAAGAATGCACAGAAGAACTGTACAAAAAAGATCTTCATGACCAAGATAACCACAAAGATGTGACCACTCACCTAGAGCCAGACATCCTGGAATGTGAAGTCAAGTGGGCCTTACGAAGCATCACTATGAACAAAGCTAGTGGAGGTGATGGACTTCCAGTTGAGCTATTTCAAATCCTGAAAGATGATGCTGTGAAAGTGCTGCACTCAATATGCCAGCAAATTTGGAAAACTCAGCAGTGGCCACAGGACTGGAAAAGGTCAATTTTCATTCCAATCCCAAAGAAAGGCAATGCCTTTCTTCGGGAATGCTCAAACTACTGCACAATTGCACTCATCTCACACACTAGCAAATTAATGCTCAAAATTCTCCAAGCCAGGCTTCAGTAATACGTGAACCGTGAACTTCCAGATGTTCAAGCTGGTTTTAGAAAAGGCAGAGGAACCAGAGATCAAATTGCCAACATCTGCTGGATCATGGAAAAAGCAAGAGAGTTCCAGAAAAACATCTATTCCTGCTTTATTGACTATGCCAAAACCTTTGACTGTATGGATCACAATAAACTGTGGAAAATTCTGAAAGAGACCACCTGACTTGCCTCTTGAGAAATCTGTATGTAGTCAGGAAGTAACAGAACTGGACATGGAACAACAAATAGGAAAAGGAGTACACCGAGGCTGTATATTGTCACCCTGCTTATTTAACTTCTATGCAGAGCACATTATGAGAAACGCTGGGCTGGAAGAAGCACAAGCTGGAATCAAGTTTGCCAGGAGAAATATCAATAACCTCAGATATGCAGATGACACCACCCTTATGGCAGAAAGCAAAGAAGAACTAAAGACCCTCTTAATGAAAGTGAAAAAGGAGAGTGAAAATGTTGGCTTAAAGCTCAACATTAAGAAAACAAAGATCATGGCATCCAGTCCCATCACTTCATGGCAAATAGATGGGGAAACAGTGGAAACAGTGCCAGACTTTATTTTTTTGGGCTCCAAAATCACTGCAGATGCTGATTACAGCCATGAAATAAAAAGATGCTTACTCCTTGAAAGAAAATTTATGACCAACCTAGACAGCATATTAAAAAGCAGAGACATTACTTTGCCAACAAAGATCCATGTAGTCAAGGCTATGGTTTTTCCAGTAGTCATGTATGGATGTGAGAGTTGGACTATAAAGAAAGCTGAGCACTGAAGAATTGATGCTTCTGAACTGTGGTATTGGATAAGACTCTTGAGAGTCCCTTAGACTGAAAGGAGATCCAACCAGTCCATCCTAAAGGAAATCAGTCCTGAATGTTTATTGGAAGGACTGATGCTGAAGCTGAAACTCCAATATTTTGGCCACCTGATATGAAGATTCAAAAGCAGAGACATTACTTTGCCAACAAAGGTTCGTCTAGTCAAGGCTATGGTTTTTCCAGTGGTCATGTATGGATGTGAGAGTTGGACTGGGAAGAAGGCTGAGCACCAAAGAATTGATGCTTTTGAACTGTGGTGCTGGAGAAGACTCTTGAGAGTCCCTTGCACTGCAAGGAGATCCAACCAGTCCATTCTGAAGGAGATCAGCCCTGGGATTTCTTTGGAAGGAATGATGCTAAAGCTGAAACTCCAGTACTTTGGCCACCTGATGCGAAGAGTTGACTCATTGGAAAAGACTCTGATGCTGGGAGGGGTTGGGGGCAGGAGGAGAAGGGGACGACAGAGGATGAGATGGCTGGATGGCATCACTGACTCGATGGACGTGAGTCTGAGTCAACTTTGGGAGTTGGTGATGGACAGGGAGGCCTGGCATGCTGCTATTCACGGGGTCACAAAGAGTCGGACACGACTGAGCGACTGATCTGATCTGATGTGAAGAACTGACTCATTTGAAAAGACCCTGATGCTGGGAAAGATTGAGGGCAGGAGGAGAAGGGGATGACAGAGGATGATATGGTTGGATGGCATCACTGACTCAGTGCACATGAGTTTGGGTAAACTCCAGGAGCTGGTGATGGACAGGGAGGCCTTGCATACTGCAGTCCATGGAGTCACGAAGAGCTGGACATGACTGAGCGACTGAACTGACTGAATTGATCTGATAAAGCAGCCACAGGGTTTGAGAAGACTGACTCCAATTTTGAAAGATGTCTTATTGTGGATAAAATGCTATCAAACAGCATTACATGCTACAGAGAAATTGTTTTTGAAAGGATGTCAGTCAATGTAGCAAACATCATTATTTAGTTATAGTAAGAAATTGCCACAGCCATCCCAACTTTCAGCAACCACCACCCTGTAGCCATTGACCTAAAGGCAAGATCCTCCATCAGCAAAAAATTGCAGCTCACTACAGGATCGATAATGGTTAGCATTTTTTAGCAAGAAAGTCTTTTTGAATTAAGGTATTGTATTTTTAGACATAATGCTATTACATACTTAATAGATTACCATATAATGTAAACATAACTTTAATATGCACTGGATAACCAAAAATTACTGGAACTTGCTTTATTACAGTGGTCTGGAACTGAACTTGTAATATCTCTGAGTTATGTCTGCATTGTTGAACATCAATAAATTTATTTTCTTAATCAGACATAGAAGTCAAATGAAAAAGACATCTGTTCACTTCAATAAAGGCCACAGAAACACTCCCCTCAATTAATATTTATTTCTGATATTAAAATCTCCAGACCTCAAGACTAAACAGAGAAATAACTTTGTGATAAAAAATGTCTATTTCAATGTTTGTTTCTGAAAGTACTACTACAAACTAAATGTCTTGTTCAGAACACTTGACTGTGCAGGTTGAAATTGGCAGACAGATATATATATATATATATATATATATATATATATATATATATAATGATTGTGCTGTTATGAAGCAGAGAAATCCCTTGGAAGAAGAAACTATAATTATTTTCTAGAGTAGTAAGCCATTTCTTAAACCAGTGCCTTTCCTGCTGCTGCTGCTGCTAAGTCGCTTCAGTCGTGTCCGACTCTGTGTGACCCCATAGACAGCAGCCCACCAGGCTCCGCCGTCCCTGGGATTCTGCAGGCAAGAACACTGGAGTGGCTTGCCATTTCCTTCTCCAGTGCATCAAAGTGAAAAGTGAAAGTGAAGTCGCTCAGTCGTGTCCGACTCTTCAAGACCCCATGGACTGCAGCCTACCAGGCTCCTCTGCCCTTGGGATTTTCCAGGCAAGAGTACTGGTTGGGTTGCCATTGCCTTTTCCGAGTGTCTTTCCTCAAGTTGATTAATTCTGATTAAGTAGTCTAGAGTGTGGAGCATGGTTTTATTGAACAAAAGACAAATTCTAGATACTACTCAAGGTAGGATGACATATCAGAGAACTTTACATATAAACTCAAGACTCCTGAAAGGGTAAACTAGGAAATACACATGTGTGCATACACACACACACACACACTCACACACACACATACACACACACACACACAGTTAGGAAAAACACAGAAAACAAGGCCCAGATAAACACTTACCAAAAAATCAAACTGCAGAATCAAATAGATAGCAGAGAGTACTACTAACATATACAAATTGTAAAATAAACATACATATTTCCTCTCTTATCTGTAGTTTCACTTTTCATGGTTTCAGTTAACCTGTGATCAACCCCAGTTGAAAAATATCAAATGGAAAATTCCAGAAATAAACAATTCATTACTTTTGCATTCTGAGTAAGTGATGAAATGTTGCATCATCCCACTCTGTCCTGCCCAGGACATGAGCCATCGCTTTTTCCAGTAGATCCCATCCCACTGATCACTTAGAAAGCCATCTTGTTTCTCAGATTGGCTGTCAAGGTATTGCCGTGCTTGTGTTCAAGTAATCCTTGAGATGATGGATGTTCACTAAACTTATTGTGGTAAGCATGAAAGTCAAATCATCATGTTGAATATTTTAAACTTACACAGCGAAAGTGAAAGTCGCTCAGTTGTGTCCAATTCTTTGCGACCCCATGGACTATACAGTCCATGGAATTCTTCAGACCAGAAAACTGGAGTGGGTAGTCTTTCCCTTCTCCAGGGGAACTTCCCAACCCAGGGATCAAACCCAGGTCTCCCGTTGCAGGTGGATTCTTTACCAACTGAGCCGCAAGGGAAGCCCAAGCTTACACAGTGCTGTATGTCAATTATATTGCAATAAAACTGGAAGAATTGAAAGAAATAAGAGCTAAAGAAATAAATAATTTTCTTATTTTGGAGTAGATAAGAATTTGAAGATTATAAAGTGAAGTGAATTTGCTCAGTTGTGTCCGACTCTTTGTGACCCCATGGACTGTAGTCTACCAGGCTTCTCTGTCCATGGGATTTTCCAGGCAAGAGTACTGGAGTGGATTGCCATTTCCTTCTCCAGGGAAGATTATAAAGGCACATAAGAAATTCAATAAAAAATTAATATGTATTGTGATTTTAACATAATGTCATTATTATAGCTAAAGTGAGTTTTCTGAATTTTGGTACTGCTGCTGCTTAGTCACTTCAGTCGTGTCCGACTCTGTGTGACCCCATAGACGGCAGCCCACCAGGCTCCCCCGTCCCTGGGATTCTCCAGGCAAGAACACTGGAGTGGGTTGCCATTTCCTTCTCCAATGCATGAAAGTGAAAAGGGAAAGTCAAGTCACTCAGTCATGTCCGACCCTCAGCAACCCCATAGACTGCAGCCTACCAGGCTCCTCCATCTGTGGGATTTTTCAGGCAAGAGTACTGGAGTGGGGTGCCATTGCCTTCTCCAATTTTGGTACATTACTCTATAAAAAATTTTAAATTGTGATTACATTTGGAAATGAGACTAGGGTTGAATAGGTTAAAGAGGACAGTATTTGCTATCTACTTTATTCCGTTTGTACTGTTAAAATTTTAGTTGACCATGTGTTGTTTTCCTAGTAACTGAAAAATCACTGTATTGTACAACTGTAACATATATAATATTGTACATCAACTATACCTCAATTTGAAAAAAAAGAATTTAGATCTCAGAGGGAAAAATAAATGAAAAATATTTTATATACAAAGATCTTCATCATATATTCGTTAAAATATACAAAATTTGGAAACAATCTTAATATCTTTCAGAGTTGAGGACTGTTATTTAGGAGCTAAAACCAAATTTCAGAGAAATATGAACAGATATGGGGAAAAAGCCACCATCTAAAGTTAACACACAAATGTTAATAATAGTATTTGAGTTACCACTGCACTGAATGCCCATTTTTCTACTTTTCTACATTTTTTAAATCACTTTTTCAACAGCAGAATACTTACTGTTTAAACTCAGGGAATAAAATTAAATTATCTTAAAAATAATGTGATTTAGTTATTATCATAAAGAGATAAGGAACCATAAAATAAAAAATGATACCAATAATTCACCAGTAGAGTTTTTAAATAATCATTTTTTAATCTTTTAAGATTTAAGACTCTAAGGCCTAAATACATAATCATATAGCTTTGTAAAGAAAGCAGGTAAGTTAAACTGTCAAAGAAATGTTGCCAGCCTTTTAACTCAAAAGTCTTTGGGGGAAAAGCCTATACAATAGCCATGATTTATTTTAGTCTTCGCACAGGATAGAAGAACCCAGTCTTCTAAATATAAAGAAACAGTTCCAGATATATTCTATGAATTTTCTACATAACCTTGGCAAGCAACTTTCCTGGAAGTAGCTTGTAAACATTTTTACATCCAGGAGTTATTTTGGCATTTGATTCCTTAATGTTTGGAGTTCACCATGAATTTCAATCGTCAAAGCAGGTATTAGCTTAAATTAATGTCGGCCTCTTTTCCTTCATGAACTCATTCCTACTGCCTTTTATAGTGCTTTATGCACACTTCTTGTTTTCTATATTATTAACTACATCTCAGTCTGTGATCTCATCTATTCGCTCTTCCTTTGTAGCACACACATCCCTCAAGGATCACTGTCATTTCACCCCAGAAACCATACCAGCTACAAAGTAATCTAATAAATAACAAAACATCAAAAGGTTCATACACCACAGATCTATAATTCACTAGAAGGTTTATGTGTATATATATATATATATATATATATGTATATATATATATATACACACATACACGGAGGTATGTAAATATATGCATATACATGTATAACTAATGTAAAACAATTCAACTCTTTTTGCTTTTAAGGTATAATTAAACATAAACATAATTATTGAGATGTAAGAGTTGGATATGACTGAGCAACTAACATTTTTTCACTTTCAATCAGAACAATGGCCCTCCACCAAATTCTCACCTCGTCGAGCATGTTTTTCATCCTTGACACAGACTTCATTTAAGGAACCAACTGGATCACAATGGCATGGTTGGCATGGTCTTGGATAATTTGGAGATACCTAACAAAAATATTAAATTGCTTTAAGTCAACTGTAATAAAAACACTAATACTTTTTGATCCAGTAAGCCTTAGAGGTCATTTTAATGATATATAGTAAAACATTATATTGATAAAATGATAATATAAGAAAATTCTTTATTTTCCCAATTTAATGATATGCAATAAGAAACTATATTGAGAAAATAATAACATAAGAAAATGTCTTTACTATATTTTCAAAATTGCTAGAATCCATTTCTTCTAAGTGGACATATAGAAGTAAAGAGAATAATATAATAAACTCCTATGTAACTGTTACCTAGATTCAATGATTACCAGGATTTTACCACATAACTTTCATCATGCTTTATTCTTTGCTAAAATTTTAAAGAAAATCCCAAATAGTTTTTTAATCTCTACATATTTTAGAATGTACCTCTTTCTTTTATAATCACAATTATCATCATAGAAACAAAATATCAATGTTTGCTTATATAGAAAATGTAAGAGAAATACACATTCCATGATAAAATCTTCCTTACTTTTTTGTTTTATTACAATGTAGTTCAAATTTGGTAATTTTCCCCCAAATTTTTAATGTTCAAAACCTTTTTCACATTGATCACAATATAACTAATTAAATTTGGTGCTTGAGAAAAGGTAATCTTAAATATCGATGTTAAAATTTTGATTTTCTCAGGAGTGAGCATAATCTGGGGTGAGGAATGTAGATTCTATAATTAGGAAGCCTTGAGCTCACATTCCATTGTGGACACTTACTGGCTATGCAGTCTTCTGCACCTTACTTTCTGGTAATATGAGATTAATAATAGCAATCATAGTGATGTTATTAAATTAAAATTAAGAGGAATAACAGAAACTATCTCATAAGATTTCTCACATATATAAAATAATACAAGTAGCTTTTAACATTAGAATATTTTAATTAAATAAACCTAGACTGTGCCAATGTACCATACATAAAACATTTATTTTCTAGATGTAATAGGATAAGAATAAAAAAGCAACTAAATTTGTTTGCCTAGGAAATACTAAAATACTGCTGAATATACATATAATTATGTATATAAGCTATTTCCTATAAAATATTGCTTTTTTTTTTTTTGATGTGGACCATCTTTAAAGTCTTTTTAAAATTTGTTATAGTATTACTTCTGTTTCATGTTTTGGTTTTTTGGCCAGAAGCCATGTGGAATCCTAGTTCCCTGATCAGGGATTGAACTTGCAACCCCTGCAGGGCCAGGCGGCAAAGTCTTAACCACTGAACCACCAGGGAAGTCCCCAAATATAGTTTACATATATATATATATATGTCTAGATTTAATTTATAATGAAAACTTGATTGTTAATAAGTCAAAGTATCATAAGCAGAAAAATATTTACATGTCTGATAGAATTTAATCTTCTAAGTCCATAGATCTGTTTCAAAATCATTATTTAACACTCATTCATTTACTTTCTATTGTGAAGAAAGGATCATGCAAAGCCCAGATAGGTAAGGCCTGCTTTCTGAGTTAAAGAAGCTTACTGGAAAAGCAGACTTGAAAGATATTGATTAAATAGAACGTGCGGAGTGATAAAATAGACACAGAGAAGAGAGTTCTGGAGCAGAAGAGGAAGTAGTAAGAACATAATGAAGACAAGCAACGTTTCACAGAAAAAGTAACTTTTAGACTAGAGCTTGAGGTGAGTAGCAATTTGAGGGCAGAACTGGGAGAAGGACTTTCTAACCAAGAGAAAACCGCAACACCAAAACAAAACAAAACAAAACAAAAACAACAAAACACCTCTTTGGGGATATATAGCAATAAATTTCTTTAGGATAAATTCTTAGCTTTTATGAATATGATTTATGATTCCAATGATGAGCTTGAGTAAACCAAAACCTCTTAATTTATTATCCTTCCTTACAGTAATTGGGAAAATCTGCTTGAATCAGATTGCTGATCAGGAGAACTTCCAGTGAACCCTCCTACACTGTTGGTGGGAATGTAAATTGGTACAGCCACTATGGGGAACAGTATGGAGGTTCCTTAAAAAACTAAAATTAGAGCTACCAGATGACCCTGAAATCCCACTCCTGGGCATACATCCAGAGAAAAACATGATCCGAAAGGATACATGCACCCCTTATTGCAGGATCGCTAACAAGAGCCAAGACATGGAAGCAACCTAAATTTCCATCAACAGAGGAATGGATAAAGAAAATCTGGTACATATATACAATGGAACATTACTCAATTATTAAAAAGATTGAAATAATGCCATTTGCAGCAACATGGACCTAGAGAATGTCATACTGAATGAAGTAAGTCTGACAGAAGAATAAGAAACGTTGTATGACATCCCTTATATGTGGAATCTAAAAAGAAATGATACAAAGGAAACCTTCTAACATAAGATATTCTATAAATATATCTATTTTATGCTTTATTTTTATTTTTACTAAAATAATAAGATTACTAATTCTCAAAGTAAACATGGCCATAAGCATATATATATACATATATGTTTTAATTGTTAAATATATGTACTTAGTAGATATACCTGAAATTAGATTTTAGGGCAATAATTTTTAATAATGCAGATATATGTTTTTAAGATATAAAATTTACAGTGTACAAAAATTTTATTTCTATATCTTCATAAAAACATAAGGAATTTTCACCCAAATACTAAACACTTGAAATAGTTGAATTTTTAGCACAAAATATAGCATACATATTTTGATGTGCTAAAGTATAAAATTCTAGATTCAGATTCATTTAATAAGTTGTATTAAAAACTTGATCAAGCTTCCAGTTTTAATAATGGCAGAGTGTCTTTAATAGGTCCAACACATCCTAAAATGACAATGATGAATTCTGGACAAATATAAAAAATCAAATATTTAAGGGCTTGGAAGAATAATCAAAAGCATGCATAAATTAGAAGGATTTGAGATTTGAAAGAAAAAACACACTAGATAAGATTCATGTTCTTATAAGGGTAACAACAAAATCTACATATCAATACCCCTCCATTCTTAACTGATTCCTTAATTGCAGTTTAATTCTGGGGACTCCAAGGGGTCCACCGGAAGCAACAGCAGGAAAGCCGAATGACCTGAATAGACTTTCTAGTCTACAGGATATAATCTAAATAGAAATTAGTTTATCAACCAAGAAAGGTTAGATACATACCTTTAGTTTTCTATTAATCTGCTCTAGAGAAGTATAAAAGCAAGCCTCCAGTTTCATAGTGATTAGTCAGTAAGCGGACTACAAACTGAAACAAAATCCAAAAATCTTCAGAAGAAGATAACAGAATCTTTTGTCACTACAATGTATCAACCAAAATTTCCTGTGTTAATCATGAATTACTAGACATGAGGAGAAAAACTAAGGCATGGTCCTTATTCAAGAAAAAAAATAGGTCAACAAAAACAGTGAGGTGCCCCAAGTATTAATAGACAAAGACTTGTATAGGTCTCTAGATATGCTGAAGAGCATAAAGGTTTATAATGAGTGAATACATGAATTTTTTTCAGCAGAGTGGAGGAAACTATAAAAAAACATAAGCACTCTATAAAGCTGAAAAATTAACTGGATATGCTTAGCAACAGATAACTGATGGCATGCAGAAAAGTAGTATAGCTAATTACAGATAAATAGAAATTATCTAATCTGAAGCACAAAGAAAGAAAAAAAAATTATCACAGCCTCAGTAACCTATAGGCACAGTCCAGCAACCTGGACTGTATGTAGCTGGAGTCACAAAAGGATGAGAGCACAGTTCAAAAAAAATATGTAAGGAAATAATGGCCTAAAATTTCCAAAATGCAGTAATCTAAATTTATAACTACAAGAATTTTAGTAACCAAGAATATAAGCACAAAGAAAGCCACATTTAGACAAACATGGTCTAACCAAGATTGGAAAACTTTTTCTGTAAAATTAGAGAGTAACATTGTAGGTTTTGTAAGTCACCTAAGGTCTGTTTCTTCTTTTACTCCCCTTCCTCACCTCCTCCTCTTCCTCCTAGCTTTTGATCCATCTTATTCTTGCTCTTCTTCTTAATTGGGGTTTTCTTTTTCTTCTCGCTCCATCTCCTTTCCCTTTCCCTTCATTTCCTCCTCCCCTCCTCCTCCTCCCTCTCTTTTTAAAATAAGTTTTTACAAATATAAAGAAAAAATTTTTTGTTTTTTGCAGGCCATACAAATATAGGCCATGGGTCAAATTTTATCTAGGGGCCATAATTTACCAATACATGGTTAGTTTGCTAAAAGATAAATATAAAGAGTATATCTTGAAATCAGTTAGAGAAGATAGACATCTTACATACAGAAGAACAAAAATACAAATGATGGCTGCCTTCTCATAAGAATAAATGAAATCCAAAAAAGACCATAATACATTGACTACAGGGCTATAACAAGTTCCCTCCCAGTTCTGTCTACTTATTTAGCTGCACTGTGTTTCTTAGTGATTACATCTATAAAAATGAAAACAAAATATAAATTTTCCATTTTAATAATAAGTAATATTCATACATGGGACTTTCCTGGTTGCTCAGATGGTAAAGAATCTGCCTGCAATGTGGGAGACCTGGCTTTGATCCCTGTGTCAGGAAGATCCCCTGGAGAAGGGAATGACAACCTACTCCAGTATGCTTGCCTGGATAACTCCATGGACAGAGGAGCCTGGAGGGATATAGTCCATGGGCTTGCAAAGAGTTGGACACAACTGAGTGACTAACACTAACCACTGGATTACTTAATAAAGCCCAAATACTTAGAAACTAAACAATAGAGAACAAATCACAATATGAATAAAAAATTATTTTAAATAAATTATAATGATGTGCATAAAGTATTTCTGAAGTCATGGGAACCAGCTAGTCGTGTAGACAGTGTGCTGTTAGCACAAGATGGAAAAACAAACCCATGGAACAGAACTGGGGCTCCAGATGTTAACCCAAATGATCGACTTATTTTCAAAAAATGGCTCAAAACAATTTGAAAGAGAAAAAAAGTGTTTTTCAAAAAATGGTGCTGGAACAACAGGTGAAGCATGTAGATCTCAATCATTACTTCACATAAAGATTTACTTGAGATGGGCTACAGCCCTAAAACAAAATTATGACTTTTCTAGAATTAAAAAGAAAAATTTTGAAGAAACACTTCACAAGAGAGGATACAGAATAGCCAGTAGGCACTTAGAAATTTAGTCCAAAAAAAAAACTGCTGTAAATTCATAAAAGATGTGCTGTAGCACTCAGCATTGACAGGACTGACTTAGTGGCCGCCTAGTACTGACTTGCCAGACCCACTACACCCACATCCACTAGGAGGACTACTTCAAAAAGATAGTCCAGACCAAATGTTAGAGATGGAAGAAGTAGAACTCACACATATTTCTGGTGAACATGTAAAATAGTATCATTAACTTGATGAAACATTGGCAGTATCTTATAAAGTCAAACATACATCTATTCTATGAAACAACTATTATACTCCTAGACATTTACACAAGGTTAATAACACATGACCACAAAAAGACTCTTATAAAATTGATTTGCAGGAACTAACCAAAAACGGGAAAGGACCCAAATATATAGGAGAATGGATTTAAAATTAAGATACATTCATGCAGTGGGCTACTCCTTAGCATTTTTTAAAAAAGAAATACAATTGATGTGTACAACATGGGTAAATTTAAACCTGTTACATTGAGTGAAATAAAGACCAAAAATTTTGTGAACTTACGATTTCATTTTTAGAAAATTCACTAAGAGGCAAAACTAATTTATGCTCTAAAAATCAGAACAAAGTTTGCCTAGGGGGTAAGGATTGACTGGAATGAGTCACCATGGGACTTTCTGGAGAGATGGAAATATTTTATATCACATCCTCAATGATTTATATCAGCTTCTATTATGAAATATTTCTAGTCACCTTTGAGATTTGAAGTCCAACCATTTAAAAAAGCAATCACAATTATTTTTCCCTGTAATACATCTCAGTCTGAAAAATCCAAAATAATACTTCATGAAAGAAAAAGCATACTTTACCCCTTTGGGTCTGAAGAAACCATCAACGCATGTCTCACAGTTTATACCAGCAGTGTTTCGAGTACAGTTAATACACACACCCCCTCCAATGTACTTTCCATGTATATTTAAACTCCTATTTCTTCTGGCAACATTTTCATCATAATAGCATTCTTCAGCTTTCCCATGACAATTGCAGGCTGCATTAGGGAAAAATAAATTCATAAACTTTCAGATATATATAAAAATAATTTTTGTTACATAAGAGATTTCTATACCATATGGTAAATTATATTACATTATATGTATATACATACAAAGCCAATATGCCTAGAAAGTACATGAATCTATTAGATAAATTAATAAATATATATTAATGGAACTTAAAATATATAAATTAAACTGAATAGTATGAAATTGCCAATATTTGATTTTTATCTTACAAAACTGGTATTTCATATAATTCAACCTATAGCTTCCTATTACAACAGATTATTATTGAAGTATGAATAACACTTGTGTAATCTGTGATGAATAATTACTGTATGTGAATCTCTGTATTAGATCCTATGAGTAAAGAAGGATGTTTAGTGTATATACATTTGATCTTTGAATATCACAGGGATTAAGGGTGTCAACCCTTTGCACAATTTAAAACTGGAGGATAACTTTGCAGTCAGCCCTTCCCGTCCTTGGTTTCTCATCCCCCAGTTCGACCAACTGAAGATTGTGTAGCACTGCAGCTCTGTTGTCTGCATTTAGGGGGAAAAAACCACCTATAACTTGTAAAGCAGGCTTAGATATAGTACAGTCAGTAAAGAATCTACCTGCAATGCAGAAGACCTGGGTTCAATCCCTATGTCAGGCAAATCCCCTGTAGAAGGAAACAGCAACCCTCTCCAGTATTCTTGCCTGGAAAATCCAATGGACAGAGAGGCCTGGCAGGCTACAGTCCACAGGGTCGCAAGAGTCGGACACGACTTACCAACTAAACCATAACTTGTAAAAAGTCACGAGATCAGAATTGTAAGCCAGACTCTGAAGTTAGGCTCCAGAGTCTTAGGGTTAATCTCTATCACAATCCCTTCAAGTTATCTAATAAGAGAGAAAAGATGTGCAATTAGTGCAAAGTAATCAGAGAAGGCAATGGCAACCCACTCCAGTACTCTTGCTTGGAGAATCCCACGGGCGGAGGAGCCTGGTAGGCTGCAGTCCATGGGGTCGCTGAGAGTCGGACATGACTGAGCAACTTCACTTTCACTTTTCACTTTCATGCATTGGAGAAGGCAATGGCAACCCACTCCAGTGTTCTTGCCTGGAGAATCCCAGGGACGGGGCAGCCTGTTGGGCTGCCGTCTATGGGGTCGCACAGAGTCAGACACGACTGAAGCGACTTAGCAGCAGCAGCAGCAGCAATCAGGACAAGAGGAGAGCTTTGTTCAGTGATGAGATTATGCTATTTTGTGCCAGTCTTGGATTTGGGTATCCTCTTTTCATTCATGTCCAACTCTTTGTGACCCTATGGACCATAGCCCGCGAGGCTCCTCTGCCCATGGGATTCTTCAGGCAAGAATACTGGAGTGGGTGGCCGTGTCCTCCTCCAGGGGATCTTCCCAACCCAGAGAGTGAACCTGGGTCTCTTAATGTCCCCTTCATTGGCAGATGGATTCTTTACCACTAGTGTCACCTGGAAAGCCCATAAACATCAGTAGCAGGTCACAAAAAAGTCGGACTCCACTTAGTGACTAACAACTAAGGACAAGGCTTATAAGACGTCCTACAGAGAAATCGAGTACATCTACAGATTAAATTCCTGCAAGTACAATTTCTAGTCAGGGGCTAGAATTTTAATTTTAATTAACTTGAAAATTTTCTCTCTAAAAATTCTATATCGGATTACTTTCCCTCCAACAGACATATTAAAACTGATCCCCTACAGCCTCACCTACACTGTGTATTATCAACATTTTTAATTCAGCTCCTAGACATAGTATACATTTAAACATATGTTGAGTGAATGAAAGAACACCTTGGTAAGTTTTTAAAAAGTACTTTTATTGTTTTAATGGATACTTCTTTAATCATAAATAAGTGTGACAATTTTTTTATATGGTTATGTCATAGTTTTTTTCCTGAGAAATGCCTGTTTCAATCTTTGCTCATTTTTAACAGTTTTTTTAAAAAAAATTCTTATTGCTATGACTCTTAATACAGTAAAGATATATTCCCCCTTGTCCAGTTTGTTGCAAATAGCTTCTTCAGTTTGTTGGCTTTTGATTTAGGATATAGCACTGTTGCTGTATTAATGGAGAGTTTTCAAACTTTATTCTAGGGAAGTATATAATCACAAATATAAATCACTAGGCATGATATGCAGTTTTATATCTTTAGGACAATGTACAAGAATTCTTAAAAATCTTACTGTAAAAATATATTGCAAGTAACCGTCAAGATTTCTGCTACCAGTATAACTAGAGAGAAACACAGAGGAATACAAATTTATTCTCACATTATTTAGAACTTGTATTGCTGACTGTACTTATAACCATGAGCGAAGGCAGGTAAAGACTGATGTTTGAGAAGCATACACTCCACATATGAGGGCCCTCTGCCTACAGCTCTGGCTGCTGTTTAAAGGTCCTGGACCTGCACATCTTCCATCTAAAGCCTCAGAGGACACAGAGAGTACCTACTCACAAACAACCATTTTACACTCTGCCATCAGCAGTTTGTTATTTCATTGAATGTTCATGACACATGATAGAAACTGTCTGTTAGTACAGGCTTAGCAATGGAATACATACCCTTTGCACTTTATAGATACCTCCTGCCTCAAATAAGCTAGACTGATAAAATCTAAATTAGATTCAAGTGAATTAGAAGGAAATTATTCATTTTATCTTTCTTTGTGGGAGAGATGGGAGGTTGGGCTTCCCTGGTGGATCAGTGGTAAAGAATTTGCCTCCCAATGCAGAAGACATGGGTTCAATCCTTGGATTGGGAAGATCCCCTGGAGAAGGAAATGGCAACCAACTCCAGTATTCTTGCCTGGAAAATCCCATGGTTAGAAGAACCTATCGGGCTACAGACCATGGGGTCACACAGAGTTATACACAACTTAATACAATCATTGTAGGTTGTGACTAAACAACAATTCATTTTATAGAGGGATTTGTCATGTTGCAAAAAGATGTTTCTAAATCTTCATAGGTGACTGGAACACCACTCAGCTTGGAGGCTAAAATGTTCATATAAACTCTTATGAATATATATATCACCGAAAGCACTATGTATACAAGGTTTTATGGTTAAAAACCCTATCTTTATTTTGTAGATTTTTTTTTTTTCAGTTTGGAAATCCAACCTCCCATCTCTCCCACAAAGAAAGATAAAATTGTTTTATAATAACAGTATTTTTAAAAATGTATAGAGCAGCAAGTAGAAATTTCCTTCTGTGTTGCTTTGTCTATCCCTACAACTAATACGTTTGATCCATCCTTTCCATTTCTTTGTTTAAACAGATACATATTAGTGGAGAGTGGTAAAGGGTTTTGCAGATCTACTTAACATTGTATTATGATAACTGTGTGATAGAAAGTCAGAGACAACAGGAGGAATCCCTACCCTCAAATGATACTCCCACCTGTAACTGCTGATATTCCACAAGCAGAAATTTATTAAATTTAAGGAAATCTGAGAAGAGATATTCATGGTGTCATTTAACTTAAACTCAGCCTTAGGAATGAAAGTCTGCTCTCAATTGGCAGAAGTTGTGGAGATCCTGAAGGATCATCAGGAATGGAGTTGCGAGTAGAGGGAAAAAAACGAAAGGTCGGGCATCTGATGCTGTTAAGGTTTACCCCTTTACACAACTGCGTAGTGGGGCCCCATTCCTCCAGATACCTCTCAGAACAATGACTGATTTCTAACCCAAAATATCTTCACAAGCACACAGACACAAATCAAAAAGCAAAAGAGGTAAGGGCAGAAAACGAAGAGACTCAAGACATCGTAGTATATGCAGAATCTTAGGCTTAAAAGATAACGTATAGTTAGGAAATAATTTATGAATAAATTCTTTTATAATTCAATAATTTTAAGGACCTATCATGTCTGATACATGATACACGACAAATACATTTTATTCAATTCATATATAAAGTTGGCATTAGTTTAAAATGTCTGCCAAGCCTGTTTTGGAGGCCATAGACACCTATTGAACTGAAAAAATGTGATTGGGACTGATTGCTAAAATACTAATATTTGAATTCAATTGAATCGGGCTTTCTGACTAGTTGGGATTTATAATTCCGCAGAAGTTTTTGTTTTTAGGTCTCATCTTGGCCTGAATAGATCTCCAGAAACACAGGTTTCTTTAGAATCCCTGTCACCATTATGGGACAGATGGCAATACTAGGCTACATATGACAATATCAGTCATCTGTTATGTTTCCTGGGTATTTCCCTTCAGGAAAAACTGGACATATGGGTTGTTTTCAAAAATGACAACATTCAATATTAAAGTATAAAAGAGTGCTTGTTGGTATAAAGTATAAAGTATAAAAGCCCGTTGTTTTTATGATTTCTCACTACTGGCTCTTTTTTGGTTGTCACTGTCTAATAATTACTATAGCACCAGTTCAGTTCAGTTCAGTTCAGTCACTCAGTCATGTCTAACTCTTTACGACCCCATGAATCACAGCACGTCAGGCCTCCCTGTCCATCACCAACTTCTGGAGTTTATTCAAACTCATGTCAATCGAGTCGGTGATACCATCCAGCCATCTTATCCTCTGCTGCCCCCTTCTCCTCCTGCCCCCAATCCCTCCTAGCATCAGGGTCTTTTCAAATGAGTCAACTCTTCTCATGAGGTGGCCAAAGTACTGGAGTTTCAGCTTTAGCATCATTCCTTCCAAAGAACACACAGGACTGATCTCCTTCAGAATGCACTGGTTGGATCTCCTTGCAGTCCCAGGGACTCTCAAGAGTCTTCTCCAACACCACAGTTTAAAAGCATCAATTCTTCAGCACTAGGTTTTCTTCACAGTCCAACTCTCACATCCATATATGACCACTGGAAAAACCACAGCCTTGACTGGACTAACCTTTGTTGGCAAAGTAATGTCTCTGCTTTTGAATATGCTATCTAGGTTGGTCATAACTTTCCTTCCAAGGAGTAAGCGTCTTTTAATTTCATGGCTGCAGTCACCATCGGCAGTGATTCTGGAGCCCCAAAAATAAAGTCTGACACTGTGTTTCCCCATCTATTTCCCATGAAATGATGGGACCTGATCCCATGATCTTTGTTTTCTGAATGCTGGGCTTTAAGCCAACTTTTTCACTCTCCTCTTTCACTTTCAACAAGAGGCTTTCTAGTTCCTCTTCACTCTCTGCCATAAGGGTGGTGTCATCTGTATATCTGAGGTTATTGATATTTCCCCTGGCAATCTTGAGTCCAGCTTGTGCTTCTTCCAGCCCAGCATTTCTCATGATGTACTCTGCATAGAAGTTAAATAAGCAGGGTGACAGTATACAGCCTTGATGTACTCCTTTTCCTATTTGGAACCAGTCTGTTGTTCTATGTGCAGTTCTAACTGCAGTTCCTGACCTGCATACAAATTTCTCAAGAGGCAGGTCAGGTGGTCTGGTATTCCCATGTCTTGAAGAATTTTCCACAGTTTATTGTGATCCACACAGTCAAAGGCTTTGGCATAGTCAATAAAGCAGAAATAGATGTTTTTCTGGAACTCTTGCTTTTTCGATGATCCAGCAGATGTTGGCAATTTGGTCTCTGGCTCCTCTGCCTTTTCTAAAACCAGCTTGAACATCTGGAAGTTCACGGTTCACGTACTGCTGAAGCCTGGCTTGGAGAATTTTGAGCATTTCTTTACTAGTGTGTGAGATGAGTGCAATTGTGCGGTAGTTTGAGCATTCTTTGGCATTGCCTTTCTTTGGGATTGGAATGAAAACTGACCTTTTCCTGTCCTATGGCCACTGCTGAGTTTTCGAAATTTGCTGGCATATTGAGTGCAGCACTTTCACAGCATCATCTTTTAGGATTTGAAATAGCTCAAATGGGATTCCATCACCTCCACTAGCTTTGTTCATAATGATGCTTTCTAAGGCCCACTTGACTTCACATTCCAGGATGTCTGGCTCTAGGTCAGTGATCACACCATCGTGATTATCTGGGTCGTGAAGATCTTTTTTGTACAGTTCTTCTGTGTATTCTTGCCACCTCTTTTTAATATCTTCTGCTTCTGTTAGGTCTATACCACTTCTGTCCTTTATCAAGCCATCTTTGCATGAAATGTTCCCTTGGTTTCTCTAATTTTCTTGAAGAGATCTCTAGTCTTTCCCATTCTGTTGTTTTCCTCTATTTCTTTGCATTGATTGCTGAGGAAGGATTTCTTATTTCTCCTTGCTCTTCTTTGGAACTCTGTACTCAGAATCTTATTTCTTTCCTTTTCTCCTTTGCTTTTCACTTCTCTTCTTTTCACAGCTATTTGTAAGGCCTCCCCAGATAGCCATTTGCTTTTTTGCATTTCTTTTTCTTGGGGATGGTCTTGATCCCTGTCTCCTGTATAATGTCAAGAACCTCTGTCCATAGTTCATCAGGCACTCTGTGATTGTCACTGATACCATTTCTAATATTAGCATTTTATATTATTATTAATGTGAAATGACACATTGAAAATATTAATGGATTACTAAAATAGATATTCTTTCTACACTCATTTGATTTCTTGCCCTCTCCCAGTTACCTTCTCTCCTATTCTTCACAACTACTGTCCCCAAACCCTACCCTTTACTAAGTATAACTAATGAATCAGGGGCCTTCTTCTTCCCAGATAATAAAATGAGTCTAAACTTTAGGGTATGATCTCTCCCCTCTGGTTTTCTCCATTTATTAGATGACAGGTATTCAAAAGCTATTTACTAGGGGAGGAACTATATAAAAGGAGAACAGGCAGAGAATCTGCAGCTATACTGGTTTGAGAAGCATTTTATAAACATACCTGTTTAGAAGGGTAATCTCTATATCCAGTAGGTTTTACTGTATGTTTATTTACATTTCTCTCTCCCTCTCTATGTGTGTGTGTGTGTGTGTACTATTACTAAAATAGTAATAGTTTATTACTATTAGTTTAAAATGTCTTCCAAGCCTGTGTTGGAGGCCATATATACCTCTTGAACTGAAAAAAAAATGTGATTGGGTGCTTCACTGAATGTAATTTGCTAAAATGGTAATATTTGAATTCAGTTAAATTGGGCTTTCTGGCTAGTTGTTTGGATTTATAGTTTAGCAGAAGTTCATATAGGGGCTTACCTGGTGGCTTAGACAGTAAAGAATCTGCCTGCAATTCAGGATACCTGGGTTCAATCCCTGGGTTAGAAAGATCACCAGGAAAGGAAAATGGTAACCACTCCAGTATTCTTACCTGGGAAATCCCATGGACAGAGGAGTCTGGTGGGCTACAGTTCCTGGGGCCACAAAAGAGTTGGACATGACTGAGTGACTAACACTTTCAGAAGCTCATATATGTTATGCTATAAACTTTAGATTCACACCTGATAACAGTAAGTGTATATTATGCTTTTATCTACATCTCATAATTCTCTCAGAGAAGGCAATGGCAGCCCACTCCAGTACTCTTGCCTGGTAAATCCCATGGACTGAGGAGCCTGGTAGGCTGCATTCTCACATAGTGGTAAATTCATAAGTATTTTGTAAATATTTGTCAAAAAAATAAAATCTTGAAAACTCTAAAACAGGAGAGTAAAAGAGCTTACAGCTACTGTCTTGGATGAAATGCATATGAATTTGACATATGAGTTCACCTGAAATCAGCATGTGTTTACACCACCTGTGCCCCAGGAAAGGAAGACTTACACATGGTGTTGGACTGTCTGGAACATACCTTCACATTCACTTTTGGTCAGAAAAGTGCCTGCTCTCCAAGGTTTCTGATGGAATCCAGGACAGCACTGGTCACAGCTATCACCACACGTGTTATGCTCACATTCACAGCGGGATTTCTAGTAAAAAAAGAAAAAAGTTGGGGGCAGGGTGGGGAAGCATATTTCAGCATTCTTTGGAACCATAAATGAGGGGTTTCTCCTGAAAGGTAGAATGAAGACAAGAGAAAACATGGAGCCTCTGAACCAAAATCTAAAACTCCTGTCAGTCTGGGAAGGAAGAGGTTCCAGCAGCGGGAGTGATGAACATATTTGATCACCAGCTTTGGGAGGGAGGTTCAGGCTGGTACTGGAATCACTGGGCTCAGATGAGCAGAGAATGAAGGCCCAATCAGGAGTGGTCTTGAAGACTAGAATCACTTCTCTAATTCCTGAGATCCATGGGTTTTCTGGGTTGGATGTATCCATTTTAAGGTTTCCATCAAAGTACTATTAACATTGGAAGGACTGATGCTGAAGTGGAAGCTCCAATACTTTGGCCACCTGATCTGAAGAGCTGACTCATTAGAAAAGACCCTGATGCTGGGAAAGATTGAGGGCAGGAGGAGAAGCGGGTGACAGAGGACAAGATGGTTGGATGGCATCACTGACTCAATGGACATGAGTTTGAGCAAGCTCTGGGAGTTGTTGATGGACAGAGAAGCCTGGTGTGCTGCAGTGCATGGTGTTGCAAAGAGTTGGGCACGATTGAACGATTGAAGCGAACTGACTATTAGCATTTAGCATAGGAAGAGGGGAGAGAGTAGATGGCAAGGCATGGAGAGGCAGGGATAGAGGAGAAATCTAATACTCCAAGCCTGAATCTCCTGTCTGCAAGTGTTTTGAGTACAGTTTATTTCACTGCATGGAACCATCCTTCCAAGGCTGCTGTGCAGGTTCTCAAGTCTTGGGAAATACTGCTCATCAGTACATCTGATAGATAGTGCCCACACCCTGCAGAAAGCAGGACCACAACCTTGTGAAGAAAACTATGCCAGGGATTTGAATCTTCCGTAGGAAGTAATACTATGATGCATTACTCAGAAAACTAGCTTTGAAAGAAATATCATTTGTATTACAGTTGTCGTAGGAAAAAGTGTTTACCTAGGTAGCTACATTCACTGATCTTACTATCCAAAATATTTCTTCCATACATAAAGTAGATGATTCTGTATTTCACCAGATTGTTTATGCCTGAGAAAAACAGATGCTCATTCATCTTCTTTGCTTAGGTTATGTTCACTTAATACATTGTCATTAATGAAAAATGCAACCTAAAACCATTCCAGCATTTTCTGACCTGGCGATTTCAAGCTCTCTTGAATACTCTCTTTCACTCTACTCCTTACTGCCCCATCTTACCTTGGTCTCTGGTTCCATGGTCATTTATATTTACTTCCAGGTACATTTTTCATTTGTTTGCATTAATATTTTTTGATGAAAATTCATAAAAGAAACAGGTTGATTAATGACAGGCATTCTCTAAAGCTAAATCATACAGCAGGCTGTCATAGCTAGAGAGGTTTCAAAATAGATAGACTGGTTTGGAGCCTTTTTGGGAAAAAAGTAATCTGTTTTCTGATACTGTAATGGCACCCTTCAAAGTCTATCATCCTAACTGCCAGCTCTATTTCACCCTGGCATGGCTTTCTGTTACACCGTCTAAGTGGGGATTTGACACCCATTCACAGCGTCCCTGTCAGCAAAGCTTCTCATGAAGCATTTTACAGTTCAGAGCTTCATTTTACCCAAGCAGCCTAAAAATATACATACATTTGTCACTGGATCAAGTGGACAAGCCCTGGCATGACCGTAGCAGATGCACATCCCTCCAACCGAAATATCCTTGACCGAGTAGTAATACTGCAAAAAGCAATCCAGAGAGAAATCCTGTTAAGACTACTGCAAGGTGGAAGGAGCATTCAGTTAAAAACTTGGCTTTATGCTTCTACCCTTAGTTGGAAGCTCTAGAACAACTGAAGGCTCACAAGAGTATCCAGTAACTCCTCACACTGAAACCATGGTCCAGGGGCAGAATGCCTCTATAGTTCATGTTAGGTGGGTATTTTAGAAATGTATTTCCCACAACAATACAAAGTGCTGCACAGTACAGAAACTCCATGCTGGAGCATTTATTATCGAAAGCAAATTGTTACGGGGTCGGGGGAAGCAAGGACAATAATTCTTCATAAAAGTTGAAAGACAGAAAACCTCTTTTATTATCATTTTAGGAATGCCAGTGTTCACGAATCATATGCAGACTGTTCTACTTAATGAATTTGAAAAGAATCAACAAATGTAAGGGAAAGGGTGCTCATGATGACACATTTCTTAAGCATATCAAGAAGCACATGAAAAGTAATTAACTACAAGATTGGTTTAATATAATGCAAGACATAAACTAGATGTGCAGAACACTATTTCTTCATTATTATGTTAAAATGTTCATGCAATTACCTTCCTGTTTAGGTTAACACAGGACTGCCTCAAATTATTTTCATCTACCTAGCTATTTTTGAAAGGTTACTCATAATTTATACAACTGAACAATTAAAAAATTTTAACTAATTTGTATATCACAAGTTATAGTTAGTTGTGAAAGTACTTCATATTATCTTGTGGAATCTAAATAGTCATCACAGTGGTAGATAGTTCTATTATTCCAATTATTTACACTAAACACACACACACATATTTAGTGAGAATAAATAGATAGATACAAATCTGAGTTCCCTGACCACAAATTCTCTTTTCTAATTTACTTCTTTTTTAAACATTTTTTCTTTTTGTTTTTGCTGTTTATATACAGTATCTTTTATAATATTTTGTGTTACTTTATCTTACTTGATACACTTACACCTCACACTATTGTAACTTGCAAGGAAGTTTATATTTCATTTAGACGTTAAACTCTGCGTTTCATTAACTTCATCACCTAATAATACAGATAAAACAGGCATAGTTGCTCAGAATGCTGATACAGAAGTTTTGTGGATGTTTTTAAAACTGCTTTAAATATAAATGTGTAATGCTTCATTTCTAAGTCATGAAGAAGAGTTAAAATTCAATATCCTATTTTTATACATTTAAATTTATATGTAGGGTTTACAGAACTTGAGTACTTCCAAAAACATAATTAACGTTGAACTTTACTGCACTATTTTAAAGGTTCATATACAATGAAGTTATAAATAATAGATGTGCACCCCAACACCCTCTCTGCCTTCAGCAAAAGATGATAAAAGGAACACGTTTACTTCCATTGATTTTTTTCTTTGATAGATATACTGTCAGGAAAGATTAAATTTCACTTCAAAATTATTCAGTCTTCCTTGGTGTGTATTTTTAAGTCATGCCAAAATTATAATTAAAAGTGATTTTTTAATAAGTGAGGAATCTAAACTTTGCTGTAAAATAATGATTACTTTTGCAGAAGACAATTTACAATAGACTGAAATATAATACAAGGCAAAATTATTTCAGGTTTGGAAAGGGCACTAAAACATCCAACATGTGTTCTATGAGGACATAAGACTTTAAAAGTTATTTTGTAATGATGGAGAAGTTAGGTGTGAGGAAGTTAAGCAATGAGAAAATGTATGAGGAGTCCTCACATATTTGCGAAAAGCACTGCCCTTCAATATTCAGTCTGTAGGCTCAGCACTTTGCTATCTGGTGGCAACAGTTGAACCCCAGTAGGGTCATTGTGGAACAATGTTTTGTCTCACAATCTCAGTTTCTCCCTACAATCCTCTTTTCTCCTTTGCTTCTAGTCACACAGTAGATATTCTGTTTGCATGTATTTGATTTATGGATTTACTACTGAACTGAGTCTCTAGCTAATACTGTCTTGGTTGTATACATGCATAAAAGGGAGATGACATAAACCAGAGGACCTGGCGGGACATGCGGATAGGAGGAAGCATAGTTATGACTCATAGCAACCTGAGCTATAAAGAAAGCTGAGCGCCAAAGAATTGATGCTTTTGAACTGTGGTGTTGGAGAAGACTCTTGAGAGTCCCTTGGACTGCAAGGAGATCCAACCAGTCCATCCTAAAGGAGATCAGTCCTGGGTGTTCATTGGAAGGACTGATGCTGAGGCTGAAACTCTGATACTTTGGCTACCTCATGCGAAGAGTTGACTCATTTGAAAAGACCCTGATGCTGGAAAAGATTGAGGGCAGGAGAAGAAGGGGACAACAGAGGATGAGATGGTTGGATGACATCACAGACTCAATGGACATGGGTTTGGGTGGATTCCGGGAGTTGGTGATGGATGGGGAGGCCTGGTGTGCTGTGGTTCATGGGGTCGCAAAGAGTCGGACATGACTGAGCGACTGAACTGAACTGCCTGAACCTGGGCAGATCATCTATGTCATAATCTCTCAAATTTCTGTTTGAAAACAACACCTCTACTAGCTTCTGTTTCCACTGATATGTTGAAAGGATGCTATAACCATTATTTTTCCTGAGATTCAATTCATAAAGGAAATAAAAGTGTATACAATCAGTTTTTTCCCTAGTATCTGTATTCTTTTGAACTAGAAATGCATTGTGATTCATTAAAGAAGCATGAAGCTAAATTATTTATTTAGATAAAATGGTCCATGGACCAGTGGCATCCATATCACCGGCAAAATTGTTAGAATTGCTGTTTCTCAGTTCTGTCCTAGATCTACTGAATTCAAATCTGCATTTCCACAACATCACCAGTTGATTCCATGCATATTAAAGTTTATAAGGATGTGATGTGGTGTGAGTGTCTGCCCGTGTGTGTATATGTACTGAGTCATGATATAAAATGTATTTCTTAGTGTGGGTTACAAGCCCACAAGGCCAATTATAATAGTTGTACAGATAATCCAAAGTGTGGAAAAACTAACTTTGTCCTCAAAATCAAGAGAATAAACTAGGCAGTATGAGCTCCACTGTACCAAGAGGAAACTAAAGTTTAGAAATGTTAAAAAGTTTGATATTTTTTACACATCTAATAAGTGGCCCAGAGGCTGGATTTAAACAAAGGAAGGTCCATGAAATTTTAAAGTCTTTCATTCCTCCACTGAAAACTATTTTTTTAAAACTATTTAACAGACAATTATGAAGAAGGAAATGCCACCCCACTCCAGTATTCTTGCCTGGGAAATCCCATGGACAGAGGAGCCTGGCGGGCTACAGTCCGCAGGGTCGCAAAGAGTCAGACACAGACTGAGGGAGAAGCAGGCGCTCCCCAGAGGCCCCAGAGGTTTTGATGGCACAGCCAAGTACTGTGGCTGAGGACTCCCAGCTCCCAGGCCTCTCTCAGCAAATAGGAGCATGGAAAACTAGAATCTAAATTACGCCTGATGGCTTTCCTGGAGGCTCAGTGGTAAAGAATCCCCAGCCTGGGAAGACGCCACGTGGCAGAGCAGCTGAGCCCATGCATCACGGCCACTGGGCCAGTGCTCTAGAGCCTGGAAGCCGCAACTACTGAGGTCTGTGGGCACCAGAGCCCATGTTCTGGAACAAGAGGAGCCACCACTGTGAGAAGTCTACGCCCCGCTGCTAGAGAGTAGCCCTCGCTCCCGGCAACTAGAGAAAAACCCACACAGCATGAAGACCCTGCACAACCATAAATGAATCACATCATTAAAAAAAATTTTTAAAGTAAAACTATTTAACAGGCAATTAAAACAATAGGCCCAATATTATTCACAGATTCCAATATGATTCCTCATAACTTACTCTTCGTGTGACGATGGGGTCAATTTCTCTTGGGTCTTTGTGAGCGAACATCATCAAATCAGCATTCAAGGTGCGGATTCTCTGAAACCTCAGGCGAATATAACGAGCAGAGGTAAATTCTAGCAGTTCAGGAGAAGGATCATCAGCACTCGGTCTCCCATTGATCAAAGAAATATGAATCTACACAATTTGGGAAATAATTTAACAATTAAGGTTACCAAGATTTACATATCTGGTTTTATTTAACTTTTCTTAGACAAATAGTTAAGCTCCCCTTCTCTCAGTTAGGCAGATACAGGTTCATATTTACTAGAATGCAGTGAAGTAATTGAGGAATATTATGAATGTACATGTACCTGCAATTTATTTGTTTCTATTTCAGGCATTTTCTATATACTGCAATTAATTATATTTCTACGTTCCAAGTCAGTGCATCTACTTGAACTTCCTAGGATTTCCAAAAATTCTTAAATCAGTCATTCTTTTTCTGAAAATTATTGCAGCCAAAAATTATTTAAGATTCTGGCATATATTCCCATATATTTTCTGGTGGGAAACCAGAAAACAAAATATCAGACAAAAACAAGAAACCATCAGGAACTCAAATTTCTTTTTATTCTGAGCTTGAAAGTATCTAATTATATTGTCTTAAAATGTATAAAGAGAGTAAAAATTGACACATTACCAGAAAAATTATGCAAATCTCCAATCACAGTGAGACATTTCCATAAGGTGGCTTTTGTTATTTCTTTTTTAGAAAATGATAGCTTAAGAAGGCAATATTTACCAAGGCTATAACACATTCTACGAAAAATATGCTGTTTAAAAATATATTAAAACTTGAGTAGAATGGAATATTCTTTAGGAAAATAATTTTGCAAAATTGACACCAGAAGAAATCAAATCTAACCATACCATTTTCCATAAAAAATCAGAGAAATGATTATCCTTCAAAGGTGAATTGAGGCCCACATGCTCTCACAGGGATTTCGAGAGCAGAAAATTCTAATGGGGGTTGGGGGGAGGTAAACGGTTACATAAAATAAGAAGTACTTCTATCACATATAAAGGAATTATTTTTCTAATGCCTAAAGAACTTCTATAAATCAACAAGAAAAAATACTGATGACATAACACAAAAATATAACTATTTAAAGAAACAGAAATAGAAATGGCTATTAAACTTCTGATAAGATAGTGAACCTCATTTATAACAGAACTCTTAATTAAATCCACTCTAAAAGCTTTCTCCATTTTTTCAAGTTGTCGAATCCTAAAATATTAATAATACTCCCTGATGACAAGACTAAAGGGGGTACAACAATTATTACACATTTACAGGTTGAATGTAAAATGGTATAAGTCCTTATAAAGGTGAATTTAGCAATAACTGTCAAAATTACAAATGCACAGAGTTTTTTACTTAGAAATTCCACTTCTGGGAAATTACACTACACAGATGTTTTATTAGTATATGTGTGTGTGTATACAATTAACATGTAATTAATGATATGCAAAAATGCACCGCATTTCTAAAATATTTTTTGATAATAGCAAAAGACTGGAAAGAACCTAATATCCATCATAAGAGATGGGTTAAATAAATTATACATCTATATAGTGAATTATGTGTACCACACAAAAGAATGAGGAAATTCTCAAAATACAGATAGGAAAAAATACGTTCAATTTTTTGTACTTTGTAAAAGCATTCTTACCTATGCAATAAACCAACTCAAATCAAAACTGTTAAAGAAATTGAAATTGAGTGGTGGGTTTTGGGCTGAACACATGCACATACTGTGTATATGCACAAACAGGAGGCTAAAGAGACAGGATTACAAGAAGAAAGCCCTGTGCTAGGCTGGGACCTATTCAGAAACATGACAGTCTGTAAGTCACTGGAAACTGTGACTTGAGGTCACCCACTGGAATTTTCATCCACTTTTGCAAGATGATATATCATGTGTGTTAATTACATTTTTTTGACAGGAGAAGCAATATGTGTTTCCATTCCTAACATTCTGCATCTAGATAATCCCCGAGAGCATTTTACAAACTGACTGCCAATAAACTACTGAGTCACTAGAGGAATAAACACAGCAAACTCTGAGATGAGAAACTAATTCTGATGTCACAAAGGATAGACTCAAAATGCCTCATGATAAAAATATGAAATGTCCCAGCTAATTGACTCTACTTTGAATACTTAATAAAAAATAAATTCACTTAATCAACATTTGAGGATGATAAAATTCAAGGTCTCCTAAAATAATGAATCTCGAAATGCTGAATGTCCTCCCTCTGACACTGAACATTTGAAGAGTAACATAGATCTTGTATATTTCACAGTTCTGGCATCTAGCAGGTGAGCCAGAAATGTATTTAAAGTCAAGTTGTCTCTACTACTTAAGACGGTATCCATTAAATGTTAAAGAATGAATAAATAGATGTATACAGCAGCTAAAATGAGTTCCCCTTAGAGGTTAATTTTTGCACCCAAAAAATCACCAGTGTCCTTGAATGCACACTTAAATTTGTCTTAGCAAGATCTTCCTTGACTGCTTCTAAAAAAGCCATTTGAAAAAAAGGAAATCAGAACATGTCTAGGATTAATGTTTCTAAAAACTATTAAGGCTTATTTGGTGTTAATGCTACAGTGAACTGCACTTGTTCCGTACATAGAATTAATAAGTCCCTCATTTAAACATAAAGGAACTTTAAAAAAATGGTGCACATGTTCAAATTTAGGTTTGAACACCTAAATTTGAACACCTAAATCATATCATACACCATATGATAGCTACAGAAAGGATTCAGCAAAAGAACACTTCTCCTCACAGCTTTGGTATTTTCATCAGGTTACTCTGCCAAGAGATCTTGTGAGAATAGTTAGTTCCAAGCTGTTTCTGAGACAGAAAACCAGACAGCTGTTTGGCCATGTTGCTTGCAGCTTACTTCCATTTTTTTCCTTTTCCGTTTTTTTTTTAAACTCTCCTTCAAAATGAATCATAATATTGGATAGGCTATTTCCACTGGCACTTGGCTGTGTAATTCCAAGTCCACTGGAGTTTAGCATACTTCCTGATTTCCTGTGGGGTGACAACTGGAGAGTGTCTATCTTCAAAAAGATGAAAAGTATCATTCCTCAAGACTACCACTGTCTTGCTGCGAAGCCATGGGAAGTCTGTGTCAGTCTAGTGTCTTCTGAAATGATTTCCATTACAGACATGTCGGTGGATATATGTTCAAGCTGTCAAAGGAATTCATTCAAACTGAAAATATCAGCCTGATTAAACAATTGGTTTTTAGATGTAAAAGTTACTCTTCTCTGAAATTAGTTTTTGTAGATAAAAAGAAAAAAAGAAGCGTCTCTTTTTATGACCAAATGACCAAATTAATACGCTCTACCCATCGAAACCATTATCTTTTTTTAGTATAAGGATACCATATAAATCACATTTACTTGCAGATGGCTAAGATTTGGGGGCCTCTATGGGTATTTTTACCTTAATGATTAGAATTTAACTAAAAATGATTTATGAAGCAAGTAATACAATTTTTAATCTAGGTAATTATGTTCATATCATCATTATTATTATTTTTCTATTATATTACTACATCTGCTTTAGATTACTGGCAGAGCTACACTCCTAATACCCCTCCCAATGATACAAGTTTGTTGAGTAAATGGATAGGTGAAAGAATGAAGGCTACTTAAGGATCATTAATAATGCTAAGAGACAGCAAAAGAGACACTGATGTACGGAACAATCTTATGGACTCTGCGGGAGAGGGAGAGGGTGGGAAGATTTGGGAGAATGGCATTGAAACATGTAAAATATCATGTATGAAATGAGATGCCAGTCCAGGTTCAATGCACGATACTGGATGCTTGGGGCTAGTGCATGGGGACGACCCAGAGGGATGGTGTGGGGAGGGAGGAGGGAGGAGGGTTCAGGATGGGGAACACATGTATACCTGTGATGGATTCATTTTGATATTTGGTAAAACTAATACAATTATGTAAAGTTTAAAAATAAAACAAAATAAAAAAAATAATTTAGAAGAAGAGAAATGTTCTAGATATTGTACCTATTAGAATAGGTGGCTGTGAAAAAGGATCAGTTACTGTTCTTGGAAATTTAAAATGTGACTATCTAAATTTAAAGTATTTCAGCTATTTTAATATTAAAAATAAGATTTTTCCCTTGGAAAAAAAAATAAATAATGGTAAGAATCTTTGAAATGAGAAATGGAAGTAGATGAAACTGACAACTTGATGAACATTTTGAAATCCCCTGTGATTCATCAATTTCTAGGTGTGCCAAAGAAACTGGTACAACAGTTTGAGAGTAAGGTGACATCAGGAGATACAACAATAATTTTCATATGTGTCAGATGAGCTCAACTATCTATAGGTATGGTTAAAGAATGTGTATGTAAATGAGTGGCTAAGACTTGAGGAACCTCTTAGATCTAATCATAATTAATGTATTAGTTCAGAGAAGGAGAATAAGATCACAACAAAAACTCTGAAAAATGAACTCAATCACTTGTATTTTACCCAGTGGGAGGGAAAAAAGAAAGCAAGCGTATCTTTGGAGACAGGGAGTGAGTGATATGAAGAAAAGGTGACGCTGTGTCACTGTGTTTCCAGCACAAAGCCAACAAAACCTCTGACTCGGGCTCTAGGTGGTCAGCAGAAACCCCCAAATGATCAACTTTCAGCCTCCATCATACTTGATCTAATAGCAGCATTTGAAACAATTGATTGCTCCACTGATTTCCAGGACACCACACTGTCTTTTTTTTCCTCTTACATCTTCAGCTACTCTTCTCAATCCCGCTCAAGACTTACTACATTTTCTCCTCCCTAGCTTTCTAAAATTGGAATACCACAGTGCCCAGTCCTTGGCCTTGTCTTCTGTTCGATCCACACTTACCCACATAGTGATCTCAGCAAAGCTTGCAGATTTAAATGTCACCTATACTGATGCCTCCCACACTTAACATCTCCAGGCTTGACCCCTCCTCTTGAGGTCCAGATGCAGAATCCAACTGCCTTCTTAATCCCTTTAAGTGACTGTCTAATAGGTACCTCAAACTTGTATCTCAAATTGAGTTCTATTCTTCATCTCCCAGGGTTTCCAACCTCATTAAATAATTTTATCCTTTCAACTACCCCGGACTCACAACTTGGAGTCATGCTTGCCTGCTTTTGTTTTCCTTCTTACAACCAGTTTTTCTGCAAATCTTGTGGACTTTACCTTCAAAACATATCCAGCATTCAAACACTTCTCACCATCTCCCCTAAAGCCACCTTGGTCCAGGCTTTCATCACCTTGAACTTGTGTACTACAATAACAATCTGAACAGGTCACCCTGCTACTGCTCTTAGCTCCTTAGGAGTTTTTTTGGCAACATAGCAGATGTTTTTCTGTTTGCTTTTGTTTTTTCTTTTCCTAAGTTTTTGGTAAATGTTTCCATCAATTTATTCTCTGTATTTCTTAAAAACAAAAACCACAAGTTTAACATTAATAATTTAAAATACTGTAGACCAAACAAAGCCAGCTCTTATTCACACTGCAAGTTGGTCTATGATTTCTTTCCTTCTGTTTGCCAGATGATCTTCAATAACTTCTACAAAGAAATTCCTCTTCAATAGGTTCATGCAAGAGCTAAAAGCTGGTCATCAACTTTATGAAAATTGTGTAAAACCATAGCAAAAGAGGTCTATTCTCATCTCAAGCCTCATGCCATAATCACATTCATCACCATCAAACTGCCCAAAAGTCATTATTTCCTGAATGAGAACAAAAGGTTTTATTCTCTCCTCATCATTTGGTGCCTCAAAAATGGGCTTTCAAATTGTGTTGAGGTCTGCATCTGTTTCAGGGAGCTCTCTAAATATGCCTTATAAACTATAACCTTGGTCATGTCATGCTTTTCTGTAAGACTTTCCAGTGGTTCTCTATTTTACTGTCAATAAAAACCAAATTTTTACAATGAACTGAGAGATCCTATACTATCTGCAATGTCAGCGTCCCATCCCTACCCACTAAAACTGCCGAAGAAGAAAACAATGATTTTTCTAGAGCTCTTTTCCTACTTTATCCCTCAACCACACTGCTCCCACCAGGCTGCCAATTTTGTTTGGGCATGCCAGATAGGATCTTACCTCAGGGCTTTTAAACTTGGGTCCCTTGCCTAGAATGTTATTCTCCCAGATATTGCAATGCTCACTTTCTCATTTCAAATCTTGCTTTAGTTCAGTTCAGTTCAGTCGCTCAGTCGTGTTCGACTCTTTGTGACCCCATGAATCGCAGTACACCAGGCCTCCCTGTCCATCACCAACTCCCGGAGTTCACTCAGACTCACATCCATCGAGTCAGTGATGCCATCCAGCCATCTCATCCTCTGCCATCCCCTTCTCCTCCTGCCCCCAATCCCTCCCAGCATCAGAGTCTTTTCCAATGAGTCAATTCTTCGCATGAGGTGGCCAAAGTCCTGGAGTTTCAGCTTTAGCACCATTCCTTCCAAAGAAATCCCAGGGCTGATCTCCTTGATTAGGCCTTTTCAGTGAGTCCTTCCAAGACTATCTAATTCCAATGCAAACTTCATCCTGGCACTTACTATTCTCCTCTACCTGCTTCATCTTTCTCCACACTACGTTTCCTCTTAACACACCATGAATATGATTTACCTCTTTGTTGATTATTTCTCTCCACTCTCTAGAGTACAAGTCCCAAGCATTTCAAGATTTTTAATCTACTTTGTTAACTGATATATCCCCAGAAAACAGTACAGCACCTTAAAAAAATAAGTGCTAAGTAAAAATATTTGGATAAAGAAACATAAATTCTAAATATTTAACTGGCCTCCTACTTGAAGATCAATTTCATAGAGTAACTAATCAATTTTTCTGTTTTTATATGAGTAAATCTTTGAGTACGGTATTTCCATAGTATGAAATTAAAATCAGTAATCCTTTATATCATTTTCTATCAAAGCATTTTAAGTTGATTTAGAGATAATTAGGAATTAACAGCTTTGATCTACAATTTACTTACATCAAGGTCTACTATATTTGCTATCATTAGTTAAACATTAGTTAACTTTAAGTTTTATTTCAACAGGCTATTTTCAGCCGAGAAAGACACACATGTCCTAAGATATTGTATTTCAATGTAAGGACTATTCAACTTAATTTTAGCACAAGAAAAGTAAATCTATCCATTGATATTCTATTTCATAGTCCAAACTATAAATTGGTATGCTGTTAGTTACACTAGAGTCCATGAAAACACAACAGTATATTTAAACTATAGATTCTTTAAACCCTATGAATATGCAATAGCTATCAATAAAGTTAATTAACAGTTACATACTACCTTGTCTTTAGAAGGAAATTTTATTACTAAATGTATTATCTTTATGGGTTATCATTATGTTTACTATATATAACTAAATAGTTATTGAAAAATAAACTTTCTTATCTCATCAGAAAAATTTCAGTGCGGTTTGTTTTCAAAACTCTTTCAAATCAATGCAATACTTTTAAAGTCTTAAAAATATGAAAATATATGATTATATGAAAATTAATGCATGGGTAATAAAAATACACTGGATAAACAATACAATTTACAAAATGTCATGCATAAAACCAGTTAATAAAATATTTAAACATTTCAGACTAGAGATTTCTCTATCAAGAATCATTAGGTTCTTGGGGCTTCTCTGGTGGCTCAGTGGTAAAGAATCCACCTGCCAATACCACTGACATGGGTTGGATTCCTTATCAAGGAAGATCCTACATGCTATGGAGCAACTAAGCCTGTGGACCACAACTACTGAGCCTGTGCTCTAGAGCCTGGAAACCACAATTACTGAACCCACATGCTGCAACTACTGAAGCCCAAGAGCCTTAAAGCCTATGCTCTGCAACAAGAGAAGCCACCCCAATGAGAAGTCTGCAGGTTGCAGCTGGAGAGTAGCCCCTGTTCACTACAACTAGAGAAAAAAACCCGTGCAGCAACAAAGGCCCAGGACAGCCAAAAGTAAATAAATAACATTTTGAAAGAATCTTTAGGATCTTAGTGAGAAAATGGGGTATTATAACCATTTTTCAAGCCATTATTTCCAGTTTTATCAGGCACAGTTTATTGAAGTCCTTTTTTCATTTTCTTTTCCCCATATTTTATTTCCTCCAACTAATGGTTGTTGTTTTATTGTAATTTTTATTCACCCAAATACTGTTCATTTGTATATCCAGAAAATGAAATTCTCTGAAGGCCTAACACACATGCTTACAAAACTTTATCTCTGGTATACCTCTTCATACTTCAATATTTCTAACTCATTCATTTAGTCAGTCAGTCTCTCATTCATTCAGAAATATTTATTAGATGCTTACTATTAATACATTCCAGGCCACTGAATTATTTTCACTTTCCCTTCTGTGTCATAAATCTCTCTCATTTATGAGCCTTTGTCAAACATGTTTTATGTCTCCCTACTGCTCTCGTTAGCACAGATGTACTTTACACATCCTTCCGGTCTCAGCTAAGATGTCAATTCTCTTTCTTCCAGGCATAGTTCCATGGGTGTCTAGGACTTTTCCTATGAATTCTCCAAGCTCCGCTATTATCACTGCCCATTTACTTTATTCTGTCTGCCAAGAATAGGAACTTTGTCTTATTTACATTACAGTTTTACTGATTAAACAAATGAATAGTGTATAATAGATTCAATAATTTGAATGAGTAATCATCAGTGCCTAAATATTACAGATTGTGATAGAATTTCCAATGAATTAACTCTTCAAACATTCACAACTGTTGCATTGTGTATATTATTTAAATTTTGACTTTGTATATATTTCACTGATTTTTTTAATTGGATTTATTGGATTTACATCAAGAATTTTAGTACATATTTTATTTGCCATACTTCAATAAATCTCAGTATGGGTATAATAATTCAAGTACCTAAAAAACATTATATATGGATTCCTGTAATCCCAACATTTGGATGAATCACCAAAAATATTATTTAAGTCACTAATAGAGACTTTTTTATATAATATATATATATATATATATATATATATCAGGTATAATAATGTAATATACCTGTATATCCTTAGGTACCTCAATATTCCTACTTATCAGAATTGGAAAGATTTTCTTTTCATGCACAATGTACTGAATTATTTTGAAAAGTCCTTAGTAAATATCACACTATCATTAGAAGTTTATAAGCCCAACAAAAACAACTACACTTCCAAGGTTGATGACTACTATGGTGTTGGAAAAGTAGTAGTTTAATATATAAAATATTGAAGACTGTGCATGATATTAACTCCCTTAACTAACTTATTCCAAGAATACAAGGAAATGTCAGCTTGATGAGCTATTTAAGAAATATGACTGTATCACTGACAAATGTACCCTGAGCTAAGTCTTAACAGTCTTTCACTCACCCATAAAATATTTGCTTTTTGACACCTACTTGGTTCCAATTCCAGCTTGTGCTGGAAGTCAGGAGAAATATCAGTAACCTCAGATATGCAGAAGATACCACCCTTATGACAGAAAGCAAAGAACTAAAGAGCCTCTTGATGAAGGTGAAAGAGGAGAATGAAAAGGTTGGCTTAAAGCTCAACATTCAAAAAACTAAGATCATGGCATCTGGTCCCATCACTTCATGGCAAACAGATGGAGAAACAGTGGTTAACTTTATTTTGGGGGGCTCCAAAATCACTACAGATGGTGACTGCAGCCATGAAATTAAAAGATGCTTACTCCTTGGAAGGAAAGCTATGACCAACCTAGATAGCATATTAAAAAGTAGAGACATTACTTTGCCAACAAAGGTCCATCCAATCAAGGCTATGGTTTTCCAGTAGTCATGTATGGATGTGAGAGTTGGACTAAAAAGAAAGCTGAGCACAGAAGAATTGATGCTTTTGAACTGTGGTGTTGGAGAAGACTCTTGAGAGTCCCTTGGACTACAAGGAGATCCAACCAGTCCATCCTCAAGGAGATCAGTCCTGAGTGTTCATTGGTAGGACTGATGCTAAAGCTGAAACTCCAATACGTTGGCCATCTGATTTGAAGAACTGACTCATTTGAAAAGACCCTAATGCTGGGCAAAACTGAAGGTGGGAGGAGAAGGGGACAACAGAGGATGAGATGGTTGGACGGCATCATCAGCTCAATGGACATGAGTTTGTGTAAACTCTGGGAGTTGGTGATGGACAGGTAAGTCTGCTGTGCTGCAGTGCATGAGGTTGCAAACAGTTGGACACAACTGAGCGACTGAACTGAACTGAACTGGTTCCAGTTGCCTCTGAGACTTAAACTGCTTTCCTTCTCTTCTTTGGAATTACAATTCTTGAAATTGTTATTTCTGGATGAAAGCTTTTCCTTACTATCCAAGAAATATTTATTCAGATTCATCACTGCCAAAGCAATGGTTGTTAACAAACTGCAGTAGATTAAGAAAATTAGCTTTCTTCAATGTATTGGTCATCTTGTTTTTATTTTTCTCCTATCCTAGTGAAATTAGTTAAAACATTGTGCTCTAAAGGTTGTATAGCTTCTCTCTTGGTCAAAGAAAAGCACCTCTCTCTGTCTCTCAGCCTCTCTGTCTCTCTCTATATCTCTATATCTCTCTCTGTATCAAGAGTTATTTAGAGTTATTTGTTTTTATACCAATACCAGATTTCATGTGGTAGTAATTTCTAACTCAGAGAAGGCGATGGCACCCCACTCTAGTACTCTTGTCTGGAAAATCCCATGGGCGGAGGAGCCTGGTAGGCTGCAGTCCATGGGATCGCTGAGGGTCGGACACGACTGAGTGACTTCACTTTCACTTTTCACTTTCATGCATTGGAGAAGGAAATGGCAACCCACTCCAGTGTTCTTGCCTGGAGAATCCCAGGGACAGGGGTGCCTGGTGGGCTGCCGTCTATGGGGTTGCACAGAGTTGGACACGACTGAAGCGACTTAGCAGCAGCAGCAGCAGCAGCAGTTTCTAACTCCTATGGAATTAACATATAGAAGGGCTAAGTGGTTTGGAAAGATAAAAAATAGAAGCAAATTCTTAGTTTAGGAGTTCCAATTTTCTTAAAGTTTCAAAATTGGTATATTCCTTCCTTCAAAAAGCTTCTGATGGTCTTCTTGCTTTGTTCAAGTCAAAACAATCCAGCAAACCATTTAATTCTAAGTACTTTGATCTTAGATTAGTTACATCTGGAACATGTCCAGATGGGTGACATGTAATCCATCATAATTGAATAAAATACCCCATTGGTCATGATGTATAAAAGAAACAATGACACTTAAGATCCTGAAGCTTTCAAAAAAAGGAAATAATTACTAAATGTAGATATCACCTCTTTTTTTTTTTCCTCTAAAAGAACCTTGACTCACATGAGCTCATTTTACATTTATTTTAAAATTAATAAATATTTTCAAATAATAACTTATATAAGTACTCCAAATTGCACACTTTTCATTTATCATTTGTGTTTTTCTTCCTCCAGTTAAAGTATACAATATTAGCACAGACAAAAGAAAAATTGTCAAAATGAGTTTCCTCAGTCTGTTTTGGGAATATCTCATCTAAATTGTATCAAATGCAGATGTCATTACTAAATCTTTGTGCTGTCAAAGTAAGACTTTACAGGGATAGAGACATCATCTGAAATTCACAGCAAGGAAAGAATCTAAGAGGAGCAGCTTCAGAGAAGAGCATGAGGGGAAAACCACAAGAAGAAAAATTCTTTGACTCTCCTCAAACATTTGCATTGCTCCAAATTTTGTTCTGGGTGTGCCTCAACCAAAGATAGACTGAGAGAATAAATCATTAGGCATCTATTCCCACCTCATAGCTATTTAAGAAATTGCTCTGGAATATCCAGGAGCTTACATATGAAAACAATAGTGGTTATATTGTGTATTTACTGGATACCAGACACTCTAGTGGGTTTCCCAGATGGTGCCAGCTGTAAAGAACCCGCCTGCCAGTGGAGGAGATAAAAGAGACATGGGTTCAATCCCTGGGTCAGAAGATCCCCTGGAAGAGGGCATGGCCACCCACTCCAGTATTCTTGCCTTGAGAATCCCATGGACAGAGGAGCCCGGCGGGCTACAGTCCATGGGGTTGCAAAGAGTCAGATACAACTGAAGTGATTTAAACACGCAGAGAGTTTTGCAGGTGATCTGTGTGTACTAACTGATAGAGTATTAACTCACTTAATGCTTACAACAATCTCATGAGATTGGTGTTATTGTGATCTCTTTTTTTAAGAGAAAACCGACATTGAAATGTTAACAAGCACGGCTAAGCTCATATAGCCAAGATGTGTTCTGATTCTAGTCCAACCTCATTAGCTGAGTTCCTCAGCTCACCATTTCACTATCTCACAGAGTAGGAGTTTAATAAGCATTTGTTGAATGAATAACAGCTGGTTATCCAGGCACTATTTAAAGACTTGCCGCAACATTAAGCTTACCACTGGTGACACAATCTTCTCCATGCACTCCTTCCATTATTTATTTGTCCCATTTCCATTCCAAACCTGTCTGTGACTGACACTGGTATTTTAACTTCATTTTCTCTCTATTATCCTGCTCCTCCTCCTCTGGAATTATCTAGCTTGTTCACTTTCCTTAGCTCTTGATTTTGTTTCATGAAGTTGCACCAAGTTTATCCTACTAGTTTTATCCATTCTAGAGTTCTTTGGGTAAGTGGTTTACCCCAGGTCACCACTCAGGACCCATCCCCAGGTCAGATGATGTCCAGGCTCCTGCAAAGGGGCAAGAATGAAGTATAATAAAGCACAGAGGATCACTAAACAGAGGGACAGTCCCAGACCTGGGATCCAGATCAGGTCTCCTGACATTGATCCACAGCAGTAGAGAACCTTCTGGTAAATGGAAGCAAAGCTCTACATTAATAAAACCAGAATCAAAGCCTGTCAAGAACTGAAGGCTAAAGTATTAATTGTTCTTCAAAGAACCAACACCTAAGGTCTTAACATCATAATAAATGAAATTGATTATGACAGGTTTAGTATAAGCATCTTTGTAAATAAAAACCACCTATTGGTATGCAAAAGAAATTAATTTATACTTCATAGCAATTTCTACTATGTAGGGAGTACTAAAATCTCAAGTTATAGAGAGAAGGGGAAAATAATATGTTAATATCAAAACTAAATATCTGTGAAACTGACATGCTATTCCTTACTGTGGAGGACTATTAGAGACAGTTCCAAATATAAAAAAAACAACTCAGAGTACAATGACCTACATTAGTGGGACAGAACAATCAGTACACTTGAAAGACATATAATAACAGCACAAAGGAAACTTAAGCAACATTTTCCTGTTTTGTTTTCAGTCCCTGTGTGGGAACACTTGCTTAAAATTAAAATAAAATCTTGGAGCAAGAGGTCTAGATACAAAGCCAGATCCTGCGTCATCAGATTGGAACAAAACCTAGATGTGTACTTGAAAAAGAAATGCAGCCTCTCATTCTTTCTCTGGCTCAAGGGTTCCTCAAAGAAGTGTGTATGTGTATGTTGCAAGTATATAAATGAAGTCTGTAAAGATACATTACTTCATTTTTTTTTCTGCTTACATAGAAGAGCATGTGGGGATGGTCACTGGCAATTTCAATTAATTTAATGTTCAGAAAGTTTCGATGTCAAACCACAAGATGTCAGAGACTTTAAAGGACAGAAACATACTAATACTTAGGGATGGGACTGAACATAGCACAAGGTCTTCAAGATCGAGCACGCCTCCTAGGTTAGCCCTGTCTAACATCCCTAACCTTTGTGTATGCAAATTAGTCTCCTAGTATAGAGTGACTGCCTACACACACCACCCTCTCACCAGTGCAAAGACAGGCTCATTCTCTGAATGTTCTTTCCTTTTGCCACCTTTCTCTCTCTCTTTTTTTTTGCCTTCACATCATTAATTTTTTGATGTCTTCTTAATAGCTTTGCTTATTCTCTGCTCATCTTCCATGCTTCTTATTCTTGCTCTGCTTCATTTTATTTCATCTTTACAGAGAAACTGTCCATCTACAGTTGAGCACGTTTCTATGCTTTCAAGTGAAGTCACATGTTCTATTATTTTAAATATGGCCTATAGCCTTAGCTTTGTGAGAAGAAACTACAGATTTCACCTCTCCAATCCTAAGATTTTTCATTACACAAAGAGTAAAATAATTAACAAAATAAGATGTTTTTCCTTACAGAGCAAAATTCTATACTTAGATTACAGAAGGATTTTTATTTCAGTGGAAGTGTAAATCTGAGTATCATTGAGTTTGACTATAAGACTACAAAGATGTTGTGTGTATATATATATATGCTTTTTTAATTTAGGGGTAATAATATTTCTGGTGCTTTGTATGAATGAATGTGTGGACATGTGTTGTGTGTGTTCAGTTAATTACAGTTGAAGATCATATATGTTGAGGCAGACTGCCAGGTTCAAAGTCTGACTCTGTCACTTACTACTTATGTGAATTTAAGCAATTGACTTAATTGCTCTCTGCCTCAGTTTCCCCTGTAAAAGGCACGTAATAATAATAATATCTACTTATTATGTTGTTTGCTAGATTAAAGAAGATAATTCATGCAACCTGATTGGAAAATGCCTGGCACACAGGAAAAATTATTGTTAGTTGTTGTTACTTTCAAAAGAGTACGGAAAATAACACAAATGGTTGTGTCTCTGCTAAGCAGGATGTGCTGCACCCTTTGCAGTAGTTACCTATCAGCAATCGCATGCGGGCTAAGTCGCTTCAATCATGTCTAACTCTTTGCAAACCCATGGACTGTATGTAGCTCACAAGGCTCCTCTGTCTATGGATTCTTCAAGCAAGAATACTGGAGTGGGTTGCCATGCCCTCCTCCAGGGGATCTTCCCCACTCAGGGATGGAACCAGCATGTCTTATGTATCCTGCATTGGCAAGCTGTTTCTTTACACTAGGACCACCTGGGAATAGTCTCAGACAAAGGAGGTAGTAGAGACAAAGTTCCCACTCACAATGGAGAGGTGATTCTGGAAGTGCTGAAAATATTGAACTTCAGTGGGAAGTTCAAGTGCATCAAGAAGAAAGAGCAGGACCTCTGCCTGTGTTTTGCCTCCTAGTTCATCACCAATTTCAGATAAGCAATTAAGAGAAAGAATGATCACAGGACTTTGTAGTTTCTACACCCTCCAGCTCAGTGCTGGGACTGCCACTTTGGGGATGGCATATATGCCCATCCTCTGATGTGACAGCTTTGGGGTCTGAGGACAGAGCAGGTAACCAAGTGCCAACACAATGGCTATGGGAAGAGGAGGCTGCAGAATTACCAACATCTGAGCAGTAGTTTTTGAGAAGAGCAGGATGAAAAGGAAGAGGATCTGATATAGGAAGAGACTCTATAAATGTGCCATCATACTTAAAACTGTGTTGGAGTCACCAGGTTTGCAACACAGTACTGTGATGTACACAGATGACTAGATATCATTTGAAAATATCAAGGTGCTAAGGCAATGTTTCATTGACGAGGTTTGATATTAATTTTACACTCTTTATTGAACAACAAATATGATCCATGTCAACAGTAGCTTAAGTTCAGGTTCTTACCATTATTCTGTACAGAACTGGATCATGATCATTTATTTACTAGGTTTGTAAGATGTTGGCTCTGCGCACCCCTGACATCTGCATAGCACCAACAGATCTCTAGTCCCTTCAAAGAAACAGAATGTACCAAGGGACCTCTCCTCCCACACAACCGGAAGAGGAGGTTTTCTGCAGATTTACCGAGTACACAGTGTTCTTGTTCCTTTGCTGGACTCACACTAATAACTGACCACAGGAAGCTGCAGGGCCTTGCCCTAAAAGAAGCTCAAATGCAGCTTGTGCTGTTGGTTAGCTGGGGGTGGAGGCAGCGGTGGGGTGGAGGGAAGGGTGCTAAAATTCAGGGACTCAGTTTCTGCAGGAACCCACACATAATGACGAATATTCAGAGACATTAACACTTGATTGAAGGTCATTGATCATTATCCTAAGTTATTTCCTTAAAGTGGATTTTGTTTGCAACACTCCCTTTTCTCTTTCCTCTGACAAACACAGCATGAATGAAAGGTAAAGGGAATAAAACATTTAATCAATCATCTAGGGGCCAGAGCTGAATTGCTTTCTGTTACACATTTGCTGCCAAGTTCACAGAATCAGGTTTGTTTTCAATTATTTGTAATATGCTTTCCCAGAGGAATTTATAATAGGCTGTTTAGGCACTGTTCCCTTTTCTATTAATGACAAAAATACAACTTTTCCTCCTTAGCAAAAGAGAAAAGGAGTTAAATTAGGAAAATTGTTATAAATGTCGCTGTTGGGCTTAAGAATTTTTTTGGTTTGTTTTCTTTCTAAACTGGCTCCAATGAGAAATGGCAAGCAGACTATTTCATTTCTTCTTTCCTCTTATTATGTATATTTCCAAAATAAAAAGTTAACATTAAATCTCTTTTTCGAAATAGTTTATAATAATGATACCTAAGATACTTAATGATATCTAACATGATACCTAATGACACCTAATGATCCCTAAGATACCTAATGATATCTAACATGATTATTATGTTATGTTGCTTTTGTGAACTTGGTTCCTTGAAATAAAAGAACACTGTAAGTCTGGTGAATATTCACAAGACCAGAATGCAATGTTTCCAGTCTCTCCATTCCAAAATTACCTTTTCTCTCATCACAGACTTCTATCTTTTCTCTAGGTTTTCCATGTCCCACCACTCTCAGCATCCCTGCCATCTTCAGTATCTCTAAGTTTGATGAGATGCTTATTAAAACATAGACTCATTAATAGGAGATGTCATTCCTTATTACATGACTAATTATAGCAGCCTTTTGAGAGACACAAAGAAGAATTTCTGAAATCTTATCTATAGGCATCCCCGTTAGGCTGATTACCTAATGTGGAAAGATGACATTTAGACTTCTCTTATCCAGTCATCACACTCCATAGCCCAGGCCCAGAGAACACAAAGGCCATGCTTCGAAGAACAGCTTTATTCACAATGAAATAGAACTAGTTTTCAAAAAACTCAGGCCTATGACTGGCATTAGTATGGGCTGTTGTTTATAGATTTTTCTGAAAATCTGATCAATATTCATTCCTTCTTTCCTAACAATTCACCTTCTCTCCTCTTCTTTTTCTTCTCTATCATAATTGAGCTCTTCACTGGTTTATCTCATGACCTTTCCATCTTCCAGTAATTCACTATAGCAGAAGTAGCCTTTCCTCTCAACTGCCACATCTATACCTCAGCTTCTTTAAAGTCCCTTTAACTGGGACTCAAAAGTATGTCATATTTTAAATAAAAATTACCCTCAATTTTAAATCACCACCTTGTATTTACCAGAATCTCTTTCTTCACAATTGTAAATCCCTATTTCCTTCCTGTAGTCCACTTAGGAAAAATGGCATTGACAAAGAGAAAACATTCTCTTATAAACATCATCATGAATTATATAAATCATCAGTTTATAATCTCTACAGAAATGCACATATACCACCAGCAATACCATTCGTCCTTTAAATAAAAATACAGTATGTATGTAGGTCAACAAACTAGTGAAAACTTTTTTTTTTAAAGAAGCATTACAGAGTTTATACACCCAAATGAATGTTGCTCTTCCAAAATAATTATTTTCAGCATTCTATTTATAACAATAGTGTCTTTTCCTTAATCATTTTAACACTCCTTGCAGTTTTCTCTATTCCTGAAGTTTTTCTTTAAGTGGTAGGAGGACGACTACTTCAAAAACAAAGGTTATTGGGGAAAAGAAAAGTGAATCACAAAAATTAAAGGTCAGGATAGAAATAAAAAATTCAAATTGGAAATAGAGAAAGATACAGCTAGCAAAGCCTGCCTACATTTTCCCTCCACTACCCAGAATTACAGAACTCCTTACAGTTTTAGTATTCTTAAAGAATCAACAACAGAAAGCCTTCGGGAAATATTAAACATTTAAGAAAGAAACTGGCAAGCAAAGAGAATTTACTTGAGACATCTTTTCACTTGTCAAATCAAATACTTGTTAGCCCATTGAAAACAAATAATCATTTATGATGGAAAGGGGTTTACTATGTCAATGTCACTCATTTAAAAATAGAGTTAAAAGAAGAAAACCTGACAAAAATATACACTATGCTTGAATCTTAAATGTAATATATAATCCTGTCTGCTGTTTTCAGTCATTAATGTCATTAAAATATAATGAGTTAAATTAATTTCAACACATTATCATTTTAGTGTATAGTCTCATTTTATAAAATAATTTCCCCTATCTTTACACATCATTGGATGAATGATGTTAATATTATTTTTCTCTTTAACTTTGAGAAGCAGAAGAACAATTATGGGTCATCTAAAATGTCCTTCCAGCTTCTGGAATAGGTTGTGTTTGTATTTCAATGAACATCTGTTTGACAAACTGAAGTGCTAATTATGATTTATCATTTCCATGACACAAAATATCAAGATGGTAATAAACATTGATGACTAACTATATGTTTCTGTTTCACCCAGATGTTTGGCATCACAGAAGATACCAACTTAGTTTTACCAATTTTTTTTAATTCTGGCACTTTATGGTGGAGGACAAACTAATATGAATGATGTGATGGGTGCTTTATTTTTTTCTTAATGTGTAAAATTTGACTGGCAAGGCTTTGAAGATAGAGAAATGAAACTGCACTTAAAAATAAATGTCTTTCAAAGTTTTACCAATACAGCCAAGAGCTAGATCAAAATTACTTAAATTATTTATATCATAACAGTTTTTCAAAGCAAGTCTCTAAATTCCGAGTTCACCCTTTATATCTTATTTCAAGAATGTACCATTGTGATACAGCTTTGAATATATGATATATAAGATTTGATATAACAATTTGGAATGTGGAGATTGAAGGACATAAAATCAGTATATGCTAGTTTGCTTTTGTTTAATATATAATAACATTTGGGCTTCCTACACCTTTCTGGAAAACCCTAATCAAGTTCTCCTTTATGAGCCTGGAGCCCCTTCCCCTGATATTTTTTTAAATAACAAATAACATTTAGTTTTCTTAGGAATCAAATGAAATTATCAAATAGTCCATTGCTTATTATATAAATCACACCAAGGTCTGAGTGCACATTTCCCAAAAGATTATTTTCACATCCTGCAACAAAGAGAATATGTAATGCTTGCAATGTTCCTGTGAGAAATTTCTCTGTCCAAAACTGTGTGTTTGCTCTTTGATTTTGCTAGTTCTACCTCATCTCTTTGACCTCTAAAGGTGGAAATGCCTCAGGGCTCAGTCCTAGGGCTATTTTTCTTCTTGGTTTTCATGTACTTCCTGGGTGATCTCATGCAGTCTTCCAGCTTTAAATTCTCAAATTCATATATTTCAGCAGTATTTATCAACTGAACTCTAGAATACTATATGCCACCTATTCAACCTCACCATAATGTCTAATAGACATTTCAAGTTTAACATATCCAAAATTGAACTCCTGTTCTTGCCCATCAAAACTTGCTATACTCACAGTCCTCTCCAACAACTGCAACTCAATCCTTCCAGTCAATCCAGCCAAAAACTGTAGACTCATTCTTTACTCATCTCATTCTCAGACACCTAATGGAAAACTCATCTGCAAATCCTCCTGGCAGATGCAATTGGTCAGGAAATCCTATTGGCACTACTTTAAAAATACAATTCTTAGCACCTTTTGCTCCTGCCACCATGCTCTAAATCACTACCATTAACCCCTGAAGTACTGCAAATGTCTCTTAACTGCTCTCCTGCTTCTACCCTCCCCACCTATGTGCTAACCAACCCAAGACAGCCAGGGAGAGGGGCAGAAACACAGGAAAGGGGAAGGACTGTTGAAGTGTATTGGGTTTCTTTTTTGAGGTGTTGAGAATGTTCTACAAATAGATTGTGATGATGGTGGCACAATTTGATGAAGATACTAAATATAACTGACATGTACACTTTCAATTTCTGAATTTTGTGGTATGTGAATTATATCTAAATAAACTGTTAAGGTAAGATTTTCCTATTTTACCTTACCTATAAGATAACAAGCTTCCTGGATGCTGGCAGAACCCACCAGACTCCAACAATGGGAAAAGGGTCTTTATCACTCTGAGTACAGGAGGTATCATGAGCATCAGCATATTTGAGGCCAGTTCCTGAGCCTCACTTTGCCACACAGAGAGATATAATGAGAACCAGCTGATACTAGAGCTCCAGCAGGTTCTATTACAGATGAAGAATTCTGAGCAGAAAGAACCCAAATCTTTTACTCTGGAGGGAGATACCACTTACATCTTCCACAGCTGTAAGCAAACCTGCCCTTGATGTCACAGGAGGACGCTATCACTATTTTCTAGGAATGTTCACTCTATATATAGTCTTGAAAAGACAGTCCCAAACAAAGATCAATGCTTCTGGTATCAAAATTTATAACCAGTTTATCAAGGTGTGTCATCTGAATTTAGGTGTAAGCTTCAAATCTCCACTATTAACCAAAATATAACTATTATTTCAAGAAAACATCACAGGAATTAGGAGGTTTTAAGTTGTAATAATTTTTAAATGGATATTGATATACTAATTTTATCATTTAATTTTACCTCAGAGGGCTTCCCTTGTGACTCAGACAGTAAAGAATCTGCCTGCAAGGAAGGAGACCCAGGTTCGATCCCTGGGTCAGGAAGATCCCCCAGAGAAGGAAATGGCAATCCACTCCAGTGTTCTTGCCTGGAGAATTCTATGGACTGAGGAGCCTGGGAGCCTACAGTCCATGGGGTCACAAAGAGTTGGACATGACTGATCAACTAACATTTTCACTTTCACCATGTTCCTCATCTTTGCTGATGAGGAAACAGGCTCAGAGTGGTTAAATAACCTTCCCAAGAGTAAACAAGCTAGAAGTGACAGAATTAGGACAGTCCAACTGTGAGTTTGTGTTGTGGAGCTGTGCAGGTAAGCTGGGGCAGGCAACCCGAGTGGAATGTACTTGCCACAGACGCCTCCTCTGCACAACTCCTGTCCCACAAACCCATACATTGTTCAATCCCCACAAAAACACAATTGCAAAATGTTCACATAAGCACCATTTACAAAAATCAGGTTGTAAACTTCATATGTCATCCTGCTTTCCAATGTTCTGTCTAGTGCTATTAGGCCTCCCAAAGATTTCCAAAGGCATGAAGCAAAAAATAGCATGAAGGCATTCTGAGTCCCATTTCTTTGAATTATCACTTTGAGCCACAAGTATCAATAAGGCTGTGTTTCCAATAATGAGCACATTTTCCTAGTGAAGTGCCCCAGAATGAAATTCTGTTGTCTGTATCGGTGCAATCTCAGGAAGGAACATTTGACAAATAGGGAAGCAATTCTGATACAAGATTTTTTTCAATATCACATTATAAATGGTGACTGTATAAATGTGATGAAAAGAAAAATATACATTTCCTTCAATATTCTGTTAACCATTTAAAATTCTCATCTGATATTATAAAAGTATTACATAGAGTTAAACCTAAAGTTTTCATAGGACATTGAGCAGGATACTCAAGTAGAGATTAATTGGTATAGGAAACTTATTAAGTTCTGTTTCTAAGTTTTAACGAAAGACTAAAATAACATTTAGTAATCTTTATTTTCATGTTAACAGTTAACCATAATTTTCAAATAAACATAGTAATTGGTAATAATCATAAATTTGATTTTTTTCATACTGCTTTAAGCAGTGAAGCAGCAAATAAGATAACTTCCCTTTATCTCAACTGAAGCGATTACCTCAGAAAGATTTGAGATTTAGGTAACATAAATCTTTAATAGCTCAATGCCTCAGAAAATTAACCCTGGTAAATTTTAATTATAATTTCAAAATATATTATTTACAATTTGCTACTGCCTTCTAATTTCTTTGCTCCACAGCCTTTTCTATAGTTTTTAGGGGCTCCAGATACAATTTTCTTAAAATTGATTTACACTGGTTTTTAGAAGGTTTAATCGTGGCAATCCACTCCAGTACTATTGCCTGGAAAATCCCATGGACAAAGGAGCCTGGTAGGCTACAGTTCAGGGGGTCGCAAAGAGTCGGACACGGCTGAGTGACTTCACTTCACTTCAATCAGGAACTTCACTAACAAGATGATTTCATTTTTCTAAAGCATACTATTTCTAGAATCGAAGTTATTTGCTAGCACCTCCTTCCTGAGTTTTCAGGAAGGAGTCATGAGGTGTCATGAGGCTCTGCAGGTCTAATGTGAAAAGTTTAGGAAGAACTTTGGAATAGCAGACACACTGCTGAAAACACATAGAAGATAATGCTAGACAGAGCTGGGATGAAAAGTCATTACAGGAATGACTCATGCTAAATTAAAATATCCAGAGTAAGTAAAAATATATGGAAAACAATAGTATCAAGGAGGTTTGTAATAAAAAACTGAAATTGTATTTGCAGGAGACTCTGAGTTCTTCAAAAAGATACCAAATATTTTTATTAAATTGGTAAATCTCCCAATTTAACAGCCTAGTTGACAAACTTCCCCAAACAGAACAAGCACCATGAAGAGGCTGAGTCATTTGTTTTTATAAGCGCTCTGTAAGTAATTATTTCTGAAATCCCAGGCCCACCATCGGTGAGGGACAATGGGGAAGGAGGGTTTCGTTTTGCGCTCAGCAGGGGCCTCTAGGCTCATATGTATTCCCATCCACTATTACTACACCACAGTTTGCGCAATTTCACTTCAGATACTGTTAATAATTTCAGCATTCAAAAAGTCTCCTTGAAAAGTCCAGCTAAAGGAGCATACTGATTCATGTGGCTTAAAAATATCCTTGCAGTTCAAAGGCTATTTTTTTATTAAAGGCAATAAGGCAGCAGCATGAGAAGACATTAGGTACATTTGGATTCTTCTAGAGTGTTCACTTCCACATTTCCCTGTATTCTGCCTTTGTTCTAAGTCATAGCAAATACAATAGCCAAAGACAATGGAGATTGCTGAGGATACTAATTTACTTGAAGAAGATTTCTCAATCAGTTGGAAAAGACATGCTGAAAAGCCTTAGAAAGACCAACTGATGGAGGATAAATAAGTCTTTAAACAAAACAACACTAGGAGACAAAAGTAATCTGTGGAGAAAGGTCTGACTTGTAATGTCATATAACTCATATCTAAAATCCATGTATAGTAATCATTATCTTTTAATAAACTTTTTCACTTTTCTTGATTTAATCTGAAATATCATTAACATTATTATTTACAAAATAATTACACATTTTTAGTCAGTATGATTCTCATAAAATCTTGTCAGTTCAAAATTTTATTAGTCTAATATCACAAACTGGAATCAAGATTGCCAGGAGAAATATCAATAACCTCAGATATGCAGATGACACCACCTTTATGGCGGAAAGTGAAGAGGAACTCAAAAGCGTCTTGATGAAAGTGAAAGTGGAGAGTGAAAAAGTTGGCTTAAAGCTCAACATTCAGAAAACGAAGATCATGGCATCCGGTCCCACCACTTCATGGGAAATAGATGGGGAAACAGTGGAAACAGTGTCAGACTTTATTTTTCTGGGCTCCAAAATCACTACAGATGGTAACTGCAGCCATGAAATTAAAAGATGCTTACTCCTTGGAAGAAAAGTTATGACCAACCTAGATAGCATGTTCAAAAGCAGAGACATTACTTTGCCAACAAAGGTTCATCTAGTCAAGGCTATGGTTTTTCCTGTGGTCATGTATGGATGTGAGAGTTGGACTGTGAAGAAGGCTGAGTGCCAAAGAATTGATGCTTTTGAACTGTGGTGTTGGAGAAGGCTCTTGAGAGTCCCTTGGACTGCAAGGAGATCCAACCAGTCCATTCTGAAGGAGATCAGCCCTGGGATTTCTTTGGAAGGAATGATGCTAAAGCTGAAACTCCAGTACTTTGGCCACCTCATGTGAAGAGTTGACTCATTGGAAAAGACTCTGATGCTGGGAGGGATTGGGGGCAGGAGGAGAAGGGGATGACAGAGGATTAGATGGCTGGATGGCATCACTGACTTGATGGACATGAGTCTGAGTGAACTCTGGGAGTTGGTGATGGACAGGGAGGCCTGGTGTGCCGTGATTCATGGGGTTGCAAAGAGTCGGACACGACTGAGCGACTGATCTAATCTGAATATCAATTTTTACGTGTGATGCTGTTTTGAAGAACAAAACCTATTGTTTTATTTAAGTTTGACTTTTTTTTTCATTTTTTGGAAAATAAACTTTTAAAACTTAAAAAATGCTAGCCCATTTACAGATTTTTGCTAATTGGGTTCAGAAATCCCAAAACATTAAAACTTAATTTTGAGCTTTACATTACCATGTCAATGATGTCTCACTTATAAAGAGACTCTTGAGAAAAAAGGAGAAAAGGGAGAGAATGAAATTTTGGGTATTTAAATAAATTCTTTTGATTACTTTGAATGAACAAAAATATGTATCTGAAGAACTCAGGCTAGTACATCCTGAAATCTGCTCTGACAACTTTAAACAGGCTTTTGACATATTTGATTTTCCTGTGGATCTGGAAGTTTCTGGTTACAAACAGAACACTTTTAAAATACAATTTCCAGTACTTGTATACTAATGTCATAAAGTTTTTTAAGTTGATTGCATCATAGATATAATTAGAACTAATATAAGTGATAATTTATAATAATTTATAACTTCTTTTCCTCTAGAAATATCTTTTTATTGTTTATCCACTCAATTCTGAGCCAGTGCATATAAAAATAAAAATTTGTATATCCTTTGTCTAGTGATTCATCTTATCAGATTTATTTACAGATATATTTATGGACAAATATAACCATACTTGTACAAGATGTCCATTACCGCATTATTTATAATCATTAAAAGTTGGAAATAAAGAACCATTAATGAGGATATAATTAAATAAATTGTAGGGCTCCTATTTTCCAGTGAAGTACTACATCACAATTAAAATAAACAATGTAAATTCACCAATGCTGAAATGAAAAAAAAAAAAAACTGTCTATAGCATTGTGAGTGAAAAAATAAATCATAAATAACATGTAGAGGATAATTCCATTTGGGGAAAAAAAAAAATACACGTGGTTCAGACAGTAAAGACTCCACCTGCAATGTCAGAGACCTGGGTTCAGTCCGTGGGTTGGGAAGGACCCCTGGAGGAGGGCATGGCAACCGACTCCAGCATTCTTGCCTGGAGAATCCCATGGACAGAGGAGCCTGGTAGGCTACAATCCATGGGGTCGCAAAGAGTCGGACACGACCGAGCGACGAAACACAGCAATACGTCTTCTACACATTTCCGTATGTGCATTGCACGTGATATCTAGGAGAATACACACCAAACTGTTCACAGTGGTTAGTAGTGGACAGAGCAGGGGGAGAGGGAGGACTCTCCCCCTCGTCCTGGCCTATTGATCATAGTGCAGTTCTCCTCACATAATTCCGTTCTATAATTTTGTACTGCGTTTTTTTTTTCAATTGGCATTTAAAAAACACTAAAACAAAACTTGATGCATGCTATAAAACGTTTTGCCTCTTTAAAGAAATTTTTAGACTGGACCCCTCATGCCTAAGCATTACGATAAGGAGCATATTAGCGGCTCTACTAGTCCTGCTTCTCTTGTTCCATTCTTGGGGGAAGTAGTTCAAAATGATAACATGCTTTCCACAGTTTTGCAAAGTTTCTCATCAGCTTTCGATTCTAAGAGAGATTCTGACTCTATACTCTCTCAGCATATATTCCAGTCTATTAAAGCTTCCTCAAAGACAGAATCAGAGTAGTTAAGAACAAATTTACAATGATGAAATTCCAACTTTAAATACCATGAAATTGGCCTACAGATAAGCTGCTTGTCTTTTTAACTGAACTAAAATAACTTGGTACAGCTTGTACATTACTTGGATGCATGCCTTTCACCTATGGTAATTATTGTGAATGTTGTACACTTTAGATTGCTTTGTGTGTGTTAGTTGTTCAGTCGTGTCTTTGTGACCCCATGGACTGTAGCTTTGTCAGGCTGCTCTGTCCATGGCAATGAATTCTCCAAGCAAGAATACTGGAATGGGTTGCCATTCTAGTACAGCTTGTAGATTACTTGCAGGCATGCCTTTCACCTACTGTAAGAATGTTTGAATGTTGTGCACTTGTAGATTGCTTTAGAATCCACAACGGTATGCATATACATATTTTGTCACAACGAAGTTTGAGAGTAGAAAGAGCAGAAATCTTTATCCAATTTACGGATAAGAAAATTGAGCTTTTAAGAAGGCACATCAAAGGCCCCAGAAAAAGTAAAGACTAGGAGATTAAAGAGACCATGAGTGGTAGAACTGGAAATTAAACAGTGTTTATATTTAGCTTCTACTTCAAATCCAATGCACTGTCAATTAGACCACAACCATTTTCACAAGACGAGCACTCTTTTTGAGCCTGAGGCCATGCAATAAGTTGATCCATTCATTTGGCTATTTCAGGATACATTTCTTGCTTTCTTCATTTCAACCTGCTGATAATACAATTCTGTTCATAAACAGATACTAGCCAGGGAGTTACAGTGATGTTCTTTAATGGTTAAGGCAAGAAAAATTTAGCTATTTCTCCCTTTATCAGTCACTGATCATGTCCACACTCTATAAGAGTCTAAAGTCTCTCTTTTGTCCAGTCTACATGCTAATACAGATTCACAGATAGTTAGGTTAAGTTCATGACTACGGTTAAGCACCCAGGCTGTCACATCATCCTGGGTTCCAATCCTGGCTCTGTCCTTTATAAGCAGTATAAGCCTGGACAAGGTGATGCTGTCCATCAGTTTCCTCATTCATAAAGTGGGAATGACAACAATGTCCATGGCATTGGCATGAGGTTACTAAGGAAGCTTTATGAGTCAAGAGATGCAAAGCACTTAGAATGGTATCTGGCATGTGCCAAGTAATCAATAAACATTAGCAACTCTCACTCAAAATGTAATCCTTGGGGAAATATATTGGTTCTAACCACAGGCCACCTGACAATGCACTTCTGGGTAATAGGAGGCTGGCTCTCACTTGGCTAGGAGTTCCTTCTTTATGTTAACCACCGAGAAGACTACCCAGAACAACATTCATTAAGAACATGGATGCTTACATCTCTGTCAAGTAATTCAACCCTGAAGCTTTGCTTGTGCATTTGACATTTGAGAGTGACATCAAGATGGAACACAGCACCCATCAGTCCCCAGAATTCCTTCCTGGGTTAAGTTAGACTGTCAGAGAGTTATAAGGGCCTCACCAATGGCTCAGTGGGTAAAGAATCTGTCTGCAGTGGAGGAGACACAGGAGATGTGGGCTTGATTCCTGGGTTGGGAAGATCCCCTGGAGAAGGAAATGTCAACCCACTCCAGGGAAATGTCAGAGGAGCCTGGTGGGTTAGAGTCCATGGGGTCACAAACAGTAGGACACAGCTGAGCATAAGCACACATGTCAGAAAGCTATGAAATTGAATCATATTAATATAATTCTTCAGAGACACATAATTGAGTGAAAAATTTAAGACTATCTTCTTACCTTTCTTATGTGGAAGAAATAAAAAGTAATAGTACTAGTTATGCTTGAAGATCTTGCACTTTCTGCTATCTGAAGTCTTTACATAAGGATTGCATTAAAATGTTCTCTGAGAATTCATTGCCAAGAAAATGTTCTTCTTGAAAATTTGGAAGCTGTCCTTTGTCAGACAAGGAAACTCTACAATTTAACATTTTTCTCTTTTTTTGCCCTAATTATCTGAAAATTCTGAATTAAGAGTTCAACTGCAATAACTAATTCCAGATGAATAGTAAACATGCCCTTGAAATTTTTGTTGTCTAATTAAGTTTTCTCTCTTTTTGTCAGTTTAAAGTGGTGTTGTGTTATGTAGGCCATAACACAACAAACTTTTCTTGGAAATAAGCGGAGGTATTAGAAGGGATATGGCTTTAAAAATAATGGTAATATATTCATTTATTTCATCATCTCTTCTTTCATTTACTCATCTTTATTACCTAGTATTATTGTGTACCAACCCTACTAAGTATCTGGGAAAGAATGAAAAATTAAGTCTGTAAACCCATAGCATAGGAGCATAAGGAAGGACATATAGAAGAAAAGCATTGGTTTTTCAGATCAATGTGTGAAACCTATGTTCTTAAAATCATTTCTCTGAACCTCTGTTAACTCATGCTCATTTGAAAACTGCCTTCTGTGAATGTAAAATGAAGCTGCTAATTTTTTAACCAAGAGATCAAAAAATCTTACAACGAAATGAATGAAAAAGATTTTACATTAATTGCTTTGGTTCTACACATATCCCAACAGCACTGATGAGACTTTGTAACTCCTCAGGGCTATCTATGTTCAGAACCATCAGTACATTCTTTTAACTAAGTCAAGATTACAAAATTTCATCTTTGCAAGTGAATATTTAGGGGTAGGGGAATGAAGAAATGTCATTTAGAGTGAAGAGTGGATAATGAAGTCATCAATATAAAAATAATAGACTCCAATAAGAGTTCTAAAACCTTTTAAACAACATTTAACTCATGATTATGAATGTAAAACTCTTTTATATCTCACAGTACAATAGATAGTAAATTAATAGATTTTATTTTGGTATGTGAATCCTAAAGATTGCTTACAAATTCAATTTCCTTTGCAAGCACACATCATTGCCTGTGCTACAGAAGCTCAGAAAGAAGTGTTCTCTGATTTCCTCAATAATGCCTTTACCTAGCTTGATTCCTTCCTTTTCTTTCCATTCAAAGAGCAATTTTTTAAAAAGATTCCATCACAGTTCTCAAAAACCTGTACAAATTGCCAAACTGCTGATTAAACACATAAAAGCCCTAGGAGGTCAGAAAAAGAAATTCTAAGTTGCACTCCATAATACACACAACTAAATGGTAATATTAATAACTGTTGCCACCTATTAAGTCCCCACCTTGATCCAGATAATTTATATAAATTGTCTAATTTAATATGATCAACATTAGAAGACATGTATTTATACTTCTCCATTTTGAGATAAGGAAACTGAAGTTCAAAGAGTTACCCAAGGTTACAGAGCTCTTGGCCACCAAACCAAAATTCCCAAACCAAGCCTGATTTCAAAGCCCATGTGTTCAAGGACACCACCTGTTACCTTTCAAAACTCTCCTCCTCTACAGTTCTCAACCATTTCTGCCATGGGAAAAGCTGGTAGGAGAGACAGTCAACTGGCAGGACTTTGTATTAAACATGCTTTGTGTTTCCTCAGGAATTTTAGAGGCTGTTACACTCACTTAACCATGTCTTTTTGAAATGAATAAACAGCAGCTGGGAAAATAACATTTCTTACAGAAGTATTCTATATGCAGCAGATAAGTGAAAAAAAAAAAAAAAACCTCTCAATTCCAGATGTGAACATAAAATTATCCAGATGCTACAAAATTATCATCCAGAGCACTAGAGGCAAAAGAAAACCAAAGTGGAAATTAATTTCAAAAGAGAAATCAAAGTGAAGATACCAATTTTATTTTTTGCTAAGTTATAGGAGACTGGGTATTTCTCTGCTTTTTAGAAATTATTCTCTTAAATGATAGAATCAGGCTGCAAAATTAAGTTTCCTAATGAGTAATTAATGCACAGTCTTCAAGATAATATTCTGGGGTCTCTGTAGCATTTTGCTTAGGTGTTACTTTCAGATAGAAAAAGTATAGGTCTCTTAGGTACCCGCAGGAGATATGAGACACAAAATAAAAACTGTCATACAAATATATTTTATCTATTCTGGTGGCTTATACAGTAAAGAATATGCCTGCAATGTGGGAGACCTCAGTTTGATCCCTGGGTTGGGAAGATCCCCTGGAGAAGGGAATGGCTACCCAATCCAGAATTCTTGCCTGAAGAATTCCATGGCTAGAGTCCATGAGATCACAAAGAGTCGGACATGACTGAGTGACCAACATTAATATTCTATGTGAATGCTTAAATTCAAATTAAGAATTAGTTCTTGATTTCCCTGGGAGTTCAGTGTCACTTTAGCACATAAATGAATGACACATGTAAATACTAAAAAATTCTAAACTGTTACTTCCCTGTTACACATTTGAAAGTTATCGGGTTTATTGGTCGAGATAAGTCGAACTAGATAAGTCAAGTTCCACATTCTACTCCCAGGCACGAATAAATCAATTTGGCTGTTTGCATGGAAGACTTTATACATATGTCTACATGATGTAAACTATGGAATGGGAAAATGCAAAAAGGAATAAGTCATATTTCCCTCCCTCGTGGAATTCAATAGCTTTTAGCAATGCTTGGACAACAGCAGTATCAATCATTTACTTAATGACCTATGGCAGTGGGAAAAGATTTTATGTTAAATGATGGAATATAAAATATGGAGATACCTTTTAAAAGCAAATACAGAAAACATCTTTTACCTCATTTCATTCTTGTTATCTGATTTAAAAACAAACAGATGAAAAAATGGTATTTTCATTCCTATCTCTAGAAACATCCTTTTGTAGTTTTCCTATAGGGAATTGAATACGTGGTAACCATATCACTGAGCACCAAGAAGAATTTCATTGAGTTTTGAGTCTTTGGTTGTTCTTTAACCTTCCCATCTTCTAATAGGATGACTTGTTTACTTCTGTTTCTGCAGCTGTTGAGTTCTGGACAGAGTCATAGTGATGTTATTTTTCAAAATAACCCCAAATCCTCATTCCAGACCACAATATCAAAGTATTGTTTGGTTTGGCATACATTTTACTGATTTCTCTTGACCTAATTATTTATATCTTTTCGACTGATTTGCATTTACCTTATGCTTTATGCATTTCCTCTTTTTAAAGGATGAATATCCTATTTGTCATTATTTGATCTACCTCCAATTTTAGACTCTAAAGTGCCTGGGGATACTGTTTCTCTTATTATTTTAAAACAACTCTTAGTATATTTTAAGCTGATATCAGCATCTCTCCACATTCTGCCTCTGTTTCCTCTTTTGATAAAGATTCATTTGGCTGAAAAATCACCTGTGCTATTTTCAGAAATGAAAGTGAGGCACCAACTGTGCTGTTTTTCCACTGATAGAGATAAAATGCCCCGAACCATCTCTCCTCGCAGTACTAACGCAGAGCCTTAATCAGGGCCAAGCTGAGGGTGCCTGATATCCTGGGCTCCCCTCCCCTCAGGACCATGAAGACACTAATGAGCCTTCGCCAATTTCAGCCGAATGGCTCTGCGGGTAAGAAGATGGGTATAAAGCATTGCATTCCCTGGATACCATTTCCCCTCATTTTGCTACTGCCCTAATGATCTGGCTTCTTGAGAACACTGTTCATGATCCTCAGTCCAAGTTTAGATATTCGTTAGGTGGTCACAGAGAAGTGCTTTTGTTTGTCTGTTTGCTTGTATTTAACATTATCTGTGTTAGCACTTCAGTACACATCAGATGCCTGGAACTAACTAGAAGAGACTTTGTCACAGCACCTAGACAGCACAATATAAGTGCTGACAAATGGGTTACAATGGTCTCTGAAATCTACGAGGGCCACTGGTTCCAGGACTACCTACCAAAATCTGCAGATGCTCTGTCAGTTCAGTTCAGTCGCTGAGTCCATGGACTGCAGCATGCCAGGCCTCCCTGTCCATCAGCAACTCCTGGAGTTTGCTCAACCTCATGTCCATCAGGTCAGTGATGCCATCCAACCATCTCATCCTCTGTCATCCCCTTCTCCTCCCGCCTTCAATTGTTCCCAGTATCAGAATTTTTTCCAGTGAGTCAGTTCTTTGCATCAGGGGACCAACGTATTAGAACTTTAGCTTCAGCATTAGTCCTTCCACTGAATACTCAGGACTGATTTCCTTTAGGATGGACTGGTTGGATCTCCTTGCAGTCCAAGGGACTCTCAAGAGTCTTCTCCAACACCACAATTCAAAAGCATCAATTCTTCGGCGTTCAGCATTCTTTATGGGAGAGTCCAGTTCTCACATCCATACATGACTACTGGAAAAACCATAGCTTTGACTAGACGGACCTTTGTCAGCAAAGTAACATCTCTGCTTTTTAATATGTTGTCTAGGTTGGTCATAGCTTTTCTTCCAAAGAGCAAGCATCTTTTAATTTCATGGCTGCAAATCACAATCTTCAGTGATTTTGGAGCCTAAGAAAATAAAGTCTGTCACTGTTTCCATTGTTTCTCCATCTATTTGCCATAGAGTGATGGGGGCACAGGATGCCATGATCTTAGCATCTTAGCAGATACTCAAGTCCCTTATAAAATGACACAGGATAGTTGGAGCCCGTGTATATGGAACACTAAGGATAGTATTTTGATTTTGGCTTTTCTTCCTACAGTTGTATTAGTTCTATCTTCCTCAGTTCTCTCAAGAAAAATGTAGATGCTTTCCTTAGTGTAGAGCCCTGCTATCAAGGGGTACATGGATATTTTACCAAGTGCACTGCTTCATTTCTGGCAGTAACTTGGAGATTAATTACTCTGTACTTGTTTCAGGAAATTATACAAATGTTACCTCCTGATGAAAAGGCTGATCAGAACACAGAAAAAATGGACTCAGATATCACAACTGGAGTAAAAGGTCCCTCATGTTAAAGGGTAAACTCCACAGTACATGAGTCTTATTGGAAAAGAATTATGAAACAGCATACATTTTATAAAAGTAAAATGCTTTCATTCCTTAGGCTGATAAACATCCTTTTCTTTTTATTTTTAACAAGCACCTAGCCATAATTATTGTACAGGAAAGAATTCTGCTGCCCTAAAATCTGTTTCTGTGATACGTTTCTGCAAGGCAGGTGTTTGGGTTTTTTTTTCTGGGTATAACTTTAAAATTGAATTTTCTCATTCTGAAACTGTTTTACAGTTCAATATAGACAGTCTCTCTACTCAATTTATTCAGATATTCCATAGCTGAAGTAATCATGGTGAGTCAAAGCAACTGCTATGAGCATAACCCTGTCTCCATCACCCCCTCCCACACTTTCTATGTGGTACCATTCATTCCCTAGAGTGACAGGTCACTGACATTCATTCTCATTCTTCTTCCCCCACCCGCTCTGTAACCAAGATTTTTTCTGTGCTACATATGCCTTTACCACCCTGATTTATTGAATCTCTTATCTTACCCCCTCAAATATGTCTTTTATCCCCCAAACCTAAGAGACTTTTTGTAACATATTTGGTGATCAGTATTTGTTAATTGGAAAAAAAAAAAAAAAAACCAACAGCTAAATGTTAAGGACTAGTCACAAGCTATATATACCTGCAACATTCATTCATAATATCAAATCATTTGGTGGTTGAAACTGTAACCTGGCCATATTTTTCATGTCCTATCATTTTTGGTAATGCATTGGCTTTGTAGTGATTTATGTGTAACCTGCTCTACTGCAGCTAATTCAATACCAAATTTTATCTTTGTAAGATAAATGGATGCAGCATAAGGAGGAAGAACAAAATGTTTTTTCATCCACTGACAAAAAGAACAAATGTAGAGATAAGAAAGTAAAATGGAATCATTGCTATGACTCCCCCGCACAACATAATCTTTAAGAATTGTCATCAATAATCTTACGATAAGGGTAGTTCATATTGAAGGGAATAGTGGTAGTTTGGGGCAAAGTAATGTCCAACTCCTGTGACCCCATGGACTGTTATCCCACCAGGCTCCTCTGTCCATGGGATTTCCCAGGCAAGAATACTGGAGTGGGTTGCCATGTCCTTCTTCGGGTATCTTTCTGACCCAGGGATTGAACTCTTATCTCCTACACTGCAGGCAGATTCTTTACCAACTGAGCCATCATGGAGGCTCTAAAGAGAATAGTGGGTAACTGCTATAAGACAGATGCCAGGTTTAAAAATATCTGAAATGCCTCTGAGAAGGTGGTAGCTCTCACTCCTGACACAACTAACATCGACTCGCATGATTCTGCTGCACATATATGGGCACTGGAATGTGTTTGTGTAGAAACACAGATATACACAACCATGCTTTACATTCTATGAGCCAAAGCTCCTCAGCCCCCAAACCTATTCCTAGTAACCAATATATTTCATCTCCCACATGGCTCCCCGTGGTACTGATGTAACACTTCATTATTCATATCAGAGTGCTATTTACTGTTCTCCTCCTCACTCAAAATCAAGAAACAATGCAGTATGGTTCATTTTAGCTTGCTGCTGCTGCTGCTAAGTCGCTTCAGTCGTGTCCGACTCTGCGTGACCCCAGAGACGGCAGCCTACCAGGATTCCCTGTCCCTGGGATTCTCCAGGCAAGAACACTGAAGTGGGTTGCCATTTCCTCCTCCAGTGCAGCAAAGTGAAAAATAAAAGTGAAGTTGCTCAGTCATGTCCGACTCTAGCGACCCCATGGACTGTAGCCTACCAGGCTCCTCCATCCATGGGATTTTCCAGGCAAGAGTACTGGAGTGGGGTGCCATTGCCTTCATTTTAGCTTACTATTTACCAAATAACTAACACACTTAAAAAAAAACTTCACAAAAAAACTAATATAAGTTATTATAAATTATTGTTTCAGTGAAGGGATGTGATTTCCTTTTAATGCTTTTGCTAAAATAATGTGTTCAACTGAGGTTATGTTGAGGACAGTTTAAATCTCTGCAAATATTTCAATTCATGCTTTAGTGTACATTAGTTAAAACCATATGAAACTGCATATTTATTGTCTAAAACCAGTCAAATATTGGCAATTTCATATGGCTCAATCTAAAAGTAAGCTTGCTTTTATAAGGCACTTATCTGCTGAATAAGAAAATAAATAATTATTATTGAATGAACCTGAAGAACAAATTTATACAAGAGGAATATAATTTTCTAACTTGTAATCTTGCCAGGGTTGCCATTCTCCATTGCAAAATGAATATCATAAGATTTTTGCTACCCATGATTAGGATTTAAATTGTATGTCTAATGTGATTCACAGGTAGCAAAATTCAGCAGTTATTCATTTAGGTATTTCCAATGAAAATATTTGACTGCCATCAGTCCATCACAGTGCAAAACAGTACACATTCTCAGGCTAAAATGCTTTGCAGTAGATTTTTCTCTAGTTTCATTTCATAGCAGGGAACCTGGTAAAACGGCTCCTGATATCTTTTTAAGTTTGCTTGTAAAGTATTATCATAACGATTCACTCCTGGGTTACTTGTCTCAAGGACTTTTGATGATAGCCCTAGTATTGAAATAGTCTCCCTAAGGATCAGAAGTTTATTTTAATAGTTTCAAGACCCTTTGTTGTATTTTCAAGTATACTTCTGCAATAAAGATAACAGCATATTATCTTTACTATGTGAAAGCAATTAACTGGCCCACTCAGGTCTTCAGATTTTTCCCAGTAGAGATGGTGCATGGCACTTAAATACCACACAATGTCACACAGCCCTGGGGACAAATGGTAAATAAACACACATTTAGAAGGTAGCTGATTGGGACCAAAGGGTTCAGTTTATGACGTAGAAAGATTATGAGATTTGCCATCAGAAAATTTGAACCAGACCTAGATCAGAGATTAATGTTGAACTTTTATCATCATGTGACCACACAAGTTATTTAACTTCCATCAATAAAAATGATAAAATTTTGACTTCAAGTGTCTTCAAGGCTTTGGTAAAGTTCAGATGGAAGAGTGTATGACAAGCACTTTGTAACTGATGAAGCACCATACCCAAAATGGTCATTGCCAACATTATTGATAACAATAACAACAGTACCCACAAATCCTCTTCCTTCCCGTAGGATTTACATTTTAACTGAAAGACTCCCTACCTTGGTAGAGTGAAAAAAAAAAAAATGATGACAACATTAAGTCTAGTATGACCTGCCATTCTATTGTGGAATGTTTGCTCAGGACTTCAGACTTGATTTTAAAAGCCCCAAGATAAGTTTCAATGGTTTCAGATACTTCTTATAATGTCCTGTATATTTAATAGCTCTTTTTCCTCTTTATGTACACAACAAAACAAATTTCTGTTTCATAATTTTATAATTTCAATGTGCTTTAGAATTGGAATTCAAAATACTAACAATATAATTTCCAGTATAGAGAACTTTAACATAGTACAACAAGTGGAATTTGGGTTACCCAGCTTCCTTGAAATTCCTCCACAAGGTGCTCACAAAACTTAAAACTTATGCACATGTGTCTACAATATTTATGTGGGAAAAAATTATTAAATGTATAAGCTGCATCAACGTGCCAGTGTGCTTGCTGCTGCTGCTAAGTCGCTTCAGTCATGTCCGACTCTGTTCGACCCCATAGACGGCAGCCCACTAGGCTCCTCTGTCCCTGGGATTCTCCAGGCAAGAACACTGGAGTGGGTTGCCATTTCCTTCTCCAATGCATGAAAGTGAAAAGTGAAAGTGAAGTTGCTCAGTTGTGCCTGACTCTTAGCGACCCCATGGACTGCAGCCCACCAGGCTCCTCCGTCCATGGGATTTTCCAGGCAAGAGTACTGGAGTGGGTTGCCATTGCCTTCTCTCGCCAGTGTGCTTGGTCGTGTTCAACTCTTAGCAACCCTTTGGACTGTACCCCACCAGGCTTCTCTGTCCCTGGGGTTTTCCAGGCAAGAATACTGGAGCATGTTGCCATTTCCTCCTCCCCAGGATCTTCTTGACCCAGGGATCAAACTTTTGTCTTTTGCATTGCAGGCAGATTCTTTACCCGCTGAGCCATTGGGGAAGCCCTGACCCATCAGGGAATTAAATTTTATTTTGCCCTTTGCAGATTTCCTTATATAACAGTGATATTAGCACTGACTGACCAGACATCTCACCATTGGGGGAGAGGGGCCTTAAGCCAATGTTAGCTACTGAGCAGGAGTATTTACTATCCTATTATATAGATTACAAGGAGGCATTACCATCTTCACTATAGTCATAATGAAGGCTTCCCTGGTGGCTCACATAGTAAAGAATCTGCCTGCAATGCAGAAGATCTAGGTTAGATCCCTGAGTCAGGAAGATCCCCTGGTGAAGGGAATGGCTACCTACTCCAGTATCTGCCTGCAATGAAGGAGACTCAGATTTGATCCCTGAATCAGGAAGATCCCCTAAAGAAGGGAATGGCTACCTATTCCAGCATTCTTGCCTGGAGGATTCCATGGACAGAGGAACCTAGGGGGCTACAGTCCATGGAGTCACAAAGAGTCAGACACAGCTGAGCAATTAACACTTTATAGTCATGTGAACTAGCTGGGGCACACACTGGATTATTGACTCATCTGTCCAAGCTCCCTGGTTAATCAGTGGCAGAGCTATATCTGAGAGTGTCTTTGTGTCTTCTACCATAACCCTGAACTTTCCTACCCAGTCTAACATGAGCCTATTCTGTTCCATTTTAGTGAATCGTGGAAGATCCTATTTTACAACAATGAGATAATCAGGTCTTAAAAATTGGTGTTATCTCCTCAAGATTTGGGGGATAAATGGATAAATGTATATGCATGGTTGAGTCCCTTTGTTCACCTGAAACTAACAACATTGCTAGTAGGCTATATATCCCAATACAAAATAAAGAGTTTTTTAAAAATTGGTGTTATCTCATCAAGATTCCAGTCTTGTTTGATTTCTCTGGGCTTTGATTTTTCAACAACACTGTATTAATTTAACAAGGATTTACTGATATTTTCTAGGCACCGAATTGTTGGCAGGAGTCTATAAACTGACTAATAGAAAGGAGGAATACAATCTTTTAATTTCATCATAATGTCAAAGGCATGTTTTTGAAATATAGTACAGTTACCTAAAATGAGTTGTGTTTGTAATTCCAAAACATTTCAAGTGCTCTGTATATTTCAACTGGAGTTGAAATATGCAGCGAGGTTTTGAAGGAAGCCATGTAAACCCATTGTAATGAGGCACTTTCACATTGCTGCTCCAGGTACTAATTGACTTCATGTTGGTTAATGCAAGAACTATTTTTAGAGGAAGGAAGTCTGAAACCCCCAATCATTATTTCCCCAAATCTCTATTCATAACCAACATAAATTAGTGACACCCTGTGACTTCTCCGTAAGGAAACAACTCCAAGGGTAATTGAGAAAGGCTGATTCTTCATTTCCATTCCTGCAGTTCCACAAAAACTCATCCATGCAATCATCCCATACCTTGAACAATATCACATCAAAGAATCTCACAAAAAGTTTTTTTTACCCAGTGTTGGGTTTGTTTCTTCATTCTCCAGTATTTGCAATTCTCAGGATCACCATAATGTCAGGTGATGAAAACAGGGGAAAAAATATTCTGTCTGTGTATATAAAACTCTGTCACATATGAAATGAAAATAATATCAAAGCTCTACACACAGTTTACAGGGAAAAAATGTTATCTTCAAGAATTAATGATGGTTTCTCTAGGGAATTTCTATACAAGCCTGCCATCCTTCAAAAGCAGAATCAAAGTGAATCTAAGTTCCAATTGAGTTGCAGTCCTAAGAGATGCGAAGAATTGTGGTAAAAATGAGAGGAAATCATATATAAATAACTTAAAGGTGTCTGTATGAGGAAGCTGAAGCAAAAATTACTATGGTAACCATGAATATTTAGTTATCAGTCTAGTGACAATCCAAATAAATTAAAAGTAATAATCCCAGTCACAGAAAAAGGAGCATCATATAACAGAAACACATTCACTACAATTTTAATTCTAGGAACCCTAAAGTAGTATCATCTCTTCAGCCCCATTCTTGTCAGTATTATCAATGTGATTATCCTCTCCCAGATGCTCCTTCAATCATCTATAACTGAGGGACAGCTCAATGCTGATTTATTCAACTCAAACCCACCCACGGATTCAGTCTACCAAAGCCAATGATGTTACCTGTTGGAAAATATCAGTCTCTTTCCTCAGTTAGAAGGAGTTAGCATGTCTGGAGAAGGCAATGGCACCCCACTCCAGTACTCTTGTCTGGAAAATCCCATGGACTGAGGAGCCTGGTGGGCTACAGTCCGTGGGGTCGCAAAGAGTTGGACACAACTGAGTGACTTCACTTTCACTTTTCACTTTGATGCATTGGAGAAGGAAATGGCAACCCACTCCAGTGTTCTTGCCTTGAGAATCCCAGGGACGGGGGAGCCTGGTGGGCAGCTGTCTATGAGGTCGCAGAGTCGGATATGACTGAAGCGACTTAGCAGCAGCAGCAGCAGCATGTCTGATACTCTTTCTCTAAATAATTAATGATCTATTATCTCCAGGATTTGGGAAAGCTAGAAATATCTGAACAATGAGCTAAGGCAAGGAGCGTCAAAGTCTCCAGGAGTACTTATTTAACATGTACATAGAGCTTCCTGAGCCTTTCCCAAACTACTGAATTAAAAACCCTGGTCCCAGAAATAGCTCTTTCAAATAGCCCCAATAATTCAGGATGCATCAGAGACACAGGTTCTATCCCTGGGTCGGAGAGGTCCCCTAGAGGAGTGCATAGCAATCCACTCCAGTATTCTTGCCTGGTGGAGAAGGAAATGGCAACCCACTCCAGTATTCTTGCCTAGAGAATCCTGTGGACAGAGGAGCCTGGTGAGCTGCTGTCCACTGGGTCGCACAGAGTTGGACACGACTGAAGCGACTTAGCATTCATGAATGAATTGGAGAAGGAAATGGCAACCCACCCCAGTATTCTTGCCTGGAGAATCCCAGGGACGGAGGAGCCTGGTGGGCTGCCATCTATGGGGTCGCACTGCGTCAGACATGACTTAAACAACTTAACAGCCACCGCAGCAGCAGCATTCTTGCCTGGAGAATTCCATGGACAGAGGAGCCAGGTGGGCTACAGTCCATAGGGCAGCAAACAGACAGACATGACTGAAGCAACTCAGCACACACGCAGGGGTGATTTCACACAGTGGCGCCTTCAAGTGGCAGTTCTTGTTAGCAGTTCTTAATAGCACCCAGGGGCAAGCGCTTTCAGCAGAGGCAGCACTTAGGCAGATAGCAGCTCTGGACGGAGCTGACACCCTATGGCACTGCTGGTGATGTCTGTCCATGCAGCTGTACCCACCACAGTTTTTCTCTTTGGCTGGCCTCAAAGTGATGGAGGCCTGCTGCCATCTGTTACTTTACACCACACAACTCCTACTCTGGAGCTCAGGACCATTTTCATAAAGCAAGGCAAGCAGGGTTCCTGCTGAGCCCTCTCTTGGTACTGATAGACACCAAACTGGCTTTCTCAAATGAAGCTCTCGGAAGACTTTTGCTCAAAGTCTCTTTCAGTTTACAGTCCGGATAACAATATACTGGGTCTACCATTGTCTTCATTGCCTTGTATTATTTTTTTCTGCCAGCCCTGAGATGTGATGATCTCACAGCTCAGTGAATTCCCTTTCTCCCTTTGGGTGCAAGCCCAGGATGGTACCTGAAGGGCTACGCTCTCCTTGGAGGCAGGTGAACCCAGTCACCCAGAAGGCTATGTGCCCTGGACTACCTTTCCAATGAATCCACATGATCAACATTTGTTGATCTCTTGCAGGCAATGTGAGGTAGAAGGCAGAGAACGGACCAAGCTAGAGGGTGGGGGCAGAACAGTGGGGGTGGCTGGAGCAACAAACAATACTGAAGAAATAAGCAGAGATGCTGCTGCTAAGACTCAAGAGGCCATAAGGAAAGACTAAATAGCCTTCAGTGATAATATGGACAAAGGATAGTATTGAAGTTTGGATATAGATGCTGAAGTCAAAGCTATGATATCCTATAGTATATTGACGAGGAATTCGCCCAAAGTATTGTTCGGCTCTAAAATGATGTCCTTTCCACCTGAAACACGATATACTGGAATGTTCTAAATGTTTTGGCACATGTCTCCAAAATTCTGCAGACAAATGACAATGTAATAAACATTAGACTCAACAGATCTGATGTTAGTCACAGAAGACTATTTTCTATTAACTTTATGTACCTATAACATAAACATTATTGCTTAGTGTGCTATAATTGATGTATGTTTATTTCTTAATGCCTTATTCACAGTGTGGTGAAGTCAAGTGAAAGTCTCTCGTCATGTCTGACTCTTTGTGACCCCAAGGACTATACAGTTCATGGAATTCTCCAGGCCAGAATACTGGATGGGTAGCCTTTCCCTTCTTCAGGAGATCTTCCCAACCCAGGTCTCCAAAGTCTTAAAAATACTCTGCTGTTATTTCTCTTATTCTCTGACTTAAATTCATATTTCAAGAGTATTTTCAAGATCTGGAAGCAAATGATCATTTGATGCTTAGTCAAGAACATACATTTCAAATCATGGTAAATATCTAGATAGTGTTGTCTAAAATAAAATCTTATCTAGAAAACAGTAAGACTAATAAACCAATAAAAAGGAAATAGGAGATGTGGATATAAAAATAAATAGGAATGATGAAATGAGGAAGTTGTTTCACCTCTGTGATATTTTTCCCCCAAACCCAGAAGCCCAGTATAATCATTAAAAAACATCAGGCAAACTAAAAATGAGTAATATGCTATCAAAAAATCTGACCAGTACTCTTAAAACTGATCAGGCTTGGGACTCTCTGGTGGTCCAGTGTCTACAACTCCATGCTCCCAATGCAGGGCACCTGGTTTTAATCCCTAGTCAGGGAACTAGACCCCACAGTCTACAATTTAGAGTTCACCTGCCGTACCTAAAGATTCCACAGGCTACAGAGAAGACATAGTGCAGTCAAATAAATAAAAACATTACAACAAAGAGCAATTTCAAAAAGTGATCAAGGTCAAGGGAAACAAAAGAAGATTAAGACTGTCATGGATTAGAGGAGACTGAGACACAATGATGCAATAAATGCAACGTTCTATTCCAAACTGGATCCCAGGAGAGAAAAAAAATCATGAATGATAATCTGAATGAAATCTGAACAAATCTGTGGTTTAGGTAATAGAGTATCAATAATAATTGTAATTTATACTTTATAAATAATAATTTCTTAGTTTGACAAATGAATGTAGATTATGAAAGATATTATCCTTAGTGGGAGCTAGGTAAAAGGGACACAGGGATTCTCTGTCCTCTTCTTATATTTATGTACATTTAAGATAATAACAAGCCTACAATTCAAACCAAAAAAAAATACCCTTCAATAATGGAGTGAATTCTGTTATATGTCTAAAGCATATTGGCAATAAATTTGCAATTGTCTTCAAAACTTTGGAGATACTAAGAAATTTTGTATGTTTCTCTGTACTCTGAGAATTCATCTTCCCAGCATGCTTCCTTTGACTCACCCAGAAGAACTTCACCACTTTCTGTAAACAATTCTGTTGTGGCATTTATACTACCATTTTGCATTTACTCATTTATATGTTTGTTTTTCTTACTTGAATGTCACTTCTCTGGGAAGTGTTGAATATAAGCACCTAATAATTAGATTTCAGACGGTACTTAAATGTGAATGCTTTTAAAACTAAAAATTAATGATACTAAGATTTATTTCACAATCACTTGTCTGGGAAATATTGGAGACAAGCATCCAAAAAATGTAAAATATTCCCAGTGCTATATTGTAGGTGATATCCGAAACTGTACTACTTTAGAACTGAAAGATGCCTTAGGATAATTTATATATCAAAATAATTCATATATTAAAGAAATTCAAACTCACAGATTAACTGACCTGTTCAATGTCCCATAAGAACTAGTAGCAGAAGCAGAACCCAGTCTTCTAATCCCATTCTTCTACATCACCATATCTCAGGATTAGCAATCTTTCTACTTTAATGGATACAGCACGTCAATATTTCTTCTAAATCATTTCTGAGTTTAGCAATTACCAAGGCTTTTAAAAAATCAACCTTCAGTCTTTATTAGAGTATGAAAGAAACACTAATGTAGGACTCAGGGGATCTGGATTCTTATCTCAACTTTGTCACCAGTTGATCTGCCAGTCTTGGGAGACCATGCCCTACCTTCGCTGAACCTGTCCATTCCAAAAAGTACCATGTTTCACAGACTAAGATATAAAATAAAACAGATATTCCAGGAGAGGTCTGGATTTCATTTATATTTTTAAATACTATCAATCTACTTCAAATACTTTGAATTATTTTCCATTCCTCACCTCATTCACTTTCCAATGAGAGAGAAATAGACTTTAAAAAGCATGTCACAGAGACAGTTGAATAAGTTGTTCTTAAAAGTCAACAGTAATGATTAGTTTATAGTCAGTGTCTAAAACAGTGTAGCCAGTTAAACACAAACAAATAGAATATCTGTTCCACACTGGTAAGTTGACAAAGTCTAAAGAATGGAGAACCACCATCTATGTAGTGTTAGCATGCTTTGGGCTATGCATGCAACTTGTGTGTTACATATCTGGCTACATTTTATATTGTTAAACAAATTTCTGAATTGGCTCATTTTTTAAAGATAAAGAATAGCTTTATAAATATTACATAATTATTAGTCCTGGGTAAATACTGGATCCAAGAAAAAAATTATACAAATTCAACTCAAATATATTCTCCTTGCCCTCCCTCCCTACTCCCATATCCTCAGGCCAGTCTGGCCAGTACTTGGATGTCTCTGGGCACAAAGCAGGTTGAATAGCTGTTTGACTCACTGCTTTTGACTCATTGTTTGGCAGATTGAGATCTCTGCTGAGAGCACCATTTGGAATTTTCTTCACCCAAAACTGATATTTTTGAACATGAAATTGAAATATAGTGAGACACTGGGAGACATTCATAGAATAATAGTGCCAAAAGAGAGTGCGATCAATATATGTCAAAAATCTAACTTACTCCCGGAAGTGTTCAAGGAAATAGTCTCAGATTGGTTGAGATGGGCATGATAGTGCATGAATATGGATTTTATGAAAATATAAATATAAAAAATGATACTAGCTTCAAGCATGTGAACTGGTGAGGAGAGAATATTAGCCATGAGTATAAACAGAAATGGACATAAGAAAGTAGAACAAATAGAGCTAGACTTTATATACTGAAGGGAGACTGATTAGGGAAATAAAACTAGGGATCCAAGAGTCACTAGGTCTAGGTTTGGGTATTTGAGAGGGGGCTACCACCACCACCCGGAGAAGGCAATGGCACCCCACTCCAGTACTCTTGCCTGGAAAATCCCATGGACGGAGGAGCCTGGTAGGCTGCAGTCCATGGGGTCGCTAAGAGTCAGACATGATTGAGTGACTTCCTTTTCACTTTTCACTTTCGTGCACTGGAGAAGGAAATGGCAACTCACTCCAGTGTTCTTGCCTGGAGAATCCCAGGGACGGGGGAGCCTGGTGGGCTTCCGTCTATGGGGTCGCACAGAGTCGGACACGACTGAAGCGACTTAGCAGCAGCAGCAACCACCACCAGCACCACCACCACCAATCTCAATGGTTATCGTTATTATAACAGTAACAAAAATAGTTAATGCTTACAAAGCGATAGTACATATGTTTGTCAGTACTATTATAATGTTTTAAACATTTTCATTTAATCTTGACAATCATAAGAAATAAGACTACTGTTATTGCTTCTGGTTTATGGGAGATGAAACGGAGGCACAGACAACTTAAGGCACTGATTCAAGATCACACAGTTGGTAAAGGTGAAGTTATGGTTTGAATCTGTGGCTGAAAACAATGAATCAATTTAAAATCTTAACCACAGGAAAAAAAGATGCTATGGAGAAGTTGAACAGATTTAAATTAAGCATATAATAAACAAAACTTGAACACAGGAAAGAAAGCCCACTGCAGCCCTATGCGGCAACAGTAGAAAAACACATAAAAACTAACAAAATTTCATTCTCTTTAGGTCTCTCATGTGAATTATGTCTTCCAGAATTTATCTCTTTTGTCCCTATCTTCAGACTTAGAGCACACACACAGATTTAAGGTTTCTTCTAAGGTCTCAATCCTTCAATAATTAGCAAGCCTCACTGTCAGTAAAGTTTCTTTAAAATTAATCACTGACTTTCCAACTTAAACCCATTTCCTCTCTCTGATCTTTATTGGACACACAAGATACATACTAGATGAAGGCAGTTAAAATTCTCATACCCTTCAGTCTTTTCTTTTTATTTAATAAGTTATTTTAAATGTACTTCTGCTAAATCCTATTTTAAAATCTCCCTGACATCAGTGACTGATATATTCAAGTCTTTCTGACAGGCCTATTTTGCCATCTTAAGTGTATTGAGGGTGAATTTTCTCATCTTACCTCTCCATTTTCTAAGGGGTGTATCTTGGAATAAAACGAAGTGCAGATGACCTCATCATCTTTGGCATATGACGGTGGTCCAGTACGGGGATAAATATTGTAGAGGGTTAGGCACTCTGTGTCTGTCACAGCATGATACTGCCAGGGCTTGTAAACAACATTATCCAGTGAGCGTTCCAAAATCCAGTTTCCAGGCCGAGGGGAGTTAGCTGCTTTCACAATCACATACGCAATCTGGAACACCTGGGGAAGTGTGACAACAACAACATGTAACTCTGAATTCCAACGTTTCTCACTGCTGCTGCTGCTGCTGCTGCTGCTAAGTCGCTTCAGTCCTGTCCGAATCTGTGCGCCCCCACAGACGGCAGCCCACCAGGCTCCCCCGTCCCTGGGATTCTCCAGGCAAGAACACTGGAGAGGGTTGCCATTTCCTTCTCCAGGGCATGAAAGTAAAAAGTGAAAGTGAAGTCGCTCAGTCGTGTCCGACTCTTTGCAACCCCATGGACTGCATATCAAATATAAGGCCTAAGGCTATAATAATTTTATTTCGGATATTATTCCATAACCCTATTATATTCTCTGGACTTCCCAGGTGGCTCAGTGGTAATGAATCCACCTGCCAATGCAGAAGACACAGTTTGATCCCTGGGTCAGGAAGATTCCGTGGAGAAGGAAATGGCACCCCACTCCAGTATTCTTACCTGGGAAGTCCCATAGATAGAGGAGCCTGGCATGCTGTAGTCCATAGGTTCCAAAGAGTCGGAAACTACTTAGCAACTAAACAACAAGAAAATTGTATTCTCTATATTTTTACAGTTACATGTCCATATTTAATACCTTTTTACTAAAATGATATGTTCCATTTTGACACTCATGACTTTCAAAGAAATGGGTTAAAATTGGATTTTAGTTCTCCAACAACTCATTAACATCATTTCATCTACTTTTTGAAGTTCCATTGTAATCACAATCACTTACAGTATTTGGTACATGCCAATTTACTCACATTACTCTATTGGAGATTATGAGTTAGAAATTCCATGTGTGAATAGTGCTTGATAGTTTAGAAAACAGTTACTTATATCACCTAATCCTCAGACAAGTACCATTTAGATAGCATTACTGTGGTACAGGAAAAAACAAAAAGAAAACATAGCACTTTGAAGGCACAGTCCTGTATTTAAATTGTGATCCCAACATTCATGCGACTTACTTCGTCAACTCTCACTCCCGTTTCTGTTAATTAGGGTCAATAATAAGAACACTAAGTATACAACTGAGAGACAGTTTAGACTAAATGAAATAATGTATGCAAAGTACCTAGCAAAGGACTTGGCTGTAAATACTCAGTAAGTGACAATTCCTCCACATTCCCTAATAGAAAATAATGGAGACAAAATTCTAGTATACTCAGCAGCTGTTTGAAACTGGAATAGAGTAAATGAAGGGTTTCTGTACCTCCTGTATAAGAGGTAAATATGTATTAAAGAAAAGGAAAATAAAGGCAGCAAGTTACTACAAGTCAACAGAGTGACCACTGAATGGAATATGGCAATCCTCTGCTTTCAAATCTATTTGAACACATACAAAATAAATATTCTAGATGTTTTGTGATGGTACATATGTGCATCTTTACCAATCCAATCCAAAAGTCCAAAAGAACAATGCATAAACATTACTGAGTGACATTTTTTGCGATGTCCTGGGTAGATAGATAAATATAAGGTAGTTTATATAGCCCCACCATCTATGAGTTAATAATATATTGCAATAATGAGATATATGAAAGGTACACTAGTAAAAAAGCAATAGTATATGTCTTTCCTGGGTCGGGACAATTCCCTGGGGAAAGAAATGGCAACCCACTCTAGTATTCTTGCCTGGAGAATTCCATGGACAGAGGAGCCTGGCAGGCTACATTCCATGGGATCACAAAGAGTCAGACACAACTGAGCAATTTGCTTTCAAGGTATAGTCCCACCATCTATGAGTTGATAATAAATTGCAATAATGAGATACATTAAAAGTATGCTAGTAAGAAAGCAATAGTATATGGTCTTTTTAGTACATTCAGTGAGATGGGGGAGTTTGCCAACCCTAAATTCTGGGTGACTGAGGTCACTGAAAAGATACAATGGAGGACAAACCTGTTAAAAGATGATTAATGGGTCTGTTTAGGGGGGAGATTGAAAGTAATGTTCTGAAAATATACCTTATCTGCTTCATAGTTTTGACATGAGAATTTCAGGAATACATGCACACTGTTTATGACAAACTCTAAGGGACTGAATTTAAAAATATGAAAAGTTGGTATTTAAGATGAAAGAGGTGACTCGGATGCTGGTCTTCTGAGACCCTTACTAGAACATGAGCATTTTTATCTGTGTGCACTGAGGGGAAAATCATGAGCCATTTAATGAGCAAAAGTAGGGATACCATTTGCTTCTTAGGCACAGTTAAGGAAATACTGGTAGTTAAAATACTGAAATACTTCTGTACTTGGTAAATAACTGCTGTCCAAGCCTCCCAAATGCCTTCACTTTCCAGAGAACATCTGGGTAACCTAGGGATTGCAAGGAACAGCCAAGATACCTTCTCTGATTAGACTGGGCTTTGACCATTCTATTTTATGTATTATCACTCCGTATGGGAAATATTATGAATTTTTATTTACAAAGGTATACAGATAACTATAGACAGACATGTATATATATGTATGAATTTGTAATTACTGGAATACACTTAGACATTTTGGAGAAGGGCAGACATGGACATATTTAAGATGTGACCTATGGGGTTTGGGGATAAGGAGTCAAGGAGAAAAAAAGAGCTTTAAAATTCTACTATCCTGCTATACTAATTGCATTAACATAAATGTCTCAGTTTTTAATAAAATTATTTTTAAAGTAAGGAAATATTTTGAAAAATAAATATCAAAGGAAGGACAAGAGTGGGAGTAAGATGGAACATACTCTATCAATCATGTGCCCGCATGCGTGCTCAGACCCTCAGCCATGTCTGACTCTTTGCAAGCCCGTGGGCTGTAACCCACCAGGCTCCTCTGTCCGTGGGATTTCCCAGGCGAGAATACTGAAGCAGGTTGTCATTTCCTCATCCAGGGAATCTTCCCAACCCAGACCCAGGGATGGAACTCCTGTCTCCTGCATTGCAGGCGGATTCTTTGTCACTGTACCAGCTGGGAAGCCCCCAATACAGGTTATGTGGGCAGAAAAGAGATGTACAGAAGCCAACCAAACATAATCTAGAGTATTTGCTATTTCTGCATTTTTAGGTGCTATTCAATAGGGATTATTTCTCTTAGACACTCTGTATTCAATACATACACATGGAACCTCTTTAAAAATGAATTCACTAAAAGACAAACCCTACTGAGTAATCTGATAGAACACAGAAAGGTAGTTATTTCCATGAAAATCTGATACACTTTGCTCCTAATTTCTGCTAATTCTAAATTATTCATGACAAAAATCTATAAACTGGTAAAGAATATAAATAACTAAATTGTGAGCTCCTAAAGGGCCGAGGTGCTATAATCTTTAGTAAAATTCTTTTGAAATAATGTATATTTTATATTTATTAGTTTTTTTAAATTTTATTTTATTTTTAAACTTTACAATATTGTATTAGTTTTGCCAAATATCGAAATGAATCCGCCACAGGTATACCTGTGTTCCCCATCCTGAACCCTCCTCCCTCCTCCCTCCCCATACCCTCTCTCTGGGTCGTCCCAGTGCACCAGCCCCAAGCATCCAGTATCGTGCATCAAACCTGGACTGGCAACTCGTTTCATACATGATATTATACATGTTTCAATGCTATTCTCCCAAATCTCCCTACCCTCTCCCCCTCCCACAGAGTCCATAAGACTGATCTATACATCAGTGTCTCTTTTGCTGTCTCGTACACAGGGTTATTGTTACCATCTTTCTAAATTCCATATATATGCGTTAGTATACTGTATTGGTGTTTTTCTTTGTGGCTTACTTCACTCTGTATAATAGGTTCCAGTTTCATCCATCTCATTAGAACTGATTCAAATGTATTCTTTTTAATGGCTGAGTAATACTCCATTTTATTAGTTTTTTTTTTTTTTCTGATACTATAATTTTTATTTCTAACTTTTCCATTTACACATGCTTACATTCTTCATCTTTCTGCTTATAATCCACATCTTTTTATGCAAGGTGTGGATATTTCCCACTAAATCTTTTAACATATTGCAGTTATTTTATTTTTTTATTTTTTTTTATTCTTCCAATTTTATTTTATTTTTAAACTTTACATAATTGTATTAGTTTTGCCAAATATCAAAATGAATCCGCCACAGGTATACATGTGTTCCCCATCCCGAACCCTCCTCCCTCCTCCCTCCCCCTCTCTACTCTACCCAACTCTGTGAATTTCTGTGTGTTCCAGACGGTGGAGAACACTTAGGGAACTGATTACTGGCTGGATCTGTCTCCCTCCTTTTCATTCCCCCCTTTTATCCTTCTGGCCACCTCTGTTACCTTCCTCCTTCTTCTCTTCTCTGTATAACCCCGTGAACATCTCTGAGTGGTCCAGTTGTGGAGTGCACATAAGGAAGTGACTACTGGCTAGCCCACTCTCTCCACTATTGATTCACCTCATTTTATTAGTTTTAATTGAATAATCAAAACCAGTGTACATGTTTCCATATGACTTCTTACTAGAAAAATACTATTCTTTCTGTTTGTTAGAACTTGAATTCCAGTAAACCAGCATATTTTGTCACTTGCAGGAACTAAGACATACATTTCTTGCATGTTCATTCAATTAATATCTCTATGAGTTGAGAAAATTTCTTAAACTATTTTACCCTCTGTTCCATAGTGTATCTTTTTCAAAGTAAGAACCATGGAAGAGATAATAAAGTACTATGTACTCTCTGGAAAAAAGAATCTCTATAAATGTTTTAAATTAGCAAATTTCCATCCAGAAAAAGAAAAAGTGCACAGTTTTTTTTTAGTGGAAAACCAAAAGAGAAATATCAAAGCATAATTACAGATCGCAGGTACAAATAAGAAAAATAAAGATACACTGATGTATGGATAAAGAACTTTGTTTAGAAACAACTCAGCAAGCAAATATAGGAAAAGGCCAAATTGTCTTGGAGCTACAACATGGATTTATGACTTCAGAGCTTCTGTGTTGGCTCTAAAAAAGAAGTTGTACTAGAAACCGCACAGATTCTTTCTATAATTCAATGTAACAGCCAGCATTAAGTGACATGGAAAAGCAGTCATTGCCTTCAAGAATATTAAAGTCACCTCATTTCAAAATAATATCCTTCTTTCATTTATTTTCTATGGATTCTTTCACATTTCATGCAAAATTAATTAAATTAGTTGGCATGTAGTATTCTGAATAAACTTAAAAATCTGGTAGACAGCATTATTGAAAAACACAATGAATAGAAGTATTCTTTGACTGTGTCAGAAAAAGACTGTAAAAATTCTAACTGAATTTCTAAGTATGCCAAATTTTTAATGATTTCAACAGAATAATTCTCTAGTGTACCTATGTTACTTTAACTAATTCTGCCTTGTGTTTTCAGCATAAAGACTCTTCAAAATCACTAGTTATAAAATCTTATTTCCAGGTGGAAAAAAAAAGTCTGTATGAGATGCAGCAAGGCAAGCAAATACCTTATGATAAGCATAAAAATACTAAGACGGCTAGGCTTCTATGAATCATAGATCTCAATACACTATATCCAATTTTTTTGTTGTAGGAGGGTACTTTTTACATATTGGTGGCTAAAAAATTCCAAATAACTTTTGAAATAAGGCCAAATGTTTGACAGTTTACAGTAACATAGAGAACTTTCTATTTCACATTTCATTTGTGCATCACATAATAAAATATCATGAAATCACAATCATATGTCAAGAATGTAGCATTAAATTAGATGTTCCTGAAGGCGATGGCACCCCACTCCAGTACTCTTGCCTGGAAAATCCATGGACGGAGGAACCTGGTAGGCTGCAGTTCATGGGTCGCTAAGAGTCGGACACGACTGAGCGACTTCACTTTCACTTTTCACTTTCATGCATTGAAGAAGGAAATGGCAACCCACTCCAGTGTTCTTGCCTGGAGAATCCCAGGGACGGGGGAGCCTGGTGGGCTGCCGTCTATGGGGTCGCACAGAGTCAGACACGACTAAGCAACTTTTTCACTTTCACTCTCTGTGGAAGATGGTACTTCATCTTTCTCACAGAACTTAACCTGAATTACTCTCTTCCATTTCTATTTCCTAATTTGTCAAGAGAAAAACACGTGGCCATCTAACTTCTGCCACTGATAAGCTCCACCTTTATCCCTCTAATGCTGTCTCTCTGTGAACTCCCTATAGCAAATAGCTGTCCACATAACAAAACTGCTTAATTGTGAAAGAGGCTCTGCAATATTCTAATGCCTGCTCTTGCCAGTGTTATGAATTTAAACATTTCCACAAACTCGATGCCATCTCTAAAATGTTTTGGACACTTCTGTGTATTATTAATTCTAGCATTATGTACGTCAGATACTCATTCATTTATACAGGTATGTTGGTGTTCAGAAAGCAATGAGAACTATACAATATCGAACCAAAAAGGATCCTTGGAATCAAGAGTTTCAAGCTTTGTACCCACTAGAATAATCTGGAAAGCTTTACAGAAACACACACACGTCTCTGTGTTTGAGTTGATAGTTCATATAATTAGCTGATCTTTCAACTGAGACCTAAAAGAAAGATAAGTAAATTTAAAAAATAACAACAAAGAGGATGAGGTAGGTTCATTATTTTTTTCTGGAAGGTCCATAGGAGTCAGCTGTAGAGGGAGAGCAGAGATCATGGCCTAAAGTACTGAGAGTGGCTGTTGCCCTGGGTCAAGACCAGCAGAAACTCACGAAAGCAGGTCTGACCAGGAGCAGGGGTGAGAAGTGGGGCTGAATGCAGGAAATTCATCTAAAGTCTGAGTTTAATAGAGGCTTCACTCAAAGACCCACCCTACCAAAACACATGTAACCAAATTCTTTTGTTGTTGTTTAGCTTCTAAGTCCTGTCCAACTCTTTGTAACCCCATGGACTATAGACTGCCAGACTCCTCTGTCCATGGGGTTTCCCAGGGAAGAATACTGGAATGGGGTGCCTTTTCCTTCTCCAGGGATCAAACCTGTGTCTCCTGCATTGGCAGAGCAACCAGGGAAGCCCTAACCAAATTCTTGTGTGTGTGTGGGGGGGGTGGGGGTGCATGCTTAATCATGTTTGACTCTCTGTGACCCCACCAGGCTCCGATTTCTATGAAATTTTCCAGGCAAGAAAACTGGAGTGAGTTGCTATTTCTTACTTCAAGGGATCTTCCCAACCCAGGGACAGAACCCCTGTCTCCTATGTATTTTGCACTGGTGGGCACATTCTTTACCATTGTGCCATCTGGGAAGCTTAACCAAATTTTTACTTCCCAGCAAAAATTTCTAAGCAATCACAGGAAACAAGTGGCTCACTATAATCTTAAAAATTACCCGAAGAAATCACTATACAGATTTTGAAAATACTATTATGGACCTATTGGATCAAGGTTAAACAATAGATGTGAGAGTTGGACTATAAAGAAAGCTGAGCACCGAAGAATTGATGCTTTTGAACTGTGGTGTTGGATAAGAATCTTGAGAGTCCCTTAGACTGCAAGGGGATCCAACCATTCCATCCTAAAGGAAATCAGTCCTGAATATTCATTGGAATGCTGAAGCTGAAACTCCAATACTTTAGCCACCTGATGTGAAGAACTGACTCATTTGAAAAGACCCTGATGCTGGGAAAGATTGAAGGCAGGAGGAGAAGGGGACGACAGAGGATGAGATGGTTGGATGGCATCACCTACTTAATGGACATGAGTTTGAGTAAACTCCGGGAGTTGGTAATGCACAGGGAGGCCTTGCGTACTGCAGTCCATGGGGTCGCAAGGAGTTGGACATGACTGAACGAATGAACTGAACTAAACAATAGAAGCTTTTAAATGATGCTTTAAGTTTAAAACTTAAAGCAATTAACCTACAAATGACTTCAATTATTACTTTTTGGGTGAGTTTTATGTCCCTTGCAAATTTATACTTACTTCAATAAACCTAGGATTGGTGGGGAGTCCATATGGGATAACCCCCTTGTCTGCCTGTCCCTTCAAATTTACTGACAATAATTTCAAAGACTGAAATGATTTGTAATTGTCACTCAGTTGTAATGTACAGGGCAATTACATTTCCCCTGTCCTCAGTGTACACTACAGTTGCTGAGTGTGAATTTAATGAGTTGTAGGTAAGCAAATGTGCCATTTCACCTCAGGGTAAGTGGCTCCTCTGTTTTCAGAGAAACAGAAATACTTTGCCCTCAATTAAAACAGACTTTTTTATATTCACATTAAGCTCATATAAAGTTTATACATATGAAAATGAATCACTCTATCATTATCTAATTTCTAGGAAATAATAATCTAACTGGATGACTAAAGATAATCTTCTGAAGATAAAATGTTCATTTGCTGAATTTGTTTTTTGAGAAGAGTTTTAATCAATGCCTAACTATCCATGGGAAAGTATTTGAAGGACAGTTCCACTTCATTATGTAATAAAGAAAATCCCAACCTCTCGTTCTCAAAAATAACATGAGTTACTTTTCAGGTCTAAGTTAATATACAAATCTAAATCAATACAATTTTTATTATTAGTCCCTAGAACTGGATAAGTTTATTGTAAAGCTGATTTGAAAAAATTAACAAGTAAGAATAGCCAAGAGAACCTAAGAAGAAAGAGCAATGGATGCAGGAATATATTATTAAATGAAAAAAAATCAACCTGTAGAAAACTCAATTATACAGGATGTTGCAGTTTACTAAAAGGACCTTTTTTGAAATGATGAATCTGTGATGACCACTAACTGTCAAAATGGCCACTAACGTTTCCAAAAGAGAGACACCTGGATATTTTCTGCAATGTAATGGAAGGATACAGCACCATCTACAAAGTAATTTGCCAAAAATGTGAACCCAAATCAGAGTGAGTCTCTACATTTAACTATCAGTTTACAGGAAATAAGGTATCTAAGGACCATGAAAACAGCACCACAGGGATACAATTAACAAAATTCAGGATGTGAGAATCTTTACTACCCAAACAGTATGGCTTCTTCAAAAAATAAATTGCAAGACAATAAAAAATAATGAGGTTATAGATTAAGAGACCTTAAGAGAGATATCAAATAAATGCAGTATGTGACTTCAGGTACATCCTGATTCAATCAACTGTTTAAAGCTTGAGAGGCAAATGTGATGTATTTTAATACTGACTGAATATTTGTTAGTATTAAAGAAGAATAATAGTATTTTTAGGTATGACAATGATTTTGTTTACTAAAGAGCTGTAAAGTTCAGTGATATATACTGAATTATAGAGGATATAGAGGATGTAATATGCATAGGATTTGCTTCCAAATAAGGTGGCTCGGATGGTAAAGAGACTGCCTACAATGCTGGAGACCCGGGTTCTATCCCTGGGTCGGGAAGATCCCCTGGAGAAGGAAATGGCAACCCACTCCAGTACTCTTGCCTGGAAAATCCCATGGACAGAGGAGCCTGTTAGGCTACAGTCCATGGGGTCACAAAGAGTCAGAAATGACTGGGTGACTTCACTTCACTCACTTAATCTGTTGAGTGGGATGGGGTATGGATAAATGCAGAATTGAAACAGGAAGGGCCATGATTTAATTTTTACAGGTGGGTATCAGTTATGTGGGTCTAGAGTATTCTACTCTATACTTCTGTGTATGTTGGGAAATTATCATAATCAGGGCTTTTAAAAAGATTACTAATACATTTCATTTTAATAAACAAATGACTCTCTTACATAATGATTTTACACTATTGGTAATTCAGTGCTTGCTCTTAAAAAGCAAATATTTGTTTGTAACAGTAAAATAGGTTTACTGTCTTGATAAATGATTAATTCTGATTCATACTGCAACTACATTGCATTCAGAGCTTAAGAAATGTATCTTAATTCTTTCAAATTAATTATCAAGTCTAAAGGGCATTGCTGGCCCCAAATTTTAGTCCTGTCTTAGAAAACCAGGAACACGAATAAATAGAATCCAAATTGCAATGAGCAAGGTCCTCCCTCGGCTTATTAATGCATTTAGTGCTCCATGCTTCATTAAGTTGCTATTATTTTTAACAATGTCAGCTGCAGGTAAAACTCAGACAAGCGTTTTCCTTCTCTTCAGCACTGCCCTTGACATCTATTCTCTCCTCACATATTTCTCTCTCATCTGAAACAATCCATGGTTTCAAAAGATTGACCTGCCTCCTGTGAACAAGTCATTGGCACAGCATGGCTTTCACACCAGCCACTGGTAAAAGAGCAGGTAGGCTGAGTCCCCCATAGAACATGACAGTCCTTTCAATGAAGCCATCACAGAACACAATATTGGTGTGAATCACAGACAATCAGAAATGTGACAGTTTAAAGCCTCCCTTCTAAAAATTATTCACCCTGGAGAAATACCCAGCATTGCCTTTGTTTTTGTGCTTCTATAGTTACCAGGGTAAGAAGAACCTAGCCTTCTTCAATTTATGACAGTGCAGACATGAATGAATCACTCTAGTTCAAAGCATTTGGGGAATAATAACAAAGATTTGTAGTAATGAGAGGAGTTGGACATATAATGTTAACAGCAGAGAATAACAAATCAAAGACAGATGAAACTTTCTGATCTTGGCTCATGAATTCTTTCAACAGATCAGAGTCACTTAACACTTATTCAATTTTAGCTATTACAAATGAAATAGCATCAGCTATTTTCATGCTTATATACTGCCCAGCTTCCTTGTCCTTCTCTAGGGACTTTCGTAAGAGTAGTCTATAACCTCCACTGTTTATCACCTTAGCACCTCTTCTCTATTTAACCCTCTACAGCGCATGCACCACTCAACACCCTACTTGAATTATTTTCAAAAGAGTTACCTGGTGAGAAAATACATGTTTTGTTTCTCCAACCTCATCTTCTTTGAAATCTCTATAGCCTTTGACTATACTGCTCTCCCCCATCTGAAATTCCCTTTATCTTTGGAAAAATGATATTTATTTGTAATTCAGGGATTTTTTTAAAAAAAGAAAAACATGTTTTCCTAAGATGACATTTTTCCCAAAATGGAAAGTAAACAATAGGAGAGGAGAGCAAGAAGACAAAATAATATTCAGAAGAGAGCACTGTGGGGGGTGTGCCTGCTGTGGGTTATTTTCATTTGAATTTATTTCATTAAGCTGTATCCCAGTATTCTATATCCTAATAATCTTTTCTTGGGAAAAGTAGCATTATATTTAGTGCCTTGCTTTCGCCAAGCACTTCAGCCTGCACAAGTTTGTCTCTGCTAACAAGATTTCTATCAGACAGGTAGGAACTGATTAGAAATTGAAATGAGAGAGTTAATGCTAATTTGTGTAGTACAAAGAATAATGACCCCTCAACAATGTCTATATCTTAATCCTTGGAACCTTTGTATACATTATCTTATATGTCAAAGGGACTTTTGTAGATATGATTTAGTTAAAGACCTTGAGATGTAATGATAATTCTGAATTGTATAAGTGAGCCCAAAATTATCACAAGGATCCTTAAAAATAAATGAGGGAAGTGAAAGAGGTGGACAGAGTGATGGAACATGGCCCCATCCCATTTCTGGTTTTGAAGACGAAGGAAGGGAACACAAGCCAAGGAATACAGGCAATCTTCAGAAGTTGGAAAAATCAAGGACATGAATTTCTTTCTAGAACCTTCAAAAGGGAATATGACCTTGCCCACACCTGACCTTAGGACAATGAGACTCATGTCAGACTTCTAACCTATTATAAATATATAAGATAATAAATTTGTGTTAAGCCACTAAATCTGTGGCAACCTGTTATGACAGCAATGGAAAACCAGTACATTAGGTAACTTGTTCCATTTCACATGACTAGTAAATTATGGATGAATTTTAGAGATCTAGTTTTTGTACAATAATAAATTTTGCTTTTGTACAATACATTCCATGTCTATGACTATTTCAAGTAATTCCTTCACACAGATATTTCCCATATATCAATTTTTTTAATATAAATTTATTTATTTTAATTGGAGGCTAATTACTTTACAATATTGTATTGATTTTGCCATACATCAACATGAATCGCCATGGGTATACATGTGTTCCCCATCCTGAACCCCCCTCCCATATATCAATTTCTAATCGAACCACATTCTCATGTCCCATTTTATATTTCTAAAAAATTAACATCTTTGATAACAACTTAATTTTGCTTTGTAAAAAATTAATTTTTCCCTTGTTTTAACATCAAAACTAAGATATAGGCTGCTAACAGTAGAAACTGTAGAATATTTTACAGATGTCTTTTAATGCCTTACACATAATAGATTATAAATTATTTTTAAAATTCAACAGAATAGGTGATCAAAAATGGAATGCCACCTCTGAAATAATTTAAGGAACCACAAGAGTGATTTCTACAAGCACCTGAAGAGTGAACTTATCTAGCACCATTCAATATTAATAAGTACAAATGACATATTCTTCATCATTCCCAATTTCCTTGGGAACTGCTACCAAGATAACAGTCTTATATATGTCTAACTCACATATTTTCCCTCTGAAATGAAAATCTGCAAAAAAGAGAATTCTGTTGAGGTTTGTCAAGTGGCCTTTACCCCAGATTTTAAACAGATGACTTAACTTGCCAGTGAAGCATGAAGTGTAAATGAAATGAAAATGAGAGATCGGCAGAGCCTGGTATCCTTTTCCCTAAGATTTTAAAATAAGGATAGATGCCACTCATTTAACTGTATGGACATTTTCTATAGACTGAATGCCAACAGTTATGACAAATATGTATGAAAGGGTACCATTCCAAGAGGACACAGACAAAGTTCTTACAAAATCCACCCTGCAAATTCTTTGCTCTTTTTATCCTGCCTCAGTTCAGTTCAATTCAGTCACTCAGTCATGTCCGACTCTTTGCGACCCCATGAATCGCAGCACACCAGGCCTCCCTGTCCATCACAAACTCCCAGAGTTTACCCAAACTCATGTCCATCGAGTCAGTCATTCCATCCAGCCATCTCATCCTCTGTTGTCCCCTTCTCCTCATGCCCCCAATCCCTCCCAGCATCAGGGTCTTTTCCAGTGAGTCAACTCTTCACATGAGGTGGCCAAAGTATTGGAGTTTCAGCTTCAGCATCAGTCCTTCCAATGAACACCCAGGACTGATATCCTTTAGGATGGACTGGTTGAACCTCCTTGCAGTCCAAGGGACTCTTAAGAGTCTTCTCCAACACCACAGTTCAAAAGCATCAATTCTTTGGCACTCAGCTTTCTTCCTGGTCCAACTCTCACTTCCATACATGACCACTGGAAAAACCATAGCCTTGACTAGATGGACCTTTGTTGGCTAAGTAATGTCTCTGCTTTTGAATATGCTATCTAGGTTGGTCATAACTTTCCTTCCAAGGAGTAAGCGTCTTTTAATTTCATGCCTGCAGTCACCATCTGCAATGATTTTGGAGCCCCCCAAAATAAAGTCTGACACTGTTTCCACTGTTTCCCCATCTATTTCCTATGAAGTGATGGGACCAGATGCCATGATCTTAGTTTTCCGAATGTTGAGCTTTAAGCCAACCTTTTCACTCTCCTCTTTCACTTTCATCAAGAGGCTTTTTAGTTCGTCACTTTCTGCCATTAGGGTAGTGTCATCTGAATATCTGAGGTTATTAATATTTCTCCTGGCAATCTTGGTTAGATAGCTCTTGATTTTTAGTGGGTTAGATATGTACCAAGTCATCATAGAACTTTGGTGTGTCAAGGCAAAAATGATTTATGAAGTGCTGAGCTGGATTTCCAAAGCTCTGAAAGAATCCATGGGGCCCAGTTAACACTTTGGGAATTCCACTGTCTTCTCTATGCTGCCTTCACAAACCTGTTTTACTCCGTCATCAAGTTTGACTGCTCATTGATTTTTCCAAACCTTTCCATGCATAACTAATTAATTGGTTGCACCAAAGTAGAAAGTTGTTTTTTTTTTTTTTTTTTAAACTCTCACCCCCTAGAGGAAAATCAAGTCTAATCAAATTACGACTCAGCACAGGAGGGAGGTAAAAAAAAGTTTAAAAAGTGACATAGAACAATTTTTTGACACTGAAATTCATCCAATTAAGCAGATTATGAATGTCACAAAAAGTCATGGTTATAGTTGTCCTGAAAAAGAGCAAATGGCTTTGGACATTTTCTGTAATACTACATGTCCTGCTGTGAACATTCTATCAGCCCTGAACATGATTAATTTATATAAAAGCCTTCACTAGAAAAAGCCTACACACATTTCCATTTAAAGCATGGCAAAATGTCATTGTACTCTGATACTGAAATTGCTATCCAATAGAACATTTAATCACAATGTCTAGAAACAAATTGTAAATAACAATATATCTCAGAGAAACAGAAGTAGTATTTCATCAATATGGAATCAAACTCTATCTCATTTATGATACCCAAGGCATAAAACAGAATCCACACAGCTTCTTACACAGTTTGACTGACTACAATTATTCAACGTCAAATGATAAAACTACAAAATCATCAAGAGTAAAATCTGACACTATAAACTGAATCTGTCTAAACAGCAGAGAATGGATGAGAGCAGAACATCCATACAGTTCTACCATAAGCATATATGGGATAGAAACACTGTGAATAGAAACACTATAAACAGCACTTTAATGAAGTGCTTCATTACTAAGCCAAGATTCCATTAAACCTAAACATACTGTGGACTTGGAGAAGGAAATGGCAACCCACTCCAGTATTCCTTCTTGGAGAATTCCATGGACAGAGCAGACTGGCAGGCTACAGTCCATGGGGTCTCAGAGTCAGACACAACTGAGCAACTATTACACTCTACTATGCTAAGTCGCTTCAGTTGTGTCTGACTCTGTGCGACCCATAGACAGCATCCCATCAGGCTCCCCCGTCCCTGGGATTCTCCAGGCAAGAACACTGGAGTGGGTTGCCATTTCGTTCTCCATTGCATGAAAGTGAAAAGTGATAGTGAAGTCGCTCAGTCAGTTCCGACTCTTAGCAACCCCATGGACTGCAGCCCACCAGGCTCCTCCGTCCATGGGATTTTCCAGGCAAGAGTACTGGAGTGGAGTGCCATCGCCTTCTCCATACTCTACTATGGATTACTGCAAAATAACTGCAGCTATTAGCAAAGCATTATAAGAGGTATGAAGACTGAGGAACTTTTTTCTTTTCCAGGCTTCGTGTCTACAGTGAGTATAAATACGGTATTACAAATAGTGACCATGAACAGCAGGAAGTAAATACAGTTACTTATTGAATGCAGATTTTACCATACTGTGTGTGTGAAGGAGACCTTTTCCCATTGTTTGCCTTTTCAGCATAGCACACTATCAAGTATCAAGAAGTGAAAGAAATGAAGAATAGCTGTATAAGCACTAACAATTTTTAGTCTAATCCTTTGTGTGTCTAGGTCACTTTAATATAATAGTACAAACCAAACGAAGGTCATGATTTGAATTGTATATATTATTGACATGGACAACCCTTTAAAAATACATCAAGTGCTTAAAGAACACAACATACTGGAATAACTTAAGGTAAATTTTTGCGGACTAAACATAAATGAAATTATTTAAATATAAACAGAATACATTTCAATGTCCACATTCTCAGTAATCTATTTAGAGGCTTAAAAGAATATATTCAAATGAGAACAGGGATGACTTGATTAAGAAGGATGGGAAAGACAGTTGTACCTGGAGTCAAATTCACTTGCGCTAGTGTTACTCTCCCTTTTTTGTTCCAAGATTCCTATTATGGATTCTAAAATTCTGTACTTCCATACATATTTTAAAGGCTCACATAATGATATATAAATTAGTTCACTGATTCATTTATTCTACAAATATCATGAAGACAAACATTATTTGTTGTGTCAGCCCTTAACCTAAGAGTTGAAATACAGCAATGAGGATAGCAAAATTGTTGTCTCATGGGGATTACATGGGGATTCTCTGGTGGCTCAGAAAAACAGACAACACACCAGGAGTGTGCTGGAGCCAGCCTGCACTGACTTTCAAAAGTCAATTTTGGTAAAGATGTGGAGCAAAGGGAACTCTTGTACTCTGTTGGTGGAAATATAAATCGGATAAACAACATGGAGATTCCTCAAAAATTAAAAACACATCTAGCATATGATCTAGCAATTCCATATCTGAGTATATACCCAAAGGAACTGAAAACAGAGTAATAAAGAGATATATGCACTCCTGTCTTTACTGCAGAATTATTCACAATAATCAAAATATGGAAACAACCTAAGTGCCCACTGATGGATAAATACATAAAGAAGAGATTTTATACATATATACATACATACACATAACACACAATAGACTGTTATTTCTCAATGAGAAGGAAGGACGTCCTGCCATTTGCAACAACATGGATGACCTTGAGTACTACATTATGCTAAGTTAGAAAAGTCACACAGAGAAAGACAAGCACTATATGATATCACTTATATATAGAATCTAAAAGAGCCAAACTAGTAAAAACAGAAAGTTAAATGGTGGTTACTAGGGGATGGGGAGTAAAGGAATAGGACAGATGTGGTTTAAGGTACAAACTTCCATCGTGTGGCAAATTAAGTCTTACAGATCGAACGTACAATATGGTGAACACAGACAATACAGCATTATAATCAACAAACTTACAAAGAAACCATAATTATTACAACCACTCAAAATAAATGATAGTTATATAGTATGATAGAGATATTAATTATTGCCATAATGGCACTCATATCATTAAATATACATGTATGAAATTAACATGTACATATCAAATTTACACAATGTTGTCTGTCAAACATACTTCAATTTTTTTAAAAGCCATTTGTGTTTATCTCTTCCTAATTCCTTGTTTAGTGAAATCATGTTGGTAGCTTGAAATCAGTCCCGATGTGAATATTTACACCATGAACACTGGCCAACACTACAAATCAAGGCTTTTTTGTTCCCCCAGAGAATCAACTGTTCAACATCTGCCAGGACTCCACTGCAACAGACAAGATAAATGAATAAATAATGCAATTTTAGGTAGGGATTTCTATAAATAGATGATGATCAGAGAAAAATTTTGAATTGAGCAGAAACCAGGGACATGACAGATGAAGCCACATCAAGATCTGACAAAAGAGCATATAAGGCAAAGGAAATAGGACATATAAAGAGCCTGATGCAGAAATGAACTTGATTTATCTCAAGAAGGCCAATGTGGCTAGACTAAAATAGCAGCAACAGATCCTTGTCAGCTATGATGTTGGAGAAGCACACAAGAGCCTGGTCATGCAGGTTCTACAGGATGTGGCAAGAAGTGTGGATTCTGTTTTCTGTAAGTCAGAAAATCATTGTAGAATTTTGAGCAATGAGACGATAACATCCAACATATATTTTTAAAAGATTACTGTGACTGCTGCTTGGTGAGGAGGTTATAAATAGGGAATGGGAAGGCAGGCAGACTAGTTAGGGGACTGGTCTAGTAGTCCAAGTGAGAGATTATGGTGTCTTAGGTTAGGGTGGTAGTGGTACAGTTGAGAAGTGGCCAAACTCAGGATACATTTTGCAATATTTTCCATATATTGATTATTGTGAATAATACTGGTTGAGTTTTCAGAACATGGATAAGGGGGATGAAGGAAAAGGGATAATCAAAAATAATTCCAAAGGTTTTGTTTGTATTTATTTATTTGCCTGAAAAAACAGGATTAAAGTGGGTGCTATTCCTGAGAAGGTATATGCTTGGAGAAAGTAAATTACTAAGATCTCTGTTTCGAACTATAAAATACGTGGTGTTCCACTAGAGATCCAAGTGGAGTCACTGGTTGAGACCAAGACAGAGTAGTGTTAAATGGGTTACTGCCACCTGGAAAATTTCATATCCTTCTTGTGCCTCATTTTTTTCATATGGACAATGGAAATAATAGTGCATTTCCATCACAAAATTGTGAAAATTACAAAATCCAATACACATAAAGTTTTACAGCAGTGTTCAGATCAGAGTACATACTCGTTAAATATTAGGTAGCCATACTTTCACCCATTTCCTAGCCAAAACATAGAACATATATGTATTCTATGCATGTATTCAGGGGCTTCCCTGGTGGCTCAGATGGTAAAGAATCTGCCTGCAATGCAGGAGACCCAGGTTTGATCCTTGGTTCAAAGATCCCCTGGAGAAGGAAATGGCTACCCACTCCAGTTATTCTTACCTGGACAGAGGAGCCTGACAGGCTACAGTCCATGTGATCACAAAGACTCAGACACAACTGAGTGACTACCATTTTCACTTTTTGTTTTACTATTATAAGAAATAAAAAATGAAGAAAAGAGATTATAAATAATGCAAAGGTAGAAAACACTTTTAAACTGATTTACTATTGAGATTTATTACCTATTTTGAAAGGTCATATTGTTTTCTCCCATGATACTGCAGGTACCATAAAGTCTATGGTTTTCCTGTGATCTGGCTAGGTGTTCTGTCACAATAATATTACTCCTGTACTCCACTGAGTCCACAGCTTCTAAGAAGTCTGGAAAAAGGTAGTCTATGAGACTATATATTTGCTATTTAATTTTTAAATAACTAGATTTTCAAGAATATATAATTGAGGAAGATGCCCATAATGTAATATCCAGTTAAAAAAAACATAATTGAAAAGAAGATAAAACTTATCTACAGTAGGCTACCAATTTAAAATGTATATGTAACTTTTACGTATATGTGCACATGTGTGGGTATATGTGTGAGTATGTACATGTGTGTAGAAGAGAACTGAAAGAAAATAAAACTGAATGTTATTGCTATTAACTTTTCTTATTAATAAAGTAGAATATATACATCAAGAAGTTAGTTCATGAGGAAAAAAATCTATAAGTATAGCCAAGCTTGCTATGAAACCTAGGTAAAAAATCCTAATATGTACAAGAGAGAAACAATCAACAGGAAAGTAGAGATGGAAAAAAGAAAATGTTTCAAGAATAAAATTTTATTTTATTTTATTTTTAATTTTTTTAAATTTTATTTTATTTTTAAACTTTACAAATTGTATTAGTTTTGCCAAATATCAAAATGAATCCACCACAGGTATACATGTGTTCCCCATCCTGAACCCTCCTCCCTCCTCCCTCCCCATACCATCCTTCTGGGTCGTCCCAGTGCACTAGCCCCAAGCATCCAGTATTGTGCATGGAACCTGGACTGGCAACTCGTTTCATAGATGATATTATACATGTTTCAATGCCAAGGAATAAAATTTTAAATTGCTCATTTAAACCATACTGGAAATAGTAAAATGAAATGATTTTGAAGAGATAAAGATGTTTGATGAAGTATATTTTTATGTTGTCATGTAGTTTAAAAATTAATCTGGAGTGCAGAGTTTTAATGAAAATCAAAAGAATTAAAGATAGTCAATACAGTCAGTATTCAGATTAAAAAAAGCTATTCCTAGGAAACTAAAAATAGATTCATTTAGAAAGGATTGTATATGAGTCCTATTTTTAACAATTTAAAATATCATCTACTTTGTGTTCCCAAAACAGAATTCTGACATTATATAATCAGTAGATATGAATGTTTAACTATTTCTTGTTGAAATCGAACTTTTTTTGGAAACTTGAGAGTAGGTACCTACTACAGAAGTCATACATGATATCCATGGGCATTTAAGACACTTAGATTACTGAAAATCAGTGTTAAATCTAACAAGCTGGATTAGCAATTTATGTTATTCCCGAGCAAGGAATAATTTATATAATCTTATTATAAAGGAGTGATAGACGGTAATGACATAGCAACACAAAGAAGAAAGCTCAGAGACAGAAAGTTAAAGTCACTCAGTCGTGTCCAACTCTTTGCAACCCATGGACTTCAGTCCATGGGATTCTCCAGGCCAGAATACTGGAGTGGGTAGCCTTTCCCTTCTCCAGTGGATCTTCCCAACCCAGAAATCGAACCCAGGTCTCCTGCGTTGCAGGCAGATTCTTTACCAGCTGAGCCACAAGGGAAGCCTGAGAATACTGGAGTGGATAGCCTATCCCTTCTCCAGCAAAGCTTCTCAACCCAGGAACCGAACTGGGGTCTCCTGCATTGCAGGAAGATTCTTTAGCAACTGAGTTATCAGAAAAACAGAAGGATTCAGCAAAGCCATCAGTTTACTCATCAGCTATTTACTAGGCAACTATTATTGTCAGTCACCAATATCCACAGATCCTAGAGAGTATTAGCACAGTTATAAACCAAGAAAAGCAGGTCAGGTTATGGTAAGAACAATGTTATTGCACATTAGAGTAAATAACCACAGAAGGTTATTTATTTAAAATTTTGCAAATAAGTTCAGTAATTTAAAAATTGATTTATTAAATGTCTAAACTGTGGAACCTGTTCAGTTATGTAAAATGGTATTACTTTGCCACCATGGTGAATAAACAATTATGTCAACAGAAAAAAAAAAAAAAGAAAGAAAATTTGTAAAGGAATTACCAAAAACTCTTACATATTTCTATATTTAAATAGTATCATATGCAATTATGACTTTTAACCCAATCATTCAGTATACATTTCATTTCAAGTATAAAATATTATTTTGTCAAAGGTTGTTGTTGTTCACTCAGTCATATCCAATTCTTTGTAACCCCATGGACTGCAGCACACCAAGCTTCCTTGCTCTTCATCAACTCTCGGGGCTTGCTCAAACTCATGTCCATTGAATCCGTAATGCCATCCAACTATCTCATCCTCTCTTGCTCCCTTGTCCTCCTGTGCTCAATCTTTCCTAGCATGAGGGTCTTTTTCAATAAGTCAGCTCTTTGCATCAGGTGGCCAAAGTATGGGAGTTTCAGCATCAGTCCTTCCAATGAATATTCAGGACTGATCTCCTTTAGGATGGGCTGGTTGTATCTCCTTGCAGTCCATGGGACTCTCAAGAGTCTTCTCCAACACCACAGTCAAAAGCATCAATTCTTCAGCACTCAACCTTCTTTATGCTCCAACTCCCACATCCACACATGACTACTGCAATAACCATAGCTTTGACTAGAAGGACCTCTGTTGGCAAAGGAATGTCTTTGCTTTTTAATACACTCTCTATGTTTGTCATAGCTTTTCTACTAAGGAGCAAGCATCTTTTAATTTCATGGGTGCAGTCACCACCTGCAGTGATTTTGGAGCCCAAGAAAATAAAGTCTGTCACTGTTTCCCTTGTTTCCCCATCTATTTGCCATGAAGTGACAGGAAACAGATGCCATGATCTTCGTTTTTTGAATGTTGAGTTTTAAGCCAGCTTTTTCACTCTCGTCTTCCACCTTCATCAAGAGGCTCTTTAGTTTCTCTTTGCCTTCTACCACAAGGGTGGTTTCATCTGCATATCTGAAGTTATTGATATTTCTCCTAGCAATCTTGATTCCAGCTTATGCTTCATCCAGCCCAGCGCTTCTCATGATGTACTCTGCATATAAGTAAATAAGCAGGGTGACAATATACAACCTTGAGGTACTCCTTTCCCAATTTGGAACTGGTCTGTTCTTCCATGTCTGGTTCTAAGTGTTGCTTCTTGACCTGCACACAGGTGTCACAGGAGGCAGGTAAGGTGGTCTGGTATTAAACACTATCTCTTTAAGCATTTTCCACAGATTGTTGGGATTTGTCAAAGGTATCACCATGTTTTTAGAAATATTTTGATTGATATGCATGACTTTTCAAAACCCCAGCTATTTTATATGCAGGTCAAAAAAGTTTATAATAGATCATTGTTTCCTAGCAAGTTGTTTTAGCACATTAACCTTCATTTTCTATATTTAACAATGATACAACAAAGCATGTCATTTTTTCTGTTTAAAAAATTATACTTACTTTATGTACCTTCAGAGATACTTTTTATATAAAATTCAGAGTATGGAATTCTATTTAATGTAAGTACTGTGCTATGTGCTTAGTCGCTTCAGTTCAGTTCAGTTCAGTCACTCAGTTGTGTCCGACTCTTTGTGACCCCATGAATCGCAGCACGCCAGGCCTCCCTGTCCATCACCAACTCCCAGAGTTCACTCAGACTCACGTCCATCAAGTCAGTGATGCCATCCAGCCATCTCATCCTCTGTCGTCCCCTTCTCCTCCTGCCCACAATCCCTCCCAGCATCTGAAGTGGCCAAAGTACTGGAGTTTCAGCTTTAGCATCATTCCTTCCAAAGAAATCCCAGGGCTGATCTCCTTCAGAATGGACTGGTTGGATCTCCTTGCAGTCCAAGGGACTCTCAAGAGTCTTCTCCAACACCACAGCTCAAAAGCATCAATTCTTCAGCACTCAGCTTTCTTCACCGTCCAACTCTCACATCCATACATGACCACTGGAAAAACCATAGCCTTGACTAGACGGATCTTTGTTGGCAAAGTAATGTCTCTGCTTTTCAATATGCTATCTAGGTTGGTCATAACTTTTCTTCCAAGGATTAAGCATCTTTTAATTTCATGGCTGCAGTCACCATCTGCAGAGTATGGAATTCTATTTAATGTAAGTACTGTGCTATGTGCTTAGTCACTTAGTCGTGTCCAACTCTTTGCGACCCCATGGACTGAAGCCCATCAGGCACCTCTATCCATGGGGGTTTTCCAGGCAAGAATACTGGAATGGGTTGCCATACCCTCCTCCAGGGGATCTTCCCAACCTAGGGATTGCACCCAGGTCTCCAGGCATTGCAGGCAGATTAGTTTACTGTCTGAGCCACCAGGGAAGCCCTGGTGTAAGTAAGCACTAAGAACTTTAAAAGCTATGCTGATAGGCAAATATTCAGGCAGGCTTTCATTGTGATTACAGGAGAGAAGTTTAAAAGCCCTTCCTTAGGAAAATCAATGAATAACACTAAAAATGAAGAAATAAGGATTTAAACTTCTAGAAGTCATTTTAACCAAACTGAATCAATGATAATCTTTTTCAAATCTTCTAGCACAGCGTTTAGTCTATTACAGTTTTAACTGCCCAAAGAACATATAGAGGTCCATGAATTTTGCAGGATTCCTTAAATGAAACATATTTAAATCGAGCAATGAATAGCATTTAATAATGCAATAACTGCCATACACGTGCCATTATACATGCAAATGTATATGGTATACAGAGAAGTTCTATGCTCTTAATTACCCTAAGATTCAGGTAAGGAATTAAGTTACATGAATGTCTACTGGGAGTAAAGAGGGCAGGCTCTGAAAGCAGAACTGGGTTTGGACTCTGGCTCTATTCTTGCCAATTGTGAAATTTTGATCAAGCTACTAAATCTCTCATCTGTAATAGTGTCTTATAAAGTTGAAGATGACCCATGTAAAACATTTTGCCCCATGTCTTGGACAAAACAGGTTTGCAAAAAGTACCAGTAGTAACTCCCTAGATAAAAATGCCTCTGCTGTATTTCTAAACACAGGTACTCTACATATTATATTATAAAAAGCATAATTTATACAAATAAATTATGATAAGCAAAACAGTTCATTTCCTAACTGACTCAGATTTATCATAGGCCTCTTATTGATGACACATTTCAGCAACATGAACTTTTATCTGTCTTTTTTCTGTCATTTTTCAAGAGTCTCAAATTTTACATGGGCACTCTTTATAGCTATTCTTTCCAACAGCATATGGTCTAAAATTTATCTCTCTGAATTATCACAAGAAAGATTAAAAACTGTGAAAGAAAATCTGAACCATTATCACTTCACATCATTGGGATGGCAACTCTAGAGAAAAATGCAGAAAATAACAAGGGTTGGCAAGGGTATGCAAAATGAGAAACTTCATGTACTGTTGGGAATATAAATTGGTGTAGCTGCTATGGAAAACTAGGATGGCTCCTCAAAAAGTTAAAAACAGAATTAGCACATGATCTAGTAATTCCACTTCTGGGTATATACTCAAAAAAGAAACAAAAGCATGGATTCAAAAAGATTTTTGTACATCTGTGTTATATCAGCCTTATTAGCAATAGCCAAAAGAAGGAAGCAACCAAAGTCTTTATGAACAGATGAATGGACAGACAAGCAAATTGTGGTCTATACATACAATGGATTTTTTCCAGCCTTAAAAGGATGAAAATTCTGACATGCTACAACATTCTGGCATGGATGGCCCTCGAGGACATTATGCTATATGAAATAAACCAGTCCAAAAGGCAAATATTGTATATTCCCACTTATATGACGTACCTAGAATAGTCACATTCATTGAAACAGAAAGTAGAACAGTGGTTGCCAGGAAATAAACTAGCCCAAAAGACAAATACTGTAAAATTCCACTTATATGAATCAGTTCAGTTCAGTCGCTCAGTCGTGTCCGACTCTGCGACCACATGAACCACAGTACGCCAGGCCTCCCTGTCTATCACCAACTCCTGGAGTTCATCCAAACTCATGTCCATTGAGTTGGTGATGCCATCCAGCCATCTCGTCTTCTGTCGTCCCCTTCTCCTCCTGCCCCCAATCCCTCCCAACATTAGGGTCTTTTCCAATGAGTCAACTCTTCGCATGAGGTGGCCGAAGTATTGGAGTTTCAGCTTCAGCATCAGTCCTTCCAATGAACACCCAAGACTGATTTCCTTTAGGATGGACTGGTTGGATCTCCTTGCAGTCCAAGGGACTCTCAAGAGTCTTCTCCAATACCACAGTTCAAAAGCATCAATTCTTCTGTGCTCAGCTTTCTTTATAGTCCAACTCTCACATCCATATACGACCACTGGAAAAACCATAGCCTTGACTAGACAGACCTTTGTTGGCAAAGTAATGCCTCTGCTTTTCAATATGCTGACTATGAATAGTTAAATTTATAAAGACAGAAAGTAGAAGAGTGGTTGCCAGGGCTGGAACTGGCAGTGTTACTATTTAATGGGTACAAAGTTTCCTGAGTATATTCTAAAAGCAGTAAAAAATATCTTGTTTAATGTCTTACTCCATTTCCTAATTTATTTTATAAAGAGTACTATACTTCTAGAATCATTAAATAAATCATTCTTAACACTGATGGATGGAAAAGCTTATCATCTGAAATGAATTAACTGAGGAAAGTGGCAGTGATGATGATGATGAAGCAAACATGGAAACTGTATTTATGTATTATTACTGAGAAGATGACATATTCCATCTCTCAAATGCAAGATTTTATTATAGAAACAGTCAATACTATGAGGGCAGATTGCTATAAATTAAGTATTTACTGTGCATTTGGAAGATTATTCATCTGTGCTTCCCCACCTGGCTTGTTAAATTAATATAATCATAATGACCCAATGCAGAGAGGCAACTGCTCATTAAGGTTTGGGACTGATTTCCTTGGTTGTAGTACATTACGGTGCTGATTTTTCTTTTAGTTGAGTTCATTGTTTCAGCTAATTTGAGATTAATCTACCATGACCTTCCAACAGCAAACTTGGCTGAAATATCGCATTAAAATATTTGTAAAAACAAAGAAAACTGAAATATTTTGACAGGACATGTATTACTTTTAATATTTAGACACAAGCTAGCTAATAAATAAAGGATGTTGTAATCTATTTTTTCTGTACTGTCTTATTAGCTATCACCTTAATTTGAAAATTAGACAATCAACACATGTGTGTTTAAATAAACTGAACATTGATAGGTGTTGCTGTGGTGAAAGTTTTCAAATTAAATCTTGGTGTTTGGAGCCATTCGACTTTTATTAAATCTAATAAAAAAACGCTGTCACTCACTGAAATTTAATATGGGACTTTTTCTCCCTATATTCTGGTATTTCCAATACCTGAGTGGTTGAACTCATCCCTCTTAGCAGCTACATTGCCACAGTTGACCATTGCCTCTTTCTTGATAGACTTTATCTTGGCTTCTCTGACTTCTGTCTTGGCTTCTCTGACTTTCTCTCCTCCCTACTCCGCTCACCACTGAATTTGAAGTGCCTAGGATTCATTTCCAGTTCCTCCTTTTAACTCTGTACTTTCTTTTTAGGTGATCTTAAATAGGGCCTTACTATTAAATACAGTGTTCATAATTTCAATCATGCCTTTAATGTTTCCACTGGATGGTTAATATGCTTTTCAAACATAACACATTAAAACAGAGCCCTTATTTCCTACCTACCATCCCTATCCTGTTACTCTTTAAGTCTATAACTGTCTCAGTAAGTTATATTTCTTCAGGCTAATGTCCTAGGAGTCAACATCTTTGCCCCTCTCCTTTCTCCACTGCACCATTAGATCTAGTCACATCATCCTCCACAGTAAATCCCAAGCTACCACTTCCATCCATCTGTGATCCTACCACTACAGTCCAAGTCACCATCACCTCTTGGCTATAACATTTCAATGGTTTCCTACCTGTCACTGAGTTTTCACTGCTATTTCACTATAAAACATTCTCCATTTAGCAGGCATAATAATATTTTTAACAAAATCAATGAAATCATAGTACCTCTTTCTTAAATCCCACTGTGCTTCTCTCATTACACTTAGAATTAAATCTACCTCCTTATCGTGATGGACAACTCTCTCCTACTGTAAGTAGACCTGGATACTTCCCAGATATCATTTCATATAACTTCTGCTATTCATCACCATGCTCTAGCCACACTGACTTTCTTTTCATTCCTCAGCCTATCAAGTTTATCCCTTCATGGTATAAACTTTACTTGGTATTTTTCATGATTGACACTTTCTGTTCTGTAATTCTTACCTCAAATATCACTTTTTAAAATAATGCATAGATAGACCATACAAATAAATCAGCCACTTGTGTTGCTATCACATTGTCCTGTTTTGTTTTTTCCATGGCATTTTCACTACTGTCAACTATTTACTTAATTTTCCATGTCCCTTCCATCTTCCTAACAACCCCTACAACTGGAATATAAAATCTTGGAAAACAAGAATCTCTGTCTCCTTCATAATCAGACTTTCAGGCTTAACAAGTACCCATCATGTAGTACTCAATAAATATTTTTCAAGTGTATTACTGTTAAATTATTTTCTTTATGTATTATTTAGGGCAGATGCCATGGGGGCATGGTGCTTCCTACCTAGGATCACACACCTACTTTGATTAGGATTGCTTCAGATGATAATTTTATGCCTCTAAGATTTTTCAGGATGATCCCTGTTTTAAATATGCTTTCTTGCTTTTTTCACAATCAATCATAATATTCCAATAATTAGTATATTTAAATATTGAAGCAATAATTGAAACTGCCCCTTAAATTGACCCAAAAACCCTGAAAAATTATTATCAGATAATATTATCTGGTTTTTAACTATAAACAAAACAAATACATATTTTCTTTCTAATAGAGAAACTGTAAGAGCTGAATAAAATACTAAAAACAGCTGTTTTAAGGCATCACAGAGTAAACAGAGCAGCCAGACTTGATTAAAGAGACACAAATCAAGATGAGCTGGGCATTTTCCTCTACATCTTCAAAGCTCTACAAAGTTACATCCTAGAGCTTGCCTCAGTCTCACAGGATGAAAAGATGAACACCGAAGATCAAGGTTATAAAGTCAGCTAGCATGTGAAAAGCCATGAGCCATAGAGAAATAAACCTCACATTCTGCTCAGCTTTTGTCTTCAAGAGATTTGACAAGTTAAGTGGTAAAGGAGCCAGAAGATAAACACCATGCAAAAACTAACTCACAAGAGGTAAAAAGCTAAGCAGATCTTTGGTAAGTTTCACAGAGCTGAGAAGACAAAAGTTAAAGCTCAGAGTCTGCCAATAAAAAAAGAAAAACCTTTCAATTATGAACCCTGGAAGTTCTACCCATAGAAATAAGGGAAAATCAGAAATAGCCATCAGAATTCCTGATCAAGCCACAAAAATCTAAATAGCTGATTCAATCAAGGCAATCTGATCCTACTCCAACTCTTGCCAGAATGAAAATAAAGTCATTTAAGAGAATTTTTAGAAAATTTCAGACACAATATATATTACTTAAAATTAAAAAAAAAACTACCAATCTTTCCATGAACCAGTTAACCAAGAAGGGAGAAAAAGAAAATAGAAACACACTCACACATGTTTCAAATGTTAGTAATCAGAAATGTAATTAAAAATAACTATAATTAATGTGTTCCAGATGACTGAATGAAAAAGTAGTCTGGAATCTATTTTTAAAGTGTCAAATGGAAACTCTAGAACTGGAAAATAGATTTATTGAAATTAAGAATTCAGTAAATGCATTTAATAGAAGATGAGATCAAACAAAAGAAGGCATTAATATACTGAAAAAATAGGACACCAGAATATGTATAAAGAAAGCCTGAGAGAGAGAAAAGAAGAAAATCAAGACAAGTATAAAATATATAATGCACATTAGGAAAAATTTAACATATGTGTATCTGAAGTCCCAGAAATAGAAGAGAAAAAGTGGACAGGAACACCAATTGAGGAAATACTGGCTGGGAGATGAACAAACCAGAGAAATACATCAACCATAGAATCTAGAAGGTTTTGAATCCCAACCAGTTTATTTATACAAATGAAATCATTCCTAAACACACTGTAGTAAAACTTGTAAAACAAAAGACAAAGACATAAAACCTTCAAAGTAAAAAAAAAAGACACCTTCCTTTCAAAGAAGCAATGAGACGCTTACTGACTTCACCATATAAATTATCAAAGTCAGGCAATGATGATACAAAATTGTAAAAGTGTTGGCAAAAACTTCTAAATTATAATTTTATTCCTAATGAAATATATAAATCAAAATTAAAGGGAAAATAAACACTTTTGGGAAAAAAATTGAGAGAATCTGTCACCAGCACATCATCAAAAAGTAAAAAGAGGAAAATGACCTTATACAAAAGTATACTAACAAAAGAATTAACAAAGAGCAACAGAAAAAGTTAAACATGTGTTTAAAATTAAATGAATATGGCTTATTTATGATAGTGTAATGACTACTTCTGGAGCTTAATATATACATAGGATTAAACACACCAGAACTATAGGTCACAATCTAACTGGAGTGAGGGAAAATGGGGGGTGAGTGGAGAGTATAGAGTTAAAATGTCATAAGGTCTTTTGCCTTGTCTGGGAAGTGGTAAAAGTACCAATTTATAGCAAGTTCTGAAATCAAAAATGCATGCTGTAATATTTATGGTAATTAATGCAAGTAATAAAAGATTGCATTGGATCTTTTATTAATAATTTATAATAATTTTTAATAATAATTTAATGAAAGAAGAAATAGAGTAAATGGGAAAAAATCTTTAATATCTAAAAAAACCAAAGTCAGATGGAAAAATATGACAAAAATAAGACAAATAGAAAACAAATGGGAATATGGCATTTTGAACCCAAATATTAATAGTGATTGATATTAAATGCAAACAATTAAATATCCAATTTAAAGGCAGTGACCACTAGACTAGTTAAATAAGCAATTCAGCTACATACTGCTTACAACAGACACTTCTTAAATATAAAGACCCCAGAGTAAACCAAAAAATCTATTTTGTGTAAACACTAACAAAGGAAGCTAGTGAAACTCCAAAAGTAAACCTTACACATGGTAACATATATGTTTCAATCCTACGCTCTCAAATGGAAGATTTACTCTTGTAGCTTCACTAGCTTCCTTTTTGTTAGTGTTTACATAATATAGTTTTTTGGGTTCATTCTGTGGTCTTTATATTGAAGGCATATATGTTGTGAGTAGTATGTAGTTGAATTGTTTATTTATCCAGGGAGGTTGCTGTATAACACAGGGAGGTCAACCCAGTGCACTGCGACGACCTAGAGGGATGGGAATGGGTGGGGGTAAAGGGAGGTTCAAGAGGGAGGGGACATAATTTCTTCAAGTTGCATGCCAAGTGAACTTTATAGGTAGCCTTCAAATACCCCAACAATCAAGCTGTTTTTGAACTGTTGAACCAGCTTTACTTTTGCTTTTTTAAGTCACGCTCATTACAATTCTAGCCCATTTGTTCTCTGTGCTGTTCTTAGTCACTTAGTTGTGTCCAGCTCTTTGTGACCCCATGGACTTTAATCCGCCAGGCTCCTCTGTCCATGGGGATTCTCCAGGCTAGAATACTGGAGTGTGTTGCCATTCCCTTCTCCAGGGGATCTTCCCAACCCAGGGATCAAACCCAGGTTTCCCCCATTGCAGGAGAATTCTTTACCATCCGAGCCATCAGGGAAGCCCATGTTTACTAAAGTGGGTACCCTATCCCTTTCCCACAGGATCTTCCAGACCCAGGAATTGAACCAGGGTCTCCTGCATTATAGGTGGATTCTTTACCAGCTGAGTTACCAGGGAAGCCTATTTGTTCTCTGCTCAGAATCATTACCAGTGTAGAAGGCCAGGAAGTATTACTATCAACTACTGTGTGGTAGCATACTGGCTACTTGCCTATATTACATCACTTCATTCTTATAACAGTCTTCTTCGGAAAGAAGTGGTGCTATTAATTCTATTTTCCATATGAGCAAATTGAGGAGCATAAAAGTAGGACAATTTACCAAATGAAGATGAACTTACAAGTGATAGATCAGGAAACAGAAGTGGGCAAAATTATATCTGCTCCTTCCTAGCCTCATACTCATCCTTCTTGCCATTTTTGTATTTTTAAGACTCAGGATCATACTGAAAACAAGTATGATCTACAAATTAAAACACACATGCTATCACATAACTTAAATATATAGTTAAATATACAGTCAACTTCTAGGAAAAAACCTCTAATTGATATGTGCATATGGTGCAAGAACGGAGAAGGCAATGGCACCCCACTCCAGTACTTTTGCCTAGAAAATCCCATGGACAGAGGAGCCCGGTAGGCTGCAGACCATGGGGTCGCTAGAGTCGGACATGACTGAGCGACTTCACTTTCACTTTTCACTTTCATGCATTGGAGAAGGCAATGGCAACCCACTCCAGTGTTCTTGCCTGGAGAATCCCAGGGACGGGAAGCCTGGTGGGCTGCCGTCTATGGGGTCGCACAGAGTCGGACATGACTAAAGCGATGCAGCAGCAGCAGCAGCAGCAGCAGCAGCATGGTGCAAGGAGATCCAACCAGTCCATTCTGAAGGAGATCAGCCCTGGGATTTCTTTGGAAGGAATGATGCTAAAGCTGAAACTCCAGTACTTTGGCCACCTCATGAGAAGAGTTGACTCATTGGAAAAGACTCTGATGCTGGGAGGGATTGGGGCAGGAGGAAAAGGGGACGACAAAGGACGAGATGGCTGGATGGCATCACTGACTGGATGGACGTGAGTCTGAGTGAACTCCGGGAGTTGGTGATGGACAGGGAGGCCTGGCGTGCTGCGGTTCACGGGGTCGCAGAGAGTCGGACCGACTAAGCCACTGACCTGACTGACTGATGGTGTATAACTGGGCTTCACTGGTGGCTCAGATAGCAAAGAATCCACCTGCATTGCAGAGACCTGGGTTCTATCCCTTGCTTGGGAAGATTCCCTGTAGAAGGGCATGGCAACCTACTCCAGTATTCCTGCCTGGAGAATTCCATGGACAGAGGAGCTTGCTGGGCTACAGTCCATGGGATCGCAGGGTCGGACATGACTGAATGACTAACCACAGTATATAATGTATAACTATATATAATTATTATAGTAAATGAAAACTAGACTCCAAGAATATAGCAGGATAATACACAATAATCCACCAACATGAGGAAATAGTTGTATTTCATGTGTGGAAGTCATCAGACAGTTGTGAAATATTGCCCACGTTCAGTCTATTTTAGGCAGTCCTGTTCAGACTTTTCATAACAGAATCAGTATGATTTAAAATTTTTAACAGATAGTTTCCCACAGATATTTAACAGATCTTTTCATCATGTATTATTATCTCTATTTTTAAATAAACAACTCTCTAAGTTACGCCCTGGCTTCAAGAATCATTTCCCAGGGCAGTCATCTTGACACTATTTGAAAGAGGACCTGCATCTCCAAAAAATTTACAGTTTCATGATGTTGCAAGAATTTATTTATTAGCTATTTACATCAAAACACAAAATATCCTTTGTCTAGAATCTTGTTTAAACAGCACTCTGATGGCATTTTCCCCCTTATATACATTTTTCCACTAGAAAATTTTAAAATATCAATTAAAAAATTACAGTTCTAGACTTCTGTGTTACAAAGGAAGACTTAAAATTTATTAAAAATTAAAATCTGCTTTACCCAAATAAAGCTATAAATGTGGTAAAGTCACACAGATTATGGCAAATATGACTGAAATTTAGAACATGTTTAGTAAAAGGATTAGTAAGAAAACTTACTTCATGCTGTTTAACCTGAGACTTAAAGGAAAAAGCATACATTTAAAAATGCACAGCATGTTTTATCATAAGAAACACGGTGAGAATATTTCTTCAAGTATCAGCTTTAATAAAATTCTTACACTATGAATTGATGTTTTAACTGTTTATTCATTCAATCATTTAGTCATTTAATATAAATCTATAAAATATAATATAAATATATAGAATATCTCTTATATGTTGAGTACTACTCCAAGGGTTTAGAATGTGGCAATTCAAAAACAAAAAAGAAAAAAGTATCTCCACTCTCATGAAAATTTTAAAAGGCGAGATAAACAACATTCAACATAAATACAGATGGTCCTAGACTTACTATGCTTCACTTCAGACTTTGGATTTGGAACTTTTCCAGCCTTGAGATAAGTGGAATGATGCTCTCTTATGATGCTGAACAGGGCCATGAACAGCAAGTCACAAGTCAGTCACAGAATCAGGAAAGTAAGAAACTGATACACTTAGTAACCACACTCTGAACGCACACAACCATTCTGTTCTTCATTTTCAGTACAGCATTCAATAAATTACTGGTGAAATATTTAACACTTTATTATAAGGAATGCCTGTGTTAGGTGATTTTTTCAGTGTGTGTTCTGAGCATGTTTAAGGCAGGCTCAGCTGAGCTATGATGTTTGGTAAGTTAGGTGTGTTAAACGCATTTTCAGCCTATAATATTTTCAATTTGTTATTGGTTTATTGGAATGCGATCTCATAAGTTGAGGAAAAGCTATAAAAAAAATATGCAGTAAGTTAGGCAGCCAAGTTAGTAAGTTAGATAGCCATTATTTCATAGCAAATACATAGGGAAAAAGTAGAAACAGTGGCATATTTTATTTTACTGGGCTCCAAAATCACCGTGGATGGTGACTGCAGCCACTAAACTAAAAGATGCTTGCTCCTTGGAAGAAAAGCTATGACAAAACAAGAGGGTGTATTAAAAAGCTGAGACAGCACCTTGCCAACAAAGGTACATATAGTCAAAGATATGGTTTTTCTAGTAGTCATGTACAGATTAAGCGTTAGACCACAAAGAACGCTGAGTACCAAAGAATTGATGCTTACAAACTGTGGTGCTGGAGAAGACTCTTGAGAGTTCCTTGGACAGCAAGGAGATCAAACCAGTCAATCCTAAAGGAAATCAATGCTGGATATTCATTGAAAGCTGAGGCTCCAATACTTTGGCCACTTGATGTGAAGAACCGACCAACTGGAAAAGATCCTAATGCTGGGAAAGATTGAGGGCAAGAGGAGAAGGGGGCAACAGAGGATGAGATGGTTGGATGGCAGCACCGACTCAATGGACATGAGTTTGAGCAGACTCTGGGAGACAGTGAAGGAAAGGGAAGCCTGACGTGCTGCAGTCCTTGGGGTCATAAAGAGTTGGACATGACTGAGCAAATGAACAAGATAGCCATGAATTTTATGCAGAAAAATAAAGCAGGGAAATGAGTTAGTAAGTAGGGAGGGGTTTGCAAGTTTAAGTAAGATTATCAAGGAAATTCCTGCAAAGAACAGGATATTTGAGTAAAAATCCAAAGGAAATAGGGAAACAGACTATATGAAAATAGAGGAAAATGATTCCAGATAGAAGAAACAGCAAGTGCAAAGGATTTCAAGAGCCAGTAAAGTAGCCAGTGGAGTAACTGGAAAGGGGAGATTGAGACCAGAGATGAAAGCAGGTAAGGTAAAGAGCCTATAAATCCATGTGGGTAATTGTGCTTTTTCCATCAAGTACCATTAAAGCTTTTGTGAAAGGAGTGATCTGATCTGATTTTGTAAGATCTGATCTGATTTTGTGCTAAGATCAATGTGAGTGCAGTGTTGAAAGTAAAGTGAAGGGGAAACAACCAGAACTAATGTTCTGCATAAGACAGTAAAGCTGGTAGTCACCTTTATTAGAGATTTAAAAGAACGAAAAGAAATATAGCACTACGTCGTGTCTGACTCCTGTGATCCCATGAACGGTAGCCTGCCAGGCTCCTCTGTCCATGGGATTCTCCAGGCAAGAATACTGGAGTGGGTTGCCATTTCCTCTCCAGGGGAACTTCCCAACCCAGGAATTGAACCCAGGTCTCCCACATTGCAGGGAGATGCTTTACCAACTGAGCTACACAGGAAAGCAGTGATTAACAGGTCAGCACAAATTTATTTAGAGAGAGAATAGGCTTTCTAATTAACCACATATCCTACTTGTGACATGAATCAATGATCTTAAAAAAACACTAAAGTAAGGAACTGTGAATTTAATTATATTCTGCTATACTAAACAAGACGTGTCATATAGGAAATTTTGAATGTGTAGATTATAATCTCCACTATAGTTATATATTCATCAATTTAGCAGTGACACAAATAATACCAAGAAAAAAATTCAGTGATTTGAAGAGCAATCATGAACCATACTTTCATCACATCTGCTGAATTCCTGACAGATGCTGAGTGCCATGAGGGGTAGAAACAGTCTGTGAACGCTGTCCTCAAGAATGTGCAATCTAGCAGGTCTCCCAGAGACAGATCAAATAGACTTTGTTGAAGAGAATCATATTCAAACGGGACTATGTAAATCTTGCCTGACTTTTTAATATATCACATGTGTGTCTTCCTTATTTATAGATGTGTGTGTGCTCAGTCACGCCTGCCTCTTTGAGATCCCATGGACTGTAGCCTGCCAGGTTCCTCTGTCCATGGAATTTTCCAGGCCAGAATACTGGAGTGGGTTGCCATTTCCTACTTCAGGAGATCTTCTCAGCCCAGGGATTGAACTTGCTTCTCCTCCATCTCTTGCATTGGTAGGAAGATTCTTTACCACTGAGCCATCTAAGAAGCCCTTTAATTTATATAAAGGGATATTAAATGCACGAATGTCATTTACAACCCCTTTCTACCTGTTAACTGTACCTATCCTATGCTTTTCATGCTTTATTATTACATAAGGGATCAATTACATTAACAGTTCAAGAAAAAATGGTTCTATGTAATTCACAAGAGTCCCTGATGGTTCTGTGGTAAAGAATCTGAATGCCAGTGCAGGAGACATGGGTTCAATCCCTGAGTCAGGAAGATGCCCTGGAGAAGGAAATGGCAACCCACTCCAGTGTTACTGTCTGGGAAATCCCATGGACAGTGAAGCCTGGTAGGCCACAGTCATGGGGTCGCAAAAGAGTCAGACATGACTGAGTGACTAAACAACAACAGCATACTATTCACACAGATTTCAAAACTATAGTAATATTTATATAGAAATATTAATTCAATCTCCTCTAAAGCATAGCTGTCTTTTTAAACTGTTAACCAGTCTCACTAGATATGGTTCTATAAGGTCAATGAATAAAATATTCAGGTCAATAAGATATAGAGTTGACCTCTGCAGTTGGAAGACAATTTTTCTTAACAAATGTATTTTTAGTTTTGGGGGATAAATCAGGAAGAGAAGGGAATTACTTATTGAAATAATGGAGATTCCCACATAACTAATTCTGTGGCATACCTGGATTATATAGGAATGAATATGAATCTGGTTTTTAAAGGTCTTTTTAAAAGCTGCCCCTCTGTGTTTTAACCTACTTGCCAATCAACTCTCTTCCTAAACAAACCAAAGGGCAGATCTAAGAAACTGGCCAGATTTTAAAAAGAAACAAAATGAGATCAGATATTCTAACACATATTATAGTGAAAATCTGGTTGGATAGACATCTTATTAATCTTTGCCATTATACTGGGGATTTTTTTTTCAAGTTTATGCTGATACTAGGTTGTTTACAATAACTGTAATTGTCAGATGGAATTTAGTTGTTACATTGCTATTATCCTTATTTCAGTTTCTTGCCATGATGTTATAATATTTATTTTGCTAATCTAGAACTCGGGGTACCAGCATGATTAAATTATTTGCTCAATATATGATGTGAGTAAATAGTAGAATTGGGAAAAATTAATAATTCCATAATAATAAAAACCTAAATTTGTAAAATAAGTACCTACTTTCTTCTCAGTAAGTATTATATTTTTTTTCTAATACTTACCTTGAATGTTAAAATACCAGAGAAATTCCCCAGTATAATCTGTAATGATGCAATCAAGGAAATGTAGTGGTGACTGCTATTTAAAATAGCAATTTATTAAAAGTATTTCATAGAGAAGCCAACTATATATCAATGACAAAAAAAAAAAAAAATAAAACTGGCCCTTGTTGAAATTCATGCATTTCAAAATAAAAAGGAGAACTAATAAATGGTCAAACCTCTTGCCGAATCAATGGCAAATAAACATTTAGTGATATTTACCTATTCATTATAAAACTGATGCCCTTGTCTCCCAGCTGAATAATAGCCATATAATGATGAATAACCTCTTAATCCTTCATGCTGTAGGTGAAAAAGACTGAAGTTATGCTATTTTGAAGACATGCTGAAGTGTAGTAGAAAATGAGATGTTTTATGACAAAAGAGATGTTGGCTGTACTTTCCCATATAACTGAGAGGATAATCTGGTATTTCTTGAACCCAAACAATGTATGGACCCCTTGACACTATATATCAAAAATTTTCCCTAAATTAGGTCTTCAGATGCCAATTTAGTAAATACTGGCATAGTTTGGAGTCCGAATTCAGACAACTCAGGATGAAATTCCAGTCCTACCTGTAACAGACTTTATTAAAAGGCCAAGTCACTTAATTTTTTAAAGTCTCAGCATTCTTCAACTATTAAAAGGGATAATAATACTAGCTACCTTATAGGCTAATTGTGAGAAACAAATGAAGTAATAAAGATGTCCACATTTTCTATGTTGCCAATGCATTATAATATGCCTTCCTGCAGCTTTGCTCCTTAATTGAATAGGTTCTAAGAACCTATTCAGTTTGTTACTCAAAGCCTGACGCCAAACAAGAGGTCTAAAGCCCTTTCCTGTCTGTGGAATTCCCGTATAACATCTGGTAACAAAACCTGTTTAGCTTTTTATATCATTAAATCATTGCCTAAATTAAAACCTTGAGACAAGCAGAAATAAGGATGTATTTTATTTCGTAAATTGCTTTCCCCTTCTCTTGAACACATGATGAGTTGATTTACAGGCGGTAAGAAGGGCTGAAGTGAATAAGGACATGGGTGGGTGCCATCTGGGGTTATGAGACCATATGAGGACACATCTCTATACCACTTCCACCAGGTGTATTTCAGACAGGTAAATCGATCTTATAAACATATTTCTGCCACTTGTTATGAAGACTGAACCATAAAAGATGTCTGAGTATTCGCTCAACTTAAGGCCATTAAACAAAAGAGATAAATGAAAGAATAGGAAAACAAGTCCACAATACCTCTTGAGATACCATGTGGGAATGTATGAGGGGAGATGCAAAGAAAATGGGAAAATAGAAATAACTTTGTTGAAAAAATGGGTTTTCAGATGCACACTTTGACCTGTCAAATTAATAATGGTCAGTATATTGAATAAAAATGATTTAGTAAAAACTTGTGACTGCATCATTCAGTTATAAATTACAAGGAAAAAATGCTACTCTTTTTAATAACAAATACAGGCATACTTTGGAGATGCTGCAGGTTCAATTCCAGACCACTGCAATAAGGTGAATATTTCAATGAAGTGAGTCATATGAATTTTTTTGGTTTCCTAGTGCATATAAAAGTTTACACTATATTGAAGCCTATTAAGTGAGCAACAATACTGTGTCTAAAAAAAAAACAAACCATATCTCAATTTTAAAATACTTTATTGCTAAAAAAATGCTAAATATATCTGATCCTTCAGTGAGTCACCATCTTTTTGCTGGTATTGAGTCTCGATTGGAAGTTAATGGCTGCTGAATATCAAGGTAGTGGTTGCTGAAGGTTGGGGTGGTTGTGGCAATTTCTTAAAATAAGACAACACTGCTGCATTGATTTACTCTTCCTTTCATGAACAATTTCTCTGTAGCATGCAATGCTATTTGATAGCATGTCACCCAAATGCTTTCAAAACTGGAGGCAATCCTTTCAAACACTGCTGCTACTTTGTCAACTAAGATATGTAATATTCTAATTCCTTCTTTTGTCATGTCAACACTCCTTACAACATTGTCACCAGGAGTAGATTCCATGTCAGGGAACCAGTTTCCTTGGTCATCCATAAAAAGCAACTCCCCATCTGTTAATCATGAGGTTGCAGGAATTCAATCATATCTGAAGCTCCATTTCTAATTCCAGTTCTCTTGCTATTTCCACCTCATCTGTAGTTACTTTCTCTAGTAAAGTCTTGAACTGCTCCAAGTCATCCATTAGGGTTAAAATCAACTTCTTCCAAACTCCTATCAATGTTGATATTTTGAGCTCTTCCTATGCATCACTAATTTCTTAATGCCATCTAACATGTTGAATCCTTTCCAAAATTTTCAATTTATTTTGCCCTGATACATCAGAAGAATCACTATCTATGACAGCTATAGTCTTACAAAATATATTTCTTAAATAATAATACATAGAAGTTGAAATGATTCCTTGATCCATGGACTGCATAATGGATCTTGTGTTAGCAAGCATGAAAACCACATAAATCTTACTGTACATGTCTATCAGAGCTCTTGGGTGACTAGATGTGTTGTCAATGAGCAGTAATATTATGAAAGAATCTTTTTTTTTTCTAGCAATAGTTCTCAACAGTAGGCTTAAAATATTCAGTAAACCACCTTGAAAACAGCTTGCAATCATCTAGGCTTTGTTGTTCCATTTATAGAGCACAGGCATAGTATTAATAGATTAAACACGATTCACATGGGCCCTGGGATTTCTGGAATGGTAAATGGGCATTGGCCTTACCTTCAAGTCACTGGCTACATTAGCCCTTACAGGCTAAGAGAAAGCCAGCCTGTCCTTTAAAGATTTTAAAGCCATGTATTGACTTCTTGTCTCTAGCTATAAAAGTCCTAGATGGCATCTTCTTCCAATAGAAGACTATTGAAAATCTGTTGCCCCTATTTTCATGATTATCCTCTGCATAACTTGCTGCAGCTTGCATCTCATCTATATCAGCATTTGCTGCTTTACCTGACACTTACATGTTATGGATATGCCTTCTTTCTTTAAACCTCATAAATCATTCTCTACTGGCTTCACAGCTTTGTTCTGCAGCTTCCTCACTTCTCTCAGCCTCTGTACAATTGAACAGAGCTAGGGCAGCGTTGGAGAAGACTCTTGAGAGTCCCTGGGACTGCAAGGAGATCCAACCAGTCCATCCTAAAGGAGATCAGTCCTGGGAGTTTATTGGAAGGACTGATGCTGAAGCTGAAACTCCAGTACTTTGGCCACCTCATGTGAAGAGTTGACTCATTGGAAAAGACCCTGATGCTGGGAGAGTTTGGGGGCACGAGGAGAAGGGGACGACAGAGGATGAGATGGCTGGATGGCATCACTGACTCGATGGACATGAGTTTGGGTAAAATCCGGGAGTTGGTGATGAACAGGGAGGCCTGGCGTGCTGCAATTCATGTGGTTGCAAAGAGTCAGACACGACTGAGTGACTGAACTGAATTGAGGGCCTAGCTCTGGATTAGGCTTTGGCTTAAGGGAAGGCTGGTCTCCCACATAGAAGGCAGATTCTTTACCATCTGAGCCACCAGGACGCCCTATAAAGAAGAGGCAGGGTAATGTATGAAGTTCTAGTGACTGCTCATGTGGGTTTAGTGACAGAGGTATGTAAATGTGTGTCAGTGTGGGGAGAATCAGAGCAGTATGAGTTCTGGAATATGCTAGTGAGTGTCAGAATATGCTAGTGAGTGTCAGAATATTGTAAAGATAGTGTGTTCCTGAGTGCCTGAGATTTGTTGAGGTTCCAGGCAATGGCACCCCACTCCAGTACTCTTGCCTGGAAAACCCCAGGGACGGAGGAGCCTGGTGGGCTGCAGTCCATGGGGTCGCACAGAGTCGGACACGACTGAAGTGACTTAGCAGCATAGCTAGTTTGATCTGTCAAGATCAATAAAATGTTCACAGGTCAGCAATAATGCTACCTTGCTTCCTAATCATTTGTGTATTCATTGCAGTGGCACTTTTAGTTTCCTTTAAAAACTTATCCTTTGCATTCAAAACTTGACTAACTGTTGCAAGAGGACTAGCCTTCTGCCTATCTTGGCTTTTGACATGCCTTTCTCATTAAGCTTATTTAATTCTAGCTTTTGATTACAAAGTGAGAGATATGCAACTGTTCCTTTCATTTGAACACTCAGAAGCTATTGCAAGGTTATTAACTGCAGGGTTAGTAATTTCAATGTTTTATGTCTCAGGCAATAGAAAGGCCCAAAGAGAGGAAGAGAGATGAGGAAATGACTGATTAGTGAGCAGTCAGAACACACGCAACAGTTACTAAATTCATCTTCTTATATACAACCATGGTTCATGGACCCCAAAAAGTTGTAATAGACCTTGCTGGTCCGCCCCCTCCACCTGACCCGGCTCATCTCACGAGGTCTGGGTGAAGAGGTTTCTCCCCCTACTTGCATCACCAGGTTGGCATCTTTGGGGAGCTGTGGCTTTGGCACCTGGAACACAACGCCCCTTGCCACTGTGTCATGTGCTCTGTCGTACCCTCTGCCTCTGGGGTAACGAGCATCCCTGCTGTGGCCACCTTACCTAGGGTGAGTCCCACGGAAGGAAGGCTTCCTTTGCCTTCATATCCTCTGCCCTAGGGTACCAGACCCCAGGCCTCCATGTATGGCTCAGGCAGAGCGTCAGCCACGTTGTAAGCATCTCTACAAGCAGCCACATTTGGGGAAATGGAATGGAGGAAAGGACACTGAATGAGAAGTCTCATCATCAGGGCTGCAGTCTTAACTTGGCACAAGCCAGGGGTGCAAGGGTATTTCTTCCTCCACCTGAGTCACAGAATGAAGATGATGCAGAGGAAGGCCACAGCTGACTCTTACAATCACGTTGCAAGAGTGAGAAAAAAATCCTTTGTGAGATCAAGCCCTGAGCCTTTGGAGTGGGAGCACTGACTCCAAGACCCTAGACTACCAGAGAACTAACCCTACGGAGTATCAAAGAGTGAGAACTCACACAAAGGAAACCACTTGAATACAAGACCTGGCATCACCCAACCACCCTGTGCAGGACGCCTCTAAACAAGCTCACTGCAGGTGGGTTCCTTACCACTAGGGCCATCTGGGAAACCCTTACTCATTTTCTACTCATCCAAAAAAACAGCTGTAATAGCAACATCAAAGCTCACCGATCACAGATTACATATCAAATATAATGATAATGGAAAAGTTTGGAATACTGAAAGAATTACCAAAATATGACACAGAGACATGAGGTAAACAGATACAGTTGGGAAAATGGTGCCAAGAGATTTGTTGGCCACAGAGTTGTCACAATCCTCCAGTTTTTAAAAAAAGAAAAAAAAATGAAATACCTGTGAAACACAATAAAATGAATCACAATCAAATGAGCTCTGCCTGTTAACGTTACTGTGGTTGAGCTCAAAGAATAGGAGACATGATTTGAGCAAATTATATTAATAGTTGAGTGTCTTGCTCCATGTGTGATCTAAAAGCATAGGTGGAGAGTAAACCTGAGCAATGAAACATCACTATTTATTGATTCTCTATCCCAGGAGATGACCCAAGACAATAGACAGCAGCCTCATTCCTGACTGGAAAGTTAGACGGCAACTTTGAGTGACCATACGACAGGGGACGACTGCTGTGACTGGCAAAGGACGAACCTGTCTTTATCCAGAGAGAGATGAAGTCTGTTTTGAGGCTAGGATTTTAAGGGAATTCATGTACAAGATTTCACTGAAGCATAATTCATCAGTGTAATAGTTTGCCTGCCTTCCCTGATTGTACTATGAGACTTCCTGACAAATACTATTAACTCGAAGCTGCTATTCAGTTGCCCATATGAGTAGAAAATGAGTAAGGGCTTCCCAGATGGTGCTAGAGGCAAAGAACCCACCTGCAATGCAAGAAGATCCCCTTGAGGAGGGCATGGCAACCCACTCCCTTATTCTTGCCTGGAGAATCCCAAGGATAGAGAAGCTTGGCAGGCTACAGTCCATGGGGTTGCAGAGTCTGATACAACTGAAGCAACTTAACATGATGAGTAGAAATAAATCCACACCTGTGGGCAATTGCTACTGTACTGAGTCCCTGCCACTACCCTGCTGCTCAGGTCAAAATGAGTTCCAGATAGGTGGAAAGAGTGTCTGCCATGAGGCCCACCAAACAGCTCTTTGCAATTCTTGAATCTGGGGACCCTGGCCATAATCGGTCCTGAACCTAAGGGAGACAGTTTGTACTCCCGTTGATGACAAAGAGCATCCATTAGGGAGATGCCTAATGCCCATCTGGCCTCCTGAGAATGTAACTAAATCCCAATGGCTGGTGCGTTCCTCCACTGTGACCACACGTGAAAACACAACCTCTACAGTGTACAGTGTCTGTCATCAGCTATTTTAACTACATCTCCATTAACCCCAAACTCCTCTGCTGCTCTGCGTCCAGTGTCAGGGAGGACTGGCTGAGAGTCTTTCCTGTGCTGACTGCAGAGAGTGAGGGAGGAATAGGCTGACTTAAAGAAGTCATCTAGGCTCAATATTTCCAGTCTCAGCCTTCAGTCAATCAAAGAAAATTTGTATTTGGAATAACAGTAAAATATAGGAACATTCTTCCAGATTCCATCCTATTTGAAACCCTAGATAATTTGGGCATATGGTTATTCTTGACTAAACATTTCGACCTGAGCTGAATATGGTGAACAGAAAGGAGAAAGAAATTAAGCATAGAAGGCACCTAGACCTGTGTGCCACAAACACACAAATTCTAACATCAACTTTTATACATCTACAACGCTTGTTACCTCATTTACTGGCCCAAGTTTAAGAATCAACTGCCACAGCTTGTTTAACTCTCAGTAATGAGAGGCAATTTACTCAAGAGCCTTGTTATCCAAGAACCTTTTAGTATACACACCATGAACAGAGTAGTAGCACTCTATTATTTTAAAAGTTAAAACATGAGAATTCCCTGGTGGTCCAGTGGTTAGGACTCCACACTTCCATTGCTGAGGGTGCAGGTTTCATCGCTGGTTGGGGAACTAAGATTCTACAAGACATGTGGTGTGACCAACAAAAATAAAATTTAAATTTTTGTAAAATTTTGTTGATCAATATTCTTATCATTAATCCTCATTAGTTAGAGGGTTAATTAGTCAGCTCCTAATTCAGTTTTAAATTCCTCATGTGAATTCATTTTAATGTGCTTTAGAAAATAAATGCCAAATATTTTTAAATAACAATATACTAAATGAATAAGTCCTTTTGTCACTGTGTCAAGAAAATAATGGAGGGTAATAAAAGAGTATCCTTTCACCCAAGAATTAGTAAGTATACAAAATAGTAAATGCAAATACAATTTCAAAGAAGAAAATGATAAAATCAATAAATAAAAAGAGGCACTATACCTGCTGTAAATCCAGCGTAATTGTAACATAATGGTATTCAATTCCATTCTTAATACTGGGACTCTGCCACCAAGTATTCTTGCCATCAATAGCATTTGTAATCGGGTGCCTCTCTATTGAATCAGCAGCAACATATAAAAGAAGAAAAGATCATATAAAGAATTTATAGCTGTTTTAACAAGCAAAAAGCAAAACGAAATTAAAACCATAACCATATGAATGTCAAACATTAAAATAATAGAAACAGAGAGCAATTTGTATCTCTAAAAGAACTGGCTTAATGTAGACTTTTTTCACAGCACTCTGCAAAGTAGTATGAAATGGTTAAACACTTAAACTATATGAGAAGATGCTGTTCAGCACTCTGGCTATCAACTAAAATGGGCAACTTTAAAGATAACTACAGAAATTAAGTGTGAAAAATAATATTGAAATCTAATTGATGTGTCAGTCATTCACAGAAGCAAAAACTCTACTGTTTGAGCTGGCTCGAGTATGCCATCAACTTTGTGAACAGAAACATAAAATCCTGAATTGTGGTTGAAAGGTACTTGAAGATTTGCCCTTCTGACACATACATTATTACCAAGACTTGGGCAATTCAATATGTATCTGGTTTTAATATAAAATGCTGTCAAATCCATCCTATGAGGCTTTTTGCAGTCAGTCCTCAATCTGCCAACTTTGTATTTAAACCATTATTTAAAAATAAAATGAAAGATACTCCGAATCTCCCATTCAGGATGGTACCCATTCATCCCCATAATCACTAACAGTGGGGTTCTGGACAATAAAGACAAGGATAGGACGGCACATGAACCTCCATCCTACCGATAAAGCATGGGTCTTCCCTTGCCTTTACTCCAAATAGATGAGAACGGGACCCATTGTGAGGATTAAAGCAAGACTGGAGACAGAAAAGAGGAGGTGTGGATAACTGTTGCCACCTCCCTTGACAGTCCTTTCTTACAGTTCCTTCCTTCTTATAATCCTCAAAACTCACGGATTCCTTGTCTTCTCCCACTTAGTTCCATGCATCTTGCAACAGCAACCACTGCCTCTGGAATGCCAAAATTCTTGTTCCTGTTTGGTTTACAGTCATTCGTTCTTGTCTGTATCTGTGCTACTTATTTCCCAAGTAATACAAGTTCTGCTCCTAATCCGACCCAGCTCAGGAATAGGTGAGGATGGCCGGAGTGAAAGGCTGTTGAGGATGTTCCTATTTCTATTCCCAGGGCTGCAGTAAGAGTTCTTAACTCCCTAACATCGCACTTGGAAGTCAGCCTATTTGCGTGCAGAAATGTAAACAGGGAAGAGGTTAGCTTCCCTGCTGCTCTCTGGTAAATGTGGATTAATTATTTGGAGCGTCAGTCCTGAGAACTTTTATAACACTAATCCTTTGGAAGGCTGTCTCAAATGAATGGCTTAAGAATATTCTTTTATTAGAACATAATCTTTTTTTGCAAATTGAAGGAATATTTCAAATAATGAACAAACCATATTACTATGAGGAACAATCATGGACTCAATCTGTGGACATAATGCAGTAATATAGCCAGGTGTTTTAAAGATACTGGTGATGAAAGCATGTGAGATTTGAACCATGAAGCTCTGGAGAATGAGAAACTGGATAGTCCACCTGGATCCACCATTTAGCATTTAACTGCCCATGGACAAGTCACTTAAACTGTGTCATTATTGAAGTGAGGATAATAAAACTCTATTCATGGTACAAGTTCCCAAAATCTTAACTTTCAGAAAAAGTAAAAAAATATATATATATGTGAAAGAGATTTGTGGAATTGATATGACTCCAAAATATATACCAATTGTGGAGTTACATCACAATTTGTGGTATAACTCGAATCGGAGTTACAGCTCTTTATTTCTCCAAGTAATAGTAGCATCCAGACTAGTGTTGCTACTACTGCTATTTAAGATATCATCACCTGTTTCATAAAATGGAGGATGTTTAAAAACAACAATTTTGCCATGGACCAGTAAAAATATTTTGGATGGGAACTCTCAACTCACAGAGCTACCAGAAGAACATTATAGTCATTAATATTCTAACCACTATTATGTATATGCAAAAAGTGAAAGTCATTTAGTTGTATCTGACTCTTTGTAACCCCAAGGACTGTAGCTCACCAGGCTCCTTTGTCCACTGAATTCTCCAGGAAATATTGGAGCATATACATAGAATGAATTATATATATGTTCAAAATATGCAGGATTCTGAATCTTTACTGGAGATAAATTATATTTAATAAAAATTTTTAAAATAAAAACCAATCAGGCCTCAATGCAAAAGAAATCTGAGGGTAAAATAAAATAAAATCATCTTTCAAAAAGTTTATAAAAACAGAATATTTATTAAATTTGCCAATTTCAGACTGCGAACAGTTTTATTATACATTAATTTTATTAACGTAGTCTGCTATAAATTCTTTAACTGAAAGTAAAAGGTTTTTATCTTTGATTTACTTATGGTAATATGAGTTTACAGGACAAGACAAAAATAATCTATTTATATTGGTAAATTATTTAATTCAAATGAACAGCTTGATGGACTTTGTTTTCTACCACGTCTTATTATAACAGCAGTCCACTGAGATGAGAGACCTTATCTCATTAATGAAAAGCAAAATTGCTGAATAAGTTTAATAATTTAGCACTAGTTAACTTATTCTGCTGAAGACAGGGAAAGTGTTAGGTCTTTATAATAACAACAAATAGCTGAAGATAACCAAATATCAAATGGTGGTATGAGTGGGTGCTGAAATCGGCACATTAGAAATCAGAACCATAAATGAAATATTACTCCATTGCTTCTGAAGAAAAATAAATATCACAGCATATGTTCCTTAAACATCCTCCAGAACCTTCTTTCCAGATTGTGGGTTTAACATGTGATAGAAAAATACGCACACAATCACATTTCCAAACCGCACTTGTGGCTTGTAGGTAATTGTGAGAGGAGCTATCTAATTGGAAATTTTGAAATCTACCGCCTCAGGTTAAATTGATATGAAAATTAGTCATGAAAAGGAAGACTGGGAGATGAATCAACAATTAACCATAATCCCTATTATGAAAGTTTAATCATAATTAATTTGCAAGTACTGATTAATTGTTGGCATATTTCCCTCATTTAAAAAGAGATAGAAACTTATAACATTCTCATAGTTACTCAAGTCAATCCAAAGGCTAACTGCAACTGAAAATTGGCAAGGGAATCGTTGATGAAGTAAAACTCAAACTGCTATTTTAATTGGAAAGCACAATCCATTAATAGCCAGGAGGTTCAAATTTCCCTTTCTTTGTGTGGTAATTAAGTACAGACCTTCCAGATTCATTCTAGCTGTTCAGTCAATTTGTGGAATTTTATCATCTGTTGCTCCAACTTTTACTAAACTATATCCATGTGGATTACTGCTATTTTTTTTTTAATTCTTGTGGGCTAGTATTCTTTCTAAATTTCTAATTCCAAAAACATTATTTTGAAATGTAATGAAGCATTACATTTCATTCAAAATTAATCACATGAAATAAATTTAGGCTGTGATAAGTTTTAAAAACTTACCACAAGTAAATAAAATGGGAAATGGGAAATGTAACTCATATTTGTCTTGCTTTGCTAAAACACTTATTCACTCTTTGTCTTGCCAAAATATAGATGTCTTCCACTGAGAAACAAGAGATCCTGAATATGGAATTCTGAAGAGCAGAGTGACATTCACTCAAGGACTTAACTTGGTGAATACATCTCACTCATTTTCCTAACAAAACGTCTACTCAATTATGGTCTACCTGAATCTTTGTACCTTCCTTCCATGTGTATCTGTATACACATTTCCTTCAGTTTCTCCTTTTCTGGAATGCCTTTCCCTCTAATCACAGGTAATTCAAGTTTTTAAACCCTTTCTGAGTCTGTCAACCTTCTTGGAACTCTTTTGCTACCTCAGGTCCCACTCATGTTTTCTTTCTTCAAAATTCTGTATCATTGATGACATGTACCCTAAGGTATAGACCTGAATTTACTCCCTTGAATATTTGTTAAATTGCCTTTTATACCCAAATGCTGTTTATCCTGACATTGTACTTATAGACAGGAACTATAAATACTTATATTTATATACATACATGTATAGATAGTCCTACATATATACACATACATGTATATATGCACACATACAAATACACATATATATGATTTTACAAACTTTAACTCTCTCTCTGCCCGACCCATCCTCAAAAACCCTCAACCACCCCTATTATCCCCTCCCAATCATTTCCTGTCTCCAGGCTTTCTCACATTCAATGAAATCAAGGCCACCGATTCTTGCAGCTTCTTCCCATGAAGCTTCATCTTCTTCCCTAATGAACCTACAATTCATAGTCCATCAGTTTATTTATTTTCTAGCCTTTACCTCAATTTTCTTGTCCTGATGTTTCCCCTTACTCTGACCTCAGCTTTGGCCCATACTATTCTATACAAGAATAGCAAATAGATAGGATGTGTTCTAATATTCCCCCTCCTACACCAATAACAATCTACATCTGAGAAAATAATGAGAGTCATTTAAAAGGTAAGAAAGGTTTCTGAAGCTTGGCATCTTTGGTTTCTTAACTGTTTCTTAAAAACATTCTGCGATATATAAGACCAGCTTCATATTCACAAAAGTCCCAGTTCTTCAAACATAACAATATTAAAGTTTTCAGCATCTCTAAACTGTATAATAGAGACAGGACTATGCAATATTCCCTTTAACCAGCTCCAAGAAAGAATGCAGGGTACCTCCCAGCTTTCTTTCAAGTTAAAAAATATAAATTCTGAGAAAAAAGCTTTTTCACTTTATAAGCATCTCAACTTTAAAACAAAAGAGAGGGAAAACTAATTTTTAAAATGATATAATTGTGAAACTGTATCTCTATTGTAGTTTGCCTCACTGATAGTAAGTATTCACTGCACTAATATCTCCAATATTTGATGATTTCTCAATATATGTCTACAAATCAACTCCCATGTCTAGAATTATCTCACACTATTTTCCCTTTATCCATATAAATGCCTTACTTAGTGAACCTAATTTCTTATAGTTCTCTGAATATATCATGCTGTTTCCTGTCTTCAAATTTCTGTATGCTTTTATATATATATATATAAATTTCCCCCTTTTCAACTTACTAACCCTTATTTTCTAAGCATATGGGTCATTTTTCCCCCAGGAGTCCTTAGGTGTTCCCTTCGCACTCAGTTTACTTTTCTGTCTCCCCTATTTCCCTTCCTATGTCTTTAAGTCAAGGGCTATGTATGAGTCAACACTCTGCTTCAGAACAATGCATTACCAGGAGCCTGTCTTCAAACGCTTGCTGAATAAATGCATGAATGAGTCTTAGATATTAGTGTGGTTTCTAGAGGCCAACCAAGAGGCCTTTGTATGACACTTCTCCTTAAAACACTATTCCTGTGGTATTTAAGCACACAGACTGGTTCCAGCCCTCTGACACTTTCATTTGCAGCCATTTCTAACTACTTGTAGTTCTCCCAGCAAGTATGTTTTCTATTTTATTCTGAGCCCCTCCTCCTGGCGTTCCTCCTCTTCCCTCTGTCTCTTTACATTCTCAGCTCATATTTGCCCTTGGGTCTCAGTTCAGATGCCCTTCCGGCAAGCCTCCAGCTATACCGGGACCGAATCATCCGTGACTCTTCTCCTTCTCCCTGAAGCCCCTATGCTCATTCTTTCCTTGATACCTACCACACTCTACAGCAATAAGCTGCTTCTTGCCACTTCTTCAACTGAGCCAGAGACCACATCTTATTCCTTCTGTATTCCTAGTACAGTACTTGGACATAGTGACTACTGACCTACTAAAGCCTTTATTAATAACCACACCCTCACATACTTTTCTGCAGGCAGTAAAGTCAATGACTGCAACAGGTCTTCAGCTAGAAAACTCTCCACAAGCACCATACCCACTACACATAGGGAATTCTAATGTTTGTCAAGAGACAGAGAAGGGCTGTAAAGCTCACAATAGAAGAAAGGATCTAGAAATTGAGAAGACAAGCCCTTTCACTTTAATGCACTTTGGCCTTAACCTTTTCAGTGATATCTTCCACCCAATTCCATACAAGTTAATCCTAAATACATACGGTATGGATTGCTGCTGTTTTGATTGCAGATCCGACATTGAGGGTTCCTCACTGGCTGCCCGGGAACATGCTCTACCAATTTGCAATACATTTCAGGTCCTTTCTCTCCACATGTTGCATTTGTGGTGATGAGGGCACTGGAAGCAAGATTCAGGACAGCAGGGAATAAACCTGAAAAAGATGAACAAATGAAGGTGTGTGGGATGATTTTATTGCATTTTAAAATGAAATTAAGATAGGATGCTTTCCAAAGCATTAAATGAAAATAGAATAATCAGTGATAATTAATATCTGACTTAATTAAGTATACTACATAAATAGCATGTGTTATCAAACTAGCATTTTTTTTTCCTGAGTCTTAAGTATGAATTCTAAAACTATCTTCTTAATTTTTAACCTCTACTACTTAATTAGAAAGTCCTGTCTCTAAAACACACTTTTAAAAAGTCTGCTCATGTTATTGGCACAAGTCTTACTGAAATTTCCATCCTGCACTTCAGCTGTTTTGTGAAAGTTGTCAGGTTACAATTTTTAAAATAATTAGCTCATCCCGGAACATACTCTATCTACCTTTATACACTAAATTCTCTATGCTAGTAAATAATATGTGATTAAATAAACAAGGTTTCTCTTCTGTCTTTCACCGCTATTTTGCGTCTGTTTATTTTACTTTAGTCGCTCAGTCATGTCTGACTCATTTGCGATTGCATGGACTGTAGCCTGCCAGGCTCCTCTGTCTATGGGATTCCCTAGGCAAGAATACTGGAGAGGGTTGCCATTTCCTACTCCAGTTTTGCATCTAGCTGTACAATTATTATTTTATAAAATATATGTTGAGCACACACTACACCAGATACCATAAGAGATTTGAGAATGAAAAAAAAAAAAGATTTGAGAATGAAAATACCATTAAGATGGGCTTACTGTGGGAAGTGATCCTGAACTGTATCTTGGAGAAAAAAATAGAAATGTATTTGGTATAGAAAATGAAGGGAAAAAAACAAACATGCCAGGCAGAGGGAATATTATATGAGTATAGACTTTATTCTGAAAGCTTACGTGGATGCTGAGTGATTGACAGAGGACTGAGTTTGTAACTGTTCTAATCTATTAGATTATGTGTAGATTATATTATGTCTATATAAGTTATGACAAACCTAGACAGCATATTAAAAAGCAGAGACATTACTTTGCCAACAGAGATCTGTATAGTCAAAGCTATGGTTATTCCAGTAGTCATGTGTATGGATGTGAGAGCTGGACCATAAAGAGGGCTGAGCACCAAAGAACTGATGCTTTCAAACTGTGGTGTTGGAGGAGACTCTTAAGAGTAATGTGGACAGTAAGGAGATCAAACCAGTCAAGCCTAAAGGAAATCAATCCTGAATATTCATTGGAGGGACTTAATGCTAAGACTGAAGCTCCAATACTTTGGCCACCCGATGCAAAGAACTGAGTCATTGGAAAAGACCCTGATGCTGGAAAAGATTGAAGGCAGGAAGAGAAGGGGAGGACAGACGACAAGATGGTTGGATGGCATCACCAACTCAATGCACATGCGTTTGAGCAAACTCCAGGGGATACTGAAGAACAGGGAAGCCTGGTGTGTTGCAGTCCATGGGGTCTCAAAGAGTTGGACACGACTGAGCAACTGAACAGCAAGCTTCTACAAACAAAACAACTTTATTTACATACAATTCTTCTCAGGCAGGAGCCAATACCTCTAAAATTCCCCCAGAATACTGTCAGTTTCACTTTGTGATATTTGTCTCCCTCACTTCTGACTAATCCTGACCTTGACCCTGACTTTGGATTCCATTTTGAAGGTATGGGTGAGACTCTCCATGCCCTGCTTTGGTGCAAGCCCTGTGGGACTAATGCTGAAGCTGAAACTCCAATACTTTGGCCACCTGATGCGAAGAACTGACTCATTTGAAAAGACCCTAATGCTGGGAAAGACTGAAGGCAGGAGGAGAAGGGGAAGACAGACGATGAGATGGCTGGATGGCATCACTGACTCAATGGACATGACTTTGAGTAAACTCTGGGAGTTGGTGATGGACAGGGAGGCCTGGTGTGCTGCAGTCCATGGGGTCACAAAGAGTCAGACATGACTGAGTGACTGAACTGAACTGTGGGGCTTAATTGGAGTTGGTTAGGCCTGGAGTTTTTCAGATCTGAGGAATCATGGGAGGAAGACAAAAGGAGAAGATGACTGGTGAAAATTATTTTTCTATATATTGTTATGTTCCAAAATATAGAACTGAATTATATCCTAAATTTCTCACATATTAAATATATAAATGTGAGCAAAATTACATGGTTATGAAAGGATTATGGGTATAGACGTAACATTGATTAAGAAGCTATTTCATATTCCTTAAATAATATGATTTAATCCCCGCTAACCCCATGTGTACTTTTTATTAGTCCCACTTTATAAGTGAAGAAAATGCAGCTCAAAGAAGACAAACAATACGCACCGTTATGAATTAGCAAGACCAATAACTAAGATTTGAATTTAGCTCTTTAACTCAGAAGGCTAATTCTCATTGGGGCTTAAAGAAGAGCCAAAACCTGGTTCTCAGCAGAGCTTATCAATTTACATACTTATTAAAAGAAATAACTTATCCAGCCTCCACCCCCTTTGTTGTTTCAGAGTTTTCCAATCATAAACTAAAGACGTCAATAAAATTTACGTTTACTATCTTTCAGTTCTTTCCATTGATTTGTTTCTGTTACACTTATTGATCATGTACTTGAAATTAACCTCTTCATAATTTACTTGCCTTGCTTTGTGGTCAAGGAACAGTGGCCTTTTGAAATTTTATTAGTTACTTTGTTGTTTATTTTTAAAAATCAGTAAAGTGTACTGGTCAAGGAAAGTCCCCAGTTAGTTGCTAATGACCAATTTGAAGAGTCAGTCGATATCTGAGCTTTTATTGAATCTTCAGCAGGTCATATTATAGAATGCAGCCCACTTCATTATAAGTTAAATCTGTTAGACTGTACCTATTTATTTCCATTCAAAAGCAGCAGAGTAATATTTACTGCTATATGCAATATGGGTTACTTAAAGATTATATAAACATTTCAAGTGTAAATGAACTACAAGTAGATGGTGAACCTTTATAGAGTATCGACTTACAACCTCAATTCAAATTGAGGTCATGTAATGTTAATGACATAAAAGCCAGTCATCATTACCCACACAATTATGACTGACATTTTTCTTCTGAATAGTATCTAGACTACGTAAATTTAGATGGATTTGTAGCTTTAAAAACCAAGTCTAAACAGAAAACAAATAATATTTATTTTCACTATGCTTTATATTTCATTAGAGATTAGAATATGTACACCAGAGAATAAAAAACATACACTGTTCTGTAATATATACATTTAGTAAATAATCTAGAAAAAGGCTAAGTTTATGTAATGTGAAAAATAGAAATTCTGGTATCATATGGTAAACAGTTATAAATGTGCCAAATTTTCACTGTTTTTATTTGAATGTTTTTAGATTACATTTGCTTGCTCAAACACTGTGCTATATTCATGGAATTTTGTATGATCTTGATGATCTGACTTAAAATCCCACATTTTGGTTTCAAATGGCAGAGACATCTTTAAAACCTGCATATAGAGATTCTACTTTATTAATGTGGAGTTGTTACTGTTGTGTCACTCACTGTCTGACTCTTTTGCAACCCCTCAGACAGTAGCCTGCCAGGTTCCTCTGTCCATGGGATTTTCCAGGCAAGAATTCTGGAGTGGGTTGCCATATCCTTCTCCAGGGGATCTTCTAGACCCAGGGATGAAACCTGCATCTCCTGCATTACAGACGGATTCTTTACTGCTAAGCTACAAGGGAAGCCCAATCGTGGAGTAGCTACTATTAAACTGTTCACAGATAACAGCTATGAATTCTAAACAAAATACATGTTTTAAAATTTCATACTTGAAGACACTGAAGAGTAACACAAAATAGATAAGTAAACCAGGAGGGATGTATATGCTTAGAAGGAAGATAATGGATGTCTCAGACTGCGCATGCAAGGTGACTAAAACTCAAACCCACATTTCACTGTCTTTTTTTAACTTTACTGTCTTGAAGAACCAGAAACAGAACTAAGGACAATTACAGCTGCTATAAAGTGAGGAAGAAATACTAGAAAAAAGAAAGCCACAAGAACCTCAAAATATGCGTATAAATTTTTCCCAAGTCTCTTATCAATACCAGATATACATATATGCCTTAGGCAGGCTCCAAGTTCACTGGTTGGGAATAAATGAACAAATGATTAGAACAAGTGATTATAGTTGCTGTATTCCATAGGCATGCCAAAAGTTTGGAGATGGAATCCAGATAAGTAACTAATATAACACAAAACTAAAAGACTGATGACTGTTCTTCAAAAGAACATAACAGAATCCAGAATGCATTCAGAATGCAATTGTGTAAAAGAGATATTAGATGGACATAAAATGAAACAAAATGCCAACCATACTTAGAAGAAAAGCAGTGAATGGAAAACAACACTGATATCAACCAGATGTTGAAATCGGTATACAAACAATTTTAATCAGCTTTCATTCTTTTATGATCACAGACATACACACACAAATGCTTATAATAAAAAATAAAGTCACTAGAAACTACAAAAATACCAAATATACATTCTAAAACTGAAAAATGCAATATCTAGGATAAAAAATCATTACATGAGATCAGCAAAAAATGTCAGACTCAAATAACTAAACTTGAATATAATTTAACAGATTTCTCCCAACTTGTTTAAATATATATATTAATGTTAAGAAAAATTGTAATGTTGCATATGTGCATGCTCAGTTGTGCAGTTGTATCACATTCTTTGCGACCCTATGGGAGGGACAATGTAAGACATGACAATTAGAGCAAAGCAATGGTGGGTGGAGGGATCACAATAAATGGACACACAAATCAGTAAGGCTCTTCTGCTTTACATTAAGCAGTACATTATTTAAATGACTGACAGTACCAAATGTTTAAATGTTTTGGGGTTCAACTGGAATTCCACTCCATTGTTGTTTAGAAAACAGGCCTTTTTAAGTAAATCTAAACCTAGATCTTCCTCATGACCCCCAAATCCCACTCCTAAGAAAATACTCAGGAGAAATAATGGTATATGACCATGAAAAGCCCTATACAAGAATGTCCATAAAAGCTTTCATCATAATAGCCAAATAGAAAAACAACTCACGTTTCCATCCATGGGAGAATTCATACAGAAACTGTGGTATACAATGGAATATTATTCAGCATTAAAAAGGATCAAACTATTGATATATGCCACAAGATGAATCCCAAAAGCATTATGCCAAATAAAAGACAAAACAGTTTACAAAACAGTTCATATGTTGTTATTCATTTATGTGATCTTTTAGAACAGGCAAACATTGTGAAAATAAAACAGAATTTAAAAAATGGCTGACGTTATGGGGATAGGCTAGGAAAAAGCATAAAAGAAATCTCTGGGCTTATGGTAATATTCTTAAGTTTGTATTATACAGATATATATATATTTTAAAACTCTGTGTTAAAACTGATGAATGAATGTTGCACTCACTTGTGCATTTTACTGTGTGTAACTTCTACCATGAAAAAGTAAACCAATATTAAACTTAATTTATGATATTCATGATGAAGTGCTTGGCACAAAGTGTGCAACAGATCAAAGTATAAAGATGGATACTTACATATGAACGGACAAAAGTATGGTAAAGCATATACAGAGAGATACCAATTTTAGAATCTAGAGGCTAAGTATATGGATATTTATTGTATGATTCTTACAACTTTTCTACATGGGGAAAAGTTTTCTTAAAATTTGGCAATACATAAAAATACTATATATACACACACATATAAGTATATATCTGTGAATAACCATATATACACATATACATATATATATACATTTCTGTACATAAGATTTATGTCATTATTTGGGTTTTACAAGTTATCAATACCAGTAACAATAAAATTTCAATTTGACATTACTCAAATCAAATATGGAAAATCTGGTTAGACAGTGTAAAGGGAAATAGTCTTTTCAGTTTTGCTCAGAATCAGAAAAACTGAGTGAAAGAAAGCACTGGATTAGCCAAACACTAGAATGTCTCTCCAAGACACTTCAGTTCAGTTCAGTAGAGTCGCTCAGTCGTGTCCGACTCTTTGCGACCCCGTGAATAGCAGCATGCCAGGCCTCCCTGTCCATCACAAACTCCTGGAGTTCACTCAGACTTACATCCATCGAGTCAGTGATGCCATCCAGCCATCTCATCCTCTGTTGTCCCCTTCTCCTCCTGCTCCCAATCCCTCCCAGCATCAGAGTCTTTTCCAATGAGTCAGCTCTTCTCATGAGGTGGCCAAAGTACTGGAGTTTCAGCTTTAGCATCATTCCCTCCAAAGAAATCCCAGGGCTGATCTCCTTCAGAATGGACTAGTTGGATCTCCTTGCAGTTCAAGGGACTCTCAAGAGTTTCTCCAACACCACAGTTCAAAAGCATCAATTCTTCAGCGCTCAGCCTTCTTCACAGTCCATTTCTTACATCCATACATGACTGCTGGAAAAACCATAGCTTTGACTAGATGGACCTTTGTTGGCAAAGTAATGTCTCTACTTTTGAATATGCTATCTAGGTTGGTCATAACTTTCCTTCCAAGGAGTAAGAATCTTTTAATTTCATGGCTGCGGTCATCATCTGCAGTGATTTTGGAGCCCAGAAAAATAAAGTCTGACACTGTTTCCACTGTTTCCCCATCTATTTCCCATGAAGTGATGGGACCAGATGCCATGATCTTAGTTTTCTGAATGTTGAGCTTTAAGCCAGCTTTTTCACTCTCCTCTTTCACTTTCATCAAGAGGCTTCTTAGTTCCTCTTCACTTTCTGCATTAAGGGTGGTGTCATCTGCATATCTGAGGTTATTGATATTTCTCCTGGCAATCTTGATTCCAGCTTGTGCTTCTTTCAGTCCGTGATGTACTTTCTCATGATGTACTCTGCATAGACGTTAAATAAGCAGGGTGACAATATACAGCCTTGATGTACTCCTTTTCCTATTTGGAACCAGTCTGTTGTTCCATGTCCAGTTCTAACTGTTGCTTCCTGACCTGCATACAGATTTCTCAAGTGGCAGATCAGGTGGTCAGGGATTCCCATCTCTTTCAGAATTTTCCACAGTTTATTGTGATTCACACAGTCAAAGGCTTTGGCATAGTCAATAAAGCAGAAATAGATGTTTTTCTGGAACTCTCTTGCTTTTTCCATGATCCAGCGGATGTTGGCAATTTGGTCTCTGGTTCCTCTGCCTTTTCTAAAACCAGCTTGAACATCTGGAAGTTCACGGTTCACGTATTGCTGAAGCCTGGCTTGGAGAATTTTGAGCATTACTTTACTAGCGTGTGAGATAAGTGCAATTGTGCAGTAGTTTGAGCATTCCCAAAGAAAGGCATTGCCTTTCTTTGGGATTGGGATGAAAACTGACCTTTTCTAGTCCTGTGGCCACTGCTGAGTTTTCCAAATTTGCTGGCATATTGAGTGCAGTGCTTTCACAGCATCATCTTTCAGGATTTGAAATAGCTCAACTGGAATTCCATCACCTCCACTAGCTTTGTTCGTACTGATGCTTTCTAAGGCCCACTTGACTTCACATTCCAGTTGTCTGGCTCTAGATCCAAGACACTTACTGGCTGGCAATTAACAGGTTAATTTATTTTCCTTATATAGCTTTCCAGTCCTTCCACTTTTTATTTCATAAAAATGAAGAACTTTGACTTAGCATCATATTTAATATGTATGTGTAGTCTTTTGAAGAACTACAAGTGAGTCAGAGAGAAATGCATTTAACATATCAGTAAGTGACCTATTGTGTGGCATGACTCAGATTCATTCCTTAGGATTTAGGCAATGTTTCTTTAGGTGATGATCTAGAATGCTGTTATCCAGTAGAAAAAAGAAGCCTATTTCAAATGTGAATTTTACAAATGAGGAAAATAATTCCCAGAAACTAAGTCACACAGCTGGTTTTCAAACACAATTATTGCAAACCCAAATAAGTTAGAACTAATTTCAGCATTAAAGATCCACCCTGTCTCATTCCCCTTCCTGATCTAAATGAAAATCCTTTTCTCCTATGTCATTCCTGAGATTTGCATCATCTAGTTCTCCTTTTTTCTTCTATATGCACACCACAAGCCAACTTCCATCACAGTTTTACAAGTCCATAATCTATTTCAAATTTTCCATTTTAAGAAAGCACTCCTTCAACCTTCTTATTGTAATTGAAGTCTTGATTTCCTCTGACAATCACACTTGCGTAGATCTCCCTGTGGATCCCTAGAATCGCTGGGAGAGGAAAAACAGTCTCCTTCTGACTTCTAAATGCTACTTATAAATTTGGTCCTCTCACTGTCACTCATAACTTTTTAAAAAGTGAAAACATCCAACTTTTCCAAGTGCTCATCGCTGTTGACTGACTTCATGAAGACCATCAACAAAAACACTGATAACTGATTCACAATAATCCTTATCCTCCAAATCTGCCATTCTTACTAAATAAGTGAACATAAAATAATGAAATGTTTTTGCATAGAAACCAGAAAATATTAATATGGTAGTTTAAGGATAAACTATGCCTTACTGCTAATCTTAATTCTAAGATTTCTGCTGCTGCTGCTGCTAAGTTGCTTTAGTCGTGTCCGACTCTGTGCGACCCCGTCTGGCAGCTCACCAGGTTCCCCCGCCCCTGGGATTCTCCAGGCAAGAACACTGGAGTAGGTTGCCATTTCCTTCTCCAGTGCATGGAAGTGAAAAGTGAAAGTGAAGTTGCTCAGTCGTGTCCAACTCTCAGCGACCCCATGGACTGCAGCCTACCAGGCTCTTCCATCCATGGGATTTTCCAGTCAAGAGTACTGGAGTGGGGTGCCATTGCCTTCTCCGAAGATTTCTGCTTCCAATGAATTATTTTGTCTCCAGCTTAATGTTATGTCCAGAGTACTGGCATCTTACTGTTTACAGATATATCAGATGTTTTGAAAATTCTTTGTCATGACATTATGTTGTCCATCCTACATAGAATGTTTTCCTTTTTTGCATACATGGTCATCTGCTCATTTTGCATGACCCTGCTCAAATATCCACTTTTCTGTGAAAGTGTTTCCTGACTTTCCAACACAGGATTTGTTATTTCCTTCCTGGTATCTACATAGTACTTAGTTTATATTTTATTATAACCCTTATCACACTGACATTTTTAATATCTTTTACAATGGATCTCTAGTATATAACATTACTGAGTACAGGGATAGCACTAGTAGCATATAATAGCACTCAAATTTAAATTTATTGAATGAGAATAAATTCATGTGCTTGTACACTTGTACAATTTTTCTGGAGAGAAATCTGGCAAATAAAACTAATAAACTAATCAGATCCTTGATTTAGTACAAATACAGAACTCTGTTTTAAATAATTCAAGAAACCCAAGCTATTTTAAAAATGCAGTAGACCTCTATCGCTGCTTATTTGTCCAACACCCAGCCTCCATTTCTGTTCTTAGCTAACTGGCATTGTATTCAGTACAAAAGGTATGAAGTACCCTACCATTTGCCAAGGATATGGAAGTCAAGGAGATCTTTCTTTTCCCCTCCCTCTAACAGTTTGGGCAATTTGTGCATGTGATTTTGGCCTTGGGCTCCAACTCTGGAGCACCTGACACATAGAGCTGGGGAGAAAAGGAAAATAAGATCAAAATAGTGCAAAGAAAATAGAACCAGTACGAGTAGGAAAGGAAGTGATGACAGGAATGTCTACAAAGGGACCTGACTAGACTTTTCAAACAGTGAAAAGGAGGGATCACATTGATGTTCATCATCTCCTAAGCCTGGTTTTCAAATCCTTCCAGCAATTGTGCCAGTTCTATGATAGATTTCAAATACATTTCTGCTTAAGTTAAATAGTTTTGGTGATTTCTGTTGCTTGTGATCACGAAGTCAGAGGGATATAAATTTCATATATTAGAGAACAAATTGCCAACATCCGCTGGATCATGGAAAAAGCAAGAGATTCCAGAAAAACATCTATTTCTGCTATACTGACTATGCCAAAGCCTTTGACTGTGTGGATCACAATAAACTGTGGAAAATTCTTCAAGAGATGGGAATTCCAGACCACCTGAACTACCTCTTGAGAAACCTATACGCAGGTCAGGAAGCAACAGTTAGAACTGGACATGGAACAACAGACTGATTCCAAATAGGAAAAGGAGTACATCAAGGCTGTACATTGTCACCCTGCTTATTTAACTTCTATGCAGAGAACATCATGAGAAACGCTGGGCTGGAAGAAGCACAAGCTGGTATCAAGATTGCCGGGAGAAATATCAATAACCTCAGATATGCAGATGACACCACCCTTATGGCAGAAAGTGAAGAGGAACTAAGAAGCCTCTTGATGAAAGTGAAAGAGGAGAGTGAAAAAGCTGGCTTAAAGCTCAACATTCAGAAAACTAAGATCATGGCATCTGGTCCCATCACTTCATGACAAATAGATGGGGAAACAGTGTCAGACTTTATTTTTGGGGCTCCAAAATCACTGCAGATGGTGACTGCAGCCATGAAATTAAAAGATGCTTACTCCTTGGAAGGAAAGTTATGACCAACCTAGACAGCATATTCAAAAGTAGAGACATTACTTTGCCAACAAAAGTCCGTCTAGTCAAGGCTATGGTTTTTCCTGTGGTCATGTATGGATGTGAGAGTTGGACTGTGAAGAAAGCTGAGTGCCGAAGAATTGATGCTTTTGAACTGGAGAAGACTCTTGAGAGTCCCATGGACTGCAAGGAGATCCAACCAGTCCATTCTAAAGGAGATCAGTCCTGGGTGTTCACTGGAAGGACTGATGCTGAAGCTGAAACTCCAGTACTTTGGCCACCTCATGTGAAGAGTTGACTCATTGGAAAAGACTCTGATGCTGGGAGGGATTGGGGGCAAGAGGAGAAGGGGACAACAGAGGATGAGATGGCTGGATGGCATCACCGACTCGATGGATGTGAGTTTGAGTGAACTCCGGGAGTTGGTGATGGACAGGGAGGCCTGGTGTGCTTCGATTCATAGAGTCGCAAAGAGTTGGACACGACTGAGTGACTGAACTGAACTGAAGTCTCCACACACACACACACACACATACAGTGAAGATAGGAAGATTGAGAAAACAACTTTATTAAAAGTAACAGTATGGATAAATACCGGAGAAGGCAATGGCACCCCACTCCAGTACTCTTGCCTGGAGAATCCCATGGACAGAGGAGCCTGGTAGGCTGCAGTCCATGGGGTCACTGGGAGTCGGACACGACTGAGTGACTTCCCTTTCACTTTTCACTTTCATGCATTGGAGAAGGAAATGGCAACCCACTCCAGTGTTCTTGCCAGGAGAATCCCAGGGACGGGGAAGCCTGGTGGGCTGCCGTCTATGGGGTTGCACAGAGTGGGACACGACTGAAGCGACTTAGCAGCAGCATGGATAAATACATATACATAAATATAGTTACTTCATCCAAACATCCTTAGGATTAAGTATGAAACAATGGTAGTGAAAACAATCAACTTTTACAGAAAGACCTAAGGCTGATTCATGATCATCTCCAAGAGTGGCCACAGCATCACTTTAAGTGTTTCCTGGTGAAAGTTTCCTTCCAGGTTGTTTTGTTTCCAACATGCTCTTTGTTTTGATTATCTTTATGTGAAGTTTGGTAAACCAGCATTTTAAAATGACAGTGATCTAATACATATCTTAAAATCTTCCTAATGTAGTTTGGCTAAAAGAAATCCTAAACACATTTTCTAGTTTTCATCAGTTTAAACTAAATGAATATTGTCAAGTAGCTGTCTTCACTGCCTGTGCCTAGCATATTACAATATTTTTTAATTAATATTCACAGATATTGATAAACATATTTATATATTGATATATGTATTTTAATTTCAAATGTTTCTTGTCAACATCTACAGTCCAGCTCATAACAGCCATCATTAATGTAATTGATTACAGACAGTACCTAAGGTTTGCTATGGGAAAGTCATCCAACCAATGAATTCTCTCCAATATATTCAATTTATAAATAACTTTAAAAAAATCATCACATAGTGTTTACAACAACACAATACACATTTCTCCTTCTCTCTCCTCCCCTGTCATCCTAGTCTTGGTTCACAAATTTCTCTTGCTTGCTTATGCTAAGCATCTCTCTCCTCTCAAAAGAATAAGAGAAAACTGTCTGTTTGAATGTTTCTAACTTTCCATTTCAGTCTCTAGGTCTGTGAAGCATTTTTTAAAAATTTCATTCAGGCAAACAGAAATGTTTGCAAGTAATTCAGCATTTGAAAGACAAAAGAGAACCTGCCAATTTAAAATGTTCTAAGACTTGTCAAGGGAAAAAGGAAGATACTTGACGGAAATCCTGAGCTATGTGGGTGTGTAGGATCAGACTGGTATAAAACAAAAATGGGACAAAACAAAGTGTTGCTGAAGAGAATGATTTCCAGCTGTGCACTGCAGGAAGCAACTTAATGCTCTTGATCCATGATGCAGATGAAGAGTTTTATAGAAGTAGAAAATCAGTCCAATTTGAATTAATAGCCATCTAGACAAAACAATGTTTGTAAGCTGGAGGAAAAAAGAATGCTAAATCCAGTTGTTCAGAATTAAAAAAAAAGAGAAAATAAGGGCACTTATTCTAGTCCTACCCAGCCTTTCAAATGTGTCTTAGTTCTCCACTTTTCAGCTTGGGTCTCCAAAAATAAATGGATATTCTTGGAGGCTTAAGGGTTGGTTTAGTCTCCTTTCTACTTTTTTAATCAGAAAAAGTACATTTTCTACTTAGCTCATGTTAAAAATTGTTTACTTTGTTCATTCTAAGCAGATTAAGACGAACATTTAAGTATTTTGAATATCACAGGAAACAAAATAAACCAGATGCAAACACACATACTCCAATGGGTCTTTAGCAAGTTTTGCTTTTAGAATATCAACTCTGTGTACAGATATTCTGGCTAAAATAAGGACTCCACTAGCCATAGTGAACTCAAGTGCCATCTTAGCCTCTTAACTCAACCAAGCGCTATAGGATTTTATTGAATTTCAGACAAAGGATAATCATTGACCTTACTAAGGTAGGAATACATCATCAATTTTCAGTAATCTAAAACAATATACATAAGAAAATAACTGCCACTATGACATGGATTTCTGTTAAGAACACTAACAGATACATTAGGGAGGACATGACATTTCTACCACAATGACTCAAAGTACGGCATTTGTACTCAAAGTTTCTCAAACGCCTCCAAATATATTTTTAAACCAAATCTCTGACTATTGTATGCACAGTAAATTGAAGTTGACCACATTGCATCTCATCAATAAAGATTTCTTGAAATGGATAAATTCATTGAGTTCAGTTCAGTTGCACGGTCATGTCCGACTCTTTACGAACCCATGTACTGCAGCATGCCAGGCCTCCCTGTCCATCACCAACTCCCGGAGTTTACCCAAACGCATGTCCATTGAGTCAGTAATGTCATCCCATTTCATCCTCTGTCGTCCCCTTCTTATCCTCCCTTTACTCTTTCCCAGCATCAGGGTCTTTTCCAATGAGTCCATTCTTGACATCAGGTGGTCAAATATTGGATTTCCAGCTTCAGCATCAGTCCTTGCAATGAATATTCAGGACTAATTTCCTTTAGGATGGACTGGGTGGATCTCCTTGCAGTCCAAGGGACTCTCAAGAGTCATCTCCAACACCACAGCTCAAAAGCATCAATTCTTTGATGCTCAGCTTTCTTTATAGTCCAACTCTCACATCCATATATGACTACTAGAAAAACCATAGCTTTGACTAGATGATCTTTGCTCAGCAAAATATCATCTGTAGGGCTAGACTGAATAGATTCTTTATCTAACTTTAAATTTATATCCCCAAAATACAGGTCCCCACTATTGGCATTTCAATTATTTTTTGAGGACGTGGTGGACACTGCCCTGGCCACAGAATTTCTAGTCCTTTCAATCTGCATAGAAATCTCACCCATTATCCATTTAAAATTAGTATCCATAAACTGCTTTAATTTTTTTTATGCTCCACTTGTAGAAAAATCTGGAATCATCCTAGAGGTTTTCAAAATCACATGATAAAAATAATTATTATAGCTAGGGCATTTATTTAGTATATACTAACATAAGGGTACCCAAAATATTCACTGAGGGGGTGGCAGCTGGGGAGAAATAGACTGTTTCCCTGCTTCCTCCAACCTCACTTCATCAATATCAGCAGAGCATATGTTCATTATCTCCTCTCTTGTCTCCTGCCTGGCTTCCAAAACCAAGCCTATAAACTAGATGTCTCTTTGGCAGGCCTGTCTGCAAATTCAAAATGAGAAGTAAAAACGGTAAAGGAGAAGAAATGCAAAAAACACTTTTAAGTCACTGAAAATTAAATTTAGAGCCTTAAATTGGCAATTACCCAAGCAGAGGTGTGGGATGGTATGGGGAGGGAGGAGGGAGGAGGGTTCAGGATGGGGAACACATGTATACCTGTGGCGGATTCATTTTGATATTTGGCAAAACTAATACAATTATGTAAAGTTTAAAAATAAAATAAAATTTTAAAAAAAGATAGAATAGACTTCAGTAAATCTGGAAATAAAGTGGGGGGAGTGAAAGACAGAGAGGAAGGAAGAAAGGAAGGAAGGAAGGAAAGGAGGGAGGGTAGAGGGAAGAAAGGGAGGAAGAAAGAAAGGAGGGACAATGACCATGTTATAAATGAGAAAGGGGACATAACTACAGACCAGATTTAAAAAAAATTTTTTTAAATGTGACAGTATCTATTTCAATATATTTGGAAATATATATTCTAATCCATTTACAAGCCTAGAAAAATTGAATTATTTTTATGAAAAGTAAAGTATTGAATATGTTTATTCATATTTACCTATATTCTATACATTAAGTAAAAATTTAATCAAGAATATATTAGGAATTTAAATGGGCTAATGAGCAAAGAAAAGATAAAGAAACAAAAGAAAAAAATGTATCTCCAAAAAAATGATTTGATCTATGTAGTTGCTAAAGGTACATTGATAAATTATTGTATTGTTAGAGTGCCATCTTTATCAAATGAAATATATCATTTCACTACACCAAATAAAATACTTTGACTTAAAAAAAAACAAAAACAAATTTTAAAACCTCTGTGTCTGTTGACAATCCAAAGTATAAAAGTGTAACAAATCTCTAAATTAATTGCTATGCAAAGAGCATGAGCTTGTATTTATGTCCCTCAAACAAAAATATCAGAAGAGACTCATGTAAGCTTTGATGCACATAATGACAGTAGGAAAGATGCTGTTCCCCATGGGTCCAGCTCTTTAAGAACTGCTACACAATTTCTTATTTCTAATGATGAAACAGATAGTTTAAAAAAAAAAAAATTGTTCTACATTGTGCTTCCTTTGGCTTAGAAGATCTAGCCAAAAGAAAAAGTCATATTCATTTACTTTGCTCTTTTTTCATTTGTTTTTATCAGTAAGTATTAGAATTTCTCAGGGCTTGATCTTAAATCCTGTTCTTACTTCATTCTCATCCTCAAATAATCTCCAAATAATCCCCAGTAATCTCATCTACTTCTAAGATATTTACATATCATCTGCATAGTCAATAATACCAAAGTTATATCACCAGGCCAGATACGTTTTAAAGTTCCAGGTTTAATTTTCCAAATACCATATTGACACCTCCACTTAGATGTCTCTCACTAGCATCTCAAATTTAATTCACCCAAAGAAGAGCGTGTGATTTCCAGGGTCCAAGCACCACCACCATCCCCCTAATAGCCATCCTGAGTTAGCTATTCCTGAGTTCTCACTAGCTCAACACATTTTATTTTACTCATTCAGTGTCTCATACAGAAAGCTAGGAGTCATTGTTGATGCATTCCATCACCAAACACCATTCTAACTCCAAAATTAATCTCAGACCCATATGTTTCTCCCTAGTGTCAGTACCAAGCCACAGGCATTTTTAACGTCTGGACTTTTGCAATAGCTTCTTAAATGGCTTCTTAAATAGCTCTTGATTACCCTTTGCCTTTCTTCAATCCATTTCAATGAGATGGATTTTCCTACAATGCAAATCTGATCAAGTCACTCCTCTTAAAAGCTTTCATGGGAATACCATTGCATTTAGGTTAAAAATTTTAATTATCCTATTTTATGTAATATTCTTTCATCATATTCAAAGAATATTGCCTTCAGTCGGCTTCTAAAACAAGGCTCTGCTTTTTCTTTCCTCAGGATTTTGCCTAGAAATCCCTGTGCCTTAATTCTCCTCCACTTTTCATACCTTCCTACCTTTCACAAATCTTTCTTCCTTATACCTTAAAGTTTCTGATATCTTTCCTAACAGTTTCTAAACAACTCCCCATTATAATCCCTAATTATGCTGTGTTTTTCCCATGTGTAATTTTACATAGTGATTATTTACCCAAGGTCTATCTCCCTTGCTGGAACTGAAGCTCCATGATGGAAGAAACAAGTTCCTTTGTTTACTCTGTGCCACTGCCATCTCTGAGCCCAGCCATGGCTGGACACACAAAGGTGCTCAAAACATTCTAGAAGGAGACTCATCTTAGAACTTAGGGTATAGTCACATTCTGAAGAAGTGGAGAACTTCCTTGGTCAAAATACAAAAGAATAAAACATGGAAAAAGCAAAACACAACAAAAACAACATACAAAAAATGGATACCTCTCTTTTAATGTTTTAGTGACTTCACAAGATACATAATGTTAGCTTCCAGGGCTAAAGCCATTATTTTCATAAAGTTCGTTGAGTTAACTGTCTTCTTAAATCCATGTCCCTAAGCTCTGGGTAGGTTCTTATTTTCTGTCTCGGAAAATAAACAAACTGTCTTTTGTGTTTTGTGTGAGCCACTGTGAATTCTCTCTGGGATTCAATTGGTTTGGATGATAAATCAGAAGTTAGATTTATTGAATGATGTATTTCCCAATCCATGATGTATTTCCCAGTCCATGTCCATCCTCCTCCAAAAGTCTCCCTACAAAAATAAACCCTTTAGAAGAATATAAATGTTCTAATAAGTACAAAGTTATGCTCTTTGCTGAAACTTTATGCTGTCTCCTCCCTTCCAAATTATACAGGCTCTTAGCCTGATCCATAGGGTGAAGATTTAGAATGAGAGTTGCATGAAAAAACACTTCACAGCTGACTTAAGCATCTAATTCAGTTTTATGCTTTAAAAGCAAATTCTATGCAGTTTCAGTATATCTATGGAAATACTTGTTTTATAGACGATTTTTTTTTCAAAGTGAGATTTGACAGTGTTTATAGCAAAACACTTTGTTCTCCAGCAGCTGTTTGAACACACACATAAATATGCAAAAAACCCCACAAATATTCTGTTTGCTCTTGTAAATACTTGAAGTGAAAAAAATCAGCATTTTACAGTCTTTTAGCATAGTGTTGCTAATAATACTTCATTTACCAAGCGTATATAAACTCAGATATAATGAGGTTTTTTCAATTTTGCTTTTGCCTTTCTACCAGCATTCTTTGACCACTAAACTCTAAGTTCCTTGAGGGCCGAGACCATGATTCACAAAACTTTTTATTCTTAGAGACAACTGGTAAAAATGACATCAAACAAATGCTCAGTTAAGATTCAAATATTAAAGAATCTCATTAATGAATGACATTTGTGAATTGATTTCATCATATCAGTTCTAATTTCTCTTTTAAAATTTTGAAGTATATTTGTTCTAGTTTGATCTAAAACAAAAACAAAACCAAGAACCATGAACTTTCCTTTGTTGCATAGTACTGTTGCATTGTACTGTTAATGTCTGTTTGAGTAATGCAATTCATTGATCATAATAAAAGCGTGGCACTGCAGTGGACACTGGGGTACATGGGTCTCTTTCAATTATGGTTTTCTCAGGGTATGTGCCCAGTAGTGGATTGTTGAGTAATATGGTAGCTCTATTCCTAGGTTTTGAAGGAATCTCCATACTGTTCTCCATAGTGGCTGTATCAATTTACATTCCCACAAGCAACAAAAATAAATAAAATTTTTAAAAAGTGTAGCACTGAATTTTATAAAATATTTTCTCTCTTAACTCTCACAACAAAATTATAAAATAGATAGCATAGGTATTATTTGCTTGAATATATAGATAAAATAATAGAACATGAGTAATGATAGACCATTTCCTAAATATAGAACTTGTATTTTTCAAATCCAATCCCGATTTCTCTTTGACTACATGTAACATATTCATTGAATTTCTCCAACTGTCCAGGCACTCAACGAGGCAGCTAATTTAAGAATGAACTACAAGGCAGCCCTCTCACTTTCACAGAGCTTCAGACTAGTACAAGAAAATTATATAATAGAATTTTTGTATAAGTTATATTAGAAACATTTTCACCTTGGAAACAATAAGTGAAGGACTGGAGAAGTGGGTGACAGCAGGTAGCATGAAGAGAATTTCAGAGATACTCAAAATAAGTCTGGCCAGAGGTCAAGAGGTCAAGCCTAGAGGGTGTCCCAAGGTAAATGTGGATACAAGCCCAGAGAAACCAGAGTCAGTTAACCTTCACCTTAGACAAGTGGGCAAGGACTTGAAATCTGAGTTTGGCGATGAAGCTATTAAAGCTACAGCTCCTAGAGAAGCCCATCTGATTCTGAGCCAGCTACTTTCAAAGGGAAAAACTGTATTTTTTGCTCTAGACGGAGCCTTTCCAATGGGTAAAGGCAAGAAAGCTCTACAATTAGTTGCTCTAGAAATCTGAGGAAAAAGTAACCATTCCATTCCTAAAAATCCACTTACCTTTTTCACAATTTGAAAATTTCTGAAAAGCTACTGTCGAAATATGATCCAAAATAGCTTATCTTGCAGGTTATAAACATTTTTAAAACTTGCCTTTGGTCTTGCATGGGCTTTTCCTCAGTTTTTCTCACAATTATGTGGAAGCATGTCTTGTTTCTTCAGTTATTAGTAGACATTAAGACATCATCCTCACCAACTTTATGTTCTTTAATAATTTCACTTCAGTCACCTTTAAATGTTTTAATTCTCTTTAGAGTCTGCCCCTGCCCCCAAATAAATATAATTATATGTATTTCAAAGATCTTTAAAAAGTATTTTATTGTCACTAGAATCCATGAGTTTGGGTCACAGAGAAGAGAGGAATAGGATTCTGTATAATTTGCTGCAGTTACTGACTATCCACACTGAAACTTACTCAGTTCTCAATCTTGTTTGGCAGTCAAGTGACCAAGAGATGTTAATGGAGTCTAAGATATACACTACTGGCCATGAACAGGAACATTGCTATCAGCATCCAGGGATGATGCATCTTTGGTTTATCATTCTTACTATAAGTATGATATCCCAAATGAGACATTCTTGCTTGAAAGATATTACAGAAGTTGTCTGTGTGACTGTTATCTAATTAAATATTCCTAATCAGTCTTGCTTTTCAAGAGTATCATTCTCCTAAAGTTCCATCCACTTCTGAATTTTTATATGCCATCACACATGATATACCCTTATTTATACTCTCTAGTATTTTAATTGCATGGTAGTTAGAGCTCTTCATTGCTGATGTATAATGAGCTCTCACATCACTATGGTATCACAAGCTATTTTTTTCTCCACACTTGCACACACAGTAATTTATCCTTCATCTTGTTTTAGTGTCATGAGATTTTTGCTTCCAAAGTAAATTGCTCTTCAGTTTTATATAAGAAACTTATGATTTCTGTCTGCCCATTTCTCTAACTTCTCTCCTTGTATCTTTAATATTTTTAATCTATTTTTGCACTATTGATTAATAATACACATCATCTAAAACCATATCTAGATAACATGTCTTGAATCATTTAGAAGTGATACATACATATACATATATGTATGTATATGTATCACTGGATTCAGTCATGTCAAGACAGCCAAGGGTTGGTCATTTTTGGTGATTTTTTCTTGTTCATACTGAATCTCATCATTGCCACCAGACTGGTTTATGGCCAGAAGTTACTGGTCAGAGTAAAATATTCCAAAAGGTAATTATTTTACTTAAAATATTAATGATAAAGAGTTAGCAATACAAAGAGATTAAATGCAGACACATATAAAAGATTAAACTTAAGGCTTCAAGATTTATTAAAAACTCAAGAAGGTTAACTTATTGAATGAAATGTTTTCAGTATATAGATTTATTTACTCACAAAACTGTAAACATTAACTGGTCCCAAACATATAGAAACAAGAGATTTAACAACACTTTCAGAATACTATATATTTGCTTGGCTATAACAAACATGCCCAGTAAAATGTTATTCTTTAGAGACGTGTACTTTGTCAATCTTGTGAGGAATGAAGTAGGCTTGTAAATCATGTTCATGAAACTGATAGATGGATTTAGGGATTTAAGATTTCTAGACATTTATAATAATAGTTGCTTACTGCCTCCATCATTCTGAACTAAACTGAAAACTTGTTTAATAACATAAGTGCTTAATGTAATGCAGGATCCAAGAAAATATTCAAAAAAACAGTCAATAAATAAATCAAGTAATGTATGAATTCAACCTAAAAGGCTGATTTCCAATATGAATTAGATAAACTTACATCTGAGAGATTAAGCTTACAATTTGATTTTAACTGTATGTCTGTATTCACACTGTTTTAGAGTGATCTAAGACAAGTCGTCTCTTTATCTTTAAATCATCAGGTCTTATACTTATTTTTCAAAATATAAGCAAAATTTAATTATCCTCCATCTGCGCTGATGCAAACTAAATCCAATTTTTGTTAAAAGCAGAGACTATAATAATGTGTTACATTCCTGTGCATTATTGTTAAAATAACCTTCATAGAAGTCCACTTTATTCAAGTTCTTGCTCAACTTCGGATCCTCTAATAACTCTCACTTGACTCTAAAATTAAATATAATTGTTTCATCTAGGTATTTAAAGTATTCCATAATCTTGCTCTAATCCACTTTCTCTACCTAAATTTTTCTAAAATTTTCTATTATTCTCAACGGAAATTTCATGCTCAAGTAATTTCTGTATCTTACTCTGAAAACACTATCTCATTACCCACTTGCTTAGGTTGTATTAATTTCCCTACCTGACTTATTCTCCATGGGTCTAAGTTTAACATTTCCTTCAAAATCTTGATTAAAAAAATATACAAATTCTTTCTCAATCTTTTGGAATTAAAAAAGAAACAATTAATTTTTACCATATAATTTATCATTTTAATAAATGTTCTTTATTTTATACTTTTTGTGAAAATATACTTACAAAATCAGACAAAAAATTTTACATACTTGTTTTAAATCACCAGAATGCCTAGCATACAGGTACAGTGCTCAAAAGTTCTTATTAAGTTCTCCTTCATTCACTTACAGTATACAAACATACTTATCACACACATGTATGTATGAGTCTGCAGGTATATATCTCCACATATTAAAACCTGTAAGTTACTGGGTAAAAGTTTCTACAAATAAACTGGTTACTACATATGGTTTCTAACATATTCATTCATTCATTCACTCAGCAAATATTTATAGAGGTCTTGTATACAAGACAAGACTGGCCTTGGCCTAAAGCATTGTGGAATTATTCATTTCTATAACTTAGTGTCTCTCTAGAGCCTTACTCACAATTAAAACAAACTCAATAAGAAGATAAGCGCTCTGTAAAAGAGCTTGTTTATTTTTCACAGCTATTTATAACATTCTCCTTAATATAAGGGTTAGTGCCATACAAAAGATATATATTGTCTTACTCACAATTAAAATAAACTCAATCAATAAGAGGATAAGTGCTCTGTTAAAGAGCTTGTTTAAAGTGAATAGGGAAAAAAAAACAAAAACCTGTATTTCACTCCCCCCACACCTTGTACAGTCAACCATCAGTAAATATTCCTTTAACAGTTGAAAAAAAAAATAAAGAGCTTGTTTATTTTTCACAGCTATTTATGGCATTCTTCTTAATATAAGGGTTAGTGCCAGGCAAAAGATATATATTGCTTTTATTTTTTAATATTGAATACTAGTTTTATGTTGTCTTATAATGAAAACTACCTGGAATTTTCCACTTTGAAAATGTTCAATTTTAGCTATGGCTGAATAGAGAAAGTAGGGCCTGAGCAGATGGCTGTCAAAACACCAGTGACTACATACCATGGCTGAGAACTTGCACACAAAAATATGCAACTTGGTACACTGTAGACTTTTTCCATGTAAATGCCAAGGGACATCTGGCTTGAAAACTGCAAAATCAATTTGATGCTATTCTATATTTGCTCTGTCTTCCACGAATATTAAATTATATCAGCATCTGCCAGAATCCCTGACAGGAAAGGCTGTGTCCCCAGAACCATTTCAAGTCCTAGCGTTTTCCTTTCCAATATCAGAAAACAGCTGGAAGCTGAAACCTGTCTCACATGAAGCGTATCGCTTACCTGAATGGAGTTACTTGGGAAACAGAATTTTGACATCTGAAAGAATTACTACATACCTATTCACAAAATACTAATTGCTTCTAAACAGCTTTATTTTTGGATTTCTTTTTAAATTTGTCAACACTGTACTCATCTTTGCCGTTAGATTCAATTTTAGTGCACATTTATGCAACTGTCTTAATGCAAATTCTGCCACTGGACATACTTGCACCATCAAGTTGCAAATAGCCCAGGTAAAAGTTATATCACTTAGCAGAGAAACCAATATTCTACAAACTCAGTTGCTGTAGTGTGAATGCATTTAATTGTCATAGGTACATTTTATACCTAGTCAAAATACTTATTTCCTTCTGTGTGATAGAAAGATAATCCAATACCATGATTTTAATTTCCCACAACCTTCCATTCTATTCCAAATTTTATTACATAAACATCACAAATACATCTTAGATAAGACAGCCTAGAAAGAAAGAAAGTGAAGAGCATTTTGCTGGTGAGATAAATTAATATTCAAACTAAAACGTAAGTTTGAATTGATGGCTAAATTTGACACACACAAATAATATATAGACAGTTGGTAAACTTGGACACGTGACTGTGTGTACAGGTATGTGTATAGTAAATATATCTATGACTGAATATGCACTCCCCTTTAAGAGGAGCAAAATCAGAAAATGATTCTGAGACGAAAAAGAGCAAGTACTTTGTTCCACTAAAAAGAAATCACTGCAAATTTTCTTGTGACTCCATAAAGTAGTCAGAACGTTTCAAATGTAATTTTGTTAAATGAGCAAAAGTTGTACACGGCACCCTCTCTCCACCCTGACCACAGAGCTCACATTCTAACATCACTGCTGCTCAGCGGCTATGAAATTTCCCATTTCCCATTTAAAATGCATGAATTTGCACATCATATTGAAAGAAGCAAAAATGGTTTCCATGATTTAAATTTTTTCAATTTAATTTTAATTTTGATATGGTTCATCTCTTTACTCCATGGACCCTTCTTCTTAAATATGATTTCTCCTTGACCTACTAACAAAGCTACTGATGAAAAGAGTAACCGTGGCTATATTAAAGCTAAATGTGATATTTCTACCTTTATAAAAGAACAATAACTATTGTCAGATCACTATTTTTAAAAAAAGCTTTAAAAAAACAAAATTTATGATTTAATCATTTAAGTTTTTAAATGGTAGCATTGTCTGACTACATATTCTTTTAAATGTGAAGAAAATGTATATGAATATTTGCACTTTTCTCAGAAATTTCAAGTCAATTTCAAGTCAAACCATAGCCTTGACTAGATGGACCTTTGTTGACAAAGTAATGTCTCTGCTTTTTAATATGCTGTCTAGGTTGGTCACAGGGAGAAGGCAATGGCACCCCACTCCAGTACTCTTGCCTGGAAAATCCCATGGACGGAGGAGCCTGGTAGGCTGCAGTCCATGGGGTCACTAAGAGTCAGACAAGATTCAGCGACTCCACTTTCACTTTTCACTTTCATGCATTGGAGAAGGAAATGGCAACCCACTCCACTGTTCTTGCCTGGAGAATCCCAGGGATGGCGGGGCCTGGTGTGCTGCCATCTATGGGGTCGCACAGAGTTGGACATGACTGAAGCGACTTAGCAGCAGCAGCAGCAGGTTGGTCATAACTTTCCTTCCAAGGAGTAAGCGTCTTTTAATTTCATGTCTGCAATCACCATCTGCAGCAATCTTGGAGCCCAGAAAAATAAAGTCAGCTCAATAAAGGACAGAAATGGTAGGGACCTAACAGAAGCAGAAGATATGAAAAAGACGTGGCTTTGCAAAGTTTTATTTAAATACGGAAAATCAACAAGCCAAGAATTAAGCAAATACCCAGAACAAACCATCTAACCCACTAAACAACAGCCAAGCAGCAGTGAGACTATTTTGATTCTACCACCCATAATTCCCTGTGGGAGAGGTTTTTACTGGAGTGGCTGAGTTTTCACTGCTGCCTTTCTTTCTAATATTATTTCAAACACTGAGGGAACTCTCCAATGGAGGAAATTTCCTAGAACCTTGAAATTCATAAAGTTGCCTGACAAGCCTTTATAGCCTACTTTTGGTCCATGGCCTACTTAAAATCATATTTTAGAGGAGTATTTTTCTTTTGGAAATAGAGGTAAGTAGCATCCCAAATTAGTCCCTATCTTTTTGTAAAACCTGCAGTCTCTAAAGAAATGACATATATTTAAGTGGAGGAACACAGCAAGCTCTTCTGGCTTTCTTCCCTTTGGCTATTTACCAGCCTCTTGTTTCCTGATCCACAAGTTCTTATCAGGGCAGGACACACTTCCAATTACAAAAAAGTCACTTCCAGCTTCCTCCTGGGATAATAACACCTGTTCTTGCCTGAGCTATTCAAAAGGATGCTCAGGGCATTCTTTCTCTCACCTTTTCTCTCCCAAACTGCTGCTAATTCTATGGCTACAGAACTAAATATACTATATGTATCTGTGTGTCCGTGTGTGTAGCAAATGGAAGAAAAAGGACAAAACAACAGGAGAGAGTATCTTAGCACCTGAACATTGATTCTGAGGGGATGCAAGGGGCATGCTGCCCTGCTCTATATTCTATTTCTTTGTCCAAGTACAAGCTCCATGGGTGTGTTCAGTTTGCAAAAGATACACTTATAACACGTGTGCTTTTCTGAAAGTATATTACAATAACTTTAATAACCAGTTTATAAACTCAAGACAGAAAGAGAAAACACCACAGAAAGCTAGCCAAAAGATAAGCACTGACAGTGACAGGAAGGCTGGGAACCACAGGTCCCATGTCAAAAGCTGCTGCTGTTCCAGTGGGACTTCCATTTCACCCCTTAATACCAAGTAGCACTTGAACATTTTTATTTCCAGAATTATGTGCATTTACTGTATAATTTTAAGAAATAAGCTATGTTACATATAGCATGCATCTAATTCTCAGTTTATAATTTACTTGAAATCAATGAAAATGCAATTTCAGAATAATTTGCCTTTGTTAATTTTTGTATGAAGAAAAGTCAACATAAAAGAGCAGTCAACTTATAGATAAAATATTTTGGAATAAGTGATAAATGTGCTAAACAACTCAATATTTTGTTCAGTGCATGAGATACTATAATTTAGCAACCAAGGCTCCACATCATTAAGTGGATTATAGTTCAAAAACTGGGATATTTTGCAAACACTAAGATTTAAGCCTACTACACACTGAAGTTTGAATCCAAAAGGGAGAAACTTCAAAGAGTTACTGGGGGATTCAAGTTATGAAATGTTCTTCGATGAATCAGTTATGTGAAATAAAAGTTATTCATAAGATCTGATTCTATTAAGAAGTGTAATTGGACAAAAATAATTAAAACATTTCTCTATAGGTGAACACTTCTCCTTGCAGCCAAGGAACAGCTGTGGCTCCAAATAACTGTAGCTACTTTTCCCCCAGGAAAGAGAATGAAGGTTACCTCCTGGGGAAATGACGCAATCCTAGAGGAAAACAATCATATTCTTGCATTTGACACTGCCCCCTGCAGAAGAACTGATACCCTGTTTAATCACCCTGATGTCCTGCCCTCATAGCCCAGGGCCTCAGCCCTCTCAATCAGCTCCTCAAGCAGATCATCTTACAGCAAAATATTAATAAGGAATAAAGATATGCAGATTTTTAGTAAAGAGTACTTCATAGAAAAGAAGAACCAAGATTAGGCAGGAAAAAAATTGGAAGACAGATGGATTATACAAAGGACTGATAATACTATTTTTTTTTTTAAAAAAGAAACATCTAATTAATATTCTTGGAGAGATTTGATAGGAGAAAAAGAATAAGGTGAAAAAGGAATATTACAATTATTTCTAAAATAAAGTTTCAATACAACTTTTGAAGACAGATATGAATGCACTGCCTATAAAAGAAAAGCAAAAGAAAAATAGATTAAAAATAGGAGAAAGATGAAATAGAAAATCAATACAAAAAGGTAAAGTTTGAAGAAAAGAAACATCAAAAAGATACAATGAAGAAACTAGATGGAAGAAATTCTATTAAGAAAAAACGGATAAATTAACCAAACTTGAAATTTTATATAATACAATGATTTACACTTTATTAGAAGGACTCAGAAAGTTTAGTGTCCGTGTAACATTTCTTCAGAAACTATTTGAAGATGTACTCCAGCAAAGAGAAAATAAACCAAGAAAGAGGAAAGTGTGAATTCCTAGATAAAGTGGATTCAATAAAGGAAAACATTACAGTACACTAGGGAGTAATGAATTCCAGTTCAGGCAAAATACAGAGGACTCTGGGCAAGCAGATCTAAAGAAAAGTAGGAATATTTAGAAACAAACTAATGTATTACATATTTTTGAGAGATGGAACAATATAACTGAAAATAGTATAAGAAGTAGAAGAATTAGAAACCCAGGAAACACAAACAAATAAAAAATAACTCTCAAGATCAGGTATGTAAATAGAATTATAGATATTTTTAAACTGAACCATATTTACATCATAAAAGCTATTTAAGATATGTCATAAAAAGATATGAAATAAAATAATGAGGTAACTGTGGATGGTAAATGCAGCCATGAAATTAAAAGATGCTTGCTCCTTGGGAGAAAAGCTGTGACAAACATGGTGTATTAAAAAGAGAGTCATCACTTTGCCAACCAAGTCAAAACTATGTATGGATGGGAGAGTTGGACCATAAAGAAGGCTGAGTGCCAAAGAATTGATGCTTTTGAATTGTGGTGCTGGGGAAGACTCTTGACAGTCCCTTGGAGAGCAAGGAGATCAAACCAGTCAGTCTTAAAGGAAATCAACTCTGAATATTCATTGGAAAGACTGAAGCTGAAGCTCCAATACTTTGGCCACCTGATGCGAAGAGAAGACTCATTAGGAAAGACCCTAATGCTGGGAAAGACTGAAGGCAAAAGAAGGGGGCAGCAGAGGATGAGATGGTTAGACAGTATTACTGACTCAATGGACATGAATTGGAGCCAACTCTGGGAGAGAGTAGCTTCCTTTGTAGCTCAGTGGGTAAAGAATCTGCCTGCAATGCAGGAGACCTGAGTTTGATCCCTGGGTCAGAAAGATTCCCTAGAGAAGGACATGACAACCTACTCCAGTATTCTTGCCTGCGGAACCCCATGGACAGAGGACCCTGGAGGGCTACAGCCCGTGGGGTCGCAAGAGTTGGACATGACTTATCAACGAAACCACCACCGGGAGATAGTGAAGGACGAGGAAGCCTGGCTAACTACAGTCCATGGGATGGCAGAGTCAGCAACAACTTAGTGACTAAACAACAAAAGGGTCAGAAAGATGGTGTGTAAGAAAGCTAAGTTGTAACTTATAAAAACAGAATATCAATTGATAAGATATAAAGTTGACAAATTGAAAAATATGAATAGAAGTTTATAAAAAATATAGGACAAAATAATAGAAAAATTTTTTAAGATTAGGACATGATTTAGCTACTGAACAATAATAACAACAATTATGCTTCTTAAAGCTACATAAAAGATCATTATGTGCTTTCTTTGAGTAGGTCCTTTTGTAAAATAATTATTGCTTCTTAAAAGAAATTGTGTTATTCAGTGTGACACTATTATTTCACAATCAACTCTAACTTGAAATAACAAAAACACTTTACAGTATCCAACACACTCATTCATTCTTGATCCAAGGCAAATAGATTTGGCAAAGAAATATTCTCAATATTTTTTTTTTTCATGCAAAGTAGACAGGAACATCCCTCTAAATTTTCAAATCATGCAATGGAAAAAGATGTTATCGGTTAATAAAACTGCTAGTTTCAAGATATTAGGTATTTCTGTGCATGTATTATATCTATAAGATCTAAGGTAAGATAATTGCATTTGCTTTTCTCATCCCTTAATGCTAACTTTTTAAATGAATTTTTAAAGATCCGGAAGGGTAACTATCCAAGGATGGCATTCTTCTTTAAAAATGGTCAATTTTCTCTTTCAATGATTAAGGAAATAATGGTTTTAGGAAAACCACTTGACAAAATTGGAAAACAGAAAAAAAAATCCTTGCTTAAATTAACTCTCTCTGGAAATATAGTATCATGTATATTATCAACTTAGTGCCAGCACTAAGTTCCTGGCACATGACTGCCTAGAAAATAGCAGCTTAGTACCAACTTTATCTTATATGCAGAGTACATCATGAGAAACACTGGGCTGGATGAAGCACAAGCTGGAATCAAGATTGCCAGGAGAAATATCAATAACCTCAGATATGCAGATGATACCACCATTATGGCAGAAAGTGAAGAACAACTAAAGAGCCTCTAGATGAAAGTGAGAGGAGAGGGAAAAAGTTGGCTTAAAGCTCAGTATTCAGAAAACTAATATCATGGCATCGGTCCCATCAGTTCATGGCAAATAGATGGGGAAACAGTGGAAACAGTGGCTGACTTTATTTTTCTGGGCTCCAAAATCACTGCAGATGATGATTGCAGCCATGAAATTAAAAGATGCTTACTCCTTGGAAGGAAACTTATGACCAAACTAGACAGCATATTAAAAAGAAGAGACATTACTTTGACAACAAAGGTCTGTCTAGTCAAGGCTATGGTTTTTCCAGTGGTCATGCATGGATGTGAGCATTGGATTGTGAAGAAAGCTGAGCACAGAATTGATGCTTTTGAACTGTGGTGTTGGAGAAGACTTTTGAGAGTCCCTTGGACTGCAAGGAGATCCAACCAGTCCATTCTGAAGGAGATCAGCCCTGGGATTTCTTTGGAAGAAATGATGCTAAAGCTGAAACTCCACTACTTTGGCCACCTCATGCGAAGAGTTGACTCATTGGAAAAGACTCTGATGCTGGGAGGGATTGGGGGCAAGAGGAGAAGGGGATGACAGAGGATGAGACGGCTGGATGGCATCACTGACTCGATGGACATGAGTCTGAGTGAACTCTGGGAGTTGGTGATGGACAGGGAGGCCTGGCGTGCTGTGATTCCTGGGGTCGAAAAGAGTCGGACACGACTGAGCGACTGGTCTGATCTGATCTGATGTTACCAAGTTCAGTTGCCAGATGCCAGGCATGTTTACACAGATCTTCTACTTTTCATAATGTACTTTCTGAACATTAGGTGACAAATCTATAGATTCACATATATATACTCACTTGATGAAATCAACAGTACTCTTATGTACAAAATTTTCTAACTGGAATGCCACAATAGGAACATTTATTATAAAAAAATCATAGTGCCTCACATAGAGTAGGAGCAAAATAAAATGTTTTAGTTAAAATTTAGTGAATTGTTGAACTTAATGAAAATTGAGATAAATTTAACAGATTCTGAGTTATAAACTTTTAAACTAATATTAAATCATGTTACATTTGTTTAAAGTACTTGATGATATAGGAAAAAAAAACAGTTTTTACTTTAATTTTCAGTGATTAAAAAATGTAACTAAGTTCTATTTTGTGATCCATCAGAAAATCTAAATGGGGTTGGTGAATTGCTTATTTACACATATACACCTACTATATATACCTATTGTATACCAACTTGTACATAATTGAATTATCTCTAATGAAAAGAAAAATGAAAATTTTTTTTATATCCTGAATTTTCTTTTTAAAGCATTGTTAAAACTGGTACATGCTACATTCCAACATTCCAGTGAGAGTCAGCTCATTGGAAAAGACCCTGATGCTGGGAAAGATCGAGGATAGGAAGAAAAGGGAATGATAGAGGATGAGATGATTGGATGGCATCACCAATTCAATGGACTTGAGTTTGAGCAATCTCCAGAGATAGTGAAGGACAGGGAACTTTGGTGTGCTGCAATCCATGGGGTCGTAAAGAGTCAGACATGACTTAATGACTGAACAACAACAACAACATACCAACATACTATATATTATAAATGCTATGCATTTTATATATTTATATATATTCTCAGTCATGTCTGACTCTTTGCAATACCATGGACTAGAGACCACCAGGCTCCTCCGTCCATGTAATTCTCCAGACAAGAATACTGGAGTGGGTAGCTGTCTCCTTTTCCATGGCAACTTCCCAACCCAGGGATTGAACCTGGATCCCCTGCATTTCAGGAAGATTCTTACTGTCTGAGCCACCAGAGAAGCCTATTATACATGTATAAACATTATACATGTACAGATGTGTTATCTTTGCATAATCTAAATGCAAAATCTTAATGTGTTATCATACTAATATTAACACTATACTATCATAAGTAAAAACCTAAATAACCATTATTTAGGCCAAGACAGACTATTTCCCACGAGTCTACCCTCTCAATTCCTGTATTCACCCTCCTTAAATGCAACTACTCTTCTGATTTCTAACATGATAGCTCAGTTGTATTTTTTTTAATGTTGCATAAGTAGATTCATGCAGTATATAACCTTTTATGTCTAATTTATTTTGCTCAACATTATGTTCAAGGATTCACCCTTGCTGTCAAGTATAGTTTCATTTCTACTGCTTTATAGTATACCTTCCAAGGAAAGTTATGACCAACCTAGATAGCATATTAAAAACCACAGACATTACTTTGCTAACAAAGGTCTAGTCAGTTCAGTTCAGTCGCTCAGCTGTGCCTGACTCTTTGCGAACCCATGAACAGCAGCACGCCAGGCCTCCCTGTCCATCACCAACTCCCGGACTTTACACAAACTCATGTATTGAGTCAGTGATGCCATCTAACCATCTCATCCTCTGTCGTCCCCTTCTCCTCCTGCCTTCAATCTTTCCCCAAAGCAGGGTCTTTTCAAATGAGTTAGCTCTTCACATCAGGTGGCCAAAATATTGGAGTTTCAGCATCAACATAAGTCCTTCCAATAAACACCCAGGACTGAATCTCCTTTAGGATGGACTGGTTGGATCTCCTTGCAGTCCAAGAGACTCTCAAGAGTCTTCTCCAACACCAGTTCAAAAGCATCAATTCTTTGGCGCTCAGCTTTCTTTATAGTCCAACTCTCACATCCATACATGACTACTAGAAAAACCATAGCCTTGACTAGACAGACCTTTGTTGGCAAAGTAATGTCTCTTCTTTTTAATATGCTGTCTAGGTTGGTCATAACTTTCCTTCCAAGGAGTAAGCGTCTTTTAATTTCATGGATCAATCCATGAAATTGCAATCATTGCAGTCACCATCTGCAGTGGTTTTGGAGGCCCAAAAAATAAAGTCAGCCACCATTTCCACTGTTTCTCCATCTATTTGCCATGAAGTGATGGGACCGGATGCCATGATCTTAGTTTTCTGAATGTTGAGCTTTAAGCCAACTTTTTCACTCTCCGCTTTCAATTTCATCAAGAGGCTCTTTAATTCTTCTTCGCTTTTTGCCATAAGGTGGTGTCATCTGCATATCTGAGGTTATTGATATTTCTCCCGGCAATCTTGATTCCAGCTTGTGCTTTGTCCAGCCCTGTGTTTCTCATGATGTACTCTGCATATAAGTTAAATAAGCAGGGTGACAATATACAGCCTTGACGTACTCCTTTTCCTATTTGGAACCAGTCTGTTGTTCCATGTCCAGTTCTAACTGTTGCTTCCTGACCTGAATACAGGTTTCTCAAGAGAAACCTGATGAACCATGGACAGAGGTTTGTGACATTGTACAGGAGACAGGGAGCAAGACCATGCCCAAGAAAAAGAAATGCAAAAAAGCAAAATGGCTGTCTGAGGAGGCCTTACAAATAGCTGTGAAAAGAAGAGAAGTGAAAAGCAAAGGAGAAAAGGAAATATATATCCATTTGAATGCAGAGTTCCAAAGAATAGCAAGGAGAGATAAGAAAGCCTTCCTTAGCAATCAGTGCAAAGAAATAGAGGAAAACAACAGAATGGGAAAGACTAGGGATCTCTTCAAGAAAATTAGAGATACCAAGGGAACATTTCATGCAAAGATGGGCTCGATAAAGGACAGAAATGGTATGGACCTAACAGAAACAGAAGATATTAAGAAGAGGTGGTAAGAATACACAGAAGAACTATACAAAAAAGATCTTCACAACCCAGATAATCATGATGATGTGATCACTCACTTAGAGCCAGACATCCTGGAATGTGAAGTCAAGTGGGCCTTAGAAAGCAGCAGTACGAACAAAGCTAGTGGAGGTAATGGAATTCCAGTTGAGCTATTTCAAATCCTGAAAGATGATCCTGTGAAAGTGCTGCACTCAATATGCCAGCAAATGTGGAAAACTCAGCAGTGGCCACAGGACTGGAAAAGGTCAGTTTTCATTCCAATCCCAAAGAAAGGCAATGCCAAAGAATGCTCAAACTACCACACAATTGCACTCATCTCACACGCTAGTAAAGTAATGCTCAAAATTCTCCAAGCCAGGCTTCAACAATATGTGATCCATGAACTTCCAGATATTCAAGCTGGTTTTAGACAAGGCATAGCAACCAGATATCAAATTGCAAACATTTGCTGGATAATCAGAAAAGCATGAGAGTTCCAGAAAAACATCTATTTCTGCTTTATTGACTATGCCATAGCCTTTGACTGTGTGGATCACAATAAACTGTGGAAAATTCTGAAAGAGATGGGAATACCAGACCACCGCGCCGAAGAATTGATGCTTTTGAACTGTGGTGTTGGAGAAGACTCTTGAGAGTCCCTTGGACTGCAAGGAGATCCAATCAGTCCATTCTGAAAAGATCAGCCCTGTGATTTCTTTGGAAGGAATGATGCTAAAGCTGAAACTCCACTACTTTGGCCACCTCAGGCGAAGAGTTGACTCATTGGAAAAGACTCTGATGCTGGGAGGGATTGGGGGCAAGAGGAGAAGAGGACGACAGAGGATGAGATGGCTGGATGGCATCACTGACTCGATGGACATGAGTCTCAGTAAACTCCGTGAGTTGGTGATGGACAGGGAGGCCTGGCATGCTGCGATTCATGGGGTCGCAAAGAATCAGACACGACTGAGAGACTGATCTGATCTGATCTAACCTGTCTAGTCAAAGCTATTGTTTTTCCAGTAGTCATGTATGGATGTGAGAGTTAGACTATAAAGAAAGCTGAGCACTGAAGAATTGATGCTTTTGAACTGTGGTGTTGGAGAAGTCTCTTGAGAGTCCTTGGACAGCAACGAGATGCAACCAGTCCATCCTAAAGGAAATCAGTCCTGCATATTCATTGGAGGACTGATACTGAAGTTGAAATTCAAATACTTTAGCCACCTGATATGAAGAACAGACTCACTTGAAAGACCCTGATGCTGGGAAAGATTGAAGCTGTGGGGAGAAGGGGATGACAGAGGACGAGATGGTTGGATGGTATCACTGACTCAATGGACATGAATTTGAGTAATCTCCGGGAGTTGGTGATGGACAGCGAGACCTGGTGTGCTGAAGTCCATAGGGTTGCAAAGAGTCAGACATACCTGAGCAACTGAACTGAACTGAATAGGTTCCTTACATGTGTGTGAGTGAAAGTAGCTCAATTATGTCTGACTTTTTGCCACCCCATGGACTATAGTCCATGGAATTCTCCCAGCTAGAATAACTGGATTGAGTAGCCTTTCTTCTCCAGGGGATCTTCCAAATCCAGGAATCAAACCCAGGTCTCCCATATTGCAGGCAGATTCTTTACCAGCTGAGCCACAAGGGAAGCTCTCCTTACATAATTATGCCAAAAATATTTATCCACACTAATATTAACATCATTGGTTAGTTCCAGCATTAGACGTTATTAATAGCGCTGTTATAAGCATCTTGGAATGCATGTTTGGAGTACACATTTCTCTTTATTACTTGCCTACATGTTGAATTATAGCTTCGCAGAGTATTATTTATTACCTTCAATAAATAATGCCAGTGAGTTTTCCAAAATGGTTTATACTACATACCTGCTTACATGTTTTTAAAATGTTTTTATGTCTAATCTGAATCTTAGAGAAATTTTTGCTCTGTTTGGTATTCAGACAATGGTTCTTGGTCTATTATACATAGTAATTTAAAATTTTACTTGGTTTTATTATTACCCATCATCGTAGATGATAGTTTAAACTGTTCTTCAGCTAGACAGAAGATTCTGTGGAATTCAGCATTTAAGCCACAGAAGGTAAAAAAAAGTTTTTCTGTCAAATATTGTATTCTATGCAGATGACAGGACCTGGTTCTTCTAAACAAACAAAGAAAATCTCCTGCTGATTGAAGTACAGACAAGAGTGGTGGTTTTTCTCAGTTGGAAGCAAGCTTATATATTGTACATCTAGTTCCCATTGTCTTCAGTCCAAATTTCCACTACAGTCAAAAGCTAGAATACAAAATACAAATGGTGATTTTTAAAATGCATACTATTGCAAAAATAAGCAAACCCAAGATGCATAAATAACTCACAAGATAAAAAGCTATATTTTTGTGCATCATTTCCATTTTCTTGTGCAGACTACATAAAAAATATCTTTTGATTAGGAACAATGAGGAAAGCATATTTATTTAAAGAAATACCTTCCTTTCATAGTCAATACAAGAATTTTAAAAACTAGAACAAGTTTAAAATTCTGAGTGTTAGGGTATTAAATTTCTTAATAAAGTTAGAGTTGACAAGAATATGTCAATAAAAATATTTATCAAAGATAGTGTGTTTCATATTATACATTTAAACTGTTTGGTACTTTTCATGGTGAAATACTTGTGAACAATATTACACTAAACAAAATACATTTTTAAAAGTATCTTTACAATCCATCGTAAAGATAAACTGTAGGGAGAAGCAAAAGTGGCTGAGACGCTGCATGTTTCCTTTTCTTTAGGGGTTCACAAGCCTCCTCCCCCTTTCTGCCTCTCATTTGTCACCAATGCTTCATACATTTACACATGACATTCATGATCTCATAGTAAAGACAACGACAATCCTGATCAGCCTAAACTTACATACACGTTTTTAAGGGAAAGGGGGGAAACTCTGTGAAGATTTGATATGCTTAATTAAGATAACTTCTCCTTAATATCTGTACTTGACCTGTGTCTCCAAATAAGATTTTATGCAGTTTTTAACCTCCAAATTGGTATCATTTAGTTACTATGTTTACATTTTTAATGATAAATGATCTATACTGAGCTCAATCTCAGACAAGAGTGTTCTCAGCTATTTTGAAAAGCATTAATCAGTTACCTTGGAGTAAATTCTATTTAATTTATCATTTAAGAGTTCCCTTAGTTATTATTTCAAAGCATTAAGGCTTGATAATTCTTCCTGACAGAACATAATACCTGATATATTCATTATTGGTTAGACTCCAATGACAATGTTGAATGCTTATTATTTCATACTGGAGAAAGAAATGGGAAACCCACTCCAGTATCCCGCCTGGAGAATTCCATGGACAAAGGAGCCTGGTGGGCTACAGTCCAAGGAGTCAAAAAGAGTCAGACATGACTCAGCACACACACACACACACAGTATCCTTATGTCCTTACTCATTCATATTTATGTTATCTGCTTATTAGCTAGATTTTATATTCCTTGTTTTAAATATGGGAATTTAAATAATTCTGCCATAGCCATGTATCTAGAAAGTGTGCACAGGATGAATGGTGTATTTCTTCTGCTTTGTACTCAGAAAACATAACTTCAGGGAATCTTAGTAACACTAATGAGCCATCTGAAGGCAGATTTTATATGACTTCTTCTGATGCAGCTGAAATCTAGATGATGTAATGATGAAAAACTTGAAGTTGGAATGATTAAATGTGGTTTCTGGTACTCAATAAGTTGAAACAATAAACGTTTGTGCATGAATGAATAATGAACCAAAAGATGTAGAATCTAAAACCAAACCTGCCCACTGAGGTAGTAAAAGTGCAGAGGGGACACCCCTCGCTCCTGATTTTGCTAGGTAGTGCAGAAAACGTGCAAAGTACACAGGATACAAAGTGAAGTGAAACTGAAAACCCTTTCGTCGTGTCTGACTCTTTGCGACCCCAAGGACTATACAGTCCATGGAATTCTCCAGGCCAGAATACTGAAGTGGATAGCCTTTCCCTTCTCCAGGGGATCTTCCCAACCCAGGGATCAAACCCAGGTCTCCCACATTCCAGGCTGATTCTTCACCAGCTGAGCCACAAGGGAAGCCCTGGTTACAAAGTAAGAGGACCAGAAGAGGCATAGCTGAGGGATCCACATCATCTTTCTCGTCAAGCACGCTAGACTCCATCCTCCTCTGACTTAGTTTCCAATGTTGGTCTTGCCTCATACCCCTTCAAGAAATAAGAAGCAATGAGACAGTCCTCCCATGTTCACACCACTGTTGCTACAGAGGAAAAAATACTCTTTTATCAAACACCAACCTCTCCACATGTGGTCTGTAAAGTCTGTATTACAGCCTCTCCCACTTTCTCAAGGAAATCTTGCTATTTTGATGTCTAAAAGATGCCTCAAATTCAACTCTTTATTCCCCCGCCTTTCCTCCCTAAAATCTTACTCTCCTCCCAATCTTTCCCAGCACTTTCAATAGCATCCTTATTTGTGTAATTGCTCAAGATGAAAGTCAGGATCTGTCCTTGATTTTCCTTCCCTAACCACCTTAATTAAACTTTATCCTTTTCCTCTTATCAGTTCAGTTCAGTTCAGTTGCTCAGTCATGTCCGACTCTTTGCGACCCCATAAATCGCAGCATGCCAGGCCTCCCTGTCCATCACAAACTCCTGGAGTTCACTCAAACTCATGTCCATCGAGTCAGTGATGTCATTCAGCCATCTCATCCTCTGTTGTCCGCTTCTCCTCCTGCCCCCAATACCTCCCGGCATCAGGGTCTTTTCCAATGAGTCAACTCTTCGCATGAGGTGGCCAAAGTATTGGAGTTTCAGCTTTAGCATCAGTCCTTCCAATGAACACCCAGGACGGGTCTCCTTTAGGATGGACTGGTTTGGATCTCCTTGCAGTTCAAGGGACTCACAAGAGTCTTCTCCAGCACCACAATTCAAAAGCATCAATTCTTCAGCACTCAGCTTTCTTCACAGTCCAACTCTCACATCCATACATGACCACTGGAAAAACCATAGCCTTGACTAGACGGACCTTTTTTGGCAAAGTAATATCTCTGCTTTTGAATATGCTATCTAGGTTGGTCATAACTTTCCTTCTAAGGAAGAAGCGTCTTTTAATTTCATGGCTGCAGTCACCATCTGCAGTGATTTTGGAGCCCCCAAAAATAAAGTCTGACACTGTTTCCATTGTTTCCCCATCTATTTGTCATGAAGTGATGGGATCAGATGCCATGATATTAGTTTTCTGAATGTTGAGCTTTAAGCCAACTGTTTCACTCTCCTCTTTCACTTTCATCAAGAGGCTTTTTAGTTCTTCTTGTTCTGCCATAAGGGTGGTGTCATCTGCATATCTGAGATTATTGATATTTCTCCCAGCAATCTTGATTCCAGCTTGTGCTTCTTCCAGCCCAGTGTTTCTCATGATGTACTCTGCATATAAGTTAAATAAGCAGGGTGACAGTATACAGCCTTCCTCTTATCACCTACATCCAATTCAGCAGTAAGTACTGTTTATTCTGCCTGCTAAAGTATTCCATACACATCTGTTTTTTCTCATTACCATGAAATCCACCCTATATAAGCCACCCTCACATCTGGGTTCCTTCAGTGTCCTAACTGGTCTCCTTACTTCAGCTTTTGCATCCTAATAATAAGTTCTCCATATGGTAGCAATAGAAATATTTCTAAAATATGTCAGAAATAATACACATCTCTACTTATAATCTATTTAGAATAAAATGCAAATGTCTCTCCTGGCTTACAAAGCCCTATGTACTCTAGCCCTCTTCACTTCTCTGGACATTTCTTTCTAGAACAGGAACATTCTATTTCTCTAACCCATACCTTCAATGCTCCAGTCATAACAGCTTTGTACTGGCTCCTATAATTTGCAACTGTGGATTATTTTACTAGGTCTTCCCTGATCACCTTAAAAACTATTTGGTCATTTGTTATCCTATCAGTCTACATATTTAAAAACTTGATAAAACTAAAAACATACAAACAGGTTGAAAGACTACTGATATTTGGACATACTTGGCTTCATTTTTAAAAGTGAGTTTCATACCATAGTCTGATAGCTATAGATAATACTTCAAGAAGAGATGGAAATTTGTAATATGATTATGTTGAAGGAGAAGGGGACATTACAGCACCTTCCTACTTAAGGTAAACATTTTATATTTTATTACATATGAGTGGTGCATTTGTCACTGACTCTATATAAAGCCTTTAAAATCTATATCCCAAAGACAAAAACATAATTAGTTTTTGAGCCAAGCACAGCAGGTTTGAAAATGATCTTCTTTCCATTGTGCTTTAATTAATTTAATAAACTAAAATACATAACTAGCATTGTTAATGGAACATTATTTATTCTTTATGAACCATCACCTTGATGAACCAGAAAAAAAAAAATACAGTATTATTCTTGTCCTTCAGTGAGAATGCATCATTTTCACAGAATCTTTTCACTAAGACAAAAACACATTATCATTAATGAAATTGAAATGATTTTGAGAGACCTGTAAAAATGATAGCTATTTCCAGTGAATATCTAATAAGAAGGAAGTATTCCAAAAATGAACAAAATATTATTAATATCCAAAATAAGTATGCATTTTATCTATAGGAAAATGGATAAATTCTTTTCTTCATAAATAATTATAACAATTTTAATCATTTTAATTCCAAATTATAGCAGTTTTTAAGGAAACAATTTAAGGGGGACAATAGTACTGGAAACGAGTTATTTGCTGAGATAGTTTTAAATAAATTAACAGTTCATAATGTTACTGTATTTAAATCAGAGCTATAACTATACTAATAGTGAATGAGTTACAAAAATCAGTAAATTTATCATCTACATTCTGTGTTTGAGAATTTCAAATAAGAGCAAAATGTAGGTAAAGAAATTTTAAATGTCGCCTACCGAGAAATAAAAAAACCCACATTACCTAAGAGTTGTGGATGGCTGAGTTTTGAACTACAATATTATCTTTGCTTTGCAGAAAGACAAGGTACAGTATGGTATTGCATGAAATGACTAAAATTAACCTTGAAAGTCCATAGTTGGGTCCTGGGTTGGAGGAAGTAAAAGGAGAACATAAGCCATAGTCTAGGAGCTTAGTACTGCCTTGCCCTTGTTCAATAAATTTTCTGTATTCAACAACATTAAACCTACTCACTTTTACAACTTTTGCATGTTAGATAAAATTTACAGGAAAAAAAAAACAAACAGAATGATAAAAGAGCCTCAGTACATTTAGAATTCTATCTACTCTTTATCCCCTTCCCTTTACCATTTAAAATCAATTACCAGGCACATGTTTAAAACAAACAAACAAAAAAAACTACCAAAAATAGTTTTGTAAATGAACCAGACTTGTTAAAAAGCTTTCCTCCTAACCCTGAAAGTCCTGAAGTAAATGGTAGGAAAAACAGGTGTTCTCAGAACAGATTTCAAGAGTATATCTTCGTGAAGGTCTTTTCTTTGCTCAGTCTTGATACCAGGCATATTACTGCCACCTCTGATGCTCAGAAAGACACAGAGATGGATGAACCACCTGGGCAGAGAATAAGAGCAACTTCTCTCTGTTGCTGCTGCTGCTGCTAAGTTGCATCAGTTGTGTCCGACTGTGTGCGACCCCATAGACAGAAGCCCACCAGGCTCCTCTGTCCCTGGGATTCTCCAGGCAAGAACACTGGAGTGGGTTGCCATTTCCTTCTCTCTGTTAAGTGGCTGCTGCTGCTAAGTTGCTTCAGTCGTATCCGACTCTGTGTGACCCCAGAGACGGCAGCCCACCAGGCTCCCCGTCCCTGGGATTCTCCAGGCAAGAACACTGGAGTGGGTTGCCATTTCCTTCTCCAATGCATGAAAGTGAAAAGTGAAAGTGAAGTCGCTCAGTCATGTCCGACTCTTAGCGACCCCATGGACTGCAGCCCACCAGGCTCCTCCATCCATGGATTTTCCAGGCAAGAGTACTGGAGTGGGGTGCCATTGCCTTCGCTGCTGTTAAGTGGAACCTAACCTAATTACATAAATACTTGAAAAGACATAAGAGACAACTCACAGTAATTTCATAAATGTGCAAAGATGTAGGGGTGGGCTAAGGCTTCCAAACAGAACAATCAGATCTCTTTTCTTGACAGGAGGAGCTAGTGGAGCACTTCTTAACACAAGTTACCAAAAGAGCAGAGACCTGATTTTATAAACGACTGGTGACTGCCAAGTTTGCCACCAAAATGATGTATGTGTTTAATTTGTTACTCCTAGGAAAGTAGTCCTGGATGTCTGACCTTAGAAGTTGAAGGGTCTATTAGTGAAGGATGAAAAGAAACAGAAGGAGGGGTAAGAAGAAAAGGGAGTGGGTTTGCAAAGTAAAATGGATGAGGTGGGCTATTGTCCACACAGATAAATGGAATTAGGAATAAATCTGCTTTTCTCATGAATAAAATTTGAATATGAAAAAACAAACATGAATTTTTGGCATATGGATATACATGTATGCAGAGATAAAGTCATAGACTAGGAAACAAATACATTAAATAAAAAGTCATATGACACTTGCTTTAGCTCTAAACCATTCACCTTCCCAGCAGAACTACTAAAACATCTTTCCAAAGTTTTGAGACTCTACCTTAGGGAAAACACATATTTAGAGAACCAGGAATGATGGATTGCATAAAATATGTATCACCATGAAAAATAATAAAGAAACTACATTTGTCTCCTCCAACTTCACCCGTGAATGTTTTTTCCTATTTTGCCTTAATGTGAAATGTCATAATATACTAGGAAGGGAGAAGTCAATTCCACATTATGACCTTAGAGTCATTTTCCCCTATTTGAAATAGGAGAAAGGTATGTTGAATTTAAATAGATCATGAAAGTTTTTAAATCCCTTCTCTCTTTTTTTTTTTTTTCACTTTTTTCTTTTTTTTTTTTTTCTTTAATAGAAAATTATTTAATTAGTATACATGTGTTCCCCATCCTGAACCCTCCTCCCTCCTCCCTCTCCACACCATCCCTCTGGGTCGTCCCAGTGCACCAGCCCCAAGCATCCAGCATCGTGCATTGAACCTGGACTGGCATCTCGTTTCATACATGACATTTCACATGTTTCAATGCCATTCTCCCAAATCTTCCCACCCTCTCCCTCTCCCACAGAGTCCATAAGACTGTTCTATACATCAGTGTCTCTTTTGCTGTCTCGTATACAGGGTTATCGTTACCATCTTTCTAAATTCCATATATATGCGTTAGTATACTGTATTGGTGTTTTTCCTTCTGGCTTACTTCACTCTGTATAATAGGCTCCAGTTTCATCCACCTCATTAGAACTGATTCAAATGTATTCTTTTTAATGGCTGAGTAATACTCCATTGTGTATATGTACCACCTCTTTCTTATCCATTCATCTGCTGATGGACATCTAGGTTGCTTCCACGTCCTGGCTATTATAAACAGTGCTGCGATGAACATTGGGGTACATGTGTCTCTTTCCCTTCTGGTTTCCTCAGTGTGTATGCCCAGCAGTGGGATTGCTGGATCATAAGGCAGTTCTATTTCCAGTTTTTTAAGGAATCTCCACACTGTTCTCCATAGTGGCTGTACTAGTTTGCATTCCCACCAACAGTGTAAGAGGGTTCCCTTTTCTCCACACCCTCTCCAGCATTTATTATTTGTAGACTTTTGGATTGCAGCCATTCTGACTGGTGTGAAATGGTACCTCATAGTGGTTTTGATTTGCATTTCTCTGATAATGAGTGATGTTGAGCATCTTTTCATGTGTTTGTTAGCCATCTGTATGTCTTCTTTGGAGAAATGTCTATTTAGATCTTTGGCCCATTTTTTGATTGGGTCATTTATTTTTCTGGAGTTGAGCTGTAGGAGTTGCTTGTATATTTTTGAGATAAGTTGTTTGTCGGTTGCTTCATTTGCTATTATTTTCTCCCATTCTGAAGGTTGTCTTTTCACCTTGCTAATAGTTTCCTTTGATGTGCAGAAGCTTTTAAGTTTAATTAGGTCCCATTTGTTTATTTTTACTTTTATTTCCAATATTCTGGGAGGTGGATCATAGAGGATCCTGCTGTGATGTATGTCAGAGAGTGTTTTGCCTATGTTCTCCTCTAGGAGTTTTATAGTTTCTGGTCTTACACTGAGATCTTTAATCCATTTTGAGTTTATTTGTGTATATGGTGTTAGAAAGTGTTCTAGTTTCATTCTTTTACAAGTGGTTGACCAGATTTCCCAGCACCACTTGTTAAAGAGATTGTCTTTAATCCATTGTATATTCTTGCCTCCTTTGTCAAAGATAAGGTGTCCATATGTGCGTGGATTTATCTCTGGGCTTTCTATTTTGTTCCATTGATCTATATTTCTGTCTTTGTGCCAGTACCATACTGTCTTGATAACTGTGGCTTTGTAGTAGAGCCTGAAGTCAGGTAGGTTGATTCCTCCAGTTCCATTTTTCTTTCTCAAGATCGCTTTGGCTATTCGAGGTTTTTTGTATTTCCATACAAATTGTGAAATTATTTGTTCTAGCTCTGTGAAGAATACTGTTGGTAGCTTGATAGGGATTGCATTGAATCTATAAATTGCTTTGGGTAGTATACTCATTTTCACTATATTGATTCTTCCAATCCATGAACATGGTATATTTCTCCATCTATTAGTGTCCTCTTTGATTTCTTTCACCAGTGTTTTATAGTTTTCTATATATAGGTCTTTAGTTTCTTTAGGTAGATATATTCCTATGTATTTTGTTCTTTTCGTTGAAATGGTGAATGGAATTGTTTCCTTAATTTCTCTTTCTGTTTTCTCATTATTAGTGTATAGGAATGCAAGGGATTTCTGTGTGTTGATTTTATATCCTGCAACTTTACTATAATGATTGATTAGTTCTAGTAATTTTCTGGTGGAGTCTTTAGGGTTTTCTATGTAGAGGATCATGTCATCTGCAAATAGTGAGAGTTTTACTTCTTCTTTTCCAATTTGGATTCCTTTTATTTCTTTTTCTGCTCTGATTGCTGTGGCCAAAACTTCCAAAACTATGTTGAATAGTAATGGTGAAAGTGGGCACCCTTGTCTTGTTCCTGACTTTAGAGGAAATGCTTTCAATTTTTCACCATTGAGGATAATGTTTGCTGTGGGTTTGTCATATATAGCTTTTATTATGTTGAGGTATGTTCCTTCTATTCCTGCTTTCTGGAGAGTTTTTATCATAAATGGGTGTTGAATTTTGTCAAAGGCTTTCTCTGCATCTATTGAGATAATCATATGGTTTTTGTTTTTCAATTTGTTAATGTGGTGTATTACATTGATTGATTTGCAGATATTGAAGAATCCTTGCATCCCTGGGATAAAGCCCACTTGGTCATGGTGTATGATCTTTTTAATGTGTTGTTGGATTCTGATTGCTAGAATTTTGTTAAGGGTTTTTGCATCTATGTTCATCAGTGATATTGGCCTGTAGTTTTCTTTTTTTTGTGGGATCTTTGTCAGGTTTTGGTATTAGGGTGATGGTGGCCTCATAGAATGAGTTTGGAAGTTTACCTTCCTCTGCAATTTTCTGGAAGAGTTTGAGCAGGATAGGTGTTAGCTCTTCTCTAAATTTTTGGTAGAATTCAGCTGTGAAGCCGTCTGGACCTGGGCTTTTGTTTGCTGGAAGATTTTTGATTACAGTTTCAATTTCCGTGCTTGTGATGGGTCTGTTAAGGTTTTCTATTTCTTCCTGGTCGAGTTTTGGAAAGTTGTACTTTTCTAAGAATTTGTCCATTTCTTCCTCGTTGTCCATTTTATTGGCATATAATTGTTGATAATAGTCTCTTATGATCCTTTGTATTTCTGTGTTGTCTGTTGTGATCTCTCCATTTTCGTTTCTAATTTTATTGATTTGATTTTTCTCCGTTTGTTTCTTGATGAGTCTGGCTAATGGTTTGTCAATTTTATTTATCCTTTCAAAGAACCAGCTTTTGGCTTTGTTGATTTTTGCTATGGTCTCTTTTGTTTCTTTTGCATTTATTTCTGCTCTAATTTTTAAGATTTCTTTCCTTCTACTAACCCTGGGGTTCTTCATTTCTTCCTTTTCTAGTTGCTTTAGGTGTAGAGTTAGGTTATTTATTTGACTTTTTTCTTGTTTCTTGAGGTGTGCCTGTATTGCTATGAACTTTCCCCTTAGGGCTGCTTTTACCGTATCCCACAGGTTTTGGGTTGTTGTGTTTTCATTTTCATTCGTTTCTATGCAAATTTTGATTTCTTTTTTTATTTCTTCTGTGATTTGTTGGTTATTCAGCAGCGTGTTGTTCAGCCTCCATATGTTGGAATTTTTAATAGTTTTTCTCCTGTAATTGAGATCTAATCTTACTGCATTGTGGTCAGAAAAGATGCTTGGAATGATTTCTATTTTTTTGAATTTACCAAGGCTAGCTTTATGGCCCAGGATGTGATCTATCCTGGAGAAGGTTCCATGTGCGCTTGAGAAAAAGGTGAAATTCATTGTTTTGGGATGAAATGTCCTATAGATATCAATTAGGTCTAACTGGTCTATTGTATCGTTTAAAGTTTGTGTTTCCTTGTTAATTTTCTGTTTAGTTGATCTATCCATAGGTGTGAGTGGGGTATTAAAGTCTCCCACTATTATTGTGTTATTGTTAATTTCTCCTTTCATACTTGTTAGCATTTGTCTTACATACTGCAGTGCTCCCGTGTTGGGTGCATATATATTTATAATTGTTATATCTTCTTCTTGGATTGATCCTTTGATCATTATGTAGTGACCTTCTTTGTCTCTTTTCACAGCCTTTGTTTTAAAGTCTATTTTATCTGATATGAGTATTGCTACTCCTGCTTTCTTTTGGTCCCTATTTGCATGGAAAATCTTTTTCCAGCCCTTCACTTTCAGTCTGTATGTGTCCCCTGTTTTGAGGTGGGTCTCCTGTAGACAACATATGTAGGGGTCTTGTTTTTGTATCCATTCAGCCAGTCTTTGTCTTTTGGTTGGGGCATTCAACCCATTTACGTTTAAGGTAATTACTGATAAGTATGATCCCGTTGCCATTTACTTTATTGTTTGGGGTTCGAATTTATACACCATTTTTGTGTTTCCTGTCTAGAGAATATCCTTTAGTATTTGTTGGAGAGCTGGTTTGGTGGTGCAGAATTCTCTCAGCTTTTGCTTGTCTGAGAAGCTTTTGATTTCTCCTTCATACTTGAATGAAATCCTTGCTGGGTACAATAATCTGGGCTGTAGGTTATTTTCTTTCATCATTTTAAGTATGTCTTGCCATTCCCTCCTGGCTTGAAGAGTTTCTATTGAAAGATCAGCTGTTATCCTTATGGGAATTCCCTTGTGTGTTATTTGTTGTTTTTCCCTTGCTGCTTTTAATATTTGTTCTTTGTGTTTGATCTTTGTTAATTTGATTAATATGTGTCTTGGGGTGTTTCGCCTTGGGTTTATCCTGTTTGGGATTCTCTGGGTTTCTTGGACTTGGGTGATTATTTCCTTCCCCAGTTTAGGGAAGTTTTCAACTATTATCTCCTCAAGTATTTTCTCATGGTCTTTCTTTTTGTCTTCTTCTTCTGGAACCCCTATGATTTGAATGTTGTAGCGTTTAATATTGTCCTGGAGGTCTCTGAGATTGTCCTCATTTCTTTTAATTCGTTTTTCTTTTATTTTCTCTGATTCATTTATTTCTACCATTCTATCTTCTAATTCACTAATCCTATCTTCTGCCTCTGTTATTCTACTATTTGTTGCCTCCAGAGTGTTTTTAATTTCATTTATTGCATTATTCATTATATATTGACTCTTTTTTATTTCTTCTAGGTCCTTGTTAAACCTTTCTTGCATCTTCTCAATCCTTGTCTCCAAGCTATTTATCTGTGATTCCATTTTAATTTCAAGATTTTGGATCAATTTCACTATCATTATTCGGAATTCTTTATCAGGTAGATTCCCTATCTCTTCCTCTTTTGTTTGGTTTGGTGGGCATTTATCCTGTTCCTTTATCTGCTGGATATTCCTCTGTCTCTTCATCTTGTTTAAATTGCTGAGTTTGGGGTGTCCTTTCTGTATTCTGGCAGTTTGTGGAGTTCTCTTTATTGTGGCTTTTCCTCGCTGTGTGTGGGTTTGTACAGGTGGCTTGTCAAGGTTTCCTGGTTAGGGAAGCTTGTGTCGGTGTTCTGATGGGTGGAGCTGTATTTCTTCTCTTTGTTCAGTCGCGCTGTGGGGAGGGAGGGAGGGATGCTGCAAACAAATAACACTGGCGTGTGCTCGCAGTGCCTCAGCCACACTGGGTCTGCCCCCGCTCACGGCGCGTGTAGCCTCCCTGCCCACACTGCTCGGGCTCTAGGTTGTTCCGCCGGGAACAATCCGAGGCTGGCCCTGGGTTGCATGTACCTCCCAGGTCCAAGCCACTCAGGTTCAGGCACTCGGGTAGTCCTCAGAGGCGCAGACTCAGTTGGGCCTGAGTTTTGTGCTCTTCCCAGGTCCGAGCAGCTCAAGTGATGAGGTGTTTGGCGAGCGCCAATGCTGCAACTTATCGCCTCCCCGCCATTCGGTTATCTGGGTGTAAAACCGGCGCACCTTCTCAGGCAGATGTTAACCATCCAGACCCCCAAGAAGTTTTAGTTAGCAAAGAAGCCTGCTTACAGTTTTATAGATAATGTCTCTCTGGGGCTGCGATTGCCCCCTTCTGGCTCTGGCTGCCTGTCACCGGAGGGGGAAGGTCTGCAGCCGGCTATCTCTGTTCAGTCCTTTGTTCCATGCGTGGGCCTGGCGGTCTTAGGTTAGGGCTGGCTTTTCGCGTGGTAGATATCCCACAGTCTGGTTTGCTAGCCCAAATTATTTCGCTCAGATAGTGCTCAGGGTATTCAGGCCAGATTCTTACTCTAAGCGATGCAGCCCGCGCTGCGCCTCCCTGCCCAGCCCCCGCTTGCTAATGGCGCGTGCAGGCGTCTGCGCTGCTTCTCTGCTGGGGGAGTTACCGTAGGACTCGCAATCTTCGAGTTTTAATTGTTTATTTATTTTTTCTTCCTGTTATGTTGCCCTCTGTGCTTCCAAAGCTCGGCACAGATTCGGCAGTGAGAAGGTTTCCTGGTGTTTGGAAACTTCTCTCTTTTTAAGACTCCCTTCCCGGGACGGAACTCCGTCCCTCCCTCTTTTGTCTCTTTTTTTGTCTTTTATATTTTTTCCTACCTCCTTCCGAAGAGTTGGATTGCTTTTCTGGGTGCCTGATGTCCTCTGCCGGCATTCAGAAGTTGTTTTGTGGAATTTACTCAACGTTTAAATGCTCTTTTGATGAATTTGTGGGGGAGAAAGTGTTCTCCCCGTCCTACTCCTCCTCCATCTTGGCTCCTCCCCCTCCCTTCTCTCTTGAGAGAATTTTCTAGATTAGTGAAAATTGATTTCCTCAAATCCACTATGTATGTGAGCATTTGCCATATAAAAATTCTAATTATCAGAGCTGTATCCTCCATTTCACCTGAACCAAAAAGAAAAAAAAAAAGAAATTAAAAGAATATTGTACCTTTCCCATATTTTCAGGAGTGTTTGATAGGGATACTTTCAATGTTGCTATATTTCTGGGCGAAAATTGTTCTGGCTTTAGTACATGTATGGTTGGTCATTACCCAGATTTAGAAAATATAATTTGGCCCCAAGATATATGCAGGTTCATTAGCATTCACCATTTAGAATTAACATCTTTGATCATAAAATGATGTTTAAACCTTTTAAACAAACCAATTCAGTAACCAGTTTAAATCTGATTTATTATTGTTGCCACATTGTTCCTTACAAAGAAACTTGCAATAATCCCCAACAGCTGCTGGCCAACAGGTGCAGCCGAATAACATTGAAACACTGAGCCATAATCTAGAATCAATTTTGTCTCCTTCACTGCTACAATCAAGCAAGCAGAACAACTGGAGCATTTTTAATCTTACCTTAATATCCTTTAAAAACAGAGGTGGGGAACAGGACCCCACCGTATAATCAAGAAAGCATACTCCCTGTCATTGATAATTGTTCTCCAGAGCCATGCATTTTATGAGTTACATATAAAACTTAAAGGGAAGGTCATTTTCTGAAATCAGAACACAGCTGGAAGGCAGTAAGAATCACACTGTATATGTAAAAAACTCAGTGCCTGAGATATCATATTCAAGGGTTTAAATTTTAAGAAGTGCTCATTTGCAATCTGTGAACATATATTAAGGCAATTTAAACTATTTTTGTCCTCTGGCCCCGAATCTACATTCATATCTTTTCCTTCTAACTGCTTCTACCTTTTTGAAAATGGACATTTGAGAAGCCACTAAAGGTCAAATATTTAATTAATGACTCTGCTTTTCAACAAATTTCTTCATTTTTCTAAAGACTCATTTTAATGTCTATCTCCAGCCTGGGTTTCTGGAGTAAGTACATTGTGACTTTTAAATATAATTATCCCAATTAGAGGAAATTGTGGAATGTTAGTCAAAATTTGGGGGACTCTATTATTGAGTTTTTGTGATTCTCAGCAAGACTTGGTGACTCAGTTTTTACTATCTATGACACAAAAGTAACAGCAGCATGCTTTATCTTCTGCAATTGTGGTCCCCTTAAAAATTTGTGTGAACTGAAATTTGAAAAATAAAATTACAAGCTCTGAATACAGTAAGGGGAAAAAGTCAATATTAAAAAACCTCAAGATGAATCCTTCTGACAAGTGAAGAATCCTTTTATACCCTAATTTTAAAAATAAATTCCATTTTTAGTGTTTAAAAACTTTCACTATCTCCAAAGTGCTTGGAAGCAAAAAGAGAGAATTCCTAATACTTCAGAGATTTTGGTCTGGGTAGGAAGATAGTTAACTTATTTCTACATTGACTCAAGTATTTTATAAGCAATTTTTATACTAAATGAGTCTTTATTTTACTAAAGAGTTAACATCTATACTCTTCAAAGACATCCAAGGGAGAAGATACACCACCAGGTGAGATTTCAATGGCATGTCTTTCTTAATTAATTGTAGTTGGTAGATACTGGTATGTTTAATAAGAATTAAGTTATTCTCCTATAGGAAGTTGTTTTACAGTAGAAGTGATAAAATCAGCCATCTCTGTTTAGGTCTTTGGGTTACGCATGCCAAAAGAAAACTCTCAGACCACACTGCAGTAAGCACTCTACATTCTGGGTACAATGTGTATTTGTAGTCCCTACAGTGTTTTCCAGAAGATTAAGTTGATTCTGTGTGAATCATTTGGAAAATTCCTACAAGTGATTCTATCCAAATGTAATTGTTCCCTGACAAAGATCCTGGCAATATACAGACCTTGACTCTATCACTATTTAGGGAACATTTTAAAGGTAGGGGAAAAAAATGAAAAGATTAGCTATCTTTGAATGTTTTGTCAGCATTCCTTTACTTGTGGAAACAGAAATTTTTTTTTTTTTTTTTGTATCTAGGTTTAACAAAAAGCAAGAATTTAGTGCTTTGTGAGGAGACTCCATATAGTATGAATTAAAGCAACATCTAGGATTCTAATAGACCTAGGATCAAATACAAGCAAAACTTACAGTTCTCATGGATATAACAGGACTATTTCCATTCTCCCAAAGTTATGATGAAATTGGATGATAGATGTCAACTCTTATGTGACTTTGTACTCAATTTTCAGTACTGGAAGAAAAAGAACATCTTTTACCTTTACTAACTTGGAATGTTTTTTTAAAGGTTGGCAGCCTTATATTACCTTATATCCTAAAGGAGTAATCTTACGATCAAAAAGATGGACAGCAACACTTACGTCAGCGAAGGCATGCAGGGTTTCTGCAAGCTCTGCCACAAAGATTAATACCAGCCTCTAAGGCAACATCAGCATCCCATCGCGCAGTTAATGACAGTATGTGCATGAACAAAATAAGCATGTTGTCACCATCTTCCATGATTTCAGTCCGTTGTATACATTGGTTCCTTTCTTTCAAACAGTACAGCTACTAAAACAGTAAGGCAAGTTTCTAGAGGATCTATTTCATTAGGTTTAAAATTGCCCATAAAATCTGACAATTTGTGTCAGCGATGCTGCTGGGAAGCCAATAAAGCCAGCGCACCATGGCAGGTTGCATGAAACGCCAGCAGTATCTCCATCATCTGATGAATCAACTGCACCCCAAAGACAAACTAATCAACACAGACCATTTTACTGACAATACTCTCGTGTTCCCGTATTTCAGAAAGGCAATTTAGGTATACTTAATGTGTAGCAGCTCTTAGGGAAAAAATGGCAGCCTAAAATGGAGAAAGCTGGTTGTTAATGTTTTTAATGTATTCCTCCACCAGAAAAGCTCTGGCCAAAGAGATTCCTTTCACTAAATCTCCATTAGTGGACAGAATGTTAGACTAGTTTTCATGTGTGATTTACATATATATGGCAACACTTTGATAATCCTGTTTGAGTCCACATCTCTTAATCAAATAGTGGTGATCAGATATTTCATTAGGAAAAATGGTTGTATTTTCAATAGATTCCAATGCTACAGGGAAATTATGTTTTGAAAGCAATTGAGTAAGTTTCATGTATAGCATCTAGAATCCCCAGTTCACTTAACAGTTAGGAACCTACTGCATACCAGGCATGCAATCTATTTGCCCAACACTGTGAAGAAGGCTGAGCGCTGAAGAATTGATGCTTTTGAAATGTGGTGTTGGAGAAGACTCTTGAGAGTCCCTTGGACTGCAAGGAGATCCAACCAGTCCATTCTGAAGGAGATCAGCCCTGGGATTTCTTTTGAAGGAATGATGCTAAAGCTGAAACTCCAGTACTTTGGTCACCTCATGCAAAGAATTGACTCACTGGAAAAGACTCTGATGCTGGGAGGGATTGGGGGCAGGAGGAGAAGGGGACGACAGAGGATGAGATGGCTGGATGGCATCATCGACTCGATGGACCTGAGTTTGAGTGAACTCCAGTAGTTGGTGATGGACAGGGAGGCCTGGCGTGCTGCAGTTCACGGGGTTGCAAAGAGTCGGACACAACTGAGCGACTGAACTGAACTGAACTGATGCAATGCTCAGAGGACACAAAGATGACAGGCACAGTCTCTGTTTTCCAGGATGTCATCTACAGTAAAGGAAACATCAGCAATGGTACCAAGAGTTGCTTAGGATCGTCATACTTCGCATTTCCCCAGTATTCTCTCTGAGCTTCCCTAAAACCATCTCAAGTAAATATGATCTAAATAAAACACTGCTCTGCCAATGTATCTTAGAGACAAGTCTCCTTGGCCCCCTTCTACCAGATTACTTCCCCTAAGCCCTCTGCAGATCCACTTAAGCCCATGATGGGAAACAGACATAAACTTTCAGTGGCAATATCGTGGGATAAATGACATAACTATGAAGACCACTGTAGCCCAGAGTGATGACTAGTATGGGATTAGGATGTCAGGGGATAATTTCAGGAAATTCTTAAAGGGTGAGGACACATTACCCATGTAAATAAGAGGAAATTTAGGAGAAGGGAGGCAGAAGGGGCAGCCTTTGAGAAGGTATACGCAAGTTGACTATACAATAACTACAAAGGGCTCAGCATTACAAGAGCTCAATGTGTCAATGGGAGACGTGTCAAAGATTAGCTTGGGCTGATGAACAAAGGACCAGATTATAAAGGGGATGCATGTCTTATTAAAAGTCCAAATATAAATTTTATATTGAAGATCATGATACCCACAGAATACTAAGCAAGAGAGATATTTTAATGGGAGAAGGAATAAAGGGTGGCGGGTAACTAACTTAAGAGGCTGTACAGAAATCAAAGGAAGAAATATATTTAGATTCTGAATGAAGGTACTGACTGTAGGAACGGAAAGCAGCAGATGGATTTTAGAAAGACGTTAGAGGCAATACCCACAGCATTTGGTGGCTGAGTGGGTGGCAGCTGTATAAACCAGCTCCCTGGTGTGGCTTGTGGTGTGGATAATGGGTGAATGGGGCCATTCATCTAGATCAGGAATACAGAAGAAGAAATAAGAGATCACAATACCCAGGTGGCACAGTAGTAAAGAATCTGCCTGCCAATGCAGGAGACAAGAAACATGAGTTCTATTCCTGAGTTGGGAAGATCCTGTAGAGTAGGAAATGGCAACAAGCTCAAGTATTCTTGCCTGGAAAATTCCATGGATAGAGGAGCCTCGTGGGCTATCGTCCATGGGGTTGCAAAGAGTCAGAACACAACTGAGTGACTGAGCACACATATGTTTATATATACTCTTTCCCTTCATTGAGGCATCTTTGGGTCAATCTGTAAAACTTTAGAATGACTGGAAATCTTATCCAGAATGAAACTATTGCAACTATTCCTTCAAGAACAATTTATTAGTCTCTGTGTATTTAGCAGAGGAGCTGGAATTAAAATTGTATAGTTACTATTACTGGAAATATTTTAAAGTAATGAGAAATTAGCAAGGTATCGATTACCCCAAAATGTGGTAAAATAGCAGTATTAAAATGTGAAAAAAAGTAAGTTTTCTTTATATTGTTATTATGTAAAAAACAATAGATAACGTTAGTAAATCATTTTTTTTTTAATTTCAAGGCTGAGCTATTTGAGTGGGCTAAGAATGAGGCAGTCACTATCCACTCCTCCAAGAAAAATGTGTGAGATGTATATCTTTAAAAATTAATGAAGAAGGAAGAAAACAAAGAAAGAAGGATGGGGAGAGGAAAATGAAGGAGAATTTAAACTCAATGCATTATACAATTCTAATCAACATGAACACAGTGGCCAACATTAACACTGAATAAACTCTGGGAAAGAAACTAGTATTTTTACACACAAAAAGCCCAATAAATACATGACTTACAGAAGTTTTTATCCAAAATAAGACACATTAAATAGAATTTTATTTCCATTACTTTTTGTCTTTCCAAAATAAATTTATGAAAATTCAGCAGATATTTTATAGAAGTTTGTAATGTTATTGAGGAATTTGATAATCCCTTAAGGTTTTACTTGAAAATTTGGATCACATAAATCGAAATCAAGATGAAATTACGTCAATAAGCACTAATTATGAGTATGTCCCAAAACACATTTAGTGGGAAATGTGTTAAATTTCAAATAATAGATTATGAACTGTCAAAGATATTAATAGTATTTATAATTTGACAATAATTAGAATGTGTCAAAACATGAGCATATACTGTAACAGGATATAAAAAATTTAGAAATAAAGCTAGAAAATAGGAAAAGTACATTGTTCTTAATTTTCAAATTAAAATAAAAATAAGAAAAACAAGAAACTCAGTCTATAATTTAGTCAATTAATGTGGGTCAAACTGTATTTACTGAAAAGACAGTATGTCAGGTTCTAAGAATTCAACAGTCCACAGAACAAACATGATCCCTGCTCTCACAGAATGCCTCATGCTAAATTGTTCAGAAATACATATGGGTGTAAATCAGTGAGTACTGAGACATGAGTTTATTTGACTGAAAATGACCATCATCATCATACCCCTGGTTTGGAAACTGATTTTTCTAAAAGATATTTCAAGACCTAGCAGTAGTTTACAAGTCCATCTTGTTCCTCTTTACTGCTACTACCAAAGCAATGTTCTCTTTCCCTCCACAAATCTCACTTTTATTTGAATCTTCTATAATCAAGCTATCCCACCTAGTACGTCCCCCATTTGCTTTCAAAAAACCACCCTTTCAGGCCTTTCAAAGATATCGCTTTCGGTTCACCTTCCTTCCCGCCTCTGCTGCAAAATCTACATATGTGACTCACCCAGTATTCAGGTCCCTGACTTCCTCGAACCGAGAAAGTTTTACTAAGTTTTACTATTATCCATCTCTGGTACCCATTTCTCAGGGCTCCTCCCTAGACCTGGCATTCACCACACCACCCCACCCTTTCGGCTCACTCACTCTTGTACCCCATTACAACAAGTCCTTCCTTTCTATTCTCCACCTCCTCCTTCCTGCCATCATCCCTCCTGTGGCTTAATGATTCCAAGATCCATCATTAAAATCACTGCATTACGGACCTCCCCGCTTCTACTTCTCTTCTAAGAAATCTACTTTATTCACTTACTTAAAACTCATGGAAAATTCTGAACATCTTTTTATAGGTATGGACTCTCAAATAGCCAGCTTGTGTCTACAGTTCCAATCTTGACCCATATTATTCTTCGCCTCACTTATTAATACTTTGGCCACACTGGCCATTTCTGGAACCCATCAAACCCTTTCTTACTATTATGCCTATCCACTTTTTCATCATTCTGTCTTATGAGCTTATCTCCCTAACTCTTGAATTGCTAGCCTCTTTCTCACTCTCTTTTGTGTCAGTTGCAATGTCACCTCTACACATAGTCTTCTCCAACCATTTCATCTAAAATAACTTGACACAATGACTTTCTATTACACTGCTTTATTTCCTTCATAGCACATACTGAGTATATAGCTATATTGTTTAACTACTAACTGGCTATCTCCTGCACTTGACTTAAAAATTCCATAAAGACAAGGGCCTTATTTTGTTCACTTTAATACTACATATTAACCTTAAGTCACTCACTCAGTCGTGTCCGACTCTTTGCGACCCCGTGAACTGGAGCCCACCAGGCTCCTCTGTCCATGGGATTCTCCAGGCAAGAATACTGGAGTGGGTTGCCATTTCCCTCTCCAGGGGATCTTCCCGACCCAGGGATCGAACCCAGGTCTCCCACATTGCAGGCAGATGCTTTAACCTCTGAGCCACCAGGGAAGCCTTAACAGATATTAAATTCATATACAATTAACAGAATGAATAAAAGAGAAGATGAGGGTAAGGTTTTATTACAGACCTGTCAAAAATCTAAAACTAGTAAAAAAAAAAATAAAGGGAGGGGGAAGGAAATTGGATAAAGGCAATCAAAATGTAATAAAAACTTCCAGTTATAAGCTAAGTACTAGGAATGTAAGCAACATGAAAAATATAATTAACAAGGCAGTATATTAAATGTAAAAGTTGTTAGTTCTCTTCACATACAAATTTTTTTATTTAACGTTTTATCTCATGGATATTCACTAAACTTGTTATTATAATCATTTCATGATGTATGTGAGTCAAATTATTATGCTGTACACCTTAAACTTATACAGTGCTTTATATCAATTAAATCTCAATATAACTGGAAGAAAAATAAGTGAACAAGTAAACACTGATTTAGAAAGAAAAACTAAAAATAGTTTAAAAAGAGTTCAATATTTATTTACCCATAAATACCCCCCCAAAATTAGTATACACACCAAGTCTACTAATTATGCTTTTATTTTGGTTGCTATAAAGAAGAAATTAAGCCATATAAATGTAATTTTATGCAAAAACTGGTTATAACAGACATAAAATTTCACTAATAAAAAAGGGAAACAGTCAAATGGGGGTTGTTTCATAACATATAATAAGGAAGCAATATATAAATTTAATTTTTGGAAAACTAAAATCAAAGTAGTATTAAAAATATATAGATAGAAATCAGAAATTCACCTATAAGAGAATCAGATTTAAATTATTAAATAACAAAGATATGCTAAAGCATATTTCCATAAAATGCTGAGATTCACAAATATTAAGTAACTGAATATATCATTTATGAGTCACAAATATAAAAAAACATGAGATTTCTTTATTAAATACTAGATTCTTACCAACACCTCTCAAACTTATCCTACAGAAGTCTTCTTCAACTACTCAGGTAAATACAATATCATGCTAAGTATAATACAAGTATGTTAAATACATATGTCATGTGACATATGATATCTATGAGAATTTTCACTCACAAAATGATTTCTATTTGCTCTCTATATAATTCAATATGATAAACATTTACATGCTCATTTCCTCTGCCAAAAAACTATTCCTATAATGATAATTTTTAAGTATCTTTAAATTTCTACAGGGTAGAAGATTATACTATATACATTATCAGAATTTGTATAAGTGTTATCGATAAAAGTAACCTTGGAAAAATATACAGTAGAACCTACATTCAATTTAATCTTCAGTTTCAAAGATAGAACTACATAGGTTCAATCAAATGGGAATAATACAAATCAATAAACAAAAAGTACTCAATTAAACACTGATTCAAACTACCATAAGGAACTCAAAGTGTCACAGACTCTAAATAGCTCAGATTCAACCCTTTAGTATTCCTTTATAGCATTCATATTAGAAACTCTGGCCTACAGTCCTGGAATGGTTCCATAACCTTGGTGTGATACAATAAAAAATCTTCATTCACAAATCTGGACCATTCAACTAGTGGGAAACTGACTAAACTAATAAAATAACGAGTATCCCAAATCCTGGGAGTTCTTCAGAGAAAAATCTTTCATATTACTTGCTTTTCTCACTTGTATTTCTCACAGTTATAGGTATGTAGGAGAAGGTAATAGCACCCCACTCCAGTACTCTTGCCTGGAAAATCCCATGGATGGAGGAGCCTGGTAGGCTGCAGTGCATGGGGTCGCTAAGAGTCGGACACGACTGAGCGACTTCACTTTCACTTTTCACTTTCATGCATTGGAGAAGGAAATGGCAACCCACTCCAGTGTTCTTGCCTGGAGAATCCCAGGGACAGGGGAGCCTGATGGGCTGCTGTCTATGGGGTTGCACAGAGTTGGACACGACCTGTGACTTAGCAGCAGCAGCAGTCATACCACAAAGATTCCTAATCTATCTTTTTGATTGGGACCATCAATTTTCAGCAGTTTCAGCTATCACAATCCATTATGCATCATTCATTAAAGCTTTACTGTCATAAATATCTAATTCTCTGGTTCATAGCATTGACATAGCATTAACCCTTAAAATCTGATTCATAAAACTGTTACGTTTCTCAAGCATAATATTCCTGCTAGAAATTATGCTATCAGTATATTAAATGCCAAAGAATACTGTTCAAAAAATCCAAGTTGATTAGTTTTGGATTTAATTCAAATATCCACAATTTGGACCTTTAATATCTCACTGGATTTAAGCATTCTATTAATTATTCTTCTGAATCTGTAAATCACATTAATTAAACAAAAGGAGCTCGTAGAATAAAGAGAAGGCTCCTTTCTTTCATAGATTTCTTGTTTAAGAATCTCTCTCCCATGTATGCACAGACACAGACACATTACACACACACAAAGACACATTGTAAAGTTTATGGGTTTTTTTATTATTATTCTGCATCAAAAAAGTCCACATATTTTCTTTCATGTAGCCAGGAGACTCAACCATAACAATGTGTATATTAAGACTATGTTAATTTTCAAAACCAAAGAGAGGGGAGCAAGGATGCAAGTAAGAGTACATCTCAGGATACAAGTCCTGAGAAACTCACAGGAAAGAGAATAGAAATGTACAGCTAGCCCGTAATGATGTAATATATTCTCAATATAATATATTAACATATAAAATCTAACATATATAAGTAAATTTGAGTGCAAATTCCCCATCCTCTTTTGAGTTGCCTAGTAACATGTAGGCACCTAGAACTACTGTCAAGACAATGTTACTGAAATTTGTGAGAAGTAACCATTCATTGTTAAGTCAGGAACTATCTACATTAAATCTAAATTCTTGGTGGATAGTCTTTCAGGTTTCTGCTGCTAGTAATGTTTTCATATGGAAAAGAGAGTGCTTTTTCATTTTCTTTTCAGCTTCCCAGTCAAGATGTTTTTGGCATGATCGATATATGTGCATAAAAATGTTGCTGTTGTCATTTAAAATAAATAATCCATGGCTCTCACTGCTGGGGTTAAGTGATTTCATCCACAGAAAGATTTTGTAATGCATCTCAGGGATGGTTCTCATTGACAGAGAAATCAAATAGTACCAGTGATGTATCTGGCATATGAAACCCAAACTATCTTTACTTAAGACAAAACATTATGCTATCCTAAATGAAATATCCATTCTCCTTTTGGATAGCCCTATATATAACTGAGAGTTGGACCTTACTATGACATTGTCTCAACTTTAGTTATAGGTTTTTCTTCACAGCAGTAGATTCAATGAGGTAATGTACATGAAGTACCTACAACAAAATCGTCAATTAAAAGTGAAGACAAAAAGGACAAAGGCCATGAGGAAACACTGAAATGTTACTGTACAAAATATACAGTTGGTTTCTTCCTACCCTAACCTAGCCAGGCAAGAATTATATTCATCATTCTCTTCACTAAACATAAATGTAATTGGATGCTGTAAAATATAGCCATTTTATTTACATTTAAATGTGAAAGCATGATGTGTGTGTATATGCATATATTGTTGTCACGTAGCTGCTCAGTCGTGTCTGACTCTTTGTGACTCCCTGGACTGTAGTCTGCCAGGCTCCTTCGTCTGTGGGATTTCCAAGGCAAGAATACTGGATTAGGTTGCCATTTGATTCTCCAGGGGATCTTCCCAACCCAGGGCACAAACCTGCCATCTCCTGCATTGCAGGTGGATTCTTTACTACTGAGCCACCGGGGAAACCCCATGCATGTGTGTGGTTCTCCTTAAATGCCATTTCCTGGGTCTCATATACAGATATCCTAAGATTTTTATCAAAGATGATAAGTACTTGAATGCTTTGTAGTTGCAAACTATTTCTAATTTGCAAGTTTACTAATTTAATGGAGAGCTACATTCCAACTACTAAAATAATCTGATCACAGAATAAGAAATGTCTAACTCCAGTAGCTCAGTGGGTAAAGAATCTGCCTGTGATTCAGGAGACTGGGGTTCAATTCCTGGGTGGGAAAGATACCCTGGAGAAGGAAATGGCAACCCACTCCAGTCTTCTTGCCTGGAGAATTCCATGGACAGATTCAGACACAACTTAGCGACTAAACCACCACCATTAACTTTAGTAAAACCGTAACATTCTTGAGGGGTATATCTTGAGATCACAAATCTCATAACACATAAAACGTTAAATAATTAATAGTTGAACTTTTTCAGTATCACTTCCTGCTATAAAACAAAGTTTTTATTACTTTTTAAAAGTTAATATAAGCTGCCAATTACTTCACAACCACACTGCAATATTGATATTGGGTAGTCAGCTGGTCTCACTTACAGGTTCTTAGTGACTAAAGTCAGAGCACAAATTACTGTCCTAGAAAATTTCAAACTGTTTTACATACCATGGCAATTTCTCACAAATATCTGAAACTAAAAGATTTACAACTGTAAAGGATAAATCTATAAATGCCAAGGCTCTATCACTGTATTAAAACTTTTTAAGTTGATTATGTCGATTGTTCTATACTATAAGCTATAACATCAGATCAGATCAGATCAGTTGCTCAGTCGTGTCCGACTCTTTGCAACCCCATGAATTGCAGCACGACAGGCCTCCCTGTCCATCACCAACTCCCGGAGTTCACTCAGACTCACGTCCATTGAGTCAGTGATGCCATCCAGTCATCTCATCCTCTGTCATCCCCTTCTCCTCCTGCCCCCAATCCCTCCCAGCATCAGAGTCTTTTCCAATGAATCAACTCTTTGCATGAGGTGGCCAAAGTAGTGGAGTTTCAGCTTTAGCATCATTTCTTCCAAAGAAATCCCAGGGCTGATCTCCTTCAGAATGGACTGGTTGCATCTCCTTGCAGTCCAAGGGACTCTCAAGAGTCTTCTCCAACACCACAGTTCAAAAGCATCAATTCTTTGGCGCTCAGCCTTCTTCACAGTCCAACTCTCACATCCATACATGACCACAGGAAAAACCATAGCCTTGACTAGACAAACCTTTGTTGGCTAAGTAATGTCTCTGCTTTTGAACATGCTATCTACAGGGTTAAATAATTCACAAATAAATGTGCTCTGGACATAAAACACAGTGGCAAATTTATGCTGTGATTAAAATAATATGGACATAAAAGAATATTACAGACTATGAATGAATTTCTCAAGTTAATACTCAAGTAAGCCTAATTCCAGGATTTTGCATTCATTGGAAATTAAACACATATCAAGAGTACATAGGAAATACTTATGAAAATTAAGACTTAAATGGTCAATTTGCTCAAATATTTCACTACTTAATTATAAATGTAATTCCAATATCATTTTATTTTGTCCTAAAATAAATTTCATTGCCAACCATAAGATTCTCCTTTTGAAAGGCCTCTTAAAGAAGTTAGCAACTGTCACAGACTTTTGTACCTAACCACACAAAAAGAGTTTTTTAAAATCACGCCTTTTGCTTCACTAATATAAGAACCAGATTGCTTTATTTTCTTAAATTTTTTGTGAACAATTCTAAAATGAATTGTATGTAATGATACAAACATGACTGTATTTGACTTTGAAAAAATTGCACAGCAAATATGAAGATGTTTTTGCTTCCATAATAGATTGTAGCATTTTCATGCATTTACATTTTGGGGAGTACTATAGCAATACTGTTTCACATTTCAGGACAGCAGAAGGAAAAAGGACTGTGTCAATTAATACAAATTTCTATTTGCAAACCAGTAATCATTATTGGTGGGGATGGGGGGAGCAGAAGGAAGCAAACCTAGGAGAATAAAATAAGCTTCCCAGCAGGATGCTGCTCTCATAAAAAAAAAAGATTTTCCCCTTGTATGGGACAGATTGTACAATAGCCCAGATGTCAAGAATTTACTCTGTGAATCAAAATTCAACCTAAATGATCATCTCTATATTTATACTTGTTTAAACTGATTAAATCACAACCTTCTACCCAATAATAAAGAAACACATTGAAACTGTTCTTTTTATAATGATTACAAAGCATTTTTAACACCTATATTCTTAGCTCTGTAGAGTAATTCTTTCCATCTTTAAATATTGGAACACATGCTAATTAAAATATCCTCTTTATGCTTATACAGGAGTATACAATATTGTGTGATTTATGCACTGACAGGCCTTCACTTACAGCTCAATTAAAAACTATTTTTAGCTATTTGTTTTAGGTAGCAAACATACAACACAATGAAAGCATTTTAGACTAAAGCATTCAACAATGAACTCTCTGATTAAGCAAGATAAATAAGAGTGAGAGTGGCCTGCTTGAAAACAAAACACAAATACAAACTAGTCTTTTCCATGTACTTGGCTTAAGGCAAACTGATAAATATTTAATACCTCACCACAAAGAAGCCCACTTATTCCCAAACACAAAGCTCTAGCGGGTGTTATTACCTCTATCTGTAGACCCAGAGCTTCCATTAGCAGAATCTATTATAATAGGAAGTTGAAGCACAGAACAACTTAGGAGCTTGGGCAGCCAGCCAGGCTCTAAATGCATATTCATATTTGAAGATGTATGTTTTCATTGTTGGATACACATTTCTGAGATGTTTCACATGCATTTCATTTGTTGTTGGTTCATTCCTATGAGTTACAATAAAATGTTCCCCCATTAAACCATAAATAATCAATAATTGCACCCTTCAGGGAACCAATAGGAAATACAAAAGAGAATTTTTTTTTTCCAAAACAGCACAGGCTGAGGAGGAGCTGAAAACTAAAAAAAGCTACCTACATATTTTATACTGTGGAAGCCTGATTAAAAACTCCTCAGAAACGGTTATATAAGATATCCTGGCTGGTGCTATGACTTTGACCTTGGTAATATTATAGCAGGGACCATAATAAATAGAAAGCATTTTAAAATAATAAATATTTATAAGAACTTTGAGTTCTATTCAGCAAACTATCAAGAAAGCTGGCTTTATAAATATCAATGAAGCTGATGTGAGGTGAAACATATATATATATGAAATATATATAATATATAAATATATGTATTTATATATTATATAATATAATACATATATTAAACATATATATATATGATAAAAGTCACTCAGTCGTGTCTGACTCTTTGTGACCCCATGGACTATACAATCCATGGAATTCTCCAGGCGAGAATACTGGAGTGAGTAGCCTTTCCCTTCTCCAGGGGGTTGTCCCAACCCAGATATCAAACCCAGGTCTCCCACATTGCAGGCAGATTCTTTACCAGCTGAGCCACGAGGGAAACAAATGAAATATAGTTAAGTTATACTGTATAAGCCCTTACTATGTGCCAGGTCCTTGTATGTATTATCTGTAATCCTTAGGACAGAACTGTGAGGCAGAGATTTCATAGAAAGAGAACCTGAGGCATGAGAGGAAAGTGTATTGCTTTCTAGTAGTCCAGCTAAGAAAGATACATCACAAATTTTAACACAGATTCAAAGGTCTATGCCTACATAACCTATTCAGGCAAATGGAATGCTATTTTGTAAACTGACATTTTATAATTTGAGCATATATGAGCATCATAATGATTTTCATTCACTCAAAAAAAAAAAACTAAAATTCACATGATCTTTCTCTGCATTACTCCATTCTCATAATTTATATTTATTTTTACAATTCTTAAATTAAGAACAAATATTTCACATGTATATTCTTAACTACAGTTCATTGGACTAAACTAAAATGGACTGGAATGGGTGAATTTAACTCAGATGACAAAGTAATGCTCAAAATTCTCCAAGCGAACCATGAACTTCCAGATGTTCAAGCTGGATTTAGAAAAGGCACAGGAACCAGAGATCAAATTGCCAACACCCGCTGGATCATCAAAAAAGCAAGAGAGTTCCAGAAAAACATCTATTTCTGCTTTACTGATTATGCCAAAGTCTTTAACTGTGTGGATCACAACACAGTTGTGATCTGTGAAAAATCTGTGAACTGTGAAAAATTCTTCAAGAGATGGGAATACCAGACCACCTGACCTGCCTCTTAAGAAATCTGTATGCAGGTCAGGAAGCAACAGTTAGAACTGGACATGGAACAACAGACTGGTTCCAAATCGGGAAAGGAGTATGTCAAGGCTGTATATTGTCACCCTGCTTATTTAACTTGTATGCAGAATATAGCATGAGAAGCACTGGGCTGGATGAAGCACAAAGTGGAATCAAGATTGCCAGGAGAAATATCAATAACCTCAGATATGCAGATGACACCACCCTTATGGCAGAAAGTGAAGAGGAACTAAAGAGCCTCTTGATGACAGTGAAAGAGGAGAGTGAAAAAGTTGGCTTAAAACTCAACATTCAGAAAACAAAGATCATGGCATCCAGTCCCATCACTTCATGGGAAATAGATGAGGAAACCGTGGAAACAGACAGACTTCAAAGTGACAGATTTATTTTTGGAGGCTAAAAAAATCACTACAGATGGTGACTGCAGCCATGAAACTAAAAGATGCTTGCTCCTTGGAAGAAAAGTTATGACCAACCTAGAGAGCATATACAAAGCAGAGACATTATTTTACCAACAAACATCTGTCTAGTCAAAGCTTCAGTTTTTCCAGTAGTCATGTATGGATGTGAGAGTTGGACTAGAAAGAAAGCTGAGCGCCGAAGAATTGATGCTTTTGAACTGTGGTGTTGGAGAAGACTCTTGAGAGTCCCTTGGACTGCAAGGAGATCCAACCAGCCCATCCTAAAGGATATCAGTCCTGAGTGTTCATTGGAAGGACTGATGTTAAAGCTGAAACTCCAATACTTTGGCCACCTGATGTGAAGAACTGACTCATTTGAAAAGACCCTGATGCTGGGAAAGATTGAGGGTGGGAGAAGAAGAGGGACAACAGAGGATGAGATGGTTGGATGGCATCACCTACTCAATGGACATGAGTTTGATCAAGCTCCAGGAGTTGTTGATGGACAGGGAAGCCTTGCATACTGCAGTCCATGGGTTCGCAAAGAGTCGGACACGACTGAGCAACTGCACTGAACTGAACACTTCAATTGTTAGAATTTTGATGGACCCTATTTCAGCCATTTAAATAAATAAAAACACATATAAAGTATCAACAACCTGTTTAACTAAATACTACAGAATTCAAGGAGCCAGACTCAAACATAGTCACAATGTCTTCTATATAATCATTATTCAGCAGGCTTCATCCATACGTCACCAGTACCGCCATTCTTTATAAAATGCTTTTGTGTGTATGAAGACAACACTTTCTGCTCTAGAAACTAAATATGTATTACTTTATAAAATAATTTTATCTTATTTTTTCATTTAATTGTCTAGGAAAGGATAATTTAATTTTAATTATATATCCTATTAATTTGAACTGAATCTAATAGACATTATTTAGCCAAATATTTAGACACTTTTAGTCATTATTTAGCCAAAAATATTTAGACATTATTCAGACAAATTTAGCCTAAAGAAATCTCTGAGTTTTCTAAATCAAATGCTTCAGTTTTCATTTATTTGGCTCATCTCAGATGAAATTAATTCTCCATTAATATAAAAAATAAATGTGGAGAAGCAAATTTCTCTTAGTCTTGTGATTTCAGAAATTTAAAGAAAAATTTCTAATTGAGTTTAAATTCTGATAACTTGTGAAGATACCAATCCTACTTAATTGTCCAGGCTCTTCAGGCTTAGGCTCAGTATTCAACGCTTAGGTATTCAGGCCTCTCGAGCCCTTCTTGTGCCCACAGCAGCAGATGTCATGTATGTTATTCTAACGCCTTAGTCTTAGGCTGGCCTGCTGCTGCTGCTGCTAAGTCGCTTCAGTCGTGTCTGACTCTGTGCGACCCCATAGACAGCAGCCCACCAGGCTCCCCCATCCCTGGGATTCTCCAGGCAAGAACACTGGAGTGGGTTGCCATTTCCTTCTCCAATGCATGCAGATTTCATTTAATAACTAAAGCTTCTTTAGTAAAACATTTATCCATGAGTAACCTTTACTTCATGTGTTTTATTTTTTATTGAAAAAAGGCATCTGATGGGGAAAATAAAATGTTACTTGACCAGGATCACAGTTTCATGCCTATGCATGGGTTTGGCATTAGCAAGCCTATTGTGTTACACAAGTGAACATTTTATTTTTTCCCCACTAAATCTGCATTGGGCATGCCCCCTCTTAAAACTCCTTCACGGGTCCTTTCATGGTGCACTCTCTAAATTGACTAACATTTCAAGTGTTAATTACCAGATCAAATGTTGAGCAGAACTTGCACAAATTAAAAGTAACAAAGAAAATGAAGCTATGACTAAAAAACAAGGCCCTACTGTCACAACACAGGGAACTGTTTTCAATAGACCATGAAAAACCATAATGGAAAAGAATATGAAAAATAGTATGTGTGTGTGTGTGTGTGTGTGTATACAGTTATATAGAGAGACAGCATATTAAAAAGCGGAGACATTTCTTTGCCAAAAAAGGTCTGTCTAGTCAAGGCTATGGTTTTTTCAGTAGTCATGTATGGATGTGAGAGTTGGACTATAGAGAATTATGTATCATTGTGAGAGTTGGACTATAAAGAAATCTAAGCACTGAAGAATTGATGCTTTTGAACTATGGTATTGAAGAAGACTCTTGAGAGTCCCTTGGACTGCAAGGAGATCCAAGCAGTCCATCCTAAAGGAAATCAGTCCTGAATATTTATTGGAAGGACTGATGCTGAAGCTGAAACTCCAATACTTTGGCCACCTGATGCGAAGAACTGACTCATTTGAAAAGACCCTGATGCTGGGAAAGATTGAAGGCAGGAGGAGAAGGGGACGACAGAGGATGAGATGGTTAGATGGCATCACTGACTCAATGGACATGAGTTTGAGTAAACTCCAGAAGTTGTTGATGGACAGGGAGGCTTGGCGTGCTGCAGTCCATGGGGTCCCAAAGAGTTGGACACGACTGAGTGACTGAACTGAACTGATATATACATGTAAAAATGGTGACATTTTTCTCTGAAAGAAGAGGGTGAATTGATGTGAATGTACCTATTTAGGTGAGTATTCAACTTAAGTGTGTACTCTGGTTAAGTAAATTTTGATCTTCATCAAAGCAGCAGTTCAGTTCAGTTCAGTTGCTCAGTCGTGTCCGACTCTTTGGGACCCCATGAACCGCATCACACCAGGCCTCCCTGTCCATCACCAATTTCCAGAGTCCACCAAAACCCATGTCCATCAAAGCAGCAAGAGACCAATTTAAGAGTCTCATTCTTCATTCAAAAAACATTAAGTAATCAGTCCATTGACCAGCATGCAGAGCAGCCTGCTTTGTTTCTTCTCTCCTTCAGACTGAGCCCCATCAGGGACCCAAACTCTAAGGGGATGTTTATCACAGTTGCAGGCTGAATTAACCCCCAGCTACTATAAAGAAGTTAACAGACCACCCACCAGGAGGGTGATGTATCCAAAGGTCTCCCTTTAATTTAGGAGAGAAGATTCTTCCACTGAACACTTTGAACAACTATAACATTAAACCACTTCACAAATTGTCTACAGGGTTATAGTGTCTTTTCACTCGTAAGTAGGGTCATTTCTAAGAATGAGAGCTGGTGCTACTGGCAGGTGTGTTAGGTTATCAAGCTTATTCAAGCATGGTCTCGGGCAAACAAGGACATGTAGTCATACTACTTATAAGGCACTAAATTGGTTTTGATTTGTTGAAATGAACTTTTTTCTTCCCCTAAACCCAAACACACACACACACTCATGTACGTACATTTGCAGACTGTCAATTTCAAAAACTGATTCAACCATGGTAGTTATATGAATCTGTGAAATTACTAAGCCTTTCTTTCTTTCTTTCTTTCTTTTTTTTTTTTTTACTAAGCCTTTCTTATCCCAGTTTGCCTATCTGTCAAATGGGGTTAATAATACCCTCTATATGACAGAGTTCTGTGATAATTATAATTATATAATTTTTAATTCAGGAAAAGTGTTTGGCATGTAAGTTTTAAAAGTAACACATATTTATTTTAATCAAACATGTATTACTTTTAGAATGCACAAGTAATAATTAAACTTTATTTATTTAACTATTGTTCAACATGGACTTTGGTCTTTTGAGGCGGCACTAGAGATTATCATAACATCCAGGACAGTGGTGATCCTAAAATCACTGGTCAGTAATAGACATTACCTTGTCTGTGCTCATCAAAAGACTTTTGGAAAATTCCAGATAGTTAAAAAAAAAGTCTCAGTTGCTTTACATTTTAAAAACTGCATGCTGAGTATCTACTATGATAAGGTATTCTATCATATATTAGATAATATCACTCCATTCAATTGTCACATACAAATTGGCACTTGCCATTTAACTCTATAAGAATTAAATTACAAGCTGCTGCAGCTGCTGATCTTCAACACCCCCTGAAAGGAGTTCAGGGTGGAGATCAGGAAGGAGGCCCTCTGTGCTCTGAGGAAAACTGGTAGAACAAGTCTTCAGACAATCAAGATATTTTCAGGAGAAGATGTTATAAGCCCAATTCTTGCTTGTATCTCCTCATATCTAGAAAAGCACTAAAATTCTTCATGGTGATGTCTGTTTTTTATGACTAACAGTAGTCTTCATGAGACTAACAGCTGCTGCTGCTGCTAAGTCGCTTCAGTCATGTCCGACTCTGCATGACCCCATAGATGGCAACCCACCAGGCTCCCCCGTCCCTGGGATTCTCAAGGCAAGAACATTGGAGTGGGTTGACATTTCCTTCTCCAATGCATGAAAGTGAAAAGTGAAAGGGAAGTCGCTCAGTTGTGTCCGACTCTTAGCGAGCCCATGGACTGCAGCCTACCAGGCTCCTCCGTCCATGGGAGTTTCCAGGCAAGAGTACTGGAATCGGGTGCCTTTGCCTTCTCCGAGACTAATAGCAACCTTCTGCAAAAATGTGTGTACTTCCCATTCACCAAAAGCACGTATATACTGACCTTCCCACTTGCCTCTCTGGAGCAGTTTCTCAGAGCTATCTGAAATGCTATCCCCTGGGGTACAGTCCTCATTTGTCCCAAATAAAACTTAACTCACAACTCTCACACTGTACTTTTTTTTTTTTCCTTCAGTCAGCACAATCTTCACCACATATCTATGGGGCAAATGAAAAAAGATAACTAACCCGTCTAAGGTCTAAAACATCATTGACTGGCCAGGAATTGAACCTGGGTCTTCTAACTTGAAGTTATTCCTTTTAAATTGAGTTTTCCCTTTTTTCTCTTCCCTCACCATCAGACATACTCTGAGAATCTTTGGAACATAGAGTTTAGACACACGACTTGTTAGATAATCTGCAAGAGAAAGTACACTATCACATACTGATCTTGACCTTGGAAAATGGTCCTACACACATAGAAAGGAATTTGACAGTATCTAATTTATATCCACATTTATCCTTTGACTAGTCACATTTTTAGGAATCTAACTAAATAGATACTGAAAAACAGATGAGAGAGACATACACTAAACAACTGCTTGCAGTCTACTTGTAGGAGCAGAAGACTGGAAAACATACCCTTAAGTGGACTCTGTATAACTATTCTGAGATAACCCCCCAAACTGGAAAGATAATCTAAAGCTAAAGAAAACGGTTACACATCAGGGAGGGAACAAACAAGATGGATGGAGAGAGATGGAGTCTAGATTTCTCTGACTTTGGAACTATTAAAATGTTTATGATATAAAACTTTAAAAATTGTAATGCCTTAAAGAAAAAAAATCACATAAATGAAGCTGTGATTATAGAGTTGGTACTTTCACTTTTCACTTTCATGCATTGGAGAAGGAAATGGCAACCCACTCCAGTGTTCTTGCCTGGAGAATCCCAGGGATGGCAGAGCCTGGTGGGCTGCCGTCTATGGGGTCGCACAGAGTCGGACACGACTGAAGTGACTTAGCAGCAGCGGCAGCTTAACTATAAAAGAATTTTTTCAAGTGAATCTTTTTTTTAAAAATTTACTTTGACTGTAAATGCCTAGTTACATGTTTAAAAAATACAAAATAATGACTAGGAATTTAAAAAAATAATTTCAGTAACTATGTTGTATATGATAATATTAGTATTATTCTGAAACCACATATACAGACAGAGAACATGACAGAGCAAATAAATTATTAGGAATGAAAATTTTCAGTAGATGAGAAAATAAATACAATATAAAATATAAAAGGTTAAACACAGCCTCATAATCCTAAATGGACATACCAGCATGAACTCATGATGTATTTTCTCTATCAAAAAATACATATTTCCCACATGGTCCACTACAAGACCTGAAATCTACCAACATATTAACAGTGAATCGCCCTCCAGGCCCAGAGTGTGTGTGCGCATGCCCAGTCACTCAGTTGTGTCCAACTTTTTGCAACACCTTGGACTATAGCCCACAAGGCTCTTCTGTCCATGGCATTCTCCAGGCAAGAATACACTGTTGTGGATGCCATTTCCTACTCCAGGGGATCTTCCTGACCCAGGGATCAAATCCCCATCTTTTGTGTCTCCTGCACTGGCAGGTGGGTTCTTTACCACTGCACCACATGGGGAGGTCCATAGGCCTAGATGTGGCCTCTAAACATCATTCCCTAAGGACCAGAGTTATTCGTGAAATGACTGTTTCCAAGAGTAGGGCAGGAAATCAGTAAGACAATTCTGCAGCATTTTCAGATGCCAGAAAGTACGGAAAACAGCAAAGGAAATTGAGCTTAAAAGACTAAAAAGCTAAGTCAAAGATATTCCCACTAGACAGGAAGTGAAGGTGCTCAGTAGCATTCGACTCTTTGCGACCCCATGGACTGTAGCCCACCAGGCACCTCCATCCATGGGATTTTTCAGGCAAGAATACTGGAGTGGGTTTCCATTTCCTTCTCCAGGAGATCTTCCCAACCCAGGGATTGAACCCGGGTCTCCTGCATTGTAGGCAGATGCTTTACTGTCTGAGCCACCAGGGAAGTCCCACTAGACAAGGGAGGGGCAATTTAAACATTGAAAAGGATAATTACAATAAACTGAAAGACATCGAATATGTTTAAAATCCATGAGTTCAAAAAGATATGTGGAATCTAAAAACAAGGGTACAGATGAACATATTTACAAGACAGAAATGGAGTTACAGATGCAGAAAACAAACTTATGGTTACCAGGGGGTTGACATATATACAGTACTGAATATAAAATAGATAGCCAGTAAGGGTTGCCTTAGTAGTAAAGAACCCATATGTCAATTCAGGTAGACATCAGAGACACGGGTTCAATCCCTAGGTCGAGAAGATCCCCTGGAGGAGGGCATGGCAACCCACTCCAGTAGTCTTGCCTAGAGAATCCCATGGACAGAGGAGCCTACTGGGTTACCATCCATAGGGTGGCAAAAAGTCAGACACAATTGAAGCGACTTAGCACACATGCATGCAAGGACCTATGTATAGCACAGGGAACTCCACTCAATACTCTGTAATGGTCTATATGAGAAAAAGAGAATATATATGTGTATATATATAACTGATCACTTTGCTGTACATCTAAAACTATAAATAACACAACATTGTAAATCAACTATGATCCAATAAAAATTTTCAAAAAATACATAAAACAAACTGCCCACCATTTAAGGTTATTAATGAACCAACGAACTGATTTTTCCAGAAACTTGGAAAATAAAGAGAAAATATCAAGTATTTAATCAGTTTTCCTGTGTGAACTCCACCTGGGTTTCAAAAAATAGTTATTGATGAAAAGTTTGTTTTTTTTTAATATAAGTATTCCAGCAAATTAAAAGGAACATTAAAAAGGAACATTAGCTTATCACTGACTACTCATGATACAAAATAATTATTGTTTACTTTTTAGTGTGTAATGATATTGGGATTATATTTTTAAAAATAACCCTTGTTTCTTAGGATTCTTACAGATTATAGACATTCTTACATATTTTCAGATTATAGATTATATATGATATGTTACTCAGGATTTCTTTCAAGAGAATCCAGCAAGGAAAGAGGATAGTCAGTAAGGTTTCAGACTGAAAAAAAACTAGTTGATGAGTAGTACTTATTTAAGTGACTAATATTTACTTACATGAATCGACCTACAATGCAGGAGACTCGGGGTTCAATCCCTGGGTCAGGAACATTCCTTGGAGAAGGGAATGGCTACCCACTCCAGTATTCTTGCCTGGAGAATTCCACAGACAGAGGAGTCTGGTGGGATACAGTCCATGGGGTCACTAAGACTCGGGCATGACTAAGTGACTAACACAATGTATACTTGGGGAGCTCTGTATATACATTCATTATTTTTAATGTTTGAAATTTTCCATGATAAAACATTTTTTAAATATTGGAGGATTAAATCAGCTTATCCAGTGGGCTACAAAAAGTGGGATACAAAAAGCAAAAAGTGAAGTTTTGCTTTGCTTTTGTGTGCCATTTGTTGATATTTCAAGATCTTAAGAGTCAAAATTTCTTATTAAAGTCAATTCCCTTCCCCAAAACCACCCAGTGTTTTTGTCTTTATTTTCACCTCATTTTCCAATACAACATCTACCCCTTCCCCAACATCAAAAGGCCAGAATTTTGCCATAAGCACGGAATAGTTTAAAATTGCTCAGTGGTTTGAAGTGTTCAGGCTGGTAACTGCACTATAAGCCTTGACTAATCCATATTATAAAACAGGGCCCTTCAAAAGAGCCTGGGAAGCTATCAGTTTCTCCTCAATCTGCACAAGCAACTGTCTGACCCACTTTTCTTCAGAGAGACCCATTCCACATTCAGGACCATGCATGTCATGGATATAAATCTAAAAGGAATGAAGCAGGCTATGAACAAGAGTTTTTTAAAAGCTGTACTTACAAGACACTACATTATGATTTATATCAAATGAATAAAAAGTGATACAGTCTTTGAATGCATAATAAAAATCATGAATTTCAGACCTACTAATTAATTTGTAGAAGATCGACACAGAAGAGCAAGAAAATGATGGTTTCCAGTAAAGTTTTGAAATATTCATGAACCTTTATTTTCCATCCCGATTCAATTCAGTCAAGTGATGCCCAAGGTGTATATAGGCAACTTATGTTGTTTTGTAATACAAACACAGCCCAGGCACTCCCCCAGAAAACTAAGGAATCGAATAAAATGTAACTAAGCCATGTCTGCCGTCATCTAAAGTGACTATGAAGATTAAATTACCAAGAAATTCAGAGGGAAACCAGCAAGTTTCATGAGAAATGTCTTTCTCATTGCAAAAACGTCATTAACTTTTTCATCTCTACAAAGGTACTTTGTTTCTTCCATAGAAAAATGCTTTTCACCACGAGAAATTTGTAATTTGATCCTGCAGAATTTGTAAGGCACAGCATTTTTCCTTTAGAGGTATCCAGAAAGTTGAAAGATGGCCATGTTTTAAACAGAGAAAATGAAAAGCCTGGAGAAAAGGAAAGGAGGAGAGTTCACATCCAGACACCTGTTTATAATGATCTTCATGTTTAAACACATATGAATATGTCCTCAAGGACAGAGGTAAGTTTTTAAACATCTGGCAGGAATGAGGAAGCATTACTCAAACAGCTTATACTGATACATAATAACTATAGCACAGCAAGAGCCTGAGCAGCTGATGAACAGAAAAAGATCATGTCAGACTAAATATGAGAATTTGCTAGTAGTTCTGAATTGTCCCAGCATCACAGCAGGAAAGAAATAAAACAAAACAGAACCATGTGTTTGTTGAACCATATCTGGAGCATGGGGAAATGAGAAGGACTGAGAAGAAAGGAAAAGGTGGAACTTGCAAGGATAACCACAATACACAAAATGCAAGTAGTCGTGGCATGTGTCTATTATATTAATTCATTGTATACTTTTTCTATATTAGCGCTGATATAAAATGATTAATAGAGGACAATGTTTAATAGGGTCTGATTACCCTAATTTTCAGTTTAATGAAGGAAAAATAACTGTCAGTGGTACATATTAAATAAATGTCACAATTAGTATTTGTATTATGTGCACAAAATACTTACCTGTGTACTTGACCCAACCCAAATCCCTGAAATTCAATTTCTTACATAATTGGCAAGTGCAACCATTTGTCTCCACTCCCTCTGCTCATTGCAGACCATTATCATTTCTTGTCTGGTCCACTGCAATATTTTCCTAAGCCCTTTTCTTGCCTCCCCATTGCCTTGACCTTCAAAGTATCCTTCAAAACTCATTTTTTAAAACTCAGCTCTGAAGCTGTTGCTCCCCAAGTTAGAGTCCATCAATAAATTTCCATCACCAGATAATAAAATCCAAGCTTCTTAGCATCATGCTCTTCCATCTTCCTCACCATCCTCTCCTTCTATCATTCTTTCACAATAAAGTGATTACTGACTACACTGCCTGCGGGCAGGAAGTACTGCAGGCAGGAAGTACTCCCACTTCCTCAAACCTGCAAACATTCACTTTTTCATTCTCTAGGAAAAGCACATGAATTTGCAGCGACTTCACTTTCACTTTTCACTATCATGCATTGGAGAAGGAAATGGCAACCCACTCCAGTGTTCTTGCCTGGAGAATCCCAGGGACGGGGGAGCCTGGTGGGCTGCCGTCTATGGGGTCGCACAGAGTCGGACACGACTGAAGTGACTCAGCAGCAGCAGCAGCAGAGTCAGCAGCATCTGACAGACCAATGGGAAAATGCTCAATCCATTAATAATCCAAAAGGTAAACGAAGACCACAATGATATAACATTTTCACTGATAAAACTGACGAAAATTAAACTGTATGCAACATTCTACTTCTTGACATATTCACTCAATACTATATTTTTGAGAATGATACATAACAGAAACAGAAGATATTAAGAAGAGGTGGCAAGAATACACAGAATATACAAAAGAGGTCTTGAGGACCTGGATAACCATGATGGTGTAATCACTCAACTAGAGCCAGACATCCTAAATGTGAAGTCAAGTGGGCCTTGCTGCTGCTGCTGTTAAGTCGCTTCAGTCGTGTCCGACTCTGTGCAACCCCATAGACGGCAGCCCACCAGGCTCCCCTGTCCCTGGGATTCTCCAGGCAAGAACACTGGAGTGGGTTGCCATTTCCTTCTACAAGGAAAGTGAAAAGTGAAAGTGAAGTCTCTCAGTCATATCCGACTCTTAGCGACCCCATGGACTGCCGCCTACCAGGCTCCTCCATCCATGGGATTTTCCAGGCAAGAGTACTGGAGTGGGGGGCCATTGCCTTCTCTGAAGTGGGCCTTAGGAAGCATTAATATGGAAAAAGCTAGTGGGGTGACAGATTCCAGGTGAGCTATTTGAAATACTAAAAGATGATGCTGAAAATTGCTGCACTCAATATGCCAGCACATTTGGAAAACTCAGCAATGGCCACAGGACTGGAAAAGATCAGTATTCATTTCAGTCCCAAAGAAGGACAATGCCAAAGCATGATCAAGCTACTGAATAACTGCACTTAGTTCACAAGCTAGCAAGGTCATGCTCAAAATCCTTCAAGTTAGGTTTCAACAGTACATGAACCAAGAACTTCTAGAGGCACAAGCTGGATTTAGAAAAAGCAGAGGAACCAGAGATCAAATTGCCAACATCCACTGGATCATAGGAAAAGCAAGGGAATTCCAGGAAAATATCTGCTTCTGCTTCATTGACTACTCTAAAGCCTTTGACCATGTGGATTACAACAAACTGTGGAAAATTCTTAAAGAGATGGGAATACCAAACCACTTAACCTGCCTCCTGAGAAATCTATATGCAGGTCAAGAAGCAACAGTTAAAACCAGACATGGAACAACGGACTAGTTTAAAATTGAGAAAGGAGTACGTCAAGGCTGTATACCATCACCCTGCTTATTTAACTTATATGCAGAATATATCATGTGAATGCTGGACTGGATGAAACACAACTGGAATCAAGATTGCTGGGAGAAATATCAATAATCTCAGATACGCAGTTGACACCACCCTCATAGCAGAAAGCAAAGAGGAATTAAAGAACCTCTTGATTAAAGTGAAAGAGGAGAGTGAAAAAGCTGGCTTAAAACTCAGTATTCAAAAAACTAAGATCACAGCATCCAGTCCAATGATTTCATGGCAAATAGATGGGGTGACAATGGGAACAGTGACAGACTTTATTTCCTTGGTCTCCAAAATCACTGCGGATGGTGACTACAGGCATGAATTAAGCCTCTTGCTCTTTGGCAGAAAAGTTACAACAAACCTAGACAGCATATTAAAAAGCAGACATTACTTTGCCAACAAAGGTCTGTATAGTCAAAGCTAATGTTTTTCCAGTAGTCACGTACAGATCTGAGAGTTGGACCATAAACAAAGCTGAGTGCCAAAGAACTAATGCTTTCAAAATGTAGTGCTGGAGAAGACTCTTGAGAGTCCTGTGGACAGCACGATCAATCCAATCAATCCAAAAGGAAATCAACCCTGAATATTCATTGGAAGGACTCATGCCGAAGCTGAAGCTTCAGTACTTTGTCCACCTGATGCAAAGAACTGACTCACTGGAAATGACTCTGATGTTGGGAAAGACTGAGGGCAGGAGGAGAAGGGGGTGACAGAGGTTGAGATGGTTAAATGGCATTACTGACTCAATGGCCATGAGTCTGAGCAGGCTCCAGGAGATAGTGAAGGTCAGGGAAGCCTGGAGTGCTACAGTCTGTGGGGTCGCAAAGAGTGGGACACGACTGAGCGACTGAATAACAACATATGTGCATAATATTGAAATAAAATTGTAAATGGTATCTTGTGCAATGTACAAAATCATTTTAAAAACTGTAAAAATATAAATGTACAATATTTGCTATGTTTACATAATATATATGTAAATGTATTTTTAGTCCAATGGAAAATCTCCACAAACTCATGATGGGGCTTTCATGTAAGGGAGGCAGAAAAGGAGTCGGATTTAGGATAGAGATAGAGGTTAGTTGAGTTTTGATTCTTTTGTAAGAAAAAAAGAAACATGACATATCAAGACTTCTTATTTCTAAGAAGAATGTATTTCTTTTTTCTGTATTATTAAATTTTCTCAGCATAAAAAATGAATAAACAAAGAATACACAGTTAATATCCTCAAAGAGCAAGGCAGTGAAGAACACAATCAAGGAAAAGCACAATTCTGAAAATGTGTGACTAATGCTAGGCTAGAGGGCTAGACGGAGCTGTGATAACAGAGAAGGTAGCTATCTAATTGACCAAGGATTACAGGACAGCTTCCAGACGAGTCACTACATATTTAAATATAAGATGAATACAAGTTGAAGAACTGGGAGCTGGGGGTTGTGTTTCTGCACTGAAGGCCGTACCAACAGCATTTACAAAGGAAAGGCTGCAAGAAAGAACAGGATATTTCAGAGGAACCAGAAGTCATTTTTAGTGTCTTAGGTTCAGATAGTGTGTAGACAGGTAAAGAAAGTTGAGGCTAGAAAAGCAAACAAGGATGAGATCCTGAAAGGAAATATATCCAACTCTCAGGAATCTGAACTGTATCCTGACAAATGAAGAGCAGCCAAAGCCATTTAATCAGAGGAAAGATAAAACTAGGTATAGATGATAGAAAGACCACTGCAGGGAGACTGAACATGACTTGCACTGGCAGAGAAACAACAGGGCAAAGGGAGGGGAATCAAGATGTATTTAGGAACTGAAAACTACAGAACTAAGTTACACGCAACTGGATGGGGCGGAAAGAAAGGAAAGAGACGCCAGACTCTGGCTTAGGCATCTGAATGAATGAGATTTCCTTCACCAAACATGGGATATGGGAAAGAGTATGTAGCTTGGGGTTTGGGGAAAGTGTTGATCACGACTGTAAACTGGAAGAATAAGAACTAAGACTATCTGAATACTATCTTTTATCCAATCCTACATTTGTTCAATGATTGGTATCCCAGATTTATTTTCACATTATTAGTTCTGGTCCAAAGAAATCTTAAGATATACACATTAAAATTAAATCTGCTTTTGTTGTTGTTGAAAGTCCTCAAGCAGCAAGAAAAAAAAGTATCTACTCCAACTTTCTAAAACAGACACACAGTTCACTATTTGCAGAGGAAATATCAGAATAACAATCATGATATTTCAGCTGGTAGAAATATTTTTATATAAAAGTTTCATTATCTCTCTGGCACCATGGAAAAATAAGCTTACTTATTTATAGATGTGAAATTCTTTTAACAGATATGTGGACAGCTTGATAAACACAAATTTCCTAAACTTAACCTAATATGACCCATTATTCCATGAGAAATGTCCCTCAAAAAAAAAAGTGAATGGACTTTTTTGGTTACAAAGAAAATGCAATACCAAAGAGAACCTCTTTAATCAATATGAAAGTCTAGAACCTGGCATGTTATTCATGTACTTGAAGTATTGTCATTTCAAGTAGGCTACAGTGCAGGAAGTCTGTGGATCTACAGGTCAAACAACAAAACATTTTAAAACATACAACAAATGTTACTGTGTACGACACCAATTTAGGAAAGAAAAATAACCATTTTCCCTTGCACTATTCTAATATATGACATCAAAAATGACTCTTTGATATCAATTCATAAAACGTCTCCCCTAATAGCAGGCAGAGTTTTCACTGTTTTGTTCCATAACAGCAGCAACAGCCTGTATTTATTAGGACCAGTCATGACTCTAAAAATCCAATTCATTTCCTCTTTGAAACTCTTCCTATCATTTTATTATCATATCAGTTACATTGATAGTTTTTGCAAGCCATGACTGAGCTTCTCTATCCCTTATGATCTGAACATGTGTTTGTTTTCTAGGGCATTCCATATCCAAAATAAAACCCCCACAGTTATAAAAGTAATCCTCCACATATCTACATGTTAATATTTAGACCTTTCAACTATCTCTGTAGAGATTATCTGTGTGGTAGAAAAAGTGGTGCTCTCCAAATATCCCATCTGCTCTTCCATGTCACTCAGATACCTTGAATTAGCTGAGGTCATGTGATGGGATTCTGGCCAGTGACCTACAGGTATAAGTGATACTTACCATCCTGGCCAAGAAAGGAGGACATGCGTGGGACCCTCCAAGTGTCCCTACATCAGTCAAGGGGTCCAGCAACTGTCCATTCAGTGGAGCACCCATTAATTTCAGTCCTAATGTGCCCATACTGGGCAGAGCTCCTCTTTATACCTCCCTAGTAATCCAAGTTGGACCAGTAAAGAGAAAGAGACAGAGATAAAACCCTTGCTGTATTCAGCGACTAAAATTGAGGGATTGCTTATTATAGAAGAATAATATTGATTAGCATGAACAAATAGAGCAAACTCCCTAAGGTCAAATGTGCCACCATCTCAACTGTTTCCCTTGTTATCATGGGAAAAGGGGATATTTAAAAAAATTAACCTCAATTCCTTCTAAAACACATCTGTTTTGAAGAGAAACTATGGGCTATAATTTTCGATAGTGACTTTACATCTACTTTGAGGATAATATTACACAGAACTCCTATTTCTGAAGACTTTGATGACAAGAAAGGGCACATTATCTTACATGATCTATTATCAAAGGGCTAAACTAGATAAATAGTTTCATCCACTTAACGGCTATTTTTTGAGCCCCTTATTGTGCCAGGCACTGTTTTAATACACCACATAGAGGAAACTGAGCAAAATCAACTACAGCCCCTGCTCTTATGTTATTCCCTATCAAGCTAAAGAGATAAGCATTAATAAACCAGTTGTACAGGCAACTATAAAACTGTGTCATGTCCTAGAGTCTTGTTTGCCAAATATTCCCAGCTTTAAACATTCTGGACATATGGATAGTAAGGCTGTATATCCTGGCTCACTATGGGTATGTAGGGGCCATTTAACTAGTTCTGGCCAATGCATTGTGAGAAGCAATATGAGTCACTTCCTGGCTAAGCGTTTAATTGCTCCAGAGTCAGCTCTGTCTTTCACTGTGGCCCCCTGCAACACTGAGATGATAACAGCTCCACTAGTGACTAAGATTAAGAGAGCCCCGTGCTGACTATAGTGAACATATATTGTGAGGGACAAAAAAAAAAAAAAAAAGTTGGTTGCTTACAGCCACTGAGATTTTAGGGTTGTTTCTTTTTGCAGCATAACCTAGGCCATGCTGAGTAATAAATGTGCCCAGTGTTATAACTCCAAAATATCTTTATTATACTATGTGATTTTGATAAGCATTTTATGAACTGGACACTTGAGCATAAAAAGTTTTGTGAAATTACTCTAAAAAGTTAGTACTATAATTATAAGGGCAACTCAAACTCACTTTTTAAAAGTCTTTTTAGTTTTACCAGACTTCATCTGAACACTACATCCTTCTCTACAGTATGAGCACTAAATTCAATATTTTTCAAGTACAGAGTCTGCTATCTATGGAGACCACGGGTGCTGTATAACAGACAAGCTGGAGCACAGCCTGGTAACATAGTTTGTTCTTGTGAGAGGCAAGTTAATGCATGCTTTGAACAAGTTCACCTCCCAACTGATTTTGGCTTTTCAAGAAAACTTTTTAACATTTTCTTAGTATTCATTCCCTCTAGTAATCCAGTTTCTGGCATTTCAGTTTGTCTCTTATAGATGAATCAGGTTGCCACTTTCTTCTTGCGAGATGAGTTCAAAGGAAAATCAAAGGAGCCCAGCTTTTTTTTCTTAACCCAATTTTCCACATATAAAGTGCATTTATGCTTGCTGACTATGCACTATTAATGTCCTCCCAAATATCCCTGGGCCACTTCCAGTGGAGAAACTTGGAAATAAGGCAGGAACTTTACCCAGTTGGGGAGTATGCAAGATACCACACTTGAAGTTTTATTGAAACACAGCCACAGAACTCACACACCTGTTGTCTACGGCTGCTTCTCCCTTACAAGAACAAAGTTGAATAACTGCAACAATGTTTATTATCTGACCCTCCACAAAGCAAGCTTGTCTACTGGGACCTAAATGGTCAACATTATTTAATTAGGATAATGAAAGAAATCCTTAACGTAATCTTTAAAACGTCTCTCTTTAAACACTCTCTCTTCCCCAAGACACTGCTTCCCTAGATTCTACTCACACTCAAGAATCACTTTCTCAGAGAAGTGACTCATGACTGTTGCCTGTCCTGAAGATCATATTCTTTGGTGACACACTCTGGAGAACCCCAATTCTCATCATATCTCATGTTGAATTATACTTCTGTTAGCTTGAGTACTTGGGTATAGCCTGTTTCTCCCACAGGCTACAAAGGTCTTTAAAGAAAGAAGAGGTCTGCTTTTAGTTCAATGTCTGGACTTAAGACACAGAGAAGGTGTTCCGAAAAGTAACTGCTGAAAGAATACTTGGATTCTTGGGATACACAGACTTATTTGAAGTTTCAACTATCTACAAGCAATTACAATAATCTATTACAAATATTCACTGGAAGTTCCTCTCAGGCCCTACTCTGAATCTCAAAATTGTTTGGTTAATGTGTGAGTTCATTAGCTAGTCAGTGAAGCTGCTGGTACCCAGGACACTTTTTCTACTGCAGACTTGCTACTCCATACTCATCTTCTCTCACAGAGTAAAACAGGAAATAATTTTTAATGGGTTCTTTTTAAAAGAGAAGTTCCTCTTAGAAGAAAGTCAACTGGTAGTGGTAAACCTTCTTAACTAGAATAGATACATGTGGGATTTATGCAAAAGTAAAACATTGGTTTTACAGTATTTCCACTCTGGAGGGGGAGTAAATAAAACATATTCTCTGAGGCAAACAAGAAAAAATTTTTAAAGTCTTGAAATTGTTTCAATATGTTTGCCTCTGCTATAAGACTATTTATCTAAATAATGGTAAAACTATAGAGAGGTTGAAAATAAATTAATTGTGAGAAGTGAGGACACAGTCAGAAAATGATTGTCCCAACGGACACCTAAATCAGGTGAAATGCAAAGTATATGTAATCACTCCTCTGAAACAACAGAAGCTGAAAGTAATATTGAAGCCAGTGAACCATTGACTATTATAAGTATTAATAAAATTTAGTTCACATAGTTTGAGGATCTTTCTCTCTCAAAAAAAGAAAAAATAAATAAGAAGAGAGGCTGAAACGTGATCATGTAGACTTGTGAAGTTTTTTGCACAAAAACTGATCATATAGGAAAGGGTTATAGGCCAAAAAAGGCATTCATCACAGATATCACCAGAATAAAATACATCTTTGAACATATCCAAAGAGGAGAAATAACCAAATTATGTCTTCTATTTTGTAGCACGTAGTAGTTTTGATCTATTATACTGGGAATCCCAGTTTGGGGTTCTAGAAATAATAACTTAAGTCTATATATTGGCACTGGATCACAGGCTACTGTATGGATTAGTTTCATGAGATATATTGGAAGAATATCTTGCAATACAACCATGAACCTAAAACTTAGAATTTCTTGGGATTCGTGTGTACCAAAATGACATTTACAGATGTGAAGGCCCCACAACACATTTCTCATGAATGCTAACAGCATTCACATTACACATTCTTCATCAGTGAGATACTGCTGTAACATAGCCTGAAATATGGAAGTAAAGTAATTTCCTTTGTTATGATGCTTCTCTCAAAGGGAAAAATCAAGATGCAGACTATATCCTCAAGCAAAGCATCTTCCTCTTCCATGTTTATGTCTTTCACAGTGCTCCTATCACGACTTCTATCACCCTACGAATTTGTCCTGGACAACATCTCCCATTCCCCTAGGCTCCAATGACTAGATGTTGAAATTTCCCAAATCATTATCACCTGAGCTTTGACTTTGTTCAACTAACACTTAAATACTTGCCTGTGAGTATCTATCAGGCACTGGAAATAAAAAGGAAAAAAATTCCAAGTGGAAACTCTGTTTCCTCTTGAAATCTTTCTGTGTTTTTTTTTTTTTTTTTTAAACCAACGTAGACATCTGAGTGTCATGCCTAACCCCTTCTTCCTCATATTCTACATCTAATCAGTTACCAAGTTTCTTTGAGTCAAACTACTAAAAAACAATCTGCCAGTCCATCCATGCCTGCCCATCTCCTTCATCACTATCATAGTTTGGGTCACTATCACCAATTCCTTCAATTACCTCAAGAACCTCTTAATGGATTGTCCCATCCTGACCCCTCTGACTCATTTTCCTCACCACCATCAGAGGGATTTCCTGAATCTCTTTATCAAGAGTTTTATAAAGTAGTTCATGATCAGATTGTTCCATGTAATTCCACTTCTTTCCCTCTGATCCCTGCTCCTCCTCCATCTCCATCATTGTCCCCACACTTAAATTTCAACCATTCCAAACTACTTTCTGTTCTGGGAAAAGTTAGACACTTTCTCACCAAGGGCTCCCCTCCCAAGATAAAGTGCTAAATGATCTGCCTGAAACATTCTGTCCCATCCTCCCATCCCCAACCTCACTGCAAATTCTGCTTACTTGAAATTCTGTTCATCCTTAAAAATCTCAGATTAGTTGTACTTCCTCTGGGAAATCTTCTCTAACTCTTCTAAAAACATATTATTCTCCTGTCATATGTTTCTACAACATCTTGTTTCATTTATGGCTGTACTTTGCTCACCATATGCTGTTTACTTTAAAAATTGTTTCTCAATAGATTGCATCATGGAGCAGACAGAATTCCTATTTGATTAATTTTTATAGTCTAAGTTAATAAGAAAAAGATTTAGCCCATAGAGTGACTTGATAAATATATAGTGTGAATGAACAGATAGATGGATGGATGGATGGAATGGATCAATGGATGAATAAATGAATCAGTGAATCCATAGCTTCATTTCTAGTAGGTCTAATTGACTTACTCTGCAAATATTTATCTGAAAATCAATGATGTCCAGCACAATGCTTCTCAAACATTTCTGCATTAATACTACTGGCAGAAGAGTCTATGAATTAGTACCTCAGAAAATTTATTAAGTTGGAGGGTTATCTGAAAATTGCATATGAGTGTAGAATTATATACCATAATATGTTTGAACATAGCTTAATATAAACATTTTTACACTTTTCTTACCCCATGCATGCATGCTAATTCGCTTCAGTCATGTCTGACTCTGCGACCTTATGGACGGTAGACCTCCAGGCTCCTCTGCCCATGGGACTCTCCAGGCAAGAATACTGGAGTGGGTTGTCCTGCCCTCCTCCGGGGGATCTTCCCCACTCAGGGATAGAATTCACAGTTCTTACATCTCCTGCATTGGCAGGGTCCTTTCCCACTAGTGCCACCTGGGAAGCCCCAACCCTATACTTAGAGGGTCCTTTGTCTCAGAGACCCTTTCAGCTCTTGCCATTTGAAGCTTCTTTCAAGGGTCAAAAAGGCCGTTTCCATTCTTCCTCCATCCAAACCTCCTTTCTCCCTCCTTCAGCTTCTAATTCCCAAGAAGCAACCCAGCAAACTCTTATAATTAATACTATCTAGAGACAATTAAGCAAATATTAAACCATTTAGCTAGAGAAACATATAGTGAGATGGAGGATTTTAAAATCATGCCATAAATACTGTTGTGCTTTCAATATTTGTAGTCACCAGAATAGTTTTTAAAGTTGTTCTAAAAGAAAGAAAAAGGCACAAAATACTGTATTTCAAATTAGGCTTCTATTTTTTTAAATAACTTCATTGTTAGTTTTGACTCAAGAATTATAAAGTTCTGCTGAGAGAAGAAAAATTATAAAAATGTCAAGCTCTATTATTATCAGTGTCCTTCTCTGTACCGCTATGTCTTTGAGCCAAAGAAGAGGTAGGAGCACGGCACAATAAAGAAATCATGAATCCTGCTCTCAAATGAGCTCTAATGTCCTGGGCTCATTAGCACACGAGCCAAGCTATTAAGAGATCTGTAATGTCTTACAAGGACTTTGATTTAGGATTGCCCCACATAAAAATGACTTCAGCTATTAGGGCAGCAATTGTTGAATCACCGGTATTAATTTTTTTTCTACTGCCATATAGTCACTTACTAGTAACCACCTTTAAATTAATAAGCTAGTTGATTACATTGTATCCATTATTTTTCTATGTATTCTCAACTCCTGTACTCAGTTGAAATTTTGTATTTCAACAGTGAAAGTATATTAATACTAAAGAGATCATTAAAAAAGACACAGAGACATAGAAAAGAGGCACAGAGATCATTTGGAATCAGAGCTATTCTCGAAGTATCACTAAAATCATCTCATTATTAATATTTTTACCTTTGAAATGAATTTTATGGATGCTCTAGCATATCAATAAACCATTCTTGTCAATGTAATTTTATCTAATTCAGCATAAAGATTTAGTTTTCAATGATGAGGTGAGGAAAGTACCCTATGACACAAAATTTAAGAAGGCAGATGCCCAAGGCATCTCATCCACCTCACCTTGGTCAGAGTCTTTGCCAATAAAGCCCCAGAAAGAATCAACAGAGGCTCCAAATACCCAGTATTGAAAGAATAAAGTTTTTATTCACTTTATTGAAAGAATAAAGTTTTTATTCACTTTAAGTAATAAATGGCATTCATTGAACATTTACTATGTACCAGGCATTCTCTCAGAGAAGGCACTGGCAACCCACTCCAGTACTCTTGCCTGGAGAATCCCAGGGACAGGGGAGCCTGGTGGGCTGCTGTCTATGGGGTCATACAGAGTCAGACACGACTGAAGCGACTTAGCAGCAGCAGCAGGCATTCTCTTGAATGCTTCACATGGATTACTGCTTTAATACAACAAACTGGAGGCAGACATAATAACCCACACATTACAGATGGAATCTGAGGTTCAGCATAGTTCAGTAACTCACCTAAAGTTATTTGTACAGCAAGAGATAAGCCAGGGTTTAAGTAAAATGCTCTTAATCAATAAGCCATTCAATCTACACGGAAGGGAATGACATGGATCTTTTACAAAGTAAATTTTTTTTAAAACTCTCATTTCATCAGAATGCATAAGGGAACAGCAACTAATGTTTAATATAGTATTATAGTATTATCAGTTAGAAGCCTTGACAAACCTGCATTAATGGATACTGCCCAGCAGGCTGGACTCATTGCTTACACCTAATACTCTATGTTCCCAACATGAATTTCCCCAGCATGGGAAATTCCGCTGATGCCATGCCCAGAACACTTAGCCAGGCCTGAGAACTCCTCTCCTAGCTGCAGCCAGGGTTGGCTGCTAATGGCATAAGGCTGTGCCCATTCCAGAGACCTGCCCTCTGTGGGCGAGAGTCACCTGGCCTGTGACACCCAGAGAGGTACATCACTTGCATTAACCCCATCCCCTAGCTTGTACCCAGCAGCTGACTGACATGGAATATAGAACCCTGACACCCCATTCCTTGATGCAATTCTCTCCCCAGATCACACCGTGGAACAGGCTGAGGCTGAGTGTCCTATGAACACTCATTTATTTTCCTATCCATAATATAATTATGCAGCTGACCTTTGAACAACAGCACAGTTAGGGGCACCAGAAATCCATGTATAACTTTACAGCTGTCCCTCCATAGCCACAGTTCCTAGCTATCTTCAGTGCTGCACCTGTGGATTCAACCAGCCAAGGATCGTGCACTACGATATGACTGATTCTTGAAAACGGGTGTGAGCAGTGAGGACTTTCTTTTTCAGCAGTAAATACTACAGTACACACAGTCCACGGGTTGACTGAATCCAGTGATGCAGAGGACCCTCAGATAAGGAGCGCTAACTGTAAGTTATATGTGGATTTTCAACTGTTTTGGAGATCTGTACCCCTAACCCCACCAACTCATTGTTCAAGGATCAACAATAGCATGTCAGGCAGTTCAGCTCAGTCGCTCAGTTGTGTCCGACTCTTTGCGACCCCATGAATCGCAGCACACCAGGCCTCCCTGTGCATCTCCCAGAGTCTACTCAAACTCATGTCCATCGAGTCAATGATGCCATCCAGCCATCTCATCCTCTGTTGTCCCCTTCTCCTCCTGCCCCCAATCCCTCCCAGCATCAGAGTCTTTTCTAATGTCAACTCTTCGCATGAGGTGGCCAAAGTACTGCATGTACTTATTGAAAAAAATAGGAGTATAAGTGGACCAGCACAGCTCAAATGCATGTCGTTCAAGAGTCAACTGTACACTTTCTTAAGGGTAGGTAACCTACTTCACTTATACCTACAACAACTCTAAGTACATAAAATATGTTAATAAGTGCCTGCTAAAATATAATGTGTTGAATTTTAGGTTAACAATAGAAGTATCATGTTAAATCTTATATACAGGAAACAAAATGCTGTAAAATGTTTTCTCCATACAAGAAAGTTAAATATTTTTTTCATTTAGTCTTCACTATGCTTTTCCAGTACCAAGTGAAGGAGGGCAAAGCTCCTCCTGATTACAAAAGCCTTGGCTACCCAAACTGTCCTGAGTCAACGGGAAGACTAGAAGACAGGATACCACTGCTAGGAAATGACAGGAGTAATCTGGACTCCTATTCAGACCTTTCCACACAGTCATTAATAAAACAGCCCTTCAGCAAATGAATCCTGCTTCAAGTGACATGCAAAAGAAAGCTAGCACCTCTCACAAGCGACACTTTAGCTACCTGTTTTCATAGTTGTAGGCTTGTGTGTGATCAGTCGCTCAATCACGTCTGACTCTTTGTGACCCCACTGACTGTAGTGTACCAGGCTCCTCTGTCCATGGAACTTCCCGGGAAAGAATACATGAGTGGATTGCCATTTCCTCCCCCAGGGGATCTTTCTGACCAAGGAATCGAACCCAAATCTCGTGTGTCTCCTGCTTTGGCAGGTGAATTCTTTACCACTGAGCCACCTGGCTACAGTCATTCTAAATTAAAACTTAATTCATTTCACCAAAAGATAGCTAGCTAGTATAGATAAAATCACATGGAATGACCAACTTAGTGATGACAATTATCATTAATCATCCATCATATTTTAAGAACAAGTATCCTAACGAGTAAAGAGAAATAAATTATCAGAATAAGACAGAATATGATTTCTGAATTTTCTATCATGAATGAAATTTTATTTGTTAATGTTCAGGAATGAATTTTAGAGAAAAGTTGTTTGAGTAATTTTTAATATACTATTTTTCTTAATTAAAGTGTGTTTATATCAGTTGAACCTTTGAACCTTATCCAATTTCAGTTATAAGCCCTAAATAAGCCATCTTCTTAACTGTACCCACAGGCGGTTGGTAAAATCAAATGCAGCTGCAAAAACTCATACAGACTCTTAACACTGGTAGGTCATGCAATATAGAAGAGAACTATTTAAAGTGACAGTATATTTGAAGGCTCTTCACACTTTAATTTCGACCTTTACTTCCTGAATTCAAACTCTATGATAGTCTATCCAGAAGGAACATTTTTAAAATACCTTGTAGCATAATGAAAGTCACCAAAAGTTTGCATTCTTTCAAGTACTGATTATTAAACAAAACAAAAAGACTTGTGACTAAAATATGATGTGGGAGTAGAAGATTATTTCAGTTTTCCTAAGAATTAAACTTGGTAATTTGCAATCATAATAATACCAGTGATTTGCAGCTTATAACTTATACCTTTTAAAGAAAATGGCATCATACTTTTTCCCAAAAAACCAGATTCTTTATTTCACTCAAGGTATTTAATTCTGAAATAAAAATTATTTCTAGTAATTCTCTATCCAGATTCTCAATGTTTATTATCTCTTTCTGGACCTCAAAATAACTGCATACCAGTTGTAATTGTATTTGGTGTTGATCTTCATCCAGCTTTAGACCTGAGCCCACCTCTGTGGCAACACCAATGTGATACCTTCCACTTACAGAGCACTTGTGATTTTCCTTGTCTATATAAATAATAACATTATTGCAATGGCTTCTGTAAGCAGAATGTTAATTTTCATTAAAATAAAAAATAGTAACCCAAGTATTCAAAACTACACAGTAAGCTGTAATAACTAAAATATATTCAATGAACTGGTTTTAGAAATTGGAACACCAGTGATAAACTAAGATTTCAAAAGTTCTGTTAAATTGCACAATTAGGATTATTTTTAAAAGTTATTGCATATTGTAGAGACCAAAGACAAAGTTTTTTTTTTTTTTTAATAAATAAAAGATCTCCCTTTGTCATTTTCCTTATAGTCGCATTAACCCTGTTCAACTAGGTTTACCTCTAGCTCAGTCAGTAAAGGAGTCAATGCAGGAGACCTGGGTTTGATCCCTGGGTCGGGAAGATCCCTGGAGAAAGAAATGGCAACCCACTCCAGCATTCTTGCCTGGAGAATCCCATGGACAGAGGAGCCTAGTAGGCTAGTCTATGAGGTTGCAAAAGTTGGACACGACTGTGCGACTAAGCACACCCAGCATTGTTCAACTGTCCAAGGTGTGAGCCAGAACTAACAGTTGTAGTTGATCCCAAATTTTGTCTGCTCAGTTATCTTGGCCTGTAACAAATGACAACAATGAAGGAAGAAGTCCTAGTGGTCTCCTTCAGAATGCGAATAACAGAAACTGAACTTGGCAAAGTCTCCCATGGAGTCTTTGACTACAAATATTGCCTACTTCTCGGAGAAGGCAATAGCAACCCACTCCAGTACTCTTGCCTAGGAAATCCCATGGACAGAGGAGCCTGGTAGGCTACACAGTCCATGGGGTCTCGAAGAGTTGGACATGACTAAGCAACTTCACTTTCACTTTTCACTTTCATGCATTGGAGAAGGAAAAGGCAACCCACTCCAGTGTTCTTGCCTGGAGAATCCCAGGGATGGGAGCCTGGTGGGCTGCCGTCTGTGGGGTCGCACAGAGTCGGACATGACTGACATGACTTAGCAGCAGCAGCAGCAGCATTGTCTGCTTCCAACTCTTTTGTCTCCCTATAACGTGATTTCCAGAGAATACTTGTTTAACACAGTATTAAACAAGTGCAGTTTCAAAACCTTCTATTGGTTTCCCATGTACTTATAACAAGACTCAAAGCCCCACCATTTAAAAAACCCTACAATATCGATCTGACCCCTGTACGTCTTATGATTCTACCTCTTAACCACCCTTGCCCTGACTCTTAGTATTATAGCTTTTATGGCTTTGTTTCTGTTCATCCCACATGAAACATTCTTTCACATCTTAGGATCTCTGAATCTTCTGTTCATGCAAAACCACCTGCACCTTAGATTTCTCATAGCTGGAAAGTCCTTTAATTGAGCTTCAGCTAATCTATTGCCTCTTTTAGCAAAGCCTTTCTTGACCACCCAAACTGACTCTCACTCCATGAACTATCACAACACCTGTGTTATTTTCTTCCCACTCCTTGTCACTACAAAATTATTTTGTGGATTGATTGTGTCCTTGCTCTTTGACTTGCTCCCTGGTCCCTCTCCATTCAAAAATGAAAACATAACAAAACCAAAGATTTGTCCATTCCTCTTTTCCCACTGCTTAGAACAGTGTCTGGCACATAAGCTCAAAAGTATTTACTGAACAATGAATGAGCTAGTGAATGAATGAATATGCTTTATATCCCAATATGCTTATTCATACATATTCACCCCGAGTAGGCAGGCATTCAGTTCAGTTCAGTAGCTCAGTCGTGTTCAACTCTTTGCAATCCCATGATTCACAGCACACCAGGCCTCCCTGTCCATCACCAACTAACAGAGTTCACTCAAATTCTCATCCATAGAGTTGGTGATGCCATCCAGCCATCTCACCCTCTGTTATCCCCTTCTCCTCCTGCCCCCAATCCCTCCCAGCATCAGAGTCTTTTCCAATGAGTCAACTCTTAGCATCAGGTGGCCAAAGTACTGGAGTTTCAGCTTTAGCATCATTCCTTCCAAAGAACACCCAGGGCTGATCTTTAGAATGGACTGGTTGGATCTCCTTGCAGTCCAAGGGACTCTCAAGAGTCTTTTCCAACACCACTGTTCAAAAGCATCAATTCTTCGGCACTCAGCTTTCTTCACAGTCCAACTCTCACATCCATACATAACCACTGGAAAAACTATAGCCTAGACTAGACAGATCTTTGTTGGCAAAGTAATGTCTCTGCTTTTGAATATGCTATCTAGGTTGGTCATAACTTTCCTTCCAAGGAGTAAGCGTCTTTTAACTTCATGGCTGCAGTCACCATCTGCAGTGATTTTGGAGCCCCCAAAATAAAGTCTGACACTGTTTCCACTGTTTCCCCATCTATTTCCCATGAAGTGATGGGACTAGATGCCATGATCTTCATTTTCTGAATGTTGAGCTTCAAGCCAACTTTTTCACTCTCCTCTTTCACTTTCATCAAGAGGCTTTTGAGTTCCTCTTCACTTTCTGCCATAAGGGTGGTGTCATCTGCATATCTGAGGTTATTGATATTTCTCCCGGCAATCTTGATTCCAGCTTGGGATATTAGGGCAGCTATAACTTCATTTCAGTTATTGTAAAGACCTCCCAGGGTAGTCAGCAAGGAAGCTGCTCACCAGACTGAAGGAAAAGCCCTTCCTATCTTCACAATTTGGGCTGGAGGAAAACAATGCAGGAACAAGCTCTGCAATCTTATCCTTAAGCAATGCTAGACCCAAGGCTGAGACTCTTAAAGCTCTTTGGAGACTGAGTAACTTAGAAACAACCTGAGGTGCAAAGTTCAGACTCCAATTTGCATCATCCACTGAGCAGTAATATGTTTGCTTTCCTGGGTAGAGAATCGAGTCTTCCTCCTTGAAACCTCTGCAAACCTTGTGCTCTTGACTGGCAGGGATTCTCCTACATTCTTGAGCATGAGAGAGAGTTTTTCTAAATGCCTAGCAAATACATTAATCAGACATTGCTCAGTATAGATTCTTCTGGTCTCCTCAGCACAGTACCAGACACAGGTACATGGTCACATGTACCATGAAAACTAGTCATGTATGTCTCCAAGTTTGACTTATAGCAAGTGGGTATTCATGCAAAGCACCGGAGGTCAATCTAATAGAGCCCATACAGGTATCTGGCTCAATCAATGAACATAAAAATGGATATTGACTGTTATTTGTGTTGTTCTTTGATAACTTTAAAAACAATTCTTTTCAAGATTGATTTCATTAATATTTCTCTTTTTATTACTGTTTGATCATGTATGTTCTGAGGAATGGTAGAGAGCTTCAATCTATGCTCATTAACATTCACAAAAATCCCACTGGGCACGCATGGTAAGGAAAGCTTTCCTCATGCTGCTGTCTATCTCAGTGCAAAGAGCCTAACCCTCAAAGCTCTGCAGCATCAAGAGTGAATGGAGGCTGCTGACTCCTAGCTACATCCCTGGTCCCTATTTCCAGTGACCTTATGTAGGTTTCTCTAAAAATCCGCATAAAGTTTGGGAGCACATTTTCCCACCTACACTTGAGTTAGTCATTGAAATTTGGCTCTTCACTAGCTTGTGTAATGAGGAAGAATTTTGCCCGTGAAATGTGTTTCATGCAATGCTTCTACAATGAAATTTAATTAATCAGTTCTAGATTCAAAACAGAAGGACAGTTTCCCTGTGTACTGTACTTTCATTATTCCAAGTACCTTATTTGCCAAACTGATCTTTGCTCTTTCAAAAGAGCACAGAATTAACCATTTGATAAAGAAAAGCTCATTTCTCAGCACATTGACCTACTTTTTCCTTAATTTATCTCCTTTTTAAAATGTGAGTGAATAGATACTTTTTATGAATATTTAGCATTGAGACAACAATTGAACCATTAATCAAAATAATAAGGATTTTTCCATCTATTCAGCTAACTGCGGCCTTTAAATACAATGCCTTTCTTAAAAAGAGTTGGCACATTCTCTGAGGCCTTGCCCAAGGAAATCCCTTGAGTTCAAATTAGTTTTCTTTTATTTTCAGTCTTTGTTCTCATGCATTGTTTTAGTTTATGTATCTGAATTGAATGGCCTGTGTGCTAACCAGGAACAACACGAGAGACCTCCAGAAGTTGTCCGTGAAAGGTAAAAATTACAGAGGAGACCTGTATTTTCTAAAAAGAATTTAACTCAGATATTCAGTTGCTCTTAAACAAGTGTCTAATGTCTAAACTTATACAACTGGCCTTGAATAGTTTGGGGGTAAAGAGCAAAGGGGAACTGACCCCCACCCAGTAAAATATCTGCCTACTGCTGTCTCTGCCTCAGAAACAAAAGAATTGATAAATGACTCCCAGAGGCAGGAAACTGAAACAGTTTGAATAGAACCATGACTCAAACTCTAGTTGTTTGGATTCTACATATTGGGATCTCTAATTGAAAACCTTTTACTACACTTAAAGAGACTTAAAATGAAAATATAGGTACTAAAATCCATGTACAAGTGAATCCATACAGTTCAAGTCCATGTTGTTCAAGGGTCAGCTGTACTAATAGAGAATATGACAGTCACCTTCTAAAATCTATGAACAATTTCTGATCAGCAAAAAAGCAAATCAAAACATTTGTATTTCAGACACCAGGTTGAACCCAATGTGAAGTCCTGGCCTTAAGTAATAATGCCATTGCTACTGTTTGTTTGTATGCAAATATGTACATTCAGAAACCTATACACTTTAAATGACTTCTCATTTCCTTTAGAGAACTCAGCCCCTCTGAGCTGAAAGAATAAATGAATGATTCAAATAAATAAGAATGAAGATAGGAGTAAAATAAAATTTGACATATCCCAACTTTCTTTCACAGCGTTATCTATTTAATTAATTCATATTTCAAATAATTGAATAAATAGAATAGTTTGGCTGATGACATTATTAAATCTGATTCATATCGCGAGGAAAATTTTCCTCAAAATATAACAGAGTTTGTGTTTTCCAAAATATAAACTAATTTTATCAAATTTGCACAAGAGAAAAATAAAATGATACTGGTACAGCCGTATGACACCCAAATGTCAAACACAGCAAAGTATCTCACTCAAAGCAAGAGATCACTGCCCTGCCTGCTTTATTTTTCTAATATATGGTCCACTCAGTACTTCTAAAAAAGTATATAAACTCTTCTTTCCAACTGTTATTTACAAAATATATATATATGTATATACTTGGAGTAAGATTAATAAATCCTTTAAAGTATATATATATATTTTTTCATGATTTAAAGGACCTTAACAACGCCCTAGTCAATGCAGTTACTTGTGCTGTTGCTGAATCTCACTTTATGATCCTCTCATATAAATTGTTCATGAGGGGACTTCCTCTTATAGGCTCTTGAAACAAGAATGTATCTTGTACATTTATGTTACGGGTTTATGATGATAGATTGTTCTTGCCACAGAACTGGAAACTACCAAGCCAGTTTATAAAATCTGTTGATAAAAATAGTGCTCACACTAAAGCAGACTCATTTACCAAGCAACCCAAGCCTTCTCAACAAATATTCAATTTCCCAAATAAAATTAGAAATGTTCTGCTACATGAGAATATGTGTAATAAGAGCAAACATGTTTTTAATTTTTATTTTTCTTATTAAACTTAAATGAAGATGACTCTGATGAAGCAGCATGTTTTTTGAATTTCAGGTGATACACCTGTGACTCAAGGTTGTATTTTTTCACCATAATTGAAAGAGACATAAGATTTATCCTACAAAGTGCTGTTTGAATGCCAATGTTCATCTACTCAGATTCAAATCTGTTCTTTAATATTTGCTTCAGTGTACTGATATTTGAAAGTAGATATTCTAAACACTGTAGAAATTCTGTCCATGATGAAGAAAACTGGAGCTAAATATGATGACAGCAGAGTACTCTGCAGTCCCTTGTCCTATAAAATTATGCCAACATTCACTATGGAAGAGGTGAATTGTACTTGACAACATATTCCCAAGCACTGTGTAATGAACCTTCAAACTTCAATTAGAACCTATCAGAAAGAAAAACAAACACAATTTCACAAAATGCTGCCTTCGTAGGAAAAACAAGTCAGTTGGAAAATACAGCAAGTTCAACATCATTGGCTACTCATCAAACATTCCTTTTCCATGTTGGGTATCACATAAATGTAGATTCTCTGAATAACAGGAGAGATCGTTCCCATTTTAGAAACACAGGGCATTCAACTCACTTGATACACTTTCAGTCAACAACAATTCTACACTCCAGTCTTTAATGATTGTTCTTTCCCACTGCTTACATCAGAAGATAGACTGTGTTTTTAAGTGCATTGAATGGCACTGTTAGTAAGAGGTGATCAGCATATTCAAAACTCAAAGGGAAAAACCACAACCTTCTGGGATACCACACATGCAGCATATAAAACATCTACATGTTGGTTTAAATTAACTTAGAAGGAGAACGTTGAAGGCAAATTTCTCATCAAGTAGGTTACATTCTTCAGGGACTTTGATTTTGACTATTCAGATGATGAATTTCCCAGTACTTCACATGGATAACATTTCAATAAATATTTTCTCAGCTAAAATGAAATGGTTTGTCTGTTTTTAACCTCTCTCCTTGCCAGTGTTTATTAGTAATTTGCAGGATTTGGCCACGGGAAAAGCATACATGAAAGGACTAAAGTGAAGAGTCTAGTTAGCTTATAAGCTGGGATAACAGGGCTGTCTTTGCTAAAGAATTAAACAGATGAATAGAGTGTTTGGTTGTTTTCAGGTTTCACTGAGGTTCTTTTGATGAAAGTTTTCCTTTGATGTAACATTTTTAGGTCTTTTAAAAGTAAACAAAGCACTTGGTGAAAAATACTCAGTGAATTTTACATAACATAGGATCTAAAGATAACCATATGTGAAAGATCTCAGTCATATGAGAGACTATTTTAATTACATTTCGATAACTGGAAGTAATAACTGCCTTTGGAGAAGGCAATGGCACCCCACTCCAGTACTCTTGCCTGGAAAATCCCATGGACGGAGGAGCCTGGTAGGCTGCAGTCCATGAGGTCGCTAGGAGTCGGACACGACTGAGCGACTTCACTTTTTTCACTTTCATGCATTGGAGAAGGAAATGGCAACCCACTCCAGTGTTCTTGCCTGGAGAATCCCAGGGACAGAGGAGCCTAGTGGGCTGCCGTCTGTGGGGTTGCACAGAGTCAGACATGACTGAAGCGACTTAGCAGCAGCAGCAGCAGGGTAAGAAACAAGATTTTGTTGAAAAAAAAAAAAAATAGTACTTATCACCCCAGAATTTTCTACATATATTTTTATAGTAATAATGTGGCCATATGATATTATTTATTTGTATACTTTCAATAATGTGTACCAACAATTTTATCCCTAGGATGCAAGCCAGTTTGACAGCAAGAGTCATATCATAATATCAAAAAGAGAAGAGAGGCAAAAACACAGAAAGGGAGGGAAAATGGAAAGAAAGGGACCTTATAGATCATCTAGTCCTACAGTTATCTGTGGTCATACATCAGGGACTAAATACATCAGCTGGTGAAAGAGCTATCCCTGAAATGGCCAGCTATTTCTCAGGCCAATATTTTTCCCCTAACAGAATGATATTTCTTAAAAAATATATAAAAAACACTAAAATAATTAGCATAATCTCTCATCATTAGTTTGCTTTATTAGGTAGGAAGAAAACTATGGGTATTTGTTGCTCTTTCATTAATAAGGAAGGTAGATGACAAACTTTCTTTTTGCCATTCCAGAAGATTCAGTTGTTAAAGAAAGGGAGCCATTAAACTTGACATAGGGTTAACTGATTCTCTCTGCCATTGGCTACATACATACATACAGAACTCTTTAAGTTAAATCTAGATATAATTTGTATTTATAAACCTCTTTAAGACCAAGAGGTCCACATCACATGGATGATGAAGTCCTGGACTAAGTTACTCAGGGTTCTTTGTCTTTACAATCATGGACTAAAAAGAAATTTTACTTTGTTCTTTAATAACTTAAAACCACTACCTAACTTCTTTTCTTTTCACTACCTAAGTTCTAATGAAAACTTTAATGTAGTTATACTAAATTTTCATTGCCCTTGTCTCCATGTAGATGAAGAAAAACTCGACATCTTCCTCACCACAGTCGCACAACTGAAAAATCTGTGAAGTCACCATATACTTCTCTGTATTAATGAAATGCACAGAGAATTAAGCAGTGTAACACTATCTGTACATAACTTGATTGAAAACATAGGGTTCAGAATCACAGACTCTCACAAGTAACAGGATAGGAAAAAAAAAAAACATATTCTATCTGTGCTTCACATTAAAAACCCATACCTGGGAGTTTAGTTAAAGATGGTCACAAACACATTCAAATCCTACATAACCTACAAAACCTTCTAAAGTAAGAGGCTTCCTTGGTGGCTCAGACAGTAAGGAATCTGCCTGCAATGCAGGAGACCCACATTTGATCCCAGGGTCAGGAAGATCCCCTGGAGAAGGGGATGGCAATCCACTCCAGTATTCTTGCCTGGGAAATCCCATGGACAGAGGAGGCTGGTGGGCTACAGTCCATGGGGTCGCAAAGAGTCAGACACAGCTGAGCAACACACACACACCCTACAAGACCTTCTAAAGTAAGAGGTAAAGTAATAATAATAATAATAATAAAAGATATACAGCCACTTTAAGATAACTAGACAGAAGAAAACAGCAGAGGAGAAATTCATAGAGAATGAAATAGAGTGGATTGAGTGAATGGTCCTAACTCAGAGCAGAGACAGCTGGGGTCAGGATGTGTCTGCCAGGACAGGGAGACAGAAAGAAGGATAGCTTGATCCCTAAAAGTCTCTGAAACGTGAAGCATCAAATAATTTATAAGACAACAGTATGAAATGAGGTTTCAAATCTGTCTTTAAAAACTAGCCAGTATTCATCGCAGCACTGTTTATGATAGCCAGGACATGGAAGCAACCTAGATACCCATCAGCAGATGAATGGATAAGAAAGCTGTGGTACATATACACAATGGAGTATTACTCAGCCATTAAAAAGAATACATTTGAATCAGTTCTAATGAGATGGATAAAATTGGAACCTATTATACAGAGTGAAGTAAGCCAGAAGGAAAAACACCAATACAGTATACTAACACATATATATGGAATTTAGAAAGATGGTAGCAATAACCCTGTGTACGAGACAGCAAAAGAGACGCCGATGTATAGATCAGTCTTATGGACTCTGTGGGAGAGGGAGAGGGTGGGGAGATTTGGGAGAATAGCATTGAAACATGTATAATATCATGTATGAAACGAGTCACCAGTCCAGGTTCGATGCACGATACTGGATGCTTGGGGCTGGTGCACTGGGACGACCCAAAGGGAGGGTAGGGGAGGGAGGAGGGAGGAGGGTTCAGGATGGGGAATGCAGGTATACCTGTGGCGGATTCATTTCGATATTTGGCAAAACTAATACAATATTGTAAAGTTTAAAAATAAAATAAAATTAAAAAAAATAATACATAAATAAAAAAAAAGAAAAACAAACAAACAAAAAAACTAGCCAGGCCACCAGGTGCTCTCACCAACCCCATAAAGTCTAGCTACCACCCCATTGCTGACCCAGCAGGATATAGGGGATTTAGTCCCCAGAAACATTAAAACAGGAAAGTCTCAATTCCCCACATAGTGGAGGATAGGGATGAAGGTAGAATGTATGTTAAAAAAAAAAAAAAAGGAAGAATCAACACACTGAATAGTATGATTGTGATCATCCTAACCCTTAGTCCTTACTCAATTCCCAACAGGAATGCTAGCAGATAAAAGTGGGGGGGAAAAATGGTTGAAAACAAAAGAGCCTTCAGATGAGGAATTTTATGTGTGTTCAGTCACTTCAGTCACTTTAGTGGTACCTGACTCCTTGCGACCCTATGGACTGTAGCCCACCAGGCTCGTCTGTCCATGGGACTCTCCAGGCAAAAATATTGGAGTGGGTTTCCATGCCTTCCTCCAGGGCACCCTCCCAGCCCAGGGATCAAAAACTGTGTCTCTTGCATTACAGGCAAATTCCTTACCCACTTGGCCACCTGGGAAGCCCAAGGAATTTTGGAGCCTCCCAATTAAATTACATCTTGATCATACTTTAGTGAGTTAACAAGATTTTCTGACGCCCACAGATCTAACAATTTTGTGTCTCAAATATTTTTGGACAGTCACAGTTCCCCAGACATTTTACATCTACCAAAGACAAGAAACAAAACAGAGAAGAGAAAAGGAACTCAGAAAACAAAGCAAAAGGAAAAAAACTGTAAAAACTCTTCAGTACCATCAGAAATCTAGGAAAATACATTTTGTGCATGAAACAAGAACAGGATGATACATTAACTTTTAAAAGGGCAAAGTACAATTGATTTATTAAAAATAAAAGGTATAAAAAATAATCTTGTAAGAGAAAGATGAGGAAGTCTCTCAAGTAGTAAAAAAAAAAAAAAAGTAAAAAGAAATAAAAATATTAGAGAAAAGATAGAAATTTAGAGGACCAATCCAATATCCAACTATGAGATCCATAAGATAGATAATACATTAAATAATTAATAATAAAAATTAAAATCCAAGAATAAAAGGTATGAGTTTCCAGTGTCACAACATTCATACCTATCACCATCAAATTGCAGAATAATGGGATCCATAAATAATCTTAAGACTTACAGAAGAAAAAATATGATCACAAATATGGAATGGGGAAAACTGGCAAGTCCTCAGCTTCAACGTGGAAAACCAGAAAATCATTCATTCAACAAATATCCTTTTCATTCCTACATGCACCAGACATGTTGCCAGGTATTCAGGAGTACATCTTAGTCACTCAGTCGTGTCCACTCTTTGTGACCCCATGGACTGTAGCCCTCCAGGCTCCTCTGTCCATGGGGATTCTCCAGGCAAGAGTACTGGAGGGGGTTGCCATGCCCTCCCCCAGGGGATCTTCCCAACCCAGGGATCGAACCCAGGTCTGCACTGAAGGAGGATTCTTTACCATCTGAGCCACCTAGGGAAGCATATGAATATAAGAGTGGGCAACCTATCCCTTCTCCAGGGGATCTTCCTGACCCAGGAATCAAACTGGGATCTCCTGCATTGCAGGTGGATTATTTACCAGCTGAAATACCAGGGAAGCCCTTAGGGTAAGTATAGGTGATAACAAATGTACAAAATGTATATTTGTAAATAGAAATATTACAACATATGCTAAAGGCTGCTGCTGCTGCTGCTAAGTCGCTTCAGTCGTGTCCGACTTTGTGCAACCCCATAGACGGCAGCCCACCAGGCTCCCCCGTCCCTGGGATTCTCCAGGCAAGAACACTGGAGCAGCTTGCCATTTCCTTCTCCAATGCATGAAAGTGAAAAGGGAAAGTGAAGTCGCTCAGTCCTGTCCGACTCTCCGTGACCCCGCGGACCACAGCCTACCAGGCTCGCCTGCCCATGGGATTTTCCAGGCAAGAGTACTGGAGTGGGGTGCCATCACCTTCTCTGATGCTAAAGGCTAGCAGACATTATTTTTGACTGGTGGGATTACTTATTTCTGCTTTTATGAATTTTCCAAATTTTAATGTAAATATGCAATATTTTGTCACCAAGAAAAGGAAAACATGCTAATTTTTAAAAGCAATAAATAGATTAGCAATAGGAAACAGAAAAGGGAAATAGAGAACCAACTCAAGATGAACTGAATTATCATCTGTATGAGCCAAGAGGGTTTTCAAGTGAAACCTTATATTTGCAGATGACACAGCTTTTCTTGATAGCCAAATACAAAGAGAAAAACATATTTCAGGGAAAACTCTCAATAAAATAGGCAGAAAATTGGTATGAAATAGTACACCCTAGGAAAAATACTTCAAACTTTACTTAATAAAAACTGAGCTCTGAGTTCTCAGGGACCTCATGCACACAGTGTCAACTGCCGCTCAAAGATAACACATCTAAGCCACTGAGACAGCCAATAAGATCAATGAAACACCAGGCATCCTCAAGAAGGATAATACAAACCAAAGGGAAACTATTATTCTACATATATTGCCCCAAAAAGTGCCCCTCACACATCTGTAAGTAACCACAAATTTGAGAGGACACTGACCTAATGGAAGGCTCAGAAAAAAAGACAAAAGCAATGATTACAATCCAGGGGTTGCTACAGAACAGATTTTAGAAGACAATTAATGATGTAAATACAAAAGCCACAAACAGTGTATCAAACTCCAGCTGCATACAGGCATGCTTCAATTTTTTCACTTTGTAGATACTGATTTTTGTTGTTTTGCTTTTTTTTTTTTTTTTTAACAAATTGAAGGTTTGTAGCAACTCTGCTTCATTGGCAAAAGTCTATTGGTGCCACTTTTCCAACAGCATTTGCTCACTTGATTTTTGTGCCACATTTTCATAATTTTCATAATATTTCAAACTTTTTCATTATTACTTACTTTGTGTGTTATGGTGATTGTGATCAGGGATCCTTGATGCTACTAGTGTAAAAAAAACTCACTTAAGGCTCAGGTGATGGCTAAGATTTTTTAGCAGTAAAGCATTTTAAATCATGCTGATTATTTTTTTAGGCATAATGCTATTGCATGCTTAGTAGATTACAGTATAAACATAACTTTTATATAAACTGAGAAACAGAAAACTGTGTGACTTGCTTTATTGTGATGCTTGCTTTACTGAAGTGGTCTGGAACTGAACCCACCATATGTCCAAGGTGTACTTGAAAAATCCCTTAAACTGTGGGGCAGGTAAACTACAGAAAAAAAAAGGAATTCTAAGCATAAATCTCTAGGATTTGGTGGTTTATAAACTGACACTAACTAAAAATCGCCTCAAATGGTTGCCAATGGGGGGAGTGGGTAACAGAAATGGGTGGGCTAAGGACTAAATCGCTTCAGTCTTGTCCAACTCTTTGCAACCCCATGGGCTATAGCCCACCAGGCTCCTCTGTCCACGGGATTTTCCAGCCAAGAACACTGGAGTGGGTTGCCATTTCCTTCTCCAGGGGATCTTCCTGACCCAGGGATCGAACCCATGTCTTTTATGTCTCCTTCATTGGCAGGCAGGTTCTTTACAACTAGTACCACCCGGGAAGCCAAAAAGTGGGTGAAGAGGTCAAAAAGTACAAGCTTCCAGCTATAAAATAATAAGTCTTAGAGATGTAATGTACAGCATGATGACTACAGTTGACAATACTGTATGGAATATTTTCTTCTTTTTTTTTTTTTTGTTTGTTTTTTTTTTCTTTTTTTCCTTTTTTTTGTATGGAATATTTTAAAGTTGCTAAGAGACTAGATCTAAGGATTTTATCACAAGAAAAAAAATTATAACTGTATAATGTGAAGGATGTTAACTAGATATAATTTGTGGTGATCATTTCTCAATGTATACAAATATCAAATCATAAATATCAAATCATAAACCTGAAACTGACATAATTTTACTTGTCAATTATACCTCAATTAAAAAAAATTATGACAACAAAGAAAAAAATATGTGCTCGAGAACAGTACTGGAATCCAAATACCTTTACATCTAACCAGCAATTAGCCTGGTGCATTGTCCATAATAGACACTCTCTGGATTCCCCCAGTTGTCCAGTGGATAAGAATCCACCTGCCAATTTAGGGGACACAGGTTCTATCCCTCATCCAGGAAGATTCCACATCCAAGCCCATGCACAACAACTCCTGGGCCAAGTGCAGTAAATACTAAAGCCCCACGCCTGGAGCCCATGCTCCACGACAAGAGAAACCACCACAGTGAGAAGCCCACACACCACAACTACAGACTAGCTCCTGATCTTCACAACTGGAGAAAGCCCAGGAAACAATGAAGACCCAGTGCGGCCAAAAATAAAATTAAAAAATAATAATTACTCAATAACTTGAATGAACATTTGGGAAAACATTCCTAATTTGATGAGATAGACACTATGAGGGCAAATCATTTCTCTTCCTGCAAAGTCTTTTGGTGTCACAATCAAAAACAGAAGAGAGGCCTCCATCAAAATGTTATCTTCTGAATGAAAGTATAACCTTTCATTTATGGGAGAATTGCACTGTTTTGCTCTTTCCATGCAGTGTGTCCTATAGAGCACTTTAGTTTGAATTTCTCTTCACTCCACATACACTCAGTCATATATAAAATTCATTCACACCATCATTCAATTTCAGTGTCCCTTACTTTTCAAAAAAGTTCTATCTGTGGTCTTCCAAAACAATAGTATTTGAGAAGTGAACATGAATTTGTATGGCATGGCAAATAAAATGAAAGCAGTAGATGATAATATCAAAATGGGCCATGATATCTTTACAAACAGTAAAAATGCACTGATATTTTAAAAAGCAATAATTATAAGGTGAAAAAAATTACCAGACATACATTTCAATTCTATGTAATAAAAATATCATATAACTTTAATCTGTGTTTACTATATATGAGTTTCTGTTTATTTTCTTTCACTAAATAAACTTTTCACCTATCCATCCTATTCAAATAACATAGATCAGTACATACAAGGTATATAAAAATTTTCAGCACTATGTTTCACCTTCATTGTCAGCTTCATAATAAGTATCAAAAATTTATTAGCAATCCATAAACAGAATAACTATGGGAAGCTGCATTATCTGAGTGCTTCTCAAACTTTTTTTTTCAAAATTTCCCTCAAGGTAAAAAATAAATTGGATATACCCTGGGGTCTGGTGGCTTAACCCCAATTTGACAGTAACAACTCTGAAATTTTTTTGGAAGAGTCTGACTGGACCTTGCAAAAATTCAAATAAACTCTGGTCTACTCTTATATAATGTGTTTTCTTTTTTTTTTTTTTAAATACTTTCAGGAGGAAATAGTTTATTGTAGAATGCAGTGTTTTCTTTTTTTCTTTTTTTTTTTCTTCGTTAAATTTTTTATTCCTTTATTTCTCATGTGTTCCCCATCCTGAACCCTCCTCCCTCCTCCCTCCCCATCCCTCTGGGTCGTCCCAGTGCACCAGCCCCAAGCATCCAGCATCGTGCATTGAACCTGGACTGGCATCTCGTTTCATACATGACATTTCACATGTTTCAATGCCATTCTCCCAAATCTTCCCACCCTCTCCCTCTCCCACAGAGTCCATAAGACTGATCTATACATCAGTGTCTCTTTTGCTGTCTCGTATACAGGGTTATCGTTACCATCTTTCTAAATTCCATATATATGCGTTAGTATACTGTATTGGTGTTTTTCCTTCTGGCTTACTTCACTCTGTATAATAGGCTCCAGTTTCATCCACCTCATTAGAACTGATTCAAATGTATTCTTTTTAATGGCTGAGTAATACTCCATTGTGTATATGTACCACCGCTTTCTTATCCATTCATCTGCTGATGGACATCTAGGTTGCTTCCATGTCCTGGCTATTATAAACAGTGCTGCGATGAACCTTGGGGTACACGTGTCTCTTTCCCTTCTGGTTTCCTCAGTGTGTATGCCCAGCAGTGGGATTGCTGGATCATAAGGCAGTTCTATTTCCAGTTTTTTAAGGAATCTCCACACTGTTCTCCATAGTGGCTGTACTAGTTTGCATTCCCACCAACAGTGTAAGAGGGTTCCCTTTTCTCCACACCCTCTCCAGCATTTATTATTTGTAGACTTTTGGATCGCAGCCATTCTGACTGGTGTGAAATGGTATCTCACAGTGGTTTTGATTTGCATTTCTCTGATAATGAGTGATGTTGAGCATCTTTTCATGTGTTTGTTAGCCATCTGTATGTCTTCTTTGGAGAAATGTCTATTTAGATCTTTGGCCCATTTTTTGATTGGGTCATTTATTTTTCTGGAGTTGAGCTGTAGGAGTTGCTTGTATATTTTTGAGATTAGTTGTTTGTCGGTTGCTTCATTTGCTATTATTTTCTCCCATTCTGAAGGCTGTCTTTTCACCTTGCTAATAGTTTCCTTTGATGTGCAGAAGCTTTTAAGTTTAATTAGGTCCCATTTGTTTATTTTTGCTTTTATTTCCAATATTCTGGGAGGTGGGTCATAGAGGATCCTGCTGTGATGTATGTCAGAGAGTGTTTTGCCTATGTTCTCCTCTAGGAGTTTTATAGTTTCTGGTCTTACGTTGAGATCTTTAATCCATTTTGAGTTTATTTTTGTATATGGTGTTAGAAAGTGTTCTAGTTTCATTCTTTTACAGGTGGTTGACCAGATTTCCCAGCACCACTTGTTAAAGAGATTGTCTTTAATCCATTGTATATTCTTGCCTCCTTTGTCAAAGATAAGGTGTCCAAATGTGCGTGGATTTATCTCTGGGCTTTCTATTTTGTTCCATTGATCTATATTTCTGTCTTTGTGCCAGTACCATAATGTGTTTTCTTTAAATAAAAATATTATTTAAAATTGCCCTTGAAAAAAATCGATGGCCCAAAAAGCTGTGCCACATTACTGTTGTGGCTTTATGAACTCAAGGCATATCACTGAGTCATGGGTATCTTTCATTCCTCTCCACATTGCAAATTGAATTTTTTTCTCTAAAAGTGATAGTGAAATTTGTGATAATATAAGAATTATTAACTCAAATGAATACATATATTTTATTCAGATGAGCTTTTATTTTTTCCTTTTTGCCCCAAATATTTTTCACTGAATTTTTTACACACTAGAGTTTATTTAGATATACTTATCAACCACACCACTTACTCTCATATGAGAAATATAAGCATTTTAAATGTTTCTGAAATGATTAGTCAATGGCTCTATTTAATGTTAAAACTTTGTATGGGTAGCTCTATTTTTGCCCCTCCTTAGATAAAACTTGCCAAAGGAGATAAATCAGTTAATGACAGATTTATTTAACAAAAATCAAATATAGAAATCCAAACTGGATACAAATGCTCATAATTGGAATAGTAGAAGTCATATATACTAGATGGATAAATCATAAGCTGGAATCAAGATGTGGGGAGAAATATCAACAATCTCAAATATGCAAAATATACCACGCTAATGGCAGAAAGTGAAGAGGGACTAAAGAGCCTCCTGATGAAAGTGAAAAAGGAGAGTGAAAAAAGCTTGCTTAAAACTCAACATTCAAAAAACTATGATCATGGCATCTGGTCTCATCACTTCATAGCAAACAGAAGGAGAAATAGTGGAAGTAGTGATGTTTTATTTTCTTATATTCCAAAATCACTGCGAACAGTGACTGCAGCCATGAAATTAAGACACATGCTCTTTGGAAGGAAAGCTATGACAAACCTAGACAGCATATTAAAAAGTGGAAACATCACTTTGCTAACAAAGGTCCATCTAATCACAGCTATGCTTTCTCCAGTAGTCATGTACTGATGAGAGAGTTGGACCATAAAGAAGGCTGACCAGCAAAGAAATAATGCTTTTGAGTTGCGGTGCTAGAGAAGACTCTTGAGAGTCCCTTGGACTGCAAGGAGAAGGAACTAGTCAATCTTTAAGGAAATCAACCCTGAATATTAATTGGAAGGATTGACGCTGAAGCTGAAGCACCAATATTTTGGCCACCTGATGCAAAGAGCTAGCTCATTGGAAAAGACCCTGATGCTGGGAAAGACTGAAGGTAAAAGGAGAAGAAAGCAACAGAGGATGAGATGGTTAGGTAGCATTCAATGGACATGAATTTGAGCAAACTCTGGGAGATGATGGAGGACACAGAAGCCTGGCATGCTGCAGTGCATGGGGGAACAAAAAGTTGAACTCACCTTAGTGACTGAACAACAAAAGTAACATAAGAATGAAACTATTAAATGTGGCTTTTTCTATGCATTTAACTCTATTGTTAATATATTTCCAATTTTGAGTGCTTTCACATTTTTTTTTTTTTTTTTAGTTCTGATAAAGCTAAAACTTGTCATTTCTCTAACTCAGTTACTGTGGTCAAATAGTCTAGTGGTTAAGTAACCAAGATTACACCATCTTTTTATATGTGCCCAAACCCTAGATCTGCCACTTAATAGCTGTGTGGCCTCACTCCAGTTATTTAACCTCTATCTCAATTGACTTCTTTTGTAATAGGAATAACAACATTTCTTATCACAGTTAGTGAGAAAATTAATAAATCATCTGTAAACACAAGATTTACCACTACCTTAGAATAATTGCATTAATAATCAGATTGAACTTTTTATCTTTCTAAAGACAGTAGTTCCTGTAAGTGTGGAAAAAATATTGTGTGAAGCTTTTCAATAATTTTTCTTTGTATATTGCTTTTATAATGCAACCTTGGAATAAATAAAACATCAAAATACACTCAAACAACTTTATCAAGTTAGAATTATTTTAGCTCTATTAGATATAATCAACAAATAAAAATGGCATATATTTAAAATATACAACTTGATTTTTTTTTAATAATATGTGCTTGTGTATATTAATTGCTCAGTTGTGTACAACTCTTTGTGACCCCATGAACTGTAGCCAGCCAGGCTCCTCTGTCCACAGAATTCTCCAGGCAAGAATACTGGAGTTGGGTGCCATTCTCTGTATTATAAAATTGTCTTTGTGGAACACCAGGTTAAGGTAGACTCTACATGTTATTACTTACAACTGCATGTGAATCTGAGCTGTGCTTAGTCACTCATCCATGTCCGCTCTTTGTGACCTCATGGACTGTAGCCCTCCAGGCTCCTCTGTCCATGGGAATTCTCCAGGCAAGAATACTGGAATAGGTTGCCATGCCCTCCTCCAGGGGATCTCCCAACCCAGGGACTGAACCCAGGTCTCCGGCACTGCAGGCAGATTCTTTACTGTCTGAACCACCAAGGAAGCCCATGAATACTACAGTGGGTAGCCTATCCCTTCTCCAGGGGACATTCCTGAATCAGGAATCACATGTGAATCTACAATTCTCCAAGTAAAATTTTCTATTAAAAAACTGAAAGAAATATATACTTGGACATTTTCACTATATTCCTGCACTGTTATCAGGAAGGGAACTGAAATATATATTAGAAACACAATGCAGTTTGGGCATTTGGGTTCAATAAGGTCTTTTATGAAATAGTCACATATTACTGAAGTATAAACACATCCAAATTAAGCTCCTCCTCTGATCTTATAATATGAATGAAGATTTTTCCATCTAAAATTCACAGCTAGTGACTGAGAGCAGATGCCTTGTAGCTAGCACAACTTGAGTTAGAATACGGACCCCATCAATGATATCTGTGACCTTGGGCAAGGTCCTCACCATGACTTTTCTCTGAACTCCATGCCCACTTGGTCATCCCATCACTTCATTTTCCCAGCAATCTGTGCTTAGCTCTAGCAGCACTCAGGATCCTGTTTCCAATTCAGTGTTCTCTTTTACCAATCTCGCCCACTAGGATTGGGTTCAGTCACTAAGCTGTGTCTGACTCTTTGGGACCCCATGGACTGCAGCACACCAGGCTTCCCTGTTCACTATCTCCCGAAGTTTGCTCAGGTTCATGTCCATTGAGTTGGTGATGCTATCTAACCATCTCAATTCCTCTGTTGCCCTTTTCTCCTTTTGCCTTCAATCTTTCCCAGCATCAGGATCTTTTCCAATGAGTTGGCTCTTCATATTAGGTGGCCAAAGTATTGGAGCTTCAGCACCAGCATCAGTTCTTTCAATGAATACAGAGTTGATTTTCTTTAGGATTGACTTGTTTGATTTCCCTGCTGTCCAAGGGACTCTCAAGAATCTTCTCCAGCACAATTTGAAAGCATGAATTCTTTGGCACTCAGCCTTTTTATATGGCCCAACTCTCACATTCGCACATGACTACTGGATAAACCATAGCTTTGACTATAGGGACCTTTGTTGGCAAAGTGATGTCTTTGCTTTTTGATATGCTGTCAGGGTTTGCCATAACTTTACTTTCATTAGGAGTTTCCTTCCACTAGCATTATGCCTCATTTATGTTTTACTAAATAACTTTATCATTTATTATTTCCCTGTGAAGAGAAATTTTTACTTTTAGTCCTTTCCTTGCTTCCATCTGTTTCTTACAGGTTTATCTAGCTCATAAATCATAATCTTCTTCTGACACACTGAAGGATGCTTATTAATACTGCTGAAATTTAAATTAATGTGGAGAGTACTTAGAACAATAAAGAAAATTAAGCTGGAACATGCACAGACTCATCTCATGCAGTCTAGTGTTTGATGGTAGAATACTTCTCTGCTTTAAACCAAAGGATTGTTTGAAAAAGCTCTTAAATAGATCCCCTTATATGATTTTATAATTTTCTTCATTCAAATGTGTTATATCTGGCAATGTACTTAAGAACAACAGAGCTTTGCTGTGTAGATTTATCTCATATGACAGGTCAGCACTGAGAGTAAAAATTAAATCAAGGAATTGGTAATGTAAAATGAAAACAAACCCCCCTTTCATAAAAACAACTATATGTGTTTAAGAAATATTAAAATCAAATATGATGACTGTTAGTAATCTTTTGCTGATACAGATAGTCCTTTAAAAGAGCTATAAAAACCAGAATCTTCTTTCACTCAGACACAAAGAATTTCCAGAGTTTGCAATTTCTTCCTGAAATAATATAGTATAAAAAAACACAGCCTAATTTAAATATTCATGTCTTCACTTTATTCAATGGTATGCTACTGTGGCTACAGATATTATATTTTAATGTTCCATGATGTTACTTCCTGTTTGTAACAGCTAAAATAAGAGCCACCTTCAAGAGTAATATTATGTCATCATTATGAGGTTCATATTTTCTTCTTTGAAAAATGTGTTCTGCTCCTAAAAATTACAACACACTTATACTCAAAATAAGCATCTTTTTTTAACACGCAGACTACATTTTTAGAAATTAGGAGATAATCCACTTGTCTAGGAGAAGGAAATGGCAACCCACTCCAGTGTTCTTGCCTGGAGAATCCCAGGGACGGGGAAGCCTGGTAGGCTGCCGTCTATGGGGTCGCACAGAGTCGGACACGACTGAAGCGACTTAGCAGCAGCAGCAGCAGCAGTAGGAGACAAACTTCAGGGGTCAAGTCTACCTTCAAAGTATCTTGATCTAACATTCCATAGAACTAAAGCATAAGAGATGAAACATGGAATTTAGCACAACAATAACAAAAAATCTGCAGGGTATAATTTGGTCCCTGAACTTTTTAAAGATCAAGAATAATCAGCTGGAATTCAACATTTAAAGGATATTGCCAAAAAAATATACCCAAAATAATGAAAATGTAGGTTTGTCATTTTGACTAGAAACATCTAAGAAATGAACTTCTTTTAAAACTGCCTTCAGAAAAGGGTGGGAACAAATTTATCTTCTTTAAACAGCATACTCCAAATCGTCTTTTTATCAGTTTGGAAGAGAACAAAGAAATATTCAACAAAACAATCATAGTAGCTCAATAAGCTAATATCATGCTCTCTTTCCCTCTTCTCCCTGACCCTCACACACACAGTGCATACACATATACTGACACACACACACGCACACACACACACACATCCATATGCATACACATTCATACACACTAGCATATATACTACAGACAAACTGTTGTGTTTTTCCTAACAAGAGGCATATTTAGAGGTTGGGAAGTGGATCATATGGGCTGTCAATTATGTTAGAATTCCGGAGGCATTAAATATTAAAGGGTGTTCTCATATTTTATAAAAACTATGTTTTTCTTCCTTAAATATAAGCTCTACTTGTGAAATTCATCCTATGTAAATGCTAGTTTCTTTGTCAGAAGAAAATATTACGGGGCCTTTTTTTATTGCTTTTACATAAAATTCAGAATAATAGGTTTTCACACAAAATTAAAGAAACAGGGTGATCTTTTGGAAGGAGTACTGATTCCAATCCCAGTTGATATTGACTAGCTATGAAATACATATCAGGCACTTTCACCTATCTGATGCTCAGGGAAATATGACCTAAGCTGGCCAAGTATCTCGGCCCTTGTGAACAGATGGTTGGACACAGGATCTATGTAAGCCCATCCAGAGCCCGGAAGCAGAAAGACTTTCTCTTTCTAAGATTTAAAGTGCTGAAGATCACCTATCCCTGTAACTTAGGCACCCTGTGAAGAGAGCCTGAATGAAATTAAAAACAACAAAAAGGAAAGCTGTGAAGAGAAGAGAGAGGAGAGTCCCAGTGAGGTGACTGTAAACCCTAGTCAACATGTGGTTAAATCAGGTCTCCTTTGCTCTCTCTGGACAAAATACCAAGAGTTGTCAACAGAGACCAAATTGTGATTTCTGTCTCCTGGAAGTGAAGACTAATCAGAGAAACTACCTATATTATAAATCTTATATAAGTCTAGAAATGAATAATCTAAGACAGTAAACTGAAGGTATCTGAGTATGTTAAATACTATTACTACTATTAATATAAAGTAATTTTTTCACAAAGGATGTGCCCTGACTTTGCATTAAATTCAACACCTATTTGGGCTCCAAAATCACTGCAGATGGTGACTGCAGCCATGAAGTTAAAAGACGCTTACTCCTTGGAAGGAAAGTTATGACCAACCTAGATAGCATATTCAAAAGCAGAGACATTACTTTGCCAACAAAGGTCCATCTAGTCAAGGCTATGGTTTTTCCTGTGGTCATGTATGGATGTGAGAGTTGGACTGTGAAGAAAACTAAGCACCGAAGAATTGATGCTTTTGAAGTGTGGTGTTGGAGAAGACTCTTGAGAATCCCTTGGACTGCAAGGAGATCCAACCAGTCCATTCTGAAGGAGATCAGCCCTGGGATTTCTTTGGAGGGAACGATGCTAAAGCTGAAACTCCAGTACTTTGGCCACCTCATGCAAAGAGTTGACTCATTGGAAAAGACTCTGATGCTTGGAGGGTTTGGGGGCACGAGGAGAAGGGGATGACAGAGGATGAGATGGCTGGATGGCATCACTGACTCGATGGATGTGAGTCTGAGTGAACTCCGGGAGTTAGTGATGGACAGGGAGGCCTGGCATGCTGTGAATCATGGGGTCGCAAAGAGTCGGACACGACTGATCAACTGAACTGAACTGAACGAACACAGGATAGATAGCTAACCAAGGGCTGATGAGCAAAATGAATAAACAAAGTTGATGAGTTTGCATTTTGAAAAGCTATCTGTGGTATAATGTTTTATTTTCCAGCTCAATATAATAGCAAATAATTTAACAAGCCATAGAAGGTGAAGACCACTAAATTAGTATACAATGTTCTTGAAGTAGAGGGGTCATACAAATTATAATTTTATTTTCCTTGGCTGAAGAAGGAAATGGCAACCCACTCCAATATTCTTGCCTGGAAAATACCCTGGACAGAGGAGCCTGGCAGGCTACAGTCCATGGGGTCTCAAAGAGTTGGACATGACTAAGCTACTTTGCTTTTCCTTGTTTAAACAGCAAATCTCTCATTCTTCTTAAATAGTTTAATTTTTGTACCCAATGAGACATATTTATCAAATATTCATTTGATAAATATGTCTCATTGATATTTATTGATATATATATATTGATATTCATTGATATTCATTTATCAAATGAATATTTATCAATGAATTACCAATAGGAAAATCTCAACTTTCAGCAGTTTACAACCTGAGAATTAAAACTAGGCAATGTCAAAATTTGGTAACTTGTAAAGCAAAGAAAAAAAAAGAAAAAAATATATATATATATCAGAGAAGGCAATGGCACCCCACTCCAGTACACTTGCCTGGAAAATCCCATGGATGGAGGAGCCTGGTGGGCTGCAGTCCATGGGGTCGCTAGGAGTCGGACACGACTGAGCGACTTCACTTTCTCTTTTCACTTTCATGCATTGGAGAAGGAAATGGCAACCCACTCCAGTGTTCTTGCCTGGATAATCCCAGGGACGGGGGGCCTGGTGTGCTGCCATCTCTGGGGTCACACAGAGTCGGACACGACTGAAGTGACTTAGCATAGCATAGCATATATATATATATATATATATATATATATATATTTATTTATACGTATATAAATATATATAAAAATATTTTTATATATATTTATTTATGTGTGTGTGTGTGTATATATATATACATTTCCATTCTATTGTCACCGAATTCTCTTAAATCCACAATCATAGAATAAATAAATAGAACCTATATATATTCAATATTATAAAGAAAATATTCAGTGTTTTAGTACAAATGTTAACAGAATTACCAATAGGAAAATCTCAACTTTCAGCAGTTTACAACCTGAGAATTAAAACTAGGCAATGTCAAAATTTGGTAACTTGTAAAGCAAAGAAAAAATATATATATATATATTTATATATATTTATTTATATATATATGTGTGTGTGTGTATATATATACACACACACACACATAATTATTCAAACTTTTCCATTCTATTGTCACTGAATTCTCTTAAATCCACAATCATAGAATAAATAAATAGAACCTATATATATTCAATATTATAAAGAAAATATTCAGCGTTTGAGTACTGGAATGTTGATTTGTAGTATTGTTTTTTTAATCTTGATATATTTGGTTTCTATTACTATATAGTAATTACCAAAAGCCTCATGACTTAAAACAATACGCATCTAGTATCACAAGATTTCTGTGAGACAGAAGTTGACATTGTTTAGCTTGGTCCTCTGCTCAGTGTCTCACAAACCTGCAGTCCAGGTCTTGACCCAGCTGGAGTTTCTTACTGCTTATCAATCATGGGCTGTTCTTAGGTCCCTGAGGCCTCTCCAAAGTTCCCCATTATGTGACCCTCTTACAACCTGGCTATTTGCTTCTCCAAGGCCAGCACAGAAATCTTTCTGACCTCTAGGTGCTCTTTTAAGCATTCATTTGATCAAGTCAAGCCCTTTAAGGATAATCCCTCCTTTGATTAATTCAAAGTAACCTAATTAGAGATCTGAATTATGTCTGAAATTGCCTTTTCTTCTTTGTCATAAGATGGGACTTGATCATGAAATTGATATCCCATCATATTCGCAGGTGCCACTCACACTCAAAAGGAAGTAATTATATAGCACATGTAACCCCCGGGTGCTCATCATAACAAATAACCTAATTGCCCCAAAATATGACTGTGTACAAACAGAATCTTCAGACATCCAGACCAATCATTTAAAAGATTTAAATTTCAACTCCAAATATTAAATCTGTTTTTCACTGTTGAAATTGACACTCAAGTTTGGGGCTTCCCTCATAGATCAGTTGGTAAAGAATCCACCTGCAATGCAGGAGACCCTGGTACAATTCCTGGGTCTGGAAGATCTGCTGGAAAAGTGATAGGTTACCCACTCCAGTATTCTTGGGCTTCCCTTGTGGCTCAGCTGGTAAAGAATCTTCCTGCAATGTGGGAGACCTGGGTTCGAACCCCAGGTTGGGAAGATCCCCTGTAGAAGGGAAAGGCTACCCACTCCAGTATTATGGTCCAGAGAATTCTATCAACAATACAGTCCATGGCGTCACAAAGAGACGACTAAGCGACCTTCACTTTCATTTTACCTTACCTTTCTCCTATGGGAAATGAGTTGGGATTTGAGTTCCAGATATTGTAAAAACTCTTTTTGGTTTTTGACATACCTATCACTGGTTATTAGCACATGGATGCTATGACAGATAGAAGGAGAAATGAAATTAGAACAGCAGCTCTGCTCCACCTGCTGCTGAATTAGTGCGACCTGGATCAAATAGATTAGCAGGCAAGCTGGTTGGTCAGTCTGATGGTAGTGATGCTGATTAAAAATTTCAGAAGTGAAAAGCTTGCTGTAACAAATGCATCTTACTGACATCAAGTTTTTCGTAGATTGAGGCATTTAAAATTCAAACAGGTGGTCATTAGAAGGAAAAAGCACAATTACATCTACTAAAAAGCACTTTTAATAATTTGTTTTTATCCCATGAATGTTTGTTGAGAGTATTCCTAGCTTCACCACAAATACATTATAATGAGTAAACATTATAAAGTCATACCTCCTCCCTAAAGTTTTCAATGAAAGATACAGGTTTAAAAGGATTTTTTAAGGCTGAGTCATCTCGCAGTTAATAAAAATTTGTAAGTAAATGAGGCACACCTGGCTGCTCACAGCTGCGCAGGGCAGGAGCGGAGCGGCCGAGAGGAGATGCCCCACATCCAAGGTCAGGAAGCAGCAGCTGCGCTTTGCTGGAGCAGCCGTGAAGAGATACCCCACGACCAAGGTAAGAGAAACCCAAGTCAGATGGTAGGTGCCAAGAGAGGGCATCAGAGGGCAGACAGACTGAAAACCACAATCACAGACTACTAGCCAATTTGATCACATGGACCAAAGCCTTGTCTAACTCAATGAAACTAAGCCATGCCATGTGTGGGTCCACCCAAGATGGCCAGGTCATGGTGGAGAGGTCGGACAGAATGTGGTCCACTGATGCAATCTCAAAAATGACAGAATGATCTCTGTTCGTTTCCAAGGCAAACCATTCAATATCATGGTAATCCAACTCCATGACCCAACCAGTAACACAGAAAAAGTAGAAGTTGAATGGTTCTATGAAGACCTACAAGACCTTCTAGAACTAACACTCAAAAAAGATGTCCTTTTCATTATAGGGGACTGGAATTCAAAAGTAGGAAGTCAAGAAACACCTGGAGAACAGGCAAATTTGGCCTTGGAGTACAGAATGAAGCAGGCCAAAGGCTAATACAGTTTTGCCGAGAGAACGCAAACACCCTTTGCCAACAACACAAGAGAAGATTCTACACATGGACATCACCAGATGGCCAACACAGAAATCAGATTGATTATATTCTTGGCAGCCAAGATGGAGAAGTTCTATACAGTCAGAAAAACCAAGATCAGAAGCTGACTGTGGCTCAGATCATGAACTCCTTATTGCCAAATTCAGACTTCAACTGAAGAAAGTGGGGAAAACCACTAGACCATTCAGATATGACCTAAATCAAATCCCTTATGATTATACAGTGGAAGTGAGAAATAGATTTAAGGGACTAAATCTAATAGACAGAGTGCCTGATGAACTATGGACAGAGCTTTGTGACATTGTACAGGAGACAGGGATCAAGACCATCCCCAAGAAAAAGAAATGCAAAAAAGCAAAATGGCTGTCTGAAGAGGCCTTACAAATAGCTGTGAAAAGAAGAAAAGTAAAAAGCAAAGGAGAAAAGGAAAGATATAAGCATCTGAATGCAGAGTTCCAAAGAATAGCAAGGAGAGACAAGATAGCCTTCCTCAGTGATCAATTCAAAAATAGAGGAAAACAATAGAATGGGAAAGACTAGAGAGCTCTTCAAGAAAATTAGAGATACCAAGGGAACATTTCATGCAAAGATGAGCTCAATAAAGGACAGAAATGGTATGGACCTAACAGAGGCAGAAGATATTAAGAAGAGGTGGCAAGAATACACAGAAGAACTGTACAAAAAAGACCTTCACGACCCAGATAATCACAATGATGTGATCACTCACCTAGAGCCAGACATCCTGGAATGTGAAGTCAAGTGGGCCTTAGGAAGCATCACTACGAACAAAGCTAGTGGAGGGGATGGAACTCCAGTTGAGGTATTTCAAATCCCGAAAGATGATACTGTGAAAGTGCTGCACTCAATATGCCAGCAAATTTGGAAAATTCAGCAGTGGACACAGGACTGGAGAAGGTCAGTTTTCATTCCAATCGCAAAGAAAGGCAATGCCAAAGAATGCTCAACTACCACACAATTGCACTCAATCTCCCACGCTAGTAAAGTAATGCTCAAAATTCTCCAAGCCAGGCTTCAGCAATATGCGAACTGTGAACTTCCGGATGTTCAAGCTGGGTTTAGAAAAAGCAGAGATCAAATACCAACATCTTCTGGATCATCGAAAAATCAAGCGAGTTCCAGAAAAACATAAATTTCTGCTTTATTGACTATGCCAAAGCCTCTGACTGTGTGGATCACAAAAAACTGTGGAAATTTCTGACAGAGGTGGGAATACCTGACCTCCTCTTGAGAAACCTGTATGCAGGTCAGGAAGCAACAGTTAGAACTGGACATGGAACAGACTGGTTCCAAATAGGAAAAGGAGTATGTCAAGGCTGTATATTGTCACCCTGCTTATTTCACTTATATGCAGAGTACATCATGAAAAACACTGGGCTGGAAGAAGCACAAGCTGGAATCAAGATTGCCGGGAGAAATATCAATAACCTCAGATATGCAGATGACACCACTCTTATGGCAGAAAGGGAAGAACTAAAGAGCCTCTTGATGAAAGTGAAAGAGGAGAGTGAAAAAGTTGGCTTAAAGCTCAACATTCAGAAAACTAAGATCATGGCATCCGGTCCTGTCACTTCATGGCAAATAGATGGGAAAACAGTGGCTGAATTTATTTTGGGGGGTTCTAAAATCATTGAATATGGTGACTGCAGCCATGAAATTAAAAGATGCTTACTCTTTGGAAGCAAAGTTATAACCAACATAGACAGCATATTCAAAAGCAGAGACATTACTTTGCCAACAAAGGTCCATCTAGTCAAGACTATGATTTTTCCAGTAGTCATGTATGGATGTGAGAGTTGGACCATAAAGAAAGCTGAGTGCCAAAGAATTGATGCTTTTGAACTGTGGTGTTGGAGAAGACTCTTGAGAGTCTCTTGGATTGCAAGGAGATCCAACCAGTCCATCCTAAAGGAGATCAGTCCTGGATATTCATTGGAAGGACTGATGCTAAAGCTGAAATTCCAATACTTTGGCCACCTCATGCAAAGAGCTGATTATAAAAGACCCTGATGCTGGGAAAAATTGAGGGCAGGAGGAGAAGGGGACGGCAGAGGATGAGATGGTTGGATGACATCACCGACTCAATGGACATGAGTTTGGGTAAACTCTTGGAGTTGGTGATGGACAGGGAGGCCTGTCATGCTGCAAGTCATGGAGTCGAAAAGAGTCGGACACGACTGAGGGACTGAACTGAACTATGAATACACTCTTCTTACTGCATATGTGCTCAATCACTCAGTCCTGTCTGATTCTTTGAGACTCTGTGGACTGTAGCTCACCAGGCTCCTCTTTCCATGGGACTCTCCACAAGAATACTTGAGTGGGTTGTCACGTCCTCCTCCCGGGGATCCTTTACCACTGCAGGTGGATTCCTTATAATTGGACCCACTGGGGAAACCCCTACTTTCTCCCAAATGTTTGAAGACAACTAGTATACCTTTCCAGAGCCTCATCTGATATATGATCATTATTGGCCATCTTCCCTGGCATTACTCAAACAACCCTTCATTTCCACATCTACATGCCTCCTAAGAGGTATGGTATCTGAAGTTTATGTCCTCCGGATTTAATTCAGGAAACAAAAGATAGATCAGAGCTATCATGTTCCTTATTTTAAACCAAACTTGGGGGTACCTGTAACGATTTTGGTAACCATGCAAATTACTGGAGATGATGATTATTTAATCTGGGTAGGGTCCCTTGAAAGTGCATCTTCAAACCACTCAGGTGAGCCATAAGCCACTATTTGAGAAAATTTCTCTCTTGAAATTATGTAAGATTCCATTAGCTACTGTGTAATCCTATTAGAGGACTGACACCTAATGAACTTCCTGTTCACTAAATCCCCTAAGATTGTAAATATGAGATACCAGGCAATATGAAACTATCAGTTTGAGGGACAAATCACAAAGGCTTTGACATAGTACTACAGAAGTGCCTCATGATAGATGTCTCACTCTAACCTTTGATGATCTTCTGAGACCTTGATTTCATCATATTACATATATACCTAATGAACTTGTCACATAAATATATTTTATAAGTGGCCCCTCTAAATCTTTATTAAATTGTGGCTCTTTCTTCACAAGGGCCTCCTACCCAAAGAGCCTCTCATTTGACATATGGTACTCTCACAAGGTAGGTATGTTTCTCCTCTTACCTATACCATAGAACTGTTTTCATCTACATTATTCATGAGAAGTATTGGGTGATTTCTTTTTAATGTTATTTCCACTAATTTTCTCTGAGAAGCAAGTGAGTAAACAAAAACTTAATGAAACTCTCATTGTTTCCTAGTCCTAGGGAAAATGTAATTTGCACAAGCCCACATTGAAAACCATAGTTACTTCCAGGATGTAGAAATTGCTCAAGACACATTCTCTGATTACCCTGAAATGAAAACTAGATGTCTTAAAAATAGTTTGTGTTTTAAAAAAATGCTAGAGTATGTAGAAATTCAGGACAATGAGAGCCCAACCAAGGAGCATGCACACATGGCAGTCTTCCTAATCAAGTGTAGAATCCAGCCAGTAAGGACACTGCCCACAGGTCTCTGTATGTCTTTCAGCCAACCTTGCAGTCAGTCCTGCCACCTCAAGTGGGTCCCCTATGAAAAATATTTGGGCTTAATTGCAACCAAGGCAGTTACCAATGGAACTGGTATTTGTTCAATATGCTCCATAATACACAGTATAAAAATGTGATTTTTTATTTTTTTAATATAAATTTATTTATTTTAATTGCAGGCTAATTACTTTACAATATTTTATTGGTTTTCATCAATATGAATCTGCCACGGGTGTACATGTGTTCCCCATCCTGAACCCCACTCCCACCTCCCTCCCCCATACCATCCCTCTGGGTCATCCCAGTGCACCAGCCCCAAGCATCCTGTATCCTGCATCGAACCTGGATTGGCAATTCATTTCATATATGATATTATACATGTTTCAATGCCAAAATCATCCCACCCTCTCCCTCTCCCACAGAGTCCAAAAGACTGTTCTATACATCTGTGTCTCTTTTGCTGTCTCACATACAGGGTTATCATTTTTTTTAAAAATGTTATCCAAATAATACAGCTGCTGCTAAGTCACTTCAGTCATGTCCGACTCTGTGCGACCCCATTGATTGCAGCCTACTAGGCTGCTCCGTCCATGGGGTTTTCCAGGCAAGAGTACTGGAGTGGGTTGCCATTGCCTTCTCCACCAAATAATACTACATGTTAACAATTCCATTGACATATCTCCATTAACTAAGATGACCCCATGGACTGTAGCCTGCCAGGCTCCTCTGTCCATGGGATTCCCCAGGCAAGAATACAGGAGTGTGTAGCCATTTCCTACTACAGGCGATCTTTCCAACCCAGGATCTAATCCATGTCTCCTACATTGGCAGGTGGAATCTTTATCACTGCACCACCTGGGAAGCCCAAGCTTTTAAAAAATTCTATAAATGATCAACTAGATGGTCTAATCTACAGAATTCTACAGACACCATTTTTTTTTTTAATTCCACAGAAGCATCAACTAGAAGAAAACTGCCATCACTGCGTGGAAAAATAGAAGAAGTCTGCCATTCTCAGTATATACAACTGAAAGATAAATATTTTAATCTCCATGATAACAGTGTTCAGACACACACACAGGAAAAAAAAAAACTTTTAGAACCCATTTAAATAAGTCAATGCATAGCTTTAAAAATTTAATAAAAAGGAGAATAATTTATTCAATGTTTCTGGCTGTTGTTCATCTTTTATTACTTTTTTCCTTTAAACTGAGCTGAAAGTAAAGGATTTCTTTAGACTTCAGAGAAGTTTCAATAAGCAGTAACTTAAATGACAATAGACTAGACATTTTTAAATGCTACTGTAGACACATGTTATTTTAAAAGCACTTGAGTGAAAACCTTTGTTGATAAATATTTTTTTCAAGTTTCTCCTCAAAGAACTCTATAAAACTCAAAGGGGAAACATAATATATGGGATGGGTGAATAACTACAAAAGTTATGGCTATGAACAAAGCTTAATGTCCAAAATGAAACTTGAATAAGTGAAGCTGTGAAAGTAGAAGTCAAGGGAAGGTCATAGTATTTGTGTTTCAGTTGTTTGGCTTGCTCTTAACCATACATCTTGGAGTTGTTTTCCGAGCTTGTTTTAACGTGATTGTTTTTTCTGCTCTTTTGTGGTGGAGAACTTTAAACGCAGCTAAGTTTGGACAGTGTTCTCCAGGGATGATCTTTTCAAGCTAAGATTAACAGAGGCCAAGAATGTCCCCCTTTATCTTCTACCTCTTAATTGCTCAGTGACAGAGGTATATATAGGTTGTGTGATGACCCCTAGCTACATGGTGTATTTGAAAAATCCCCATCAGTAGATTATAGCATACAGAGCACAGAGCATAAGACTAGCATCCACATGAGAATATGTTTGCGTTTAATGGTATATCTTGATGATGAAACTCACTATCGTGTTTCTCACTTATATATTTATCATTTGATTACTTTTCATTTAGTTCTGAGCTGATTTGTTTGTTCATAATGTCATTTATTTTTTGTTGTTTTGTATCTTATAAACCATATTTTGAAAATTGCTTAAAACAAAGAGACCCAAAAAATTAGTGAAATACAAAGCCTAATTTTACAGTAAAGAGAACTAAACTAAATGAGGATGCAGACAATACTCATGAAAAGAATGACTTATTTACTTAATTTGATTTACTGATTCATTCATTCAACAAACCTCCTCCCTCTTCCTGATCTGTCTTTCAAAAGCTTTCAGATTAATCTCCTAACACAAATTTTGATTGTGTACTTTACTATTCAAGAGCTTATAATAAGTCTCTCCCACCTCATTCTACTTTTCTCAATTTCCCTAGCATCTAATATTAAATGGCTGGAAATGAGTAGACATTAAGTCAGTATTTGTGGAAAGTTTTAAAAAAATTCATTCCATCTAAATTTCTCTTCCTGACTGAAAATTTTTCCACTTACGTGCTTTACTTCAAGCCTTATTTTCCACCATCCCCAAAGAAAACCTTCTTTCAGGCAACTTATCTTAAAAGCCCCAGTCTTAATTCCATGCCATTGCTCTTGACGTCTTCCTCTATGGAATATATTGTTCTGCATCTTGGTAAATATTATACAGCTCTCATTAAGATTTAAAATAATATTCTGAATATCTAACATACTCCCTGTGTTTTCCATGGCTTCTAGGTCATATTTAAGGACATGGCACACTTTTAGGTTTAGCCATGGAGGTAAAATATTTAGCACAAAATTGTGATACATTCTTTATGCATTTATGAATGCATTATCTGTTTATTACCTCATTCAATGTTGATTCATTCCAACAAATATTTGTTGGGTGAATACCAGTGCCAAACAATGTGCTAAGCACTACAGAGAGAGATGGTAAGGAAAACAGAAATAGTTCTTTCCCTCTTGTAACTTATAATAGAGAAAGAAGGGACAGTGATAAACTCATTCAAAAAGATGAACAATGACACGTGTAGACCCATGGCTGATTCATGTTGATGTACAGCAGAAACCAACACAACATTGTAAAGCAATTATCTTCCAATTAAAAATAAATACATTTAAAAAAAAAAAAGTCAACAATCAAAATCTATGAGAAGTGCAAAGAAGGAAAATCATAGGAAAAAAACAGCACCCCTAATAAGGGAATATAATCTAGTTGGGAGGAAGGAGGCAATCTAAAGAGACCTTTCCAAGGAAATCTGAAAAATAAGTAAGTTAGGTGACAGTGATCTTCTGAAGCAGTAAGAAGGCTCATAGATAAGGACTTTTTAACTCAGAGAGAACAGAACATATTTAAGAGATCAAAAGAGTCTAGTATGAACAAGCATAACTTGAAAAATAATGTCAAAACCCACTACGGCAAGAATGGTGGAGACTTTTTTGGTGTGTCTTACAGCAGTAAAGGTAGATCACTATAAGTTTAAAACAGAGGAGTGACAAACAACTCTGGCTATTGTGAAGAGAACAGACTGAAGTTGGCAAGAATGGGGGGTCTTTTTATAGAAGACAATGATGGGGGCTTGCTCAGAGCCTTTACAGAAAACCAGGAAGGGCAGTTGCAACTGCATAGGAGAGACACTTGTTCCTCAGATGAGGTGTGCTTGAGTTAATTATCTTACTAGAAGTAGGAGTTGGTCACTAAGATAAGGGAGGGGTGCATATTTTAGTCTCTGTTGCTGTGGCTGCTGCTAAGTCGCTTCAGTCGTGTCCGACTCTGTGTGACCCCACAGACGGCAGCCCACCAGGCTCCCCCGTCCCTGGGATTCTCCAGGCAAGAACACTGGAGTGGGTTGCCATTTCCTTCTCCAATGCATGAAAGTGAAAAGTGAAAGTGAAGTCGCTCAGTCCTGTCTGACTCCCAGTGACCCCATGGACTGCAGCCCACCAGGCTCCTCCATCCATGGGATTTGTCAGGCAAGAGTACTGGAGTGGGTTGCCATTGCCTTCTCCATTTTAGTCTCTATTCAACCAGATAGAGCATTTCTTTCTTTTGACCTTCCTGCTCCTCTCTCCTTTGGATTATGACACTACACTTTGGACTCTGCTTTCCTACTGGTAACCATGATAACCATCTGTTCTTTCATCTCTAAGTAGACTTCCTGGATACTGAAATCTTTTCTGCCTCCCTCCAGAACAATTGGGGATTTAACCTTTGTTTATTCAATGTGTTTAAGTTTTGTACTGTCTCAGATACTCTTCTAATTAGATGAATTAGAAGCGGTTGCAAATCTTATAAAACTCAAAGTCAAGTGAAGAAGGTATTATAATTAGATTCATGCTTGCACTCAATACTTATGTATTGAATAGCTACCATGTACCAAGCCTATGGATACAGAAGTAAAATAAGACAGTACCTGATTTGGGCTTCTTTCCTGCCATAAGGACGATATATTGTAACACATTGTGATAAGGGCTGTTATAGAGACAGGAACAAAAAAGAAAACTGTTAAATATCAAAAGGATAGAAGAGTGTCCGTTTTCATGAAAAAGCAACACCTTTGTTGAGTCATAAAAGAGGAAAGAGTTTCCCAAAAATAACTGGTGGAAGGCCTTTCTAGACCAGGTAATGAGCATGGGGTAGAGAAGAGTCGAACACGACTGAGCGACTTCACTTTCACTTTTCACTTTCATGCATTGGAGAAGGAAATGGCAACCCACTCCAGTGTTCTTGCCTGGAGAATCCCAGGGACGGGGGAGCCTGGTGGGCTGACGTCTATGGGGTCGCACAGAGTCGGACACGACTGAAGCGACTTAGTAGTAGTAGTAGAAGTAGTAATGAGCGTGTGAAAGATCTGAATGGAAAATGAAAAGTTAAAAGTTGCAGAAACTTTGGTTTTTAGAAAAAATAAATAAATAACTGTGGACTTAGGGTAGGGTAGAGGATTGCTCAAAAAAAAAAAAAAAAAGGCTAACAGCAGCGAGATGAGTTCAAAGTCTGTAGTGAAAGTACAAGGAGAAAATACTGAAGTCTGGACTGTAAAGATGTAACAACCTGTGCAGATGGAGAGAAAAGAGTAGGGTCATTCTGAGGTTTCTGAATCGGGCACTAGGGGTCATTAACTGAGAGTAAGACCACCGGACATGGAAAGCTTTAGGAGCCAAGCTGACAGAATTCTAGTCTGTGCTGGCTCTTCTCTTGCTCACTCTCAAATGTTGGTATTCCCAGGGACTTCCTTGTGGTACCTTATAAAGCACCAACAGATGTTTACAAATAAAGAAACAAACAAAAGCAAACAAAACACAAATAAATAGGAGGAGGAATACTTCTGAAAATGACATATTCTGCCAAGTTTGAGTTGTAAATTTTAACGCCCAGTGCCTTAGTCCTTTCTTATTTCCATGGAATTCAGGCACTAAACTCATACTTCTCTGGGGAGGCAGATGAGGTGGTGAAGTGCTCAGATTCCTGGGCTAAATAAAAAAAACCTGAGGTTTGCATACCAGCTCCTCCATATGCTAACTAACCTAACCTTTCCAAGTGTTTCTGCAACACAAACACAGGACAACAAAACTTTCTTCGTATAAATGTGGTGGAGATCACGTGAAATAACCCATGCACACAGTGCCCAGCACTGTAAGGGGCTAATTAAGCATTAGTTGTAAGGAATAATAATGAACACTATATATTGTGTGCTGTTCCAACTACTTTCTTCCTACTAGTTCATTTGATTCCCATAACAACTCAATGAGATAGGTATTCATATTATCATTACAATCATCCCCATTTTAACAGGTAAAGGAATTGAGGCACAGAGTTCTAGTGACTGGATTAATCTTACACAGTTTGCAGATGCTGAAGCCATCATTTGAACATACTTTAGAGTCAGAAATATTAACTCCAAGAGATCCTAAAGTTCCCACACAGTTCTAAGGAGATTCTTGCTTGTTCCCATAAGCTTTGCTCATGTGCTCACCTACAGACACCTGGCCTCTATGAAGGATTTCTCTCCTATATGATTCATGCTCCATACTGATTTCTCATTTTTCTCAGTTCTTTCCACTTATAGGCTGTACAGTACAATTTGGAATTTAGTCATTTACTTCTACATCTCTCTGTAATATACGTGAATCTTGTCTTGAACATAAGCCCTTAAGGCAGGGATTATATCCCATACTTGGTATTCTCTCTATTGATAGCTTAAGGTCTGAGTATCAGTAAGCTCTCAGTGCATACTTGTTGAGTGATTGACTGTCAGGCTCCAAGGCATCATTTCTGGAAGAAACAACTAGAGAGATTTGCATAAGGCCTGGTCATTCATACTAAAGATTTCACATTAACAAATATGCAGTCAATGACACAGAGCTCCACTTGTGAAAATATCACCAAAGCATTCATAGAGAAGAGACAAAGCTCTTGTAATCTGTGATGAAGAATGACTTAATCTTGTTCTTGTGTCTAATTACTGTGAAGATTACTTTTACCATCTAATATAGAGGCATATTTAAGGATGATTTTATGGAATAAAATTTTTTAGATTTTTATCTTTTAATAATTACAATTAGGGCAATGTATCAATAGAAGACTGTTCATTGGCATAGGTCATTATAGTACTCAGAAAAAAATATTGATGTATTTAAAGCAGGTTGAGGAAAAAAATTAATGAGCAACTGCTGTTTTTTAAAACAAAGTAATAGATCTAAAATGAATAATAACAGATTTTACAGTAACCATCCAAGTGCACTATTTAGAAAGTAACAGCTTGAAAATAATAGTCCTCTGCAATAATTGGTACGCTCAAATTGTTTAAAAACCAGAGTCATAAAAAAAATGCTTAAAAGTCAAATAAGTCAGGTAAAAGAGTAAATGTCAAAGCAGATCTTAGAAAAAAAATAAATTTTAAGAAGATCATTTGAAAGGCAATGACTAGCATGGGATTTATATTTTTCTAACTTATGAAATAGTCATTGTAGCGCTTGTCTCATTTTTGCCAATACCACAAAGTTTTTTTAGAGCAAAGTAGAAGTTTTAAAATGTAACTGTAATCTATTTATTCATATATTCAATTTTAAGATATTTACTGGTATCATGCAAGAGAATCTGCAATAATATGGAAGTGATAGAAGACCATTTCCAGCCTGAAAATAACTAGAAACCTACTAAGTACAAAGTCCCATAGCTATAATGGAGATTCAAAGTCCTTCAGGAAACAAGGGAGTTATCGCTTCTTCTTTTTGTACAAGAGTCCAGAAAAGCCCTCACAGCAGTGATGGCATTTGCATTGTTACTTAAGAATCGGTAGCACTTGGACAGCACTAGATGGGAATGGCATCCTGGATCAGAGAAACAGAAAAGCAAATGATGTAGAAAGTGTTCAGTGTGTGTGGCATGTAGCAAAGCAGCAGGGTTGTTTAAAAGGAAGTTAAGACACATATGTGAGGCGAAGACAACAAGAAATACTGAAAGATTTTAGCAAGAATTTATATAATTAGACATATTTTAGAAAGATAATTTGTCAGTGATAGAGAATAAGTGGAAGGGGAAGAGAAACTGCAAAATCAGTTAAGGTATCCTCTCTCCCAGGACAGGTTGCTGCTGCTGCTGCTGTGAAGTCGCTTTAGTCATGTCTGACTCTGTGCGACCCCAGAGACGGCAGCCCACCAGGGCTGGGATTCTCCAGGCAAGAACACTGGAGTGGGCCTCAGGACAGGTTAGGATATTGTATAACCAGAGATTCCCAAATTTCAGTGGATTAAATTAACAGAGACTTATTCCTTGCTCCTGCTCCATTTGATGTGGGGGCCCATGGAGTTGGGGGTGGGTAGCACTTTCACTTTTCACTTTCACGCACTGGAGAAGGAAATGGCAACCCACTCTCGTACTCTTGCCTAGAGAATCCCAGGGACAGGAGCCTGGTGGGTTTGCACAGAGTCGGTTCGCACAGAATCGGACACCACTGATGTGACTTAGCAGCAGCAGCAGCAGCATTCATCCATATCTTCTCCACTCACATGTCCATTTGTAAGATCATTTGTCTCTATAGTATGGTGAACTGTGCACTGGATTTTAAAGGACTCAGTCTAGGAGTAACACATGCCCCTTCAGTTCACATTGCATATGGCTATGCCTACTTTCAGGGGATGGACAAATACAATCCTACTATGAATCCAGGAGAATGGGAAATATCCATGAACAGTACCAGTGACTGTATCAAGAGGCGACTGCAACAATACACATAAAAGGTAATAAGGATGTAGGCAGTGGGAATCAAAAGAAGAAGAGTAAAATTAGAACTAGAATCAAGGCCTTGCTAACTAATACAGGAGGAAAGAAAGGGATCTAGAATGACTCTAAGGGCTTAAACCTAGAAGACTAATTGTGTCTTTAGCAGAAATTAGGAAGTAAGAAGAGTTGATCTGAGGGTTGGATGAGGATGGAGAACTGCAAACAGAGAATGCTTAGTTATTAAGTTTAGACTCCATGAAGTTATAAGCCCTGCCAGGGATATGTAAATAAGGATATCCAAAGGACAGTTGAAAATTAGGAGCTGAAGTTGAAAGAAGAGTTCAAATGTAGAAATAAGGATTTTATATTCAATGACATATAAGTAATGTGTAATGTTTAAATCTATGGGCTCAGATGAGGCTATAAATTTTGCTTTGTTAGACTGACCTTACCACATTCTTGAGCCAATAGAGAATGTTGATCTTATTTTACTGGCTTCATAGTCCCAGAGAGAATAAACTACCAATGATAAAAAATAAATAAATAAATAATGCAGACAGGAAAAATTTGTAGGTGTTCTGGAGGAAAATACACTTCTATTTTAAGTAATAAAATTGGTAAGAGTTATGAATTTCAAATCCTTCAGGAGTCTTTCTTTAATATAATCTTACAGCTTTTATATCTCATTCCTAGAAGGTCATCATGCAAATAAAAATGAAGGCTGCTAATCTCCACTGGGATAATTAATAAGCACACACTTAAGATAATCCTCTGGATGGCACTGTAACAGTTTTGCACTTTTTAAAATTAGGCTTCCCTTTCCTTTTTCCTTAGCATGTACTGCTACTGCTAAGTCACTTCAGTTGTGTCTGACTCTGTGCGACCCCATAGATGGCAGCCCATCAGGCTCTGCCATCCCTGGGATTTTCCAGGCAAGAACACTGGAGTGGGTTGCCATTTCCTTCTCCAGTGCATGAAAGTGAGAAGTGAAAGGGAAGTTGCTCAGTCATGTCTGACTCTTCTCGACCCCATGGGCTGAAGCCTACCAGGCTCCTCCGTCCATGGGATTTTCCAGGCAAGAGTACTGGAGTGGGTTGCCATTGTCTTCTCCATTAGCATGTACAGGCATAAGCTTTTAGTAGAGAAGTAACAAGGTAAATCCTTTATAGAGAATTCCAAGCAAATTTCCTGAACACAGCTTCCAGCTCAATATTTTACTTGTCTGTGCAGGTAAATATGAAGCAATCCATTACTCAGTCAATACACATTCAATTACTCTCATAGTGAAGTCAAATATATACAATGAAACACTCTGGGGAAGATTTCTCAAATTGATTTTACGATCTGTTAGTGGATTATTTAAATCAAGTTAGTAGGCCAAAGTTAGTATTAAAATGAAGAATATAGAGTTAAAATACTAGAGTGCACTGACTTTAATAAGTCTAAGTATTGCTTGAAGACACATTATGACCTTTTCATTGTGTATGCGTGTGTATGTGTGCATCTGTTAGAGAGAACTGGTCATAATTTAATTTTTTTTTTTTTTTTTACCAGAAAAGAGTTTAAAAACCTCTACTCTACTGGAGTGAGGACAAAGGAGAAAGACTGCTATGTTAATCAGGAAATGCTTTGGTCACCTTATTAGTTACAGGAAAATATCACCTATGGCTAACACTTCAACAGCCATAGAATATTCTCAGTCCTTTAAAATCCACCAGGTCTTTGTGTCTGCAGCTTTTAACTTCACCATTTTCTGCTTGGTTGATGATTTATACCCAAACTATACCTTAGAGAATGAATGTATTCAAACTGGATGTCAACCTTAATCAGATTCAGCATATACATACTTCATTCTCCATTTCATCTTTGTTAGCAGAGCTTAAGTGTACTGGGATTTGTTTCACAATCTTACCAATAATACTACATTATTTCTATTGAATACTAAACCACCTTATTGACCCTGAAATTTACTACTATACTAAATATTTCTAATTGCCAGAGTAGTCTCTATCTACTTCAAAAGGAGTGAAAGTTCAGAAGAAAGGTCAAATTTCCCAAACTTAGAAAAAGATTATCAATTTTTAAAATGAGCATAAATATTCAAAATATTATCTGTAATATATTTTATTAATCCAGACAATATTAGAATCAAAAAAGGATTAGATATGGAATATCTCACTGTTCTATTTTTAGTTTTTTTAGAAACTGCCATACTTTTTTCCCAAACTAGCTGCACCATTTTATAGTCCTATCAACAGTATACAAAGGTCCTAATTTCTCTACATCCTCACCAACACTTTTTTAAGATAGCCATTCTAATGTGTGTGAGGTTACATTTGAATTTTTACAAGCAAAATATATTCCTATTTGACTTTTGCAAGCACATATCTTAATTTTGCTAAGAGACATAAGCATATATATTTTGTAAAAGGCTTTTTAATGTTAACTCATTAAATGAGTTTCTTCCCTAAAACAGATGTATTTCTATAAAGAGTAATTGCAACCACCTTGATATGAAAGGGTGGTTTGGCTTGTGGTGGAGTCAGATAAAGCATCTACATGCTGGATAATAACCCATTGGAATACACTGCACCTACAAATCTAGGGGGGAGTTAAGGGAACCCTAGACTTCTGTGCATTGAGATCTTACAATAATCTAACAGAGGAGTGTAAAATTTGTATGCGTCTAAGAAGAGTGCTGGGTAAAGTTTCAGTTTGTTATATAAGGGAATTTTTTCCTGAAATTCTGATAACTGATCATTCAATTGATAGACAAAATAATACACATAAAACATCAGGATGTTTCTTTCACCCTAAAAATTTTTAGTGGATGCCTCCTCTTCCCCCTTACTTTTTGTCCTTTTTCTTCTTTATTTTCACTTCTCATCTCCTCCTCCTCCCTTCCTCCTCTTCCTCCATCATAAACATTTCAAACATATTAAAATTGAACATTAATGAATATTACATGAGGAATGATTTTAGATGGAAAAGAATGTTTATCAATGTTGTCAGTAGTCCTAGCATAGACAAATATAAAACTGATGGCAATGGAAGGATGTGTAATAGTTGTATGTATGTGAAAAGAAGCTTTTAAAAGATTCTTACTAGGATAAAAAGAAAGAAACCAAAGTTAAGGAGTAACTGGAATCTTTGAGAAGATAATGTGATATTCATAGATGTTGAAAACTATTTTCCTTTGCCATTATGATTAAACAGAGATAGTTTTTCTCACCAAATATTCCTTGTGACCCCTACACTTTCCAGCCCCTTGCAGTTATGAAGGGCATATGACTATTTATTGATAATAAAATGTGGATCAGAGAAATATGTATGACTTCTTAGCTGAAGCACTGACGAATTAGAATTCTGGTTCCCCTGTCCCCCATCCTCTCTGAACCATTCCCTGAGTTAGACATGTCACAAGAGGAGGAGCACAGGGACCCTGAGTCGTTGGATGGACCTGTCTTGGGTATTGCATGACTGAGAACTAAACCTCTGTCATGTTCAGCTATTACAATTTGGGGGTTGTTCCTATAGCATGGCCTGACCTTAATCAGACTACTATGCGGAAACTGGTTATTTAAAGAATAGCAGTGGGATTGAGAGCAATAAGAAAGCATAGAACATAATTTAAGTCCTAAATAAGTATACCTCTCATCATTCTACCATTTCTCTCTCCATCTTTTCCATGTCAAATATATTGGATATACTTTTCTTTTTAAAATAGCTGTATTAGTTTCCTAGTGCTATCATAACAAATTACCACAAACTAGGTGGCTTAAAACAATAAAAATTGTGTCTCTTGTGGTTCTTGAGGCTAGAAATCTGAAATCAAGGTAGAGGAATCTATTCCATGCCTCTTTCCTAGCTATGGGTGGTGGCTAACAATCTTTGGCATTGGTTATCTTGTAGGTGCCGAACTCCAATCTCTATCTCCATCTTCACATGGCCTTCTCCTGGTATCTTGGTGCCTCTCATCCTCCTCTGATAATGGCACCAATCATACAGGATTAGGGCTCACCCTAACCCGGTATGATTCTCATCTCAGTTTATTACATCTGCAAAGCCCCTAATTCCAAATACAGTCACATTCCCAGGGACTGGGGGTTAAAGCTTCAACATTTCTTTTTGGAAGATACAATTGAACCCACAAGAATAGTTTGCAAACCATAGCTTTCAACAATAGCTTACAAACAGCTTCCCACTTTCATTTTCTGGAAGTGAATGCTATAAATTCGATTTAAACAGCTCTTACTTGTAGTCACCATTTCATAAATTGTTTTGTTTTTGTTTGACATAACTGTTACCAACTTTTAAAAAGGAGAAATTATCAGAGTTCCATACTTCCTCAAATTCAAACATAATTACTTCTCTGCACTTACTGAAAATTATGTTACTATATATGATACTCTAATAAGTCTGCATGCTGCAGGCAAAATATCATGGGTTTCAGGCTTTTTAAGCGCCCCTGCTAAGATAAGTGGGAGCAGCAGGGCAAAGACAGGATCAGATGATCAGAAGTGGAATATAGGTGTCCCTCCAAATGGTCAGTTCAAAGCCTCTCAGTTTTTTTCATTTGTTTTTCTCTTGATATTCAAGACTTGGTCCCTCTCCTGGCCTCCCTTTCTCTTATTCTGCCTTGTTATAGTGGATGGTCTCTCAAATCTCTCTTATAACATAGAGAGTCAGGAGCAAATGTCAAAGTACGAAGGCTCCCTAAAATTGCTTTTGTCTCATAAATTCATTAAGCACATATAAGTATATTTTTAGTAGCATCTATCACCCACCACCACACCACGACCATGATATAGTAAGCACTTATTAAACCTATGGGGTCACACAGAGTCGGACACCACTGAAGCGACTTAGCAGCAGCAGCAGCAGCAGCAAACCTGGGAAGGACTGATGTTGAAGCTGAAACTCCAATACTTTGGCCACCTGATGCTAAGAGCGGACTCACTGGAAAAGATCCCGATGCTGGGAAAGATTGAGGGCAGGAGGAGAAGGAGGTGACAGAGGATGAGATGGTTGGATGGCATTATCGACTTGATGGACATGGATTTGGGTAGACTCCGGGAGTTGGTGATGGACAGGGAGGACTGGCGTGCCGCAGTTCATGGGGTCACAAAGAGTCGGACATGACTGAGCAACTGAACTGAATTGAAACCTGGGAGATACAGTAGTGAATAAACTGAGAGCTTTGTCATGCCAGAACTAACACTCTGAAAGGAAGCACAGAAATCAGATACAAACCTGGTTTAATGGGAAGAAGATTTGACTTGGGAGTACAGAGCAAGTATGAATACAGAAAACCAGGGAATCCAAGCAGGTCTAGACCATGGGAGGAGGAGCCTGGTAGGCTGCAGTCCATGGGGTCGCAAAGAGTCAGACACGACTGAGCAACTTCACTTTTCACTTTCATGCACTGGAGAAGGAAATGGCAACCCACTCCAGTGTTCTTGCCTGGAGAATCCCAGGGACGGGGAAGCCTGGTGGGCTGCCGTCTCTGGGGTCACACAGAGTTGGACACGACTGAAGCAACTTAGCAGCAGCAGCAGTAGAAATCAGGATGTGCTTCTAGTGGTCAGTATATAAATGCAGTTGTGACGAATTGCCATGAATTAGGCTAACAGAGGGGTATTGTAGGCAGCAATACCATCATGGGCCCACATTCAGAACTGAGAGAGGGCATGACTTGTTCTATAAATCCAGTGGAGTATAGGATGGCCACAGCTCAAATTATAATCTAAAAAGTAGTGAGAGATGAGACTGGAGAGAGATGCAGAGGCCATAAGGCACCTTATAAATAAGGTGATCATATAATTCATCATCCAAACCAGACCATGTGTGAGACTAAAAGGGGCACCTTTAATAATTAAGCTGGGGCAGGAGGATGAACCAGGGCTGTCAGAGACTAACTGGGATGTGTGGCTACATGACTTATAAACCACATTAACTGAGCTTGGATTTTATACTAAGGTCAATCAGATGCCATCACAGAATTTTATACAGAGAAGTGGCTCAATGTTCAATATATTTGATAAATCTTACTCTAGCTGAAGTATAACAAACAAATGAGAGCGAGTAAAATGAGAAGCAGGAAGATGCATTAAAACATTGCTGTGATACATCTAGTTAGGAGGTGACGGTGCCCTGAATCATTGTAATATAACTGGGAGTCCTGTAAGGAAACTGATGAAGTGATATTAGGCTGAGGCACATGAAGTTGCTGCACTCATCATTTTTAATGTACAAAAGTGGCAGTTTCCTAAGTTTCAACTAATAGATTTGCAGGAAATCAGATAGATTGGACTTCTTCGGTGAGTGTGAACTAGACAAATTAACAATTTGAGCACATGTATACCTGTGATGGATTCATTTTGATATTTGGCAAAACTAATACAATTATGTAAAGTTTAAAATTAAAATTAAAAAAAAAAAGAAACATTAATACCTTCTGGTTTTTCTCCCATGTGACCAATACTGGCTGAATCTTAGACTATAAGGGCATCCTTTTACTGGGAGGAGTCAGAGTCTAGTGGCAAGAGGAGGAAAAGAACAAATAAAGAGCTCAAATCTGGTTTCTGCATGGAAAAGGTCAGAATTCAGGTGAGAATTAGTGGAGTAGTGTTGAAAGCAAATGACATTTTCTCTTCCCTGAACAAGTTCCTCCACAACCCATCACCACCATCCCTCGGGCTAGATCAGCCCCTAAACCACTGAGGATAAAATAATTGGCAGAGGTGAGAAAAAAAGTCAAACATATGGATGTTCCACATCAAATTTAGGAATTAAAAGGGCAGACCCTAGTGTCAGATTACCTTCTGTCACTTTATAAGTTATTTAACCTTATGCCCCAAATTTCTCTTCTACAAAATTAAAAGAATACTACCTACATCATTACACTGTTTTGAGAATTAAATGAGTTAATATGCTTTCATCACTTTCAATAGTATATGGCAAATTTTAATCACTGTACAATTGTTAGATGATTGCAATAGTAATAGTAGCAGTATGAGTAGTATTATTAGGATCAATGATACTGACAACACCCAGACAACAGGAGAACAGTTGATTGCATACGCAGACACAAGCAGGGAACCAATCTAAACAACAATCCCTGAGTGCTCCACGGTTCTCAAAGCAGGAAGGAGAAAACTCTCAACACTCTCATGGGCCAATCACTGAAGAAACAGAGGGGAGTTAGTTCATTTGCTAGAGATGACCAGAGTGCAGTGCAAAGTGACCAGCTTAGGAGAAAACCATGTGCCAGATGAGATGTGTGGTTGAAGCAAATAGTGAAGTTACTTTAAGACAAGGCATTCCTTATTCCTCAGCAATAAAAAGGAATACCTTTGAATGAGTTCTAATGAGGTGGATGAACCTAGAGCCTATTATACAGAGTGAAGTAAGTCAGAAGAGAAAGGTCTATATCATACACTAATACATATGTACGGAATCTAGAAAGATGGCACCGAAGAATTTGCAGAGCAGCAATGAAGAAACAGGCATAGAGAACAGACTTACGGACACAGGGAGAGTAACATGGAAACTTACATTACCATATGTAAAATAGATACCCAATGAGAATTTGATGTATGTTTCAGGGAACTCAAACAGGGGCTTTGCATCAACCTAGAGGGCACAACTGAGTGACTTCACTTTCACTTTTCACTTTCATGCATTGGAGAAGGAAATGGCAACCCACTCTAGTGTTCTTGCTTGGAGAATCCCAGGGACGGGGGAGACTGGTGGACTGCCGTCTATAGGGTAGCACAGAATCGGACACGACTGAAGCGACGCAGCAGCAGCAGCAGAGGGTGTGATAGGGAAGGAGACGGGAGGGAGGTTCCAGAGGGAGGGGACATATGTATACCTATGCCTGGTTCATGCTGAGGTTTGACATAAAACAACAAAATTCCTCAAAGCAATTATCCTTAAATTAAAAAATAAATAAATTTGGAAAAAAAAAAAAAAGAGAGAGAGAAGGCATTCCCAAGCTCCACAAGTTGAGGCAATCACAATATACTCTCTATGTTGATAAATGTAATCAGGATCCAAAATGCACAGCTCTCCGTTCTGACTCCCTGGATGCTATATATGGTCACCCAGATCTTATATCAGGAGAAATATCAGAAGGCTGACTCTTGTAAAGACTCAGTTTTAAACTGAAAAGTGACCCTCCCCCAAAAGTACTAGCTTGGATTGAAATTATCTAAAAACACCTAAACTAAATTGCTTAGCCTAAGCACCCTGAAAGCTCAGAGCTACAAATAAATTCTATACTAGAAACATGAAATGTATTCATACATTTTTTGTACAACACTATGAAGATTATTCCTGTTACAAGGAAAAACTGGGTATAATGGGGAGGATGAAGAAAGTGAACATTAGGAAGACTACAAGGTTTCCAGCTGGACAACAGCTTGGTTGACAGTGCTTTTCTAGTGCTTGGTGGAGGACAGCTGGAAGAGGAGTAGAAGATGATCAGTGTGCAAATTCAACTTCCAACATTCCTCTGTTTCTTTTCATTAACTCCTACCTCTCTTCAGATAACTCAGCATTATGTAGCTTTTTATAGTTTCAAACACAATCAGATTGGAATGCAAATCTATGTACCTTCATTCTAGTAAGCTGCTTTAGATCCTAAAGTGTATGTTTCCAATATTTCTAAAACCAAGTACAGGATTCTTACTTCACTAAACTGAATCATAAGTTTAGAAAATATACAGTAATGATGCTAGTTAGGTAAACATCATCAATCTTGGGAAATCACTTTTGTTCCCAACCTTTCATTCGTAAGAAAATAACAAAACTCACCTTTCTGTCACACTAGGTTGACTCATACCACTCTATAACAATGAGGTTAAATGAAAGGGAATAAAGAGGACAGATAAGGGATATTAAGATGAAAGGAAGACAGATCTAAGGATGTCTAAAACAGAGAGAAAAATAGATGTAAGAAAATGAAATAAATTCACGACTGTACACATTCAGTAAATGGGTTGTAGTGAAATTAAAATTCCAGGGGTAAAAACTAGTGCTAATGTCAACCTCTTATTTTCCTCACCTCCAAAACTAAACACAAAATCATAAACCCTGAAGCAAGCAAGAGGAGCTTCTTTTTACCATTGAGGTTAACAGGCCTTATATAAAGCAAATAAAATTTAATTTAGCTTTTGCAGCATGGAAAAGGAGGAAGATGAAAGCAAAATAAAAGACAAAATGAAGTTTTAAATTGTGAACATAGAATAAAACCTTAAATAGCTAAGAAAACAAGGTAAATTATACTTCTCTATATAAAATTACAATGCTTCAAAGCTTTGATTAATTTCTAGTTTGGAAAGATGAAAATTTTTCTCCCTTTTGCTTATAGTTTCTAACTATAGTGAGTAAGTAATAAGCATACATTACTTTTATTATCAGGTTTTTTATTTTTAAGAGGGAGATTCAGTTTCACGTACTATTGTGGAAGGGGGAGGACAAGGAGAGGCAATGAAATATCAAGATATAGAGGAAATGGAAAGAAATCCAACACAGGAATGAAAGAGAACAAGAATGAAGTGGGTTGAGCTGGAGAAGGGGGGGAAATAGACATAAATGTAAAGATAATGGGATACGGGGAGGAGTGCTCAACACTCCTCACCTGTCTTAAACCTAATGCTTAAAACTTTCTACTTCCCAAATCTCCACCCCTTCAGATCCACTTATCACTGACACAGTGACTTACTCAAATCATTTCTTTTAAAACAGAGAAAAGATCCAGCTTGAGAACCAACACGTTTCCAATTTTACTTGATCAATCAGATGGGAAAGAAGTTGGGTGGGAAGACTTTGCATCACCTCCAGCCCTAAGTCATGGGCTGGCCTCACAGCCTCTGTTGACAGGATACAACAGCTTCTCAGAGTTGTGATGCCCCCTAAACTTCTCAATGTTCACACTATTGGAGTAACCCCACCCTATAAGGGATGGATCTTGGAGCTGTATGCAACCAGATTCTAACATAAAAAGCAGTCATTGAATAAAGACAAAGTAATCACAAGGAAAGAAGAATTAAAGTGCTGGTTATTTTACTGAAGCATGATCATAGTGATGAGACTTTTTAGATTATATTGCTCGATTGCCATGCCCAATTATAAGAGCATTGTATACACTGTTTCACAAGTAGTCATGTAACTACTGAGTTATTCATATATCAGAAACTCAGTGATTCATATACCAACTAATTCAGTTGCTAAAATTGATATCAACACTTAGCACTCTTTCTGATCATTGCATTTATTTTGGAGTGCCTTACAGACTCAATGAATAGAGCATGAATTAATAGAATTGAAGTCTTTCCAAAAATTTGCCAAGGACTTTGAGAATTTTGGTCTCCATTCTCATATCTCAACTAGCCAAACACACTTTTTAGTTACCTGGCTATTATTCTGCCCAGCTAGGGTGATGAGATTACTATTGGAATTTGCCAGAAGCAGCAGGACTATCATCACCCAGGGAGATGGATGGTGACAATCCAGCAGCAAAAAATGGCACAGCAGTTAGATCACAAATAACAGCAAGCAAAAAGTAGATAATCAGGTATTAGGTACACATGCAATTAAATGCTTCAATTTCATCAAAATTATATTCAGACACTTGAAAAAAACAGTGACATTAATTATATTATACACCTTATTTTAGAAGTAAAGAACAGGGAAGTTCTCTCTCACCACACGTACTTGATGGACTATGGCTAAATGATTGAGTTTACAATATTTACCCACAAGGAACAATTATAGTTTTCACTACAAATAAAGACTTGGGTTTTATATTGTGGCCTCGGAGGTCCGTTTTTAAAACTGCAAATAACTGGCATACTATCCGCTTGCATAAACATCACTCCATATTGAGAGACAATTCTTGTCAGACAATGTATTTCACACTGTTTAAGTAATACTCCCATTGAGTGGAGTTATATAAGACACTGCCAAGTTTACCTGCCGAGAAACACACTTCAATAGTTCTCACACAGCATGAAGGCATTTATCATTATTTAAATACAGAAGAAAAGAAAAGGTTCTGATGTTTTTGACATTATAACTGGCTTGTGGTAAACTGCTGTTAAGAAGTATTCAGTGGGTTGTACTTATCCTACACAATTGAAAAGTATCTCTCATGCTGTTCCACAAAATAGTAAGGGGAACAGAAAGGGTTTCAGTAAAATGTCTTCCGTAGCTCCTTACCTTGTGCTCCCATAACTCTTCAAAGTCAACCACAGACTACTCTGAAAAACAGATTAGCAATTAAAAGGGGAAAATATTTATATGAGTATGTATGCATGTGTAATCATTTTCCTAAGAAAATAACTACACTTTTCCATTATCCTTTCTTTCATTTTTCATGTGTCTAAATAGAATGCTTATGTTTTGACAGAGGAAAATATATATTGATTTTCAGCTGTTGGCCAAATATTGAATATATAGCAATGGCACTCAGGCAAAGTTCCATGTGAAGCAAAGTATTTTGAATTAGATCAACTTTTTCCCATCTCAACCTTCTCTCTATCACCTAATAGGGTCAAGTAACAAACCGCTCCAAGTAGAACTACTCACAGATGGATCTAGCCATTTTAGTGTTCTTGTATGCATGCCGGCTGCTAAGTCATGTCCAAGTACGGTCTGTGGACCGTAGCCCGCCAGGCTCCTCTGTCCATGGGATTTCCCAGGCAAGAATACTGGAGTGTGTTGCCAATTCCTTCTCTGGGGGGATCGTCACCGCCCAGGGATCAAACCCACATCTCTTGCATTGGTAGGTGAGTTCTTTACCACTGAGCCACCAGGGAAGCCCTTAAGTATTTTTACTATTACACAAAATCAATAATGTATGTGAAGTATAAAAGCATTTGGGGGGAAATGTTTTTATTACTGTTAGCAGAAGAGAAACAAATTCAAAAGTACCATATATTATGAATATCCTGTTGAATTTGGAAATTTGTAAAATACTAAACTATAAGGATATCCTACCAAATTTAAGAACAGATTTTAGGTACTAAAAATTAAAACATACTTAGATTCAATAGTAATGGACTCAAGAATGACTAACTCATGATCAATTATCAGTCTGTTTTAAAGAATATGCTATCTTAACCCTAAGGCTCAGGTAAAGGAATTCTCTTAAGCCTCTTTTGTGGCTTCCCTGGTGGCTCGGATGGTAAAGAATCTGCCTGCATTGCAGGAGACCCAGGTTCAATCCCTGGGTCAGGAAGACCCCCTGGAGAAGGGAATGGCTATCCATTCTGGTATTCTTGCCTGGAGAATTCTCATGCACAGAGGATTCTGGTGGGCTGCTGCCCGTGGGGTTCCAAAAAGTCAGATGCAAAACAGGTCAAGAAGCAACAGTCAGAACCAGACATGGAACAACAGACTGGTTCCAAATTGGGAAAGGACTTTGTCAAGGCTGTATATTGTCACCCTGCTTATTTAACTTATATGCAGAGTACATCATGCAAAATGCCATCCTGGATGAATTACAAGCTGGAATCCAGATTGCTGGGAGAAATATCAACAACCTCAGTTACGCAGATGATACCACTTTAATGGCAAAAAATGAAGAGGAACTAAACAGCCTCTTGATGAAGGTGAAAGAGGAGAGAGAAAAAGCTGGCTTAAAACCCAACATTCAAAATACGAAGATTATGGCATCCAGTCTCATCACTTAATGGCTAACAGAAGGAAAAAAAGTGTAAACAGTGACAGATTTCATTTTCTTGGGCTCCAAAATCACTGCAGACAGTGACTACGACAATGAAATTAAAAGATGCTTGCTCCTTGGAAGGAAAGCTATAACTTAGATAGCATACTAAAAAGCAGACAAATCACTTTGCTGACAAATGCCCATATAGTCAAAGCTATGGTTTTTTTCCAGTAGTCATGTATGGATGTGAGAGTTGGACCATAAAGAATGTTTAACACAGAAGAATTCATGCTTTTGAACTGTGATGTTAGAGAAGACTCTTGAGAGTCCCTTGAACTGCAAGGAGACCCAACCAGTCCATCCTTAATGAAATCAGGCCTGAATATTCACTTGAAGGACTAAAGCTAAAGCTGAAGCTCCAATATTTGGCCACCTAATGCAAAAAACCAATTCATTGGAAAAAACCCTGATGCTGGGAAAGGCTGAGAGCAAGATGAGAAGTGGGCAACAGAGGATGAGATGGTTGGATGGCATCACCGATTCAATGGACACAAGTTTGAGCAAAGTCAGGAAGATAGTGAAGAACAGGGAAGCCTGGTGTGCTTAGGGTTGCAGCTGTGACTCCAAGGAGTCGTGAAGAGTTGGACATGACTTAGCAACCAAACAATAACTAGATGCTTCTAAATAGAGGTGTCCATGAAAGCTGACTTTGTTATCTAGCTAGGTGGTACATCTTTAAAGCTAAAACAAATAAAATAAAAATAAAGCAAGTTCTTCTTTTTGAAGTGAGCATAGCTATTTCAAAATTAGACACACTCAAGACCAGACTAGGATGTACAGGGCCCAGAAGCTATGGTGAATTGAAGCAAGCATTACATACTTATGTTATGGAGGATTACACAGCTAAATTTAAAAGGTCAGCTCTTATCATTAGTAGTACTTCTTTGTCACTCACTTCACGTTTGATAAGTTCAACATTTACCTTTCTAATAAACACACACATAGTTTCTAAAGTGTAAAATCAAAAGCACCTAAAGGCTCCTTAAATAGCATTTATCTCCCTATTTACACCAAGAAAGCAATGAGCATAAACCATTGGTTTGAAGTATCTAACATAACGTGCCCCAAACATGTGGCTTTTGGGAACTATGACAGTTAAACAACTGAAAAAAAACGAGCTATATAGACCCATTTTCTAAATAAAAATAGGTTGATTTTTTTCTATTTTTTCCATGACTATTAAGGTTGGAAATTATTTGGGCTAGTAACCTTGAGAAAAGAAAGGATGAGGAAGCTAGTTTTCCTCTTCTAATTTGGTTTCCCATTTTCCCACAATACCTTTTTAATTTTTCTAGTTTTGTTCCAGGTTTGCCATATATCCATACCAACAGCCGAAGAGCACAGCTGCATTTAACAGCATCCACACTTACTCTCAAAGGATACCTAAAACTTTGGCTGTGATATTAAAAACATATATAGTCTACAGAACAGATAAATTTTCCCTTTTTTTCTGCACACAGATCTCAATTATAAACTCATTTAATTTAGATTAACTATGTGCTGAGGTAATTCCACCACATAAAAATATGTTTATACCTGGTATATTCTGACTCTATTTTATTGTTAATAAGCATGCCTAGTCTTCTATGAGAGCTTAACTCTGATTGCTTTATTATTGCAGCTTTAAAATACACCGTATGCTGCAATAAACTACAAGTACACAATTTTTAAAGGAATTTTCTATTAAAATACCTCTAGTTAATAGCAGTAAGTGAAAAACCATATTATTAAAGGCATCTAAACAGCTGGGATAAAGAAACAGCTTAGGTTCCTGCGGTTGTTTATTCAGTGTAAAAAGAAGCCTGAGTAGAGTAAAACTGATCTTTTTTTTTTTTCTTCATAAGAATGTGTCATTTAAAGAAAAAGTACACCAGTAAACTACTGTAACAAGTGGTTAAATCAATGACGGCATGTCTTTTTCTTTGGCTAGAGTAATCAAATTTGAAAAGGTACTCAAAATGTGAAATTTCAAAGTTTAAGTCTCCAGCCACTTAGAAATGCTGACATAGTGATGACCTTTCTCACACCTCCCAGATATTATCAAAGCCAGCAACTGGTATCTCTGCATTTCATTTCAATAACACAGAAGGAGACCTCACTGTTCATTTTTATAATCTCTCCAAGTGAGTACATTTTCACAATTTCACTTTGAGCTTCTCTTTCTCTCATCACAAACTAACCTCTTTCCTTAGAAGATGATGCCTAAATTTCATCCTTTGTTCTCTGCTCCACAACGCTGTAACTTGCCCCTCTGCTCAGTCACACCCCATGACCTACCCTTCCCTCTCCTGAACTGCTCTTTTCCCAATCTGCCCATTCAAATTCTTCTCTTCTGTTGCTGCTGCTACTGCTAAGTCGCTTCAGTTGTGTCCGACTCTGTGTGACCCCAGAGACGGCAGCCCACCAGGCTCCCCTGTCCCTGGGATTCTCCAGGCAAGAACACTGGAGTGGGTTGCCATTTCCTTCTCCAATGCATGAAAGTGAAAAGTGAAAGTGAAGTCGCTCAGTTGTGTCCGACTCCCAGTGACCCCATGGACTGCAGCCCACCAGGCTCCTCCGTCCATGGGATTCTCCAGGCAAGAGTACTGGAGTGGGGTGCCACTGCTCTCTTCTGTTAGGCCAGCCAAATTCCTTCTCTGTGAAGCTGTCTCTACTCTGATGAGCTGAAAATCTTTGTTTCACTAAGAATTTTTAAGCATTTTAAATAGTTTTAGTAAATCCCTTTCCACATACATACTGCCTGTATTAATATTATTGTATAATTGTATTGTATACATTTACTTTTTTTCTCTACTTAGACAATTCTTAGAGGGAAAGATTATGTCTCTCTCATCTCACAGTATAGGAAACTTACAGTACATGTTCAATACACTCTTGTTCAATGAATAAACTGGGATTCTTCTTCTCCCATTAATATTATTATGGCTTTACACATGATCATAGTACATGCAAAATAGATAAGATGAACAATAAACTACTTTAAAAGTCAAACAAAGAATATTTATTCTGCTTTATCTGCCTATAAAATTTTAAGTCTTAAATTTATCACAAAGACTTAAAGAATAAGATCCCCCAAAATAAGGCAAGATTTTAATCCTTGTATTTTTTAAATTTTCTTTAAAAAAGAGAAAAGAGAGAAAAATGATCAACTGTCATGTCATTCCTTATCTCAAAATTTAGCTTAACAAACATTTATGTTGCTTTATGTAAGTAAACATCACTAGAATAAGATCATGTCTTTGTTTTGGAAAAGTAAAGCAATATAATCACTCTGGAAAACAAGTTTCCCACTTCTTATAAGATTAAATGTATACTGATCATGTAACCCAGGAATTCTACTCCTAGATAAATATGAGAAATGAAAACATATGCCTGTAGAAAGACTTGTACGTGACTCATATATAGCAGGGGCTTCCCAGGCGGTATTGTTGGTAAAGAACTCGCCTGCCATTGCAGGAGACATAAGAGATGCGGGTTGGATCCCTGGGTTGGGAAGATGCCCCTGGAGGAGAGCGTGGCAACCCAATCTAGTATTTTTGCCTGGAGAATCCCATGGACAGAGGAGCCTGGTGGGCTACAGTCCAAAGGGTCACAAAGAGTCGGACATGCCTGAAGTGACTGAGCATGCATGCATGCATATATAGCAAGTTTATTCATAATAGCTAAAAACTGAAATCTAAAAGTTGTCAACAGGTTTTAAATCTTATATATAAACTGATATATATATATATATATCAGTATATATAAACTGATACATACTGATACACTGTAAATGCTTAGGAATTAAAAGGATCAAATAGTGATGAACACAAAAATATGGATGACTTTTATAGACATTGGGCTGAACAAAGGAAGGCAGACACAAAAAAGAACATAGTTGGTGATTCACATAAAGGAAATTCTAGAACAGATGAAACTAAGCAGATAAGTGGGAGGAGATGCAAAAGAACAAGCAGGACCTTTCTGAGAAAGTGGAATGTTCTATTTCTTGACTAGGATGGTGGTTACACAGGTGTGTACATTTGTCAATTGTCACCCAAAAGGTATAGTTATGTGTGAATTTTATTTTCTATGTAAATTATACTGCAAAAAAAAAAAGTTGTTAAAAAAAGAGATTGTGGCTGTGTATCATACTGTAAATATTTTACAGTCATATGAATTTCATTTTCTCAGCCTCATTCTCTAGAATGGTAACCATAATACCAGTCCTCAGGGATCTCAGAAATAGTGGAAACAAAGAGAATACAAAGTCTGATATATAATTGGCACTATCTCTTCTGTAGAACAGGAAAATAGTTAAAGCTTATGAAAGTTAAATGGAAACGGGTTTATTTATTTTTTTTTGGAAACGGGTTTAAACTCAACATACAAACTATATTTTCCAAAGAAATCTCATTACACACATCTACATAAATGTAGATAATTATCAAACTACATCACCAGAAAACGGCAGTGTTTTAACCAACAGATGTCATTTAGGCCAGGGTTCTAAATAATGGTTATGATGAAGGTTGGTTCTAGAAATAGAGCCTCTTTATCTGGCTTAACAGTTGTATTGTAGGAAGCCATGACCAGAACACATGACCACTGGAAGCGATACGGTTTCTAAAACTATATAACATCATTCAGATGAGTATCTGTTGATCAATTTCCAATTAACATTATAAAATAGTTGATTATTTCATTTAGCTCATTAATTCAATCATCAATTAAATCTGCATACAAGCAAAAGAAAAACATGCACATCTTGGGAAAGAGATGTTATTCTGTTAACTCACACACACACACACACCGACACACACCCACAAGGCTAAACTTACACAGCTGTTTTTTTCTAACTAAATTAACAATGCTTATTATATTCTGGATTCCAGATGCAGAACAACATGTTTCATGTTAACAGGCCTCCTTTCTGACCTGGCAATAATGCTAAGGAAACTCAGCTAGAATTCTGGCCTCCAGACACTCTTATCTTGGGAGATAGAGACAAAGGAATACAATTCTCTGAATTACTTTATGGTGAAATTTTAAGTGCTTATTAAAGTGTTGTCAAGGGCATCTCTTTCTGTGCAAAGAAATAGAGGAAAACAGTGGTACAAGAAAGATTAGAAATTGCTTCAAGAAAGTTGGAGACATCAAGGGAACATTTCATGCAAGGATGGTCATGACAAAGGACAGAAATAAGAAGGACCTAACAAAAGCAGAAGAAATTAAGAAGAGGTGGCAAGAATACACAGAATAATGATACAAAAAGGCCTTAATGAACCAGATAACCATGATGGTGTGGTCACTCACCTAGAACCAGACAACCTGGAGTGTAAAGTCAAGTGGGCATTAGGAAGCATTAATATGGTCAAAGCTAGTGGAGGTGGTGGAATTCCAGCTGAGCTATTAAAATCCTAAAAGATGATGCTGTTAAAAGTGCTGCACTCAATACGCTAGCAAATTTGGAAAACTTAGCAGTGACTACAGGATTGGAAAACAGTTTTCATTCCACTCCTAAAGAAGGGCAATGCCAAAGAATGTTCAAAATACTGTACAGTTGTACTCATTTCACATGCTGGCAAGGATATGTCCAAAATCCTTCAAGCCAGGTTTAAGCAGTACATGAACTAAGAAATTCCAGTTGTACAAGCTGGGTTTAGATAAGGCAGAGGAACCAGAGATCAAATTGTCAACATTTGCTGGATCACAGAGAAAGGAAAGGGATTACAGAAAACATTTACTTCTCTCTCATTGACTATGCTAAAGCTTTGAATGTGTGGATCACCACAAACTGTGGAAAATTCTTGAAGAGATGGGAATACCAGACTATCTTTCCTGTCTCTTAAGACCTGTATGCAGATCAAGAGACAACAGTTAGAACCAGACCTGAACAACAGACTGGTTCAAAATTGGGAAAGGAGTATGACAAGGCTGTACACTGTCATTCTGCTTATTTAACTTATATGGGGCTTCCCTCCTAGTTCAGGTGGTAAAGAATCTGCCTGCAATGCAGGAGACACAGGTTCAATTCCTGGGTTGGGAAGAACCCCTGGAGAAGGAAATGGCAACCCACTCCATTCTTGCCTGGAGAATCCTATGGACAGAGGAACCTGGCAGGCTACAGTCCATGGGGTCACAAGAGCTGGACACAACTCAGTGACTAAACCACCACCACCACCATGCAGAGTACATCATGTGAAATGCCAGGCTAGATGAATCACAAGCTGGAATCAAGTTTTCCAGGAGAAATATCAACAACCTCAGATATACAGATGATACCACTCTAATGGGAGAAAGTGAAGAGGAACTATCTTCCCTCCTGAGGGTGAAAGAGGAGAGTGAAAAAGCTGGCTTCAAACTCAACATTCAAAACAGTAAGATCATGGCATCTGGTCCCATGACTTCATGGCAAATAGAAGGGGAAAAAGCGGAAGCAGTAGGGAAAAAATGGGAAAAAGTGAACAGATTTTATTTTCCTGAGCTCCAAAATCACTGCAGACAGCAACTGCAGCCATGAAATTAAAAGACACTTGCTCCTTGGAAAAAAAGATATGACAAACATAGATAGTGTATTCAAAGCAGAAACATCACTTTGCTGACAAAGGTCTGTATAGTCAGTGATGTGGTTTTTCCAGTAGTCATGTACAGATGTGAGAGCTGAACCATAAAGAATTGGTTTTGAGCACCAAAGAATTGATGCTTTTGAACTGTGGTGCTGGAGAAGACACTTGAGAGTCCCTTGGACTGCAAGGAGATCAAACCAGTCAATCCTAAGGGAGATCAACCTTGAATATTCTTTTGAAGGATGGGTGCTGAAGCACCAATAATCTGGCCACCTGATGTGAAGAGTCTACCCATTGGAAAAAAATCTGATTCTAGGAAAGATTAAGGGAACGAGGAGATGTGGGTGCAGAGGATGAGATGGTTGGATGGCATCTCTGACTCAATGGACATGAGTTTGAGCAAACTCTGGAAGGTAATGAAGGGCAGGGAAGCCTGGTGTGTTGCAGTCCACTGGGTAGCAAAGAGTCAGACACGACTTAGTGACTGAACAACAACAAGGGCATCTCTAGTCCAAATCTGTTACCATAAGTTACAACTGGATACATCCAAACCAAGCTGGAAAACTAAGACTATGGGTGGCATAATGATTAAATATAAACCTCTCTCTCAAGGTGGTTACTAACACTCCCCTCAGAAAGAGTACAAAGAAGAGGCGTGGGAAAGTTTAAAAACAGCTGTAGACGGTGATCTTTACCTATGTGTGCTTAGTTCAGTTGTGTCCAACTCTACGACCCTATGGAGTGTAGCCTGCCAGCCTCCTCTTCCATGGATTCTCCAGGCAAGAATACTAGCATGGGTTTCCATGCCCTCCTCCAGAGGATCTTCCCAAACCAGAGATCGAACCCAGGTCTCCGGCATTGCAGGCAGATTCTTTACTGTCTGAGCCACCAGGGAAACCCAAGAACACTGGAATGGGTAGCCTACCCCTTCTCCAGGGGATCTTCCCGATCCAGGAATCAAACTAGTCTCTCCTGCATTGCAGGCAGATTCTTTACCAGCTGAGTTACCAGGGAAGTCCTAGTTGAATTTAAAATGTCCTTGACCTGGTTGAATTTAAAATGTTCCTCCCCTCAAACTGGACTGAGTTGATGTGTCCCAGGCCTTGGTCATCCCTGGGTCCCCTTGAGGAAATGGTTCTAGAATTAATGGCTTTAGACTATTCTAAGGGCAATTTCCCCTTTGAGTCTAACACTCCTTACCAAAAAAAAAAAAAAAAAGGGTTATCTACAACTGGATACCTACATCTGAGATTATTATCTACAGTAACAGATAAGGAGGTCTCAACACCAAGCCTCTTAAAACCAAAGTCCATTGTCTTTGTCGTCTTCCGTGTCACCTTAGCCCACCCATTCTTCTGCCTCCACAGCAGTAGTTCTGCTTTCAAATCCCTGAAACAGATCTCCAGATAAAAGTCTATTCTCACTAAGATCTCTCCCCTGAGCTTGAAACAAAAGAAATATTTTAATTTCACTCTTTAGAAGAGAAAGGCTTTCTCAGTACTATGTAAAATACTTCATTTTCTACAAGAACTTTCATAATAAAATATAGAATAAAAGACAGTTAACAAGAGAAAGCTACAATTACAGCTTAAGATCCACAAAGACTTTATAAAGACCTACTGTTAGAGAAAACTCCCACAAATATATTTATAATCCATAAGTTTTATCTAATTTTTACCCAATAGTTGCAAAATACACTAAAAAATATTTAAATTGGTTTTAGAAAGGAAAAAAAAAAAAAACATGAAATTAAGCAATGGAGTTTAACAGAATTCTTCTATACAACAAGTATGTAAATCGAGAGTAGTTTCTTTGAAACAGAATTGAAAACACACATAATGCATTTTAACGCAGAGTGTACAAAGACACTAAGATCTGTAATCCCGCTAAATGTCAACAATACTGTAACCCACTTATTGTGGAGTCACACATAATGAAATTCCATTTATAGTGAAGTAGAATGGAAATTTAAAACTATGTCAATGGAATGTAATGCATAAAATATAGTTCCAGTAATGTTCATGTCTTATTAGAAAGAAATCTTAGTGAAAAGATGACTTCACTATAAGTCTCCAATGTCTCTCAAAGGGGATATTCAAAATAACATTAGATTTTAAAATCAATATTTTACTCAGTGAATTATAATAAATTCAGTTTATAATTCCTTAATAATATGAAACTATACACAAGTCTACTGGAAAGATAAAAAGGCATGTATATTAATATGAAACAATTTGACATATGTATTCTAAGCTGTATCTGATACTTATGAATAGAATGTTAAAAAATCAATTAAATAATACAATTAAGTGACAGAAGAAGTAAAAATTATCTTAAACACACAGAAAAAATGATGAATTTTTCTCTCTGGAAAAGATGAGAAACCATCATTTTTTTGACTGAATCAAAAAAAACTTTTTATAGATTATCTATAGTCAGTGTTTAACCCTACCGTCCCTAAACTGTTACAAAGCTTCAGTTTTTATATTAGCTTTCTCCATTTAAAAATTGCTACTTTCCATATCAAAGAGAAGATTTATATAAAACTGAAATACATGTCTGGGATTTAGAAAGTCTGGGATTCTATTTCTATTCATTCTTACTTTTATCAAGTTACATCATTCATTTTAAGTACTGACACCCATGTTACTCCAAATCTAGGAATACACTGCTACAAACAAGACTCAAAAGTTTTGTGTGGAGGCACAGACATGGTGGTGAAAAAATAAAACATCCTAGATACCAGATGCTACACAAATGTAAAGCATATGAGAGCAGCACGGTGGAACAGGACGCTGTAATTAAGTCCATCAGAAAGAATTTGATTTTCTCTACTAGTCAGTTCAGTTCAGTTCCTCAGTTGTGTCTGATACTTTGCGACCCCATGTACTGCAGCGCGCCAGGCCTCCCTGTCCATCGCCAATTCCCGAAGTTTACCCAAACTCCTGTCCATTGAGTCGGTGATGCCATCCAACCGTATCATCATCCTCTGCCGTCCCCTTTCCTCATGCCTTCAATCTTACCCAACATCAGAGTCTTTTCAAATGAGTTACTTCTTTGCATTAGGTGGCCAAAGTATTGGAGTCATAGTTTCAGCATCAGACCTACCAATGAATATTCAGACTGATTTCCTTTAGGATGCACTGGTTGGATCTCCTTGCAGTCTACAGCACTCTCAAGAGTCTTCTCCAACACCATAGTTCACAACCATCAATTCTTTGGCACTCAGATTTCTTTACATTCCAACTTTAACATCCATACATGATTACTGGAAAAACCATAGTCTTGACTAGACTGACCTTTGTTGGCAGAGTAGTGTCTCTGCTTTTTAATATGCTGTCTAAGTTGGTCAAAACTTTTTTCCCAAGGAGCAGGCATCTTTGAATTTCCTGGCTGCAGTCACCATCCACAGTGATTTTGGAGCCCAAAAAAATAGAGTCTGTCAGAGTTTCCTCTGTTTCCCCATCTATTTGCCAGGAAGTGATTGGACTAGATGCCATGATCTCAGTTTACTGAATGTTGAGTTCTAAGCCACCTTTTTCACTCCCCTCTTCCACTTTCATCAAGAGGCTCCTTAGTTTTTCTTTCAGTTCAGTTCAGTCACTCGGTCGTGTCCGGCTCTTTGCGACCCCATGAACCGCAGCACGCCAGGCCTCCCTGTCCATCACCAACTCCCGGAGTTCACTCAAACTCACGTCCATCGAGTCAGTGATGCCATCCAGCCGTCTCATCCTCTGTCGTCCCCTTCTCCTCCTGCCCCCAATCCCTCCCAGCATCAGAGTCTTTTCCAATGAGTCAACTCTTCGCATCAGGTGGCCAAAGTACTGGACTTCCAGCTTTAGCATCATTCCTTCCAAAGAAATCCCAGGGCTGATCTCCTTCAGGATGGACTGGTTGGATCTCCTTGCAGTCCAAGGGACTCTCAAGAGTCTTCTCCAACACCAACAGTTCAAAAGCATCAATTCTTCAGCGCTCAGCCTTCTTCACAGTCCAACTCTCACATCCATACATGACCACAGGAAAAACCATAGCCTTGACTAGACGGACCTTTGTTGGCAAAGTAATGTCTCTGCTTTTGAATATGCTATCTAGGTTGGTCATAACTTTCCTTCCAAGGAGTAAGCATCTTTTAATTTCATGGCTGCAGTCACCATCTGCAGTGATTTTGGAGCCCCAAAAAATAACGTCTGACACTGTTTCCACCGTTTCCCCATCTATTTCCCATGAAATGATGGGACCGATGCCATGATCTTTGTTTTCTGAATGTTGCCTTTGACTGGGTGGATCACAATAAACTGTGGAAAATTCTGAAAGACATGGGAATACCAGACCACCTGACCTGCCTCTCGAGAAATCTGTATGCAGATCAGGAAGCAACAGTTAGATATGGAACAACAGACTGGTTCCAAATAGGAAAAGGAGTACGTCAAGGCTGTATATTGTCACCCTGCTTATTTAACTTCTATGCAGAGTACATCATGAGAAATGCTGGACTGGAAGAAGCACAAGCTGGAATCAAGATTGCCGGGAGAAATATCAATAACCTCAGATATGCAGATGACACCACCCTTACGGCAGAAAGTGAAGAGGAACTAAAGAGCCTCTTGATGAAAGTGAAAGTGGAGAGTGAAAAAGTTGGCTCTGCCATAAGGGTGGTGTCATCTGCATATCTGAGGTTATTGATATTTCTCCCAGCAATCTTGATTCCAGCTTGTGCTTCTTCCAGTCCAGCATTTCTCATGATATACTCTACATATAAGTTAAATAAGCAGGGTGACAATATACAGCCTTGACATACTCCTTTTCCTATTTGGAGCCAGTTTGTTTTTCCATGTCCAGTTCTAACTGTTGCTTCCTGACCTGCATACAGGTGTCTCAAGAGGCAGGTCAGGTTGTCTGGTATTCCCAACTTTCTCAGAATTTTCCACAGTATATTGTGATCCACATAGTCAAAGGCGTTAACATAGTCAATAAAGCAGAAATAGATGTTTTTCTGGAACTCTCTTGCTTTTTCCATGATCCAGTGGATGTTGGCAATTTGATCTCTGGTTCCTCTGCCTTTTCTAAAACCGGCTTGAATATCTGGAAGTTCCCGGTTCATGTACTGCTGAAGCCTGGCTTGGAGAATTTTGGGCATTACTTTACTAGCGTGTGAGATGAGTGCAATTGTGCAGTAGTTTGAACATTCTTTGGCATTGCCTTTCTTTGGGATTGGAATGAAAACTGACCTTTTCCAGTCCTGTGGCCACTGCTGAGTTTTCCAAATTTGCTGGCATATTGAGTGTAGCACTTTCACAGTATCATCTTTCAGGATTTGAAATAGCCCCACTGGAATTCCATCACCTCCACTAGCTTTGTTCGTAGTAATGCTTTCTAAGGCCCACTTGACTTCACATTCCAGGATGTCTGGCTCTAGGTGAGTGATCACACCATTGTGATTATCTTGGTTGTTGAGCTCTTTTTCATACAGTTCTTCTGTGTATTCTTGTCACCTCTTCTTAAAATCTTCTGCCTCTGTTAGGTCCATACCATTTCTGTCCTTTATCGAGCCCATCTTTCCATGAAATGTTCCCTTGGTATGTCTAATTTTCTGGAAGAGATCTCTAGTCTTTCCCCTTCTGTTGTTTTCCTCTATTTCTTTGCATTGATTGCTGAGGTAGGCTTTCTCATCTCTCCTTGCTATTCTTTGGAACTCTGCATTCAGATGCTTATATCTTTCCTTTTCTCTTTTGCTTTTCACTTCTCTTCTTTTCACAGCTATTTGTAAGGCCTCCATAGACAGCCATTTTGCTTTTTTGCATTTCTTTTCCATGGGGATGGTCTTGATCCCTGTCTCCTGTACAATGTCACGAACCTCAGTCCATAGTTCATCAGGCACTCTACCTGTCAGATCTAGTCCCTTAAATCTATTTCTCACTTCCACTGTATAGTTATAAGGGGTTTGATTTAGATCATACATGAATGGTCTAGTGCTTTTCCCTATTTTCTTCAACTTAAGTCTGAATTTGGCAATAAGGAGGTCATGGTCTGAGCCACAGTCAGCCCCCAGTCTTGTTTTTGCTGACTGTATAGAGCTTCTCCATATTTGGGTGCAAAGAATATAACCAATCTGATTTTGGTGTTGACCATCTGGTGAAGTCCATGTGTAGAGTCTTCTCTTGTGTTGTTGGAAGAGGGTGTTTGCTATGACCAGTGTGTTCTCTTGGCAAAATCAAACTATGGTGGAGGTAATGAAGATAATGGCGACCTCTTTCAAAAGGCCCCAAGCATGCACTGCTGTACTCAGTGCCCGCAACCTGCAGCAGGCCACCCCCGACCCATGCCTCCACCAGAAACTCCTGAACACTCATGGGCAAGTCTGGGTCAGTCCCTCGTGGGATCATTGCTCCTTTCTCCTGGGTCCTGGTACACACAAGGTTCTGTTTGTGCCCACCAAGAGTTTGTTTCCCAGTCCTGTGTAAGTTCTGGCAACTCTATGGTGGGGTTAATGGCAACCTCCTCCAAGAGGGTTTGTGCCATACCCAGGTCTGCTGCACCCAGAGCCCATGCCCCTGTGGCAGTCCACCACTCACCCATACCTCTCTATAGAAATCATGATACCCATGTTATGTGCTTACTTAAATTTAATTTTTAGGATCTGCTCTGTTAAATTTATACTAATTGCTGAACAGAAATTTTAAAAGTGTTTAATATTCATTCCCAGTTACAGTGCAATATTTAACTTGAAAGAAATTTGCCAGTATGCTAATAATTCTATAGTTTTGGGAAAAAAATAGTTGAGTGCAGAGTATTTTTATTATCTGATTTATATTGTCATTTCAATCACTTTACTGTTTCTTCATCTATGAATAATACACACCAAGAGAATAAAGATTGGAGTAGCATGTCAGTTTTCTATTTCCTTTAAGTAAATTTTCAATTGAAAATATTGCCATGGCCTAATGAATTCTTGTAGACTAGGGCTTCATCTGGTATTAAAAGGAAGAAAACATAGCTAATTGCAACAGAAGTTCCTACTCCTCCCTCCCACCCTCTCAGCTCATAAACACAGAAATCAATCAAGAAACCTAAGAAAAATTTATATATATAATAGGATGAATATTTTTACACTATATATAATGATAAGTGGGGCTAAAGTTACAGAAGTGATAGAGGTGTATTCACACCTGAGGACCTGGAGGAAATGAGCTTTTAATTCCATCTTAAAAATACAAGAGAAAGAAGCATGTTCAAAAGTAGGGCATGCTGAAGAAAAGGAAAGATTTCTTGATGGCTCAAAGAGCTCAGTAAAGGCATAGAGGGTGAGGATTACCTTTTTGGAAAAAAATGGGTGAAAACAGATTAATTTAGAAAAGGTAAAAAGGAAAATCCTTTCCAAATGATGAGCTTAGAAAATGTTGACGGGTTAGGGACAAAACTGGTGGAGAACCTGAAATATTAGTGTCTAATATATATTTTAAATGATAGCTGGTAAACATTTTAATCTTATGCATTATAATCCTCATCCAAAAAAGACCCCACACACAGAAAAGTCCTGAGTAAACAAAGAAATATGCATTCCTCATCCAAAGCTTAAAAACTGCTCAGATCTTACTGGAATATCCTAAGAAATAAAATATGCCTCAAAAGCATAAAAAGCATTCTAAATTATTTTATTTATCACATTAGTGGCATCAATAACAACACCTCATAATTGCACATATTGTGTTTCAGTATTTTTTGAAAGGTATATCTTATAAAAATACTCATTCTGTCACCCTGCTTTTTTAACTTATATGCAGAGTACATCATGAGAAATGCTGGGCTGGAAGAAACACAAGCTGTAATCAAGATTGCTGGGAGAAATATCAATAACCTCAGATATGCAGATGACACCACCCTTATGGCAGAAAGTGAAGAGGAACTAAAACGCCTCTTGATGAAGGTGAAAGAAGAGAGTGAAAAAGTTGGCTTAAAACTCAACATTCAGAAAACGAAGATCATGGCATCTGGTCCCACCACTTCATGGGAAATAGATGGGGAAACAGTGGAAACAGTGTCAGACTTTATTTTTGGGTGCTCCAAAATCACTGCAGATGGTGATTGCAGCCATGAAATTAAAAGATGCTTACTCCTTGGAAGGGAAGTTATGACCAACCTAGATAGCATATTCAAAAGCAGAGACATTACTTTGCCAACAAAGGTCTGTCTAGTCAAGGCTATGGTTTTTCCAGTGGTCATGTATGGATGTGAGAGTTGGACTGTGAAGAAGGCTGAGCGCTGAAGAATTGATGCTTTTGAATTGTGGTGTTGGAGAAGACTCTTGAGAGTCCCTTGGACTGCAAGGAGATCCAACCAGTCCATCCTGAAAGAGATCAGTCCTGGGATTTCTTTGGAAGGAATGATGCTAAAGCTGAAACTCCAGTACTTTGGCCACCTGATGCGAAGAGTTGATTCATTGGAAAAGACTCTGATGCTGGGAGGGATTGGGGGCAGGAGGAGAAGGGGACGACAGAGGATGAGATGGCTGGATGGCATCACTGACTCGATGGACGTGAGTTTGAGTGAACTCCAGGAGTTAGTGATAGACAGGGAGGCCTGTCATGCTGCGGTTCATGGGGTCGTAAAGAGTCGGACACGACTGAGCGACTGAACTGAACGATAAAAAGATTAGGAAATATAGTACATGTACAGCAATTTTTAAAGGCAGTTCTTTTAGTCTGCCCAAAAAGAGTAGCTTCATTTTACAATTTTTATTGTGTGCCTACCATATGCCAGTCTAAAGACAAGAAATAGAGCAGTAAATTTTAAAAGTCCTATTATTATGAAACTTACCATATTAATTTCTAACCATTACACAGCTGAAGATCTTGAAAGAGTAACTAGTCAATTATGTGCCCTTCTAGCTTTTTGAAATAACAATAGCTCTTGAAGTTTGTACACGATTGGATTCATCATTCAACTTATTACATAAATGAAAATCATAAACAGGTTAGACTCATTATATACATGAGCCAACTTTGACCTTAATCTATGGACTCCTGGATGAATATGGAAACTTAGGATAGGTTTGCTTTCTCAGAACATCTTAGGTAGCACATACTAGGAAGCCTGTGGATAAAATCTGCCCTTGAAAGTTGATTGGAAAATATTTTGTAAAAACTTGAAAAAGATCATAAAGAAAATAAAAAGTATTTTGAAGAATTTTTCAACATATCATTTCTACATACAGAGTGTATCAGTAACTATTTGCAAAACCAATGAAGATAGGATGTGCATTTTAAATATTTCCTTTCCATACCAATTTACTTTTTCTGTGTTACTTGGAGGTATGTGGCAAAAAATAAATAAGTAAATAAAAATAAAAGGAGGATGTGCCAAGGTTTTCAATACAGAAGAACTAAGAGTATTAAGAGTCACAAGGGAAAAAAATCAAGGAAAGGGGTGAAGAAAAACTTTATATTGCAATGATGCCTTTGACCAAAGCTATCATTTATCATAATACAGAGTAGTATTATTAACAATACTATTTGTATGGCATATTTTATTTAACCCTTACAACAACCCCATGAGATAGAGTTGAACGTTATGTTCTCAATCTTCTTTATTAGATGGCAATTGAATTTCAGAATAGTTAAATGAATCTAAAGTATTGTTTAAGGTCGCAGTTTTAGCAAGGACTAGAGGCAAAACTTGTATCCTGGAGTCCCAATTACAAATCCAGTGATTTTTTTCCAATTTACCACAGTGAAAAATTAACTAGTTGTACATTACATGTTAAACGTGATTGAAACTTTTTAAATAGGGAAGGAGACTATAGCAAGTCTGTTGTTTAGTTGATAAGTTGTGTCTGACTCTATGGTCCCCTGAATCATAGACTGCCAGCTCCTCTGTACGTGGGGTTTCCCAGGCAAAAATACCAGAACGGGTTACCATTTCTTTCTCCAAGGGATCTTCCTGACCCAGGGATCCAACCCGGGTCTCTTGCGTTGCAGGCGGGTTCTTTACTGCCGAGTCCTAGGAAGTGTTTTGTCTGATTTTTTTTCTTTCTTCAAAATCTGATGTCCCCAAGTTAAAAAAAAAAAAAGCAGGTTTTCCTAGAGATCTGTTTGTGTTACATGATTTCCTGAGGTAGTTTTTGTTTGTTTGTTTCAGAAATTTACCATTAGACTTACTGCACAGGCAGACAAACTAAAACTTCTCCCTATTCAGGCTGTTTTTTCACTTTAGTGAATAGAGACAGTCCAAATAAAGAGAGTCTATGTTGAGAGCTTTTTAACAATCCAATTAGACTTTTCATTGAAGACCATCCTAAAATTAATTCCCATTGTGTGTCAAACATGCTGAATTGTCAGCTCTACCCAAGAAGATGTTAATGAAGACAGATGCTTCATAGGTTGAAAATAAAAACTAATCTTTATGAAGCACTTGTCACGTGCCATACATTGAGCTCTTTAAAAAGTAGTTTATCAATCCCTAATAAATTCAAGTCAAAAAAGGAGAAATTCCTTTTATTTTTTTTTAATTTTTTTATTATTATTTTTTTTTACTTTACAATATTGTATTGGTTTTGCCATATATCAACATGCATCCACCACGGGTGTACACGTGTTCCCCATCCTGAACCCCCCTCCCACCTCCCTACATGTATAATATCATAGAAACAAATCGCCAGTCCAGGTTTGATGCAGGATACAGGAAGCTTGGGGCTGGTACACTGGGATGACCCAGAGGGAATGGTATGGAGAAATTCCTTTTAAAAATTTATTATATCATAATTGAAATATAAAGAGCCACGAAGTACTACTAAAATTTCCATTCTGTTGCCTGCTTAAATAAGTTCTCATATTGGGCTACTAGCATAATCATTAGCTAATTATAGGACTTTGTGTTCCTTTCTATCTCTATTATTGACTTGGGTGACCTTGATAGAATTCTTCAACTGCTCTGCAGTGACATAAATAGTTTGTCATCTATAATCTCTTAGGGTCTACTTGTAGAATATTTTGCTCTTCTATAGCAAAATGTCCTGGTGGTCTAGTGGCTATGATTCGGTCCTTTCATCACTGGGGCCCCAGCATGAGTCACTGGTCAGCGAAGGTGTGTTTCTTGGGGCTTCCCTGGTGGCTCAGATGGTGAAGAATCCAGATGGTAAAGAATCCATCTGCAGTGTGGGAAAACTGGGTTGGACCCTCGGGTTGGGAAGATCCCCTAGAGAAGGGAACGGCTACCCACTCCAGTATTCTCGCCTGGAGAATTCCACGGACAGAGGAGCCTGGCAGGCTACAGTCCATAGGGTTGCAAAGAGTTGGACACGACTGAGTGACTTTCACAAAGCAAAACGGGTGTTATATGCACTGAAAATATTATTTTGAGCTTTGTGATCAGGTAATAAAAGAAAGAAGAAACTGGCTAACATTTACTGATTAACTGCCAAGTATTTTCACAAATGAGGATGAGGATGGCATCACCAACTCAATGGACATAAAGTTGGGTGAATTCCAGGAGGTGGTAAGGGACATGGAGGACTGGTATGCTGCAGTCCATGGGATCACAAACAGTTGGACATGAATTAGTGACTTAACAATAAAAACAATTTTCACAAATATTATCTAGCGTAATTCTATTTTACGAATGGAAAATTTAAACTCTGTTGACTCAGGTTTTTGGTCTCAGTAAGAAAAATGGCAACATGGCTATGAATCCAATTCCTTCCATCTCCCAAGTCTATACTTTTCCTGCTAATCCAAGTTATCTCCAAAGCAGAGGAATATATATGGAAATTGAAGACATAAAGAAATATATGTTGTAAAGAACAGACTTGTGGTTGCTAAGAAGTGTTCGAGAGGGATGGAGTGGCAGTTTGGGATTAGCAGATGCAAACTAGTATATACAGAATGGATAAACAACAAGGTCCTAGTGTGTAACACAGGGAGCTATATTCAATGGCCTGTGATAAACCATAATGGAAAAGAATATAAAAAGAATGTATACATGTGTATATAACTGAACCACTTTGCTGTACAGCAGAAATTAACCCAACATTGTAAATCAACTATACCTTAAAAAAAAAGTGTATGTTAATAAGAGTCTTTTTTATAACAAGCTATGAAATTCACAATAGTGAAATACTACAACATAAATTCCAATTAAAATTGAATTCATACATTTGTGTTTTCAAGTATATGAGCAAATACTTTCATCAACAGCCTCAGCTGAATTTGGTACACCACAGGGCTGGAGGAAAAAAAAAGGCTGCTTCAAGCTTGAGACACCAAGACAACTTTTAGGCTTAATTCATTTTTCTTGAGGCACTTTGAAAATTCACATTTATTGAGTCCCTAATAGATGCACCATGCTTTATATTCATTGTTTTATATACTCCTCACAATAAACCAATGAGATGAAGTAGCTACCTGAAATGACAATTGCACTACTTTGTGTTCTCCTTCACACTTTGAGCCTCATTAGGTAATTGAAAAAGGCATAGCAGGCAATAAGCTAGACAATTGGGGCAGCTACTACAGGCTTTTGAAAAAATATATTTGATGTGGCAAATTCGACTAACCTTATTTCCTCTTTAGAATAGGACCTTATATGTTACAAGCAACTTAAAAAGAATTAAACTTTAGAGTTTTAACAGTATAGCTACCAGACTGAAAACTATAAATGATCCCATTTACAGCTTATTCTGTGGTCTATAAGCATTTATCAAGGCAACTAGGTTTTTTTGGAAATTCAGAATCCTGGAAATTTTTAGATTCCTTTATTCTATATTTTTGCTTATAAAACTGAAAATCTAATGATTAAACAATCAAATAATATATTAAATATATTAAGTACTGTGAGAGCATTAAATTGTAAAGGGTACATAGATACACATACAAATCCTCTCAAACTCTAGGATGTTTGCACAATTTTCTGTCTTAACTGAGAGGTTTGACTTCAAACAGAACTCCTTAAATCTTTTTATGAAGATGCCAGGTTCTGCACTTTTCAGAAGGAATTTTGAGATTAACTCTGCTCTTATTCTTATGTATATCATTTGATTCTTGCTCTTTTCATTCACAGACATATACAGTAACTATTTTTTAAAGAATCTGTTATAAAGACAATTGCTTCTAGCCTACTGAAGTAATTTCTGTAAGGTGACTTACAGAAATAATCAATTAATTCTTTATTATAGTCTGCTGCTGCTGCTGCTGCTGCTGCTAAGTCGCTTCAGTCGTGTCCGACTCTGTGCGACCCCATAGACGGCAGCCCATGCTGTCTGTCCTCTGTCCCTGGGATTCTCCAGGCAAGAATACCGGAGTGGGTTATAGTCTAGCACCCAATAATCCAAAGCCTAAAAATTTAAAGACTAAAATTTGATGGCTACTTTGAAATTTATGCATAGCTTTGAGTATTATGCATGTGTATTTCTGCATACTTTTAAGTAGTGTGTGTGTTTAAATGAAAATGAGTTTTGAAGACTATATGTTTTATTTTTCTTGTTCTTCCATAAGACCTAGTGAATCTTCAACTTAAAACTAGACTACTAACATAATTCAGAAATAATATGATTTTTAAGGTATTTTATAAAGGATCAGAAAGGATCTAAAGCTCCAAAAGAGATGACAACTTAGGGTCCACAAAACCAGGAAAAGGAACATATTCTAATTTCTAGAACTAACAGTGGAACATGTGTTTGTCCTTGACAAATTTCTCCTTCTCTAAAATGAGGATAATTATATTAACCTGTTGGAAACTTTTGCTGTGTAAATGAATGCATTAACACTCACAATGCACTAGATACTATTAAACCAATCTAAAGCATCTGGCACGCAGACCTAGTTGAACAAAGAGCCTTGGGAAATCGCACAGCCCAGCAGTCAATTGAGAAGACCGTAAGAGGAGAGATGTCGTTAACTTCCTACAAGGTGCCTCTACCAAGAGCCAGACATGAAATAGCTGCTCAGGTGTTCATCATTCAGAATTTACACAGATTAACTTGCTATTTGTACTAGATTAGGCCTGCTACAGAAAGCCAGCATTATGAGTAATAAACCACTAATAGACTAGCCTCTACAATCTTCTTCTAAATGTCATGTGCCAAACAGGATAAAGCTCCCATATTAAAATCCACATTCAAGATGACTGGAAAAATACTATATTTTTATTCATATTAACATCTTTGGCAGGCAATACCCTAGCTTTAACTCTCAATGTAATTTTAGATTATGTCTCAAAACTATCTTTATATGATAATTATCCGTGACTTTTAATAAAATGAAATATGTAGGTGAAGTTTATCCTTTCATACTTTCTAAGAAGTTAAATTTGTTAGAATCATCTCTTTGAAAACCATATTGTATTCAGAATCAGGATATTAAAGGAAAAAGAAAGGGAGGGAGGAAGGGGATGAGGGAAGGAAAGAAGCAGAGGTAGGGAGAAAGGGAAGGGAGGGAGGAGGGAAGAAGGAAGACAGAGATGGTTTGTTTTAAATGATAAAATTAGGTCAGCCCAAAATTGAGTTACTTTATTCCAAAGATTACTGCAAGACTTACAGAGATCCTTAAAGAAGTTATAAAAATCGAAGCAGAGCATCGAGTGCTTCTAACTGTAAAAAGGTTGATAACATTTCAAAGTTCCTTTCATAAAAGAAGTCATCAGATCAATACATCACTGTGTCATTTTTAATAATAGTACCTAAACTTTAGCTCTGATACTGAAATGAATGATAAAAAAAAAAAAGAGAACTCTAAGGTACATACATATCCATGTGGGATTATAGAGAATTTTTGTAACAAGTACATTAGCTAAAAATGCTCCAAGAAACCTAAGGCATATTTCTAGGAACACTGGGACAAAATAAAAGGATATGTAGAAGTTCCTTGAACTTGGGCAGTTTTGAGCTATTCATATTCTTTAATAGTAGAGTGGAAGTGAGATGCCAAAAGCAAAAAAAAAAAAAAAGTTTTACAAAGATGCCTCTGAGCCTCCTGATGTTAAGATTGTTGAAGTGTAATACTCTGGAATGGATTCTCTTAAACATGCCCTACAAATGAAAGGTTAGGGGCAGGAGATGAATTTAAAATAATCCTACGTTTATCCTGTGTCTACCCCAATGGATTAGAGCTTGCTTGAGATGAAAAATATTAATTTATTCAATTCATTCATTTTATTCTGCTCAAAACTCTTCAGTATCATCCACCTGAGTTAGACTAAAAAGCAAAATCTTTACAGTGATCAAGCCCGCATTACTTCTCTAGCCCTTCAAATTGTGCTTTAGACCTTTGTAAGCCTGTTCCCTGTGCTCAGAGTACTCTTCCAGCTGATATCTGTATTAATCATTCCCAAAACCCCAGCAAGTGTTCACTCAAGGGTGACCTTCTCAGTGAGGTCAACCTTTATCCCTTTATCACTATTTAAAAATAGAAACCATCCTTCATTCTTAGAACTCCTGACTCCTTTTTGTTGTATTTGTCCAGAAATCCATCACTGGCTACATTCTACACAATATAGGCATTCATGATATTACTTATTCATTATATTTTCATCATATTTGTCTCAACTAGAATATAAACTCCATAAGAGCAGGGATATGTTGAGTTTGTTGTTGTTGTTGGGTGGGGGGAGCTCTCTTTTGCTCACTGAATACAATCATTCTTTAACCACATTCCAATACACATAGGCCCAACCCACCAATTTCTTGCAGAAATTCTGGCCTTGGAATTCAGTTTTACCCATGGGTTCAGCCCAGAATCCATATTCTTTCTGGCTGCCTGGTATACACTGAGCCTGGCATGAGTCTTGGAGAATCATGTGCCTATCTAACGCTGTCCTTCTCTAAGCCCCACCTTCTTTTCCCATTCACCTCAGTTGGCTTCTGCCTTAGTTCCTGCTTAGCTACCCATTTCAAAGTTGTGACTAAGACTCCTAAACTCCAGTCTTCCAGATTAGAAACTAGACAATTTGGCCACTGTCAATGTTTTCTTCCTCATCTTTTCCACAGGGTCTCCACGTGCTAAATAAGGACATAAAGCATATTGGACAGATGACCTGGAGTCACCTATTTTATTTAAGTACTCTCTTGGAAACTCTTCCAGACATGTTCCACCCACAGGATAAAATCCTACTGGACAGCTAATGCTGGCTGGACTCAGGTGTGCATTTGATAAATCCTTTGGACTCTATAAGGACAGATAACCACCCCACTAATCTTGTTATGCACAGGCTAAACAGAAATTAGTATTCCCTGTTCTGGACCCACGAGGCCTTGATTCCTCCTCTTCCATTGTGGCCCACCATTGTAGTTCCAAAATTCTGAAGTAGATTATGTAAGGAGATGTCAGAGCCCGTATAAAGCTTAAATGAATTTCTTTTTATCGGTCACTGCTAAATCTATGTGGACTAGAAGAAAGAACAATGATTCATTCTCAGCAGTCCACATTGAAAAGTCTAGCACATTAGTCATTTCCATGAATAATCAGTATTTATTAAATATATGAATAGAAAAAAGAGTGGCAATGATCTACTTAAGGAAACTTTTTTGAGTAGCAGCTATTACAGTATAACTGAAAGGAATAAAAAGTCCAAATTCTACTACTTCAGAAATTCTTTTTATTTAACTAAAACCCACCCATGGGGGAAAAAAATCCATGTTTTTCTTACAGCAATCATATCTGGGTAGAACTCTTGGGGTATCTATTTGAGTTGTTAAATAATTACATCTAAAGAAGGTGAAAAGTGTAGTCATTACAGTGAGGTGAAATCTCATCTTTTAGGAGCTACAGTAACTGAGGTGAATTAAGAAACAATTGGACAAAATAAACAAATGCAACTAATTAAACTTAAAAGATTTTGCACAGCAAAGGGAAACCATAAATAAGACAAAAAGACAACCCTCAGAATGGGAGAAAATATTTGCAAACCAAGCATCTGACAAAGGATTAATCTCCAAATATACAAGCAGCTAAATATAAAAAGAAAAAAACCCAATCCAAAAATGAGTGGAAGACCTAAATAGACATTTCTCCAAAGGAGACATATAGATGGCCGACAAATCCATGAAAAAATGTTCAACATCACTAATTGTTAGAGAAAAGCATATCAAAACTACAATGAGATATCACCTCATATCAGCCAGATGGGTCATCATCAAAACATCTACAAACTATAGATGCTGAAAAGGATGTGGAAAAAGGGAAACCCTCCTGCACTGTTAGTGGGAATGTCAGTCAGTTCAGTTGCTCAGTAGCATCTGACTCTTTGCAACCCCATGAACTGCAGCACACCAGGTCTCCCTGTCCATCACCAACTCCTGGAGTTTACTCAAACTCATGTCCATTGAGTCTGTGATGCCATCCAGCCATCTCATCCTCTGTCGTCCCCTTCTCTTCCTGCCCCCAATCCCTCTCAGCATCAGGGTTTTTTCCAATGAGTCAACTCTTCCCGTGAGGTGGCCAAAGTATTGGAATTTCAGCTTCAGCATCAGTCCTTCCAAAGAACACCCAGGGCTGATCTCCTTTAGAATGGACTGGTTGGATCCCTTGCAGTCCAAGGGACTCTCAAGAGTTTCTCCAACACCACAGTTCAAAAGCATCAATTCTTTAGCACTCAGCTTTCTTCACAGTCCAACTCTCACATCCATACATGACCACTGGAAAAACCATAGCCTTGACTAGACAGACCTTTGTTGGCAAAGTAATGTCTCTGCTTTTCAATATGCTATCTAGGTTGGTCATAACTTTCCTTCCAAGGAGTAAGCATCTTTTAATTTCATGGCTGCAGTCACCATCTGCAGTGATTTCAGAGCCCAAAAAAATAAAGTCTGACACTGTTTCCGCTGTTTCCCCATCTATTTGATACAAATACTATTAAGAACAGTATGGAGGTTCCTTAAATCACTAAAAATAAAACTACCATATGAGCCAGCAATCCCTACTACTGGGTATATACTCTGAGAAAACCACAATTCAAAAAGACACACGTACCCCAATGTTCACTGCAGCACTATTTACAAAAGCCAGGACATAAAAGCAACATAAATGTCCATCAACAGATGAACAGATAAAGAAGATGTGAAACATATATACAATGAAATATTATTTAGCCATGAAAAGGAAAGAAACTGGGTCATCTCTAGTGATGTGGATGGACCTAGAGTCTGTCAAACTGAGTTAAATAAGTCAAAAAGAGAAAAACAAACATTGTATATTAACTCGTATGCATGGAATATAGAAAGATGGTATAGACGAGCCTGTTTGCAAGCCAGGAATAGAGACACAGACAAAGAGAACAAATATGTGGACACAGGTGGGAAGGGAAAGAAGGTGAGATGAACAAGGAGAGTATGACTGAGATATATACACTGCTGCTGCTGCTGCTAAGTCACTTCAGTCATGTCCAACTCTGTGTGACCCCATAGACGTCAGCCCATGAGGCTCCCCCGTCCCTGGGATTCTCCAGGCAAGAACACTGGAGTGGGTTGCCATTTCCTTCTCCAATTCAGGAAAGTGAAAAGTGAGAGTGAAGTCACCCAGTCGTGTCCAACTCTTCGAGACCCCATGGACTGCAGCCTACCAGGCTCCTCCATCCATGGGATTTTCCAGGCGAGAGTACTGGAGTGGGGTGCCATTGCCACACTACCATGTGTAAAATAGATAGCTAGTAGGAAGCTGCTATATAGCACAGGGAGCTTAGCTCGGTGTTCTGAGATGACCTAGAGGGGTGGGATGTGGGGCGTGAGAGGGATGTTCAAGGGAGGGGGGATGTATGTATACATATAGCTGATTCACTTCACTATACAGTAAAAATTGACACAACACTGTAAAGCAATAATACTCCACATAAAAAATTAAAATAAAAAAAATAAGAGACCCAGCCAATATATCATAAAAAGAGTATGATGTGTATTAATAAGTATTAACCAGAATTATAACCAAAACTTATTCAAACTTTTGCAAGAAAGGTCCTATATCTTTCTCATGTGCATATTACAGTGTACCTAGAATAAGATCCTATTTGTTTACACAATAAAATGTTAAATATAAAAAATTTAAAAAGAGACAGAATTGGCAAAGCTTGTGCAAGGTTTTCATAATCCCAAGAAACTCTTGATACAGATTCAGTTCATTACTTTGCAGGAAATCTTAAAAAAAAATTTAGGAATAAGATATATCAGCAATTTGCATACACCAATAAGTGAGATTTTAAGAATATATAAAGTATGTTATTTAAATAAACTCGAACACATCCATAATATAACAGTCAATGGTGAATATGTTCATATTCTTACTCATACACTTTATATGTTATAAATCATTTTTACCAAACTAGTAGGCCAATATGTAGTGAACAAGCCAACAAGTTACAAATGTAACAAAAGGAAATACCATAAAAAAAAAAAAATCAATTACAGCTTTACAGCCACAATAAATCCCCTGAAAAGTTCTCAGGTAATTTATAAAGTGTTCTCACATTTTATAGCACAGGATGTTTTAGAACTGTGCAATTTATGGTGATGTGGAAATTACATATTAAATTTTTAAGTATTCTTGCCAAACATGAGTGACAATCATCTCAAAGATGTTTTTATTTTAAATCTCAGAAGACATCTAAAAACACATTTATATTCACTGAATATTTTCTTGACATTTTTTAAGAATTCAGAAGTTCAAATACAAGTATGCATTCTCAAAACAATAGAATGTAATACTAGAATCTTGGACTTGGTTAAGGACTGGAGACTTGAATCTTAACTTCCTTTCTGCAGAGGCATTCCTTCCTAAATCATCTCTGACATGTTGCACATTTGATCACTGCATGGACATTTCCAGAAGCTGGGTGTTCCAGCACAACCCAATTATTTCTGAACAGCTCAGAACAGGGAAGGGAGAGGAGGGAGGAGAGGTTTCCTCTCATTTTATTTAACTTAAACCTTCCTCTTTGTCACACTCTTCTATGCATTTAAATTCAGGCTTTAGAAAGAATATTTTAGTCTCTCTTCCAAATAACAACCCTTCCAAAAATTCAAGGATATCTCATGATTTCCTAAGTCTTTCTTTCCCCAAATTAACAGTCTTTACTTGGAATAATCCTCCTTTAAAAATCTTTTCAGACTTCTAACCTTTCTGCTCTTCCTCCTCTCGATTTGCATCCGTTTGTCAATGCTGCACTCAAATGTGTACTAAACCAACCAGCCAACCTGCTTCTAAGTTTTTTATGAGTTAACTATTCTGTCACCATATCGCACTGTATGTTCATATTGAATGGGCTGCAGTTCAGACTGCCTTTCTCATCCTGTCTTTGTACTCATTCCTGTTCATATAAAGTACACAACAAATGTTTAAAGAGGGCAACATGAAACTACTTAACATCTGGATACAAATAACAAAACCAAGTTCATGTAGGTTGTGTTCATGGATCAGCCTATAGAGACCTTTATAGATTCCTGAATCTGATAGTCATCAGCTTAGCCATCTGAATCAGTTTTGGAACACCGGCAGTTGTCATAAACTTGGATGTTATATTTTCCATCAAGCCATTACCAAGACAAATGAGCATAAGGAAACCTCTGTCACAGCCCTAAAGACTTCTTCCTGGATCGATCTTGATCTACTATGCAGTAGTCTTTGGAAATTATTTTCACTCAGTTGCAATTTACCTACTATTACATTTCCATTTCCACACATTATTTACACAAATATCAGGATAAGATCTTATCTACTGCCTTGCTGAAATACAGACCCACTTTGTATCATTTTCCTATTCTGTCAATCTTAAATTTAGTTAAGGAATTTCCTTAGAATATCTTTCCTGCTGAGTCAATACTATTGATACCACAATTCACTGTGTTCTAGAAACTATACAAGATTTCAAAGAAAAAAAACAACAACAAAAATCTGATTAAGTTTCTAACTTAGTTACAATGTCTAAAAATGTTTCCTCATGTCAACATTCTTAGTAAACTAGTACCATACTATAAGGGAAGACAGAACTCATTCTAAATTAATTCTTGGCCAGGAAGGTCAGTGCTAGTATAATTGAAAAGAGAAAATTGATGATAGCCAAGAGAACACCTCTTCAATCAAACTCATATCCAATAATCTTCACTGAGACCTTGCTTTAACAGAACTGTATTGAAAAGGAAACATGGCCTCAAAAAATTAAATGGAAAAAAAAAAACTTTTGTACTATAAAATGGGACCTTGAACATAAAACAATACTAGAAGTGCTCTTAGTTGTTAAGAATTAAGTTATTATCAGTTGCATGAACTTAAGTCACAGCTAATCCAAGCCTTAAGTTTTAAATGTGTCTAACAATAAATAATGACTGGAGGTAAAATAATCTCACATATATAAGGTATTTTAAAAATATAAAGCACTATACAAATTTAAGGCATTACGAATATATATTTTATGTAAACTTTAATATTAACAAGCTTTAACCATTTACCCATAAGCCAGTCTCTAAATATATTGCAAATAATCTATAAAATACACAATAACTGATGCTAGAATGCAAAATATAGCAGTGTATAGTGAACGCTATGGTATAGTTAGAATTCCTTATTGTGCATAATGTTCAAATGATGTCTCAACAAATGGCAGTATAATTTCTCCATTCTGAATTCATTTCATCTTGTGCCTGGACCATAGAAATCAGAGTTAATTTTACCTCAAATAAAACTGGGGAGAGGGAGGAGACAGGAGGGAGAATAAGAGAAAAAAAGGGGGGGCATGCCATGGAAAACTGTCAGGAACCCACTTGATCCCTACTCTGCATGCTTTGAGCTTCAAGTAAACAGAGAGTTGATGATCTTGGTATCTTTACTCCCAGCTGCCTAAGAGTATTAAAGTATTATGTTTTGTTAAAACATCACATAACTGAGTAAAGTTAATATTTAAAGGTAGTATTTTTTAAATCAGCTGCCAAAGATACTCTCAAAATCATTCTCATAAATTCAATTAATTAAGCCACATTGACCCCATTTGACTTCTCAGAAAAGCAAAAGCCAAAATAGAAGGGAAAAAAATGTTATATAGTGAATGTAAGGTCATTTTTATTCTAGGAATTTTAATCAGGGGGTTATTATTATAGCTAGGAGCTTAGAGTACATTTTTTTTCTCCCTTTAAAATAAAGTAGCAATGCTAGAAATGCTAGATTGCAAGCAGAAAAACTATCAGAACTGTTGACATAGCTTATTCCAGTTAACTAAAAGAGGGATAAGTATTCTTTAAAATTCTGGCAGATTCGGTCTCATCAAAACTTTCAAAAGCTACTAATCTCCAGATTTTGTACTCTTAGGGTAAACATTTTGATGTTTGAAACCAAACCTTAAATATTTCTCAAACTTTTTTTTTTTACTTTGATACATGTTTTCCAACTTACAGAAAAGTCTGCTCAAATGTTGTATTATAAATTATTGTGTTAAATGCTGCACGTGCACTTCTTTTAAAATTCATGACCATAAACTAACCCTGCAAAGTCTCCCCAGAGTTTCAGAAATCATATGCAAACATTAAGGCGCTCTGAGGAGAGTTATTTGTGTTACGTTAAGTATAACTGTTTCCCAAAGTCAGGCGAAGAGTGTTATCTGGGCACTGTGGTCTTAATTAAAACACAAATGACATAGAGGTTTCATCTGTGTTTAAGCAAGGGGAGGCATTTCACTATAATAAAATAGCATACCCAAAATAGGATGTCGGTAAATAAAAGATGAGTCTGGGGGCACCACTGCCAAGAAAGAAAATCCACATACTTAACGACTTACCGACTGAACAACAAAAAACGCCTTTACACGCCCTGTTCAAAGAGTTAGAAACAAAGTCTCTAAAAATAAAGATGTATCAGCTGCCCTCCATAAAGCTCCAAGACGAGCCACAGCTTGGGAAATCTTTCTCTGCGGGGATGGAAACAGATTTGGGGAAACTTTTTAAAGTTTTTTAATTGGGTGAAAGTTTGCCTCTTAGAAAAACTTAGGAAACTAATTTGCGGGATGTTCAGTGATAGCAAGTAGACACAGAAACGCATGGAAGATGAAAACGCTCCGTTTTCTTTGGGGGGAGGTAGGCAGACGGTGGGTGAACTCAGGGAGCTAAAAGTGAACTTGCATCAGACTTAGACCCTCTCGCCCCAAAGGCAAAGCAAGAAAGCGGTCCCTCTCCAGCAAGCGTAGGACGAAGGGACCAGAGAAGGTCTGCGGGCCCCAGCAGAGCGTGTGACCTGGAGCCCGTGCCTCGACTGTACCTCTTTGCTGATGCGCGGGTGGCTGCCACCGATGCTGCTGCTGCTGCTGCTGCTGCTGCCGCTCCGGGCGCTGCGCCTGGCCGCCCCCGAGGCCTCCGCTGAGCAGCAGGACCAGGAGCACCCCGAAGGCTCGGGGCATTGCGGTAGCCCCCAGAGCGGATTCACTTTTCGGGAGCTGGAGTCGCTGCCGCCCGGTCTCCTGGCCCGGGCTAGTAAGCTGAATGTGCAGCAGCTGCTGGCTAAAGGAAGGAGCCAGCCCCCACCCACCCCGGCTCGGTCGCAGCCGGAGTGTTGGGGGAGAAAGAAGACACTCCCCCACCCGCCCCTTTCCCTGGCCCTCGCCCCACAGACGTCCCGGCCCAGGCCCTTAAAGGGTCCTCGGTGAAAGAGGCCTTTTGCTACAGCCTAGGTCCTTCACTGCGAGAAAAGATTGGCTTCATCTGTTAGCTGAACTTCAAGATAAAGGAAGTCATTGATAAGAGACCACTTTGTGACCTGTAAAATCCCTCCACGTGGAAAGCATTCAATTTTGTGGGAAATCAGCACAGCTAGGATCTTTAGCGAAGCTCAGAAGATGGACCTCCTGAGAAAGGCCTGGCAAAGCTGTGCGAGAGCACTGCGTATCCAGGTGATCCACGCTGGGGATAAGTCTGTCCCAAAGGTCCAGATGACTGCCAGGGTACTAGGAGGCAGAGGGTGAACCGGATGAGGCAGTGAGGCCAGGAGACTTACGGCTGGCTAGGCAGCAAGAGGCGGGGCGGGGGGAGGGGATCGCAAAATAAAACAAGCCCCCTTTATCCACTGCGATGTCTATGACGAATGTGAAGGTAAAAATTAAGGTTTTCCATTCAGTCAGGTAACATGCATTCAAAGAGGATAAAAGGTCTTTTCGTTTCCCTTCAGATTCAAAATGTCTTGCTTCCAGTCCCCATTTCTTCCCTGTAACTCAGCAGAATTATCTGCAAGTTTTTCTGCCACCCCGTGTTCAGATGACAGTTCCTTACTAGTTTTGTGTGTGTGTGTGTGTGTGTGTGTGTGTGTGTGTGTGTGTGTGTTATGGTCTGTGGCTCTCATAAGATTTGGAACAGCTCTTTACTGGAGTTTATGAGACGTCCAGGGTGTTTTTTGGTGGAGCCAGTGAGGAGGGGGACTACTAGCGTCAGTACACAGTGAGGTTAGAGCGTTATGGGTGGGTCAGTCCCTCGCCCCAGCCCAGGCAGCTCTGTAAGGGCCACTGGACATTCATTTCCATAAAAACCCTCACGTTATATTTGCAGCCTAATTTAAGTCTATTTTGCACACAAGCAAAAGTTTTTGCATCATTTTTTTTCCCTCGGATGTATCTACTATATAAATCGAGGAAAGAATATATGTGTTTTTTAACCTTATCAAGATTTGTTTATTCCAGAAAAATCTCATAACTGAAAACACCTCTGCTGGTGGTATTGACACCAGTACAATATCTACACCCTATCTGTCACGTTGACATTGACTCCGAGTAGGCTCAGGCTTCTGTTTCATTTTGCCTGCTAGTTTTACCCAAGCATTTACACATTGAACTACATGTTGTTTTATACAGATAACTTTTTCCTCTTTATTTTATAGTTGATTTTATATTTTTTTAAATATTATGAAGTTAAGTGATAATATCTATGGATTTCCTGTCAATAAAATAAAGGAGATATTGTTCCTAATAGGATTGATTGAGACCCCTTAGCCAAATGTGCTTCCCAGGTGGCTCTAGTGGTAAAGAGCCAGCCTGCCAATGCAGGAGACATAAGAGACACAGGTTTGATCCCTCGGTTGGGAAGATCCCCTGAAGGAGGGCATGACGGCCCACTCTAGTATTCCTGCCTGGAGAATCCCATGGAAGAGGAACCTGGAAGGCTACAGCCCATCATGCTGCACAAAGTCAGACATGTCTAAAGCGACTACGCATGCATTGGCCAAATGGTGCTGAAGTGAATGGATATCCTTCAATGTTACCCATGTTTCCAAGTTTTATTAATATTAGTACTAGGAAAATTTTAAATCATTTTTTTCTTTATTGTAGAAGCAAAATGGAAAATGGCCCAAACCTTGAGAATAAGACTGATCTCATCTCTCAACTTGTTTGTCAACACAGGGATAAAAGAAATACAAAATGATTTAACCAAAATTAAGATAAAAAAGTATTATCAGAGCTATATATTTTTCAGATAGACCTCACTGAGATACAATTTACACAAAATAAATACATCCACTTGGTATGTTTCACAATGTAAGCATCCATTTGACTGAGGTGTTAACCCCTGTACTGAGACAAGTTTGTGATGCTATAACTGCTTAGGAGCAATTCTTAATTCTAAATTCCATGTATTAAGCCTTTTCTTTTATGCTTAATTGTTTTTTTACCCCAAATTTGTGAATATTCTTCTGTTTATCCATAGAAATTTTATAACCTTGGGTTTATGATTTACTGGTGTTTGCTGTAAAGGCCTTAGGTAAGAGCTTTTTTTCTTTTTTAATGTAGATATCCATTCATTTTAGTACCATTTGTTGAGAGAATTATTATCTTCTCATCCGATTACCTTGGCCCTTTTTCCAGAAGTCAGTTGAAAATATGTGGGTCTACTTTTGGACTCTGTTTTCATGTATCCAAATATATATATACATACATATGTATATAAATAAATTTGATAGTTTGCCAATATCATAGTCTGTATTACTATAAGTCTGTAGACTTATAGTAACCTCAAAGTTAAGTAATGTGAATCCTACAATTTTGTTTTACAGATGAAACTCTTTTTTTCTACTCTAGGTCCTTTGCATTTCCATACAATTATTGAGCTGGTACAAAAGTAACTGTGGCTTTGGACTCTGAATTTTAAATCACCATCACTAGGCTGAAACACATCTTTATTAATCAAAGTAGGAACCATTACAATCAACACATTTTTGTCAACGAGAAATAAGTTTATTTCTGGAGCATAACAATCCATCCTTGAGATTCAGTGAACTCATGGAAAGCATTTTCTGCCTCCTGCTGGTTGTGAAAGCATTTTTCCTGCAAAAAGCTGTTGAGATCTTGAAGAAGTGGCAGTTGGTTGGCGAGAGGTCAGGTGAATATGGTGGATGAGGCAAAACTTTGTAGTGTAATTCAGTCAACTTCCGAAACACTGGTTGTACAACAGTGTGCAGTCGGTCCTTGTGGAGAAGACTTGGGTCCTTTCTGTGGACCAATGCTTGCTGGAGGTGTTAGCTTTTGGTGCTTCTCATCAATTTGCTGAGCATACTTCTCAGATGTAATGATTTTGCCGGGATTCACAAAGCCGTAGTGGATCAGACCAGCAGAAGACCACCAAACAGTGATCATGACATCATTTGGTACAAGTTTGGGAAGTGCTTTGGAGCTTCTTCTCAGTCCAACCACTGAACTGGTCATTGCCAATAGTTGCATAAAATCCACGTTTCATCATATGTCAGAGTCCAATCAAGAAATGGTTCATTGTTGTGTAGAATAAGAGAATACTTCAAAATGATGGTGTTTTTGTTTTGTTTTGTTTTTTTTGGTCAGATCACAAGGCACCCACTTACTGAGCTTTTTCACTTTTCCAATTTTCTCCAAATACCTAACCCTCACAGAATGGTCGGTGTTCAGTTCTTCGGCAACTTCTTCTAATGCAGTTTTAAGAGGATCAGCTTCGATGATTGCTCTCAATTGGTTGTTGTCCCCTTCTGATGGCTGGCCACTACGTTAATCATTTTCAGGGCTCTTGTCTCCTTTGCAAAACTTCTTCAACCACCACTGCACTGTACATTTGTTAGCAGTTCCTGAGCCAGATCTTTTGTTGATGTTGCAAGTTGTCTCCACTGCTTTACAACCCATTTTGAGCTCTAATAAGAACATCATTTGAATTTTCTTTTTGTCTAACATCATTTCCATAGTCTAAAATAAATATAAAATACACAGCAAGTAATAAGTCATTAGCAAAAACTCATTAAGCAAGAAATGCACTTTGTGTTTGCACTGTTCTCAGTCACTCAGTTGTGTCTGATTCTTTGCAACCCCGTTTGCAACCCCGTGGACTGCAGCCCTCCAGACTCCTCTGTCCATGGGGACTCTCCAAGCAAGAATACTGGAGTAGGGTGCCATGCCCTCCTTCAGGAGATCTTTCCAACCAGGAATTAAACCCAGGTCTCCCACTTTGCAGGTGGATTCTTTACCGTCTGAGCCACCAGGGAAGCCCAAGAATACTGGAGTAGGTAGCCTAAATCTTCTGAAAGGGAACTTGCTGACCCAGGAATAGAACTGGGGTCTCAGGCATTGCAGGTGGATTCTTTATCAGTTGAGCTACCAGGGAAGCCCGTTTAATTTATTTCAATACCAAATGGCAAATTTCAACAATGCAAAACCACAATTACTTTTGCACCAACCTAATATTAACGTCGGAGAAGGCAATGGCAACCCACTCCAGTACTCTTGCCTGGAGAATCCCAAGGACAGAGGAGCCTGGTAGGGTGCAGTCCGTGGGGTCGCTAAGAGTCAGACACGACTGAACGACTTCACTTTCACTTTGCACCTTCATGTATTGGAGAAGGCAATGGCAACCCACTCCAGTACTCTTGCCTGGAGAATCCCATGGATGCAGGAGCCTGGTGGGCTGCCATCTACGGGGTCGCACAGAGTCGGACACGACTGAAGCAACTTAGCAGCGGCAGCAGCAATATTAACATCAGCTTTTCAATTTCTACCCCCCAAAAATAGTGTAGTAGGGAGTTTGATTGCAATTGGATTGAATATACAGATAAATATGTGAGGAAATTGATATTTTAGCAGTACCATGCCTTCTAATCCACAAAAATATGTTTCCGTTTATTCACATCTTCATTATAAGTATATAATATAGTATTATAAGGAGTCCTTTGTAATTTTTTTTTTAACTTCACAATATTGTATTGGTTTTGCCATATATCAACATGAATCCATCACAGGTATACACGTGTTCCCCATCCTGAACCCTCCTCCCACCTCCCTCCCTGTACCATCCCTCTGGGTCGTCCCAGTGCACCAGCCCCAAGCATCCAGTATCGTGCATTGAACCTGGACTGGCGACTCGTTTCATATATGATATTACACATGTTTCAATGCCATTCTCCCAAATCATCCCACCCTCTTCCTCTCCCACAGAGTCCAAAAGACTGTTCTTTACATCTGTGTCTCTTTTGCTATCTTGTATACAGGGTTATTGTTACCATCTTTCTAAGTTCCATATATATACGTTAGTATACTGTATTAGTGTTTTTCTTTCTGGCTTACTTCACTCTGTATAACAGGCTCCCGTTTCATCCACCTCATTAGAACTGATTCAAATGTATTCTTTTTAATGGCTGAGTAATACTCCATTGTGTATATGTACCACACCTTTCTTATCCATTCATCTGCTGATGGGCATCTAGGTTGCTTCCATGTCCTGGCTATTATAAACAGTGCTGCAATGAACATTGGGGTACATGTGTCTCTTTCAATTCTGGTTTCCTCAGTGTGTATGCCCAGCAGTGGGATTGCTGGATCATAAGGCAGTTCTATTTCCAGTTTTTTAAGGAATCTCCACACTGTTCTCCATAGTGGCTGTACTAGTTTGCATTCCCACCAACAGTGTAAGAGGGTTCCCTTTTCTCCACACCCTCTCCAGCATTTATTGCTTGTAGACTTTTGGATCGCAGCCATTCTGACTGGCGTGAAATAGTACCTCATAGTGGTTTTGATTTGCATTTCTCTGATAATGAGTGATGTTGAGCATCTTTTCATGTGTTTGTTAGCCATCTGTATGTCTTCTTTGAAGAAATGTCTATTTAGTTCTTTGGCCCATTTTTTGATTGGGTCTTTTATTTTTCTGTAATTGAGCTATAGGAGTTGCTTGTATATTTTTGAGATTAGTTGTTTGTCAGTTGCTTCACTTGCTATTTATTATTTTCTCCCATTCTGAAGGCTGTCTTTTCACCTTGCTTATAGTTTCCTTTGTTGTGCAAAGGAAACTATAAGGAAAGTTACAAAGGAAGCTTTTAAGTTTAATTAGGTCCCATTTGTTTATTTTTGCTTTTATTTACAATATTCTGGGAGGTGGGTCATAGAGGATCCTGCTGTGATGTATGTCGGAGACTGTTTTGTCTATGTTCTCCTCTAGGAGTTTTATAGTTTCTGGTCTTACATTTAGATCTTTAATCCATTTTGAGTTTATTTTTGTGTATGGTGTTAGAAAGTGTTCTAGTTTCATTCTTTTACAAGTGGTTGACCAGTTTTCCCAGCACCACTTGTTAAAGAGATTGTCTTTAATCCATTGTATATTCTTGCCTCCTTTGTCAAAGATAAGGTGTCCATAGGTGTGTGAATTTATACTACCCAAAGCAATTTGTAGTTTTTAATTTATATGTTTTATTTTTTTTTGAGTTTCATCCTTTTTTTAAAATTTTATTTTATTTTTAAACTTTACATAATTGTATTAGTTTTGCCAAATATCAAAATGAATCCGCCACAGGTATACTTTGTAAACTTTACCTCTTAATGTTTCATGACATTGGATAGTATCATAAACAGTATTTTAAAATTTAATTTTCATACTAACAGTAATACAAGTGATTTTGGTTATATATACATTGGATCTAGCAAAATTATTAAAATGTCTTCAAGTAGCTTATATGTAGGATGTGTTAGTATACCTCATGTACAAGGTCATGCCATTTACAAACAAAAGTATTTGACTTCTTCCTTTTCAATTTATATGACTTTCATATTTTTCCCTTGCCATATTCCAGGAAATATGTGACCTCCAATGAAAAAGTTGAATAAAGTAGTGAGAGTAGACATTTTCACCTTAGTTCTGATCAGAAGGGAAGTCACTCATTCAGCATTATAGTGATGGTTATTGGTTTTTAGGCTTTCCCTTGTGGCTCAGCTGGTAAAGAATTTGTTGGCAATGCGAGAGACCCAGGTTCGATCCCTGGGTTGGGAAGATCCCCTGGAGAAGGGACAGGCTACCGACTCCAGTATTCTGGCCTGGAGAATTCCATGGACTGTATAGTCCATGGGGTTGCAAAGAGCTGGGCACGACTGAGCGACTTTCACTTTCACTTTCTACTGGTTTTCAACAGGTGCTTGTTCTAAAGTTGATGAAGTTCCACTCCTGCTGGAAGTTTTTGTGACAAAAGTGTATCCAAGTGGGGCAATGCTTTTTCTTCATCTATTTAAATAAATATACATTTTCTCTATTTGGTTATTATCTCTCTATTTGGTGAATTACAGTAACTGAGTTTTCAGTGTTAATCAAACTCACAGTCCTGGCATTAAATCTCAATTTGCCATGGTAGATTATCTCTATTATCCCTAATTATAGATTATCCCTATTATATGTTGCCAATTTTTATTTACTAAATATTTCAATAAGTATTTTTATGTCTATGTTCATGAGGGCTATTAGTTTATTGTAATTTTCTTGTAGAATTTATATCTAGTTTTGGCATCAGAGTAATGCTGGCCTTATATAATTAGTTGGATTATGGTCCTTCCTGAATGTGTTTGTATAGAATTTATACAATTTCTTCCCTTAGTGTTTTATTGAGCATACTAGTGAAATCATCTGGGCCCACAGTTTGGGGATTTTTTTGGAATATTTTGTTACATATTTTATGTTTTAAGTAGATATAGAATGATTCAAATTTTCTTGTGTGACTCAAATTTATTTCTTGTATCAGTTTTGATAATTTGTATCTTTCAAGGAAAGTATCTTTTTGGCTGAGTTGTCAAGCTTATTGGCATAAAGTTCTCAATATTCTCAATATTTTTATTATTCTTTTAATGTCTATGGCATCTGTAATAAATGATATTTTCCCCCAATATTGGTAATTTGGTATCCTCTATTTTTAAAAAAAAAAAATCAGCCTTTTTTAGAGTATTATTAATTTCATTCATTTTTTCAAAGAATCAACTTTTGGTTTCATTTATTTATTTATTTTCAATTTTCTGTTTCATTGGTTTCCCCTTGTATCTTTAAATTTTCCTTCCTTCTACTTATTTTAGTTTATTTCACTGTTCTTCTTAGCATCTTCTGGCAGAAGCTTAGATCACTGACTATAGACATTTCTTTTTACATGCGTGTGTGCATGCTCAATCATGTCTGACTCTCCAATCCCAGGGACTGCAGCCCACTAGGATCCTCTGTCCATGCAATTTTCCAGGCAAGAATACTGGAGTAGGGTGTTATTTCCTACTCCAAGGGATCTTCCTGACCCAGGGATTGAACCTGCGTCTCTTGCACCTCCTGCATCGGCAGGTGGATTCTTTACCACTGGCACCACCTGGGAAGCCCTCTTAAATGTGTACATGTGTCCTAAGTCACTTCAGTGTGTCCACCTCTTTGCGACCCTATGACCTGCAGCCAACCAGGCTCCTCTGTCCATGGGATTCTCCAGGCAAGAATACTGGAGTGGGTTGCCATGCCCTCCTCCTCTTCTTATATAATGAATCACTATTATAACCTTATGTTAATATTTATTTAAAAACTTTAAAGTTCAGCATATTTTCTAAGCAGAGCCTGAGCTACAACTAACAAATTTGGAATTAAAAAAAATTTAATTCCAAATCTTTTTTTTTTTTGATTGAAAAATTCAATTCAAAATCTTATTTAAAATTTCTTCTGATTTCTTCTTTGGCATATGTGTTATTTTGAAGTGTGTTGTTGCTGTGGTCTCAATGTCTGTACCTCCCCAAGATACAGACATATGTGTTATACATTGACATTCTAAAGCCTACAATGATGGTATTAGGTGGTGAGGCCCTTGGGACATGATGTGGCCATGAGGATGGTGATTCATGAATAGGGTTAGTACTCAAAATAGACTTGAAAGTTTCCTTGTTCCCTTCCACCATACGAGGACACAACAAATAGACTTGGACCCAGGTCCTCACCAGATACCACATTTTCTGGCATATTACTTAATCTTGTGCTTTTCAGTCTCCAAAACTGAGAGATAAATGTCTATTCTTTATAAGCTACTCAGTCTGATATTTTGCTATAGCAGCTAGAAATGGATTAAGACAGTTGTTAATATCCAGTTTTTTGAGGTCTTTTTAGATATTTTATTGTCGTTAATTTCTAGCTTTAATCTCTTATGGTCAGAGAATACATTTAAATACTTTAAAATTTATTAGGACCTGTTCTTTATTCTAGCACACAGTCTAAGTGAATGTTCCATATTCAGTTGAGGAAAATGACGTTCTGCTGTTCCGAGTTGGAGAGTTCTATAAAGGTTAATGGAGAAGGCAATGGCAAGCCACTCCAGTACTCTTGCCTAGAAAATCCCATGGATGGAGGAGCCTGGTGGGCTACAGTCCATGGGGTCACCACGAGTCAGTCTCGACTGAGCGACTTCACTTTCACTTTTCACTTTCACGCAATGGAGAAGGAAATGGCAACCTACTCCACTGTTCTTGCCTGGAGAATCCCAGGGACGGCAGAGCATGGTGGGCTGCTGTCTATGGGGTGGCACAGAGTCGGACACGACTAAAGCGACTTAGCAGCAGCATAAAGGTTAATTAAATTAAATTGGTTGATAGAGTGGTTCTTTATGCATATTCATTTGTTGTTTATTTGTTCTATCAATTATTAAGAGATAAATATTTAAATCTCCATGGTAATTAATGGTATTTCTATTTAACCTTTCCAGTCTAAAATTAGTTATCTATTGTTTCATAACAAATTACCCCCACATTTAGAAGCATAAAAAATAAACATTTATTACCTCAAAGTTTTTGTGGATCAGGAATTCAGAACCCATTTTTTGGGTGTTTTCTTCACTTGGGTAGGTCTCTTATGGAACTGCAGTCAAGACATTAGTCAGGGCTATAGGCTGACTATAGCGTATATCCTATGGTACCACAGGCTATGTTACCTACCTTATAGCCTATGGTAAAGAATCCTCCTCCCAATGCAGGAGACATGGATCGATCCCTCCTCCCTGGAGGAGGCAAATTGCTTCAGTATTCTTGTCGGGAAAATTCCATGGACAAAAGGAACCTGGAGGGCTACAGTCCAGAGAATTGCAACTGAGCAACTGAGCATGCATACATGCATAGTCACCAGCAGGCTATAATGGGACTGAAGGATCCACTTCTAAAGTGGTTTTTGGCAGGAGGCTTTAGCTCTTGCCTCATGTGATGTAAACTACTTCCCCTCAAGCATGTGATCTGAGAGGCAGAAAGGAAGGAGGAATCTACAGTACTATTTATTATCTAGTTCCAGAAGTTACATACCATCTCTTTTGTGGAATTTTAATCATTAGAAGCAGGATAAGATCATACTCAAGGAATAAAGAATTAACCTCTACCCGTTGAAGGAAGAATATTAAAAAATTGTGGGTATGTTTTAAAATGACCACAATCCTGTAAGATTCTGCTTTGTATATGAAGCAGTATTATCAGTGTATACACATTAGTATTATTATGTCTTCTTCAAAATCTAATATTTTATTACTATGAAATGCCTCTATCTCTAGTGATATTTTTCATCTATAATCCATTTTCCTATTGTTCATATCAGTTCAGTTCAGTCACTCAGTCGTGTCTTTGCAACCACATGGACTGCAGCGTGCCAGGCCTCCCTGTCCAAGGCCAACTCCTGAAGTTTACTCAAACTCATGTCCATTGAGTCAGTGATGCCATCGACTCAATGAGGTGAGTCAATGAGATGAGCCATCTCATCCTCTGGAGTCCCCTTCTCCTTCTGCCTTCAATCTTTCCCAGCATTAGGGTCTTTTCTAATGAGTCAGTTCTTTGCATCAGGTGGCCAAAGTATTGGAGTTTCAGCTTCAGCATGAGTCCTTCCAATGAGTATTCAGGACTGATTTCCTTTAGGATGGACTGGTTAGCTCTCCTTGCAGTCTAAGGGACTCTCAAGATGAGTCTTCAACACCACAGTTCAAAAGCATCACTTCTTTGGTGCTCAGCTTTCTCTATAGTCCAAGTCCCACATCTGTACATGACTACTGGAAAAACCATAGCTTTGACTAGACAGACCTTTGTTGGCAAAGTAATGTCTCTGCTTTTGAATATGCTGTCTAGGTTGGTCATAACTTTTCTTCCAAGAAGCAAACATCTTTTAATTTCATGGCTGAAGTCACCATCTGCAGTGATTTTAGAGCCCAGAAAAATAAAGTCTGTCATTGTTTCCACTGTTTCCCCATTTATTTGCCATGAAGTAATGGGACCAGATGTCATGATTTTAGTTTTCTGAATGTTGAACTTTAAGCCAACTTTTTCACTCTCCTCTTTCACTTTCATCAAAAGGCTCTTTAGTTCTTCACTTTCTGCCATAAGGGTGGTGTCATCTGCATATCTGAGGTTATTGATATTTCTCCTGGCAATCTGGATTCAGGTCATCAGATTGTTCATATATCTACTCCATATTTCTGATAATTAATGTTTGCTTGACATGTTTTTTCTATCCTATACTTTTCAATCTGAATGTTCATATATAGAATGTATCTCTTACAGCCAATATTAAACTGAATCTTGCTTTTTCATCTAGATTGATAACTATTGCCTTCTTACTGGGGTGTTGATATGTCCACTGTCTAGTGCAGTGACCACTTACCACATATAGCTATTTAAACTAAAATAAATTACAATAAAGACATAAAAAATTCAGATCTTCAGTCAACCTAGCCACAGTTGAAATGTTCAAAAACCATTTGTGGACAGTATAGGTGACATATGGACAAGGAACATTTCCTTTATAACTGAAAGTTCTATCATGCAGTTCTTCTTTAGACAGTTTACACTTAATATAATTGATATGATTGGGTTAAATAAACCAGCTTTTTGTGTTTTGTATTTTCTCCATATATTCTTTATTCTTTATTTTGTCTTTTTCTTTCTTTTGGAATTATTTATTTTTTAGTATTCTATTTACATCTGCACCATTGTACATATATATTATACATCATATATACATAAATATCTTGTACATATATACATTGATATAAATAAGTTATACATCATAACACATTATAAATGATAGTCTACATATATGTACATACATTCTGTGTATATATAAATGGCATGCAATATGCAACTCTTAGATGGTGATGATAAGTCTACAATTATTCTTTTCTTTGTTTCTCTTTATTCTGGTTGATTTTAAGATTATTATGTAATCCTTGGTGTGGTAAATTTTATTATTGCAAGCATGCATGCTCAGTTGTGTCTAAATCTTTGCAACCCTGTGTACTGTAACCTGCCAGGCTCTTCTGTCCATGGAATTTTCCAGGCAAGAATACTGGAATGGATTGTTATTTCCTTCTCCAGGGGATCTTCCCAACCCAGGGATCAAACTCATGTCTCTTACATCTCCTGCATTGGCAGGTGGATTCTTTGCCACTGTGCCAGCTGGGAGTATAACTTAAAATGGATTTCTTTGGTGTTTATATTGCTTAGGAATCATTAAGCTTCTTGAAAATGTGAGCTCAGAGTTTTCATAAAATTTTGGAAAATTTAAGCAATTTCTTCTATAATCTTTTATGTCCTTTCCCACCATCACCCCCGCCTGCCTCTATATCTGAGATCAAGTCTGATTCTGTTCATTTTTCAAAAATTATTTTTTCTAGCTCTGTGAAAAATACCATTGGTAGCTTGATAGGGATTGCATTGAATCTATAAATTGCTTTGGGTAGTATTCTCATTTTTACTACATTGATTCTTCCGATCCATGAACACGGTATATTTCTCCATCTATTAGTGTCCTCTTTGATTTCTTTCTCCAGTGTTTTATAGTTTTCTATATATAGGTCTTTTGTTTCTTTAGGTAGATATATTCCTAAGTATTTTTTTCTTTTCGTTGCAATGGTGAATGGAATTGTTTCCTTAATTTCTCTTTCTATTTTCTCATTATAAGTGTATAGGAATGCAAGGGATTTCTGTGTACTGATTTTATATCCTGCAACTTTACTATATTCATTGATTAGTTCTAGTAATTTTCTGGCGGAGTCTTTAGGGTTTTCTATGTAATGGATCATGTCATCTGCAAACAGTGAGAGTTTTACTTCTTCTTTTCAAATTTGGATTCCTTTTATTTATTTTTCTTCTCTGATTGCTGTTGCCAAAACTTCCAAAACTGTGTTGAATAGTAGTGGTGAGAATGGGCACCTTTGTCTTGTTCCTGACTTTAGGGGAAATGCTTTCAATTTTTCACCATTGAGGATAATGTTTGCTGTGGGTTTGTCATATGTAGCTTTTATTATGTTGAGGTATGCTCCTTCTATTCCTGTATTCTGGAGGGTTCTTATCATAAATGGATGTTGAATTTTGTCAAAGGCTTTCTCTGCATCTATTGAGATAATCATATGGTTTTTATTTTTCAATTTGTTAATGTGGTGTATTACATTGATAGATTTGCAGATATTGAAGAATCCTTGCATCCCTAGGATAAAGCCCACTTGGTCATGATGTATGATCTTTTTAATATGTTGTTGGATTCTCTTTGCTAGAATTTTGTTAAGGATTTTTGCATCTATGTTCATCAGTGATATTGGCCTATAGTTTTCTTTTTTTGTGGCATCTTTGTCAGGTTTTATTGTCATCAGTATTAGGGTGATGGTGGCCTCATGGAAATACAAAAAACCTCAAATAGCCAAAGCAATCTTGAGAAAGAAGAATGGAACTGGAGGAATCAACCTGCCTGACTTCAGTCTTTACTACAAAGCCACAGTCATCAAGACAGTATGGTACTGGCACAAAAACAGAAATACAGATCAATGGAACAAAATAGAAAGCCCAGAGATAAATCCATGCACCTATGGACACCTTATCTTCGACAAAGGAGGCAAGAATATACAATGGAGAAAAGACAATCTCTTTAACAAGTGGTGCTGGGAAAGCTGGTAAACCACTTATAAAAGAATAAAACTAGAGCACTTTCTAACACCATACACAAAAATAAACTCAAAATGGATTAAAGATCTAAATGTAAGACCAGAAACTATAAAACTCCTAAAGGAAAACATAGGCAAAACATTCTCTGACATACATCACAGCAGGATCCTCTATGACCCACCTCCCAGAATATTGGAAATAAAAGAAAAAATAAACAAATGGGACCTAATTAAAATTAAAAGCTTGTGCACAACAAAGGAAACTATAAGCAAGGTGAAAAGACAGCCTTCAGAATGGGAGAAAATAATAGCAAATGAAGCAACTGACAAAGAATTAATCTCAAAAATGTACAAGCAACTCCTACAGCTCAATTCCAGAAAAATAAACAACCCAATCAAAAAATGAGCCAAAGAACTAAATAGACATTTCTCCAAAGAAGACATACAGATGGCTAACAAACACAAGAAAAGATGCTCAACATCACTCACTGTGAGAGAAATGCAAATCAAAGCCACAACGAGGTACCATTTCACACCAGTCAGAATGGCTGCGATCCAAAAGTCTAGAAGCAATAAATGCTGGAGAGGATGTGGAGAAAAGGCAACCCTCTTACACTGTTGGTGGGAATGCAAACTAGTACAGCCACTATGGAGAACAGTGTGGAGATTCCTTAAAAAACTGGAAATAGAACTGCCTTATGATCCAGCAATCCCACTGCTGGGCATACACACTGAGGAAACCAGAATTGAAAGAGACACGTGTACCCCAATGTTCATTGCAGCACTGTTTACAATAGCCAGGACATGGAAGCAACCTAGATGTCCATCAGCAGACGAATGGATAAGAAAGGTGTGGTACATATACACAATGGAGTATTACTTAGCCATTAAAAAGAATACATTTGAATCAGTTCTAATGAGGTAGATGAAACGGGAGCCTGTTATACAGAGTGAAGTAAGCCAGAAAGAAAAACACCAATACAGTATAATAATGCATATATATGGAATTTAGAAAGATGGTAATGATAACCCTTTATGCGAGACAGCAAAAGAGACACAGATGTATAGAACAGTCTTTTGGACTCTGTGGGAGATGGAGAGAGTGGGATTATTTGGGAGAATGGCATTGAAACATGTATATCATCATATGTGAAATGAATCACCAATCCAGGTTCAATGCATGAGACAGAGTGCTCAGGGCTGGTACACTGGGATGACCCAGAGGGATGGGATGGGGAGGGAGGTGGGAGCGGGGTTCAGGATGGGGAACACATGTACACCCATGGCAGATTCATGTCAATGTATGGCAAAACCAATACAATATTGTAAAGTAAAAAATTTTTTAAATAAAATTATTTTTTCTCTTTGATTACTATCTATTGTTGTATCTATGTGTCTTTGTTTGGGCTGCTATAACAAGTTATCATACATTTAGTGCCTTATACAGCATAAATTTATTTCTCAGAGTTCTAGAGGCTAGAAAGTTCAAGATCAAGAGGTTGGCAGATTCTGTGTAAGGTGAGAGTTGACTTCTTGGTCCATAGACCATACGACATATGGGTAATTGAGCTCTCAGGGGTCTCTCTTAGAAAAGCACTAATTTCACTCATGAGGTCTCTATTCTCATGACTTAGTCACCTCCCAAAGGCACCACCTCCAAATTCCATTACATTAGCAATTAGGTTTTATCATATGACTTTTTGGAAGGACATAAACATTCAGTCTCTAGCACTATGGGTTATCTTTTCTTTGTAACATATGTTTTCAAGCCCCTTTACATTACATTTTTTTATGTTTTATATTGCATTTGCATTTTTTTAGTTAGATTCTGTAAGTTTTAATTTTATGATTTCCTTTTCTATTGTTCTTGTATTCATATTTAATTTCTAATGCTTTGAAAATGTTTACAGTGGAGATTTTTATGTTCTTATCTGCTTACTCAAACATCACTGCTATTTCTGGTTGTTTCTATTACTGCACTTTTTTTTTTTTTTTACTACCACGGATTATATATTTCTACTTCTTTGTGTGTCCATTAATTACTGACTGATTGTTAAAATGATGAAGTATTAAAATTTTATGTTGTTGAGTGTCTGGACTTTGATTTCTTCGTTTCAAATATTATGTTTTTTGTTTTGTATATTAGTCACTTCTTGGCCTTTTGGCTAAGATTAGGTGTTTTGTGGATCACCATAATCCTTTCAGTGTTAGTTGTTAAGATTTTTTTTAAGGGTATAAATGCAGTAGACTTCACTTTAGGTCTAGTTTGCTGCTGCTAAGTGGCTTCAGTCGTGTCCGACTCTGTGCGACCCCACAGATGGCAGCCCACCAGGCTCTGCTGTACCTGGGATTCTCCAGGCAAGAACACTGGAGTGGGTTGCCATTGCCTTCTCCATTGTGTGAAAGTGAAAAGTGAAAGTGAAGTCGCTCAGTCGTGTCCAACTCGTAGCGACCCCATGGACTGTAGCCCACCAGGCTCCTCCATCCATGGGATTTTCTAGGCAAGAGTACTGGAGTGGCTTGCCATTGCCTTTCCGTTAGGTCTAGTTTAGCTCTTCTATTAATGCATGACTCCTCTAAGGTAGGTGTAGGATTATAGAACTGTAATACCTCTTCACTGTAACTGGCTGGAAATGACAGTTACAGCCAGTAGATTGACAGTCTTCCAATCTTGTATGTTCAACTTCTAATTTATATACACGGTTCCTCTGTATCTGGAATTCTTCATGTGATTTCATAGAATTTCAAATTTCCTGGAAAAACTTGATATTCAGTAAAAAATAAAAGTGGACCAACAAATAGATTCCTGGAGGTTTATACCACAAAATCATTCTTCGCCAGTACTCTGCTTTGCAAGTTTAAGTTGCCTCCCCAAACTCTGATATTTATCTTGCAACTCAGTGGACTGCTGTGCTTTGCTAGGGTTTTCTCTGCCTGACCTACAGTTCATAAACTGTCTCCAGCAGAAAGCTGGTTCAATCACTGGCACCAACTAGTGTGTTTCATCTTTCTAAAGACATTCTTTTTCTCAAGGTACTATTTTCTAGTGTCTTAAAATAGCATGTTTCCATTTTCCCCAGTTGTTCATATTTTCCCTAGTTGTTTATATATAGGAAATTCAGTACCTATTAGTTCCTCATGGCTAGGAGTAAATGTCTCAAAGTTACAGTTAAAAAAAAAAAAAAGACTGGATATTTAATACAAATAATGATAATCCATCCTAATGACTTAAGAAATGCAATGAGCAGAACAATTTTGAGGATCACAGCCTCATACTAGTCTATTACTTCTTAGCATTTGATAATATGATCTTTGAATTGGCTCACAAGGTTTAAAATTTTTTCAAACTATACTTAATAGCTTCTCACAAACTCTAAGAAAACAGGAGAAGATCACGAAAATAATTGGGAAAATAATTTCAGCTAAGAAAGTTAACATTTCTTACAAATCTATAAAATTATGTCAGATTATTTATTGAATTTATCCATTTTATAAATAATGAGGAAGTCATAGCACTACTTATTAATAAGCTAAGGACTCTCAAAATGTATTCTCTAAATCATTAATCACTAAATCTTTTATTGGCAATGAATGTGGTAACATTTTATCCTACAAAGTAGTATTAAAGGTCAGAAAATTAAAGAGTTGATTTAAAAGGTAGGAAACTTTTTTTTGAAAAAGTATGTTTTATCTATCTACAGTTGGGTCCGACTGTACATGGATTTTTAAAAATACTAAATATTCTGGTGCTGCACAACACACAACTGGTTGAATCTGAGAATGCAGACTGCAGATATGGAGGAACCATGCATGTAAAGAAAACATCAACATGGAGGGTTAGTTATAGGTATACATGGATTTTTTAAACTGAATAGAGAGGGTTGAAACCCTCACTCCCACATTGTTCAAAGGTCAATGTAATTTAAAAGACTAACTTAAAAAGAAAAATGTATAAGTTAGAACAGCATAGATCTGAAAGGAACAAATTATAATTCAAGACAAAATTGTTAAAACACTCTGAAAACAGAAAAACTTAGAAATACTATTTTAATATTTTACTTAGGAGGAATTAATTAAATCATGCCATTAAACTGGATGGAAATAGGGGCTTCCCTGGTGACTCAGTGGTAATGAGTCTACCTGCCAACACAGGAGACACCGGGTTCAATCCCTGATCCTAGAGATCCCACTTACCTTGGGGCAGCTGGGCCCATGTGGCACAATTATGCCTGGGAGCCACAAGTACTGAGACCACATGCAACAGCTGCTGAAGCCCAGGCACCTTGGAGCCCGTGCTCAGCAGTGATAAGGCCACTGTAATAAGAAGCCTACGCACCACAATTAGAGAGTGGCCACCACTCTCTGCAACTGGAGAAAAGCCTGTGCAGCAGCAAGGACTCCACACAGCCAAGAATAAATAAATAAAATTAATTTTCTAAACCTGCATGGAAATAAATGTAGTAATAAAAAAGTTTCCAAAATATTATAGGACCAGTACAATACAGAAAACTAAGTCAGTTACATGGCCAATACAAAAGCTTCATGTCAATTATGTATGCTTTTTAAATTATTTTTGAAGCAAATATATTAAAATGTAAATTTTCATTAATTGCCACACATAAACATGTAATCTGCGGAAGAAAGAATGGCATAAGAGAAATTAACCCCACAGGCTAATCACAAAGTACAATTATATTTTGTGTAATTTCTATAGCTCTATCTAGAAAATGATACTGTTTAATTGTTAAGATTCTAAAATATGAAAAAAATAAAATTTTAAAATAGCAAATAAAAGAAACATTAAAAATAGAAAAAAAATTTAAAATCTATGAAAAACTTGTCAAAAACATCTATGGAGAAAGGATAAATATACTCTAGACAAATTCATGGGCTTTTTAAATTACAAAACTATGGAGGATCAGGTTTTTTCAATGAATAATTTGAGACCGAATATGAATTATAATATTTTGACCTAGTACTGTACATTCAATTCTACTTAAAACTTCATTTAAAGGAGACTGAAAGTAGTTCTAGGGCTTCCCTGGTGGTTCAGTGGTAAAGAATCTGCCTGCCGACACAGGAGACAGGGGTTCGATCCTTGGTCCAGGAAGATCCCACATGCTTTGGAGCAAAAGCCCAAGCACCACAACTACTGAGCCTGTGCCCTAGAGCCGAGGAACTGCAACCACTGAGCCCACAGGATGCAACTATACTCTCTAGAACCCACACTCTAGAACCTGTGCACCACAACAAGAGAAGCCGCCACAATGAGAACCCCACTCACTGCAATGAAGAGTAGCGCCAGCTTGCTGCAACTAGAGAAAAGGCCATGTAGCCATGAAGACCCTGCAGAGCCAAAATAAATTAATACTTTTTAAAAATATAGTTTTAGTTTTTTGAGAAGCCTCCATACTGTTTTCCACAATGGCTGTACCAACTTACATTCCCTGCAACAAGGTACAAGGGTTCCCTTCTCTTCACATACTTATAAATATTTGTAATTTGTAGTCTTTTTGATGATAGCCATTCTTATAGGTGTGTGGTGATACCTCATTTTGGTTTTCATTTGCATCTCCCTGATGATTAGTGCTGTTGAGCATCTTTTTTATTTCCCATGCCCATTGGTCACCTGCATTTCCTCTTTGGAAACAATGTCAGTTCTTTTATTTTTTAATGAGGTGTTTTTTTTTTTCTTTTTGATGTTGAGTTTTACAAGCTGTTTATATATGTTAGATATTAATACCTGATTGGTCATGGCATTTGCAAATATTTTCTCCCATTCCGTATGTTGTCTTTTTGTATTGCTGATGGTTTTCTTTGCTGTACAAAAGCTTTTAAATTTACTTAAATCCCATTTATTATTTTTTGGTTTTATTTCCATTATTCTAGGAGATGGATCAAAAAAAAAACTGCTGTGATCTATGTCAAAGAGTATTCTGTGTATGTTTTCCTCTGTTTTATAGTATCCAACCTTGCATTTGGGTCTTTAATCCATTTTTGCTTCTTTTCATAGGCTGAAGAAATTGATGTCTATCTTGTACTTATGAAAATAAAGATTTTAAATTGGGAAGTAACATGATCAGATCTCTGTTTTAATTTAATTTAATTTAATTCTATCAGTGTAGAGGATTGATTAGAACAGCTGAGTAAGGAAAGTAGAAACAAATGACCCTAATAAAAAAGTATTGTATTCCTCAGTCATCCATTCTTTATAGAGACCCTGCTATGACTAGAATAGACACTGTGGCTACTACAGAAAACATAGCATTTACATTCCAATGAAGAAACAAATGATAAATTAGTTAAAAAGGTTTAAATGAGTCATTAACGATTTGTTTTAACACTGTGAAGGAAATAAACAGGGTACAACATCTATAAAGTGAAGGCTCTTTAAATAGGGTGTCAAGAGAGCTGCTCTGAGTAGGTGACACTTAAGCTGACATCTGACAGAGCACAGAACTCCGATGAATGCAAGGTCATTAGGGAGAAGAGAAAATATTTTGGAGATGTTTGAGCAAGTGCATTAAAAAGATTGTTAGCCAACCGGATATGGGGATTTAAGGATTATTCTAAAGTTTCAGGTTGAAGCAACTGGCTATCTGGCAGTGTTAATACTGAGATAGGAAATACAGGAGGACTGTCAGATGTGAGTTAGAACTGTTGAGGTAACTGCTATTGGACATGCCAGTTGGTTATTTTTAGTTCTTTTATCATATTTCACAGTCCTCCCATGAACAGTTCACATATTCAAGGGAACAGATTTCTCTATGACATTGAGGAATGGGTATGAAGGGAATAACTAGAAGACATAGCTAGCCTAGAAACAAATATAAGTGTACAAAATAATTAAGAATAAATATTTGCACTAAGTGTTCCACTAGAAAACAGACTCTGAAGGAAACATATTTTTGCTAACATTTTATTGGGAAATACAATCCCAGGGAAGCATGAACACTGGGAAAATGGAATAAAGTAGAGGTGTGTGTGTGTGTGTGTGTGTGTAAGTGTGACAACTCAGTTGTCTCTGACTCTTTGCAATCCCATGGACTATAACCCACCAGGCACCTCTGTCCATGGGGGTTATCTAGGCAAGAATACTGGAGTGGGTTGCCCTTCTCCAGAAGATGCCCTTCTCCAAGGGATCTTCCTAACTCAGGGATCAAAACCTGGTCTCCCACACTGGAGGCAGATTCTTTACCATCTAAACCACCAGTGAAGGCCTAGTAGAGGATGAGATAGGACAAAATAAGGCAGAGTGTTATGGATTGGGATACAGCTTTATGTAAACTGATGCCTGGGTCATGTACGACATCTTTAGAAAGATCACATAAAGCTACTCTGCCTTTATTTTATTTTATTTTATTTTGGCTTTTAATTTTATTTTATTTTTAAACTTTACATAATTGTATTAGTTTTGCCAAATATCAAAATGATTCCGCCACAGGTATACATGTGTTCCTTTAAAAGGAGGGAGAAGAGAGAAGAATTTATCCACTCACTCCCATACCCCTTCAGTCAAAGTTCCATCTTTTATGAATTAGCCCCTTACACTTCCAAGCTGCACATGTGTGGTGCTTAGTGAAATGGAGAGCTGCAACCCATATCTTGAAAATCAGTGACAACGTGGAACATAGAAACAGGAAGTAAGAGGAAGTTGTATCCAGGTATTAAAGGGAGATCAGGAGCAGCGGGCACAGTAGGAATATCAGTCTAAAGCAGAAGCAGCTGCCACAGCAGCAACCTGGCTCTAGGCCAGTGAGACACAGCAAGTCACTACTGTAAGTAGAAAGCAGGGCAGGTGAGCAGGCCTGGGGTGGTGTATAAACTGAAGCCAAGGCACAGAGGATGGTGAGGGGCAGAAGCAGGGGTAGACAAAGAGGTCTACCCTCTTTGACACATAGGAAGAGATAAGGCCAGATCATTTTAACCTTAAAACACTGGTTTCACTCTTAGTAAAAAGGGCAGCTATTGGTATACTGCTTTTTGAAAAGATGTCTCTGCTAGGTTGTGTTGAAAATAGCCTCTCAGAAGCAAGTGTATACGTAAGACAATCAGGGAAGCAGAAATCCAGAACTTGTGATGGTGTTTTGAACCAGAGGAGTAGCTTGGGTAGAGAGTAGTGACAGGTTTGGACATATTTTAAATGTAGAGCCCACCGGATTTCCTTGCTTCACACTTCTCAAAAACTCAAATTTCCAGTAGATTAAGAAGCTAGTTTTTCAAACTGTTAAAACTAAAATAAAAAAAAAGCATTAGAAGGAAATACAATCAAAAATAGGGAAGATAACTTTTTAAAATTCAAAATTCATAAACAGGTCAACATTAAAATAAATAAAATGAACAGACAAGCAATAGTCAAGTAGAAAATACGTGTGATATATAAGATATTAGAGTTTAGTACTTCAGTTCAGTTCAGTTCAGTCGCTCAGTCGTGTCCGACTCTTTGCAACCCCATGAAACGCAGCATGCCAGGCCTCCCTGTCCATCACCAACTCCCAGAGTTCACCCAGACTCACGTCCATTGAGTCAGTGATGCCATCCAGCCATCTCATCCTCTGTCGTCCCCTTCTCCTCCTGCCCCCAATCCCTCCCAGGCATCAGAGTCTTTTCCAATGAGTCCACTCTTCTCATGAGGTGGCCAAAGTACTGGAGTTTCAGCTTTAGCATCATTCCTTCCAAAGAAATCCCAGGGCTGATCTCCTTCAGAATGGACTGGTTGGCTCTCCTGCAGTCCAAGGGACTCTCAAGAGTCTTCTCCAACACCACAGTCAAAAGCATCAATTCTTCGGCGCTCAGCCTTCTTCACAGTCCAACTCTCACATCCATACATGACCACTGGAAAAACCATAGCCTTGACTAGATGAACCTTTGTTGGCAAAGTAATGTCTCTGCTTTTGAATATGCTATCTAGGTTGGTCATAACTTTCCTTCCAAGGAGTAAGCATCTTTTATAGCCTTATAAATTCAACAGGAAAAAGGCAAACAATTCAACAGAAAAGTGGGCAAAATGTACATGAAGAATATTCACATAAAAATGAAACAGTAGCAATATAAATACAAAAAAGCACTCAACCTTGTTGGTTAGCAGGGAAAAAAAAAAAAAAAACAAATTAAAACATGAAATGTAGGTTTTTATCCATCAGGTTGAAAAAAAAGAAACGTTGAAACATTCACAGATTGGACAGACATGATAATGGGGTGTTCATATACTGTCCAGGGAAGTATATAATTGGCCAATGCATTGAAAAGCACATACTGATAAAATACATTGAAATGTAAAATACCTATCATCTCAACCCAGCAAGTCTACTGAATAGCTATTCTAGATAAATATTCTCATATCACTAAAAAAGCGTATGCAAGATACTCAGTATATTATTGAAAAATAAGTTTCACAAATTTTCACCAACAAAGACTAGATAAACCTCTGAGGCATACATACCAGCTAAAAGAATAAAGTATATCCATAGGTCCTGACATGGAAAAATATCCAATATATAACTTACCTAAAAAAGGAAATTTCCAAAAAACACATAACATTTGCATGATAAAAGGATGTGATGACTATCTGAGTAGAACTTTTCTGAGTCCACACAGTTGTGAGGTTAGATAGGGAAAAATAAAGTAATTATTAATTATGGTATTAAAATAGCCTATTTGAATAGCTTAATTATTCATTCCTAAGCCTAAGTGAGGAGAAAGCAATGGCACCCCACTCCAGTACTCTTGCCTGGAAAATCCCACGGACAGAGGAGCCTGGTAGGCTGCAGTCCATGGGGTCGCTGGGAGTTGGACACGACTGAGCAACTTCACTTTCACTTTTCACTTTCATGCACTGGAGAAGGAAATAGCAACCCACTCCAGTGTTCTTGCCTGGAGAATCCCAGGGACAGGGGAGCCTGGTGGGCTGCAGTCTATGGGGTCGCACAGAGTCGGACACAACTGAAGGGACTTAGCAGCAAGCCTAAGTGAATTATATATTCCTACATGTCATACTGCATTATTTGTCAGTCTCTTATTATCAGATATTACTTCAAATAATACAATAAAAATACAGTGCAAGTCAATTATAATGTAAAAATTAAAATCATACAAAAAATATAGAATGCCATGAAATCAATAAAAGTGACTTTGAGAACTATACAAGTCACAGAGCAGACCATTTCATCAGTCCAGTTAGCAATTAAAGAAAAGAAAATGAAGCATGGGAACAAGAAAAATGCTTTAAACAACATTGTTTTAAAATCAAAATGTTTAGCAAACAGAGCTTGCATATTTTAGCAAAAACTACCTGCTTTAGAACCCTGTTGCAAAAGTCAGACATGAAGCAAATTACTTCATATTGTGCTTTTATATAATTTTGTCAGAAAAAAATTATAGCAAAACACTCTAGATACATACCTTGGGAATGCCAAGAAATAAACCAATTAAAATGATATCCCTGCCAATATAGAGGAACTGTGGCTCCCGAGGCATGCCAGATACAGAGAAACTGAAGATGTAATCGACCAGATTTTGGAAATAACTACAACAGGAGGTCTGAAAAACAAAAAGGTCATTTTCATCTCATCAGTCTTAGATGAAGAGATCAAGCCCTGAGCCTTTGGAGTGGGACCACTGACTCCAAGACCATAGACTACCAGAGAACTAACCATAGGGAGTATCAAATAGTGAGAACTCACACAAAAGAAACCACTTGAACACAAGACCTGGCATCACCCAACCACCAGTAGCACCCTGTGCAGGATGCCTCATTTAAACAACAAACAAAATGAAAATACAAACCCAATCATCAGCAGGATTACCACCTCACTCAGCCTTGCCCATCAGAGCAGGGAATAAAACAACTCAGCTCAAATCTCACCCTATATGAAGCTTACACAAACCACTGGACCAACCTTACGAGAGCAGAAACCAAAAGAAAGAGAGAATACAAACTTGAAGCCTGGGAAAAGAAGATCTCAAATACAATAAGTTTTTTTTAAAAAATGAAAAGGCAGAGAAATACTACACAAATGAAGGGACAAACTAGAAACACAGAAGTCCAAATAAGAAGAGGAAATAGGCAAACTACCTGAAAAGTAATTCAGAATAATGATAGTAAAGATGATCAAAAACCTTGAAAACAAAATGGAGAAAATATAATAATCAATTAACAAAGATCTAGAAGAATTAAAGAATAAACATACAGAGATAACACAATTACTGAAATTAAAATACTCTAGAAGGAATCAATAGTAGGATATCTGAAACATAAGAATGAATCAGTGAGCTGAAAGATAAAATGGTGGAAATAACTTCTGAAGAGCCGAATAAAGTAAAAAGAATGAAAATAACTGAGGACAGTCTCAGAGACCTCTGGGACCATATCAAATGTACCAACATCCAAATTATAGGGGTCCCAGAAGAAGAAGATAAAAAGGAAGGATATGATATAATTTTAGAAGAGATTATAGTTGAAAATTTCCCCAACATGGAAAAGGAAATAGTCAATCAGGTCCAAGAGGCACAAAGAGTCCCATACAGTATAAACCTAAGGAGAAACACGCCAAGACACATACTAATCAAACTGACAAAGACTAAACACAAAGAATAAATATTAAAAGCAGCACGGGAAAAGAAACAAGTAAAATACAAGGGAAAACCCCTTTCGTTTAACAGCTGATCTTTCAGCAGAGACTCTGAAGGTCAGAAGGGAAAGGCAAGATATATTTAAAGTACTGAAAGGGAAAAATCTACAACCAAAATTATTGTACTCAGAAAGGATCTCATTCAAAATTGATGGAGAAATAAAAAGCTTTTCAGACAAGCAAAAGTTAAGTGAATTCAGTACCATCAAACCAGCTATACTAAAGGGACTTATATGGTCAAGAAATACAAGAGAAGAAAAAAAGATCTACAAAATCAACACCAAACAATTAAGAAAATGGCAATAGGAACATATATATCAATAAATATTTTAACCGTAAATGGATTAAATGCTCCAACTGAAAGACAGACTGACTGAATGGATACAAAAACAAGACCCATATATATGCTGTCTACAAGAAACCCACTTCAGACCTAAAGACGAATATAAACTGAAAGTGAGAGGATGGAAAAATATATTCCATGCAAATGGGAAGGAAAAGAAAGCTGGAGTAGCAATCCTCATATCAGACACAATAGACCTTAAAGAATATTACAAGAGATAAGAAAGGACACTACATAATTATCAAGGGATCAATCCAAGAGGAAGACATAACAATTGTAAATATCTTGGCACCCAACATAGGAGCACCTCAATACAGAAGACAAACACTATTAGACATAAAAGGAGAAATTGTCAATAACACAATAATAATAGAAGACTTTAACACCCCACTCACACCAATGGACAGATCATCAAAAGAGGAAATTAATAAGGAAACACAAGTCTTAAATGATACATTAGATGAGATGGATCTCAGTGATATCTTCAGGACATTCCATCCAAATGCAGGAGAATACATATTCTTCTCAAGTGCACACGGAACGTTCTCCAGGATAGACCACATCTTGGGTCACAAATCAAACCTCAGTAAATTTAAGAAAATTGAAATTGTATCAAGCATCTTCTCTGACCACAATGCTATGAGACTAGATATCAATTACAAAAAAAAAAAAATGTAAAAAACACAAACACATGGAGATTAAACAATACATTTCTAAATAAACAACAAGTTACTGAAGAAATCAAAAGAGAAATTAAAAAATTTCTAGAAACAAATGACAATTGAAAACACAACAACTCAAAATCTATGGGATGTGGCAAAAGCAGTTCTAAGAGGGAAGTTTGTAGGAATCAACCCTACCTCAAGAAACAAGAAAAACATTGAATAGACAACCTAACTTTACAGCTAAAACAACTGGAAAAAGAAGAACAAAAACACCCCAAAATTAGTAGAAGGAAATAAATCATAAAGATGAGAGCAGAAATAAATGAAAAGAAATGAAATAAGCAGTAGTAAAGATTAATAAAACTAAAAGCTGGTTCTTTGAGAAGATAAACAAAATTGACAAACCTTTAGCCAGACTCACCAAGAAAAAAAGAAGAATCAAATCAACAAAATTAGAAATGAAGAAGGAGAGGTTACAACAGACAATGCAGAAATACAAAGGATTAAAAGAGTCTATTATGAACAACTATATGGCAATAACATGGATAACATGAAAGAAATGGACAGATTCTTAGAAAAGTTCAATCTTCCAAGACTGAACCAGGAAGAAATAGAAATTATGAATAACTCAATTACAAGCACTGAAATTGAAGCCGTGATCAAAAATCTCTCAAAAAACAAAAGCCCAGGACCAGATAGCTTCACAGAATTCTATCAAGCATTTAGAGAAGAGCTAATGCCTATCCTTCTAAAACTTTTTCAAAAATTTGCAGAGGAAGGAACACTTCCAAACTCATTCTATGAGCCCACCATCACCCTGGTACCCAAACCAGACAAAGATAACCCAAAAAGAAAACTACAGGCCAGTTATCACTGATGAACATAGATGCAAAAATCCTCAACAAAATTTTAGGAAACAGACTTCAGCAACTCATCAAAAACTCATACACCATGATCAAGTTGAGTTTATTTCAGGGATACAAGGATTATTCAATATTTTCAAATCAATCAATGTGATACACCATATTAATAAGTTGAAAGATAAAAACCATATGATAACCTCAATAGATGCAGAAAAAGCCTTTGACAAAATTCAGCACCCATTTATGAATAAAACTCTTTAAAAAATGGGCATAGAAGGAACTTACTTCAACATAGTAAAAACCGTATAGGATAAGCCTACAGCAAACATTATTCACAATGGTGAAAAACTGAAAGCATTTCCCCTAAGATCAGGAATAAGACAAAGGTGTCCACTTTCCCACCTATTATTCAACACAGTCCTGGAAGTCCTAGCTACAGCAGTCAGAAAAGAAAAAGAAATAAAAGGAATCCAGATTGGAAAAGAAGTAAAACTCTCACCGTTTGCAGATGACATGATACTGTACATAGAAAACCCCAAAGATAGTATCATAAAATTACTAGAGCTAACCAGTGAATTTAGCAAAGTTGCAAGATACAATATCAATACACAGAAATCACTTGCATTTCTATATACTAACAATGAAAAATCAGAAAGAGAAATGAAGCAATCAATCCCATTCACCATTGCAACAAAAAGAATTAAATATCTCGGAATAAACTTACCTAAGGACTGGAAAAGGTCAGTTTTCACTCCAATCCCAAAGAAAGGCAATGCCAAAGAATGCTCAAACTACTGCACAATTGCACTCATCTCATCTCACACGCTAGTAAAGTAATGCTCAAAATTCTCCAAGCCAGACTTCAGCAATACATGAACTGTGAACTTCCAGATGTTCAAGCTGGTTTTAGAAAAGGCGGAGGAACCAGAGATCAAATTGCCAACATCTGCTGGATCATGGAAAAAGCAAGAGAGTTCCAGAAAAACATCTATTTCTGCTTTATTGACTATGCCAAAGCCTTTGACTGTGTGAATCACAATAAACTGGAAAATTCTGAAAGAGATGGGAATACCAGACCACCTGACCTGCCTCTTGAGAAATCTGTATGCAGGTAAGGAAGCAACAGTTAGAACTGGACATGGAACAACAGACTGGTTCCAAATAGGAAAAGGAGTACGTCAAGGCTGTATATTGTCACCCTGTTTATTTAACTTACATGCAGAGTACATCTTGAGAAACGCTGGGCTGGAAGAAGCACAAGCTGGAATCAAGAGTGCCAGGAGAAATATCCATAACCTCAGATATGCAGATGACAACACCCTTATGGCAGAAAGTGAAGACGAACTAAAAAGCCTCTTATGAAAGTGAAAGAGGAGAGTGAAAAAGTTGGCTTAAAGCTCAACATTCAGAAAACTAAGATCATGGCATTTGGCCCCATCACTTCATGGGAAATAGATGGTGAAACAGTGTCAGACTTTATTTTTGGGGGCTCCAAAATCACTGCAGATGGTGACTGCAGCCATGAAATTAAAAGATGCTTACTCCTTGTGGCTTCCCTGGTGGCTCAGAGGTTAAAGCCTCTGTTTCCAATGCAGGAGACCTGGGTTCGATCCTTGGGTTGGGAAGATCCCCTGGAGAAGGAAATGGCAATCCACTCCAGTATTCTTGTCTGGAGAATCACATGGACGGAGGAGCCTGGTGGACTACAGTCTACAGAGTCGCAAAGAGTAGGACACCACTGAGCGACCTCACTTCACTACTCCTTGGAAGGAAAGTTATGACCAACCTAGACAGCATATCAAAAGCAGAGACATTAATTTGCCAACAAAGGTCCATCTAGTCAAGTCTGTGGTTTTTCCATTGGTCATGTATGGATGTGAGAGATGGACTGTGAAGAAAGCTGAGCACCAAAGAATTGATGCTTTTGAACTGCGGTGTTGGAGAAGACTCTGGAGAGTCCTTTGGACTGAAAGGAGATCCAACCAGTCCATTCTAAAGGAGATCAGTCCTGGGTGTTCATTGGAAGGACTGATGCTGAAGCTGAAACTCCAGTACTTTGGCCACCTCATGCGAAGAGTTGACTCATTGGAAAAGACTCTGATGCTGGGAGGGATTGGGGGTAGGAGGAGAAGGGGACAACAGAGGATGAGATGGTTGGATGGCATCACCGACTCGATGGACATGAGTTTGAGTGGACTCTGGGAGTTGGTGATGGACAGGGAGGCCTGGAGTGCTGTGATTCATGGGGTCGCAAAGAGTCTGACACGACTGAGTGACTGAACTGAACTGAACTGAAGGAGACAAAAGAACTGTACAGAAAATTACAAGACATTGATGAAAGAAATAAAAGATGACATAAACAGATGGAGAGATATTCCATGTTCCTGGGTAGGAAGAATCAATATCATGAAAATGACTATACTAACAAATGTAATCTACAGATTCAATGTGATCCCTATCAAATTATTAGTGACATTTTTCACAGAACTAGAACAAAAAGTTTCACAGTTCATATGGAAAGACAAAAGATCCCAAATAGCCAAAGTAGTCTTGAGAAAGAAGAATGGAGCTGGAGGAATCAACCTTCCTGACTTCAGATTATACTACAAAGCTACAGTCATCAAGACAATATGGCACTGGCACAAAAACAGAAATATAGACCAATGAAACAAGATAGAAAGCCCAGAAATAAACCCATGCACTTGTGGATACCTTATTTTTGACACAGGAGGCAAGAATATACAATGGGGCAAAGACAGCTTCTTCAATAAATGGTTCTGGGAAAACTGGACAGCTACATGTAAAAGAATGAAATTAGAACACTTCCTAACACCATACACAAAAGTAAACTCAAAATGGATTGAAGACCTAAATGTAAGACCAGAAAGTATAAAATTCTTATAGGAAAACATAGGCAGAATCCTCGAGGACATAAATCAAAGCAGGATCCTCAATGACCCACCTCCTAGAGTAATGGAAATAAAAACAAGTAAACAAGTGGGACCTGATTAAACTTAAAAGCTTTTGCACAGCACAGGAAACTATAAGCAAGGTGAAAAGACAACCCTCAGAATAGGAAAAAATAATAGCAAGTGAAACAAGTGACAAAGGATTCATTTCCAAAATACACAAGCAGCTCATATAACTCAATACTAGAAAAACAAACAACCCAATCAAAAAGTGGGAAAAAGGCCCATACAGACATTTCCCCAAAGAAGATATACAGATGGCTAACAAACACATGAAAAGATGCTCAACATCACTCATTATTAGAGAAATGCAAATCAAAACTACAATGAAATATCTCCTCACACCAGTCAGAATGGTCATCATCAAAAAGTCTACAAACAATAAATGCTGGAGATGGTGTGGAGAAAAGGCAATACTCTTGCACCGTTGACGGGAATGTAAATTCATACAGGCACTATAGAAGATGGTATGGAGAGTTGTTAAAAAACTAAGAATAAAACCACCATATGACCCAGCAACCCCACTCTGAGGCATATACCCTGAGGAAACCAAATTGAAAAAGACACATGTATCCCATTGTTCACTGCAGCACTATTTACAATAGCTAGAACATGGAAGCAACCTAGATGTCCATCGACAGATGAATGGATAAAGAAGTTGTGGTACATATACACAATGGAATATTACTCAACCATAAAAAGGAACACATTTGAGTCAGTTCTAATGAAGTGGATGAATCTAGAGCTTATTATAAAGAGTGAAGGAAGTCAGAAAGAGAAAGAGAAATATCGTATTCTAACACATATATACAGAATCTAGAAAAATGGTACTGAAGAATTTATTTACAGGGCAGCAATGGTGAAAATGGAGAAGGCAATGGCACCCCACTCCAGTACTCTTGCCTGGAAAATCCCATGGATAGAGGAGCCTGGAAGGCTGCAGTCCATGGGGTCGCTGAGGGTTGGACACGACTGAGCGACTTTACTTTCACTTTTCACTTTCATGCATTGGAGAAGGAAATGGCAACCCACTCCAGTGTTCTTGCCTGGAGAATCCCAGGGACGGGGAAGCCTGGTGGGCTGCCGTCTATGGGGTTGCACAGAGTCAGACATGACTGAAGTGACTTAGCACAATGGTGAAAAAGACATAGAGAATAGACTTACAGACATGGAGAGAGGGGAAGAGAGGGTAAGATGTATGGAAAGAATAACATGGAAACTTATATTACTATATGTAAAATAGATAGCCAATGGAAATTTTCTGTATGGCTTAGGAAACTCAAAAAGGGGCTCTGTATCAATCTAGAGGGGTGGAATGGGGAAGGAGTTGGGAGGGAGCTTCAAAAGGGAGGGGATATTTGTATCAGATCAGATCAGTTGCTCAGTCATGTCCGACTCTTTGCGACCCCATGAATCACAGCACACCAGGCCTCCCTGTCCATCACCAACTCCCAGAGTTCACCCAGACTCACGTCCATCAAGTCAGTGATGCCATCGAGTCATCTCATTCTCTGTTGTCCCTTTCTCCTCCTGCCCCCAATCCCTCCCAGCATCAGAGTCTTTTTCAGTGAGTCAACTCTTCACATGAGGTGGCCAAAGTACTGGAGTTTCAGCTTTAGCATCATTCCTTCCAAAGAAATCCCAGGGCTGATCTCCTTTAGAATGGACTGGTTGCATCTCCTTGCGGTCCAAGGGACTCTCAAGAGTCTTCTCCAACACCACAATTCAAAAGCATCAATTCTTCGGCGCTCAGCCTTCTTCACAGTCCAACTCTCACATCCATACATGACCACAGGAAAAACCATAGCCTTGACTAGACGAACCTTTGTTGGCAAAGTAATGTCTCTGCTTTTCAATATGCTATCTAGGTTGGTCATAACTTTCCTTCCAAGGAGTAAGTGTCTTTTAATTTCATGGCTGCAGTCACCATCTGCAGTGATTTTGGAGCCCAGAAAAATAAAGTCTGACAATGTTTCCACTGTTTCCCCATCTATTTCCCATGAAGTGATGGGACCGGATGCCATGATCTTCATTTTCTGAATGTTGAGCTTTAAGCCAACTTTCTCACTCTCCACTTTCACTTTCATCAAGAGGCTTTCTAGTTCCTCTTCACTTTCTGCCATAAGAGTGGTGTCATCTGCATATATGAGGTTATTGATATTTCTCCCGGCAATCTTGATTCCAGCTTGTGCTTCTTCCAGTCCAGTGTTAAACTATGGCTTATTCATTTTGAGGTTTGACAGAAAACAACAAAATTCTGTAAAGTGATTATACTTCAATTAAAAAATAAATTAATTTAAAAAACAAAATAAAATTAATGATCCAAAAATATTATATCCCTTATTTTAATAAAATTAAGAAAAATATTTATTCTTTAATTTTTATCTTATTTTCAAGATAAAATGCAAATAAAACTTTTCCCCTCCATTTGCAATGAAATGTTCTTTTTCTTTAAAGAATTTATATTGAATGACATCTTGTACAAATTGTATTCAATCAATAGATAACATGTCCCAAATATCTTGGTGCTGCTTTAAACTTTGATAACTTCAGATGCATAAACTTTACAAACTTACCCCAAAAAACTCATTTGAAAGTTTATTTATTTACATTTCCTATACATGCATTTAATTTTGCAGAAGGCAAGTCAGAGTGATGAGATATGGAGGGTGGGGAGTGACAGGGAATGAGAATTTTGATCATATATCACGGGTGATCAGATAGCATGGGTAGGGGAAATGTTTCTAAACTGACTCAGGAAGATTATTGCTAAAACTTGACTCTAAAAGGATGGTGACTAAAGCCCAAGGTTGAGGCACAGTCCAGAAAAGACCTCAGAAACACCTGACTACAGTTTGGTCAAGGAGAGTGTCTTTGTCACTCTGAAGTTTTTTAGGGGAAAAAAGAAATGTTTACAATTAGTCAAACAAAATTTTAATTTAAAGATACAGAGTTTCCAGGTTCAGCTCTGGCACAGCAGAACAGGAGTCATCCACATCCCTCTAGCTTCCTGGAACTTAGCTGACATCCAGAGCACCTTCATTGCCATCAGATGACGTGCACTGAGGCCTCATGGGCAAGATCATCAAGGCCTTTGAACAAGAAGGATTCTGTATTGTGGCCATGATGTTCTTTCAGGTCTCTGATGAACACTTTGAGCAGCAATATGTTGCTCTGAAAGACCGCTCATTCTTCCCAGGGCTAGAGAAGTGCATGGACTCAAGATCAGTTGTGGCCATGGTCTGGAAGGGCCTGGATATGGTTAAGTCAGGGAAGGCTGATGTTTGGGGAGACAACCTGGCAGACTCTAAGTTGGGCACCATTCTCAGGACCTCTGCACTCAAATTGGCAGGAACATCATTTGTGGTAGTAATTCAGTAGAAAGTCCTGAAAAAGAAACCAGCCTACGGTTTAAGCTGGAAGAATTGGTTGATGACATGTCTTGTGCTTATGACTGGATCCATGAAAAAGAAGTGGACAAAGCAGCAGCCTCCTGGGCACCACTTGATGTGTCCCTGGATACAGCTCTTCTTACTTAGATGCAGTAGGATTGATCATTCTTCTTTAAAGCTAGTTTACCAATAAAACCTTTGGAAACTGGAGGGAAAAAAAAGAACTATGGAACACTTTAGCAATAGGGAAACAGATCAATTTAAGTTTATTTTCAGATTTATAAATATACATGAACAGACAAAGAAAGGATAGCACCCAGAACTGATTATCAGTTGAGAAAAAGAAATTAAATTAGGTTATGACTGCATAGCTTACATAAAAATAAATACCATAGGAATTCAAATTACAACAAAACAAAATCACTTAAAAAGTATAAATGAAAATATCAGAGATTATCTAGATAATACGGGGCTTGAAAGTTCTTTCTAAACAAATCACAAAGCTCAGAACCACAAGAGAAAAATTACTTGAACTCATAAAAATGTAAGAAGCCACATGCAAAGTTAAACTATAGGTCAAAGACTGTGAGAAATTGTTTTCAAATCATTCATGGGTACATGGCTTATGTATATTTTTTTAAGTTTCTATGAACCACTGACAAGAAAGTAAACAATCCAATATAAAAGTAGGCAAAGAACATCAACAAATAACTCATAAGAAGATTCAGTTTTTTAAAGATATAAAAATTGTTCAACCAGTTATCTCAGAAATCTAAATGAAAACAGTAAAATATTTTTCCACTCTAAGTCAAATAAATTGATCACAAAATTTAAAGGTTAATTCAATTTAGTGCTGGTAAAAATAATAATAGCATAACAGACTTTCTCATATTCTTTGTTCATGAATCTTATTATTCTTTTGAGGAACAGTTTGACAGGATCCACACATGTGAAACATACATTGCCTTTGGCCCAATTATTCCACTTGCAGAAATGTATGTTTCACAAACAGTCTGTTTTACCTCAGCCCTTGTTTCTCTAATGTGAATTACTCATATTTGATTCATAAGGGAGAAGATGCAAAACACAGAAGCTGTGTAGATTTATACATTATTTTTCCAGGCAAAGGAAGCAGAGAAAGCAAGAGAAAAATACAACCTTCAGCAGAAAAGGGAAAAGCCCTTAGCTGGGCTGATACAGTAGTACCAGGACTCCAATCAGCTTTATTTTAGAAAATAAAGTAAGTGCCTGAGCCCAGGCCTCCCCCATGATGGCTCACCCTCCGCCTCATGTCACTTTCATCTTTGGCAATTTGTATTGCTGCCTTCGTGGCATACATCCAGTTTACAGCTCCAGTTAATCTGTATGCTTTCAGCACCACCAGCCCTACACTTATCGATATTGTTATTTAGTGATTTTGCACATTTTTAATCTCTACTGTGCAGCCACCAGGCACAAAAAGCTCTCTTGCCCAGACCATCCACATGATCTCCCTAAGTATCAATTTGGTTTTGTGGTGCTCTAGTTTCAAATGTGCAGAGGTACTGAATAGTCTGCCACAACTTTATGTTATGTTCTGGTATTTTAATTGCACTGTTTTGAAGAACATGTGGTTTTTTAGGTTCTCATACATAGCATTAAGAAGAAAGCCTATTCTTGCACAAGTGAGCAGGAGTGATTGCAATGGTACATAATTGGAAACCTAGTCTATCCCTTTGGGAATGGTTAGATAAATTATGATCTGTCTTTTCTATAGTATCCCATATCATTATCAAAATGAGGCATGGAAATTTCACCAAGATATATCGTTTACAATGTCTCTAAGCAATATGTATTTTTACATTAAAATCAGGAATATAAAACTCTATCTACAAGTACCAGATTATTCTCAATGGTTATATATAAGGATGCAAATTTTATTAGTGAAGAGTTTTCAAGTTTTAGTAAATATATTTTTATATGATTTAAAGCTTTTTTAAAACAATATGCATATATTCATGGAAAATTTTGTAGTGATCTTAAATAACCTACTTTAAATTCAAATACTAAAAGTCTACAAGAAAATTTTTAGCTCTTAGGAGAGAAAAGGATAGAAATGAACAAAAGATGAAAAAGGACAAATAACCTTTCTTAATAAATTTCATGTTTATCTCAAAAATCATAAATAAAATGAGAATACAAGCACAAACTTTAAAATATATACAACAGATACAGCTGATATAAGTCAGTATCTCCTTAACTTAGGAACATAAAAAAACATCTGTTTTTCTGAAAATATAGATGCCAGCTCCATTCTCATATCTTCCAGTTCAATCTGGCAAAGAGGAACAGGAAAGTTGGGAAGAATAACATGGTGTTGTACAGCCACTAATCCACAGAAGTGAGCAAGGTGTGGGAGTGGTTAAAAGAGGCATAGATGGTTAGGGTTTGAAGAATGGCAAGCTTTTCCTTGCCTAAACCCAGAATTAATTCAAAGTTATACAAGGAAGTCAGGCAGAGGGGTAGTGGGAAATCAGTATAACATATAACATGACAGTACTGTTGGAGAATGTAGCTTAATTGTGTAGCCACAAATTCTCAAGCCACAGCTCAGAGGTAGTTAGATACTTATGCACCTATTGACAGTCAACTCTGGGGAACTACAAGCACCCCATGGAGCCCACCCAAATAAAACTTTGTTGTGGGGCCGAGAACCTGAGCAGGCAGACAAACACCAAGAGCAAAAGCCTGAAGCTTCACATGCTTGAATCCCACTCACCAATTCATCAACCAGATAGTTCACTCCACCTCCCATGGAGAAGAGAGAATGAGGAGACAAAGAACAGGAATGTCAAACCACATCTCTCACTGGAGAAGAACAAGGCAAGTAAAAGGAAGGCCACACCTTCTCACAGAGACTAGGAGAAAAAGCGGAGATTTAAATATGTAATTACCATCTCTCTTCTTAAGAGAAGAGATGAAATATTTCAAAGAATAATTAACTCACAGTTACAAATATAAATTATAAAGCATACTATAAAACAGTTTCTACTATTTTAGAGGAAATTTGTTCCTTTCAGATTTTTTAATGTAAATTCTCTAGCAGATAAACTTGAAAATCTTATATGATATATAAAATGCATCATTAACCTTGACTTACAGAGTTTTAAGAATACAGAATGATCCTTGAATCAGCACTCCTCTGAGGAGAAAAAATAGGATTTAAATTTATATGTTAATGTCTAATAATGTTCTTTAGGATCAATGTCTTACCAACCTATTTGCCCCACATTGTATCATAGTTTAACTGAGAACAAAATATTTCCATGATCTACCTGAAGGCAAAAATTATAAAAAGGAACATATGAAGAATAACAAAGTACTCATAGGTTCATTATAACTAGTGTAGTACTACAGAAATTTTCCACTAAAAGAACACATCAAAAGAGGTATTCAGAAAGAAAATGATTTGACAGACTCTCTTAATTTTAAATCACTGAGCAAAATGCCCTTACAAAATTCTAACACTCTGTTCTTGTCAGGACACATAGTCTCAAAACACTCAGAGTAATTTGGGAAAGGCTAGAAGAGATGTTCACGATAAAAGATCAATTTTAACTTCTCACTTCTCATTTGATCTTTTCTACCCCTTCCACTCTAGAGAAATGACCAACTTACAATTAAAATTCTTCTCTTCTTACACATTTTTAATGCAGGCCTACAATAAATTTGTCAAGACCTCTTTTTGCTGTATTTGTGACAAGTACTGGAAAAGATATCCACCCTATCAGTGAGGAGATTACACCTCCCCACTGTGTTGAACTCAGGCTTGCCGTGTGACTTGTTTTGGCCTGTGAAGTGGGAAAATGTGATATTTGTCATTCTGTGCTTCATTATCCTTCTCCTCCACTCTGTCATGAGGACTAGCAATGCTCCAAGTAAGCCAGGAACATCAGCCTGGGTTTTAGAGTGACATGTAGTGCAAGTAAGACATAAATATTTACTGTTGTAAGACCCTGAAAGTTTGGAATTGTTGTTGACTGCATTAGACTATACCTATCCCTATAGGTCCCGGAGAAGGCAATGGCACCCCACTCCAGTACTCTTGCCTGGAAAATCCCATGGATGGTGGAGCCTGGAAGGCTGCGGTCCATGGGGTTGCTGAGGATTGGACACGACTGAGCGACTTCACTTTCACTTTTCACTTTCATGCATTGGAGAAGGAAATGGCAACCCACTCCAGTGTTCTTGCCTGGAGAATCCCAGGGACGGGGGAGCCTGGTGGGCTGCTGTCTATCGGGTTGCACAGAGTCGGACACGACTGAAGCGACTTAGCAGCAGCAGCAGCATCCCTATAGGTACCAAGAATCATCCAAGAGAAGGGAGGAAAAAGGCCTTCAGTATACTTTCCTCTGCTGTATTAAAAGTAAATAAAAATCACTCTTTAAAATTCATCTTTAAGTGCTTGACTGATTATATGAGAAAATGATCATTTGGTCTAGACAATAAACTATGGAAAATTCTTAAAGAGATGGGAATACCAGACCACCTGACTTGCCTCTTGAGAAACCTATATGCAGGTCAGGAAGAAACAGAACTAGACATGGAACAACAGACTGGTTCCAAATAGGAAAAGGAGTACGTCAAGGCTGTATATTGTCACCCTGCTTATTTAACTTCTATGCAGAGTACATCATGAGAAACGCTGGGCTGGAAGAAGCACAAGCTGGAATCAAGATTGCCGGGAGAAATATCAATAACCTCAGAAATGGCAGATGACATCACCCTTATAGCAGAAAGTGAAGAGGAACTAAAAAGCCTCTTGATGAAAGTGAAAGAGGAGAGTAAAAAGTTTGGCTTAAAGCTCAACATACAGAAAACGAAGATCATGGCATCCGGTCCCATCACTTCATGGGAAATAGATGGGGAAACAGTGGAAACAGTGTCAGACTTTATTTTTCTGGGCTCCAAAATCACTGCAGATGGTGACTGCAGCCATGAAATTAAAAGACGCTTACTCCTTGGAAGGAAAGTTATGACCAACCTAGATAGCATACTGAAAAGTAGAGACATTACTTTGCCAACAAAGGTCCATCTAGTCAAGGCTACGGTTTTTCCAGTGGTCATGTATGGATGTGAAAGTTGGACTGTGAAGAAGGCTGAGCCGAAGAATTGATGCTTTTGAACTGTGGTGTTGGAGAAGACTTGAGAGTTCCTTGGACTGCAAGGAGATGCAACCAGTCCATTCTAAAGGAGATCAGCCCTGGGATTTCTTTGGGAGGAATGATGCTAAAGCTGAAACTCCAGTACTTTGGCCATCTCATGCGAAGAGTTGACTCATTGGAAAAGACTCTGATGCTGGGAAGGATTGGGGGCAGGAGGAAAAGGGGACGACAGAGGATGAGATGGCTGGATGGCATCACCGACTCGATGGACGTGAGTCTGAGTGAACTCTGGGAGTTGGTGATGGACAGGGAGGCCTGGTGTGCTGCAATTCATGGGGTTGCAAAAAGTTGGACACGATTGAGCGACTGAACTGAACTGAAAATGGTCATTTGGTCTAGACTATAGACTTAATCCCTTACCATCTTTATTTCTATAAAAACTTATAACTTCCTACTAAATACAGAAATTTATTTTAGTACTACCTTTAAAAAAAATTGTCATCTGATAACTGACCTGGAGTGAAAAGAAGACAAAATAATACCAACTTTTTCCCATTAGGAGGAAATTGCATTATTCTCTAATTTCTGAGTCAAACAAACATCTATTTATTCTTACTGTGAATAAGCATAGTTTAAATTAATAAGAGAATGAATGATAATGGTGCTTTTAGAAAATTATGTAATTTTCAAATGAGAAACACTAATCTTAACACTTTCTTGGGCAAAGAAGGTTATGCTACTAAAGAGACCTTGAAACTTTCAATTAAAATAACACTGTTAAAAAGGCTTCTACCACCTTTATTTGAATGGTATCTCTGATGCCAGAGAAAAGCTGCCAAATGTGTCTAGAATTGATTAATAAGGAGAATAATTGCTTCCTACTAATTTTAATCTTTTTACAGCTTTGCCTCTCATGGGATAAACATGAGGACTATGTGGCTTTATCATCAAATCTGAATCTAACCGTTCCTCTGCCAGCAGCCAATGAGGTGCAAACACAAATTACACTAGATTGAGGATTATATTGCTTGGCTGTTTGAAAATTTATATTACTTGCAAAGCATGCAGGCAAAGAGCAGCAGATGGGCAGTACAGAGCAAAATTTTCTTTCTGGATATTGCCCATCTGTTCTCCTTTTTTGCGTTTCTACTTCAAACTATTCTAGACGTCCTAATTTTCCTTTCTTTCACTCCTTCTTGTTTTTTTAATAGTTTAATAAATTAGTTACTCAAATTTTCAGTGATCAAACAAGTAACACAGAGTTGATTTTCAACATAAGCAATAATAATAATTACTAATTTATATTGTGGTCATACCATATTCCAGTGAGCCTCCTAAAGTTTTTAAATGTCTTACCATTTTGTCTTAACTACTAAGGAGATTTTACAGATAAGGAAATTGAAGAATAAAAAGTTCAAGACAATTATCCAGTTCACAGTGCTAGGAAATGATAGAATAGAATTTCAAGGCTGTTTTAAAATATCAAACCTTGCAAGAAATAAAACACTTTTTTGCTCTAAAATTTAATGTACTATTAACATTTAAATTTTGTTTTTATAATCAAACTTAAAAAACATTTTATTTAATTCCTCTCAAATCCATCAGAAAATACAAACAAAATACTTCATATATTTCAAATATTGTAGGATGTTTTAAGTTATGAGATTTTAAGTATCAAACCACTGAATTTCAGATTTGGAATGGACATGAAACATCATTTTATTTAGTGCTTCCCAAAAATCTTTGTGCAATGGAATCTTTTCTTTAAATAAAGTATGAAATGAAAATCAAACAGTGAGAACCAGTAAAGTTAATCTAATGTATAAAACCAGATCAAAGTACCTGAATACAATCAGGAGTTGGGCAGAATAAGTTACCATTGGAGGGAAGAGGGATGGGATTTGGAGTCCTGCCCCTTCAACCGTTCTCTATCTTTGTCCCTCTTTTCCCCTCTTTTGGACATCTAGGGCATCATCCATTCCTGAATAAAACTAACAACTCTCTAATGATGATATCTGCCTAATGAGAAGATAATGTTTATAAGTCTTGGTTTTACTAGAACTCAATTTATAAATCACCTCAAAATGTAACCACCTACCTTTACTCACTGTCTCCAGACTCAGAAGCCAATCTTGTGCCACAAAAGGAATCTCCAGAGGAACTTTAAGTTTTTTTAAGGGATCTATGTATTTAGAAATGGAGAAAAGAAGGACCTATAGAAAGCAGAACAGCTTTGTGGGACCAACCTTGGGAGCAGACATACAGATGGAACAGCCTACCAACACGGTGTTTCATAAACCTGAATTGAATGCTTTCCCACTTTTGTGTGCCAATACAATGGCATAAATATTAATATAAATTATTTTTTTAAAATTGATAGTTTTGAAACATGGATCCCATTAGATTATGTATTAAGGCTGGGTCAGTGCTACACTTTAATAATTACGTTAACAACCTAAGTACAGACAAGGAAGTAGAAGTACAAAAAGATCAATAATCAAGATGGGAAATTTTGCTTTGTCTTAGTTTTGTTTTTAAACCTAAAGAAAGGAGAAATCTCTTCTTTATTCTACTGCATTTCATGGCTATCTTTTCATGGGATCTAAAATCTACATCATACTATTGTACTATATATACTCTACAGTCTAATAGGACTAAATTAGCTTTTGTGGACTGACCCAGTAACCAACCTGATTAAGAATAAAATATGCTTTTATTTAGGAATAATCCAAGGTCCAAATAACCAACTTATATATTGGGGTTGTCTTTGTGTACATCACACACACACACACACACACACACACACACACACACACCCCACATGGGCTTCCCTGGTGGCTCAGACAGTAAAGAATCAGCCTGCAATGTGGGAAACCTGGGTTCAATCTCTGGATTGGGAAGATCCCCTGGAGGAGGGCATGGCAGCCCACTCCAGTATTCTTGCTTAGAGAATCCCCAAGGACAGAGGAGCCTGGTAGGCTAGAGTCCATGCAGTTGCAAAGAGTAGAACATGACCGAGCAACTAAGCACAGCACACACACACACACACACACACACACACACACACACACACACACACGGTGACTGTGATTAGTCAAGCTTTCAAATCTAAAGAAAACTTAAGGACACGGATCTTATTCTTGGCATAAACATTTGCAATCTTGTCCCCAGTCCGTGTTGATTCTCTCACACACATTCTATCACAATATAGCTAGAGGGGACCTGGAACATCTGGACTAACCATAGAACAGCATATTATTTTCCTATATATCAATGACATCATCCTAAAAGGACCACATAAACAATAGGAGGCAGCTACATCAGAAGTCGTGATAACACAAATGAGCTCCCAAAAGGGAGAAGGAACTATAAAAATTCAGGGTTCTACTATATTAGTGAAATTTGGGGGACATGAAAGTAGATCCTTTTGAAAGGACAGGACAAATCATTGTATCTTAGACCTCCCAACATTAAAAACGAAGCATGGTACTTGCTGGGCTTTCTGTAGTTCTTTCGAGTCTTTGATAATGGTACTGATACCCACCAGGGAGAAGATATTGGTTTCAAGTTAATATCTTGCTTGGAAAGGAAAGCTCCAGGGCATTTAATTTGGCTCTCCTCCCTACCATAGTAACTTATATTTCATGGTTCAGATGGGTAAATAGAAAGTGTTACTACTTATGAAATATATGTTTTTCAAACATACACTTGAGATGTGGTAAAATAAACATGGGGTGATGAGGCAGAGTTTATTGGTTGGTAACATCCATTCCCCACATCATCCTTGCTAACAGCCTCACTCTAACTCTAACTCAGGGGAGCAAAGTGCTCAGTCCAACTGAATGCCGCACAACAAACCTTCCCTGTTCTTCCTATACTTTTTTATTATCAGGGTGGACACATACAACACAACCCTAGAAATGATCTCTTAACAGAGTGTGTTAGATTGATGTTATTTCTTAGAAAATTGTTTCCTAAAAGAGCAATAGGCATAAGATTAGCCTTTTTTCCTTACTTTGACCTTGCCTTGAACATGAATGCAGAGGCAGGAATTGCAGGGGTTGTCCTTTGACATGAGGGAATGTCAAAGGGAAACAGAGCTATAGCCTCTGATATCATGGAACTGTCCCACTCACTGACATCTGTCACCTCCACACCTCCTAGGATAACTGCAACATGAATGCTTGATTATCTAAACTACACTAGTTGGATTTTCTATTATCTGCAGGCATACATAATCTTAATGAATACAGACGGATTTATCTCAGCCTAATGGGAGGTATGCATGGGTCAGAACTCTATCAATTAACTTCCTTAAGTCTTAACTCTTCACAGTGGCTCATCAGCATACTTAGTCCCCTAAAACCAGTGTTCATTCAGGCTATCATCCATTCCTGATTCCTGTGGGAATTTCTCTTTCCACAGGGCACAGTTATCCTGGTTAATGGTATCCTGTGTATTGTGCTATTACTAAGAGGTCCTCCTTCTGCAGATCTCACCTCCCTTAATCCAGGGACTGAGAACCTGTAAATAGACTCAGGTCTTATGAGTTCAAATCAGGCCTCTGTTTTTCAGACCCAGAGTTGTTGGTATATATAAATCAAGTAGGGCTTTAAAGAACTGTTCTTCTTTTTCAGTGCTAGAAATTCCATGGTCAGTTGGCCACCTCAAAACAACAACAAAAGCACCACCACAACACCTGTGTTTATGACCAATCTGTTTCTTAGTTCCACTGCCTTTTATGGTAACCAGCCCTGTTTGCCTCTGCAAAGATGTGAGAATTGGACCACAGAGAAAGCTGGGTGCCAAAGAATCGATGCTTATGAACTGTGGTGCTGTACAAGACTCTTGAGAGTCCCTTGGACAGTAAGGAGATCAAACTAGTCAGTCCTAAAGAAAATCAACCCTGAATATTCATTAGAAGACTGATGCTGAAGCTGCAATAGTTTGGCCACCTGATGTGAAGAGTTGACTCACTGGAAAAGACCCTGATGCTGGGAAAGATTTAGGGCAGGAGGAGAAGGGGACAACAGAGCTTGAGATTGTTGGCTGGCATCACCAACTCAAGGGCATGAGTGTGAGCAAACTTTGGGAGATAATGAAGGACAGGGAAGCATGGTGTGGTGCAGTTCATTGGGTCACAAAGAGTCAGTCAGGTGACTGAACAATGAACAATAACAAAAGATGATAGATTTCCTTTTTTCTTTTAACACAGACCTAAAGATTCTCTTATTTACAGTCTGTGCCTTAAGTCAAGAATTTTGAAACTCTCTTTTTTTTTTTTGAGATGTCCATGCATTTAGGAAAAAAATCTCTCATACTCACTGAATTGCCCTTCATACTTGACTATAACAGCCACTGGTCCCTCACAGCTTTGCTTTGAGTTATAGCAGATGACCCCAGGGGATAATTTAATTAGTGGCTCAGGTATCATATGCCATTGGCTATCAGAGTTCTACCCTTTAATATTTGCTAAAATTTTTCTGCCTTTAGGTCAGTTAACAAATCTCAAACTTGTCAACATGCATGTGTTCAGGAGCTCTTTTCCCACCCCATCCCCTATTTCCCTTAAATTTGTTGACTGCAAGCATTTCTGGTCCTAATTTTGTATTAGTCAGGGATCTTCACTGAGAGCAGCAAACACTGACACTGGCTGATTCAAGATAAAAGAATGTTTTGAAAGAAATGCCAAGGGGGCTGGAGAGCCAGATTCAGAGGCCACAAATCCAGAGAAGCAACCAAATCGTACCCCAGAAACTGACCACTTCTTGTGGTGCTATTATCATTGCTGAACATTCAAAGCCACAGAAAACACACCACTGACAATTCTTGAAGTCATTGTCAGGACCCCTGCCACTGCCCTGGACAACGGTTGTTGCTGCTACAGTTGTCTTGGTCTTCTACAGAATGATTCACTTCTGTGTATATTTCTTTGCATCCTTATCTCATAATTTAAAATACTGGCTACATGCATTTGGTTTCCAAGGCTAAGTACAAAGGAGGCTAGACATGCAAGCATCATAAATACTTGCCATATAAGACAGTAGACTGTCTCTCTTCCCGAGGGTTTTTATACGGGTAATTCACTATGCATAGGAAGATTGTATGATAGACAAACAAGCAGAAAGGCAAACATTCAATATAAATTGTTAACATTTAACAAGTTATTATCATTGCCATATGCTGTTATGAAATTTCTACATGTTTATTTTGTTCTTACTCCATTTTGGAGAGGAAATTAAAGTACAATGAGTTTAAATAGCTTCTCTGAAGTCACAGCTAATAAGTAACAGGAAAAAAAAAATCCATTTCAGGTCTATCTAATGCTAAATTCATCCTCTTACCTGTTATGGACTCTGTTTAAAACTGCATGATTAACTTCTCACAAGGTCCAAAAATATATAGTAATTTTGACATACGATATTGCTTAGTTTTTGGAGAAAATTGATAAAGAGATAAAGAAATGTCATATGAAAGAAGAAGAATATAAGATTGTGATTGAATTTAAAACCCAACTCATTAGATTAAGACTTTTGCCATGGGCCTAAAATTTCTTAGGATTCTGAAATTGGGTCAGAAGTCCCTAGTTACAAAATTAGACTTTACTTTAGAATATATTGTAAACCTCTGAGCAGACCTCAGCAGACATTTTTTTCTACTTTAGGACAATGACTCAATATTCTGCTTTCTGGAAAACATCAGCAGAGACAATAAAGAAAGTGATATTGCCAGAGGTACTTTTCTCTTTACTGGACAACTAAATAGCAAAACAATAGATTCTGACATTGATAATAGCTATATGGTATAAAGCAACACTTTCACAACAATTTTTCAATGTAATATTTTCTTTGTTTATGAGTATTTTTATATTTTAGGTTGATAGTACTTATACGTATTTTGAGGTAGCTTAATCAAAAGGTTAGAATAAAAAGACTGATATAAGGTTATCGATTTGTGTTATTTGTCATAATGGTCTTAGTCCTGCTCAATATAGGACATGAAACATTATAGGTTTAATTGTTATTAATTGAAGAATGCTAATACTTTGACTTATCACTGGTTATCTATCCACAACTAGTCTTACCTGGTTTTCCAAGCCTCTTTTCCATTCCGCTCAAGCTTGAAGTTTTCTTGTCCCTTTATCTCAACAGTTAATTTCCTCTTATAGTTTATTAAAACAAGAAAGAGCATCTAACACGAACTCTCAACATTCATCTCCATTTCAATTTTCACCTTTTTCTTATTTTTGTTCTTATTCTTATTCTCCCTTCCCCTCCCTCCTTTCTCCTCTCCCAATTGACAGAATAAGAAACAGGCACTGAGTGGATAAGTAACTTATCCAAGGTCAGGCTGCCAAGGTAGAACTAGAATTTTATCTCAAGTGGTCTGACAGCTGGGTCAAGAATCTTTGCCACTTCACATATTAACTCCAATTTTTCTGGGAATGGTTTGAAAGATAAATTATTAGTGGAAGCCCAGCAGCAATGGATCTCTAAAGAGGCAATATGAAAGGATCAGACAAAAGATGATGCAATTCTTTGACTAGAATAAAAAGAGTTTGGATGAATAGCTGAGACAAACTTTTGAGGTAAAAAGGATATAAACTTCAGGAACAACTAAATTAAAGATATGAAGTAGAGGGTAGAGTTAAGAACAATTCCAAATTTTCTTACATGGATATCCATGCCAGAGATGTTACTGAGATACTGAATTTGAAAAAATATGTTTGCACCCATATAAAAACAGTGAGTTATTTTAATTAATCCATGCATCCTACTAACAGTGGCAATCAGAATCTCAGCATTCAAAAATAAAAAGGTGAGAGAGAGATTGGTGGTCATGGTGATGATGCTGAGTTTCAATCTACTGAATGAGTGATCATTACTTTTACTCCCCTTATACTTAAACCAGTTCTGGAACTAAGTTCAAGGAGGTACTTAATGTGAGAGAAGAAAAACTGCAGAACCTGAAGATCAGTCCAATTCTGACATCTAGTTCAATACTCTAATAATATCGTTAAAGATATATGTCTTTTAGCAGTTACATAGAAAACAGGATCCATTTTACTTCAATGTCTGTTGTTTCAGACAAGTTCTTGGTTCAATGCATGAAATTAACATTATAAGAAAAACAAAGAATATATTGGAGGCTATTGCATAGCCTTTTATATACTTGAAATTTATACTACGAAATTTTTTCTCCTAAGCTGCAGTACATATATACAATGGAATATTTGCTGTTGTTGTTGTAGTCACTAAATCATCTTCACTTCTTATCCAACCCCACGGTCTGTAGCCCACCAGGCTCCCAACTCTTATCCAACCCCATGGTCTGTAGCCCACCAGGCTCCTCTGTCCATGGGATTCTCCAGAAAGAATACTGGATTGGGTTGCCGTTTTCTTCTCCAGGGGATCTTCCCAACCCAAGGTCTCCTGCATTGTCAAGCATACCTCTGAGCACATGGGGAGCCCCACAATAGAATGAAAAGGCATGAAATATGCCATCTGCAGTAACATGGATGGCCATAGAGACTGTCATACTGAGTCAAGTAAGTCAGACAAAGACAAATATATCATACTGCTTACATGTGGAGTCTTAAAAAATGGTACAAATGAACATATTTACAAAACAGAAATGAATTACAGATGTAAAAAACAATTCAGTTCAGCCGCTGAGTCATGTCTGACTCTTTGCAACCCCATGGACTGCTGCAGCATGCCAAGCTTCCCTGTCTAACACCAATTCCCAGAGCTTGCTCAAACTCATGTCCATTGAGTTGGTGATACCATCCAGCCATCTCATCCTGTGTCGACCACTTCTCCTGCCTTCAAACTTTCCTAGCATCAGGGTCTTTTCTAATGAGTGGCCAGAGTATGGGAGCTTCAGCTTCAGCATCAGTCCTTCCAATGAATATTGAGAACTGATTTCCTTAAGGATGGACTGTTTGGATCTTCTTTCAGTCCAAAGGACTCTCAAGAGTCTTCTCCAACACCACAGCTCAAAAGCATCAACTCTTCAGAGCTCAGGTTTCTTTATAGTACAACTCTCACATCCATACATGATTACTGGAAAAACCATAGCCTTGACTAGACGGACCTTTGTTGACAAAGTAATGTCTCTGCTTTTTAATGTGCTGCCTAGGTTGGTCATAGCTTTTCTTCCAAGGAGCAAGCATCTTTTAATTTCATGGCTGGAGTCACCAACTGCAGTGATTTTAGAGCCAAGGAAAAGAAATCTGTCACTTTTTCCATTGTTTCCCCATCTATTTTCCATGAAGTGATGGGACTGGAGGCCATGATTTTAGTTTTCTGAATGTTGAGTTTTAAGCCAACATTTTCACTCTCTTCTTTCACTTTCATCAAGAGGCTCTTTCGTTCTTCTTCACTTTATGCCATAAGGATGGTGTCATCTGCATATCTGAGGTTATTGATGTTTCTCCCAGAAATCTTGATTTCAGATTGTGCTTCATCCAGCCTGGCATTTCACATGATGTACATTGCATATAAGTTAAATAAGCACAGTGGCAATATAGAGCCTCAACGTATTCCTTATTTGGAACCAGTCTGTTGTTCCATATCTTGTTCTAACTGTTGCTTCTTAATCTGCATACAGATTTCTCAAGAGGTAGGTCAGCTGGTATTCCCATCTCTTTGAGAATCTTCCACAGTTTGTTGTGATCCACACAGTCAAAGGCTTTGGCATAGTTAATAAAGCAGAAATAGATGTTTTTCTGGAACTCTCTTGCTTTTTCTATGATCCAATGCATGTTGGCAATTTGATCTCTGGTTCCCTTGCCTTTTCTAAAACAAGCTTGAACACCTGGAAGTTCTTGGTTCACGTACTGTTGAAGCCTGGCTTGGAAAAATTTGAGCAGTACTTTACTAGCATGTGAGATGAGTACAATTGTGTGGTAGTTTGAGCATTCTTTGGCATTGCCTTTCTTTGGGATTGGAATGAAAACTGACCTTTTCCAGTCCTGTGGCCACTGCTGAGTTTTCCAAATTTGCTGACATATTGAGTGCAACACTTTTACAGCATCATCTTTTAGAATTTGAAATAGATCAACTGGGATTCCATCAGCCCCACTAACTTTGTTCGTAGTGATGCTTCCTAAGGCCCACATGACTTTGCACTCCATGGTGTCTGGCTTTAGGTGAGTGATCACACCATCATGGTTATCTGCATTATAAAGATCTTTTTAGTATAGTTCTTCTGTTTATTCTTGCCACCTGTTCTTATTATCTTCTGCTTCTGTTAGGTCCATACCATTTCAGTCCTTTATTGTGCCCATCTTTTCATGAAATGTTTCTGTGGTATCTCTAATTTTCTTAAAGAGATCTGTAGTCTTTCCCATTCTATTATTTTCCTCTATTTCTTTCCATTGATCACTGAGGAAGTCTTTCTTATCTCTCTTTGCTATTCTTTGGAACTCTGCATTCAAATGGGTATATCTTTCCTTTTCTCCTCTGCTTTTGGCTTCTCTTCTATGCACAGTTCTTTGTAAGGCCTCCTCAGACAACCATTTTGCCTTTTTGCATTTCTTTTTCTAGAGGATGGTCTTGATCCCTGCCTTCTGTACAATGTCACAAACCTCCATCCATAGTTCTTCAGGCACTCTGTGTATCAGATCTAATCCCTTGAATGTATTTGTCACTTCCATATACAATCGTTAGGGATTTAATTTAGGTCATACCTGAATGGTCTAATGGTTTCCCCTACTTTCTTCAATTTAAGTCTGAATTTTGCAGTAAGGAGTAAATGCAAACATGGTTTCCAAGGGGGAAAGCAAGGGAGGCATAAATTGAGAGACTGGGATTGACATATACACACACTATATATAAAATAGATAACATTTAATAAGAACCTACTGTATTGCACAAAGAACTCTAGTCAATACTCTATAATGGCCTATATGGGAATAGAATCTAAAAAAGAGTGAATATATTTATATGATAACTGATTCACTTTGCTGTTCAGAAGAAATTACTACAATGTATAGACCAATAAAAATCAATTTTAAAATATAACATAAATATTCTACTTAAAATCATCCAAAAACATCAGAACAGTGACAATGGTAGAAAAGTCATTGACAATGGTAGAAAAGTCATTTATGACAACCCATCAAAGACATTCCATGTCTTTCTCATAAATAAACACTCCTGAAATCTATTGACTTTAAGCAATCTGAGGAATTATTTTCTCAAGGTTTCCAAATGTAATGCTAGCTTCCCACATTATAAAAAAGACCTCTGAGTATTCTTTTATGTACTGAATTCTTCATACTTCAAGTGACCAAACTAATCTCTAAACTTAAAGTAAGTAACTGACTATCATCATTACAACTAAAGTTGGAAGTAGCTACAATGAAAACAAAGTAGGGTGGAAACAACTCTCGAAATATACACTGTAAATACAATATGCCACTCTTTGCCTTGAGATTTACTAATCATCTTTCTTTGTTCATTTGATTGTTTAGTTTCCTAAGATCACAGAGCTAAGAAATGGGCTACAGTTACTATTCACCCCTTACTAGTATGAAATAATCTTGACAGCAGTAGCAATACTTTTAAATATCACTGGATTATGATTCCTTCTATCTAGGAATAGCACTCAACATCCTCACTAGTTGCCAACCTCCTATGTCATCTGACATATTTACTCACAAATAATTTTCAGGTTAGTCCAGCATTTCTCTGAAGTTTGCTATCTACCACTATCTCTAAGTGGTCCCCTTCACTTTGCTTCTGCTGTCTGCCCTTCATGAAAATATTATTTCAGGTTAAGTGTAGCTTATCTTGTTGCTTACAAAGCTACAAAGCTACTAGAGAACAAAATGATACTTCATTAACTTTCATCTTCACTGTGTCTGCTTCATACTGTTTTTCTCTGGGAAAAAAAAAAATGAACAAGTAGAATGTGTCTCTTTTGACACATTGTACACCAAAGCACTGAACTGCTTTGCCAGAGCCTCCCTTGGTTCAGGGAATGTTTCATAAAGAGTCCATAGGTCTATCTCTGCACTGCTTCACACTTCCACCCCAACCAAATACAAACCACCACCAAGTCCTTTTTCCTTCATGTAAATAAACTTGTGAATGTCCTGACTGAGCAGTAACTCTTTTAATATATGGTACACAGTATTTTGACTACTGGGTTATTGTTGGTTGGGCCTGCTTTTGTGAAGGATTTTAAGAAATATTAGAACCATAATTTTCTGGAAAATGTTAAGCATGTTTTGGCCTGAAGATAAGTACACTATGGAGCTGTCCTTCCTGGAAATCTTTTCCCTGCTAAACAGTGTTTCATATATCCCTAATCCTTCTAATTCTTTCCAAGACAGTCATATACAAACCTATGTTTATTTGTTCTGTGTAGTTGTTATATGTGGTTTAGAATGTATTTTTTAAAAATGATGAATTTTTACTCTAAAGCCTAAAAGGTCTGGAGAAAATCCTTATATCTTATTCATTTTAACTATAAACAGAATTGCCTTTTCAGTCCCTAGAGAACTTAAAATATCTGTCAACTTTTAACAGAAACCACACTGAACTTGTACTGCAATATTTACCTAGTGTTCTCAAGCTTGTCTAACTGTAGCTTTGCCTCAGCTCACCCAGAGTAATTTGCTAAAACCAAAAAGATAAAAAAGAACATTAACTCTTTCTTCCATTTTCAGACACAGTTGTCAATTCTGGAAGTCAATTTGAAATAAGGCAGTGTGGTTATTGTTGGCATCAGAGAAATGGCAGAGAGAAAATCATCTGCAACTTTGGTGTGTACTATGCTCTAGCATTTTTAAATCATTCATTATTTAACCAGATTTAAGGAGGAGAAACGGGGGACAAAAGATGAGATGGCTGGATGGCATCATTGACTCAATGGACATGAGTTTGAGCAAACTCCAGGACATAGTGAAGGGACGCCTGATGTGCTGCAGTCCACGTCAGTTGCAGAGTAGGATACGACTGAATGACTATGACTGAACAACAACAAATAAATGCAATATTTCTCATGCTTCCACATGAAAAAGTGTCTGAGCTGCGCATGATGAAACCACATGACAAGTATTTTCCAGATGCCACCAAGTTACCAGGAGGTGTATTTTCAAAACAAGAGTTCAATTCTCATAACTGACAATGCTCTTGGCAGGGACACATTATCCATTACTCAAAGGCCCAGATGAGGTTCTTGGAATCTCCAGATCCATAAACCTCAACAAAATCCACATAGAAGAATAAATAAAATTTTGGGGAATAGAGATTCTATTTAAGAAAAAAATTAAGGAACTACTGTAATATCTGTAGATAGTTTCTTTATATGTGCTTTTTATTTCAACATGTAATTTAAAATGTGTAGCTATATTTACCAAATCTCCAAGATAGCTTTTACGATTTTTGTCATTATTTGCTAACTTTGATGAAAGTGCCTGCAGTGGATTTGCTGGTCACCTGTTAAAAGAGATGGCAAGAATACACAGAAGAACTATACAAAAATGATCTTCACGACCCAGATAATCACTATGGTATGATCACTCACCTAGAGCCAGACATCCTGGAATGTGAAGTCAAGTGGGCCTTAGAGAGCCTCACTATGAACAAAGCTAGTGGAGGTGATGGAATTCCAGTTGAGCTATTTCAAATCCTAAAAGATGATGTTGTGAAAGTGCTGCACTCAATATGCTAGCAAATTTGGAAAACTCAGCAGTATGCACAGGACTGGAAAAAGTCAGTTTTCATTCCAATCCCAAAGAAAGGCAATGCCAAAGAAGGCTCAAACTATGGCACAACTGCCTTCATCTCACACGCTAGTAAAGTAATACTCAAAATTCTACAAGCCAGGCTTCAAAAGTCCATCAACTGAGAACTTCCAGATGTTCAAGCTGGTTTTAGAAAAGGCAAGGGAACCAGCGATCAAATTGCCAACATCAGTTGGATTATCAAAAAAACAAGGGAGTTCCAGAAAAACATCTACTTCTTCTTTATTGACTACGCCAGAGCCTTTGACTGTTTGGATCACAATAAACTGTAAAAATTCTGAAAGAGATGGGAATACCAGACCATCTGACCTGCCTCTTGAGAAATCTGTATGCAGGTCAGGAAGCAACAGTTAGAACTGGACATGGAAAAACAGAATAGTTACAAATAGGGAAAGAAATACGTCAAGGCTATATATTGTCATCCTGTTTATTTAACTTATATGTAGAGTACATCATGAGAAACGCTGGGCTGGATGAAGCATAAGCTGGAATCAAGATTGCTAGGAGAAATATCAATAACCTCAGATATGCAGATGACACGACCTTTATGGCAGAAAGTGAAGAAGAACTAAAGAGCCTCTTGATGAAAGTGAAAGAGAAGGGTGAAAAAGTTGGCTTAAAGCTCAACATTCAGAAAACTAAGATCATGGCATCCAGTCCCATCACTTCACGGCCAATAGATGGGGAAACACTGGAAACACTGACAGACTTAATTTTTTTGGACTCCAAAATCACTGCAGATGGTGACTGAAATTAAAAAGCCATGAAATTAAACGATGCTTACTCCTTAGAAGAAAAGTTGTGATCAACCTAGACAGCATATTAAAAAGCAGAGACATTACTTTGCAAACAAAGGTCCGTCTAGTCAAAGCTATGGTTTTTCCTATAGTCATGTATGGATGTAAGAGTTGGACTATTAAGAAAGCTGAGCACCGAAGAAGTGATGCTTTTGAACTGTGGTGTTGGAGAAGACTCTTGAGAATCCCTTGGATTGAAAGAAGATCCAACCAGTCCACCCAAAAGGAAATCAGTCCTGAATATTGATTGGAAGGACTGATGTTGAAGGTGAAACTGCAATACTTTGGCCATCTGATGTGAACAGCTGACTCATTTGAAAAGACCCTGATGCTGGGAAAGATTGAAGGCAGGAGGAGAAGGGGATGACAGAGGATGAGATGGTTGGATGGTATCACCGACTCAATAGACATGAGTTTGAGTAAACTCTGGGAGTTGGTAATGGTCAGGGAGGGCTTGCACGCTCCAGTCAATGGAGATGCAAAGAGTCAGACACGACTGAGTGACTGAACTGAACTGAACTGTTAAATGTGTTAAGTCTCTCAGGTATGTCTGACTCTTTGAGACCCTATGGCCTATAGCCTGCCAGGCTCCTCTGTCCATGGAATTCTCCAGGCAAGAATACTGGAGTGGGTTGCTATTCCCTTCTCCGGGGATACTTCCCGACCCAGGGACTGAACACTTGTATTCTGCATTGCAGGCTGATTCTTTAATGTCTGAGCCACCCAGGAAGCCCCTTGCTGGTTACCTAGTCAGCTTCTATTGGCTCCTTTATCCTTCCTAAAAGTGTTATTAATTTTGGTTTGGGTATCTACCATTTCACCATACAGCTCATGTGTTCTGGGGAAAGTTAAATTTCACAGGGCAGCATTTGATTTATCTAAGCCAATCAGCAGATTTCTGTTCTCTTGCACAGTGACTGGTTCAGCTCTACGTGACCTTAGTCAATCCAACTAGAAACTAAATTTTTTAAAGTAAATTTTAGGACTCTGGCTTAGAACCCTATCAAAGAAACATTTCTATTTCTGGAGAACAGATGTTTACAAAGATTGGAACCATTGGAGCTATGTTATTAATATGAGGAAAACTTGAACACAAACTTGACAATGCAGGGAAAAATGGGAAAAAATTGAGGTCTTTAAATATATCTTTAAGTTGCTGAATCAAAATAAACTCAGCATGTTTCCAGATTTATATATTTATGAAAGCCAACATATCCTCTTTAATATTTATGTCACATTCACTGGGTTGTTTTTTTTTTTTTTGGTTATATGAAAGATAAAAATACATTATTGTATTTGCAGGTTTGATTCCTGGGTCAAGAAGATCTCCTGGAGAAGGGAATGGCTACCCACTCTAGTATTCTTGCCTAGAGAATTCCATGGACAGAGAAGCCTGGTGAGCTACAGTCCATGGGGTCATATAGAGTCAGACATGACTGAGTGGCTAACACACACATAAACACATACACACACACAGAGCATAGTATAGACAAGACAAGATATATTAGCTATTAAAATGAATTGCTGAGCTCTAGAGATTTCTTTCCCTGGAGGTTATACTTTTAAAATATGGCATTAGGCACAAACAGCTTTACTTCTCTGCCATTTGTATAGATAAAAGATAAAATATCAATTACCTTATCTACTTATTTCCACTTTTTAATATTTCTGCAAATGGAAATAGTAATAATTTCTTTTAAATTTACAGTAGAGCTGTTGAAAGCTCACACGAGTTTTCCTTTACCTTGGAGATTACATGTACCACCTGTTTGACTAATGATGAAGAGAGCAGATGGAGATGTTAATATGTTAAAAACTTATAGAATTTGATTAGAGGCAACTCCTAAGGATTTTTCTTCTCCAAAATCTCACCCAAATTACTCTTACTGTGTCCTTTGAAAAAAAAGATGAACTTCTTAATATTAAAACATTATTTCTCAAAACTCATCAATAATGATTTATTTTTAGAGATCAGTAATTACAAGAGATAAACATCAAATTTTTTAAATATTTAATTTACTCTTATCCTTAGGAATATCATACATTAAATTAGGTAAACATGTCATATTTTAAAGTATGAGAATGTTGTATATTATATCATGATTGATAATATTAAATTATATAAACATCAAGCAGTTTGAGACTTATATACACTTAAATCTTATAACATTTAGATATTTTAAATGTTTATAATTTGAACTCTTTGGACTAAAAACAATAATAATAAAATAGTTTCATTAATACCAAACCATAAGTAATAAAAACATAAAAAAAACTTTAAAAAAATAAATAAAAACAATAATAACTTAAATTTTTAAATAGGTGATTAATCAGGAATACATTCTCATGTATTCCTTATAATAATTCTTGGAGGTTATTAGTCCTTATTTACAAATTAAGAAGCTAAGGGTTATAGAAGTTAAATAACTTGGTTAAGGTAAATGACTAGCAAATAGAGAGCCACAGCTCAAATCCATGGATTCCAACTTCAAGACTATGGGATTAATAACCACATGTTTCTCCCCAGTATATCAGAACTTTTTCAATTTAAAATTTAGCAAAATAAGAGGCTTCCAGTTCAAGACTGCAGAGTAGAAGGATGAGTTCTCATCTTCTGCAAGAGCACCAAAATCACAACTAGCTGTTGAACAACCACTGACAGGAGAGTGATGGAACCCACCAAAAAAGATACCCTGAAGACAAAGAAGAAGCTGCAGCAATACAGTAGGAATATGACCTTGGGGGCCAGCAGGATTTGATTATAGGACTTTCAGAGGACTGGGGGAAACAGAGACTCCAGTCTTGAGGGCACAAACAAAATCTTGCATGCACCAAGACCCAGAGGGAAGGAGCAGTGAGCCCACAGCAGACTGAACCAATACTACCTGCTGGTGTTGGAAAGTCACCTGTGGAGGTGTGGATTGGCAGGGGCTCACCAGAGGGATGGAGGCACTGGCAGCAGCAGTCCCAGAAGGTCCCCCTTGACATAAGCACTCTTGGAGTTTGCCATTAACCCTATCATAGAGCCTGGTAAACCCCAGGGTTGGATGCTCTCAGATCAAACAGTTAGCAGGAAGGGAACATAACCCCACTCATCAGCAAATAGATGGATTAGAGCTTTACTGAGCAAGGCCCTGCCCACAAGAGCAAGACCCAGTTTTTCCCACCACCAGGCCCTCCTATCAGGAAGCTTACACAAGCCTCTCAGCCTTCTTCATCAGCAGGCAGACAGAAGAAGCTAGAAGAACCACAATCCCACAGTGGCTAGAACAAAAACCACATTACAGAAAGTTCATCAGGATGAAAAACCAGAAAGTTATATCTCAGATGAATGGACAAGATAAAACACCAGTAAAACAACTAAATGAAGTGGAGATAGGCAACCATCCAGAAAAAGAATCCAGAATAATGATAGTGAAGATGATCCAGATTCTTGGGAAAACAATGGAGAAGATCCAAGAAATGTTTACCAAAGATTCAGAAGAATTAAAGAATAAACAGAGATAAATAGTACACTAGAAGGAATCCATAGCAGAATAACTGAGGCAGAAGAACAGAATAGATAAATGACCTAGGGAACAGAATGCTGGAAATCACAGAACAGGATATAGAAAAAAGAATGAAAAAAAAAATGAAGAGAGCCTAAAGAGACCTCTGGGACAGCAGACATTAAATGCACCAATGTTCACATTATAGGGGTCCCAGAGGAGAAGAAAGAGAAAGGATCTGAAAAATATTTGAAGAGATAATACCTGAAAACTTCCCTAATATGGTAAAGGGAAATAGTCAACCAAGTCTAGAAAGCACATAAAGTCCTAGGCAAGATAAACCTAAGCAGGGACACACCAAGACACATAGTAATAAAACTGACAAAAATTAAAGACAAAGATAAAATATAAAAAGCAGCAAGGGAAAACAACAAATAACATAAAAAGGAACTCCCATCAGGCTATCAGCTGATTTCTCAACAGAAACTCTAGAAGTCAGAAGGGACTGGCATGATATATTTAAAGTGATGAAAAGGAAGAACTTAAAACCAAAAATACTCTACCCATCTACTCATTCAGTTTGATGGAGAAATAAAACTTTCCAGACAAGCAAAAATTAAGAGAGTTCAGCACCACCAAACCAGCTTTACAACAAATGCTAAAGGAACTTCTCTAGGCAGAAAACACAAGAGAAGGAAAAGAACTACAGAAAATAAACCCAAAACAAGAAAATGGTAATAGGATCATACATATCAATAATTACCTTGAATGTAAATGGATTAAATGTACCAACCAAACGACACAGGCTGGCTGGGTGGAGGAAAACATGTGCATGTACACACTTCCACTTTCTCTGCTTGACCCCCCATATTTTATGTAATTATTTTATACTGTAGGTTAATCATGTTCCCATTATGGCTTGCAACTGTAATTATCATTTATTTTTTGCCTGGCTATATTGATTGTGATAACTGATAAACATCTTTCACTATTGTTATTATGCAACCATTACTCACTTAATACCATTGTATCATGACTGGTCACAGAAAAATAATATAATTCTATATCACCAAAACTACTATTTACTAGAAAAACCTATAATCACTTTTTAAAATCCAGATACACATCAGAATTATCTTGGAATTTTTTTGAAAAATGCAAATGCCCAAGAATTGCTTTTTTCTCCCCAAAGCTCCAGACATGTTTCTAATGAGCAGCCATGTTTAAAAAAGACTGAACAATGATCTTTTACTTTTATCTAGTTTGCTTGACTTTTTGTATTTCATACTCAGTGTTCCCATTTCATTGGGTTTATGTTTTCCAACTTCTCCATCACTTCATTTTTTTCTAATGTTCTTTCTATAGCCTTTATCAAGCAGAGTAGAAAAGCTTTTGTATACATACATATAAACACATATATTTAACATATATGCAGAGTACATGATGTGAAACACCGGGCTGGATGAAGCACAAGCTGGAATCAAGACTCCCAGGAGAAATATCAATAACCTCAGATACGTAAACTACCTTTATGGCAGAAAGCGAAGAGAACTAAAGAGCCTCTTGATGAAGGTAAAAGAAGAGAGTGAAAAAGCTGGCTTAAAACTCAACATTCAAAAAACAAAGATCATGGCATCTGGTCCCATTACTTCATGGCAAAAATGGGTAACAATGGAAACAGTGACAGACTTTATTTCCTTGGGCTCCAAAATCACTACAGATGGTGACTGCAGCCATGAAATTAAAAGACGCTTGCTCCTTGGAAGAAAAGCTATGACCAACCTAGATGGCATATTAAAAAGCAGAGACATTACTTTGTCAGCAAAGGTCCGTTTAGTCAAAACTTTTTTTCCAGTAGGCATGTATAGATGTGAGAGTTGGACCATAAAGAAGGCTGGGAACTGAAGAATTGATGCTTTTGAACTATGTTGTCGGAGAACACTCTTGAGAGTCCCTTGAACAGCAGGAGATCAAATCAGTCAATCCTAAAGGAAATCAATCCTGAATACTCATTGGAAGGACTGTGCTGAAGCTGAAGCTCCAATACTTTGGCTACCTGATGCAAAGAGCTGACTCATTAGAAAAGACCCTGATGCAGGGAAAGATTGAAGGCAGGAGGAGAGGGGAACAACAGAGGATGAGATAGTTGGATGGCATCACTGATTCAATGGACATGAGTTTGAGCAAACTCTGGGAGATAGTAAAGGACAGGAAGCCCAGTGTGCTGTGGTCCATAGGGTCGCAAAGAGTCGAACACCACTGAGTGACTGAACAACAACAACAATATTAACACCATGTATAATATATATATATATATTTTAGAAAACATGAATTTCTGCCTAACTAAAAAATTTATGACATTTTTATTCTACTTGTTTGACTTAGTATGAATAGAATGCTTGACTTCTAATTTTTAAAAAAATGGATATTCAACAAGCAACAAAGGTTTACTCTATAGCACAGTAAACTATAGTCAATATCTTGTGATGACCTATAATGGAAGATAATCTCAAAAATAATATATGTGTATGTGTATAATTGAATCATCTTGCCTTGTACCTGAAAAATTATGTCAACTATACTTCAATTATATATATATATATATATATAAAGAAAAAAAATAAAGTAAAATAATTTTTAAATTACAACAAATATATAAGAGACACATGATAGGCAATTAAAGAACAGAATTAAATCTAAAAATTTTAAAAGATAATTATTTTCAGTAGTGATGTATTTTGTGCAAATGACACATAAGGAAATAAAGAGTTACAAGGTTTGTATGTTCACATAGAAGTTAGAAATATTTGTCTGAGGGGATGAGGTTTTAGAAACTATTTAAGGGATGAATTTTCTTGTTAATCATAATATACTGCATTATAGAAAGCCAAAAATCTATGCAGAGATGGGAATAAAGTGATCAGATAAAAGATTTATTATTTATAAGTATTCCAATTATTTTGATAAATGATGTGATTTGATAAATGATTTATATTTTTAAAACTATTTATAGTTTTTGCTGTTTTGTGTTCATAAACACTTGGTGATTTCCTATCATTCTATCAAGATTCACAGATTCATCTACTTTATCACTTAATACATTTCATGCTCACATAGTGTCCTAAAAATACTATCCAATTATGTTGAGTCCAAGTACCACCCAGTCACCTTGGCAGTTTCTGAAATTGTACAACTATTTCCAAAGATAGAAAGACTTTGTCATCCTAGGGATACTGCCAAGACCTAACCTCCAAAGCCTTCTCAAAGAAATATATTTCAATAGGGCATATCTGCTGCATGGATTGAAAAAATGTCATACATCAGCTATGGAATTAACATGATTGAATACAAGCTTAGAAAAAACAACTAGGCCCCAATTAAATGAACTGGCCAAGTGATAAAAATTGATTTTTTTATAAAATGTAAGTTTGTGACACCCAGTGATCTTTCTCTCTGCCTGAGCCTCCACTTTTGATAAATTACTTAGCTCATGATTGTTCACTATTCTTTATAGCTCTCTGATTATTTGTATATGTTACTTAGTCTTCTCCATAATTTGATTTTAAATGAAAAATATAAACTCTATTTCATAACAGCAGTGCTTGACATACAAATATTCTTGCTTGTAGATAATGTGTCAGAATGACTCTACTCACCATAATCTAAGACCTTCAGAAGCCTCTGTGATGGTGATTTCCTATTTTCCTTGGAGCTCTTCTCTTCCTATCTTTTCTTCTCTTTCTCTGCTAAACACAGTAGACTACATCACTCAAGTTCCCTCACTGTTTGACTTCTTGTAGCATTTGGACAAAGGAAAGCACCATCAAAATTGACAGCAGGAGAGAAATTAAGACATTTTATTCTAACCACTTCTTTGGAGAAGGCAATGGCAACCCGCTGTAGTACTCTTGCCTGGAAAATCCCATGGATGGAGGAGCCTGGTGGGCTGCAGTCCATGGGGTCGCTAAGAGTCGGACATAACTGAGCGACTTCACTTTCACTTTTCATGTTCATGCATTGGAGAAGGAAATGGCAACCCACTCCAGTGTTCTTGCCTGGAGAATGTCAGGGACGGGGGAGCCTGCTGGGCTGCCGTCTATGGGGTCGCACAGAGTCGGGCACGACTGAAGCGACTTAGCAGCAACAGCAGCATTCTAACCACTTCTTTACCTCCTTACTTTGGGCCCTGCTTCTGTCAGTAGCTCTCTCTCCCCCTTGTCCCCAACATCAATACCTCCCGGTCCCTTCCTTCATGATGTCTCTTCCAGCAGGCTCCAGTACCAGGAATTCCTTACTTGCACCCTTCAGATCTAGGGATGGTAATGGTTAGGCTCTGATAATCTTAATATAACTTGTTTGCTTCTTCAACCTTGCCCACCCCTGGCTAAGTAGAACTTTTTAGGTGAACCTCATTTTTAGTCATTTGGGGTGAAATTGTTTCCTGATACAACCATTTGGTTACCAAAACAGTTCTCCTCAAATATTGCAATGGATAGCTTTATGGAATGCAATGGACTTCCACTTTTCAATGGCCTCCTAGACCACAGATCCATTGAGGTGCATATCTGTCCTTATTCGATGCTATATTTTAAGCTCTCAGAAAATACCTGAGCACAAAGTCCAGTAAATGCTTGTTGAACAATGGATGGAAGTTTCAACTAAAAGATCAAGAAATAAAACATTTGCTTCTGTGATTAAAACTATCCTTATTTTACCACTTGCATGAAGAAAATCTGAATTACATTTAGCACAAATTAAAATTAGATAGTTTATGTTTGAATTATACAGTAGTTTAACTTCATTATAGATTGAATAGACTTTTTGAGTTCTTCTAGGAAATTAATTCTCAGCCAAAATAATTGTTTCTTAAAGACTATGCATAACAATTTGCAAAGAGACAAATTTACAACTAAACATGTAGAAACAACCTTTTGAAATTGAAGACAAATAAGCTTTCTTTATTCCTTTTGCTTCTACCATAGTCCTGGAAAGACAGCCTCTTAATATTTCATTATAGAGGGGCTGACTGTGGGGAAAACAAAAGATGATGTCTTAGATACAATTTTAAAGTTGTATTGTCAAAGTTATGTTTTCTTGTAACAACTGTAAGCATCTTTTATGAAATGAAATATTTCCACTTAAAATTCATATTTTGAATTCCCAATCCCTAGTACCTCAGAATGTAACCATATTAGGTGACAGGCATTCAAAAAAGTGGTTTCATTGAAATGAGGTTGACAGGGTGGTACCCTTATCCAACATGTTCAATGTCTTTATAAGAAGAGAAAAATACCAGGAATGCTCAGGTACTGAGAAAAGGCCAAGTGAAGACACAGAGACAGAAAGGCCATCTGCAAGCCAAAGGTGAGATTCCACAAAACAACCAACCTTCAGTTCAGTTCAGTTCAGTCGCTCAGTCGTGTCCGACTCTTTGCGACCCCATGAATCACAGTACGCCAGGCCTCCCTGTCCATCACCAACTCCCGGAGTTCACTCAAACTCACGTCCATCGAGTCAGTGATGCCATCCAGCCATCTCATCCTCTGTTGTCCCCTTCTCCTCCTGCCCCCAATCCCTCCCAGCATCAGAGTCTTTTCCAATGAGTTAACTCTTCGCATGAGATGGCCAAAGTACTGGAGTTTCAGCTTTAGCATCATTCCTTCCAAAGAAATCCCAGGGCTGATCTCCTTCAGAATGGACTAGTTGGCTCTCCTTGCAGTCCAAGGGACTCTCAAGAGTCTTCTCCAACACCACAGTTCAAAAGCATCAATTCTTTGGCACTCAGCCTTCTTCACAGTCCAACTCTCACATCCATACATGACCACAGGAAAAACCATAGCCTTGACTAGACGGACCTTTGTTGGCAAAGTAATGTCTCTGCTTTTGAATATGCTATCTAGGTTGGCCATAACTTTTCTTCCAAGTAGTAAGTGTCTTTTAATTTCATGGCTGCAGTCACCATCTGCAGTGATTTTGGAGCCCCCCAAAAATAACGTCTGACACTGTTTCCACTGTTTCCCCATCTATTTCCCATGAACTGATGGGACTAGATGCCATGATCTTCGTTTTCTGAATGTTGAGTTTTAAGCCAACTTTTTCACTCTCCTCTTTCACCTTCATCAAGAGGCTTTTTAGTTCCTCTTCACTTTCTGCCATAAGAGTGATGTCATCTGCATATCTGAGGTTATTGATATTTCTCCCGGCAATCTTGATTCAAGCTTGTGCTTCATCCAGCCCAGCGTTTCTCATGATGTACTCTGCATATAATTTAAATAAGCAGGGTGACAACATACAGCCTTGACGTACTCCTTTTCCTATTTGGAACCAGTTTGTTGTTCCATGTCCAGTTCTAACTGTTGCTTCCTGACATGCATATAGGTTTCTCAAGAGGCAGGTCAGGTGGTCTGGTATTCCCATCTCTTTCAGAATTTTCCACAGTTTATTGTGATCCACACAGTCAAAGGCTTTGGCATAGTCAATAAAGCAGAAATAGATGTTTTTTCTGGAACACACCTTAATCTTGGACTTCTAGCCTCCAGAACTGTGAGAAACAATTTTCTGGTGTTAAAGCTCTGATATTTTGTTTTGGCAGCCCTCAGCAAATTAGTGTCTTAATCCACTACAATAAGATTTTCAAGGCTACCTGGCTTTTTAGATTCACTGAGGTGGCTTTAGGTAGGATCCATCAAATTTTATCTTAAATCAGTTATTAAAGAAAATACTGTTTCACAAGTCGCCAGTCCAGGTTCGATGCAAGATACTGGATGCTTGGGGCTGGTGCACTGGGATGACCCAGAGGGAGAGTATGGGGAGGGAGGAGGGAGGAGGGTTCAGGATGAGGAACACAGGTATACCTGTGGCGGATTCATTTCGATATTTGGCAAAACTAATACAATATTGTAAAGTTTAAAAATAAAATAAATTAAAAAAAAAAAGAAAATACTGTTTCATTCCCTATGAAAAAAATTTAAGTGAAGCAAAAACCATGTGGATACATGAAACTGCAAGTAGAATTTAAACACTGACAATTACTTTGCAACATAAAGTAAGCCATGAACACTCAGGATAATTCCCTCCAGTAAAGAAAATGTAGCTTCTCTACTTTTTATTCCCAGATTTTACCATATAGTAGGTACTCAAATTTTTATAGAATGGTTGAATTGATAACTGAATAAATTCATATTATATTTCACAGAAGTAGTTCTTAAAGTGTGGTCCCTGGGCCATCAGCTTCAATGTCACCTAAGAACTTCTTAGAAAAGGCATAATCCTGAATCTAACTCTAGACTTACTGAGAGTCTAGAAACTCCTGGGACCCTGCGATCTGAGTTTTAAAAGCCTTCAAGTGATTCTGATGCAGACTAAAGTTTGAGAACCACTGCTTGTCACCACGTAAATCCAAGTGTCTCAACAATAAATGGATTTTGAAAATGTGTGTGGGGAGAAAGCATTCCTTATAAACAAACTGAATTATTTCTTCTACATATTATTTTAATAACAATTGATGCTTATTAAAATGGAAAGTGTTTTATTAATTATTTGAATGCCAAATCTTGTAAATAACTACTCATTAATATTAAATATTGACAGTATATTAATAAATTATAAGTTCTTAAACATCTAAATTTGAAGTAACATTTAAAATATTTATGATGCTCTTTCAAAAAATACACAAGGCAATACATCACACCTAAACAGTGGACCATTAGTAGCATTTGTCAACATTAGTACTAGTCCTAGTTCATCCAATATTACTCACGTAACAATTACATGAAAGGAGAGACTTAAACAACTATCACAATATTGTAAAGCAATTATCCTCCAATTAAAATAATAATTTAAAAAATAAGTCCCTAATGTTTTCATGTAATCTATAATTTGATGGATGGTTTTCAACAAGTTAAGAACTTTTATAAATCTTCAAATTTAATAGTATAAAGGAATTACCTGTAACAAAGATTTTGTTTTTTTCACTATTCTTTATTTTCTTCATCTCCAAATGACAGAAATTAGGAGCAATGATTTTTAACTAACTTAGATTTGTCAAAAGAAATACATTAAATCCACTTCCACAGGAACACTTCTAAGAATCTTTCACATATGTAAACAGCCTCCCTGTGATCAAGTTTCACTATTAATTTTTCAGACTAAGAATGTTTTCATTTCATAATCTAGTGTTTAAAAGGAGCTGAAGAAGAAAATTCTCTTACTCACAGAACTTACAGCCAGTGAAAAATCCACTATATAATCTGCTTGTAGTCCTAATAAATTACATTAAGTAGCAAATATCATATTTACCTCAATGGTAAAATGTTTTAAACTTGTTTGCTCTTAAATTATAGCATTTTTACTCATTTATGTTACAAAAGGGTACTGTATTTTTGTAACATAAAGTGAAAATTGAGAATTTTCATGTGGCTTGTTAAGGTCACTGTTATCACTGAGTAATTACTAGCCCCAGGTTTGACCCTTAGTTAACCAGCCAGGCTTGTGAACAAGAAGACTGTGATTACTTGGAGTCTAGTGGAGTATTTGGTAACTACAGTAAAATTTTAAAGTAATGATGAAGGAAAATAATATTCCAAGATCCCTTTAACAAGTGCATGTAATATGAACATTAAAATTTTGATTTATGACAAGTAGAAATAAAAATCTACACAGTAGAGCTAATACTTTTGTGACTTGATAATTATATTCAATGTGAATGAAATGCTAAATTCTATTAAACATTAGGGAATATAAAGACATCTTTTTTCTTAACCCATGTCACAGAATCCTTGAATTCTATGGATCTGGGTGGGACCCATAGGTCAAAAACTCTGGTGTGGAGGAATAGTATATAATACCGTGAAGTTATCATCAGTCAAAGGCAAAGTGTGGGAAATTCCACAGGGTATATGATTTAGTTGCTTCTGTTTTTAATTAAAAAAAACAAATATAACAGATTTTTTTAAGCTTAAGGGACATTCAAACAAATGTAAAGTTAAGATTGTAATTCAAATAAACCAATTATAAAATGCATTTGGAAACTGTCAAGTAAAAATGAACACGGACAGGGTATTAGATTGAGTTTATTTTGCTAAGTATAACAATGATATTGTGATCAGGTTATAAAATTCTTATATATATACACTGAAACTACAGTGGATGAAAATTATATGTTACCTTGGCATTGCTTTAAAAGACACAAAGAAAAAAAAGAAGGTATTGATGAAATAGGAGTAGCAGCATATTGGTGGTTTTTAAAGCTGGATCTGTGGGGTTCTATAACATCACCAATTATAATTTTGTGGATTTTAGGATTTTTTAATAAATTGATGCCTAAAATTGAAAATTTGGCAGAAGCCCTTAAGATGAAAGAAACTGAATCTAACTTGATAGGAAATTAAGTTCTTAGAGGAGATACATAGGGTACCTCCTTCCATACCTCACATCCACTAGACCCATCTTTTACTGTAGCTGTTGTTGCAGCCACCAGGTGTGCAGAGGTTCACTCTTACATCTTACTTCAGCTGGTCCTCATCTCTCTCATGTACTGTTAGGATGATCCTCTGCTGTCCCTCAGCTGGGTTGTCAGTAAGAATCCATTCAGCCATTCTGAGACACAGGCAAACCTGACAGTGTAAGGGAGTTAATACCCCAAGGGCACTCTTTGACTAGTGAGAGACTGGGGCTGGTGAAAGTTACCCCCTTTTCCATTCCTTCAGGAGACAATTCTACAGCCTCCTCCTTTAAAGGGACTTAGGCCTAGTATCTTACAGTGATCATCTTAACTATCCTTGGATTATCTGTTTCACTCTGTCCATTGCCCCATCCTTGTTCCCTAGAATGATTTAGCAAAACAAGCTACTTGGACATAAGTTCTTGCCCTAAGCTCTGCTTCATGGGGAACTTAAGAGAGTAAAAGGGAAATTAGATTATAAATCATGGTGAATTTTCTAAGCATTAAACAAACCAGTTAAAATATTCTGTCAATTGAGTGCCCTGAGAAGTCATCTCTGAAATAAAGGGCTTTGCTGAACTAAATACCTATAAAAGACAAAGCTGGATGAGGTAGAATCTTGCAGAGAAAGACTTGAGATCACAATAATGAAAATCTGACATTTATGAAAAGAAGAGGATGCTATAAGATAAAGACTGGGCAAGGAGATCTAACAGTTACTCCTTATAATAGTCCTGTAGGAGCTTTTCAATGGTAGTGGAAACAATCACCACAGTGAAAGATTATAAGAGCTTTCAGAGAATGGGAAACTGAAAACATAAGTAAACGGACCAACAGAGTGCCAGGGCCTCTCTAACAACGTTGGGTGAGGACTTAACAGACTGATGTCTCTGTTACTCTTGCTCTAGACTTAGCTTGACCTGGAGGCTGGTATACAATTTCTGAGGACAGACGAAGAAACGCAAAGAAAGTAACAACAAATTCTCAGCACCAAAGTATTTCTCACAGGCTGTTATCTTTCTTTCAAAAGGTCTCTTTACTGGCCTCTTTGAATCCATAAGCAGGAAGTCAGCTATTGCTGGGAGAAATACCAATAACCTCAGATATGCAGATAACACCACCCTTATGGCAGAAGGTGGAGAAGAACTAAAGAGCCTCTTGATGAAAGTGAAAGAGGAGAGTGAAAAAGTTGGCTTAAAGCTCAGCATTAAAAAAATTAAGATCATGGCATCCAGTCCCATCACTTCATGGCAAATAGATGGGGAAACAGTGGCTGACTTTATTTTGGGGGGCTCCAAAATCACTGCAGATGGTAACTGCAGCCATGAAATTAAAAGACACTTACTCCTTGGAAGGAAAGTTATGACCAACCTAGACAACATATTAAAAAGCAGAGACATTATTTTGCCAACCAAGGTCCATCTCGTCAAGGCTATGGTTTTTCCAGTAGTCATGTATGGATTTAAGAGTTGGACTATAAAGAAAGCTGAGCACCAAAGAATTGATGCTTTTAAACTGTAGTGTTGGAGAAGATTCTTGAGAGTCCCTTGGACTGCAAGGAGATCCAACCAGTCCATTCTAAAGGAAATCAGTCCTGAATATTCATTGGAAGGACTGATGTTGAAGCTGAAACTCCAATAATTTGGCCACCTGATGCGAAGAGCTGACTCATTTGAAAAGACCCTGATGCTGGGAAAGATTGAAGGCAGGAAGAGAAGGGGATGAGAGAGGATGAGATGGTTGGATGGCATCACCGACTCAATGGAGATGAATTTGAATAGACTCCAGGAGTTGGTGATGGACAGGGAGGCCTGGCGTGCTGTGGTCCATGGGTTGTGGAGAGTTGGACACAACTGAGTGACTAAACTGAATTGAACAGCTATTGGAAAGATGATGTGATTGTACATTAACAAGAGGGATCAATCCAAACTATTGAAGAGTTAAGTGTAGCATGTGCAAGTGCTACACAAAAAAGTCTAGACATAAACTTGACATTTGTGCTTCCCTGGTGACCCAATGGTAAAGAACACACCTGCCAATGCAGGAGATGTGGGTTCAATCCCTGGGTCTGGACGATTCCTTGAAGAAAGAAAATGGCAGCCTGCTCCAGTATTCTTGCCTGGGAAGTCCCATGCATAGAGAATCCTGAAGGGTAACAGGTCATGGGGTTGCAAAAGAGTTGGACACAACTTAGCAACTAAAACAATAGCAAAACTTCACATCATCATGTTTGTCGTTGCAAAAAAACAACAATCAAAACGAGTACTATAGGGACTTCCCTGGTGGTCCAGTGGTTTGAAATCCACCTTGCAATGCAGGGGATACGGGTTGGGGAACCACATGTCCCTGAGCAACTAAGTCTAAGCAGCACAACCAGAGAGTCCCTGTTGCCTCAACAAAAGATTCCACACGACACAACAAAGTTTCCACATGCCACAACTAAGACTTGATGTGCTTAGTTGCTCAGTCATGTCTGACTCTTTGCAAACCCCATGGACTGTAGCCTGCCAGGCTCCTCTGTCCATGGGGGTTCTCCAGGCAGGAACACTGGAGTGGGTTGCCATGCCATCCTCCAAGGAATCTTCCCAACCCAGGGATTGAACCCAGGTCTCCCACATTGCAGGCAGACTTTACCATCTGAGCTACCAGGGAAGCCCTTAAAGACTCAATGCAGCCAAATAAATAAATAAATATTTTAAAAATGAAAACAAAACAAAACAAAACAATACCTGTCGGTCATATTCAATCTTTTTCTTTTTAGAGTTCTGCTTCACTTATCATATTTAATCAACTTTAAATAGCACTTAAGAAGCGTATAACTGCACATTGGTCACTCTTAAATTGATCTCACCAAGTATTTCCAAGCAGTCTTTCTAGTATTAATTTCTAACCCTCTTCAATTTCAAGATAAGAATCAGTTGAAAGGTATTGAGGTAGCAGAGCTGAGACATTAGACCTGAAGCGCAGTGGCAATGCCCATGGGAAAGGTTTCATTTGCTCACAGCTCTCCATGGTTTTTGAGAGACTGTTTTTTCATCTTTGAGAAAGCTTATAACTGGAGAAGAGGACCCTTAGGCAACTTCTCTTGGGAATAACAATCACAGATATTCTTAGAGAAAAAAAATAACTGTCTTTCGTTCTCTGTCACAACTCAGAGAGAAAACTTCCCTTATGATCAGTAGAAGTAAAAACACAACTGTCTGAACAACAAATGCAGAAAATACATCATCTTGCCTTTCCTAATTTTCTCAGTTACTCATTAGGAAAACATTACCATAATTCAGTTAATCAAATTGCCAATTAACTGTATATATGATTCTCATTTGCTATTTAGAATACCTTAGAAATTTACTGTTCAGACAGCTCTGTAATAAGAATATTGAGAAGGTTAACAATTTTATATAGTCTAAATTTATTATACTGATTTTTTGTGCAATATTGATATTTTTCATGAGTCCCTGTGTTCTTGTTTATTTTTTTATCTTTGTAGAGCATAGAAGAAATGTTCAACCAAACACTATTCCATCTTGTATTTAACAGCAAAATCCATGGGTATCTGATAACCAGTTGACAAACCCAGAGACACTGGAGATGTCTATACTTAGTTTTCATTTATATATAACAGAGCAAAATACAACAACTATTTATGGTTATTGCTTCACCAATTCTGAGAATAAATTTGTAAAGTCATGTGTGCATGGTGTAACTCTTCCATTTTTGTTGTGTTTAATAATATACCCAGAACATTCCAGTGATTAGGGGACTGCCATATCACCTTACCTCATGATGTGCAATATCTCTTATTCAGTGATATGCAACACATTTTTTCCATGCTTACCTCATGTCATTTTATAATCATGAAGATCCCAGAGATGCAGAGCTAAGCAAATCCTTGATGGCAGAAGGAAAATAGTGGAATGACAAAAGGAAATTCATAAAGATGTCTGACAGGGCAGAGGAGTGAAGAGGTGCTTCCTAACACTGTATACTCTACTAACCATTCCCTATTAGGAAAGATTCCAGTTTGTATTGTCCAGAGACTCAAGAATCCTTCATCCATCCATATGAAGCCTCTTTTTAAGTCAGTAAGCACAAGCACTTAATGAACATCTGCTATGTTCCTACCTTGGAGTTTGCACTATGTGGGATTCAAATACACAACAAGGCTTGACCAGCAAGGAGCTTACAATCTATCTGTGATGCTATAGCTAAGATACAAAAAATCATTAAGGTCTAATGAGTGGCACTCGTCTAAAGGAAATAGTAGACTGAATCCAAATAAACTCAGTAGGGCTGGGGTTATCTACATGGACTAGGTAGAGTCTGTGATGGGGCTTAAGTGTTAGCCACGATGTTGCAAAACTAAAGGAAAAACAATTCCAGGCACTGGAAATAAACATATATCTGCCCTGATCGAGGATTAGGTTAATGTTAGGTATCCTAATAGAGATAATCCTCAAATTTCTAATGGTTATTGGAGAGAATGTGGGTAAACATTTTGGGACACAGGGAAAAGAGAAATAAAAACTGTCTATACAAAAGAAAAAGATCAAACACTAAACGAGAGGTTCACTGTACAGAGCAGTGAGAGGCAAATAAATACTTGAGATGATGGAGGTAGTCTGTGATATAGGGCAGAGGAGACAAAGACAACCAATATTTATGCATGACTTCTATGCCCAAACAATGTAATAATGGCCTTATTAAACTACAGTGAAATTGGTATCAATGATTTTATTATATTATCCTCTAGACATCCCTGATGGCATCCCTAAATATTGTCTTAATATTGCACAGTCAACCAAGATCAGGTTATAATTTTGGACGAGTCTCCCTAAAGACTAAGTGATAATAGAAGAGAATTCCTGAACAATAAATAACTTATATACTGCAAAACAGAGTAGTCCAAGCCCTAGGAGTAGTTTACCCTGGCCTGCCTCTGCATGTTCTTCTCTCAAAACTCTCCTGGCACCTCCAAGCCTCAGAAATCTCTCTGCCATTATTGAGGTACCATTTAGACCCTGTCTAAAGCAGACTTAACAAAGTGTTGAAACTTATTTCCCTCAGGAAAGAAATTTGTTTTTCATCCATTATCTCCATTTTTCTCCATCTTCATTTTGCTTTCATTATCTCAGTAAATATCTGTACCAAATCCTCCACAGTCTGATTCATCTAATGTGATGACTGCTGTCTACCATTCCAGGCTCTTCAAACTGTAGAGACTTCATCTCCTCCTACAAGATTGGAAGCCACTACTGACTGTTGACCATTAAGACAATCAAGGTATGTTGTTTGCCTGTCTTCTCTAAAGAATCAATCTCTATCGCAAAATTTAACCTAACTCCCCAAGGCAGATTTAATTTTTTTAATTTTTTAAAAAAGTTCTGAGTACTAGTTTATGCCAATCTTTATTCCAGGAACTGGAAATACAGTGTCAAACAAAACAGGTAAGGTCTCTCTGCTCTTACAAATTGAGCATCCGTTCTAAGAATTTGAGACATTAGAGCTTTTTCATCAATACTTCACGTATATACCAAGCACACCTCTCCAAACTACATGGCAATGTACTTTTTTGTTTCCATGTCTCTTTCTCATTATATTATAAGCAGTTTAATAGCAAGTACCAGGACTGTTACCTAAGGGTCTCTGGTGCCTAGCAAAGCACCCAGAACACAGTTTTGCTATTCAACATCCAAGCGAGCATGGCCATCAGTCAAAGTTGGTGGAATCACATTTAATAAATCTAACTTTTCACATATCAAAGATATGTGGAAAGGATACATTTCCTCTGGAAATGCTTCAAGGATTATATATATCATACACCATTTGATAAATATTTTCTTAATTTTTATTTATTGATTAACTTCAATTCTGCCCTCCTTCTCAAGTGTTGTTCATAAACACACTGAGTTTTTGTCCGGAGGGGAGTAGTTGGTGTTTGGTTTTTACTTTTGCATTGTTTTGCCCACTATCTAACACATCTGTCCTCTTTCTCTGGAAACTGGGAAATGGCTGAGAGAGAACAAAGAACCTCACTAATCCTAAAACATGTTCATTCTGTATCTTTTTTACTTTTCACTGTAAGTCAACAGTTTCCGTTTACCTCTCTTCTAAGCTTTGGAAAGTTCTGTTTCTTATACATTCTTAACTTTTGAAAGAAAAAAATAACTTGCATTTAGCGAGTTCTGTCTCCATCAGTTTTCTGTAACTTAAGCTGTCACTTCAGCTCCCAAGTCAAAAATGTTCTGTGGGGAAGATTAAAGTAGCTTCTGCTCATCATCTTTTCTCTCACACAGGTCAGGGCCAAATATATTATGCAAAATACATATATTGCAGGACATTATTTTTCTGGAGCAACACAACTGATATCATTTTGTATTCTTTCTCATCAATTTACTAAATTTATATTGCAATATATGTTTACTATTTTTTATATTCCGGTTCATGATTATGACATAATTCCTTAACTAAAAATAAGCACTTTCTGTGTAATATATCTTCTACTTTCTTTTTTTGCAACTTTTTCCACAATTTTATTTGTCTTTTAACTTTGAATTATGACACAGAGATGTTTAAACATTCATGCAGTATTTTCAAATTTTTTAATATTTTTCATTTATGGCTTTTGAGTTTTGTGGTCTTCTCTGCAAGTCCTTTTCAACCACACACTTATTTCACCTATCTTGTAAACCTTTACAGTTTAATCTTTAATTTTTTTGCTAATTTAAACTGTTTTGGGCAAGGAATAAAATAGAAATTCCAGATTTTTTTCAAATAATTATCAAGACGTTTAACTTTATTGACACCCTTTTCCCATCACTAATTTCACCAACCACACATCATTAAAAGAAAATCCTTTTCATGGATTTTATATCCATTGATTTATCTGAATATAATTTTCTCTCTAATATTAAATTATTTCCATTATTGTACATTGTCCCAATATCCATGGAATTTTTTAAAAGAAAAATGGGTACAGGTTGATAAAAATCAGTTCTATCAAATATTAAAACTTTTATGAAGCAACATGAAAATAATATGAAAAGAAACATATATCCAGAAATTAATGAACATAAGTTCAAAAAATTCATATTGAAACTTCATACCCTTTTTACTTTCCAAGGTCTCAAATGAGTCTTATCTCCTTCTCAAAAAGCATCCTCTTGTTGCTTAGACATCTCACTATACCTTCTAGTTTCTCACAATTGCTCCTACAGTATTTAATCCAAACTATCAAACATTTAGTATTAGAACCATCTTGTGCCAGTCAAAATGCAGCTGTCCTGGTTAAATTCTCCAATTATTAGACTAGGTAACAATTTGAAGTACTAATTTGCATTCCAGATCCATTTGTAATTTTCACCAGTAAAACTTGGGCAAATCAATCTGACTTGTCACTATCATATGGTTGTCTTCATTGCACACTAGCTTTAAATTTCATTTTAACTTTGAAGCAACTTCATTTATTTACTCTGAATATCAAATATAGTATTCCTTTACATGACATAAATATAATTTCATATCCTCTCCTTTACCCAGCCAAGTATTGCTGGTTCTTTTATTTCTGCAATGTAACCTGAACACTTTCCTAATTTTTTATTTTAAAATATTTCAGGGATGTCAATCCTCTCAAAAAACATATTAAAGAATCATGAAGAAAGTAGTTGTTTGTTACTTTAAATGGGGAGAAGCTGGGCTGCAAATAAAATTGTACACCTTTTATACAAGTAAGTCAGTTTTTGGTCTGAGAAATGAGCCCAGGGAATTTGTCTTCTATATTAGCAAATCAGTAAATAGACTAATTTTTATTTTCATTTAAGATAAATCATAAGACTAGAAGAGACTAGTTTCAGCCATCACCTAGACAGAATTCTATAAATGCTAAGCCAAAATAAAGGTTGATTTCACAAATTTTTATAGAATTTTTTTGTAATATGATTTCTTGACTTTTTTCTTTTTTGAAATTTAAAGTCATAGAACTGTAACTGTGTCTCAAATTAGAAGCCAGACTAACCAAGAGAAATGGCATGGAGTTCTTCTGGAATAGAACTACAGGCAGAGTCATTGTGATATTCATAAACGCTTTTGTGAGCATGCTCTCTAGGTCCAAAGTTATCTTGGTCTTAATAGCATTAACACTTGTTTTAAAATCCAGAGTTACAACAGTTATCAACAGGAGGAAAAGTCTGATAAACATTACTCACGGCAATGCAAACTCTAATCAGTGTTATATTGGTTAAAAAATATTTCCATAGTGCAAGCCCTTTCATGATTTCTATATATTAATTTTTATTTATTATAATAATAAATTCATTCATATTTAATGTTTAAAGTTTGATTTTATGAAGTTTTAAATTTTATAATATAAGCAAAAAGCATTTCTAATAACAAGATTCAAAACTATTAGTGAGGTTCAAATGTATATACATTTTTCAACATAATTCCATAATTTTAATATAACAGTTTAATTTAACATCATATAAAGCATAACTTAAAATATTATATGCAAGAAACTCCTCAGTCTGTCCATGTTTTAATTTTCATTAGCATCGCCAGTTTTCTTTCCCTGTTTTGTACAGACAACACAGTAACATCCTTACATTAACCATAATTTGGTGTAGTTAAGAAAGGTCCAAAAATCATTCTGCATGTAGAGACATAAAAGACTAGAAATCAGCCCTGGGAGAAGGTAAAGGTGAAAAGAGCTGCTATTAAGCTAAATTCTATTCCCCCCAAAGAGAGACTTAACTGGACTACTGGACCCCTTTTCCTTCCCTCAATTTTCTATTGGTACTTTCAACTATTAAATAGGTCCAGACGGCTTCACAGCTGAATTCTACCAAAAACTTAGAGAAGAGCTAACACCGATCCTACTCAAACTCTTCCAGAAAATTGTAGAGGAAGGTAAACTTTCAAAATCATTCTATGAGGCCACCATCACCCTATTACCAAAACCTGACAAAGATGCCACAAACAAAGAAAACTACAGGCCAATATCACTGATGAACATAGATGCAAAAATCCTAAACAAAATCCTAGCAAAGAGAATCCAACAACACATTAAAAATATCATACACCATGACCAAGTGGGCTTTATCCCAGGGATGCAAGGATTCTTCAATATCCGCAAATCAATCAATGTAATACACCACATTAACAAATTGAAAGATAAAAACCATATGATTATCTCAATAGATGCAGAGAAAGCCTTTGACAAAATTCAACATCCATTTATGATAAAAACTCCAGAAAGCAGGAATAGAAGGAACATACCTCAACATAATAAAAGCTATATATGACAAACCCACAGCAAACATTATCTTCAATGGTGAAAAATTGAAAGCATTTCCCCTAAAGTCAGGAACAAGACAAGGGTGCCCACTTTCACCATTACTACTGAACATAGTTTTGGAAGTTTTGGCCACAGCAATCAGAGCAGAAAATAAATAAAAGGAATCCAAATTGGAAAAGAAAAAGTAAAACTCTCACTGTTTGCAGATGACATGATCCTCTACAAAGAAAACCCTAAAGACTCCACCAGAAAATTACTAGAACTAATCAATGAATATAGTAAAGTTGCAAGATATAAAATCAACACACAGAAATCCCTTGCATTCCCATACACTAATAATGAGAAAATAGAAAGAGAAATTAAAGAAACAATTCCATTCACCATTGCAATGAAAAGAAAAAAATACTTAGGAATATATCTACCTAAAGAAACTAAAGACCTATATATAGAAAACTATAAAACACTGGTGAAAGAAATCAAAGAGGACACTAATAAATGGAGAAATATACCATGTTCATGGATTGGAAGAATCAATATAGTGAAAATGAGTATACTACCCAAAGCAATTTATAGATTCAATGCAATCCCTATCAAGCTACCAATGGTATTCTTCACAGAGCTAGAACAAATAATTTCACAATTTGTATGGAAATACAAAAAACCTCGAATAGCCAAAGCAATCTTGAGAAAGAAGAATGGAACTGGAGGAATCAACCTACCTGACATCAGGCTCTACTACAAAGCCACAGTCATTAAGACAGTATGGTACTGGCACAAAGACAGAAATATAGATCAATGGAACAAAATAGAAAGCCCAGAGATAAATCCATGCACCTATGGACACCTTATTTTTGACAAAGGAGGCAAGAATACACAATGGATTAAAGACAATCTCTTTAACAAGTGGTGCTGGGAAAACTGGTCAACCACTTGTAAAAGAATGAAACTAGAACACTTTCTAACACCATACACAAAAATAAACTCAAAATGGATTAAATATCTCAACGTAAGACCAGAAACTATAAAACTCCTAGAGGAGAACATAGGCAAAACACTCTCTGACATACATCACAGCAGGATCCTCTATGACCCACCTCCCAGAATATTGGAAATAAAAGCAAAAATAAACAAATGGGACCTAACTAAACTTAAAAGCTTGTGCACAACAAAGGAAACTATAAGCAAGGTGAAAAGACAGCCTTCAGAATGGGAGAAAATAATAGCAAATGAAGCAACTGACAATCAACCAATCTCAAAAATATACAAGTAACTCCTATAGCTCAATTCCAGAAAAATAAATGACCCAATCAAAAAATGGGCCGAAGAACTAAATAGACATTTCTCCAAAGAAGACATACAGATGGCTAACAAACACATGAAAAGATGCTCAACATCACTCATTATCAGAGAAGTGCAAATCAAAACCACTATGAGATACCATTTCACACCAGTCAGAATGGCTGCGATCCAAAAGTCTACAAGCAATAAATGCTGGAAAGGGTGTGGAGAAAAGGGAACCTTCTTACACTGTTGGTGGGAATGCAAGCTAGTACAGCCACTATGGAGAACAGTGTGGAGATTCCTTAAAAAACTGGAAAATAGAACTGCCTTATGATCCAGCAATCCCACTGCTGGGCATACACACTGAGGAAACCAGAATTGAAAGAGACACATGTACCCCAATGTTCATCGCAGCACTGTTTATAATAGCCAGGACATGGAAGCAACCTAGATGTCCATCAGCAGATGAATGGATAAGAAAGCTGTGGTACATATACACAATGGAGTATTACTCAGCCATTAAAAAGAATATATTTGAATCAGTTCTAATGAAGTGGATGAAACTGGAGCCCATTATACAGAGTGAAGTAAGCCAGAAAGAAAAACACCAATACTTAGTATACTAAGGCATATATATGGCATTTAGAAAGATGGTAACAATAACCCTGTATACGAGACAGCAAAAGAGACACTGATGTAGAGAACAGTCTTTTGGACTCTGTGGGAGAGGGAGAGGGTAGGATGATTTGGGGGAATGGCATTGAAACATGTATAATATCATATATGAAACGAGTCATCAGTCCAGGTTCGATGCATGATACTGGATGCTTGGGGCTGGTGCACTGGGACGACTCGGGGGGATGGTATGGGGAGGGAGGAGGGAGGAGGGTTCAGGATGGGGAACACAGGTATACCTGTGGCGGATTCATTTTGATGTATGGCAAAACCAATACAATATTGTAAAGTTAAAAAATAAAATAAAATTAAATTAAAAATAAATAAATAAATAGACTTATCTCAGATCCACAATACACAGGACCAAAAACTGACCACAAACTCAAGAAAAATGACCAAAGAAATGTTTCCCTTTAATGTATAGGACGATTAAATCTGTAAATGATTAATTCACACTATTAGCTTTTCACCATTTGGGGGAAACACAAAATCACAGAATGCTATTTTGACTGCCATAATACCAAGAATGATTTTCAGCATTGTATTCCCATAAAAATTTTTCATGAGATTAATATGTTGCCACATTATGTTGAGTACAAGAGATGTAAAAATGAGCTACGTGTAATCCTTTACCTCATAAAATACATGTTCATTCAATAACTCATCCCCTTCCCCAAATCTCATGCCTATCCCTGCCTCTCTATTCTCACTGTGGAATCTCTAGTACACAGTTTATAATACCTCTAAAATATTAGGAGCACGTTTCTGTGAGGCTGAGCGTTATGGTATTAAGAACATGATCTTTGAAAGCAGAAGACTTAGATTCAAATATTAACATTAACAACCCATGAAATACATGTTTTTGAAGAAGTTACTTCAACTCTCTGGTCTTAAGTTTATCATTTGTAATATATGAACATTAACACCTGTATCAAAGTGTTTTTGCAGGGAGTAAATGAGATAACAGTTGTGCAAGTCTTCTGGGAAATTATCAAGTCTAAATAAGCCTTTATATCCTATCCTCCACTGGCACTGAGAAAATGATATAAACATATTTTGTAAACTGTAAATTAATCTAGCAATTTTAATTTTATTTTGAATCCATCAAGCATATTGCAGATAGACTAATCTCTTTAAATTTGTTTTAATACACAATATGCCTCAAAACCTTGACCAAGGTTCCATTATTTTTTCTAAGGTAATCTAGATCCCCCACCTGAATTTCAAGGTCACCAAAAGTTGTTCACATTGTCCCAACCCAATAATTTCCCAAGTACTTCTTGAGGTCTACTGTAATTCCTAAATCTTCTCAGGACAATTTGGACAGCCATGAACATTCTCTCCTTTCTAGGCTGTGGGGCTCATTTCTAGATACTGGACTTCCCTGGTGGCTCAGACGGTAAAGCTTCTGTCTACAATGCGGGAGACCCAGGTTTGATTCCTGGGTTGGGAAGATCTCTTGGAGAAGGAAACGGCAATCCACTCCAGTATTATTGCCTGGAAAATCCCATGGACAGAGGAGCCTGGTAGGCTGCAGTCCATGGTGTCACAAAGAGTCAGACACGACTGAGCGGCTTCACATTCACGTTAGCCTCTAGAACTATAAGACAATACATTCCATTCTTTAAGCCACCCAGTCTGTAATGCTTTGTTAGGACATTTTAGCAAACTTACATATGTCATTTTTGAATCTTTGTTAATGTTCCCATAAAAGCAGATAAAACACTCAGAGTTGCAAAATCAAACACTGAGAAACGTCTCTACATCAATACTAAGTAACAAGTTATCTCCACAAAGCTTAAAATGCTACTAAGTGATGATACCCTGAGAACAAAACCCAGATAGTCTTGTCTGGTGATTGTGCAGGAGGAAGTAGAGGAAAAGCACAGGGATTTTTTAGAGACATAAGACCTAGAGAACCCACAAATTGTCAAGTTCTGAAAAGCTTGGGAAGGAAATATGGGGACATTAACTGATTTGGGAAAGGATTTGACAGGTTCCAATTTGGGTGTACAATGTAGGAAAACATGGTAAGATCATTATGGTATGGAGTAGCCCGAATCCTCCTAACCCTAAAAAACAAACAAAACAATCAAAGCTCCTTCCAAAATCTGCTAGAGAGTAGAATAGAAAATAGGGCCAGGGCAAAGAAAGAAAAAGATCATCTCACCTTGGAGAGGGGAAATCAACATAAAATCTCAAGAGAATAGAAAGACATTTTTCCAACACTCCACTACACTAACAGAAGAAGGAGGTCTAGAACCATGAAGCTAGGAAATACAATCTTACCCACTTTTCTCTCCTAAGAAAACTAACCTCAAGCACCCACAATGAAAAGAACTGCAGTCAAATCATAGATAAAATTATTGTAGCAAAACTTAAACTAAGGAGAAAGTTTATGTCTCCACAGACAATGAAGATACACAAGAGAGTCCCACAAAAGTTACCTAATCAATAAAAATGAGTCCAAAGAAGTTAAGAAATTGTTACAAATTATATATTAATAGCTTAAGAATTACACAAGCTCATAAATGTGGTGAATAGAAAAAATTACGATTTGATAGATTGCTGAAAAAACTTAGAAAGAATTCTAAATAAAAGAAAAAAAATCACTCCCAAAATGATGACTAAACCAGAGGGGACACACACACACGAGCATGAATAATGGCTTAAGAGAAAGAAAACATATAGAGGAGTTAATGTTTAAACAGCAAAATAAAACAGAAACAAAAGAGAATTAAAAAGAAAATGATAAAGATCACTGGAAGATAGGCAAGATCCAACATATGAAAACTCTGGCAATAAAACAGAATACTAAACCCACAATTCAAAAACACTCTTTGAAAAAAAAGAAAGGCTGAAAGTACATATTGCAAGGCATATTGTATATTTGGATTAATGACCCAGAATGGCACCCCACTCCAGCACTCTTGCCTGGAAAATCCCATAGACAGAGGAGCCTGGTGGGCCGCAGTCCATGGGGTCGCTAAGAGTCGGACACGACTGAGCAACTTCCCTTTCACTTTTCACTTTCATGCATTGGAGAAGGAAATGGCAACCCACTCCAGTGTTCTTGCCTGGAGAATCCCAGGGACGGCGGAGCCTCATGGGCTGCCGTCTGGGGGGTCGCACAGAGTCGGACATGACTGAAGCGACTTAGCAGCAGCAGCAGCAGCAGGATATATTCAGTCATAATTGGGAAAATAAAGGAATTTTTAAGAAAATAGAAAAACTGAGGTGGGGGGGCAGTAGTTTGAACATTTAGGCAAAAACATCAAGATATCTTAAGCAAAGAAAATTAGATTGCAGTTAGACTTTCTGACAACAGTACTTTATGCCAGAAGATAACTGAAGAAACCAATTTGAAAAACACGATGAAAGGAAATGTAAGCCAGTAATTTTTATATTCAGGCAAATTGCCATACATACACACAAGTATACTATATACACAAGCTGAAAAGCATCCAACTATTAGGAGCATCAAGAACCCAGAGAATTACTTCCATGAGCATTCTGAAGGAACCAATTAAAATAAAAGTTTCAGGCAACCTAAGTAAATTGGGAGCCATCAGCAAGATGTTCTGGAAGAAGTTGTAAGGATATATTTATCTGAAGAACTAAAACTAAATGATGGTTATAAAGAAAATAGTATAGTCACAATAACTATATCCTCTAAAAGTATAGATACATTATAATTATTTTATACTGAATTAGGGAGTAAAAACTGAGACTAAATGAGGTAGTCCAACAGATGGCAGCTCAAAATAATTTGAACCTAATTCTAAGCTTCTGCACATAAATTCCAGTCTAAAGGTAGTACTGCAGATAGAGAAGCAAATTACATGATACCACAGGAAGAAACGTAACAAATTCAGAATTCCTCAGGACACTTGACTCAGGTTTTTCGACAAGTCAGCAGCATGAAAAACTATAGGAGGACCATTCAACACTGTTGTTTAGTCACAAAGTTGTGTCTGACTCTTTTGCGACCTCATGGACTGTAGCCCACCAGGCTCCTCTGTCCATGGGATTTCCCCATAGAAATAATCTAAAAAACATAATAACATAGTGAGTATTCCTTGCGTGGATCCTAACTCAAACTCAACTGCAAAGAGATATTTTTTGAATTTGGGAACATTTGAATATGAAAAGGATGCATGTGTGTGCTTCATCACTCAGCCGTGTCCGATTCTTTGCGACCCCATGGATAGTAGCCTGCCAGGCTCCACTGTCCATGGGAATTCTCCAGGCAAGGATACTGGAGTTGGTTGCCATGCCCTTCTCCAGGGGATGTTCCCACCCAGGGATCAAACCCAGGTCTCGCACATTGCAGGCAGATTCTTTACCATCTGAGCAACCAGGCAAGCAAAAGAATACTGGAGTGGGTAGCCTATCCCTTCTCCAGGGGAACTTCCCGACCCAGGAATCACACCAGGGTCTCCTGAATTGCAGGTGGATTCTTTACCAGCTGAGTTACCAGGGAAGCCCTATGAACAGGATAGTGCTGTGCTATGCTTAGTCGCTCAGCCGTGTTCAACTTTTAGTGACCCTGTGGACTGCAGCTTGCCAGGCTCCTCTGTCCATGGGGATTCTCCAGGCAACAATACTGGAGAGGGTTGCCATGCCCTCCTCCAGGGGATCTTCCCAACCCAGAGATCAAACCAGGTCTCCTGTATTGCAAGCAAATTCTGATTCACCAGGGAATTAGATCATAATAAAAATTATAATTATGTAAGATGTGATAATGGCACTGTGGTTATGTAAGAAAATGCCTCCCCTTTTTGGAGATGCACACTGATGTATTTAGAGGTTAAAATGACATGAATTCTGGGATTTGGATTGAAATATTTTAGTATAAATAATTGGAGGGTAGATGGAGAAAGTTGAGCAAAATATTGATGATTGGGTGATAGACCACATTTAATAATAAAAAAATTTTTTTAATGAAAAAATGGCATCCAAAAGATTTCCATGTCAACTCCCTGGAACCCATAAGTGTTACCCTACTGAGAAAAAGAATCTTTGCAGATGTAATTGAGGCTCTTGAGATGAGATCATCTTGGATTATCCAAGTGTGCCCTACACAGACAGAGGAGAATATATAGAGAAAGAGCAAGGAAGTAATGTGGCCATAGATGCAGACATTGGTGTGATACAGCAAGTTGTGATGCAGCATTGATGTGATGCCAAGGAATGCTAGCCACCGCCAGAAGCTTGAAAAGGCAAAGAATGAAATCTTCCCTAGAAGTCTCTGGAGGAGATTTGGCCTTGCTCACAATTTGAGTTTGGACTTCTGGCCTCCAGAACGGTGAGACAATAAAAATCTTATTGTTTAAACCACTAAATTTGTGGTAATTTGTTACAGTAGAAACAAATTTGTGGCAATTTGTTACTATGAAACAAATACACTAAATTCATTAATACTTCTAGTGTCAAGGGGGAAACCCAGCAGGGCCTAGAGTCCCCTTGTCTCTGAATGGCCCAGCAATCTTTGCTTTTCCATCTTCACAGAAGTGTCTTCTCTCCTCTGTAGCCCCAAACCACTACCTCCAACATCTTTTGTCTTCAATTGAGAATGGTATTTGGGATGAGGATTTTGTCCTTTTTGGTGAGTTACTCAGTTTTCCTGGTCTGTACGATGTATACATGTTATTAAAATTTTGTTTGTTTTTTTCTATTAATTTATATTATGCCAATTTAATTCTTAGACCAGCCAGAGGAACCTAGAAGAGTAGAGGGAATTTTCTGCTTCCCTAGGCTAGAAAATAAATTGAGGCAACACATTTCTCACTGAGGAATACTGATATGGTTCATATACTGGATACCATGACATGTTGCTAACTTTGACTAGAGCTGGAGCAGATGGGGGATATGAGATGGGTTCAGGCATGGTGTATGTAAGGAGCCTACTGCTTAGGCTATACAAATTAGTATACCTTACATTAAAGTAGAAGTCTCAGTGGTGGCTAAAGATAGTGATGGATTTATGGAAAGTCCCAGCAGGTGAATCACAATGCAGGCAGCTGGGACGATGGAACAAAGTCAGGCCATCTACAGTGAAGAATTATATACTTTTTGAAAAACAGTTCCTGGTGGACTATTGAGCCCTGGTAAAGATGAAACACTTGACAATAGAACACCAAGTGGGCACACCTAAGGAAACTCCTATCATGAGCTGTATTCTATTGGTACTAGATCCACTTCATCATGAAGTCAGACAGACCCAGCAGCCATCGTAGTAGCATGAACTCAAACAAACCTAAAGCACATTAATAAGACACTAGAGCAGGCATCCCATAATCCTGTATCCCCCACCATACTTGGACTAGCGCTGCTCCCTCAACTCATCCTCATGGTCATGTGAGAGGAGGAAGATCCAATACAAACAAATGAAATAACGGGAAACAGCCTGAGCTTGGTTTAAATGATTGAGATTGCTTTGCCACTGTATTTATGGATGACATAATGCAATACTGGAATTTCCTTGAAACTAATCAGGAGTAGATAGCATAGAGTAATGAAGACTGGTTGTAGATTGATAATTGTTAAAATTGTCTGATGAATATGTGGAAATTTATTATATCACTCTCATTATTTATGTTTGGCATTTTCCATAATAAACATTTTTGAAGTAAATTGGGCTTCCCTGGTGGCTCAGATGGTAAAGAATCTGTCTGGGTTCGATCCCTGGGTCGGGAAGATCCCCTAGAGGAGGGAATGGATTCCCACTCCAGTATTCTTGCCTGGAGAATTCCATGGACAGAGGAGCTTGATGGGCTATAGTCTATGGGGTAGCAAAGAGTCAGACATGACTGAGCAACTAACACTTTCTCTTATTTTCATAGACAAGAAAATAAGGAAGTCCTCAGTAACCACCACAGTATTGAATCTTCATTACAAAATATAGTTTCTTGGAATGATATTCCATATTTTTCCATCACCAAGCCAATTAGCCTACCAAGAAATTTACAGTGACGAATAGCAGTGGATTGGAATGTTATGGTATTCAAAGTATTATTTTGTATGTAAGGGGCCATTTTGTGCCTATTGCATTGGCAAGATGCCGAATGCTGAACCAAACTATAAAAAGAATAATGTCTTTATATTCAAAATCAAGAGCCCACAATATATTTATTGTCCTATTTACAAAATGCTCAGTTTGCAATCCAGTTTCTTTTGCATCTTCATTGAATAAATCTCTTAATTATACAACCACATAAGTAGAATTATAGCATTTTAAAACTTAAAGTTAATCAAAAGATCATTTACTCTAACTCTTGTATTTTACAAATTTGGAAAATTTTGTATTTTATTGGTATTTTATTTATTTGTATTTTATTCCTTATTTGTATTTTACAAATAAGGAAACAGGATCTTTTGAAGTTCCCAAAATATAATAGACTGAGCTGAGACTAAAACTGAGAACTTTTGCCTCCCAACCCAGTACTTCTTCCACTACAAACTCTAAAACATAAGATAATGTCCCTTTCAAAAAAATTCATCCTGCTTGCAGCTAATATAAACTTTCCAGTGAATACTGAAGAAAGCTTTCTCACACACCTTTTTAATAACCCCATCTCCTCTGTTACCCTAATAGACAATGAGTGTTTTAAAGGAGACTTTGTATCTGATATTGTCAACCTTGATTAAGCTTGGGAATCAATTAACCTTAATTACCCCAGATCTATCACAATACCTGTTATATTATTGTAACAGGTAGTTAATAAATGCTCACTGGAGAATAAAGATGTGGCAGATCTACATGTCAACAACTGCAAAGCTTCATCTGAAAGCAAAATGATTGTCACTTTTTGTCAATAAGATGACAGAGGTGATGTGATATATTTCTAAGGCATGCGTGTGTTCTCAGTCATGTCTGACTCTTTGCAATCCCACAGACTATGGCCCTTCAGACTCCTCTATCCATAGAATTCTCCAGGCAAGAATATTGAAGTGGATAGCCATTTCCTACTTCACAGGGTCTTCCCAACCCAGGGATCGAACCCAGGTCTCCCACATTGCAGGCAGATTCTTTACCTCTGAGCCACCAGGGGAGATACAGACACAAATAGGTTTGAAGCACTATAGTCAGTGTGACTCTTTTCTTTGTTTTGTGAAATGAAACAAAACGCAGTTCCAACAATTCAAGTTGGTATAAGTGGCATATAAAGTGTTTCTTGATTTATGTAAGAATCATAAAAACCCAATATACAGTTTTATTTAATCTAAGTAATGAAGAAAAATTGATATACTCTAACAAAATGTATTAAAGTTTTATAGTTCACAATTAGAATATATGCTAAAACCCCATCACTATTTCTCCGAAATAATTTAAAATTCATTTTAGAGAGTAAAACTATTTTTTAAGTGTCAAAGAAATTTTAAAAAACTGAATAAATTCACTTTCATGCCTGAAACAATCTACAAAACAATTTTTAAAACTTAATAATTATTTCTTATAAATAAGTTCTTGTCTGTTGTATTTTATTTGTAAGGGGAATTCATTTTTTGCTTCTATGCACAGAATCTCTAATACTGTAGGAAGGTTCTTTGAATAGGAACACTTTCACTTGACTCCAATAGAAACATTTTACTGCTCTGGATAAATGAGTTACAGCAAATTAAATAGCTGATTCTTGTGTTTATGAGGGCTTCTTAGTGCACCCTTGTGGTCAAGTAATGAGTTACAAATGCAGTCTTAAAAATTCCAGAGCATAAAGCCAGATGTAAAAGAAGCAACTGTGAGTCGTCTTCTTTCAGAAAGCACCAGCCATTGTCTTATCTGGCAATTGGGGTGTGGGGAATGAAGGTTTAGTGTAAGTTTTGTTTTTTGAAAAAGAAACACAAGATAAATGATTTGAATAAGAAAGCTTAGGACAAAAAGATTATCTCAAATTAACTTTGTAAGAAGGCCATTGAAAATAATGTTGAATAATACCAACACTGAACAGTATCAGTGGATTCATTTCCTACAGTCTGCTTGTTCAAGTTCTGTGTTCTGTCATATGAGAAATAGTGTTTGGACAATGCTTTCTAGGTTTTTCAATTTGTCAAATCTAGTCACAAGTCTTATCTACTTTTTTTTTTAGCTGAACACAAGAATGTCTTGGTCTAGACAGAAATGGATGTTTTGTTCACATCAACTGATATACCAGGTGAGATATAACAGAGTTTTTACCTTAAAAAAAAAAAACAAAAACAAGCAAAAGAGCACTGTATTTACTTTTGAAAATAAGACAACAAAGAAAAACATTTACAGGTTGGACAGCAAGTTTGAGATTTCTGAAAAATTAACTTTCTACAAAAGTATTATATTGCATTTCTACATATATTGATATCAGAATTAAAAAAATTTGTCTGGGATATGTAAATTTATATAATAGAAAAATATAGCCTAAAGCATTTCTATTTCTCCTGATAATTTCTAAGAGACTTGTGGTTAACTCAGATAACTGTATATTAAAAACTGTATATTATATTTGCATTACATGCAAATGTAAACTAAGCAATATACAGAATATTTATATCAGTGTGTGCACACATGCTAAATAGCTTCAGTTGTGTCCAACACTCTGCGACCCTATGGACCATAGCCCACCAGGCTCCTCTGTCCGTGGGATTCTCCAGGCAAGAATTTTGGAGTGGGTTGCATGTCCTTGTTTGTAAGAGGGGCTTCCCAGGTGTCCTATTGGTAAAGAACCCATCTGCCAATACAGGATATGCCTGAGACAAGGGTTTGATCTCTGGGTCAGGAAAATTCCCTGGACAAGGGCATGGCAATTCACGTCAGTATTCTTGCCTGGAGAATGTCACGGACAGAGAAGCCCGGAGGGCTACAGTCCATAGGGTCACATAGAGTTGGACAAGACTGAATTGACTTAGCATGCAGTGTTTGTAATAGCAAATTTGTAAACAATCAAATAGATGACTAAATTATTGTATATTCACAAAAGGCAATGATGTCAAGTAATGTATAAATGTTACATGCAAAAACACAAATGAACATAAACAATTTAAATATAAGTGGGAAAAATAAGTTCAAGAAGTTAAAATGTGGCATAACTTATTTTTATAAAATTAAAAAATGAAAACAAAACAATCTACCTGTTGAATATGTCTCCAATTCAGTTCAGTCGCTCAATCATGTCTGAATCTTTGCAACCCCATGGACTGCAGCACACCAGGCTTCACTGTCCATCACCAACCCCCAGAGCTTGCTCAAACTCATGTCCATCGAGTCAGTGATGCCATCTAACCATCTCATCCTTTGTCATCCCCTTTTCCTCCTGCCTTCAATCTTTCCCAGCATCAGGGTCTTTACAAATGAGTCGTTCTTTGCATCAGGTGGCCCAAGTATTGGAGCTTCAGCATCAGTCCTTCCAATGAATATTCAGGACTGATTTCCTTTAGGATGGACTGGTTGAATCTCCTTGCAGTCCAAGGGACTCTCAAGAGTCTTCTCTGACACCACAGTTCAAAAGCATCAATTCTTCAGTGCTCAGCTTTCTTTATATCTTAGCAATGACTAAGACATAGCTTTAAAAGCAACATAATATCCATATATGATCCAAAATAACAGCCACTGGTAGGTGGTGAGACTCAGGTTGGGGCAGACATAGTAAAAACCACGTCATTGCATGTTCTATTTCCTGAACTGAGTGTTAGGTTAATTATTATCAGTAACACTGCCTCTCTTAAACTAAACCAATTAAAAAAAAAAAAAAACTAACAAATAAGAGATGCAAGAGCTACTGAAGAGAAAGAATGGTAAAATAAAGACAAATATTAGTCTATGCAAGTCTATGCTCCTGGAATACAGACTTAGAAACACTAGGATATAAAGGAGGACAAATATTAATTAATACATAAGTTTCTACAAAGTACAGAAAACATCATAGGTATGTAGTATAGTTGAGCATTACAGATGTTCTAAAATTTTGTAGTTCATCTCTGAATCAATAATTAGCCTTCCAGTGATCTATTCACATTTAGGTACATAAGGGCAGAGACCACATGTTTGTTGTTGATCCTTATGTGCCCCCAAAATCAAGTATAGTGCTCTGCACATAGCTCTACTTAATAAATATTTTATAAACAAGTGGAATGTGATTCAAATATTAACCCAGTCTATATTTAAGCAGGCCCCAAAATTAAACGGGAAAAATATTTTCCAAAAAATATCATTGTACACACACTTTAAAATAACTTACATGAAAAAACACCTTGAAATACATTCCAAAGTATATGACAATAATTGACAATATATTTTTATGAGAATATTATCTGGAAGATCTTTATCTAAAGTAGAGAAATAAAAATTTTCCCTTTATTTTCATCCTTTATTATTTTAAAATTTTAAATCCCATCTTTTATTTCTAGTCAAATAATTTCTGCTGGATGGTTTGTAATAAAACTGGAATCCTGCCCACCAGCAGTCAAGACAAATAGCCTTTGCCTCATTAGAGAATCTGGTGCGTTATGAGAAAAAGCCAAGGCGAGAAGAAACTGGAACATGAGATAGGCCACGAAAATTGCAAACGATTTAAGAAGATGCCAGCTGGCCTGGAGGAGAAGTAGAAGAGCATTTCCTGGAATAAAATTCAATGATTATGCCAACCTAGAGTTGGGTGAAATAGGGCACTAAGCAGAAAGTCCTGGTTAAAGGCCAGACAACTTAGTAGGAAAGATGAGAAAGGGAGCAGGTGGATAAACTCCATTGCAAACTCAAGTGTTGAAAACAGCCAAACTCATAACTATTCAGTAGAAATGGAAAGATCTTGAGAATATAAATATTAGTAACTTAATTTTTTTTAGAATTAATTTAATTTGAAAAGCAAAATGTCACAGACATACAGGATTAATCTCTATTTTCAACATATCCTCCATACAGCAAATTCAAAAAACAACATGCTCAAGGAAATATTTATTATGTGCCTGTTAGGTGCTAGGTACTTGAGTTAAACCTGGAGAAAGCATACTTCAAATAAAGAAATAGAGGATGACCAGAGTATAGCTAGGAGAACGGTATAAGGAGGTGTGGACATCTAACGATGCAAGACTATCTCATACATGTGAAGAATTCTGGGTAAAGTGTGGCTGCAGTATAGAGTATAAAAAGAAGAAATGGAAGATACTGGATTGAAATTATTTGGGTCAGATTTAGACAAAAGGCCTCTAAATAATATTAAGCTTTTACTAGATTTTATTTTTCATGCTAAATGCTATGAGAAGAGAAGTCGTGAAGTGTTTTAGCCAAGTTCTTAATCTACTAAGTGTTTTAGAAGAATTACATTGGTTATAGCAAAAGGAATTTATTAGAAGAGAGTGAAAGTAAAGGAAGGGAGAGATACAGAAAACATTAAAGATGTCTAGGTAAAATAGAATGGCGCTACTCCTTCTGGCCAAGAAGGTGTAGCAGGGACTGAATTTACCTTCCTAGTTGAAGCAACTAAAGAATGGAAAGGAAATATATGAAACAGCATTTCCAACATATTACACAAAGGACAGTAATTCCTGAGACATGAAGTTCAAAGAGGTGAGTTAGATCTACCACTATCGGACATGACTGAGTGACTGAACTGAACTATCCAAGCTTACTGCCTTAAAACAGTTTCCTGCATTGTACTGCATGGGGGTAGTTACAATGCAGGAAGCTAACAGAGTCTCTGGGCAGAGAAAACAGAGCTGCAAATCCAGAAAAAGCAAGGAAACAGGAGTCAAAGGAAAGCGTATCACTTAAAATAGAGCTCCACAGAGACTGAACTCCAGAGAAATATGGAGGGCTCCCCTCTAGGACGTAGACAAGTACTCACTGGTGCATTAACGTGAGTAAATAAAGGGAGAAGTTATCTAGTGCTCACCCAAACCAGAAACAGTGCTTGTTCCCACTAGCCAGATTATGGCTAGAAAAACTTCATATTTCAAGGTGCACTGTGTATTCAGAAGGGTCAGTAATGGAGTAAAATTAGGCTTAAATTAAATGGTGCACTTGTCCTGAAAATAAAATTTTAAAAACAGGACCAGAACGAATCAAACTATTTCCAAGCATTAACAACTTATTTGCACTGAGAATAAAGATCAAGAATATTTCTAGAAATACAAAAGTCTATAGCACCAAAGAAGTAAAATTTCTATTTCTTGCCATTTGATTACAAAAAAAAATCAATAAGCACCCCTAAAGAAGCAGGCAATTATGTTAAGAGAAAAATCAATCAATCAACTGTAACTGACCCAGAGACCCACAACTGGAACAGATGTTAGGATGAGCAGACAGAACATGAAAACATGCTCATCATTATAATTATTTTTATATATTCAAAAGCTAGAAAAATTGAACATGTTAAGTAGAGGCATATAAAAAGATACTGAGAGATCATACATCATGATCAAGTGGAATTTATCCCAGAGATGCAAGGACAGTTTAATATCTGGAAATCAATCAATGTTATATACCACATTTATACACTGAAGAATAAAAATCCTATGACCATCTCAACAGATAAAGAAAAAGCTTTTGACACAATTCAGCATCCATTTTTGGTAAAAAAAAAAAAAAACAAAAAAACACCTCTCAACAAAGTGGGTATAGAGGGAATGTACTTCAACACAATAAAGGCTATATCTGACAAGCCCATAGCTAACATACTCCACAGTGAAAAGCTGGAAGCATTTCCTCTAAGATCAGAAACAAGACAAGGATGCCCACACTCTTACCATTTTTTTGAACATAGTATTGGAAGTCCAAGCCAGAGCAATCAGACTAGAAAAATGAATAAAAGGAATCTTAATTGGAAAGAAAGAAGTACAATGGTTAATTTGCAGATGACATGATACTATACACAGAAAAAAAAGACACTTTCAAAAATCTACTAGAGCTTATCAATGAACTTGGTAAAACTGAAGGATGCAAATAAATATGCAGAAATCTATTGCATTTCTGTATAATAACAATGAACTATCAGAAAAAGAAATTAAGGAAACGTCACATTCACCAGCACATCAAAAAGAATAAAATACTTACAAATAAACCTGCTTAGGGAAGTAAAAGACCTATAGTCAGAAAAATTTAAGACACAAATGAGGGAAATTAAAGATAATACAAATGGAAAGACATACCATGTTCACCTACTAGAAGAATTAAATATTGTTAAAACGACCATACATCCCAAGGCAATCTATGTATTCAATGTAATCCCTATCAAAACACCAAGGGCATTTTTCAAAGAACTAGATAAATATAATTCTAAAATTTGTTTGAAAACACAAAAGACCCTTAATATAGTCAAAACAACTTTGAGAAAGAAGAATACACCTTGAGGTATCATGTTACCTGATCAAACTAGGCTACATTAATAAAAGCAGTACGGTACTCGAACAAAAACAGACTCACAGATCAGTGGAACAGAACAGAGCACAGAAATGAACCTACACTTACACAGGCAATTAATAAAGGACGCAAGAAAATACAATGGGGCAAAGACAACCCTTACAACAGTGTGGGGAAAACTGAACAGCCATATACAAAAGAATGCAACTGAACTATTCTCTCACACCATACACAAAAATAAATTCAAAATGGATTAAAGACACATGTAAGACATGAAAGCATAAAACTTCTAGAAGCAAACATAGGCCATAGTCTCTTTGACATTGGTCTTAGTAATACTTTTTTGGATAAGTCTCCTCAGGCAAGAGAAATAAAAGCAAAAATAAACAGGACTACATTAAACAGAAAAGCTTCTTTTTGCATAGTGAAGGAAACGATCACCAAAACAAAAACACCATGTACTGAACGGGAGAAGATATTTGCAAAAAATATAACTAACAAAAAGTTAATACCCAAAATGTACAAGGAACTCATACAATTCAATGTGAAAAAAGCAAACAAACTGATTTAAAAATGGGCAGAGGATCTGAATAGAAATTTTTCCAAAGAACACATATAGATAACCAACAGGCATGTAGAAAGATGCTAAAAGTCATTAATCATCTGGGAAATGCAAATCAAAACCACAATGAGATATCATCTCACACCTGTCAGAATGGCTATTATCCAAAAGACCACAAATAATACGTGTTAGCCAGGATGTTGGAGAAGGCAATGGCACCCCACTCCAGTACTCCTGCCTGGAAAATCCCATGGACAGAGGAGCCTGGTAGGCTGCAGTCCATGAGGTGGCTAAGAGTCAGACACGACTGAGTGACTTCACTTTCACTTTTCACTTTCATGCATTGGAGAAGGAAATGGCAGCCCACTCCAGTGTTCTTGCCTAGAGAATCCCAGGGACGGGGGGGAGCCTGGTGGGCTGCCATCTATGGTGTCGCACAGAGTTGGACATGACTGAAGCGACTTAGCAGCAGCAGCAGTGGCAGCCACGATGTGGCGAAAAGAGAACTAACACGCACTATTGGTGGGAATGTAAGTTGTTGCAGGCAGTATGGAAAACAGTATGGAGATTACTCAAAAAATTAAAAAGATTCAACTTTCATATGGTGCAACCATTACACTCCTGGGTATTTATCCAAAGTAAACAAAAACACTAATTAGAAAGATCAGAATGGCTGCGATCCAAAAGTCTACAAGCAATAAATGCTGGAGAGGGTGTGGAGAAAAGGGAACCCTCTTACACTGTTGGTGGGAATGCAAACTAGTACAGCCACTATGGAGAACAGTGTGGAGATTCCTTAAAAAACTGGACATAGAACTGCCTTATGATCCAGCAATCCCACTGCTGGGCATACACACTGAGGAAACCAGAAGGGAAAGAGACATGTGTACCCCAATGTTCATCGCAGCACTGTTTATTATAGCCAGGACATGGAAGCAACCTAGATGCCCATCAGCAGACAAATGGATAAGAAAGCTGTGGTACATATACACAATGGAGTATTTACTCAGCCATTAAAAAGAATACATTTGAATCAGTTCTAATGAGATGGATGAAACTGGAACCTATTATACAGAGTGAAGTAAACCAGAAAGAAAAACACCAATACAATATACTAACGCATATATATGGAATTTAGAAAGATGGTAACAATAACCCTGTGTACGAGACAGCAAAAGAGACCCTGATGTATAGATCAGTCTTAAGGACTCTGTGGGAGAGGGAGAAGGTGGGGAGATTTGGGAGAATGGCATTGAAACATGTATAATATCATGTCCAGGTTCGATGCACCAGTCCAGGTTCGATGCACGATACTGGATGCTTGGGGCTGGTGCACTGGGACGACCCAGAGGGAGGGTATGGGGAGGGAGGAGGGAGGAGGGTTCAGGATGGGGAGCATGGGTATACCTGTGGCGGATTCATTTCGATGTTTGGCAAAACTAATACAATATTGTAAAGTTTAAAAAAAAAAAAAGATGTATGGCAAAACCAATACAATATTGTAAAGTAATTAGCCTCCAATTAAACAATTTAAATTAAAAAATAAATAAATTAATTTAAAAAATGAAAGATGTATGCACCCCTATGTTCATAGCAGCATTTACAATAACCAAAGTATAGGAGCAACCCAAGTACTCATCAATTGATGAATGAATAAACAAGATGTGGTTATACACACACACATATACACACACACACTGGATTATTACTCAGCCACAAAAAGGAGTGAAATGTTGCCATGGGCAGCAAATGGATGACCTAGAGGGCATTATGCTAAAAAACATAAGTTAGAGAAAGACAAATACTGTATGTTTTCACCTACATGTGGAATCTTAGAAAAACCAAATGAGCAAACCCAATAAAACAAAAACAGAGTTATAGATATAGAGAACAAACAGGTGGTTACAAAGAGGGATTGGGGGAAGAGAAAAAATAGGAGACGGAGATTAGAGATACAAACTTCCAGTTGCAAAATAGATAAGTCACAGGTATGAAATGTACAGTGTGGAGAACACAGTAACTAAATAATATTTTTGGTCACATATCATAACTAGACTTATCATGGTGATCACTTTGAAATGTATGGGAAAAATCATTATGCTGTTCAAAGTGTTAATATTGATCATTCAGTCATATCCAACTCCTTGCAACCCCATGGAGTATAGCCCATCAGGCTACTCTGTTCATGGGACTCTTCAGGCAAGAATAATGGAGTAGGTAGCTATTCCCTTCTTTATGTTGTTCAAAAAAGAACTAACAAAGTGTTATAGGTCAATTACACTTCCAACATTCAAACAAACTCGGAAACTAGGGTAAAGGTCAGATTGTGGTTACCAGAGGCCAGGGATGCGATAAGGGGTATTGGATGAAGGCAGTCAAAACGTACTGCAAACTACCAGTTACAAGATGAATAAGTACTAAGGATGTAATGTACAATATGATAAATATAATTAACATTTCTGTAAGTTGTATATGAAAGTTGTTAAGATAATAAATCCTGGGTTCTTATCACACAGCCTTTTTTTGTCTTTAAATTGTTTCTATATGAGATAATAGATATTCACTAAGCTTATTGTGACAGTCATTTCATGACATATGTAAGTTAAATCATTATGTTGTATACCTTAAATTTATACAATATTGTACATCCATTATATCTCAATAAAACTGGAAAAAATTAATTAATTAAAAAGTTGCTGTGCTGTGTTCAGTCATGTCCTACTCTTTGAGACCCCATGGACTGCAGACTTCCAGACTCCTCTGTCCATGGAATTTTCCAGGCAAGGATACTGGAGCAGGTTGCCATTTTCTACTCCAGGGTATATTCCCAACCCAGGGATTGAACCCACATCTCCTGCATTGGCAGGAGGATTCTTTACCACTAAGCCACCTGGGAAACCCAATTAAAAAGTAGAGACATATAAAAATATATATATTGCAGTGTATTAAAATTAGGCAATGTGATTCCTCTAGCTTTATTCTTTATTCAAAACTGTTTGGACTATTCTATTCTATTCCTTTCCCTTTCCATATCTACTTTAAAATATATTTGTCTAACATTTTGTGCTACAGACAGCAAATACTAACAGATGAGTCGTGCCAGGACTTTCCTTATAACATTTCTGCTGTCCTTTGGGGAGGAACAGGCCTGTTTGTAGGCTTCCCTGGTGGTTCACCTGGTAAAGAACCTGCCTGCCAATGCAGGAGATTCAAGAAACGCAGTTTCCATCCCTGGGTCTGGAAGATCCCCTGTAGCAGGAAATGGCAACCCCCTCCAGAATTCTCTCCTGGAGAATCCCAAGGAAAATGGAACCTGGTGGGCTCCAGTCCATGGGGTCGCAAGAGTCGGACACGGCTTAGCAATTAAACCACTGCAATCACTAGGTAGGTTTTTAAGTCCTTTGATGTTGAAAACAGGTATCCCTTGGTATATAAAAGTCTTCCCCTCCAAAAGTTAGTGGCCTTTAAGGTAAATTTCCTCACATTTATGTCCCATTTGCACCAACAGCCAGCCATCTATCTATCTATCTATAGGGTCATGCCAGCCTCAAAAACAAAGTATTGGTTAGTGTTTTCTTCTCTTTTGTTTTCTGGAAGAAATTATGTAAAACTGATCTTAATTATTCTTTAAATAATATATATATGTGTGTGTGTATATATATATATATATATATATATATATATATATATATTTGTCTAAGTCTACAAAAAAGATCTTCTTGACAATTTAATAAGAATTGTGTTTAACTTATATATCAGTTTGTGGAGAATTGACATCTTTATTATGCTGAGCTTTCTAATCCATGAACATTGCTTCCCTCTAGAGTTATTTAAATCTATATTTCTTCTGTCATAGTTCTATAGTTTTTAGCATCAGTTCAGTTTAGTTCAGATCAGTCGCTCAGTCGTGTCCGACTCTTTGCGACCCCGTGAATTGCAGCACGCCAGGCCTCCCTGTCCATCACCAACTCCTGGAGTTCACTCAGACTCACGTCCATCGAGTCGGTGATGCCATCCAGCCAGCTCATCCTCTGTCGTCCCCTTCTCCTCCTGCCCCAAATCCTTCCCAGCATCAGAGTCTTTTCCAGTGAGTCAACTCTTCGCATAAGGTGGCCAAAGTATTGGAGTTTCAGCTTTAGCATCAGTCCTTCCAATGAACACCCAGGACAGACACATTAATGGATTTTCAAGTGCTGACTTAGCCTTGCATAGCAGGAATAAAATCCACTTGGTCATTAGACATAGCTTTTTAAATACACTGCTGTATTTGCTATTATTTTGTTGATGATTTTTGTGCCTATGTTCATGAGGAAGTAGTTCACTTTTTGTACAGTCTTCATCTGGCTTTGGTAGTAGGGTCATGTCAGCCTCAAAAACAAAGTATTGGTAAGTGTTTCCTTCTCTTTTGTTTTCTGGAAGAAATTATGTAAAACTGATCCTAAGTATTCTTTAAATACTTGGTGGAATTCTCGAGAGAAACCACCAGGGAGTGTGTTTTGTAGAAGCTTTCAAATAAAAGATTGATTTTTCTAATATTTACCAAAGAATTCAGACTATCTATTTCATCTTGAGTTTTGGTGACTGGCAGTATTTGATGACTTGGTCTAGTTAACTCTCATTTGCCAATACCTATATCCTGGTTTGGGTAATGTACTTTGTAAGATGTCACTACTGACAGAAGCTGGAGGATGATTACATGGACCCCCTCTGTATTATTTTCACAACTTCTAGTGAAATAAATGAATTGAATAAAAAGAAATACATGTACTTTTAAGAAGAATTGTTAACAATTTGTTAAATTGTACAAATTAATTCAACTATTTATTACTAAGAAATTCTACCATGTGATTCTTAGTTTGTTGCTTATTTCTTTGATAGCATCCCTTTGTGGTTGAAATGGCAAAAAAATAAAAGTAGCAAAATACGTCAGTCCTCTCCAACCTTAATTTAGTAGGAAAAAAAACTCTAAAAGCTGGTATCTGTACTCACTTCTCATAGGTAGTATACCATACAATTTTGATAGGTAAGGTTTTTCAAATTGGAAGAAGGATTTTAGGATATACTGATATTTCCGTTGATAGGGATTTATTTTCATTATAACCAGTATTACTGAGACTTAACAGACTGTGAATTTTTTAATGGAGAGATATTTAATTATGAGTCATCAACCTCTCTACTACCTGCCTAAGCAGGAAATAAGTTCTCCTCAACTTCTTCTCCAAGATTTTTTTTCTGGAGGTGCTCAAAGAAATGTTTTGATTGTGCTTATAAACCAGTCTGTCAGCTGCAGTCACCATGTCACATTTATGCTCTCCTTTTGGGTTTATGTAAGTTCACACTCCCTGATTGCAGAAGTTCTTGGGAAAGAGTCCCTGCTTCTAGTCAGGAAAATTCCCCATGCTGTTGGACTCTAAAGGACTAGAAAGATGCTGTATGCAATGACGATGTAGAAATGCCTGTGAGAATAAACCCTGCTCTCCAGGGCCCCTGGGGGCACGGTATCTACACAAATAGTTCCATCAAATTCAGTTATCATCTCTTGTCTGAATACCACAGGTTCTTCAAGGAATGAAGGAAATTAAATCTCTTTACAACCCCTGTTGTCGAGTTTAATTCTCTTTTAAAGGGTAATGGGCTCAAAAGTTAAATAACCAGTTTCTCTAGCCTCTTGCTCTTCAAAAATCTGTCTGTACCCTAACTAAAACCTTTCCCTCTTTTTCTAATTAGGAAAGGAAGATACTTCACAGATATGGACTGATATTTGTGGTAAGTAGCATTAGAGAAATGGCAACCCACTCCAGTATTCTTGCCTGGAGAATCCCAGGGACAGAGGAGCCTGGTGGGAGGCCGTCTATGGGGTCGCACAGAGTCGGACACGACTGAAGTGACTTAGCAGCAGCAGTAGCAGCAGCATTAGAGAAAAGTGTCAGCATCATCTTTGTACCATCTTAGCTAGTAAAAAGCTTCCTGTACCAAAAGGATACATGAGAAAAAGGGAAAACGTGAACAGCAACAAGCCAGATCTCCCAGACATTAAATACAGCAGTAATAGATCTGGTAGAAAATTATCAGCAAACTTGGCTCATATGGTTTTATCAGAAGTGAGTATTTTGAGCCCAAGACTTAACCATTATGATGAGTCAGCAGCATTCTGGCTCTCCATCCAGTATTCATGAGGTTAAAGACTCTCTCAGTATGCCTGATATTCAAATGCCATAAGAGAAAGTCTGGAATTCTTAATTTAATGACCTATTATCCATGTTTGGCAGAACTCGTCAGGCAACTGATCATTCATCCTTTGGTCAGAAACTTACCCCTGATGCAATCAGCCACAGAAAAACCTTTTAGACAGCACTATTAAATGTTCCAAGAACATAATAGATTCCTCTGCAATTGAATTCTTGGTAGTAGATGGTCATGTTCAATGTCTCAAGTATTTTCAATAAATAGAATAAGACTGTTAAGCCCATCCATTGCTGGCATAGGCTTTGGAGTACGACAAGCCAAAGTTTACCCTATGGGTGCCTGTTAACTAAAAATATAGGCCTGATATATTTTGCCATGTGAGTATTTGTTTGTGTCTCCCCTAAAGTTCTGTGTTTAAATTGTAATCCCCAATGTGACGATGTTAAGAGATACACCTTTGAGGAGTATTTAGTTCATGAGAGTGAGTCCTCAAGAATGCAGTTAGTGCCCTTATAAAAAGAGAACTGGAATCTTGCTTCTTCACTCTTTGCTCTGCACCATGTAAAAATACAAGAATATAGCCATCTACAAGCCAGTAAGTGGGCCCTCACCGACTTGGGATCTGCCAGTCCCATGATTCATAACTGTGAGAAATAAATGTTTTTGTTTAAGCCATTCAGTCTGCAGTATTTTGTTAGAGCAACCCAAATTAAGACAACAGCTCACACATGACCAGCATTTGTGAATTAGTCAGTGAATGATAAGTAGGTTGTTAATAACAAGCTACTAGTATGTGCTACTTTTTTTAAAAAAGATACCCAAGTTAAATCATAAAAATAGATCTTTTGGGAGCACTTATATCAACACGATTCAAAGCACTTGACATATATTAACTGATTCAATCTTCACAAGAAACTTATGAAGCCGTTATTATTATTATTATTAACACCACCTTGTAGATGATGAAACTGATAAACAAAGAGATCAAATAATTGGTCCAATTATTGATACACACAGCTGGCAAATGGCAGTTAGAATATGCTCTTGAGTTGCCTAACTGCAGACTTTGAGCTCATAACCAGTGCACTAAGCCATCTTTCAAATAAATTTGGGAATGACTGCCAAGTAGATTTCTTCAATAGAACATATGAGAGAAACTAATGAGAGAAACTATTGTGTTTAAGTTTACTGAATCTATAAGATGAGAAATAGTTTATATTTATTATTCTGCATGTATTAGACCATAAAACCTTTGTGTTTTCATAAATCATTTCACAGGATATTCTATGATTTTGCTGTAGGACATGCTGCTCAAGGTATAAAAATTCATTACATAAAAATCAGTCTCATTATCCCTTATGAACATAAAGGGGGAAGTGAGTGATTAGGACAAGATAAAGGTAAAGAGACCATAAAGAGGTCATGTGAGCAACAGCACCAGTTTGACAGTATCTCAGACTTTTCATTTGTATTTTATTGATTGTTGTGAGGTTAACATTTCATTTCTGGATATTTTTAACTATTACAATATCTCTTAGTCATAATGCTTGTCATTTTTCTTTTGTTTCTTTTTCTTGTTTCTTTATGGGAATTTATCCTGTTATTAACAAAAGAAAAAGTGAAAGTGAAGTCATTCAGTTGTGTCCGACTCTTCCACACTCCTCCGTCCATCGGATTTTCCAGGCAAGAATGCTGGAATGGGTTGCCATTTCCTTCTCCAGAGGATCTTCCCAACCCAGGGATCGAACCTGGGTCTCCTGCATTATAGGCAGACGCTTTACCATCTGAGCCACCAAGGAAGTCAAAGATAAGATTAATCCTTAGTCCTAGATATTCTATAGATCTTCCTATGAAATATCACTTATTCCTAAATTTTGTCAATGACATCTTTTATTGTCTATTATTAAGCACTAAATGGAAAGCTAAAGTGTACACCTCCCAGACTGCATTGTAGTCATGAATATCCAGATAACTAATTTTGATGTAATAAAATATACTTGTAAACTACTGTGTATAAAATAAATAAGCCACAAGGATATATTGTATAGCACAGGAAATATAGCCAATATTTTATAACTAAAAATGGAATATAATCTGTGAATCACTATATTGTACACCTGAAACCTATAATACTATATGTTAACCATACTGCAATAAAAATGTATAAAAAATAATAATGCTATTTTGAACTCTTGAGGTATAAACACAAGAGGCATAGTTTCAGAATACAATCTTGTGTTTAACTATCTTTAGTCTCCTTTTCTTGATCTCTTGCTCCCCCAGGAAATGCTTTCTCTCAATCACTGAACTCAGTAAAGTTTTTGTTTTCTCAGGTTGAAGGGAAACCCAAGGGAATAAAGCAAATTCAGAGTGAAAAACTATAGATCTTCTTTCTCATTGATCAAAATTGTGGCAACATTTGTGACAATTTTTTTCAATTGTTAAGATTGCTTAGGTTGTTTGTTGGTATAAAATATGCAACTAAAATCAAGCAATATTTTTAAAGCTGGAAAATACCAATATGAGGCTAACATAATTCCTAATATTAGCATGGTTTTCATTAATGTTATAAAATAAGTCATATATATATTCTTTAAGAGAATATATAATTATCACTTTTAACATCTGTATAAAAATTAAGTTGATCTTTATGAATATGCAACTTCACTGAAGTCAGAGAAACTCTTACATCACTTTATTCTATCAAATAGCAATACATTATACTGCAGATGCTAACTAAGCTTAATAAATATTTGTAGGTTGAATAAATTAATGAATGATCAAAGTTAAATCTTTCTTGAGTCAAATGAACAATTTTTTTCTTTCACATCTTCTACATTGACATAAGGTTTTTAATATTTATGTTTCTTTCTGAAAACTTAATTTCAACTGTAGCTTTCATATGTGAATTTCTCTACATATTCATTTTTAAAAGTTCATATTCTATTGGAATTTTGTTTACTTAGTTCAGTTCAGTATCTTTCAGTCTTCAAAAGTACACTTTTATTGCTATAAGACTGGACAAATCAAGTTCTCAACTCCTTATGTAGACTGCTCATCCTAAATCCTTAGATTACATTTAACACTTATACGTTTAAATTATTAACATTACTTTGAATTTGTAAAAGTTTTTTTAACTAATAGCTCAGATATAGTTCATCCATCCATCTAAAACATAGCATACAGAAAATAAAACTGTTTTAACAAGGAATGCTTTCTTCAGACCAATCTTTTCTTATCCTTCATAAAATATACTAAACAACTAAATTAAGAATAATATATAATTTACCAAAATAAGGTTCATGTGTTCATGCTCAGTCACTCAGTCGTGTCTGACTTTGCAAGCCCAGGGACTCTAGCCCACCACATTCCTCTGTCCACGGGATTCCTCAGGCAAGAATACTGGAATGAGTTGCCATTTCCTTCTCCAGAAAATAAGGTTAAATTGTATTTTTAATAAAATAAAAAAATTCTATGGATTAATGACAAATATACAAAACCTTATATTCCTATTTTCATCATAGCATGTCACACATATCAATTACAGGAAATGAAAGATCATTAGAAGGTACTGTACTATACTAAAATCTATTTTAAACTTCATATTATTAAACTATTAGATACATTTTTAAGTAAGAACAAACATATGAATGACAGATAATAGCACAGCCAGATAGAGATAGAAGTATAATTAAGAAGTAATTTATGATACAGTTGATACTTTATCAATGAATACTTTATCAAATCGATGAATAAAAAATTTTAAACAATGCATTGAGAACTCACTCACTAATCAGGATTAAAGAAATTAAATAATTTTCTTATTCCATAGCATACAATGATTTTAAGGAGTTCTGCTTCAGACCAAGGTAGAGTAACAACTAGCTCTTTCACCATTAACAGTGAGAAAACTGGACAAAAATACATTAAACGGTGGAGATACAGGAAACAAATCAGTGAGACCCTACATTGCCCTGGATTTCTGTCTGGAAGCACAGTTCAGTTCGGTTCAGTCACTCAGTCATGTCCGACTCTTTGCGATCCCATGAATTGCAGCACGCCAGGCCTCCCTGTCCATAACCAACTCCCGGAGTTCACCCAAATTCACGTCCATCAAGTCGGTGATGTCATCCAGCCATCTCTTCCTCTGTCGTCCCCTTCTCCTCCTGCCCGCAATCCCTCCCAGCATCAGAGTCTTTTCCAGTGAGTCAACTCTTTACATGAGGTGACCAAAGTACTGGAGTTTTAGCTTCAGCATCATTCCTTCCAAAGAAATCCCAGGGCTGATCTCCTTCAGAATGGACTGGTTGGATCTCCTTGCAGTCCAAGGGACTCTCAGGAGTCTTCTCCAACACCACAGTTCAAAAGCATCCCAGTCCACATCTAAGTTCATGGAGAATGATTTCACTGAGTTAAAGAGTGAAAAGCTGGATTGAGGGAAGTTTAGGTGGCTGGAAACTACAAAGTAATAGTCTATAGATGAGGGTGCTATACAGAAAAAGAGCTCCAGAAGTATGCACAGTGATACATTTAATTCTTTGGCTGAGTATGTGACTATTTTATATATTAAGGACTTTGAAACACTGCTGGACAAAGTTTTAAAACATCTAAAGAAATGGAAAGATAAGATGATGTTTCTGAAGATTTCAAATTGTTGAGATAATTCTACATAAATGAAATAAAGTTGTAATACAATTCCAACAAACAAGCAGGCTTTTTGCAATAATTAGTAAGTTAATTCTAAAATTATAAAGAAATATAAATGACCACGAATAGTTTCTAAAAAGGACAAAGTTGAAGAACATGCATTACTTGACTTCAAGACATATAATAAAGCTGAAGAAATCAAGACAATTTGTCAAAAATCAATTAACCATACATGTGTAGGTCTATTTTGTTCCTTTGATCCATGCTTTGATCTCTATACAAAGGTTTTTTAATGGGAAAAATGTAAATTTTTCAATAAATGGTGCTAGAAGAACTAGATATAAATATGGAAAAACATAAACCTAGAGCACACAAAAAATTTGTCTCAAAGAGGGTTATATATATAACCATCAGACCTAAAAATATAAGACAACTATTAAAAAGCATAGGACAAGAGGAAACCAGAAGGGAAAGAGACACATGTACCCCAATGTTCATCGCAGCACTGTTTTATAATAGCCAGGACATGGAAGCAACCTAGATGCCCACCAGCAGATGAATGGATAAGAAAGCTGTGGTACATATACACAATGGAGTATTACTCAGCCATTAAAAAGAATACATTTGAATCAGTTCTAATGAGATGGATGAAACTGGAACCTATTATACAGAGTGAAGTAAGCCACAAAGAAAAACACCAATACCGTATACTAACGCATATATATGGAATTTAGAAAGTTGGTAACAATAACCCTGTGTACGAGACAGCAAAAGAGACACTGATGTATAGATCAGTCTTATGGACTCTGTGGGAGAGGGAGAGGGTGGGGAGATTTGGGAGAATGGCATTGAAACATGTATAATATCATGTATGAAACGAGTTGCCAGTCCAAGTTCGATGCACGATACTGGATGCTTAGGGCTGGTGCACTGGGACGACCCAGAGGGAGGGTATGGGGAGGGAGGAGGGAGGAGGGTTCAGGATGGGGAACACAGGTATACCTGTGGCAGATTCATTTCGATGTTTGGCAAAACTAATATAATATTGTAAAGTTTAAAAATAAAATAAAATTTAAAAAAATAAATAAAAAGCATAGGACAAAATGTTTGTGATTTTGGATTAGGCGAAGATAAGGGGGGAAGCATCATTCATCATAGAAAAATCAGTATTTTGGATTTCATTAAAATTCAAAACTTCTGCTCTATAAATGACACATTTAATAAAATAGAAAAAACAATTCAGAGACTGAGAAAAAATGTCCTCAATATATATATATCTAAAAACTCAATTCTATCATCAACATATAAAGAACTTTTACAACTAAATATTTAGAAGACAAAAGCACCTCCCCACCAAAATAGGCAAAGGACTTAATTAACTATCTTAAAAGACATACTCATGACCAATTACTACATGAAAAATGTTCAATGTGATTACTGATCAGACATATTGGAGTGCAAAGTCAAGTGGGCCTTAGGTAGCATCACTACGAAGAAAGCTAGTGGAGGTGATGTAATTCCAGCTGAGCTCTTTCAAATCCTAAAAGATGATACTGTGAAATTGAAAGTGAAGTGAAAGTGAAAGTTGCTCAGTTGTATCCGACTCTTTGTGACCCAGGGACTATACAGTCCAGGGAATTCTCCAGGCCAGAATACTGGAGTGGGTAGCCTTTCCCTTCTCCAGGGGATCTTCCCAATCTAGGGATCAAACCCAGGTCTCCCACATTGCAGGTGGATTCTTTACCAGCTGAGCCACAAGGGAAGACTGCACAAATATGGCAGAAAAATTAGAAAACTCAGCAGCGGCCACAGCCTGGAAAAGGTCAGTTTTCATTCCAATCCCAAAGAGTGTGTTAGTCATTCAGCTGTGTCTGACTCTTTGCTATCCCATGGACTGTAACCCACCAGGCTCCTCTGTCCATGGGATTTTCCAGGCAAGAATACTAGAGTGGGTTGCCATTTCCTTCAAAAATGTTCAAACTACCACACAATTGCACTTATCTCACACACTAGCAAAATCATGTTCAAAATTCTCCAAGTGAAGCTTCAACAGTACGTGAACCAAGAACTTCCAGAGGTTCAAGGTGGATTTAGAAAAGGCAGAGAAACCAGAGAACAAATTGCAAATATCCGTTGGATCATAGAAAAAGCAAGAGATTTCCAGAAAAACATCTCGGTTCAGTTCAGTTGCTCAGTCATATCTGACTGTTTGCAATCCCACAGACTGCAGCACTCCAGACTTCCCTGTCCATCACCAACTCCTGGAGCTTGTTCAAACTCATGTCCATCAAGTTGATGAGCCATCCAACCATCTCATCCTCTGTCATCCCCTTCCAGCCTTCAATCTTTCCCCGTATCAGGGTCTTTTCCAATGAGTCAGTTCTTCACATCAGGTGACCCAAGTATTGGAGCTTCATTGGAAGTATTAGTCCTTCCAATGAATATTCATGACTGATTTCCTTTAGGATTCACTGGTTTCTAAGATGGCGGAGGAATAGGACAGGGAGACAACTTTCTCCCAAAAAAATTCAACAAAAAATCATTTGAATACTGAGCAAATGCCACAGAACAACTTCTGAACGCTGGCGGGGGACACCAGGCACCAGAAAGGCCTCCCATTGTCTCCGAAAGGAGGTAGGACAAATTATAAAAGATAAAAAGAGAGACAAAAGAGTTAGGGATAGAGACCTGTCCAGGAAGGGAGTCGTGAAGGAGGAGAAGTTTCCAAACACCAGGAGACACTCTCACCGTCGGGTCTATGGGGAGTTTTGGAATCTCAGAGGGCAACAAAACCAGGAGGAAAAAATAAATAAATAAAACCCACAGATTACAGCGCCTAATCACAACTCCCAGCGGAGAAGTAGCTCAGACTCTCACGTCCGCCACCAGCAAGCAGGGGCTGAACAGGGAGACACGGGCTGCATTGCTCAGGGTAAGAACTGGGCCTGAATGCCCTGAGGACAATCTGAGGGAGCTAACGTGAGATAGCAACCCAAACTGTGGGATAGTAAGAGAGAAAAACAAAAAAGATAGAGAGAGAGAACTTTCCTGCAAAAAGCTCTAACCTAAGGCACTGCTGGGCCGCTCACAGAACAAAGGACTGAGGGAATAGGAGAGGAGAGCTAGCCGGCTGTGGACTGGCCCATCCCCCACCAGAGGCAGAGAGGCATGTGGGTGGCAGCCAGAGCCAGCAAGGGGCAATCTTGGCCCCAGAGATGGCAACCTCTACCAAACTGTGAGCAGGCTCCCAGTTGCTAACCAAGTCTTCCTGGGATCGTGGACAGTTGACATCCCCCAGGAGGGTCACAATCAGAGATCAGCTCCCCAGAGGAGATACATGGCACACCTGAGACGATGCTCCCACTGCGCACCCAGGAAACCGAGCGGCTGGGACCAGGGAGGTGATAAGTCACACTGCCCTACCTGGGGAGAATGCACTAACCAAGCACCTGGTCGCCTGAGCTGCTCAGACCTGGGAAGGGCACAAAACACAGGCCCAACTGAGTCTGTGACCTTGTGGAGTATCCAAGAACCTGAACCTGAGAGGCTTAGACCTGGGAAGTGTATGCAACCCAGAGCACACTTTAGAGAGTTGCCCTGTAGAGCAACCTGGAGCCTGAGCAGTGTAGACCAGGAAAGCACACACGCCGTGAGTGGGGGCAAACCCAGTGTGGCCCAGACACTGTGAACACTCCCCACACAAGCCAGTGATATTTGTTTGCAGTGTTCCTCCCTCCCCACAGCACAACTGAACAAGTGAGCTTAAATAAGTGACCACCTCTGCCTCCTTGTGTCAGGGCAGAAATTAGGCACTGAAGAGACTTGCAAACAGAAGAAGCCAAAATAAACAGAGGGAACTGCTTGGGAAGTGACAGGTGCAACAGATTAAAACCCTATAGTTAGCACCGACTACATTGGAAAGGGCCTATAGACCTCGAGAAGAAGTATAAGCTGGAACAAGGAACTATCTGAAACTGAACTGACCACATATTGCCCACAACAGCTCTAGAGAAATTCCTAGATATGTTTTACTATTATCATTTTTTAATTTTTTTAATTTTTAAGCCCTTTATTACCCTTTTAATTCTCATTTTTATAACCTACTATTACCTTGAAAAAAAGACTCTATTTTTAAGGAAATTTCATATATATTTTTTATAATTTTTGTGATATTGTTTTTTTTTTAATATTTTATCTTTCAGAGTCTAACCTCTACACTAAAGTTTTAATCTTTGCTTTTTGGTATTTGTTATCAACTTTGTACCTTTAAGGATCCAATCTTCAGTACCCATTTTTACTTAGGACTGTGATTACTGTCTTGATTGCCCACTCCCCCTTTTGACTCTTCTTTTTTCTCCCCCAGGTCACCTCTATCTCCTCCCTCTCCCTTCTCTTCTCTACCCAACGCTGTGAATCTCTTTGGGTATTCTGGGCTGTGGAGAACACTTAGGGAACTGATTACTGGTTAGATCTCTCTCTCTTTTTGACTCCCCCTCTTCTCCTCCTGGTCACCTCTATCTCCTTCCTCCCTCTTCTCTTCTCTATGTAACTCTGTGAACCTGTCTGGGTGTTTCAGCCTGCAGAGAGCGCATAGGGAATTGATTACTGGCTAGATTGCTCTCTCTCCTTTTGACTCCCCCTCTTCTCCTTCTGGTCACCTCTATCTACCTCCTCCCTCTTCTCTTCTCCATGTAACTCCATGAACCTCTCTGGGTGTCCCTCACTGTGGAGAATCTTTCCTCCATTAACTTAGATGTTTTATCATTGGTGCAGTATGGATGGAGAAGTCTTGAGGCTACTGGAAGAATAAGACTAAAAATGAGAGGCAGGAGGCTTAAATCCAAAACTTGAGAACACCAGAAAACTCCTGACTCCAAGGAACATTAATCGACAAGAGCTCATCCAAAAGCCTCCCTACACTGAAACCAAGCTCCACCCAAGAGCCAACAAGTTCCAGAGCAAGACATACCACACTAATTCTCCAGCAACACAGGAACATAGCGCTGAGCATTAATATACAGGATGCCCAAAGTTACACCAAACCCATAGACACCTCAAAACTCACTACTGGACATTTCATTGCACTCCAGAGAGAAGAGATCCAGCTCCACCCACCAGAACACCGATGCAAGCTTCCCTAACCAAGAAACCTTGACAAGTAACTTGTCCAACCCCAACCACAGGGAGGAGCCTCCACAATAAAGATGAACCACAAACTTCCAGCATACAGAAAGCCCATGCCAAACACAGAAATCTAAACAAGATGAAAAGGGAGAGAAATATTCAGCAGGTAAAGGAACAAGATAAATGCCCACCAAACCAAACAAAAGAGGAAGAGATAAGGAGTCTACCTTAAAAAGAATTCAGAATAATGATAGTAAAAATGATCCAAAATCTTGAAAACAAATGGAGCTACAGATAAATAGTCCGGAGACAAGGATTGAGAAGAGTAAGAAATGTTTAACAATGACCTAGAAGAAATAAAAAAGAGTCAATCAATAATGAATAATGCAATAGCTGAGATCAAAACCACTCTGGAGGGAACCAACAGTAGAATAACAGAGGCAGAAGACAGGATAAGTGAGGTGGAAGATAGAATGGTGGAAATAAATGAATCAGAGAGGGGAAAAAAAATTAAAAGCAATGAGGACAACCTCAGAGACCTCTGGGACAATCTCATATGCCCCAACATTTGAATCATAGGAGTCCCAGAAGAAGAAGACAAAAAGAAAGGCCATGAGAAAATACTTGAGGAGATAATAGTTGAAAACTTGCCTAAAATGGGGAAGGAAATAGCCACCCAAGCCCAAGAAACCCAGAGAGTCCCAAAGAGGATAAACCCAAGGCGAAACCCCCCAGTTTAGTTCAGTTCAGTTCACTCGCTCAGTCGTGTCTGACCCTTTGTGACCCCATGAATCTCAGCATGCCAGGCCTCCCTGTCCATCACCAACTCCCTGAGTTCACTCAGACTCATGTCCATCGAGTCAGTGATGCCACCCAGCCATCTCGTCCTCTGTCGTCCACTTCTCCTCCTGCCCCCAATCCCTCCCAGCATCAGAGTCTTCTCCAATGAATCAACTCTTCGCATGAGGTGGCCAAAGTACTGGAGTTTCAGCTAGAGCATCATTCCTTCCAAAGAAATCCCAGGGCTGATCTCCTTCAGAATGGATTGGTTGGATCTCCTTGCAGTCCAAGGGACTCTCAAGAGTCTTCTCCAACACCACAGTTCAAAAGCATCAATTCTTCGGCACTCAGCTTTCTTCACAGTCCAACTCTGACATCCATACATGACCAGTGGAAAAACCATAGCCTTGACTAGATGGAAATTCGTTGGCAAAGTAATGTCTCTGGTTTTGAATATGCTATCTAGGTTGGTCATACTTTTCTTCCAAGGAGTAAGCGTCTTTTAATTTCATGGCTGCAGTCACCATCTGCAGTGATTTTGAGCCCCCCAAAATAAAGTCTGACACTGTTTCCACTGTTTCCCCATTTATTTCCCATGAACTGATGGGACCAGATGCCATGATCTTCGTTTTCTGAATGTTGAGTTTTAAGCCAACTTTTCCCACTCTTCTCTTTCACCTTCATCAAGAGGCTTTTTAGTTCCTCTTCACTTTCTGCCATAAGGGTGGTCATCTGCATATCTGAGGTTATTGATATTTCTCCCGGCAATCTTGATTCCAGCTTGTGTTTCTTCCAGTCCAGCGTTTCTCATGATGTACTCTGCATTTGAGTTAAATAAACAGGGTGACAATATACAGCCTTGACGTACTCCTTTTCCTATTTGGAACCAGTCTGTTGTTCCATGTCCAGTTCTAACTGTTGCTTCCTGACCTGCATACAAATTTTTCAAGAGGCAGATCAGGTGGTCTGGTATTCCCATCTCTTGAAGAATTTTCTACAGTTTATTGTGATCCACACAGTCAAAGGCTTTGGCATAGTCAATAAAGCAGAAATAGATGTTTTTCAGGAATTCTCTTGCTTTTTCCATGAAACAGCGGATGTTGGCAATTTGGTCTCTGGTTCCTCTGCCTTTTCTAAAACCAGCCTGAATATTTGGAAGTTCACAGTTCATATATTGCTGAAGCCTGGCTTGGAGAATTTTGAGCATTACTTTACTAGCGTGTGAGATGAGTGCAATTGTGCAGTAGTTTGAGCATTCTTTGGCATTGCCTTTCTTTGAGATTGGAATAAAAACTGACCTTTTCCAGTCCTGTGACCACTGCTGAGTTTTCCAAATTTGCTGGCATATTGAGTGCAGCACTTTCACAGCATCATCTTTCAGGATTTGAAATAGTTCAACTGGAATTCCATCACCTCCACTAGCTTTGTTTGTAGTGATGCGTTCTAAGGCCCATTTGACTTCACATTCCAGGATGTCTGGCTCTAGGTCAGTGATCACACCATCGTGATTATCTGGGTCGTGAATATCTTTTTTGTACACTTCTTCTGTGTATTCTTGCCACCTCTTCTTAATATCTTCTGCTTCTGTTAGGTCCATACCATTTCTGTCCTTTATTGAGGTCATCTCTGCATGAAATGTTCCCTTGGTATCTCTAATTTTCTTGAAGAAATTTCTAGTCTTTCCCATTCTGTTGTTTCCCTCTATTTCTTTGCATTGATCGCTGAGGAAGGCTTTCTTATCTCTTCTTGCTATTCTTTGGAACTCTGCATTCAGATGCTTATATCTTTCCTTTTCTCCTTTGCTTTTTGCTTCTCTTCTTTTCACAGCTATTTGTAAGGCCTCCCCAGACAGCCATTTTGCTTTTTTGCATTTCTTTTCCATGGGGATGGTCTTCATCCCTGTCTCCTGTACAATGTCACGAACCTCAGTCCATAGTTCATCAGGCACTCTATCAGATCTAGTCCCTTAAATCTATTTCTTACTTCCACTGTATAATCATAAGGGACTTGATTTAAGTCATACCTGAATGGTCTAGTGGTTTTCCATAGGTGGGGCTGAGAGGAGCAATCCTACCTCCAAGGAGCGGTGGCTGCACAGGCGCAGGAGGGCCTAGAGGAGCTATTCCACTTTCAAGGTCAGAAGGGGCAGCGGTGAGGAGATACCCATCATTCATGGTAAGGAGCAGCAGCTGTGCTTTGCTGGAGCAGCCGTGAAGAGATACCCCATGTCCAAGGTAAGAGAAACCCAAGTAATATGGTAGGTGTTGCAAGAGGGCATCAGAGGGCAGACACACTGTAACCATACTCACAGAAAACTAGTCAATCTAATCACACTAGGACCACAGCCTTGTCTAACTCAATGAAACTAAGCCATGCATGTGGGGCCACCCAAGATGGGCGGGCCATGGTGTAGAGGTCTGACAGAATGTGGTCCACTGGAGAAGGGAATGTCAAACCACTTCAGTATTCTTGCCTTGAGAACCCCATGAACAGTATGAAAAGGCAAAATGATAGGATACTGAAAGAGGAACTCCCCAGGTCAGTAGGTGCCCAATATGCTACTGGAGATCAGTGGAGAAATAACTCCAGAAAGAATGAAGGGATGGAGCCAAAGCAGAAACAATACCCAGTTGTAGATGTGACTGAAGAAGATAGAAGCAAGGTGATAGAAGCAAGGTCTGATGCTGTAAAGAGCAATATTGCATAGGAACGTGGAATGTCAGGTCCATGAATCAAGGCAAATTGGAAGTGGTCATACAAGAGATGGCAAGATTGAACGTCGACATTCTAGGAATCAGCGAACTAAAACGGACTGGAATGGGTGAATTTAACTCAGATGACCATTATGTCTACTACTGCAGGCTGGAATCCCTCAGAAGAAATGGAGTAGCCATCATGGTCAACAAAAGAGTTCGAAATGCAGTACTTCGATGCAATCTCAAAAACAACAGAATGATCTCTGTTCGTTTCCAAGGCAAACCATTCAATATCACAGTAATCCAAGTCTATGCCCCAACCAGTAATGCTGAAGAAGCTGAAGTTGAATGGTTCTATGAAGACCTACAAGACCTTTTAGAACTAACACCCAAAAAAGATGTTCTTTTCATTATAGGGGACTGGAATGCAAAAGAAGGAAGTCAAAAACACCTGGAGTAACAGGCAAATTTGGCCTTGGAATATGGAATTAAGCAGGGCAAAGACTAATAGAATTTTGCCAAGAAAATGCACTGGTCATAGCAAACACCCTCTTCCAACAACACAAGAGAAGACTCTACACACATGGACATCACCAGATGGTCAACACCGAAATCAGATTGATTATATTCTTTGCAGCCAAAGATGGAGAAGCTCTATACAGTCAACAAAAACAAGACCAGGAGCTGACTGTGGCTCAGATCATGAACTCCTTATTGCCAAATTCAGACTCAAATTGAAGAAATTGAAACACCCCAAGACACATATTAATCAAATTAACAAAGATCAAACACAAAACAAATATTAAAAACAGCAAGGGAAAAACAACAAATAACACACAAGGGGATTCCCATAAGGATAACAGCTGATCTTTCAGTAGAAACTCTTCAGGCCAGGAGGAACGGCTGAGCACACTTAAAATGATGAAAGAGAAAAACCTACAACCCAGATTACTGTACCCAGCAAGGATCTCATTCAAATATGAAGGAGAAATCAAAAGCTTTAGAGACAAGCAAAAGCTGAGAGAATTCAGCACCACCAAACCAGCTCTTCAACAAATACTAAAGGGTCTTTTCTAGACAGGAAACACAGAAAAGGTCTATAAACTCGAGCCCCAAACAACAAAGTAAAAGGCAATGGGATCATTCTTATCAATAATTACGTTAAATGTAAATGGGTTGAATGCCCCAACCAAAAGACGAAGACTGGATGAATGGACAAAAACAAGACCCCTATATATGCTGCCTACAAGAGACCCACCTCAAAACAAGGGACACATACAGACTGAAAGTGAAGGGATGGAAAAAGATATTTCATGCAAATGGAGACCAAAATAAAGCAGGAGTAGGAATAATCATATCAGATCAAATAGACTTTGAAATAAAGGCCATGAAAATAGACAAAGAAGGACACTACATAATGATCAAAGGGTCAATCCAAGAAGAAGATATAACAACTATAAATACATATGCACTCAGCATAACAGCACCACAATATGTAAGGCAAATGCTAACAAGTATGAAAGGGGAAATTAACAATAACACAATAATAGTGGGAGACTTTAATATCCCACTCACACCTATGGATAGATCAAGTAAACAGAAAATTAGCAAGGAAACACAAACTTTAAATGATACAACGAACCAGTTAGACCTAATTGATATCTATTGGACATTTCACACAATACAATGAATTTCACCTTTGCTCAAGTGTACATGGAATCTTCTCCAGGATAGATCACATTTTGGGGCCATAAATCTAGCCTTGGTAAATTAAAAAAATATTGAAATCATTCCAAGCATCTTTTCTGATCACAATGCAGTAAGATTAGATGTCAACTACAGAAGAAAAACTATTAAAAATTCCAACATATGGAAGCTAAATAACATACTTCTGAATAATCAACAAATCACAGAAGAAATCAAAAAGTAAATCAAAATATGCATAGAAACATATGAAAATGAAAATACAACAACCGAACACCAATGGGACTCAGTAAAAGCAATGCTAAGAGGAAGTTTCATAGCAATACAAGCTTACCTCAAGAAACAAGAGAAAAATCAAATAAATAACCTAACTCTACACACAAACCAACAAGAAAAGGAAGAAATGAAAAATCCCAGGGTTAGTAGAAGGAAAGATATCATAAAAATTAGGGCAGAAATAAATGAAAAAGAAACAAAGGAGACTATAGCAAAAATCAACAAAGCTAAAAGCTGGTTCTTTGAAAAGATAAATAAAATTGACAAACCATTAGCCAGACTCATCAAGAAAAAAAGGGAAAAGAATCAAATCAACAAAATTAGAAATGAAAATGGATAAATCACAACAGACAACACAGAAATACAAAAGATCATCAGAGACTACTATCAGCAACTATATGCCAATAAAATGGACAACTTGTAAGAAATGGACAAATTCTTAGAAAGTATAACTTTCTAAAACTGAACCAGGAAGAAATAGAAAATCTTAACAGATCCATCACAAGCACAGAAATCAAAACTATAATCAGAAGTCTTCCAGCAAATAAAAGCCCAGGACCAGAAAGCTCCACAGCTGAATTCTACTGAAAATTTAGAGATGACCTAACACCTATCCTACTCAAACTCTTCCAGAAAATTGCAGAGGAAGGTAAACTTCCAAACTCATTCTATGAGGCCACCATGACCCTAATACCACAACCAGACAAAGATGCCACATAAAAAGAAAACAGGCCAATATCACTGATGAACATAGATGCAAAAATCCTTAACAAAATTCTAGCGAACAGAATTCAACAATATATTAAAAATATCATACATCATGACCAAGTGGGCTTTATCCCAGGGATGCAAGAATTATTTAATATCTACAGATCAATCAATGTACCACATTAACAAATTTAAAGATAAAACCCATGTGATGATCTCAATAGATGCAGAGAAAGCCTTTGACAAAATTCAACATCCATTTATGATAGAAAACCCTCCAAAAAGCAGGAATAGAAGGAACATACCTCAACATAATAAAAGCCATATATGATAAACCTGCAGCAAACATTATCTTCAATAGTGAAAAATTGAAAGCATTTCCCCTAAAGTCAGGAACAAGACAAGGGTGCTCACTCTCAACACTACTATTCAACATAGTTTTAGAAGTTTTAGTGACAGCAATCAGAGAAGAAAAAGAAATAAAAGAAATCCAGATTGCAAAAGAAGTAAAACTCTCAGTTTGCAGATGACATGATCCTCTACATAGAAAACCCTAAAGACTCTACCAGAAAATTACTAGAGCTAATCAACGAATATAGTAAAGTTGCAGGATATAAAATTAACACAGAGAAATCCCTTGCATTCCTATATACTAACAATGAAAAAACAGAAAGAAAAATTACGGAAACAATTCCATTCACCACTGCAATGAAAAGAATAAAATACTTAGGAATATATCTACCTAAAGAAACAAAAGACCTATACATAGAAAACTATAAAATATTGATGAAAGAAATAAAAAAATCACACAAAAACATGGAGAAATATACCGTGTTCATGGATCAGAAGAATCAATATAGTGAAAATGAGTATACCACCCAGAGCAATCTATAGATTCAATTCAATCCCTATCAAGCTACCAATGGTATTTTCCAGAAAACTAAAACAAATAATTTCACAACTTGTATGGAAATACAAAAAACCTCGAATAGCCAAAGCAATCTTGAGAAAGAAGAATGGAACTGAGGGAATCAACCTGCCTGACATCAGACTATATTGCAAAGCTACAGTCATCAAGAAAGTATGGTACTGGAACAAACAGAAATATAGATCAATAGAACAAAATAGAAAGCCCAGAGATAAATCCATGAACATATGGACACCTTATTTTGACAAAGGAGGCAAGAATATACAATGGAGAAAAGACAATCTCTTTAACAAGTGGTGCAGGGAAAACTGGTCAACCAGGTGGTCATTCATTAATAAAAGAATGAAACTAGATCACTTTCTAGCACCATACACAAAAATAAACTCAAAATGGATTAAAGATCTAAATGTAAGACCAGAAACTATAAAACTCGTAGAGGAAAACATAGGCAAAACACACTCTGACATAAATCACAGCAGGTTCCTCTATGACCCACCTCCAAGAGTAGTGGAAACAAAAGCACAAATAAACAAATGGGATCTAATTAAACTTAAAAGCTTTGTACAACAAAGGAAACTATCAGATCAGATCAGATCAGTCGCTCAGTCATGTCTGACTCTTTGCGACCCCATGAATCGCAGCACGCCAGGCCTCCCAGTCCATCACCAACTCCCGGAGTTCACTCAGACTCATGTCCATCGAGTCAGTGATGCCATCCAGCCATCTCACCCTCTGTTGTCCCCTTCTCCTCCTGCCCCCAATCCCTCCCAGCATCAGAGTCTTTTCCAATGAGTCAACTCTTCGCATCAGGTGGTCAAAGGACTGGAGTTTCAGCTTTAGCATCATTCCTTCCAAAGAAATCCCAGGGCTGATCTCCTTCAGAATGGACTGGTTGGATCTCCTTGCAGTCCAAGGGACTCTCAAGAGTCTTCTCCAACACCACAGTTCAAAAGCATCAATTCTTTGGTGCTAAGCCTTCTTCACAGTCCAACTCTCACATCCACACATGACCACAGGAAAAACCATAGCCTTGACTAGACGAACCTTTGTTGGCAAAGTAATGTCTCTGCTTTTGAATATGCTATCTAGGTTGGTCATAACTTTCCTTCCAAGGAGTAAGCGTCTTTTAATTTCATGGCTGCAGTCACCATCTGTAGTGATTTTGGAGCCTAGAAAAATAAAGTCTGACACTGTTTCCACTGTTTCCCCATCTATTTCCCATGAAGTGCTGGGACCGGATGCCATGATCTTCATTTTCTGAATGTTGAGCTTTAAGCCAACTTTTTCACTCTCCACTTTCACTTTCATCAAGAGGCTTTTGAGTTTCTCTTCACTTTCTGCTATAAGGGTGGTGTCATCTCCATATCTGAGGTTATTGATATTTCTCCCGGCAATCTTGATTCCAGCTTGTGTTTCTTCCAGTCCAGCGTTTCTCATGATGTACTCTGCATTTGAGTTAAATAAACAGGGTGACAATATACAGCCTTGACGTACTCCTTTTCCTATTTGGAACCAGTCTGTTGTTCCATGTCCAGTTCTAACTGTTGCTTCCTGACCTGCATACAAATTTCTCAAGAGGCAGGTCAGGTGGTCTGGTATTCCCATCTCCTTGAGAATTTTCCACAGTTTATTTGATCCACACAGTCAAAGGCTTTGGCATAGTCAATAAAGCAGAAATAGATGTTTTTCTGGAACTCTCTTGCTTTTTCCATGAAACAGCAGATGTTGGCAATTTGATCTCTGGTTCCTCTGCCTTTTCTAAAACCAGCTTGAACATCAGGAAGTTCACGGTTTACATATTGCTGAAGCCTGGCTTGGAGAATTTTGAGCATTACTTTACTAGCGTGTGAGATGAGTGCAATTGTGCAGTATAAGCAAGGTGAAAAGACAGCCTTTAGAATGGGAGAAAATAATAGCAAATGAAGCAACAAAGAATTAATCTCAAAAATATACAAGCAACTCCTGCAGCTCAATTCCAGAAAAATAAACAACCCAATCAAAAAATGGGCCAAAGAACTAAACAGACATTTCTCCAAAGAAGACATACAGATGGCTAACAAACACATGAAAAGACATTCAACATCACTCATTATCATAGAAATACAAATCAAAACCACAATGAGGTATCATTTCATGCCAGTCAGAATGGCTGCTACCAAAAAATATACAAACAATAAATGCTGAAGAGGGTACAGAGAAAAAGAAACCTTCTTACACTGTTGGTGGGAATGCAAACTAGTACAGCCAGTATGGAGAACAGTGTGGAGATTCCTTAAAACACTGGAAATAGAACTGCCATATGACCCAACAATCCCACTGCTGGTGGGCATACACACCAAGGAAACCAGAATTGAAAGAGACATGTGTACCCCAATGTTCATTGCAACACTGTTTACAATAGCCAGAACATGCAAGCAACCTAGAGGCCATTGGCAAATGAATGGATAAGAAAGCTGTGGTACATATACACAACGGAATATTACTCAGCCATTAAAAAGAATGCATTTGAATCAGTTCTAATGAGGTGGATGAAACTGGAGCCTATTATACAGAGTGAAGTAAGTCAGAAAGAGGAACACCAGTACAGTATATTAATGCATATATATGGAATTTAGAAAGATGGTAATGACCCTATATGCAAGACAGCAAAAGAAACACAGATGCACAGAACAGTCTTTTGGACTCTGTGGGAGAAGGTGACGGTGGGATGATTTGAGAGGATAGCATTGAAACATGTATATTATCATATGTGAAGCAGATCACTGGAAAGGTTCAATGCATGAAACATGGTGCTCAGGGCTGGTGCACTGGGATGACCCTGGGAGATGGGATGGGGTGGGAGGGGGGAGGGCGGTTCTGGATAGGGAACACATGTTCACCCGTGGCTGATTCATGTTGATGATGGCAAAAACCACTACAATATTTTAAAGCAATTAGCCTTCAATTAAAATAAATAAATAATTTTTAAAAAAGGAGGGGGGGGGGGATTCATTGGTTTGATCTCCTTGCAGTCCAATGGACTCTCAAGACTATTCTCCAAAATCATAGTTCAAAAGCATGAATTCTTTTATGGTCCAATTATCACATCCATACATCACTACACAAGCTTTGACTAGATGGACCTTTGTCAGCAAAGTAATGTCTCTGCTTTTTAATATGCTCTCTAGGCTGTTCATAGTTTTTCTTCCAAAGAGCAAGTGTCTTTTAATTTCATGGCTTCAGTCACTGTCCACAGTGATTTTGGCCCAAGATTATAAAGTCTCTCACTGTTTCCATTGTTTCCCCATCTGTTTGCATGAAGTGATGGGACTGGATGCCATGATCTTTGTTTTCTGAATGTTGAGTTTTAAGCTAGCTTTTTCACTTTCCTGTTTCACTTTCATTAAGAGGCTCTTTAGTTCCTCTATGCTTTCTGCCATAATATTGTGTCATCTGCATATCTGAGGTTATTGATATTGCTATCAGCAATCTTGGTTCCAGCTTGCCCAGCAATCTGGATTCCAGCTTGTGCTTCATCCAGCCTGGCAATTTGCACGACATATTCTGCATATAAGTTAAATAAACAGGATGATAATATAGAGCCTGGACATACCCCTTTTCCTATTTGGACCTAGTCCGTTGTTCCATGTTCAGTTCTAACTGCTGCTTCTTGACCTGCATACAGATTTCTCAGGAGGCAGGTTTATGTGGTCTGGCATTCTCATCTCTTTCAGAATTTTCCATGGTTTGCTGTGATCCACAGAGTCAAAGGCTTTAGCATAGTCAATAGAGCAGAAATAGATGTTTTTCTGGAACTCTCTTGCTTTTTCAATGATCAATGGATGTCAGCAATTTGACTTCTGGTTCTGCCTTTTCTAAATCCCGGCTTGAACATCTGGAAGTTCTTGGTTCACATACTGTTGAAGCCTGGCTTGGAGAATTTTGAGCATTACTTTGCTATCATGTGAAATGAGTGCAATTTTGCAGTAGTTTGAGCATTCTTTGGCATTGCCTTTCTTTGGGATTGGAATGAAAACTGACCTTTTCCAGTCCTGTGGCCACTGCTGAGTTTTCCAAATTTGCTGGCAGATTGAGTGCAGCACTTTCACAGCATCATTTTTCAGGATTTGAAATAGCTCAACTGGAATTCCATCACCTCCACTAGCTTTCTTCATAGTGATGCTTCCTAAGGCCACTTAACTTCGCATTCCAGGATGTCTGGCTCTAGGTGAGTGATCACACCATTGTGATTATCTGTGTTGTGAAGATCTTTTTTGTATGGTTCTTCCGTGTATTCTTGCCACCTCTTAATATCTTCTGCTTCTGTTAGGTCCATACCATTTCTGTCCTTTATTGAGCCCATCTTTGCATGAAATGTTCCCTTGGTATCTCTAATTTTCTTGAAGAGATCTCTAGTCTTTCCCATTCTATTGTTTTCCTCTATTTCTTTGCATTGATCACTGAGGAAGGCTTTCTTATCTCTTGTTGCTATTTGGATCTTTGCATTCAGATGGGTGTGTCTTTCCTTTTTTCCTTTTGTTTTTTCACTTGTCTTCTTTTCTCAGTTATTTGTAAGTTCTCCTCAGAGAAGTATTTTGCCTTTTTGCATCTCTTTTTCTAGGAGATGGTCTTGATCACTGCCTCCTTTATAATGTTACATACCTCTATCCATAGTTCTTCAGGTACTCTGCCTATCAGATCTAATCCCTTGAATTTATTTGTCACTTCTACTGTATAATTGTAAGGGATTTGATTTAGGTCATACCTGAATGGTCTAGTGGTTTTCCCTTCTTTCTTCAATTTAAGTCTAAATTTGGCAATAAGGAGTTCATGATCTGAGCCACAGTCAGCTCCCAATCTTGTTTTTTGCTGACTACATAGAGCTTCCTTATCTTTGGCTGCAAAGAATATAATCAATCTGATTTTGGTACTGACCATCTGATGATATCCATGTGTAGAGTTGTCTCTTATATTGTTGGAAGAGGGTGTTTGCTATGACCAGTGCATTCTCTTGGCAAAATTCTGTTAGCCTTTGCCCTGCTTCACTTTGTACTCCAAGGCCAAACTCGCCTGTTACTCTATGTATCTCTTGATTTCCTACTTTTGCACTCCAGTCCCCTATGACGAAAAGGACATCTTTTTTTTTTTTTTTTTTTGGTGCTAGTTCTAGAAGGCCTTATAGGTCCCCATAGAAAGTTCAACTTCATCTTCTTTGGCATTAGTGATTGGCGCATAGACTTAGATTACTGTGATATTGAATGGTTTGCTTGGAAATGAACAAAGATCATTCTGACATTTTTGAGATTGCACCCAAGTACTGCATTTCAGGCTTGTCTGTTGACTATGAGGGCTACTGCATTTCTTCTAAGGAGTTCTTGCCCACAGTAGTAGATATAATGGTCATTTGAATTAAATTCACCCTTTCTGGTCGATTTTAGTTCACTGATTCCTAAAATGTTGATGGTCTCTCTTGCCATCTCCTGTTTGACCACTTCTTATTTACCTTGATTCATGGACCTAACATTCCAGGTTCCTAGGCAATATTATTCTTTACAGCATTGGACTTTACTTCCATCACCAGTCACATCCACAACTGGGCAAGTTTTTTGCTTTGGCTCCATCTCTTCATTCTTCCTCAAGTTATTTCTCAACTCTTCTTCAGTAGCATAATGGGCATCTACTGACGTGGGGAGTTCATCTTTCAGTGTCATATCATTTTGTCTTTTCATACTGTTCATGGGGTTCTCATGGCAAGAAAACTGAAGTGGTTTGCCATTCCCTTCTCCAGTGCATCATATTCTATCAAGTAGAAAAACATCTACTTCTCTTTTATTCACTACGCCAAAGCCTTTGTGTGAATCACAACAAACTGTGGAAAATTCTTCAAGACCACCTTACCTGCCTCCTAAGAAATCTGCATTCAGGTCAAGAAGCAGCAGTTAGAAACAGACTTGGAACAATGGACTAGTTCCAAATTGGGAAATGAATACGTCAAGGCTGTATATTGTCATCCTGTTTATTTAACTTATATGCAGAGTACATCACGTGAAATGCCAGGCTGGATGAAGCATAAGCTGGAATCAAGATTGTTGGGAGAAATATCAATAACCACGGATATGCAGATGACACCACCCTTATGGCAGAAAGTAAAGAGAAACGAAAGAGTCTCTTGATGAAAATGAAAAAGGAGAGTGAAAAAACTGGCTTAAAACTCAACATTCAGAAAACTAAGATCATGTCATCTAGTCCCATTACTTCATGGCAAATAGATAGGGAAACAATGGAAACAGTGACAGACTTTGGGCTCCCAAATCACTGAAGATGGTGACTGCAGCCATGAAACTAAAAGACACTTGCTCCTTGGAAGAAAAGCTATGACCAACCTAGACAGCATATTAAAAAGCAGAGACATTACTTTGCCAACAACAGACTGTCTAGTCAAAGCTATGGTTTTTCCAGTAGTCATATATGGATGTGAAAGTTGGACTATAAAGAAAGCTGAGTGCTGAAGAATTGATGCTTTTGAACTGTGGTTTTGGACAAGACTTTTGAGAGTCCCTTGGACTGCAAGGAGATCAAATCAGTCCTGAATATTCATTGGAAAGACTGATGCTGAAGCTGAAGCTCCAATACTTTGACCACCTGATGCGAAGAACTGACTCTTGGGAAAGACCCTAATGCTAGGAAAGATTGAAGGTGGGCGGGGTAGGGGATGACAGAGGATGACATCATTGGATAGCATCACCAACTTGATGGACATGAGTTTGAGCAAGCTCCAGGAGTTGGTGATGGACAGGGAAGCCTGGAATGCTGCTGTCCATGGGGTAGCATAGAGTCAGACACGACTAAGCGACTAAACTGAACTGAATTGAAAATTCTTATTTTGAAACATGATTCTGAATGAGATGCTATTTGCAGATGGGGAATTTGGGAAATGATTGGTCATGAAAGTAAAGTCTTCATGAGTTAGATTTGTGCCCTTATTAAAGAGACCCAGGAGAGTTCACTTTTTCTCTTTCTGTTACATTCAGCAAGAACACAGTCACCTGTGAACCAGGAAGCAGGCTCTAACCAGACACTAAATCTTGCAGCATTTCGATCTTGGACTTCCGATCCTCTGGAGCTAGGAGAAGTACTTGTTTGTTGTTTACTCATCTATAGTATTTTTGTTACAGTAGCTTGAACTAAGGCACACTATGCTCCCATTATTGTGGCTAAAATAAAAAGACTAGCAATACAAAGTGCTGTAAAAATGGGGAGCCCCTGGAACCCTGATACATTACTGGTAGGAATGTAAAATAATTTCACCACTTTGCAAAGCTTTGTGGCAACTTTTTTGTAAAGGTGTACACATTCAGTTCAGTTCAGTCACTCAGTTGTGTCCAACTCTTTGCAACCCCATGGACTGCAGCATGCCAGGCCTCCCTATACACATTACATTCAACTTATTAATTCCATTCATAACTATTTACCCAGTTGAAACTGAAATATCATATGTTCACATAAAAACTTGTATGTGAAGATTCTTAGCAACTTCATTCAAAATAGTTAAAAACAGTAAGAATACAAAAAGTCCACCAGTAGATAAACATGTAAACACATTTTGGTATATCCATATAATGCAAATACATCTCAACAAAACAATGAACCACTGACAGATACTAAAAAATATTTAGCTAGATAATTTCATACTAACAAAAGATTCAGACACAAAGAGTACATTGTATATGATTCTATGCAGGACAAATCTTATTTATAATGACAGAAAGTATCAGTGATTGCCTCTGGCCAAGGGAGAAGAGAATTTGTGTTTAAAGGGAGGGATTGATAAGAAAAAAAAACCCAAAACTTGGAAACAGGCAAATATATGATTGTCTGTCCTTTCAATGTCCTGGTAGATCCTTTTGTAACAGGTTTGTCTAATAAGGATTATCTAACCCCTAGGGGCATGTACATTTGATTATAGTATTTTGCAATTCTGTAAGGGTAGGTGTTGGTGAGTATAAAACTGACAGACAGTGAAGCAGATGATTCTGTTTCTATAGCAATGCAGATAAATTTTATCCTGTAGAGAGGCAAATTATTTTCATGCCATAGAAAACCTTACATGTCCTATAGGACACTGAAATTTTTATATGTAATTTATAAATCTTAATCTAGCATTTTTTTTCCCATGGCTATAAATAATTCTATCTACCTTATAGGTGCTTTTTTTAAAAATCAGCTTTACCATTTTGTTGATTCCATTAATAATGAGTTAAACACATTTTCCATATATATCATTCTTTAAAAACAGCCTTCTCCAAAGATTCCTATTGGTTAAAACATTCAAATTACCACCTCATTCCTGCTGCCCATTACTGTAAATGTACTTACACCGTCTCTGAATGTCTTTAAGCACTGACACTTAGCTCCTGCCATTCTGGATCCCATCACCCCTAATATATCTCACTGGCAGACCTCCTGTGGTCATCAGTAATGAGTGACTAGAAGACAGTCACTACTAGGCTTTCTAAGGACACTGGTGGTTGATGCCTTATTTAAGTCAGGATCTTTTGGGTCTCTTTAGAATATATGATGAGGTAGTGCACAGATCATACATGATAAATATTTCAACACTTATACTTCCTCAGACTTTTAGATTCCTTCCTTTACATTATGCCAGGGAAGTTCCAGATACCAACCTCTTTCAGTCTAAGTTTCAATCAACAACAAAACAAATTATTAAAGCTACTTCTAGTTGTTCAAGTTAATATATAAAATCTAGAATATCTAATAAATTTACTCACTTCAAAAATTGATTCAGTCGATAGTTGGATGGCATCACCGACTCAATGGACATGAGTTTGGGTAAACTCCAGGAGTTGGTAATGGATAGGGAGACCTGATATGCTGCAATTCATGGGGTCACAGAGTTGGACACGACTGAGAGACTGAACTGAACTGAACTGAGTGCTACATTCAGTCCTCCTTGGTCTAATACTCTTAAAAAACACTCCCACATCTGTTCCTCGGGCATCTGCAACACATATGGAAAAATTTTTGCAACTTTTTGGTAAATGAGCCACCTCTTTCCTGCTCAAACTTTGCAGCTGGCACTCTGAAGGATGCTGAGTAATAACCAGTTATGAGTCCACTGGCAATAAGGGTACTTGAGGGGTGGGGTAGGCAGGTCCCACCAGTGATTATAATCCCCAGAACCTATGCATATGATACCTAAGATGGCAAGAGATTTTTCAAATATGATTAAGTTAAGGATATTGAGATGATTACCCTGAATTATTCCAGTGAGTCCAATGTAATCCCAAGGTTCCTTAAAAATGGAAGAGAGAAAGGGAAAGAGAGGTCAGCATGATGGGATATGAGAAGGACTCAGCCATCATTGTTAAGTTTTGAAGATGGAAGATGGGGTTCGTGAATTCCAAGTAGGTAGAAAAGGCCAAGAAATGGAATGTCACCTAAACTCTCCAGAAGAGACTATAGCCCTGGAGAACTAAGATCCCTCAAGCCACATGATACAGCCAAAAAAGTAAATAAAAAATAAAATAAAGATTAAAAAAAACTGGAAACATTCCCACTTTTTGTAGCTTGGCAAGTTTTGTTTTTGTTCTTACTTTCTTATAGAATCCCAGAATGCAGTATATTAAAAATAATATACAAAATATGTGTCATTATCAGAGAATGTTTGCATTCTGATGCATATTTTTATTGTACTTTTAAATTGTCACCTTTTCTTAAAAATAGTTTCCTCTAGCAATAAGTTATACTGGATTTTATGAAATGTAGACATAAATATCAAAAAGCATATATCAAGAAAAAATCAGTCCGTTATACAAATTTGAAGGATTATTTTTATATACTGCTTAAAAATGTTCTACTAAGTATCTTTTTTCTAATCATACTTTCAAAGTATCAATATACTAAATAGTCCTAGAGTTCTCCTTTCTACTCTCATGATCAAAAAAAAAGACAAATCTATTCCTGCTAATTATGAAGGAGAATGAAATCTATTTCATTTTTATCATTTAAACATTTAGTACTGATTTAAAATCCAACCATGGCAGGGAGACTCCTCTATTTCTTTCATTCTAGCAAAGAGATGGTGAAGTCAGGGACTCTATGCTAAGACTGACATTTCTTTACACTAGTGGATTTTGTAGGCCACTCCCAGTCCCTGAAGCCACTTAAGTAGTCATTGTTCCTGCCTGTCAAGCAAGATAGTTGTTAGCCTCTGTGAATATTTCCCTAATAGCTCCACCAATCATTTTTATCTCTGCTGCCAACCTGAGATTTCATTAGCAAGTGTGAAAAATGCTCACAAAGTAACATGAAGAGGTACTGGACCAAGTCAGTCTTTCTGAGGAATTTTTACTTATATCTTGTGAGAACTGTTACAGTCCTAGGAAAGACTTTGGAAATCACTATATATCTAATATTATTCTTCCCTCTCAATAAAAATAGTAATGTCTATTTTCCCCAAATCATGGAGTCATCTTAGCTTTTCTTCTTCTCACATACCACACCCAAACATCAGCAAAGTGTGATGGTTCTGCTTTTGAAATGAAGTGAGAATCTCATCCCTCTACAGATCCCGCATCTGTCCAAACATCACCATTTCTCACCTGTTTTAATTCTAATAGCTCCCACTGTATCTGCCTGTTTCTACATTAGTCCCACTACAGTCTATTTTTACACCACACACAGGCATGGTTTTAAACAAACACACACCAGATTATCCCCTTCCTCAACTCAAACCCTCTAGTGTATGTCCATTTTGTAGAGAAAAAATTCCAAAGTCCTTATTAAGGCCCACGAAGCCCTTCATGACCTGTCTCCTGACAGTGTTAGAGCTGCATCATTCTATGCAATTCCACAAACATGCAAAGCAAGCTCCTCCCTTGAATTGTTCTTTCCTCAGATATTGCCCTGTCTCACCCTTCCACTTAATCTGTGTCTGTAACTGAAGTGTTACTACATCAGAGGTGCATTTTCTGACTAGCTAAAACAGCACCCCTGTGAATTTCTCTGTCCCTTTCTTTATTTCTCATATTAGCATGCATCACCAAACACACATACATGCATACATATATACACATGCATATGTATGTAGACATGCGTATAAGTATGTATGTAGAGACATGTACATATATATAGACAAAATTTAACCAAGCAAACTATAAAACTGTAAGATCCAAGATTATAAATTCCATGAGAGCAAAGACTTTATTTTATTGATTACTCTGTGCCCATAATAAGGCACTGATCAGACCTAAAATAAGGTCTGAAACATAGTAGGCACTTAATGAACTTTTTAAATAAATGAATGAACTTTACTAAAAGAATATAATCCAGGTAAGAGTTTATACACCTACGTATTTAAGAGAAAAAGAAAGCCCAAGATGCAACAGAAAATAAGAGTATCTTTCAAAGCTCAAACATTAAGTTGAAGGACATGAATGAATTTATACAGTGAGTATGTGAATAAAACACAATGAATTATTTTGATCTGACTGGTCTGTTTCTGAATTTATGCTCCTGAAGAGTCACCCAAGAAGCAGGTAATTAAGCAGGGCTGACAGATCCCAGCTGTGTAACGATGCCTCTTTTCATCCACTTCTCCCTGGCACCAGAAAAGGGATATTCACCATCACTGTCTGCTGTCCTCTAATTTTATTCTCCTAGTTGTAGTACTGTTGGAACTTACGAAATTTGTGAAACTACAGTATGGAAACGCAAACCAGATTGGTTTGGATGAGTTAATCAAAATTAGTCACTAGGGCAAGAGCTCTGACATTTTTTATCCTAGATTAAAGATTCTAACGGTATGTTCTAAAGCCTAAAATAATAAGACAAAATCTGCTTAAATACTGGTAAAATTGTGTTGATAGCTTTTAGTTCATCAGGAAGCATCAAATTAAGACTAACTCGATCAATTCATATATGAATATTTCTCTGACAAAACCTCTGCTTTACAATATTTAAGGGAAATCAGTTAAAAAAAATTGTGTCAAAGAATCCATGTGCATCTGTGAATTAAATTGATAAATCATTACTGACACTAAGATGAGATTAAGAGGAATGTAGTAAAACACGAAGTATTAAAAAGAATGGGAGATATGGGTTCCAAGTCCTCACATACTCTTTCGGATGGTGTTGGACAAAACTGACTCTTAGTTGCCATGTTAAATAATGTACTAGATACAAGTTTTTAAAGGAAGGGAAAGGATATCAAAATTATTTGTGGGATTTTATCAAACTATCCATGTCCTTCTGTAGCTTCTCAGTTCCTCATCAAGATGCTGAACTTCCACCCTTTCCAGTTATTATGTGTAGGAGCTGGCTGTTTCCATCATGTGTCTTGAGTAGGGAGCAAAATGGTGAGGACCACAGGGAAATAATTCTTTTCAACTCTAAAATCTCATTTGTTATACAGAAATAAACCACAGGTAAGTCTTTAGAATGTACAAAATTATCAAGATACTTATCCTAGAGGGATGATTATAAGGGTTCCTTTAAAAATTATCCAAAGTTGGTAGCTATCTTCCTGGTTTACACACTCCAAGTACAAGTATTTCCTTATATTCCATGTAACCATTGTTCTGCTATATTTTACAATCTCTATTATTCCATAGCGGAGAAGGCAATGGCAACCCACTCCAGTACTCTTGCCTGGAAAATCCCATGGACAGAGGAGCCCGGTAGGCTGCAGTCCATGGGGTCGCAAAGAGTCCGACATGACTGAGCGACTTCACTTTCACTTTTCACTTTCATGCATTGGAGAAGGAAATGGCAACCCACTGCAGTGTTCTTGCCTGGAGAATCCCAGGGACGGAGGAGCCCGGTAGGCTGCAGTCCATGGGGTCGCACAGAGTCCGACACGACTGGGGTGACTTAGCAGCAGCAGCAGCATTATTCCACAGAAACAAAATACGTACTTAAAATACTAAAAAAATTCCTCTTATTTTATTTGAAATTATTTCATAGTTCTGTTTTCCATCTTCTCTTCTAATAATAATATTCTCTGGAAGAATCAACCTTAAATCTAAATGTATAAATTTAAATAAATAAATTTAAAAGTTTCCATTAGTTCTAAATGTAAAAATTTTTCTGATTAAATGAATACCTTAGGTAGCAATTAACTCCTTTTTCATTCCAATTACATTGTATTTTATTTCCTGATTTTCTGCTTAATTTAATAATGGGAAAGTTGTGATATTCAATAAGTATATATGATCTGGAGAGGAAAAAAACTGGTGATGTGTGTAATTTTGTGCATTTAATTTTTTTTTTTTTTCCGGATTTAAGACTTTTATTTTTTCACACCCAGGCAAGCCTGGGAGGTTGGCCCTTCCTGCCCTCAAGACCCCTATCCTTCACAAGGAGAAGAAATGATTACTTTGACTCCAGGGCTCAGCGAGTGCCTAAGCTTTGGCAGCGGCCTTGTAATGGGTCAGAGTGCAGGCAGAAGGGTCTGTGTCACTGGTCCACCTAAAAATATGGAACACTTCACAAATTTGCATGTCATCTTTGCACAGTAGCCAGCTAATCTTCTCTGTATCGTTCCAATTTTAGTATATGTGATGCCGAAGCGAGCACTAATGTCTGTTTTTTATATTTTTATGATGTTTCACCAATTTTTTTAGAAACCAAGTCTGTAAGTGATCATTTAAAATTTTTCAAATTCAAAAATCATTCTTTAAAGTATTTTTAAGTTGTTGTCGTTGTTCAGTCACTAGGTTGTGTCTGACTCTGAAATCTCATGGCCTGCAGCATGCAAGGTTTCTCTTTCACTATCTCCCTGAGTTTGCTTAACTCACATCCATTGAGTCGGTGACGCCAACAACCATCTCATCCTCTGTCACCTCCTTCTCCCCTTGCCCTCAATCTTTCCCAGCATCAGGGTCTTTTCCATTGAGTCAGCTCTTCGCATTAGGCAGCAAAGTATAGGAGCTTCAGCATCACTCCTTTCAATGAATATTCAGGGTTGATCTCCTTTAGGATTGATTGGCTTGATCTCCTTGCTCTCCCAGGGACTCTCAAGAGTCTTTTCCAGCACTACAATTCAAAAGCATCAATTCTTTGGTGCTCAGCCTTCTTTATGGTCCAAGTCTCACATCCATACAAGACTACTGGAAAAACCATAGCTTTGACTATATGGACTTTTGTCAGCAAAGTGGTATCTCTGCTTCTTAACACACTGTCTAGGTCTACCATAGCTATTCTTCCAAGAGGCAAGTGTCTTTTAATTTCATGGCTGCAGTCACTGTCCGCAGTGATTTTGGAGCCCAAGAAAATAAAATCTGTCACTGTTTCCACTTTTTCCCCATCTATTTGCCATGAAGTGATGGGACTAGATGCCATGATTTTTGTTTTTTGAATGTTGAATTTAAGCCAGAGTTTTCACTCTCCTCTTTCACCCTCATCAACAGGCTCTTTAAGTAGCAACACTAAAAAAAGATTTTCAGTCATAGTTAAGACTACCAAGTATAGTTAAATAATCATGAAATCTATAAGCTGATGATCCTAACAATCTGGAAGTGTTCCTTGTAACACAGGTGGCATCAGTAGCCAAATTAATGGGCTGTTTTGAAGACAACAAACTCCTTTCTTGCTTCTTAGAAATATGTTTGTTTCTGGTTTGAAATTTCCATTAATAGAATCAGTTATCTTGGATAACTGACACTCATGTCAAAAGACCACTACTACCTTGGGCACGTTATGTGAATTGAAAACTGGAGAATTAACCCATTATTATTCACACACAACACAGCTAAGTTTTGTCAATTTGCTAACTGTCATCTTGAAAAACAGGAAGAAGAGTGCTGAGGAAATTATCCTCATGAGAGAAGTGAAATTCAGAGAGAAAGTCTTGGGTATAGGATATAGTGCAATGAAGCTGAACTTGGAAAATCTTCAACAGTGGGGATCCAGGCATTCATCCTAGTTGTAATGTGAATAGGGTTACCAGATACAATACAAAACCTCTAGGTAAATTTGAGCAAATATTACAATTTGGAATATACTTTTGCTTTAAAATAATTCCTTGTTTATTTAAAATTGAAATGTAACTGGATGATGATTATTATCACCATCATTATTGTCATTGTTGCTATTGTTTAGTAAGTTGAGAATCCACAGTACGAAGGCGACATAACTTTGGCTAAGTAGTTTGAGTAAAGGATCACTGTCCATTGTCCTCTCACCATTGGATTTATTCTTATTTGCAGCTACAAATAAAGGGGGGGAAATCTGCAAAATTTAGGTTGCTCACAGAAATGTTTTTGCTTTTGCTTTTTCAAAATTCATCCACATTATTACACTCTTCAAACATCAACTCCTCCATTGAATGTATAGTTTGTACAATGAATTGCACCAAGCATGACCATGATATAAAGAATGTAAAAAAATTCCTTTCTTTAGTGAACTTATACTCTTGTAGTACAGCAAGAATAAGCACGCAAATTAGTAACAGCAAAGAACATGTTATAGATATATAAACAGAGAACTGAAAAGTACTGGAAGATTTCAGGGGAGGAAAAAAGTATTTCCAGATTGTTTGAGGCCTAGGAGTGGCTTATGTTTCCTGTCATATGACACCTTAGTTATTGTCCAACCACAAGCACCTAGAAATGCTAGGTAAAATATAGAAAACAAGCTTTTATAAGCATATTTTATCTCATCTGAGGATGAGGAAATTCCCAATTGTTGCTGAAAGAATGAATGAAAGAAGAAAGAAAAGAGAAAGCAATGACAACTTGCATAGTATGCTAAAACTTCAGGATGATTCTTCATGAAACATTTATTGATTTTCATAAACTAAAGACTTGTATTTTAAGGTCCAGATAGAAGTAAGAGACAAGATCTTGGACAGAACTATACTTTGTACCCATGCAGGTAAAAAGGTTCAGATCAGATCAGATCAGTCGCTCAGTCGTGTCTGATTCTTTGCGACCCCATGAATCGCAGCACGCCAGGCCTCCCTGTCCATCAACAACTCCCGGAGTTCACTCAGACTCACGTCCATCAAGTCAGTGATGCCATCCAGCCATCTCATCCTCTGTCGTCCCCTTCTCCTCCTGCCCTCCATCCCTCCCAGCATCAGTGTCTTTTCCAATGAGTCAACTCTTCGTGTGAGGTGGCCAAAGTACTGGAGTTTCAGCTTTAGCATCATTCCTTCCAAAGAAATCCCAGGGCTGATCTCCTTCAGAATGGACTGGTTGGATCTCCTTGCAGTCCAAGGGACTCTCAAAAGTCTTCTCCAACACCATAGTTCAAAAGCATCAATTCTTCCGTTCAGTAAGGGAAAAAACTGGCCTGACAGCAAACACAGACAATAGGGATAATTCTGTATATCTAAGAACAGAAGGAACAATATAAGACAGTGGAAAGAGCTTCTGCTTCTGAGTAGAATGTGGAAAAATGCAAAAATAAATATTTCTCATGGTAGCCACAAGAAACAATGACAAATAACAAATTCTATGGAAATTTTATGGGGATATCAAAGGTTGATGGATTCATGGAAACTTTAGAAGCTAAATCCAGCAAGAAATAAACCATGCACAGAAAAGTAGTGAGTCAAGACAGCCTCCATGCCTGGGGCACTTGTCTTTTCTGGGTACAAGTGGGCAGTAAATGGGCTTGGCGTGGAAAGGGTTTGCAGAAATGAGGAGAAACCAGCCTAGCTTTTTAAACTTTCACACTGGCAGAGAGGATTAAATTCTGGAAGAGCCCCAGATATAAAAAACAAATCAATGTGCCTGACAATTTCTCCCCAAACTCCCTGAATTTTGGTGAACAGTGGCAACAGAACAAGAAAATGAAACAGAGTGCAATGTTATGCCTTCTGAGGGGCAAGGTTTCCAGAGTCCCTCTGGAAATAAATCCTCAGAGTCATACCTGACAAAGGCATTAAAAGAAAAAAGTTACAGAACAATATCTATCATGAATATAAGTAAACTTAATCCAGGAATATATAAAAACAATATATCTTGACTGAATGGAGTTTAACACAGAAATGCAAAGTTGGTTTAATATCAGAACATCTGTCAGGCTAATCCACCATATTAACAAAATAAATTACATAATCATTTCAGAAGATACGGAAAAAAATATTTGACAAAACTTAACACTCATGATAGAAATCCATACCTACTAGAAATAGAAGATTATCAGTCAAATTAAGGATACATACAATAAATCTATAAGTACTTAAGTAAAACATCAAATGCTTTCACTTCATATATATATAAAAAAAAAGATGCCCACTGTCAACACTTTTACCCAAAATTTCACTGCAGTCTTCAGAGGGACGATAAGGCAAGAAAAAGACATTAATTTTGAAAAAAATAATAACAATATGAAAGCTAGAGGTAAAGCTGTGTTTATTCACAGATTGTATCATTGTATGTAGACTTAAATAATCTATAAAAACAAATGACTAGAATGAATAAATGAGTTTAGCAAGGTCATAGAATACAAAGTCAGTATTTTTTTAAAAATTAGCTTTCTCTGTATTAGCAAGAAACTACTGTGAAAGGAATCTTAAAAAAAATACCTTTTAAACTGCTATGTTTAACATGAGTAACCAACAAGGGCCTATAGTATAGCACATGGAACTCTCCTTAATGTTATGCGGCAGCCTAGAGCAGAGAGGTGTTTGGGGGAGAATGCATACACGTGTATGTATGACTGAGTCCCTCCCGCTGTTCACCTGAAACCGTCACTACATTGTTAATCGACTACACTTCAAAGTTAAAAGTTCAAAAGAAAAAAAGAAAAGAAAAATACAGTTTAAGTATTAAAAGAACACAAAATATTTGGAAAGAAATTTACAGTATAAGATACCTGTCCCATACACTGAAAACTACAAAAGTCATTTGAGAGAAATTAAAACAAACAGAGGGATATTCTCTGTTCATGGAGGAGACTGATTCTGTGAGAGGCTGCCTGCCACAAGGCCTTTCTCGTTCATCTCTCCAGTCCTGGTGAGGAAAGAGATTCTGTTTCCCTCTCCCTGCTCCCTCCCTCACTTCCTTCAGTAGAGCTGCAGGCTATAAAACTACTTAGCTACATCTCTAAAATATAGTTGTTGCCCTCAAGTAATTTACAATATTCACAGAAGACCAAAATTTCCCTGATTTTTAGCAATGAAACATACATATTAATTTTTCCAATATTGGCCCCAAAGGCAAAATAAATTCCCTACAGGTAGGTCTTTATCTACTTTGTCTATTTAAAAAGCTCCATTGTGGACCTAGAGATGATCATATTAAGTAAAGTAAGTCAGAAAGAAAAAAAAAAAATACCATATGTTGTCACTTACACAATTAACTTATATTTGAAACATAAACAGACTCACAGACAAAGAAAACAAACTTACACTTACTGAACAGGAAAAGGGGGGTGGGCAAAAGGTAAATTACAAGTTTGGGATCAGCAGATAGAAACTACTGTATATAAAACAGATAAACAACAAGGTCCTACTATGTAGCTCAAGGGATTATATTCAACATCTTAAATATACCATAATGGAAAAGAATATGAAAAAGAATATATATTACAACATTGTAAATCAAATATACTTCAATAAAAAATAAAAACTGTAAAAAAAAGAAAAAAACCCAGTGTGAAACAACAAAAAACTATATCATACAAGAAAAAAAATCAACAAGTTGGTTGCAGTCAATGATTATCATAAAGTTGAAATCAATTCATTTGCTAACAAATGAATGCTACAAACTTTTAAAAAAATGCAACTACCTTACTCAATAATAAATCAAGGGCAAAATGAACCACAATAAAAATTTAATATGTATTTGATCAGATCTAATTAGCATTTAATATGATGTCTAAAACTTTTTAATAGTGTCTTTATTGTGTCATACTGGAAGATGCCTTTTGAACAGGAACTCAACTACAGTGAAAGAACTCAGTGCTTTATAGACACAATATTTCAGGACTAATTTATAGAGGATATTGAAAGTGAATAACCAGTGAGAGGTTTTCATTAAACCTAAATGGGTTATGAGAACTAACAGGAGGTATAAGCTCAGTATATAAGACAGAGACAGAGCAGTTTCTAAATAGCTATCTCATTTGATTCAGAGATGCAAATAAATATATCCATGGATGAAAGTAATTGTTTTAAATGTTGTTATTTGTAAACTGAAATCTAAAAAGTAGTGCTTCCATATTAAATGATTGGTAAATAAAGAGCAGAAATTTAATTTAGATTTAATATTATAAGACATTTTTACGTATTATGTTGTTACTGAATCTCACAAAATATGTTCTTCAATTCATTGTACTTAATACTGCAGTGTGTATCAAATATATGCAAACAGCCTGTGAATTTTAATTTATACTGTCAAAGTAAGTCATCTCTCTTCTCTGGAGGTATGGGCTGAGGTCACAAATGAGAAGACCTTAACTATCATTCATTTTTTCCACTATTAAAGTATGAGTAATTTTGATAAATCAAGCACATCAGCACAATGTCTTTAATTATGCACATTTCTATTTGTTTTATACTCTCCCATGTTTAAGAGCAGCTAGTTTTAAAAGGCTAATCTAAATCTTGAAAGCTTGTATGACTTTAGGACATTACAGCTATTGCAGGAAGAATTAAATGAAGATTTATATAAGACACACATATAAAATACTCTCATCAACACCTTCTTTTTATTTTTAGTGTCTTTAACTAATGTAACTAAAGTTACTGTAAACAGGTTACAATTAACAAATATTACTCTCAAGTAAAATGTATTTTTTCAACATAAGTATCATATAATAGAGTGCTTGTATGATTGTTTTCAACTTTTGCATATCACTTAATGATACATACTCCTAGATAAGTGATTAATTGAAAGTTTTTACACAATGGATACCTCATCAAGTCTATTTAAATTTGAATGTGGGTATAAAGTTATTCTCCCGGTAATCTTGATTTCAACTTGTGCTTCCTCCAGCCCAGCATTTCTCATGATGAAATCTGCATATAAGTTAAATAAGCAGGGTGACAATATACAGCCTTGACGTACTCCTTTTCCTATTTGGAACCAGTCTGTTGTTCCATGTCCAGTTCTAACTGTTGCTTCCTGACCTGCATACAGGTTTCTCAAGAGGCAGGTCAGGTGGTCTGGTATTCCCATCTCTTTCAGAATTTTTCACAGTTTATTGTGATCCACACAGTCAAAGGCTTTGGCCTAGTCAATAAAGCAGTAGATGTTTTTTGAAACTCTCTTGCTTTTTCCATGATCCAGCGGATGTTGGCAATTTGATCTCTGGTTCCTCTGCCTTTTCTAAAACCAGCTTGAACATCTGGAAGTTCACAGTTCACGTATTGCTGAAGCCTGGCTTGGAGAATTTTGAACATTACTTTACTAGTGTGTGAGATGAGTGGAATTGTGCATTCTTTGGCATTGCCTTTCTTTGGGATTGGAATGAAAACTGACTTCTTCCAGTCCTGTGGCCACTGCTGAATTTTCCAAATGTGCTGGCATATTGAGTGCAGCACTTTCACAGCATCATCTTCCAGGATTTGAAATAGTTCAACTGGAATTCCATCACCTCCACTAGCTTTGCTCGCAGTGATGCTTCCTAAGGCCCACTTGACTTCACAGTCCAGGATGTCTGGCTCTAGATGAGTGTGAGTGATCACACCATTGTGATTATATGGGTCATGAAGATCTTTTTTGTACAGCTCTTCTGTGTATTCTTGCCACCTCTTCTTAATATCTTCTGCCTCTCTTAGGTCCATACCATTTCTGTCCTTTATCGAGCCCATCTTTCCATGAAATGTTCCCTTGGTATCTCTAATTTTCTTGAAGAGATCTCTAGACTTTTTCATTCTATTGTTTTTCTCAATTTCTTTGCATTGATCGCTGGGGAAGGCTTTCTTATTTCTCCTTGCTATTCTTTGGAACTCTACTTTCAAATGGTTATATCTTTCCTTTTTTCCTTTGCTTTTCATTTCTCTTCTTTTCACAGCTATTTGTAAAGCCTCCTCAGACAGCCATTTTGCTTTTTGCATTTCTTTTTCTTGGGAAGCACATGCTGGAATCAAGATTGCCAGGAGAAATATCAATAACCTCAGATATGCAGATAACACCACCCTTATGGCAGAAAGTGAAGAAGAACTAAGGAGCCTCTTGATGAAAGTGAAAGGGGAGAGTGAAAAAGTTGGCTTAAAGCTCAACATTCAGAAAACTAAGATCATGGCATCCAGTCCCATCACTTCATGGCAAATAGATGGGGAAACAGTGGAAACAGTAGCTGACTTTATTTCTGGGGGCTCCAAAATCACTGCTGATGGTGATTGGAGCCATGAAATTAAAAGACGCTTACTCCTTGGAAGGAAAGCTATGATCAACCTAGACAGCAGATTAAAAAGCAGAGATATTACTTTGTCAACAAAGGCCTGTCTAGTCAAGGCTATGGTTTTTCCAGTAGTCATGTATCGATGTGAGAGATGGACTATAAAGAAAGCTTAGCGCCGAAGAATTGATGCTTTTGAATTGTGGTGTTGGAGAAGGCTCTTGAGAGTCCCTTGGACTGCAAGGAGATGCAACCAGTCCATCCTAAAGGAAATCAGCTCTGAACATTCTTTGGAAGGACTGATGTTGAAGCTGAAACTCCAATGCTTTGGCTATGTGATGCGAAGAGCTGACTCATTTGAAAAGACCATGATGCTGGGAAAGATTGAGGGTAGGAGGAGAAGGAGACAACAGAGGATGAGATGGTTGGATGGCATCACTGACTCAATGGCCATGGGTTTGGGTAGACTCCAGCAGTTGGTGATGGACAGTGAGGCCTAGCATGCTGCGTGTTCATGGGGTCACAAAGTGTCAGAAACAACTGAGAGACTGAACTGAACTGATAAAGTTATTCTGGTGAGACGTAAGTTTTATTTACGCATTTAAAACCATTCAGTTTATTTATGAAACTAAATTTCATTAATTAAATTAAATAAATTAATTCACCTATTCATGAAATTAAAAGATGCTTGTTCCTTGGAAGAAAAGCTATGACAAACCTAGATGGTGTATTAAAAAGCAGAGACATTACTTTGCCAACAAAGATCCATCTAGTCAAAGCTATGGCTTTTCCAGTAGTCATGTATTGATGTGAGAGTTGAACTATAAAGAAAGCTGAGTGCTGAAGAATTGATGCTTTTGAACTGTGGTTTTGGAGGAGACAAGATATTTGAGAGTCCCTTGGACTGCAAGGAGACCCAATCAATCCATCCTAAACAAAATCAGTCCTGAATATTCATTGGAAGGACTGAAACTCCAATACTTTGACCACCTGATGCGAAGAACTGACTTCTTGGAAAAGACCTTGATGCTGGGAAAGATTGAAGGCAGGAGTAGAAGGGAACAGAGGATGAGATGGCTGGGTGGCATCACCCACTCAATGAACATGAGTTTGAGCAAGCTCTGGGAGTTGGTGATGGACAGGGAAGCCTGGTGTGCTGTAGTCCACGGGGTTGCAAAGAGTCGAACATAACTGAGTGAGTGAACTGAACTGAACTGAGTTTATTCATTCAGAAAGGCTTCTGTGACAGTACTGATTAACAGTACCAAAAAAAAAAAACCTGACCTCTCTTCACTGATATGAGAGTTTCTATGGGAAGCCTACCTATCCAACCTCTAACTGCCACATTTAGGCAGCAACATCGATGTAATGTGAGTCAAAGTGATGTCACCTCAGACTGAGAAACAGCCCCGCTTTGTTTACACTCTCTTTTTTTTTATTTATCAACTAAATGCAGAGGACTGTGGGGTCCTAAGGATGGTGGAAAAAGAAGACAGAAGGAATCCAAGGTCCTGAACTACTTAAAATGAGGCAAATTATCAAAAAATAGTTGTATTGGGTGTTACTTGGCAAAATACAATCTTCAGTCACCTAAACCAAAATTTTGTTTTGTGCTGTTCATTAATTTTATAGCATTTGGTATTATTTTAATTAATAAAGACATAAGTAATTTGACATGGGACACTACCTTTATGAAATATCTTGCAATGTAGCATCGGCTTAGTGATTTAGGCAATAGACAGTAAGGAAACTGATATTAGAAATGGAAAACACGAATAACTATATTATCTATATATATATATCTATATATATAGATAACTATATTATCTATAAACATCAACAGGTTGAAATTTACCCAGCTTTTAGCTCTAGGAAAAAAAGTTTAGAAAAGTCAGAATGTTAATAATTGATTATTATTGTTGTTATTCAGTCACCCAGTCATGTCTGACTTTTTGCACCCCATGGACTGCAGCGTGTTGGCCTCCCTGGCCCTTATCATCTCCCAGAGTTTGCCCAAGTTCATGTTCATTGCATCAGTGATGCCATTCAACCATCTCATCCTCTGATGCCCTCTTCTTCTTCTGCCCTCAGCATCAGGGACTTTTCCAATGAGTCATCTGTTGGCATCAGATGACCAAAATACTGGAGCTTCAACTTCAGCATCAGTCCTTCAGTGAATATTCAGGGTTGATCTCCCTTAAGATTGGTTATCAGCCCTTAAAATTAGTTATTTCCCCCTCATATTTTGTATTTTCATGTACTTTAAATCTTCACATATCTTAAAGCACCATAAATCATTACTTATTAGTGTTGTTTTTATGAACAATCTAAGTTTGGACTTATTCACATATTCATTTGACCTCCTGAATTTCCATATTTCTATATGAAATTACTACACTTCTGCCTGAAAAAAAAGAAAGTGAAGTCATTCAGTCATGTCTGACTCTTTGCGACCCTATGCACTGTAGCCTACCAGGCTCCTCTGTCCATGGGATTTTCCAGGCATGCCATTCCCTTCTCGAGGGGATCTTCCCAACCCAGGGATCAAACCTGGGTCTCCTGCTTCATAGGCAGATGCTTTTACTGTCTGACCCACCAGGGAAGTCATCCTGCCTGAAGAATACCCTAAATATTTCTGTTCATTGAGATCTGCTGGTGCTGACTACTCACTTTTTTGTCTGAAAATATAATTATTTTGTCATTTTTGGAGGATATTTTGTTTGGTATAAAAGTAATGTAGGCATATTTTTCCTCTAATATCTTTTAAGATATCATTCTATTGATTTCTGACTTCTATCTTTCCACTGAGTAATTAGCTGTCAGGTAATGAAGATGAAGTGTCTTTTTTTACTTTTGTTAAAGTTTTCTATTTGACTTTAGTTCTCAAAGTTTTGCTATGATAAACCCAGGTATGATTTTTTTGTATATATTCTGCTAGAAGTTTTCCAGCACAGTAGCACACACACTTCTAGTTATTCTACTGCATCTTTCATCAATTTTAGTAATTTTTGGCCATTATTTATTCAAATATTGCCTATGCCACATTTTCTTTCTCCTTCTAGAACTCTGGATAATATTCATGTTTCCATGTATCTCTGATGTTCTTTCGCTTTCACAGATTCAAATTAGATATTTTCCATTGAATCCAGTCTTCTGTTGTTTCTAATCTTTCAAAGAATTCCTACTTTTGGCCTAAAACAAAGGATTTTTTTTTTTTTCAATTTCTGGTTCTTTAGTAACATTCTCTAACTTTTCATCTTTTTACATATTTTCCTTGAACATATTAATTACAGTTATGTTAATATTCCTATCTGCTAACTCTGGTAACTAGATTGCCTGTGAATCTGCTTCTTTTTTTTATTTTTTTCTCTTTATTTCTGATCTTATGATTTTATCTCATAATGTGCCCAGTGTTAATGAAATGGCAAAAATTTTGTGTTAAAAAAAAATTTTAATTCCAGATAATATTGACGTCCTCTAAAGAGTTTTGTTTTTTTAATTCTCTCAGCCTAGAAAATAGAGTTGAATGGAGTAGCTATCATCTTAATCAAATCAGCAACTAAGACGAGTAGAGTCTGATTACAGTTTTATTAAGACTCCTCTGATTTTTATTCATTCTTAAGGTGAGTCCCTCAATGCTTTCAACTAAGATACAGGTGTATTTACTAGTATCTCCTTCCCTGGTGGATCTTGAACACTATTCTTGTGTAAGAGAGCTAACAGTAGGCCATATCATGTAGGAACTTACATGTCATTGTATGAACTTTGGGTTTTCCATTCATTAAAATGGGGAATCAGTGCAGCTTTTCAGCAAAGAAGTGACATGAAAATTGTGTTTTAATGGATCATGTAGTTCCTATAATGGGAATAAATTTTAAAGAAACAAGACAAGAGGTAGGAAGAAGCGTAGTGAAATTGTCTCCCTGTGGTGACAAAAAGAGTAGCAGTCAGATGCTATGTATACTTTGAATTTACTGCAGACAAGATTTCTGGATGATAGAATGTGGGATAAGGAAAAAAGAGAGTAGTCAAGAATGAATTCAAATTTGGGGGCCAGAACAATTGAAACAATTCGGTGATACCAATCAAGATGCAGATGTCTTTTATGAAATTTGGAAAGAACAAGGTAGTGGAGAGGGAGCCCGTTTGGAATTCAGTTTGGGATTCATTAATTTAATTTAATTTTATTTTATTTTATTTTAAGCATGTAGATATAGAGTCTGATATTCAAGGGAATGATCTGGTTGGAGAGAGAAATTTGTGAGTGGTATTTTACCACTGAAATTGATATAAATAAAACATGCTGCTGCTGCTAAGTCGCTTCAGTCGTGTCCAACTCTGTGCAACCCCATAAGAACCCCTAAATGCATGGAATCAAATTGAAAATGTAGAATATTTTTGTGATTTTTTTTTTCATTTTCATTATTTTAAGGCCATGTTGTCCATAGAGCTGAGATAACTGCCTCAATTCCAATAAAAATAATGGTTTTGCCAGAAGAAATGACTTTATCAATACTCATAGGGAAGAAAATTTGAAACTTTCAACACGTATTTTTCAACCATCAGTAAGGCCCGGGCTCAAGCTAATGTAAAAGATGTTCAGAACATTCAAATTTCTATCCAGGAAGATGACTGGATTTTACTGCCACGGTGCATTCACCCTCTATTCTGTATTCATTTTAATCATTTCCATCTGTCTTTTTCATTACATATCACTTCTTACAATCTAAAAATTTTCAATATATCTTCATGTCAGTAGAAGGCAATAAACTACTTATGACATAATTTTAAATTGTTTGGAAAGAAAATAAGCTGTTGTAATAGAGATTAGGGTAAAAGACTGAAAAAGAAAATACTAGATACCTTCTTATAATTGGGAGTCAAAGATGTAGAGAGCAGCTATATGTGAAGTTGAATGATTTTGACAACAATGTTAAATAGGTTGGTGATACTTGATTTGTTTTTCAATTTCTGACCAGAACTGGCATTTAGAGAAAAGGAATAAAATGTGAGATACATCTGCAAACATTTCAGACTGTCAGTCTCTACATTTCAAATAAGTTGGCTATAAAAGAAAATAAAGTAATTATCAGTTGAAGAAGGCCAATTTAAAAAGACAATATATATGTGTGATGTAACATTTTTCTAAATTATGATGCCTATTTGAAAATAAATTTTAAATTTAAAATTTAGAATAAATTGCAGTATTTCTATAATTAGTAGGTATATTTATGTTCAGGGCACTGAGAAATGACACGACATAGGCAAGCTCACTTTAAAAACTAATTGATGTACCATCTGTGAAATATATCTGCAATCATCTATCACTCCCACTAAAAACATGATGGTTTTGTGTGTGAGTACAGGAAGAAAAGCTTTCAAAATTTTTTCACAGTAAAGAAAAATAATAAAATATGTCTAGAAATGTTAAAAAGCAATAATAGAATCTTTCCAATATGTATTTCCAGCCCATGAAAATAGAGTACTTTTTAAAAAAACACAGTGTGTTTAAAGCTCTGTCTTCAAAATATATCCAGAATCCTACCATGCAAATTCTAGAGTCTGGATCACCATTATTTCTTGTCTGTTTTAACAGTCTCCTAACTAGTTTCTCCACTTTGTCCTTTGGTCAAATATACTTTACTCTCAGCACAGCAACAAGAGTGAGCCTTGAGATTATGTGACTCTACGGCTCTCACTTCTCTTTCTAGTATTTACTTCAGTCATTCAGCCACTCCTGTCTCCTTCCCTTCCCCCACCCCGTCTCCACGCTCCCCCCCACCCCTGCCCACTGTCTCCATCACCACAGGCACAGTCTTTTCAGAGATTCTTGTAGTTCCTCTCTTCACCATATCAACAAAACTGACTCTCTTTCTCTTTCAGGTTTTTGGCAAGAGCACCTTCCCAATGGGGCTTACCCTGACTCCATGCATTTAACACTCCCAATCTGCCTACCCTCCTCTGCTTCCTTTTCCAGCGGGCGTTGTTCTTCCTTGCTAGAGTGTGAGCTCTGAAAGGGTAGTAACCTTGGCTGTTTTATTCACTGATACGTTTCAAATGCTTAGAATCATTCTTGCCACTTAGTGTTTATAGTAAACATTTCATTAATGAATGAATAAAACTTACAGCTTCAACTGGGAAACATTATCAAAACTAATTTCCAAAAAAGAAGAAAATTTAAAACAGTTCTATATTATCTATCATCCCCCACCCAAAAAATCAAAAGACATCACATATATACAAGTGATTAATTCCCATATATACAAGTGATTCTGCTTTGTGTAGAACTGTTACATGAGAAATCACAACAGCAACAAAAAGAGAATTACAATTGAGTTTGTTTTGGAAAAGAAATCAGAAGGAGGCAAAGTTGAAAAATATAGTGTTTTGTTTATTAACACAGTTCAGTTCAGTTTAGTCGCTCAGTCGTGTCCGACTCTTTGTGACCCCATGAATCACAGCACGCCAGGCATCCCTGTCCATCACCAACTCCTGGAGTTCACTAAACTAATGTACATCGAGTCAATGATGCCATCCAGCCATCTCATCCTCTGTCGTCCCCTTCTCCTCCTGCCCTCAATCCCTCCCAGCATCAGGGTCTTTACCAATGAGTCAACTCTTTGCATCCGGTGGCCAAAGTGCTGGAGTTTCAGCTTTAGCATCAGTCCTTCCAATGAACACCCAGGACTGATCTCCTTTAGCATGGACTGATTGAATCTCCTTGCAGTCCAAGGGGCTCTCAAGAGTCTTCTCCAACACCACAGTTCAAAAGCATCAATTTTTCGGCGCTCAGCTTTCTTCAGAGTCCAACTCTCACATCCATACATGACCACTGGAAAAACCATAGCCTTGACTAGACGGACCTTGGTTAGGAAAATAATGTCTCTGCTTTTTAATATGCTATCTAGATTGGTCATAACTTTCCTTCCAAGGAGTAAGCATTTTTTAATTTCATGGCTGCAATCACCATCTGCAGTGGAGCCCCCTAAAATAAAGTCAGCCACTGTTTCCACTGTTTCCCCATCTAATTCCCATGAAGTGATGGGACCAGATACCATGATCTTAGTTTTCTGAATGTTGAGCTTTAAGCCAACATTTTTCACTCTCCTCTTTCATTTTTTTTTTTTTTTAGTTCCTCTTCACTTTCTGCCCTGGAGAAGGAAATGGCAACCCACTCCAGTGTTCTTGCCTGGAGAATCCCATGGACGGAGGAGCCTGGTGGGCTACAGTCCACGGGGTCGCAGAGTCGGACACAACTGATTGACTTCACTTTCACTTTCACTTCACTTTCTGCCATAAAGGTGGTGTCACCTGCCTACCTGAGGTTATTGATATTTCTCCCAGCAATCCTGATTCCAGCTTGTGCTTCTTCCAGCCCAGCGTTTCTCATGATGTACTCTGCATAGAAGTTAAATAAGCAGGGTGACAATATACAGCCTTGACGTACTCCTTTTCCAATTTGGAACCAGTCTGTTGTTCCATGTGCAGTTCTAACTGTTGCTTCCTGACCTGCATACAAGTTTCTCAAGAGGCAGGTCACATGGTCTGGTATTCCCATCTCTTGAAGAATTTTCCACAGTTTATGTGATCCACACAGTCAAAGGCTTTGGCATAGTCAATAAAGCAGAAATAGATGTTTTTCTGGAACTTTCTTGCTTTTTCCATGATCCAGCAGATGTTGCCAATTTGATCTCTGGTTCCTCTGCCTTTTCTAAAACCAGCTTGAACATCTGAAGTTCATGGTTCACGTATTGCTGAAGCCTGGCTTGGAGAATTTTGAGCATTACTTTACTAGCGTGGGAGATAAGTACAATTGTGCGGTAGTTTGAGCATTCTTTGGCATTGCCTTTCTTAGGGATTGGAATGAAAACTGACCTTTTCCAGTCCTGTGGCCACTGCTGAGTTTTCCAAATTTGCTGGCATATTGAGTGCAGCACTTTCACAGCATCATCTTCCAGGATTTGAAATAGCTCAATCTATGACCTATGACCAACCTAGACAGCATATTAAAAAGCAGACACATTATTTTGCCAACAAAGGTCCATCTAATCAAAGTGATGGTTTTTCCAGTAGTCATGTATGGATGTGAGAGTTGAACTATAAAGAAAGCTGAGTACTCAAGAACTGATGCTTTTGAACTGTGATGGTGGAGAACTCTAGAGAGTCCCTTGGACTGCAAGGAGATCCAACCAGTCCATCCTAAAGGAAATCAGTCCTGAACATTCATTGGAAGGACTGATGCTGAAGCTGAAACTCCAATACTTTGGCCACCTGATACGAAGAACTAACTCATTGGAAAAGACCCTGATGCTGGGAAAGATTAAAGGCAGGAGTAAAAGGGGATGAGAGAGGATGAGATGGTTGGATGGCATTACCAACTCAATGGACGTGAGTTTGAGCAAGCTCCAGGAGTTGGTGATGCACAGGGAAGCCTGGTGCCTGGGGTGCTGTCGTCCATGGGTCCCAAAGAGTCAGACACGACTCTGAACTGACATATCAAAATACAATAATAACAGGAGCATTTGTATTTTCCAGAAGAAAACATTTTTAGCATGCTAATCAGGAAAAAAAAATAATAACATATCTAACTGTATTGTTATGGTCCCAAATCATGATGTAATATATATGAATATATGTGAATATTCAGTCTACTTGACTGACTCAACAAAGAAAGCTCCACTTCTACTCTAAAGATACTGCATCCTGAATGCTGCTATTATCCAAGTGCCCTTACACTTCAGCTCAAAGAGCTCATGCTAGAGAAAATCTTCAGCCAGAATGCATACCTTGCTCCATGGTGGGTGGATGAAAAGGCTGGGTGGGTGAAAATGCTGGTCACATAGATAGTAAGATCACATATCTTTTCCAACCTCTGAGAATTAACGCTAGTGAAAAATCCTCTGAATGCACTGAATGTGGGAAGGTCTGCAGTATTAGCTTCTAACTTTAATGTCAGGGACAGAGAGAGGAATGTGCTGTGAATGTGGGGAAGAGTTCAGGTAGAGAACATCCCTGATCTGTAGAGAAGCTATAGTTATTTAGTAATAAGTATTCATTTACTTATTTTCTAATCTACCTTTTTACACTGGCAGGAATTCTCATCTGTTTCATTCACTCTCACACCACCAGAACAAAGCACAGAGTCTGGTACACTAAAATACTGACGGAGTTCATACCAGCTTAACACACTGATTATTTTCAGCTGAAAGCACTTGGGAAGCAGCAGATACGAGGAAGGGGTCCCTAACCTCCACCTTTCTACAAAAGCAGGTCATAAAATTACCCATGAGAAAGATGTGGTTCCTGTACTAGGGAGAGAAGAACATTCTTATCACATCAGAGACTAGGAATCAACAGCAAAATCGATCTACACAAACAAATCTGCTAAAATAACCTTTTCTTCCATTTTAATCGCTGCACCACTATCCTACTTGCCCCTAGCCCTAAACCCTTTCTCTTGTCCTTTCCCCACAATTTATTCTTTATTTTAAAAGATTTTAAAAGATACATTTTTAGACCTAATGGCTTGTTTGAATCCTCATTTTTCTTTTAAAAAGTCTCATGTACATGTATTAAATGAAATATATGGTTTTTTTTTTTTTTCCCCTGCTAATCTATGTCTGTTTAATTCTCAGGCCCAGCTACAGAACTTAAGAGGATAAAAACAAGTTTTCCTCTCCGAGTCTGAATATTTTTTTAAGTGGATATGCTTCCACTAGTAGAATTGTATGCTTACCAAGATTCAGTTGAATTCCCTAACTGTTTATGCCAGTTGAACTTGTTACTACAATTATGTAATTAAATTAAATTTTATGCAAAGTGATGAAATGTGTCTGATGATGGGCTTGCTATGTAAACTAAGTTAAATGCTGTGAAAGATTTCATAATTGTGAGTCACTAACATATTCTCTGTTGTATGAAGTATAGATGAGAAAACTGTTAAAAATTGACAGGAGACAAATCTAGAAGGAATTTGCACTCAGTTTTTTTTTGCAAGGGGCATGGGTTCTCATTCTAAGTTTAAGGAAACCAAAATCAGAAATTAGAGTGCATTATAGATCTGTTCATATAAGAAGGGAAAAGTAAAACTTTTCTCAGCCAATCCATCAAAGTAAAAATTTTGGATCTCCATCAGCAGGTTGGCAAATAAATACAAACTGGCTTTTACAATTAAAGTGGAATGTTGAAATACATATCTATATATTTTTTCTAATTATATTCAACTTAAAACAACTATTTCAGTCAGCTTTCTACTACGAGCCTTGAATTGAAGGACACTGTTATACAACATACAGAACATGTAACCTGATACATTCTTTGAAAAGTTTTTTTTTTTTTATTTTTTCATGTTGTTGATGAAAGTAATCAATTTTTGACAACCATCATGAAAGAGCATAAAAATATTGTAGTTTTAATTCATGCTTTATCTGGGAAAAACTATTAATATTCCTCTTCCTTTGGAAACATTTTCTTTGATGAAAACGTTGTTTATGTAAAAAACTGTTCCAGACAGGCCAAGTTTCCAAGGAAACATGCTTCAAATTCTTCAACAGAATATGCAAAAGAAAACCTCTGAGTGAGGGACATTGCCTGAAACAATAAGCCAATTCAAAATAAAAAGAAACAACTGGCAAAGTGACTCCAGTGACTTTGTTCAAAAGCCATGAAAATCATTCTCTTTTGCTTTACAGATTTTAGTACCCAGTACCAAGATTTGCCTATTGTCAACAGGGGAGAGATTAAAAATAAATTGGGTTTGAATGCTCTTGAATTTGTGTGGTGGTGTCTTTGCCCCTGAATGATATCCATTCAGCTAGCTGGTTGTTGAGATTAAATTGCCTTGTAAGGCAGTATGTGGCAGTTTTTAGCATTCTTTCTATAGCTGAAGTCAATATGACTTCCCTGATGAAGAATGGAAACAACAGAGACTATAAAAAAATAGAGGAAACAAGAAAGATCCTGCTACGTGTAACATTATAAGTTAGTTGTGCATCCAGAATACAATTACAAAGATTTATCATTTGACCCATTAAGTAATTATCTTGCTGTTTAGTCGCTAAGCTGTGTCTGACTCTTTTGAGTCCCCATGGATTGTAGCCTGCCAGGCTCCACTGTCCATGGGATTTCCCAAGCAAGAATACTGGAGTGGGTTGCCATTTCCTTCTCCAGGGGATCTTCCCAAATTAGGGATCAAATTTGCCTCTCCTACACTGCAGGTGGATTCTTTACCATCTGAGCCATCAGGGAAGTCCTTTTATCACTACACAAAAAGAGGAGGAGCAAGAGAAGCAGCAGTGCTGTAAGACACAACTACCTCTGATCTCTATAACCCAAGAGCTGAAAGTGAAAGTCACTCAGTCGTGTCCAGCTCTTTGCAATCCCATGGACTATACAGTCCATGGAATTCGCCAAGCCAGAATACAGAAGTGGGTAGCTTTTCCCTTCTCCAGGGGATATTCCCAAACCAGGGATCGAACCCAGGTCTCCCACATTGCAGGTGGATTCTTCACCAGCTGAGCCACAAGAGAATATATAATCCAAGGTGTCAGCCATACTATCTACTCTTTTAAATATGTAAGTCAAGCAAATAGGTCTACAACTGAGATCAATTTGTTACTTTTTACTTTTTTAAGTTTCCAGTAAAAGCTCACATTAAATTTTATAAAACAAACTCTGGAATAAATTAGAAATTTAATAAGTGAAATTTCTAGAAATAATTATATCAGTGCCAGTTAGTAGCCTAAATGTGCATTAAAAAACCAGTAAGCAAGTTTTAATACATGGCTTCAATATAAGGACTAACCCTGCTTGAATTCAGTAAGCTTGAAGTTCACAAGCCAGGACCAGATTTCCCTGTTCTCGATGTTTAAAAGTTGCAAGATCAGAAATCATGAGTGAAAACAAATTTAAATCGATCTTGCTATATTTTCACACTTTCAGTAATGCTTATGTTTTATATTCTGGCCCTACAAACATAACAATAGCAAAAGACCATTTAATAATTATTATTAATAATTCATACACTGAAAATTTGGTTATTATAATTACCATAACAAAATGTTCAGAATTAGTCATTTATTTCATTAAAATTAGGTGTTTTGACCTGTGGTTTACTAGATTAGTAATTATATAGGAGTATGTGGTTAACATTTTAATAAATCCACTTAACTTTGCACATTTGTACTATTGCAATGTCTGACTTGCCCAATCAATAGCTTTCACTTATGAAGACGAGTTGCAAAAAATAAATGTAAAAAAAATCATCCTTCAAACTAAAATATTGAATCTCAATTCACTTATCCAAAAAGACAAAAAGAAAACCCAATGTCTTTAAAGATCTCTTTTATATTCCATTAATTTCTATGAAGTAAAATATTATAAAGGAGTTGCTAGGAATCATACCACGGCATTCATTTAGAAATACTGCAATGTTGAAATAATGAAAAATTATTAACAATTAAAGTTCAACCTTTCTCTGAATTTCCTTAGTATCAGTATGGGTATGAAAAACTTTTATTGTGAATGTGAGCTATCTATGTCTTTTGAATTTGTTCATCTCTTCCTTAATATTAATAATAGCAAATCATCTGTTCACCATTGCTATTCACTGTGTGCCTTTGAGTACCATGCAGAGCCATCCAGAATTGCTTACTACTTTGTTTATTCAGTTGATAAATTTGAGCAAAGTTCGATAGGTCAAGAAGTAAGCTTATAAAAGAATAAAAACAACAGACCTTAGAATTTTTGCCAAATAATAGCATTATCCTTTGACTCTTGATTAAAATGAAGTCATATGAAGAGCCAAATAGAATTCAATAGCATCATATCCATATACATTTTGGTAACAGATTTTATCTGATTGTTGAAGATTTAAGAGTTTTTCCTCAGAAAGATGGGAAATAATAATAATTGAATAGTGGACATGTTATTCATGGGTATCTAACCAACGACATGGAGGTATGCTAATTACATAAATAAAACTCTCTGCATATGCAACCAGTGCTCAATGCTGAAATCAAGGGAAGAGACAGTATATAGAACACATATTATAATATCATGCAGAATATAAAATATCATGTCTGTTATATTATTGTTTCTTGCTGAAGAAGATGATAGGTAACAGAGTATTTACTATGAACCAGGTATTTTCCATGAATCAATTTCATTTATTTCTCAAAGAGTCAATGGGATAATTAGTGACAGTAGCTCTATTTACAGAGGAAGATATTTCCCAAACTACACCATATCAGCTTCCTTAGTTAAAAAAATGAGTTTTTAAATTCCTTGTGACTAAATTATGAGAACAATCTTTTTTGGAAATAATGTAAATCAGATCATTTTACTCATTTTTCTTAACCTTCTGGCCCCTTCATCTAGAGCAAAAAAAAAAGAAAGAAAGAGAAAGAAAGCCACCCAATTCAAGTGTCACCCACTTAATCCAATACCAGTCATTTTAAGAGGACAATTTTAAAGACACATATTAAGCTATCTAAAATTGCTGACTCTTAGAATTAACCCAATAAAACATTATTATGAGAACAGTGGCATAAAAGAAAGAATTTGGTACCTACAATTCAAGAGGAAATACATTCTTGAATTCAATATTTTATAGTTATAAAAATAATATTATTTTTAAATTGGAAATGTACAAAAGTATAAAAAAGAAAATATCAATCATAAAAAAATCCCACCTATCCAGGATTAACAACTGCTAATATTTTGGTATATATATCCTTTCAATCACATGAATATATACATGCTTTTTAGGTTTTTAGAAAATTGAATATGTGTTGTTTTGCACTTTTAACTTAATGAAGATATTACATTATTTCCCTTGACAGGAAGTATTCTTCAAAACAATTCTTAAGGCTATTCATTGTCCAATCATATGACAAACATAATTCAGGAATCCCTTATTATTGAACAGAGATTATTTCTACTATTTGTAGTAACCACTCTTGGACATAAAATCTGTGGAGAGCCATGTAATTTTCATTAGGATAAATCACTAGAAGTGAAATTTTTATTTTTTTTTAATTTTATTTTATTTTTAAACTTTACATAATTGTATTAGTTTTGCCAAATATCAAAATGAATCCATCACAGGTATACATGTGCTCCCCATCCTGTACCCTCCTCTCTCCTCCCTCCCCATACCATCCCTCTGGGTCGTCCCAGTGCACTAGCCCCATGCATCAAGTACCGTGTATCAAACCTGGACTGGCATCTCGTTTCATAAATGATATTTTACATGTTTCAATGCCATTCTCCCAAATCTTCCCACCCTCTCCCTCTCCCACAGAGTCCATAAGACTGTTCCATACATCAGTGTCTCTTTTGCTGTCTCGTACACAGGGTTATTGTTATCATCTTTCTAAATTCCATATATATGCATTAGTATACTGTATTGGTGTTTTTCCTTCTGGCTTACTTCACTCTGTATAATAGGCTCCAGTTTCATCCACCTCATTAGAACTGATTCAAATGTATTCTTTTTAATGGCTGAGTAATACTCCATTGTGTATATGTATCACTGCTTTCTTATTCATTCATCTGCTGATGGACATCTAGGTTGCTTCCATGTCCTGGCTATTATAAACAGTGCTGCAATGTACATTGGGGTACACGTGTCTCTTTCCCTTCTGGTTTCCTCAGTGTGTATGCCCAGCAGTGGGATTGCTGGATCATAAGGCAGTTCTATTTCCAGTTTTTTAAGGAATCTCCACACTGTTCTCCATAGTGGCTGTACTAGTTTGCATTCCCACCAATAGTGTAAGAGGGTTCCCTTTTCTCCACACCCTCTCCAACATTTATTATTTGTAGACTTTTGGATCGCAGCCATTCTGACTGGTGTGAAATGGTACCTCATAGTGATCTTGATTTGCATTTCTCTGATAATGAGTGATGTTGAGCATCTTTTCATGTGTTTGTTAGCCATCTGTATGTCTTCTTTGGAGAAATGTCTCTTTAGTTCTGTGGCCCATTTTTTGATTGGGTCATTTATTTTTTTGGAGTTGAGCTGTAGGAGTTGCTTGTATATTTTTGAGATTAGTTGTTTGTCAGTTGCTTCATTTGCTATTATTTTCTCCCATTCTGAAGGCTGTCTTTTCACCTTGCTGATAGTTTCCTTTGATGTGCAGAAGCTTTTAAGTTTAATTAGGTCCCATTTGTTTATTTTTGCTTTTATTTCCGATATTCTGGGAGGTGGGTCATAGAGGATCCTGCTGTGATGTATGTCAGAGAGTGTTTTGCCTATGTTCTCCTCTAGGAGTTTTATAGTTTCTGGTCTTATGTTTAGATCTTTAATCCATTTTGAGTTTAGTTTTGTGTATAGTGTTAGAAAGTGTTCTAGTTTCATTCTTTTACAAGTGGTTGACCAGTTTTCCCAGCACCACTTGTTAAAGAGATTGTCTTTAATCCATTGTATATTCTTGCCTCCTTTGTCAAAGATAAGGTGTCCATATGTGCGTGGATTTATCTCTGGGCTTTCTTAGAAGTGAAATTTTTAGCTGAACAGATACACATTTTGGTCCTTGATACCTGGATCTTTTTTACTGGCTCCCTAAAAGTAAATACAAACATGGCTATTGCAGTGTAATAAAACAAATTATAGGCTTCCCTTGTAGATCAGTCAGTAAAGAATCTGCCTGCAGTGCAGGAGACCCGGGTTTGCTCCCTAGTTGGGAAGATCCCCTGGAGAAGGAAATGGCAACCCACTCCAGTATCCTTGCCTGGAAAATCTCACGGACAGAGGAGCCTAGTGGGCTGCAGTCCATGGGGTCGCAAAGAGTTGGACATGACTGAGCAACTAACACTTACTTACTTAAAACAAATTATGAGGGCATTTGGTGTTTTTCCACTTTACCCTCAAAATTATGCCTCCTTTAATTGATGGGGTAGAGGAGTTAGAGGGAGGTATCACAGCTCTGTAGTGCCCCTGGCTGCTGTTGTTCAGTCATGTCTGACTCTTTGTAACCCCAAGGACTGCAGCATGTCAGGCTTCCTTGTCCTTCACCATCTTCTGGAGCTTGCTCAAACTCATATCCATTGAGTCAGTGATGCCATTCAACCATCTCATCTTCTGTTGCTCCATTCTTTTGCTTTCAATGTTACCCAGCATGAGTCTTTTCCAATGAGTCAGCTCTTTGCATCAGGTGGCCAAAATATTGGAGCTTCAGCTTCAGCATCAGTCCTTCCAATGAATATTCAGGACTGATTTCCTTTAGGATGGACTGATTTGATCTCCTTGCTGTCCAAGGGACTCTCAAGAGTCTTCTCCAGCACCACAGTTCAAAAGCATCAGTTTGTCAGCACTCAGCCTTCTTTATGGTCCAACTCTCATAATGGAAAAACCATAGCTTTGACCATAGAGACCTTTATCAACAAAGTGATGTCTCTGGTTTTTAACATACTGTCTAGGTTGTCATAGCTTTGCTTCCAAAAAGCAAGTGTATTTTAATTTCGTGACTGCAGTCACTATCCATAATGATTTTGGAACCCAAGAAAATAAAATCTATCACTGTTTTTACTTTTTTCCCATCTATTATCCATGAAATGATGGGACCAGATGCCATGATCTTAGTTTTTTGAATGTTGAGTTTTAAGCCAGCTTTTGCACTTTCCTCTTTCACCCTGATTAAGAGGCTCTTTAGTTCCTCTTCACTTTCTGCCATTAGAGTGGCTATCATCTATATATCTGAGGTTGTTGATATTTCTCCTGGCAATCTTGATTCCAGCTTGTGATTCATACAGCCCAGTATTTCGTATGATGTACTCTTCATCGAAATTAAACAAGCAGGGTGACAATATACAGCCCTGTCATACTCCTTTCCCAATTTTAAACCAGTCCATTGTTCCATGCCTAGTTCTAACTGTTGCTTCTTGACTCTCAGGAGACAGGCAAGGTGATCTGGTATTTCCATCTCTTTAAGAATTTTCCACAGTTTGTTGTGATCCACACAGTCAAGTCACCCCTGGTGGCTGCCTTCTAATTCTGCAGTCTTCTTGCTCTTTTCCATAGCCAGGGTTCCGTGGTCCTTAATTTTTCTGGATTTCAGAATTCTGATGCTTCTTTTACTTATCAGCCAACAAAAAAGCTCTCCCCTATTCAAGACCTTGCTCTTTCATAAGCAATGGGACCCTGATGACACAGTTCTTTCCTTTCACATCCCTGGCCATTTTCCCAGATAACAACGGCAGGATTGGGTATGGATATCTTTCTGCTTTAGTGGATAGTCAAGCAGGCCCCATGCATGGACCCTAGTCATAGACCTGCAGCTGAGCTTCTACTTCTCAGTTCCATGGAGGCAGGAAAATTTGTAGGACCGAATAATGACAATCTCAAGGGGACAGTATTGCTTAAAATCACAAGGTTGCCTGCCTATCACAGTTGACCCAGACAAAATACTGCCCTCTGGAAAAAGTGGTGTTGCTAGAATATTTGCATATTACAGTGTCTATTTCTCCACAAGTTTGCCAACATTGTCATTTTCTTTTTTTCTTAAACTAATTTGAAAGGCAACAATGGTATCATGTTCATTTAATTAGGACTTCTTTGATTACAAGTAAGGTTTCACCTAGAGCCAGACATCTTGGAATGTGAAGTCAAGTGGGCCTTAGGAAGCATCACTATGAAGAAAGCTAGTGGAGGTGATAGAATTCCAGTTGAGCTATTTCAAATCCTAAAAGATGATGCTGTGAAAGTGCTGCACTCTATATGCCAGCAAATTTGGAAAACTCAGCAGTGGCCACAGGACTGGAAAAGGTCAGTTTTCATTCTAATCCCAAAGAAAGGCAATGCCAAAGAATGTTCAAACTACCGCACAATTGCACTCATCTCACATGCTAGTAAAGTAATGCTCAAAATTCTCCAAGCCAGGCTTCAGCAATATGTGAACTGTGAACTTCCTGATGTTCAAGCTGGTTTTCGAGAAGGCAGAGGAACCAGAGATCAAATTGCCAACATCCGTTGGATCATCAAAAAAAACAAGAGAGTTCCAGAAAAACATCTACTTCAGCCTTATTGACTATACCAAACCCTTTGAATGAATGGATCACAACAAACCATGGAAAATTCTTCAAGAGATGGGAATACCAGACCACCTTACCTGCCTTTTGAGAAATCTGTATGCAGGTCAAGAAGCAACAGTTAGAACTGGACATGGAACAACAGAATGGTTCCAAATCGGGAAAATAAATACGTCAAGGCTGTATGTTGTCACCTTGCTTACTTAACTTATATACAGAGTACATCATGAGAAATGCCAGGCTGGAGAAAGCACAAGGTGGAATCAGATTGCTGGGAGAAATATCAATAACCTTAGATATGCAGATGATACCACCCTAAGGCAGAAAGTGAAGAACTAAAGAGCCTCTTGATGAAAGTGAAAGAGAAGAGTGAAAAAGGTGGCTTAAAACTCAACATTCAGAAAACTAAGATCATGGCATCTGGTCCCACCACTTCATGGCAAATAGATGTGGAAACAATGGAAACTGAGAGACTTTAACGTTCAGGCTCCAAACTCACTGCAGATGGTGACAGCAGCCATGAAATTAAAAGACACTTGCTCCTTGGAAGAAAAGCTATGACTAACCTAGATAGCATATTAAAAGCATAGACATTACTTTGCCAACAAAGGTCCATCTAGTCAAAGCTATGATTTTTCCAGTGGTCATGTATGGATGTGAGAGTCAGAATATAAAGAAACTGAGCACAGAAGAATTGATGCTTTTGAACTGTGGTGTCGGAGAAGACTCTTGAGAATCTCTTGGACTGAAAGGAGATCCAACCAGTCCATCCTAAAGGAAATCAGTCCTGAATATTCATTGGAAGGACTGATGTTGAAGCTGAAATTCCCAATACTTTGGCCACCTGATGTGAAGAACTGACTCATTGGAGAAGACCCTGATGCTGGGAAAGATTGAAAGTGGGAAGAGAAGGGGACGACAAAGGATGAGATGGTTGGATGGCATCACTGACTCGATGGACATGAGTTTGAGTAAGCTCTGGGAGTTGGCAATGGACAGGGAAGCCTAGCGTGCTGTGGTCCATGGGGTCACAAAGAGTTGGACATGACTGACCTACTGAACTGAACTGAAATGAAGATTACATATTTTTAAAGTTTCGATTTTTACAAACAAATGCAGCTTTAGAATGCATATTCACACTTAAAAATTCACTAAGAAAGTACAGTCTGTCACAATTTCACCTCCAGAGAAAATGAATTCTAATATATATGCTACAAGAATTTCTGCTATGTAACTATATGTATGCGTGCATGCTCAGTCACATACATGGTCTTTGTGACCGCATGGACTGTAGCTCGCCAGGCTCCTCTGTCCATGGGATTTTCCAGGCAAGAATACTGGAGTGGATTGCCATGCCCTCCTCCAGAGGATCTTCCCGACTCAGGGATTGAACTCCTGTCTCTCATGTCTCCTTCATTGGCAGGCAGGTTCTTTACTTCTAGTGCCACCTGGGAAGTCCAAAGCCCTTAGACCACATATCAAGGTCAGGCACAAGGTCACCAATGAGATTTGCAGAAAATGGTGAGAGGAACAGTTTTGTGGGTCTTCACCTCCCACTCGCATTGAGTACATAAAAGGGCTGGGGAAATTTGGTAGAGAATTTTTGGACTGTTGGTGTGCTTAGCTTCTCCCCAAGGAAAAGGAATCAGGGGTTTATTTGTCTTCATGTCAGAACCAAAGAGAAGACCTTTGAAGAAACCATTTAGAGAGAGTGATGCATGTCTAAATATGAAGGTGAGATAGGAAACTCTTCCTCAAGGAAACTACTGGTGTGAGACTCTCTTCAGTGTGAGATGAAAGGAGAGGAGTCTGTGAGGAAACTACAGAAAAGCCTGAAGAGAAACAAGTAGTTTTAAACAACATCAAGTCCCACAGAGCTCAATGAGCTCATGAAAACATCAGTCAGAAAGAACTTTCTGCCCATTTCGCCTTTTCTCTCCACTGGCTAGCTCCAAGACCACAGGAAAGAGGAAGAAGGATTTACTCAGAGAAAACAGGAAAGAGGAAGTCTAAGGATACACAGAAGTCAACATAATGGTGGGCATGTGAATGTTCCCTATGGTCTCATCAGTCTTCAGGTTAGTTCAGTTCAGTCGCTCAGTCGTGTCCGACTCCTTGCGACCCCATGAATCACAGCACGCCAGGCTTCCCTGTCCATCACCAACTCCCGGAGTTTACCCAAACTCATGTCCATAGAGTTGGTGATGCCATCCAACCATCTTATCCTCTGTCGTCCCCTTCTCCTCCTGCCCCCAATCCCTCCCAGCATCAGGGTCTTTTCCAATGAGTCAACTCTTTGCATGAGGTGGCCAAAGTACTGGAGATTCAGCTTTAGCATCAGTCCTTCCAATGAACACCCAGGACTGAACTCCTTTAGCATGGACTGTTTGGATCTCCTTGCAGTCCAAGGGACTCTCAAGAGTCTTCTCCAACACCACAGTTCAAAAGCATCAATTCTTCGGTGCTCTGCTTTCTTCAGAATCCAACTCTCACATCCATACATGACCACTGGAAAAACCATAGCCTTGACTAGATGGACCTTTGTTGGCAAAGTAATGTCTCTGCTTTTTAATATGCTGTCTAGGTTGGTCATAACTTTCCTTCCAAGGAGTAAGCATCTTTTAATTTCATGGCTGCAATCACCATCTGCAGTGATTTTGGAGCCCCCAAAAATAAAGTCTGACACTGTTTCCACTGTTTCCCCATCTATTTCCCATGAAGTGATGGGACCAGATACCATGATCTTAGTTTTCTGAATGTTGAGCTTTAAGCCAACTTTTTCACTCTCCTCTTTGACTTTCATCAAGACACTTTTCAGTTCCTCTTCACTTTCTGCCATAAGGGTGGTCCTCTGCATATCTGAGGTTATTGATATTTCTCCCAGCAATCTTGATTCCAGCTTGTGCTTCCTCCAGCCCAGCGTTTCTCATGATGTACTCTGCACAGAAGTTAAATAAGCAGGGTGACAATATACAGCCTTGACATACTCTGTTTCCTATTTGGAACCAGCCTGTTGTTCCATGTCCAGTTCTAACTATTTCTTCTTGACCTGCATATAGGTTTCTCAATAGGCAGGTCAGGTGCTCTGGTATTCCCATCTCTTTCAGAATTTTCCACAGTTTATTGTGATCTACACAGTCAAAGGCTTTGGCCTAGTCAATAAAACAGAAATAGTTGTTTTTCTGGACTAGAGTTTCTATTTTCAAAAAATACTGAGTGCGAGTGGAAATGCTGTGGCAAACATGGGAGATTGGCAGATTTCATGACCTGACTGGCATAGACCAAATGTTAACAGCATGTGGGGATGCAGTGACAGAGATGCCTCAGTGGGCTTCTAGACTGCAAGAGAAAGTTAGCTTAGCCCCCCAAATTGAGTTTTTAGTCAACTCTGAAAATAAAGTAAGGAAAATTTAATTTCCTATATCAAACTCAATTTTGCAAAAAATTATTTTAACCTTTCAAGTATACTACGGACTGCCATCTAGAAATTGACTCAGAACAGCTACCTTGGTCTGGCTATGCAACAAGCCTCACACTTTCCTTCCCTTTCTGGAAATACAATTTGGTCTTGTGTTCTCTCTCCCTTTCTCCCCTCTAATCACCTATATTTTTGTATAGGTGTATACCTGTGTCAGTCTAGTGAAGCATCCTCATACAGCCCAGCCCAACCTCTATCTTATTAGTGTTGAGCAATATAATAGCCTTATTTTGAAAAATATGACAGAATCCTTTCAAAATTGAGAGTTCATTTCCTCACAACCTTTGTGTTTTTTTTAGTTTCTAATATGGCTGACAACGTGCTACATGTTGGGCATGCTACAAAGAATAAGACATTGTCTCGGCTTCTGTGAATTTGTAGATTAGGTGTAGAAAGAGGAAACTAAAGACATAATTATGAGGAAATGAGAAAATTGTAGTAAAATATATATACAAATTGCTGTGGAGCACAGAGAAAGGAGAAATTTGTTCTTCCTCTGGACTTAGGAATACCTACGTGCAGGAAAAAATAGCTAAAGAACAAAATTAAGTGTAATTGAATAGCCATTTAACCATTCCCTGTCTTCCTGTTCAGCACACAGGAACATCACTATGAACAAACAACAGTACATCTCCTAGTTATTGCCATGGAAACTGCTGGCCCTGCTAATCACCTGAATGAGACTCTTCCTTCCAAGTTAAGATGGCTCCCTTTGAATGGAAAATTTAGGGTCTTGTGTGATCCTCAAATAGCTGCCCTATTAACCCCACTATTGTCCAAAATTACCACTATTAGAACCGCTCCATTGAAACTGCAACACTCTCTTCAGATGGCTACAGATAATCATACATTTGTTACCTAATGTATAAATGTCTCTTTGGGTGTTTCTCCATGTATACTGTGTAACTGGTACACAATTGTGTAGTCAGCTGGTAAACTCGGCATAGCCTAGAGTTAGGAGCAGGATTTCTATAGCCAGGCAGCCTCTGTTCAGACCAGGCCTCTGGTACTCTGTATAAACCACTATGCCTCGGTTTCTTCATCTACAAAATGAGGATGTTATGAAGACTTAATGTCTCGCACATAATAAGCATTTTTAACTAAAATGCATATCCTTTATTATCTAGAAAACCATTTGAAACAAGGAAAAATGAAGAAGAGGCCAAAAGTAAGAGTTTCTAAAGGCAATGAAAAAAAAAAAAGACTGTTGAACAGAATTTTTGGAAGAAGAGCACTCTTTGGCATTATAAGTATCTCTTTTAGTGCCATATCATCTTTGAAATATTCCAGAGAGAAACATGCTTCCTAATAAATCTGTAAACTCTATCTTCAAAGTTGAACTGTGGAATAAATCTTGAGTTAATGATTGCTACTCTGCAACTTCTTTGCATTAGGATAAACAGAAATATTATTTCAAACAGATACACACACAGACACACACTAGAGAGTGAAAAACACGGTACAGTTCAGCATACCTGTTATCTACAATTCCGTTCTTAGATAATTTTTATAAACCCATAGTTATGATATTCATAGTCATTAATTACCTAACCCCTCTCATTTCATTTTAGGAAGATATTTGTACTATTTTACTAAGCAACATTATTAGCATATCTATAAGTAAATTATTAAGTGAAAACCTCCTTTTAAAATTTAATGGTTTTAAGTAATACCCTATATATTATACCCTAAAATGCTTATTATCTTAAAAGCCCTTCTTCTAAGCACCTGAGTTGATTTTTATTCTCAAAATGGTTTTTGCACAAAAAAGCTCAACAACATCCCCTCATTCATAAAACTGTTACAAATTTGATCTTTACAACAGGGTAAGGACGAGAAACGAAATTACTAGCACTTTGTGCCAAAAGTCTTTTGCTTTTCTTTACAAAATTGCTTACTTCCTTCTGAGATTAATGTTCAGTCAGTGGGATCTGGGCAATGACTAAAACTTTAAAATAAGGAAGGGCGACCCCTAGTGTTGGCCTTCAGAAACCAAACTCATGTAAAACTACATAGTTCCAAAAACACGGGAAGAATCGGTAGCATGCGTTATAAAAATAGTCAAAATACCCAATTTACTTGCCTTTTTTGGCTGTTGACACAAAAATCATTATTATTTAAGATATTACTAAAACGCTTAAAGAAAATCTTTCGAACCATAACACAATGTCTCCTACATAAACTTCCTTTCATTCACAGCAAATGTACAAATTAAAAAAGAATAAAATAAAAAGGCACAAAATTTGCCTGAATAAGCAAAGAGAAAATTAGCCAAGGAAAAAAATAAACCCTAAACATTAACTCCACATTGGACTGTAGATGACAAATTATATATAAGCCACAACATTAGACTTGTGTGAAGTACTTAGTAAGAAAGTCTTGAGAGAATTACTTTCTCACTAATTTTTGCATAGAAAGACTCACCTTCAACAAACTCAAAGTTACCAGTTCTTCAGGAAAGGAAAACAGTTCAGCTTAAACACCTGTCACTTGTGATGAAATGAGAGGACAAAAGTGACTTACTGTGTCCTTTGAACTCAATGTCACTTCAACAAGAGAGGCTCTGGGAAAATGCAGACATGCTGGGACAGGAAAACTTTACATATAGAGGGGAGTTCTTCCTGAAGAAAAAAATACAGTATGTAGGAAACCCCTGCAGTTCTTTCCTATTAAGTTTTATTGCCATTATTTACAAAGATTCTTGACTGAAGCTAGCTTGACACCAGCACAGAGCTAAACAAAAATTAGACGTTTAATGCATTTTTTTTTTTTTTTTTAGTTTCAGGTGCCAAAAAGACTTAAGAGTTGACTAGGCAAAGTTTGTGCTGAGAACAGCACTGCTACCTCCTTTCACTCGTATGAACTCCACAAGGAACAGTACAGAATGATGTGGGAAATGAGGAATAAGAAGGAAACTGAAAGTGGTGATGAAGTAACTGATTTAATATGGAAGGTAGAACTTAAAAGGATAGTAGAACTTCTGCTCTTAACAATGATTGCTGACCCATCACCCATAACTTTTGTAGTACATTTGGTTCTTAGATATGGACTCACTTTCTTGCTTTGCTCTGATGAGTCCCCTAAAAGAAAATCTTTGGCTTGGGGAGAGCCTCACAGCTGGGACCCTGAGCTTTCCAAACGCAAGCTCCATCAGCAAACAGTTTCTACTAGTCATTTAAAATCCAAATTCTCCTGGAGTCCCCAAATTTTGTTCAAAGTAGATTTTCCTTTTTATTTTTCTCCTGTATCCTCTGATTTTACTTGGAGATCCCCTTCACCTTTATCAAGAAAAAAATACCTTTATGTTTCACATAAATGGTTCCTAATAAACATTTATTATCTAACTTGTAACTATAAATTATTTAAATAACATGTGCTAAATTAAAAGAATGCTTTGAAAGAATATATTTGTATTAATAAAAAAAACAAGATTTTACTCCCTAAGATGATTCAGTACTAAAAGATTTGTTTTATTCCTTTAATGTTTCTGACTTCAAACATTTGGAAGAAAGTAAAATAAATTTTTTTAAATCTTCATTTTCCATATTTTGTAAAAAGAATTCAGGCAAACAGGTGGTCTCAAGTTTATGTTGTTATTCAGTTGCTAAGTAGTGTCCAACTCTTTGTGACCCTATGGACTGCAGCATGCCAGGCTTCCCTGTCCTTCATTATCTCCCGGAGTTTGCTCCAACTGATGTGAATGCCAGTTTAAAGGGAAGAGTAACAGAAAGCAAACAAGGGGCCCGTATGAAATTATGCTTACAGCATATAAAGAAAAAAAAAATTAGGAGGTGGGGCAGGGGAGATGGAAAGAGATGCAAGAGCTTTTCACCTGGCTTTTCAGAGCAGAATCTACCCTCAATAAACAACATTGAAAACTGTGCCAGAAAATAGTCTTGAGCTCTCCATTGCTGTTGTTCACTCGCTAAGTCATGCCTCTTTATGATCCGATGGACTGCAGCATGGCAGGCTTTCCTGACCTTCACTATCTCCCAGAGTTTGTCAAACTCATGTCCACTGAGACGGTGATGCCATCGAACCATCTTGTCCTCTGTGGCCCTCTTCTCCTCCAGCCTTCAATCTTTCCCAGCATCAGGGTCTTTTCCAATGAGTCAGCTTTGGCCACCATTTCTCCTGGTGGCCAAAGTATCTTCAGCTTCAACATCAGTCCTTCCAATTGAATATTCAGGGTTGACGTCCTTTAGGATTGACTTTTTTGATTTCCTTGCAGGACAAAGGACTCTCGAGAGTCTTCTCCAGTACCACAATTTAAAAGCATTAATTCTTTGGCACTCAGCATTCTTTATGGTACAATGTTGTCATTATATTCCCACAACCAAGGGCTTTCAGTTATAAGCAATATTTCTCACAAAAATTTCTCATTTACTTAGTAAGAGGGTAACCCTTAATAAGTGCATACATAATTTCATTTTGTATGACTGATTTACCTGCCTACTGATGCTCATTCTTGTAGAGCCTCGGCACTGTCTGGGAACTTTCATTTCTTGTAAAAGCTGCATCAATTTCTTTCAGTGACTAATTTAATAAGACACTGAAATGGTTTCTGTGAAATTCAGCTTTCAAAAATTCACAGAATCTCAGAAAAGAGCTTATGCACACATTTTGCTTTCTTTTATATATAAATCCTACCAGAAGCATAGCAGGTCCAAAGAAAGGTTGAGAAGACAATCTTTTCTTGCCAAATAAAAGTACAAAATAATGTCTTATTCAAGCACACATACACACTTCCAAACCCAAATGCATATGAAAGCTAAGTAGTAATGTTGAATTTTAAGCTCGGTTTTTCACTCTCCTCTTTCTCCTTCATCAAGAGGCTCTTTAGTTCCTCTTCACTTACATCATTAGAGTGCTATCATCTCTGAGGTTGTTGATATTTCTCCTGGAAATTTTGATTCCAGCTTGTGATTCATTCAGCTGGCATTTCTCATGCTGTACTCTGCATGTAAGTTAAATAAGCAGAGCAACAAACAGCCTTGTCACATTCCTTTCCCAGTTTGGAACCAGATAGTTGTTCCATGTCCAGTTCTAACTGTTTCTTCTTGACCTGCATACAAGTTTTTAAGGAGACAGGTAAAATACATATTTATACATTTAAATATATTTGAGTTTTCCTCTATATATTCAAATATATTTAAATGTATAAATATGGATTTTTAGTGAAATGAAATCATATTAAACATAGTTTGACAACTTTCTTTCTTCCCTTACTAACATCTTCATCAATCAATATCCACCTCATTGCTAGATCAAAAAATATGCACATTCCTCATCTAGATATGTAACGTCAGATAAGCCCCCAAAATATTGTAACAAATAACACTCCCACCAAGCATATATGCTGCTGCTGCTGCTAAGTCGCTTCAGTCGTGTTCGACTCTGTGTGACCCCATAAGACAGCAGCCCACCAGGCTTCCCTGTCCCTGGGATTCTCCAGGCAAGAATACTGGAGTGGGTTGCCATTTCCTTCTCCAATGCATGAAAGTGAAAAGTTGCCATTGCTGTCTCCAAAGCATATATGAATATGCCCATTTCTTTTCATACACTGATTAATTTAATTCAGATAAAATTTAGAATCATGATTTTATTGAAATTTTCATTTGAATTACACTCTATTTATAGGTTAATTCAAGGACAATTGGTATTATTCCATGCTGAGTTTTCCTATCTAAGAACATCCTATAGGTTGGTTGGTATTTCTCAGGTCAGCAATTCTCAGTATAAGTATGTGGCATATTTATATATACTAACAGTATAATGCTACTATAAACATTGGGATTTTCACTTTGTCCTATTATTGGAAGCAGTATTAAACTACCAAAAAATCTTTCATAAGTTAGAAAAATTTGTCAATAAAATCATCTAATCCTACTACCTTTTTAGGTGCCAGATTTTTCTATTAACTGTTGCTCTGTTCAGGTTTCCTACTTTACATGATTCAGTTCAGTTCAGTTCAGTTCAGTTGCTCAGTCATGTCCAACTCTTTGTGACCCCATGAACCGCAGCACGCCAGGCCTCCCTGTCCATCACCAACTCCCAGAGTCCACCCAAACCCATGTGCATTGTGTCGGTGATGCCATCCAACCATCACATCCTCTGTTGTCTCCTTCTTCTCCTGCTCTCAATCTTTCCCAGCAATCAGGGTCTTTTCAAATGAGTCAGCTCTCCGCATCAGGTGGCCAAAGTATTGGAGTTTCAGCTTCAACATCAGTCCCTCCAATGAACACCCAGGACTAATTTCCTTTAGGATATACTGGTTGGATCTCCTTGCAGTCCAAGGGACTCTCAAGAGTCTTCTTCAATACCACAGCTCAAAAGCGTCAATTCTTCGGCGCTCAGCTTTTTTATAATTCAACTCTCACATCCATATATAACTACTGGAATAGTTATATATAACCATCTAGTTAAATATAACCATCTAGCCTTGACTAGATGGACCTTTGTTGACAAAGTAATGTCTCTGCTTTTGAATATGCTGTCTAGGTTGGTCATAACTTTCCTTCCAAGGAGTAAGCATCTTTTAATTTCATGACTGCAATCACCATCTGCAGTGATTTTGGAGCCCAGAAAAATAAAGTCAGCTATTGTTTCAACTGTTTCCCCATCTATTTGCCATGAAGTGATTGTATGCCATGCCGTGTGGGGCCACCCAAGATGGACAGATCATGGTGGAGAGGTCTGACAGAATGTGGTCCACTGGAGAAGGGAATGGCAAACCACTTCAGTATCTTTGCCTCGAGAACCCCATGAACTTTACATGATTAGAATTCAGCAATTTATATTTTCTTAGAGATAAATTAATTCAGTTTTTCACAGTTATTTTGTCAAATATTTGTTTAAAATATTCTCATATTCCCTCCTATATCTTTAATCAGAACCCACATCTTCATTATATCAATAATAACTAATATTCTGATTCTTAATAAATACCAATCACTGTATTAACATAATTCTTACAACTCTTGAGATAGGTACTATGTTTTTTCCTCACTTCTCAGATGAAGTAATTGAAGAATAAGTCAATGTTACTTCTCCAACATCATACAGAGAACAAGTGGCCAATCAAGGATTCAAACTCAAAACCTATGTTCTTAATGTGTATACCATAAAAATCCGGCAATTGTTAGGTTCTTTCAGTTGCAAATTGAACTTAGGTTTGTGAAATGAAGAAATTCTCACCAGATCCCTGCAGCACAAGTTTCGGGAGTGGGTCTTCTCTTTAAAACAAGTCATAAAACATTTTGCTTATGTATCTCCATAAAAATCATTTTTGTATTATAAAATTAAATTTTATATTCAACATTTATAATACAAAAATTAAAATTTTATATTATAAATTTAAGTACATACAAAAAGATAACTTTCTGTATGTTATAAATATATGACTAAAAATTAAACATTTTAATATATTCATTTAAACTCATTAAAATATATTCAGTGGACTCTAAATACCATAACGATTTGACACTCACCACAAAGTATTTTCAAACAACTTCAATAAGTAAAAATTTTCCATCATTCCTTGTTTCCTTTTTATGTTTCACTTGATCCCATAACATTTTATACCAAGGTGATACATACTTTTATCCTGAGCATCTTCTATTTATTATCTTTTAAGATTTTTCTTCAAGAAAACTATGCGTGTAAATTTAATGTTTAATTTTCTTTGATTATAAGTTTCTGAGTGTTATTTTTTTTTCCTTTTGGATCAAACTATTATTATAATTACTAGTTGTCCTCTGTTGATTTAGCAAGTTCACAAATTTTAACAGTTATTAATCATAAAGTGTAAACTTTAAAAATGCATTTCTTAGTGAAATGAATGGAACTAAAGATTTCCTGGTTTTACTTTTTCTTATTAATTCATATATTTACTGGCAAATGTTAATACTGTTTAAATGAGAGAAAGCTCAAAATTCATATTATTCCTGTTTTCATTTTCATAGATATAAGCACTAAGGAAATTTGTCCATCTAGATTAATAATTGGTTCTAAAAGGAGTTTTGATATAGCAATGTTTTAGATTCTTTTAACACATTATCAGTCACAGGACAAAAATTACTTAGTGGTATTTCTTTTAAAATTGTTTTTAATGATTAATCAGTGAAAATCCTTTTAAGTTCTTAAATTTATTCAGTTCTATGATAAGAAATCTCCTGACTTGTAAGAGGATTTGTTACCTTTCATTATGCCTTCACTTCTTCAATAGTGACATCAGTATTTCCAAATGTTCCTTCTTTGACATCCTGGGGTTTTTTACATACTGGTGCAATTTACCATTGCAATATTCAAGAAGTCTAAGTGAGATGTATGCCTTTTTGTTGTAAAGGAGAAAATTAAAATGAGAAAAGCATAATTAGAGTCTATATCAGAGAAGGCAATGGCACCCCACTCCAGTACTCTTGCCTGGAAAATCCCATGGACGGAGGAGCCTGGTGGGCTGCAGTCCATGGGGTCACTAAGAGTTGGACACGACTGAGTGACTTCACTTTCACTTTCCACTTTTATGCATTGGAGAAGGAAATGGCAACCCACTCCAGTGTTCTTGCCTGGAGAATCTCAGAGACGGGGGAGCCTGGTGGGCTGCTGTCTATGGGGTCGCACAGAGTCGGACACAACTGAAGCCACTTAGCAGCAGCAGCAGCAGCAGCATAGTCTGTATGGATGATAAAGTTGTGGAAATTGCTTCCTTTAATCTATCCATGAGTCCAGGTAACTTTTGGAGAGTCTGCACATATGTGCAGAAGAACAGAGGACCTCAGATGCAGACCACTTTTCTATGCTCTAACTACTCTGGGGCTCAGTTTCTCACAATTTTTAAAGTCAAAATTTTAGTGAGAAAATCATAATTGGTCCATCTTGGGTGAATTCTTCAACTTAATGAATGATGGCTACTGGAAGGGGATCACATACTATAGATAGAGCCACTAAGAATTGATCACCGTGCCATACAGTAGGTCCTTACTGATTTCTACTCAATATTAAGTAAATTCCCACTTACAGTTTTCTTCATCCTTAAATTATTTTAATTACTTTCTTAATTCTACTTTTGTTTAGCTAAATTTTTAGTTTGTTTACTTTCAACAATTTAAATAGATTCTTTTACTGTTATGAATTTCTCCCCAGTTTTGTTCTACCTATATCCTTTAGGTATTAATATGTAGTAATGTCATTAATTTGTAAGTAATCTATAATTTCAGTTGATTTGCAATGTCAAGACACATTTAAGAAAGTGTTTCTATAGCTTCCATTTTTCCTGAGACCTCCGCATAATAATATCTTCCCTGCTGTTCTGTACTTGCCTATTGTCAGATTTCAATGTAATATCTATGATGCTTGTCTTTAAATATAAACAGTTTATGGCATGCTCTGCTCAAATTCCTATAATAGATGTCCATCAAGTTTTAAATAAATTCCAAACTTCTTACTGTGTTTAGATCACTTTATTTGGCCCTATCCTATACCACCCTCACCTGCTGTGATCGCATCCTCACTCTCCTAATATGTCTACACTGGCCAGTTTGCTTTTCCTGGAGCACAACAAGCTTGTTGCCACATGCTTCACGTGACCTTTCAATCCATGTTTACTTTGTCTGGAATTTTCTTTCCCTGGATCTTCACTAGTTATGCTCACTTCATTAAAGCTTCCTCTCGAACATGACCTCCTCAGGAACAGCTTCATCACTCCCTTCATTATTTGTAGTAAAAGGCAGGGGTAATGGATGATGGGAGGATATATACATATGTATATATTCACATATACATATATATATATGTTTATATATGGAACGTCTGTGGGAGGAGGAAAATGGGAAGTTGCTAAGGGACAAAGACTCTGTATGCCCCATGTACCTTCTGAATCTTATACTATGTGACTCAATCATCTATTTCAAAAGACTATGTGATGACATTAAGAGAGGGGAGGATTAATGAAAATAAAAGGAAAAACTGATAGGGGAATAAAAAACATTTGTTAGGTCATAGAATTTCTGTAGATTTATGTAAGGAGATGGGAGACAAGAAGGCATTCCAGAAGACTTAAACAGCATGTGTAAAAGCATAGAAAGTGAGAAGAAAATAAGGAACATGCTACTGAATATTTTATGCAAATTTGTATCTTCAGGGCCTAGTTTACTAGAGACAAAAAATATACCTGTCTTGGTAAAGCAGTGGAAGCTTGTTAAGGAATAATGGAAAATAATATTGCCTAGGAAGAGTAGGAACAGATGGAGAATTTTAAAATTCAAGGGAGAAGGTTAGCTTTGTTGTGCTAGGAAAAAGCTAGCCATAGAATGTTCTTGAAAAAGGGAATGGTATGGTCATATGAGTGTTCAAACAGGATTACTGTACATCATTGTAATGAAAGCACTAAAACCTGGAGGCAGGGTGTCCAAGAAGATAACCCTTATAGTTAGTCACAAAGGAGACTGTGACCTAATTAGGAGAATGGCTTTGACTTACAGAAGAAATATCAAAGTAAATTCAACCCACACCACAGGCTTTTCATAGATAAGAAACTGTTATTCATGTTTGTTCATATAATTCATGCTTATTCATGCAAAGATGCACAGAATATGACTCCTTTGTTCAAGTGCTTGATTTTAATCATTATTTACATTTGATCCCAAATCTTAATAGTTTTATGAACATCTTCACAGAAAAATTTCCCATCAAATACTTATTTGAATTATAATCCATCCCATTGTACAGGGAAGATAATAAAAGTACTATGAGTTTAAATGTTATGACTAGGAAACAGCACTGCCAAGCCAAAGGGACACAAAACTGGGAACCAAATTTTTCAAATCCCAGGTTCTGCATATTTTCACAATATTATGCTTTAGGAGGTGAGTAAACCAGTAATCTTTTGAGTATTTTTTATGTTCCAGCTATGTGCATTATTATCTCATTTCATCTTTTTAAGTATCCCACAAACTAGGCATTATTAACAGTGTTTACCACTATGGAAAAATGAAGCTTCAGAAATGTTAAGTAGCTTACAACAAGTTGTAAGTTGTAATAGGGAAGAAGCTTTTGTGTTCTATTACAAATTAATAACTAAACGGATGCTCCCTATAAGCTTAAATTATACATAACGGCCCATCTCTGGGAATCCTGCTCCCCAAGTAATGAGTATTAAGTTAAAACACCTTTGTTTAGCTCACAGGAAACATCCTGACTAGGTCCACCTATGAATGACTGCAGGGAGAAAGAAATTCACACACCCCCTTGGGAGGCTGATGGGAACCACAGAGAATTTGACTTTACTTTCTCTACTTCTAGTAAAAAACGAGTCTGAATTCTAACTCAGACAAGATGGTTCTTTGGGGCATGAGCCCATCATCTTCTTGGTTAGCTGGCTTTCGAAGTGTACTCATTATTCCTTGCCCTTAACAACTCGTCTCTCAATAACTGGCCTGCTGTGAAGCAAGCAGTATGAGCTCAGCCTAGGTAACAAAGTGACAGCATGAGGATCCAAGTACAGGCTTGTCTAGCCCAAGACTCTGAGCTCTGAAAAGCACAGTATCCATCAGTATCAGGATGGCAATAAAAGAGTACCACAGGAACAAAGAGTTGTGAGAAGGTTCCCAAGAACTTTGGAATCAAGTGAGAGGGCGTTTCTGTGGACTTTTGAAGAATGACTTGACATGTTGAAGAAGTAATGAAGTAATGACAAGTAATTAAGAAGACAACTGTGATATCATGGTACAATAAGAAACATAAATTTGGTCTTCATCCCCAATTCCTGGCACAGAGTTGCAAAAATCCTGAAACTTCCTCAGTGATAGGGATGAAGAGTGTCCTTTATTATTCAAAGGAAGTCCCTTTAGACCATATCTGAGTTTCGGTTGAGAAAGCAATTCTTTATAGGCCCTTAGATAGCTTTAGGATTGGTGGTGGTTGCGAGAGGAATAAACCATCTGACTAGAGGATTGGGACTTTCAATCTCACACCCAGATCTCCCACTAAGGAGGGTTGGGGGACTGGAGGTCAAGATAATAACCACCAGTGGTCAATGATTTATCAATCACTCCTACAAACATAATGGAATCTTCATGAAAACCTTAAAGGAAAGTATTTGGAGAGCTTCCAGGTTGGTGAATGCATCCTTGTGTTGGAAGGGTGGGACTCACCAAACTCCACGGAGACAGATGCTCCTATGCTCAGTACCCTTCCAGACCTTTCTGCATATGCCTCTTCATCTGTCTGTTCATTTGTATCCTTTATATTAATATTCTTTATAACAAATTGGTAATAGTAAGTGAAATGTTACCCTGAGTTCTGTGGGTCACTGTAGCAACATAAGCAGGAGGTCATGGTAACCTTGGATTTGCAGCCAAATTGGACAAGAGCACAGATAACTTGGGGGTCCTCTACATGTGACTGGTATCTGAAATGTGTGCAGTGGGTTGAGTCCTTTACCTATGGCTCCAGGTACTTTGTGTCAGAATTGAACTAAATTGTAGGCAAGCCAGTTGGTGTCCACAGAGAACTGAAGAATTTCTTAGTGTGCAAAACCCACATATTTGATATCAGAAGTGCTGTGTGAAGACATAGATCATTGTAGCTACCAAGAGATGATAATTCAGGTTAATCTGGCTAAAAGTCTCTATTGTTTAAAATTGAACTTAACTGAAGATTTTGAACTAAATGACTTGGCTGCTGCTGCTGCTAAGTCACTTCAGTTGTGTCCAACTCTGTGCGACCCCAGAGATGGCAGCCCACGAGGCTCCCTTGTCCCTGGGATTTTCCAGGCAAGAACACTGGAGTGGGTTGCCATTTCCTTCTCCAATGCATGAAAGTGAAAAGTGAAAGTGAAGTCGCTCAGTCTTGTTCGACTCTTAGCGACCCCATGGACTGCGGCCCACCAGGTTCCTTCGTCCATGGGATTTTCCAGGCAAGAGTGCTGGCGTGGGGTGCCTTCTCCGAGTGACTTGGCTAGTAGTTGTATTAAAACCCCAGTAGGAAATTTGGGAGAAGACACTGGATGGTATAGGAAAAAAGATTACAAACTTAATCCTAAATATGTTACTGTACTATATTGAATGCCTAAGTACAATGCATGTCCAGTTGACTTTTTTAAAGTGCCAGATAGTTGGAAACTGAAAAATATTAATTCAGGAGTCTATTAAATGAGTATAATAATATCTACCTCACAAGTTCATATTGAAAATTAAATATAACCATACAAACAAAAAGCCTTTAAAAATGGGAAGCCATTGATTTTTTTAAATAATTTTTCAGAGAAGAGAGAGTTGTAGTCCTGGGGGAAATGAGATTTTTGAGGTGTACTGTTTAACAGAGAACACAAAAGAGAGCACAAATATTAATATAACAATATTAATGTTATTATCACAATATAGAGGAGTGAAAAGAAATATTTTTAAAAGATTGAGCATTTATGCGATAAGAAGAGAAGAACTTGAGAATTGCAGAGCAATGTAATGCACTTTCCCAGAAGTCAAGGAAGCACAGTTTTAAAGAGTGAAATGCGTTAAAGATTTAAGTAGATTGAGAGTGAATACATGGCTATTAAAGTTGACAATGAGTCGATCTTGAGATGGTGATCCCAACAGAATGAGAGAGAAGAAAAAAACAATTACATGAATTTAAGTCATGTGAATAGACCTGAAAGGCACACTGAAGATGTTCCTGTAAGATACTCAGCAGTAAAGGAAAAGAAGGAAAGAGGACTGTAGCCAGAGAGGGATGTGGGAACAGCTATGAACATTAGAAAGGCTGTGTGATTATAGTCTGGAAAAGAGTATCTGTAAGAATAATACTGCTTATGAAATTGAAAGAACTGGGTCAAGGACAAAGAGATGGTTTGGGTATAAAACCTCTCTTTCTCTTAAATTGAAAGGAATCACAAACTGACAAACAGAGAAAGAGGGAAAGCGCCCTGAATCTTTCCAAATAAATAGGAAGAACAATAATTTGATGAAGACTAAGAATGGAACTTGAGGAAGAAGAGACTATGAAATTGGAAAGATAAAGGGAAAGAACAAAAAACCCACAGCAGTTATTCTTTTGAATATTTTGTTAGAGAACTATTAACAGGTAAATTAAAAAAAAAAAAAAGGCAGTGGTATGGACGCAGTTAAAATTGGCATGCAATTGCAGTAAGCAAGAGCTGAAAAATTCCTTGTGTTTTTCTCTCCTATAGAGTTGTGCAATTAGGGATAAGAATCAGATTACACAGGGAAAGCAAAACCCTGGTAAATAAAAAAATCAAGAGTGCTTCAACCCATTTTTTTTCCCCTGCAAACAAAACAACACATTGAAGTTGTACTATAGATTTCTACACTTCAGCTTCATTATGAGATAAATAAACCAAGTTTGGAGATTGTTCTTGGACCAAATCCTACTCCTTTAATGTTGCTGTGGTGGGAAAATTACCTCCAAAATTTGTAAACGATGATATTATACATGAAAAATTTTTAAATCTCATTCATTAGTCATTGATTGCCTGTGCTAAAGAAGTTAATTTTTGACATAGACTGTGTTGAATAAGCAGTTGAAGAAACTAGTCATAATGTTTTCATACTTGCAGTTCCATAGCTGGAACACTGAGGAAAGAACCATAGGAAGATCTACTTGTAGCTATATTTCAAATTAAAATAAGTGAATATTGACATTTCTAGTAAGTAAGAAATTTTAAGGAAAGACTGTGCCACAGAAATTCTGAACAGTTTAGTTTATTTCTGAAACTATGTAGAATTTGTATAAAATATTAGGCAAAAGACAATATATTCAAATTTCTGTTTTAAATTTCCTTACAATAAAAACTTCTAAAACACAGAGACACACCACACACACCTTGCACTTGTAAAACTAAATGTAAGGACACTGGCATTCTAAAGATCTGCTCAGAGTGCAAACGTTTCTTGTTAGTGTAAAAAAAAAAAAAAAAATGGTGGGTAAAAGGAGAGAAAAGACATAAAGTAATGATAAAGGAGAGGAGAAAAGAATAAAAGAGAAAGAAAATGAATAAAGGGAAACCAAATATAAAAAATTATATTTAAAACATGTGTAACACTTGTCAAACACACTAAGTTCAGTTTTGGCCATAATATTTATTTCATTTTTATTTTTTCCTCAAGTTTAGTTTGTTTCTAAGTAGTTCACTAACATTCCCACATTTTCCTGCCCCATACTTATTTTCCCAGTAAAGGTTGGGGGTAGGAGGGGAGGTTGGGGGGATACTTGAGTATAACTAGTTAGTCTACAGATATAGGCTTTTGAAAATTTAGCACATATACTAGTATAAACCAGCAAGCTTATGCAGTACAAATATTAAGTATAAAGTTCTTTAAACCAGGCATAGTTCTAAAGTTTGAAGGTTTTTTAAAACATAAGCTCAGAACATTTTCTTAATTCAATTCTTATAATACTTATGTAACATACAACAAATAGAGAAACATTTCCTAAAGTGAAAAGAAGGAAAAGAGGGAAGGAGGCACGGGAAGAGAAGGATGGAGAGAGGGAGGAAAGAATGAAGGCAAGAAGAAGGAGAAAGAAAAAACATACCCGAACCTTGGATTTTTAAAGGTTGCAGAATATAATGGAAGCCTTATGTACAAAATATTAACTATGAGTCCAATACTTCTTTTTAATCTCAGAAAAATCAAATATTTTAATTTAATAGCTTCCAGATAACTAGCTTATTAGCAAATGACATAAAAGTAAAAAGCTTCAGGCATACCCCCAAGTCTTCTCAAATGATACTTTCCTTTCAGATGGCTATTAACTCTGACCCAGATGTAGTTCTCAATTCAAATAAAGGAATCACTCTCACCATTTTCAGCTTTTTGGAAAATGATAATAAATTAATATGGCATCCAGAAATGACAATGAAGCTTGTTTTTATTATAACAAGCTTACTCCTAGATTATGAAGTCTGATTGCCTTTAAGCTGTTGATATATGTTTTTAATCATATCAGCATTAAATTTTAAACAGGAGATTTTCTTTATTGCTTTATTTTATTTTACATCTCTTCATGCATATGTTTTAGGGGATGGATTGTTGGTAATTTAACAGCTTTAAACTCATAGTTAAGCAGCTATGATTTACCAAGACCACAAAATAAAGCACTTACTTGCAAAAACTAGCACTAAAGGAAAGCATATCTGTAAACACAAAATTCTCGCCCTTAAAGTTTTATTTCTCTTAGTGTTTCTTTCACTTTTACTTTCTTTTTCTTTTGTATGGACAATTTCTGCCTCTCCTGGATGAAAACAATCTCTTCTCTACAATCACATATTGGACTGTCCACTTATTATCCTGTCACAGGGCTTGGCTGTTAAATGGAAAAATTCCAGTGGCACATCTATGAGCTAAAATAAAGGCTAGACATAAGAACGAGAATCTCAGAAGATGATGTTGCTTACACCTGATATGAGGAGCAATTACTCAAATGAGATAGCAGTCTTATCACTGTGCCCAGGTCTTGAATTGTGACTTACATTCTGCACATTCTTGCTAGTAGTAATAAGTTGATATTTAAACTCTCATCTATTTGAGAGAACTATATGTGCTTTAAAACTTTTATATATATTTATAAATTTATATATATATGTAAGCTTATATCTTAAAGTTATACCATCATTCATACACTGCTTTATTTCAAAGATCACTTAAAATAAGCATTATATTTGAAGAGCTGAACTCCCTGTACATATTTAAACATTCAAATTTATAACGAAGTTTAGTCTGTTCAGTTTTCTAGTCCATTCACTTTTATTTTATGGTGAAGGCTTACTGTCTGACCAAAATGTATTAAAGTGAAAGTGAAAGTGTTAGTCGCTCAGCCATGTCTGATCTTTGTGACCCCATGGACTGGGGCCCACCAGGCTCCTCTGTCCATGGAATTTTCCAGGCAAGAATATTGGTGCGGGTTGCCATTTCCTTCTCCAAAAGATATTCCTGACCCAGGGATTGAACCCAGGTCTCCCACATTGCAGGCAGATCCTTTAACCATTGAGCCACCAAGGAAGCTCAAGTTTCTTGAGCTTTAAGGAACTTTAAGAAAAATTCATATTGCCCAATGAGTTTGCAAACTGGAAAGATAATTTTCAGTTATATTCCCATCATTTCTGTCATTAAAAAGAAGTCATGTATGTGTTGAGCTACACATTTTTCCTATGCAGTGTACATAAGGAGACTTTCATAATACATCCCTGACCCAAAGAAAAAGACCTAAAGGAAGGATCATTAACACCTTCTTTCAAATGACAGTGAACCTGGGCCTCATCCTGAACACTCTGCTGTCTTCTCCATTTCCTTCAATTACATATACAGAAATACTTAATACTTTGACATTTTAGTACCAGCTGTTCTCCTCTTAAACCTTGATTGTTCTTAAATGTTCTTTCATGTAACCTAGGCTTATATCTCTAACCCACTATACTTGGAAAATGGGCCAGACCACCAACATCAAGGGACCAAAAATGAGGTTTTTTTTCCCCGCATTTGTTCAATTGAAGATAAGGAAGTGGGAAGTGGAGATGATTGCTTTTACTGAAATATAAAAACATTTATGTTCTTTAAGGTTTAATTTAAAATCTAAAAGTAATAATATGTATGAAGGAAGGATTATGAAAAAACCTGAAACAAGGAAAAATGACTGTTCAAATTCCAAACTTTTAAACACTTAAAAAAATAAATGCATTATAATGAAAATATTGGTTATAATGAAAATTTTTTTCTTCATATTACATCTTTCTAATAAGAGGACTCTTACTGAAATCCCACAATAAATAATTTCTCTAAACTTAACTTCCAATCAATATATCCTATTAAATTATATGATTAAATATATCCTATTAAATATATCCTGAGTGATTTCTTAACATCCACAGTTTGGTAGTCAAATGACTTCAGAAAAATTAAAAGAAAAATTAAATCAAATTAATTGCCGTATGTTCAGTCAGTTCAGTTCAGTCACTCAGTCGTGTCCGACTCTTTGTGACCTCATGAACTGCAGCACGCCAGGCCTCCCTGTATATCACCAACTCCCAGACTCTACCCAAACCCATGTCCACTGAGTTGGTGATGCCATCCAACCATCTCATCCTCTGTCGTTCCCTTCTCCTCCTGCACTCAGTCTTTCCCAGCATCAGGGTCTTTTCAAATGGTCTTTGTATCAGGTGGGCAAAGTATTAGACTTCCTGCTTCAACATCAGTCCTTCCAATGAACACCCAGAACTGATCTCCTTTAGGATGGACTGGTTGGATCTCCTTGCAGTCCAAGGGACTCTCAAGAGTCTTCTCCAACACCACAGTTCAAAAGCAACAATTTTTCGGCACTCAGCTTTCTTCACAGTCCAACTCTCACATCCATACATGACCACTGGAAAAACCATAGCCTTGACTAGACAGACCTTTGTGGACAAAGTAATGTCTCTGCTTTTCAATATGCTATTTAGGTTGGTCATAACTTTCCTCCCAAGGAGTAAGCGTCTTTTATTTTCATGGCTGCAGTCACCATCTGCGGTGATTTTGGAGCCCAGAAAAATAAAGTCTGTCACTGTCTCCACTGTTTCCCCATCTATTTCCCATAGAGTGATGGGACCAGATGCCATGATCTTCGTTTTCTGAATGTTGAGCTTTAAGCCAACTTTTTCCCTCTCCTCTTTCACTTTCATCAAGAGGCTCTTTAGTTCTTCTACCCTTTCTGCCATAAGGATGGTGTCATCTGCATATCTGAGGTTATTGATATTTCTCCTGGCAATCTTGATTCCAGCTTGTGCTCCCTCCAGCCCAGCGTTTCTCATGATGTACTCTGCACAGAAGTTAGATAAGCAGGGTGACAATATACAGCCTTGACGTACTCCTTTTCCTATTTGGAACCAGTCTGTTGTTCCATGTCCAGTTCTAACTGTTGCTTCCTGACCTGCATACAGGTTTCTCAAGAGGCAGGTCAGATGTTCTGGTATTCCCATCTCCTTTAGAATTTTCCACAGTTTATTGTGACCACACAGTCAAAGCATAGTCAATAAAGCAGAAACAGATGTTTTTCTGGAACTCTCTTGCTTTTTCCATGATCCAGCAGATGTTGGCAATTTGATCTCTGGTTCCTCTGCCTTTTCTAAAACCAACTTGAACATCTGGAAGTTCATGGTTCACGTATTGCTGAAGCCTGACTTACAGAATTTTAAGCATTACTTTACTAGCATGTGAGATGAGTACACCCACTCCAGTACTCTTGCCTGGAAAATCCCACAGACAGAGGAGCCTGGTAGGCGGCAGTCCATGGGGTCGCTAAGAGTTGGACACGACTGAGTGACTTCCCTTTCACTTTTCACTTCATGCATTGGAGAAGGAAATGGCAACCCATTCCAGTGTTTTTGCCTGGAGAATCCCAGGGACAGTGGAACCTGGTGGGCTGCTGTCTATGGGGTCGCACAGAGTCGGACACGACTGAAGTGACTTAGCAGCAGTAGCAGCAGCAGAGATGAGTGCAATTGTGCAGTAGTTTGAGCATTCATTGGAATTTCCTTTCTTTGGTATTGAAATGAAAACTGACCTTTTCCAGTCCTGTGGCCACTGCTGAGTTTTCCAAATTTGCTGGCATATTGAGTGCAGCACTTTCACAGCATCATCTTTCAGGATTTGAAATAGCTCAACTGGAATTCTGTCACCTCCACTAGCTTTGTTCGTAGCGATGCTTCCTAAGGTCCACTTGACTTCACATTCCAGGATGTCTGGCTCTAGGTGAGTGATCACACCATCGTGATGATCTGGGTTGTGAAGATCTTTTTTGTACAGATTTGTGTATTCTTGCCACCTCTTCTTAATATCTTCTGCTTCTGTTATGTCCCTAACATTTCTGTTCGTCATTGAGCCTATCTTTGCATGAAATGTTTCCTTGATATCTCTAATTTTCTTGAAGAGATCTCTAGTCTTTCCCATTCTATTGTTTTCCTCTATTTCTTTGCATTGTTCCCTGAGGAAGGCTTTCTTATCTCTCCTTGCTATTCTTTGGAACTCTGCATTCAAATGGGTATATCTTTCCTTTTCTCCTTTGCTTTTCTATCCTCTTCTTTACACAGCTATTTGTAAGGCCTACTCAGACAGCCATTTTGCTTTTTTGCATTTCTTTTTCTTGGGGATGGTCTTGATTCCTGTCCCCTGTACAATGTCACGAACCTCTGTCCGTAGTTCATCAGGCATTCTGTCTGTCAGATCTAGTTCCTTAAATCTATTTCTCACTTCCACTGTATAGTCATAAGGGACTTGATTTAGGTCATACCTGAATGGTCTAGTGGTTTTCTCCACTTTCTTCAATTTAAGTCTGAATTTGCCAATTTAAGGAGTTCATGATCTGAGCCACAGTCAGCTCCTGGTCTTGTTTTTGTTGACTGTATAGAGCTCATCCATCTTTGGCTGCAAAGAATATAATCAATCTGATCTTGGTGTCAACCATCTGGTGATGTCCATGTGTAGAGTCTTCTCTTGTGTTGTTGGAAGAGGGTGTTTGCTATGACCAGTGTGTTCTCTTGGCAGAACTCTATTAGCCTTTGCCCTGCTTCATTCTGTACTCCAAGGCCAAATTTGCCTGTTACTCCAGGTGTTTCTTGACTTCCTTCTTTTGCATTCCAGTCCCCTATAATGAAAAGGACATCTTTTTTGGGTGTTAGTTCTAGAAGGTCTTGTAGGTCTTCATAGAACTGCTCAGCTTCTTCAGCATTACTGGTTGGGGCATAGACTTGGATTACTGTGATATTGAATGGTTTGCCTTGGAAACGAACAGAGAACATTCTGTCATTTTTGAGACTGCATCCAAGTACTGCATTTTGGACTCTTCTGTTGACCATGATGGCTACTCTATTTCTTCTAAGGGTTTCCTGCGCACAATAGTAGATATAATGGTCATCTGAGTTAAATTCACCCCTTCCAGTCCATCTTAGTTCTCTGATTCCTAGAATGTCGATGTTCATTTTTGTCATCTCCTGTTTGACCACTTCCAATTTGCCTTGACTCATGGACCTAACATTCCAGGTTCCTATGCAATATTGCTGTTTATACCATCGAATCTTGCTTCTATCACCAGTCCCATCCCTATGTTAGATTGACCAAAAATTATATTTGAATGATTTCATGTTTTGTTAATATCCAAATTTATTATACACACATACATTAAGGTTTTCATCTTTAGTAAACCACATAAAACAAACTTAATAATATATAAACAATTCATAATAGTAATAAAAGACAAATAACAATTGTTAAAATGAACAAGAATCTGAATACACATTTTTCTAGAAGATATACAAATGGCCAACAAGTCCCTGAAAAGACATTCAAAATTGTCAGGAAAATGCAAATCAAAATCATAATGAGATATCACTTTATTCTCAGTAGGATGACTATAATAAAAAAGACAAATAAGACAGATGCTGGCAAGGATGTATACAAATCAGAACTTCATATGCCATTGGTAGGAATGTAAAATGGCACAACATAGCAATTCCTCAAATGACTATCCATAGAATCACAATATGATCCAACAATTCCACTGCTAAGCATATACACAAGAGAAATGGAATATATACCCACTTCAAAGTTTTTACAGGAATGTTCATAGCAACATTGTAATAGCCAAAGAATAGAAACAACCCAAGTGAACTTCAGTCAATGAATAGATAAATAAAATGAGCTGCTAAGCTGCTAAGTCGCGTCAGTCGTGTCCGACTCTGTACAACCCCATAGACGGCAGCCCACCAGGCTCCCCCATCCCTGGGATTCTCTAGGCAAGAATACTGAAGTGAGTTGCCATTTCCTTCTCCAATGCATGAAAGTGAAAAGTGAAAGTGAAGTCGCTCAATCGTGTCCGACTCTTTGCAACCCCATGGGATCGCCTACCAGGCTCCTCCGTCCATGGGATTTTCCAGGCAAGAGTACTGGAGTGGGGTGCCATTGCCTTCTCAATAGAGTATTATTTGGCCTTAAAATGCTATGACATACTGATACATGCTACACACCATGGATAAACCTTGAAAACATTATGCCGAGTCAAAGACACTAGTCATGAAAAAAGACATATTTGATAATTCCAATTACATGAAATGTCCAGAAAAGGCTAATCTATATAAAGACAGAAGTTAAATTAGCTGTTGCTGAGGGTTAGAGAGGCTTTCCTGGTGGCTCATCGGTAAAGAATTTGACTGCCAACTCAGAGGCCGTGGTTCAAGCCCTGGCTCAAGAAGATCCCCTGGAGAAGGAAATGGCAACCCACTACAGTATTATTGCCTGGGAAATTCCATGTACAGAGGAGACTGGCAGGCTGCTACAGTCCATGGGGTCACAAAGAGTTGGATGTGACTTGGTGACCAAGCAACAACAACTAGGTTTAGAGTGGCAGAATGACGGTTGGGAGGAAGTGCAGAGTGATTGCAAACAGCTATGGGGTTTGTGATTGTAATTGTAAACAGCTATGGGGTTTCTTTGGGGGATCATGAAAGTGTACTAAAGTTAATTCTGCTGATGGTTGCATAACTCTGTGACTAGATTAAAAGCCACTGAATTGTATACAAGTGGGTGAATTATAAGGTATATGAATTATATATCAGTAAGACTGGAACAAAAAAATTATTAGAACGATAGTGGTTGAGAATAACACATCACTTAATATTCACAGAAAGGGATCTGGCTAGGTACAACACACTAAATAACAGTGTCATCCAGCACTCTTATTATTACCAATTTGGTGAACAATCCCTCTACTTCCAATAAGAAAACCAAAAGATAATGTTTAGAACAACTTAAATTGAGTCCTGAAGTTGTTTACTTGCTCAGCTAGATAAACAAGAATTTTTTTTAACAAAAGCTTTAACTAGGCATCTCTTGTTTCAATAAAGTCCAACAGACAATTTAGTCTTTAACTTAGAGATTATTTGTAGTAGTAGAAATAACATTTCTGCCCTGCATTGGTAAGTGTGACTTCAAACCAACACTCTCCAGTGTTATCTCTGATAAAGTAATTTGGGACATGGAACAAGACCAGAAACAAACATTTATTTAATAAACACATATTAAAAGGATATAAAATTTTATAATTGTTATAAAATTCCTCTAGCCTACTTTTCAGAATTCATGTGTGCACGATTAGTTTACTCCTATTACGATTAGTTCTTTATTTTAAATATTCAATATATCATTCACTTTTCTTACTAAATAGAGTGATGCTGTTTGGATTTCCTTCATCCAGCAAAAATCACAGTTTTACAATTTATGATGAAGTAAAGGAAACTTCGGAGAAGGCAATGGCACCCCACTCCAGTACTCTTGCCTGGAAAATCCCATGGATGGAGGAGCCTGGTGGGCTGCAGTCCATGGGGTCGCTAAGAGTCGGACCCTACTGAGTGACTTCCCTTTCACTTTTCACTTTCATGCATTGGAGAAGGAAATGGCAACCCACTCCAGTGTTCTTGCCTGGAGAATCCCAGGGACGGGGGAGCCTGGTGGGCTGCCGCCTATGGGGTCCCACAGAGTCGGACACGACTGAAGCGACTTAGCAGCAGCAGCAGGAAAGGAAACTTAATAAACAAAAACACAATGGACTTTTATTCTCTTTTTTCTTAAGAAATACTAACTAAGGAGACTAATGTCACAAATTTTTTTCACACTGTACGCAATTATTTTGATAGGAAGCAATTCATAGAAGACTATTAAATACATATCAATGTTTTATATTAAAACTGTGAGTCAATTTAAGTGACTAAAGTAATTTGCAAGAAAAAGTTAAAATTTTCACTCTGAGTAGTGTCAACTCTTATTAAGTTATATTAAAAATCACTTATCAACATTATCTTGGACATATCTGCCCTTTAATAACATACAGTTTATCTACCAGTAATATTTTATACAAACTAGGCTTTGAAACAGTCTGAGAAGTATTTGGCAAAAAAGAAATCTAATTTTTAATTATTGTGATATAAGCAACTGAAACTGACTTGAAGTTATATTGTTGAGCTGTGAACTAGCAGAGATCTGTAGAGTTGAGTATAATGTGACAACTGAAAGAATTGAAAATTAAATTTTTGTAAAAAGTCACAAGGATCTATAGAAATTTTAAGTACACATTAACAAGGAACTGTAGTTTTCAGATGTCTGTGAATTTATTTAAATAACAACCTTTTCCCTTAAGAAATAATATAGCCTTTTTATTTTTATGCATTATGTACAATATAAGAAAGAAGTACTGTGCAGTGATGTGGTTGAAAGGTTATTATTACTCCAATGACAGAAACAAAAGTATATTACCACTTGGATGATGTCAATGAAAGGGTATCATTACTATTTCTGAGGAGAACATTTTGGTAAGTAAACACACAAGTACAGTATTTATTACATTTTAGTCTACATGTGTCTCCAAGGAAATAAAAAAGAAAAGCAATTAGTTTGTGTTGCTGGGGAAAAAGTCTTTGGTTTCATTTGTTCAAGAAAAATCTCGGAATCAATTATACTTTTATCAACTTTTCCTTCCCATTCTAGCATTCTATTTTGCCATCCACTCTACAATTCTCACACATATCTATCTCAAAGTTAACTTATAAGGAAGAGTGAAAACAAAAATCCCAATTCTAAAAGAAAGTGTTTAAAGTTTTCAACGTTAAGTCTATTCACAGTTATGTATATTAAACAGAATCATATCTATTGCATCCTTATAAGCCTCTGAAAGTGAGGATATTTAAGATACGCAAATAAATTTTTCCAAAATTTAATTACTGTAAACTAAGATTAAGTTAATCTGTTATTTAAATGACTACTTATTAGCTCCTTAGAAATCAGTGCTCATTGTTCTTTGCATTTGTCCAAGTAAACGGTCAGGTGTAGAAACTTTTGAATACTATTAATGACATATAGATACAACAGATCACACCTAAAGCAATATATTTCAAAAGCAGAATTATCTTTGCAGAAAAAAAGATTGCAGCTGGAGTGTAACATATGCTAACACTACTGTTCCTCTCATCAAACTTTTCTCTTCAAATATAAATAATATTAACAAAGGAAAAAAACAGAGAGAAATTAGATACTCCAAAATCCACGGCCTGTTTTACCTCTATTGTCAGTCAGGTATATGGGATAAAATATGTAGTCTCTACATAAACAAAGCTTCCACCATGAAAGTAAAGGAAGATCCAGCTGGGGATGCTGGCTACGTGGCATTTTCTTGGCAAAATCACTTTATTGGCAATGATTTATATATGTTATATTACATAGCAGAGAACAAAAATTGTCAGATCATCCCATTTTACCAAATACTGAGACTGTCTACTTGGTTGGAGTGGTAACTGACAGATCTTTTCATACTAAAGGTATATTTTCCCTTTTGCAACTAGCAAGCAACCTGTGAAGTGATGGCTTGTGTGTGCACACTCACTCCAGTTGTGTCCAACTCTGCGACGCCATAGACTGGAGTCCACCAGGCTCTTTTGTCCATGGAATTTCCCAGGCGAGAATACTGGAGTAGGTTGTCACACCCTCCTCCACATATCTTCCTGAACCAGGGATTAAACTCGCATCTCTTGCATCCTCCTGCATTGGCAGGCAGATTCTTTAGCACTGTGCTACCTGGGAAGCCTTATCCTTTTCCACAGTGATGACTTATCACTGTGGAAAAAAATGTATGAAAGTTTAAACGGGAGTTAATAGATGAACAAGTCCAAACAACTATAATTATAGTATGTATACCAAGTATGTACACTAAGTATGTATACTCAGTTGCTCAGTCGTGTCTGACTCTTTGCAACCCCATGGACTGTAGCTTGCCAGGCTCCTTTGTCCATGGAATTCTCTAGGCAGGAATACTGGAGAGGGTTGCCATTGCCTTCTCCAGGGGTTTTTCCCAACTCAGGGACTGAACCTGTACCTCCTGCATTGCAGATAGTCTTCCACATTGCAGGTGGATTCTTTACTGCTAACCCACCAGGGAAGCCCCAGGGAAAATGCCAAAATTTGTTAGTCATCATAGAAATACACATGCTCAATTACCTTCCTCACTGGCACACATGTTTAAAGGGATATCTCTCTGACTCTTATGGATATGGAAGAAGAGATGCTCGGATCTTTGTTAGAAAAGTAAATTATCACATCTATTTCAGGAAGCAATCCAGCAACAATTATCAAAGTAAAACATAAACAAAGCCTTTGAGCCACAAATCATATTACTGCGCTTCAAGCTATAGATATAAAGGCTCCATGGACTTCCTGGGTGGTACAGTGGATAAGAATCTGCCTGCCAATGCAGAGGACATAGGTTTGATCCCTGCACAGAAGATTCCACATGCCATGGAGCAACAATGCCACCACTGAGCCTGTGTACTCCAACTACTGAAGCCCGCGTGCCTAGAGTCTGTGCTCCACAACAAAAGAAACCACCACAATAAGCCCATATTCTACAACAAAGAGCAGCCCGTGCTGGCCACAGCCAGAGACAGCCCACGTGCAGCAAAGAAAACACAGTGCAACCAAATATAAAAGAAATCAATTAATTTTAAAAAAGAAAGAGAGGCACCAGTACTTAGAATACATAGTTATGGGCATGGCTGTGGTTGTTGTTTTACTGGCTGTTATGAAGGGAAAAAAATAAACCTAGAAACAAACTGAACACTCATCAATGGGGAAATAAATGCCAAGGAATCGTAAGCAGTCATTAAAAGTAATGAATTAGAGCGAATGGAAGAAATTCCATGAGGTAACGTTGAGTGAGAAAATCAAAGTACTAAAAGTTATGCAGAGTTAGATTTATTTAATAAAACCAAAAGACCAAATAAAATCTCTACATATGCACATGTGTATGGATACATATGGTTATATATCCGTGGCTTTAGGAAAACAAAAAGACAAGAAACAGGCTGAGAAAAAACATATGCAAGTTATACCTGATAAAAGTACTGTGTCCAGAATACAAAAAGAACTCTTACAATCCAATAATGAGTCTTTATATAAAAGGATATGCAAATATCTAATTAACCTCCCCAAAAAAGATCTTCAATGTAAGTAGCCATTAGTAAAACAGATACTTAACCACAATGTGATACCACTATATATCTACTACAGTGGCTATAATTAAAACAGCTGACAATCTAAGGTATTGGTAAAATGCGGTGAAATTGACATCTTGCATTTCTGGTCATCTTGTTGTTCAGTCGTGTCCGACTCTTTGTGACCCCATGGACGGTAGCCTACCAGGCTCCTCCATCCATGGGATTTTCCAGGCAAGAGTACTGTAGTGGGTTGTCATTGCTTTCTCCAGGGGACCTTCCTGACCCAGGGATCAAACCCGTGTCTCCCTCATTGCAGGCAGACGCTTTACCCTCTAAGCCACATATAATGATACAGCTACTTTGGAAAACTGGTAGTTTTTAAGTTTGTTAAAAAGTAAAATGTATACTTACCATATAACCCAGAAATATGTATCTTATGTATCTACCCAAGAGAAATGAAAACATATTTACACAGATACTTGTAGGCAGATAAATATTATTTATATTCCTTTGCTTAGAATAATTCACAATAGCTAAAAACTAGAAACAATCCATACGTCCATAAACTGGTGAATGGAAAAATAAAATATGATATACTCAAACATGAAATATTGCTCAGCAATTAAAGGAACAAAGGTCAACATTATAGAGATAGAAAAAATATCAATGATTTTTCAAAAACTAGAGTAGGAGCAGAGGTTAACTGCAAAGAAGTACAAGGAAATTTTTTTAGTGATTAAATCTTATAAAACCAGACTGTGGTGATGACTTGCATAATTATATAAATTTACTAAGCTTCATTGAACTGTATACTTTAAATGAGTGTATTTTTATATGTAAATTATCCTTCAATGTTGCTGCTACTGCTAAGTCGCTTAAGTCTTGTCCGACTCTGTGCGACCCCATAGACGGCAGCCCACCAGGCTCCCCTGTCCCTGGGATTCTCCAGGCAAGAACACTGGAGTGGGTTGCCATTTCCTTCTCCAATGCATGAAAGTGAAAAGTGAAAGTGAAGTTGCTCAGTAGGGTCCGACTCTTAGCAACCCCATGGACTGCAGCCCGCCTGGCTCCTCCATCCATGGGATTCTCCAGGGAAGAGTACTGGAGTGGGGTGCCATTGCCTTCTCCCATCCTTCAATAAAGCCATTAAAATATTAGATACGTAAGTTACTGGGGAAAGGGAATGTGTTTGGTTATGTTATTGAATTGACGGAAAGAACGGTTGGGACAGCAATTGAAAAAGAAAAAGCTTGATGATAAAATTCATATCTTCAAAAAAGATGTTATATGATATCAATTTTTCAAATACTTATCTGAGTGCATCAGATATTAGGCAATATGAGAATTTTCTGATACTTTAAATTTTCAAAATAAAACAAAGTGAATAACAGACATTTCAAGAATCAGAAATGTATATTTTGGGCTAAAAATGTTATTTTTTTTTTCAATTCTGTAACTTAAATAGACACTAGCCTGACCATAACTTTGTTATACAACCCATTATAATCCCTCAGAGGGACAATCTCAACATTAATTTAAAGGAAATGCGATTGGAAGAAATAACAAACGCCTTCCTAGTTTGGCCCATAGAAGAGAGTATCTCCTGATGGAAGGGAATCACTGGATCACTTTAACCATATTTTGTTCTGAGATTCACACTGGTTTTTTGTTTTGCTTATAGATTGTTGCTGTAATCACCATGCTAGCCAAGGAGGATCTTTTTTTTTTATATCAGGTTGGATAAATGAACATTTCTTGGTTCCCCACAGCACAGTTCAGACATAGTTAGAAAGTTCACAGAAGATTATTTTAAAAATCCTTGAAGAAAAGGGCCATATCTTATCATTTGTATATTTTTAGAACTGCTGGCAAGTATGCTGCCCAGTAAGTACAAATTAACTAAACAAAAAAAGAAAATATAAAGAGTATCATTATACAAGTTAAACTGGTTTGCATCAGATACATTTCCCCCCTCCTCTGGAGTGTAGACCTGTTTCATCCAAGTAGGACCTAGGACAAAGCTGAGATTTTACCAAAGTCTCCTTGTAGTCTCTGGTTTCTCTCCATGCGGTACACAAAATCCATCACAGATCCTTCTTAATGTAGAGATACTTTAAAGATCAAATGAAGGAGATAGACTCCCTGCTTCATTCTATTCAGGGTCTGACTTTGAAGTTCAAATTCCCTGTAAAAAGAATCACTTTTTCTCCAGTTAACTGACACAAGCAGTTACTTTTCCAGTTAAACTGTCTCTGTTTATCGTCATCTCAAAAAAACTCTAATCTCAATATTCATGAGATAGATATGAGAGCTATAAAGGAACTGGGGTGTGGAGTTTTGTTTCTTTGCATCACGTTCTACATTTTCATTATCGTCTTTCTCTGAATATCTCACATTGGCCTTCTACACTATCATATCCAATAAGCTTCCAAGCATTATCATTTATACTAGCAGAATACCTTTTTCATTCTTGCATTCCCTGTCAATGCTAACTCTGAGCTATTATTTTGACCTCTTAAAGTACATCTTCATTTCTTGAGAATTAGAAAATAAAGAAAAACTTGAGGTTGTTGTTGTCGTTTACTCAGTGGTGTCCAGCTCTTTGTGAGGCCATGGACTGCAACACGCCAGGCTTCCCTGTCCTTCATCATCTCCCAGAGTTTGCTCAAACTCATGTCCATTGAGTTAGTGATGCCAACCAACCATCTCGTCCTCTGTTGTCCCTTCTCCTCCTGTCCCAGCATCAGGGTCTTTTCTAATTAGTCAGCTCTTTGCATCAGGTGACCAAAGTATTGGAGCTTCAGCTTCAGCATCAATCCTTCTAATGAATATTCAGCAATTAATTCCTTTAATATTGACTAGTTTGATCTCCTTGTAGTCCAAGGAACTCTCAAGAGTCCTCTCCTATACCACGGTTCAAAAGCATCAATCATTTGGCACTCAGTCTTCTTTATGGTCCAACTCTCATATCTGTGCATGACTGCTGGAAATGCTATAGCTTTGACTATACAGACCTCTGTTGGCAAAGTAATGTCTCAGCTTTTTAGTACACTGTCTATCTAGATTGGTCATAGCTTTCCTTCTAAGGAGCAAGCATGTTTTAATTCCACGGCTGCGCTCACCATCCAGGGTCATTTTGGAGCCCAAGAAAATAAAATCTGTCACTGCTTCCACGTTTTCGCCTTCTATTTGCCATGAGATGATGGGACCAGATATCATGATCTTAGTTTTTTTTATTGTTGAGCTTCAATCAACTTTTTCACTCTCCTCTTTCACTCTCATCAAAAGGCTCTTTAGTTCACATAAAGAATATCAAAATGGTTCTGTGAAACAACTGAACCTTTGAGATATGACACACTTAAAAATAAACAAACTAGTAAATAAGTTAATATGTACATTCTTCAATAGACTCTTTTGGACTCAAAAGTTTGGACTCCCAAACTTTTCTGGACTCTTTCCTTTGCAGAAGTCTTTTTGTCAGCAGCTACCAAATGACCATTACCCAAGTCATGTGTTTCATAAATAAAAATGAGGTCCTAGATGGGTAATATGAGCAAAGCTTAAAAAGGACTTTTATTAAGTGTAGATAGGCTCATAAAGAGAGATAATGCAGAATCAAAAAGCTTGCAACAGGCTCAGGTCTGAACGGGTTATGAAAGGGAGCAGTTATAGGAACTCAGAGAAAGTAGCTTTATGAGAAAGCCCATCTGAAAGGAGTTGGGGGCTTCAGCTGAGGGAGCAGCTAATCTGTGGTGACCAGGTTACCTCGAAAAGGAATAAACATCCTAAATACTTTCTCCTCTCACTCTCACCTTCTGAAAGTACATGTGTCCCAGATGGGCTAAATGTAACTGAAAGCAAACACAGGGGCTCTCAAGCATGGTACCCATAAACATGAGCATCCTGGACCTATGGAGCAGTGTGAGGAAGAGTGGAGAGTGAATCTGGAAGGGTCAACAAGGCATGTTTCCAACATATCACAGGTTGCTAATAATTATACAAAAGCAAAGAAAAGGTATGTTGGCAAAATAACTGCTTGCTAAAATTAAGTCAGATCCTAAGCATGGGAAGAATATAGTGTGTACTCTTTTCAAAACTTTAACTGAACAAATTTTAAAGACAATAGAATTGGTGTCTCACAGAAATCAAAATCAAAGATTCAGTAGAATCTTCATACAATCATTCATACAATGATTAGTATTCCTGACTCTCTCCAGCTATCCTGTAAACTTGAGAGCAGAAACTTAATTATTTTTCTGTCCCCATTGCCTGAGATATATTTATTGAATGTATAAATGAATGAAAAGAATGAATCAACTCTATAGTCTAACCTAATACTCAAGGCTTGCCTGGTAACACTTTCCTTTTAAATTTATTTAACTCAAGTACAGTTGATATACAATATTATGTTAGTTTCAGGTATACAACATATTAATTTGATAATCAAATACATTATGAAATGATCATCACAATAAGTCTACTAACCATCACCATACAAATGATTATTGTATTAATAACTATTTAAATATTGAGACTAAAATGAAAGTTAATCGCTCAGTCGTGTCCAGCTCTTTGTGATCCCAGGGTCTGTATCCTGCCCGACTCCTCTGTCTATGGAATTCTCCAAGCAAGAGTACTGGAGTGGGTTGCCATTTCCTTCTCCAGGGCATCTTCCCTACCCAGGGATTGAACCCAGGTCTCCAGCATTGCTGGCAGATTCTTTACCAACTGAGCCACTGGAGAAGCCCAATAATTTCATTATTACCTACCTCTATTTCTCTACTCTTGTCAAACTAATTCCAAGTATCCTATTTTTTTTTCCATCTGATAACTTTGATAGCCTTGTGTTCTCTTCAAGAACAGAATTTCTCAAACCTGTTCTTGACAATAAGATCTGATTGTTATTATTTTGGAGGGGACTGTCCTGTACATTATAGGATGTTTAGCAGCATCCCACTAGGTGTCAGTAGCACTTCCCAAGTTGTGACAACCAAAAATCAAAAATGCCTCCAGATATTACTAAATGTAACCCTGGGGTGGGAGGAGGAGGTAGGAAAGTGGGATTGTCCCTCATTGAACCACTGTTTTACAATACCATTTTTCCCTTTTTTTTTCCCAATAAAGCCACTTCTAAGATGCCACCTTTACAGAAATTTTATATTTCCTGAAACTATGTATCTCCCTTTCCTCAGCCATTATAATAATGACTTTTAATCTTATCCAGAGACCCTATCACTTTCCACCTTGAATTGGTTTGCCTGAATTCTTCTATTAAATGTAATTGCTATGAGAATGAGAACATTTCTATATTTTTCAATACAATTTATCTTTTGTAGTATAAACTCAATAAATATTTTTAAATGAATGGTTTTGTTTTTTCTATATGCAGAGTTACCATCAGATAGTCAGTTTCTCTTTGCAATTAAGTAAAGGGCTTTAGAGAAAGGTAAATCTTTGAGGCTCTAACATGGAAAATTTCTTTTCATAATAAGGAGTTAGGAGCAGTATTTACTCACTTCCTAGGGTATGAAAGAGGCTTATGACCATGAGAAAAACAAAATTTAGAAAAACTAACTATCCATGATTTCAAACATCAAAATTCAGTGCAGGATTTCAGATGCTTTTTATAAGCGTTGTTTCTTTTTTAAGATTCCTAATTAACATAGGGGTCCAAATTAAGCATTTAAAAAGAAATTAAGTAGACCAAATGTGTGGTTTTCATTGGCTGATATTTACCATAAAAATTTACCTTTAATAATGAGGCCTATAAAGTTGTTTTCATCTTCAAAGTGCTTTAAGACATTAATTACTGTAAGACTCCTATGCAATGAATAATTAAGTATTATTATCTCTCTCTTTATTGATGGGAAAATGAAACAAAATTGTTTAAGAACGTTCTCCAACTTATTTAGGTCAGGTACAGTGTTAAATATGTAACTCTTTTCAGCACATCTTTTTTTACTTTAAAAATATGATTTAAGAATGATCTTTACAAAATATATTTTACGAAGTTTGGTAACAGAAAATCTCAAATAAGTTTTAATATCAGAGATATAAATAATAAACTCTCCTCTTCCACTAAATATTAAATCAAACTTCAATTTTCAGTGTTCCAGTTTGAACTATAAAACTTTAAAAAGTGGTAAGTGATTTCCAGAAATAATATTTCCATTCCTTCAGCATCACTATTAGTAATTGGATGAACATTTTCTTCAAGAAAATATATAGTCTTTTAAAAATTCTAGCTCAAACAGATAATACAGTTCAAAACATAGTCCGATCATATTCCGGGATTTACAAACCTAGCACGTCCCTTGGGAGATAAATGACATGATATTTACTATGTTGTCGTATTTTATAATGTACTTGGAAATAAACTGTTGGAAAGTTTTGCATATTTCTGTCAATTTTGTGTTTGTGAATTTGCAGTTTCACATGAATTATAGGATATGTTCACAGATTTAGAGAAACAAACTGCTTGTCCTCTTCATTCCATAGAGTATGGATGTGTCTTTGTATGTGCACCACTTACTTATAATACAGGTATTCAAAATGACATCTATATCTGCCCAATATAAATTTATATTTCCTTGACACTGTTGACCATTTCTGTGCTTCTTTTCCAAAGTGGTCACTTAAGTAGCAACTTCTCAACAAAACACCCACTTTCTACAATCATACCTTGTTTTCTGCTGAGCAGTATTAATTTCTACACAAGAGGTCAACCTATAACTTCACTTCTTAAGAAAATACAAACATTTACCAGTTTTACAGTTGTATCCATTAGCTGCTTAATAGTTTAGGATTGCAATGCAGGAAGCATTTAAGAAAGGAAGGAAGCCAAGAGAGCGGATGGTGAGAGGAAATGTGTCAGTGTTTAACATTTCAAATAAAGGTTGTCTACTCAGTGTAAAGGAAGTGAAGGAGAAGAAGGAACATGATAGAGAAGTATTAGGAGTTTCTATAGCAGCAGAAAGGAGAGATTCTAGGAGCAATCACTGTCAGTGCCATTATGCTGTCACTTTTAGCTGCCATCTCTGGGGTCGCACAGAGTTGGACACGACTGAAGCGACTTAGCAGCAGCAGCAGCAGCAGTAGAATGACTCAACTCATATCATGGAAGTCTGGAACTCCAGCAGGACAGAAATATGGTTAACCCCTGAAAAAACAGCCATTGAAAATGTTGCCCTGAAACAGCCTTTTTCTTACTGTGTATACATTTTTTGGTATCTACATGCTTGTCACCATGACATTAATCAGAATGTGTGGGTGAGAGAAATCAAAAGAATAAGAAAATGCCTCTGAGAGGAAACAGAAAGCAGTCAATGCTAACATTCCTCCTAAATTCAAATGGAATATGCGAGTATAAAAATACAGTCAGACAGTGAAAGAGACACAGATGTAAAGAACAGACTTTTGGACTCTGTGGGAGAAGGCGAGGGTGGGATGATTTGAGAGAATAGCATTGAAACATGTATATTATCATATATGAAATAGATCGCCAGCCCAGGTTCAGTGCATGAGACAGGGTGCTGAGGGCTGGTGCACTGGGATGACCCTGAGGGATGGGATGGGGAGGGAGGTGGGAGGGAGGGTCAGGATGGGGAACACATGCACACCCAGGGCTGATTCATGTGCATGTATGGCAAAAACCATCACAATACTGTAAAGTAATTAGCCTCCAATTAAAATAAATAAATTCTAAAAATTACAGTCATAAATATTTCATTTGCTCCTTTGTTTTCTTGCAGAAGTTATTTGAGTCTCCAGTGATTGAATAAAAATTTGGCAAAATATGACTTAAGAGGTATATTAAGGTTAAACCTTAGATTAGGTTATGGTTGTCTTTATTAAAGTACAAACATTATTTTGAAGAGATGAAGGCAAAAAGGGAGCCATGGAAGGATGGATGAACATAAGAAAAAGGACAGAAAGAATGTCTTCACTGACTACATACTACTCTGTAAGATGCACCTGTTAATCATTTTTACATGCATCATATTTAATTCTCACAGTATGCCTATAACATGTGGATTTATATACTAATTTTTATAAATAAAAAAATCTATTGTTTCTATCCATTTTCTTTATCCATTCCTTTATCCCAAGGAATGGATAGAAAAGATTGGTATATATACACAATGAAATAATATTCAGCCATTAAAAATAATTAAATAATGTCATTTGCAGCAACATGGATGGGCCTAGAGAGTGTCATGCGAAGTAATTAAGTCAGACAGAGAAGGAGGAAAATATCATATTATACCCCTTATATGTGGAATCTAAAAAGAAATGATACAAATGAACTTACTTACAAAATAGAAATAAACTCACAGACTTAGAAAATAAACTTATGGTTGACAGAGGGAAAGCATAGTTAGGGATTTGGGAAGGTCATGTCACACTGCTATACTGCTATATTTAAAGTGGATAAACAACAAAGACCTCTGGTATAGCACATGGAACTCTGCTCAATTTTATGTGCCAGCCTGGATGGGAAGGGGGTTTGTGGGAGAATGGATACATGCATATGTATGGCTGAGTCCCTTCATGGCTCACCTGAAACTACCACAACATTGCTAATCTGCTACACTCCAATACAAAATGTTTTTGGTTTTAAAAAATTAAAATTAAAAAAAAAATCTTCCAACAACAAGAGCCCAGGGGCAGATAGTTTCAGAGGTGAATTCCACCAAAAGTTTAAAGAGCTAACACCTACCCTGTTTAAACTCTTCCAGAAAATTGCAGAGGAAGGAAAATTCCCAAACCCATTCTATGTGGCCAGGATCACCCTGATACTAAAGCCAGATTAAAATGCCACAAAAAAAAAAAAAAAAGAAAATTACAGGCCAATATCACTGATGAATATAAATGCAAAAATCCTCAACAAAATTCTAGCAAACAGAATCCAACAACATATTAAAAAGGTTATATATTATGATCATGCCAGTTTTATCCCAGCGATGCAAGGATTCTTTAATATACACAAATCAATCAATGTGATACAGCATATTAACAAATTGAAAGATAAAAACCGTATGATCATTTTAATAGATGCAAAGAAAGCCTTTGACAAAATTCAACATTCATTTACAATAAAAACTTTCCAGAAAGTAGGCACAGAAGGAACATACTTCAGCATAATAAAGGCCATGTATAACAAAGCCACAGAAAACATTATCCTCAATGGTGAAAAACTGAAAGCATTTCCTCTGAAATCAGGAACAAGAAAGGGTGCCCACTCTCACCACTATTATGCAACATAGTTTTGGAAGTCCTGGCCACACCAATCAGAGAAGATATAGAAATCAAATGAATCCAAATTGGAAAAGAAAAAAATGCTCACTGTTTGCAGATGACATGATTCTCTACATAGAAAACCCTAAAGATGTCACCAGAAAATTACTAAAGCTAATCAATGAATACAATAAAGTGGTAGGATATAAAACTGATACACAGAAATACCTTTCATTACTATATATTCCAATAATGAAAAATAAGAGAGAGAAATTAAGGAATCAATCCCATTCACCATTGCAACAAAATAAATAAAATACTTAAGAATAAATTTACCTAAAGAGACAAAAGACTTGTATGCAGAAAACTAAGATACTGATGAAAGAAATCAAAGAAAACACAAACAGATGGAGAGATATAGCATGTTCTTGGATTGGAAGAATCAATGTGGTGAAAATGGTTATACTATCTAAATCAATCTACAGATTCAATGCAATCCCTATTAACAACCAATGGTATTTTTCACAGAACTAAAACAAATAATTTTACAATTTTTATGGAAACTCAAAAGACCTCAAAGAGCTAAAGCAATCTTGAGAAAGAAATATGGAATTGGAAGAACCATCCTTCCTGACTTCAGACTATATTACAAAGCTACAGTCATCAAGACAGTATGGCACTGGTACAAAAACAGAAATATAAACCAATGGAACAAGACAGAAAGCCCAGAGAAAAATCCACGCAACTATGGACACTTTATCTTTGACAAAGAAGACAAACATGTACAATGGAGAAAACACAGTCTCTTCAACAAGTGGTATTGGTTGGGAAAACTGGTCAACCACATGTAAAAGAATGAAATTAGAACATTTCTTAACACTATCCACAAAAATAAACTCAAAATGGATTAAAGATCTAAACGTAGGTCTTTAAAGAAACTATGTAGGTCAGAAACTATAAAACTTAGAAAAAAACATAGGCAGAACACTTTCTGACATAAATCACAGCAAGATCTTCTATGATCCACCTCTTAGAGTAGTGCAAATAAAAACAAAAATAAACAAATGGGAACTATTTAAACTTAAAAGTTTTAGCAAAATGAAGGAAACTATAAGCAAAATGAAAAGACAACCTTCAGAATGGGGGAAAATAATAGCAAATGAAACAACTGACAAAGAATTAATCTACAAAATATACAAGCAACTTATGCAGCTCAATATCAGAAAAACAAACAACCCAATTAAAAAATGGGAAAAGACCTAAACAGACATTTATCCCAAGAATACATACAGATAGCTAATAAGTACATGAAAAGATGATCACCATGGCTCATTATTAGAACAACACAAATCAAAAGTACAATGAAGTATCACCTCATATCACATAGGTCAAAATGACCATCATTATAAAGTCTATAAACAATAAATGCTGAGAGGGTGTGGAAAAAAGAGAACCCTCTTACATTGTTGGTAGAAATGCAAACTGATACAACCACTGTAGAGAACAGTATGGAGATTCCTTAGAAAACTAGGAATAAAACTACCATACAACCCAGCAATTGCACCACTGGGCATGTACTCTGAGGAAACCAGAATTGAAAAAGATACATGTATCCCAATGTTCATTGCAGCACTATTTACAATAACTAGGACATGGAAGAAACCTAGATGTCCATCAGCAGATGAATGGATAAGGAAGTTGTGGTACATATACACAATGGAATATTACTCAACTATAAAAAGGAACACATTTGAGTCCATTAAGTGAGGTGATGAACCTAAAGCCTTTTATACAGAGTGAAGTAAGTCAGAAAGAGAAAGACAAGTATCATATATTAATGAATATATATGGAATCTAGAAAGATAATACCAACAATCCTACATGCAGGGCAGCAAAGAAGACGTAGACATAAAGAACAGACTTCTGGACACATTGGGAGAAGGAGAGGCTGAGATGATGTGAGAGAATAGCACCGAAACATATACATGACTGTATATAAAATAGACAGCCAGTGGGAGCCTGATGTATGATACAGTGAACCCAAAGCTGGTGCTCTTAGACAACCTGGAGTGATGGGGTGGGGAGAAGGGTGGGAGGGGGGTTCAGGAGGGAGGGAACACATGTATGTCTATGGCCAATTCATGTTTATATACACCAGAGGCCATCACAATATTGTAAAGTAATTATCCTCCAGTGAGAATAAATAAATAACATTTTTAAAATTCTTAGGGAGTACAACAGTCTAACATATAACATATATTTATTTATTCACTGGTTAGAATACTATACAATATGATCCTTTCAGAAGACTAATAAAAATATAGTGAGAAAGATTTGACATAGACAGAAAAGAGAGAGAAAGAGAAGAAAGAAAAGGAGAACATCACAGCACAGACTTATTTCTGGATAGCTCTGCCAAAATTTAATGCAATGCCATTAATCTTACCATGTATTTATCATCAGACAGTTTTAAATTCATTCAATGCCACTCATATCTCAGCCATAATGACACAGTGCCAATTAAAATTAATTTTTCATATATTTCTTCAGATACTTTTAATGGTTTATTAAATTCCAGAAGCTACATATTACATCTACTGTCTTCTATTCTCAAAGTTTGTAATTTGACAGGAAGCTATCATTCTTAACATAATTTATCCTTTGTAAAACCATGTTACTTATTGTTCACTGATTCCAGTGCCCTCTAAAATTCCCAGATGCTATATATATATCAGCTTATAGGAAAAACTGGTTTATCAAAATCAATTAAAATTTCTTTATGATTACATACTCTTTCTACTTCACCTTCCACAGTATCTATATATTTCATATAAAGATCTAAAAGTGGAGTACTTTCTGTTTCTTTGCATGGTTATTTTCTAAAATATTGTTTCCTTAAACATTTAGAAAGTCAAAGAGGTTACTTGCTTTGCAGAAAGGAAAATAACCAAGAGCTCTAGCCTTTTTTTCTTGCTAAAATAGATTATAATTTTGAGTAGTTTGAGAATGACAAAAAGTCAGAGGTTACAAATTTTATTGATTTTTTTTTTTTTTTTGGTGCTTTTGCTATCATGAAACTCTGATGTCTATCTGGAAAGAATGAGAAATATAAAGTATCAAATCTAGATTCATTGGGCTCTGGAGTTATTTGTGCTCAATGTGGGTATCCCTTCATATACAATTTAGGATTTGAACAGCTGCATAAGACAGAAAACAAAAATTACTAATGTCTTGAACAAAACCATAGTATAATTCTCTCTCGTGTAAAATAATTTTGGGGTAAGGCAGTCAAGAGATTTCAGAGACTTGTGCTTCCCATTCTAAAGGTCAATTATGGTTTGAAAAAAATGGAGAAGAAGACAAAGAGCATATTTCCTCTTTTTAAAGAAGACTGCATAAATCCCACAAAAATGTCCACTTATATGAATGAAAAGAAGTCAGTCACATGATCAAACCCAACAATAAGATAGGAAACACTCTTTTAGCTGGTGAGAAAATCAGAATTCTGTCATAAAAGAAGGAAATGGACATTAGGAGGCAATTAAAAATCCATGACACAGCAGTGTTCCCTCTTTGTCCCTCATTTTTAAAAGCATTCTTTAAATACTTTAAAAATCATCAGCTATATTCTTTTCTTTGAGTAACGGCTTTCATTATCTAGTACCTAACTTATCAACTCTATGTAGTTGTCATTGTTTTCAAAGTTCTATTTATTATTCAGTTCTGTCTCTAAAGTTCTTAATTTCCAAATGACTACTGTCTTTTCTGGGGGACTTCCCTGGTGGCTCAGTAGCAAAAGGATCCATCTGAGAATGCAGGAGACACAGGTTTGATTCCTGGGTTGGGAAGATACCCTGGAGGAGGAAACGGCAACCCACTCCAGTATTCTTGCCTGGAAAACCACATGGACAGAGGAGCCTAGCAGGCTAATCCATGGGGTTGCAAAAGAGTTGGACACAACTTAGCGACTAAACAATAACTGTCGTTTCTACTCGACTTTTCTACAGTGTGACAGACACACTGCTTTGCACTCATCTCACCAAATCCCTATTCTATTTGTTTGCAGGGGATGCAAGGAGTGTACAGAAGAAGACTATATTTACCAGTCTCCTTTACTATAAATTAAAACCATATGACTAAATTAAGGCCAATGGAATACTGAAAGAAGGGATATATTCTTAAAAGATCCCCTCTGATAGTTCACTCTTTTTCCTATATCTGAGACATGTGTGATGGAATCCAAGATGGCAGAGCTAAAGGTCTGAAGATGTCTACAGGTGTAAACCATATTTTAGAGATAAACAATCCAGGAAAAATTACTACACAAACCCCTATCAGACTTATTGTTAAAATTATGAGATTTGCCATTATTTATTCCATAAAGCATTAATTATACTGATTAACACAAACAGGTATCAATAATTTTAAGGGTTTATTATATTTTCTAGTGAATCAAATACAGTTCATACCAGATTAGCTCTGTTATGTGGACGAATTGTGTTTAAAATGGTAGGTTTTCTTGATATCAACCAGACAGATTAAAATCCAAGGTTAATCAAATTATGAAAGAGGAATTATATATAATAGCATGAAGGAGAAAAATCACAATCAATTAGGGCAAATTCTGGAAACTCTTCAAATAAGTCTAATGATTTTGATTAGCATTCTTTCAATGCTATGTATACCCATTGTCTCTATGATCACAGCTGTTGTTTAATCTCTGTTTTAGCACAAACACAGAGCATCTTACTTTGTACAGAATAAGTGTTCCATTATAATGATGATAATGTTAATGATTAAAGTCACATGGAAGATGTATGATGAGAGGAATGAAGAGAAACTTTTACAAATATAATAGGACCCCTTCTGAAGTTTTTAGAAAACTTCAGTATATTGGGCTTCCATGATAGCTCAGTTGGTAAAGAATCCACCTGCAATGCAGGAGACTCTGGTTTGATTCCTGAGTGGGGGAAGATCTGCTGGAGAAGGGATATGCTACCCACTCCAGTATTCTTGGGCTTCCCTTGCAGCTTAGCTGGTAAAGAATCCGCCTGCAATGTGGGAGACCTGGGTTGGATCCCTAGGTTGGGAAGATCCCCTAGAGAAGGGAAAGGCTACCCACTCCAGTAGTCTGGCCTGGAGAATTCCATGGACTGTAGAGTCCATGGGGTGCAAAGAGTCTGAGCGATTTTTCACTATCACCAATGTTAATGAAGCTGATAGTGATAATGACAGTATTGATAAAGTTGAAGTAAAAACTGTACATTGGTGTCATTTTATCAAGACTAGCAATATATATAATACTTACTAGCATAGAAATACTTTCAAGTAGTGAGTTTGGAGATGGAGTAGTTAAAGTGATTCTCTCTTCATTTAGTATTTCCCATTCCCAGTGCAGAATTTCCAATAGTGCTAAATTCAGCTTTCTTTATTTTTTCCCTTTAATATCTGGTTGCCTTACATCTTGTAATAGGTGCCAAGATTTATCATATGGTCACTTTCACAGAAGTTTTCATTTTTGAGCTTTCTTCTACATATGTATTTGTGAAAATGAATCAACACATTTAAATCCTAATTGGCACCCTCACTTTTCACTAAAAATAAACTGTCCTCCTCTGAAATCCAAAAGTCAACACTCATTTTGTTCTCTGATGACACGTGAATATTTAGCCTTCCAATGCCTCCACACCTGAAAGAAGTCACAAGAAAGATTCTCTACCCAAATAAGACAGAATTTGAGTAAATAAGCAACAAGGCTGAGGTAAGACTCCATCTACAGTTACTGAACACTTAAAACATGAATTGCAATATATGTAAATGTTTTTAGATGACAAAGTACAAGGACAGAGTCTTTCTCATGCTGTGTAGTCTGTGCAGAAATAATGATGATATTAATTCTAGTTGTTTGAGCAGAGGTCACATTAAAGTCATATGGAAGATGTATGATGAGAGGAATGAAGAGAAACTTTTATAAATATAATATGACCCCTTCGAAAGTAGTTTTAGAAAAACTTCAGTAAAAACTGGTACTGTTAATGATGACAAGACAAAAGAGAAGAAAGGGGGGAAGGTATTCAAAAGAAAAGAAAATTATGGACTACAGTTTTTTTTTTTTTTAAGTAGTGCAGAAAAGAGAAAGAAAAAAATTATGAGATGCAACAAAGAGCACAAAATAACACAGGTTTATCCTACACTACTTTCTTTCAATTTTCTCTGAAAAGAAAAAAATGGTCCTGACAACAGAAAAGAGACAGGGTTATCTCAGATGGGAAACCATCAGGAAACCATGTGGAGTACAATGCCATCAACTATGGAAGAAGATTGTTGCAAGTACAAAGGAGAAAATAATCTGACTTATTTGATAACAGAAAACTTGCCCCCACCTCCCAAAAAGATTTAAACATTTTTTTCATACTTAAATAGAAATAGATTCAGATTATAAAGAATTGAAAAGGACTCAAAGTGCTTTTTTTGTGAATGTCTGCATTTGTATTCATTTTCATGTCCTCATCCCCAGTCCCCAGCCTGAGCTCCCACCTTACAAAGAGTGTCTGGCACAGAATGAACTGTCATTAAATGTCTGATGAAATGTTCATGAATTCAAAGTGCTGTTCTACAGAAGGGTACAAAAGTGTTCTTTATGTCCAATGATGTTTTATATGTTAGAAACTGCACAGAACTTAATGTTACATTTATGTACTTAATTTTCACACCTTTGATGGAAACCCTTCTCTATCTTGGAAGGTATCTTTAAACTATCCAAGACTGCAGTTTGGTATTCTTATACAAAAGAAGCAGCAGAGGAGAAAGCAGATAACTAGAAAACAAATTAATTCACCAGATCTTCCTTAGTGATAAATGGACTGACAGATGTCAATGCCAAATTACCCTTATATCCATAGACTCTTAAGTGTTGCTTCTCAGGAGATGTGCTACTGCTAGCAAAAAAGATATACAAATATTAAGGAACCTATTTAGATGTTTGTAATACAATGACTTTTGACCTGAAGTGAGTGATCTGTAGGTAGGGAATAAATACCATGGTTGGCAATTGCAGCAAAAGAACCTACCAATTCTAATATGATATGTTTCTTAAAAACCTAGAATATCAGAACACTTACTGATCAGACATGGAGGAAGATAATAGGGAGCTGTAAAAAATTTTTTTCTTCCTGAAATAGATGATAATTTTGAGAGGCTTGAGAAATGATAAAAAGTCATGAGCTACCTCTTCTCTTGATTTGTTATGCTTCTGCTGTCAGGTACCTCTTTTGACTACTTGGAAAAACTCGGAAATATGCAATATCCAGTCGTGTTTTAGTGTGCCACAGAGCTAGGTTGAAGGAAATGTGTTTGTGTGTTTGTTCAGTCATGTCCAACTCTTTGCAACCCCATGGACTGTAACCCACCAAGATCCCTTGTCCATGGGATTCTCCAGGCAAGAATACTGGAGTGGGTTGCCATTTCCTTCTCCAGAGGATCTTCCTGACCTCGGGATTGAACCTGTGTCTCTTGCATCTCCTGCATTGCAGGCAGATTCTTTACCACTGCACCATCTGGGTTTATACAAAGGAAATGTAAGAGCTATAGAATTTAATCTTTAAATTTAGAAGAACAATGAATGCAGAATATAAACAGGAAAATATGAGGAAAAGCATGAAGGAGTAGATAACAATATAGAATCACCTATTTTAAAAAGTAAGAAGGAACAAAATCTAAATCAACAAAGATCCCAGACATAGGCCTTAGGGGCTCTTCAACCTATCTGACTTTTAGAGAAGTCATCATTACCCACTGGAGAGATGATCTTGCTGTCCAAAAGAGCAGGGGAAACCTAAGGAAGGGAGATAGGGGAAATAATTTCTCTGAAAAAACAGATTGGAACTTAAAAAGGGGATTATTTCCACTGACTTGTGCTTCTATGAAAGGAACTGAATCAGGACTTCCACTTCTGGTCCTACGTTGTGTCTTCTTGCCTATGACTTCTTAGGAAATTCTGCAGTCTGTTTCTATATCTACTATTCTACCGACCTGTACTAAAAATAAAAAAATATCTACTATAAAATGCTTTTGTGACATACTTGCAGTAATAACCAAAGTATTGACCTTATCATAATGAAATCTGTATAACAATTTTGTTCTGCAAAGGATGTTCCTGGACCTAGTACTTTTAACTATTATCCTATAACACTGTGCAACTTAAATCTATATAATGCTTTTTTATTTTTCAAGGCTCTTCCATTTATATTGATTTCTTCTGTTCAGTCAGTCACTCAGTCGTGTCCAACTCTTTGCAACCCCATGGACTGCAGCACGCCAGGCTTCCTTGTCTATCACCAACTCTTGGAGCTTGAATCAAACTCATGTCCATCGAGTTGGTGATGCATTCCAACCATCTTATCCTCTGTTGTCCCCTTATCCGCCCACCTTCAATCTTTCCCAGCAGGAGAGTCTTTCCAATGAGTCAGTTCTTTGTATCAGGTGGCCAAAATATTGGAGCTTCAGCTTCAGCATCAGTCCTTCCAATGAACACCCAGGACTGATCTCCTTTAGGATGGACTGGTTGGATCTCCTTGCAGTCCAAGGGACTCTCAAGAGTCTTCTCCAACACCACAGTTCAAAAGCATCAATTCTTCAGTGCCCAGCTTTCTTTATAGTCCAACTCTCACATCTATACATGACTACTGGAAAAACCATAGCTTTGACTAGACAGACCTTTGTTGGCAAAGTGGGGATCTGTTCTGTGAGATAAGACATAACTTCTGGTTTTGAAGATGAAGAAAACAAAGTACCAAAAGGTCACACAGCTAAATCTAAGTGCAAAACATACTTCACAAGTCCCAGCTCATTGAGAAAAGAAGTTAAATTCTCTGTCCTATATTTACCCTACCCCATATTGAGGTGTACACATATTTCAACACATATTTAACCTAGTTTGTCATTAAATATTAGTGAGATATTTTAATTAATATCTTATTCCAAGAATAAGCTCCATAAGTCTCTTTTTGTTCATCATAACTCACACAAATCATGGCCCCCGGCACATTCGAGATATTCAATAGATTCTTATTGCAGGAATGGATGGATGATTTTCTTTTCATTAAATGGTACCTAATCTTTGTGCCTTCATTTAATTGTACTTCAACTATATCACTTGCAGTTCTCTGTTACACTTGGTTATCTCTGCATTTCCTTCTGCTAGATTGCAGATTCTTAACTATCTATGACCATCAAGACCTAGGACAGATCTCTGTCCTGCTGTGGTAGCCAATAAGTGGTTGAGAAAATTTAATTTTTCTCCATGCAGTATAGGAAGTTTGCTAGTATGATTTTTTAAGTGCCATGGTCATTTATTAGAGACAAGCCACCCATGCAGTAAGCCCTTGATGAATTTCAGGACTTACAACATTTTCCAAGTGAGTAAATAATTCTTTCTTGGTCCAGAGCCATGACACATATTATAGGAACCATGAATGGCTGCCTGACAATCCATGTAATATCACCTTTTTCTTTTAAAAGACAACCTTCTTAAGCCAGTATCAGAGAACAGGTAAAAACTGAACACTCAGACTGGCCATTTGAATTCTGACATTTCTTGCTAATATGTTAATATTGCCAGTAATTGCTCTCAGTTGGGGACCAAATTCCCTAAAACAGGTGGTAATTTTTTGTGGGTTCTGTTTCTTGTTTTTACATGAGCATCAAGCCCTTACCTTTGAATGTGAGGAATGCCAATGGTTAAAAAAATAATAATAATACTGACCTAACATTCTGTACAATTAGAAGCTGCACTTTGCCAAACTAGAAAACTAAACATTTCTAAAAGATTTCCTGCACATCTCACACCTAAAGGGAGAAGTGACATTTTCAGTTCTTGTGTCTCAATCAGGAATAAAGTTCTCCCAATTTAAGAAAGGAAACCAGCCATAATTCAGAGACATTTTAAAGGTCAGTAATATATGACATAGAGCTGAAGTCTGTGAAAAAAAGTCACTACTTTTAAACAATGAAACTATCCACTCAACCTTCAAAAACACTAATTAAAATGATATCTTCATAAAGAAAAAATGCTAAGTCAGATATTTCACAAAATAAGAGCCCAGTTTCAATGAAATTCAACTTCATACAACCAAGAGGTTCTTATTAATAAATGTCATTCAGATCCCTACCCAAATGATATCCACAGTGACACAGACAATTTATTGATCATAATAATTCAAATCTCTGAATCTCCTTACTCATAACCTTTATTTAAGGATTAATTTTTGTTTCACTTATATGCCTTTGTAAGGGACAGCTAAAGGTCATCCAAGGTGGCACAGTAGTAAAGAATCAGCCTGCCAATGCAGGAGATGCAGGGGACACGGGTGTGGATGATCCCTAGGTCAGAAAGATCCCCTGGAGTAGGAAATGGCAACCTACTCCAGTATTCTTGCCTGGAAAATTCCATGGACAGAAGGAGCCTGGCAGGCTACTACCTATGGGGGTTGCAAAGAGTCAGACGTGTGTGAGCACAAGAGAGAATGGGAGAGAGGTCAACCATTTCCTTAAGTTTCCTACAGAATTGCATTTATTTTCATACCTGAAAAATAGCTATCTGCCTGATCTATTTCTAGTTCTTAATCACTTGCTTTTGGTCTTTCTGTTTTTGCTCTTAGTAATCCCCAAAATAAGAAAAGTGTCTTAATTGTAAACTATGAAAGCCTGAGTTGAAAACCTGCCTGCAGAATTTTTGTAAATCATTTTAATTTTGTTTATTTCTCAACACATTTATTATCTCCAGTTTTGCCTTAATGATGCTTAAGATTTGGTTTTAATATAACATAAAAATTATAATTTATAAATACATCTAACATAAAACCAAACCCTTTCCAATCTGCTTTAGCCTCTAGAGAACACATCAGCTTGAACAAAAGACTCTGGGAACATAAGAATGGATGTCTTAGTTAGCTCTGGCCACTACAACAAGAGACCATAAGTTAAGTGTCTTATAAACAACAAAACTTTATTTCTTACAGTTATGGAGATGGGAAGTCCAAGATGAGGGTGCCAGCATGACTGAGTTCTGCAGAGAGGCCCCTCCTGGGTTGCACACTGTCAACTTCTTGTATCATCACACAGCAGAGAACAGAGAGAGAAAGCAAGCTCTCCTTTGACTCTTATAAGGGAACTAATCCCCTCATGATAGCTCTACCCTCATGACCTCATCAGCTCCTAAATATCTCCCAAAATCCCTACCTCCTAAAACATCATTTAGGGGGTAGGGTTTCAACACATGAATGTTGGGGGAACACAACATTCAGTCATAACATGAAATATTGCTATATCATGTAGAATGTCAAAGGGGAATAGAATATGCCACTTCAACATATGTCATTTGGCATAAGAACTATTTTGAGCTGAAGGCAATAGAGAAGCAGCAGATATAAGTAGAACTCTCTGCACTTCCCCCTTTTTCCTAAAACAAAGCATAAACTTCCATCTGTAACTGTGTTCCCCTCTCCACAAAGAGGAAAACAATTATTTGCAGAACAAACCACACTCAATAACCCTTATCTACTATACATTTTCTAGTCATCTTCCCATAATTTACTACCCCCCGTAGTCCAAACTCCCTTTTCCTTTGTTAAAATGGTATATATGCCCTGAACCTAACTTTCTCTTTATGCTTTCTTTTTTTTATCTATGTGGGCTGCATACACATAAAATATTAATATCAATAAAGAAATATATTTCTTTCTCCCATTGATTTGTTTTTTGTCAATTTAATTTGCAGACTCTCAAACTTTGATTCTAAGAGGGAAGAGAAGTTTTTCTGTCCCAGCAATGCTTTTGGCTGCAAGAAAGAGAAAAGTCACTAAAACAAAACTGGCTTCAATTAAGACATTTGTTATGTCATATAGAGAGTTAATAGATATAGCAGGGTAGGAATGGTTAGTTTGTTAATCTTGTCAGTCCATTATATCATGAACAACTCAGGTTCTTTCCATCTCTTCCCTACTGCCATCATCTGAATGTAGACATATGTCCTTAAGCTTGTCTTCTCCTGATAATGAGATGGTTGCAGTAGCTTCAAACATTGCATCCTTACACAACAATATTCCAAAGCCAGAATGAACAGAGGACATATTTTCTTCTTCACATCTCTAAATAGGAATGGCTAAAAGTGTCCCTAAAGCTGTCCAACTGATTTCCCTTTACATATCACTTGCCAAAATTCTGTCACATGCCCTGGCCAGAATGAATCACTTGGCAGGGTATGGAATTACCATAATTGGCTTGGACTAATCAAGCTTCACCCTTGGAGTTGGGGAGGAAGCCAAATTCCCTTGATACTCAACACCCCTGGGCAAAACATGAACAAAATCAGTGAATGTTTGCATGTAGGCCCCCACCTGACACTATCTGTCATGGTTTCTAACGCTATCTCTTTGTTCTGCTCATTCACTTCTTTTTCTTTTACTTTTACTGTATGCTTAAGATGCCTTACTTGTTTTATTTTTCACAACCCCAAGTTTGTAGCACCAATTTAAAGAGATTCCACTAGACCACTTTGTGGCATGTCTTATAAATAGGCTAACATTCAGTTCACTTACAGACACATTAAGAAATGCAATTGTCCATTAACCTTCCTAATCTTTGAAGATCACCAATATAATTCACTAAAGATACCTAGGCGGCAGGAAGTAACAACATCATTCAGCAGGTTCTATTACTTTAGTTCTTCGGACTCAAAGATCATGATGTTTGTGGAAACACAAACTCCTCAAGACCAAGACTGTCATATCCCACAGTGTTATATTATGGGCAGTTAATATTTATTAGCTAAATTAATAAGTTAGAATTATTCTTTTTGTGACTCTCTTCTAAAGTCTGACTAGATGAAGATTGCCTTTTAGAAGTTCATTAAACTTACCCTATCTATTTATGGTCTGATTCTCCTTCACCCCAGAGAATTTAGGTTCACCCTGCAAAAATGACCACTTGCTATACATTAGACTACACCATCCTACTTCACTTCACATATTTGTGTTATTACTTGACATAAATGTATATTTAGGGATTATAATGACAGCATGATTTCTTCTCACATTATAGGGTTCAGAGGACTCAACAGAATGCTCGAATATGTGCTGGTGGGCAAGGCCTTTCAGCGGCTAGCCTTTGGCACAGTCCGGGGTCATGTCATGCCTTCTGACAACTCCGCCAATATTCTACCATTCAGTTTTCCATTTCTTGAGCATGCTCATCTTTATACCTCTTTAGTGCAATTGCCTGTAAAGTTTCCTATGACAGAAAAATATCCTTTCTCAATTGGTCAACCTTTGAGACATCTTGAGATTCACTCTTCGGGCATAGCTTGACAGATAACCTCAAGTAGAATTAGACATCCTTTTACTAAGCTCCTTTAATCATGTTTTGCTATAATTTTGTTATGGTTTGTTTGAACTTTTAACATGCTTGTTTCCCTATTTAGGTGGCAAATTTATTGAAGACAAATTCTCTATTTTATTCATTTTTTAAAAACTCCATTACCTTTTGCAGTACCTTGAACATAGAAAGTACTTATTAAATACTCGTTAAATTAAAATTTTGAATTTCACATAAATCTAAAACAACCAAAGAAATTTTCTGCTATCATTATAATGCCGAGGTCCTGTGTGAATTGTATAACTTACTGTCAATCTTTTCTTAGACTATAAGTAGTCAGCCTCACTGACAGAAATACTCTCGAAGGAAATACATTCTCAGGCTTAAATCTCACTATTACAAACAGGAATGTAAACTGCCATATGTTGAAGATTTTTTGTTTTATACTATGTTTAATACCCAGTCAATTCAATGCTTCTCTCCAGCTATCCAAAGTACTTCAGATTTTTCCAATTCTTTTTCCTTCTTTCTTTTTTTTTCTTTTCTTTTTCCATTTCTGTCAGCTCATTGTAGAACTTTCAGCTAAAGTATAAGATGGTTCTGAAATGTTTAATTTAAATATTCTTCAGTTACCTTATTCTTTAGTTCAAATAGAATAGTAATGACATGTAATATTGTCTCTTTCAAATTCCAAGGAGCAAATTTCTTGTGTACTATTTTAGCACAAAAACTTAGAAATACTTCCACTGATTCGTAACGTTTCCCCTTTCACAACTAGCACTTTTTGGTGCCATAACTGTCCCATTCACTTAGGATTTCTGTATCATCCCCTAAAATGTAAACATCTCAGCAGTGGTAACGATGCTTTTTTCACTGATGTGTTTCAAATTTCTGGAACAGTGCTGGTTCATACCACAGGCACTCAGTCATTTCTGCGGGGGTGAATGAATGTATTTATAGCTCCTATATCCATGCACATACGGCTTAAAAGACCTTTCCAGGTCTGTTTTTATTTTCTCTCATCCTAATTTCTTCTTGTTCTTATTCGTATTAAATTTTACATAAACTAATATATGCAAGAAAACTAAAACCAACTTCATCTGTTTTCACTTCCCAGTCTGTTTTATACACCACAATCACCTTTAACTTACAAAAGTATTTGAAGATCCCATTCTACCAATAATATCTTAGTTGGAATCAAAAGACTTCTGTAATTTGGCTTAACTTAATTCAGCTCTAATTCAATGTGGCTGCTTACTCATCATTTCTGAATAAATTTACTTTACATTTTCCTGCCTTGTGTCATCTCTTGTACTGTTGATCTCTCATAGAATGCTCTCCTTTTATACATATGTGTCTCCACCCACAGACATCTTACACAACTGTTAGGTGCTAAGTTTATCTTACTTCCTCCAAAACATCACCCCTGATTATTCCAACAAGTCCCCAACAATGAAAGTAATTATGGTTTCAGAAGTTTGAGGAGAAACTAATAGAATGTACAAATACTTTCTTCAGAGAACTATGAATATATACTTCCACACATGTATATGAATATTTACATCCTCTCCTAAGGAATCAAAAATGCTTTTGGTGGTCCTGTGCCACTCACAAGCTAGCTTATATCTTTAGGTATCAATATTTTTCTCTCCAACCAAGTTATAAAAACCTGAAGAGAATGTGTGTGTGTGTGTGTGTGTGTTCAGTCACTCAGTCATGTCCAACTCTCCGTGACCCAATGCACTACAAACCAATAGGCTCTTCTGTTCATGGAATTTTATAGGCAAAAATTACTGGAGCCTGTTGCCATTTATTTTACTCTAGGGGATCTTCCCAACCCAGGGATCAAACCCATATCTCCAGTGTATCCTGAATTGGCAGGCAGATTCTTTACCACTGAGCTACATGGGAAGTTCCTTGAAAACTATAAACAATGTTATAAATGTGTATTTGCTGTTGTTGTTCAATCAATAAGTCGTGTGATCTCTGTGATCTCATGCACTACAGTAAGCCAGGGTACCCTGTCCTTCACTATCTCCAAGAGTTTGCTCAGATTCATGTCCATTGAGTTGGTAATGCTATCTAACCATCTCATCCTCTACCACTCCTTCTCCTTTTACCTTCAGTCATCCCAGCATCAGGATCTTTTCAGATGAGTCAGACCTTCATATCAAGTAGACAAAGTATTGGAGCTTCAACTTCAGCATCAGTCCTTCCAATGAATATTCAGGATTGGATTCCTTTAGGGTTGACAGGTTTGATCTCCTTGTTGTCCAAGGGACTCTCAAGAGTCTACTCCAATACCACAATTCAAAACATCAATTTTTTGGTGCTGAGTCTTCTTTATGGTCCAACTCTCACATCCATACATGATGACTAGAAAAACCATAGCTTTGACTGAATGGACCTTTGTCAGCTAACTAATGTCTCTGCTTTTTAATCCCCTGTCTAGGTTCACCACAGCTTTCCCTCCAAGGAGCAAGCGTCTTTTAATTTCCTGACTGCAGTCACCATCCATAGTGATTTTGGAGCCCAAGAAAAGAAAATATGCCACTGCTTCCATTTTTCTCCTTCTATTTGCCATGAAATGATGGGACCGGATGTGGTGATCTTAGCTTTTTGAATGTTGAGTTTAAGCCAGCTTTTTCACTCTCTTTCTCCCTCATCAAGAGACTCTAGTTTCTCTTTAGTTTCTGTCACCAGAGTGCTGTCATCTGCACATCTGAGGTTACTGATATTTCTCCTGGAAATCTTAATTCCAACTGGTAATTCACGAAGCCTGGCATTTTGCATGATTTACTCTGCAGAAGATAAATAAGTAGAGTGACATATACAGCCTTGACATGCTCCTTTCTCAATTCTGAACCAGTCCATTGTTACATATTCGGTTCTAACTGTTGCTTCTCAACCCACACATGGGTTTCTCAGGAGCCAGGTGAGATGGTATGGCATTCCCATCCCTTTAAAAAATTTCCACAGTTTGCTGTAATCCACACAGTCAAAGGCTTTAGCATAGTCAATGAAACAGTAGATGTTTTTCTGGAATCCCCTTGCTTTCTCTGTGATCCATGAATGTTGGCAATTTGATCTCTGCCTTTTCAAAGCCCAGCTTGTACATCTACAAGTTCTCAGTTCATGTACTGTTGAAGCCTAGCTTGAAGGATTTTGAGCATAATCTTGCTAGGATGTGAAATGAGCACATTTGTATACTAGTTTGAACATTCTTCAGCATAGCCCTACTTTGGGACTGGAATAAAAACTGAACTTTTCCAGTCCTGTGGCCACTGCTGAGTTTTCCAAATTTGCTAACATATTGAGTGTAGCACTTTAACCACATCATCTTTCAGAATTTGAAATAGCTCAGCTGGAATTCCATCACCTCCACTAGCTTAGTTTGTAGTAATGCTTCCTAAGGCCCACTTGACTTCACACTCCAAGATGTCTGGCTCTAGATGAGTGATCACACCATCCTGGTTATTCGGGTCATTGAGACCATTTTTGTACAGTTCTTCTGTGTATTCTTGCCACTTAATCTAAATCTCTTCTGCTTCTGTTAGGTCCTTATCGGTTTTGTCCTTTATCATGCCCATCTTTGCATGAAACGTTCTCTTCCTATCTCCAATTTTCTTGTAGAGATCTCTAGTCTTCCCCATTCTATTTTTTTCCTATGTTTCATCACACTATTCATTAAAGAAAGCCTTCTTATCTCTCCTTGCTCTTCTCTGGAACTCTGCTTTCAGTTGGGTATGTCTTTCCCTTTCTCCTTTGCCTTTTGCTTAACTATATGTAAAGCCTCCTCAGACAACCACTTTGCCTTCTTGCATTTCTTTTTCTTTGGGATGGTTCTGGTCACTGCCTCCTATACAATGTTATAAATCTTCATCCATTGTTCTTTAGGCACTCTATCTGCCAGATGTAATCTCCTGAATCTATTTATCACCACCACTGTATAATCATAAGGGATTTGATTTAGGTCATACCTGAATGGTCTAGTGGTTTTCCCTAGTTTCTTCAATTTAAGCCTGAATTTTGCACTAAGGGGTTCATGATTTGAGCCACAGTCAGCTCTAGGTCTTGTTTTTGCTTACTGTATAGAGCTTCTCCATATTTGGCTACAAAGAATATAATCAATCTGATTTCAGTAATGACCATCTGGTCATGTCCATGTGTAGAATCGTCTCTTGTATTGCTGGAAGAAGGTATTTGCTATGACCAATGTGTTCTCCTGACAGAACTCTGTTAGCCTTTGCCCTGCTTTGTTTTGTACTCCAAGGCTAAATTTGCCTTTTACTCTAGGTATCTCTTGACATCCTACTTTTACATTCCAATCCCTTGTGATGAAAAGGACTTTTTTTTTTTTTTGGTGTTAGTTCTAGGAAGTCTTATAGGTCCTCACAGAAACGGTTAACTTCAGCCTCTTCAGCATCCCTGGTTGGGGCACAGACTTGGATTACTGAGATATTGAATGGTTTGCCTTGGAAGCAAACCAAAATCATTCTGTCATTTTTGAGACTGAACTCAAGTACTGCATTTCAGACTCTTGTTGACTATAAGGGCTACTCCAACTCTTTTAAGGGATTTTTGATCACAGTAGTAGATATAACGGTCATCTGAATTAAATTCTCCTATTCCTGTCCACTTTAGTCCACTGATTTCTAAGATGTCGATGTTCACTCTTGCCATCTCCTGCTTGAATATGTAGTGTTTACCTTGATTCACAGATATAACACTCCAATTTCCTATACAATACTTTTACCACTTTCAAAAGACTAAGATCATGGCATTTGATCCCATCATGTCATGGCAAATAGATCGGGGAAAAATGGAAACAGTGACAGACTATTTGCTTGGGCTACAAAATCATGGCTGTGACTGTAGACAGGAAATTAAAAGACGATTGCTTCTTGGAAGGAAAGCTATGACAAACCTAGAGAGCATATTAAAAAGCAGAGACATCACTTTGCCAACAAAAGTCCAACTAGTCAAAGTTATGGGCTTTTCCAGTAATCATGTATAGATGTGAAAACTGTACCATAAAGAAGGCTGAGAGCTGAAAAATTGATGCTTTTGAACTGTTGTACTGGAGAAGACTCTTAAAACTCCCTTGGAGAGCAAGGAGATAAAACCAGTCAATTCTAAAGGAAATCAACCCTGAATATTCATTGGAAGGACTGATGCTGAAACTGAAGCTCCAATACTTTGGCTCCCTGATGCGAAGAGCCAACTCACTGGAAAAGACCTTGATGCTGGGAAAGATTGAGGGCAGAAGGAGAAGGGGGCAAGATGGTTGGACAGTATCACCAACTCAACAGACATGTGTTTGAGTGAACTCTGGGAGATAGTGAAGGACCAGGAAGCATACCAGCATACCAGGAATGGTATACTGCCATTCATGGGGTTGCAAAGAGTCAGACATGACTGAATGTCTGAACAACAATGCAATATTGTTTTCTATAGCATCTGACTTTACTTTCATCACCAGACGTATCTACAACTAAGCATCATTTCCACTTTGGCCCAGTGGCTTCATTCTTTCTGGAGCTACTGAATAACTGCCTCTGTCCCTCCCCAGTAGCATCTGGACACCTTCTGACCTGTGGGCTCATCTTCCCAGTGTCATATCTTTTTGCCTTTTCATACTGTTCATGGGGTTCTTGAGGCAAGAATACTGGATTGGTTTGCCATTCCCTCCTCCAGCAGACCATATTTTTGTCAGAACTCTTCACTATGACCCGTCTGTCTTAAGTGGCCCTGCATGGCATGGCTCATAGCTTCATTGAGTTATGTGAGCCCCTTCACCATGACAAGACTGTGGTCCATGAACGGGTAAATGCATATATATTCTTATGTAAGTTCCACAGTGTCTTGCTGCTGCTGCTGCTAAGTGGCTTCAGTCATGTCTGACTCTGTGCGACCCCAGAGACAACAGCCCACCAGGCTCCCCCTTCCCTGGGATTCTCCAGGCAAGAACACTGGAGTGGTTTGCCATTTCCCTCTCCAATGCATGAAAGTGGAAAGTGAAAGTGAAGCCGCTCAGCCACGCCCGACCCTCAGCGACCCCATGGACCGCAGCCTTCCAGGCTCCTCTGTCCATGGGATTTTCCAGGCAAGAGTACTGGAGTGGGGTGCCATTGCCTTCTCTGTCCACAGTGTCTTAATTAGAGCTAAAATTTTTTTTAATTTAAAAATCTCTGTTTTTTTGAAATCCATTTTATAAACAATTGTAATAAAAATTAATGACAACTAAGATTGTATAAATTTTCTACTCATGTTGCCTATTGCAAAATTGTTTATGCATGTACTCATAACTAGAGTTTTAAAAAAAATCTCCAAAATTATTTAATAACATTCCAATTTGAGAAATTCCAAAAACCTAAATATAATTTTCATCACACTTTGATAATGTAAGAAGAAAAAAAAAGCAATTTTCCAGAGAATTTTGTGCCTTTGTTGCCCCATACATTCACTTTGCCCTACACTTTCTACTCCAAAATCAACCATCGTATATATATATTTCATAATGTATTTTATAACTATAATATACTGTGAAAACAATTGGATACCTCCCTTAAGTCAAAATTGTATTCAAATGTTTAAGTGCCAAAGTGCAAAAATGTGATAGAGGCCAGAGAAGAGACTCAGATGAAGAGAAAGTATCTCCAGGAAGGAGAAAAATAATTACATGCCTTTAAAAGTTTCATAGAAACATGCAGAGAAAATACATTTTCAAATCTCTAAATGGAGTTATTTTATGTTATGAAATACTCTTCTCTAGAAGAAACTAAAATCCCTTCTCTATTATAACTTGTTTCTACAATCTTATCTCTATTAAAAACATGAAATACTGTAACTTTTTAATATACAGCATTCAATTTACAGAGAATTTTTACAATCAAAGATAAAGCCAATTTCAAAGGAATAGGTAACCATGTTAGGATTCTTCTGCAAGAATGTACTTGTTTCACTCAGTTCTCCAGAGGAAATAAACACATTTCGAATATACAAAGTACCATTCATCATTTTGTTAAAAGTATAAATAATCCACCAGGGGGAAATGTGGAGGGAAAACACCCAAGAGCAATATATGACTCTGGAATGCAAAATTAGCTTGGACAAATTATTAGAAAACATACTGTAAAGAATAATCCTTTGCTCTCCACAGGCTGAACAAAGTGACACAGAGAGAAATTCACGTTTTTTTTAATCCAATAAAACACTCCCTCTAGAATAAGTGAAAATATGAGTCAACCTTTCAATAGTACAGATAATCATGCCTAATTCTCATTGTTCTCCAGCTTCTGCAAATATCTTCACATTTTTAGGACTCTCTAAATGGGTATCACATGCATTCAAAGATGGTACAAGACTTTCAAATGTCAGAAAGTCCCAGGTGCTACCCAGAAAAACAAAAACAAAAAACATGCAAATCACAAAAACCAGCTATTCATTAATGCACAAGACTGGTATAATAAACAGCCTCTTAACCAGGTCTAAAATCCTTTCAGCCTTTGTGTTTGGCCTGTTTGTTCAGTCTGCAGACCCATGTAGACTGTGTGGTATGATATTTTTATCAGAAGCCCTGAAGTTTCTAAACCTGAAGACAAAATTAAGTCCCACGGAAAGAGAATTTTGATCCAAATTTTGCTAACTCAGGAGTGGATTTGGGAGTCTCAACAGCTCTTGTCTCTTCAAGTAAGAATTTGAAATCTTAGATTGTCTTTAACACTTACATGATTAAGCTCACAATACATCCAGGCTAACTTGGCATGTCTGGGCAAGAAATGGATTGTTCTTGTAAATAATCCAAAACAAGATTGTTCCATCTTTTAAACAATCCAAATGGATTGTTCTTGTAAACAGATAGATCACACTTCTAGTTCGAACCCTAATTACTTCGTATTTGCCTTTTTTCCCCTATAATGGTAGTACTTATAACTTGTTATGAGCTACTCATGCACACAGCCTTTATTAGATTTAATACATTTATTTTAATTTCATAAAATAACATAATAAAATGTATTTTAACAACTACTTACTTTGGCCAGTTATTATCTTAATACAAGTATCATTTCAATTAATCCTCATTACAGTTCTATGAGGTGTGTACTACTGTTTTCATCATTTTAAAGATAAAGTACAAAGAAGTTAAATAATTTGCCCAAAGCCACATAATTTTGTAAGTGATGAAGCTAAAATTTGAATCCAGGCAGCCTGACTTCAAAGTGCATGTTCTTAATCACTATGGTCTCTGAAATATTCTCCTTATACAAACATTTTTATTCTACACTTGCCATATTCCTTCCTTGAGAAAAAAGGAGAAAAAAAAAAAAAACAGCTAGCCAATCAGTTTAAATGAATTCTCTTGACAAGGGCCCACTCTTTTCAGCCATCTCCACCATGGTACAATGCTAACCAATGAAAACAAGGGATTTGCTTTCTCTTATAGTGAATTTGTTTTCCTTGACAGCACAAGCCACTTACTTGTGCCATCTTCCTCCTTCAGTCCTTGCTTTTTCTGCACCATGCACCTTTCCCTCATCAGGTTCTGCTAAAAGACCATGTGAAGCTGTAATTTGTTTGCAGTTACCTTACCTGATTCTTCATCTAACAGAACCTCCCCCTGCTAGGCAGAACATGACCTCATGGCTACTAGAGGACAGTGGCTATAGGTTTCTTCTACATAACTGGACTTTGGACTTGATCCTAAAGAGCTAATTTTTCCCTGATATAGTCACTGCTCACTCATGATATCATCCCTTCAAAAAGTATGGCTCTTTTCTCCTTCAAATATTGCTTGAGACTAATCGTAACAGTATTTTTAACCTAGACAGCATATTAAAAATCAGAGATATTAAATACTTTGCCAACATAGGTCCATTTAGTCAAAGCTATGGGTTTTCCAGTAGTCATGTATGGATGTGAGAATTGGACTATAAAGAAAGCTAAGCACTGAAGACTTGATGCTTTTGAACTGTGGTGTTGGAGAAGACTCTTGAGAGTCACTTGGACAATGAGGAGATCCAACCCGTCCATCCTAAAGGAAATCAGTCCTCAATATTCACTGGAAGGACTGATGCTGAAGCTGAAACTCTAATACTTTGACCACGTGATGCGAAGAACTGACTCATTTGAAAAGACCTTGATGCTGGGAAAGATTGAAGGTGGGAGGAGAGGGGACCACAGAGGATGAGATGGTTGGATGGCATCACCAACTCAATGGACATGAATTTGAGTAAACTCCAGGAGTTGGTAATGGACAGGAAGGCCTGGTGTGCTGCAGTCCATGGGGTCGCAAATAGTTGGACACAACTGAGCAACTGAACTGAATTGAACTTTTAATCTAAGAAATATCTGCATTTGTTTTTATGGCAACATTTTTGTCATTACACTAACACATTCTATACTCACTCAGTGAGCTCTCCATATACATTTGTGGAAGGAAAAGAAGTTAGGAGGAAGAAGTAATAATGGAAGTGGGAGTAGGCTGAGGGCAAGAAATGGCAAATAACATGAATTACTTATTTAAGGTATTGTTTCACTAAGTTGCTTCAGTAGTGTCTGACTCTCTGAAACCACATGGACTGTAGCCTACCAAGCTCCTCTGTCCGTGGGAATCTTCAGACAAGAATACTGGAGTGGGCTGCCATGCCCTCCTCTAGAGGATATTCCAAACCCAGGGCCTGAACCCACATCTCTCATGTCTCCTTCATTGGCAGGTGGGCTCTTTAACTAGCACTAGCACCACCTGGGAAGCCCTAGGGTGGTTATTCAGTCACTCAGTCGTGTCCAGCTCTTTGCGACCCCATGGCCTGCAGCACATCAGGCTTCCCTGTCCATCACCATCTCCCAGAGCTTGCTCAAACTCATGTCCATTGAGTCGGTGATGCCATGCAAACATCTTATCCTCTGTGGTCCCCTTCTCCTCCTGCCTTCAATCTTTCCCAGCATCAGGGTCTTTTCTAGTGAATCAGCCAGCTCTTCACATCAGATAGCCAAAGTATTGGAGCTGCAGCTTCAGCATCAGTCCTTCCAATAAATATTCAGGATTGATTTCCTTCAGGATTGACTGGTCTGATCTTGCAGTCCAAAGGATTCTCAATAGTCTTCTTCAACACCACAATTCAAAAGCATCATTTCTTCGGTACTCAGCCTTATTTATGGTCCAGCTCTCATAATTTTAAAGCAAATTTCTTGTGCCTTTACATTTTGTAATCTAAACTTTAGCTTCCAAAAGACAATTATAACAATTAACTATTTAATTATATCTAGGGCATAGCAGACCAAAATAATATAAACTAGGATAATATATATACCAGCAGCCCCACCCATAAGACTTTATCTAATAACCTTGGATTTCATTTTTAAAGCCCAATCTTTTAAGTAAGGATTTATTTTTTATCATTCCTAAAAATGTTATTCCAGGGGGAAAATGAGACGCAAAAAGATAAATGTTAGCAATTAAAGTAGAATCTTCTATCTTATGCTAGATGGTACATTTATAAAGCCACAAAGAAAAATATGAATCATCTTTATGACAATTGTTAGAAGAATCATTAGTACTAGTCTTGCACTAAGTAAGGAAATAAATTGCTTTGCTCAAAATTTAATCTATTTCTTTACATATTTGCTAAAGTGAACAACACTTTATATGCTAGAAGGGCAGCTAAGGACACTAAACTTCAAGCAAACAATTAGTATGCTTTACTATTATAAAACATCTAATTGTTGATAGTATAATTAGACTAGATAAAATATAGAGGCTTGTTTTGATTGCCCTAACTTGTGAAATGAAGTCAAAGCCATGAAATAATACTTGATATGGACAAATAATCACAGGCACATGAATCCCATTTCATAACCCATTACAGTAGGGATTTTGAACAGCATAAAAAAGAGAGTAGAATTTTTTTTAATATATATAGCAATAACAATAATCATTTTCACAGCAAGAGTTCCTACTTTTTAAAACCCATGACATCTTATCAACTATCAACTATACAAGAATTATCTTCTGTTATGTTCCTTATTCACATACTTTCTACTTCTCTCATTAGCCAGAACCCTATTAGACATTTACCTAACAATTTACATTATATCTGCGTTTGAAGGAGAGTCAAGTAAAGGAGACAAAAGACAGATCAGTACCTTGTACTCTTGGATAACTGCAAAATATTGATAAAGGAAACAGATACTATTGTTTAAAAAAATAGTTTTGAGGGCTACCATGGAGTTAATTTGTCAGCCTGATGGACCTCTCCAGCAACATGTATCACTATCATTTCTGCATAATTGGCTCCACTGCATCTGTTCCTGTTTGGTATAATACTACCTCCACAAGTGTCACTTTTTAATTTTTTTTTTTACCAAAACCTACCCATTAATGTCAATCCTGTGCTTTAAAATGGTGCTCTCCATGCTTATAGAATAATTCTTTATCAATCCAACACTATTCTTAATAATTTGACCTTAGAGACGTTCTAGTCCTTTATCCTTCTTCTCCATCTTGTTCTGTTACCCAACTCGATGAGCCTCAATCACTCAGCCTTCTCTTAATTCACTATAGTCTTTCATACCATTTTCATATCTCACAAAGTCTTATGCATTTGTCAGTGCCCACTATAAATGTTATGTCCTCTGTGAAATCATTACCTACTATTGAAGGAAGAGGAGGTTGCTTTCTCCTCTATTTTCCAAACAGATATTTATTCATAATTATTATATCACGTATGAAGTTAGGCCATGAATATTTGCTTACATGAGAGGTATTATGGTATACCGACAACAGTTTGGCATCTAGAGTCAGCCTGTTATCTCACTGGGTTTTTATATTAGACTATGTAGTTAAGTATTCAGTCCTTCACATGTGTTTTGTTAAATGAACAAGTAATAAAAAACTTTCACTTCTCTTTATATGAAGTGATAACCTATGGATATCCTTCAAATATAAAAAATAATTTATTTTTAAACGAAGTGAAAAAAAAGCACAAGAGTAATTATATGCCTTGGTTTTTTTACATGTTCAATGTTAACATCTATAAAGAAGGGCTTTCAAATTCCATATATTGACAGTAATGTCACAGAATTTAAAAGTATAACATGTCATCTCTAATGACTTTTTAAAAGTTTAAGGGTTAATAATGAGTCTTTCATTGACAATCTGGTCTCTTTTTAAATATACTTTTGCTTAGATTTTACATTTTGAATTTTGAATTCAGTCTTTTTTCAAAAATCTATGATTTTGAATAAAAGGCAAGAAAAGCTATAAAACTAATAAAATATGTGATTAGTATAAGAAATACTTGTTATTCCAGGGAAAAATTCCACAAGTGGCACTTTAAATTGAGTAATAAAAGGAGTACTAAGATAAGAAAAGACTAGGGTAAGCAGATGCAAAATACGCCATGTCCCTGAAAAAAGTGGACTGAAGTGTTCCAGAAAAACTACTACTAATTTAAATATTCAATATTTTTGGTTTCACAGATCCAGATGGAAATATAATCTTTACACAAATTCTTTTAATATGTCTTTCCTGAACAATTTAGAAGTTTCTACTGTAGAGAACTGGGGGTGGGCAAATCTAACTTGTATGTGCAGGATAAATACATACTTTTCCCATAAATTATATTTGGATGGGGTTACATAATTAAAGCAACATCACTTGAAATAAATAGCAGAAAGCAGATTCTGTGTTTTGCAATAATTTTACAGTGACTGAAAAGCTATGAAGATTGGATCATAATCACTGAGACCTTGGGTAGAGCAGATGGATCATTATCTAAGCACACAGGCTGGAACAGTAGAGCTCAAGCATCTTTTGGTCCATGGAGCTTTACAGGCCTTGTTAAGTAGGCAAATTTTCTATATTATTCACAATAAAATGTCCTCACAAACAGCATTATAGAAAAGGACAAAATAGATGTGCACTTATATGTATATATTCTCTACATACAACATTGCAAATTTATTCCTTGCAAATCATTTAGAGAAAAACTATATTATAATTCCAGATGGCTGCTTAATTTTATCATGAAATTTATTTCAAAATATTCAAACATTTTACCACTGATATACTATATTGGCAAAGATATATGTGATTGATTAAAATTGATGTTTATAACAGGTGGTCAAATTACACAAATCTGCTTTGCTGTGAAGCTGTATTAAAAACACTGCTCATAAAACTAATCTGCCATTTTAAGGAAACAGTTCAAGCCAATCCAGTAGCTGTTGCTTTTAAAAAAAAAAAAAAAAAATTGACCATGCGCTACCAATATGCTAATACCCATCTGGGACATAATCCATTAAAATAATCCAAAGATGCCAAATGAAATGATGACTAGACTCTCTCATGTGATGACTGAAAATAGGCTGAAAATATTCTGAAAGCTCTATTTTTCTCACTTATTTTATGTTAAGTTTTATATTATGTTGGAAATTTGTGAGCAAAATGTCATGCTGGGACACAGAAATATCTAAATTCTCTTGTATTAGGTTCTTGAGTAAGACAGGTGAATGTTTTCCAATACAGCATCTACCTACTCTATAGAACCCTACAGTATTTACAAAGATGATACCTAGGGGATAACTAAATTATGCAGATGATAATGACTGGAAAACAAATCACTCACGTTGACCATCTCATGTTTGGTAACAGTGTTGATGAGAAAAATGTAGTGGCAGGACTGGATAAGCAAGGTATGTCATCTACAGGTGGTTAGTAATATGCTGACATCAGCTGTGCCACGAGCACAACCAAGTGGGTCATTTTGTTAGAAGTCATTACTAAAGATAAAATAAAAATAAATCAAAAGAAACTAAATAAAATAAATTGGTTTATATTTTAAGAATCATAGATCTGACTTCAAGGAATACTTAAAAAATCTGGATTCCTATCAGAAACTTGGATTGTTGGGGATAGAAGAAATGGGTGACCTATTTTTGAAATTAATTTTAGTTTAAATAAATTGAATTTTTAAAAAAGAAAAAACTCTAATGACGTAATTTTTAAGTTTTCAAAATTTCATCTCATGGGATTTTTAAAAATCTAGCTAATACATGTGTATGCATAGCATTTATATATATAGCTATATATATTATTTTGGTGTATACATTTGCATGTATATTCTTAGATGGAATTTTGGGTTTATCACTGTAGCAAAAGTTAATATTGTCACAACATTTGCTGGTATAATTTGAAGTCTTTAATGTTACAGAAAAATAAAATTGCTATTAGGCTTTGGGAAAGATGGATTGGTTACAGTTCATAGGATACCAAACTACCAAGTTTATTTCCAAATACAAGATGTTTTGAAATTTCTTTATCATTTATTTGACTAACTCCTTCCACTGCCTGGGCTTCCCTGATAGCTCAGTTGGTAAAGAATCCACCTGCAATGCAGGAGACCCCTATTCAATTCCTGGGTCGAGAAGATCCGCTGGAGAAGGGATAGGCTACCCACTCCAGTATTCTTGGGCTTCCCTTGTGGCTCAGCTGGTAAAGAATCTGCCTACAGTGTGGGAGACCTGGGTTGGATCCCTGGGTTGGAAAGATCCCCTGGAGAATGGAAAGGCTACCCATTCCAATATTCTGGCCTGGAGAATTCCATGGAGTATATAGTCCATGGGGTTGCAAAGAGTTTCACATGACTGAGCAACTTTCACTTTCACTTTTCCACTGCCTGTGGGCAACTTCACATAAACTTAAATATGTACAATATTGAGTAGGATTTTCTCTTTAAGGCTAAAAAGTTGTTTTAGTTCTCATCCAAGAACTTGCAACTTTGCTATATCAAAAGAACTCTAGCATTTCTGATCACAGAGTGGGAAACAATTTACACTCATGATATCTTCTTGGGACCTACAGCATGAAGATTCAAATCTTCTATTAGGTATTCAAGATTCTTTTTCATTCAGTCATTCAACATTCATTGCACAAAACTGTGTCTGTTACTATGCAAGACTATCTACAATATATCCAATTTTAATGACTCCTACTTTATTTTACACCAGATTCATAAACACACACAAACACAGCACTCAACTGGACTGACTTGTCTACTCCCTCAAATACACTCTGCTCCTTCCCATTGTTGTTTTCCACACGGCATTTCAGGCAAGGATGACACTAAGCTAAAACACTCAGAATTCCTATCTTCAAGAAAACCACAAGTTTCTAAGGGTAGAGACTTTCTTTGTTAAACTCTTAAAATCACTCTCTCCATAGTTCTCATCATTTCTCAATTACTACTTATTGGAAGAAGAAATACTTACAATATATAAGATGATAAGAAGCTAATTTAATATGATGCATGGATATATTTAAATGAGCTCTTCTACATTATAGACCATGGTACTACTACATAAAAATATTTTGAGGGTTTATATAGCATAATACCCCTTTTGTTAAACTGATAAGAAAAGATACTATACTTGATTTTAGCCAAAAGACCAAAAAGCAATAAATAACGCCTAAATAGCAGTTGAAGTAACTGTTCTGAAAATTGCAAAATCCATAGGTTTTCACTGTCCGTGTTCATGAGATTATTTTTCATTGAAAAGAGTAAAACAGTCTTCAATGCACATTTTAAAAATTCTAAATTTGCTTAATGCCATGAGTAACTGTATAATCCAGCATCTCTAGTTTTAGGCCAAATCATTTCTCTGTGCTTCTAAAAGTGAAATCTCTCTGCTATCCCAGCATGATGAGTAACATCTATTAGTTTGGAAAGGGCAAAACTGCATATATAATAGTAGGCTCTGTTAAACATTCAGTATTCCCTTTGGCAAATAACCAACAGATCAGTTTATCTGGCTACAGAATATCAGATTCTGAAACACAGCAGTACACTGGAATGGCCATTACTTTTCCAAAGCAAGTCACTTCTCTTCTCTTAGCCCATCTGTACAGAGCACCCACTGGCCAGTACTCCTGAACCATATCTTAATCTGCTTACTGGTGCCCATTTCTGAGCCTCAGAAGGCAAGGAGAGAGTGTCAACAGAGATCTGTATCCCTTAAAGTCAAAATTAGAAGAGATTAAGCAGAGTTTAAGAATAAAACCCTTTAAAAGACATATTTCTTTACCCTTTTTCTTTTGTTAAAAGAGGAATCCATGTAAGTTATGAATGAGGCAAGAGGGAAGAGGAAAGGAAAAGGATGCCTTCACCCTAGCTGTTTCTCTCAATGGCTGCTGCAAGTGCTTACTTGACCCAGACTCCCCAATGGCAACCTTATACAATGTTGTATAGCTTTCATGACAAAGTGTCTTACACCATCCAACTGCAAGACTGAAAATTTAATATAAAATGCTCCAGAGGGAATGCAGAGTAGGGATGGGTGAGTTCCTGTGTGGGTGACAGGAAAAACAGGTACTGTTATAAAAAATATATATATCCATGCAGTTTTAGGTTTAAATCCATCTATGGAACTTCTCTCACATTTCAGTAGGCCATTCTGTTGTTTTAAATCTCTGCCAGCAACTAATCTATAATCAGGATGTGTAAAAGTCAGGATGGCAGTTAGCTTTGGTGAGAAAGAAGGTACATAGTGACTGAACAGAGGAGTTTGGGGTGCCAGGCATGTTGTGTTTCTTGATTTGGGTGGTTGTTACATCAGTATGTTCACTTCGTAGGAATTCATCAAGCTTTTCGCTTGTGATTTGTGCAGTTTATGTGATATATATTTTTTAAGCTTTCTAAAAATAATAAAATTAAATCTGCTACCAAGTTAAAACTCAACAATTTCCCTATTGTCAAATGACTTACAGCCTTCTCACCTTGACATTTTATTTGCCAGTACAGAAAAGGCCTTCATGCTAAATCCTGAGAAGAGAAACATGATGCAACAACTTGAAAATTAATAAGGAAAATAAGATACTGTCTGTCCTAGTATTACAAATAGTATGTATCATCTAATATAATTAATGTCTAGAGTTATGAATTTATTTTTCTTTAAACTACCAGAATAGTATTATAATATCCCAGGATCTCATAAAAAGATTCCCCTCCAGGGAGAGGACTCAACTTTGGATATCACAGACCATGACTTTTCAGTGGGGCTATCTTTCTCTTATTCACTTCTTAGTTTAGCAAGAACGAGTGATTAGCATCCATTAGCCCTGCAACATTAGCCCTGCTACAGGAAAGAAGAAGGTAAAAAGGCAGCAATTTCTAAACTAGCATTCCAATTGGGCAGCCTAGAAAGTAGAAGTGTCATTTTGTTCCTTTCTTTTTGCAACCTTCTGGGCTCTACTAAAGGATGTTGTTAGTGATCTCTCTTTAATAGTATCAGTTTTTCACTGCTATTCACCATAGAAGAAATTCTAGTTTAAGTCCACCTTGTTCCCTAACAAAGGAGGGAAATATTTATTATTATGCTTTCAGAAAATGAGAAATGACCCATGGTAGCCATTTGTGCAGCATGCCAGGCTGACTGGCTGGCCACTCATGCCTGCCTTCACTGCCCGTTCTCAGGTGGTAAAGCAAAAGGAAGTGGATTCTGGGTAGGATACTCACCATTTGAAATACAGAAGCACCCAAGCTCCTCTACTGGTATGGAAGTAAAACACATTACCTAGGACTGTTTTAGTTATGGGTAACGGAGAAAGGCAAGTCCTGGTGGCTTGTGGGAAAGAAAGGGGGTAAGTAATTTATAGGCTTAAGAAACTGAACATTCAATAGGTGCTAGATCCAGAGGCTCAAACTATATCAATAAGTAGCTGCTCTGTTCTCTCTGGTCTGGTTTTCTTGGCATGGACTTCATTTAATCAAGCTCATCCCAGGGAGTAACAAAACAGCTTCTAGCAGCTCCAGGCTACACGTTCTACTTTCAGAAACCACAGTGGAAAGAGCTCCTTCTTTACAGTAGTTCAACTCTAGGATTGCTCTGCCAAGTATGGTTCTCACCTCACCCCTCAGAGTTTAAGCTCCATAGGCACAGGAACTAAAGTCATTGTTTAGGCCTGGATCACAGCCATGTAAGGATCTAGGTAGGTGCTTATCTCTTTCAAAATATAAGCGCTAAAACAGGAAGCAGGATAGTTGTCCAAAGGGTGAAAAAAAAAAAAAGAGAGAGAGAAAGGTAATGGGTTCTAGGTAAGCAAGACTGACCAAAATGCAGTAAGATTAGATCTCAATTACAGGAGAAAAGCTATTAAAAATTCCAACATATGTAGGCTGAACAACACGCTGCTGAATAACCAACAAATCACAGAAGAAATCAAGAAAGAAATCAAAATTTGCATAGAAATGAATGAAAATGAAAACACAACAACCCAAAACCTGTGGGACACGGTAAAAGCAGTCCTAAGGGGAAAGTTCATAGCAATACAGGCACACCTCAAGAAACAAGAAAAAAGTCAAATAAATAACCTAACTCTACACCTAAAGCAACTAGAAAAGGAAGAAATGAAGAACCCCAGGGTTAGTAGAAGGAAAGAAATCTTAAAAATTAGAGCAGAAATAAATGCAAAAGAAACAAGAGAGACCATAGCAAAAATCAACAAAACCAAAAGCTGGTTCTTTGAAAGGATAAATAAAATTGACAAACCATTAGCCAGAGTCATCAAGAAACAAAGGGAGAAAAACCAAATCAATAAAATTAGAAACGAAAATGGAGAGATCACAACAGACAACACAGAAATACAAAGGATCATAAGAGACTACTATCAACAATTATATGCCAATAAAATGGACAACGTGGAAGAAATGGACAAATTCTTAGAAAAGTACAACTTTCCAAAACTTGACCAGGAAGAAATAGAAAATCTTAACAGACCCATCACAAGCACGGAAATTGAAACTGTAATCAAAAATCTTCCAGCAAACAAAAGCCCCAGTCCACACGATGTCACAGCTGAATTCTACCAAAAATTTAGAGAAGAGCTAACACCTATCCTGCTCAAACTCTTCCAGAAAATTGCAGAGGAAGGTAAACTTCCAAACTTATTCTATGAGGCCACCATCACCCTAATACCAAAACCTGACAAAGATGCCACAAAAAAAGAAAACTACAGGCCAATATCACTGATGAACATAGATGCAAAAATCCTTAACAAAATTCTAGCAATCAGAATCCAACAACACATTAAAAAGATCATACACCATGACCAAGTGGGCTTTATCCCAGGGATGCAAGGATTCTTCAATATCCGCAAATCAATCAATGTAATACACCACATTAACAAATTGAAAGATAAAAATCATATGATTATCTCAATAGATGCAAAGAAAGCCTTTGACAAAATTCAACACCCATTTATGATAAAAACTCTCCAGAAAGCAGGAATAGAAGGAACATACCTCAACATAATAAAAGCTATATATGACAAACCCACAGCAAACATTATCCTCAATGGTGAAAAATTGAAAGCATTTCCTCTAAAGTCAGGAACAAGACAAGGGTGCCCACTTTCACCATTACTATTCAACATAGTTTTGGAAGTTTTGGCCACAGCAATCAGAGCAGAAAAAGAAATAAAAGGAATCCAAATTTGAAAAGAAGAAGTAAAACTCTCACTATTTGCAGATGACATGATCCTCTATATAGAAAACCCTAAAGACTCCACCAGAAAATTACTAGAACTAATCAATAACTATAGTAAAGTTGCAGGATATAAAATCAACACACAGAAATCCCTTGCATTCCTATACACTAATAATGAGAAAACAGAAAGAGAAACTAAGGAAACAATTCCATTCACCATTGCAACGGAAAGAATAAAATACTTAGGAATATATCTACCTAAAGAAACTAAAGACCTATATATAGAAAACTATAAAACACTGGTGAAAGAAATCAAAGAGGACACAAATAGATGGAGAAATATACCATGTTCATGGATTGGAAGAATCAATATAGTGAAAATGAGTATACTACCCAAAGCAAATTATAGATTCAATGCAATCCCTATCAAGCTACCAACAGTATTCTTCACAGAGCTAGAACAAATAATTTCACAATTTGTATGGAAATACAAAAAACCTCGAATAGCCAAAGCTATCTTGAGAAAGAAGAATGGAACTGGAGGAATCAACCTACCTGACTTCAGGCTCTACTACAAAGCCACAGTTATCAGACAGTATGGTACTGGCACAAAGACAGAAATATAGGTCAATGGAACAAAATAGAAAGCCCAGAGATAAATCCACGCACATATGGACACTTTATCTTTGACAAAGGAGGCAAGAATATACAATGGGTTAAAGACAATCTCTTTAACAAGTGGTGCTGGGAAAACTGGTCAACCACTTGTAAAAGAATGAAACTAGAACACTTTCTAACACCATACACAAAAATAAACTCAAAATGGATTAAAGATCTAAATGTAAGACCAGAAACTATAAAACTCCTGGAGGAGAACATAGGCAAAACACTCTCTGACATACATCACAGCAGGATCCTCTATGACCCATCTCCCAGAATATTGGAAATAAAAGCAAAAATAAACAAATGGGACCTAATTAACCTCAAAAGCTTCTGCACATCAAAGGAAACTATTAGCAAGGTGAAAAGACAGCCTTCAGAATGGGAGAAAATAATAGCAAATGAAGCAACTGACAAACAACTAATCTCAAAAATATACAAGCAACTCCTACAGCTCAATTCCAGAAAAATAAATGACCCAATCAAAAAACGGGCCAAAGAACTAAAGAAACATTTCTCCAAAGAAGACATACAGATGGCTAACAAACACATGAAAAGATGCTCAACATCACTCATTATCAGAGAAATGCAAATCAAAACCACTATGAGGTACCATTTCACACCAGTCAGAATGGCTGCGATCCAAAAGTCTACAAATAATAAATGCTGGAGAGGGTGTGGAGAAAAGGGAACCCTCTTACACTGTTGGTGGGAATGCAAACTAGTACAGCCACTATGGAGAACAGTGTGGAGATTCCTTAAAAAACTGGAAATAGAACTGCCTTATGATCCAGCAATCCCACTGCTGGGCATACACACTGAGGAAACCAGAAGGGAAAGAGACACGTGTACCCCAATGTTCATCGCGGCACTGTTTGTAATAGCCAGGACATGGAAGCAACCTAGATGTCCATCAGCAGATGAATGGATAAGAAAGCGGTGGTACATATACACAATGGAGTATTACTCAGCCATTAAAAAGAAAACATTTGAATCAGTTCTAATGAGGTGGATGAAACTGGAGCCTATTATACAGAGTGAAGTAAGCCAGAAGGAAAAACATAAATACAGTATACTAACGCATATATATGGAATTTAGAAAGATGGTAACAATAACCCTGTGTACGAGACAGCAAGAGACACTGATGTATAGAACAGTCTTATGGACTCTATGGGAGAGGGAGAGGGTGGGAAGATTTGGGAGAATGGCATTGAAACATGTAAAACATCATGTACGAAACGAGAAAAAAAAAAAGAAATAGATATTCAGTAGTAGGTACATTCAGTAATAGTATTTTAAAATAAAATGTCAATATCCTAAGGACAGTAGAAAACACATGTATACCTGCGGCAGATTCATTTTGATATATGGCAAAACCAATACAATATTGTAAAGTTAAATAAAATAAAATTTAAAAATAAATAAATAAATAAAATAAAATAATTACAGCTTTGTTCAGTGTCTTATGCCTGTCTGAACTAGGGTTCCCAGTTCACACTGTCTTTAATGAAGACACTAGTCTGCCTCTGTAAGAAGCCTCCTCTGAAGACAAAGTCCCATTTTTCTCTTATTAAACTCCCACTTAAACCCTTTCTCACTCAGCCCACAGTTTTCATCCAACCCTTATTCTACTATCATTCAAAATATTCTCCTTCATTATTTCTTCTAAGCTTTGTCTAAAGCCAAAAGGAGCGCTATGTAGAATATATAGATCTGGGTATACAAGCGTATACTTTAGATAAAATTAAGAAAGAAAATATACACAACATTTCAAAAGAATAAACACATTCTCTTCTTCCCAAGGTCTATTAGTTAAAATTCTAGAATGACATGATAATAACATGGGCTGTTGACATCCTATGCTAGCAATATATTAAGAGAGACTTAGAAAAAGCATAATCTTTGAAAATGTATCTAAAAATAGCCTGCCAATCAGATGCTTTCTACAGAGCTTACAAAGGAAAGGTTATCGCCTCTCCTTGACAGAAGATTTTTAACAACCAAAAGAGAAATGTTTTAGGTTAGTTTGAATGCTATTGGGCCTGGAGTCAGGAAAATAGACTCTCTATATGGCTTCCCAGGCTATAATTCACTGACAGTCAAACTACTCAATGATGGGAACACCTACAAACCAACTGTTATATAAAACATTCAGGAACAGGCTAAGTAAAAAACTTAAAGACAAATTACAGGGTAAAATCCTGGACTGCTAGAAGATGGAGTGTTTTATCCAATTTTACCTGTTGTTCTTGCTATTTTACTAGTTGTTATATGGTAGACTCTTTTTGAGGAAAAAAAATAATGTTCATTATCAAGTATTGCAAAAATAAAATGCTCCATAAAATCTGTATGGTGGTATCCTTATTTCTTTAGGGATCTAGACATTATAAGCTTTTAAACTTTTGTATGGTTTTCTAACATAAATGGCTTTCTAACCCTTTAAAACTGTGTCATTAAGATCTAGACTTCCTTTTTCCCCTATAATCTTTATATTCATCTTTTTGCCAAATTTCTGTTAATTTTAACTTTTACTTATCAATATTAAAAAATAATTTTTAGCCTCATTCTTGACTAATTTTCTATTTCTCAGATTGCTGTTGGATTTTGATTTTCCTAGAAAACAAACCGAGATTAAGGGTTTTTCCTCTCCTTTTATTCAAAAGAACTTGGTAAAAAATTCCCAGCCCAGCAACTGTCATCAAATGATTTAAATTATTTATTTTATTTACTATTAGCTAACGTTTTAATTTCCTACTTCATCTGTTTGAGCCACTTTGTAAGCTTTGTTCAAATTATATTGCCCCTTAATTTTATAATATAAAAGCTACTATATGCATCAGTGCTCCCATAAGACCGTATTACTTCCTGTACATTATTTCTAATGAGCAATACTGTGATTACTATTCATTTGACTTCCCAACTGTTATATAAATACTTTGAGGGTACATACCATGTCCAACTTGTTCACTGTGGAATACTGAGCTTTGGACATAGTTCCCAACATATTTAGTAGTATATATGCTCAATGAATATAATTTTCCTTAAACAAATAAATAAATGAATGCATTAATATATGATTTCAGTGTTTGTCATAGTGTAGTATCTCAATCATTTGTTTAGCAAATGAAAGTGTTTTCTATATATGGAAAACAATTGAATTACCAGTATGTAATATAAATATCGTGGATGATACATGGGCAAATTATGGGCCCATATGTGGGCAATGATATAGTGAGGTATCTCAGCAAGATATTAAAAATAAGAGGAAAAATGCCACCTGAGAATAACTATAAGCCAATTCATAACTGATTCAACTGACAAAGGAAACTAAAAGGAGAGTAACTCCAAAGTTGGCCAGTTTTGATAGGCATCTTGTTGAAAGTACCAATCCCCTGGTAACTCAGATGGTAAAGAATCCTCCTGCAATACAAGAGACATAGGAGACTCAGGTTTGACACCTGGGTTGAAAAGGTCCCCTGTATATTCTTGCCTCCTTTGTCAAAGATAAGGTGTCCATATGTGCGTGGATTTATCTCTGGGCTTTCTATTTTGTTCCATTGGTCAATATTTCTGTCTTTGTGCCAGTACCATACTGTCTTGATAACTGTGGCTTTGTAATACTAAATAGATTGTTAAAGACAATCTCTTTAACAAGTGGTGCTGGGAAAACTGGTCAACCACTTGTAAAAGAATGAAACTAGAACACTTTCTAACACCATACACAAAAATAAACTCAAAATGGATTAAAGATCTAAACGTAAGACCAGAAACTATAAAACTCCTAGAGGAGAACATAGGCAAAACACTCTCCGACATACATCACAGCAGGATCCTCTATGACCCATCTCCCAGAATATTGGAAATAAAAGCAAAAATAAACAAATGGGACCTAATTAAACTCAAAAGCTTCTGCACAACAAAGGAAACTATTAGCAACGTGAAAAGGCAGCCTTCAGAATAGGAGATAATAATAGCAAATGAAGCAATGGACAAACAACTAATCTCAAAAATATACAAGCAACTCCTACAGCTCAACTCCAGAAAAATAAATGACCCAATCAAAAAATGGGCCAAAGAACTAAATAGACATTTCTCCAAAGAAGACATACAGATGGCTAACAAACACATGAAAAGATGCTCAACATCACTCATTATCAGAGAAATGCAAATCAAAACCACTATGAGATACCATTTCACGCCAGTCAGAATGGCTGCGATCCAAAAGTCTACAAGCAATAAATGCTGGAGAGGGTGTGGAGAAAAGGGAACCCTCTTACACTGTTGATGGGAATGCAAACTAGTACAGCCACTATGGAGAACAGTATGGAGATTCCTTAAAAAACTGGAAATAGAACTGCCTTATGATCCAGCAATCCCACTGCTGGGCATACACACTGAGGAAACCAGAAGGGAAAGAGACACGTGTACCCCAATGTTCATCGCAGCACTGTTTATAATAGCCAGGACATGGAAGCAACCTAGATGCCCATCAGCAGATGAATGGATAAGAAAGCGGTGGTACATATACACAATGGAGTATTACTCAGCCATTAAAAAGAATACATTTGAATCAGTTCTAATGAGATGGATAAAACTGGAACCTATTATACAGAGTGAAGTAAGCCAGAAAGAAAAACACCAATACAGTATACTAACACATATATATGGAATTTAGAAAGATGGTAACAATAACCCTGTGTACGAGACAGCAAAAGAAAAAAAAAAGAAGAAGAAAAGGTCCCCTGGAGAAGGAAATGGCAACCCACTCCAGTATTCTGGCCTGGAGAATCCCATGGACAGAGGAGCCTGGCTGGCTACAGTACATGGGGTCTCAAAGCATTGGACATGACTGAACTACTAACTCTTCTTCTTCTCTTACTGAAAGTATTAATATATCAAAAGATGGGCCATCATAAGTGAGGATAATTAGGACTGTAACCCTAGAAAATGAAGTGTCTCGGAGACAAATACTGGCAGTGTTCATCTAGGTATTGTTCAGGAAGAAAATGATGGCTCAAAGATGTGACCTGCCCAATTCAAGTAGAAATATCCCTATTGTACAGATGGGTGCATCAGATTCTCCTTGTCAGATGCCATTAAATATCATACTACATAACTCACTCTCTTGTCCAAGTCAAGTAAGTCCTTAAATTTCCCATACCACACTGGGATACGGTATCCAGAGAGTCCAAGATAGATATGGGGATTGAGCTGCAGTTTTTGAAAAAAATAAGTCAGTTGAGAGGAAAAACTTCAGGGAAAAGGTAAAAAGAATGTCAAGTCAGACACCTGAGTAAACTGTCAATTAAAGGGATTAAAGAAATGGGTTTGATCCCTGGATCAGGAAGATCCACTGGAGAAGGGCAAGACAACCCACTCCAGTATTCTTGACTAGAGAATTCCCATGGACAGAGAGGCCTGATGGGCTACAGTCCATGGGGTCACAAAGAGTTGGACATGACTGAAGTGACTTAGCACAAGCAAAAAGGAAGAATTAGAAAAGGGGCATAAAAGCAGTCTTGAGAAAGAAGAATGGAGCTGGAAGAATCAACCTTCCTGACTTCACACAATACTACAAAGCTACAGTCATCAAGACAGTATGGTACTGGCATAAAAACATAAATATAGACCTATGGAACAAAATAGAAACCCCAGAAATAAACCCACACACCTATGGGTACCTTATTTTTTGACAAAGGAGGCAAGAATATACAATAGGGCAAAGATAGCCTCTTCAGTCAGTGGTGCTGGGAAAACTGGACAGCTATGTGCAAAAGAATGAAATTAGGGCACTTCCTAACACCATTCACAAAGATAAACTCAAAATGGATTAAAGACCTAAATGTAAGACCAGAAACTATAAAACTCTTAAAGGAAAACATAGGCAGAACACTCGATGAGTACACTTGATGAGAACAATTGTCCTGTGTACTTGAGGATGTGTGTTTGATGTGTGTTTCAGTATGGGCTCACTGCTTGACACTGATCTGTTCTTGATGTGTAATGAATCAGACATCCTTGCCTGAAATGAACAGACCTGCTGTGGTAATGACTGTATGATACAGTGCTGCCCTCTGGGTCAATAGCCAGAATATCCTTCTCTGACACCAAGTCTCTGTGTCATTTCCTTTTTACCATAAAGGAAAATGGAGTCTAACTTTTGAAACTTTTTCACTGAACATTGATGATGCAATTAACTTTCTCCCTATTCTTTCTGAATCTTCCAACTTAAAATTTCTCAGTGACACAAAATTCACCCCAATACCTCCATGGCCTTCTCTGATGTAATGATATTAGGTGAAGGCAATCATCAGGAGAGGCTGCATGGAGAAGCATTATTAAAGGGAGTTTCTTTTAAAAGATCTAAACCCTGATTGACTTCCCTGGTGGCTTAGACGGTAAAGCGTCTGCCTACAATGCGGGAGACCCAGGTTCAGTCCCTCAGTTGGGAAGATCTCCTGGAGAAGGAAATGGCAACCCACTCCAGTGTTCTTGCCTGGAAAATCCCATGGACAGAGGAGCCTGGTAGGCTATAGTCCATGGGGTCGCAAAGAGTCGGACACGACTGAGTGACTTCACTTTCACTTTCTTTCAAACCCTGATTACATAAGAGGACTACCACAGGAGCTGGTAAATCCATTCTCTTCCAAGATGGTAACCTGCAAGACTGAACCATGGTCCAGAAGGAGCCTAACACTACAGCTATTTAATTTATCTAGACACCCAACCAGGAGAGTAATTCTGGGAGAGGGTGAGCACAGAGAAGTAGGCTCTCAGTAGGCACTCTTTTTCCTTTCTTTTTATAATTGTGGAAGGAATGCTTAATTTGGTTGAAGTTTGTAGTTGAGCTATGAAAATTTACAAATTAGTTAATGGTCAAAGAAGTCATTCTGCAAGAAAAAGTCATTTGTCACTATATTCCAGTAACCCATTCACCTCAACTTAGCAAAAGCAATGGAGAAAAATGTCAGAATGTTATTCCCTGCACTTGATATATTTACAAGAACTTTCTGATGGAAAGAAAAAACAAAAGCCCAAATCAATATACAATATTCTGTATGTAAACTCCTTGCTTTAGAATCTTGAACACTTTAACAAAATATGGTAAAAAGAAAAATAACAAAACAATGTTTCCAGTAATGAACTAGTGAAAAATAATTAGAAAATTCTTATTTGTACAGTGATACATAAAAAGAAGGCATAAAGCTAAAACATAACAGGCAGTTTATCTTTCCTCCAAAATATACCTTTCTTTATTCCCTTCTTCGGAGAAGGCGATGGCACCCCACTCCAGCACTCTTGCCTGGAAAATCCCGTGGATGGAGGAGCCTGGTAGGCTGCAGTCCATGGGGTCTCGAAGAGTCGGACATGATTGAGTGACTTCACTTTCACTTTTCACTTTCATGCATTGGAGAAGGAAATGGCAACCCACTCCAGTGTTCTTGCCTGGAGAATTCCAGGGACGGGGGAGCCTGGTGGGCTGCCATCTATGGGGTCGCACAGAGTCGGACACGACTGAAGCAACTTAGCAGCAGCAGCAGTGGCATTCCTGTCTTCTCATAAGAAAGAAGTTTTAGGGGAAACATTGTGTTCATCTAGATGAATATTGTTTAAATGTTGTTCATGCAGTACAGGTCTTTATGTAAACGTTTTTTGGAAATGTGATAAATTTTTCTTACAAGAAATTTAACTTAGTTCCAGTTCTAAATATACGACTTGAAAGTGGAATACAATCTCAAAATTCAAGAGAATAAATTGTTACTAGTTTGATACAGGAAGGAAAAAAAACCCCTCAATTTCAGTTTCAGCTCAGATAATAATATAAATGAATCTCACACTACAATCTTTTGAGATCATTTCTGCAACACAACTGCTTTAAAAAAAAATCCTATCTTTGCCATCAATCTCCTTAGCTTCTTATTTCTTCTGTCCTATTAATGCCTATTAATGGAGATAAACGTAATCAGCCCTGGGGACGTTTATCAAAACTTTTAAAATAATGGAAAGAAGTTAAAGCATATGTGCTTTTTACTTGATTATTTAAACCCATTTTATTTGTGGCTAATCTTTTCTGTTACATTTACTTTTTCATTTCAATCAGATTCAATACAAATACGGATACAGTACTGTGTTATTCACTGACTCAATGGACATGAGTCTGAGCAAACTTCAGGAGAGAGTAAAGCACAGGGAAGCCTGGTGTGCTGTAGCTCATGCGGTCACAAAGAGTTGGACACAACTTAGCAACTGAACAATAACAAATTGGGTTATTTATATTACGCAAAAAATATAAAAGCTACACAGGTACTTTACTAGTTTCTTTACTAGTGGAAAAGCCATCCAATGACTGTGTGCATTAATATTTATTACCTCCATTATACAAATGACATAATGGAGACTAATAAAGAAATTATTTTGCCCAATATATATCCAAGCCTCTATGATTTCAAAGTCTTGTTACTGTGTTTGAGATTCTAAAGCAAAACAATAAAAAGTTTGAATGCTTTTAAAGTGTGAGAGGCTATTCTAATAATATTGTTAACATAACTGTTAAAATTTCACTTGTCTCAAAAACTGCATCCCCTTTTAAGCATCATCTCAGCTGCTATATTTCTTCCTTAACACTCCTCCCTTTCTTTTCATAATGATTTATACTTTGCTTCACTTTCTGTAATGCTATATTTTCAAAAACGTATCTTTATCCATTCTAATCTGTCCTTTCTACTTGAACATCCTTCATCCCCAGAAGCTGAATTTCTACCCACTATAATTTATATACCTTACCACTTGGTTAGGCTTGACCCTGTTTGTCACAATTTTTAAGAGGCCACAGATAATATTCATGTTGTGGTGCTCTGTAGCCAAGATAAAAATAGTTCAGAACTTCTTTAAGTCTGCTATGTGCAGTTTATGATGGTGTAGTACTGTATACACATAACCAAAAATCAATAGAAAGTTAATGGAAAGCAAATACCATAGGAAGAATCAGGCACTATACTTAATGTACTTACAGAGCAAGAAAGAAAACATTTCGAGCAAATGGATAAAAGCAAGTGTGGAAAGTTGAAGAAAAAATGGATCACTTGTTTTATATGATGCTTACCTTTCTTTAGGGGATCTATAACTTGGCCTTAGATTCAGTATGCTTTTACTTTCTCATCCTATAAAAAAATGTCTGTTTGGAACACCTTGAGGGAAACACCAGATTAAGATGATTCACCAGGGTATGCAAAGAGGTTCATATATCTTCTCATTTTTATAAGTCTAAGAAATGAACTCTCAAAGGCTTGAGTAGCTCTCAAAAGACAGATGTAATAAACAGCTAAAATATAAAAAGCCAAGCTCTAAGTTGCTCCAGCCACTGATACCTCTATTTAGGGAGGTAGAATAACTCCAGCCTCCTGAATATTTCTAATGACCAAAATGCTGCCCTTTAGAAAACTAAGAATTGGGTTCTAATAGAAAATGCAATTTATAATTTTAATATGAATTGTTCATAAGCATTTCCTGAGCACTTCATTTATGTTCCATGTGTACCTAGCTTAGTGTTGCATATCTCAATTATTCATTCAATGATTAATAAAAGAGGAGACTATAGTACAGTGGTTATGACTATAGGCTCTGGAGTAAGACAGAGCTTGATTCAAAACTGCCCTTGGCCTTCTGCTATAAAAGTCTAATTCATAGGTCGTGTGAGAACTAAAAAAAAAAAAAAAAATGAATATAGAGTATTTAACCAACTAGTTTGTGCACAGTATGTGAAAAATAATGTAACCCAATGTTATTATTTCTACCTGATAGTGTATATTAAGTTTACTGTTAACAATCACTGCAACAAATTACCATAAATTTAGTGACTTAAGTCATGCTGATTTATTATCTTAGAGTTCTGGAGGTCAGGAGTTTGAAATGGATCTCAGTAGCCTGAAATCTAGGTGTCAGCAAGGCTGCATTACATCTGAGGCTCTAGGGGAGAATCTGTTTTCTAGCTTTGCCAGCTTCTGGAGGCTGCCTGCATTCCTTGGCCCATGGCCCTCTTTCACGTTCAGAGCCAGGAATAGTCTGGCGAGTTTCTCACATCAAATCACTCTGACTCTAATCCTTCTGCTTTCCTCTTCCATATTTAAGGGTCTTTATGGTTACTTTGTACCTATCCTGAAAATACAGGATAATTTCCTTATTCTAAACTCAGCTGATTTGCAGCCTTGATTCTATTTGCAACCTCTTTCCCCCTGGCCATGAAATAATTATGCCAACAATTTATTCATAGATTTGAGGATCAGCAGGTGACTGTCATGTGGGGGGAGGTAATTTTTCTGCTTACTGCATACTGAGTGGTATTTAAATATTATTTACTAACCATAGCATTTTTTAAACTTAGGCTTAATAGGAAAAGACTGATATTTACAAGATCTCTTTTCAAAATAACACAGTGACATTAGATAACAACAAAGTCAGTACACTGTAAATGTATTGTTCATTAAGCTAAACATATTTTATGATTCTTTTTATAAATTAAAAATTTCTGTAAGCAATAATCATATCCACTCTTAAACTATAGAAATGTAGAAGTATGTGATGATAAATGAAATCTCACTGGGAAATTTAATTTTTTATAATTTAAAGAGGCAACAATATATGTTATTCATGAACAAATTTTTTAACTAACCTTTAAGATTAAACCCTTGAGCTTGAAATGAAAAGGAGATACAAGAGGCATAAAAGAACTATGCCAGGACTTCTCTGGTGGTCCAGTAAATATGCTTGCAATGCAGGGGACGTAGGTTTGATTCCTGGTCAGGGAAGTAAGATCACACATGCCACAGGGCAACTAATGAGGCCACGGTCCAAAACAAGAGAAGCCCACATGCTGCAACTAGAGAAGCCTGGGCACCGCCATGAAGAGCTGCGTGCTGGGACGAAGACCCAGCAAAAAAAAAAAAAAAAAGAATAATGCATCCTGGAATTGTCTATCTGATCTGTAAGATAAGCCATCATTTCTCAAACCAGTAAGTAGCTTGTGAATCAGTTTATATTTAAGTACGTTAAGTTTCAAAACTACTTCCAGAGTGAGATCAATGTGGACTAGGTGTCAGGGACTAAGCAGGATTTTTGATCAGCTACTTAACAATTCTGACTCATTGTTTTCCCTTAAAGCTGGTAAATATTACAGACTCACTTCTCTTGCCCAACCCTGACTCTGAAATACAATTCTAAGCTTTCGTTGACCCTCTGAAGCCTATATACAAACACCAAATGTGTCCATAGGCTTGGTAAAAAAAGGTCTGTTCTATTAGAGAATTAGATATGATTAGACTGATCAGCAAAAAAATAGGTTTTCAAGGGCAAAGGAAACAGCCAGAAATGGCCAAGCACCTCCACAATCTGGCACAAAATTCATGCTAAATCTGGTAAATTTTCCTACCTTCTTTCTCCTCCCAGTGACTGAAGGTTTGGAGAAAGGTCTGAGCAATGTCAGTTGGGTGGAAGAAAGAAAATAAGTCTCACTGACACAGAATAAGGAAATATATATAACCAATGTAAAGTTGATTTGATAGTTAAAGCCTCACTTACAGTAGTAGATTTCTTAGGTAGGATAATTCTTTGCATTCACTGCATCCCGCTGACAAAGCCAGACAATGTGTATTATGCTCTGCATTTTAAGTCACAAGACTAACACTTATTTCAGGAAGAAAATTAATGTCAAAGGCATAAAAAAAACGCACTCAGAAATTTAAACCCATGCACTTTTACATGTATCCACTTTTTTATTACAAGTAATTATAAACTGATTTTTCTTCATTCCATGGGCCTATTGGAACAAGTCTGCCAGTTTAATATCTGGCTCATAAAATATATGCAGAAACAGTTTATTTCAGCTCCTTAAAGAATCAGTTCATGTATCCAGACTTGGTCAAGTCCCTTCTCTTAATGGTTCTCCTGAATAGCACTCATAGTAACAATGAAGTAAATGTGTAATTACTTAATGTTTTTTTCTTCCCTCCCCAAAGAATATAAGTTCCATATGGAAAGGGTGGTGTCTGCCTTGGTTTCTGCTAGGTGTCCAGTACCTTCCGCTGCCATAGCTGTCCTGTGAAAAAATTAATGAATAGCTCCTTTTCCTTGAGATTCATCTTAGATTAATTCTGCATGGATTACCTCACTGTCGTAACATTTCTGCCAGCCTTCTTCTATCACCTGCTATCCTGCATGTGTCCCATCTCCATCTCTGGATACTGGTACTTAAACTTCCCACAAAGAATTTTTTAAATCTAGATGAAGTCTAATCTTCTTAGAAATGGAATTTGATATAAATCTGCATTACCAGCCTCTGACTTGACCTTGGCATCTTTCTTCTGCAAACTACCTTTCATCTGCTGCCCAGAAGATGGTATACAGTTTATTCAGTTTAGGGTAGATGTTGGATAACATATCTGATAGTTTGTACCAAAACATTACAAAAAAAAAAAGTTAAATATTTTATAAGTTGAAACTGTAGCCTTATATGCATTATAAACTAAATTTAGCCTGATTAAACAAGAAAAAGAAGGAATTTATTATAAGGATATAGATATATTTCATTAGTGCCTAAGGACAGGAATGTAGGCTGATTTTAGAGAAACTCTGGGACAAGAAAAGTGGAAGACATCAAAAACCTGGAACCTTTCTCCTCCCCACTGCTTCCTGCTGAGTACTAACTTCATCTGTTCATCTCTCTCTGAAGGTTACAGAGATACAGTGAAGCAAGATGTCCATTCTACAGCATCCTGATTGCATTTTATCTATTCAAGTGGCTCCCCTACTTTTCAATTTTAACTTTGGGCCAAATCTAAAATCCCATGAATATCCATCTTGATCCAGGTGATGGGTAAACAAATTGGTTATGGGTAAACAAATTCAAAATAGATGGGGAAACAGTGGAAACAGTGTCAGACTTTATTTTGGGGGGCTCCAAAATCACTGCAGATGGTAATTGCAGCCATGAAATTAAAAGACACTTACTCCTTGGAAGGAAAGTTATGACCAACCTAGATAGCATATTCAAAAGCAGAGAGATTACTTTGCCAACAAAGGTCTGTCTAGTCAAGGCTATGGTTTTTCCAGTGGTCATGTATGGATGTGAGAGTTGGACTGTGAAGAAAGCTGAGCACCAAAGAATTGATGCTTTTGAACTGGTGCTGGAGAAGACTCTTGAGAGTCCCTTGAACTGCAAGGAGATCCAACTAGTCCATCCTAAAGGAGACCAGTCCTGGGTATTTATTGGAAGGACTGATGCTGAGGCTGAAACTCCAATACTTTGGCCACCTCATGTGAAGAGTTGACTCACTGGAAAAGACTCTGATACTGGGAGAGATTGGGGGCAGGAGGAGAAGGGGATGACAAAGGATGAGATGGCTGGATGGCATCACCAACTCGATGTACATGAGTTTGGGTGAACTCCGGGAGTTGGTGATGGACAGGGAGGCCTGGCATGCTGCAATTCATGGGGTCGCAAAGAGTCAGACACAACTGAGCAACTGAACTGAACTGAAACAAATTCTGGTATAGTCACACAATGAATACTGTGAAACAGAATGAACCATTGAAACATGCAGCAACATTAACAGATCTCAGAAAAATTAGAGAGTGATATATATAAATGTCAGATCACTGTGTTTTATACCTGAAACTAATATAATATTTCATGTCAACTGTATTTCAATTAAAAAAAGAAAAAATATATTAGATGGTTAAATGAAAAAGTTATATAAAAATGAAATATAAATATATATAAATATACATATAATATATACATATATTATATTTATATAAATATATATTATAAATAAATATAAATATAAAAGTTAAATGAAAAGTTATATAAAAGACTATATACTGCTTGATTCTACTTATATGAAATTCTAGAAGAGCCCAAACTAATGCAAATTACAGTGTTTGTTTGGAAGGGAGGTTAAGTGGAAGTTTTGACTGCAAAGAGTCACAAGAATACTTTTGGGGTGAAGGAAATATTCTATATTTGTGGTTTTATAGAGGTTACAGTATACATAGTTTCCAAAATTCATCAAATTATGCATTAAATTATCCAGAAATGAATACATTTGTGTAAGTAAGTTAATGTATTCAATTGTTCACTTCTTCTTCAAAGAAATGGTTGGCTTAAACCATGAAAAATGAATAACAGGTTACCTGCTGCTAGGATTTTGAAAAAAATAAAGCATTTATTGTAAGATCTGAATAAGAACTGATAAGGGAATGAGTAAGAGTTTTAAATTATTTGTGCCCAAATAAATGTTCAGAAACAGGCATCAACTGCAAAGAATGTCCCCAGTAATAAAGTGGAGAAAAGAACACTTTCTGTGGATATGAGCCACCCTCTCTCCCCAGCCACTCCCCGCTGGACCAATGGGCTCATGAACAAAGTACTCAAGGCATCAGTGATAGAGGCTATGCATGGGTTAAAAACCATAGTCTTCCCTTCACTCCCCGCTGGACCAATGGGCTCATGAACAAAGTACTCAAGGCATCAGTGATAGAGGCTATGCATGGGTTAAAAACCATAGTCTTCCCTTCAACAAGAATAATTCTGACTGTTATTATTGCTAAATACTTAGCATGCCATCAGCTGAATCTGATGTTAATCCTCTTTTGTGGCACTGTACCCAAGGAGATTAGCTAGCCAGGATGACCACCCCGTCATAGAGGAGGAAGCAACATGTCATGAGAATAAACACAGTAGATATGGCTGCACGTTCCCTGTCTGCACTATTTGGTAAGCACCAGGACTCACAGGTTAATGAAATTCCTGACTTTCAACCATGATAGCCACAAAACTGCTTTTAGTCAAAGAAAACATTTGCCAGCACAAAATGAGGAAAAGCTTCACACCCATGGAATTTATCGGTTTTATGATATGCCACATCACATCTCCTTGCCTGATACAAGTGGAATACCCTAGTAAGGACAAGTAATAATACCCTGTTCAGCTAGATGCTATCCTACAATATTTTGTGTGCTTTTAATCAGCAAACAACACTGTGCTAGAACCAGAAGACACTGATCAAGGAACTAAAAATTGGGCGTCGGAGTGTTTCCTCTCACTGTTATTCTTAGGGACCCAATCATGAACGCTTGTCTTCCCATGTCCCATCTTTTAGCTTTATAGGTTTAGAGGACTTAATTCCTGAAGAATAAATGTTGCCCTAGTAGACCTAACCATGATTCCACTGAGCTTAAAGTTTAAACCTGAACTCTTCATGTCACAAAGGCAAAGAAGGGTTTACTACACTCACCAGAGTAATGGATCCTGATAGTTACTGCTACATAATTAAGGTAGAGAAGATTCAGGGGATTTTCCGGATTGTATCTTAGTTAGCACACATATGTACACATAAAAATGAAGTGTTACATCACCCCATCAGGTAAAGAATCATAACCAGCTAAGGTGCTAACTGAAGGCAAATGGAATGGATAGTAAGTGAAGGAAATTATAAACACTGACTATGCCCTCTTATTTACTTGTTAAAATGAGGCAGGTAGAATAAGCTAAGCCCATTTCCTTCTCTGATTTATGGTATACATATTTGCATATATCAGTCAGTTTGTTTACCAACCTTCCTTTTCTTCTGTTTAATATAAAGTGTATTAGTAGAGATTAACCTTACAGCTTAGTCTATAAGTTATAAGCTATCAAAAGAGAAATAAATTCAATTAGAAAAGGAATGTTTATCACCTACAGATAGATAGCGATTCATGGAATTATGTCCCCCAAAAGGAATTACCTTTTTGGGGAAAGGGTGAGCTATATAAGGCCAGATGTATATGTGGCTATATAAAGCAGAGTTATAGTATTATGTAGAAGCATGAAGTTGAATGGTTGTTGTTTTTGAAATTAAAATATGAGTAGAAAGGCGTATGTAGACTTTGCGTTGACAAAGTGCTAACTATGCCAGACTGTGTTCAACTTGGCACCACTCCGGTTCTCACTTGCTCTGGACTGAGTACGTGCACCTGAAATTTGTGTGTTGAAGCCCTAATCAATGATGTGATGGTGTTTGGATGGGTCCTTTGGGAAATAATCACAGTCGGATTAGGTCATGAGGGCCCTGCCCTGATAGGATTAAAGTCCTTATAAAAAAAAAAAGAGACATGAGATCTCTCTCATTGCCATGTGGGGACAGCATATGCAGAGGACCATATGAAAACCAGGAAGAGCTCCCTCACCAGACACTGGATCTGCCAGCACCTTAATCCTGGACTTCCCAGCCTCCAAAACTGTGAGAAATAAATATTTTAAGTCACCAAGTCTAAGGTATTTTTGCAATAGCACCCCAACTAAGACATCATTTTAACTTTTAACTGCTTAAAGGAGAAGAACTTGAAACTCCATTTCCCAGACCTCCTTTAGCTAGATGGTTCCAAGTTAGTCTGCAAAGGGCAAACAAGCATTACATGCAGAAGATAGTAAAGAAAAAAAGTGTTATTTCCTGGCAGCCCTTATAGAAATATGCATAGGTAGGCCCGGGATTCTATGATGAGAGCTTCAAAATCATCCACTTGGGGTGCCTCAAGCAACAGGAACATTAGTAGCCACTGCTTACAGGTTCTTAAGATTCACAGTGGTCAGATGAACTCTTGAAAATCCTCTCTAGGTCTACTGGCCACAGACTTGGCTTCACTACCCTCACTTACCAGCCATAACTATGGTTCTGTCCGTAACTGTTGTGTCAAACCCCTTCCTATTGAATAATCAGAGAGGTTTCTGCTTTTTAAACCTTTGAATCCAGGAAAATACCACAAGTTTGAGATGGTCAAAAAGTAATTGAGAAGTTTTTTTTTTTTTTTTTTAATTATGATATCAGTTCTGATGAAGTCATAGATCAGAAGATTTTGCTACACAATAGTCTAGCTTAAGGGCTACTTATATGGGAACTAGCAGGGCTATTGTTATCTTCATTTACTATAAGAAATTTTTTATAGTAAATTTTTTTGCAGTTATGCATTTTTTGATAGGAAAAGGAGGAAACGTAGTTCACTGCATAACTGTGAACACAAAGCTTTAGTCAAAAGAATGAACCATCTTTTTGACTCTTACTCTCTAGGCAGGATAATCCTTCAAGGCAAATCTCTCACCCAGATTTAAGTTAATCTCAGTAAATTTATTAGAGGTGAGGTCATATTACTATACATATACAATTTAATATATCACATTTAATGTAACAATAGAATTGAAATATTTTATAAATTACACAACTTTTTAGATCATTGAAAATATGGCATTTAGTACCAGAGGGCATCAAATGATGAATGAGTAAGTGCTCAAGGAAAACAAATTCCAGTTTCCTGCTCCAAGAAACATTTCATGTCAGTGACTAAAACTGGGGGTTTTGTTTCAAAATTAATCATAAAACTAATGATGATTCAGAGGAGATTCTTTTGCATGCAGCAGTTAATCTGAACAAAGGCTCACTTCTAAGTATTAAAAGTTCAAATTGAAAGCTCTCTCTGTTTGTGATTGTTACGTTTAGCTTAAAAAAGATTACTCTCACTTAATAGAAATTACTTGTGGTTGTCAAAAGAAACATAATGGTCGATTAATGCTGCTGGTAAAGAGGATTTAAATATTTCATTGTTACAGAGAACTCATCATTCAAATCACTGCATATTTATTCCTTTTTCATGTGTTAAAAACAAGGCTAAATTAAAGAAGTTATTCATTAAATATCTATTTAGCCTATAAGAACTAAATAAAACTTTTCCAACTAAAAATAATCCTTGCCTCTTGCTACATTTTTAGCATGCTAGCAAATGACATACTGACATTCAAAGAGCTAGACAGCTACAGTGAACCCAATGAGCTTTTGGCACAAAGTCAAACAACATTCTATCAAGCAACACTACTGTCTACTATATAATGTGACACCTAAATCTATCAGTAATATCATATCATATTACCTAGATACGTTTCACTGTTGACATGTTCCTCTTAGCATTCAGTGACAAGAGAAAGTGTCCAGTAAAAAGTTCTGAACTTCAGGCACTCTGGAAGTATGACAACCAAATCTACAGTCAACTAAGCAAAATGCTTACCAAAATGGTAAACTGATAAAAATGTAACAAGTGACAATCAATTGAGAAAGAAGGTGATTCTAAGGCAATTGCTCACAGGGCAGGATACCTGAAATGGTTCTAGAACATGTTACAATCCAATCTGAAACAATGCGTGAACAGGACAAGAGCCAGAAAGTGTTAACAGCAGAGCAGCTACAGCTGTCAGAGACGGAGCAGCAGAGAAAATGTAAATTTAGGAAAGACTGAATAAAGCTACAATCTATAAATGATCTCCAAATAAGCAGCATTTTCTAAAGGACAGAAATTGGTACAGAAAAGACAAGAGTTAATTATTTTTAGGCAATACTGTTTAATCCTCTGACAATATGTTATTTATGAGAAAATGAAAATAGTTGCCATTTGTTGATACTTACTAGATGCCAGGCATTGTACCAGGCCCTATATTTCTTTATCTTATTTAATCCTGGTGATAACACTTTAAGATAGTCAGTATTATCTTCCTTTTATATATATAAGGAAAGCAAGGTTCAGAAGTTAAGCAACTTGCCCAAGATCACACAGCCAGCAACTAAAAAAGCCAAAATTTGATACCAAATTTATGGGGCTCAAAATCCAAGCTCTTTTCCTATTCAAAAAATTGTGAATCCTATATTTATCAATGCGATATACATATATAAACACATGTAGAGAATTTGAATATACATATTCTTGTATGTTGATATACATATTATCAAGAATTCTTATACAAGAATATACATATTCTTGTATACACGTACATCATACATGTATCTTAGGACACTTTGATAAATGTACTAGGTGCGAAAAGGGAGGAAAAAAAACATATGCTGACCATTTCTCTGTTCATCCTACTCACTATCTGAAAGACTAAAATAGCATAAAATCATGGGGGGAAATGGAGACCTTTAAAGAAGAAATGGTAGTTAGCACTGGTTAAGAATACATTAAATTATTTTGGTCAATTTACTGGGATTTTTTGAAAAGAAACTTCTTAAAGAAGGTTAAATATTAAGTATGTTTTTTATAAGATACAGAAATAAAGAGGCTTTCATAATGATTCTTTTAGAGGCAAAACCTTAGCATTCAGTGAAATTTCAGATATCTCAGAGAAAATTCAAAAATTCTTTTATATTATTTGCCATAAAATAAGCAGATTTAGGGGTGCTACAAAGGATAGATTAGGAGGATGTAGAAATTGGCTAAAATGATTCAGAAACTGGAGGTTGATTTCGTAGAGCAAGAGCTAAAAATATATACTCCTGTATTAAACAAAGTTCCAGAGATTATAAATACTATATTGTAATCATGTTTTTTCCTCAAGTTTAAAAACTAGAATGCAGCCCTCTTCAATTAATTGAGACTGATAATTTAGTCATATGCTACCTTCTCCATATAATTTCCTCTCTCTCACTGTCTTCAGCTATTTTTAAATTTCCTTCCTTACTTTGTTTGAATCAACCTAATAGCAAACTAAGAAGATCTAGGATGTGTTTCCCTAGTGGTTTAACAGAAAATTCAGATTAATAAAATCATCTATAGGTGATGTAAGAGCAAACCAAGACCTTTTTCTAATTATTAACAGCTGTGCAAACGTCAACTCAATAGCTTTGTTTGTGCCTCATTTCCCTCCACCCTAAAGTAAGGCAACTGAACTGAACGACATCTAACAAATTTATCAGATCTATATTCTACATTTTTGTACAAGTTAACTCTTAACTGTGGCTGAGGAAAGGACATCCATGGGAATGTCTGCCTTTATGACAACTCTTGTTTGCTTTCCTTCTTAAATAATATGTAGTACTTTTGTAAACAAACATTACTACAGATTTTTTAATCCAATATTTTGTGATAATTGACATAACAGAATTAGCTCTATTATCTTTGGCAAATATCCACTAAGTGTCTTCTAGAAATAATCCTCTGTACACACATTTTAAATACGTAGCAGAGTATCCTCCACCCTTCCTCCTTTTACACTCAGGGGAGACTGATTTCATTGGTCCTCCCAGTAACTAAATACCCATTCTTTTCAATTTTTTCCTTTCTTTCCCAACTTTATTTTACATACTCTAACAAGTGACTTGACTGGGCCTCTCACACTATCTGACCAAACTCAGTATGACCTGAACTCTGAAAAGAAAACCTTTGCATTTCCCTTTTGATCGTTTTAAGGGTATGTCAATCTCTGACTATCACTCTCTTGTTCTAGCAAGAGTAAGTCTGGCTGCCACTGCCAGGTCCTTATCAAATTTCTCTTGTTTTTGTGATAAGCGTTTGGGATTTCAACTAACTGAAGGAAGGTTCCCTGAGACTGGGGCTACAGCTGGATTCCCTGAATTATCTTCATCTGTCCCACATCTCTGTGCATCAGTGGAGCTAAAGCTTGACAGCTAGATTATAATGTTGCCTTTGTGTGACATGAAAAACCTTTGTCTGTCAAATGTAAATTTACTAGGTCTGGCATCCACAAGGTCATTCTGAGGAAAGAATGCTTTGGATTGGATCTATTTGAGTTTTGAAGCAGCAGTTGTTTTTGCTTTTTTTTTTTTTTTTTGACCAGTAATTTAAGCCATTTATTCAAAAGGAACTGTTCTTCAGGTCCAGAAAAAATGACTCAGGCAATTTTCCTTCTATTGCTTTCCTTACTGAAAAACTATAGCAAAGATCCTAGTTACATCATGCAATTTTTGAAGGATAATCCAGGACTTGGATTTTTTTAAATGCAGAGTATCTGTCACCATCCAGTACTGGATCCAGTATTGTAACTAAAACAACTTCATCCCATCTAAGTGGTTAGATTTAATACTTCTTGCACTCAGAAAAGAGACCTTTTCCCTCTTATTCTCCCCTTGTTTCACACTCCAATTCTCTTACAACAAATGTGATTGCTGCCACTGTACTGCTAGACACCTCCCACACTGTCCACCTGCTTTTCAAATTTTACCTTTCACCATATTAAAAGCACATTTAGAATCTCATTTCTTCCCAACCAATTGCAAAGAGGATGTCCTCCAAGGTATGAGTTATTTTAGTTAATGTATTCATTTCTTGGGCTTCCCTGATGGCTCAGTGGTAAAGAATCCACCTGCAACGCAGAAGACAGAGTTCAATCCCTGAGTTGAGAAGATCTCCTGGAGATGGAAATGGCAACTCACTCCAGTATTTTCTTGCCAGGAAAATCCCATGGACAGAGGAGCCTGGTGGGCTACAGTCCATGGGCTTGCAAGAGTTGGACATGACTTAGTGACTAAACCTACACCACCATTCATTTGTTGGGTTGCAGCAGTGAAATGAAGTGAAGTGAAGTGAAAGTTGCTCAGTCGTGTCTGACCCTTTGCGATCTATGGACTGTACAGCCCATGGGAATTCTCTAGGCCACAATACTGGAGTGGGTAGCCTTTCCTTTCTCCAGGGGATCTTCCCAACCCAGGGATTGAACCCAGGTCTCCCACATTGCAGGCAGATTCTTTACCAACTGAGCCACAAGGGAATCCCTTGTGCTATTAGAAATTACCACAAATTTAGTGGACTAAAACAATAGGAATTTACTCTCATCCAGGTCTGAAGGCCAGAAGTTCAAACTCAAAGTGTCAGCAGAACTTTGTTCCCTTGGAAAGTTCTAGGAGAGTATCTTTCCTTGCTTTTTCCACCTACTGTGGCTCCAAGCATTTTCTTGGCTTGTGTACACATCACTCCAATCTTTGCCTCCACAGTTACCTTACCTTCTCTTTCACTTCAAGTCGAGGTAGAGTCTCCCTCTGTCTCTGTCTTATAAGAACACTTGTGATAGTATTTAGAGCCTGGAGGACAAGCCACAGTAATCTCCTTCTCTCACTATCCTTAATTTAGTCACATCTGCAAAGACTTTTCTTTCCAAAGTAACATTTATAAGTCTGAGAGATTAGGATTTCATACATTTCAACGATATCTGCCAGAGGGCCTGGGCCATAAGTAATTTTACTTCTTTGGATCCTAGGAAGAAATGTTCATAATTTATCTTGTTGAAGAGTTAATATCAAGTATCTCAATCTTCATTTATATAATATCAACCTATATTATTCTTTTAATTTTCCTTATCAACCTTTAATATTTGTTCCAAGATGGGGCACATGTCCCTAAACTATGTCAGAATGATTTCTTTACCTCCTTCAAATGTCTTCTCTATCTTTAGTCTCTGAAAAATAACGTTTATTATTTTGATTAATAAAATAGTTATTATATTAAAGGTTACCTTTAACTCTCTCTGTATTCCTTTTTGTCACTTATTTCTTTATTCCCCATCATGTTCCAAGGTCTATGACAGCCACTGACTTTTAATCCCAAAGTTCCTTAGTTTTACCCAGGAATCACAAAGACTTACCAGTAATCTTCAAACTAGGCAGGCAGGTGTGTAGAAAAGGATGGCCAAGTCTCTGAGGACTGTAAAATACTCCCCACTAACATACCAAAATTTCAAGTACTTTTTGAGACATTCAATATATGCCCTAGAAGTTCTAACAGAGTACCTTCAATAAGGCATGAAGCCTGCCAGCATGTCAGTGAACAACTAAAGGTAGAATGGTATAATTTAACATTTCAAGCTGGAGATCCTTTAAGGGAGGTGCCATAATCAACAGCCTGCTATGGGGAGTGGTTTCTTAAAACAGAGAAAAGCTAAGCACTCAAAGGTCAGAAGAAAATACCTAGAGATCCAAAAGTTAGTCCAAGGAACTGTAATCTGAGTAGGAGATCCCACTGACAAGGTAGCTGGGGAGGGAATGAGATGAAAGGAATCTTCCTGTAGAGAAACCAGGAATTATATTGTCAGAAACTTTTCTAAGCTTGTTTTTCTAATTATAAACTTAATGTAAGCACGTGGAAAATTTGAAAAGTGCAGATATGCATTTTAAAAGACATAAAAATTATTCATAATTCCCATCACCCAGATAAAACCATAATTAATTTTTTAAAATACAGCAGACTTTATTTAGATTGATGAATTAGAAAATTCATAGGGAGACAATAAACAACTAATATTGCCATTGTTTATACATTTGTAGAGCTATTTTTCTTTTTTTAACTTTTATTTATTTTAAATTTAAATTTATTTATTTTAATTGGAGGCTAATTACTTTACAATATTGTATTGGTTTTGCCATACATCAACATGAATCCGCCACGGGTGTACACATGTTCCCCATCCTGAACCCCCCTCCCACCTCCCTCCCCATACCATCCCTCTGGGTCATCCCAGTGCACCAGCCCTAAGCATCCTATATCCTGCATCAAACGTGGACTGGCGATTCGTTTCTTATATGATATTATACATGTTTCAATGCCATTCTCCCAAATCATTCCCCGCTCTCCCTCTCCCATAGAGTCCAAAAGACTGTTCTATACATCAGTGTCTCTTTTGCTGTCTCACACACAGGGTTATCGTTACCATCTTTCTAAATTCCATATATTTGCTGTAATCCCTTTTCATAAAAATACATATTTATTGTAATATTAAAGTTATTATATATATATTATTTTGCCTCTTATTTTGGTTTTTCCCTTAATATTGCATGTAGATCATTTTCCAATTTTATGCATATTCTTTGCAAACATTATTCCAATGAGTGCATAATACCCCATCACGTAACTTCACCTAAGTATTCCTCATTGTTGGTCATTTGGTTTAGCTTCTATGCTATCATTTAAAAAATGCTTCAGAAAACATCTTAGTGCATAATTCTTTACACAGATCATTGATTATTACTATTGTATAAGAACCTAGATGTAGAAATACCAGATCAAGAAAATTAACACTTTTAAGACTCCTGACACACAGTAAATAAAACCATATATATCAATGACTTAGTATAGTCCCTGACATAAAGTACTAATTAATGCTAATTTTTAATAACTTGCCATTCAAAAAATATTATATTTTATTTATATTCTTATTGTCATCCCCCTTTAACTAGAATTTTGTTAGAAAAATATCCTTACAAGAAACTCTACTCAATGTTATATGCCAGCCTGGATGGGAGAGGGGTTGAGGGGAGAATGGATCCATGCATAAGTCTGGCTGAGGCCCTTCACCGTTCACCTGAAACTATCATAATGTTGTTAATCAGCCACACTCCAATATGAAATAGAAAGTTTAAAGGTTGAAAAAAATATCTCTGAATCTCCTTTGACACTTGAGGGTAGATCCCAAGTTCTGATCACCCAACACCACCAACTACGAACCTACCCAGGTTCTGTATTAGTTTCAGGTGGGGCACGTGTGATTTCTCATCTCTCTGCACTGAACATTCAGAAATGTTCCAAAGTTCAGGCAACCCCTCTCTAAACCACAGCCTTTAGTGCCATGCTGTGTGTGAAAGTGAAAGTCTTAGTCGCTCCGTCATGTCCAACTCTTCGGGATCCCGTGGACCATACAGCCCGCCAGGCTCCTCTGTCCATGGGATTCTCCAGGCAAGAATACCAGAGTGGGTTGCTGTTCCCATCTCCAGGAGATTGTCCCAATTCAGGGATAGAACAGGGGTTTCCCACTCTGCAGGCAGATATTTTACTGTCTGAGCCACTGGGAAGCCCATGGCACACAGAGTGCCATGCTGCATGTAGTTTACATTTTCTGAATTTGGGGATAAGGTAAACTGACCTGATACCCAGAACTGAACAGATGGCACATATATTCACAACCAAATGAGAAACGTTCTACGTGGTTGGTATCCTTCAATGAATAAATTTCTACTTTATCCAAACCTTGCCAATAAGAAATTACCAATGTTATTTTTCTATTCCATAAGGCACTCAACATACTGTTACTGTGAGTATTTGCTTCTTTCTCCCCTATTTTGAAAGGCATTTTTGGTTTAATGCATAGAGTTGTATTATAGTTGCCTTGCACTTGAACATAGGGATGATTTATAAAGGTTTCTTACAAGTGTGTGCTATGCAATCTGAAAGGGCTGACCTTTTGTCACTCTTAAAATTGGGAAGGAATTAGCTCATTAAAAGGCAGTATCATATCCCTTATTCAGCTGTCATGAAGTTCAACTTGAAATACAATATATTTTAAGCCTAAGCATATATTCTCTCAAAGTATGAGTATAGTATCATACTTCATACTATTATAATAGTTCAATATGCTTTGTGTAATTCTATAAAATTCCACCCTAATGTTTCTTAATAATAGCAACGATTCAGCTGTACTACAAGAAAAATCATGTCCTCTCCCTTAAAGGTTCACCATGAATTCCTCTTGCTTTATTACTAAGTCTATATATGGCTATTATCCAAGTCCCTTAGCACCACTATTCCAAGCGAATTTTACTGTATAACATCATGAGCTACACACATAACATCGATTAGAATAGTCAATTCACTTCTGAGGTCAAGAGTGGGGTTTCTTCCCATTAGGACATAATTCTATACAGCTTGAGCCGTGTGTTCAGCGTCAGATTCATATTTTAGTTTGTGACAACTGAAATATTGCAAATGGTGAGTACTCAAGATAGAGTTGCTGTTGTTGTTGTTCAGTTGCTAGGTTGTGTCCAACTCTTTGAGATACCATGGATTGTATCACGCCAGGCTCCATGGGGTTCTCCAGGCAAGAGTCCTGGAGTGGGTTGTCATTTCCTTCTCCAGGGGATCTTCCCAGGCCAGGGATCAAACCCATGTCTCCTGCATTGGCAGGTGGATTCTCTACCACTGAGCCACCAGGGAAGCCCCAAGATAAATTAAGTAAAGACAAATATTAACCTATGATCCCAACACATATGGTCTGAGAACTTTCTTCAGGCAAAAAAAAAAAAAAAAACACATCCTATTCATCACTATAAGTGCTTATCACAGGACACATAGTAGAGATGATTTTTGTAAAAGAAAAGGAGAGAGAGAAGTTAAGGAAAAAGGAGGGAAGGAAGGGATGGAGGGAAGAAGGAAAGGGGATTGAAGTAATATACCACATGCAACAACTTGTACTTAAGTCCCCTACTCACATGTTTCTGGCCAATCGGCCCTCAAACTTTGGTGCCATCATTTATGCTGCTTATGACCACTATCATACTTGACCTTGGCGTAGTCACCTGGATTTGTTTCCTTTTATTGCTGATTTTGACTTTGTGATACAACCTTACTAGTTGTTTGTTGGACTGTGAACTCCAGGCACAATCACTACGCTAGTCTGCTGTTCAAATGGATTGCTTTATTTTGTTGTTCCAGGATCTTCTCTGGGTGTCGATGGTTTGGTTTGGAATTTTCTAAACTGGACCTTGGTTAAATCTGCTATTTAAGCAAGAAGAGCCAAATTTTCTTGTTCTTAATACTAATCTCACAAAAATTCTGACTGGTCCAGCTATCACAAGAGAATATACTCAGAACTCCATTTTCAGCAGTCCTGAAAGTAATTAGAAATATCTTTATAACTATATGGTAAGCAAACAATAGAACTCAAAAAGTATTCTTATGTACAATTTAAGAAGAACTTTAGATATGCACAAAGAATAATTAGCATGAAGATAATCTAACAGGAAAGACAACCAAATGCACAAACTCAAACTTTCTGGTTTCTCTCTTTCTGTCTCCCTATTACATATTTAACAGTTTTTAACTATCTAGTTTACCCTCTAATTTATTTTGAAATTTTTTCATTCATATTTTTTATTTCCAAAGAGCTATGACACAAATCCCAAGTTTCTCCATATCTTTAAGAACACATAAAACCAGGGAATTTGAGGGTCAAAATACTTCAAAGGAATTCCAGAAAAACATCTACTTCTGCTTCACTGACTATGCTAAAGATTTTGACTGTGTGGATTACAACAAATTGTGAAAAATTCTTAAAGAGATGAGAATGCCAGGCCACCTTACCTATCTCCTGAGAAACCTGTAAACAAGTTAAGAAACAACAGTTAGAAGTGGACTTGGAACAATCAACTAGTTCCAAATTGGGAAAGGAGTACATCAGGCTGTATATTGTCACTCTGCTTATTTAACATCATGAGAAATGTCAGACTGGATGTATCATAAGCTGGAATTGAGATTGCCAGAAGAAATATCAACAATCTCAGATATGCAGATGATACTACTCTAATGGCAGAAAGTGAAGAGGAATAAAGAGCTTCTTCATCAGGGTGAAAGAGGAGAGTGAAAAAGCTGGCTTAAAACTCAACATTCAAGAAACTAAGATGATGGCATCCAGTCCCATCACTTCATGGCAAATAGATGGGAAAAAAGTGAAAACAGAGACATTTTATTTTCTTGGGCTCCAAAATCACTTCGGATGGTGACCGCAGGCACTGCATAAATAAAGACACTTCCTTCTTGGGAGGAAAGCTAAGATAAGCCTAGATAGCATATTAAAAAGCAGAGGTATCACTTTGCCGACAAAGGTCAGTATAGTTAAAGCTGTGGCTTTTCCAGTAGTCATGTACAGATGTGAGAGGTGGGCCATAATAAAGAAGGCTGAGTACGGAAGAACTGATGCTTTTGAATTGTGCTGGAGAAGGCTCTTGAGACTTCTTTGGACAACAAGGAGATCAAATCAGTCAATCCTAGAGGAAACCAACCCTAAATATTCATTGGAAGGACTGATGCTGAAGCTGAAGCTCTGATACTTTGGCCACATGATGCGAAGAGCCGACTCACTGGAAAAGACCCTGAGGCTGGGAAAGATTGAAGGCAAGAGGAGAAGAGGGTGGCAGAGGATGAAATGGTTAGACAGCATCACTGGCTTAATGGACATTAATTTGAGCCAACTCCAGGAGATAGTGAAGGACAGAGGAGCCTGGAGTGCTGTAGTCCAAGGGGTCACAGAGTCTGACACAACTTAGTAACTGAACAACAACAACAATATGTGATTCCACCTTCAGTATATTTGATTTCAGAGCAAATTTAAGATTTTGGAAAAGTGACATGGCTCAAAAAAAGGGAGCTTTATTGTGGCAGATAGATTACAAAAGAGCGAAGGAAGCAATGAGGCAAGGAGACCAACTGAGATGTGTAGTCAATTGTGTGCATGCTAAATTGCTTCAGTGGTGTCTGACTCTGTGCAGCCCTATAAACTGCTGCCCACCAGGTTCCTCTGTCCATGGGATTCCCCAGGCAAGAATACTGGAGTGGGTTGCCATGCCCTTCTCCAGGGTATTTTCCCAACCCAGGGATCCAACCCACATCTCTTATGTCTCCTGCATTGGCAGGAGGGTTCTTTACCACTAGTGCCATCTGGGAAGCCTCGAGTAGGGGTAGCAGTTTAGTCCCTAAGTTGGGTCCGACTCTTTGAGACACCGTGGATGGTAGCCTGCCAGGCTCCTCTGTCCAGGATTTTCCAGGCAGGAATACTGAAGTGGGCTGCCATTTCCTTTTCCAGAGGATCTTCCCCACCCAGGGATCGAACCTGGGTCTCCTGCATTGCAGGCGGATCCTTCACCAGGAAAGTCACAAGACCAATTTATATTTTATTCTTCAAGCTTTTCTTTATTTTCTAATTCTTAAGAAATGAAGACATATTTTAAAAAGTCAAAATAATGAGTCAGAGTTAGCACTGATAGAGAATGCAAGAATGAAAAAGGAATCACACTACGATCAGGACCTCTTTTCACAAATTGGATTAGAGGACATCGCAGCTCTGTGGATGTTCTGAAGGCCAAGAGTTCCAACTAGCTCTGCTAAATTTATTAAGAGAATAGAAATTCTCTTGATCAGTCTTGTCTTTGTCCCTTTCTGTGAACAACTGTGGAAGTAAGAACACAACCATATATTCACTAAGGGGACCTTGACTTAGGAAGTATTATATTTTATGGAACTTTTCTTTTAATTGCAGAGATTTTCTATTTATTGAAAAACATTTGCATTGACTTTGAATGAAATAAATAATCAATTTAATGTCTCTGAAATTCTTAACTACCTATATTGCAGGTCCTGTATATCTAGGAAAACACAATTCACACACTCCTGTTTCAGGAAGTGAATAGTCTTTTGGAAATATCCCAGCCTTGGTGGCACCGCTTTGTCCTGTGAGTGTCCATGCGTGTCACCAAGTATAAAATGCACGTGGACTGCAGTGTGACCATCTCCTGAGCAGGCCTGAGGCTCTTTCCCCAACACCTGGGTACCTGAAGTTTAACTAGCCTCCTGAAAAATATTTCTTATCAGTTATCTACCTGGAAAAATTATTAACCATGTTCTTTAATATTTACTGAGATTTGTATTATAAACTGTATACCAATGTTCTTTTTGACATTGATTTCAAATGTCATGAGAGATATTTAAATGAAACATAATTAGAAGAGGCAAAATGAGAAAAAAATAAAAGAAATATTCCAGCCTTCCCTAGGCCCAAAATGTGATTCCTGCTGCCATTTTTCACCAGTTCTTTCTCATAACATTTCATCTTTGGCATCCAGTTCAGTACTTTCTCTGCTCTCCTGTACTGCTTAAGGTTATATTGAGCTTTTATCATTCTCTTTGAAATAGAAATTGACCTGCTGTTTACAACAGTACTGTTAAGTAATACAATTAAGTATTTGTATTCTCTCCTCTCTCCAGTCTTCATTGTCACCAAATAAAACTTCATACACAGTGTTTCCCATATTTAAGGGTTAAACTGGAAAACCTGAATCAGCTAGAAAGCAATCCATCTCGGGGCATAAATTTTCCTTGGTGCTTTTAGTTTATTTATTAACCTGGGAAAGTCTCTCTCTTGAGAGATTCTATGGATTTACAAAAAAAAAAATTAAATACTGTCTTAAATTCTTCCAATGTCAATGTTAAATTTTACACTATATATATACAATGATCTGTTAGAACGGCTACTATTAAAAAGATAGAAGATAAATACTGGTGAGGACACAGAGAAAAGGAAATCCTTGTCCCCTTTGATGGGAATGTAAATTGGTATAGCCACTGTGGAAAATGGTATAGAGTTGCCTCAAAAAATTAAAAATAGAACTTCCATATGATCCAGCAATTTCACTTCTGGGTATATCCAAACACAATTAAATAACTATCTCCAAGAGATATATGCGTTCCTATGTTCACTGAAGCATTGTTTACAATAGTCAAGGAAACAACCTAAGTAACTATGGATGGATGAGTGGATAAAGAAAATGCAGTAATTACAGCTGACCCTTGAACAACATAGGTTTCAACTGTGCAGGTCCACGTATATGCAAATTTTTTCAAAATACATACTACAGTACTACACAATCTACAACTGGTTGAATTCAAAGATGCAGCACTAGGGACACTCAGTGCCAAGTGCCTGGAGAATCAGCATCCTTAACCCCTAGCTTGTTCAAGGCTCAATTTTATGTAAAATGAATATTAATCAGCCAAAGAAAAAAATCCCACCATTTGCAACAACATAGGTGGAACCTATGAGCATTATGCTTCGTTCTAGAAGTCAGAGAAAGATAAATATTGTATGAGCTCACTTACATGTGGAATCTTAAAAAAAAAAAAAATTGGTGGCTACAAGAGTTGAAATGAAGGTGAAAGTGAAGGTAGAAAAAGGATAAAAATTTCTAGTTATCAGTGAATAAGTTCTGGTGACCTAATGTACGGCATGGTGACTATAGTTAATAATGCCATATTATACACTTGAAAGTTACTCAGAGAGTATCTTAAAACTTCTCATCACACCCACAATAAAAGGTAACTATGTGAGATGAATTATCATGCTGTACACCTTAAACTTACACAATGTTATACGTTAATTATTTCTCAGTACAGCTAGAAAAAATGTCACATTATACCTACCTTATGAATTAGAACCATTAAAGCTAGTCTAGAAAATAACATTCAGAATTACTATTTAAATTAATAAAAGAAAGACAAACTAATACCATGAAAACAAACAGAATCTGAGAGGCCAATTTTGTCATTTTTATTATATGGATTAACTAAAATCAACAATTCTCTGAACTATTAAGGATGTCGAATCAGCAAATACAACTCATCTCCTTTTTTTCTTAAAGAAAATGACCAAAGAGTCTGTAACATTTAGAAAACTAAGTAATTACTTTCATGGTATTAGAGTGGGGTTTTGATTGATTTGATTTGTTTTTATCCTTCCAAGAGAAATCCTTTTGCTTAACAAAAATCCTTAAAATGTCACCTGAATTTTCACAAACAAGACAACAGCCACCTCTGACTTTTCAACTTTTAAACTAAATGAACATTTGTAGGTCTTACTTGACCTCTCAGCCACTTTTGACATGGTGACTATTTCCTCTACCTTGAAATTATTTCCTCCATCATCTTCCAAGATTCTTCTATCTTCGATTTATTCTTCTATGGCACTCTTTCCTAGCTTCCCTTAAGCTTTATCGTCCTCCTCTTCCCTGTAAATACAGTTTTTACCAAATTTCCTTCATTTATACACTTCTGATTCCTATTAACCCTTTGTCATGAAACATCTTAACCAATCTTGTGATTTCAACTACCATCTGTTCAGCAATGAGTTTCAAATCTATATTTGTCTCTCAGATCTCTATCCTAAGCTCCAACCCATATATCCATATGTTTATTATACATCATTCATCTCTAAAGCAATAGATCCCCAACTGACCTTACCATTTTTCCCTTATATACCCATTCTGTCAAAACCCTCTAATGTGGATCATTACCTATTAGGATGAGCCAGAAACTGAGCAATCAACTTTAACCATTCTATCATTTCCATCCAGTATTTAATTTTTCATCCTGTCCTAATGATCTAACCTCCTTAATAGATCTTTCACCAACCCCATTCTCTCAGTTCCTACCACTGCTACTTTAGCTCAGACACTCATCACCTCTTCCTTGCAATCAATCCCCAACAGCCTCTTAACAAGTCTCCCAAGTTTATTCTGAAACTTTTCTATCCCCATTTCATACTGATCCAAAGTTGTTATTCTTAACTGAGCAACTAAAAGCTTATATAAATGTTAGGGAAGGAGTAGGGTGAAAGAAGAGACTCTTCTTTAATTAAACAAATCATATTACTGATAAAGTAATTTGGAAATTTTACTGGAGAGTAATAAATTTTATGTTGAACTTAAGATCTTTTAAAGAAAACCACATTATTTCTATGTATATTGAAAAAGGGCGTGTATTTTAAAAAGAAAGAAGGGAAAAAAATATATTGCATAAGATTCTTTAGTGGGTCCATATTATCTTTAGAATAAAAAGCCATTTGTTTAGCATGTTTTATAAGGCTCTTGATGATCTGGCTCCTGTTGATCTCCCCCAGCTTCTCATCAGTGATCACTAAACATACTACTGCACAGAGCTACAGGTGATAAAAGGCTATTTTATGTCTTCATATCTTTGCACATGATATTTTCTCTATTTAAAATACTCATCCTATAGGCATGCACACACATACACACATATTTCCTTCTGGCTAGTATCTTCTTTTCTTCAAGAAACCCATCAAGTAAAACTGCCTTTAGAACATCTTTGACAACAAAATAAATTATTTCCAGTATTAAAAAAAAATGCCTCTCTCTGCTCTTATCTTTAAATATTGTGTGAATTCCTCTGTTATATTACTCATCACACTAGAATAAAATGCTTGCTTTTTAAATCTATATTGCCTTCTACATAGTGAGCTTCTTGAGAACAAAGATTACATTTTTCATCCCTATATCCCCAATAGCTAACCTACTATTTAATAAGTGTTTTCTGAAACCACTGAGACTTTTTTAATGTTCTGGTAAACAAAAAACAGTAAACAAATACCTTAACAGATTTGTTTTGAATAATTCATATTTGCAATCCTTTAGCTTATAATGTAATACTTAATATTAAGAGAATAATCACTATATGACTAATTGCATTCTACATATTATGTAACAGAGAAACTGAAGTCTAAAGTACTCAATGAAAGTCATTAAAGATAAAATAAGACATAAAATTCCATATTTTTTAATTCTGAAAAAGTAAAAGCTAGCCAGTTAGTCAAATAAATTAGGTTTAGTTCATTTGGTGATTTTCTCTTTAATTGGCTTTAAAACTCAAATTTATAAGTCTATTAACAAAAGAAGACAAATTGCTTCTAGTAGACAGAACATAAGGAAATTCGGTGACTGCAAACTAGCCTGAATAAATTGTATTGCAAATCATTTTTGGAGAAAAGTAGCCCAATTAAGGAAGATAAACTTGCTATTATTAGCTAAAATGATCCATTAATGTTTTTATTATTATGTGTATTAATTATCATGCAACCAACTAGTTAGGTCAGCTCTGATTTGTTCCAATTGAACATACAATTAACAGTTGAACATAAATTGAACAGAAAATTAACAGTTAAATTTGAGGAATCACAATAATGATGTATTCCTGACCACTGTGAAAATATGTTTAAAACATCTGACTGCCTGCCAAAGTTGTTTATCATCTTAAGCTAAAGAATTGCACAGGGAGTTGAAGAAATGAAAACAGCATTTGTTTACAGCTCACCTGGCCTGTTACACAATTACTGTATACACAGTGTGTGATCAGAATCCAGGTTAAGACAACAGCTTTACTGCCACCAACACAGTCAGAGAAAAGAGTCATCTCCAAGGTCTCACAATGCTCCCTGGCCATGGCCAACACCTGGACATTCAGGCCACTGGTACCCAATATGCTATAAATCAGGGGACAGAGCGTGGCACCTTTACTGTATCATTCCAGATCAACTCTGCTAACCTTCTGTGGTATCCCGGCCTTATTTCCTTCATTGTCTAACCCTCTAGTTATCCACTTGAATTATTCATTCTTCCATTCACTTATTCTTTCACAAAAAAATATATTAAGTTCTCACCTTGCACAGGCTCTGTGTATCATGCACAGTACACGGAGGATTCAAGATGAGGTTCCTGCCTTTATGTAAGATTTTATATTCCATATGAGGAAACAAGCATTACTCACTTAAATACATATAATTCTTAACAAGCATCATAAGGAAAAAAATATATAGGATAATGAAGATATGAAGAAGTGACAGAAGGATCTCTTTTAATTCCTCTTAGTCTTTCTTACTTCTCTGCTCAGTAATTGTCTAGTAGCTGTCCACTGACCAAAGCTTTCACACCTGAAACACGAAGATGTTTCAGAAATATTTCCAAGTGGCAGGGATATTCTTCAGATGTATCTAAATTTGTTTAATATTTTAAGTACATGCCTTTAAATTTCATATATATTTTCAGGTTGTGCAATTTCTTGGAGTAATATTTATCATAAGCTTATTATTTATTTTGTAAATGTAAGACAGAGATCTTTTGGTCAGTGACTGGCCTTATAGGAGCTTTTGGGCCTAGTCCAAATGTCAAAGATTTGATGGAGTTATCCAGAAATTAAGGTAAATGTGAAAAGTTAGCTAAGACTTCTTTTCATTAGAGTTGACAGGAGAGAAAAGAAAAATAGTTTTTAAAAAATCTCATGGCTATCCTGTAGGATAATAATAAAGTTATCTTGTGAGAGACAGTTCATTACTATGCATTAAAAATGGCCCAGCACTCACACTATCACACTTCTATGCCAAGGTAAGATTCAGCCATACCAGGATGGTATTTAAAGCATCAGAAACTGTAAATCAATATCCACTGTTTAAAAACCTGAGCCTGACTGGTTTTGCATATGCAACAAATTCTGTAAAAACTATTAATTTGACAATTTTCAGTTCCACCTATTCAGAGTTAGTGTTACATAAACTGTCAACCATAGTCAGGTTGAAGAGAGGATGGATATACTCAGGGGAACCTATCTTAACAGTCTGCCCCGCATTATCTGTTTTAAAGAAAGGAGCTGACAAAGTCAAGGACAAAGTAAGGAAAGCTGCAGAGTTTACGAATCTCTCAGGTTAGGGTTTTACTGCTTAAGTACAGATACATCCTTGGCTTTAAGATCCCCCTTTCACTAACACAAACTCCACTCCACCTTTCCTAGCACCAAGGAATGATTTTACCACTGAGGGCAAAGATCAATAACATGTTCTAATTTGGGACACAAAGAATTTTCCTGGGGGACCAAAGATTATGATATTACTTTCAGATAACAGGACTTTTTCCAGTTTTTTGAAAAATTCAGACATGAGAATACTGCTTCATAGGAAAGTAGGAAAGGCAAAGAAAACCAGAGCAGCCCTTAGTCAAAAAGATCTTAGAGGTCAGGCATCCCCTCTCAAGTGGCACAAGTTTTTGGAGCTTTTGTCATGCCTGCCTCTGCCCAACGCTATCTGACCTACTTGACTTTGAGCCAGTTCAAGTCTTTCAGATCGAACCACCTGCTTAGTGCCTCCCCAGGACCTTGACTAGGCTGACTGCAGCTTCCCAGTAGCCTGCAACAGGCCTGACCAGCTCGTTAGCCAGAACTGGGATGCCGCGGGCTGATCCAATGCTCCCTCCTAACTTGTGCGGCTTCTCACCTACCAGAAGATGTCACAGCCATGGGCACAAGCTACTTCTAGCTTTGAAAACCACAAACACATACACAGTCCCTGATTTTTGCAGAGCCTTACCCTGGGCATTCATACTTTATACTCTTTTGGATCAGCTCAAAACTTCTCCTGAAAGAGCTCCCAGTTTGTGTTTTGTACTTATTCTTCTTTCTGCCAAGGATACTTTTCTGCTGCGTCTCACCACATTACATCATTTTTATTGATTTATATTTCCCAACTCGGGGTGAAGGTTTTCTACCTATTTAGATATCCTAAACATTATTAATTACCTATGTACATCCTGTTTAACACAATGGTAGGTACCACAATAGCATCACTTGTTCGCTCAAAGAGTTTTGAGACTGTTACTTTGATCACCATATGAGAGTTAATACTGTGGTTTGGAAATGACAATGATAAAAATGCTATATATTTAGCAGATACAGCTTACTAAACCACATTCAAAATTGGAGAGTACCATACTAACCAGTGTAAAGTGTTACTTCCCTGCATGAGTGGCTATTTGCAAATATAGCTGATATACAATGTGGCAAACAAGAAAATGGGATGACATACGACAGTAGAGATGCTGCAAGAATTGCCATGCAGGCACTATACTGCTGTTCTCAAGTACTACCTACCATAAATTCTCACAAGATTAAACTGTCTACCAGAGGAAGCAATGAACCATTTTCTTTATGCTTCTTCCATTCGGCCAGAACTCTAAAATTAAAATAGGGGAAGTGAAAAAGAGCCTCTACTTTGAAATCAGAGTGGAGAGCACCAAAGAGCACATCTGTGACTGGTTCAAACTTTGGATGGACTTACGTGACCTTGGACAGGCCTTCTCAGGTGGCGCGAGTGGAAAAGAAACCCCCTGCCAATGCAGGAGATGCAAGAGATGCAGGTTCAATCTCTGGGTCAGGAAGATCCCCTGGAGGAGGGCATGGCAATTCGCTCCAGTACTCTTGCTTTGAGAATCCCATGGACAGAGGAACCTGGTAGGTTACAGTACATAGGGTCGCAAAGAGTCTGACATAGCTGAAGCAACTTACCATGCACGCACACATGTGACCTTGGACAAGACTGAATCTCAAAATTCTCAGTTGCTTTCTGCTTTTATTTTTATTTTTTAAGGAATTATTATTATCTTATAATTATTATTATTATTATTAATATCTCTATTAATGTGAGGATATTATAAAACTTTCATGTGTTACTAAAAATGAAATATGTATGTGATAAAACTACATAATTTGACATGTGATATATAAAAAATTCATTTGAAATGTCATAAAAGAAATACTGTGGATGCATATATATGGTTACTAGATATGCACAGCACAAGTGTGCCACCACTCCATTTCCTGATATTATGAGCTTCCTAATTATGCCTAAGAGAAGTTTCTTCAGTATTTACTATAAAACTGCCTTGGTGGTGCCGAATTCTCTTAGTGCTTACTTGTCTATAAAGCTTTTGATTTCTCTATCAAATCTGAATGAGAGCCTTGCTGAGTAGAGTATTCTTGGTTGTAAGCTTTTTGCTTTCGTCACTTTAATCATGCCACTCCCTTACAGCCTGCAGAGTCTCTGCTGAATAATCAGCTGATAACTTTAAGGGTATTCCCTTGTATGATATTTGTTGCTTTTAATATTCTTCTTTGTATTTAAATTTTTGTAAATTTTAAAACTCCAGTTCTTATATTCTAATTAACATGTAAGGAATGAAATAAAAATTCATATAAATTTTTAAGATATAAGAAGAAACTTCAAGAGAATTATCTTTCCAAACACTCCCCAAGTACATGCCTATGCATTCAAATTTCAAAGAGCACATAATTTAACTCTCCTCTGACTTTATTGAAACTGTAATCAAAAGTTTTGGGAACAGAACTTTGCAGTGTATATCTTAGCTTTGAAACTAAGTGGGTCTTTTTTTACCTTGAACAAATTATTTAAACTTTTTGAATCTCCATACCTCCATCTGTAGGATGGAGCTAATAATACCTCCTTGACAGATTTGCGAGCTTCCAACAGTAAAATGTTAACTCTTGTCTAAAAGAGAAGGTCCTCAATAAAATTTCCCAGTTTCTCGCCTAGCATCCATGCTTCCCACTTTGTTAAAACCAAGCAAGAGAAAGGAAAACAAAAAAGTGTACTATATACATTTTTCCTTTTCACCCAAAACTACCTCATGAAAATTCTGCAAAGTATCTTGATATAGCTGTAATACATTTTTATAACTGCATTATATGCAGCTAGCATAGTTCAACCATTATAATGGATATTCATTTTCCTCCCAATTTTCCTTTGCTTAATTAAACATCCTTATATATGCATACTTTTAACTCTCTGGTTTAAATAACCAGAATGGGATTGATAGATCAAAGGGTATAAGGTATTTTCCTTTTTTATTATAATAACTGTCCTAACCCCCCAAAAATCAGTAATTCATATATCTACTAGCAATTTTTGAAAATACAGTTTTCTTTATATCCCTGTAAGCAGTAGGAAGATTTCAGTCTCTTTTATTTTGGCTGATATAATAAGGTTATAATGACATCTTATTGTTAATTTAGTTTGCATTGCCCTGACTTTTAGTGAGTCTCATCATTTCATTTTTCTTTGTTGACCTTTAAGATTTGCTGTCCTATGAATTGCCTATTCATGTCCTTTGTCCAGTTTTTCAATTAGAAACATACCCTCAATGATTTTTTTTAGAGATACTTAGTATTTCATTATTTAGAAAAGAAATAGAGTCCATCTGTGTTTTTGGTAAATGAACTTTTAAAGCTTAATGTAGTCTTTTCTGGCTTGTTTAAAAAGTTTTGTTAGAAATCCATAAATTTACTCCCTTTAAGTTTGTTTTATAATAAATCATGTATTAAATTCTGGTGGCAGATTTCCTGATATTGAATCATCATTCATTCCTAAAATAAAATCTTTATCATAGTGTATTAATTATTTGATCAATTGTAAGATTCTTTTTCTAATATTGAATTCATTTTTCAACATATATGTTAAAATTTCAAATTGATCTAGAATATTTTCTCTACCTAAGGGATACAAAAATGTAACACTTATGATCATTTACATGTATATTTGTGTGTATATGTACATATACATAGTTTTTTTCAAAACAACTTTTCCCTATCAAATCTATTCGAAATTGAAAATGGCATACTAAAGTTTCATTGTTAATGTAAATTCTAATAGATTTTATTTTCTAATAGATTTTAGCTTATATATTGAGTTGTATGTTTGGTACACAAAAGTTTATAATCAGCATATCTCCTTCATAATAGAAATTTTGTTATATAATCACTCTTCATCCCGATTAGTCATTACCTTTTAATTTCAACTTCTCTAATATAATTAATGTTATTCCTGCTATATTTTATTTAGATTTACCTTGCTTCTCTCTGCTCATATATTTGCTATAATGTATTTCCTATAATGTTAGTACATGGCTGTGCTTTTTTTACTTCAATTTGATGATCTCTTTTTTTGTAAAGGGAGATTTCAATTAACATTTAATGTAATGACAGATATAACATTTCATTCCTTATGTTACATCAGTTCTGTGACAGTACTTATTTTAAAATAGGAATTTGTTCCAACATGACTGATATATTAGGGAAAAATTTGGACATAAAATAGATTTTATGCTACTAAGCAACCTAGATAGCATATTGAAAAGCAGAGACATTACTTTGCCAACAAAGGTCCATCTAGTCAAGGCTATGGCTTTTCCAGTCATCACGTATGGATGTGAGAGTTGGACTGTGAAGAAAGCTGAGTGTCGAAGAATTGGTACTTTTGAACTGTGGTGTTGGAGAAGACTCTTGAGAGTCCCTTGGACTGCAAGGAGATCCAACCAGTCCATTCTGAAGGAGATCAGCCCTAGGATTTCTTTGGAAAGAATGATACTAAAGCTGAAACTCCAGTACTTTGGCCACCTCATGCGAAGAGTTGACTCATTGGAAAAGACTCTGATGCTGGGAGGGATTGGGGGCAGGAGGAGAAGGGGACGACAGAGGATGAGATGAATGGATGGCATCACTGACTCGATGGACGTGAGTCTGAGTGAACTCCAGGAGTTGGTGATGGACAGGGAGGCCTGGCGTGCTGCTCTTCACAGGGTTGCAAAGAGTCAGACACGACTGAGCAACTGAACTGAACTGAAGCCCTCATGTCGCAGTTACTGAGCCTATATGCTCTAGAGCCCACACACGGCAAATAAAGAAGCCCACGTGCCGCAATGAAGAGCCCACGTGCCACAACGAACCCTGGAAGCAGCTAAATAAATAAATAAATTTTGTCTGCTTATGAATTATTCATAAATATTTTCAAAAACCCTAAGTATAGGCAGACTACTGTACTGGCTGAACGAGCCATATAACTAACACATAAACACACCATGCTAACAACTGGGACATATGTTGGCTACCTCAGTCCACAGTATGTGTTATCCTACATGGTTCTGACTTCCTATTCTTTTGAATTAAGAACTTTTCCACATTAAAAAATACTCTTTTAACATTTCAAAGATGGCTAAGCATCCACGTTCAAAAACCTGTAAGTAGAGCCTATAAAAGAAAAGGTTTAAATATTGTAGAAAATCTCAAAATCAAGTGTTCTGAAGGAAATAAGGGAAAACATGTGTCTCCCAAGCAAGAAGCATAAGGGAATCCACATTGTGGATCATCAGAGACAATTTAGCAAAAATAAAGTCTATGCTGGGAATGGCTTCAAATGCTGTGAAAATAAAATATAAACAAAGTCTAAAGAAATAGAAAAAACTGAAAGATTGTTGAGTATATGAATTAGAGACCAAATAGCATAACAATTGAGAACAACCTTTCTCACAAACAGAAAGTACAATTTATATACTAAGACTTCATTCACTAAACACTGCAGCTCGTGGTGGTTTGTACCTATTGCGGTGGGGCGGTGGGGGTGGGGGGTGGTAAATTAAAGGAAGTAAAATTAAGGACTTCCCTGGTGGTACAGTGGATAAGAATCTGCCTGCCAATGCAAGGGACACAGGTTCGATCCCTGATCTGGGAAGATCCTACACGCTGCAGGGCAACTAAGCCCATGTGCCACAACTCCTGAAGCCTGTGCTCCTCGAGCCTGTGCTCCACAAGAAAAGCCACTGCAACGAGAAGCACACACACTGAAACTAGAGAGTAGCCCCAACTCTCCACAACTCAAGAAAAGCCCAAGCAGCAATGAAGACCCACTGTAACCAAAAATAAATAAATAATTTTTTTAAAGAATGGAAGCACAGATGAGAAAGGAAGATTGAATAAGAGCATCTCTGTCAAGAGAAGGCTTGCCATTTAATTTTTAATAGTAGAGAGGTAAGAAAGATACGTATCTGATTAAGAGCCTCATTAACATAACTATTAAAAGTGGGAAAATATAGAATATACCAATTAATGTAAATAAATAATGAAATGAATCATAAGCCTCTAGCCAGTTGAAATAAGGAAAATGTAAAATGCAGTCAATTCTTTAACTCAACATATTAATTTCTAAAAATGACTGTCTTTTGCAAAATCATGCAATTGAAAGGCTTGTAGAAAAACTGGAGTTGGACGTATGACACTGAAAAATTTTGTCAGTGACACATTAATAAAAAGATTGTAACCTAATAAAAATGGGAGGGCAATTTTCTCTCTTTTATATGCCCCCAGATAAAACTATTTAAATGCTTTTACTTTTCTTCCTCTTATCCACTATAAACTCTCAGGTTTTGCTCAAACAGTGTACTTTAGGTTGTAGGCTAATATTCAGTCTTCATATATCCTTTTATTTTCAAGACTCCATAATTAACACTACAGTAACAGTCCAAGCAGTAGGATATTATCATCCACATAGATTTAGCTCCAAATCCTTTTCTCCTCTCTGTGTCAGGGTGTCTCTTCTATTTTACTTGTGGTTTGAATATGTTGCTTTCTCAGTTCTTTTCTTCTAATGCAGCATATACTCCACCATTTGCATAATCATAAATATCTTTCCTACATTCTGAAATATGAGTATCTTTTGTGAGCACATTAAGATTGCTGGCTTGAAGACTTTCTCCTTTCAAGACGTTACTCCACTCTCTTCTATATTACCTTTTATAGATGAGAAATCCATTGACAGATTTCTCTTTCCTTTGTAAGAATATTTTTTGGATAAAAGTTTATGAGGATCTTTTAAAAAACATCCTACTATGAAATCCTTAGGTGTATGTATTTTCTCCTCAATTCTACTTGAACATCATTAAATTCTCTTAAGTCTCTCTTCATCTCTAGGAAGTTTTTTATTGTTGGTTTAATCATTTATCTGCTCTTTTTTCTCCTTCCAGAACTCCATTTCTTCACATATTAGTCATCTTCCAAAGTCCTAAAACTTCCATAAATCTATTTTTATAATGTATGCATTGAGATCTTTCTTTCCTTTGATCTTTCAAGCCACTAATTTTCAGGTCAACGTATTCATTAAGGTTATACTTAAGGCATAAGTATAAACTCAGTTGCTCAACACAATTGCAGTGTATTTCTTTTTTATTTTATTTATTTATTTATTTATGGCTATGCTGGCTCTTCGTTGCTGTGCTGGCTTTTCTCTAGTTGCAGCAAGCTGGAGCCACTCCCTAGTGGTGGTGTTCGGGCTTCTCATCGCACTGGCTTCTCTTGTGAGGCACAGGCTCTAGGGTGCTTGGGCTTCAGTAACTGCAGCTCCCAGGTTCCAGAGCACAGGTTCAGTAGTTGTGGCATTCAGGCTTAGCTGCTCCGCGGCATATGGGATCTTTCCAGATCAGGGATCGAACCTGTGTCTCCTGCATTGGCAGGCAGATTCTTTACCACTGAGCCGTGACAGAAGCACTGTAGTGTATTTCTTGATCCCATAAAGTGTAAGTGGTAAAAGTTAGGGGGAGTCTGCTGTGCTCAATCAAGCTTGTTTGGCAGAAACTTGTTATCTTCAACATAAGGTTTCCCAAATCACCTTAGACGTCTCCATTCAGCCAGCAAATGGGGAGAGATTAGACATCACCACTAGAAGTCTGTCAGTTCTGAGGCTGGTGCGCACATCACTTCTAGTCACACTCCATTAGCAAGAGCTCTAGTGAGGGTATTCATTAGGGTGAAAAGGGCTGGGGAATGTAATCCACCTACGTGGCCAGGACAAAGAAGGGCCAAGTTGTGTGGAACACATCACAGTCTCCGTTACCTTCAATTCTTCTGGTAAATTCTTCAATTAGAAAATCTTTTTTCTTTTTTAAAGGGAAACAATAGATTTTATTTTTGTTTGTTTCTTTGTTTTAGCTTCAAAAGACTTCTTGAAAAGTATCTGAATCTCCTTAGAACCCTAGATTTCAGTTCAAATTATTATCTATCTCATCCAGAAGTTCAATTCTGCCTGACTTGTGTCTTGTTTGTTCCGACCCATCTTCCTCTCTAGTTGCTGGACTCCTTTACATGTTTTTGGCTTTGTTTCATTTTTCCTGCTCAGTGGCACTTAAAGCATACTACCAAAGTGGTGAAAGTGATACATATATTGGAGGCCCAACAGCAGTACAGGAAGTCTTGCACCTGTCATTCTCTCCCAGACTTGGGTACATGAAAGACAATCTGAGGATGGTCCAGTTCTCTTTTGCTTTATTATTTCTCTCTGGAAAATGTTATTTCCCCTTTGGAAACTAATGGAAACAATGCCTACAAATATGGTGATCTTCCACTAGGTTTCCACTAATTCTAAAGGGCCAAGATCTCTACAGATTAGGGTGATTAACAATCTAGCCCAAGGCTCCTTTTAGTGGTGCTGGGCCACTTAGCCCATCAGAGTGGGAGAAATGAAGGCTTCATTTCCACCCAGCCGTTCCATGGGTTCTAGCAGCCATTTGAGTCAGGAAAGACAGTTTGGATGGAGTAGGTAGATAGTGAAAAGGAAGAATACCCAGTTTAGTTTACCATCTTCCTAGAATCTCATGTTTTTAATCTTTGCACATTAACTTAGAGAGACATTTTTTTACCCAACAGCAAAAATGCAGTGTCAATCTTTTAAACTCTACCTGCTTATTCCTGTGTTATTTAATGAAGAAATACATGAACAAAATGCAAAACACAAAGATTCTATGATATGTTACAAGAAATATAGTTGCATCCACCCCAAAGATATATAGTAACATAAACTCGATTACTGATGAATCAAGATCTTATTATATGCACCTTGGTAAACAGCCATGATTCCAATGTAATTATCATTAACTCTATAAACAGAATTAGGCCTTTTTTTTCTTTTTTTTAAGTAACAAAATCTTCTAAACTTTCATTTTTTACCATCAATATTTTAAAATAGACAAAGTTTAAAATAAAATGCTTAATTTATCACAAATTTTAAAAGTTTGTCAATTCAAATTAATAAGATTTTATTCTGAAGACAAAATATAAAATAAGGTTCTATATAACAATAATATTCATGTGTCCTTATACTGGAATTTAGTAATCAGTACTTCCTAGATCTATTTGTACTTATTATTTTCTAGAATAATCATGAATAATAAAGGCATTTTCTATTCTCTATGATTTTAACAATCACTCATTATAATTAAAATGGCTTGAAAATATCTTATTTGCCCTGGAATGAAGAAAAAAACTTAGAACTAAAAGAGCTATTATTTTGACTTGAACAACAATTACCCTTTTGCTCCCATCACGACTCTTTCTTACTTTCAATCCGGGGTTTGGTAATTTGAAAAAAAAGAAGAGACAGGTAATGAAAAGAATTATATGAAACTACCTCTTCTTACCACCATTTCAAAACTTCAGTTTTAGAGGCCTAGTGACTGCAGTATTTATTATTCAATAAACTTGTAATTTCTAACAATGAAGCCAAATTTTATAACAATCAGGCCATTTGTTTTTCCCAGGAAACTTGCCATAATAGAATTACCTTTCAAATTGCATACTGTTATTATGGAGTAGTATTAAAACACTCCTACTGTGAGCATTAATTTGCACAAACCACCACTGTACTTGCTACTCATGGGAACACAAATAACAAATTACACTTTTGAAAACTACATCTGAATTTGAAAATATGACCAATATCACTTCTTATCCCAAACAAAAGGAATTGGCTGTGGTAACTGGGTAAAAATATGACTGCTAACATCCAATATGTTTTCCAATTAGAGGATTTCATGTGCAAAAAAAAAAAACAACAACCTAGTTAGTTATAATTATGAGGGTGTTTTTTTGAGCCACTCTCCACATTTCTCCTTTGCGTTCGTGGGTGCTCAGTCACGTCTAACTCTCTGTGACTCCATGCATTGTAGCTTGCCAGGCTCCTCTGTCCATGGTATTTTCCAGGCAAGAATACTGGAGTGGGTTGCCATACCCTTCTCCAGGGGATCTTCTCAACCCAGGGATGGAACCTGCATCTCCTGTATCTCCTACATTGGCAGGCAGATTCTTTACTACTGAGCCACCTGGGAAGCCAAGATATCTTTGAGGGGTTCTTTAAACCAGCCCCATCTGAAAATGGAAAACAGTGTGGAGGATGTCAACTGGGAGGAATTTAGAATGAAGCTTAAGAGTACACACTGTTTCCATTCTCTTTCCATAGTGAATTCAGTTTCCATTTCAAACAAGTGAGGCTGAGCAGTTTCCTCACATGCCAGAAAGAAAAAGAAATGTGGTTGTTATTCTCCAGCAAAGTCTGCACACAAGCAGGGGAGTAAAAGGAAATTTCACAGGGATGTTAATTCTGCCACTAACTGTTCTGCTATCCACTTTCCAGGTAAACAATGAATTGCTAAGAACATGTGAGGCAGAAGGTAACAGCTTACGTAAAGGCAAAGAAACATGGAATCATCTGGATAATTGATGGAAGAGTAGGCTGTACCGAGTGGGTGCCATGTAGGAGCAAAAGGTACCAGGACATGAAACTGGAAAATCAGGGGCCAGATTACTTAGTTCATCTCCACAAAACATCCTGCATATTTAACTTCATATGCTTTTAGGATGTGAAATAAGGAAAAGCCTCATGCACACACACAAAAAATGGCTTCCAGTTCAATTACTTCATATGCTTTTAGGATTTGAAATAAGGAAAAGCATAGAGGAAAAGCCTCATGCACATAAAAAAAATGGCTTCCAGTTCAATGGAGATAACAAGAAACTTGATTAAGAAAAAAGACAGACTCAAGACATATTTACGAGAAGAATCAAAAGGACTTTGTGTCTGATGAAAGGGACGTGGCAGGAAAGATAAAAGGAATAGGCTAGGATAAAAAGAGAAGTATAAAATTATTTTCAGTCTTCTCATTTGGAGACTGGGTAACTAGGAAGAGGAATGCAAGAACAGAAATGTATTTGAGAATGGGTAGGATGAATTAAGGAAATTAATTTTAAACTCTTTGAGCTCTTGGATATAGGACATTCACCTCAACACTAGCAAGTCTTATAATTCACATTCTGGGGACCTCCCTGGTGGTCCAGTGGTTAAGACTGCCTTTCAATGCAGCGGATGCGGGTTTGACTCCTGGTCAGGAAGCTAAGATCCCACACGCATTGCTGCCAAAAAACCAAAACATAAAACAGATGAAAATACTGTAACAAATTCAATAAAGACTTTAAAAACGGTCTACATTAAACAAAATTTTTGTAATAAAATAAAAATTAAAAAAAATTCACATTCTGGGTGATTACAATTTGCTCAGTCATGGTGAAATACACCATGGAGGAGCAGGGATAGAACATCATTGAAAGTCGCCAGTGAGTTGCACTTGGAGATCTGCCTAAAGGACCAACAGGAGAGCCCTACTTGCCTTCCTATCAAAAAATCCCACTCAAAATGCAGATTGGTTCAATCACTACGAAATTCCTCAAAAAGTAAAGTTCCTCAAAAAAACTAAAAACAGAGTTGACATGTGATCCCACAGTCCCACTCCTGGGATATATCCAGACAAAACTATAAAACAAAAAGATATGATACATGCACCCCTATGTTCACAGCAGCGCTATTTATAATAGCCAAGACCGGGAAACAAGGTAAGCGTCTGTTGACAGATGAATGGATAAAGACGATGTGGTACATATACACAATGGAATATTACTCAACCATAAAAAGAATAATATAATGCCATTTGCAGCAACACGGATGGACGTAGAGATTATCATACTAAGTGAAATAAATCGGAAAGAGAAATACAAACGTCATATGCTATCACTTACATGTGGAATCTCAAACATAATACAAATGAACTTATCTAGCAAATAGAAACAGGCTCAGAACAGACTTGCGGTTTTCAAGGGGGAGGGGGCCTAGGGAAATGGAAGGATTGGGAGTTTGGGATTAGCAGCTGCAAACTATTATACACGAATGGATAAACAACAAGGTCCTACTATATAACATAGGGAAGTATATGCAATATACTGTGATAAACCGTAATGAAAAAGAATATATATGTATAACTGAAACATTTTACTGAACAACAGAAATTAACAAAATATTGTTAGTATCAATTATGCAGTGTGCTTCAAGTCACTTCAGTTCTGTCCAACTCTTTGCAATTCCATGGACTGTAGCCTGCCAGGCTCCTCTCTCCATGAGATTCTCCAGGCAAGAACCCTGGAGTGGTATGGTCCCCTCCAGGGGATCTTCCCAACCCAGGGATGGAACCTGCATGTCTTAGGTCTCCCGCAATGGCAGGCAGGGTTCTCTACCACTAGCGCCACCTGGGAAGCCAGTACCAACAAAAATCCCACCAGTCAGCTAGTACCCAGGATACCATCAGTGGAGTCCCCAAACAAGCAGAACAGTCTGTACAGGAAGGCACGGTCCTTCCTTAAATACTCGGTTGAGGACACTGACAAGGGCGAGGTGTCCGCTCGCCAAGAGCTCAAGTACTGAGGCTCTAAACCCAGCTAAGAAATATGAATGGGACCTGACCAAGGCTGGAAGGATGCAGGGTTTGGGCCCACCAGCACCCGCCCCGTCACCCTCCCCAACATCATCAAGGACGCGCAGTACCTCAAGGGGAACAGAGCAGCATGGCTGTTGGTCTCCAGGAGCCGCCGAGCAGAACCACTAGACAAGGAGCACATGCAGGGCTTTGCGCCTCGACCCAGGGGGTGGGGCACTGCGCGGATCCAGCCGGAGCGTCCGCACGCCCCACGCTGTCTCTACGCACGCTGGCCTCCTGCCCCGCCCGCGGAGCCCAGCTCCTTGTGGAAGTCCGTGTCTGCCTCAACCTCCAGGTGGCACCTGAAGGGTCCTAAACAGGAAGCAGGGCCACGTAGTAGAAGAGGCGCGGTGGCCAGCACGCCCGTTTGTCGTGAAGGCCCCGTGGGTGAGTCCTTCCACTTCACCACCGCCCTGAGGTCCACACCTGTGGCCCGGCCGCGCGTGGGTGTCTGACCCAGAGCGACGCTGCAGGCAGATAGCTGCCCCAGGCAAGTCTCGGCGGAAACACGCAAGCACAAAGACCTGAAGGAAGGCGTCCCAGCTTCAGATAATTTCCAAAATTGGTTATAAGCAGCCTTCCAGTTCCTCTTCCCTGGCGCCCTAGTCCAGCGAGCAACCGACCGCAGCCAGGAGCTCTCGCGTCTTCCTCGCCACGCCTCGCCAGACTGTCCAGACCCATGTTGTCCCACCTGACAGATTTCAGGGCCCACTCCTGCCATCACTCCATGTGAGTGATGCCTTTTCACTCGATGCCTTTTCTTTCCATATCTGTTTCAAGATTTCAGAGCAACACAAATGCCCTCGCAGCGGGTACTTATTTATCTGTCTGGTGGAAATGGCTTTAGCAGTGAGACCCAACACTTTTTCATTTTTTTCAGAGGGAAACTCAAATGCCCCAAATATTTTAAATTACTGCATTAAGAGGTTTACTGAGTACATTTTTTTTTCTTCTTCTCAATTTTAGCGGGCTAGAATCAGGCTCCATCCATTGTTTCTGTCCATTCTGTTTGTGCTATCTCCTACTCAAACTTCTTTCAAGTTAGTCAATAACACTTGACTTGATAATAGAAAAGCAGCCCTCCTAGAAAATACATCATCTAACTATCACTGTCAGACAAAAGATTTAAAAAAAAAAAAAACAAAGGAAAAGGCATTCCTCACTTTCTCTGTCCACTGTAGATTACCATGCAATCTACAAGAGTGAAACTGCTTTCTTTAATGTATGCCTTGAGTGATATTCTAGTTGAGAAAACTGGTAGATTCTTTATACCCAGCCTACCAGGAATATTTAAGAATGTGGCTTTTTCTGACTACACCCCTCCAATTAACACTATCTGCCACTTTGTGTGGCACTCTCTTGCCTTGTAAATACTAACCTCTGCTGCTATTCCAACATATGCAAAATTGTGATGATTGAAGCTGAGGTTCAGAATGTTTTGAAAAGTTTAAATAAGAAATCAGTTATAATAAACTCTCCTTTCACAATGGTTCTATGAAATCATGACCCTCTGACCAAGGCAGGCCGTTTACTCTCTGTCTGTGGAAACTTTAATACTTGTGATATGTGCAGCACCACTCTCTCCTGCAAGTCATGAAAACTCTCCTTTCCTCCTGTGGCTTGCCTGTCTCCCATTCTAGAGTTAGTGGTTGGGTACTATAGGACTAGAAATGTGTTTTAGTTTGCTATGGTGGCCAAGACAAAGTACCAAAGACTAGATGGCTTAAACAGTAGAAATTTATTTTATCACAGTTTCAAAGGCTAGAAGTCCAGGATCAAAGTGTCAATAAGGTTGATTTCTTCTGAGGTCTCATTCTCTGGCTTGTAGGTGGCCATCTTCTCCCTATACCTTTATATGGTCTTCCTCTCTGTACACATCTACATCTAAATTTCCTCTTATAAAGAAACATGGCCATTTTGGATTAAAGCCCACCCTAATGACCTCATTTTAATTTTGTTGTTGTTCAGTAACTAAGTCATGTCTGAACTCTTTGTGACCCCATGGACTGCATGCAGCATGCCAGTCTCCTCTGTCCTTCACTATGTCCTGGAGTTTGTTCAGATTTATATCCATTGAGTCAGTGATGCTATCTAACCATCGGATCCTTCTCCTTTTGCCTTCAGTGTTTTCCAGCATCAGGGTCTTTTCCAATGAATTAGCTCTTTGCATCAGATGGCAAAAGAACTGGAGCTTTAATTTCAGTATCAGTCCTTCCTGTAAACATTCAGGGTTGGTTTCCTTTAGGGTTGATTGGTTTGATCTCCTTGCAGTCCAAGGAATTCTCCAGAGTCTTCTCCAGCACTGCAATTCAAAAGCATCAGTCCTTTGGTGCTTAGCCTTCTTTATGATCCAACTCTCACATGCATACATGACTACTGGAAAAACCATAGCTTTAAATATATGCACCTTTGTTGGCAAAGTGGCGTCTCTGCTTTTTAATACACTGTCTAGGTTTGTCATAGCTTTCTTTCCAAGGAGCAAGTGTCTTTTAATTCCATGACTACAGTCACGATTTGCAGTGATTTAAATACATCCTTGAAGAACAATTCCAAGAATACAGTAACATTCTGAGTTACTGGGGGTTAGCACTTCAGTATATGAGTCTGGGGAAAACACAACTTGGCCCATAACTGGATGAACCAAAGTTGGCCAATCAGTATATCACATATGCCTAAATAGAGAGGTTGGCCCCATTTGAAGATCTTTTCAAGCAAGATTAAGCAGTGTCTTTTTGAAGATTGGTAAGAATGTGGAAAAAAGATCATATTCTACTTTCTCAGATCCAGAGTTCCAAGAATGATACAGATTTGGAGTTTACCTTTAAGGTTATTAAGATTCTTTTTTTTTTTTTTTTTTTGCTAGGTAGAGAAAACTGTTAAGCATCAACATGAGGAAAACAGACATGAGAGAGAGATGGGGAGAAAGAGAACTATCCCTTTCTGATATTATAATATGCACATACATCCAGCATGTCTAAACTAGGGAGCTTCTGTAATATTTATAAGGCCATATGTTTTTCTTTTACTACTTAGCTTGGATCTGACACTTTCAATTGAAGTGTCATTTTCACTTCATTTTCAATTGAAAAGCCTAACTAACTAACCATGGAGAAATAGATACATTTGGTAACATAGGTTAGGTAGACCAATGGTTTATACTGCTGCAAATATGAATCAATCATAGATTACCAAGCACTGTTAACAGTCACTGTGTGTACATGCGTGCTAAGTCGCCTCGGTTGTTTCCAACTTTTTGCAACCCTATGGGCTGTAGCCCTCCAGGCTCCTCTGTCCATGGTATTCTCCAGGCAAGAATCTTCCTGACCCAGGGATCAAACCCCATCTCTTGTGTCTCCTAGCATTGGGAGGTGAGATCTTTACCACTAGCGCCACCTGGGAAGCCCTAACAGTGAGTGCTCCTCCACAATTACTCCTGAGTCCTGGAGAAGCATCTCACTCAGACACCTGCATGGGTTTCAAGTTTCTTCAGCAGTTGTGGCCTGAGATTTTTTTATTACTGAAATGCTTGTGGTCTCACATTCATGTCGATCAGTTCAGAAAGTTAGATGATCACACAAGATAATCAAAACATGCACCTTTTAACCATTTAATTTGTTTCATAAATTAGTCTCTTTATTTTATGTAGGTCTCTCACCATGTGTAGGCTTTTGGTGACTAATTTCCTTTTCATATTCTTGACCTCTCAGCTTCTCGCCCGTGCCTCCCTCCTCAAGTCCAGCCATTTGTTTCATTTGTTTTTCAAACTATACTCTTTATATCTCTGGGGTAACTACATGAAGTCAGTGAGTTCTTTATGTTCCAAAGGTACCTTCATCACCCTAGAGTGGATAATATCACAAAACAATAACAAACCCTGGCCTGAATTTAATCTTCTGCCTGGCTTATATTTAACATGGTTCAATTTGTCTATCTCTCCTTCAAGTCTCCATCTACTCATTTTTTAAACATGTTCTCTAAGAACATAGGACTCTTCATACTGGCTATCCACCAGTAATAGCTTTGGCATCTCTAAACCCATCTCGGAGAAGGCAATGGCACCCCACTCCAGTACTCTTGCCTAGAAAATCCCATGGATGGAGGAGCCTGGTAGGCTGCAGTCCATGGGGTCGCTGAGGGTCGGACACGACTGAGCGACTTCACTTTCACTTTTCACTTTTATGCATTGGAGAAGGAAATGGCAACCCACTCCAGTGTTCTTGCCTGGAGAATCCCAGACACGGCAGAGCCTGGTGGTCTGCCGTCTATGGGGTCGCACAGAGTTGGACACGACTGAAGTGACAGCAGCAAACCCATCTAGCAATTCTTTGAAGAGTTTACACTGCTCCTCCTTTCTCACATCTGCTCAGATTTTCTGTAACTGTTTGATATCCCTCTCATAAGTATGATTGGAGTGAAAGTAAATGGATTCCAAAACCGTTCTTGCCTAGAAGCTGGGAATTAAGATGAATGATGTTAGTCATGCAGCCCAGTCCCAAATCTGCTTAAACTTCATCCAGCATCTAATCCAAATTAGAATGGGATCTTCAATCACATATCAAAAGAAGTTAAAAGTTTCAAAATTTACAATTTGAGCCTTGAGGCATTTCATTAGATTAACAGATGGTATGCTACATATTGGGCAATACAGGAGCTAAAAATGGGATTGGCAAGACTACACTCACAGGGATCATTTCTACAGTTTGTTACTAAAGAACTTTTCTTGCACATGTAGAGCAGTGATAATCACTGATAAACCAGTGATCTAGTAAGTTAGAAAAAATGGTGAAGGGACTGGCTATTGTGGATGTTTTGTGTTTTGTTTTAGAGGAACTCTTTGTCTACAAGATCAAGAACCTTTAAAATAACATAAAAAATTCCAGAATTTACTAGAATAGTTTAAAATTTTTTCAAGTGTAAACAGTACAGTAAGCTTGCTGATTGATTGAAATCAGGTGGTAGGTATGTTGCTGCCTTTTACGACCCTATGAACTCTTTGTGACCCCATGGACTGTGGCCCCCCAGGCTTCTCTGTCCATGGGATTCTCCAGACAAGAATACTGAAGTGGGTTGCCATGCCCTCCTCCAGAGAATCCTCCTGACCCAGGGTTGGAACCCACATCGCTTATGTCTCCTATATTGGTGGGGAGTTCTTTACCACTAGCACTGCCTAGGAAGCCAAACAGTTGAGTAAACTTACTAACTGATTGCAATCAGGTGGTAGGTGTGTTATATTAGTATCTATGTTTTTTGAATGTCTGAAATACTTCATGATGAACTATAGTAAAGAACTTTTAAACATGCCAACCTTGGACCCAACCAAGTACCAAGGTGTTTCATTTTGAAAAACTCTGGTTCCCCTTTCCCTCCCTAATTTGGAAACTGAGAAATAGATACAGAAATCAGATAATAATTATAACGTCATCTTTATCATTTGTGAAGCCGCTTGGGTAATGTTGCTTTAGGTCTCGAGTCAAGTGCCTTGCTGACCCTGACCTCCAAACTGAGGCACTCACCCAAGCCCTGGCATGGTGGACACCTGCAGAAGCAGAGCCCTCCCTCGTGACAGCACTGGATGGAAGTGTGTCTTCTCCGAAGGCAGGAAGATGTGAAAATATAGGAACAAGTGGCTAAAATGAGTAGAAGGAGCCTGAGAGAGCGTCTTTGAGTACTTGAAATGTTCTATTTCTTGATCTGTACTGATTTTATAAATATTTAAAAATGAGAACATCTATCAAGCTATCAAATCTATTAAGATTTAAGGAGTTCTCCATATATGTTAGTCTATTAGGACTGACACCTCAGAATACCACAGACTGGGTGGCTTCAACAACTGAATCTATTTTTTTTTTTTTTTTTTTAATTTTGGAAGGCCAGAAGTCCAAAATCAAGGTGCCAGCAATGTTCTCCTAAGGCCTCTCTTTTTAGCTTGCAGATGGCCATCTTCCTCCTGTTTCCTTATATGTTTTCATTTTTTCTATGCATACCCATGCTGGTATCTCTTTATCTTCTTATATAAAGAGGGCAGTCATACTGGAAAAGGACGCCACCCTTAGGACTTCATTTAACTTTAATTGCCTTTTTTAAAAGCACTGTCTCCAAATACAGTCACATTGGGGATTAAGGTATGATTGTGAGGGTTGAGGGGCACCATTCAAGCCATAGCACCCTATATCTGGTATACTTCAATAAGAAAGTTAAAAAGAAAAGCTGAAGCAAATTCCATAAAAAAGGAACACTTCAATGTAAACAAAGAGGCAGAATTCACTGTATGAATTTAAGACATCTCAAACTTTTCAGGAAAAATTTTTATAATGGAAGCAGGTGTGAAGGGAGAGATGGGAGGCAGATGGGGGTGGGTAACAGGAAGGAGGTAAGAGATAAACAGATGTGGAAAGGGAAGAGAAGGGGAGAGAAAGGGAACGATGGAAAGGGGGAAGAAAGAGAAAGGAGAGGAAAAGGAGAGAGAGAGAGAGGAAAAGAAAGAATAAATATGACTCTATAAGAGTCAAATATATGGCTTGATGATTAAATAAATGAACTCTAGAAGCTGACTGCCTGGGCTTATGTCTCAATACAGTCACTGAAGAACTATGTGACCATGGGGAAATCACTACTTCGTTGCATGAAGTAAAGAATATACCTACCTCATGTGATAATGGAGAAGGCAATGGCACCCCACTCCAGTACTCTTGTCTGGAAAATCCCATGGATGGAGGAGCCTGGTAGGCTGCAGTCCATGGGGTCACTAAGAGTCGGACATGACTGGGCGACTTCACTTTCACTTTTCACTTTCATGCATTGGAGAAGGAAATGGCAACCCACTCCAGTATTCTTGCCTGGAGAATCCCAGGGATGGGGGAGCCTGGTGGGCTGCCGTTTATGGGGTTGCACAGAGTCAGACACGACTAAAGTGACTTAGCAGCAGCATGTGATAATATACAGAATTAAAAGAAGTGATCCATGTGCAGCTTGGCATATGTTTAAGCAAGTACTGTATAAACATCTACTATTATCAGTCAAGTTTAAGACTTCCATCTGGGATCCAATGTATAAACAATAAATGAGGACCTACCTCCCTCTATGAAGACCCAAGGATGGTGCACAGCTTGGGAAATAGACCATTCCCTTTTTCACTCCCATGCTCGCTCCTTCTGCTTGGGCCTAGGTTTGAATAATCACAGCCAGCTCTGAACATAGAACTAGACAGATTGTTCCACTGAACTGTGCTGAGGTGGCTGGAATGTACACTATAGTTCTCGTGTGATTTTATTTACGTCTGATCTTTCCCAGCATAAATCTGATTTCCCATCTAGGAAGTGCTGATATCCTACCTTTCTATGATAAAGCTAAATGAGAAATCTGCAGTTCTCAAATGTAATTTTTTCGACATGGGTTATCTTGCTAAGTTTTTTTTTTTTCTTTTTTACATTGAAGCAACCAAACAAAACAACACCTCAGCAAAGGCCTTTTTATTCCCCTCTAGTTCACTGTGATACAGGTTGACAGAGCACACCAGCCCAGAGGAGAATCCTTGCTGAAAGATGAAAATGCTAGCATTTTGTTCATTTCCTACCTTGGCACTTCCGGAGGCTACAACAGCATGCTCTAACTGGGAGCTGGAAAACTGCAGGTAATGTTTACTGTGTCTGTTTATTAAAAGGTGTTAACAAGTAATTGCATGGCATCACCCACTTAGACACATCTGCAATGGTATTTTTACCCTGAGTCTGAGGAATGTTTCCTTGGCATAGATTTTTAAGAGCTTTTAGAAAGAATATGATTCTATAGTAGATGCCAAATTTGTGGCTTCATCCAGTGCAATTCAGATGGCAGACAGGATGTGGTTGAGCAGTTATGGGGGTTGCAGTGAGTCAGCTATGGAGACAAATGTTTCCATGGTGACCTTCCCCATTCATTCAGTATGAGGCCTCCTCACACCCATGAGAATTAATGACATGGCATTAACACTGATAATCATAATGAAGAGAGCTGTCTGACAGTGGGGCAACCCAACCCTGACGTTAGTGAGGAAATAAGATAGAGGAATTTAGCCAGTGTGTAGAGGAATAAAATATTGAACTACAGCGAAAGGAAATCCATTTCTTTTTCTTTTATAGAACAGTTTTCCTGCCAGAATGGACCCTGCTGCTGACAGGCTTCTATAGTCTCCCCTCTGAGAATTCTTTTAGTACTACAACCAAGTGGGGGTGGAAATAAATAACCCAAAGAAGTGATTCACTGGAGGTCAAAAGAAACAGGATGAGAGAATATAGAAGGGGCACAGACTTAAACTCCACTCAGTCGTCCCAGTTTGTTTGTTTGTTTGCTTGTTTAAATTCTTTAAAATGTTCCTTAGGAGGTCCTTTTAGGAAAAAAATCTTTCTCCTGAAAAACTTACCTTTTTCTATAGCTTTGCAAAACTTTTGTTCCTTTCAGGGAAAAAGTGCTTTTCACCTTGTGCTAATAGCAGCACTTTACTTCTGTGTGCAGAGATGTGGGGCATTGTACAAACAAAGAATGTGAAACACTGGGAGTCTACCCTCTACCTCAGATGCCAGCCTGAGTAGAATTACAGACACAAGTTTTTCAGAGCAGGATGTAGATTTTTCACAGGCTCCTAGAGGACCGGGCCTGGTGATTGACTCCGTCAGTTGCATGGTTATCTCCTTTATGAAATTTTAAAATTCCATAGAGCAAAAACTTCATCTTACTCATCTTTGGCATCATAAGCCCCACTCCCAATGCACATGCACACATGCAAATACTTGTGCACACACAAACATTAATCTAGCATCCTTCTTTATGCACCACACACCACATTACTACATATCTATTCATGAGTGGATTTGATTAGCCCATAAAACCTCCGGTGAGGCAGTTAAGCAGTTTGTATATGAAGTTTTAGAAATCCATAGAGCTAAATTATGACAGTTTTTTAAACTGTGTAGCACTGTTTTGCTTTTTGAAATGTTTAGACAAGCAGATTTGACACAAATACAGTAAAGCCTGAGAGGTAGTAAATGAAAAACATGTGTGAAAAAAATCAAGACACTCTCAAGGCAGCTGGACTATTCAGATTGTTTAAATAACGTCTACAGAATGCTGATGCTGGACCTACCGTGACATTTATTAATCCATCAAATATTTATTGAGATCCTACTTTAATAGCTGTTTGCTCTGTGCCAAGCACCATTTTAAGTCCTTTATCCTTAGTAACGTATTTAATCTTCTCTAAGACGTAAACATTATTATTAAAACCTATCTTTCAAGCAAGTAAACTAAAATACAAGTAATTTAAGTAACTCATCAAAATTGACACAGATAGTAGAGGTGGAGTCATAAATTGAGCCAAGCAGCCAGGCTCCAGATCATAAGCTCTTCACCCCTCTGTGATACTGCTAATTCTTGGGCTGGGAAGTCAGAATAAAGCCATAATCAGGAGGTACGTCCTTTTTCGTTGTTTTCATAAAGCTTAGAGTTTTGAAAGAGAGACATGCTGAAAACAACCAATTACAGTCACAAGCAGCAAGTGCTTTATGAGAGCCAAGGAAGAACTATAGGGACAGAGCAACATAAATCATCCTAAACTACGGACTATGAGGCTTCTCACAACGAGGAAAAGATCCAGAGAGTAAATGAGGTGCCATTTCCATACCAACTTTGTTTCCTGATTGTTGTTGGTGATGAGGTATGAATGGCTGAGCCAGAGGGGTTGAGTCATGTTCAGGAGGGAATCTTTCCAAGTAATTCCTAAGGTCAACTGATGAGAGACACACCTCTGGTAAGTGTGTCACAGGACAGAAAGCATCTGACTAGACAGGGACCAGCATACCAGGCGAAACGTGTCAGCCTGGTTGACTCTTGGGAGGGAGTTGGGAGAGAGACTGTTGGGAGGGAAAATGTTTCCACAAAGCTAGAAGCATAGATGTGGACATTCTAGAAAACAGGGCAGTAATAATACTGAAAAGCTCTGCTAAGGTAAGAGAGAATGCCATAGATGTGACAGATTTTGGGGAGCCAGGTACCTGCTAGAGAAAGTCCCTCTAAAAGTCAATCTAAATCCTGGCGATCATTACACATTTATATCCATCACCGTAATAGTACATATTGAGCAGTTTCTGTTTACCAGACTTTATGCTAAGACTAAGGGGAAACAATTATTATTACTACTGTTGTTGTTGTCATCATCATTGTTGTTGTTATCCTGATCAAAGTTATGACACAGGAGAGCTGAGGGCCTGACCCATGATCATCGCTCAACCCCAGAAGTTATTTGTCATTTATGGCTGCTGATTGCCACCTTTTTGACTCTGAAAGTTGATAGTCAAATCTAAGGGAATATATTGAAAAAAAAATGACAGTTTTTTTGCTCACTTCAAAGTCTTTATGAATTTCAAGTATTGGTTGATTAGCTTCTTTCAGGCAACACTAATTACAGCAGATTATGTAGGACAGGGCACAGTGGAGGTCAGAAGAAACCCTAAAACTGGGGAAAAGTATATTTTAAAACATTAGGGAAACAAATAAAATAAAAAGAGTCAAGAGGACAAACATAAGTATTAGCACTCAGAACAAGCCAGGAGTTTTAGAGGCCCCAACAAACAGCTTCCAGATGATCAGCAGAAAAAGAAGGGGTAAAAGTAAAATGTGTGACCAAAGAGGCAGGCTATCTGAAAATTGCCAGGCAAGCCAGAGCAATGTAGAGACAAAGCCAGACTCATAGGACATGAAGCCAGGACCCCTGAGCCCAGGCTGCCTGCTTTCTTGCCCCTGCTTGTCGGGTTCCCTCCCATCCTGCTGAGAATGAATGAGCTTGCATGGAGACCCACATATGGGGAGAGCAGAAGCAATAACCATAAGGGAATCTGTAAGTGGGGGCAGGAGCTGCTACATCAGAGTTAGTTTAAATGGTTAATGGTCTTCCAGTGTTTCCTAGGTATACCTCAAGTGACTGAAGTATTTAGACTAAAATATTCATTTTTAAGAAGTAAATGACTGAGAAATCATTCTTAAAACCTTATGAGATACGAGGGGCCTTATTTGGGAGCCACAGAACTTTAATGCTTTCCAGTACTTTCCTTCTGCAACTTTGCAATTGCCCTGTACTTCCCTTCTGCATCCTCTTCCAACCATCATCACTTCTAGGCTCTTCAAACAGACCAAAAAGTGGCAAATGTGGAACATCATTTGAAGAGTGTATTGCTCCTGACACCCATGTTTAAAGGCATGTCTTTCATGCCCTTAATTGTACCTTTACATTTAATTATAATTATGGGGTTAGCCATGGAGAAGGCAATGGCACCCCACTCCAGCACTCTTGCCTGGAAAATCCCATGGACGGAGGAGCCTGGTACGCTGCAGTCCATGTGGTTGCTAAGAGTCGGATACAACTGAGCAGCTTCACTTTCACTTTTCACTTTCATGCATTGGAGAAGGAAATGGCAACCCACTCCAGCGTTCTTGCCTGGAGAGTCCCAGGGATGGGGGAGCCTGGTGGGCTGCCGTCTATGGGGTCTCACAGAGTCGGACACAACTGAAGTGACTTAGCAGTAGCATGGGCTTAACCAAAATGTTCATTAAGGTTTATCATAATCTTATGGAAAATCCCAATGAACTTTTTGGTCAACTCAATACTTTACAGGATATTTGTTCATCTTTCATGCATCATATCTAGGACTGCTAAATATTGGGAAAAGTGATTTGAACATATCCTTTATCAAATGCCAATGCTTAGATAAATGTATTTTCACTATCTAGGCACATAGTACTTAACTCTGTTATTCCTTTTTTAAAATACAGGTTCTACATAAGGTTATTGAATTCAAATAATAAATTCTTTGAAAATCTATACCTGAATGAGTTTCAAGGAGAGTCCTCAAAACCTAACCAGTTCACTAACATTGTGAACCAGGCAGTGACTTCCTTATTTCAACAATAGGAAGTATTTTTATGACCTATAGTACCTTGGGTGGTACTTTAGGGATATATGAAGCAAGAAGTTCCTTCCCTATTTGCAAACCTCTAGCTACAAATTATGCCCTTGGCTGACTGGCTTATTAAGGATTTGATGTATTGTCTTTTGTCCTTTGGCTCCTGTCACTATCTTCACTTTCCTGTCCTTTTCGCGGTATCTACTCGATTCTGGAATCTCTTTTTGGTTGCCTTTTCTCCCTTGTACAAAATGTTGTCTTGTCTTCTCAGCATTTCAAAAGGTTTCCCCAGTGACTTGAATTTGAAGAAAGCTGCAGGGTCGTAGTTCAGTGGCAAGCTTAGAATGACAGTGAAATCCCTAAACAGGGACTACTCTTTCTGAATAAAGAAATCTAAAAATAAAAGCTGTCTGCAGCTGGGACTGTGTGCCAAGACAACTATCACTGAAACGCAGAAGAAATTGAAAGCATAAATAAAAAAACAACCTTGCTAGAAAGGACTAAGTTGTTAAATTGGTTCCAAGATAGAAAACTAGAAAAGGCCAATTTCATAGTAGGTGGTTTATCACTCACAGATAGTTTAATGTAGTGGAAGTTTGATTCATCCAAGAAACGTCAGCCCTGAGATCGAAAGGACACAGCAAAGAGACTCTAAGTCAGCCTGACTTCCTGAAAACAACTGGAGAAACTTCACGTTCCCAGGGCACCACTTGCTGCTTTTCTTCCTTCTACACAATGAACCCTGGTTATTTTATTGATTTCTTTTCCACCAAAGAGCTTCCTTGGGATGGCAAATTTTTAAAATCATCAGAACAAATCCCAAGTCTCCCTCTCACTAAACCCATTCATGCCTGGCATATGATTTCACAACATCCTAGTTTGGGGCTCCTATAAGCTCACTCTGACTGCTATTTCAGTGCACTTGACCTCCAGTTTTTCAATCCCTCCCTCTTAATTCTGCCTATCATCCCCATATAGTTTCACTTCCTTTTCTCCTGGAAAAGTTTAGACCACCCCCTTGGTTATCATTTGGTATCCATTAGTGAAGTCTCAAATCCCTATACCCACAACTGTGATAACACTTGAGGAAAAAGAAGTATACAATTATGCAGCTAGTGCTATTGGAAATGCATGTTTGTCTTTTCAACTGGACCATCCATTGCTGCTCAGCAATCCAATGTGTTACTCTTTCAGCTCCTTCAACTATGAGCCACAAATATGACTTCAGATCCAAACCAAGCTTCGAAATCCTCTTTATTCTATATGTCCCATTTTTTCTAAAGAGATGATCTGTAATGGGGAAAAGTGGGGCTCTCTATGGCACACAAGACTACAAATTATTTCTATCTACATGGCATATCACATACTCTGTACCAGCATAATTGAAAAAGCACTTCTTCTAGAACTTTTTATTTGATCACCCACTTTTCTGGTTTTCCTTCAGATTATAAAATCGTGCTTATTTCTCTTAATTTAGAAGGAAAAAAAATGTCTCAAACCTGTGTTCCTTCTCTAGCTGTTTCCTGCATTCTCCATCCTTTTATTGTGAAGGGTAGCCTTTACCTACTGTCTTTACTCATTCACTCACTTTCTCACATTTCACTTATTTTAATCAATATCATTCTTTTACATCATCATTAAAATAATGCATGTACCCATTTTTAAGTGAAGAATAGTAATTTCCATACCTCCTACTGTCTACCTGCTGCTTTGACTATTCTTGGCCCCCTCTTTTAACACGTTAGGCTACCTAAATGCTACCATTTTAATACATCTCTTCACCAATGGATGTATTTTTTTTTCTTCCCTTATTTAATAGAGTAGGTTCTTCAGTTCTGACAGAGCTTTCTAAGTTCTTGTGTATCTGAAAATGTTGCTCTTCTACCCTCATGCTTGATTAATAGGTGGTTTGGGTGTTGAATTCTTTGTTGAAAAACAATTTCCCTCATAATTTTGAAGCCACTACCCTTCTATCTCTAGCATCAATTGAGAACTTCAATGTTATTGCAATTATTGTTCATTTTTTATAGTCAATTTTAAACTTCAAAAAAATTATCAAACATAAGAAGTGAATAAGTAGCACAAAGGATTTCTTTCCTGTTCCATGTGAAAATATATTGCCAATCTGAAGGCTCAATGCCCTGAATACTTAATCATATATCTCCTACAAAGACATTCAACATGCTCCTACATTTAAAAAAAAAAAAAAAACAATACAGTCATCAAGATCAGAAAGTAAACATTGATGCAAAATTATCAGCTAACTGGTTTAACACTTTAGGCCACCACTTTGGACCCTATTCAAGTTTGCCAATTGTCCCAATAATGTTTATTAATATTTAAAGAATCCAGTTCAGAATCACCTCTCACAGGGATCTTTACTCTCCCTTCAGTTCAGTTCAGTTCAGTTCAGTGGCTCAGTCGTGTCCGACTCTTTGCAGCCCCATGGAGAGCAGCACGCCAGGCCTCCCTGTCCATCACCAAGTCCCAGAGTTCACTCAAACTCATGTCCATAGAGTTGGTGATGCCATCCATTCATCTCATCCTCTGTCGTCCCCTTCTCCTCCTGCCCCCAATCCCTCCAACCATCAGAGTCTTTTCCAATGAGTCAACTCTTCGCTTGAGGTGGCCAAAGTATTGGAGTTTCAGCTTTAGCATCAGTCCTTCCAATGAACACCCAGGACTGATCTCCTTTAGGATGGACTGTTTGGATCTCCTTGCAGTCCAAGGGACTCTCAAGAGTCCTCTCCAACACTACAGTTTAAAAGAATCAATTCTTCAGTGCTCAGCTTTCTTCACAGTCCAACTCTCACATCCATACATGACCACTGGAAAAACCATAGCCTTGACTAGACGAACCTTTGTTTGCAAAGTAATGTCTCTGCTTTTCAATATGCTATCTAGGTTGGTCATAACTTTCCTTCCAAGGAGTAAGCATTTTTTAATTTTATGGCTGCAATCACCATCTGCAGTGATTTTGGAGCCCCAAAAAATAAAGTCAGCCACTGTTTCCACTGTTTCCCCATCTATCTGCCATGAAGTGATGGGACCAGATGCCATGATCTTCGTTTTCTGAATGTTGAGCTTTAAGCCAATTTTTTCAGTCTCCTCTTTCACTTTCATCAAGAGGCTTTTTAGTTCCTCTTCGCTTTCTGCCGTTAGGGTAGTGTCATCTGCATATCTGAGGTTATTGATATTTCTCCCGGCAATCTTGATTCCATCTTGTTGCTTCTTCCAGCCCAGTGTTACTCTCTCTTAGTCTGGGCCAATTCTTCAGTTTTTGCTAGGCTTTTATAACTTTGACACTTTTGAAGAGGATGGGTCATCTATTTTGTGGGACAAATAAATGACCCTCTGATTGGGTTTCTCTTGTGATTAAATTCAGGGGATGCATTCTTGGCAAGACTATAACATAAGTGATGCTATATCTCTCTCAGTGAATCATAACAGCTTTATAATACATGGCTTCCCTGGTGGCTCAGAGGTTAAAGCGTCTGCCTGCAATGTGGGAGACCTGGGTTCGATCCCTGGGTCGGGAAGATCCCCTGGAGAAGGAAATGGCAACCCACTCCAGTATTCTTGCCTGGAGAATCCCATGGACAGAGGAGCCTGGTGAGCTACAGTCCACGGGGTCACAAAGAGTCGGACATGACTGAGCGACCTTTCTTTATAATGCATGATACATCTCTATCCATTCTTTAACTTTTAAACCTTTAAGCCTGTGTTATTATATTAAATATATATATCATGTAGACATGTAATTGAGGACTTCTTTATCTGTTCTGACAGTCTTTGCCTCTTAATTGGTACATTTAAATCATTTGAATTGATTTTGATAATCGATTTTGATAATTGATTTTGAATGAATTGATAATTATTGATACTGCTACTGCTAAGTCACTTCAGTTGTGTCCGACTCTGTGCGACCCCATAGACAGCAGCCCACCAGCCTCCCCCATCCCTGGGATTCTCCAGGCAAGAACACTGGAGTGGGTCGCCATTTCCTTCTCCAGTGCATGAAAGTGAAAAGTGAAAGTGAAATCGCTCAGTCCTATCCGACTCTTAGCGACCCCATAGACTGCAGCCTACCAGGCTCCTCCATCCATGGGATTTTCCAGGCAAGAGTACTGGAGTGGGGTGCCATTGCCTTCTCCAATAATAATTGATAGAGTTGCATTTAAGCCTACAAACTTACTATTGGTTTCTGTTTGTCCCATTTCTTTCTTGACTTTTTCCCTCTTTTGCTTCTTTTGGATCATGTAATTGTCTTGTAGCATTCAATTTTTTTTCTCCACTGTTGGTTTATTAGCAATATCTATTTGTTATATATATATATATATATATATAATTACTATTTATTTATTTATTTTTGGCCGCACTGGGCCTTCGTTGCTGCTTGAGGGCTTTCTCTAGTTGTGGGGAGGTGAGACTACTCTCTAGTTGAGGTGTTCAGGTTTCTCATTGCCGTGGCTCTCCTGTTGAGGAGCACAGGCTTCTAGGCACGTGGGCTTCAGTAGTTGCAGTACTTGGCCTCAGTAGTTGTGGCTCACAGGCTCCAAAGTGCTGGCTGCGTGGTTGTGGCGCACAGGCTTACTTGCTCCACGGCCATGGCATATGGGATCTTCCTGGACCAGGGATCAAATCCATACCCCCTGCATTGGCATGTGGATTCTTAACCACTGGACCACCAGAAAAGCCCCTGTTTTATATTTGTAGTGACTTCTCTACAAGTTACAATATGCCTGTCAACTTTTCACAATTTGCTTTTAAAATTATTAAATTATTTAAGCTATTTATTCTTGATATACCTCTTTATGTATAATGTGAGGACATTACAGTATAAACTTATATCTCTTGCACTTCGTACTCTTATCATATACTTTACTTCTATATATGTCATCAGTCACAAAATACTTTGTCATTATTTTTGCTTTAAATAGTGTAATATCATTTAAACATGTAAAAAATAAACAAAACAAAACAAAAAGAATTTTATGGAAGTTGAAAAAGTTCTGGAGATGGATGGCAGTCATGTGAATGTACTTAGTGTGAATACATAGTGTGAATGTACTTAATACTACTGATCTGTACACTTAAATATTAAAATGGTAAATTTTATGTTATGTATATTTTATTATTTAAAAAGAAGAAAATATTTTATATTTACTACTAATTTACCACTTCTGGCACTTTTGAGTCCTTTTTATACACATAGTTTTCCCTCAGGGAACATATACCTTCAACCTAAGAACTTTAATATTTTTTGTAGTTAATATCTGCTTGCGATTCTTCCAGCTTTTGTTTCTCTAAAGAAGTCTTGCAACAAAAGCAAAAGTAAACAAGTAGGACTACAACTAACTAAAAAGCCTCTGCCACAAAACGAAAGGCAGCCTACTGAATGGGAGAAAATAATTACAGATCATACATCTGATAGGGAGGTAATAGCCAAAATATATGAAGAACTCATTCAAATCAGTATCAAAATACCATTAATTAGATTAAAAATGGGCAGACTATCGGAACATACATTTTTTCCCAAAGAACATGTACAGATAGCAAACAGGTGCATGAAAAAAAAATGCTTAAAATCACTAATCATCAGGGAAGTGAAAATCAAAACCACAGTGAGATATCTTCTCATGGCTGTTAGAATTTTAAAAATAAATAAATAAATAACAAGTGTTGCCAAGGTTGTGGAGAAAAGGGAAGCCTTGTACACTACTGGTAGAAATATAAATTGGTGCAGTCAGTATGGAAAACAGTATGGGTGTTCCTCAAAAATGTAAAAAAAGAACTACCATATCATCCAGCAATTTCATACTTGGGTATTTATCCAAAGAAAACAAAAATCTGAAAAAAAAAATGTGCACTTCTATATTAATTGCAGCCAAGACATGGAAGCAAATCTAATTGTCCGTCAATGGAGGAACAGAAAAAGAAAATGTGACATATACATACCATGAAATATTATTCAGCCTTAAAAAAGAATGAAGTCTTGCCACTGCAACAGCATGTGTGGACCTTAAGGGCATTAGGCCAAGTGAAATGGCAGACAGAGGAAGGAAAATGCTATATGGTCTCACTTATATGTGGAATTAAAAAATAAAAGACAAAACAGAGGTCATAAATACAGAGAACCGACTGGTAGATGCCAGAAACTGGAAGTGGGCAAGTAGGGAGGTGGGTAAAATGGATGAAGAGGATCAAAAGTTACAGACTTTCAGTTATAAAATAAATGAGTCCTGCGGCCATAATGTACAGCATGGTGACTATAATTAATAATACTATATTGCATATTTGAAAGTTACTAAGAGAGTAAACCAGTCAATCCTAAAGGAAATTAGTCCTGAATATTCATTGGAGAAGGAAATGGCAACCCACTCCAGTATTCTTGCCTGGAGAATCCCATGGACGGAGGAGCCTGGTGGGTCACAGTCCACGGGGTCGCAAAAAGTCGGACACAACTGAGCAATTTCACTCACTATTCATTGGAAGGACTGCTGCTGAAGCTGACTCCAAAATTTCGGCCACCTAATGCGAAGAACTGACTCATTAGAAAAGACCCTGATGCTGGGAAAGATTGAAGGCAGAAGGAGAAGGGGATGACAGAGGGTGAGATGGTTGGATGGCATCACTGACTTGATGGACATGAGTCTGAGCAAGCTCCAGGAGTTGGTGATGGACAGGGAAGCCTGGCTTGCTGCATGCAGTCCAGGGGGTCACAAAGAGTGGGACATGACTGAGCAACTGAATTGAGAGTAGATCTCAGAAGTTCTCATCACAACAAAAAAATTATAACTATGTATGGTGACAGATGTTAACTAGACTTATTGTCCTTATCATTCTGTAATATATGCAAATATTGAATCATATTGCACACAAGAAACTAATATACTGTTATATGCCAATTATATCTCAAAAATCTTTAAATTTAAAGCCTTTATTTGCCTGCTTTTTTGGAAAATATTTTGTTGGATATAAAAATTCTTTTAGCATTTTAAGAATACTGTTTCATTACTTTCTGACTTGCATGTTTCTGAAAAGCAGTCATCTTATTATGTGCTTATTTTGCCTGTGGCAGGTAGGACTTAACTCATTTGTTAAGGAACTACAGTGCTCTGCTATCTGTTGGCCAGTGTCTGAAAATAATTGTTTCATATATTTGGTCCAGTTTTCTAATTGTTTGGAAGGTCATGTCCTATACCAGTTTCTCCCTCATGGATAAAACAGAATTTGCCATCTCAACTCACAAATTACGTTATTATGTAAATACATGTTTTCTTCCTATTAAAAGACAGATATTCTTCACCTGGATTTAAAAAAAAAATTTTTTTTAACCAAAATGAAACTATAACTTTCTATTTGTTTTCTATTTCTCTTATCTACATATTTGTTCCTGTCTTCTTTCTTGCTTTCCTTTTTCGAAATTAACCTGACTTCTTTCTTTTGAATGTGTCTGTTGGCTTTTCAAATGTACATTTTTACATTATTTTTAATGAATGTTTATGGGATTACAACATGCATTATTAATTTACCATGATCCACTTAGAGTTAATTATATAGCATTTTAAATGAAATCTAAGAAATATGCAAAATGAATTCCTTTTATCTACTTCTGTCCTTTTAGTTATTGCTGTTGTATATATTATTTCTACAAATATAGAGTTTGTAGTTTCAATCATATAATTTTTTTCTCAATCATAGGTTTATAGTTTTGCTTTTGTCATATGACTTTTATAGAAACTAACAGAATATAATTGTATATTTAGTTGTGTATTTACTGAACACTGGTGAAAGAGATGGAGTTAAGAATATACTTGGGTCCTCATATTCTGAGAATTCTGTAGTCTAGGCTTCTTGTCATTCCATAAAGGAAGGCCACTTCTCTCCATCTCTTCCATACTTCTGTTTTTATTTCACTGTAGTAAAGATTTTGTTAACCAGAAGCAAAAGCCAGACTCTGAAATGTTTCATCTCTATTTCTTCCAGTATCTGGTGTGTTCGCTGTAAAAGGAAAAAAAAAAAAGTGTCAGTTTCTTTTGTCTTTTTCTTGCTACTTTGCTGACTCTTCCCCTGACCTTCTTTTGCTGTTTGAAGACCATATTCTGTCTTGGTATTATCCATTAAATGGGGTTTGACTTATGCCTTATGTCTCATTCTGCTTTAGCCAGGCTGAGCTCCTTGTTTCCTGAATTCACCCTGCTGTTTTCCCAGCCTGTTTTGTCTGTGGTTCTCCTTTGGAGGGACAGTACCTTCATCCATTGACCATCTGGAAAAACACCTTTGAACATTCAGGTCATGCATCTTCTGCACCCACAAGGCTTCTGTTTCATCTCCTCTCTCCCAGATGGTAAAAACCATACCTTCTTTTGGGCCTCCAGGGTGCCCTGCATATCCTCCTGCCTTTGTTCTCTTAACATTTAAATGTACTTGTTTGTTTATCTGGCCTTTACCAGTAGTTTTAGATCCTAGAACACACCTCTTTCCCTTTTGTTTCTAGCACTGTGTCAGCACTGGGAGTAGCTGAATGAAAAAATAACTAATTAACTGAACATATGAAGGAAGAAAATGGCAACCCACTCCAGTATTCTTGCCTGGAGAATCCTGTGGACAGCGGAGCCCGGTGGGCTGCTGCCATGGAGTTGAACACGACTGAAGCGACTTAGCATCCATGCATGCATTGGAGAAGGAAATGGCAACCCACTCCAGTATTCCTGCCTGGAGAATCCCAGGGACAGAGGAGCCTGGTGGGCTGCCATGTATGGGGTCGCACAGAGTCGGACACAACTGAAGTGACTTAGCAGCAGCAGCAGCAGCAGCATGAAGGAAGGAATATAAGTTTGAATGTATTATGTTGTAATGGGTAATTTTAAGGTAATAAATATTAAACAATAAAGCAGTATCATAAACTGAAGTTAAATTGAGAAGAAAATATAAAGATAATGTCACAAAGAAACAGTTAAGAATTGACCAAATCCTAGTTGAGATCTCTAAATATAACTTGGATCCCTGTGTACAAGTTTTTCCATTTTTTTCCTTGTGAAATGTAGATTGGCATGGAATCTATAGCTGATTGGCACAAGATGCTCACAGCATCTGACCAAGCATAAGAAGCCAGCATAAGAGAGTTCAAGAAAAAGAATGCCTTCCCTGGAAAGACAAAATACAAATGTGCTCAATCATTTTAGGAACTGGTAGAGGAATGGATTTAAAATTCTAAAAAAGTTAAGTCCAAGACAGAAAAAAAAAATTGTCTCTTAAAAATCAGTGTTTCAATGATGAACAATTTTGGCCAATTAAAGTTTAGAGTAATTGCTATGGTGATTTTGGAAAAGAATGAAGCTAATGAGTTTCTGAATGTCAACTGCAATTTTTGAGTACTTTTAATTTGCAATCTCTTTATTTAATGGAGAAAGCATTGAAGATTCAGTCTGGATGTATTCAAACTGCATTTTAGTCTTTACAGCTGTACTTTACCATAGGAATTAGGTTCTACTCTAAAATCCATTCAGTTTTTGGAAATCAAGTCTTAGATATCCCCATTAAGAGTGTCAAATCATATACTGTGTCAGATTCCAAAAATAACTTTGCTCAGTGTTATACAGGATAAGAATCTGGCCTGATATACTAATCCTCTGATATAGAGGAAAATAGTTGACAGATTGCTTGACCTAGCAAATCATTCAGATAACTCTGCTAGGAGCAATGGCCCTGCCATTTTTTTTAATATAAATTTTTGATTCCTATCAATTTCACTGAAGGAAACTTTAAGAAAAGGGTCCAAAGATTTTTTTTTAATTCACTGTACTTTAAATGTCTATTTCAAGTAGATAGAAAGCAATCCCCTGTCTTTCCTAGTTTTGCAGAGGCAATTGGAGGAAATAATAAGAGTGACAATTTGTCTTTTCCTTCCTTTTTTAGATATTAATTATGATAAATGTAAAAATACAGCCCAGACACCTACACATTTAAATCTACTTCAGCCTAGACATTTACCTGAAGATCAATAGCTTGAAAAGCCTCGTAAACCATGTGCATACATATAATTGGTCCTTTTCCTCTCACTTTAGAACTTTGCTTTTTATTTCCTAGTATTGATGTCTACAGAGAAAGGAATGAAATGACACTACAAAGTCTAACGTACCAATCACATGAGCCCTGTCATACAAAGAAGAGAAGTAATGAGCTGACTTTTCTCATTTTTCTACTTGCATTTTCCCCTCTTGATTTTTAGCACCAAGCTAATATTTGATATCAGAAAAAAAGCAATGAAATGAAAACACGAAAAGCCCAAAAAAGTCATCAGACCAAGGATGACTTTCTGTGTCTGCTTTTCAGATTCACACTGCCAATTATTTCAGGGATAAGAAACTCAGAGACACAAAGATTACCTACTCCTACAAATGCATTATTTTCCCCTTAGTTGTCAGGATGGCAGGAACACAAAAACAAACATGAAAAATATCTGTTTTCAATGTTTTTATGTTCAGTTAGTGGTTTTCTAGTCCAACATTCACTAAAGCAATCTACTGTAGAAAAATGCCTGCCCTGTGGTTTCACTCTCTCTCCCTCTTGCAATTGAAGGTCTAATGAGAGATCCCCCTAGTTCCGAGGTTTTAGTTCACATGTGTAAGACTGATTTATGAGCTTTGACCTTTCCCTGATTAACTCAGGGCCATTGATCTTTGCTTTCCTTTTTTTTTAATTTCATTTTTTATTTTTTGTTAATATCATCCATTCTTTATTTTTTTAATTGAAATATAGTTGATGCTATGTTAATTTCTGCTGTATAGCAGTGATTCAGTTACACACATATATATTCTTTTTTAATGTTCATTTCCATTATTACTTATCCTAAAAATTAAGTATAGTTCCCTGTGCTATATAGTAGGACCTTGCTGTTGATCCATTCTATTTTTGTCTGCATCTAATAACCCCAAACTCCCTGATCTTTGAAGTAAGCTTTGATCAAGATAAACACACATACACAAATGAGGAGTTCAGTACAATTACTTAAGCCCTAGAGGACATTAAGTTTTAACAAGTAATATGTAGGTAATGGTCCATGTTATCTACAGATCTATTAAGACAAATTATATCTAATTGTCTGTACTTTTGCAATAGACATTCTTATGCTCTTTTCTCCATCAGTATTTGATAAATTGTAAGCAAGAACTTGTACCCCTCTCCAGTAGTGGTCAATTGTCACAGCAATATTACATTTAAGTGATTTTTTTAGACTCTCTCAACATACTACTTTAGTGGGCCTTCAAAATATTTTTCTGTAAACAAATAACTTTTCAAAATCATACCATGGTATCTAAATAATTTAATAATATTTTAGAACTCTAAAGGCTTTAAAGGTTTTACAAAAAAAAAAAAAAAAAGATTTCACAGACAAGCATCTTCCTTTGACATAAGAGATACAAAGCCCTGAGAGAGGAAATGATCTGATCAAGGTCAAACTTTGAGTTAGTGAACAAGTCAGAACTAGGAAACAAAGACTTGTCAAGTGTGAGATATCACTAAACAATGATAAGATGTCAGAACATTTCCATTATCTTTCTTTTTTCAGCTGTTTATATGTTTAAAAGCTGTTTTTAATGGGTTATTTCCTTACCAAGCCCCTAAAATATAACCTTTTATTTTCAAACTTTAGGGTTTTTTAAATTTAAAAATGTACTTTCTATTGAAGACTTAAGGATTTTGAAAGAATAACTTGGAATTTGAAAATGGACTTTAGAACTTTAGAAATGCTTGTCGCTTTATATGTCCCCTGAAAATCTATTTGGTATTCAAGATGTTTATTCATCAAGAATTTAGGAGGGTACTTCATTATTCACATGCATGATTGATAGCTGTTTCTGATTTTTTCACATTTCTTACTTTAAACCCAGCTGGTATTTGGTGGCAAATAGAAGACTGAAAACTAAGTTGAGAAAAAAATTTTACAAATAGACAAGTTGAATAACTTTCATATTTCTTCAGGGAGATTTATAGGCTGTTTAAAGGAGTCACAAATTTGTATTTCTGGAAACTGACCCATTGAACTAATCATATTCTTTTTTTCTAATGTGAACATCTTTGCAAATCCTTTACATTTTTTTTTTAGTTGCTATAAACAACTTTTATTTTTTTATTTTTTATTATTATTATTTTTTTTACTTTACAATATTGTATTGGTTTTGCCATACATCAACATGCATCCGCCACGGGTGTACACGTGTTCCCCACCCTGAACCCCCCTCCCACCTCCCTCCCCATACCATCCCTCTGGGTCATCCCAGTGCATCAGCCCCAAGCTTCCTGTTTCCTGCATCGAACCTGGACTGGCGATTCGTTTCTTATATGATATTATGCATGTTTTAATGCCATTCTCCCAAATCCTCCTCCTCCTCCTTCTCCCACAGAGTCCCAAGACTGTTCTATACATCTGTGTCTCATTTGCTGTCTCGCATACAGGGTTGTCGTTACCATCTTTCTAAATTCCATATATATGTGTTAGTATACTGTATTGGTGTTTTTCTTTCTGGCTTACTTCACTCTGTATAATAGGCTCCAGTTTCATCCACCTCATTAGAATTGATTCAAATGTATTGTTTTTAATGGCTGAGTAATACTCCATTGTGTATATGTACCACAGCTTTCTTATCCATTCATCTGCTGATGGACATCTAGGTTGCTTCCATGTCCTGGCTACCTTTTTTTTTAAACCCTTTAATTTTGGAGAAGAGTATATTGCTCATTTTGTAGGACCTTGTATCTAATGAAGTAGCAGACATTAAGCAAATGTTACTGAAATTTATTTGAGACTATGGCCTGGGATTTTTCATTGTACAAAGTATAGTCTGATATTTTAAAATTATATTTATACATGTTAGTGCCTTACCACTTACTTAGTCACTAGTGAAAGAAATAGACTACAGATTTAAGAAGTCAAACCATAGGAGACCAACAAAGCCTTTAAAGGTTCCCAGTTAACAAATTTATTAATTGGTATTTTTATAACTGCTGTGTGTATATATATATATATATACTTTTATAAATGATTTAATTTCTGTTCTCTTTGTTATAGATTAAGAAGTGATTTGACACTGCCCTGATGGTACAGTAGATAAGAATCTGCCTGCCAATGCAGGGGACATGGGTTCAATCCCTGGGCTAGGAGTATTCCACATGCCATGAGGCGACTAAGCTCCTGCACCACAACTACTGAGCCCTTGCTCTAATACACACACACACACACACACACACACACACACACACACACGCCTGGTGCTCCTTGTCAAAAGATGTGCATGAGTTCTAAAGTGAGTAATTGTCTGTCCTGCCCTTATACAGTTTGTACCCAGCTGTTGCTCTGTGACAGAAGTTACTGTCTACGGGATATAGCTTTGTATGTAGATCTCTAGTCTAACAGTTAAAATGATGCTTTTTATCATAACCACAAAGCACTTAATTGCACAGAGTAATTTAGGAAAGCGACTCTGGGTCAAGACAGATCGTAATCTAAGGCAGATAACACTGATGTAGAAAACGTTCAGGGTAGGCAGACAGCAAAATAATAAGCTATGAGTAATTACAAAGATAAAAATTAGCAGCTTCACTGTACTTTTGTTCAGGATAAATGCACTTCGGACAACTCACCTTTCATTGCTAAATTCTTTAAAGGGATTTCAGCAGCTATTATTTTCTCACTGAGCTTTCACTACTCCAGAAATCAAACTTTCAGAGCACTTTATCACTGGATAAAGGGATAAGGGATGGGATGAAGAATATGGCAAAAAATAATTAAGTTCAAAGAGTCATTTCTGTGCAACATCATTTGAGCCAATTGTTTTCACCCCATATACCATATACATAGCTAATTACTAAAGATCATCCTCCTTCATACAAGGGATGACTATAATTATCAAGCACTTTTTTGTATTCCTTGATTAAAAACAATTTTTAAATTGATTAAAAACACAAGAAGAAAATTTATCTGGGGCTCAATTGCCTAGTATACTCAAATCTCAAATTGCAATTAAATGAAAGGAAATGATCCTATCAAGTACACAGGAAAACCAGAGGATAGTGTCAGTTGAAGGAATTGTTACACCAGGTCTCAGTTCAGTTCAGGTTAGTCGCTCAGTCATGTCCAACTCTTTGCGACCCCATGGACTGCAGCATGCCAACCCTCCCTCTCCATCACCAACTCCAGGAGATTACTCAAACTCATGTTCATTGAGTCGGTGATGCCATCCAACCATCTCATCCTCTGTCGTCCCCTTCTCCTCCCGCCTTCAGTCTTTCTCAGCATCGGGGTCTTTTCAAGTGAGTCAGTTCTTTGCATCAGGTGGCCAAAGTATTGGAGCTTCAGCTTTAGCATCAGTCCTTCCAATGAACACCCAGGACTGATTTCCTTTAGGATGGACTGGTTGGAACTCCTTGCAGTCCAAGGGACTCTCAAGAGTCTTCTCCAACACCAACAGTTCAAAAGCATCAATTCTTCAGCGCTCAGCTTTCTTCACAATCCAACTCTCACATCCATACATGACCACTGGAAAAACCATAGCCTTGACTAGACAAACCTTTGTTGGCAAAGTAATGTCTCTGCTTTTGAATATACTATCTAGGTTGGTCATAACTTTCCTTCCAAGGAGTAAGCGTCTAATTTCACAGCTGCAATCACCATCTGCAGTGATTTTGGAGCCCCCAAAAATAAAGTCTGACACTGTTTCCACTGTTTCCCCATCTATTTGCCATGAAGTGATGGGACCAAATGCCATGATCTTAGTTTTCTGAATGTTGAGCTTTAAGCCAACTTTTTCACTCTTCACTTTCACTTTCATCAAGAAGCTTTTTAGTTCCTCTTCACTTTTTGCCATAAGGGTGGTGTCATCTGCATATCTGAGGTTATTGATATTTCTCCCAGCAATCTTGATTCCAGCTTGGGCTTCTTCCAGCCCAGCGTTTCTCATGATGTACTCTGCATATAAGTTAAATAAGCAGGGTGACAATATACAGCCTTGACGTACTCCTTTTCCTATTTGGAACCAGTCTGTTGTTCCATGTCCAGTTCTAACTGTTGCTTCCTGACCTGTATACAGATTTCTCAAGAGGTGGTCTGCTATTCCCATCTCTTGAAGAATTTTCCACAGTTTGTGGTGATCCACACAGTCAAAGGCTTTGGCATAGTCAATAAAGCAGAAATATAATTTTTTTCTGTAAGTGTCTTGCTTTTTTCATAATCCAACAGATGGCAATTTGATCTCTGGTTCAGCCTGGCTTGGAGAATTTTGAGCATTACTTTACTAGCGTGTGAGATGAGTGCAATTGTGTGGTAGTTTGAGCATTCTTTGGCATTGCCTTTCTTTGGGATTGGAATAAAAACTGACCTTTTCCAGTCCTGTGGCCACTGCTGAGTTTTCCAAATTTGCTGGCATATTGAGTGCAACATTTTCACAGCATCATCTTTCAGGATTTGAAATAGCTCAACTGGAATTCCATCACCTCCACTAGCTTTGTTCGTAGTGATGCTTCCTAAGGCCCACTTGACTCGCATTCCAAGATGTCTGGCTCTAGGTGAGTGATCATACCATCATGATTATCTGGGTCATGAACATCTTTTTTATATAGTTCTGTGTATTCTTGCCACCTCTTCTGCTTCTGTTAGGTCCATACCATTTCTGCCCTTTATCGTGCCCATCTTTGCATGAAATGTTGCCTTGGTATCTCTAATTTTCTTGAAGAGATCTCTAGTCTTTCCCATTCTATTGTTTTCCTCTATTTCTTTGCACTTATCACTAAGGAAGGCTTTCTTATCTCTCGGTGCTATTCTTTGAAACTCTGCATTCAGATGCTTATATCTTTGCTTTTCTCCTTTGCTTTCACTTCTCTTCTTTTCACAGCTATTCGTAAGGCCTCCTCAGACAACCATTTTGCTTTTTTGCATTTCTTTTTCTTGGGGATTGTCTTGATCCCTGTCTCCTGTATAATGTCATGAACCTCCATCCATAGTTTGTCACGTACTCTGTCTATCAGATCTAATCCCTTGAATCTATTTCTCACTTCCACTGTAAAATCATAAGGGATTTGATTTAGGTCATACCTGAATGGTCTAGTGGTTTTCCCTGCTTTCTTCAATTTAAGTCTGAATTTGGCAATAAGGAGTTCACAATCTGAGCAGTCAGCTCCCGGTCTTATTTTTGCTGACTGTATAGAGTTTTCCATCTTTGGCTGCAAAGAATATAATCAATCTGATTTTGGTACTGGCCATCTGGTGATGTCCATGTGTAGTGTCTTCTCTTGTATTGTTGGACAAGAGTGTTTGCTATGACCAGTGCATTCTCTTGACCAAACTCTGTTTTGCCTTTGCCCTGCTTCATTCTGTACTCCATGGCCAAATGTGCCTGTTATTCCAGGTGTTTCTTGACTTCCCACTTTTGAATTCCAGTCCCCTATAATGAAAAGGACATCTTTTTTGGGTGTTAGTTCTAGAAGGTCTAGACCAGGACAGTGGTTCTCAAACTCTAAAATAATCTGAATCAACTGTGTTTTCTATTTTATGCAAGCACAGGAATGCTAAACTGCTTCAGTAGTGTCCGACTCTTTGCAACCTTATGGACTGTAGCCTGCCAGGCTCTTCTGTCCACGGGATTTTCCAGGCAAGAATAGTGAAGTGGGCTGCCATTTCCTCCTCCAGGTAATCTTCCCACCCAGGGATCAAACCCACGTCTCTTATGTCTGTCTCCTGCATAGACAGGTGGGTTCTTTACCAGTGGTGACACCTGGGAATCAACTACAGTGTTTGCTAAAACTCAGATTTGCCCACCCCCAGAGGTTTTGTTCCAGTATTTGCATTTCTAAAAAGTCCCAGGAGATGCTGATGCTACTGGCCTCCTCTAGGCCATGCTTTGGAAACACTTGATTAAAGCATCCTATCACTGAAAACGGTTGACAATATTTTGTCTCAGTATTTACCTAAAGGAGAAAAATCTCTTTACATCGTGGTTACCATTAAAAATGTGACTTTCTCATCAATAAGATCCCAATAACCTTCCTCTAACTTTCCTTGGCTTCCCACATAGATCAGTGGTAAAGAATCCACCTGCCAAGCAGAAGACACAGGTTCGATCCCTGCGTCAGGAAGGTCCCCTAGAGAAGGAAATCACAACCCACTCCAGTATTCTTGCCTGGGAAATCACATGGACAGGGGAACGTGGTGGGTTACAATCCATGGTGTCCCAAAGAGTCAGACACAGCTTAGTGACTACAGAACAACAACTTTCCTTGTTCCACCATTCGTGGAAAAAAACAAACAAAAAGAAGAATAAAGATAAATTTAATGTTTAAGTTCATGTGTTATGATGAGCATTTTGATTACAACCTACAAGTATGGGTCATTCTCCATTGTATAGAATCCATGCAGCTGGCCCCCTCCACCAATGAGCCTCACTTAGAATACGTCATTTAGGTTAAACTCATTCCTCCTGGGCATCCACGATTGACTCAGAGAAAAATTTAGAACTTCAATTCAGCAGTTTGGGAAGCAACGTTTGCTTTTCTCCAAACCTGAATTAAGAAACAGGTCACTCCAGAAGCTACTGGCAGCCACTTTATAACCATAAGGCAGGACAGACTGAGGGCGAAGCTGAAACTGTGGGGGCCCAGAGCCAGGAAAATTACAGAAAAATAGGGCTAGACTCCTCACTGAACAAAACCTGAAGCCCAGACTACTGCTAAAATGCTCATAATAAACTCTTCACTTTCATAATAAAGTGAAGTAACTGCTTTTAATCTTTAAGCCAGTTTAGGTTAGGTGTACTGTACTTTAACCAAAAATAACACAAATCAAAAGAAAAAAAAAAAGACTCCTACCTAAAGAGGTACAGACAATAGTAAGAAAAGACCAGAGTTACTGAGTAAACCAAGCAGTTAGCATATTGGAAGGATGCAAATTCTCCATAAAAATGTACTGATAAACATTCTACTTAAAGTGAACTTTGGCTATTTATACATTCAAGGATCAAGATCTTATTAGTAAGAATTCTGAGGGAAAAAAATTTCAATTGCAGGTAGTAGAGCCTGGAGAATTCCCCAAAAGGATCAAAGGAAAGAAAGCATCATCTAGAAGAGTTAAATGTATAAGCTATTTCCATGGCCACCCTAGCTAAACTTAGATTATCTATCTAGAAAAGGAATGTAGTTTCCATTCATGAGTGCAGTTAGCCATTCTTAATAATTATTTTTGTCAACTTTACAAAGTCTAAAGTAGAGACTACTGACAATATACCAAGCTATTGTCACATGTAGATATCTGGACTGAGTAGACTACCGATTATAGTGTTTTGAGCAGAGTGAGCCAATTCAAACTGTCTTACTTTCACTCAACTTACAAAATTTCACCTTAACCCAAATTTACTTCTGCCTAAATATGTTCCATTTTTACCAAAAGAAAACAAAAACAGAGCCACGAAGAGTGAGCAATCCAAGGAGTCAAGAAAAATAAACTTAATTTGACAGTTTGCCTATCAGACGAGAGACCACTTTCACTTGGCCTAAGGACAGATTAAGCCCAGTAAACCCAATAGTAATTAGAAAGAAACTTTAGGGGTGAGAACATCTGTTGAAATCCTACCTCTGCTATTCAACTTTGGACAAGCTATTTAACGTTCTTGAATACTAGATTTATCATCTGTAAAATAGGGATAACATGTAATTCATAGAGGAACTTTTCTGGTGTGAAAAATCAAATAGGACAGCATGTGAAAAGCATCTCACAGTGCCTGATAGATGTGGGTGCATGTGTGCTCAGTCACTCAGTCATGTCCGATTCTTTGTGACCCCATGAACTGTAGCCCACCAGGCTCCTCTGTCCATGAGATTTTCCAGGCAAGAATACTGGAGCGGGTTGCCATTTCCTCCTCCAGAGGATCTTCCCAACCCAAGGATCAAACTTGAGTCTCTTGCGTCTCAGGCATCTTCTGCATTGGCAGGCAGATTCTTTACCGCTGTGCCACCTGGGAAGCCCAAATGCCTTCTGGATATTAGGTGCCTAACATATGATGGTTTCCTATTTTTCCCTTACCCTGAATAGCTCAATAGCCTCTTAAAACAAAATATAAAACCATTATATTTCACCAAATTCTTTAAACTCTTCATAGAGGAGGGCAATCTGAGCTCTGTTGACCATAGGTGCCCTGAGGGCATGGCTATACTGGAGGAGTTTTCATTTTGAGAGTCCTCTAAACAGTATTGGGCAAGGGGTGCCTACTGGCAAAGGAAATCATAATAATATCCAGGGCAATGTTCAGGCATATACAAAAAAGATAACAATTAGTTCCATAGAAACCATAGAAATACAAAGTTTCCTACTAGCAAAAAGGCAGAAGTTCTTTATGTTCCACTTGACCAGCAATGTTAGCATTTGACATGACTGAGTACACACACACACAGTGTGACATGAGACCTAAGGACTGAGTTTGTCCATGGAAAGTAAGTCATCAGACAATGGAGCTGCAGGGAGATTGTGTAGCCTTTTAGGATTCATTTATAAACACAGCCTCCTGGAACACCTCTACAAAGCTGGTGAAATTGTGGTCCATTTTACTCCTGCTCACCAAACAGTAATAATCTCAAACTGCTGAGTTTAAGAAGAAAAAGGATACCTTACCAGCTTTTACATGTACCAATCCTGCTGATTTTTATGTACTAAAACCTGCACTATTGGAAATTCTATCCATCAGGTGTAATGTACATTTCTAGGTCTATATTTACAAGGTATGTATTAATGGATGGGTGGCCAGAGTTTTGCTTTGTTTTTTTCTGGTTGTTTTAACATTATTTTTGTCACCTGCAATGTACTTTTTTAAAAACCTTGTCTGAATGATAGATTCACCTGAGAAAATTGTACAATATACTCTGAAAAACAGAATGTTTAGTATAATAGTTTTGTGATTTTGCTGCCTGCCACAGTCACCTCATTATTGAAAAGGTATACCTGAGTGTTATTCAGAAGATGTAGTGTTATAAGAAAACTTAATTTCATGGGATATTAATTTATAAAGCATTCAAAAATTTCTATCATATTTATGATGAATTTGTAGGACGCTGTTTGCCTAAAAGAATATAGAGAGATTAAAGAAAATATTTGTCTGGTGTCTAGCATACAGAGATGATTTTCTTCAATGAACATGGTTGGATTCCCAGTTCTGCCATTACCAGCTAGATGACCTTGAACAGATAACCTGACAGACAATTCCACACACTCAGGAACTAAAATTAGAGAAGGATCAGTAAGTACCACAAAGATCACTGTGAAGAACAAATTAAATAATAAATATAAAAATATTTTCTAAATTTTAGAGTACTAAAGCAGTTTTGGAATATTAATTGTCTGTATTCAAGCACCTCAGCTACTTATACCTGTGTGACCTTGAGAAGTAATTTATTCTGCCTAAGAGCCTAAGTTTTGCATCTATACATTGCAGAAAAACAGTAACAACACCTATCTTCCCATCATATCTGCAGAATTCAAATGAAATTGTACTCTCTAAAAGAGCATTGTCAACTGTAAAATATTATAAAATTTTAAATGGATAGGTATTCTTGTCCCAGTTACATTAATGTGATTTCTTAAAACAGAGGGACAGTTTAGTTTAAAATATTAGATTATAAACTCCATGAAGTTAGTGATTCTGTTTTGTTCCTTGATGTATCTTGAACTCCTAAAACACTGCCTGATAAACAGATGCTCAGTAAATACTTATTCAATAAATATTAACATAAATATATAGAAAAATATATGGTGAAGTTTCTATGTTAATAGGGACAGGTTGAAAAAAGGAGATTATGATTATTGTGCTACTAAGAAATGAAGTGCAAGCTTCCCTGATGACTCAGCATTAAAGAATCCACATGACAAAGCAGGAAATTTGGGTTCTATTCCTGGGTTGGGGAGATCCACTAGAGAAGGAAACGGCAACCCACTTCAATATTCTTGCCTGTAAAATCTGATGGATAGAAAGGCCTGGCAGTCTATAGTCCTTGGGATCTCAAAACGTTGGACACAAATTGCAATTAAACCACCACCACAACACAAGACACCAACTAACAATGAGAAAGAAGAATTTTTTCTGGAGGGTAAGGAAATTATTTAAGAGAGGACCATGTACTTTTATTCCATGATTTACATTGGGAAAGAATAGTCATATTACAATCTCCTGGGGGCCAATAAATATATTGGTTTTCTTCCACATTTGTGAGGAAGAAAACAGATCAATGAAAATAAACTAGAAGCAAGCATTTGGCAATCTAGACATCTTTTCAAGAAAGAAAATGTGATGTACCTCTTCAAATTGATGTCCTTTTCTCCCTACACCCTAAGCTAAATTAAGTAATTACTGCTCATAACAGTGACTCTGAATTCTCAATGGAGTGATATCACATTTAGCGTTGTCCTTTCCAGTACAGGGAAATGTATGTTTCATAAATGTATCCCACAATAACAAAGAATCACTACTTTTTAAAGTTATGGTATTTACTTTTTTCCCTCCAAACATTTTAATTAAGCATCTACTATGTGTTGTGAATTGTAGATAGTTCAAAGAAAGAATAAATATGACCCATATTATAATGAACTTTGTAGCTCAGTGAAAGAAAAGAAAAATTTAACCTCTTTTTTGTTTAAATTACTTTATTCATTCAACCTATTTTCCTAGACAATTGATAAATATATATCAGGCTTATTTTCTGTAAAATTTAAAACAACTAATTCATATTAATATACACCTGGGTTGATATTCTGCATTTTCCTTTCCAGATAGCTTTGCTATTTACTATTAGTTTTTTGTTTGCTTTTGTGTATTTTTATGTGTGTGTAAGTGTACTAGTCAAGGTACAATATTGTTTTCCTGCATTACTTTCTGGCCGCTTCCAATGTATATTTCTATCCAAATATTCATCTGCAGTGTATTATAATTATTAATTTACTTGTCTGTCTCACCAACAGCTATTGTTATTATTGTTTAGTCACTAAGTCGAGTATGACTCTTCTGTGACCCCATGGACTGTAGCCTGCCAGGCTCCTCTGTCCTTGGGATTTCCCAAAAAGAATACTGGAGTGGGTTGCCACTTCCTTTTCCGGGGGATCTTCCCCACCCAAGGATCTAACCATCATCTTCTGGGCGGCAGGCAGATTCTTTACCACTGCACCATCCAGGAAGCCCACATAGCACAGTACCCAGGATATTATATACACGGATTAAATACAGAAGGATGGGACTTCCCTGGTGGTACAGTGGATAAGAACCCATCTGCTGATGCAGGAGACATGGTGTGATCCCCGGTCCAGGAAGATTCTACATGCTGTGGACCAACTAAAGTCCATGTACCACACCACTGAGCCCAGCTCTAGAGACCGTGGCCACAACTGAAGCCTGTGTGCCTAGAACAGTGTTCCACACAAGAGAAGCACCACCATGAGAAGCCTCTGCAGCACAAGAAAGAGTAGCCCCACTCACTGCAACTAGACAAAACCTGCGCACAGCAAAGGAAGACTGAGCACAACCCCCAAAAAAAGTTAAAAAAGAAAGTAATTTTTTTTAAATGTAGAAGGATGAAAGAAAAAAAGAAGGGAAGGAGGAAGAAGATAAACATAAATACATGTCGTGATTTATTCTAAGTGATCACATGATTTAAATAAACATGGAGAAGGTTTAACAAGTGAATATATTGATGCCAAATTACGCTAGAGATTTAAGAGCACACAAAAGCAAAAGAAACCAAGTCATAGGTGGTAAGTTTAGAATCAGGAATTAGAACATGTCTGTCTACATGTCCTAGTTAACCTTATACATTCTTTGTTGTCGTTCAGTTGCTAAGTCATGTCCAAATCTTTGAGACCTCATGAAGTGCAGCACTCCAGGCTTCCCTGTTCTTCACTATCTCCCACAGTTTGTTTAAACCCAGGGATCAAGGCCAGGTCCCCTTCATTGAAGGCAGATTCTTTACTGTCTGAGCCACCAGGGAAGCCCTATGTATTCTTTATGCTACACAAAGAGAAGTCACAGCCTCCTCAGCTGGATGGGGTCTACTCTTGCAACACAAGTCACCTTGAGCCACCAGAGGTTCAGGTTTCAGTAGCCAGACTAAAGCAGAGCATTGCGGTTGTTACCTCAGTGACACAGCAGGAAGTAGAGGAAGCACTTAATCATCTCTTTATTTTTACCTTTTTGTCTAAACTACCTCGATAATTGGCTTACATGGAGAGCTGCCAGAGGAAATTTGCCCAGTCTTAACCCTTGGTACCAATTTCTTCATTATTACCCACCCCCACACTCTAAGTAAACAATGAGACAACTAGAAACTCACTGAGAAAAGTTCTGCCAAAATTACATGCCTGCTGCTTCCAGACTTGAGAAGCAAACTCAAAAGTGATTTGCAGGGAAACAAAAGCACAGATAAAAATCCAGTCTGGTGCAGTCCTACAAAGCAGGTTTTACTGGTAGAGTGGCAATCTCAGGACTACACAATGGGAATGCTCCGTGCTTCCGCCCTAAGGGCATGCCCCAGGAATCTGGGATGGCTTCCCACCACCATCCTGTCCTCAAAGGACATTTCTCACTGGTATCTGTTAGGACACCTGGAAAGATAGTATTTTACCAAAATAAACTTTTTTTTTTTTATTAAAAGTTATGATTGCACCTGCAATACAGCCCAGCATGTGGCATGTCAGCTTTGTTGTACATTATTTTCTTGTTACTATTCCAGGAAAGATCTCTATCGGTGACTGCCCGTGGAGTAGGGAAAAAATCCGAAATGGAGTGTTATAACTTATAGCCCAGAGGATATACAGAGAAAAAAAGAGCAACAACAACCTGAGATTCCATATCCTCCTTTCCCTTACAAAAGGGAAAGATTTACCTGATTTTGTATAGCTTAGTTCATACACGCTAGGATATTTTTTTTATAAGGCTATGAGAAAAGAAAGTGCTACATTCAAGCAAATTAAAAATGTTTTAAAAATGTGGACAGATATTACCAAATTACACACCAAAAAATGCTTTACTCATATGACCTTTCCAATCTTACCCAAACCCCAAGCAGTTCATCCTTCATGTTGGCTTGTGTGCAGGCTTGGGAGGCTGTGTTTTTCTCCCTGTCCCATCCTTTGTCTTTGTAAAGATTTAGTTTAACTGGTACCTACTCAGAGACGCTTTTCTTCCTACTGGCTTCCTTACGGGCTTTCTCTATCAGAATTCTTACAAATTATTAATATTTAATCTATTTTCTTATTTATATCTATTTCCTTCAGGGGAATTTATGTTCCCAAATGACAAGTACTTTCTCTGTCTTATACATCATTGCATTATCAAAACCTAGCTCTCTGCTTGACAGATATTAAATACTCAGATACTTTGCTGAATGAATTAATGAATTGTACAACCCGGTGTTAACCATATTTAGTTTATTGTCCTTGATATTTATTTAATGCATAATCTTAAGAGTTAATTTGTTGTTGTTGTTTAGTCACTAAGTCATGTCCGACTGTTTGCGATCCCATGGACTGTAGCCCTCCAGACTCCTCTATCGATGGGATTTCCCTGGCAAGAATACTGGAGTGGGTTGTCATTTCCTTCTCTAGGTGGGGGATCTTCCCAACACAGGGATCAAACCGATATCTCATGCATTTTCTGCATTGGCAGGTAGATTCTTTACCACTGAGCCACCAGGAAAAAAACCCTAGGAGTTAATCAGATCAGATCAGTCACTCAGTCGTGTCCAACTCTTTGCGACCCCATGAATCGCAGCACGCCAGGCCTCCCTGTCCATCACCAACTCCCAGAGTTCACTCAGACTCACGTCCATTGAGTCAGTGATGCCATCCAGCCATCTCATCCTCTGTTGTCCCCTTCTCCTCTTGCCCCCAATCCCTCCCAGCATCAGAGTCTTTTCCAATGAGTCAACTCTTCGCATGAGGTGGCCAAAGTACTGGAGTTTCAGCTTTAGCATCATTCCTTCCAAAGAAATCCCAGGGCTGATCTTCAGAATGGACTGGTTGGATCTCCTTGCAGTCCAAGGGACTCTCAAGAGTCTTCTCCAACACCACAGTTCAAAAGCATCAATTCTTCAGCGCTCAGCCTTCTTCACAGTCCAACTCTCACATCCATACATGACAACTGGAAAAACCACAGCCTTGACTAGACGAACCTTTGTTGGCAAAGTAATGTCTCTGCTTTTGAATATGCTATCTAGGTTGGTCATAACTTTCCTTTCAAGGAGTAAGCGTCTTTTAATTTCATGGCTGCAGTCACCATCTGCAGTGATTTTGGAGCCCAGGAAAATAAAGTCTGCCACTGTTTCCACTGTTTCCCCATCTATTTCCCATGAAGTGATGGGACCGGACGCCATGATCTTCATTTTCTGAATGTTGAGCTTTAAGCCAACCCTTTTACTCTCCACTTTCACCTTCATCAAGAAGCTTTTTAGTTCCTCTTTACTTTCTGCCATAAGGGTGGTGTCATCTGCATATCTGAGGTTATTGATATTTCTCCCGGCAATCTTGATTCCAGCTTGTGTTTCTTCCAGTCCAGCATTTCTCATGATGTACTCTGCATATAAGTTAAATAAGCAGGGTGACAATATACAGCCTTGACGTACTCCTTTTCCTATTTGGAACCAGTCTGTTGTTCCATGTCCAGTTCTAACTGTTGCTTCCTGACCTGCATACAAATTTCTCAAGAGGCAGATCAGGTGGTCTGGTATTCCCATCTCTTGAAGAATTTTCCACAGTTTGTGGTGATCCACACAGTCAAAGGCTTTGGCATAGTCAATAAAGCAGAAATAGATGCTTTTCTGGAACTCTCTTGCTTTTTCCATGATCCAGCGGATGTTGGCAATTTGACCCCTGGTTCCTCTGCCTTTTCTAAAACCAGCTTGAACATCAGAAAGTTCACGGTTCACATATTGCTGAAGCCTGGCTTGGAGAATTTTAAGCATTACTTTACTAGCGTGTGAGATGAGTGCAATTCCTCCCCTGAATATCTTTCTTTTTCCTTATTTTTTAGTTATAACCACATGGATTTGTGAGCATTAAATGAAATATTATGACTAAATAGTACCATATCTAACAAAAAAGAATTCAGAAGAGTAATCTGTTGTTATTGCCTAAATTAGAAAAGGGGCAAGCAGATAGGTGAATGGGTGTACCCAATCAGGCACTTATCGTGAATTATATATTCACTCATGACAAGTGGAGGCAATTTTGAGTTGTTGATTGGCAGTTTCATGAAGGCATAAGACCACTATCTACTGACCACAGTTTGGTTAGGAGGTGCACACATGCCTCTAGGAGGAAATCATCAAGGATACTTCTCCCTTAAGACAGTCAAGGGATAGGATTTCCACAACTTATTTTATTCAACTTCTTCTGGATACAGTGATGTCTTCTTTCTCTAGCTCAGCCCTGGAAGGAATCAACTGTGAAACGGCTGTGAGATGGATAAGGTTATCTCTGCCCATCACTACACAGCTAGAGAAAAGGAAAGGTCAGGAGAAAAAAATCTAAAGCAGAATACTGAGTCATTCTACTGTCTTTGTGAAGGAAGACAAACAAATTTGCTGGAGGCTCATGTTTGACTTGAAACATCAAAGATGAGATTTATTCAATTGAAAAATATGGTCAATTTTTTTAAAAACCTAAAATGTTCTACTTTGGTATATATTTGTGTATAAACTTTCTTACTTTCCCCATAGAAGTAAGGAATCTTCTGGTAATGAATTATAAATTCATTTATAAATCATAAAAGTGATTTCTACTTTATAAATCATATAAGCTAAGCTAAGTCACTTTAGTCATGTCTGACTCTGTGTGACCCCATAGACGGCAGCCCACCAGGCTCCCCCGTCCCTGGGATTCTCCAGGCAAGAACACTGGAGTGGCTTGCCATTTCCTTCTCCAATGCAGGAAAGTGAAAAGTGAAAGTGAAGTCGCTCAATTGTGTCCAACTCTTAGCGACCCCATGGACTGCAGCCCACCAGGCTCCTCCACCCATGGGATTCTCCAGGCAAGAGTACTGGAGTGGGGTGCCATTGCCTTCTGAATTAAAAATGTCACAAAGAACAATACAATATTTATTCTAACTTTGAAAATGTGTGCACATTTACATTTGGTAGCCAACATAAAATCTATACATTTTAATTTTTACCTAAAATTTTTTTTTTTCTTTTTTTCTTTTTTTTATTCTTCCAATTTTATTTTATTTTTAAACTTTACATAATTGTATTAGTTTTGCCAAATATCAAAATGAATCCGCCACAGGTATACATGTGTTCCCCATCCCGAACCCTTCTCCCTCCTCCCTCCCCATACCATCCCTCTGGGCCGTCCCAGTGCACCAGCCCCAAGCATCCAGCATCATGCATCGAATACCTAAAATTTTTTTAAACTAGACCTTTTCTGGTTTGAATTGTTTAATTTTTTAATCTTCTATTGCTTTGTAAAACCTTTAGCAAAGTGTATTATACAAACTCTATTTCATACTCTAGTCACAGGTCTACAAGAAGCTCTTTGTATAACTAAAATAGATGACATACCAAGGTCAATATTTCCATTGACAGTGGGTCTAGATCTGCCTAAATATCCAAAGTATTTGAAGGTATGTGTTGGGAGTGGGTGGTGTTAGTATGGTTTTTTTGGATAGAGCACATCCAAAAAAAGGTTTCAGTTTATTGTTCAAGGAGTCAACTTCCTACTTTTAACACAGTGACTCTCACTCTTGTGATATACAGCCTTCCCTTTTTATTATAATTATTTTGTTATAATCTTTTTATGATCCTGAAATAAAGTTATAGATTTTGTAACCTACTAACACACATAATTCAAAAAGGAAAGAAAGAATACTTGAACACTAAATTATAAACTCATCTAAAGAAAAGGATTTGTATTTCAAGAATTCTTTGGAAGTCCAGTGGCTAACTAAGCTTTCACTACCAAGAGCTGACTTTGACCCCTGGTCAGGGAACTAAACTCCAACAAACTTCATGGTGCAGCAAAAAAAGAAAGAAAAAAAGACTGTATTTCAACAGGTAGGGACTTAGGAACTAGCACACCAAAAGACATATTGAAATTGTTAGATGCTTGCACCTATGAAATGGCAACCCACTCCAGTGTTCTTGCCTGGAGAATCCCAGGGACAGCGGAGCCTAGTGGGCTGCCGTCTATGGGGTCGCAAAGAGTTGGACACGACTGAAGCGACTTAGCAACAGTAGCAGCATGTGAAATGAATTAGATATAATTTTGATAAGCAGAGTGAGATGAACTCATTTTGTGTAACTATAAGAAAATGAAAGAGGACAAATATGCATAGATGTTAGAAAAAAACAAAACTGGTTTTACAAAAAAGTATGTTAAGTGGAATAATGCTCCATCCTACCCCAAGATTCCACGTCTTCCCTGAAACATGTAAATATATATATATATTAAGGCATATGGCAAAGAGAAACGAAGGTGGACTACAGATTTCTAATAGGCAGATTATCCTGGATTGTTTGGGTAACATGAGGGCCCTTAAAAATAGAACAGAGTCAAAGTCAGAAGAGATGTGGAGACAAAATCAAGGTCAGAGTGATATGAGATGGACAAGGCTCACCTTCACTAGCTGTGAAGACGGAGGAGTAAAGGAGTGCTGGCAACCTTCAAAAGCTGGAAAAAGCAAGGAAATGATTCACCACCGCAGCCTCCAGAAAACACCACCATCCTGTCAAAAACCTGAATTTAGCCCAGAGAGAACTGTGTCAGATGTCTAACTTATAGAACCACAAGATAAGCAATCTTTTCTTATTTCAAGCCACCAAGTTTGTGGTAATCTGTTACAACAGCAATAGAAAATTATATAATACAACAAGTAAACATTCCAATCTTATATAAGAAAGGGGGACATAACCTTAATTGAAATAAAGATGATAAATAATGACAAATTACAAACTTTTATAAGGGAGAAGGAAAAGGGGGATATATCATACTCTCACAAAGAAACTATGCTTTATAGCGTCAAAATATTTTTTTATTTTATAGCATGGGATGACACACAGATATCAGAAAGTACACCTCACTTCCTGGTAGCCTACTACTTGTCAAGGCATATATTAGGCTCTGGTACTTAAAATTTGAAGTATATCCCTCTAATGGTTTGGGGAAATAAAGGATGAATTGGGAAGAAGTAAACAAGAAAACTTTATAAAGCAGTCTATAGAGAAGCTGTCCATCTGTCCTCCAGGGACAGTATCGAAGTCTGAATAACAACCCAAAATTATATAAATAATTTTCTTGTGCTTTTCTACAATAAATATCTTACTATTAGATGATAGAATAATTTAAAATATGCAGATTGTAAATGTTATGGGCTAAACTGTGTTCCCTCAAACACAATTTTTTTGACCTGTATGGTTATAATTTTCTTCAAATTTGGAAAAAAATTTAGCCATTATTTCTTTAAATATTTTTTCTGCCTCTCCCACTCTGGAGACTTCAAATATGTGTACATTAGGCCACTTGAAATTGTCCCAGAGCTAGATGATGCTCCATTTGTTTTCTTTTTAAGTCTTTTTGCTACTTTTTTCACTTTTGATATTATATTCTTGTATCTATAGATTCAATAATCTTTTCCTCTGTAGTGCTTCAGTTCAGTTCAGTTCAGTCGCTCAGTCATGTCCTACTCTTTGCAACCCCATTAATCACAGCATGACAGGCCTCCCTGTCCATCACCAACTTCCGGAGTTCACTCAGACTCACATCCATCGAGTCAGTGATGCCATCCAGCCATCTCATCCTCTGTCGTCCCCTTCTCCTCCTGCCCCCAATCCCTCCCAGCATCAGAGTCTTTTCCAGTGAGTCAACTCTTCGCATGAGGTGGCCAAAGTACTGGAGCTTCAGCTTTAGCATCATTCCTTCCAAAGAAATCCCAGGGCTGATGTCCTCCAGAATGGACTGGTTGGATCTCCTTGCAGTCCAAGGGACTCTCAAGAGTCTTCTCCAACACCACAGTTCAAAAGCATCAATTCTTCGGCGCTTAGCCTTCTTCACAGTCCAACTCTCACATCTATAGTCTCCTATTAATACCATTTAGTAAATATATATTTTTAAATCTCTGACTTTGTAGTTTTCATTCTTAGAAATTCTATTTGGTTCTCTGTTATATCTTCCAATGTTCTTACTATTACCTTCTATTTTGGGCTTCCCAGGTGGCTCAGTGGTAAAGAATCTGCCCACAAACACAGGAGACACAAAAGACGCAGGTTCAATCCTTGGGTCAGGAAGACTCCCTAGAGTAGAAAATGGCAACCAGCTACAGTATTCTTGCCTAAAAAATTCCATGGACAGAGGAGCCTGGTGTGCTACAGTTTCCATGGGGTCACAAAGAGTTGGACATGACTGAGCCACTGAGCACACACACACATGTTCAATCTTTCTCCTAGCTACTTTAACATATAGAGTTACAAGTATTTATATAGAGTTATATTAAAGGATTTAAATATCCTTGTTTGCTATTTATCTTTTCTCACTGGCTCATTTTGATTGGCTGATTTTTCCCCTTATGATAAGTTGTGTTTCTTCCACTCTTTTTGTGTCTATAAAAATTTTATTAGACATCAGGCAATAAATATTTTACCTTGTACAGTGCTGGATATTTTGTATTATAAAAATATTTTGAGCTTTTTCTGAGATAATGTAGTCTGATCCTTTCGAGTCTAGCTTTTAAGATTTGTTTATGCAAGACTATAGTCGTGTGTATTTTAGTTAAATATTCCCAGTGCCATGACTACACCCTACTCCCCAGGGCCCTGTGAATTGTGTAGTTTTCTAGCTTGGCTGATATGTACATTCATTATTTCCCATTCTAAGTGTTCTCTTTTATTATTTTGGGTACTCTTTTCCCTCAGTTACTCTTAAGGTTATTTTCTCAAACGCATGTGCTGATCAGTATTTTGCTGACTGTAAGTGGGTGATTCTCAGTAGTTGTCCAGAATTTTATTTTCATGTAGCTATCTCTTTTTTGGTACTCTACCTGACATGTGAACTTAAATTACTTTCTTGTCGGAATGTTGGGGCTTCCCTGAGAGCCCAGTTGGTAAGGAATCTGCCTACAATGCTGGAGACCTGGGTTCTACCCCTGGGTTGGGAAGATCCCCTGAAGAAGGGAAAGGTTACCCACTCCAGTATTCTGGCCTGGAGAATTCCATGGGGTCGCAAATAGTCAGACATGACTGAGTGACTTTCACTTTCTTTTCTCGGATCCTTAACTCACTTTCCTCAAATTAGGAAGTCCACTGATCTCCACCTAAGTTTACCCTCCATATGGTCTGGACATTCTCTCAAGGTTGGCACAATCAGAGGGCTCACCTCATTACTTTCCTGTCTGCCAGAGATCACTGTTCTTTGTATTTGAGGGTAATGTCTTGAAAACTGTCCTTTCCTAATGTGTCCAGAGTTTTAGTTGTTTCAGATTGAAGGGTAGATTTTATTTTTCTTTTTCTAACTTGGCCACAAGTAAAGTCAGTGTGTCTTTTAAACTACATCTATATCTATCTATATGGATTTTTCACATATTCAGTTTTAAAATTGGAGTTTAAATTCACAGGTCTAATCTATTTACATTCATCATTATTGCTCATATGTATGAATGTTTCACCAATCTTTATTTTTGGTTAGTTTCTTTTTAATGCTTTCTCTCTTTAACAAAAAGTTTTCCTAAAGAAGATAAGAAATTAACAAATTCTTAGAATTCTTTAATTCTCCTTCACAGCAATTCAGTTCAGTTTGGTTGCTCAGTCATGTCCAACTCTTTGTGACCTCCTGGACAGCAGCATGCCAGGACTCCCTGTCCATCACCAATTCCTGGAACTTACTCAAACTCATGTCCATTGAGTCGGTGATGCCATCCAACCATCTCATCCTCTGTTGTCCCCTTCTCCTCCTGCCTTCAATCTTTCCCAGCATCAGAGTCTTTTCAAATGAGTCAGTTCTTCACATCAGGTGGCCAAAGTATTGGAGTTTCAGCTTCAGCATCAGTCCTTCCAATGAATGTTCAGGACTGATTTCCTTTAGGATGACTGGTTTGATCTCCTCCAAGGGACTCTCAAGAGTCTTCAACACCACAGTTCAAAAGCATCAATTCTTCAGCACTCAGCTTTCTTTATAGTCCAACTATCACATCCACACTGGAAAAACCATAGCTTTGACAAGACAGACTTTTGTTGACAAAGTAATGTCTCTGCTTTTTAATATGCTGTCTATGTTGGTCATAACTTTCCTTCCAAGGAGTAAGTGTCTTTTAATTTCATGGCTGCAATCACCATCTGCAGTGATTTTGGAGCCCCAGAAAATAAAGTCTGACACTGTTTCCACTGTTTCCCCATCTATTTGCCATGAAGTGATTGGACCAGATGCCATGATCTTCGTTTTCTGAATGTTGCGCTTTAAGCCAACTTTTTCCACTCTCCTATTTCACTTTCATCAAGAGGCTTTTTAGTTCCTCTTCACTTTCTGCCATAAGGGTAGTGTCATCTGCATATCTGAGGTTATTGATATTTCTCCCAGCAATCTTGATTCCAGCTTGGGCTTCATGCAGCCTGGCATTTCACATGATGTACTCTGCATATAAGTTAAATAAGCAAGGTGACGATATGTAGCCTTGATGTACTCCTTTCCTCACAACAGTTCACATCATATAATTTTTTTCAAGATTTTTTTATTCTGGATTATTGTGGATGTGTTTCTTCTTTTTATTTGGTCTTAAATGGCTACAATAAGAGCCAACTTCACCAAGTCAGTCACCTTTAATTCATGTATCTTCTGCAGCAACTGTTGGATTTTTCTCTAATTTTATTTTATTTAAAACTGTAGTCTCTGTGAGTCATTGCATAGCAATTCTCTTGAGGCTTTCTGTGTCTTCGAATTTTTTTATTATTATGCTGGCATATTTGAAAACTCTTTAAATTATTTTTCTTTAGTACTTGTAAAATATCCATTTATTATCTTCTTATATATGTTTATTGACCAATCTGATATCAATCTAGTTTTAGAGTCTTTGTTAGTGTTCTGCCCTGGAAATCTTTATATACATATGTGTGTGAATTTGGCTAGCCACACTCTTGTCTACCTAATTTGGCTTTTTTTTTTTTTTAATATAGCTTCCATAATTTTAAATTCACAATCTGTTTCTACGGCTATCTGTAATCCAGAAATTCCTTTTATAATGGCTGTGCTCCTCAAGTGTCCTGCTATATAGTTCTGTGAGCTCTTTTTCACCAGAGCTAGTTCCTAAGGTTTGCTGCCCATTAAAATCACCTGTCAAGGTCCAACCTAGATAGCATATTAAAAGCAGAGACATTATTTCGCCAACAAAGGTCCGTCTAGTCAAGGCTATGGTTTTTCCAGTGGTCGTGTATGGATGTGAGAGTTGGACTGTGAAGAAGGCTGAGCGCCAAAGAATTGACGCTTTTGAACTGTGGTGTTGGAGAAGAGTCTTGAGAGTCCCTTGGACTGCAAGGAGATCCAACCAGTCCATTCTAAAGGAAATCAGTCCTGGGTATTCATTGGAAGGACTGATGCTAAAGCTGAAACTCCAATACTTTGGCCACCTCATGCGAAGAGTTGACTCATTGGAAAAGACTCTGATGCTGGGAGGGATTGGGGGCAGGAGGAGAAGGGGACGACAGAGGATGAGATGGCTGGATGGCATCACTGACTCGATGGACATGAGTCTGAGTGAACTCTGGGAGTTGGTGATGGACAGGGAGGCCTGGCGTGCTGCGATTCATGGGGTCGCAGAGTTGGACACGACTGAGTGACTGAACTGAACTGAACTGACTGAAGATCACCTGTGGATTTTTAGAACTCCCAAAGTCGAGTCCCACTTCATAGCAATTAGATCAGCATTCTAGGAAAGGGAACCACATGTTAGTATTATTTAACATTTCCAGGTAATTTCAACACGCAACAAATTTGGGAAACAGTGTTCTAGAAGTATCATCCATGCTATCGAGTAGTGTTTGCCCAATGTGCCGGCTCAGTGAGTCAGGTAGTGCATGTGAGGTGGGGTTGGTGACTCCTAAGCTGAAGAGCTCCAAATACCAGAAAAGTCTCTCCTATTCCAAAAAATCTCAGATCCATGCTTCACCTTTCACCACCCTTGGCAGTATCAGCATTAGAAGGAGATATTCCTTGTATTATAATTCTTTAGTACTGAACTGTATAGAGAACCACTTAATCAACGGGCCACACCCTACACCAATAAAATCTGAAGCTGTTGGGGGTGGGACCTAGGCATTAGTATCTCTTTAAGTTCCATAGATAATTCCATTGTGCAGATAAAAACTGAGTACCACTCTCCCAAGAACTTGGAGAATGGAGTGGAGACACAATTGCCTGAAGACAGATTGTCTCCACCTATTTTTCTTAGATTCTTACAAAGAATTAGCTGTTTTGTTTTATAGCTCAAATTTGACCCTTGAGATATTCGGACAAGAGTTCTGAGCAGGGATTTGGAGCAGGTGTTAATTGCAGCAAGATAATGGGGGACAGAGAAGCAAAAATAAAACTATGCTATCCCAACAGGAATATGCATACATACCAATTGCTGAAAGAACAACAGAGAGGTGATAACCCAGATTTCTCTCACAGTGCTCTTCATTTTCCTGTTCTGGTTGCTGAAGGTTGAAAGTAAAAGAGGATTCTAGCAGTTCGGCTAATTTAGTATCTTGGCTGAAATTAGCATCAAAATCAGTATATATTAAAACCACTTCAAAAAATTAAATAAAATAAATGCTTTGTACATAATGAAAAAACAGAGTTAGACTCTGGGTTCAGATGACATTTTAAACATCTTGTGGGCATATGAACATCATGCCAGATTTCTTGTTATATAATTCCTTGTTATGTAGACCTGCCCTGCACATTGCAGGACATCAGTCATCTCTGGCTCCTGTTTTTCCCTCCAAATAATAATCGTATGTTGTTTTTCAGTCCCTACATTTGTGTTTGACTCTTTGCAAACCCATGGACTATAGCACAACAGGCTCCTCTGTCCTTCAGCATCTCCTAGAGTTTGCTCAAATTCATGTCCACCAAGTCAGGGATGCTATCTAACCATCTCACCCTCTGCCACCCCCTTCTTCTTTTGCCTTCAATCTTTCCTAGCAACAAGATCTTTTCCAGTGAGTCAGCTCTTTGCACCAGGACTGGCACTTCAGCTTCAGCATCAGTCCTTCCAAAGAATATTGAGGGTTGATTTCCTTTAGGACTGACTGGTTTGATCTTGCAGTCCAAGGGACTCTAAAGAGTCTTCTCCACCACCACACTTCGAAAGCATCAATTCTTTAGCAGTCAGACTTCTTTATGCTCCAACTCTCTCATCCGTGCATGACTACTGGAAAAACCATATCTTTGACTATTATGGATCTTTGTCAGCAAACTGATGTCTCTGCTTTTTAATACACTGTCTAGGTTTGTCATAATAATATATTGTGCCAAAATGTGAAGAGTCCTACAAGCCCTGAAAAATCTGAACCTTATCCTAAAAGTCACTGGAATATGTTAAGGTTTTTTTTTGTTTGTTTAAAATACAAAGTTTAACTGAACAGTAATGAAGTAGACCAGGCTATCAGTTCCTTAAAGGAAGCATCACTTTGTGCCTTGACTACACCAGGGTTTAGTCAAGAGTATGGCAAACAGTAGATAATAAATAGATAGGTAGACAGATGGATTTAGACAGATAGATGTTTGGAAATAAAGAGAAATAGACAGGGACAGAGACAGAGAGAAGAACAAAAGAAGCAGGAAGACCAGTTAGAGGGGGCTAATATAGTTATTTATTAAAGTAGCAAATTAAAGTAATAATGAGGGAATAATAGCCAAATAGATGAGAAAATTTTGAAGAAATAGTCAATAGTTCCTGTGGAATAGTGTGATATAGCCAGAACAAGAATTCTGTAGCCCAGACATAACCCCTGATTTAGGTAATAATTCCTTTTTTTAATTATTATTTTTTCTCTATGTGGCTCATTCTTGTTTTGTTTTTCTGGCCATGCTGTGTGACTTTCAGGATCTCAGTTCCCTGATCAGGAATTGAACCCCAGGCTACGGCCGTGAAAGCCCAAATCCTGACCCTTCAGCCACCAGGGAACTCCCAGTAATTTTTTTAAGCACAGAGAAAGCACAGTAATATGAGAGGCCCAAAGACAGAGCTACTAAATTGTTCGTTTCTGTAGAATATGCATAGTTTCTCAAACTCATCTATATTTTTTCATATCATGTCACAGCATACTCAGGTGTATAGTAAAACTTCAACAAATACTTGCTGAATTTATATAAATAAGCAAGACTGTCTTATTCATGTAATCAAGCTGCTCAAATTTCCATCACTTGCAGCTTCAACAATGGGTCTCTCTGATGTTAGCTGTGATCAAATGAGCAGGGTTTGGTGCACATGTACAACCATTTTTTAATTGTTCGTCTAATTTTATACTTTATAGTTGTGGATTTATGTCAGTTCTTTTTGGAGTGATCATATTTTAAAAATACCTACTCACATAGCATTAATTATCAAAACCAGTAATATGCATATTTAAAGGAAAGATTAGGGTGTGGCAGAGGAATTTGAAGGGTGTTGCTTCCCTGGTGGCTCAGAAGATAAACCGTCTGCCTGCAATGCAGGAGACTTGGGTTCGATCCCTGGGTTGGGAAGATCCCCTGGAGAAGGAAATGGCAACCCACTCCAGTATTCTTGCTGGAAAATTCCATGGATGGAGGAGCCTGATGGGCTATAGTCCATGGGGTTGCAAAGAGTTGGACACAACTGAGCAACTTCACTGGTTCACTGGTTCACGTGTAAGAGATATACCTTACTAATGTAGAAGTGAAGTTAACAAATGTGGCAGTTTATGAGAGAATAAAATCAATGGGAATGTGGGAGATAAATTAGGAAAAAAAAGCAAAAGGCAAGAAAATTTAGAGAGAGGAGGTCATGGATGTCAGTGCAAAGAAGAGGAAGCCTCTGACAAATAGAGTGCAAAGGGTTAACACTAAGTGCAGGATAGAGAAAAGCAGAGTAGAGTAAATTATAGAGAGCTTAAAAAAGAGAGAAGAACATGAATGAGGAATGGCTTGGTCGTTGATTGATTGAGATAACTTGGAACACCTTACAGAAAGATATAAAGAAGAGGGGGTTAGTGAGGAGAACAAAAAAAATTAAACACAAAAAAATTTTGCAGCATTACTCACAAGGTATTATCGTAAGATATGGAAACAACCTGTGTCAATCAACAGATGAATGGATAAAGAAGTAGCAAATACATACAATGAAATATTATTCAGCCATGAGAAAGAAGGAATGCTACCATTTGATCTTGAAGGCATTATGCTAAATAAGCCAGAGAAAATATTGTATGATCAGTTACATGTAATGTGTGATCTAAAGAAGCTGAACTCATAAAAACAGATAATTTAATGGTGGTTATCAGGGATTGGGTTGGGGTAGGACAGGACTGGAGAGATGTTGGTGAAAGAGCAGGAAAAAAAAAGCTACAAAATACAGTAAGAAGAAAACAAGTAACCAAAGGCACTTTAGTAAAATTAAAGTCACCGTGTTAAAGTTATTAAGTGAAACAACAGAACTGAGGTTGTGCTGCAGAGATAATAACTGAACTCAGAAGGCTGCTGCTGCTGCTAAGTCGCTTCAGTCGTGTCCAACTCTGTGCGACCCCATAGACGGCAGCCCACCAGGCTCCCCCGTCCCTGGGATTCTCCAGACAAGAACACTGGAGTGGCTTGCCATTTCCTTCTCCAATGCAGGAAAGTGAAAAGTGAAAGTGAAGTCGCTCAGTCGTGTCCGACTCTTTGTGACCCCATGGACTGCAGCCTACCAGGCTCTTCCGTCCATGAGATTTTCCAGGCAAGAGTACTGGAGTGGGGTGCCATCTTTTAGATAAGAGAAGTCAAACTGCAATAAAACACAAAAGGAAAACACAAGTGTTTATAAGTGTTTCATATCATGTTTCCAATTAGCAAATTTGTTTATTATATCTGACTGCAGAACAAAAAATAAGCTTTCAAGGGTGTCAGAGAAAAAGTATACCTGGGAGGATATTGAAGAGGGCAACCTACCTGTGCTCTCAAATCTAACATAGAGAAACTAAATTACAGAAACAGATGAGAACTAACTGTTGAATATTCAATAATTATGGCAAAGTCTTGGACACAGAGACAATCAGAGCACCTGTGGTTAGCAAGACCATCAAAATGACAAGGTGGTTTGTTCCCAGTTCCTCATGTGTTAATCTTCCTTTTCAGTCCATCTAATTAACCTCCCATGTTCTTTGCCTTCTGAAGGCCGTATCTCTCTTCCCCAGGGTCTGCCATTGGATAAGCATGGATAATTGCCATTAAAATGTTAGTTGATAATAGATTAAGGTGTTTTGCATTTAAACAGAAAACACTTGTACAAATCCTTTCAGACAAGTAGAAGAAGACGGGTAGCACTGTTTGTTTAAAAAATGACTGAGAGAAGTCCGAGATGTCAAGACTGCGGTCTCCCCTAGGCCCTTAGATACACATTTTTTGGGCATGTCTATAAAGAAATATACATTTGCCATGCCCTCCCAAAGAAATATTTTATATCCCCAAAGTCTAAATGAAATTAAAGAAATTTGAATTAAACTTAATATTCATCATCCTTCATGCCCATATTTGCCTTGATGGAATTATAAGTAGTGGGGAAAATTTTAACAAAATGGGCAGGATTTTACGCAACAGAAGGAAAAAATGACTTAAAAAGAGAAATGTGGTAGTACAGATTAATGTGGGTGGTGAAAATCTACATTTTCAAAGTTAATAGTGCTTTAAACGATGTTGAAGGCTAAGATAGCAGTCAGAGTGGGTAAAATGGAATATAATTGGAATAAAGGAGAAAAAAGCATAGGGAGCAGAAAGGCATATAGGATAGTATAACCTTACAATGATATATATTTCTTAATAACTTACGGCAAATCTTGATAAATTGTAAACTATTTCTCCCACTCCATTGTCTTTTTACATACTTTGTGACTCTTACCTATTCACAGCAGCAGATGAACTTCTTCTCATCATAAGAGTAACTGAATGTGAATACAGTCTGAACAGAGAAGTCTTTCTGAAGAAAGCTGTTGTATTCTTTATTGGCAGATACTGTCTCACACACACAGTGCATACACAGATCTCTGATAATATTTTACACCCCATTTTGTGAAAATAAAGTATTTTATAAACACTAATTAAATATCATAGAAGCTCCTATTAACAACATCTAAAAGAATACAGTGAACCTACCAGTTCCACAGAATGAAAACCACAATTACAGAAATTTAATCAAACTGATTACATGGATCACAGCTTTGTCTAGCTCAATGCGACTATGAGCCATGCCATGTCGGGCCACCCAAGACAGATGGGTCATGGTGGAGAGTTCTGACAAAACATGGTCCACTGGAGGAGGAATGGCAAACCACTTCAGTATTCTTGCCTTGAACACTATGGCAACAGAGAACAGAGAACCCCATGAACAGAACAAAAAAGCCAAAAGATAAGATACTGAAAGATGAACTCCCCAGGTCGCTAGGTGCCCACTATGCTACTGTAGAACAGTATAGAAATAGCCCCAGAAAGAATAAAGAGGCTGAGCCAAAGCAAAAACAATGCCCAGTTATGGATGTGACTGGTGATAAAACTCTGATGCTGTAAGAACAATATTGCATAGGAACCTGGAATGTTAGGTCCATGAATCAGGGTAAATTAAAAATGCTCAAAAAGGAGATGACAAGAGTGAACATCGACGTTTTAGGAATCAGTGAGCTAAAATGGACCAGAATGGGGAAATTTAATTCACATGACCCTTATATCAACTACTGTGGGCAAGAATCCCTTAGAAGAAATGGAGTAGCCATCATGGTCAACAAGAGTCCGAAATGCAGTACTTGGATGTGATCTCCAAAATGACAGCAGGAGGAGAAGGGGACACCAAAGGATGAGGTGGTTGCACGGCATCACCAACTCAATGTACATGAGTTTTAGCAGGCTCCGAGAGTTGGTGATGGACAGGGAGGCCTGGGGTCCTACAGTCCATGGGGTAGCAAAGAGTCAGACAGGACTGAGCAACTGAACTGAACTGAACTGAACCAGTCCTGCAATTATTGGACAAGCATGCAGAACACAAATTCAAGAAGAGTGTTGTGACCTCCAGATATCTATTTTCTTCATGGTTCTGGGAAATCTATTACAAACCTCTCTTATCATATATCCGATCAAAAATAAGCTGTATTTACATGATTATTTAGTAGTTGTTTTGAATCAAACTATCATATTGTAAAGATATTTGTCAAGTTCAGTTCAGTTGTGTTGTTCAGTCATATCCGACTCTTTGCGACCCCATGAACTGCAGCACGCCAGGCCTCCATGTCCATCACCAGCTCCCGGAGTTTACCCAAACTCATGTCAATTGAGTTAGTGATGCCATCTAACCATCTCATCCTCTGTTGTCCCCTTCTTCTCCAGCCTTCAATCTTTCCCAAATTCATGGTCTTTTCAAATGAGTCAGCTCTTCGCATCTGGTGGCCAAAATATTGGAGTTTCAGCTTCAACATCAGTCCTTCCAATGAACACCCAGGACTGATTTCCTTTAGGATGGACTGGTTGGATCTCCTTGCAGTCCAAGGGACTCACAAGAGTCTTCTCCAACACCACAGTTCAAAAGCATCAATTCTTTGGCTCTCAGATTTCTTTATGGTCCAACTCTCACATCCATGCATGACTACTGGAAAAACCACAGCCTTGACTAGATGGACTTTTGAAGGCAAAGTAATGTCTCTGTTTTTTAATATGCTGTCTAGGTTGGTCATGGTATCTGGTCCCATCACTTCATGGCAAGTAGATGGGGAAACAGTGGAAACAGTGTCAGACTTTATTTTTGGGGGGCTCTAAAATCACTGCAGATGGTGATTGCAGCCATGAAATTAAAAGACGCTTACTCCTTGGAAGGAAACTTATGACCAACCTAGATAGCATATTCAAAAGCAGAGACATTACTTTGTCAACAAAGGTTTGTCTAGTCAAGGCTATGGTTTTTCCAGTAGTCATGTATGGATGTGAGAGTTGGACTGTGAAGAAAGCTGAGCGCTGAAGAATTGATGCTTTCGAATTGTGGTGTTGGAGAAGACTCTTGAGAGTCCCTTGGACTGCAAGGAGATCCAACCAGTCCATCCTAAAGGAGATCAGTCCTGGGTGTTCTTTGGAAGGAGTGATGCTAAAGCTGAAACTCGAATACTTTGGCCGCCTCATGCGAAGAGTAGACTCATTGGAAAAGACTCTGATGCTGGGAGGGATTGGGGGCAGAAGGAGAAGGGGATGACAGAGGATGAGATGGCTGGATGGCATCACTGACTCGATGGATGTGAGTCTGAGTGAACTCTGGGAGTTGGTGATGGACGGGGAGGCCTGGCGTGCTGCAATTCATGGGGTTGCAAAGAGTCAGACACGACTGAGTGACTGAACTGAACTGAGGTTGGTCATAACTTTCCTTCCAAGGAGTAAGGGTCTTTTAGTTTCATGGCTGCAATCACCATCTGCAGTGATTTTGGAGCCCAGAAAAATAAAGTCAGCCACTGTTTCTACTGTTTCCCCATCTATTTGCCCTAAAGTGATGGGACTGGATGCCATGATCTTCATTTTCTGAATGTTGAGCTTTAAGCCAACTTTTTCACTCTCCTCTTTCATTTTCATCAAGAGGCTCTTTAGTTGTTCTTTACTTTCTGCCTTAAGGGTGGTGTCATCTGCATATCTGGGGTTATTGATATTTCTCCCAGCAATCTTGATTCTAGCTTGTGCTTCATCCAGCCCAGTGTTTCTCATGATGTACTCTGCATATAAGTTAAATAAGCAGGGTGACAATATACAGCCTTGATGTACTCCTTTTCCTATTTGGAACCAGTCTGTTGTTCCATGTACAGTTCTAACTGTTGGTTCCTGACCTGCATGTAGGTTTCTCAAGAGGCAGGTCAGGTGGTCTGGTATTCCCATCTCTTTGAGAATTTCCCACAGTTTATTGTGATCCACACAGTCAAAGGCTTTGGCATAGTCAATAAAGCAGAAATAGATGTTTTTCTGGAACTCTCTTGCTTTTTCAATGATCCAGCGGATGTTGGCAATTTGATCTCTGGTTATTTATGAAGAGGTAATCTTATATACTATTCTAAAATGTTGCCCTCAAATGCAGTTTAGGTTTTTTTTTTTCTATCTCTAATATTGTTTCAAGCTTTTTTGTTTTTACAGTGCACTGTTTCTGATTCTTCCTTTCTCCTACTTCCTTTTCAGTATTTATTTCCTCTCAATAATAATGTGCCATCTTTTAGTAATTTTGTGTTCAGTCCATCTGTTAAAGTTCTGTTTCTGTATTTTTCTTCCATTCTCTCAATCTAGTAATTATCTTCTCTGGATCATCTGTTTTCTCAGTATTAGGGGATTCCTCATATTTGCAAGTCGGAGAAGGCAATAGCACCCTACTCCAGTACTCTTGCCTGAAAAATCCCATGGATGGAGGAGCCTGGTGGGCTGCAGTTCATGGGGTCGCTATGAGTTGGACATGACTGAGTGACTTCACTTTCACTTTTCCCTTTCATGCATTGGAGAAGGAAATGGCAACCCACTCCAGTGTTCTTGCCTGGAGAATCCCAGGGACGGGGGAGCCTTGTGGGCTGCTGTCTATGGGGTCGCACAGAGTCGGACATGACTGAAGTGACTTAGCAGCAGCAGTATTTGCAAGTAATATTGAAAGTTGATAGTAGATCATAATAAGCCAGGCCCAAAATACAGAAAGAAAAGGACTAGAGAAAGAGGCCAACAGAAGAGTAAGTAGACTGGGTCAGTGCGAAGACTTCCAGTTTTAAAATTATTTGAAATTTTCACTTATTGGTCTGTTTTTATTTGAAAATTTTTCTCTGTGATAGTCACTCAAAAAATATGTTTAAAAGAGAAAATAAACTATGTTAAGTAGTTGATAAAGTGATGGTGCACACACTATTTTTTCCTTTTTGGAATGTCAGTATCTGAAGAACATCTGAATGTGTTCTATTAGTATAGTATAGCTTGTTGACTTCATCAGTTAGATGTAGGTATCTTCCTCTTGTAATTGTTTACAAAAGCAGTTTATGATTTGTCATCTTTCCTGCAAACTGTCCTTTGGCAATGCCTGCACTTCCAGCCAAATCATGTGGTATGGTTAAGGTTTGAAGGGCCCTAATAAATAGTAGAATCTCCTTGATTAGGAGTTATCTCACTTATCTGGAGGATATTGTGTTAGTTTCCCAGGACTGCTGTAAGAAAGTGTCATAAACTCTGTGACTCAAGACAGTAAAAATGTGTTATCTCACAGTTCTGAAGCCATAAAGTCTGAAATCAAGATGTCAGCAAAGCCGTACTCTCTCTGAATGCTTTAGCAGAGGATCCTTCCTTGCCTGGCGGTAGCTGGCAGTCCTTGGGTTCCTTGGCTTGTGGCAGAATAGCTCTAATCTCTGCCTGTGTTCACATGGCGTTCTTTCTGTGTGTGCGTCTGTGTCTCTTTTTCTCTTCTTGTAAGGAACCCAGGCATTGGATTATGGTCCACTTAAATCCAGTATCACCTTGTCTTAGCTTGATTATTTATGCAAAGATCCTATTTCCAAGTAAGGGTTAAGACTTCCACACATGTTCTTTGTTGACACAATGCACTGCATACCAGATGCCTTTCCTTATGTTTCCCCATGTGAAATCACATTGATTAATTATCTAATATGATGCTATATATAATGGAGATGTTTAATTCACTTGATTTGATTTTAATTTCTACACATAAAATGCTGTTTACCATTAGTTAAATTGGTGGTATGGGTCTTAAGAAAATTGCCAGTGAGAAAGGATTTTCTGTTCTCATCTGTGAAAACAGGTTAAAATGAAAGTTTTGGTAATGACATGTTATTGGATATTTTATATGTTGGTCAAGTAATATTTTTGCTTTCATTTTTAATACATTCTTTAGAAACACAAAATCCTTTTAAAAATAAATCAAACTGTGCTAAAATATCCAGGAGTAAACTGAGAAACTGTCTTCATACAAAATAAACTGCTGCTGCTGCTGCTAAGTCCCTTCAGTCGTGTCCAACTCTGTGCGACCCCATAGATGGCAGCCCACCAGGCTCCCCTGTCCCTGGGATTCTCCAGGCAAGAACACTGGAGTGGGTTGCCATTTCCTTCTCCAATGCATGAAAGTGAAAAGTGAAAGGGAAGTTGCTCAGTCACGTCCAACTCTTCTCGACCCCATGGGCTGCAGCCTACCAGGCTCCCCTGTCCATGGGATTTTCCAGGCAAGAGTACTGGAGTGGGGTGCCATTGCCTTCTCCAAAAAAATAAACTAGGACTACTTTAAAACAAAGTAAGGTGACTCAGGCTTCACTTGAATGGAGAGCAGATGTAAGATCTGAATATTCAATAACTACTGAGCAGAAAGAGTGAACCTCTATTTTTTGTTTGTTACAGTTAATTATACTAATTAAAATTAGAACTTCCACCATTAAAATTACCCACAGCTGTATGGTTCTTGCTGCTATTGTTGGTGCACACTGAAAATATTCCAACAGAGGGCACCAGGAATTGTCTGCGATTAACATACCCACACATTCTTGTCACTTTGGAAAGGTTGCAGACAGCATAACTAATAAAGTTATTGTGTTCTTGTGAAAGAATAATAGCATGTTTGAAGAGACTGTATTAACCCTGTTGTAAAGTATTGCCTGCACTCTGTATTAAAGGAAATGAAATAACAAAGATAAAGTGTTTTTAATTCTTACACTGTTTGCTCTTGCTTGTTTTATTCCATTTCAATTTACACCTATATTCAAGAACACACAAAAAATGTATCACCCACCTCAAAGGCAGTTTTATTTTTCCTACACACTTTTGTAACAATTTGATGCTTTAAAGAACAAATGTATAATTTAGCTTAAAAAGTGATGAATAAGAAACATTGTCCAATCTCAAAAACTGTGAACTCAATTTGCTATGTTTACTATTATAAAAGAAAAAAAAAAAAAAAAGAGGAAGGAAGATGGAAGGGAGGGGGAGGAAAGAGGAATAAGAGAGAGAAAGAAGAGTTTTGTTATTTTGTTTTCCTTCTTTGTTGACCTTCTGAAATTTCTATTTACTGGATAATAGTATTGTAACAGGTTATATCATGGCTGTAAACTCCTAGAGAATATAATAATAAGCAAACAATCAGTATTTCTAAAATCCCAAGCTTGAAATTAGAAAATTTTAATATCAGACTGATAATTATTAAGGCCATTAATGCCAACAGTATGTTCATAAACATGAATAGTCATCCAGACCAACAACCTCTATATATAATGAAGAAATTCTTTGAAAGGAGGATAGTGTGGAAATTATGGAATATTTTGCTATTTTGTGATAGCTTAAAACAGGAAAGGGAATTACTGAAATTTTAGACTACAGAATTTATATTTACAACATTGCTGCTACTCCTTTGTCATATTACTTACCTACAATAAAGTTATGCCTGAAAATAAGTAATATTTACATATTGATTACTTCTCTATTCATTGTGGTGTAACAAATCTTCAGAGTGTAGCTCATGAGTATTGATGTATGAAAATAAATTGGATTCCAAACAAATTTTTTAAATGTTCAAAGTTTAAAATTTGAAATTTTTTTTAATGAAAAAAAAAATCAGAACAAGACGAAGCTCCAAGGTCCTGAGTGGCAGCTGATGGCCAGTTCAGGTATTATTTATTAGATATGATCCAATACTTAAAAATCAGATCAAATTCTCTTTTATTCTTAATGAATATCATTTGAAATCATCCTTGTGTGGTGATCTAGTAAATATAAAATCAGTTACCTTTTTGAACAACTTCTTTTAAGAGCAGAGTTCTATTGCATTCCCATCTCTCTCTCTTTCTTTCTAAGATGTATCTGTAAAGACATTGGCTTCTCATCAGCAAAAACAGCAGCTGGAGAAAGGCCTTCCTACGTATTCTGTCAGGGGAACTGCAAGGTTAGGTGAGGTTGTAATAGACATAAAGGATTTACTGACATAACATAGATTGCGTGCTTTCATTCTCTCTGTTATTTGCGCCTTTCTCTTTTAATGGAAATGAAAACAATTATAGAGCAGAAAAGATAAAGCTCTTCTCTGAGGGTACTGTATTATGGTCCATAAAGAGGTATAAACTGACAAATACACATATAAGGTAGGTATTTACACATCAGATGACACTAGTTAAACTTAATTGCTATTTTCAAATTTTGTAGGAAACAGCTGTGAAAATCAACCCAAGCCAACAAATCAATAATAGTCTATATAAGTCAAGGAAGGTTTTATTACTATTTTTTATTTCAATTCACATGCTTTCTGAAACTGCTATCAATTATCTGGCATTCTGATATTTCAAACGTTGTTAATAAATTGTTTCTTTCATAAATTTACCACAATTTGGACTTTCAAAATGATATTGGGCTTCCCTGGTGGCACAGTGCATAAGAATCCACCCGCCAGTGCAGGGGACACTTGTTCGATCCGTGGTCAGGGAAGATTCCATGTGCAACTCAACAGACATCTAAAGCCCATTAGCCACAACTACTGAAGTCTGTGTGCCTAGAACCTGTGCTCCGCAACAAACAGAAGCCACCCCAATGAGAAGCCTGTGAACTGCAACTAGGGAGAAGCTCCCGCTCCCCGCAACTAGAGAAAGCCTGCACACAGAAACAAAGACCTAGCACAACCAATAAATAAATAATAAAAATAAAATTTAAAAAAAAATTCTCATTAGACAAAATTCCCTGAATCTAGCCTTGAAGATTTCCTTTATAGTATGCTGACAGTTCTTCAGTGTGTAAACCCCATCCTAAGTCCTGTGGTACTATATCAATCAAAAATTGTTCAGCAAATTGAGTCTCAAATCTCAATCTAAAAATGAAAATAGAACTGTAAAAATATACTTGATAGGGCTGTGTTTAATATATGGGATGCAAACATTATGAAAATGACTCTGTTTGATTCATACTTAATGAAAGAATCATATAGAAGTATGGAAGTGGCCTCATCTGTCAAATTCAACATTCATTTTAAAGTAACATTTTTAACTTTAAAATTGAATCATATTTCTTGCAGTAATTTTAGGAAACAGACTTCATTAAAGCACCATAGATTGAACTCTTGTGTTTATTTCCACTCCCTCTAGAAATGAAAGAAATGGAAGTCATGGAATTGTAATGATAATAAATGAATTAACCCGCGAGGACAAAGAGAATTAGAAAGAAGACAATAGCAAGTCAAAGATGGGGACACATTTTTGAAAATAAAAAGCAGATGAGAATAATCAAATTGGCAGAGCTAAATGAAGATGAAATCTAGGCCTGCAAAGGAGAATTTTGAAGATCAGCTATCAGACTCACTCCCTCAGAATCCCAGAAAATCTAGGACAGAAGCTCTCAGGACTGGTTCAGGCAGAGGCGTGCCCTGGATCCATGGACCCTCAGATCAGCTTCCCACTCCAGCAGAGGGCCTGAGGTTTAATCAGGGATACTGAGGCATTGTACTCACAAAAGAAATAGATTAAATGAAAGACTAAATGCTGAATATAGGCATAGCTCATTTTATTGCACTCTGCATTATTGTGCTTCATAGATAGTGAGGTGTTTTTTTCTTTTTTGTTTTTTAACAAATTGCATGTTTGTGGCAATCCAGTGTCAAAGCAAGTTCATAGGCATCATTTTCCCAACACTCATTTACTCACTTCTCAGTGCATAATTCTCATAATATTTCAAATTTTTTCATTATTATTATATTTGTTATGGTAGCAAGGATCTTTGATGTTATTATTGTAATTGTTTCTGGGGTACCACCAACTGCACCCGTGTGTGCTTGTGCTAAGTCACTTTAGTCAAGTCCGACTCTTAGCAACCCCATGGACTGTAGCCTGCCAGGCTCCTCTGTCCATGGGATTTTCCAGGCAAGAATACTGGAATGGGTTGCCATTTCCTTCTCCAGGGGATCTTTTCAACCCAGGGATTGAACCCATGTCTCATACGTTTCCTGCCTTAACAAGGGGGTTCTTTGCCACTAGTGAACAGCAAACAACTGATAAATGTGTCTGTCCTGACTGCTTCCAGAACCAGCTGTCCCCTCATCACTCTCTCTCTCCTTGGGTCTCCCTATTGCCTAAGACAAACAATCAGATCAGATCAGATCAGATCAGTCGCTCAGTCGTGTCCGACTCTTTGCGACCCCTTGAATCGAAGCACGCCAGGCCTCCCTGTCCGTCACCAACTCCCAGAGTTCACTCAGACTCACGTCCATCGAGTCAATGATGCCATCCAGCCATCTCATCCTCTGCCGTCCCCTTCTCCTCCTGCCCCCAATCCCTCCCAGTATCAGAGTCTTTTCCAATGAATCAACTCTTCGCATGAGGTGGCCAAAGTACTGGAGTTTCAGCTTTAGCATCATTCCTTCCAAAGAAATCCCAGGGCTGATCTCCTTCAGAATGGACTGGTTGGATCTCCTTGCAGTCCAAGGGACTCTCAAGAGTCTCCTCCAACACCACAGTTCAAAAGCATCAATTCTTTGGCGCTCAGCCTTCTTCACATCCATACATGACCACAGGAAAAACCATAGCCTTGACTAGACAAACCTTTGTTGGCAAAGTGATGTCTCTGTTTTTGAATATGCTATCTAGGTTGGTCATAACTTTCCTTCCAAGGAGTAAGCGTCGTTTAATTTCATGGCTGCAGTCACCATCTGCAGTGATTTTGGAGCCCAAAAAAATAAAGTCTGACACTATTTCCACTGTTTCCCCATCTATTTCCCATGAAGTGATGGGACCGGATGCCATGATCTTCGTTTTCTGAATGTTGAGCTTTAAGACAAACAATAGTGAAATTAAATCTTTCATGACCCTAAAATGGCCTCTTAAATGTTCAAGTAAAAGGAAGAGTCATATGTCTCTCATTTTAAACCTTAAGCTAAAAATGATTAAGCTTAGTGAGGAAGGCATGTTAAAGCCAAGGTAGGCTGAACAAGGTAGGCATTTTGTGCCAAGCAATTAGCCGAATTGTGAACGCAAAGAAAAAGGTCTTGACGTAAATGAGAAGTGCTACTCCAGTGAACACACAAATGATCAGAAAGTGAAACAGCCTTATCTCACCAGCCACAGCATTACCTTAAACCAAAACATCATCCAGAGCAAGTTCCTGACTCTTTTCAATGCTGTGAAGACTAGGTGAGGGAGGAAGCTGTGGACGAAAAGTTTGAAACTAGCATAGGTTGATTCATGAGGTTTAAGGAAAGGAGACATCTCCATAAAAGTGCCAGGTCAAGCAGCAGGTACTAATGCAGAAACCACAGCAAGTTATTCAGAGAATGTACCTAAGATAATAAAGGTGGCTATACTAAAGAACAGATTTTCAGTGTATATTAAATAGCCTTCTATTGGAAAAAAAGATGCCAGCTAGCACTTCTATAGCTAGAGAAGAGAAGTCAGTGTCTGGCTTCAAAGCTTCAAGAGACAGGTTGATTCTCTTGTTGGAGGAGTGACGTAGTTGTTAACTTTGAAGTTGAATCCAATGCTCATTTACAGCTTCAAAAATCTTGGACCCCTTAAGGATTATGTTCAATCTAATCTGCCTGTGCTTTATAAATGGAAGAGCAAAGCCTAGATGACAGTACTTCTGTTGATAACATGATTTACTGAATATCTTAAGCTCACTGTTGAAACCTACTGCTCAGAAATAAAGATTTCTTTCAAAATATTACTGCTCATTGACATTGCAGCTGGTCACCCAAGATCTCTGATGGAGTATACAAGGAGATTCATGTTGTAGTCATGCTTGCTAACACATCTATTCTGCAGCCCAGGAATCAAGGAGTAATTTCAACTTCCAAGTCTTATTATTTAAGAAATACATTTCTCAAGGTTATAACTGTCATAGATAGTGATTCCTCTGATGGATTTGGGCAAAATAAATTGAAAATTATCTGGAAAGGATTCACCATTCTAGATAGCTCTGTATTTCAAGAGAAGGGCTTTGTGCTGCATCAGATTTCTTAAAGATAATATTCATTTGGGGGAAGAAAGGGCAAATAAGAGGGAAGCAGGGAAGAAAAGGAGGAAAGGAATAAGGGACAGAGAGAAGGAAAGAAGGAAGAAAGGAAGAGAAAGACCAAACATAGGCAAAAATACCTATCTTTTGCATTAATAACTTGAGTTCAGAATTCCCATATATAGAAAACATAAAATGTTTTCTTTCATCATCAAAAAAGGAAATATAAATATTCTGGGTATATATGAGATATAGTACTAAGTGGAAGTGAAATGGACCAGTACAGTAAACAGTTACATGATTCACAGAGCAAGGTGGCAGAGCACCAAGGGCCATCTATCAAAAACTTTGAAAATAGTTGGATTATAGCAGATAATCTTGGGACTCTTAACAGTTAGTATACAGTGGCAGGCATCACTTTTTGAGATGTGTTGATAAAATGAAATTTCTACATTTAAATAATTTTACCTAGAATTTAGCATTCTATCTCCCATCATGATAAGGAATCATATCTTTTTGTTTGTTGGTTTTCAAATGGATACCCCGATAACATCTAGTGTTCTCCCCTGTTTTCTAATAGGAATCATTTCAATTCCACTTTTAATAGCTCACAAAAGAGGCTCTGATTTATTAACCCCTGATCAATTTTTAAATGCAGCTGACCTTTAGTTTAATCCAAGTTTATTGAATTTTTACAAAATAAAAATAAAGGAGAAAAGTTGAGAGTCAATATAACAAGAGCAATTCTAAAGGAAATTCACATCTACAATGTCTTTCCTGAAATTCATGGAGCAAGCTATGTATCAAAGTTAAGAAGTTTCAGAATTTTAAAACAGTGATGTCATACACACACCATATATCACATTCTTCTATAGGTCATATGTAGAAGAACTGTAATCAAATGCTATTGTTGCAGGGAAATGTGTTAACATTGATAAGTGTGTAAAATAGAGATCATAAATTACCTCGTGTTCAGCTAGGTTCTGCCATCATGTGAGTTTCAGAGCATCTTTTGGTATTCAGATTATTTTGGATTTCAGATGTGCAGGAAAAGCATGATGAACCTGTAATTCCAATATGTTGAGAAGAAGAAAAGAAAATGGTGGCATTAAACAGGAGAAGAAAGCCTTCAATATGAAAAAAAAGCATATGCACACATTTTAACAGATTCCCATTAAACTTCAAAGCACTGATAAAATAGATATATGGTTGGTAGATTTCAATTACTGTATTTCAATTCATTTTTCTGGAATTTTAATAAAATAGCTGTGCATTTTCTGTGAAATGTAGCTATGGATCATGTAGTCAATGTTGTTTTTAGAGGAAAAAACTCAAGGATTATGAATGATGGTATGGTAGGCAGAACCATAGAAATTACAATATACATATTTAAGATAGCATACTTAAGATATATTCATATATACTTATATTAAAGATAGCAATTTATGTTCCTATTACATTGGAACATCATTATGATACTATCATTAAGTCTGTGTAGAACAACCTTATAGATAAGACTATCACAGTGACGTCTTTCACATATAAAATGTAGTACATTGAGACTGAGAGCAAACTGACTTCTGCTTTCTTTTAAATGAGAGAAAACAAGAAAGCAGGAAAGGAATAAGAGAAAAAAGGAAGAAAGGGAGGGAGGGAGAAGGTATATTTCATTCTGGTGAATAATGTATTAGATATTTCATGTATGATGGTAGAAATTGTTAGCTCAAGTTTCCTGCTTAAATTAAAATATGCAGTTAATTTCAGCATGGTTTTTGTATGCAATTTTGCTTTTTAGAAACTTGATTTTTATTCAAATTAAATTGGACTTTGATAAGTTGAAAAGAAATTGGGTGCACAAAGTAGCCTGAGTACTTATGAAGTTGATACTATTAAATGCCATGTGCCCATTCCTGCTGCTGCTGCTAAGTTGCTTCAGTCGTGTCCAACTCTGTGCAACCCCATAGATGGCAGCCCACGAGGCTCCCCCGTCCCTGGGATTCTCCAGGCAAGAACACTGGAGTGGGTTGCCATTTCCTTCTCCAATGCAGGAAAGTGAAAAGTGAAAGTGAAGTCGCTCAGTCGTGTCCAACTCTTAGCATCCCCATGGACTGCAGCCTACCAGGCTCCTCCATCCATGGGATTTTCCAGGCAAGAGTACTGCAGTGGGGTGCCATTTCCTTCTCCAGTGCATAAAAGTGAAAAGTGAAAGTGAAGTTGCTCAGTCGTGTCCGACTCTTAGCACCCCCATGGACTGCAGCCCACCAGGCTCCTCCATCCATGGGATTTTCCAGGCAAGAGTACTGGAGTGGGGTGCCATTGCCTTCTCCCGTGCCCATTCCTACTCCTAAGCAAATATAAACTCTACTGTTACTCTGTAAATCATCTAATGAGTAAGTCTTTTCATTTCTTTAACACTGTCTCCCTTAAATTCCAGAATGTTAAGCCATATAAAAAATTATTGTAATTAATTTCAAAATATAGTAGAAATAGCTTTGTATTAGGCATGGTCATTTAAGCCTGGTTGAGACTAGATGAAAGAAGAAAAGGATAACTATTTAAACAACAAAAAACGATTCTGCTGCAGGCCCCACGAGAAGTCATGTCACAAATGTTAGTATTATTTAACCTTCATCATAACACCCTCATATGTATACTATTGTATATTTTATAGATAAAGAGATTTATCCAAGTCACAAGTGTTACCAGTTTTTCTGTCTCTGGATTGGTAGCCTTTTCTTAATATCAGACTAGCACTTCTTTTTGTCCTCAGTCTGAAAAAGGTTTAATCTACAGAGCCATGTAAATATTTTCCTGATGCTAGGAGCTTAGTAGAATTCTCAATTAAATTCTCCCACTAAAACATCAAACCATACAGGTTCTCCCCCAAAGTTTCTGGCAACAAGCCTATCGAATCACTTCGGAGCTACACAGAGTGTAAGAAATTGAATCAGGAGCTCAAGTGCTTAATTTGTGCTATTATCCCCACACATCCAGGCTACTACTTGTTTTTAGCTTCACATATTCCCTAATCTGCACTCTGGGGCTCTCAATGCCTGTCATCCTTGTATCTCTCTATTAGACTGGGGCATTTTAGATTGAAGGAAATTAGACATGCTTCAAAAACAGCATCTCTGAAATATTATTATGGCCTCTTGCAACCTACATTTCTGTCTCTTTGTCCAGAATGTTCAGGAAACTTCAAGTAGTGCCCAGATGTTTTGAGACATTTGATTAGCAGGAGTTATTTCTCTGAAAGTGTGAGGGATTTATTTTGAGATGTGTGCTGTTACTCTGACTGCTGCTATAAAGCAGTGGGTTGTTCTTTCCTTTTTGCCATAGGAGTACTTTATAATTTCAGTAAGATTCTCTCTGCATGAAATAATGTGCTTTAATGTGGATTTCCTGCAGCAATCCACAAATACTTCTCTGTGGGACTTTATGTTTCAACCAATTCAATGTACTCATATCACTTTTAAATTCATTTTTACTTACATTTTTATAATGTTCACCTTGACTAGTAATTTTAGCTTTATCATAGATATTTTTGGTCATATTCTCTCTAAATCTTAAAGCCCTAGAACTCTGAACCACGAGGCAAAAAGGTTTTGTTGTTTTTTTTTTTCCTCTTGGAACTCCTTTCTCATATGGAATGACAAGTTTTAGGTCATAAAATATTAAATAAAAATGAAAAATTTCCTCAATGTTAACATGATTAGATTGGATTAAAAAAAATAAAAGAGTCTGGCTTTTGATAACTTGCATTACAGTTTGGCCAAGTTAAAACAACATTCTTATTTGGGTATATTGTACATATATATATATTTTTCCAACCTCTGGACTGGTTCTTTTGGTTTAAGCTTTATAATTCCATTTCCAATTTCAATAAACTTTATTGGCATGGCAAGGAATGCGAGCATGGTTAGAATCCATAAATTATGTTTGTGACTTTAGGGCAGCAGGTTTCACAGAGGAAATGGGATTTTTTCCTTGCATCTTCATTTTCCATTAAGTAAGGGAAATGGAAGAGAATATTTCAGTCCTAGTAAGACAGAGCAGGAGAAGGAAAAAAATGAACTTCTCAGAAGGACTGCTTTTTGCAATGAGCCATGAACCAGAAGCAAACATTGTCTTTAAAGGAATAAAAGAAATACCAATTTAATATTTTATATCAAAATAAAATGTATATACAGTAAAATATGCAGATTCTGTGAGACCTGAAATTTAATACAATTTTGTGGACCCTACTTAAGAAAAAAAATTACAAGCAAAATTTAATTAGATTTAAGATGATAAAAAAAGCACAATAACAGTGTATTTTTAAAAAACTGACAAAGATCACAAAATTCAAGAATTATTAATGTTGCTAATTAATTATAATAATTAACTGCTCATCATACCTGTATAATATTTTTTTCTTTATGTGATAATTTCTAGGAGAGAAAAATATATGGTGTATTTACAATTGTATATGCTGTGTTATTTAGTATGTTTCCTCCAGAAGAGGATTTCTGTTTTTTGCAGGCAGCCTCCCATTACTTTCAAGTGTTTTATATTTGGAAAAATTATCTCACTAGCTTCTGGGTTAACACATTTCAGAACTTTCTTCTCCTCCACAACCTACCTATATACTTTAGTGTTGATTACTGTAGAGCAGGTCATATACAATTTTTACTCTTCCATCTTCATGTCATGATACTGGGGAGTCAGCACAGTACATCCATGGAGGTCATTTCTACACCTGGACAACCAGGAATAACTTACCATGAATGTGATTGCAAACCACAAAAATGTATTTCACTAAACCAGGATTTCTCAGCCTGGCGCTACTGACATTTTGGGCCCAATAAATCTTTGTTGGTGGGAGGGAGGGGCATTCTTTGAATTCCAGTGTTTGGCAGCCTCCCTGGCTTCTCTATGCCAGTAACATTTCCACCTTCCAACCCAGTTGTGATGCCCAAAAATGTTTCCAGACATTGCTGAATATCTCTTGATGGGCAAAATTATCCCCAGCTGATAATCAATGCATTAGATAATCCATTGTGTTTCCAATGCATCTACTTAACTGAATACCAAAAACTTAACCACTACCTAGTATCTCTCAGTAGAACCAAACATGGAACAGGAAAAGATGAAGAGGAAAGACACAAAATCATAACCAATTGCATATATAATATCTTTTTTCCCACAAATTTTACAAAAAGCTTATGCTTATAGGAATACTTTATTAGGGGCCTCGCATGGTATTGGAAGGGTGGTCAACGCAAGGGGCATTATAAATCAGGGGTCATTCACTTTACTAAATCAGTTTCTGTTTGTACTTGAGACTGGAAAGAAAATAACTTTTGATACTTTTATGTTTTATTATTCAACGTTTCCCTGAACTTAGATAAAATGTTCCTAAGAGGCAGTGGTTGTTTAAATTGTACTGAATAGGGAAAAGGCTGGGTTTCCTCATTCATTATTACTTGCCTGGGTCTCTAGGGTGATGTGGCTGAAGGTCTGTTAGTGAAAAACATGTGTAGTGTTCAAATAATAAGGAACTGAGCATTAAGTTAAATAAGTTTCTTGCCTGCAGTGTGATGTTTTTCAAGCATAGTTGGCAACAAAGCCTGTTTTCATGGAACACTCATTATCTCACCAGACACTCGTTATCATTTGGAAAAGAGTTTGATAAATGATGGTGTTGTGGTAAGAAGGGTTAGAAGATGGCATTTGGCACGAGAGAGTTTGGGGTTCAAATCTTGGCACAGCTTTTTACTGCAATATGATCATTACAAAGACAATTAACCTCCCCAAGTCTCTGAAATCTTATCGGCAAAACTGGAATCAAAAGACCTGCCCTACTGCATTTTGTGAGATTTAAAGATAGCCTATAGAAAGTACATTATACACTGCCGGACACATGGTACATGTCCCATAAATTACACCTCCTATTAATGTTTGAATGTGCTCCTTCAAAGCACTTTAAGGAAGCATTAATCTGAAATCATAGGGAAGACATTTGTATGGAGTTGTAATTCTATTAGTTTTTACTGAACGTAGATTGATTCACTTTCTAGGGAGAATGAAATCTGCGTGGATTTGTTGAACCCCATGAAATGTTCAATAGTTATTTGTGTAAAACTCTCAGCTCTAGATGAACCAAACAGCTTTTTCTAGTAGAGAATGATTCATTGTTAATTTAATACAGGCTTACATGAAATAATAGTATTCTTAGTAAGGTTATACGCCAAGTATCAAGCATGGTTGTGTCTAAGTGGGTAGGGATTGTAATGTTTAACAGTTTTCTTCTTTCTAATTTTTCTGTAATCAACGTGTATTATTTTTATAATGAGGAGATAAGTTATTTTTAAAACTTAAAATAGTAACCCCCTGAGTTTTTTGGTGCTAATATTCTGGTAATGCTTATGATCCTAGCAGGAAGAGGATATATCTATTTAGGTAGTGCTAACAGCAACAACAGATAGAAAATACAGTTCTTCCAAGACCTAAAAATAATCATAGCCTTTAAAACTAAAATTGATCTTTAGGATCATCTTTCCCTGTACTTTCCTGTGAAATATGAAAAAATGGATTCCTGGAAGCTTAGAGTACTTGCAAGCAGTTAGTTAATGACAGAACCCGGACTCGTGTGCTTTTCAACACATTTCTGTGTAAGAAAATAATGCAGATCCAAGGTGACAGGGAGAAGTGTTGATTAAAAGGAATGTTGATGATTCATGGCTGTCAGTTCCATAATTCATGTTTTAATTCAAATTGCCCTACTAGTAGAATCCCAACTGCCTTGTTTCTTTGCCTCTTAAAACGAACTCTTAACAGCAAAAGTCTAAAATAGTCACAGACTGTCTTATGATCTACCCCAATCCCCATCTCCCTTTTAGCAGTTTCTCCCTGGTTGTGAATCTACTTCTTCTCCCCTCTCCACTGTCTTACATTATTCCTGGTTGCTAGAAGTCTCTATCCTGGCCTTCACTCAAAATCTCCCCATTTCAAAATATTTAAAAGGATCCCAGTTTTTTCCCACCTTCCCTACCTCCGGTTACTTGTTAACTCCAACTTAAGCTTCAAGATTTACCTCAAATCTGTGTTCCTGTCTCTCAAGCCTACACCCAGTTCCTAAAGAAGCATTGTGTTTTTCCGTACAGTTTTCATTTATTAAAATTGTGGTGCATTTCTTTCCCCAACTGGCATATGAGTCAGACAAGTCTTCTCCATTTTTGTAACAAGTTAACCTGAAATAGGTTGCTAAATAAATAGTGCCTGAATAAGTGAATTAGTCTCGCTGAGGTAGTGTGTGACTGCTACATGTTTAGGGGACAAGGATATTATAAAAATAATTCAAAATGAAGTGTGAATGACTGATAGATCTTCCACTCTACCCTCACAGAAACATCTGAATGCTTGATAAGATACCATAAAATGATGGCATTTTAGACAAAGTGACTCTGGAGAGGTCCTGTAAATTCGTAACATATCGGCAACCAGGTTGCCTGTTTCATAGATTGTACTTGATGTACACAGTGACTAGAATAGTCTGGTACAAGAATCTACTGGAGCAAAACACTGGGAAATCCTAGCAAGGCATTGGAAAGTTGGAAGGAGAGGAAGAAATGAGAACACACTGCTCAAACAACTGGTATTGCAGGTCTTAGAGCAGAAACGGACCACAGAAACCTATGTTCCTCATAGAGGTTTGGTCACCAAACTGCTCTTTCACTATATTAAATTAAATACACCCTCTTCTATGTTGACATCGGAATAAATTTCATCCTCCAGTTAAACATTTTAGTAGCAGAACCTGACAACCCAGATCCCAAATTGTCCCCATTAAAAGTGAGAGAACCATATGGGAGGGAAATAAGCTGAGAGAAGATATTTTGTCTGGAAAATGACAGAAATTAATTGCTTCTCTATGTTTTCACAGGGGGCTTTTTTTAAACCTCAATTGTGCCTCTCATTTTCGCCTTTACTCCTCGTTCTTTCTCGAATATCATCCTTCACATGCCCACACTTATCATTAGATGATAACAAGTTCTTGGAGGTATGGGACCCTGTGCATTATCTCCTTACCCCTCAATGTCCAGTATAGAGCATTAGATATAGGAAGAAAGGGAGAGGGAAAGAGGGAGGGAAAGCTGCAGAGAGGAATTGCCCTGTTAGTAAAGTACTGATTGTGGGTATATGGGGTGAACGGGTCGCTGTTGGGGAGTGGAGGTAACTGGATGAGCTGCAGTTGGCAAAATGGAGGTTGAAGATCAAAAGGAAGAAAAAAGGAGATGGAGTTGATGGACCAATTGCAAAATTAGTTTCAAATTCAATTGTATTTTCTGTGATTACTACTAAGAGTTTTGCAGCCTGGTGTCTCAATTTGTATTGAAATGCATGTGTGCATGCTAAGTCACTCCAGTTGTGTCCGACTCTTTGCAACCCCATGGACTGTAGCCTGCCAAGCTCCTCTGTCCATGAGATTCTCCAGGCAAGAATACTGGAGTGGATTGCCATGCCCTCCTCCAGGGGATCTTCCTGATCCAGGGATCAAACCCATGTCTCTTAACATCTCCTCCATTGTTAGGTGGGTTCTTTAACACTAGTGCCATCTGAGAAGCCCCTGTACTGAAATAGTTAAGGCCAAATTTTCAATTTATTCTACTGCTAAATAACTAATCTTCCCCTGGGCTCCTTAGTAAACTCATCAGCAGCCATATTACTATTGGACAAAACAGCTCTGTGATAGCTCTCAGTTCAGTTCAGTTCAGTTCATTCACTCAGTTGTGTTCGACTCTTTGCAACCCCATGAATCGCAGCACACCAGGCCTCCCTGTCCATGACCAACTCCCGGAGTTCACTCAAACTCATGTCCATCGAGTCGGTGATGCCATCCAGCCATCTCATCCTCTGTCATCCCCTTCTTCTCCTGCCCCTAATCCCTCCCAGCATCAGTCTTTTCCAATGAGTCAACTCTTCGCATGAGGTGGCCAAAGTACTAGAGTTTCAGCTTTAGCATCACTCCTTCTGAAGAACACCCAGGACTGATCTCCTTTAGAATGGACTGGTTGGATCTCCATGCAGTCCAAGGGACTCTCAAGAATCTTCTCCAAGACAAAAGCATCAATTCTTTGGCGCTCAGCTTTCTTCACAGTCCAACTCTCACATCCATACATGACTACTGGAAAAACCATAGTCTTGACTAGACGGACCTTTGTTGTCAAAGAAATGTCTCTGCTTTTGAATATGCTATCTAGGTTGGTCATAAGTTTCCTTCCAAGGAGTAAGTGTCTTTTAATTTCATGGCTGCAATCACCATCTGCAGTGATTTTGGAGCCCCAAAAAATAAAGTCTGACACTGTTTCCACTGTTTCCCCATCTATTTCACTTGCCAACTCAGGTGTAATTTTTCTTCACTGAGAAATCATACCTTTTGTATCTGAATCATGTACTTTCTAAGGCAGAATAGGCTGAAATTAAAGGCATTTATAATGTCTTACCTTGTCTCCTCAAACATGTCTATTTTCTAAGATTTATAGATTCTGTACCAAGATTTATTTTCTTGATTGTTCTATCAAAAATTTGGAAGACCTGGTTGGGTCATCCTTATCGCTTTCTCTCACCATTATCCAAGGATAACTGGCAGAATGTCACGTAGAGGAGATAGAAACTTAAAAGCTACTAGAATTCTGTGATTTAGAGATGAATAAACTTAGACCAACTCTTTGCGAAGTTGCTCAGTCGTGTCCAACTCTTTGCGACCCCATGGACTGTAGCCTACCAGGCTCCGCGGTCCATGGGATTTTCCAGGCAAGAATACTGGAGTGGGCTGCCATTTTCTTATCCAGGGGATCTTCCCAACCCAGGGATCGAACCCGGGTCTTCTGTATTGCAGACAGATGCTTTACCGTCTGAGCTACTGCTGCTGCTGCTACTGCTGCTAAGTCGCTTCAGTCGTGTCCGACTCTGTGCGACCCCATAGACAGCAGCCCACGATGCTCCCCCGTCCCTGGGATTCTCCAGGCAAGAACACTGGAGTGGGTTGCCATTTCCTTCTCCAATGCATGAAAGTGAAAGTGAAGTCGCTGAGTCTCGTCTGAATCTTAGCGACCCCATGGACTTCGGCCCACCAGGCTCCTCTAGGAGAAGGCAATGGCAACCCACTCCAGTACTCTTGCCTGGAAAATCCCATGGATGGAGGAGCCTGGGAGGCTGTAGTCCATGGGGTCGCTAAGGGTCGGACACGACTGAGCGACTTCACTTTCACTTTCAAACTTAGACCAGATTTTAACCAATAGCTTTTATGGTAATGCATGGTACTTTTCCGGAGAAGACAATGGCAACCCACTTCAATACTCTTGCCTGGAAAGTCCCATGGACAGACGAGCCTGGTAGGCTGCAGTCCATGGGGGCGCAAAGAGTCAGACAGGACTGAGCGACTTCACTTTCACTTTTCACTCTCATCCATTGGAGAAGGAAATGGCAATCCACTCCAGTGGTCTTGCCTGGAGAATCCTAGGGACGGCGAAGCCTGATGGGCTGCCATCTATGGGGTTGCACAGAGTCGGACACGACTGAAACGACTTAGCAGCAGCAGCAGAAGCAGCAGCAGCAGAAGCAGCAGCAGCAGCAGCCTGGTACTTTTCAATGGTAATCCCTGGAAACACTCACCCTGACAAGTGGTTAATTAGCACATGCTTGAGTATGTACTATTAAATCTTAAGGCATTTTAGCTTTCTGCAACTTTGCATTTTTCATCTAAAAAGTTTTAAGAAGCAAGGAATAGAACCTCTTAACCTATTTTACGAATCCACAAAGCTTGAGTACCCATTCCTGGGACAGTTTTGTTCATTTATTGGGAGACTTAACTCTTGGTTTACAAAAATGAAACCAATACATTAAAATATAAATAAGTAAATGAATCAAGGAAAAAGGAAAACCAGGGTAGAGTAATACAATGATACCACTGGAAATTGAGTATATAACTACGAAGACCAGTAAAATGTACATAACTGTTAAATAAAGACCACAAATTTAGCAGAGTTCCCTAGCATCCAAAATAAAAAGGGAAACCCAGAGAGTTACACAATTATTTATAAAATATAAGTAGACAAGTTTCAAAGAAAACATTTTTTATCTATCAGACAATCTTTTCTTATACTGAGTCAAAATTTTAATTTCGGTAACACTATCCCCAAAATGAATTGAACACAATCTTGGTTTCAAATGCAAAATACAATAAAATTATTTATTTTGTTATATTTTTGAGAGATTACAATATAAACTATAATGATGGCAGTTATCTCTTGGCCATCTATATGTTTTGCTTGTTTATCATCCATCTCCCTCTGCTAGAATATAAACACAGAGATTTTTGCCTACTTTGCCCCATTTGCTTAAGGAGAATTGTGCCCAGCACCATGACGCACACAGTGAATATTTATTAAATAAATGAAGAAAATAATCAAGTTGTGTGGGACAGACTTGCAGGAGAGGTGTCTGAGTCACACCACCCTCTTTAAGGGTGTAAGCCAGTAACTAGGTCCTATGCTGTCAACCTGACTGCAATTTATTTACTGAGGTATTTTACAATGGAAAGACAACATTCTGAATATGAGGTTATCAACTTAGCTTTCCCTTCTTGATGCTATCTAGAAAGGGAGGAAATCCTCAAACACTCAGGTCTAAGATGAAGTAACCAGCTCTAAGCTTCCCATGTGGCATCAGTGGTAAAGAATCCGCCTGACAATGCAGGAGACATAAAAGACACGAGTTCAATCCCTCAGTGGGGAAGATCCTCTGGAGGAGGGCATAGCAACCCACTCCAATATTCTTGCCTGGAGAATTCCATGGATAGAGGAGCCTGGTGGGCTACAGTCCATAGGGTCACACAGAGTCAGACACGACTTAGTGCAACCAACTATTTTAGAGGGCAATCTCACTTTACCCAGGACACCTTGGATTTAGAATAACAGCTCTCATTGCTGCAATAGTAACTGAGCTTTGAGTATCATATGATGAGTTGTAAACCTAAAACTTCAATATCTCTGGGTGTAAGTAAGTGAGATTGATACCTATTTATTATGCACAGAAGAAAATATTTCATTAGTAGGAAGACCATAAAAAGAAGTAAACTAATTAAGTCTGCATTCTTGATCAGTATTGTAATTATAAAAAATGTATTAGAAATGAAATAAAGGCAAAAAATGGGCTTCAATATCTTGCATCAGAATAATACTTTTAAACCCCAATGTCTGTACAAGTCAAGATTTTCTTACTCTGTTTTGTTGTTCTTAAACCTTCTCTCCAGGGGTTTGTTCTCTCATTATCTCAGAATTCTACATCTTTTCCTGCCAGACTATAAAGCTATTTGACCTTGAAAGGTCTTTTCATTCATCCATTCATTCATTCCTCAACTCCATCCATCCATTCATTTTTTCCTCAACTATCATTAATTGAACAACTATGAGATTAATTATTTCATGGGTGGAGATAAAATGATAAACAACACACAGTCATTGTTGATGTGTGTATTGTTTGACTTCCGTTAAATTAGAGTGACAGCCTATGCACCAATGAAGCAAAAATTTGGTTTCTAAGAAGGCAATGATCCCCAGAGTTAATGACCAACTGATTCACATAAAAAAGATTCAGATAAGTGGATATGATGTCATTGTCTGTGGGCCTTCTGGAAAATAGAAGAAATATATTCTCAGCCATTTCAATAGTTTATAATCCATAGAAGACAGGACAGTGAAAGTTACCACAGGAAATATACCAAATGGAAATGACGGTTAATCTTCAAGATAGCTATGATAAAGGCTGTTTCCTAGTTTATGTGTTCCTCTGACTGAAGAATATAGTTATACCAAAAAAGAATGTGATTGCTAGCATTTACAGTAAATGATTTGTAACAGGTTAACAAGTGTATTCATTGTAAATACAGAAAATTACAAGTATATTTTAAAAATTTTATAAAATTTCTATCACAAGTGAATCTTTGTATGGTAATTCAATATATTTTTGTCATTCCAAATCAGAAGGTTTTTTTAATTTGGAGGAAGTTTATTTTATTTTTTCCAGTTTTATTGAATATAATTGACATATAGCACTGTATAAATTTAAGGTCCATAGTATAATGATTTGAGTTATATATGTCATAGGATTACCATAATAAATTTGGTGAACATCCATGGTGTTGGAGAAGACTCCTGAGAGTCCCTTGGACTGCAAGGAGATCCAACCAGTCCATCCTAAAGGAGATCAGTCCTGGGTGTTCATTGGAAGGACTGATGTTGAAGCTGAAACTCCAACACTTTGGCCACCTGATGGGAAGAGCTGACTCATTTGAAAAGACCCTGATGCTGGGAAATATTGAGGGCAGGAGGAGAAGGGGACGACAGAGGATGAGATGGTTGGATGGCATCATCAACTCAATGGACATGGGTTTGGTGGACTCTGGGAGTTGGTGATGGACAGAGAGGCCTGGCGTGCTGCAGTTCACGGGGTTGCACAGAGTCAGACATGACTGAGCGACTGAACTGAATATCATCTTATATAGATACAAATAAAAAAAAGAAAAATATTTTTTCCTTGTGATGAGAACTGAGGAGTTACTCTCTCAATTACTTTCATATGTAACTTACAGTAGTGCTAATTACATTAATCATGTTGCTTATTACATCTCCAGTATTTATTTATCTTATATCTAAAAGTTTGTACCTTTTGACCACCTTCATCCAACTCCCTGTGATCCTCCTCTTGTAATCACAAGTATGATCTCTTTTTCTATGAGTTTGTTTGTTTTGAAGTGTAATTGATCTACAACACTATGTTAGTTCCTAGTGTACAATGGAGCGTGATTTAATGTTTCTATACATTTCAAAATGATCACCGTGACGATTCTAGTTACCATCTGTCACCAAATAAAGATATTACATTATTGTTGACTATATTCCCCATGCTATACACTTCATCCCATGATTCATTTATTTTGTAACTAGAAGTTTGTACCTCTTAATTTCTCTCATTTATGTCTCTCATCCTACACTCCTGCCTCTTCTGGCAACTACCTGTTTGTTCTTTATAGCTATGAGATTGCTTCTGTTTTGTTGTTTGTTCATTTCTTTTTTTAGACTCTACACATAAAAGTCAAAGCATATAGTATTTGTCTTTCTTTGTCTGACTTAGCTCACTTAGCATAACATCATCTATGTCTATCCATGTCATCACAGAAGGCAGGATTTCATTCTTTTTATGACTGAGTAATATTCCATTGTATTTAATATTCCACTGTGTGTGTGTATATATATATATATTGCATCTTCTTTTTTGAATTCAACTGTTGATGCCCACTGAGGTGCTTCCATATCTTGGTTACTGTAAATAATGCTACAATGAGCATGGAGTGCAATATCTTTTTGAATTAAAGTTTTTGATTTCTTCAGAAAAATATCCAGGAGCAGATTTGCTGGATTGTATGGTAGTTCTATTTCTGATTTTTTGGAGGAACTGCCATTATTCTCTATAGTGGCTGCACCATTTACATTCCCACAAACAGTATATGAGGGTTCCCTTTTCTTAACATCCTCACTGACATTTGTTATTTCCTGTCATTTTTTACATTTGATTTTTATTATTTATTCATTTTTGGCTGTACTGGGCCTTCGCTGCTGCTTGGACTTTTCTCTAGTTGCTCCTCTCTAGTTGCGGTGCACAGGCTTCTCGTTGCAGTGCTTTCTCTTTGTTGTGGAACACAAGCTCTAGGGTTCACAAGATTCAGTGGTTGTGGTGCCTGGGCTTAGCGGCTCTGTGGCATGTGGATTTTCCCAGATTGGCGATTGAATCTATATTTGCTCCATTGGCAGGCGGACTTTTTACCACTGAGCCACAAGGGAAGCCCTATTTCATGTCTTTTTGATAAAAGGCATTCTGACAGGTGTGATGAGAATTCACTGTGGTCAAAACAAATGCTTTGAAATGGCTTATTTCTTTAACTCTGGAGACTGGGGCCAGAGTGCCTGGATTTGTGCTTTAACTCACCACTTACTTAAACAAATTGCTTGATATACTTGAGCATCAGTTTTCTTATTTTTTATTTGAGTTTGTACCATGGGCATAATAACTTAAAAGATCAATTGGGATAACCCATGTGTATTAAGGTTTCCATCTATGCTGAGAAATCTGTATGCAGATCAAGAAGTAATAGTTAGAACCGGATATGGAACAACAGATTGGTTTCAAATTGGGAAAAGAGTATGTCAAGGCTGTATATTGTCACCTTGCTTATTTAACTGATATGCAGGGTACATCATGTGAAAAGCTGGGCTGGATGAAGCACAAGCTGGAATCAAGATTGTTGAGAGAAATAACCTCAGATATGCAGATGATACCACCCTTATGGCAGAAAGTGAAGAGGAACTAAAAAGCTTCTTGATGAAAATGAAAGAGGAGAGTGAAGAAACTGGCTTAAAACTCAATATTCAAAAAATGAATATCATAGCATCTGGTCCCATCACTTCACAACAACTAGATGGGAAATAATGGAAATAGTGAGAGATTTTATTTTCTTGGGCTCAAAAATCACTGCAGATGATGACTGCAGCCATGAAATTAAAAGGCGCTTGCTCCTTGGAAGAAAAGCTATGAGAAACCTAGACAGCATATTAAAAAGCAAGAGACATTACTGACAAAGGTCTATCTAATCAAAGCAACAGTTTCTCCAGTGGTCATGTATGGATGTGAAAGTTGGACCATAAAGAAAGCTGAATGCCAAAGAATTGATGCTTTTGAACTGTGGTTTTGGAGAAGACTCTTGAGAGTCCCTTGGACTGCAAGGAGATCCAACCAGTCAATCCTAAAGGAAATCAGTCCTGAGTGTTCATTGGAAGGACTGATGCTGAAGCTGAAACTCCAATACTTTGGCCACCTGATGTGAAAAACTGACTCATTGGAAAAGACCCTGATGTTGGGAAAGATTGAGGGCAGGAGGAGAAGGGGACAACAGAGGATGAGATGGTTGGATGGCATCACCGACTCGATGGACATGAGTTTGAGTAAACTCTGGGAGTTGGTTGGTGATGGACAGGAAGGCCTGGTGTGCTGCAGTCCATGGAGTCGCAAGGAGTCAGACACGACAGAGCTATTGAATTGAACTGAACTGAGCCATGCTATAACAAATTATTACAAACTTAGTAGCTAAAAATTATACAAATTTGTTATCTTACAGTTCTGGAGGTCAGAGAAGTGGACTTGAGTAGACGAAAATGAAGGTATCAGTAGGGCTGCATCCCATGTGGAGGCTCTAGAGGAGAATCCATTCATTTGACTTTCCCAGCTTCTGGAAACTACTTTCATTCCTTGGTTCCTGGTCTCCTTCTCTGTCTTCAAATATAGTAGTGTAGCATTTTCTCTCCTCTCTCCTCTCTGCTTCCATTTCTCCATCTTTTCTCTCTTACTTTACTGCTTCTGTTTTATAAGGATCCTGTGAATTACTTTGAGCCTATCCAGATATTCTGGGCTTCTCTGGTGGCTCAGAATCTACCCGAAATGCAGGAGACCCTGGTTCAATCCCTGGATAGACAAGATCCCTTGGAGTAGGAATGGAAACCCACTCCAGTATTCTTGCATAGAGAACCCCTTGAACAGAGGAGCCTGGCAGGCTACAGTCCATAGGATCACAAAGAGGTTGGCATGACTGAATGACTAACACACACAAAATAATGTTCCAGAATAATATTGCCATCTCAAGACCCTTAACTTAATCACATCTATAACATCTCTTTGGTTATGTAGGACTTCCTAGTGGCTCAGACAGTAAAGTGTCTGCCTACAGTGCACGAGACCTGGGTTCAATCCCTGGGTCAGGAAGATTCCCTGGAGAAGGAAATGGCAACCCACTCCAGTACTCTTTTTTTTTTTTTTTTTTTTTTAAGATTTTTTGGCCAATTTAGGGATGGTTGGGGCAGGTGTTTGCATCAAATATTTGTTTATTGCATTTCTAACACTCTTCATGGCTTTGTATAAACCCGTTTCTGATATAGTTTTCCTTTTTCTAGAAAACTCTTTTTAATATCCTTATAGTGTAAATCTGTGGGCAGAGAATTCTCTAAGTTTTGGTTTGTCTGACATTTTATCTCTTCTTCATTTTTTTTAAATTTTTTTAAATTTTTTAAAATTAATTTTATTTTATTTTTAAACTTTACATAATTGTATTAGTTTTGCCAAATATCAAAATGAATCCACCACAGGTATACATGTGTTCCCCATCCTGAACCCTCCTCCCTCCTCCCTCCCCATACCATCCCTCTGGGTCGTCCCAGTGCACCAGCCCCAAGCATCCAGTATGGTGCATCGAACCTGGACTGGCATCTCGTTTCATACATGATATTTTACATGTTTCAATGCCATTCTCCCAAATCTTCCCACCCTCTCCCTCTCCCACAGAGTCCATAAGACTGTTCTATACATCAGTGTCTCTTTTGCTGTCTCGTATACAGGGTTATCGTTACCATCTTTCTAAATTCCATATATATGCGTTAGTATACTGTATTGGTGTTTTTCCTTCTGGCTTACTTCACTCTGTATAATAGGCTCCAGTTGCATCCACCTCATTAGAACTGATTCAAATGTATTCTTTTTAATGGCTGAGTAATACTCCATTGTGTATATGTACCACCGCTTTCTTATCCATTCATCTGCTGATGGACATCTAGGTTGCTTCCATGTCCTGGCTATTATAAACAGTGCCGCGATGAACATTGGGGTACACGTGTCTCTTTCCCTTCTGGTTTCCTCAGTGTGTATGCCCAGCAGTGGGATTGCTGGATCATAAGGCAGTTCTATTTCCAGTTTTTTAAGGAATCTCCACACCGTTCTCCATAGTGGCTGTACTAGTTTGCATTCCCACCAACAGTGTAAGAGGGTTCCCTTTTCTCCACACCCTCTCCAGCATTTATTATTTGTAGACTTTTGGATCGCAGCCATTCTGACTGGTGTGAAATGGTACCTCATAGTGGTTTTGATTTGCATTTCTCTGATAATGAGTGATGTTGAGCATCTTTTCATGTGTTTGTTAGCCATCTGTATGTCTTCTTTGGAGAAATGTCTATTTAGATCTTTGGCCCATTTTTTGATTGGGTCATTTATTTTTCTGGAGTTGAGCTGTAGGAGTTGCTTGTATATTTTTGAGATTAGTTGTTTGTCAGTTGCTTCATTTGCTATTATTTTCTCCCATTCTGAAGGCTGTCTTTTCACCTTGCTAATAGTTTACTTTGATGTGCAGAAGCTTTTAAGGTTAATTAGGTCCCATTTGTTTATTTTTGCTTTTATTTCCAATATTCTGGGAGGTGGGTCATAGAGGATCCTGCTGTGATGTATGTCAGAGAGTGTTTTGCCTATGTTCTCCTCTAGGAGTTTTATAGTTTCTGGTCTTACGTTGAGATCTTTAATCCATTTTGAGTTTATTTTTGTATATGGTGTTAGAAAGTGTTCTAGTTTCATTCTTTTACAAGTGGTTGACCAGATTTCCCAGCACCACTTGTTAAAGAGATTGTCTTTAATCCATTGTATATTCTTGCCTCCTTTGTCAAAGATAAGGTGTCCATATGTGCGTGGATTTATCTCTGGGCTTTCTATTTTGTTCCATTGATCTATATTTCTGTCTTTGTGCCAGTACCATACTGTCTTGATAACTGTGGCTTTGTAGTAGAGCCTGAAGTCAGGTAGGTTGATTCCTCCAGTTCCATTCTTCTTTCTCAAGATCGCTTTGGCTATTCGAGGTTTTTTGTATTTCCATACAAATTGTGAAATTATTTGTTCTAGCTCTGTGAAGAATACTGTTGGTAGCTTGATAGGGATTGCATTGAATCTATAAATTGCTTTGGGTAGTATACTCATTTTCACTATATTGACTCTTCCAATCCATGAACATGGTATATTTCTCCATCTATTAGTGTCCTCTTTGATTTCTTTCACCAGTGTTTTATAGTTTTCTATATATAGGTCTTTAGTTTCTTTAGGTAGATATATTCCTAAGTATTTTATTCTTTTCGTTGCAATGGTGAATGGAATTGTTTCCTTAATTTCTCTTTCTGTTTTCTCATTATTAGTGTATAGGAATGCAAGGGATTTCTGTGTGTTGATTTTATATCCTGCAACTTTACTATAATCATTGATTAGTTCTAGTAATTTTCTGGTGGAGTCTTTAGGGTTTTCTATGTAGAGGATCATGTCATCTGCAAATAGTGAGAGTTTTACTTCTTCTTTTCCAATTTGAATTCCTTTTATTTCTTTTTCTGCTCTGATTGCTGTGGCCAAAACTTCCAAAACTATGTTGAATAGTAATGGTGAAAGTGGGCACCCTTGTCTTGTTCCTGACTTTAGAGGAAATGCTTTCAATTTTTCACCATTGAGGATAATGTTTGCTGTGAGTTTGTCATATATAGCTTTTATTATGTTGAGGTATGTTCCTTCTATTCCTGCTTTCTGGAGAGTTTTTATCATAAATGGGTGTTGAATTTTGTCAAAGGCTTTCTCTGCATCTATTGAGATAATCATATGGTTTTTATTTTTCAATTTGTTAATGTGGTGTATTACATTGATTGATTTGCGGATATTGAAGAATCCTTGCATCCCTGGGATAAAGCCCACTTGGTCATGGTGTATGATCTTTTTAATGTGTTGTTGGATTCTGATTGCTAGAATTTTGTTCAGGATTTTTTCATCTATGTTCATCAGTGATATTGGCTGTAGTTTTCTTTTTTTGTGGGATCTTTGTCAGGTTTTGGTATTAGGGTGATGGTGGCCTCATAGAATGAGTTTGGAAGTTTACCTTCCTCTGCAATTTTCTGGAAGAGTTTGAGCAGGATAGGTGTTAGCTCTTCTCTAAATTTTTGGTAGAATTCAGCTGTGAAGCCGTCTGGACCTGGGCTTTTGTTTGCTGGAAGATTTTTGATTACAGTTTCAATTTCTGTGCTTGTGATGGGTCTGTTAAGGTTTTCTATTTCTTCCTGGTCGAGTTTTGGAAAGTTGTACTTTTCTAAGAATTTGTCCATTTCTTCCTCGTTGTCCATTTTATTGGCATATAATTGTTGATAATAGTCTCTTATGATCCTTTGTATTTCTGTGTTGTCTGTTGTGATCTCTCCATTTTCGTTTCTAATTTTATTGATTTGATTTTTCTCCGTTTGTTTCTTGATGAGTCTGGCTAATGGTTTGTCAATTTTATTTATCCTTTCAAAGAACCAGCTTTTGGCTTTGTTGATTTTTGCTATGGTCTCTTTTGTTTCTTTTGCATTTATTTCTGCTCTAATTTTTAAGATTTCTTTCCTTCTACTAACCCTGGGGTTCTTCATTTCTTCCTTTTCTAGTTGCTTTAGGTGTAGAGTTAGGTTATTTATTTGACTTTTTTCTTGTTTCTTGAGGTGTGCCTGTATTGCTATGAACTTTCCCCTTAGGACTGCTTTTACTGTGTCCCACAGGTTTTGGGTTGTTGTGTTTTCATTTTCATTCGTTTCTATGCAAATTTTGATTTCTTTTTTGATTTCTTCTGTGATTTGTTGGTTATTCAGCAGCGTGTTGTTCAACCTCCATATGTTGGAATTTTTAATAGTTTTTCTCCTGTAATTGAGATCTAATCTTACTGCATTATGGTCAGAAAAGATGCTTGGAATGATTTCTATTTTTTTGAATTTACTAAGGCTAGCTTTATGGCCCGGGATGTGATCTATCCTGGAGAAGGTTCCATGTGCACTTGAGAAAAAGGTGAAATTCATTGTTTTGGGATGAAATGTCCTATAGATATCAATTAGGTCTAACTGGTCTATTGTATCGTTTAAAGTTTGTGTTTCCTTGTTAATTTTCTGTTTAGTTGATCTATCCATAGGTGTGAGTGGGGTATTAAAGTCTCCCACTATTATTGTGTTATTGTTAATTTCTCCTTTCATACTTGTTAGCATTTGTCTTACATACTGCAGTGCTCCTGTGTTGGGTGCATATATATTTATAATTGTTATATCTTCTTCTTGGATTGATCCTTTGATCATTATGTAGTGACCTTCTTTGTCTCTTTTCACAGCCTTTGTTTTAAAGTCTATTTTATCTGATATGAGTATTGCTACTCCTGCTTTCTTTTGGTCCCTATTTGCATGGAAAATCTTTTTCCAGCCCTTCACTTTCAGTCTGTATGTGTCCCCTGTTTTGAGGTGGGTCTCCTGTAGACAACATATGTAGGGGTCTTGTTTTTGTATCCATTCAGCCAGTCTTTGTCTTTTGGTTGGGGCATTCAACCCATTTACGTTTAAGGTAATTACTGATAAGTATGATCCCGTTGCCATTTACTTTATTGTTTTGGGTTCGAATTTATACACCATTTTGTGTTTCCTGTCTAGAGAATATCCTTTAGTATTTGTTGGAGAGCTGGTTTGGTGGTGCAGAATTCTCTCAGCTTTTGCTGAGAAGCTTTTGATTTCTCCTTCATACTTGAATGAAATCCTTGCTGGGTACAATAATCTGGGCTGTAGATTATTTTATTTCATCATTTTAAGTATGTCTTGCCATTCCCTCCTGGCTTGAAGAGTTTCTATTGAAAGATCAGCTGTTATCCTTATGGGAATTCCCTTGTGTGTTATTTGTTGTTTTTCCCTTGCTGCTTTTAATATTTGTTCTTTGTGTTTGATCTTTGTTAATTTGATTAATATGTGTCTTGGGGTGTTTCGCCTTGGGTTTATCCTGTTTGGGATTCTCTGGGTTTCTTGGACTTGGGTGATTATTTCCTTCCCCAGTTTAGGGAAGTTTTCAACTATTATCTCCTCAAGTATTTTCTCATGGTCTTTCTTTTTGTCTTCTTCTTCTGGAACCCCTATGATTCGAATGTTGTAGCGTTTAATATTGTCCTGGAGGTCTCTGAGATTGTCCTCATTTCTTTTAATTCGTTTTTCTTTTATTCTCTCTGATTCATTTATTTCTACCATTCTATCTTCTAATTCACTAATCCTATCTTCTGCCTCTGTTATTCTACTATTTGTTGCCTCCAGAGTGTTTTTAATTTCATTTATTGCATTATTCATTATATATTGACTCTTTTTTATTTCTTCTAGGTCCTTGTTAAACCTTTCTTGCATCTTCTCAATCCTTGTCTCCAAGCTATTTATCTGTGATTCCATTTTAATTTCAAGATTTTGGATCAATTTCACTATCATTATTCGGAATTCTTTATCAGGTAGATTCCCTATCTCTTCCTCTTTTGTTTGGTTTGGTGGGCATTTATCCTGTTCCTTTATCTGCTGGCTATTCCTCTGTCTCTTCATCTTGTTTAAATTGCTGAGTTTGGGGTGTCCTTTCTGTATTCTGGCAGTTTGTAGAGTTCTCTTTATCGTGGCTTTTCCTCGCTGTGTGTGGGTTTGTACAGGTGGCTTGTCAAGGTTTCCTGGTTAGGGAAGCTTGTGTCGGTGTTCTGATGGGTGGAGCTGTATTTCTTCTCTTTGTTCAGTCACGCTGTGGGGAGGGAGGGAGGGATGCTGCAAACAAATAACACTGGCGTGCGCTCGCACTGCCTCAGCCACACTGGGTCTGCCCCCGCTCACGGCGCGTGTAGCCTCCCTGCCCACACTGCTCGGGCTCTAGGTTGTTCCGCCGGGAACAATCCGAGGCTGGCCCTGGGCTGCATGTACCTCCCAGGTCCAAGCCGCTCAGGTTCAGGCACTCGGGTAGTCCTCAGAGGCGCAGACTCAGTTGGGCCTGAGTTTTGTGCTCTTCCCAGGTCCGAGCAGCTCAAGTGATGAGGTGTTTGGCGAGCGCCAATGCTGCGACTTATCGCCTCCCCGCCACTCCGTTATCTGGGTGTAAAACCAGCACACCTTCTCAGGCAGATGTTAACCGTCCAGACCCCCAAGAAGTTTTAGTTGGCAAAGAAGCCTGCTTACAGTTTTATAGATAATGTCTCTCTGGGGCTGCGATTGCCCCCTTCCGGCTCTGGCTGCCTGTCACCGGAGGGGGAAGGTCTGCAGCCAGCTATCTCTGTTCAGTTCTTTGTTCCGTGCGCGGGCCTGGCGGTGTCTTAGGTTGGGGCTGGCTTTTCGAGTGGTAGATATCCCACAGTCTGGTTTGCTAGCCCAAATTATTTCGCTCAGATAGTGCTCAGGGTATTCAGGCCAGATTCTTACTCTAAGCGATGCAGCCCGCGCTGCGCCTCCCTGCCTAGCCCCTGCTTGCTAATGGCGCATGCAGGCATCTGCACTGCTTCTCCGCTGGGGGAGTTACCGTAGGACTCGCAATCTTTGAGTTTTAATTGTTTATTTATTTTTTCTCCCTGTTATGTTGCCCTCTGTGCTTCCAAAGCTCGGCACAGATTCGGCAGTGAGAAGGTTTCCTGGTGTTTGGAAACTTCTCTCTTTTTAAGACTCCCTTCCCGGGACGGAACTCCGTCGCTCCCTCTTTTGTCTCTTTTTTGGTCTTTTATATTTTTTCCTACCTCCTTTCGAAGAGTTGGATTGCTTTTCTGGGTGCCTGATGTCCTCTGCCGGCATTCAGAAGTTGTTTTGTGGAATTTACTCGACGTTTAAATGCTCTTTTGATGAATTTGTGGGGGAGAAAGTGTTCTCCCCATCCTACTCCTCCGCCATCTTGGCTCCTCCCCTCCAGTACTCTTGCCTGGAAAATCTCATGGATGGAGGAGCCTGGTAGACAATAGTCCATGGGGCTGCAAAGAGTCGGACACGACTGAGTGACTTCACTTTTGGTTATGTAAGGGAATGTCTTCATGTATTCACAGAGTCCAGGGATTTTTTGGGAGGGGAGTGAGCTTGTCATTATTCCACTTATGAACTCACACAAAGTGTTTCTTCAGTTAGCTAATATTATTATTTCTGGGGGCTTCCCTAGTAGCTCAGTTAGTAAAGAATCCACCTGCAATGCAGGAGACCTGGGTTCCATCTCTGGGTTGGGAAGATACCCTGGAGAAGGAATGGCTACCCACTCCAGTATTCTGGCCTGAAGAATTCCATGGACTGTGTAGTCCATGGAGTTACAAAGAGTCACTCACGACTGAGTGATTTTCACTTTCACTTTAATTATTTCTGGGGCTTCTCTGGCAGCTCAGATGGTAAAGAATCTGCCTGCAATGCAGAAGACTTGGGTTTCGTTTTATGTACATTTCCACTGGCAACCAGCTTTCTCTAAAGTTTGTAGAAATTAGTTAAGTGACAATTTTCCATTATGCAGAAACTGAAATAAAACTAGGCTTTGATCAACTCAGCCTCTGATTCTTTTCCCAAACAATTGTAGTTTGTCATCTTTTGACTTTCTGCTGAGATGAGTGGACCATTGCTTTTTACAAACAGTATTTGTCAACAAGTAAAGAGCTAATTGACTATTTTATCATGGGCCCAAAGAAATTACATGTGATTTTAATACTCCACTGTGTTTGCATGCCTATTTTGTAATGAAGTCTTCTTTGCATTTATTTAATTTAGGCAGTTGTGAAGATTTAGAAGCATATAAATGTTACAACATAAAGTTATTTTATATGTCCTCCAACAAGTCTTCTCAGGTGATTTGAAAACATTCAACAATGAAATGAGAACTTATTTCCAGGATAAAACAGGTATTGCAGTTATTGAGAGGAACATCTTAGCAAACTACTTCACAGAAAGCCTGTTCAAGGAAGTTCAAGCACAAAATAGTAGTTTATATCTCATGCCTTTTTTCCCCATGCCAGTCACAACTATCATTTTCTTCAAATATAGGTTAAAACTAGTCATCCCTGAAAGCTTTTCTCTCCAACTGCAGTTCACCAGGACCTAATACTTTGCTTTCTGTTTCTTCACATTTTGAATATATTATGTATTACACACACACATCCACACGCATATGGCTTTTTTCCCACCTCTCTCTCTCTCTATTTTTTTGGTTTGTTAATCTCAAATGTAAATGGCTAATTCCTCTGTATCCCTGTAGAGTAACTAGCACTGTGTTGTACACTTAATCAGTTCAATTCAGTCTCTCAGTTGTGTCTGACTCTTTGTGACCCCATGACTGCAGCACGCCAGGCTTCCCTGTCCATCGTCAACTCACAGAGCTAGCTCAAACTCATGTCCATTGAGTCGGTGATGCCATCAAACCATCTCATCCCCTGTTGTCTCTTTCTCTTGCCTTCAGTCTGTCCCAGCATCAGGGTCTTTTCCAATGAGTCAGTTCTTCACATCAGGTGGCCAAAGTATTGGAGTTTCAGGCTCAGCATCAGTCTTTCCAATGAACACTCAGAACTGATTTCCTTTAGGATTGACTGGTTGGATCTCCTTGCAGTCCAAGGGACTCTCAAGAGTCTTCTCCAACACCACAGTTCAAAAGCATCAATTCTTCAGCATCAGCTTTCCTTATAGTCCAACTCTCACATCCATACATGACTCCTGGAAAAACCATAGCTTTGACTAGACAGACTTTTCTTGGGAAAGTAATGTCTCTGCTTTTTAATATGCTGTCTAGGTTAGTCATAACTTTTCTTCCAAGGAGCAAGCATCTTTTAATTTCATGGCTGCAGTCACCATCTGCAGTGATTTTGGAGCCCAAAAGCATAAAGTCTCTCACTGTTTCCATCATTTCCCCATCTATTTGCCATGAAGTGATGGGACTGGATGCCATGATCTTAGTTTTCTGAATGTTGAGTTTTAAGCCAGCTTTTGCACTCCCCTCTTTCACTTTCATCAAGAGGCTCTTTAGTTCTTCTTCATTTTCTGCCATAAGGGTGGTGTCATCTGCATATCTGAGGTTATTGATATTTCTCCCAGCAATCTTGATTCTAGCTTGTGCTTCATCCAGCCCAGTGTTGCTCATGATGTACTCTGCATATAAGTTAAATAAGCAGGGTGACAATATACAGCCTTGATGTACTCCTTTCCTGATTTGGAACCAGTCTGTTGTTCCATGTCCAGTTCTAACTGTTGTTTCTTGACCTGGATACAGATTTCTCAGGAGGCAGGTCAGGTGGTCTGGTATTCCCATCTCTTTCGGAATTTCCTACAGTTTGTTGTGATCCACACAGTCAAAGGCTTTGTAGTCAATAAGGCAGAAGTAGATGTTTTTCTGGAACTTTCATGCATTTTCAATGATCCAGCGGATGTTGGAAATTTGAGCTCTGGCTCCTCTGCCTTTTCTAAATCCAGCTTGTACATCTGGATGTTCATGGTTCACGTTCTGTTGAAGCCTTGCTCGGAGGATTTTGACACTTTACTAGCATGTGAGATGAGTGCAATTGTGCAGTAGTTTGAACATTCTTTGGCATTGCCTTTCATTGCGATTGGAATGAAAACTGACCTTTTCCAGTCCTGTGGCCACTGCTGAGTTTTCCAAATTTGCTGGCATATTGAGTGTAGCACTTTCTCAGCATCATCTTTCAGGATTTGAAATAGCTCAACTGGAATTCCATCACCTCCACTAGCTTTGTTCCTAGTGATGCTTCCTAAGGCCCACTTGACTTCACATTCTAGGATGTCTGGCTCTAGGTGAGTGATCACACCATCATGGTTATCTGGGTCAAGATCTTTTTTGTATAGTTCTTCTATGTATTCTTGCCATCTCTTCTTAATATCTTCTGCTTCTGTTAGGTCCATACCATTTCCATCCTTTATTGAGCCCATCTTTGCATGAAATGTTCCCTTGATATCTCTAATTTTCTTGAAGAGATCTCTAGTCTTTCCCATTCTATTGTTTTCCTCTATTTCTTTGCATTGCACACTTAATAAATGCTTGCAAACGACAAAATGAATTCTTTGCTTTGGTTAAAGAGGACTTCGGCACTAAAATGAGCCCCTATGTTTGTGTGTAGGTTTCAGTGGTTCATTTTCTTGTCAGGCTTCCCCTGGTTATGAATTTAGTGGCAGTGCCAACAGCGTAAAGGGAGGATTTTATTGGAGAACATTTGGAGGATTAGAAAAATCTCCAGAGCTTTGGAAGCACCACATTTTGTGTTCAGATTTCTATTGCATTCTGTCTCAAGACCAGAATAAGCAGAGACGAAAGATGGCAAGATCCGCAGGGTTCCATATGTGAAGCCAGCCCCTCCAAAGTGAGTGGGAGGAAGGAAAGAACATGATCATTAGAGAATTTCTCATTCATCTGTATTAATTCTCCCCAGGCTGCAACTTTGCAAATAAGCTTTTAACCCTGCAAAATGTGTTATGGAATACAGGATGTATTTGATTAGTTTGAAGAGTTATCATCTTTCCTGGATTTTACTAAAATAAAAAACAAGCAAACAAACAAATACCCCAGGATAATTTGTCCATTCACACCATAATCATTCAAACAGGATTCAAAGAGATTCTATACAGCTAGTGCCCTGTATGTCTTTTTTTTTTATTTTTTTATAGTGAGCCATGGGGAAAATAAATACTTTTTTTGGCATGGAAATTACTTACTAGTTAAAGGGTGAATAAGACACCATATAGTATCCCAGAAAAGGTAATTTATCAAACACATAGGGTATCAAGAAGACCAAACATTTTTTCCCCTCAGAGTTCCATCTTTTATTAATATCGTTTAGTTGTCTGCTGCTGCTGCTGTTGCTAAGTCGCTTCAGTCGTGTCCGACTCTGTGAGACCCCATAGGCGGTAGCCCACCAGGCTCTCCCATCCCTGGGATTCTCCAGGCAAGAACACTGGAGTGGGTTGCCATTTCCTTCTCCAATGCATGAAAGTGAAGTTGCTCAGTCGTGTCCAACTCTTCATGACCCCATGGACTGCAGCCTACCAGGCTCCTCCGCCCATGGGATTTTCCAGGCAAGAGTATTAGAGTGGGTTGCCATTGCCTTCTCTGTCATTTAGTCTAGGCTTTTTGAAAATGGGAAGAGACACTGAAGTCAGAATACACCAGCTCTGGAAGTGACTGTCACTGTACCATCCCTCTACGTGCATGCCAAGTTGCTCAGTTGTGTCTGATTTTTTTTTTTTTTTTTGCTACCCCATGGACTGTACCCAACCTGGCTTCTCTGACCACAAGTTTCTCCAGGCAAGCATACCAGAGTGGGTTGCTGTGCCCTTCTCCAGGGATCTTCCCGACCCAGGGATGGAACTGGGAAATACCCCCCATCCCTCCACCTCAATCCAATTCACACTTGTATGATTGGCTTTCTTTTTCACCCATGCTTGTTAATTATATCCAGCTGTAGGCAAATTGTTCTTCCAAATTGGCAACACTGAGCTCTCTGCTGCTGCTGCTGCTACGTTGCTTCGTGTCTGATTCTGTGTGACCCCACAGACCGCAGCCCACCAGGCTCCCCCTTCCCTGGGATTCTCCAGGCAAGAACACTGGAATGGGTTGCCATTGCCTTCTCCAATGCAGGAAAGTGAAAAGTGAAAGTGAAGTCGCCCAGTCATGTCTAACTCTTCGAGACCTCATGGACTGCAGCCTACCAGGCTCCTCCATCCATGGGATTTTCCAGGCAAGAGTACTGGAGTGGGGTGCCATTGCCTTCTCCGGAAACCTTTGGAACATGCACTATTTTGACTAGTGTTTCCTGAACTAATCCTCAGTTATGGATATTTCAAAAGGTTCAAGGGACTTCCAAAATAACTCTGGGTTTGAGTACAGTGCATTTCTTTCCATTTGATCCCAAATTACCTAAGAACATACAGAGAGGAGAATTTCCCTAGAGACAGGCACATAGCAATCACAATTCCATTTGTTTCTGGATCCTCTGGTGTCAAGATCTCAGTAGTAACTGGCTAGGTCCCAGCACTAATCCTGGGATCACAGGGCTTTGCTCTATAGTCTCCAACACTCACCCAGAACAATATCTTTCAAAGGCATAACAGACACTTTTTTTTTTCCCTGGAAGTCTCTGTTCTCTTGAAGGGCTTTATTGTCAGAAATTCCCTTCCCCTCCCTTCCTGGAGGACTCTACTGATAGCATACATACCCATGCAAGGCTGTGACTGTAAGGAAGTGTTTCTAGTACCCACCCATCCCCCCCACCACCATTCAAAGAGGAAATAGAAGCGTATTTTCATCCAGCAGCTAAGAAGCTCTATCTGATGAATTGGTATTGAGAATTTTGGCACCTGATTCAAATGAACATTTTTAGAGATGAGAATTAGGTACATAGCCATGGAGGAGGGTGGAGGGAAAATAAGATTCAGAATTAGAATACGCAGGTCAGTGTGACAGCTCTGCTACTGACCAGCGTCAAACTGGCCAAGTATTTTAATCCCTCTAAACTTTGGTTTTCCTTATTAGTTAAGTGAAATTAATGCTACCTGCTCTACCTGCTTCACAGGGTTGGAGTGAGGATAGGTTGAGATCATGTGAATAGGCATTACAAACAGAAAGAATCATATAAGCAATCAATTGTTATTAACAAACAGAATATTATCTAATTGCTTATCAATGCATGCTGTGAGTATACTTGTGATCTGTCATTGGGTAAATAAAACCTTGCTTCTTCTGGGTATAGGTTTGTCCATAATCCTTAAGTGAAACAAGAGAAAGAGAAGAACATTTACTCAGCATTTAATATCATCTGGGCCCTTCATATCCATTCCTATAAATAATTTTATACCTAAACAGTTTATATATATTAAAATATACTATATTTCATTCAGTCCTCTGAAAAATCTGATTGATTAGCTGCTGCTGCTGCTGCTAAGTCGCTTCAGTCGTGTCCGACTCTGTGCGACCCCATAGACGGCAGCCTACCAGGCTCCCCGGTCCCTGGGATTCTCCAGGCAAGAACACTGGAGTGGGTTGCCGTTTCCTTCTCCAATGCAGGAAAGTGAAAAGTGAAAGTGAAGTCACTCAGTCGTGTCCGACTCTTCGAGACCCCGTGGACTGCAGCCTACCAGGCTCCTCTGCCCATGGGAGTTTCCAGGCAAGAGTACTAGAGTGGGGTGCCATAGCCTCAGCCCTTAAAAGGTACTTAAAGCAGTGCTTCCCAAATTTTGTTCCTTGGAAGCCTAGTCCTGAGAAACACTTCTCTTTTAGAGTTATATAGTCCAAAACTTTGAGAAACAATGTATTCTCTTCCTCCCTCTAGCAGATGCATTTTGTCCAATAGCATCCTGGTAACTATGGAAAAGTTCTACAAGAGAAAATCTAGCTCTAGTAAAGGAATCTGTTTAACTTTGCTCAATCCAGAGTTCTCCAAGCTTATTTGATCTGGAGACCCTTATTTTCCAATTATACTTGCTAAATTTTGATAGAACTGAGATTCTACAGAAAACATTTTGGCAAGCATAGATCTAAATTCATGATTACTGTTCAGTTCAGTTCGGTTCAGTCGTTCAGTCGTGTCCGACTCTTTGCGACCCCATGAATCGCAGCACGCCAGGCCTCCCTGTCCACCACCAACTCCCGGAGTTCACTCAGACTCACGTCCATCGAGTCAGTGATGCCATCCAGCCATCTCATCCTCTGTCATCCCCTTCTCCTCCTGCCCCCAATCCCTCCCAGCATCAGAGTCTTTTCCAATGAGTCAACTCTTTGCATGAGGTGGCCAAAGTACTGGAGTTTCAGCTTCAGCATACTATTACTCTGGCAAATCTGCAATCAGAATGCAAACCTGTCTTCTTTAAAAGGACACACTAAAACTATATATCAAAAAGGGTTGGAAAATAGGGAAGGACAGTCATAAAATTTCATTATCCTACATTTACTTCTAATTATATCAGCATTATAGTTTTTGGGTTTTTTTCAGCCTCCCCCCTCCCCTTAGTTGTAATCTGTATATGTTGACTTTGTCTTCTGATTATTTACATACAGTAAAACACGTACAACATAAAAATGATCACTTTAGCCATTGTTAAGTGCACAGTTCCATGGCATTCTGTACTTTTTACACTGTTGTGCACCGATTGCCACCATTCATCTCCAGAACATTTTCATCTCCCCAAACGGAAGATATATCTGTATTGTCTTCTGATCTTTTTTACTTAATATTTTATCAGAAACATTTTTCCACTTTGCAACTTACTCTTTTTTTTTGCAACTTACTCTTTAAAAAAAAAAAAGAAAAAAAATTTCATTTCTAAAGGCCGTGAAATATTCAATCCAGATAATACTTATCTGCCTATGGTTGGGGAAAGTGAAGGTGAAAGTCGCTCAGTTGTGGCTGACTCTTTGAGACCCATGGACGGAATTCTCCAGGCCAGAATACTGGAGTGGGTAGCCTTTCCCTTCTCTAGGGAATGTTTCCAACCCAGGGATCAAACCCAGGTCTTCTGCGTTGCAGGCGGATTCTTTACTAGCTGAGTCACAGGGAAGCTCAAGAATACTGGAGTGGGTAGCCCATCCCTTCGCCAGCAGATCTTCCCAACCCAGAAATCAAAGTGCGGTCTCCTGCATTCAGGCAGATTCTTTATTTTTATTTTTAGGGCAGATTCTTTACTAACTGAGCTATGACGGAAGCCCACCACTTTTGTATTATTTCTAGTTTTCTCTCTTGTAAATGATAAATAACTGTGTCTATAACATTTACCATATTTTGGATTATTTAGAATAGCTAGTAGATTAAAGAATATGAACATTTTCGTTTTTGGACATGTTGACCATCTTTTTTTTTTCTTGTTATACCAAGTTTACACTTTTATTGTTTGATGGCCATATTCACCCATTCTTTCAAATGAACAAAGACCTAGTAAATTCCTAATATTTGCTGAGTAATGTGTGAAAGGTACACATATCTTTTACTCAAATCATTTCAATATACTGTAGATAGCATTAGGTATTGTGGCCAGCATTAGTGACAACTAAGGGCAAAAGTACTGATTATTTGCCCACAAGTCTTACTGCATTTCTTTGATTTTTAGTGAGAGGCATCCTTGCTAGTTTGCTGATTCTATTTGAGGATTTCCTTCTCTGTCTTTGTTTTCCCTTGCCCACTTCTTACTCATGTATGTACTGTTGGACAAATTACTTAATCTCTAACTTTGTTTCCTCATTTCAGTGGTGCTGCTGCTGCTGCTAAGTCGCTTCAGTTGTGTCCGACTCTGTGCGACCCCATAGACAGCAGCCCACCAGGCTCCCCCATCCCTGGGATTCTCCAGGCAAAAATCCTAGAGTGGGTTGCCATTTCCTTCTCCAATGCATGAAAGTGAAAAGTGAAAGTGAAGTAGCTCTAGTGGTAAATAATTCACCTGCCAACGCAGGAGACACAGAAGACACGGGTTCAAGACTTGGGTTGAGAAGATCCCCTGGAGTGGGAAACGGCAACCTACTCCAGTATTCTTGCTTGAAAAATTCCATGGGCAGAGGAGCCTGGCAGGATACAGTCCATGGGGCCAAAAGAGTTGGACATGAATGAGCACTGAGCATGCATGCATGCATAGGATTATTGTCTGAACTCAAGTAGACTTTGTATATCTTAATGTCTCAATGAGATATTGTATGTCTTAAACCAGTGCCTAGTACATTACAAGCACTCTGTAAACATGATCTGATACTGTTATTACTTCTAAGATGGAGAAAGTGAGATGAATGCTCTATTAGTTGACTCAAGGAGTGGGCAAGCTAGAACTATGTGCACTTTGCCCTGGCACTGTATGTCAATTTTTAAACAAGCTTTCTCTGTGTTTAAACAAACCTACTGAGTCATGAACTTCCTTCATCTTTCTTTCAGGAATAGAAGAAGAGATTAATTAGTATATGGATGGTGGTGGTGCTGGGACATTTGTTTTTCCTGAGACACATTGCTGCTAAGTTTTACAAAGTTCTGCTAAGTCCTTTAAAAGAAAAATATATGTCCTTCAGTTTTTTGTTATCTAATATTCAGGAATATTCTTCAATCAAAGTAATAGGAACATTGATGTGCTAGGAGTTATAGGTTGATGACTTAAAAGATTATACGTTGCACCCTAAAGAAGAATGAACTTAATGCTGAATTGAATTGACAAGGGTCAACGTGCCAAGAAGCTAGCTATACAATGCCCAATTATGTTTAATCAAGCATCTATCCATATCAAATTTTTAAAGAAGCTATTTTTCTTGCTGATATATTTTCCTTGCTTTATATGTATATAAAATGAGCTCTATCATAAGTTTGGTCTTTAATAGAAGAGAAGAGAGAAGCGGGCGTGCTCAGTCATGTCTGACTCTGCAATCCCTGTAGCCCGCCAGGCTTCTTTGTCCATGGAATTTTCCAGGTAAGAATACTGGGACAGGTTGCCATTTCCTCCTTCCGGGACTCTTTCCAACACAGGGTTGGAAGCTGTGTCTCTTGAGTCTCTCACATTGGAAGGAGAATTCTTTACCACTGCACCACCTGGGAAGAATGGGGTCTTTAACTGCATATACTTAATCTGAATAAAGGAATATGTGTCCTGGCAAATTGTGTGAATGTTATATTAAACTGAACGTCACACTGTCTTGATTTACAAAAGCTAAAGATGTCTAAGTAACTGACAGATGTCAATCAACAGATTCCATTGTTCTAGGAATGGTATATATGACATCAAAATTCTGAATAAAAATTGTTTCTTCAATTGTGACCAGATCTATTTTATTTGCTATTTTACAAAAATGAATACAGTATACTCTATACAGTCTTCTCATAGAAATAAGTAAGTGTGGCATATGGTGAAACCACTTCAAGCTGCTGAAGAAGCAGCAAACTGTAAAATACTTTACTGTCATAATATAGCATTATTTTTCTGCGTACGAAATCTTTCGTTGCTGTTTTCATTGTCCCCATTAAGTTCTTTCGCGAAATAATTAACGTCTTAAATAGTTCTTAGATATTAAAAACAAAACAGAAACCATTTCCCACTCCAGCAGACCCTGTGAAAGGCAAGGATAATAAGCCTTGCAGTTCTTAGGTTCTTCCAGAGGGAAGAAGTGGAAAGAGGCCGAAGGTTTCAGAAGTACAAGCAAAGTCAGTGAAGCAGAGAGTAAATTATTCGGCAAATGATAAACCAGAAAAAAAGACATGCCAGCTGTTCACACTGGAAAGTTACTGAACGTTTATTTTGGTTCGAGTTTTATTTTTATATGAGGAAGGAACAATAAGTTTTCTACGGGGGTGAGGTGTCTTATTCCTTATGACATCAATAGGGAACAGGGTTTGCGATGCAGGTGGGTGTTTCCTCTGGGCGCTTTCCTCTACGAGTGTAGACTCGTCCTTCTTGCCGGCCACCGCTCCTCTGGGACCTCTGTCTTGGGGACAGAACCCCGAGACGCCTCTGCGTGGGCGACGGGGTGTCTCTGCGATCGCCCCCTGGGGCTCGGCCACGCTGCTTTCCCAACTCCCGCTTTTCAAACTGCAATTTCTGTAACAGGGCAGCCAACGGCGCGGGTCCCCTTTCCCGCCAGCTACCCGCGAGCGGCGGCGGGCGGCCGGGCTCGGGCGGCGAACAAAGGCGGCGCGGAGCGCGGGCGCGCGGCCGGGGTTGGCGCGTGTCTCTCCGGCAGGAGGCGGCGGCGGCGCCGCGCCCGAGCCTGCATTCCTCAGAAGCGCCCGGAGCCCGCGGGGCGACGTCACCCCCGGCTCCGCCCCCGTCCCTCCCCGAGCAAAGTAACTCTTGACTAACAGGAGCAGCCTCTGTCGAGCATGGAGAGCAGCCGCCGCGACCGGCCGGCGACGCGGGCGACGCTGGCGCCCCAGAGGTAGTTTGGCTCCCGCCGAGCAGGAAAAAGTGCGGGCGCGCGGCTATCCACTCCCGGCGCTTACCCCGCCAGGCCCGGCTGGCCCCTTAGCGGTGGGTTTCGCTGCGAGCCTCCCGGCAGCTCTTTGCAAAGCGGCTTGAAACTTCTCCCAAAGTCGACATGGATACGGCGGCGGCGGCGCTGCCCGCTTTTGTGGCGCTCTTGCTTCTCTCCCCCTGGCCGCTCCTGGGGTCGGCCCAAGGCCAGTTCTCCGCAGGTGAGTGGCCGAGGGGGCGTCCGGAGCCCCGATGAGTGCCCCCGACCTGAGGCTTGCCCGGGGAGGGATCGGATTCCTCTCCAGGACCGGTGGGCAGAGGTTTGGGGGGCGGGGGGAACGGGCAGACGGAGAGAGGTCCCCCGACTTTGTGCCAGGTGGGACGCGGGGCGCCCGACTGGGCGCCGTGGCGCAGGTAACTTTCCTCGTTGCGCCCCATTGTTCCCGGCGGAGGCTCGCCCCGGGCGCAGGCGGGCCGGGCGGTGCGGGAGTGCGGGCGGCAGTGCTTTTCTTGGGAAACGCGGAGCCTCGGCGTGTCGCGCTGACTGCACCGCGCCGGGGAAGAGAGAAAGAAAAAGTAGTAAACGACTCTGGGGACGGCTACTCTGTTGCTCGTGGTGCGGGCTTGTAGCTCTCCGCCGTTAGAACATTAAAAAAAATTTTTTTTTCCCCTCGGGAAGCCATTGTCAGAAAGGTGGAGACTCGAAGGGACCGACCTCGGCGCGCTTTGCCAGGTGCTTTTTGTCCTGGGAATAACCTCCCCTGACTATTGTCTAACTACTTCCCCGTCCCTCCCCCAGTCCTTTTCTCGTTCTCTAGCGCGGGGCTGCTCGTTGGGCTCGCCCCGTGGGTTAGGGCACCGCGCGCAGCAGGTTCCGTGTGTGTGTTGGCAGAGCCTGTAGGATGTTTTGAAACATGATTCTGAGGAGCCACACCGAGCGGTTCTGGGCAGCGAGGTTTGGGCGCCGGGTCGGGGAAGCCTGACCCGCGCGGGGTGGGAGCCCGTTCCTCCCGCAGAGCCACCGCGAAGCTGGCGTAGCTCCTCCCGGAGCCGGCCTGCCTGCTGGGGGCTGTGAACGACTGCCGCCCGCCGCCAAGAGAACCCCAAAGGAGGCGTGCAGTGAGGTCTCGCCAGTTAGCCCTTTTGGGTTCTAGTGGGTTCTGGTAAAACCACTTCGACAAGTCCGTGAAACCCCATTTCGCCCAGTCTCGTCCTCCGTTCCCTGCCAGTTTTGTCATCCTTCCTGTCGGTGGTTTCTTTCGTTCTCTCCTCTGGGGGCTCTGAAGTTTCACCAGGTGGACGCTGAGGAGCAGGCTCCCGGGCGATCGTCTGCCTCCCGCCGGTCTAGACAACTTTTCTGGCCTGTCCACCCTGCTCAGCTTGGCTGGCGAGCGCGTCTGCTGCCTTGGTTCTCAGTGCAGATGGAGACGCAGAGGTGGCCGAGGGAAGCTGCAGAAGACGCGGGAAGCGGCAGCCGCGCTCCTGGCTGAGGCCATGGGACGCGGAGAACGGACGAACTTTGCACTGTCTGTTTCTCTCCTTGTTGTGGCTGCCTGGTTTCCTGGAAATAAACTCAGATTGTTGGTTTCCGGAGTAATGTTTATTTCTCTTGCGTCCTCTTTCGGCCTTCCCGCCCCCTTTTAGAACTCTATAAAAGGAGTTGGACAACAGATTCAGATGGCAGCATGTGATGTGTACTCAGGCAGATTATGAAATGCAGGGAGTACAGGGAAAGTTATGTATACAGGTGATGTTTGCAGAGGACTACAGCTCTGTGCAATGAGTGAACCGATAGCTTAATTTTAATTCTTTCTGGAGTAAGCATTAGTGCAAGCGTCTCTGACAGGTAGTGCTGGTTAGTATTGGAAGCGTGCTTGATGTAAGACGTTGTATGTAGGCAAGTTGGAAGTGGGTATTGATTTCTGCACAGTGTTTGTCAGTGCACGCAGAGCTTACCCTTGAAAAGGCATGTAGTTTGTTAATTGAAAGTTGGAATTCTACCAGTTGTATGATGAAACTTACATGTATTCCAAATTTGCAACTATTAATGTTTGAATAGTTGATGGATATGTTTTTATCAGTGAAGAAACTTTCCCTTTTTCTCCTTTCATATGTTATTTACTCTTTACTGACCAAATAAATATTAGATTTCCTCCAGCAGAATGTATAGATGAGCTTTTCTGATCCTTGGAGTTCAGGTATCTCTAATGAACAGTTGTGTTCTTAGACGTCCAGTTTTAAGTAATTTAAATAAGCCCGGCTTTTCTTTATTGACAAAGCAAAACACTTGACTTTATATTTAAGTAAAAGAATGTGCAAGCCTAGTAAATGCAATTCTGGCAGGACTATATCTCAAAATTTTACTATTCAGGATTTGTCTATATGCCCAGAAAAGAATGCCTTTTATTCCCAGAGTTCAGATTGTGGATCTGCCTTTCTCCATAAATTAAAAATTTGTTTTTTTAAAAAATTTCTATTTTCTGCCTCTCCTAAGTCATTTGTTATTCCACTGTCATCAGATTTTATGGCAATCAGATTTGTTGCAAAAACATAGAGTCAGAGATTGCAAGTGTATTCTTTGTTGCATTTTTTTCTTACTTTCTACTTTAAATGATGAACTTTTATTTCATTCCAGAAATTTAAATAAAAATGCTTTGAAAGTGTAAAACAAATACATGTTCAGAATTGTAAACTCTCCTGTTAAATATATTTTAAAAATCACACTATTTAGGCCAGTTTTCACTTTTAGATATTATCATGTGGTTCCTAATGTAGTGATAAGCTTCAAAAGCAAAATTTGAAAGACTACAGACCCTTAGATCTTTGATATATCATGTGCTCAATCTGGTCTGCTTTGTGTAGGCCACAGTTTTAGGAATGTTTTCATCATTTGTGACTTTTCCCTTAGCTGTTGGAGTTAAGGTGTAGAAATGCTACGTGGTGACCCTCTTGAAAATCTAAACTTCTAGAGCTTCCTGTAAATCTCAACTTGTGTTCTTTCAATTTGATCACTCACTTAAAACAGCACCTAAAAACGTGTCATATCTGTGTTATATCTGGGGAAATTGAGGCATGGAAGCACAAAAATGTACTGAAGTTTATTCATTGGGTGTATAGGTGTTATCTCTTGATATCACAATGTAAGAACGTTTTCTGTATTAGGACTCAGATGGCTGACAAAACCAGTCACAGATGAGGTAACTGGAGACTCAGCTTTCTCATCTGCAAAATGGGGATAATGATACCTGTTCTGACCTTTCCACATGGTTTTTACGAGGATGGGGTGAAATAATTTATGTGAGCTGGCCCTGTACATTGTCAAGCTTCATGTAGCTATCTGGGATGTAATCATCATATATTAAGGTAGCTAACTGCCTTGACTTCAATCTTTTCTTGCTCCCACATTCTCCCCCGTAAGTTCAGGATGGTGTGTGTGTGTGTGTGTGTGTGTGTGTATTTGTGTGTTTCACTCGGCCAGTCATTCATTTTAATTGTTGTTGAACATAAACATCCCAGATTGGCCAGACCATAATTTTATCAGCACAGTGAGAGAAATTATCTTTTATTTATTTATTTTGAACTTACCTCCTGTAAATCCTTACTTGAGTTGAACCTGTAGAAGAGTCACTATTAACATTCGTAGTATTCCAACTATAGAAGAAATTTATTTTTAGTCAGTTTCTTTAACTGTCTGTTTACCTATTGGCTATTCAGCCTGTTCATCTCAGTGGGAGAAAAATGCAGCTTTTTAGATGCAGTCTTATCTGTGACCTAGAGAGGGACTGTTGTCTCTCTAGTGTGATGTGAGCCTGGAAATGCAACTCCAGAGCCTGCCTTGGATATAGTTCCTGGCATGTCACACTGTAAGTGTTTACTCACTTGATCCCTTAGAACCTTGCAACTCATCTAAGCAGAGCCACTTTCTCAGTGTCTCATTCCTTACTGTTCCATATGTGAGTTAAATTTCTCTTATACTTAATATCTGTACTGGCAAGATCCATTAGAGACAGCTTTTTAAAGGGTTGCCTGTCAGTTTTCTGGTTTTGATTGGCCAGAATCTCGATCCCTCAATTATTAAAACTGCAAGTTCTAAACTATTATTAATATGTAACCATACATTTCTGGGACTGGTTTTTCTTTCACTAGTCTCCATATATCTGATTCTGTTGATTTTGCCTAGATTGCAAGATGTTGTTTTGTGTCTGGCCAATCCAGACGGGAAGAGGCAGGTCTGGCTGCTGTTTGGGCTTTGGCATATGTGCTCCTGACAACTCTTCTCTTTATATTCATAAATATGAATTTGAAAAATAAATCAACCCCTCTGCCACTCTACCCCTCTCCCACGCTTCTTCCCCCTCCCCTCTAGCAACAACAAAGCCCACATGCACATCTACAAAATCACAGCCTTTTTGTTTTCACCACATATCTTTTGGTGCTGATCGTGTTCTTAAAAACTGGAACTATGACTCAACCATTACCCGGAGCAAACACCAGTCCTCCTACCTGATCTTATATTTCAGGCAGTCATGGTTTACTACATGTTTTTATGGCCTTTAACAAACATTTGATTTATGTGGTATGGCCCTATATAGAGAAACTAGGTTGTTTCCTTCTAATGCTTCTGAAGTGCTGTGTTCTAGGTCTGCTCAAGGTGGTGATACAGACAGTGTAAGTCATGCTAAATATGGATCTGCTTCTCTGAGGCATGGAAAATGCTGTCCTTCTCTGCCTGCGCGCTTCTTATTTCCCTTCCTTGTTCTTCACTGAGGGCAGGAAGAGGAATACTGGAAGACTGAGAGCAGGAAATCATCAAGGGAGTTTACAGATTGTTCTTAAAGACAAAGCAAAGAACACTGGGATCTTGTGTGCGCGTGTTAATCTTTCATTTAATTTTCTAAAGGGAAAAAAAGCCCTATTTTTTAATTTGTTTATTGGAATCAGCCTTTGCCTTTGTCCAAACACATTCATTTCTTATTCTGTGGATATGAAAACTTCCCCCTGTGTATTCCTCTCAGACTTTACCCTTTGATCATGTGTCTGTTTTGTGTCCCTTTATCAAATGGTATTTCTTTTTGCCTAAAAAGGTTGTAATAGCTTGTGAATGTGTTTTCTTTTTTTTCCATCAAAACTCATGTTGTTTGTCATAGTTCTGAATAATAGTATTTTATCAATTCATGATATCTTGAGTATTTGATATCAAAGTAAGTACATCAATCAGGCTAATTTTTATTTCAGTTGAAGGTAGAAATAAGCTTGTAAATCCATGAAATAATCTTTTAATGTTGCAGAGTATTTGTGCTTGTATGTCTGTAGAAGTAAGAGAGACTTTGAGTTCCTTTTTGTAAATGGGGATAGAAAACATTTGAGTACCATACTGCCCATTATTTTGAGATAAGTGACATATATCTAGGCTTTGGAAAACTTTAAAAGTTATGTTTGGATGTGTGATATCAATGAGAACTGTAGAGGTAGATAGTTTACAAGGTTCAAATTTCATCTTAGTGGAAATGTGTTTTTATGAAAAATGCTCTTAAACAAACATAGTTTCACATGAAAAGTTTTATTAGTTCCATGAAGTTCTGTTGGGAGGGATATGTTTATTTTTCTGTAAATATTCTTATGGAGATTCTTTTGATTTGTTGTTAGTATTTTAGTAATAAAAACTTGACCTTACATAATTAAAAAAGTTTTGTGAGGTTTTGCAGATTGTTGAGCTTCTGGGAAACACTGGGCTTGGGGTGTAAGAATCACATTGATCCTATTGTGGAACATTGCCATTTCCCCACTTAACTCTAGTTGAATTTTCTGGCATTCTCTTCTGTATGTTGCTAATCCATCAAAATTACACGTGGCTTATCATGTCACTTGCAGTTGTTTAGGAGCAAATTAAGTGGTCTTGAATGAAATAATCCATGTTTCTACTTTATATGATCATAGACAGAGCTCTGTTAAGAAAAATGATGAACAGAGCAGTGCTGACTAAATCCTTTTACAGGTGTCATTCTAGGAGTTATTTTCAAAAGAACCCAGATAGAAATAAATCCAAATAAAATAGTGTTTAGAATTACCGTGTGCGTTTATTTTGTTGAGAAAGTTGAAAGATGTAAATATGTTCTTATGTATATATGTTCATACATACACACACATATCTTAACAATGATAGAACATCATTGTCCAAAGGTTCAAGTGAGAAGGAAACCAAGGGTATCTACAGATGGAATCAAATTCCTATACTTATATTCTAGATAGAGTATTTTTAAAAAGAGTGATTTGTTTTTATTTATTTCATTTATGGCTCGCTGGGTCTTTGTTGCTGTGCAAGGGCTTTCTCTAGTTGTGGAGAATGGAGTTGGGGTTCATGGGCTTCTCATTGCAGTGGCTTTTCTTTTTGTGGAGCACAGGAGCCCTGACTCACAAGTGGCACGTGGGCTCAGTAGTTGCTCAATAGTTGTGGTGCCCGGGCTTAGTTGCTTGTGAGATCTTTTTGGAAAGTGAAGTGAAAGTGAAAGTTGCTCAGTCGTGTCAGACTCTTTGCGACCTCATGGACTATAGAGTCCATGAAATTCTCTAGGCCAGAATACTGGAGTGGGTAGCCTTTCCCTTCTCCAGGGGATGTTCCCAACCCAGAGATTGAACCCAGGTCTCCCACATCACAGGCGGAGTCTTCACCCGCTGAACCACAAGGGAAGGCTAAGAATACTGGAGTGGGTAGCCTATCCCTTCCAGCGGATCCTCCTGACCCAGGAATCAAACCAGGGTCTCCCTGAATTGCAGGTGGATTCTTTCCCAGCTAAGTTATGAGGGAAGCCCGGGTTCTTTCTGGACCAGAGATCAATCTGATGTTTCCTGCATTAGTAGGTGGATTCTTTACCACTGAACCACCTGGGGAGCTCTAGATTATTGAGTGTAGAGAACTATTTTGTCTATTGCGTAGATGAAGAAACTGAAATGGAAAATATAGGAACTATGTAATATAGAATAGACTGCCCTATGCTGCTGCTGCTGCTAAGTCGCTTCAGTCGTGTCCGACTCTGTGCGACCCCATAGACGGCAGCCCACGAGGCTCCCCCATCCCTGGGATTCTCCAGGCAAGAACACTAGAGTGGGTTGCCATTTCCTTCTCCAATGCATGAAAGTGAAAAGGGAAAGTGAAGTCGCTCAGTCGTGTCCGACTCCTAGCAACCCCATGGATTGCAGCCTACCAGGCTTCTCTGTCCATGGGATTTGCCAGGCAAGAGTACTGGAGTGGGTTGCCATTGCCTTCTCCAAGACTGCCCTATTCCATACTTTAAAGGAGAAACTAAGAAACCTAACTCCAGATTGGTGTCTATTTATATAAACTCTTGCCTATGCAGCCTGCTTCTTAACCAGATGCTTGCAGGCTGATTCTCCAAACCCAGTCCAGGGCAGCAGCTGATGAGCTGCAAAAATTCCCCTAATCCTTGTCGGGTGGTAGGGTGACATGGCAGCTGCTTAAGTGGACGGCTGGCCACAGCTTCTTGATATGACTCGACTTAGGTCATTTGACAAATTCAAGAGTAGAGAGAGGAAGACTTTCTAATGTCCTCACTGCCCATTTAAGGAATGATGGCTGATTGCTTCATGGTCATTGGATTTGTCAGTGGCAAGATGCCCTAGAATATAGCTACCTGAATTATGGTCCATGAACTGGCAGCATCAGCATCACCTGGGAACTTGCAATGATTTTGTGATCACATAACAGAGCCCACGGCAGACCTACCAATTGAGAATCTGCATTTTAACAAAATCCCCAGGTGATTTGCTTGAACAGTTAATTTTTGAGAAACCCTGCTCTAAGACAAAGAAAGCTCAGCTTGAAAAGACGTACCACATGCATCTCACTGTAGAATTGTAAGAGTACTGTGAAAGGATTAATTACAACATGAAATAAATTTCCCTGGAATTATATTTCTGATCAGTATTACTTAATTATAATTTATCACCCAGACACATCAAAACAACGAAACTATTCATGTTTTTTTTTTTTTTAAAGAATACTCAGACAATTTTGAAAGAAATATTCCATAAGAGAATAAAAATAAGACTAAATAGGTTTGATAATGAATGTATTATATAATATTCGAGGGTAAACACATTATCTGAGGAACCAAGCATGGTAAATGCCAATCATTTTTACATTGCACATTGACATATTGATATAGAAGACAGTATTCCTTCTTTTTTTTTTTTTTTTTTAACCAGTGGCTGCAGTTTCTTGTTTTATATTTCTCTTTTTCTTCTAAGTGTAATTTAAGGATCTTTGTAATAAGGAGCTCATTTATAGGATAGTCAAATTTAATGAATAGGAGTTAGGTAGAATGCATTAGCTATCACTGATATTCTTTTTACTATCTTTTGTGCTCATATTTAAGAACAGAGATTCTTGTCAGTTTTCTCCAGAGAAAAATTATGATGTAATAGACAGTGTACGCTATTCATGTCAAAACACAATTTTACTTGCATTTTATAGCTTGCTTTAGCATTCTTTGAGAAAATGAATTTTCCCAGAAGACCTAATTGCCTTCTTATTAATAAGACTGTAAGTGTGTTTTATTATCCAGTTACTATTCTAAATGTGTCTACTTTTGCTGGCTGTTTGAACAGTGAAGTCTCTGATTAAATCACAACTGCTCTATTTGTTTTTGCCATTCACAAGTGACTCAGAAAATACTGGCGTAATGACCTGGTTATGGCAGAAACTAATGGAAAACAAGAGATATAAATTAATGTTAACCCATGATAGTTGGTTGTATTGTGATATCAGGAGGTGGGGTTTGGCTCAGTATACAGCAGAATTCTCTACATGTTTGATACTGTAAGTGAAAGTTTGCTTAACCTTTATTGTTTTAAATACACAAATATAGTTGCTAGATTAATGTATAAACTACAAATCAGTGATTGCCACATTTATTCGACTTAGACACTAGTGTTCTATGGAAAAGGTTTAATTCTGGACGGATCAGGGTTAGGGGAGAGCTTGATGATGGAGAGAAACTCTGACAAGTACTCGCATGCATCTTGAAGAATTTTAGTCTGAAGTCTCTGATTTGTTACCTTTTCTAGTTGTACACCAAAGTCTAGAGCTTGCTGTTCATACTCGTTCTACTTTTATTCTTGTCAGCAAAAATTAGGTCCATTTATTCCCTCATTCACTGGAGAGGAGAGAACAAAAGCAGTTGCCAAAACAAAAATAGAAAAAAAAACAACAATAGGAACTTCCATCTACTGAGTGCCTGCAGCCTGGTAGGCCTTATGGTCAGTATTTTACATAATTTAAAATCCTCACTGTAATCCTTTAAGATTGGAGTCATCTCTGTTTTGCAAACTTCAGCCTAGAGAGATTAAGTATTAACTTGCCTTGGGTAACAGTGTGAGGACTAGGAGAGCCAAGATTCATTATTGAATATATACACAGATGTAATAGTCAGTGGTAGAAAATGCAACCTAGACTGTTTGCAACAAAAGGGGAATTTATTGTCTCTCCTGACAGTTCAGGTGGAGCTTTACTTAGGAGTTCATATAATTGTTTTGGGATATGATCCTTCTCTGTCTACTCAATGTAGTTTTGGGGTGTTCTAGAACTTTGGTCTTAGGCTCCCTGTAGAGGTGAGGTGGTGGCTTCGGCAGCTCCCAGATTCTGGTCCGTTAGGATTGTGTGAACTATGTGCTGGGTCTCTGAAGGGGCTCTGAGGGTCACTGGAATGGGCTTCAGTCAATTCTGTGTCCAGCTCCTAAGGGGAAGTATGTAGATTGGCTTAGTTTACTAGGATTCTGGACTCAGCCCTAGATCCCCCAACCAGGTCATGGGAGACTGTGGATCGAACCATGAGTTGTCAACAAATCGAGGAATAGGTTCTGGAAAAGCAGCCAAACTGCAATGTGGTTGCTTGAGATAGAATTAAGTAAGCTGTGAGCAGTGAAAGTTGAGAGGGGTGCGCCTGTCCTGTGTGTGTATTTGTAGTCCTTCTGAGCGGGGTGAAAGGAGGTGCTGGAGAAAAGACAGTTGGAGCTCCCTGATCTGGACTCCTAGGTGGTAACATCAGGGAGCCATGGTGGCCTAAGCCTTAGCCTCTAAGGGGAAGGGAATAGGTCAGGAAGAGAAGATTAGAGGCAGTCTGCTTCTAGCAGATTTGTGTGTTGCAAATCAGCTAGCTGTTCATCATTTAGGGAGTGTTTCTTTGGGGTCCTTAAGCCCTACTTTAAAGCATGCATATTATTATTTTCACGATTGTATTCTCTTTGCCTTAGTATTGAATAGGTCCAATATTAAAATTTGACAGAATTTTGAGTTAAGTTTTGAGTCAAGTAAAGCTGGCCCTGAGTGAGGATCAGGGGCCCAAATGTGACTGTGCCGGTTTAGAGCAGTGTGCCCTCTCTTCTCTGGCCAGGGCAGCTGGCCTGGCACTTAGGGGTGAAGGCGGTGCTTGTGGAGGAAGTGTACTGACTGCTGTGTGTTCAGCATGCTTCCTTTTGTCACTGGAGGTCTACCTTCACACTCCTTTGTCTTATCTTAAAGAACTTAATGAATTGTTATTTTCTTCCCTGTCCATTGGCTGCTTGCTTCATGACTCGTTTTTACCCCTGAGTATATCTTCATCAGATGTGATAACTGTGACTCTTGTATGGTGAAGTAACACTTTGCCTGACAGCCTGGTTGTTTGAAGCAGATTGCTGTATAGTCTTGACCCATTTTTGCCCCTTTATCTAAACTGACATTTAAGTACTTAGGAGGTATAGGAGGTGAAAGATTTAGCAGTGATCTATTCAGAAAGAACAGGATGCTTTGGGTTCTTTGGAGGTTTCTGTACAGAAAATTTTAGTACACAGAGAACTGATTTCTGTAAGACTGTATTCCACTCTGAGCTCTGTCACTTTCTGGCTTTGAGGTTTGGAGTAATTCCTTTCAGTTTGACCTTAACTTCCTTATCACTAAAATTGGAATATTACAATAAAGTGATTTTATTAACTTCTCTGGTTACTCAAAAGGACACTTTTAAAGGTAAAATGAATAATATATGTGAAAGTACTTTTCTGATTAGAAAGTACCATAAATTTTTTTTGGGGGGGAATATAAACTTGGGTAATGAAGATATTATTGTTGTTGAAGGCATAGAATACATGGTGAAAATGGAAATGAAAACAATAATGAGATGAAAACTTTGTATATTTGTATATCTAAGTTATGGGTTGCCATCTAAGTTGTTTGCATATCTAAGTTTTATCTTGGAGAAAGTGGTATGGAAAAGGAGTCTGTAAGGTTCTTGTGAACAAGAAATTCTGTTATGTATCATGAAACTTAGCCACCAAATTTATTTTCACATATATGTATTTCATATATATGTATACAAATTACTCTCTAATGCTCCAAAAGACATTTTTTCCCACTAGATATGTTAATAAAGATTGTGTGTATGTGTGCGCTCAGTCACTCAGCTGCATACTACTCTTTGTGACCCCATGGGCTGTAGTCTGCCAGGCTGCTCTGTCCATGGAATTTTCCAGGCAAGAATACTGGAGTGGGTTGCCATTTCCTCCTCCAAGGAATCTTCCCAGCCCATGGATGGAACCTGCGTGTCTTGCGTCTCCTGGGTCTCCTGCATTGCAGGCAGATTCTTCACCCTGCACTATCATCACCCTAATACAGATTGTGTGATTATAAAATATTTTTACTGGTAATTTTTGAGCGTATGTTTTAAGGACTGTTCTCTTATATGGCAAGTTTTGTGTATAGTTTTTCTTTTTGAACATTTTTTATGAAGAGAGAAAAAATATTCTTGCTCTCTGAGCTGGCTGGCCTAATTGGTGAGAGCATGATTTTAAGGTTTGCATCGATGTATTTACTTAACCACTCCACAGTTCTTTGAGCATATCTACTATGTGTTCGTGCCATGGCAGAGGCTGGGTACACTGGTGGGCACAGATATGATTATTATGACAATTAAGGAGCAGCAGTCTTTGCATAGCTCCACATTTAGCAACTTAGGGGTGAAGCCATGTCTGTTTTGTGACTGACCTTACCCCTGTGGCTTGGCAAGTCTCAAAGCCAAAGCCTGCCTCTTACAGTTTGTGGGTCCACAATGCAGTGTGTCAGCAGTCTTTCCATATCCTTGAGTGTACACACAAAAGACTAGAAAGAAGCCTACCAAAGAAGAACTATGCAGAGATATTCCACAATGATAGTAATATCCCACCAAGTGGAAATTCCCAGAAGTTGAGTAATTGGAAGTGTAAACAAGTTGGGTAGAGGAGGGAGCATGTTTATTTTTTGGAAGCTCACTTTTTTAATTTTGGAAGCAGAGGGTTGGGAGATGTCCTCATAGAGGACAGTGTATGGAAATATGCCCGCACAACCTCAGCATCGTGTGCAGAGGCTCTGGTTTTTGGCCACAGATTTGTATTGGCCGCAACCTGCAGCTGCTTATCAACGGCTCTTGGTGCCGAGTCTAATCTGCCTCCTCTCTGCTGCTTCAGTGGAGCTCTTTGTCCTGAGTAGTGGGCAGCCACTAGGTAGGGGATCTGGAGAGGGAGCCAGGAATCGGGGTGGACCTTGACCATCACCCAAACTGCCCCACACCTGCATCCTGGAAGCAGAGCAAATTCTATTCCCGGCTCTTGGGTCAATCATTTTGAAGGGGAGCAACAGTTTTGTCGTTTCAATATACCTATTGCCCTACTAGAAAATGGAGATTCCAAAAATATCTGTTAAACAGGGTACACAGCACTTGTAGTGAGAGAATTAAGCAGAAAAGTAATTTTAGAGGTGTGTAAACTTTTTTGAAGCAAAGTCAAAATTGCCAAGTTACAAAGACCCAAGCTTCAAAAATAGAAATTTAGGAAACTGTTTAAGTCAAGTCACTAACATTTTATGCCATTTCATATTTAAGCAAAGGATATTCATTGACTATATAGCATAATATTTAAGATTACCCACTTTGGAAACTGATTGCCTGAGTGTCAATACTAGTTCTAACACTTTCTTGATGGCCCAACCACATTCCTTCAGTTTCCCCATCTGGTGGGATGATTCAAATAGTGTCTGGCATACTAAAAAAAAAAAAAAAAATTCACCTTAGCTTTTATTATTGTCATCATCATCATCAGTTTTTTTTTTTGGAGCAGAGAAATATTATTGCAGGGTCAAGCAAGAGGAACGGGTGGCTTATACCCCAAAACCCCAAACTCCCCGATGCTTTTTAGGGAGAAGTTTTTGTAGGTGTAATTTGGGTGTGTGACTGTCCTTTGATTGGCTTGTGATGAGGTCAGAGGGCAGTGTTCCAGGAATCTTGTGCTCAGCCTTAAGTTACCATCCTCCATCTTGGTTTGGGCCTTAGTTTCGGCTCTCAGGACTTAATGAAGCACAAGTTCTTGATGTCTTGTCACAGAATTCAGTCAGAGACAAAGTGATAGGTAAGAAGTGGTCTTATTTAGAGAGATACACACTCCATAGACAGAATATGGCCTGTCTCAGAAGGCAAAGGACCTGGGGAGGGAAGCACACTCCACAGAGAGTGTGTGTGGGCCAACTCAGAAGGCCAGAAGCCATCATCAGCATTATTACTGAACTGAATTAAACAATGTTTGCAGAATATCCTGACCCGTGCTGTTATCTTTTAAAATTTCTAACTGCATTATCTTTTACTTCAAAATAAAACAAGCAGAGAGTACATAATAGAATGCCTAAAATAGATCAGCATGTCTGCTGATTAACAAAGACCACGGCAAGCACTATAAAGAATATAATTCAGTGTTTATGAAAACAAGAGAAAAGATACATTGATTCCTAAGAATCAGAATCTTAGGATGAATGACAAAAACGAAAACCAAAACACTATGAAAGTGAGGGGGGAGGTGGGAGCTAGAGTGAATGTGTGAAAAGGATTCAGTTTTTAGTATAAAATACCTAAAACAATCTGTGGAAAATGCATTTAACATTTTTTTGGGATCTTGGAAGCAAACTGTGGAATAGTTCCTAAAGAGATGGGAATACCAGATCACCTTACCTGCCTCCTGAGAAATCTGTATGCAGGTCAAGAAGCAACAGTTAGAACTGGACTTTGAACAACAGATTGGTTCCAAATTGGGAAAGGAGTACATCAAGGCTGTATATTATCACCTTGTTTATTTAACTTATGTGCAAAGTACATCATGCAAAATGCTGAGCTGGATGAAGCACAAGCTGGAATCAAGATTGCCAGGAGAAATATCAATAACTTCAATATGCAGATGATACCACCCTTATGGCAGAAAGTGAAGAGGAACTAAAAAGCCTCTTGATGAAAGTGAAAGAGGAGAGTGAAAAGGCTGGCTTAAAACTCAACATTCAAAAAATGAAGAATATGGCATCTGGTCTCATTACTTCATGGCAAATAGATGGTGAAACAATGGAAACAGTAACAGACTTTGTTTTCCTGGGCTCTAAAATCACTGCAGATGGTGACTGCATCCATGAAATTAAAAGGCGCTTGCTCCTTGGAAGAAAAGCTATGACCAACCTAGATAGCATATTAAAAAGCAGAGACTTTATTTTGCCTTTAAAGGTCCGTCTAGTCAAAGCTATGGTTTTTCCAGTAGTCACGTATGGATGAGAGAGTTGGACTATAAAAAAAGCTGAGCGCTGAAGAATTGATGGTTTTGAACTGTGGTATTGGAGAAGACTCTTGAGAGTCCCTTGGACTGCAAGGAGATCCAACCAGTCCATCCTAAAGGAATTCAGTCCTGTATATTCATTGGAAGGACTGATGCTGAAGCTGAAGTATCTGTTCTTTGGCCACCTGATGCAAAGAACTGACTTACTGGAAAAGACCCTGATGCTGGGGAAGATTGAAGCAGGAGGAGAAGGGGACGACAGAGGACAAGATGGTTGGATGGCATCATGGACTGAATGGACATGAATTTGAGCAAGCTCCAGGAGTTGGTGATGGACAGGGAATCCTGGCATGCTGTAGTCCATGGGGTCGCAATGAGTCAGACCTGACTGAGCAACTGAACTGACTGAGGGAACTTGGAGGAGTTGGGGAATTTGGGGGCATTGGTGAAACAGCTTAACTCCTAGAGAGATTTAATCTCAATTAAAATATGAAAACTCTAATTTGAGAATGAGATTAAAGTGAGAATTGACCAGAAAGTTGGAGAATGTGATCTATACCCTCAATAAGTGTCCAATCCAGTGAGACTTGGTAATGTCTTGTCTTGGAGTAGCAGTCAGATATGGAAATAAGATCATTAGAACTAAAGACTCCTAAAGAATGTTTTCTGCCTAAAGGATATAGAAAAGGAAATCTGTACTGCTTCATCTGCATTTGATGCATGTTAAGTAAATGCATTGCTGCCACTTAGAATAGTGATTTACCTATGAATTTTAGATAACATTTTTTGTTTTCTTTTTGTTGATGTTTAGTTCTCCTCTGCCTAGGTAGTTTCAAATCTGTTTAAACCCCTAGGCTTTTTCAAGCCCTTGTCAACAGGGTTAAGGCCTTTTAGAGTCCTGTTGTACAGAGCATGGGGCTCCTTGAAATGTTCTCAACTGTTAGCTCACTTGCAGAATTGCCCTTTGGCTAGTCAGTGCAAAGGAAAGGCTTCTAAACTTGAGCAGGGATTTCACGTCCAGTTTAAGGTTTGGATCTCGTTCTCTTTCACCTTATTCTAGCTTTAATTGAAATAAACTTCCCTTTTCCATGGGTTATACCTGTGAAAATATTTGTTCTACAGATATAATTAAACATTCTTCTCAACTCTCAGAGAAGCTGTTTGTACTGCAGGGTTGAAGCTTGCAGAAATAAGTGTTCATATAACTATAATAATAATGCAGTTATTTTGTCCTGACTGGATGCTTCTACTGACATGGGTCTTTGTGATTCTAATGGCAGCAAGTGTCTTCATAAGCTCCTCTCCATTTACAAAATAAGTTTTTTGAGATGTTGTCATTTTGCTGCACTGTTTGACCAGGTTCATGTCTTAATAAAAGGGAACTTTAGAAAACAAGCTTTTATAGCATGTGCAATCTTAAATACAGATCCATTCAAAAAAGGGGATGTGTACCTTGACTGCCCTCTGCTCCAAAATCATGACCAGGTTATTTGGAAAGCAGATTGACCCTTATATATTTCACAACAAACATATAAGGGATATTCAATCAGAAAAAGATTATTAATTAAGAATGGCAGAACTATGTATAATAGACCATATACTTAAATGTATACAGGAACTATAAGTTTTAGCTAGTGTGGTTGCAACTGTGGCTTCCAGTCTTCTTGCCTTAGGGAATTGGACAAACCCATAACCAGGTGCAGATATTTCTTGAAGAACCAGGTGCTCTGACTCCTTGCTCTTAAGGCAAAGTCTCTTGGATTCTGAGTGTAGATTGTGTCCTTTCCTAGTCAATTCTTATCAGGAATGCAGATCCTAGGGTAGGCCTGCTTTTAAATATGCTGTCTAGGTTGGTCATAGCTTTTCTTCCAAGGAGCAAACGTCTTGTAATTTCATGGCTGCAGTCACCATCTGCAGTGACTTTGGAGCCCCCAAAAATAAAGTCTCTCATTGTTTCACCATTTATTTGCCATGAAGTGATGGGACCGGATGACATGATCTTAGTTTTCTGAATGTTGAGTTTTAAGCCAATTTTTCACTTTCCTCTTTCACTTTCATCAAGAAGCTTTTTAGTTCCTCTTCACTTTTTGCCATAAGGGTGGTGTCATCTGCATATCTGAGGTTATTGATATTTCTCCTAGCAGTCTTGATTCTAGCTGGTGCTTCATTCAGCCCAGCATTTCTCATGATGTACTCTGCATATAAGTTAAATAAGCAGGGTGACAATATACAGCCTTGACGTACTCCTTTCCCGATTTGGAACCAGTCTGTTTGCCGACCAAGGTCTGTCTAGTCAAAGCTTTGGTTTTTCCAGTAATCATGTATCATGTGAGAGTTGGCCTTTAAAGAAAGCTGAGTGCTGAAGAATTGATGGTGAGAGTTGGACTATAAAGAAAGCTGATGCTGAAGAATTGACACTTTTGAACTGTGGTGTTGGAGAAGACTCTTGAGAGTCCCTTTGACTGCAAGGAGATCCAACCAGTCAATCCTAAAGGAATTCAGTTCTTAATATTCATTGGAAGGACTGATGCTAAAGCTGAAACTCCAATACTTTGGCCACCTGATGCGAAGAACTCACTCACTGGAAAAGACCCTAATACTGGGAAAGATTGAAGTCAGGAGGAGAAGGGGATGACCGAGGATGAGATGGTTGGGATGGCATCACTGACTTGATGGACATGAGTTTGAGGAAGCTCTGGGAGTTGATGACGGACAGGGAAGTCTGGCGTGCTGCAGTCCATGGGGTCACAAAATGTTGGACAGGACTGAACGACTGAACTGAACTGAGCGGAGGCCTGGGAATTGCTTGGAGGGCTGTTGTTCACTTCTTAGTGAAGAAAAGTACATAGGGCGGTGCTTTGGATTTCCCACAAGTACATGCTGTTCACTGAAGTATCTATTTAAGATCTTCCCTCTTCTCTGGGCAGTTTACTCTCAGCTTGGAGTCTGGACAGTAGTAGATAGAAGCACTCTATCCATCCCCATCACTCATTCATAATTACACCACAAGCTTCTGTGGTTGCTAGCACGTTTTAGAAAAACACGTAATTTTATTGAGTGTCTCATGTTGCTTTCAAATATAGTCAAGTAAAGAGGAGGAGAGAAGCGAGTGGCAGGATGTCATATCAGTGTTTATTTTTTCAGGTGCTAATTCCTTGAAAGCAGTGAGAAGTTTCCTTTGAGGTGGAGACTTACAGTTGTTGACATCCTCATCTATTGTTGGGATTGTAGGCCTACCAAGCGTTGTCTTTTATGTGAGCAGTGTCAAAAAGGATATATCTATTCTGTACATTATGGCAAGAGACTTAAACTGTAATGACAGCATGTCAAAGATAATATCCTTTTGAGGTTGTTAAAATAGGAGATACCAGTCTAAATTATTAGCCCTTTACTTTCAGCAGTACCTTGCTGGGGCAGGCAGCATTTCTGTGTGCATTCACATGCTTGATTAAGATCCCTTTTAGAGCAGGTGAGCAAGGGGCCTCTTCATTCACCAAGATGTCTATGGGCAGAACTTGTATCAGTTCTTTCCTGTTAATTTGGTTAAGTTCACCAAGCATTTAGTACCTGTCCGTTTTGTGTCAGTCAGTGTTTTTAACCCAGAAAGCAAAAAGATGAAAACGTTGACTACACAAGGATCTAGAGAAGTGAAAGTGAAAGTTACTCAGTCGTGTCCGACTCTTTTCAACCCGATGGACTGTATACAGTCCATGGAATTCTCCAGGTCAGAATACTGGAGTGAGAGCCTTTCCCTTCTCCAGGAGATTTTCCCAACCCAGGGATTGAACCCAGGTCTCCCACATTGCAGGTGGATTCTTTACTAGTTGAGCCACCAGGGAAACCCAAGAATACTGGAGTGGGCAGCCTGTCCCTTCTCCAAAGGATCTTCCTGATCCAGGAATTGAACTAGGGTCTCCTGCATTGCAGGTGGATTCTTTACCAGATGAGTTACCAGGGAAGCCCTTAAGATACGATTCAGAGTAGGGGATACAGTGAGAGATGGACAAGGGGAAAGGACAGTCACTTACTCTTGGGGTAATTAGTTAGATCTTTCCGGATCAGAATGATAACCATGGCAAAATTCCCTAAAATGAGCACACAGTGCTCATGGAAAAATGAGGAAGTAGTGGTGTTGATTGTAAATGTTTAACCATGAACTCCCCCCACTCCCAAAAAGAAAAGAACCCACCAAAGTTACAATTCTAGCATTTGCCAGTTTCCACCTTGTATATAGTCCCCACTATGGCTGATTTCAAATACTAATATGATATTACAGACACAGAGTTGGGAAGAGGTGCATGGGAGCATAGCACTGAATAGTATTTGCACCATACAGATACAGGAGAAAGAAATACCCTTGAAAGATAAATATGGTATTAATAGTAAAGTATAGTAAAATAATTAGGAGGTGAAAAGTTTTAATACTTCTGTTTTAAATATAATTTATTCAAATGTAAGTTTTTATGATTTCATTTTAAATGGCTGTAAGGAACAATTGGCTTGCAAACTTGCTGAAAAATTTAACTGTTAAGTACTGGTATGGGCTTGCTCCAGCATACTACTCAGTGTGTTATAATCTTGGATATGGGTGTGAGGGACACAGTGAGTGACTCTTCTTTAATTATGGAGCCTTTATAGAACACTCTTTCCAAACAACATAATTCAATTTTTCATTTTATTAAAAAAAATTTAATTGGTGGATAATTGCTTAATGATGTTGAGTTGGTTTCTGTTGTACAATGTCATGAATCAGCCATGTGAAAGTGTTAGACACTCAGTCATGTGTGACTCTGTGACCCAACGGGCTGTAACCAGCCAGGCTCCCCTGTCCATGGAATTTTCCAGGCAAGAATACATGTATCCCCTCCTTCTTGAGCCTCCCTCCCACCCCCAATCCCACCCCTCTAGGTCATCACAGAGCACTGGGCTGAGTTCCCTGTGTTACATAGCGGCTTCCCACTAGCTGGCTGTTTAACACATGGTAATGTATATATGTCTGTGCTACTCTCCCAGTTCATCTCACACCATTCTTCCCCTGCTGTGCCCACAAGTCCGTTCTCTACCTGCATCTCTATTTCTGCCCTGCACACAGGTTCATCAGTATCATTTGTCTATATTCCATATATATGCATTAATATGTGATATTTGTTTTTCTCTTTCCCAAACTAGAATTTAGTGTGAGAAAGACTAGTCCATCTTGAAACCCTTTTAGTGAGGATTTGGTTATCAACAAGGTTTAGGTTCCTCAATGTAAAATGCTGATGTCAGAGGCTTTGGAATGTCTACTGTGGAGCCTAATTTCAGGAAGAGTCCTGAGAAGACTGTGTTTCTGCTTAACTCAAGTTTCCTTACTGTCCAGGGTACACATCTTTAGTGGTAGGTGTTGGTGTCAGTTCAGACTCTCCTTAAGAGACTGTTGCTACTGCTGCTGCTAAGTTGCTTCAGTCATGTCCGACTCTGTGTGACCCCATAGACGGCAGCCCACCAGGCTCCCCCGTCCCTGGGATTCTCCAGGCAAGAACACTGGAGTGGGTTGCCATTTCCTTCTCCAATGCATGAAGGTGAAAAGTGAAAGTGAAGAGACAGTTAGAGCCCTGCTAATCTACTTAAAGAGTGAGCTTTTCAATGCCTTTGAATTATGTACATTTTCATGCTAAGCATAATCTTTTCCAGAATATTACACAGTAGGTAGTGGGTTTCCAGCCACTATGGCTTGAAAATTATTATATAATCCTGGTAATAACACACTGCTTGTGGCCTCTCCAGCAATTGTATTACTCAGAAATATTTGGAGAATAAATATCAGGGACAGTGAATGGATTTGTATCACATTCTGCTGTACATTGTTGTACAGTAAATTGGTAAATTTTTTTTAATGTATATGAAATTAACATCTACAAAATCTATCTTTTTATATAAAATATATATCTGTTAATTTATTTGAGGTCTCGGTTTAATGATCTTTTGTTATTATTATTTCTTATTGAATTATATAGTTTAGCTTAAGTTACTTTTCTGGTTCTTTGGTTTAAACATTTTTTCATTAAATTAATTTCTACCAGTGTCACACAAATGAAATGTTTTAACATATGCTCTTTTATATTTATTTCTATAAGCAAGAATATTCCATGTTCTAAAAAATGTCCCCTAGGTTAATCCTGCTAAATGAAAATTCCTGCGCATTCCTGTCTGCTTTTGTTAGGCTCTGCCCACAATGAATTTAGTGTTTAAAAGTAAGATATGCATACTTTAGAGTACATTGCAAGATATTTTTTATGACATTGGCAGATCGTGAATATATTGTGTATATATATATATATATATTTTTTTTTTTTTTCTTTTGGTGGGACACTGTGTATGTTTGTACGTGTGTGAGTTTTGATTGAGTTTTGTAATATGTAGCAAAGTACCAACAGTGCCCAAGTGACTTATTTTGGCAAAATTGATTTCTCTCTGTACATCTTATCTAAAATCTTTCATCTCATATCTGGGGAAAATCTATCTTCCCTCCTACAGGACAATTTCAAGAACTTGGAAGCATTCCAAACTTAACAATTTGAAACTAATAACAAAATTCTTCCAGTTTGTTCAGAAGAAAATACAAATTTTAATTCTTCTCAATTAGTAGTCTCTCATTCTTGAATAAACAAAGTGAGAAAAAAGAGACAAATATTATTCAGTATTATAAATGTGTACAGGTATACCTCAGATACTATCCATTTGCTTCCAAACCTCTGCAATAAACTGAACAGTGAAATAGAGAATCACATGAATTTTTTTGTTGCTCAATGCATATGAAAGTTATGTTTATACTATACTGGAGTCTATTAAGTGTGCAGTAGCAGCATGTCTAAAAAAACAGTGTACATACCTTAATTAACAAATATTTGATTGCTAAAAAATTCTGATCATCTTCTGAACCTTCAGTGAGCTTCAGTGATGTAGTAGTAACATCGAAGATCACTGATCCCAGATCATCATACGTATAATAATAATGAAAAAAAATTGGAAATATTATGAGAATTACCAAAATGTGACATAATGGCATGAAGTAAGTAAATACTGTTGGAAAATGGCGCTGAAAGATTTGCTCAATACAGCATTGTCAGAAACCTTTAGGTTGTAAAAAAAAATCTCAATATCTGACAAGTACAGTAAAGTGCAGTAAAATAAGTTATGCCTATAGTACATAATTGAAACTTTGCTTTTTGCACTTACAGGGTCATAGAAAAGAGGCATATGTTAATATAAACTCTCAGGGATTTACTTTATAAAATCAATTTATGCTGTATGACCTGGGATCAGTAGACTTTAAACTCAATCTCTTATCTTTATGCCTAGAATACTCTAGCAATTAATTGTTATTCACAAAGATGACTGACTTAGCTGTACAATCAAAGATTTAATTATGCTAGATATATTGCAATTCAGAAGGTTGGAAAGCTTACCACTAGTGGTCACGGTGATTCATGGTGATTAAAATTAAAGACTCCCTCCCCTCCTAATTCTGAGTTAACCACATGATTGTATAACTTGGGACAACTCATTTCACAGCATCTGTTTTTGAGAGACAACTTCCACTTTGTTATTTTATATCTCAACAATGTTTATGCAGCAGGACCTGATAAAGATCTGTAATTCATTTCTCCCTGTATTTAGCCACTTTTTCAATGAAGCCTGATGACGTGACACAACAATTTTTATCTGAGCATCAGGAATTTACCTGATTCTGTGTCAGTAACTGAAGCCTTTGCTGTGTATTTCTCTGGGCTGTTTATGTGTCCAGTCTAGATTTTGATTTCGAGGGCAAAAAAAGAGCCGTTTTAATGTTTTAGGTCAATTAACCTAGGATGACATTTATAGGAAGTATTATTTTCAATAACTAATATTTTAGTGTTTACTGGGTCTAGCTCTGAGCTAAGAACTTTATTATAAGCCTCAGCTTAGTAGTTTCAAAATGCACGTAACCGCTCATTTTGTGAGTACCAAATTCAATGTAGTTGGTAGCAACCAGTGTTTTACAAAATAAAGTAGAAGCGAATATAACAACTATAGTAAAAATAAGCATGCATCTCATAGAGGAAGTATTGTTTCATGAAACTTTGGTTTTAATTAAATAGATTTATTTATCTTTATGTTTCTGTGTATAATACGAGAGACCAAAAAAATTGGGAAAGCCTCTACATTTTTTTCATATAATGCTCACTACAATCCTATGAAGTAATGCAAAGTCTGTGATGCGTCCCAGGTCAAGGGTTTATAAACTCCAGGGTCATTCTTTAGCTGTTATGTTCTGGCACTTCTAGTTGATTGCAAGAGCACAGGTTTTGCTTAATTTGGTAAATTACTGATTTAACTTACCTGGGCCTCTTCCCTTGTCCTCCCTTTGGGAATAATGCCACCACTTCCACCGTAATTCTTTACAGGTTGAAAGTGTCAAATAAGGTAATTTATATAAATATGCTTTTTTAACCTTAAAGGAGCTACAAAATAAGGTATTATTATTACTTCGGTAACTTGCTCTCTGGCTCTTCAAATGCTTATTTGACTGCCAGGTTTGACTAGAGATGATTGGATTTGAGTGCCTCTTAAAGTAGTCTACAATTCATTGTTTCGAGTTGAGATCATTCCTGTTGAGTACTTTTTATAGTTTTTTGACAAGATGTTGTGAATAAAGTAGCTATGATGTTTATTTACCATTTCTTTTCCTATTTTGGCATTACTCTATATAAAACAACAGAAGGCAAATAAACTTTGGACATACCTATACAAGCTCATTATCCACATTTGTCTTCAAATAAGCCTGCATCTTGGTTTTAAAGGAAAAATAACACTGTGCAAATAAAACTTGATTTTCAACAAAAGTTTTAAATACCAATGGGTGATAGTCAATGGAAGATCTAAAAAGTTCTAAAAGAAAGATGTCTACGACCTATAGAAATACAACAGCAATGGAACAGAAAGCAAATGTAAAACCTCTAATTGATAGTAAAACTTTTGAGTGGAGGTGATTTAATAAATAAAAGTAGCCAGTAAAGTAGCTAGTTGTCTACTCTCTCCTCCAAGTCTTCTGTCTTTCTATCTATGTGGCCCTCTGATCAAACTTCTTATTAAGATGTATGTTTTTGTTGTTTAGTTGCTAAGTCGCATCTGACTCTTGTGACCCCAACGACTGTAACCTGCCAGGCTCCTCTGTCCATGGGATTCTCCAGGCAAGGATATTGGAGTGGGTTGCCATTTCCTTCTCTAGGGGACCTTCCCCTCCCAGGGATTGACCTGAGTCACCTGCATTAGCAGGAGGGTTCTTTTTCACTCTGTATTTACCTTGTGGCCTAATTTTAGAATATAATGATAAAAACTTACATATTTTACATTTTACACATCAGTATGGAATAACCTCATAACAGTATACATTCGGAGCCTTAGAGTTATGAACGTTATCGTCCTTAAACAGATTTCTCAGCATTTGGAGGAACCGGCAGATATCTAGACAGAGGAGCATTCATGCTTCTCTTCTCTGCAGTCCCTTAGTCTAGTATTAACTAAAAGAATAGGAGGATATTGGGATGCAAATTAGCCAGAGGATGGCTCTTTGCCATGTGTTGTTTATTGAGCTGAGTAAACATCTCCCGAGTGGGTTGGAGGGAGGTGTTAGTTTAAGTGCGCAGGAGGAGCCCCCATACTCCAAGTGCTGAGCTTTCTCAAAGAAATACCCTAAATGTACATTCCTGGGCTCCTGAAGGGAGGGGCAAGCCTTCCGGAACTGTCCTTAAATTGGAAGTCGGGATCCTTCGAATGTAAGTGTGGCTATGATTTATCTTTTTACAAATTGAGAAAAAGAAAATTTTAAGGAAATAGGATAACTGCAGTTGCAGGGGATTTATTTACAGTTCCTAAGAGAACTAATTGTTTTACTTTCTCACACTTCAGCTATAAACGGTATGCTAATAGCAAAGTACCCATACCTATTCATGAGAAAAATCCTCTAGAGAACTTAGGCTAGTCAACATGTTAAAAAACACTTATAAAAAATACTTCAAAGTCTAAAGAAAAGTTTCTTTTTTCTCTTTTGGCCGTGCCATAGGTCATGTGGGATCTTAGTTCCCCAACCAGGAATTGAACCCACACCCCCTGCATTGAGAGTGCAGAGCTTAACCACTGGAATGCCAGAGAAGTCACCAAATTTTTTTCTGAAGTATTCAGCAATTCATATTTTAAAATGATTATTCACAAAGTCCCCTCACACCACATCCAGTTGCTGAGATTTTACTCTTGAGTTAGTTAGATCTGAAAGAAGCTGAAGCTCCAATACTTTGGCCACCTGATACTAAGAACTGACTCACTGGAAAAGACCCTGATGCTGGGAAAGATAGAAGGCAGGAGGAGACGGGGACGACAGAGGATGAGATGATTGGATGGCATCTCTGACTCGATGAATATGAGTTTGAGCAAGCTCCGGGAGTTGGTGATAGACAGGGAAGCCTGGCGTGCTGCATGAAGTCCGTGGGGCTGCAAAAAGTCGGGTGCGTCTGAACTGAACTGAACTGATAGAAAGGGAGGATTGAGTTAGTTAGATCTGATAGAAAGGGAGGGGAAAAAAGTCTTATGATAAGTGACCATCACTTAAACTTTGGGTCTAAACTAATAGAAGAGGGCTCATCAAAATATGCATGAATTCATCCTGTGAGAGAATGTGTAATAAGAGTGATGGGATAATGAGAAAGGACAGGAAATGGAAGAATTCAGTTAAAACAAGAAAGCCATAGGATTTAAGCCTATGACTCTCATTTTTTATGTTACTTGGTTAAGTGTGAAATTTTACATTTACTTGTTTCAAAGCAAGATAAAAATCTCAAGTATTTAGAGCAATTTTATTTCCGTCTACTTTATGGTAAAAGTTGTATTTTTTCAATGTATAGCCAGGGATTATTAAGTTAAAAAATATTTTAAAAAGGCATTCACTTTAACTCCTTTCCTGGCAGCTTAAAGCTATTAAGATTAATGTTCTGTTATTGATTAGCACTTACATGTTTATTTGGTACCTCTGAGGTGAAAATTTACTTTACTGCTGATAGCTAGAATAGTCATCTCCAATTTTGACAATTACTATAAGGCAATTTTATAAGTGATTAGTCCCATGCTGTTGTGTGTGTGGGAGGGATATAGCATAGAGTTATTTTGTTACCCTTTTGGGATATTATCCTTTTTAGTTTATAAGTAATCTAATATTTGTTACCTTTAATGTTTTACTGATTCAAGAGTCATGCTGGCCTTCTTTAGTTTACTGTGATGCCAAGCATTATAAACATATTCTGAGTAAAAATTTCTGAGAGGAACTATATTCTCCATTTATAAAGAATTTTTTTTAATAATATGAGAGCAATTCCACAAGTCACAGCTGAAAATACCATGTTACATTCATTATCATTAGCTCATTATCCTACCTTGCGTAACATTTATTTAAAAACAGAGTTAGTTTATACAGTGTTTATTTGTTTAGAAGATTTTGAATTTCATAGGATAATAATAATTTTAAAGGCTGTGTAAGTGTTACTAGTGGTCAAGCTAAAGAAAATGACATTATTTCAAATATTGCTGCTTTAGGATCTTCTGGAGAAGGCAATGGCACCCCACTCCAGTACTCTTGCCTGGAAAATCCCGTGGACAGAGGAGCCTGGTAGGCTGCAGTCCATGGGGTCGCTAAGAGTCAGACACGACTGAGCGACTTCACTTTCACTTTTCACTTTCATGTATTGGAGAAGGAAATGGCAACCCACTCCAGTGTTCTTGCCTGGAGAATCCCAGGGATGGGGGAGCCTGGTGGGCTGCCGTCTATGGGGTCGCACAGAGTCGGACACGACTGAAGTGACTTAGTAGTAGCAGCAGCAGCAGCAGCAGGATCTTCTAGGACAAGGCTATGTAAGGATTAAATCTGGACTTGGTCTCAAAACCCCAAATATATTTCATTTGGCTTTGATATTTTATATTAAGAATAGTAATTTATTAAGTACTAATTATGTGTATAGCATTTAGTTAGAAACTGTCAAGCAAAGTATATGATAAATTCCTTACTAGATGAAGTATATAACAATCATAGGAAGACTTACATATTCTTTGTTTTCTACTTCACTACTGGATAGGATTTTATGACTTAGCTTCCTCTCTGTCTGACCTACTTTTCATCCTGAGGACTTAAGGAAATGTTTTTTTTTTTTTTCCAGCCATCAACATTACTGGAATCTAAGATGAGACTTCCTTATTAGGCCTATTTCTCCCAAGGTTTTGGAGGACTCTCCATGAATCTTTAAATAGACATTGAACATTTTCACTGTGGCATGTTTTAGGGACTGAGGACATGGTCCTTTACATCATGGACCTTTCATCATGGTCCTTACAATCTAGGGTAGACTGATGTTAAACAGACTTATAAATCATTAAGTAACCATAAGGTTGTTAAATTCTATAAAGCAGGGGTTTCCAGCTTCCTGGATCTAATGCCTGATGATCTGAGGTGGAGCTGATGTAATAGTAACAGAAATAAAGTGAACAATAAGTTTAATGTACTTGAATCATCCTGAGACCATCTCAACCATCCCTCTTCTCCTCCCACCCCCCACCCCGCCACACCATGCCCCTCAGTCTGTGGAAAAATAAGTCCTCCATGAAACTGGTCCCTGGTACCAAAAAAAACATTTGGGACCACTGCTGTAAAGAATTGTAGGGAGAAATATAAGGAGAAGTTCTCTCAGGAATACTGCCCTTGCCTTGGAGTCATTGAGAACCCAAGAGTGAACAGGAATTTTTGACTTGAAGAAAGCTGGATGAAAGATACCAAGTACAGAGCACAGTCTGCATGAAGTCATGGAGACTGGAGAGAAGATGGCATTTTGCAGCAGCTGACAGAAGCCCACTATGGTTGGAGGGGAGACTGTAAAGAGGAGCTTGGCTCTAAGAAGTTGTGATGATTTTCTTGAAAGGAAAAAGGGAAACCAAAGTGGGAGAAAGACATGATCAGATTTTCATTTTATAAGGATCATTGTGAGCACAGGTGTGAAAAATGGTTTGGATAGGACAAATGGATTTGGGGGAGACAAGTTAGGAGGAAATTCTTGTAATCTCAGGAATGATAGTGGTCTAGTTGTAGGTAGGATGGGAGAATAGATAGGTAGGAACAGTTAACATTTACTGATAGATTTGTGGGGACTTAGAGGGAAGGATAGAGAAGGCAATGGCACCCCACTCTAGTACTCTTGCCTGGAAAATCCCATGGACGGAGGGGCCTGGTAGGCTCTAGTCCATGGGGTCGCTAAGAGTCGGGCACCACTGAGTGACTTCACTTTCACTTTTCACTTTCATGCATTGGAGAAGGAAATGGCAACCCACTCCAGCGTTCTTGCCTGGAGAATCCCAGGGACAGAGAAGCCTAGTGAGCTGCCGTCTATGGGGTCGCACAGAGTCGGACACTACTGAAGCGACTTAGCAGCAGCAGCAGTAGAGGGAAGGATGAGAGATGGTGCCCAAGCACTTGATTTGAACTGTAACATTTACCAAGACAGGAAACATTAAAGTTGGATATTTTGGATCTTTGCCTCCCAGAAAATTTAAAAACAAATTTGCATGTTACTTTCCCCCTGCATAATTCTGTTTTATGCATCATGACTGCATATTCTTTTCAATATTGTTTCCCTTTCTACTATGGTATGTGTGTTAGTATATGTGCATGTGTGTATGTTGAAAACTTAGTCATTAAAAATTACCCCTTTCAGTTCCAAACAGCTGGTTCCTTACCCCTGCATGGGGAGATGTTGATTCTTTCTCCTTTATACTTTAGCTTCCTTGAGAGATAACCTTGACTCTTTCTGAAGTTCTTCCTTTGTTACCTTTCTCTTTTTTAGAGCATATGCAAACACATATAGATGTCTGTGTATGCCCCAACCCATCCACACATACACAGTTTCTTTTAGATTGCATGGAGTTGATATATAATAAGATACAGAAAAGGAAGAAAACTTTAAAAAAAAATTGTTTCCTCTAATGAGTTGTCTTAGAAAATGCACACATACTAGAAGGCTGAGAACTGAGAATTGTTTTTTTTTTTTTTTTGAGGGGAGGCAGTAGCAAAGATTTTGTTATATAAATAAATATATAGTACCATTTGGCTGCTTACTAAAGTCAGAAAAATAGGAGTTCAACCCTTATTTTTCCCCACATACTTTCAGGGCATTATAACAGTTTTAATGTGAATTGTAAAATGTAGGAGGTAGACCCTAATTCCCTTTCACACACATAAATCAAGTTTCAGGTTCTTTCGGAAATGTTTACTAGAAAACATCATGGGCAGACTTTAAAATGCTTTTGGATTGCATGATGGCATGGTGCCGCTGCGATTGAAGGCTTGTAATATTTTATTTTCTTTCCCAGAGAGTCAAGATAAATCCTGTAAACGTTTTTTCTTGTTTTGTTGTTTCTGTGTACCATTGTATTTGGCCCTAACCTTTTACCCCCCAGGAAACAAAAGTGTTTTCTTACTCTGGGTGCCTGCTGAGTCCTCCAGCTGTTGGGCAGTGGTTTCAAAGCTGTTCCTTATTTACACACTGTAATTTTGGCTTGTCAGAAAACTTCCCGAGTCTTGTCTGCTGTTCCCAAGTCTTGTCTGCAGAGTAATACTATGAACAGTAAAGGATGTGTTTTGAAGGGGAAATCTCTGTCAAAACTTACTACAATGCAGCTTGTTTTATTATTTAACACAAAATCTCATATAATTAAATTATTTTATTGTTGTTGTTTAGTCGCTAAGTTGTGTCCAACTCTTTGTGACCCCATGGACTATAGCTTGCCAGACTCCTTTGTCCATGGGATTTCCCAGACAAGAATACTGGAGTGGGTTGCCCTTTCTTTCTCTAGGGAATTTCCTGACCCAGAACCCGGGTCTCCTGCATTGGTAGGCAGATTCTTTACCCCAGAGACACCAGGGAAGGCACATAATTAGATTATTGTATGCTTTTAAAAAACTGGTCATGATGAAATTCAACATAAAACCTAGTCTACAAAAACTCAAGCAAATTAATGAATAGCCTGTTCCAGTATCTACTCCTTATCCCTTCACCATTAACAGGAAACATGTTAAGCCATGAGTATATGCTAGGCACTGTTTTGGGGTCTATTTAGACTCTGTCCTCCAGGAACTTCAGGCTGTTGAAGGAAATAGACATGTAGAGAAATATTCTAACCCTTTTAGGAATGAAATGCTGAGAGAGGACAGATTGGAGAGAAACTGGCTTTCCCTGGAAAAGTCGAGAAATGTGTCACAGATGAGGGAACAGTTGTGTTAAGTCTTACTCTTGGAATTTCCAGATGAAGAGCAGGGGAGTGGCTTAAATATTTACAGTATTTACCAGTTTGATAAATTTGATTATCGTGTTGGGTCTTGGCATTGTGAGAACATACTGAAGAGACAAATTACTCTATTGGGGAGTGGATGGATGGATGGAGTTTACCTAGTAAGTGATAGCAGTTTTGAGATCTAAAGATGTGCAGGAATTAGAAGGATAAGAGAGAGCCAAGTAGGATTTTCTAGGCACAGGGAGTAGCCTGTGAAGAGGCCAGAGATAAAGCAGTAAGAACTGCATCTGGTGTTTTGAAGACAGAGATGAATGTGGCAGTTTGTGGGGGCTAGAGTGAGTCAGAAAACTCTTGGGTCTTGTTCCAAGGGGTGTTGGAGACAACCTCATACATTGAAGAATTTTAGGCAGGGGAGCGATAGGATCAGACTCCTGCAATAAAAGGACTATGTTAAATTCATTTAAAAAATTGGGAACATTGTGAATCAATTCACAGGGGACGCTTTATCACCTAGAACTCTTCCTGTCTTGATGCTCAATACTTAGGCTCTTAGTCAGTTATGCTTAGGCTTTGGTTAGCTTTTGTCATCCTTTGTGTGTGATAATTTTGGCTACCCTTGTCCTTTCTGCTATCAGCCATTCTCTTCCATATTCATCATGTTTGTGGTAGACAGAGCCCTGGCCAGGATGAAGGGCAATTGAGAAAATAATAAGATAACGAATTATATATTAATATAAGCCTAATGTATAAGTTGGTGGTACGTTTTGGTGTTCACATGAGTATTTGAGTCTGTCTAAATTAATCTGATGTTCTCATCCCTGTTTTCCAGCTCAAGAATCAAATGCAGGTAAAATAATTGGAAATTATTGGTATAATCCAAACTACATTACAGTTGTCAAGTGTGGTTACATGGGAGCCAGGCTGCTTTTGTGTGCTTCCTCATAAACATTCTTTCCGTATTCTTTATCAGCACATAATCCTGAGACACAAAAATCTATTGTGTCCCACTGGGAATATGAGAAAATCAAACCTATATGTTGGCTTTGCTCTCATTTTGCTCCTGGTTAGGAACTACTAACATTTCTATATTAATCACTCTGGTTTTGAATTGAGATAAATGTTTTCAGCAAGATGTGTCCTACATTTTCCTCAAATATATCACTGTACCCATACAAGATTATTTTAAATACAGATTACAAATAGATGTCTGTTTTCATGCGCCTGATGCTATGCTTTGTGGGTACTTGTTAGAAATGTTAATTTGATAGATATTAGCCTAATATTTCAGAGAAGGCAATGGCAACCCACTCTAGTACCCTTGCCTGGAAAATCCCATGGACGGAGGGGCCGGTGGGCTGCAGTCCATGGGGTCGCTAGGAGTCAGACACGACTGAGCGACTTCACTTTCACTTTTCACTTTCATGCATTGGAGAAGGAAATGGCAACCCACTCCAGTGTTCTCGCCTGGAGAATCCCAGGGACGGGGGAGCCTGGTGGGCTGCCATCTATGGGGTTGCACAGAGTCGGACATGACTGAAGTGACTTAGCAGCAGCAGCAGCCTAATATTTAAGTATGTACATACCACTTCCCCATTTGCCAGATATTTTATATAAGTTAACACATTTTATCTTCACTGCATCATATGCTGCTAAATCACTTCAGTCGTGTCCAACTCTATGCGACCCCACAGACGGCAGCCCACCAGGCTCCCCTTCCCTGGGATTCTCCAGGCAAGAACACTGGAGTGGGTTGCCATTTCCTTCTCCAATGCATGAAAGTGAAAAGTGAAAGCAAAGTCACTCAGTCGTATCCGACTCTTCACAACCCCATGGACTGTAGCCTACCAGGCTCCTCTGTCCATGGGATTTTCCAGGCAAGAGTACTGGAGTGGGGTGCCATTTCCTTCTCCACATCATATGAGAAAGGTATTATTGTTATACACTCTTAAGAAGTGAATCCTGGTCCCCCTCCCCCATTCATGTTGAAGTCCTAACCCTTAATTTGACCATATTTGAAGGTAGAACCTTTAATGAGCTGATTAAAGATAAAAGAGATCGTAAGGATGGGGCCCTAATCCAATAGGACTGGTGTCCTTACAAGAAGAGAAAGACACAAGGGATGCAGGTGCACACAGAAAAAGCCACTTGAGGACACAGGAGAAGGCAGCCGTCCGCCAACCAAGGGGTGATGCCTCAGGAGAACCTTGCGATCACTCTGATCTTGGACTTCCAGCTTCCAGAACTTCAAGAAAATAAATATGTTGTTTAGGTCATCTAGTATGTGGTGTATTGTAATGGTGGCCCTTACATGTTAACACACAGATTTTTGCATATGAAGAAATAGAGGCACAGAGAAATTAAACAACTGACTCAAGGTCATACAGCTAGAGAATTACCTAGTCAGGGTTCATGGAAAGTGTGATTATTTAATCAGTGTAGTTAACCACTCTGCTGTACTGGTTCTCAAGCAGACAGAGTCTCCCACTGCCTGGGCCTGGCTTGTGTGACTCCATCCTGCCTCTGGCATTTTCCCTTCCCTCCTTTCCTCTGCCCAGCTCTTTGCTTTCTGGTGCACAGTATCCATGGCATGTTTGCTTTGGGCCGTACTGTACAGGAATGATAGATCTGCAGAATCCCTTACTTTTATCATGGTTAGTAATTTGTGTGGCTCAAACAATTTCATGGTTCAGAATGAGCAGGGTCAGCAACACTGTTGACATTTTTCTTGTCATGCATTAACTTTTCAAATGATAGCAAAGCTCACCTTCATTTTCTCCCCCAGCATTAGTCTCATTGTTTCTATTACAGGATGCCTTCATACTATATCCTTGCCATCTTTTGAAAGGACTTTCTTTCCAAGGACAAGAGGGAAAGGGAGAAATTAGAGGAGAATTTGTTTGAATTAAAGTGTCCATGTTAATACCCAAGACTGGTCTAACTGATGAATTGAGCACTTTTTAATTATTTTAAAGTATGTTTAAAATAAAAATATTTTGAAGTATTTAAAGTACTTTTGTTTAAAGTAAACAAAAGTAAACATATGTTAACATGTTGCATGTTTTAAAATGGTCTTTAAAATACGATAGTGTTTTTGGTAGATGCTAATGTCTCATTAAACATAAATAAATAGTGCCGTTATAAAAATGCAGTGACCACTGAGGGTATGTTGTGGGATCTTGTCTGAAAATACATATAGAATGAACCATATACAAAGCTACCTTGGGATTGGTCTGGGAAATAATCAGTTTATTTCTGAGATTATTAACTATTTCCTATGAATTTGCAAATGTGTAGGTTGTATAGGAAAGCAAAATTAATAAATGAATACTTGAATTCTTGTCCTGATTCTCCTTTTAAGATGTAATTAAAGGAAGACTACTTTGTGTACTTTGTCAAGGGCCTTTCATATCCATATAATTTAGACATAGATGAGAAAAATAAAATTATACCATAGTGATTAATGTTTAGATTTTATATTTTACTTACTTTTATATGATTGACTATTACATGATAAACAGAGTTTAATTTCTGAAACTATCTTCATATCACTTCACTTTTTGTTATGATAGATTAGAAGAAACAAGAAGAGGTATTGTGCTTTACTCTAAGTGTGAAATTTTAAACATAAATTGCCTTAGAATGATTTATGATGTATTTTTTTCTATCATAGAATCACTTTGTTATCTCTGTATTTCTATTTATAATTTCAATAGAAAATATATTTTATTTTTAAAATAAGACATTTGACTTTATTATATAGTTACTTTATTTAATACCTGAATGTGCTCTCAGTTTTATGTCACTGAAATTGGTTGCTGTGGAAATATTTTCAAAACACTGTGCTTATGATTTGTGGAAAGTATATTAGAGAATTGTTCTTTTTTTTTAAAGTGCAGTCTTTTCTCAAGCCTACTCACAATAAAAATAAAAGGATATAATTTATGAGAAAAAGAAACAGGAGAGTTTTTTTTCCTTCCCATTAGAGGTCAATGATTTTATGTCTTAGTGTAAATTTTGTTTATGTCTGTAAACTTGGGGATTTTATTTGCTAGTGACAGATAAAAGAAAGTAATTACTGCATTTTTTCATTGTAGATGAAACTCACTTTTAAGAATTTTAATCAGATTTTAAAGAATTAATTGACATTTAAGTTTATTTATTGAAAAACTTCAATACCACTATAATAATATAAATATAATGATTTTCTTCATGAACTATATTCCCACAATACTCACTCCCAGAAATGCTAAATCTGGGCTACCTACTGGCAAAACTAACTCTGTAAATAGGATTTTTTTTTTCTCTGCATTCAAGCAGTTTTAACATGGACTTATCTAACATGACTCTGATATTAACACCAATTCCAATGCACATTTATTTTTCAACACCACCAAGGAGTTTATTCAGTTCTTACACTGTTTACCTGGGAGATGACATCAGACTCTGGCTCAGTGTGTAAAGAATCCACCTGCAATGCGGGAGACACAGAAGACAAAGGTTTGACCCCTGGGTTGGGAAGATCCCCAGGAGAAGGAAATGGCAACCCACTCCAGTATTCTTGCTTGAAAAATCCCATAGACAGAAAAGTTTGGTGGGCTATAGTCCAGTGGGTCACAAAGTGTTGGACACAACTGAGCAACTAAGTGCCACAGTTTAAAGGCTCAGTGCTGTAAGGCTGTTCCTCTTCCTTCAGATGCCAATTGCAAGTCCAGGGTGTCACCTCTGTTTCTGATAGACTGTAGATTGCTGGTTTCTACATCCTCCTTGGTTTCAGTTAATATGCTAGAGTGGCTCACAGAACTCAGAGAAACATTTTACGTAGTAAATCACTGGTTTATTATAAAAGGATATAATTCAGAAATAGCCAAGTGGAATAGATGAACATGGGAAGGTATAGGGAAAGGGCTCAGGGCTTCCATGCCATTTCCAGGCACCCCACTCTCTCCCAATCTTCATGTGTTCACCAAACCAGAAGATCTGTGAAACCCATTCTTACTGAGTTTTATGAAAGCTTCATTAAAGGAGCGTGCATGCTCAATCGTGTCTGACTCTTTGCGACCACATGGACTGTAGCCTACCAGGCTCCTCTATTCATGGGATTGTTCTGGTTAGAATACTGGAGTGGGTTTCCATTTCCTCCTCCAGGGGATCTTCCTACCCTGGGATCGAACCTGCGTTTCCTGCATTGGCAGTCAGATTCTCTACCACTGAACTACATCACCACAGGGATAAGATTGATTAAATCATTGGCCCTTGGCAATCAAGTCAACCTCCAGCCTCTCTTCTCTCCCCAGAGGTGTGTGTGTTTTGAGGGGTAGGACTGAAAGTTCCAACCCGCTTGTCATGTGATTGGTTCCCGTGGCAACCAGCCCCTCCTTCTGTGTCCCTCTCCTGCTTTTCAAAGGTCATCTTCTTTGCATAAACTCAGGTATGGTTGAAAGGTATTTGTTATGAATATCAAGACCTTTATTGCTCTGTTCACTTAGAAAATGCCAAGGGTTTTAGGAGCTTGTACTAGAAAGAAGGATGAATACCAATATATATTTCGTGTTATAAATGACAATATCACAGTGCTCAGTTTGCAAGGTGAGATGAAACCCTTGTTTCAAGGATAATTATCTGCTATTGTTTAGGTTCCAAAATGTTCTTTTGAATCCTAGAGTAGGCAACTGGTTTGTGAATGTCCTGCATCTATCTATTCCCCATTCTCACTTCCAAGTATAATATTAAGCAGGCCTGACCCTGCTTAGCTTCTGAAATCAGACGCGATTAGGCATGTTCAGGATGGTATAGATGTAGACCATTCCCCGTTCTGACAGCAGCATCCAGACTTTGGATTGTGAAAGTATACCTCCATATTATGTTAATATGTAGTCTTGGAGGAACTTTTAGTTAAGGTGTCCTTTATTCAAAGGTGGGTAACTAAGACACCCTAGGGAAATAAGAGTCCTACCCTAGAATTTCTTGAAGTGAGACAATAAAGCTAACAGCTGCTGAAATTTGTAAGATTTAAAGAGTGAGAACCCATGGTACCCATCTTACCTGCCTTGTGGAGAAAACAGAACTGAACTGAACAGAGAGAGCAACTGAACATTTCCCACCATGTTGAAAATCCCTGGTTCCAATTATTAAAACTAAGGCCCAACAAGCCCAGAATGGAGTTGCTTATTCTAAGCCTCAGGTCACCAAACCAAGATTTAATTACAGTTTTATCTCCCCAAAGTGGAATTAAACTAGTCTATCAGGAATCACCTGATCAGCTGTAATTAGGTAGTCTGTCTGATAGAGCCTAAGGAAAGTAACAGTACAATAACCATTCTTTCTTTTTGGCCTAGTGTTCCTTGTTTCTGCTAGGAACTATAAATGTCTTTCATTTTGTACAGTTCCTTAGAACTGTTATCTGTCTGCTAGATTGGGTGCTGCTTGATTGGTGAACTATTGAATAAAGTCGATAAGATCTCCAAAATTTATTCAGTTGAATTTTGTTTTTTTAACTCAACTGTTTATGAGAACTAGCTCTTCCCTTGCATATCCTATGATATATCATTCAACATTTCCTTTGCTTCCACAAGTCAATACATTTCTCCTTTTGCTTAAGCTAATTTGGGTTCAGTTTCTATCACAACCAAACTGATAATCAAATAGTTTTCTTCTGTGTTCATATTTTATCTCTTTAATTCATAGATTATTTTCAATAGTTATAAGCATAGCACACATAGTTTTGATTCAAGCTTTTTTCTAATTAATATGTGTAATAACACATTTTTCTTAAATATTTTCTTTGTTTTTGTCAGAAAAACATGTATGCTATATTAATTCATACTATACCTTGTCATTTAACCCAGGTTAAATATTTATTTTTTTCACACCTTAAATATTTTTTTCTTTGCAATTAAAGATTACAAGGAACTTTGTGCATTTTTACTAGTGTTCTCTGGGTTAACTTCTAAAAGCTTGATTCTTGAAAAAAAGATGAAACTATTTAAATGCTTAACTTCATTTTGGATTCCTGAATGAATATTCTACATTTGTATTGACAGCAGTAGATGTTTACATTATTTACCTACAACTGTACCAGCTTTCGGAGAAGGCAGTGGCACCCCTCTCCAGTACTCTTGCCTGGAAAATCCCATGGACAGAGGAGCCTGGTAGGTGGCAGTCCATGGGGTCGCACGGGGTCGGACATGACTGAGCAACTTCACTTTCACTTTTCCCTTTCATGCATTGGAGAAGGAAATGGCAACCCACTCCAGTGTTCTGGCCTGGAGAATCCTAGGGATGGGGAAGCCTAGTGGGCTGCTGTCTATGGGGTCGCACAGAGTCGGACACGACTGAAGTGACTTAGCAGCAGCAGTACCAGCTTTATTATAATTTTAAAAAATTAACACATTTTAATAATATATTCTGTATTTAATTGCTTATTGAATCCTAAGTAGTTTTTGTTTAGACTCTATGATCTCTCTCATAATTTTTAATACTTTCACCCTATTTCAGTCCTTTATTAATTTACTCATTATTATTGGAATACATTCCTAGCTGACATTTAGTGTATTCAGTCCTCCCATTGCCACTCATATTTCATCTCCTTCACTTATTAAGTGAATCACCTTGAGCAAATATTAAATTATCAATTCATTAATCTAGATGGGGCTAACATTGTTACCTATCTTGGAATGGCATAATACATGTGGAGTACTTAGCATGGTTTCTGGCACTTAGGATGTAAGATAATTATAAAAAATTTATGCTTCCCTTGAAATCAGTAGAATTTGCCTACTCTAGGGTATTTGTCTTTGTGGGCTTATAACTGGTTTCATTATTCCTGGGAGTATCTTTTCTCTTTCTGAGCTATCCTTACATAGCTTGTTTCCCTTTTTTGGGTATACCTGGTTCACAGTTACTTGGAGGATAAAGATTACTGACAAAGAGAATATAGATTATGAGGCAAGTATTAAATTTTTAGATTGCTTAAAATTCTAATAGTCTGACAGAGTCCAGTTACTCACATTAGGTGTGCGTTGTCCCCAAAGAAATGTTGACTTTAGAGAGAAAAATCAAATGTGTGGTATAGCAGTGTCAGAGTTGGGATGCAGGCACTTAATGATATATATTTTTTAACCACACTGCACCATATGTGGAACTTCCGAACCAGGGACTAAACCAGTGCCCCTGCACTGGAAGCACAGTCTCCACCTGGAAAGTCTGGTACTTGCTTTTTTTTTTTTTCCTCACAGAAATCAGAATAATGAAAGAGCATGGAATTTGATGGTGGTGGTCTAGTTGCTAAGTCGTGTCCAACTCTTGGGACCGCATGTAGCCTGCCAGGCTCCTCTGTCCATTGGATTTTCCAGGCAAGAATACTGGAGTGGGTTGCCATTTCCTTCTCCAGGATATCTTCCCAACTCAGGAATCGAACCCAGGTCATCTCCTGCACTGCAGGCTGATTCTTTCCCAACTGAGCTACAAGGGAACCTTTTTGGTGCTCAAATAAAACTGAATACAGATCCTCTGCCAGTTGCTAGTTACTTTAGTCCAACCATTGTTTGACTTCTTCTTGGTTCAATATGAAGATTAAACATACCCGTTTATGCCTCTGTTATAAAGAGTAAATGAAAAACTGTTACCTAGATTTTCTTTAAAGTATATTCAACCCTTGAGGAAAACTGGTGTTAGTCTTCATTCTTAGAAAGTGTTTTCCATGACTGCTTTTCTGATTATTGTTAACTTATTCTTTAATAATATGTTTCCAGCAGGAGCACCATTCTGTTTCTTCTTGGACCCTGTCAACTTTCCTCCTCTGCTTCTACATCCTCTCTGTGGTGATTGCTTCTAACTTTGGTCCTGGTGGAAGATTGCTCCCCAACTGCTACCTGGGATCTCCCTTTGTTCACTAGCATCCCTCACTGTGAAAGCAATTGTAGCTCAAATGATTCTCTTTCCTTTTCTTGCCTTTTGCGTCTTTGTTTCACTTCTTTTTTATTATGGCCACACAAGTTATCTCTGTGTCTCTTCTCCACGAATGGGACTTTGTATTTAAGGTATACAACATGATTTGATAAGCATATACATAGTGAAACGATCACTACAGTTCAACTAATTTTAACATGTCATTTCCTCAATAATTACATTTGTGTGTGTGTGTGTCATGAGTGCACCTGAGATCTACTTCCTTAGCGTATTTCCAGTGTTCAAGACAGTATTGTTAAGTATCTGTGTCATTTTCAATGAATAATTTGTTAGATAAAGCATTTTAATGATACAGATCTTATACGATTATGTTAGTATTGGCTGTTAAGCAAGCTTTCCCCTCTCTATTTTTCCCCCCCAATAAAGGGAATTGTTAGAAATTTGATGGCAGCCTAACTGAGTGAAGATTTAATAGCACAAGCACTAGTTACTTGCATAGAACCTGACAACAAATAGTAGTATGTGGCATTATAAACAGTTGTTCTGTATTTATTTATTTATTTTTCTGTATTTAGAATGTTACTACTAAAAGTTGTTTTTTAAAATGTGATCATGGGTTGATTGCAACAAAGCAATAAAAAAAAATACTAGGTACTTCTGATAATTTTCTTAATGATATAGTTGAGCTGTAATTATATAGCTTGTATATATTTGTGGATAGCATTAAAACTTCACATGATTGAGATTGTTATGTGTAGATCATTATTGTATGTAGACCATTTTTATTGTAGGTTCAGAGACTTCACTCTAATGCTTTGAATCCTATGAGCATCCTGTTGAGATTGCCTGCTAGATAAAATGGAAATTTAATTTTTATGGGGTTTGTATGTGTTTTGATATTATGGCAGTTAAGGTTGTGAATTTGATTTACATCTTCTGAAAGAAAGGAACAATTGACTTTTAAAATGTGATTTTATTTGAACAAACTCTACTTAATAAATTTATTTTTGAGGACAGTATTCAAAGACAAAATATAGATGGGGATAATTTCCTATTGCCCCTCTACATTTCTGAAGTATAACAATATTTTCTTAACATTTTGATTTTTCAATAGAGCTTTAACAAAAAAGTCATTAACAAATGCCTTATTTGCATTTTAAAACTTTACAAAGCATTACTCAGGAAACATTTTCTTCCCTAGTTTACTTTTGACTCTGGGAACAAATAGTATTAGTATTATCATTTGATAGCTGGCTCCACAACAATGAAAATAGCATCACAGATTCAGTTTTACTCAAATTTGTTGAAGCTGGTATTAGATAGTTTAACTTGTTAAAACTTGGAGACAGATGTTGATTGATGGTTAATAATTCACTTGAAGATATAGTTAACAATATAAACAGAATTTAAGATAACCTGTAAAACATTACTTTTTGAGAAGATTTAGATTTCATTTTTACTCTTAGGAGTGTCAAAATGTTTCTAAGCCTTTACTCTTAGGGCTTCTTAGGTGGCTCAGTGGGTGAAGAATCTACCTGCAATGCAGGACATGTAGGAGACGCGGGTTCAATCCCTGGGTGGGGAAGATCTCCTGGAGGAGGGCATGGCAACCCACTCCAGTGTTCCTGCCTGGAGAATCTCATGGACAGAGTAGCCTGGTGGGCTATATTCCATGGGGGTTGCAAAGAATCGGACATGACTGAAGAAGCATTTACTATTAAGGCTTCTATAAAAAGTTGTAGAAAGAAGAATTAGTGGAACTGAAACCCACTATTCTTGGGAAAATTTAGCTTTGATAAAAGATTACTGCTTATTTAACCTGTTTTATACTGTCTTGGAAATAATTTAAGACCAAGAGTTATGGATAAGCCCATGAATGCCACATAAAAAAAAAAACAAACGCTTTTTCTTTTTTGTATTTGTTTGATAAACATGATCATTGTAACATGTGTATCATTAATTCCAATATTTGAAGAACACTTTGGTCAGTAGTCAGGGGATGTTTCTGAGGAATCAAGGGACATTGGGGCTATATAATAAAACCATGAAGAGGAGAAAATACATTGAAAAGGAAATGACTGACTCTGGAAATTACCAGGACATCCTGCGCAGGATGTCATTACCAAAACTGTTCCATTATTTTCATAAAAAGATAAAATCTATACACACCAGAGGACAATAGCAAACTGAGACATAATTGGCCTGCGATAATCAAGGACATTTCATATTGCATTAGACTAGTACTTTTAATTAGAGTTTCAGTTTAATTAGAGTATAATTCTCAACTATTTGTAGGCACTATCTGATGATAAGAGTATAGAAGTTTTATTTAAGACTTCATAGCATGGCAACCCACTCCAGTATTCTTGCCTGGAGAATCCCATGGACAGAGGAGCCTGGCAGGCTGCAGTCCATTGGGTCGCACAGATTTGGACACGACTGAAGTGACTTAGCACACACACATCAAGTGATAGCCACAGTTGCATGCAGAGTAACATTGAATGCACAGCATTGTACAATAGGGAAATGTGTGGTTTCCTTTTCCACATTAGATTTACATTTCTGTGCTGTTTTTTCTCCCCTTGTTCATCTTTATAAGTAAATAGTTACTCAAAAAGAGAGCCAGGCTCGATATTACTATACTTAAACTATTCTTATTCATAATATATGAGGAAAAGAAGATGAGAAGAAAAGGAAATAAAAAATCAGAATTGTTATTTTTGAATTATATTTCTTTCATGAAAGGCTTTTTTTTTTTTTTGCTTTTAAACAGTCAGAGTAGCAGAAAATAGATGTAAATGAGTCAATAGGATAAAATGTGTTGGCAGAAAAAAATCCCTCTCTTCGAGGCCTTGATATTGTAATGTATTATTCAAGCATTTAAAAATGAATAAATAGAAAAATTACTGGGCCTAATGTTGGTGGTATTACTGCACTTCTCAGAGCCCATGTCTAAATACTAAATAATTAGATATTCAGATTCATAAAGTTTTATTTTATCAAGAATCCTGCATCTAAGGAAGTTCGTCCTAACTTGGCTCAGTTAGGAAAACCGGGTAGTGTCGGCGCATCAAGGGCTTTTATGAGCAGGATACCACCTGGTTCCTCCTTGCTCTGACTTCATTTGTTGTTGTCTGGGATAATGAGAACTGTTCATTGGCTTAATGCCCTAACTTGTAAGAGACAGATGCTATCAGATCCCTTCTGTCAGAAGGATTCCCAGAATAAGCCATTCAACCAAGAACAATCGGTGTCTTGTTGATTGCAAACAGTAGGGAATTCTCTGTATTTTCTCGTACCTTGCTTTTTCTATTTGTGTTTGTCCATTGGAAGCAGAAACTGTTCACTGACTGACTAAATGAAGGGGCACATCAGTGGCTTTTGTGTTTGTCCATTGGAAGCAGAAACTGTTCACTGACTGACTAAATGAAGGGGCACATCAGTGGCTTTTTCGTGACTTGGCTGTTCTTTATCACCATAATGTAACCACTCAGTATCTGAAAATGTCCACATTGCCAGTACATGTTTAGGGTTTCTGTGGAGCTTATCTTCTGGTGTGTGTTTCTATTTGTCTCTTCTGCTATATACATCTTGTTTTAAACAGATCTCTATTTATAGTCCTTTTTCTTTTTCCACCTCCTCCTGTTTCTTACTGTATGATCATGCGTCATTCACAGTCAAGATTTTCTTTTGTTCTGTTCCCATTAGAGTAGTTTAAGCCATACACTGAGGCTGAAAACAAACACAGTGAAGTATAATGTAAATGAGGAGAGGAGATAGATAGAGCCAGACCACAAAGAATGTTTTTGACTTCACATTTTGGTGAGGATAGGCTTTATAGCTCTAGCTATTTCACTTGGTTCTTCACCTCTTTGGAGGGATGGAGAATATTGTTCAGCATTGTCTAGGTCTTATTTGGACTCTTCAGTCACTCTTTCTTTCTTGAATACAGCAAGAACATGCTTACTGTCACTAGGAGTGAGGGTTAAAAACAAGCAAACAACAGCACAAAAAGAAACCCTGTAAACTGCTAATTTGTATTAAATGCGTGGGATCCGTGCAGCAGGATTTATATATTCGTTCATTTATTTATATATTTTATGTTTTGATTAGATTAGAATAAAATTATATTCTGAGAAGAAAATGCACAGCAGCCAGATGGTCCATTTTAGAACCACTCTTGAGTTAGTTAACAAGCCTTTAATGAGCATTTGTGTTCTGGGAAATAGTATGCTGTATTGTTCTGGAAGAGGTAAAAGACCTATAAGACCTTTTAGTTTTGTAAATCTTGTTGGAGACTCTTGAAATTATATTCAAAAAATTCTTGGTAGAAACTGAAGACAAGCTCACATGAAGTTAACAACGTTAGCAGTTTAAAACAAATGAGTGGAAGGGATGTAATGTGATCAAAATATGAGGAAACTGAGGAATGATATGTGAATCTGATCAAGAAAAAAGGAAATAGATTTAGAACTGGAAGAGAAAAAGGTATGAAAGTGTTTCTTAATAAAGGGAGCCTTGATACCACAATTTTTGCAGTACAATGTTGCAGATGTTGCATGGGGAAATAGGAAAATAACTCAAAAAGTGAATCACCATTCGCACACTCTCTCAAGATCTAGATTAGTTAGTCTTTTGGCAGAAAAGACTTAACATTGTTGTAGCTTCTAAGTATGTTGTTGTTCAGTCGCCTAGTCATGTCTGACTTTTGTGACCCCATGGACTGCAGCACGCCTGGCCTCCCTTCCTTCACCATCTCCCAAAGTTTGCTCAAGTTCATGTCCATTGCATTGGTGATGCAATCCAACTATCTCATCCTCTGATGCCTTCTTCTCCTTCTGTCCTCAAGCTTTCCCAGCATCAGCTTGTAAGGATTCAATACTATAAAGTGAAGTCGCTCAGTTGTGTCTGACTCTTTGCAACCCCATGGGCTGTAGCCTACAAGGCTCCTCCATCCATGGAATTTTCCAGGCAAGAGTCCTGGAGTGGGTTGCCATATCCTCCTCCAGGGGATCTTCACTACCCAGGGATTGAACCCAGATCTCCCGCATTGGAAGCAGACGCTTTTACCATCTGAGCCACCAGGGAAGCTCCAACACTATAAAGCAGTATAAATACAAAGTATTTGGTATGCAAAATTGCAAAACATTAAAAAGATAAAGGATCTCATGTTCTAAATCTTGACAAAATCATTAGTGTATGAGATGAGGTGAGTGACCAGTTAATTGAATTTTAGTAATTGGTTATATGTTTAGTTTTTATGGTAGAACAAAGTTGAATACGTTACATATGAGGTGATGAAAATGCATATTCAAAATTACTTCAAAAGATAAAGTGTAATTAGGAGTTTTAAATAATTTTGCTCTTTGAAATTGGAATTGGAAATGCAAACCTGTTTGAGTCCCATGTCTGTATTCAAACTGTTGTGAGGACTCAACAATGAGTAAAAAATAGAGGATTGTCTTTCCAGTGTATTGTATGTACTGACCCAGCAATGGGGGTTACACATTTCATTGATGAACATGACTAAAAGAGTGACTTAGAGAAGAGGGATATAATGGTGAGTAATGAGAAGTGAGTTTGGAGAAGTATGGAAATATTATTAAGGGCTAACATTGACCCCTGTAAGGTTTTAGGCCTTGTATAGTGTGATGCATTAAGACTCAGAGTTGGCCTTGGTGATTGATGTGATTTGGGGAAGCGTCCTGGTACAGAGGGTAGAACATTGGACTAGAAGTTGTGAACCCTGTGTTCTGTAGCTTCTGCTCCATCTCCCAACTAGATATGTAAACATAGGAAGTTACTTCACCAATTTGAGCCTTTGTTTTTCATCAGGAAAACATAGATCATGATACAGATCATAGATATGATCATAGATCACCTGACATAGGTCAGGTGTCCTTGGTACTTGGTAAAGGTCATTCTAACAATTCAGTTATAAGAAGAAACTGAAGGTGTATGGAGGAACTAGAGACATAATCATTAATTCACGTGTGAGGAGTAGGGGCTTGGGCTAGAATGACATTTCAGGATGAAGAAAGGAGAGATCAGGGAGATATGGTCGTGGTAGAAATGACAGAGTTTGCAGACAGCTTGAAGTTTGAGGATGAAGAAGAGGGAAAGAGACAAAAATAACTACATTTTGGAGCTAGGGGATTGGGAGGACTATGAACACTGAATGAACCCTGCTGACAGTTAAGGGAAATTTGCGAACACTTGCTTATTGTTGGGGGAAGAAGACGAGCTCAGGTTTTCACATGTCAAATTGTAGTTGACGTCTGAGTGAGATGCCCTGGAGGCATTTGGAAGTATCTCAGTGAAGGAGGAATGGGAGCAGTCAGGTGTGGTGGTGGCTCCTGGGTGTCAGCCACAGACTCTTCAGAACTAAAAGTGAACGAGCTCATTGAGGAAGGAACGGGAAGGGAAAAAGAGTAGGGACCTAAGGTTGGAGGGAGAGTGATGGAAAATTCTTTGTGTAATTTACAGCCAGTGTGTGAAAGTTAAGGCGGGTAACAAATTAGAGAAATGGGGGCCAAGGAGACCCAAGAGATCGAGAAAGCCTGTGATAATAGGTGACCTGAAGTAGTCTCCTTGTACTATTTCCAGGCTGTGGGGGTGGCAGAGGATGACATGGTTAGATAGCATCACTAACTCAATGAACACGAAATCTGAGCAAACGCTGGGAGATAGTGGAGGACAAGGGAGCTGGGCATGCTGCAGTCCATGGGGTCGCAGAGTTGGACATGACTTAGCAACTGAACAACAACAGCAAAGTATAAGAAAGAATTTTTTGGAAGAAGTAGAAATTATAATTATCCCCTATTTTAACCACAGGACAGAATATAGAAATTCTAAGCAGGAAAATAAACAGTATGAAGTAAAATTCAAGACACTCAATTTAGTGTGCCAAGAGAGAAGAAAAATATCCTCCCTCACCCTGAAGTCTGTCTTCAGTGAGCAATTAACAATCCCTTCTAATGCTTTTTTCAAATCGTACCTAAGCTGCACTACCCTTTACCCAAACAAAGCATATCCCTTGCAGCAAGATAGAAAACCTCTGTGTGACATCCTCACTTCCTTAACTACTGCGATTAAAAATATACCCCTTCCCAATCTGTTTACTACAAAGAGGCCGTGGACTAGCATTGTTTGATCACGCCTCATCTGTAAACACTGTGTGTAAGTTCAAATGGATTTTGTTACAGTGGAATTTGGACAGTGGGATTGAGTCAGTACAGGACTTTATGATGCTGTTTAGTTTGTAAATAAGAACTTGAAGTAGAACTTTCGGTAACATCTACCTGAGGATGGCAAAGATTACTCTCTTACTCCCGCTCCCCAGCTAATTTTCATTGTTGTGATCATATCAGAAATCAAGTGCGGATTTTTTTTTTTTTTTTTAAATCTGAGACATCTAGTCAGTTTCAGTAACTTGGCACTGGAACTGTATATTTTATTGAGGCTGGGGAGGTAAAGCACTGGTGAACATCTGGACTATTGAGTACACCACTAAAATTGCCGCAGGACCAGAGGTCCTCTGGATCTCAGATGGGCTAGTCCCTGAGCAGTATTTTTTTTTTTTTTCAGCTAGAACAATACCACGTCCAGTCTGGTATAGTCAGTGTTTGCTTAGGAGTCGGTACCCCTGCCTCAGTCCCTTCCCTTCTACCCATTGAGAACTCGTGGCTTTCTCTGTAGCTCTTTTGAAAGGAATGGGAATCCTTCTATCTTGGGCGAGGAAGATAAAGCTGGCAGGATGCTGAAAATGGGGGTGACGGAGAGCTGAATACTCAACTCGCTTAGTCCAGGGAGAGGAATGTCTGCTGACTTTTGTATACTAGGAATTTTATTCTGAACAGTATATCTCATTCTACAACTGAATGCACTTCTTAATTTGCTTGCAAATTAGCAAAACTTTTACAATATTTTTTTACTACTTTTTTTCCCTAGCTATACTTCTTTTCTTTGATGTGGCAGAACTATGAAAATGTTCTGCTAAGTAACATAAACTCAAGGCATGCTTATCTTTCCTTTGGTTGAAAAACAAAGCAGTGCCCCACATGTATTTGAGGTCATGTCTCTTCTAGAAGTGGCAAAAGCATCATAAAAACACAAAATGGCCTATATCCACATTCTTATTTTGCAGTATTATTCTGTTTGCCTTTGTCAGGATAAAGGTCATGTTAGGTTTCCCTGAAAACGTGTATTCCACTTTCCAGAGGAGATAGGTGACCAACGGCATGTGAGAGCTGTTCCAGCATTAGTAAGTAAAAGTACCAAGCAGTACTTCAGATAGGGGGCAGTTCACAGAGAGGGAGAATAAACCACTGCAAGCATCTGCCTCTGACTCGTGGATGCATCCCATTGCAGCCACCAAGGCTCAGACATAATAATGGTTCTGGACTGGATCCAGCGAGGAGGGAAAAAGTGAGGTTCTTACGTGTACGCTGATTTCACTATCAGAGAATAAAGTGTGGGGAGGAGAGATGTGGGGAAGGTGGGAAGGAATCCATGAACCACAGCAGAATTGTGCCAGTTCTTAAATTCTTTGGTCTTTGTTTTGTTCTTTTTTTCATTGAAGATTAATATCAAAACAGTCTCTCCAGAGATTTCCTATGTTCATTAATTCAAGTCGAGAAGAATGCCTTGCCTCTTCTTTCAATTACTTTATTTAAATAGCATCAGTACATCCCTCTACATGTAGTGCCTCATTCTTTCTCTGATTTAATGGTAGTGACAATGGCATATGGAGAATGACGCCAGGGCGTGAAGCTGTTAATGCCTCAGAGTTGAGCTCCGCCTCTTCTCAGACCTGTGAAATGAAGGTGGTTTTTGAATAGGAACTTTATTATCATCAACTTTGCTCTATTCTTCATGGAAAAAAATGCCACTGTTTAACTGGTATATTTGAATATGTTCTGTATGTGCCAAGTTTACATCACAAATATTAGCTGCTTTTTTACACAAAAGAATTGTTCTTTTCTGGGTGTTTTAGAAAGCACTGGGTAAGTGTGTTCTTTTCTTTAGTGCTTTTAAATAAGATTAGTTGATTTATGGTAGTTACTTCTCTTGAAGTTTAGCTTTTAGACTTTAATGTATAAGTTACAAAAAAGAGATGGCAGTTTATGGTAAATGTTGACTATAACGGTGAAAGTAATGGTGCTACCTTTTTTTCCCTCTCTGGTACAATATATCTGCAAGAGATTCCTAAATGTAACTGTGTGTATTTTTTTTTTTTTTAACAGAATTTTTTAGCTTCCTGAATTAAACTTGGCTTGCTTTATTTGGCAATAAGTATGTGATCTTTTCAAATATTTAATTCAAGGTAATTTCACATCAAAGTGGTTAAATATTTTTATTCTGTGTGGCATTCTTAACTGTTCTGCTTCTTAAAATCACGTTTTAACTTTTTATTGCCTCTTTATTAAATATTTGGAAAATCAAACATATGTAGGCATTCCTTTTTATGTAAGAGTGGTAACTAACAACTTATTGATAGTAAAATTTGATTGTTTTTAAAATTTCAAGATTGATTTTTTTTGAAAAGCAGTTTAGAAATAACCTATATTTATTTACATTTATCATTATCTAGACCTTAATATCACATGGTCTAAATTCCTCAGTAATTAATTGCAGATTTCTAGGACTTAAATAAGAAATAAAATATAAACCTCAAAAATACTCAGGAATTTGTTGAATCGAATCAAAATGAAGTTATGTTTTTTTAGCCACGAGTGAAAACAATTATTTTCAGAGGTCTACCAAGTCATAGTAAAGACAGTGTTGAAATAAAACTGAATCTACATATTTTATACACTTGTGAAATGAAACCTGCTTTATTAAAATAGCTTTATGATTTTCTAGTGTGTTATTTATCTAAAGATTAACACCTACATGACAATGCTGCTTACATAGTTTGAATGAGTTGACCTCAGACAGAACGGATGCTCTCCAATGCACAGGATGTACTGGACATATTCATAGTCAGGTACTATGTGAGATGTTTTTGAGGGTCTGTTTACATGACCCCGATACAAACAAAATTTCTTCTTACTATGAGAGGAAATGGTGCTGGTGAACACAAGGATTGTTATGGAAAGAAGTAGATCATGGGCAGCAGAATTAGGTCTGCCAATTGCCCTCTTTGGGGAACTGCAGAATAAGATAATGAATAAAATGTAACAGAAAAACCTATGTTGGGAAAACATCCTTTCTAATCTTTTGATCTGTCTGTCACAACCAGTGCTAATTTTGAATAATTGATGCAATGTTGATGAAATGGCATTAGTGTAAGTATGAAACACCTTACAGAGAAACTGAACATGGTACTAGCATGTGGCTGTAAACCCTCTCTTTTATTTGGAAGTGCCATCTGTTTCCTCCAAAAGAAATTTAAGCTGTTTTTCCCGTCAGTGAAATATGGTTGACCGTTTACTCAAAATGGTGTTCCAGCTCAGTCCTTACCTCTGTGCTTTAGATCTATTTAAGGCAGTAACCACAGGGGTGCCCAGGAGTGTATCTTAATCTCAACATTTTTATAAGCAGCTGTGTCATTTGCTCACACATGCTTCATACCAGTCCTTCAGAGTTCCAGTTACCCAGATGATTCTCTTTCCTTCCTCACTGTCTCTTTAAAATTTCCCATACCTGTACCTCCTGGCTATTCCAGTTGCTTTAGCTAAAGCCCTCAGAATATCTTTTTTGGACTATTGCAATAGGCTCCTTATCTGCTCTCCTGCCTTGGCTGTATAAATGACCTGCTCTAACCAATCCATCTTTCACTGCACTCTGAAAGTGATTTGTCTGACACAAAAATCTGATCATGTGGGTTCTTTCTTAAATGTTCACTGCTTCCCTGTGGCCAAAGGAATATAGCTTTACATCTTAAATGATTTCAATGTATGAGACAAGCTTTAAATAAATTATCTTGTATAATCCTCACAGCAAGTAAATGAGGTACTTTGCTAACCCTTATTATCTCCATTTTACAAATAAGGAAACAGACACACAGAGTTAAAGTGTCTGGTCCAAGGTCATGTAGCTGATAATGACAGGGCCTGAATCTGGCCCAGGGAGCCTGTCTGTAAAAACTACGCTATGATGCTTCTAACTTCTTAACTTCTCATAAAGGCAAGGTTTGAAACCCAGAGTGGATGGAGAGAGGTCGTACTCATTTTATATCTTCTATACTGTGTGTGTGTGGCCTGCCTTGCCACTCACTTCCTAAAAAAGCGATTGTTTAAAATTTTACCATATAAAATTAATGTGGAAGGGTAATAGTTCTTGGTCTGAGAACTGGTGTATCATAAATCTTAATAGTTCTTAAGATATCATGTTCATTGTATGGCTTAAATTTTAGTTGAGCTCATAGACATTTTTAAGTGTACTTACAATACTCATACATGCTCTTTATTTTTTTGGGGGGTAGTGTCTCTTTTTGTCTTTGTGTAGTTGACAGTTTGGGGTATACATTTTGCTCCAGAGAGAAATATAATGACACTGAGCCTTGGTATAAAGATTCTTCACTTCTTGCTCCAGCCTGAGGCAATCATGAGTTTTCAGTTGTTGCAGAAGTTCAGAAAACTTAAATTTTGATAGACAGAGCCATTGAAAACTTTTTGTCTTAAAGTTTGATTTGAGAGAAGGAATATACAAATACAAATAGCCTCATTTTACCAACTCCTTCTCATTCTTTCAATTTGCAGTTTATTCTAAGCATTTATTCAGTCTTCTGAGGTCATTGATTTTTCCTTCTAGTGTCAGATAAGTTAGAAAGACTATTTTTTCCATTGAAAAATGTGTTATTTCTTGGTCATAGTTTAAACTTCTGTGAATGACTCCAAACAGGTCAATGTCTAGTCTATCTTCCATATGCGAATCCTTCATCTATTTGATGAGGGCCAGCCTTTCTCCCTGTGTCACCTCTCCTTTAAATAATTATTCAGCTTCCTCCCACAATACGACTTTCAGGTTTGTTTTTTTTTGCCATCATGGTCCCACTTTGAATTTGAAGACCCAAGTATATTATAAATAGATATGGTTTAGTGTCATCTAGCCCGGAGAAGGCAATGGCACCCCACTCCAGTACTCCTGCCTGGAAAATCCCATGGACAGAGGAGCCTGGTAGGCTGCAGTCCATGGGGTCGCTAAGAGTCAGACACGACTGAGCGACTTCACTTTCACTTTTCACTTTCATGCATTGGAGAAGGAAATGGCAACCCACTCCAGTGTTCTTGCCTGGAGAATCCCAGGGACGGGGGAGCCTGGTGGGCTGCCGTCTATGGGGTCACACAGAGTCGGACACGACTGAAGTAACTCAGCAGCAGCAGTGTCATCTAGAATATCAGATATCTTAAATAGAACCTCATTGTTGGTCCCTGTTATGGCTGAATTGTGTCCCCTCAAAATTCATGTGTTGAAGTCCTAACTCTCAGTATCTCAGAACATGACTGTATTTGGAGATACTGCCTTTAAAGAGACACTAATGTAAAATGAGATTATGAATGGGCCCTAATCCAGTGCACCTGGTGTCCTCATAAGAAGAGGTTAGGAAAGGAAAAAGAAAATGAAGAAATTAGGGCACAGTCAAGTATAGAGGGAAGTCCATGCAAGGACACGGTGAGAATCTGCCCATGTGTAAGCCAGAGAGAGAGGCCTTTTAAGAAACCAGATCTGCCAACACCTGGATCTTGGACTTCTAACCCCAGAATTGTAAGGAAAAAAAAAAAAAATATATATATATATATATATATATATATATATATATATATTTCCAGTCACCTAGTCTGTGGTATTTTGTTAGGGCAGGGTTCATAAACTAGTATAGTCCCTAAACTTTGTACCCTAATTCCTCAAGCCCAAGATGATTATTGAATCATGTGGCCCTGGTAGGTTAAGTGAAAAGGAATGATTTATGCACAAACTCACAATTGAGATTGTACAAAATGTGAGGCTTTGTTTTTGTGTTATTTTGTCTTGAATGTCTGTTTTCTACTTTGAACTGCATAGTGAGAGACAGCAAAGAATCTGCCTGCTGAGCAAGAGACGTGGGTTTGATCCCTGGGTCAGGAAGATCCCCTGGAGAAGGGAATGGCAACCCACTCTAGTATTCTTGCCTGGAGAATCCCATGGACAGAGGAGCTTGGTGAGCTACAGTCCACGGGGTCTCGAAGAGTCAGACACAACTGAGTGAATAACACACACACACGCTGTAGAAATAAGTGTTCATTTTTGAGTGAAAACAGTGGAAGTTAAAAAATATGGCTTTTAAACGTAACTGGTAACTTCACAGGATAGGTTTTGTATAACGTAAATGGGAGCTTCACAAGATAGGTTTTGTGTGCTGATGAGCAAGGTATTCTAATTATTTGAATCTTGAGAACATTTGCTTGAGTTGGTGTTCTGGAGCTTGAGAGATTTTAGGACCATCAAAGATTAAGAGTTTTAGAAGTTCTAAAATTCTCCAAGAGCTCCTTGAAAAATAACTAGCAACAGATGAGTCATTTAATATTTCTGAACACTTCATTTCTGATCATAAACTGGTACCATCATGGATTCTGTGATATATAAACAGATTATGAAATTACCATTTGTATCCATCATAGTAAACATTGACTTGGGAAAGAATCATTAGTGGATGTTACATTGCGGGCAGAACCATTTTGATGGAGAGTAGAATATTTGCCTGGTCTTAAAGCATCACTCTACAGATTTTTACTAACTGTAAGGGCAAAAAAGAGTACTTGTATAGTGGAGAACAGACTTAAACATCATTAAGGTGGGGCACAAAGATATCATGTGCATCTGGGTATAATATGATAAGAAAAACAAAATTATTTTTGTTATGTTCTGATTATGAGTAAGTTACCTGAATCTGATCATGAGGAAACATCAGATAAACCCAAATAGAGGAATATTCTTAAAAAAAAAAAAACACCTGGCTTGACTTCTTCAAAATGCAAATGTCATGAAATACAAAAAAAACTGAGAAATTGTTTTGGATTAAAGAAGTCTGAGAGATGTGAAAATTAAATGCATGATCCTGGGTTGACTCCAAGACTGGGAAATATAGGTGAAAAAATGTTACTGAGACAACTGACAATGGAAAATGAACCATGAATTATATCAGGGATCAGAAAAACCTTTTGTCCTGTAGTTCAGTTCAGTTCAGTTCAGTCCCTCAGTCGTGTCCGAGTCTTTGCAACCCCATGAATCGCAGCACACCGGGCCTCCCTGTCCATCACCAACTCCCGGACTTCACTCAGACTCACGTCCATCGAGTCAGTGATGCCATGCAGCCATCTCATCCTCTGTCATCCCCTTCTCCTCCTGCCCCCAATCCCTCCCAGCATCAGAGTCTTTTCCAATGAGTCAACTCTTTGCATGAGGTGGCCAAAGTACTGGAGTTTCAGCTTTAGCATCATTCCTTCCAAAGAAATCCCAGGGCTGATCTCCTTCAGAATGGACTGGCTGGATCTCCTTGCAGTCCAAAGGACTCTCAAGAGTCTTCTCCAACACCACAGTTCAAAAGCATCAATTCTTCGGTGCTCAGGCTTCTTCCCAGTCCAACTCTCACATCCATACATGACCACTGGAAAAACTATAACCTTGACTAGATGGACCTTTGTTGGCAAAGTAATGTCTCTGCTTTTGAATATGCTATCCAGGTTGGTCATAACTTTTCTTCCAAGGAGTAAGCGTCTTTTAATTTCATGGCTGCAGTCACCATCTGTAGTGATTTTGGAGCCCAAAAAAATAAAGTCTGACACTGTTTCCACTGTTTCCCCATCTATTTCCCATGAAGTGATGGGACTGGATGCCATGATCTTCGTTTTCTGAATGTTGAACTTTAAGCCAACTTTTTCACTCTCCACTTTCACTTAAGGGACCAAATAGTAAAATTTTTAGGCTTTGCGGGCCATAGTATCTCTTTTGAAACAACTACCTAACCCTGCCCTTGTTTGCTTTGTTGCCATGGACAAAACAGAAAATGGGCATGGCTCAGTTCCAGTAAAATTTTATTTACAAAATCACTTGTGGGTCAGGTTCAGCCCAAGAATTTGCTGAACTCTGTATTATGTAATCATATTGTATCAATTTTAAAGTTTCTGAATGTGGTAATAGTATTGTGGTTATAAGAGTATTCTTGTGGTTTGGAAATACACACCATGGAAATACTGACAGGTAAAGTGCGTGCTATGTGCAACCAACTGCTATTGTTTAGGAAATGTAACTAAATTGTATAGAGTTACATAGAATAAATATTGTGGAAAGGGAAAAAAACAAATGTGACAAAAAACGTTGAAAATTCCTGTATTTGATTAATAGAGGATGTGCAGGAGTTCTTTGTATTATATTTGCAACATTTATGTAAGTTTGAAATTACTTCAAAATAAAAATATAAAAGCAAATTAACAAAGTTCCAGATACTGAAAGGAGGTAAAGAAACAAAAAACAAAAGTAACAGTCAACACACACGTGCACGTACACCCACTTCCAGTGTGTTTGGGTGTGTTGCACCATCTGTGACATGCAGAGCCATGTGAATAAACAGAAGCTACAAAACCAGGCTTCTAGGGGACTATTCAAATCAAAGGCAGAATTCATGAAGGGGGTGGGGGCGGGAAAGAATGGAATTAAGAACAAAGGCTCAGCAGAACCTCCTGATTTCACAGGGCTTTTATGTTCTCTTGAGGGACCAAGCCTTGTGGAGAAAGCAAGGGTAGCTTCTGCTTTTGTCTGCTTTCCTTCTCCTCCTCCCAGTTTCTGTGTCTCTTTCCTGTTCTCTGTACATCCCTCTTCAGCCCTTGTGTTTCAGTTATTGGTCTGTTTTTTAGTCATATTCTTCTACTTTTCACCTCCCCTCTCATAATTTGCTTCTGATATGTTCTTATACATTAACTCTGTTACAAAAACTCTTATAAGAGAAACATCATCAATACAACTGTGTTCAGAGCCTTTGAAACCCAGCCCCCAAACTGCAGTGAAAATATCCAATATTAACCTCACATGCATTCGCAGATATCCACTGGACTTCTAGCTTGTGAATAAAAATAGGAAGGAATGTGGCTCATCTGTGAGTCCATTAGCTTGGTCCATTTCACAGTGAGGCCACTGTCTCTTTATTGATTGGCCTGCTTTTGGTGTGTGTGTTTGTATTTTGGAGGTTGTTTTATATCTATTATGTGCATTTCTGATTTCCATTTTTCACTTGTGATTGTTTCCCTTTGAAAGTGAAGTCGCTCAGTGGTGTCCGACTCTTTACAATCCCATGGATGGTAGCCCGCCAGGCTCCTCCCATGGGCTTTTCCAGGCAAGAATACTGGAGTGGGTTGCCATTTCTTTCTCCAGGGGATCTTCCCCACCCAGGAATTGAACCCAGGTCTCCTGCATGGCAGGCAGACTCTACCATGTGAGCCACCAGGGAATCCTTTAATCCTTTTGTTTCCCTTTAAGACCTCTCTTTTCCCCACTGATTTACTCTCCCTATCTACTGAAGCGACTTGCAGCAGCAGCAGCAGCAGCAGCAGCATACTCCCTATCACGTCTCTATTGTCCCATTTGCACCTTGCCCCAAACTCTTCTTGATAGCAGTTTTTCCTTTTTTGTTGCATATAAAAAAGTATTTTATATGTTAAAGATATGTATGTGATGACTTAATATATGTACACATTGTGAAATGAGAACCATAATCAACTAATATATTCACCATCTCACATAAGTTACCATGTTTAGTGTGTGTGTGGTGATAACACTTAAGATCTTCTCCCTTGGCAAATTTCAAGTGTACAATTCAGTATTGTACAGCAACTCTACATCATCACCGTGTTGTACATTAAATCCATAAAATGTATTCATCTTATAACTGAAAGTATGTACGCTTTGACCAGCACCTCCCCATTTCCACCCTCCCCACCACCCCCACCAGTTCCTGGAGACCACTCCTATTCTCTGGTTCCATGAGTTTGACTCCCCCCGCCCCACCCCAATCATATTGTTTTTCTTCTGGAACAAGATTGTTCCATCCTTTTCTACTTTTATTTCATAATATCTAAACTTCTCTGCCCAACTCATTTTCATCTATTCATTTCCTGCTCTAGTTTTTGCTTCTAAATGTATTGAAAATCAAACACTTTAATTTGTTCAGTAAAATTTTACACACACATAAAATCACATAGTTAACTAGAAAACTGAATATTCTGCAGATGCTTTTTAGGCATATTTATGATAGTGGTTGGGCTTCCCAGGTGGCTCTTGTCTTCCAAGCAGGAGACCGCAGGTTTGATCCCTGTGTTGGGAGGATCCCCTGGAGATGGAAATGGCAATCCACTCCAGTATTCTTGCCTAGAGAATCCCATGGAAAGAGGAGCCTGGTGGGCTATAGTCCATGGGGTCGCAAAAGAGTCAAACATGACTGAGTGGCTAAACAGCAGTAACAGCAGCAGTGTGATAGTGTTTGGGAAAATGTTGCATATATGTGCTCTGAATGTTTTTATCTACTGGTTTCAATTGTCAGTTACTCTCAGGCATACTAAACTCATTCAAGCTGAGAGAACACTGTTGAATAAAATTTATTTTTAAATGTGCTTCACTGGTATTTGTTGAAGGCACTATCATGTATTCTAACAATAGGATATTTTGACTTTCCAATTAAAAGAGACATAGTGTTAGTCGCTCAGTCTTGTTTGACTCTTTGCGACCCCTTAGACAGTAGCCCACCAGGTTCCACTGTCCATGAGATTTCCCAGGCAAGAATACTGGAGTGGGTTGCCATTTCCTTCTCCAGGAGACCTTTCTGACCCAGGTATTGAACCTGTTACCTCCTACACTGGCAGGTGGAGTTTTTACCATTGAGCCACAAGGGAAGCCCTAAAAAGAAGCTCATTATAGATTAACAAAATGATTTCATAGAAAAGAAAGCAAAGCTCAAACAGCAATTCGTAATTAGCATTCATGAAACAGAGAAACAGCTTTAGAGCTCAGAGGAATCTTAGTCATTTAGTTGGGTCCTACTCTTTGCAACCCCATGGACTGCAGCCCGACAGGCTCCTTTGTCCATGGAATTATCCAGGCAAGAATACTGGAGTGGGTTGCCTTTCCTTCTCCAGGGGATCTTCCTGACCCAGGGATCAAACCCATGTCTCTTGCTTTGCAGGCAGGTTCTTTGCCATCTGAACCACCAATGAAGCCCCAAAGGAATCTTAGAACAGTTCAATAAACTCCATTATACAAAAATAAGGAAACTGAGGCCCAAGGAGAAGTAACTTAACTGTTTTAGTGAGGTCTGAAGGAGATCACTGAAGTAGATTGCCGGGAGAAATATCAATAACCTCAGATATGCAGATGACACCACCCTTATGACAGAAAGTGAAGAGGAACTAAAAAGCCTCCTGATGAAGGTGAAAGAGGAGAGTGAAAAAGTTGGCTTAAAACTCAACATTCAGAAAACGAAGATCATGGCATCTGGTCCCATCACTTCATGGGAAATAGATGGGGAAACAGTGGAAACAGTGTCAGACTTTATTTTTTTGGGCTCCAAAATCACTGCAGATGGTGATTGCAGCCATGAAATTAAAAGACACTTACTCCTTGGAAGGAAAGTTATGACCAACCTAGATAGCATATTCAAAAGCAGAGGCATTACTTTGCCAACAAAGGTCCATCTAGTCAAGGCTATGGTTTTTCCAGTCGTCATGTATAGATGTGAGAGTTGGACTGGGAAGAAAGCTGAGCACCGAAGAATTGATGCTTTTGAACTATGGTGTTGGAGAAGACTCTTGAGAGTCCCTTGGACTGCCAGGAGATCCAACCAGTCCATTCTGAAGGACATCAGCCCTGGGATTTCTTTGGAAGCAATGATGCTAAAGCTGAAACTCCAGTACTTTGGCCACCTCATGCAAAGACTCTGATGCTCATTGGAAAAGACTCTGATGCTGGGAGGGATTGGGGGCAGGAGGAGAAGGGGACGACAGAGGATGAGATGGCTGGATGGCATCACTGACTCGATGGACGTGAGTCTGAGTGAAGTCCGGGAGTTGGTGATGGACAGGGAGGCCTGGCGTGCTGCGATTCATGGGGTTGCAAAACACGACTGAGTGACTGAACTGAACTGAACTGAACTGAAGTAGATCATGAGTTTTGCTTTTTTTCTTAACTGCATGGGATTGTTAGTTTACCCTTATGCTTAGGAATGAGATTTTATAAAATATTTTGTTAGTTGCAAAGTTTTTATTGTATTAGTTTTTTATGGCTGTTGCAACAAATTGCAACAAAGTCAGTGGCTTAAAGATGACAAAATTTATTAATTTGTATTTTTAGAAGTTAGAGGGATCTCACTGGGCTAAAATCAAGGCAGGTCCTGATTTCTTCTGGAAGCTTTAGAGTGGACCCATTTCCTTACCTTTTCCTGCTTCTGGAGGGCACCTATCTTCTGTGGCTCCTGGTTCCCTTTGTCTGTTTTTAAAGTCAGCATGGTCAGGCCACACCCTTGTCACAGTGCTCTCTCTCAGGTTCTCTTCTGCTTCCTCTTCCATGTTTAAAGATACTCATGATTACATTGGGTTTACCAGGTAATTCAGGATAATCTCCTCCACTCAAAGCCAGTTGATAACAGCCTTAATTCCATCTGCAACCTTAAGCCCACTTTGTCACATAATCTAACATATTCACAGTTTCCAGAGATTATATTTTCTGGCTGCTATATTAGGATATAGACACTTCTGGGCTGGGTTGCGATTATTCCATCACAAGTGCTAGTCTAAGTATTTGTGTTAAAATAAAAATGAGAATAGAAACACATTTGTTTGGAGGCACAGATATAGACTTATTTGATTGTTTAATGTTCCGATTTCTTCCATATGGAAGAAATATCCTTAACCCTTTTGTTAGGGCATTTCCTTAAAGGTACTATAGGATGTTAATAAATAACAACAGTATAAGAAATGGCCAGTGTTTTGTTTCATTGGATTTGAAGTGGCTTTCTGGGTGAGGATATAAATTATTTTGGAGGTATTTTCAAGTTATTGGAAGTTGAGCAACTCAGGCATGCTCTCCTTGTGCACATTCTTAGCTTAATAATTTATAACAACAACTTCCCTTAGCATATATATCCAGCTAACCACAAAGATAACCTTTTGTTTCTTGATAGATGGCTTAATATATGCTTTCTAGCTAGATAAAATAAATGGAGGAAAGCACTCATTTATAGTGGTCAGTTCTATTTTGTTCAAGGTTAGATACTGGTCTGGTTTTGTTAATCTTGCCATGGATATTGTGATCTTATTTTTCTACAACTCTGAAAAGTACATTTATCATTGCTATCAACAAACTACCTTGTTTCAAGTTTGTGAGATTTATTTATCATAGGGAGCTTCCATGAGAAAGGAACTTGTGTTGATGAAATCAGATACATTACTCTTTTTTGGGGGGAAAAGTTGTATATGTTGAATTTCTCTAGCTTGAGGCAGTGTTTCTGTTTGGTACAGAGGTTTCAGAAAATTATTTCTGATTGAGATAGAATTGCAAATCTGTGATTAAAGGAAAGTGAAAAAACACTAATTAGGTGGGAGATAGGAGAAAATAGTACTAGTAACAGTCTGTGTCTTTATGGGGAGTAGGAGTGGACATAAATATAAATGAATGGCCAAGGCAGAGGTTTAGATGCTGTTCATGGAAATTATGGAATTCCTGGTGGGTTTGTTAGGAAATCCTTTTCTTTAAATCTATCTCCATGATAATTTTGTAATCATAAAATTTTATGGTCAGAGATATAGATTCAACAGTATTATAAACTTGAGCACTGAAAAGAATGTCAGTCTAAATAGAGACAAAGTACATTATCTGAAAATAAACTTTATATAATAAGAAATATCCAGTGGTGCTATTGACAGGCAGTTAAATGAGGGTCCTAATAAACTCCTGCTGAAGAGTGTAGTTAACTAAAAGCTTGGAATTCAAGATATGTGTGATGTTGCCAGAATGAAATTTGTTCAAGATTGTGTGTGCTTTATGTATATATTTGTAAACAGAGAAATATCAGCTTCTTAATATTTGGAGAAACAGTGAATTCCAAATTAGTTAGTCCTGATGACTCAATCACCAATAAAAAAGACTTGTCTTCTTTGTTGTCAGGTAAGATTTCTCAGATTAGAATGGTCTTTGTTTGATGAGAACTTGAATGTCTACTAATTGCCTGGTATGCTAGATGGCATCACTGACTCAATGGAAATGAGTTTGAACACGCTCTGGGAGATGGTGGAGGACAGGGAAGCCTGGCACATTGCAATCCATGGGGTCACAAAGAGTCGGACATGACTGAGCAACTGAACAACAGCAATGCGAGGTGGTGGCGTTCCCTGATGGCTCAGCAGTAAAGAATCCACCTGCGATGCAGGAGACTTGGATTTGATTCCTGGGTCAGGAAGATCCCATGGAGGAGGGCATGGCAATCCACTCCAGTATTCTTGCCTGGAGAATCCCATGGACAGAGGAGCCTGACAGACTGCAGTCCATAGAGTCACAAAGAGTTGGACACGACTGAAGCGACTGAGCATGCACACATAGCATGCTAGGTGGTCAACAGAGGATACTGAATATAAGCAAATTTAGCCCTTGACCTCGTGGACATTATAGTCTCGTGAGGAAGATAAATATTAAGTAATTTACACGCTGCTATGAGTATATTGGAAAGCTTCTCCCAAAAAAGTAAATTTTGATTTGAGGGACAAATAACAAATAATAAAGCAATGAACTAGAGGAGGGCACAGAGTTCAGTCTGAGGGAACTACATTTGCCAAGCCACCAGGGCTTCCTTGGTGGCTTAGACAATAAAGAATTCACCTGCAATGTGCGAGACCGGGATTTGATCCCTCGGTTGGGAAGATCTCCTGGAGAAGGGAATGGCCACCCACTCTGATATTCTGGCCTGGAGAATTCAATGGACAGAGGAGCCTGGTGGGCTATCGTCCATGGAGTCACAAAGAGTTGGACACAACTGAGCGACTTTCATTCTCCGCTCTACAAGGACTGTGTGACTAAAGGCGCTGGAAACCATAAGAGTACAGAGTGGAAGAGTGTGTTGAGTGAGATGAAGATGGAGAGGAACGTGATGCTGAGGTTAGGGATAGACAACAGGAAGTCATTCAAGGGATGTAAGAAGGGGTAGTAATGGTGGTGATAAAATTGCATTTCTGTTTCAGAAGATCATTTTGTCTGCAGTGTAGAAACTAGAATGGAAACAAGTAGGAATGGCATCATAAAAGGAGTTGAGACCTTTGTAGTTAGACAGGTGAGAGAAGTTGATAACTTGGTTTTCTTAGAATATGGAAAGAAGTGGATGGATTTGAAAGAAAGTTAAGAAGGTAGAAATCTCAAGATTTGATGATGGATTTGATGGGAGATGAGAGAGAAGGTGGAGTTATGATTGTATCCTTTTTTTTTTTTTTCTTGGTAAATCTAAATGATAGGAATATTATTTGCTGAGAGAGGGAGCCCTGGAAGTGGACCACATTTGATGGTGAGGGGGGATGTAGATCATAAGCTTAGATACAGATATGTTACAAATGCCTTTGTGACAAACAAGTTGAGAGATCAATTAGGCCGTTGGATATATAGGTCTAGAGTGCAAAGGGAATGTTTGGGTTAGAGAACTTTATGAGACATCTGCTTAGCTTGTAATTGAAGCTTTTACTGCTAAGAGATTCCAACATTTAATAGCCAATGAGAGGACAGTGAATCTGCAAAGGAAACTTAGGAGTGGCCAGAAAAGTTGGAAGAAATATTAGCTACACATCATGGAAAGCAAAAATGTGAAGAGAATGGAGAGGTCATCAGTATTAAATTCTGCTGAAACATCAAGAAGAGTGAAGGCTGAAAAATGTGCATTGCATGGGTGATGTGAAAGTTACCTGTGACTTTTAGTCAAAGTGTAATCAGTGGTATGAACCGGCAAGGTTTCTTATGGTGGGTCATAATTCTTCTTGGAATGGATACTTAAACTTTCCAGAAGTGGTCATTTGCTGTTTTATAGAGTTCTCATCTGTATGCAGGGCTTTCTTTCTTCTTCTTTCTCTCCCTTCTTCATTTACTTTACCCTCTCAGAACCAGAATAGGATTTGCCATTGTCAACAATACACTGTTTGCCCTGCTATGAACACAGCTTTTCTTTGTTCCTCTTATCTAAAATCCAAAATAAAATAATAAAAGCTTCTTTTGTTATTTTTAGTACCTCTCAGGAATCTTAATTCATTCTCAACTTTAGTCTGCCAACATTGAGAGCATGTTTCATTTGTGTAATTTTATTCTCTTAGTCTTACTTAAATTTTTTGTATATTAAATACTTTGGCTCAAAGAAAGTACTGTTTGTATTGCTTTAAGTATACCCTACCTTTTCTATCTCATATTCAATTGTTTGTTTGTTAGAATGATCCATATTTCCTTTACTCTGTACTTGCAAAATCATTAATAGTGTTTTCCTATCCCCAGTGAAAAACAATTTATTTTTAAAATGTCTATATACATGACTATGTAACTATTGTTCCCCTTCCTGGTTATTAGGAAGGAACCTAATTCTTTCCCATGTTTTTAGTCACTTTGCATTTCAAAGATTTTCAAAAATTTAAAAATTTCTAGTCATTTTATGCATTTCAAAGGCTTGAAATGGAGCTACTGCCAGTTGTTACCCTAGGGCCAATAGGAGTCTTGTACATAGGAAACTTTTCAACTGTAATTGTTTTATTCTTTAGATTAAAAAAAAACCTGTTGGTATACTTGCCACTCTTGCTCATACTATTGTCTTCTTTAATGTCAAGACTAACTTGCACTGCAATTTGTATGAATTGTCTGACACATGAATTAATAGGTACGATATTGAATATCCAGTGTATTTTTCTTCTTGTGAGGTTTCTCCTGTTTGTAATTGTAGCATTGATAAAGACTTGGAAGTAGTTATTATGAGACAGATTGAATCAAGTAAAGTGGCAGTAACCTACCACAAAGACAAGCTCAGTAATTTTTTCACTTACTCTGAATCACAATTGTCAGGGCTTACTGCATGGGCAGGCAAGTTGTACAGTCACATGGAGCCTCAAATTCAGAAGGGAATACACGCTTGGGGTTTAATGGCCTGTGATTGCTGTCTTGAAATTTGTATTAATTTTATCTTTGAGTTTTGTAAATGGAACCCCATGGAAAAATGGAGCAGGAAATTAAGACTTGGGCCCTCAACTCACATGTGGTCCACCTCCCGTTGCCTCTTGCCGCTTTGAGATGGGTTCTTGGCCACCTGTTCCACTGCCACCCAGTCCAGTGGGCTTCACCCTCTGTCCCTGGAAGGGAGCTTGGGTGCTGGTGTGGGGAGAGTTAAATCTCAGTGTGTGCTTTCTGCTTATTGAGTTGCAGTAAAGGGGCCCAGACACTTTTGAGAGGTTGTAATCACCCCTTGAGTATTTATATGTCTAAGAGAGCTTAACATTAAATAGCAAATAAAATATATTATGATGAATTGAACACTGTGAAAGAAAGGTATTGACTATCTGGTGATGTCCATGTGTAGAGTCTTCTCTTGTATTGTTGGAAGAGGGTGTTTTCTATGATCAGTGCATTCTCTTGGCAGAACTCTATTAGCCTTTGCCCTGCTTCATTCTGTACTCCAAAGCCGAATTTGCCTGTTACTCCAAGTGTTTCTTGCTTTCCTACTTTTGCATTCCAGTCCCCTATAACGAAAAGGACATCTTTTTTTGGGTGTTAGTTCTAGAAGGTCTTCATAGGACTTCATAGGACTGTTCAACTTCAGCTTCTTCAGCATTACTGGTTGGGGCATAGACTTGGATTACTGTGATATGGAATGGTTTGCCTTGGAAACGAACAGAGGTCATTTTGTCAAATGATCAAAGATGAGCCAAAGATGGAGAAGCTCTATACAGTCAGCAAAAACAAGACTGGGAGCTGACGGTGGTTCAGATCTGCTGCTGCTAAGTCGCTCCAGTCGTGTCTGACTCTGTGCGACCCCATAGACGGCAACCCACCAGGCTTCCCCGTCCCTGGGATTCTCCAGGCAAGAACACTGGAGTGGGTTGCCATTTCCTTCTCCAATGCATGAAAGTAAAAAGTGAAAATGAAGTCGCTCAGTCATGTCCGACTCTTAGTGACTCTTAGCGACCCCATGGACTGCAGCCTATCAGGCTCCTCTGTCCATGGATTTTCCAGGCAAGAGTACTGCAGTGGGTTGCCATTGCCTTCTCTGTGGTTCAGATCATGAACTCCTTATTGCAAAATTCAGACTGAAATTTAAGAAAGTGAAGAAAACCACTAACCATTCAGATATGACCTAAATCAAATCCCTTATGATTATACAGTGGAAGTGAGAAATAGATTTAAGGGGCTAGATCTGATAGACAGAGTACCTGATGAACTATGGACGGAGGTTCGTGAGGAGATAGGTTCGTACAGGAGATAGGAGTCAAGACCATCTTCAAGAAAAAGAAATGCAAAAAAGCAAAATGGCTGTCTGAGGAGGCCTTACAAATAGCTGTGAAAAGAAGAGAAGCGAAAAGCAAAGGAGTAAAGGAAAGATATACCCATTTGAATGCAGAGTTCCAAAGAATAGCAAAGAGAGATAAGAAAGCCTTCCTCAATGATCAATGCAAAGAAATAGAGGAAAACAATAGAATGGGAAAGACTAGAGATCTTTTCAAGATAATTAGAGATACCAAGCGAACATTTCATGCAAAGATGGGCTCAATAAAGGACAGAAATGGTAGGGACCTAACAGAAGCAGAAGACATTAAGAAGACGTGGCAAGAATACACAGAAGAACTGTACAAATAATATCTTCATGACCCAGATAATCACGATGGTGATCACTCACCTTGAGCCAGACATCCTGGTATGTGAAGTCAAGTGGGCCTTAGGCAGCATCACTATGAACAAAACTAGTGGAGGTGATGGAATTCCAGTTGAGCTCTTTCAAATCCTGAAAAATGATGCTGTGAAAGTGCTGCACTCAATATGTCAGCAAATCTGGAAAACTCAGCAGTGGCCACAGGACTGGAAAAGGTCAGCTTTCATTCCAATCCCAAAGGCAATGCCAAAGAATGCTTGAACTAATGCACAATTGCACTCATCTCACATGCTAGTAAAGTAATGCTCAAAATTCTCCAAGCCAGGCTTCAGCAATACATGAACCGTGAACTTCCAGATATTCAAGGTGGTTTTAGAAAAGGCAAAGGAACCAGAGATCAAATTACCAACGTCTGCTGGATCATGGAAAAAGCAAGAGAGTTCCAGAAAAACATCTATTTCTGCTTTATTGACTATGCCAAAGCCTTTGACTGTGTGGATCACAATAAACTGTGAAAATTCTGAGAGATGGGAATACCAGACCACCTGACCTGCCTCTTGAGAAACCTGTATGCAGGTCAGGAAGCAACAGTTAGAACTGGACATGAAACAACAGACTGGTTCCAAATAGGAAAAGGAGTATGTCAAGGCTGTATATTGTCACCCTGCTTATTCAACTTATATGCAGAGTACATCATGAGAAATGCTGGGCTGGAGGAAGCACAAGCTGGAATCAAGATTGCCGGGAGAAATATCAATAACCTCAGATATGCAGATGACACCACCCTTATGGCAGAAAGTGAAGAGGAACTAAAAAGCCTCTTGGTGAAAGTGAAAGAGGAGAGTGAAAAAGTTGGCTTAAAACTCAACATTCAGGAAACGAAGATCATGGCATCTAGTCCCATCACTTCATGGCAAATAGATGGGGAAACAGTGTCAGACTTTATTTTTTTGGGCTCCAAAATCACTGCAGATGGTGATTGCAGCCATGAAATTAAAAGACGCTTACTCTTTGGAAGGAAAGTTATGACCAACCTAGACAGCATATTTAAAAGCAGAGACATTACTTTGCCAATAAAGGTCCGTGTAGTCAAGGCTATGGTTTTTCCAGTGGTCATATATGGATGTGAGAGTTGGACTGTGAAGAAAGCTGAGCGCCGAAGAATTGATGCTTTTGAACTATGGTGTTGGAGAAGACTCTTGAGAGTCCCTTGGACTGCAAGGAGATCCAACCAGTTCACCCTAAAGGAGATCAGTCCTGGGTGTTCATTGGTAGGACTGATTTTGAAGCTGGAACTCCAACACTTTGGCCATCTGATGTGAAGAGCTGACTCACTTGAAAAGACCCTGATGCTGGGAAAGATTGAGGGCAGGAGGAGAAGGGGTTGACAGAGGATGAGATGGTTGGATGGCATCACTGACTCAATGGACATGGGTTTGGGTGGACTCCGGGAGTTGGTGATGGACAGGGAGGCCTGGCATGCTTTGGTTCTTGGGGTTGCAAAGAGTCGGACATGACTGAGCAACTGAACTGAACTGAAAGAAAAGTAAAAGCAATGTTTCCTGAGTTTTGAACAAGGATCCTGCATTTTCATTTTGCTTTGATCAAATTATATAGTTGGCCCTGATAACTGTTAATAGTGAACTAAAGCCCAGAAACAAACTTCACCTTTGCAATTTACTGATAGTGTTACAAGATTAGAGATGAGATGAAACATTTTCAAAATGTTTAGTTTTTTTTTGAAGCATGGTATAGGAATGATTTCATTGTTCTTAGAACCCAATTGTTTTATGATAGTAGTTGTCTTTCCACAGGGCATGCTACTAGTCTTTCAATTTATGTTTCATTTAAAAAAGACTTGAAATTGAGCTATCTGTACTCTCACAATAGTAACAAAATGAATTTGAATTTAAAATATGGATTTTCAAAATTAATTTCAAATATTGTACAATTATATTTATTCTTTTTTGAAAAATAAGCTGCTTGTTAGTAATTGTTTAATAGTAAGTCTTCTTCAAGATCTTTTTTAAAATCATGATTGCATTTCATGACAGTGTTGGGTGACTTATTTTTAAGTTGAGCACAATCATTCATTACCTTTCTCTGGCTCCCACTGTGCATTTCAACCATTCTTTTACCCTCAGTTCACTTAAGTTACCATACTGCTTTTGTTGGACAATATAAGTTTTATTTGTTTTACTGATGGTCATGTTTGCTTTGGACAAGGCCTTTTGATACATAAGAGTAGTGAAGGGCTGCCCATGGCAAATTCTCAAACCTCTTTTCAACATTAAAATGAAACCCAAGAGAAAGAATAAATTTGATTTAATTTTTCCATCTATAACATGTGTGACCTCTGTTATGCCCACTCCTGTAGAACGGCAATGTGTTTGTTGTTTTATTTTTATCTTAAAAAAAACACAAAAAACCTCAGTGACTTTATTTCTAAATTTAAAAAATTGATGTTTATTGTAAATTTTCGGTATAGCTTTTACTTTTTTTGCTTTCAGAGATATGCTTTGTTGATTTTATACAAATCAACTTTTAGCTTTCTTTAATGTCTGCTAAGGCAGAGCACACAAACGGACATTTTGGGCTATTAATGCGCGCCTCTCTTAAAAGCTGGGCATGGCAACCCACTACAGTATTCTTGCCTGGAGAATGCCATGGACAAAGGAGCCTGATGGGCTATGGTCCATAGGTTCTCAAAAAGTCGAACATGAGTGAAGTGACTTAGCAGACACGCTATGCCAATATTTATCTATTTTATGACTTAGCATTTTCTTATCTAAGTGAAGTCACTCAGTTGTGCCCGACTCTTTGCGACCCCATGGATAGTAGCCTGCACCAAGCTCCTTGGTCCATGGGATTTTCAAGGCAAGAGTACTGGAGTTGCCATTTCCTCTCTAGAGGTTAAATTTACCCTTTGACTTAATATGTGATTTTTCAAATGATTTCACCATTGAAACAATTGTTTATCTAAATAAAGATGCAAAAAGCTTTTGTGTTGATTGTAATTTGGCTTTTTGCCTAAAATATTATGCAATAATAAATAGGTGCTTGCATACTAGCCAGCTATATAGTTTTTCCTCTAAGTTTGTCATGGAATTTAAAGGTGAAATCTTTTATTTAAAAGTAAAGTTTCACTTTATTATAGAGAAGACTGAATTATCTTATGGGAATTATAATAAAATTTGAATTAAAATGCTTCAAATTTTGCTTTTATTAGCTACCTTAATTTTATGTTGTAGTTATCTAAAAAGGGACATTATTTAACATTAATGTAAAAATTTGTTTTATATAAAACTAATTAAAAAGTGTGTGTTAGTTGCTCAGTTGTGTCTGACTCTTTGTGACCCCCTGGACTGTAGCCCGCCAGACTCCTCTGTTCATGGAATTCTCCAGGCAAGAATACTAGAGTGGATTGTCATTTCCTTCTCCAGGGAATCTTCCCAACCTAGGGATCCAACCCAGGTCTCCTGCACTGCAGGTGGATTCTTTACCATCTGAGACACCAGGGAAGCCCAGTGATGTAGAACTATATACCAATAAGAATTCTTAGAGTGGCTGGTGGATGTTGGCTAGGTATGATGTGAAGGTATAGTTTGCAGGTAAATTGAGGCTTTCATGATTTGAAGAAGTGAATGTATATCACGGACACGAAACTTATGTAAGTAAGCAGAGCTCCAAATCTTAAACTGGTTATTAACCCTCAGAAACACAGGTTACTGGGTGGTGAGTACACTAACTATTCGTTTTGACTGTTTTGATACCGTCAATTCAAGTGTGAAAGAGCACAGAGTGAGGCCTGGGCAAACATGGAAGAGCACTGCTGGGTTCTCCCGGTTGTGAATAAGTTCCGTCACCTCTAAACCGTTTCCTAGGGCTTCCCTGGTGGTGCTTGTGATAAAGAACCCGCCTGCCAATGCAGGAGACATTACGAGATGGGGATTCGATCCTTGGGTTGGGAAGATCCTCTGGAGAAGGAAATGACAGCCCACTCTAGTATTCTTGCCTGGAGAATCACGGACAGAGGAGCCTGGCGGACTACAGTCCATAGGGTCACAAAAAGTTGAACACGACTGAAGTGACTTGTTAGCAACCATTTCCAATTACTCTATTTGCCACATAGGGGCATCACTGTTTAGAGTTTTAAAAATGTTTCTCCCTCTTTTGTGGTGATATTTTATTGAGGACAGGTGTGTACTGTACTTTCTCCCCAGTAAGCCAGTTACTCAGTTACTCCTCCCACGTGGCATACAGGGTGGTAAGTGCCATAGGTGTGGGACTCAAAAAATGTTTCGTTTAGAATTAAAATATGCTGTGTTTCCCTTTGATAGTCTTCCATTCTTCCCCTGTTTTCATTTTGCATTCTTCATTTCTCATTCTAACTATTCTCTTTTGTTTCTAATGTCCCTCTCCTGTTACTCTCTAAATCTGTCCTGTCCAAATGGTAGCCAACTAGCTAAATGTTACGTTTAGCCCTTAAAATGTGGCTAGTCTAAATTGAGATCTGAGATAAATGTAAGTTGCATAATGGATATGTTATGAAGAAAAGAATGAAAAATATGTGCATTTTTATGTTGGTCACATATTGAAGTGATAATATTTTGGATATATTGCATTAAATATTATCAAAATTAATGTCATCTGATTTTTACTTTATTAAATGCAGCTAACTAGGAAATTTAGAGTTATGTTTATGGGTGTAATTATATTTCTTTTGGAATGTGCTTCTCTGGATCCTTTTATTGATTTTTTTACTTGTCCTCCTTGAACAACTTCCTTCCTGTTTTATCCTCATTGCCCCTTCCCAAAATTTTTAGAGGTCAGAAATTAGAAAAAATGTTTACTCTCCTGAAACTGTCTTTAAAAATAAACATTAGATTACATATTTAGCAACAACAAGCCATGGAGTATTAACACATGCTACCACATGGATGGACCTCAAAAATATTATGCTAAAAAAAAAATATTACGCTAAGTGAAAGAAGCCAGTCACAATAGAACATGCACTAAATGAGTTCCCTTATATGCAGTGTGTAAAAGCTCTCTAGAGACAAAATACATCAGTGTTTACCTAAGGTAGGGGGGAAGGGGTTGTGAGGAATGACTACTGGTAGGTAGTAGGTTTTTAAGAGAGAAGAGCTGTAAAATAATGGTGATATTCGAGCAACACTGAATATACCAAAAACCACTTTAACAGAGTGAATTTTGTGGTATGTGAATTATATATCAGTAAAGCTGTTAAGGGCTTCCCTGGTGGCTCAGAAGATAAAGAATCTGCTTGCAGTGCAGGAAACCTGGATTCAATACCTGGGTTGGGACGATCCTCTGGAGAAGGAAATAGCAACCCACTCCAGTATTCTTGCCTGGAAAATCCCACGGACAGAGGAGTCTGGTGGGCTACCATTCATGGGATTGCAAAGAATTGGACACGACTGAGCGACTAACACTTTCATTTCAAAGCTGTTAAAATAATACCAGATCATGCTCATCACATCCAAGTGTCATTCAGTTAGTCTTTTTGGTGCTCTGCTTTCCTTTTTGTGCCTCTTAGGGCAAGTTTGCCTTATTCTTTACAAATCAGTTTAGCCTTCTTAGAAATTAAGTGTCTTTGTTAATGTTAGTAGTAGTGGTTAGGTACTTTTGTTTTAACAAAGGAAAACATAGGTCAATATGTGTTGGAACTTTTGTAAGCATTTACAATCCCTTTTTCAGATTGATGTGTGTTCAGAACATATTTTAATGCCATTTCCCCTAAGGGGACTTGTGAGGCAAATGTATTTAAGTGTCATTTTAATGCCTTTTTATAGCTTTTATTTATTCCTTTACACCTCCATGATGTTCCAACATCTGATGAATTGTGGCTTTTCATTAGGACTTCTGGATTTCTTATGTATAAAAACAGAATAATAAAAGAGAAAAAAAATCTTTTCTTCCAAGATGGTTATACATATCTATTTATATTACAAGTGGATAAATATGTATTTTTTCTAAAAATTCTGGACAATACATGCATCTGTGTAGTGAAGAGAAACATTTCGATTAAATCAGTCCATTATTAAAAAAAAAGAAAACGGATTAGTGTCAAAATTATTTTTAAACAATTTCTTTCAAGCTTCATTTTATTTTTTTCCAGCTTAATTTTTCTTTCACCATTTTCATTTAAAGATGGCTGCAATTATAAAAGCTTATGAAAATATTATTTTTATATTTATATCTATAAATGTTCACTATTTTAATCTGTCCTCCATTTTGAGGTGCTTGCTTTTCTAACCTTCAAAGTAAGTACCTAAGTATGTGTGTGTGCTCAGCCATGTCCAACTCTTTGTGACCCCATGGACCATAACCTGCCAGGCTCCTCTGTCCATGGAATTCTCCAGGCAAGAATACTGGAGGGGGCTCCCATTTCCTACTCTGGATATATGTAAATAAACATTTATAAAACTAATATAAATTTTGACAGATGCTACTTTGAGTCTCTGTGTTGATTTTGGTAATTTTTACAATATTTCAAAGTTTTTCATTGTGATTGTATCTGTTATGTGCTCCATGATCATTAATCTCTGATATTATTATGCATGCTGGAGACTTAGATATTGGTTGGGATTTTTTTAGCAGAAAAGTATTTTAAATTAAGATATATATATATATATATATATGTATATATTTTAGACATATTGCATTCTTAATAATTGACTACAGTTTGGTGTAACATAACATTTATATGTACTGGGAAACCAAAAAAATTGTGACTTGCTTTATTGCAGTGTTTGCTTTATCGCAGTGTTCTGGGACCGAACTCGTGGTATCTCTTGGAGGTATGCCTGTGCTAGCAGCTTCTTTTAGTCCATAGAGGGTGGACTTTGCTTTGGGGGCCATTGCTTCCTCACTGGTTCAGATGACTTTGTTGTTCCTGTGAGTTTCAGGTAGTCTTTTAATAGCAGCTCTGGGTACAAAGGTTTCAAAGTCATCTTTTCAGAGAACTCACATGGGGAATGGCTTATATCATTTGGCTCCAAGGTGGAACATGGTGAGGTGGAAGGAGATGCCCTGAGGGTTGTGAGCTTCTTTTCCTTTGTTCTTTTTTCCCATTGTAACAATGGATGGTAAACTTTGCCACATCATGAAAAGTGAAAGTGAAAGTGAAAGTCATTCAGTCGTGTCTGACTCTTTACGACCCTATGGACTATAGTCTATGGAATTCTCCAGGCCAGAATACTGGAGTGGGTAGCCTATCCCTTCTCCAGTGGATCTTCCTAACCCAGGAATCAAACCAGGGTCTCCTGCATTGCAGGTGGATTCTTTACCCACTGAGCTATAAGGGACACTCTGCCATATCTTAGTACCTGACTTGTAGAAACTGTGAATATTACTTAGTGTGAGAATCTACTGACAAGGAGGTTTTGATTTATTGGAAATTAAAACTCTGAGGAACATATAATTAATGATTTTCCGGATGAGAAGTCTACCAAAGATCCCACCACACCTACTGTCCCCTTTCTTCCTTTCTAATATACGCTAGGTAAATTTAATGCATAGTACCCATCTTTAAAGGGGCTTCTCTGGTAGCTCAGTCAGTAAAGAATCTGCCTGCAGTGCAGGAGACCTGGGTTCAATCCCTGGGTCAGGAAGATTCCCTGGAGAAGGAAATGGCAAACCACTCTAGTATCCTTGCCTGGAAAATCCCATGGACAGAGGAGCCTGGTGGGCTGCAGTTCTTGGGGTTACACGATTGAGTGACTAACACTTTCATCCATCTTTAAAATCCTAAAAATTCCCATTCAAAACCCTAAAAGATGATGCCATCAAAGTGTTACACTCAATATGTCAGCAAATCTGGAAGACCCAGCAGTGGCCACAGGATTGGAAAAGATCAGTCTTCATTCCAGTTCCCAAGAAGGGCAGTACTAAACCATCAAACAGTTGCACTGATCTTCCATGCTAGTAAGGTCATGCTTAAAATATTGCATGCTAGGCTTCAATTACACAAACCAAGAACTTCCAGACATCCAAGCTGGGTTTAGAAAAGGCAGAGGAACCAGAGATCAAATTGCCAGCATTCGCTGGATCATAGAGAGAATTCCCTTGGAATTCGCAAGGGAATTCCAGAAAAACATCCACTTCTGTTTTATCCAATGTGCTAAAGCCTTTGACTGTGTGGATCATAACAAACTTTAGAAAGCTCTTAAAGAGATGGAAATATCAGACCATCTTACCTTTCTCCTGAGAAACCTGTGTGTGAGGCAACAAGCAACAGTTAGAACCCTGTATGGAACAACAGATTAGTTCTCAGGATTGAGAAAGCAGTACAACAGGGCTGTGTGTGGTCACCTTATTTATTTAACTAATACACTGAGCACGTCATGAGAAATGCTGGGTTGGATGAGTTAGAAGCTGGAATCAAGATAGGCGGGACAAACATCAACAACCTCAGGGATGCAGATGATACTATTATAATGGCAGAAAGTGAAGAGGATCTAAAGAACCTCTTGATGAGAGCAAAGGAGAGTGAAAAAGCTGGCTTAAAACTCAACATTCAGAAAAGTAAGATCATGGCCCCCAGGCCTATTACTTCATTGCAAACATAAGGGGGAAAGGTGGAAGCAATGACAGATTTCCTCTTCTTGGGCTCTCAAATCACTGTGGATGGTTACTGGAGCCATGAAATCAGAAGACGATTACTTCTTGGCAGGAAGGCTATGACAAACCTAGACATCATGTTGAAAAGCAGAGACATCACTCACTCTGCTGACAAACGTCTGCATATTGAAGGTTATGGTCTTCCCAGTGGTCACAGATGATTGTGAGAGCTGGACCGTAAAGAAGGCAGAGCACCAAAGAATTGATGCCTTTGAACTGTGGTGCTGGAGAAGACTTTTGAGAGTCCCTTGGACCGTGAGGAGATCAAACCAGTTAATTTTAAAGGAAATTGACCTTGAATACTCACTGGAAGGACTGATGCCTAAGCTGAAGCTCCGGTATTTTGGTCATCTGATGTGAACAGCTGACTCATTGGAAAAGTCCCTGATGCTGGAAAGATTGAGGGCAGAAGGAGAAGAAGGCGCCAGAGGATGAGATGGCTGGGTGGCATCACCGAGGCAATGGACATGAATTTGGGCAAACTCCGAGAGATGGTGAGGGACAGGGAGGTCTGGTGTTGCTGCAGTCCATGGGTTTGCAGAGTTGGATGATTCTGTGACTGAAGAGCAACACCCATCTTTAAGGGCTTCCCTGGGGCTCAGACTTCCCTGCAGGCTTCCCTGCAGGCTGCAGACAGCCTGCAATTTGGCAGACCTGGGTTTGATCTCTGAGTTGGGAAGATTCTTTGGAGAAGGAAATGGCTACCCACTCCAGTATTCTTGCCTGGAAAATTCCATGGATAGAGAAGCCTTACAGGCTTCAGTCCATGGGGTGGCAAAAAGTTGGACACGACTGAGTGATAAACACAGACACACACACACACACACACACCCATCTTTAAATGTTCCAGTTTTCAAACTATGAGGATGAATTTTTTATCTGCATATAATTTTAAGACAAACACATGTATTTTCAAAATTCAGTTGGTTTTAGTAATCAAAGGATTTTTTTTATTATTTAATGACCATGAGAATAGTTATTGATCAATTTGTGTTTGCCTTTTTATTGGTAATAAAGATGGGTGTAGGGAACAGGAAGAAGAAGAAGAATATAATGGATTTTTTTCATATGTTTAACAAAGAATTACATTTAAAAATGGTCTTGTTCTTTCAAGTGGTATTTTTTTTTTATTGTGAACAGTTTAAATGAGATAACCATTTATTTCTAGTCACCCTTGAGATATCTAGTGTATGATCTTTTCTGAGGTATTTTACATTTCTTAGTATAGAGTTTATCTATCTTGCACGTGTTTTGCTATGTATCCCTAATCTGTGAGAAGATTTATAGCTTTTTATTAACTTTATTTTGTCTTTGTTTTATAATGAAGATGAAACACTGGTTGGCTTAATTTCAAGGATAAGCCCTGCCTGTCAGATGAGTTACTCTTCATCTCCCTTTCCTGGCTTTGTTTCCATCTGTTCCCCAAAACATTTACATCTTTTCCAATTTTTAGTTTTAGTGAGGGAAAGGGACTGATTTTGTTGTTGTCGTGTACCTTTACAACTCACACCATCAGATTCAGGTAAGATAGCTGGAAATCTGCCTGTATGGAAAGTATAGTGTTACCCCAGTAGAGAAAGTTGAGAATAGGAATCAGGTTTTTTGGCCTTATCGACCGCTTGTACATTTGACAGTACAAGGTATTTGAGGGCAGTGCATGTGGAAATGTTAAGGAGTTAACATTAATAGTCCTGTGGCTAAACAGATGGTGTAATTAGCCCACAATGGGAAGAGCAGCATTTTCATGTTTGGATAAAAAGGGCTCACTGTGGGTGGTAGAGTTAAGAGGTTCCAAATGACAATATCTTATAAAGATAAGGACAGTGACGCTTTCATACTTCATGGTTTAGGCGTTCATGTACATATATATAAACTCTCAGCCTGTTTTATTTAAGTATACTAACTCTTGTTACATTTAGGAATAATTCTCTGTTAAGTGAATTCAGCTTAGTCCAGGAGATATGGCCAAGTACTGTGGAGGATTCAGAAAAGAATTTGGTCTTTGTACTCAAATAGCCAATTTTCTGGAACGTGTTCATAGGTTAGTGGCAAATAGAGGACCTGACAGATATTTTTATAGCAAAAGTATATTGTAAATGATTAGTTCTATGAGTTACTTATCCAAGTTCAATATTCCTCAGAAGGAAAATATTTTCAATAAGATAGTGGAAAGTAGTTCAAGGACTGTGTGTCTCTTCATCATCTAATAGTGTCATTGCTTTTCTATGTGAAATAGTTTGCTTTTGTCAAATGTCATCTATTCCAAACTATATATATTTTTATGTGATACAAAAATGATACAATAAGCAAGAAAATACACTCAAATGGATAAAAGGGCCATGGCAAGCCCTTCTGTCTGTATAATGTGAACATGTTTTCCTCAATAAAAATTTAGAAGTTGACACTGGTTGTATTTTGTTCCAATTGATTTTACTCAAATTTTTTAATAATGTAAATTTAAGATAATATCAGATACTTTGGTTAATTATTAGAGAGATATTTGGAAAGACTTTTTTTTTTCCCTTGTCAGCCCATCTGCTCCTATGGTACAATCATAATGCAGAAACATTGACATCTCAATTATTTCCATGGCAACAAATTGATGTCAGGATCTCACATTTGACTTCACTGCAGGACCAAATATAATTTGGATTACAGGGATGGATTGGGAGTTCTTATTGAAGCACAGGTCTTTAAGAAAGAAGATTAAATATCTTTGGGAAATAATTTTAAGCCTTTAAAAAATGTAAGTGTACTTTTAAAGAGAAAAGTATGAGTATACCCAAAGTACATGAATACTCTTCTATCTTTCTGTGTATACAAAGCCATGAGGAAAGGCATTTACTGTCTGACATTTGCAAGTAAGAGTTTGCATCTGATTTATTGTTTACTCAAAAACTTAGAAAAATAGAAACTTAGGCAGTTGTCTGTAGCACCCAGAATAGTAAAGGTCCAGAACCATCTTGCTTTTAGTGAAGTAGTATGTATAAACTATCAGTATATGGTAGCTCCGCCTTAAATGATATACCCTGTTTTTGATTGAGGATATCATAACGATAGGTGATCCTGCACACTGTATGGATGGCATAGCTTTGGAAGATTTTGTGGTACTTTGCCTTCCTTCTTGTCTCGTTTTGTGCTCCAGTGAAGAATATTTAGTATTTTACTATTTATTCCAGTTATGAGTTCTGTCCATTCTTTATTGCTAATGCTCAGGGGAAACAGTTAGATTTGATTCCTATGAAGAAACTTCTGTATTGAATCTAAGTTATTTCTGACCCTGTTCCATAGCCCTTGGTGTATAATTTCAAGTTCGTATTCAAGCTCATGAGGGCTTCTGCCCTCTCTGACTATATATTGAAGGCAGACACCATGTCTTTATACTCTCAGTGTCTGGCACATAGTGGGTACTTTGTTGAAAAATACATGTGATCTCATGGATTGTCAGGGTATTACAGATTCTCCGAACCTTGGCAGTGTCACTCCATGCCACATATTGTGTTTTGCAGGTTTAAAATTTTGGTTTAATCTGTTTTTAGGAGACTGATTCATTATAAGTAAACTGAAAAGAAACTGACTCATAATGTATGCTTGGAGATAATTTCCTGATTCTATCTATTAATTTCTTTTAATAAAAGTCAGTGAAAGAGATAACATTATAGATTAGATGGTTTCTAGGTGAACCCACCCTACTCCAGTACTTTAGCCTAGAAAATCCCATGGACGGAGGAGCCTGGTAGGCTGCAGTCATTGGTGACGCTAGAGTCGGACACGACAGAGTGACTTCACTTTCACTTTTCACTTTCATGCATTGGAGAAGGAAATGGCAACCCACTCCAGTGTTCTTGCCTGGAGAATCCCAGGGATGGGAAGCCTGGTGGGCTGCCGTCTATGGGGTCACACAGAGTTGGACACGACTGAAGCGACGCAGCAGCAGCAGCAGCAGGTGAACCAGTCCTGCAACTTGATGACAGCTGAGGGAGCCAGGTGCCCAGGACCCAGCTGGCCCTCAGGCCCTTCATTTAACCTAGAGAGAATAATTGTATAGGATCAATAGGAAAGCATGTTCTCACAAGTACCAACCAGGTGAATTCCCAGCTCACAATAATTATCCCTCTTTGAGAACAGCCCAACCACAGAGGTGGACCTGAAAAAATGATATGCAGTGTCCTTGGCACTTATCCCTGACCTCTGGCCACCTCTTAGGGGTAGACGACTAATCTAAACTGTACAGGTTTTGAGATGGGAATGGGGAGGCTGAAGCTGGCTGAAACTCTTACCTTAATGGCAGTGTCCATATACTTCAGTTGCTGAAGCCTCTGTGGACGGTGACCCATGGAGACTGCTGCTGCTGGTAGATCTCCGAGGTGGGGATGGGGAGAAGTTCAGTGCTGTTTTGAGGCCTGGACCCTACAGTGGGCAACCGTGACGAGGGCTCTGGTGCTCTGGGAACACACTTGTCCCTGGGGCCCCAGGTCACCTGCCGGCCCCAGGCTAGAGGGCTTAGAGGGCCTTGGGGAGAAGCTGAGATCTGCCTCTCATCGCTCTCTAGGCCTCAAGGACCACCTCAAGGCTCACTGTTGGTGGAGCAGGGCTTCTAACTCGCGCTGCGTCAACGGTCGCGCTATGCCAACTGAGCCAACGGTTGCGTGCTCAGTACTTACAACCTTGGCCTCCTGATTCTCAGGCCTTTAAACTCAAACTGAATTGTACCACTGGCTTTCCTGCTTTTCCAGCTTGCAGACAGCACATCATGGGACTTCTCGGCCTCCATAATCTTGTGAGCCAATTCCTGTAATAAGTATGTATGTATATGTATATATACACACACACGTATATATATATGTTATTAGTTACACGTATATAATATATAAATTACAATATGTATCCCTCTTGGTTCTGTTTCTGTGGAGAAGCCTGAGTCATACGACAACCAGCAATTATGTTCTTCTCTTCCCCTAAAATGACTTGTACATTTTCGCCCTTTCTCTAATTATTGCTTCAGACAATAGAGTATGAGTAAACTTGCAATGCTTCACTTGTGTATCATGTTCTCATTTCCCGGAGAATACACTCTGGGGCTCTGTGATGATGACGGCCCTTGTATGTCAAAGGTTTACTTTGTACCTGTTGTTGTGCTGAGTTCTTTATTACACTATCACGTTCAAATTATTTTAATAACCTGGGCGATAACTACTCTTGCTTTCCTATGTGACAGAGTGGGGAAAAGAGGTAGAGAAATGTGCAGTAACTTGCCTCAAACTACATCCTGGAATAAGTGGACAAGCTGGGAGTTGAATCTGATTCTGGAATCAGGACACTTGCAATTGGGCTCATATCCAGATGGATAGATTTTTTTAAAAATGTGGATATGGGGATTTCCAGGTCACTCAAGTGGTAAAGAATCTGTCTGCTAATGCAGGAGCCACAAGAGTTGCAGGTTCAGTTCCTGGGTCGGGAAGATCCCCTGGAGCAGGAAATGGCAGTCCACTCCACAGAGGAGCCTGGCGGGCTGCAGTCCACGGGGTCACAAAGAATAAGACACGACTGAGCACGCAAGCAAAGCACAGTGCTGCCTTCTAATTTTTATTATTTTCAGTATTGGAAGGTGAGCTTGTTTCCAAATCCTGAGAAAGTCTCACTATAGTCACAGCCTGAGTGGAAATGGTAGTTTCCTGTCTGCAGTATCCCTGCTTTCAAGGTCGCAGAAGCAGAGAATTGGCATGAGGCTGAAAAGAAAATGAGTGTACTTAATGATAAGAATTTTAATGAGATTTCAAATGAGCAAATATACCCATTTTGGGATCATTTAATTTTTTTTTTCCACGCAGCTTAATAGCATTGCAGTAAAAACTTACTAATTTAAGAATTGTGGGCAACACCTGTCTGAATTAACAAAGTCTAAATTGTAAAATAATTTTGTAGAAATTAAGTTTTATTATTTTTCTGATACCTATAATTAGCTTGTCAATTAGGAGCTGAGAAAACTAAGCTTCTGAGTTACTAGTTCATTTTACATTAGTACTCTTATCTTCAATCTTCTTTATGCTATTAATTGCCTTTTAAATTACACTAATATTTTCTACAGAGAGATCAGTTCTTTGTAAAAGGCTTTCATATGTAGCATTATGTTTAATACTCACAAGAACCCCTACTTTTTAGACTAGTCAGTTTGATGTGAAAGGAGAACAGAGATGGTTTCTTCAGGACAACATGGCTGGTTAGCCAGTGCCTGGTTGGAACCTGTGTCATTTGAGGCATTTTATTAATATTACCAACACACAAATATTTACTGTTTAGACAATCATTTTTGAATTATCATCAAAGTTTGTTTAACAGCATCTGAATTTGTGTTTTTCCCTCCTCTTTCCTTCCCTGCCCTTCCTTTTTTCCTTGCTTTTCTCCCTTTTCCATCTATCCGTCAATCCTGATTTATGTCTACGAAATATGCAAAGAATGTGTTTGTGTTAAGCAGATTTTTCAGCTTTTCAATTTTTTTGGTGGTCATTTAAAATTTTCACTAAATTCTTATTACAATTCAAATTTATTCTCATTGGATCAGATCATTTTAGAATGTGGTTAAGTTATTGATTGAATTTGTTTTCTAGTGTTTTGTTATTGGGAATATCTATCTAGAACTAATTTGAAATAGTCTCTGTAATTGACTATTGTAGTGTTTTAGGATAAGAATAAAGTAGATCCGTCTTCTGTCCTCTATAGTCTACTTGTATTCAGAGCTCTGAAGATTTTAAGTAATAGAATTGGCACTGTTTATTTTGAACAAAGAAACCAAAATCATTGTAAGGACAGTGCTGTGCCTAGTTGGTATGGGACAAAATCATGTCCCTTAGTAATCAACTAGAGTCAGGAGCTTATATCTGTCTTCATTCCAATGAAGATAGACATAAAATGGAGACTTCTTACTATATTGTTCCTTGTCAATGTATAATCTAGAATTATTTTCTATAGAAAAAATGTTTTTAACCTGCTAGGGCTGTTTGGTTTTCTTGAAATACAGTTCATAATGGGAAGGTGGCACAGTTCTCTTCCTTATGCATCAGTTAGCAGCATACTAAGTTGGATTCTCAGTGTGCATTGTATTTTAAAAAAATTTCTCCCGATGATTCTTATGTGCAACCAGGGTTGAGAAGCACTAATCTAGAGCTTGGACATAGCTCAAATACCAAAGTTTTATTGCTTATTATAAAAGCAAAATTACAAGGTAACTATTGTTTTTACTACTGATATATTCTTTTGCCAAACTTTATTGCAGCATATGGATTTCATTCAAAGCAATTTATTTAGGCGTGTTCTGGGAGGTACTTGTTTATCTTTGTTAAATTAAAAACTAAAGTAAATGTATCATACAGGAAGCACTCTAAAGGCAACCTAAAAATAATACACTAACATTTCTTCAAGGCTTATTCTATGCTCAGTTTTGTGCTTAGCCCTATTATAGTCTTTAGTCCATTTAAATCCTCCTAACACCTTATAGAAAATCTAATACTTCATGCAATGGAAGAGGAACCAGAAGCTGAAATTTTATCTGCTTGTCTAAAGTCATGGAATAAGTAAAGGGTGGGGCAGGGGCTGATGGGTGCAAACAGTTGGGAGACCCAGAGACTGTGCAGTAAATCCCAGTTCTCTGCTTCTCTCAGAGTGAGACGTGTTTAATCCCATCCCATCCTTTGTGTGAAATGTTTTTCTACTTTTATTGTGCAGCAAAGAAGTGGAATGACTCTGGGTTTTTAATCTTCAGATTCTGCCATAGAATCTGTAAATAAAATGGTCAAATCTATTATTTGTGATGGTTAGAATTTTTATTAGACCATTATATAGTGACTAGCATTTTTTGAATGGTTAAAATGTGGTTACTTAACTTTATGATATCATTCAATCATGAAGTCTACAGGTTAGTTGTTTTTAGCTATTCTGTATGCCTGAGGAAATAGGCTTAAGGAACTTAAGTGTCACAGTGAACTTTGAACCAAGGCTCCTCGCAGTGTTTATTCTTAACCCCCTTTTGCCTATGAGGTAGCGGAAAAGTTAATAGAAATTAAAGAGTGCCTTGGAGAATAGCATATAACCTTCTCCAGAAGCTTTTTAAAGTTGTATCTCAGTCAATACAAGAGACTTAGCTAGCAACGAACACCATGAATTAACTTTCTCAATGTCAGAACTTGGTCATATCTCTTTAATCTGTTTTCATTTTTTTACTTACTTCCTAGTGTTAAACAGTGAAGGAATAAGATGTTCACTAATCATGACCAGTTCACAATTTTGCTGTGGTTTTTCAGTATGTTTTGCTCATTATTTGGAAAGTGAAAGTTGCTCAGTCATGTCCGACTCTGCGACCCCATAGACTATATAGTCCATGGAATTCTACAGGCCAGAATACTGGAGTGGGTGGTCTTTCCCTTTTTCAGGGGATCTTTCCAACCCAGGGATCAAACCCAGGATTGGAAATGGGCCCTCAAAAGAAATCTTGTTGTATTTTATCCTTTTGTGGCTTGCTTCATTATAGATGTAGAATTTAAACTTAAGAAAATATGCTCGTATTATTATATTCTCCAGTGATTAAAGCTTAGGTTTTAGAAGAGGTACATAATTTTACCTTATCTAAAATTTTTAAAATATGGAAGCTCATAAAGAGAATACAGTGAATCCCTACAATACTTTGGTAGTAAAGACACAATGAATAACCAGCAACACATTAACTCGGGGGAAAATGTGATTTTAAGGTTATATCAAACATACTTGAATATACTTAAAGTGAAAAATTGTAAAACTTATATGGATGGCCTTTCTTATTTAAAAGGCAGAGGGGCTTTTATGTGAGAGTTAGAAAATCCAGAAAAAGTGATGGGAGACCCAAACAGACAAACACAGGAAATATGATAAGCCCAGACTTGATAGTGGCAGCGTGAACTGGTGACGAGCATTCTGAACTGACCGAACACTGATGCTGACTTTGAGAGTGGGTTCACGCTGCCACGCGTCCTGTCCTCAAATAGTCCTGGGATCACTAGGACATCTTCTTGTGAGACTGTAAGCAACTTGAGAATAAGAACTAAGCACTTTCTTCTTGTATCCTGAGGAATTAACATAGTGCTTGGCATTTGTAGGCTCTGTTAAGTGTGCATCAGTTCAGTCAGTTCAGTCGCTCAGTTGTGTCTGACTCTTTGCGACTCCATGAATAGCAGCATGCCAGGCCTCCCTGTCCATCACCAACTCCCGGAGTTCACTCAAACTCATGTCCATCGAGTCAGTGATGCTATCCAGCCATCTCATCCTCTGTCATCCCCTTCTCCTCCTGCCCCTGATCCCTCCCAGCATCAAGGTCTTTTCCAATGAGTCAACTCTTCGCATGAGGTGGCCAAAGTATTGGAGTTTCAGCTTTAGCATCAGTCCTTCCAGTGAACACCCAGGACTGATCTCCTTTAGAATGGACTGGTTGGATCTCCTTGCAGTCCAAGGGACTCTCAAGAGTCTTCTCCAACACCACAGTTCAAAAGCATCAAATCTTTGGCACTCAGCTTTCTTCACAGTCCAACTCTCATATCCATACATGACCACTGGAAAAACCATAGCCTTGACTAGGTGGACCTTTGTTGGCAAAGTAATGTCTCTGCTTTTTAATATGCTATCTAGGTTGGTCATAACTTTCCTTCCAAGGATTAAGCGTCTTTTAATTTCATGGCTGCAATTAGGACACATAATTAAGAATATATCTTAATTTTATTAAGAGTTTAATAAAAATCCTATTGAGAATCATGTTACAGTAGATGATGAGCCTTTAATTCAGGTCAGTGGTTCTTAAACTTTTTGGATCCATAAGGATCCCTTTATGATTTTTAAAATTATTGAGAACACAAAAGAACTTTATGTGGGTTCTATTTACTGATATATCCCATCTACCATGTAAGAAAACTGAGAAGCTTAAAAAATAATAATTAAAAAGTTCATTACTTGTTAACATAAAACATACTTTTGTGGGAAAAAAACCCTGCATTTGCAGAACAAAAAATTTAATGAGAAGACTGGCATTTATGTACATCTTTTATGATTCGCTTTGATTTTCTAGTTCATTAGAAGACAGCTAGGTTTTTATATCTGCTTCTTCATTGTCTTTTGTAATATGTTCTTTTGGTGTAATATATGAGATAAAAGGGAGGTGTATTTTAATAGAGGATGTTCTTTGATACTGCACTAATATGCTACAGATTCTAATTTCTTAAAAGTTAGTTTCAATGAAGAATTGAAACATCTACATTGAACATTTTGTACCTTGTTACAGTAAAATATGTTTTGCTCTTTGTATAGATTTTTACCTATGCATGATTTTATAGCATCATGTATTGATCAATTGGGAAATATCAGTTCTCTAAGTTAAGCAGATCTGGATGTGGACATATTTTATTAAGTGACTAGTCAAGCAATAACATTTCTTAATGTCAGAAGATGTTTTAAGTGTTGGAAAGCTCTCAGGCTCAGGCTGGTGGATTAAATTTTCAAGATACTGCTACTGCTACTGCTAAGTCATGTCAGTCATGTCCGATTCTGTGTGACCCCATAGACGGCAGCCCACCAGGCTCCTCCGTCCCTGGGATTCTCCAGGCAAGAACACTGGAGTGGGTTGCCGTTTCCTTCTCCAATGCAGGAAATTGAAAGTGAAAGTGAAGTCACTCAGTCGTGTCTGACTCTTAGCAATCCCATGGAATGTAGCCTAGCAGGCTCCTCTGTCCATGGAAGTTTCCAGGCAAGAGTCCTGGAGTGGGTCGCCAGTGCCTTCTCCATTTCAAGATACTAATTTTCACTTAAAATTTCAAGTTTTATCAATTTTTATCATTGGCAACAGACACTGTCAGTTATTTTCCTTGAAGTGACAGGTTCACTTGCTCTTTCCTCCCCAAAATGTCAGTCATACCCAATTCTGAATAGGTTGTCTTCAATCATTCATTCAAGTAAAACACAGTGTTTTGTGGAAAGAGTGGCTAGTTCACCGCATATCTCAGTCTCATAAGTGCTTTTTGTTTGAGACGGTTATCCCATTGTATTTTGATATGCAGTGGAAATGCTTTATCCATTTTTCCTTCCTTTACTGTATAGGATATTAAAATGGCATGTACTCAAGGATTGTGATTTTAAAAATTAATTAATTTTACTGGTTTATTAAAGACCTTCTTAAGTGAAACTGCACTTTATTTATTGTGATTGCATGTCTCTGAATGTCTGCTAGTAAAATTTGGTGTCTCTGTTTTGATTTATGCTAATGACATTCACAGCTTGACTCAACATTGCTTTTGCACCATCAGTGAGAAAGATAATAGTGTCTTAGTATCATTATGAAAACAGTTTTGACGTCATGATTCCTAGAAGGGTCCTAGGGAACTCATACTTTGTGTAGCATTGGTTTAGGGGAGTGGTTGTCATGTAGATGTAAAGTAATTGTTCTTTATGTAAAAAAAAAAATTACCTTGATACTATCACAAGTAGAATTTCTTCCATGTATTAGAATAAATGGTTTTGTTTAATTGGTTCAATAACAGCTTGAAAAAATTAAATTGCTATTACTGAGAAGAGGATAATTTGTTTTTAATTTTCAAGTAAATCAAGTACAATAATGCTTCACAGTGCATTTCTTAATAGTGATCTCGCTTATCATTACAACTATATATGTATCCTGAGAACCAAATGCTGTTTGAATGTGTGACATACTTCTTTACTGTCAACGTATTAATTGTTTCTCTGCTTATAGAGTTTTTGATTTGAGTTTTATTCTCCTACAGATAGATTTCACACAGTAAGTATATGGACAAAAATAAGTTAAGGGTAAATGTGTTTTTTTCTTCAGTTATTGCATTCACATAATCTACACAAAAGTATTAAATATTTATTCCTAATTTTGGTTAACAGTCAATTTAAAAAATTGTACCATGAGGGAAAAACCTATATATTTTAACCTGGGATCAGAGACCAGAGTATATAAATCTTTCTAGTATTTTCTGTTTTTTTTTTTCCCCCCTCCTTTTCTTTCATGTTTCCCCTGTGGGGAATAAAAGCAACACTAAAGTATGAGCTCAAACAATGAGAGAAGTGTCCTTCTAACAGTGATAATGCTTAAAATGCATTTTCTTTTCAAGTTTTATGAAAACTTAAAACAGTTTCCATAGATTGATAATCAAACACCAGGAATGACCAAAAGAGTAAATTCTAATGAAATAATGAAATATAGGTATAAGTCTGTGTTTTCATAATACAAAGTTATGTAGATAAAGGAATCATTTAATAAGTGTTGTATAGGAACCTGTTTTCAACTGTGTGCTGTATGAGATTTTGTGAACCCTCTCTTGATTCATGTGCATGGTTATTTTTAAAAGTTACTCAGTACATTTAAACACAATTTTTAAACCTGGAAGGCTGTCAGAAAGGAATGCACGAGAAGTTGATGTGATCTTTGCCACTTAACACATGGCTAAATATTTTGTTAGGGGCCCACTTTTGAATGTTGGCTTGGTTAATATTTTTGTGGGCTAGGTTAATGATTACAGTTTGGATTGTAAATGATGTTTGTAATTTCTTGCCCCTACCCCACTCCAAACATACAGAGTGAAACACCTTTGATTCCTGATGGCAAAGAGCTAGGACCTTAAAGAGCTGCACACATAAATAATTTATTTCCAATCATTATTTAGTGCCTCAAATATGCCATGCTCTGCGCTGGGGCTAAAGATAAAAGAATAACAGGATAAGGTCTTTATAGTCTAACAGAGGGAGACACTAGGGAATGTAAGTGAGAAAAGTGTTATGAACTCTAGAATAGGAATAGATACAGGGGGTTCAGTAAAAGCTTAGTTTTGTGGAGAAGTTCTTGTTGTTTAGTCACTCCGTTGTGCCTAACTCTGTCCCCATGGACTGTAGCCCACCACACTCCTCTGTCCATGGAATTCTCCCGGCAAGAATACTGGAATGGGTTGCCATTTCTTTTTCCAGGGGATTGTGTCAACCCAGGGGTCGAAGCTGGGGCTTCTGCATTGGCTGGTGAGCTACCAGGAAAGCCTTATGGAGAAGACAGTATGTGAAATGAAAAGACCAGAAAAGTCTGTGTAGAACAAGTGACCAACTGCAATTATATGTACTCAAATGATGTAATCCTTATAAATAGCAATCATATATTGATTCTTTAGGTCTCTGGAACCAAAGTTGTTAAAAAATGAATAGTTCTTAGTTTAGTCCACAAAAATTTATGAAGCATCTATTTGGGTTTTGGTGAGCATTTAATGAAATAACCTGTATACAGTGCTTAGCATGGTGCCTGGCATATGGTAGATGCTTGTTTTATGTCAGCCATTGTTATTTTGTCTTAAACTGCTTTAACAAATCTCATGGGAGTTAGACCTCAAAATAACTCAAAAAATAAACTTTCTTATTTCCCAGTTAAGTGGAAATCTTGGCTTTCTTGCCTAGCCCTGTGCTCCTAACCAGGAGAAGCTTGCCTACTCAAGCTAGTGTTGATACTAATTTCGTAGAAAGTAATGCTGTCCAACTCTTTTCCTTTAAAGTGGGATAATAAATATTTTATAATCCCACACTGTGTACACAGTGCTGTGCTGTGTTTTAGAGGTAAGAAACTTGAAACTGAAATTATATTTGTCCTTAAGGAGCTTACACTTTATCATCATAAGAAAGATAAATATTTAAATAACTAGGCATAGAACACACAGTTTAAAAAAAAAAGAGGATTGATTATTACTTAGCTTTGTCTCATTTAAGCTTTAGATTTTGAGATTGTAGTTGTTAGAAAAGACCTTTGTTAAAAAGATGTTTTGAGCATTTCCCCCTACTGTTTTCCTTAGTTTTATTTGCAAGCCAGAGCAGGTATTAAAGATGAAGTGTTCTGGTGGGAGCGGTAGCCCGGAGCGCTTGAAGCATTGCTAATTTCAAACCTTGTAATTTAGTTAAATTGAAACATAACTGCATTTAGATGAATGGGCCGCTAGTTTTCCTTCCCAAAGCAAACATGCCAACCTTTCATTACTTCTTGTCTGCGCTATGGCTTCTGTGTAATTCCGATCTGCTCATTTACACATAATTGACATGGTGGTGCAAATTTTTTTATTTTGAAAAAAAAAAGCTTCAAAAAAATTAGGGATGCTTTCTATAGCATACTGCATCAATCATTTTACATTTTGAAGTGAAAATGAGGGAGTGATTCCAGGTAACTTAGTGTTCCTGTGGAAGGTGGTTTGGCTCAAGCGTTTTTAAACCGGGAAATGAATAAGTGACACAGTAGGTCTGATTACAAACACAGTTTATCTTCATTTGGAATCCATGACTTCTATTAAATTTAATTACTTCCCCCGTGGCTTCTATTAAATTTAATTAATTTCCCCTGCAGCTGGCATGGTGGAGGTGCTGCTGCTAAATGAAGGTGATTGCTAATTGAGGGAGTTTTCTGTAAGAGGTTTTTTACCCATTTTCTCTTGTTTATTTGAAAATCTCTTATCCAGCCAGATAACTCAGGACATTATTCAGAAGTTACAGGTTGCAAAGTCATACATGAGTTCATCAGCATTACTTAGATCTGTGGGGCTTTTTTGTTTTGTTTTCTGTTCTGATCCTTCAGTTAACATGTCTTTTTGGTGAGAGGCCAGCCTAGGATTCTAAGGGAAATGTGCCCAGTCTTAACCTAGACAAGATGGGATTTGTTAGGCCAATCTTCACGTGGAGGTTTCTGGCAGATATTCCAAGGTCAACTGCTGTTCAATTTCGAAACACGGAGGAAGAGAGGCAAAGCATTCTGCATTTGTGGACAGTGTATTACCTGTCTAACAATTATTATTTGGGGAACTCTCTCAAATTAGATAATCTTATTATTAATATGATTTTCTCACTAGGGAATTGCATGATAATATAAACATCAGTATATATTCCTAAGGCAAAGCCAAAAATTTCAAAACATTTTTAAAAATCAGGATATTAAATGTTATATACCTGTTGTGTTTGGTTTCTACAAGTTGGCCACATGTTAGGAAAAAAAAAGTATAATGGTAATAGATCAATATTCATTTAATGCATTTTTATTCTTAGCCTTTCAGTTTTTATTAGAAAAGAGCTTTATTTTTGAGCATCAGTGTGTGCCAGAAATTATATATACATTGTATATACGTATATATATATACACACACATAAGTCATATATATGTATATATGTATGTGGTGGTGATGGTTTAGTCACTGGCATGTCCAACTCTTGTGTGTATACATATTTTATATATATAATATATACACATTTACACACACATGTATATATATGGGCTTGCCTGATGGCTCAGCGGTAAAGAATCTGTCTGCAAAGCAGGAGATGCGGGTTCCATTGCTGTGTCAGGAAAATCTCCCAGAGGAGGGCATGGCCGCCCACTCTAGTATCCTTGTCTGGAGAATCCCACGGACAGGGGAGCCTGGTGGGCTACAGTCCATAGGCTTGCAAAGAGTCAGACATGATTGAAGTGACTAAGCACACATACATACATACATACATATATATATATATATATAAATTAGCAGTCCAGCAGAATATTCTTTACACATGTAAAATTGAAGTTCAAGTTCTTGTTTTTTCTGTCAATAATTAAATGCCCATTTAAGTGGTGTGTGAAAGTCCTGGCTTTGGAGGAAATTCTGTTCTTCTTTGAGTAGACAATACTTGGGTAATACTCCTTTATCAACAAGCTCTTTTGAAAGCTATTTTCTGAGTTTTTCATTATCTCATTCTCTTTTTATTCTCCTGCTTTCCTGGCCACATCTGCTTAACTCAAACTGGGAAGGCCATTATCTCTTCAAATTTAAATTTTAGTTTAATGTCCTTGGGCATTCATACTGTCCATGTTTAACTCAACTGTGGTGTTTATCCATGACTTAGACTGAGCTTATTAAAATACAAAGTACAAAATATAAATTATCTGTTGTTTTTTTTTTTAGAATGACCAAAATGTTTTGCTCTGCCACCATTTTAAAGAAATTAATTTATTTGCTTCTTTTTAAAACTGTTTACTTATTTTGCTGCACAGGTCTTGGTTGTGGCACTCAGGTTCTTTAGTTATAGTGTGCAAACTCTTAGTTGTGGCACTAATTACCTGATCAGGGATCGAGTCTTAGCCACTGGATCACCAGAGAAGTCCCTCGATTTGTTTCTTATATTTTTCCTTTGTGAGATGTAGCTTTTCTTGCTATGTTATGATGTAATTATAATTCGATTTGCCATCTTTATTTTAAAATTGTAACCGACTTCTGAAGTTTCAAGCTTTAGAATTCTGCTAAAAATATACATTTGTGGACTATTTACCAATACTATCAGAATTTGAATTGCTTTTCCAATAAATCTTGAGTTTTCTTCTCAATTAGTCATTAAGCGCTTGATCGTTACTTCTTAGACACTGTGTTAATGTACTGGCTTTACTAATTAGAGCCATGAAAATGCAAAAGTCAATCAATGAATAAATTAGTGCTCTTTGGTAACCCTTTATGTGCCTGTGACTATCTTCAGTTATTCTGTTCTGTACATAGTAAGAGATGGCCCTACCATTTTGGCACAGTTTTTGTTCAAATGCATTTTTTTGCTATGTATGAAGACATACTTTTATTGCTTAAAATCTCATCATTGCATAGGAGAAATGATATAGGTGGTTGGTAGGGTGCAAGTATCTGGGGTTAGAAACAGCTAGGTGTGTTTTACGGGCACCGTTGGCCCTGTTTCTACAAGGAAGAGACTTACGGGTGGCCATGTGGTTGTGGGCAGGAGGCCAAAGGGCTTGTTACGAAGCTGCGTTTGATAACAAGCACATGTTTATTTACTTGAAATGTTGTTTAATTGAGGTGATTTGGGAGGCCTTAGAAAAGGAGGGAGGGAGGTTGTTCAACTATATTCCTTGCACACTGTGGTCCCACCAATGTTGAAGGAACGAGAGATAAACAACCGAGATAAAATAATGGAAGAGAGAGTTAAAAGGAGGGAGGTAGGTTGTTAAACTTTATATTCCTTGCACACTGTGGTCCCACCAATGTTGAAGGAAGAAGAGATAAACAACCGAGATAAAATAATGGAAGAGAGAGTTACAAAAGTCATAGAGTACAAAAAGGGGTAGACAGTATACAGAAAAGTGAGGTGACTGTGGCAGTAAGGGTAGAAGGATTTTATCTGGCAGGAAAGAGGATTTAGTGAGGGAAATCCACCTGCTTAATTTATTTATGGTTCCAGAACTAACTTTTGCCTTTTACAAATCTGCATCTCTATTCAGAATTGTAAATAGCATGTTAGTCGCTCAGTTGTGTCGGACTATTTGTGACTCCATGGACTGTAGTTTGCCAGGCTTCTCCATCTGTGGGATTCTCCAGGCAAGAATACTGGAGTGGTTTGCCATTTCCTTCTCCAAGGGATCTTCCTGACCCAGGGATTGAACCCAAGTCTCCTGCACTGCAGGAGGATTCTTCACCATCTGAGCTACCAGGGAAGCTTGTAAATAGCATAGTAGTATCGTCAAGTATTTTGAGGACATGTCTATTAGTATTCATCTTTGTCTTTTTTGCTATTTGTTCAAATAACTTTTTAGGACCTGAGATTTGACTTTTGATTATTCTTTGGTTGATCTGGATATGGAAATCTGAGGAATGAAGGGTTAGTTATGCTTGTTATTTGGATGTGAGTAGCTACTGAGTGTTAGTGGTGGCTGTAGTATCTTTTGAATTGAGTTACTAGATATTCTTTTCTGCTGGTTTCTCTTTAGGATGCTGATGCAGATCATTTGTGCTTTCTTAACCTGTTCTTATTACTGTGATAGTGAATAAAACTAGTTGCCTAGCTTTCATGTGTAACCACCCTATACATGTCTACTTAAATTGCTAATCTGTGATTACCTTTTAGGAGGTCAATATTAGTGAATCTATCTTGTTAACCTTTTCTAGGGAGAAACTGATTATATTATACATTAATTATTTTGTCTTTTTTCATGGAACATAGTTCCGATTCCTAAGCTAACATAGATTAATGCTTTTCTGGGTTGTCTAGAGGAGATAGGTAAGGTCTTAACGTAGGGAGGCCAACAATGGTCTTTGGAAGGACCCTTGAGTGTGAACTCCATTCCTTCCTGGCATGAAAACAAGTTCAGTTCAGTTCACTTCAATCACTCAGTCATGTCCAACTCTTTGTGACTCCATGAACCCCAGCATGCCAGGCTTCTCTGTCCATCACCAACTCCCAGAGTTTACCCAAACGCATGTCCGTTGAGTCAGTGATGTCATCCAACCATCTCATCCTCTGTCTCCCCTTCTCCTCCTGCCCTCAATCTTTCCCAGCATCAGAATCTTTTCAAATGAGTCAGCTCTTCGCATCAGGTGGCCAAAGTATTGGCATTTCAGCTTCTGCATCAGTCCTTCCAGTGAACACCTGGGACTGATCTCCTTTAGGATGGACTGGTTGGATGTTCTTGCAGTTCAAGGGACTCTCAAGAGTCTTCTCCAACACCACAGTTCAAAAGCATCAATTCTTCAGTGCTCAGCTTTCTTTATAGTCCAGCTCTCACATCCATACATGACCACTGGAAAAACCATACCTTGACTAGACGGACCTTTGTTGGCAAAGTAATGTCTCTGCTTTTTAATATGCTGTCTAGGTTGGTCATAACTTTCCTTCTAAGGAGTAAGCGTCTTTTAATTTCATGGCTGTAATCACGATCTGCAGTGATTTTGGAGCCCCCAAAAATAAAGTCAGCCATTGTTTCCCCATTTATTTCCCATGAAGTGATGGGACCAGATGCCATGATCTTAGTTTTCTGAATGTTGAGCTTTAAGCCAACTTTTTCACTCTCCTCTTTTACTTTCATCAAGAGGCTTTTTAGTTCCTCTTCACTTTCTGCCTTAAGGTGGTGTCATCTGCATATCTGAGGATGCTGATATTTCTCCCGGCAATCTTGATTCCAGCTTGTGCTTCTTCCTTCCAGTCCAGCATTTCTCATGATGTACTCTGCATATAAGTTAAATAAGCAGGGTGACAATATACAGCCTTGACGAACTCTTTTTCCTATTTGGAACCAGTCTGTTGTTCCACATCGAGTTCTGTTGCTTCCTGACCTTCATACAGGTTTCTTAAGAGGCAGGTTAGGTGGTCTGGTATTCCCATCTCTTTCAGAATTTTCCACAGTTTATTGTGATCCACACAGTCAAAGGCTTTGACAAGGTCAATAAAGCAGAAATAGATGTTTTTCTGGAACTCTCTTGCTTTTTCGATGATCCAGCGAATGTTGGCAATTTGATCTCTGGTTCCTCTGCCTTTTCTAAAACCAGCTTGAACATCTGAAAGTTCATAGTTCACGTATTGCTGAAGCCTGGCTTGGAGAATTTTGTGCATTACTTTGCTAGCATGTCAGAGAAGGCAATGGCACCCGACTCCAGTATTCTTGCCTGGAAAATTCCATGGATGGAGGAGCCTGGTGGGCTGCAGTCCATGGGGTCACTAAGAGTCGGACACGACTGAGCGATTTCACTTTCACTTTTCACTTTCCTGCATTGGAGAAGGAAATGGCAACCCACTCCAGTGTTTTTGCCTGGAGAATCCCAGGGACAGCGGAGCCTGGTGGGCTGCTGTCTATGGGGTCGCACAGAGTCGGACACGACTGAAGTGGCTTAGCAGTTGCTAGCATGTGAGATGAGTGCAATTGTGTGGAAGTTTGAGCATTCTTTGGCATTGTCTTTCTTTGGGATTGGAATGAAAACTGACCTTTTCCAGTCTTGTTGCCACTGCTGAGTTTTCCAGATTTGCTGGCATATTGAGTGCAGCACTTTCACAGCATCATCTTTCAGGATTTGAAATAGCTCAACTGGAATTCCATCACCTCCACTAGCTTTGTTCGTAGTGATGCTCCCTAAGGCCCACTTGACTTCACATTCCAGGATGTCTGGCTGTAGGTGAGTGATCACACTGTTGTAATAATCTGGGTCATGAAGATCTTTTATGTACAGTTCTTTTGTGTATTCTTGCCATCTCTTCTTAATGTCTTCTGCTTCTGTTAGGTCCATACCATTTCTGTCCTTTATTGAGCCCATCTCTGCATGAAATGTTCCCTTGGTACCTCTAATTTTCTTGAAGAGATCTCTAGTCTTTCCCATTCTGTTGTTTTCCTCTATTTCTTTGCATTGATCGCTGAGGAAGGCTTTCTTATCTCTCCTTGCTATTCTTTGGAACTCTGCATTCAAATAAGTATATCTTTCCTTTTCTCCTTTGCTTTTCGCTTCTCTTCTTTTCACAGCTATTTGCAAGGCTTCCTCAGATAGCCTTTTGCTTTTTTGCATTTCTTTACCATGGGGATGGTTTTGGTCCTTGTCTCTTGTACTACATCACAAACCTCATTCCATAGTTCATCAGGCACTCTGTCTATCAGATCTAGTCCCTTAAATCTATTTCTCACTTCCACTGTATAGTCATAAGGGATTTGATTTAGGTCATACCTGAATGGTATAGTGGTTTTCTCCACTTTCTTCAATTTAAGTCTGAATTGGGCAATAAGGAGTTCATGATCTGAGCCACAGTCAGCTCCCGGTCTTGTTTTTGCTGACTGTGTAGAGCTTCTCCATCTTTGGATGCAATGAATATAATCAGTCTGATTTCAGTGTTGACCATCTGGTGATATCCATGTGTAGAGTCTTCTTCTCTTGTGTTGTTGGAAGAGGGTGTTTGTGATGACCAGTGCATTCTCTTGGAAAACCTCTATCAGCCTTTGCCCTGCTTCATTCTGTACTCCAAGGCCAAATTTGCCTGTTACTCCAGGTGTTTCTTGGTTTTCTACTTTTGCATTCCAGTCCCCTATAATGAAAAGGACATCTTTTTTTGGTGTTGGTTCTAAAAGGTCTTGTAGTTTTTCATAGAACCATTAGCTTCTTCAGCGTTACTGGTCGGGGCATAGACTTGGATGAATAGTATGGAACAATATGAACAGTATGAAAATAAGTACTTTTTATCAGTTGAGTTAATTTTCTAATCTTTGGTTTTCTTATTCATGAAAGAGCACTTCAGAACATCGAGGACAGCCTGACTTAGCTCTTTGTTGATACTTCTGCCCAGTGACATGTTCTCCCTGCACTGCTGAAGTTTATTTCATTCTTTCATGTTTTCTGAAATGCACCACTTAAGGACTAATGTGGGTGATTCTCTCCTTTAAAAAACATCAAATGCTTTCAAGGGTTTAAGTGGCTACCCAAAATTCCTATTGTAAGTAGGATGTGAATAAACTCTTTATTGAAAAAGAAATACAAATTTTAAATAAATGAAAAGATGCCCAGTTACCCTTATAATAAAGAAATGCAAATTAAAAGTATAGAGAGATGCTACTTTTTTCACCCATCAGATTGGCAGATGTCCTTTGCTTTGTTAGCAAAAGTTTTGGAAGCAGACGTTTCCTTACATGTGGTTGTTTGGTTTGCGAGTTGGAACATACACCATGGAGGATAATTTCGCTATGCCCATCAAATACAGATGTGTCGTGTGTGTGCTTTCAGTCGCCCAGGCCTGTCCAACTCTTTGTGACCCTGTGGACTATAGCCTGCCAGGCTCCTCTGTCTATGGAATTTTCCAGGCAAAAATATTGAAGTGAGTTGCCGTTTCCTACTCATGAGGATCTTCCTGACCCAGAGACTGAACCTGAGTCTCTTGTGTCTCTTGCATTGGCGGGTGGATTCTTTACCACTGTGCCATCTGGGAAGCCCCTGATACAGATGGGTATATCCAACAACAGCTCCCCTGAGAATTTATTAAAATTATGTATGTACAAGGTGTTCATTGCAGTATGTTTTAATAATGAAAGACTGAAAAGCAGCTAAATGTCTAACAATAGTGAGCTGCTTGATTCAATTATAGTCCATTCATACAGTGGGAATATTTCCCAATTGTTAAAAAAATGAAATAATGAGGCAGTCCATTATATACTAATATGGAAAGGTGTTCAAGACGTTTTATTAAAGATAATTTTTTTTAAAAGGTGCCTCACACCATGTATAGTTTGTTGGCTTTTCTATTAGAAAACAAAGTGTATTCCCATTTGCTTTCATACACACATACATACATATAAAAATTGTTTTTTTAGGAAGAATCCATAAGTAAATGATTGCAGTTACCTGTGAAAGAGGAAATTTTCACTATATCCAAAATTTAAAAATAATTTTGGAACATGCATATGTATCCTCTATTTTATTGTTTTTTGTTCAGTTGCTAAGTCATGTCCAACTGTTTGCAACCCCATGGACTGCAGAATGCCAGGCTTCCCTGACTTCCATTGTCTTCTGGAGTTTGTTCAAGTTCATGTCCACTGAGTGGGTGATGCTGTCTAACCATCTCATCCTCTGCTGCCCTTTTCTCCTTTTTGCCTTCAATCTTTTCCAGCATCAGCATCTTTTCCAATGAGGCGGATCTTCACATCAGGTGGCCAAAGTATTGGTAGTGTCCTCTGTTTTAAGTGAATATCTTGAGAGTCCCTTGGACTGCAAGGAGATCAAACCAATCCTAAAGGATATCAACCCTGAATATTCATTGGAAGGACTGATGCTGAAGCTCCAATACTTTGGGATGAGTTAATTCTATTACAGTGTTTCCTTCTTAACACTTAGGTGAAATGAGTTGCCCTAAGGTGAGGGAGAAGTTTTGAATCAGAAGGAAGAAGGAATATGGCAGTTGCCTACCATTCAGTCCTCAGAGAAGCAGGACATTACCCATTCCCTACAGTGGGGATGTCTTGGAGCCCTTGGGATATCTGAAAATTAGGTAGTAGGAGCTTTGCAAGGAAATGGAGGTAAAAGGATGCCAAAGGCTAGTTTAAATTACTTTGAAAATTTGCCTACAGCCTAGTTACTCCAAGCAAAGCAAAAGATAGAATGGGGACATTTTTCTTATTCTTTCTTCTGCTTCTCATGTGAATCAGAATTTAAATCAGATTCAGAACCACAGTTTAAAGCAAAGCTTTGAATTAGCACATGGTTGAGGTATATTACAGGCCAAATATATTTAATTATCTACTCTGGGAACCTTAATGTTTAGAGTCTGGTTGCAATGGGTTTTTACTTTCAACAGACTAATACTCAAACATTTGTAAGACTAATTAGGAACAGCATGTAATCATTTGCACGCTCCTAGACCCTGTCATTCAGTGTGTACTTTACTCTTTGCTGTTTGGCTTTTTTTTCTCATACTTTCTCTTTACCCTAAAGCATAGATTTTTTAAAAATCCTGAAATCATACTAGAAATCAAAAGATGTTAAAGGAGAATCTATTATTGTAAACCTATTATAATTCTTTCAAGGTTGAATTAGCCCTACGTACTAAGGCTGATGGTTTTAAATTATATCACTGTGAACAGTTTTTCATTTTTCTTAATTTTTTATTAAAAAATATACTACTTGCCATGGGCAGAATTTATCATGGCTCTGGGAATTCACTGGTTAATCAGAGTTTTGGTGCTGTTTAATTTGTAGTTTTATAGAAAAAGATGTTTATCTACTTTGTTCCTTCATAACCGCCTCCCCATGCCCTTTGGCAATTTAATTGTAAAATATTGTGAAGTAGGAGGATAGTGGAAAGATACATAATTGCTCAACTGTTGTTTCTCTCTTAGTCAATTTATGTTTAGTAAAGAACTTTACCACCATTTATTGGAGTCTTGATCTCTTAGGAAATATTTCTTATTTTTAAAATAAGAATTAAAATTAAAAATAATTCCTTGATTGATGCTAAGAATTTTGTAAGCAAATCTCAGTGTGCCCCATGTAGTATAAACATGTCATTGTGATGCTGAAAGCTCAGCTTCTCTGTACACTGGTGCTGAATCAAAACTTGGAAACAGGGTTTTGGATGAGGTAGAAAAGGATGTTTTTATTGCTTTGTCAGGCAAAGGGGGACACAGTGGACTGATGCCCTTGAAACCAAGTGTCTCAACTTGGGGAAGATAGTGACAAGTTTTATAGTAAAAGAGGGCATGATCAGCTCACGGACATTCTTCTGATGGGTTGGTGGTGAGGTAAGTAGGAGTCAGCACTATCAACCTTCAGGTTTAACTAGTCTGGGATTTGCTAGCTTGTGGGCAGCATACCATAACTTCTTCCACCTGGAGGGGCTTACAATATCTGCAGAACAAATCAAAGATACTGTTGTGTTCATCCATTGATGCCCCAAGGCTGCTGTTGACTGTTTCTTCCTGGTCTCACATCCTATCCCTTTCGTAATTAACACTTGCTTGAATCTGCCCATTGGAATTTAGGGAAGGTCATTGAGGTGAATGAAGGCAGTTTCTTATAAGTAAAGAAATGCAGGGCACAGGAAGGCCATGTGCACAGGAGCCCCACAGGGCTCTGCATGGCATCAGTTGTATACTGGAAAGAACTTAAGATTTGGAGATCTGATTGGAATACTGACCCATAGCTTCCTAATTATACAGCCATATTTAAGTTATTTTTCTTTTGAGGTGTTTATTGTATACCCAGCATAAAGTAGAAGCTCTGTAAATGCTAGCCATTATTTAATTATTAATTCAAAAGCAGCTGGTTGATCACTAAGAGCTTGAGATGGTACTTGTATTTGGTAATTTGCTCACATTTCAGTTTTAGAGCCGTAAGTTGCAGGAAAGAGAGCAGGGTGGGAGAGGATGTTCATATCCCACGTATCAGGTAAGTCTCTGGGATGGCCACCAAGAGTGGGTTCTTGTTTTTTTGCGGGAAAAAATTCAAGAGCAAGCCACAGTAAAGTGAAAGTTTTATTCAGAGAGATACACACTCCGTAGACAGAGTGTGGGCCATCTTGGAAGGCAAGAGGCAGCAGGATATGGGGTTGTCAGTAAATTTTATAAGGGTGACTAATTTCAACAATACATAGAAGAACTATACAAGAAAGATCTTCATGACCCAGATAACCATGATGCTGTAATCACTCACCTAGAGCCAGACATCCTGGAATACAAAGTCAAGTGGGCCTTAGGAAGCGTCACTACGAACAAAGCTAATGGAGGTGATGAAATTCCAGTTGAGCTATTTCAAATCCTAAAAGATGATACTGTTAAAGTGCTGCACTCAATATGCCAGCACATTTAGACTCAGCAGTGGTCACAGGACTGGAAAAGGTCAGTTTCATTCCAATCCCAAAGAAAGGCAATGCCAAAGAATACTCGAACTACCGCACAATTGCACTCATCTCACACACAAGCAAAATAATGCTCAAAATTCTCCAAGCCAGCCTTCAACAGTACATGAACCATGAACTTCCAGATGTTCAAGCTGGATTTAGAAAAGGCAGAGGAACCAGAGATCAAATTGCCAACATCTATTGGTTCATGGAAAAAGCAAGAGAGTTCCAGAAAAACATCTATTTATGCTTTATTGACTATGCCAAAGACACTGACAATGTGGATCACCACAAGCTGTGAAAAATTCTTCAAGAGATGGGAATACCAGACCACCTGACCTGCCTCTTGAGAATCTGTATGCAGGTCAGGAAGCAACAGTTAGAACTGGACATGGAACAACAGACTGGTTCCAAATTGGGAAAGCAGTACATCAAGGCTGTATATTGTCACCCTGCTTGTTTAACTTATATGCAGAGTACATCATGAGAAATATTGGGCTGGATGAAACACAAGCTGGAATCAAGATTGCCGGGAGAAATATCAATAACCTCAGATATGCGATGACACCACCCTTATGGCAGAAAGGGAAGAACTAAAGAGCTTCTTGATGAAAGTGAAAGAGGAGAGTGAAAAAATTGGCTTAAAGCTCAACATTCAGAAAACGAAGATCATGGCACCTGGTCCCATCACTTCATGGCAAATAGATGGGGAAACAACGGAAGCAGTGAGAGACTTTATTTTTTTGGGCTTCCAAATCACTGCAGATGGTGACTGCAGCCATGAAATTAAAAGATGCTTGCTCCTTGGAAAAAAAGTTATGACCAACCTAGACAGCATATTAAAAATCAGAGACATTACTTGGCCAACAAAGGTCCGTCTAGTCAAAGCTATGGTTTTTCAAGTAGTCATTTGTGGATGCGAGAGATGGACTAAAGAAAGCTGAGTGCTGAGGAATTGATGCTTTTGAACTGTGGTGTTGGAGAAGACTCTTGAGAGTCTTTTGGACTGCAATGAGATAGAACCAGTCCATCCTGAAGGAAATCAGTCGTGAATATTCATTGGAAGGACTGATGCAGAAGCTGAAACTCCAATACTTTGGCCACCTGATTGGAAGAACTAACTTATTTGAAAAGACCCTGTTGCTGGGAAAGATTGAAGGCAGGAAAGGAAGGGGACAACAGAGGATGAGATGTTTGGATGGCACCACCAACTTGATGGACATGAGTCTGAGAAAGCTCCAGAGTTGGTGATGGATAGGGAAGCCTGGCATTCTGCAGTCCATGGGGTTGCAAAGAGTCGGACATTACTGAGAGACTGAACTTAAGTGAATTTCCTAGGGTAATGAGTGGGAAGGGTATTCCAGCTATTTTGGGGAAGGGATTGACATTTTCAGGAATTTGGCCACTGTCCACTTTTTGACCTTTATGGTCGGCTTTGGAGATGTAACGGGGCCTGTACGGGTGTCATTTAGCTCTCTGATGTGTAGCAGTGAGCTTTTACTTGGTCTCAAGGTCTAGTGGAAGTCCCCTCCTCTGCTATTTTGAACCTGTTTGGTTTAATCAGTTTATGTCATGTCTTCGGGCTATGTCATTCTTTTAAAGGTTTTGCCCTGCTCCCTTCCTGTTTCAATATGTCCTTTTTCTTCAGACTTTTCTCAGGCTAATTTGGTACCTGGGGCAGCCTTCATTCACTGTTTATATATCTTTGTAAATTGATAATGCATTGCATCTGAGGTGGGGCAACAGCTCTCTGACTTGATCCCCAAATCAAAGGAGGTAAGATAAAAGGCAGATGGAGAGAGCTAGTAGTAGTTAGCTGGATAGAGGCAGAGAGACAAATGCTGACTGGTTCTGTGTTCTCTGTTCCTGCCCGTGGCAGGCAGCCAGCTGTTTCCTTAATTCCAACTTCTCTGTGCCCTGGCAGTGATACAGCACATTCTTCTTAGAGAAATCCCTTCTGGCAATGGCATTTCAAAGAAGAAACTTAAGAGGAGAAGAATCATTTTGATTTAGACTGTTAATGTGTGTGTAAGAGTAGGTAGTGAAGAGCCAGGGATTGGCAGCCAGTTAAAAATGGCATGCTAAATCTTCGTTTATTCTTTCACTCCTATGCAGAGGTTGGAGTGTCAGTGGGGGTCACCCAGAGACAAGCCTGTCTTTCAAGTCCCGTGAGGTGACATGGTTTATACAGTAAATCAGCCCCAACATATTATTAATACATTCCTTTGAACCCCGCACTTCTAGGAATAGCGACACCTCCTGGCCAATGGTGGGATTTTTTTTTTTTACGTTCCACTCAGTGGCTCTCCTTAGGGCGCTCGTTCTACAAGGATGCAGCACCACCCAATTGGGAAGAGCACTGCCTGTACTGTTGCTTTGGATGGACCTTCGTTATTTCCCCACCTGCCTCTCATTTAATTTTACCTCATTCAGTTTCTTTCTAGCAAGGGTTTCTCTATCTCCATTCTTTTCTCACCACTTTTTGGCCAACTAAATTTTAGGAAAATCATTCACAAAAGCAACATAGCGTACCAGTTAAGGCTGTGGAGTGCCATGCCTGGATTTTTGATTCCTGTTCCTATCTGGTGGTCTTGGACAAGTTAGCTGGTACTCTGTGCCCTTGCTTTCTATAAAATGGGGAAAAATAATACCTATCTTACAGGCTTGTTTTGAGGCTAAAAAAAAAATGATGTATGTGAAGTTCTCAGCATATCCTTTTATGCAAAAACATTATTGATTGTTTGCTTTTATTATTTAGCTGCCACTGTGCCCTTTCATTTATGTACCGTAAATAATTTCAGTTGATAAAATTAGTGTCAGTATATTGTCTTTTTTTTTTTTTTCTGGCAAGCCAATTAGTTGGCTTCTCTTCTTAAACTACATTCAGTCCTAATGCCAAAATATTTTATTTCTGGTTCGGCTTATGTGAGAGCTCAATCGGATGACTGGAAACGCAGGTTGTTTTCCCTAGTTTCTCAGTACTGACTCTTCTGGCAATACTTGGTCCAGCTTCACAAAATGGCCAAGCGATATTCCAATATGAAAGGGGTTTACTACTTCTCAAAAAATCATGATTGCTCTCCTGCCCTTGGTCCATCAGCTCTTTGTGATTTGTACCTTGAGAATAATCTCTAATGATTGTTTGGGTCAGCATCTCTCTTTCAAGTAACAGACAAGGAAGTGCTTTAAAATCACCTCCTAGCAAGAGAGAAAACTATCATTTTCCTTTACTTTCATCAGCTGACCCAGGCTGTTCTGTATGATTCTTGGTCTTTGCCCAGCTTCTTCCTGGGTGCTGTAATAAAATCAGACCTAAACCGCTGGCTAGTTATATTGAGATCATTCCCACACCAGGAAAATTGTTAATTATTATTATTGATGATAGATGTACATTCTACCTTCAGTTGGTTTTTAGTCCCGTTGATTTTAAAGAGAAGCTATTTAAACATTTTGTGGGACTCAAAATATTAGACCCCTGTCATGATGGCTATTGCACGCTCAATTTTTGGAAGGTTTAAACTTTGGAATTGTTTTAAACAACTGAGGAACCTATTTGACAGAATTTCAGCCATAGGCATTTAAAAAATTATAAAAAAGACACATGAGGTTTACACATGAGGAATATTTAAATTCCTTTCTTGAAGTGAAGTAATTCTGTTTATTCAGGTTTTTTTTTTTGGAATGAGCTTGCATAAGAGGGGGCTTTCGTGGTGGCTCAGATGGTGAAGAATCTGCCTGGAATATGGGAGCCCTGGGTTCGATCCCTGAGTTGGGACGATCTCTTGGAGGAGGACATGGCAACCACTCCAGTATTCTTGCCTGGACCATCTCCTTGGACAGAGGAGCCTGGCAGGCTATAGTCTATGGGTCGCAGAGTCACACGACTGAGTGCCTATGCACGGAATGGCACAGCATAAGAGGAATTCTGGTACGTTGATTTTTTAAAAAATAAACTAGATAACATTTCCTGAGTTTTTGAAGTGTCAATCATACTGCATGTGCACAATCTCACTTAACACAATGCTTTCATATATATATATACACACACACATATGTATATGTGTGTATATATATACCTGTTAAGTTCTATACCTGATTCATATAGCAAGTAAATAAATTGAGATTTCAGCAAGTGAAGCAGTTTGCTCAGAGTCACATAGTTATTAGTGGTAAATCTACCCTACTCTTGCTTACAAATTTGTTCTACTATATTATACGTCTTTCCAGGTTCAGAAGTATCTCCTTACACACTAGTATGAGTAGTTTTGAACTAAGTAAAACACCCTTCTTAACCTGTATGCTTTCTTGTCTATCCTGGCTGCTTTACTCAGGAGAAAAAGCCACATCTTGTAATTGTGCTCAGAGACTGGGTTTTAGTACATCTACCTGCCTTCTCAGAGATGTTGTGAACTGTCCCAGAGACAAAACAGTATTGTCGCTTCAATTCATCTGGGTTGTTTTGTAGGCTAGTTGTCATCCTCCTGAAGGAGTGATTTTACTTGTGTGATTCCTAGACTGTTGTTTAACTGGATTAAAAAGTACACATGTCAGGCACTACTGGCTAATGATGGTTGGGATCACATTCTCCAGGACCGTCTGGGAGATCTCTTCCTTGGGACCTGGGTGGCTCTGTACAGAACTCAAAAGAAAGCTGTCCTTCTGTCTTCTCTGTTATGACTTTCTGAATTGTGTTCCTGTGACATTATCTGCTCTGCTCTAGTGCGTTCCTCCTATCTGTTCAAAAGAGGGTGGAAGTTTCTTTACAAATGTCTTAAAAAAAAAAAAAAAAAAGGAAAGGTTAGAAAATGCTATAGAAATTGAATAATTAAAGAATGAAAGATAAAATAGTTAAAATAGTAAACTCAGAATAAATAAAACTATAAAATCAGTTAAATGAATACATTTATTAAGGAAATAAAATTTAAAGTAACAAGACAAATGCTAAGTAAAAATATAAAAGTTAAGTTGAGTAAAGCACATTGCTTTAAATATGTGTGTGTGTGTGTGTGTGTATTTTTGGACACAACATACCTGTATGCTAGAATTAACATCGGTTGAGACTAATCTCATGTTTCATGCTTTTGGTTACATGACTTAACCAAGCCCTTTGAGAGAATATTAGACTTTGGAAATCTTGATGACCACCTAAAATAGCTTCATCTTGGGAGGGAAATAGGGACGTAAGAATGTTTTTGTATGGTTCAGATGAGAGCTAATAATCTTGTGGTTTGTAATGGATCTAAATGGTTCTACAGTTTTTCTCTAGTCACTATTTTTAAAAAAATTTATTTATTTTTTACCTGAAGGATAATTGCTCTACAAAATTTTGTTGTTTTCTGTCAAACATCAACATGAATCAGCTGTAGGTTCCCTCCCTCAAAATGGTCCTACAGTTTTATATAGACCATGTTAAATTATAGCTTTTTGCTATATAACTATAGTTCTACAATAATAATAACTAGCATTAGTTTAGCCCTTTGTCTCTGAGAACTGCTCTCAATTACCTTATTGTATTTGCAAATGTATTTTGATTTTACATATTGCAGTTGTTCAGTTGCTCAGGCATGTCTGACTCTTTGCGACTCCATGGACTGCAGCACTCCAGTCTTCCCTGTCCTTCACCATCTCCTGGTTGTTACAGTAGTAATATCCTGTATATCCCAGATATTACAGTAGTAATTCCTAAAAGGTTGAGTTTATGTCAGCAGCCTTTTTTTCCCTGTAACACTGAATCCTATTTAAGATATACCAGGGTATGCATACAATAATGTTATCACCATTTACCTGCTTTGTAAATGAGGAAGCAGTGTTTCTCGTCCTTCCTTGTATCGAAGGTAAGAAAATGCATAGTACATTTTCCTACTATTTCTACAAAGATTGGTGGTATAAAACAGTAATTTTTTTCTTGAAAATGCCAGGCTACCATGGGTACCCTGTCCTTGCTTGTGCTCAGTTGCTTCAGTCGTGTCTGACTCTTTGCAACCCCAAGGACAGTAACCCAACAGGCTCCTCTAACCCAGGCAAGAATACTGGAGTGGGTTGCCCTGCCCTCCTCTAGGGATTGAACCTGTGTCTCCTGTGGCTCCTGCATTGCAGACGGATTCTTTAGTGTTGAGCCTCCTTGGAAGCCCCTACCCTGTCCTTAGGCCAAGTCTTATTCATTTGAGTATGTCCCTTGGCTTTACAAGGAAGCAGGTTTACTGTTGAGTATCTGTGATTTAAAAGGAGAGCTCATGTTAAGTTTTACTGTGCTCTTAAATGAGGTTTTATAAGAGATATTAGCTTCATTAAAAAAGAAAGAAAGAAAAACAAGCAATTACGTCCAGTAGGATGCTAGACTATTAGATGGTTTAACAAGAGCATGTCTTGAACTTTTCCAGTTCACAGTGAGGATTGCGTTTTAGTTGATATGTTCTTGACGTTATTTGTAGCATCTGATAAATTTGAAAGCATATTTAAAAAATGATTTTATTCTGATATCATCAGACCTGACCACTAGTTGAGCAGAGAGATTAGGATCTTAGTTATTTATTAAATGAAACATTTTTCAGACTGCTTATAAGACTGCTCAGAAGATACTGATAGTTTGTATTTTTTTCAAAATGTGTTTAAGATATAATAGACATTTGTGTTTTAAGACAACACAAACATATTTAAATAAACATACTTATTTAACACAACACATTTATTTAAAATTTATAAAGAACCTCTCTAAAGAGCATCTCTAACATAATACAAAATTTGAATATTTGCATAATAGTGAATAATATTTTTTAAAATTACCATGTTGATTAATATTTATTTTTGTCTGGGAGTGTGTGATAGACATTGGAGAGGGAGTGCCCAGTATGTACTTGCTCTTTCTGGAAGATGCCATGTATGTTCGTATATCCAGACCTCTGCTTAAGCATCCTTGGTGCCAGTCCAGGGCCCGGAACACTCTAGGCTGTTTAATCAATATTTACTGAATTAATATCTGCTTTTTCCCACTGTGGCCTTTCTTGTCTTTTTCCCATGGCAAATTTCTGCGTATATTTCAAGGTCAAATCTAAAAGTCGCCTCTTTGTGGTTTCCCATCCTTTTTTCAACAGAATTAATTCTGTGCCTGTTTTGTTACACTCTCATAATAGTATCTAATACGCTACATTGGCTATTGTGTTCTTTCTGTCTTTTTTACTATCATTAAAAGCGTGTAACATGTTTTAGTTAGCATTACATCACAAGGTTTTAAAATACTCCTTGATAAAATAGGCACTCAATACATGCTTGTTGATTATAATAAAATATAACAGGGTTTGAAGGAGGGTGATTTGGGAAGGAGCTCACATGCATTGATTGCCTAGTGTATGGTAAGCTCTTCATTAGTTACTTGAAAATTCAATGCCCTGTAATAGTTCAGATAATCTTGGAAGAGAGGAGGTGCTGTCTTTATTTTCCATCTTTTACCTTCAGTGAGGGAACTGCATGGCTGACAAGTACGGAACTAGACTTTCTCTTCTTTCATCTCATATCAAAGCTGTATTAAACTGTCTCCTGAGATTTTTCTTTTGCAGGTTTTTTTTTTCCCCTTCTTAAGTCATTGCTAAGCTTGAATGGTAGAGTCTACTATTTTCAAATCTAAGTTTCTTCACTTAAGTTGCTCATATTATAAAAACATACCCAATTTCATACTCATTTATCATGGAGACTCCATTCTTCCGACAAGTAACATTTTCATCATTACAATCAGATGCAAAATCTCTTACAAACTACTGTGATTTGAATTCTGATCCTTTATGACTAAAATCGGAGAAGGCAATGGCACCCCACTCCAGTACTCTTGCCTGGAAAATCCCATGGATGGAGAAGTCTGGTGGGCTGCAGTCCATGGGGTCGCTAAGAGTCGGACACGACTGAGCGACTTCACTTTCAGTTTTCACTTTCATGCATTGGAGAAGGAAATGGCAACCCACTCCAGTGTTCTTGCCTGGAGAAGCCCAGGGACGGCAGAGCCTGGTGGGCTGCCGTCTCTGGGGTTGCACAGAGTCAGACACGACTGAAGTGACTTAGCAGCAGTAGCATGACTAAAATACCTTGGGAGTGAATTAAAAAATGAAAACAACACCCATAATTTAAAATGAAATGTATATAGCATTGAAAGTTATGTAGACATATCTCATGATAGTGGATATTCTCACTTGTATTCGATCTCTATTACTTTAAGTCTTTCAAAATAATTCATTCATAATAATACACAATGCATTGTGTAGAGTAAATTTATATTCTCAATCACTAAGGCAAACCTCTGGAAGAGCCTATGCTATATATAAACATTTACATATATGCACTTATATTGACTTATTTACAGTGATGCCTATTTCTTTAAAACACTCTTCGGCCCCTGTTTCTCACCACTAGATTGCATTGAAATGCATTGTAAGGAGTATATTCTATAGCTGAATTGGATGGAGATTTGCTTTTAGTTACCAAGCATTAGTTTGATATCACTTTGGAAGTGGTACGGTTACCTTTCTTTCATTATAGTCTAACCCTTGCTGTTAAAAAGGGAAGTTTAATGCCCTATTTCCGTATTACTACTTTTTAATTAATAGGACATTATCAGGGAATATGAATACTTTTATCAGGAACCCTAGGAAGTTTTGAAGAAAGTGAAAGTCGCTCAATCGTGTACAACTCTTTGCTACCCCATGGACTGTAGCCTGCCAGGCTCCTCTGTCCATGAAGTTCTCCAGGCCAGAATACTCGAGTGGGTAGCTGTTCCCTTCTCCAAGGGATCTTCCCAACCCCAGTATTGAACCCAGGTCTCCCACATTGCAGGTGGATTCTTTACCATCTGAGCCACCAGGTAAGCCCAAGAATACTGGAGTGGGTAGCCTATCCCTTCTCCAGGGGATCTTCCCGATCTAGGAATCAAACTGGGGTCTCTGGCATTACAGGTGGATTCTTTACCAGGTGAACTACATTGGTAATTGGCTCAGGTGCTTGGAATAAAATAGTAGTTTATTTGAAGCCATAGGTTTGATACCTCGTGGACCACCTGGTGGTTCCCAAAAGGTTGCTTCTACCTCAGGCATTTTGAACTTGATATTTGCATTTGCTCTACCTGGAATGACTCTTTGCTGCAGGTCTTCACACTGGAATCCTTCATCCGGTCATTCCAGTTCCTCTGATGGGAGCATGCATACCCACTGTTCTGCCTTACATTCTCAAATTTATCTGCCATTGCTTGTAGAGTGTAGATTCTGAATATTTCATTGTGTTGTTGCATTCCAAATGCTCAAAACAGTGCCTGGCATTTAATAAATATTTACAGAACAAGCTGGAAGTTTGTATAGATAATTGGGCCCATGATCTTTCTAGTAGTCTACTAATGATCTGCATCTTTTGAGTGCTAGAATGGCTTCCCCTTAGCTTAGGGGTATGATGCTCAGTGATAGGGTAGTCCTGCTGTAGAATTCCGAGCAGCTTCAGTGGATGAATAGACTCAGTATGAGCCCTGAGCAAGGGAATCCTTAGAAAGAAGATTCATCAGTTCACATTGTCTACAGATTCTTACATGATTTCTTATATCACTGTATATGGATAGGACAGTGCTAAGTGATTGTCTCTTGTCTTGCTAGCTGATAGTGGTGGTTGGTACTGGAAGTGGGGAGGTTGGTGAAGGGAGAGGTTAAGGAGAAAGGACTAATTCTGGTGTGACAGTCATCTAGGATGGAGAAGACAATGGCACCCCACTCCAGTATTCTTGCCTGGAAAATCTCATGGGCGGAGGAGCCTGGTGGGCTGCAGTCCATGGGATCACTAAAAGTCGGACACAACTGAGCGACTTCCCTTTCACTTTTCACTTTCATGCATTGGAGAAGGAAATGGCAACCCACTCCAGTGTTCTTGCCTGGAGAATCCCAGGGACAGGGGAACCTGTTGGGTTGCCGTCTATGGGGTCGCACAGAGTCGGACACGACTGAAGTGATTTAGCAGCAGCAGCAGTCATCTAGGAACTGACAGAAGTTTTAAAATTTTACTTTGAGGAACACAGAGGTAATTAATAAATTGATTAAATCAATTTAAGTAATCTCTAAGTAAATTAATTACATCATGAAAGTTTTGAAAAGCGTCTTAGTATTTTTACACTGTCTTCTTCCTGGCGAACACATTTCACTTGTCTAGGGTTGAGTACAGCGATTATTTTCCAGGATATTGATGTACCTTCCCACTGTCAGTAATGGCAGGAAGTGTGCTGGCTGAGAGGAGTGGCTCTGCGACCATGAATGTAATTGCAGAGCATTTCTTGTGTGCTTTATAGAAAGCAGTTGGGAGAGGATGGTGGCTAAGAGTTTGGGTTCTAGAGTCAGATTACCTGGATTAAAGTCCTGGAACTGTCCTTAGTATCCAAGCTGTTTAAACTTGATTGAATTATGTAAAACCTTCCTAGATTTTGTTATTTGTGAAGATAATGATAATGCTTTCTTCATAGAGCTGTGACAAGGATTAAATGAGACAATGCATGTGAAACACATAAGCATTCTCTGGCACATTGTGAGTGGCAGTAACTGTTATTATTAATACAATCACTGCTAGTTCTATATCTTTAACGTGTGCCTATTCAGTACTGATGCACATTACAACACATTATCAGTTCAGTGCAGTTGCTCAGTTGTGTCCAACTCTTTGTGACCCCATGGACCATAGCATGCCAGGCTTCCCTGTCCATCATCAACTCCCAGAGCTTGCTCAAACTCATGTGCATTGAGTTGGTGATGCCATCCAACCATCTCATCCTCTGTCATCCCCTTCTTCTCCTGCCTTCAATCTTTCCCAGCATCAGGGTCTTTTCCAATGAGTCAGTTCTTCGCATCAGGCAGCCAAAGGATTGGAGCTTCAGTTTCAGCATAGTCCTTCCAAGGGCCTCCCTGGTAGCTCAGTCTGTAAAGAATCTACCTGCAGTGCAGGAGACCCAGGTTCGATTCCTGGGTTGGGAAGATCCCCAGAGAAGGAAATGGCAACCCACTCCAGTATTCTTGCCTGGAGAATCCCATGCACAGAAGATCCTGGCAGGCTATAGTCCATGGGGTCACAAGAGTTGGACACAACTTAATGACTAAATCACTACCAGTGAATATTCAGGACTGATTTCCTTTAGGATTGAATACATCATGGGAAAATGCAGTAGAGGATGGTCATAGTCCTTCAATTTATTTATGTTTTATGTTTTGAAAAGAGAACTTGTGCTTCAACAGTTACAATGCTCGCTAAGTGGAAGACACCCTATGGAAGGTTGACATTAATGAATACCTAAAAATCTCAAAGCTCTGAAGTCTTCAGAGTGTTTTCAGTTTATTAAAAAAAAGAAAAAAAATTTCCTTGACAGTTCTAATTTGAAATAGGAACACTGTGTATTTAATTTCAGGTAAATCAAGAAAAAATGGCTTTAGAAGGTTATCTTATGCAGGAACAAAAGTTTTCCTTTGTTTTCACCTCCTTCCCCCATGGGGGAAGGCCTTTTTAGTTACAGATGACAAGATGTAGTGACAAAATGTTCAGTAAAACTTTAAAACTATAGCTCTTTCTTTTGAAAGTGTTAGATTTCATTCCTATATAATTTTAAAGAAAAAGTGAGTATTGAACGTGCTGACTCTATTCATTTTCTCAAAGCAGAAAGCACTTGTAGGAGCATGGTGTGTGATAGGGGTCATAGGGAGTTATAAGAAGTTATAAGGATTAGGCTACATTTGAATTTTTCACTTAAGAAATAATTAAAACCCACTGTTGGGTGCTGAAAAGAATAAGAAGGTGAATAAGGCCCAGATGCTGCTTTCAAAGGGATTATAATGATTGAATAAAATACTAGAAAAATAGCTTTAATAGAAAGTATAAGGTGGTATAAGGAAAGAAGAGTAGAATCAGTGTTTTGGGATGTATTTCTTCCAGGTAGAGACCTCAAGAAGAGCTTTAAAATAAGCTGGTGTTTGAACTGGATTTGGAACTGATAAATACCGGTATACATTGGAAGCCATGAAGGGGAAAAGCATCCTTGATAAAGGGCCTGGAATGTGCAAGGACTAGACTGAAATCAGAGGATTATATATGGGAAGTAGTGCGTTATGGTTTATTTCTCCAAGAATACTAGTCAGAAGAGATAACATGCACAAAGAGGTTTCTATGGTGAAATTGTTATTGAACTGATTTCATGTACCCAATGCACAGTGAAACCAAATAAAGCAAAATGTCAGAGTGTGGAGCACAGAAAAGTTTATTGTGGGGCCAAGCAAGGAGAACAAGTGACTCATGTTCAAAAGTTCTGAACTTCCCGAATTTTTCCCAAACTTTTTTTTTCTGAGAAGAAAAATTTTTATAGGCAAAATTTGAGGTGAAGGCTGTAGGGTGTGTGGCTTTCTTCTGGTTGGTTGGTGGTGAGGTAGCAGGGGATGCTCCTGGATCTTGCCCTCAACCTGAAGTTGCCATCATCTGAAGACCCTGATGCTGGGAAAGACTGAGGGCAAGAAGGGAAGGGGGCAACAGAGGATGAGATGATTAGATGCCGTTATCAACTCAGTAGACATATGTGTGTCAGTCACTCAGTCACGTCCGACCCTTTGAGACCTCATGGACTGTAGCCCTCCAGGCTCCTCTGTCCATGGAATTCCCTGGCAAGAAAACCAGAGTGGGTTGCCATTTCCTTCTTCAGGGGACCTTCCTGACCCAAGAATCGAAGCCTGGTCTCCCGCATTGCAGATTCTTTACCATTTGAGCCACAGTGGACATGAGTTTGAGGAAACTCTGGGAGATAGTGAAGGACAGGGAAGCCTGGTGTGCTGTAATTCATGGGGTCAGATACAAGTTAGCAACTGAACTACAATGAACAACCTGGGTGGGAGCTTTTAGTTCTGCAGAAGAGCTAAAAAATATTGCATTTATATTACTTCAGGGTGAATCAGGACCCTGCCCCAAGGCTGCACTAGTGTTTCTTAGTTCAGTCAGTTCGGTTCAATCACTCAGTCCTGTCTGACTCTTTGCGACCCCATAGACTGCGGCATGCCAGGCGTCCTGTCCATCACTAACTCCTGGAGCTTGCTCAAACCCATGTCCATCAAGTTGGTGATGCCATCCAACCATCTCATCCTCTGTCATCCCCTTCTTCTCCTGCCTTCAGTCTTTCCCAGCATCACGGTCTTTTCCAATGAGCCAGTTCTTTGCATCAGGTAGCCAAAGAATTGGAGCTTCAGCTTCAGCATCAGTTCTTCCAATGCATATTCAGGACTGATTTCTTTTAGGATTGACTGGTTTGATCTCCTTACTGTCCAAGGGACTCTCAAGAGTCTTCTCCAACACCACAGTCAAAAGCATCAATTCTTTGGTGCTCAGCTTTCTTTATAGTCTAACTCTTACATCCATACTTGACTACTGGAAAAACCATAGCTTTTACTAGATAGGTCTTTGTTGGCAAAACAATGTCTCTGCTTTTTAATATGCTGTCTAGGTTGGTCATGGCTCAGACAGTAAAGCGTCTGCCTACAATGTGGGAGACCTGGGTTTGATCCCTGGGTCCGGAAGATCCTCTGGAGAAGGAAATGACAACCCATTCTAGTACTCTTGCTTGGAAAATCCCATGGACGGAGGAGCCTGGTAGGTATAGTCCACGGGGTCGCAAAGAGTCGGACACGACTGAGCGACTAAACTTTCAACTTTACTTTCTAGGTTGGTCATAGCTTTTCTTCCAAGGAGCAAGTGTCTTTTAATTTTCATGGCTTCAGTCACTATCTGCAATGATATTAGAGCCCCCCAAAATAAAGTCTCTCCCTGTTTCCATTGTTTCCCCATCTATTTGCCATGAAGTGATGGGACCAGATGCCATGATCTTGATTTTTTGAATGTTGAGTTTTAAGCGAACTTTTTCACTCTCCTCTTTCACTTTCATTAAAGGGTTCTTTAGTTCCTTTTTGCTTTCTGCCATAAGGGTGGTGTCAGCTGCATATCTGAGGTTGTTGATATTTCCCCTGGCAATCTTGATTCCAGCTTGTGCTTCATTCTGCCTGGCATTAAGCATGATGTACTCTGCATATAAGTTACATAAGCAAGGTGACAATATACAGCCTATCGTACTCCTTTCCCAATTTGAAACTAGTCCATTTTTCATGCCTAGTTCTAACTGATACTTCTTGACCTGCATGCAGATTTCTCAGGAGGCAGGTCAGGTGATCTGGTATTCCCGTCTCTTTAAGAATTTTCCACAGTTTGTTATGATCCACACAGTCAAAGGCTTTGGCGTAGTCAATAAAGCAGAAATAGATGTTTTTCTGGAACGCTCTTGCTTTTTCAATGATCTAGTGGATGTTGGCAATTTGATCTCTGGTTCCTCTGCCTTTTCTAAACCCAGCTTGAACATCTGGGAATTCATGGTTCATGTACTGTTGAAGGCTGGCTTGGAGAATTTTGAACATTACTTTGCTAGCATGTAGAAGTAAAGTATTTTAGAGATGAGTGCAATAGTGTGGTAGTTTGAACATTCTTTGGTATTGTCTTTCTTTGGGATTGGAATGAAAACTGACATTTTCCAGTCCCGTGGCCACTGCTGAGTTTTCCAAATTTGCTGGCATATTGAGTACAGCACTTTCACAGCATCATCTTATAGGATTTGAAATATCTCAACTGGAATTCCATCACCTCCACTAGCTTTGTTTGTAGTGGAGGCCCACTTGACTTTGCATTTCAAGATGTCTGGCTCTAGTTGTGTGATCACACCATCGTGGTTATCTGGGTCATGAAGATCTTTTTTGTATATTTCTTCTGTATATTCTTGCCACCTCTTCTTTTGTATCTTCTGCTTTTATTAGGTCCATACCATTTCTCTCCTTTATTGTGCCCGTGTTTGCATGAAATGTTCCCTTGGTATCTCTCATTTTCTTGAAGAGATCTCTAGTCTTTCCCATTCTGTTGTTTTCCTTTATTTCTTTGCATTGATCACTGAGGAAGGTTTCATCTCTCCTTGCTATTCTTTGAAACTCTACATTCAGATGGGTATATCTTTCATTTTCTCCTTTGCTTTTAGTTTCTCTTCTTTTCTCAGCTATTTGTAAGGCCTCCTCAGACAACCATTTTGCCTTTTTGCATTTCTTTTTCTTGGGGATGGTCTTGATCACTGCCTTCTGTATAATGTCATGAATCTCTGTCCATAGTTCTTTAGGCACTCTGTCTATCAGATCTAATTCCTATTTTTCATTTCCACTGTATAATCATAAGGGATTGATTTAGGTCATAGCTGAATAGTCTGGTGGTTTTCCCTACTTTGTTCAATTTAAGCCTGAATTTGACAATAAGTAGTTCATGATCTGACCCACAGTCAGCTCCTGGTCTTGTTTTTGCTGACTCTATATGGCATCTCCATCTTTGGCTGGAAAGAATATAATCAGTCTGATTTCAGTGTTGACCATCCGGTGACGTCCATGTGTAGCATAGTCTCTTGTGTTGTTGGAAGAGGGTGTCTGCTATGAACAGCGCATTCTCTTGGCAAAACTGTGTTAGCCTTTTCTCTGGTGCAAACTTGCCTTGATTTACTCCTCCCTTGTTTCTGGATTACTCCTCCCTTGTTTCTGGATTACTCCTCTCTTGTTTTTGTTTTCCCTGCTTTCCCTCATTAGTAGCTGTTTGAATCTGCCCTTTGGAACTCAGGGAAGGTCTGGTAGGCTAAATGAAGCCTATGTCCTACAGACAAGAAATAGGGAATACAGAAAGGATTTGTATTTAGGAACCCCACAGGGTCCTGCTCAGTTTCAATGTTCTCTATTCCTTTTTGGAAGAGAGAGGACACCAGAAGAGTACTCCAGTGGTTTAGGCCTAAAGAAATGCAGATTTGATTGAGAGAGAAGAAGTGGCTGGGCATCATAACCAGGATTCTTTCAGGACTTGTAAAAGAAGGAATCCTTCTGAACTGCCACAGGTATCCGTTACTTATTTACTTTCTAAGCCCTATCAACCCCGAATATTCATTGGAAGGACAACACTGAAGCCGAATCTCCAACACTTTGGCCACTTGATATGAACAGCTGACTCACTGGAAAAGACCCATGTGCTGGAAAAGATTGAGGACAGGGGGAGAAGAGGAGGAAAGAGGATGAGATGGTTGGATGGCATCAGCAACTCAATGGACTTAAGTTTGAGCAAACTCCAGGAGATTGTGAAGGGCAGGGAAGCCACGTGTGCTGCAGTCCTTTGATTCACAAAGAGTTGGAGAAGACTTAGCAACTGAACGGAGAAGGCAATGGCACCCCACTCCAGTACTCTTGCCTGGAAAATCCCATGGACTGAGGAGCCTGGTAGGCTGCAGTCCATGGGGTCGCTAGGAGTTGGACACGACTGAGCGACTTCACTTTCACTTTTCACTTTCATGTATTGGAGGAGGAAATGGCAACCCACTCCAGTGTTCTTGCCTGGAGAATCCCAGGGACCGGGAAGCCTGGTGGGCTGCCGTCTGTGGGGTCGCACAGAGTCGGACACGACTGAAGTGACTTAGTAGTAGTAGTAGTAGCAACTGAACAACAACAAGCCCTATTTTATTCAGGCATTGTGAGAAGTGTACCTTGAGGTCAAATGTTGCATTTTTGAGAGCCATAGACCTTATCTTAATTCTTATGGATATTAACTTGACAAGATAAGCAGGCTTAAACTTCCTGACTCAAAATGATTTTTCAGTAGTCATTCTTTCCCTTCTGAAGATCTTTACTTTCTTGCTATAAAAATGAAAATTTTATCCACATTTTATTTCTGTAGTTCTCTGAAGAGTAATTTAATGTCTTATTTTTCCTTAAGATTTAAATAAATTAAAATCTATGTTCACTGCTCTACATTCTAGTCTGAAGAACTCAAGAAATGTTTATTGAAAACACTGACCATCCCATCTCAAATACAAATATTGATCCAGTAAATTATTATGAAAAGACATAAGGTTTGTTCAATATATAATATTTAAATTGCTCTGAAATATATCATTTGACTCTATATACTGGCATAAATGTTATGAAACTCATGGTTATATTTTTTCTTTCTCCTTCTCTGCTGTCTCTGACATCTCAATGAAACTACAACAGAAACTATTAAAGTTCCAGAAGTTGTCCATAATGATTCATTAGAGTTTAGTCACTTTATAAAATGTTAAACTTTTCTTTTGCCTTTTATAATTTTTAGGTTGATGGTATTCCTAGCTCATGAGAAGAACTGAAAATAGTTTTTATTTATTGTTAGCCACACAGCTGTTATTACTAACCAGTGATCACATCCTCATTTACAAAAAAACAAAAAAGAGAAAAAACTCAGTTTTCTTTTTATAAATCAGAAGAGCTGGACTTCCCAAAGTTTTTCAGCCAGACATTTTAATTTGATCTTAGGTGCTCAGAAAAGAATACACCCAGCTTTACACATCAAAGGGTTTTTAACTGCCAGAGAAAGCTGAACTTGTTTTAAGATGACTGTTGTGAGTTTGGCCACATAGATTAGGGAACACATAAGAGTAATTTTGAGAATTTTTATTTTAGCACAGTATTTTATTTTACCACACAGTATTTATTTTACCACTGATTTCCCAGGTTATTATGTTAGTCACTTTAAGCTTTTAGCCTCTGTTTTCTAACATTTCTACAGATCAGAAATGCTCAAGTTTATTTTTTCTAAAAACATCTGTGATATGTTATAAACTATTTTGAGATCTTTGGGAAAAAAGCATTCACCCATGCTATAATGAATGGGACCAATAATTTGTTAGTTAAGAATCTTTCGCTTTTAGGCAAAGGTCTGACTGAGGAGGAAAGGAATGTGTTAGAAACTTACATGGGAATTTAATGATGTCCAAGGATAAATTGAATAATAAACAAGTCATGGGGTGGTCAAGAATGCAGTCTGACCTCTGGAACAAGTAGAACAGGGACACAGAAACCCTTAGGGTGCTATCTTCATTTCACTTCTCTATGTCACTGTGCTTTGGCTTCATTTTTCTTTCTTTGAGGAACACTTCTTTTTTCCCCCCACACAATAGTACGACTATTGAGAATTCTCAAATTTTATATCCTAATTTCCATCTGTGGAGTGAGTCTTGGTGGTGGTTTAAGTCAGTAAGTCGTGTATGACTCTAGTGACTCCCTGGACTGCAGCCTGCCAGGCTCTCCTGTCCGTGGAATTCTCTAGGCAAGAATACTGGAGTGGGTTGCCATTTCCTTCTCCAAGGGATCTTCCTGATCCAGGGATCGAACCTACATTCTCATGCATTGCAGTCTCCTGCCTTGCAGATGAATTCTTTACTGACTGACCCACCAGGGAACCAGGTCCAAAATTCTAGGCAGAAAATTCTGATGTGTTGTGTTTGGTTCCACCGTGGTGCCAATTCACTATGGTAAGGGAATGGTTAGAGGAACGGACATTGCAGTTTCCTGAATAACCGTGTTGATTAGGAGTAAGGCTGCTGTAAAACCTTCAGATAGATGCTGTGCAAAAATCCTATGTGTGGCAATGCCAAAAATAATGATATGCATGTGTTACTTGATTTGAAGTTTCCTTAAAAAATTACCAGTAATTGTATCTGTATGAATTATCCTAGTGGCACATGTTTTATTTTTCAGAGTGTAAGACAGTTTTGTGGTACTTCAGATCTAGAAAGTGGAGAGGAATAAATTTTTATTTCAGAATGATTATAAGGTATCGACATCAATTTATACACACACACATGCATGGACACACACAAGAACTACAGCATTAAAGTCATACCTTAAATAGCATTAAAAATGTATGAATGGGGAAAAAGAATGCATCATGAAAAATTAAACTTTATCTTTTATCAATACACTTAGAAAGACTACAACATGAAAAAGGGGTTGCAGGCAGAGGGTTCTTGGAATAGAGTTACAAAGCAGCTCTGTTGGCTCCTAGTTTCTGGCTTGGGCTCTAAAGTGGGTGAGACTTTGTATGTTGCTTAGCAATGTGTGTTTTTTCTTTAAATGGATCTCGCCTCATGAATCATGAATTGTTAGTTTACAACAGTAAGGTGTTCTTGCAAGCCTGCCAAAACAGTAACCAAACCCAGGCCCATTTTTGTATCAGAAGGATTTTAAGAACAGAATTTTAGCTTCTCAGTTTTATTGTGGAACTTGAAATATTATCTACTGATCATTCTGTTATTATAATTATCCTCTCACTGTGCCTTTTTTTTTTTTTTAATGAAGATCTTTGTGATTCCAGTTGAAAGCAAACAACAGTGCTGATTAATTCCACTATTTAGCAACTCATTTGGGGTTTATTGTGTGAAGTGGGAAGCAAAGAGGTGCTCCCTGGTTTAGTTACGGAGTCCTTCCTTCCTGAAATGGATTGTAAATCTGGAAGTGTGAGTATTCGAGAAGATAGTCTTGAGTGCTTTGTAAAAAATATCATTCATCCTATTCAACAAGTTTTGAATCTCTCAGAAGAGTGTTCTGTTTGATTGAAAAAAAAAAGATGAAAAAACTCAATCAAACAATAAACACCCCCCCCCACTCTATTTCCACTAAAAAAGAGAGAATCTTTTTTTTTTTTAAATCCTTTCATCCAGATGGGATGAAACACTAATATCTTCTACCATAAACACCAGCATTCTTTTTCAATACTAATGGGATGGTTTCTGACAACCAGCCCCCCTCTTTTGTTTCTATACCCTCATTTGTTCCCACCTTTACAAACTAATAAACTCAAAAATTGTATTTTCCAATTTTATTTTATGTGGTGAGATCCCCTCCAAAGGACACTTTCTTGCTTTTATCATTTTCAATACAAAGTATTTTAATAGTTTTCTTTACCAGTTAATGTACTAAACGTACAGTAAATTTTCTTTGTTTAACGATGACAAGTGGGGAAAAATAAACTTACTGGATTGCCTGAATATTGGTTTAAAATGCTCTGAGAGTGAATGCATGTGTGTATATGAGCAACTGGAAGCTGATGTCTGAGAGGCAGATGGGCCATTGAGGCAGGAAGGTAGGTTTTCTCACCTGGGCACAGACAGTCTCTTTCAAATACCAACACTAGATTTTATCAGTTTCCCTAGAGTTGAACATGATTTATACTAAGAACAGCCATCTCATCTCTGTCTTCATCTGGTTCAGATACGCACACACTGTGGCTTTCTGTCCTATGCTGTTCACAGTCTGAATGTGCTACTTCAGTGCTAGTTGGCAGATCTTTTCATGGCTTAGTCTTGGTGCTGCTATTTCCGTAAAATCCTGACTGTAAGTGGCAAATATGAAAGTGTCTCTGCTTTCTTCTGAGCACTACATAATTCTGCTTGTACTTTCTGTTGTAATTACCACACATCACGCTGTGTTGTTTTATGTTCTTGACCAGCCTTCTCCATGCAACTCTCTCTGTAGGTATGTGCAAGGTCTCATTCACCAAAGTAAGACTTACACAGTGTAGGGTCTTCTGTTTGTGTGCTTGCTTAGTCCCTCAGTTGTGTCCGACTGTTTTTTGTGACCCTATGGACTGTAGCCCTCCAGGCTCCTCTGTTCATGGGATTCTCCAGGTAAGAATATGGAGTGGGTTGCCATTTCCTCCTCCAGTGGATCTTCTCAACCCAGGGACTGAAACTGAGTCTCCAGCTTCTCTTGCATTGGAAGGCAGATTCTTTACCACTGAGCCACCTGGGAAGCCCTAGGGTTTTGGATTTCTTAGGTGGTAATTAAACAGTTATTGATTTAAAACAACAATTGATTCACAGATCAAAGAAGGAAAAAAACATAATACATTTTAGCTTTTTACTAGGAAGACTTACAGGCAAATTTGTGCAGATTTAAGTTTTGTATTTATGTTAATGATTACTTTCACTCTGTGTAGGAAAAAAGACCATCCTCAGAATTCCAGCCTCATTGATTGAGACAGTTTATATTTTTATCTTTCAATCTGATTTCATCATTTAGGATGACTATTTTTCTCTGTAGACTTTATAGCTAAATAAAGCCCTTTCCTTTTTCAGGGAGAATGAACAGTGATATTTTAAATAATAGGCAAAGTAGACTGAGTATGCATGAACAGTATTTGGAAATGTATTGGCATAAACTCATGACAAAATAGATCTTATACATACATGTTCAGTGTATGATCATTCCTTTGCTGTATTCATTGGGCTTCTTTACTAAGCATCTACTGAAGCCAACCTCCTGGGTTACCACAAGAGGAAGGGGGCCATTCTCTGGTGGGCTAGTGGTTAGGCTTCTGGGCTCTCAGTGCTGTTCAGTTGCTTGTGGGGGAATTGAGATCCAGCAAGCCGTGTGGTGCAGCCAAAAGCAAAAGAATTTGGAAAAGAATATATACATATATGTATATGCATAACTGAATCACTGCTGTATACCAGAAACTAACACAACATTGTAAATCAACTATACTTGAGTTAAAAAAAATAAGGATATGAAAAGTGAATAGTGTAGGCAAAAGGGTGGTCGGGTGAAAAGGTCACAGATGCTGTGCAACATTTAAAATTTGGCACAAGCTGTGATGCGTCAGGTTAGTTACCTGCTGCTGGTCTTTGGTAGGGTTCTGGTAACGAGGAGGAGACAGGGTGGTTCCGAAGTGACAGGTTTGCAAGGCATGGGAGCTGCAGACCCGTGCTTGTAGTGATCCTTTAGGACTTGCAGAAAACGTCTAATAGGGACTGTGGTCTTTGGTTCAAGCCACATTTGTTCCGAATGGAAAAAACTTTGTTTGGAATGTTTGGAATTTTGAGGAGGGAGAGTTTGAAGGAACTATGTTAAGAAAGTGGCACCTAATTAGTTTTAAATGGTCGTTACTTTATAATAAATAGAATTCATTAAATGTAGTATTGGTAAAATGCATTTTAATTATTTTTTTTCTGACAAGATACAGTGTCTTCTGGAATGTTAGCATCTATCTTGTGTGTGTGTTTTTCAATAAAAACCTTAATTAAAAAGCACACTCACTTGCACCTGATCTCCTTTTACTTCCGTTTTCATCCCCTGGATATGGGTAGAAAGTAATGCAGTACATTATCTCAGACTGAGAAGAATTGCTCAGCATGTCTCTGGGAATTAGAGATGAAAAGGCCATGTTCTTCTTGGCTTTTTCACACCTCAGATCAATGAGATTTACTGTGGAATGCAGTTTGTTCCTCAGGGAGGAAAGGTGAACTCTGACTTCATGACACTATTATTAGGAATGAGAAAATTAAGGAAGAGGGACTGGGTGACAAAAATACTACTGTGATAAAAGAAATATGCAGTGTTGTTGCCTAATTATTAAATATTTGTTTGTTAAGTGAAGAAATGAAGTTGGAGTGATTTATAATAGTGAGAAGTCCAGAAACCACATCTAATGGTGCACCCACAGATGAGTTGCTTGTATTACAGTGATCTGTGCCTGTTAGCATTAGTAAATGACTCCCATGTTTTCCATTATAATATTATTGTTTTTTGAGTTTGCATTATTCACCATTATGTGTTTTCTATGTATAAACAGTATATAAACTTCTCTTTGGAGGTGCTTTGGATATTTAATAGCCTGTCCTTGTGTGAGGTTCAGGGAGAACTGTTATCCCTAGAGCAATTTAGAAATTAGAGTTAACTCTTTAATATCCTCCTATATAAGACCTTCGAAATGGCTCATATTATCTTAAAATGTTAACTCCTAGGCTCTCTTCAGAGAAGGCAATGGCACCCCACTCCAGTACTCTTGCCTGGAAAATCCCATGGACGGAGGAGCCTGGTAGGCTGCAGTCCATGGGGTCACTAAGAGTCGGACACGACTGAGCGACTTCACTTTCACTTTTCACTTTCATGCATTGGAGAAGGAAATGGCAGCCCACTCCAGTGTTCTTGCCTCGAGAATCCCAGGGATGGAGGAGCCTGGTGGGCTGCTGTCTGTGGGGTCACACAGAGTCGGACACCACTGAAGTGATTTCGCAGTAGCAGCAGCAGGCTCTCTTACCTCTCACAACTGCCACATCTTTAATCTTGGACCACTTCTTAAACCTAACTAGTTTGTTTTCTGGAAATATAAACATTAACCCAAGGGGGGAAAATAGAATTACTTTTCCATTGCATAATCAGAGTATATACAAAAATAAGAGGAAAATATAAAATTTAAATAAAGTTTTCTGCTTCACAGGATTTATATCCATATATGACATAAGTAAATATGTGATTTGTCCTTAGTAAATATCTGTTGAATGATGACAACATTCTCATTTGTTTTAAATTTTTTAAAATTAGCTTAGAGAGTGAAAAGAATAAATATATAAAATCTTTAAGACATAGGAGTTCATACTAAGGAATTTAAAAAATAGAAAGCTTGTAACCCCACTAGTCTGAAAGAAATATTACAATTTTGGGGGAACCTATCCTTTCCATCTTTTTTTACATGCATGTCTTTATGCATGCATAGTAGGTATGTTTTTTGTGTATCCATGCATCCTCCTTGCTTTTTAATTCTAAAGGAAAGCCAAGCTATATTGAATCTGTAAACTTGTTAATTGAAAAATCAGTTCAGTTCAGTTCAGTCGCTCAGTCGTGTCCGACTCTTTGCAACCCCATGAATCGCAGCACGCCAGGCCTCCCTGTCCATCACCAACTCCTGGAGTTTACTCAGACTCACGTCCATGGAGTCAGTGATGCCGTCCAGCCATCTCATCCTCTGTCCTCCCCTTCTCCTCCCGCCCCCAAGCCCTCCCAGCATCAGAGTCTTTTCCAATGAGTCAACTCTTCGCATGAGGTGGCCAGAATTTCAGCTTTAGCATCATTCCTTCCAAAGAAATCCCAGGGCTGATCGCCTTCAGAATGGACTGGTTGGATCTCCTTGCAGTCCAAGGGACTCTCAAGAGTCTTCTCCAACCCCACAGTTCAAAAGCATCAATTCTTCGGTGCTCAGCCTTCTTCATAGTCCAACTCTCACATCCATACATGACCACAGGAAAAATCATAGCCTTGACTAGACGGACCATTTATAGTTTTATTTTCCCCAGTCACTTGCAAAAAAGAAACATCTGTATACCACTGTAGTAACGGTAGGTCTTGTTTTAAACCTCGTTTGGTTCAGACCTTCACCACTGTCACCCAGGCTATTGCAATCACTTCCTCACATACTGTCTTTCTCCTTTGTGGGTGGCCCTCTACAATCTGTCCATTGCAGTTCTGCTAACCTGGTCTTTCTAAAACAAATTTCATTGGTATCCCTCACCTGTAAGGTAGGTCTTGGGATACTTGGCATGACATACAATGCCAGTCGTTACTGAGCACTGTTGACCTCTCCAGCTATTCTCTTAGGACCCTTCTTTAAACCCGATACTCCCCGAAAACAAAGTTAATCCAATTTTAGTCATTCTTGTTTGTGTACCTGCTGTTTTCTTTGTGTGATGGTCTTCATTCTATCTTCAAAACTTAGTTCATATGTCAGATTTTCTGGGAAGTCTTTGTTAACTACCTTCCAGAGTATAGTGTTTATTAATCACTTGTCTACTTGCTATACACAAACTGTGGTTTTCTCATACTGTGATTGCTTACTTATTTCTCCAGCCCCCTTTATGGCAGCCACTTTTTTGTTTCTGTATGTCCATTATCTAGTGCAGTACTGGTACTACTGGTACTGAAATCAGTGTTTATTGATTTTAATTATTTACTGGTGACTGGATTCATTGAGCTCTGATATCACCTAAGACATTATCAGCTCCAAATATTTAATTCCAGTCATCACAGACTTAACATAGCCAAGCTTTTTAAAAATCATACATATAATAATAAAGTTTTTCATTTTATATTTTAAATTATTTTCAATGGTTTTCATTAAAGCCTTCTTATACCTAGCTATATTCACACAGTCTACTGTGATTGAGGGAATAAAGTCGAGTTTCTTATAGGTGGAGATTTAATATTATTGTAATTGTAACAGTTGTTGGATTTTGCTTCATTTTTGTATGATGTTATTTTCTACAAGGCTCTCCTGCTGCCTCTTGGGCTCAGGTGCAACTCCTCAGCTCAAGTCTGTTCTCTCAGAAGAGAAGGGGACTTGACAACTGGAAATTATCCTCAAGAGTCATCGCTGCCAAAGTGGTTTGTGAGAGTGATTTGTGAAAAGAATGTGTTTTTTTTTTTTTCCCTCCCTTCACTAGTGTACATATCAAATGGAGCCTTTTTTTTTTTTTTTTAACTACTGAAATACGAATGCAGTGTTTTGTGTTTATTAAAATAGTAAACCATTATTTATTAAAAGGAAAAACTTTTTTAAATTGTGGTAATTGTCTTATGCCCTTGGGCATTAAGCACAATTTTTTTATAGGATGCCTCATCCAGGTTTTTCTCAAGATTGAAAAGAAAAATTCTTAGAGAAAAATCTCCTTTCCTTTTATTTTTCACATAGCAGCCTTGGCATTGGAGAATTCTAAGGTTGTTGAGGAGATTTGGAAGATGACATGCAGAGAATAGCTCTTCCAGGTTATGCTGACCCTTGAATCATGTGAGCAAGTGAGCAGAAGTTAAAGAAATGTTATCAAAGAAAAAGCAAGATTACCTGCTTTAATAACACCTAAGCCCAACTGTGTGCTTATGAACAGTTCTTGCGGTTTCCTCATTCTGCTGTATGTCGTCAGGACTCCAGTTGCTTTTGTTTTTCACATGGATTGAAGGATATACAAGCTTTTGAATGAAAGAGAAACAGGTTTTAATTTACCAATTATTAGTTATATGACCTTGGCCAAATTGAATTGTTCTGTATCTAAGTTTTCTGAACTAAGAAAACTGAAAGGAAAAAAAAAAAAAAAAAGAGGGAACAAAAATGGCTAAAAGTTAATAGGCCCCTAAAGGAAGCAGAAACCACAATAACTGAGATTCTAATGCCCTTGGGTCACTACTTGGGAAAAAAAAGAAACTGGTTCCATTCAGTTTTCTCTTCTAAAAAAGAGAACATTTTCATTGACTCTATTTTTAAATATTAAATGACATTAAATATTCATATTAAATGAAAAAATTGGAAGTTAATGTTTGTAAATATTAAATTAAATAATATAAAATTTAAAACCTGTACATTGTAGAGTAGTGCTACTTATAGGATTTGACACATAATATGTGAATTTACAAAAAATACTTAGGTTTCTTTCTTTTTGCAAAATGTGATCCTTTTTAGAGCAGTTTTGTTTTTCATTTTCTAAGCCACGTTTAGAAATGCTTGCAGATGACTTTATTACATTAGGTCAGCTGGACAGAGCAATGAAGAACTATTCTCTAGAAGAGGAAGTTTTGAAAAAGTTGTAGGAAAGCAAAGCAATCCAACTTCTTTTCTGATTCATTTTTTTAAAATTAGGTGAATGATATACAATATTGCTATCTAAAAAATCTTTTATTCTGAGGAAATTTCATTTGTGTACACTAGCTAAGAAAAAAAAATTAGAAAGTTAAATTGGCTGATGAAGGCAAGCTGAATAATAAACATTGCAGGAGGATGGTATGTAATAGAGAAAAAAGAACTGCTTCACAAGGAGAAAGGGGACCTAGGATAGAGATTCTCTTTCATCATTTACTGAGTCTGGGAAAGTCAATTAACCTTAGAGAGTCCCCAGTGTAAAAGGAAGCTGAGTGACCTTTCCTACCTAGAGATAGGGGTCCGATTCAATTAAAATATTGATACTCCTTTTCTTTCTTATATTTATATACTTGGAGAAAATGGAGTGTTTTTCTGTGAGCTTTCGTTTCATATAATATGACAAATATATTTAGTACAGATAGGCTTGTTCCTTAGAATTTGGGAAATATCAAATAGAATGTTTTTCTCCACGTGCAGTTTCTTTTAAAGGCTGAATGGATCTAGTTTCTTTTTTTTCCCAATTAACGCCCACGGGTCACCAGAATCTCAGTACTCTCTGCTTCCTTTAAGGACCTATTGACTTTTATTAGTCTTTTTATTTTTTTTTTTGGATCAGGGTTTTAAGGTCAATTCAATAGGATAGAAAGAGAAAAATTAGGAAATAAACATCAGTTTGAATATGAAAAAGTCAACAGAAATGAAGCTTTGTTTTGGCAAGTTGGTTCAGTAGGGCAGTCCTCATACAGTGATCATTCAAGGCTCAGCTTCACTTGTATCCACATATAGACGTCCTACCCTCACTAAATTGTAGTCTAGGTTAAACAAAAAGTAACCTATGCTTAAATGATCCTTAAAGTCTTTTCCAATTCTGAAGTCTAATGGTTCTGTTACACACAATAGGGTGTAGTCTTTGGGAAGATGAAATTCCTCAAATGTGTCATATCATTCCATCTGAATTGTCAAGTGAGTTCAAAGCCATCTTAACGCAATACTGTTGATACCACAGAGGTCCTGTCTTGAGATGAAGGGTGTGAAAATATCCAAGCATATGCTGAGGCCAACTGTCCTGAGACTCTAGAGGACATTCCTGTACTGGGTGGAGAATTGTGCTCAACGGGCTTGAGGGTCTATTGCAACTCCATCGATGCTCAAATTTTTTCATTTTAAATAAATGAACATTTAAAGTGGATCCCTGCATTTTCCTAGAAAACTAGGGAGGACTTCATTGAGCTAAGGGGCGAATTAATGTTTTTTTTAATACACTGGTCTGAGCAGCACTCCATGCTGATAGGTACTTGGCAGGTAACTCTGATATTTAGTTTGTCTGTCTTTATGGGATTGCTTTGAGCTCTATTAGGAGTCAGGTTAGAATGTCCATGCCTTGTCCTGCTTCAGTGGTATGTAGGCGGGCTTAAATACAGTCACCATCCTCAAATAGTTGGTTCTAGTAAATTAAAAGCCCTCTACTACTGAGGAAATACATGGGTTGTAGATGCCGAAATAAACTGGGTTAAAAATAATTGTTACACAAAAGAGATGCTAACTGAAAGAGGCACGTATCCTTGCTCTCCCAGCAATTTCTCACTTGTAAATGGCATCTCTGAAGGGACTTCCAAATTCCTGGTGCGGGCATGGGGAGTAGACAGCTGAGTCACAGCTGCTAAAATCAGACGATGCCTCTGTCCCCATCTCCAAGGGAAGAAATCAAGAAAGAGATGAAAGAGAACTTGCGCCAATATCTTACTTAAAATTCACTGGTTTCAGAAGTCTATGTGATTCTTAGGCTGAGAGGAAGCCATTACTTGAATAAATGGGAGTGTTGGAACATGAAATCTGCTTTTCCTAAGGGACCTCTTGTAATTGGTCATAGTTTGTGCAAAAATGTATCTCATTTCTCCAGAGATCTTTCCTGTGCTTGTAGGAATGCCTGTGGTAGCTGGCTCATGGCTTAGGGCTGCTTGTTTAGTTTGCATTTTCACTTGGTAATACCTTGCTTGCTTGTTGGCTTTTCTCAAGTTGAATGCCACTCTTTCCTTTGAAAAGCTTATTCCCATCCCTTTGAGGAAAGCTCAGAAATGCCAACTTTGCTTGGATTTGGATCCTGGATTGGTGCCTTACTAGCAATGTGACCTTGAACAAATTGCTTAAGCTCAGATAAACTAAACTTATGTTAATTTCTTCATCTTTAAAATGGAAGTAATTTTTTTTTTTTTTTTTAGTTGCTCAGTTGTGTCCAACTCTTTGCAACCCCATGGTCTGTCCAGGGAACTCTCTAGGCAAGAATAAAATGGAAGTAATGTTAGTATCCACTTTTCTTAGGTTACTAGGAGGATTAAATGATTTACTTCATGTAAAGCATTGAGAACAGTACCTCACCCACAGTAACCACTCAGCCATTGTTAGCTGCAATTACTGTATTGCTGTTGCTGCAGTTTCATCTCTACTAAAGTCACATCTCTTTCTTTTACTACTCCGGACACTTTTATACTTCTGCTGCTGCTACTTTTACCCTGTACCTAAAGAATATCCCCTTATGAAAATAGCATTGAAGATGAGTACAGGGAGATGCTAATCTACCAAAAAAGTTAACACTCTAGCTAGAGGAAGAGCAGTAACAAATCAACATTTGTTCAGCATCGCCATTATAAATATTGTTTTAGAAATTCCTGTGAGTTTAATAATTATACATACACTTACATACGTAATTATACATACACTTACACACAAAGGAGAACAAATGTAGCATTATATAGACATTATGAATGTAGGCTTTGGCTTCCTTGGTGGCTCAGTTGGTATAGAATCTGCCTGTAATGGAAGAGACCCTGATTCGATCCCTGGGTCAGTAAGATCCCCTGGAAAAGGAAATGGCAACCCACTCCAGTATTCTTGTCTGGGAAATCCCACAGACAGAGGAGCCTGGAGGGCTACAGACCATAGTCCATGGGATGAAAGACTTGGATGCAACTTAGATAGCATCACCAACACAGTGGACATGAATTTGAGTAAACTCTGGGAGATAGTGAAGAACAGGGAAGCCTGGTGTGTTGCAGTCCATGGAGTCAAAAAGAGACACAACTGAGCGACTGCTCAACAACGATACTTTGAAGCCCTGGTACCATGAATCGTAACTTTATTTTATTTACAGCATTAGCAAAATGGCCGGGTACTATAAATTTTAGGAAACTAGTAGCTATCCTAAATCTTCAGTTCAGTTCAGTCGCTTAGTCATGTCCAACTCTTTGCGACCCCATGAATTGCAGCACGCCAGGCCTCCCTGTCCATTGCCAACTCCCGGAGATTACTCAAACTCATGTCTATCGAGTCGGTGATGCCATCCAGCAATCTCATCCTCTGTCATCCCCTTCTCCTCCTGTCCCAATCCCTCCCAGCGTCAGAGTCTTTTCCAATGAGTCAACTCTTCACATGAGGTGGCCAAAGTACTGGAGTTTCAGCTTTAGCATCATTCCTTCCAAAGAACACCCAGTACTGATCTCCTTTAGAATGGACTGGTTGGATCTCCTTGCAGTCCAAGGGACTCTCAAGAGTCTTCTCCGACACCACAGTTCAAAAGCATCAATTCTTCAGCGCTCAGCTTTCTTCACAGTTCAACTCTGTCATCCATACGTAACCACTGGAAAAACCATAGCCTTGACTAGACGAACCTTTGTTGGCAAAGTAATGTCTCTGCTTTTGAATATGCTAATTAGATTGGTCATAACTTTCTTTCCAAGGAGTAAGAGTCTTTTAATTTCATGGCTGCAATCACCATCTGCAGTGATTTTGGAGCCCCAAATCTTAGCAATATGTAATAAGAAAATATAATGTGGGAAAGCCTAGAAAGAAATATACACCAAAATGTTTGCACTGATTCTTTCTGGTTGGTAGGAATATGTGTGAATTTTTAATTAAAAAAAAAACAACAAAAGACAAAAATCTGATGTGTATTAGTGCTTACTCTGTGTTGTGAAGGCTTCCCTGGTGGCTCAGCGGCAAAGAATCTACCTGCAATGCAGGAGACACAGGTTCTATCCCTGGTTGGGAAGAACCCCTCGAGGAGGGCATGGCAACCCACTCCAGTATTCTTGCCTAGAGAGTCCCATGGACAAAGGAGCCTGGTGGGCTACAGTCCCCTGGGTCACAAAGAGTCAGACATAACTGTAGTGACTTAACATGCCTGCACGCATGTGCTGTGAATTGTGTTAAATATTTTATTTCATGTTAACAATAACTGTTGGCTTTACACTTTGTATTCTTACCAAATATTTTCATTCATCCCTTCTGAGATCCATAAAGCCTTTCTGAGTTTGTGAATTCTAATGCATCTAAAGATTGCAATTGCAAAAATGCATATCAAACTGTGCATATAGTAATTTCCTGTTACTGATATCTGCTTGAAGCTATCAATATGTAGAGAATAGTTTTGATCATAGGACTGAAATAAAGCTGCTCTCAATTTTGGAGTGGAAACTTGAACAGTCTCCTCCTTTCTCTGTGAGAAAATACATGTTTATATATTCTGGTGTATAATGTATACAATCATGTTGACTGGTTTAGGTCTGACTTTTCTCCATGGTAACATTGAGCTTTGAGGGGAAAAAAGATATGCCTGACATCCTGGGTCCTTAGAGAGATTTACTTTGTGTCTTAAATGTTTGAGAGGAGGAGTGTGTTCATTGGTTTTCTTTGGAGGCTGTGGTTGTTATTGTGATTATAAATTTAAGTCTGGGAAGAAAGTTTTACCACTGAAGTCTCAGCCAAGTTAGTGATTGGGCAGGAAGTCAGCTCTCCTGCCTTCAATTACTTCCTCTGCAGTTCCCTTCCCCTGCGACTTCTCCATCAGTGTTTTGTAGTTCTATAAAATTTTATTCTTTGACTCACACAATTCTCACTTCACCCTTGGAGGTGTAATTAATGCCACTGGGTCAGATTCAATAGTCTTTCACTCACTGAGCTTTTGTGGTCTTTAAAGAAATCAAAGATATCCAGTTCAAGGCTGCATTTAGTAGACATTGCTGCAGCCTGAGGCAAGGCCACATGCCAAGTCACTAGCTTTTAATGACTTTTAATATTTTGGTAGAAATAATTTTTCTTGAAAACATGGCTGTGTTATAGCCAATATCTCCACAGCAAAAACAAGTGTTTTGTTCTGTGTTTACAAGATGCTTCAAATACATGAAAAGCACATTGCAGTATGCAACCTAGGCAATCCCTTTTATGGACTACTGAAGGGAGGGTAAGGATGGGATGCAGAATCTTATACATGGATTATGCTCATCATGTGGGGGGATTCTTGGTTATAGATATAATCGCAGCAAGGAGAAGGTTCCTAGTCTCATACATTTCCCTTTAGATGTGGCAGTTAACAGGTTAGAGGTTAAAACTTGTTGATAAAGAATCTGAATGCTTCTTACTTGTGTTAAAACCTCCTGTGTATATATCTGGGCAATTCTTACAGTGATACAACCTCATATGATACATGGTATCATGAATGGTTGGCCACTTGATATGACTGCCACTTAGATTGAGTAGGGTACAGATTCCACTATTATATCCATGTAGGCCTCACCTTAGTGGTCTCTGCCACTGCATCCCTCAGCTCTTCCTTTGGACTTTCAAGCTCTTAGTCTTTAGTACAGCTCCCCCACTTCCACTGCTCCCCCAAGTTGCTTCTGTTTCTTCCCCAAGAGATGCTTTCATTCCTCTGAGTCTCTGTCACACGGTGTCTGCAGCCCAACAGCCCTTCTCCCTGTTATAACTCACTCTATGGAGCATTTCCTGAAAGAATTGTAGTCAAATACACCTACTTGGAGTATCAGCTGATTGCTTGCTCTAAACCATGATTGTCATGCCTCAGTTCCTCCAGCTCTACTTCCTCCATGCATCATCTTGGTTTAACTAGAATACATGTTAACATCTAACTTGTAGACTAAAATTAAACACAAAATTGAGAGATAAGATCAGGGGTTTGAAAGGTACTTGAAGTTGGAAGATATTTTCCTATTTCTTCTAATAAGGTTATCATGTGATTTCACTAGTTGATTGAATTATATTCCACTAGTTAAAAATGCTGTTTCTTGAAATAGATTTTATTTTACTAATATCAGATTATTAGAAGAATATAATATTAAAAGTAGTAGCCAGATAGTTATAATCATAATCCGAGCATTTCATATGGAAATACTTATATGTCTGCATTCTCTGACAAAGTTATCAACCCATCCTTTGAAGATAAAGTAGCATCAAAAATGCTTTTGACATGTTTAGCTCTCTATTACGTTGTAATCTGTTTTGCAAACTGGTTGTATCTTCAGGTGAGGCCTGAACTTACTAAAGTGGTAAGTGGAAAGGATCTATGTTTTATTATTAGATGTCAGGAGAATACTAGAAAGTTATACTCAAAGCTATTCTTTTAGATAATTTTATTTTGGACTGATTTACAATGCTATTGCTGCAATCAATCTTATCCTGAATGGTTTATCATAAACTGTTTCTTCTTATAAGCAGTTTTTCTTTGTTTTCCCAATCTGGATAAATAGCCAGTTGAAAGAACTGGTGGTTATGGCAGGATACTTTTATATCCTTCATTGCCTGTGACCCCAGTTCTTCTTTCCATTTGTCCACTGATTCAACATTTTTTTTTTACCTCTATCTTTGAATCTTTTTATTGTCTTAACATTTGCCAAATAATTGCTAGATTATGTCTTGCCTCTTAAAATGTACTCTGTCTTTATCTTCATAAGTTGATAGTATTGAACATTTATGATTTTCATGTGAATTAAGTAATAAAATACCTTACTTGTGCTCATTAGTGAAAAGTTTCTGGTTTTAGTTGTGAATAATTTTTCTGTAAATGCCCTCCAAATTTGAAGGTAATCTTTATTGTCTTTGGATGTTATTGAAAAGACCCATACATAATTTGTTTCACTCTTTTGGAAGTTGGTTGCCCTAGCTTGTTTTGATATTATAGAACTCAGGAGGACTGCACATATGTGAACATTTTTGTAGGGTAGATTTCAAGAAGTGTTATTGCTGAATTGAAAGGCAAGTGATTAAAAACCAAATTGCACCCCCCTTCCCCCACCAAAACAGTGCCATTTGCCCTCCTATTTTTAACCCATGCAATGTCAACAACAGAAGAGCCTGGTGGGGCTACAATCCATGGGGTAGCAAGAGTTGGACATGACTTAGCAACTAAACCACCACCACCAAGTATTATTAATCCTTGAAGATTTTGCAAATGATATGGAGAAAAAATTCTCAGTTTTGTTGCAATTTGCCTTTACTCAAATAGTGAGGATGGCAAACTTTTCTTAAGTTTACTGAGACATTGATTAGGGGCAATTTGTTTTTATGAATTATTTGCTAGGATAACCATGTCCTTGTTAGCTTTACATTGTAATAATGTCTTTTATTTTATCTATTTTTAGAGCTTTGACAGTTTCAAAATACAAGCTACGGCTTGAGGTGAGAAGTGATACCAGACTTCAGATGCTATCTCCATACTGTCACTGCTTTTAATCTATTATTCAGATCTGTATGCCAGCTCTTCACCCCCTCATATTTGAAAATAAAAATTTTCCAGATTTTTTATGGTTCATTATGAAGAAGTGTGTTTGCCTTTTATCTGTAAACTGTATAGTTCAATGGTCATTTACAGTTTAAAGTTGGTCATTACATTATAGAGCAAAAACTGGAGGGAAAATTAAACATGTTAAGTAAATGAGATATAATGCTTCAGTCAATCATGTGAATTTGATGAGACAAGGATATTTCAGGTCTGTAGGTATTTTTATACCTACTATTCTTGGAAGCCAAGAGCCCCTAATACCAATGGAGTCTGCAACAAAAGTTAACTTCCCTGTATGAAATTATTCTTCCAGGTCCTTTCTGTACTGAAGTATTTTTTTTATATTTTTGAATTTCATCTGAAATTCTAATATAGGCAGAGTCAACATCTTTAAAATATTTTTATTATATAAGAATAGTTGAATTGTGGTAGTTTACATTTTAGAAGTTCTACTAGGGAGTAGAATCAGTGGTGGTATGAATTTTTGACATATAATGGAATTTTTTTTTTTATCATATAAGCTGCTTTATCTTTTTTACAAAGGCCCAGGAATGATAGGATATTGTTGTAAGCTTGTTTGTTTTCTAATCCTTCAAATTTTGGTCATGTTACTTTAAAAGTATCCTGTAAATATAAAACAATAACAGGAATCTCAGATGTTTTCCTTACTGAAACCCTAACTTAATGATGCCTTAAATGTGTATAGCATGTGGATTTACTATTCACAGGATATGGTGGAGAGATTTTCAGAATTAATTGGCACAGTATTCCTATGTAGTAGGTGGAAGTAGAAGCCAAACTGGCTTTTTTTTTTTAATTGAAATGAGAGAATAAGGATATAGGCAGGCCTGAATCTCACTTGGTAAAGCCCTATGTAAAAACCTTATTCATCGTTCTCCCAATTATGACTCTTCTTCATTAGGTTAGAATGACAATTGACTTAAACGTCGCTTAAATGTCTGTGTTGAGCATTGGTTTTTGCTGGTTGAGAGATCTTTACTTTATGTGGTGATTCCTCTAAATGGTTGCCGTATGCACTGTCCTGATAAAGAAAATTTGAGCAGAGAAATTCATTGTAATACAGGCCTCAACACTGACTTGGTCAGAAGTTGATATATTTAAAGGCTAGTGAAAGTCTCAGCACAACATTGGTTAAAGCCCAGATTGCTTCCTTTATGGGAAAGGGGCAGAGATCTCTGACAAGGTCTCTTAACATCACTCAGTATTAATATAAAGATTGCTTGTGTTTGGGTGAGTGGCTTGTTTGCTGGGAACCTGGTAAAAGGCCAGACTGACTGTTTATATGATGCTTAGAATGAGAGAACTGGTTAATACATTGGAAATCAGTAATTAACATACTGACTGAAATGATGATATCCAGCTTTTTAAAATTCTAAATAAAGGAAATGGCAGAAAGAACCATAAGTCTTTGCTCCTTAGAATGTTTTAAGAATGGTGGAAAATCCAACATTCACTTGTACAACTTCTCTAGTACACGAAGTCTAGAAAGATTTCAGTAGTTAAAGGGCTTCGTATTAATGAAAAAGAGAAAGTTTTCTTTTTACTTTCAGGATGCATTTTAATTACTAAATTAGTTGGTTATCTTTTCTTCAAAGTTTATTTCTGCCTTACACAACTGAATTGTTAAACTTCTTCAACTGAGAATATTTAAGATTCCTTTGCCAATATGATAAAAAAATTTAATTCAAGGCCATAAGGCAGATCTTTGCTCTTCCTCTAGAAGGTTGGGTTATGGAGTTCCGTTTTTACATGGCTTCAGCATTTTGCAGAACTCCCTTCATAAATGAAAAATGATCCATCACCCATCATGCTTGAGCTGAGTCAGGAGCCACTGCTGAAATAAGCCAGAATGTGTCTGATATGGGTGAAGTGTAGCCTACCAGGAATCCCTCCCTGAGAAACAAAACAAAGAAATGTTTAAATGTGAGCTTGGATGGTTTCCAATTTTACCAAAGTGTAACTGTGGCTTCAGTTGTGAATTGTATTTTTCAGTACATTTACTCTCTATTACTTTGTTCACTGAGTTTGTCTAGATTGTGTATCTAACACTAAACAAAAAAGATGAGATTTTACTAGGAGAGAAAAATTCTTACTGGATAAAAAATAGGAGAAGAAACTTGGGTAAGTACATTAATATGTTTTGCAAAAACACCTGGTTTCTTACCCTAGAATTCCTGTAAGGGCTACTGCAAAAATTGCCAGAACAAATTGCTTTTGATTTATTTTAATGTTTTTAAAGAAGAAAAGTCACTTGTTTATACATGTTTTACGGAAGATGAGGTGAAAGTGAAGGTTGCCAAGCGAGAGTGATAGGATAGTATCATATACTTTCTCAGGCGTCAGTCGCTGTATTGAAATAAAATTCTTTGCTGAAGTTACTAGTTAATCAGACTTCTCTGATAGCTCAGTTGGTAAACAATCTGCCTGCAGTGCAGGAGACCTCGGTTCAATTCCTGGGTCAGAAAGATCCACTGGGGAAGGCATAGGCTACTCACTCCTGTATTGTTGGGCTTCTCTTGTGGCTCAGCTGGTAACGAATCCACCTGCAATGTGGGAGACCTGGGTTCAATCCCTGGGCTGGGAAGATCCCCTGGAGAAGGGAAAGGCTACCCACTCTAGTATTCTTGCCTGGAGAATTCCATGGACAGAGGACACCACTGAGCAACTAACACTAGTAAGGAGTCTTTCCTATTGCTAGCATCAAGCCTAAGGGACTTTGATATGTAATGTGGTTCTAAGTTTACTACATTTTATCCATAAAGGTTGTAGCACCACCACACCATTACATGGGTAGGAAGGGTAGGTGCTGTTCTCTTTGTTGAGTAATGGCTTGAGGTTGTGCTGAAAATATCTAACGACTCTTCATTTTGAGAAGCCATTTATTTTCATGGTTGAGAGTAAAGAACCTGTATTCAAACCTGGGTTCAAATCCTGACTCTGATATTTACTTGCTTTGTAACCCTGGGCAATTTTATTTTTCTCTACTAAGAGGTACTTTTCATTAATATGTTCCTTTTACATTTTAATAAAGCTCTTTTCATCTGTGAAATCATTTCTATGGCTGTTTGGCATGTAATCATCCATTAGCTCCATAATGAGGTTGGACGAAGTCACATATGTACTGTCAGGGCTGCCCAGGTCTCCAAGGCTTATTTTTGGAACTTCAACTTGTACCTGAGACCTGAAAATTAGGAATGAAGACTTGGATTATGCACGTCTGACTTCTGGGTACCCTTCCACAATGGACATGTGCTTGGGTATGTTTGAGACAGAGGATTGGAATCCTGTTTTCTTTTATCTACTTCCTTGATTCACACAATTACTTTTAATTTTATTTCATTTATAGAAAAAGCACCAGACCAGTGATCCATAAGAGGAGATAACAAATGATTGAGTGAATAAATGTATTTGGGTTCACACACATTATGTGTTTAAATATTTGCATGCAGGTATGCATGAATATGATGGGTCATAATGTAAAATATATTTCCTTTTGTCATCTTAAAACCTTGAAGCCCAGAAAGGACCTTGAAAGTGTTTTCAGCTCTTGAATATTCTCACTTTCTGATTTAAACCACTGTCCAGCCAGACAGTCTGATTTGCTTTTAGACATAGTACTGTCATTCAGACCCCATTTCCAGCTTCAGTTTCTTGGCTGCTGCCTACTTGGTATAAGGGAAAGAAAATCAGGTCATATGGAAGTGAGCAGGTCTTTGGAGGAGAAATCAAAGATCTTTGGTTGAAAGCTTTAAACCAGACTGTGTACTACCTGTAATTTTCAAGAATATTTAAGATCAGAGTGATCTAATCCAGGTGTTGATGAACTATGGCCTGCAGGCCAAATCCAGCATGCCAACTGTTTTTATACCTTTTTTTCTTAATTGAGAAAAAGAATTTTTTTTTGGCTACTTCTTGTGGCATGTATATTCTTAGTTCCCCTGCCATGGGTTGAACCTGTGCCCCCTGCAGTGGAAGCACAGAGTCTTTACTGGACCATCAGGGAAGTCCTGCCGTCTGTTTTTGTAATAAAAGTTTTGTTTGAATACAGCTGTACCTATTTGTTAGGTAGTCTCTGTGGCTACTTTTTGCTGCAGTGACAACAGTTATGTAGTTGTCACAGAAATGATATGGCCTGCATAACCTAAAATATTTATTAATTGGCTTTTGATAGACGAAGTTTGCTGTCTTAATCTAAAGGAAGGTTATTTCCTTACTGAAAACATATCTGATGAATATTCAGAGAAAACTGGTTATGGTAATATAATATTTTCTTTATGGGGACTCTCTTTAGTCTTTCTGGGTAAACTGTGTAGAAACCATAAGTTTCTTTCTTCTGCTGTTTAATATGTGCAGGAGTTTGCCTCTGTATAGTGTATATACAGAATACATTGTTAAAAATGGAACATAAAAAAATAAGGGCGCTGTTAAAAAACTTGTTGAATGTTAGGGGGTTTATGTGTATTATCACTAATCCTCATACAACTGTACTGTAACTATTATTATCTTGATTTTATTGGGAAGGAAATTGAAACTCAAAAAAATCAGATAGCAAAGCTGTGTATGTGCTCAGCCGTCTCAGCATGCTTCATCTAGAAATGCTGTCTCTTCTTCTACCGCATCATGACAGTATATGCCAATTTGTTAAATTCCTCGTGTGTGCGCGCGCGTGTGTGTGTGTGTTCAGTCACTCAGTCATGTCCAGCTTTTTGCAACATCATATAGAGTGTAGACCGCCAGGGTCTTCCGACCTTGGGACTTTTTCAGGCAAGACTATTGCAGTGGGTCGCCGTTTCCTTCTCCAGGGGATCTTCCTGACCCAGGAGTGGAACCTGTGTCTCTTGCATCTCCTGCCTTGGCAGGTAGATTCTTTACCACTGTGCCACCTGGGAAGCCTTGAAGTTGAGGAGATTTTAATATTGCTTCTCTGCAAAGATGGAGGGAAGTAAAATTGGACTTATTTTTCTATTCTGGTTAATTTAGTCTTATTAAAGGAAGATTATTTGGCTAGTAGTATAGCATTTGCTTCAAAACAGACAATTTGAATAAAAGTCTTACTAGCTAAATAATCTTGGATTATATATATTATACATGTATTCTTGGCTTGAAGTGGTATTAGATAATTTATGGGTGTGTTTGAAATGAGCTCTTGAATCATCATTGAGTCATTTATATCTATCAATAAATGATGGGTTTGAATTTCCATAAATGTATTTCAAGTTCCTTTTCCTTTATGGAAGAGCTAGGCTGAAATAATATTTTCTTATACTAATTAACTACTAGCAGGGCAAAATATATGTTTTTCTGGATCTGAAGTTATTACCTTTAACCTTTTTTCATAAATTGTCTTTAGATCCTCTTTGTTATTGAACCAGAGCAATGTGTTAAGTATAAGTGACTCATACTTATGAGCTCGAAGATATTCATCCTTTTCATCTATTTGGATTTTTTTTCCTATTTGAATTTCTGTACGTAAATTGAGAACAAGCATTGCTTACCCTTAGGTTGGAGATAAACTTCCTAAACACTGATTATGATGTGTTGATTCTTATTTTGTACCTTCAATATTCCAAAAAGTTGAACGGGAAAAACAATCTATTAAGATATCCCAGTAGGTTTCAGAGGAAATATGAACTTTATTTAAAAGCATCAATTTTTATACTTTTCCAATAATCTGTTTTTCTGGAAATAGACAATGTTGCCTCAGATTATAAGTGGAATTACATTTAAGATATTCAGTAACAAGTTACTTTTCTGTTCTTCTGAATTTTTTTTTCTGTGAAACATATTGGCTTCTTTGTAATGCATTTTGGGGCTTATACCAGTAAAAATATATTATGGTTTTGATTAGCATAGATACAGATCATCTATTCAAAGCTAGTTTGATTTAGTATTGCATGTGACCTAATGTGACACATATTACCCTTTCTTTGGAGGATAGATTGTTTCTTAATGGAGGAAAGATTATTTCTTAATGGAGGGTTGATTATTTCAAAGTTGGTGGTCACTTACATGAGCAAATTTGTGTATCACAGTTTAATTCACAATTGGAAAATATTAATTTGTCCATTTTTGAGGGTCATAAACAACAGTATTTATAATATTACATTTTGCCAACATATTTTATCTAGAACTTTTTCTCTTTTCAGAACCCTGTGTATTCCAAGTTAAGAAAATAAAAATTAAAATGGCCTCTATCTTTAGCTAAATGAGGCTTTTTCTTTACAAATAGTAAAGAACCATGAAATATAATTCTACATGTTTCTTGCTATTTACTTCAGTCAGAAAGTTAAGACTTCATAGATGCTTTGAAGGGGTGGATGTGGAAGGTCATAGTACAATGGCTTTTGAAAAAATGTCCTCCATAAAATGTTCAGAGTTGTCTGGGGGACTACTGACTTTTTATTTTTCTCCAACTCAACTTGGTTCTAAATTAACCTGACCCTGAGTTTTATGGAAAGTTTTGATATCAGAAAGTATTTGACTTTAATATTCCTACTCTCAGGCTTCCCCGGTGGCACTAGTGGTAAATAACCTGCCCGCCAATGCAGGAAAACGTAGGAGATGCGGTTCAGTCCTGGAGTCAGGAAGATCCCCTGGCGGAGGACATGGCAACCCACTCCAGTGTTCTTGCTTGGAGAATCCCATGGACAGAGAAGCTTGGCAGGCTGCAGTCCATAGGGTCACACAGAGTCGGACACGACTGAAGTGACTTAGCACACACACTTTGATTCTTATACGATTTCACAGAAAGGGTCTCTGTTTCCATACTGCCTCATAGAGCCATCACCATCTGTTTAAATAAACACTCAAGAATCTCTCTAAATTCTAGATGTTTAGGCAATATAATTTTCCAGAGAGGAATATTTTAATTTTTTATATTTTTGTATTTAATGTTAGTACACATCCTTTCAGTGGGAATGGAAAGAAATTTAGGCAAGTCTAGATTAGCTTGATTTTTATTTTCAGAGGAACAGCTTGCAATGCCCCACAAATGGGTTGTGCCAGTGGAAGCAGGCCATTGTGTGACACATCTGTACCTTAGCTGGCTGACTGGCATAGAGGAATTAGCAATCTGTGAAATGGCTCTTCAGAAGTAATTTTCCTCCGAGGGTCGAGGAACTTGCAGTTGTCATTTCACTGAAATGGTTTTGCTTCTACTTGCAGTCCTGTCACCAGCAGCAAACACAAAAACTGAAAATGTAAGGTGTTTCCTTGTTCATTTTTCATCCTCTCTGCCTAAGTAAATTTCTTGAACATCATTTCAGTGTTGCCTCCTTTTGTCTAGCTCAGTGGAGCTTTGAGTTTGTACGTTAGGTTTTATTTATGAATTAGAGCCTTGCTAAGATCTCTCTTTTAAATAGGTCATAATACTATATATAAAAATGTCTTAAACAGAGGGACATGTGTGTAGAAGATGATGTATTAAAGAAGACTTTGTTTTTAGCCTAGTGAGCCTTAAAGGTAAACTAAGGTTATGCAAAGTTAGCTTTAGTTACATTAAGTGCTGTCTGTTGTAAGGTTAAACCAAGTTATCTACAGACATTTTCCCCCATTACTCTTTAAACTTCACATAGCTTCTGGAGTGTTATTTTTGTTATCATTATTATTAATGTGCCTTGAACTGGATCATACTCCTGGATGAAACCCTTTAATGACTTCATACAATGATAGACTAAACCCTAAATATTTTACGGTGTCTGAAAATCTCATATTTAGTTTTTTGTCCCTGAATGCTTTTCATTCTCATTACACAGAATTGAGATTCTTCAGCATCTCCTGTTCCTTTAGATTTGTTATGCCCTTGCTTTTGCTTTTTCTCTAATTGCATTCTGGCCTGGCACATCCTTACTCATTTTTATAGGCATGAAGCCTTCCGAAACCAACTCAGGTATAGGCAGCCAATTCATTTGTCATTTGTGTTCTTTGTGGCTTTGGTCATACTATTATGATCCCTTGTTGTTGTTCTTTAGTTGCTGTCATGGCCAACTCTTTTGCGACCCCATGGACTTTAGCCTGCTAGTCTCCTCTGTCCATGGGAATTCCCAGTCAAGAATTCTGGAGTGGGTTGCCATTATGTTCTCCAGGGGATCTTCCCCACCCAGGAATTGAACCTGCATCTCCTGTATTGACAGATGGATTCTTTACCACCGGGCCACCAGGGAAACCCATGATCCCTTGTAACATACTGTATTTTATATATATACACTTTCCCACTCATGTCCGTCCATTCCATTCATCAGGCCAGGAATAGTATTTTTGGTATTTCTTATTATCTAGTCCAGTATACTGTATTAGTTCTTAACCTTGAACTTCAAAATTCTTTACAAAAAGATTGATAAACATCTTTTGCTGCTGCTAAGTTGCTGCTAAGTAGCTTCAGTTGTGTCCAACTCTGTGCAACCCCAGAGACGGCAGCCCACCAGGCTTCCCCGTCCCTAGGATTCTCCAGGCAAGAACACTGGAGTGGGTTGCCATTTCCTTCTCCAATAAACATCTTTTACCAAAGATTAATTCCTATGCTACCTATGTAATGCATAGATATATTGTACTTCTTAGATTAGAACTTATTGTAAATTACAAAATAAAAAATTATCTTAAAGACAATTCTTTTATCACCCAAGTCAGATGGACCAGGAACTTTTCCTAAGATTCTTGACTAATATGGCAGTGATGTGCAACAAATAACAAGGGTTGACCCACTTATTTTGTATAGCTACACTTAGTTGTTATTGCTAATAAGAATCCTGGAGGCTAAAATTAACAATGGCCAGGAAGGACAGCAATTAAGGCCATTTGTCTTCTAAATGTGCCAATGTAGGTTCCACTGGTAGTTTAAATTTATATATGGAAGTCACTCATACTATTATAATGGGCAGTGAAGGCCCTGAAGGTATGTGTTGCAAAGCAGTAAGTCATTTTAGGGTCATGATAGCAAATTATATTTTGAAACAAACTTTCCCATTGCTATGGAAAGATTCATTTCCTAACAACCTCTTTTCACTGATTAATTTTAAATTAAAAAGTACATCATTTTTCATGACAGCATTTATATAAAGGCTATCTTAGGCGTATTTAAATGACAGTATTAAGACTTCAACCTGCTGAAATTTTGTTATTGTAAAGGATTGATGTGGCCATAAGAGTGATTTGGGGATACCCAAGTCATATTCCACTTTTGATAAAGATTGCTCAGGCCATAGTGTGATCTGAACATTTCTGACTGCGTTTTTTGCCTATAACACTGGCTTGTCTCTGTCATTGGTGAGAAATATAACTTTTATTCTCAAAATGATAAACTTTTGATGAGGGAAATGAATTCTTCATTTACTGAGAATTTATAGGCCTAAAGTTTAACGGCCCCCCTAGCCTGCTTTTAGTCAGAGAATTCAGAGTTTCTTCACAAGGATCCCCATGGAAACTAAACAAAAAAGCTACTTGAAAGGAGACAGGTTATTGGTTTTTCTCATTAAATCCACTGCTGGATTTTCATTAGTTCTAATCCATTTTCATTCAAGATTAGATATATAGGCCAGTTCTGATTTTCATGAATTGAATAAGTGAAATATGTTGAGTTGTGTCTGCCTGTATGTGCAGTCTGAGATGCAAAAGTAATTATTCTTCTGCCATGAAATTACCCCAGAAAATAAAGCCAGGAAAAATGACTGATGTAAAGGGGAAAGGCCACCTCCATTTTTTAAAAAAGAGGTTATTAAATAAAGTGAAGGTGCTGAGAGGGATGGTAGGCTAATCTGATCCGGTTTATGCTTCATTCAGTTTTTCCCCACTTTTGTGTCATAATTGTGTATGAAAGTAATCTAAATAAAGTATGGAAGCGTGTTTCACTGACCACAAGCACTTTAGACCTTATAAAAGTTTAAGTATTTCGTTTGCTATTATGACTAGATTTCAAAGTGTTCTTTTAAAGCAAGAAATTTGGTAAAACTTAGATATTGTGGGACTTCCCAGGTAGCTCAGGTGATAAAGAATCTGCCTGCCAGTGCAGGAGCCACAGGAGACCCGGGTTCGATCCCTGGGTGGAGAAGATCCTCTGAAGAAGAAAATGTATACTGGAGGCAACTCACTCCAGTATTCTTGCCTCAAAAATTCCATAGACAGAGGAGTCTGTCAGGCTACAGTCCCTGGGGAACTTGCCTTATAAAGACAATTTTCACTCTTTTCCTTCCTTCCCTTCCCCTCGATAAAGCTGTTAAAAATTATTTAGATTCCTGGTGGTTTATATAGTTAAATGTATCTTCTATTATTCATATTTAAAAATCTGTGCCTCAGCCTTACTTCTGAGGCTCAAATCAATCTCTTATTCAAACAAGATACTGATAGAAGTTTCAATGTATGTGAACATTTAATGAAAGTAGTAATGGATAGAAATACTGTTTACTATTAAATTTATGAGTACCACAATGTACATTGCAATCTAAGGTGTTTTCCAGCACATCTACTGTTTAGAATATAACAGTAATTCTTCTTTTCTCCTTTAAGGTGGCTGTACTTTTGATGATGGTCCTGGAGCTTGTGATTACCACCAGGATTTATATGATGACTTTGAATGGGTACATGTTAGTGCTCAAGAACCTCATTATCTGCCACCAGAGATGCCTCAAGGTAAGAGTCATTCTGCTTACTGAGGTTGGAAAAGCCCTTTGGCATATGTAGCATTTTCTTATATTAGGTTATAATATAATAATTTGTTATAACAAACTACTGTGGTCAAACAACTTGACCCCATCAAAGACCCTCAATGGATTCTTTGCCTTTTCTTGAATAACTTTATCTAATCCTTTGCACCTCAAGAAAATTCACTGTAATCTTCGTTATCTCTGACCCTGAAAAAAGGTAAGTATTAGTGCTTGTTTTCCTGTTTAATAAAAAAGCAAAATGGAAATAAAACCAAACATAAAAAAATAAAAAGAACATCCAAAATCCTTTCAAAACTGTCTACATTGTGAGATCAGCTCACTTACTACCTCTTCTATTAAATCATGAGATTTGATGTAATCAGACCACTTTAATGGCAGAAAGCAAAGAAGAACTAAAGAACCTCTTGATGAGGGTGAAGGAGGAGAGTGGAAAAGCTGGCTTAAAAACTAAATGTTAAACAACTAAGATCATGGCATCCGGCCGGATTACTTCATGGCAAATAGAAGGGGAAAAGGTGGAAGTAGTGACAAATTTCCTCTTCCTGGGGTCTAAAATCACTGCAGATGGTGACCAGAGCCATGAAATCAGAAGACAGCTGCTTCTTGGCAGGAACCTAGATAAACGTAGACAGCGTGTTGAGAAGCAGAGACATCGCTCTACCAACAAAGGTCCATATAGTCAAGGCTTTCCCAGTGGTTGGTTGTGAGAGCTGGACCATAGAGTAGGCAGAGTACCAAAGAATTGTTGCCTTTGAACTGTGATGCTGGAGAAGACTCCTGAGAGTCCCTTGGACACCAAGGAGGTCCAACCGGTCCATCCTAAAGGAAATCAGTGCTAAATATTCATTGGAAAGACTGATGCTAAAGCTGAAACTCCAATGTTTTGGTCACCTGATGAGAACAGCTAACTCATTGGAAAAGTCCCTGATGCTGGGAAGGATTGAGAGCAGAAGGAGAAGAGGGTGTCAGAGGATGAGGTGGCTGGATGGCATCACCGAGGCAATGGCTGTTGAATGTGGGCAAACTCCGAGAGATGGTGAGGGACAGAGAGGCCTGATGTGCTGCAGTCATGTGGTCACAAAGAGTTGGACGCAACTTGGTGACTAAACAACAGCAACAACCAGACTGGAGAAACTTTCTTGTTTCATGGTAGGGAGAGAGCTTATCTCATGCCATTGGCTCTCAGGAGAGACAGGCTAGACAGAGATGGAGATGGAGAGGACTTTTGTGAGTTGACTGTAGAAAAATAAGGCTGAATCCTGCTTTCTTTACCTTGATCCTGTTACATCCTTTGCATTTTGGTTTTGTGAAATAGTACATCTTCTTATTGTTTAAGCCAGTTCAAATTGTGTTTTCCCTTAATTATTAATAACATAGGATCTTAACATATACATACCATTTTGTACACTGCTGCTGCTGCTAAGTCACTTCAGTCGTGTCCAGCTCTGTGCGACCCCATAGACGGCAGCCCACCAGGCTCCCCCGTCCCTGGGATTCTCCAGGCAAGAACACCGGAGTGGGTTGCCATTTCCTTCTCCAGTGCATGAAAGTGAAAAGTGAAAGGGAAGTCGCTCAGTCGTGTCCGACTCTTAGTGACCCCGTGGACTGCAGCCTACCAGGCTCCTCCGTCCATGGGATTTTCCAGGCAAGAGTACTGGAGTGGGGTGCCATCACCTTCTCTGATTTTATATACCAGCAGGCTAATATTTGTGTCTTCATTTCCAGACTAGTTTGGAATTAATGTCAACCTCTGTGTGTATATTATTAAATTGAAAAATTGAAACTGCAAATAGAAATTTTAAAATACTTTACTAAAGAGAGTAAATTACTTTCCTATTACTTAGAAATAAAATATGGAATATAATTATGTATAATCACATATATAATATACAATATACTGATATTTAATAATGTAATATATTAATATACTATGCAATAATACATCATCATTGTTTTATAGTATATTATATGTGTTTGATGAGATATTTGCCTCTTAGTAGTAATTTAAATTTTAAAATATAGTTTCAGTGTTTTAATCATAATATTATACACTTCAATTTTTCTTACTGTTTCACCCCATGGTGTACTCTTTGAGAGTAGTGTGAATTAAATCTGCTTTCTACTCTAAATTGTCACTTTTCATGGGTGGGTAGACAAATGGATACTTCTGTAGCTGAGCTGAGCCATAATTTCCAGAGGAATAAATTGGTACTAGGCAACTAGTACTCTTTTCTTCTCATATTTGACCCTTATGTTGTCAGCAGACTTATTTATTTATTTTTGCATTCTTTATGATTTCCTTTATTTAAATATTAAAACAAAACAGGTAAAACAATAAAATAGAAGCCATGATAATGTTTTATTTGGTGTAGTTAATGACTATAAGGAGGTTTCAAAGAGTCTTCTTAGCTTGCTGCTAATATTCTATGTATGACCTGGGTAGCATGTTCACTTCATGAAAATCCATCCAAGCTATGCTTAAAATTTACTTTTTTTTTTTAATTTTAATTTTACATTGAAATATAGTTGATACACAATATTGAGTTAATTTCAGGTGTACAACAAAGTGATTTAGTTGTACATACACAAATATCTATTCTTATTTAGATTCTTTTTCCATATAAGTTATAACAGAATACTGAGTAGAGTTCCCTGTATTGAAGAGTAGGTCTTTGTTAATTATCTATTTTATATTTAGTAATATATATATGTTAATCCCAAGCTCCTAATTTACTGCCCCCCCACCCCCACACACACTTTACCCTTTGGTAACAGCAAGTTTGTTTTCTGAGGCTGTGAGTCTGTTTTTGTTTTGTAAATAAGTTCATTTGCAACATTGTTCTTTATATTCCACATATAAGTGACATCACATGTTATTTGTCTTTCTCTGTCTTACTTCACTTAGTATGATAACCTCTAGGTCCATTTATGTTGTTGCAAATGGCATTATTTCATTTTTGTGGTTGAGTACTATTCCATTGTACATATATACCACATCTTCTTTACCTCTTCATTTCTTGATGAAAATTTAGCTTGGCTATTGTAAATAATGCTGCAGTGAACATTGGGGTTGCGTGTGTCTTTTCAAATTATGGTTTTACCTGGATGTATTTCCAGGAGTGGGATTGCTGGATCAAATGGTGGTTCTGTTTTTAGTTTTTTAAAGAACCTCCGTACTGTTCTCCATAGTGGCTGTACCAGTTTGCATTAGTGTATGAGGGTTCCCTTTTCTCTAAACTCTCTCTAGTATTTGTTGTTTGTGGACTTTTTGATGATAGCCATTCTGACTGGTGTGAGGTGATACCTCACAGTAGTTTTGATTGCATTTCTATAATTAGCGATGTTGAGCATTTTTTCAGGTGCTTTTTGACAGTTTGTCTTCGTTGGGGAAATGTCTATTTAGATCTTCTGCCCATTTTTTGATTGGGTTATTTGTTCTAGACTCATTTAGTTGTGTATTGTAGGTTTGTATTTTCCCTCAAAGGTACATAACCTTATTTTCCTGGTACATTTTAGTTAAAGAAACTTCTGTAATATTTTATCTGCGCTTTCTCTGAGATATATTTAGACTGAATTTTTATATAAAAGTAGAAGGGGTGGGCTGGGATGCACATATTTTGACTGTTTATCATCAGAGAACAATCAGAAAGATGTTGATTTATGGAAATGTTACCATTGTTAATTACCATTGAAGATGGGTAATGAATAGCTGAAGAGTTACTGCTCAGATGACCTTGTTGGTTCACCTTTGATGAGCAGCTTAATCGGTGGTTACAGTACAGGATGATGCGCACAGAAAATGAAAGTGTTTGAAATTCAGCCACATCTTTCAATTAATAGGACATTAAGTAATTAATCATGCAGAGGAGGGAAAAAGGTCATGGCCATTTTATTTTTGCAAATGCAATTTGTATTTGGTTTTTGTAGATGTTGAAGGAAAGTATCTATGTATCGGTTCTTCTTTTTCTGTTCTCTTTTTATCATCTACACCACTTTTTTTTTCATTTTCCGTCTGATATTCCTTTAAAATACTCACTGAACATTATTCATAATTTGGAAAAAAGGAGATACTTAGATTTAGCCTATTAAAATTTTATAAATGATCCATTTATTTTAAAATAGACATGTTTATTTTTCTCACTTATTAAAAATGAGAAAACTCAAACATATAGCAGCCCAAAAGTAAGGCTGAGTCTCTGATGCAAACATTTTTTTCCCCCATGGAACTATTTAAAACATTAAAAAAAAAATAGAGTACAGTTGATTTCCAATGTTGAGTTAGTTTCAGGTATATAGCTAAGTGAATCAGTTATACATATTCTGGATTGGCCAAAAAATTAGTTTTTGGGTGTTTCTGTAAGATGCTTAGTTGGCGCAGTGGTGAAGAATCCACTTGCCAATGCAGGAGACATCCCTGGGTTGGCAAAATCCCCTGGAGGAGGAAATGGCAACCCACTCCAGTATTCTTGCTTGGAAAATTCCATGGAGAGGGGAGTCTGGAGGGCTGCAAAGAGTCAGACATGTCTTAGCAACTGAGTGTGCGTGCTACAGAAAAATCCAAATGAACTTTTTGTCCAACTCAGTGTATATACATTTCCATTCACATATACATATACATGTACATATGGCTTCCCAGGTGGTGCTAGTGGTAAAGAACCTGCCTGTCATTGCAGAAGATGTAAAAAGAGATGTGGGTTCGATTCCCAGGTCAAAAAGATCCCCTGGAGGAGGGCATGGTAACCCACTCCAGTATTGTCTGGAGAATCCCATGGACAGAGGAGCCTGGTGGACTACAGTCAGTAGGGCCCCAAAGAGTTGTATACCACTGAAACAATGGTATTTAGCATGCATGCACGCATACATGTACATATATTCAGTCTTTTTTAGATTCTTTTCCCACATAGACCATTACAGAGTATTGATAAGAGTTCCCTGCGCTATACAACTATTTTATAAATATAATGTGTGTATATCAACCCCAGTCTCCCAATTTATCCCTCCCTCTCTTACGCACTTTGTTTTCTACATCTGTAACTCTTTTTCTGTTTTGATACATGTTTATTTGTACCCTTTTTTAGGTTTCAGATATGAACAATATTATATTTGTCTTTCTCTGTCTGAATTCTTCACTCTGTATGATAATCCCTATCTAGGTCCATCCATTGTGCTGCAGATGACACTATTTTGTTTTTATTCACTGAAAAATATTCCACTGAATATGTACCACATCTTCTTTATCCATTCCTCTGTTGACTGATGGGCATTTAGGTTATTTCCATGTCCTGGCTATTGTAAGTAGCACTGCAGTGAGCATTGTGGTGCGTGTATCTTTCTAAATTATTATTTTCTCAAGGTATATGCTAAAGAGTGGGATTGCTGGATCATATAGTAGCTTTATTTTCTGTTTTTTTTAAGGAACTTCCATATTGTTCTCCATAGTGACTATACCAATTTACATTCCCACCAACAGTGTAGGAGGGTTCCCTTCTTTTCACACCCTCTCCATCATTTATTGCGTGTAGATTTATTGACGATGGCCATTCTGACTGGTGTGAGGTAATACCTTTTTGCAGTTTTGATTTTAATTTCTCCACTAATTATTGATGTTGAGAATCTTTTCATGTGCTTTTTAGTTATCTGTATGTCTTCTTTGGACAAACGTCTATTTAGATCTTCTGGCCATTTTTTTTTTTATTGGATCATTTGTTTTTTAAATATTGAGCTGCATGAGTTGTTTGCATATTTTGGAAATTAATCCCTTGTCAACAATCTTGTTATTGGACTCTCTTTACAGTACTTGGACATTGTTAATTGGCATCTGTTTGTTGATCTTTTTGTCATAAAAAGGTAGCAGGGAAGAGATAAGAGAGAATAAATAGATTAGATACTAAAAGAATGAAGATGAGTAGAAAAGAAAATTACTTCTTTTTGTTTGAAGACATAATGCTGTTAATGATTGCTTAAAGTGTTCTTCAGCAAAGCTGCCTTTGTCAGCTGATAATGATGGTGATTGAAAGGCCAGTGTAGGACATTTAAAATAGCATGCAAAAAAAATGAGTATATCCTAATGGCCAAAAAATCATATGAAAATGAGAGTACCTGCTCAACTCTTACATCAAAGGAATACAAATTAAAGCCACAACACGAAGAAGCTACAACACATGGAGCAAGAGGATGAAAATTAAAATTTCAAGTGTTGGTGAGAGTATGGAGCAAGTGAAAGTCTTCATGTACTGAACTTTGGTCAAGTATCAATCTGTATAACCATTTTGTACAGCCTAATTTCCCAGAAGACCCATTATGGAGTATCAGCCCAGCAGGACTCAGTACACATGTTTTCTAAATAACGTGTACAAGAGCACTTTTACAGCATTAGTATCCAAAATAGTCCGAAACTGAAAACGATTCAAATGTCTGTCAACAGTGCAATGAATAAAATCCTGATAAATCCACATAATGTTGCAATGTAAATGAACAAACTGTTGCTATATATGATATGAATGAATTTTACACACATAATCTTGAGGGAAAGAAACTAAACACAAAAGTACAAAAGTATGTACTTTTATTTATGTAAATTTCAAAAACAGGCAAAACAAATTGATGATATTAGAAGTCAGGATATTATTTACCTAACAGAAGGACCTGGAGGGGTGGGGACTGGTTAGTGCTTGGAAGGTGACAGGAAGGGGATTTCTGGATACTGGTAACACAATCTTTCTTGATCTAGATGGTTTATTCACAGATAAGCTGAAATTGAAAAATCATTGAAGTGTATAATTATGAGTTGTGTTCTTTTCTCTATATGTCTTATATGTTAATAGAAAATGCCAAGAAGTAGAATAAATAAAATCACAGCTCACAAGGATACTTTGGGGAAACTAGACAAAGAATTAAAAGATGTTACAGATTAGAATGAAAATATATAATAGGATACCTCAAATGGGTTCAAACTCCTTTTTTTTTTCCCTCACCAACCTTTATCCCTTCTCCCACATTCAAAGATAATATGCTCTTTGACATCTCTGAGCCTTTGTATTAATATGTTTCCTTTCCTCTGTTTAGGCAATTATCTGTTTATCCATTCATCAGACTCCTACCCATTCTTACTATGTCTGCTCAAGTTCTATCTGCTTTGGGAAGATTCTCCTGGCTGGCATAGAGTTTTTATATATTTCTTCTGTCCTCACTTTTCAGATATGCTGTCCACTGTACCTGGTACATGCTTCAATTGCAGGCTGTTATAATACTTTAAAATATCTCCTTTTCTCCACCAAACTATAATGTCCTCATGAACATAAATCATATTTTTCATCTTTGGTTTTCCAAGACACTATTTCATTTTACTTAGGGAAAATGTCAACTTATATAATGTGGTTTAAAATATTTTGGTCAAGCATTAAACAAAAAACGTCTCCCTCTTGCTTTAAAATTAATTGAATTAAAAATACCTTACTTCTCAATCATTACATTCAGTTCAGATTTTAATGTAATTAGAAGATCTTCATATACTTAATAATATTTAGCTTTTGCTTTCATAAATGATTTCATCTATTTATTTTGGTTTTAATTTTAAATATTATTAATACTACCAAGAAGGAGCTCGTTTTAAGGATCTCTCTCTTTTTCTTTTGTCTTTTACTAGTCAAATTAATTCCAATCTTCTACTCCTTAAAAATCTAGGCTATAAAAATCTAATCCATAAAGAATGAGAGGTGTTGCAGGGAAGTAGAAATTGTTCTTCGATCTCAAATACATCTGTATTCTTGACCTTGTCAGATGTTCCTGTCTACTTATGACATCATGAAACGAATTCACTGGACCATTTTGCTACATGTTCTGACCTAGATCGGAGCATAGACATTGTGATTGACATCTCAATAAATTTATCTTCATCTGTAATTATGACTCCTTTTTCCTTTTAACAGGTTTTGTAAAATGACTAATTAAATTTTAGTTTAGAGTCTCTAGAGTACTCATCTGACAGTTTAAAATTATGCTATGCTGTATTCTACCTTCAATCTAGTACTTTTCCCCGATGATAATGTAAATCACTATGCAGAGTCCCTTCTGTAAAATGCACACATTCTGTCTATCTAAGTATCTGTTTATGTCTGTCTATCACAAAAATAAAAGCCCTTTGTTAATAAATTAATCTGAAGGTTGAAGAAAGAAACCATTCCTCCTAGGTTATAAAGCTTAGTGAGGTTGTGATTCAATAGTTTAAAAGCCCAACTAAGTATCAATTCTGCCCCCTTGTCAAATCCTCAGACTGAAATTTAGAGAGCAAATGGCATTACACAGAGAAGAATGAATACTGAACAATACTAATAAATGTGCCTGTAAATTCATTTATTATTTTTGGAACAGTGTATCTTTTTTTTTTATTTCTTTTATCCAAGAGTTTATAAATACAAATAATTAGCCAGGTTGTTAAAATAAGTTTTGTCTTCTTCACATATTTATTTGAAGAGACTAAATGTTTTTTGTATTCAATAGTGAGCATGCATAGGTCTCATGATTTTGTGCCTGGTTTTCTTCTGACATTGTATCATATAGGGAAAAACAAATGAAATATTATATTTAAATAATAATATTTGTTAAGTAACACAATTTCAGCTAGATTTTTCTATATAGCAATAGTCCCTTAGTTTTCTAGGTAAAGACTTACTCACAACTTACTAAATAATACTAGTTATTCAGTATATCACATTTTAATATATCTAAGAAATTTCAAGGGAGTTTTTGTGTTGTCTTACTGTTTGTAGTCGATAGTCTGTCTCATTGGGAACCTTAATCACTCATTAAAATGAGTGGGTAGCCTTGCAATCACCCTCTTATGAGAGTTGATAATAAGGCATGTGTTTCTACAAGATCATAATTGCTAAATTCTCACATATCTGAGTTAACAGAATTATTTGATATCAAATCTGTCAGAGTCAAAATATGGCAGAAAGTGGTAGAATAAAGTTATGTGCATGTAATGTTGGTTAAGTGTTACAGCTAGTTTTGTTTATGTTAGAGGATAAAGCAAATCAGGCCAAAATGTTGGTTTATTCTGTTTGCCGTCTAGTTATTATTGTCTGTTAATACTAGCAAAGATACTGTGTTGTGGACCTTGCAGTTGTCTTAAGCACCACTTGAGAGATGGTTTATAGTGGAGAGAAGAAGGGAAGGGTGGCAAGGAGAGAGAAGGAAAGGATAAGAGAATAACTTAACGTTAGTTCATTAAAACAGATGGAAATACTGTAAGTATTGAATACAGGCAATAGAGTCTAAGAAGGGGACAGAGCCTAAAACCCTCAGTTTAAAACTAGAAGGCTATGCATCAAAATCATTTGATTTTTAGATTTAAAAAAAAAAATAGTAGAGTTCTCTTTTTGAAAGCAGTACTTCTCAGCACTCAAATATGTAAAATTGATAACTAAGAGCCACTGGTCCCAGAACTTGCTTGCTTTGTACTCCCTAACATCCCTACCCTACCCCTTTCTCCACCACCCAGTTCCATCAAAATGGCTTCTCCAAGAAATACTTACAGAAGTAACATTCCAAAGGACAGCTTTAAATAGTTAAATGCACATTCAGCACTTCAGATAAGCCTGCTCCCATTGGCTATGACTTATTGGTAGTTTACTGGGTTCCTACTATACCAGGGATATGATATATATTTTTAATCCTCATGTGGACCCTGCAAAATTAGTGACAGTTTAGAGATAAGTGGAGTGAATAACTTGCTTAAAGCTGCTTAGGGATCAAATTTGAAGTTGGGTCTATCTGTCTAATATCACAATTATTCTTGCTACAGTGCTATCCTTCTTGATAAATTGTGGTGTAGCTGATGTATTTTCTTCACTTGGTCTTGCATCTTTAAATCCCCTATAAAAGGAGCTATGTATTAGGTTTATTCCACAATGTTTTCCTACAACTTCGTCTAGGTCCTGTTTTTTCCCAAAATTTAAAAGCTTGAAATGACTGTCTCTTAATCTTCACATGAAGTGGAGTCTGAGACTTGCTGTTTGGAATTGCAGTTGAGCTTTGGGATTTCCTCATGGTATTCTCACCCACTAGTAAGAGGAGCTGACCTTTCTTTGACTTACCTGTATGTTATTTTTAGTTATTTGATGAACACTTGCTGCATGGCTGTCTAAGCAAAACCTTGGAAACATATATATTATCTGCTGTCTCATTAGAGCATTTATGGTAGAAGGAAAAATTTTGGACTAAAGAACTCAGACTAAAAATTAGGGTTTGAAAATAGTTTTAAGACATTGTTTGCAATAGGATATTTTCGGACCTGAATTATGGGCTTATTTCAACATGCTCTTCCAAACCATATTATCATGTGTCTGTTGGTGCTTTTGCCCTCAGCACAGAGAAGATAGTTTACCACATTTGAGTTGCTTATTAAAAACAGTAGGCATCGGAGGCAGTGCAGGGTCAGAGAGTGAAAGGCTGTAATGGACCCTGTGAAGGGTGAGCTACTTCATGAGGGCAGGTTTTTAATGTAAGTACTGTTACCCTTGTGCACATAAATGCAGCGTGAAGAATGTCTAAATTACAGTGGACAGAAGTGGCATGCTGAGACAGGAATATTTTCCTGTTATTTCAGGTACGTAATGTATCTGAGTTAGATATGTCTCTGTATATCTCAGGGGGAGAAAACAGGTCAGTATTTAAAAAAAAGAAAAGAAATTAATATTAGTGTCAGTGTTAGAGAACTTCCAATCTCCTAAATGAATTAGGGGTACGAATACAGAGTAATTTCAAAGACTATCCAGTCATCTTTAACATGTGCCTTAAAATCAATACATGGTCTAAGGAAACAAAATTACTTTTCCTTGGAGGGGAGAAAGACTGAAAGTACAGTTATGACCTTATCCGTTCCTCTCCAAAAATAAACTTGCCTCATGATGGCTAAAGAACTCTTTTAGACATTCTCAGCTTCAAAGCTTTGTCTTCAAACATTAGAATGCCAGGGGAAACAAATTACACACAAAAAAGCAATGAAATCGAAGTGATTAAATTAGAGGTTATTTAAAGATATGTGATGTTAATTTTCTCCTATAGTTAATGTTGTAAAAAATACAGAGCTATGTGTATATATTTATCATTACATTAAAAAGATGCTTTGAATATCTTCGAAGATTGTCAGTTTTCAACCTTGTATATGTTGAGAGTATGTTGACAGACCTTTCCCCCTCCTTGAAAGAGGAAAATTATTGATTATTTAGTTATTATAATAATTAAATTATTATTCCCTTGTTATAATAGAAGTGAGATGTTTTATACATTAAGAGCATGTGACAACTTATAAATGCCAGCAGCATCATGAAATCTTCACCTGGGGATGTAGATTAAAAAGATACACTGACTTGCTTCTTGTAGTTTATGGACTAAAGTAGGACAATTCTACAAATTTTATCAAGTAAATTATATATTTCTGTTCCTCTCTTCCTCCCCTAGTTCTGAAATAGTTGGTGGATTAAATAGAAAAGTGGAATGGCAAATAGGGCTATTTAAAAATTATATTAAAAAATAAATAAAAAATAAAATAAAATAAAAATTATATTTTGAGTGCATGGTTTTTATCCAAGCTAGGGTAGACTTAATGGATAATTTTTAAAAAATGCTCTTCTGACCACTTAGGCATTTTTACATGTCATTTCACTTAAATTCCATAAAAGCCTTTCTAGGTATGTATTAACACATCTTTTAGATGAGGGAACTGAGGTTCAGCGAGGCCAAGTAAATTTTCAGAGGTTTCATGTCTTGGGAAACTCAAGACTGGGAATTCAAGTATAAACAGATATAGCATAAAGATCTCACTTTTGACCTCTCTGTAAACAAACTGGAGTACAGATCCTTCCTTTAGAGACTACAGAAGAAAAAAAGCTTCAGGGCTGACTTGAAAGTATGGCAAAGCTTCTCTCTCATGTTTTCTCCAGCTCCAGATGGTAGAGAGCCCAAGTCAAAATGTCTTTGAATCATAAATAAAGAAAGCTGCTTTCACACAAGAGGAAGACGAGGATTGCTAATTAAGTGATGTCCTTGAGGTTCCAGGTTCTTTTGTCTCTCAGTTCCTCTACTCTTAAGGTTATCTTTTAACCTCAGGCTTGCTCCCCTCATGGGTATAAGATCTGTAGCTATTCTAGGTATTAATTTCAGAAACTGAAAAAAGAGGTTGTCTCTTCATTATGTCTGTTTTTTTTTGTTTTTTAATCAGCATAAAGAACTTTTCTGAGATGCCCATCAACAGATTTATCTTCTTGTCTAATTGGCCAAAATCATGTCCCATACCTATGTCTAAACCAACCAGTGGTGAGCAGAGTAAAACATGATTGAGTGATACTTTCAAGCCTGTACTCCTCTCCAAGATGGAGCAGAGGTTGAAGTTAGTGCCAGCTTCTTCTGATCTTGTTGTTGCTGCTGCTGCTGCTGCTACTGCTAAGTCGCTCAGTTGTGTCCAACTCTGTGCAACCCCAGAGACGGCAGCCCACCAGGCTCCCCCGTCCCTGGGATTCTCCAGGCAAGAACACTGGAGTGGGTTGCCATTTCCTTCTCCAATGCAGGAAAGTGAAAAGTGAAAGGGAAGTCGCTCAGTCGTGTCCGACTCTTAGTGACCCCATGGACTGCAGCCCACCAGACTTCTCCATCCATGGGATTTTCCAGGCAAGAGTACTGGAGTGGGGTGCCATTGCCTTCTCTGGATCTTGTTGCTAGACAGGTTGTAATGGAATAAAGATGGGGAGGATACTGGGTAGGTAACAACAATGCCATTACAGAACTATTTGATGCAGATATAGTAGGAAAGGAATATAGGTAGTAGAATTCAGAAGCTGTGAGATTTAGAAGAGTGGACAAATAAAGCAATTATCATAGCAACATGATATTCTCTAATGCATTGAGAGCCTAGTGTCAGTTTTTCCTTGATTTCAAAGCATTTACTGTATCTGTAACTTGAGAAGTGGAAAATCTTCCTGCCCTATTTCAGTTATCTGGACTTCACTTGTGGCTCAGCTGGTAAAGAATCCACCTGCAATGTGGGAGACCTGGGTTGGATCCCTGGGTTGGGAAGATCCCCTGGAGAAGGGAAAGGCTACGCACTCCAGTAGTCTGGTGTGAAGAATTCCATGGACTAGTCCATGGGGTCGCAAAGAGTCAGACCTGCAATTATTACTATTGAGGGATTTTATATTCTCTCTTGTTTTCTTATGACATAGAAGAAATAAGTTAATATACTTTATAAAAACTCAAAAGTCAAAAATTATAATGTAGATGAACATATGCTAAAGATATATTTAATTGATTAATGTAGAAGCCAGGAGGATGGTAAGGCTTGTTCAAAAGATTATAGGAACAAGGGAAGCATTTATAGGCATGAAAAGAGTGCTGTAGTAAGATTCCTAATTTTATACTAAATAAGTTAATGTCTAACAGGGTAATACATCTGAAACCTTTGAGGTTATCTTTACTACCAAACAGAAATCATATGCTACTCTACTAGACAAAATTTATTTGCTCTTTTAAATCTCATTTGTATTGCCATGAGCTTTCTGCAAGTTAACATCTTCTCTCACAGATTTATAAAATGTCTTAATCAATAATGAATAGTGAATCGGACAAAAGTACATACAGTTAAAAAATTAGCTGCTCCTTGAGTGAAGGATATGTAGTCATTCTTTTGCCTAGTTTTTTTAACTTTTTTTTTTTTTAACCAATTCCCCGTTATGAACATACTCTCCAAAGGTAATTCTTGTTAAAAAGAACAACAGAAAAAATAGCTAAAATGTATGGAGCATGCCAAACAATTATTTTTAGTTTCTATGGTCTCACAAATTAAGGGAACAAATCTTTGTGTTTGTGCAAAGTCCTTTTGGCAGCAGCAGTAAAGAGCCTGCCTACCAACGTGGGAGACTTTGGAGATGCAGGTTCGATCCCTGGGTTGGAAAGATCCCCTGGAAGAGGGCACGGCAACCCACTCCAGTAGCCTTGCCAGCAGAATCCCTGGGACAGAGAAGCCTGGTGGGCTATGGTTCATAGAATTGCAAAGAGTTGGACACAGCTGAAGAAGGCATTTGGCATAGCACAAAGCCCTTTAGGAAACTTCACAGTTTATGAGCAAAGGTTTTTTGAAATTTTTATTTTTCTGAATTCAGAGTCTTAGCATGCAGGCAGAATCTAAAGAATTAATGCAGATTAGTCACTTAACTAGGGCTTCCCTAGTGGCTCAGAAGGTAAAGAATCTGCCTGCAATGCAGGAGACCTGGGTTTGATCCTTGGGTAGGGACGATCCCCTGGAGGAGGGCATGGCAACCCACTCCAGTATTCTTACCTGGAGAATCTGCATGGACAGAGGCTACAGTCCATGGGATTGCAAAGAGTTGGACACGACCGACTGACTGAGCACAGCACTTGACTAAGATAGCAGCATAGGTGACTGAGGACAAGGGATAATATCAATATTTTAATATTACATATATTAATATTTATTACCATAATATTTATATTGATTTCTATTAATATTTAGTATTTAAAAATAAAAATAGATTCTATGAAGTTGTGTTTGTTTTTAATATCAAAACCATAATAAAATCAGTTTAATGCACCAAAGAAATTACCTGAAGAGATACAAAATCTCTGCTAAATTACACAGAAAGTTAGGAGTAATTTTACAACCTGTTGTTAAGAGGAGATTGAAACTGCTAAGATCAATTTGTTTTTTAATATAAGGAAAACATACTTCCAGTCTGGCATTCATGTGATATTTGGCAGTAAAAGCAAAGGAAAAAATCACAAAAAAGCCTATCAAAATTGAGTCAAAGTTTTCAACACAGTTTATTGCTTCTTTTTGGGACTCATTATTTGCAGGTATTTAGTTCAGTTCAGTTCAGTTACTCAGTCATGTCTGACTCTTTGTGACCCCATGAATCGCAGCACGCCAGGCCTCCCTGTCCATCACCAACTCCTGGAGTTTACCCAAACTCATGTGCATCGAGTCGGTGATGTCATCCAGCCATCTCATCCTCCTTCATCTCCTTTTCCTCCTGCCCACAATCCCTCCCAGCATCAGGGTCTTTTGCAATGAGTCAACTTTTCACATGAGGGGGACAAAGTATTGGAGTTTCAGCTTCAAAATCAGTCCTTCCAAAGAACACCCAGGACTGATCTCCTTTAGGATGGACTGGTTGGATCTCCTTGCAGTCCAAGGGACTCTCAGGAGTCTTCTCCAACACCACAGTTCAAAAGCATCAATTCTTTGTCGCTCAGCTTTCTTCACAGTCCAACTCCACATTCGTACATGACCACTGGAAAAACCATAGCCTTGACTAGATGGACCTTTGTTGGCAAAGTAATGTCCCTGCTTTTCAATATGCTATCTAGGTTGGTCATAACTTTCCTTCCAAGGAGTAAGCGTCTTTTAATTTCATGGCTGCAATCACCATCTGCAGTGATTTTGGAGCCCCCCAAAATGACACTGTTTCCACTGTTTCCCCATCTATTTCCCATGAAGTGATGGAACCAGATGCCATGATCTTAGTTTTCTGAATGTTGAGCTTTAAGCCAACTTTTCCACTCTCCTCTTCCACTCTCATCAGGAGGCTTTTTAGTTCCTCTTCACTTCCTGCCATAAGGGTGGTGTCATCTGCATATCTGAGGTTATTGATATTTCTCCTGGCAGTCTTGAGTCTAGCTTGTTCTTGTTCCAGCCCAGCGTTTCTCATGATGTACTCTGCATATAAGTTAAATAAGCAGGGTGACAATATACAGCCTTGACATACTCCTTTGCAGGTATTATACTTTAAAAATATCCAAAATAAATTTTTCTCTGCAAGCTTGTTACAGTTTCTTATGTCCACTGAAGTTTTACCTGGACTACTTTGTTTCAAAGTTCTGAAATAATCATACTTATTTTTTCCTTGAAGACAAAATTACTGTCTTTTCCCTGGTACATAATTGGTCATCCCTTGGTTCATGGGCAACTCCACTTAATGTCAAAAGTCTGTTTCAGAAAAGCAGATATTCTATGTGAGATTGCTATATAACAAGAAGTCAATTTCCTATTATTTTAAATGAGAAAAATTTTAATGTGTCACATTGCTAACCAAAATGCCTGATCTGTTAATTAAAACATAATGAAAAGACAGCAAATGTAATAAGTTATCAAAGTAGGTGGTATAATGCTTGTTGGAGATGTTTGGATGGCATTACTGACTCGACGGACTTGAGTTTGAGCAAGCTTCGGGAGTTGGTGATGGACAGGGAGGCCTGGCATGCTGCAGTCTGGGGTCGCAAAGAGTCAGACACGACCGATCGACTGAATTGAACAACTGACAATGCTTGAATTTTTTTTCCTCATCCAAACAATTAATATGATTCAAATAATTAAATATATTAGAGTTTCTTTGTATGGAATAGATTGCTTTGTATTCATTATATCTGCACACATACCACCTGTAGTCACACTGAACTTTTCAAAATAGTCACACAATTCTGATGTTTCAGTCAGTTCAGTTCAGTTCAGCCTCTCAGTTGTGTCCGACCCTTTGTGGCCCCATGGACTGCAGCATGCCAGGATTCCCTGTCCATTACCAACGTTGGTGATGCCATGATGCCATCCAACCACCTCATACTCTGTCGTCCCCTTCTCCTCCTGCCTTCAATCTTCCCCAGCATCACGGGCTTTTCCAATGTGTTGGTTCTTCGCATTAGGTGGCCAAAGTATTGGAACTTCAGCTTCAGCATCAGTCCTTCTAGTGAATATTCAGGACTGATTTCCTTTAGGATTGACTGGTTTGATCTCCTTACAGTCCAAGGGACTCTCAAGAGTCTTCTCCAACACCACAGTTCAAAAGCATCAGTTCTTTAGTGCTCTGCTTTCTTTATAGTCCAACTCTCACATCCATACATGACTACTGGAAAAACCATAGCTTTGACTAGATGGACCTTTTTTAGCAAAGTAATGTCTCTGCTTTTTTCTTAGTTTTATTTACATGCTATATTGATTTTGTGTGTGTGTGTGTGACATAAGTAAAAATATTTTTTAAGGAAAAAATAATGGCAAAAACCTTTGTTTTGAGAGATATCTTTATTAAGTTGGATATTAAAACAAAAATTATGCTACTGAAAAGAATGTTAACAAGGGAAACCTTTTGTGGGAACGCCTGTGGATGGAATGCGTCAGAAGTTCACCTGAAGCTAGTTGTCAGGACAAAGGATTTTTTTTTAATTTATTTTTTATTGAGATAAAATTAATTGATAACATTATATGTTTCGTGTGTACACCATTATATTTCTACTTCTATTTACACTAGCGTGTGCTCACCACCAAACATTTATTTTCTATCCATCTCTGTACAGTTGATCCCCTTTGTCCATTTCGTGACCCCTGACCCCCAGGCTCTTCCCATCTGGTGACCACTGTCCTGTTCTCTGTATCTGCTTCTTTGTTAAGACAAAGGTATAATTTTTTAAAAAGAAAAAATGTTAATTTGAAATTCTTGATTCAGTTGTTGGTAAAGAGTAAGCTTGTTAGGGTATGAGTATACTTTCTAAATTAGTAGCTGCTTCAACAAATATATGATTCTTCTCTGAAATGTTTAAGAAATAAATTCAGTATTAACTACAGATTACATTTGGTATCCAATTTGTCTCCTGGTTCTACTGTTTAACTCTGTTCCATACAGGGCTAAGAAGTAACAGAATTTTTAGAAAGTAAAAACCTGTTAAACTGTAAAAGACTTGTGAATGTAACCCTATTGCTGATTTTGATTTTCAGTTTTGTAGCTTAAAACACTGATATCTAAAATGATGCTGAAGGATATGGCAGTGTTCATAAAGTGATATAGTTCTTGAAAATAAAGAGACTGATGCTTAAAGTTAAGAATAAAGTGAAAAAAATACTACCATTAACTTTCATGCACCGTGTATGGTACATAGACCTGCAATAAGTAATTGTTGAATGAATGACTCAATATGAATGAACTTTTCTCAACTTTTTTTCTTGAAAGTGTATTATTATCTCGAAATTAAAATTATTTTTTCCTGAATAAAATGAAAGGTGATAATACTGATAAAAAAGAGAAAAGGGGGTGCTTTAATATATTCTACTGCTCAACTGGCCTCTTAAAATATTTCTATGTAGATGAATGGAGTGGGTCTGGGTCTGAGTGGTTTTCCAACCCTGTTGTGTTTCCTCCTTTTTCTATATGGAGAAATGATCTTTGGTACTTATCTAGTCATTTTTGTACTATTTTCTCATGGTTAACACTATAATAATATTTTATTGTGTTATGTGTATGCTATGTGAAAGTTTTGGAGTTTTCGATCTTTGCAGCAGTTTTGAAAGATGGTATTTCATATTGTTTTATTATTTAACTTGGCTCAGTTTAGTTCAGTTGCTCAGTCATGTTTTACTCCTTGTGACCCTATGGACTACAGTATGCCAAGCTTCCCTGTCCTTCACCATATCCTGGAGCTTGCTCAAACTCATGTGTATTGAGTTGGTGATGCCATCCAACCATCTCATCCTCTGTTTTCCCCTTCTTCTCCTGCCTTCAATCTTTCCCAGCATCAGTGTCTTTTCCAGTGATTTGGTACTTCTGTTCAGGTTGTCAAAGTATTGGAGCTTCATCTTCAGCCTCAGTCCATGTAATGAATATTCAGGGTTAATGATTTCCTTTAGGATTGACTGGTTTGATCTCCTTGCACTCCAAGGGACTCAGTTTTAGAAGATGATGTTTCATATTATGTTTTATTGTTTAATTTGGCTACTGAGAGTATAATTGTGACAACAAAACCTTGCTTGATGTCATAGGCACTGCTTTTTAATTTTTTTTGTTTGAATTACTCAGGTAGATTCATTGCCAGTGAAATCGAGACAGGGACTCCTTAGCTTGGTAGAGGTGACTATTTCTTCTGTTCTCTTTTACTCAAAACTAAAATCAATGAAGACAATAAGCCAGTGGGAAGAGAGGACTATTGCTCTTGTATGTCACATTCCTCATCATAAAGTCCAGGTTTCTCTCTAGTCACAGTGTTTTATAGAAACCATTTGTACTGAAATCCGTTTAAAAAAATGGGACAGCTTTCATGTTTCACTCTTGTTGCAGGCTGAGCAATTTTTTTTACTGAACCAATGGCAGTGATCTAGATGTTGTTTGGAATTTCAAATGCTCGATATCTGAGTTTAGAAAGTGGATACCTACAGGCCCCAAGAAATTGTTTGAGTGGAAAAATAAAGAGAAATGAGTTGTCAACAAAATGATTTATAATTTTTATATGCTGCTTTTAAATATTCACTACCCTTTTTTTGTACACTTGACTATATGTGCTTCTACTATAATACTATACTGTAATAATATAATAATGCTAGTATACCATAAAAGGCATTTTCCCTTTGTGCTCAATTTTTCTTGTATTTTGACACTTGAAACCCCCAAATTCAGTTATTGTAAAAACTGTTTGGGTAGTAGCACCAGGCTAGTACCCTTAGTTCATCAAAACGAGTTTCCATTTAATCCAAAAGAGACTTCATAGATTATCTCTAGACCAACTTTTTATTTTACAAATAGAATACTGTAGGAATAGGTGAACTGACACAGAAATTAGAGTCACGTGAATTCAGATACAGCTTTTATTGCTTGCTATTTTGTCATGATACAGAACCTTTTTGAGCTTCCATTTTCTCATTTGGAATAATAAAACTCTCTCTCTCTCCATCCCTACTTCCCTCCCTCAGTTTTTCTGTTCCAATGAAAGGAAATGTTTCTGCAGCATTTGGTAGTATCTAGCATGTAGTTGATACTTATTAAATATTATCTCTCCTCTTCCCTCTGGCCCAAGGTGACATGGCTGGTTAGTAATCTCATTAATCTGTAAGAAATTGATTTGAATTTCTTTCACTTACCTTTTTTTTAGGAAGGAATAAATTGCCTTTCCCCATTATACTTTTTCAGCAGCTCATTAGGAATTATTTTATGTCCAATTCAGAAAATTACCTTTCCTACATAACTGTTCACTGAATGTAGGTGCTTTGCACTATGACACATAATGATATCTGAAAATGATTTCCATAGAACAGTATTGTGGGTGAACTTGAACATCTCAAATATTATTCTTAACTAGGATAGTTTATTTAAGAGATGAAAGAATTTGGGGAAAGGTTTATTTTTTCTCAGTTTATTAAGACTTTCTACATAGTTATTTTTCTATTTGGCTTACTGAAGTGCTCTGTGATTATTCTTAACACTTTAAAAATGAAATACATCATGTAACTTTGAATTTTATTTAGTGTTGAAAGCAGCTGCAGCCTCTGACATCATAAAGACATAGAAAGAAGATGTATAACAGCATTTGAAATATTGAGAAACTGGAAACATTTTTTTAAAAATGCCTTATTCTACCAAAGCTGTGTCTGTTAGTATACAGATATCATCAAGCAAACAGTCATAAATATCTAGAATTGAAAAATTGCCTCTGAAACTGTCTGATATGGTTTATTGTTATTATTTTTGAAATCTGAATTTTCTATCATGCAAACTGATTTTTGGTTTTATAGCTTAAAGTAAATCTTGTGTACATACTTATGTAGCATCTACATATTTAGGAAAAATTTTAATTTTTTATCAGAGACCAGAGATATGCCCAGGTTGTTAGTTGTAAGTTCTTGTTCTAATGAGTAAATAGATTTTGTTGGCTCTTTTGATATCTTGATTTCCTTTTTTGAAAAATGAGAGAAAGGTAAGTTCAACTCCTCTGCTGTTTATATATCACATCTACATATTGTGTTAATAATGAATTTTCATGGGAGATATGAACCTTTTGAAATGTCATATTGTATATGTGGTGTTTGTGTCTGTGTGTAGGTATGAATGTAAAGTTTCCAGGGAAATATTAGATGCTGAATATCAGACAAAGTCACATAGAAGAGCACAGAATTCGTTAGAGTCCAAAATTCAATGGTTCTGTAAGAGGAAATTTGAGTTTTTAATGGGGAACAGAACTCGCACTTTGCTCATCTCCTGGTCTGTTATTTTGTACTTACTCAATCAAAGATGATGTCTTTCTACAAAGTCTCCCCTATGTCCTTTTAATTTTATCTCAACAGCTTCAAAGGGAGTCATGTCTAGAGTTTAAAGGATTTAAAAATTCTTTATTTTCAAAGGATTTTTCTGTGAAACTTTCTTACTGTTAAGAATGTAATGTTAATTTTGTTGCTAGATGAACCCATTTTTTGATGTTCTTCTTGCCACACAGTATTGAGACTGAAGCCTTATTTTCAGGACTTTATAACCGGATGAACATGAGTTAGAAAGTCCCTTCCTTACTTTGTCTTCCAAGTACGTGTTCGTGGGACAGCTTAGATAAATTGCTTCAGTGTGTTCTCTACTTTTTGCAACTCACTGTTGATTGTTTCAGGTAAAACTATAAGTAAAAGCAAGCAGAATAAATAAGAACAAAACATTATTAAACAGAAAAATAAAGACTGAGGGGATTTACTCTCCACTTTATGAAGTGAACACCGTGGATTCACTTACCTTAGACTCAAAACTTTTTCTCCTTGAGTTAGCTAACTAATGTTCAGTTCAGTTCAGTTCAGTTGCTCAGTCATGTCCAACTCTTTGCGACCCCATGAATCGCAGCATGCCAGGCCTCCCTGTTCATCACCAACTCCTGGAGTTCACCCAAACTCATGTGCATCGGAGTCAGTGATGACATCCAGCCATCTCATCCTCTGTCATCCCCTTCTCCTCCTGTTCCCAATCCCTCCCAGCATCAGGGTCTTTTCCAATAAGTCAACTCATCACATGAGGTGGCCAAAGTATTGGCGCTTCAGCCTCAGCATCAGTCCTTCCAATGAACACCCAGGACTGATCTCCTTTAGGATGGACTCTTTGGATCTCCTTGCAGTCCAAGGGACTCTCAAGAGTCTTCTCCAATACCACAATTCAAAAGCATCAATTCTTCGGTGCTCAGCTTTCTTCATAGTCCAACTCTCACATCCATATATGACCACTGGAAAAACCATAGCCTTGACTAAATGGACCTTTGTTGGCAAAGTAATATCTCTGCTTTTGAATATGCTATCTAGGTTGGACATAACTTTCCTTCCAAGGAGTAAGTGTCTTTTAATTTCATGGCTGCAATCACCATCTGCAGTGATTTTGGAGCCCCCCAAAATAAAGTCTGACACTGTTTCTACTATCTCCCCATCTATTTCCCATAAAGTGACCGGACCAGATGCCATGATCTTCGTTTTCTGAATGTTGAGCTTTAAGCCAACTTTTTCACTCTCCTCTTTCACTTTCATCAAGAGGCTTTTTAGTTCCTCTTCACTTTCTGCCATAAGGGTGGTGTCATCTGCATATCTGAGGTTATTGATATTTCTCCCGGCAATCTAGATTCCACCTTGTGCTTCTTCCAGTCCAGTGTTTCTCATGATGTACTCTGCATAGAAGTTAAATCAGCAGGGTGACAATATACAGCCTTGACGTACTCCTTTTCCTATTTGGAACCAGTCTGTTGTTCCATGTCCAGTTCTAACTGTTGCTTCCTGACCTGCATATAGGTTTCTCAAAAGGCAGATCAGGTGGTCTGGAATCCCCATCTCTTTCAGAATTTTCCACAGGTTTTTGTGATCCACACAGTCAAAGGCTTTGGCATAGTCAGTAAAGCAGAAACAGATGTTTAGAGAGAACCAAATGACCTTCAGTTCAGTCACTCAGTCGTGTTCAACTCTTTGCGACCCCATGAATTGCAGCACGCCAGGCCTCCCTGTCTATCACCAACTCCCGGAGTTCACTCAGACTCATGTCCATCGAGTCAGTGATGCCATCCAGCCATCTCATCCTCTGTCATCCCCTTCTCCTCCTGCCCCCAATCCCTCCCAGCATCAGAATCTTTTCCAATGAGTCAGCTCTTCGCATCAGGTGGCCAAAGTACTGGAGTTTCAGCTTTAGCATCATTCCTTCCAAAGAACACCCAGGACTGATTTCCTTTAGAATGGACTGGTTGGATCTCCTTGCAGTCCAAGGCACTCTCAAGAGTCTTCTCCAACACCACATTTCAAAAGCATCAATTCTTCGGCGTTCAGTTTTCTCACAGTCCAACTCTCACATCCATACATGACCACTGGAAAAACCATAGCCTTGACTAGATGGACCTTTAGGAATCAGCAAATATCTTCAAACTGTAAAAGATTTAATGGTATGAGGAAATATAGCCAATGCCTTATGAGAGAAAGGAAATGATCAAAGCATTTCTTTACTATGAGCTTGTTGTTTTGGAAGATGGAGGCTCTAGGTTCTAACACTTATGACTTGGAAATAAATCCACTTGATTTGGACAAAAGGTCCTATCTTTAAATATAAAATCAGGACATTAATAGTTGCCCTTTATTTCCCAAATGCTAATGTAAGGAACAATATAATACATGGTTGTGAACATACTTTGGAAACAGTGAATGTGGATTTTAATAATCCCAACAAGTACCTCGGGTATCATGTTGGTAATGACATGGATTGGCCTTGTGTCTCTAGTTATTACATGTCATTTCAGTAGCCAGTACTTCAAAAGAGAGAATTATATGTATGGTTCATAGAAGTGCATCACACATCATGTAATTGATTCATGGCATTTTATCCTATGACTGTAAGTAGCAATGGCAGAGTATAAAGAGAGAGTGGGAAGCAAGAACCCGGTACCCTGGAGTGTGTGGAAATAAACTGGCTGAGATAAGAGTTGACTGAGTTCCGAGAAGAACAGGGTAGAGCTTTAGTCAGAAACTATAGAATCTACAAGAAGAATTTCATGGAACTGAGGCAAGTGGCCAATAATTAGGTACTATATTTTACTTTCTTTTCCTAATAGTGCCTACAGTTGTACTTTACTGTGATAAATATTCAGTAATTAAAATAGATTCTTGCAGTTTAGTTTCTGAGGTCATTTTAGTTATAACAAATGGCTCATTGTTTTATTTTGTTATTTTCAATCTTATTTGAACTTTACATAATGTAACGACAGTACTGGAATGGAGGTAAAGATAGAAGATAATTATATGTAGGTAGCTGCTGCTGCTTCTGCTGCTGCTGCTAAGTTACTTCAGTCGTGTCTGACTCTGTGCGACCCCATAGACGGCAGCCCACCAGGCTCCGCCGTCCCTGGGATTCTCCAGGCAAGAACACTGGAGTGGGTTGCCATTTCCTTCTCCAATGCATGAATGTGAAAAGTGAAAGTGAAGTCATTCAGTCGTGTCCAACTCTTCGAGACCCCATGGACTGCAGCCTACCAGGCTCCTCCATCCATGGGATTTTCTAGGCTAAAGTACCGGAGTGGGGTGCCATTGCCTTCTCCATATAGGTAGGACTAGCATTTAAAAAAAGAAAATGGAACATACCAGGAAGTGACAGTATTCTGCCCTGTAAAATTTCCCCCAGAGTGAAATACATATAATTTTTTTGTTGTATAGCACATTTCATGAGATTATTTGGACTTCTTTAAAAAAGAGAGAGATTCTATGTATGTATTAAAAGTAATTATTTTAATTAATAAGCCAACAATTGTTAATTATTTTAATAATAAAAAATTAATTACTTTAATTATTTAATTAGTGGTTGAGACTTCACTTTCCTGAGGGGGCATGGGTTCCATTTCTGGTTGGGGAACTAAGGTTACACATGCTGTGGTATGTGGACAAAGAATGAAAATAAAAATAAACTAGTAATTATTTTGGAGAATATTCTTCGTTTTCAGTTTCCTGAAAGGTGTTTTTCTCAACATTTCTTCTTTATATTTTCAGTGGAGATTTGTCATGTTTATTTTTGTTCTTCGATTTTATAACTAATATATGCATAGCGTACAAAAAGGTAAATAACACAGAAGATGGTTTAAAATCACAAATAAGTCTCATAAACAAAAGAAAATCACTATCAATATTTGATGTTATTTTTATTTTGCTCCCAGTGAGAATTTATATGTACATTATATTAGTATTGGAGAAGGAAATGGCAGCCCACTACAGTATTCTTGCCTCGGCAATCCCATGGAGAGAGGAGCGTGGAAGGCTATAGTCTGTGCTAAGTCACTTCAGTCATATCTGTCTCTTTGTGACCTCATGGACTGGTGCCTGCCAGGCTCCCCTCACCATGGGATTCTCCAGGCAAGAATACTGGAGTGAGTTGCCATTTCCTTCTCCAGGGAATCTTCCTGACCTAGGGATCTAATCCTTGTATCTTAGATCTCCTGTCCTCCATTGGCAGGCAGGTTCTTTACCACTAGCACCTGGATGGGGTTGCAAAAAATTGGACATGACTTAGTGGCTAAACAACGCTGTGTTAGTATAGTCTTTATGTGTTCATCTCTGTGTATGTATATGTATGTTTACATGATGATGTAATGACTACATAGGATAAAAGATTCTTTTTTTTTGGTTAAGTGTTAGTCACTCAGTTGTGCCTGACTCTTTGTGACCCCACGGACTGCAGGCTCCTCCGTCCTCAGTCCATGGGATTTTCCAGGCAAGGATACCGGAGCGGGTTGCCATTTCCTTCTCCAGGGGATCTTCCCAACCCACGGATCAGAACCCCTGGGTTTCCTGCACTGCAGGCAGATTCTTTACTGACTGAGCTATAAGGGAAGCCCTTTTTTTTTGGTTACCTAATATATTATCTGTTTGTCCTCATGTTGCAAGATATTTTGGGGATGGGTAATGTACAAAGATTCTTAATCATGTGAAAGTGATATACATTTTAAAATATTTCCACAATACTAGGCATATATATTTTTCCTTCTTTTTTATTATACTTAATGCTGCAATAAATACCCCAAATTTTATAGTTTATAATTGTTATCTCTGAGCAGGGTGGTTCAGTGGGAATTACTCAGTCTTGTCCAGAAGTGCAGCACAGCTTGTGCTTTGTTTACCTTACTTTACTATATGTATTCTCTACTATGTAAATGCAATAATTTCTATATATATAAATGAATGTAACTTATAGTTCATACTTATTGAAAATTTAACTTTCACTTCAATATGTGTAGTTAATTTGTTGTATTTCTGTAAATATTTGTGAAGCCCCAGATCCTCAAAACATACTATATCCACAGATTAAATCTAAAACATATTTCTTGACTGCATTGGAGTTAAACAGAGCAAAGAACAAGTCTTCTTTTTCACATTAAGAAAGGAAAAGTTTTAATGTATTTAAAATGCAACTTGATTTATATGCTTATAACGGTTCTGAAGTTGATTAAAGTCGGTGGAGTGAATGAAAATTTTGTGTAGTTCTCATTTTACTTGACCTTCCATGTTAATTAGGACATTTTTCCCATTTATTTTGGAGCTAAGTATATTTTCTTTGTCTAGTAAATCGCTTTGATTCTACTTTTTTGGCTTCCTCTTGCTTTATGAAGTTGATCACTTTCAGATCCCCTTTGACTTTCCTCAAGGTTTTAGGTAACACTAAAGTACCATGATGAAGATAATGCAGCCAGTTCTAGTGACCGTCTACTACTTACCAGCTTGTTCATTCATACACTTTACAAATAGTCATTTAATGTGTGCCAGATATTCTTCCTGGCACTTGGGTTGAATTCATGAACAAAATAGATGAAGTTTCTTTACCATCAAGGAGCTTATGTTTTGATGAGATGAACGATAATAAAAAGTTAGAAGTAAAATATACAGTGCTCTTGAGTGCTATGGAGAGGACTTAAAAGACTGTGACAGAGAAAGCCATGCAGATATCCAGGGAAAAAGCATTCCAGGCAGAGGGATCAGCCAGTGGGAAGTCTGAAGGAGGAGCGTGTCCACATATGGTCTTAAGAAAAGTGAGCGTGAAGGAGTGTAGCAGAAGATGAAGTTGCAGCAGAAATGGTGATTGTATAAGCCATCAAGAGGACTTTGCAAGGTTTTAAGTGGAATGATGTGATTTAACTTGTGTCATGATGGAGTCAAACTGACTAAATGATGTGAAGAGTGGACACTGGGATGGAGCAAGAGTAGAAACAGAGAGACCAGTTAGGAGCCTGTTGTGATAATCTAAGTGAGAGAAGATTGTGACTTCGGACTAGGGTATGGTCAAAGGAGGTATTTAAACATTAGGGTTAGTGGAACTGGGTGACAGATTGGATTTGTGGTGTCAAGTGTGAATAAAAAGTGTTTTGGCCTGAGTACTTTGAAGGATGAACTGAGATGATGATGAATGTGGGCAGGGCAGATACTTGGAGAAGTACACAAGTTAGGTTTAAGAGATGTTGAATTTGAAATACCTACATGTTTTCCAAGTCTGTTATTTAGGGGAGAAGAGTACATACTTCTAGAGTCTTCAGAATGTAGATGATAACTTGAAACCATGAAAACCAGATGAGCTCACAATAGTAGGTATGATTAGGGAACAGAAGGGCTCCAAGGACTGCACCAAGGATTACTCCAGTGAGTACGCATCAAAGATGAGGAGAAATATGCAAAGGGAACTGAGCAGTAGTAGCCTGTGCCATCAGAGGAATATGCCCCTTATTGACAAATACAGCAACAATTACTGAGAATGATGCAAGTGAATTTGGAGTGGAAGAGAATTATAAAAATATGTCTGCTGTTCTATCTTTATTAATAAAAGAAGGAAAATGATATGAAGCAAGGTGTGAAATTAATATTAAAATGTACACTGGAGAGGTCCTGGAAAATTGGAAGATAGGGACATTTTTGTTTCTGTGGCTGTTTCTGTCTTTTTATGTAGCAGGTAAAATAATGAAATACAATTAATTGAAATATGATAAAAGATAATCATACATGCAATAGAAATATTTTTGCTACTGAAGAGATAGTTTTTGTGCTGAGATCAAGGGATACCCATAAGTCTGCACAAGCATTGTCTCATAAATGAACTTGGAGTGACCACTAACACAGGAAGAACTGAATGGTGAAAACCCCACATTCTTGATCATTGTTCTTCAACATGCATTTATTATATAATTGCTTTAATAATTTGTACTGTGCTCAGTTGCTTAGTCATGTCCAACTCTTTGCAACCCTGTGGACTGTAGTCTTCCATGCTCCTCTGTCCATGGGATTTCCCAGGCAAGAATACTAAAATGGGTTGCCATTTCCTCCTCCAGGGGATTTTCCCAACCCAAGGAACAACAGTGTCTCCTCTGTTGGCAAACAGATTCTTTACCACTGAGCCACCTGGGAAGCCCCAATGCTGTATTATTATTAGCGTAATGGAATATTAGGGTACTAGGTCTAGAAGAGAAGATAATTTCAAGTAACATTTAGGGAATGCTTTAAAACAATTATTGAATTCATGTTTTTAAAACTGTCTACATTTTAGAATAAATGGGGATTCTTTATTAAGGACCATTGCCACATCCTCAGAAGCTCTTGTTATAATTGGTTTGATTTCAGGCCAGGGCATAGATACTTATTTCAAGTCTCCCAGGAGGTTCCAATGTATAACATCAAGCAGTAAACTTTAAGTAATGGAAGAAAAGAACATGTTTATCTGTGTATGTTTTGTGTAAACCATCTCCAGCATTTTGTGTTACAGTGCTTTATCCTGTTTTATTTATAGATGTATTAAATATGGAATCAGTGCCTGATTGATATAATGTACTGCACAGCAAAATGTGAATTGACGTAGAGGTGTATGGCATAAAGTCAGGGAATGAAGTTTAAGGCCTAAGCCTTGAAATTGTATTTAAGCATAACGTCATTGGATGAAATTCTCTGAAAATAACATGTGAACAGTTGAGTTGGTTGACTAGCAGTTTTAGTACACAATTTTTAACCAGAACTTTTGGTGTGCTATTGTGTACTTTTCTTTTACTTCGAAATACTAACTAAAAATATACTGGAAGGCTTCCCTGGTGGCTCAGTGGTAAAGAATCTACCTGCCAATGTTAGGAGACATGGGTTTGACCCCTGTTCTAGGAAGACTCCAGGGGCCACGGAGCAACTAAACCCGTGCGCCACAGCTATTGAGCCTGTGCTCTGGGGTCAGGGAGCCGCAACTGCTGAGCCCACGCACCTCAGCTGTGAGGCCTGTGTGCCCTAAGAGCCTGTGCTCCCCAACAAGAGAAGCCATAGCAATGAGAAGCCTGTGCACTGCAACTAAAGGTAGCCTCCATTCTCCACAACTAGAGCAAGGCTGTGCAGGAAAAAGACCCAGCAGAGACAAAAATAAATTAATACGTAAAATTTAGAAAAATTACAAAACAACAACAATGAAAAAACAGTTAAAAATATACATATTGGGATATTTCCAATCTTAGATTACCATTTCCTGTCTTGAAATTGCTTCTTTTACTTTCCAACGTTTACCGTGTTTGGTGCATTCACATGGGACTATGCTACATACCCAAAGTCACATATACATACGTACCGGTCTTTTCTGTTCATTTTCCCATTCCATATTCTATTCAGAATTTTGCAAGGGGGCAGTTGGAACAATTTATGACATTGACTTATTAGAAGTTTCTTTGTGAAATGCCAAGAAGTTAGATACACTCCTTTGAGAGCAGGGTAAGGGTGTATCTATGTCCCATGGAGTAGTTATTTGTATCCATCATGTGTGAGCACTTAAAATACAGCCTAACTAAAATGGTCTGTCCTAATTATCATTATCTATCTTCAGTAACTTAAAGTCAACTAAAAAGGACCAACTCCAGATAGCCTTTATTTGTCTTTAGGTCTCTGACTTACTCTTTAACTCTTTGGAAATTCGAGGATTAAATGAACAATGTATGCAGTGTACTTACTGTACCTCTGTCATTTTTCTCTTGGCTTTCCTGGATATATTTAATGTGGGAATGGATCGAAACCTAATATTGCTTAATTCTCTTATTTTTGCATGATGCTGTGGATGTGTATATGAACCACATCCAAAGCATTGAAAAATCTTCTCTATAGACTCTTCCTCTGTTTTACTTCTTTATTTTTAATTTGTGTTTATCACCATTCATTACCTAGTATTCTTGTACCTTGCCTCTGAAGTCCATTCCTTTATTATGATGTAAGCGCCTGGTAGCAGGGATATTCCTAGAAAACCTTATTTGGCAGTTTAAAAGTTCTGTCGTCATAGCTTGTGCATAGAATAAGAGAAATGGGGCTTAAGACTATGTAGACCAGTTAATTTGTCCTAGAGAAAGGCGTGCTAATTGGATAGTCCCAAAATAAAAGGGATAAACCTAAGATAACTGGGACAGTGTTCATTCTATACAGTTGTGTGTAATCTGTAAGCATCTTTCCTCACAATAAAATTCCATTAACTCATAGCTTAAACAGTTTTATCAAAGAGCTGAGAATTTGGGATGAAGAGTGAAATCTGAAATGGCCTGTCTTCTTGGGATTAAATACACATTTACTTGTTATTCAGGGAAGCAAAAATTTGATTTAGTGGTTACAGTGTTCCAGGTATCCCATTTTGACCTTTTGGATAGGAGGAGGCTGACTAAGCAAAGAGATGAGCTGGGGTGGAGGTATGCTGATGGGATGTGAGAAGGACAGTGGCAGATTGTGGAGGATTTGGAAATGTTACAAGTTGTTACAGTAACTACCATTCAGATCTATAAGAGTAATAACAAAATTACAACAGTAGTCAAAATGTAAATAGATTGCATTAAAATATTTTTATGAGACTGTATAAAATTAACATGTGCTAAGAAGCTATGCAATGTGGTTTAGAAATGCTTTGCAATGAGTGCTATTTCATGTGATTGATATAGAAGTAGCCATTTATTTTACCAACTCCACATTACAGTACAGAGAGAGTCCAAACTGATTAAACAGAGGTGACTAATAGAATGAATTGGCAGGATAATAATGGAGAGGGGGAAAAATCAAAGAGAAATCAAGTGTTTCTTAAGTCTGTTGTTGGTGGGGGCAGTGGGAGCGGCAGAGTGTGGAAGAACATGGTTTAATTCATAGACAAATCCCAGTATTTATATTTATTCAGTTTCAATTCACTGAGTTGTCTGATTATAATTGAGTTGTTCATATTGTGCTCTTGAAATGTTTTGAGGCAAATGAAATCTTCTAAGAATTCAATTATATTGAAACAATAGCCATGAGACATTATAAAGTTATTGCCCATGCTAACAAAGGGCAGAATGGGAAAACATCATGTGTATTTAGTAGTGTTGCTGTGATGGCCTTGAACCAAATACTTAAAATTGTTTTCAAGGTATACAGACTTTAATAGTGATGTTTTGGTAATAAATCATGAAGATAATCTGTTTATCCTTAAAGTAGTAAGGTAAAAGTTCACTTTAATGATGTCAGTGGATTCTTTTATTTTTTAAGTATAGTAAGACACGTCTGAAACTGGTTTACACAATGATGATTTTCCGGATGGTACTTTTTTAATAGAAATTTGAAATGTTTAGGTGAAATTTTATTTTTTTACCAGATTTTTTTAATACAGATCATTGTTTATGCTTTGGAAATGTGATAGGCAAATTAATAAACCATCTAATTGCATTTTTTATTTATTTTTCTACTGCATACTGAGTTGCTTCAGTCCTCTCTGATTCTTTGCAGCCCTATAGACTATAGCCTGCTAGACACCCTTGTCCGTGGGAGTCTTCAGGCAAGAATATTGGGGTGGGTTGATGTGCTCTCCTCCAGGGGATCTTCCTGACCCAGGGATGGAACCCATACCTCTTATGTCTCCTGCATTGACAGGCAGATTCTTTACTACTAGCACCACCTGGGAAGGCAGCCAACCTTTTTTCTATTGTCAGTTTATTTTTATTTTTAAAATAGAGATAACACTGAGTTGTAAGATTATGTTAGCTTCATGTGTACACAGTATTTCTACTTCTGTGTACCCTACACTGTGCTCACTACCAAAAATTTAGTTTTCGTTTGTCACCAATCAGTTGATCCCCTTTGCTGACATCACACCACCTTCTTCTCCACACCTTCCCCTCTGGTAACCACTACTCTATTCTTTGTATCTATGTGTTTGGTTTGTTCATTTATTTTGTTGTTTATTAGGTTTTTTTTTTTTAATATATATATTACATGAGTGAAATTGTACCGCATTTGTATTTTTTTCACCTGACTTATTTTCAGGTGATAATCTTGAATTTAAAACTTGAGTTTTCTTGAGTGGGAAATTTTCATCAGAAAAAAAAATAATGTCCATTTAAATAGGTTTTAAAGTAGAAAAATGCAAACTTGATATGATTAATTATCTTAATGTTAAAAAGGCACTGCTTCATGAATAATATTACTATGAAAAAACTACATAAGACCCCTAAGACCTATAAAAGAGAAATATTTTATTTAGAAAATGAAAAAAAAAATATCTGGAGCAATAGCTTAGGGAACTGTGAATTCCATTCCCCACTTAACTGTTAATTCTGTAGCTGTGAGCAACTAATTTAACTTTCCAAAACCGTTTCCTCATTTGGGTAAAGGATGAATAATACTTTCCAGCCACATCAATAACAGGGATGCCCTGTTGGATGATGATGTTTATTTAGTACATTAAGCTCTGTAAGTGGGAGGGCAAGTACTGCAATATGAGCTCAAACTGTTACCACTGATGCTTGTTTTCTTTTTTTTTTTTTATGTTTATTTAGGAAGATATTTATTTTGCATCTGCTACGTGCAAGAGGCTAAACTACATGTCCTTCCTGATAGATTCTAAGCCCCTGATGTTGTTTCCATTTTTTACTTATTATTATAGCTTGTCTAAGATCTCGTTTCGAATCTTCTACGTGGAAGTAGTCAGCAAATATTTATTTAGGCCATAAATATGAATGATATAATTTTATAAACATACCTTAAGACATAAAGTGTGTGTGTGTGTGTGTAGGGGGGAGACAAACTGAATTAGGAGGGATTTTTTTATTTGAACAAGAGCTCTAAACTTTATTTGCCTTCACTGTTAATTTCCTTCATGATTAAAGTGTGCTTTGTCTTCAGTTTTTCAGTCTCTTATGTGCTTTTGTTTTACTCTCGGTCTTTGTTGTTTCTGATTTTGAATGGTTTGTCTGTTTACCAAATTGTTGGCTTTAAAGGAAAGGGACTCATGTTCCCTACTTTTTGGTTAGTATTTATCTTCCCTCAGTGGAACAAAGTGCACAATTCTGGAGCAGATTTCAGAAACATGACACCCATATCTCTATGGCATAGGCCACACTAGGTGTGCACTGAAATGCAAGACAAGAGCTATAACTTAAAAACATTTTTAAGAATTTCTAAAGCTTTTTAAAAAATTGAATAAATTTTCACAATCTGTACAGTTCTCAAAAAATATATGTTGAGCTTGGAAGAAGGTAATTTCTATTAAATTTAATCTACTAAATGTAATTATTTGGACATGCAGTACAACTAAATTTCTTTTAAATATCTACCTCTATGTCAAGAATTTAAGGATAAAGAATAGTTTTCACCTATAGCATTTTATTTTACAAGGTGAAAGGCAAAATTAAATCTAGACTTATCAGATCAGGGCCTGATATATTTTGAATATCTTATAGATGTTTATCCATAGTGTGCTTTCTACTGAGGTTTTACTTAGAATGTTCAATCTTTGAACCTTATTTACATACAGAACCTTTCATTTTCTCTTCAGAGCTCTTTGAAGTTAAACTGTACTTTGGAAAGATCCTACTTTATAAAATCATTATTATTGCACTTCTGAAAACTGCATCTCTTCAGGGATATATAAGTAGGAAATGATTCAGTGAAACTTCAGTTAAGAGTGGTGGGACAGTGATGAGGCAAAAATCAGTATATAAATGTAGTTTCACGACAACTTTTTTTTCCCTTGGTGAAATGCCTGCTATATCTTAAAGGCTGAAAGCTTGACTTGTGAAGTGGTGGTGGAATTTAAATTGCATGCAATGTCAAGGCTCTTTTAAAGAAAGTGAATTAAGCCAACTATGCAGTTTAGCTCTTTGGTGATTTTTGTTCTTTTGGAAAGAAGTGAAGAGTTTTATTTTTATACATTCTCTGAATAATGGAAAGATTTTCTGGTATCTGAATTTTAAATAGCATTATTGTAGTCTGTAATCTTATATAGTACTTTGGACTAGGGAGTGCTTTAGAAACCTAGCTCAACTTCCTTACTTTACAGATATGATAATTTTAGTCCCAGAGAATTTGCCATACTTGCTTGGTGAAGAGCGTAGAGCTACTTAAAGTTAGGTTATAATAGGGATGGCTGGTACCTCACTTTGTTCCTGTGACTCTAAAGAGTTAAAGAAAAGGACTTCTGACTCAGTGCTCCTCATTCCAGTTACTAGGAATCTTGGGTCAGTAGCACGCACTTTGTGTTAAAAATAAATTGGAAGTAACTTGAAAATAAAGATAAAGCTTCATGGGGGAAAATTTGGAATACTCAAAGGAAGCTACAACTAGTCAGAGGAAGCAACTGGTACAGACAGGATCTTGCTCACTGGCCTTGTCACAGATTTGCCTGCGTTTTTGTTTTAAATTTTTTTTAGCAGGAGTTAATTATTAAGGTCCCTCTCTCCCTCTATTGGAATTGCTCTAACACTAATTGATTTTGTTTTGTTTGTTTAATTAGAGTAAGTGTGGATCATGGCCCTGCCTTTTTCTTTTCATTTCAGATCCCACTTCAATGTATTTTCTTTGCTGTCACTCTAAATTCAGTAATTCTCTCCTTCAGTCTCTGCTTCCTATTTCCCTGCTTATCCCCAACACCCTTCCTTTTCCATGTCTGAATTTCAGTGAAATTGATTTTATAATTTCCTGACATTTGTAGATTTAATACCAATGACTTATAAAATAAACTCAACAATTCTAGAATGAGATGACATCTGTGCATTTTGCATTATTTTTGATTGTGGAAGTGGGGAAGGCTATAGATGTGCATTAGAGAGTAAAATCTTAAAAATTAGTTGCTGGATTCACTTTATTTTAATTGCTTTATAAAATTGAACTCACATTGTAACTCATTAAGAATCTTTTTTTCTCAAAGGTTCTCTCCAACTCTCAAGTAGGGCATTACCTTGTATTTTTTATAGTAGTTAATGGTTTCCATTTTAGTGCTGTTATTATGTTCTAAGAGACCTGTATTTGATGTAGAGCTCTAGTATTAATGAGGCCCAAGTTACGGATCTGATTTATATGTGAAACAAACTTGAAGGAGAGACACTTTTTATTGCCATACTTACTATTATCATTTGTTTTAATATGGGCCTCTGTCAATATGACTCAGAAATTCAGCAAAGGGCAGTGGTAATCAAACTTGCCTACTTAGACTCTGAGGAAGCTTAGAAAAATACCTGTGCTTGTTCCACCTGAGAAGAATTAAATTTAACTTCAGGGATATGGCAAGAGTGTTGGTTGTTTTAGAAGCATTGCAATATATCTCAGGGTGGAGAGTGTTGGATACACTAAGAGGATCTCTGAATTCACCAGGATTTGGCTTTGAGAAGTTAACTGTTTTTGGCCCAAGTGGGTATTCTCATGAGTGTGTTACAGAGCTCTAAAATTTCTAGAATCCTGTGATATCTTGGTAATCTTTCTTTAAGTTAATGTTGTCAAACTGGATAAAATCAATGATAGAAGGGCCCTGGATAATTCGGTACTGCTTATTGGCAATGCTGGCAAAACAGCAAGACTACCACTTACAGTAGAATTGCATTTAATTTAACCATACATCATATCAACAAATATTTATTTAGGGCCTGCTGTGTATCAGACATGGGATTAGAGAAGTGGACAAGAAAGTAAACTATTTTGCTCCTATGGAGTTTAGATCCTGAGGAAGATGCCACATAACAACGACCAAAGTACTCTCTCTTTTTTTGGCCACACCAGGATATGTAGGATCTTAAAGTGTGGAGTCTTCCACACTTGTTCCACAGCTGGACATCCAGAGAAGTCCTGGAAATCCCATTTAGTAGGTACCACACAGCTCCTGTCCTCCATGCACCCATACCCAACGTGACTAGTGTTGAACAGTTGAGCATCAGATGAATAGTTGCCTTGGAGTTAGAAGTCTGCTTCTGTGAAGACAGGTATCATCTGACAGTGGAGTCATGCTCTGCATCTAAAGAAGCTGATACTGTGAGCTGGAGGAAAGAAACGACAAGATGAAGGGAGTAGCAAGTCCATGTTTATTATCTCTCATGCATGTTCACTGAGTCTAAAAGCAGGCAAACTGCTTTTAGATTATGGTGATTCTAATTCACTCTCTTATGCTTGCTTTGGCAGCACATATACTAATTCACTCTCTTTTCTGGTTCTTGAAATTGATTTGATATAATTTAAGCATGCACATGAGCTGCCTCCATATTGTCATGGTATATTATTATTGCTGTAAAGGTGCAAGGCACTGTGGACACAAAAGCTCTGGGGTTGGAAAGACTTGCTTGATTTTTCAACTTTATCTCCTATTAAGTTACCCTATATTTCTTTTGGCCTTTATTTACTCAGTCATCAGGTTGATAAAATAATGTCCACTTTGTAGGGACATTGTCCAGGTTTGATATATGCAAACCCCTTAGTCTGGTACTTGGTGTATATATACAGATGCTTCTTGTTGTTTTAGTTGCTAAGTCATGTCTGACTCTTTTGCGACCCACCGGGCTCCTCTGTCAATGGAATTCTCCAGGCAAGAATATGGGAATGGGTTGCCATTTCCTTCTCCAGGGGCTCTTCCTGATGCAGGGATCGAACTCATGTCTCCTGCATTGGCAGGTGGATTCTTTACCACCGAGCCATCAGGGAAGCCCATATAGATGCTTAGTGAGCAGAAATATTTGCATTATTATGGATAGGAGCAGCAGTTTTTATTTAATAATTGAAATCAAGAAATAGAGCCATTATAAGAACTTCAATATACCACAGCAGAAGAGGTGTGTGACATAATTTGTGTAAATCCTTTGGTTTAAGGTTGGAGTGTTTTAACTAAATCTGTTGGATTTCTTAGAACTGCTTTGGATAGCTACAGTGTTTTTGCCCAAGTGATTCAAGCTTTCTTTTTTACACACTTTTCCAAAAAAGTGCCCCAACATCTGTAATTTACCAGCTAGAGAGGTGGTGTTAGTGGTAAATAACCTGCCTGCCAATGCAGGAAATGTAAGAGACACATGTTCAGTTCCTGGGTGGGGAAGATATCCTGAAGAGGGGCATGGAAACCCACTCCAGTATTCATGCCTAGAGAATCCCATGGAGAGAGGAGCCTGGTGGGCTGTGATCCATGGGGTCACAAAGAGTCAGACATGACTGAAGCAACTTCAGTCACACACACAAAGAACTGGTCAGAGTCGTAAACTACACAGAAGCATCTAGGATTCATTTCCTTTCTGCGCTTATCTTAGGCTTCTTTGTTTGACTTCTTTGTGTGTTAGTTGCTCAGTCATGTCCAACTCTTTGTTATCCCACGGACTGCAGCCCGCCAGGCTCCTCTGTCCATGGGATTTTCCAGACAAGAAAACTGGAGTGGGTTGCCATTTCCTTCTCCAGGGGTTCTCCCTGACCTAGGGATCGAACCTGGGTCTCCTGCATTGCAGGCAGACTCTTTCCATCTGAGCCAGCAGGGAAGTGGGTCTTTGACCTCTATACTGACAAGTTTTTCTAATGGTAAAGGGCCAGTTCATCAGGTGTACTCTGTGGAAGGGCTTATCTGTCTACTACTCAAATAACTCCAATCTTCTGACAGATTCGATCATAGCGGAAATCTCCTGGCTTAGTTCTTCCCATAATGTTTGGCAAAAAGATTCAGAAACTTGGAAAGCACTACTTTCTGTGGCTTGAGATATGGTGACAGGTATCACAGCTGTAAAACTACTGATAGTTTCTTTTAGAGTACTTGTGGATAGCTTGGAATTTGGATACCAAATCCTGATTAGGGTTTAAACCAATCTTATCAGGTTTTCCTTGTTCTTGATTTAACTTAAACATACAGAACTATTGTCTTGGAGAATACCCAACCTTGGAGCTAGGAAAGGGGCCTGTTCTCTTTGTTCTAAAAGACTGATATTGACAGGTTATGTAACAAACACATAATCACAGTCCCAGAGTGCCAAAACGCTCTTAGTAGGTGAAGTAGGCCCACCACAGTAGTGGTTATGTACCATTGAAGAGCTCGTACACATGAACGTCAATAGTCACTGACCAGAATAAAAGCCATTTCCACTTCAGGTCAGTTTAAGACTTTGGAAGAACTTTCATCATCTAAATTTTAATCCTCTGAAAATATTTTCATTTTGCCAATAAATTTGTTCTTAGATAAATAATACCTAAATTTTCCTTTCACCTCTACTTCTATTCAAGTGAAATAAAGCCTCAAATAACACATTAGACCTTTAAACTTTTAACTCAGAAATGACTTTTAAACTGAGTATCTTTGATTGTTTCAGGCTCTGGATACAATTGTTAGAAAAAGTAAAATTGAGCTTGTGGATTATACCCAGATTAGAGCTTGAATTATGCCTATGATGCCTACAAGATTTTGTTCATGTCTGTGTGTACTTCCTGTAGCCTGTTTTGCCAGGTTCTACAAGACTTCCAGGACATTGGAAATTGGTTTGAATCACATTATTTATTAGACATTGTTTATCATTTTTGAAATATATTTAATGCAGATATATGCAGATACAGTGTGTTTATAATAACCTCTTCTCAAATTGGCCACTAGCAATACAGAAATGTAGTTCATTATAATCACACGATGACTAGGAAAAGATGAAGTCATTGATTCCATCACAGCAGTACCGTTTAATAAACTCGGACTTGGATACATGAGACAACAGGAAAATGAAAGTTTTTTCAAAAAATGGATTCAGAATATTAAAGACATTAAAAAGCCTATGGGCCACCCTAAAAGGAAAGCCAGTATGTGGTAGAAATGATATGACTATTTATTATGCATTTAAATGAAAATGTGGATGTGTAAACTGTACTTACATAGGTGAATTGAATAAGTGAGATAACTAATTCTTATCCATATACTTTACAGTAAATGATCTAGGCATTGTTGCTCAGGAAGTGTTGTTTGTTTAATTTGTTTTGAAGAAGTCAGTGATCATTATTGACTATTGAACAGCCTAATAATGCTTCCACTTTTCTTTTTCGAATGTTTTCAATAGCTTATCAAGATTTGTGAGATGTTTGTGAGAATAAATTGAACCTGTTTTCATGCAGGTGACAATCTGTTATGTGTTTCTAATGATATGTTTTTATAGTCATTCAGTATTTTACTGCACAATATTTGTTGAATCCAGTAAAAGTAACGCAGACTTCTGTAACTGTCTGGCAAGTTTATGTATGGATCATTTTTCCCCCATAATAGGACAAGAAGTAAAATGTAATTGTTTGAATGCCATTGCTTCTAAGAAATATATAAAAATATGAAACTTAGCATTGAGAATGTTTAAGAAAATTAAGCCTTGAACTCCACATCACAATCTGTTAGACTTTAATTATATAACAGTACAAAATAAGTTTCCACGTTTGAGTTACTATAACTATATAATAATGCAATGATAAAATTTGAATATGATCTGTTTATTGCATAAATTGCTAGATATCTAATTTGGAGATTACAGAAACACCAAAATGTTTACATTTTTGTTCCGTTAATTACTTGCTCAGGGCTTTGGTTTCCTTATTTTTGTAATGGAAGGGGGAATGAGTAAATAATTTCCTTCTATTTCTGAAATGCTGCAAATTTGATAAGGTAATGAACCATGAGTGTGAGTATGGGGGTATCGTTGGTAGGGTGTTGGTTTTTGAAAAGTAGCATTTACAAACTTAAATTCTGGGCCTAAAGGAAACACATAGGAAATTCTCCAGATTTACCAAAGGGGAACATCCTCCTTGATAAGTTTTCTGGAACTGTTTGAATTATATCCCCTGGAGAAGGGAAAGGCTGCCCACTCCAGTATTCTGGCCAGGAGAATTCCATGGGCTGTATAGTTCATGGGGTTGCAAAGATTCAGACACAACTGAGTGACTTTCACTTTCACTTTGAATTGTATTGTGAATAGTTTTACTTCACCATGATTGATCAAGCATCAGTGGTAAAAGTAATAGAAATGAGTGGTCAGGAAACTGATCCCCATATAAAGAAGATGCAGTGTTTATGCCTATTTCTAGTGAGACTGGAAGTTATGAACCCCAGTATAGGGAGGGACCTGATGGAGGCCTCCAGATGTTCAGATAGGAATGGACGCAGTTACTTATTATACCAAGCAGTTTAGAACAGTCCATTGTTGGGACTATCTAGACTAGATTATGTTATAGTTTATTTCTTACAAATTACATGTCTATAACAGTTCGTTGGGAACTTTGTATTGATACCCAAGAGACCCATTCTGACTGAGGCTCTGCATTTTTTGTAGTTACACCATTTGGATCACTGAACTTTCTGTATCTCAGTGATAAGAGAAGACAGTGACTAGAAAAATATCCTTTCAGCTGCTTTTTTCATTGATCAGAAAAGTCACATTACATCTTCTAGCTGCAAGTAGGGTAGGAAAATGTGGACAGCAGATGGAATGCTTGATGCTCATCACTGCTGTGACACAAAGATGCCACAGAAGCAGGTTGCCTGCATCTTTTTAAGTCAATATAGTTGTATTAACTAAAACAAATTTGACTTTTAATAGTGGATTTGCAATGATTCTTCTCCTTTTTATCTTGGCTTCTCTTTTTGGTACCAGTTCTCTTTGATTTATGATGCCTATTTCATGATAGTTCATTTTCCAATTTACACTGTCATCTCTGTTTGAGGGGAAAGTATATGTACATTTACTGTGTACATTAAAATTATAGTCTTTACCTCTGGTATTCTTTGAATAAAAATTTGCACACACATATATGTTTATGTATATTTATACACACATATATATGTTTATATATTTATACTCTGTAATTTTTCTCTTTGCAATTCTGGCATTAAGTATGGTTTCTACCTCTATTTATAAATGTAATTTTGTTTGATACTGGCTGTTTTAAATTTTTAATTCAACATTTAAAATTCATTTCAGTAAGCTTGGTAATTCAGGGGTTCTTAATCTGTCTTTTATATATAGAAACCAAGACTGCCATTATTCTTTAGCAAAAATTGCACATTCTTTTCCTTAATTCTTCTCAGAGGTTAATGAGGAATTGGAGTTGTGTTTAATAAGTGACTGAGTATAATTTCAATGGTGTTTATAAATTCTTTTCAGAATAGTATATACTTAAAAGGACCTGATTATATCTATATTCTCAAGTTTACAAATTATGTTCACATAAGATTCTGTTCTGTGCTCTAAAATATGAGAGATGGATTTATTTTAATAAAATCTGGTTTATATCTTACTGTGTTAAAATGTCGAGATAATGTATGAGTGGGTGGGAATGAGCTGAAAACTATAAAATTTGTTATTTGCAGGGCATTTATTTGGCAAAATTTTCTTTATTTAGATGAATTAAACAATTTAATGTTATTTAAATATGAAAAATGTTCCATATTTATTGAAAATTATACTTAAAGTATAATTCACTGTGCTTAGTGGCTCTTGTAGAATAAACTCTGTGTTATGAAAAATTAAAACAAAATAGTGGATAGTAGCTAGATCCTGTTTTTGTTGTTGTTGTTGTTATTTATTTTGTTTTTAAATGGAAATAGAAGTTTAGTTTCATGGAGGAAGACTGATAACCATTCCTAGGCACAAAATGGGAGAACAGACTTTCTCACAGGTAAATATTTTTCTCTCTTGAGATAGTAATTTTATGTGTATGTTTTGTCCACAACTACCTATATGTAGAATTAAAAATTGTATTGTTGAAATAAATTCTGGAATCCTAATAAACTGTGTTAGTTATAAAACATTCTAAGTAACTGGAGAGCTAGTCCTTATAGATTTATATACTTGACATTTGGCTATGTTCATTTCAATTAGTTAATGGTACCTAATATGCTCTGAATTCTTAAGTGTAGGAAAGAAATAATAGGGGTAGTGTATGTTCTAGTCCCATTTTCAATATTTCTAAAAAAGTTTAAAGGCTGTTGTATATTTATCTTGCAAATTTGTTCATTCTAACAAAATATTGAAAGCCTTGGATATTTATTAAAATTGTATAATTTAGAATTGTGAAATAAATTATTTCATGTTACTCAGAGCTCTCAGTAGACAACATGTTATTCAGAACTTTGAATTGTCCGTATTTATGTATCTGAAAGAGTTCCAGAAAAACATCTATTTCTGCTTTATTGACTGTGTCAAAGCCTTTGACTGTGTGGATCACAACAAACTGTGAAAAATTCTGAAAGAGATGGGAATACCAGACCACCTGACCTGCCTCTTGAGAAACCTATATGCAGGTCAGGAAGCAACAGTTAGAACTGGACATGGAACAACAGACTGGTTCCAAATAGGAAAAGGAGTACATCAAGGCTGTATATTGTCACCCTGCTGATTTAACTTCTATGCAGAGTACATCATGAGAAACGCTGGGCTGGAAGAAGCCCAAGCTGGAATCAAGATTGCCGGGAGAAATATCAATCACCTCAGATATGCAGATGACACCACCCTTATAGCAGAAAGTGAAGAGGAACTAAAAAGCCTCTTGATGAAAGTGAAAGAGGAGAGTGAAAAAGTTGGTTTAAAACTCAACATTCAGAAAACGAAGATCATGGCATCTGGTCCCGTCACTTCATGGGAAATAGATAGGGAAATAGTGGAAACAGTGTCAGACTTTATTTTTTTGGGCTCCAAAATCACTGCAGATGGTGATTGCAGCCATGAAATTAAAAGACGCTTACTCCTTGGAAGAAAAGTTATGACCAACCTAGATAGCATATTGAAAAGCAGAGACATTACTTTGCCAACAAAGGTCCGTCTAGTCAAGGCTATGGTTTTTCCTGTGGTCATGTATGGATGTGAGAGTTGGACTGTGAAGAAGGCTGAGTGCCTAAGAATTGATGCTTTTGAACTGCGATGTTGGAGAAGACTCTTGAGAGTCCCTTGGACTGCAAGGAGATCCAACCAGTCCATTCTGAAGGAGATCAGCCCTGGGATTTCTTTGGAAGGAATGATGCTGAAGCTGAAACTCTAGTACTTTGGCTACCTCATTTGAAGAGTTGACTCATTGGAAAAGACTGATGCTGGGAGGGATTAGGGGCAGGAGGAGAAGGGGACGACAGAGAATGAGATGGCTGGATGGCATCACTGACTCGATGGACGTGAGTCTCAGTGAACTCTGGGAGTTGGTGATGGACAGGGAGGCCTGGAGTGTTGCGATTCACGGGGTCACAAAGAGTCAGACACGACTGAGCAACTGAACTGAACTGATATATCTGAGAGTAAAAAATATTGAGTACAGAAATGTTATATTAACAACAAGCTCAGGCTAATTTTGGTCATACATTGCTATCCAACCCAGCTTGGTTTCTAAGATGTTAGTTTCATCAATGTTTGTCTAAAAGCATAGACAAGCACACTGAAGTTTTATTGATGCTTAGGTCAACATTAAGAGAATCACATGGGATCCAAGAGATTATGAACATTTTGGAGAAGTAGTCTAGGATTTCTGCCAAGGGAAATAGAAGATAGAATAAATTCGGAGGTGAGTAACTGGCTTCATACTTAACATCCATATTAGGTTAATACTCGATGTGTTTCTCAAATGCTAATTAGTGATTCACATTGACATTATGTAATAGGAGCTGTCATCATGTCTTAATGTTCTCTGATTGATGAAATTTCAAGAAGATGGTGTTGAATAGGTCAAAATTTTGGAGTCTTGTCTATACCACTTACTGGCTCTTGATTTTAAGGCATTGCTTCCTCATCTTGAATACAAAGATTAAGTGAGGGTTAAATGAAATAATATATGGCAGGGCTATGCAGATGACACTACCCTTATGGCAGAAAGTGAAGAAGAACTAAAGAGCCTCCTGATGAAAGTGAAAGAGGAGAGTGAAAAATATTGGCTTAAAGCTCAACATTCAGAAAACTAAGATTACGTCATCCAGTCGCATCACTTCATGGCAAATAGATGGGGAAACAGTGGAAACAGTGTCTGACTTTATTTTTTCGGGCTCCAAAATCACTGCACATGGTGATTGCAGCCATGAAATTAGAAGACCTTACTCCTTGGCAGGAAAGTTATGACCAGCCTAGACAGCGTATTAAGAAGCAGAGACATTACTTAGCCAATAAAGTTCCGTCTAGTCAAGGCTATGGTTTTTCCAGTGGCCATGTATGGATGTGAGAGTTGGACTATAAAGAAAGCTGAACACCTAAGAATTGATGCTTTTGAACTGTGGTGTTGGAGAAGACTCTTGAGAGTTCCTTGGACAGTAAGGAGATCCAACCAGTTCATCCTAAAAGAGACCAGTCCTGAGTGTTCATTGGTAGGACTGATGTTGAAGCTGAAACTCCAATACTTTGGCCATCTGATATGAAGAGCTGACTCATTGGAAAAGACCCTGATGCTGGGAAAGATTGAAGGCAGGAGAAGAAGGGGATGGCCGAGGATGAGATGGTTGGATGGCATCCCCTACTCAATGGACATGAGTTTGAGTAGACTCCGGGAGTTGGTGATAGACAGGGAGGCCTGGCATGCTGCAGTCCATGGGGTTGCAAAGAGTCAGACACGACTGAGTGACTGAACTGAACTGAACGGAACTGGGCTTAACAGTCTGGTCTTATACATATTAGGAGATCAATTACTGTTGCTTGTTTTTCTGATAGTAAAATGAACAAGACCTGGGAAATAAGAGGAGTTTATTTTTTTAAAACTTCGTTAGATTAATGTTAAAATCATGGAATTTTAAGAGATGTTCTTTTAAACATTTTTATTCTTAAAAGATCATGCATATCTCAAACAACTTTTCTATTATAAAAACTTTGTAGGATCTAACCTTGAGCAACAAGGTGATAAGCATGGTTATAAGCAGGAATATATGCATGACTATAAACATGCTTATATTTGAAGGGAAATAAGACATTTCTGTTTATTTTGGATAAATGTATGTTAATGAAGAAGGCTTTCCCTTACTTTGAAGCACTCAGGAAGCAGTGGATTTAACCACAATAGAAAATGTCTGTGAAAGACACCAGCCTTCTCTTGAGTCTAGACTAAATGATAATTCTAGTTGAGCAATTTACTGAAGTATTACTGTGTAGCCTATGGCTAATGCCTCACTCATGACTTGGGTGGTAAGCAGACAGTCACAGATCTGTTTCAGATATTTTTGTTGACTTCCAAACACACACGTTTTTGCTTTTGGATGGATAATAAATGTTATAAAAATTGTATTCTTTAGGGAAAATTGCATTACACCATTATATAGAGAATAATATTAGATTTACTCAAAGATAGAAAATATGCTTTTTAAATCAAATAAAATGAAAACGTTAACAAATTTATAGAGTATAAGTACTATTACAAATTTAAAACAAGAATTTTTGCAGTCTATTGAAATGCATGATTCTTAAATATTTTATCTTGTGCACAAAATACAATATAGTAATCCATGAGGCACAAAATGTAAGCATAAAATAAATAAAATAATATCATGTGGCAATCAAACTGGAAAATGGAAACAATTTCTTAAAATTAACTGTTTCCTACTTGATAAAGCACTCAGGTTCAGCAAGGCAGTGATTTTTCTAGTGTTATATAAAGCTTCCCTTAAGTTATTCACCATTTGTTTTCTTGGACTGCCAGGGATGGAGCAGGTACAGAGTACTGGGAAATCATGTTGTTCTTTTTCAAAGTGTGACCCAAGGGTCCCCTACATCAGAATTTTTTTGGGTGCTTATTTTAAAAGGGAGACTTCTGGGCCCAAACTTCAGAAATTGTGCTTATTGATGAGCACAACCATTGTGTTGGGTGGTTGCCCTCCAATTAGAATCCTAAGCCACACTTGAGTGCTGATACCATGGGAAGTCTGTACGTTAGTGAGGCAAAGGTAGATAGTGTGTGGTGTGCATCACACATCCTTCCTAACTAGCATGATTCCCACATGATGGAAATCATGGTGACTCAGATGGTAAAGAATCTGCCTGCAATGCAGGAGATCTGGGTTCGCTCCCTGGGTCAGGAAGATTGCCTGGAAAAGGAAATGGCTATCCACTCCAGTATTCTTGCCTAGAGAATTCAATGGACTGAGATTCCTGGTGGAAATCTGGTAGCCCTGGTGGGCTACAATCCATGGGGTTTGCAAAGAGTCAGACATGACTGAGCGACTAACACACACAGACTTTTATCCATGCGTGTATCACTCTTCCCACTTTTCTCCTGCCTTCAGATCTGAGCAGTTGATTATATTTTCAGGAACTGCTCTTCCCATCAGAGATTTATTACTGCTTTCTAGCTTCTACCTGCAGCAACTTAAAAATTGAAACAAGCAACTCACTTCGTATTATCTTTCTGCCTACCCATGTGCTGAGATGATGCGCTGGATATTTTTGTCATTCAAATGAACAAGAGTTCTATTTGCATGACTTATCAAGATTATTGTTTGCTTTGAAACAGCAGACTGAATGTCACTTCCAGACAATCTGCTACTAAGGACAGTTTAGTGCCTTTGAGTTAGTCCACTGTCCGGTGACAATCTCTGGTAGAGTAAACTTCCCAGTCTTTGGAAAATGCGCCAGAGCTGTGCTCGAGGTTACTTCTTTCATCTTTTTCTTATTCTTCTGCTGTGGCTGAAACTTAGGGATGTACAACCCCTTCTACTAATATTTCTTTGTGGTTGGAGCAGTGTTTTCATTCAACTGCTCACACCTGGGTTATTCTGAAGAGATCGCAGGTATTGAACTCTTCAGGTGCCACAGAAGCCTCGAGGTATGGTGCAGGAAGAGGAAGGAACAAGTTGCATAGAGATGTATGAGAGAAGCCCTCTCCATTGATGGTGTCTGAATAGGATTGTAGGTTCTGGCCTGAATCTGCCCTTTCAGGGCTAAGGACCGTTACAGTAAACTGAGATTATCATGGATCAAGTGAAATTCAGTCTCTGCTTTGTTACAGCTGCTTAGATTATCACTGGCTGCTCTTACCACTCAACTTCTGAATAAGTAAACCTCTTTTGATGTATTTGAATATTTAAGGTTATAAAAACACACTGAATTTAACTTTCAGAAAAGTTTACAATTCTGAAATAGATTCTTAATTGATGCAGGCTCTTTGAGTGGGCCGGTTCTCTATGAGTGGCTTCCAGGTGGCGCAAGTGGAAAAGAATACATCTGCCAGTGCAAGAGACTCAGGGTTTGATCCCTGGGTCGGGAAGGTCCCTGGAGAAGGAAATGGCAACCCACTCCAGTATCCTTACCTGGAAAATTCCATGGACAGAGGAGCCTGGCAGGAGTCCATGGGCTTGTAAAGAGTTGGATGCGACCAAAAACACACACATAAGTGACATTTCCTATTATCATTCATGTATTTCACAGAAATTTCATGAGTGTAGGCATGGCAAAGAAAGATGATTGTATGGCTATATAACATCACTACTAGTTATTATTAAAACTTATAAGTACTTTCAGTTCAGTTCAGTTCAGTCGCTCAGTCGTGTCCGATTCTTTGTGACCCCATGAATCACAGCACGCCAGGCCTCCCTGTCCATCACCAACTCCTGGAGTTCACTCAAACTCATGTCCATCGAGTCAGTGATGCCATCCAGCCATCTCATCCTCTGTCGTCCCCTTCTCTTCCTGCCCCCAATCCCTCCCAGGATCAGGGTCTTTTCCAATGAGTTAACTCTTCTCATGAGGGGGACAAAGTATTGGAGTTTCAGCTTCAGCATAAGTACTTTATATATTCCTAAATGTGATGCTGCATCTTAAATTTCTAAAAAAAAATGCACTGATAATAGAGATTTATAATCAAGTTAGGCAGACAGACATAAAGTATAATTTCAGTATAAGATGTATTACCAGTATAATATGATCAATAATAAGTTAATTATAGTAAAGTACTTGAATGGAAATATTGTATCATTTTTCTCTCATTTTGAAAAATAAAGACAGTTGCTCTTGAATATTTATAATTTGTAATGATAATTATGAATATTTATAATTATCTAAGGATGCATATTTATCATCATTTGGGTTGTGCTGCTCTCTTTTTCTGGTTACAGAAAGCTATTCTGTAAATACAAGTAGGCTCAGGCTGGGAACAGTGTGTACTGTGACAGTGTCCAGAGATGCTGAATTCTTATCACACGTGGCGGGACTAGGTGTCTGCCTGCTGAGGCTCCCCACATAGGCTGTAAGAGATTTCCGTCTCTCCTTGCTCCTTTCCTACTCCTGCCTTCCTTGCCTTCTAGGGGAAGTGACTCCTTAGATCATGTTATACTCTTCGTAAAGGGCAGTTAGAGATCAGAGGTCCGTGATCTCTATTTTGCCTTTTTTCTACTGCTTAATATTGTGATATCAAATGAGAATATTAAAATATGAACTCTGATCCATGGCTGGTTAAATAGTTTCTAAGTAACAACTACAGAATGAACACATTTAGAGTCCAGATTTAATAGCATGAGAGATGCTGCCTTGCATTGTTTTATTCTATAATTGCAGATAAAGGAAAAGAAAATATGGAAGATGAAAAATGTCTCAGTTCTTAGTTTATGAGGGATGGATCCTTGTACCCTATCTTTCTCTCAACACTTCTGGGCTCCATCTCATTTGTAAATTGTGTCTAGAAATTTTCCAAAACCCAGCTTCACCATAAAGTACTACTCTTATGTGAAGTACTGAAATTCACATTTCTTTTATTCTTTCTTTGAAGTTTAGCATTTCTTCCCTTTTAGATTCAGAAAAACTATGTACCATGTTAGAAAATGCATGAGGCTAAAGTGGACTCAGAAGTCATAGTTTATAATTTCAACTCTGATCTTGGTTATTATCTTTGTGACACGGAACCAACTGAAGTATTTCTAAACTTACATTGTGCATATGACTTTGTAAAGCGATCTGAAGTAGAAATATGGATTCAGGTATCATCAGCACAAATTGATGGCTGAAGCCATGTTTGTGTGGAAGATTGACCATGAAACATTGCAATTTCTATTGTGAATAAAAGACACTCAGATGAAAATCTTTAATTGAGGGATCAGCAGAGAAAGGAGCGGCCTTAAGGAAATTGAGGAGGATCATCAGAGAGGTAACAGGAAAAATAGCAATAGTTGTGTCAGAAGTACAAGAATTTCAATAACAGAAGAAGGTAAATTCCTCCTGTTTCTATGGAAAGATGTACAAAAATGAGAAACACCCTATATGCATGCTAAATTGCTTCAGTCATGTCTGTCTCTGTGCAGTCCTATAGACTGCAGCCCGCCAGGCTCCTCTGTCCATGGGATTCTCTTGGCAAGAATACTGCAGTGGGTTGCTTTGCTCTCCTCCAGATCTTCCCCACCCAGGGATTGAACCCTCATCTCTTATGTCTCCTGCATTGGCAAGCTGGTTCTTTACCAAGAGCACCACCTGGGGAGCTCCAATAGATTCATTATTAAGGACTCAGTGATCATGGTGGCACTAGTTTCACCCAGAGAAGTGGACAAAAAAGCAAGGTTGCGGTGAAGTGTGCTCACTGTGCAAGTGAACGTGTGCCTTCAATAAGCTTAGGTGGAAACTGGGAGAAAAACAGGAGATAGACAGGAATCTGGACTGAAATGAGGGGCTGTTGTGGAAATGGAGGAGGTTGTATGCAGGGGCTAATCGGTGGAGAAGGATAGACTAAAGATAGAAGAGAGAATGGGTAGAACTGTTGGAGGAGAGAATGGGGAAGGAAGTGAGGTCCTGCATCTGGAGAGAAGGCTTAGCCTTGAGCAGGATGAGTAACACCTGTGGGTTAGGTGTTTCTCCTTTTGGCTCAGTTAAACACGTTGTATGGACTGATTCTCCTGTATTGACTTTGCCCCAAGCTATGTGCCTTTTAGTTGACTCACCGATTTTTATCATCTTGAGAGCAGATGGTTTGAGAGTGACTAGGGAAAAAATAAGCAATAGTCTCACCCACAATATGAGATTACAGCAGAAAAAAATGTTTATGTCTAGAAAAATTTGGAACTTAAGTGAAAATATGTTTTTAAAATTTCCTTACATTCTTTTTCTTTCTTTTCCAGTTGTTATAATTTTACAATACGATACGTACACATACACACTCACACCTTATTACTGGTGGAGAGAGGCTGCTCTGCACACACTCAGTTCAGTTTAGTTCAGTTCAGTCGCTCAGTCGTGTCTGACTCTTTGTGACCCCATGAATAGCAGCACGCCAGGCCTCCCTGTCCATCACCAACTCCCGGAGTTCACTCAAACTGATGTCCATCGAGTCGGTGATGCCATCCAGCCAGCTCATCCTCTGTCGTCCCCTTCTCCTCCTGCCCCCTAGGCCCTCTATAAATATGTGTGGATTGTGCCTTATGAAAGGCATTAGAAAATCTTTCTTGGATAAAATTGTAATGAGAAAATACAAGACTGACAGTGTCCCATTTTAAGTATTTCAATTCTGCTATTTTAAATTTTAAATAATTTGGACATCATGGATATAAATGTACTTTTCTGTAGTCTTTGGTAAAATGGTTTGCTTAGCAGCTTCAGCCTATACTGTTTCACTTTTCTATACAACATAATTTACTGAACTCAATTGTTCTGAGTGTAGGTGTAGGAAAACTCTTTCATTTCACAACATAACATTTCGAGGGTAAACGCTGCTAAAGAGAGAATGTTTAAGCAGTGTAGAATAATGAAGTCAATATACCTTTAAGAATTTCAGAGTTAGCTGTTACTATAAGGAAAAAGTATTTTTTTGTTCCCTCCAGTAAAGTGTTAAACTCATTAAAATGTCTGCTATGCTTAATTTCTATTAAATATTTGCCAGTGAAATAGCTATACTTGTTTTAAAACATGCTATAATTTGGACTTAATTAATTCAGACTGACCTTGACTGGGTAAGGGCTCACCATTAGAGACTGAAAGCATGTAATTAAAGGGCAGTTCAGATGAAAATAGTTTGGGCTTGAATCTGAGCTCCATCGTATACATCAGCTATGTAGTCTTTCGTTAGTTTAACTGTCTAGGATTCATGTTTCATATGAAACAGGAATTTTTACCTGCACATGGAATGAGTTAAAATTTATGAAGCGCTTAGCACATTGCCTTACTCTTTCTAATGATGGTAGTCATTCTGGTTGCTGTTTATATTGATTCCTGTGTTAGATAGTAAAAGAAAACTGAATAAAAACCATAACACATCCAAAATATATTATGTAAAGAAGTGCACTCTATAAGAATGAGTATCTTAGGAATCTCATTTTGTTCAGAGGAAAACCATTTCTATACGTAGAAAAAACAAATATGTTAAAATGTAAGTAAACAGTGATTATCTCTGGGTGGTATGGTTATAAGTGCTTTTAATTTTAAAATTTTTTGCATTTTTTCATATTTTCTGCAAGTAATGTGTATTACTTTTGTAAGATGTATGCAGCAAATTGTTATAATACAGATCATTCTAAATATGAAATATTTAGAGATTAAATGCAAAGTTTACAAGAGTATAAGATGAATCTTTTTATATTTGGGATGCAATTCCCTTCAAAATAATGAAGTACTTTCTGGATTTAATCAATGAACATGGTAATTAACTGGGCATTTTTAGCAGATTTTACATTCTGGGATAAGATTCTTTTGCCACCCTGCAGCACACTTTTGAGATGGCTCATTGTTAGTCAGTGAGTGTTTATTCAAGACATGAAAACCAGCATTTAAGCATGGAAATTGCTGGGTAAAGAAGGGTAAAATTAAAATAAGACAAAAACCAAACCAGACTTCACCAAATCATGTACAAATTATTTCTGGAAGGTTTTTTGTCTCTTACTTTATTAACAGTAGATCATCATGAGATGATTTCAAACTCCAGCATGTGGGTAGTGTTCTTTCACTAGAGTTCAGTATAAACATGGTTATTAATATCATTATGACTGTGTTTTGTGGTTCCTTTTCATGCTTATGTTTTTTTTATCTTGAGAATTCACATTTATTGGGAACATGTGTCACAGTCTCTCTCAATAACTAGTTAAGGAGGGAAAAAGGATGAAGAATTTTTTGGCAAGAATGCCTAAAGTAGAGGATCACATACTAGCTGGAATAAGTTCAGGCAGTCTTTTCTTGTACAACTGTTCAGCAGTCCACTGGCCACATGGTCAAATTTGTTACTCCGGTTTATTAATTGTAATTGCATAAAACACAAAGTTTACTTAGGTGGTCAGCCCACAAATCACTATGTAAGTAACATATGTGTATCATGATCAGTGACAATCTTTTCCCTTCTTTCAAAATCTGTTGGTGAGCCATTGCTGCTCATTTGTTTTGGTTCAAGTACACGGCAAGTAGGTAAGTTAGGTTGTCTCCTTGTCTCCCTCTGGCCAACCTACATGACATTTTATATAAGTGGGTTATTTAAGAGTAAATTGTCTGGCAAAGATGAAAGCGCAGTGAAGAAATAGAAAGTGATAGTGCTGAAAGTAAAGTTTGAATCGAAACTAAATGGAGTTAATAGAAAAAATTGCTGACCATGGAAATGTTGACCTTCCGGCTCTTTAGGAGACCAGATATGTGGCTGAAGGAGAATATTTTGTCATAAATGAGAAAAGAGATTGTGACAATAGAGGAAAAGATGTCCCAGATGAGATACCAGCAAAATACTCAGATTAAAGGAATTCTTGCAGTTATTTCACTGACATCGCAGGTAGATTCTTCACCAACTGAGCTACCAGTTTCTGACACCAACAAATTATGATGATATCAATCATACATTGTGAAAACAAACAAAAAATGAAAAGTTATTAATATACAAATATAATCATTTTAGGGCTTCTCTTGGTAGCTCAGCTGGTAAAGAATCTGCCTGCAATGCAGGAGACCCCGGTTCGATTCCTGGGTTGGAAAGCTCTGCTGAAGAAGGAACAGGCTACCCACTCCAGTATTCTTGGGCTTCTCTAGTAGCTCAGACGATAAAGCATCTGCCTGCAGTGAAGGAGACCTGGGTTCTATCCCTGGGTCAGGAAGATCGCCTGGAAAAGGAAATGGTAACCCACTCCAGTGTTCTTGCCTGGAGAATTCCATGGACAGAGGACCCTGGTGGGCTGCAGTCCATGGGGTTGCAAAGAGTCGGGCACAACTGAGCGACTACCACACAACACATGACGCTTTATGGAGGCATAAATACTTGTTAGCTCCATCTGTTGGAGAAGGCAATGGCACTCCACTCCAGTATTCTTGCCTGGAAAATCCCATGGATATAGAGCCTGGTGGGTTACAGTCCGTGAGGTTGCTAAGAGTTGGACACGACTGAGCGACTTCACTTTCACTTTTCACTCTTATGCATTGGAGAAGGAAATGGCAACTCCAGTGTTCTTGCCTTGAGAATCCCAGGGACGGGGGAGCCTGGTGGGCTGCTGTCTATGGGGTCACACAGAGTCCGACACGACTGAAGCGACCTAGCAGCAGCAGCAGCAGCAGCAGCAGCTCCATCTGTAAGATTTATGAAGAAAACAATCACTGTTTAAACTACTTTTAATAGTTTTACAGTTCAGTTTTAATTTTGAGATAATTGTAGATTCTCGGGAAATTTCAAGAAATAATAAAGCTCTTTTGTGTTTTTCATTCATTTCATCTTGATGATACCCTCTTACATTGTTTGTATCTATGGTATAGTAGCACAACCTGAAAAATTACATTGACACAATCTGACCGTATTCAGATTTCACCAGTGTGAAATGAACTTACATGAACTTATATATATATGTGTGTGTGTATATGTTCATGTGTGTGTCTGTATGAACTGTGTAATTTTATCACATGTGTATATTTGTATAACCATCACCATGGTCAAGAGATATTGAACAGTTTTGTCATAACAAGGATCCTACAGGCCAACCTTTTATAGTCATATCTACTTCTCCCTGACCCTTCATCAATACCCACTGGAAACTGCTAATCATTTGGCTTCACTAATTTTGTCATTTCTAGAATGTTATTGCGTATGTATGCGTGTAGTTATCATGTGTGTGTGTGTACTCTGTATTTTTGAGGTAAACTTTATTTCACTTTGCATAATTTCCTTGAGATCCATGCATATGACTGAGTGTGTCTGTAGTTTCTTTTTATTGCTGAGTAGAATTCCATAGTATTTCTGTGCCAGTGTTTCATTAACCATTCTCTCACTGCAAGACATTGTTGTTGTTTGCTATTTGGTGTTATGAATAAAGCCACTAAAAACACTTCTCTACATGATTTTGTATAAGTGTAAATTTCTGTTTTTTTTTTTTTAATATAAATACTTGAGTGCAGTTGCTGGATAGCAGGGTGGATGCATGTTTAGTTTTGTAAAAAATGGTCGATCCATTTTACAAAGTATCTGAGAAATTTTGTATTCCCACCAGTAGTACACAAGAGTTGATATTTCGTAGCATCCTCTCCAGCACTGGGTGTTAGCACTATTTTTTAATTTTAGTCATTCTGATTGTTATTTACTGATCTCATTGTGGTTTAAATTTGCATTTCTCTGATGGTTGAAAATACTATTTTTCATGTGTTTATTTGCTGTCTCTAAAATGTCTTCAGTGGGGTGTCTCTTTCCCCTTTTTAAATTGGATTCTTTTTTAAGTGTTGAGTTTTTCATGTCCTTTACAAATTTTCTCAACAAAATTTAGCATTTTATATTTGAGTGTAGTAAGTAATTATTAGTTTTACTTTTTAAATTTGGCTGTAAATTTATGACTGAAAATAAGAACAGAGTTTTGACAAAAGTTTTTAAGAACCTCTGAACAAACATAAATTTCCTTGTTGATGATAAGGATCTATTTGGACATATTTAGGTTCAGTTCACTTCAGTTCATTTGCTCAGTCATGTCTGACTCTTTCAACCCATGAACTGCAGCATGTCAGTCCTCCCTGTCCATCACCAACTCCCGGAGTCCACTCAAACCCAAGTCCATTGAGTAGGGAATGCCTTCCAACCATCTCATCCTCTGTCGTCCCCTTCTCCTCCTGCCCTGAATCTTTCCCAGCATCAGGGTCTTTTCCAGTGAGTCAGCTCTTCCCATCAGGTGGCCAAAGTATTGGAGTTTCAGCTTCAACATCAGTCCTACCAATGAACACCCAGGACTAATCTCCTTTAGAATCGACTGGTTGGATCTCCTTGCAGTCCAAGGGACTCTCAAGAGTCTTCTCCAACACCATAGTTCAAAGCATCAAATCTTCAGCACTCAGCTTTCTTTATAGTCCAACTCTCACATCCATACATGACCACTGGAAAAACCATAGCCTTGACTAGACGGACCTTTGTTGGCAAAGTAATATCTCTGCTTTTTAATATGTTATCTAGGTTGGTCATAACATTCCTTCCAAGGAGTGTTTTTTAATTTCATGGCTGCAGTCACCATCTGCAGTGATTTTGGAGCCCAGTAAAATAAAGTCAGCCACTGTTTCCACTGTTTCCCCATCTATTTGCCATGAAGTGATGGGACCAGAGGCCATGATCTTAGTTTTGTGAATGTTGAGCTTTAAGCCAACTTTTCCCCTCTCCTCTTTCACTTTCATCAAATGGCTCTTAGTTCTTCTTCACTTTCTGCCATAAGGGTGGTGTCATCTACATATCTGAGGTTATTGATATTTCTCCCAGCAATCTTGATTCCAGCTTGTGCTTCCTCCAGCCCAGCGTTTCTCATGATGTACTCTGCATATAAGTTAAATAAGCAGGGTGACAATATACAGCCTTGATGTACTCCTTTTCCTATTTGGAACCAGTCTGTTGTTCCATGTCCAGTTGTACCTGTTGCTTCCTGACCTGCATACATATTTCTCAGGAGGCAGGTCAGGTGGTCTAGTGTTCCCATCTCTCTCAGAATTTTCCACAGTTTATTGTGATCCACACAGTCAAAGGTTTTGGCATAGTCAATAAAGCAGAAATAGATGTTTTTCTGGAACTCTCTTGCTTTTTGATGATCCAGTGGATGTTGGCAATTTGATCTCTGGTTCCTCTGCCTTTTCTAAAACCAGCTTGAACATCTGGAAGTTCATGTTTCACGTATTGCTGAAGCCTGGCTTGGAGAATTTTGAGCATTACTTTACTAGCGTGTGAGATGAGTGCAGTTGCGTGGTAGTTTGAGCATTCTTTGGTATTGCCTTTCTTAGGGATTGGAATGAACACTGACCTTTTCCAGTCCTGTGGCCACTGCTGAGTTTTCCAAATTTGTTGGCATATTGAATGCAGCACTTTCACAGCATCGTCTTCCAGGATTTGAAATAGCTCAACTGGAATTCCATCACTTCCACTAGCTTTGTTTGTAGTGATGCTTTCTAAGGCCCACTTGACTTTGCATTCCAGGATGTCTGGCTCTAGGTGAGTGATCACACCATCGTGATTATCTGGGTCGTGAAGAATTTTTTGTACAGTTCTTCCTTGTATTCTTGCCACCTCTTCTTAATATCTTCTGCTTCTGTTAGGTCCATACCATTTCTGTCCTTTATTGAGCCCATCTTTGCATAAAATATTCCCTTGGTACCTCTAATTTTCTTGAAGAGATCTCTAGTCTTTCCCATTCTATTGTTTTCCCCTATTTCTTTTCACTGATCGCTGAGGAAGGCTTTCTTTTCTCTTCTTGCTATACATTGGAACTCTGCATTCAAATGGGTATATCTTTCTTTTCCCCTTTGCTTTTCGCTTCCCTTCTTTTCACTTGATTCCTGTCTTCTTTACAATGTCATGAACCTCCATCCATAGTTCATCAGGCACTCTGTCTCTCAGATCTAGTCCCTTAAATCTATTTCTCACTTCCACTGTATAGTCATAAGGGATTTGATTTAGGTCATACCTGAATGGTCTAGTGGTTTTCTCTACTTTCTTCAATTTCAGTCTGAATTTGGCAATAAAGATTTCATGATCTGAGCCACAGTCAGCTCCCGGCCTTATTTTTGCTGACTGTATAGAGCTTCTCCATCTTTGGCTGCAATGAATATATTCAGTCTGATTTAGGTGTCGACCATCTGATGATGTTCATGTGTAGAGTTCTCTCTTGTGTTGTTGGAAGAGGGTGTTTGCTATGACCAGTGCGTTCTCTTGGCAGAACTCTATTAGCCTTTGCCCTGCTTCATTCTGTATTCCAAGGCCAAATTTGCCTGTTACTCCAGGTGTTTCTTGACTTCCTACTTTTGCATTCCCATCCCCTATAATGAAAAGGATAACTATTTTGGGTGTTAGTTCTAGAAGGTCTTATAGATCTTCATAGGACTGTTCAACTTCAGCTTCTTCAGTGTTACTGGTCGGGGCATAGACTTGGATTACTGTGATATTGAATGGTTTGCCTTGGAAATGAACAGAGATCATTCTGTCTTTTTTGAGATTGCATCCAAGTCCTGCATTTTGGACTCTTTTGTTGATTATCATGTCTACTCCATTTCTTCTAAGGGATTCCTGTCCACAGTAGTAGACATAATGGTCATCTCAGTTAAATTTACCCATTCCAGTCCATCTTAGCTCGCTGATTCCTAGAATGTCAGTGTTCATTCTTGTCAGCTCCTGTTTGACCGCTTCCAATTTGCCTTGATTCGTGGACTTAACATTCCAGGTTCCTATGCAGTATTGCTCTTTACAGCATTGAACCTTGCTTCTATCACTAGTCACATCCACAGCTGGGTATTGTTTTTGATTTGGCTCCATCCCTTCATTCTTTCTGGAGTTATTTCTCCACTGATCTCCAGTAGCATATTGCGTACCTACCAACCTGAGGAGTTCGTCTTTCTGCGTCGTGTCTTTTTGCATGCTCAGTTTTATAGCCCCACACTGCTAAGCAAAGTGAGGACTATCTTTAGAATTATGACTGATACATACTTTGTTAGGAGGGATATGCAGGATGCTGTAGAAGCTCACAGCCGTTGAGAATGTGTTGGCTCATTCAGTATCTGTATATGAATAGAAGGTAGCCAGGCAGAGATAGGTGGAAAGGCTACCTTTCAGGCAGAGAGAACTTTATATGCAAACAGTTAGAGTTATGAGACATGGCAGTTTAGAGGAAATAAAAAGTTCAGTATGGATGAAACATGATGCAAGGAGGGATGGAGAGAAGCTGCAAAGAAAGGAGGAGACAGGGCCAGAAAAATATCGTAATATGTGTTAAAACACATGGTCTTTGTACTGTGGTCATGGGAGAGACCTAGTTAAAACAGATTCACAGAGATCCCTTTGACCACAGTATGGAAAATGAATTGTAGGACAATACAGCTAGAATATTTAATACTTTAAAGAAATGTTTTACATTCAAATGTAAATGTTTTGATATGTGTGTGTTTAGTCGATGATTTTTATTTGCAGACTAATTTAAATAATTATGTACTAACTTAAAGCCCCAATATCAAAATGTATAAGTGCACATAAGTTGAGCTACTCTGTTTAAAATTGAGATGGATGGTCCAGACTCTAGAGCATCATCTGATTCTCCTTTCCTATCTCATCATATCTTGACTGCATTTTTTAAATCTCAAGTAGTGTCCCTTGTAGGCTAGAGTGCATGGCAGAGAGGCCCCTTATCATTTCAATCATGACATTTTAGCTTTTACTTGTTTTGTGTAAGTTTCACTGCATGATTTCATTTTTATAAAAAATCTCCCTGAGAACATATTCAAAAATCCTTAGTCTAAGGGCTCTGGAAATTTAAATTGGTAAATTCTGATTTAGAGAAGGAAAAGTTTAAACCCTGGGATATATTTTTAGTAAGAACTAGATGAGAAAGCAAAATTTGAGAAATTTTATTTATTCAATTTGACGTGTGAAAATTATGTGAAAAGCTGATGATCTGTCCTCAGAGATATTTTTTATTTTTGAGGTTTATTTCCAACATACTTAACAGTTATCTTTCAAATTTTTCAGATCTTTAAGGGATTATACTGAGTTTTCTGTATCCTGTCTGTCTGAACATGTTGTGTTTAAATTTGCATTTCATTTTCTGTGGTATAAAACTCACCAATCCCCTCACATAAAATAGGAATACTGTTGTGTTTGGATTTGCAGATGTTTTCGTTTTATATCAAGTCACCACTCATTTTGACATAGTGGTGTTATCTTTTACTTCCTTCATGTTCTGAGATCCTTACTCTTGATCAGATTACTCATTCTTCAGGCCACTGGACTTCTTCTAGTAGGATGTGGTAGAAGTTACTATTTTGAAATTGAATATGTCATTTTTCGAACATTTTTAGAATCCTTGCTGATTTTAGGATTTGCCTCAGTGGTGTAATTCAATACCTAGCAAAACATCACACATTCTTGTGTTTACATCAGTTCAGTTCAGTTCATTCGCTCAGTCGTGTCCAACTGTTTGCGACCCCGTGAATCACAACATGCCAGGCCTCCCTGTCCATCACCAGCTCCCGGAGTTCACTCAGACTCACGTCCATCGAGTCAGTGATGCCATCCAGCCATCTCATCCTCTGTCGTCCCCTTCTCCTCCTGCCCCCAATCCCTCCCAGCATCAGAGTCTTTTCCAATGAGTCAACTCTTCGCATGAGGTGGCCAAAGTACTGGAGTTTCAGCTTTAGCATCATTCCTTCCAAAGAAATCCCAGGGCTGATGTCCTTCAGAATGGACTGGTTGGATCTCCTTGCAGTCCAAGGGACTCTCAAGAGTCTTCTCCAACACCACAGTTCAAAAGCATCAATTCTTCGGCGTTCAGCCTTCTTCACAGTCCAACTCTCACATCCATACATGACCACTGGAAAAACCATAGCCTTGACTAGATGGACCTTTGTTGGCAAAGTAATGTCTCTTCTTTTCAATATGCTATCTAGGTTGGTCATAACTTTCCTTCCAAAGAGTAAGCGTCTTTTAATTTCATGGCTGCAGTCACCATCTGCAGTGATTTTGGAGCCCCCCAAAACAAAGTCTGACAGTGTTTCCACTGTTTCCCCATCTATTTCCCATGAAGTGATGGGACCAGATGCCATTATCTTCGTTTTCTGAATGTTGAGTTTTAAGGCAAGTTTTTCACTCTCCTTTTTCACCTTCGTCAAGAGGCTTTTGGTCTCTAAAATTGAAAAAATAGAGGTGAAACTATCTTTCTTTCTTTTTTAAAAATTTTAGGTTAGAAAATAGGAGCAAAAGAATACTGCATTAACTGGAGATAAAAACTATCTTTCTGGCTCCTAAGGAGTTAGTGTGGTTTGGAAATTCAAAGATCTATTAGGCCAATAGGTAATAAGAGTTTAGTGATAATTTTTTTTTCTATTTTAAGTTTAAATATTAAAGAAAATTTTGATCCCACAGGATTTTTTTTTTTTGCCATGCTGAAATATAGGCACAATGTTTGTATTTCTTTCAGTTATTCCAGAGAAGGTAGAAATCTCAATTTTTATATTAGCTTCTTCTTTTAAAAAAGTTAACTTAAATGTTCATAAAATACTCTACTGACTGCAGAAAACAGTTCTCTGGATACTGTGTATCCTTTGAAAACTTTTATCCAGAATATGCATTTCTGGATTTTATCAATGTTAGTTTAATGGATGAATACTTCTGGGTACTCATCCTTACCGTGTGTCCTCTTTTTATTTTAGAGCATTTTGATACTGTGGATATATCTACCTGTCCTTAAATTTTATCTAAGTTCTTATCCTGCCCACTGTCCCCCTTTGCAGTCCCAACACCTGTAATATCTGCTGACTCTTTTTTTTACAACAGGCTGAAGCTTTTGAAGTTTAAGAACATTTTTATATCTGACCCCTGTTGGTACCTTCAGTACCTTCTTACTTGACTGTGAGCTAGCACCTTAGAATCCAGTAAAGATTTAGTGTCTTTGATCATCTAGCTGTTCATTCTGGCCTGTTATTTTTGGCTCTTCTTCTGCTGCCTGGAGTTCTTAGTTCTTACTTTCTGACATCGCTATCAATTGCATGCATGTAAGTCACTTACATGGACTTGGTACATGGTTTTCTCTCAGTACTGGCCACAAAGAAAATTCTGCTTCTTGTTCTGGAACTGGTGAGTAGATTTCCCATTTGTCCTGATTTTCCTGGATGGTCCTGGTTTGTACTAGTTACCTGGGCACAATTATTTATAGTACACGTTTCACCCTGTGTTTTCATTTGGAGGAAGACTTAAATGGTCACCTCGGGTCTGTTGTTACTGGAGTTTTCATTGTTGGAAACCTAGCCCAAACCTCAAGTAGGTTTCAAATGTATAAAATTTTATTATTGCTCAAATAAAACAAAGCAGGTTATATAACACCTATGTCTTTTCATCAAAATTCTGCATGTATTTTACAACTAAAGCCTATGATGTGCACTGACTTTTGTTGAGTAGTGTGAAACTATAGTTGTGTTACCTTTCCCTCTTAGCAGAATCAGCTTCTGAAGATATGCTTATTTGTTGTTTACTAAGGCAGTAAAACAGCAGAAGCTCTTTACCTAAATTGTCTCAGTGGGCCTCTCACCGCGTTTCATTTATTCATTTATTTATATTTGATACAATAAAACAAAGATAAGAAGGCAGAGATCATGAAAGGATAAAGCTAGAATGAATTTCTGTTTTTTCCTGTTGATAAAATCTCTCATTCGTCTTCAATCGTTCATTCAATTATAAACCACTATCCCAGGGATTTAATTCTTGGGAAACAATTCCACTGGGGAATACTCACGAGCAAATTTATTTCTAATTTTGTTTCCTGCTTACATTTGACTAAGTGAAAGAGCCTAAGAGGTATGAAGAATAGCGACATCACATGTTTTAAGTTTTGCTGGAGTACTTCCCATTGCCCTTGGTTGACTGTGAAATGTTTTTTTTTTTTTTTTTTTGTCGTTTCTCTGGATTTTGCTCTTGAGTTCTTTGGGACTCTCACAAGAATTTTCTATTATACCATATTCATATTTCTTTTCATGATTTCTCATTTACCGTCATTTCTTTTTTTACCTGTAATTGCCTTCTTGTGTAGTATAAGGGAGGGTGGGTATGGTATGGAAATCTCTGTTTGCAAAAGCCCACAGCAATTACTAGCATTCTTAGATAGTTGGGTTTTCATTTACTTTTTTATTTAATAAGGACACAGTCATTCCTATGCTGTGGTGCCACATATTTTTATTCATTGGTAGCCAAATTAGTGATTATTTTTCTTATCAGTGCTCAACAGGATGTTTGATTTGCTCCACCTCCAATTTAGAAGTTAAACAAATTACAGACCTTCCAAGTTTTCATACATGACTTATTAAAGGCATAGCTAAAAATACTTAATAACTAACTGAAAACTAATTCTCTTCAATTTGACTGCTAGGATTATATTTCTGTAAAACTTCTCATATAATGCAAGAAGGAAAAAAATAAGAAGTGATTGTATATTTTTAAAAAATAGATTGAAGTATTTCAATTGAAAAATAGATATTTGGGTTGTAATTCTGATAGAAAATTTTTGTAAATTGTTATGGCTGGAATACTTACTATGAATAAAATACAATAAACATAAGTCTTAACTGCAAACATATGTAAAGATTTAAGGGAGGGGTTTTGGTATGTTCTTCCTCCTGGAGGAGGCAACACAGCCCACTCCATTATCCTTTTGATATGTTCTTTCTCCTGGAGAAGGAAATGACAACCCATTCCATTATTCTTACCTGGGAAATCCCATGGACAGAGGAGCCTGGCGGTCTACAGTCCATGGGGATTGCAGAGTCAGACACGACTGAGTGAGTAACACTTTGATATGTTAAGAAGCATTTCAATATATTGAACAACCATTTTATTTGAAAGTGTATGGTTTTTTTTACTGGCGTACAGATGGTAGGTTTGGAATTAAAAACTCTAGAAGTTTTCATCAGTATTTGACTAAATAACTCATTTTTGGCATAGTTTATACTTAGGGTTTTCTTTAATCAGATGTATTAGTTAGTAGTGCATTCTATTTTATATGGGCTTCCCTTGTGGCTCAGCTAGTAAAGAATCCGCCTGCAGTGCGGGAGACCTGGGTTCTATCCCTGGGTTGGGAAGATCCCCTGGAGAAGGGAAAGGCTACCCACTCCAGTATTCTGGCCTGGAGAATTCCATGGACTATACAGTCCATGGGTTCGCAAAATGAGTTAATTGGATATATATTTAGAAATAATGTAGCTTAATTTGATATTTTTATCCTAATACTGCTATAGTGACTTTTGATTATTACTGTTCATCACAGCCTTTTTTTTTTTTAACCAAAGCATTTATGTTCGTGTGAAATCTGTAATAGATGGCCTCTGCTGAGAGCCTTGTCTTAATGTGTGTGTGTGTGAGTTGCTTAGTCATGTCCAACTCTTTGCAACCCCATGGACTGTAGCCTGCTAGGCTCCTCTGCCCATGGAATTCTCCGGGCAAGAATACTGGAGTGGGTTGTCATTCTCTTTTCCAGGGGTTCTTACTCAGGGATTGAACCTGGGTCTCCCGCACTGTAGGCAGATTCTTTACCATCTGAGCCACCTGGAAAGCCCATGTCTATGGGTAGGGCAAAAAGTTCATTCGGATTTTTTCATACTATCTTATGGAAAAATCCGAATAAACTTTTTTGGTCAGCCTAATATTTTTTGTCATGTTTGGGTTATTGACATAATCAAATTTCTATGGGTACTGTATGTCTGACAAAGGAAGATTTCACGAATTTTGAATAAACTTTTTGAGCAAAAATGATAACAGCTCTTTCATGTTTCTAAAAAGTAAAATGAAGTTGCTCAGTCATGAGCCTTGTCTTAATGTGTGTGTGTGTGTGTGTGTATGAGTTGCTCAGTCATGTCCAACTCTTTGCAACCCCATGGACTGTAGCCTATCAGGCACCTCTGTCCATGGGATTTTCCAGGCAAGAGTACTGGAGCGGGTTGCCATTTCCTTCTCCAGGGGATCTTCCCAATCCAGGGATCGAACCCAGGCCTCCCGCATTGCAGGCAGATGCTTTACCCTCTGAGCCACCAGGAAAACCACCATGTTCCTAAGTCATAGAATATTATGTTTCAATGCTCGGCTGCACTTTTAAATTTCAATGAAAATGTAGAAATTGAAGTATTGTTAATACATAAATGTAGGAAACTTTTAAATTTCTTAAAGTGTTTGTTTTCAGAAAATGGAATTTACTATCTGAATTTGTCCTGGCTAAATATAGTGTACATATACTTACATATTTTGTGCAAGAACAATAATCGAAACATGTATGAGGTGTGAGATTGCTTTACCTTTATATGCATCTGCCGCCCCTTCCATCTCACATGCTTATTCATATAGAGACTTACGGATTTAATGAAAAACCTAAAGTTCTGTGATATAGGGTGGACTTCTTGGACTTTCCAGATGACACCAGTGGTAAAGAATCCATCTGCAAATGCAGGAGATGTAAGAGACACTGCTTCAATCCCTAGGTTGGGAAGATCCCCTGGAGGAGAAAATGGCAACCCACTCCAGTATTCTTGCCTGGAAAATCCCATGTAAAGAGGAGCCTCGTGGGCTACAGTCTTTGAGGTCACAAAGAGTCCAACACTATGGAGCATGCACACACTGTATGCTTGTGCTTCTTAAAAACATATAAGCAGACAAATGAAAAATAATCTCAATGTTTTACATTGACTTTTCTTGACTATAGATTTAATTCCAGTTCTATAAATTTAGAGATACCTCAGAATGGTAGATATTGGCTTTGCAGTGAATTAGTCCATCTTTCAGTTGCCTGAATTAGCAACATTTTTAAGGTACCATTTTGACAAGGCAGAAGGTATAAACAATGTATTGATGATATTCTCATTAGCTCAAGGAGAAAATGTCAGAATTCCCCTGAGTCACCAAACAAAGCCACTGTGATAATAAATGATCCGTCTTCTCACCTCTCCTCCCCATTATTCCCGCCGTCCCACCAAGCTTGCTGATAAGTGTGACTAAGACTTTTTTTCACAGTGATAGATCAGAGATTAAAAGAGTAATTTATATTATTGTTTCTAGTGAGATTGTAATAGTGACATTGTAATTGTCATTTGTTAGGAAGCCTCATTTACTGTTTAATGTGCTTGAGAGTCAAAGTATTATCACTTAAGGTTAGACTTTTGATGCATGCAAATTCATATTTTTTTCATTCCTTTACTATTATTAATAGGGTAGCAAGTATGTGGTTCTCATTTGTCATAGATCTGCTGTGTGCCAAGCCTCATACCGAGTGCTTTGTTGATACTTCCCCATATTCTGCATGCCAGACCTGTGAGGCTGGGTATGTTATCCCTATTGGATAGGTAAAGGACCTGTGTTTTAGAAAAGAGAAAATAATGTACTGAAGATCACATACTGACATGTATTGAAGTGAGTTGGACTGACCCCGTCCGAATTGTTGGGAATCACTTTAAGCTTTATAAGTGTTTTATCTTTCCCTAAGGTCTGTCTGCTTATTGAAAACTAGAATCTGCCCTATATTAATTTGTCAGGCAGCTAAAAAGAAAAAATTCTATTTATGTAATTTATGAAATGTTTTAGATTGGGACTTTACAGCAGACTATCTATTAATAAGATCATTATACTCAGGAAATTAATTGACGTTTTTATTATACTATAGGATGTATCAGAAAATTGGCTAAAACCTCCAATGTTTTTTTTAATAACAGGATTACTCGCTGTCAGGCAAAAAAAAAAGACTGCTCCTCAGTGTTCATCTTTTTGTTTTCCTTTGCTTCCTTGATTATTTAAAATATTTGTCATTTAGGTACATCTTTCAAATTCAGTGTTTTTCAAACTTTTAATGTATAAAACACATGGCGAAATGAAATGATCTCTAAAGTTTTTAAAACCTCAGAACTTTGTGAGGCTGTAGCCACTCAGCAGCCTGACAGGGCAATATCAGCACTATAATACCCTTGTCTCTCCCTTTTCTTTTCTGCTTCTGGTTGTTATTCATTGGGATATTTTTGAGACAGCAGGTGTATACTAAGGTGAAAGTACATTTTTACTGCTATTCACTAGAAAGACAAAGGTAGATAAATAAAACATTTATTGCCTGATTTATATATCCTTTTAAAGTGTAGCTTTAAAAAAATAGGTAAAGTAAGACTAAAAAAAGAACACCAACCACTTTCCTTTGTAGTTAAAATTGAGTGCTTCTATTTTGAGGATTTGATATATATAATTCTAATGGAAATAAAGCTTATACATTGAGATTCATTATCTCGGAGCATTTGGTATAGCAGACAAGGTTGTATTAAACACCTTCATGGTAATAAGATGTATCAGTGAGAAGGGATACAAATGCAGATAGTGTATTCTTCCCCTGCGTGGTGATTAGCACATATATTATCTCTCCAGTCTGAGTTATGTACTGAAGAGAAATCCTAGATAGTGTTGGAGGAGAAATAAATTGGAAAACATTCTTGTTTCTCCTGAAGCTGAGCTTCACATCATAACTTAATTATTTGTGTCTCAGATGTTGGGATTTTCTCAAATGTCAGTGATTCAATTAGCCGATACTTATTGATTCCTGACCCCTTCTTTAGTACAATGCTGGATGCTGTGGTTTGAAGCAGTATAGAATATTGTCATCAGCAAGATGGCTTGTCTTCTTGAGGAGATGGCGGACACACACAGAATAATTAAAGAATAGACAACAGGATGAAAGCAGCTACCATTCACTCGATATTTCCTTTGTGCTTGTCTCAAAGTTCAGTGTTTCATGTATATAATGGGAACTAAAATGCATCTTCTTGTCCATACCTGAAGGCTCAATTCCCTTTGGTTTCACATCAAAGAGAAGCATATATTCAATATCAAAAAACATTTAAAATAGTATGCATGCATTCACTGAAGACTCCCGCAGATTTATGTGTGAGTGTATGTGTGTGTGTATGTTTCAATGTTTGGGTGTTTGATGTATATCATGATAAGTGGAAAAATTGCTTTTAAAACTATCTCTTTATATGGCTCCTCAAAGGTCCCCATCACTAATTTTGGCTCTAATTTTGTTTATCTCTGAAAAATATATTATTTATATTGGCTTTATATTTAGAAACCTACCTTTTAACCCCCATTCTTCTACATTCAGGGTCATTATTTTCTGTTGCCCAGATAACTTTCTGTCCTTTATTAAATAAAAAATATAGTTTCTCTGCTGCTGCTGCAGAGTCACTTCAGTCGTGTCCGACTCTGAGCGACTCCATAGACGGCAGCCCACCAGGCTCCCCCGTCCCTGGGATTCTCCAGGCAAGAACACTGGAGTGGGTTGCCATTTCCTTCTCCAATGCATGAAAGGGAAAAGTGAAATTGAAGTCACTCAGTTGTGTCTGACCCTCAGCAACCCCATGGACTGCAGCCTACCAGGCTCCTCCATCCATGGGATTTTCCAGGCAAGAGTACTAGAGTGGGGTGCCATTGCCTTCTCCGATAGTTTCTCTAGATTAATTTAAAAAATTTCCCCTCTATTCTCCTTGTCCACAGGGGTATGACAAAAACTGAGGAATATAAACAAAAGTCCTCCTTAGAAATGAAGGATGGTTGAAGAGAGTGGAAGAAAGACTGACAATAATAGTTTTATTTTGCTGAGGCTGACTGCATATCTTCTGCACTGTGGGGTATCACCTTGTGTTTTACAATATTTTGGAAAACACAAATCTCCCATTGGTAGAAAATTCAGGATAAGGAACCTGATGTAGGTTGAGTTTAATTTTGAGAGACGTGTGTGATTTCTTAGGCTGAGTGGTGATGTGAGGGTTTCTGAGAGAGGGAGCAGCATCAGTGGATGCAAGAAGGGTGATGACATAAGAGAAATATTCCCCCTGGTACTGTTGATCAGATATAATTGTTGACTTGTTTACAACAAAGAATCAGTGTGAGGGATTTGAGCTTTGTGGGGAGGAGTGGTAAGAAGAATGATGAAGTATTTTTGATATAAGAGGCCAAAGCATAGAAATTTGTTGGTTTTTCAGATATTTCTATGCAATCTCTGAAACATTTAAAGGGATAAATCTGTTCCATTGTATGAGTCCCCAAATTGCTATAATTCAGGTGGTGTTATCCCTGTTTTGCAGATAATAAGCCCAGTTCTCTATAAGGGGAAGCGAGTTGTGAAAATCACTTAACTTTCAAGCCATAGAGCCAGGATTTGAACCAAGTTTGATCTCACTTCAGAATTCATTCTTTTAACTGTATGCGTAAAAATATAGACAACATTGCAGATGTTGCTTAATCTGTCCTGTTTATTTCAACTAAACTTGGGAGAAATAATAACTTTGTCCTTATGTATTTTGTTAAGCAGCTAAAAATGCAAACAACTCTTTCACATAATTTATGAAATGTTTTTGGATAAAGAAGGTAACAGCTGAATTTCTATTTAAAATTTTTATTTCAAAGGATTTGTTAATAGAAGTTTTATCATACTATAGAAGTAGCCTATATGAAATACCTTTTTGTGTAAATTAGGTCATCTTCTATTTCTTTATTGTATTGTATTATTTAAATGTTAGAAGACCTTGTATTCTTTTCATTAATGATAATATTTATTGATTTAAAAAAATGTTTTATCTAGACATACATCATCTGTCTTACTGTATTGTTCAGATATCCAAAACAATGTTCTTTAGAAAGATAGGGGACATTTTCCTGCATTTCTGAGTTTAAAAAGAGTATTTTTGAATTTTTACCAATCAAAAAATGATGATTGATGTATGTTTTGTTAGCTGTGCTTTTGAAGATAGGAAAGATTTCTTCTAATTAAGAGACTTCTTGTTTGAAAATTTGCTAGAATGAACTTGTTAAAAAGATGATTTTTTTAAAGTTTTCTTTGAAATTATAACAACTTTTTCCTGTGGTTTTCCCATTTAAATTTTGTTCTCAATTTGAATTTTCTGCTTTAAGTGGGAATACATTTATAGTTTATAATACATTTTAATACAATTGATGATACCCTCTTCTACAGTCAGCACGTTGCTACTCAAGGGTGCAGAGATGATGTTGGGGAAGAGATATAACTACATGATGGCTTTTTTTTTCTTGATGTAACTGCACTAAATTTTAATATTGAGATAAGTGGCCAGTCAGTGGTTATACTTCTTAGATTAGTTTTGTAGGCAATCAGAATTGACTATCTTCTCCATTCACAATTTTATATAGATTTGGTTTTGGGGCTTCTGGCAAAGTGCTATAGGCATGAATGGAAAACTTTACCTTAGTAACAAGTCAGAACTGTCTTCATTTACTCATCATTCATTATTTAATTTATACTTTCATATAACTTTCACTGTTACGTAGATAATTAGACTTACGTCTAAGATCCCTGGCTTGGAAAGATCCCCTGGAGATGAAAATGGGTACCCACTCCAGTATTCTTGCCTGGAGAATTCCATGGACAGAGGGGCCTGGTGGGCTATAGTCTAGGACATCGCCATGAGTTGGACAGGACTGAGAAACTAACACTTTTACCTTTTTCACCTCTAAGATACTCAGTTGGTGAAGATAACTAAGGAGAAAAGACTCCTGCTGCCTAGGAATGCAAATATGATTATAAAATCAAGTTCACAACCAATAAACCTAGATTTCCTAGTCACTGAGGCCTATATTACCATTCTAGTTGAACTTCAAATTATATGCAAGCTTCCTGGCACCAACTTGAAAAGGAAATACATAATTAGTTGTTTAGTTTTAACTACTTCCGCAGAAAGAAAAGCCCTCCCTAGTATTAGATTCTAAGGCTGAAGGCAAAGAGGAAGCCATATAACATAAAGTGATGGTTCTCATTTTACGGACATGACTCTGAGTAAAATGTTTTTCTTTAGAAAAAGAAAGTATTTTCCTCCAAGAAAATGAATTTATGTTTGTACACAATTTTGCTCCAGTGTGCTTCTACTTGTTTTCTCACTGTGTAGCTGTCTGTATTATAAATGATAAGTCTTCTTTGAGGGTGAGTATTATTAAATGAGCTAGGCATTGCTTCTCAACCTATAGTCTATAGGTACTTTCTCTGAGTCCTATGAAAGTTTAAAATTTTCTATGTTTTTTGAGTCTAAAATTAATACTATACACATTTAAGATAATATGGGTGGTTAAGAAATAATTCAAAGGCATTATTTGCATTTGTGTTCATGTTGTAGCTTTGTTAAAGGAAAGTACAAATTGCATCTTGGTTTAGGGCACAAATGAAGGTTTTAACAGCAGTTCACATAGGGAAAAGTGATGGAAACCTTTAGCTACTGTGTGGCAGAAAATAAATGTATAAGATTGAGAAATTATAGTAAATTGGACATTTTATTAGCTTGAAAAAAGTCATTAACAGTAAATATAGTAAATAATCAGAAAAGTAATGTTTATAAACAACTTTAAGTTTTTCCTATTATTGTATTTTGGGACACACTATTAAATTATTGGTCCAACAAAAGCATGAATCAGTGGCTAAAAATCACTATCAAAGAAAAATAACAATGATGTATTAATACTGACTCAAATGATGTTTCATTTTGATCAAAATCAAAAGAAGAATCAAATCCAAAGTGAAATATACAATACAGTATATATGTTTTCACATAGTGTTCACTATACAATATTTGCAGTGTTGATTCTACAAAACATAATTTATGACATTAAATTAGTATTAATTTAAGTTTTACTGATTTTTACATTTGTGTGGATAAGAGTATGATAAACTCTTGTTATAATAAGTTAATACTCAGAGATTATCTGTGCATAATGTAAATTAACACTGAGGTCCATGAGAAAGTTTTCCTTTTTAAAGATTAGTATTTTCTTGGGTTTAAGAAACACTGAATCAGGTTATTTCTAAACTGTTTGCTGCCCATAGGGACTTAAACCATGCTTTCTTGCACATTTAAGTTGATTAAAGTAAAAGTCATAATGCTTACTCATTGCTGGGTCTGCTAGAATGAGGGGATTCCTTTCCTTGTGTGACTGACATACTGAGACTGGTGCTTGAAACAAATGTTTATCAACAGAGTAAGTCTTGAAACCCTATCTGGTTGCCATGTTTACGTTATGAGCCATATGGGTTTACTCTGACAGTTCAGACCAATGAACTCTTAGCTATTTTTACTGGTTTGATAGAGAACCAAGAAATAGTTTATGCTTAGTTGAAATGCCATATTTTAGGAGGAAATTCTAGCCACTGGAGACTTTTTACCCTTCTTATAGGTCATCCAAATGAATCTATTTAGTTGGTCTGAGAATTAGATTCCTCAGGCATCTGCATCTCTCCTTTGCTCACCTCCTGAACAGTTGGCATCTCTCACCATCACCCTTTTTATCTCATTTTCTATTGGATGGCAAAATTTTGGATTTTGTATTGTTGGGGTAGTAATTTTGATTTTTGGATTTCATCCTACATATGATGCTGGGCAACTGGAAAGGTAGGTGGAACCACTCTTTCCATTACTACCTTAAAGAACTTGATCATGAAGTCATTTCTATCTGTAAAAGGAGAATCAGAGACCCTGTGGTCGGACTTAGTGCCCCCTGTAGAGGGAAGTCTTGAACCTCCCCGCCAACCCAACCCAAGGCCAAGATTGATATCAGAGTGAATTTCTTCATTCAGCAAATGTCAGTGCAGCTAGTTTATCCATGAAGTTGTTTGTTTCATTTATTTATTTATTTTCATGTTTTCAGGTATACAAGGACACTTACGTGCTTTTCTGGGTTCCAGGAAGCAATTTTAGGCCAAAACTACTGTGGAGACAATAGTCACACTAGTGTTTCAATCACCATTAGTTCCAATTTTTCCTCTCTGATACATTTGTCTGTTTTCAGTATCTTCTCAGTTTTTTCTTCCCCAGAACACATTGTCTTTTAAATTGAATGCTGCTCAGGATAAATATACAGCACACTCAACCGGGAATTTTGGTTTTGTATTTGAAAAAAATAAATCAGGAGACAACTGTTCGGATTCGGAGATGTGCTTAGTGAAGATCAAGAGGTGAATATACTCGAGATACCCAAACTAGTCATGTGTGCTTGTGAGTGCAAGATTAAGTAGCTTTCATCCAGCTGTAGACAGAGTCTGTTGTGAGGTCTTGGAAATCACCCAAATTATTAATTGCTATTGAAATAATACTTCAGTAAAAGATAGTAAAAACATTTGGAGTTATCAGAGATAGCCATGTAAGTTAAAAGTTTAGAGTGAATTTCTTTGGAAGTATTTCTGTCAGTAATAGGGATAAATGGTTTGCAGTTAGATTGTTGTGTTCCATGTCCCATAATAATATATGGAGTGACATTAACTTGATTAAATCTAATCTGTAGTACCATATTTATAAAATATTTGAGATTTTGTTGAAAAGTTTATGAAAAGCAAAAAACACAGTAAGGTTGTGAAATTTGCTTCAGTTCAGTTCAGTTGCTCAGTCATGTCTGACTCTTTGCGACCCCATGAATCGCAGCACGCCAGGCCTCCCTGTCCATCACCAACTCCTGGAGTTTACCCAAACTCATGTGCATCGAGTCAGTGATGCCATGCAGCCATCTCATCCTCTGTCGTCCCCTTCTCCTCCTGCCCTCAATCCCTCCCAGCATCAGAGTCTTTTCCAATGAGTCAACTCTTCACATGAGGTGGCCAAAGTACTGGAGTTTCAGCTTTAGCATCATTCCTTCCAAAGAAATCCCAGGGCTGATCGCCTTCAGAATGGACTGGTTGGATCTCCTTGCAGTCCAAGGGACTCTCAAGAGTCTTCTCCAACACCACAGTTCAAAAGCATCAATTCTTCGGCACTCAGACTTCTTCACAGTCCAACTCTCACATCCATACATGACCACTGGAAAAACCATAGCCTTGACTAGATGGACCTTTGTTGGCAAAGTAATGTCTCTGCGCTTGAATATGCTATCTAGGTTGGTCAAAACTTTCCTCCCAAGGAGTAAGCGTCTTTTAATTTCATGGCTGCAATCACCATCTGTAAAATGTATGTGGAGATGATTCACAAATGTGTTTATAATAAGCTAAGCTCTTTTCTCTAAGATACAGAATCATACATCCAATAGCCTACTTGACATGTTCTGTGGTATGTTTCAATAAAATTAATGCCCCTTCTTCCTTAGGTGATATTTATTATTCTTTTTGCAGTCTTTCCTATATTTGGTGAATTTCTTACCTTACAAGTTCTCATGACTTCAGAAAGAAGTCCAACACCTTTAAGCCATCCTTGTAGCCAGGATATTAATAGGTGACCAAATCTCCACCTCAGACCACTTAAATGAAGTTTGATTAGGAAGCCATTGTCTGCAGAAAAGAGACATCATGAGGATTTCCTTCTGCAAAGAGCTGAAGCATAGACATCCACGGTCAGCAAAATATAGGACTCAGCCTGGGTTCTAGGAGGAGTGTTTGTACTCAGTGATGGGTCTCCACTAATATTTTGGTTATTGTTTGGGCTTTTTAGTTTTCTTTTTAAGTATGTTTCTTTTTTTTTGAAAATGATGTAGTAGCTTCTGTTGTTTACAATAAAAAACTTGAACCGAACTTTCCTCCCAAACTGATCTCTGTCCAGTATGCCAAGACTCAGGAAATTGTACCACTGTCTATTTGGGTATATGAGCAAGAAACAAAGTGGTACATTCTGGACCCCTGTCTATTCTTCACTTCTGTTTCTCATTCACATCAGTTCTCATTTATTTTTTTACCTCTTGTGTAGGTTTTAGATGATTGCTTCATATTATCTTTGTCATCTGCTATCATAATTAAATACAGAATTCTCTATGAGAATGCTGTTACTATTTCCTAACTGGTCTACACACGGCAGGCAAAGTGATTTTCCAAAATTTAAATCTGATTTAGGACAGCAGTTTCTGCTTCCCCCAGCTTAATGCTTTTCTGTGTCTTTCTATAAACGGTGAAGATGAAGGCAAAGGTCCTTATTTTGTTTACAAGGCCATCTTGGTCTGTTCACGTCCTTCATCTCTGCTTCATCTCCCCCATTTTCTCCAAGCAATTAAAAAATTTAAGTTATGCGTTACCTTTGTAAACTGAATTTCTTATCCACTTTGATGGCAGTATAATATACAGACTAAAGAAGATGGATTTAGTATTAGATTTGGATTGACTTCTGAGCAAGCTACTTTTTTTAAACCCCACATTCTTCCGTATCATATTAAACACTTACATATTTGATATCTTTCTCACTAGAATGTTGGATGAATTAAATAAGATATTTTAACTGTTTTACACTGTTCCGTTAGTAACTTTCCACTTAGCCTTCACCATCAGTTCCATTAAATGTGACATCTGCTCTGTGTAGATCACTATGCCTAATCCTAGCAGTAGCCCCTAAGACCTTTCCTTTTTTGAGCTTGGAAGATTCTATGCCTTACAGACTCGAAGGTAGGAAATGTAAAATTTGTAACTCACCTAAAAAGGTTCATCGGAATTTCCTAGAGACGGTAGAAATTAGGCTTTCAGGGGAGAAAAGGAGACCACAAGTCTTTCAAGCAAAAAGGAGGGGTAAAACAAGGCAAAAAATACATGTCTATCATTATGAATTGTGAACTATGAGTTCATGCTGATGATTCATTGCAAATAACACATTGCAATGTTCATATGAACTATACTCGTGAAGATTCTGGGTACCAGGTAAAATGCATGGTATTATCTGTGTCTGTGCATACACTTGGTTGCATTTAGTGGATGTGTATGTATCACCATGATTAGAGTGGTCACTTCCAGTTCATGGTACTTGTAGAGTTTAGTCACTACTTGTAGGACTATTTAAAAAGCAATCCCTTTTTAAAAAAAGTTAGGTAAACAGTTCTTAGGGAGATATTTGATAATATTATAGTTAGAAGGAAAAAAAAAAATGTTGGAGACATAACCCTGCTTCTGGTTATTCCCAAGGGAGAAAAACTTGATCCTATAATGGATGCTTAAGGTGTTTACACTTACGAATGTTACTGAAATCCTAAAGTACATCTCAATAGTAGAGAGAGTCAAAAATTTGAAGTTACTCAAAGTTCCCTCTTCCCTTCTCCATATTCTCCCTTTTGTGGGGAGGGGGTTGTGGGTTGGGAAACCCCTGTACTTGATTGTTGGTCAGAGTTCCCACTGCTACTTGTTTTTTGGCTGAAACTATTTTCTATTTTAGCTTGTACAGTACATCCCAGAGGGAAGCTTTACAAAGTTAGTGTGGGAACAGAAATGCAACAGTTTCTCAATGTTTGTGTTCACGCATTGAGCCTTAAGTTAGCATTCATGAAAACAAAGTTTAATCCTTAGCTGCTCTCTGGACAGCAAGAGCCCTGTTGGAATGGAGGCCATTTGCACACTTGCAGCATGCAGTTTTTGTGGATATATTTAAAAGGAATGTTTTCTTGGAGGAATAGCCTTGGGTGATTGTATTTGCTAAGAGGAAGTTGAATAAATTGTCCACAGTCAGAGGAGTATTTGCACACTCTTTCTTTCCTCACCAGTGGTCGATATGGTACTTCACAATTGACCAGGTATGTTTTAGGGGTGTCTTTTCTTTCTTCTTCTTCCTTTTTTGTTTTGTTTTTTTTTCTTCTGTTTTTGTGTTTGATTGTTTTTAAATAATAGCTGGATTGGCAGCATTGGAGAGATGGATTAGCTTATCTTAGAAAACATTATTATGCTTTATTCTAGTATTGGGAACCACTAATTCCACTACAGCTATCAAAATTAATGTAGGCTCAGAAGACTTCTAGGGGGTCTTGGATTTTTTTTTAAAAATTGTATTATGTCCTTGAATTATAGAAGATTAATCATCTTGTGGCCAAAAGCAACAATCTTAACATTTGAAGTGAAGATATCATTCTCTTTTGCTTTTATGTGTCCTAGGACTTTGGTTTCTTTTGTCATATTTGGATGGTTTATGAAGATACCTGGGGAGACAGAAAATAAACATAAATCCGATTTTATTTTCCACTTGTGTTTCCCTCTTTTCTTTTGTCTTTCCAAATTTTGCATTTAAAGTGGAGGCACTTCATTCCTCTCTTTTTTTCATCTTGCTTGGACCCTCTATTTCTCCATACTCAATTTCTCATTTTTCTCTCATGTTTTGTGTTCTCGTTCTCTTTTGCCCCACCCTCTCCCCTCATCAGTTTGTATTATCAGGCAGGCACTGTTTTCAAAAACAAGCAGATAGATTTTTGGTTTAAATAATATTTTGTAAGTAAAAAAGTTAAAATACATTTTTACTTAGTTCCCATTTCTGTAATCCCTATAACAATCCTCTCAAATAGTAATTTATTATATCTATGACATTTACTTTTTCTGGGACTGACTTTCATCAGTTAAGTGGTAGAGGAGAGGTGGATGGTTTGAAGTGGGTGGTATCAGCACCAGGCTGCAGAATCAGGTCTTTGACTTCAGAGTATGACTTTTTTTCTTTTTTGGCCATTTCATAGATAGGAACATGATTTCCTTGGGATGAAAGTAGAATAAATCTTATTCCTTTTTTTCAAATCTTTTATAAACTGTCTCCTATTGTGATTTCACTTTGAAAGTGAAAGTCGCTCAGTCATGTCCGACTCTTCGTGACCCTATGACTATTCAGGCCATGGAATTCTCCAGGCCGGAATACTGGAGTGGGTAGCTAGTCCCTTCGCCAGGGGATCTTCCCAACCCAGGGATCGAACCCAGGTCTCCCACACTGCAGGCAGATTCTTTACCACCTGAGCCACCATGGAAGCCCAAGAACACCGGAGTGGGTAGCCTATCCCTTCTCCAGCAGATCTTCCTAACCTAGAATCGAACTCGGAATCCTGCATTGCAGGTGGATTCTTTACCAACTGAGCTACCAGGGAAATTTAGAACTTTAGAATTTAATAAAAGAAGCAACTTGGAACTCTTGTAGACTGATTATCCTTGAACCTGAGAACTCAGCTGAGAAATCTCACTCAACCTGAGTTCTTCTCTAATTGATCATCTTTTGCCATTTGCTTATTCAGGAGTAGTTGTTGACTCATTACTAATTTTGAGTCAAAATAAAGCCTTGTTCTCCTGATATATGGCGTATTAAAATTTTTAAATAGATTTTTGGTACCCTTTAGGCACACAGTGACTACTGAGGGAAGTACTTTGTCTTTGGGAATATCCATTTATATGGAAATAAATAAATACTGCACACTCATTCTGGACTGACCTTAAGTTCTGGTCTTTTATTATTAATAGAATTAAGGTATATCCAGACAACAGGCTGAACTTGATAATATGATACTTAGGCAGTTTCCAGAGACTTCTACCTTCTCATACCTTTCAGTGTTCTTTCTAGTCTCAATTCCTTTGAGAAGGAAAGTGATGATGACAAAATTGGCTCTAGAATAAAAACTCTCTTGCCTTTTGGGGTAAATGCAACTCTGTTCATTCTCTCTGAAGTTGCTTTTCATTTTAGCAGCTACTTCTCAAAACATTTCAGTACCACATAATACAGAAGCTCCACAGCTTGGAGAGCCATGGCAGGAGTGCCAGAATTTCAGAAATTGGAGAAATCTTCCAACATGTGTGGGTGCGTGCTCAGTTGTGTTCAGCTGTTTGCAACCCCAGGAACTGCAGCCTGCCAGGCTCCTCTGTCCTTGGAATTCTCCAGGCAAGAATATTGGAGTGGGTTGCCATTCCCTTCTCCAGGGGAATCTTCCTGACCTAGGATTTGAACCTGTCTCCTGAGTCTCCTGCATTGGTGGGCAGATTCTCTACCATTGTGCTACCTGGGAAGCCCAATTTTAGTACAAGAAATCTTAAATTTATTTATCCTTTTATAACTGTTTCTAAGGTTAGGTGTGTATATGTGTTTCCAGTGTGTATTTACCAGATTTTAAAGATAATAAGAGTGAAAGGGGAGGATTAGAAAGAAATAGGAAGGTGAGAGCTGGGAAGGAGGGTTGATTCACAGGGGATAAAAAGGGTTAGGTAGAGTTGTGATGGGAAGGGTGGAGAAAGGTTTGGCTGTCTCTGTATTGGAAGTTTTTAAGTTTACTACTCGTTAGCATTATCTCATTTTTAACCTTTGAAAATGTTCTTTCATACATTTTCCAGTATGATTCTCTGAACTATTTAACAGAGAAAGGAATGAATATGACTGAAGGAACACCTATTAAGGATCTGCCTAATCAGTGTGGTTTAGTACATCATAGACACAGTCTCATTTGGTCCTGACAGCGTACCCTAAAGGCTTTAGGCATTTCAAGACAAAGAAACCGAGACAGAGAAAGGTTTAATTATTTGCCCAAGCTAGAGAGTTGAAGAGATGGGTTATGTGGGTAGGGGAAACTGGCATCCTAAAAAATCCTGATGAGAAAAGTACAGCAGGTTGTAAAATTTGCCTGCCTTTAAGGGGGGCAGGGGGGCGGGTAGGTAGTAATTAATTCACACTTTTAATAGTAGATTGCACAGATTTTCTGTATAATAGAGGTGAAAATTAAAATTCAGGTGGTCAAAGGGCTAGTTGGGTTCATGCTTTTGCTTTCTAAGATGTAGTAGGGGAAGGAGATAAAACTGTAGTACAGTGTTTGGCCCAGTTTCTAGATCTTAATGTGTAGCAGGTAAACTTCCTGAGGTGACTAGTCTCCCAAGAAGGAAATGTTGTGCTCATTTCATCTGAAATCTTCGTACAATTCTGTGTTTTATGAACATGTTAGATGCTGTTCTTGAAGATAAAATACATTTTATTTTCAAATGTAAGATAGCTACCTAGAACAAACACAAAGCCCTTACTCAGGAATTAAGAGAAATTTTATTCCTGCATAATGTGGATAAAAAAGTTCAGACAATGAAATAGACAGAGCTTCCCTGGTGGCTCAGACAGTAAAGAATCCGCCTGCAATATGGGAGACCTGGGTTTGATCACTGGGCTGGGAGGATCCCCTACAGGAGGGCATGGCAGCCCACGCCAGTATTCTTGCCTGGAGAATCCCCATGGACAGAGGAGCCTGTTGGGCACAGTCCATTGGTTTCACAAAGAGTTGGACATGACAGAGCGACTGAGCACACACACACACAAAGTTGTTGGACTAGAATCCTGTGAAGTTGCAAGTTTAGTTCTTTTGTGTTGGAGCTTGGGAGACAAATGTAATTTTTAAAAATGTGTGCCTCATTCTGTCTTTTAGAAACAAACTTAGTGGAAGGCATTATCTTAAGTAATAGAATGGGGGGAAGGAATAGTTAGGGATATTGGGATCGACATGTACACTGTACTGTATTTAAAATGGATAACCAGCAAGGTTCTACTACTGTACAGCTCATGGAACTCTGCTCAATGTTATATGGCACCATGAAAGGAAGGGGATTTTGGGGAGAATGGATACATGTATATGTATGGCTGAGTCTCTTGACTGTTCACCTGAAACTATCACAACATTGTTAATTGACTATGTATCAATACAAAGTAAAAAGTTTAAAAAAATGAAATAATAGAAGTTCGATGTTTGAAGAAAATAATAACAGACTGCAACAAAAGTGAGGGCACATCCTTCAACCTTACCAAAATCATGGGACCTCTGGAGGGAAATGTCAGTATTGAAAACATTGTTTTGTTTTTAAGAACATTGTTTAAAGTTATTTCAGATTTACTGTTTTTCTCCCTTCTTGTCTTTGGAAAAACAGTACTGCTATAACTTTTGAAATTCTTCATCTTTTTGCTTGCTTTTTTCCCCCTTCTTCTTCTTCTTTTTTTTTTTTTTTGCTTTAGTTGAGTTCACTTAGACTTTACCTGTGCAGAATTCCTCTGTTAAGTGCTAGGAGGAAAAAGAGGTTTCTGATCTTGAAAAGACTGCATGAGAGCTGGGGGGGTGCTCTGATCGATACGGTACATTTGTTACGTATGAGAGCATTATGGAAGTGCTGCAGACATGTGAGCAGAAGGCACAAATAGGCGGTTGCAAGATGTCATAAATTTTCCGCTCTGTGCTGAAGGCTCCTGACATTATTCTAGAGTTTTGAATGAACAAGATAAAGTATGATTTTAATGTGTGTGTGTGGAGTTTTTCAATCAGATAAACAAAGTGGATTCAGTAAATGGCAAGGGCTATGAAGGCAATAACAAAGAATAGCATGTTAGAAGGAATCTTGGAAGGAACTACTTTGTTAACAGACCAGGGAATGCTTCACTGATAGGTGGTATTTGAGCTGAGACCTGAACGATAAAAATAAGCCAGCTGAGGAGAGATTATTCCAGGCAGAGGAAAACCCAGTGTAAAAACACTGATAAGAGATGTAAACTTGGATTTTTAAAAAGCAGAAGTCCACTGTAGCTGGAGCAGGCTGAGGAAGAGAAGGTAGGAGATAATGTGAGAGAGGAAGGCAGGGGCCAGGTTGTACCGAAGCTGATAGGTTAGAGTGAAGAGTTTGGGTTTAATTCTCACTACAGTGTGGAGATGAGAAAAGATGAATTGTTTTGGGAAAATCTGGCTGCCTGTAGAAAACTGTTGTAGGACTGCTAATATAGAATTCATGAAGCCTGTTAGGAGTCTATTCTAGTTGTGTTCCTGAGAAATGATGGGAGCTGGCTGAACCAGCTAAGGCGAAGAAATGTTGGGTGGATTGAGGAGACAGTTTGGAGGCAATACAGATTGTTAGTGACATACAAGAGGAGAGTGAGGGAAAGATCGACCTGCTTTCTAGGTTCTTAGTTTTAGTAACTTGCTATATTATGTTGCCACCTAATCAGATGAAGCAAAATGGGATGAGGAGAAGAAGCTTGATGAAAGGAAATGAGAAGCTGAAAAATATTGTGAAAAGCAAGACATTGCCTTCAGTTTAGTAATGGCAACATAAATGCTTAGGGATATTAATCTTAAACAACAAAGAAAAAAAAAGTCATCCCTGATGGATTGGGAACCAAATTGTGATTTCGGTTGTCACTGTTCTCTTTCTTGTGGTCCTGATTATGGCTTCTGAAGCTGGCTGGGCACGAAACTGTATTAGTGTTCAGCGTCTTTAGTTTTTTCCCATCAACAGTTTCTGGCATGTTTTTTGTTTCTACTGAGAAAACCTCACTCACTGCCAAGAACTAACTGTTTTGCACAGTGTGTTGGTGCTTTGGTAGCTTTTGATAACTCTTCAAAATGATCTTCAGAACACACAAACATGCTTTTCTTATTAAGATAGAACATTACTTAGATTTTGGACTTGGGCTAGAACTATACAGTTGGCTCTTCCTGGGTCTGTTCTTCTCAGCCTCTGTAATCACATGAGCCAGTTCTTTCCAATAAACCTTTTTGTGTGTGTGCGTGTGTGTGTATCTATTTCTTTCTCTCATGAACCTTGATTAATACACCCTTTATACTGGTGTAAAAATATTCAACTTTTTCAATTTTTATTCTCCAGACATCCAACATCTCAGTAAAGACTTTTGTTTCGTAAAGAACGTCTATATACCATGCAGCAACTGAATGAATAGATTCAGTATAAATATGTACACTGATAAGGTTCTCATTATAGGATGGAGTTGAAAAGAATTATGCATGTTAAAATATAGTGATTCTTCACATGTACTCCAGGGACTGCTGTGGGTCCCCAAGACCATGTCAGAGCATCTGTGAGGTCAAAACTACTGTCATAATGACACTGTTTTTCTTCTCATTTCTCATGAGTGTATGGTATAATTTCTCAGAGGCCACATGATATTTGATACTACAACAGATTGAATGAAGAAGATATCTTCTGTTAAGTCATACATTAAAGAGATTTGCAAAAATATGCCTCCTTTTATACCATTTTTTGGGCAAAATGTAATTTTTCATAAAAATATTTTATTTGGGTTAATATATAATGGATTTATTATTGTTAATATTAACTGAATTGACAATTTTTTTGGAAATTTCTTAGTTTGAATTTCTACTATGGTCAATATTGATAGAATTCACAGGAACAAAGGCTCTTTGATATTCTCAATATTTTTAAGACTGGAAAAGTGATCCTAAGACTAACATGTTTGAGAACCATTGCTCTAATAGAAGGTTTTATATATATAGTCAAGAGTGACTCTGATCAAAATGTTAAGTGTGTACTTCCAAATATTATATACTCTTTTCATCAAATGATTCTGTTTGGAAGCAATATAAATCAGTTCCAGTTGTTTGCTTTATTTTTGTTGTTGTTCTGAGGTTTTCTGATAATTTATCTCACATATAAGTAGAGTTGGCACACTCTCAACAGTTATATTTTAAGAGCTAGTCTCTTTGTCTCCTCATTCATTCAGTCATTCAACTAACCAACCAACTAGTATTCACTGAATTTCTATATGCTAGGTCCTTGCCAGATGTTGTGTCAGTTCATTGCTGAGCAGTGCTAAACTATCCTTTATTATCTGCTCTGTAAGAGTGCAGCTTGACTCTTTAAGCATTTCTCCTTTGAAACTAGCACAGTGTTAGCTTTGTCAGTAGAGGGCCCCAAGGGGGCATTTCAGTGGAAAGGAGCTTTTAACTCTTGATTGAGCTGTATTTCTATTTTAGTTTCTTCTTGATGGTCCCACAGGGCTAAAAGTTTCCCAGTGCTTGCAGTGTCTCAGAGATCTTACAGCCCCAGTGCTGGCCTGGTGACCACCTTTCTGTGGCTCTCCCCAGCATTCACACAGCTCACCCCAAACCTGCAAGTGTTTCCTGCTTGGCGGCAGGTGTGGAACAGCTCTAGCCTGAGTGACTCAGCCAAGTCTTCACCACCCAGGGGGCTGCAACCACATCTAAGCGAGTCTGATTTTCAGCAGTCTCTCTCCCTGTTCCACATTTTTGTTCCTTGGGTATTGCGGTTATCCTTTAGGGTTCTCTTTATACCTTTAAAATCCCTATACTCTTGGATGAAATGATTGGATGGCATTGTCGACTCAATGGACATGAGTTTGAGCAAACTCCAGAAGATAGTAAAGGACAAGGACCTGGTATACTGCAATTCATGGGGTCGCAAAGAGTCGGATATGACTGAGCAACTGATCAACAACATCACCCTCTTATAGTTAATAATTCTTTATATTGTACTTTTGCTGTTACATTTTTTTGCATGGCTTTTCTCTTTTGATTGGACTCTTGAATGAATCATGTACTTTCTAAGAGAATATTATTACTCTTTTGCAGGATATACATATTCCTATGTAAATTATTTAAGATTTGTGTAAAGGCAGTGTATAATTAAGGGATAGAACAAGAAAGGCTGAAACTGTATAGCAAAGGCAGGGAAAGGTCAAGGTGGGCTGGGGCTGAAGAAGAATAGTGTAATAATTGACTAGGGGCTAAGATGAGGGGAGGCTTTCTTATAAGAGATTGAACCCATTCTGGAGAAGGAAACTGGCGTGATATGTGGGGAGAACAGTGAGTGCTCTGTCAGGTTGGTGAAGCTGGTTTGTGAAGAGAAGTAGTGAAAGGTAAGGTAGATGTAGTACTTTGGGTAAGATCATGGAACGTGGTTAGTACTAAGCAGAGAAGTGGAAATTTCTCTCTGCTTACTTTACAGGGAAAATACAATGGATTTTGAATAAGAGCTGACAATGAAAATATTGTTAGTGTTCAGAAAGTTATATATATATATATATAAATGAAGGAAGTTTAGGATGAAGTGTAGAAACCTATTTATCATTCATTATTTTCTTAGCAGTTAATCCTATTTTCTCTGTTACTATGTTTTTTTCCTAGAAGTATAGCATAAAGATAAAGTTTTCATTAATACAGAAAATTCGTAGGACATTGTTTGTTTATCTAGATTTTGGACTGTGGTGTTTATTAATATGGAATTTGTTTTCTTTGGCTTTCTAAGTAAAAGCTGCTAAGTACTTGCAGCCTCTCTTTTTAATGAATTGAAGTAAATAAGAAGGTCCTAGTTTTTGTATTTTTTTTTTTGAAAGCCAAGAAGCTGTTAATCTGTGGGATACAAATAGGATTAATTTTTAAAAGGCAAAAAAACAAAACAAAACAAATTCCGTGTTTATTTCCTAAGTATTTATCATTATCCTTTTGATGGTCCTCATGTAAGATGGCATTCATGTAGTCTTTCTTTCTTTAAAGTACAAATCGATTGCACACCTACTATAGAACATTCAGTGAATATGTGTGAACGAAAATAAAACAGAAGACAAAGTACAGCACCCCTCTGCCCTGATAATACAGTTGACATTTTGTATGCATTTTTGTTTCTTTCAATTGTATCTACGTGTTTATGTGTTCATATATGAATACACCCACTCACTTATACCAATGCTTTTATTTAATATAAATATATATTTTCATAAGTGAGTATAATATTTTATAACCTGTTTATTTTACCTAACATATTGTATTTTCCATTAAATGTTTTTAATAATATAATTTTTAATGGCTGCATAAGTGTTCATCAAACTTTTATCATAATTTTACAAATTGTCTATTATTGGAATTTTAAATACTTTTTTTTCTCTTATTTTAATGAGGAAAATGAGAATTTTTTTTTAAGCCTTTATCTTTGAATATACACGTGATTATCTAGTGTACCTTCCTAGATTTGGAATTGCCAGAGCAGAAGGCATATAACTTTTGAAAGATTTTTGATTCTCATTGGCAACTTGCTTTCCAGAAAGCTTATACTTTTTAAAAGTTTTAATTATAAGCATTTATGTTTTCTTCCTCTGTCTTAAATGATATATTTGAGAACTCTGTTGCTCAAGAGACTGTAAGGAATATTTGTAAGGCCACACTAAAGAAGTCACGTTTATTAAAATTAGTACATTATATCTATGTGCACACAGATGTTTCATTATTAAGCCTTGAGATAGCTAAATTACAGCTGAATAGAACTAAACTCATTAGAAATCTGAGGGATTAGTTAGCTGATAACTAAACAATAGTAAATACGCTTAAATTACAACGTGAAGAATGAGGAAGTGCAGACTGTAGACTTTGTTGATTCTATGTCTTGGTAGCCAGTTATTCTGGGAGACTGTGGAAGTAATTTTTAGAAGTTGATAAGAATAGCATAGTGTTCTCTGTGTTTGGGATGATGGAAGGGAATCTTGGGTCAAACAGGTAGCTACCTCCATGGTGCCTACAGGGCAAATTGCCACTGATAGGAAGTCAGATGGCAGAAGGATTTAGATGGCTTTTTGATGCTACTGCTTGTTTCCTCCTTTTTGGAACTGTGAAATAAATGCATGATACTCCATAGCACTCCGAAAATGTAGCAATAGTCAGGCTACATTGAAAGAAGTTCATTTAGCAGAAACATTTTATAAAAATGAAATATCAACACTTGTAAAACTTTATTTAGCCTGCATTGAATGTCCTTGAAATGCTGAAACAATTTGGCAAGGTTTTATTTTGTGACTTCTAATGATCAAATTGGTATTCCTACAAATTAATATACTTTGCTTATCCCATTTTCTTAATAAGAAAATTATTGTAGCTTAAAAGTGCAACTGGCTGAAAATGGCTAAATGGTCTTAATGGTAAATATCATACTATATAAATAAAATGTGAGACAAAATATTTTATTTCAAAGTTTATTTCATAATGGAAGAAAATAATTATTTGAAAGCCTATAAGTCATTTAGAGAGCACTATTTGAAAATTGATAGAAGTCATAATTGATGCAGAGTTGTAAAAATAATTTAAATCCACTAATGCGATAATGTGTCATTGAAAAAATACTGATAGCCATGGAGAAATAGGTCACTACGTTTGTGAAGAAGCTGAGGCCCAATAACACTAAGTCACTTATCTAAGATCTCAGATCTGGTCCTTCCTAAAAGCCATAATTGATCTGTTCTGCTGTGGTGAATCTGAAAGACATCTTTGTAGTTCAGCCATGGACTGTAGAATGTGAGTATAACCAAGAACAGAAGCATCCTGCTTCTATAAATTGGTTTGGGATCCAGAATATCTTATTTGAAAGAAAAGGACAAAATTTCTTCAAAACATACAAGGATAGTTTATTCTATGAATGTGCAATCTGTGAAAATCGGGAGCGGGGGGTTATAAGAAAAGAGAACTGAGAAAAATTAAGGGAAAATAATGTCAATGATGATCACTATAGTAAGCTTATTCTGTCCTTGGCTTAAATAACTAACAGTGTTATCACTTGAAATCTTCACAAAAGTTCTGAACCATATAATACCCATTGACCAGGAATTGTTCAGACTTGAAATCTTGAATTTCTGGTTTCTTAAATAGTTGAAGCCCTCCTATGTGCTATGATTTGAACTTGTAAATTGAGGGTTAATTGAACTGGGTTGATGGGTAGTCAATGAGTGGTTAGTGTGCCATGGAAACAGTTACTATGTTTTAAGGAGGAGACACAGAGGGTTGATTAATTCCTCAGGTTTGTCAAGAAGAGAGGTCAAAGTGTAACCTTTGTGGGTTCTGTAACACTACATATAATACATTTTGCGGGGGGAGTGTTAAAATTACACCCTAGGGAAAAATATTTTACAATAAAATTTGTGTTCTACCTTAAGTGTGATAAATGGGTATCATTACTTGAAATGTAAATATTTACATTTTTGTAATATATGACTTTGTTAACATCCACAGGGACATGAGAAAAACTGGTTGTTTTTTTTTTAAAGCTCCTTGGACTAATATCAGCAGTTAATGTTCAAATCCCATTTTTACACTTAGCTCTGTATGGCTTTGCTTGCCACACAAAGAGTGTGTGTTTGAGGGTGGAAGTATGAGGAACTGGGAGGTTGAGATTCTTTATGTTATTTTCCTCCTCCTGTTAGATTTCCAAATGAATATTTATTAAGCCAAACGTAGTGGAGTAGATTAGTGATTTCAAACCAGGTATCTGGAAGCTCTATAAGACCATAGAGACTATTGCAGATTCAAGGACAGTATAAGTGGTGATTAGCTGTCAACTTAGTGGAAGAGGCTCCAAGTAGGTGAATCTGCTTTGTGTCAGATTCTCAGTTCTAGAAATTTTGGCATTTTTACACTTCAGTCCTCACACTTACACTGCAAAGTATCCTTATTCCTTGAGCAAGTCCAGAATTCTTAGTACATTGCAAAAGGTCACACAACTTGCTTGCATGATGATCCTGGAATCTGAGATCAGAAATTGATTCTGATCTGTACTAGTAGCCCCTCTCTGAGTTAAAATTATGAATGGGAAAAGAATAATACACTCCCTCTGTAAATCAGGCCAATAATACATTTCTTTGATTGTTTGCTAAAAGACCTTTGTTTAGCAAGAGTAGAGATAATTTAGGGTGGGAATCTGGATTGAACCCGGCTCTGCATGATCTGTTTGACTTTAAGTTACTAATTGTGCCTCAGTTTCCTAATCTGTAAAATAAGAATAACTGATTATTGTGGAGAGTAAATTAATTTGTACACGTTATGTACTTTGAACAATGTCTGTTACCCCCTATGAATTCAGTTCATCTATTCACTTGTTTGATATCTTTCTATATCTCTGTTCTGGAAGACATAGTCTTTTTAAATTAAATTTAATACTCAGAATACATTGGTATCATTTTTAGCTTTATTTCTGTTATTATATTTTCCCTTTTGCTTATATATCTATTTGGTCTTATTTTATGTGATGTCATTTCAGGTTCCTATATGATAGTGGACTCTTCAGATCATGACCCTGGAGAAAAAGCCAGACTCCAGCTGCCTACAATGAAGGAGAACGACACTCATTGTATTGACTTCAGTTACCTGTTATACAGCCAGAAAGGGCTGAATCCTGGCACTTTGAACATATTGGTTAGGGTGAATAAAGGACCTCTTGCCAATCCAATTTGGAATGTGACTGGATTCACGGGTAGAGATTGGCTTCGGGCTGAGCTAGCAGTGAGCACCTTTTGGCCCAATGAATATCAGGTAATCATCTGTTCTTTTCTAGTTCATGATTTGATGTCCTTGGATCTCACTGTGTATATAATATTTAGAGGTAAATACTAGCCCCATAGGGATGAGAGATGATTTCTTTAGTCCTCCTCCACCACTGTTCTGGAGAAAATGTTTAAATACATTGGCACAAAATCTTCAAAGTACAGAAGATATTTCAACATATGGCAAAAGGTAGTTTAGGTACAAAATTTGTTGGTTGTTTGGTGAAGAGCTGCTTACTGACAGACGTATTTCTGTATCTCTGTTCTGGAAGAAATAGTCTTATTGAGTTGAGCATAATATTCAGACCAGATTGGTTCAATAACTTCCTGAAAATAATATTCAAAAAATAAACATGAAATAGGGCTTCATGAAATGTGTTATCTAAGGAGAGGCTTCTTCAATAATTTTAAAGTATTTTGTCAGTTACATAAAGTTAAAAGCAAACAAAACCTCACCAAGAATTTGAGTTCTGGCTTCAAGGTAAAACTAAAGGATTTCAGTAAGAGTTTAGAGTCTTCATTCTAGTGACTAAGTGACTGCTTCATTCTATCCCATTGCCACTTGACTGTCTAATTACTCATTATGACTCGAAAGTCTCTCTGTACATGACCTATCAGGGCTTTTCCAGCCCAACCATTAAAAAAAAAATCAACCAAAAACGTGGTCCATATGTTGGACCAACCAAACGTGGCCTTTGGATTCCGCTCCCCACAAATGCTTGATGTAATTATGAGTAAACTGGACAATGAATAGTGTCAGTACCTACATTGTGAGTTGTGTGACTGAGTTTATATGGTCTAACCAAAAAAGTCCATTTACCAGTTTGGAAAGTTGTTAAGTAATCTTCATATGAGGTTCAGTACCTGCTAACAGAAAGTTACCTCTCTTGAAAATTCACTTCTTTGCTAGATCTTGGAATTTAAACTTTTAAAAGATTTGCCTATTTGTATCTTATTATAGAGCTTAACAGAGATGGGTTATGTAAAAGTATATTTTTATTATCATCGGTGAATAATTTATAAGGTAATAACAGTTTTATTTCTGCTTTTAAAAAAAGCATGTTAAGCTTTTCTTTATTCCTGGGAAGAGGGGTGAGGGAATCAATCCATTGTTTTAATTACTTTGTTTTTGAATTGATTTTTTGTTTGTTTGTTTTATTAAAAGTCTCTTACTTCATAGTTATAGTTATAAAGGTAAGGTTCTCCATTTAGGGTTATGTGTCTATGAAGATTTCAGTGGATTCTTATTAGGTGCTAGTTGATTCCATTATTCCTGAGCAGAAGGATGTTTCTCAGCAATCCTGGAGAGCCATCTGCTTCTTCAGGGCGCACAGCTCTGGGAGGGCTGCGTATGTGGTAGGTGACTGGATGGAGCTGTGTAAAACTAATGCTAAGAGCACTGAAGCAAGATTAATGGGCTCATCTCTGACAACAGTGGGCTGATGGCTGTCATTGCTGGGTCAACCTCACAGCACATTGTCTTTATACTAATTTCTTTATAATCTGTTACTAGAGCTTAACACAACACTGAAAAGAAAAGGCTCTGATTCAGCAAAATATAGCTGCCAATGAATTCAGCCTCCTTAAAATAAGTTAAAGCTCAGATAACAAATGTAGCAGAAATATTAAAAATTTGAATTCTAGAGTCCAGTTGCTTATATTCAACCCTGATTTTTGTTTGCTACCTGCATAGACAGTTCAAAAGAATGAAATTGTTAGTTATATCTTTGGAAATAAAAACCCATAAAGGTAGATTTTGGTAAATTCAACAAATAATGTATCTGTGGTATCATACTGCTGATCTTTTGTAACTTAGAAATAGCATACATTATGCTTTCTCCTATTTTTTGGTAAAATCTATCTTTGAATCATTGATATAACATTTTCTTTCTCTCTCTTTTTTTTTTTTTACCAACTTGTAATTTCTATTTTATTTTGTTATTTTTAATTGGAATATAGTTGATTTACAATGTTATGTTAATTTCTGCTGTACAGCAAAATGATTCAGTTATACATATATATTTATCTTTTTAATATTCATTTCCATCATGGCTTGTCACACTTTACTGAACATAGTTCCACAGTAGGACCTTGTTGTTTATCCATTCTATTTGTAATAGTTTGCATTTGCTAATTCCAAACTCCCAGTCCAACCCTCCTTCCCCCAGCCCCTCCCCCCATAACATTTCCTTATGGTGCAGATTTCTGTAATGTTACTTTTAATGTTAGGTTATAATACCAAGAACTGGATGAATGTTTCTTTGTTCAGTCTCATTTTTCATGACAGAGCTGCCTAGGTTACTTTTACCTGCAGTACTTTCAATAAAACTGTGCAAAAGGGACCTGTGCAAGTTTCAACCTGGCCAGTGAGATCTTTTTGCGGATCTCTTTGAGAAAATGATTGCTAAATACATAGAACCTGTGGGTGAATGTCTCTTTGTTGCAGACTAAAATTTGAGCAATAGATGATTTCTTACGTGATTACTTCCACATCCTTTTCCTTACCCTGCAAAGCTTAACAATCAATGAGAGAAAATAACAGAGTAGAATATTTTTTATTCATGTGTTTAGTGCTCAATAAATTACTTGATTGATGTTTTCATCAATTTTTGTCATTCAGATACTAGTAGTATCTGTTTATCAATTATTAGAAACAACTATATTTATGTAGGATTTTTGCTATTAGGAAATAACATGAAAAACTTTTGACTATTGTTTAATGCAGAAACTTTATGTATTTTTAAAATTAAAATATAGCCATTGCAATGTGCCATTTTACAAGTCTACTCTTTATTCTTAAAAAAATACCATTTATTTTTAATTTTTCCAGACTCTAGGTTAAGTAGAATTGTGATATTCTTAGAAATTGATCTCCTTGGTTCCACAATTTTCTCAACTTCTCTTCTCCAGAGATCTTACACTCTCTGGACTTCTTTAACCTTTTTTGTTTGTTTGTTTTAACTTTCTCATTTTTATAACTGCCTTTTCTTTTGTTTGTCTGGTGAAGACGCCTATCTTTCTTTGCTTGAACCATTCTGTATCTGACCAGCCATCTTGTACAACCCCTTTTCACCCAACTTTAATAATAACAACAGAAGCAATCAAAAATAGGCTGAGAATACTACTACTTTTAATTATTAATAGTGTGGGATAACCTTTGTATAAAAATCACAATCCTGGAAGTGAAAACAAATGGTCCTTACAAGCCAGTCCTTCTCTTTTCCATTTTTCTGTTGAACTAAATATCTGAAAAAAGATACAATATATCTTTGGTATGGTTTTCCCTTCCCACAGATTCCATCTTATCAGATGCCTAAAGAGAAGATTGATGTGGTAATTTGATTACTAGTTTTCAACCTCAAGAAACCTCAGATTTGAAAAAAAGTACATGAAATTGTGAAATAAAGGCAAAAGTGATTCTTTGAATAATGAATTTTGGTTACCTGGAAGATTAGGATAAGGGCCCATGGACTCTGGGGCCAGCACTTCTTAGGTGAATCTTGACTTTCCTATTTAGCAGATGTACAGCCTTGGGGCTGTTCTTTAATCTCTTTGACTGTAGTTTCCTCATCTGAAACATGAGGATCACAACAGTACCTGTCTCACTGGGTTTTCTAAGTATTAAATGAGTTAATACATACAGAGTGTTTAGAACACTCTATTGTAGGTGTTTATACTAGTAAACTACTCTTACAGTGGGTGTTTATCATAAATTAGGTTAACATTATGTTGAATAAGTAAAAAATAACATGAACTCTATTGGATTTAATAACTGCTCAGCATTTTTCTTTAATTGTGAAACATACTGTATATTTTTTAAATAGCAGATTTAGGTTCATAGCCAATTTGAGAGGAAGGTATAGAGACATCCTTATGTATCCCTGGTTCCCACACATGCATAGCCTCCCCCATTATCAACTCCTACAAGAGAGGTGTGATTGATGAACCTGTGTTGGTTATGATAGATGAACCTGTATTGACACATCATAGTCACTCAAGGGCCTTCCCCAGTGACGCTAGAAGGAAAGAACCTGCCTGCCAATGCAGGAAACATAAGAGACTCAGGTTCAATCCCTGGGTTCGGAAGATCTCCTGGAGGAGGGCACGGCAATCTATTCCAGTATTCTTGCCTGGAGAATCCCATGGACAGAGGAGCTACAGTCCATAGGGTCTCAAAGGGTCAGACATGACTGAAGCGACAAAGCACAGCACAGCACAGTCACTCGAAGTCTGTAGTTCATTTTAGGATTCACTCTTGGTGTTATATATTCTAAGACTTTAGACAAATATATAATGACATGTATTCATCATTATAGAATCAGAGTATTTTCACTGCCCGAAAAGTCCTTTGTGTTACACCTCCTCTCTCCACCCCACTCTCTTTTTTTCTGGTTTTTAATTTATTAAAATGTCTAATTTTTTTATGCATTATTAACACATCATGCTAACTTCTGGAGATAAACAGGTAAAATCCCTCTTTTCCTGATGCTTACAGTCTAGCTTGGCCCTTTAAAAATGTAAAGATAAATAAATGTAAAGATAAAAATGTTAATCAAAGGTGGGGTCTGCCTTTAAGGAGCCTTGTCCAGATGGGCATGTGAGATATGCGTAGATAAAACTTTGAAACAATATATATTTAATAGCAATTATTAAATGACTTAAGAGGGATAGATATAAAATGAGGTGGGAAAAATGAAAACAAAAGAATTGTTTCCAAAGTAATTTGAGACAGAAATGGAACTAGAATTCTTGCCTCTTGATTTCTCTGTTCCTTGATTAGTTTGCTTTCTAGCGTATCTGTTTTGGTTAACCAGCACTGTCTATAGTGAAACAGGATGAGCAAATGTGAATTTAATTTCTGACATAGGTGTTGCAGTGATACAATAATGCATAAGGAATCATTTCTCACCTGTGTCTTCAGAACAATAGATGTCTTTTTAGCTTAGTGTACTAATTACAGAAAGTAGCATATTACATGCATTTGTTTTGCCGTGGTTACAAGTTGCTATTTCCTCCTATTTTTATTGATCTTAAGTAAGTACTGTAAATTTTTAAATTGCTCGGTAAACAGAAGCAAAAATAAAGAAAACAAAAAAAACCCAAATATCATGAGGTATTATCTTAGTGTTGAATCTGAACTGAAGAATAGCACACCTCTGAGAATATAATTTTCTCCACTCTGGAAATCTGACCTGTCTTGAATGTGTAAAACTAAATTCTGCTTTGGGATTAAACCCATTAGTTTCTTACTGAACAGTGAGGTTGTTACCAAATGAGGCAGGCAGACATAACTTCCAAAACTATTAGTGGAAACCTAATCTGCTGTTTTCCATTAACTGGGTGCACATCATTAATCACAAAAATGATGCGTGATGAAAACTACAGGGGTTTGGCCTGAAATTGGAAAGTGATAATATAGCAGAATGTGCCTTTTTTTTCTCACCCCCTAATTCACTGAGAAATAAACACTGAACTTTTGCAAGCCATTTTCTTCTTAACATTTTCCACTGGTTTAAAAAAAAAAAAAAAAAAAACAACTGTAAGAACTGGACAAGCATGGGGTCTTTTATTTTTGTTTCCATTTTAAAGGTTTATGTTAACATGTACTGCACTGATATTTTGGCAGTGGAATGTTTGTTGCACTCCAGAGATACTGCTGCTTTGGATCCAAGAAGATTGGGACTTAAACCAAATGACTGTTTACATAAATAAAAAGTCTCTAAAAGATTACTCTTGAAGGAGAGGGGCTGAAATAAGAGCATGCTCATGAACCATCCATGCAAAGCATGAGGAAAAGAGGATAGCACTCCTGTGCCATAGCTCTTGGGATGCTTCCAATGTTTATTGGTCTTTAGCCAACCTTGTAGAGCACCACGGAAGAAAGGAGGTTAGCAGTATTTTTCTTTCCTAGATGGATTTTCTTTCCTAGTCTGCTTGAGGCACCATAACAAAATACTACAGACCAAGTGACTTAAACAACAGAAATTTATTTCTCTTACGGTGTGAAGGCCAAAGATCAAAGTGCTGGTCTATTTGTTTCCTGGGGAGAGCTCTCTTCTTGGTTTGCAGATGCCTACCTTCTCCCTGTGACCTCACATAATAAAGAGAGAGTGCTCTGGTGTCTTGTCCTCTTCTCCTACAGGCACCAGGCCAATCGGATTAGGGTCCCACTCTTTTGAGCTCGTGCTAAGTCATTTCAGTCATGTTCTACTCTTGCGACCCTATGGACTATAGCCTTCCAGGCTGCTCTGTCCATGGGATTCTCCAGGCAAGAATAGTAGAGTGGGTTGCCACGCCCTTCTCAAGGGGATCTTCCCCACCCAAGGATCGAACCTCAGATGCCTCCTGCATTGGAGGCAGGTTCTCTACCACTAGCACTACCTGAGTTCTTAATTACCCCCTAAAGGCACAGTCTCCAAATACAATCACATTGGCAGTTAGGATTTCAGCATATGAATTTGGTGAGGTGTTGTAGGGGACACAATTCAGTCCATAACACTAGGTATATCTTATAGGTGTAATGTCGTCATTTACAGCCATTATAAGTGACTCTGGCTCATTATTTTATATGACAGTATTGCAGATATTATGAATTTTTCTGTTCAGTAGTCATTCTACTCACTTTCCCCAACTTACTTTGCAGATAGGAGTGGCACAGCACTAGCCAATGAGTTATGATGGAAAGTCAGCTGGGAGACTTCTGGGAAAGATGTTATTCTCTGATTAAAAAGAGATCCATGTTGTTGCATGAAAACATGACGCTTGGCCCAACTGTATTTATTTTGTAACTCAGAGAAAGAAGATAACAAATTGAGGGTAGCAGAAGAAAGTATGGAAGGATCCAGGGTCCTACTCTCAGACAACAAAAAGAGCAATAAAAATAGTATTATAGCAATTTTTAGTTGAGTATTCTCCCATGCAGTTTAAGACATCCTATTATATCATGTCATATCTTTCTTGAACTGTCAGACACTCCCACCTCTCAACACATTGTTTGTAGATAGCACAAGTGAGATATATGGCAAAATTAAAAGTATTTGTATCTATCTATGAATGAAGCAGTTAATATTTTTCAGTCCAGTTGCAGAGAGAAGACAAAGCTATATACCTGAAAATGTAAATAGGACTATGATAGAATGAATCAATGATTGAAAGGAATAGAAAGAAAGGAAGGCAGGATAATTTGTTGAGATTCTACTATGTATAAAACACTGAGCTGGATACTTCCATATATGTCACCTTTACCTTATTTTAATACTTGATCAAGTGTTAAGTGAATGTTTATTATCTTCATGAGCATGGACTCAGTTGCTGATTATGAAGTGGTCAAAATTATTCCCCTTTTCCTCTTTACTAGTTCAATTTTGTTTTAAAAAATTTAGACTTCAGCCATATCAGTGACATCTGAAGTTAATCATAACTAGGCTTGTTTAAGTTCTGGTAACAGTATTTGCCTAACTTGGGCATTCTGGCTCATTTTTACAGTAGCACCATACCTTCTGTTTGATGGGCTGTTAACAAAACAGCTTTCTGCTGCTCATTTTTACTCTTAGTGACTCCCTGTTTGTTTCACTGAAAGTACTCCCAATAGATTTGACAAAACTTCCACATTATTATTGTCATTGTTTTTCTTTAAAATTATCATCCTGCCAGGGTGACTTCTCTCTGGTTGTGTCAGTGATTTGCCTTTATTATAAAACACCTGCTTTACTTTCCCTTTGGACTCTGTTTGCTTTGATTCATTGATGAAAGTTACAGTGTGTAAACAAATTAAGAAAAGAGTCCTAGTAACACAATTACTATTGCAAGTATATGACAGAAGTCTCTTGTTATTCTACTATATTATACTTGTTTTCATTTAGTATAACAGGAACTGCCAAGTATCTCTACACTAATTTTTTGAGAAATATCTCCATGAATTAATGCACTTCCCATTTAACAGATTGGAAAAATAATGAGCAGTAAGCAGAATTAGGCAGTATTGTTCAGTTGATGACTTTTCTTAGGAGTTTATTTCATCCAAGGGGACTGAGGAAGACAGATGTTCCAAAGAGTGGAATAGATGCCCATATTTCTCTTGCTCACTCACTTGTGTTCAGCTCAGCTTGTTGATTCCAGATTAATGCAGTTCTGATTCCTTGTTTTCCATGCCTCTTTATCCATCCACTCCAATATTCTTGGCTGGAGAATCCCATGGACAGAGGAGCCTGGTGGGCTGCTGTTGATAGGGTCACAAAGAGTTGGCAACTGAGCACCCACAAATGGGCTGATCTTCATTTACCAAGATGAACAAAGTATATATCCTACTGGGGGAAACTGATTATATTCTTTGCAGCCAAAGATGGAGAAGCTCTACACAGTCAGCAAAAACAAGACCTGGAGCTGACTATGGCTCAGATCATGAACTCCTTATTGCCAAATTCAGACTTAAATTGAAGAAAGTAGGGAAAAACACTAGATCATTCAGGTATGACCTAAGTCAAATCTTTTACGATTATACATTGGAAGTGAGAAATTGATTCAAGGGATTAGATTTGATAGAATGCCTGAAGAACTAAGGACGGAGATTCGTGACATTGTTTAGGAAGCAGTGATCAAGATCATCCCCAAGAAAAAGAAATGCAGAAAGGCAAAATGGTTGTCTGAGGAGGCCTTACAAATAGCTGAGAAAAGAAGGGAAGTGAAAGGCAAAGGAGAAAAGGAAAGATACACCCATTTGAATCCAGAGTTCCAAAGAATGGCAAGGAGAGATAAGAAAGCCTTCCTCACTGATCAATGCAAAGAAATAGAGGAAAACAGTAGAATGGGAAAGACTAGAGATCTCTTCAAGAAAATTAGAGATACCAAGGGAACATTTCATGCAAAGATGGGCACAGTAAAGGACAGAAGTGGTATGGGCCCAACAGAAGCAGAAGTTACTAAGAAGAGGTGGCAAGAATATACAAAAGAACTGTACAAAAAAGACCTTCATGACCCAGATCACCACGATGGTGTAATCACTCACCTATAGCCAGACATCCTGGAATGTGAAGTCAAGTGGGCCTTAGGAAGCATCACTACGAACAAAGCTAGTGGAGGTGATGGAATTCCAGTTGAGCTATTTCAAATCCTAAAAGATGATGCTGTGAAAGTGCTGCATTCAATATGCCAGCAAATTTGGAAAGCTCAGCAGTGGCCACAGGACTGGAAAAGGTCAGTTTTCATTCCAGTCCCAAAGAAAGGCAATGCCAAAGAATGCCCAAACTACTGCACAATTGCACTCATCTCACAGGCAGCAGGAGCTGCATGGGCTGGTAAAGTAGTGCTCAAAATTCTCCAAGCCAGGCTTCAGCAATACGTGAACTGTGAACTTCCAGATGTTCAAGCTGGTTTTAGAAAAGGCAGAGAAGCCAGAGATCAAATTTCCAACATCCACTGGATCATCAAGAAAACAAGAGAGTTCCAGAAAAACATCTATTTCTGCTTTATTGACTATACCAAAGCCTTTGACTCTGTGGATCACATCAAACTGTGGAAAATTTTTGAAGAGATGGGAATACCAGACCACCTGACCTGCCTCTTGAGAAATCTGTATGCAGGTCAGGAAGCAACAGTTAGAGCTGGATATGGAACAACAGACTCGTTCTAAATAGGAAAAGGAGAAAGTCAAGGCTATATATTGTCACCCTGCTTATTTAACTTATATGCAGTGTTCTCAGTATCATGAGAAACACTGGGCTGGATGAAGCACAAGCTAGAATGAAAGTTGCCAGGAGAAATATCAATAACCTCAGATATGCAGATGACACCACCCTTATGGTAGAAAGCAAAGAAGAACTAAAGAGCCTCTTGATGAAACTGAAAGAGGGGAGTGAAAAGAGTAGGCTTAAAACTTGACATTCAGAAAACTAAGAGCATGATATCTGGTCCCATCACTTTCTGGCAAACAGATGGGGAAACAGTGACACATTTTATTTTTTGGGGCTCCAAGATCACTGCAGATGGTGAATGCAGCCATGAAATTAAAAGATGCTTGCTCCTTGGAAGAAAAGTTATGACCAATCCAAACAGCATATTAAAAAGGAGAGATGTTACTTTGCCAACAAAGGTCTGTCTAGTCAAAGCTATGGTTTTTCCAGTAGTCATGTATGGATGTGAGAGTTGGACTATGAAGAAAACTGAGCACTCAAGATTTGATGCTTTTGAACTGTGGTGTTGGAGAAGACTCTTGAGAGTCCCTTGGACTGCAAGGAGATCCAACCAGTCCATCCTAAAGGAGATCAGTCCTGAGTATTCATTGGAAGGACTGATGCTGAAGCTGAAACTCCAGTACTTTGGCCACCTGATGCAAAGAACTGACTCATTAGAAAAGACCCTGATGCTGAGGATGATTGAAGGTGTGAGGAGAATTGGACTCCAGAGGATGAGATGGTTGGATGGCATCACCAACTCAATGGACATGAGTTTGAGTAAACTCCGGGAATTGGTGATGGACAGGGAGGCCCGGCGTGCTGCAGTGCGTGGGATGCAAAAGAGTCGGACACAACTGAGCGACTGAACTGAACTGGGACAGAATCCCTAGGCAAACACAAAAATACAAGATACAAGAATCATTTCCTTCTAATCCATTTAATCTGACAATGCTATACCATTTATAATTACAATATCATATCAGTAAGAAAATTATAGATAACAGGTTAAAATCAGTTCCTCCTCAGTTATATTGTCTGCTTACTTTGATGGTTAATTAGAATTGGTGGTTGTTTTCATAGGCTTTCAAGTTTCTGTACAACTTTAATTTCTGTGCTTCCTCTGTCCATTTTCTTGTCAAAGACTGATTTTTCTTTATTTTAGACTGCATGTGGTATGTAACAAAATATTGCCTCATCAAGGGAAAAACAAAACTAAATTGGGTGACAGTATGTTTTTATCTAAAATTTAATTTTTTTACTGTGGTGATTTCAGTTTCCATTCTTAGAACATAATGGAAAAAGGAAGGGTTGTAATTATGTCTTTTAGTATAAGCTTTTCAACTGAATGAATGTAGTTGGTAGAAAATACAAAGGAAATGTCAGACATATTTGTAGTTTCTATCTATTTTACCATTCCTTTTGATAATGTATAGAATAATTATTCTGTTGTTAGTAATACAAGTGGGAAATTAAAGGAAAATAAACTTTGGACTTTGTAAATTAAAACATCCACTTATGTAATCTCGTAGACAATTTGTGGTTCATTTTAGCTGTCTTGATTTTCAAAAGGAATTTTTAAAGCTGTCATTATAAAACTAGCTACTACATGTTATTTCTGCATTTAGTTATATAAATAACCATTGCACACACCACTGGAATTCCCTGATGAGATTTAGATTCCTAATATTCTTTGAATGATTTTTTAAAAAATCATTCTTCTCAGGTTTCTCAAAGCAGTAAATCAATTCTCATTTTATGTTTAAAAATAAGATGTATAGTCATAAATTTATACCAGGTAATGATTCAATAAAGTAATAAAGAGTTGAAAATTCTATCAAAGAGTTGAAAATTCAATCAAAGATTGGTTCAAACTTAAACATCTTTAGATCCTGGAGTTTTGCAACAACAGCACAAATATAATACTTGGAAATAGATATAGCGATTCTCTGGGTTAATATTTATTAAGACACTTTTGGTTTGGCTGTGAACTTTGACTAGTTAAACATATGAAGAGGTGAAGCCAGTTTAGGTCCATAAGTATTGGAGTGAATTTCTACCCTGTTTTGTTTTGGTTGCTGTTCATTTTATTTTATGTTTTTCTCTCTTGTTATCTACCGCCTTGTTTTGGGGAGGGGACGGGTTGTAAGCAAAACATTAAATACTTAAACAAGTAACTATTTTTTGAGTATGTCTATAATGTTAAATATTGTGACATGATGCATGAGAATTAGAAGGAGATGGTCTCTCTCTCTCTCTCTCTCTTTTTTTTTAATCTCAGTAGAGAATAAAGGTGAGGGCATTTTATATATTGGGTAAAGTTTTAAACTAGAAGTTTTTCAGTCTTTGTTCAATCCCAGGTCAATTGATCATTAGGTTCTTGTTCACTGAGTGACTACTTTGTGTGATCTTTTGAATTTTAGTTGCTAAGATATGGGGCAATAGCTAGTCTACTAATTATGCATCTGTTTTATGAGGTAATGAAAGCCTCAAAGTATTCTGTTTAAAGCTCTTATTTACAAATGAAAGACACCAACTAAAACCAGCAGAGACAAAGATGGAATTGGAAAGATTTGGGATTCTCTTACAGCATGTTAGGGAAGTGGAATATCTAACCCTGAGGAAGGTAAGTGTCCCAGAATAGCAACAACAACATTGTCTTTCTCTCTATAGGTCACTGTGAATGACTCATTAATTTATCTCTTCCACAAGTATTTATCAAGCAATCTAGTCTCTGCCAAGCACTGTTCTGGCTGCTGGGAATATATAGTTCTGAATAAGTGTCAAGGTTCCTGTTCGCCTAGGAATTCTACTCTAGTGGTGGGAGGGAGGAAAAGAGATGAATAAGTAAATGAGCAAAATGTCAAATGGAGTAAGTGCCGAGAAGATAATGTGAGAGCTGGAGTTCTAGAAAACATCTTGGAGTAGGTAGTTCAGGAAGAACCATTGGAGAAAGTGAGTTTCACCTGGAGATTTGAATGGCAGAAGGGACCCAGGCTTGCAAAGACCAGGGAAATGGTGCAAAAACAGAGCAAGCAGCAAATAAAGGCCCTAAATTTGGGGAGATTGGCATCGTCGTTGAACAGAGGACAGGTGGTTGTTACTGTTCAGTCACTAAGTTGTATCCAACTCTTTGCGACCCCATGGACTGCAGCAGGCTAGGCTTCCCTGACCTTCGCTGTCTCCCAGAATTTGCTCAAGTTCATGTCCATTGAGTTGATAATGCCATCTAACTGTCTCAACTTCTGTGCAGAGGGTGACATGGATGAGGGGACAGTCGGAGCAGTGGTCAAAGGAGACCTCTTCTAGAATGAGATGCATCTAATTTTAGTTCTGTGGAGCTCTGCCATCCAAGAAACAGTTTGAACACTTTTAGAAGATTTTTGTCAAGGGATTCTGTTTACTCATTTTTGGTCTTATCTTGTACATCTACCAGATTTATATTCTTCTTTAGTCTTTTTCACTGCTTGCTCTCTAGTCACAGCCCTGCTTGCATATCATCTTGATAATGGTTCCCTGACTGTTTTCCCTTGCCTTAAATTCTGTTATAAATCAGTTACATTTGGACAGATGCTATTTCGGTGATATTGACCTTCTCAGATTTTGTCAGTGTTTCCTTTAAAGTCAAAATGTTTAGCCTTCATTTGAGGGGCTTCATAATTTAGCCTCAGGCAATTACTTCAATCTCTCTACTAATTATTTTTTACACACACCTTCTGCTTTAGTCTGAAACGTGCTTTAGTTGTTCTTTGGTCAATTTGGGCACTTTGTGTGAATTTAAACATTATATATATATATACACACACACATATATATAATGCTTATCTATATCTTAATATGTATAATAAATACCTATATAGAATATGTCTACCTTACATATAATATTACATATATGCCTATTTATAATTATATGTTATATATATAAATATATGTGTTATATATTATCATGCTAAATAGCTTCAGTCATGTCCAACTTTCTGCAATCCTATGGACTATAGCCCTCCAGGCTCTTCTGTCCATGGGATTCTCCAGGCAAGAATACTGGAGTGGGTTGACATTTTCTTCTCTAGGGGATCTTCCCAACTCAGGGATCAAACCTGCTCTTCCTAGCGCAGGGGTCAAACTGGCGTCTCTATGTCTCCTGAATTGGCAGCCGGGTTCTTTACCACTAGTGCCGCCTGGGATGACATTGTATATTATACGTGAAAGTGAAAGTCACTCAGTTGTGTCTGACTCTTTGTGACTCCATAGACTGTACAGCCTATGGAATTCTCCAGGCCAGAATACTGGAGTGGGTAGCTGTCTCCAGGCCAGAATACTGGAGTGGGTAGCCGTTTCCTTCGCCAGGAGATCTTCCCAGGGATTGAACCCAGGTCTCCCACATTTCAGGCGGATTCTTTAGCAGCTGAGCTACTAGGGAAGCCCAAAATATATATCTTCTAAAATGCCTTTGATTTTTCCTTTCTCTTGTCTAAGTTCTGTTTTTGCTTTTAGACCCAACTTTATGCTCACTTCCACCATGAGGGCTGTGCTTTGCCACTTCATTTCTCCTCGTTATCTGTATTGCTTCCATTGCTATTTAGATATATAGCTTATAATGTTTCAGAGAGTCTTGTATTTTGTGCCCCTTGTGAATTATAGAACCTCTTTGAAAAGGGACTGGGTTTGCCATAAAGACAGTTTAATATTTACATTGTGCTTTGTATTTTGAAGGCAGTTTGATGACTTAAAAAAGTTATCTGCTCAGTAGCATTGAAAGGTCATTAAAAGTAGGACTACTTTTATTTTAGAGATGAAGACTGAGAAAGGATAATTGACTTATTTAAGGTCATGTTGCTAGCTAGGATTGCGTTGGATTTCCTAGAGGTAAATTCTAGTTCCTTTCTAGTGTGCCAGGGTGTGTCTTTGTTGATAATGATTTTTCAGCCTTGGTCTCAAAGGACAATTTGATTTTCTGATTGTATATTAAGTGATGGTATAAGAGTAAGGTTATAATTATTTCACTTCCATATACCACTTCAGGAAGTTTTTTCTTCTTATTATTTGCTAATATTTCTTTAGAAACATTGAATGATTTTATGGTTTGTCTATTAAGAATTGATTGGCTGAAGTAAGCTGAACACTTAAGGGCCAGTCTAGAACTTTGGTGGACTGGATTTCATTTCTACAAGCAAGTGTTTATTTTGTTGTTATTGCATGCTTTGCTCTAATCTAGGCTCTGAAATCGGAGAAGGCAATGGCACCCACTCCAGTACTCTTGCCTGGAAAATCCCATGGACGGAGGAGCCTGGTAGGCTGCAGTCCATGGCGTCGCTAAGAGTTGGACACGACTGAGCGACTTCCCTTTCACTTTTCACTTTCATGCGTTGGAGAAGGAAATGACAACCCACTCCAATGTTCTTGCCTGGAGAATCCCAGGGACGGGGGAGCCTGGTGAGCTGCCGTCTATGGGGTTGCACAGAGTCGGACACAACTGAAGCGACTTAGCAGCAGCAGCAGGCTCTGAAATAAAACAAGTATGGAAATAATTTCATACCTTTTTTTAGGGAATATAAAGTCCACTCAGGAAACTGGTTATGTGCTGACAAGTTTTGGTGGTAGGTGATGCTTAAATGGGGTTCTGTTGTACATTCATCTCATGATTAAATGGGGTTCTGTTATACATTTTTCTCTGATTTTGCATATATTTGCAAATGCCATAATACTGGAGTGGGTAGCAATTCCCTTCTCCAGAGGATCTTCCTGACCTAGGGATCGAACCTAAATCTCCTGCACTGCAGTCAGTTTCTTCACCATCTGAGCCACCAGGGAAGCCCAATAAAACAACAGGAAGAAACAAAAGTCTTCTGAGGGAGATAAACGTCAGTATTGGCTCTCGTATGAGCTCCAATAGAGGAGCAATACACAGGCTCTGTGGTCAGAAAAAATGGAGTGGCATCTGGGTATGCATAGCAGGAGTGAAAAGGAGTTTGTTTCCCCATGATGGGGCATAGACAGTGCCCCCAGCAGTCCGAAATGGGAATGATCATATTGTGTGAGGGGACAGACACTGCTAAGTCGCTTCAGTCGTGTCCGACTCTGTGTGACCCCATAGACGGCGGCCCCCCAGGCTCCCCCGTCCCTGGGATTCTCCAGGCAAGAACACTGGAGTGGGTTGCCATTTCCTTCTCCAATGTATGAAAGGGAAAAGTGAAAGTGAAGTCGCTCAGTCGTGTCCGACTCTTCGCGACCCCATGGTCTGCAGCCTACCAGGCTCCTCCATCCATGGGATTTTCCAGGCAAGAGTACTGGAGTGGGGTGCCATTGCCTTCTCCAGGGGACAGCCACATTCATCTGCTGAAGTGGAGGGTTTTGACATGAAGAGGAATGAAAGATGACATTGAGTTGGTTAGACTTTGTTATTTAGAAGTTTCCAAATTCAGGTCGTGAGATTTGTTAATCTGATTCCTAAATGTTTGTGAACCACTCAGAAGAGTTAATCAGTGGAGCAGTGTGATAACAGTGATGATTTTTGAAAGTCATTCTTTTGAAGGCTGAACTCAGCAGATCAAAGGTAGACCTCAACTCAGCGTTTGCTGGTAATCCCCATACTGCTATTCTTCAAGCTCCATCTGTTCAAACGAGACTCTTGAAGTTGTGACATTCAACGTTTTTGGATGAAAACCTGTGGGGGGCAAGGGATATTTTTGTTATTTAGTTCCCTTTCTGCTAGGTAGAGATTTATTTATTATGAAAGGTAATCAGGTTTTGCAGACAAATTCACATTTTTTTTAAAAAAAGTCTATTCAGGGATTCTGCCTTTGTCAACAGAATTACTAAATTTTGTTCATTTAAGCTTATTCTTTCCACTGAGATCATCGGGGAACTTTCTTTTATTATAAAGGATGAAGGCTGTCCAGGTGATGCTCTTCTCCTCCATCTGCCCATTAAATCCTTAATCTCTTACACCTGGGTGGCTTCTAATCCTTTATTTGCTTTATGTACCAGTGGTTTCAAGTTGGACAAGTTCTGTGTCAAATATGCCAACAGAGTTAAGTTTCCTTGTGCCATAAAAGGGTATGCTATGCCCCAAGATCTCCTGGAAAATAAAGTAGATTGTTGTTCACAAATGGGTCTGCTGGTTTTAATGCAGCCCAGTTAGTAAATGGCATTCACTCACTATACAACCAGGAGTGCCGTATTGATTGGCAACAGGAAGCTCCTTGTTCATGTTGAGAGTTCCTTTTGCTGGGTTGCTTGCCTCTGAGAATTGTCAATGTGCTGCCTTTGTAATGCAGTAAAAGGTCCTTTCTGCCTTTTTTCTTTTTTTTTTTTTGCTATTTGCTTCTCTGTTTGGAGCCCACTGATGGACTTGAGTTATAAAGCCCAGAAGTTTTACATGAGTTTGTTTTTGGATGTTGTTTGGTCAGGGTTCTGTTTGGAAGAAAGTCAGGAAAATAATACAGGAGGCAAAGTTATCCACTGCTTCTTAGTTATCACTGTACTACCTTAAATTCAGTGGGCTACCTTGTTAAGAGTTCATGCCCTGAATTGAATTTCAGGCTTGAACCCCATTCTAGTTCAGAGACAGCTCACATTGCAGAAACAGTCTGCTCAGTTCAGTTACATAAACCTTCCTCACAAATCATCTCTATACCAGTGAGAGTTTGTATCCATCAGCTTACCTTGTGGGATAACTGGGAATCAGGACAGGCACAACCCATTTCCTCTGTTCTTCAAGTAAAACCCTATAGAGAATATAACTAACTTGATAAAAGACAGTGCTTCTTAAGTCAAGACAGGGTATATCTCACTTAACTTTAAAAAAAAAAAAAAGGGGGGGGGGAGGAAAAAAAGCATTTTTCCTCGTCCAGTACTTTTGGGTCTCTATTTAGCTGTCATATAAATGTATGGCATTGGTTTGTAGAAGCAGAGGCTGCAACATTTTATTTTTTCATTTCCATTGCTAAAAAGACAGAAGATAGGGAGATTATTTAAACCATAATTTGTGCTGGCATTGCCTGGAGGAGGTGAACTGGTATCAGCCTATTTGAAAATGGAAAAATTTTCCATAAAAATGGTGTTAGTTAACTTTGAGAAGCTTTTTAAAATTATGAATGTTTTAATTTGGAGGGAATCACATGCATTAAGAGTGACACTTGGACTTTTTAATTACAACCTGACCACATAAAATTGCTTTAATTCTTAACTGTTATCAAAGTTCTCTCCTTCAGCAATACAAAGTGGTTAGGACCCTGAGAAGTTAATTATAGCTTCTGGCAGCACTTGCAGTGCGAGAAGTTTCAAGCTGTTTTTCTGAGCAGCCCCCGCATCCTGGTTTCTTGTTGCTTTGGATAGGGTTTGAGATCCTCGCTAATGGACCTGTGCTTCCACATCTGGTCTCTGACATTTCCCTACTGTTTGGAACTTTCCCAAAGACACCTGACTCTTCCTGGACTCCGGATTTTCCCACCCTTCTCTGCCTTCAGTTTTGCTTCTAAGGCCTCTTTATGGAGACTGAAAAAAACTGGAGATCTCAGAAAAACATAGAATCTGTCATTTTCTTAAGAAATGATGCAAAAATTTTTTAAATCCAACTCCTCAAATCAAATTTTAAAAACTCACCCAACCTTAAAAAACTGGAAATAGAACTGCCATATGACCCAGCAATCCCACTGCTGGGCATACACACCGAGGAAAGCAAAACTGAAAGAGACACGTGTACCCCAGTGTTCATCACAGCACTGTTTATAATAGCCAGAACATGGAAGCAACCTAGATGTCCATCAGCAGATGAATGGATAAGAAACCTGTGGTACATATACACAATGGAGTATTACCCAGCTATTAAAAAGAATACATTTGAATCAGTTCTAATGAGGTGGATGAAACTGGAGCCTATAATACGGAGTAAAGTAAGCCAGAAAGAAAAACACCAACACAGTATCAGTTCAGTTCAGTTGAGTTGCTCAGTCGTGTCCGACTCTTCGTGACCCCATGAATTGCAGCACGCCAGGCCTCCCTGTCCATCACCAACTCCCGGAGTTCACTCAGACTCACGTCCATCGAGTCAGTGATGCCATCCAGCCATCTCATCCTCTGTCGTCCCCTTCTCCTCCTGCCCCCAATCCCTCCCAGCATCAGAGTCTTTTCCAATGAGTCAATTCTTCACATGAGGTGGTGAAAGTACTGGAATTTCAGCTTCAGCATCATTCCCTCCAAAGAAATCCCAGGGCTGATTTCCTTCAGAATGGACTGGTTGGATCTCCTTGCAGTCTAAGGGACTCTCAAGAGTCTTCTCCAGCACCACAGTTCAAAAGCATCAGTTGTTCGGCGCTCAGCCTTCTTCACAGTCCAACTCTCACATCCATACATGACCACAGGAAAAACCATAGCCTTGACTAGATGGACCTTTGTTGGCAAAGTAATGTCTCTGCTTTTGAATATGTTATCTAGGTTGGTCATAACTTTCCTTCCAAAGAGTAAGCGTCTTTTAATTTCATGGCTGCAGTCACCATCTGCAGTGATTTTGGAGCCCCCCAAAATAAAGTCTGACACTGTTTCCACTGTTTCCCCATCTATTTCCCATGAAGTGATGGGACCGGATGCCATGATCTTTGTTTTCTGAATGTTGAGCTTTAAGCCTACTTTTTCACTCTCCTCTTTTACTTTTATCAAGAGGCTCTTTACTTGAATTATTCAGGCCACAATTATGGAGTGGGTAGCTGTTGCCTTCTCCAGGGGATCTTCCCAACCCAAGGATCGAACCCAGGTCTCTTGCATTGCAGGTAGATTCGTTACAAGCTGAGCTACCAGGGATGCCTTAAAAACAGTCTTAAGTACTAGTGAACAGGGAAGCCCTATAAACAGTCTACCTACTAGTGAAAAATGCCTAAACTAACTATTTAAGCCAGATAGAGGAGAAAAGGAAACTTTAAATCCTCTAAATTACTAATAATGAATCTAGTATTTTGGGTGATTCATGCAAGATAGGAAACAAGAAAAAGGGAAGTCTGTTCAAGTCTCTCCATTAGTCAGTTTTATTTCAGCTGTTAATTGTTCTGCACCAAAACGACAGTGATAAATCAATGAAACAGTGGATCTGGGGTTCTTAAAAATGTACTGAAAGGCATATTAACCTTTCTTTTTTCAAACTTGCAAACAGTTAACTCTCCTCTAAAGCAATCAGGAAGAAAATGCTTAGAAGTCAAGGTAGAATAAAGAATTATTTTTATGTTCAGGAACATTTTCATTTAAGAGAAGAAATACAGAAATAGCAAGATAGATACAATGCTGTGATATCCAATCAATCTTTAAACTGCTATGAATAGAATGTTTCATTTCTTGTAAGTTTTGTTTTATAAAGCGTGTTTCTTACCTTTTTCCTTTTTAGATTGTCAACCTGTTACTATCATCTTAGAAGGACCTGGGAACACATACTGATTGTGTGTTAAAATGAATTCTCTGGGAATTTAATGTTCTTCTCAATTCTCTTGAGCAAATGAATCTTGAAATGGTTTTTTTAAAATGCACTGTCACAAATAGACATAAAGATGGCTTTTAAACTTAGTAATTGGTAGATTTACACATGTTTTCAGCTGAAAGGCTTTAATGATTATTTTATCCAAGCCCCTGATTTTGGAAACTCATTGAGGCTACATGATCTCTGTGCCATAAAGAGAAAAGTGTCTGGGTGGGCCAGGACTTCCTTTCTGTTCAGTTTCAAGATAACTAATCATTTAAAGTATTTTACAATCACATACCTTCTTCCCTTTAAAGTGAAAGATTGTTTTGTGTATTTTTATCATTTGTATCCCTTGAAATTACTGGTTCTATACAATATATCCAGAGAAGGCAATGGCACCCCACTCCAGTACTCTTGCCTGGAAAATCCCATGGACGGAGGAGCCTGGTAGGCTGTAGTCCATGGGGTCGCTGAGGGTCGGACTCGACTGAGCGACTTCAATTTCACTTTTCACTTTCATGCATTGGAGAAGGAAATAGCAACCCACTCCAGTGTTTTTGCCTGGAGAACCCCAGGGATGGGGGAGCCTGGTGGGCTGCCGTCTATGGGGTCGCACAAGAGTCAGACACGACTGAAGCGACTTAGCAGCAGCAGCAGCATACAATATATCACAGATAGTTAAACAAGTTAAAATATCTGTAATGTTTTGTTTCCCTGGTGTTGAATGCTGCTACCTTCAGCATTGACATAAATTAAAGAAAATATTACTCTGAGTGTTATTCTAATTTTTTTTTTTCATGAAGAAGCATGGTCCTTGTTCTTAGTATTATACTTTGGTTGTGCTTGGCATGATTATGTGGAAAGAGCTCTTACCTCACCCCATTTACTACTGAAGAGCAAAAAGCACCAGTGGGGCTCTCTTACTGTTTTTTAAGTAAACTACCGGCAAAATATGGAACACGCTTCATAGTAGTTTTTATGCTCTAGAATTGCATGAGTCATGGGCTGTGATAGGATCTTCCACAATCTATTTTATTCTGACCACAGTGCAGCTTTTGTTTTTTGACTGTAAACACCTCTATTATTTCAACAGGTATTAAGACTTCAAATAATTGTTAAGTGAGTGTTGTAATTGAGATAATTGACTCTTGGAACTGTAATAACAGTGGAAATCTTTTGCTCTTTAAATTCTGTGTAAAATTAGTCCAAGCATTTTAAAGAAAAACTCTCCGTTTTAGAAAGAGAAATTTGGTTCAACAATTTATTTTAATGGAATAAAATTAAATAATGAGTCTTCATGCCACAACTTTAACTTAAGTCTTCCAGCTTAAAAAGAAAATCAGTTTATAGGAGGGATTATGTTAACCTCTTGAAGTAGTACAGAGTCACTTTTACTAAAGACTACATGATTTATAACAGAATAATATGAGTGAACATTGAATGGTATTCCACCCATATTTAAACACCCAGACAGTGGCATGGAAGAGAATTAATGAAAAATATAATAGGGCAATTACACTTATGGATATGATCTCCAAGTATTTATTCCTATCTCCCTCTTCAGCCATAGGCACACCTTCACCCATATCCCCCTCCACCAACCAAGGACATCTTCCTATAGACTGACAGCTGTTTTAACTCCTTAAAGGAAGAGCAGTAATAGGGGTTCATAGTGAAATAATCTCATGTACGCAGAGTTCAGTGGATAAAAACGGGGACTAACTTTGAAAGATCTGGTTGGAGCAGAACTGATGGGGTATTGGAATTAGCTTACTAACTTAGAAGACTCTTTCAGTAGTTTAGGTCAGAGATAGAAATGGAAATAGGATGAGATTGATAGTGTAGACTTGAGTGAAATTAATTAATTTTCCAGAAATGGTTCAGAGATGGAATTGTTAGGAGTTAAAGTTTGATTTTGCATGTTAGAGAAAGAAGGCAGAGGTGATACCATGATTTCTAATTGTGCAAGCATAGGGAGTGTGATGCAATTTATTTTGATATTGGTTATTTCAGAGGAAGCACATCAGTGTATTTGTGTATGTGTGTGTGTGTGTCCTGGGGGTTGTGGATCTGGATGATGTTCATTTAGTTGGCTATGAGTCATCTGTGTGAGGCTAACTCATAGTTTATCCTGGGCTTCCTGGTGGCTCAGACCATAAAGAATCTGCCTGCAATGCAGGAGACCTGGGTTCGTTCCCTGGGTTGGGAAAATCCTCTGGAGAAGGGAATGACTCCAGTATTCTTGCCTGGAGAATCCCCATGGACAGAGGAGCCTATTGGGCTACAGTCCAGGGGGTTGCAAAGAGTCAAACAGGACTGAGTGACTAACACTTTCACCTTTTTTAGGGATATTTTTAAAAAGTCAGGAGAAAGATTTTAACTAGAAAACAGATTTGGAAGTCATCAGCATGAAGATGCAGATAAAAATCAGAGGAAGCTAGTATTACCCAGGATGAATAAATTGAGTGTGAACAGAGTTTCATAGACATTATTAATCTGTAGAAGAGTCCAGCAAGTCAAGTCTGAAAAGGAGAAAGAAGGGAAATACAAAGAAGAGAAAACCATGAAACTGAGTGACAGGAAATTGGAGGGTAGAGAACATTCAAGGAGGGTAAAGATAATATCAAATTATGCACAAATCTCAAAGAAGATAAAAGGGGTTTATTGACTTTAATACGAAAGACTTTATTTTCATTTCTTAATACAGGTTTTGAGTAAATAGGGTGAATAAAGCAAAAGGAGGGTAAACAGGTCTGGGGCAGAGAATATTCCTCCCCACCCCCACTCCCAGCATTTTATAAAAATGTGTTTTTTTTTTTCCTCCTTTGGTTTATTTAGTTTGCTTTTTATTTTTGCTTGTTCACAATTGTTAATTTACTGGTAGGAATTTAAATGAATGAAACGCTCCCTAAGATCTGCTGTTCTTAGTAGATATTTCTGAATGTGTTACAAAGTAACCTACCCTATGTAAGCAAGACAATAAATGTAAATGATTTTACATTTTGTGCATCTATTTTAGGTTAGCTAGATCATTGAGATCAGATCCTTATCCTAAAAGAATAAAATAATAATAGTTTTCCAGCAGTAAAAACAAAGCATTCCAATTATCAAAGAATATAGCAGCAGTGATGCTTCTTTTTAAAGACTATGTATATTAAGACAGAATTCTATAAACTGTATTTATTATAGTTCGATGTGAATTGTAGAATAAAAGTTTCTTCTAAAATGAAGAAAACATAATTTTTGCCTTTACATCGCCCCCAGAGGCTCTGATTTCATCAGTATAGAGTGGGGCCTGAGACTCTGAATTCCACTCTCTAGTGAACTAGATCAAGCCAGGACACAGAATGAGAACCTTTTGCAGCACTGCCCTGAAGTGGTTCTTCTTGAATTTAATGCCTATCTTACCTAAACTTCTCCTGTCCTACAACCTTTAACCAGTTTTGGTGGAAGAAGTTGGAAGGGGTTTTCTTTGGTGAGCCTTAAAGCAGCCTGTTTCTTCAAGCAGCAGACCTAATCCAAACTTACTGAATCTTAGAAATTTGTGCACACTGTGTACTGTACTCTTAGCGTTTATCTGTGTGTTTTAGTGTAGCAACACGTATCTGTGTACTTTAATATAGCTTCCATTCCTTCTTTCCTCCTCTGTCCTTCCCACATAAAATCTTCTGTATCCTCTTCATTTACCCTGACACATGAAAGGAGGTTTACAGAAACCTCCTAATTGTCTTATATAAATGAGTGTGCTAAACTGAATGGTTAATTACCAATGGTTAATGGTGTTTTACATTTTATTTTTCTGAATTATCTCATATTTCTTGGATGGTCAAGGCCTCTTTTATCTTTTAATTAGTGAAAACAAATCAGTGCCATAAGTCTCTATTAAATTATTTTAAATTTGAAGGATAGTAGTTTAGAATATTCATATGGTGACACATAGTTTATTGTATATTCTATTTCTCAACTGCAAGCTAATCATGATGTGGTTAATTTGTGAAGGAAAATTCAATATTCATAACCTAAGGATTTCCATATAGTATAATAAAATCACATATTCAGTTATATACCTGCTTATGTAGGATATTATATACTTCCTGTTCCATACTATAATTTGCCCAAATGTATTTTTTTGCATTACATTACATTAATGCTCTGGCTGTATTCTCAGAGGTATATGATTTCTTTTTGAGTTGGTCAGCCCTTTGTCATATTTTCACATTTGCAGGATTATAATAATTTCTATAGCCATGAGTTATTTAATAAAAATTAAATCTAAGATAAAGCAGAGGCAGGATATATATCATACAAATACATTTAGCATATCTTAAGCCATCACAGTGGATAAGCAAAAATTAGGCTCCTAGGCTGTGTGATTTTTAGCTAAAAGTTTTGTTGGTTACTGCAAGTTTACCTCAAGTTCAAATATACTGTCTGTTTACCAAAATGACAGAGATGAAATGTACTTAGCATTATCTCTTGTCCTAAAACTTTAGTAAATTGACTTAATAGCACTCAGTGTGTCAAATGCAAGCAGAGAACTGAGTCTGTCTTCTGTTATGTCCTTTTTGCACTTAAGTTCTCTGTGCTACTCAGTCACAAAAGGATCGCTGAAATGAATCAAATTCTATAATCAGTCACTCCTCTTTCCTCAGATGGTTTAATTATTATTGTTATTTAATTTTAGCTGACCAAACAACCTGTAATTCAGATAATTTCTGGAGAAATATTTTGATCTATTATATTGCTGTGGAAGAGGTCTGAGTTTTACTTTCCCTAAATTTTATTGGCTACTTTAATTCTGTCATACACAGGCTGGTAAATGATGTTTGCTATTTCTGGTAAGGTTTTAGAAATCTCAGCCAGGTGAAACAAAGAATAGCTTAAGACAGTCTGGAAGACAGAATCATTTTTGTAACCACAAGCTACCTCTAGTTGCTTTACACTGCTGTCTTTACTTGCGTCATCTATTTTGACATTCGCAACTGGATGAAGTGAAATATCATGTCCAATTTATAAAGGAAGAAACTAAAAACTTGGTGAATTTTATTTAACCAGGGTCACAATGGTAGAAAATTTCACTTGTGTATTAAACCCCAAACTGTCTCACTCCAATTGCTATTCTTTAACCACCAAGACATTTTTTTTTCTTTAATAAAGGTTTCTGGAATTCCTTCTGACAGCTAGGCATTCTTTTAGATGTTGAAATAAAAATATGAATAACTCAGTACTGTTACTTTAGTTTCCTGTCTTTTGGGGATACTGGAAACAAATGTCATATTAAAGGATTTATGTTTGAAACATATGGCATAATTCTTATGAGAAATGTATGGATTACAATCATGAAGTCAATGCACAATTATATAAAAACTTATTTATATATGTGTTACTAGTATTTGTTTTATTTTTATTGTGAATATTTATTTTACTTATAAGAAAAATGAAATAAATACTATAGTGTATATTAATGTATATCTTTATATATACTCAACTACTTCTATATATATATACTTTATTCTATATATATATACTTTATAGATTCATACTCTTGTAGATTCATAAAATATATAGTACTGATTCTTATGGGCACCTGACCAACTTTTTAATTCAGAATTTTGTAGTATCTTGTTAGTAGTCAATGCTAGCCTCTACTAAGAATGCCACATAGTTGTTTTCCTCACTAACAATGGTGTATTTTATTTCTCTCTCATGCTACATTGCAGTGGCATGAACTTCTAAAATCATAGATTTTACCTAAGTAGTGAAAGGAATTAAAAGTTCTGGTGAGAGGACCTTGCTCTTTATCTATAACAACAGAAGTAAAAACAAATGACTATCAGGGCCAAGTTGTGTGAACTGGACCAGTTGCAAGAAAATTGAAAGAACCAGAGAACGAGGGAGAATATTCTTTTAATAAAACACTGTGTCAGTCAGTCACAACACATATGCAAGTTGATTTCAGGGAAAGGACCCCTGATGGGTGATCCCGACTGGGAAAGAGTATAGTACTCCTGAAGAGATTGATAATTGTAACCAGAGCAGCATTAGAAGTATCTGTATGATGTAGGAGCTGTTGTTAATAAATGCTAGCTATCAACAGATATTGATGGCAAAATAACATGACTGTATGGAGCGTCTCTGAGTTCAAATTCCGTAGCTCAGCCTCTTCCAAGTGACGTGGCTTTGAATATGTTGTTTACTGTTTTAGTTTTCTCTTGCTGCCATAATAGATCAGCCACAAATTTAGTGACTTAAAACTCCCAAGTGCATAATCTTACAGTTCTGTGGGTCAGAAGTCCGATGTGGTCTCAGTGGGCTAAAATCAAGATATGTGTAGCAGCGTGTTTCTTTCCAGAGTTTCTTGGAGGGAGTATTTCCTTGGCTTTTCTAGCTTCAAGAGGCTACCCACATGCATTAGCCCTTTGTCATTTACCTCTTCAGAAACTATAGCAGCAGGTTGAACCCTTCAACATGGCATCACTCAGATTTCTTCTGAAGTTACATGCCTCTCACTTTCATCTCCCTCTTCCACTTTTGAGAACTCCTTATGATTATATTGGGCCTACTTGAGTAATCCAGGGTACTTTCCCCATCTTAAGGCCAGCTGATTAGAAACCCCTTAAGTCCCTTTGCAAGCTTAATTATATCTGCAACTTTAATTCCCCTTCGCCATACAACATCATAAGCACAGTTTTTGGGGATTAGCATGTGGGTATTTTCTGGGACCATTATTCTGTCTACAATACTCATCTTTTATTTTTAGTTCCTTCACTTGTAAATGAGACTGTTGTGAAGATTAACAGTGAAAACAGTAAATTGTACTAAGTGCCTTATCTGCTGCTGCTGCTGCTGCTGCTAAGTCGCTTCAGTCATGTCCGACTGAAGTGTGTGACCCCGTAGATGGCAGCCCATCAGGCTCCCCCATCCCTGGGATTCTCCAGGCAAGAATACTGGAGTGGGTTGCCATTTCCTTCTCCAATGCATGAAAGGGAAAAGTGAAAGGGAAGTCGCTCAGTCGTGTCCGACTCTTAGCGACCCCATGGACTGCAGCCCACCAGGCTCCTCCATCCATGGGATTTTCCAGGCAAGAGTACTGGAGTGGGGTGCCATTGCCTTCTCCGAAGAGCCTTATCCAATGACTGGTATATAGTGGTTAGCATTCAATAAGTGGTATCTGCTGTTACTTCTTGCTTTCTGCGTTGCCTTTCCTATTATGTTCCCACTTCTTATTCTGTATTTCAGAAATCAATCTTTATAGGTTTTCTCTGGTGATCAGAAGTTTCAGATGTGTTGCCTTCATACCAATAAGCATATGAAAGTGAAAGTCTTAGTCGCTCAGTCGTGCCCAGCTCGTTGTGACCCCATGGACTGTAGCCTGCCAGGCTCCTCTGTCCTTGGGATTCTCTAGGCGAGAATATTGGAGTGGGGTGCCATTCCCTTCTCCATGGGATCTTCCTGACGGGGACTGAACTGGGGTTTCCCACACTGTGGGCAGATTCTTTACCATCTGAGCCACCAAGGAAGTCTAACTACTAAGCCTACTGAGAGGCTTAAATAAGTTAGAAATTTTGAGAGCTTAAAAAAATTAAATTGCTTATATGTAGAATCCTTTAAAGCACCCTCTAATTCTCTATCCTATATCCTAATTCTTCCATTCCATGAAACTATATCAGTGTTTTCAAACTTGAGCAGGTGTCAGAATACCTGAAAGGCTTGGTAAACTTAGATTTTTGGGCCCAATCCACAGAGCAGGCTCTTTAGGACTAGAGAGATTAAATTTCCAGTGTCCCAGGGGGTATTGAATGCTGTTGGTGTGGAACCACTGTCCTTTTAGAACCACTGTTCTAGAAATAACCATGAAGACAGTGTGGTTTATTTGGCTTTCTTCCTGTGTTCAGTTAAGTGTATCTCTTTGTTTTCTCTTTTGCTTTGGTTGTTAGCTCTTTAAATACTGATAAGACTTGGGTAGTGGTAGAAAGTGTTAATTTTTAATGGAAATGTATAAGCATTTTTTAAAAATCCCAGAATGCAAATATGGTCTCTAAAACATTGTATTTGAAGTGAAGCAAATTATAACCACTGAGTAGATATAAAAAATTGGAGCTTAGATATAAAAAAATAGCCAAGGAAGTCTATCTTTCATGTGGATTTTTTTCCTTATTTCCCATCTTTTTTTCAGTCAGTTAAGCAGGCAGTTTTTCAATTGTGAAAATCATAAAACTGAATGGTTCTCCATCTAATTGTGTTACTGCTTCACAAATCAAGTACCTTTTTAATAATACTGTCTTGAAGTTAATAAACATAGTGCTATTATTTTGCAACATGACATTTATGCATGAAAAATAAAATGTTAAATTAATAATGTTGTTTGACACATCCTTGAAATTGTCCTTGAGTTATAGTACTATAAAATACCTAACAATTTGTGGCATGTTTAATCTTAGATTTACTTTGCTGTAGAACCCTAAAATAAGTTTCTGAAACTTATTTCATCTCCATAAAGTATGTTATGATGGCACAGGTCAAATTTTCTGTGTTTATCTGTGTGGTAGAGACTAATATCTTAAAGGGAGGAAAAAGACGTCAGAAACATTTCCTTAAAAACTTCAAAGTTGTTAAAAAAGTTCAGCTGTATAGAATCAAGTGTTCTTTTTAAATTAATATTCTTTTAAAGAAATTTAGGGTCATTTCATTGATTAGACAATAACAGAGAATCAAATATACTGTTGAAATACTTTGAACTTTTGAGTGACTTAAACTCCTCAAGTCAAACATTCTCAGTACTTTTTTAATAAACTTAAAATGGAGTTGGATTTTATAAATTCAATTTGTGGCTCGTTTCCTAGAAGACTGTCCCTTAAAAAATAGACATTAATTCATTGCTAATGAGTTATATTTGTTGTAAAATTAATGTTGATTGATAGATCTTAGTGAGACACAGCTCCCAGAAGTCTGATATCCACAAGAATCTCTAGAATTTAGGGTCTACACTGGTAGTTTGTAAATGTTCAAGGGCCTAAGAATGATTTGATTTACTTCTTAAAAATCCAGGCCCAAAGGATCCCACTGTGCAGAGAGTATGACTCACTAGATCTTCAGTAGAGTCTAGAAATTCTCATTTATAGCATTTATTTTGGGTGGTTCAAAACAAATTATTCAGGGATCCCACTCTGAGAAGCACTGGTGTAGGTTATAGCAATGGTGGGCATAGATTTGATGGGAGAAAGAGTGGATCATTTAAGATGGAAAATGGACAAAGGGCAATATATTGATGAAAAGGAAGAAGAAAAGTGAAGAATCTGACCTAGAAAGTGTGTGTGTGTGTGTGCATGTATATATACATATATATACATAGTGAAAGGTATTAGGGAAGGCCAAGAAATGAGTCTCGAGTAACACTGATGATTATGAAATAAATAAAATGAGCCCCCAAATTAGAATGGCCAGTGAGTATACAGTGAACTAGAAACTTTCACTGAACTAGTAGAGCCAAGGCAGTTTACTGTCAAGAAGCAAGCCAGGCACCTGAAGAATGACTTTTGTGTCTAATAATTAGCCTGTTTCAATGAAAAAGGCTCTGATAGAGTTTTGAGTGAAGAAGCCATATCTCAGTGGGTTTGTAAGTTACTTAGATATTATAAAATACAGGAAGTAAGTAGACAGTAGAAATTTGGATGAGAAGAGTAGATTTGGACAGTAGCCATGGGATAATCATGATCCAGTGAAGGGTTCTTAAAAATGAGAGGAACTACTTGAGTATATTTATAAAAGGCTAAGAAACGAGCAGAAGACACAGAAGAAATTGATGACAGATGAAATGAGATTCCAGGAAGGCAAGCAGTAAAAGCAGTGAGTTGGCCATGAAAAGGTGAGGTGAACTCCTCGTTCAAGAATGATGGAAAGCAGTAGCAATATTGGTATGCACAGAAATTTATAGCTTGGCAATAAGTTAAAGGAAGTGGTGTCCGATTTCTTTTGTTTTTTTATTTATTGATAAAGTTTGAGGCTTTGATAAAGTGAAGAGGCTTACTGTATATGTGAGTCTGAAGAATAGACAGTGCAAAGGAATCAAAGTTACAAGTAAGAGAGGAACTTAGATTATCCACTGTGATAAAGTGTTAGCTCAATGGAGCATTCTCTAAGGTGCAAAAGCAGAAGAGGAGAAGGAATTTGAAATTATCATCCTTGGGAGAAATTCTGCTTTTGTCCATGAAAGATTAACTGTTGTAGGAGTTGTTCTCCTGGGCAAGTTTTTAGGTGTTGGACATCAGGCAATACAGTATTGTAATCTCCGAGAGATGAGAAACAAGTGAGATTATCTTCTGATTGTCCCAGTTTATAACCTGGAAGTAGTATCCAAGCCTGGCACAGGGAGGGGACCTAACCAGAATCCAGCACTTTCACTGAGATCTTTATTCTCTCAGGAAACTGAGATCAGAGTTGAGGGGCCGAAGTGGTGAGAATTCGTAGGGCAGGGAAGTGTAGAGAAAGATGCACAAATAGAGAGCTCCAAAGATTTGCAGAAAGATCCTTGCATATACACCAGTGAAACTGCAAGAGGCAGGATAAAGAATCCCTGGAAAGCAGCAGGACAAACAATTCTCAGAATTCACCCAGAGTTGAGGCTGATTTGCATTTCCACCAGTCAGGGTGGACAGCCTTCATTATACACAGAGTATTACCTAATGCTCCACCTAGAGTTCTCAGAATGACATTGTCTTACTGAACGAGTAAACTGGCCTTATTTTAAAGGCCAAGGCTTAAAAACAACGCTTCAGAGGGTTATATTGAATCATATATAATGTTGTGTGACACCCGCCCCCTCCCCACCGCCACAAAAGCTCAAGACTCTTTAAAGAGATACAACAAAATCCAGCACCAAACAACATAAAACCTACAATGCTTCAGTTCAGTTCAGTCGCGCAGTCCTGTCTGACTCTTTGTAACCCCATGAATTGCAGCACGCTAGGCCTCCCTGTCCATCACCAACTCCTGGAGTTTACTCAAACTCATTTCCATTGAGTTGGTGATGCCATCCAGCCATCTCATCCTCTGCCGTCCCTTTCTCCTCCTGCCCCCAATCCCTCCCAGCATCAGGGTCTTTTCCAATGAATCATCTCTTCACATTAGGTGGCCAAAGTATTGGAGTTTCAGCCTCAGCATCAGTCCTTCCAATGAACATCCAGGACTGATCTCCTTTAGAATGGACTGGTTGGATCTCCTTGCAGTCCAAGGGACTCACAAGAGTCTTCTCCAACACCACAGTTCAAAAGCATCAATTCTTCAGAGCTCAGCTTTCTTTATAGTCCAACTCTCACATCCATACAGGACCACTGGAAAAACCATAGCCTTGACTAGACGGACCTTTGTTGGCAAACTAATGTCTCTGCTTTTGAATATGCTATCTAGGTTGGTCATAACAATGTTTAGCATTCAATAAAAAAAATTATCTTGCATGCAAAGAGGCAGGAAATGATGAACTATAAGTAGTAGTTGGAAAAAATAATCAAAGAAACATACCCTGGAAAGACACAGATGATGAAATTTGCAAACAAAGTTGTTAAACAACTATTATATCCTTATGTGCCATATGCTGAAGAGACAAAAGAAAATTGTGAGCATGAGAAGGAAAGAAATGGAAGATACAAAATTGATCCAAATGGAGCTTCTAGGGATATTCCTATTGCTATGAAGTCATAGCCATAGAAAGTATCAAAACTGAAACAAAAAGAGAAAAACATGTGAAAAAAGAAGAACAGAATCTCAGTGAGCTGTGGGTCAGTATCAAAGAGTCTAATGTGTAATTGGGGTCCCACAGTACAAGAGAAGGAAACAGAAAAATATTTATAAAAATAATGGTTCAATATTTTCTAAATTTGTTGAAAACCATAAACCCACAGATCCAAGAGGACAATGAATTCCAAACAGAATGAATGGAAATTAAACCACACCAAGGTACAATCATAATGAAGTAAATGAATACCAGTGATAAAGAGAAAAACTTAAAAGCAGTAGAGGAAAAAGGCATAGCCCCACACTCTTCTGTGGAAGAGAATGTTCATAATAGAGGCTGACTAGACTCTAGTTTTACCTTGGGGTGGGTAGAGACAGCCAGCAGCATTCAGAGCTTGTTGATTGGGTCCCACTCAAAGGGGAATTTTGCAATGGCAGGGGTCTTCCAGAGGGCAGATGGAAGAGCATTTGGGGGAATTAGGGAGAGGGAAGGGAGTCATCGAGTAGAACTCTGAAACTAAGAGGGACCCTCTGGTGTCTGAGGATTACCAGGATTGTAAGGAACAGCATTAGTGTTCTTGCCTTGATTTATGACATTCTGATGTTAGAAGTAGCTGAGAATCTCAGATAGTAACCAATGTGGCTTCAGGACAACCATATGCTTCACTGCAACATTTGCACAGGGCTGGCAGAAATCACTTTTTAGCTGTTCTTGTAAAATTTTGGTAGAAAAAAGAATTGTCTTCCTCTTCATATTGTGTATGAGTACAGAATATTGGTATGTAAACCTAGTAAAACATAAGAATATTCAACTTTATGTATTCATGGCAAAGCACAGTGCCTGGCCCATAACTTGGGATTTAATAAGATATTTAATGGACTTGTCCATGCTGTCTTAATTGGTGGCATCTATTTAACCAGAAACAAACTGAGATTTTAAAAAACCCACAACAAACTCCACATTTTACTTAACAGCCAAGCAGAATCACAGTGGCCTGAAGTTACACAATTGTATGGCAGAGCCTTATGGAAATATTAGTTGCAGTCTCTGTTCCTGAACTTTGAAGGGAAGATGATGCTTCTGACCTACTTTGTATGTTATTATGAACAACAATTATAAAACTTCATGTACTTTATAAAATGTTCTGTAAATGCATCTCTTCTATAAATATTGCGCTGACTTTTAAATGTAGGGCATTCAGTTTTGGTCCTCCCAAAGTCGAATAAAATTGAGAAAAATCTTCAAGAGTCTTGTTGAAAAGTAGAAATGTCCATTGTAACATTCTATACCATTCATTGAGTGCACATATTAAGTAGGGGCCATATGAGGCCCAGAGTTGTAGAGGATAGAGTTTCTGTCCTTTCAGAACAAATATGGGTCAGTATTGATCGTCAGTATTGATGGTCACATCAGTATATGAAAAGTAGCATGTGATTAGCATGTGATATGTACTGTGGCTGTGAACTGAGGAGGCTGAGTATGGGGGTGGGCATCTAATCAACATGATGTAGAAAAGATTTCCCTGGTGGTTCAGTGGTAAAGAATCCACCTGTCAATGTAGGAGATGTGGGTTTGATCCCTGGGTTTGGAAGATGCTCTAGAGGAAGGAATGGCAACCCATGAGAAATCCCATGGACAGAAATGCCTGGTGGGCTACAGTGCATGGGGTTGCCAAAGAGTTAGACAGGACTTAGTGACTAAACAACGACAAGAAGAACAAATACTAAAGATTTTAAGGATTTTAAGGAGGGATTTGAATGGTTAGGATTTACTCCTGGAAACAGCGAATGGCATTTAAAACTGTTTGGGAGTTGAGAAATGGGCTTTTTCAATGAATTGGAGAAGTCCAAACTAATAGAATTTAGGATTGGTTTTGGAACAGAGAGCAAGAATGGCTTCACAATGGAACCAGACTGTGAAGACCTGTGAATGCCAGACTAACTAGTTTGAGCTGCATCCAGGAAAAAAACAGAAAACTACTCTGAAGCGATGAATTTACCTGTGATGAGTAGCTTCAGAGCCTTGCTTTAGGACAGTTTAAGTTTTTGCCATTTCGGGAAGATCCCCTGGAGAAGGAAATGGCGACCCAATCCAGTATCCTTGCCTGGAAAATCTCATGGACAGAGGAGCCTGGTGGGCTGCAGTCCACAGGGTCGCAAAGAGTCGGGCACGACTGAGCGACTAACACGCAACACGTGTCACTGGCAGCTTTACAGAGTCAGTTTTCCTTGTTAGTGGGCTGTTGTAGTAGTCCAGGTATAGAGGGCTAATGGCCTACAGAGTGGAATGCAGTGTGAAAGAGAAACGAAGGGGGGATATGAGAAATATTGCTAGGAAGTGTTTATACTGTACAACACAATGAGTGAATCCTTAGATTAATGAGTTGCTGCTTTGTTGTTTCCTTCAAGAGCAGTTTAATTATTTCTATAGCTAGTTACTTTCCTAATAAATGTTATTAATTTTAGTTTTAGTGTAAATGTGCATATTGTTTCCATTTCTATTGTTTTTCTGTCTATATTACTGTATCAGAAAATGATCATTTAGGAATGATAAATTTATGGAGTAGAACACTGAAAATTATTTCACCTACTCGGCAATGTTTATGAATTTATAATAATAATGATTTGCATATAAAACTTTTACATGGTTACACAGTTGTGAAACTCATCTCATAAATCAAGCAGGTACTCATTGTATTTTTCTTTCCTGAGCAAGTTTTACTTCTAGGTTACTGTTTTGGACTCCTGTTTGCTGACTAGACTGGGCTCTACTGCAGGGCTTCTCCGTTTTGGTTCCTTGTCATCCTTGTCATTTTCTAAATTGATGGGGGCTCCCCGGGAGGAAATGGTCTTTGAAGGACATCTGTGCACTCAGGACTCTGTAAGGGCAGGTCAGGAGGGAGCCTAGGGGTGAATGCAAAGCTGGGTTCTGGCTGTACTTGCCTTCCGCAAAGAATGGGGTGCTTTGTCCAGGGTAAGTGTGGCTTGTTTTAACTAAGCGCTTATGGTGGGCTTGCTTACTGAAATGCCCATGTAATAAGTACCAGCCTTTGGTGTACTTACTTGTAGGACTAGTATACTCATATTTATTGTGTTAATTTTGCCTCTAATCTCTTTCAGCAGTTATCTCATTCATTTTGATCCCAACTGCCATTTCTTTTTATTCTCATAGCTGTATTATTGTCTCATTTTTCTTTTCTGGTATAGTGAATATGGCTTCCCTGGTGGCTCATTGGTAAAAAAATCCACTTGCCAATGTAAAAGACATAGGTTTGATCCCTGGATCAGGAAGATCCCCTGGAGAAGGTGGCAACCCACTCCAGTATTCTTGCTTGGGAAATGCCATGAATAGAAGAACTTGGCCAGCTAGAGTCCATGGGGTTGCAAGAGTCGGACACAACTCAGCAACTAAACAACAGCAACAGTATAGTGAATACATGATGTTGTAAGATACTTTTGGAAAAGAACTCATAGTATTTTCTGGAGGTCTCTACTAATTAAACTTTACAGAATACCTGTGAGGTAGATAGGACTGGATAAGGATATTCAGCATACGATTCACTGGAACACGTTGTCTCTCTGTTATGACAGAAGATTATTATTATGTTAAAATGTTTATACACTGAGTACATAAATTTGTTGAGATTGATGTAAATCCAATCCCTTAAAAAAATATGAACAATATGAAATATGGACAATAATTAAAGAATTATTTCAGATCCACACACTGATCATCTTTTGGATAGGTTTGTTTCCTTTATCTTGCTTCTTAGGGAGCCATGTAGGGCGAGAGCAGTGAGCTACAGAACTGGGATTCCAACAACTGAAAAGCTCTGGTTCTTGATAGCATGATTCAAAAATTATAGCAAGCTCCTCGACCATGTGTGTGACTCATATGCATGTATGTAATAGCTTAATTGACTTATATAATTAGTATTTATCTGTTGATATCCTGACAATGTTTGTTGAAACTAAGGCAGGAATTTATGCTTTGGTAGAGCTTGATGTGGCTCATCTGGATTACTTTTTTTTTTTTTTGAAACGTAATTATGCTAAAGAATTTCTGACTTAAGTGAAGAAGCTTCACTATGTTTCTTAGTTGAAAGCAAGATCTAGTCCTAATGTGCCTTAATATTTCCCCCACTTTAACATATGGATTCTCTGGGAGATAGTAAGTAAGTGACATAGAAAGGGAAAACTGGCAAGGGAGGTTTTCCTGTCTCTTTCTCTTTTTGCTCAATTTATGCATGCTACCTTTCTCTTCCCACTCCTCCTACTTCCTGCAACTGTTGAACAAGTAAGAAAGTTCCAGTCTTAGATTCCCATTCTATCTATACACATAACGATAGAAGATTAATTCTGGTGGAGATTCTTGAGTGTATCAGAGAAGCTTAGGAGTTGAAAGAACATTTAGTCTGTGTCAGCACATGGTGGCTACTCTGAACCTCTCTGTGTTCTATCAGGATTACAATAAAGAGGGATGTATGGTGGGCTTGGAATCCAAAGAATGACAAGTGCAGATAAAGGTTGTTTTAATGTGTAGACATATGGACTCTGGGCTTCCCAGGTGGCGCTAGTGGTAAAGAACCCACCTGCCAATACAGGAGACATAAGAGACACAGGTTCGATCCCTGGGTTGGGAAGATCCCCTGGAGGAAGGAAAGGCAAACCATTCCAGTATTCTTGTCTGGAGAATCCCATGGATAGAGGAGCCTGGTGGGCTATAATCCATAGCGTAACAAAGAGTTGGATATGACTGAAGCAACTTAGCACACAACGTGCATGCATGCATATGGGCTCTGGGTTGATGGGAGGTGTTCTCTTATTGCTGCTATTTAAGGCAAGTACTCCTTCCTGGGAAGGACTTATGGGAAATAGAATTCTAACAATAATATTATATAAAGTCCTGATTCTGGACCTCAAGTGCCAAGTATAAGGGACTTCTTAGCGGCTGGTAAGATGGAGAGTGAGGTAGTAAAAGTGAAATTAAAGGAAAACTAACATGTCAACCATTTAGCCTCAGAGAGCCTTCCTTTGGGGCTCCAGAAATCTGATTCACATGCATTTAGAGGGAATGGTTAGGGGGTGGGTAATGGAGGTTATCTTCTTTGTATGCTTAACATACAGATTATTTCTGAACAGACAGAAGACTAAAGATTGTTTTCTTTGCCATTAGACCTAAAAGCTCAATCCTGACCTCCTGTCTTTGCCTTGTTTGGAGAACCTTAGCCTGGACAGGCCTGTTCTCAGGTCATTCCCCCAACTCCCTATGTGGCCCCAACCTCCGCGGCTGCCTTGGCTTTGGATGGCCATTTGATCCCTGACCAGCTCTGCAGGGTTCTGCAGGGTTCTGCAGAGTGGATCCAGTTAGTGGGGTCAGACGATGTCAAACTGTCTTTTTGTGTTGATGTAGAGAAATAATTGCTGTGTTGTGCCGTAAAATTTGGCTGAATATTTGCAAGTGTAGATTTCTCTTGCCAACTCTAATTGTGTTAAAGTTTCAAAGTATGAAATCACTATTATAAATTTTTTCTTGAAAGTTTGATTTGCTTAAGTAGCAGAGTATTTTTTTTTGAAAAGAAGCATTCAAGTAATTTGCTATAAAAAGTATGAAAAATAGATTTTGAAATTACTGTAAAGTCCTAAACATCTAACATGACTATGATGACTATATTAGCATTTTCTAGATTTTTCTAAGTATGTTTTATAGTTGTAATCATAGTATAAATAAGCTTTCATTTCCAGTTTAAAAGTCTAGATATTTTACTATAATAAAGTTTTCCCATTTCATTTTGACTTTTTGTGTGTGTGTGATTATAATTTAAGACTAGAAATTATATTTGAGAAAATGTTATAGTTAACTTAGTAATTCAGTTGATTTTGTATTTTTTTCCTCTTAAGGTTTGTGTAAGTGAAGTGAAGTGTTAATCACTCAGTTGTGTCCGACTTTTTGTGACCTCATGGTCTGTAGCCTGTCAGGTTCCTCTGTCCATGGGATTCTCCAGGCAAGAATGGTGGAGCGGGTAGCCATTCCCTTCTCCAGAGAATCTTTCTGACCCAGGGATCAAACCCAGGTCTCCTACATTGCAGGCAGATTCTTTACCAACTGAGTCACCCAGGAAGCCCTAAATTTTGCGTATATAGTTTTAATTTTATCATATTTTATTTTATGTCCTTATACCTTAATTCCCTCAAGATGACATTTGACCTCAAAAAAGATGACTCATGAGCTGCATTACTGTTAAACTGCTTTCTAAAAATATTGTCACCAAAAGTTATTTTTTAAACTTCTGTTTTATTAGGTAGTATTATTTTATTTTCTTTGGTAACATTTCCTGGTAGTCCATGCATAAAGAGGAGAAGGGTAGTGATGACCACTAAGGTTAGATATAAAAGTGCTTTAAAATGTGCTCACTGACACTGAGAAGCTGCTATTTTCTATCCCTGTGGTAGCTGCCAGACCTCTGGGGATGGATCTGCAGAGTCTTGCCCCCAGTCCTCTAAACCCAGAGGAACACTGGCCAGAGGAGACTGATTTAAGAAGTGCAGATGTGGGTGATTTTTTTTTTAAACCTTGATATTTTCATAAATCCATGATTTTTAAAATGTTACTCCTGCTAATAAAGGTAAACAACAAAAGCTTTTCTTTCTTTCTGTGTCTGTTTCTCTGTTTCTGACTCTGTCTCTCTGTCTCTATGTCTCCTTGTCTGTATGTCTCTGACTCTCTCTCTGAGTCTCTTCTAGCAAGTCAGTAATTAAGAGACACTTTACTGCCTCATCACTTCTTTTTCTAGTCTGCAGGTAACTATTATTTACAAGTATATTGATAGTGAGATGCTTAGAGATGACGGGTGATGGAATTTGAGAACTGGTTAATAATAAAAGCATTAGCGTTTACCATGAATTTTTTCCTCCAACCACTGAGTAAAATTTGGGAGGGAAATGTGTAGTAGAAATCATATATAACTATTCTTAAAATACAATAAATAACATTTTAGTAGTCATTTTGGTGATGCAGTTTTGCATTCCTTTTCACGCCTATCTGAAATGTTTCAGAAGAAACTTGATGAGAGTACTTTCTTCCATTGTTTTCAATTAAAGAAAGGGAAAAAACCCAAATAGCTTTCTGGTTTACTGCTAAAGTATATCTACTTGGCTTCCAACTGCATTGATCCCTATTGAAGTGGCTGTTGCTATAACAGATTTACCTGATAAGCAATTCTGTAGTCTACTAAGGAAAACCATTCTTTGGGGAATGAGTCCATTTACTTTGTGTTTTTAATTAAAGTTGTCTAGTGCTGGAGTGCCTGTTGCTTTTATATTTTTCAAACATCACAAGTCAATTCTCTTTTTTTTAAATTTTTCTTAATGTAGGGTCTGATTTACATTATTTTTTTTTGTCATTGTTAATTGGAATCAGGCTGTAACACATTCAAAGAACAGACTTAAGCACTAAGCGGTTTTTCCAGGCAGCTTTTATAAATCTGTCCTCAGTAGAAATTTGGGAGAATTGTTCCTCCAGGGACTGGTGTGATTTCCAGCTCTGAGTTCTGTTATATTCAACATATAATGGCTCACAGTGTGAGCTACTTCTAGTCTAAATAAGTGCTTAAGACATATCTAAGGGTGATTAATGACTTTGTGGGAAAGGTAAACACAGCATTTTGTAGATTGAAGACCAGGACAAACCAGTCTGATTCTGTTCCCTTCCCTGGCCTCCTGGCCCTGGTCCCCTTCCTGGATTATTCTTGTTGCTGATTAGAAGTCTCCATGCTTTTTTCTGTAGAGTATGTTGGGGTGTAACAGCAGCACTGACCTGAAATCAGGAGGTTTGTATTGGAACCAAGGATAGTACATTGTCTCTAATACGTTTTGATGTATTATTAGATGTTATTATTATTATGTTAGATGTATCTCATTATCACAGCCTGTAAAGAATTTTTTCCCCCATGTTTTTCTCAGCCAGTGTATTAGATACTGTCTGCAATCTTTTGTATGTTTGGTAAGTATTAGACAGTGATGTTCTCTTTCAAGTGTTTGATAATAATAATGAATAGACTAAAGCTCAAGACCGAGCTCTGTGGCTTTGTGCAGGATGGCTTCTTTCTGCTTGATAGCAATGCATTTATCACCTCTTTTTCCAGTATAGAGGTGAGACTAGTCAGAAAGTGACATCATTATGTTATTTTCTATCCCTCAATTCTGCACATTGCCCATAAAGGTAGTACAATAGATTTTACAAAAAATGCTTTAATGAATTATGGGCAAATTATGAACTGCATCATTTCCTTTATCTATTATTCTTGTACTTCTAGCTTTTCTTTGGAATTACTCAGAAAATATTCGTTTAAATATTAATACAATTTCACTGAGGACTTAGAAGCATTGATTTGGAGGGCTTTTTAACTCAATTTGTTAAGTTTGTCAAGTAATGGGACTGTGTTTGTCCTTGTGTTCATGTATTACGCTCATTTTTATTATTCTCAGTGTCAGCAAATAGCACATGGGATCATTCAGCTGTTCATTCAACAAATAGTTTTAAGTACTAGAAAGGAAATCATATACTTCTCCAAGTTTTCTCCATAACTTAAGGGTATAATTTATTTGGACTAGGGGGCTGGAATTAATTCAAGATTGCTATTAATTTAAGCCTAAGCTATTGACTGAGGTCATTTCATAAATCATGGTACAGTGTTATTCTAACCACACAGAAACTAATGTCTGTTCTTTCCTCAACCTTCACTCCTTTGGCCAGGAGTCTGTTATGAGCTAGCTGCCAAAGCTCAACATCAACTTTCCACCCTAGTTATTGATCTCATTTCAGAATCAGTCTCTGTATTACTATTGCTAGTCAGGGTCAGCAGGAATATTGTTTTGAGAGAGCTGGTCACACATTTCATTAGGTAAAATACGATTGTTCTGACCACTTTTCTTTTTAAATTGATTCGCAGTGTTTTGCCAGAGCTCTTGCAAGCCTGTTCTCTAATAGAGGACAAAAGATAACCATTTTCTTAGATAGTTTTTCATCATTTTGTTATCTCAATCTGAAAGTGGCATGCATTGACAGCTGCTCCTACTGTTAATGTGTTATTTTCTTTTGTCAATGTACTGAGACTGACTTTTATTTGAAGGGCTCATGCAAGTGACCTTGGATTAGACTTCACAGGTAGTATTTCTTAAACTTAGCTCCAAGGTAAACTTCCTATGTTTCCTTTACTGAGTTACTTATTTTCCCCCTCAATCAACTGAAGCAGACGGCTGTTTTCACCTTAGTGAAACTTTTCTTTCAGGTTCACACTCTTGTGCCATACTGTAAGAAATAGACTTTCCAGGCAGCAGATCATGCACTGTCTTTCAGTTAGAGAAGATTAAAAAAAAACTTTTCTAAAGAAATCTCTATTCCTGTGGTATTATTGCCCTCTGCAACGAAGGGGTACCCAAGTGGACACGGTCAGATCTTTTTAAGGCAATAGTCCTTAATTCTTATTAAAGTATATAGGCTCCTTATACACAATTTCTTAAAATTTAGAGTTGTTGAAACATGTGTGTGTGTGCATTTAAATGGCATTGTTGAATAGTTTTATGCCATAGTCCTTTTCAGGAAGGGAACAGTCTTGAACTCATTGGAGCCCATGATTTGGAGAAATAATATTTGAGGAAGATTGCTTAAAAGGTAACTGATCCTTTTTATCTCTAGGTTCCCATATTATCTAAAATCTATCTCCAAATCAAACCAGATCTTCAGAGACTAGCACAGGAACACATCAGTTTTTCTCCCAAAGAAATTGTTTTATTGAATTAAATTACACTGGGAACTGCATGTTGCATTTATTGCTAGAAAGCTGAGAACCAATTTATGGCTCTCTAATATGAAGTATATAAATTTTATGGTAAAAATATATGAGCTTTATTTCTGGCTCTAACTGATATCTTTATTCTCATTTTTCTCTTTCCCTCTGATTTTACACTTGTGGAGTTTTCTTGTGGCTAATGTATCCTTTCAGCTACTTTTAGTCTTTTCTAGAAAAGAAAGGAGACAGATCTAAATAAATACATATAAAACATCTGTAAGTGGAAAAGAATAGTTATGAAAGAAATAAATTTGTTTTCTTTTTGAACTTCTCTTGAACTTCTGTGTTTAAATACAGTATTTTTGCTGCCTTAAATAAGATGTACTGGTAAATGCTGTTAGTAGACGTAAGTAAATTTGTGTTTAAATTACTCACAGATATCATAAAACTTTACATATGTTGCCTTGAGCAGAATCTTATGCACTTGTGTATTCAATAATTTAGTACATTGGCATTTGTAATTAAGATGTAGTATCTCATAATAACAAATTATTTTAATATTTATTTAATATTTAATTGATGCTAATTGAATATTTAATATAGTTTTAAAGGTTTACGTGTATTATTACACTGGTTAAATTCTACAAAGGAGACATTGCTTATATATAATACCCCCATTTTGGAAGCTTGATTGGTTTTGGTTTGTCTGAAAGAACAAAGAAAAATATATCGTGTGCAAAGAAAAATACAATACTTAATCTGGAAAGAACCTGGAGCATTGCTTATAATATGTCAAATGTAGCAAGTTGTCGTTTTAGCCCAATGAAAAATTAATACTTAAGGGTACCTTAGAAAGCATTTTGTCCAGCCAGCTTTCTCCTTTTATAGGTGAAAACAGTTTGGGGCCTAAATTTGCCACATTTGTGATATTGTACAATGAATTAGTGACAGTGGGATTTAAAGTCCTAACTTTCAATAATAAGTGCCCTTTGTATTGTGTCATGTCTCCCAGTGTTGTGGTTTATTTTCATTCCAGAACATTCGGATATTAAGTCCCCATGTAAAGTCTACTCATTGAACCATGCTTACCTCCTGCCATAGAGTTGAGTAATCTAATCCTATTCCCTGTGATTACCATCAGAAATGTCAACTCCTGGTTTAGTATTTTTCTCCTTTCAGTCCCTCACTATTGTAACCATTCCTAAAATTAATGCACTGCCCTCACTTACCAATTTATTAGTTCTTTTCTCTTTACAAACAAATACAGATGGGGGCTATAGGTACTTGAACCCTTCTTTACCCTTTTTAGGTAACATTATGGAACTTAACCGTTGGTTATAAACAAAGACACAAAAATTCCACAGATAAATAAAAATATACAGTAAACCATCTTAGGGCTATGAACATTCTGCTTCACATTAAAAAAAGTAAACAGAAATATATATAGAAACAATTCTTGCAGTGTTGCATGCAAAGTAAGAGCACAGGCTTCAGAACCATTTGAGTTCATTTACTGAGCTCTATGATATTAGTCCTGAGTTTGATCTCTGGGTTGGGAAGATACCCTGTGGGAGGGCACGGCAACCCACTCTAGTATTCTTGCCTAGAGAATCCCCATGGACAGAGGAGCCTGGCGGGCTACAGTCTGTGGGGTCACAAAGAGTTAGAGACGACTGAGTGACGAAGCATAGCACAGCACAGCACGTGAAATTAGTCAACATTTGTGAAGCTTAGTATCTTAACCTCCAAAATAGATTTAATACCTGCATCTTAAGTGTGTTGTTAGAAAATAAAATGAAGCAGTGTCACGTACTGCACACGCTATTGAAACGCATAGTAATGTAGATGGTAAGTGTTCACACTAGTGTCTGATGTATTGCAGTCACACAGATTTACTTATTCTTCATTGGGGAAACAGGAGCATAAGAGAGCTTATGGTGTAAATGAACTGATAGTATTCCAACGTGCTTTCAAATGTGATTCTGTTGAATAATTTTAGTTATCAGACCTCAGCATCAACAAAAGGGCCAAGTTCACTCATACTGCTTTTGTTGGTTAGCTTAAACCAGAAATTTGCCTTTTAACTTTTTTCATGATAATTGAAAATGATACAGACAGATATTTACTTTATCTAAGTGAAATCAGGCTATTTCACTTACTACTCTTTCCATGAGCTGGCCTACAAATTTAATGGTGAGACAAGCTACTTGTGACTTTTAGAAGGTATTTCTGAATCATCTGTTTGGACCCAGAATAAAATGCTTTCAAATCTATTTCTGTGGTGACCAGTGGAACAACCTGGGCTTTTTATTTGAGTGTGAATGCCAGTGATTTCCTCTGCAGACCTATCTGCCAATGGGACAGACATAATTTTAAATTTATTTAGGGGAATTGTAAGCCCCAGTAAGAGTTCACTATGGCTGGATAGTAAATTTGAAAATGATCAAGAATTTTCAAGTTATGTTTTTAATAATTACTGAGATGTCTTTATAGGGTCATAGTAATAATTTACTTAACAAAGTATTTGATTATAGTTGTAGTTTTCTGATTTTTGTAAAATGACAGTTTCTTTAGGCGATGAAAAATGTTTCATTTATCAGAGACAAAGTCTAGGCAGGGAGAATATACCCTCTGGTATCCTAGGAATGCACTTCTTTTAGGAAAATAAAACAGTAACAATTTGGTAATGCAATTTAAAACATCTTATTTATTTGAGATTGTAGGTCATTATTATTTGAAATAGTGGGTCTATTCTATTGGCCAACATTTTAAAAATTATAATTGTATTGTAAAGTAAAGTAAAGTGAAGTCGCTTAGTTGTGTCCTACTCTTAGCGACCCCATGGACTGTAGCCTACCAGGCTCTGAGGAGCCTCTCAGTCCATGGAATTTTCCAGGCAAGAGTACCGGAGTGGGTTGCCATTTCCTTCTCCAGGGGATCTTCCCAACCCAGGGATCGAACCTGGGTATCCCGCACTGCAGGCAGATGCTTTACCGTCTGAGCCACCAGGGAAGCCTATAATTGTATTGTAAAAGTAGAATTTAAACATCAAGCAGAGTACATCATGTGAAATTTAAACGTCATGGAGAATGCATTATGTGAAATGCTGGGATGGATGAAGTACAAGCTAGAATAAAGATTGCTGGGAGAAATATCAATAACCTCAGATATGCAGATGATACCACCCTATGGCAGTAAGTGAAGAACTAAAGAGCTTCTTGATGAAAGTAAAAGAGGAAAGTGAAAAAGCTGGCTTAAAACTCAACATTTAAAAGACTAAGATCATGGCATCCAGTCTCATCCCTTTATGGCAAATAGATTGGAAAACAGTGGAAAGTGACAGACTTTATTTTCTTGGGCTCCGAAATCACTGCAGATGATAACTGCAGCCATAAAATTAAAATACACTCGCTTCTTGGAAGAAAAGCTATGACCAACCTGGACAGCATATTAAAAAGCATAGACGTTACTTTGCTGACAAAGGTCCATCTAGTCAAAACTATGGTTTTTCCAGTAGTCATGTGTGGATGTGAGAGTTGGACTGTAAAGAAAGCTGAACACCGAAAATTGATGATTTTGAAATTGTGGTGTTGGAAAAGACTCTTGAGAGTCCCTTGGACTGTGAGGAGATCCAACCAGTCAATCCTAAAGGAAATCAGTCATGAATATTCATTGGAAAGACTGATGCTGATGCTGAAACTCCCAGTATTTTGGCCACCTGATGCAAAGAACTGACTGGAAAAGACCCTGATGCTGAGAAAGACTGAAGGCAGGAAGAGAAGGGGATGACAGAGGATGAGATGGTTAGATGACATCACCGACTCGATGGACATGAGTTTGAGTAAGCTCTGGGAGTTGGTGATGGACAGGGAAATCTGGCATGCTGCAGTCCATGGCTTTGCAAAGAGTCGGACACAACTGAGCGAATGACATGAGACATTAAACATTTGCCTTTTACAAAATAGGAGCTTGATTTTTAGTGGTTTATGTTGTTTTTACTCTTACTGTAATATATTCAATAAACTATGTTCACTAATAATTTAAAAAGGAACCGTGGCTTATCTGTATATATAAGTTTATAATAATAGTTTTAAATTTTATTCACTGCATTATTGTTATTCATTTTGACAGTGAGAAGAAAGCTTGTAAAGTTCATACTATTGTGGCACTCTTGAGACATTACAGTAGTAAATTGCTTCTTTTGCATTGATTAATATTTCATGTATCCTTACTAGAATTCTTCTTAACTGGGTATTCCATGAGTGTATTCAAGGGAGATGATTATAGATAGTCTTGTATCTGAAATGCATGACTGTTTTTCCATTTCACACAGACATCCTTTGGTCTAGAGTTCAATATTAAAAGTGATTATAGCCAAAGACAGTGCATGTTAGATTGTAAATTTGAAGGAGTTGTGAAGACTCAGGTTTAAAATCTGGGTTCTTTGTATAACTAAGTTGTCCAATTTTGATCTTCTGCTGCTTGTAAATTTAATTTTACATACTTCATTAAGGTAAAGAATGTATGATTTTGAAACAGTGAGATTTGGGACTTCACAAAGATGAATTACTACTGCTTCCTGAAATACTTGAGATATTCTTTAATGTCATACTAAAATTCCATTGTTTATTATTTTTAACTTATATTTTCATGATTAATCCATGTATGGTTAAATCCCTTATAATCAACATATGCAAAACTTTATGATTGATTTTAGAGTTCTTGTTTTAGAAGACTGAATTGTTAATATAATTAAGGGTGCTGTTAATATTCCAATACTTATTTCCCTAATAAACTTGCAATTAAACCTCTCAGTTTGATATTAAGTTTAAGTGCATTTGTTCCATCTTTCCATCAAATAGAATGAATAAACATGTGAAGTTTGCTAAAAGCACACAGCATTGGCCAGAGATTATATAATAATAGTCTTGGAAGAGAACCAGAGATATTATAATCACAGTTCACTGACTATGAGTAATGATTTCTTCAAAGTTGAGAACATGGTGTGCTAGTGTTTTTTGAATCCTTAGACTTTGATCGAGGAGGGGGGCTTCAGAGCTTAGGCCAAGGTGCCAATAGAGATTTGCACCTGATCAGACCTTTCTTTCTTTTTTTGTTTTGAGTAGATAATAGGTGCTTCTGCCAGAAAACCAGATGAAAGCCTAGCAGGGGAGATTACTACATTAGTTTTATCAGCTACCTTTCAGCTATGGCTATTATAAAGCTGATAACAGGGTGGGGGTGAATGAAATCATCTGTTTTCAACCTCCCTGTGGTGCTTTCATCATGATTTGTTTAAGTACCAGGAGGACCATGTCTACAGTTAGGACACCTGGTCGGGCCCCCTCTCCATCGCTGTCAAAGTTTAAAGCGCTTAACTAGTAATCACTGCTCTGAGTCTAAGGCAATAGGGTACCATGTTTCGTTTGGTTTTAACTTGGCAGCTGCTGTGGCTTCTTTGGCACCTGGTCCTCTGCCAGCCATCTCAGTTACCTTGGATTAACTTCAGATGAGTTTTTTTTTTTTTTTTTGAAATTTGTCTTTCTCCCACTGTTATCAAGGCAAAAGGTTGCAGTTTCTGTTCTCTTCCTCCATAGACTGTAACACTAAGGCAGCCTTGTGTGTGTGTATGTGTTTTCTTTATAATTTCCTTCAAGGCTGTCCTTGATGATAAGGATTTGAATGAAGGATGTCTTCCTTGCCACAAGTTGACAAGGGCCACCTGATGCAAAGAACCAGCTTATTGGAAAAGATCCTGATGCTGGGAAAGATTGAGAACAGGAGGAGAAGAGGGTGACAGAAAATGAAATGGCTGGATAGCATCACTGACTCAATGGACATAAGTCTGGGAGATAATGAAAGACAGGAAAGGCTGGTGTGCTGCAGTCCATGGGGTCACAAAGAGTTGGACATGACTTAGCGACTGAACAACAACAAAAAACAAAGCAAGAGCTGGTTTCTTTGTTGCCTGACTGGTTCAGTGATTCCTGTATGACAAGATTTGTTTTGTATGACAAATTTGTTTTATATGACAAAGCCATTTGTATGACAATGGCTACATTTAAACAGAATGCTTCCTGGGATGGTTTTACTTCTATTTTTTGAGTGCAGAAATAAATTAAAAATTTCCTTAGTAGCATTTTAAATAAATGTGTACTGTTTAAATACTCTTTAACTACTCTTCAAAAGCACATTCTAAAAGTTAAGACTCCTGGGTGCTCATATTATACATTCCATAGAGACATGTGTATATATGATGTTTTTGAGTTTTCTGGCATCTGTACCATATGTGGAAATGCACAGAATGCCTCTCTGATGTGAAGTGCATTTAGTTTGTAGCATGTTGGCTCTTCTATTAGTGTTTACTAATTACTTATGCTCATTGCATATAGTTTTGTAAAGTAGGGGAATGAATGTTAAGTATATTGATCTTTGAGCCAGTTGAACTCAAAGTTGTAATACTGAAATCTTTTGAATCCAGTTTAACCTATATGTTTCTCTTTTTTTTTTATCTGAGAAAAATATGATGTTGCAATTTAGACATTTTCTAAGGTTTCCTCAGTACTGAAATTTTAGATGACTTGAAATATAATTTTACTATTTAAAAGGATTATGCTGTGTGCTGTGCTTAGTCGCTCAGTCATGTCTGACTCTTTGCGACTCCATGGACTGTAAGCTGCCAGACTTCTCTGTCCATGGGGATTCTCCAGGCAAGACTACTAGAGTGGGTTGCCATCCCCTGTTCTAGGGCATTTTCCCAGCCCAGAGATCGAACCTAGGTCTCCTGCATTGGATTCTTTACTGTCTGATTCTCCAGGGAAGCTCAAGAATACTGGGGTGGGTAGCCTGTCCCTTCTCCAGGGGAACTTCCTAACCCAGGAATCTAACCAGGGTCTCCTGCATTGCAGGCAGATTATTTACCACTGAGCTACCCAGGTAGTCCTAAAATGATTATATTTATACAGTAATAAGTTTGCATTTTTTTTCATAATGTATGATTGACATCATCATGATTTGTTGGTGTCAGAAACTACCCAACTTACAGCATCATTCCTATGGGAAAGCCTAATGCTCTTTACAGCTATCTGTAAGATGTGGTTTCTGGGAAACCCATCATGGGCCAAAAGTAAAGGCTGCCTGCTATGGGTTAAAGATAATTGACTAGAAAGTAGATTCAGTGGAAGGGAAAGTTAATTCATTTAAAGACTTTTCTTGTTGCCACCGAGAATGCTAAATTGATTTTGCCTTATTGCATAGAAAAACTGCATCACATTCATTATACCGGAGGAGTTACTTTCGGAGAATATATTGCCTTTTAGTTGCTACATCAATGATTTTAAGATACTTAAAAAACAACGATCCCAAATTTAACATCTGCCCATTCTTTTTTTTTTTTTTCATCTGCCCATTCTAATCCCTAGGACTTATGCAGGTGGTAAAAGAAATGTAAATAAAGAAAGATTTTGCATAACTGTAGCTGGCTACTTTATACTTTCAGTTATCAATAGTTTAGGTCTTAACTGTTTATATTTACTCTTTACACTCCAACTGTGTCCAATTTTTGTGTTTATATCAGTACCACATCATTCTCATAATTTCTCTAGTTGGAAATGTTGCAGTTGAAACTGACTCAACTTTGTCATAACCCAAACTACTCTTCATTTTTTCATGATAGAATCAGTTTTTGAATTGCATTGTCTTTGTCATGTTTCATGTCTGGGTTACATTCTTTATTTCCACCATTACCTAGATTTCTATATGTCATTCTCTTGATTAACTGGCCTATCTGACATCAATATCCACATTAGGGCATCCTGCAAACTGGCTTTGAAGCATCAAAACTGTATGCCTGTTTTTCTGGCCCCTCTAATCATACCCTTTGCTTTTGAACTGTGGTGTTGGAGAAGACTCTTGAGAGTTCCTTGGACTGCAAGGAGATCCAACCAGTCCATTCTGAAGGAGATCAGCCCTGGGATTTCTTTGGAAGGAATGATGCTAAAGCTGAAACTCCAGTACTTTGGCCACCTCATGTGAAAAGTTGACTCATTGGAAAAGACTCTGATGCTGGGAGGGATTAGGGGCAGGGGGAGAAGGGGACAACAAAGGATGAGATGGCTGGATGGCATCACTGACTCAATGGACGTGAGTCTGAGTGAACTCTGGGAGTTGGTGATGGACAGGGAGGCCTGGCGTGCTGTGATTCATGGAGTCGCAAAGAGTCGGACACGACTGAGCGACTGAACTGAACTGAACTGAATCATACCCTTTAATTGTCACCTTCTTTTGAGCCATTCCAGCCTCACCTCTGTGTTTCAACATATCTATGTAGCTACATCTACATAACCCACATAATGTCTTTTTGTACCTTCTCCCTGTACCTTCTTTTTGTACCTTCTCTTTGTACCTTCTTCTCTTTTTGTGTTTCACCCTGTCTCTGGCTTCTTGATTGTTGAGTGAATGAGTGATAGTGGCTCCGTAGTGTCTGATTGTTTGCGACCCCATGAGCTGTAGCCTGCCAGGCTCCTCTGTCCATGTAATTCTCCAGGCAAGAATACTTGAGTGGTTTGTCATTTCCTTTATTGGTGGGATTGTCTGTATTTTAGGTTTGTAGCCAAATGTCCTGCTGTATTGCCTGATGTTATAGATAGGTACTTTTCAAATTTATTTTTTCTTCTGTTGAGCACAGGATTCATGTTTTCTACTGTAACCTGTCTTCCCCCTATTGTCTTGCTCATTGCTGGGCACAGAATTAGTTGCTAAAATTAGGAATTGCTGCTTAAACCCTTAACTCAGTTTAAGTACTTATATATTTTTTATTTATGCTATCTAATGATATTTGTTTCACAGATATTTACCTATTCAGAACATTCTTAGTTTTAGTAGTTAAAATATCACATAATACTTTTTATACATGTAATTTAGAAATTTAGTTTTCATGTATTTTCAGTGACAGGTTTACAGCATTTACTTGTAGCTGTTGGCTTACAATTAGTCAATTTCATTCTTATTCTAATAATGAAGAAATTAATGAATTTAATGAATGGACTAGTTACAAATTTTTGCAGGACAGCAATATTCCAACTTTATTTTTTTTTTGAAATAAAATTGACAGACTCCGGGATTTTAGAGTTGAATATTAGAGGGCATTTTACTAAACTTCCTTTGTTTTATCAAAGGGAATAAATCCCTGCCCTCTGGAACTTTTCTGGAACTAATTAACCCTGAGCTTGTGAGCTTAAGACACTTACCACGTTACTCCTGTCTAGTTCTAACTTGACAATGAAATTACTGATTGGTATGGTCTCTTTTTTTCTGTCTGTAACATCAGAGAGACAGCTTGTACATATGATTTTCATGAGTGTAGAAGTACAAAAAATGACTGAAGAAGATCAAAGATAAATGTCACAAGTCATCTTCAGTGACTTCATATTTATATTTTATTGGTGGAAAGAAAATGAAAATACTAATGACTGTTTCCCTCAGGAATGTTAACATACAGTTCTCTCTTTCCTGTCAAGGTAAGGAAAGAAATCTGAAAAGTATCTCTCAAAGCAGTACATTAAATCTTTTACTTTTGTTTTTCAAGTCATTAATAAACATTTGAATTATCTTATTTTGTCTTTAGAAAATACATAGGTAGCAAAAAAATGAAATAGTAAGAATAGATTGAATATACTGAAAATATTTTGCTTTAGATGACATTTATATTTAAAGAGGACTTAGGACTCCAGATAAAGGACTGATTTAGGGGTAGATGATCATATTATTGTACTACAGTAATTTAACTAGAGCCATTATGTTTTGGAGATTGTAAAACAAATGAATTGTTAAAAATAATTTTACTGTTCACTGGGGCACAGTGATTATTACAGAATAACGATAGTTTCTATCCGTAATGCAGTTGGCAAACACAAGTAAATTGCTTTACTCTTTGCACGTCTCTGATGCTTTGCTTTTCTGTATATGGACCCTGATTCCCAGGAAGACTGAAATCAAGTATTTCTAACAGTTCTCTGTCTTATATAAACTTTAATTAATGATTCTCTCACTTTCTTTGTGTTTTTTGCTTCCTCTTATGTAAGAAATATGTCTTTTTGTGTTCAATAATGGATGACCCTTGAAATTTAGTGACAAATGTGGGTTAATTTAAGTCATCATCATCAATTTAACGGGCACCTCTAGCAATACGTTTTTCATTTTTAAAAAATTGTAGCATGAAGCAAAACATGTTTCTCTGGGGAACAGCAATGATTATTAGATAATCACACACCTCTGGGCACAAGACTGGAAAGGTATAAACAAATGTATCCATTCCTTTGACACAGTGATTATTTCATAGCAACTGAGTACTTCATTCCAGTCTTCCCTGCCACTACTATCTCATTTTCCTGTTACTCTATTAGACTGAAAGAGGAAGAATAGAAATTTTCTAAGGTGCTAAAACACGATGCTGATAGTTTTATGATGGTTCAGTGTATATTTCAGCCAAACTGTACATTTCCTTATAATCACAAGAAAATCAGAATGGTCCATTAACCCAAGTAGTCTGAAAATAGATCTATTTAAGCTCTTTTATTTATTTATTTATTTATTTAAGCTCGTTTCTAGTTAGACTTACCAGATCTATTTTCATAAATCTCAATTTTTAACTTATATACTATTGCTATTGACAGCTTTGATGTGCACTCTTGCGTGTGTATATTTGCACCATCCTTAGAATATTTAAGCAAGAAATGAATATTTTACTTAATGTTTCAGAGTCTGTACATAGACATGGTTCCAAGACCACAGACAAGGGAGTTTTATATGTTTTTTCTACTAACTGTGGAGTCTTGTGGGTTGTTTGGTCAACTGTTCAGTGCAAACTTTTCAGGGGAAGATGTTTTGTGACTTGTAGGTAGTAGCTATATGTTGGAGGAAGAGTTATACACTTTTAATGAGCATGGACTTTGGGATTAAATCCAGTTAGAGTAAAATCCCAGCTGAATCACTTGCTTTCTCTTTGCTTATACAACTTATTTATTGTGTCTAGACCTCAAATTTGTTCAAAAGTGCCTAAGGTACTGTCTGGCAAATAAGTGTTCAGTGAGTAGTAGTTCTTTGTTTTTCTGTCTCGTGTTTGCCATCATGTTCGTAACTTTGGTTGGACTATGTGCTTTGGATGGTTAGGTGGGTCGGATGTAGTGGTTAACAGCTTTGTAGAGAGACAAAAATAAAGACACCCAGGCATTGTTCTATCCCTGTGGATAACATGAATTGATCAAGAGATTCCTGAAATCCTGAAAGGTCATTGTAAATGTTTCTTGTCAGCATATTGGAGGTCTTTCCTGAGAGCTGTAGGAAGCCTCACTGAAGCCATGACCTTTCTTAACTGGACTCTAATCAGAAGTAAAGAATGTAATGAATGCCTATTCCATGTTAGAATAGTTCACATGTTATCATGAGATCTCCTTCAAATCAGCTCTGTGTTTGAGAGAATGAATAAGGCATATGAGAGGTTCATGAATTCTCACATAGTAAAATCATGACCCAGGACCCCAGCTTAGGTGGGTCAAGGCTGAATTATAAACCTAGTCATGGCTTTCTTGGGTTTGTGTGTTTTACATATATGTGGCCACATGTTTTTATTTTCTGTTTTTATTATGGATGTGAAAAACAAATATAAATAAAGGAGAGAGATCTTTGCTCCTTTGAAAGGCGTAAGTTTTAAATAATACAGTAGTTAATAGGTTTTGGTGCAGTAATCAATTATAGAAGAAAAAGGGAGAGAGAGAACATAAAATATTTCATACTTTATTGACTGACCTAAGTAACTTCCATTCTTATAAATTGGTTTTAGAAATGCATCACAGTTTTGCCTGTTCAAAGATGCATTTATGGCATGTAGATGAATCAGAGACTTTCTTCCTTTTACCATTTACTTTGTAAAGACTCATCACTGATATTGATTTGTTATTTTCTGGGTATGCATTAATCTGTGGATATTTTGTTTCTGCTTGTTCCTGAAAGCCTGTATATCAAAAGTATCATTTAATTAGCTGTACTGTTATAATATTAATAACATAATAGCCAATCTTATAATAAATTATAAAATGTTTCATTTTGCTATTTGATAATCTCTAGAACAGAGTGCGATCTAATTTTCAGGTGAACTGCTTAGCAATTCTGCCCCCAACCTCAATTACAGTCTTCTGTATACCTTCATATGCTACTTTAATTTCATGTTTTCACTTAAATCCACAGGCAAGCCCTGTTGGTTAAACAAACTTGGAAATGCTTGGAAGCATTGTTTGAAGGAAGCATATAAAAGCTTCTGTGTTGAGACCTGGTTTAGTACAAGATTATTTTATTTCTTGCACTCTGTATGCCTTGCCTAAATTCTTCCCTTTAGTATCATTTTGTTCTTACTTGTGTAATCACTACCCTGGTCTTCCAGACATGTTGCCTTCCCTCCTGGTGAAACAGAATCATAATTCTAGAGAGACGTTACAGATATTACAGTTCAATGATTTAATTTTATAGGAGAAAACATTATGACCCAGAGAGAGTGACCCAATATCACCTGTCAGTGGCATAATCAGGATTAGATCCTGGCTCTGATTTCTGAAACCAGTGTTCTTTAGCTCATATATAACTGTATAGACCTTTTGAGTGTATTTAAGTTTTGACTGTTAGGCGAGCACATTATTTAATTTTTCTCAGCTTCAAGATATGACTATTAATAACTGTGCTACCTACCTTGCAGCTCTTTTGTGTGGAACAAATAAAAGAAAGTGCATTGAGGTACTCTACGTTATGGTTCTTAGCAATGATGACTTGCAAATTTAGTGCACTTTATAGCCCTTCAAGTTTGCTGTTAATCTGTGGTAGAGAAAAGATGCCCTTATGGAAAGAGCAGGACAGCGTATATCACCATTTATATGATATCATTGTTTAAAATACCAGGTTGTTTTTCTATAAAGGAAAGATTATTTCTTTAATCTTGGTTTTTTAAAATTCACTTTATTTATTGCAATTGGAGGCTAATTACTTTACAATATTGTGGTAGTTTTTGCCATACATCAACATGAATCAGCCATGGGTGCGCATGTGTCTTCCCGTCCTGAAACCCCCCAGTCACGTCCACAACTGGGTGTTGCTTTGGCTCCATCTCTTCATTCTTTCTGGAGTTATTTCTCCACTGATGTCCAGTAGCATATTGGGCACCTACTGACCTGGGGAGTTCATCTTTCAGTGTCCTATCTTTTTGCCTTTTCATACTGTTCATGGGGTTCTCAAGGCAAGAATACTGAAGTGGTTTGCCATTCACTTCTCCAGTGGACCACATTTTGTCAGACCTCTCCACCATGATCTGAGCCACAGGGGCTGACTGTGGCTCAGATCATGAACTCCTTATTGCCAAATTCAGACTTAAATTGAAGAAAGTAGGGAAAACCACTAGTCCATTCAGGTATGACCTAAATCAAATCCCTTGATTATACAGTGGAAGTGAGAAATAGATTTAAGGGCCTAGATCTGATAGATAGAGTGCCTGATGAACTATGGAATGAGGTTCGTGACATTGTACAGGAGACAGGGATCAAGACCATTCCCATGGAAAAGAAATGCAAAAAAGCATAATGGCTGTCTGGGGAGGCTTTACAAATAGCTGTGAAAAGAAGAGAAGTGAAAAGCAAAGGAGAAAAGGAAAAATATAAGCATCTGAAAGCAGAGTTCCAAAGAATAGCAAGAAGAGATAACAAAGCCTTCCTCAGCGATCAATGCAAAGAAATAGAGGAAATCAACAGAATGGGAAAGACTAGAGATCTCTTCAAGAAAATTAGAGATACCAAGGGAACATTTCATGCAAAGATGGGCTCGATAAAGGACAGAAATGGTATGGACCTAACAGAAGCAGAAGATATTAAGAAGAGGTGGCAAGAATACACAGAAGAACTGTACAAGAAAGATCTTCACGACCCAGATAATCACGATGGTGTGATCACTGACCTAGAGCCAGACATCCTGGAATGTGAAGTCAAGTGGGCCTTAGAAAGCAGCACTACGAACAAAGCTAGGGGAGGTGATGGAATTCCAGTTGAGCTATTTCAAATCCTGAAAGATGATGCTGTGAAAGTGCTGCACTCAATATGCCAGCAAATTTGGAAAACTCAGCAGTGGCAACAAGACTGGAAAAGGTCAGTTTTCATTCCAATCCCAAACAAAGACAGTGCCAAAGAATGCTCAAACTACTGCACAATTGCACTCATCTCACATGCTAGTAAAGTAATGCTCAAAATTCTCCAAGCCAGGCTTCAGCAGTACGTGAACGGTGAGCTTCCAGCTATTCAACCTGGCTTTAGAAAAGGCAGAGGAACCAGAGATCAAATTGCCAACATCCGCTGGATCATCAAAAAAGCAAGAGAGTTCCAGAAAAACATCTATTTCTGCTTTATTGACTATGCCAAAGCCTTTGACTGTGTGGATCACAATAAACTGTGGAAAATTCTTCAAGAGATGGGAATACCAGACCACCTGACCTGCCTCTTGAGAAATCTGTATGCAGGTCAGGAAGCAACAGTTAGAACTGGACATGGAACAACAGACTGGTTCCAAATAGGAAAAGGAGTTCATCAAGGCTGTATATTATCACCCTGCTTATTTAACTTATATGCAGAGTACATCATGAGAAATGCTGTGCTGGAAGAAGCACAAGCTGAAATCAAGATTGCTGGGAGAAATATCAATAATCTCAAATATGCAGATGACATCACCCTTATGGCACAAAGCGAAGAAGAACTAAAGAGCCTCTTGATGAAAGTGAAAGAGGAGAGTGAAAAAGTTGGCTTAAAGCTCAACATTTAGAAAACAAAGATCAAGGCATCCGGTCCCATCACTTCATGGCAAATAGATGGGGAAACAGTGGACACAGTGGCAGACTTCATTTTTTTGGGCTCCAAAATCACTGCAAATGGTTACTACAGCCATGAAATTAAAAGACTCTTGCTTCTTGGAAGGATGGTTTTGACCAACCTAGACAACATATTAAAAAGTGGAGACATTACTTTGCCAATAAAGGTCCCTTGGGTCAATTTTTCCAGTGGTCATGTATGGGTGTGAGAGTTGGACTATATAAACAGCTGAGCACTGAAGAATTGATGCTTTTGAACTGTGGTGTTGGAAAAGACTCTTGAGTGTCCTTTGGACGGCAAGGATAATCCAGCATGTCCATCCTAAAAGAGATCAGTCCTGAATATTCATTGGAAGGACTGATGTTGAACCTGAAACTCCAATACTTTGGCCACATGATGCAAAGAACTGACTTATTGGAAAAGACCCCGATGCTGGGAAGGATTGAAGGCAGGAGGAGAAGGGGATGACAGAGAATGAGATGGTTGGATAGCATCACGGACTCAATGGACATCAGTTTGAGTAAACTCCAGGAGCTGGTTATGAACAGGGAGGCCTGGCATGCTGCTGTCCATGGGGTTGCAGAGTCGGACATGCCTGAGCGATGGAACTGAACTGGACATCTAGGTTGCTTCCATGTCCTAGCTATTGTGAACAGTGCTGAAATGATCATTGAGGTACATAGGTCTCTTTCAGTTTTGGCTTCCTCAATGTGGACAGCAATGGGATTGCTGGGTTGTATGGCAGTTCTATTTCCAGTTTTTTAAGATATCTCCCCCTGTTCTCCAGTGACTGTACTAGTTTGCATTCCCACCAATGGTATTAGAGGTTTCTCTTTTCTTTACACTGTCTCCAGTGTTTATTGTTGTAGACTTCTTGATGGCAGTCATTCTGATCAATGAGAGATGGTACCTCATTGTGGCTTTGATTTGCATTTCTCTATTAAAGAGTGATGTTGAGCATTTTTCATGTGTTTGTTAGTCATCTGTATGTCTTTGGAGAAATGTCTGAAAAATATGGAATGCTTCATGAATTTGCATGGCAGTCATCCTTGTGCAGGGGCCATGCTAGCTTCTGTATTGTTCCAGTTTTAGTTTATGTGCTGCCCCAGTGAGCACTAAATCTTGGTTTTCTTGTTAGCAGTGGATAACTAGCTTGGTATTCCAATATTGCCACCATAAGCATGTTTGTCCAGTTGGAAGAGAAGTTTCAGGAAACCACCAACCATTATTTTCATTTATACTTTAACTCACTCTTCCCTGATTCTTCACAACATGTTGGACAGATTTCATAATTTGTGATCATTTTCAGTTATTAAAATCCCGGTCAGTCCAGTTTAAGTGTGCGTGCTCAAATTTTGCCTCCCTCCCCTCCACTCATTCTCACCTAGACTTGCAGTTGAGCTTTCAAAGGAGAGAAATCAGTACACAGTTAACTGTTTCTTTTGTCTTCTTGCCAGTACATGATTGGAAGTGGACACAAAGGAGGCAGAGATCTTTTTCCTTAGTTGGACCTATGTTAGCTGTCAGGAGCAACCCCTGATTTTACTCTGAGTTTGTTTCTTTTATAGCTGTGCAAAAACTGCTTGTACTGGCTCACACAGGCTGATTGTTAAATATTCAGAAATTTTGTGATCTTGCTGTTAAAGTAACCATTACTAATTGTGTTATATAAGTGAATTATGCTAAAAAAGAAAATTATAAATACTTAAAACTGATCACTTCTTAATTAACTTGCTTCATTTTATTGTCTATACTCTTGATGTTTATCTTTTTATGGTACAAAATACCATATAGATGATAGTATGCTACTGCATGTCTCTTCCCACTCTGCATTCAGTAACTTAGCATTTGTAGCTTGAGATTGGCCATGGTGGGAGTATTTTCACCACTGAAATAATACGTGTCACAAACCAGAATCTGTCGTCTTTCCTGCTTTCCCAGTAAATTGTGGAAAATTTACCAACATACTACTGGGGTCACCAAATTATGGTTCTTTCTGGTCCCTTCTGTTACCACCACAGCGAGTGTCTCTCCACTAACAGTCTCCTCTTCATTCTTAGGTGATTTTTTCCAAATTCTTCTGACAGCTTCTTCATAAAGCATTAACCTCCCCCCAGCCACCCTTGGAGCCATTTGCCTTCTAACGGGTACTCCCAGTACTGATGAGTGATTCCTCTAGAACCTTCTTTCTATTTGGCCTTGGAAAAGTTCCCATGGAGTAAGCCCCTGCTTCTCCTGCCTCACAGAGGTAGGAGTGCCCATTATGGACTATAGTACATTACTCTCCCTTGTGAGATCAGCTGGGGGTCAAGGTAGTAGGCCCTATAAAGCTGGACCTACCACTGCTCAGCAAACCCTGAAGGAAGATAGGCTGTAATTGTTTATGAATTATCTAGAATGCTGTGTACTTTAGGACATTTTTTGCCTTTGGCTTAGGACAGTTACAACTTCATGCAAAACAAAGAAGTACCAGTTAATCTCCTATTGTAAAAAGACTAAATGAGCCAAAGTATTTTGTATTTTTTTGTTATTTCATAAAATAGACTGTTGATGTTGATGTTTCATATTGACATGCAAACTAAATGAAGTAAAACGTGGATATTCCTATCATAGGCCCTGCTCTTAAACTGATTATCTAAAGCAACTGGCAGTTTAGATGATTTGGGGTAAAGTATCTGTTTCTGTTTTCTTCTCTGGCATGCCACCCTCATAGCCAATAAGCAGGAATAGTTTTATCTTTTTTAAAGGAAAACTCAAACACTATCATTTCTTTTCCTTGGGAAGTTAGTATTCTCTTTGTACATGGATATTTAATGTTTCTCAAAGTATTCACTGCTATAAAAAAGGGTTCAAAAATTTAGGATTGTTAAGACATTGATATTGATGATTGACATCTGTATTTTAGCTTAAGACTTAGACTCTAAATCGGATTCCCTTAAGATAAAATCCCCTTTAAAGGGGATATAATTTATAATACATTTTTACTGCATGAACTTACTTGGTTTCAAAAATTTAATCTTGAGTTTGTCTCACATGAACCTGGGGGAAAGCATGGAAAGTGGACATAAAATTGGTGTATCAACAATTTTGCATTGTAGTGTAACTTTCACCCTTGCTCCTTAGTTTGTCATCATAAACTTGGGATAATATCTGAACCTGGAAAGTAATATTCGACTCTGATAGCAAACCACATGGTATGGCATGATCCAGATAAAGCACCTTGACTGGCTTTGTCATTTGTACACATAGAGAGGCTTTTCTCAGGCTGAGTAACTACTGGTGTGGGAGCCTAGGTTTAATCATGTTACTCTTGATTGTTAGTGCCATGAAATAATTAGTCCACCATGTAAGGGCCCAACTCAATGCTTTCCTTAAGAGTAGAGCCTACATTCTTGATTCTTATGGAATTTGTATTGCTTTTATATGAAAATTTACTCTGACCGTCCATTTGTATCTTTTTTACTTTTGATTTCACTATCATTAATATGCCTCCTAAATGCTAGTCTCCAGATTTGTTGAAATGCATATTTCAGAGCTCTGCTGTCCAATGAGATAGTGACTAGGTAGATGTTATCATTTAAATTTAATCCAAGCTAAATGGCAGCCTAAGTGCCCATTGATGGATGAATGGATAAAGAAACTATGGATAAATGGATAAAGAAACTAGATAGACAATGAACTATTACTTAGCCATAAAAAAGAAAGATAGCTTACCATTTGTGACAGCGTGGGTGGACCTAAAGAGTATTATGTTAAGTGTAATAAGTTATACATAGACAAATGCCATGTTCACTTACATATGGACTCTGAAAAGCAAAATAAATGAGCAAATACAATCAAGATATATACAGTCATAGATACAGAGAACATAAAAGTAGCTGTCAGAAGGGGTCGGAGGGATGAGAGAAATAGGAGAGGAAGACTAAGGGGTACAAATTTACAAAATAAATGAGTCGTGGGGATGAAATATACAGAGTAGGAAATATAGTTAATGAGAATGTAATATTTTTGTATGGTGACAGATGGTGACTAGATTTACCTTGGTGATGACTCTGTAATGTATAGAACTATTGAATCACTTTGTTATGCTTTGGGAACTAACTTAGTGCTGTGGGTCAATTGTACTTCAAAAAAATAAACAATCTCGTAGAAAAAGGGATCATATTTGTGATTACCAGAGGTGGGGGTGGGGTGGGGAAGGGAAATTGAATGAAGGCGGTCCAAAGGTACAGACTTCTAGTAAATAACGTAAATAAGGTACATAAGGACGAGGGATGCAATGTAAACTGTGATAAATGAGTTATCACTGTTGTAAGTAATATATAAAAGCTATTAAGAGAGTAAATCCTAAGAGTTGTCATCACAAGGAAAAATATTTTTTTTTTATCTATAAGGAATGATGGATGGTCAGCAGACTTACTGTGGTAATCATTTCATGATTTATTTGAGTCATTATGCCTTACACCTTAAACTTATACAGTACTGTATATCACTTATATCTCAGTACAACTGGAAGGTAAAAATTAAAACAAATACTTCTTTGTTTAAAAAAGAAAAATACATTTTCTCAGTCACACATTTCAAGTGCTGAATGCCCACATGTTGCTGGGCCACTATGTAGGATGAATAGATACAAGTTTCCATGTGGAACAGAGCTCTGTCGGATGGTATTGCTCTAGACTCTGAATCTCCCTTTATAGTACCCATCCTTTAATAGCTGTAGACATGTGGCTAGATCGTATTGTAAACATTTTGCTAATTCAAAAATCAAGATAAAATGTACCTTATAAAGAATCTATAATGATAAGCCTATGATAAAGGCAGGAGGAGAAGGGGGTGACAGAAGATGAGATGGTTGGATGGCATCACTGACTCAGTGAACATGAATTTTAGCAAAGTCCAGGAGATCTGAAGGACAGGGAAGCCTGGTATGCTGTAGTTCATGGGGTTGCAAAGAGTCTGACATGACTTGGCAACTCAACAACAATAACAAAAGATTGCATGGTGTTTTACCTATATAATGGAGTAAAATAATTTAAGGGCTAGCTTGTAAAATTGACTGTTACTTATTTGTAACAATACTTTTCTCCTTTAGAAACATTATCTTCAAATTTCAAATCCATACAACCCATTGAAAAGTCTTTGTGAATATTGATTTCTCTTTTTATATCTTTGATCATGTGAGCAACAGGATATAAAACAGTGCATCATCTAATATGTTGGAACAGAAATTGAGGTTTTGTTTTCAATTTCTAATTTTAAGCATTGGGTTTGATATAGAGTGAAAAGTAAAGATAAGGTAGGACTTATATTTATACAAGGGAAATAGAAAATGAAGTTCAGAGCTGGATCGAGTGACAGATCAAGTCAGGTAAAAAAGAAATTATGGCTAAACAGGTTCCGGATGAAAACTGATTAGATCCCTCAGACTGTAACTAAAGAGAGAAGTGGAAAAGCTAAGAGAATGCAAATCAGTTTTGTAATTTCTTTGGTTAAATTTTTCCCCAGATTTTAAAGAGGAACTACACAATTAAATGTTAAGCTGTTAAAGGAATGTTTCTTAAGGGTCTTTAAAGAACTTGTTACTACATTTGATTTTTTTTTTTTTTTGTAATATCATCTAATTTACTTGAAATTTCTGTGACAGCATACTTTATTTTTTTCAACTTTTTTATATTTGAGTATAATTGACTAACAATGTTGTGTTAGTTTCAGGTGTACAATAAAGAGATTCAGTTATACGTGTATCTATTCTTTTTCAAATTCTTTTCCCAGTTATGCTGTTACAGAGTACTGAGTTGAGTTCCTAGTGCTATATAGTAGGTTCTTGCTGGTTATCCATTTTAAATACAGCAGTGTGTACAAGCGACAGAATACTTTAATAGTGGAGTTGAAATGAGAAAGAGTTTTGTTCAGAGTATATTTTTAAAATTCAGATCAGTCATTCATTCGTGTCTGACTGTGGAACTCCACGGACTGCAGCACGCCAGGCTTCCCTGTCCATCACCAACTTCCAGAGCTTGCTCAAACTCATGTTCATCGAGTTGGTGATTTTTAAAATTGTGGTTATATAAATCTTTAATTGCTTAGGAGATTGCTAAACTGCTTTCAGAAATGGATGTTACACAAGTATTTACAAGGAAAATATTCCTATCTCTCTAATTCAAATTAGAGAAGTGATACATTACAGCCCTATGACTGGCTGGCCTCCCTAACTCTCATTTCTATTTTTCTTACCTGAAAATCTGTGTATGGAAGGCACACTTCATGCCACTTGCTGTGCTAGGGACATTGAAGGTGGCAAAGATAAGGGCCATTTTTTCCATTTCCTCAGCCATCCCCATAGTTAATACCATCGTCACCCTTTCCTTGAGTAACTGCAGTGATCCCCTTAATAATGCTTCTGCTTCTGGCTCTTTCTCTCTCACAAACCACTTCTCCTCACATTTGTCACCACCAGTTTCTTTAGATCATAATTCAGATTATGTCTTTCCTCTGCTAAGCCTGTTCTACTACATTTAGAATAAAATCCAATCTCTTTTTTAAAAAATGGATTTTAAAATATATTTTTGAGGAAGCCAGTGTCATGAAAAATATAGTTCAGAGAATAATAATATAATCTTTGGCCTAAGAAAGAGTTTCTAAGTTACATCAGTAAAACCAATTCTAAAAGTTCAAATATCAAAAGTTGAAAAAGTAAAAAGTGAAACTCTCCACCCAACCCCTCCCTCAAGGTAACTACTGCTGGTTGGGTCTATATACTTTAAGACTTTTTTCTATGAAGTTACAGTCCTGATTTTACCTTCTCAGAGACTTCCCCTGATCCTGTGTCTTACTCTTTTTCTTTTATTATGTGCCTCCTTAGCACGTTGTCACCATACTATATATTCATTTATTGTCTTTCTTTTGTAATAGTATTTTTTTAATGAAAGCACCAGCTTTTTTTATGTTGTTCACCTTTTGTACACTTTATGCGTTCAGTAGATAGTTACATAATGTTCAAATGTATATGCTATGCTAAAAAGGGCATAAACATGGAAATCAGTATTTTAACTCCATAGTTATCTCCTTCACTTCCTTTTTCCCATTTCCTTGGATTTCTCTGAGCAGTTAGCTCTTGTATTAGCATGGGTACTTCAAGAAGAGGTGAAAGAAAATATGAAATCAAGACCTCATTAATCTATTAACCAATTAAACCATGCATGATTAACTCTGTGGTATCATTGCATGTGTAAAATATTTTGATCTTTTAAACAGAATCATATGAAAGCTTTAATTATTACCTTGCTTAATTTAACTTTATGTAGTGGTCTTATTATAGACATTTTAAGAGGTTTCCTTTATCTTTTTAAAGAAGAAAGTAGGTACAAATAGTATAGATATAAGTAAACTCATTTTTTAAATGAATGTATCTATAGTGTAAGTAAAAAGCAAATGATTTTATTTCCTATAAATTCCCCCCAACATATCTCTTCAAAATATCGTACTTAAGTAGTTGTTAGTGGTCCTAATTGATTTTTCAATTAAAAAAATACAGTCTGACATTTTTTCTTTCTATCAGACTTATCACAAGTAAATTTTAGGCCTATTTAAAAATCAGAGACCTCTCTGATTTTTGAGTCTGAAGTTCGAATTAGTTTAGTAAGCTGTTCGTTTTTTGATGACATATAGTATAGGAAAAATTAAAGATGAATTTTCACCCATCTCCTGTCTATGAAAACTGAATTTAATATAGATTGAAATAAATAAATAAATTTGCAATTTATTACAGCAATGCAATAAATGTACTTACTATTACTAATGCAATAAATTGTACTTACAATAAATTCACTTCCAATTTTATAAGTCTCAGAGTAAAGACAGTGTTATGACATTATTTTCAGTCTCATATTAAATTTAAGTAAATTCTCTTCTCTATGATAATTTACCTTAAACACTGATGCTTTGGTAGTAAAATTTTGGATTAACCAAAAAACGGACAAACCCCCCCCCACACACACACACATTTTCCTGAAGATATAATAATATATACTTGCTCTCTTCATAAATATGTATATGAATGTAGGGATAAAATTTTCTCACATCATTTTACATGTGTACAATAGGTATTTCTTGATTTGCTGAGTAATATCCAAACATGTTTAAGTGTAATTTTAGATATTTTGTTCTTTCTGGTAAGATTCCAAGCCTTCATTCTGGTGGTTGTTACCAGTGTCCTTTTTTAGGTACAGATCAATCACATCATCTCATTTGTAAAACTCTTCAAAGGCATGATACTGTTAGGCTAAAGGGCAGACTCCCGCTTCTGGCATAAATGTCTCTGCAAGGTAAGGTCATGGCCTCCTATTTCCCAGCCTCATCTCCTTGTTCTCATCTTCCTGGGTGTGTGCTCAGTCATGTCTGACTCTTTTCGACACCATGGACTGTAGCCCTCCAGGCTCCTCTGTTCATGGGGTTCTCCTCTCCAGGAAATCTTCCCAACCCAGGGATTGAACTCGTGTCTCCTGCACAGGCAGGTGGATTCTTTATTTCTGAGCCACCTGGGAAACCCTTCTCTTCTTCCTGTGTGCTGTGCTGCACTTAGTCGCTCAGTAATATCTGACTCTTTTTGACCCCTTGGATTGTAGCCTGCCAGGCTCCTCTGTCCATGGGAATTCTCCAGGCAAGAATACTGGAGTGTGTTGCCATGCCCTCCTGCAGGGGATCTTCCCAATTTAAGGATTGAACCCAGGTCTCCCGCATTGTAGGTAGATACTTTACCCTCTGAGCCACCAGGGAAGCCCAAGAATACTGGAGTGGGTTGCCTATCCCTTCTCCAGGGGATCTTGCCAACCCAGGGGTCGCCTGCATTCCAGGTGAATTCTACCAGCTGAGCCACGTGGGAAGCCCTTTTCTTCCTGCTGCTGCTACTGCTGCTAAGTCGCTTCAGTCGTGTCGAACTCTGTGCGACCCCATAGAATACCCTATCCCTGGGATTCTCCAGGAAAGAACACTGGAGTGGGTTGCCATTTCCTTCTCCAGTGCATGGAAGTGAAAAGTGAAAGTGAAGTCGCTTAGTCGTGTCTGACTCTTCACGACCCCATGGACTGCAGCCTACCAGGCTCCTCAGCCCACGGGATTTTCCAGGCAAGAGTACTGAAGTGGGGTGCCATTGCCTTCTCCGCCTCTGCTTAAGTATCCCTAAAAGTTCTATAGATTGCTTAGGCCAGTACATCAGGAAGTTCCTATTTTTGCAAGTAATCTTTGTTTACTCTGATACTTTGTTTCTTCTTCATTTTATGTTTTAAAACTACCCTGAAATCATTTTCTGTTTGAATCATTGCTTTCCCATATAGAAAATAATTCATCAATCTTTCTCTTGTTGTATGTCATTGCTCTGCATAAGTCATAGATCTTTTCTTCCTAGAGGTTGTGGCTCTGTCTTTTATCCATCTTTACAGCCCTAGGGGCTGGCATGCTTAGTGTGTGCTCACTAAGAGCTCAGGGATACAGATGATCCCTCTGACCAGAGAATCTCTCAGAGAGATCTTCTGACGTCTCTTGCTCTTCCTCCAGGTGGAGGAATTCTCTCCTTCCTCTGAACTCTTAGATCTCTAACTCTGCTGTTCTTTTTGACAATGCCACATTTCTTTTTAAAATTTTTATTATTTATTTTGAGCTGTGCTGAGTTTTCGTTGCTGTGCAGGCTTTTCTCTAGTTGTGGTGAGTGGGGGCTGCTCACTCTCTAGTCATGGTGCTCAGGGTTCTCATTGCAGTGGATTCTCTTGTCGCAGAGCACGGGCTGTAGGGCGCACAGGTTTCAGTACTTGTGGCACATGGGTTTAAGTTGCTCCGTGGCATGTGGGATCTTCCTGAATCAGGGATCTAACCCACGTCTCCTATGTTGACAGTCAGATTCTTTACCACGTAGCCACCAGGGAAGCCCTTACATTTAGTTCTTAACATGTCCATCTCTTTCTGCCACGTTGTGACTCTTTTGAAGTCAGCGTTTAAAAATTAGGTACTTCTTTCTTTCTAGCGACTATCAAATATTATGCACTACATTTTTGGATGCATAAATGAGTAGCCAGTGGTTTAAACTTTACAAACTTAGTATTTTTCTTAATATATATATATTATTGAAGTATAGTTGACTTACAGTGTTTCAGGGGCACAGCAAGGTGATTCAGTTCACATAGCATTCATATATTTTAAGTGTAGTGGGTTGTCTGAAAAAAAGAAAATCTATAACTCTAACCATGAATTGATTTTCCATGCAAAGAGAACGATGCTGAAGCAAGGAGACTAGTTTTTAGAATGAACTCTTCCATTAGTAATTGTAGGACCAAGACAAAGACTTCTAGCTGTTTCTTTATCTCTAAACCAAGGTAGATCAGTTTAGATGAGTGGTTCTCAGATTTTATCCTGCATGAGTATCACCTGAAGAAACTTTGTGCCTGAGAGTTTAGCATTTCTATCAGATCTGCAGATGCTTCTGGTGCCAGAACCACATGTCAATTTTTGACTTGGTCTTTCTAAGGTATTTTTCAATCTTCAATATGATTTACTGATATATTGATGTCATTATGCACAACCAGTGCAAAGTTTCAGTAGGTTAAGTATTTTCGGATGTCTCTGGAAAAGGCCTTTGCTTTTCAGCAATTTCTAATCTACTTTAGATTCATTTGAGTGACTCAAATTTAGGTGATTGAAGTCATCTAAATCACGCTAGTTGTTTCCTATTGTTTATGCTGTTCATTAAACAGCATACTTTGCCATTATAGTGTCTGTCACATTCCCTTACCTATAACCAAATCCTTCCAATAAACTAAGGCTTTTCCTCCTTTTTCATTCTCCATTCTCAGTAAAGATAGAGCTTATCGCTCACTGTCTATCTTTGAAGACCAATTTTATTCCATTCTTTTTGTCTGCTGTAGGTAACAAAAATGGTTTATGAATCAATCACATTTTTATATAGTTTTAGGCTTTTGTAATTGTACATAGAGTTCCAAGGATTTCTTTCTCATCAGTATTGTAATTTCTAAAATTCTGTGCCTCAGATAACCCATTTTTTTATTGATAGCCAGACACCCAGAGCAGTTATGAATGTTCTTCAAAAATAATATTGATTTTATTATATAGAAAAGGATGTCCATTTTCCTTCTTTTTTGACTGAGATTTCAGACTTCAGTTCTTATTAACTTCAGACCTCTGAATAGTCTAGGTAACAGCTTTTTGTCTTACAGTTTTATCAAGAAAGATTCTTAAGCTATGACTGTGTCCTTCCCTGATGTATGGCACGATTTTTATTAACTATGTCACTGAATATTTTAGTTGATATTCTGAAAATAACTAATTGAATGTGTGTGCACGCTTGTGTGTGTGCACCCATTTTTCAGGAATGCTGAGATATCTAGTGTTATTGTGGTGCTAGGATTTCTTCTAAAGTTTTCCACTAATATCTTAAATTATATAATAGGTATATCTGTACTCTTTCATCTTTGGAGTCAAAGATATCACTGTTCTTGCAAATTTAAATGTAAAATAAAATGGGAAAAAATTCATGGAGTTATTTATCCTTGCATTCAACTAAGTGCACAGATTGGTTACACTAATTGTATAAAAATCTCTCTCTACCCTGATCTGAAGCTATTTTTTCAAGAGGAAATGGTAACATATAGTACCTTTGAAATTGCTTAATTCTTAAGCCAATATGATGAAAATAAAGAGTTCTCTTTTTACATGTGGTCTTAACAAAATAATTACTTATTAATATGTTTGCATCTGTGATGTGAGGGCTCAAATTTAGCATCCAGTTGAACTTTGCTTTGATGGTGACTAATCTGTTATACTACCTGTGGAATGGCATTTAATTACCTGGTTCACTTAAAGCTTGCTTTTCTCTTTGATATAAGTGCATGACATTGACAGATTTTGTATGTTAATTTTGTATATATTTTTTAATGTGATAGTGCACATACATTCTCTGCTCATTTTAATTTTCTTAATTGAGTTCCATGAGTATAGATTAGAGTTCTTGAGAGTCAGATAAGTTTGGTGAGAAACAGACTTACTGTGTTAGTTTGAGAGCACTTTATTTTCAGATATAGTTGTGCAAGTGAAGTGATCTGCTATGTGTGAGATTGGACTGTTGGTGCTAAAATTTAAAAGGTTCTGCCTGTGGATTGTAAGAAGACAAATGGCACATCTCTAGAAGCAAGGAAAAATAGTACTGTAATTCAGTGTCATGTTGATAGAAATAGCAACCTTAACCAGTCATCTTTTATTTTTGGCTCCAACAACTAACCATAAAATATAACCCAGATGGTGGAGCTATGATAGTAAAGATACAGAGATGACATTTTGCTGATGAATTTGCTACCCTTTGCTTCTCCACTTTCAGTTTTATACTAAATCTTTATGATGTAAGTTGCTTGCTTATGTATTTAAGGACAGACCCATAGGATTAAAAATGTGATGAATGGCATTTTTAGATCTTGGATTATTTCCGTTAACTTTGTTTAATTTCCCTCTTCTCATAATTTTTTTGACTTTTTCTCTCTTTTGCCAAATTCTTACTCTAACATAAATTAGGCTGTGCCATGAACAAGTGGGTCCTATTTCAATTTATTTCTGAATACATATTTAAAGACATATTATAGTATTATGCCTAGTCTGTCTGCTTATTTTGGAACTGGGGATTCTAAGGAATGAAGGGAGTTGGACACATTATACTGTGGTTTCTAGTCTCAGTCAGCTTTAGCATAGAAGACCCCAAATTGAGATGAAAAGGGTTAGGTAAGGGTACCTTAGTGATGTTGGTGTAGTATTGTTCAAAACTTTTTTTTTTTTTTTTTGCGTTAGAGATTAGGACTGGGTAAGGTAGTGGGTGTGTTGCTGTGGCACTAAAGACTTTAGAGTTACCTCACGGTCGGCAGCATCCATGCCACTGAGGTTTACCTTGTCGCCTGGTTTCTCAAAGGCTGGGGTCTTAAAACAGTGCCTGTATTGAATCAGTCCCTGGAGCACGACAGGAAAGGGAGTAAAGGGTGAATATTTATGGAGAATCTTCTAAACACGTATAATCTCTTTTTTAAAATATAAATTTATTTATTTTAATTGGAGGCTAATTACTTTACAATATGGTATTGGTTTCGCAGCGGAAGCATGTTGGGCCCATATAATCTCTTTGAATCCTCACAGTGACCCCTTGAGGTCAGCACAGGATTTGAGTTGAGGTCTGTGACTGTTGAGTTTGGGCTCTGCCTGACACTGCTGCTGCTGCTGCTAAGTTGCTTCAGTCGTGTCTGACTCTGCGACCCCGACCGGTAGATGGCAGCCCACCAGGCTCCCCCATCCCTGGGATCCTCCGGGCAAGAATACTGGAGTGAGCTGCCATTTCCTTCTCCAATGCATGAAAGGGAAAAGGGAAAGTGAAGTTGCTCACTAGTGTGCCCTTATCTCTGTGGTGTGTATGTTTTCATTATCATAAGAGACATATCAAAACCTTATTGAGAAAGCAATATGTGCCTTCCTCCTCCCCAAATGCATCTTAATAATATAGAGAATATGCAGATAACACAAAAATTCCCCTTGCATTTATTTTGTAAATATTACTTATTCTTGATTCAAGTTTTAAGTTTATCTATTTTCAGAGATGGAATTTTTCTGGGTGTCTCTTAACTATATTATGGAGTCATGTGTTGTTCTATGCATATGAATCTATTCTATATTATTCTGTATTCTATGCATATGAATCTATAATAGAATCAATATCTATTCTAATTAAAAAGACCAGTGACAGTTTCTTACAAGTATATGTTTAAGGAATGATAATTAATTGAAGTAACTAATGGAACTAATGGACTATTATTATGAGCTTAAACATTCTGGCTTCAGCTCTAAAAATTATTCTTATTAGGTCCTTTACTTAGATCTTTGAGATACTTTTGGTGATTATGTTAGAGATAAGCCAACTCCTTGGGCTAGTTTGAAACATAGGAATGTACTTTGCTTGCATATTCGTTTTAGTGTGGAGACTTCTCAGATAGCCTTCTTTGGCCTTTTGTTTTGTAGAGTCTTCTGTGGAGTGAAATCTTTTCGGTTTTATTTTCTCTTTTTGATCTGTGGTCCTGGAGTTTTACTACTGCTTGGACACTGGCATGTGCTTTGATTGATGTCCTGTTGTTTATCAGGCAAATACAATACCACCCTGGCAAGGGTTGCATTTGGATGGATGTTGTAGTTTTTTTGATGCAAGTGCAGTCTTATTGTACCTACTGTTGTCTTCCATGTTAGATAATGTAGCAGTTCCTCTCATCACTTAGGCAATTTAAATCCCAGGGTTTTTTGGTAACATTGAGTTTTATTCAAGAATACTTGGTTACACTATACACAGAATTTGCATTCAAAAATCTACTTAAGTCACATATTATTATAATTGTGTGTGGATAGATAGGGTTTTGCGCATGCACCTTTATGTGTGTGAGTGTGTGTGTCTGTGTGTGTTTCTGTTGCATGATTGACCTTGTAACTATACAAAAACCCTGCATGTATTCAGGTAATAGTGTAGGTTTTAGGATCTCTGGAACTCTCATTACTCTCTTTAGAAAACGAATTCCTGTATCATGCATCGAACCTGGACTGGCGATTCGTTTCACATATGATATTATACATGTTTCAATGCCATTTTCCCAAATCATCCCACCCTCTCCCTCTCCCACAGAGTCCAAAAGACTGTTCTATACATCTGTGTCTCTTGCTGTCTCGCTTGATGGTACAGGGAGGGAGGAGAGAGGGGGTTCAGGATGGGGAACACGTGTATACCTGTGGCGGATTCATGTTGATGCATGGCAAAACCAATACAATATTGTAAAGTAATTAACCTCCAATTAAAATAAATAAATTCATATATATATATATATATATATATATATATAAAGAAAATGAATTCCTAATGTTCAGTCTTGACAAGACTGGTCCTCCAGAGAAACAGGCCGTATTTAATCTCAGGATATCTTAAGGAAAATAACTGACTGATTTTGAGTTTTCGCATACTGTTAAGTCGTGAAGGTGCTAAGGATAGCTAAAATATGAAATGTGAAATGGTTTTAGATGAAGAATCAATTGCAAAAGAATTGAACATGACTTAGCGACTAAACAACAACGTATGTCTTGAGTGCCTTCCATATTTAGTAGGCATTATATTAGAATCCTCTAATTGCTCTCTCAAGCAGCTTTACAACCAAAGAATATACCAGTATATCTTTTGCTTAAATAGTTTATCTAGGTACCTTTTGCAATTGTAGGTATTTCTTTTTCAGGAGTTAAATAAACAAGTAAGCAACCAATGTCAAGGACTGTTAAGAATGCATTCGTTTCAGAAAGCCTCCAGGCCTTTACTAAAGACATTTTCACATGTTAGACTCTTAGAAACCAACTATTACATGACTCAATAGGCAAGCAAGCCTGGCCTGCAGGGGTCTAACAGGGTGAAGCTCCTAATTCTATACTTTCAGTGAAACTTTATTGAGAGAGCAGAACCCGACTGACAATAGCTCTGTGAAAAGAGCTATTGTGGGTGACTGCTTGTTTACACTGGACTTCTGTTATCACCTGCCAGTTACATGCATATTAATTTTTAACTATGAACAGAAATACAATATTTTTACACTTGAAAAGAAACTGGATTCTATATTTTAAAGTTGCCACATAGTTATTTGGTTTATTCAGTATAAGATCTTCTTTGGCCTGTAAGCAGAAATTTATTCCTCACAGCATTATTTAACTATTCAAGGGAAGTAATTATGTTTTCATGGTTTCTAAATTAGCTTGGGAAAATTATCTGGAACTTTCTCAAGGGAGAATCATTTTATTATGTCAACAAAATTTTGAGTTAGGTAAAACTGAATTAAATACCTTACCCCCATAATTCCCCTGAAGGCAAAACTTATTAACTAGAATAATCTAATACATGGTTGTTTTCTGTAACATGTTGGAACTCTTTCCAAGTCCCAATTGTCAACAGGATTCTTGTGTTTCACTGATGCTGTGGGGAATAACCAAGTCACTGCCCTCAATGAGCTTATATTTTAGTAGGGAAGATAAACCTTGAAAATTTATTTAGATAATTAATTATGTTATAATAATCATGGTCTGTTGTAGCTCCGCACTTAGGATGTGTGTGTGCTCAGTCGCTTCAGTCGTGTCCGTCTCTTTGGGACCCCATGGACTGTAGCCCACCAGATTCATCTGTCCATGGGATTCTCTAGGCAAGAATACTGGAGTGAGTTGCCATGCCCTCCTCCAGGGGATCTCCCAGACCCAGGGATCGAACTCACGTCTTGTGCGTCTCCCACATTGCAGATGTGTTCTTTACCCACTGAGCCACCTTGGAAGCCCACACTGCGGATATGTCTTCCCAAACAGCCTCTAAAAGGGCAGATATTAACACCCTGCAGCTTAGAATCAGGTTAGTGGGTAGGAATCACCGTTGTCCCTTTGAATTCTTTCCTTTCAACCATGACATCATCCTCCTGAGTGAAGTCAGTTTCTTCTATCCATCCTGAACTTTAATACTGGTGTCAGGCTTGCTTTCTTCACTTCCAGGGCCCACCATTGTCCTGATGGCTTCAGGATCATTGAGGGAAGCCCCTTGGTAGTTCCTTCATCTCTTCACCTATAAAAATCACCTTCCATATTTTACCCATCTGTGAAAATCATTTACCTTGTTTTAATCCGCTGCTTATTAAACACATCTTGTAATATCTCACAGTGTTCTGACTTTACATGTAAGCATCTCACTTTCTGACCGTAACATAAATTCATTTCTTTCTACTTGATTAATTTTACCGAAGTCATCCATCAGCCTCATGGGGAGCACTTGTCCATCAAACCATCTGTCTTTTGCTAATTCATCAACTTGCTTATTGTATCAAAACTTTATTTTTTAGTAATCTTTTTGTCACATTTTCTATTTCCATAAACTCCTGGATTCCTTTTTTTTTTCTTGCTGTCTACTTTTTATGGGCTTAAGATCAAGCAAATTCTACTTTCAATAGAACCATGCTCCATGGTAGATCAGGATCAGTAGAAATTCTCAGTCACCAGCTTCAAATGGGCCCACAAGACTCCTGGATATCCTATCACATTTTTCTTTTCAATTCCCTTTCTCCTCTCCTCTCCATTCTGCTCCATTTGATTCTCTCAAAACTCCAGCCATTCCTCCTACCCTCCTACTCTCCTACCCATCCCTTGTAGCTGAGAAAACCGAGACCATGCAACAGAAACTCCCCTATCTACCAATTCTACAGATTTACTTGTATTGTTTTTCCTTCTTTCCTCATGTTATAAATAGAGTGCCTCCACTGACCTGGAATTTGGATCCTGTGCTTTCCTATCTCATACTAACAGTTATCATTTCTCTCATGTCAACTTCTAAATCGCTAAGTGTTTTCTGTCCTAAAAATGATAATAAAAAGTTGAACACTTCCCTTGACCCTACGTCTTCTTCCATTCTTGGTTAGATTTCTCCAGAAATTCAGGGAAACTACCTGTAAGAGAATTATAGACATCTCCACTCCCCTGCTCTGTTCATCATTGTCCAATAGGTTTCCATTGTCCCATTTCTGTTACTTCATACAGATGGTTCTTCCTTTGATCACTCTTAATCTCAACATTACCTGTAAGAAGTGATTTCGTTCCAGGTTTATTGAGATATAATTGACATGTAACATTATGTAAGTTTAAGATGTAAAGTGTTTTGATTTGATACAAGGATGCATTGCAGAGAGATTACCACTACAGTATTAGCTAACACCAGCATGTCACATAATTTCCATTTCTTTTTTGTGGTGGGAACGTTTAAGATATACTGTCTTAGCAACTTTCAAATATGTGGTACAGCAGCATTAAGTATAGTCACCATGCTATACCTAACCTGCCTCCTGTATGCAGGTCAAGAAGCAACAATTAGAGCCAGGCATGGAACAATAGACTGGTTCAAAATTGGGAAAGGAGTACGTCAAGGCTGGACATTGTCACCCTGCTTATTTAACTTATATGAAGAGTACATCATGCGAAATGACAGGCTGGATGAAGCACAAGCTAGAATCAAGACTGCTGAGGGAAATATCAATAACCTCAGATATGCAGATGACACCACCCTTATGGCAGAAAGCAAAGAGGAACTAAAGATCCTCTTGATGAAAGTGAAAGAAGAGAGTGAAAGTTCAAGTTCAGTTCAGTTCATTCGCTCAGTCGTGTCCCACTCTTTGTGACCGCATGAATCGCAGCACGCCAGGCCTCCCTGTCCATCACCAACTCCTGGAGTTCACTGAGACTCACGTCCATCGAGTCAGTGATGCCATCCAGCCATCTCATCCTCTGTCGACCCTTCTCCTCCTGCCCCCAATCCCTCCCACCATCAGAGTCTTTTCCAGTGAGTCAACTCTTCGCACGAGGTGGCCAAAGTACTGGAGTTTCAGCTTTAGCATCATTCCTTCCAAAGAAATCCCAGGGCTGATCTCCTTCAGAATGGACTGGTTGGATCTCCTCACAGTCCAAGGGACTCTCAAGAGTCTTTTCCAACACCACAGTTCAAAAGCATCAATTCTTCGGCACTCAGCCTTCTTCACAGTCCAACTCTCACATCCATACATGACCACAGGAAAAACCATAGCCTTGACTAGACGGACCTTGGCTGGCAAAGTAACGTCTCTGCTTTTCAGTATGCTGTCTAGGTTGGTCATAACTTTCCTTCCAAGGAGTAAGCGTCTTTTAATTTAATGGCTGCAGTCACCATCTGCAGTGATTTTTTGAGCCCCCCAAAATAAAGTCTGACACTGTTTCCACTGTTTCCCCATCTATTTCCCATGAGGTGATGGGAGCAGATGCTATGATCTTCGTTTTCTGGATGTTGAGCTTTAAGCCAACTTTTTCACTCTCCTCTTTCACTTTCATCAAGAGGCTTTTGAGTTCCTCTTCACCTTCTGCCATAAGGGTGGTGTCATCTGCATATCTGAGGTTATTGATATTTCTCCTGGCAATCTTGATTCCAGCTTGTGCTTCTTCCAGCCCAGCGTTTCTCATGATGTACTCTGCATATAAGTTAAATAAGCAGGGCGACAATATACAGCTTTGATGTACTCCTTTCCCTATTTGGAACCAGTCTGTGGTTCCATGTCCAGTTCTAACTGTTGCTTCCTGACCTGCATACAAATTTCTCAAGAGGTAGGTCAGGTGGTCTGGTATTCCCATCTCTTTCAGAATTTTCCACAGTTTATTTTGATCCACACAGTCAAAGGCTTTGGCATAGTCAATCAAGCAGAAATCGATGTTTTTCTGGAACTCTCTTGCTTTTTCCATGATCCAGCGGATGTTGGCAATTTGATCTCTGGTTCCTCTGCCTTTTCTAAAACCAGCTTGAATATCAGGAAGTTCACGGTTCACGTATTGCTGAAGCCTGGCTTGGAGAATTTTGAGCATTACTTTACTAGCATGTGAGATGAGTGCAATTGTGTGGTAGTTTGAACATTCTTTGGCATTGCCTTTCTTTGGCACTGACCTTTTCCAGTCCTGTGGCCACTGCTGAGTTTTCCAAATTTGCTGGCATATTGAGTGCAGCACTTTCACAGCATCATCTTTCAGGATTTGAAATGAGAATGAGAAAGGAGAGTGAAAACCTGGCTTAAAACTCAACATTCAGAAAACTAAGATCATGGCATCTGGTCCTATCACTACATGGCAAATAGAATGGGAAACAGTGGCTGACTTTATTTTCTTGGGCTCCAAAATCAATGCAGATGGTGACTGCAACCATGAAATTAAAAGTTGCTTGTTCCTTGGAAGAAAAACTATGACCAACTTAAATAGCATATTAATAAGCAGTGACATTACTTTGCCAACAAATGTGCATATAGTCAAGGCTATGGTTTTTCCAGTAGTCATGTATGGATGTGAGAGTTGGACCATAAAGAAGACTGAGTGCCAACTCAGTTGGCACTGATGTTTTTGAACTGTGGTGTTGGAGAAGACTCTTGAGAGTCCCTTGGACCGCCAGGAGATCAAGCCAATCAATCCTGAATGAAATCAACCTTAAATATTCATTGGAAGGATTAATGCTTAAGCTGAAACTCCAATACTTTGGCCTCCTGATGTGAAGAGCCGACTCACTAGAAAAGACCCTGAATCTGGGAACCATTGAAGGCAGTAGAAGAAGGGGATGACAGAGGATGAGATGGTCGTATGGTATGATCGACTCCATGGACAATGGTTTGAACAAGCTCCGGGAGATAGTGAAGGACAGGGAAGCCTGGTGTGCTGCAGTCCATGGGGTTGCAAAGAGTCAGACATGACTGAGTGACTGAACAACAACCATTCTACACATTAGATCCACGGAGTTTATTCATCTTGTAAGTGGATATTTGTGTTCTCTGGTAAGACATCATTTATATGTGGAATCTTGAAAAAAGAAAGAAACAGAGACTCGAATGGTGGACATCAGAGTCCTGTGTTTGGTTGAAATGGGAACATGTTCATCATAGTGTACAAGCTTCTAGTTATAAAATATGCATGAAGGTATTTTTAATCTCTGTCTTAGTGCTTGATCAGCATTTGGTCCTGAAATCTCCCCTTCAAATATTGTCTTATTGGCTTTTGTGATACCATTTCTCTTTTATATTTTTATGCATTTTATTTTTTCCTCAATTTCCTCTTTCATTTTTATAGGCTTATCTTCCTTTGTCCTATCAGGGTGAACTGTAAGGCAAAAATGGAGAAGGTAGCCTGGAATGGATCCTTGAGAATCCAATGCTTAGGCTTCACATGAGAAAAAAAGAGAAGTCAATTATATTTAATGATGTTAACATACTTTTGTTCATGTATTTCATACATTGTGTGTATGTATATGCTGTGTTTATTGCTTAGTTGTGTCTGACTCTTTGCAACCCCAGGGACTGTAATCTGCCAGGCCCCTCTGTCCATGGAATTCTCCTGGCAAGAGTACCGAAGTGGGTTGCCATGCCCTTCTCCAGAGGATCTTCCCAACCCAGGGATCCAACCCAGGTCTCTAGCATTGCAGGCAGATTCTTTACTGTGTGAGCCACTGTCTATATATAATTTGTTACTGTTGTTATTCAGCTAGCATTTGTGAATGTCTGTTATGTGCCAGATACTGTGAATAAGCTCTGTGGACATAAAGTTGAGTCAAGCACAGCTTCTGACTTTGAGGCCTCACATATACATATACATATCATATACATATCACATGTACATATCAGAGATGTAGATGTATATGGTTTACTAGCACTGATACAGATAGACCTGAAGCCTTGGTCATCTTGACTAAAATGACTGTTTTATTCATTATCCAAATTTGGACAGGGATATATAGAAATCAACCTATTTTCTATTTCTTTAAGTTTTGTTTCTGGTACATTTATTCTTTGAAGGTGAGTGGGTAATTTACTTTAAACTTTAACTATAATCAGTGTTTAAAAATTCAAATCACAGAAAACATATTTGAGAAGGTTTATGGGCGTGCTGCAATTCATGGGGTCGCAAAGAGTCGGACACGACTGAGCGACTGAACTGAACTGAACTGATGGGAATACAATACTAGTTTATCCTAAGGGTTTTTTTTTTTCTCCCAAATACATGACAGGGAGTTAAGTTTTTTGAAAAGAGAGGAGATAATGAGAAGAAATTTCATTTTAGTACATGTGTTCTTTACAGATGTTTTTTCCCGTCATGGCAGTGGTGCTCCTTAACCTAGAACACTGACCCTGTGCCAGGAGCTGTTGTTAAATGGTTCAGGTGTGTTAGCTCATTTAATCCTCCTTTAACCCTGAGGTGGATAGTCACAGTTTTGTTTTGAAAGAAAAGAAACATGGCTTTAGATTGTATATCAGTTGAAGTTACACAGTAACTTTACATTTGTTTTTCTATAAGGCAAAGTTAATACTTAAAGAATATGAACGAAATGTATCTAACTTTGGAACCCACACTTTAAAAAAACATTGGCGTATAACTGCTTTTCAGTGTTGTGTTGGTTTCTGCTGTGAAATGAACTGAATCAGCTATATGTACACATATATCCTCTCCCTCTTTCCTCCCCCACCATCCCAGCCTTCTAGTTCATCGCAGAGCACCACGTTGAGTGCCCTGTGCTATATAGCAGGTTTCCTCTAGCAGTCTGTTTTATACATGATAGTGTATTATGTCAAACCCAACCTCCCAGTTCATCACACCTTCTCCTTGCCCCTGTGTCCACATATCTGTTCTCTACATCTGCATTTCTATCCCTGTCACATGGAAACACCCTAAATGTCCATCAACAGATCAATGGATAAAGAAGATGTGCTACATGTATATAACAGAATATTACTCAGCCATAAAAATAAATGAAATTGGGTCATTTATAGAGATGTGGATGTACCTGGAGTCTATCAAACAGGGTGAAGTAAGTCAGAAAGAAAATGAAAGTGTTAATCAGTTGTGTCCAACTCTTGCGATCCTATGGACTATAGCCCACCAGGCTCCTCTGACTATAGGATTCCAGAGACAAGAATACTGGAGTGGGTTGCCATTCCCTTCTCCAGGAGATCTTCCCAACCCAGGGATCAAGCCTGGATCTCCCGCATCACAGGCAGATACTTTACCATCTGAGTCACCTGGGAAGCCCAAGTCAGAAAGAGAAGAGCAAAGATTAATGCATTAATGCATACATGTGGAATCTAGAAAAATGGTACAGTGTAACACTGTGAAATATTGAAAGAAAATTAAGTTCAATTTAGGGTTAGATTTCTCGAATCCATAATACCTTGTCTTACATGGCATTTCGTATATCATTTAATCATTATATATATATCATTTAATCACTTCACATAAACCATTCAATATTCATAAGAAACTTCAATATGGACAAGGCCAGTGTTGTCGATCTGAGGCTGTGAAGACACAGTTAAATAAATTGCTTGGGTTCCATGTGATAGCAGACCAACAGCTAGAGCCCAGTCTCCTTACTTGGAGTTCAGCTTCCCCTTATATGCGGCATTTCTTCTGCATTAATTGTTTGCCAAAGGATAATGTCAGTCTTGTTCTTTCATTTTCTCCCCTCCTTCAGTTCGACTTTACTTCATTTATTTAGTTAATAATCCAAGAATGTTGCTAGAGTAGCAAAATTTTGATTAGAATCATCCCCTTCAGTATTTCAGGTAATGGAATGGAGTGGAAATAGCATGAAAAGCGGAGCCCTTCCATTCTGTTCTCAGGTTGGCCTCTTGGGTGGGTTCAGGTTGACATAGGATATGGCTTCCCTTGCTCTCTTCCCCTGGGAAGCCCTCGTTGACTATTTGACACCAAGCATTAGCTCTGACCTGAACATTAGCCCGAGCAAGTTTTGCGTAATTAAGCTATTGAGATTGGTTTTCCTTGAGTGGACAGGAGAGCCTTACAAGGTAAGGGCTCTGCTGAAGTGATAAAGCTGATTAGATCTTTAGCAATAAAGGAATCTGCTCTTAGAAATTTTCTCTTGGTCACGTTAATGAGGCAGAGACAACACTTAGCAGGGGAAATGAGGTCACTGAAAAGAGAAACATTTTTTTTTCTTTTTCTTTACTAAAGAACCAATTCTTTCACTCCATTTTAAATCAAGGCCTAAATTTATTGTCCAGAATAAAGCCCAATTTAAATGAACAGATAAGAAACTTTTCTTCAGGGATGTAGTAAACATGTTTAAACTTATCACCTACATGAAGCAAAGGAAGTAAAACAATTCAAGAAAGTAAAACTAAGATAAGCCTAGAATTGAAATAATTTAATTAATGCTAATTGTAATAAAACTGAAATAATGAACTGATTATTCAGCTGCATAGTCTATTCATAACAATGTATTTTTTTCCAGAAATAATTTTCTCATTTTTTCTTTCTGTGCCTTCCCTCCTTCCCTTTCCTTAAACTACCATCAACCATTCAAGCAAATAAAGCTTGTTTTCCTGGGATACACTTATATAAATGTCATTTATTAACAATGTGTATCATCTTACCTTTTCATTTATATAGTACTTTTACAGATGCTACTATTTAAGCTTCATGGAACTTTATAATGAAAGCTGCATTATCTCCAAATGAGACTTGGCTCTAAAAGGTTATGTGATTTGCTCAGTGATTTGTATACAGGAAAAGTGGGTGTCAATAACAAATTTTCTCATCCCCGAGAATGTGACCTGTACCACAACTGCTTCAAATTATACTTTTTAAAGTTTCTGAGTCTCTCTTCTGTTTCTTGCTAAGTCTTTGTTCCAATATTTAGAAAATGACGTAACAGTTGTATCAAAACCTTCACAGGAAATGCAGATTGTGTACCCACACACACTCACACATGCACTCACATATATTTCTGTCTTTATAGAGTAGCCCTTCTTTCATCATGAAGCAATTGTCTTCCCACAGAAATCTCTTTGACTTCACAACTTCAGCTTATTCCAGGGAAATTAATAGTCATACAGTGCAGACTTAATGTAGAAGAGAATTAGCATAGGAGCCAGTTTATGGTGGGAGTGATTGAAGAGGGGGTGAATCATCCATGCAGCCTGCTGTGTCACACTGTCTGGCTTTGGGGTGGATATTGGTATGGTATGAGAATGGAAAGGGTGTCATGCTCGTGATACTGCTATTTAGTCAGTATAATACCTGACTAGTTTGCTATTTAAAATGACACTTTATAAATTTAACATATTAGACTTTTAAAGGAAATTTAAAGCTTATTTAAAGGAATGTTCTACTGTGTTTGTGTCTCTGACTTGAGAGGAAATATAGTGAAGTTGATAGATTAGAACCTGGAGGTTGGCTTGGGTTCATTCTTGGCTCTAAGACTTGTTAGCTGTTAGACTTTGGTGCAGCCACTTAACTTTTCTTTAAAATGAGGATAAAAGTGATATCTACCTCGTGTGATTCTAATTAAGATAATATTTGTATGTGTGCAGAGAGGTAAAGAGAGAAGAGGGAAACAAAAGTAGATGTGAGCATGAATGAACATGCTCAATTTGAATAGTCTCGAGTATAGTTCAGTTCAGTTCAGTTCAGTCACTCAGTTGTGTCCGACTCTTTGCGACCCCATGAATCGCAGCATGCCAGGCCTCCCTGTCCATCACCAACTCCCGGAGTTCACTCAAACTCACGTCCATCGAGTCGGTGATGCCATCCAGCCATCTCATCCTCTGTTGTCCCCTTCTCCTCCTGTCCCCAATCCCTCCCAGCATCAGAGTCTTTTCCAATGAGTCAACTCTTCCCATGAGGTGGCCAAAGTACTGGAGTTTCAGCTTTAGCATCATTCCTTCCAAAGAACACCCAGGACCGATCTCCTTTAGGATGGACTGGTTGGATCTCCTCACAGTCCAAGGGACTCTCAAGAGTCTTCTCCAACACCACAGTTCAAAAGCATCAATTCTTCGGCGCTCAGCTTTCTTCACAGTCCAACTCTCACATCCATACATGACCACGGGAAAAACCATAGCCTTGACTAGACGGACATTTGTTGGCAAAGTAATGTCTCTGCTTTTTAATATGCTATCTGGGTTGGTCATAACTTTCCTTCCAAGGAGTAAGCGTCTTTAATTTCATGGCTGCAGTCACCATCTGCAGTGATTTTGGAGCCCCCAAAAATAAAGTCTGACACTGTTTCCACTGTTTCCCCATCTATTTCCCATGAAGTGATGGGAGCAGATGCCATGATCTTCGTTTTCTGAATGTTGAGCTTTAAGCCAACTTTTTCCACTCTCCTCTTTCACTTTCATCAAGAGGCTTTTTAGTTCCTCATTTTCTGCCATAAGGGTGGTGTCATCTGCATATCTGAGGTTAATGATATTTCTCCTGGCAATCTTGATTCCAGCTTGTGCTTCTTCCAACCCAGCATTTCTCATGATGTACTCTACATAGAAGTTAAATAGGTAGGGTGACAATATACAGCCTTGACAGACTCCTTTTCCTATTTGGAACCCGTCTGTTGTTCCATGTCCAGTTCTAACTGTTGCTTCCTGACCTGCATATAGGTTTCTCAAGAGGTAGGTCAGGTGGTCTGGTATTCCCATCTCTTTCAGAATTTTCCACAGTTTATTGTGATCCACACAGTCAAAGGCTTTGGCATAGTCAATCAAGCAGAAATAGATGTTTTTCTGGAACTCTCTTGCTCTTTCGATGATCCAGCGGATGTTGGCAATTTGATCTCTAGTTCCTCTGCCTTTTCTAAAACCAGCTTGAACGTCTGGAAGTTCATGGTTCATGTATTGCTGAAGCCTGACTTGGAGAATTTTGAGCATTACTTTACTAGCGTGTGAGATGAGTGCAATTGTGTGGTAGTTTGAACATTCTTTGGCATTGCCTTTCTTTGGGATTGGAATGAACACTGACCTTTTCCAGTCCTGTGGCCAGTACTGAGTTTTCCAAATTTGCTGGCAGATTGAGTGCAGCACTTTCACAGCATCATCTTTCAGGATTTAAATAACTCAACTGAAATTCCATCACCTCCACTAACTTTGTTCATAGTGATGCTTTCTAAGGCCCACTTGACTTCACATTCCAGGATGTCTGGCTCTAGGTCAGTGATCACACCATCATGATTATCTAAGGTTTATCTATTGAGCATAGTAAGTACTCAGTAAAAATTCCCCTCCACTTCAGTAATACTATCTTCTCAAACATTACCAGAAGACTGTTAATGGCTAACTTTAATTGATTCTTTTTTAGTTTTCCTTGAGCTCTCTCCTGTGTTTCGTGCTTTTTGCCGTGACCTGTGCTTGCATGCTAAGTCTTCAGTCTTGTCTGACTCTGTGGCACTATTGCCTGTAGCCAGCCAGCCTCCCCTGTTCATGGGGTTCTCCAGGCAAGAATACTGGGTGGGTTGCATGCCCTTCTCTTGGGAATCTTCCCTATTCAGGGATCGAACCCACATCTTTTAAGTCTCTTGCAGTGGCAGAAAGATTCTGTCCCACTAGTGCCACCTGGGAAGCCCTCATCTGTTTATTCAGACTCTCAAATTTCTAGTTTATTGTTCTCTTTTTGTGCTGTTACTGCAAGCTTCGTGTTTTCACTTTCTCCCATAGAGGTCTTAAGTCTGTCCTAGAACCACAGCCTGATTCCAGAATTGACAAATATTCCCATGAGAAACGAGAATCCTGGCATCACACTGGAGAGATCCTGTACTTAAACATTTGTGCCCCTTTGGATGCCGTTGTCTATGCAGATATCTGATGTTTTAAAATTATAGTTGTTATAATTTATTTGGCTTTTTTTAATCCTTTTGGTGGGAGTGTTGACCTGCCTGAAACCTCCTGATCCTTCTCTTCCTTCCTTGACTGTTAGGTCTGAAATGTACTTTGCTGACCTTACTTCTGCTGGCTGTCGTATTGCCTTCCATTTCAGTGGTTTACTCCTCTTTATCTTCCTATGCCATATTATTCACCTTTAACTTTCAAATCTATAGCTTACTCACTGCCATGATGATGACTTTCAAATCTATAACTTTATTCTAACTTTATTTCTTCACTCTGAGATATATCTGTAGTTATTGCCTAAGCATTTACTCCATATGCATTTTAGGCTTAGCGAATCTATTATGTCTGCAATGTACTTAGTTATCTTCTTCCTCAAATCTGTACCTTTTTCTGCATCACATGTTCTAGCTAGGGATACTGATAATGTTGGGATATGGGGTAGGCTGCCCCAATTATGCCTTAATGATATACTGATTATTTTGAATTGAAGTTGCTTAACAATGGCCAATGCAAGAGGGCTACTCTGACCGTCCTTTCCATCTCCCTGAAAGCAGAGAGTGAGTCTCTCATGTGAAAGCTGTACCCCCTGCCTCCGGGTGTAGAAAGACACCCTTAACACCGGAGGTAGAGAATTTGAAGCTGAAAAACCTGTGTGAACAAACATGTTACTCCTCTGATTTACTGCCCCAGGTCCAAACTCTGTTTAGGTTCTTCACTAATCGTGCACAAAGTTTCATTGCCCTGTCACTTCCCACAAATTTAGTGTTTCTTTGTCCAGAAAGCATAAAAGCTCCCTGCTTTGGCCATTTCTTAGGTCCCATTTCTATGAGGTCTCCCTGTACACGATTAAAGTTTGATCTCTTTCTCTTGTTAATCAGTCTTGTGCCTATTTTATTATTAGTCCAGACACAACAGCTCAGGAAGGATAGAAGGGAAAATTTCCTCCTTCTTGTCAATAGACAATATAGTGCAGTACAGTCCCTAGGGACCCAAGCCAGAAATCAGAATTGTCCTATTATTTCTCTACAACTAATGAATTAATATTTTCTATTTTTTAATATTTCCTTAGCATTATTTATCTTTCCTTTTTCATCTCATCTTTCTATTTTCACTGCTACTAGAATCTTTTGGTTTCCAGTCTTTCTTTGGGGCCATCCTTCAACTTTGAAGCAAATATATTTCTAGTAGACCAATTTGATTGTATTTTATTCCTATTTTAAACATCAATTTCCAATGTGTTTCCTAAAATATTTTGCAAAATACTTCTATGATGACCCATGTATCTCCATAAATAAAGGAGCCCATCATAAAATAAAATGTTGAAACATGGCATGCTAAATCTATTTTCTCTTGAGAAGTAACAGCACACGTTATTAAGGTTAAGGGAAAGTCTATTAAGTAAGTTCTATTGTTGACTATAACAACATTCTATAACATGAGCTTATATTTGAACACTGATTTTTAAAAATATATTTATTAAAATATTTATTAATACATACATATATATATTTTAAAATTGATTAACCATTTACAGGATATACACCTTGTCTTCACTCCCGTGGTATTCAAAGTCTTCCATGCCTAGTTCTCTTCTGTCTTGAGTTTTACTAGCCATACAGATTATGTTCATTTGGTTTCTATTTTATGTGGTTGCTCTTACCTGGCATAATTTCTATCTAATGACCTCTTTCGTTGAAAATTCAGCTACTGTATTTAAAAGCTTAGATCAGTTGATATCTTAGCTGGTTTAGCATTCTGCTTCAAGTTGATGCTCAATGTATGTGAAATAAATTAAAAAAATGGAAAAAGTCAGTATGGGAAAATTTAGGGATAATGGATTTTTTATATCTGCCTATATATTGCCCATTCAGGAAATCAATGATATTTGCTTAAAAAAAATTGAGAGTTGCTGACCTCAATAATTTAATTGTTCTTCAAAAAATATTTTGTTTTCCTGTACAGACACCATTTTAATCTTTATAGGACAAAAATTAAATTTTAATTTTCTTAAGTGTGTTACAGCTATTCTTCCTTCACTGTGAAAATTCCTTAAAAATGATTGTTGTAAATGTTTTCTGTTTCTTCCTGACAGGTAATATTTGAAGCTGAAGTCTCAGGAGGGAGAAGTGGTTATATTGCCATTGATGACATCCAAGTCCTGAGTTATCCTTGTGGTAGGTTGTGATAAAAATTGTATTTTTCTACCTCCTTTCAAGACTTGTCTTATATTGGTAGTGACTGTTGATTGTTTATCCTTGGTCATTGCTATCTCTTTTGTTGTTGTTATTCCTAGTTTTCTGTTCAGTTTAAAAAGATCACTGAGGTATTTCTAGAGTTTTTGAACCAAATGTTTTTCAGACTTGTGCACATGTTAAAAGATTCTTTTAATTGTTCAATTAATGTTCAAAAGAAAACCACAGTCTCAAAATGGTATCACTCATGCTAAAATTCCATGATACCAAACCTAAATTTATACCTGATCTAATTACAGTTTCAGCCTCTTCCAAAAACTTAATCCTAATTGACTTGTCTTGATTTTATGGTCAAGTACCAGTAAGAAAATTTGTCCTGTGATCCTTCTCTATGCCCCAGAGGAAGAAGAGGTGATCTGAATCATAAAACTCTTGCTGTTCCTTTTCTTCTTCAAGAAGAAAAATAAATAATAATTTCTTTTCTTTCTGTTAATAGCTCCCTTGTCCCACCCTTCTTGTAAAAACTTTCCATTTGTATAACCCCTTGGATCTGTCTTCCAGTTGATAGATAAAATGTTGCCTCATTCATGAATCTCCTAACAAAGCTAATTAGATCTTCAATTTATGTAGTTGATGTTATTTTTGACAGAAGAAAATAAAAATCAAGGGACTCATTCCATCTTTTGACTTTATTAAATTGCTTAGGAAAACAAAGAATAACAAATCAGAGTTCAGTGAAAAGAAAATAAAAAAGAAGCTTTATTAACTTATGTGATCTAAGTTGAAATTTGGAATGAAATGAAGAAAATGAATTAATTCATCTTATTCTTAATTTAGGACTAATTTTTTCATGTCATAGTAAGTATCTGGCTAATTCATAATAAACAACAAGACAATAGAAAGCATACAAAACAAGAAACTGAATTTATTTACACATCATTTGATGTGTCCTTAGATGCACATTAGTTGGTCTTCAGACGGGGGAACTAAATTTGTGTTTACATCACATACCCTGAAAGACAATTATTGCACACATTCAGTAGAGCCAGACATAAAGCAGTTCATACTTCAGCTATATCTCCCAACAGCAGCATTTTTTAGGGTCCATGAATTCTAGGTGATCTGTTCAGTAATCCTCCTGATGGAAATTCTCTAATAATTTGTAAGCAGCATGCACAAAGGCTGCCATTGCCAGAGGCCAGGGCTAATACTCCTGCTAACTGGTTGTCAAACTCTGGTGTGCATCAGAATTGCCACCAGGATGTGGCAAAAATCATAGGTTGCCTGGGCCCTCCTTTGGTTTTCATTGTTCTCAGGAGATACTAATGCTGCTGGTCTTTTGTTCCCAAGTCATGAACACTGTTCTAGCTTGTGTTCTAGTGCAAGCATTGCTTTTTTGAAGCACCTACTGAGATGAGGCCCTAGGGAAAGATGAAGCAGGCAAGAGTTAAATGATTGTGGTGTATCCTAAGAAATACATGTAGTCAAATACATCTGATGTAATCTAAGAAAAAGGGGAACAAAATTATCTCACTCAAAGTTCAAGTTGGCTTACTAAACTCTTTCAGTCCATTCATATATGAGAACCATGTTTCCATCTATTGTTCATTTACTTGTCTTTTGAAAGAAGATATTGAAGAACGACTTTCACGAGTTAACCAAATTTTTAAAAAATATTTAAATTGAGCACAACAGTAGTTTCATTGTGATATGGTCCTCCATGCTCTGTCTTTACTCACTGAGGATTAGCTTTTCCTGTTTATAGTTCCTTTCAGTTGAAAACGTACATAACTTCAGCTTTAAAAGGTAATTATAAGAGAATGCTTGTTTGACAGTCATGTAACTCATGTATATTTTGATTGCAGTCATTAGTGTTTTGTTGGTCTAATATTTCTTTCAGGTAATTTTCTTAGGACCATAAAGCAATAGGAAGTGGATTTAACAACAGTTAAATTAATACTCTGTTTGAGAGAAGGAAGAACAGTCCCTTGTTCTTTGAAGTACCAGAGGATTATGCAGCAGTTATTGAAAGTTTTAAAAAAGGGAAAGAAAGCGTTAAGCGCTTCAAGTGTGATTTAATAGTTCAATGGCCATGTATATGTCCAGTTTTGAGCTATCATTCTATGTTTTCACTATATCTTTCTATTATGCCATGCTTTGTGCCTGTTTGATCTCTTTTGCTTGCTTTGATACGTAACTTTTATTGTCACCTGTATGCAACCATCTGCCGGGGTCCTCAAGCAGTAATTGTTGGGTGCTCATTCTGTATAGAATTGCTCTATCAATTATGGTGAAATACGCAATAGAGCTACTGAGCTAAAGAGAACTGACACTGAGAGATGCAGCGTTGTCTTTCAGCACTGAGAAAACTTCCATATGACATTAGTCTTGGCCAAAGCTGTAAAAGTATTAACAACATTACTCTGTTGGGAAAAAATAACAAGGCGTGTTTTCTTCATGTGAAAGAAAATAATTTTTTCTTGCCTTCACAGATAAATCTCCTCATTTCCTCCGTCTGGGGGACGTAGAGGTCAATGCAGGACAGAATGCTACTTTTCAGTGTATTGCTACAGGGAGAGATGCTGTGCATAACAAGTTATGGCTGCAGGTAAGGCCACACTGGCAGCCGAGCTAAAGAGTACACTTGATTAAAAAAAAAATCACAAATTATTTTTCCTTGTATGTGTGAGGTGGTCATGGGAGGATGGAGTGTAGTGAGTATATGGGTGGGACAGGTTGTCTTTTCTGTAGGTTTAATTTAATTGGCTACAGATTAATTTCCGATCCATTTTTGGAATATGAATAACAGTGTATAATTAATAAGTGTTTGGGTTAGTTCCTTGTGAAACCTAATGATTCTCTAATGTTATGTCCAAACTGTAAAAACAATTTTTCTAGAGTCATTCAAAAATAGGGGAAAAAAACCTAAAATTTAATATTTAATATTTTGAAAGCTCAGCTTACAAGAGCATAGTCCTTAAGTAGGAACTGTCATACTCTGATAAATTTTTTCAAAAGTGTTTTAAAAAGCCTTTGGGAATGTTTCTGGAAATGTGAATTGGAAGAGAGCCAACTAAAGTATTTTCAGGATTTTTTTGTGTAGGGGTTAATCACAGACCCGAGGACAAGATGTTTGCTGTGCACATATTAAATTTGCAGTAAATGGTATATAGTGAATAGCAGTTTAGCATACCTGTTGGGGAAATGTAAATGGTGCATATAAAGAACTTTAAAAGAATCTGTGAGAAAACAGTGACTAAGGAATGTGCCATGCCTTCAGAGAGTTATCTGTCAATCCTGGGGCAGAGATTGGTGGGAGGAGCTAAGAGCAGCAGTTCTAAAGCCTTGAGGCTGGACTCAGGACTGATGATTGTTGATCTAAATATTTGAAGCTAGAATGTAAGTAATTTCCTCTGAGAACCTTTATTATTGTTATTATTATTTAATTCTATTTGCATCAGAATGAGGAAAGGGATTTAATTAGTTAGAATTTTAAATTCCTGAGAATGTCAGTAGAGACCAAAAAGGAAAATCATTAGCTTACTTTCTTGAACATAGACATCAGGCTTTATTTTATGATACCTTTAGAGAGGTAATATTAGTGTTGTGAGTCATCATTAGTGTTGAGGTAACATTAGTGTTGAGGGTTGCGGGAGGTTGGAGTAATGATTATAAGAAATAATTATTAAAATCATACCTAGTATAATGCCTGGTGTTGTACTGGGTGTTATAAATGTGTTTTTTCATTCAATTCACACATCCACTCTAATGTTAATAACAGATGTATTTCATATAAATCTAATTATCACTTTTGTCATTTATTTGATATGTGGGTATTAGGATAGCATCCTGAATATGTGTAAAGGAAATAAAGTCTCTCCTTTTTTTTAACCTTGTGATTATGCTAATTTCCCCCACAGATACTGAAGTATGAGATAATTCTTCCTGTAGAGTGTACTATATAATGTGCAACCTGTTTTATTATCTAAACATCAAATCACAATCCTTCTTACTTTCTCTCTCAGCCTAAATAGTGTTAAGAATGTGTTTAGATATATTTTCTAATTATTTTGCTAATTGCTTTTCATTTAGTTAGGAGTATTCTTGGCATTTGATTTTAATTGTGATCTGTATACTCTTGTCTTGGAGAACCAGAAACTCTGTAGTCTGCCCCTGGTTTTATGCTCCAGGATTTAATGTGACATTGAAATAAAAAGGGTTTTGTATACTTTGTACCAGTTGCCTTGTGGCAACAAAGACTTTCTGGCCCTCCTGGTCTGAGTGGGTTGCAGTAAAAATACTTCTCATTTATTAATTTTTAGATTGACTCATTTCGTTATAGTTTTAATAAATTTTCTTCTTGTCCTTTTTCAAATAAAGATGAAAGATAAAAATACTGTTTGATTTCTATTCGACTTCCTCTTTTCTCTTCTTTCTCTTTACATTTTCCAAGGTGAATTTGTGCATTTCTTGTCTATTTTGACATTGCCCAATTCTACAGTAGTTTATATACTTATTCATGAAAAAGCTTTTCTGCCTTTTTCAATAATAGACCAGTTAAATTACCTTAACTTATTCTCTCAAATCATTCTCTGTATTTAAGATATATTGAAAATTATGAATTGCCTAGTTTAGGAATGTTTTCAAATAAACAAGATTGAACTGTAGAGATAAAATTGTAGATGTATACATATAATTGATATCTGTATCTGTATAGAGTAAGTGCATCAAAAAGTGGCCAATGATTTTTTAAAAAATGATCCATCTTTTGCAAAAGTAGTAGAATCATAATAAAGGAGGAAGAAACTTGATTCCACAGTGAATCTACACCCAACACATAGAAACAGATGTCAAGTTATTTTTGCTTGATGTAGAAAAACTTTTTAAGGTCGGGAGGCCCAGTTCTTAATTCTAACTCTTTAATTCTTATAACCCAGTTAATCGTGTGTGCTTAGAGAATTCATTAAGCTCTTCCAGGCCTCAGTTATCTATAAAAGGAGATGTGGATAGAGATCAAAATCACTTTCAGCCATAAGATGAAAACCAGGTCTTTATATTATTTTTGATAGTCTGAAACATGGTCTTAATCATTTGTTTTTCTGTTGTTGTTTGAAGAAGCAATGTAAAATTTTTAAGTTATTAGTTTTGTATGGGGAAAACAGTGGAAATGAAATTGAAGTTGCTCAGTTGTGTCTGATTCTTTGCGACCGCATGGATTGTAGCCTAGGAGGCTCCTCCGTCCGTGGAATTGTACTGGAGTGGGTCGCCATTTCTCTCTCCATGGGGAAAAAACCATGCCTTAAGTTAAATATCACTGTGAGAACAATTCTGCTTAGAGTCTCTGCTGACTGCTATGAATGTCTGAAATGACTCAGAAGAAAGGCCTTTGCATTCTGTTGCAAATTAATGGAATAATGGAGTAGCTGTAGTATACCTGTCATGGTCAGGGTTAAAAAAAGTCAGCCATCAACTTATTGTGTCCTCCAAATCATCTATATTATGTAACGTGTGTGCTTGCTCTGTTGCTCAGTATGTCTGACTCTTTGTGACCCCTGGACTGTAGCCTGCCAGGTTCCTCTGTCCGTGGAAATTTCCTGGCAAGAACACTGAAGTGGGTTGCCATCTCCTACTCCAAGGGATCTTCCCGACTCAGGGATGGAACCCATGTCTCTTGCATCTCTCACATTGGCAGGCAGATTCTTAGCACAGCCTCCACTGCACTGCCTAGAAAGCCCATACCATATAATATATTGAGCTGCAATTGTTAAATGTTTGAATATGGGGTAAAAGAACAAAAACTAGAAAAGCTTCCAATTTTCTACTTTTAAATGAAAAATGATACACAACAACTGCCATGAATACATGATCAGTTCAGTTCAGTTCTTGCTGTTCTTTGCAACTCTGCATTCAAATGGGTATATCTTTCCTTTTCTCCTTTGCCTTTCCCTTCTCTTTTCATAGCTATTTGTAAGGCCTCCTCAGACAACCATTTTGGGTTTTTTTGCATTTGTTTTTCATGGGGATCGTCTTTATCACTGCCTCCTGTACAATGTCACGAACCTCTGTTCATATTTCTTCAGGCACTCTGTCTATCAGAGCTATTCCCTTGAATCTTATTTGTTACTTTCACTGTATAAATATAAGGGATTTGATTTAGGTCATACCTGAATGGTCTAGTGGTTATCATCACTTTCTTCAATTTAAGTCTGAATTTGGCAATAAGGAGTTCATGATCTGAGCCACAGTCAGCTCCTGGTCTTGTTTTTGCTGACTGTGTAGTGCTTCTCCATCTTTGGCTGCAAAGAATATAATCAATCTGATTTCAGTATTGACCATCTGGTGAGGTCCATGTGTAGAGTCTTCTTTTGTGTTGTTGGAAGAGGGTATGGCCAGTGCATTCTCTTGGCAAATCTCTATTAGCCTTTGCCCTCCTTCATTCTGTACTCCAAGGCCAAATTTGCCTGTTACTCCAGGTGTTTCTTGACTTCCTACTTTTGCATTCCAATCCCCTATATGAAAAGGATATCTTTTTTGGATGTTAGTTCTAGAAGGTTTTGTAGGTCTTCAAAGAACCGTTCAACTTCAGCTTCAGCAGTATTGGTTGGGGCATAGACTTGGATTACTGTGATACTGAATGGTTTGCCCTGTAAACGAACAGCAATCATTCTATTGTTTATGAGATTGCATCCAAATACTGCATTTCGGACTCTTTTGTTGACTATGATGGCTACTCCATTTCTTCTAAGGGATTCTTGCCCACAATAATAGATATAACGGCCATCTGAGTTAAGTTCACCCATTCCAGTCCATTTTAGTTTGCTGATTCCTAAAGTGTTGATTTCACTCTTGCCATCTCCTGTTTGACCTCTTCCAATTTACCTTTATTCATAGACCTAAAATTTCAGGTTCCTATGCAGTATTGCTCTTTACAGCATCGAACTTCGCTCCCATCACCAGTCATATCCACAACTGGGTGTTGTTTTTGCTTTGGTTCCATCTCTTTGTTCTTTCTGGAGTTATTTCTCCACTGATATCCAGTAGCATATTTAGCACCTACTGACCTGGGGAGTTTGTCTTTCAGTGTCCTATCTTTTTGCTTTTCCATACTGTTCATGAGGTTCTTATGGCAAGAATACTGAAGTGGTTTGCCATTCCCTTCTCCAGTGGACCACGTTTTGTCAGAACTCTCCACCATGACCCGCCCATCTTGGGTGGCCCTACACGGCATGGCTCATAGTTTTGTTGAGTTAGACAAGGCTGTGGTCCATGTTACCAGATTGGTTGTGCCTTTCAAGAACTCCAAATCTGATTCTGAGTGCAGAAGGCCACTGTAACTCTATGAGGAAGTCAAGCGATGATTTACAAACACTCCTCATTTCTCTTTCCTCTTTCCATTCCAGTCAAAGAGAACTCCAACCATGGTGGCGCTGGGAGGTGATAGCATTGATACGATATTTAAGGTAGTTTTATGTATACAAGGACTTCCCTTGGTGGCTCAGACGGTAAAGCGTCTGCCTACAATGCAGGAGGCCCAGATTCAATCCCTGGGTCAGGAAGATCTCCTGGAGAAGGAAATGGCAACCCACTCCAGTATTCTTACCTGGAAAATTCTATGGACGGAGGAGCCTTGTAGACTATAGTGCATGGGGTCCCAAAGAGTTGGATACGACTGAGTGACTTCACTTTCTTTACTTTCCTGGTGGCTCAGACGGTAAAGCATCTGCCTGCAATGCAGGAGACCCAGGTTCAATCCCTAGGTTGGGAAGATCTCCTGGAGAAGGAAATGGCAACCCACACCAGTATTTTTGCCTGGAAAATTCCATGGACAGAGTAACCTGGTAGGCTACAGTCCATGGGGTTGCAAAGAGTCGGACATGACTGAGCGACTTCACTTTCACTTATGTATACAAATACATGTAGAAAATAACTTCTCTCCATTTTTTAATCCTGTTGATCTCATATTTTATTTTTATTTTTAAAATTAGCTTACAATTGCTATTTCAGTCATTTTATTGTTTAAAACGACATACCAATTAGGTAAAAAATGGAGCACAAAAAGAAGATGCAATGAGTTACCTGAGATAATCTGGGATAATCCATAAGGCATATCATAGTGGTTTTGCTGTGTCTTTAATGTGGTTCTTTCCTGCACTGTCTCAGCTATAATATTAGTCTTAGAAGTAGGTCATTCACTCCAACAATTTAGAAAACAATGACAAGATATAGAAGCCAAATTAACCTCCTTGTACATGCTGACTGAACTACTGATGCATGAAGCAATATGGATGAATGTTTTTGAAAGTCCACTGAGTGTCAGCAAGCTATAAATCTGGTGAAATCATGGGGCTTTATAGAACATCATTTTTAAAAGTATGTTATGCAGTTCATTGACGTTGGATAAGGGAATTAGGATAAAATCTTTAGTTGCTCCTAGAGAACTTTCAAATTCCTTTTCTTTCATAAAGCTCAGTGAAGTTGCTTTCATTCTAGATGTGAATACCACTTTCTTTACAGCTTATAACTTTCAGTTTTCCCATATAAATAGCTTTTTTTAATGTGTGCAACAAGTTTTAGAACTATGCCTACTTTGTGTTCCTGAGAAACCCCAAGTGGTAAAGAATTTGTGGATCGTCACTAAAGGCTTATGGTAAAATCCAGATTATGAGAAACAAGATCACAAGTGAAATTTTAATGTACAATAAAATAAAATAATAAAAGTGGGTGGTTATATTCCTGAGAGGCATCAGATAATTTTTTCACAGGAAAGATACAAAAATAGGTTATATATTTTTGTGGGTTAAAAATTATAGTCATGTCCTGTTTATTTTATCCCAATCCAATAACATGGATAATAGATAAAGTGATGGCAGGAAAACGTGAATATGTAAGGAAATAGTAACATGACACAGTAGTTCCAAGTATTTACATAAGAGAAATAAAAGCACATGTTCACAAAAAGATTTGTGGAAGAACATGTATAACAGCTTTATTCATTATATAACCAGTAATGTGAAGAACCCAAATGCTCATTAAGTGGAGAATGAATTAACAATTTGTGGTTCATTCACGCTACTCATCAATGAGAAAGAATGCACCACCGATATATGCACCAGTGTATATAAAGCTGAGCAACGTTATGTTTTCAGAAAGACAAGAGACACACAAGACTGCATGTCATGTATGTCTTTATTTATATTATGTTCCAGAATGGACGATATTAATCTATCATGATAGAAGTCAGAATAGTATTTGACTGTAGAGGGTGAGGATCAACTGGGAATGAGCAGGAAAACTTTTTGAGATAATGTAAACCTTATATGGCTTTGTTGGGGTTTTGTGTCTATGGGTACATATACATTTGTCAAAACTTAAGGTTTAACCAGTTCACTGTATGTAGGTTACCTTCATAAGCCATGAATGAGGAAAAAGTGAGTATATGAAACATTTTATCTAATAACCAAATCACTGGCAGTACTAATCAAGCTGTAGATGGCAATAGTCTACAAACCTTACCTGCATTTGTGTCCATTTTATCTGTTTGAAACCATTTGATTAGGTTCAAAAGTAATTTTTAATTGTCACTGTAAACCAAAGTATAGACTAAAGCATGTTCTGAGTGTTCTGTTATCAGAACGTATTATAACATTCAAGGATGTGAAAGAGTTGAAACAGGGGTTGGACTGTAACTTATAAATGAGTATTCTTTCTTGAGAGTCCAGTGTGTAAGTGGACACCTACATGGCAAATCAAATAGAGCCCATTGCTGGAACATCTGTCAGGCCATATGCTTTGGCCTCAGGTTCAGTGTAGAAACTAAAATGCTAATGACTCCATCCATCATTACAGAGCTTGGTGGGCATGCATCGTTTGGTTGGACAGAGAAAATGCACCAGCAAAGTTACTGAAAGCAGGGAATTGTGTGGGGAGATTTGGTGGCACCATTTGTTTTGGTGAATTGAAATGGGGCTGTTTAACGTGTGACGGGTAATCCTATGCAGATTGCCATGAAAGCAGTGGCAATTGGGCCAATCTGTCAGTAATCTCCCCAGGTGCTGGCAGTGTGCCTTCTGAGTGGGGCTGCCAAAACAGGCAAGCCAGCCATCTCTTTGCCCTTGGTGAGGCTCATCACTGCTAATGTAGTGTGATACAGCTAGTTTCTCAGCCAAAGGAAATGTCATTCCTTCTGCAGCAATGGATAATTTAAGCAATAGATTGAGAGTAGAATTAGTACAATGAGATGCAAATTGCTCTAAAAAACAACCAGCGAGAGGCTGACCTTTTGCGGTACCAACTGTTGTCAGCTGAGGTTCATTGAAAATGGTTGCTGTGAAACTTCTGGCCACATAGTGTTTTATCTGTCCGGGCAAATGTAGTCTTGTTCCTATGTGGCATGTGAACATCGTCACATAGCACTGGAAATTAGAAGCGTGATTTTAAAAAATGAATAATTTGAAAGTACAGAAATTTTATCTGGTGAAATATATCACCATGATGTTTCAAATGCCAACTTGATTGTTGCTTACAAAGCTCTTCTTGATGCTGCCATACTATAATATTGTCTTATAGTATAAATATATGTCTATTTATACTATGATAAAAAGTGCCTGTATCATACTTAATTTACACATGGAATTTTACTATCCCTGAAACTATTTCTTTCTGAGAAAAAAAAATCTGGTAATTTTTCATTTGTCATAATAAATGGAAAATCTTGGAAGAAATTAATCTATTCCTAGAAACATACAGTTTATAGCGGGCAATTAATTGAGAAGGAATTTGAGAGGACTATTTCAAAGCCAAACTGATTAAATATTTAACATGTGATTAATTCACATTGCGTACCATGGGGATAGGGGGAGAAAGGAATGAAATATGGTGAAATTGTACTAATGTCTGGATTTGGTGATAGTTCTGACATTATCTTGGTGAAAGTTCTGACATTTTATAGATTATTGGCCCTGTGGCTGACACGTATCTGAAATATTAGAATAACAAAAAGCAGTATATAATTACCAGAACCATTAGTAAAGTCAGAGAAATTATGTCAGAATTGCTAAAGGTACATTGTTATCTTGAGACTGGGAGAATGGATACATTTCTCCAAATAGTAGAATACTAGGGACACAGAAGAGGCATTTAATTTGTTTTTTTTTTTTTATAGATACTAAAGTACAGTAATAACCAGTGGTTTCAAGCTATTTGGTGAAAGATATAAGCTGATTATAAGGAAGACCGTTGTAATTGCAGGGCTGTTGAAACCTAGAATGAGCTACTGTAGGAGGCAGTAAAATTAACAATTAGTGAAAGTAGCCAAGCATAATCTGGATAAGCATTTGCTAGAGATGTCGAGGACATTTAAGCATGAGCCTGAATACTTTTTAAAGCTCCTTTCAGCCCTGAGAGATACTGGTATAACTGATAAGAGATCATATGGAATCTAAGTCCTGTGCTATTTCAGAGTTGAGAGAGCACTCCAAAGATTGGAGTAAGTTTAATGAAATCGTTAAGGAAAATTTCATTGAGTCTTTAAAGGGCAAAAGCAGGAGATGCAGTTTCAATCCCTGTGTTGGGAAGATTCCCTGGAGGGGGAAATGGCAAGCCATTCTAGTCTTCTTGTCTGGAAAATCCCCTGGACAGAGGAGCCTGGAGGGTTACAGTCAATGGGATTGGAAACAGGACTGAGCAACTGAGCACACACACACTGAAAGACATACAGGACATGGATAAGCAAGGATTAAGTGGGCATGCTCATCACTGCAGTTTAGTGTGTGTGTGTGTGTGTGTGTATTGGGTGGAAATATCAAGAGATGAATCTTCTTACAGTGGAAGGTTCACAATGGGAAGTAGAGGTAAACACAGTTTATGGAAGAGATGGGACAAGGCCATGGTGGGGACAAAAGCAAGAAAGAAACTACTGCTGGCACTACAGATATCACGTAGTGAGAGCCTAGGATTGGACTGTGCCATTGAATTTTGAAAAAAAGTGTGAGGAGAGAAGGAGAAGGACCCATGAAAGAAGACTGTTGAGTTTGGATCAGGTTGATACCAGGTGAAAGAGTTTGGGAGGATGTGAGTGAAATAATAAAGACAGATTACTAGAATATTATAGAGTAATAAAGGTTTTTTAATTGCCTTAAGCATTTATTTTTGACAGTCTGTGAATTTGTTTTCTCATTTTCTGTCTGGGAATTAATTTGCCTGTTCGACCCAATCATTTACTTGTTTCCCCTTCTACCTTGATAATTGCATGTGAGTTTTCCTAAATAGAAGTGAAAAATGGGGAAACGTTTTCATTCCTTTTCACTCTTTTTAGCCTCAAAAAAGCTTACCAAGACAGTCTGAAGCTTGTGGCCAAATTAAATCTCTGGGTGTTCCTGATTTCACTTAGGAGAGTTCATCTAAGAAAAGGCTGTTGGTGCCACCCACCTCGCCTCCTGTATCCTGTGGCTCACAGAGCAGGACTAGCATTAGAGAAGAGTATCAGACATGTCTATTGTACTTTCCTGACTCCTTGTAAACTGATAGATGATCACTAGCCTGCTGCTTAATTCTAATTTTCTCTGTTTATCCTATTTAAGTATTGAAGTGAAGTGTTAGTCACTCAGTCATGTCTGACTCTTTGCGACCCCATGGACTGTACCCTGCTAGGCTCCTCTGTCCATGGAATTCTCCAGGCAAGAATACTGGAGTGGGTTGCCATTTCCTTCTCCAGTTTGATTTACAATTAATTCTACTCCACTTAAAAGACCATGATCTGTTTGGTAGCTAATAGCTATGATTCTTGTCAGTCCTGTTTTTCCTCAGGACATTGATTTATTTGAGTTCATGGCGTTATATCTTCCCTCTTGACTTCATGTAAAGAATTATAATCATTGGTCTTGAAGTAAAATCACTGACCAAGTATCATGGATTATGTTTATCTTTTACCCTTTCCATTTTGGGTGTATATATGTATGTAACAAAGACCATCAGAAAGTGTAATCATATTTAATTTTTAGAATTGCTAAATATTCCTGAGGTCATTTTGGTTGGCTTTGTGTGGCTTTCTACCATCAAAAGTTCAGTTCCTCAAAGTTATAACGCATTCTTTTCTTTCTTTGATTATTCATAAACTCTGAATTTGTTGTCTGCAGATTACACAATTGACTATATATGAATAATGTGTGGAATATTGTTTGTCTTCTTTATTCCTCGAACATATCTGTAAAAGCCTGGCAGTGTAGAAGCTCAAGGATTTCTTCTTATCTATATCGATAAATAACAATTGACTGCTCTTTCTGTACAAGAGTGATACACTCTCCTACTGCTGGCAGAAGATTCCTTTCAGTGTTTCTCAGGTGTGTCATGTCAAGCACGTTACAACTTTTAACTGAGCTCCTGTGACCAGTGTTACAATATGGGGCTCTGGCAGTGGGCTGGGTCTCTTCTTAATGAAAAGCAGTCTGATTTAAATATCTAATATTTATAAAATTATTTTATTTTAGAATTAAACATAGAGAAACCTCACAAGAAGTGAAAACTATGACTCATTGAAGTTTTATAAGATACCCACCACACAGATCATGAAAAAGACTACCAGCTGTCCTAGAGGCTCTTTTCAAGTTCTCCATCTCAGACACAACTGAGTCATCTCCCTACCCCTATAAATAGTAATTATCATGACTTTTAGCCTTTGTTTTTCTTATGGTTTTTGTCATATATATACTCTCCTTAGACACTATAGATTAATCTTGTCTATTTTTAAAAATATATCTTTTAAAGTCCTGTTAATCTCTGTATTTTTCCTGTGCCCTTTTTTCCTTCCCAATTTATCTGTTGAGCAACCCAGGCCATTTGACTTGTAGTTTTCACACAGTCTGCGTTCTACTGATTGCATACAAATGTCCTCTTCAGTTCATGTTCCTTTGAATTTCCTGAAAATTGGCAGCCAGATCTAGATTCAGGTTTGATTCTCTGGCAGTACTAGAGGTGGTACATAGTGTGATTACCAGAGGCACAAAACGTCTCATTTCTTTTTTTTTTTTTTCAGTCCTGATACCAATTGGTGCTTAATGCCTATATTCATTCCTGGAGGTTGTCAGTTATGATATTCTGGTTTTATTATTTCTTTTGTGTTTTGCTTAATTAATGAAGACATGCTTCTCATCATCTACTATTTGACTACACAATGACACAGTTCATTTAAAGAAAGGGATGGTAGCTTCTCAACTCTTTCTTTAATTATTGGTTTTCAGTATAATTGGTTGGTTCCTATCATCATCAAAGACGACAGATTCTTCTTTTTTCTTTTTATTATTATGAACTCATGGATTTATACATATTTAATGGACTTCAATGTACTGCAATTGCTACTGTTTTTTTAAACTCAAATCATACCACTTTTTGCTGGTGGTTGGCTCCTGAATCCTTTTGATATGCCTTCAGTCGTCTTTGATAGCTTTATTGTTGCAAGGAATTGTTTTATGTGATTGTGGAACCTGGGTAGGCAAGTTAAAGTCTATAAGTCAAGCACTTGCAGAGGGCAGACTGGAATACTCAGCCACAGACTAAAGTTGCTATTCATAGGTGGAATTTCTTCTACTCAGGGAGGCCTCTGATCTACTCTTAAGTAAGATTATCTAGGATATTCTCGCTTACCTAATGTTGGTTGGTTATGGACTTTAATCCCATCTACAAAATACCTTAGTAGAGACAAATAATTAGTTAATGTTTTAATTGAATAACTTGGGACTGTAGCCTTGTCAAGTTGATACATTAAAAGAGCATCACAATTATCAAATATATTATTCACTTAGATATTGTTTTATCTTCATAATATTACTATTATTAGAATTTGCAGTTAGAACTTTTACACAGTTATCTCACCTATTATTCTCAGTATCTCTGTTGAATAAACCTTTACAAAATTGATGTCCCCATTTTTAGATGAAAAGGCAGAGACTTGAGAAGTAATGAGAAATTGTGAAGCTAATAAGTAGTCATTTCAAGACTAGACCATAGGAGTCATCTCCTATAGTTCTGTCTATTTACTCATGACCTCTTTGTGTGGTTCCTCATATTGATCGCCTTGTCCTCACATCGCAAAGATGCCTTTGCTTCTTAGGTTAAAATTCATTTTCGTGTTTGATGACTGACTTTATTTTTTGTTAAGCTTGGCTAATGTTCCTGATTTTCCAGCACATTTTCTGCCTTATGTCAGAATTACAATATTTGCATCCTTTTTTCCTGTGTCAAATATCATTTCCCTTGTTCAGTCTTTTCATTGCCATATAGTAAATGGGTGGTAAACTTAGGATTATAATTTTAGTGTAATTTCTCCTAAAGGAACATTATTTCCTTATTGTTTAATCTACTGAAGTCAGTATGATTTATAATGGATATAAATGAGTGCTTTTCTCAAAATAGTAACAATTTTTTTCTAATTTTTTAAATTTATAAATGTCTAAATCTTTGTTTGTCGTGATACTCTTTCATGTTTCTAAAATTCTTTGATTTAATTGTTCAATAATAATGCTGCTGATGATAGCTTTATCTCTATGATATCTATGAGAAAGAAAAAAAAAATTCATATGGCAGACAAGTCCCAGGAAGAAATCCTCAGGTCCTTGGCTGGATTGTTATATGATTCACTGATTCACATCAACCTTAATTTTAGTGGGTAAATTTAAACAGATTAGTTTTGTAAAGAGCACTGGTATTGAAAAATTATATGCAGTCCCCTAAATATTATTCTATAGGAATTTAAATGCAAAACATAGAAAAACAATCACTTGCCCTTTTTCCAGCTCTTAAGAGGATGGAGGAGACACATATCATTATGAAAGGTAGTGAAAAAGAAAGCAATAAATGTAATTTAATTTTTCTTCATGTCAGTAGAGTGAAATAATCTCTGCAAGTGTTCTATGTACCACATTATTTAATTTAAAATTAAATCGGATTAATTTTATTCCTCAAGTTTTGAAAAGAGAGACTGAAGTAAACTATTCCATATTTTAACCATAGCATATTAACCTTTAGGATTTCAAGCTGAAAGTAACAGAGAACCAAATGTGTTATATCATTAACAGGAAATCCAGAAATAGGGGGGCTATAAGAACTGTTGACATCATTTCATTTTAAAAATTTTAAAATTTTTCTCAAGAGAGTAAAGTGAGGATTTATTAAATGGTATTACATCCACGGGGTGAGAGTGGGCAGACTTGGGTGAGAAGCTTCGGGCACCATTTAGATACATAATCAAGAACCTGATTCTGTTTTTCTCCTTAATGTGACATCCTCATCATTTTATTCATGACACTGAGAAAAAGAAGAGGACCCACTGTGCTTTCTCTAGAAGTGAGAATATCTTTCTGGAAATAACATGGCTTATTCCTATTATTTCTCATTGGCCAGGATCACACCCATTTTTAGACCTGTCAACTGTTCATAGGAACTGGACCTCCATGATTGTTTTTGACCAATTGTCTCAAGCTGAAATATCTTGATTAATAACCTATGGATCTTGTAAAAATATAGATTTTGATTCAGTAGATCTAAAGTGATCTCTCTAAACTTTGCATTTGTAATAATCTGACAGGTGATCCTAATGCTAATGCAATAATAAATACTGGGAAATAACCAATATTACCACTCTACTTTATGCCAGGAATTGAACTTGACAAATAAATACTGCATGCACCCTGCATGATGAAGCTTACTTAGTTTAATTAGAGGACTGATAATAGTCAGCAATTCCAGTGACTTGCCTAGAGTTACTTGGTAAGCGATGAGTCTCAACAACCTATACTAGAGACTAAATAAGAAAGCATGACAAGGATCTGGGGTGGGCGGGGGAAAGAAGAGGAATGAAGACAGCAAAGTGCTAGGTTATAATCCTTGGATCATATAATTTTGTGGTTCTTAGTATTTCTCAGAGTTGGGGATTTTGCAATGGAGAAATCACATAAAAATCTCCAAGCAGAATAAAGAGCCTGGAACTGAAGATTATAAAGGCAGAAAACTATACGTGAACACTGCTGCGTAGGGATAAAATTACCATTACTTCTTTCCGTCTTCCATAGCCCTGCCTACTCTGCTAAATTGATACCTTGTAGGCAGGCAAAGATCTATTATTTTAGATTATAAAATAAAAAGTTATCATTATTTTTGAATTCTGAAATGTAAATGTCATAAACTGCTCCTTTTAACTTTAATGCATTACTTGAAGTAAATAAAATGCATTACTTGAAGCAAATAAAGTACATAAAGCAATGTCTAGTGTAGTAGACTACATTTTCTCATTGATAAAATGCATTGATCAAGACTTAACAACAAATAATCAACTCATTTGACTGGACCTGTGATACAAATGAAGTAAAAACAGCTCTGGTTTATTTTAGAGGAAATATTACTAAATTTTGCATCTTTAAACCTAGTTTTGAGTTTTAATCCTGCTACTAACAGGCTATATATGTATCACATTTCTAATCTTTCTGGATTTTGATTTTATAATCTATAAATTAAAATGACTATCACAGAAAATTTGAATTAGAGAACAGTGATAGAATCAGGATAACAGCTAATATAACATGAGGGACATGGAGGGGCTTATTAAGTGATTTTTGAAGAAAAATCTGAAATTATGACTACAATTATTTTATTGTTATTTTGAGAGATAATTAGCACCTAAGTGTACTATACTCATTAATTATATCAACAATATGTATCCTATATAAGCATATACATGTTATCACTTTATTAGTATAATAAAAATCATGTACAAACACAGTGTAATCAACTTAGTGATCTCCGGATGGGATCACCTTAAGTAGAGCCCTCAGCAACTCTAAGTTGTGGCTTAGCTCAGAAAGAACTTTGTATAAATGATCTCTGGATGTCCTTGAGGTTCTATATTTCTGTAGCTTCCCTTTAGTATTCATTTTAATTAATGATTATTATATATTTTGCTATAATAACTTATGAAAGCCTCAGGAAGTTTTACATGACTCTTACCTTTAAAAATATCATGTGTATGAATTTAGTACATTTTAACAAAGAACTTTTTCCACAAAATAATAATATATTGCATAATATGATGCTGTGGAAGAAAAAAATGCAAGATTTGAAACCCTACCTTCAGGATGATTTCAGTACACAAAAAGGTAAAAGGGCATCCAGATATAGAATATGTTATAGAAGTGATTCAAGGTAGAAATGCGGGTTACATTTTTATGATAATCTCTGAGTTTCTGAGACCCTATTCATGACAGTTTCAGTGGGGATGGCAGGTAGAAGAGTATGTTTAAATTGATGAAATGTGAGCTCGAGGCTGAGAGGACATTGTTTGTCTTCATAGCTTATGTCATTATGGGCCTCATCTAGGAATACCTAAGAGTTGTTGGTGTCCATTGTGGGGTAATTCAGATTTTTCACAATAGCAAATGACTGATTCCAGCAGAAGTCAGTAGTGGTCTTGTAACTGTTGCAGAAAAATAGAGTAGATCCTATATTGGCAGTACAGAAACAATGGAAAGTTTTTAAAAATTTGGAATTCTTCCAGGCTAGTGAAAATGTCTGAAATCACTGCTTATAAAGTAAATTAGGGTCAGAAAGTGAGGTCTCACTAACAATGCAAAAGACTGAAGGACTAGGAGACAATGTCAGCAGCAACTGTGATTCAGATTGAGAAAGCTGTTTTAGCACAGGAACCAGGTAGTAGTGAAGGCTGTTGAGCATTGCGGAGGCCTACGTGAATTTTGGGATCATGAGAATATTCACAGAACTATGGTGGAGAGGATAATTTGACCTGGTAGATAATTGATTGGAAGTCGTTGCAGAGGCTGGGAATTCCAGAAGTTAAGAGGTTATTTGAGTGGGATTGTGAAAGAGCGATATGCAAGTGAGAAACTGGGATAGAGGATAAAGTAGAAGACACTGTGCCATCCTTTGGGAAAAGTTTGGAGGAAAGTGTTACTGTGAGATGAATGACAACGAAGATGGAAAGATGAAATAATCATTATTGAGAGTAAAACATTAAGGGTATACTTATAAACTCATCACAGAAGAACATGGATTTTGAAATCCATCTTGAAAGTGCTAAAAGATGTGAGTGTGTTTGTGCAGAGTAAGATAATTTAGAAGGCAAGTAGGAAGTGGGAGTTGATTGGTCTTGCCAAAGGAAGAACTGAGAACTATAAATGGTAGTAAGAAAGGTGGTGGAAGATGGAGAGCACCACTGGAGGTGTAAATTGGGGGAGATGAGGTGAGGGCATGTAGCTGTATGAGTGCTGAGTCACGGTCTGCCTTCTCATTGGAAAATTAATATTAAATAATGTGATAACTGAAAAAATGCAGGTTGAGATTTACATGCATAAAGTTTTTTTGTTTGTTATGTGATTATAGGGAAAGAGAATTCAGGCTGCATTTTATGAATTTATATTTTAGGGCTGGTGAGTATAAGCTGCTCTTACTCTTTGTGGGTTAGGAACAAAGAATTAACAAAACACTCAATGAATGAAAAATGCCAATGTTAAATTTTGGACTTTTTATCTGCAGGTATATATAAGTATATATACGTATATATATGTCAGGTCCATGGATCAAGGCAAATACTTATATGGAATGTCAGGTCCATGAATCAAGGCAAATTGGAAGTGGTCAAACAAGAGATGGCAAGAGTGAATGTCGACATTCTAGGAATAAGAGAACTGAAATGGACTGGAATGGGTGATTTAATACAGATGACCATTATATCTACTACTGCAGGCAGGAATCCCTCAGAAGAAATGGAGTAGCCATCATGGTCAACAAAAGAGTCCAAAATGTAGTACTTGGACGCAGTCTCAAAAATGACAAAATGATCTCTGTTTGTTTCCAAAGCGAACCATTCAATATCACAGTAATCCAAGTCAATGCTCCAACCAGTAATGCTGAAGAAGCTAAAGTTGAACGGTTCTATGAAGACCTACAAGATCTTTTAGAACTAACGCCCCAAAAAGATGTCCTTTTCATTATAGGGGACTGGAATGCAAAAGTAGGAAATCAAGAAACACCTGGAGTAACAGGCAAATTTGGCCTTGGAATACGGAATGAAGCAGGGCAAAGACTAATAGAGTTTTGCCAAGAAAATGCACCGGTCATAACAAACACCCTCTTCCAACAACACAAGAGAAGACTCTACACATGGACATCACCAGATGGTCAACACCGAAATCAGATTGATTATATTCTTTGCAGCCAAAGATGGAGAAGCTCTATACAGTCAGCAAAAACAAGACCAGGAGCTGACTGTGGGTCAGACCATGAACTCCTTATTGCCAAATTCAGATTTAAATTGAAGAAAGTAGGGAAAACCACTAGACCATTCAGGTATGACCTAAATCAAATCCCTTATGATTATACAGTGGAAGTGAGAAATAGATTTAAGGGCCTAGATCTGATAGATAGAGTGCCTGATGAAATATGGAATGAGGTTCGTGACATTGTACAGGAGACAGGGATCAAGACCATCCCCATGGAAAAGAAATGCAAAAAAGCAAAATGGCTGTCTGGGGAGGCCTTACAAATAGCTGTGAAAAGAAGAGAAGCGAAAAGCAAAGGAGAAAAGGAAAGATATAAACATCTGAATGCAGAGTTCCAAAGAATAGCAAGAAGAGATAAGAAAGCCTTCTTCAGCAATCAATGCAAAGAAATAGGGGAAAACAACAGAATGGGAAAGACTAGAGATCTCTTCAAGAAAATCAGAGATAACAAAGGAAAATTTCATGCAAAGATGGGCTCGATAAAGGACAGAAATGGTATGGACCTAACAAAAGCAGAAAATATTAAGAATGGATGGCAAGAATACACGGAAGAACTGTACAAAAAAGATCTTCACGACCCAGATAATCATGATGGTGTGATCACTGACCTAGAGCCAGACATCCTGGAATGTGAAGTCAAGTGGGCCTTAGAAAGCATTACTAGGGACAAAGCTAGTGGAGGTGATGGAATTCCAGTTGAGCTATTCCAAATCCTGAAAGATGATGCTGTGAAAGTGCTGCACTCAATATGCCAGCAAATTTGGAAAACTCAGCAGTGGCCACAGGACTGGAAAAGGTCAGTTTTCATTCCAATCCCAAAGAAAGGCAAATGCCAAAGAATGCTCAAACTACCACACAATTGCACTCATCTCACACGCTAGTAAAGTAATGCTCAAAATTCTCCAAGCCAGGCTTCAGCAATATGTGAACTGGGAACTTCCTGATGTTCAAGCTGGTTTTAGAAAAGGCAGAGGAACCAGAGATCATTTTGCCAACATATGCTGGATCATGGAAAAAGCAAGAGAGTTCCAGAAAAACATCTATTTCTGCTTTATTGACTATGCCAAAGCCTTTGACTGTGTGGATCACAATAAACTGTGGAAAATTCTGAAAGAGATGGGAATACCAGACCACCTGACCTGCCTCTTGAGAATCTGTATGCAGGTCAGGAAGCAACAGTTAGAACTGGACATGGAACAACAGACTGGTTCCAAATAGGGAAAGGAGTACGTCAAGGCTGTATATTGTCACCCTGTTTATTTAACTTATATGCAGAGTACATCATGAGAAACACTGGACTGGAAGAAACACAAGCTGGAATCAAGATTGCCAGGAGAAATATCAATAACCTCAGATATGCAGATGACACCACCCTTATGGCAGAAAGTGAAGAGGAACTAAAAAGCCTCTTGATGAAAATGAAAGAGGAGAGTGAAAAAGTTGGCTTAAAGCTCAACATTCAGAAAATGAAGATCATGGCATCTGGTCCCATCACTTCATGGGAAATAGATGGGGAAACAGTGGAAACAGTGTCAGACTTTATTTTCTGGGCTCCAAAATCACTGCAGATGGTGATTGCAGCCATGAAATTAAAGGACGCTTACTCCTTGGAAGGAAAGTCATGACCAACCTAGATAGCATATTCAAAAGCAGAGACATTACTTTGCCAACAAAGGTCTGTCTAGTCAAGGCTACGGTTTTTCCAGTGGTCGTGTATGGATGTGAGAGTTGGACTGTGAAGATGGCTGAAGGCGGAAGAGTTGATGCTTTTGAACTGTGGTGTTGGAGAAGAGTCTTGAGAGTCCCTTGGACTGCAAGGAGATCCAACCAGTCCATTCTGAAGGAGATCAGCCCTGGGATTTCTTTGGAAGGAATGATACTAAAGCTGAAACTCCATTACTTTGGCCACCTCATGCGAAGAGTTGACTCGTTGGAAAAGACTCTGATACTTGGAGGGATTGGGGGCAGGAGGAGAAGGGGACGACAGAGGATGAGATGGCTGGATGGCATCACTGACTTGATGGACGTGAGTCTGAGTGAACTCCGGGAGTTGGAGATGGACAGGGAGGCCTGGCGTGCTGTGATTCATGGGGTTGCAAAGAGTCGGACACAACTGAGCGACTGATCTGATCTGATATATAAGTATATAGACACATGCATATATACAAGATAATATGCATGTACATATCATTTCAGATATAGAGAAGGGTGTTAAAGATACAGTAGATTTTAACATTTTAAAACTTATTAAAGTAATTAATTCCTTTATTATTTACTAGTTTAAAAATGCAAAGTATTTCAAACATTCAAAAAAATTTATAAAAAAAGCAAAAATTAACCACTAATATGCCCAACACTCTAATTTAATAGAAACTGACACTTTGCTTTTTTGTCCTAATTTTTCTAAACAACTTTTTCCCTAAGATTTAAACATATTTCAGAGGAATATAGGAGATGTTGTGCATTTACCAGGACTGTACTGGTTTTAGTTTGCTTAGTTTAACTGCCATGTTGAATTTTACTGATTGGATAAATCTCAGTTCATTTATCCACTACTCAGGTATATTTTATGGGATCTTTCCCATACTTAACTATTAGAAATGATTCTGAGTTGAGCATTCTTGTACATATGTGTGATCACACATGAAAGGGTGATCCAAATGTAGAAATGGAACTATTGGGTTCTATGTTTTATGCATCTTCAGCTTTACTAGATAGTAGCAAATAATTGTCTAACATGACTGTAACCATTTACACTTCCATAGGTAATTTTACTAGTCTGTTTTACACTATTTGATGAGATGATACATCAAATAATGTAAAAGGATACCAGGAATACTTAGCATTTTACGTACCAGACGTGAGAATGAGGATCATGGCCATTTATCTTTCATAGTTGTGGCTTTCCTTTGCCCTTTGTGCTATCTTTGATATAAAGAATTTTTAAATTTGGGCTGAGGATCTCTTTTCATGGTTATTATACATACACATTTTCTCTCTTTATAGCCTCTCCATTTGTTGACAGGATTATTTGTCTTTTTCCTTGTTGAACTGTAGAAGAATTTTATATAACCTGACTATTTATCTTTGATGGCTTTTTTCATGACAAATAATCTTATCATGGTTTGTGGCTTGCTTTTTTCACTTTATATATGATATCTTTCAATATATAGAAGTTAGCAATTTTATTGTAGTTGAATTTGTCAACCACATTCTTTATGGTCTTGTGTGAGGCATCCTGATATTATAAATACATTTTCCAATAGTTCATTTTGAAAGTTGACAGATATGCTTTTAACTTTTAGGTTCCTTTGATTACTTCTTTTAAATGGTATAAATTGGCTGTCATTAATGCCAAAGAGATAAAAGTTTGCAAAGAGTACACATTTTGGCTTGACTGTAAATTATTCATTGGTATTTTATAGTCATCCTGTCATGATCGCATGCTATGCATTTAGAATACTGAGATGCATTGACCATGGTCTCAGTCTCCTGAAAGGGACAAATCTAATAAGCACATGCAGTGCAGTATAAGGGCTAAAAGAAGACTTTACATATATAAAACCTGGGAGAAGGGAGATGGCAGTGAATTATTTGCCAAGAAGCCATTATCTGTCCTGCTAATTCATATACTCTGGGCTAATAGAAATTCTATGGAAAACTGAGATTACTATTATAGTTTAGCACTACACCCCTTAAGGGAAACCAATATTAACTTACATCCTTTTTCTGATTGAAAGACAATAGTGAAAATTTGTGGGGCTGCACGAATATTTTCCTCCTAATTTTAACAAATAATAAGTTATCACAGATGTTGTTTGCCAGGATGCTTTAAATTTCTGGAAATGTTAAAACCCTGTTTTATAAAAGATTGGTTTTTGTTTACAGAGACGAAATGGTGAAGATATACCTGTGGCTCAGACTAAGAACATCAATCACAGAAGATTTGCTGCTTCCTTTAGATTGCAAGAAGTGACAAAAACTGATCAGGATTTGTATCGCTGTGTAACTCAGTCAGAACGAGGTTCTGGTGTGTCCAATTTTGCTCAACTTATTGTAAGAGGTAAAGTAAAATTGCTTTCACTTCATGAAATTGCATGGCTTCATTAGAACAAAAGCGACTTTTGTAGATATTTGGATTTTTTAAATCTAGTGCTCTTTATCTCAAATTACTGCAAAAAGCATATCATTATAAAAGTTCTGAAAATATCTTAAGGTCAAATTAAGATTGTTGTTATATGGTGTGTCCGATAAGGTTTCAGTAAGTGATTTTTATCAAAAGGAATCTATTTAATACTCGAACAGGGCTAAACATACATAAAATACTTTATTTTGCCATCAATTTAAAGCTACCAGAGGAATTGGTGAGGGATTATGATACATCAGTACTTTTCTTTAGTGGATACTGGAAAAACAAGTACAAGTGCATGTACAAGTATAAGTATAAGTATAAGTATAGTATAAGTAAGTATAAGCATAGTACTTATACTTGTAGAAGTACAAGTACAATGTATATTACATTCACTGAAAATTGACTGAGTCCCTATATAATTCACTCTTCTAGGTTGTGGAGATACAATGGTTAGTAAAATACAAAGACCCTCCCCTGTGTATGTAGGGCTTCCCTGGTGGCTCAGATGGTAAAGAGTCTGCCTGCAGTGCAGGAGACCCAGGTTTGATCCCTGGGTCAGGTAGATCCCCTGGAGAAGGAAATGGCAACCAACTCCAGTATTCTTGCCTGGAAAAATCCCATGGATGGAGGAGCCTGGCAGGCTATATAGTCCATGAGGTCGCAAAGAGTTGGACATGACTGAGCCACTTCACTTTCTTTTCCCTATGTAGCTTAACACTGAGGTATAATAGGCGCATCATATATAAAATTGTAGTATCGCATCAAGGGATGTGTTATGAATAAAAATAAATACACAAAATGAGGGGGATTGATGGCTTAATTAAGATGATCTGGAAGGCCTCTTTGTGAACATGACAACTGAGCTGAATCCTTCAAAAATGAGGACGTCAGCCATGTGAAAATTTAGAGGAAAAGCAACTTTTGATGAATAGACTATCATGTATCAGTTGTTTATAATAACAAATGAAAATAATTATAAACCATATAAGTCTCTTCAAGAAGAAGTTTGGCAGATTTTAACAAAAACATTTCATCTGGACTGAGATTTGTCAGAGGTGTCAGGGAAGGCCTTTGTCATTGACTTTCTTTGAGATAGAATCTGAAAGTTGAGAAAAAGTTGCTCAGATGAAGGTTGTAGTTTTGAGGGGCAGGGGTAAGAAAAAGAAGGATCAGCAAGCAGAGAGCAAGGCAAGTGTCAATGCTTAGAGGCTAGAAGGAGAAAATGAGATAATCCACATTCAAGTTAATACATTTTATAATGCTTAACATCAAATGTCTTTTACATGTATTATTTCATTGTTAGATTTACTTGATTTTAATACTTTAACCTTTAGTACTTTCAGAACAAAATTGAAATTCAGACTATTTGATAATTGCCCAAGGCCACAAAGATCTAATAACTGGCTGAGCCAGAATTTAATTCCATGTTTCTTAACTCCTGGAGCTGGGCTCATTCTTTTCCACCAAAGCTTTATCTCACATTAACATTATTAAATAATGCTATTAGCTGCTTATAATGCTTTTGTCTTGAGAGATTCTGTGGCTCATTAAAAAAGAGAAGTTTATCTTTGTAAATTGAATAGAACTCTATTATAAATAAAACTTTGCTTATAGCTCCAGAGTCACCTTATATAGCACATGCTTTAGTTCATGAAATCACAGCCCCAGTTCATTGACTAACAAGAAAATATGGTAATATTTAACTCCAGTGTTTAGGTAAACAAGTTAACATATATTCATATATGTTTGTATATTTATCTTTGGTGAGCCCTTTGCCTACATCTTTCTCACCTGAGCCTGACGGTATCTTTGAAAAGCCTGAAGGTGTCCTTGGGTAATCTTCAGAGTAATTAATATGCTATGTATACAAGAAGGTGGGTGTGCTCTTGAGTCATCATGCTCGCTGTTTCTCCACGGGGCTGTATGTGCATTCATGATGTGCAGCCGCTGAAGGAGACAGTAGCTTTTAATAATGCAACTAGAGTGCTTTTGACTAACCTACCGTTTTATATGTGTGTGTGTGTGTGTGTGTGTGTGCTCAGTTGCTCAGTTGTGTCTGAGTCTTTGTGGCCCCAGGGACTGTAGCCCTCCAGGATCCTCTGCCCATGAAATTTTTCAGGCAAGAATACTGGAGTTGGGTACAATTTCCTATTCCAGGGTATCATCCTGACCCATATATATAAAAGGATCATCCAGACCCATATATATATAAAGAGAGAGAGGCATAAATATAGATCTATAGATATAAAAATTTTTGAAGAAGTAGCCCCTGATATATTCAACAGTTATAAAAGGCAGAGTTGAAGCCTTAGCTAGTTGCTCCCTTTAAATGTAAATTTCCTTCTTTCAGATAGCCATGTAGTGCCTGTTTATTTTAAAAGAGATTTATTTTGGATTATTAGATCTTCCTTGTTTATCTGAATTGAAAAGTAGATTTTATCAGAGCTTGCTTTTATTTGCTTAGAGAATCTATATTATGGCTATTCCAGGAGTGCTACTTGAGAAGTAACTAATTATTTCAATAACATTTATAAAAGGAAACTCTGAATTTCATAGAAAATCTTAGCTATTTTTCTTTCCCCTTTTTTCCTTTTTGTTTTTTTATGACGTTCCTGCCATTTAACCTATATTTGGTTTTACATTTTATATTGTACTTGTTGGGTAAAGACATGATGGTGCTGTGAATGTACTATTCAGAATCTGTTTACATTTTAGAAATATATTTTGATAGTTTTGGCACTGTTCTTTTTCTTTTTCATGTATTTTACTTTGATGTATATTTAACACTTACAGGTGATACTTTGCTTGCAGTTTGATTTGAAAACTAATATGAAACAATACATTCTCTGGTTTGTTCAGTAAGCACCAAATAAATATTGGTACCCACAAAATACACCCTTTGGGGTCAGCTCTCCTGGTGTTGAAATAGTGCTGAGAATTAACTATGGTGACAAGTCTTGTCTCTCATTGGCACTTTCAAAGCTGACATCCTGTTACATGGATACAAAAGATGGTAATTTTAAAGGAAATTTTGGGGGCAGTGATATGAATAGTCTTTAATAAGATCTGGCATAGTATTGCCTGTTGTCAAAGATGACCCAAGGGTAAGAGTTTATTAGTGCATTTTCTCCTAAACTGAAAGTGACAGGGCATGCTTAAGGCTTTTTGGGTGCTGTTTGTTACAAATGAAAATTTCCCTGCAGAATTCTCATGTTGAAGAGTATTGATCTCTGTGTTCCCACAGCCAGAGGAAGAAAAAAAATGCTGAAATAGACTTTATCATGATTTTAGTTTTGCTTCCAGATCATTTTGAGTAATGATAACATTTTCGGTTTGTGGAAGCCAATCTTTATTGACAAAGAAGTTTTTACAGAGATGAAATGAAGAGCAGATGTTTTGCTCAGTGTTTCTACAAGATAGAAGTATAAAAAATGTGAGATACACATTGAAATGTTTATAAACTTCAGATGAAAAGCACCACCTGTAGTCTGTTATATTATAGATTCTCATTCTTTTAAAAAAAATTTTAATTGAAAGATAATTGCTTTACAATACTGTGTTGGTTTCTGCCATGTGGTACATGTACACAATGGAATGCTCAGTTCAGTTCAGTTTGGTTGCTCAGTCGTGTCCAACTCTTTGCGACCCCGTGGACTGCAGCATGCCAGTCCTCTCTGTCCATAAGCAATTCCCAGAGCTTACTCAAACTCATGTCCATTGAGTCGGTGATGCCATCAAACCATTTTATCCTCTGTCGTCCCCTTCTCCTTCTGCCTTCAATCTTTCCCAGCATAAGGGTCTTTTCTAATGAGTCAGCTCTTCACATCAGGTGGCCAAAGTATTTGAGTTTCAGCTTTAGCATCAGTCCTTCCAGTGAATATTCAGGACTGATTTAGGATGGACTGGTTGGATCTCCTTGTAGTCCAAGGGACTCTCAAGAGTCTTCTCCAACATCACAGTTCAAAAACATCAGTTCTTCGGCACTCAGCTTTCTTTATAGTCCAACTCTCACATCCCTACATGACTACTGGAAAAACCATAGCTTTGACTAGACAGACCTTTGTTGGCAAAGTAATGTCTCTGCTTTTTAATATGCTGTCTAGGTTGGTCATAGCTTTTCTTACAAGGAGCAAGCATCTTTTAATTTCATGGCTGCAGTCACCATCTGCAGTGATTTTGGAGCCCACCAAAATAAAAAAGTCTTTCACTGTTTCCATTGTTTCCCCATCTATTTGCCATGAAGTGATGGGACCCGATGCCATGATCTTAGTTTTCTGAATGTTGAGTTTTAAGTCAACTTTTTCACTCTCCTCTTTCACTTTCATTAAGAGGCTCTTTAGTTCTTCTTTGCCTTTTGCCATAAGGGTGGTGTCATCTGCATATCTGAGGTTATTGATATTTTCCCCAGCATGTTGATTCCAGTTTGTGCTGCATCCAGCCTGGCATTTCACATAATGTGTTCTGCATATAAGTTAAATATGCAGGGTGACAATGTACTGCTGCTGCTGCTGCTACTAAGTTGCTTCAGTTGTGTCCGACTCTGTGCGACCCCATAGACAGCGGCCCACCAGGCTCCCCCGTCCCTGGGATTCTCCAGGCAAGAACACTGGAGTGGGTTGCCATTTCCTTCTCCAATCCATGAAAGTGAAAAGTGAAAGTGGAAAGTGAAAGTGAAATCACTCAGTCGTGTCCGACTCTTACTGACCCCATGGACTGCACCCTACTGGGCTCCTCCATCCATGGGATTTTCCAGGCAAGAGTCCTGGAGAGGGGTGCCATTGCCTTCTCCATCAAATGGGTATATCTTTCCTTTTATCATTGCCTTTAGCTTCTCTTCCTTTCTCAGCTATTTGTAAGGCCTCCTTAGACATAAAGTAGATTCTCATTCTTGATCTCCTTTCTTTTCCACCTGGCTGAATCAAAGATGCAACTAAATTTCTAGCCAACCGACCCACAATAAACTTTTATAAAATTCTAATTGCTACAACTGACACTCAATTTCTATTCCCATTTGTTAACTATGCTTTTGTATTATTCCTTCTGTGAAACTCTTAATTACATTTTTGAAGTTCTTTAATGTGAAAGGCATAGTCTTTTCTTTGTCTTTGTTGTTGCTTAGACAACATTTCAGAAGGCAATGGCACCCCACTCCATTACTCTTGCCTGGGAAATCCCATGGATGGAGGAGCCTGGTAGGCTACAGTCCATGGGGTCACGAAGAGTCGGACTCGACTGAGCGACTTCACTTTCACTTTTCACTTTCATGCATTGGAGAAGGAAATGGCAACCCACTCCAGTATTGTTGCCTGGGGAATCCCAGGGACGGGAGCCTGGTGGGCTGCCGTCTATGGGGTCGCACAGAGTCGGACACGACTGACGTGACTTAGCGGTAGTAGCAGACAACATTTCAGTGGTGTATAATAGCCATTATCAAAATTCTCTGAACATACATATTCAATTAATTTTGTTATCTATTCCTAATGACTACCACTGACCTCTAGCTGTAAAATGAAGTGAATGTCAACACATGTACCAGTGGAGGTGGCCCTGTAAAGCAAATTTCAGTGTTAGAATCATAAGGACTTTGGATTGTTGTTGGTATTTGCCTTTGCAGGACAATACAAATTAAGGGTAAGTGTATTTGCTGGCTTTTATAACTGAAAGGTGCAGAGATAGGCTTCAGGGTTGGTTCATTTAGTCATGAAAGATCCATGTTCTTTCCAGTTCTTCCTTCTAAAGTTCATAGTTTTGACTAAGTCAAGGTCCCTTAATGGTCACAGGATAGCCATATGGCTATACACTTCTTTGGTCTCATCCACATGAGGATAGAAAGGTTACCACCTCTCACATGTATCAAAAATTGCATGACTGCATATGGAGAGACAACTGGAATGGCCAGTAGAGGACTTTTGTAAGTGGGACTACAGAGCATATCATTGTTATTCAGAGGGAGTCTACTCACATAAAAGAGGAACTGAGGATGTTTTTCACAAAAGGTACAACTTTACCTTGAAGGACATGCAGAGTTTGGAACTTGGTAATGTAGGAGAAGGGCGTTATCATAATAAGTCAGGTAACAGTACAAAGTGGGACTTTGTGGGGAATGACGCACTGTTAATGGAGTTGCTTGTAGTTATTGTACAACTTACCCACTATACCTGTGAAGGAAAGCTGTCCCAACTAACACTAAGTTTGCATTTGAACCTTTCAGATTCTACCCTTATTGTAATCATATGTAGTTTATGTTCCATTAGAGTCTGTCTAGTCCGTTGTTAAGAGTTGGACAAGACTGAGCGACTTCACTTTCACTTTTCACTTTCACGCATTGGAGAAGGAAATGGCAACCCACTCCAGTGTTCTTGCCTGGAGAATCCCAGGGACGGGGGAGCCTGGTGGGCTGCCGTCTATGGGGTCGCACAATGTCAGACACGACGGAAGTGACTTAGCAGCAGCAGCAGCAGTCCGTCTTTGTTTGCTACAGCATTTGGCATATTTTTTACATAAATACAACTGATACTATTCTAAAAATTCATAAATAAAATGTAGCTGAAGTCAGAGCAGTGGGGCTGACTCTTAAAGATATAAGGAATGAATGATGAACTACATCCCGCCCTTACCTGGGATTAATGGAGGGAAGATTACTGGGATAGAGGAAAAGATGATGGCTGTTTGTTTTTTGTTGTATATGAACCAGTTTTATATGAACTAGGAGGGTGACTTTTTGTTTAGAATGAATTTTTTCTCACTTGAAAAACAATCTTGATTTAACTAACTTGTTGTAGTCTTTTGTATATATCAGTTAAAAATCATATCTGACTCTCATTTTAGTGTTTTTATAATAGAAACAAGGGCACTTGAGAAGTGCAAAACACACATTCTAATACTCTTGTTAGCTGGTGGTTGAAAAGCCATGAAATTTCTAGCTTGCGTCCTTTAGCATTCTCTTTAATACCACACACTATTGATTGTTAGCTAGTTTTCATAGCACAGCTGGTTTTCATTCAAGCTGATTCTTGAATTAATGTATAGATTCTTTTTCTAACAGTGACTTAAAAATCCCTTTTCTTTGCTTCTCTTGTAAAAACTGATCATCTTGATAGCAAATTTAGAGTTATCTTGCAGAATTCAATTTAAGCATTTGTTTTACAAAATCTGAAGTATAAGAACATAAGTATAAACCACATACAAATTTCCCCCAACTACCCCTACGTTAGGAAAATGCCTGCAGTCAGTCAAGGGATACCAAATGTGTCAAATTTGGAGGAGACCACAAATGTGGCATATGTAAAAATGCTATATTGGTACCCTTGAGTATGGTAAAAGGAACATTTGGAGTCTCCTCTCATCCATAGGAGCTGCTTGTAATTCAGGTGATTCCATTCAATGTACAAGATGTCTGGTACATTTTTAAACTCTAAATGAGCAAAAAGATACTGGATGTCCTTTATTTTATTACTGAAACACTGTTCTATCCACTATTGTGCTCCATTATTCCAAATAATTTTTCCTATTAATTTTCTCCTGTTTTGTGTTCCCTTATGCTCTTTGATGAAAGTGATAGAGTACAGCACTTGTCTCACTAGAGCAGTGATTTTCATGCTATTTATTTTCTTGTTTGTTTTAAAAATGAAAATGCAGTTAGAATTCTTTCTGGAAGAATTTCTGAGTATATTTGCATAGGTGAATCTCATGTAATGTTTAGCAGTTGAGGCACTGATCATGGTTTTTTTGGAATGCGTCTTTGAGGACTTTGCTTTTGTTGGAGCTTTCTTCTTATGAATTTAAGAAGGATCAAAGAGGACACAGAATGATCTGCATGCCAAATAATTCCTTCTGTTGAACTCAGTGTCCTTAGTTGCTCAGTCATGTCCGACTCTTTGCAGACCCATGGACTGTAGCCCACCAAGCTCCTCTGTCCATGGGGATTCTCTAGGCAAGAATACTGGAATGGGTTGCCATGCCCTTCTCCAGAGGGTCTTCCCAACCCAGGGACTGAACCCAGGTCTCCTGCATTGCAGGCAGATTCTTTCCCATCTGAGTCATCAGGGAAGCCCCCTGTTGAACCCTAGGGAATTTGATTTCAGAGCACTGATGATAGGTCTACACTTTTCTTCTGAGCCTCTCAATTCTATTTTCTTGGAGTTCATGATAAGTATTTCTTCTGAAGGATCTATGTCAACTTCCCAGATTTTGTAATTTATATTCCCCTCCATGCTCATTGTTTTTCTTTCTCTTAGCCCAAACCAAAAAGGAGGCAATGAAGTCAATTTGTAACTTCATTGAAAAATCAACTAACAGCCTTTATTGAGTACTTAAAATGGTAAGGGGCTTCCCTCATAGCTGAGTTGGTAAAGAATCCACCTGTAGTGTAAGAGACCCCGGTTCGACTTCTGGGTCAGGAAGATCCACAGGAGAAAGGATAGGCTACCCACTTCACTATTCTTGGGCTTCTCTTGTGGCTCAGCTGGTAAAGAATCTGCCTGCAATGCGGTAGACCTGGGTTCGAACCCTGGTAGCTCCCTGGAGCTACCCACTTCAGTATTCTGGCCTAGAGAATTCCATGGACTCTATATATAGTCCATGGGGTCGCAAAGAGTCAGATATGATTGAGCGACTTTCACTGGCACTTCACTTTCACTAAATTGGTTATAATAGGCATCAGGAAATTACAAAGAAACCTCAGACATAATCTCAGCTCTCAAGCAATTTATAATTTAATTAATTGTATAGGAGATTGTTGAATTCTTGAATATTTGGGCACAGAATTTTGACTTTGATTTTGATCAGATTTTTAATTTATAGAGGGAAAAATAATATCCTCCAATAAGTAGAAAATATACCAATGGATATTTAGCAAACTTATTAAGCACTCTTTTGGTCTATAATGTGGTATATAATTTGTACTATGAGAGTCTTATCAAATGTGAAACTGAAGCTCTATAGCTGATAGACTGGAGTAAATCATCAAAGCAGAGAGAGAATTCAGTTTTCAGCGGTATGTGTGTGCTGATGGTGGCGTAAGTGTTGTGGTTGGACTGGACTCCATTAATTGTAGATCTTGAATTTCTTCCACTTTTCCACCACTTCAATCTTCTAGAGTTGGTAATAGCAGACTTCCCAACCAGTGTATGATTGACAGGTGTTTCAGTGTTAAGCTTTTTTTCAGTTAACATAAACTATTTTCAAGTTAGATGTTCACATCTTTTTAAAAACTAGCTAATCCACATTCTGCTTACTAGTGAAATGGCATCAGGAACCTGACTTTCTAAGCACAAACTAGGAAATACACAGAAACAGAAACCACTGATGCAATGTTAAGTGGAAGTAAATATCAGGTAAATCAGTCAAAACCAACTTATTCAGCAAAGTTTATCATATTTTTACCGTAGAAAGAACTTTCCATTTGGGTTCATATAAATCATGTTATTTCCTTTTCTGAGAAACATTTGAACTAGTAAGAAATAAAAACAGTCAAAGGTCAACACAAATAAATACAGATAAACATTTATATTCTCTTAATCCTGTGCATGGATTGTGTTTAGTTCATAGTTAACTAGTTTTTATAAAAAAGAAAAAAATTATAACATTTTCATGTTGAACATGAGGATTTGGAGGCTGAGGACTAGACAGAGATTAAATAATTGTAGCAAAGTATGAGCAGCTTTTCTCAGTGCATAAATCCATTACTACCTCTCCTTATCCAGCTTTCACTTACCTCTGATGTTCATTTTAGAGAAATTATGGCCTACAGAGGTGGTCTTATCTCTCATGGGCTGTAGGACAGGGTTGTATTTAACTTTAGGATATCATTTAGAAGGTAACTTTGTTTTGCTTTGTTTTCTGCCTTCTGAGCCCTCAACTAAGAACATATTTTGTTGTCTTTTCTGTAGTGTTGTGCAATTCAGAATTAGATTTAGTTGTGATGGCACAGAATCTGTCCTTGTGTTAAAACAACAAAGAAACAACAAATGAATAATTACCTGTACCTCTGTTAGGAAGAAATTTTACCCACATGGTTATTTACATTTTCCTAATTGCCACTTGGATTTCCTATGGTCTTCTTATGCATATGGAAGGAACCATTACTGTTCTTATTTTACCTGCTACCCCCTCCAGTGAATTTCCTTCACATTAGTGAAAAAGAAAAATCACAGTGCTTTTCTGGTCCAAAGAATTTAAATGAAATATGCTCTGAGTACCACTCAAAATTTCTTTTCTATCACTCACCTCCTTAATCCACAGCAAGCATCCTCCTGCCATTATACTATTATAGTTGTTATTTCCTCCACCTGGATTTTCTTTTTTTCCCCTCAAATAAATGCATATTTTCACATTCTTATCTTATTCAGGTTTCTCTCAGTTTTTTCCCCAAATACTTAAAAGTCAAACGATAGTTATTTTCTAGTACAAAATGAAATTCATTGATTTTGTTTTATAATATTTTTTCTCCAGAGTTATTTAGCTCTAAGTTTTCAAAAGATCTTTATGTAACACCTACTATTAGTATGTGCAGAACAAATATTTGTACAAGACAGTGGTCTGAAATATACTCACATTGTTGGGTGAAATATAGCAGCTAGAAATACATATGTTAATAGGCTGTTTCTTTCATTTTCTGAATTTTATTACGTATCCTTGAGTGCTCAGAACTTTCTTTGCCTTCAGTGCCATTGCTTTCATGCCTATTACCATTGTATTTTTACTGTACTTTTTACTTTTTTTAAATTAAGAAAAAAATTTCTATGTGCTGAGACTATTTTTATTGAGGTTTAATTGATTTATAATATTATATTAGTTACAGGTGTACAGCATAATGATTCAATACTTTTATAGATTATACTCCATTTAAAGTTATTACAAAATAATGGCTTTATTTACCTGTGTAGTACAATATAGCTTTGTTACTTATTTTATACATAATAGTTTGTATCTCTTAATCCCATATGCCTGTCTTGCCCTTCCTCCTCCCATCTCCAGACTGGTATTCACTGAAAGTGAAAGTGAAAGTTGCTCTTTGTGACCCCACTGACTATACATACAGTCCATGGAATTCTCTAGGCCTGAACACTGGAGTTGGGTAGCCTTTCCCTTCTCCAGGGGATCTTCCCAATCCAGGGATTGAACCCAGGTCTCCCTCAATGCAGGCGGATTCTTTATCAGCTGAGCCAGAAGGGAGCCCAAGAATACTGGAGTGGTAGCCTATCCCTTCTCCAGCGGATCTTCCTGACCCAGGAATTGAACTGGGGTCTCCTGCATTGCAGGCAGACTCTTTACTAACTGAGCTCTCGGGTAATCACTAGTTGCTCTCTGTATCTGTGAGCTTTTTACTATACTTTGTAAAGAGTGCTCACTGGTCTCCCTCCATCAGTACTTGCCTCCTCTGAGTCCGTCTTCACACAATAGCTGACAGACTGACTGCTCTTCTGATTCTGATGGCTTCTTGGTTAGGCAGTATTAGTCCAGATGTCTCATCGCAGTCTCCAAGACCCATTGTCATCTGGCTCTGCCCACCTTCCCAGTCCAGATTCTCCTTTACTCACCAAACTCTAGCAGCACTGACTTGCTTTCACTAGATCATGCTCTCTTCAACCTTAGGGCCTAGGCATTTTCTGTCCACAGTGCATCTTCACATTTCTTCAATATATTATTGCATTCCTAACATCTGCCTCCACCTCTCAATTAACTAAGTTAAGGACTCTTCCCATTGCTTGTTTACTATTCTATTTCTGTAGCCAGGACCATGGCCAATACCCAGCTGATATAATCAAGTAATTGTTCAAGAAACAAAAACAGCATAGATTGTAAAGTGCCATATGAATGGCATGGTCTTAAGGTGTAGGACAGAAGAGGCAGCCTCATTCTTGACTTTACCAGTTGGGGAATGAGCTGTGGAAGAGGCAGACATCCATCTTACCAGTGATGGATGGATAGGATTTGGACAGTTGAAAATAAATATGGGCATTTTAAGCAGAGGGTGTGATATAGGAAAAGATATGTTCTTGAGGGCTATTGTTACATATAGACCACGGCACAGTGTTTCACAGGGAAGTCTGATGTGACCCTGAAATTGTACTGTGAGGCCTAACTGTGGAGCAATTTGAAAGCCTGACTAAGGAATATGAATAATTTTATCATTTGATCTGGGAACTTTTGGGAGTTTTACAGTAGGTTACTCATGTCTTCATATCTGATTCAGAAAACTAGGATGAGAGATGATTTGGAGAATAATGAGTTTTCAGGGAGTAAGTTTAGGGGGCCCTAAAAATCTTAAACACTTGAGATGGTAAGACATCCTTAGGGAGGGTTGTGTTGGAAAGGACAAGTCAAAGTTGAGAGATTATGGTGGAAATACTGTTAAGAATATTGTGAAATGACCAGAGATGGAATAGTCAGCCTGGGATACTAGGTGAAATATAGTATTATGGCCAAAAGTTTGGAATGCTTGTAGAACTTACTTGATAGCATAGGTGTTCATTTGAGTTGTAAATTCTTGCTTGGGTCACTGGAGAGACGGGTTTTAAATCTTTGGGCATATGGGAAAGGCTTCAGCTAGTTGAAGGTTATTAACAGAGATTCAACACAAGATAAATTAAATAGACACTTAGTGTAGAGAAATTCTAGTGTATAGACATTCTCTTGGAAGCTTCCATTTCAGAATCCTTAGCCAATATTGAATTTTTCATGTTGCTAAACTTAGGATAAAAGTAGATGTATGCAATTTGGAAAGAGAGTCCTGACATGGTTAAATATAATGTCTTTCTTTACTCTTGACATTATTCATATACGAAATAAACACATGTGAGATACAGCATGTGTAAATATTTTCTCCCTGCTGCTTTATGTAGATTGCTTTTTTGGGGTTTGAATTAAGTGAAAATCTGTTAAGTGAAAATCTTCCTGTACTTTGTGCTTCATAGAAATAAAGCAAGCTCTCCAAAGACTTTTCCACTTTTTCTGCTCTTCAGAATTTGAGTGCCCCTGATAATAATGCTCCTAGATATGTTTTTTTCTTACATCAATTTTTTAAGGCATTGAAAGGAAGGCGGTTTTTCTTTCTAAGGCTCCTGTTCAAGAGCATTTCTCAGTCCTCAAAGAATGACACTCACTGCATCAGGTCATTTAAAAATATTTACTTAAGGATAAAGAGTTCCCACCTGCCATTAATTGTTCTATGTTAAAACCCCCACCAGGTTTGACATTTCTTTGTATTGTGCAGGGTTGTTAAAAAGTAGTTACCATGACCAGACTGGTTGATACATCACAATGATGAAAAGCGAGCTGTTTGGGATTCAACATCGATGGTGGAAATGCAAGATGTCAGAGGAGCCATATATTAAAGAGAATTTGAATTGGAAACCGAATCCCAATCTGCCACTGGGAACATTTTGATCATTTTGATTTATTAAACTTTTATAACAGCATTCAGATAGAGTGGAATTAAAACCCTTTAGTCCTGATAGTTTATTGTACACCAACCACTATGTAGCTGGTATCATTTTTGAAGGTTCTCTTAGCAATCAGTGAAGAAGGAAAAAAATGTGTTGGTGAGAGACTTAATTTAAAAGGCAGTTTTCACAGATATTCTTGCATCTAACTTTTAATCCCTTTTATTTGCATTGGGTCAAGTTTGAAAACAGATCTTGCAGTTTTAACCTACCAAGTACCTTAAAGTTCTGATTTTTACTGTAAAGTTTATTTGGAACTCTGATTACTGGTTTTCATATTAAAGTATTGTATTTATGGACATATCATAGGCTATCATTTCTTTCTGGCTCATGTACTTTGCACTCAGAGATATCTATTTTCTGTCTATATCTAAGTTTGTGTTTCTGAGTGTTATGAATAAATATTCAAGTGGAAATACTAATACAATTCTGAAGGCTAACTTGCAACAGAAAACAAAATAATGTATTTTCCTGCAATTACTGGAATTCCGTAACTTGGATCTTTTCAAAATCATCTTTCGGCATCAGCAAGCATGGGTTTTCTTTTCTGAACAGTGGCTCTGTAATAAAGGGAAATCAATTACTATTAGAGAGGCACTATAGGTTAAAGGCATTACAGGTTCACACTTGGTTTTGCAGCTGGGAGAGGGTACTTAGCTGTGAATCAGGAATGATGCCAAAGATGGATGAGACAGAGTTCAAGGAGCAGTAATGTGAGGGTCCAGGACTATCGTTTCAAGCTGTCTGCACAGTAATGATTGATGGGTTGGTGGTAAGAAGTAATAATACCAGATGATGAAAGATGCATCTCAGCCTCTGGAGCCACAGCATACCAGCTACCTGTTGGAGTTCTGGGGCATAATGATTCCTGATTTGCAACCAAACGGTTTTGCTGCATTTAGCAACCTAGGTTTTTGGCAGCTGTGAAGGAAGCAAGCAGCATATCAAACACTCCTGCACATTGTAAATTTAATTACCTCATATTTATGCATAGTAGTTGTTGACAGGATCTTATAAGCTATGCTAATATGGTAGGTAATTTGTTACCTCCAGAAATCACTTTCCATGTGTCTTCTGATCATTATCATGAAACATGATAAATGATCTAGCCCATGAGGTATAAATGAAAATGAAATGGATAATTGGATTCTATGTCTAAATTGTGGCTGGAATAGTCACAGCAATTATAATTGAATTTATCTCATAAAAATGTGTTTGGCCCTATGTTAGTGACCTTTCATCATCTTGAGCCTGTGATGTTATATGAAACTATTCATAAGATAATTATAAGAAGTTTATCACAATTGTATTAAAAATTCTCTAACACTTTAAATTTTCTCTGTTTTTGCTTTATTTGCCTATAACTTGAAGTATTCAGTATTATACTGTTTATCTACAATGGATTTAAGCAGCTGATACTGATAATCTTTTGATACTGAAAATGTTCTGTTGTTACCAATGCCTTGATTGAACAATTTAGGAATATTGCAAGATATAATTGACAGTATTTTTATGAATATCTTTTGTTATTAGCAGCACGTTTCTTTCTGTGGAATGTTAGAAGTGTATCTTCTTAATGAATGTGTGTAGTTTCTTTGATTCTTATGAGAGAATTTCTCTGAAATAATAAAATAAAAGAGAACTTATTTCAAGTATCATCAGACATATTCTTTCTTACATCTCTTCAATTCATTTTAAATAACAAATATTATTTTATTATAAACATTAAAAACTCCAATTCATTGATTTGATTGACATTTTTGAACAGTTACATAGGCTGATCATTGTAATTTTTGCTAATAAAAATAACTAAGATACATGATCTTTAGGGTCTTATAATTCTGTTTGTATAGTAGCTGCATGGATATCTAGTCTTTAAATTATAACATATTATTATACTTATTCTTTGTGCGTGATAATACTAAAATTCCTTTCTCATTTCTAGTTTCTTTCAATAATCGTCCAAGAAGCCAACATGCTCACTCAACCTAGATTCCAGCAAGTCTTGGATGGCTTTTTTAGAATCTAGGCAGAATCCTGTACATCTGTGGTCTGTGAAAAGCTAAGAAACCTAACTATCCTGATAATCCTTCTGCATTCTTCCTCCCTTCTTTCCTGAACATTCTTCTTGGATTTTAAACCAAGAATTATGAATTGACTCTGTAGCTTTATGAAGATTTTGGAAATATTTTATGACTCTGATAAGATTCTCTGGATTTCAAAAGTTCCTTGATTATCAAAAAAGTACATTATTCAGAATTCAATAGCCTGTCTTCTATTTGAGGGCATAGTGCTTGGTAATAAAACAAAGTCCATCAGCTCTTATCCTTAATTTCACTAGAATATTAAAAACTCTAGGCAGCTTCCTGGATGGTACTCAGCAAGGTGGATTTTTGTTTGATCTAGTCACCTTTGATAAAATCAGATGAAAATCTGAAGACTCTCTGGCTTTTTTTTTTAACTTCTTTCTTTATAGACTACCATTATTGTCTTATTTTCAGCTTCTTGAAGCAGGATTTAGAAAAGTTTTAATATATGCTCTGGAGGAAGTTTTCTCCTCCACTTACTCTATTTTTGTATTCAAGGTAGGGACATGCTCCGAGTAACTCTTCACATTGAAAGTCAAATCATGAGTCACATTCTCTTCAAATTATTCACTTGCAGGGTAGCTCTATTTCTATGTTTGCTGAGTAGAAATCCAGAGAGATGCTATGATATGGGCTCACAGAGTTTTTTCTGTGAACAAACAGAGGCAGTCCAATCGAAGTTCAAATAATATTGACATTATTGAACTTAAATCGGCATGATTCCAGAATAATGTTAAATAATTATTTAACATTTCAGTAGAGACTTTCAAAAGAGAGATGTTATGGGAAATGTAAACATCTAGCTCTGCTTCATTGACTATGCTGAAACTTTGGACTGTATAGATCACAACAAACTGGAAAACTCTTAAAGACATGGAAATACCAGACCACTTTACCTGCATCCTGAGAAACCTGTATGCAGGTCAAGAAGCAACAGTTAGAACTGGACATGAAACAGTGGACTGGCTCCAAATTGGGAAAGGAGTACGTCAAAGCTGTATATTGTCTTATTTAACTTATATACAGAGTACAAAATGCAAAATGCTGGGCTGGGTGAAACTCAAGCAGGAATCAAGATTGCTGGGAGAAGTATCAAAAGCCTCAGAAATGCCGATGACACACCCTGATGGCAGAAAGTGAAGAAGAAGAGCCTCTTGATGAAAGTAAAAGAGAGTGACAAAGCTGACTTAAAACTCAACTTAAAACTAAGATCATGGCATCCAGTCCCATTATTTCCTAGCAAATAGATGGGGAAACAGTAGAAGCAGTGACAGACTTTATTTTCTTGGGCTCCAAAATCACTGCAGATGGTAACTGCAGCCATGAAATTAAAAGACACTTGCTTCTTGGAGGAAAAACTATGATAAACCTAGACAGTGTATTAAAAAACAGCAACATCACTTTGTTGACAAAGGTCCGTATAGTCAAAGCTATGTATGATCTTCCCAGTAGTCATGTACAGATGTGAGAGTTGGACCATAAAGATGGCTGAGCACCAAAGAATTTTTGCTTTTGAACTGTGATGTTGGAGAAGACTCTTGAGAGTCCCTTGGACTGCAAGGAGATCCAACCAGTCCATCCTAAAGGAAACCAACCCTGAATGTTATTGGAAGACTGATGCTAAAGCTCCTGTCCTTTTGTTACCTGATGTGAAGCGCTGACTCACTGGAAAAGACCTTTATGCTGGGGAAGATTGAGGGCAGGAGAAGTGGTTAACAGATTATGAGATGGTTGGATGGGATCATCAACTCAAGGGAAATAAGTTTGAGCAAACTTCAGGAAATAGTGAAGGACAGGGAAGCCAGGCGTGCTACTGTCTGTGGGTTTGCAAAAAGGCACACACTACTGAGAGATTGCACAACAACAAATGGGAAATATACGAACTGTGTAAGAGTAGTGTATCATATATAGATGCATTCAAATAAGTAATTTTCAAGAACATATATTTGTGAAGCAGAAAAAAAATCACTTGATGCTTGTATATGATGTAGATACTTCATAATATCAATATATTTATTATACATAGGTGACTATAGAACTCAACTGTTCCCTCTGAGATGCAGAGATTTACTCAAAGACAGGAAGATTTTAATGCCCAAACTTGCAGATAAACATACTTCTTGTTTCTTTTGAATTCGGAGATTTTCACATTTTGCAAGTCAAAAAAGCTGATACAATGATGTATATAAGAAAAAATATATATATGAACTCGTTGGACTTCCTGGTGGCTCAGACTGTAAAGCGTCTGTCTACAATGCGGGAGATCTGGGTTTGATCCCTGGGTTGGGAAGATCCCTTGGAGAAGGAAATGGCAATCCACTCCAGTATTATTGCCTGGAAAATCCCATGGACAGAGGAGCCTGGTAGGCTACAGTCCATGGGGTCGCAGAGTTGGACACGACTGAGTGACTTCACTTCACTTTGTGACTGATTTAACAATTTTGAAGAGAAATTTTGACCTAATTAGATTTTTGCTGTAAATACTGACTTTAAATTTCAAACTCAAGATGAGATTCTAACTGTATTGTATTGACTTTTATGTGTGTAGGGGGCGTATCTGAGCAAGAGTCAGGGACTAATTAGTATAGAACCATCCTTTCCTTATTTTTAAAATTTCTTAATTAAACATAGTGTAGATATGCAGAAAAGTATGCATTAAATATATAGCTTGATAAATGTATAGCTTGATGAATTTTCAGAAACTGAAAATACATACAGTCAACAATGAAAAAATACAATATTACCAAGCACCCCAGAAGTCCCCATCACTCCCCTGCAGTCACTAACCCATTGTTCCTGGCTTCTAACAGTAATAAATAGCTTAAGTAAATGGAATTCTGTAGTTTATGCTCTTTCATCTGGCTTCTTTCTCCAACTTTGTGAAATTCATTCGTATTTTTGCATGTATCTGTACATCATTTGACATCATTGTTGTAAAATATTCTAACTGATGAGATTGCCACAATTTTTCCAGTTTACTGATTGTAGGCATTTGAGTTTTGGGGGAACATCTACCTGGAAGTGGAAATGCTAGGTAATAGCATATGCTTATGTTCAGCTTAAGTAAGTATGGCAGCTTTTTAAATTTATTGCATCAATTTATATTCCACCATGCAGTTTTAAGGTTCTAGTTTTCCATATCCTCACCAACAGTATGTATTATCCTACCTTAAATTACCTTTTTATGTTCATTCTTTTCATTTGTTCATAAATGCATTCTTTAAACAATCATCATTTGATTGCCTAATGTGCTAAGTATTGAAGTCGGAAGTCACAAACTTAGAGACAAATAAAATGTGTGTCTTTTAGGAGCTCAATAACTAAAGAGACAGAGAAAAAAATATATGGATAAATCTTCTACAGGAAAAGGTACATTTATTTTAGGTTAGAGAGGGTGTGCTTAGGAAGGCTTCTCAGAGGGAGTGATAAATGAGCTTGGATTTGAAGATGAATGGTTTTGCTAAGTCTATAAATGGTAAAAGAGCACTTCAAGCAGCCTATATAGGATGAAGGTGGATGAAGATAAAAGAAAGAATTCCCATAGAAAATACAAATTATTATATATGAACAGGTGATTGGTATTGAAGAGTGGTAAGATGTGAGACTGGACAGGTAAGCAGGAGACCGATCATGGTAGAGCAGTATTTTTATGTGCAGAAGTTTGCAACTTTCATCAAGGTTTCATGAAGATTTTCCTTCAATCTTGTTAATAAGACATAATTTTCCATTTATTAACTGCTGCAAAATGAAATACTTCTAAACTTACAGGCATAAAACAGCAACTGACCTATAATGCTCACAACTTCTAGGAAGCAATAATTCAGAAATGCATAGAGGGGGTGAGTTTTTCTTGTTCCAGGAATTTTGTATCCTCAGTCAGAAACACTCAAATTGACTCAGTCAGTTCAGTTCAGTCACTCAGTTGTGTCTGACTCTTTGCAACCCCATGAATCGCAGCACACCAGGCCTCCCTGTCCATCACCAACTCCCGGAGTTCACTCAAACTCACCTCCATCGAGTTGGTGATGCCATCCAGCCATCTCATCCTCTGTCATCCCCTTCTCCTCCTGCCCCCAATCCCTCCCAGCATCAGAGACTTTTCCAATGAGTCAACTCTTCGCATGAGGTGGCCAAAGTACTGGAGTTTCAGCTTTAGCATCATTCCTTCCAAAGAAATCCCAGGGCTGATCTCCTTCAGAATGGACTGGTTGACTAGCTGAAGTTAATTCAAACTCCTGGAGGTGAGAACCATCTGGAAACTTCTTCATGCACATGTCTGACGCCTGGACTAGGATAACTCCACCTGCTAACTGAACCGAGCCCTGGTGGCTCAGGGCTCCAAGGGCGGATGATCCAGCGTCCACTGAACAGAGGGGAAGTGCATGGTGTTCTGTGACCTAGCATCATTCCACCACTTCTCTGGGCTGTATATATTTAGGCAGGTCTAAGGTCTCCCAGATTCAAAAGGCTAGAACATGGACTCAAGCTCTCAATAGGAACACTCACAAAAAATTCATGCCCATGTTTTCAAACCACTACAGTGTCTGTATTATTTTATGCCTTTTTTCATTTTCCTGTGTGTTGTCTATAATACCATGATAATAACAAAAGCTGTCTAGTTTCCCCCACCCTAGCCATTCTGTCTGTAATGTGAATATCCCCCAGTTGGGTACCATGGTTTAGAGCACATAGACTTTACCTTTGACCCCTTTCTCATCATCTAATTAACATTTGATTTTATTAAGAAGAGAAAGTACATTTATCATCAATAAAGGATTCATTTAACATAGTTTGGATTTATGTATTAAAATAACTTTTGAAACAAGATAAACATATACAGGCACAAATTAGTTCCTTTACATTTTAAATGTATCTTAATGCCTTACAGGAGTAACACATCTATAGCTCTGTGATTCATGAATATCTTTCTTAACCTTTGCCCAGTGTCAAATTCTTAATTTTAAACTTGAACATGTACATAGACATACATTTAAAAATATAAGTGTATTGCAGCTTTGGGATAAGAAATGGTATACCTTGGGTGCAACAGGAAGATCTCTCAGCGGTATCAACTTTTATAAGTGTAACATTTTACAAAAATGCATGCCAAAGAAGCGTGGTAGTTTTTCCTTCTTTTTATAATACTGAAAATAGTAGGCCTCCTTACCCATTTTTAATCATATTTTCACTGATACAGGTACTGTTTGTAAGATTCTTTGGTACCTATGAAAATGTTTGCACATTTTACTTATGTTTGTTTTCTTCCCCCTAGCAAGTTTTCAGTTGATCTGGCTAACATTGCAAAAGGGTGGGGAATTTGAAGTTCACAGAAAGACTATATGAACAGTTTGGGTCAGTAGCCATTTCATGCCCTTATTTGTAAAAGGCATGATATTTATCAAAATAGAAAAGGGAGGTTTCTCGTCAGTAGCAGTGGCCGTGGAAGAAGAGCCCAACGCTACTGCATTACTTATGGACTTAACACCCTTTGTTTTACTCTTAGAAACTTTCTCTAGCTCTGCACTGATGGTTTACAACTTGGACCGCCTTCTAATACTTCATGTTGAGACGATATACTTTATTTTGGTATTCAAATGTCTACCTACCCCCATTATGGTGTGGAAATACAGGTGGTTGAATGGAATGGAAATTAAAGGTCTCTTGCTGGCTGAGCTGTCACACTAGTCTTTAAAGTGTCATTATCTCGTTACTTTATCACATCTGTAATTATTCTTGTCTGCCCCCTATTTCCATCTGTTTATAAAAGTAGGTGTGGTAATTGTATTTTTGATGGCACTTTGACTGATGGAGATGGGGTATTGGGCCCCTTAAGGAATGTTAATAGCACTGGATGATTAAAATATTTATTTAAAAGTCCATGTGTTAATAAGGATGGTGATCACATTGATGGCTCTGTTTTTATGGCACTCCCTTCTGTTCGTCATTGTACCTATACACTCGAGTTACCTATAAAACCTACTTTTCTTAGTTCAAAGACTAGGTTCAGAAATCTGGCCTTTGGTCCCCTTTTCAAATCCCCTGACCCTTATCCTAGTTGACATCAGGGATAGTCCATCTGAAGTCACTGACCACATTATGTTAAAGCTTTGCTTTCTTCTCATTTAATCAAGGGCATCTACCTCCATAGGACACATAATTGTTTTTTGTTTTGTTTAACATAAAAATTGAAGAAATGTTCCATAATTGCTAGTTTGTATCATTTGTCCTTTTAAATGAATGTATACTGGGAATCTTTACACTACAAAATTGACTGGAGTCTGTGTTAGCTAATGAATGACAGTTTCTTTGATGTGAAGACTTTGAAAGTCTCTGACAGTTTATGCTTTTTGAACTGAAAAGCATCCTAAAATTATGACTATGCTGGAGCTAGTAGTGAATTCATAAAGCCTATTATCTAGAGGAACTGTCTATAGCACTGAAGTCTTATTTAATGTTTTTACTATGTCATCACAAATTGTTTTTCATAAAGTAACTATATCACATGTACACTGGAATATGCCTGGCTGAAAAATGGCACACTGTACCTTCCAGAGTCATGTGGAAATAATGGGTAAATATTAATAAGGGTAAATAAAGTCAGATTTTACAGTCATTGAGTGAAGGGACTGAATGGTATCTCTGATTTTTTTACTTGACTAAGTCATTACATGAAAAAAGTAGACATCTGTTGCTGGCTACATATGCATAAAAACTTCGTGCATCATTTTGAATTGTCTTGAAATAATCACAAAGTTCATGAGAACATAAGAAGCATATACTTATTATGTGTTATATTACAGTTAGTCAACACAACAGAATATTTAAATCCAAGGATCAAGATGGCCGACTTACATTTGTTGTTTGGTTATAATTAAATATTGGAATATTCTAATTTCATAAGTTTTAAAATTTTTATTAGATTCACGAGATTAAAAAAATTTAATATTCAAGATTTGGAATATAAATGGCGTTACTCCAAATCCTTTGGCCTGTTTGAATCCTAGGCATATATAACGTGTTACTGGGACATACGTATATTATCATTGCTGAACACAGTTCCCCTCCTTTCTCCTACCATGTATTTTTTTATTGTCTTACCTCGTAAAGCTGACTGATGGTGATGTGATTACCTGTTTACGACCCTAGACTTGAGGGAGCCAAAGAGTTGAAGACTCTCCCAGTTTTACTACTGACCTGATTGTTATTCTTGGAATCAGCTGGATGTTCTTTCCCTGAAACACATGAACAGTTTGAGCTCTGATCAGGCTGAAATGAGATATTAAATGGCCATAAGAGAAATATTCTGTATTAGTTTATGACTCAATCAAATGGATCTATAATTTCCATCATAACATATGTGGCTTGCTCCCATGCCATACAGATTGTGGTACTGATGGAATCTTTTGTAAAGTTGTTGAATTATTGCAGTAATTCATAATTCTGAACCAATTCATTGCATAGATATTAATTATAGTTTGTGGACAAAAGGAAATAAAAATTATAGTTATTTCACGGTTTTAGGTTACATAGGCTAAAAAGCAAATAAACTTTACTTTTAAAAATCCTTTCACCTTTTCTTATACCCTAAATATGAACCTAACTTTCTTTTTAGTTTCTGCTGGCAGGTCTCAAACAGGGTGTTGCCGCTGTGCCTTTTTAGGTCAAGCAGGTAATAAAGTTATCAGCAGTGTTTTCAAATCTAGATGAATAAAATGCCATGGTAATATACAGGATACGAAATTCAGTATGCAAAATTTGCAGTTTTGCTGCTGAAATGATTCTTCTTATTTCAGCACTTTAGGCAGCAGGAAAGAGCCATGTCACTGAGATTAAATACTGTAATTCCACAGGCCTTGCAGTTAAAAAAAAATGAATGCAAAATCACATAGGGATTGAAAGACAAAATAACTTTCATGTGAGGAGTGGCATACTTAGTATCAAAATGTTTTCCTACCCTGAATTAAATTTTTGCTCAAGAAACTCAAGTTATTGGTATACATTCTGGTATTATTAGTGCAACTGTATATTTGATAAAGTATTTCATATTCAAATTTGTATATATACATATGAATTTTTTCTTCACATGGAAAATCTTTTTTTAAAAGTTTACTTGATTTGACTAAAAGACAAAAAAGAATTATTATATAGGTTTGCAGCTATGCTTTTTTTTTTTTTTTACAAGGTGGATAAATCATTTGATGCCACTTGGTCACTAAACAGTTGCCTAGAAAGCGTTCTTTTGTTCCAGTCAACAAACTCCTTTAATTAAATAGTAACATTTTGTAGGTGTCATGTATCATTGTCAGAGCAATTGGTTAGCTACATGGTTCAGAGCTCAAGGTGGTAAATCTTATGTTTTGAGGACTTCATTTCATTATCCAAAAATAAATTAAGCAAATTTATAAATAAACATACAAAGTTTTACTATTGCCAACTCCAAATTATGGTTCTGACACTGAAGTGGCAGTCTGTGTCTTCTGGTATGGAACAGACAGAATTTATGTGGATAATTTTTTCTTACAGTGACATGGATGACTTTTTTTCAAGGTGTTCTTAAGTCAACCACTCATTCTGTAGCGAATTACTGAACTTAGGCACTGCAACAGAGACTGGGAATGTAACGGTGAAAAAGTTTGATGAGCATGTTACAAAATTTATTGGAAAATAGAGGAAAAAGAAAGAGCAAGACCACTTGTGGTCTCATAGTTCCCTAATCACTGTTATTAGCTGTTTGGTGTATTTCCTTATGGTAGTAGTGGTTAGTGGTTTTCTTTTCTCTGTCTCTTTCTTTAATTAATAGGAATATAGTTTTTACCTTTTAAAATGAAAGCTTAAATAAACTAAACATTCAAATGTCACCTGACATTTGTTGTATAATCTTCACAACTTGTGTTCTTGAAGTATATGATGGAATGCTACTGAAATACCATAATTTGTGTCATCATTTACCTATTGTAGAATATTTTGATTGCTTAATTTTTTGCTCTTTAGATATAGGTTTAATTGTCTCTTTCCATTAAATTTCCAGAAGTGGGATTACTTTAGTCTGTTAACACATTGTTACTTCTTGATATACGGCTTTCCAAAAATGTCAGTTCAGTTGTTGATGAGTAAGTTGCATACTCACATGCCCATTTAACTGTGCCTCATTGATGATGGTCAAGCCTGTGTGAATAAATGATCACATGTTTAGTGTTTGCACCCTCTTCAAAATACTGCTCCAGTACTCTTTTGAGAAATGTAAATGTGTGTGTGTGCTTAGTCACTCAGTCATGTCCCACCCTTTATGACCCCGTAGCCCACTAGGCTCCTCTATCTATGGTATTCTCCAGGCAAGAACACTGGAGTGGGGTTCCTTCTCCAGGGGATCTTCCCAACCCAGAGAATGAACCCAGTTCTCCTGCATTTCAGGTGGATTCTTTACCATCTGAACCACCAGAAATGAAACAATGTAAATATAAATGATGTAATTTTAGGTAAGTATAACCCCTGGATTTGTGAGGGGGAATTATTTTTCACATTGTAGTGTTTCTCTAGGGGAGTCTATAGTATTTTGGGCTGGAGGATTTTTCATTTTGTGGGACTATCCTGTGAATTTCATGATCAAGTAATCTTGCTGCTGCTGCTGCTGCTAAGTGGCTTCAGTCGTGTCTGATTCTGTGTGACCCCATAGACGGCAGCCCGCCAGGCTCCCCCATCCCTGGGATTCTCCAGGCAAGAACACTGGAGTGGGTTGCCATTTCCTTCTCCAATGCATGAAAGTGAAAAGTGAAAGTGAAGTCGCACAGTCGTGTACGACTCTTTGCGACCCCATGGACTGCAGCCTACCAAGATCCTCTGTCCCTGGGATTTTCCGGGCAAGAGTGCTGGAGTGGGGTGCCATTGCCTTCTCCGAAGTAATCTTGGCTCTAGCCAGTTCAAAACAAGTAACACTCCTCAATCATTAGAACAATTACTACTAGTGAAAAACCGCTGGGGGAGAATGAAGAAAGTCTTGTTTAGATAGATATAAGTAATGATTTAAAAATACATAATAAAAATAAATAAATATATATATATATCATTAAAAAAGGACTTTTTTGTTCAATTGCATTTTTTTAATTCTAAAATAGTACTGCCTACTTATAGCTGTGAAATCATGGGTGTTTATTTCACACTTCTCAGGATTTTTTGTGTATGTGAAATTTTATAAGGGTGGGCAGTGGGGCACAGCACACACTCTTTCCATAGCCTCAGTTCAGTTCAGTTGCTCAGTCGTGTCTGACTCTTTGCGACCCCATGAATCGCAGCACGCCGGGCCTCCCTGTCCATCACCAACTCCCAGAGTCTACCCAAACCAATGTCCATTGAGTCGGTGATGCCATCCAGCCATCTCATCCTCTGTCGTCCCCTGCTCCTCCTGCCCTCAATCTTTCCCGGCATCAGGGTCTTTTCTAATGAGTCAGCTCTTCGCATCAGGTGGCCTAAGTATTGGAATTTCAGGTTCAACGTCAGTCCTTCCAGTGAATATTCAGGACTGATTTCCTTTAGGATGGACTGGCTGGATCTCCTTGTGGTCCAAGGGACTCTCAAGAGTCTTCTCCAACACCACAGTTCAAAAGCATCAGTTCTTCGGTGCTCAGCTTTCTTTATAGTCCAACTCTCACATCCATACATGACTACTGGAAAAACCACAGCCTTGACCTGAGGGATCTTTATTGGCAAAGTAATGTCTCTGCTTTTTAATATGCTATCTAGGTTGGTCGTAACTTTCCTTCCAAGGAGTAAGCATCTTTTAATTTCATGGCTGCAATCACTATCTGCAGTGATTTTGGAGCCCAGAAAAATAAAGTCAGCCACTGTTTCCACTGTTTCCCCATCCATTTGCCATGAAGTGATGGGACTGGATGCCATGATCTTAGTTTCCTGAATGTTGAGCTTTAAGCCAACTTTTTCAGTCTCCTCTTTCACTGTCATCAAGAGGCTCTTTAGTTCTTCACTCTCTGCCATAAGGGTGGTGTCATCTGTATATCTGTGGTTATTGATATTTCCCCCCACAATCTTGATTCCAGCTTGTGCTTCCTCCAGCCCAGCGTTTCTCAGGATGTACTCTGCATAGAAGTTAAATAAGCAGGGTGACAATATACAGCCTTGATGTACTCCTTTCCTATCATACGTGTAATTTCCATGGAGACGATAATAGGTAACAACAACCTCTTTTGACTGATACGTGGTCTAGATGCTGGCATAGGAACCTCATATTTAGCAGCATCCAAACTTTGTGATGTCTGAGCATTAATTTTATTTGACCAGTTCAAGCTTATGAGCCACCTGAATGATAGGATTTGAAGAAAACATCTATCATTAGATTGTTGGATTTAAAAGGATTTTAATATATTAAATAAAATTTTTTTACTTTCTCAATGCACAAATATGTCAACATAATTAAAATGGTGCTTTATCTGAAAAATGATTCATAGAATTTACTGACTACATAATTGATATGGGCAAATATCATGAGATAGTAGTCCAAAGAGTGAATCGAGAGGTATTCAGCTACCTAAGGAATTCGTTAGGATTGGAAATCTGAGGTATCAGTGATAAGAGCAAAAATCATTAAAGAACTATTAATCTTCTCATAAATATATTTTCATTACAGTTTATAAAATGTGACTGCATGAGAAACTTTGTTACATCTTATACATCAAAACACTTTCAACTGTTTACTTCATGTTTTTATATCTTAGGAGAAAATTAGACAAATTATGTTGCCATTTATGTGATATCAAATGCCCCCTAGCAATGCTTTTATTATCTGTAACCTGCTTTCCATTTCTTATGGAAGGAAAGGCCATCTTCTGTTCATCAGTGTTATTTCAAATTTCTTGAAACAGTCAATACCATTAAATTATATTGTTATCCTTTTGAGGCATAATTTAAGATCATTTAAAACTGTCATAGGGTAACTGATAAATAAAAGCTTGAGTTATTTTGTATATTGATGTTATTCTTCCTGCATTTGTCGTTAATGTTCTTTTCCATTTACTTGAGCATTTAATAGGTGATGTGGAAGAAAATTAGACAAAATGAAGCACGAACTAGTAAAGTTTTCTTTTTAAACTATAACTGGGTCAAAATTTTAATAAGAGGAATGATAAAGGAGTAGAATAATATTGATTTGAATTGATTCATTCATTTAAGTAAACAAATGATAGCAAATAAATAACTCCAAGGCAAATATTCTAATTGTATTTTTATAGGAATTTAGACATAGAAAGGGAACATTGACTCTTGTAGCCATTTCCAGTAATAATTTTCATCCTCTATATTTTCATTTCCTTTAAAAAATAAATAGCAAGGAAAAAGCAATGTGGATAAATTATTGCCTCTCAAAAATAATTTTGACTGTTCTGAACATAGCTAGGAAATATCCCAGGAGAATTATTTTGCTAGCTTCCTACCATCTAGATTAAAGGTAGAGTCGTGATGTCTCCCAGGAGTAAGAATGAGTTCATAATCCATGTCTGTGATAGGCTGAAAATGATACCAAAAATCTAAGATCCTAATCTCTGGAACCCATGACTACTTTGAGCAAACTCTGGGAGATGGTGAAGGACAGGGAAGCCTGATGTGCTGCAGTCCAAAGAGTCCGACACAACTGAGCGACTGAACAACAACGACTATTACCGTATTTGGATAAACTGTCTTTGGGGATGTGTTTAAGCCAAAAGTCTTGAGATGGAGATAGTATTTTGTATTATTCATGTGGACCCTGCATGTGGATATAATCACAAATACCTTCCCTGCAGGCTCAGACGGTAATGAATCTGCCTGCAATGCAGGAGACCTGGGTTAGATTCCTGAGTCAGGAAGATTGCCTGGAGAAGGGAATGGCAACCCAATCCATTATTCTTGCCTGGGAAATCCCTTATAAGTAGAGGATTGGAGGGATTTGGCTACAGAGAGAAGAGGAAAAGGCAGTGTGAACTGTGAAATAGAGACTGGAGTAATGTGGCCAAAAGCCACCGGATACCAGCTGCTAGGAGATACTAGAAAAGGCAAGGTACTGATTCTCCCCTAGAGCCTTTGGAGGAAGTATGTCCTGGTACCACCTTGATTCCGACCCAGTGATTCTGATTTGGAACACCTGGCCTCCAGAATCATGAGAGAATAAATTTCAGTTATTTTAAACCCACACTTTTTTGGTAATTTGTTACAACAGTCTTAAGAGACAAAGGCATTTTTATTGCCTGCTTCTATAATGAGAAGGCTTATCTCAAGATACTTTTTATCAAGCCTTCTCTGACAAGTAAACAAAACAATGTGGAAGGATATAGGATTGAGAGGTATTTAATGTATTTATTTGAAAGGACAAATGTAGAAGTGTCATTTGCTTTGATATTTACTTTGTTGAGTGACTTTTTCTGGCTTCATAGCTTCAACTTCTGATTTTGCATTTTATTAACTCGGTGTTGATAAGTGACATGTCTGTTTGTAAATAGCATTGTAATAGAAATAATTGAATGAGAATATTCTTTCATAATGAGTTACTTTGATTCCAAGACACTTTTAAAAATTATTTGAAATAAGAAAACAAATAAAGCAATTTGAATGTATAATTGCAATTTTATAATAGGTTTAGCTCTAGAATAATGAATATAAGTCATTAATTGAAAGTTAATTGGTAACATTGGCAAAGTTTATCTTGTATTTTGGGGATTGCACGCTTCAGTTGATACCTAGTGTACAATTGGGATTTATTCACACCACACCTCTGGGTCTGATAGTGTATTAAGTTATGAAGAATATTAATATTGTTCTGCAGAACAATTACTTGTTCATTTGCTAACTGATTAAAATTCATGCATAATTTATTGAAATGAATAGAGATTTTATAAATAAGCCTCCTTGTTCTCAAGGGGCTAAAACCAAAATGCATATGCTAATATGAGGCAACTTTTTACCTCCAACATAAAATTTAATATGTATTGGTATATTAGTCTCATTAATGTTAGGTTTCACTTATAATCATGCTCTTAATCAATGTATATGTTTTTAAGCCTCTCTGAATATTGCCACAGTTCCGAATTTGAGCTAGTGCTTTGATTACTGGACTGCCCTTTTGTTGACTTGACCAAAGTAAGTGAGATGTAACACTGATCAGAGTGAATTATTGGCCTCTTTGGTCCAAGAACCTGATTACAGCAAACTCAGTTCTTCATGTACACAAAACACTAGTGTTGAATACTAATTTTCAGGTTTAAAATTTATATGCTCCTTGGCAGAAACAAAAAAGCAAAACAGCATCAAATATAGGGCTTGTTGACATGCCTTAGAAATGTAAAGTCTTTTAAAATTCTTAAAATTATGCCTAGTGTGCCAATGAGGAAATTATAATAATAACATGTGCAGGTCTACTCAGCTAATAGTGTATGCATTTTAAAAACTAGATCTCTTGACTTTAAATTTCATTTTCTTGTACATGTCATTTCTTTAAAGGTAGAAATGATAGAAGAAACATTGTGCTTTACTTTTTCACTTGTTTCTAATATATGTTTTGTTGTAGCTTTCCTCTTCTGTTCTCCTCTTTTGTTTTCTCCTTTATTTCCATGACAATAATATGCAGAGTTGTGATGGTTGAGGTTTTATATTCAATGTACACTTATTAGGTCAGGTTTCACCCTACCCATAAATTTATAGATTAATCCCAATATTTGTTATGTATGATTCATTTGGCAAATTATTCCAATGTAAAATATCAGACCTCTGCACGTTATTGTTCAGCTGTGATATGAGTGAGGCATTGCTGCTCTGGGTTAGAATCCCAGCAAGCTGTGAATTTAGTATCATTTCCTACTTAAATTAGTCAGTACATGAGCCATCTGGAATGAAAACAAACATTACAGATATGAGGCAGCTCAGTTTATTCGCAAAATACAGACTGCTTCTTAAAATATGTGCAACATTTAGATAGTCTGGGAAGATATTTGCATTTTTTCTATTACATTCATTTCTCTAGTCAGTTTCATTTTAGTTTAAGATTTAGAAAATATATCAACTCTCTCTTTGTCTACCAAAACTTTTATAAACTTGAAATATAAAAGTTGTTAGACTAGTTGCTGAAATTTCATGGTATGAATTGTCCAGCTTTATTTTGTTTAGCTGATACATGAAAATTCTAAACTATTTTGGTATTATTTAGACTTTTTCTTCTGTAGCTTCTCAATGGAATTCAGCTGTGAATTTGTAAATATTAGTTCACCCTATACCCAATTTTGAATATATGCTGTTGAAAAGAATTTTCAAACCATTAGAGATTTTGTACTTAAAATTTATAAATCAGGTGTTAAGCACTACCTTTCTATAAGAAATAGTGATAATTTTAAATGTAAGCAGTTTACAAAGCTCATGGTCCCAGGTGGCTCAGACCGTAAAGCATCTTCCTGCAAGGCAGGAGAGCCAGGTTCAATTCCTGGGTTGGGAAGATCCCCTGGAGAAGAGAATGGCAACCCGTTCCAGTATTCTTGCCTGGAAAATTCGATGGACAGAGGAGCCTGGCAGGCTACAGTCCATGGGGTTGCAAAGAGTCAGACATGACTAAGTGACTACACTACAATACTAGTTTATATAGAATATAAATAATCTTAATCTGAGCTTTATTTTCACTTTAAACAGGAGCAGTAGTGAAGCACAAGTTTATATGATTTTACTGATAACTAGTTTGAAAGCTGTTGTGTAATGATGATTCTTGATGTGACTGACTTTATATTCTTCAAGTCATTTGGGCAGAAAAAAAACTAGTATTACTCACTAGGTACCTCTCCCTCCAACGTCTGATATTTTTAATCATAGTATCTATTTTCTACATAACTCTCAATTTAAAATGATGAATTTGCTGATTTATTATTTCTCCCTTGCCATGTTATATGAATACCCAATGTGTAGAATAGCTTTGCAGTTAGTAATTACTCAATAAATATTTGTCATATGAATTTTGGAGGAAGATTCTTGAAAATTAACCTGTATAGAGATTTAGTCCAGCTTGATTTATTCCTCATGTTAGGGATGTTTTTAAGACAAGGGTTCATAAGGTGGAAACTACACATTGGAGTTTAAAAGCAAATTCTGGGCTACAACTGGAAATCTGTACCAGAAGTATACGTTTTTTGTTTTTGTTTTTTCCAGTGTTGTATTATAAGCATTCATTGCCATTAAAATAGGAAATCCAGTTTAAAAAAACATCAGCTGTATTTTCTTGTTTCTATCTGCATCTTCTCCTTGAGATGAAGGTGTGGACTCCAAGAGGATTGTGTGGTTGCATTTAATAGCTTTTCTTCATATAATTTGCTTTAACTTTTAAAAAAAAAACACCTTTGAAACAATAGATTAACACTTTTCCTTAAAGTCTTTTGGATCCCCAAGAAATGTTCTTTCTGAGACTTAAAGAAGCTTCCACCTGATCGCAATGTAATAATTAGAATTCATATGGACATTGCTAAAGCTATGGGATCTTTCATAAAGTTCAGTATCAGATTTCACCTGTATTGTTGTTAAGGGGAAATAGTTCCCTAATTCATTATTTATCATATTCATAAGTTCAACAATTGATATATTGTTTCCCAAAGTTTCTTTTTAAGGTATTCAAGATTAGATTGCAGTGTACCTTTGACATTTGAGTTTAATCTTTGATGCATTGCTTTATCACATGCTCCTCCCAAAGGCCAGTGATATGTAATGATTTGTGATTTTGCCTCACTGTCAATTTCAGTTTATTATATTGAGAGATAGATGTATGGAAACAAGTCATCACTCGGCATCAGCTCCTGAGTTCAACGTTGTTATGCCTTCTTTTCATTTCATCTGCAAGAAGTCTGCAGAAGTTAAAGAAAAAAAAAACAGCAGGAACAAAAACATGACTTGGACATATTTTATGAACAAAATAATTAGTTATAGCAGTGTTCATTAATTTGGAGATTTGTCAAGATCTTAGTTCCTCAAGAATGTTAATGTGTACTGTGTTTAGTAGTTAATCAGAGCTATCTATCTCTAAATATTTTCATTTTATTTCCCTTGGTTACTGTGTCTTTATCTCCTGGAGAGGCATGTTTTTAATTAAAAAAAACAAACAAACAAAAACTTGTGGTAAAAGGGTCATATCCCATCTTGAAAGTATTTGCTCTTTAAAAGTAAAGTTTCCAGACCACTCATTCCCAGTTTTCTTTTAAATATTTAGTATGAACTCCTAAATAAAATAGGCCTTAAACCTTTAGAGTTCAAGAGATATAAGTATATCTATGCATTATAGTCTTTTGGGTTTTTAGCTAATGAGATTGTTCATCCGTCTCTCCTAGAACCACCGAGACCCATTGCTCCTCCCCAGCTACTAGGCGTTGGGCCTACATACTTGCTGATTCAGCTAAATGCCAACTCCATCATTGGGGATGGTCCTATTATTCTGAAAGAAGTGGAGTACCGAATGACATCAGGGTCCTGGACAGAAACCCATGCAGTCAATGCGCCAACTTATAAATTATGGCATTTGGATCCAGATACCGAATATGAGATCCGTGTTCTGCTTACAAGACCAGGTGAAGGTGGAACAGGGCTTCCAGGACCTCCACTAATCACCAGAACCAAATGTGCAGGTAAGACTGAAGAGCAGGCTACTCAGCCTAGTGAAGGAATCTAGCATAAGACATAATATTCTTCCAATATTAAAAATTCTAATTATTTGTTACATGATTAGTCATGTTATTCTAAGATTTCCAGAGTATTGGTAAATTGTAGCCTTAATTATGTCATCAATTTGACTGATTTCAGGGCAGTGTGAATGTTTCTGTATTATTATTATTATGAATCTACAGTCTTTTCTTGCCTGGTAATTTTGCTCAGCTTTCTTGTATTTAGCCCAAAATCTCTGGTTGATGCCAGTGAACGTATCATTGAGAAAGAAAACCTTCACAGTTTAAGCAAGTGTTGAGTACCTTTCTACTATGTGCAAATTGTCTTTCTTGATAATTTTGTTATGGTCAGTGCAGAGGCTGTATCTGATAATACGCATAAGAAAAGTTACTTTGAGTCAATCCTCAATAAAGTCTATTCAGAAAATTCTGTTGGGGAGTAGCGCAGCAGCTTGAAACCCAGCTGTAAAATACAGGGGCTTTTCTTTCTTTCTTTCTTTCTTTTTTTTCTTTAGTCTTTAAAGCTTGTATTGTCTTCCTCATGCCTAAAACAGAGTGGTGAAAATAATAGCATATGGAGAAAACACTAAGAAATGATGAAAAGTGAATTAAAAGTACTGTATAAACATGCATCCTGTTCCTTATTGCAACATATTATTACAATGAGAAAAATCATTAGCTATTTATTAAATCCACTGAAAAGTTTTATTGTCTAATTTATTGGGTGCACTCTTATTATACTATTTACTGTTTTATTGTTGAAAATAGTTTAATTTTTTAATTTAGTTGAAAGAGATTTTTTTTTATGTCAATCATTATGTTGAAACACCTGCAGAGTTAATTCATAGGTCTGTATGTCTTGAACATTTAAAGATTTAGATTCTGAAAATTGAAAACTAAGACCATAGGGATATATGAAAATGTAAATGCCTGTAATGTGTCTTTTGTTTCTTTGACATCTGTTTAACAGTTACAATATTCTGAGGCTACCCACCAAGAGTACTGATCTAACATTAAAGTAAAATTCATGCAATTACCTAATGTATTGTCATCCCTAAAAATATTTTATTCTGACTCATTTTATATATTCATATTTACATATTTCCTATATAAATATTTAAAGATGCTTACTAGTAGGAAGCTTCACTGCTGAATTTTTAGTCTCAGATTTAGACAATAGACAGTTTTCTAATTTGCTGATTGTGTCATATGTTTATCTTGTGGTTGGAAAATAGCTTAATCCTGAAGACATTAGGTAAGTCTCTGAGGCTCAGCCTAAATCACACAATTTGCTTTTCACATTTTCAGTACAGCTAAGTCTTTTCATTTTAAGTAATGTGACAAATTATTCTTATTGTAGTAGATGAATTTCCTGTGGGGAAAAGCAAGTTGACTCTACAACCTCAACTAGTCAGAGAAATAATTAAAAAAGGAAGCAATATGGAAACTGAGAAGTGACTCACTCTTCCAAAATTAATATCCAGTGGTAACATAAAATGAGGAATGGTAGGGTGTGTTTTATTGGAGAAATTATCCACACATATTTTCTGATAAAATTACCTTTCTTTCCCTTTACATTTAATCCTTACAAGGTATATACAAACAAAAGTAATAAATGTTAATTTACTATTCAAGTGAGCTTCCTCTCGATTTCTGGGCCCAGACTTCTTTCTTTTAAATATCTCATCTGCCTTATTTTTTACCAAAATAGATCCTTAAAAATTAGCAGTACCACACAATGATTTGTTAATATAATGTAATTTTTAAACTAGAAATTATTTGAAATTGGTCATTGGAAATTGAAAATAAATGAAATTGTGTTTTGGGGCTAGTTATGCTGTATTAAGTGGATGGAAACAACATTTTGAGGAACATTGATTTATCCCTGTTAAATGCTTATGTTCAGAATGCCTATTGAGCTGAAATAAGTAAAAATATGACTGTAAAGTGCTTTGAGGTATTTTACTTTGAGAATAACCTTATCTTTGCGGGAGGGGACAGAGTAAAAATAACTTATGCTCATAGCTGCTTTCAAATTTATAAATGTCTTGACATTTTTAAATTATATTGGTCTATTTTTGATATGTGAAAAACATTTAATTTGTGGGTTCTGTGGCATAAAATGGTATGAAGCTCATTCATTTGCAGTTTTACTTCCAACCATAAAACAGTTTTTGAAACTATCTTTCACATGTGGTGAGTCTTTGTCACATATCTTTATTAATTTATTAATGTTCTCATAGGTGTGTTTGATGTAGGTTTTATGGTAAAAAATGCTTATAGACTAGATTTTCAAGTACATGGTAGACTGGAGAGAAACTATGGTTACTGTTTTATAGGAATGTCTACTAATTATGCTCTCTTATTAGCAAAAGAGGGAAAACTTACGGAATTAGATGTTCTATTAGCTTTTAAATCTCTGAAAAGCAGAAGTTGGGTATAACTGATGAACATCACATATCTAAATACAGTCAGTATAGGTTAAAATTATGACGTCCGTCTACTTCCCCTCTTCAAGAGTTCTTTCCCGAGTTTAAGATCCTTCAGACCCTACCAGCGTGAGTATCATCACTGGCCTCAGTCTGGTGTTTTATAGCAACGAACAGAACACAACTTATGCTGACTATGATATTCTCTGATATTTAGTACAAAAATTCTTCATAATCTGGGAAAATAATCCCTTTGAGATGACAAAGATAACTTTTGGAGAGGTTCTCATCTAATTCTATTAAATTGTGTAAACTCTGAATATTGTTTCTGTAAACCATTCCATTTTAAGAAATACTAGTCGGATGCCATGTTGTAGGGTAATGTTTTACCATTAGTATCATCTGGTTGAATATTTTTGTTTTGAAATAGCTATTTTAATGCATTCTACGTGTTAGACCACCAAGAAGCCTTGAAGATAAGTATAATTTTTTTTAGCTCTGTGTGTGTGTCTGATATCAATTTCACATGAATTTTTTATAAGTAACAAATAGGGTGATGATGACTTCCTGCCTCTCAGAAATTCTTATTTTTTTATTTTGGTTTATCACAAAGGAAAAATCCTTGACTACTAGATACCTATCAGAGAGTAATTAGTTTATATTTACTGTCTTAAAAACTCCATTTTAATGTAGTGAAGCCTTTTAAATTTTACTTCTGGCAATAGTAATTTTTTTTTCTTGGCAGAAATCTGCCAATAAATAATTTTACAGCAAGTTAATGAGTTGGCTTTATTTATGTGTGTTAATGAGTAAGTTTTATATTTTAAATGCAAATGTACATTTTCATAATACAGTATTGATTGATGTTGCCTTATAATTACTTGGATATTATTATCCCAGTTTTGTAGTGGTGAATGTAAGACTTAGGAAAAACAAAGTAAAAAATAATGATTTGTCTAATCTTCAGTCAACTGGGCAACCGGGGCTCATACCTATTTTCTGGTACTTGAAAAACTGAATTCTTTCCCTCTTGCTCCTACTATGGGCATTTCTTTTCCCCCCTTCAGAAGAATGTAGCATGGATATATGAAAGTATGGTATCTGGGAGGGATGTACATTTTTATAAAATAGAATCTGCATGGCTGAATTATTCCTTGAGAAAACATAGCTTAATATTTGCAATTTCAGTTTTATTGAAAGCACAATTGATTAGTGTGCTTAACACTCAAGTATACACTCTTTGAAATATTTTAGACAGGTAAAGAAGTGTAAAATATGTTTTACTCTATCCTTTTCTGAAAATGTTCTGCCTAGTTGCCAAAGCATTTCTTTGTTTTCCTTCTGAAGTACATTAAAATCATTTGGTAAGTACGATTACCTGCTTCAGGGTCACTCAAGTTAGGAGAGGTGGTAATTACAGCCTCTGGTGGCTGTAGCCAGCTCTGCTTGCCTCTTGCTTCTCTTTGTGCCTGAGGGTATGATTCCTTCACTGTTAGCTTACAGCCTGACCCATGTTATTGTTCACATAATGCTTTTTCAAGCATTTTATACATTTTAAAAAATGTGTAAATGTGAAGTTGTCTTAAATGGGAAGTAATTCAAAAACTCCATTGAACAATCAAAGACAGCACACTTGTTTTTTCAGTGTGTCTATTTCCCCTGGGTATGCCATCTGGTATAGAAGCTGAGAAAATACAGTTTTCTCTTTCTCTTATTAAATGGAAATAAAATATGCCATCATCAGAAATTGTCTGCATTGCATGTTTTGGCAATTGCATGTTAAAATTGCTCTTTTAAATTGCCTTCTGCTTCTGGGTAACCCATTGTGGCACTGCTTTATGATTAACTGACATTTTAGAAGCATCTCCTTTATAGGGAAGGTCAAGAGTTCAGGGTGTCCATAACGTAATATATTTACACAGTTGGGAAAGCTACTCTCTACTCTTATATTGAAGTTCAGTGCTCTTGGCAGTTTTCATTGAAACATGTAGATCTATGAAGCGGTGAAAAAAGACTGTGTCGTATTTTAAATGTAAGCATTTACTCAAACTGCTTTTTCTCTCCTAAGTCCAAAATGGAAGAAAACAAAACAATACTCAGGCATACACCAGAAACAGCAAAGTATGGAATTAAATTTTGGCCTTTTGGCTGTGGTATCATCAGCAAAATGGAACCATATGTTGATTTTTATTGTGGTCAAAGATAGTTACCAGTCACAGCTATTCATCACTGAACCTCAGCCTTGCAGTTAAACAAAAACTAAATTAAATAAACAACTCTGTAAGAATTGGTATGGTTTATCAGTGTAAGGATGCCATACTATTTTATTTCAACTAAAGATTTTTATCATGGTTTGTTTTAAAATTTTTTGAAATTTATTGATTTCTTATATATGATCTTTATATGAATTCTTTATTATTTTTGAATTTTAAAAGGTTATTATTATTGAAGTCAAATAATGCAAAGATAAAAAGCCGTAAGAAAAGTAATAGAAAACAACATTTCTTCCATTTTCTTAAAAATCTAAAAGGGTAAAACCCTTACAAAAAATTTTTTTTCTCTTTTAGTAAGTAATAAGTGATACCATTTTTCAGATTCTATAGGGAATATTTGTTTGAAAGACATTTATCTATTCAGAGAAAATTCTGTTGGCTTTTTTGTTTGTTAACAACATTGGATTATATACTAAGTCTTCTAAGCTATACAAGCAGTTCCTTGCACTTCAGTTCCTAGCAGTCACAAGGGACAGCCTCATAAACAAAGAGTAAAATGCAAAGTGAAAGGAGTTTAGAGGAAGAATTTCTTCCTCCTTTTCAAGAAAGTGTTTTAGAGAAGCTATCACCAGGAAAGGATGGCTTTTGAGCTGGATCTTAAAAATTGACCATGAGTTTTTAAAGCAGAAACAACAGAAAATAGACCAAAAAAATGGAGGAATCACATGTTTATCCCAGTTATAAACATTGCTGAGTTTTGGGGGGTTCTGAAAATAGATGGAGCATTGGCTGACTCTGAGCTGTGGTAGAATTGAAGCTCTGGGTGGGATGTGGCCAGGGTTAACATAACCCAGACTGCTCTTCTGTTGTTTTTAAGAAGCAGACTGACACGACTGGATTTGCTTTTAGAAAGATCTTTTCATCTCTGTGGAAGAGGAGTTAGAGCTTAGGAAAGACTGGGAGTAGAAACAGCATGAACACATGCTTATAATCTTAATTATACTGACTGTAATCTGCTCTGCAGCATGTCTCTCTTATTTTAGATCAGAAATGAAAAATCTATAAACTCCTAGAAAATATTGTTGTTTCTAATAAGAAAGTTCTTTTCATTAAAGGGATTTTAAAAACTAGCTTACTTTAATTGTTTGATTTACTTTTCAAGTATGCGGGCCAACCACTCCAGTACTCTTGCCTGGAAAAGCCCGTGGGCAGAGGAGCCTGGTAGGTTACAGTCCATGGGATCACAAAGAGTCGGACACAAATGAGCGACTTCACTTTCACTTTTCACTTTCATGCACTGGAGAAGGAAATGGCAACCCACTCCAGTGTTCTTGCCTGGAGAATCCCAGGGATGGCTGCCGTCTATGGGGTCACACAGAGTCGGACATGACTGAAGCGACTTAGCAGCAGCAGCAGTGCATTAATACACATGCAGAATCCATGGTATAACACATTATTTTAGAGGAGAAAAATTTTGACGGATTAGAGAGAAATTCAAGACCTATTGTGTATTTGATGGCGTATTTGTTCATTTCATTAACTTTTTGAGGTCAGAGTTGCATACAAAGCCACACTGAAGACTGCAAAAGATACAGTATTAATAAGACAGGATTCCTACTCTTCAGGAACTGCCTGTCTAGTGTTAGGACCATAATGACAATAAAAGCATACTAAGTGATATAATAAAAATACAAAGCACTTTGGAACTCCAGAGATGCGAAGATTAATTTTTGACCCCAAAACAATTTTTCTCAAGCAATAAGTTTGAAAACACTATCACTGTTTTCTAAACACAGCTGGATTAACACTTCTCTAAGCCTTACCCCTAATTCCTTAACTGTGAAATAATGCATAAAACAATGTTAGGCCAGTAGTCACCATAAGGACAATTTGCCTTCTCTTTTTCCTGTTCTGCTAACACATAGGAACTATATGCACAGATGGAGGTATTATATTGAAAATATAATTCACGTTCCTAATTCAAGTTATCAAAGTATTTGTTGTGTTGTTGCTTTTGATTCTCTGTGTTTCATGGATTATAGAAATGTTAAATTTCCAGGGAGAGAGAGATTAACATAATATCATCAACTTCTGTTAACTCTGCTAATGATCTATAATGCTGGGAACCCCCAGCCTAAAACTGATGAAAGTTGAACAAATATGAAATGCTCTTTTCCACTGCCCATCTTGGTTCTTCTCAGGCATGGGATCTACCATTAACTATACATACACTTCATGGCACATTTTCTTCTAGCTGTGTCATTAACTAAATAGAGTTGGGTTGCTTGCAGCTTGAAATTGTCTTCTTTTGACTTATATGGCTGCTAGAAAGCATTTGGTAACCAGTAAAAATGACCTCTTTTAGTTTATCCACAGTACTTTACTACATGCTGTCTGTCAACAGTGTCATTGAGTACTCTTTATTGACTTCATTTGTTTTTATTGAATTATGCAATAAAGCCAACAAGTGGAAATGATTTGAGTAACAGCATCAGTTCTATTAAATATCCTGGATATCCCCTCTGGTCCTAGGTCTTTTAGTTGATATTAGGAAGTAGAAATAGAAATAAAAATGTATTAATAGTGTCAAATGATAATAAAGGTCTGAAGAACAAACCAGTGCAGGTAGAGTTAAGAAACTGTGGATCATATTGGTCTTCAGTGGTGCCAGTGTGGTTACACTGGTGTGTAGAATTGTTCTTGGTTTTATTCCTTTTTAACTTGATTTTCTTTCTCTGTCTTCAGTTGTCACTGTCTGTTTAATTCCTTCTTTGAATTATAATTTTTTTTCCTTTGGAATAAAAAGTAAAATTTTTAAAACCAGGATTTGGCAAAAAAAATTGCAGCCACATTTTCCTTGGGGATGTTTGATGGGGAGGAGTACTGATTATTGTTTTGGGAATTCACTTATTTTGAATCATTCTAGTTTTAATTACCATTTTTGAAGAGTGTTGGTCATTCTATATAATATCACAAATGGAAAAAATTACTTTATAAAGGTGTATCTCATTATTTTCTTATTTTAACTTTACTCTTAAGAAAATCTAAAATCATCTTAGAATTTCACATTTTGATCTTAAATGTCTTCATACAAGATACGGCCTTATAGCTAATAATTACTATAAGGGTGATTTTTTCCATCCATTTCTATTTCCACCAACCTGTGTATAAACCACAGGCTTCCCCAGTGGTCAGCAGTAAAGAACCTGCTGTAATGCAGGAGACTCAGGAGAAGCAGATTCGATCCCTGGGTTGGGAAAATACCCTGGAGGTTCTTGCCTAGAGAATCCCATGGACTGAGGAGTCTGGTGGGCTACAATCCATAGGGTCACAAAGAGATGGACAGGACTGAAGTGACTGAACACACAGGCATGCACGCATACAGAGGAGAAAAAAAGCATAATCAAAGGAAAGATAATGAGTGAATTTTAATCTCAGATATTGTAAGTAACATTATACTATGTGAATCCAATAAAAAATGAACTTCAAAGGGCAGAAATTCATGCCTTTCATGTCATCCTAAGAAAGATATGTGCAAATTCAGCTGTCACTGCATATGATATGGCCTAGAAATCATTGAGTGATGTCCATTTTAATTGTCTCAGCCAAATAATATGAGCCAAGTTTGAATTTAAATAGCTTATCTTTTATTCTCTGGCTTTGTTACTGTTTCCCACCTCTATGTAGTCGTTCATGAGGAAAGAATAATAATCAAGCAAAAAAAGTTTATTTTTACCTGATACTTTATTTTTAAGAAGGTACTGTTAAAATATATGAACATCATATTTTTGTACTAATGTGACATGTGATTCTATAATACTTTTGTATTTATAATACAAAACACATACCTTTAACACACACACACACACACACACACACACACACACACACATATATATAATAGACTCCTCTTTTAAAAGTAAATATAGAGGAAAGTGAAATAACTAGTGTGCCAATTATTAAGGATTTCTTAATAGCACCATATGCATAGATGCTTGCTCAAAATTCAGGTCACATTTATTGGAAGTCATATCGCTTTGCTAGACATTTTTCTTCTCGAAGATATATCTTACAGGTAAATAGAGGTATGGATATCTAGTTTTGAAGTATACATGGCAGTAATCTTTGCAAAGTTTGTTTATATGCTTTTATGAATTTGCAACTCTATTTGCCATCCAGTAAATTATAACACTAAAAGAAGTTTAAGAAAATATTTTAGATGTTTAATTTCTCCAATACTAACCAATATAATTCTAAAGTATTATTCATTTTATCACCTTTATATATAGCATTTTAAAGCATTTGGAAAAACTTAATGTAACTTAAAAACAAATCGGCATATTGATGAATCTGTGAACTTGGACAGATATTGGAGCTCTACCTAGTAGTTAAAGAACTACAATATGAAAATAGCAATAGCTGTTCCCTCACCACGCATTATCATGAAATCATATTGCTGTAGGCCATGATATTTTTATACACTAATTAATATACATCAGATTATTAGCATAGATTCTCTGATGGTTTGGGCCAGCAATTGTGTTTTCCTTGATTTAGTCATTAAATTTTGAACTCCTACCAGCACTGTGAAAGCTGGGCTTAAAGTAATGAAGAGATGGCAACTTTTCTCACCTATCTTACTTTTAAAAGAAAAATTAACAGGTAATTTAGTTAACTTCTTATAACAAGTGACAATGTAGAAACTGACTCATCATTCTATGTAATTTTCTTAAATAGATTTTTTCCTCTGTATTTCTACATCACATAAAATACATCAGTAGAATACAGAACTCTGCTTATTTTTGAAAGCAACAGGGAGAAAAGTTCTTCTCTGAATCCTTCTCTCTGGATCAGATTAATTCTTTAATTTCTGCTTCCTTTTTATTTCTGGTTTACTGTTCACCAAAGGAGAAACTCATTTTTGTAAGGCTAAGCTCCAGCAATGAACCAGTTACTTTTACAAAAGGTCAGCTCATTGAATTAAATTAATACTTGATTTTCTCAGCTTAAAGGAACCAGTTTAGGTTTTCTTTTAACATTTTTACAGTCAATTTCAACAATTTGGGTGCCATCTTTAGAAATTATATAACTAAGGGATACTAAAAAGCAGAATTATTGTCCCCGAGTTCCCTTTTGTGTTTCTCCATTCTCTCCTCTGGTGAATTCTGCATCATAGGTATGTGTGTACACTCTGCACGTGTCTGCTCTCTAATACAACCAACTTTGCTCTGCTTAGAAGCAGAAAATGTGACAAGGGAGCACTAACTATCCCTAAGCTTAAGATTTTGGGAGGTTCTTTACTACAGTCCCAGATTTTGTGAAGACTTCATTAGAATTTACCCACTAAAATAGTTTTTATAAATTATACATAAGAAAGCATCCCACTAAATTTCACAAATAGAATTTTCTTTAAAAGCACTCTTTTTCTTATTTATTGCTATTGAAGTATAGTTATTTTACAATGTTGTTAACTCTTGTGTTAAACACCGAAGTGTTTCAGTTATACATTATACATGTGTGCATTCTAAGTCGCTTCAGTAGTGTCCAGCTCTTTGCAACCCCAAGGACTGTAGCCTGCCAGGCTCCTCTGTCCATGGAATTCTTCAGGCAGGAATACTGGAGTGGTTTGCCATGCCCTCCTCCAGGGGATCTTCCTGACGCAGGGATGGAACCCGTGTCTCTTGTGTGTTCTGCATTGGCAGGCGGGTTCTTTACCTCTAGCTCCACTTGGGAAGCCCACACTTTATATATACTTTCTTTTTAAAATTTTCTTTTCCATTATGGTTTATCATAGCATTTTTTAAACTGGAGGATAATTGCTTTCAATGTTGCTTTAGTTTCTGGTGTACGGCACTGTGAATCACCTATAAGTATACATATATCCCTTGTTGAGCCCAACAGTGTCTATATATTTTTGTCATTTTTGTCAATACAGTATTACTCTTCTCTACGCTCATGCTTTTTCTTTAAGATATAAACGTTAAGATATATACAATTTATTTTACATTCTATTTTATTTACCATGACATTAACTGATTTCCTTGTTTCTACAGGACATTCGAACCATCATCTTTAATGATTGCTTAATATTCTATTGAATATATGTGCTAGAATATATTTAACCATCCTATTAGTGAAAGAAAGCTTAGGCTAACACCAGTGATTGGCTATTGTGAATGTTACAATGAGGATTGTGCATTTGCTTTTTTCTACATGATTGAAAAGTTCTTGACACATACTCTTCAATTTCTCTGTAAGTACTGTATTAATGCACTTTACTGGATCAGCAAGGGCATGCATGCCATTTTCGCACAAGAAAGTACTTTATAATTAATCAAGTCCATGTCCCCCATTTATCACTGTTCTGGGCACTGGGACTCAGTGAGGTGATCTGACCAATATTTTACTATTATTAGATAAGAAAACCAAGACTGTCATTGAGATTGCATTTCTTGTCTTTTGCATGAGTGTCTCCTACAGGTCAGACAATACCTTAACTGCTGGTCATACTAAAATGAAAATTCTGCTCTGTAGCCACTCAAAATCTGGGGAATCATGTTCATAGTAATTCCCATGCATTGAGTACTTACTATGCATGATGCACTAGTGTAAAGTCTTAGATTCAGATCCCGGCTGCCTTGAATGCATTTCTTTGCTGAGCTACCTAGAGAGGTTATCAGATTGACTTATGGGTAAATAATTAGACAAATAAGTGGCATGAGAGATATGCTTTTAGTCTATGGAAGCATAAAGGAGCCTTGAATTTGAAGTAGGAGTAGAATTTCATGAGGCAGCAGATCATGAGAATTAGCAAATATCAATTGAGATTTGTGAGTCAGTAAAATCTAGATTGAATGCTGGCTCTAATATTTACTGATAGGCAAGTAATAGTCTCTCCAATATTTCATATTGTCATGTATAAAAATAATGATGTATAACTGTACCTGCCCAACTTGCCATTTGTGAGATAATCAGCCAAGTGTTAAAACTGAGAAATGATTGTTAAATTTTCAGGAATTTTGCCAGTGGTTTTAAAATTATTATTAAAAAATAAATCACACAAACTTTTACAGATATATCAATTATCCTTTAAATAAAAGTAATACGTACTCAAAGCTTCCTAATTATTTTAACATATTGAATTATTATCTGTATTCTTGAGAAATTGATGTCTATTTTATCTGTATGTTGGAGATATAATGACACACTAATGCTCATCTCTTACGGTTCTGTCTTGAGAAGCTTAAAACTATAGTTGGAGTATTTGAGCATGGAGACTCACAAATGCTACAGATCACGGCTTTGTCCCTCACCATCTCCTCTGCTTTCTAGAGAGCCAAAATCATGTTGAAAATGTTAGACATTTTCCAGCACACTGCTAGAGATAATGTGTGTAAAGTGCTTCCTTAGCACAGATGCAGCAGCCCATAGTAAATATTAGCCTTTTTTACTTAACAAGCCATTACATTAAAATACATTTTTTCTGAGATTTAAAATGATTATAAACATGTAGACTATGTGAAAGAATTATGAACTGAATACCCATATATCCACCACTACGTTTTCTTTCATTGTATTTGCTATCTCACACATCTATTCACCTTTCCAACTTTTTCTTTGTCCATCTTAACCTTATAACATTATTTTAATATATTAGAATATTTTGCTCAAGGGAGTGATTTTATTTTATTTTATTTTTTTTTTTTATTCTTCCAATTTTATTTTATTTTTAAACTTTACATAATTGTATTAGTTTTGCCAAATATCAAAATGAATCCTCCACAGGTATACATGTGTTCCCCATCCCGAACCCTCCTCCCTCCTCCCTCCCCATACCATCCCTCTGGGCCGTCCCAGTGCACCAGCCCCAAGCATCCAGCATCATGCATCGAACCTGGACTGGCAACTCGTTTCCTACATGATATTTTACATGTTTCATTGCCATTCTCCCACATCTTCCCACCCTCTCCCTGTCCCACAGAGTCCATAAGACTGTTCTATACATCAGTGTCTCTTTTGCTGTCTCGTACACCGGGTTATTGTTACCATCTTTCTAAATTCCATATATATGCGTTAGTATACTGTATTTATGTTTTTCCTTCTGGCTTACTTCACTCTGTATAATAGGCTCCAGTTTCATCCACCTCATTAGAACTGATTCAAATGTATTCTTTTTAATGGCTGAGTAATACTCCATTGTGTATATGTACCACAGCTTTCTTTATCCATTCATCTGCTGATGGACATCTAGGTTGCTTCCACGTCTTGGCTATTATAAACAGTGCTGCGATGAACATTGGGGTACACGTGTCTCTTTCCCTTCTGGTTTCCTCAGTGTGTATGCCCAGCAGTGGGGTTGCTGGATCATAAGGCAGTTCTATTTCCAGTTTTTTAAGGAATCTCCACACTGTTCTCCATAGTGGCTGTACTAGTTTGCATTCCCACCAACAGTGTAAGAGGGTTCCCTTTTCTCCACACCCTCTCCAGCATTTATTATTTGTAGACTTTTGGATCGCAGCCATTCTGACTGGTGTGAAATGGTACCTCATAGTGGTTTTGATTTGCATTTCTCTGATAATGAGTGATGTTGAGCATCTTTTCATGTGTTTGTTAGCCATCTGTATGTCTTTTTTGGAGAAATGTCTATTTAGTTCTTTGGCCCATTTTTTGATTGGGTCGTTTATTTTTCTGGAGTTGAGCTGTAGGAGTTGCTTGTATATTTTTGAGATTAGTTGTTTGTCGGTTGCTTCATTTGCTATTATTTTCTCCCATTCTGAAGGCTGTCTTTTCACCTTGCTAATAGTTTCCTTTGATGTGCAGAAGCTTTTAAGGTTAATTAGGTCCCATTTGTTTATTTTTGCTTTTATTTCCAATATTCTGGGAGGTGGGTCATAGAGGATCCTGCTGTGATGTATGTCAGAGAGTGTTTTGCCTATGTTCTCCTCTAGGAGTTTTATAGTTTCTGGTCTTACGTTTAGATCTTTAATCCATTTTGAGTTTATTTTTGTGTATGGTGTTAGAAAGTGGTCCAGTTTCATTCTTTTACAAGTGGTTGACCAGATTTCCCAGCACCACTTGTTAAAGAGATTGACTTTAATCCATTGTATATTCTTGCCTCCTTTGTCGAAGATAAGGTGTCCATATGTGCGTGGATTTATCTCTGGGCTTTCTATTTTATTCCATTGATCAATATTTCTGTCTTTGTGCCAGTACCATACTGTCTTGATAACTGTGGCTTTGTAGTAGAGCCTGAAGTCAGGTAAGTTGATTCCTCCAGGTCCATTCTTCTTTCTCAGGATCGCTTTGGCTATTCGAGGTTTTTTGTATTTCCATACAAATTGTGAAATTATTTGTTCTAGCTCTGTGAAGAATACTGTTGGTAGCTTGATAGGGATTGCGTTGAATCTATAAATTGCTTTGGGTAGTATACTCATTTTCACTATATTGATTCTTCCAATCCATGAACATGGTATATTTCTCCATCTATTAGTGTCCTCTTTGATTTCTTTCACCAGTGTTTTATAGTTTTCTATATATAGGGCTTTAGTTTCTTTAGGTAGATATATTCCTAAGTATTTTATTCTTTCCGTTGCAATGGTGAATGGAATTGTTTCCTTAATTTCTCTTTCAGTTTTCTCATTATTAGTGTATAGGAATGCAAGGGATTTCTGTGTGTTGATTTTATATCCTGCAACTTTACTGTAGTCATTGATTATTTCTAGTAATTTTCTGGTGGACTCTTTAGGGTTTTCTATGTAGAGGATCATGTCATCTGCAAATAGTGAGAGTTTTACTTCTTCTTTTCCAATTTGGATTCCTTTTACTTCCTTTTCTGCTCTGATTGCTGTGGCCAAAACAACGTGGAAGAAATGGACAAATTCTTAGAAAAGTACAACTTTCCAAAACTGGACCAGGAAGAAATAGAAAATCTTAACAGACCCATCACAAGCATGGAAATTGAAACTGTAATCAAAAATCTTCCAGCAAACAAAAGCCCCGGTCCAGACGGCTTCACAGCTGAATTCTACCAAAAATTTAGAGAAGAGCTAACACCTATCCTGCTCAAACTCTTCCAGAAAATTGCAGAGGAAGGTAAACTTCCAAACTCATTCTATGAGGCCACCATCACCCTAATACCAAAACCTGACAAAGATCCCACAAAAAAAGAAAACTACAGGCCAATATCACTGATGAACATAGATGCAAAAATCCTTAACAAAATTCTAGCAATCAGAATCCAACAACACATTAAAAAGATCATACACCATGATCAAGTGGGCTTTATCCCAGGGATGCAAGGATTTTAAAGATTGGTTAGTTTGAATGTTTTTATTAAAATGGAATGGTTTGGCTTTTAGAAATATTTCTCTAGTGGTAGTTTGGGAAAAGGATTGAAAGGAAATTTCAGGACATTTAGAGGTTTCAGAAGGAAATGGCAGCCCACTCCAGTGTTCTTGCCTGGAGAATCCCAGGGATGGGGGAGCCTGGTGGCTGCCGTCTATGGGGTCGCACAGAGTCGGACACGACTGAAGCGACTTAGCAGCAGCAGCAGCAATATCATTCTAGGCAAAAATTGATCAGTGCTTGAACTGAAACAGTACAAATAAGGATTCCGGTACTGAGGCAGAGTTGAAAGAGATTGAGAGATGCAATCTGTAGAATTTTGAGACATTGGAAGGAATTCTGACTTGAAAAATTAAGGTATAGTGACAAGTTTTAACTTGATGAGGTAAAACTTTGGGAAAGTGTTAGAAGGGAGGTTGCTCTGTTTAGGTATAGTCATGGGTCCACAGTTCAGTAGAGAGGAAAAAGAACAGGATTTATAGATTGGGCATCATCACCATTTCATTTCATGATTTTGGAGTCATGGGTATGCTTTCCTTGAATTAAACATTCAAGTAAATTTTGTTCAACCATTTTTAAAAAACCATACTCTTTTTCAGGGAGTTGAATTATACTGGATAACTTAGTATCTTTTTGGATTACTGAAGCTGTTAAATGATTTTTATGTAGAACCAATAAAAACATATAAAGTGACTATTTTTTATTTACAAATGCATTAAACTCGATCAGTATATACTTTAAAAAGACTGGTCAGTTTGTCGAATTGTGAATTCCATAGTTGCTTTTTTAAGTGTTCCCCATAATGGTTAGCTTAGAGCATTATGCTAAAGACAGAATAAAAATGTGGTTTCATGTTGGTTTTTGTCAGCTGATCCTTGGTGAACTTGCCAAGGATCTGTTCTGTGCACTTTTGTCTCCTTTCTCATCTGCTCTCTTACCTCCTTTGACACCTCATCTCAAAGATTCATGATGCTTTTATGCAGAAGGCATGCCCATTAGGCATCTCCACACCTTGACAGGAGAGGGTCATGAATATATGTGGGAGGGATTAGTCTCAGAGGGTGCATGGTCATTCTTTGGGTTTCTAGTATGGCTAAATAGTTAGGTAAACACTGATACTCTATTAGAACTTTGAGCTATAAGAACTTACTTTTTTCAATTTTGTATCAAAGTCTATGCCTGAGTGCTTTGAGAATCAACTAAAATAATTATTCTGATTCTTTAAAAACTCAGTTCAGGAACCTCTGTAGGACAGATTTAAATAACTAGACTTTTCAGGGATTTCACCAGAACAGATGAAATAAAGTACCTATTTATTTCAGCAAAGAGCAGAAAGTAAGTGTTTCTTTGTCAGATTTTAGTGGAATGTTCTTATAATCTAAAAAGTAGGTCAGCAAGACTGAGATTGTATTATAAAACAGCAGTACAAATATCTTCTTAAGGAAATGACTTTACAATTACCTATTATTAAGACAAAAATGTAGAATTTTTAGTGATTTATCCCTTAAACTGTTCCGTAGTCTTTGAATATAATGCTAATTATATGGGTTAGGTTAATTGGATTTCTACTTTTTTTTTTAAGCTGATCACTTTTTCTCTGTTACAATATTTTATAATTTTGTGAATAATCAGTAAGCCTTTCTTAAAGCTCTGTTTGCTCTAATTATTTATGTAAAAGGATTTCACATGAATTACAATTTCAGTGAAAGGATTCTCAAAATACATTCTAAAGTTGATTAATAATTCTTTTATTATCTTTTAAGAAGATAAGTTGGTATCACCTCTACTATGAAATTGACTCTGAGAAAACAGTTTCAAAGTTGGAAATCTATTAAACTTCTAGAAATATATTTTGACAGAAACATATATACATATACTTGTAACAATAAAATTAGAAAGTGGGTAATATTACTACTATTTTAAATTTAGAATCAAGAATTGATCTGATGAAAATTTGGGAGTTAGAAATATTTTTTTTCTTAATACAGTATAATCACAGCCTTTTAGTATACCTGTCATCAAAAGTCTGGATAATAGAGAAATGCATACAAGCCTGCATGCAGCAGAACAGTGGAACAGACACGATGCTCCCATATTACAAACAGTACACAGTATTTGCGTTTCATGGGACGAGTAAGGCACTTATTGTATTAAGGTTGTTAGCAATGAATAGTGCATATGTGTTCAGTTAAAAATAGATCCTCAGCTTGGACAGGTGATATTTAAGGAGTTGGAGTGAGAAATGGTTTGGCAGTGTAACAAGGCATGCACCTACCTTGAAAGGAAAGAAGGAGAGATAGACATTTCCCATTACTACCTACTGTTAAGGTGCTCACATTATCCCCTAAACAACCTCATGCTTGTGGCAATAATCATGCACTGTCATTCCTTGTACTAATATAAAAGTGCTGTTCAATCTTTTTAACAAAAACTGCATCACCTCTAGCTTGGCAAATTTTCATCACTCAGGCCCAGTTGATGTATATATAGGTTGTGACACTCTGCCTTAAGTGACTTTGGACTAACTGTATTGAGGAAAGTAAAATTTTACTTAAAGTGTTACTTTTTTGTTCTGTTTTCCTTTGCTTCTCTCCCCACTGCAGCCTACCCTCACTATTGCCCAGAGTTCAAATTCATTCTACTTCCTTGTTCCTTTGTAAGCTATATCATTATATCCAGAAAGCATCATAGTGAAATTGAAGGAAACTCTCCATGGCTATATGTTGTTGTTCAGTTCCTAAGTCCTATCCAACTCTTTTAGACCTCATGAGCTGCAGTACACCAGGCTTCCCTGTCTTTTATTATCTCCCATGTTTGCTCAGACTTACATCCACAGAGTCAGTAATGCCATCCGATCATCTTATCCTCTGTTGTTCCCTTCTTCTCCTGCCCTCAATCTTTCCCAACATCAGGGTCTTTTCCAATAAGTTGTCTCTTCATATCAGGTGGCAAAGTATTGGAGCTTGTGCTTCAGCATGAGTCCTGCCAAAGAAAATTCACGGTTGATTTCGTTTGGGATTGACTGGTTTGATCTCCTTGTTGTCAAAGGGACTCTCAAGAGTCTTCTCCAGTGCCACAGTCCAAATCATCAATTCTTCAGCACTCAGCCTTCTTTATGGTCCAACTCTCATATCCATACATGACTACTGGAAAAACCATAACTTTGACTATATGGATCTTTGTTGGCAATGTGATATTTCTGCTTTTTAATATACTGTCTAGATTTGTCATAGCTTTTCTTCCAAGGAGCAAGCATCTTTTAATATCATGGCTGCAGTCACCATCTGCAGTGATTTTGGAGGCCAAGAAAATAAAATCTGTCACAGCTTTCACTTTTTCCCCTTCTATTTGCCTTGACTTGATGGGACTGGATGTTGCTTTTTTGGTTTTGTGAATGTTGAATGAATGTGTGTAATTTGCTTCTTTGTTTATATATTTTGTCCGTTGTGTGTGTGCATCTGTGTCCACATGCAACTGTATACAATCAAAGGGATTCACAGAAGTTTTGCTTTCTTACTACGGCTCTATATCTAAAAAGACCTATTGTATAGTTTCTATAACCTTAGCCTCTTAGAGTCCTTTATGGTCTTTGAGTTGGTGTGATGTATGTACAAAAAACAAAGCCTTTTTGCTTTGATGATTTTATATTACAAGTTTTATACTCCTAAAATGTCCTGATTTAGAAATAGTTTTCTTACTTTTTCTCTTCTTTAGTTGCCTCATCTGTATCTCTCACAGAGAGAAAACGAAAGGTTTATTACATTATTACTTTAAAAAATGACACACGAATTCTCAGTGCTAACTCCCAAAATGGCACTCCTGAAAAAGAGGTCATTGCTCTGGTTACTTAATATACCAGGTAAGATATGTTTGCATTTTAAATAAAGTACTGACTTAGGAAACTTTAAACATATTACCTTTAAAAATGTTGACTAAAATCAATAGTTTTTCTAAACTATTTTAGAAACATACAAAATTGCAAAGGAAATATCCTTGTCTTTAGTCTCCTTGTCATTCTTTCACAGTGAGGTAGCCTATGTTGACTAAATGCATAACAAGAATAACAATTAGAAAAATAATTTTATATGTGATTTTTATGTAATTTAGAAATTAATGATCACACTCTTTTTTCATAGCAAAGTGAAAGCGAAGTCACTCAGTTGTGTCCAACTCTTTGTGACCAATAATTAAGTTTTGGGGAAAAAGTTTTGGTATTGTTCTTAATTTAAACTTCTGTGTTTAAGATTTATTTCATTTGATGGAGTGCTTGCTATCAAAAACTATATTAATGTAATGCAAAGTCAAGTGGGCCTTAGGAAGCTACACTACTACTACACTACTACACTACTACACTACTACAAACAAAGCTAGTGGAGGTGAGGGAATTCCAGTTGAGTTACTTCAAATCCTAAAAGATGATGTTGTGAAAGCGCTGCACTCAATATGCCAGCAACTTTGGAAAATTCAGCAGTGGCCATAAGACTGGAAAAGGTCAGTTTTCATTTCAAACCCAAAGAAAAGCAATGCCAAAGAATGCTCAAACTACCACTAATTGCACTCATCTCACATGCTAGCAAAGTAATGCTCATAATTCTCCAAGCCAGGCTTCAACAGTATGTGAACCATACGTGAACAGTATGTGAACTTCCAGATGTTCAAGCTGGTTTTAGAAAAGGCAGAGGAACCAAAGATGAAGTTACCAACATCTGTTGGATCATCAAAAAAGCAAGAGAGTTCCAGAAAAACATCTACTTTATTGAAAATGCCAAAGCCTTTGACTGTGTGGACCACAACAAACTCTGGAAAATTCTTAAAGAAATGGGAATACCAGACCACCTGACCTGCCTCTTGAGAAACCTGTATGCAGGTCAGGAAGCAATCTTTAGAACTGGACACAGAACAACAGACTGGTTCCAAATCGGTAAAGAAGAACGTCAAGGCTGTATATTGTCACCCTGCTTATTTAACTTATATGCAATCATGGGAAACCCTGGGCTGGAAGAAGCACAAGCTAGAATCAAGATTGCCTGGAGAAATATCAATAACCTCAGATATGCAGATGACACCATGCTTATAGCAGAAGCAAAGAACTAAAGAGCCTCTTGATGAAAGTGAAAGAGGAGCATGAAAAAGTTGGCTTAAAACTCAACTTTCAGAAGACTAAGATCATGGCATCTGGTCCCATCACTTCATGGGAAATAGATGGGGAAACAGTGGAAACACTGACAAATTTTATTTTGGGGGGCTTCAAAATCACCGCAAATGGTGACTGCAACCATGAAATTAAAAGACGATTACTCCTTGGAAGAACAGTTATGACCAACCTAGACAGCATATTAAAAAGCAGAGACATTACTTTGTCAGCAAAGGTCTGCCTAGTCAAGGCTATGGTTTTTCCAGTAGTCATGTATGGGTGTGAGAGTTGGACTATAAAGAAAGCTTAGCACCGAAGAATTGATGGTTTTGAACTGTGGTGTTGGAGAAGACTCTTGAGAGTCCCTTGGACTGCAAGGAGATCCAACCAGACCATCCTAAAGGAAATCAGTCCTGAATATTCATTGGAAGGACTGATTGTTGAAGCTGAAACTCCAATACTTTGGCCACTTGATGCAAAGAACTGACTCATTAGAAGAGATCATGATACTGGGTAAGATTCAGGGTTGTAGGAGAAGGGGATGACAGAGGATGAGATGGTTGGATGACATCACTGACTCAATGGACGTGAGTTTGAGTCAACTCTGGGAATTGGTGATAGACAGGGAGGCCTGGCGTGCTGCAGTCTGTGGGGTCATAGAGTCAGACATGACTGAGTGACTGAACTTAACTGAAGTATAAAAATTAAATTTTTTTTCCTTCCTATGTACCTAATTCTGTCATTTTGCTTTCTCACCAATTGTGTTGTGATGAAGTTTGAACATATATTCATTTATAAAGTTTGAACATATATTTATTAATAAATACATATATATATTACTTATATTATTATGTGTAATATTATGCTTGTAGTCTTATACACAGAGCACAGGCTATATGTCTCATGGTAAACACTAGACTGATTTTAGAGTATATAAAACATTATTGAAAGGGTCTTTATTTTATTATTTATATATTTACAAATGATTATATGTGTTATTTATATCCTTCTTATCTTCAAAAACAATATGAGATGGTTTACTGGAACATACATGATTGAATAGAACAACAAAAATTGATAAGTAACTTGGGGGTTAAAGGATACTAGGGGAAAAGAACAGATAGATTTAGGGGGGTAATAAAAGTAAATAAACATTTATGTCATAGAATCTGGTGTTATTAGGGAGGCCATATTTGGTTCTGAATTTATTAGTAGTAAAAGTAAAGTCAACTATGGTATTATTTATAATAAAAATCCCATTTATCAATCACTTATAACATTCTAAGAACTGTTCTCAATATTTGACTCATAACTGTGTTATTTAATTATTGCAGTACACTACAAAGTGGTGGTTTGTTAAGTTTTACCTTTGCCAGAAAGGAGTCTCAGAGAATTTAAGAGTTTTGTCTCAGGTCACACAGCTATTAATTTGTTGAGTTGGGATGTGAATCTGGATACTTCCGACTCCAAGATAACATAGTCTTATCCATAGAAGTCATAGGTTTCATAAGATAAAATAAGTTAGTTGCTTCAGAAAAATATACCTTGTCTTAATTTTGAAGATAAGAAAAAAAAAATTAGCTTCTCAGGAGCTCAGCCTTGATTTAAGGATAAAATGGAATCTGTCTAGAGGACTGTCTTTAATGCATATCCTGCAGGCAATCCTTTTGAGTATCTCTTTCCTCTTGTTGCTACCAAATTATTTTGTCTTGAGGCTATGAGTAAATTGATTTTCTAAAAGCTATGTCTCCTATGAGCAGTTGATATTAAAGCCACAGGAAAACTCGCCAGTCAGAATTTTAGTAACTTTCTCCTCATCACAGTATAGAAAAAATACTCATATAATGGAGAACTAACTTAGAAATTCATCTGTCACACAGAATTTTGATAAATATCCAATGCTATATTAAACAGTTTAAACCATTTTCTCATAGGTGTTTTGCTTTTCTATCATCTGTTACCTCTTAAAGTATAATTGTTCTATTTCACAAACTTTTACAAAGATGATAAATTAGATTTTAGTTTCATTAATTTTTAATACTTGAATATTTATTCATATAGTACCATATGAGTTTATAATAAATTTTATTGCTTATTTTATGAAACTGGAGATATTTCTGAGAGTTTGTCTTCGTGAAAGCAATGCAAAAAAATGTAAAAATCATCTAACTAGTAGTTCTGAGTCTCAGTTATTTACTTGCCTAGTCGTGTGTGCATTTTGGGTCTGCTTTGTATTACTTTATGTAGATATTTTAAAAATAAGGTTAGTATTTCCTAGTTTACTTTTCTATTGAATTTCTATCATAGTTTGAAAGGTTGAAATCAAGTGTGCAAAAAAAAAAGAAAGCAAAATCACCTAAATGTTATGTTATGCAGGAAAAAGTTATCAATTATTAACTTTTGGTGAATTTCATTTTATGCATCACTTTCTATGTGTATGTATGTATATTTGTGTAAAGAGGAAAAAGATAGGGGAAGGGTTAATGGTTGGATAAAATAATTTGTAAAGTGTGTTCCATATGTACTAGTTTTTAACAATAAATAGTTAATTATATATATTAAAATAGGAAACTAGGCAAAACTAAAATAATGACTGACAGCTAGGTAAAATTTTCCCATCACAAGTGTTTATTTCTTTCTGTTCTTTCTTTGACTTTTTTCTTCATGTAAGGTTTGTTTAATGTAATGCACCAAAAAGTCCTGGGTGATTTTATCTATAGCAGTTCTAAAAATAAGCTTGCATATATAGAATTTACACGATATCCATGAAAACATGTAGAACCACACCTGTGAGATTTGAATGAGTGTTATGTTTTTATTATGTGGGGAAAACAAATCTAGTCAATGAGGTCAAGTATGTTTTAAAGATCCCAGAAAGTAAGAAAATGGATTACAGTAAATATTAAGTCATCAGAATCATTTTTGGAAATTCAGTATTGGATGGCAACTTGACTTTTTGCTATAAACATGAATATCCTAGCTTACTGGCACTAATTAATAATTAATAACATCTTATAAACATTGTTATTTTACTTTGTGATATTATGCAACATTTATATTGCATTTTGTAGTTGTAATTCTTACTGCTCTTTCATACTACTTCCAAATCTAAGTGTTTAAAACCAGTCATTTTACCATGATTTATCTACTCCTTTTCCATTTGATATATCACTTTTGAGTGGAATTTTCCCAGTAGATTGTTTTGGAGAATGTGGTATTTTAAGGTTTTTTTTTTTTTTAACATATATTAATTATATGAACAAATATATCAAATCATCTTTTGTCTTAGTTTCTCTTTTTATTATTATCCATAGAGCCCAGGTGGCAGAGTAGTAAAGAACCTGCCTGCCAATACAGGAGGCACTGGAGACACAGGTTCGAACCCTGGGTTGGAAGATCCTCTGAGTAAGGAAATGGCAACCCCTGCCAGTATTCTTGCCTGGAAAATTCCATTGACAGCAGAACCTAGTGGCCTACAATCCAGGGGGTCGCAATGAGATGGACATGACTGGGTGACTGACAGGCACGTGCAGAGTCACATTAATCCAGTTTAGTAGCTCATGGCTGAAAAATTATTCCACTCTGTGATTTGTCATTTAGTATCATTCTTCCACAGATGATCATTTAAATTATTTCCGGGTTCTTCTCAATTATAAGCAATACTGTAATGGATATTTTTTGTAAAAGTCATCTTTAAGAATATAGAAGTTTTCCTGTAGTATATTACTAAAATTGGAATGCTAATGTCATATGGTATGTCCATATTTGCTTTTATCAGAAATTGTGAAATTGCATTCCAAAGTATTATATTTGGTAATGCTTTCACTGTCAATTATTAAGTCCCAGCTTCTATGTATCTTCTCTAGTATTTAAATCATCAGGCTTTAATTTTTGGCAGCCTGAGTGGAAAACAGAAATTTAAGTTTTTTATTTATATTTACATATTTTGATTAATTACCTAATTACCCCAAGCTTGAACTTCTTCTTACTTAGTCACTTGTATTTCCTTCTTGGTGAATTGTGGCAACTTAATTTTCACTTCCTTTTCTTTTATAGCCCCTTCTTTGAACTTTAAATATTTACAATTAGAACAGTTTTATTCTCCAAAGTATTTTTGAAAATATGGAAAACACTTGAATGTTTTCCTGTGTTTCATCAGCTAATTTCATTTTTATGTATATTGTCTGCCTTTTTTCAGATGTTCATTTTTTCTGGCCTTTCTCCCACCTTCAGTGATTTGCTAAATGTTGTTAGTCTTCTACCATTCCCAACTTTATCAGTATTTTATGCTTTTTTAAACTAGTATCTATTAAATGCACATCAGCAAACTAGTTCATTCCAGCTAATGATTAGAATGCAGAAATTAACTTATATCTAGTTCTGTATCTAATAACTTTGTAAGATACTGATATTAACTATATTAATGGTTGCAAAGCTGACTCATATTTTTATCATAAATTAGAGGTGCTGGAGATATGTAGTTTCACCAGAATAAACCATAATATACTAGTCAGCCAATTTCATGTAATATCATATACAAAGCTCAGTTAAACTTTAAAGCTGTTAATAATCCATTACAACCAGTGGGTAAAGATTTTCTTTCATGGAGAAAGTAACTGAGAGATAAACATAGGGTCATAACTGGTAATGACTAAGATTATAGGATCATGATTTATTCTAGAACAGATGCCATAGTTTGTTCATGATGAGAGCTATACCTCTGAATTTAAACAGTTGTCTCAGAGCATTACCTCTGTTTCTGATCATCATTAATGCTCCTTTTCAAATATCTGGATATCTATATATTGGGTTTCCCAGGTGGTGCTAGAGATACAGAACTCACCTGCCCAGACAGGAGACATAAGAGGCGTGAGTTCAATCGCTGGGCCGGGAACATCCCCTACAGGAGGGCAACCCAATCCAGTATTCTTAATATTCTTGCCTGGAGTGTCCCATGAACAGAGGGTCCTGGCGAGCTATAGTCCATAAAGTCACAAAGAGTTGGACATGACTGAAGTGACTTAGCACTCATGCATGCACGTCTATATATTTAGGTATCAGATGTGCCATGTAGTAGCTTCAGTGATGGCCACTACTGGGAGGTGTATAGAGTTGGTCATGGAGTGTCCTCTAAAGATAATGGTTGAAGATATTGATGAAGGATTTGTGTGTCTGATGAGAGGGAGCTGTAAGGAAAGATGATGGAGGAGACTGGAAAGTATCCCTTTGAAACAGGGGTTCTTAACCTTATTATTTTAGATTTGAACTCACCATGGGAGAATTTATACATGAAAAAAAGTTACATCTTATTTCCTCTAATTTTCAACTCTGAGTATTTCCTTTACTTGTGAATAAACACTATAACCTGTGATAGTATTAGTAACATTGATGACTTTGTTTCTAACAGGCTTCACAGATATTTTTATATCACTGTTACAGATGTTGTAGAAAGCTTAAAATATCACTTACTCTTACTACTACTTTTAAATTACAGTATTTTATAGGCCTGTCTCCATTTAAAGCATTACTAAATAAACATATTTATTACTATATTGCGTGTCTAAAAGATAATGTGATACCTGTTCAGATCAGATCGGATCAGTCGCTCAGTCGTGTCCAACTCTTTGCGACCCCATGAATCGCAGCACGCCAGGCCTCCCTGTCCATCACCATCTCCCGGAGTTCACTGAGACTCACATCTATCAAGTCAGTGATGCCATCCAGCCATTTCATCCTCTGTCTTCCCCTTCTCCTCCTGCCCCCAATCCCTCCCAGCATCAGAGTCTTTTACAATAAGTCAACTCTTCGCATCAGGTGGCCAAAGTCCTGGAGTTTCAGCTTTAGCATCATTCCTTCCAAAGAAATCCCAGGGCTGATGTCCTTCAGAATGGACTGGTTGGATCTCCTTGCAGTTCAAGGGACTCTCAAGAGTCTTCTCCGGCACCACAGTTCAAAAGCATCAATTCTTTGGCCTTCTTCACAGTCCAACTCTCACATCTATACATGACCACAGGAAAAACCATAGCCTTGACTAGACAAACCTTTGTTGGCAAGGTAATGTCTCTGCTTTTGAATATGCTATCTAGGTTAGTCATAACTTTCCTTCCAAGGAGTAAGCGTCTTTTAATTTCATGGCTGCAGTCACCATCTGTAGTGATTTTGGAGCCCAGAAAAATAAAGTCTGACACTGTTTCCACTGTTTCCCCATCTATTTCCCATGAAATGATGGGGCCGGATGCCATGATCTTCATTTTCTGAATGTTGAGCTTTAAGCCAACTTTTTCACTCTCCTCTTTCACTTTCATCAAGAGGCTTTTGAGTTCCTCTTCACTTTCTGCCATAAGGGTGGTGTCATCTGCATATCTGAGGTTATTGATATTTCTCCCAGCAATCTTGATTCCAGCTTGTATTTCTTCCAGTCCAGCATTTCTCATGATGTACCCTGCATATAAGTTAAATAAACATGGTGACAATATACAGCCTTGACGAACTCCTTTTCCTATTTGGAACCATTCTGTTGTTCCATGTCCAGTTCTAACTGTTGCTTCCTGACCTGCATACAAATTTCTCAAGAGGCAGATCAGGTGGTCTGGTATTCCCATCTCTTTCAGAATTTTCCACAGTTTATTGTGATCCACACAGTCAAAGGCTTATTCATTCTAACTCATTTCCAATGCAACTCTGTATTTTATGCATTTGTGAAACAACTTCTTATAAGAAGACTGGACTTTAGTAGGCTGCCAAAGGGAGTCATGGCATAAAAATTGTGTAAGAAACCTTTGCTAAAAGTGGTTAGCTAGCTCAGTTTGCCTTTAACCTTTTTTCTTTTTTTGGACATATGACAGCATCTCTTCTTTTTCTCTTCCATCAAGCATAAAGTTCTAAGGGAAAGTGAGAAATATTTTTTTATCAAGCTGTTTGTCACATTGTTTTATATTTATGGCATAAATGCACCCCCAGTTAATAGGGAAAAGACAAATTGGTAACTTATTTATGTTTGTTCCAGCCCAAAGAAACTTAAAACATCACAGTGGAGAAAAAGCATGATGATAACTGTACTTTAAAAATTTCTTGTTAAAAGGATTTAGCTTTAACAAATGATGGCATAGAAACATCATGGGTCTGTTCCTTAATAGTCTTATATTTTATTTTGATGTTTAAAATGATTCTAAGAATTACTGATACAGTGATAAAGTAATAAGAACGTCTAAAGGTGTGCTAGTCACATAGAAAAGAAACCAGAAAGGCATGTCATTCCTGATGTCCACATAATATTTTTTCTGAGGTCTTGATCACCATCTCTGAGGACACCGTGCAGATCTTGTTAATATTTGCAGCTTTCTGTAAGTTGTTTCAGTGCTCAATTTTGAAAATTAATGGACCTCACCCAGATAGAGTTAACTGGCAGGAAAGACTTTCTTTGACTTATTGAACATATACTAACGTGTTTGGCTTATTTTTAATTGAAATATAGCCTATACTCAGGATTTGACAATTAATTATTTCTAAATATAATTGGATCTGTTGCTTTTACCTCAGGCTCTTTATATGTAACAAGTTTAAGACAGTTTTAGTGAGTGTGTTATCTGTGCCTACATTCTGGTTTTTCTACCACAGATAGACTTGGTAAAGCTTAAGTAGATCTAGACCATTATCTTTTCTCCTTTTTCTCTCTTTTACAAACTCACAAACATACTGAAGATAAAATGAGTAAAATTAGAAACAAACAAAGTTGAGATTCAGTTGATTGGTAATTGTATTATATATCATACATTTTTATTCACATGTAAAATCTGTGTTTTAAATAATATTAAATTTTAGTGAAAAGGCTTATAAAACATCAAAGTCATACAATCCTGCATAACAGATAAACATCAAACCTAATATCTCCATTATGTTGTAAAATAGAATATTTTCACTTACTGTTATTTAAATGTCATCCCCATTTCCTTTTTGTAGTGCTGATGTTAACCTTGTGAGCTCTAAATTGTCTGGAAGTTAATGGTCTGTTATATAATAGTTCTTAGTGAAAGAATATTGGATTATATGATGCAGTTTGAAATGCAACTTGATCTCTATCTTGTAATGGTAAATAATGACAGTCTTGCTTGAAATTAGCGACATTTGTTTTTTTCTGCTGATGGTGTACTTAGTATAAAAGAAGGATTTTTTTTTTTTAATCTTGATAAACATTTATTTGCCCATCATCACACCTTGGTTCAGGGCAAAAAATAAGAGAATGAAAATGAGCATACTGCTAAAGGGTAAAGATTTCTTTGTGAAAATAAAAATTTGAAGATTATTATGTTAAAGTTAGTAAATTTAGAAGCATTATGTTCTGTCAGGTCTCATGTATGCCCTTGTCAAGCTTTTTGAGAGTTTTATTTTTTTAATTTTGTAAGAGTTAAATTTGAATTGAAGCTAATGTAACTGACAAGAGGGAAATAGAAGCAATTGGCTTGCACTAAACAAGTTTGAATGGTTGTTAATGTGAATGACTTTCAGGCAGTGAATGTCAGAGAACAGTAGATTACTTTCTTTACCTCAGGCATTTTAAGCCATCTCCTGTGGTAGACTGACATAATTTCTCTTCCTCTCTCTTGAATCTAGGAAGCAAAGTAATTGGACTCTGGTTAATTTTGGCCTATGGCTGATGAAGATAAATCATAACGAGCTATGGAATATACACTGACAATTCACATAGGGCTACTAGAACATGAACTTTCAGTAATGCACTAATAAAATATTGTTTTCTTCTGTTGTATACTCAAGAAATCCCTGGAATTGTTAATTATGAATGCAATCATCATTTGTTATTTTTGACAGAATTTTATAGACAAAACAAATTGTCTAAACGTAAGCTACTGTGTTTTTTAGAACATGGGCTAGAGTTTCATCCTACCCATTGTATCCATTATATATAGCTTTAAAGTAGCATGTTTAACACAAACTATTTGAGGTCTGAAAATAATAGATGTGGAAGAGAATTCAAGACCATCTGGTCTAGGCCCTTTGCTTAAGGCTCGTGAATGTATAAATCATCTTGAGCAGATGGAGGTGTAGTTACCTAAAATTTTTTAGAAATAGAACTTCTAAAGCTTCCTTCAATAACTCATTTCTGAATTTGATCACCCTGCTGAGGGACTATTTTATATTCAAACTATTTTTTATAAAATAGTCTTATGTCATTTTCTAGGCTTTTGGGGACTAATAAATCACCTCAGTGTTTCACGTGGTCAGTATAAATTTGTTAAACTATGCATTTATTAATATTTAAAAGTGTTATATTGATTCTTTTCAGTGCGTTAGACACTGTACTAAGTATTCATTTACATTATTGCATTCTGTTCAACAAAGGGTAACAATGTGAGCAAGACACAACGTCTAATGAAAACTTGATCTATAACTTTAATCCAGAGTTTTCTGACTCAACTTTTTCCTCAGTGTGAGAGCCCACACTTCTTCCCACTTTGAGTCAGATTTCTGTGGATTTGTGATTCCTGCACTTTATATCATGTTACTGACTCCTTTCCTTAGTTACTGGGGGAATAATCAATGTTGCCCAACAACTTTCTCATTGTGACCTACTCCACTCAGAGCCATTTCATAATTCTGCAAATACACTGTATACCTGTTTATGTGCTGTATAAATATGTATCTTATATTTATATATTTATAAATAAATATATCTCTTTTATCTGCTCCAAGAACCAGTTTTCACCCTCTTGGAGGTGCAGTTTCTGCTCTTCAAAATGAAGGCAGTGTATCTCTATTACTCTACCTTTTGGATTGTATAAGTGTACAATTCTTTTACTCAGAAGTAATGACATGTTTATTATAGGAATAATAATTGGCAGTAATCCTTCTGTGTGTGTTAGTTGCTGAGTCATTTCTGACTCTTTGCAACCCTACAGACTATAGCCCACCAGGCTCCTCTGTCCGTGGTATTCTCCAGGTAAGAATACTAGAGTAGGTTGCCATTCCCTTCTTCAGGGAATTTTCCCAACCCAGTGATGGCCCTGGGTCTCCTGCACAGCAGGAGGATTTTTTGCCATCTGAGCCACCAGGGAAAACCTTTAGTAATCCTTATGTTTTCAGTTTAAATGAGCTTTTCAGTGTCTTGAAGTAAGAATAATAATTTAAATAATTGTATAAACATCAGAGCATAAGTGAAACGTGATACTTAACAATATATAATTTGTGCTACTGGGGGAAAAAAACAAACAAACAAAAAAAAACAAGATATAAGTAAATGCAATCTGGCTGGTTTTGTCTATTCTGTAGACCTTACTCCAAATTTTGTGCTTATCTACAGACATCCCATTCTTACTATAAATCTGTATTTTTCCTTGTTTTGACATCACAATCTATTCCCATAGAAATGATTAATACCTTACATTTATTTTTCTGTCTTCACAACAGGTTCATAAGGAGATTGTCGGGGGGAAAAATAGACTTTATTGGCACCAACAAACTTTTAAAGATGATGAACATCATTTTATGTTCATCTTCATTTTCCTTTAAATTCAAGAGTTATAAATTGGTGCTTTAGAAAGTGTATATGTGAACTTTGCTTTTCATTGTGATTTCTTTCAAAAACCATATTGGAGTATGATTGTTTTATAAAGAATTCAAATAATGGGTTTTACACAATTTTAGTTTTATACCTTAAATATAAAATTAGCTCACACCACTGGCTAAGGAAGTGTACTAACTGAACACAGCCAGCTTTATCATGTTCTGTAGGAATATAGCAGTTAGGAGTAAGCCTCGCTGGTAGCTTATTATACTGGGCAAGGAAGTGGAAGAGGATGGAAGTTATTTGGATTTTCCAAATGTAGTCTGTGACTTTGGTCTACCTCATTGGATCAAAAAAGTGAAAAGTTGAATCCTGAAATATTTTCATACCTTTTTGGAGGTAAAGTCTATATGCAATTATTCACATAGATGAAAATGACAATTTAGGCTTAAAAATCTCTTCCTTTTATGATAGTATCAATTTCTTTTTTTTTATGAAAGATTTTTGTTCGATACTGAATTTTACAACCCTTCAGATCTATGGGGGCCATTTCAGTAGTGTTATCTGTCACCTAAAAACTAAGTTTGACCTCGTTGATGACCTCATTGATGTTTAGAAATTAAAAAGAATGCCATATAATACACTGAGAGCCATACATTTGGCCCTGGAAATGATTTTCATGTATATTAATCCTGAGAAGTTCAAAGAAACTTCAGAAATTATCACCTGGGAGGGGAGACTTTTGCCAACCATGACATTTTCCAGCTACACATAGAAAAGAGGGATAGTATATATCTAAGTGAATGAAATAGAAGAATCAAACAGGTTTCCAGTAAAGACTGAGAAAGGGGGAAAAAAACCTACAATTAATGACTGTTTGATAAAGGTCTTAGAAGTAGAGAGAGAAATATGAAGTGTCCACTGCAGATATGTTTTGAGTTACTTAAAAAGTCAGGTAATTGTGGCTGATTCGTGTTGATGACAGACGAGCCTGGTGAGCTACAGTCCATGGGATCGCAAGAGTTGGACATAAGTTAGCAACTAAACCACCACCACCACCATAGCAGAAACCAGCACAATATTGTAAAGCAATTATCTTCCAATAATTTTTTTTAAAGTCAGTTATTTGAGAGCACTAGTGCTTCATGTGGATTTAGATGAAGAATAAGAGTGAAAAATGGGAAACTGAAACTGGGAAGTTTATGTAGACGTCTGTAATTTAACTCCTGGTGATTTATGTTGAAATGTCAGTATGTTGTGGATAAAGCACTCAGGCTTCCCTCAGTAGCCTTGTCTCTCTACAGTTAAATGTGTTCACGTCCCAAGGTGAACTCAGCTCAGTCAATAAGAGCTAAAGGGAGAGGCCATTCACTGAAGTGTTTTCATTTTACCATGGATGCTTTAAAATTTATTTTCCTTGGGTATTTATATTTAATGCCTTTGGATGAGAAAATTAGGTAGTTAAGTGATTGTGGAATGTTTTTGACCATTCACGAATTGCATAACAATCTGAAATCTAGTCACTGATATTAGAAAAGTATTATGATTTGTAGTGCTTTTTCATTTAGTCAACTGTGATGTACTTTGTATGTTTATTTTATGTATGTGCTGTGTGCTCAGTTAGTCATGTCTGACTCTGCAACCCTATGGACTGCAGACTGCCAGTCTCCCCTGTCCATGGGGTTTCCACGAATTAATATAATAAATATATATATATATATCAAAAATGATAATGAATATACTATAAAAAAGAACATAGTTTGTGTGTTTTAAGAAGTGAGATAATCCTGAAACATCTTGAAGTACCTTTCCCATTTAAAAAGAAAAAATGATTGATGGTGTCGAAAGGATGAGATAATGTACAAAGGGTTTAAGGAGACTGAAAATCCATAGTCTATGCTCAGACATGAAAACATAGTAACTCTCCAGTGGGCACTAGAGCAACATTCTGTGATCACACACATTAATACCACTGCAGAAAAATAAGGGGGATGATCAAAAAACTATAAGTTGTTTCATCATAGTTCAGAGTTTGGGTAAACAGTTACAGGCCTATGTTAACTCATGTAAATTCTCACAATATCAGGGTGAGGTATTATCCTCATTTTAAAGGCAAATAAACTAAAACGAAGAAGAAGTAGTTGAGTTCTTTTTAGTCACACAGTTATTAAAAGAAGGAACTAGAATTTAAACCACGGCAGCCTGGCTCCAACAGATCTTTGTAACAATGGTGCTATAGTGCTTCTCTGATATGTGTACATGCATAGGTGCATGCGTGTGCACAGACAGGGACACTTGCACATAAGCAAACAATTATTTAAGGACAATTTAGAGGTGGGTCCTAAAAATTCTAATCATTTGTATCCTTGAAATGATAACTATTTTTTGTTGTATTTAATTTTGTTGCTAATGGATATTAACTAAGTTTTTAATACTCTGTTTTAATAAATATTAAAACTTATTAATAAACATAACTTAGTTTACTTTTCTTGCCATTCCACATTTGGTGTTTCATTTTCCTTTAAAATTCATAATGTATGAGTTTATGCTAGGCATTGCAATTTTGTGACAGCTTACAAAAAATACTTAGATGACCAAACACTGAACAAGATTTGAATACATCAACTAATAATTATTGAAGCTAGGGACATGAGGCCTTGTTACATTATTCTACGTTGCCATATGTTTGAAATTTTTCATAATAAACAAAAATGAAATGTAACTTCTGGCATCTAATTGTATTTTCATCTTGTATCACTACCCAAGTAACAAGTTATGCAAATTTATAATGCCTGGAAATTGGGTTTTCATTTTCATTATTTTTGAAATTATCTCTAATTGCATTTTTATTTCCTCTTTGATGAAGTAATTCCTTAGGTGAATCATTTTTTCAAATATCCAGTTAGTTTTAATTAGGTGTACTGCATTGTGGTCAGACAATTAGATGGTGTAATTTATGCCTTTTCAGAATTTATTAAGCTTTTTTTCATTAACCAAGTAAATTATCACTTTTTTGCATAGATACATGTATTGTTAAATGTAGGCATTCTTTTTAAAATGTGTTATTTCACTATAATTTAGTCTTATTGTCATTATATTATTAAAGTCAGTTATGTCACTTATGGTTACAGGAATCTTTTAGACATGCTAATAATAGAATGATCAATAAAATAAATTTTGATTGTTTTCTCCTTTTTATAACTAATATTTTTTCTGTTACTATTCTAATACCATAGTCTTAAATACATACATTTTTGCAATTTAACAGTCATTTATTATGAATTATCTGTGTCATTATACAGTACCTCAATTAAATTATTAGTTATTCATATATTGGTTATTTAGTAGCAAATGCTTATAAAAGATATGGCATGCAAATGGGATCACTAAATTATACAGAACAATTGTGACTCATTTGTTCAATCTAAGCAGATAATCCTGTCTTAGCTTTTTCTCTTTCCTTCTTATGGAATTTTTCTGTCATACTCGTGGCCTGTTACAGTCATAAATCACTTCTTAGCTAAAGAATACATGCTTCCAAATTCCTAATCTTCCATCATCATTATTGATGGTATTTATGGTGTTTTACTTTTTTTCTTGGGACCAGGGAAAGTGAAGCTTATTTTGATAAATTTAGGCCCTAACTACCCCTTTATATTGGTTGTCATAAACCCTTTATGGCTATTTTAATATTTAGAAGAAAAGGCCATTTTTTTCCATAGGAATATTGAATGAATACATTTCCATCAAATGAAATGATTAACAAGGTCTTGCTGAATTTTGTATTTTTCACTTAGTGGGCATGGCAGATAGAATGTTGTCATTGTCTGTCAGAAAACTGATGTAATGCCTTTACCTTAAATTCCTTCTAAACTGGCTGATTCTTAAAGGGGAGTGCAGTGTTTTTACTTACATAGTCATTGTCGCCTGAAAGATGGATTTCAATCTATAGAACTGTGGTAAAAATGTAATGCTAATTGTAGTTTGAGTGGTTCAGTCACCTTCTGATAATACAGTTTTACACCCAAGTAATTTAAATCAAATTCTAGAAAAAAAATTTTCTTTCTTCTGATAGTAAATATATAATATGCTCTAACAAATAGGAGAACTCACATGCTAGAGAAAGATGAACATGATTAAATAGATGTAATTATTTTTCTTTTACTGTGTACTAATAGCTTTCTCGACCAGGTCGCAGCAGCAACAGCACATTGTGCTGTGCACCTTACTGAGAAAACTGTCCCATTTTATTGGTCTTCACCATCTTGCCTTTTTTCACCTTTGCCATTTTAACTCATTGCAATTATGTTTTTCTCATGTCTAAGATCTTCTTTTGATTTGATTTCAATTATGTTTCTCATGTCTATGATCTTCTTTTCATTTGATTTCACATATAATATGCACCAGTTATTTATGTTCTGTTTTGTAAATCAACTAATTTCTTCATGAATTTTATTTTATTTTTCCCAAACACATTCTGTGCTCCTTGAAGGAAAAACTGTCCTATTTCTGGGCCATATTTCGTATTGTATTCAGTTTTAGAGTGGAAGCCATGTGATCAATTCTAGTTTGAGTTGTTTAATTTTAACAAGAGCAGTTGGTGTTCTGAGGGTCAATATTCAGATGTGTTTGAGTCCTGGCCTGTCTCAGGTAGTTTACTAAGTTCTTCCCCTCAGACTCAGGTGATGCCTGATAATTCTATCACCTTCACTCTTTCATGACTTGCTCCCTCTATGTACATCACAACTTATAAATGCTACTCTCTTCTGTCATGATCCTCCAGCTCTCAGCAGGCCTTTTTGTTTTTGATCACCACTTTGCCATCTAGGTCATGCTTTCTCCACATTTCATTCTACCACCCCATAGGTACCTTAACAAGCCATAGGTAACTCATTTCTTACTTTCTTTTGAAATGAATCCATGCTTGCATTTCTCAGTTCAGTTCAGTTAACTCGCTCAGTCGTGTCCAACCCTTTGCAACCCCATGGACTGCAGCACTCCAGGCTTTCCTATCTATCACCAACTCCCGGAGCTTGCTCAAACTCATGTCCATTGAGTCAGTGATGCCATCCAACCATCTCATCCTCTGTCATCCCCTTCTCCTTCTGCTTTCAATCTTCCCCAGTATCAGGGTCCTTTCCAGGGAGTCAGTTCTTCTCATCAGGTGGCCAAAGTATTGAAGTTTCAGCTTCAGCATCAGTCCTTCCAATGAATATTGAGAACTGATTTCTTTAAGGATGGATTGGTTGGATCTCCTTGCACACCAAGGGACTGTCAAGAATTTTCTCCAACCCTGCAGTTCAAAAATATCAATTCTATGGTGCTCAGCTTTCTTTATAGTCCAACTCTCACATCCATACATGAATAATGGAAAAACCATAGCTTTGACTAGACGGACCTTTGTCAGCAAAGTAATGTCTCTGCTTTTTAATATGCTGTCTAGATTGGTCTTCCAAGGTCTAGATTTTCTTCCAAGGAGCGACTTTTAATTTCATAGCTGCAGTCACCATCTTGCATTTCTCAGACCCTTTGATTTCCAGCATTATACTTAAACCTATTCAACGTCTTCCTCTGCACTGCTCTCATTCTATTTTTTTCTAGTCTCCTTATAAACTCCAATTCTTCAGTCTCTCTCAGCTCATCCACAACCTGCCCCACCTCCACCCCACACACAAACACACCCCTCAGATTCTGTTCCTTATTTATTTTACCACTTTACTCACCCTGGGCTAGGTTGAGTAACGTTCATGGCTCCCCCTTCATGATGCCAAGTGATGAGATGTCTTTTCACTGTACTGACTGGCTTTAGTACTCGCCCAGTTTACCATCAGGACTTTCATTCGTCTCTATTCAACCCATTTCTGAAAGCAGATGCTGACCCTAATAATGTCTCTTTCTTTCAAACACCTAACTACTCTTAACTCTCATTTGAAAATCTTACCTTCAATTTTAGTGAGAAAAATCAAAGCCATCAGCTCTCAACTCTACAATTTTTTAAAATTTTTTATATTTGTTTTAAAATTTTTTTTTAAAGTATGATAACACATTTATGGGAGACTTGGAAAATGCAGAGTTGATTATTCTTCCTTTTCTTTTCTGAACACAACCAGTTTTCCAGAATTTGCTACTTCCTGCTTTCCTCCCAATCTGATGGCAAGTTCATCCCATGTCTTTTTCAAGTATGATAACCCTTTTCCAAGTGCACTTAATCTTAGCTTGTTTTATCTTTCCAGAAACTCTTTCCTTCAAGTACTTTGTCTTATGTCTTTCTCTTCACTCATTACTTTGATTCTTTCAAACAGCCTACAAATATTCATATTCTTAAGGGTCTTTTTTTTTCTTTTTTTTACTTTACAAATTTATATTGGTTTTGCTATACGTCAACATGCATCCGCCACAGGTTTACACGTGTTCCCCATCCTGAACCCCCTCCCACCTCCCTCCCCATACCATCCCTCTGGGTCATCCCAGTGCACCAGCCCCAAGCTTCCTGTATCCTGCATCGAACCGGGACTGGTGATTCGTTTCTTATATGATATTATACATGTTTTAATGCCATTCTCCCAAATCATCCCACCCTCCCTCTCCCACAGAGTCCAAAAGACTGTTCTATACAGCTGTGTCTCTTTTGCTGTCTTGCATGCAGGGTTGTCGTTACCATCTTTCTAAATTCCATATATATGCGTTAGTATACTGTATTGGTGTTTTTCTTTCTGGCTTACTTCACTCTGTATAATAGGCTCCAGTTTCATCCACCTCATTAGAACTGATTCAAATGTATTCTTTTTAATGGCTGAGTAATACTCCATTGTGTATATGTACCACCGCTTTCTTATCCATTCATCTGTTGATGGACATCTAGGTTGCTACCATGTCCTGGCTATTATATACAGTGCTGCGATGAACATTGGGGTACATGTGTCTCTTTCCCTTCTGGTTTCCTCAGTGTGTATGCCCAGCAGTGGGATTGCTGGGTTGTATGGCAGTTCTATTTCCAGTTTTTTAAGGAATCTCCACACTGTTCTCCATGGTGGCTGTACTAGTTTGCATTTCCACCAACAGTGTAAGAGGGTTCCCGTTTCTCCACACCCTCTCCAGCATTTATTGCTTGTAGACTTTTGGATCGCAGCCATTCTGACTGGCGTGAAATGGTACCTCACTGTGGTTTTGATTTGCATTTCTCTGATAATGAGTGATGTTGAGCATCTTTTCATGTGTTTGTTAGCCATCTGTATGTCTTCTTTGAAGAAATGTCTGTTTAGTTCTTTGGCCCATTTTTTGATTGGGTCGTTTATTTTTCTGGAATTGAGCTGCAGGAGTTGCTTGTATATTTTTGAGATTAGTTGTTTGTCAGTTGTTTCATTTGCTATTATTTTCTCCCATTCTGAAGGCTGTCTTTTCACCTTGCTTATAGTTTCTTTTGTTGTGCAGAAGCTTTTAATTTTAATTAGATTCCACTTGTTTATTTTTGCTTTTATTTCCAATATTCTGGGAGGTGGGTCATAGAGGATCCTGCTGTGATGTATGTCGGAGAGTGTTTTGCCTATATTTTCCTCTAAGAGTTTTATAGTTTCTGGTCTTATGTTTAGATCTTTAATCCATTTTGAGTTTATTTTTGTGTATGGTGTTCAAAAGTGTTCTAGTTTCATTCTTTTACAAGTGGTTGACCAGTTTTCCCAGCACCACCTGTTAAAGAGATTGTCTTTTCTCCATTGTATATTCTTCCCTCCTTTGTCAAAGATAAGGTGTCCATAGGTGCGTGGGTTTATCTCTGGGCTTCTATTTTGTTCCATTGATCTATGTTTCTGTCTTTGTGCCAGTACCGTACTTCTTGATGACTGTGGCTTTGTAGTAGAGCCTGAAGTCAGGCAGATTGATTCCTCCAATTCCATTCTTCTTTCTCAAGATTGCTTTGGCTATTCAATTAAGGGTCTTTATCAAAGAAAAGACACTGTTAAGATCCCCTGGAGAAGGGAAAGACTACCCACTCCAGTATTCTGGCCTGGAGAATTCTAATGGCTCTATAGTCCGTGGGGTTGCAAAGAGTTGGACACGACTGAGTGACTTTCACTTTCACTTTTCATTTTGACCTAGTGGTCTCTTTTCCCTTCACTAATAAAGTTCTCAAAAGAATATTATACTTTCTGTCCCTATAGTATTTACTCACACATTAATCATCTGTTATTCAGTTTATTTGAATATTCTATTGAAGCTTCTCTTTTAAAAGTTTGTAATAACTTTCTAATAGCAAACAAGTCAATCCTCTTATATACTGTGTACAGAAAAAAATTTTGTGTAAAATATAAGCATAAATTTATAGAATATGCATATCACTTGCATACATTTTTGCTACATCTGAATATATACATATTTTAAAATTTGATTTACATTTCCTCTATTAAGAACTTACTGTCTTTTCTACTACTTGTTCGAGATTAGCTTATTAGATGAGTGTTGATCTCTCTCTGGGTTCTTTAACCATTTATGCTTCCTTCTCATATCTAATATAACAAAATAACCTATTAAAGTGATGCCTATAGCTAAATATTAGAATGAAACACTTTCTTTAAAAATGCCTTAATTTGTTCTCTCATCCCTTTCCTCTGTTGCTGAGTATTTTTTTCCATAAAATGAAATAGTCGAGTAAGCATATCAGATATTCTTGAATTGTTATCATCAGAATACCAGGCAAATGTACAGAAATAAAACTGAAATTCATAAGACTGGGAAAAAATATCTTCCTCCCTATTTTAGCTTTTCAAAATTTTATCTGTCCTTCAATTCCCAGCTCAATTTGCAACAGATCATGAAATTCAAGTCAATATAACAAATATTTGACATGCTTCATATTTCTCGTATCTTAATCAAAATTATTTTTACCTTGTATTACTTTAGCATTTTGTTTTTCTACTACCAAAACACTTGTCACATGATATTCTTTATTTGAGCTATTGACAATATAATAATAAGAACAGACATTTTAACGTACTTCTTTCTCCCAAATACTGTACTAATCACATGACCTACCTTATATCTCATCTCCAGTGAAAACCTGAAAAGTTGATGTTATTGTTCTCATGTAGTAATGAATAAACAGGAAGTTTGTCTTTTCTCCCAGATCATATAGACACAGTCTGGGCTTGACATTGAATTTGCCCCCTTTTTAAAATAACCTGTATTTCCTTTCTCCCATATTTGTATGTTTATAAACTTGTGACTCCTCAGTAAAACTGTGAGATCAAGGAAGGAAGAAAGCGACAGATAAACAGATGTTTATGGTATATGATAACGGGGCACATTTTCAAAGCTTTGATAGCAGTCAACTGTTTGAAAGTTTCAGGGAAAGCTAACAGAAGGAGTGACAGTTGGGATGCCTCTGGAAAAATGAGCAAGGCAGTCAGGGGTCAGAGGGGGTGTCACATTCCCTGAGAAAGGGACTGGGGAGTGCAAAGTACAGCCCTTTCCCAGTCCAGTGAACCTAGAATATAGGGCATATACCAATTCACTTGTTTTGGGTTGTTTGCTTCACAAACACTGAATGGTTTACTAGCTCCTCGCTCACATCCAGAGACCAGAGACTGAGTGTTTTCTGTTGAACACTCAGTTTGTTTGGCCTATTGCCTGGTATGTATTTGTGTAAGTCAAAAGAATAAATTCAGAAATGATTTTACATGATATTAAAAACTTTAAAAAGCAGCGCCAGGCCTAGTACAGTAATTATAGATCTGTTACCTCATTTTCATCCCAACCCTGGGGGCTTTATTTTTTGGCTTGCTGTCACAGTGATGGTAGCAAAAATTACAGCCAAATGCAGTGAACTTTCTGGCATGCCCTGTAACCTAAATTGATACTAATGAATGTTGTAAGACTACATCTTGCTTCTACCCCAGGAGCATGCTTTCTGGCTCTTTGACCTAGTGGAATGATAAGAATCACTTAAGGTTGTGGTTACTGAGGAAGATCCTGTAATTTTTATGAAATCCTGGCATGTCATAACTCCCAGACACCATTTCATAAAACAAACATCTACAATTACCTGAAAGTGATCTGTTTTAAAAGCATTTAGCAATGAATATTTCTTCTCTTACCTGCATTTATTTGCACACAAATCCAAAGCTGATTTCGTTTTGGCAGAATGAAGGAAAGAGAGAGGAATGATGAGCATAATAAAAATGGGCTTCAATATCACAAAATAGGAAGTTAGTTATGCTCCCAACACTGTATAATCTTCTATTTACTGAGATTTTGCCCCTCTCCTCCTTACTGAGATTTACAAAGTGCTAGAATTTTCATCAAATATCTGCATGCTCTATTTTAATTCTCACAGCTACTGAGGATGTACATATCCTTAACTCCACTTAAAATAAGTGAAGCTGTAACCTTGGATTAGGCAAATGTCACACAGCGGATCCTAGATTGAGACTGAACTTCATGCTCTTAATGTTCCAAAACTATCTGCTGCATGTGTACAACACTGTATTTTTACTGCAATATAAACAATATTAAAAATTTAAAACATTGTTCTTAAGTCAGATAAATCTTAAACATCATTATAGCACATTTCACATTTCTTATATTTATTCTATTTTCATGTTAGTATTGTCTTCAGTGTATTATTATTTTATTAGCTATGCTATGTCATAAAGATTGTGTTTGATATTCAATGACAGCCTACACCATAATATGAAGCAGGCTGATTCAATTTGTGGTTCCCTTTGATTAAAATGCATCAGTCATTTATGTAAGATATGGTAGACAAATTCCTCTCGGAATCATGGAAACAGGTAATTAAATTCTGTCATTTCCCCAAACTTTGGCTTTGTTCTTTTTCTGGAAAGACATTATATAATCTTAGAGTAAACCAGGTCTCGTTCCCCTAAAGTTAATTAACATGCAAATAAATTTCTTACACACTAGTGATTGTTCTAAGTAAATCAGTGTAGCTAGAAACACTTTTAATCAAAACTTTAAAGCATTTTTTTCATAACTAAAATGTTTTGGAAGTTTTGCAAAGATAGGAAATGGAAAGCTAATGCATTTTTTTCCCCATAATCAGTCAATTCTTGGTTTTTACTCTGATGGGTACACTGAAGAAGTGATAATAATATATTGAAAACCTGTTAAGGAATATCAGGTCTTCTCAGGAAATGAATAACAAAATGCTAATGGTTATCATTAAACATTTGATCCAGAACGGATCATAGAGGAATGTTTGTGTATATATATATTCTCCCTACTAAGGGAGTGTAGCCACCTTTATTCCTGTATTATCCAACACAGGAATTACCAGTACCTTCTAGATCATTTCTGGAGTAGAAATTCTTTGAAGGAAGAATTTTTTTGTTATTGTTATTAACTTTAATTCCATATGCCTTGCATAATCTTTTGTATAGTATAGCTATACATAATAATATATGGTAATGAAATTTCTGAATGAATATTTTTAAATTATCAGGATTTTCTACCTCACAAAGCACCCTTTTATTTTTAGACAGTACCTACCTACTTAAGAAAATGTGTTCTCATTCACCCTTCTGGCACTCACAACACCCTAAATTATTCTTCCATGATGTTCTGCAGATGTTTGAACAAGTTGCTCAGAGTCCTCCTTAAAATAGACACTGGTGGGGTTGTCCCAGTGCACCAGCTTTGAGTGCCCTGTTTCATGCATCAAACTTGGACAGGTGATCTATTTCACATATGATAATATACATGTTTCAATGCTGTTCTCTCAAATTACCCCACCCTCGCCTTCTCCCACAGAGTCCAAAAGTCTGTTCTTTATATCTGTGTCTCTTTTGCTGTCTCGCATATAGGTTCATTGTTACCAATTTCTAAATTCCATATATATGCGTTAATATACTGTATTGGTGTTTCTCTTTCTGTATATATATTGGTGTTTCTCTTACTTCACTCTGTATAATAGGCTCCAGTTTCATCCACCTCATTAGAACTGACTCAAATGTGTTCCTTTTAATAGTTGAGTAACATTGCATTGTGTATGTGTACCACAACTTTCTTATCCATTCATCTGCCAATGGACATCTAGGTCGCTTCCATGTCCTATCTATTGTAAACAGTGCTGTGATGAACATTGAAGTACACGTGTCTCTTTCAATTCTGGTTTCCTCAGTGTGTATGCCCAGCAGTGGGATTGCTGGGTCGTATGGCCATTCTATTTCCAGTTTTTTAAGGAATCTCTACACTGTTCTGCATAGTGGCTGTACTAGTTTGTATTCCCCCAACAGTGTAAGAGGGTTCCCTGTTCTCCACACCCTTTCCAGCATTTATTGTTTGTAGACTTTTGGATAGCAGCCATTCTAACCGGCGTGAGATGGTACCTCATTGTGGTTTTGATTTGCATTTTTCTGATAATGAGTGATGTTGAGCATCTTTTCAAGAGTTTGTTAGCCATCTGTATGTCTTCTTTGGAGAAATGTCTGTTTAGTTCTTTGGCCTATTTTTTGATTGGGTCGTTTATTTTTTCTGGAATTGAGCTGCATGAGCTGCATGGGCTGCTTGTATATTTCTGAGATTAATTCTTTGTCAGTTGCTGCGTTTGCTATTATTTTCTCCCATTCTGAAGGTTGTCTTTTCACCTTGCTTATAATTTCCTTTGTTGTGCAAAAGCTTTTAAGTTTAATTATGTCCCATTTGTTTATTATTGCTTTTCTTTCCATTACTCTGGGAGTTGGGTCATAGAGGATCCTGCTGTGATTTGTGTCAGAGAGTATTTTGCCTATGTTTTCCTCTAGGAGTTTTATAGTTTCTGGTCTTACATTTAGATCTTTAATCTATTTTGAGTTTATTTTTGTGTATGGTGTTAGAAAGGGTTCTAGTTTCATTGTTTTACAGGTGGTTGACTGGTTTTCCCAGCACCACTTGTTATAGAGACTGTCTTTTCTCCATTGTATATTTTGACTCATTTGTCAAAGGTAAGGTGTCCATAGGTGTGTGGATTTATCTCTGGGCTTTCTGTTTTGCTTCTTTGATGTATATTTCTGTCTTTCATCAAGACAGTAGCTTTGTAGTATAGTCTGAAATCAGGTAGGTTTATTCCTCCAGTTCCTTTCTTCTTTCTCAAGTTTGCTTTGGATATTCAAGGTTTTTTGTATTTCCATACAAATTGTGAAATTATTTGTTTTAGTTCTGTGAAAAATACCATTGGTAGCTTGATAGGGATTGCATTGAATCTCTAGATTGCTTTGGGTTGTATACTCATTTTCAATATATTTATTCTTCCGATCCATGAACATGGCATATTTCTCCATCTATTTGTGTCATCTTTGACATTTTAGTTTTCTATATATAGGTTTTTTGTTTCTTTAGGTAGATTTATTCCTAAGTATTTTATTCTTTTCTTTGCAGTGGTGAATGGGCTTGTTTCCTTAATTTCTCTCTCTGTTTTTTCATCGTTAATATATAGGAATGCAAGAGATTTCTGTGCATTAATTTTATATCCTGCAACTTTACTATATTAATTGATTAGCTATAGTAATTTTCCAGTGTTGTCTTTAGGGTTTTCTATGTAGAAGATCATGTCATTTGCACACAGTGAGAGTTTTACTTCTTTTCCAATCTGGATTCCTTTTATTTCTTTTTCTTCTCTGATTGCTGTGGCTAAAACTACCAAAACTATCTTGAATACTTTTTGAAAGTGGGCACCATTATCTTGTTCCTGACTTTAGAGGAAAGCTCTCAATTTTTCGTCATTGAGGATAATGTTTGCTGTGGGTTTATCATATATGGCTTTTATTATGTTGAGGTATGTTCCTTCTTTGCCTGCTTTCTGGAGGGTTTTTATCATAAATGGATGTTGAATTTTGTCAAAGGCTTTCTCTGCATTTATTGAGATAATCATATGGGTTTTATCTTTCAATTTGTTAATATGGTGTATCACATTGATTGAATTGAAAATATTGAAGAATCCTTGCATCCCTGGGATAAAGGCAACTTGGTCATGATATATGATCTTTTTAATATGTTGTTGGATTCTGATTGCTAGAATTTTGTTAAGGATTTTTGCATCTATGTTCATCAGTGATATTGGCCTGTAGGTTTTTTTTTTTTGATGGCATCTTTGTCTGATTTGGTATTAGGGTGATGGTAGCCTCATAGATGAGTTTGGGAATTTACCTTCCTCTGCAATTTTCTGGAAGAGTTTGAGTAGGCAGGTGTTATCTCTTCTCTAAATTTTTGGTGGAATTCACTTGTGAAGCCATCTTGTCCAGGGTTTTTGTTTGTTGGAAGATATTTTATTACAGTTTTGATTTCCATGCTTGTGATGGCTCTGTAAAGATTTTCTGTTTCTTCCTGGTTCAGTTTTGGAAGGTTATACTTTTCTAAGAATTCATCCATTTTTTCCAAGTTGTCCATTTCATTAGCATATCATTGCTGATAATAGTCTCTTATGATCCTTTGTATTTTTGTGTTGTCTGTTGTGATCTCTCCATTTTAATTTCTAATTTTGTTGATTTGACTCTTCTCCCTTTTTTTCTTGATGAGTCTGGCTAATGGTTTGTCTATTTTATTTATCGTCTCAAAGAACCAGCTTTTAGTTTTGTTGATTTTTGTTATAGTCCCCTTGTTTCTTTTTCAATTATTTCTCCTCTGATTTTTATGATTTCTTTCCTTCTACTAACCCTGGGATTCTTCATTTCTTCTTTTTCAAGTTCTTTTAGGTGTAAAGTTAGACTATTTATTTGATTTTTGTATTGTTTCTTGAGGTAAGTTGGTATTGCTATGAACCTTCCCCTTAGCACTGCTTTTACTGAATCCCATAGATTTTGCATTATTGTGTTTTCATTTTCATTCGTTTCTATGCATATTTTGATTTCCTTTTTTATTTCTTCCATGATTTGTTGGTTATTCAGAAGTGTGTTGTTTGGCCTCCATATGTTTGTATTTTAAATAGTTTTTTTTCCCCTGCAGTTGACATCTAATCTTACCGCATTGTGATCAGAAAAGATTTCAATTTTTTTGAATATACCAAGGCTATATTTATGGCCCAGGATGTAATCTATCTTGGAGAATGTTCCATGTGCAGTTGAGAAAAAGGTGAAATTCTTTGTTTTGGGGTGAAATGTCCTATCTATGTCAATTAGGTCTAACTGGTCGATTGTATCATTTAAAGTTTGTGTTTCCTTGCTAATTTTCTGTTTGGTTGATCTATCCAAAGGTGTGAGTGAGGTATTAAAGTCTCCCACTTTATTGTGTTACTGTTAATTTCCCCATTTATACTTGTTAGCATTTGCCTTATATATTGAGGTGCTCCTATGTTGGGTGCATATATATTTATAATTTTTATATCTTCTTCTTGGATTGATCCTTTGATCATTATTTAGTGTCATTCTTTGTCTCTTTTCACAGCCTTTATTCAAAGTCTATTTTATCCGATGTGAGTATTGCTACTCCTGCTTTCTTTTGGTCTCCATTTGCATGAAATATCTTTTTGTAGCCCTTCACTTTCAGTCTGTATGTGTCCCTTGGTTTGAGGTGGGTCTCTTGTAGACAGAATGTAAGGGGTCTTGTTTTTGTATCCATTCATCCAGTCTTTGTCTTTTGGTTGGGGCATTCAACCCATTTATAATTAAGGTAATTATTGATAAGTATGATCCTGTTGCCATTTATTTTGTTGTTTTGGGTTTGAGTTTCTAAACCTTTTCTGTGTTTCCTTTCTAGAGAAGATCCTTTGGCATGTGTTGAAGAGCTGGTTTGGTGGTACTGAATTCTCCCAGGTTTTTCTTGTCTGTAAAGCTTCTGATTTCTCCTTCATATTTGAATGAGATCCTTGCTGCTTATAGTAATCTCGGCTGTACATTTTTTCTCTTTCATCACTTTAAGTATGGCCTGCCATTCCCTTCTGGCCTGAAGAGTTTTTATTAAAAGATCAGCTGTTATCCTTATGGGGATCCCCTTATGTGGATTTGTTACTTTTCCTTGCTGCTTTTAATATTTGCTCTTTGTGTTTGATCTTTGTTAGTTTGATTAATGTGTGTCTTGAGGTGTTTCACCTTGGGTTTATCCTGTTTGGGACTCTCTGGGTTTCTTGGACGTGGGTGGCTATTTCCTTCCACATTTTAGGGAAGTTTTCAGCCATTATCTCCTCAAGTATTTTCTCATGGCCTTTCTTTTTGTCTTCTTCTTCTGGGACTCCTATGATTTGAATGTTGGGTTGTTTAACATTGTCCCAGAGGTCTCTGATGTTGTCCTCATTTCTTTTAATTCTTTTCTCTTTTTTCCTCTCTTCTTCATTTGTTTTCACCATTCTATCTTACACCTCACTTATCCTATCTTCTGCCTCAGTTCTTCTACTGTTGGTTCCCTCCAGAGTATTTTTGATCTCAGTTATTTCATTATTCATTATTGATTGACTCTTCTTGATTTCTTCCAGGTCCTTGTTAAACATTCTTGAATCTTCTGAATCCTTGTCTCTAGTCTATTTATCTGTAACTCCATTTTGTTTTCAAGATTTTGGATTATCTTTACTATCATTATTCTGAATTTTTTTCATGTAGACTCCATATCTCTTCCTCTTTTGTTTGGTTGGGTGGTCATTTATCTTGTTCCTTTACCTGCTGAATATTTCTCTGCCTTTTCATTGTGTTTAGATTGCTTTGTTTGGGGTGCCCTTTCTGTAGCCTTGAAGTTTGTGGTTCCTCTTTATTAGGGAGCCTACTCCCTGTGGGTGGGGTTGGACTAGAGGCTTGTCAAGGTTTCCTTATTAGGGGAACTTGTGTCTATGTTGTGGTTATTGGTGCTGGATCTCTTCTCTCTGAAGTGCAATGAAGTTTCCAGTAGTGAGTTGTGGGGTGTCTATGGGTTTGGGCAGTCTGTCTTTTAATGCTCAGAGCTGTGTTCCTGCTTTGCTGGAGAGTTAGCTTGGTGGTCTTGCTCTGGAACTTGTTTGCTTTTGGGTGGAGCTCAGTTTCAGTGTAGGTATGGAGGCTTTTGGATGAGCTCTTGTCTATTAATGTTCCCTGGAATCAGGAGTTCTCTGATGTTCTCAAGTTCTGGAATTAAGCCTCCTGCGTCTGGTTTTCAGTCTGATTCTTACAGTAGCCTCAAGACTTATCCATCCACACAGCATGAATGATAAAACATCTAGGTTAATGGTGAAACAATTCTCCACAACGAGGGACATCCAGAGAGGTTCACAGAGTTACATGGAGAAGAGAAGAGGGAGGAGGGAGATTGAGATGACCAGGAGGAGAATATGGGAGTCAAAATGGGAGAGACCAATCTAGCCAGTAATCAGTTCCCTAAGTGTTTTCCACAGCCCAGAACACCCAGAGAGATTCACAAATTTAAATAGAGAAGAGAAGGGCAGAGGGAGGAGATAGAGGTGACCCGGGGGAGAGAAGGGAGAGTCAAAGAAGGAGAGAGTGATCAAGCCAGTAATCACACCCCTAAGTGAAAATGGGTACTGAAGATTAGATCCTTAAAGGTACAAAACTGATAACAAATACCAAAAAGCAAAGATTAAAAATCTAGAGTAGAGGTTAGACTTTCACAAATACAATATTAAAAATATAAAACAAAATCACAAAAATTATAAACATATATATGAAATTTGCTTTAAAAATAGGGTCTTTTTTTGCAAGGTAATAGGTTATAAAAATGAAACTTAAAGGAGTAATAACTTAAATTTTAAAATTTAAAAAGTGGTAATAGTAAAAATATATCTTGGAATGTCTCTGGAACTGTTGTGGGCAGTGTGGGGTCAGTTCAGTTTCAGATAGTTCCTTGTTCCAGCTTGTACTTGTTCTCAAGGTCTATAAGCCCCCTCCAGTACTTAGTCAGTGTTAACTAGAGTTTTTTTTTGTTTTTTTTTTTTTTTTTTTTTTTAATTTTCCAATTTTATTTTATTTTTAAACTTTACATAATTGTATTAGTTTTGCCAAATATCAAAATGAATCCGCCACAGGTATACATGTGTTCCCCATCCCGAACCCTCCTCCCTCCTCCCTCCCCATACCATCCCTCTGGGCCGTCCCAGTGCACCAGCCCCTGTTGCACCTGTCACTTCCAGAGCAGTTCCCTCTTCTTTATTTTGGCTTCCTCTGTTTGCAAGTATCTTTGGTATCTAATTTCTGCCCTGACACAAGGGGGCGAAGGTAGTCACTTATTTAGGCTCACTTGTTCAGTTGTGTTGTGGGGAGGGAGGAACACTGCAAACAAATGTCGCTGGCGTATGTGGGGAGTGCTTGCAGTGTATGGACCAAGCTGGGTTTGCTCCAGCTCGTGGTGTGTGCCTTCTGGCTCCAGGGTGCTCTGCAGGAGCACCATCCAAAGCGGGGTCTGTGTTTCGTGCACTTCCCAGGTCTAAGCCACTCAGGTTCAGCTCGTGTGTTTTGTGCCCTCCCCAGGTCCAAGCAGCTCAATCGACCAGTTGCTTGGCAAGCGCACTGTCCCAGGTGGGCCCTGTGTCTTAATCACCTCCCCAGTCCCAGCTGCTCAGTTTCTCAGGTGTGCCGTGAGAGCACCATCTCAGCTGTCCCGTTTGTCTCCTCTGGGGAGCTGATCTCAGGCTGCGACCCCCCTGGCAGATGTCAACCGTCCAGGATCCCAGGAAGAAGTGGTTAGCAACTGGGAGCCTGCTCACAGTTTGGTGGAGGATGCCTGTCTCTGGGGCTGAGATTGTGCCTTGCCTTCCAGCTCTGGCTGTCACATGCCTGCCTCTCTGCCTCCGGTGGGGTGGAGGGGCCTGTATGCAGCCGGCTAGCTCTCCTTTGGTATTCACTCAGTCCTTTGTTTTGTGAGTGGGCCAGGCTGCACGTTAGAGCCTTCCGTGGGAAAGTTCTCTGTTTTTTGTCTCTCTCTGACAATCCCACAGTTTGGGTTCCTACCTCCTGTTAGCTCCCTCGGACTGTCCTTAGGGCATTCAGGCCTGGTCCTTAGCCCAAGCTCCAGCAATGCAGCCCGCCCCTCCCTGTCCAGCTTCCACTCGCTGGCGGTAGCCATGATCATCTCGGCTACTTCTCTGCTGGCAGTTGTGGTTAGGAGCATATCCTGTGGTTTTTATTTTTCTTTTTTTCTCCCTGTTATGTTGCCCTCTCAGATTCCAAAACTCCCCACAAACCTGCCTGTGAGAGGGTTTCCTATTGTTCGGAAACTTCTCCTTCAGGACTCCCTCATCAGGACAGGTTTCCATCCCTAACTCTTTTGTCTCTCTTTTTGTCTTTTATGTTTTGTCCTACCTTCTTTTGAAGAGAATGGGCTGCCTTTCTGGGTGCCTGGTGTCCTCTGCCAGCATTCAGAAGTTGTTTTGTAGAAGTTGCTCAGCATTCAAATGATCTTTTGATGAATAAGTGGGGGAGAAAGTGGTCTCCCAGTCCTATTCCTCTGCCATCTTTAAACATGCCTCCTGCAATGAGCTTTTCTCTTCCCTTTTTCTGGTCACAGAGATTACATTGCAATGCTTGGCAGACTGATGACCAATCAATTCAAATTCCTATGTGTTTTTTTTCTTATTTCTCTCCATCATATAATTATTAGATCAATGACCTTTAACCTTTTCCGCCACAAGGATAACGTCATACACTGTAGGAGCAGTGAATTGGGGGTAAATTGAGCAGGCCAGTCTTCACCTGAGTGGATGTAGGGAGGAAGGACAACTATAAACTTACATTCTTAGTTTTGGTCCATCATATATTTTCTTATGCGGAACACTGTCTCATTTCTCAGGTTTTAGTTTGTTTTTTATCTTATGTTATTTTCATATGAACTGTTGTTGAACCAGGGCATACAGTCATTCATTTGTATGAGACAGGCTTTAAAACAAAACTGAAGTGCTCTGTGTTGAACCCTCACCGCCAATGAAGATTTCTCTGTTTGAACATCAAAAACTATTGACTTTTATTTTGTGCATCCATTTTCTTTTTAAGGTTTGGTGTTTATCTCTAATGATATTATGTTTTTGTCAAATGTACAGTCTTAAGAATCTACAAAATGTATAGGCACTTGGAAATAGCTCTCTCCTGGAAGAGAGGCACTAGTATACCTGCTTGAATGATGAACATCTGAAAGACTATCCTGGAAAAAGAATTAAGGCTTTGCTGTTTAGTGCCAAAAGGATGAGTGGTTTTTCTGAAAACAAAGCGCCCCTGGTTTCTTATAATTTTAAGTACAAAAACTATAGAAAAGTGTTAGCTGTTTTGCCTTAAGTAGATTATTACTTTACTAGAAGGTTTAAGTATTTCTAAATGTTGTCATTTGTATTAATAAATGTTTCCTATATCTATTTGCATAAATCATGTGTGAATGTTCTACACAGCATAGTTTTATATTAATAAATGTGGTGAAAACCAGTATATTTGCTACTTAAATAAATAGTTAAATGGAAGCAATAGTCTTTTTATATGAAGCAATACCTCAGAAGATAACAGGAGAGCAGACTGAGGTAGAAGAATGAGCTAATTATATTGGAATAGGAGAAATGTTCCCACTTTAGTTCTCAATTGCCTATTTTTTCAAGCTATTCATTTGTATTAAAACATGTTCCAAATTAAAGCGATTATATGATGCTTATAGATTGTGTAAATGAGGTATACAATTGTCGAGCATTATACACTGCTCCACAGAATGATATTTAAGTATTAATTTTAATACCTTGTCATGGCCTTTTATATCATTTTTGTAGGATAGGCTGCAGAAAAAATATCATTTTGCTGACTTGGTCTGTATATTAAAACCACATGGTAGAACAGACTCCAACAAACAAATTATGTAAAGCAGTACCTTGGAATTTTAAAATTTTAAATCAAGGTAATTGAGGTATAATTTAAATAGATTAAAATTTACCCTTGCAACACACAGGCATATGAGTTATCAGAAACCACATAATCAAGTTATAAAACATCTCCACTACTCCTAAAGTTTTCTTCACGTCCCCTTTGCAGTCACGTTTCAGTGTCAGTAGTTTTAGCGCCTCCATTCTCATAGACCCACAAACAGGAAGGGAGTCAGCCTCTAACCTCTGATTTAGTGGAAGTAGCTGAACTAGGGGGCCACCCTTCCATACATAACTATGTGTGGAAGGGTCAGGGTACCACACCTGACCCAGCTGCAGCCAAGGCTGGATTTATGAGAAGATGGAACACTCATCAAACCAAATCAGTGAAAGCATTTCCAAGAAAACTTGTTGTTTTCCCAAAGGCACGGGCTTCCAGTGCTAGGAACATAACATATTGAGTATCTATTTATAATACTTATTTGGTTAAAAAATAATTAACTTGTTACCAAAGAGTTACAATTAATTATTTTAAATAGGAAAGAATTTTAATTTGCTAACTATAAGATATCTAGATTGAAAGGTAATAGAATACATTATGTATCTAATGTTAAAGGAAATTTATACATGGTGCCAGTATAATCTGAAATAATTTATATTTATTATTTTTTTAAAAAGGGTAATCTTTTGATCATGTTCAATGCTTTGAAATAAAATAGATTTTTAACTCTTGCTTCTTTACCTCAAAAATAAGAATTGTATGACTTTTAATTTCTGAAAATATTTCAAATCTCACCTAAGTATGTTTGTTATTCAGTGTCATGTGTGCACAGTAAAATCAGCTTTGAACCAAAGTCAGAGACACAGGTTCCTTCATAAGTAAAGGAGCAATAATCTGATGAATTGACTTTTAGTTTTCTTGAAAGTCAATGTGATTTAATTGCTCATGATTTCATTTCATTAGGCGATTCTTCTGTATAAAAGCTTGTTACAGGTGATTGCATTCCAAATATCTTAAAGTAATTATAGACACTTGTTTTTGCATAGCTTTTGTGAAATAAATTTAAACAACATGTCTAACAGTTAAAACTTCATTTCTGACACCACAGTACTGCCTTTTCTGAGAGATGGAGCTCACACCTTCTGTTTTTTCCCTAACTTTGGAACACATGGTAAAGAAGCATTAAAAATATAATTTGAAAAGATACATGCATCCCAGTGTTCATAGCAGCAATATTTATAATAGCCAAGATATGGAAGCAACCCAAGTGCCCATCAACAGAGGATAATTGGCTTAAGAAGATGTGGTCTGTGTGTGTGTGTGTGTGTGTGTGTGTGTGTGTGTGTATAATGGAATATAACTCAGACACAAAAAGAATGAAATGTTGCCATTTACATTACTTTTATATTTACATTATTTAGTGCATAAGTCAGACAAAGTAAAATATCTTACAATATCGCTTATATGTGGAATCTAAAAATAATACGAACAAGTCTATTTACAAAACAGAAACAGAGTCACAGACATACAAAACAATCTCATGGTTATCCAAAGGAGCAATGGAGGGACAATCTCAGGGTATAGCAGTAACAGGTACTAACTAAATATTATGCATAAATTAGTAGCAAGGATTTATTTTATACTATTGGGAGTTACTGGAGAAGGAAATGGCAAACCACTCTAGTATTCTTGCCTTGGAAATCCTGTGGGCAGGGGAGCCTGATGGGCTACAGTCCATGAGGTCACAAAGAGTCAGATACGACTGGGCAACTTTCACTTTCACCTACATTGGGAGTTATATTCAATATATTATAATAACTTTTAATGGAATATAATCAGTAAAGCAAATAGCTGAATCAGTGTGCTGTACATCTGAAATTAACACAATATTGTAAATCAACTATACTTTATTTTGGTTAAAATGTATAATTGTGAGAGAAACTGCACATCTCTGTTTACAAAACCACAGAAACCTTCCACCATTATCCAAATACTTGTGAGAGTTCCATGCCAGTTATCTTGGTTATATATCTGGTAAAATGCATACATTAATTCAATGCCATTGAATACCTATTATGTGCCAGGTAGAATTTAAATGCTGGGAACTCAGAAAATAAAATCATAGACTTCATGGAACTGAACTTGTATTGAGAGAAGAAACAATAAAAGAATAATCGTGTAGGAATGCTAAGTAAAATATAAAGGCTAGGGACAAAAAATAATGCAAGGGGATGGAAAGTGTTGGCAAGGTTTTATTTTGATAGATAACATGAAATGGTCAGGAAAGTTCTCTCAGAGGTGGTGACATCAGAGCTAAAGTGTAAAAGATGAAGAGCAAGCCATGTGGCTTTCTGGGGAAGAATGTTTCAGCAAGGGAAACAACCAGATCTAGGCCTCAAAAGGTTAGTGGTACTCAAAAGTGTGAACATGAGGCTGGTGCCCGAAATAAGCTATTTATCACCAACGTACAAAATAAGACAGAACTTGAGAGTGAGCTTTTTTGGCAATTTGATATGGTAATTGTGTGTGCTGAATCTAGTATTTGGTTTATGGTACATGTGGTTTGCTTTTTTATTTCAGTGTTAGTCATTTATTTTATTGTATTTCATAGAAGTTTAGGTTTCCATTAGATTGGGGTATAGGGGCTGGTCCTACCTCTGAGATCATTTAAGAAGTACTGTGTTAGAGGCAAGAGAAAGGACCTTGATTTAAGGAGGGAGGACCTGGTATCACTGAACTTCTATAGGACAATGAAGAGGTTCTGAGTGAAAAAACCAAGCTAGGCAGTTAAGAGTGAGAGTGGGGATAGAAAAGATGTGAGGAGTGAGATATGAAATAGTCCTCCCAGGGAGGTGAGTAAATTGGGAAATAGAATAGTTGGCTGGCTGTGCTGAGGACCCACCTCAGGTTTGTGGTCAAAAATTGAATGTGAAACCAGGCATCATGGTTATGCAGTTTGTTTGTTTGTTTGTAAATTTTATTCTTGAGCAAATTTCAGCTACTTCATTAGAAGTGCAGAATAGGCAGAGAATGGAATTTAACTGTGAGTTAGGATTTCTCCAGGAAAATATTAAGAGCAACAAAATAGTTGAGAATTTATGGAGGGATGTGATTATAATGATGTGATTGGAATCCAAGCTGGGTAAGGAGGGGCTAGAGGTCACAGGAGTATGATGATGGTTTGGACCGGAAGTCCTAGTAAGGTCAAAAAAATCCTGTTAAACAGGGTGTATTGGAGAGCATGACCTGAAAGCTGAGAATCGTTAGTCAGTGAGAGGAATGTCAAAACTGGTGTTTTGGAAATGTTGCAATTATTAGTAATAATTGAAGTGGAAAAGAGGTAACAGTGATTATGGTAATATGCTAAGATACTAATGGAGAAACTTATTTTTTCAGTCTCATGTAGGACAACATAGCATTACACTACCATGGTTTACATGAAGTTGTCACTGTGAAAAAGAATATTGTTCTTGTTCCAATGACATTTGGAACAACATTGTTCCGTGGAACACATGTGTTCCTTGGAACACATGTGTTCCAATGACATTCAGTGTTTCAAATCAAATCATTAAAAAGGTTTTCAGCAAATGCTTCTTTTAATTCGGTGTATAGTTCCCTTCCATGTCTGTGTCTTGTGAGAGGTTAACTTAATTCTTCGGTATAAGTCGATATACTGAAAGAAAGGGAGAGAGGGTGAGGAGTTGAGTTATAATCTTTGTGTCTGCTATCATATAGTTTAATACCAACCTCTTGCTTTTTCCTTTAGCTTCGCTGTGTCTGGGAGCTGGAGAGGAGGCATTTATAGTAGAGGGATCTGCATGATAGGAGAGAAAGCGGGAGGGGGTGGTTAATACATTTTAGGACCAATCAACTTTGGAAAAATAATATTGAACGTTTTGAATCATCATTAATGTGGATAGGTTTTGAAAAGCATGTAAGAATAAGTCAGTATTTTATTAGATCAGAGACTATAAATATCTTGGAGAGTTATATTACAATAATATAAAATTATATTTAAAAGCAATGTACCAAATTATATTTTGCTGTGGCTTAATATATGATAATACCAATGTCTTCATGTGTGTGAAATGTGCATTTATATGTATAATATCAGGATACTTAGATGATGAGGTATTGCATGAACAGAAGCGTATTTGTGCTTTATTAGACCTTATTTTTTATTGAAAGTTAAGATTTACTGGTATTTTCTTCTTGAGTCCACTGCTCTAAAAAAAAAAAAAAAAAACACTTCAACAGTTTTCTCTATGTTTCCATCTCTATAAGAAATATAGTTTTATTTAGAAGACATATGTCTGTGAAAGCAATATATTAATATATGTGTGGTGGTATTTATATTCATAACTTCCAATGGAATGTTATATTCATAACTTTCAATGTACTCCCCATGTTTGACTTGCCTGGATGAGAGTTGTGGAGGATTTGTTCACCTTAGATGATATTTACTCCTTTTACTTCATTACACATAATCCACCTGTGCAAGATCTTAAGGCCCACAGTAGACTTTATACTCTACTAGACAGCTTATCAGCTTCTCTGCAGGCTCTCAATTTGAATTTTAAAGTAAAAATGAATGAATTTATGTTGCTTGTTGAGCCTGTGTTCTGAGCTACGTCAGCTCTCTGGTTCTGGAATGATAACTAAAGAATCGAAAACAAGTTCATGATTCTCATTTACAATGATTCTATTATATCTATATGGTTATATATATATATATGCACACACATATACATTTATATATATACACACTTATATGTTTATATACACACAATAATGCATAATTATATGCACACATATATGGTAGTATTTCTTTGGGGTATTTAAGGAGAAGAGCTGGTTATTTGTTATCGGAAAGAATTTGATTCTTGGAAGAAGAAATTGACCTCAATTTGGATGTACAATACATTGTACCTTCTACTTAAAAAATGAGCAGTCTTATAAAAGTAAAGGTAAAGCTGGAAAACACTGAAATGTTTTCCTTCTGGCTTCTGTACGAATTAAGGTTTAAACAAATCCCAGTACATAAAAAAAGCCCTAAGTATCAAAAACCCAAGGCCAAGGTTAGTGGTAACCATTTTATAATCAAAGCCAATATAAAATTTTTTGCAGCCAAGGTTGAATTAATACTGTTGTTTTAGTACATAAGGAAGCTTTTTAAAAGGTAGTAATAGTTGCTCAGTCGTGTCTGACTCTTTGCAACCCCATGGACTGTAGCCTACAAGGCTCCTCAGTCCATGGAATTTTCCAGGCAAGAGTACTGGAGTGGGTTGCCATTTCCTTCTCCAAGGGATCTTCCCAACCCAGGGATCGAACCCAGGTCTTCTGCACTGCAGGCAGATGCTTTACTGTCCGAGCCACCAGGGAAGCCTTTTTTTAAAAGGCTTTTTTAAAAGGTGGTCAAAGGCTTTTCCTTAGGTTTGTACTCATATCGGTATCTTTCTCATATTGCTTTTAGCTATTCCAAGAGTCCATATTCCAAAACTCCATGGGATTTTAGTAAAGGAGTTTTGTTTGTTTGTTTGTTTTAGGCATGCTTTTATTTTTCTGAAGTATATATTAAGCTCTAAAAGTATTTTAGAATCATCTCACATTTATTTTCTTTTAGGAGAGCTTATTATTTAATATGCTCTTTGGAACTTTTCTGGTAGTAGTTGAATATATAAGAATCTGTCCAATGTTTTTTCAATATATACCTTTTTATCAACATATATAGAAGAATATTATCTTCGGAGATATGGCAATATTAGTCAATAGTATACACGGGAAGTTTAAGTTTCTTTCTCAAGGTTGCTCCCTTGAACCATAAACAAATTTGTACTACTGTAACAGAGTAAAATGTTAATTATATATTTTCAAAGTTCTTTTATGGTACAATAAACTGACATGCTATTTAATAAAATATTGCATGAAATAAAATAATATAGCTCTTCCTTTGCAGTTTAATTTCATCAAGAATCAAGCATTCATGTGATTAAATTTTCTCACCAATCAAGAAGTCAAGTTATGTTTGATAGGTGATCAAAATGCATTGAGTGTGAAAATGCAAGTTAACAGGCTTACTGGAAAAAAGTGACAGACACCAAAACAGGCTTCAAGCCATGAGAACAATTCTCTTTTATGATCCTTGCTTCTGAATGCAGTCTTCTGCTATGTGGTAAAAACAAAATGCTGTGTCTTTTTTATATAACTAATCTTCATACTTAAGGAGTATAGATCGTTTCTGCAAATACAAAAGTATTTTGTTTAAAATGAAAACTGAGCTTTTGGGTGAATTTTAACGTACTTTGAAATGCAGAAGCCAAGAAAAAATTAAACCTGTAAGACTAATTATATATATCTACCTACTTGATTTGTTTCTGTTTTTTCCTTTTGAAAATGTTTACCTGTAAAATGAACATCCTAAATTCTAATCATAGTACTTCTTGAGAGTATATTCAGTAGCTCAAATAATCAATTTAGTTGTTTTGGAAAAAAAATCATTTTTCCCCACAAATCACTTAAAAATTACTTGTATAAGACACAGTAGTCAGTGTATTCAAATGATGCTTATTGCAAGCATCATGAAACCAAAAGACACCATAGCCATAATTCAGGCTGGGGATGGGACTGGTAAATTAGAGATTTCATAGGCAAGCTCTTGACATTTATACTTTGAGTTATTTATTTTAAAGTTAGTATTTAAAATTAAAGGTAAATATGCTTATATTTTTTTTTAATTTGCCAATTTCAGAGGCCTCTTGTACAAATTATATGTCATCCCTCTAGCATTATAATTCTCCTCATTTTGTTTGTCTGATTCTAAATGATGTCTTATATTTAGGGTTCTTCTTCAAAGTGGTGTGAACAATATTTTAGCTGTTAGAGATGTTACTCATATACGTCCAGATTACCAGGTATGCAGTGAATTCTACGTACTGCCAGTGTTGAAGAGCCAGGAAGCAACGTGTGCATTTGGATGGAAGAAAAGGGTACAATAGCATTTTGAATATGAAATGAGAGAATGTTTTCCTTCGCTGCAGAAAAGGAGATGGTAGGATGATGGTGTCTGAGTAGTCAGGTTGTTCACAGCATTTGTTGGAGTTCTGCTTTCTCTTCTCTCAATCTTAATTTTAATTACTCAATTATTTATTGGAGCTTAAAATAAAATGTTGCTAGGGAAATAAAAGCAAAATTACTGTGTCCTTAAGTGTGGAATTAAAACTAAGGGATTGGTACTGACATCAGTTGAATTTGGAGAACTAAAGCAGTTTACTAATTCTTTAGTACTCTGTTGTTGACCCAGAGCTCCTGGATGTTGATTCTGAACTCCAGAAACTGTCAGTGAAGAATGACCTTCAAAAGCAGAGACATTACTTTGCCAAGAAAGGTTCGTCTAGTCAAGGCTATGGTTTTTCCTATGGTCATGTATGGATGTGAGAGTTGGACTGTGAAGAAGGTTGAGCGCCTAAGAATTGATGCTTTTGAACTGTGGTGTTGGAGAAGACTCTTGAGCGTCCCTTGGACTGCAAGGAGATCCAACCAGTCCATTCTGAAGGACATCAGCCCTGGGTGTTCTTTGGAAGGAATGATGCTAAAGCTGAAACTCCAGTACTTTGGCCACCTGATGCAAAGAGTTGACTCATTGGAAAAGACTCTGATGCTGGGAGAGATTGGGGGCAAGGAGAGAAGGGGACTTCAGAGGATGAGATGGCTGGATGGCATCACTGACTCGATGGACGTGAGTCTGAGTGAACTCCGGGAGTTGGTGATGGACAGGGAGGCCTGGCGTGCTGCGATTCATGGGGTCGCAGAGAGTCAGACACGACTGAGCGAATGATCTGATCTGATCTGATCTGATATTAGGAACAATGCTAAAACAAGAGAGACAGAGCAGAAATGGATAGGAGAAGAGAGAGATTTATTGACTGCATTAAGTTTGTGTTCAAAAGGAATCCTAATAATCATTCAGAAAGACTCCCCCAAAGTATTAGTGTAAAAACCCATTTTCCTAACTGCAATGCTCTCAATAGAGACCTTTGAGAGCAAAAAGAAGATAGGAGCTCTTTAAACTATAGTTTCATAAAATTCCAATTTTCACATGTTAGTGATATGTCTTTTTTGTGACATTTTATTGATAAAATGCCTGTGATAACTATAAAGGTATTTGAGCTGTCATCACTTCACATGGGGATCAGGGTAGCTGCTTCCAAGATGACCTGTCTTTACCCAGGCTTTCCTATTCAATCTATTCTATACACCAACAGATTTTTTTTCTTACACTTTTTTTTTTTTAATTGTCATACTTGATTTCCATGCTCTTAACTTGCAAAGGCTTAGCACTCTTTGCAGGAAGTCCAAATTCTTCACCCAGTATTTAAGATTCTCAATAATGTGTCTGTTCTCCATGTAATTTTACCTCCCACTGGTCCCTGACCAGAGCCTAAGTTCCCACTGGATACATTTTCTTCCTTCTGCCCTGTCCTCTGACCACAAGTTTGGTTCATGCTGTTTTCTCCAGTCTGTTCCAGCTCACGTGACTCTCCCTTTCTCGGAACTTTCACTGGTAAATATCCCTGCATGTGTTCCATTTGATTGAAGTCTCTTGGGGAGACAAAAACCCTGTCATTTCTTTTGTATTTCCCACATCGCTGCTGTGATGAGGAAGACTGTCTGCAGAGAAAGCACTCAGGTGATTATAGAATATGTCCATTAAGTCTCCCTGGTGCAAGACCCTTACTTTATCTCCCATTATGCTTCCACGCTGAAAACTAAACAGAGGATCTGAAAAGCTCAGGATTGCAGGTGCTGCAAGGACCGAGTGTCTAATTTCCTGAACTCCTGAATAATGGGTGGGAAGAATTATTGTTTCAGTATAAAAATGAAATTGATTAGCAAATAAAATGATAATAAAGAAAAATGAGGATGATTTCTCTTAATTGAAAGAGAGGTAAAAATAATCAAAACTAGTACTTTCAAATAAAAAAAGTCAAAATGGCAAAAGCATCAAGAAGAATTTAAGAAGTTTTAGATAAGTCAGTTGGGCAGTTGTCTCTAAGATGTAGAGAAAACATCTAATCATTTTGAATATGAAGTGAAATTATGGAAACATCCAAGAAAATGAGGTTTCATGTGGTTTCTTCATCCTTGCTGATCACTGCTCAGGCATCTGTCTGCAGTGCAAGAGATCCAAGTTCAATCTCTCAGTCGGGAAGATCCTTTGGAGAAGGAAATGGCAACCCACTCCAGTATTCTTGCCTGGAGAACTCCAGGGACAGAGGATCTTGGTGGGCTACAGTCCATGGGGTCACAAAGAGTCGGATATGACTGAGTGACTAACACACACACACACACACACACACACACACACACACACACATGGTTTGCATACCTATTTTATATTCATCTGAATTTGGGCAAAAAACAATCTCTAGTGGGCAGGATAAAATTATTCTAGCCAGTCTGGTATTTATGAGGATAGTACATACTAAACATCTCTTTAATATTTCCTAACATCTAAAAATCAAAATGTAGGTGATTTCCATTTTTAATTTGAGGACTGAGTATATACTAGCTGTTTCAAAGAAAAGTAATTTGGCCCAGATCCAGAAAAACATCTGCCCTTGATAATAATAAGCCTTTGTTTTTATAAAGCTATATATGTTGAAAATGAAATACTTGTTGCTTAATGAATTTGTAGCAGGTGTTTATGTTTCAACTGGGCAAGAAAAAGCTGAAGGGGGAGATACCAATTCTGTGAGATGATCCTCCTTTGTTTTTCTTGATTAATACTTGATATTTTTAGAAATAATTCACAAGAGATATATAATCTTTGCATTCACTGCTTGGAAAGTTTCATATGACCTACTAAATATTGCATTGCTATATTATTTTAGCTTCTGGGGACATTTAGTATAATTGCTTTGGCTGTTCTTCATTAGATTGTGAGCCTCCCTTTGCTTCAAAAAGAATATCTTGGATACTGTTTGGGTTCAGCAAATAGATATTTGTTACTCTTAAGAGATATTGAGATTTCTGTGTTAAATGGTGTTTGGCTACCAACCCTGGACATAACAACTCTAAACTTCCCACCAAGTTGACTATAATGACCCAGAGAAAGGTGACAGTTCACAATATAGAACACAGACTGAAGGCCAACTTGCTGCTGGAATTTGGGAGGAATTCTGGATTTTTTCCCTGTATTTAGTTTCAGACAACTTCAAAAATACAGCAGCTGAAGTAATATCATAGTGAATACCTGTGTACTAACCACCTCCATCGTGTTACCACCATGTTACTCTACTTGCTTTGTCATACACGTATCCATAGCTCTGTTGTTGGAACTATATTTTTAAATGCAGCTGATGGGTTACATGTGCTATTCTTCTGAATAAAGCTAAGTAAGCAGCAGCAAGCTTCCTTGAAGCAGGAAGTAAAAACTATATTGAATCTGACTTAAAAGTTTTTCTCAATGTGAAAAGCTGGTCAACTAGGCCTATATTGTAGAAATTTTGCTTTTCAAAGTAATCCCCATCTTCAAGTACCCCCACTTATTGGTTTAAAAATCCATGCAAGAAAGTAACTGAGAGTATCAAAGAGAAATAGAGCAGAGAGAATATGTGATTACATTTTGCACCTTGCAGAGTACAGTGCCCGCAAGTTGGACACTAAAAATGAAAGAGGACAATCGTAGGTAACAGTTTACGCTGGAGCTTCTCATTTTTGGGTTATTCAAGTTATTCTGAATGTTAGACTTCTGGGAATGGGAGAAGAATAAGATCCAGCTCAGGGATGTGGAGCTTCACCAGAGATAGTCTGCTAGATTCTAGAGCTTGAAAAGGAACCATGTACATCAATTAGCCGTGAGATCAGCTGTCACAATGCAGCAAAGAGCAAAGGATGCATTGTTTTTGTTAGTTATCATCCCAAGTTCAGTCTAGCTCCAGGCTTGTCCAAAAATACACAAACAAAAAAGTAGCATAGGAACTTCATTTTTAATAAAAACACTACAGAATTAGGTATTTAGAAGTAAATACCTGAAGAAAATACAACCGCATTTAGTGGTTTGAGGAAAAGTAGTGAGTCAAGAATTTTATAGCAGTCCAATTAACATTCATATGAGAAGGACACAAAAAGACATTTTTTATTAAACAGAAGTTTAGATAATATACCCTCATGCAACTTGCATGAATAAAGAGCTTGAAGGGGCCATGGCATTCAATTAGTTTGACATTTCAGTTTTTGGACATTTCAAAGAAAAAATTTAGTTTTCCTTTGCACATTTGGATCCCAGATCTGAGGAACTTGGGGTGCATGTTTGATAGGTAAAGCCAAGGAAAACTTGAAGTGCTATCTGTAATGCCTTTCTCCGGTGTTCTACTATTTCCTCATTTCCTGGTGCCATATGTATGAGTCTGCCAAGGCTGCCATAACAAAATACCAGAGACTTCGTGTTTTAGACAACATAAGCTTGTTGGCTAGAAGTTTGAAGATCAAGGTGCCGGTAAGTGCTTCTTCCCGAGGCCTCTCTCGTTGGCTTGCAGACGGCAGCCTTCTAGCTGTGTCCTCACATGGTCTTTCCTTTGTGATGTCTCTCTGTGTGTCAAAATTTCCTTTTCTTACTAAACCCAGGGCTCACCGTTAGGGACCCTATCTTAACATGGTCACCTTTTTAAAGGCCAAATACCATCACATTCTGAAATACTGGGGTTTAAATACAAGTTTGAGGGGAAGGAGGGGAAATTCAGCCCATAACTCCATGTTTATTCAGGTATCTGATTACCTCTCAAAACTCTACCAGATGCTATTCTTTCTTGAGCACTCAATAACAGTGGCCAACTTCTTTATGTGAGAGTACCACTCAGGGGCAGACACAGAGCACATCGATAGACTTGATTTCACTACTGCAATACACAGGCACTTGAAAATTAGCAGAACAGAAAGACACTGGAATCACAGCAATATCCTAGATGCAAAGTTCACTAAAAAGGCCTTGCTCCTAAAAGAAAGTGGCTGGTGCAGAGCCTTGTGTGATTCCACTAGTGTCCACTTTGAAAGTGTATTAGGATTGTAGCAGCCAGATGGGCATCACATCATTCAGAGTCACTTCCTAGGCAGAATCTCAACAGCACTGAAAAACAGTTCTGAGAAACCCTGGCTTCACATGACTGTGTAATACAAAGAGTCAACAGGACCTTTTTGTTGTGGAGCAGCGGGTAGCTAAGAGTTAGCAACGGCTTCCACCTAGGGAAGCCTAAGCCATAGTGAAAGGTAGACCCTAGCATGTGCCTTCACGAAACCAAGAACTCCAGCTCTTCATCAATAGCCCTCCAACTTGTTAAGAAACAGAGTTCAACAGTGGTTTCCACAAACAGTGAGGGTGAGAAGAGGAGACTGCATGGGTTTTGTGAATACATATCAATCATGGTTAGACCTTGCTCCTCATCTTGAAGGCTAAATAAATAAGAAAATTAAAAAATGTGGTGATGTTTTAGTCAGGGTTCCCTAGAGAAACAGAACAATTTGAGTTAGTGAAGGGGAGTGGATAAAAAGAAAAGAGATTTTTTTAAAGGAGTTGACTCATGGAGCTATTGAAGGCTTGTAAGTGCAGAATTCACAGGACAGACTTAAAGGCTAAAAGATGTGGCAGGAGACAATGTTGCTGTGTTGAGTCCAGAGGCTGTCTGGGAGCAGAATTCTTTGAAAGTTTTTGTCATTTCTCTTAGGGTCTTCAGCTGATTGGATGGCACCCACCCATATAATGAAGGTTAATCTGCTTTACCCAAAGTCTATTGATTAAATGTTAATTGCATCTAAACATCTTCCTTTACAGCAACATCAAGAGTGGTGTTTGCTACACAACATGGCACCAGGGCAGTATAGCTAGGTTGATACTTAACATTAACAGGCACAGGTGACTAGGAAAGGTTTGCAAATTTGATGAATGAAGAATACCACACTTATACTGGAGGAAGAGAGCATAATGTTGATAATATTGTAGAAAACAAAAAACAAAACTTCAGAACATATATATTGTATTCTTAGTACAACTTTTAAAAAATAAGACCTCTGAGATGAGAGCAACTAGAATTCAAGAATATTTTTCACGTTATTCATGCATGTTGACATCAGTCAATGGCATGTCCAACTCTGTGACCCCATGTACTGCAGCATGCCAGGCTTCTCTGCCCTTCACTGTCTCCTTTAGTTTGCTCAAACTCATATCCATTGAGTCAGTGATGCCAATTCAACCATATCATCCTTTGTCACCCCCTGTCTCCTCCTACCTTAGGTCTTTCCAAGCATCAGGGTCTTTTCCATTGAGTCAGCTCTTCACATCAGGTGGCTACAATATTTTCAGTTTCAGCATCAGTTCTTCCAATGAATATTCAGGATTGATCTCCTTTAAGATTGACTGGTTGGTCTCCATGTGGTCCAAGGGACTCTCATGAGTCTTCTCAAGCACCAGTTTGAAAACATCCGTTCTTTAGTGCTCAACATTCTTTATGGCTTCCTTTTTCTTCCAACTCTCACATCTGTACATGACTACTAGAAAAACCATACCTTTGACTATATGGACCTTAGTTGGCAAAATGATGTCTCTGCTTTTTAATATGCTGTTTGGTTTGTCATAGTTTTTCTTCTAAAGAGCAAGTGTTTTTAATTTCATGGCTACAATCAGTGTCCACAGTAATTTTGGAGACCAAGAAAATAAAATCTGCCACTGTTTCCACTTTTACCCCTTCTACTAGTTATAAAGTGATTGAACCACATGCCATGATCTTACCATTTTGGATATTGAATTTTAAGTCAGCTTTTTCACTGTCTCTTTCAACCTCATCAAGAGGCTCTTCAGTTCCTCTTCACTTAGAGAAGCTATAAATATGTATGTATGTTTGTTTTGGCATCTTAGAGATGCATTTGGCTGCAGGAATGGAAATATCTGCATAACCACAAATACAGTTTACTCTGCTAATCAGTAGTAAATAGATTTACTAATGAGTATTGCGATAATATTGTAATTGGAACCATTCACAGTTTAAAAAAAATTAGAACTCATGGTTTTCTAAACCTTTTTCCAATTTGGTTGCAGGGGGCAGTGTTTGAATCTTAAAATATTTGGAATTTTATACAATTCTAGTGATTTATACTTAGAAAAGCTAGAATATTTTGCATGGGGACCATTCTGGAAAATAGAGAACATAGAGTTTACTCTAAGTATTTGAGATCCACAGCAGTCAATGTATTATTTTTTACTTTGAAGATTTTCCTTTAGTCATTATTCTGTACAGATGGTGATGAAAGTATTACTGTTTTATCCTTGCTTGCGGCATTGCCCTTTAACAGCATACTCACTAAGGTATCCAATTTGAGTTTTTACATTGTGATATGCATTTCCTCAAAGTATAAACTCTTATCTTTTTTATCCTCCAAAAGAAGTTTACAAATGTTATCTCAGATAAAATTTTTTCATCAATTGTGTGTGTGTATATATATATATATATATATATATATATATATATATATAATCATATATAATCCCTTCAAAAGGATATTTCAAAGTTAAAAATAAAAGTCCAAAGTCATGCCATGTTTTGTTTTTAAAATTTTGTCCAGGCAAATGAGAAATATCGAGATTCCTAATATTCTTAAGTTTAGTCATCATCTGTGTGTGTCATATACAAAAATATGTTTTGGTTCTGATATCTATGTTAGATCTCAGAATGATACAAATTTTAAAGTGGAAGAGTTCTTAGAGATTGATTGTCAGGGTCATATTTTAAAAATCACACAGTTCTATTCATATTGTCCAAAGGAAAGTTATTATATAGAGCAAGGGGTATCAAACTAGTTTGTAAATTACATGCTAATTTCTAAATGTTCATTTCAAACATTTGATATTAAGTAGTTGGCTTTAGGGTTCCCCCAGTGGCTCAGTGGTCAAGAATCCACCTGTAGTGCAGGAGATGCAGAGATCCAGGTTCAGTCCTTGGATTGGGAAGACTCCCTGGAGGAGGAAATGGCAACCCACTCCAGTAAACTTGCCCAGAAGATTCAATAGACAGAGGAGCCTGGCGGGCTACAGTCCATGGGGTTGCAAAAGAATCAGACACAACTGAGCAACTAAACAACAAAAAGCTGTTTTTAATCTGTTCTTACATAAGTAATCTGAGCTAAAATTTTCAGCATATTCCTCTCTTCCTTAAGATTGAATTTTTGACCGTTGAAACCTTGTTAGATAGGTTTCTGTTCTACTTCATTTTGTAACCGATATGATAATGAGTCAATCTCTGACCGTTTCAGTAGCTGTTGAGTGTGTCTCTCTGTAGAGTTGCTCCCTTAACTGGAATGAAAGATGTTGACATCCAGCTGTTCAGATCTGGCTCATGGGAAAATCATTATTCTCTAGTTTATGTGTCATCAAGCTTTACAAAATGGTGTGAAAATAGCTGTAATAGTTATTAGTATTTGCTAGTTCATCAATTAGACTTGCAGCAGCATAGGGAGAACTTAGGTTGTATGTGGTGGGAAATTTTTGTGGAAGATAGAATGAATATGATAGTCATATAAAAATGAAAAGCAAATATGCTATGATCTTAACTCATGTCACTGTCCATGTAGTAATTGCATCATCTGTTGTGATTCTGGAAAAATCTATGGTAAAGATTGATACTAGTGATTTTCTCCAGAATCGGGGAAGTAACTATAACTGATGACACTGGTTCTTGTTTTAATTGTACAACCTGTAACAATTTCTATTTTTGATCTTTTATCTTATATTTCTAGTGTGTGCTTCATCTCATTGCTTCAGTTGTAGATATAGAACATTTTGTAGTATGTGTGTGCATGTGTGCTAAGTCGCTTCAATTGTGTTTGACCCTTTGTGACCCTAAGGATTGTAGCCCACCAGGCTCCTCTGTACATGGAATTCTCCAGACAAGAATACTGACATGGGTAGCCATTTCCTTCTCCAGGGGATCTTCCTCACCCAGGGATTGAACACACGTCTTCTGTCTCCTGCACTGGCAGGTGGGTTCTTTACCATTAGCACCACCAGAGAAGCCCATTTTGTAGCACGATGGTTTATAGATACTTGTCTGAGAAAAGTATTTAGCCTTTGAGGACAACTGTGGGAATAATTATTTAAATATTTTGTATGCAGATTATTAACCAGTATCATATTTTTCTTCAGTGTAGATATCAGAGCTAATTTTTTTTTAAAAGCTAATGACAATTTACAAATTTTGAATCACATTATCATAGCATTAGTTGTTTGTAACTTAACATTATTAAATAAAAATAATGAAAAAAACTCTAGAAGAGTTAGTCATGCTTTCTTGTAAACTGTGAGATGGTAGTTTAGAGATATCCCTTTTAAAACTTAGTCTCATTAAAAGACAAAAAGAAGGACCATTATAAAACTTCACTTGACCTGAAGGAGGGCATTTTATTCAGCAGATGTCCTAATTTTACTTCTGGCTCGTGGGGCACTGGAAGGTTTTCAGCCCAAATAGCAGTGAGATTGGATATCTCTTCTGTACTGAGATGCTGAGATGCCTGGGAACAGAGAAGAGCTAATTTTACTGTTGAGCAGTAGTTAATAGTCTACCCGTGTCTAAATGCACACCTGTCATCCTCTCACAAGCAGATGCAGACTAGCGTGTGCTTAGTGGTGGTCTCTCACCTGACGTGGCTCCCCATAGATTTTTATTAGGTCATGTGTCCTCTATTCAATCCCCACCTGATCACCCATGTTTTGCTACCAAGAAGCAGTTTTTCAAGCAACACACAACTGAGATTTGGAAGATAGCCAAAGTCACAATTGCTGCTCTATCTTCCAGTGACTTTGAAAGAAAACCACTGCATGAATTGAATGCTCAAAACTCTGTCCCTGCACAATCTATAGTATGTTATTTCAGTTATACTTTTTACTGCCTCTTAGGGAATTGATTTTTCTTTTCAGTGTTATACCCTCCCCTCAATTGTCTTCTCTTAAAGAAAGAATGAAAAAAAAACTTATTGCACAAGGTGTTTGGAAAGAGGAGCAGACAATAGGCATTTATAATCCCATGAGAATATGAATTGGATTGAAATTATAAACAGAAAACAATAATTGCTCTTTCATGCAACAGCAGATTACATAATTCTGGAGTGGAAGACTCACCCCAGAACCTTGTAGCTTTCAAACCAGCTTCCTTAAAATGTAATTCAATTATTCACTTGTTTGTGTTTCATATGGATTGTTTCCTTATTAGTTAGTCTGTTTCCAGAATCTTGAGTTTCTAAATTAGAGGTGAAATCTCCCCTTTTTCATGTATTTTGCATACCAATGCCATCCTTTTGTTTGTGGATATACAGTTTAGTGTTCAAACAGTCCCCAAGCATTTAATCGCCAAATGAATTTTCATAATTTTGACGTAGTAAGTTAAAATGACAGTAAACATGTTCAGTGCTCAACAAGATTTACAGTAAATAACCGATTTAATTTATTTAACCTAGCATTTCTTAAATTAGAAAACAAATTTAAAAAACTTTTATCCCATGATGCCTGTTTTTTCCTCACTATCTGGATTAATGTGTAGATAAGAGAATTGCACAGATTCAAAAGACGGAAAAGAATAGCTAGGACTTGAAGAGGCAGGGATAGACAGATAAGGTGAGCCAGATTTTTAGGTCTCCAACTGGTAACTAGTGGAGAATGGTACACCTCACTGAGATGGGACACTGGCGTATGTCACGACATTCATGTATGTCCTGGCAATAAAGTGGGCCCATTGTTTTTGTTCTATTGTCCTTGTTTTGAAAGCATGTCAGTCAGTGCATTGCAAGATTTACTGTTGAGAGCACATCCTTGGAAATAATGTAATTTTTGCAGAAAATAAATATGGTATTCTAGCTCTGTGAGGAAATCGAATTTAAATGAGTGAGTTAGAAAACTACAGAGAAAATAAACAGAACAAATTGTATTCCACATTAAGTTGCCTTAATCTTTTGATCCAAGTAGTTATTTAATTTCTGCATTATTGTCATCAAAAAATATTCCCTGATTTTGACAAAATATACCATATCATAACTCTTTCTTTATTCTCTTAAATCTTCTCACTCAACAATAGAAGCCGAGTTGTGCATTCTGAGCTGGCAAGATGATTGTCTGAATGTGACATTATCTGATGACACTCAGAAAGCCTTTAAACATAAAAGATATAGAGAAATGCTTCATTGCTTTCCTTGGATGGAATTTTTTTTTCCTTTAAGCCTAAGCAAGATTAATGTTTGCAACTGACATGATGACACATCTAGTCATGAAATGACAATAAAATGTATACAAAATGGGAGTAGGGACATGCCTAATAAAATGCACTACCTTAATTTTTTCTAAATACTATTAGTTTGAGATTGTTCTGAAGGTAATGATGTTCAACTTGTAAATGGGTTGAATATGCCATTATGTTTTTACATTTATGTGCATGCACTGATTTTGTTAGCTGTGATAGATCACCTCACTTCTGCCTTGACTCTTGTGTCTCAGAAAAGTGATGGCATTTCTTATTCCCTTCAGTTCAATTTAGCAAACATTTATTGAGTAATTTCTCTATTTAAGGTACTGTGAAACTGCCTTTTGTATGAGTATCACAGAAAGGAAGAGAAGAATCTGAGAGCATCAACTTCATTTAGACAAATGTTTAATTCCTGGTGATTAAAACTAATCAGTGATTGAATGAAAAAAGTAACTAGCAGTATTACATTGAAGCAGTGGATTCTAGTTTGATTAGAAAAGCTTTTTTAAGTTTTTATACAAGCCAATTTATTACTGAAAACATGTATGTATAATACTGGTGAATATTATATCTTGAATATCTGTGATAAAAAGGATTACTCTGACAGGTATGGAGAAATTATTTGTAGAGACATTGAGCAAGGTGTGGAATAATCAGAATTACAAGAAATAAATAGATGTAGGAAAAGTCATAAGCCAACTTAAACAGGTAAAGGATAAATCAAGTTAAGGCAAATTGTGTATTTTCAAAGCAAGAATGAAGACCTGTATTCAGTCAATATCTCTGGCGCTACAAATCCTAAGTCTGTGCAGCTAGTGGGGTATTTCCTGCTAGAATCAGTTCACGTTTACCTCACTTTTCAAAATGGACACTAGTTACACCTTTGATAGAAAGAACTCTTGTTGCAGTACTTGGATGGAGTATTGAAGTATTAAGTTTGTGTCATTTCTGTGGCTTATTTAGTTTTCATTTGTCATGCATTCCAAGAACATCTTTTTGGTACTTTACATTAGCTTGCAAATGTACTAAAGTAATTCAGTCATCTGACTTTTCCATCGAAGAACTCTGGCATTAGAGACGGTCGGTGAACCACAACTTCTGGAAAAGCCTGACTCCTTCATCTCCAATAGGACAATTCCCTTGAAAGTTTTGACTGTCTTTTAAAAATTCATGTGAATTTTCTATTTTTCTTCTAGCATTTTAGCATAATTTCTTCCCTAAGTTTTTGGAATCCAGGGAATGTTGGCCATTGTTAACTTGTGGTTTCTCCTGTTTCTTATATACACATACACCTTCATTTGAGATACAGTATCATACAGATGCTTTTAAGGACTTTACCATGAGGATGTGAAACATTTGTTCCAGGTACTATGAGAGTTCTAGGAAAGGAAATGATGGCTGGGCCTGTGTCTGTTGAGAAGGGAACTTTTCAGCAGGGCCTTGAATGATAGGAGTGCTTTTGGTAACTTGAGAACTTGAGAAAAAGAAAAGGGGAAGACCTTCCAATTTGAAAGAAGGTGCCGGCACTTGCATAAACTCTGTGCCTGGACAATGGAGTGAGTATCTAAAGATGAAGACAGAAGAATGAAGAGATCACCTTTTTGGCTTACTTTGAAAACTAAGGATTTTGGTCCACAGATAGTAAGTTCCTCTTTATCAGTTCAGTTCAGTTCAGTCACTCAGTTGTGTCCAACTCTTTGTGACCCCATAGACTGCAGCACACCAGGCCTTCCTGTCCATTGCCAACTCCTGGAGTTTACTCAAACTCATGTCCATTGAGTCAGTGATGCCATCCAACCATCTCATCCTGTCATCCCCTTCTCCTCCTGCCTTCAGTCTTGCCCAGCATCAGGGTCTTTTCAGATGAGTCAGTTCTTCGCATCAGGTGGCCAAAGTATTGGAGTTTCAGCTTCAGCATCAGTCCTTCCAATGAATATTCAGGACTGATTTCCTTTCAGATGGACTGGTTGGATTTCCTTGCAGCCCAAAGGACTCTCAAGAGTCTTCTCCAACACCACAGTTCAAAAGCATCAATCCTCTTTATCATTGAAAGTCATTAAAAAAATTAAATCAATGTAAAAGCCCAACAGATACTTGTGTAAATATATATTTATTTCAAAATGTATAAATTTATAAACCAAGAATATTTTGATAAAAACAAAAATTGAACTTTGTTGTTTTAAGATGAGATCTGCTGTCTTACTGGCCTCAACATCTAGTTGATTTCTGCACTTTGTTTTGGTTTCATGGTGTCAGGAAAATCTCAGTTCATGTGGATAATTCACGTAACTGAAAAAAAAGTGCATTTTAGTAGTTTGCTTTGAATCTCAGGATAATCTCTTATAAAGCTGATCCAGAGGCTTAAAAGAATAATTGGAGGTTTTTATTTTAGTGCAAAGTCACTAAGAGCATTCAACTGCTGTACACAGTGTTCAGCAAAGAGTTCAGTTTGGGTGAAGCAAACTGAAATGCTGTGGAGTACTATTTAAAAACAGTCTCAGTTACATCAAGGTTCTACTGAATCAGATATTCAGTACAAGTTTGCAAAGTCATTTTTATCTTACTTTGTATGTTGAGTCTGAACAGCAAGTTTTAGTTTCATCAAAGACATATTCCATGCAGGTAGCATTTTGACCCTGTATCAAGAAAGTGAGTTTGTTCAGCTGAATAAAATCCTATGCCAAAACATTGCCTCTCTATCCTAGTTGAGATATTTATCTAAAAAGATCTGCTCAGCAGCAAAAATTAAAAAGTAATTATTCCTCTCATTTCCAGTTGTTGATTAACAACATGCCTCATGACCAACAGTGAGCTTTGGTTTCTTTGGTAAGAAGAAATTCTGAAAGTCCCCGCTGTAATTTATTTAAACTCCATTCATGAATATGAAATACAAGTTTTAGGCCATTATCTCACAGTGTTTGGGAAGATGCTATCCTTACTAAATAGCATGCTCTTGGCAGTACAGCACATCAGGGCTGCCGATATGTAGTTCAACCTTCACTTCTGTTCAAGCTGCCACTGTGCTTGCTCTCACCAATCCCATAGCATTATCCAAGGTGCTGGAGAATGTGGCCCTGGACAAATGAGTAGACCTCTCTATACCTCAGTTCCTTTATTGAAAATATCGTGTTCCTGGTACTATTTCATAATCCTAAGACTATTTGGGGGAAGGAAATGTCAACCCACTCCAGTATTCTTGCCTGGAGAATTCCATGGACAGAGGAACCTGGTGGGCTAAAGTCCTTGGGGTCACAAAGACTCATACACGACTGAGAGACTAATACACACACAGTGCTGTTTTATCATAATAGTTGTGAGAAAAGAATATCTGTTAAATAATTAGCCTTTTGCTTGGCAGATAGTAGGTTATAAAGGGTTCAATTGTGTCCCTTCATAAGATAGGTTGAAGTCCTAATTCCTATTACCAGTGACTATGACCTTATTTGGAAATAGTATCTTTGAATATTAATTAAGATGAGGTCATGCTGAATTAAAGTAGAGCCTCAATCCAATCACTGATATACTTGTAGGAGGAGAGCAGAAACAGGCAAGAAGGCCATGTGAAAGTAGAGACGAAGATCGGCGTTATGCTGACACAAACCGAGGTAAAATCACCAAGGATTGCTGGCAGCTGCCAGAGATTAAGAGAAAGGCACAGAACAGTTTCATTTTCAGAGACTTCAGAAGAAACCAACTCGGACACTTTGATTTCAGATTTCTAGCCGTTACTACAAAAATGTACATTTCTGTTCTTTTAAGCTATCCATTTAGTGGTAATTTGTTATAGCAGTCCTAGAAACTAGTACAGTAAGTAATCAATGTGTTGTCACTCAGTCGTGTCTGACTCTTTGTGACCCCGTGGACTGTAGCCTACGAGGCTCCTCCATCCATGGGATTTTCCAGGCAAGAATATTGGAGGAGTTGCCATTTCCTTCTCCAGAAGATCTTCCCGACCCAGGGATTGAACCTAGGTCTCCTGCATTGCAGGCAGACGCTTTGCCCTCTAAGCCACCAGGCAAGGGGCCACTGTTTTTAAAACTAAGTACACATTTAATGTCAGACATAAATTCTCTTGGTTTTTTGTAACATGGCCTTATAGAATATACGCTAAAACAAACTCAGAGCTTTGTTTTGTGCCATGTAATGTTGTAATTTTATTTCTCCATGAAATAGTTTTGCAGATTTCACTGCATTCTACACACTGAAGTGTCATATGCTTGTTATTGCCACAAGTAGTGAAACCAGATAACAGGAAATAATCATACAATTTTCCATGTTAGATGAACTTCTGCTTCTGAGTGATAATTTTGGAAATACTGCTTTTATACTTTTGTCAATATTGTTTACAGAGGTTGAAAAATTACATTGTCCAAATATGACCTGTCACTTATTTTTGATCCTTACAATTTTGACTTTTCTAACATCAGTTTCTTCAGAAATTTTCTTAGTAGTATTTATTTCAAATGAGGTGAAATGTTTTAGTATTAAAATTTAAATAAGCAATCCCCACAACTGAGGTCAAGAAGACAAAATTCATTCTAAAGTTATTTATTGGCTCCCACCTGTGTGCCAGAAAGTCATTCAAAGTACGTGGAACATGTTAGTAAACAAAACAATGATCTCTGCCCTTTGTGGGGGAAGGGCAGTGATATAGTAAATGAGTCAATTATATAATAAGTTGGAAAGTAAAAATTAGGGAAAAAGTCTTCATCATGACATGAACATGAGCCAAAGATACGTATTTCAGCTTGGTTTGAAATTTAACTGAATGCATTGAGCATATATAAAAGTAATATCCTTACCTTAGGATTGAAAATAAGGAAAAATGCCCTTTATCACCAATCTCATTTAACAATATACAGCTGCTGCTAAGTCGCTTAAGTCATGTCCGACTCTGTGTGACCCCATAGACGGCAACCCACCAGGCTCCCCCGTCCCTGGGATTCTCCAGGCAAGAACACTGGAGTGGGTTACCATTTCCTTCTCCAATGCATGAAAGTGAAAAGTGAAAATGAAGTTGCTCAGTCGTGTCCGACTCTTAGCGCCCCATGGACTGCAGCCTCCCAGGCTCCTCCATCCATGGGATTTTCCAGGGAGGAGTACTGGAGTGGGGTGCCATGGCCTTCTCCAAACAACATACAGCAGTGCTCCCTTATTCATGGGGGTATATATTCCAAAACGCCCGGTGGATACCTGACACCAAGGATAGTACAGAACTCTATGTACATTGTTGTTGTTCAGTTACTCAGTCACGTCCAGTCTCTTTGCAGCTCCATGGACTGCAGCATGCCAAGTTTCCCTGTCCATCACCATCTTCCAGAGTTAGCTCAAACTCATGTCCATTGAGTAGGTGATGCCATCCAACATTCTCGTCTTCTGTCATCCCTTTCCCCTCTTGCATTCAATCTTTCCCAGCATCAGGGTCATTTCCATTGAGTTGTCTCCTCACATCAGGTGGCCAGAGTGTTGGAGCTTCAGCAACAGTCCTTCCAATGAATATTCAGAACTGATTTCCTTTGGGATTGACTGGTTTGATCTCCCTTCAGTCCAAGGGACTCTCAAGAGTCTTCTCCAACACCACAGTTCAAAAGCATCATCTTCAGCACTCAGCCTTCTTTATGGTACAACTCTCACATCCATACATGACTACGGGAAAAACCATAACTTCGACTGTATGGACCTTTGTCAGCAAAGTACTGTCTCTGATTTTTAATATACTAAGTTTGTCATAGCTTTTCTTCCAAGAAGCAAGTGTCTTTTAATTTCGTGGCTGAAGTCACTATATTCCCAGTGATTTTGAAGTTCAAGAAATTAAAATCTTTCACTGTTTCCATTATTCCCCTATCTATATGGCATTAAGTGATGGGAACAGATGCCATGATCTTACTTTTTTGAATGTTGAGTTTTAAACCAGCTTTTTCACTCTCCTTTTTCACCTTCATCAAGGGGCTCTTTAGTTCTTCGCTTTCTGCCATAAGGGTGGTGTCATCTGCGTATCTGAGGTTGTTGATATTTCTCTTCACTGCTGAGTTTCCCAAATTTACTGACATATTGAATGAAGCACTTTAAAATCATCATCTTTTACGATTTGAAATAGCTCAGCTGGAATTCCATCACCTCCCGTAGCTTTGTTTGTAGTGGTGCTTCCTAAGGCCCACTTGACTTCACACTCATCTGGCTCTAGGTGAGTGTTATTATCATCATGGTTATCCGGGTCACTAAGATCTTTTTTGTATAGGTCTTCTGTGTATTCTTGACACCTGTTCCTAATATCTTCTGATTCTGTTAGATCCATACCATTTCTGTCTTTTATTGTGCCCATATTACATGAAATGTTCCCTTGGTATCTCTAATTTTCTTGAAGAGATCTCTAGTGTTTCCCATTCTATTGTTTTCCTCTATTTCTTTGCATTGATCACTGAGGAAGGTTTTTTTTTTTTTTAATCTCTCTTTGGTATTCTTTGGAACTCTGCATTCAGATAAGTGTATCTTTTCTCCTTTGCCTTTAGCTTCTCTTCTTTTGCCAGCTATTGTAAGCCCTCATTTGCGTTTTTGCATTTCTTTTTCTTGGGGATGGTTTTGATCACCACCTCCTGTACAGTGTTGTAAACCTTTGTCCATAGTTCTTCAGGCACTCTATCAAATCTAATACCTTGAATCTGTCACTTCCACTATATAATTTTAAGGGATTTGATTTATTTCATACCTGAATGTACTAGTGGTTTCCCCTACTTTCTTCAATATAAGTCTGAATTTGGCAATAAGGAGTTTATGACCTGAGCCACAGTCAGCTCCCTGTCTTGTTTTTACTGACTTTATAGACCTTCTCCATCTTTGGCTGCAAAGAATATGATCTATATGATTTCGTTTATTGACCATCTGGTGATGTCCATGTATAGAGTTGTCTCTTGTATTGTTGGAAGAGGGTGCTTGCCATGAACAGTGCATTCTCAGCAAAACTCTGGTAGCCTTTGCCTTGCTTTGCTTTGTACCCCAAGGCCAAACTTGCCTTGAAGATACTCCAGGTATCTCTTGACTTCCTACTTTTGATTCCTGTCACCTATGATGAAAAGAATATATTTGAGGGTGTTAGTTCTAGAAGGTCTTGTACGTCTTCATATAACCCTTCAACTTCAGCTTCTTCAGCATTATTGATTGGGGCATAGACTTGGATTGCTGTGATATTGAATGGATTACCTTGGAAAGAAACTGAGATCATTCTGTTGTTTTTGAGACTGCACCTAAGTACTGCATTTTGAACTCTTTTGTTGACTGTGAGGGCTACCCCATTTCTTCTAAGGGATTCCTGCCCAGTAGTAGATATAATGGTGATCTGAATTCAGTTTGCCATTCCAGTCCATTTTAATTCACTGATTTCTAAAATGTTGATGTTCACTCTTTCCATCTCCTGTTTGACCACTTCCAATTTATCTTGACTCATAGACCTAACATTTCCAGGTTCCTATTAAATATTGATCTTTACAGTATTGGACTTTACTACAGACCTGGGGAGTTCATCTGTCTGTGTCCTATGGTCTTGCCTTTTTATACTCTTCATTGGGGTTCTCAACGCAAGAATGCTCAAGTGGTTTTCCATTCTTTTCTCCAGTGGACCACATTTTGTCAGAAGTCTCCACCATGTCCTGTCTGTCTTGGGTGGCCCTACATGGCATGGCTTATAGTTTCATTGAGTTAGACAAGGCTGTGATTCATGTAATCAGTTTGGTTAGTTTTCTGTGATTGTGGATTTCATTGTCTCCCCTCTGATGGATGAGGACAAGAGGCTTGTGGAAGCATCCTGATGGGAGGGACTGGTTATGATTAATGGAGGAATGCTGTACTAGAGATCCTAGTTAGTGCAGTAAAGCAAGAAAATGTGAAAACCTATAAGCAGATTTTAAAGGAAGAAAGAACACTGTGCTTACTCAAAGATAATATAATTGTTTGTGTCTGAAAGCCCAAATAACCTACTAAAAATCTCATGAAAATAATAGCAAGCATAAAATTTCACATGATACAAAGTGAATATTGCTTTTTTCTATAGCATCTATAATTGGAATTTCAAGTTCAAAAAGCATCCTCCCCAAATTATACTCTTAGATATATAAATCTAATATAACATATACAGAATCTGCATTTGAAGAACTACAAAGCACTAATAAAAGAAGTTTTTAAGAATCTGAATAAATGTAAAGACACTCTATGTGTATGGAATAGAAGATTCAATATTGTTAAGATGTCAGTTCTTCCTAACCTGATTTATTGGTTCAGCACAATCCCAATCTAAATCTCTGCAAGTTATTTTTTAGATGCTGATAAACTGATATTAAAGTTTATATAGAAAGGCTGCTGCTACTGCTAAGTCGCTTCAGTCGTGTCCGACTCTGTGCGACCCCACAGATAGCAGCCCACCAGGCTCCTCCGTCCCTGGGATTCTCCAGGCAAGAACACTGGAGTGGGTTGCCATTTCCTTCTCCAATTCATGAAAGGGAAAAGGGAAAGTGACACGACTCTTAGCGACCCCATGGACTGCAGCCTACTAGACTCCTCTGTCCATAGGATTTTCCAGGCAAGAGTACTGGAGTGGGATGTGCCATTGCCTTCTCCGATATAGAAAGGCAGAAGACCTCAAAAAGTCAGCATAGTTCTGAAAAAGTTAAAGAAAGTTAGAGGACTAATACTATCCAACTTCAAGAATTATTTTTAAGATATAATAGTCAAGACTATGTTGTATTAGAGGAAGAATAAATACATAGATTGGTAAAATAAAATAAGAGAATCCAGAAATAGACCCTCCCAATACCATCAGCTGCTTCTTGAGACAATTCAGTAGAGAAGACATAATCCTTTTCAACAACTAATTCAACAGTGAGATACGACTACTCACCTATTAAAATGGCTAATATCCACTAAAAAGTGAAAGTACCAATTGCTAGCAAGGATGTGGAACAGCAGGAAGTTTCATTCATTTCTATTGAGAATTCAAGTTGGTACACTGGTACTTTGGAAGACAGTTTGGCTTTTTTTACAAAGTTAGACACAGTCTTACCATGCTATCCAGTGTTTATACTGTTACTTATTTGATTCAAAAGCTTACACCTGCACGAAAAATTACATGCAAATGTTTATAATACCTGTATTGCTAATCACACAAAATTGGAAACAACCAAAATTCCCTTCAAAATTTGAATAAATAAAGAGACTGTGGTACGTCCATGCAATGGAATACTGCTTGGCAATAAAAGGGACTAGCTGTCAGACCACACATAGACAGCTGGATCTTAAATTTATGTTGTTCAGTGAAAATGATCAGAACTGTTTTTAAATGATAGTTATAAAAATAGTAAGTAATCATTTTTGAGCTCTAGCTGTTTGCTAGGCACTGACTGTGATTGCTGTATACATGTATCTCTCTTAAGCTTCATACTTCACTTATTCTTGATTTATAAATGATGAAAATGGGGCACTGAGAAAAGAAGAAACTTGCCTTAAGTCCCACAGTTAATAAATTCAGCCCTGTGTTAATAACATTTATTGCAGTTAAAATACTGCAAATACAGTGTATATTAAATATTTATACAAGTTCTGAATCCCTCTGTGGAACATGAGGATTCCAGTTTGTCTTAAAGCCTGGAGGGCTTTGAATGTTTTTTCCGCTGCTTGATATAAAATTTATCAATCTGTTTTTCTGGAATTTCCTCGTGACAGAGATCAAAAGTGCTTTTTGTGAATTTATATGATTTTATGTAGGATTTCATCTCAGTTATCTAGCAATTTTCCAGTCAACTCTTCCCTACTAAATTCATATTTCCCAGTGAAAATGACTTACTCTCTTATTTGGATTTCCCTCTCACTAGTATAATTTTCTTTTTCCTTGTACATCCACACTTATATGTTTATTTATTTATTTAATTTGTGTCCTCACCCCATAACTTAAAAATTCCATCTTAATGATGTAAAGACATAAACTCTACTATAAGCCTCTTTCCAGAGGCTAGTAAAAGTAGGTACATGCCAAGTATATGTATATGAAGAAATAAGTAATTCAAATAGAACAATTAACAGATGGTAGGAACAATTATATATTCATGTTCCTGGCCAACAGCATTTGGTAGCTATAATTACCTTACAGGTGTTAACTGCCCTTCTATCATGGAATGAGACATCTTGAAACACTAGAGATGCACAGCTAAATGACTGATGGCCACAAATTAGTAAAAATTCTTTTGGCTCATTTTTTTAGACATGTATCAGAAAGCTAAATGCGGTTCTTGCAGTCTAGTGCTAAGTTCAGGAAAAAAGTGAAACTTAAACAGGAGAGCAGGTGTGATGTAATCTTAATGTTGATTGCTGGGGTGGGAAAAAAGAAAAAACCTGAGCACTAAAAGATATTTAAAATTCACTCAACATTTGGAAGGTACAGAGTCTACATGGCAATCATTTAGGGAAAAGGAAGCAGCTGTTATGAATTATTCCTTTGAGTTTTAAAAATTTAGCTGAGTTTCATATGCAAATATACTATTTTCAGAAGAAGGTTCTGTGTAGATGTTTATATATATTTCATTATATACTTAAAAGTATTATACTAGAATGAAAATGTGATTTTTAATGCTGTTAATGTTCTAATCATTTTGACCAGATATTGTGAAAATGAAGACAAGCACATGCATACTCGTTAGGTTGATCTAGCATTGTGATTTTTATTTTATTTTTGTATTGTGAAGAATAAATATTTGATACTTCTATTCAACATTTTTATCAGTTGCAGCTCTCCACCCAAGGAGGTGTTAAATGAACCTCACTCGCTACCAGGAATGGTAGTGTCTGATTAAAATTTGGACACTTCCTACTTCAATTCTACAGTTTAGTCAACACTGAATCTCTGAATTTGAGCTATTTTCATCAGCAGCATTTAGTGCTTATTTATATTACTGTCATTTATTTTTTCAAGTTTTGTGTTTTTAATTGTTGGTTTTATTGTTTTACAAAGTAATAGTTTTGACCACTCTTTTGTAAAGTCCTGAACATAAATACAGCTCATCTCAGTTATCTTTTTTATTGCTGAATGATAGTTGTTACTCAATAAATATTTTGATTGGTTGATAAAACATCCTAAATAAACTTTTTTATTGTATTTCTTCTCTTTAAATTCTGTAGAAGAAAAATAGAATGAAATTTTTTTCTGTAAAAATTAGGGGGAAATAGTCTTTTAATTAATTTATTACTGTAAAGTGTATTTTTTTGGTAACATTTTTAAAGTTAGTTGTTCATCTAATGTACAGAGGTAGATTATTATGGGGGAAAGTATTTATTGTGCTATATTCTCACAATGAAAAGTTTGATTTTTTAGTAATATAAATGTTATTTTTTTGAAATACTTCTTGATTTTCCTTTACCATTGTATTTCCTATGATAACAGTTGAAATCAAGTATTGGTTGAAATCTTTTTTAAAAAAATTAAATTGAAAAGCAGATTTTGACTTCTCAACAAACCTGATACTTTAAATTTCTCCTCTTTCTTGTGCAGTTAAAGATATCATACTTTTCTGCCTTGCTTTATATTAAATAGTCAATAAGTAAACCTTTTTTTTTTAATTTAATTTTATTTTATTTTTAAACTTTACATAATTGTATTAGTTTTGCCAAATATCAAAATGAATCCGCCACAGGTATACATGTGTTCCCCACCCTGAACCCTCCTCCCTCCTCCCTCCCCATACCATCCCTCTGGGTCGTCCCAGTGCACTAGCCCCAAGCATCCAGTATTGTGCATCGAACCAAACCTTTTTAAAAGCAAGTATATAAAATACATTCATTAGCGCACACACGTAGTGTCCAGGCTATCCGTTTTGTAATACATTAGCATGAAAAGATTGTCACTCCACCTACATGGCGATGTGCAGCTAGTGTCTTTTTGACAGGTTCCAAACATAGTGGAATTACTGTATTCAAGATAAATAATCTGAAATTGAGATAAAGATTTACTTTGGTGACACTTGTTTTAGGTTGGAAACAGCTCAGAAGTTTCTGAGTTGAAAATGTCTATCAAAAATACATCAGAAGCTTTTCTAATAAACATTATAGTTACTGATTTTCCATTATACTTAAGGCCACAGCATTGCAAAATTCATATGAAAACAGGCAAAAAACATGATTGAGAAACATATAAAACTGAGGGATTTATCTTTTGGGATAAAGTCCATTTGATTTTTTTAGCAAATTCACTTTTCTAGCTATTATCTTCTCATAGACAGCTTTAGCTTATTTCTGGAAATAATTGGCAAAGTCACCAGCACTATTAGAAATAAATCCTTTGAGAAAATACTTTCAAGCCACTATTATATAGTTCTAAATTTTTAAAATATATATAGAAGTTTGTGAAATATTTTTAGCAAGAAGACTTTTATATTTTAAGAGACTGTATTCTTCATTTGGAGAATAAAGTTGATACTTAAGTAACAATTCAACTAAAATAGAATGCCATTTTGATCTTTGAAAATTGGAAGGAATAACAATCAAAAAGTATATGTTTTTAACATATCCTCAGCTTGCCATTTTTTTGTTTAGTTATGTTTTCATGATAAAATTTTTTAAAATATGTTTTTATTACTAAAGAGAATCAAGCCCAAATAAGTATGCTTTACTACATTTTAGATTTCATTTAATTAATGGATTATGTATGAGTCTAACAGATGGATGATATTTAAATTTACTCCTGTCACTTTAATTTTTTTGCCTGACTTTTTCAAAACAGCTGATATATACTGTTAGAGTATTTAAATGTTTCTAACTGTTCTGTTCAAGACTAAATAGACCCTTGAAACGTGTAAGTCACTCAGTCGTTTCAGACTCTTTGCAACCCCATGTACTATACAGTCCATGGAATTCTCCAGGCCAGAATACTGGAGTAGGTAGTCGTTCCCCTCCAAGGGATCTTCCCAACCTTACCTGAGAGAAATCTAAGAAATGAAGTGCACTGACAAAATTATGTATGGGGGATGCTTGTGTGGTTCTGAACTTCTGAAAATGTTCTTTACAAGACAAAGCTAAGGAAAGCTGATGACTAAGGATTAACAAGGAAATTTCCTTCTCATATTTAAAATTGTATAGTTGATAGAAAGCAAGGCCAGAAATAAATGGCTGGGTTCTCAAGTGGAAAGAGGTTAATAGTGGGTGCCCTCAGGATCAATTTTAGTACTGATGGTATTAAATCTATTAGTGATTTGGAAGACAAGATGGAAAAGTTTTGCTAATGTCATGATTTTATTTATTTTAGTAAAAACAGGGAAAGATTAAAAACATTGCTAATAGAAAAAGTACATTTAAAACATTAATAGTTCATTATAAACATAATAGTTAAAAGAGTGATTTGGCTATCCTTATATATGCATGTTAATCACTCAAAGTAAAGTGATGGGGGTAGTTTTTTCAAGCTTTACTGTTAACCTAAGAGAAGTGATGTGTAGTTCAGTTTTCTACTTGCTTTTCTGAATTCTGTTTTCCCTATTCATCAAAAAAGGTTTCCGTATTAGAGGGAAATAAAGCAAGGAAAAATAACACATACATACATATATATATATATATATATATATATATATATATATTTATAAACCAAAACTATACTTAGAGCCAACTGCTTGTTTTTACTAATTTGAGAATTGGAACTAGATAGAAGGCAATGGCACCCCACTCCAGTACTCTTTCCTGAAAAATCCCATGCATGGAGGAGCATGGTAGGCTGCAGTCCATGGGGTCTCTGGGAGTCGGACATGACTGAGCGCCTTCACTTTCACTTTTCATTTTAATGCATTGGAGGAGGAAATGGCAACCCACTGCAGTGTTCTTGCCTGGAGAATCCCAGGGACAGCGGGGCCTGGTGCTCTGCTGTCTATGGGGTCGCACAGAGTCGGACACAACTGAAGCGACTTAGCAGCAGCAGCAGCAGCAGCAGCAGCTAACACCAGTGCCATGGTATTTGCTCAACAGTCATGTCACGATGCAAGTCCCTGATAATCTAAATTTATTGCCATTGGACACAAATCACATCAGATTTTATTGTAAAATCTGATGGATGGAAGAATAAATTGAGTTATTTTAAACAATAGGTCACTATGATTTTTAGTTATTAGCACCATTTTTCTTTGCATATGAATGCTGTAATGAGAAAACCTTTGGATGGTACCTGGATCACTTTCTCCTCTGAGGCAGCCTCCTTGTGGAATTTGTCTATTTTCTGGCTCTTTGATCATATTTACTCAATCACAAATAAGTAGCTTAATTACGGAAACAGGAGAATCATTAGAACTTTAGAACAAGAATATAGATACTTATATCCCCCAAACTAGACAACTTTACAAAAGAAGCTGTGAAGATCTTAATGGATCAAAATAAATTAGATTGGAGATTTAAAATACAAAAAGCTCCAGAAGGTAAGTATAATATAAAATGTCATCTTTAGGAAATGCCAATTTCTATAGACAGTGCAGTCACACATTAATTTGAGATTCTTCCTTCTAAAGCGTGAAGGTCTGCACAACTAAGAATGTTATACTCATTTCCTAAGTATTACCTAATCAATTTGTTTTTGCTCAATTGTAATTGAATATATAGTGATCGTTATCCCAAGTTACAATCACACAAAGCTTAGTACGGAAAATTGGTTTTCAAACTGCATTTTATAGAACTGTCTTCCAGGAGGAACTTTAGTAGATCACAAATACTGTCACCCATAATTCTGGAATTCAGAATTGTTCTTCAAAACAGCTTTGCTTTCTGCCACACTTACCTGTTTCTCTTTGTTTATGCTGTATGTTACCTGTTCCCAGATACAATGATTAATATAGTAACATCTTCTTGTAGCATCACCTTTACAAACCTTTACATAAATCAGTTAGCTTGATGTTTTACATAGAGATCAGATAATATTGCTACTACATTTCTAAGATTAAGTATAGAAAACATTAATTAATTATAAATTGAATAAGGGAAAATAAGACATATGTAAAACTTATAAGAGGTTATGGATTCTAAATCTATACTTAGATAGTTCTATATTCCTCTTAATCTTAATCGTCTGTCACCAGTTAACAGATACTGTAGGTAGAAGATGACAGATTAAGACATCAAGTATCAAGGATAGAATTAAAAGCATCATAGATTCCCTTAAAAACATAACAAAATAGAAAAAATGTTATGAAAAGCAACAGATCATTGAGATAAACTGTACAGAGAGTGAGACAAGCTATGATTTGCAAATATGTTAACAGTAGTTTTTAAGATAAGACTTGTTCAGTATAAAAGCATGTGAGTATTCAGATTTTTAATTTTAACCTCAAATCCTTTTCCATATATTTTGTTTAATGTCATAACCATGTCAGCCTTGAGAGCTCTTGTAAGATAGGTATTAGTATTCTCATTTTACTAGCAGAAAAAACGTTCTATAGAATTGTAGTATGAAATTTTGCTTTCACTCTTTTAATTAATCTTAAATGGTTTTGTTATTTACCAGATACTTCCATGAGTATTTTTATAATCAATTTTTCTTGATAAAATAATTTTCTTGTAGCTGTATGCATACATATGTATATATGTATATGCATATATGTGTGTGCATACATATATGTTTGTATATATGCATATATATATATATATATATATACACACACACAGGCATTCTGCACATTTTAACCTAAGCATATTTTGAATTGTGCCAGGGAAACACACATGGGAAAATAGAGGCATGGTGGAGAATCCTAATTTATACATGAGTCCATGGGGTCACATAGAGTTGTTCACAACTGAGCCCCTGAGCACAGGACAGAGGTTACATTGCCTGGAGAACTTACTGGGACCTTAGTTCTGATTGTCCTACATGTATGAGCCAGAGGATCTTGGGAGGCAAGTGTGTTTGACTCAGAGACAGAGAGAGGATGTGATTATGTTCAGTCACTGAGCCATTCAGGTTGGCTGGAGTCCAGCATGACTGTGGGTTTGGTGAGAGGTGCAGGCCCAAAGTCAGAACATGCCTAGAAAGCAGAGTGTGTGTGTGCTTTCAGAGCTGTTTGTCATTATCCTGAATGTGACAGGGAGTAGAAGACTGACATGGTGGCATTACATATTAGGAATATTACTCCTGAGAACAGTATTTTCATTTGTTTTTTTCAATCCCAGAGTTAGGGCACATGCACAAACAGACTGGTGATTGCAGGAAAACATAAAGACTGTATTCTTTTTATCTGGGCCACAACTTGATATGGGCACCACCTCTTTCATAAGCCTCATCACCTGTACTTTCCACTCCTGTATCTTGATTGTCACCACACCTGCCTTTATTTCCATGGCTTCTCTAGTCTGCCCTGTGCTCTGCCTCTGTGCCTTCAAGCTGAGCAGCCTGGATGGAATACTCCTCCTACAACTCTGATTAATCAATTCTCCTGCCCCCGGAGGATGTTACTGACATCTCTCTTCTTCAGGGGAGCTTTCTTGGTGCTTTATTATCAACTGAAGCTCCCTTATTGTATGTTGTCATAATTTCTTGCTGTTTTTCTTTAAAACAGCAATCACAAATTTAATTAAACAATATTTCTTACCATTAGGATATGTGTGTTAGTCACTCAGTTGTGTCTGAAACTTTGTGACCCCATGGACTGTAGCCCACTGGGCTCCTCTGTCCATGGGATTCTCCAGGTAAAAATACTGGAGTGGGTTGCCCATTCTGTCTTCAGGAGATCTTCCTGACCCAGGGACCAAACTCAGGTCTCCTGCATTGCAGGCATATACTATCTGAGCCACCAGGGAAGCCATTAAGATATATATATATATATATATATATCATACAGTATGTATGTGTGTGTTTTTATATGTACATATATATGCATATCTGTTATTGTGTGTGCAGAGAGAATAGTTAATGACCCTTTGTAATTTTTTTCTATATTTCTCTTAACTCTGTGTACATAATATGTATTGTATCTGGGTGTAGTTAATCAAAGCAATGCCATAGAAACGTTTTGTATCCATCATTGTATGACTATAAACTCAAAATATAATTGTGATTATAAACAAAAGAAGGCAGACCTGGAGGTAAGGAGATTAATTAGGAGGCTCTTTCATTGTTCTAAGTGATAGCTGGAGGTAATAACAAAGGGATGAATTTTAGAGTAACAAATAGTAAGATCTGAAACTTGATTTGATGTGAATGTATGGAAGACAGGAAAAATTAGTTTATACAGGATGACTCTTGGGTTTGAGCAAAATGGTGGGCGATATAGGAAGAAGAACCAGTTTGGAAAGAGAAATAGGGGAAAAAAATGATGAGTTCAGTTACTGACATGAGTTTAAGTTGCTTGTAAGAAATCAAACTGCATTTACTCAGTGAATTAAACTACTTTAATTCACCACTAAAGTGAAAGCTAATGAATATGGACTTTGAACTCAGTGTGCTAAACTGCAATTAGGTACCTTGTTTTTTAAAAAAAGCATAGTGAATTATTAAAGGAGGTTATGACTCCTCTTCCCCTGGAGGTACTTTTTAAGTACACAGAAGCATTTCTCTGCTGTGTTTTGAAAATGATCTTGCCAAGGCAAGGGAATTGCCAGTCCAGATAACCTGTCAAGAACTCTCACACCCCAGAGCTTTGAATCTGTGATATAGACAGATAGATAGAGAGTCATCACTCAGTCGTGTCCAACTCTTTGCAAGCCCATGGACTATAGCCTACCAGGCTTCTCCGTCCATGAAATTTTCCAGGCAAGAGTACCGGAGTGGGTTGCAATCTGTGATATACTTATCTTTATATTTACTCTATCACATGCTTCTAGTATACCAGTTTTCATAAACAAATGCTTTCCCTTTGTTAAGCCAATCAAAATTCATTGTAATTTACTAAAATATGTTCTTTCCATCATAAAATTAAAGTCAAGATCTCATGTCAATTTAAAAAGTACTAACTCTTCAATACCTTGGATTTCTTTTTAATGAGTCTTCATCTAGGAAAATTATATGCTTCAAATGGCGCTAGTGGTAAAGAACTTGCCTGCCAATGCAAGAGGCATAAGAGATGCTGGTTCCATTCCATCATCCCTCCAGGGAAGATCCCCTGGAGGAGGGCATGACAACCCACTCCAGTATTCTTGCCTGGAGAATTCCATGGACGGAGGAGCCTGGCAGGCTACAATCCATAGGGCTGCAAAGAGTCGAACATGACTGAGGCAACTTAGCATTCACGTACACAGTCTTAAATGCAATTATTTTGTATTTTTTCATGATTCTCTTCATTGAATTGAGTCCAAGCCAAGTGCAAAAAGCAAGGGCTTGGTGGCATTTAAAAAATAGAAGTTAAATTGTTGTATTAAAAAGTTTGAATATTAAGTTAAAGTCAATTTATAAAAGTACATTTTTGGTTAATCACATCTGTAACTCATTATAACCATCCATCTGGTTCACCAAGATTTTCTTCACCTTGCTCAATCACGGATAGTAGTGAATAGAGGCACACATTTATTGAAGCTATGAAAACCTTCACCATTACCCTCACCTCTATTTTACAGGTAAAACTAAGCATTCAATTGTAAGTCATTGTTTGATACCTACTGTGTATTAGATATTCATTAGATTCTGAAAATGTAAAAATAAAGAAGAAATTAGAGTTGTATACATTTTAGTAGTAGAGATAAATATACACACTGATCATTTAAAAGTGTAAGTTTCATGATATCAGTGTCACAATGCATTATAAATGCAGCTAACTGAGGAAGAAGGGAATGTGGGATTAGGGAAAATTTTCCTAGAGAACATCTAAGCTCATATGAAAATAAGATACCTAATATTGAGCTAGGTGATATTGAAAAATGGCGGGGAGTAGTTAGGCAGGTGGGTTTTGAATGACAGAGGGGCAGTCAGAGAGGGGAGTATACTGAGGGACACAGCAACAACAGAATTATGGAGGTAAGAAAGATGCATGTGATATGAACTGCAGATAGCTTGGTATTCCAGCAACATTCAGAGGGAGAAAGTGGAGAGAAGACAGTGAAGAGGTACATAGAGCCTGAATCTACAAGAGTATTGTATACTTTGCCAAGGAATTTCAAATTTACCCACTAGGTCAGTGTTACTAACAACTTTGGTATCTACAGATGGCATGAGTGGGTGAGTGAAAGTCACTCAGTCATCTCCAGCTCCTTGCGACCCCATGGACTGTACAGTCCATGGAATTCTCCAGGCCAGAATACTGGAGTGGGTAGCCTTTCCCTTCCCCAGGGGATCTTCCCAACCCAGGAATCGAACCCAGGTCTCACATTGCAGGCAGATTCTTTGCCAGCTTTGCTACAATGGAAGCCCACAGATGGCATCTGGAAGTTTAATGCAATTTAGAAAATACAGGTAATTTTTTAAATACAACTTTATTATAATTTAGTGATACTGTTTCATATTAAAAAATATCATTAATTGCAACTTTGCTTGTTACTTGTATGTAGTTTTAAGATGAATATTCTGAGAAATATCTTAAGTTCTAAATCCACTCTGTATTTTCTCTCTTCTTTATTTTCTCTAAGTTAGTAAGTGCAACTCTTAATTATCAGATCAGATCAGATCAGTCGCTCAGTTGTGTCCGACTCTCTGCGACCCCATGAATCGCAGCACGCCAGGCCTCCCTGTCCATCACCAACTCCCGGAGTTCACTCAGACTCACATCCATAGAGTCAGTGATGCCATCCAGCCATCTCATCCTCTGTCGTCCCCTTCTCCTCCTGCCCCCAATCCCTCCCAGCATCAGAGTCTTTTCCAATGAGTCAACTCTTCGCATGAGGTGGCCAAAGTACTGGAGTTTCAGCTTTAGCATCATTCCTTCCAAAGAAATCCCAGGGCTGATCTCCTTCAGAATGGACTGGTTGGATCTCCTTGCAGTCCAAGGGACTCTCAAGAGCCTTCTCCAACACCACAGTTCAAAAGCATCAATTCTTAGGCGCTCAGCCTTCTTCACAGTCCAACTCTCACATCCATACATGACCACAGGAAAAACCATAGCCTTGACTAGACGAACCTTTGTTGGCAAAGTAATGTCTCTGCTTTTGAATATACTATCTAGGTATTATAGGTCAATGGAAATATGATCTCTACCGAGTCTTTAGTCTGTCAGTTCTGGATGTTTAGAGCTAGCATGGAGCCAGAGATGGTGAATAGATATTTTATTGGAAAATACTTTTAACAAATTGTGTGAGTCTTAGGTTGACAAAAGCAAGACAGCTAAACAAGCAAGGGATAGGGTGAGAAGGGATGGGGGAGAGGGGTTTAGGATGTGGTGGACACATGTATACCTGTGGCTAATTCATGTTGATGTATGGCAAAAGCCATCACAATATTGTTAAGTAATAATCCTCCAATTTAATTAATAAATTTAAAAAAGTGTTTTAATGACATAATGATAAATTGGTTTTAATATACTCCTTTGTTGTATTCAGTACTAGCAATTTTTTCATGTTTTGTTTTAGCATTATATATATTTTAAAATATATATACCAAAAGAGCACCAACCTCTGTCTCCTCTGTCTCTAAAAATATTTAAAAAGAATTATGTATTGAACAAGATTAAAGTTGCAGCAGTTATATTGTTGTTTTGCTACTCAGTCATTTTAATAAGTCTTTCTGATCCTCAGTATTAAATATGTTGATATTTTGTCTCTGATATGATAGATTTAGACTATTTAATAAATTCAATATGTTGTCAAAATTGGGCCCTTTTGGTTTGCCACTTAAAATCATTGAAATGGTCTTTAATAGCATGATCAGTGGAGGAAGAAATGTGTTTATTGCATCCTTCGTTTTGACGACCTATGTGAGCTTCTTTCCCACTGATAGGATACAACAGTATGGCAGAACAGTTTTGTATTCACTGCCCATTTCTTCATTCAGTACACAGAAAATCAAACTGAATATGTTCCCCATTTTATTATTTCCTTAAACACTGAATCAAGATCTGATAGCATTATGCTTCACTCTTGACTGTTCTCAATCAATAAAATACCTGTACTGACATATGAGTTTTATTTAATTCTCTATTCAAAGTGCTAACTTTCCCCTCTACTTACTTGGCTGTGTTCTACCAGTGTTTAATTCACTGCCTTGTTCCTGTATCTGTGTGTAGTCCTGGTTGTGGTTGGCAACTGGTACCGAAATTTATGGAACATTGTGCTCTGAAGTTTATTCCACACAGCCATCAAGGGTACATCCTCCACACATCAGTGATTTGTTCAACTGTTGAATGGAATGTCTACTACTACTTCCAAGAGACAAGCATTACTCTTTCACATCATATAGTTCCTCCATGACATTATGCAGTGTTGTAGGCTGCAGCCCATGGGGTCGAGAAGAGTCGGACACAACTGAGCGACTTCACTTTCACTTTTCACTTTCATGCATTGGAGAAGGAAATGGCAACCCACTCCAGTGTTCTTGCCTGGAGAATCCCAGGGACGGGGGAGCCTGGTGGGCTGCCGTCTATGGGGTCGCACAAAGTCTGACAAGACTGAAGTGACTTAGCAGCAGCAGCAGCAACAACAATATTTACTAGTGTAGACATTCTGTCAATAGTTTTTTCTGACTTTTGAGTGTATAATATATATCTTTCATTGTCTCAGTGGCTTTGTGAAACTCCCAGAAATAGTGTAACTTTAAGTCTCTTTTGGTCCCTTCTTTTCCCTGGTGGCTCAGATCGGTAAAGTGCCTGCCTACAATGTGGGAGACCCAGGTTCAGTCCCTGGGTGGGGAAGATCCTCTGGAGAAGGAAATGGCAACCCACTCCAGTACTCTTGCCTGGAAAATCCCATGGGTGGAGGAGCATGGTAGGGTACAGTCCATGAGGTCGCAAAGAGTCAGACACAACTGAGCGATTGAAAGGAACCGTGTTTGCTGACTAAGTTGTCTACTTTGTCATGGAAAGCATTATTTTGCTCTTATTCTATAAAATCTTGTTTGATTTAATATAGAGTTTATTGATTTTGTTTTAAAAATGCTGTCTAAAGATCTATTTGACAGTATTTTATTATAGACAGTATAATGGGATCTAGAGATGAATGGATCACTAATATAAGACAATGCAAGTTTCAAGAACTTAAGTTGTCCTTCCCTTTTGGGGGGCTTTTTAACATCTGTGTCCTAGCACAAAAAGATTTACATTACATTTTGATGCTTGAATCTTGTTCATTCTTTATGTTAAGGACCTGGATATGTTGTTCATTACTGTTTTGGGGTTTTGATAAACCACTTCTGAAATATTAATACTTTTTAATTGTTGCCATTTAAAAAAAATAACAATTTAATAACAAATTTAACATGTGTGAATAATAGCACACACAGCTTGAAAATAAATTAGATGAGAGAACTGGTCCAAAAATCTTTTATGGCAGATGTGTGCCATTAATAATGTAACAATTAATAAGAATATGTGAGTTACACTAAAAATCATAATTAATCTTACATTTGAAACTTTTGACATGTGAAAAAGAGCAAGGATGGAAAGGATAATCTAATTTAGGAGGCTAGTTTTACTATTCATTTGTGTTTAGCTACTCTGATGTTATTTAAAGAGCTATGGTCACAATAGTATAAATTAAATGTAAGTACTGGGGCTTAGTAGGTATTTTACATTTTAATAATGTTGCAGTAAATTGTAATCCCTTTCTATGGAAAACTTTCTACATATTATTATTTATATTTTCTGGATTCCTTAATACAAATTCACTGTTTCTAACAGTATGTACACTGTTAGTATTGTTCTTGAGTTTGCCATAATTAGATTTGAATTCTGGCTGAACTATCAATAAGTTACTCAACTCACTTCTAGTCTCAATTTCATGTTTTATAAAATTTGAGAGGAAAATGCCTACCTTTCAGAGTTTTGTGAGCATTAAATGATTTTTTTTTAACTTAAAGCTTTTCCGTGGCATGCAGCAGGTATTTAATGCTTAGATGCCTCCACTTTTTAACTTTTTCTGTGCTCTATAGCCACATCAAAAATTTTAATTTTTTTTTTGCTTCTTTTGTCACTTTAGTGGGTTTTTACTGACAGTGTTTAATTGCTTTGTTGTTCGGTCGCTAAGTCCTGTCTGACTCTTTGCAACCCCATGGACTGCAGCATGCTAGGCTTCCCTGTCCTTCACTATCTCCTGGAGTTTGTTCAAAATCATTTCCATAGATTCGGTGATGCCATCCAACTATCTCATCTTCTGTCGTCCCCTTCTCCTCCTGCCTTCAATCTTTCCCAGCCTCAGGGTCTTTTCCAATGAGTCAGTTCTTCGCATCAGGTGGCCAAAGTATTGGAGTTTCAGCTTCAGCATCAGTCCTTCCAATGAATAGTCAGGACTGATTTCCTTTAGGATGGACTTGTTGGCTGTCCTTGCATTCCAAGGGACTCTCAAGAGTCTTCTCCAACACCACAGTTCAAAAGCATCAGTTCTTTGGCGCTCAAGTCCAGCTCTCACATTCATGCATGACTACTGGAAAAACCATAGCCTGACTAGACGGACCTTTGTTGGCAAATTGAAACCACTACATAAATTCAAAAGTCGGATATGTGTCATCAATATCTTGAAGCAATAAATTTCTTATACTTTTGAACAATCTATTATTGGCATTTAAACAATACTAGCTTTTAAGACGGAGAAGGCAATGGCACCCCACTCCAGTACTCTTGCCTAGAATATCCCATGGACGGAGGAGCCTGGTGCGATGCAGTCCGTGGGGTCGCTAAGAGTTGGACACGAATGAGCGACTTCACTTTCACTTTTCTCTTTCATGCATTGGAGAAGGAAATGGCAACCCACTCCAGTGTTCTTGCCTGGAGAATCCCAGGGATGGGGGAGCCTGGTGGGTTGCTGTCTATAGGGTCACACAGACTCGGACACGACTGAAGCGACTTAGCAGCAGCAGCTTTTAAGAATGTACTCAGGAGTAACTAATTTTGACTGATGTGTGTTTTTGCTGTTTAGGGCTTTGGTATGGTTTTGACATGGCCTGGTGACATAATGAAGCAGTTGAGAGATCATTTTCAACTTCATGTAAAATTAAAAGAAAATTGCAGGGATGAGATGGTTGATAAGTGAAAAGAAATACGATTGTGTCAAAGAGAAAGTAGAGGCCTCTTGCTGCAGGGTCTTTGGCCTGTGCCCCAGAAGGGGACTGCTGTCTCGCTCAGTAGGAAATGCCATCTCGATTATGCCTCTCAACGTGAGTCCTTACTCCATGATGCAGAGCCTCACTGAGGAGACCACACATTCTATTGGAGAAACTTGAAAGCCTTTCTTTTTCCAGTTGTCACAAGTATTATTCTTCAATACAGATATTTTCCTCATATTTTCAAAAGAAACATGGTGAAATAATATGTATGTAATATAAGGCAATTTGATATACAATTAACAGTTGTTTTCTTTTTTGCTTCAGTCTTTGATAACAAAACATGATTATTTTATTTAAAATTTTATATATATATATATATATATATTTTTTTTTTTACTTGAACATAAAGCTTAAAGGTGTTGAATAAATACCATTTATTTCCCCATCACTTTTTGCATTATACTACTGGCACCCCACTCCAGTACTCTTGCCTGGAAAATCCCATGGATGGAGGAGCCTGGTAGGCTGCAGTCCATGAGATCGCTGAGGGTCGGACACGACTGAGCGACTTCACTTTCACTTTTCACTTTCATGCATTGGAGAAGGAAATGGCAACCCACTCCAGTGTTCTTGCCTGGAGAATCCCAGGGACGGGGGAGCCTGGTGGGCTGCCGTCTATGGGGTCGCACAGAGTCGGAGACGACTGAAGTGACTTAGCAGCAGCAACTGTGGGCTTCCCTGGTGGCTCAAACCACCAGTGAAGAGTCTGCCTGCAGTGTGGGACACCCAAGTTCAGTCCCCAGGTCAGGAAGATCCCCTGGAGAAGAAAATGGCAGCCTACTCTGGTATTCTTGCCTGGAAAATCCCATGGATGGAGGAGCCTGGCAGGCACAGTCCATGGGGTCACAAAGAGTCAGATGCAACTGAGCAACTTCACTTTCACTTTCACTTTGGGCTAGAGGTTCTGTTACATGCTTTTGCTCACTCGAGGGATATCAGTCAAAAAGATGAGATGGTTGTCTTTAAATATAACAGATTTAATGTGTTAATTACTGCAAGTTTTTCATTGTTTCATTCAATGGGTTAAATTTTAAAGAAGCCTTTACTATGTGACATTGTGTTCTAATCCTTGATGGAGTCAAAGAAATATGGCATAACTCATGTCTTCACAAAATGTTCCCTTGGAAGAGAGAGGAGGACATTCTAAAAGTCCAACATATATTGAAATTAGAGAGTATTAACTTCACCAGGAGAGTAACAGCCACAATGATGAGCTTGAATAATTGTTTTAGTTAATATTTTCAATATAGAGTGTTTAGGATATCCGGAAAATATGGACGACATTTTTTGAAAAAGATTCCCTAAATGGTTATAATAATCAAACTGGGACTATTTTAAGAAAAATGTTTCAAAATGTCTTTAAAATATATATTTCTGATGTACTTCATTCCATGATGAGCCAGGGAAATGCAGTATGCTTTACTTCAGAAAATGCACACAAAAATGCATTCTCAATGTATATAAAAGAAAAAAAGAAGAATGAGATGGAATTGCCAAACCTCAGTTGTTGAGTATAACATTTTAGTGGTTTTCTTAAGGCCTTTCCCTTTTGATGTAATTTTAAAAAAAGAGAGAGAGAAATCTTACATGCTAGTGAAGTTCCGTAACCTTAGTTGTTGAAATATAATTATTTGAATTTTTATATGGTTTAATCATGGGAATGTATTAGTAGAGAACTAGATATATTGTCCTGTATTCAAGGTAAGTTATTATAATTTCAGAAGAATCCAAAAATTAATCACTTGGATATTCTTTAAGTTAAATCCAGTTTTAAAGAATTCATAGTAATGTACCTTTTGTTAGTTGCTCTGATAGTTTGGGCTTGCCAAGTATTTTTTTTTTTAACTTATACAAAAAGGCATGCTAAAGTGTTCCAAGAAAGCATTACTGTTTATTAGAGTATTATAAATAGCTAAAGGTTGATCATGACATTTGCTTGATGGAGATGTCCCTACCCAACCATTCAGATAGATAAATAAACAGCAAAACCTCTTAAACAACTCTCCCTATGGCTTTGCATTCAAAACAAGAATTCTTGAAATTTTCAATTCTAATGTTTAATGATTTATTGTAAACTTCACTTATAGAGAAAAAGAGTTTGTATTTACATGTAAGAAATGAATGAGTAGGCTCAAAGGATTCAGTTTCTGTTCAGCAGCATTATCTATCCTTTTGTAGAGGTCTCTGTTAGATTCCTGTTAGATTTTAGGACTGTTTTTATTCTCATTGATATGTTACTTAATACTTTACATGCATATTCTCCAAGAACCTGAAAATGGGCCATGTAATCCAGAAATCATTTTAAAAAGTTTATTTAGTTGACATTTTGAAAATTATAAATGAATGCTTTTACCTTCTGCTTGGAGAATGAAAGATGAATAAGTAGCCATAGATGACAGGTGATCCAGTTTGGGGTAGGGGTGGGTAGGGGTAGAGACTTCTTCCCAAACTTCTCTAGGATTTTATTCTTACAAGTGATAATGTTTTAGATAGATCATCAGTATAAAATTACAATAAAATTAATAGCCACATTTTATTCATAAAATGTGCCAGGTATTTTCTTAAGTACTTTATATATAGCATCTTATTTTATTCATACTACTTACTGTTGTCTGAGGTAGGTACTATTTTTTCCCGTTTTGTGGATTTGAGAATGATGCATATGGATGTTAAGTAAGCACTGTAGTAACCAAAAGTCCGATTCCACAATCCATTCCCTTTAATCTATTTCTTACACTTGTATTGTCTATCCACGAGCTGACGTCTCTGCTCTCCTAATGTGGCTACATTCAATAAATTAAGAAGTGTACCACAAGTAAAAACACATAGAGGCTAGGGAATAGGGTTGTGAAATTTGTTTTAGGTCGCTAAAATAAACAGACTAGTATAAATATAAGCAGTGCCCAAAGGAACTTGGCCCCAGAAATCAGAGCACATGACTGACAGTAAACTCATGGTAAACAGTTCTGATGCAGGCTCTAATTATAGAACTAATTCTTTAGGTCTCTATGCAAATAAAAGAGATGTTTAATATGTGTTCAATGACAGCAGCTGTTCTACAGTGGAATCTAAAACAAAGGCAATTATTTATGAATTAAGCTCAATTTATAGAGAACATCTAATTTTTAAGCTGAAATATCAGATAATGTAGATACCAAAAGTTTATTCTTCTTATTCTTAGGTTTTGAAAATAATATCCATTAACTTCAAGAATTTTTTTTTCTGTCTTGATGAGGTTTATTTTGATATGTAATGTTCAAATCTCTTAGATTTCATAACATCTCCTTTTGGGTAAATTTCCTTAAAGTTAATATATTCATTGCTTTCTTATTCTATGCTTAGCACTGAATAAGAAATAAGTGAAGTGGTAAATGTGTTCCTTGCCCTAGAGAAACTTGCTCCCTAGTGGAGAAAATAAGAAAAATACTTGAAAGATCAATAACAATAAAAAGCAGTTCAAAATGAATATCACTAAACCAGCCTGATAGTCATTATAAATAAAATGTTAAAGTACTTTTCAAGTTTCTGACATTAAATGAACACCTCCTTCTGTCAAAGATATTCCACCTTAGTTTATTTTTATTTAATTTTTTTAATTGAAGGGTAATTGCTTTACAGAATTGTGTTGTTTTCTGCCAAATATCATCATGAATCAGCCATACGTATACGTATGCCCCCTCCCTCGTGAACCTCTCTCCCATCTCCCTCCCCATCCTACCCCTCTAGTTTATTACAGACCCCTGTTTGAGTTCCTGAATCATACAGCAAATTCCATTGGCTGGCTTTTACATATGGTAATATAAGTTTCCATGTTGCTCTTTTCATACATCTCACCTTCTCCTTCCTCCTCCCCCAAACCATGTCCATAAGTCTGTTCTCTATGTCTGTTTCTCTATTCCTGCCCTGGAAATAATTTCATTGGTACCATTTTCTAGATTCCATATATATGCATTAGTGTACAATATTATCTTTCTCCTTCTGACTTACTTTCAGTTCAGTTCAGTTCAGTCGCTCAGTCATGTCCGACTCTTTGAGACCCCATGAATCGCAGCACGCCAGGCCTCCCTGTCCATCACCAACTCCCGGAGTTCACTCAGACTCACATCCATCGAGTCAGTGATGCCATCCAGCCATCTCATCCTCTGTCGTCCCCTTCTCCTCCTGCCCCCAATCCCTCCCAGCATCAGAGTCTTTTCCTATGAGTCAACTCTTCATATGAGGTGGCCAAAGTACTGGAGTTTCAGCTTCAGCATCATTCCTTCCAAAGAAATCCCAGGGCTGATGTCCTTCAGAATGGACTGGTTGGATCTCCTTGCAGTCCAAGGGACTCTCAAGAGCCTTCTCCAACACCACAGTTCAAAAGCATCAATTCTTCAACGCTCAGCCTTCTTCACAGTCCAAACTCTCACATCCATACATGACCACAGGAAAAACCATAGCCTTGACTAGATGGACCTTTGTTAGCAAAGTAATGTCTCTGCTTTTTAATATGCTATCTAGGTTGGTCATAACTTCCTTCCAAGGAGTAAGCGTCTTTTAATTTCATGGCTGCAGTCACCGTCTGCAGTGATTTTGGGGCCCAAGAAAATAAAGTCTGACACTGTTTCCACTGTTTCCCCATCTATTTCCCATGAAGTGATGGGACTGGATGCCATGATCTTAGTTTTCTGAATGTTGAGCTTTAAGCCTACTTTTTCACTCTCCACTTGCACTTTCATCAAGACGCTTTTTAGTTCTTCTTCACTTTCTGCCATAAGGGTGGTGTCATCTGCATTTCTGAGGTTATTGATGTTTCTCCCGGCAATCTTAATTCCAGCTTGTGTTTCTTCCAGTCCAGCATTTCTCATGATGTACTTCTACTGTCTATAATAAGGCTCTAGGTCCATCCACCTCATTAGAACTGACTCAAATGTGTTCCCTTTTATGGCTGAGTAGTATTCCATTGTATATATGTACCACAGCTTCTTTATCCACTCATCTGTCAATGGACATCTAAAAAATTTTGATTTTTTTTAAAATTCTGTAAAATTTATTGTAAATAATGCTGCAAGGAAATTGAGGTACATGTGTCTTTTTCAATTTTCGTTTCCTCGGGGAATATGCCTTGGAGTTGGGATTGTTGGGTCATATGGTGGTTTTATTAAAAGAATCTCCCTACCATCTTCCAAAGTAGCTGTATCAATTTGCATTCCCACAAAGAGTGCAACAGGGATCCCTTTTCTACCAATCTTCTCCAGTATTTACTGTTTATAGACTTTTTGCTGATGGCCCTTCTGACTGGTGTGTGGTGATATCTCGTTGTTGTTTTGATTTTCATTTCTTTAATAATGAGTGACGTTTAGCATCTTTCATGTGTTTGTTAGCCATCTGTATGTCTTCTTTGGAGAAATGTCTGTTTATGTCCATTACTCTAGGAGGTGGGTCATAAAGGATCTTACTTTGATTTATATCATTGAGTGTTCCTCTATGTCTTCCTCTAAGAGTTTTATAGTTTCTGGTCTTATATTTAGGTCTTTAATCCATTTTGAGTTTATCTTTGGCGAATATAGTCTCTTCAGTAAGTGGTGCTGGTTAAACTGACAGCTACATGTAAAATAATGAAATTAGAACACTTCCTAACACCATCCACCTTAGTGTTTCAAAGGTCTACAGTAACCTTTTCCCCTCCTGTCACTTGAATTCTCCCAGGAATTTCACATTTTTATCATTCAAATTGAATCTTGTCTTTGCTTCTTAAGCATGAAAACATGTTAAGGCTATTTCTAGAGGATACATGTGGTCAGTAGTTTAAATTTCATTTTATAAATAAATTTAAAGGTAGAATTTTAATGGTGACTTTTCTGTTATTAAAAGTTACCTTCAATCAGCCAAAATTTGTAGCTCATTTATTATGTGCTAGGAACTTACTGACTGCAGAAGATAGAAAGATCCATTAGTTCATCATTCATTCACTCATTCAATCATCAAGCTAAATATTTATTGAAAAATGATTATGCACCAAGCATTGTAGTATTGAAACAGGGAATAATAAAATAAAATATAGATGATATTAGATGACAGTAAGTGTTAGGGAGAAAAATGAAGCAGTAAACAAACAATAGATTTTAAATAATGTTAATACAGAAAGTTTCAGTAACATATGACATTTGATTAAAGCCCTGTAGCAGCAGATGGCGTAAGAAAAATGGCTATCTGGGAGGATATTCTAGGCAAAAGATAGAGGAAGTGCAAAGGCTCTGCCAGAGGCGAAAGTGTGCCCTGAATACTTAAGTGGCATCTGATATGCAGATTGGGTATCCCAGGTGGCTCAGTGGTTGCAGGAAACACGGGTTTAATCCCTGGGTCAGGAAGATCTCCCAGAGGAGGAGATGGCAACCCATTCTAGTATTCTTGCCTGGAAAGTCCCATGAATTGAGGAGCCTGGTGGGATACAGTCGATGAGGTCACAAAAGAGTTAGACACTGCCTAACAGCTAAACAACAATGTGTAGATTAGACAGAGTAGAGGAAGATGAGGCCAGACAGGGAGCAAGGGTGGGGATGGGGTGGGTAGGAGAACACGCTGTACCTAGAAGCCCATTGTGATGACTGAATTTCACTCTTCCTCTGACTTAGGTGGGCATCACTGGAGGGTTTTTAGGGGTCCTTCTGACAACTAAGAGGAGCAAAAGTAGAAGCAGATGTTCATTCCAGTGTAGTCTGAGTTCAGTTTCACTAATTGCAGTCCTGGGGTGATAGTGGCTAAGATCAAAGAAGTAGCAGTGCTAGAAGTAGTGATAAGTGGTCAGAAGCTAAACATACGTTGTAGAGAGGATGGGTAAAATTGTTGATCAAATGCATGTATGGTGTGAGGTGAACGAAGTCCTTAGGATGACTCTAAGGTTTTTGACCTGGATACCTAGAATGTGGAGTTATTCTACGGAGATGGGAAAGACTTTCAAAAGTATTTAATGATAAATAGGCTGAAGAATAGCAGTAGCTTAGTTTTGCTGATTTTGTTTGAGATGCCCTTTAGCCCACTCAGTTGAGATGACTGGAGGGCAATTGGATATATGAATCCAGAGTTCAGGGAGAGAACCAGCTGGAGATTCTATTCAAAAGTGTTTGCCTTTCCAATATATATTTTGCTCCTCCCTACATGGATGAATACACTGATAGAAAAGTACTGAAAGTGTGGCTAGAGTTCTTCCCTGTCCAAAATGGCAACCAGGATTCTCTGCAACCCTGATATTGTTTGTTTCTGAAGGCCCTTCATATCCACTCCCTTCACTGTGAAAACATCTAATCATCCAAACGGAGCTTGATCATTACTACTATGGTGAAACAGCTTATTGTTCCTACCATTGAAGTTGTACAGTTTCATCTGCCTCTTCAGCCCAAGTGTTATTTGTATCACAGTAAGATACAGCTTACCTGTGTGCGGACTTGTACCTCTCCACACTGTGAGTTGTACAGGGAAAGGGAGTCGTGTCTTATTTATTCATTTTTTTATCCTAAAGAACTAGTCTGGCCCATTTGTATTATCTGCTAGATATTTGTTAAAATTATCCTAGTAGGAGTTAGCTCTGGAGTTTATGCTGTGTTATAAAAGTGGGCTCTATATGGCAAATGTATTAGCCAATGAATTATTCTAACATTTATTTAGTTAGCATTGTTTCTTCAAGGCCTGTTTTATATGTACTATTTATTTCTATAATGGGTATATTTTCTGATTTCAAGTTTCCATATTAATATAGGAAACCTGAACACAGAGTTTCTTTTCTTTTTTTTTTTTTTTTACAGTCACTCTGCTCTTTAATTCAATTCACAGAAGTGCTGAAAAAGTAGACATTTCTATCTAAAAGGAGAAAAAAGGGTTTGTATAGAAGGTATTTCTGTTATACAAGTATATTACACAGCCTGGGGCAGTACACACAGTTTCTTAAAAGATTTTAAGGTAGGAATATTCAGACCTTAAAACATGGACATAAAATATAGCACAGTTCCTTAAGAGTTTTTGAAACAGGAATATTCATAAAGCAGATTTGGTTATGAATTTTATATTCACTAGGTTATTTGCTAACTTTAAAATGATTGTATTTATTTTTCTAGTAATTAAGTTTGTCCTCGTTCCTTTATCTTAAAAAAGATTGTGAATCTTCCATTTTAATATAGGCTCAGATTTTCCCAAGTGTGAGTTAAGGAGTTCATTATTCTTATCTCTGTCAATTTCCTAAGTTACAAATGAGCTGAAGCAATTAATTCTTTCAAGTCTCCTGTAATTATTATAGTGTGAGGCAGGTTTCCTTGTGGTTTTGTAATTCTTTGTGTCACATTTTCACTGTGTTTACTATCTCGACTTGACGCTTGTTGACATGCTGATTCATGTTTTAGTGTACTGGATGGATTCTTTTCATCTGGAGGAATGCGCACAAAGAGGTCACATCTTATCATCACACTGGCATTTCTAGTATGTGTCAGCCATATATCTCCTTTTAATTTAATCTCTGAAAAATGTACAGGGATTTCTGCAGCTAAGCTGTACAAATCGATAAAATTTATAATCAAGGCTTCCTAATCTCTAAACCTAATATAAAACTTCACAACTATTGATTACATGTGAAGGATCTGCAAGCTGTTAATCATGCATGAAAGCATAGAATAAGTGGTGGCTTCAGAAATGGAAATGGACTAATAATTATCACCCCTACAGTCATCTGTCTTTTTGTTCCCCTGAAGCAAGCATGTTACCAGACACTTGCATTTTATTAAATTAAATGATGTGTTCCAGTATGTCAATAGCTACTATCTCTTTTAAAATTTGTATTACTATCGTTTTTTTCTCTTATCATTTAGAAATTTTCTTGTCTTTCTTCAGAAATGTGATCCAAAGCAAATTAGTCTGTTTTGTAAGTTTTCAGAAGGACTGAGAGCAGGATCTAAGTTAATGTATTAAAATTCTGATTTTTGTAAGGAGTGAAATGAGCCATACATACTTGGAATATCATTATAATGTAATCGTTGTAGTTTATTTTAGGGGGCTTAAAGGACTTCATGTCATAAGATAGCTTCACTTAAAATGAGCCCTCTTAACTTTTCATTTACTACTGTTGGAGTTATGTAGTTGAGGAAAACATGTACTATTTCTTTTTTTAATTTATTTATCTTAATTGGAGGCTAATTACTTTACAATATTGTAGTGGTTTTTGCCATACATTGACATGAATCAGCCATGGGTGTACATGTGTTCCCCATCCTGAACCCCCTCCCACCTCCCTCCCCATCCCATCCCTCTGGGTCATCCCAGTGCACCAGCCCTGAGCACCCTGTCTCGTGCATCAGACAAAGCAGTGTTAGAGGGATTTGGATAATGTGAAAGAAAGTGAAGTCATTCAGTCGTGTCCGACTCTTCGGTACCCCATGGACTGTAGCCTACCAGGCTCCTCCATCCATGGAATTTTCCAGGCAAGAATACTGAAGTGGGTTGCCATTTCCTTCTCCAGGGGATCTTCCTGACCCCGGGAGTGAACCTGGGACTCCCGCATTGTGGGCAGATGCTTTACCAGCTGAGCCACAAGGGTAAAAATATATATAAATGTGTTTTTTTCTGTTAGACCTAGCCACTCAAAAGTAAAGAAATTTAGACTATATTCCTGATTCACTTTATATCTACCTATAAACATATTGATGTAAAAGTTAAAATATTTAGATTTATGTCTCAGTGAGGGATTAGGGTGCTAGAAACTGACTCTTAATTTTATTATAGCTTAGAATAAAGTATTGCATGTCTTATGTCTCATAGAATTATTAGGCCTATGTTAAATAAATTAGTATCTGTGAGAGCATAGTGAAGAAATGAACCTACTCTCAAAGAGCATACAGGAAATAAAGACAAAAATAAATTCATTTAAAGTCTTTTTTACGTCATATATCATACTGCCATGATATCTGGCACATGTCAAGCCCTTAATAAATGTTTATTTCAAAAGAAAAAGAATATAAATAAGTACATAGTGGCTCAGCACAATTCCGTTTTAGAGAAATAAAATTTGTTAAGTACTGTTCTATGCAGGGATCACTAATGTAATCTTCACACAAATGTTAAGGTAATTTACCACATGAGATTAGCTGAAGCTCCAATACTCTGGTCACCTGATGCAAAGAGACGTCTCATTGGAGACCCTGATGCTGGGAAAGATTGAAGGCAAAAGGAGAAGAGGGCAGCAGAGGACTAAATGGTTGGATAGCATCACTGACTCAATGGCCATGAATCTGAGCAAACTCCAGGAAATAGTGAAAGACAGGGAAGCCTGGCTTGCTGCAGTTCATGGTGTCTCAGAGTTCGACACAGCTTAGTGACTAAACAGCAACAGAGATTAAGGTGGAGCTTATATCAAAATGCTGAGCGATGTTTAGCCGCAAAATCTCATCATTGGCAGAAAGCCTCCAATGATCATGTCTGGCTCACAGATCTGCTGGTGGACTAGCTATTGGCTGATCTAGACAACCTTCGCTTGTACAACGAGGTGACTAACTCAGCTGTGCTCCATATGCATCTCTTAGTCCAGAAGTGATGGTGGAGCTCACAGGACTCCTTGAGATATAGGCTGAAAATCAGCACAACACCACTTTTGCCTCATTCTGTTGACCAAAGCAAGTCACGAGGCAAGTACCAAATCAAACGTTGGCAAATAGACTCCACATCTTTGGTGCTAAGAGTTGTAAAGTCACATGGTCAACAGTATGGATACAAAGAGAGGTGAAGAATTGGAGACATCACACACAGAATTGAGTTCTTAAGTTCTATTTTCATTAGCTCTTGAACGCAAAACATATTAAAATTAGTTGCTTTATTTTTCAGGAAATAAATGTTCCAAACATGTACTATGGGACCAACCACTTTGCTTGGTATACAAAATATTTACATCTTTTAGTTCAATGGAAGAGGTCACTTATCTTCTTTTTAGGAGTGGAGAAAGCACTGAAAATTCCCTCTAAAGTTTTGTTTGTCTTTTTCTCACTTTGTTTATTTTACATTAATTTTTAACTGGGGTGGGGGTTGCTTTATAGTGTTGTGTTGGTTTCTGCTGTACAACGGCACAAATCAGCCATAATTATACATCCAACGCTTCCCACTTGGGCCTCCCTCCCCTCCCTCCATCCCACTCCTGTAGGTCATCACAGAGCGTCAGGCTGGTTCCCTGTTTTGTCATAGCTGTATGCAGTACCTCTCTAGTCATCTTGTTTTATACACTGTATGTTATGAAGTAGTGTTTTACATAATAATTTTTTAAGATAATATGCAATCACTATATTTTGTGTCTGAAAAATGTTTTTGGTAAACATTTTTATGAAAAATAAAGTTTATATTATGGTAGGAGATTGTTCTTTTTTTCTTCAATAAATATTTTAAAATGCCTTTTCTTTTTCTATTTCATGTATTATCCACGTATATGTGCTTTATGTTTTAGTCTTAAGTGTTGTTTAAAGTATAACACATAAGCAGAATATGTAATATCAGAGATGAATTAAAGTGGGTTCACTGATTGTAGTTACATGTCTCTTCCAACACAGTCTAATATTATTAGATAAAAATTTAAGTGAAAAATATTAAAGAGTCCCCAAATTTTCAAGTCCCCATATTTTGAGAATTAGATTTAATAAGACAAACATTAGGATTTAACTTTTGGAAAAAGTAGTTATTTTTGTCTTTTTCTTTGTCCCTTTATGAGTATGTATTTTTGAAAAGCAAACAACTTGCTTATCATTATTGTAGAGAGGATGCAAATGTTGCTAGAATTATCTGATGAGCTTCTGTCAGGCTCTTGAGAGCAGTGAAGACATATTTTGGTTTAATTTGATGCTGTGCTTAGTATTATTCTGATGGTACTGGGTAAGTATTTCTGTGACTCTGTAGGAGAGCTGAGTGAACCATGCACCCCCTGTCATTCTATATCCCCTGAGTCCAAGCATGTCATTTCAACAACACAGCCAGAAAGCCAAAAGAGCTGACAGTTGGTTTGTGATTATTCCTGGACCTGAGGCTCCCTCATGTTACAGTACTAATCAAGTCATCTCACCAACTTATCATTAACTCAATTTGACCCGTGGGAGCAGAGATGAAATCTTTTTGGCAAGACTAATGATGCTATAAGATTGAAAAGATGTGCAGTGTAAAACCTTGATTATTCTCAGTCATTACCATGAGGAAAAGAATAAAAATACAAAGCATCAAATGGCGAAAGTAAAGACAGTGTCTTCCAGAGCACTTAAGCATTTTCCTCCCCCATGGTATGCCAATGTTTCCTTCCTTTTTTTTTTTTTTTTTTAGAAAGTCACCTTTGTTCAGACACTTCATCTCAATTATTTTTTACACTAACAAACATTTTCTCTGGCAGTCAAGAAATTCACTTCTCTTTTATTTGTTTTGATAAATGGAATGGAAATTGTACTTTGCAGTCAGCTTCTAAGCTTTCTCAGGAAAAAGCAGCCAGGAACACGGAGCTCCCTGTCATGCTTCAGCGTTCTTAGTTCATGACATCTTCGACAAGATTTTCCTTTTCTTCTTGGCATGAGCTTTGGGATAGCTTCTATTTCTCTCTGACTGACAGCTGGATAATAAGTTTTATCACTAAAAGCTGATTCTAGGGAAATGTGATCCCTGCCCTCGATTCTCTTGTATTTGTTAAAGCTTTTGTTTTCACAACTCTTTCAGAATAACCAGAGATTATCACTACAGAAGCACCTGGATATTGACCTGTCCTGGCAGGTGCTATTCAGCAAATACCACAATTTGAATTTCCTTTTAACTGTTATTTAGAACCACTTATTAACTATCCCCGTCTTTTACTTCTCGGCACTGGGTGGAAATACTTAATGGCTCAACTTAGGGGCTGTTGGACGAATACATGTCCTCAAATGAGGGTCGTTTGTTCTGTGAAGAATAAGAGGCACTTTACAGAACCACTTGCTGTTGAGAAGTGACTCAAAGTAAGCACGCTCTGTCGACCCGTGTCTTAATTTTTCTTAATGTTTAGAGAGTTATTAAGTAGGTTTTCATTTTGTCCTATCAAATTGTATTAAATATTTGCCACAAAAACTATTACAGACATAAATCCCATACTCGATCGGTTTAGAATTTAAGTAAGGGCAGTGATGTTATACTTCCTTCTTTATCTGCTAATTGTACATTACTGGTCATAGATTTGATATGCCACTTTTCTGCTATATCTGTTTATTTTTTCTTGATTTCATGTCACCTTTCTCACTGTAGCAACTAGGAAATAGGTGAACAATACAAGGGAAGTGGAATGGGAAAAGTTGGTAACCCTAGCTGATCAACATTTGGCAGAAAAGATAAAGAAAACCATAGTCTACTGAAGTCACACTTCGTGGCCTCTTGCTCTCCACTAACACATTGCAGTGTTTGGATTTCTCCACTTCCATTGACGGCACCATTGACCCAACCCCCAACTTTATTTTTCTAAAGCAATTAGTTCACTGTGTTAATTTCCTGCTCTGTTACTATTTATTAGGTATAGATGAGGTTACTTTTTGTCATAACATTCAAAATTTTTCTAATCTGTTTTCAATAAATATTTCCTATATAATCTCCTATTAGATAATTGTATAGCAACCAAATGGGATTGCATATTTTTCCAGTTTCCTCTACATATTTATGCATCTTATTTCCTCTTCATTTGTATTATTTATCCAAACTAGTCTATAGATCTTCTTGCATTATTCATTGAGACCTAATCCAAATGTCTCTTCCATTTGACAGGTGGAAGGTTTTTCTTTCTTAAATTCCTGTAGTATCTTATTCCATTCACATACATTTCTATCATATTGTTTCAACGCTTTATCTTTTTCTTAGTTTATCACCTTTACTAAATAAGTGTTAGGCTCCTTGAAGTCTATTATTGTTTTATTCACTTCAGAATCCTCCACAGTGTCTTGTATCATATACTTACATAGTAGGCAACCCATTTTTTGTTTCATAATAAATGGATGGCTTGTTCAAAATATTTTAATATGATCCTTTGCTTCCTGAAGATCACTACCTTCCTATATTTCTTCCCAAGTTTCTGCCAAAATTTTGCTCCACAACTTTTATCAAATCCTTGTTTCTTTCCCAAATTTCATTTTGCTAGAAAAGCAAAATGAGAGAGAGAGAACATGTATGGAATACATAATAGAAATTTGAAAGTAGAAAGTTAAAAATTGGAAAGAAGAAAGAACATTTAGTAAATTTCAAAACACTGAACAGATAATGCATTAATAAGTGGGATCCCCATTGTTTTATCATCATTGTGGTGACCAGTGATGATTGTTATAAATATTAGCTACTGTGATGTCTCTACATACCATTCACCACACAAACTCATTTCTTTAAATTACTTAATCCTTTAAAAAGCACTTATGCTCAGCTTTATGCAACATAGCGCCACCGCCGCCGCCAAGTCGCTTCAGTCGTGTCCGACTCTGTGCGACCCCACGGACTGCAGCCTACCAGGCTTCTCTGTCCATGGGATTCTCCAGGCGAGAACACTGGAGTGGGTTGCCATTTCCTTCTCCAAGTAACATATTGAGTCCTGAGCAATATCCTGCTTCCATTTATTCTATAAAAATTAATTGTTTCAATTTTAAAGGTTAACATTTTTATTTATGCATTCATATCTCAGAAATAAATGCTATTATTGATAAGCCATAAGAATAATGGATCAGGGTGAGAAATTTATGTAATTTCATTGTCAAATTCTCTGATAGAATTTACTTTGAATGGATTTCATAGTAGTAGAACATTATCACGTCTCTACTGTTTATATTCTGATGTTTTTAAAAAACCTATGTACACATGGTTGTCAAACCATGTCAGAGTTAACAGACTTCAGAGTTGTTGCATGGCAGAGTGCCTGTTTTATGTGTATATGTATGTGCATGTGTTAATACATGTATATGTGTATGTATACATAAATGTACACACGTGAGCACATATATAACATGTATGTAAATATAGCTCAGAATGTCCAACTTCAATAAAAACTGGAAAAAATAAAGAATATGTCAATTAAGAAAAAGTTTAATTAGAGAGTGACTTCCTCTGAGTTATTGCAGATGCCTTAGAGCTCAAAGTAATTGAGTTTTGACTTTAGATGTGCTTCTGTATGTGTGTGTGTGTGTTTACTTTGTTGTATGTGGGTTTCTGAATATTGCCCTGGGTTAGAGTAAAATTACATTTTAAGTCACTATGTTAGTAGTAACAATTTGTTTTGCAGCATTTATTCAAGTCATTGTGAAAAATATAGATTTTAAATACCATATTGACCGTGTAGAAAGATTCTTTGCTTATTAGAAAGGTATTTCTTTTCACAAATTTTCACTTTTTATACCAGTTAATAAAGTATTCACTACTGGTATTATGATTGTGGTTTTTGCACATATGTATAGGATTTGTTAACCTACCTTTTCCAGATTTTGACTTAGAGTTTTAAAATCTAATTTATATTAGTGTCAAAGTAAGCAGCATTTAAGTAGACCAAAACAAAATTCTCAAAGTGAACTCTGTATTTTTTTACATATTACATAATAAATATGTCTTTGTTCAATTCTTAAAAATGAATAATTGAGTATGTAAAGTTGTGTCTTTAAGATTGTCTGGATGTACTTTTATTTTAAAAATTAAAAAATTGAAATAGAATAAAATGTGGGGAGGAGTGAGTTATTTCTGCTTTTGACAGTGAGTCCTTCAGTGCGCACACATTTGCATCTCTTCTTGCTCTTCCATGCCTAGAGAAATGCCAGGCTCCTGCAAACTCTGACTTGCTCTAGGGCTCTTCAGAATGTGAAGCAGTTCTAATAGGCAGTCAGCTAGTTGCAGCAGCTGAGCAGACCTCGAATAGCACGTACATTTCCTATTTTCAGTACTCCATAAAGTGGTTGAATAAGGGAAGCCAGAAGGCAAAAGAAATTGGATATAATGAGATTAGTTAGGAGAAGGAAATTTCTATTTATTTTTGTAGATATTTAAGTTTATAAATAGAGAAATTAATTTTTAAAATTATTTTATGATTATCTTGGGGGGAAAATGTTAATATGTAGTCAGTAATATAACAGGAAAATTTTAGTCTATGACGTATTAAGTAGTTTTTATTTTTTACCATTTTGCATGTCTACTTTTTCATACTCATATATACGCTTTATTATTTCTTTCTTTTTTAAAAAGGATGCATATATGCATCTAAATTGGCTGTTCAGAAACATGGTCTCTCTATGATGACTACACCCTAAAGTCTTGTGTAACCTTTAAACCATTCCTATGATTATCTGCTTTTTTTGTTTTTTGTTCTTTGTTTTGGGGGGGGGTGGCGTTTATTGGCCTTATAGTTTCTACTCATTGCCAAAGTTAGTTAGGTAAAAATTTCTTCCTCTCCTACCAAAGAAGTTGTGTCATACATCTGTAAAACAGATTCCTTTTAAAGTTTTATTTCATTGTATTTTTTAATATATTTATACCCCTTTAACTCATTTCTCTGACACCTCATCCACTGCTTTTGGCAAATGTCAATCTGTTCTCTGTAACTAATCTATGATCTTTTGGGGGAGTTATTTTTCATTTTTGTTTTTAAGACCGCACATGTTAGAGACATTATGTGGTATTTGTTTTTCACTGTCTGATTTATTTCACTTAGCATAATACCCTGGAAATCTATCCATGTTGTTGTGAAAGCCAAGGTTTCGTTCTTTTTCGTGGCTTAGTAGTGTTCTATTATACATATGCATATTTGCATATATATGCATAAATATATAGGAAATATATTTTCTTTACATATTCATCCCATGATGGATACTTGAGTTGTTTCCTTGTAAGATAGCTGCACTGAACATGGGGATGCATATATCTTTTTGAGTTAATGTTTTTATTTTCTTCAGGTACATACCCAGAATTGGAATTGCTAAATCATTTGGTAGTTCTATTTTTAATTGTTTGAGGAACTTTAATGCTATTTTCTATAGTGGCTGCACCAATTTACACTCCCAATAGTGCACAATGCGTCCCTGTTGTCAACATCCTCAGCAACACTTCCTATTTCTTGTCTTTTTGATAACAGCCATTCTGATACATATGAGGTGATATCTTATTGTACTTTTGGTTTGTATCTCCCTGATGATTAATGATATTGAACATAGTTTCATGTACATGTTGACCATCTGAATGTCTTCTTTGGAAAATATCTATTTGGATGTTCTGGCTATTTTTTAATCATTTTTTTTATCTTTTGAATTATAGGAGTTATTTATGTATTTTGGATGTTAACTGCTTATCAGATATATGATTTGCAAATAATTTCTCCCCCTGAGGTGGTTACTTTTTCAGTTTTTTAAGTTTGATGTAGTCTCACTTTTTTTTTTTTTTTTTGCTTTTGTTGCCTTTGTTTTTGGTGTCAGATTCAAAAAAATCATTGCCCAGAACCTGTGTCAAAAAGCTTACTGCCTATGATTTTTTCCTAAAAGTTTTATGGTTTCAGGTCTTACTGTCATATAGTTAGTTCATTTTGATTAATTTTTGAATATGGCATAAAAGAGTGGTCGTGTTTCATTCTTTTGCATATGACTGTCTAATTTTCCCAACATCATTTAATGAAGACATAGTTCTTTCTCCATTGTATATTCTTGACTCCTTTGTCATAAGTTAGTTGACCAGATATGTATGCATATATTTCTATGCTCTCTATTGTGTTTCTTTGATTTATGTTTCTGTTTTAATACAAGTATCATACTGTTTTAATTGTTATAACTTTGTAATATAGTTTGAAATCAGGGATCATGTTGCCTCCAGCTTTGTTCTTTCTCAAGATTGCTTTGGCTATTTGGGTTTGTGTGTGTGAGTGTGGCCCCATACAAATTTTAGTATTATTTGTTTTATTTTTTTGAAAAAAAAAAATGCCATTGGAATTTTGATAGAGGTGAAAATTGACTCTGTAGATCACTTTGGTAGTATGGCCACTTTAGCAATATTGATTTTTCCAATCCATGAGCATTGAATATCCTTCATTTGTATCTTCTTCAACTTCTCTTATGCTTTTCTTAGTCTTTTAAAGTTGTATTGGAATGCAGGGTAAGGGCAAATTGAATAGTGAAATAAAATGAAAAGGTGTGTGAGAGTGAGTGATCACTTGGAGAAAGAGAAATTTGTAAAGGATAAAATGTCAGATTCAAAATGAGGGGTATATGAAAAAAAAGTATATAGCTACTAGACCTAAAAAATTAAAACTGAGAAATAAATACTTATTGGTATTATCTCTTATTGCTGTATGAGATATTTTCATTATATATGCCAGGTATTTTCTGGAAAAATCTTACTTTTCATTCTGTATACTTTTCAAATAAACTATGGACTAACTGCAACAGGGTCATTCAGTTTCATGTGATTGTTACAACAATCACAATTTATCTGGGAAATTTTGGATGATCCTATGTATGAGTGCCTGGCCAGTTTGTGGACAGTGGTGCCAAAGACTGTGTTTTCAGTCTAACTAGATGGAAATGAAAGTGTCATCATCTCACTCTTGTGCCTGGCAGGAAAAACAGTAACATAGCGGTAGACATATAAAGAGACTTTTTTTTTTAATGATTAAAAACCACATATTTGGCAAAACTAATACAATTATGTAAAGTTTAAAAATAAAATAAAATTAATTAAAAAAAAAAAACAAACCACGTCTTTGTTCTAGCCTATTTAACATGCTAAAGAGAAACACTGAAGCAAAAGTGATAAAATAGGGAGACTGGATATTGTAAACAGTCAGAAGATCAGCAGACAGAATTTAAATCCTAAACTTTGAATTCTATCAAAAGTTTATATGTATATTTGTGTGTATATATATATGTATATATATATATATGGTCTTATGGTTTTAAATTAAATGGCCACCAGAGTGTAATTTAGGCTTGCCATCTGTGCACTATGCTGATTATTTTTACACAACTAAGATTTTAATCTTAAAAAATGAAAATTTATAAAAACACTCATGTTGGACTTTTTGGATTTTTTATTATTTTTCTTTGCTTTTTTCCTACTCATTTCTGTTTTGCAAGAGCACTAACAATCCCTAATCAGTTAACAGAGGCACCAACAAAGCCTTGACCTTCACCTTGACTTTGATCTCTTTGTCAAATCAATGTATTAAAGTTTTGCTGTGTATTTGTTTGTTTAGTATGTAGACTTTGCCATGGCCATGACTTTCATAGAGCAATTTTTTTTATTAAGTTAGACGATTAAAGTTAGTCTTGCATGAGAAAAGTATACACTTGGGAAGCAGTGATGGATGGACTCAAGTCTTCAGAGTGTTTAGCTCTGCCAGAATTTTCCAGTTGAATGGAAATTCACCTCCCAGTTTGGTTTGGGTGACACTCTATGGATTGTCAAACCTGAGTGTTTCCTAGAGAAAGACAAAAAGAGATCAAAAAGGATAGATGACAGTGTGAATATCCACATGTGTTCTTGCAATTTTTCTCAGATATTTTTCTGCTTTGATGAACAACATCATTACTGAAATAATAAATGTTAATTAATATCTGCGTCATTCTTGTAAATGGTAGTTTAGTGATACAATTAGACTAATTAGTATACAGCATAGCTTGGTGACATGATAAATCATAGAGCAGAACATGTTGACTCTTATCCATTATGATGTATTAGCTAATTCACTTGCTCAATAATGACAAAAGATGGGGAACAGGGCAGTAACAATAGAAACAACTATAAAAGTGTCATGGCCACATTTTCAGGTTTTTATTTTTCTACCATGTTCCTGAGAACTATGGACTATGGACCTTTTACATTTTTTTCCTTTTCTTTTTGCATTGGTAAATCATACCCCTGAAAGAAACCTTCAAGAACAAAATCATGAGGAACTTCCCTGGTGGTCAAAGTTAAAACTCTGCTCTTCCACTGCAGGGGTTACAGGTTCAACAGGTTCAACCCTTGGTTGGGGACCTAAGATTCCATGTGCCACATGGCGTGGCCCCCCAAATAAAATAAGATCATGAGTAAATAAAGAAACAATAAACAATGACTTTCCAACTTTCCTAGGTTCACACATGTTGTGTTATGTGCAGTGTTATACTTTTTCAAGATGATTCATGGTAAAGCTGACAGCTATCTGCATATCTGATTAATTTTTCAGAACCTATGCGAACCCCAAAGACTTTAAAGATTGCTGAAATACAAGCAAGACGCATCGCTGTGGACTGGGAATCCTTGGGTTACAACATCACTCGGTGCCACACTTTTAATGTCACTATCTGCTACCATTACTTCCGTGGTCACAATGAGAGCAAGGCAGACTGCTTGGACATGGACCCCAAAGCCCCTCAGCATGTTGTGAACCATCTGCCACCTTATACAAATGTCAGCCTCAAGATGATCCTAACAAATCCAGAAGGCAGGAAGGAGAGTGAAGAGACGATTATTCAAACTGATGAGGATGGTATGGTCATACTTCTTTACTTTTTAAAGGGGAGACTATATCACAGGATTATGCATGCTCTTACAGTTTTGCCTAGAGTTCCCAAAATTGAAGTGGATCCTAAAATCTGCTAAATACTCTTAACAGGGTTAACTTTGAAAATAGTTGGTCTTAAACAAAAACCTTAATATTCTTCACAGTAGCATCAAATACTAGATGAACTCTTCCTTTACTGTTTTGTCTTTATACGGTGTTAGAAAATTGACAACTGTACTAAAAGTCTAAATATAGATTATATTAAATGTTCAAAAATAATTTTTATTGTTTGTGGCACCATATCGATTACCTATTGGGGAAATGCCCTTAACTAAAAATTTAGTTTTTTGCATTTTACAGACCAATAGTAATAGTTTTCATTTCCTTTAGATTTGAAAGCAATATTGTTTACCTGTTATATTCATTTTTAGATAGTTTTATTTAATTATAAATATAAAAGAAAGTCAAAGTTTATATTTTTAAGTCTGAATAAAGGTCTGTATCAGATATTGGCAAGCTATCATCTTTTATTTATTACCACCCAAGTAATTGAATTATAATTTGCCCAACTTCTGTGTGTATTACTTCTAAATTATTAAATACTAGGAAGAAACATTTATATTAATATTATGAATTATACACACTTTTACTATAGCATGTCATTAATATGAGTATGAATACAATTGTCTATTTTAAAAAATGTATCTTAGACAAAAGCAATATAATAAAAACACTATATGCTTCCAAAGTAAGACATTTCATTTTCAAACCTTCCTTTTATGAATGAAAGTATGCAAGAAGGAAAAAAAGTATGCTATATAGTGAATTGAGGCAAACCTGAATCGGGAGTCAGGAACGTGAGTTTTCAATCCTGGCTCAAATAACACATGTAACCTTAGTAAGTCCTTTCACCCCTCTAATTCTCTACTTCTCAGCTCTATATGAAAAGTTTAAATTATATGATCTCTAAGGGTCCATCCTGTTCTAAAATGTTCCTTGAATAGCTTGTTAGGATGGCTACATTTTTATTTGGGTTTCAGAAAACAGGATGTATTTCATACCCTAGTGTTCCCAATTTCCCCAGATTCTGAACTTTAGTCTCAGATGTATATTTTGATGCCTACAAGTATGAGATTGCCATAAAATAGGTCAATAATACCAAAATTTCTAGAAATTCTCCTTATTACTTTAAACATTTTCACTCTGAAAAATGAAAATGATCTTGTATTGTTTTGCTGTTTTTGTTGAAATAAAGGGAAGCAAAAGCCTTTAAACTTCATTTAGCTCACTCAGATTTTCAAGGAAACAATCTTGTCCTAAAATTATACATATTCCTAAAATTTCAAAGACTTATTCATGATAAATGTGCTTTTGTCATTTTTGAAATAATAGAATGGATTCACCTGAAATAATTCACAGATTCATGTTTGAACTTGCACTTAATCAAAACATTAACTATATTATAAAGAACAAACCCTATTCTAACATATAAACACATAAACATTTGTATTGCCTCCCCCACAACACACATACAACACATATGCTTATGAAAGAAAGAATGGTTGAGTGTAGCTGTTTCATAGGTAGAGAATCAAAATGGGAAGTCTAAGCATGGATTCAAAAGCTCTGAAAAAATGTCTATCTCATTTCATAAAATGCAATAATACTATGTCTGATTACACTAGAGATTAAGTAAAGTTTGTTTACCATATTTTGTTAGTTTCAGGTGTACAGCAATGTGATTCAGATTGTTTTTTAACATTATATTCCATTATATTTTATTTGGTAGCTTCCCTGATAGCTCAGATGGTAAAAAATGTGCCTGCAATGTGGGAGACCAGGGTTCATTGCCTGGCTCAGGAAGATGCCCTAGAGCATAGTTAAAGATCAGTTCGGTCGCTCAATCATGTCCAGCTCTTTGTGATCCCATGGACTGCAGCACGCCACGTTTTCCTGTCCATCACTAATTCCAGGAGCTTGCTCAAACTCACGTCCATTGAGTTGGTGATGTCATCCTACCATCTCATCCTCTGTCATCCCCTTCTCCTCCAGCCTTCAATCTTTCCCAGCATCAGGGTCTTTTCCAAAGATTCCCTTCTTCATATCATGTGGCCAAAGTATTGGAGTTTCAGCTTCAGCATCAGTCCTTCCAATGAATATCCAGGACTGATTTTCCTTTATGATTGACTGGTTGGATATCCTTGCTTTCCAAGGGACTCTCTAGAGTCTTCTCCGATACCACAGTTTAAAAGCATCAATTCTAACACATGTGTACCTGTGGTGGATTCATTTTGATATTTGGCAAAACTAATACAATTATGTAAAGTTTAAAAATTAAATAAAATTTTTTAAAAAAGCATCAATTCTTCAGCACTCAGCTTTCTTTATGGCCCAACTCTCACATCCATACATGACTACTGGAAAAACCATAGCTTTGACTAGACGGTCTTTTGTTGGCAAAGTAATATCTCTGCTTTTTAATATGCTATCTATGTTGGTCATAACTTTCCTTCCAAGGAGCAAGTGTCTTCTAATTTCATGGTTGCAGTCACCATCTGTGGTGATTTTGGAGCCCAAGAAAATAGTCTGTCATTGTTTCCATTGTTTCCCTATGTATATGCCACGAAGTGATGGGACAGATTCCATGATGTTCATTTTTTGAATGTTGAGTTTGAAGCCAAGTTTTTCACTCTCCTCTTTCACTTTCATCAAGAGGCACTTTAGTTCCTCTTTGCTTTCTGCCATAAAGGTGGTGCCATCTGCATATCTGAGGTTATTGATATTTCTCCCTGCAAACTTGATTCCAGCTTGCACTTCATCCAGCCCAGTTTTTCACATGATGCACTCTGCATATAATTTAAATAAGCAGGGTGACAATATACAGCCTTAACATTTTCGTTTCCCAGTTTGGAGCCAGTTCATTGTAAAATACTGAATATAATTCCCTGTGCTATGCAGTAGATTCTTGCTGCTTATCTATTTTATGTATAATAGTCTGTACCCATTAATCCCATACTCTTACTTTGTCTCTCCCTCCCTCCATCTCCCCGTTAATAACTAAGACTCTTTCTGTTTGTATATAGATTCATTTGTGCTGTTTTTAGATTCCACATGTAAGTGATACCATATAGTATATGTCTTTCTGTGTCTGACTTCACTAATTGAAGTATTCTATAAATCCATCCATGTTGCTGTAAATGACAATATTTCATTCTTTTTATGATTGAGTAATATTTCGTTGTACGTATATTTACGTGTGTATGTGTATGTTTATACCACACCTGCTTAAGTCAGATGAATCAGTGGTAAAGAATTCACCTGCAGATGGAAGAGCCGCAGGAGATGCGGGTTCAATCTCTGGGTCAGAAAGATCTCTTTGAGAAGGGAATGTCTACCCACTCCAGTATTCTTGCCTGGAGAATTCCATGGACAGAGGAGCCTGGTGGGCTACAGTCCCTGGGATCGCAAAGAGTCACACGACTGAGCACTCACTCACTTTCCTTAAGCCAGTTGTCTATTGAAGGGTACTTGAGTTTGTTTCCATATCTTGGCTACTGTAAATAGTGCTGCTATGAACCTTGGGATCCATGCATCTCTGAATTAGAGTTTTGTCTTTTCTGGATATATAACCAGAAGTGAGATTGCTGGATCATGTGATTGTTCTATTTTTAGTTTTTTAAGAAACCTCCATATTGTTCTCCATAGTGGCTACACCAGTTTACATTCCCACCAACAGTGTGTGAGGATTCCCTTTTCTTCACATCCTTGCCAAGATTTAGTATTTGTAAACTTTTGCTGATGGCCATTCTGACACATGTGAGGTGATACATCCTTTTGGGTTTGATTTGCATTTCTCTCATAATTAGGATGCTGAGCATCATGTCATGTGCCAGTTGGTCATCCGTATGTCCTCTTCAGCAGAATGTCTGTTTAGGTCTTCTGCCCATTTCCTGACTGGGTTGTTTGGTTTTTTTGACATTCAGTTGTACAGGCTGTTTGTATATTTGGACATTAACCCCTTGCCATTTGCATTGTTTGCAAATACTTTCGTCCATTCTCCAAGCTATCAATTAGTTTTGCCGATGGTTTCCTTTGCTGTACAAAAGGTTTTAAGTTTGATTAGGTCTCACCTATTCATTGTAGACTATACATTTTATAACTTCTGAGTTAAGTAAAAAGAATGTACTCACATGTTTTATTGCCTACACTTAAAAGTGAAAAAAACATATATTTTCTTAATTGATATTAAGTCTCCGTTATACAAGTTTTATGCTTCTTTAGTCAGTCATAGGGACTTCCCTGGGTGTTCAGAGAGTAAGGAATCTGCCTGCGATGTGGGAGACCTGGGTTAGATCCCTGAGTGAGGAAGATCCCCTGGAGAATGAAATAGCAGCCCACTCCAGTATTCTTGCCTGGAGAATTCCATGGACAGAGGATCCTTGCGGGCTACAGTCAGTCCATGAGGTCGCAAAGAGTTGGACATGACTAAGCAACTGACACTTCACTTCACTTAGTCATTCTCTAAAAATATAATTTATTTTGATGGTATTATTTGGTTTGAGTTTTTAGTCTGCTTTTCTTTCCACAAACCAAAGAATGCTGTAAGGCTTATTATATTCCTTTTTCATATTGCATTAAATTTTTTAATTTATTGTTTTATACATATATGACTAGATTACTAGTTAAGAAGTGAATTGCCGTGGAAATTTAAGTTGTGTCCTAAAGTTGATCAAACTCATGACTATTCTATTTATCTAAAAAAAATTTGTAAAAGTAAAATGGAACTATTTAGCCTAATTTCAATATTATTTTTTACCCTCCTTTTAACCTCTTTTGAAGAATGTTTTTATTATTTGTAATGATATTGAGTTGTATATTAGTATTTCATGGTAGTAGAGTTGCAAAGTAATTCCTTCTGCTATAAAGTTTGTTTTTTTTTTTTAAGTTTTGCTTTATATGTAAGACTAGATGAAGTTCAAGCTTTCTATGAAGTATTTGCAAATAATTCAGTCTTCAGATCAGAACTCCAGTTTCTACATAGGGTATTTGATATGTTTCAATGTTCCTGAATTGGGGGCACAGAATATCTAAATCACAATCTATTGTTGGAAGATGGATGGGTTGTGATGATCTAATTAAGTCAGTCTTACTAAATTATTGCTGCCCCATATACATAGAAAAATAATAAATTTTCAGTCATCTAGTTAAAGAGTATAATTTCATGAATAGAATTCTGGGAACATCCATAAATCATGAGAGCAAAGCTAGAATGATTTCCCACCAGAACCCTAAAGTAGAAGTTATATTTAATTTATTGTATGCTTTTTTTAATGCATAGGTAGAATTTTTTGTATGAGATTTTGTTTTCATTTTTTATTCTTGCATTCATAAAAATCAATATTGTTAAGTTAACCCTGCAGGAAAACCTGGTTTGGGAATATTTTTTGGCTAATAGAAAGCTTTCTTTTAATGTGTATTTATTATATTTTAAAGGCTGTTATGCTTATTTAATATTAGCCTACCCCACTCACATTTCATTCTCCTCTCTTCCCTTTGAGAATTACATTTTAAAGGATTTTCTTATGTGAAAAAAATTTTTTTAGCTGAAGCAGCTCCCAAATAAATTACAAGCAGGGGAATAAACGTCAGCATTCTGTTTCCATTAAAAGTTGTTGATGTGGAAATGTGAGGTGACATTTCCTGCAATATAAAGACTGCAGTGGTGATGGTCTTAGTTACTTCATGTTGTATTTGCACAGATCATGTGTACATATAGATGTTTTTTGTATGTAGAACTATCTTCCTTCAAATGTAGAAATTATTGAATGTACTCTGTGCCCACACTCCTTTCCCTGCATGTTTCGTGTGTGTGTTCCCCTCCGTGTAATTATTGCTCTCATTCACCATACTGGCCCCAGTACAAGGGCAGTAATTAGAACTCTCTCGGCAATCATCTTCTCACAAACTTTTCTGTAAATGTATGAAGTGAATCCCGTTGACAGAGTAGTACATGTATAAGAAGAGCAGAAAAATACACCAATTCTGGGAAGGCTACTTTCTAATTCTACTGTTCTCTGTTCAATGCAGAATTTACTAACATTTAAAATGATCCCTATTTGTGAACAATTTGACACATCCATGCCATTTCGTTTTTTTGTTGTTGTTGTTGTCAAATCATGTTTGGTGAATGCCTATAGTAATTATAATACCATCAAATAAACATTTACTCATGAACTGGGGCTTTCCCTCCACCTCCTCCCAATAGCCACCCTCTATGAGAGGTGGGAAAAGATGAATAAAAGCTTTCCCTTAAGGTACAGTTGTAAGCTTATTTCATTTGGGTGGAATAGAAACAATAGATATTCTCTTGCAGAACAAACTGATGCCCTTGGTAGCCTCAGCAGATGCCACAGATTACACACAGGGGCCATCACAGCCCCTCTACCTTGATAACTGCATAGCATGTGCCAGTAGTGGCCCTGGGAGTGAACAGGAGTGGATGCCTTTGGTTAACTTTCCCCCAAGCCCTCGGTTATTAGATGCATAAACATATCTTGTAGAGTTTAGTCCCGGCATCTTTTCTGTTTACTGTGGGTTTTTTCCTTCTGAATTCATTATTAATGTGCCAAATTATGATGGCTGTCCCAGAGGTCATAACATCATTCATTGTCTCCTTCTGGATTGAAATAAATCTTACTCCTTTGACATATCATTCAGAATTTCTTGATGCTGCTGGCCACATTGCAATGCATTTCCTTTGATCCAGTGATTTTTAATTTATTTCCATCCTCACAAAATTGCTGTAGACTCTGAAACTACATTTCTAGATAATGTCATGTGTGAAGTTTCATGTGTAACGTTTCACTGAAACGTTAGGTTAAGGAAAAATATTAATTAAAAAACTGGGTTGATATTTTCAAAAGAAAGCATACTTTCAAGCAAAGTAGGATGGATAGGATATATTTTTAAACATTAAGGGAATAAAAATGCTGGATATTTATGTAAATAAATAGCAACTAAATCTTTAAATAAAATACATAAAAGGAAAAACACAATAGTAAAGGATTTTGTATTTTGTCAATAGAAGCTGACACATCATTCATTGTTGCCACCGGGTATTGTCAGTTATATGACATTTGCAAATAAGGCCTGGAATGGTTTCTCACGTCTTGTCATACCTGGGGACACTTCAAAACTAGTTATGCTGATTGTTGAGTTCTAAAGAAGTCTGATGTTGTAAAGTGATTTGATTCTTTGCTTTGAAAAAGGGAATTTCATTTAAAAGACTGAAGCAACAATTTTGAACCTATTCATCTAAAAGAGGTTTTTATACATTGCAATAATGCTCTTTTTTTTAAATTATAGAAATGTAATAAGTGTAGCTATGAAAGACTGACTATTAATGAGCATGTTAATTCAGTACCGTATGGTTTGGCTTTTGAGTCTAAGGAGCATTAATTATTATTATTACTTATTATTTTATGAACATTGTTTATAGAGATACTTTAGGGGCTTATAATAATCTTCAAAAAATCATTCAGGGAAATCTTTCAGGGCAAGCTCTGTTCTTGAAACAAATTACAAATGAGCCTTCACATTATTAGAGGGATACAACAGAGAGAACTAGACTACACTATTTAGCTCTCTGAGGTGATAGAAAATTCTGTTGAATAAAAATAACTTTGCAGTTGTACATAATCTGCATTAGAAGCTTAGAGATTTATTTTAAATTCATATGTATTCCCACATAGTAAAAGCTTGTCATACAGTTTCTTTTCTTAGGAACACATTTTTATTTATTTTATTTACTTTTAACCTGTTTATCCAGCTTACATGTTTACTTTTTTATGTTTCGGATATAAGGATCCTTATAACCAATAATGTATTTATATGTAGTGCCTGGCCCTGTACCAGTCAATTCTCTTCAAGGAACCTCTTTTGAAAATAAGATTTTCCTGAACTGGAAAGAACCTTTGGATCCAAATGGAATCATCACTCAATATGAGGTACTGGGAGAATAGGAAGTTTAATGAAATGTGCATTGAAGGGGAGAACCAAAGAAAATGTTACAGAGAAATAATGGAAAAGAAGTAAATGAGAATTAGAGGATTAAAATCACTGTTAGTTCTTCTCTGTTTTAATTTATAAATTCCTCTAAGTATCAAAATGAATATTATATGGTACCTAGACTTTTCATATTCTTAAGTAAATATTGTTTTAAAGAAGTAGGATGGAATTTGCCAACAGACTTACTGGTGGTTGTAAAAAGAATAAATTTTTACAAAATTAAGAAATTCATATTTCATACTATGAGTTAGGGAAAACCATTGAATGAAGTTGCTTTTAGGGTAGGGGAAAACACCTGAAAAGCAAAATATATCATAAACCTCTCTATTCCAGAGCTTCATCTCAACTTTGAATATAAATCATTATCTTATTTGTACATGTGAAAAGATGAAAACAAAATGTCCTTTTAATTGCACAGATATGTGGTCTGTTCTTGGGTACTCAGTGTTGTTTCCAGTATAAAATACGTTTTAGTGGCCACAGAGTGCATTATGAAAATGGAGAATTTTGCTTTTTTTCACTTTGAGTGATTGGTCTATTCAGAGTATTTTTCTTGATTCAGTTTTGGTGGGAATTTCTTGTGTTTCACATGCATTACATTATATATGACCATAAGATTTTATATAAATATGTATTCATATTTATGGCTTCCCTGGTGGCTCAGTGGTAAAGAATCCGCCTGCCAATTCAGGAGACACGGGTTCAATCCCTGGGTCAGGAAGATCCCCTGGAGAAAGAAATAGCAACCCACTCTGATATTCTTGCTTGGGAAATCCTGTGGACAGAGGATCCTGATGGGCTTCAGTCCATGGGGTCACAAAAGAGTCAGACACGACTTAGTGACTAAAAGAACAACAACATTCATATTTAATTATATTGATTTATCTTTTGATGGAAGAAAATAGATGTATATTGATCCAGTCAGATAACTCTAGGTTTATCTGTAGATAAATAGATAAAGATGGACAGACAAACAGATAATAGATACAGAATAACAGTGAAATAACCATATCAAAATGAGAAAGAAAAGAAGGGGAAAAAAATGTGATTCACTCCACACAGATGCCCTTGAGTGCTATCTTATTTAAAGGGTTTTTTTTTTTTTAGAATGTATTATGATATGTATTGGATATGTAATAGGAAATAATATTTCTTAAAACAGGTCAGTTATAGCAGCATAAGATCATTTGATCCTGCAGTTCCTGTGGCTGGACCTCCCCAGACTGTATCAAACTTATGGAACAGTACACACCATGTCTTCATGCATCTCCATCCTGGGACCACCTACCAGTTTTTCATAAGAGCCAGCACTGTCAAAGGTTTTGGGCCAGCCACAGCCATCAATGTGACCACCAATATCTCAGGTATGAAATGAATAAAGTGCAAACAGAATTGGTTTGTAATAGCATATCCTAAAGAATCACAAATACACTGAGTGTAATTCATGTCATTTTTTGAATCTTTAATATAGTTAGTCATGATTGAAATCAAAAGTTTATAAATTCTTTTTGTTCTTCCATGTTCATTTTTATTATAATTCTATGGAGCAAAACAATTCAGTACATGGATATTTGGTTTGAACTTTAAAACTTGGTTACAATCACTATATCTTGGGAACACATAATAATTAAGCTAAGGCTAATGAAATTTATGGTTAGTGTGGTTCCCAGGTGTACTTGAACTTTTAAAGTAATTTATCCCTTGAGTCTAGTAATTCTATCCTTTAGCAATTTAAAAACAATTTAGAGTGAAATTGAGGTATTGGAGGCATGATGCTTCTCAGTATGATTTATGCATATGTGTGTGTATGTATAGTGCACATGTGATATACACACATATGTAATATAATACTCATATACATTTGTACCTATTTAATCTGTTTATTCTACTTCCTAAATAACTCCCAGATGACTTGCCTCTTTCTCATGTCACCGTTTCTACCTCTCCATCTGGATTGTATTTAAAGCTATCATTGACATATCTTTCTAAGGAGCACTCTTGCCTTTAGACGTATCTTGCTCCTGTGTTTTTTTTGTTTTTCTATTGATCTCTGTACAACATTTATTTCTTTCTTAATTTTTTTCAAAATCTAATATATAATATTTACTGTATTATGCCTACTATGATATTTTTACATGATTAGCATTTGTGGCACTTCATTTTATGGCCCTTTTCATCCTTTTCTCCTATCCATGGGCTTCCCTGGTGGCTCAGAGGGTAAAGCGTCTGCCTGCAATGCAGGAGACCCGGGTTCAATCCCTGGGTTGGGAAGATCCCCTGGAGAAGGCGATAGCACCCCACTCCAGTATTCTTGCCTGGAGAATCCCATGAACAGAGGAGCCTGGTGGGCTACAGTCCACGGGATCGCAGAGTCGGACATGACTGAGCGACTTCACTTTCATTCCTATCCATAAATCCAAAGTTCCAGTCACAGCAAACTATTATATTGTCCGTGTCCTTTCACATAATGGTATCTTCATATATTCTGTTTTTTTATCTCTGGTATATTTTTCCCATGTTCTCTCTTTCTGATGAGCTTTTACTCTTCTTTTAATATTCAGCTTAAGCACTGCCTAAATAGTGAAGTCCTCTCTGTTTTATCTTCCAGGTTCCCAGCACTAGTTTAGAAGAGTGTGGTCCCCCAGCATCAACTTCAAATTAAAATGTCCTAGAAATGTACATTATCAGGTCCCTCCCCAGACTTTCTGAATCAGAAACGGTAGACAAATGGGACAGCATTCTGCATTTTTATTTTAAGAGCTCTCCAGAAGTTTCTGATCTCCCTAGTCTGAGAACCACTGTCTAACTGTCTCCTATTTTGGTCACCTAAATTCTTCTATAATTTTTTGGTGTTTATGAGACTGTCACTCTTGATAAATCTGAATACCTACTTTTAACTCTATAAATGTCAAAAACCATGCTTCATTTACTTCTATATTTATAGCACTTCTTGTAAAGTTTAACACATAGTAAGTATTCAGTAAATGTTCAATGAGTGAATGCAATACTTTAAACTTTTTATTAGATACCATTTGTTCATAGTTTTTCTGGTAATGTACATATTTCACTGGTCATATCCTCCCTTAAACGTCTTTCTGCATGGAAATGATCAAAAGCCATTTAAGGTTATTCACCCAGTTCAGGATTAGGAAGCCTCCTTACCCCCCAAAATTATCAAATATTTTGAAAAAATTTAGATTTCTTCTTTTTAAGAATCTGACAACGAGGGCACTAATTCTTGGAAATTAACAGCCAAAGTGCTCATTTCCGTTCAGCATACTTTCTAGATATGTCTCTATTGTGACCACAGTGGTGAAAGTGATCAAGATCAATGTTAGGTCATTCCACAACCTTTAGGTCGAAGCAGCACCACCTCCCCAGGCAGCCTTTTACCTAACTTCCTGCCATTTCTGTCTCCACATCTCCATGTGCAACTCCATTACCGGAACTCCCCAGAGTCTATGCTATTAACACCTTCCTCCCATCCCATCAATGCTGGTTTCAAGATCTCAGGAACCTAGAAGTTAAAACATATTCATAAAATGTTTGGAGTGTGTGTCACAAGTTGCAGATTATAATTTAAAATTTAACAAGTCTTCTTATCTTCTGCTGCTTTAGGTTCTCAGAGTTAACATTCAGTGGCATTTGTTAAGGTATAGTTTAATTTCAAGCATTAAATTGATTTTTTCCTTCATTCAGTTCAGTCGCTCAGTCGCCTGTCCGACACTTTGTGACCCCATGGACTGCAGCACACCAGGCCTCCCTGTCCATGACTAACTCCTGGAGTTTACTCAAACTCATGCCCATCACCGATGCCATCCAACTATCTCATCCTCTGTCACCCCCTTCTCCTCCCACCTTCAGTCTTTCCCAGCATCAGGGTCTTTTCAAATGAGTCAGCTCTTCTCATCAGGTGACCAAAGTATTGGAGCTTCAGCTTCAGCATCAGTCCTTCCAATGAAAATTCAGGACTTATTTCCTTTAGGATGGACTGGTTGGATCAGGATTATTTATTCAGTTTGAACTATGATATATTCTTATTTATTGATTGAAACTTTCCCCCTCATTAATCATTTATCAGCTCCAACTTTACCTGACTACGAAGGAATTGATGCCTCTCTCAATGAAACTGCCACCACGATAACAGTCTTATTGAGGCCAGCACAGGCGAAAGGTGCACCTATCAGGTAAGAGGGGAAAACCGTAGTCAGAGGGAAAACAGCCAGGAGAACAGATGTTTTCTCACAGCCATTCAGCAGCCAATATAGTGGTTCATCTTTAAGAGAAGTTCATTTGACAGCTCGTATCAGAATGGTTTTATTTTTGTTTTGTTTGTGTTTGTTTGTTTTTTTGGTCAAACCTATGAAGAGATTTTTAAGAGTAAAATTCTAAGGGGATTTTGAGATATTCATGAACTGAACCATTCACCTCTCTGTACTGTTTGATTTAAGAGCATTGTTCTTTGAATTTTTTCTTTCTCTAGCCCCATTTCGTTTCCCTTCCTCTGTTGGTATCTGTGGTATACGAGCTTTGAAGGTATTTGTCAAGAATAGAGTGAGAAAATAACCCCTGTCCGTTGTATTAAATCTGTTATGAATAAATTCCACATGAGTGAAATTATTGATTGAATAATAATATAGATTGCTATGCTATGCTATGCTAAGTCACTTCAGTCGTGTCCGACTCTGTGTGACCCCATAGACGGCAGCCACCAGGCTCCCCCATCCCTGGAATTCTCCAGGCAAGAACACTGGAGTGGGTTGCCATTTCCTTCTCCAATGCATGAAAGTGAAAAGTGAAAGTGAAGTCGCTCAGTCCTGTCCGACTCTTCGCGACCCCATGGACTGCAGCCTACCAGGCTCCTCCATCCATGGGATTTTCCAGGCAAAAGTACTGGAGTAGGGTGCCATTGCCTTCTCCGAATAATATAGATTACATAATAATAATATATTTTCATAAATATGATTGAAAAATAGGAAACTGTTAGGAAATAAAAGGAGAATAGTTAAAATGAATGTGGCTTATGTAACCTTTTAATTCCTAAATTGTTGCTTATTGGAAATTTCATAGTAAATATTAAAATTCAATTTGCCATTTAACTTAACTATCTAGTATTAAAACCTCCCACATATTATCCTCATCTTGAAGAAATTATGAGCCATGTTAGTTTCACGGATTGAGTGAAATTATTTCAATGATTTTAATTCCTTTGTATTTGTAATTAGATAAATGTACAAAACTTTAGTAGGTTTCCATTTGAAACTTGTAGATTTGTTGGGTATTTTTGTTTATATCCTTTTCTGGAGAAATAAATCAAGGCACAGAAACCATTGCAGGTATATCATAATTGAGTCATCTCAAGTTGTTTACATATTCATAAAATATTAATCTTTGTGCATTATATGACACACTTGACCTTATGGGCACATATTAACCATGTAAATAATCCTGTATCACTGGAAAGGAAGAAATATGTTTGTTAATTAAAAAAGAAAATATTGATAAAGGAACCTGAGTCCATAAAGGAAACCCTTACCTCATGTCTGGCTAAAAGTCACAGTAATACCACAGCAGAGAAAAAAGAGATGATCGGATACATTTGTAATAGAGGCACTGGATACTTGAAAATGCAAAGTCTATAATATTCTTCATGAATGAGTGATCTGTGAGGAACTCTGATTTCTGATCCAAAGAAGAAAGAGAAAATGTCTGCATTCAACATCTTTTACTATTGACAAGTAATCAGAGTTATTCACATCTTCTACCTGTGATAAAATTTACTTTATACTTGTTCAGTTCTACTACTGTTGTTTAAATGAGCTGCCTTTTTAGAGTTATATTTGAGTGAACTCAGCTCTACTTAATGTAAGTTGCACACATAGTATATTATTATTATTACACAATAGTGCCACATAATGTAGCCTAAGCTCTTTATTAATTTAATGAAATTATTATACAAATATTAATTGACCATGTATTATGTGCAAGGCACTGTGCTAAGCATTGTAAACCAAATAAAACAATCGCAACAGAGCACAGACCTTTGCCCAGATTTGTCATGGACAATCTGTGTCTGCAATGAGAGGGGTCTTCATCCTTGTAAATCTTTTTGCTCATAGTTGATGTTCACGGACTTTGTTGAATTTTTGAATATATGTATCTAAGTCACAAGTCTTTCTTTGACTTTATTTGCATTTACTTACCATTATATTTGCATTATATTTGTGAACAAATAATGTATACCCCAGTGAAAAGTCTTGTCCTAAATAATGCAGAACTTAGTATCACCAACCACTTTATTCTTCGGTATTCATTAAGACTGTGTCCATACACTAAAGTAAAATTTGTATAGTGCAGTTCTAACAAGTGTGATTCTTTGACAAAATTAATTTTTGAATATATATTATTCTAATGGGCTTCCCTGGTGGCTGAGACAGTAAAGAATTTGCCTGCAATGCAGGAGACCTAGGTTCAATCACTGGGTTGGGAAAATCCCCTGGAGAAGAGAATGGCCACCCACTCCAGTATTTTTGCCTAGAGAATCCCATGGACAGAGGAGCCTGGTGGTCTACAGTCCACTGGGTCACAAAAATTCGGACACAAATGAACGACAAGCACAATCATTCTAAAGCTTGAAAGTTGCTGCTTGACTTAACTAGTCCTTTGAATCTCCTCACCAACTTTTTGAGATCTAGCCTTAAAACTGTCATTACTTGACAATCATTACTATGATTCAAAATTAATATTACCAACATTTGGAATCATTTCCCTAGAATGCATAATTTATTTTTTTCTAAAGCATTTTATATATTTCTGAAATGAATTCAGATTTTAACCTGAGTAGATATAATTATAAATTAGAATTCATAGAATGTCCCAGTTATTAAAAGACTGACCCAATGTAGCTGTGTTTTCAAATAATGAAAATAGCAGTGAAATGTTGCAAAAGCACAAGAGAAGAGTTCCTCAGTGGTGAATTCAGTTTGTTGTAAGATGTAATAAATGAATATGTGTTTTATCACACCTTTTTCCAAATATAAGCTCAGCCAGTTTTAAGCTGGCAAGAAACTATCTATTCTAAGGTATAACTAAATGTTTATTTTGTAGGCAAAACCTATTCTTGCATTTTAGAATATTAAGTACCATATATTTTAAGTTAGATAATTAGGACATAGTCATGAAATGCCATCAAAACCATCATTTTCCCCACAATTATATTAGAAAAAGAAATTATCTGATGCTCAGTGATAGCTTAATGGGCTTCCCAGGTGGTGCCAGTGGTAAAAATCCCACCTGCCAGTGCAGGAGGCATAAGAGATGTGGATTTGATCCCTGGGTCAGGAAGATCCTCTGGAGAAGGGCATGGCAACCCACTGCAGTATCCTTGCCTGGAGAGTCATGGACAGAGGAGCCTGGCAGGCTACAGTCCATGGGGTCACAAAGAGTCAGACAGAACTGAAGTGGCTTAGCACTCAAGATAGCTTAACAGGAATACAGATCAAAATACAGAACTGGGTTTAGCTGGAGTTCAAACCTTGTATATTAGAGTTACTCCCTGGGTCAGTTGGTCACTTATACACAAGTTGAAACATTATGACTACCCTCTTCGTTCATCTGCAGAATATTTCATTTCATCCCAGAATTTTAAAGAGATTAAATAATTGCACCTGAATTTTCCCACCAGTGTCACACAAGAAAACTTATTTGAATTCCAGATAAAAATGCTTTGAAATTTAAGCAAAGATGGACATAGCACTTTTCCCCCATTTTATGAGTACACAGGTCTTATGGTCCAAGTAAAATCAAATAGATGTTGTTTTAACTTAATGATTATTTCGCAAATGTTTAGGTAACAATGGTGACACAAGTTTGAATTGGATAATGTGTATTTGAAGGTAGTGAGAGCAAGATGGAGATAGAAGAATGTGGTAAGGTATTAACCCCAGTATAATGAGTACAGATTTTGACAGTGGGAGAGCATCACATAATTTTGACAAAATGGAATGTTAGAGAAGTGTAGTTAATGTTCAAAGTGGTGTTTGAGCAAAATATCAGCAGTATTGAAAATAATTCTCTTTTGCCTTCTCCATGGACGCTCATGGTATATAGAGAATATTCAAAAAATAACTGACTGAATCGGTGGCTAGATAGGTGGGTGCCTAGATTACATGATGGAGAAAGGAAGGCAAGGAAACTAGGCCAGTAACATGATCATAAAGTTATCAATACTTCCCTAAAGATGGAAGCAATTGAGATGAGAAGAAATCGTATATTGCAAGGGAGCTAGAACATGATTTAAAATAAAATTTGTTAACATTAATGCCAACATTTTGAGCTTTGTTGATTCTTAAACTAGTAGTTCCTCTTACAGAAATAGGAAAGTCGTGAGAGACCTGCTTTGCACGGTTAAGAAGTGAAGAGATGCGGAGCAGGAAATGTAACGGACATCAAAATGATAATTATGTAAAGCAACTATACTCCAATAAAAATTAATTTTAAAATATGGTAATTAAGCCTTTACTCTAAAAAAAAAAAAAAAGTCTTTACTCTGTGGATTATCAGAATGTTGGCACTGGGGCAGTCAATAGGAATGATGGTGGCTATGAGATCTGGGAGGTTTGTTGGTTAGAGGAATTGTAAAACATTGGAGCTAGGGAATTTCTCCTAAAGCTTTAAGGAGACATTTCCAATTAAAAAATGAGAAAATATACATTGTATACTTTGTGACTTGGTATCACCTAGAAATCATACAAGCTAAAACTTAAATCAGAATCACAGAGGGTTTACTTACTAATGGGTTAAAAAAAAAATCCATGGAAGGCAAAGGTGACTTTGCGTTCATATCCAACATTTTTAAGCGTTAAATCAGGAAGAATATCTACCATGTCTATCATATAATTGCTTTGAGTTAATGGCAAAAATCCCTATAAAGTCATATAGCTGAAGGGAAGTTGTATGAAAGAAGTCATTATTTAGCCTCCTAAAAAACTAAAAATGATGCCATACCGATGTTTAATCAAATTAAAGTATAGTATAATGAAATCGTCCTTAGTTTTTTACCATAAAGAAATCATATTTTGAGTGTTGAGTAAAGATTCATGATGTCAGTATATTGACTTTAACCTAATTATAGAAATATTTTTAAAATGTAATTAAGAAGAATGGGGAAATATGAAATATAGGAAGAGTGAATAAAATTATTCATGTGGCTTTGGAATATTTAAAATTGCCAGAGTACTAAACTCAAATAATATTTAGATCTAGCTAGACTTAAGTACCATTAGGTAATTAGACACCACAAGAATGAAAGAGCATAGGCCAATTTCATGTAATCAGTTAAATAACTTTTAATTTGATTTCTTATTTCTTACTTTCTGCCCTTTAATTAATTTGTAGTGATAAATAAGTATCAGGGAAAAAACAACTTTAGAAAAATGAGGAGTATATGGTTAAAGAACAGCCTACTCAGACAAATTGAACAAAGAAGATAAGAAAATTTATTTTAAAAATGAACTTTATAATTTTAGTTTGGAGCTCCATCTCAAGTTCATTGAGATCTTTCCCAAAGAGCAGACTTATCTTCTCTTATTCCTCTCCAACATCAGCAGTTTGCTTTTGTTCTTAATAGATCTGAAGAGACAAGCTGTCGTTTGTGAAGTTCTTTAATTTGGATTGTACAACCTGTGTCAGTTTAATAGAATTAGTTAAGACTGAATGTTCACTAGATGTTCTGGATTTTTCTAGAGATGTGGGCTAATTAACAAGGAATTTATTTTTAAAGATTAAATTAAAGATTAACAAGGTTGGGTAATTATCAATATTGTCCATTAGGATAAGAATATAAGGTTAGATTTATTCGAGTAGTGTGCATATGCAAGTTTATCCATATATATGAATGTATCCATAGGATATACAGATGTATAACATACAAATATGGATTCTAAATTGAAAATAAGCAGAAAAAGAAAAGACTAGGCTTGCTTAACATAACATATGTCAGCTATTATCTTCTCTCTCTCGCTCTCCAAGGGCTATGCTTATGTTTCCCCGTATTTTAAAATTGACAAGTGCCTGCTCCACATACCCCTCAGAGAGCATGTATCTTGTCAATAGCATTCCTTGGAGCTTAGAGACCCAACTTGGCAGAGGTATACGGAAATAATTTCAAATAACATAGAATTCTGCCTTAGTTACTTTCTCAAATCTCAATTTCTGACATTAGTACAATTTCTGTCCTATTTCTAAAGGAAAGGAGATTGATATCAACCTGCCTATTTCTTAGCACAGTTTTAATGGAAAATGGGAACTTAAATAATTAGGAGGAAAAGAAAATCTTTAATATACAAATCTCCTTTCTCTTAATCTGTGCAACTTTCCTGTTTGTAAGTATGACGGAGTGTGTATTAAGTTAAACTTTAATACTCGATTCTAAACTAGCATAGAATTTAATGTTTATTGTCTTAGATGCAACTTTTATCTCTCTCTTTCTCTCTCCTTTATTTTTTGGAAGTTCATTAAAGAAAATATTCTATTACTGCTGGTGATTCATTGAATAGCAACTATTTTCTCTATATAGAATGATCTAATTTGCCTGGAAACTCAAGATTCAAACATACAGCCCTACACACAGCTGATTTATTTTTAATTTATATGTGACCATAGTACTTTCTCTCATAATTGTCAGGAATTTAAATTACATATTTTTTACAAATTTATTATATATATATGTAATATACAATAAAACAACACTATATTAATAATGTCCATTTTCTCAGATGTACATTACCTTCAAATTTTGTACATTACCTAAAAAATGTATATTTTCCTAAAGAATGTCCTACAGAGAAAATTATTAATATACCAGTTTCAGAAATAGAATTAAAATTTTAATTAGTGGTGAGATAGATATTACTTTAAAGTTCAATTATTTTCTCTCCTTTCCTCTGTAAAAGACTAGCTATTAGAGAAAAGTTTTAAGACTTTTAAGAAAGGTATTAGAAGCTTTAGGTTTGAGCTTTAATAGGCCAAATACCATCTGTTTCTACAATTTGTAACATTTTATTATTAACAACTCTAGAAGAAGGAGGCAGTCTATTTCAGTGGCGAGGACAGATTTCTGTCCATCTGTGCCCGTATTGCAGCATGTCACTTGTGCTTTAGATCTGCATAGCTCTGAGCCAGTGTTGATGCCATGGCAAGGTCAAGAGGTGGAGAAGCCTGTCAGCACATCCTGTCTCTAGCGTGATGACAACCACAAGCTGTGCTTCAAGCCCCGCCCTGAGGCAGTCACTCTGTTGAGCCTTGGAGCGAGGCCTTCCACACTATGATTTCAAAGGAAAATGTTAACTTTAAACATTTTAAAATATCAGACAAAAAACTTAATGTATGATATGTCTCTGGTTAATGTCAGGTTCCTTATTAAGGGATCTCATCTCTCAACATTTAAAAATGTGCAGAGTTCTATGGTGATTTTTCTTTTCTTTTTTTTCAGGTCCTTAGTGATTATATTGGGGTTGGGGGAAGCAGAATCCATGTGAAATGCTATTTTACTGCAAAAGAGCTTGAAAATCAGAATACAGGAGGTTAAGACTGACTTTAAAGACTGAAACATTGCATGTTGATATTAAACACCCCATTCCTTTTTTTGAGAAAGCTCAGTATCTAGAATCTCTAATTGTGTGCTTTGTTTTTCCTTTTCTTTTTCCAAAAAGTGCCTATCAGATTGTTGTGGAGGAACTGCATCCCCACCGAACCAAGAGAGAAACCGGAGCCATGGAATGCTACCAGGTTCCTGTCACGTACCAGAATGCCATGAGTGGGGGTGCACCATACTACTTTGCTGCCGAACTGCCCCCAGGGAATCTTCCGGAACCTGCCCCATTCACAGTGGGCGATAACAGAACCTATCAGGGCTTTTGGAACCCCCCTTTGGCTCCACGCAAAGGATACAACATCTATTTCCAAGCCATGAGTAGTGTGGAGAAGGTGAGCGTCCTCCAAGATTTTGCTTTTTCACTGCCCTGAGGATTAGCCACAGTCAAATGTTATAAATACTCAGTAACATTTGTCAGGGGAAGAAAAAAAAATTCAGTGTGTAGGGGGTGTTGTTTCTGTTCCTAGCAGCATGCACGGTTTGGGGCCTACTGTAGGGGTGGGGCTCCATGCCAGTTATATTGCACAGGATTCCTGTTTCCTAGTAACTGCTTCTCTTTGAGCCCTCTTCAGGAAAGCCCACAAGAGCAATTGTGAGTAAAATGATTTGAAAAGATGGGTGTACTATTGCCAGGCCTCCAGCCCCTGTAAACATAGGGCATTGTTCTGTCTTTTTTGCTCAATAGTGGCACACTTCAGGAGATTAAATTTACTACAGGATAAACAGAATGCTTGTTCCACAGCAGGCTAATAAACCCTTATAAAGTTTTCAGGGGGTACAAGCCAAATAGTAAATAACTGGTAACAATCCTCTGATTACAAAGTAATAGGGCGCCTGTGGTAGATCTGACAGAACCTAAACAGAAGGCAGCCTGGCGATGGCGGGATGCTGTGCGGTTAGAGAAGTCTGTTTTCTGTTCCCTGGCGGCCCCTCCTTTTCCCATTTTGGACACAGTTGTTTTTGAACACTGCCACGGCTCCCAAATGAATATTGAAGAGGGAAAAACAACAGAAAGTTAGAAACTACCAGCGGTTCCATATGTAGGGAAATAACCTGGGCTTTCATGTCTCATGCTGTTCTCCTGAAAGATTTTCTTTCCTAAAGCATATTTTATTTATTTATATTTTGCAGGGAGGTATAGAAAAAAAATTGAGAATGGAAACCTTCTACAACTTAAAATTCAATAGAAGAATGACAATATTATGTACTTTGTAGCTATATAGGAAATTGTTGGGTTTGAGGAATTGAGTCCCTGAGACGGGTACCTGGGAGATGATGTGGAATATCCAATTGCAGCAGTCCTATTATATCCTGGAATCATTTCATTGCACGACATAGTAATCTATTTGCATTTCTGTAAGGGATCGTGAGAACTTAGGGTATTGACTGGGTGCTTTTGAATGAAAACTTAATCTTTGTGCTTACTTGTATGGTTGGATTACAGTATAAGGAAAGGAAAATGTCCCAGCATCTTCTAAGATGTACTTCAAAGCCAGAGGCTGCTCATGATTAAAAATGCTCTTCTCATCTTCTAGTTTATTTTTATGTAAGTAGGAGTCAGCTGCCTACTTTCCACCCACACATCATTCCATACCGCTGCCATGATGGGGCTGCTCAAATAAGAGACAACCACAGAAGTTTTATTCCATTCTGGGTATAAAGTAGCATAATTCTGTGTTTGGGTATTCATCTTTAGAGAGGTGAGAGATTCCAAATTAACTTTTGTAACTTGGTCTGTGGTATGAGAAAAGTGTTAATGAATGTCTGTTACTTATAAAGAATTTTCTCTGGCACTCTTTAAAAGCTTTGATATGAATTTTCTCTTCTAATTGTTAATATATCTACATGTGGTTTAACCAAAGTACAGAATAGCAATAGTATGTTTCACAATTATCTTGGAAAAAAAGTATTAAAATTGACATGACTCCTACCAACAGAGACCGGTAATCCTGATGGAGTTAACAGCAATTGCTTTTAAGAAATCAAAATTCCTTTGAGCCTTTATGGTACTGTGAAATAGTCTCTTGGAGTGTACTGTGAAGGCTTTAGGTCAAAGTTAAATAATAAAAGTGCAGATTTTCATTTTTAATTACTAATTTTTCCCTCAATGCTTTACTTTAATTTAAAAATAACAAATGCTTAAAAGGAGAGTATATAAAGTCTTGGTTTATCTGTCTATAAAACTACCCAAGATGGAGTTACATACACATCTTGAAAACAAATAGCCTCTGTTCTGTTCACCGCCTTTAACATCCCATCCAACCTCTTGGATTCAAGGATATATATTCAAAGATATAAACTGAATGAACTAAATATTGGAGGAGCAAACTGCAGACCTCAAAGTGTGTTTCACCCTCCTACTACCAGTCCACAACATTTAAAAACAAAAGGAAGAGAAAAGATTTTTTAAATTCTGAAATGTCTTGTCCTTTCCCATTTCTCCTTCAACTTCCTGATCTCATCTGTCTAGCAAGAGGAAGAAAAATAATCCCACCAAGAAATATATAATCCCTAACACCTAAATTAAAAAAGAAAAAAAAGCAGATGAAATATACTGCAACTGTGATGCAATTTTATGACTTTCATCATTTAGCTCCTTAGTCATGCTAGAATCAAAGCAAAACTGTCTAGTATTCAGCTTTGGTCTGAATCTACAGGTATGAAATGAACAAGAAATTTATATTTGGGTCTGATTTGTATTAGCTTTGCAAATATATTTTTCTTTATGATCATTCAAAAAGTACAATAAATTCAAATAGAATGCTGGATTGTTTGTCCTAGCAAGATATCCTGTTTCATTACAAGGTAAACAGAGATACCTAAGTCTTTAGAAAATACTAGTTTTTTAAAGTTATTTTACATTTCTTAGAAATCTCTGTGAAAACATCTAAAAAATAGTGTCTTTAATGCTGTGATTCTATTCCTTGGAAACCTAATTTATAACCCCAGATTAATCTTCATACTAGTTGTAGTTTATGAAATAGGAAACATTACCTATAACTGACTATTTTCATTTTTTTATAACTGACTTTTTTTTTATTCCGTCAGGAAACTAAAACCCAATGTGTACGAATTGCCACCAAAGGTAAGAGGTTTGCTTTTTTTTTTCCCCAAATTCCATTTGCCAACTTTCTAAAATGAAAGAGCTTTGTTCCCTGCTTCAGGGCTAATTAAATGTGGCACTTCTATTACAGAGTATTTGTAGTTGGGCCCAGGTAAACTGCCAGCCAAGGTTTTTGACTCACTTGGGTGTCTTTAACAAGTAATGGTGTGCTGCTTTTTATCCCCCGGTACTTGACTGGAGGAATCTTGTTATGACAATAAGAAGGATTTAGAAAACTTCAGAAGGGTTTGTTTCTGCCATTTTAGTGTCTGAGAGGTCTTGTGCTGCTGATTAGCTGCTGATTAAAACCTCAGCAATATCTGCTCAAAACAGCAAATGTCTTATTTAACAACCTCTGTTACTTTTGGTTGTAGACAATTAAACACAAAAGACTGAGCTAGTCTAGGCATATGTAACGGTAAGGATGGAAACAGGTCCATATCAGTAGAATAGATGGATTGAAGATTTTTTCCTTTTTTATTTAAAAAATTTTTTTAATCCAACTATTGCCAAGAAATTAGGTCTGGGAACAGCCAGGGCTATTTCTCCTGACACTGCATATTATAGTTTAGTTGTGTTGTTTCTTTAAGAGACAGCATTTTCATCTTTGAATGAGTATTTAGAGTTCAGAGTGGGAGAAAGTCTCCTGTATTCCACTATGTTTATAATCCTTCATTTAAGAGTTATGTAACTGTGCCAACAGGGAAAGAGAGCTACTTGGTGTATTCTAGCAAGAGAAATGAGAAAAAGCTGTCCACACACAGACATAGGGCTCCGCAGAGGGTTGAGGCTCTGGGTGGTTTGCTGCCAGAATTAGTATTAGGTCCCCATTCATAGCAGTAGTTGATTCATTTAGAGGAAAAAATGAATGGCCATATTCTGTTTATGCTGGCATCTTTCCTTTCATCATTTTTCTCCATCTAATCATCAATCTGCTCAATTAAGCGTTTGTTTTATACTCTTGATTTGTAAAGGCAATAACAAAAGACTTTTCCCTTGACTCATGAGGAGTAATAAAAAAGCTTCACAGAAGAGAAAGTAATATACACTTTTCAATTCAAATACTAGGATTCCTCATGATATTTTTAAAAATAAAGCAAACTTAAATGAAGGAAAAGAGAATGCATACATAGATGCATGAAGTGTGTAGGCATTTTATTTTAAAAACTTGGCATATGTATCAAGAGTTAAAATTGAAATTTTTAGAATATAATAGCAGAAGGCATTTAACTCCTAAGTTTTTCAGATTTAAAACAAAACCAGAAATGTAAAATGGTCTCATATCAGCCTTCAGGAAGTTTTTTAAATATGCATATTAGTGTTAGTCACTCTGTCCGACTCTGCAGCCCTATGGATTGCACCCCATCAGGCTCCTCTGTCCATGGGATTTTCCAGGTAAGAATACTAGAGTGGATAGCCATTCCATTTTCCAGGGGATTTTCCTGACCCAGGGATTAAACTTGCATCTCCTGCATTGCAGGCTGATTCTTTACCATCTGAACCATAAATGATCTAAAATTTTAAGTTTTCTTGTTCAGCTATTTGGATTTATATATGCTTAAGTGTTATTTTGTCCCTCACTCATACAAATAAAATTATGATGACCAATAGCATATGATATTTTGACTTCAGGAGAATTGAAATTTTGGAAATCAGATTTACCATGTGGCAGAATATTTGCCAGAGACTCAGAGGTAATAAGATATAGTCCATTTATGGGAATTTCTTCTTTGCCTAGAAATCCAACCCTGCTGTGCTTCTGGGTCTTAGGTTGACAGTGTTGTTTCTTGAGTGAAAGAAATCTGGCCTTTGCCCCTTCTTACTGTTCTTTTAAGTTGAACAAAATAAAATAAAATTCTCATTCTAAAAATAATAATGTTAGAGTACCTCAGTTCAGCTGAGTCGCTCAGTCATGTCCAACTCTTTCCTAGCCCATGAATCACAGCACGCCAAGCCTCCCTGTCCATCACCAGCTCCCGAAGTTCACCCACACTCATGTGCATCGAGTCGGTGATGCCATTCAGCTATCTCATCCTCCGTCGTTCCCTTCTCTTCCTGCCCCGACTCCCTCCCAGCATCAGGGTCTTTTCCAATGAGTCAGCTCTTCACATGAAGTGGCCAAAGTATTGGAGTTTCAGCTTCAGCATAAGTCCTTCCAATGAACACCCAGGACTAGTCTCCTTTAGGATGGACTGGTTGGATCTCCTTGCAGTCCAAGGGACTCCCGAGAGTCTTCTCCAACACCACAGTTCAAAAGCATCAATTCTTTGGTGCTCAGCTTCCTTCACAGTCCAACTCTCACATCCATACATGACCACAGGGAAAACCATAGCCTTGACTAGACAGACCTTTGTTGGCAAAGTAATGCCTCTGCTTTTGAATATGCTATCTAGGTTGGTCATAACTTTCCTTCCAAGGAGTAAGCGTCTTTTAATTTCATGGCTGCAGTCACCATCTGCAGTGATTTGGGAGCCCAGAAAAATAAAGTCTGATACTGTTTCCACTGTTTCCCCATTTGTTTCCCATGAAGTGATGGGACCAGATGCCATGATCTTAGTTTTCTGAATGTTGAGCTTTAAGCCAACTTTTTCACTCTCCTCTTTCACTTTCATCAAGAGGCTTTTGAGTTCCTCTTCACTTTCTGCCATAAGGGTGGTGTCATCTGCATATCTGAGGTTATTGATATTTCTCCCAGCAATCTTGATTCCAGGTTGTGCTTCTTCCAGCCCAGCATTTCTCATGATGTACTCTGCATATAAGTTAAATAAGCAGGGTGACAATATGCAGCCTTGACGTACTCCTTTTCCTATTTGGAAGTCTGTAGTTCCATGTCCAGTTCTAACTGTTGCTTCCTGATCTGCATATAGGTTTCTCAAGAGGCAGGTCAGGTGGTCTGGTATTCCCATCTCTTTGAGAATTTTCCACAGTTTATTGTGATCCACACCGTCAAAGGCTTTGGCATAGTCAATAAAGCAGAAATAGATGTTTTTCTGGAACTCTCTTGCTTTTTCCATGATCCAGCAGAGGCTGGCAATTTGATCTCTGGCTCCTCTTCCTTTTCTAAATCCAGCTTAAACATCTGGAAGTTCACAGTTCACATATTACTGAAGCCTGGCTTGGAGAATTTTGAGCATTACTTTTCTAGCATGTGAGATGAGTGCAATTGTGCAGTAGTTTGAGCATTCTTTGGCCTTGCCTTTCTTTGGGATTGGAATGAAAACTGACCTTTTCCAGTCCTGTGGACACTGCTGAGTTTTCCAAATTTGCTGGCATATTGAGTGCAGCACTTTCACAACATCATCTTTCAGGATTTGAAAGAGCTCAACTGGAATTCCATCACCTCCACTAGCTTTGTTCATATTGATGCTTTCTAAGGCCCACTTGACTTCACATTCCAGGATGTCTACCCCTTACTATTATTGTGAAGATTAAAGTAGTGTGTATATATGAAATGCCTAAATCGCACTTAGTGTAACTATGAGTTAAGAGTTAACTGATCACCATAATTACTATATTCATTTAGCATTTTTTGCATGGAAAGAAAACACACTATTAAGGTAAAATTAACTTACCTGACTATGTTTTTATTATTATTAGAGAATAATTGCTTTACAATGTTGTATTGGTTTCTGCCATAAAACCATGCAAATCAGCCATAAATATACCTGTGTCCCCTTCCTCTTGAATCTCCCTGTCACCCTCCAACTCATCCCAACCCTCTAGATTTTCACAGATTACCAGGTTGATCTCCCTGTGTTATCCAGCCACTTCCCACTAGCTATCTATTTTGCATGTGATAATATATATGTTTCAATGCTGCTTTCTCAGTTTGTTCCACTCTCTCCTTCCCCTGCTGTGTCCGTAAGTCCGTTCTCTATGTCTGTGTCTCTATTCCTGCCCTGCAGAGTTTCACAGCGTACAAGTATAGTCAGCTATGGTATATAAAACTTTTCAGTATGAAAACTAAAACTTTTGCTGCAGGGCATTTTGAAGATACACTTACTAAATGACATAACCATATTGATTAGGGAGGGATGAAGGAACCTTCTGGGCAAGGGATGATTGGATATTTCACAGGTATCTAGTATATATATGCAAAAACCTATTAAATTATATACTTAAAATTGTGTGCACTATACTGACTTAGGGCACTGAAAATTCTTTTGCGAAATGTGAAAGAATTTAAAAGCCAAGAGCCACGCACCTATGGACACCTTATCTTTGACAAAAGAGGCAAAAATATACAATAGATTAACGACAATCTCTTTAACAAGTGGTTCTGGGAAAACTGGTCAACCACCTGTAAAAGAATGAAACTAGAACACTTTCTAACACCGTACACAAAAATAAACTCAAAATGGATTAAAGATCTAAACATAAGACCAGAAACTATAAAACTACTATAAAACTCCTAGAGGAGAACATAGGCAAAACACTCTCCAACATACATCACAGCAGGATCCTCTATGACCCACCTCCCAGAATATTGGAAATAAAAGCAAAAATAAACAAATGGGACCTAATTAAACTTAAAAGCTTCTGCACAACAAAGGAAACTAAGCAAGGTGAAAAGACAGCCTTCAGAATGGGAGAAAATAATAGCAAATGAAGCAACTGACAAAGAACTAATCTCAAAAATATACAAGCAACTCCTGCAGCTCAATTCCAGAAAAATAAACGACCCAATCAAAAAATGGGCCAAAGAACCAAATAGATATTTCTCCAAAGAAGACATACAGATGGCTAACAAACACATGAAAAGATGCTCAACATCACTCATTATCAGAGAAATGCAAATCAAAACCACAATGAGGTATCATTTCACTCCAGTCAGAATGGCTGCGATCCAAAAGTCTACAAGCAATAAATGCTGGAGAGGGTGTGGAGAAAAGGGAACCCTCTTACACTGTTGGTGGGAATGCGAACTAGTACAGCCACTATGGAGAACAGTGTGGAGATTCCTTAAAAAACAAAGTAGAACTGCCTTATGACCCAGCAATCCCACTTCTGGGCGTACACACCGAGGAAACCAGAAGGGAAAGAGACACGTGTACCCCAGTGTTCATCACAGCACTGTTTATAATAGTCAGGACATGGAAGCAACCTAGATGTGCATCAACAGATGAATGGATAAGAAAGCTGTGGTATATATACACAATGGAGTATTACTCAGCCATTAAAAAGAATACATTTGAATCAGTTTTAATGAGGTGGATGAAACCTGAGCTGATTATACAGAGTGAAGAAAGCCAGAAAGAAAAACACCAGTACAGTATACTAACACATATATATGGAATTTAGAAAGATGGTAACGATAACCCTGTATGCGAGACAGCAAAAGAGACACAGATGTATAGAACAGTCTTTTGGACTCTGTGGGAGAGGAGAGGGTGGGATGATTTGGGAGAATGGCATTGAAACTTGTATAATATCATATATGAAATGAATTGCCAGTCCAGGTTCGATGCATGATATTGGATGCTTGGGGCTGGTGCACTGGGATGACCCAGAGGGATGGTACAGGGAGGGAGGTGGGAGAGGGGTTCAGGATAGGGAACACATGTATACCTGTGGCAGATTCATGTTGATGTATGGCAAAACCAATACAATATTGTAAAGTAATTAACCTCCAATTAAAATAAATAAATTTATATTTAGAGGAAAGTAGAAAAAATAAATAAATAAAAGCCAAGAGCAAATAGTCCATACACTAGAACAGCACGATCATTTTGAAAATATTTTAACCTGTGAAAATTATCTAAAAACCGTCCTGTGTTTCCTGCTTTCTCGGAAGTCACATCTGAAAGCAACACATAAAGAGAAAACAGGTGTTTATTTGACTGGTAGAGAAAACATGTATAATCAATGTCATAATTTCTAAAATAAATAGTGATATGAATATATATTATGAGACAAAAGAAGTGTTCTGGGAGTTAGGGTCATTGATGTTGGGATCATTGATCCTGCTCTCTGACTCACATTTATATTAAGAAGTCTTTGAGACATATGTGTCAGGAATGGAGTGGAAGCATTTAATATAAATTGCGCTGGAAATCATGAAAGTCATAAACTGTTTATAAAATAGCATATCCAAAGCCAAAACTATGAACATACAAAAAGGAATTTAGTCCAGTGTTATCTTTGAAAAGCAAAAAGGAAAATAAGTCTCAGGAAAGGTTCTTGTGGTACATTAAGAAAAGGAGGCAACCTTAAAAAGTCACTTGTCCAGTGAAGAGCACTGTGCAACCTGGATACTCAGCATGTATAGGCAGAAGTCTCTCGGATCACTGAAACATCACTGTTTTAGGCTGCTATCAGTTTGCTTTCTGTCTTTTTACTTATAATTACCTATAATGGTCTAAATTGGTATACACCCACAAAATTATTTTTAAATTAGCAGCTAAGAATCTGGTGCCATGGTACCATAAAGAATATATACCATGATAATTTTATTTTTTTTTCTCAAGGAAATTATGCTGTGAGTGATATTTTAATAGTCAGATTTAAATGTGAAAATAATATACAAATTATAATAGAAATCACTCAATGGATTTTAAAAAGTACTTCTCTGGAAATATGTTTTATCTGTGTTTAACACTAGAATATTATATCATTTAAAATGTTCTCAATATGAAATAATCATTTATGTAACCATGTACTCATTTACATAAAATTATTCTACAGGCAAGCAAGCATTGATGAGTAATCAAGATATCAAATAATTCCCTAGAATAAAACTAAGAAATAAGACCAATAGTATATGAAATTGAAAGTATTATCATCTGTTTATATAAGTAATTTGATTTACACTTTGAACCTATATTTTGTTTAGTTTTCCCTCAGATGAATTTCTGGTTTTCTAGAAGAAAACTGGCAACTTAAATTTTTAATTTCATGGTGGTTTCTATGTTGATTAAATCTGTCCATTCCAATAAAAAGTATCAAATCTGATAAAACAGAAAAGTGTAGTATAAGTAAATTTATTGGAACAGAGCATTTAAGGTGAGAAAGGAGTTTCTTTTCTTAAGTTACTGAAATACAGCTATTTTTTTACGTTATAACAAACACAAGTTTTCCGGTCAGAAATGATTTTATTCCAGATCTCCATTTGTAAGTAGTTTGCTTTGGCAAACTGCTGTTTGTCTACCCATTAACCATTCTTTGACTTATTCCAATTTCATTTGGATGTCAATATGCCAGCCATATATCTAGCATTTATCTAATACCTGTTATACACCAAAAATTCTAGGTTCTGGGGACAGAGCAGTGAATAAATATAGACAAAGTCCTAACTTCTGTGAACTTAAATTCCAGTAGAGGGAAACACACCAGACAGAAACACATATGTGATATGGTGAGGGTAGGGGATGAGGAAACATGTGTCTAGGGCATTGCTATTTTGTGTACGTTTATCAGAGAAAGAGGGACAACAGAGGAAGAGGTGATTGGATGGTATCACCAACTCAATGGACATGAGTTTAAGCAAGCTCTGGGAGATGGTGAAGGACAGTGAAGCCTCGTGCCCTGTAGTCCATGGGGTCTCAAAGAATTGGACACAACTGAGAGATTGAACAACAACAACAACATCAGAGAAAGACACTCTGTTAAGGTGAAGGAAACAAGGGAGGGACCCATGCCGGGGAGAGTCCTCACAGCAGAGGGAAGGTGGCCTCAGCCTCAGGGGATGAATCAGACTGGTCCTAATTAGTGATTGCCAACAAAGGTCCATATAATCAAAGCTATGGTTTTTCCAGTAGTCATATATGGAGGTGAGAGTTGGAACATAAAGGAGGCTGAGCACCGAAGAATTGATGCTTTTGAACTGTGGTGTTGGAGAAGACTCTTAAGGGTCCCTTGGACTGCAAGCAGATCAAATTAGCCCATCCTAAAGGAAATCAGTCCTGAATATTCATTGGAAGGACTGATTCTGAAACTCCCATACTTTGGCCACCTGATGCAAAGAACCACCTCATTAGAAAAGACCCTGTTGCTGGGAAAGATTGAAGGCAGGAGGAGAAGAGGATGACAGAGACTGTTGGATGGTATCACCGACTCGATGGACATGAGTTTGAGCAAGCTCTGGGAGGTGGTGAAGGACAGGGAAGCCTGACATGCTGCGGTCCATAGGGTCTCAAAGAGTCGGACATGAATGAGCACTGAACAACAACAACAACAACATACTTTAGCTTAGTCAGAACAACCTGGAGGGCTTTGAAAAATGGATTGTTGGGCATCAGCTCCAGAGTTTCTGAATTAGTAGGCCTGGAGAGAGGCCCAAGAATGTGCATTTCTCACAGGCTTATGCCGACACTGATTCTACTACTACTCAGATGATCACGCTTTGAGATCAATCACTGGGCTTCTAAGAAAATGTTTTCTTCCTGAATTTTAGAAGGAGAGATGGCAAAGACAACCACCAACTCATCCATCTTATCATGAGCATTATGTTGTAAGGATTTGATATTTAAAAAGTGGAGAGCCAAATTGGCTAACAAGAGGAGAACAGCAAAGAAAACAAGCCAACTCGGAGACCTAACAACTCTGAGCTGAGCAAGCCATTGCTGGAACTCCTTAAACTGTATATTTAAATGTGAAACAAATAAATGTCCTTATTATCAAAACCACTAGTGGTGGGTAATCTGTTACCTGCAGCAGGTATTGTCTAAACTGATGTTTGGTTTTTATTTTCCCTTAGTAGTGAAAAATAAAATTGACATTTAAAAATATGGAATCTCTTATTAGGTATCAGTCTAGAGTATCAGTTTAGTTCAGTTCAGTCACTCAGTCATGTCCAACTCTTTGTGACCCCATGGACTGAAGCACACCAGGCCTCCCTATCCATCACCAACTCCTGGAGTTTACTCAAACTCATTTCCATTGAGTCGGTGATGCCATCCAACCATCTCATCCTCTATTGTCCCCTTCTCCTCCTGCCTTCAATCTTTCCCAGCATCGGGGTCTTTTCAAATGAGTCAGTTCTTCACATCAGGTGACTAAAGTATTGGAGTTTCAGCTTCAGCATCAGTCCTTCCAATGAATACCCAGGACTGATCTCCTTTAGGACGGACTGGTTGGATCTCCTTGCAGTCCAAGGGACTCTCAAGAGTCTTCTCCAACACCACAGTTCAAAAGCATCAAATATTTGGCACTCAGCTTTCTTTATAGAGTATCAGGAATCCATTTGCCTCTTGGATGTAGGTACTTTGATAGGATTTATCCTAAGTCCCTGAGAGCTGGGAAGGAAGAACCAACATGGTTCTCCGAGAAGCCAAGGGAAGAGAATTCCAACCACTGAATTATTCATATCTCCATTCACCCATTTATTTAGTATCAGCTTATTTATTCTTTTGATAAACCCAAGGTTGACCTATAATTGTGAAAGGTGTTCGTTTAACTCTTGTAAGTTCCCATCCCAGGAATGGTCTAAATCAGATCATTATTAATTCAGAGTATTACTAATGTTAAACAATGATGATATAGATCTTTGCCAGTCCCTCAAAATAATGTGACTTCAGTGCTAGCATACATTTTAAGTGTGCATTCCAATATTAAGAAAAATTTACTTGTCACAAAGGTGTAGGTGTGGATAGATTTTATTAATAATATATGACAAAACATATAAATTCTGGTGATATTTTATTTACTTTATTCTTTCTTCCCTCCTTTGCTATCTTTCCTCTAATTGCTGGATAAGATTAGTTTTTTAAAAAAAGAATTTGCTTTATAGTTTTAATTTTGTCTTATGCTGCTTTTGTCAAATTTTTCATTGGTGCCCTTTTCTCTGAGTGTGCAGATGGGTAAAAGTTCTTTTTTAAGTGATCAGGCATTCAGAAATAACAAGCATGAGAAGAAAAAGAACTCTAAGTCTGTCAAGAAGTTACAGTAATACCATAGAAGCTCCATTTGGTTGTACCATGTGTGTGGAATCTTTCTGACTGAATTCATTCCCACCATATTTATCACAGATGAACTTGAGTGCATCTCAACAATCTTGGCTCTTAAATTGCACTCTTGTGCTGTTTTTACAACTGCAACAAAGGGGGATTTGAAAGTAGGAGTGAGGTCTGAAGAAAAAAATATATTTAATTGGGTCTCAGGCTCTAAAATCTTAACCCTAGTTTCTTAAATTGTGCAAAGATGCTTTATATTTTGCCAGGTATATGTGGAAGGAAATGGTAAAGCATCAGAAAGAAATTTTCAGATCTGCTTACACTGCTTTTTATACTGATGGAGGGGCTTCCCTGGTGGTGCTCATGTGAAGAATCTGCCTTCCAGTGCAGGAGTTGCAAGGGATGTGGGTTCAATCCCTGGGTTGGGATGACCCCTGGAGTAGGAAAGGCACTCCACTCCAGTATTCTTGCCTGGAAAATTCCATGGACAGAGGAGTCTGGCCGTCTACAGTTCAGGGGGCCATAAAGAGTCAAACATAACTGAGCAACTGAGCACATACTGGTCAGTCTAAGGTCAACTGTGATAGTTCAGTTTGGCTAGTAAGAAATTCTGGATGGGGTCGGGCTTTTATTGGTCCCTAGGATTGAATTATCTTTGAGAAAGCTGCCAGCTCTTCTGAAAATTTGTAATCAGTGAGAATAATTTTATTGTTCTTCCTCTCAATGCCTAAGTACTCCTGCTGGTACTCATACTCCTTTGTCTTGCAAGGGAGAAAAACTGTACATCATTTTTCCAGCCAATTGTATGTCTGTCCTCGTTTTCAAAAATTAGTCTAATTTGAGGTTTCATTCTTCTTCAACTCAGAAGGGAGGGAATTGCAAGAAAGTATATTGGTAATAGACTACAGCCTGAGGAAAATGAAATTATATCTATGTGAAACCAAGCAGGGAACAAGTACACTTTTAATAAAGCTTAAATCAGTGGTTCATAGCTTGGAACTAACTTCTGTTAGGCAGCAGTATTTCCTTGTGCTCTGTCAAAGACCTTATCATTGTAAATTTTTTCTTTCAATATAGAGCAAGTTACTAAAAATTCGCAGCTAGTACATTTTTTCAACTTATTTGCAAAACTAAAATATCCCTTTGCTTTAAAAAAAACTATAGTAGAATGAAAATGTAATATTTCTACAGTGAAGTTAAAGGCTAATGATTCTCCAAATTATATATTATCCAGAAATCTCTTAGGATAAAGACCTGTCTAGATCAACTGTAAGGTTTATGAGAGTAAGGGCGGTATCTGGTTATATTTATGAAGTCCATGCCTGATATTTAATACAAATGCAATCTTTTTGGAATGAATGTTGTTGTTTTCTAGAATTATTCCACTTTTCAGTGCCTTTAAGATGTATTGGTCATGTTTTTTTACTACGTTTTTATTAACATATTTTAGACATAATTTGAAGTATTTGATTTCTTTATGAATAAAAACTTTGTCCTCTTGGTAGTCTTGTCAGTTTTTGCTTCCCTTCCATCTAAATTATGCTACACTATTAGTACGGGAAAAAAATGTAAAAAGAAAAATTTTGCTTGAGTGACTAATATCATTGTTTCAAATATTAATTTTCACCTTTATTCTTTAGGAGAAAAATAGGTTTAAAAAGTGAAGACTACAAAAAATAGAATAAAAATTGTGTATGTAGTGTAAGTATGTATGCTATATAAGTATTCTAAAGTAATGGGAAGCTTTCAAAAACTGCAAAGTTACTGATGGGAAGTTTCTGGCCAGTGATGATTTTTAATCTAAGAAGCCAATTGAACTTTATTTACTTATTATTATATTTATTTTATTATAACTTTAGCAATTGTATATTAAGAATATTAGTAGACATTATAGAAATTTGAAAAGCATTTACTCTATTTTTTAATAAACTATTTTTTAAATTGAAAATAATGCTAGCATACACAACTTTGTTATATGTAGAATATTAACATAAGCCAAGGAATGCAGGTGGCCTCAGGAAACTAGAAAAAGCAAGAAAAACAATTTTCCCCTTTGAATCTCCAGAAGGAACACAGGCCTGCCAAATCTTAATTTCAGTATTGTATGATTCATTTATGGGCTTCCCAAGTAGCACTAGTGGTAAAGAACTCATCTGCCAATCCTGGAAACATAAGATAGGTGGGTTTGATTCCTGGGTCAGGAAGATCCCTTGGAGGAGGGCATGGCAACCCCATCCAGTATTCTTGCCTGGAGAATCCCATGGACAGATAAGCCGACAGGCTATAGTACATAGGGTCACAACGAACTGGACATGATTGAAGTGACTTAGCACACAAGATTCATTTAGGACTTCTAACTGCTAGAACCATAAATAATAAATTTGTGTTTTTTTAGCACACAAATGTATGGCAATTTGTTACAGCATAAAAAGTAACTAATACAATTTTGGTACCTGGAAGATGAGTCTTACTGAAACAATTACCGAAAAATATGGACATGAGTTTGGAATTGAGCAGAGGTTTGGAAAAATTTTGAGGAGCAAGACAGGAAAAGCTTGGATTGCCTTTAACAGACTGTCAGTAGAAATATGAATATTGGGGAAGAGTCAAGATGACAGAATAGGAGGACATGGAATTTACATCTCCTCGCAACTATATCAAGAATACATCTACGAACGAAACAGTTATCACAGAACACCTGCTAAACCCTAGCAGAAGATCAGACACCTAAAAGAACAAGAAGAATCCCCAAGCAACCAGGTAGGATGAAAGAAAGAAAAAACAAAAAGAGGAAACAGGAAGGGACCAGCACCCCTGGAGGGGAACTGAAAGTGAAGAGAGGTTCCCACGCTCAGAAAAGCCCATTCACAGTGGGGAAATCAGCTAGGGCAGAAAGAGGATTGGTGAGAAATGCTGCAACTGGTCTGTGAAAGGCAGGACACAGTAAGAACTGTGCCCATGATCTGTGCTGCTGCCTGCATACCCCAGCCTGAGTCCGGTGTCTCCTGGTGCGGACAGGGGCTGAGTGATGGAAAGTGGTGTTTGAAGAATGGACCCAGGGAGGGGACAACTGCTGGCTGTGAAAAGACAGCATGAAGGGATAGGAGTAAGGAGTTCCACAACTGGGAATGTTTTCAGAAGAAGCTACACAAACATTCTGACTTTTCTAGAAGAAACTATAGAAGCACTTCTCTGGGTCACCATAGAAGCAAGGTACCATTGCTGAGTGGCATGCAAGGGGGGGGCCTTCACAGCAACCTCCTTCCCTCCCAGCCAGCCTCATGGCTCCATGAGCGCTAGGAGGGGCACCCGATCTAAGCATGCTTGTCCACTTCTAAGCCAAGGAATCCTCTGTCCACACAAGCTCCAGAGACCACCAACAAATACAAAAGACCATAAGAGACTACATGCCCCCCAAAATGACCAACCTAGAATAATGGACACATTTTTAGGAAAGTGCAACCTTCCAAGACTGAACCAGGAAGAAACATGAAAATATGAACAAACCCATCATAAATAATGAAATTGAAACTGTGATTAAAAATCTTCTGGCAAACAAAAAGTCCAGGACCAGATGGCTTCACTAGTGAATTCTATCAAACATTTAGAGAAGAGCTACAACCTCTCTTTCTCAAAATCTTCCCAAAAATTGCAGAGGGAGGAATACTCCCAAACTCATTCTATGAGTCCACCATGATTCTAATACCAAAACCATACGAAGATATCTCACACAGAAAAGAATATTACAGGCCATTAATCACTGATGAATATAGACACAAAAACCCTCAACAAAATACTAACAGACAGAATTCATTAAAGGAACACACACATTAAAAGGACAATACACCACAATCAAGTGGGATTTAACCCAGGGATGCAAGGATTCTTTACACAAATCAGTCAATGTGATACACCATATTAACTGAAGAATGAATATGATAATCTCAATAGACACAGAAAAAGCTTTTGACAAAATTCAGCACTCATTTATGGTAAAAACTCAGGAAGTGGGCATAGAGGGACCCTACATCAACATAATAAAACTTGTACACGACAGACCCACAGCAAACAACATTCTCAGTGGTGAAAAATTGAAAGCATTTCCTCTCAGGTCAGAAACAAGACAAGGATGTCTACTCTTACCACTTTTATTCATCATAGTTTTGGAAATTCTAGCCCTGGCAATCAGAGAAGAAAAAGAAATGAAAGGAATCCAAATTAAAGAAAAGAAGTAAAATTGAAACTGTTTGCAAATGACATTACACATAGAAAATCCTAAAAATACCATCAGAAAAACGACTACAGCTCTTCAATGAATTGGTGAAGTTTCAGGTTATAAAATTAATACACAGAAATCTGCATTTCTTTATACTCCTGAACAATGAAAAATCAGAGAAATTAAGGAAGCTATCTGATTTACCATCACAACAAAAAGAATACCTAGGAATAAACCTACCTAGAGAGGCAAAGGATCTGTACTCAGAAAACTATAAGATACTGATGAAAGAAATCAAAGATGATGCAAACACATGGAGAGATATACCATGTCCTTGGATTGGAAAAATCAATATTGTGAAAATAATTATACTACCCAAAGCAATCTACAGATTCAAGGCAATCTTTATCAAATCACCAAGAGCATTTTCACAGAATTATAACACTTAAATGTACCATTTGTATGGAAACTCAAAAGACCCCCACATAGCTAAAGCAATCTTGCAAAAGAAAAATGGAGCTGGAGGAAATCAGGCTCCTTGACTTCAGACTATATTACAAAGCTACAGTGATCGAGACAGCATAGTACTGGCACAAAAACAGAAATATAGATTGATAGAATCGGTAGACAGCCCAGAGATAAACTCGTGCAGCTGTGGTCACCTAATCTAATCCAGAGGCTAGAACATACAATGGTGAAAAAACAGTCTCTTCAGGGAGCGATGCTGGGAAAACTGGACAGCTCCGTGTGAAAAGAATGAAATTAGGAATGAACATTCCCTAACACCATACACACATAAAAAAAAACTCAAAATGGACTGACATGTAAGGCTGAACACTATAAACTTCTTAGAGGAAAGCATAGAACACTTGACATTAATCACAACAAGATCTTTTTTGACCTATCTCCTCCTTTTCATAATCTTCTAGAGTAATGAAAATAAAACAAAAGTAAACAAATGGGACCTAATTAAACTTGAAAGATTTTGCACAGCAAAGGAAACCATAAACAAGACAAAAAGATAGCCCTCAGAATGGGAGAAAATATTTGCAAACAAAGCAAGGCAGTACTGATTCCCTATTTTAATCCTTTGTTGAAAAAGGCAAATGCTGAGTGATAGAAAATTAAATTATTTTTATTCTTAGCAATTAAAAACAGGTCTTTAGAGTGAATCCCCACATCAAAAGGATTGCATTATTTTTATTGCAGTGTTATGGTAACATGAACTCTGCCTCTCTTTTTTTTCTGTATTTATCCTATTGCAGGAATAAAAGATTAAAATCCAGTTTGGCCTCATTGAAACACATTTACAGAGTGTTATAGAGAATTGGTTTATGATTATTATCCCATAATAGACAAAGTATCCTTTATCCTCTATCAGTTTAGTGTCTGAAATTATGCATTCTATTCATTTTTTAATGAAATGTGGATTAAAGATTCTCTCTCTAATTTAATAAACGGCATAAGAGTCAAAAGTTAATTGGATCTTTGTTGAATGAGCAGTGACCACTGTGTGTGATTGATGGGAGGAAAAGTCAGTGAATTACATTTTTAATTTGTTTTATGTATTTAAAACTTTTATCAGTTTTCTCAAGTAAATTATGTAGCACTAATTATTCTTATAAAAATCATGGTAAAATCCTAATTTCTTTCAAAAATAAAAATTTCTCAGATTCTGCAAATCCGAGATATAAAAAATGCCACATGCTTGAGTACGTATAGTTTATTATGTTTTCATTTTAAAGACAGAAAATGAATGTTATTACCAAGACATATAAACAGTTCTAGATTTGTCTCCTGCTGTTTTTTATGAGTTTCAACCAAACTTTAAAGTTTGCAATCTTGTTTAATTCTTACCTTGTGGCTCAGATGGTAAAGCATCTGCCTGCAGTGCGGGAGACCTGGGTTCGATCCCTGGGTTGGGAAGATCCCCTGGAGAAGGAAATGGCAACCCACTCCAGCACTCTTGCCTGGAAAATCCCATGGATGGAGGAGCCTGGAAGGCTACAGTCCATGGGGTCACAAAGAGTCGGACACGACTGAGCAACTTCACTTTTCACTTTCTATTCTTTATTCTTAGAGCTCCTGCTGAATTTACTGGGAAAGAGGTTACCATCTCCAAGCGCTTGTTTTAGGAAATGCAGAAATTCACATTTGCAAATACCATGGTGAAGGTGACAAAGTGATTGTCACCACATTTTGCATAACCCTGGTGGTAGCAGAAGGAATTTTACAATTTAAGTATCACTGACCTTTCATGAAATATACAGATTGTCCTTTTAAACCTCTTGGTGATAGATGTTTGTGTGTGCAGATTTGCCTTCCATATTGTAAATTCAAAAGGACAGTGTATTCATTGCTGTCCATTGCTGTTACATAAGTTCCCTATATGCAAACCTTCAACTTGCAAACTTTCAAAGACCTGAACATATGTTTGCATATCCAGTCCCGTACGTGTAGTTCACATGTCTGACGTACATCATATGTGTGCATCCTCTACAAGCAGTTGTGCTTTTGTGTACTTTTTGTACAATACTGTAAAGAGTACAGTAGTACAGTATGTTTAGTTCAATCCTAAGATGTCTAGATGGAGAAGACAATGGCATCCCACTCCAGTACTCTTGCCTGGAAAATCCCATGGACGGAAGAGCCTGGTGGGCTGCAGTCCATGAGGTCGCTAAGAGTCGGACATGACTGAGCAACTTCACTTTGACTTTTCACTTTCACGCATTGGAGAAGGAAATGGCAACCCACTCCAGTATTCTTGCCTGGAGAATCCCAGGGATGGGGCAGCCTGGTGGGCTGCCGTCTATGGGGTCGCACAGAGTCGGACACGACTGAAGTGACTTAGCAGCAGCAGCAGCAAGATGTCTAGAAACAAGCATAAAAGCAGTGGTAATATTGTTGGAACTGCCAGCAGCCCCAACAGGGAGGCCTGGCGTGCTGCGATTCATGGGGTCACAAAGAGTCAGACACGACTGAGTGACTGAACTGACTGACTGTACTTTTCAAGGTACTTTTAAGATTTAGTGTTTTCTCTATTTTTTGCTATGTGTTTGTTTTTTATGTCCTTTTTGTGTGTGTGAAAAGTATTGAAACCTTTACAGTACAGTACTATATAGCCGACTGTGTTGTTTGAGCACCTAGGCTGACTTTGTTGGGCTTAGGAATAAATTGGACTTAGGAACATACTCTTGGAACAGAACTTGTTTATATGTAGGGGGCTTACCTGGTGGCTCAGGTGGTAAAGAATCTTCCTGTAATGCAGGAGACACTTGTTCAATCTCTGGGTCAGGCAGATCCCCTGGAGAAGGGAATGGCTACCCACTCTGATATTCTTGCCTGGAGAATTCTATGGATAGAGGAGCCTGGCAGGCTACAGTCGATGGGGTCTTAGAGAGTTGGACACTGCTGAGCGACTAACACTTTCACACTTTCACTACCGTATTTATAACACCTGTGCCTCTTAAAGTCCCAGTCTTTGCCGTTAAGGGAACCATCAGTTCTTGATACCTCCTGCTCTCTTGGTCTCTTTGCTGCTATCTTCCCAGGTGAAAATTCACCTGGGCTGTGCCTTTGAGGTAGGGTTTCACTGTATTGGTAAAGCTTTCCTCTGCTCTCCCTGTTAACCATCATCTCAGTTCTGACTTCTTTATAAAAAGTTGCTTTGTATTGGCCAGGTATTCTGCCGACATGTCCAGCCAGTAGGGAAGATAGTTTGAAGTAAATGTGGTTCATTGGTGGTGATCTGACAGTGCACTAAAGATAAGAGCAAGTAAGAAAGTTGTTGTTTTTGTGTGTGTGTGAAGAAATAAAGAAGAAAGAAAACTAAAGGTCCTAAGAAATATGTAGCTAACACTTCACCTCACATAATTCAGTTTTTCTCAAGGCTGGCTACTGGGCTTCCCAGGTGATGTTAACAATAAAGAATCCACCTGCCAATGCAGGAGACCAGGAGGAGGGCATGGCAATCCACTCCAGTCTTCTTGCCTGGAGAATCCCGTGGAGAGAGGAGCCCAGCGGTCTGTGGTTCATAGTGCCACAAAGAGTAGGGCATGACTGCAGTGACTTCACACACATGCTAGGCTTCCACCATACCAATTTTTAGAAGTGATCATGGTAGCAACTACTTTGTTAACCTGTGATTTAAAAAAGAAAAATTGTTTTACATCATCATTGTGAACAGTACTCATCCCTTGATTACATCTTTGTCCATTGATTACTTCCCTACACCTACCTGTTCCACCAGCTGTTAAACACTGACAATTTGGTCATCCATCTGCATTGTTTATTGTCTGCCTACTCTCTTGTCAGGCACTAAGCCTGATGTTGAACTTCAAGGGAGCCAGGCATGGGATGCAGGGCAGGACACCTGTATGCAGTTACTATGCAGAGCAGATTTGGGGTACAAATAGTCATTGGCCACATCTGTCTTAAATCACGAGCTATTATCTTCCTCATGGAGATTCCTCAACTCTACCAACATCTGTTCTTGGAAATAAAATCCTCCCCTTTTCATTTTGGTAGGATAGTTACAGTCTATGTTATATAGTTGCTATAATCTGGATTTAGCTCATAACTTCCATTTAAACAAATATCTTCCCATCTGAAAACTATGGACGTGTTTCTGTTCAGATTTTAGAAAACAAATCACCAATCTAATTTGTGTGTTTTAGACACAAAATTGTACATATTTACCTAACGTGGGGATTTTTTTCCAGACTTATTTATGATCATAGAGGCATACCTATATTTCTCTATATTTGACCTAGAGATAGATTTTTTTAAATGCCATCATCCTAAGATAGTGGTCTGAAGCTTACATTTTTTAACTTCAAACATTTTGGACATATTTTCCAGTTAGAAAATACAGATATTTCATTGTGTGAATGTATTTTTAATTCTTCACCTTTTGAGAGACAGGCATCACCAACATGGCATCACCAAAGCAGTGGACACGAGTTTGAGTAGACTCCGGGAGTTGGTGAGGGACAGGGAAGCCTAACATGCTGCAGTCCATGGGGTCACAGAGTCAGACACGACTGAGCAACTGAACTGAACTGAAAAGCCTTGTGTTGCATGCAATTATGAATTAAACATTGTCTGTCATAGGACAAATTCCTAAAAGTGGTATTTCTAAGTTTTATACATATATATTATATAGTATATTTATTTAATATATATTTTAATATTTTAAAATATATTTACTATATTAAATATTAATATATAACATATACATATATATTTTAAAATATTACAGCCAAATTACACTCAAAAAGAATTATACAAATTTATATTTCAAACAGTATACTAGAATCCTGCTTTCTCTATACCTTTATTACTACTAACTGAAATCAGTCTTTAAGATTTTGCTTATCTAATCAGTTCAGTTCAATCACTCAGTCCTGTCCAACTTTTTGCGATGCCATGCACTGCAGCATGCCAGGCCTCCCTGTCCATCACCAACTCCCGAAGTCCACTCAAACTCATGTCCATTGCGTAGGTGATGCCATCCAACCATCTCATCCTCTTTTGTCCCCTTCTCCTCCTCCCCTCAATCTTTCCCAGCATCAGGGTCTTTCCAAATGAGTCAGTTCTTCGCATCAGGTGGCCAAAGTATTGGAGTTTCAGCTTCAGCATCTGTTCTTTCAGTGAATATTCAGGACTGATTTCCTTTAGGATGGACTGGTTGGATCTCCTTGCAGTCCAAGGGACGCTCAAGAGCCTTCTCCAACACCACAGTTCAAAAGTTTCAATTCTTTGGCACTCAGCTTTGTTTATAGTCCAACTCTCACATCCATACATGACTACTGGAAAAAACCATAGCTTTGACTAGACAGACCTTTGTTGGCAAAGTAATATCTCTGCTTTTTAATATGCTGCCTAGGTTGGTCATAGCTTTTCTTCCAAGGAGCAAGCATCTTTTAATTTCATGGCTGCAGTCACTATGTGCAGTGATTTTGGAGCCCCCAAAAATAAAGTCTGTCACCATTTCCATTGTTTCCCCGTCTATTTGCCACGAAGTGCTGGGACTGGATGCCATGATCTTCATTTTCTGAATGTTGAGTATTAAGCCAACTTTTTCACTCTCCTCTTTCACTTTCATCAAGAGGCTCTTTAGTTCCTCTTCGCTTTCTGCCAAAAGGGTGGTGTCATCTGCGTATCTGAGGTTATCTAATGGACAATGTTTTATTGTATTATAATGAGATCCACATAATGATACCACTGATAGTTTTTTTAAAATCATCCAGTGAAGAATGAAGACATGACCACATGAACACAGTTAACTATTCAATTTATGTGATGCATTTTGTTTCAAGTTGATGAATGAAAAAAGTTAACAAATATTCCAAACTCTTATTTTGAAGTCTACTACTTTGGGAAAGCCTGGAAATACTTCAGAATATTTCAAGTGCATAGTGGTGGTGTCACGTTTCCCAAGCTACAGTAGATTTAAAATCGTCTTGAATTATGATATGCTTTTATTAATCACTGATAGTCTGATTTCCAAGTTCTTCAGACATTCTTTCATTGACTGAGGCAATATTCGTAGAAGTTGTGAAAACTACACTTTTTATTCTTTAAAAGCAAATAAGGCGTGTCAAAAAATAACCAAAGTCGAGGAAATTATGAGGAACCACAAGAATAAGTTGGGGTTCATCAAGTAAGACTGTTGGCAGAAGCAAATGTGCAGAATGTTTTTAAATTCACTGCTAAGAAATCTTTTTAAATCCAGTTTTGAGTATTTGAAAGTCACATAATACTTCGCAGAATGACAACAAGACAAATGTCACAATAATCACAAAAATACATAAAGTACATTCTTTTTTTTTGTTGTTTTTTGTTTTTAAATTTCTTTATTTTTAAAAATAAACCCTCCTCCCTCCTCCCTCCCCATACCATCCCTCTGGGTCGTCCCAGTGTACCAGTCCCAAGCATCAAGCATCGTGCATTGAACCTGGACTGGCATCTCGTTTCATACATGACATTTCACATGTTTCAATGCCATTCTTATTTTAAATTTCTCCTTTAAAAGAGATATATAACCCAGGCAAAAAAAAAAGTTAAAACAATATGCACATCACCAGCTAAGTTCAGTTTGACTTCTGTTTACCAGATGTTTTGATAGAAATCTTCTTCAGTGTTCAATATAATAATGTCCTTGAAACATTGCTGTGAAACTTCTAAGCCATATATCCTGTTTGTTGATAAGGAATATATGGATTGGGGAATCAGTGTTAAGACCACACGGACATTTATTGTAAAACAAAAATTAAAGTATTACTCTCAATATAATAATTGTTTTAAGAGTCTTAATAAATAAAGACAAATTTCAACATGATATATACAGTCATCTAGAGCAATATAGTATGGAGAAAATAGAAGAATATTTCCCCTTGCTGAACTGTGGATTACTTCTGCTTTAGTTTCGGAGGAATTCAGTTTTAGAACTGACCTATGAGGTGCTCATGTCCTTACTCTATTGCCATGATCACAAGATTATTTATTTACCAAAATGATGCTAAAATTCTTTGTAGATGTCTTATACATGACTGCCTTCTCTCTAATTTTCTTTACATAAAGACATCAATGAAATAAATATGTAGTGAAATCCTGATTATACTAGACTTAAATGTGTTTTTTAAATATACTTTCTTAAGCCTTGATAGGCCAGGGTCTAGGAGACTCCACTGGAGAACTCTCAAAGGCCTGACTTGCCCCATATTTTGTCATGCTTTTATTTGGATTCATTCACAATAACAGCTGCTCATCATGCAGGGTATTGGAGAATGACCTAAATTAACTTTTCTGCAGGAAGTAAAGGGACCTCAGGATAGGAGACTGCAGTTTCAAATTTCCCCTGAGATGTAAATTAATTCAGTCTTTATCTGGGATGACTTAAAGGACTTCGTATATAATGTCTCTTGTTTCTCTCAAAGAGGATCTATCAGCATCAGACACCTAGGTCGAGTCATCAAATACACAGGTCTACTTACTGAGAAAAATCTGATTAGTTCAGAATAAAAGGGTGAGGGGAGAGGCACTGTGAACAAGACTCACTTCCAAAAAGAATGGGTTAGGAAGAAGACTAAAAGAAATCAGGTCATTTATTTAGGGGGTTAAAAAAAAAAAAACATGGATGATTAGCAGTCCCTTTTAAGGAAACTTTATAATTTTATGAGGTACTTTTCTTTGCCATTTTGTTAATTCTTTATTTCCAAAATTTATTTCAATATGTTATTAAGAACTTGTCATCCTGTATATTAAGTATAAACAATCTCAGGAGAACAAGGATGAATAAAATATGTTTATTGATCAGTAGGCACTCACATGCTACTTTTCTACATTCATTTTCTTGCCGTTTTCCATTGATGAAGGCTATTTATCTTCTCTTTTTTTTGGCTTGTAACTATAATTTCTGCTCTTAAATTTTTTGGTTTTTTGATAATCATTTCTTAGGGCTTTCCAGGTGGCACAGCGGCAAAGGCTCCAGCTGCCAGTGCAGGAGACACAGAAGACCGAGGTTCAGTCCCTGGGTCAAGAAGATGCCTGGAGTAGGAAATGGCAACCCACTCCAGTATCCTTGCCTGGAAAATTGCATGGAGCGAGGAGCCTGGTGGGCTACAGTCCATGGGGTCGAAAAGGGTCAGACACAACTGAACAACTGAGCATAAAGTCATTTCTTAACCTATAAAGTTAGTGTTCTTTACACAGCTGTTACTGTCTTAGAGTTTGGTTATCTGAAAGATTAAATGTCTCCAAAGATCTCCTGAACAGAGCTGCTCCCAGGACTATGATGTGGCCGCTACAAAAAATAAGATCTTATAAAACTCAATGGTTTTGTTGGACTTGTTATCCTCTGGCTCTTGCATTCCCTGTGCCTTGATGGGCAGGGACTCTTTTTGTTCATATTTTGAGGAATTTTTATGGAGCAGAGATTCCTAAACATAGTTTTCAAAACAATAACTCGTCCTCAAAATAACAACTATTTTGTAAAACCTTTACTGTCATGAAACAAAATCCATTTAGTGTACCAACATACATAATTCTTTAAAGTCCCCAACCCTAATATATAAAAGAGCTAAAGGAAAGAAAATAAAATGTACTTCATTACCTAAATGACTGAACTCAACCATTTAACAGACACACCAAATACTGATGCTTATTGCTATTCTTAGAATCACAGAATACAACATGTATTAATGCAGACCACCCTGCCCTCCCCCAAATAAATTTTATAGATCCTTGGCTCTAATCACTGGGAGACTCAAATGTCTCTACACATTTCCTAGACGCTTCCAGAAGTCACTAGCTGCCTTATTGAGAACCAGTTATAGAACATAACCTTCAGTGCATATTTTTGATGTGTATTTCTATTTGTTTGCTCCAAGGAAGGCTATGTTGTGAAGCTTCTGTGAGCATAGAATCATAGCATATTTTCTTTTTCGAGTCACTGAAATAGAACCCAGACATGCCACACATGGGCCTGATATATTTTAGTAAATATATCTTCAAGTGGTATATCGTAAATTGAAAATCTGAATTTCCTAGTATGATCACTGTGTTGCCATCATGGGTCAAGATGAATTGGCAGAAACCACTTACTGAAGGATTTGATAATGTTTCATGAAAAGAGAATTAATATGATTGTTTTTAATAAGTAATGTCCTATGAGTGGCAAGATAGCATTTTACAGGGCAAAAAAAAAAAAAAAATGAGAACTCCCCAAATTTTTTAACCAACACAAACATTAACTAGTTTCAAAATCATGTCTATTTCACTTTCATCTTTCTCCTTGCTACTATTTCTTTGTCACACAGCTCATACATCCATGAAACACAACTTTTTATAGCCATGAAACAATTTCCTTCACATACGTGCTTCTTCACCAAATTTTTTCACTGTATAACACTTAAAGTTCATTTTACTCAAATGAATCCACAAATATTAAGGACTTAGTACTTTACATAACTCCAGTTCATGTTTCAACATATCTTGCCCATCTACTTTTGATTTCCCCATCCCTTTTCTTCAGATTAAAAACAAAATAAAAATAACATCTGACACAACTACTCTACTCTCCAAAGAGGAATTGTAAAGTGTAAAACTTTAACAGTTTTAAATGCTGAAACTGTTAACATTTTAAAATGTTAAAACCTTTTTTGATGGTCTGTTTTAAAATCTGTGGAGCCTATAGTTTTCACAAAACTCAGATCCTTTGTCTTCTTTGTTATCAAGCTCTGTATCACCTTATTTACTTTATAGTATCCTGAATATTTATTATTTTTGCACCAGCTCCATGAACGAATGAGTGAGTGAATGAATAGAACATGTTTGTTAAACATGCAAATATAAAATCTAAACAAGTAAATATATTTATTCAGTCAAGATTTTAATGATTCTTCTCCTTTACCAAAGGGAAGCTTGTACCAAACACCTTGGTTGAAATACTGCTGATCACAAACAGGCCCCATCATTTTGAATGTATGTCATAGCTTTGTTGTTGGATTATTTTCTGAAAACCTAAGAAGTGGATTAGCTTCCTTCCTTAGCTGCTTTTCTCTATAGTGAGGCGCATTTAGACTTTAATTGCTCTAACAACGTCTATAGTTCTGTGTTTTTTTTTAAATGCACTACCCTTTGTATATCGGAGAAGTCAATGACACCCCACTCCAGTACTCTTGCCTGGAAAATCCCATGGATGGAGGAGCCTGGTGGGCTGCAGTCCATGGGGTCGCTAAGAGTCAGACACGACTGAGTGACTTCACTTTCACTTTTCACTTTCATGCATTGGAAAAGGAAATGGCAACCCACTCCAGTGTTCTTGCCTGGAGAATCCCAGGGAAGGGGGAGCCTGGTGGGCTGCTGTCTCTGGGGTCGCACAGAGTCAGACACGACTGAAGCGACTTAGCAACAGCAGCAGCTTTGTATATAAAAAAAAAAAATAGTATGCATAACATAATTTTGAAAATGATTTACTTACCATGTCTACATTTTGACCAGGACATAGCTTGTATTGGAGAACGTACCTGGATTCAAGAAACATGTCATATGTGTAAAAGAGTATTTCTTTTTCTGCGAAGACATGTGATACCTGAGGGGTTCAAGTTCTTGTTGGCATTTTTAGGACCCTACTCAGGTCCAATATTGTGTATAATATTATTCATGACTTGTGAAATTGACCTTTAATCACCAGTGCTACTTTACAATACAAAATCTTTCATTAAATGTATAACCACCATTTCATTTAACTTCTAACTCTGTATGTCAGTAAAATAAAACAAAAATTTAGCTTAATGCAGTAATAGCACACATATGCTGTTCTATTCTAAAATCCTCAGAAATCTGGCAAGGTGAAAATTGGGAACATAGCTATGATCTCATGAAGTTTGAATACAGTCCTAAACGTTTTGGAAAGACTTGCCAGCTGGATTTTCATGCTCTAAGTCTGACTTCAATAATTGCTATTTTCTACCACAGTTTAGCCAGTATACCTCAGTATCTCCAGACATTCCCACCAAAACCCACTTTAAAACTAAGCACAGCTCTGGCATCTATGCTTCCATCGTGTACCAAACTCAATAGTTCTTTTCTGTGCTACTAATCAAGTTATGCAAACAACTGGAAACAATTTAGAAATACTGGAAATATGTTCTGTCTTTTCGTAACTTCTTCATACCTCCTACTTCCTCTGCTTCTCAAAAGCCCCATGTTATCTCCACCCACATTCCCATCAGTTGTTCAGACAGAAAAACTCAGGTGCTTTCTTTCTGGGAAGAAACATAGCCTAGAACTGGTTCAAGGTACACCTCTGGGTTACCAAAATCAATCTTTAAAAAAATACTTCTCAACCCGAATAAGACCTGTTGTCAAGTGCAGAAATTCCATCCTGGCTGTGCTTTTGCTTCTCACATGGTGAACCTCACTGCCGACAACATTCCTTCAGCAGCCAGACCTACATCTGCACCAGGAGTGATTGACTCCTTTCCCCATGGGACTGATTTAAAATTAAAAAAAAAAAAAATTGTAGATCCTACATAACCTTCCAACTCTTGGAAATAAGAATTACTGCATCTATTCATCCTCTTAAAGAGGTGAATGTTTTCACCCTGATAGTTTGACTGTTTGTATTTGATGCTTGATTTTTTAAGTTTAATTATAATCAGTTTATAGGCGCGTAAGACATTATAATAATGGCCTTTATATTTCGTTGAAAATTTCATGTATTATAATCAGAGTTTAGAATTACTGTCCTAGAAGTATGACTTGATGAAGCTATTGGAGCAGTGACCTTTACAAACTTTTAACAAAATAGTGAAACTCCTGTTTGTTGTTGTTGTTCAGTTGCTAAACTGTGTCAGACTCTTTAAAATCCCGTGGACTGAAGCACACCAGGCTTCCCTGCCCTTCATTATTTCCTGGAATTTGCTCATACTCATGTCCATTGAGTCGGTGATGCAAGTTTACATGCTGGAGGTGAGAGGCAGCAGCCAGAGGAAGCCACCAAAGTCTGTCTTCTGCAGAAACTGGTAATTAGGAACAGGTCAGAGGTCAAAAGCAGATAGAACAGGCAAAACAAGCAAGAAACACTTGAACTTCTGCTCTTGTGACTGCTGCTAGACTGCCCCCTGCTGGAGGCTGAAGCAGTGCAGCTTGCTAGCTTGTCACATCTGACCCTAAAGGTCCTTGTGTGTTAGTTGCTCAGTTGTGTCCCACTCTTTGCGACCCCATGGACTTTAGACCACCAGGCCCCTCTGTCCATGAGATTCTCCAGGCAAGAATACTGGAATGGGTTGACATTTCCTTCTCCAGGGGAAAGATGCAGCCAAAGACAGGGCCTGACCTTGAGTGCTTTAATTCAAACAGGTCACTAGACCAACAGGTCAGGTGCTTTTCTTATAGAAAAAGAAAGTAAGTGGGTGACACATCTCTTAGTCACTTTGAATTTTAGTATTTCTTAAGCTATCTTAAAGAGCTTCGCATATGGCTCAGTGGTAAAGAATCCACCGGCAATGCAGGAGCCGCAGGATCAAACACAGGAGTTTGATCCCTGGGTCTGGAAGATCCCCTGGAGAGGGAACTGGCAGCCCACTCCAGTATTCTTGCCTAGGAAATCCCATGGACAGAGGAGGGTGTTGGGCTATATTCTGCAGGGTCCTAAGAATTGGATGTAACTGAAGTGACTTAGCATGCACCAGCACAAGCTATCTTAGTTCAAAATCTACAAACTGAAATACAAAGGAAAAGATAAGGAAAATGAGAAAAGAAAGAAAGGCTCAATGTTTCTGATTGCAGAAACATTTAGGGGAATGGGTTATTGGAGAACAGAAGCATTGGTGATTTTTAAAAATGAAAATAAAGGTTTGATTACTTGGCTTTTTCTCATTATCTGTCTCCTCCTTGCAAAACCCCCCACAAAAAAGGTAATTACCACAGTCTAGTCTTACATAGAACATTCAGAAATTTTATACTGACACTGAAGTTACTTCATTAGTTTTTTTCTGAGAGTGACTCAGGAGAGTTCAGTTTCACATCTCTCTTCTGAAGTTCCACCATTTAGTCTGCAGCATTTGTATAGTGTTATCGTCACACAACTTGTATTATCTTTTTGTGCATTTTATTTCCAGACAAGTGGCAAAGTTTCAGGAGACAAAAGCCATATCTTTAAGCTGTAATGTGGGGGAAAAAAATGCACCAGGCTTTGGAATCAGGCAATCCGAGTTTTACAAATCAAGTTGTGTGGCTCTAGCCAAATCACCAGTCAACAGCATTACCTAAACTTTAAATTCAATTAGATGAGTGGTTTTTAAGGATGTGGGGCAAGATGAAGTTAAAGAGCATTCATAGCTTAGCTTCCTTATCACTACTTCAGCTACTGTGTCTGCTCTCTCATTTATTTCCTTTCTTGGGTTTCTACATCAGATTTTTAATTTTTTTATTTTTAATTTTTTTTTAAATTCCTTGCTATTAAAAGTTTTTATGATTTGGCAGTGTATAATATAAGTTCCAAATCTGGACTTTCATTTCATCTGCCAGACATATATTTAGTGTCTTTCTTTACCTAATGAGTGTCCAGTAAATATTTGTTAGGGGATAAAAATGACTGCTGAAATTCAGCTATTCAATCATGCAGTGTTCAGGTGTTTATAACAATTTCCATGCAAAAACTTTAGTACAGCCTATAACAAATGACATTTTCAGCTTTTGAAGAGAACTCCTTTCATGTCAGTTTGAAATTCTTCTTGAATTTGATCTCTGAGTTATGGAAATAAGAAGCAGACCTGATGTGCACATGCTTTGTGCAGAGAATGAGCTGCTTTTAAGTGAATACTTTTAGCCACTATCTGATCAACCATGTAGGACTGATTCTGTGGAAATGGAGAAACTTTCCTTTCTCGTCTGAGTCACACATATGAAGGCTTTGATAAGATTAAAATAATCCAAGGAAGCAATTTCAAGATGCACAGCTAGAAACAGGAGCTAAGAAACATCCATGTCTCACATGACACAATCACCTAAGGGAAGAATCAGGTTTTAAGGACCGTCTACAGATAACGTCAGGATATACAGATAAATATGAACAGCTTCTGGCTGAGCTGGAAACACTACTGGCTAACTAAGGAATCTCAAGATGTGTATCATTCAAAATATCTCTTGCTGCTTTAGAGTCTGTGTTTTAAAGAGCCGGTTATGCTGTCATTTGAAGGTTGTACTTTTTTGTGACTCTTCTCACTTTGCGTGCTTTGTCTTTCACCAAGCCTGTGGACCCATTCCCCAGTTTCTGTGAGTGTTAGCTGCCTGTGGCTCACAACTCCCCTCTGCCCTCAAAATCATTTCTGGTTCCAAAGCACTTGCATTTCCAAGGGCTTTATGTGCTCACCTCTCAACTCTGGCAGCCTATTGGCAGCAACTAACTGACATGGAGGTAGAGAAGCCAGCTCCCTCATTTCAAGGTGAAGTCAACTTTAGGGGCAGTTCACGCTCCTCACCCCTCTCCCCAGTGGGAGCAGGCTAAAGTTAGACTCCAGCTGAGACCACAGTCTTACCCAGCTTCTTTCCCTGTCTGATCCTGCTTTCCTCTCCTTTTCTCCTGAAAGCACGCATTTAAGTCATGTGTGCCCAAATCCTTGTCCCAGGCTCTGCTTCTCAGGAATCTAACATAGTGCAAGTGATACACTGGAGGGCACAAATCCTGTTTTCTTTATCCCTTCTTCTCAGTATCAGCACTTCTGGAACACAATGCTCACAAGTATTTTGAAGAGTGGGCAAAGTTTAAAAAATTGACCCTCTGCTGGCCACGTTCTCATGGTGAAATATGGATAATTGAAGTCACAAGTAGTCTTACACAATTCTAACCTTATTTTAAGTTGGAAATCTTAGCTCACTAAAGATTTAGGAAGTTGGCAGAATAGGGGAGCAGAATGATAATGTCAAAATGAAATCCAGTTACCATCCTCATCTGCCATCAGAAACTATCAAGACATCATGTCAAAGAGCAAACATTCTCACTTATGGAAGTATATAAGAATATTTAATTAACATAATTATGTTGCACACCTACTCTCTGCCACATTGAAAAATAAAATAAGATGTGGCTCATACTCTCAGTGGATTGTGAATAGGGAGAGAGCCTGATAAATGAGCCAATAATTATGACAGAATTTGCCAAGACAAAAAGCAGAGTGCTGTGCAAAATGGCACTTCAGCTGGTTGAAAGACCAGAGACCTTTTCTAAAATAGGGACCAGTATAAGCAAAGTTAATGAAATGTTTAGGGAGGAATAAGTAGAGAAATTAGGCTAAAAGGTATGTTGATGCAGAGTTATGAAAGGATTATACTCTTCCATAGTCCTTTAAGAGTCAGGATTAAACTTAATCTTGAGAGTGGGGGTCAGCTATCAATAATTCTTCAGGGTTTCATTTTCTCCTCTGCTTTAAAAATTATTAAAACAGCTTATTAATAAAAAGTGTCTTGAAACAATATCCTTAAACAACTATTATCATTTTTGCTTGTTTCCTTTCTCTGATCAAATGCTTACATATTTTCCAAAATTGTAGCAGTTGTGATTTCTCATTACTTTTACTTATTGTTGAATCATGAGTTTCTCCCATATAATATATTTTCCTTTTAGGTGGCTAAATACTGTTATTTACTTTAAATTACATTATCATTTTCATTTTCCCTGAAAATTTTGTAAGATATTAAACAGGCCAATAGTAGGATCATATTTGGGTTTTAGAAAAGCCACACGTGAATGCTGGAGATAGATCAAGATAAGCAGAACTTGGAATCAGAAACTTCAGTAAGGGAAGCACTACCAGATAGACCAGGGAAGAGGTGATGCCATCCTCTGTGACTTATCCTCATCTGTAAATAAAGATACAAATATCTGCCTTACCAGCCTTGTAGGTTCTTGTGAAAGTTAGTTGAAATAATATATTAAAAGAACTTAGCATTTATGAAGCTCTTAAGTAACCATTCATTCAACAGAGGAAGTTGCTTAAAAAAATTGTTTTAAAGGTCTCTATGACTTTTGGGCACACAATATCCTGGAAAACACATTGAAGGCAGGTGCTTTCTTACTCATTTTCATGTGGCTAACTATGCCATTTGACCTATATTTTTACCCGGTGTACATATTTCTTCAGTGAATAAACTAATGAACAGTCAGACAATAATTACCTGTTTCTACATGGACAAACAGTTCTGTCTATGGGGAATCATGGTTTTCTTAGAATCTGCTTCTAAGAAAAATGATGTATGCATTATTCCAAGAAACCATGAATAAGTGAAAATGCTTTAGTCATCACATGGTGATAGTTCAATGTTTTCTTCTGTCTTAAGTGAAAGTGGGTATTAGCTGTGTGCATTAGTGGGACCACACAAGTGATTGGTGTAAATTGTGAAACAAGTGGTGAGAACTTTCAAGAATCCAGAGTTCTCTGGGTGCCGTGAAATATATGGCAAGGCTGGAGAAGAAGTGAATCGTTTATTCCTTTGTGGCACTGAACTCAGTTACAATTTTTTGTGTAATGTCTACCTCCTCTTCTGGACTGCAGGCTCCATGAGAGCAGAGCTTCAGTCACCCTGAGTTTGCCCTCAGCGGCTGTCACAGCAGGTACCCAAAACTATTTATTAAATGAATTAACAAATACAAACTGAATGAGTGAAATGGGGCGATGTTTAGAGTGTTGGGTAAGCCACAGTTTCACTGTGAGGATATGTTCTATTTATTGCAGTGGGAAGGGAAGCAATATAAGATGATTAATACCTTCCTCATCTACTACTGAATCCCTGCTTCATTTTAAAAATAGTTTTTAAAAGGTTTGCATGAGACATTCTATGTAAAAAAATGCTGACAATATTTTTTCAAAATTATATAGTCTTACCAAACTGTGTTATGTGTTGCAACTGCATGTCAGTATCTTTTTTACTCCATAATATTAATACTTAATGTAAGTTCCATATACATGCAAAGCACTTCCAGATATATATTCAGTGATCTAAATGTATATTCAGTGATCTTCAAAACAAACCTGGAGAAGATTTATCCCAAGTTGAGAAAACTGGGTCTCAACAAAACAGAATAACTTGCCCAGAGTACATGGCAATTTTTCCTGCTGCCTTTTTGATGTGTAAAACAATGTCATATTTGATTCTTTGGCTATTCTAATAACAGCAGAACAAGTCTGTAAAGTTATTCTAAGATATTTAGATAGAGATCTCTTAAAAATACAAACTAGACATAATATGATTTTCATCATTGTAATACACAACCACATATGTAGATGAAAGTTTCATGGACCATAAACTTTCAGAGAACTATTGATAAATTATCAACTGCTTTATTAACTTTTCCCCCAAAGTGCTCCTTGTCAATTTCTAGTTGCTATCTGTAAGTGGATTATAAGCTTTAGATATATCATACTTAGTAACTCTTTATTCAGTGCATGACATTTAAAATAATATATATATTATTTCTATTAACAAAGGAATTAAGTCTTTTTTACAGTCTGAAAAATGTCCGAATAAGCCAAATAAACATGTCCCTTACCCTCTAGTTCTCAGACTGAAAAATAACAATTAAAAATAACCTTTGAGTAAATACTTCCCCTGTTTATCCAAACTTAGAACAGGACTAAGCCAAGAGTTTTGCTTTCCTTGGCTTCTTCCATAATAACCAACTATCGCGGTTGGTTAGATTTTCTATTTTTTTTCATCCACAATTTCTTAGCATGTTTTGTTAGCTTTTCCTCCTTTTTTGGTGTTTCTTGGGGCTTGGATAATGGCCTGTCTTCTCTTCTTACTTGTATTCACTGTACAAGACTTTACCATAGCTGCAATCATGCTCAGTTTTAAGATGGCTTTCAGACCTGTATCTCTTAGATATCTCTTCTGAATTACAGCCCTGTAGCTGTCATGTCTTTCTCGCTGGCACATAGACTCAAGGTCAAAACTAACCTGATTCCGCCCCCCCACCACTAAAATCTGCCCCTAGTCCAGTGTTCTTTATCTCAGTTTCTATCACTACTATCCACTGAGTGCCTCAGATACTTGGTTTTTTTCTCTTCCTAACATCCCCTATCCAGCCAGTTACCAAGCACAATTAGTCCACTGCCTACACTTCTGGAATCTGCCTGCTTTTCTTCCCCAGGTCCACTGCTGCTAGTTCAAAGCTACTCTCATCTCTTGCTTGAAGCACTATAGTATCACTGCAGCTGGTCCTTCCAATATGCCACTGCCTTCTTCCTACTGACTCTTCATATGATAGGCAGAGAGAGCATGGAAAAATACAGATCTGTTTATGACACTTTAAAATACTTGTTTTGGTTTCCAAATGCTGTTAAAATAAAGGTTAAAGCCTTTAATCTGCCCTACAAAGCCATGCATTATCTGGTTGTAACCTAGTGTTAAACTGTGGCCTGTGTCACTTACTACTAATTAGCCACACTAAGCTGTCTTGAATTTCTTGTTGCAAGAAGGCCTTTGAACCTGCCCGAAATGCTTACCCAACATGTTACCTTCATTTTTAATCACTACTCAGGGCTTGGACCTGGGCCGCCTTCCCCATACTCTTGCTAGAAGATTTCAGTACAGCTGCAATCATTATACTGTGCTACACTACAATTCTATACTAGGATGCCTTGAAAACCTGTTTCTTCTATGTCAGGCCCTCTTCAGAGCTGCAGCCCTATGACTGCAGTATCATCTTTGTCTCACTGGCACGTACCCTGAGGCCTCAGTATAATTATCCTTTCCTTATTCCCCAAACTAGATTAGAGTGTTCTTATGATATCCTGTTTTTTATGTCAGAAGATTGATCACAGTTAGTTGTGTACTCTTTTGTCCTTTAAGCTAAAAAGCTGAGTTCTAGATCTTACAGGCTGATACATCCCCAACAACTACCCAGTGCCTGGCATGTAAAACCATGTAGGTATTTGTTGAGTAAATAAAGATGCCATATTGCTTGGTTTGGATAACATAAATTTATCTATGATCTTTTATATTTTGAAACTTTTAAAATGGTGTGCTATTTTAAGAGTATGTATTATTTGAATATGCACTTTAAAAGACTGTTGTTTTCCCAGAGAAATTATATATTTGAAAGAAATTATATCATTTGAAAGACTATAATGGACTACTTTAACAGTTATTGCTCTTCTTTGAAATGATAATTTTTATTCTGGGTAGTTATTTTAAAATAACCAATTTCCAGTATAAAGCTTGCCCTCTTTAGTCATTCAAACCCTTAAGAACTATATGTAAATATTATATATATATATATATATATATATATATATATATATAATGCTAACTAACAGTATCATTGTAACTATCCTTTTTACTAAGAAGAGGTAATCTTTCTCCTTTGTAATTTGACTGGGGAAGCAAAGTCATATAGTCAGAACTACTTTACCCAAAGAGAACAAGCTTAGTCAGTTGAACAGTTATAGAACCTCAGCACTATGAAAGTCTCTCTAGCAAGATGTGGATGGGGAGAGATGGGGAACAGGTGAGAGAACATTAGTCCTGAATAAGACAGCCCTTCCTTGCCTTTACAGAGCTTATAGTGTAATGGGGAACACACACATATATTTAACTAAGTATGAATCAAATAGTAATCAAGACCATTTAAAAAAAGACTATGAGATTCTAATTTTAAGAAGATATTTTTAAAAGATCATGAGATTTTCATACATAAAGTGTTAATTTGTTACCAGGCAAGTGGTGAAAGCATTTATAGAAACATGGATTGGAGGTAGACATTGAAGGAACAAAGGCCTTGCAACAAAAAGACGAGGCAGGACAGCAGCTCGAAATGTGTATGTTTGGAACATATCAGAAAGCATGAGGAAGTGAGGTATTGGATTCCTTTCATTATATTAAGGACTTTGTGAAAATAAGGTTGGAGCACATGAATGATTCTCAGATTTTTTCCAAATACAGCCCTTCATCTGTTGAGAAATAGCTATATGCCTGGATTGTGTTATCTTACCTGATTTAAAGGAAAGACGACTTTGGTTCATATACATATAGAATAATAAAGTTTTGAAGCACATTGCAGGCCCTTATCTCTTTAGGTACTATGTGTATGAATATGTTTCCAATGAGGAGAGGTTCTGTTAGCAATAGAAACAAATAACTAACAATGGGAATTAAGAGAAGCAGACCCGCGACAGGAACTGTCAAAGGTGGTAAATGATCATCTCTGTCTTCTCGGTTCCCTTCGACTCAGCATTATCACTTTGATTTCTTTCCCGTGGGATTCCCTTGTTTACTTAACACGTGTGTCTTGAAAAATGCTGTTTAAAATACATTGGAAAGCATATTGATTTTATTAGGCTGAACAATGTGTGCTCAGTCACTTCTGTTGTGTCCGACTCTTTGCAAACTTATGAACCATAGCCTGCCAGGCTCCTCTGTCCACAGGATTCTCCAGGCAAGAATACTGGAGTGAGTTGCCATGCCCTTCTGCAGGGGATTTTCCCAACCTAGGGATCGAACTTGCATCTCTCGTGTCTCCTGCATTGCAGGTAGATTCTTCACCCACTGAGCTAAGCTGAATAGCCACCTAAAAATATCAAGTTTTTATCTCTGGAACCTGTAAATGTTACCTCATAAGCAAAAAGAATATCTGAAGATTTGAGTAAGTTAAGCCTCTGAACAGGAGGAGATTATATTAACTGGGTGTCTATTATAAGAAGGAGGGAAAGTAAAGACTTAACATACAGAAAAGAAGACAGTGTGACCACACAGGCTGAGATTGGAAGTGATGTGATGCTAACTGTCAGCAAAGTTGGAAGAGACAAGGAACCTCTTCTCCCCTAGAGCCTTTGAAGAGATCATAGCCAGGCCAGTACTTTGATTTTGACCCAGTTATACTGCTTTTGTACTTCTGGGCCCCAGACCTATGAGAGAATGAATGGGTGTTGTCTTAAGACACCAAGTCTGTGGTATAGCAGCAGTTGGAAACAGGTATGTAGATGGGAAATTACTCTATGAACTTTTCTCTTAGATGTGGCTGTTTGGTCAGCATTTTATCTTACCTGAGGATGTACTCAGGGATTTTCTAAACTACAAACCTTTGATTTTCATCTTTATTTAAATGTGTTTATGTTTTCTTTCTCTATAGGGTACAACAGTTTTGCAAAAGATTTATAAGAATGTCTTGTCTCCTTTGAGGTTCAGCTTAGATACCTTTGATATCGTAAAAGTTGGGGAAAACAATCTGTCTACATCAGAGACTTTGGAATATTAATTCATAGAAACTAATGAAAAAAAAACAAAACTTGGCCTCATGGGGATAGAATGTCTTATGCAAATCTTTGTTGTCAGCCAAGTTCACATACGCAGAATACAAAACTCTGTTTCACTGTTTATTGGGGATTTGGAAATAGCTTGAGATAATCTAAAGGGGCTGGTAAATTCCTCTAGCTTTGTAGAATTTATTCCACACATGTCACAGATATATGTGTACTTAGTATACTGCGAAATAAACTAGCACCTTGTACTAGTTTGAAAAGGTAAATATTGCTGTTACATTTTGTTCTCTCATACTCCTTTTATTGGTACATGTTAGTGAACTGCAAAAATGTACTGGTAATACTGCAAAGTATACTGGTAAATTCTGGGAATTATCAGAGATTAGTCCAAACAAAGCTCTACTTTTATATACTACAAAACTATTAAATTATTCATTTCTACTCCTGCTACTGAATTTATATCTTTGGTCAGTGCAAACTTATGTAATAGAAATTATTAATACTTTCTTTTCTCTTAAAAATGTTCAAGGTGGACAAGAGGGTTTGTAAAATCGTGGTTTACTGATGCCATAGCAACATGATCTTATATTGAGAACATCATCTGTTACATTGCAGGTGGCTGTGGTCATGTGCTTAGATTAGACTTTCAGTTCTAAAGTACATGGTGATACAATAGGATAAGATTTATCCGGATGTTTATGCAGCACTTACAAGGAGATATTTTCACATGTTCATATGGGTTCAAATGTCATATACTTAAAGGACTGAGTTACTGTTATGAATTGGAATATTTATGTAGCTTTGAACTTCAGGTGTAGGTTAAAATGCTTATTTTGCAAAGAAAAATATGGGTAGATAGAAACCAAAATCTGTGAACAATCTGATTGCTGAAGAGATGATCTCTAATGGCAAAAATAAGAGATTAAGTGATTCTCTTTTAAAATATACTACATGAGAAGTGATTGTTTCTTTATTTTTATCATATTTTTCAAAAAGAATATTTCCCAGCAGAGTCTTAATAGGAAACCAGAGCAAAATGTAGAACATTCAAACACATTAGGGGCAAATTCAGTGCTGGATATAGTGACTGGTTGCATATTGCTCAGAGTTCTCCAGAGATATGAAACCAGTAAGAAATTAGTAGGGAAGGAATTCTGAACAGATGAGTGGGTCTGAGGTTGTCTGATCCTCTCTAAAGAGTGGGTCCTAGATTCACCTAAATACACGTTTAGGTCATAAAGATTCCCAAGTGAGCGGTACCCACTGATATCTCAGAAACTCCCACCTTCCTCTCAGTTCTTGGTTGCAACACCAAGGCACCAATAGCTGGGCACCCTGTCTGTTCCTCTCCGTGAGTCCCTTCCCTTAGCTATGCAGTCCAATATGCTTGCTTTTACCATGATGTTCTGCATAAAATTCCCTGTAAATTCTCTGATAAATTCTAGTAGTTTTCAGAAATTAGTTAAAATGTGGTTCTAGTTTTGTGTCTTATGAAAATAACACATTTTAAAATTTGATACTAAATTTATACATTTATTGTATTGCAAACATAATAGGGAATTATTAATCTTGTCTTTTTCCTTTAAAATGTGACTGGAAAACAAGAAGATTTATAAGGTCATAGTTTGCTGACCAATTTTAAAAACCAGCTGGCTTTCCAGAGTAAGTCAGGCACATCCCTTCTCACCCATGTACCCACCCCGTTTTGTTCCACCAGATTAAATGATTCAAATAGCAGCATGGTTAGCCAAGGTCCCGTCCAGAAGGAAGATTGTAATGGTAAAGAAGGGATAGATAGAGGAATTTTATTTGACCTAAGTATACTTAGTTCCTTTACCATCAGTGAGATGCATGCTTCTAAACTTAGGCCTTCCATAAGGGATTTTCCTTAAGGACACTCCTCTTCCTTCCTTCCCTATTTCTTCCTTCTTAAAGCTATCCTGAGAGTCTGCAGACTCTCCGTCCTTCTTTCAGAAGCCATCAAATGTACTCTCAAAAGAATATGTCACACTTGGCATCCTTTCACGCTACAAACAGGAGCCCTAAGTCATCAGTCAGATATTCTGCTTCTTCAGGTGTGTGAGGTTAGACATACTGAGAGGATAAATTGAGGTGGATTCTAATATCATGCAGAGAAGGCAATGGCACCCCACTCCAGTACTCTTGCCTGGAAAATCCCATGGACGGAAGAGCCTGGTAGACTGCAGTCCATGGGTTCGCGAAGACTGAGCGACTTCACTTTCACTTTCCACTTTCATGCACTGGAGAAGGAAATGGCAACCCACTCCAGTGTTCTTGCCTGGAGAATCCCAGGGACGGGGGAGCCTGGTGGGTTGCCGTCTATGGGGTCACACAGAGTCAGACACGACTGAAGCAACTTAGCAGCAGTAGCAGCATAATATCATGACTAGAAGGATTTCCTTTACCGGGAGAGTTGTGTCATAATTGGTTCCTTTTATGAAATCCCTTGTGATGTAAGGACACCTTGGAAAGAAAAGAATATTCTTTCTTTGAATACAGCATGGTTGAAACCCAGGACAGTTTATCTCCTATCAGCATGTTTTGGGGCTCACCATTTAGTAAAATCAGATCTACCCATTCCCACTGTCCATGGGCATCAGGTAAATATGTCTATAATTGTGCAAAAAATTTGCACTGCCTGAGAACTGCCTGTTCACAAGAGTATTTACATTCCTTGTCAAGGCTCATTCATTTTGCCACCAGAAAGGAACAGGACCAGCTTTCTTATGTGGATTTGGATTGAAATCCTTTTGACTCTGAGTTCACTTCTGATGAAAGAGTGGTGGGTGTACTTTTGCCAGCTCACCCCCTGTAAATGCGGCTTGGAAATCACTAATGCAGCACGGATGTGCAGCTGAGAATGTAGAGCTTGTTTGAGGCACTCGCACGTATCCTGCTCTTGTTTCCTGCAGATTCAAGACTCGATTGTTGGAGACAACTCACAGATCCAGCATGGATCTGGAAAGGAGATGGGAAGCAAGCCAAATGAACCTAATCTAGGGAAATGAAAGGAAGAAAAGTTGAAAGGAGGAAATAAAAGAATTAGAGTAGAGGCTTATCTTTATTTTTGCAAAATAGAAGGAATTATTATGTTGCAAAAACCAATAAGAAAAACAGGGTGGAGCCTGTGTTTACCTGACACTTCACTTGTAATTTCACCTTTTTTTTTTTTTTGGTCAAAGCAATTAGAAATCAATCTTCAGTTAAGAATCTTGGGATAATTAATATGCACATGATGTTGTTAATAACTTATTGACTATTTTTGAGGATCACAGTTTCTCAAATTATACTTGATTATCCAGGTTTTAATCTTTGCTTTACCTGTGTTGGCCTTTTCCTGGCTTCTGCTGATCCCACAACTCAGTTCTCTACAGGTCAGAAAAGTTCAGTAGTCTTAAAGAAAAAAAATGTATTGAGGGTGGGATTTCATGATGTAGATTTGTAATCTCTGTGTCAGCGCATGTTGGTTTATGTAGTGATCTCCAGCAGTCAAGATTAGGCAGGATCTAGCACATAATCTGCCATCTATGGGGTCGCACACAGTCGGACATGACTAAAGTGACTTAGCAGTAGCAGCACATGATCTACCAAGTATGTATACACTTTGTAGAAGAGCACAGTTGTCCTTTGAAATGTTTGGTTTTCTATATCTCCAAAACATGAAAATGTGTTAGTTTGTGAGGACTGAAAAATAATATGTTTATAAAGTCTAAGGCTTAGCAAAGCCCATGGGAAAGAGTAAGTTCACCTTGAGATTAATGGAAGAAGAGTTGATCAGTGTCATCCAAGACCAGCAGTTCTGCCAGGGAGTATTGAGGACTGGGAACGTAATGTGGGCTCTGTGATACTGGGGCACATGGCCTCAGAGATCTCTTAGGAATAAATGAATGTTTTTCTTTTTCTCCATAAGCCAGGAGTCCCTGACTGTAGCAGGACTCACTTGGAATGAGGTGCTTAGAAACCAGCTCTAAGGAATTCAAAACAGTAAGTGGAAAAAGTATGTGAGCAGTGGATTCCGTGAGCTTGGAGGTCACTGAAAAAGCAAATATACTAAAGGTCGAAGGAAAATGAGACCACTTGTTTGAGGGCTCTGAGAATTAGAATTTAAGGGAAGAAAAGTAAAGGACCAAAAGTTGGGATGTCGAAAAAGTGAAAAGATAAAACAAACAGACAAAAAACTCTCAGTGGTTTAAAAGTTAGTCACCATGCAGGACTGGAAAAGGTCAGTTTTCATTCCAATCCCAAAGAAAGGCAATGCCAAAGAATGCTCAAACTACCACACAATTGCACTCATCTCACACACTAGTAAAGTAATGCTCAAAATTCTCCAAGCCAGGCTTCAGCAATATGTGAACCATGAACTTCCTGATGTTCAAGCTCGTTTTAGAAAAGGCAGAGGAACCAGAGATCAAATTGCCAACATCTGCTGGATCATAGAAAAAGCAAAAGAGTTCCAGAAAAACATCTATTTCTGCTTTATTGACTATGCCAAAGCCTTTGTGTGGATCACAATAAACTGTGGAAAATTCTGAAAGAGATGGGAATACCAGACCACCTGACCTGCCTCTTGAGAAATTTGTATGCAGGTCAGGAAGCAACAGTTAGAACTGGACATGGAACAACAGACTGGTTCCAAATAGGAAAAGGAGTTCGTCAAGGCTGTATATTGTCACCCTGTTTATTTAACTTCTATGCAGAGTACATCATGAGAAACGCTGGGCTGGAAGAAGCACAAGCTGGAATCAAGATTGCCGGGAGAAATGTCAATAACCTCAGATATGCAGATGACACCACCCTTATGGCAGAAAGTGAAGAGGAACTCAAAAGCCTCTTGATGAAAGTGAAAGTGGAGAGTGAAAAAGTTGGCTTAAAGCTCAACATTCAGAAAACGAAGATCATGGCATCCGGTCCCACCACTTCATGGGAAATAGATGGGGAAACAGTGGAAACAGTGTCAAACTTTATTTTTCTGGGCTCCAAAATAACTGCAGATGGTGACTGCAGCCATGAAATTAAAAGACGCTTAACTCCTTGGAAGGAAAGTTATGATCAACCTAGATAGCATATTCAAAAGCAAAGACATTACTTTGCCAACAAAGGTTCATCTAGTCAAGTATGGTTTTTCCTGTGGTCATGTATGGATGTGAGAGTTGGACTATGAAGAAGGCTGAGCACCGAAGAATTGATGCTTTTGAACTGTGGTGTTGGAGAAGACTCTTGAGAGTCCCTTGGACTGCAAGGAGATCCAACCAGTCCATTCTGAAGGAGATCAGCCCTGGGATTTCTTTGGAAGCAATGATGCTAAAGCTGAAACTCCAGTACTTTGGCCACCTCATGCGAAGAGTTGACTCATTGGAAAAGACTCTGATGCTGGGAGGGATTGGGGGCAGGAGGAGAAGGGGACGACAGAGGATGAGATGGCTGGATGGCATCACTGACTCGATGGACGTGAGTCTGAGTGAACTCCTGGAGTTGGTGATGGGCAGGGAGGCCTGATGTGCTGCGATTCATGGGGTCACAGTCAGACACGACTGAGCGACTGATCTGATCTGATCTGAAAGGAGAAAAGGATATTTCTCAGGGTATGGGAAAGCTGAGGGCACCACCGATGGACATTCTTCTGAGAATGAATTTTTACCAAGCACATACCTTTAAAAATAGTGGGCAAAAAGTTAAGTAGGCTATTTGCATTTACACTATAAAACTCTGTCTCACAAGCAATGTCCTGTAGATTGTTGGTGGTTAAATCTGTGACACATGTGAGGGATTTGGAGATCAAGCATTTCCTGATTCCCTGCAGTTTTTGAGAGAGGGAGATGCTGATGTATGCCCATAAAGAAGAAAAGATACACACACCTAGGAAACACACATAGGAAACAAACCTTAATGAGCCTTCTTTAAGGTTATCTCATTTACTCTTTCAGTTCAGTTCAGTTCAGGCCCTCAGTCGTGTCTGACTTTTTACAACCCCATGAATCGCAGCACACCAGGCCTCCCTGTCCATCACCCATTCCCGAAGTTTACTCAAACACATGTCGGTGATGCCATCCAGCCATCTCATCCTCTGTCGTCCCCTTCTCCTCCTGCCCCCAATCCCTCCCAGCATCAGAGTCTTTTCCAATGAGTCAACTCTTCGCATGAGGTGGCCAAAATATTGGAGTTTCAGCTTTAGCATCAGTCCTTCCAAAGAACATCAAGGACTGATCTCCTTTAGGATGGACTGGTTGGACCTCCTTGCAGTCCAAGAAACTCTCAAGAGTCTTCTCCAACACCACAGTTCAAAAGCATCAATTCTTTGGTGATCAGCTTTCTTCACAGTCCAACTCTCACATCCATACATGACCACATTTACTCTTTAATATGTATGAAAATAGGCTTCCCTTATAGCCCAGCTGGTAAAGAATCTACCTGCAATGCTGGACACCCTGGTTCAATTCCTGGGTTGGGAAGTTCCCCTAGAGAAGGGATAGGCTGTGCACTCCAGTACTGGGCTTCCCTGGTGGCTCAGATGGTAAAGAATCCGCCTGCAGTGCAGGAAACCTGGGTTTGATCCCTAGGTTCGGAAGATGCCCTGGAGGAGGGAATGGCAACCCACTCCAGTATTGTTGCCTGGAGATTCGCCATGGACAGAAGAGCCTAGCAGGCTACAGACCAGGGGGTCGGAAAGAGTTGGATGTGACTAAGCACAGCACAGCACATGTATAAAAATATTATTGCCCTGTTTCATAAAAGAAATTGATATTCACAGAAGATATCTAACCTCTCCAAGTTCATATAATCAGTGAATTTAACCTGTTGTTTAGCTGCTCAGTCATGTCCAACACTTTGTGACCCCATGGACTGTAGCCCAACAGACATCTCTGTCCATGGGATTTCCCAACCAAGAATACTTGAGTGTGTTGTTATTTCCTTCTACAAATATTAGTCTCACTCCTCCTCAAACTCCACCATACTTCCATTAGGCTGTGACTTACAGTACAGGTAAGAAACAGCCTGTAAGTGTGTAGAAATTCAGAAGCAGGTGAGACTGAAGAACAGAGGAAAGCCTCACTAAAGTGACAGAAGTTTGCTATTGAAAGCGTCCTATTTAAACAAGGGAAGGGCTTTGAGTGTTAAAAAAAAAAAAAAACTTTACTATCTAGAAGTGGACCAAATGTAGTCAATTAAGTATCTTGAGTGTAAGTGTTTGCTAGATATTTTGAGATATTTCATAGAAATTGTGAAATATAGCCAGTGCTTAGGTAATTTTTGATGATCAAGAAACATTTAAAAATGTGACTCCTATCTGTTCACTCACAGCCAAAAGATATTTTAGGATTAAAACCAATCTCAAGTTCTAAAACATTTATTAAATAATTTAGACTTTATACTAAATTATCTTGGAATAGCTGGAACTCAAATAAAATCACTTTTTAATCTGGCTCCTCTGTGCAATATTAAGGCAGTCTCTAATTTAGTAAATAAACACCTGAGAAAATTGCACTGCAACCTCTATTAATATGATTTAAAGCATGTTGTGTGTTCTTCTGAGATATGCCAGATTAATGAATTTTCCAAGCCTTGGTGGAAAATGACCTGCTGAAAATCAAAGTGGAATTCATAAGTAAAAGCAGCCGAAAGCAGCTAATCTTAACCCATTTTACAAATAAGGAAAGTGGAAATAGGTTAAAAGTAGGTCATATTTATTTTGGGTTATGTCACATCTTTATAATTTGAGCACTAATAAAGGTTTTGTTTGGTTTCTACTTCTTTCTCTATTATTTTAAAGTATATTACATTCATGTGTGTGTGTGTGTGCCCTGTTTGTGTTGTAACTGGCATATTTGGATGACTGGCCCAGATCTGGCATTTTGAGTTCTGTGCCAACAAAAATGTCAAGTGCATTTGCCTTTTAATTAAATGTAATGCCTGGATTTTAATATTCCATTTTTTTCCCCTGAGGAAGAGACTTTCCTGATCTTGTAGTTTATAGGAGGAAAAAAAAAAAATCACTGACATTATCATGAAGCGATTTCCCCCAACAACTCCAGATATCCACGTTATCACTTTGTAAACATTTTACATTAAGGTTCAGATTTTAGTTCTCTAGCCTACTTTGCTGTAAACACTGTGTGTGGATACATGATCCGGCATTGTCTGTTTTAATGTATTTTCCTTATTTCTCAGTAATACTTAGCTCACTCTATTTTACTCTTTATAGGGCACTACTGCTTGAATGTCCCACATGTAATAATCAGTATGCAGAAAATGTAGTTCCTTATTTTACACTTGACTTTCCACTTCCTGTACTTTTGGTATAAATGTGGTCTTTCTTATTATTCCCCAGGGCCGTAGCATTATATTATTTGCCTTCTTATTTTTTTACTTCCCCAAGTAAGTCATTTTTAATTCACTCTGTTGTTATTCTCTGATCACCTTTATTACTTGAGGTTTAAAGAAAACCCTTTTTTTAAATCAAGTAGACAGCTCTAAAATCTCTGAACCCCATTCGTTACCCAGTTGATAGACAAGGCAGGGCTTCCCTGGTGGTTCAGATGGTAAAGAATCTGCCTGTTATTCAGGAATCTGTTTGAATCATTGGGTCAGGAAGATGCCCTGGAGAAGGAAATGGCAACCTACTCCAGCATTCTTGTTTGGAGAATACCATGAACAGAGGAGCCTGGTGGGCTACAATCTATGGGATCACAGAGTCAGACATGATGCAGTGACTAACACTTTGACTTTCTAGATAAGGCATTTGATACATTTTGCTACTGATATGATACACTCGTCCTTTTCTCAGTAAAAAGCCACGCCGTCTACCTCTAGGTTGTTCAGAGAAATCTTCCTTCACCTTTGAATCTAAAGAGTCACTGTGGTCTTCTGTCTCACCCCCTATTTCAATTCTCAGTGTAGAACTTCTCACTATCAGATGATGCTTATTTACTTATATCTTACATCTTCACAACATAAATGTAAATTGCATAAGTGCAGAGATATTATCTGTCTTATTCAGTGATGAATGTTTGTGTGTGTGTCCTGTCATGTCTGACTCTGTGACCCCATGGACTATAACCCGACAGGCTTCTCTGTCCATGGGATTTTCCAGGCAAGAATACTGGAGTGGGTTGCCATTTCCTTCTCCAGGGGATCTTCTCGACCCAGGGATCAAACCCATGTCTCCTATGCATCTCCTGCATTGCAGGCAGATTCTTTACTGCTGGGCCACCAAAGAAGCCCGGATGAATCTTAAGAGGCTGGAATTGTTTCAGGAACATGCCAGGAACAACAGTTAATTATTTATTAAAGGAAGGAAACACATTCCTTCTTCATGGATATAAGATTCCATTCATCCATGTATCTCCTCATGACTGCTTTTTCTAGAAAGAATTTTATCTGACTGCCATTTTATTGGTATTTTTATTTCTCCAACTTTACTCCTTTTTTTATGTTTGTGATTAGACTTCTCTTGATTTGATGCTCTTTATTTGAACACATACTAGCTGTGGTTCAAAACTCTAGATTTGTAAAAAGAGTTATTTGAATTTAATTCTGTTTTATAGAGTTATTACACTTACTGAGGCCTTATATACCAAGATTTGTCCTGAGGACTTTATGTATTTTAGCAGATGTATCTTTCCTTCAACCTGGAACCTAGGTACCTATATCATTTCTTTTTTTACTGATAAGAAAACTGAGGAAAGCTGTGGTTAAATAACTTCCTCAAGTTTACCCAGCTAGTGAGCAGCAGAGCTGGGACTGAAACCCAGATCAATATCTTTGTTATAAAAATATGGAGCTGATCCTCTTAAGGGATGCAGAGGCAGTCCATGTCCTGTGTCACCTCATGATTACTGGCAGAAGCTGATGCAGGTTCTCTTTTTTAGGTGAAGGCATGATCAATCTAGGTCTGAAGCATTCTCACAGACTAACCTAAAGCAATTAACTCACAAGCAAAGGTCACCAATCATTCATGAAAGTAATCACTGTGAAGTATAGCAAAAAAAAAAAAAAAAAAAAGCAGATCTTAATTCTCAAAGGACTGCAGGGATTGGGTTGTTGGGTACAGAATACGAAAGAACTAAGAGCTCTGTACAAATTATTTAGAGAAACAAAAAATGCAAACCACAAAGATTAGCAAGATGCTATCAAGAGTAACTAAACAAAGAACCATTTGCAAAAAGATCAAATGGAATGTTTCCACAGTTTTGAAATTTAGAAATAACTCCTTGGCTGGATTACTTTGACAGCAGCATTGACAGAAGTGAGGGGATCATTTATCAGCCAAACTTTAACCTGAAGAAGTTATCCATAGCAAAATATAAAGACCAGCCAAGAAACTTCAGAAGGAGAGGACTACACATGGAAACATGCCCATGATATATCATAACATATTATAGAGCTATACTAACCTAAAACAATGTTATATCAGCACACAGTATTTCCTTTTGGGAAATAATGGAAAATCTGTAAACTGAATTCCTGCATTTACGTAATTTAGATGTAAGACATAAGTGGTTTTGTAGATCATTGGATCAATTGAAAAGTTGTGCACAGAAACTGGATGTTTATTTAAGGTGGAGGGGACTGAAATACCTTCCTACTGTATATTATACTCAGGAAGCAATTCCATATAGATCCAGGGTTAAATATTAAGTGCACAGTTTTAAAACTTTTAGAGAAAAAAAGAAGACATTGTTTTTATTAATTCAAATAAGTGATTAGTATATTTGACTTCATTAAAATTAAGAACTGCTGTATCAAGATATTCTATATATAAAGTAAAAGAAACATCACCCAATGGAAGGTATTTGCAGCACATATAACTAGCAAAGAATTAGTATACACACATAAAATATTACTGTAAATCAATAAGAAAAAGATGAAAACCAAATGGAAAAAATAAATGGGTCAAAGTTGTACACCAAGCATTTCAGAAAAGTAATAGGTATAAATACTTCAAATAAGTATCTCAAAGATGATTTTAGTAATCAAAGGCATAATAGATATCATTTCCTAGCCCTAAATTGGCAAAAATTACAAAATTCTGATAATGCAAAATATTAAGGTGTAATTTAAACAGGGATACACTGCTGCTGCTGCTGCTAAGTCACATCAGTCGTGTCTGACTCTGTGTGACCCCACAGACAGCAGCCCACCAGGCTCCTCTGTCCCTGGGATTCTTCAGGCAAGAATACTGGAGTGGGTTGCCATTTCCTTCTCCAATACATGCATGCTAAGTCGCTGCTGTGAGTATGTTAAATTGGTAACAATGTGGCATTATCTTATAAAGTTGAATATTTGCAATCATGTAATAGTTACAGTCAAAATCTGCTGGATGCATTCTATGGGGCCACAGTTTGCCAACCCCTGGAATAAGATCAAGGAGTATTTTGGGTATTTGAGGAATGGCTGAAGCTTTTAATTGATTCTGGTTTAAGATACCCTAAAGTGATTGTCAGCAGATGAGATCAAAAAGGTTGATTAGAGCTTCATTTTGAAAGGCCTTATATGTCATACCAAGAACTTCTGCCATTCCTCTTGAATAGAAAGCAGTTAAAGGACTCATTTAATTACCTTTGCATTTTCAAAAACTCATTTTGGTGGCAATGTAGAGGATAAATCTGAAGAGGCCTACATGGGAAGCAGAAAGGCTTAGTGAAAAAGCAAGATGACTGAGTCTTGATCTGAGTTAGTGAGAAGATGCAATCAAGAATTAATGACAGATTTCAGAGGTAACATAGCAGACAGACTCAATTGTGTTTAAGAAGAGAACACCTAAATCTGTATTTTACCCAACTGATTAAATTGAAATGGGAAGCTTAATGAAAAATCCATAGGTAAAATTAAATTTGCCCTTCATTGAATACTACAAAGTGAAAAATAATATTTTATGTAGTTTTTGACCCTTAAGTACTTTTCTGAAATGTATTACTTATTTCTTTTGCTTTTACAAAAAGTATTTCTATTATTTCTTCAGGATTTTATGTAACATTTTGAACTATGGGTTTAAAAACAAATTTAGAGAGTCTAAGACTTCAAAAAGATGCCTTAAGCAGTGTGAAATTAATTTAAAATATTTGTAATATTAATCTATACTTCTATATCATAGTTGTTTAAAGCCTCCATAGACTTCTTCACTGTTATTTTCCACATTAGAAATTTTGAGATAATGTCCATATCTTTATTAAGCAAAAACAAAACTATATTCTTGTTTTCATTTTTTAAAAAAGGTGTGACACATAGCCATGTTCACTTTTCACCAATATAAAACTCTAATAGACCCTGTTTTTTAATCAATAATCTAAGACTAGACAAGTTTCATAAAATCATATGACATGATGAAGCAAGTGACTTCAAAGGATCACAGAGTTAAATAATGCATGATTCAAGATGCCCTTAAGGCTTAGCCGTCCACTGTGGCGGACTATTTAATTAATAACATGTACTTTACAAAACTCATCATTATATATTTATACAATAGACTGCTAAGATTTTTTAAAAACTGTTTTTCAGTAATATCAGTTCCCCTATTCATAACTTTTAATTTTTTATATGATAGACCCAAAGGGCTAATATCTAGGCTGTCTCCATCCAAAGCAGCAGAATGTATTAATACTTCTACTTTCCACTACACATGCTTCAGTTTATAAAAAAAAACTTTCCCCATCATTACGATTTGTGTGTGTGTATGCTCAGTCACATCCAACTCTGCGACATCATGGACTGTAGACCACCAGGCTTCTCTGGCCATGGAATTTTCCAAGCAAGAATAATGGAGTGGGTTGCCATTTCCTACTTCAGGAGATCTTCCTAACCCGGGGATCAAACCTGCATCTCTTGTGTCTTCTGTACTGGCAAGTGAATTCCTTACCGGTAGCGCACCTGGGAAGCCACGTTATGTCAATTACTATCCCTAAAAACCATATAAGAAGTTCATCTTATGCCAATACTCAAAAACCAGCCCCCCCCCAAAAAAAAAAAACAACATATATGCCTGGTCATATATATCCTTGTGTTTTTTTAAGCCAACTGATTTTCTTTGTATCATTATAATCAACCGTAGGCAAGTTTAGTTTTATCCTTTTATTTATTCAACCAATATTTTGTACTATTACACCCTTCCAGGTCCTATTAGAAATATGGTGGTAAGCAAAATAATACATGGTCCCTGCTTTCATGGACTTAGCCACAATGGGAAGCCTTGGAGAGTTCTAGTTGACATGATCTAGTGACATGATACAGTTGAAGTCTTAGAAAGACTTTGTGCTGCAATGTGGGTTTTGATGTGGATTAGGCAGAGAATGCAGTCAGGGAGCAGAGAAGGCAATGGCACCCCACTCCATTACTCTTACCTGGAAAATCCCATGGATGGAGGAGCCTAGTAGGCTGCAGTCCATGGGGTTGCAAAGAGTCAGACACAACTGAGCGACTTCACTTTCACTTTTCACTTTCATGAAAGAAAGGAAGAAGGAAATGGAGAAGGAAATGGCAACCCACTCCAGTGTTCTTGCCTGGAGAATCCCAGGGACGGGGGAGCCTGGTGGGCTGCCGTCTATGGGGTCGCACAAAGTCGGACATGACTGAAATGACTTAGCAGCAGCGGCAGCAGCAGTCAGGGAGATAAAACATGTGGCTTCTGTGTAATCGGGGTAAAGGGTGATGTTGACCAGAGTTAAGTAGTAGTCAGACATGACTGAAGTGACTTAGCAGCAGCAGCAGTAGCAGTGGAAATAGAAAAACTAGAGACAGGGGATACTTTTTTTTTTTTTTTAATTGGAGGCTAATTACAATATTGTGGCGGTTTTTGCCATACATTGACATGAATCAGCTATGGGTGTACACGCGTCCCCCATCCTGAACCCCCTTCCCACCTCCCACCCCATCCCATCCCTCAGGATCATCCCAGTGCACAGGCCTTGAGCGCCCGAGACAGAAGATACTTAAGTAGTAGTACTCTGCAGTTAATTGTATGAGGGGAAAAATGTCAAGTGATCATGCATGCCAGTTTGCCCAGGACAATTCTAGTTTTTGCCTTTTGTTCTGTCATAATTATTGAGTATCCCCCTTCACTTTCAAACGCATTCCAATTGAATGATAAATTAGATGTTAATCCTAGATATAAGGAGAGAGAGGAACATTCAAAAATGATGCTCAGCTTTCTGTTTGAATGCTGTATAGAAAGTTGTGTCTTCTGAAAGTGTAGATACACTAGGGAGGAACTGATATAAGGGTAAGATTATGAGTTCAGATTTGGATATGGTGTGTTGAAAGTGACTTTCCTACATTGAATGCAGACATATAAAAGAATCCAATGACTACATGGGTCAGGAACTCAGATTGGTGTCCTTGGTTAGAGATATGTGAATGTGGTATATATCTCTTTCTCAAAATATCTTATGGCATATACCCTTCTTCTTGCAATGACGTGAGGTGATAAGATGCCTGCTTGATAAGGTGAGGCAAGATAAATGACATAAACATTGTGTCTTAGCATTAGGCTACTGTTGACCTTCTAGTGATGTGTCAGAAGGAGGATCATCTGCTTAGGATGATCCTGAGTCATGCAGCCATGATGAGGCTGATGGTTGGATGTCAGGAGCTGATGATGTGATGGTTAGGGTTTCTGAGTGGGATGGATTGGGAAGGTGCAAAATTTCATCATGCTACTCAGTGTGCAAGTTAAAACTTATCAATCATTTATTTCTGGAATTTTCCATTTAATATTTTTGGATGACAGTGTGCTACAGGTAACTGAAACAGTAGAAAATGAAACTGAATTGGAAGGAGGGGGCTACTGTATATTGATCTGAGAGTGATCAGCATGGATAGCAACTGAAGTGATAGAAGCAGATGAAATCACCAAGCCAAAAGTATGGAAACCTGTGTCAGAAGGTTCAGGTCATCACTGAGGAACTCAAAGCAGCATCTATGTTCTAAAGGAAATGAGGGAGGGACTCACAATGGAGATTTGGAAAGAAAAAGCCTGCGTCATAGGAAAATTGGGAGATGATCAAATAATGGAAGCCCCAGGAAGGAATGTTTCAGGAAAATAGAGTAGACAGCAGTGTCAGATGCTATCAAGAGGTTGCGTGAAATAAGTATACATTGAACTCAGTAACTAGTCTGTCATTAGAGACGTTGGTGATGGTGGATTGGTGCCATTGGGGGACATCAGCCTGGTTATAAGTAATAAGTAATAACTGGGAAGTTAAGTATGAACAATTTTCCAGAATTATAACTGAAGAGGAGAGAAAGCATTATTGAAATACCTGGAGGATTTGCAGTATGATGGTGTCTCTAAAGACACTATGAGATCACCTAATATATTGTACTTAGAGGCTTCTATCTTTAATATCCATCATGAAAATGGATTGTACTTGTATGATTGCCGCTATTGTGTAATTTTCTTAATTAAATTTATGTATTTTTTAGGTATTTGTATGTTTTTTACCTAAGTAAAGTTACTTCAACTATTTTTGCCCCCCAAAAATGCATCTCATAAATTTGTTCCATAAACATAAAATACTGCCTTAGTTATTTTCCTGCTGTCCAGAGAATGATGTTGCTCTTGGCTTCAGAACACTGGGGACTCTTGGAATATCCTTTGGCAGATAAGAAAGGTGAAGATTTATGGCAAAGGAAAGCGTTTCTGAAAAAGGTGCTCCACATTGCCTTTGTGTATGTGCAGAAATTATAAACGGGGCTCAGGGGTGCAGTCACTGTAATAGCTTTTTGCTCTCTTTGAAGAAAATAGAAAATGCTCACTTAGGGGCTACTGCTTGTGTTTCCATTAATGAATCTTCTAAGCTTGAATGATTTTAAATAGAATATTTATGTTCCTTGGTTTAGTAGGGCAAAAACTTGGAGAAATGCATGGGATTAAGTATCTAATGTAATAAATTTATGCAGACATTTCATAAAAAATGCTGTTGGTAATAATAAGTCATAACTAAAGACTTTGAGGAGGATTCACAATCAGTGGAAAATAACCACCAAATTGTATCTTCCTGAAGAATTTGATTACCTTCTCCACTCAAGATTTAAACTGATTTGAAGCATTGAAACAGTGTCAGACTTTATTTTTGGGTGGCTCCAAAATCACTGCAGATAGTGATTGCAGCCATGAAATTAAAAGACGCTTACTCCTTGGAAGGAAAGTTATGACCAACCTAGATAGCATATTCAAAAGCAGAGACATTACTTTGCCAACAAAGGTCCATCTAGTCAAGGCTATGGTTTTTCCAGTGGTCATGTATGGATGTGAGAGTTGGACTGTGAAGAAAGCTGAGCACTGAAGAATTGGTGCTTTTGAAGTGTGGTGTTGGAGAAGACTCTTGAGAGTCCCTTGGGCTGCAAGGAGATCCAACCAGTCCATCCTAAAGGAGATCAGTCCTGGGTGTTCACTGGAAGGACTGATGCTGAAGATGAAACGCCAGTACTTTGGCCACCTCATGCGAAGAGTTGACTCATTGGAAAAGACCCTGATGCTAGGAAGGATTGGGGGCAGGAGGAGAAGGGGACGACAGAGGATAAGATGGCTGGATGGCATCACCGACTCGATGGACATGAGACTGGGTGAACTCTGGGAGTTGGTGATGGACAGGGAGGCCTGGCGTGCTGCAATTCATGGGGTTGCAGAGTCGGATATGACTGATCAACTGAACTGAACTGAACTGAACTGAAGCATTGACAAACAACTCTTTTGCACAAGACTTGTAATCATGACAAACAAGCTGTCTTACCCAACTCAGATGAAGAAGCTTTGTTTTTTGGGGGTTTTTTTTGTTTTTTTCTTAGCTACTTGGTTAATATTAATTGAAGTCCAGTGTTTTATAAGGACATATATTCTATGACTTCAAAGTAGTAACACTGTTTTACATAATAAATTATAAATGTTTCACTACTTTGCACCCTGAATACACCTGCAGGGTTTCAGTATCTTTGGTCAGAAGTTTACTTTTAGATTTGACTATTATTTCTGGAAATATGTTTAGATTAACTCATGAGAAAATCAGTGTTATTAAATGAAACTTCTAAAACTTTTCAGTCTTCTGTATTTGAAATTATTTAGCCATCACCTGCATGTCACTTTTGTTATATAATTACTAATCGCAGTTAGTATTAAGGCTGGCTGTTCATACTGTGTATATGGTGAGAGATGTCTACCTTTGGATGATCCTAGTAGTTCTGAAGATTCTTATGAAATATAACATGTGCTACTTAAAGCATAATATCCTTGTAAGTTTATCTCATAATAGCATTTGTTTAATTGAATTAAAATGCTATATTAAAAATAGATTTACCTCATTAAACAAGAAATAATCTTCCAAAGCATTGCAAAAAGATTAATTCTGGGAGTTACGGCAGAAAATCACAAAGGAATTATGCATACCCTCTGAAAGGCATGTGTCGGAGAAGGCAATGGCACCCCACTCCAGTACTCTTGCCTGTAAAATCCCATGGATGGAGGAGCCTGGTAGGCTGCAGTCCCTGGGGTCGCTAAGAGTCGGACACAACTGAGTGACTTCACTTTCACTTCTCACTTTCATGCATTGGAGAAGGAAATGGCAACCCACTCCAGTGTTCTTGCCTGGAGAATCCCAGGGACGGGGGAGCCTGGTGGGCTACTGTCTATGGGGTCACACAGAGTCGGACACGACTGAAGTGACTTAGCAGCAGCAGCTGAAAGGCATGTATAACATAGAACCTTATTAGAGAAAGCTTTAAATCGTGAATCATGATGATTTGTTGCATGACCTAAAGTTTATTCTAGAGATTTCTACATCAAACATTCTGTCTCCCTATCTCAAGCAGTAACTGTGTCAAGCCAATCCAATTTGACAAACAATTTATTGCAAACAATAAATATATTCCTTTTAGTTTTATATCCAACTTTGAAATATACTCCCCCTGCTTTTATTGAATATCTATGTATATGTAGATAAATATGTAAATATAGTTACATAAACATGCACAGTGACATACGTGTGCATTCCTGATGTGGCCGTTGGGAAAGAAGAGATCTCCAATATATTTAATGCATGTTTTGATGAATTGATGAACCTTAACATGTAGTTTGAAATGTGGTAAGAAATTCAGTCTGAGTCAGACTTGCCTGTGGATCTCCAGGAGGTGAGGGTCGACAGTTTGGCCTCAAGCCAAACAACAGGGAGGAACACAGCCCCAACCATCAACAGAAAATTAGATTAAAGATTAACTGAGCATGGCCCCACACATCAGAACAAGACCCAGTTTCCCATACAGTCAGTTTCCCATCAGGAATCTTCCATAAGCCTCTTATCCTTATCCATCAAAGGACAGACAGAATGAAAACCACAGTCAGAGAACACTAACCAAACTGATCACATGGACCACAGCCTTGTCTCACTCAATGAAACTATGAGCCATGCAATATAGGGCCAACTAAGACTGATGGGTCATGGTGGAGAGTTCTGACAAAACGTGGTCCACTGGAGAAGGGAATGGCAAACCACTTCAGTATTCTTGCCTTGAGAACCCCATGAACAGTATGAAAAGGCAAAAAGATAGGACACTGAAAGATGAACTCCCAAGATCAGTAGGTCCCCATTATGCTACTGGAGAAGAGTGGAGAAATAACTCTAGAAAGAATGAAGAGACAGAAACAAAGCAAAAACAACGCCCAGTTGTGGATATGACTGGTGATGGAAGGAAAGTCTGATGCTATAAAGAACAGTATTGCATAGGAACCTGAAATGTTAGGTCCATGAATCAAGGCAAATTGGAAGTGGTCAAACAGGAGATGGCAAGAGTGAACATTGACATTTTAGGAATCAGTGAACTAAAATGGACTGGAATGGGTGAATTTATTCAGATGACCATTATATCTACTACTGAGGGCGAGAATCCCTTAGAAGAAATGGAGTAGCCCTCATAGTCAACAAAAGAGTCTGAAATGCAGTACTTGGGTGCAATCTCAAAAATGACAGAATGATCTCTGTTTATTTCCAAGGCAAACCATTCAATATCACAGTAATCCAAGTATATGCCCCAACTGCTAATGTTGAAGAAGCTGAAGTTGAACGATTCTGTGATAACCTACAAGACCTTGTAAAATTAACACCAAAAAGGATGTCCTTTTCATCATAGGGGACTGGAATGCAAAGGTAGGAAGTCAAGAGATACCTGGAGTAACAGGCAAGTTTGGCCTTGGAGTACAAAATGAAGCAAAGGCTAACAGAGTTTTGCCAAGAGAACACACTGGTCATAGCAAACACCCTCTTCCAACAACACAAGAGATGATTTTACACATGGACATCACCAAATGGCCAATACTGAAATCAGATTGATTATATTCTTTGCAGCTGAAGATGGAGAAGCTCTATAGAGTCAGCAAAAAACAAGACCTGGAGCTGACTGTGGCTCAGATCCTGAATTCCTTATTGCAAAATTCAGAGTTAAACTGAAGTAGGGAAAATCACTAGACCATTCAGGTATGACCTAAATCAAATCCCTAAATGATTATACAGTGGAAGTGACAGATAGATTCAAGGGATTAAATCTGATAGACAGAGTGCCTGAAGAACTATGGACAGAGGTTCGTGACATTGTACAGGAAACAGTGATCAAGACCATCCCCAAGGAAAAAAAAATGCAGAAAGGCAAAATGGTTGTCTGAGAAGACCTTACAAATAGCTGAGAAACGAAGAGAAGTGAAAGGCAAAGGAGAAAAGGAAAGATATACCCATTTGAATGCAGAGTTACAAAGAATAGCAAGGGAGATAAGAAAGCCTTCCTCAGTGATCAATACAAAGAAGTAGAGGAAAACAGTAGAATGGGAAAGACTAGAGATCCTTCAAGAAAATTAGAGATACCAAGGAAACATTTCATGCAAAGATGAGCACAATAAGACAGAAATGGTATGGACCTAACAGAAGCAGAAGATATTAAGAAAAGGTGGCAAGAAAACACAGAAGAACTGTACAAAAAAGATCTTCACAACCCAGATAATCACAATGGTGTGATCACTCACCTAGAGCTGGACATCCTGGAATGCGAAGTCAAGTGCCCTTAGGAAGCATCACTACGAACAAAGCTAGAGGAGGTGATAGAATTCCAGTTGAGCTATTTCAAATCCTAAAAGATGATGCTGTGAAAGTGTTGCACTTTGCACATATGCCAGCACATTTGGAAAACTCAGGAGTGACCACAGGACTAGAAAAGGTCAGTTTTCATTCCAATCCCAAAGAAAGACAATGCCAAATAGTGTTCAAACTACTGCACAATTGCACTCATCGCACACGCTAGTAAAGTAATGCTTAAAATTCTCCAAGCCAGACTTAAGCAATACGTGAACCATGAACTTCCAGATGTTCAAGCTGTTTTTAGAAAAGGCAGGGGAACCAGACATCAAATTACCAACATTCGTTGGATCATAGAAAAAGCAAGAGTTGCAGAAAAACATCTACTTTTGCTTTATTGACTACACCAAGGCCTTTGACTGTGTGGATCACAACAAACTGTGGAAAATTCTTCAAGAGATGGGAATACCAGACCACCTTACCTGCCTCCTGAGAAATATGTATGCAGGTCAAGAAGCAACAATTAGAACCAGACATGGAACAAAGGACTGGCTCCAAATTGGGAAAGGAGTACATCAAAGCTGTATATTGTTACCTTGGTTATTTATCTTATATGCAGAGTATATCATACGAAGTGCCGGGCTTGATGAAGCACAAGCTGGAATCCAGAATGCCAGGAGAAATATCAATAACCTCAGATATGCAAATGACACCACCCTTAGGACAGAAAGCAAAAAGGAACTGAAGAGCCTCTTGATGAAAGTGGAAGAGGAGAGTGAAAAAGCAGGCTTAAAACTCAACATTCAAAAAACTAAGATCATGGCATCCATTCCCATCACTTCATAGCTAATAGGTGGGAAAACAATGGAAACAGTGACAGACTTTATTTTCTTAGGCCCCAAAATCACTGCAGATGATGACTGCAGCCATGAAATTAAAAGATGTTTGCTCCTTGGGGAAAAAAAAAGCTATGGCCAATCTAGATAGCATATTTAAAAGCAGAGACATTACTTTGCCGACAAAAGTCCACTAGTCAAAGCTATGGTTTTTCTAACAGTCATGTACGGATGTGAGAGTTGGACTATAAAGAAAGCTGAGCACCGAAGAATTGATGCTTTTAAACTGTGGTATTGCAGAAGACTCTTTAGAGTCCCTTGGACTGCATGGAGATCAAACCAGTCAATCCTGGAAGGAAATCAGTCCTGAATATTTATTGGAAAGACTGATGCTGAAACTGAAACTGCATACTTTGGCCACCTAATGCAAAGTATTGACTCACTGGAAAAGCCCCTGATACTGTGAAAGATTGAAGGCAGGAGAAGGGGATGACAGAGGATGAGATGGTGGGATGGCATCACTGAATCAATGGGCATGAGTTTGAGCAAGCTGTGGGAGTTGATGATGGACAGGGAAGCGTGGCGTGCTGCAGTCCGAGGGGGTCTCAGAGTCAGAAGCGACTGAGCGAATGAACTGAACTGAACTTCTAGTTGAGATTGGAAATTCCCTGAAGGCTGGATACATGGCAAGTGTCAGAAAGGATAACTCCCTTGCTTAATGAAGAAACAACTGAAGGCTTGCTTTTCTTTCTTGAGAATTATAATTATCAGATACTGGTCCATGGGGAATTTTATCCTATCCAATTGAAATAATATGTTAAGATGGTTATAGTGAATTACTTTGGAGAGTTAACTGTGTTATCTGTAACACTTTTCTTCAAACTATGTTTCCTACTGATTTACCTTTAAATTGCCATTTTATGAAATGATACTGATACTGGATTTATTTGTTCTTTTTCACTTACTCCTTGGATAAATTAAAAGTTAACCTGTGTCAGTCCCCTTTGGGAGGAGACTGTGTCTAGTTGAAACACTGGAGCAGATATTTAAATGTGTGGGTTTGTAGAGAAAGAAGAGGTTGGAAGTAGAAGCCGAGAGAGAAAAGCTAAAGAAGAAAGGATTGAACATAGAAAAATGGATACTTGTTAAAACGGAATTTAATTATCCACTAGAAAGGTCTGAGATCAGATTTAGGGATCCCCTTGTTTGTTCATTCAGCCATCATCTCTTGACACTGCTTTAAGGCAGTTTCCTAAATGTGCGTAATTCTAAGAATGACCTGTTCTCTTGTCACATCGATTCTTAGCAAGAAGGGACCATGGACCTGGAAACATTGAGAAATGCTGCTTTGGAAGATGTGTTAGATTTTGTCTCTGTTCTTGAGGAATTTACAATTTATTCCGTATCTCTAAGCCTCAGGTTTTTTTTTTTTTAATCTGTAAAATGTAGATAATAATGTTTTCCTTGCCAGTTTTCAAGGCAAATAAAAGAAAAATGTCTTCGGAGGTCTACTGGAGCTTGTAGATTGTTTAAGATTTGTAATATTAATTGTTTTTGTATGTGAGAAACGGTGGTTGCTTTGAGAAATAAAGAAAGTGAGGAGATACAAAGAATTAAAAAAAAAACTTTAATCTTCTCAATGTTCTGTTTTTCAAGTTTATATTCTGGATTTTATTTGTTAAGAGGATGTGAAATATTCCTTGACAAATTTGTTTTCCATTGGTTATTCTTGTCTTCCTCCAAACCAGCAATTTACTTCAAATCTTTTAAATCATATCATAAACTCACACCTCCAGCACTTACACTGTAATCCCTTGTGTCCCAGATAAATGCCATTGACACTACCTTAATGGGTCATGCATGGCACCTTGCAGCTGAGCAGAGAAGGACTTGTTGAATGAAGTGGTAAAAGAATGAATCTCTAAATCCAACCGCATCTCTTTCCACTATACACATGGCTAAAAATCCTGTGTCCTTACTTTTAAGGACACTTGAAGAAAAATAGTTCATCATTCCTTTTATTTTTTTTATGTTAACAACATCCCTTTTCAAAAAACACTTCCCTTAACCTTAAATCGCTCATGTTGGAGTTTAGCATGCTACCATATTTATATTTTCAAGTTACTTTTATTCAAATAAAATAAATTGTCTTTCTGTAGTAATCTTTAGCTGGGAATAATTTTCCTTTCTGTGATAATTAGCTGCTTTCAGTAATTTATTTTTTGATTCATTTAGCAGCAGCAACAGAAGAACCAGAAGTGATTCCAGACCCAGCCAAGCAGACTGACAGAGTAGTGAAAATCGCAGGAATTAGTGCTGGGATTTTGGTGTTCATCCTCCTGCTCCTAGTAGTCATATTAATTGTAAAAAAGAGGTAAGACCTGATTTTGTTCTGTCCCACTCATTCACTGTTTATGTCATGGTTACTAGTTTTCAGACACTTCTTTGTTTCCCTGAGCTCTTTTTAAATGAGAATAAACAACAGAATTGAATTTTAGCAATATTGCCAGCATCTAAGTATATTTCTCCTGCTTGGAAAATAAATTCTAATTGGTTATTTGCAGTTTAATTTTGGATATAAAATTTGCTTTTGTCAATTTAACCTTGAAATCAATGTATGAATTAAATTCCGCAAATGCTTGAGATATTAATGTATCTTATATTTTGAAGTTTTTTTTATTACACATGGCAAAATAAGAGTTTCTTATGATATTTGGTCTATGAATTATTTTGCACTTTTACTGTTTTTCTAAATGTTGACTACAAATAAGATATGAGAAATATGAACATTATTTTATGAAGTTGTATATTAATATTCACTGACTAAATACTTTAGCACTTTAATATGAAGAACCAAATTTTTAAATTGAGCATTAGTGTGTTATACTGTATCAACGAATATCGCCATCTTCTGGAATTATATGAAGATATTAAGACCTACAGGAATTTAAATTGAATTATATTTGGTACATTAAGGTATACATCTACCAGAAAGCATTTCAAAGAATACAGTTTTTATAATTTGAACTTTTTCTTATTCTATAAAATATCATTATCTGTAAGGCATTGCTTTAGAAATTAATGGAACTCTCCAATCCTTCCAATCATATGTTTTAAACAATATTACAATCTGGAAGGATTACTAAAAAACCTTTGCTAAGTATAGTTCTAAAATATTGGTGTATAGATGTATTTCTCATTCATTAATTATATTGAATATAATAAAAGATGTTGCTTACTTTATACTAAATCATATAATATACTATTTTGATTGTTATTTTGTACTCAAAATAAATCATGAATAATATAGATGACTCATACTACATGTTTAATGATTCCATAAGAGTTTATTTTAATGTATTGCCTCTTTACAATTACCCCCTGGAGATATATATGTTGGAGAAGACACATCTGCATTAGAAACATTAGGTATGCATTATAGTGTTTTGTGTTAAATTAGCTACATACGTGCTTTCCCCAATAGTGCTTTCTCTTTTTGCTGTTGTCTACCTCTGTGGTTGGAAATTATATCATATTTGAGACAGGAAGGTTTAAACATTTTACTAATAAATTTGCCAATCAAGATCAATAAAATCATTGAATACAACTTTCAGATCTTATGTTTCTACTTAGTTTAAATTTATATTTGGAGAGTTAAACTAAACTCTCTATATTTAGAGAGTTAACTTTGCTTTAGAGTTAAAAGTATTTCAGCTACTTCAGGCTGGATATGAAAACATGAAAATGGCCTCTGGTTTTGTCTTAGTTAAAATTGGGTTAATACTGGTTTTATGGGTTAATTATTTGAAAACACTTATTTGTTGTGGTAGCCTTTCTAATCTGTGGCTGTTTGTTCCAAAAATAACCAAAAACGAAACATAAATTTTCTAAAGTACATCAAAACAATCTCTAAGCATGATTTTTTGGTGTGGTTAAAATGTTCTGACAACTCTCTAAAACTGCCTAACGCATCAAATTCTTTTCCTGGTTCATATTTTAAATGGTTGGATAAATGAGCCTCTCTATTAAAATGTTTAATGTTTGAGTTTTCATAATTATGCTTTAATTGATTGTCTCCTACTAGGAAGTATGCTAGGGTTTTTGTTTTTTTATTTTCTCTTCCTCATCACTCCTCTAGGACTAGAGAAGTTGCAATTTTATAGGTAGATAAAGTTACATGCTTAGATATATTATCTTCTGTATAATATAACCAAGAATCCCTTATGTATCTAAGAAACCTCATAACTTTTAGTTATATGTAGTATATCACACATATACTGTGTATGATTTAATCATAAATATGTTTGTTATACATACACAAAAGTATAGGTATTATAACAATGTTAGATAGCATCAAAGTTAACAATTTTAGTATATCATGTAGTCTCCCTATATGATATGCTAATATACAAATTTATAATAAAAAGAATGGAAAAGTAAATCATTTTAGCCTTGCATTATCTTTACTTTTATGGGAAATTGTTAATTTTAAGAGACTTTATCTCTTACTAGGAGTAATATATGTAGGTATATTTCTCACGTTGAAAAAAATTTCTGTGTATTTTTGGTTGTTATATAAAGAAATGGTTTGGAATTTAGTAAAATTCTGCAGTGAAGGGTATATATAAAGTAAGTTTTTAGGCTAAGAAAAGGGATATTGCATCTTTCAAAACGCAAAGTCATTTTAATTTAATCACTGTTGAATTATTTCCAAATGTATGCCATTTTTTCATTGGTTATGTATTATTTTAAATTTGCAGCATGAATACATTAATAATTCCAAACATAAATTTGAAATTATGTTTCAGTACAGTAAATGTATATGATATCATGGTCACATACATCTGCTGTAGAAATGCCTTTGTGCATATATAGTGTATGGTGCATATGTATATTCACATAATATATGTATGTACCTGTGCATTAATAAGATATAATGACTTATTTATAGAAATTAATGTGTCATTCTGCATATATTCTATATTAACCTGATAGATCTTTATGTTTTGTATTTAAAGAAAAATAGTCAATTTAGTGTAGAAGTTCTATACACAGCTATTCCATCTGTCATGACATTTAGATGGTAATGGATGATATTATGCTTAACTGCATGTTAAAAATACACAATCCATTTAATTTTTCAATTTTTTTGGCTATAGAAAAGTCAGCATGTTATTTTTTCCAAATTATGTATTTTAAATTTTATTTTCTATTGCGTATCTGTCTGTTTAATTGCATGGCGAAAGATATCTAACCAATGCATGAGCAAATTGAAATCCAAACAACAACAACAAAAAAACATGAATTTTATTTTATTTTATTTTACTTTTTAACGCACATTTTTCTGCTTTATTGAATGTGACAGAGTCACGCTTTTCATTCACCATTGCTTCTCTTTTTCCACTGTCTGTGATTTGCTTGCCAGGAGGAGCTACTATTCTTACTCCTACTACCTGTAAGTAGAAAATGGGTGATATACGACTTTACATGTGTTAAAGATGCAGTATCCCTTTTCAAAAAAAAAACAACAAACCAAAAAACAGAATGTTTGCAATTTTGATGACTGCAAAAAAAGTATTTTTCTGTACTCTAAAGCTATAAAGTTTACTTATTAACCTATTTTATTAATAGGTTATTTTTAAAAAGGGATATTGTATTTCTGTATGTTCAGCTACTTTTAATTTTTATTTACGATTTTCCATAAGTAGTCATAGTCTATAGCCCAAAGCATCATTTACATACTTAAGTCAAACCTGTACATTATCAATATGATATCTCACTCATCCGGTAGAGATAGTGGTTGCAATTCACTAATACCTATTTTTACATGTGTGTGCTTTAGTTGCTCAGTCGTGTCCGACTCTTTGCAATCCCATGGACTGTAGTCCGCCAGGCTCATCTGTCCATAGGGATTCTCCAGGCAAGAATACTGGAGTGGGTTGCCTTGCCCTCTTCCAGGGGATCTTCCCAACCCAGGGCTCAAACCCAAGTCTCCCCCATTGCAGGCGGATTCTTTACCATCCGAGCCACACTGTTATATCTGAAAAAAATGACCCAACTGATGTATTCATAGAAGAACATTCAAAATGCCTTCACAGAATGCAAATCAGGTCAGGTCTGACTGTGATAACTTCTCTCCACATTTCCAGGAATCCGGGATGGGTTGTGATTTCAGAACACCTTTGGTTTAGCTATGTAGGCAATCAGTATGCTCTGGTGAAAACGAATGGATAAAAATTATAATGTGGCAGTGATAAATAAAAAAATATTTTTAGAGAAGAAATTTCGAGTTTATTTATTATGACTTAAATAGGACAATGATTTTGTAAAACCAAGATGAAAAAAGAAAGGCTGTCAACCTAAACAAAACATAATAGGTGTTACATATCCTTTTTTGTGCTCCAAAGTTTTAGCTCTTCCTATGCTTAAGTATGACATGCTACTCTTGATGAGGAAGGAGAGTGTTGTCCAGTCTGTTTCAATAATCATTCTCAGCTTATTACCTTAAATTCCAGCGTATACATTCAGTCCAAAGGAATGATGCAACAGAGTATTCTTGGTCATTGCTTGATCAATATTTGATCCACCAAATTTTGAGAGTCAAGGATTTTGATTAAGTATTTGGTGCACATATCCCACAGTATTTACTTCACTAAGTAAATTTAAGTTAGCTTTACAGAAAGATTTGGTGAGAGTCTCAATGACTGTTACAGAATTCTGCCAACAGTTTAAATATTATAAACATTTGGCTTTTCAAAATCTGATAAAATAAGCAGGTGTAAAGTAACAGTGCTCCTAGCTTATTGTGATGGATCATAATATCCTTGTTAAATCATGTTTGATGAAGCCAAAGGTAATTAAATGTACCGTTTCATACAATGATGGAGCACTTTTCCTCTTTATAGCCCACCCATATATCCACCTGCAGAAGTTTATGCTGTTGGCTGCTTTGATAATGAAACTCATTTGCACATCTGTCAAACTCAAGTAGTTGCAAAATGATCTGCTTAACTGTCCTGAAGCGTACATTATATATGCTGGTTTCTCAGATGGAGACAAAATATCAAACATGCAGGAATCAATAAATATTTAATTATGAGAACATCAATAAGGTTACCATTAGTCATCCATTTATCTATAATATTAGGATTAGATTGCCTTTTTATAGACGTGTGGCATTTCTGTATTCTAGACTATGTATTAGGCTTTGATACTGTTACTGAAGTACTTAGGGTTCCTGGCATTATCAATCATAATTAGAAAAAAGTTTAACAGACTTATGTTTTTAAAAGCTGCTTAAACAGATCTAGTGAAGCAAATCTAAATTAGACAGTTTTTAAAAGAAATGTAGAAATAAATTATAGTAAAATTTAAAAGAAAACCAGATGTAATCTTTGAAGTAAAAATTCATTGGCATCATCATAGTAACTGTCAGTTCTTGATCAAAGCACTTAACTCTAGTGATAATATTTATTTCTTTTGTAATAACCTGAATTAAAGCCTACCTCACAGGGTTGTTGTGAGGATTAAGGTATTAAAAAAAGCTGACAATACATGGTTGGCAGATATCAACAAAGGTTTTATATATATTCTCTCATAATCTATCTACTAACAAAGGTTTGTGAATCTGAAAAGTAAAAGTCCTTCATTGCTATGAAATCTTTTACCTGTCATGCATTTGACAAGTTCATTACTTCTTATTTTTTCTCAATCATAAAATGTTTAAATTATATATTTTAAGGTAAAGCCTCAAAATTTAAACGTCTTTACCATTTGCTTCAATCTATCTGTCTTCAAATTTTTACATTGTTTTTAATCCAAATTTCAAGTTGTCTTATTTTTAGCCACGTCAATCTCTCAGAATTTTTGAGGAATGAATTTATTCTTTCTTCTTATCCAAGAAACAAAGACTGAAAGTTATTTCTTCAACTCTTTTTTAAACTTTAAAATGGCAAAGCATTTGTGCTACATCCACATTCTTCTCAAATTTATAACAACTAATCTTTAACTCTTAGAGCAGTGACTGCTTCATATTATAATACACATGGTAATGTGACAATTAAAAAAAAGTAACTGGATATAGTATAAGGGCTTAGGCCTTGGAACCAGGTCATTCTTTACTGCATATTAGATTAATAACCTTGGGCAAGATATTTAACTTGTAAGCCTCAGTGAACTCATCTATACAATTAGAAATCTCATGCCTCCTTCAGTTCATTGATTTGAGAATTAATTGAGTTAACAAATGACAAGTGCCGAGCATATAAGAGACCTAATTCATCCATTCGATCAAGTATTTAGTGAGTGTCTGCTATGTCCCGGACACTGCTCGGAGTGCTAGGGCTATACAGAGGGTTCTTCCCTTCATGGAACACACAGTGGGAAAAACAAAAGGATCCTTGCAATGATAATGTGATAAGTATTATTATAGGCAGAAAACATGGTGCTTTAAAAATACCTACCAGGGAAACCTAGTCTGAGAAATGTTGTATATGCTCAGTTAGAGAAGTCTCCCTGATGAGGCAAGACAGAATTGGAAGTTAACCAGATATTAGAGGTAAAAGAACAATGTAGGCCGAAGAACAAATAGCCTATAGGCAAGTTTGGAACTATCCTAGAGGTAAGTTTGAAAAGTGAAGGCTGTAGAATAACCTATGACCTACTGATGTATAATTTGCCCCATCAGTTCAGTTCAGTTCAGTCGCTCAATCGTGTCCGACTCTTTGCGACCCCATGAATCGCAGCACGCTAGGCCTCCCTGTCCATCACAAACTCCCGGAGTTCACTCAGACTCACGTCCATAGAGTCAGTGATGCCATCCAGCCATCTCATCCTCTGTTGTCCCCTTCTCCTCCTGCCCCCAATCCCTCCCAGCGTCAGAGTCTTTTCCAATGAGTCAACTCTTCTCATGAGGTGGCGAAAGTACTGGAGTTTCAGCTTTAGCATCATTCCTTCCAAAGAAATCCCAGGGCTGATCTCCTTTAGGATGGACTGATTGGATCTCCTTGCAGTCCAAGGGACTCTTAAGAGTCTTCTCCAACACCACAGTTGAAAAGCATCAATTCTTTGGCGCTCAGCCTTCCTCACAGTCCAACTCTCGCATCCATACATGACCACAGGAAAAACCATAGCCTTGACTAGACAGACATTTGTTGGCAAACTAATGTCTCTGCTTTTGAATATACTATCTAGGTTTGTCATAACTTTCCTTCCAAGGAGTAAGCGTCTTTTAATTTCACATACACTCTTCCAAAAAATAGGACCACTTGAAAGAATAAGAAAATATACATATTTAGATTTGTGACTTCTCTTCAAAAATAATTTTAAAATTAGAAACTACTCTGGGATCAAGTGCCAATGTTCACTTAGGTAATTTGCCCCCTAAATTACTCTCCAATTCCCCACAATCCCCACCCTTCTTTGTGCTGTCTCACTATGGGAAGCAACACTTTTATATTCCCTGTCTAAAACCTGTTAGGAGTTTTACAGAGCTTTTGCCCACTAGCCTAGAAAAAAGAGGTAAGAGATCTTTCAATGAATAGAGCAAATATTGCTGCTGAATAATGGTGGTGGTGACGTGGTTGTGACGACGTAGTGGTCGTGGTAGTGGTGGTGGTAGTTTTTGTTATACTTTTGTCATTGTTTTATTATTGATAATACTATCCTTATCATTGTTATTATTTCTAAAATGTATGCCATTTCCATCTCTAAAGCTTAGTTTATGACTATCTTAGGTGTCATATATGCTATGTCAATATATTGGATATTGTTGGGTATGTATGCTTGAGGCTAAGGACTATAATTCTCAGAGAAAAATGTCCTACACATGAGTAGCTATCAAATTAATAGATAATTTCCTAAAGGAAAAGCTTTTGGACATAAACACAACTACTAAATAAATAACTTTTTTTAACATATTTGTAGTATATCAGTATATTTATTCTAGTACAGATACTAATGAGAATCAGAAAAATTTACCCTAGTTAATAATCCAGCTGAGAAATGGTATTCTTAAAATAACTAAAATATATTTCCAAGGCCTCTAAACTGCTGCCATAAACTTAGAACATAATCTGGCAAACTGTAGGCATTGAGAGTCCCTTTCTTTTTATTAATATGAGATGAATTTTATATACCTTAAATAGTTTTTTAATTGCATGTTTCATGTGTAACATTCACAACGAACCAGATTGTATTTAACATCCTTGGTATGTAAGATAAAGATGTCAGTGCCTGAGGAGCTCCAAAGTCTAACTCTGCTCATTTCCAAATCTCCTGTGTCATTTATGTAGCTGCATCTGTGAGGCCATTTGTAGTTGGCACTCTGCCATGGGGTTCTGAAACATATTTTTAGGATCGGACCATGTTTACTATTCAATATTATGATCATTTGCATAATACCTCTACACAGCATTTTCCAAACTCTTCTCAAAGTACTTTTCTTATAAAGTACATAATTTCCCCATATATTCCCGAGTATTTGCCTTGTATCAAGCTGCAGTTGATTCTACAAATTTCCTGATTAGGTTTGGATTAATGTTATATAAATATATTTAAAAGTGTTAATTCTACACACTGCACTTTTACTGAACAAAAAGACAAAGAGTGAAGAATAGAGTTTGTCTATTTTAACTGGATGACTGTAATAAAATAAACTTGAAAAAGTAGTCATGTTATTTCCACAGAACATCTTCTGAAATTTTGATCAAGCGTGTTAATCACCCAGAAGGAAAACCAAAATTTAGCATTAACTTTTCTTTGAACAACACTACTAAGGAATCATTTACTTACTGTTTTAATAAAGTATAGTTATGCTTTATGATAATTTATTGTAATGATAAAATGCAAGAAGTGATGAGACATTTGGGTTGACAGCTTGAATGTTAAAATATCCATATGACAAATAAAACAGTTTTATAGCAATCAACAGATATTGTTTGGATGTCAAACTTAATTCCTGAAATTATGACATATTCTTAGAGTTTCTAAACCAAATCTATATCTTTACCCTCGGGCTTTCCTGAACTACTTACTGCTGGTGTCAGTTCTCCTTCAAGCCTCACACTAAGGTTTCCCTTTCGTATTTGTCTTGGCAGCAAGCTTGCTAAGAAACGCAAAGATGCTATGGGGAACACCCGGCAGGAAATGACACACATGGTAAATGCTATGGATCGAAGCTATGCTGATCAAAGCACTCTGCATGCAGAAGACCCTCTTTCCATCACCTTCATGGACCAACATAATTTTAGTCCAAGATGTAAGTTCTTTACCAAAATTTTGATCAATGACTTTTAAAGCTATTTAATTTCTCTCGAATTCAACACATTAGCTTTTGAATAGTGAGGGGAAATAAGACAGAGAGTGGAAGAAGAAACTGGAAATAGAAAAAGTGATATGGAATAAACGAGTTTATCAGAAGACTTCAGTCTTGATATTTGATTTAGTTTAACTTCCAACTGTATGAATTTTATTACTATAAGAGACATTCATACACCACTCAGACCAAATCTTATTGCTTTAAGTTAAAATAGATTGCCTACATAAAATTAGCTCATGTCAGAATTTATAATTGTTTTGTATTTGAATCTTCCATTGTGTAAGGGTAAGTCTTTGAGATATGAGATATCATAATTCTTTCTGGGAATTATTGGCATGGGAAGTCATTCTATTTAATTATTCTATAGATGCCTCAAGAGTTTCAGTAATAAAAAGTTAACCAGAGAAAAAAGAAATCTACATACTGTTAAGTATCTGGTGTGAAGTCCAAAAATTTACTTGAACTGAGGGATTGACAGGGAATGGTGAAATCCATCTATTCACTCATCTATGTTAAGAATTGCAAATGTTTATCTGTGGAGGCATATCTTTTAAAACAGTTCCTCTGAAGTATTATTTAATGCCCCATGATCAGTATTACTGTTTATCGTCAAATTTTCTAGAATTTTGTTTATCCCATTCCGTAGCACTGTGTTTATTTTGTTACTTAAAATTAAGTTCAATTACCTGACTGTCTCTTCAAATAAATAAGTGAAATTGGTACTTGAGGAAAGCAAATTGTGTTTATCCTTGGCCTTGTGTTCACAGAGGCATTTGCCACAGATCCCAGTTTGGGAAAAACTGTATAAGGAAAGAAGTAAACAATAGAAGTGTTATTTTTGATACAGATTATAAAAATATGTAGTGGTAAGACTGAGAAAATAAAGTATTTGTAGGTTTATGCATTTATGGCTTTTCAAAAGGGGATGTTTTTTCTGAAATGTTCAGCTTGGTGCAAACTTTTTAAAAATTATTGGCCATGATTTTCCCTGATATGTACCTATATCACATTAGTAGTTAAGGATATTATAATGAGTCATTTTGGAATTTAGTTTTCATAGTGATAAGGACTTTCTGATCTGTTCTATTTTTTTTTTCACTGTAAGATAAATAATAGAGAAAAACATAAAACGTTGCTATTGAAAGTTTTGCTAAAAGTATAGATGTATCATTTCTCTAACCACTTGATTTAAAATTAATCAATTAAAGATTTGAAAGAATTTTTGTTTCCAAAGCTTTTCTATCTAATGCCTATATACCTTATTATGAAGTTTGAATTTAGAAGTATATCTATAAATATACACTTATGAACTTGGAGAAAGGATTAAATCTATTTTCCAAAGTTAGCTAAAGTGGAATGAATATAATTACCTCTCTAAGTACCTCTCACTGGATAGATCTAAATGCATTTTTCCCCCTAATTTTATAATCTTTATAAATTGAAGTTGAATCTTCTTGGTTTTTAAAATTGGACTGACTACTGAACTATAATTATAGATGTACCTTTCCTGATATTTTGAGGTAACCCAAGTTGAGAAAGAGAATGGTCCCTTTGCAGGTTATAGTAATAAAGAAAGTTTAATATTTATATTTCTTAAGAAATGATAAATCTATTTTAAAGGAAAAAAGACTATGAAATACAACTTTAGGGCAATATATTCCTTCATGAGCTTTGTTTTCCTGCAGTGCCCAATGATCCACTTGTGCCGACCGCTGTGTTAGGTGAGGCCCTAATTCTTTGTCATCTTTTTTTGCATGGATCACACCTCCTTGCATGGGTTACAGCTTTGTCTACACAGTATTTACAGGGCAGAAGCAGTTTGATTTTGAAAATGTAGTCCTGATTTTATCAAAGAGAGCAATTGTGATCAACCCAATTAGATCTAGTGCATTTCAAATTAGTTGGGTATACTTTTTAAAAACAACTTATCCTTTAATTCTTTGTTCTGTTAGATTTGGAGTGAGTACAAGGACCCTTAATATGAATATATAACTAATGTTTATATTTGCAAGTTAGTAGAATGAATCCAAATGTACACATTTCAGGGGCCAGTGCTACCAGAATCGCTAGTGTATATATATAAAATATACCTGATTTAAAGGGATTTTTCTAAATCCTCCTAATTTTATAACAACTAAAGAATGCATTTCCAAGTAAACATTTGGCATTTGTGCATTTGCTTTAGTTTTGTCTTAGTTAAGAATTTATAAATGCAGGTAAAATTGCTATAGTATTAATAATGGAGTTTTGCATTCTATATGCACTTTCATGATAAGTGTTATCTGTCAAAAAATTTACATTAAGCCAAGATTTACCACCACATTGGAGAAGGAAATGGCCCACTCCAGAATTCTTGGCTGGAGAATTTCATGAACAGAGAAGCCTGGCGGCCTACAGTCCATGGAGTCGCAAAGAGTTGGCCACGACTGAGCAATTAACACTACCAGTGCATAACATCTAAGACAGCTAGTATTGCTAGTAATAAATAAGACCTTTTCAGCTGTAAAATTAAATAAATCTTTAACAATATATTTAAGAATGCAATGGGTTTCATTTCGATTTGTGCTCTATCCCTTGACTAATTACACAGCAATGATTCATGACCAGCTGGCTTGTATGTTCACAAGTCGTCTTATCAGTTTGTCCCCCGTGCTTCTAATATTTAAGATTTAATCAGAGAAATGTAGAAATTGCCAGATAAATGTACCTTTAAAATTCCCAGTTCTCATGTTTTATATTTAAATTTCTTTGAACATAAGACATCAGTTTACACATATTTTTATTATCAACATATTTAATGTTTAATTATATTTTCAAAATATGTTAGGACAATACAACTAACTCAGTTAAGTAAAATATACCTTTTTGACTAAAATAGTTATTAAAAGCTAAAATTTTAAAATACAAGGGTATATTCTAAAAGAATCTGTAAGTCAGTGTTTTCTGTCTCTGACTGCACTCTCCCTTTGATATTCCCACCAATAAGGTCAGGGAAGTGAGCTGGGCAATTTGCCCCAAAGGATGGCCTGATCATATAGGGAGGAGCCAGGAATTATGGTCTTTGAGAGGCATCAAATTCCTCTGAAAATGTCATCTTCTGTTGAGCACTGTAGAATAAGGTCAGCATCAAGCTCATAAGTTAAATTCAATGAAGTTATTAAAAATTCAAGGAAAAAGATAGTTACCTGTTAAAATTTCATTATGGTAATATTCAAAGACATGTAAAATTGGGTCTAATAAGTCTCAGTCCGCCTGTGAACTCACAAATATGAACTCACAAAAATATTCATGAAAAATGTCTTTGCTTCCTCTTCAATAAAATGATATAATAATTCTTACCATACCTTCTCCACAGAGCTTAGTAAAGAGAAAATGAGATAATATATAAAGTTTAAAATATTATTGTAATAATTTTCCCATGAAAGAGGATATTTATTTTTAAGGAAGGCTAGAGTTAACACAATAGAATTATAAATCTATTCATTTAAAAAATCATTGTGCATTTTATTTCATTTTGTAAGTCAAGCTGGTTGATATTTTTTATATTTCTTCTTTGAAAGCTAAATAGCTTGTTAATCATACCAAATTTAGAAATGATTTGTTGCATTCTTCATCATTCTTGGAATCACCGTGTTTATAGTTGTTTTACATCAGTTGATTTTGTATTTATAAAGCAATTTTTGAAATCACTTCAAGTATTGCTTGATATTAATATCTGCTTACTGATTTAAAAAGAAGTCAGAAACTTTTGTATTGATTCATATTTTTGTTTTTTTGTGTTTTACTGCTGCATTGGTTTAAAGTCCCTATTACTGGTAAGTGTATTGCAAAGAACTATAGAGGACCTTTCCATCAAAGAAATATTTAAAGTTATTCTTAAATGTGTAGTAAGGATAATAATTAGTACATGTACTCTTGCTTCTAGTCGCATTGTTAGGTAATTCAATGAGGTGAGGTAGAAATGTATAGATATTAATAATTCATATGTAATTATTTAAAAAAAATACTGCTCATTGTACTACTGTATTAAAGCCTAATGCAAAGCAAAAGGCACTGTCTACCTCATCTTGAGACGTAATCATGTAAGATCTGGAATACGGATGAATCCTCTGTTTCTTACTGAGCCTTTTACAAATGTAAATATTCCACTGCTCCAGCAAGTACAATGTGAGCTCAGGTCTGCTTCACAGAGCACTGACTACCTTTATTCCAGCTTGGGTGATTGCATTTTGCCTTCCTGACATTCTGTTCTCTTTACTTCTTATCCTAAGCTGTATGTTCTGTGATAGTGCCCCAATCAGTGGCTTCTGGATTTAATTTTACAGGGGAGATGTATATTTCTTTATGTCAGTCTATTGATTGCAGTATTTTAGCAAAGGTAGACCAATTGAGTGTCATCTCAGAAAAAATAGTAAACGCTCATGAATCATGGTTGCTAGCAAATGTTTGTGTGTAGAGGGGTGGGAAACCAGAGTAAAAAGTGTCAATTCTTTTGGGTATTTTTTAGGTCACAACAAAATCCAACAGAATTTTTTTTTTTTAATTCAATGTGGAGTTTTAGAAGTAAATGCAAAAGAAAAGCTACATTCAGTCTAGTAAGAGAAAATAAAGTAAATGCAATCAAGCTAAATTATAGAAGCACACAAATCTGATTGTGGGGTTCTTTTTCTTTTTTTTTTTTCCTTCTCCAGGAAGAAAAAATGTTTATCATGGGGACAACAATTCATTTTTTGCCATATCCTATTTGTAGAGTTGGTGATAGAACAGGCAAATGTACCAGCACTTGAAATATGTTTAACTGTTAACTAAATATCGTTCTCTACAGTATGCAGTATCATTAAAACAAAAGTTCCCCTAAGAGTGTACTTTCTCTTCTGTTAATGAGTATGGCAGTATAATGTTTGCCAAAGTAACACCCCTTAAAACATTTGTTTTTTTTTAAAGATGGTAAGTTTAAATGTGATCATTATAAGCATGCTTCTTCTCGTTGTAATGATTAGCACTATGGTCATTAAAATAATATTTATTTTTCAGAGGTAAAATGTTCTTGTTCTTTTCTTCCTTCTTATGACAGAGACTTAAGAGTTTCTTTTCATTTTAAGCTAACAACACAGTTGGGATGGGGCCTGCACTTAAATGTGGGTGGTGAGGGATTTAATGGATTTGTAACTAATTGATTCATTGAAATATTGAAATATTTATTGAGTGACTGCTTTTACCAGGCATTAAGAATAAAAAGAAAAATATGACTCTTGTCTCTACATGCTAAGCATTTAGAGTTTAGTTAGAAAAAGAGATCAAGAAATAAATGATTAAAATATATTGTAAGTGAAATGAATGTAGGAGAACAGAAGGCCATGGGAATGTAAAGCAGGCGCTGTGTAACTCAGCCAAGATGGGCCATGGAGGAATTCCAGAAAAAGTATCTAAATATTTTGTCCCAGAGACAAACCAAGGTTTCTTGTACACAGTAACCAGAAGAGTCAAAATGTATCAGCAATAAAAAACAGCAATAATAGTAAACCAAGGGAGTAGAGATGAAGTGCAAATGCACATGTAACCTGGCTGGCAGACATAGTGGGCTGTGGGCAGATTCTGTAAATGTTCAAGTTTATGGGTCTGGAGTATTTCATGGTAAAAAGTCCCAGGTGGAAGGGCATAGTAGGACCACAGTGGGGATGGGTTGCCTATATAGGGAGGTTGGGATATGGGTGGGAAAGAATTTGTTCAATTTAATCAACAATGAAAACACCTGTCCAATTGACAACTTGATCTTCTGGTCTCACAATATACTACTATGACTGCAGATACAAGAAAAAAGTCAAAACTCAGCAAAATCTCCCACTTATACTTCTTTAAAGTGGATCAGCTGTTTCTCTACATCTCACAGCATCTGTTGTCTTGCTTGTATACACATATTAATAATATGCCCTGACCTCCTACCTGGAGCTGAAGTAAAAGGCTTTGTCTTTATAGGGATGCTGCCCGAAGTCTGTACTATATTTCTTTCTTCCTCCTATTATCAGAAAGATCATAAGATCTTAAAATCTGCTTTGCATAGATATATATTAAACAAGGTAACTTTGTCTTTTTTTTAATCTTCTGGAATCTGAAACATGGCAGATGAGAACCACAGTGCTACAGCAGAATCCAGTCGTCTTCTTGATGTACCTCGCTACCTGTGTGAGGGGACAGAATCCCCTTACCAGACGGGACAGCTGCACCCAGCCATCAGGGTAGCCGACTTACTACAGCACATTAATCTCATGAAGACATCAGACAGCTATGGGTTCAAAGAGGAATATGAGGTGAAAGTTTCAATACTATGTTGAATCTTACTTCTAACCATGATACTCAGCAGAATTTAGCAGCTTTTCCTCCCATTTACATAGCAAGCACTGGAATACTCTGTAGACCCTCTAATCCTTTGTCTATGAACAATCTAGTGGGCATTTGAGGAGAAGGATGTAGATGATTGAAAAAAGGATACTTCCTGGAGGTATAGCTGGGTCAAAATTCATTTTAATAAAAAATATTGGATTCCATAATTTATTTTACTATGCTACTTAGAGACCAGTTTGTTAGACCTTATGTTTTCCCCACTCAAAAATCCATAGCAGAATATCTTGAGTCCTAGTGTACCTTTGCAGTTTCTGCCATTTGAATGACCTAAGCAGTGGATACTTGTCTGCCTCTTTGCGTGTTGACCCTCTGTTGAAAATAAGATCAAGCTATGGGTGTTAAATGTGTTACTTGTCACTCTGAGTTTTGTTTTGAGGATTATAGGTTGAGGGTGGCTGGGAAGAAAAACAGAGTACTGCAAATTCAGACAACAAAAAGCAGCCCAAAAAAGGGTGTGGGAAATTCTTTCATCCTTATTTCCCCTTCCTACCCAAAGTAAAACAGCAAGATTATACTACAGAGGAAGTTATTTAACTAAACATCCCAATGTACATAATATAGCAAAAAGGAAATAGTTCTTTTGCTACTTTTCACTTATGAGAAATGTCACTCTGGGGTGTAGATGTACCTCCACCACCAAACACACACAGTTAAAATGAAAGAAGCCAAGGGGTACCTTACTTTGAAAGACCACCTAAAATATAATACCTTTAACTTCATAAGGAATCTTCTAAACATCGCCTTTTATTCACAGATTACTTGTTATACCTTAGTTTGGGAGTGAATGAAATTATTTTTGAATTTTGAATGTCGGTTTTAGATATAGGCTGGAAACACTATGCTGTGGTGACAAAATAGCACAAGGAATTACAATATTCTGTCAGAACTATTTGTTGTTGTTGTTCATTGCATGTGTATTCCTGTGTACCTCACTTCAAAGACCATTGGCTCTTTGAAGACCCCCTTTCTTGTGTTGAGCAAAGTTTTTAAGTTTTTCTGCAAAAAGATATCTATACCCATATTTTAAATTGCTGCATATGGTAATTAAACCAATCAACAAATTCATCTGTTCCAAGATTCTTGGAGATGGTGACTCTTTTTAATTTTCATATGGTCTCTTGTTGTGGAGACTGAGTCCTTTTCATGATCTTCAAAGAAACTAAAATGTGATGTATTGCACATGATTTAATGAATAATTATGGGAGAAAACAGGTTTTCTTTGTCCTGTTAGAAATGCTAAAGAAAGCATATTTTTGAAAGATGCTCATTAAAAGTAGTTTTGAAGTCTCTGATGCTTTCTCTACTTCCGTCTCACAAAGCTGCAGTGATGTTAAATTTGAAATACTTTCAAGGCTCCCCGCCCCTGCTTTTTTTCCCCTAAAGTTGTTTCTTGTCCTCAATTTGAACTCAGTCCAATCCAAGATGAACAAGTACGAGCCCAACAAACAAGCTTTGAGGTCTGAAAATTGATCTTGTTCACTGCTGTAGGACTCCCTTCCTCCCTGAGAAAGTGGCTTTTACTATTTTAGTCTTTAAAACAGACAGACTTGATTCAAGGAAAGGAATTAAATTCAGTGTGCTTGTTAATTGTGCTTTTTTCTAGAGCTTCTTTGAAGGACAGTCAGCATCTTGGGATGTAGCTAAAAAAGATCAAAATAGAGCAAAAAACAGATATGGAAACATTATAGCATGTAAGTTCTCTTATGAGTCTTGATAAATGTAAAAACCAGGTGTAGAAGATAAAGGGTAAATTTTCAGTTACTCCTTCTATGGTTTTAAACTTTAAAAACAATCCCAGAGGATGGCGATCTGTATGAAGTAACCTTTTTAATATTATAACAGCATTGGATATTGGCAGCAATTCTGAAATTGTCATCATTCTCATTAATTGACTCAGATTCTTCATCTTGTGGTGATAATGTGCTGCTGGATTTTATGTTTGCACATAAATGCCTGGAGGTGTCATTAACAACTGAAAATATTAGGATAATGAATATGAAGGATTTTTTTCATGCTAAATTACTATAACTCTTCCACCAAACACATTCAAGGTGGGAGTGTTATTCCTTCCATATACCTTGTTTCCTTTCTTGGAGCCAGTGCCTGAATCCCATTTGCTCCAAGTTATTTATCATTAGGGACTTCCTCCTGATTAAGTCTTCAAGGTGTATTCATGAGATAAATTGATTTTATTCATATGAAACCGTAGGAGCAGTAAGAAAAGTGACAGATAGTTTAGCTTGTAACTAGCTGCTGATTTTACTTAGACTACTTTATTCTCAATTTAAATTATTTTACACTCTCTTTTGAATACCTCAGAGTTTAACCTTTGTGAGAGTAACCATAACTCTCACAAAATAAGAAGTTGAGAGTAGGGTTTCGAAATTCACTCCCTAATTCTGTGGCCCATTTGCTGTAAAGTACAGGGAGAAAAGATCCCACCCATTTAAAATCATGCCTAACAAGCAAAATTAGGAGTTAAGGCAAGTTTAGTAATTCAGAAAAATTTATGACTGAAATGATGATTTATCAGACATTACTATCATGTCTACTAAAAATTTCCTAACTATGAAGATGCTAGTCATTGAAGCTTTCTTAACAAAATATTATCATCAAAATAAGTAATGAATTCATTAAAGTTCTTACATTTTTTCAAATGACTGGTATCCAATGAAATTTTGAAAGTATATTATGGATCATCTGTTGTTAACCACTGAATTATGTTAAGTTTCTACTAGGGTCATTGTCTCAAAACAGGGGGGAATTTTAATAGCTTTTATTTTATCCTTTAAAAATCTCAGATGATCACTCCAGAGTAATTTTGCAACCTGTTGAGGACGATCCTTCTTCAGATTACATTAATGCCAACTATATAGATGTAAGTATTTTTATCCTGCAGTATGCCCAATTTATTGGCTTATATATATATGTATATATATATAAATCTTTTCCTTGTTATTACCTATAAAGTGATTGCTAGCTTTTTAAAATAAAGAACAAACTGTACACTTTTCTTTGTTCTGCGTCCTAGTACTTACTGACGTTGTTGTGCTTTCTTTCACACCTGACTTTGGTTTGGGCTGTAGATTTGGCTGTACAGGGATGTAAGTACCACTATATGTAAATAACAGCACCCTATTATAAATACTTAATGTAACTACTCTTAACTACAGTTTTTCCTAATGCTTACTACTAGTTCTCTCTGCATGCTTCACCTAACTAGCCTCATACAGTATATCTATGTTCATTTTTCTGTAACTCCTTTACATGTGTAAAGATCTATTTTACCTCCCTCCCTTTTCTATGTTTAGAAAAGCAGGATCATTTTTAGCTTTTGACAATTTATTATGTACTCGAGTTTTATTTGTTGATGGTTTCTGTTTCTGGCTTTTATCCTACCCTTCCCTAAACATATGTGAGAAGCTGGATAGTATGATGTGTATTAGTGTTTCTGAAATTTTACCTTTTTACATTTGACTTCTGATGTTAAAAATGGGTAGGGAGACTATTTTGTGGTGTGTGGTATTGGTTTGTAAAGTATTAAAATTACCCAGGCAAAATAATTATAAAATTGCATTTATAAAATACACATATCACACATATATATTGAATCATAAAAATGAAAGTTTGTTTTAATATACATTCCACTGTTCAGTGTTGGTTAAGACATATGTACATGCAAATCCTTTGTTTAATGCAAGTAATTATCAAATAAAATAAAATATTAAGGATGCAGTATACTACATCCAAGAAGGACAGGCTCTGTTCATATTTCTTGGTTCAAAATCACACTGGAAATTGCAAGAATTAATTCATCCCTCTGTCCCTCACTTTCCTCATCTTTACAATGGGGATAATAACAATACCACTAACCTCATCATTTTATTGTGAGAATTAAATGAAGTAATTCATGTTGATCATTTAGCACAATGCCTAGCACATATTAAGCACTCATTAAACTTCACTATTTAAAAAAATAGTTCAGGCATACTGAAATGAATTAATTCTAAATTTGTATTACTTGTAAGGCAAAAGATAGAAATATCAACAACTGCAGCATATATGATACATTTATAGATATGCAAAATATATGTATGATTAGGATCTAACTTTTTATAATTTCTATAAATAAGAAATAATTTTATCACATTTATTAAGTTCATGTTTTATAGTTATTTTGTGACTTGTCATTATTTATATATTTGAATTAATGAATTTTATTAACTATAGTCTTTGAGTATATTGGTTAAATTTTTGATCATTATTTTACTCTCATTCAATATGGAAAACTAAACAGTCTACTCTCTAGAATAAAAATATCAACAGTTCTCTGACAAATTCATACTTGTTCTTACCTGTTTAGTTTAACCTTGGTTTTCTGCCAAGACCCTGGCAGGACATTTGGTCCTATCCAAAACATCCGTTAAAGACATTTGGTCCATACCAAAACATCCTTGATTTTTGCTCCTTTCCAAAATGTCCATGGAGACATTTGGTCTATGCCACAAGTCCTTGATATTTGGTGCCATCCAATACTATTTGGCATGGACCAAGTATGCTTATGGACATTTTGGATAGGAACAATTTTTAAGGACCTTTTGGCATGGACCAAATGTCTTATGGACATTTTGGGCACAACCGAGGGTCCTATAAATATCAACAATTTTTGGTATGCACCAAATGTCTTACAGATGTTTTGGATAGGACCAGATGGTCTGCTAACTCAGGCTTTTACTAAAGCCCTTTGCTGAAGACACAACAAAGACAAAGCTTAACCCTATTAACATTTTTGCTACTAATGATCTATTGAAATTTAAATCAATTGAAAGCAACTGACAACTTATCTTTTATTTGGAGTAATTTCTTTATGGAACAATATCAAGTGCTTAACTATATAAAACTCTTGGCACACTATAAAAAGAAAGAAAAAAGTACTAAACGTTTTGTTCAGGATAAGGTGCATTTTTTAAAAGATTTTTTTCCCTATATATGTGTGTACCTATAATTATGTGTGTGTAAATTAATATTATCAGCACATACAAAATAGTTTTGGCAGATTCCTGAACATATTATCAAATAGAAGTATTCTCTAAAAAAAATCTCAGCAGGACTTTGACTTGATGCACACATGCATTGTCCAGCTCTAACATTGGAATGTTCTGTTATTTTTTTATGGTTCTAATATGTCGTTGTCCATTTGTAATGCAGTGTGTTGTACTTTTGGATGATAAAATAAGAATTAATATTTTTGGACACAGTTTTGCCAGGAATGAAACTAAAGATTAACATGAAGGCATAAACATTGTAGTGAAACCAAACAAAATCTATAAAGTTATTTTCCAGCAAGCAAAACTCAATTGTGCAATATTTATTCTAATCAGACCCCTTAAAATATTTAATTTTTGTTTTATTTTTACCTTTCAGATAACCTAGGTTTGAGAAGTGAACTATGAGTTCACTACTCATTTCTGGACTTTTTACTATAACTTAATCTTAACAGGTGGTTGTCTTCATCTTTTTATGCCTTCATTCATTTATTTCTGACACTGATATAAAATGATGACCACTTTGTTCTCCTATTTTAGGGCTACCAGAGACCAAGCCACTACATTGCAACTCAAGGTAAAACTTTGCCTTTTTAAATAGAGTAGAATAACCAAATGGTAATAGAGTAGAATAACCAAATGATAACAGAGTAATCAAACTTGCTTAATTCATCTATATGATGTTTTCTTGAAATTTGATCTGAGTTAAAAAAAAAAAATCAGCTCTTCCAGTTAACACTGTTCTTTATTCATCTGTATAATACAGATTGTTTTATCTCTTTAACATGTATATAAATTAAACCTTGGTTTACTTTTTTAATTAAAAGTAAAATAGAACCTGCTGGTAGTCTTTGAGATTTGGTTCTTGGTATCTGGATGTCCCAGAGCACTAGTAAACAGTGCTGGGCAGAGAAATTACTTATTTTTGATGAAAGCAACTGAGATCTCATCTTATATAAGGTGCCTGTTTCCTTGCAACAGAGTTTGTTGGCCTGGCATGTAATAGTACCCAAGGCCAACATTGCTATAATGAGATGTTGGACTGTCTTGCAACAATTTTTTTATTTCAAGTCAAGACTAAGACATAGAAAAGGGCTGAAGGGAACTTATTTGAGTTCATTCTTCGTGGAAAAGTAGAAGAAAGTGAAGAAATCTTGTTAGAGTGGCACACTGGAGAATAAAAGTATCCTAACGACCATACCAAGACCACCTCTAGTTATCTCCCCAAACTGACCACTGACCATCAGATAAGAAAACTGCACATCTTCTTTTATAAAAAAGGAAAGTAAAACAAAAGTTAATTTGCTGTTTTTACAGAGGTTATTTTCTAAGTGTTTTTCACATATCTTTGGAGTTACTGAGTTTAATTAATTTTAAACTCTTTAAAGTTAGAAAGATCATCCATGGTGAATGATATTCTTGTTTCATGCTATAGGGTAAAGTTTAGCCCAGTAGATGCTTTTGCAGCTCAGAGATGATACCATAAATTAGAACATGTCCTTATGTATCTGATCAGAGAAGGTGATGGCACCCCACTCCAGTACTCTTACCTGGAAAATCCCATGGACGTAGGAGCCTGGTAGGCTGCAATCCATGGGATCACGAAGAGTCGGACATGACTGCGCGACTTCACTTTATATATCTGATAGTTCTTCATTAACCCCTAAACTTCACTGTTTATAAATGATGTGTGTATATTTAATTAGTAATGTGTGCTGTTTGGTTGATGGTGGCATAAGACTTCCTATTTTCCCATTTACATGAAGATGAATTAAAGTAACTTAGAGAGAGATATGGAGAAGGCAATGGCATCCCACTCCAGTACTTTTGCCTGGAAAATCCCATGGACAGAGGAGTCTGGTGGGCTGCAGTCCATGGGGTTGCTAGAGTTTGACACGACTGAGCGACTTCACTTTCACTTTTCACTTTCATGCATTGGAGAAGGAAATGGCAACCCACTCCAGTGTTCTTGCCTGGAGAATCCCAAGGACAGGGGAGCCTGGTGGGCTGCCATCTATGGGGTCGCACAGAGTTGGACACGACTGAAGCGACTTAGCAGCAGCAGCAGCAGAGACAGATATAGCCCCTGCTTCCCTGGTGGCTCAGTGAATAAAGAATCTGCCTGCTAATGCAAGAGACACAAGTTTGATCACTGGGTCAGGAAGATCCCCTGGAGAAGAAATGGCAACCCACTTCAGTATTCTTGCCTGGGAAATCCCATGATCAGAAGAGCCTAGTGGGCTATTGTCCATGGGGTTGCAAAGAGTTGGACATGACTGAGTGGCCTATACAACAACAACAGAGACAGATATAAGTACCCTAAAAATTAGTGGTGTCTTCTGAATTTGAAAACACAGAAGGCAAACTGAAGCAAACAAACTTGTATATATCTATTTTTTTGCCTTTAGTGTGAATTTAGATATGAATTGAATTGAAATACTTTTAATGACATTTTGTGCTAGGCCTTTATGTTTTCTACTTTGGTTCATTTAGTTTATATTGTCCTTTTTCTTATCTACACTTCTTTTTAACTACAAAATTTCTCTGATAACATACTATTCAAATTCATTTTTTATAGGCCCAGTTCATGAAACAGTGTATGACTTCTGGAGAATGATCTGGCAAGAACAGTCTGCATGCATTGTGATGGTCACAAATTTAGTTGAAGTTGGCCGGGTAAGAGGCAAAAAACACCCTGTGTATTATAAAATATGAGTATAAGTTGAACAGCAATCCATAACACACTTAGAATAGAATACCATTCAATTGTTTGAAAAACTTTCTTAGGCATAGCATTTCAACTGAGTGCTCCTAAGTGAGTCTTTGATTGCTAAGAAATTATTTGATTTCTCATTTATTAAAGTAAATAAACTTTGATTTTATGTTAGAATCTAGTTGCATTGTCAGGCTTGTATGTTTTTATGAGATTACACAAAATCTTTCTATCTGTTGTGTTACAGATTATCTTATTTATGTATTTTTTTTATTATTTATGGATTTTTAAACTGTCTTTTAACTATGACCTGAAGAGTTATCACTGAAATTAAATCATCTTGGTTAATGTGTATTATATATTCAGGTTGACCTATATATACTTTTTGTCATTTAGGTTAAATGCTATAAGTATTGGCCTGATGATACCGAAGTTTATGGTGACTTCAAAGTAACTTGTGTAGAAATGGAACCACTGGCTGAATATGTAGTTAGGACATTCACCCTGGAAAGGGTAAGTACCCTAACATTCTACAATATTAAGTATATTGAAATTGTTTCTTTTTTTTTCTTTTTTTAAAATATAAACTTATTTATTTTAATTGGAGGTTAATTACTTTACAATATTGTATTGGTTTTGCCATACATCCCTGTCAAGAGTTGTTTTAAGGATGCTATAAAATCCATCTATTTATTTATTCATTTCACAAGTATTTATTTGAGAGCATAACACGTACCAGGCATGTTTCTGAACCTTAAGACACATTAAACCCTTTCTTTTGTGGAGCTTATAATCTGTTGAGGGGAAAAAGGCAGTAAAAGTTAATAAATAAATACATCATATAGTTTGAAAAGTACCATGTATAAAAATAATGTTGGGAATGGAAACAGGGAACATTGCTGAGGTAGAGGAAGGAATAGTTTACAGTTTTAAAAGAATGATCGGGAAAGGAGTAGTTGAAAAAGTAACATGTGATAAAGGCTTGAAGGAAGTGAGGGAAAGAGTAATATATCCCATGGAAGGATTATATCCCAGGGTGAGTGTCCCTGGCAGAATATTCCTGATGGAGGGAACAGTGATTTCATAGACCTAGAGGCATGATATTCCTGTCGCAGTGAGAAATATACTGGAGTCTAGGGTATTGAGAGATAGGTAAATGAAAGGGAAAGAAATGTGATTTAAAGTCAGGGAAATTACAGAGCCAGATAAGTGAGGTCTTGTGAGCCACTATGATGATTTTAGTTTGTATGAAAGGTAAAAGTAGCCGGCCATTGGAGGGTTTGAGCCCAGGAGTAATATAATCTGACTTTTTTTTTTAAATAGGTTCAGAAAGACTAAAGCTAGTGGGCAGTGTGAGAGGACTAAAGTAAGACATAAAAGTAATAACATACATTGTTACAGAAAAGTTTAATAAATTTGACCACACAAAAGTATAAAATTATCTGTATCAAAATAATTAATTAAAAGATGCACACACAACAAAGAAATTGTGATTATTTACTATTCTTAACTCATAGCTTTAATATAAATATAAAGGAAATACTAGAATCTCTGCCCCACAAAAAAGCAACTGCTAACATGCCTATTGAAAATGTTTAACCTCATGTGCTGATATACCATTTTTTTCCTTTTTTTTTTAATAAAAATTTATTTATTTTAATTGGAGGTTAATTATTTTACAATATTGTATTGGTTTTGCCATACATCAACATGAATCCACCACAGGTATACACGTGTTCCCCATCCCGAACAGCAAGCACTTTTAGAAAAATAATAATAATTCGGATTGATTTTAAGAGTATGATGAGACATATTTTCATGTGTTGCTGATCATATTTAAATTGCCATAAACCCTGTGGCTTTCCAGGTGACACTAGTGGGAAAGAACATGCCTGCCAATACAGGAGACATAAGGGACATGGGTTCAATCCCTGGGTCGGGAAGATCCCCTAGAGAAGGGCATGGCAACCCACTCCAGTATTCCTTCCTGGAAAATCCCATGGACAGAGGAGCCTGGCAGGCTATAGTCCATAGGGTCGCACAGAGTTGGACACAACTGAAGCAACTTAGCACACATGCACACAAGCTCTCCGTAAATCAGTAAAGCAATTTATCTACAGAATTTTAAAATATTGATATCATTTGACCACTAATTTTACCTTCCATGCACCTATCCTAAGAAATTTATTTAAACTACAATTGACTTCATGGGCTTCCCTAATTGTTCGGTTGGTAAAGAACCCATCTGCAATGAGGGAGACCCGGGTTCCATTCCTGGGTTGGGAAGATCTCCTGGAGAAGGGAAAGGCTACCCACTCCAGTATTCTGGCCTGGAGAATTCCATGGACTGTATAGTCCACGGGGTCGCAAAAGTCAGACACGGATGAGCGACTTTGACTTTCAGTTCACAATGACTTCATATATAGTCGTAGATATTTTACATAGCCGTAAATGTCCACAATAAAGTTATACATCCATGATCTAGAAATACCACTCTTTATAAATGATATTTAAAAGTAATTTTACAAACATAAAAAATAATTAGGGGAAATATTAAGTGGAAAATTACCAGTATACAGAGCAATATAATTATGATTATCACGTTTATAAAGTATGTATGAGAATTTCTTAGACAAATCAAGCAAAATAAGCAAAGATGTAGGAGATTTCAAGAAAAGAACCATCAAACATGATTTAATGAATAGCTAGATTCCATTACCATCAAAAGAATTTGGAATATATATTCTTCTTATAACTTCATTTAAGCTTATGAAAAGTCAATCATGCCTTTGCTGTCCACCTGGAACTATCATAACACAATTCATCGGCTCTGCGTGCATGCTAAGTCACATCAGTGGTGTCCGAGTCTCTGTGGCCATATGGGCTGTAGCCTGCCAGTCTCTTCTGTTCATGGGATTCTGCAGGCAACAAAATGAAGTGGGTTGCCATGCCCTCCTCCAGGAGGTCCTCCCCACCCAGGGATTGATCCCACCTCTCTTATGTCTCCTGCATTGGCAGACAGGTTCTTTACCACTAGCGCTACCTGGGAAGCCCCTCATTGGCTATACTCCAATATAAAATAAAGAGTTAAAAAGAAATCAATCACAAACTTAGTTATAAAGGAAACTTAAATACATAATAAAAATTCAAAATGTTTCCAAAATCCAGTGGAAAATAACAACAAATCACTGACCAGCAGCTCCCTAAATTAGACTCAGAAATCATCAAAGTCCTCTTGTGAATAATCTTTGAATGAACTATTGCCTTCTGATGCAAAGAGCCGACTCATTAGAAAAGACCCTGATGCTGGGAAAGATTGAAGGCAGGAGGAGAAGGTGATGACAGAGGATGAGATGGTTGGATAGCATCACTGACTCAATGGACATGAGTTTGAGCAGGCTCCGGGAGATGGTAAAGGACAGGGAAGCCTGGCATGCTTCAGTCCATGGGGTCGCAAAGAGTCAGACACGACTGAGTGACTGAACAACAATTGCCTCAGAACTAAAATTATATTATGAAGATAAATAATTTTATATCAAAATATTCTACAAGTTAGGAGAAAAATATATAATCAAAAGTGATTTCTATTTTGAAAGATAGTCTAAAATCTTTAAAAAAAAAACAGTTAAACTAGAATATCAGGAAAAAAGTCAATAAAACAAAGGGAAAAATAAATATAAAAATGCTGCTGCTGCTGCTAAGTCGCTTCAGTCATGTCCGACTCTGTGCGACCCCAGAGACAGCAGCCCACCAGGCTCCCCCGTCCCTGGGATTCTCCAGGCAAGAACACTGGAGTGGGTTGCCATTTCCTTCTCCAATGCATGAAAGTGAAAAGTGAAAGTGAAGTCTCTCAGTTGTGTCCCACTCTTAGTGACCCCACAGACTGCAGCCTACCAGGTTCCTCCATCCATGGGATTTTCCAGGCAAGAGTACTGGAGTGGGGTGCCATTGCCTTCTCCGATATAAAAATGAGACACTGACAAAAAAGAATAAATTTAATAAAAAATCTATTTCCTTGAAAAGATCGATAAAGTAACTAAACTACTTGTCAATTCCAAATGAAGAGCAATCAAAACAAAATATGTGACAAAAGGGACAGAGCTCTAGCTATACCTGCTATTAAGAAAGTTATATTATGTGTGAACTTAGAGACAGATCTTAGTCTAGATACAATGAAATCCTAGGAAATAATAATTTCCATTATTTAACCCAAGGAGAGATCGGTATCTGAACAGCTGGTAAAAGAAAATAAGAGTGTTGAAATTTGCCATTAAAATTGCATTATGGGTTCATAATTGAGGTGTCTTTAATCTCTAAAGAATAACTAAGGAATAGCTAATGCCTAAGTTAATCAAACTATTTAGGCCGTAGAAAAACCATTAAAACCAACTAAATATATTTTAAAAGCAAGCAGAACTGTGATGACAGAACCACATAAAGATAGGACTCTCTCAAGCTCTTCTCTGTCTCTCTTTTTAGATCTCTGCCTGTTTCTCCTTCTCAAGTATGCACACATACATACATTGCAGACCAGTTTAATTCAGGATATACTGAAAATGTGAATCCAGGACTGAATTAAGATCACTACATGATTTATCATGATTATTTTTTTAAGAATTCAAGGATTTTACAACTGTGGTAGGAAATCTAGAAGAATATTTCATTATCTCAGTGCATTAAAGGAACAAAATCCTGTGATTTCATTAATAAATATTGTAATGCACTTAGTTTTATTTAAAAGACATTTATAGTAATACTCTAATTATATTAGAAAGAATAAGGAGACTCCCTAAACATGATAAAGCTGTTTCAACAATAACCAGTAGCACACATTTAAGGAGTGAAAAACTAGAGGCATTGAAGGTATTAATATAATCAGAGATGTAATGTGGATAATCATGCTCACTAGTGTCCAATATTTTTGGAAGCTCTAGGAAATTAAATAAGACAACAAAAGGAATAAATGACAAAACTATTAAAAAGGGTGAAATTATTTTAAGGTGTAATGATTTTATACCAAAAAAAGCTAGTTAGAAAATTTTAAAAAAGAAAATCAAAATTAGTTAAGTGACTAATTCAAGATATATTTCATTATATTATTAATAAAGATATAGATTTTTAAAAATCTCTTTCATAATAACAAAAATTCTTAAGTATCTGTTATTGTTGTTGTCCAATTCTTTGTGACCTCATAGATTGTAGCCCACCAGGCTCCTCTGTCCATGGAATTCTCGAGGCAAGAATACTAGAGTGGGTTGCCATTTCCTTCTACAGGGGAGCATTGCAACACAGGGATTGAACCTACATCTCCTGTATTGCAGGCAGATTCTTCACCACTGAGAAACCTGGGAAGCCCTCTGAAGGATCTAGAAATATATTTAGCAAGAAAAAAAAACAGGTCCTAAGTGAATAAAACCATTACAAATGTGTTGAAGGACACAAAGATATGAATAAATGGAGACATGCCCCATGTCCCAGAATGGGAATACTTGGCATTAATACCTCCTTATGGAGTTGATACAATACTAATTATAACATTCAGTTCAGTTCAGTCGCTCAGTCATGTCCGACTCTTTGCGACCCCATGAATCGCAGCACGCCACGCCTCCCTGTCCATCACCAACTCCTGGAGTTCACTCAGACTCACGTCCATCGAGTCAGTGATGCCATCCAACCATCTCATCCTCTGTCGTCCCCTTCTCCTCCTGCCCCCAATCCCTCCCAGCATCAGAGTCTTTTCCAATGAGTCAACTCTTCACATGAGGTGGCCAAAGTACTGGAGTTTCAGCTTTAGCATCATTCCTTCCAAAGAAATCCCAGGGCTGATCTCCTTCAGAATGGACTGGTTGGATCTCCTTGCAGTCCAAGGGACTCTCAAGAGTCTTCTCCAACACCACAGTTCAAAAGCATCAATTCTTCGGCGCTCAGCCTTCTTCACAGTGCAACTCTCACATCCATACATGACCACAGGAAAAACCGTAGCCTCATTACTAGGGTTTATTTTTAATTTATTTTCCTCATATAAAAAACACTGGAAAAGAGTAATTTTTTAAAAAACCATATATTTGAAAATTACTCAGGAAAGTTTAAGTAAAATGAACAATAAGAAAACATGTACTGCCAGATATTAAAATTTTCTAAAAAGAGCAATACCCTTACAGCAACTCCAGCAAAAGAATCAATGCTGAGGAGATGATCTTTGAACAATGTATGGCCTTCCTCAGTAAAGTTGACTTCAAAAGTACTTAAGAAAGTGATTTTATTTGTATGATTCCATAGTGATGTTTATCATTGTTACTGTTATACTTATTTGTTGAGCTCTGCTTTGTGTGGGGTTTTGTACTTGGCACAGAAAAGAAAAAGAATTATAAGATGTGATCTCTGGCTTCCAAGGCTTTGGTGATATTTAGGATAGAATCTAAAGATAAAATTTCTCATTTAGTTCATTTATTTCATGCAATTTTTTCTACCTTTTCTGAGGAACAAGTGAGATTGAGATTTCACAGAGTTCATAGTAGAGTTGTAAATATATAGACTATAGTGGTGCTTGGGGGGCCACAAATGTGGATTCTTAAAAATAAACTCTGCAGCATCTCATCTGAATTTTCCAAGTGCTGTTCATACAATCTATGGGCTTCTTTTAACAAAAAGGAAGGGAAAAGTTTGAAATGTGCATTTAAATGTCTCTCTAAAAATTAACCCAATAGGAGAAAGGCACAGCGATGGATGTTTGCTTCTTTCAGTTTGTGTTTTTGTTGCTATAAATAATCCTTTGTGTGCTGATTTATTTCACAGAGTTAAGAAAATAGGCTGGCCAAAGAACAGTTTAGCTGTCTGTATATTTTTACAAACCCATCTAGAGTAGCACTGTTCTGGAAAATCCCTACATGCCATGCTTCAAAACCATTTTCAACACGGATAAGCAAAGCATTAAAATCTCTTTGTGAGGTGAGAAGCAGAAAGTTGCTTTTATACACCACTTGAGAACTCAGTGCGTTGGGTCAACAGGGCAGCATTTTAACTTCCCGTTTCTTCCTTTTCCCCTAATCATTTTATGTGTTGTCATTCCAAATAAGGAACAGACTGTCAGGGTAAATAAAATTTACCCAGACTTACAGAACTGAGCAAGACTTCTTATTTTCTTTCTTTGCCAGTTGTCTGAAAATAAAGGTAAGCTCCTAGGCCATGTCAGCATCCTTTTTCAGCAAAAGCAGTATTTTTGATAAATTTCTTATGTTTTTTCATTGTCAGTCAGGTCTAGTACCCATGGTTGTCTTTAATGGCTCTATTTTGGTCCTTGAAAACACTTCTTTATGTCTTTGCACAGAGGGGATACAATGAGATCCGTGAAGTTAAACAGTTCCATTTCACTGGCTGGCCTGACCATGGCGTGCCCTACCACGCTACTGGCCTCCTGTCCTTCATCCGGCGGGTCAAATTCTCCAACCCTCCCAGCGCTGGTCCCATCGTTGTGCATTGCAGGTGAGTGGTGGTCCAATCGACATTGACTTTGTGCAGCCAGCTTTTTTAAAGTATCCAAACAAGGCTTGTAAACACAAAAACTAATGCATGCTTACAAGGTTCCAGTTTGCAAGTATAACAGATAAGGTAAAACAGCAATAAAATAAAAGTTAGCTTCTAAGGAGGATATAAAAGAAACTTCAGAAATAAATGCATTCATCTTAATGTGTGTAGTATTGTCCATAATTGCGAATGTAGAAACTCTGCCTTTTAGTGGCAACATCTGCATATGTGTTGTGGTTTTTTTTAATCACTTTTGCAAAGCCTATATAGTATGGAATAGTAGGTAAAGCCAGAGAGTTCTTGCCAATGTAGTAAATTCCTAATAGAATCCCAGCTTTTAGAACTATATTTGAGGCATACAAAGTTATTAAATGGCCTAAATTACAAGAATTTGTGCTGTAAAACATCTACTTCAAGAATTTTTTTAAAAGCCATCCCTCAGAGGACCTTGAAAACTACATTAGTAAAATCCAGCATATATATGCCAGAAAAATGTGAATATTATCCAGACTTTCTTTTGATTAGAAACTTCTCTTAAAACAAGTACCCAGAGACACTAAAAACAAATTACATGGCCTCATTTTAAGATATGAATAGAAAAATATATACTGAATCTGAAAAGCTTTTCCTAAATGCTGCACACCATTCTCAAATACTATCCTTTCCAAGGTACGTAATAGGTTGTGCTTAAGCATTTTTCTTTCCCTGAAAGTCCAGCCTATTCAGTATTTAAATGACCACATATGAAAGGGGAAAAATAAAACAACAGAGAATGAAATAAAAGTAAGGCGTCTCATTAGGATCAGATACTGTGTACCTTGAAAAAAAAAAATCTACAATTCAATCCTCCTCAACAAATCTGATGTACTCTTCAATTACTTTCCTGTCTCAAACCCTGGGAACAGTGACTGAGAAGATGGTAGGCAAGAAAAAGAAACAGAGATAGCCACAATACCTTTGACTTAAATTTCTTAAAGAACAGTTAAGTTTAAGAGAAATGACCAAATCCAGACTTCAAAGAAATAATGTTAATAGTCTATCTATGCATTTAGAAAATGAGATAAATGGGTTTTCAATTATGTAGTGTCTTGACTTATCATAGAGTTTCCCTTTCCTGTGAATTGCCTGCTTCAGTAGTGCTCCAACAGTCTCAGATATGCTCTCGAAACACAAGTGTCATTTTCTACTTCCACTTGGGCATCTGAACTTACGGAAGAGAGGGAGCTGACTACAAAGTGATTTTTCCATAAAAATCCAAACTATACCTTTTTGCTCCATTGACTTATATGTATAAAACTGGAGAAATCTTCCCAATGGGTAAAATAATCAACAGTATATTATGATTCGACTACTGAATTAAATACAGGAAGATAGTATTATCTTTGTGACCTGTTAAGAATTATATTTCATACTTAACAATTTATTTTAATTTTTTCTTTGGATCACCATGTAAATATTCTTTCTACTGTTGGTCTCCTCCCCAGTAATAACGAACATTTTCATCCCTACCCTCACTATTAACACTTCCCCTGAAATGTGACTCCTCAGATTTTCCATTTAAAGGTTTTAGATTAATGTTCTTTTGCCTTGACCAGAAACTGTCTTCCTAAGACAGCACCGCTGCATTTTGCTAGAGCGCCCACAATGACATCAGTATGAGTCTTTCTATCTCAGATGAAATTTTAAAGCATAAATCCATTCCTTGATCAATTCTATGAGCTTGAAATTTTTGTAAAATGAAGACTGTGTATAAGAGCTATGAAACTTCAGTGCCATATATACATGATTTTCAAAACACAATTTGATTTACAAAGTTTATATTTTTTAATTTGTTCCAGTCCTCAGTTTACACCAAAGTAGGTTCTCTACATTGAAGCTATTTGTTCATTAACAAGCATTTACACAGTACATACAAATTATGTCTTGTACTTTGTTGAATCAATTTGATTCCACTTATTTGAAAATCCGATGGGTCTTTCAATTTGTATAGACATGCTTCCTGCAATTCTTTAGATCTGCTTATTTTTCAGTGCTGGTGCTGGACGAACTGGTTGTTACATTGTGATTGACATCATGCTGGACATGGCTGAAAGAGAGGGTGTTGTTGACATCTACAACTGTGTCAAAGCCTTAAGATCTCGTCGTATCAATATGGTCCAGACAGAGGTGTGTTGATTGTTGATTAACCTCAGGTGGTCTTTCTTGGTTTGCTTTCCAACATTTATCAAACTAAATAGTAGGTATTTGTCCCATAGCATCAATAGTAACTCATCAAGTCATAGAAAAAATACTGGTATTTTTATTAATATTTTTATATAGAGAAAATTCTTTGATGATGGGAAACTTGTATTAAAATATGAAAATTTTCTTTCTTTTGATAGGAACAGTACATTTTTATTCATGATGCCATTTTAGAGGCCTGCTTATGTGGAGAAACTGCCATACCTGTCTGTGAATTTAAAGCTGCATATTTTGATATGATTAGAATAGACTCCCAGACAAACTCTTCACATCTCAAAGATGAATTCCAGGTATTTATTATTTCTAGAGACTTTTTATGAGTAACTTATTACAATTTGTCCTTTACATTCCTAATTCTTCCAAGGAATGTCTTTCAAGTCAAATTTATAACCTTTGACCCTATTTTAAGTATAATATAATACATGTCTCTTTCATTATACAGTTATATAAAGTTATAGAGTCAACTTTTGTATTAATGAGCTCATATCATATCTGCTGTATTTTGAAGGACGAATGAATTCAGACTCAGGGAAAAGTATGGGGAAAAGGTACCATAAAAGTCAAATTTAGTGATAATTTGTGTGTATTTACAATCTTTTTTAAAATGCAGTCTTATGGATTTTAACCTTCTGTGTCACTCAAGCACGTTAATAATAATAGCTGGAGTTTGTGCAAAACATCATCTCTAAATAATCCCAAATGTTTTCACTGCCCTTAAAACATCCCCAAAACTGTTGACTATGAAATCAAGAATAACTCTAAAAACCTAATACTTTGATTCTTTGCCCAGTGCTCTTGGCCATAGCGTGTCCTCAAATCTGGAACATTAAAATGTTATTACAAATTATAAATTTGATGATGGGCATCATCTTGGGCTGCTCTGACTGCATTTTCTTTGGTTAGACAATACCTTTCGCAGGTTGCTGTGTTGTTTAGCATCCCTTTCCCTTTCAAGGAGAGGTACATTGAACAATGTGTATATTGTATCTTTGTCACTTCTCAGGCTTTAGGAGCTTTAACTATGAAGTCTGTCAGCCTGTCATCATGGCAAATGTCATTGACTTGCACAAATCCTTTTCTTTCTACTTGGCCTCCTAAATGCCTGATAGATCTGTGTTATGCTATGAAATGGGTCACTGTCTTTTAACCTGGGTTCCCTTTTCTTTCCAGACCTTGAATTCAGTCACCCCTCGACTACAAGCTGAGGACTGCAGTATAGCATGCCTGCCAAGGAACCATGACAAGAACCGTTTTATGGACATGCTGCCACCTGACAGATGTCTGCCTTTTTTAATTACAATTGATGGGGAGAGTAGTAACTACATCAATGCTGCTCTTATGGATGTAAGAGACTGCTCTCTTTGTTAGTGTAAAATGTAATGAAAAGCTGCAAAATTGATGAACACTGGCTAGGTTCACTTTTCAAGAAAATTTAAATGGCCTAAAAAGGAAAAGTAGAAACATTCATTGTAATACAAAATTTTTTGGACAATGATTTTGAATTTCCCTTACAATGATTCTTAGGCACTATAAATTTTAGGCTTGACTATAAGTTTGACAGTTGATTTTCAATTGTTATAAAATTTTTGTACAAGAAATATCTGCAGGTGATAGTTTTCATCCTGGTTATTTTCAGGAAAGAGAGTCATGCTTATCTAGTTTGAATATAGTTGGGAATGAATTTTTTAAATCACAGAGTGTCATATTCTACTGAAATTGTGTTAATTTGGAAACTTTCATCTCTGACACTAATAATTTATAGCTAACTAATAATTATTCCAATAATTTATAGCCAACTTGTTTCATTTATTATTAATTAATAAGATATAAGCGAAGGCATGGAAGATACCATGTTAACACATCAATCATCATGAAAAGAACTCTCTTGCCCTACTCCAGTCTTTGTATTGTAGATGGTACAGCATGTACTCACATGTCAGCATCCCAAAGACACACCAATATGGAAATGGAATTTTAAAGTAGTCTTTTTCCATCTTGTTTTGCTTACCTTGGGAAGAAGCAAGAAGGGTTTTAAGTTCAGCATCCTTTTGGTTTATCACCTTCCTTCATAGGCATCTCTAGTTTTTGCCCTTTAGACTATGGAGCCTTAATAAGGAGAAACCAGAGTCAGGGTTCATTCTTGGGTGATGAATAATGAAGCTTTCTAAGTTATTGCTCCTACTGAGTTCTGCAAAATTAGTTTCTGATAGTAGAGGCTTGTCAAAGCCTATGTGCCACTTCTAATTTTCACCCAGTTACTTTGCTCTTCTTTATTCTACAGAGCAGAATAGTTTAAAGGTAAGCTCAAGTGGAAAGCTACTACTCTTGCTGTGACCAGAGTCTTGCCTAGTTATTACTCTTGTCCCCTGAAGTCACACTAGATCCTCATTATACTTTTTCTTGCCTTTTAATCATCTGCAAAGTCAAACATACTAAATATAGAGAAAACACACAGACCTTTTTTTTTTTTTTTCTGAGTCAGTCTATGTTTAGAATGAAAAAGGGTGAGAAAAAGAAAATAACATTGGGAAAGATATTTAGGCATTTTTTGTCTTTGACATCTCTTTTAAATTTTTTAATTTCCAGGTGGTTTTCTGGTCAGTATGAAGACAGAACCTTGTATTCTATGTGTTCCTATCTTCTGTTTAACTCACTGTGATTCAACACATATATTTTATAGTTGAAACTGCCCTGTGGATTTGGTAGTGTGGTTGGGACTACAGAAAAGTTAGGTTTGGTTTGGCTTATAAGAACGGGGCTCATTGTTCAACACTCTCACCTTCCCTTCCTCTCTACCCCATTGTAAGTGTCGTACACCCTTTCTCATGCCTGTGAAGATTATGAGGTGTGGCCAAGAATCATGTGATATCAAACCCTTAGATGTACTCTTGCACTTAGAGAGGAAAGAAATAGGAAATCTTCAGTCTTCTCTCATATCGTCTTCTCTTCTTCTGTCTCCCCACCCCTATGACTCAAAAAAGGAATAAAAGGCTTTTCATGTCCCTTGACTTACTTTCCTATGGAGCAGACATTTAATTGGAAGGAAAGTTTATTTCTTTCTTCTGATCCTTTCTCATAAGCCTTCATATCTTCCTTAGGAGGGCACTCACCCCAGCTACAGGTGTGACTTTTTGAAGTCTTAAGGTCAAGTAGAAGCTGTTGGTGAATTACTGTCTCCCCAGATTTATCCTGCAGTCATCCATGGAGTGAAATGCTATGGTTAGCAGCATTTCCCAAATGGTGATAGGATCTATGAAGCTCAAAGGTCAGTTTCTACACTAGTGTTGAGACACCTGAAGGAATTAAAGAGTAATATGATAAAACTGAGTTAGCAGATCACTGACAATTTTTATCAGCATTAAAGAAATCTATCTCAGGCAGCTGTCTAGTTATATTTTTACAAATACTTAGTTTATTACATAGAAATATATATTTCTGTTTCAGTGTAGATCATTAGTCTGTAGAATGACAGATTATCTGGCCAGATCAATCTATCCTCTTTCTGGGAAGAGAGAATGCATTGTGTCCCAATCAGGGGGCCTTGGGTCAATAAGGAGTCATTCCCTCTTACCTGGGGCCAGGGAATGCATTAGTTTTACTCTGTGGCACTTGAAAAATCTTTTTTTTAATTTATTTATTTATTTTAATTGGAGACTAATTACTTTACAATATTGTAGTGGTTTTGCCATACATTGACAAAAATCAACCATAGGTGTACATGTGTTCCCCATCCTCAACCCCCCTCCCACCTCCCTCCCCATCCCATCCTTTAGGGTCATCCCAGTGCACCAGCTCTGAGCACCCTGTCTCATGCATTGAACCTGGACTGGTGATCTGTTTCACATATGATGATATACATGTTTCAATGCTATTCTCTCAAATCATCCCACCCTCACTTAAATGATTGAAGCTATCATTCTGATCATTGATATATATTAGAAATTCCCAGAAAACTATGGGATGTGAATTGCCTACAAGATGTGTTGATAATGTCAATATAATATAAAAGCACATGAGTTTGAGGCACATGTGGTTTTTCTTATTTGGAGTGGAGAAGAGCCAGCCAGACAGTTCTATAACAGTTGATAGCTGATAGACATATATTCATAGACAGACACACACAGAAATTTTATGTCTTTGGAAGACTAAGAGCCTTCTAAACTTAGTCTTCTAGACTAAGACTAAAACAGCCCAACAGGTACCTCACAAAGGATCTTAGCCTCAAGAAGTTTTTGGTTGTTGTTTTTTGGTTTTTTTTTTTTTGGTATTTGTCGTATATTTACTTTTATCAACAAAATTAATTCTTGGCTTGAATTGCTGCTGAGGCATCAAATGCATACTATCAGACTGACTACTTACTAGTTGCAGTATGTTTCAGTGGTCCAAATCTATTATTCCACGGCTGGAGCAGCAGGCTGACTTCATCTCCATATGAAGATGTTGAGTCTCCCCAGTCCTACCTTGAAGTGTATTGAATCTGCTTGTACAACTGATTATTCATTCTAAGTTATTATTTTTCCTTGTCTACCTTGTTTTTTTCACAGAGCTACAGGCAACCAGCTGCTTTCATTGTCACACAATACCCTCTGCCAAACACTGTGAAAGATTTCTGGAGATTAGTGTATGATTATGGCTGTACCTCCATTGTGATGTTAAATGAAGTCGACTTGTCCCAGGTTAATGATTATGGGTTTCTTTTGTATACTTACACATGACTTAATAAAGTAGTAATAAAATGCTAACATCTGCTTTATGCTATCCTAATTAGAAAAAAAATAAGCTCATTTTATTTTTCTTTCAAAAATATTCACATCTAGGGCTGCCCTCAGTACTGGCCAGAAGAAGGGACGCTACGATATGGTCCTATCCAAGTGGAATGTATGTCTTGTTCAATGGATTGTGATGTAATAAACCGGATTTTTAGGATATGCAATCTAACAAGAGTAAGTCATTAATGCTTTTAACTGAATTGATCGAGAACAGGTGATTACAAACATAGTGTGGTACATTTCCTTTCAGACAAAAGAGAGAGTAAAATTAATAGAAATTATATAATCAATCCCAAAGCTACTAATCATCTTATGATTTAGAACGGCAATAAAAATGCATTCTAAAGACAGGAAATCAGAAATGCTGGAAGCTAGGTTTCTGGGTCAGTTACTAGCCTATTGTATTCTATGTGGAAATCAAAATGCAGATTCCCTGGTTCAGTTGAGTTTGATTGTCTGGGCCTGGCCTCTGAGTATATGTAGATTTATCTCAACGTTAACGTCAAGTCTTATTAGCATTAATATCCAGCCCAGAAGAGGTATGCAATTGAAAAACACGAATATAATATTGATGACAGGAGAAAGTGACGTGTTGGATCAGCCATTACAGAAGGGATCTGTGTCGCTATTCCAGTTCTGCTTAAATCACATATGTCCCTGACTCTCCTCCTACAACTCATCTACAATTTCATCGCTCTGAATGGCTCAGCCTCTGGCTCTGCCCAGATATGTAGCTCAATGCAGTGCTGCTAGCCCTTGCCTTTTCCCAGCAGCAAAGTAGCAACTGTCCTTCGGGAACCTTTCTTTCCTTGACATTTCCCATGTTTTGCCATCGGTGACAAACTGCCTGGGGTCTCTCCTTCAAAAAACCAAAAAGTACTAATAAAATCTGTCTAGATTATGTAACCACATAGCAAGGAGAATTTGAAAAGAAATCAGTAGTACCTCCCATGGAATTATGGAATTATCTCTCTTTTTAAAGACAAAGATTACTCTTTTCTAGATCAGCAGTTCTATGTACGTGTATTATTTTCAGTGTGTAATTAAAATTGTCATGTTACAGTGTTCCTCACATCAAAATGACTATATGTGCTTCTGATTAATGTCTATATGTGTATAAGTAGAGAATAAAATCATATCCAGTTTTATTGTTCATTTCAGTGGGGGAAGAAAAGGATAACTTCAATCATGTCATAATACTCATGCATATCTTAGATGTTAATTTAAAGAATCTCATTATGTCTGCACATCTGTTACATTATGGTTCTACTAATATTTTAGCTGAGAAACTATAGCTACTAAACTAAGAAAGTAGAACCTACCTGTTAATCGAACTGTTTATATGAAAAATACTCTAGGAACAGGAACTGAAATTTGTTTTACTTTTTTTGGGGGGGTCAGCATATTTATTTTCATCTATATTTGGTACTCAAGCACTTATTAGTGTGTGATTTTTCTTTCTTTTCCTATTACCATTATTTAATATCTTTCACCTCACCATATATTTAGTATACGCCAACTAGAGGTTGGGTGCTAAACTCGGTAGTTCCTTGTCCCACCAAAGGATGTATGAACCTTGCATGTGGAGCTTCAGGTCTGATGCCTTATGATATGGCTCACTTGTACATACAAATTCTTCCTTGTATTTTCACTTGAGGGTTTAATGTCTTGATTCATTTATTCAACAATACTATTACTTGGAAAGTAGTTTTGCTAGGTTCTAGTGATAAGAGATTTTAAGGGAAAAAGAGGTTTTCTTGTCCTTAAAGAATTTATATTTTATCAGGGAAGATAAACATTAAACAACTTGTACAATCATTTATCTACAAATAAATGAAATTTTTGTAGGGAAAAAGTACAAAATACAGAGGCTTTGGGTGATCTAACAAAGCTGGATGATCAGAGAAGACTTCTTTGAAGCCATGATATTTAAGACAAAATTTGAAAAATTAGTAGGAGCTATTTGGGCATGGGATAGCCAGCTACCTTGGTTTACACAGGACAGAAAGTTTTCCTAGAATACATGAATTTAGGCACAAAGACCAGAAAAGTCCAAGGCAAACCTAAAGCAAGTTGATCACTCTGTTTGGGACTGAGAAAGGCAAAGGGTTCTGTATATGCAAAGTTCCCAAGATAAGAAATGACTTGGTAAATAGATTAAGAGAAGGCAAATGTGTCTAGACCTTGACTAGCTTATTAGAATAAAGGGAAATTGAAGGAAGAAGTGGAGCCTTATCTTACAGGTATTTTTAAATGATGGCAGCAGTTTAGGTTTTATGCTAAGATCATTTGGAAGATATTAAATCAAGAAGTGACATGATCATATTTGCATTTAAATCATGATGTCTACAATAAGAATGGTTTGAAAGGATATCAAAGTTTGTTCAAGGAGATCAACTAGGAAGTAATTATTATGATTTGTGATTTGAGAATACAATGATATCAGTGGCAATAAAGAAAAGATGAATTTGAAAGTTATTTAAGTATAATCATAGTAATTGATTATTGAATATGGAGTATCAGGGAGAATCTTATATGAAGATAATTCTCATGTAATTTAGAATCTTCCTGCCCTGGCATGTACATATTTTGGACTTTCATTAGCTAGATTCAGTCTAATGTGTCATTTATGTCATAGTGTAAATTGGTATGAAACTTGTTTGCACTCTCAGTCTCTAAGTTGTGTCTGACTCTGTGTGACCTCATAGACTATAGTCTGCCAGACTGGAGTGAATTGCCATTTCCTCCTCCAGGGATCTTCCTGACCCAGGGATCAAACCAGCATCTTCTGCATTAGAAGGTGGATTCTTTATGACTGACCCACCTGGGAAGCCATGAACCTTTTACTTTCTAGTAAAAATTCTAGCCCTAACTTATTTACATAGAAATATTTTTTCCCTCAACAGCCACAAGAAGGTTATCTGATGGTGCAGCAGTTTCAATATCTAGGCTGGGCTTCTCATCGAGAAGTGCCTGGCTCCAAACGGTCATTTTTGAAGCTGATCCTGCAGGTGGAAAAATGGCAGGAGGAATGTGAGGAAGGGGAGGGCCGGACGATCATCCACTGCCTGTGAGTATGGCGTCTTGGCTGGGCCATTCAGGGGGCCATGGTGCTCGTTCCATCATTAGCCTTCTTTTTTTCCTCTGCTAAAGAGTAACTCCCATCTTACAGACCTCAACTAGATATTCTTCTAAAACAATCTTCCTGTTTCACAATTCTATAATTCACTACTACAACTTTTGTATTTTTCAAACTGATTTTATATAGTTATCATATAAACTCTTGAACACTACTCTAAGTAACTTTTCTGATTTACACTATGCACAAATCTATAAAAATCTCAAAGTATCTAGCTTGCAGCAATCTATGCCTATAGCGTGTCCCGGCCCTAAGCATAAGCTGTTAATACCATCCTCAAGTATCTTCCTCTCTGCCCTCCACACAAACATGTACACATGTGAAGCAAAATTAAAACACAAGGGGGAAATTAAAAACATAATATTTTCTTTTCCAAAACATATATGATTGTGTGACCTATGGTCACCAAAAATGTCCATCTAGAAAACACCTTTGTTTTCTTTGCTTTCAGAAATGGTGGCGGGCGAAGTGGCATGTTCTGTGCTATAGGCATTGTTGTTGAAATGGTGAAACGCCAAAATGTTGTTGACGTGTTCCATGCAGTCAAGACACTAAGGAACAGCAAGCCAAACATGGTGGAAGCCCCGGTGAGTCACGGTCTTGGATGCTGAAGTGGGGGGTAGAGGTTAATCAGTCATATACCTACTTGTTGATCTGACTTCATTCCCAGGGAATGAAATATGTAAATGAGTCTTTGTGGGGACCTTCCTGCTCTAACTGATGAATTGCCAAGTAACTCCTTCTACACCCATAAGCTTAGTCACATATTGTATAAACTGCTAATGATGAAAACTAATTTCATTTAACTTGGAAAATGTATAGGATTTTTTTTTATTTTGAGCAATAAATATTTGTTACAGTAAACTTCGATAAATGGTTCTGTAATAAGAAAAATCCTGTCATCTCGGTTTTATTCTTGGTATTTCTTAAAGCATATTGAGTTAACTGGTAAAACATTTTGAGGGATATACTTCTAGATTGTATCTAGCGCTTTAGACACCCAGTGTTTTTAAAGGGCAAATGCAATTTATTTTAGTCATTATCTATAATTCCTCCTTTCTGGTCAAATTATAATTTTTTAAACTATTGCCATTGATAGTTTTCACCTTTTACCAATTTTAGATTGTAGTCATGTGATTTTACTTGAATTAGCCATGGCTCATAAAATCAAAATTCAGATTACAAAATAAGAGCAGGGAGGTGTTAATATGTGTATGTAGGAACTCATCTGTTTGAAGCTATGTGCAGAGGAAGAAAGCAAGTTAAACTTTTAGCATGTTCAACGTCTAAAGCGATGTCTGTGAGTTATACATATGTGAATGGTGGGAATAGGTCAGGAGCAGCTGTGTAGTTTATGCTCACAGAGAAGTAAACCAGAAAAACCAAGACATCATTGTTGCTTGCCCTACATTTATCAAGATGATCAGATAACTAAAATGAGCAATTCAATAAACCTTTAAAGTATTTTCACCACTTCCTGCTCATGGATTGTTCACACAAGTGGTACGTTGCTTCCTGAGACAAAATCTGAAGAGTTACATTTATACGGTTTCATTTTTAAGAGCAAGTCACAGACTTCCTCCCCTTTGACAAGTCTTCAAAGCCCCTGTCTTCCAGCTCATACCTTAGGTATTGCTGGTATCCCAGTAAGATGGTAATGGCTTTGACCGGGGTGTTGGCAATGGAGATGGAGGAAGGCGGATAGATTTGAGGGATTTTTAGGTAAAACTCTGAGGTCTGTTTACAAAATGGGCTGGTAATGGTTAGGTCTTTAAACTCTCTGCCTTCTGAATATTTTTTCATATAAGTCTGCCTCTGTCTCTCAGATCAAGTCTTCCTAAAATCATCAGCAAGATCACTTCTGGCCTCAGAATTCAAATTATACTTCCAAATTTAACTGATTTCTTACTGTTCCTTAAAAAAAAAAAAAAAAAAGCCTATGATTAAACTCTGCCATTCTAGAACCTTCTTGCTGCTAAGTCACTTCAGTCGTGTCCGACTCTGTGTGACTCCAGGACGGCAGCCCACCAGGCTCCCCTGTCCCTGGGGTTCTCCAGGCAAGAACACTGGAGTGGGTTGCCATTTCCTTCTCCATTGCATGAAAGTGAAAAGTGATAGTGAAGTCGCTCAGTCATGTCTGACTCCTAGCGACCCCATGGACTGCAGCCTACCAGGCTTCTCCATCCATGGGATTTTCCAGGCAAGAGTACTGGCGTGGGGTGCCATTTCCTTCTCCCAGAACCTTCTTAAGAGTTACTATTTACCTTTACACTCATGTCCCATGAATCTTGTCTAAACACCCAGTCCTTTGATTTGTTTTTAATCAAGGTTAATGATTAGTTCCTTGTGATGCTGAATTGAACTGACGAGTTTGGTAAGAAAATACAGAATGTAAACCAATTTGCTAGAGACTGATTAAAGAGATGTAACTATTCACAAGCACTTTTTGGTTCTTGAGGTGTACTTGCCACAGTGGTAGGCTAATTTAAATCACACCTACTTGATAATTAGGGTAGGATTGATAATAGGGTAGGATTGCTTGGGGAAATTTTTTACTTCCCTCTTTTATTGCTCAAGATACCCAAAAGTTCTCTTTTGAAATAGCAAGAGTTTTAGATTGTTTTCTAATTCAGCCTAAATTTTACCCACTTGGACTGAATTGAGAAGATTTTACTACATGTTACAAGTCATAATTTGTAATGCAGTCTCCGAATTTTTCTAAATTCTTCATAACGGAGCAGCATATAGATGGACTGAGAGGAAAAGCGGTTTTAACTCAAAAAAGTTTTATTGTCAGCCAAGTTATCTTAAATAAAGGCAGCAGAAATAATTTTTCTGATAAAAGTAGGCTCAGAAAAAGTTAGGAACCACTAACCATTTTTGAAACTTTTAATTAAATACTCTGATGGAACAAAAACTATGTCAAAAATTAAGAATTTAGATATTCACATATGTAAGTCAAATCATTATGCTGTACACCTTAAACATAAACAGTGCTATATATCAATTACATCTCAATAAAACTGGAAGAAGAAATTAAGAATGTGGAATTGTGGAATGGCAGTTTGAAATAACTGGCTTATTTATACCACTAAGGAAAATACATAAAGTGTGGAGAAAAATTACTTGCAAGTTCACTCTAGGATTATTTAAAATTAATAAAAAATAAATGTCATCTTATAGTCAATCCATATATTGGACTTTTATGTATATTAAAAGAGGTGTTAAATAACATGAGAAAAAATATATAACAATGCTAAACAACAGAAAATAAAATATAAAATCATATCCTCAAATATAGGTATGCAATTATATTTATTCTAAAATACTGTTTCAAGCATGCATAAAAATGGTCTGAAGCTAAGGTAGTATTTTAAAACAGTTATTTCTGATAATAGATTTATAGAAACTTTCTGATTCGTAATCTTTCTATACTTGGAAATTTTTCTGTACTGATCAGGTATTACTGTTATAATCAAATAAGCAATACTGATGTTTTTTTAATTTGATACAGAATATGAGGCAAAGACAATATATATTTTTACATCAACTTCCTTTTTCTTAAACAGCAATCATTAGACTCAAATGTAAAATAGTATATGCCTTGATGTTAAACTTGTCTATGGAAAAAAAAGTTCGTAATTCTTGAATAATCTAAATTGAATGTGTTCTCCATTCTTTGCCTTTTTCTTGACTTCAGTCCACCTTTCTGTTTTAACATCTTTCAGGAGCAGTACCGTTTCTGCTATGACGTGGCTTTGGAGTACCTGGAGTCGTCTTAGTTGGAGACTTCAGAGTGCATCCCAACAGAACCCATTCATCTGTTGAGCCAGCAGCTGTTGTACCTGTCACACCTGTGCAGAAAGATTTTAATGTGGGGGGGTGGGGGCGGGAGACTTTTACATTTGAGAGGTAAAAGTATTTTTCTTATGAAGTTGTGTATCTTAATAAAAAGGACTCACTCAATTAGTTTCTATTACTGTATGAGAACATCAACATTTCATGCCACATAAATTATATTTCATAAGCAGCAGATTCACATGAAAACTTATCAGTGTTTGTACAGTGAATAGGCAGCGTTTTCTCTCCTGGTTTTGGTACAGCAGCCAACACGTGTTGCATGAATTAATACTTTCTTTGTGGCATTTTTCTCCCTTTTTCAGATAAAAGATGTTAAAACTTTCAAGGAAGAAGAAAGAAAAGCTGTGCAAATTCATAGGAAAGTTCATTTTTTATATGTTTCAAGTGTAGCAGATCTCTATATAAATATATAAATATATATAACTGGCTTATTTTCTTTTAATGTGCAATGATGGATGGATCATTTAAAGTTCTTTCTTAAAAAAACAAAAAACCATAAGCCAAAGACTCAAGTGTAAATATGTCTATATGGAGAAAGCACATTATATTTATTGGTTACTTACATTCCTTTTTTGATGGCTAAAATACTACCACCACACAATCTTTTTTTTTTTTTTTTGAAGAAAGGTTTTTCTTTCACTAAAATCAATTGTAAACAATTTTTGTAGATTATTTTTTGTATGTTTAGTGTAAGTAGAGGATAAACTTTTTAATTCATAAATCAGGAAGCAATGTTCTTTAAAGTGATTCTCTTGTGTACATGCTTGTGAATTAAATTTATGTAAAACACCTTGGCATTTGGGTCTTTTAATGTAGGACCAAATTAAAACATTTTGCTGAAAATATATAATTTTTCATTATTTCCTTAGGTCAGTATGGTTTGGTAATCATTATGAGAACTGCACACATTCAAAGGCCTTGCTGATGACTTGTGTAATGTTGAACATAACCTTTAAGCATCATTTAAATTTTAAAGGGATTGGTCTTTTCAGCCTATGACCAAGCACTGGTCAAAAAATCAAAACTGCAACATTTATGCTTCTGCAGTCAAGTGTTAGCAAACTGTAAACTGTCAAGGTGATCCAGTGTTTCTTTTGATGTTTACATGCACAAGCTTTGAGTTCTGAGCAAAGTGTGAACGAATCGATGCCAGATTCCTATTTTGTGCATCATCATGGGATTCTCAAGTGAACCTTTTTAAATGTGATCTTGTACACTTGCTCCGTGTAGCTGTAATTTCACATCATCAGCTTGCAGTTTGTTATTGACTAAAGCATTCTAGTATCCTCTTTTTAGATTGCCAGTTCATGACATGGTGCTTATGAAGATTTAATTAAAGTAAGAGTGAAATAAAACTTTTATAATTACAGCAGTTATTGTTTACACATCATTTTCTCCCCTTAATTTTCATGCCTTCACTCCCAAATAAATACCCTATTCTCAGTGACAAAAGTAGACAACATGAAATCTATTAAAAATAAAACTGATGTCCAGATACAAATTTCTTTCATTTTTACTCTTTAACTTGAATTTCCAAAATTCCAAATGAGTGGAGAGAAAAAAAGGACAGGGAATTAACACCAACTTTTTTTTTTTAAGTTACTGTATTTTTATGTCACTACCATTTTATGTAATATAAATTTCCTTATTTCTCCATATAACACAAATAGCAATTGTCATCCCAATTTTACCAGTGATAAAATTGAATCTGAGAGGTAAATGTTTTGTCAACAGATGTAAATCTGAGTCTGAGGCTTCCCTAAAGACTCAGTGGTAAGGAATCCACGTGCCAGTGCAGGAGACATGGGTTTGATCCCTGATCCAGTAAGATCCCATGTGTCACTTAGCAACTAAGCCTGTTGAGCCTGTACTCTAGAGCCTGGGAACCACAACTACTGAGCCCATGCACCATAGAGCCCGTGCTCCCAAACAAGAGAAGCCACTGCAATGAGAAGCCCACACATCGCAACTATAGTCCCCACTCACCACAACCAGAGAAAAGCCCGTGCAGCAATGAAGACCCAGCACAGCCAAAGAAAAAAGAAAAAAATCTGAGTCTGATAAATTACTCTCTTCCACTGAACACATTGCTTCCCCGATGGCATGGCAAGGAAAATTTGGCACTTCATTCTTACTGTTCCTCATTAATTGATTTTCTCATAAAGCATTATCATTATGGCCATCTTCCATTTGCTGTGTACATTATTAAAACATTTGTGACATTCATTAGTAAGAATTTAGATAAGGGAACTCATCTTTTCCTAGGGAGACTAATTTTCATTTAAACACAATGCATTTAACAAAAAAATTACAAACTCACCCAAGATTGGGTTTCCCAGTAGTGTTCAATGTTAATTGAAGGATTCTGCTTTGCTACATGACCCTGATTTCCTTTCTAGTCACAGGATTAAACTCACACCTAACCAAAGTCACCAAGAATACTACTGACCACAAAGCTCAGAGGTCTGTGTGGCCTCCAAAGTTCAAGCAAAGAACAAAAGGAGTTCTTTTTGTCTCCAACAGGAAATAAAAATGTCATGCTTGCTCTGTACGGGCACCACCACAGAGGCCAGTTCATCCAGAGACACTTGGATTGGGGAGAAGGATGGGACACTAAATCTGTTTTTTATTTTAATACTCTTATTCAAAATTGATACTTTATACTATTGTGGAGTTCCCTGTGGAGTCCATGTCCATGGCCATGTCCCACTCAGCTGTGTCCTAAGCAGGAGATGTCTTGGTAGAATTCTTAAAAAGTGACCATGCTTTTCACAATTAAAGGCCTCCTATGTCCATGTCAGTAACTTCTTAAATGGCTGTCATGATATGGAATTTTATAGATCCCTTTCCCATGTATTATCACTAGGGAAATGTTGGAAGTGGGTGGGCAGAGACACACAGCAACTGAGAATTTGAGTTCTAACCTTAAAAATAAGTTTTCACCTTCTTGTCTGAGCTGCCTAGCCTTTTTTCTAATATTTAGTCTTTAAAGAAAGAAAAGGATTTTGCATGAATGTGTTGCTGTTTTGCAAACAAATGGTCTCTAACATTGGGAGATACACAAAAAGGAAGGTATTTCTACCTGGATCAGGAGAGAGAAAAGACATGTTTGCCTCTCTACTGATGAGCTCATTTACTATTCACCTGGAGATCTCTTGGGTTCCAGGTCCTTACGTAATAAGCTTAGAAGTCAGACATCAACAGTTGCTCCCTCTCAACTCTGCTCTGTTGCCAGAAAATGGTGTACCTAAAGTTCTCAGGATCTAAAAACCTTACTAGACACCTACAAATGTTAAAATGCAAGAGAGAAATATCTGTAGCCCAGCTACAGATAGGAGATAGTCTGTTAGCTTTGCAAGACAATTCTTGATATATGCCTAACTTTCATAGGGGAGTGACAATTATATATGTATATTTTATTTCTATGCACTCGAGTAAGCATTTTTTACACCAAAATAGCCAGAAATTAATATACTGTCCCATACCTTGTGTAATATGTAGAATATTTACTCTATAAGATATTTCCATAGGCAGACATGCCACAACCTTCCTAAATTCATTTCAGTGTTTTAAGAAACACCCCTATTTAATGTAAGGGTGATAAGCTATTTTTATCAACACTGTCATAAGTGAAGATAGAAGATAGCTGACTGGGCCTCCTGTTAGGATTTCTACTTACCTATTATTTCAGAAAGTCTTCCCACAGCTTAGGGAGGCTTGGAGTGGGAGAGATATTATCTTAATTTGTTCACAACTCTGCTCTATTCAAGCGGTCTGCAGAGTATTAGATTATCTCTCTGAAGCAAAAAAGGAAAGCTCTGTCTTGAAATCTGCTTTAAGTAAGCTATAAGTGGCTTCTAGAATATAAATTATCCAAAAATCAATGGAAATATGGTAGATATATGACACTTCTGAACTTCCAGCTTTTTCCAAAGTGAACTAAAATGCTAACCTGGAAGATAACAAACACCATAGAGATACTGTTATCAAATTCTGAAAAAAAAAGCAATGGAACTGATTTCTAAACTGTTGAAGCAACATAAAGTCACTATGGAATATCAGCAAGCTTTCTTTAATGTTAAGATCTGCTCAGGGAGGGAGTGGTAGGGAGATTTTATGACAGGTACCATCTCTTTATCATGCACTTGCCAATTGTAGAAAGGCAGTTACAATACTTGAAATCTAACCCAGAAACTTGTGTGCTGATTTGATCTGATGTCATGTTCATTTCAACTTAGTCTTATATGTTTTATCAATCTTAAATCAGATAGGGGATATATAGCATTTAGGACAAAAATACAAACCCTCAGTATGGATGAACCTATAAACCTATTATACAGAGTGAAGTTGGTAAGAGAAAAACAAATATTGTATATTAACGCATATATATGTTATCTAGAAAAATGGTACTGAGGAACTGATTTGCAGGGCAAGAATAGAGACACAGACATAGAGAATGGATTTGTGAACACAGTGGGTGAAGGAGACGGTGGGGCCAATTGAGAGAGTAGCACTGACACATACACATTACCTTGTGTAAATAGCTTCCTTCCCTCCCCACCCCTCCAGGTCCTCACAGAGTACCAGTCTGAGCTCCCTGTGTTATAGAGCAGCTTCCCATTAGCTATCTGTTTTACACATGGCAATGTGTATGTGTCAGCCTCATTGCTGATTAGCTCAGTAGGTTAGACCATGTGTAAAATAGATAGCTAATGGGAAGCTGCTGTATAACACAGGAAGCTCAGACTGGTACTCTGTGAGGACCTGAAAGGGGGTGGCGAGGGAAGGGAGTGGGAGGGAGAGGCTATATGGATACTTATGGCGGATTAGTTTCCTCCCTAACAACAACGGAATTTTTATAATATCTGAAAACTGAGGGGACTTCCCTGGTGGCTCAGACAGTAAAGAATCCACCTGCAATGCAGGAAATGTGAGTTCGATCCCTGGGTCAGGAAGATCCCCTGGAGAAGGAAATGGCAGCCCTCTCCAGTACTCTTGCCTGGAGAATCGCTTGGACAGAGGAGCCTGGTGGGCTACAGTCCATGTGGTCGCAAGAGTCGGATGCGGCTGAGGGACTGACACACACATGGCTGATTAATGTACGACAAACCAACACAACATTGTAAAGCAATTATCCTCCAATTAAAAATAAATTTTAACAAAGCAGCATAAAAATATACAAACCCTCAGTACTCAGATGCAATCTAAGTAGATGCAGAATATGAAAAGCAAACATATCTAAACTGAATCACTAATGAGTTATTTTCTTAAATAGATGTTAGAATACACAGATGAACAAAGGCCATGCACTCCCACTATGTTGCATGGTCTAAGAGACAAAATCAAACTGGGAAAGTAGAGAAAACAAGATCGTTATGGCCCCCACTTGTTATTTTTGAGAAAGAGATGCCTGCAGAGCCAGCAGGGTACTCTGAGTGAGATAAATAGGCCAGGTATATCATTGCGGTTGTATTATTACAGCAGACATCTTTAGCGTATGCATTTTTGTAGGGATTGTTTTCATCTCTACAAAAATATATCTGCCTCTATTTTTATATTAAAACACATATTCCTTCTGTTCATTTTGCATTTCCTTCCTTTCAGTTGAAAAATGGATAGTACATATTCTGCCATCTTCAGCTCTGCTACAAGAAGCACAATACCATGAAACTGATGATAAACTGTTGCTTGACATGGGGACCAGAGGGAACGATGTGAGGAGGCCGACTCCCACTTGGACGTGAAAGTGGACCTGGACAAATGCCCAAAGAGAAAGGCATTCATCTCCCAGCAGTTTGCTGCATGGGGATATGGGCCCTACAGTGTCTCCTCTCTCAAGAGGGTGTGGAACTCTAAACCTTTGTGTGGATGCTTAAAATTTTTGAATATTAGCAACCAATTAAATTCAAAACCAAAAATATGCCTCCAGCCCAACTCTGTAAAAAACAAAATTTGTCAGGAGGTTTCCTCTGGTTGTCTGTTGTGACCTCCACTGTAGAATAGCTATTGTTTTACTTTGAATTTTTTTTAAATGTATTTTAAAGAAACATGAGTTTTGGTTGTCTTTAAGTAGCTATCAGAACTATTTTTCATACCTGTTCTTGGTTTCTATTTACCTTATTTTCTCACATATTTTTCTGTTTTAAAAATATCTGTAGTTGAGTCTTGACTCTAAAGATGAAAAAAAAAAAAAATGAATGTCAGTGTCTCTGGTCCCTTCTACCTGGACTAAATTCAGAAGAACATATTTCAGAGAGTAATTCACACATTTCACCTAACAAAAAGCCCCAAAATGATGACTAGAAGATAATTCTTCTGGAAATAATAATATTGAAAGCTCAAAAGGGGAGCCCTTGTTCTGTGAGCCGTGGGATGGCCTGACCTTAGTCACAAGTGCAGTAAACCATCTGTGGAAGCGCCACCCTCCAGATTGTGATGGTACACGCTGACTTCCATGGCAGGTGCAAAACAGTGTGGGCTCCTGCCAGCCCACAGTGGGGACCTGAACTTCAGTTCCATAAATCTAATTATCTGAAGCACAGTCAACAGACTGGAATTGATTTCTCTTCACCTTCATGTTATAATCTTGGCATGATAAAGTAAGTATTTGTTAATCACTTGCTTTCCAGTGTTAAATTCTGTATTGCCAGAGTGTTCAAATGTGGTTACTGAATAACTTCACATAAGAAACCTTCATGAAATCGTGGAAGTATGGAGATTACAGATGATCAAATCCAAAGTCCTTAGGATTTAGCCCTGCTAAATTTAAGAAATTAAAGCTAACAGGAGTCATGTGTATTAGTAAAGGATAAGATAAAAAATATTTTAAGTTTGCCCACCATTAGTCTTCATTACCTTTGTTATTGCTGCTCCTGCTGCTAAGTCGCTTCATTCGTGTCCGACTCTGTGCAACCCCATAGACGGCAGCCCACCAGCCTCCCCCATCCCTGGGATTCTCCAGGCAAGAACACTGGAGCGTGTTGCCATTCCCTTCTCCAATGCATGAAAGTGAAAAGTGAAAGTGAAGTCGATCAGTCGTGTCCGACTCTTCGCAACCCCATGGACTGCAGCCTACCAGGCTTCTCTGTCCATGGGGTTTTCCAGGCAAGAGTACTGGAGTGGGGTGCCATTGCCTTCTCCGACCTTGGTTATTAGACCTCCCTTAAAGAATGATTAAAGGAAATTCTTCAAACAAAAAAAAGAAATAATAAAAAAGGAAATTTCCAGCATGAAAAAGATAGAAAGGACAATGCAAGAGCAGAATTATGGGCATATACAATAGAATATTCCTTTCCTCATGCATATGTTTTATAAATTACATTTGATGATTGAAACAAAAATTACAATGCCATCTGACATTCAAGAACATAATATTTTGAAGTGGGAAAGAACAAGGAATATAAATAAAAGTAAGATTTCCATACTTTACTGAAAGTGGTAAAATAATGACGCCATTAGTTTATAATAAGTCACATACTATTACACCCAGAGAAACCACTGGGAAAACTACACCAAGAGATACGCTAAAAACACTATAAACGAATGAAGATGAAATCTTAAAACCTGTTTAAACAACACAAGGAATTAAAAGAAGAAAAACTGGGGTAAGAACCAGAGAAAATAAGACTTAAGTGCTAACATGCCAAACTTGAAAAAGACAATACAAAAATGTTAAATTACAGACAATATATCTCATGAATTTTACATAAAAATGTCAATAAAATATTAGCAAACTGAATCCAACATAGTATAAAGAAATTATGTACGTAACCAAGTGGGATGATTTTTATGTATGTAAGGCTATGTATGATTGATTTGAAAATCAATCAATGTTATATACCATATATCAACAAACTAAAGAAAAACAAAAGCATGTGATTATACTTAGAAAAAGCATTTAATAAAATCCACCACTTATTCATGATTAAAATCTCTCTAGTGGGGAACTTCCCCAACTTGATAAAATTCTCTAAACTTGATCTAAAAAAATCTGTGGTTAACTTCATAGTAAATGGTCTAAAACTGAATGCTTTCTCCCTCATCCGAGGGACAAGCAAAGATGTCCTCTCTCACTACTTTATTCAACATGTACTGGAATTTCTAGTTTTCAATAAAGCAAGAAAAAGAAACAAAAGTTATACAAATTTTAAGTATAAAACTTTTCCTGTTTGCAGATGGCATGATTATCTATGTAGAAAATCCCAAAGAACCTATAAAAAGTCCTAACAAAAATAAGTGAATTAAATAAGTTCACATGATAAAAATCAACACAAAAATGTTGATTGCATTCCTATATGTTAAAAATAAATATGATGAACTGAAAAACACAGTGTCATTTAAAACTGGTAACAAAATGAAATACTTAGATATATATTTATCCAAACATGTACAGGATTTACCTGCTGCAATTACAAAATTCTGATAAAAGGAATCAAATTATACCTAGACAAATGGAAATATATATAAGTTTAGGGATTAGAAGATTCAAGATAGTAAAAATGCCTGTTCTTTCCAGCTGATCTATAGGTTCAGTGTAATTTCTATAAAAATAACAATAAGAATTTTTTTTAGAATTTTACAAGCTTATTGTAAAATTCATATCGAAGGACATAGGCACTAACTAAAATAATTTTAACTAAGAATAAAAAATGAAGGGAATCACTCCATCCAGTATTGAGGCTTCCATATTACTATATTAATCATAAGAGTACAATATTAGTTTTAGAAAAAAACAGAAGGATTTCTGGATTTAGGCATAAACAGTATTCTTAGATTTAGCCACCAAAGTATGATCCCTTAAAACTAAAAATTGCTAATCTGAACCTCATCACGATTAAAGTCTTTTGCTCTGTGAAAACCCAAGTGAAGAGGATGAAAGACAAGATTACAAGAAAATATTTACAAATTATATATCCAATAAAAAGACCAACATCTAGAATACATAAAGAACTCTCAAAACTTAGCAGCCAAAAAAAAAAAAAAATTAGAAAATGTGCCTAAGACAAAAACAGACATCTCACTGAAGAGGATATGACAAGCTTATTGAAAAACTGTTTAGCATTGGTATCTGTTAGGAAAATGAGCACTACTACACATGCATCTGAATGGCTAAGATAAAAATGACAACTGCTGCTAAGTCGCTTCAGTCGTGTCCGACTCTGTGAGACCCCATAGACGGCAGCCCACCGGGCTCCTCTGTCCATGGGATTCTCCAGGCAAGAACACTGGAGTGGGTTGCCATTTCCTTCTCCAATGCAGGAAAGTGAAAAGTGAAAGTGAAGTTGCTCAGTCGTGTCCAACTCTTGCAGCCTACCAGGCTCCTCTGTCTGTGGGATTTTCCAGGCAAGAGTACTGGAGTGGGGTGCCATCACCTTCTCCAAAAAATGACAACACCAAACATCAAATGCTGGTGAGGATGCAGAGAAACTGGACCAGCATACATTGCTGGCAGAATAACAGGGCCATTCTGTGAGAGCATGACAGACGGCAGGGCCAGTCTATGAGAGCCTGACAGATTCTTATAAAACTTAACATGCTATAACATATAACCCAGAAATTGTGTTCTAGGCATTTATCCCTCCCCAAGTGAAAACTTAATGTTCACACAAAAATCTGCACATATGTTTTCATAGCAACTTGAAAAAACCCCAAACTGGTAAGAGCCTAAGGTCCTACACCAGGTAAATGGTTAAACAAACTGCGGTACATCCGTACTATGCAACAGAACTCAGCAATTTAAAAAATAACTACTGATTTAGGCAATGACTTGATAGAATCTCCAGGGAATTATACTAAGTGAAAAAAGCCAATCCTGATAAGGCATATGCTCTTTGACCCTTTATATAACTTAAGGACAGAATTTTAGCAATGGAGAATAGTTGTTGCCAGGGATTAGGAACGTGGGTTGGTGGGTGAATGAGGGGTGAGTGTAGCTATAAAAGAGAAACATAAAGGATCCTTGTGGTGATGGAACCATTGAGTGTCTCGGCTGTAGTGGTGTATGCATGAGCCTACACAATGTGACAAAACCACAAAGAATTAAACACACACACACACAAATGAGTAAGTGCAAAACTGGACAAGTCTGAATAAGATTAGTGCGTTGTATCACTGGATGTCATATTGTACTTTAGTTCGGAAAAGACTTTAAGCTTCCCTAGAAGATGAGATTCAGCAAGAGAGATTACTCTTCTGACCAAAGATATGCCACAGCACACACATCACCTACCAGTGATCCAACCTACAATAATAAAATGTTTTAACCACTCCTCAGGGGCAAATAATCCAAAGCCATCTCCCCGTTTATTAAATCTAGCAGAAAATATTAGGTAGTCACTAACTCCTGAGCCCATAATCTCTTCTTCGAATGTAAAAAGTACCCATTTCTAGCCCATTTCTTTTCTTATTGTTGCATTGGTAATAGCATCAAAAAGAAAGAGAATACAAAACCGGATTTTAATCCACATCTTGAGTTTGTCCAGAATCATGTTCAAAAGAGTGAAATTAGATAGAAAAGACAAAATATAGAAAGCAAATAAACAGTAAAAACAAATGCCTATTGATATGTGCTCTGTAGAGGATTACAATGGATGATTTTTCAACAAATTTAGCTAAAGCTGCAGATAAGAGAGAATTCTTTCAGTCCACGGCCCCAGAATAGGAAGAAGCTGAATGTGTACAAGAAAGAGAAAGTGGCCAGTGAGATTGGCGCCCCCCGGGCAAAGTAGTACAATGTGAAATTAGCAAGAGTGGTCCACGGCATGTGGGTTTAGTACACCAGAGCCAAGAGTTTGAATATGTTACTCATTTTGGCCCTTCACTCTCTCCACCCTCGCAATGTAAAATTCAGGCCTTAACACATTGTATCATACATGGTAGATTTCAATAAATGTTTATTAGATGTAATTCAAGCCAAACTTAGAATCTAAGCCTCTTTTTTCTTCTGTTTTCCTCACAACACCACACAGTGTTTTTGATTTAAAAAAAAAAAAAAAAACGGACAAATAAATGAAACCCACAGACATCTGCTTCTGGGAATCTTCCAGGATTTTCCTTTGAGTACACTGGTAGTTCTTTCCCCTAAGTACTTTGGCAATTCATATATAGTATTCATGAATTCAATGAGCTGTTTAGCGAGTCATTTGACTCTGGAGCATGAGAAACAAAAAATAAATCTGGGTCTAAGGAGATTATGGCAATCCATCCAGTTCACTATCACTGATGAAATATAAGCAAAATCTTTCTCCATTCTAGTCCAAACACAAAAATGACAGTAACATATAAACCTAAAAACATAGAGCCTACTATAAAAACTGGAAATGAAATCTCAGCAATCAGAGTGTGGAGGCTTTCTTCAAAAGCATATGGAACCCTGCAGCAATGAGGGGGCTGAACAGTGTAACCTCGGGTGTCAGGGAAGATGGGCTAGCCCCAAACCGAAGTCACAGGACTGACTGTGGGTTCTTGGACACCACTGTGTCTACATTGTATCAGGACCCCATTGGAGCCTAAATTGTATCAGGGTAGGAGAAAAACAGACTGCCCTTGATTGAAAGATGTCATTGCCACTGAACCTATTGGGAACTCACAGTCTAGAAGCATGGTACTTACTCTGGGTAAGAATCCTGAAATGGTACTAGATTCTTAGGGCTTCTGTAGTAAATTACTGCAAACCATGTAGCTTAGAACAACAGAAATTTATTGTTTTAGTTCTGGTAGCTAGAAGTCTGAAATCTAGGTGCAGGCCCAGTCACATGCTCTTTGACATCTACAATCTATGGGGAGAATTCTCTAGGTATTCTAGCTTCTGGTGGGTTACCAGCAATCCTTAACATTCTTTGTCTTGCAATTCCATGACTTTATAATCTCTATGTTCATCTTCATATGGTGTTTCTCCTGTGTCTCTTCTCCTCTTACGATACCAGTCCTGTTGGATTAAGGGCCCACCCTATACATTATGGCCTCATTCTAATGTCGCTAATTGCATCTGCAATGATCCTATTTCCTAATAAGTTCATATTCTGAGATACTGGAGGGTAGGACTGCAATGTGTCTTTTGGAGGACACAGTTCAAGCCACAGCACACAGCATTAGACAAGACATCCAATCAGACTCCGCAAGTGTGAGGAGAGAATGAAGATATTTTCAGAAACAGTCATCCCCTAACAGTGATATATACAGAACTGCATCCTCCATGGTTACTGCTACATTATCCCCTTTCTCCATAATTTTGCATCCATAAAATATGGTTTTACTGGATTTTAAATGTTATATAAATGTTACAGTGTGGGTATCCTGCTGCTGCTTCCTGTTTTCACTTGTTATATTTTTGAATTTAGTTACTTTGTAAAGCAAGTCCAGTTTTTAAAATTTTATATGGTATTTAATTGTAGAGATATAACTTACTTTATCAAAATTTTCTCTCGTGGAGGACTGTATGTTATCCCCTAGTCTCCTTTCAAGAGTGCATAGTTTTCTCTACTGGTCTTTTCAGAGTCATCCCCTGCCCTTCTCTGCCTGGCTGTGTGTACTGGGAGGCTGACCTCTAGGCTTGCATCACTGGAACTCCCTGGCTGTCTGACTTAGCGCTGGGTGTGGCCAAGGCCAGGCACCAATGGGAGGTCGGCTGGCAGGAAGACATGGTGGTGGTGCTTTCCCCCTGCTGGTCCACATTTTTTATAGTGGCTGCATTCCTCACCAATCGTTCAGCTCTGACTTTAGCTCCCCAAATTCCAGTAACACTGCTTCATCCTTTGGATCTCAGCTGACAATGACTGCCATCCCTTGCCACTTCCTGGGTGTTTAAGCAATCTTTATTGGCCCCTCAAACTTGCTAAATTTGTAAATAATATATTTTTCTAATCCCTCAATTTACTGGTTTGAGTACCATCATCCATTTCTTGTCAAAATCTGGACCGATACACTAACTGATTCCAGAAGTTGTCCTAACACTGGGTCCATCAAATTGGATTAAGGATTAGGTTATTTATACATCTGAGGAGTGTATGGATGATCTCTTTGCCTATGGGAAATGGGCCCTTGGTAATCTGAGGCAAGCGATAGCTGGTATCTTTACTAAAACAAATCTGCCTCTGGCAAGTGGTATGTGCCTACTGCCCCAGCAAATGCTTTTCTTTTAGTTTTCATCAGTTAGTAAAACCTGAAACATCTCACCCTTGCCCAGCAGTTCAGCAGTGCACCTTTGCTGTCTTTTATCAAAGCTCTGTCTGATCTCTGTCATATTAGAGTCTAGACTAGAGCAGTGATCCTCACCCAGTGTCATTTGTGAACTGGTTTCTGGCCCCTGTTTCTTCCTTGTCCCCAGTGAATTAGGAAGCTTGTGCCAGAATGTGAACTATGGCATTAAGTACGTTGTTCTGTTCAGCTGACAATGTTTTTTAGCAAGACTTTTTTTTTTGTTTTCATAAGGGAGCAGCACCTTGATTTACATTCTGGTGTAAGCTCTTTTCCTCATTGTTACAGACAAGGGTTTTGAATAGCTGATATTCTGGTCTGGGTTGGCAGAGGGGGTTGATTACCTTGACATGCAACAGAATATCATGTTGGGGCACCAGGCAGAAACTAACAAACAGATGCCTTAGGAAGACAGCACAGTTGAGGGAGGGCAGAACCCACGTAAAAGGCTCCCAGACCTCTGATGTTATGAAGTTCCTAGTAGGACAATGGTACAAAAACACCAATACACTCCCTCTTAAATGAGAGACAAGTTGCTTCACTTTGCAGAGCCCACAGCAGAAGGAGCCCGAGGACTTAGTTTACCTAAGGCTTTATATTTGGGTATACGGCTCTGATCCATCTACTCGGTAACCCATAAGGCTCCTGTTTAAAGAGATATGTGGAGCAAGAGAAGATCTGCAGTAGATCCAGGCTTTTGCACAGGTAACCTGTCACTTAGACCTGTGACCCAACAGATTGAGTGGTACTTGACAAAATATATGGAGGAACTGAATGAAGTATGTGCCGGCAATAGTAACATCACAAAGCAGATTCCTGAGGTTTTGGAAAGAAGACTATTTCCTCTTCTGTCAACCACTATTTTCCAGTGGCAGATTTGCTTTGTGTTTGCTACCAAGCTACAACAGAAAAGGAACAACCCAATATAGTATGAAATACCACATGACTCTAAGAATGGACTATAAGAGTGTCTACCATCAACTGAAGACATTAGGAAGTTGGATGCATACAACAGCATTCATTCCCCCATGAAATATGATTGGTATGCATGTGTGTGTAAGACTGAGCCTGAGCAAGTCAAGAAACCACAAGTAAATTTCAGTAGTGATGGCCCAGCACCCCCTGACATGTGCTGCTACTGTTCACTTTCTCTTCCCTAACTTTTCTGGCCGTATTGAGATCCTAAAATCCTTGTGGTCTTATTAGGTAGTGACCAGATTGTCCGTTGGTATATCAGCACCATATGTAGCCTTCCGGCTTTGCAGGGTCTATGATAAAGGTTGGCAAACAACTACGTCTAGCCTAAATTCAGCCTGCCACCTGCTTCATACCGCTAAGAGCTGAGAATGGTTTTTACAACTGTAAATGGTTTGGGGGAAAAAATCAAAAGAAAAACATGAGCTTATAACATGTAAACACTATCTGAGATTCAAATTTCAGTGTCTATGTATATACTTACTTCTCACACTACGATGACAAAGCCTAAAATATTCACCATCTGGTCTGTGATAGAAAAATTGTGTTGATCCTGAATTGGAAGCCTAGAAATTATATTGTCCCAAATTCCTAGTAGATTAGATTCCACTAATGGGAGGTTCTCATGGGAGATTCAGAAATAAGAAAAGAAGCGGAAGGCAGTTTTCTCCTACAAGGGGTAAGGAAACTTCACGAGCTGTGGCAAACAGCTGATAGGTGTCACCAGCAGTTTCTAGGCTTTCCCTTGTGAATTAGCCACAAAAGTAGAAGAGAGATCCCAAGTGACTCCTGTACTTTATCATGTCTTGATTTCAAATGGCACTTTCCCTAGGTTTCACTCTTCCCACTCTTCCAAAGTCTTGTGTGGGCTTTGCATTCTCCTATTGAATTCCTTATTCCTAGAAATACCTACATTATTATTTCTGGTCTTCTGTGCAAACCTCTATGGACCCAAAAAGAAAAGCACAGAATCAAAGAATGTAAGAGAGTAACTAGCACATCAGCTCAGGTCAGTTCAGTCGCTCAGTTGTATCCAGCTCGTTGTGACCCCATGGACTGCAGCACATCAGGTCTCCCTGTCTATCACCAACTCCTGGAGTTTACCCAAACTCAAGTACACTGAGTTGGTGATGCCATCCAACCATCTCATCCTCTGTCATCCCCTTCTCCTCCCACCTTCAATCTTTCCCAGCATCTTGGTCTTTTCAAATGAGTCAGTTCTGTGCATCAGGTGGCCAAAGTATTGAAGTTTCAGCTTCAGCATCAATTCTTCCAATGAATATTTAGGACTGATTTCCTTTAGGATGGACTTGTTTGATCTCCTTGCTGTCCAAAGGACTCTCAAGAGTCTTCTTCTACACCACAGTCAAAAGCATCAATTCTTCAGCACTCAGCTTTCTTCATGGTCCAACTGTCACATCCATACGTGACTACAGGAAAAACCATAGTTTTGACTAGACGGATCTTTGTTGGCAAAGTAATGTCTCTGCTTTTTAATATGTTGTCTAGGTTGGTCATAGGAACAACCTATGACCAAGTAGCAGGCGTCTTTTAATTTCATGGCTGCAGTCACCATCTGCAATGATTTTGGAGCCCAGAAAAATAAAGTCTCTCACTGTTTTCCCATCTATTTGCCATGAAATAATGGGACCAGATGCCATGGTCTTAGCTTTCTGAATGTTGAGCTTTAAGCCAACTTTTCCACTCTCCTCTTTCACTTTCATCAAGAGGCTCCTTAGTCCTTCGCTTTCTGCCATAAGGATGGTGTCATCTGCATATCTGAGGTTATTCACATTTCTTCTGGCAATCTTGATTCCAGCTTGTGCTTCATCTAGCCCAGCGTTTCCCATGATGTACTCTGCATATAAGTTAAATAAGCAGTGTGACAATATACAGCCTATCCATATTTGGAACAGTCTGTTGTTCCATGTCCAGTTCTAACTGTTGCTTCCTGACCTGCATAGAGATTTCTCAAGAGGCAGGTCAGGTGGTCTGGTATTCCTATCTCTTTAAAAATTTTCCACATTTATTGTGATCCACAGTCAAAAGCTTTAGTGTAGTCAATAAAGCAGAAGTAGATGTTTTTCTGGAACTCTCTTGCTTTTTCCATGATCCAACGGATGTTGGCAATTTGATCTCTAGTTCCTCTTCCTTTTCTAAATCCAGCTTGAACATTTGGAAGTTCACAGTTCACGTACTGTTGAAGCCTGGCTTGGAGAATTTTGAGCATTACTTTGCTAGCATGTGAGATGAGTGCAATTGTGCGGTAGTTTGAACATTGCTTGGCATTGCCTTTCTTTGGGATTGGAATGAAAATGGACCTTTTCCAGCTTTGTGCACACTGCTGAGTTTTTCCAAATTTGCTGGCATATTGAGTGCAGCACTTTCACAGCATTATCTTTTAGGATTTGAAATAGCTCCACTGTAATTCCATCAGCCCCACTAGCTTCCTTCATAGTGATGCTTCCTAAGGCCCACTTGACTTCACATTCCAGGATGTCTGGAACGTGAGTGATCATACCATTGTGATTATCTGGGTTGTGAAGATCTTTTCTGTATAGTTCTTCTGTGTATTCTTGCCACCTTTTCTTAATATCTTCTGCTTCTGTTAGGTCCATACCATTTCTGTCTTATTGTGCTCATCTTTGCATGAAATATTCCTTTGGTATCTCTAATTTTCTTGAAGAGCTCTCTAGTCTTTCCCATTCTATTGTTTTCCTCTATTTCTTTGCATTGATCACTGATCACTAGCACATAGCTGCTGCCATAACTGAAACGGCATGTCTTGTGAGAAAATGAAATAAAGGAGTTCTTACCTATTCTGAGAAATCAGGTAAAGTTGACCTGAGGAAGTAGTGAGGACTAATCTTAGATCTGAAAGAATAAGAATTAACCAGGCAAAGAGCTGAAATTTTCAGGCCAGAGGAAGTGTTACAGGAATGGGTAGAGGTAGAGGTTAAGTCGCTAAGTCGTGTCTGACTCTTGCGACCCCATGGACTGTAGTTTGCCAGGCTCCTTTGTCCATGGGATTCTCCAGGCAAGAGTACTGGAGTGGGTTGCCATTTCTTTCTCCAGGGGATCTTCCTGACCCAGGAATCGAACCCGGGTCTTCTGCATTGCAGTCAGATTCTTTACCGACTGAGCTATAAGGACATAGCATAGAAATGGGACTGGTGTGTGAATAACCCTTAGGAAGAAGAATATGGTGCTATAAAAGGGGATATGCCCTTGGGATGAAATCTCCAGAGCAACATGCAAGATAAAGCAAGAAAGAGAGAGAAAGGCCATAGAATGCAGAAGCTTTTAGGCTGTGTTAAGGATTAGGGTCTTTCTCCCATGAGCTATGGGAAATATTTTCATGACCTCTGTAGATCATAAAAACTTTATGGAAGCAATGACCTGAGAGATGTGATGGACCAGTGGGTAGAAGAGAGGAGGGCATTCAAAATAGGACAAGAAAGGTTAGTGAGTTGTATATTAGCCAGTGTAGCTGGAATAGAGTTGAGTGGGGATTAATTTAAAGACAAAGTAAAGAACCTAACATGGCAAGAGTTTGGATTTTATTTTGTTTTCAATCAAACGTTATTCAGGCAACCATAACCACATTTCTGGAGATGGTTTTTGTAGTAAACTTAAACTGAAACATCAAATTCAAATTTAGGTTGAGAAATACTGTTGGCTTTGTTAATGACTGTTTTTGTGGTTCTTAAAATGAGACAAAGAGGCTTAAAGATACAGGAAATTGGTGGCTTTGGTAAAGACTTTACATTGTTTTATATTTTTAAAAAGATCCACTGCAGAGAGTAGGGTGTTCCTTATGCCAGGGCTGTAGAAATAAAGGAAATAGATTACTGTACTTTTTAATAATCGATGAGTATGTGAACTCCTAGGCTGTGTTTTCAGTACCCAGCTCTGGCAATCTTATCTCACAAAGAAGGCAAGGAAAGGATGCTAACTGAAATTTGACATGCAGGTCTTTGAAAGACATGAAAGAATCACTTAAGTATATATTTAAAATTATCATTTCTTGTTTAGAAAGAATTACTTCAACAACATAATTTTGTGCACATTTACAACAGCTAGCTAAGAAAAAACAATTATCATTTTAACAGAGTTAGGAAATGTTGCAGATCAGTTTCCCTGACAAGAGACCCTGAATTGGAGACTGGCTTGCAAGCAAGCAGTTTATTTGGAAGTGGTCTTGAGAACAGCACATGAGAGGGGTGAGGAACATAGGATTGGGAAGAGGGAAAAGTTTAATGATGATACAGCAGCAACAGAGCTGCGATGGATCTTCAGAGTTGCAGGTCACCCCCACTGAGGCAGAGGTCAGTTTTCCTAACTGCGTATCAACCGATCACTGGTGGCAGTCTACCCAGAGGGAAGGCACATAACCCTGGAAGAGGAAGCTTCCACAAACCAAGTGTAGTTCTTAGAGAAGGGCTCAGCTGAGAGCCGTCAATAGTCAACACCTCTGACAGCTGGGGTAGAGGCACATGGGCTCCAAGGAGGGACCTGTGAGGTACACCATAGCATTTATTACAGTTCACCCCTGGTGTCTGTTAGATCCATTGACTTCACATGATTTCTCCCATCTGAAATCAGCTCTTCCAAGATTCTGGTTGGTCTCTATTACCAGAAAAAAAAAAAAAAAAAACATGCGCGAGGACAGTTAACAGTACAAACTGAAGAACCCACTGTTGCAGCTAATTTCAGGGATACACATGACCTTCCTCCTCTACTACTTATTCTAGATTTGCCTCATCCTCGACTAGCTCTCTGTAGGTCTTGATGGCTTGTGTGTTTGAGGGATGCAGACTCTTACCCATAAGGGATGAAAGTCCCTAGTCCTATGCATTTCCCAAGAAATAGCTGCTGTTCTTGACTACTTACTCTCAATAATGGATATAGGAGAACCAACAGATGACCCAGTGGACCAACTGGCTGCCAAATGAACTCTTCCCTGTCCCTGTTGTATACCAGCGGCCTTGCCTCCCCAGGAATATCAAAATCAATTATACCTGCCATGAAGGTGCTAACATTGCTTACCTGCTGAATTCTGAGTACAAGAAGTTTGAAGTGTCCAGGAATCAATTTTGACTTAAAGTTTGGTGGGACTCCTACTGTGTCTTCTGACAGAGGGGTTCTCTGTTTGGAAACCAGAATATCTAGAGCCATGGAGCCTAGAGTTAAAGGTGTAGGAAGCAAAACTACAAGTAGGTCACTGAGACTGATGATCACTAGAGCCACTCTTATTTGCACCCCTTAGTTCTTGTGCCCATGTGAGTATATGTTGGTGACCCAAAATAATGCAACAGATATTGATTTGGGGTGTGTTTTATATTACCAGGGATGGTGCCCCATTATCTAAGCTGGCGTTTCATCTGCACCTTCCATCACCCCACCAAGTTGGTAGTTTCTGGGTAATACAGAATGTAACAGGACCAATGGAACCCATGAGCATGTGCTCATGGCTGAATCACTTTTGCTTTAAAATAGTTTCTCTGGCTTTGTTTGTTGTTTTGAGGAATCCCATATTGGTAGATCAAAACTCTATAATTGGATAGTGGTAATAGTTGAGGTCCTGAAATCAATAAAGGTAAACCATACCCAGAATAACTGTTGGTTCCAGTCAACATAAATCACCGGTTTTTGCAGTGTATAAGGAATCCAATGTACTCAACTTGCCACCAAATGACTGGTTCATCTCCTCAAGGGATTTTACCATATTGGAGGCTCAGCACTGGTCTCAGTTACTGTCAGATTAGACATTTGCCAGTGGCTAAAGACACAGGCTGTGTAAGCATCAGTTAACTGTTGTATTCTGTCCACTTGGTTGCATGGATATTCTCTGGTATTAGCATACAATACAAGGATCTTCATACTCCATATCCTCTCTGATACATGTTGCCAGTACATCTTTTCCAAATTTCCTTGCCTGAAATCTTCCAACTTTTCTCATACCAGGACCCCAAAGAAATAGCCAAGCCATTCATCACTGTCCATGAATCAGTGTATTAATATATCCATACATGACTATTTTTCTTTCCATAAAATGTCAATGACCAGGAGCACTGCTCAAAACTTGATTAAGCGCTATAGCTTTCTCTAACCACTTTCTTTCAAGGCCACCACTAAGCAGGGTTATAGTGAAATAGTTTATTTCCAGCTTATACCCATATACTGAGTCAACCAATTCATGAATTTAACTTGGCCTTTTCTCTCCCAATTTTAACTGGTCACTTCTCCCTTAGCTATTGCTAGTTGATGAGAGAAGAGTACTTGTGTAACAGTAATAGGTGACATGGTGGTCTGCACTAGTTCACCAATATCTCATTACAATTCAATATTGGTAAAAATTCTAAGAATTGCACAGCAAATGATGAAGTCCTTATTGCCAGATGGCCAGCTGTGGATCTGGCTCCAAAATCACATTACTGAGTTTGCTTCCTAGGCATACTTCTAGCACCAAATTTCTTAGGTCAAATTCCCCAGTAAGCAAACTCTAAGACACCGGGATTTGCTTGCAGGTTTATCAAGGAGTGCCTTTACTGGGGAACAACAAGGGTGAGCAATGAGGAAGGCAAAATAGGGCAGAGGATGAAATTGAATTGTGATTAGTTGCCTCACCTGATAGAGGCCTCACCTGATCCTATGGAGATTTCTGAAACTGGGATAGTCTTTCAGAATTATCTCAACTGAGTCAAGAGGATCAAAAACTTTGTACCATAACTCTGACTACCCAGTAAGTTCCAGCTGGCCTCAAAGAAGTGTTTTAATATTAACTGAGGCTACTTCTTTCAACTGAGGATAATTTCCAGAGATGAACTCAATTAAGAGTCCCTGGCAGCAACATTCCTAGTAGCTAAGAGAATGAATGCACTAGTTTTGAGCCTTTAACATTTATTTCAGCTGAAGTTTTACTAAAGTAATAATCAAAAGTATGAAACCAATATATATTTGGGCTTTTTAAAAAGAAAAAATATGCAGAAATGTGTAATCTTGTCATATTTGTATTACAAGAAGTAAGTGGAAAGATAAAAGAACAGAGGCAGTAAGCCTTTGGGGCCCATCCACCTTTAATGATTAATATTTTCCCTCCAGCTAAATTTGACTTTAAAGAAATCCCTGCCCACTATACTGAGTTTTTAGACCAAGAAAAGACAAGCACAGAGAAATTTATAATAATGCTACAATCAACTTTGGGCAGAGGAAAATTTTTAAAACCGACACCTCTGACACTAGTAGTTCCGGTTCTTAGTGAAACACAGGGGAACTCTCTTTTAATTTCATAAGTACTTTTAAAGAATTTTGACTAGTTCTGTTTTGCCACTTGAGACATCTCTTTTACATAAAAATTAGAAGAAACATAGACTGTATCCAAAACGCTTGGTTTCAAGTCTTGTCTGCTACCTAACAGCTGAATGACAAATGAGTTTTTTAATCTCTCTATGCCTCAGTTTTCTCATATTTAAATGTATGGGGATGATAGTGAACCTGTGTCATAGGTTAAGAAGTACTTTGTATAGTGACTGACATTACTCCATCAATGACCATGGTTATTATTTTGTCATCTAAGCATATGTTTTGCTATCCCTTCACACATAATCTTGATAATTTATGGTCTCTTAGCAGAAAGTCTTTGTTGTATTGTGTTGATCTTTATTGTATATTTCAGATTCCACATATGGCTGCTGGAGCAAATGCAAACTGGTTCACTGAGATTAATTGTGGAATCTGTGTCAAAAAATAATCCATTAATGCCAAGACTAACACTACAAATCTAGACCCTTGGTGCCAAACTAGGAATGGATTCCTAGCCCAGATTTTGCCATATTTTTTAGAGATAATTAAGATTATACTATATTCCTTTTAATTATTTATTTTTGGATATATTAAGGCTAGATAAAGTATAAGTGTTATCAATATTACTTTTTTACAGAATAATCCAATCTTGGTAGGGTACAAACAGGAAAGTTTAATTTTTCTTCACTACTGCTTTCAACCTGTTTGCTTTGATGTACCCTTCTTCATCCCTTGATGATATCTAGAGCAGACAGATATCATAGCTCCCATACAACTTTCAATTGAAAGAAGTTTATGTGTTATAAATTCCATGACAGACTACAACATGACTAACATCTTAATCCAGTTTTTAAAAACAGCTTCCTTCCCTGTCCTAACTCATGCTGACCTGGAGTTTGTGGACTTGAATTAGTGGGGGATCTATTTATTTATTCCTCTACTTCCTTTTGTATGTATGTGTGTGTATGTTTGGTAGGTTTATTCCACAGTCTATCAGTTTTGAGCTTCTACTACCAGCAGTCCATCTTCATAAATGAGGAACTTCAACATGGATTCATCCTGGCTCTGTCACACCAAACTATTGGGAGTTTTGGCTGTTTATAGCTCCCTGCCTTCAGGCCCTGCAAAAGGGGCTGCTTCAGTTAGCTTTAGCCTTATCCAAATAAGAGGTAGATATCTAATTCTATGTCCATGAATGCTCCTGAACTCCAGAGGACACAGGTGAAGCTATTGAGTGTTCTCTCTCTGCACCCCACCTTGGTTCAGTGAGCTCAAAGGTCTATAAGTTTCTGAAGCTCAGCAAGTATGGGAGTGAGATAATCATCTTTGGATTCTTTTCTTGGGGAGAATAGCTTTCGAGTGGAAGGGACATGTGAAAAGGATAAAGGCGTATAGGAAAAGCCACAGTCCTTTCCTTTAATCTAATAATGACTATTGATAATGACTAATAATAAAAAAAAAAGTCACATTAAAAATCAAACACCATACCTGCCAGAGATGCTTGGAGGGATCAAACAAAACCTGTACACAATAGGAGACCCCACAGAGACTGAGTCAGACTTGCCTTTGAGTGTTTGAGTGTCTCCTGCAGAGGTATGGGTCAGCAATGGCCTGTCCATAGGGGAAGGGGTTCTGGGTGCAGCACATCTGGGTATGGCATAAGCCCTCTTGGAGGAGGTTGCCATTAACCCCACCATAGAGATGCCAGAACTTACACAGGACTGGGGAAACAGACTCTTGGAGGGCACAAACAAAACCTTGAACCAGGACCCAGGAGTAAGGAACAGTGACCCAACAAGAGACTGACCCAGACTTGGCAGTGAGTGTCCAGGAGTCTCTGGCAGAGGCATGGGTCAGCAATGGCCTGCTGTAGGGTCAGAGGCACTGAATGTGGCAATGCCTTTTGAAGGATTATCTTCATTACCTCCAACATAGTTGGGCCTCAGGTCAAACAACGGGGAGGGAACACAGCCCCATTCATCAAAAGAAATTTGGATTAAAGATTTACTGAGCATGGCCCTGCCCATCAGAAAAAGACCTGGATTCTCCTTCAGTCAGTCTCTCCCATCAGGAAGTTTCCTTAAACCTTTTGTCCTTGTCCATCGGAGGGAAGAGAGAATGAAAACCACAATCACAGAAAATTAATCATACTGAGCACATGGACCACAGCTTTGTCTAACTCAATTAAACTATGAGCCATTCTGTGTAGGGCTACCCAAGATGGATGGGTCATGGTGGAGAGTTCTGACAAAACATGGTCCACTGGAGAAGTGAATGGCAAACCACTTCAGTATCCTTGCCTTGAGAACCCCAGGAACAATATGAAAAAGCAAAAAGATAGGAGACTGAAAGATGAACTCCCCAGGTCAGTAGGTCCCCAATATACTACTGGAGAAGAGTGGAGAAATAACTCTAAAAAGAATGAAGAGACAGAAACAAAACAAAAACAACTCCTAGTTGTGGATGTGACTGGTAATGGAACCAACGTCCAATACTGTAAAAAACAATATTGCATAGGAACCTGGAATGTTAGGTTCATGAATCAAGGTGAGTTGGAAGTGGTCAAAGAGGAGATGGCAAGAGTGAGCATCAACATTTTAGGAATGTTTATATCAGTGAACTAAAATGGACTGGAATGGGTGAATTTAATTCAGATGACCATTATATCTACTACTGAGGGCAAGAATCCCTTAGAAGAAATGGAGTAGCCCTCATAGTCAACAAAGGAGTCTGGAATGCAGTGCTAAGTTGCTTCAGTTGTGTCTGACTCTGTGCGACCCCATAGATGGCAGCCCACTAGGCTCCCCCGTCCCTGGGATTCTCCAGGCAAGAACACTAGAGTGGGTTGCCATTTCCTTCTCCAATGCGTGAAAGTGAAAAGTGAAAGTGAAGTCGCTCAGTCATGTCTGACTCTTCGAGACCCCATGGACTGCAGCCCACCAGGCTCCTCCATCCATGGGATTTTCCAGGCAAGAGTACTGGAGTGGGGTGCCATTGCCTTCTCCATGAAATGCAGTACTTGGGTGCAATCTCAAAAATGACAGAATGATCTCTGTTCATTTCCAAGGCAAACCATTCAATATCACAGTAATCCAAGTCCATGCCCTAACCAATAATGCTTAAGATGCTGAAGTTGAATGGTTCTATGAAGACCTACAAGACTGTCTAGACTAGCAACCAAAAAAGGTGTCCTTTTCATTATAGGGGATTTGAATGCAAAAGTAGAAAGTCAAGAGATACTTGGAGAAGAGAGAAATTTGGCCTTGGAGTACAAAATGAAGTAGGGCAAAATCTAACCCAAGAGAACACACTGGTCATAGCAAACACCCTCTTCCAACAACACAAGAGAAGACTCTTCACCTGGACATCATCAGATGGTCAATACTGAAATCAGATTGATTATATTCTTTGCAGCCAAAGATGGAGAACCTCTGTAGAGTCAGCCAAAACAAGACTGGGAGCTGACTGTGGCTCAGACCATGAACTCCTTTCGCAATATTCAGACTTAGATTGAGGAAGTAGGGAAAACCATTAGACCATCGAGGTATGACCTAAATCAAATCCCTTAATGACTATACAGTGGAAGTAACAGAGAGATTCAAGGGATTATTTCTGATAGACAGAAAGTCTGAAGAACTATAGACAGAGGTTTCTGACATTGTACAGGAGGCAGTGATCAAGACCATCCCCAAGAAAAAGAAATGCAAAAGAAAGGCAAAATGGTTGTCTGAGGAGGCCTTACAAATAGCTGAGAAAAGAAGAGAAGCAAAAGGCCAAGGAGAAAAGGAAAGATACACCCATTTGCATGCAGGGTACCAACGAATAGGAAGGAGAGATAAGAAAGCCTTCCTCAATGATCAAGGCAAAGATATAGAGGAAATGGAATAGAATGGGAAAGACTAGAGAGCTCTTCAAGAAAATCAGAGATACCAAGGGAACATTTCATGCAACAATGGGCACAATAAAGGACAGAAATGTTAGGCACCTAACAGAAGAAGATGATATTAGTAAGAGGTGGCAAGAATACACAGAAGAACTATACAAAAAAGATCTTCACGACCTAGATAACCACAATGGTATCATCACTCATCTAGAGCCAGATACCCTGTAATGTGAAGTCAAGCGGGCCTTAGGAAGCATCACTGTGAACAAAGCTAGTGGAGGTGACGGAATTCCAGTTGAGCTACTTCAAATCCTAAAAGATGATGCTGTGAACGTGCTGCATTCAGTATGCCAGCAAATTTGGAAAAACTCAGCGGTGTGCACAGGACTGGAAAAGGTCAGTTTTCATTCCAATCCCAAAGAAAGGCAATGCCAAGGAATGTTCAAACTACCACACAATTGCACTCATCTCACATGCTAGCAAGGACTTCCCTGGTGGCTCAGATGGTAAAGCGTCTGCCTACAATGCAGGAGACCTGGGTTCGATCCCTGGGTCGGGAAGATCCCCTGGGGAAGGAAATGGCAACCCACTCCAGTACTCTTGCCTGGAGAATCCCATGGATGGAGGAGCCTGGTGGGCTACAGTGCATGGGCTTGCAAAGAGTCGGATACAACGAGAGACTTCACTTTCACATGCTAGCAAAGTAATGCTCAAAATTCTCCAAGCCAGGCTTCAACAGTATGTGAACCGTGAACTTCCAGATATTCAAGCTAGATTTGGAAAAGGCAGAGGAACCAGAGATCAAATTGCCAACACCTGTTGGATCATCGAAAAACCAAGAGAGTTCCAGAAAAACATCTACTTCTGCCTTATTGACTATGCCAAAGCCTTTGACTATTCCTTGGAAGAAAAGCTATGACCAACTTGGACAGCATATTAAAAAACAGAGACATTATTTGACAATAAAGGTCTGTCTAGTCAAAGCTATGCTTTTTGCAGTAGTCGTGTATGGATGTGAGAGCTGGACTATAAAGAAAGCTTAGTACTGAAGAATTGATGGTTTTGAACTGTGGTATTGGAAAAGACTCTTGAGAGTCCCTTGGACAGCAAGGAGATCAAACCAGTCCATCCTAAATGAAATCAATCCTAAATATTCATTGGAAGGACTGATGCTGAAGCTGAAACTCCAATAGTTTGGCCACCTGATGGGAAGAACTGACTCTTTGGAAAAGACCCTGATGCTGGGAAAGATGGATGGCGGGAGGAGAAGAGAATGACAGAGGATGAGATGGTTGGATGGCATCACCCACTTGATGGACATGAGTTTGAGTAAGCTCCTGGAATTGGTGATGGACAGGGAAGCCTGGCATGCTGCAGTCCATGGGGTCGTAGGGTCAGACATGACTGAACGACTGAACTGAACTGAATAATGACTCTCTGAAATGACAACTGTTTTACTTCCAGAAAACCCTTTCCAAGCTTTCAGTCTTTCCGTTATATACTCTGGACATGTGTGACAGTCTGATGATGGTAGGATTGTTTGGTAGGATTCAAAAGGTCCCTCAGATGTGTGTATTAATAATTAACTCTTCTTTAGGCTAAGTGGTCCCTATCCTTTCTGTTTTACAAGTTTGGTGTTTAGCCAAAATTCTAGAAGACCTAAAAAAAATGTTCAGACTCAGGGGTATGCTGGATGATTCATCTCTTTGTTCTTTAGTGTTATCATTTTCAAAAGGGATAATAGTGCCTACAAAGAGAGTTGTTGTGAAACTTAAATAGGTAATCCATGTAAAATCTACAGATATTTAGCACAGTTTTTTGTTTTTTGTTTCTTTTTCTTTTAAACAAAGCAGATGTAAAAACAAAAAGGCAAACAAATCCAGAAAACCTAGCCCCTGCCTGGGCTGCACTGTGTCGGCAGGAGCCCTTCCTGAAATCAGGGATGAGCAGTGGCCTGCACCAGCGGGTACGGCTGTGCCTGTATGATCTCTGGCAGCCTGGGCAGCCTGCGCACGTTTGGCACGACACACTTCACTGTCCACTAGATGCCTTCCCTCAGCCTTTGCCCCCTGAGGGCCGAGTGGGTGGGTATTGAGCTGTCATGCTTGCAGAATTTGGAGATGCAGTCTGAATGCAGTCTAGATGTTGCAGTTAGACAAATCGATACATCCTGCCTGCTGGCCGGAATCAGGATGGGGACATCATTCAGCGCCTCACTCAAGACCATCTCCAGTGCTTGGACTCGGACTGTCCCTCCTGGCTGTGTCTCTCCTCCGACAGCCTCTCTTCTCTATGGACTCCATAATGTGCAGGAGCCGTGGGCCTCGGCTTGGCCTTGCCCCACAAATGCTGCAGTTATTCCTGCCTCCTCTGGAGCACGAGGCGAGCCTTTCTCGCAGTCACATAGCTGATGTTTAGACCCACGGTTGTGGTGATTTGGGGCAGACTCATTCTCCTGGAGTTACTGGTAAACCAGGTGTTTGACCGCTCCAAGAAGACAGTCCTCTTCTGGCGACGTCTAGAAATGCAGGATCAGGATGCAGTAGTGGCCCTGAAGAAGCATGTCCTTGTACAAGTTTGCAGTCCGTGTGTACCTCTGTGCCTGCACCACCAGGGCTGCCACGTTCCTGGCCCGCTGACCCCACGGTGACCTCGCACTGACCTCACGTGGGGCTGGATGGGATGCTTGCAAGGGCCTAGCACAGCTCTTAGTACAGGGTAAGAATTTAGGCAATCTTACAGTCTGGTATCTTTATTTCTCTATAAATAAATGTTTATGACGTGTTTATTTATTCATTTACTTAACATGTATTTGTTGTCAATTTGGCGCCATTGTTGTTCAGTTGCCCAGTTGTGTGTGACTCTTGCCCACTCTATGGACTGTACCCGCCCAGTCTCCTCTGTCCGTAGGAATTCTCCAGGCAAGAATACTGGACTGAGTTGCCATTTCCTTCTCCCAGGAGGTCTTCCTGACCGAGGGATCCAACCCAAGTCTCTTATGCCTCCTGCATTGGCAGGTGGATTCTTTACCACTAGCACTGCCTGGGAAGCCCAACATATATTTAGCAAACACTTAATTGTCAGAGGCACTTTGGGCAGGGGTGGGTAATTAACAAACAAGACAGATGTCATGAATCTTACATTATCGACAGGGGAGGCAAAAAATAAACACTCGAGTAAGATTTTCTAGCAGATCACTTGCAGAAGGGAATGGCAACCCACTCCAGTGTTGTTGCCTGGAGAATCCCAAAGACAGACGAGCCTGGCCGGCTACAGTTCATGGGGCTGTAAAGACTCAGACACAACTGAGCCATTAATGCTTTCACTTTCAAGATTTATAATGTGTCAGGTGAACACATATATCCTACAAAGAAATATAAACAGGGAAAGTGGATCAGGAGTGTGGAGAAGTGCTGCTATTTTAAGTGCTGTAGGGACTCATGACTGAAGTGACTTTGCAGCAGCAGCAGCAGCAGGGACTCATTGATGAGGTGACATTTGAGCAGAGATCTGAGATAAAGAATATTATTCAGTATGTTGGCAGAAAATGTGTTAATTAAATTCAGGATAACAATCTCCAAAAGTTTGATATTATTTACAACTCAAAGGGGTAACTAAGTCTTATGCCCAATGAAGAAAAATATTACCTGGAATTGAGTAGATTAATTCAGTTCTTCAGGAGATAGTTTATATTAAAAATATTTATTGGTCCAACCTGAAAATCTTCCTTTCTCTTTCCTTTAGCTTTCCTTGTGATTTTTTTGTTTGTTTGTTTAAGATCAGGCATGAACTAATAGGAATTGTAAACAGGCTCTAGTGTGAAGTTCTGTGTTCCTCTGGCTAGAAGCTGAGCTGTGTTTAATGTTTGCTCTAGCCATAGGTGCCACTGGCTTTAGATTCCTGAAGTGTCCTAGCTTTTGTCTCCCTCTTTTTGGAAGTTTCCCTAAGAACTCCTCCTTAGATATAGTCTGCATATTGCAGCTCTTTCATTATTATCATTGTTTTCATTGCTATTACACTGGAGTCCTCTTGGTGTGATAGAAAGGTGTGGCAGAGGAAAAGTAATCTATAATTTTATGACATAAAGTCATTTAATGTACCTATGTCCCCAATTTTTGACTTTGACTCTTCTTTGCTTTCTTCTTTCCCTCTTAGGTGAAACAGGAAGGCTAGAGGGACCTGAAGTTGGGTGAAGGCCCTTCCCTTTACATAGACTAAGGTGCTGGTAGAGTCTTTTCCCTTGGACAGTAGGCCTTTGCTAACAGAGAATGCTCTGGATGTATTTCAGAATGGTTACTTTTCCTCCCCCTGCTAGAGGCAAGATGGAATAATTCATAGCTCTTCACTAAAAGCCTGGATGGGTCTCAGAAACCCATGAAAACATAGGGGCAAGAGCTTATTAAAAAAAATAAAAAAGAATTATTGAGGTAAAGCTTATGTGGTTTCTTAGGTGGTGCAGTGGTAAACAATCTGTCTGCCAGTGCAGGAAACGTGGGTTTGACCCCTTTGTCAGGAAGATCCCCTGGAGAAGACAATGGCAACCCACTCCAGTATTCTTACCTGGAAAATCCCATGGACAGAGAAGCCTGGCAGGCTACAGTCCATGGGGTCAAAAAGAGTCAGACACGACTGATAAGCTTAGCTTATATAGAGATATGTACACATCATAATTATACAGCTCAATACATTTCCAACAAGAAAAAATACCCATGTAACCAGCACCTGATCAAGAAATACAATATTGGCAGCATCCCAGAACCCCACGAATAACAACTTGCAGTCACTGTGCTCACAAAGTAATCATTATCCTAACTTCTCATAGCATAGATTAATTTTGCCCATTTTTAAACTTTATATAAATGGAATAAAAAAAGAATGGATTATTTGTGTTTGGCTTTATTTCAATCAATATAATGTTTGTAAGATTAAACTGTGCAATTGCATGAAGAAGTAGTTCATCACTCTCATTACTGCATTTATTCATTCATTCTGCCTTGTTGAACGTTTGAATTGTTTCTTGTTTTACTCTATTAAGTATATGCTGCTATGCACTAGTGTACTTGCCTTTTTTCATGAGCATATATGGTTATTTCTGCTAAATGTATACCCAAGTTTATATATAAGAGTAGAATATATGCATTTGTTACTAGTGGATATTGAGTGCCAAATAGATGTGCAGGTGGCTATAACACTTTAAACCTCTGAGCGTTTGAGTCACTCCACATGTTTACCAATACTTGTTATGATCAGTCTTTTTTAATGTAGCCATTTTTGTGGATGTGATGTGAGAAGAGCAGCTGATAAAATATAAAGCCTATCTGTTAATTTTGAAGATTGCCGTGTGGCAGTCTTGAACTCTTGAGTTTTATCTCTTCAGCACCTTGATATTTTCACAAGTTTTCTGTGGGTTCCTTGCCTTTTTGCAAGTGTCTCCTGACTAGACCCATTATCCAGAATCTTGGTCTCTCACTGTGCTCCATAAATTGGCAGATTTCCTGAAGAAAGTATGTTTTCCATCTCTCCTTTTATTGTCTTTCTTTCTGTGGCTTGAAACAACAATCTTTACTTTGTTATTGATCACAGTTTCTGTGAGTAAAAAATTTGGAGAGATTCAGCTCAGGGTATTCCATGATGTTGCAGTCAGTGATGTGGAGCTGAGACAGTGGGTGCTGGAGCAGCTGGGGACAGGCTCTTCATGGAATGCTGGGGCCTCTCTTTTCAGGTAGTTTTGAGTATCTCCATCTGGATTCTACATGTGGTCTAGTTTGGGCTTCTTACAGCATGGTGTCCTCAATGCAGTTGGACTGCTTATGTAGTGGCAGTAGAACTTGACTTCTTAAGTTCTGTGCTTCACCAGTACTCCAACACTGTCAAAATTATATCAGTTCAGTTCAGTTCAGTCACTCAGTTGTGTCCAACTCTTTGCGATCCCATGAATTGCAGCACGCCAGGCCTCCCTGTCCATCATCAACTCTTGGAGTTTACCCAAACTCATGTCCATCGAGTTGGTGATGCCATTCAGGCATCTCATCCTCTGTCATCCCCTTCTCCGCCTGCCCCCAATCCCTCCCAGCATCAGGGTCTTTTCCAATGAGTCGACTCTTCGCATGAGGTGACCAAAGTATTGGAGTTTCAGCCTCAGCATCAGTCCTGCCAATGAACACACAAGACTGGTCTCCTTTAGGATGGACAGGTTGGATCTCCTTGCAGTCCAAGGGACATGCAAGAGTCTTAGTATGAATATGTACATATATTTTTGTATGTATATATCATACATCATAAACAGAGGTAGAAATAGAAATCCTATTTGATGAAATCTTATTTATCTGTTCTTAGAAACACTTGCAAGGGTTTCTCTGAAACAAAAAAATGACTTTTACTGTTTTGTTTGTTTGCTTATTTTTTAAGGGAGAACATTTTAGCCAGCATAGTCTCTGAACACTACGTCTCTTCCACAGGAGACTCAATATAGAATAAGCTACTCTGAAATTTGTGGATTTCTAATTCTAAATAGAGTGTCATGAATTCATGCTTAAAGCTTTTGATATAACCCATTTTCAGAAGTGTTGAGGACAGCTCTTATAATCCACCGTATACATCAAATACCCTATGTTGATCTACAATTAGATAGTGGAAACGCAGATGGATAAAAACATTGACATCATTTTGCCATCCACAAACATACCACTAAATGTATTTCTGAGAGGGTTGAAATGAGTAGTTCATACTGTCATTTTATGAAATGTACTGTATTTGTGTTAAGAATTGATGGCAAAAGAAGAAAATAATCCACTGTGATTTCTGGTTATTATCAGAAATCTGGGTTTTTCTTAAAAGAGCAAGAAACAGTAAAGTAGGTGCCTCAAGGTCACAACACTCAAAGAAGTACTGAGTCAACAAGACAAAATTAAATAATGAGGAGCAAGAAAATGTTGGAAGACAAATATTGAATTATTTTTGTTCTTTTGGTTTTTTATTTTTCCAAATATTAATGTTATTGAACCTCAGTTTTATCATAGCCATGGTAACAGTTATGATCAAATGTTGATGAATGGCTCATTAATAATATATAAAAATGCCTAGTATGTAGTGGAGACTATATTATTTGTACTTGTCAATGGAAGTAATAACAGTAATAATCATAATAGTTCAGTTCAGTTGCTCAGTCATGTCTGACTCATTGCTACTCCATGAATTGCAGCATGCCAGGTCTCCCTGTCCATCAACAGCTTCCGGAGTTTACCCAAACTCATGTCCATCAAGTCGGAGATGGCATCCAGCCATCTCATCCTCTGTTGTCCCCTTCTCCTCCTGCCCTCAAACCCTCCCAGCATCAGGGTCTTTTCCAATGAGTCAACTCTTCGCATGAGGGGCCCAAAGTACTGGAGTTTCAGCTTCAACATCAGTCCTTCAATGAACACCAAGGACTGATCTCCTTTAGGATGGACTGGTTGAATCTCCTTGCAGTCCAAGGGACTCTCAAGAGTCTTCTCCAACACCGCAGTTCAAAAGCATCAATTCTTTGGCACTCAGCTTTCTTCACAGTCCAACTCTCACATCCATACATGACCACTGGAAAAACCATAATCTTGACTACAGTGACTTGACTGTAATCTTGACTACTTTGTAGTCAATTATGTAATCTTGACATAATCTTGACTACTTTGTTGGCAAAGTAATGTCTCTGCTTTTTAATATGCTGTCCATATTGGTCATAACTTTCCTTCCAAGGAGTAAGCGTCCTTTAATTTCATGGCTGAAGTCACCATCTGCAGTGATTTTGGAGCCCAAAAAAATAAAGTCTGACACTGTTTCCACTGTTTCCCCATCTATTTCCCATGAAGTGATGGGACCGGATGCCATGATCTTTGTTTTCCGAATGTTGAGCTTTAAGCCAACTATTTCACTCTCCTCTTTCACTTTCAACAAGAGGCTTTTTAGTTCCTCTTCACTTTCTGCTGTAGGGTGGTGTCATCTGCATATCTGAGGTTATTGATATTTCTCCAAGCAATCTTGATTCCAGCTTGTGCTTCTTCCAGTCCAGCGTTTCTCATGATGTACTCTGCATAGAAGTTAAATAAGCAGGGTGACGATATACAGCCTTGACGTACTCCTTTTCCTATTTGGAACCAGTCTGTTGTTCCATGTCCAGTTCTAACTGTTGCTTCCTGACCTGCATACAGATTTCTCAAGAGGCAGGTCATGTGCTCTGGTATTCCCATCTCTTTCAGAATTTTCCACAGTTTATTGTGATCCACACAGTCAAAGGCTTTGGCATAGTCAATAAAGCAGAAATAGATGTTTTTCTGGAATTCTCTTGCTTTTTCCATGATCCAGCGAATGTTGACAATTTGACCTCTGGTTCCTCTGCCTTTTCTAAAACCAGCTTGAACATCTGAAACCATAATTACAGAAAACTAGCCAATCTGATCACATGGACCACAGCCTTGTCTAACTCAATGAAACTAAGCCATGCCATGTAGAGCCACCCAAGACGGATGGGTCATGGTGGAGAGGTCTGACAGAATGTAGTCCACTGAAGAAGGGAATGGCAAACCACTTCAGTATTCTTGCCTTGAGAACCCCATGAATAGTATGAAAAGGCACAATGATAGGATACTGAAAGAGGAACTCCCCAGGTCGGTAACTGCCCAATATGCTACTGGAGATCAGTGGAGAAATAACTCCAGAAAGAATGAAGGGATGGAGCCAAAGCAAAAACAATACCCACTTGTGGATGTGACTGGTATTAGAAACAAGGTCCAATGCTGTAAAGAGCAATATTGCATAGGAACCTGGAATGTTAGGTCCATGAATCAAGGCAAATTGGAAGTGCTCGAACAGGGGATGGTAAGAGTGAACATTGACATTACAGGAATCAGTGAACTAAAATGGACTGGAATGGGTGAGTTTAATTCAGATGACCATTATATCTACTACTACGGGCAGGAATCCCTTAGAAGAAATGAAGTAGCCATCATGCTCAACAAAGAGTCCGAAATGCAGTACTTAGATGCAATCTCAAAAACGACAGAATGATCTCTGTTCATTTCCAAGGCAAACCATTCAATGTTATGGTAATCCAAGCCTATGCCCCAATCAGTAACACTGAAGAAGCTGAAGTTGAACGGTTCTATGAAGACCTACAAGACCTTTTAGAACTAACACCCAAAAAAGATGTCCTTTTCATTATAGGGGACTGGAATGCAAAAGTAGGAAGTCAAGAAACACATGGAATAACAGGCAAATTTGGCCTTGGAGTATGGAATGAAGCAGGGCAAAGGCTAATAGTTTTGCCAAGAGAATGCAGTGGTCATAGCAAACACCCTCTTCCAACAACACAACAGAAGACTCTACACATGGACATCACCAGATGGTCAACACTGGAATCAGATTGATTATATTCTTTGCAGCCAAAGATGGAAAAGCTCTATACAGTCAGCAAAAAAAGACTGGGAGCTGACCATGGCTCAGATCATGAACTCCTTATTGCCAAATTCAGACTTAAATTGAATAAAGTAGGGAAAACCACTAGACCATTCAGGTATGATGTAAATCAAATATCATTACATTACTTACATTCTCTGTAAGTTCTTGAGGTAGATAAACAATTATTTTTATTTCAAAGATAAGACAAATGAAGCACAGGAAGTCATACAGCCAGTGTATGTTCAAAACAGGATTAAACATTATGCCACAGTGTCTTTCCTCTATACACCATTTAGAAAGAATAATTTTAGACCGACTAGTGTGACTTGCAGCAGTATTTGGTGGCAGTTGAAGATCAAAGATGATCAAAAGAACTTTAGTGTGATAAGCAGTAGCATAACTCTGGACTCCTTTACCACCACAGGCAAGCAGAACTAACTTGGCAGAGTTACTAGACTTTCAGTTACATCTTGGAGAAGGCAATGGCACCCCACTCCAGTACTCTTGCCTGGAAAATCCCATGGATGGAGGAACCTGGTGGGCTGTAGTCCATGGGGTCGCTAAGAGTCGGACACGACTGAGAGACTTCACTTTCACTTCTTTCGTGCATTGGAGAAGGAAATGGCAACCCATTCCAGTGTTCTTGCCTGGAGAATCCCAGGGACTGCGGGGCCTGGTGGGCTGCTGTCTATGGGGTCACACAGAGTCAGACATGACTGAAGCGACTTAGCAGCAGCAGCAGTTACATCTTGAGATGCAGATGCTTACCATTACTACTGCTGCTATTGCTGATGCTGCTGATAGTAATAACAATAAAAGCTAATACTTACTGATCATTTACCATGGGCCAGACCATCTTCTAAGCATTTTATATGATTAATCTATTTAATCCTGAGAAGATTGGTGATGGACAGGGATGCCTGGCGTGCTGCAGTCCATGGAGTCGCAAAGAGTCAGACACGATTGAGTGACTGAACTGAACTGTACTGAACTAAAAATTTATAAATAAGGAAACTGATAATTTAAATAATTCACATAGTGCAACTCACCTGTCTTTTTTCTTCAACAATGAACGCTTAGAAAACCTGACCTGGGCTATAATTAATCGTTCATTCCTCTATGTTCCTATATAATTAGTCACTTTTAAACTACTTCTCATAATGTTAATTAAAAGTGTTCTACTTTTCTCTAGAGAAAGGGATTCTTGTTTTACTTTTCCCGGTATCCTCCCAGCATTCTACATTGGATATAGTTATTCTGGCTATCTGTTGCTATGTAATATTTCATTCCAAAACTTGGTTAAAATAACAATATCTTTTATCTTGTCTGAGTTGACAGCTCAGTGGCTGATTGTTTCTTAGGGTCATTCTTGTGGTTACAATCTGATGGCTTGTGGCTGGAGTCATCAAACACATGTCTGTCACTTGGGCTGATTCGCCATCTTTCTCACATGGCTTCTGTGTGTGGTTAGCCTGGGCTTTCTCATACTGTGGTAGATTCGGGGGCATTCAACCTCTCACAAGGTAACTGATTTTTCCCCAGAACAGGGATTTCAAAAAATAAGTAGTAAAATCTCCCAGTTTTTTAAGGCCTGTCTCAAAAAGGAACAGCATTCATTCTGCCTGGCCAATTCTAATTAATTGGAGCTTTTGCAGAGCCCATCTAGATTCAAAAGGAAGAGAACTAGACCCCTCCACCCCCTATCTCAATTTGAGAAATGTCAAAGAATGTGTGACCATCTTTAATCTACCATACTGGCGTTTCTCCGTAGGTGTTGGATAGATAGATCAGTGGATGGATAAATGAAAAATATCTAGGCCAAAGAAAGCACATAGATAAGAAGTGAGGCGTAAAGATTAAAAATATTTATGAAGAATACTAAAGTTTACAAGTACTTGGGAATATGTGTCATGTTCTTGATATTGCAATGGAAGTTATATTGGTAAAATATATAATACATGTATCTGTTCATCGTGTGTGTGTATTAGGCAGTCATGTCCAACTCGTTTCTACCCCATGGACTGTAGCCCACCAGGTTCCTCTATCCGTGGAATTCTCCAGACAAAAATACTGGAATGCGTACCTGTTCTCTTCTCCAGGGGATCTTCCCAACCCAGCGAATAAACCCTGGTCTCCTGCATTGCAGGCAGATTCTTTACTGTCTGCTGCTACTACTGCTAAGTCACTTTAGTCGTGTCCGACTCTGTGCGATCCCATAGACGGCAGCCCACCAGGCTCCCCTGTCCCTGGGATTCTCCAGGCAAGAACACTGGAGTGGGTTGCCATTTCCTTCTCCAGTGCATGAAAGTGAAAAGTGAAAGTGAAGTCGCTCAGTCTTGTCTGACTCTTAGCAACCCCATGGACTGCAACCTACCAGGCTCCTCCGTCCATGGGATTTTCCAGGCAAGAGTACTGGAGTGGGGTGCCAGGAAAGCCCAATAAAGCCAGACTGTTGTTGAGTTGCTAAGTGGTGTCCAACTCTTTTATGACCCCATGGACTATAGCCCACCAGGCTCCTCTGTCCATGGGATTTCCAGGCAAGAATATTGGAATGGGTTGCCATTTCCTCCTCTAGGGGATTTTCTGGACCCAGGGTTCAAACCTGTGTCTCCTGCATTGCAGACAGATTCTTTACCATTGAGCCACTGGGGAAGGCACATATATATGTTAACTAGATGCTTCCTAATTATTCAATATGAGCTTCCCAGATGGCTCAGTGGTAAAGAATATGCCTGCCAATGCAGGAGACGCAAGAGACATGGGTTCGATACCTGGGTTGGGAAGATTCCCTGGAGGAGGAATGACAACCCACTCCAATATTCTTGCCTGTAAAATTGCATGGACAGAGGAGCCTGGCAAGTTACAGTCCATGGGGTCGCAGAGTCGGACATGACAGTGCGTGCGCGTGTGCACACACGCGCACACACACACACAATTGCTCAATAGTAAAGAATCCATCTTCAGGGCAGGAAACATGTTTTCGCTCCCTAGGTCGGCAAGGTCCCCTGGAGGTGGAAATGATAACCCACTCCAGTTGCTCTGAAAAAGTCCCATGGACAGAGGAGCCTGGTGGGTTATAGTCCATGGCATTGCAAAGAGTTGGACACAACTGAGTGACTAAGCACATATACACACATATGCTAATTAGATATGCCACAGGTTTTTCCTTTTCATGCTATTACAGCAGAATAGAGGTGTTTGAAAAATTTTATTAGATATAATGGCTCTTGGCATTGCCTTTTGATCAGGTTGGCTTATTCTTCTCTCCTGTTTTCATTTAAGTGTGTTTCTTCTCCACTTAACAGAGTTGACATTTGAAAATTCAGAGACTTGGAGTACTCTGCCTTTTCCCCCCCATGGTTTTCCTATTCTTTTGCATAAAAAATCTCAAATAATGTAGTGGTTTTATCATTTTTTTTCCCTAAATGCTGAAAGTGATTCTAGATCTTAGCTTCTATTTTATTTTGCAGTCTTCTATGCAACTCAGATAGCATATTCAAAAGCAGAGACATTTACTTTGCCAACAAAGGTCCGTCTAGTCAAGGCTATGGTTTTTTCCAGTAGTCATGTATGGATGTGAGAGTTGGACTGTGAAGAAAGCTGAGTGCCGAAGAATTGATGCTTTTGAACTGCGGTGTTGGAGAAGACCCTTGCGAGTCCCTTGGACTGCAAGGAGATCCAACCAGTCCATTCTAAAGGAGATTAGTCCTGGGTGTTCTTTGGAAGGAATGATGCTAAAGCTGAAACTCCAGTACTTTGGCCACCTCATGTGAAGAGTTGACTCATTGGAAAAGACTGATGCTGGGAGGGATTGGGGGCAGGAGGAGAAGGGGATGACAGAGGATGAGATGGCTGGATAGCATCACTGACTCAATGGACGTGGGTTTGTGTGAACTCTGGGAGTTGGTGATGGACAGGGAGGCCTGGCGTGCTGCAATTCATGGGGTCACAAGGAGTCGAACATGACTGAGTGACTGAACTAACTGACGTAGTAGGCAGAAGAATTCAGTCATTTCATAGCCATCAAAACCGGAACAAACTTCCTTAACTCCTGATGTCTTCATCGATGCTTCTGTCTCAAACCCTCTTCTGTCCCCATCACTTAGAAATTGCTTTTTATACTCACACAAATTATTTCAGCTTCCTCATTGCTTCCTAGAAGAGTAGAGAAAAATATGGGACATGAACAGGGACATAATGAGAGAGTAAAAACCACCAGGACTTTAAAAGTTAAAATCAGCAAAATATGCAAAATGCCTTGAGGCAATGTAATATCACTGTCTCACAGAAGGCAGAAAATTACTAGGAGAAATTTAAATGATGTGCTGGAGAATGTCAACTGCATTCGGAATGGAGCTTTGGATTTTTATAGGAATTGAATACACATTTCAGTCATTAAAATGAAACACTCTGAAACTGCTTCAGATTGAACTTTACATAGGCAGAGGAGGAAATTACAATTAAATATATCATGCCACGTTTTTAATTTATGAAATGAGACATGGAGTATTCTGAAAAAGGAAATAAAATGAAAGTTTGCCTCTAGAACCCCTTCAGTTTCTCAAGTGTCAAAGTTGGGGACCAAAATTTTACCTCCATAACCACCCTGTTAAAACTCTGTGGGAAATAATGTAGATGTGACCTTCAGAGGCTTCTAGAGAGTGACTTATAACCAGAGGCAAACAGATAATACATCCTTTTATCACTGGTATTTTTTTGGAGAGTTTCTTCTTAATAGCCACAGAACAAAAAATCGCAGTCTCCCTCTCCCACTTCACTGTACCTTCATTGCTGGGGTTGTGGGCTTTACTTGGTTACCACATTCTGCTTTTTATTTCTGATCTCATTATATTTCTATTTTGTTAATGCTGTTTCTCCTTAGATGTGAATATCTGAGTTTCTAACCTAAATGCACTTCTTCACTGCCTGTTGAATTGATAATATGGATATGGCATCCTTGACCTTAGACAGTAACTAGTTGAACTCCTCAGTTAACCAAAGGGGCCCAGACTCTTTCTGAGGAGTCTCCTGAGACTCACTCATGAACTGGGCCTCTGTGTCCTCTGCCTAGAAATATGCAAAATCTCAAAGGAACTACTAGATATACCACCCCCTTTGCCGCAGATGGCAGGGGCTTCCAACCAGCCAGACAAGAATAATCCTCTGAGAATCACAGGTGACACCAGGGATCTTGACTGAGGTGACACGACATTTTATATACAGCTCTCCTTCTAAGACACCATGTCTTAAAAATCACTTCCTGAATACTCCTGTCAACTTTGTTATTCCCACTGGTCCCCACCAAACTTTGCTACCTTGGGTTGTTTTTAGAGTCTACTCAGCATATTGCTGTTGTTGCTTTTAAACATCCTTTTGTTTCCCGTATTACAACCCACCAACAACAATTAGAGATCTTTCTTCAATTGGGGAAGATGGATCATTTTTTCAGTTAAAAAGGTGTAGTTAATCACACAAATATGACATTAAAATCTGGGCTCTTTTAAAATAATAGCTGTGCTTCAGAAAGAACTTAATTCTTTCTGTGCATCTTCCTTTTCTCAGTTCTGTCATTCTTATCTCACACCTCAAAGATCCAGTATACTTGTTTTCATTTCCTTGTTCTGATTGGAAAGATTTGAAAAGTATATCAAGAGAAATTTAGCAACATGGAAATTTTCTCTGTGCAATAAAAATCTGGCAGTAGGTAATCCTGTATTGGTGTAGCAACCCTGTCATGCCCTAAGGATGATCCAGTTTCTTTAATTCGTTTTCTTTTAAATAAACCTTTTATTTTAGAATAGTTTTAGATTTACAGAAAAGTTATCAAGATTGTTGTAAAGAAATTATAAGGAAAATTGTTATGTATGTTCAATTTCCTCTCTTATTAACATCTTGCATCTTACGTTCATTTGTCACAATTAACAAGTCAATACAGATACACAATTGTTAACTAAACTCGACTTTATTCAGATTTTATTAGTTTTCTAATGTTACTTTATTTAAGTTATATGCAGAGTACATCATGAGAAATGCTGGGCTGGAGGAAGCACAAGCTGTAATCAAGATTGCCAGGAGAAATATCAATAACCTCAGATATGCATATGACACCACCCTTATGGCAGAAAGTGAAGAGGAACTAAAAAGCCTCTTGATGAAAGTGAAAGTGGAGAGTAAAAAAGTTGGCTTAAAACTCAACATTCAGAAAACTAAGATCATGGCATCTGGTCCCATCACTTCATGGCAAATAGATGGGGAAACAGTGGAAACAGCGTCAGACTTTATTTTTGGGGCTCCAAAATCACTGCAGATGGTGATTACAGCCATTAAATTAAAAGATGCTTACTCCTTGAAAGGAAAGTTATGACCAACCTAGACAGTATATTAAAAAGCAAAGATATTACTTTGTCCACAAAGGTCCATCTAGTCAAGGCTATGGTTTTTCCAGTGGTCATGTATGGATGTGAGAGTTGGACTGTGAACAAAGCTGAGCACTGAAGAATTGATGCTTTTGAACTGTGTTGTTGGAAAAGACTCTTGAGAGTCCCTTGGACTGCAAGGAGATCCAACCAGTCCATCCTAAAGGAGATCAGTCCTGGGTATTCACTGAAAGACTGATGTTGAAGCTGAAACTCCAATACTTTGGCCACCTGATGCGAAGAGCTGACTCATTTGAAAGGACCCTGATGCTGAGAGGGATTAAGGGCAGGAGGAGAAGGGGATGAGAGGTTGGATGCCATCACCAACTCGATGGACATGAGTTTGGGTAGACTCCGGGAGTTGGTGATAGACAGGGAGGCCTGGCATGCCTTGGGTCATGGGGTTGCAAAGGGTCGGACACGACTGAGTGACTGAACTGAACTGAACTGAATGTTACTTTACTGTGCCAGAATGCCATCAAGGATACCATATTACATTTACTTGTGACATCTTCTTCAGCTTCTCTTGGCTGTGACAGTTTATTAGACTTACCCTGTTTTTAATTACCTTGACAATTTTGAGGGGTATTGGTCAGATATTTTGTAGAATGTCCTTCAATTGTGGTTTGTCTGACGTTCTTCTCGTTGTTAGACTAGAGCTATAGGTTTGGGGAAGGAAAACTCCTAAGGTGAAGTGCTATTAGTGTTGCATCATATCAAAGGTACATGTGATCAACATGACATCACTGTTGATGTTGACTTTGATTACCAAGTAAAGGCAGTGTTTGTTACGTTTCTCAACTGTACAGTTGACATTTCCATCTTTCCAAAGTATACTTTTTGGAAGGAAGTCATTATATACATGACACAAAATTTGGGGAATTATGCTTCACCTCCTGGGGTAGGAGAATGGAGAATATCTGTATAAATTTTTTTGGAATTATTCTGCATATTTGTGTTTTATTTCATTTGTTTATTTATTCAAGTGTTTGTTTTTATCAGTGAAAGTGAAAGTCGCTCAGTCATGTCTGACTCTTTGCAACCCCATGGACTGTACAGGCCTTGGAATTCTCCAGGCCAGAATGCTGGAGTGGGTAGCCTTTCCCTTCGCCAGGGGATCTTCCCAACCCAGGGATCAAATCCAGGTCTCCCACATTGCAGACGGATTGTTTACCAGCTGAGCCAAAAGGGAAGCCCGTTATATCAGTATGAACTCATGAATACTTATTTTTTACTTTGGGTTGTAATACAATATTCTTTTTTAGTTTGCTTATAGATTTGGCCACTGAGATTCTTTCAGTTGTATCCCTTTGAAATTCCCTATCAGACTGTGTATATGTGTGTTTTGTTCCTTTCTGGCACAGTGAAATACTCCAGGTTCATCCTGTATAGTTCCTGCTTCAGCCCTAACATTAGTCATCCATTTACTTAATTATTCAATACCAGTATACTCTTGCCTGGAAAATCGCATGGACCAAGGAGCCTGGTAGGCTGCAGTCCATGGGGCTGCTAAGAGTTGGACACGACTGAGCGACTTCACTTTCACTTTTCACTTTCATGCATTGGAGAAGGAAATGGCAACCCACTCCAGTGTTCTTGCCTGGAGAATCCCAGGGATGGGGCAGCCTGGTGGGCTGCCGTCTATGGGGTCATACAGAGTCGGACACGACTGAGGTGACTTAGCAGCAGCAGCATACATGTATAGCAATGTTAGAATTGTAACCCATACCCCCGTGGGAAAAAAACTAAATGGATGGTGGTTATAAAAACCACTCTCTCACTGTTGCTGTCAGAGTTTAGAAATAAGCAAAGGGAGGAAGCAAGAATGATCCATGTAGTAATAAATTAGCATTAAAGAGATCACTGTGAACTCATGTTTAGCTTAATGTAAATACAGATATATAGAGATAAATATTTATAAATATGCATATATATGCAAGATTCTATACACATAGATATATTTCCTTGTTCTGTTATCTGAGAAAACCTAGAAACAGTGACATCTCAGAGGCAATGAGTACACCAAGTACTCAGATCTTGGCTTCTAGTACCATCCTCCAATAAATGGAATTAAGTTTTCTTGGAGAAGTGACTGTAGGGTTGGAAATAGAATACAGGAAGTGACTGTAGGTAGGAAATATAAGATGAGTCTGTATTTGCATTTGATTAGTTTTCTTATCTTGCTTTCAATCTTTGAAAATTGAAATGCAAAGCCCTCTTAATTTTTAATATTCTCAAATATATCTTTTTAAAAATATTATAGGCTTCTTGTGTATTAATCTGATTTAATTCATTAGACAAAAGCCACACCCAGAGATATCTTCAAGGTACGCCCTTTCTACTTTCACTGTACCTCTGAGGTTGCTAAGGTTCTTAAGGTTCTCAAAGTTCACAGAAACCCTTTTGTTTAACTGAAAGGCATTGCTTTAAGGTCTTTTTTGCCTTTTTATCTGTCTGAAAGGTGGCATGAAGCCCTGCCTTAGGTTTTTCTGATAATCCTTAGTCACATTTTGGATTTGATCTTTGGCTTTCTTAGTTTGGGAGGCTTTTGCTAGCTGAAAAAACTGTTTCAGGGGCCTTTGCACACTCTTCAAATCCCATTCGAAACCTGAATAATTGCATTTTAGTTCATCTCTTCTCTCATTTTACCATAGGCAGCTCAAAGAAACCAGGCAGCTCTCTCAACACTCTGCCTATAAATTTCCTTAGCTCTATCACCAAGTTCACCAGGTACATTTTCTAATTTCCATGTTACTTCAGATGACAGCTTTGTTCAATTTTCTATTACTATATAAAAGGATCTCCTTTCCTTAATCTTCTAATATTTTCCATACTTTCCTTCAAGCTTCCATTAATCCTCTGCCAAAAGCAATGATTTCTCCTGAAGAATGTTGATTGCTATATAATATTGTGAAGATACTCAATGCACAGCATTGTGAAGTGTGCACTTAAAAATGGTTAAAAATAGTAAATGTTATGTTGTGTACATTTTACTACAGTACCTCAAGACAGTTTCCTTGAGGTCTTTCAAACTTCACTAATTTTTTCTCCATGCCTCTTAGGCTTTCCTAGATAGTCTTTTCAAGGCCCTTCCAGCTTTTGCCTGGTTTTAAATCCAGCTTCACATATTTTTAGTTTTTATTATGGTACTGACTTTAAGGTATTAAATTCTATTCTAGTTCTCTATTGCTGCATTACAATTTATGGGTCAAAGTCAACAACAATCATTTTGGTTCTGTGCCTCATGCAGTCGCAGTGAGTGACTGGGGCTGGAGAAGCTGAGGGCTGCATCTCTGTCTTCCTGTGATCGTAGGGCTTCTCTGTTGGTCTCCCTGTGTGGGTTGTTTTGGGCTTTCTTACAGCATAGTGGCCTCAGGGTAGTTGGGCTACCTTTGTGGTAGTTGAGGGAGCCAGCGTGAGAGTTTGAGCAAGCAGGAAAGAAGGTGAAATGCATTTAGCCATCTATCCTCCCAATTTTTACAGCATGGTACCTCCCATATTCAGTTTGTTTCAAGAGGGACCCTGTACATTCATAGGGAAATTACATTCTGTCTTTTGAAGGAGAAGAGAAAAGGTAAAAAGGCACAATTTTATTTTATGTACCTGTGATTACTACAAAAAGCCTCTGCCTTTGGCATGCAATGATACAGAGGTGGAGGACCTATTGGAAAAAGAAGGCCAGGACCCTCTGCGAAGCAAGCCTCCTCTGCTGCCTAGAAATAAAAGTTATAGATAAATATTTTTTTTATTAAAACATATACAACATAACATTTACCATTTTAAATAATTTTTAAGTGCACGTTTCACAATTATGTGCATTGAGTATCTTCACAATGTTACATAACGATCACCACTCTTCAAGAGACATCATTGCTTTTGGCAGAGGGCCAGTTCATGATGACCTGAACCAAGTTCAGTGACAAGGGAAAAAAATCACAACTTCTAAAGAGGAACCGTGCTAAAACAGAAAGATTTGGGGCTTGTTGTGGAGGGCTTAACCAGGTGCTTATGTATCACCCGGGTTTCCCAGGTGACTTAGACAGTAAAGAATCTGCGTGCAATGTTAGAGACCCAAGTTTGATCCCTGGGTCAGAAGATCCCCTGGAGAAGGGAATGGTTACCCACTCCAGTATTCTTGCCTGGAGAATTCCATGGACAGAGGAGACTGGAGGCCTACAGTCCATGGGTTCCCAGGAGTCAGACACAACTGAGGACTTTCGCTATGGATCACCCAGACACCCTGCTGTTAGCAGCTATGATGGCTGATGCTGGACTTTTGAGAAGAGTAGAAAAGCAGTTAGCAAAATGAAGCAAATGTGACTATATTTTCTCTAATTTTGTATAACTCATCATACCTGTTGCTTAGAGTTAAGACTGCATATATTAATCTTCAAAAACTGGAAAAAGTTGACTTTGAATTTAACTTTCAGCTTAATATATTCTTAGCAACTGTGTTTGCTAGAGTGGGGGTTATTTCATTTCTGACTCCTAGTAACTCAGACATTAGAACAGATAAGGTAAGTGACAAATCCGTTTTCATTCTAGTATTATTATAGCTCTTTGCTGTCAGGAAAGCCAGGCTGTTTTGCTTCCTTTCTGTAGGAAATTGTCAGTTGATAGGCAAAACTTCAAGAATAATTAAAAAAATAGGCTATGTTCACTCCCTTGGGAAAATCAATCTTTTGCAAATGTATTTAAATGAATTCAGTATCCTTTCCTTTTAATAGTGCTTATCTGGGCAAAAACATTTATTTTAGATTTTATTATGGCACCCAGAAAACTATGATGCTTCTTTAAAAATAAATTATAGTGTAAAAGTAAAGAGGAAGCTGATTAAAAAAAAAAAAAAAGAGCCTCAGGTACATTCCCTGTGTATCTCCCACTGTGTTATGTGCACTTAAAGTATGCCAAATAAATCTCACAACACTTCCTGTGACCTGAGACTACCTTGAAGTGTCTCAGTAAATGTTTAATGCATCTGTCCCTTAGCATGCCAGGAGGAGAAAGTTTAGGCAGAGGTAGGTTTTGACAAATATCACAGGTTAATTCAGCAGGTGCTGTTGCATCTGTGTAAATCAAGGTTTCACAGTTGCCCAGAAATACTGGGAATTTCTCCTGGCCATTCTCTTTGGGAAACCAGACTTTGACACGTGGCTTAGGTCACACACGAGTGTCACTTCATCTGTTTATCTCACTTCTTCCTCCATAAAAACATTAAAAATTTGTTTTCATCAATACAAATACTTCTGCTTTGAGAATGCTAAAGGCCATGGTGTTTGTGTTTAGAAATGGAGATGAGATGGCAGAGCTGTCTGGGGGATTGACGTGGGAAAAGAGATACTAAAAGCTCTAGGACCATAGGAAGGTTCACTATGTGCGTGGTGCACTGTGGGAATGCGCAGTGGGTCCTTTCCCTTTTATGGTAATACACCGCGGGTGATACGGTTACATTGTTTTAAAGATGAGAAAGCCAAGAGTTGGAGAGTTTAAATGACTTGCCTAGGATCTGTCTGGTGAGGTGCAGAACAGAAACAATATGACTTCATGGTCAATGACACCACCTATCATACTGTGTTGGAAGAGAGGCAGAAAGGAGAGAGGAAGGAAATATGTGGGCTTCCATGCGGCTGTTTAACTTCATTTGATATGTATCCATTCAGTGTAGTTTACTAATTGTAAAATATGGAAGGTGTTAGATGTACATAGCTGATTATAGTTGCCTTTAAAACAGAGAGTAAAGTGAAGTAGAAAATTGCTCAAAACCAGAAATCAAAGATTTCAATTTCGGTACCACCTCTATTACAAACTAGCTGAGTGAACACGGCGGGGGCGGGGCGGGGGGGGCGGTGTGTGGCGGCGGGTGTTACTTAGACTCTTTTTGTGACATGCAGAGAAAATAAAAATGAAAGATGGAGAGAGAACACTTTAAGTTCCAGATGGCTTTTTGATTTGTGGTTCCAGTTTTTACCTGATCCCCAGCTGTAAGCTTGCCTTTAAACAATTCTGAACGTTTATAATAATTTTACTCTTCATATTAATCTAACTGGAATTGGCCGCTGTTACTGTCAGCTAACACAGCAGGAAATACCTGAGTCTGGTCCAGTCTGAGTTTAAAAATCACATGAAGATTTAAGAGCTCTACCCTGCTTTCTAGATACACCAGGTTCACAAATCAAGCATTATGAGGACTCCAGGTTTATATTTACCTTTACAAGGTTTATGTTTATGTTGGTCTCTTTTGCTGGTGTGCGTGGGTCCCTTTATGACACCCTTCTCCTTGTAGTAAAGAAGACCTAGGCTGCTCCAGTGCCTTTATATAGATAATAATGCTTAGCATCAGCCTTTTGTGATCAAGTGTACAGCTCTTTGCAGAATAATACCTTCTGCATAAGACTTTTGAGGGCTGTAGTTATCACAAGTTATAAATATATAGTCTCAGGATTTTCTTCCTTCAAGTAGCCAATTCAAGTATCCAGGCATAGTTTACATGAGAATTTCTTAAAAAAAAAAAAAAAATTACCATTATGGTCAGGTTAATAATCCTTCTCTTTCTTTAGCATTAAAATGCTGATTATAGAGTATGTGTTATAGGTTTATTCATTTATTTTTAATGGTGGGAGTCTGTCCTTTGGAGTGTTAATTGCCAGTTTGGAATTAATGATGAGGCACTGTCTATACTGCCATTAGGACCCGACTAGCAAAATGGCCAATGGATAATGACTTCTCAGTTTAGTCAAGTCACGCAATATTCTTAAAAAACACCACTGAACCATACAGTGAGGACTTTTAACAACATAGTAGTTTGTGTTCTCTCAGATATCAGTGAGATAAGCTGAGTCATGCTAACTTCAGCAGAAAGGAGAAATGTGTTAGAAGCATTTTATGGTACCTCATAGAATCAAAGGAAATGTTAAACCATTAGACATTTGAAATGTGGAAACCAGGAAAAGCAGATCTCAGAAGCAGGAGTTTGTGACTAGTTTTGAAAAATTTTTGTCTTTAATGACACTTAATTCACAATTTTCAAATTCTAAAATTCTGGGGAAAAGCATCTGATTGCCCTTGCTCGTCTCAAGTCCCTTCTCAGTCAACTATGGTCCAGAAAGTGATCTTACAGTACAAATATGGCTAGGGCAATCTGAAACAATTGCCTGATAGTATGTTATTTAAGGTCCTTGGCTATAAGCAACAGAAATTGAATATGGTTTAAGTAGAAAGCAAATTTATTTTAAGCATAAGAGAGTTCACTGACTGCTGGGCGGTAAAATGATCAGATTTAGAATCTTAAAATGCAGCAGGAAGTAATTATCTTGTCTTAGCATTGCTAACCACTGAAACGAAAGTACTTTATTTATTTTATTTTTCTTACTTTCTTTATCATATTGTTCTCAACATTTAAGTTTCCCACAGAGAGGATATAGTTCAACTTTGGTCATCTTTCTGACTTTTCCCCTAGGTTTATTTTTTTTTTTTCAATAAAACAATTTAATTGTAATGTTAAAAAAGTAGAAATTCTTTCTAACACTTTATTTAGGTTTCAAAGTATGAAATAATTTTTAAACAAATATAAAGCTAATTTTCTGACTTTTATTTCCATAAAATTAAGAACCTCTTCAATCTATTTTAAATGCTGGAAAACAGTTTTACTATTCATCTTCCTTACTTGCTCCTTCCATAGGAAAAACTCCTTTTCTGGTGAAACTGGGATAAAGGTTCTTGTATGGTTTAATCTTTCTCTCTCTCTCTCCTCCCCACAGGAGGACTACTTTATCTTTCTCTGTCCTGGTTTTTATTAGTAAGCATTAGCAAATCAGAGTCCAAGGCCTGTTTTCTAGAGATAGGCCAGAAAATATGACTTGTGAAGGAAGTTGTGAATTTTTTAAAGTGTAGAATATGGAACTCTCTCAACTGTCAGTTACAAGCTGTTAACTTGGAAGAAGGTGGTTGGAGGCTCTAATTTTAGCTGATATTCACAGATCTATTATTTACCCTAACTGTACCAAACAACAAATAGATAACATATTGAGAGAGTTAATTCTTAGGTAGGTTGATAAGGAGTCTAAGGCCCTCAAGGAGGAGAAAGGGGTACAGGGCTCTTGAGGAGAAAGGGACAAACGTTTTTACTTTCCTGCATCTCAGTCACATAAAACGGTGTTTGTTTTTTTCTTTAAGCCCAGGGCTAATGATTACACAACAAAACAACTTGTCCTGCTCAAGGGTATGTTTATCCTTAAGCTCTGTACTATTGATTCATTTCAGTTGCTGGGTCATGTCTGAATCTTCGTGACCCCAAGGACTGCTGCATGCCAGGCTTCCCTGTCCATCACCAATGCCCAGAGCTTGCTCAGACTCATGTCTATCAAGTTGGAGATGCCATCTAACCATGTTGTCCCTTCTCTTCCTGCCTTCAATCTTTTCAAGCATCAGAGTCTGATACAATGAGTCAGTTCTTTGCATCAGGTGGCCAAATTATTGGAGTTTCAGCTTCAACATCAGTCTCTCCAATGAATATTCAGGACTGACTTCCTTTAGGATAGACTGGTTTGATCTCCTTGCCATCCAAGGGACTCTCAGGAGTCTTCTCCAACACCACAGTTCAAAAGCATCAGTTCTTTGGCACTCAGCTTTCTTTATAGTCCAACATCCATATATGACTATTGAAAAAACCATAGTTTTGACTTGATGGACTTTTGTTGGCAAAATAATGTCTGCTTTGTAATATTGTCTGGGTTGGTCATAGCTTTTCTTTCAAGGAGCAAGTGACTTTTAATTTCATGGCTGCAGTCACCATCTGCAGTGATTTTGGAGCCCAGAAAAATAAAGTCAGCCACTGTTTCCATTGTTTCCCCATCTGTTTGCCATGAAGTGATAGGACTGGATGCCATGATCTTAGTTTTTGAATCTTGAGCTTTAAGCCAGTTTTTCCACTCTCCTCTTTCACTTTCACCAAGACTCTCTTTAGTTCTTCTTTGCTTTCTGCCATCAGATCAGATCAGATCAGTTGCTCAGTCGTGTCTGACTCTTGGTGACCCCATGAATTGCAGCACACCAGGCCTCCCTGTCCATCACCAACTCCCGGAGTTCACTCAGACTCACGTCCATCGAGTCAGTGATGCCATCCAGCCATCTCATCCTCTGTTGTCCCCTTCTCCTCTTGCCCCCAATCCCTCCCAGCATCAGAGTCTTTTCCAATGAGTCAACTCTTCGCATGAGGTGGCCAAAGTACTGGAGTTTCAGCTTTAGCATCATTGCTTCCAAAGAAATCCCAGGGCTGATCTCCTTCAGAATGGACTGGTTGGATCTCCTTGCAGTCCAAGGGACACTCAAGAGTCTTCTCCAACACCACAGTTCAAAGCATCAATTCTTCGGTGCTCAGCCTTCTTCACAGTCCAACTCTCACATCCATACATGACCACAGGAAAAACCATAGCTTTAACTAGACGAACTTTTGTTGGCAAAGTAATGTCTCTGCTTTTGAATATACTATCTGGGTTGGTCATAACTTTCCTTCCAAGGAGTAAGCGTCTTTTAATTTCATGGCTGCAGTCACCATCTGTAGTGATTTTGGAGCCCAGAAAAATAAAGTCTGATACTGTTTCCACTGTTTCCCCATCTATTTCCCATGAAGGGATGGGACCGGATGCCATGATCTTCGTTTTCTAAATGTTAATCTTTAAGCCAACTTTTTCACTCTCCACTTTCACTTTTATCAAGAGGCTTTTTAGTTCCTCTTCACTTTCTGCCATAAGGGTGGTGTCATCAGCATATCTGAGGTTATTGATATTCTCCCAGCAATCTTGATTGCAGCCTGTGCTTCACCCAGCCCAGCATTTCCAATGATGTCCTCTGCATATACATTAAATAAGCAAGGTGACAATATACAGCCTTGATGTACTCCTTCCCAATTTGGAGCCAGTCTGTTGTTCCATGTCTGGTTCTAACTGTTGTTTCTTGACCTGCCTACAGATTTCTCCAGAGGCAGGTAAGGCAGTCTGGTATTCTCATCTCTTTAGGAATTTTTCACAGTCTGTTGTGATCTACACAGTTAAAGGCTTGGCATAGTCAATAAAGCAGAAGTAGATGTTTTTCTGGAATTCTCTTTTTCTATGATCCAACAGATATTGGCAATTTGATCTCTGGTTCCTCTGCCTTTTCTAAATCCAACTTGAACATATGGAAGTTCACAGTTCACATATTGTTGAAGCCTGGCTTAGAGAATTTTGAGCATTACTTTACTAGTGTATGAGATTAATGCAGTTGTGTGGTAACTTGAACATTCTCTGGCATTGCCCTTCTTTGGGATTGGAATGAAAACTGACCTTTTCCAGTCCCATGGTCATTGCTGAGTTTTCCAAGTTCGCTGGCATATTGAGTGCAACAGTTTCACAGCATCATCTTTTAGGATTTGAAATAGCTCAGCTGGAATTCCATCACTTCTGCTAGCTTTGTTCATAGTGATGCTTCCTAAGGCCCACTTGACTTCACATTGCAGAATGTCTGGCTCTAGGTGAATGACCATACCATCGTGGTTATCTGGGTCATAAAGAGCTTTTTTGTATAGTTCTTCTGTGTATTCTTGCCACCTCTTACTAATATAATCTGCTTCTGTTAGGTCCATACCATATCTGTCCTTTATTGTGCCCATCTTTGCATGAAATGTTCTCTTGGTGTCTCTAATTTTCTTGAAGAGCTCTCTAGTCTTTCCCATTCTATTGTTTTACTCTATTTCTTTGCATTGATCACTGAGGAAGGCTTTCTTATCTCTATTTGCCATTCTTTGGAACTCTGCATTCAAATAGATATATCTTTTCCTTTTGCTAATGATTGTATGTACTAATGATTATATAATAACAATATATCTTGCTCAAGAGCTTGTTTCTCCTTCTTAATAAGAACCTCTGACTAATCTTGTTATTAAGACATATGTTGTGGGAGTGGGTCTGGTAAGACCTTTCTATTGTTAGTTCTAATCTTGTTAATTTAAATGTATATTGTAGGAGTGGGTCTGGTCAAAGTATATAAGGCACTCTCTGTTTGCCTTCTGATGTCTATGTCAGAAGCTTTGTCTTTTTCACTGTAATAAAACTGCCACACAAAAGCTCTGAGTGATCAAGCCTGGTCCCTGATCCTGAAGCTGAGTCTTCAGAGATCCAGAATCCAATATCGTTCACCATGAGCTATCAATATTGCCATCATCACTGTGTTTCTTATGGTTGCTTTCAGTTTTGTTTGTTCCTAAGTGGGAGGTACAGTAAACACATTCAACATCCAAACAAAAGCTTTAAAACGATTTTCTGTGATTCTTCTAAAGCTACATTTTCTAGCAACTTTCCTGGAAGTCCAGTGATTGCAACTTCACCTTCCAATGCAGGGAGTGTACATTTGGTCTCTGGTCAAGGAGCTAAGATCCCACATGCCTCTCTGCAAAAAAGAAATAAAAGAAAAGAAACCAGGACATAAACCAGAAGCAATATTGTGACAAATTCAATAAAGACTTTAAAAATGGTCCACAGGGGGAAAAAAATCTTATAAAAATTAAAAGTACATTTTCTATAAATAGGGGAAAAGATGGATCCACCAGTAATGTAGTTATATTAGGACTTCAGTAAGTGAAAAATAATTAAAATAGTTTAGAGTTGAGAGTAGAATGTTGAGGGAAAAAGATTAACCAAGGGATTGAAAGATTTGTACACTGAACACTATGAAATATTGATGAAAGAAACTTGAAGACACACGTAAATGGAGAGATAGCTTGTGTTCATGGATTGGAGAATTAATATTGTTAAACTGTCTTCTACCCAAAGCAGTCCGCAAATAAAATGCAATCCCCATACAACCTCTAGTGTGTCATTTTTTTACAGAACTAGTAAAAACAATCTTAAAATTTGTATGGGAATACAAAACATCCCAAATAGCAAAAGCAATCCTGAACAGGAACAAAGCTGGAAACATTACACTTCTTGATTTAAAATGATATTATAAAGATATAATAATCAAAACAGTATTGTCGGTGCTTGTATAAAATAAACAGGCCCATAACAGTGGAACAGAATAGAGAACCCATAAATTAACCCACACATATACAGTTAGCTAATTTTTGGCAGAGGAGCCATGAATGCACAATGGAGAAAGGACAGTCTTTTGTCAATAAGTGCTGTTGGGAAGAGTGATCGGACCCTTACCCTACCAAAAAAAAAAAAGGACCCTCAAGCACAAAATGAGTTAAAGATTTAAACATAAGGCCTAGGGCTTCCCTAATAGCTCAGTGGTAATGATTCCCCCTGCCAATGCAGGAGACATGGGCTCAATCCCTAGTCCAAGAAAATCCCACATGCCACAGAGCATGTGTACCACCACTGTTGAGCCTGGACTCTAGAGCCCAGGAACCACAACTACTGAGCCCACATGCTGCAACTGAAGCCAGTGCCCTAGAGCCCACACTCTGCAACAAGACAACCCACCACAATGAGAAGCCTGTCACTGCAATGAAGAGTAGCCTCTGCTTGCCACAACTAGAGAAAAGCCTGCACAGCAGTGAAGACCCAGCATAGCCAAAAATAAATAAATAAAATTATAAACATATAAGGCCTAAAAGAAGGAAATATCAGGAAAAGACTCCTTGATATTGGTCTTGTCAGTGATTTTTTTTTTTTTTTTTGATCTGATCTAACATCATGGGCAACACAAGCAAAAAACAAACAAGTGGACTACATTAAACTAAAATGTTTCCTTGCTGCAAAAGAAACCATCAACAAAAATGAAAATGGAGCCTATGGAATTGGAGAAAATACTTGCAAAATGTCTATAGGAGAAGGGGTTAATATCCAAAATATATAAGACAACTCAGATAACTCATAACTAAAGCAAAACCAAATAACCCAATTTAAAAAATGGGCAAATGATCTAAATAGTCATTTTTCCCAAGAAGACATACAAATGGACAGCAAGTATATGAAAAGATACTGAACATCACTATCACCAAAGAATGAAAATTAAGACCACGATGAGATATCACTTCAAACCTTAGAACAACTACTACTAGGCCCCACAGCAGACTTCCCAACCTGGGGATCCGGCAAAGGGACTGGGAATCCCCAGGGAACCTGACTTGGAAGATTAGCAGAATTTGATTACAGAACTTCCACAGGACTGGGAGAACAGAGACTTGGGGTGGCACAAACAAAACCTTGTGTGCACTGGGACCCAGGGGAAAGGAGCAGTGACCCCACAAGAGGCTGAGCCAGACCTGCCTGTGAGTGTTTAAGAGTATTCTGCAGAGACATGGGTCAGCAGTGACCTGCTGCGGGGACAGGGGCACTGGTAACAGTAGTCCTGGAAGGTGTGGTGTGTCGGCATAAATCCTCTTAGAGGAGGTCACGATTTAGCCCCACCAAAAATCCTGTAGCTTACCATAGAGCTGCTAGGCAGGTGACCCACAAACTAGAGAACAGTCATACCAGAAACGTTCACACACTGTTTCAAAGGTTCTAGACTCCACATCAGACTTCTCAATATGGGGATCCAGCAAAGGAATTGGAAATCCCTGAGCCTTCCAAGTCTGTAGATTTCCAATATACTCTTGGGAAAAAGTGGAGAAATAGCTGCCAAAAAGAATGAGGAGGCTGTCAAAGAGGAAACTATGCCCAGTTGTGGATGTGTCTGGTGGTGAAAGTAAAGTCTGATGCTGTAAATAGCAATATTGCATAGGAACCTGGAATGTTAGGTCCATGAATCAAGGTAAATTGGATGTGGTCAAACAGGAGATGGCAAGAGTAAACACTGACATTTTTAGGAATCAGTGAACTAAAATGGAAGGAAATGGGCAAATTTAATTGAGATGACCATTATACTTACTACTGTGGGCAAGAATTCTTTAGAAGAAATGGAGAAGCCTTCATAGTCAACATAAGAGTTTGAAATGCAGGACTTGGATGCAGTCTCAAAAATGACAGAATGATCTCTCTTCATTTCTGAGGCAAACCATTCAATATCACAGTAATCCAAGTCTATGCCTCAACCACTAATGCCAAAAAAGCCGAAGTTGAATGGTTCTGTGAAGACCTATAAGACCACCTAGAACTAACACCCCCAAAAGTTGTCCTTTTCATCACAGGGGATTGGAATGCAAAAGTAGGAAGTCAAAAGATAACCCAGAATAACAGGCAAGTTTGGCTTTAGAGTATAAAATGAAGCAGGGCAAAGGCTAACAGTTTTGCCAAGAGAACACACTGGTTATAGCAAACACCCACTTCAAACAACAACCCAAAAGATGACTCTACACATGGACATCACCAGATGGTCAATACTGAAAACAGATTGATTATATTTTTTACAGGGAAAGATGGGAGAAGCTCTATTCAGTCAGAAAAAACAAGACCTGGAGCTGACTGTGGCTCATATCTTGAGCTCCTTATTGCAAAATGCAGACTTAAATTGAATAAAGTAGGGAAAACCACTAAGCCATTCAGATAAGACATAAATCAAATCTCTTACGATTATACAGAGGAAGTAACAAATAGAGTCAAGGGATTAGATCTGATAAGAGTGTCTGAAGAAGTATGGATGGAGGTTGTACAGTGGTACAGGAGGCAGTGACCAAAACCATCCCCAAGAAAAGAAATGCAAAAAGGTAAAATGGCTGTCTGAGAAGGCCTTGCAAGTAGCTGAGAAAAGAAGAGAAGCAAAAGGCAATCAGTAGAAAGGGAAAGATATACCAAACTCAGTGCAGAGTTCCAAAGAATAGCAAGGAGAGATAAGAAAGCTTTTTTTAAGTGAGCAATGCAAAGAAATAGAGAAAAGCAATGCAGTGGGAAAGACTAGAGTCCTCTTTAAGAAAATTGAAGTTACCATGGGAACATTTCATACAAAGAGAGGTACAATGAAGGACAAAAATGGCAAGGACTTAACAGAAGCAGAAGATATGAAGAAGAGGGGGCAGCAAGGATACACAGAAGAACTCTACAAAAAAGCTCTTAATGACCCAGTTAACCACAGTGATGGGGTCACTCACCTAGAGCCAGACATCTTGGATTGTGAAGTCAGGTGGGCCTTAGGAAGCATTACTGCAAACAAAGCTAGTGGAGGTGATGGAATTCCAGCTGAGCTGTTTCAAATCTTAGAAGATGATGCTATGAAAGTGCTGCACTCAGAATGCCAGCAAATTTGGAAAACTCAGGAGTGACCACAAGACTGGCAAAGGTCAGTTTTCATCCTAATCCCAAAGAAAAGCAATGCTAAAGAATGTTCAAAACAGTATGGTACTGGCACGAAGACAGAAATATAGATCAATGGAACAAAATAGAAAGCCTAGAGATAAATCCATGCACATATGGACACCTTATCTTTGACAAAGGAGGAAAGAATAGACAATGGATTAAAGACAATCTCTTTAACAAGTGGTGCTGGGAAAACTGGTCAACCACTTGTAAAAGAATGAAACTAGAACACTTTCTAACACCATACACAAAAATAAACTCAAAATGGATTAAAGATCTAAACGTAAGACCAGAAACTATAAAACTCCTAGAGGAGAACATAGGCAAAACACTCTCTGACATACATCACAGCAGGATCCTCTATGACCCACCTCCCAGAATATTGGAAATAAAAGCAAAAATAAACAAATGGGACCTAATTAAACTTAAAAGCTTCTGCACAACAAAGGAAACTATAAGCAAGGTGAAAAGACAGCCTTCAGAATGGGAGAAAATAATAGCAAATGAAGCAACTGACAAAGAACTAATCTCAAAAATATACAAGCAACTCCTACAGCTCAACTCCAGAAAAATAAATGACCCAATCAAAAAATGGGCCAAAGAACTAAATAGACATTTCTCCAAAGAAGACATACAGATGGCTAACAAACACATGAAAAGATGCTCAACATCACTCATTATCAGAGAAATGCAAATCAAAACCACTATGAGGTACCATTTCACGCCAGTCAGAATGGCTGCAATCCAAAAGTCTACAAGCAATAAATGCTGGAAAGGGTGTGGAGAAAAAGGAACCCTCTTACACTGTTGGTGGGAATGCAAACTAGTACAGCCACTATGGAGAACAGTGTGGAGATTCCTTAAAAAACTGGAAATAGAACTGCCTTATGATCCAGCAATCCCACTGCTGGGCATACACACTGAGGAAACCAGAAGGGAAAGAGACACATGTACCCCAATGTTCATCGCAGCACTGTTTATAATAGCCAGGACATGGAAGCAACCTAGATGTCCATCAGCAGATGAATGGATAAGAAAGCTGTGGTACATATACACAATGGAGTATTACTCAGCCATTAAAAAGAATGCATTTGAATTAGTTCTAATGAGGTGGATGAAACTGGAGCCTATTATACAGAGTGAAGTATGCCAGAAAGAAAAACACCAATATAGGATACTAATGCATATATATGGAATTTAGAAAGATGGTAACAATAACCCTGTATACAAGACAGCAAAAGAGACACTGATGTATAGAACAGTCTTTTGGACTCTGTGGGAGAGGGAGAGGGTGGGATGATTTGGGAGAATGGCATTGAAACATGTATAATATCATATTTGAAATGAGTCGCCAGTCCAGGTTTGATGCATGATATTGGATGCTTGGGGTTGGTGCACTGGGATGACCCAGAGGGATGGTATGGGGAGGGAGGAGGGAGGAGGGTTCAGGATTGGGAACACATGTATACCTGTGGCAGATTCATTTTGATATATGGCAAAACCAATACAATATTGTAAAGTTAAAAAATAAAATTAAATTAAATTTTAAAAAAAAGAACTACTGAAAAACTAAAACTAAAATAAAATAAAATAAATTCCATATCCTAAAAAAAAAAGAATGTTCAAATTACTATACAATTGCACTCATTTCACATGTCAACAAAATTATGTTCAAAATTCTTAAAGCTAGGGTTCAGCAGTACATGAACTGTGAACTTCTACATGTTCAAGCTGGATTTAGAAAAGGCAGAGGAACCAGAGATTAAATTGCCAACATATGCTATATCATAGAAAAAGTAAAAGAATTCCAGAAAAGCATCTACTTCTGCTTTATTGACTATGCTGAAGCCTTTAACTGTGTGGATCACAGTTAACTGTGGAAAACTCTTAAAGAGATGGGGATACCAGACCACCTTACCTGCCTCCTGAGAAACCTATATTCAGGTCAAGAAGCAGCAGTTAGAATCAAACATGGAACAATAGTCTGATTCAAAATTGAGAAAGAACTTCGTCAAGGCTGTATATTGTCACCCTGCTTATTTAAAGTATATGCGAATACATCATGCAAAGTGCTGGGATGGATTAATCACAATCTGGAATCAAGATTGTTGGGAGAAATATCAACAGCCTTAGATATGCAGATGATAGCACACTAAAGGCAGAAAGTGAAGAGGAACCAAAGAGCTTCTTGATGAAGAAAAAAAAAAATGAAAAAGCTGGCTTAAAGCTCAACACTCAAAAAACGAAGATCATGGCATCTGGTCCCATCACTTCATGGCAAATAGACAGGAAAACAATGGAAACAGTGACAGAATTTAAATCACTGTGGATGGTGACTGCAGCTTAGAAGATGCTTGCTCCTTGGAAGAAAAGCAATGACAAATCCTGACAGTGTATTAACAAACAAAGAGATAACTTTGCCTGCAAAAGTTCATATAGTCAAAGCTGTGGTTTTTCCAGTAGTCATGTACAGATATGAGAGCTGGACCATGAAGTAGGCTGAACCCCAAAGAATTAATGCTTTTGAAATGTGGTTTGGAGAGAGTCCCTTGTGCAGAAAGGTGATCAAACCAGTCAATCCTAAAGGAAATCCAACCCTGAATATCCACTGGGAGAACTGATGCTGAAGCTGAAGTTCCAATACTTTGGCCACCTGATGCAAAGAACTTACTCATTGGAAAAGACCCTGATGCTGGGAAAGATTGAGGGCAGTAGGAGAAGGGAGTGACAAAGAATGAGATGGTTGGATGGCAACACCAACTCAATGGATGGTGTTTGAGCAAGCTCTGGGAGATGGTGAAGGACAGGGAAATTTGGCATGCTACAGTCCATGGGGTTGCAAAGAGTCAAACAGGACTTGGTGACCGAACAACAACAAGAGTAATTATCAAAAGGTCAAAAGATAACAAGCCCTGCTGAGTATATGAGGCAGGAGATAGATGGGCTCCAGACTGAGCAGCTGGGTTTAACCCCTGTGAACAGATACTCCAGCATGAAGATAATAGCAGGAGAGAGGAGGAGCTGAGCCCTGCCAGTATAAGAAATGAGAGATAAAGAGACCATGTATTTCTCATTCTTGAGGTCAAGGAGACCTTCCCAACTATGCATGCACAGAAGCCTCCTCTAGGGTCAAAGAAGGAGGGGCCACTACCCCATCATAGGCGATGTCAGCCTACCTATAGACCTTTTCACTAGACTTCATCTTGGCTAAGAGATGTGCATGCACACAGGGAGAACCCTGAGACAAACCAAATATGGACTGAGCCAGGCAAACAAGATGACTGACCGGAGGAAACCTATAAGAAATGCCCTATGATTCAAACTCGATAAAGGACAGAAATGGTATGGACCTAACAGAAGCAGAAGATACTAAGAAGAGGTGGCAAGAATACACAGAAGAACTGTACAAAAAAGATATCCACAACCCAGATAATCATGATGGTGTGATCACTCACCTAGAGCCAGATATCCTGGAATGTGAAGTCAAGTGGGCCTTAGAAAGCATCACTACGAACAAAGCTAGTGGAGGTGATGGAATTCCAGTTGAGCTCGTTCAAATCCTGAAAGATGATGCTGTGAAAGTGCTGCACTCTATATACCAGCAAATTTGGAAAACTCAGCAGTGGGCACAGGACTGGAAAGGGTCAGTTTTCATTCCAATCCCAAAGAAAGGAAATGCCAAAGAAGGTTTACTACTGCACAATTGCACTCATCTCACATGCTAGTAATGCTCAAAATTCTCCAAACCAGGTTTCAGCAGTATGTTAACTGTGATCTTCCAGATGTTCAAGCTAGTTTTACAAAAGGCAGAACCAGAGATCAAATTGCCAACATCTGATGGATCATGGAAAAAGCAAGAGAGTTCCAGAAAAACATCTATTTCTGCTTTATTGACTATGCCAAAGCCTTTGACTGTGTGGATCACAATAAACTGTGGAAAATTCTTCCACAGGTGGGAGAGAAGGGAGTACCAGACCACCTGACCTGCCTCTTGAGAAATCTGTATGCAGGTTAGGAAGCAACAGTTAGAACTGGACATGCAACAACAGACTGGTTCCAAATAGAAAAAGGAGTACGTAAAGGCTGTATATTGTCACCCTGTTTATTTAACTTATATGCAGAGTACATCATGAGAAATGCTGGGCTGGAAGAAGCACAAGCTGGAATCAAGATTGCCGGGAGAAATATCAATAACCTCAGATATGCAGATGACACCACCCTTATGGCAGAAAGTGAAGAGGAACTAAAAAGCCTCTTGTTGAAAGTGAAAGAGGAGAGTGAAATAGTTGGCTTAAAGCTCAACATTCAGAAAACAAAGATCATGGCATCCAGTCCCATCACTTCATGGGAAATAGATGGGGAAACAGTGGAAACAGTGTCAGACTTTATTTTTCTGGGCTCCAAAATCACTGCAGATGGTGATTACAGCCATGAAATTAAAAGATGCTTACTCCTTGGAAGGAAAGTTATGACCAACCTAGATAGCATATTCAAAAGCAGAGACATAATTTGCTAACAAAGGTCCATCTAGTCAAGGCTGTGGTTTTTCCTGTGGTCATGTATGGATGTGAGAGTTGGACTGTGAAGAAAGCTGAGTGCCGAAGAATTGGTGTTTTTGAACTGTGGTGTTGGAGAAGACTCTTGAGAGTCCCTTGGACTGCAAGGAGATCCAACCAGTCCATTCTGAAGGAGATCATTGGATTTCTTTGGAGGGAATTTCTTTGGATTTCTTTGGAAGGAATGATGCTAAGGCTGAAACTCCAGTACTTTGGCCACCTCATGCAAAGAGTTGACTCATTGGAAAAGACTCTGATGCTGGGAGGGATTGGGGGCAGGAGGAAGAGGGGATGACAGAGGATGAGATGGCTGGATGGCATCACCGACTTGATGGACGTGAGTTTGAGTGAACTCCAGGAGCTGGTGATGGACAGGGAGGCCTGGCGTGCTGCGATTCATGGGGTCTCAAAGAGTTGGACACGACTGAGCGACTGAACTGAACTGAAAAACAATATTTTGAGGTTCCTCAAAAAACTTAAAAATAGAACTATCACATGATCCAGCAATCCCAGAGGATTGGGTATATAGCCAGAGGAAATGGAAACAGGATCTTGAAGATGTATGTGTGCTTCCAGCATTATTCACAGTAGAAAAGATATGGAATCAGCATAAGTGTAGCTTAGTGGATGTGTGGATAAAGAAAATGTGCTATATATAGTGGAATATGATTCAGCCTTAAAAAAGAAGGAAATCTTGCCATTAGTGATAAAATGGATGGATCTGGAGGACATTAAATAAGTCAGACACAGATATAAAAATATCATGTAATCTCATATATGGAATAAAAAAAAAAAGAAAGTCAGAATCATCATAACAGAAAATAAAATGACGGTTAGAAGTTCAAGGGTGGGGATAATGGGGGATATTAAGCAAATGGTGCAAACTTTCCCTTATAGTATGAGTAAGTTCTAGAGGTCTAATGTACAGAACAGTAATTATATTTAATAGTAATGTATACTTGAAATTTGCCAAGACAGTAGATCTCAAGTGTTCTCGCCACAAAAAAATTTTTAAAACATAACTATTTGAGGTGATAGATATGTCTGTGATTATGGTAATGACTATAGTAATCATTTCACAGTGCATATATTTATCAAAAATCCTATTGTACACTGTACTTTTTTATTTCTTGATTATACTTCAATAAAGCTGAAAAAATATAATATGGAGTTGATTCTGAAAATGTTTCAAGACTAAAAATTAGCATCTCTTTGAGTTCACTGGTTAGGTAAAGTCAAGCTAAGTTTCAAGTCAGTTCTTCTGATAACCAACTGCTGCTACTGCTGCTAAGTCGCTTCAATCGTGTCCGACTCTGTGTGACCCCAGAGACGGCAGACCACCAGGCTCCCCCATCCCTGGGATTCTCCAGGCAAGAACACTGGAGTGGGTTGCCATTTCCTTCTCCAGTGCATGAAAGTGAAAAGTGAAAGTGAAGTCGCTCAGTCATGCCTGATTCTTAGAGACCCCATGGACTGCAGCCCACCAGGCTCCTCCATCCATGGGATTATCCAGGCAAAAGTACTGGAGTGGAGTGCCATTGCCTTCTCCACTGATAACCAAAGCAAGGGCATTTATAAAATATAGTACTTAGAATTTTCTTTGTAATATGGCTTATCAAACCACATAGAACTTTCTAGAGATTATGCAATTATGCCCTGACTTGGCTGTGCCAAGGATCCTTTCACTTTTAAAATTATGTCCTTATATAAAATGATATATAGCATAAGGGATTCATGCCATAGGGATTTCCAAAGTGACAAGAAAAAGGAATGTAAGTTTTTCTTAGTATCTTCACAGTTATATTCTTATAGAAATAATAGTATAAGACTTAACATCTACTGTTCAGTAAGGGATATGAGAGCAAGACTTCATCCAGATTAGGTCCTAGGAAACATGCAATCCTTGATTGCCACCACCTATTCAAAGCTGGTAGTCTTGGAATATGGTCCATGTGACCAAATTCTAGGGTATGGGCTACAAAGTCTTATTCAGAACAAACATGTTTAGCCTCTTACTGAGGTTGATATTTGCTTAAAAGGCAGATGAAATAACGCATTGGGGATTCAAAGCCTGAATTTCTAGTCCTACTTAGTTGACAATTGAGAGTCTTTTGATGATACAGATGTCCTAGCATTGGCCTGTGGCCAGGTATGGTCATGACCTTACTCTGTCACCTTGAGGAAAAGAAGAGGAGGGTGTACTAGAACTTAATCTGCTTCAGTTTTGTTAATTCAATTAAATGCATATATGTGAAAGTTGTTCATTTGTTCTTTTAGAAAATATTTTTAAGCACACTTCTTGGAACAACGAAGCACATGCATCTGAATTAGAAGCAAATTAACAATCCAGAAACAGAAAAAAGCATGCAAAACCACTTAATAAGAGATGTTCAGCTAATGAGACTCCTATGAAAGGAGAATTCTGAAAATGATTGAATGATCAGCAAAGGCTTCATAGAGCTAAAGGAATTAGAGATAAACCTGAAAAGATGAGTGTAAGAGACATTATTGTTTTGTTTTGTTTTTTTCACCCAGCATCTCTTTGCCTTTCTCTGAGGGAGGAATCACTTCCTACTTCACTCTCTATCGAGGTGTTTTGTGTTGTGTTAGAATAGGCCTCCAACCTAACCTAGCCAGTCAGAGCATTACAGCCACCTGGCTGTTGCGGTTGTTCAGGGATGAATGCATAATCCAGCCAGGCTGCTGAGAAAAGCACACGATAATGATCTTTTTCCTATTAGATTAACTGCATGTTCGTAGAACAGTAAGTGGTTCTGTGCATGGATTAATGTGTCTGAAGCCTCTGTACATATATACTGGGATTGAACAAGGAACTAATTGGATGGCAGGTAGTGGGAGGCAGATGTCTCCTATTAGGAGTAGAAGGTTACAAATGAGCAAGGGGAGAAGTTTAGAATAAACTAGAAATACTGGTTTAGAGTTAGAGATATCAGATTGAACTCATGTCTAGCTTAATGTAGATATATAGAAATATTTATAGATATGTATATATACAATGGTCAAAGCTGGAACAATTTGAGCTACAAAATGTAAAAACAGAGTGGTGTTAGAGCATAACCAGAAGCTTAAAATAAATATCCATAAATCCATACTGATTTAAATACATGAGTGAATCAATAAATGAGAGAGAAGACACAGATCTCTCATTCAGCAGAACTACAAAGTATTTATGTAGCTACTTCCCCCTCAAGGAGCTAGAACATAAATTCCCACCCCTTACGGGTTCAATTCACTCACTTAGTTGTGTCTGACTCTTTGCGACCCCATGGACTGCAGCATGCCAGGCTTCCCTGTCCATCATCACCAGCTCCCAGAGCTTGCTCAAACTCATGTCTATCAAGTCAGTGATGCCATCCAACCATCTCATCCTTTGTTATCCCCTTCTCCTTCTGCCTTCGATCTATCCCAGCAATAGGGTCTTATTTACCCTTAAGAATAGACTATGCTAATTACTTGCTTCCAAAGAGAATAGCTTATATGCAGAGTACATCATGAGAAACGCTGGACTGGAAGAAACACAAGCTGGAATCAAGACTGCCGGGAGAAATATCAATAACCTCAGATATGCAAATGACACCACCCTTATGGCAGAAAGTGAAGAGGAACTCAAAAGCCTCTTGATGAACGTGAAAGTGGAGAGTGAAAAAGTTGGCTTAAAGCTCAACATTCAGAAAACAAAGATCACGGCATCCGGTCCCATCACTTCATGGGAAATAGATGGGGAAACAGTGGAAACAGTGTCAGACTTTATTTTTCAGGGCTCCAAAATCACTACAGATGGTGACTGCAGCCATGAAAGTTAAAGATGCTTACTCCTTGGAAGAAAAGTTATGACCAACCTAGATAGCATATTCAAAAGCAGAAACATTACTTTGCCAACAAAGGTTCATCTAGTCAAGGCTATGGTTTTTCCTGTGGTCATGTATGGATGTGAGAGTTGGACTGTGAAGAAGGCTGAGTGTCGAAGAATTGATGCTTTTGAACTGTGGTGTTGGAGAAGACTCTTGAGAGTCCCTTGGACTGCAAGGAGATCCAACCAGTCCATTCTGAAGGAGATCAGCCCTGGGATTTCTTTGGAAGGAATGATGCTAAGGCTGAAACTCTAGTACTTTGGCCACCTCATGTGAAGAGTTGACTCATTGGAAAAGACTCTGATGCTGGGAGGGATTGGGGGCAGGAGGAGAAGGGGATGACAGAGGATGAGATGGCTGGATGGCATCACTGACTCGATGGACGTGAGTCTGAGTGAACTCCGGGAGTTGTTGATGGACAGGGAGGCCTGGCATGCTGCGATTCATGGGGTCGCAAAAAGTCAGACACGACTGAGCGACTGATCTGATCTGAAAGAGAATAGTATGAAGGGAAAGGAAATGTAAATTGGCTTTGGAGAACACTTTGGTAAACACTCTTACCTTGAGATGATGAAAGTTATCATCATCAGTGACACGTCATGTTAACAGCATAAATCCTTGACATGATGAAATGGGAATAGTATTTCGTCTTTCTCCCCAAGCTTATAACCTCAGTCTAACAATGAGAAAAACATCAGGCAAACCCTAATGGAGGGACACTCTACGAAATACCTGACCAGTACTCCTCAAATTGCAAGGTCATCAAAAACAAGGAATGTCTGAGAAATTGTCACAGCTTAAGCAGCCTAGGGAATCATGGCAACTAAATGTGAGTAGGTATCTTGGATAGGATTCTGGAACAGGAAAAGGATGTTAGTAAAATGTAATAAAATTCTAATTAAGTACTGACTTTAGTTAATTTCAATATTGGTTTCTGACTTGTGACAAAAGGACCACAGTAGTGTAAAACGTTAGCAGTAGGGGAAATGGGTGTGGAGCGTACAGGAAACCTCTGTACTAACTTTGCAGCTTTTTGTAAATCTACAACCTATTCTAAAATTAATTATTTAAATATAAAAAGAAAAAAGATTGTCGCTCTACTTTATAAGCTCCATTTTGAATGTGAAGTCCTCTAATGATCTTCTTTGCAGCATGGTGATAGTAGGAACTGGCTCCCCACACCTCATTCTGTTCAGACGCCTTTGCTCTAGGAATAGTGTTGCAGGAAATAGATTAACAATATTACATTACTTTTGAATACATACCATCAGAAAACAAATACTTATATAATGTGGTTGTTGCTATTTATGATGTCAAGAGTTATCTTCCCTGATAACAAACTCTTGAAGGTATATTCATGATTCCTGAGAATGAAATAAATATGTCTTCTAAAACAATAAGCTCACAAAATGATGAGGCTGGTTGCAATGCTCTCAGAGTTTAATTGGAAAACATAGTCACTGAGAAGGTAATTTGAACTATAACTATAAATCTTTGTGAAGAATCATCATCTATAACTAGCCTTTTACTTCATTTATTCTTAGCTATTCCATGTATACAAAATAAATTCTTAAAGAAATTGGATGCACTAGAAAGTAATGAAATTTAAAGTCATTCTTTATGTAGAAAGTGAATCTGTAAACCTCTCCTGTTACTACCCTTTCAGTCTTTTTTTGAGATTTTTGTTTGGTGGAGTGGGATGAAGGAATGTAGTTTCCAAACAAATTTGTTTCTTTCCATAAGGAGTTTCTGCCCTGGGTTTTCTTGTCACTAAAATTTATAACTTTTCCAACTTTGAAAATGATTCCAGTCAAATTGTGTATCATGTGCTTACTTTACAAAATAGAGGGACTTTGAGAAGCACAGAGATCTCAGTTATGTATTGCTTATCTGTCAAAGGAGAAAGTTAAGTTCTTCAGTTTTTAAAATACTTTAGAAAATAGGAATCCTGGATCATTCTTTCTTCAGCATACATATATGCAAAAAATAATATAGTTTTACTAGTGGTTGTTATTTTATGTTTGTATGTTTTTGTTATTTTTATTACATTCCCTATAATCAATCTGCTATTGATACTACAGTTGTGGTCACCGCTTACCTCCCAACATTAATCCTGTAGAGTGAGGTACAAAAAAGAAGTTGTTTATAAATAATAATTTCAGTGAAGTGAATGGTTTGTACTCAAAAAACTGACTTGGGTTAAACAAATAAATAAGTTAAATTTACCAAACTAAATAATTTACATTTAATGTGTATTTTAATATTTTATTTTGATAATTCATTTTATTTTTACCATACAATGATATTTTAGTACATTCTTTAATTTTAGGTCTGAATTTTAAAAAGTCCTGACATTTTAAAGAGGTTGGCAACCTATCAGTGTTTGTTTCAAAAATTATTTTTAAAATTTTATTTTTTTTAAATTTTATTTTATTTTTAAACTTTACATAATTGTATTAGTTTTGCCAAATATCAAAATGAATCCACCACAGGTATACATGTGTTCCCCATCCTGAACCCTCCTCCCTCCTCCCTCCCCATACCATCCCTCTGGGTGGCTTAGGACTGAATTGTTTCTCAGAGAGTGTATTACCACACTAAAATATGAATGACATCCTTGATGATCTATCAGATATAAGAAATTGGTGAAAAAGAGAGAATTACTGTTAAAAGTCTGAAAGTCCTTTCTACAAGCATATTGCAGTTAAGTTTTAAAATAATGTTAGAGTTATAGCATAGAACCTTCTACCATTTGGAGAGAGGAAATGGAGTCTCTTTTATTAGTGAAGAGATTTTATTTTTTTATTAGTCATTATGGCTCTGAGGAGAGGGATTGAGATCAATGGCAAGGCAAAATGGCAGCACAGAATTCATAGGATGATGCCAACATCCACATCATTCCTCTCCCCAAGATTAGTTTTTCACTTTGTACCTTCTCTGCACTGTCTGGCAACAGGCAGAACCCCGTGCAAAGAAATCCATCCCTGTGAATAAATCCTTCTCAAGGTGAGCAGGTTTAGCTACCTAACTGCTGCTTAAGCTCAGGAACACTCTCCCTAGAGAAACCGTCTTAAATCTTCAGGTCTCTTGGATTTGGTATCCTTCCTAGGCATTCCCATAAAGTAGTCTGCTCATCCCTATGGAGAGCTTCCAGAGCTTTTTACAACTTTATACACTGGCTTGTGATTTTTAAATTGTGTGCATGATCTGCTAAAATGTAATTTAAGGGCTTATTTATATTCTCAGTGCCTTATGTAACCACAGGCACAGAGGAAGGGTCAACAAATGTTTGCTGAAAAAACAATTAAGCATAAGGATAGAAAACAGGATGACCAGAATGATAAACCTACTTGGGAAGAACTGTCAGCTCTACCTTGAACTTCATCCAAAAAGAGGATAAAAATGCTTGGAGGCATAAGCTTCTTTGAAAGTGGGGCCACAATGAAGGCTGTGACACAGTCACTGGGGAAAGTGAAAGATTTTAATTTAGCAATCCTTTTAAAGACGTGCAGTTTTAAAGATACCCATGTGGATTTTGACAAGACAAATAGGTTGTTTCATAGCAGATTTTAATTTTCTTTCTCGATGATTAAAATAATTCATACTTATTCCTCTAAATTAAAAATGTACATAATTACATCTCCAATTGGAGATGGAAGAGCAAGGTGCTCACAATACTGCAGACAGGGATCCATTTAGCGCACTGGTAACACTTATGATAGACATCTATGATTTTGCCCATCAAATTTTGATTTCTCGTATTTTTGGTAATAGCACACTGATTTTCCTTTGAGTCTTATCTCCCAGCTTGGTGTTTGTGATTTACCTGGGGCAACTGCCTAATAAAATCTGAAGTGAAGCACATGAGCCAGATCTGGGCAACTAGCATATTCCATTTTCTCAGTCGCAATAATTGGCTGAGAGATAGACACGCAAACCAAGTTGAATTAATCAAAACTTATCCTGGGACTTTTCCTGATATAAAGAGAAGATACATTCAGTCCTCTATATCCACAGGTCTGTCATCCACAGTTGGTTGAATCTGTGAATGAGAAACCTGCAGTTATGGAGGGCCGCTTATATTCATTGTATTATGCCATTTTACATAAGAGATTTGAACATCCGATTTGGGTATGGCAGGTGGGGCTTCTGGAACCAATCCCCTGCTAATACTGAGGGATGATTATAGTTTCTTCCCATTGCACTTGGACCTATGGACATCTTGAGATGCTAGGGGTCAACACAATCACATGATGTCCCTGAAGTGCAATCCATGCAGCAGGAAACTGAGCCTGATGCCCTGGTAATATTGTGCAGCTCTCCAGAAGCAGCTATTGGTAGGTAGAATTACTTCTTACCTCATCAGTGACTTGAACTAATAAATTCCACATTTTGAGCAAAAATCAGGGAGTGCTTCCTCTTTTCTAGACAAGACCAAATTTTTTATTTTTCAAAATAAACAATGAAGAGAAAGCTTTATAAAATGAAGAGATTTAGCTACCAGTGAAAATATTCTCTAAGGTTTAGTTTTCACTCAAAGGAATATTGTCATATTCAGATATTAAAATACTGCTTTGTAGTTTATGTAGTGAGGGGATTTTGTTTGTTTTTTAGTATTCAAGTAGTTCTGCTCAAATTTCAACAAAGTAGATACACAGAGATTAGCAAAGGAATGGACATTTTATACAAAGCCTATTTTTAGCATTTTTTGTTTTTTTCCATTACTTTTCTTTTCTTTTTTTTTTTTTTCTCTTTTATCCAACATGGCTTTCTTAGGGCAGAAATCATTGGCAGTGATTACACTAGTTATACCTGTGTGTGTTAGTTGTTCAGTGGTGTCTGACTCTTTGCGACCACATAGGTTGTAGGCCACCAGGCTCCTCTGTCCATGAAATTCTCCATGCAAGAATATTGGAGCAGGTTGCCCTTCCCTTCTCCAGAAGATCTTCCTGACTCAGGGACTGAACCCAGGTCTCCTTCATTGCAGACAGATTCTTTACCATCTGAGCTCTGAGGGGGGCTACAATTATAACTCTAGTATCAACTTTGAGGTTTATTGATGGGCAGGTCCATCTCTATTCTTTAGTAGAAGCATTGTGCAGCGAGCTCAGAGAGTTTTCTCAACAGAAACAGATTTTTTTCAAAAGGAACTTTTGAAGCATATTTGAATTATTATAGTGATGGGAAATGCATCTTTTAAAAATTTATTTCTTTTTAATTGAAGGATAATTGCTTTACAGTGTTGTGTTGGTTTCTACCAAACATGAATGTGAATCAGCCATAGGTTTACCCATGTGTCCTCCCACTTGAACATCCTTCCCACATCCCTCCCCATCCCACCCCTCTAGGTTGTTACCAAGCCCTGGTTTGAATTCCCTGAGTCATACAGAAAATTCCCTTTGGCTATCTATTTTACAACTGGTACTGTGTGTTTCCATATTACTCGCTCTATACATTCCACCCTCTCCTTCCTCCCCAACTCCACCAGCCATGTCTGTAAGTCTGTTCTCTGTGTCTGTGTCTCCATTGTTGCTTTGCAAATAGGTTAATCAGTACCATCTCTATAGATTACATATATATACGTTAGTACACGATATTTGTTTTTCTCTTTCTGACTTACTTCACTTTGTATAATAGGCTCAAGTTCATCCACTTCATTAGGGTTGACTCGAATGCATTCCTTTTAATGGCTGAGTAATATTCTACTCTATAAATGTTCCACATCTGTCAATAGACATCTCAGTTCAGCTCAGTTCAGTTCAGTCACTCAGTTGTGTCTGACTCGTTGTGACCCCATGAACCGCAACACGCCAGGCCTCCCTATCCATCACCAACTCCTGGAGTCTAACCAAACCCATGTCCATTGAATCGGTGATGCCATCCAACCATCTCATCCTCTGTCATCCCCTTCTCCTCTTGCCCTCAATCTTTCCCAGCATCAGGGTCTTTTCAAATGAGTCAGCTCTTTGCATCAGATGGCCAAAGTATTGGAGTTTCAGCTTCAACATCAGTCCTTCCAATGAACACCCAGGACTGATCTCCTTTAAGATGGACTGGTTGGATCTCCTTGCAGTCCAAGGGACTCTCAAGAGTCTTCTCCAACACCACAGTTCAAAATCATCAATTCTTCGGTGCTCAGCTTTCTTTATAGTCCAACTCTCACATCCATACATGACCACTGGAAAAACCATAGCCTTGACTAGATGGACTTTTGTTGGCAAAGTAATGTCTCTGCTTTTTAATATGCTCTCTAGGTTGGTCATAACTTTCCTTCCAAGGAGTAAACATCTTTTAATTTCATGGCTGCAATCACCATCTGCAGTGATTTTGGAGCCCAGAAAAATAAAGTCAGGCACTGTTCCCACTGTTTCCCCATCTAGGTTGCTTCCATATCCTAGCTATTGTAAATAGAGCTTCAATAACATTGGGTTACATGTGTCTTTTTCAAATTTGGTTTCCTCAGGTTATATGTTTAGTAGTGGGATTGCTGGGTCATATGGTGATTTCAAAGACTACATGAACAAATGCAGAGATATTCCATCCCAGATATTCCTGGGTTGGAAGAATCAATATTGTGAAACTGACTATACTACCAAATGTAATCTACAGATTCAGTGCTGCTGCTGCTTCTGCTAAGTTGCTTCAGTTGTGTCCGGCTCTGTGCGACCCCATAGATGGCAGCCCACAAGGCTCTGCTGTCCCTGGGATTCTCCAGGCAAGAACACTGAAGTGGGTTGCCATTTCCTTCTCTAATGCATGAAAATGAAAAGTGAAGGTGAAGTTGCTCAGTCGTGTTCGACTCTTAGCAGCAGGACAAAAAAAAAAAAAATCTCACAATTCATATGGAAACACAAAAGACTCTGAATAGTCAAAGAAATCTTGACAAAGAAGAATGGAGTTGGAGGAATTAAACTTCCTGACTTTAGATTATACTGCAAAGCTATCGTCATCAAGACAGTATGGTACTGGCACAAAAACAGAAATATGGCCAATGGAACAAGATACAAAGCCCAGAGATAAACCCATGCACCTAAAAGTACCTTATTTTTTATGAAGGAGGCAAGAATATATAATGGGGCAAAGATAGTCTCTTCAATTAACGCTTCAGGGAAAACTGGACAGCTACATATAAAAGAATGGAATTAGAACACTTCCTAACACCATGAAAGTGAAAGTGTTAGGCACTCGGTTGTGTCCAACTCTTTGCAGCTCCACAGAGTCTAGCCAGCCAGGCTCCTCTGTCCATGGGATTCCCCAGGCCAGAATATTGGAGTGGGTTGCTATTTCTTTCTCCAGGAGATATTCCCAACCCAGGGATTGAATCCAGGTCTCCTGTATTGCAGGTAGATTCTTTACCATCTGAGCCACCAGGGAAGCCCCTGTGTAAAAGAATGAAATTAAAACACTTCCTAACACCATACACAAAAATAAACTCAAAATGGATTAAAGATCTAAACATAAGACCAGAAACTATAAAACTCTTAGAGGAAAACATAGGCAGAACACTTTATGACATAAATTACAGCAAGAACCTCTATGACTTAGCTCCTAGAGTAATGGAAATAAAAGCAAAAATAAACAATTAATTAAATGTAAAAGCATTTGCACAGCAAAGGAAACTATAGACAAGGTAAAAAGACAACCCTCAGAATGGGAAAAAATAATGGCAAATGAAACAACTGACAAAGGATTAATTTCAAAAATATACAAGTGGCTTATACAAATCAATACCAGAAAAACAAACAAACCATTCGAAAAGTGGAATAAAGACCTAAACAGACATTTCTCCAAAGATGACATACAGATGGCTAATAAACACATGAAAAGATGCTCAACATCACTCTATTAGAGAAATGCAGATCAAAACTACAATGAGATATCATGTCACACCAGTCAGAAATGGCCATTATTAAAACAATCTAAAAATAATAAATGCTGGAGAGGGTTTTGAAAAAAGGGAACCCTTTTGCACTGTTGGTGAGATTGTAAATTGATACAACCACTATGGAGTTTGGAGTGGAATTCCAAAGGAAACAGTATGGAGTTTCCTTAAAAAGTAGGAATAAATGAAATGAATCTTTCTAGGAGAAATGCCATTAGACATTTCTGCTTATTGTTGTTGTTTAGTTACTAAATTATGTCCAACGCTTTTGCGATCCCATGGACCATAGCCTACCAGACTCCTCTGTCTATGGGATTTCCCAGGCAAGAATACTGGAGTGAGTTGCCAGTTCCTTCTCCAGGGGATCTTCCTGACTAAGGGATTCTTTACCAATTAGCCACCAGGGAGGCCTTACCCAAGGACAAAAGCTTTCAGTCACAAGTATTTATTCGTTCTTTTCCTAAAAGTAAAGGACCAAATTTCAAGCACAGGATGCTTTGTCTATAAAGGGGTCAGTTTTGGCCACATGTCCTATGGAGCAGACTGTAAGAGTTCCTATAGCTTGCAATTTATTTATTGCAGGGGAGATAATAAACACTGAAGAATAAGCTTCCAAAAGAGTTGTAATAAGGAGAATGGCTTAGTCAGATTCATACTTTAGAATGATTGTGTGTGTGTGTGTGTGTGTGTGTGTGTGTGTGTTAGTCACACACTCACGTCTGACTCTTTGCAACTCCATGGATGGTAGCCCACCAAACTCCTCTGTCCATGGAATTCTCTAGGCAAGAATGCTGGAGTTGGGTTAACATTCCCTTTTCCAGAGGATCTTCCTGACCCAGGGATTGAACCCCTGGGTCCTGCTTGACAGGCAGATTCTTTAGTACTGTGCCACCTGGAAAGCTCATACTAGTTGAATGGAGTCGCAGTCCATGGGATCCCAAAGAGTCAGACATGACTAAGTGACTAACACTACACTAACAGTGAGGAAGGAGGTTTTAAACATTTGATAGTCTGAGAGCTTTTACCTTAATATTGGAGAGGGTTGGGTGGTGGCCTTCATCACATAGGCTCAGTAAGCCTGGGGAGAGGTAGCAGACTTGAGAAATGTCCCAACAGTAGACCTGGATTCCCTCAGTAATCATTTGGTTGAGCGGATGGCAGAGAGGAAAGTATCATTAATAAGACCTAGGATTTTGGCTTGGAGAGTTGGATGGAGAGTGGTGTTATTTACTGAAATAGAAAATATAGAAAGAGGAGACAGATTGTGAATGGGGGTGGGGTGGAAATGGGGACAGCAAAAGGAATTAAATATTCAATTTGGGGCATGCTTAATTTAAGGTTTGAAAATTATCCAAAAGGTTTTATATAGATCTGAATCTCAGAATTTGAGGACAGAGACACAAATTTAGAAGCCATCACTATACCAGTACAGATCAAAGCATCAAAGTCATAATGGGAAACCCTTTGATCTACTTATTTTTGGCTAGCATTACCTTTTCTGAGAATATTTAGTATAGATCAAGTAATTCATAAAAATTATAATGTGGCCATCATTTTTTTAAATGAGTATTAGTTGCAGATATATAAAGGTATTTCACACAAAAAAAGCATTATCTTAAATTTTTCTTGAAAATATTGAAAAACCAGTACCTTTGGGCTTACTTTCTTTCCTGACAAAAACTGGCTGGAGATGTAACACTTAAAATTTGCATTTGAATACTCAAGACAGATGTTCTGAGTGAGAGCAAAAGAACCAAGATGTGGAAGGTAGAAAAATAGGAAAATGAGGAAAGCCATAAAAGAGTATTTAGGAAAAGGGCATAACTATGAATATGAAGGTAAGATAAGGAATAAAAAAAAATCCACAGGATATAATAAAGAGGAACAGGGCAATATGTGGCTTCGGTGAAAACTGTGCAAAGAAGGTGATAAAAACCACAGAATTAAAAAAAAAAATCTGTTTGTCAAGAGGAAAAACATCTTTTGTCGTTCATTGACTTTGATCTTTAATTTTTTTTCTTCTAAAAACACACACTCTAAAAATTAAAATAAAAACACACGTTCATACACATTAGGAATATAAACTTTGGTACCTAATCTATATTTTTTCTACGCTGCTATCCTCTCTCCTCAATTTTTAATATAGTTAGCATTTTTCATAACAGAGTTTTCTTTGAAAAAATTTTTTGTAGTGGCATAGTGTAGTCATGTGGATAATTGATGTAAATATTTCTCCATTCTTTTTTTTTTTTTTTTTTTACTGAAGCAAGTAAAGTATTTATTAGGAGGAAAAAGAACAGTACATGTGGATAGACACACGGGGAGACTCGGAGAGACAGTCTCTGAGCACGCACTTGTGGTGGTTTGAATTGCTTTCACGGAGCATTTCTTCCAAGTTTCCTTTGGCCAATCATTTTCATTTGCCTGGTTCACAGTCCATATTTGGTACATCTCAGGATTCTCTCATGTGTGCTCACACGACTCTTAGCAAAGATGGATTCTACCCAAAAGGCTTATCGGTATAGCATTCCTTGACATCACTCCCCCTTTGAACTCCACGGAGCCTTTCTGAGCATATGTGGTCAGGGAGGTCTCTTGACTTTGAGAACGAGAAATAGTGGTCTGGGCAGGGCCCAGACTCCTGCCTTAATTATCCAGCTGTTCTTGTCTTCGAGTTTCAGTCCACATGGAATGAATCTCCAATCACTTTACCCTGGGGTGTTGGGGGCATCTACCTCCTGCCTCAAATGCCCCCTGAGAGATGTAAACTCAAAAAATCTTTATTGGGAAGATCAAGGGCTGTCTGTCTTTCATAATTTCTTCAGGCTGACAAAGGGCTCATCAGTTCAGTTCAGTTCAGTCGCTCAGTCGTGTCCGACTCTTTGCGACCCCATGAACTGCAGCACGCCAGGCCTCCCTGTCCATCACCAACTCCCGGAGTTCACTCAGACTCACATCCATCGAGTCAGTGATGCCATCCAGCCATCTCATCCTGTCATCCCCTTCTCCTCCTGCCCCCAAGCCCTCCCAGCATCAGAGTCTTTTCCAATGAGTCAACTCTTCGCATGAGGTGGCCAAAGTACTGGAGTTTCAGCTTCAGCATCATTCCTTCCAAAGAAATCCCAGGGCTGATCTCCTTCAGAATGGACTGGTTGGATCTCCTTGCAGTCCAAGGGACTCTCAAGAGTCTTCTCCAACACCACAGGTCAAAAGCATCAATTCTTCAGCACTCAGCCTTCTTCACAGTCCAACTCTCGCATCCATACATGACCACTGGAAAAACCATAGCCTTGACTAGACTGACCTTTGTTGGCAAAGTAATGTCTCTGCTTTTCAATCTGCTATCTAGGTTGGTCATAACTTTCCTTCCAAAGAGTAAGCGTCTTTTAATTTCATGGCTGCAGTCACCATCTGCAGTGATTTTGGAGCCCCCCAAAAAATAAAGTCTGACACTGTTTCCACTGCTCATAGGCCCTACCTAATTGTGGTCCCAGAGCTCTTACCTGTCTCATTAAAGAGGCCCCTGGGTGACTTCTGCTATTGTTTCCACAGGATTGCTGTGGGGGATGGTTTTAGTCCCTGCATCACCATTGTCCTGTGATGCCCTAGAGAAAACAAACTAAATAATTGGAGAAAAAAGGGCTAAAAAGATTAGTATAAAATTATTCTTCTGTTGCTAGGGGGAGGATTGGGCAAGAGACATTAGAATTTTCTTCAGTAGGAAAATGAACAATTCTGACCTTGTGCATTACTGTTCTGAGGCTTGGGCTTCCAGTAGAAGACCATTTTTCCATCAGAAACTTGGCTAAAATTCCTTATGGAATGGGCAAGGGATTGCCATGGCCCATGATACACTTACCCCAGAGTAAACAAATCCAGCATTCTGTCAACAGAATACTTCTCCGTTCTTATTTTTTTTCTCCCGTTTTTGGCCATTAAAAATAGAAAGTGCTTCAGTGGATGGTATAAATAAATCTTTGGTTGTATCTGATTATACTAGATCAAACTGATTTAAATATAAAGTTAGATTTCAAGATAGATCACATCAGTTTTCAGTATATGTGAGTAAGTATCATTAGCCATGTGGATTTCATGAGTTAAATATTTGGTGGTTCTAACAGCTGTTGAACGTATGTGTAAATGTTTCTTACTCTGAGGGTGGATTCTTTGTCTTCATTTAGTTAATTTTTCTTTAGATACTTTGAAGCTGTGTTATTGGGTTCATTACAGATTTAGGGCTGACGACTTCCTTGTGAGTTGATCACTTTTTCATTATTAAGTACTTTTATGTCTAATAATCGGAGAAGGCAATGGCACCCCACTCCAGTATTCTTGCTTGGAAAATCCCATGGACGGACGAGCCTGTTAGGCTGCAATCCATGGGGTCACTAAGAGTCGGACACGACTGAGCGACTTCACTTTGACTTTTCACTTTCATGTGTTGGAGAAGGAAATGGCAGCCCACTCCAGTGTTCTTGCCTGGAGAATCCCAGGGACGGGGGAGCCTGGTGGGCTGCCGTCTATGGGGTCGCACAGAGTCGGACACGACTGAAGTGACTTAGCATAGCATAGCATGTCTAATAATGGTTTTTGTGCTTAAATCTACATTATCTGATATAGGTGTAGTTTCCTGAGCTTTCTTTTATTTAATATTGTCTTGTAGATTTTTCTACCCCTTTGGCTTTAGATTTTCTGTGTACTTAAAGTATATTTTTTTAAGTAATATATATTTTCAGAATACATTTTGCCAATATTAGTTTATTACTCAGATTATTAGCTAATATTTATTTTTTTATTAATTCAAATTAATTCAATAAACAATATAGTTGAGTTTATGCTACCACCTTATTATTTTTCCTGCTAATTTAAGGTTCCTTTTCTTTCCTTCCTTGCCTTTTTTTCTGGGTTAATAAAAAAAAACTCAATGATTCCACTTATTGTGTTTTAGTGGTTTTCCTAGAAATTATAACACACATTCTTATTTCAGTCCAATGCTAACAAGTACTTTTACAACTTCTCTAGAAGGCCAGAAACTTGGAACATTTAAATTCATTTACTAGTATCTTTAGATACTTGTATTAGTATTATCATTTTTTTTGCATTATCGTTTAGCTATAAATAGTTTGCATATATTTTAAATTTTTAAATCATTAAAATTATTGTTTTGTACAGCCAACATTTATTCAGTTAACCCATGTATTTGCCCTCTTCATTCCTCCTTGTATTTTTGGTTTTTGGTCTGAGATCATTTTTTTTTTGTCTGAAAAGCACCCTTTAGTATTTGTTTTAGTGCAGGCCTACTAAAGACAAACTATTTTGTTTTTTTTTTGTCTGAAAATATTTCCTTTAACTTTTGTAGATTATTTTCTCTGGAAGTAGAATTTTAAATTGGTAGTTATTTTCTCAGGATTTTAATGATTCTGTGTATTCTGGCTTTATTGGTTTTTGTTAATAAGTCAGCTTTTGTCTTACTGTTAATACTTTGAAGATGATGATTTTTTTTTCCATGTATTGCATTTAAGATATTCTCTCTGACTTTGCTTTTTAAATGTTTTAATGTGTTGTTCTTTGGTATGTTTTTCTTTGTATTTATCCTCTTTGGTATTCTTGGCAATTCTTTAAGTATCAAAGTCTTTTTTAGCTTTGGAGAATCTTCAACCACTGTTTCTTGAAATGTTGCTTTTCCCTCTATTCTCTTTCTTCTTTTATGTTATGACTCAGTTTCAGATCAGATCAGATCAGTCGCTCAGTTGTGTCCGACTCTTTGTGACCCCATGAATCGAAGCATGCCAGGCCTCCCTGTCCATCACCAACTCCCGGAGTTCACTCAGACTCGCATCCATCGAGTCAGTGATGCCATCCAGCCATCTCATCCTCTGTCGTCCCCTTCTCCTCTTGCCCCCAGTCCCTCCCAGCATCAGAGTCTTTTCCAATGAGTCAACCCTTCACATGAGGTGGCCAAAGTACTGGAGTTTCAGCTTTAGCATCATTCCTTCCAAAGAAATCCCAGGGCTGATCTCCTTCAGAATGGACTGGTTGGATCTCCTTGCAGTCCAAGGGACTCTCAAGAGTCTTCTCCAACACCACAGGTCAAAAGCATCAATTCTTCAGCACTCAGCCTTCTTCACAGTCCAACTCTCACATCCACACATGACCACAGGAAAAACCATAGCCTTGACTAGACGGACCTTTTTTGGCAAAGTAATGTCTCTGCTTTTGAATATGCTATCTAGGTTGGTCATAACTTTCCTTCCAAGGAGTAAGCATCTTTTAATTTCATGGCTGCAGTCACCATCTGTAGTGATTTTGGAGCCCAAAAAAATAAAGTCTGACACTTTTTCCACTGTTTCCCCATCTATTTCCCATGAAGGGATGGGACCGGATGTCATGATCTTTGTTTTCTGAATGTTGAGCTTTAAGCCAACTTTTTCACTCTCCTCTTTCACTTTCATCAAGAGGCTTTTGAGTTCCTCTTCACTTTCTGCCATAAAGGTGGTGTCATCTGCATATCTGAGGTTATTGATATTTCTCCTGGCAATCTTGATTCCAGCTTGTGCTTCTTCCAGCCCAGCGTTTCTCATGATGTACTCTGCATATAAGTTAAATAAGCAGGGTGACAATATACAGCCTTGACGAACTCCTTTTCCTATTTGGAACCAGTCTGTTGTCATGTTCAGTTCTAACTGTTGCTTCCTGACCTGCATACAAATTTCTCAAGAAGCAGATCAGGTGTTCTGATATTCACATCTCTTTTAGAATTTTCCACAGTTTATTGTGATCCACACAGTCAAAGGCTTTGGCATAGTCAATAAAGCAGAAATAGATGTTTTTCTGGAACTCTCTTGCTTTTTCCATGATCCAGCAGATGTCGGCAATTTGATCTCTGGTTCCTCTGCCTTTTCTAAAACCAGCTTGAACATCGGGAAGTTCACGGTTCACATATTGACTCAGTTTACACATAAGTAAAAACCTTTTCAATATGGCTGAACTGTCCCTTATATCCTATTCTTAATAGTTCATTTTTTATTCTTTTTTTTATTTTATTTTTAAACTTTACATAATTGTATTAGTTTTGCCAAATATCAATAGTTCATTTTTTATATCTCTCTGAATGGCAATCCGCTCCAGTACTATTGCCTGGAAAATCCCATGGACAGAGGAGCCTGGTAGACTACAGTCCATGGGGTTGCAAAGATTCGGACACGTCTAAGCAATCTTCACCAAAGATAGTGTAGATATTTTCTACACTCCCTATTTCCAGTTCAACAGTTTTCTCTTACTATATGTCCACACTGCTGTTAAATCACTGTTGAATTCTTAATTTTAGCTGTATTGCATTTTCAACTCTAGAATGTTCATTGAATAGCTTTTATAAATGGCAATTATCTTCAGAAATTCTCCTTCTTATCTTAAAGTTTTGAACATATTAACAGAAATTATTTAAAATTGCACACCCAATAATTCCTATATCTAAGACTCCCATGGGTTTTTTTTAATGGCCTCTTCTTTTTTTTTCTTTGTCCTGTTTTCTGGCATCCTTATTTTCTCTCTCCTTCCTTCATTCACTTTCCTTCCTCCCTTCTTTCCTTCTTTCTCTCCTTCCCTAGATGTTATCTTGAAAAAATTTTAGAAATTCTGGAGTTCTGGTTGTTTTTCTCCTAAGAAAGCTTTCATATGGAACTAAAATGGGCAGTTTACCTTAATCCAGTCAGGGATTGAATGAAATTTAGTCTGATCTTCAATTTTTGTGAGGCCTATTTTGTTTACAGTCAACACTGTCTTTTAGGGAGCAGTCTTCAGGGGTCCTGCTGAAGGCAAGGGATATTTACTGGAGCTCCTTCCTCCTCCTTGGCAGGCCCTGTTTTCCTGTCTCTATGAGATTCTGAAAAGCACTTCTGGCTTCTGCAGCTCCTTACAGAAGAAGCTTTCTAACTACTCTCTCAGACAGTCAACCGTGTTCTGCTTTTGAACAGACCATATCTTGAAGGGGAAACATGGCGCTGAACAACTCATTTCTTTGAGTTTCCCTGGATACCTTGCTGAGCTTCCCCAGTGGCTCAGTGGTAAAGAATCCGTATGCACTGCAGAACATGAAGGAGACATGGGTTCGATCCCTGAGTTGGGAAGATCCCCTGGAGGAGGGCATGGCAACCCACTCCAACATTCTTGCCTGGAGAATCCCATGGAGAGAGGAACCTGGAGGACTACAGTCCTTGAGGTCACAAAGAGTTGGATAGGACTGAAGTGGCTTAGCACGCACAGATGCCTTGCTAGCCCCAAGTCCCAATTTTTGTCTCCCTAGCTATGTGCAACTGCTAAGACTCAGCTCTGCTTCTTTCCTCTTTTACTAGCACATTTTCTTTGCTTCTCAGTCTCTCTTGGTGCCGACTATTAATCCACAAATGGCTTGAGGGGAAAAGAAGTGTAGAATACTGGATTTCCCTTACTTTGTATTTCCCTGCCTTTCAAGATCTTGACTCTTAAGTCCCAACTGCCCTGATGACTCTCCTGTTCCTTAAAACAGATTTTGAAAAACTATCCATTTCTCAAGTTGTCATAGGTAGAAGAGTTGGTCAACTCCAAACTCAGCCAGAAGCAGAAGTCCTTAAATATTCTTATTTTATGTGAATAATAAGTGATCTTCATAGATCCAGGACATTAATTCTTTATGTAAAATATTTTTTCTATTTTTTAAAGCTCATTTTTTATTTATAGAAGTGTTTTATATGTCTGTTGTCAAATTTATTAGTCTTTTCCTTTAAGACTTCCATTGATGCTAAGAAATAATTCTCTCCTTACCTTCTTCAGACATTTTCCCTTTTGGTTTGCTACTGTTTAGTCACTAAGTTGTGTCTGATTCTTGCAACGCTATGGACTGTAGCCTGTCAGGCTCCTCTGTGCATGGGATTTCCCAGGAAAGAATTGAGTAGATTGCCATTTCCTTCTCCAGGAGATCTTTCAGACCCAGAGATTGAGCCCATGTCTCTTGCACTGGCAGAAGGATTGTTTACCACTGAGCCACCAGGGAAACACTTTCCTTGCAATTAATTTTGTTGCATGGAATTTTGGGAAATTTTTATTTAAAAATTATTTAAAATTATTTGTTGAATGAATTTTCCCCTACTGCTTTAAAATTTCATCTTTTTCATATAGAATTATTATTTATACTGTTGACTGAAATAAAAATGAAAAATGTGAGAGCTGTGGGTTTCAGTTTTATTTGAGCACTTACTGAGAACTGTAGCCCAGGAGAAGCGTTTCAGAGAACTCTGAAGAATTGATCAGAAGAGGTGTGGGGTGGAGATTTTGGAGAAGTGGTGGTGGGGGTAGATTTTGGAGAAGGGGTGTGTGCAATCAAGCACACATCTCAGTGGAGGGTTGCTGCTAGTCATGAAGAAGAGCCATCTCAGTTAATGATGTTAGGGCTTTTCTATGAATGAGAACATGCAAGACAATGAGTTCTTAAAATTTTCTCCAGAGAGTATCTAATTATCTGAAGGCCTGTTCTACCAGTTTTCCCAGAGCACAGAGTGCCTTATTCCTGATCTCTGTCCTAAACTTTCAGGATATCAGCAACCAAGGTGGCTAATGACTCAGTTCTTGTAGAACTGGGTAATGAAGCACCATCTTTACTTGGCAATGCTTTGATTTTTTTCTGCATTCTCATTGATCAGGCTCTTATTACACCTGTAATCTACTGTTTCAGTTATTAAACTTTAAGCATTTATTTTACTACCTGGTGGTTCAATACTCTCTTAATATTCTTATTTATAGTCAATTTTATCTCAGCTGTTTATGTCAGGATTTCTTTGCCTAAAGTGTCAGAAGTGATAATGGTCTGAACTGAAGTGGTAGTAGTGGAGAATATAGAGCAAGAAAAAGGTGAGTGATATTGATTATTGCTGCCTATAGTGCTTGAGGGATTTGGAGGCAGGACATGGCATCTCTCACGATGCAGCCTTCAGGCTTGATAAACTGAGGCAGTGGTAGTGTCATTAACTAAGACTGAGAATATAAAAGAAGGAGAATGTAACAGAAAAGGAGGTTCATCTGTTCCTAGAGCAAAAGCAGGAGAAGCGAAGACTATTGTAAAAGATTGATAATACTTTGAAATGGCTTCGTTGACTAGTAGGATGAAAAGTTGATGTGGGAAAATTTTTTAAAAAATCAAGTGAAGTCCAGTTTGAGTTAGATATCAAACGAGATTTGCTATAGTACCACTTCTAACCGATACATGATTTTCAAGGAGCAGTCCACAGCAGCCCTTTCCAGATGCTCAACCATGTGAGAAGCAAGCTGTAAACAATGTTTGCAGCCTATTGAAGGGCCTAAGCTTGGGAAAAGGGGTGCAGAAGGCAGACTGATCAAATTTAGGAGGATCTTGAGCAAAAACAAAACAAAACAACTGCAAATGAAAAAGTACTTAGAAGCTACAGGTGAAAAAACTATTGACGTGACCTTATAAAATTTAGTTTTGTAAAGAAAGAATTGAAGCCAGGCAGACTATTGCAGATATCAAGTATGATTTTAAGAGTTAAAAGAGTTTTATAAGGCCTTGTTTTTATTTTCTTAGGTTATTTACATAATGAACGCACCCTGGCCCTCTCTGTCTGGCTATGCTCTTTGCAGCTTAAGGCTAAAACAATTTCTAGACAGGGAACATGGAGTCCAATTTATAATACGCAGATTCTTAGTTTCTTTTGCTGTGTTTGTATCAACCAGTCTTCTTTTAGTCACCTTTATAGAGACTTGGAAAATGTCACCTTGAATTGTATACTCTAGCTCTAAAATATTGTCTCACTCAAATGCAAAGGCTAGGAAGGAAGAAGAATTTTTAGAGATTTGTTTTTAATGAGGCTTCTTTTGCTTCCTTTGACTTTGGTCATTCCCAACCCTCACCATTTCAAATTTGGACCCCACGATCAGAGGTGTAGAATTTTGGCCTTGTAAGAAATCTGTACAATTTATTAGGCTCTAACTTTTTCTCTATTAAATAAATGAGACAAATCAGGGACAGAGAACATAAGGCTGATGTCACTGGTAAGTCAAAGGCAGAGCTAACCCCAGGAAATTCAGATTTTCTAACAACAGATTTAGATACTTTCACTATAGTGTGGTGACTAGAAAATTCATATTGATTTACTGTATCACTTTGCATAGTGTACCCCTTCCCCCACTCTCCTTTAATATTCAGCAAAATTTTTAATGTGGAAAAATAAAAAGGGGTTTCTGATCCTCCCCCTCCAGAGTATCAGATTTCTGAAAAGAGCTGACACAAAGCACTTTTGTAACCTAATTTTGTATAAAAGCCCTGAGAATATGCAAATAAGGCACAGAGCCAAACTTTAGAAGTGAAGTGAAGAGACAAAGAATTGATACAGTGCCCTTTTTAAGATTATACTCTAGTCCTGAATTTCTGTTCTTTCCTGGTTGACAAGCCACAAACAACTCTGACCTCAGACAGCCTGGCCCGTGCTGAAGATGCACACCTGGACCAGCAGCAGATGAACACAGCTACTTGCCAGTTCTCATTTTTTTGGCAGTGTCTGTTCAGACATTCTCACCACACCTCCATCCTGTTCTACTTCAGTGTTAGAAGGAAATGAAGCCACAATGAGAACTAAAAAGAGCTGTAACACCCTTTGTCCCCTGCCTGCCTCTTTCCTCCCTTCTCACTCCCCTCCCCACATAGAGTTACTCCACCCCAAGCAGGCTCCGGTGTGACACTCTGATAAAGGAATGATGAGCTGGGACTGTAGCTGCAGACAAGTGACATTCAGAAGCCAAAAGCTTCTGTAAGTACCAGGTCTGCACAAGATCCAAACCAAAGCAATGGCATTGTCCCTGGAAGAATTCATCCACTCCCTTGACCTCAGGACCCTCCCCAGGGTCCTAGAAATCCAGTCAGGCTTCTATTTTGAAGGTAAGCACCTTCCTATCTCTTGATTGGCTAGAAGATGCTCATAAAGAATATACTGTTAGGAATTTTAGTGCAAATTTTTAAACAGAGAATATATGAGTTCTCGTAAAGGAAAGGTCATTATCAGAGAAAGTAATTGAGAAATTGTCGAGACTTAATAGTGTTGAAGAAGGGAGAAACTGGATAAGACTCTGGTGTGGATAGGGGCTAGGAATTGAGTGAAGCTTCTTGAACTTTTTGTAGGGCTTTAAATAGTTCAACATGAATTATTCCTGTCTTTCCTTTGAAATTGGTTGTAATTCAAGTGAAAAGTTATCTGTTTCTATGTTTCTAGAACATAAAATACAGATTTTTGGAACTATTAAAAGCACAGCATTTAGGAAGAAAATTTCACCAAAATCTTAACCACTTCTAAATGTTACTTATATCAATGCTTCTCTCCCTCTTTCTGTAGTGGTCTAACTTCTAATTTCTTTAATAATGGCATTCATATTTAAAGGTATAGAAGTTCACATTTACTAAATACAGGATAATTTTTATAGAACCTATGTCAGAGTTCTAAAATCAGAGCTCAACTAAGACTGTTGAATAAGTTAGTGTGCTTTGGTGTAACTGTATTACTTCAGAAAAAGCATTAAGACTTACAACATATACAATACGTACCCTCAATTTTTTTAAGCAGTGGTTTGAATATACGTAAGACAGAGTCATTTTCTGGGGAAATATATATTTCTGGTTCCAAGGGTGGTAGAATTGAGCCAGTAGTACAATTAAGTCCAGAAAAAGTACCGGGAAGATAAAAAACTGTTGGTGGGCAAATCTTCCCCATTTATAGACAAAATAATTTTTTAGATATTATGAAATAAAAAACTATTGATGAATGTCAGACCCAGTTCACACACACACAAACACACACGTGCACACCTGTGAGTCTGTGCTCGAGAGCCTGGGAGCTGCAGCTACTGACGCCAGAGTGCTCAAGAGCCCGTGCTCCACAACGAGAAGCCACCACAGTGAGAAGCTCTTGCTCCGCTTCTAGAGAGTAGCACCCACTCACCGTAACTAGAGAAATCCCGCAGGCAGCAATGAAGACCCAGCGCAGCCAAAACTAAATAAATAAAACAAAATCACTTTATAGGAGAGATTAACTTAACCTCTTGAGGTAGTACAGAGTGACTTTTACTAAGGCTGTATGATTTATAACAGAATAGAATGAGTGAATGTGGGCTTCCCAGGTGGCACAGTAGTAAAGAATCCACCTGCAGTGTAGGAGATGCGGCAGACACGGGTTTGATGCCTGAGTCAGGAAGATCCCCTGGAATAGAAATGGCAGCCCCCTCCAGTATGCTTACCCATGGACAGAGAAACCTGGTGGACTACAGTCCATGGAGTCACAAAGAGTCGGATATGACTGAACGACTGAGCACGCATGCACAGGCAATGAATTGGTGTAGGCAGCCATCAGTTTTAGTATAGACCATTTTGTTTAATTCATTTGTAAATTGATTATTTTGAAGCAGACCGTATTTTTCCATATATATAATACTGTGAAATCTATCTTTGTCCCTAAGCTGTCCCCAAGTCATTTTTTTGGTCTCATGGTTTGTGCTTTTAAGATTTCACATTAGGAAGTTCTTCCTCATGTTTCATTTACAAAGATATTTTCTTATGCTATTTTAAATCAACTTTGCAGCTTTATATTTCATATTTAAATTTTAACTATGCCATGAAGTGCAGAGGAATCCAATTTTATTTTTTTTCCATATAGTAACAGCAATTTTCTAGCACCATTTACTAAGCTAGCTATCATTTTCCCTCTGATTTGTGTTGTTGTCTTTAAGTTATATGCTCATAACTGGGTTGGTTTGTCTCTTAAATATCTCTTCTGTTCATTAGTCTGTGTTTTCTCAATTGTGTTCAAGCATTGTTTTTGTAACTATGGCTTTGGTATAAGCATAGTTCACATATAAACCAATCTCTTTGCTCCTTTTGTAGCTATTCACAGACCTTTCAAACATGTCTTTAAATAAATCAATTGATTACTTTAAAAATCCAACTGGAATTTGTATTAATGTTGATTTTATAGATTAACTTGGGAAGAATTGAAATTTTTGCTTTAAATCTTGCAAAAGAACAGACTGTGTCCATGTGTTCAGACTATCTTCATCCTTTAATACTTTACTATTATGTTATACTTCACTTAAGAGAAAAAAGCATACATCTTGATGAATTTTCACAAATTAAGTATATTCGTGTAACCACCATCATGGTCAAGAAATAGAAAATTGCAAGTATTTTGGAAGTTACATCTTGTGCTCTTTCTCAATCATTATCTACTATTTTCCCAAGAAGTAACCCTTATCAGACTTTTGCCCACTTATGAACTTTATATTAATGAAACATTATAATAGTATCCTTTTATGTTTGGCATATATGTTCAACATTATCTTTATAAAATTAATCTATACTGTTCTATATAGGCTATTCATTCCAGTGTGTGTAATATTCCAGTAGATGAATATATTGCAATTTATTTATCCATTCCACTACTAATATGTATTTGAATTATTTCCAGTTTGAAGGTGTCTGTTGACGTTGTCATAAACATTCTTATTTATGTGTGTTCACACATGTATAATATTCAATTGTGTATATAAAGGAGTGGAATTGCCACATCTCACAGGATGCATATGTTTAGTTTGGGTAGGTAACAGAAAACAAGTTTCTTAAGTAGTTATACTACTTTACCTTCCTACCAGCACAACATGAGAGTTCTAATTAATCCATATTCTTGATAACACTTGATATCAGTCTTTTTAAGATAATTGAGACTAATTTAGATATAATATCATATATTTTCAAGTGTACAAAATTATGATTCATTATTTGTACATATAGCAAAATGATCACCACTATAAATCTAGTTAACATTTATTACCACACATAATTACAGTTTTTCTTTTCTCGTGATGGGAACTTTTAAAATTTACTTTCTTAACAAGTTTCAGAATCTGGTTCTCTCCAGAAAAGACTAGGATTTAATTTGTAAGTGATAAGGCATCAGTTTTTTAAAAATCTCCCTGATGATTAAAAATGAAGCCAAATTTGAGAACTAGTATTGTGAAACTAGTTCTCCCAATTTTTTTATTAGCAGTTCATTGGTTTATAGAGAATTGACATGATTTTTAAATGAAGTCTTCTTCTGAACCATTAACCTAGTTTATCTGTCTAGTTATATGAATAGATATCTTTTTACTTCTGTCGATAACATTTAATAATTTTTATTTGTGAAGTTCTTACACTTCTATTTCAGATTTATTCTTAGTTGCCTGATTGATTTTTAAAATTCCATTATAAGTGGTATCTTTTGAAGTTTTCATTTTTTCTTTGTGTGTTTGAATTCTAAGAATATATCTTTAGATTATTTTATATTTGTTATATACATATTTACATTTTCTGTAAATGTTGATAGGTTCTTATTCTTTCCAATGATTATACTCTATTTTCCTTCAGTTAAGTATTAGCTAGTGTTTCTATCAATAGTATAATATCAAATAAGAGTAATGATTTACTCATTATTTAATCGTTTCACTCACCTCACAACCATAGAGAGAAAGTTTTAATAATTTATCATTAAATATAATGTTTGCTTTAATTTAAAGAAGTTTCTAGTTTTCTACTAGTTTTTTAAGTCATAAAGGTATGTTTACTTATCAAACTTTTAAATAACTTCTGTGATGATAATATGATTTTTTTACATTGATTTTTTAAAAAATCTTAAGTCATTTATTTGTGGAATAAGATAAGTTTGGTTATATATCATTGAATTCAGTTTATTAGTTTTAAAGAACTTTTGTATTTCTTTTAGGGTATGAAATTGGCTTATAATTTTAATCTTGTATGACATCCTACCCAGGTTTTTGTATTGAGTTATGTTGAGCTTATAGAATTTCTTGGGTAGAGTCTTTTTTTCTTCTTCTAAAGATATTATATAAATTAGATGTAATTTCTTATTTAAATATTTAGTAAAATTTCAAAAAAGCCATTCTGAGCTGGGATTTCTAATGTAGATATGTTTTTTGATTATGACTTCAGTTTTTAAATAGTAAGGTCTTTCCATCCATTAGCATAGGTTATCTCTCATTAAAAAACAAAGAAACCAAAAATTCGTCTTTCTGATCATGTATCAGAATTAAAAAAAAAGTCTCCATAGAGATCCTGTGTATTCTAAAGCTAGTTCCTAGAATGCAGACACATGCACGTGTTATATTGCTATATTGACTGATATCATATTTCCTCTGTTCTCACCGATTACTACTGAAGTGGAAATGTAAGTACATATTACTATGATACTGATGAATTTATTAATTCTAACAATTTATTTTTTATTTCTCTGATTTTCCTAAATATTGATATCATTAGAAAACATCGGGTTGTGTCTCTTCCCTAATATGTTTTGCAACTGTTCATTTTTCCTTATCTTGATAGTATGGTCCAGAGCCTCCAGTACTGTGTTAAAAAATGAGAATTCTGAATTATAAAGAAAATGTGTTTAAAATTCCTTCATTAAGTACAATATTCTAGAACTGGTGTTTCAGTTCAGTTCAGTTCAGTCTCTCAGTCGTGTCCAACTCTGCAACCCCATGAATCGCAGCACGCCAGGCCTCCCTGTCCATCACCAACTCCCGGAGTTCACTCAGACTCACGTCCATCGAGTCAGTGATGCCATCCAGCCATCTCATCCTCTGTCGTCCCCTTCTCCTCCTGCCCCCAATCCCTCCCAGCATCAGGGTCTTTTCCAATGAGTCAACTCTTCGCATGAGATGGCCAAAGTATTTAGTCATCACTAAATTAAGGAAGTTCCTGTCTATTTCTTGCTTTCTAGGTGGTTTGGTTTCTTTGGTCTGCTAATGAAATTACCTTTAAAAGATTTTCCAAATTGAAGAATCTTTTAATATAGTATTTATAATAATATTTACTAACATTTGAAATACAAAGTAGGAGTTTGATATATTTAAAGATTTTTGTGTTTGATCACAACTGAAATGAGCTAATAGACTCATTTATAATTTTAGATTCAAGATAACACTAGCTTTCTAAAATTAACTACATAGATTTTGTTGTTTTCTTTTTCTTGAGAGAAATTTATTTGAAAAGAGAGAAATGGGCCTTAAACTCTTTAATTTGGTAGAATTCTCTTATAAGAATAACTGGATGTGAAATTTTGGGGTGGGAATTCAGAATTTGGTTTGGTAAAATCCTCTGTTGCTTTGCTTCTCTCCTTGATTTCTGACTCTATTATTTTCTCATGTCCTTTGCTCTCTTGCTCCTTTTCTGGCTTCCTGGTATAAATCACAGTCATTTTAAAAACATTTCTTGCTTCTTGGTATGTATGCTTAAACCTATATTTTTCTCTAGATACTTCTTTCTTTCCCATACATTTTGCCTTGTAATATTTTCACTTTTACTCAGTTCTGAGTACATGTTTTTCCTTTTAAATAAAATGGCTATTTATTTTCTGATAATATAAAATTGTCTTTAGCTGTTCTTTGCTTTAATTACTAGTTTTATTGTATGTTGTTAGAGAACAGTAGTCTATATTGTATTATATTACTGTTTCTTTGAAATTGATTCAGGCTTCCTTTATGACATGAAATGTGAAACATCAAGTGAGTCTCAGCATGGACTAGCTTATATAAAATACAATAACACATTATTAGGCATTGTTCAAAAGGCTAGAATCATGGAAGAGAGTGGGGAAGCCTCTACCCAATATTGGGACTTATATTCCAGTGGCTGGAACAAATGACAAACAACCGACAGATTTGATATATACACAAGTACCATGAAGAACTAAATAGGTAGAGAGCAAAGCAAGAGGGGGGCGGAGATGATCTTTTGCTAGGGCAATCAGGGCAGTTAGCTTTGCGGAGATGATATTTGAGCAGAGACCAGAATAAACTGAGGAAATGAGTCTCGCATATTTCTGGAAGAACATTTCTGCTGAGGACAGAGCAAGTGTAAACCATATAACAGATCTCTTCATCTAATTAAGACGCAAAAAGGAGACGAGTGAGGATAAAGCAGAGCAACTGAGGGGAAACTTAGTGGAAATGAGGCTGAGGACATAGGGATGCACAAATTTTGTAGGCCTTAAAAGCCATATAATACATAATTTGCTACAGAGTGGGGCTGGGGACCAGTAAGATAAAATGATCAGTGAAGTTTTCTCTAAAGAGCTGGCTTAGTAGCAGAGACCTGAATGCTGAGAAGGAATCAGACAAGAAAATATCCTGGAGGTGAGTGTTCCAAACAGAGTGAACGGCTAGACCAAAAGGGGTTTAGTCTGTTTGAAGAAGAGAAAAATATCCTTGTACCTCAAACGTATAAGACAAAAAAGAGAGGAAAGTCATATGAGAAGGAGATTCAAGGAATGGGCAAGAGCATTTCAAGGAGTTTAGATTTTATACCTGGTAATGACCAATTTGCAGCAGGAGATTGACAGGACTTGATCACCATTTTAGGTGGGACTGCACAGGCTTTTGCGGGGCAAAACTGGGTTGAGATACTTCAGGACTGTGTGATAATCCAGAAGAGAGTTCATGTTACCTTGATTCAGTTGGAAGAGAAATGACCAATTTAGTGCATACTTTGGAGGTAGAAATGTCAGGACTTGCTGATAGATTTGATAAGGGTGTGAGATAGAAGAAGACTAAATGATGCATGGGAGGACTTTGACCTAAACCATTAGATAGATGTTTGCACCTTTGACAGAGTTGTGAAGACCTTGGCAGGGTAGAGGTTTGATGGAGAATGCAAAAGCTGTTTTGGACATGTTAAATCTGTTATTCACCCAAATGGAAATTTCAAGTAGACAATTGAAAAAAATAAATTTTGACCACACATTGAAATAATGACTGGAATGCCCCATCCATGAGCTAACTGATCAGGACTTTATTCAATCAAAAACCTTGTAGGCCAAAAACAAAAAAAAATGAGCACATACGTTAAAATTCAATTTCTTTATTGTTATTTATGGTAATTCTAAAGCATACACAGAAATAAAAATTGTAAGAGGATAAAGATGAAATTAATAATGTTTTAAACAATTTAAATTTTTTATTAATAATTTAATAATTTAATTTTTATTAATAATAAACCCTTTTTCTCTCATAAAAGTTAAATTGTTATATTAACTATTATTGAACATTATTGAAAGTATTAAATATTTCCATTATTGAATACTTCAGTATTTGAAAAAATGTTGATTCAATACCATGTGATAGGGTGATTCAAAGACATAGCTGTAATGTATTTATTTAAGTACTTGTTTTAAATAATAGCCCTTAAAGATACCTTGTAAAGGTCCAGTATACATCATGTACACACCATATAAAATATACATTTAAGGAAGATTTATCTTAATGTTGGTGGCCATCAATCCATATGTGAAATAATTTTCTTCATAAATCTGATTTTGGCAGTTTCACCAATTGTACGTAGCTGATGACAAGTTCGTACTAGGAATAGAAGTGTCACTCTGTCATTCTCTTCTTGATAGGTTCTACAATTTTCAATTCTGAAATGTCTTTGTAGGCATCTTACAAAGTTATTGTCTATTTTGTGGAGAGTAGAAAATGGATTATAATAATTCTTAACTTGATCTGTATAAAATCTATTATATGGAAGTATTGCAAGAAAATAAGTGAATGAAGACAATTGTTTTAATTGATATTTCTGGAATTCTGAAACTGTCTCAATATATTGTGAACTATACATGTCATGTGACCATCTGGTATAGGAATAAATTAAATTTTTTATAATTAAATACTAATAGAGTTTAAAATTAAATTTTAGAAAATCTTTAGAGTAAATATTAGTATAGTTTAACTTTATTTTTATATAAAAATTAATACAAATTGAAGCTCTACTATTTCTTCTTTTATCTCCCTTCTCATAATAATAATTATCATAGATTTTTCTCTTTGAATTTTGAGTACATCATAGAATTGGACTTCCTGACTCTTTTGTGACCATAGGACATGGGACTTGCATTAGCCAATGTAATGAGAGCAGAAGTAAGGTGCATCATTTTGAACAGATGCTTTAAGAACCAGTTCATAATTTAACATATTTTATCCCGGTGAATCATGTCAAAACGAAGCCTTCAACAGTCTGGATCTCTAAGTAACTATGATTATTAGAGACCCTGCCCTCACTCATTTGAATTGGACACATAGTGAAATGAAAAATATACGTTTATTATTTAAATCTCTGAGAATTTGAAGTTGTTTGTTGTCTCAGCATATGTGTGTGTGTGTGTACATGTGCTCACATGCATGTGCACACACGAGCATGCTCATTCATGTCCAAATCTTTGTGACCCTACGGCCTGTAGCCCACCAATCTCCTCTGTCCATGGGATTTTCTTTGCAAGAATACTGGAGCGGGTTGCCATTTCCTCCTCCAAGGGATCTTCCTTACTCAGGTATCAAACTCACATTTCCGGTGTCTCCTGAATTGGCAGATGGATTCTTTACCACTGAGCCACCTGGGAAGCCCTATTTCAACATAATACTTTCCTTACTGATACAAGTTATATTCATTAAACTAGAACTGCATTTATTACCAACTAAAAAAAAAAACAACTAGATATTAGACAAACTTTGGAGAGAGTTACACAATCCCAGGAAAGTTAGTTGATAATAATGTTACCACATATTTATGGAAAAGTGAGTTCACCACTCTGTATTCAGGAAATATTTGTTGCTTGACTATTCAGCATATTGCTAATATTACCATTTATCACTGATTACTTCATATATGTAGCCAGTTTGATGTTGACTTAAAATTTTGGCAAAAACAAAGTTTGTTTGTATTATGATCTTGCTCAATTAACTGGATGTTGAAAAAATGGTTTTTCTCTATAGAAATAATATGTGCACATGGCTAGAAAATTGGAAAATATAGAAGCATAAATATTCAATAATTTCATCAAATATAAAGAAATATGATTAACATTTTGATGTATTAACTTCTAATTTTTACAAAAGTATGAATTAACTTTTAAAAGGAGAAAAATTTATGCCAATTTCTCCACCATGCTTTATCCAGAATATCGCCACTCACTGTGACCTCTATCTACCCCCTTGGTGGGTTCAAATCATCATAACATATTGCCAGGATTATCAAAATAGCCACCTAAGTTGTCTCCCTACTTCTCTTTCACTCTTGAAGTTTAGTCTCATAGCATCCAGAGTCATGCTTGTAAGTGGTATGTCAGATTATGCTGCTTCTCTGTTAAAATATCTCCAATGGATTTCCAATTTTTTTCAAAATAAGGACCTTCCAATGGGTAATAGGCTTTTATTTTTCTCTTTTTACTCTCACTATTGATCTGACTTTATTGTTAACAAATCTTTTCCTTCTAACCCCATTGACCTCCTTATTGTTCCTCAAACTTGGGATATGCTCCTGCCTTAAAACTTTGCTCCCACTTTTTCCTTGAGTTGGCAAACTCTTCAACTAGATGTCAACTTGTGAGGCTCATCTGACCACCCTATTTATTACAGCAAAATTTTTGTTCCCTCTTCCTTATATTTCCTGTAGTCACTATTAAATTCTTCATTGTTTTGGAATCAAAACACTATCTTCTTATATATCATGTAGGTTATTTATTGTTTATTTTTCTATCTTTTCCCATTAGATTTTTCTTACAGTTTAAATGAGGTATTAATTTTCTAAACCATAAAACTCATCCCTTACAGGTATACAATTCAATGATTTTTAGTAAATTTATAGAGTTGTGCAACCACCACCAATGTTAAACCATTTCCATCACCCCAAAGAAGTCCCTTGAGCTATTTGTCAATCATTATTGCTTACATTTCCAGCCCCAAGCAACCACTGCTCTCCTTTCTGTCTATAAATTTGCCTTTCCTATACATTTCATATGAAATAATCATACAGTATGTACTGTTTTGAATCTAACCTTTTACTTAGCTTAATGTTTTCAAGGTTCATCTATGTTGTAGCATATATTACTATTCTGGTGTGTTTTTTGTTGCTAAATATTTTTGTGTGTATGGATATACCACATTTTGTTTATTCAACACCAAAGGCCATTTGTATCATCTCCCTTTTGGAGATAATATGAAATAATGTACCATTTTAATTTCCCATTTACAATGAATTTGGATTCCAGTTTCTACAAATTCTTGCTAAAACTTGTGTATCTTTTGTTTTATAATCAGTGGTATCTCACTGTAGTTTTAATTTCATTTCCTTAATGACAAGTGATGTTGAACATTTTTGCCTGTGCTTAGTAGCAATTTATTTGCCTTTTTTTGAAATAACATCTCTTCAATTTTTTTGGCCTTTGTCCTCTTGTTATTGAGCTGTAAGACTTATCTCTGTATTTTGGATATTTGATTTGCAAATATTTTCAGATATATAATTGAAAATATTTTCTTCTGTTCTATGGCTTGTGTTCATTTCCATAATATTATCTTTTGAAACAAAAAGATTTTAAATTTATAGTCAAGATGTGTCATACATTTTTTTATCATGTTACCTAACCCAAAGTTACAAGAATTTCCTCCTATTTTGCGTTGGGGGTCCACCAGATCACTCCTGGTCTTGCTGATTTTCTAGAAATACAGAACTCAGAGAAGCTGTTAAACTGAGTTACGGTTTACCACCTGGAACAAAGAAAAATTAAAGCCAGTAAAGAAAAAGGCATATATACAACAGGGTCTATGAGAAAACAAATTGCCAGTTATCCTCTCCCAGTGAAGATACATGATGTTTAATTCTCCTAGCAATGATTGTCACAATAAGGACAAATTATTTCCAATTAGGGAAGCTCATCTGTGCCTTTGTATCCAAGGTTTTTATTGGGGCAATTACACAGGCATTAAGGATTTGTGTGACTGACCTCAAATCCTGGGTCTCCAGACCCTCTAGAGATCAAGTGGTGTGGTATGGTCCAGGACCCCAAATAAACCCTAAAAGGCATTCACCATAAATTACATTGTTAGCATAAATTACCTGGTGTGGCCCAAGATCCCAGACATACAAAAGCACTCTTATCTGACAGGATATTCCAAGGGCTCAGATGTTTTCTCTCCAGAACCAGTTAAGGGGTAGTCCTTTCTTTGATATGTGCAGGGTTTGAGCACCCTAAGTAATAGTTAACCGTCTACTGCACAGTTTTATTTTTTTATACAAAAGTTTTACCTCTTATCTCTAGGTCTAAGATCCATTTGCACTAGCTAGAATTTTCTAAAGCCTTAATTCCAAGTAACTTAAGAATTAATCAACTATCTACACAGCTATGAAACATGCTGGGAATGACTCAGGTACAAGCAGCTCTCTCTGGCTGAGAGAGGTGAGGGAGTTAACCAAACCGATATCTGGTGAATGGCTTTCCAAGTTGCGAGAATATCTTTAGCCAAGTACTACGGTAAGAGTATGCTGGTGTATTTCAGAAAAAGTGAGAAACCACTAAGGCCAGAAGGAGGAGGAGAGTGAACAGAAATAATATCAGAGGGGAAATAGTGCAGAACCATATGCAGTCCTTTTGAATATTATAAGAGTTTTACTTTTAGAATTGGGAACTTGGAGGTACCGATCTAAATTAGCAAAAGCAACTAAAACAATGCAAGGACTTTCCTCATCACTTTGAATATAGATTCTATTAGCCATTTCTTCTGTTTACCAAAATGAATATTGATGAAAGCACACATACATTTGCAGAAGGGAGAGCATAGTTTTGCTTAAATAAGCCCATAAATATAATGTTCAAAAGTGTTTTTTATAGCAATTTTTAAATACCATGAAAATGTTTTCCCTCTTGGGGAAAGTAAGATTTAGAGGAGATAAGATTTTTAAATATTGTGTTTTGAATATATTAAGTATCATATTTCTTTTTCCTGCCAAAATATGTTAAAATTATGGAAATTAGTCCTTAAATTGTATCTGCCTCCCTGCATTTCTTCTCTCTATCCTTCTTTCTACAAAATGAATAGAGTATGATTCTTGTCCTTAAGGACTCTTTAGGCCAGTAAAAGAAGATGGATTAAAAAAAAATCAATACATGTGCTATATTGTGAAATGTATTTTAATGAACTGTTTTGAGAACACTGAGAATTTACCACACAAAAAGCTTACCAAGAGGTGATGATATTTTTCTGCAGCCTATATAGAAAATGAGCAAGCAAATAAGAAAATTTCAGAATGAGAAAAAAATTTTTAGATCATTATACAAGTTTGAAAATTCAAAATATGATCCAAGAACAGCTCAGAGAATAATAGGTGATCAGGTTATTTGTGGTCATATCTTAAATGGCTTCTGAGCTATAATAAGGATATTGAATTTATGCTATAATCAGTAGTAACTTATAAAAGGATATTATTTTCATATCTGATTATAAAAGTAAATCATGTTGATCGTAAATTTGAAAATTATAGAAAAAGCTAAAGAATTTCTGAGATTTTAAGGCAAAAAAAAAAACAACAACCCTCAGATGAGTAGATTAGACATCTATTGCAGTAGAGGTTTACTAGATAAATATGAGACAAACTGCAAGGAGCTAATAGTAGCTACAGATAGAAAAGACAGGATCTGTGGTCTTTTTGGGTCAAACATTCTGAACTTCACAGTTTATGAGCTGTGAGCAAGAGGGAGGAGTTGATGACAGATCAGAGGTTTCTGGACTAAGGAAACATGGTAGGTGGTAAAAATATTACTTGAAAGATTTGCCACAAGAGCAGCAGTTGTTTTGGAGATGGAGGCATGATTCAGTTACATTCCAATGAACAAGAGCTCCTGTAGGACATTCAGATGCAGATGAACGTTAGCCCACCAAAGATGTATTCTGAAGTAAAAAGAGTAGTAGGCTTACAAGATTTAATATATCAGAATTGTAAGTGGGTGAAAGAAGCCTTATTATTTCAGGATTGCCCTGTAGTGCATGCGTCAGGTCAGAAATATGTGGATCTCAAAGAACAACGTGGAAAGTGTGGATAGAGGAGGAGTTGGTCAAGCTGACAAAGAATAAAGGGAAAAAAGTCTCTGTTGAAGGAGAAATAGGAGAAAGTGGGCTGGTTTGTCAATCAAAATAAATGAACATAAAGCATTAGAATGAAAGTGTCAGATATAACATTTGCTATTAGCACATAATTTATGATAGATTATTGACTATGATAGCTCTATATACTGAAGGATTATTATGGGTTGGGTATCTTTGTATATAGATTTGGGTGTGTAAGCATATGTAATGAGTGTATAAATGTATTTTGCATATGTATGTCTATACATAAATATATGTGACTATATCTAATACAACACATATAATTAAATAATATTTTATTCTCATCTATACACAAATTTAGTACCTGTATGCATATATATATAATCTTATTAAATTTTTTATATTTATAAGTACATTTAATCCTTGGTGTTAGCTGCTGAAATTATTATTATGATTTCCATTTTCAAGTCACCTATTTGCCTATTTGCCCCAGAGATAAAACTTGTAAAGTTTATTCTTGCTCTTCCTACATGAAGAATTTATGATATTCTGTAGTGAATCCTATTTTTATAAAATCATCAACATTTTTAGAAATTTTATAACTATTTACTGTTTGACTATACAATTGGGTAACAGACAAACACAAGAAATAGCTTGTATTGGATACACATTTGTTTTGTCTTTTAGGGCTTTCTTGGTGGCTCAGTGGTAAAGAACCTGGCTATCTGTGGGGAGACAAGAGATGTGGGTTTGATCCCTGGGTTGGAAAGATACCCTTCCAGGGCATCTCACTCCAGTATTCTTACCTGGAGAATCCCATGGTCAGAGGAGCCTAGAGGGCTACTGTTCATGGGATCACAAAGAGTCAGACATGACTGAAGTGATTTAGTATGCACAGGCATGCATATTCTACTACTGATTACAATTTCAATAAGTATGATGTTAAAAATTAACTTGAATTGGTTAAATGCATTGAATAATGATACACAGTGAATTATGAACTATATGAACATGACTTTTATTAATTTGACACATGTATGAGTTCATATGACAAAAAATTGTGCCTATTTTAATACTTACATAATTCTTTTATGGCTAATTGACTTTAACTTTTTTAAGGTTTAATTTAATCAGCTAGGGATATGATAGTAAAATCAGGGAAAATTTGAAAATTATAGCATTGTATTCAACTTGTGTTTATTCATATTTCATAAATTTTAAATATTAGGGCAAAAGAAAATTTTTTTTCACTTTTTAATATGAGTTCACAATATTGATATTGGTTCATACAGACTCAAAAGAAATAAAATTGTGTAAAGGCTAATGAAATATGTCCTGTCATATTTAGGAAATAATTTCTGTTAAATGAAAACAGAGCACCAGTATTTCTCTACATGAGCTTATATTCATAATAATGCATTAAAGATGAACATTACATTTCTAAAGTAGAATTTTCTAAATATTTACAACATATTCTGTTGAGCTTCATAGGTTTAAAACTGCTCTTGATTCACAAAGACCTAAGTTTGCAGACAGTGAAAGTTGAACACTTTCAATATCTAAGCTTTACAATTCAGTAAAACTTATTATATCCCAATATTTGAAATTGATCATAGGATTAATTAAACAAATATAAATTTGGTCTATTTGTGTCAGTGTCGGTAATACACAAAATTTACATTTATTAAAGCACAATATTATTTGAAATGATGTTAAATGTTTTCCTATAAAAACCTTGGAATCATATTTTATCTAAGGCTTAACACTTCAGCTACTATATATCTTGACTCTTAGATTGGTTCTAGGCCATACACTACAGATCAATGAGTTCCCCTTTTAGTGTAATTAAACATTATATTTTAAAAAATAAAATCAAAATATTTGAAAATATAAAAGAATTTTTAAAGTGTGTGGCATTTTTGTGTTTGTACTTGAATGGAACACATTTTTTTCCTAAAACTTAGCTCAAGCAGAACTTATTTTAGGAAAAAGTCCTAAAATAGAAACAAGCAAAAGAAACTCAGGTAAGAGTAATATCAGTTGTTTTATTTTCAAAAGCTATAGAGGAAAATAACTGCCAGGAAGATTTTTGTGTTTAACTTAAGTGGAAATGTCCCAAAATGAGGGCATTTTTATACAATGGTACACACTGTTCACATCTATTGTAGAATATTCATACTTTAAAAATTCAACTTATTTGTTAAATGTCAAGCTTGACTATGCAATATAAAGATGAAAAAAAATGGAAAGCTAGCATATGTTTTCACATATACTCATATAGAGATTATTCATATGCTTCCTTCATTTTATAAGTATAAAGAAGTGACTAAGCAATAAATTAAGTAAAAATTGTGTTTCTTATTGGCTTCTATGTTTTCAAATACTGTGAAATGTATAATTTGTTTAGGGTTATTAATTACCAAATTCCTTTGAATAAGTACAAATTATTCATCAATTATTTAACATTGAAAAACATTTTCTAAAGAAAATGAAAAAGCTTTGGCTTTATGTGTAGTAGTTTATACTTTTGTATACTATGATACCAGCAAATTTTTTAGGCCCTGCTAAATAACTGGAGAGTAAGCACTGAGAATGGGAGAAAAGGTAATTTCAAGTAAGGTGTTAAAAATTCTAAAAAATCATTTTTAAAAACGTCTATCTTTGATGCAATATTTAAGGTCCGAATTTTTTTAAATTGCACTTTAGTTGGGGCATCTACTTTGTTCTACTTCTAATAAATATTTGAAACCATTTTACCTTTTTAAAGCAGATTTTAGCAAAAGCCATAAGATGAAATTTACTTAAATGAAACAAAATTTTTCACATGAAATATTTTTAAATGGCAAGGACATTATTTGAAAATTTTGTTGTTATTTTAATGAAAAATAATTTATTAGGAAATGGGGAAGGTTTTCACTAATCTATGTAATGAAATTAATTTTCTGATTTTCCGTTTTACTCTAGGTTAGAAGGGTTGGGCTTAGTGATTCAGCACTTAATGTCAGTTAAGGAAAGAACACCTGCCCCATAAACGATGTATAAATTCTAACCACAAACTAAAAGGCTTTTTTTTTTTTTACTTCTTTGTTGACATCAGAAAAAGCCTAAAACATATTTAAAATATTTTTTCCCAGAACTTGTGAAATCAAATCTTGAGTTTTTAATTAACTGTTCATTATCAGAGGCCACTCTGATTTTGAATATTACTAACATAGTTACTGATTTAAATATATTCCAATTTAAATATAGTGTATGTATTTATTCCAGTAGTTTAAGGAAAAAAAGCAATCATTTAGAATGTTCAGAGAGATTATAGAAACTTGACAGTAATGAAAATTTGAACTTGTTTTAGAACAGACACAGGCTGGACCTTCCTCCACTTTCCTTCCCTGCCTGCCTCCCTTCCATTCTCCTTTGCACTTCAGTCAGATGAGACTGGATACATTTACTGATACTCTTGAACAGCAGTATACTTGGAATAGCAGTCTTGTGCTGTAGTAAAACAGGAAGAGGGGCGGGCGTATAAAATAAAACACTGCGATCAAGATTTTCACTCAAAGAAAGGACAGATAATAAAGAGGATAATAATAGAGGTGACACCTGAAAAAATTCCAGGTCGACTGTACACGCATTGCATGCTTAAAAAAAAAAAATCAAGATTAGGAGGTGTCTGTGACTCTAGTGACCCGGGCTGTAAGCTGGCACCGGGGTGGGTGTAAATCAGGGCTGCCGGAGAAGGGTTAATGCACGCTCAGCTCCTGTTGATAGGAAAAAATGCCGAGGTAGAGCCGGCCTGGAAAGGGAGGGTTGTAAATCCTGAAATACAAGCTTAGCAGAGGCGTCGGATAGGAAACAGACAGGGCAGCTCCCGGTTTGAAAAGGCAGCCGCAGGCTGTGCGGTTGCGATGCTGCCAACCCACTCCAGTGGACTCGGTCTGGTCTCTCTCAGTGCATCAGAGTCGCGACAGCAGAAGCAGCTGCTGACAGCCCCAAGGATCCATTTTTTTTTTTTTTTTAAATCTCGCTTAATCCTGCCTTCTTGGAATTTGTCCATTTAAAACAAACAAAAGTTATTTTCTTCATTTCTAGTAAATCTACACTTTTTAGAATAAGACAGTATTCCAAATCAACAAAACTAACCTCCTCCTTTTAGAGGGGCAGACTTGTCCACAAAGTCTTTGTGCAAGACTTCCATTCACTGATTATTAATGAAGAGAGGAAGAAAACTTTCTTTTTCCAATAACAGGATCAACAATTATCTTTCTTAATGATATTTAACAAAGGAAAACAAATGATTAAATAAATCTCCAAGAATATCCATTTATTGAGCTAATACTCTACATGACTGGTAATACCTGGCAGTATGCTGAATTTGCAGTAACAAAGCTCATTAAATCACCATAGATCTCCCTAAGAAGACTCCTCATGAAATCAGACATAACAGCTACAGAAGTGTGTCCTGTCCATCTCTAAACTAACAAATGCTTACAATTATGTGGTCACTCCTGGATTGGTATATGATGGAGTTTTGATCAACTGCTGATTAGAACATTGGCATTTTCTGATAATATACCTAAGGAAACTTTTTTGTATAGAAATAACATTATTGTGAAGATTTTTAAAAATAGTACATTGAGTAAACTACTTCTTATGGCAACACACTTTAAATGAGTGCTTTAAACCACTGAAGATAGAAGTAAGTATGGAATTTTTGATTTCTGCTGTTAAGAACATTCTCTTCTTACTTGGAACAATAAGCCTTTTGTTTATCAGTTGTCATTAAAAATTTGACAGTGATATTGTCTACTGATAGATGCCATTCACCTGACAGGTGACCTGCAACATTGTATTTTTACTGTTGGGCTCCATGCTAGTTGGTTTTCTAACTCAGATGTCTTTTGAAAAGAAAACTTAATTATTCAAGGGAGTATCATGTTTTAAAAACCCACAAGCTCAATGCTCAGCAAAATTTAGCAGCTCTCATTTGTTGAAATAAGCCCATGGTGTTATTAATTTCATTCTACTTATTAAGAGTGTGTGTGCTCGGTTACTCAGTCACATCTGACTCTTTGCCACCCCATGGACTGTAGCCCGCCAGGCTCCTCTGTGCATGAGATTTCCCAGGCAAGAATGCTAGAGTGGGTTGCCATTTCCTCCTCCATGGGATTTTCCTGACCCAAGAATCGAACCTGTGTCTCCTTCATTGACAGGTTACCAATGCACCACCTGGGAATCTCATTTATTAAGAATAACTGATAAAAAAAGGCCATGCCAAACTTCCTGGAGAAAATGACTTTAGTTTCAAACTGACTAAGAATTGATGTCACCATTCACCTTTACTAGGTTATTTTTTGTATATTGTTAGCCTTCAGTCCTTAGAAGCATATGGTCTCATAAAATGAAATTTTATCAAATGTAGAATGTTTATTTGCAAACAGACGTCAAAATACTTATATGACCTGTGTGTCAGCTTGATGTAGTCTAAACTATTTGTCTTTTTAAATACTCTAACAGCACCTTCCATGAAAGGCTCGTTAGAGACTTCTGCAGCAATATTCCAGCTATCTTTCTGGTTAGATGACAACGTTGCTTTGCCAAACCAGGATTGTGAAGCCCAGGACCTATATTGGGCTCACTTAATTCTACCCCTTTTCAAGAAGAGGAGTGTCTGTGTTACATTTGAAACTAATTTTGAACACCACTCATTTTTGGCTCAGATGATAAAGCATCTACCTGCAACGGAGGATACCTGGGTTCAATCCCTGGGTCAGGAAGATTCCCTGGAGAAGGAAATGGCTACCACTCCAGTATTCTTGCCTAGAGAATTCCATGGACAGGGGAGCCTGGTGGGCCATAGTCCATGGGGTGGCAGAGTCAAACACAAACTGAGTGACTAACACTTTCACTACCAATAAAGCCATCTTAATACTAATATCCATTATTCTAATTTAAAAAACTGTGTTAATAGGAGATAAATGTAGACGACACTTGTGGGAGTTGTTTTGAGAATATGAGCTTCTGATTAATTTTGGAGGGGGTTAACTAGTTTATACTTGGGTTCTATATTTCTGATTAGTGTACTTCAAATACAGACATTTTTTATCCCTTACACAGGACTATAAGTTAAACATATTGGACACATACGTGTGTATCTCATTGTCTGTGCTGAAGTATATTCAGTTCAGTTCAGTTCAGTTCAGTCGCTCAGTCATGTCCGACTCTTTGCGACCCCATGAATTGCAGCATGCCAGGCCTCCCTGTCCATCACCAACTCCCAGAGTTCACTCAAAGTCACGTCCATCGAGTCAGTGATGCCATCCAACCATCTCATCCTCTGTCGTCCCCTTCTCCTCCTGCCCCCAATCCCTCCCAGCATCAGAGTCTTTTCCAATGAGTCAACTCTTCGCATAAGGTGGCCAAAGTACTGGAGTTTCAGCTTTAGCATCATTCCCTCCAAAGAAATCCCAGGGCTGATCTCCTTCAGAATGGACTGGTTGGATCTCCTTGCAGTCCAAGGGACTCTCAAGAGTCTTCTCCAACACCACAGTTCAAAAGCTTCAATTCTTTGGCGCTCAGCCTTATTCACAGTCCAACTCTCACATCCATACATGACCACAGGAAAAACCATAGCCTTGACTAGATGGACCTTTGTTGGCAAAGTAATGTCTCTGCTTTTGAATATGCTATCTAGGTTGGTCATAACTTTCCTTCCAAGGAGTTGCTGCTGCTACTGCTAAGTCACTTCAGTCGTGTCTGACTTTGCGACCCCATAGACGGCAGCCCGGTCCCTGGGATTCTTCAGGCAAGAACACTGGAGTGGGTTGCCATTTCCTTCTCCAATGCATGAAAGTGAAAAGTGAAAATGAAGTCGCTCAGTCATGTCCGACTCTTAGCGACCTCATGGACTGCAGCCTACCAGGCTCCTCTGCCCATGGGATTTTCCAGGCAAAAGTATTGGAGTGGGGTGCCATTGCCTTCTCTGACACCTCACTACAGAGCCCCCCAAAAAGTCACGTACTGCCTTACCTACTTGTGACCTTCTCTCCTGTGAGCCCTTTTCCCAGAAGGCCAGCCCCCCTAGGAGTAAGCGTCTTTTAATTTCATGGCTGCAGTCACCATCTGCAGTGATTTTGAAGTATATTAAGTAATAACATTAAATATTTGTCTTTGCACGTGTCCTAGATACTCTATTCTTGCTCTCAGTGGAGGAGATCTATCCAGAGTTGCTTGTGTCTTGTTTTCATTCTTGTAGTTTTAACTAACTCCCAAATTTGTATCATTTCCCAGGTTGACGTATGTACTGATTTTCTTTTACTTTTTTTCCATGATTTGTAACAGTATCTCTCAAACCTAAGTAAACTTTGGAATATACTAGGGAACTTTAAAAAAACAAAAACATCTTTCTGGATTCTACCCTGGAAAATCTGATTTAGAATTTTTGGAGTAAGCCCTAGAATCTTTATTTTAAAGTGTTCTCCAATTAATTCTGGTGCAGCCTGCTGCCAAGCAGTTGTTCAAGAGGAACTAGAGAGGACTATTGCTACTTAAGTATGACCATTTGATGGCAGAAAAATATATTAGGAACTGAGCATGGTGTTTCCTTTCCAGTTTTTCCACATTTTAATACACCAGCTTCCTCTTAGTGCCCCAGCATTGTGGTCTGGAAGTCACTTTGGCCACATTGTTCTGTTTTTGTTTCACCAGTTTGTGGACGGCCATTTCAGTATTTGTGGCCACCAGTCTATTCTGGCTCTCCTCACCGAATACTTAATGGCACCTGGTAACTTCTCCTTGCCTCTCCTGTCTTGCTCTTGCTCCTAAGAGCAAGCAGCCCTTAGGAGAACTTTCTTAGAAACATAGCAATCAATATATTGCCTACAGTTCAAATCCACTCTTCATACGTTCTCTTCAACCGATTTGTATTGTAATCAGATCATCTTGAAAAGACACTGCTGCTGCTAAGTCGCTTCAGTTGTGTCCGACTCTGTGCGACCCCATAGACGGCAGCCCACCAGGCTCCCCGTCCCTGGGATTCTCCAGGCAAGAACACTGGAGTGGGTTGCCATTTCCTTCTCCAATGCATGAAAGTGAAAAGTGAAAGTGAATGCCATATACTTGTTTAATATGTATTAATTTCTTTAAATCTGAAAAGTGCTGTTTTAACTTTCTGGAATGCCTATCCCTTAATATTAATAACTAGCCTTCCAGATTGACCCCATTTGGCCATAATCATACATCACCTACTACATATGTAAGAGACTATACTTTAAGTTGTTTGTGGCTGATTTCATTAGCATAAGAGGACAATCAAGGTGATACAAGAACACCCAAATTACCCAAGTTCTGAAGCACTTTACCAGTAGCAGAACCTAGGCTCTCATATAAGCTTTTTTTTTTTTCCTTCCAAAAGATGCTACTGTTCAATACAGTGGCCACTAGCCATTCTGTGGCAATTTAAATTGAATACGTTTTTAAATTGGGTTCCTCAGTTACATTAGTTACATTTGAAGTGCTCCTGAGCCCTGTGTGGCTGTTAGGTGCAGTACTGGGCAGCTCAAATTATATGTCCATTTTTGCAGAAAGTTTGAATGGACAAACTGCTGCTGCTCTGAGTCCCTCTGGGACCATCTGGGTGTCCCAAAGGTAGGAAGAAACTCACATTTTTTCCAGTATCAATGTAACCCACAGCCTCTATTGCTGTTATCATGACTCTCCTAAGGACTTAGTGCAGTTAGGGGTTATCCATTTTCCTCAGGCTCCTTCTATTGCTTCGCTTTGTCTCCCTATGTTCATGTGCTTGACTGAGGCTTTCTTAGTCTGCCACTGATGTGAGAAGTTGCACGGCACCACAGGCATGATACACACACACACACACACGTGCACACACACACACATATGTTTAAATTAAACCCTTTATTTGAGATGACTATGGGCCTGTGAAATTGCAGTAATAATACAGAGAAACCCCATGTAACCTTCATCTAGTTTCTAATGGTTGTCACGTGTTACAAAACTAAGGTGCATCTCAGCCAGGATATTGGCATTGATACAGTGAAGGTGCAGAGCATTTCTGTCCTCATGTCGCTCCTGTGGCCTTTTTATAGCCACACCGACTTCCTTCCCACTCCCCCCATCTCCTACTTAACCCCTTTTAACCATTATTCTGTTCAGCATTTCGATAATTTTTTCATTTCAAAAGTGTTATGTAAAGAGAAACATGCAGCATATAACCTTTTGGAATTGACCTTTTCACTCAGCATAATTCTCTGAAGATTAATACAGATTTTTGGATGAATTAATAGTTCTTTTTTTCCTGCTGAGGGGTATCCATAGTACGGATGTACCACAACTTATTTAGCTATTCACATGTTAAAGGATATTTGGCATGTTTCCAGTTTGGGGCTATTCTAAAAAAAGCTGCTGCAAACATTTGTAGACAGGATTTTATGTGAAAATAATTTTTTTATTTCTCTGGGATTAATGCCCAAGAGTGAAATACTGGTAGTTACATGTTTAGTTATGTTTTTAAGAAACTGCCAAACTGTGTTTTCCTGTGACTCTACCATTTTACATTCTCTTCCAACAATGTACAAGTATTTCAGCTTTTCTGCATCCTCACCAAAATTTGTTGTTGTGACTTTTTTTGTTTTAGCTATTTTGAGAAGTATGTAGTGATTCTCATTGTGCTTTTAATTTGCACTCAGTAATGGCTAGCAATGTGCTCATCTGCCATCTGTGTTTCTTCCTCAATGAAATGATTGCTCATGTCTTTTGCCCATTTTCTAATGGGATTGTTTGATCTTTTACTATTTGATTTAATTCTCTGTAAATTCTATATACATGGATTGCAAATGTTTTCTTCTAATCTGTAGCTTGTCTTTTCATTTTTTTCACATTGGCTTTTACATAGAGTTCTTTTTATTAAAATTATTTTGAATGTGTGTTAAATTTTGTCAAATGCTTTTTCTATATCAATTTAGATGGTCATATGCTTTTCCTTCTCTAGCCTATTTAATATAGAGGATTGTACTGGTTGGTTTTGAATATATGAACCAACCTTGTATCTTTGGGATTAACCACACTTAGTTAATATATAGTTTTTAAATATATTGCTGTATTCTATTAGCTAAAATTTTGTGAATGATTTTTTTGTCTATATTGGTAGAAGTATTGGTCTGCAATTTTCTTTCTTGTGATGTCTGTCTGATTTTGGTAGTATTAGAATCATAAAATAAATTGGTACATATTCTCCCTTCTCCTTTCTGAAAGAAATTGTATAGAATTGGTGAAAATACTTCCGTTTAAGTTTGATAGAATTCTGTAGTGAAACAACCAGGGGCTGGAGTTTTCTTTTATAGGACTTTGTAATTATTAATCAATTATCAGAATAAAGAACTGAAACAATTATTTATTTTGTTTTGGGTGAGTTGTGGTATATTGTGGTTTTTGAGGAACTGGTTCATTTCACCTTAGTTGTTGAATTATGTAGGTTAAGTTGTTTGTAGGATTCTCTTTTTTCCTTTTTGCCATCTGGAGGGTCTGCAGTGATTATCTTCTCATTTATTCCTCTTATTTGAAATGTATCTTCTTTCTTTTTCAGAGTTTCTAATGGTTGAAATCTTTATTGATCTTTTCAAGGAATCATCTTTCATTGATTTTTCTCTCTATATTATTTTCTTTCCAAGTTCTTAATGAAAAGGCTTAGAATATTTACTTGAGATTTTTCTCTTTTTTAATATCATCATTTAGTAATATACATTTCCCCTCTGTACTTCCTTATCCTTGTCAAAATTTGTGGTTGCAATTGTTGCAATTTTCTTTAGGCCTACAGATTATTTGGAGGTATGGCATTAGGTTTTTAAGTGTTTGGAGAATTTTTGTTATCTTTCTGTTATTTATTTTAGTTTAATTCATTGTAATCAGAGAATACTATGATTCAGTTCTTTAAATTTGTTGAGGTTTGTTTCATGGTTCAGAATATCTCAGAATGGATGGGCACTTGAAAGCAATCTTCTTCTTTTTTTTTTTTTTAATTTTATTTTATTTTTAAACTTTACATAATTGTATTAGTTTTGCCAAATATCAAAATGAATCTGCCACAGGTATGCATGTGTTCCCCATCCTGAACCCTCCTCCCTCCTCCCTCCCCATACCATCCCTCGTTAGATAGATTATCAGTAAGGATATAGAAGATTGCTTTCAATCTTCTATATCCTTACTGATAATCTAATGTTTTGTCGGTTGTGGAGTGATGGATGTTGAAGTCTCCAACTATAACTGTGGATTTGTCTATTTCTCCTTTCAGTTGAATCAGTTTTTGTTGACATATTTTGTAGCTCCCTTGTTTGATATATACATATTTAAGATTGCTGTATTTTCTTGGTATATTGACCCTTTTATCATTACATAATATATATCCCTGTCCTTAGCAATTTTCTTCAATCTGAAGTTTACTGTATTTGATGTTAATATAGCTCCTCCTGCTTTCCTTTGATAGATTTTTGCGTGATATATCTTTTTCCATCCATTTTCTTTCAGCCTGTCTATATTGTTATATTTGAAGTATTTTGTAGATAGCATATTTTTGGGTCATTTTTTTTTCTACTCCACTCTATCAAACTCTTTTAATTGATGTATTTAGACTGTTTACATTTAATGTAACTATTGTTATGTCAAAGCTTAAGTCTGTTATATATTTAGTTTTCTGTTTGGTTTCTGATTTTTATTTCTCCAACAGGAGGGATGCATTGCCTCGTTATTGCTAGGTGGGGTTAGAAGCCCAGGTTCTCCTTTCAGCCTCTTTTGACACCCAAAGGAGAAGGGCTCCTTCTTACTGCTGGTCACAGTGGGACTACTGACTCCTCGAGTTTTTCACTGATACCACTCTTGATAGGAGGGATAATAGTGCCTCATTACTCTTGTGAGTAATGGTCTCTTGTGGTGAGGGGGTGCCTAATTACATTGGGCAGTAGTGGAAATCCTGATATTTCACTGACATCCTCTGATTTCACTGCAAGGGGGAGGAGTTGGAAGTCTAGACTCCTCACTTGGTTTCCCTGAAAGAAAATGGGAATTTATTACTTAGTCTTACAAAGATATAAGTCTCATCTCTCAATTCTGCCTTTTCTGACACCACCTCAGCAAGGGGTGGGTGAACTTCTTACTACACTCACTGAGGGTGCAATTCTAATAACTCTACCCAGCCTTTTCTGGTGTAGGTGGTTGTGAAACTAACCATTTTTCTGTGGTGTTTGGCTTGAGTAGAGTGATCATTGTCAAAAAGCTTTCTATTTTACTAGGCTGTTCCTTTCCTGACTTTTTGGCTAGAAAGAACAGAATTTATTGGAGTTTTTTTTGTCTGTACACATTGGCATTTCTAGGTTGCCAGCATCTTTAGTTGCAAGTCTGGAGTATATGAGGTTAGGAAAATGTATGTCTACTTCATCTTTCCAGAAACAGAAGTCTCAGCTGAAGCACCTTTTAATAAGACTTTAAACTTGAGATAAATACTCCTAGGACTCAATAAATATTTGTTAAGTGGTCTTATTAATACAGATATCCTATTCATAGAGCCCAAACCCAGGCCCTTTCTCCTAGTACATGTTGTTTTTTTTCATAGTAATTATCTTTTTATAATCATATATTTGTATGGTTCTTTGATTAATGCCTTTTATTTCAGTATATTAAATGTTTCATGAAGGTTAAGGTCATACATCATTTATATCATTATAAATGATATTATATCGCTAGTAATATATCAGGTCACCATTATATCAGTAGTACTTATCATAGTTATTTTGCTTGGCACATAGCATGTATTCAGTTAATTTGTTGATTAGATTAATGTGGAACCACAGATACAGAGGGCTGACTGTACAGTATATGCAGATTTTCAGCCACCTGGAAGGTGGCACCCCAAACCCCTGCAATGTTCAAGAGTCAACTGTATTTGTTTGGATGGGGTAAACAGACAAGGTAATTTTCAACCAGAGCCACCAGCCGAAGCCACTAGTCGTCCCAGACCTATCTTAGCTGATCACCTCAAGGAAGACGAATTTCAATATGCTGGTATACTTGTAACCCATTTGTGGCAAACTAAGATGCTTACTCCTTGGAAGGAAAGTTATGACCAACCTAGACAGCATATTCAAAAGCAGAGACATTACTTTGCCAACAAAGGTTCGTCTAGTTAAGGCTATGGTTTTTCCTGTGGTCATGTATGGATGTGAGAGTTGGACTGTGAAGAAGGCTGAGTGCTGAAGAATTGATGCTTTTGAACTGTGGTGTTAGAAAAGACTCTTGAGAGTCCCTTGGACTGCAAGGAGATCCAACCAGTCCATTCTGAAGGAGATCAGCCCTGGGATTTCTTTGGAAGGAATGATGCTAAAGCTGAAACTCCAGTACTTTGGCCACTTCATGCGAAGAGTTGACTCATTGGAAAAGACTCTGACGCTGGGAGGAATTGGGGGCAGGAGGAGAAGGGGATGACAGAGGATGAGATGGCTGGATGGCATCACTGACTCGATGGACGTGAGTCTGGGTGAACTCTGGGAGTTGGTGATGGACAGGGAGGCCTGGCGTGCTGCGATTCATGGGGTTGCAAAGAGTTGGACACGACTGAGCGACTGAACTGAACTGAACTGAAGGTTCCTTGGTACAGGGTGGAAAAAAAATTTACCTTTGATGTATGCTTCTTGATTCCCAGCCCAAGTCTGTCTTTTCAAGTTTCTGTTTTCACTTCCGTAATTTTCTCTTTTTAGAATGACAAGAAAATAACATTTTTTTATTCAGGAGAACCCCCATGCCTATCTATAGGAAGTCATTCATCTTTCATCTTAACCAAGAAAATCACACCAGTTTACAATAGTATAACATTATATTGAGTTATTTTGTCTTAAACAACATCATATGAAATAATAATAATGACACCAATGATGGCTAATGTTTCAGTTCAGTTCAGTCAGTCTGTCTATTGAGCCCTAAATAGGTGCCAGTTCTGGGTTGTACACTTAAAAATTGATTTTCTATTCAAAGCAACTATCTGAGGTAAAATTGCTATCCTCATTTTAAAGATAAATAAATTGAGGTACTAGCCCATTTTACAGAAGGTATTGCCTGAAGTCACATATTTATCAAATGTAGGTTCTATTTTGACACTGACTAGAGAAGGCACTTTTACCTGTGATTTAGAATGAGTACAGAGAGGAAATTGTGCATGTGTGTATTCCACAGTTGTATCTCTTAATAGAGATAAAGTTCAACCCTGAAATTTCATCCTTCAGTCTCAATGCCAGCAACAAACCTATCTTTTGTGTTTCAAATAAAAATGTACATTTTTTCTTCATAAGACAATGTAAATTTTATAGGCACATGAAGCCTAATTTAAATCCTGAAATATGCATAAATTTTCCTTACCATTTGAGAGACTATTAACTGTCCCGGTACCTGTATCTGTTCTCTCGGTCTTCTATGGTAACAGAGATTTCAGCTGTGAACACAGCTGCCTGGTTAAAGATACCCATCTCTTGAAGCTTAAAGTAGCCACTTGATTATGCTTTAGCTAATGGACTGAGATAGTAGGTGACATTTGAAATTTCTATTGCATGCCACTGAAACAAAAAGAATGTTTCCTTCTCTTCATCTCTCTTTCTCACTAGTTGAAATTCAAACATGGTGGTAGGTGCTGAAGCAGCCACCTTAGAACATCCCCACAGGCACTATCAAACCTTTTCTGGAACAGTCAGTAGCATGTGTGTTTTTGAGGGGCATGATGCCTTGTTGCAGAACTGCACAAATGCCATTGACATCCAAGTAAGTTGTGCTTCAGGTACTTTTATAATGGGCAACCTATGCTGTAAGCAGTGGCCCTGAACATATTTCCATCATTGGACAGATTGATTTGTTTTAAAGAACAATGGGTTATGGCTATCTTCAGACATTTTAAGGCTGCTATATATGAGAATTAAATAACTGTTTTCTGTATGATTCCAAGGATAAGCATAGTTCTCAGTGTCTCTATACCCTATAGGAACACATATTACACTTAAAATGCAGAGCTTTTAACAATAAGAATTTCTCAAAAGCATGCATGCACACCAAGTGTGTCACACTAAAATAATTGGAATTCCACCATTGAAAGTATTCAAATATAGTTTAGACAACCAGTTGGTAGAGATATTGTATAGAGACTCAGTCATTTTAATATATTAGTAGGATGTGATGGTATTTAAGCTCCTGACACTAAGACTAGTGATTCAAGAGATCATTAGAAATAATGGCACTTGGCTGAGAAATAAAAATGAAATTGAAAGTCATCCTATGGCTACCATTGGGCTATATATAGTTGTGATTATTATCAAGTTAGATGTTTTATGCCTTAATTCAGGCAGCCACCTGAAAAAAAAAAAAAATGATGGATGAAGAGTCTGTATTCTGCCAGATTTCTTTTAACTAAGCCTTTGAGAGTAAATTAGCCAAAACGGACAACTAAAATCTTTAAAAATAAATATCTCCCAAGGGGGCTTAAAGAAAGCAAGAAAAGTCAGAGTACAGGACTGGGCTCAGAATAATTTATACCTGGCATGCCATCTTCAATTGATGGATAGTCACTTGGAAATTTATGTTGAGGTGGATTATTAGGCCTCATCTTGATTCAGCTGGAAATGTGCCATGGATGATTATTGATGGGAAGAGAGAATGGAAGAATATAGTTTAGATATTTGCCATTTCTCTCATTGAGAATATCTGGCACATTAGCCAGATAGAACTCACAAAATTCATCTCTTAGGGGATTTCACGTGCTCCTGGCTTTGTTCCTTAGCTGTGTAGATGCAGCAGTTCAAAGTGTCCAGGTTCAGTTAGGTTCAAGCACTGTCTCATACAACTCAGAAGAGTATAATGTACAAATCAGAATGCCAGTGTAATAGTTTGCAATTAGAACTATTACTGTCAAGTTGATTAAAATTCCTGTGTCTTTCAGTCAGGGCACTCAGGCCACTGGTGATATTGAGATAGATGAGTTAATAATACTGATTTTGTATATTACATTATAACTTTCCCTTTTCTAGTATATTCAGATTTTTCTCTAACTCTAACTCCCTGAGACTACATCCTGGTTCCCTGCACAGACTGACTGTGGTCATATTTGTACTTAACGGTTTAGAGAAGTGCTTCTGAAACTACCTGTAGTGAAGGCCCAGTTTATTTTCTTCGCCCAATCCATTATAAATGGGTAATTTAATACAAATGAATTATTATAAAAATAAAAAATAAAGGCATTTAAATTCAAGTATATATATCTTTATTATTTAATTCCATGGATATAAATTAATTTCAAAATTCATATTTTGTAAGCAAAATAGTTAATGAAGTATTCAGTGCTAATGAACTTAGGGTAAATTATAATATAGTGAAGTTTTATCTTGTACGCATAGAGTAAATGCATTATAGTACATTGGAACCCATGTATAAACAATTCAACCAATGTATTGATATTCTTTAATCAATATGGATATGGGATATGGAGAACAAGTTTATGATTTTAAATGGCTATGGAGGACTACAGCAGCTTTATTTAACATTTAGGATATAATACATAGGCAAATGTATTGAAGTATATAAAATGTACTTGAAATCAAGTCATTCCTAAGATAATAAACCAACTCTGAATGCAACATTGTTCATATAATTATATGAACATATGATTATGACATTATTTATGATGTAATTTTGAGAATTAAAATCTGAGTAAAGCCAGGGGAATATTTGGTCAATAATAATATTGGGAGATACAAACTATTGACTTGATCCATCATCATAGGGAAATGTTTCATAGCTATGTAGGAGGGATACTCATTTCATACACCCTGAGTTCCCTTGTTCTGATACTTGTTGCCACAAAGAGCCATGATGATGACTTCTGTGGTTACACCAACTTACAAACCCTCTAAGCACAATTTTATTTAATCTGCTAAATTGATTCTACCATTAAACAAACTTTAAATTTTTAGCTGGTGCATGACACTGAATCTTTCTCCATCAACTACTAAAACCTGATTGTCTAAATGCTGCATATTTTACTCAGAGTAGTTGAAAAGTTAGATATTTTCTGGCCTCACTATGATTTTAATCTGCTTTATTGACTCTTGGATTCCATCATTTTCAACCTATTGTGGCTTTCATTGCTTCCATGTTCAGACTTTTTAAGACTCACCAACATTCACTATAGTTTCTAGCGTATTTCTGTCTTTAAACTTGATTTCTCAGTTAACACTTAAACCTAAAATTCACCAGAAAAAAACCCCATACTGGTAGAAGTAAGCGAGATTATACCTTAGCTCTTTTTGGTATTGGTCATCATTTGCCTTAATATTTGGTGCCACTGTTTTGCCCTCCTCATATTGATAGTTTGGCAGAAGGAATGAGAGTCTCTATGATCTTGAAAGATCATTTCCTATTAATATTCAGATGTACCTCTCAGTGGTACACCTCTCAGATATACCTGATATCCAGCTGGTGGAATCCATCCCTAGTAAAGCTGCAAGCTTGCTGTTTTATGCTTACTTATTTGCAAACTACATTCGTATATCATATTCATCTATTTTTAGATATATTCTTCATGTCGTGGGTGGGAATGACTTTGTCTATGCCATACGGGGGATGGAGACACTTCTCTTTATGGAAGACTGGCTATGTAAGAATAATAACAAAGAATAACTTTGTCACAACTGTTTATGAGTAGCAATGATAAATCTCTACTAACAAGCCTAATAAGTTAAATAAGCAGGGTGACAATATACAGCCTTGACGTACTCCTTTTCCTATTTGGAACCAGTCTGTTGTTCCATGTCCAGTTCTAACTATTGCTTCCTGACCTGCATACAGCCTTGGGTTAACTATGTTTTAAACTGTTGATGGAGAAAGACTTCTACTCTATTCCCAGTAACTTGTTGTCATTTTACAGTAAAGCTAAGTTATAATTTAACATTCACTAAGGATCTAAATACTAATCAACAAAAGAGGTGCAATTATCTGTGCACATGTGAGGAGGGGTATAAATATAGTTAAGATGATATTTTTCTTTAGGAAAGCATAGAAAATTCTAATGTATTTATATATATCAATGGTCAGAAAATAATACCACAACTGCAGGCTGTGATAATGATCACACAGCGGTTATAATGGAGATACATGTTATCCTGCTTATTTAACTTCTATGCAGAGTACACCATGAGAAACGCTGGGCTGGAGGAAGCACAAGCTGGGATCAAGATTACCAGGAGACATATCAATAACCTCAGATATGCAGATGACACCACCCTTATGGCAGAAAGTGAAGAGGAACTCAAAAGCCTCTTGATGAAAGTGAAAGTGGAGAGTGAAAAAGTTGGCTTAAAGCTCAACATTTAGAAAACGAAGATCATGGCATCTGGTCCCATCACTTCATGGCAAATAGATGGGGAAACAGTGGACACAATGGCTGACTTTATTTTTCTGGGCTCCAAAATCACTGCAGATGGTAACTGCAGCCATGAAATTAAAAAAACGCTAACTCCTTGGAAGGAAAGTTATGATCAACCTAGACAGCATATTAAAAAGCAGAGACATTACTTTGTCCACAAAGGTCCATCTAGTCAAGGCTATGGTTTTTCCAGTGGTCATGTATGGATGTGAAAGTTGGACTATAAAGAAACCTGAGCACCGAACAATCGATGCTTTTGAACTGCGGTGTTGGAGAAGACTCTTGAGAGTCCCTTGGACTGCAAGGAGATCCAACCAGTCCATCCTAAAGGAGATCAGTCCTGGGTGTTCATTGGAAGGACTGATGTTGAAGCTGAAACTCCAGTACTTTGGCCACCTGATGTGAAGAGCTGACTCATTTGAAAGGACCCTGACAGCTGGGAAAGATTGAGGACAGGAGGAGAAGGGGACGACAGAGGATGAGATGGTTGGATGGCATCACTAACTCAATGGACATGGGTTTGGATGGATTCCGGGATTTGGTGATGGACAGGGAGGCCTGGCGTGTTGCGGTTAATGGAGTTGCAAAGAGTCGGACACGACTGAGTGACTGAACTGAACTGACATGAAAGTACTATTAGAGCACAGAGAAAAGAATTAATTCTTAGGTGGAAATAAAGGAAGGCTTTGAAGAAGACAATGAATGAGCTAAATTTTTAGGGTTGGTTGAACTTAGACAGACTGATGATGGAATGAGTGGTTGGCATGGCAGGGCTGAGAAGTGATGGCAAGGGGAATGGAGGAAAGGATTACATGCTGAGTAAAGGAAAAAAAGGCCTCTAACAAGTTTCCTCTTTCCTGACTGCCACACATTTTCAACTTTGTAAAAGAAAAGGAAGAAAAGCTTTGGAACCAATATTTTTTTTCCCTGTGTGATCCCAGCATTGCTTATGTGGATTGTCAAATAAGGGATGGACTCATAAAAGGATATTAATGTGTCATTTTTATTGAGCAAAGTAGCATTACAGAACAAGTGATTTCAAAGGCACATGACTCTTTCATTACAGCCTTCAGGGGCAATGTTTGATCACTGAAAACAGGCTGCTTTGTTCCAGCTTTCTCTGATGTTTGGCATTATCCTGAATACATATGCTCTGACTTGGAAAGAATCAGTCTGTAAAGATTTAATAGATTCGAGATTTGCATATTGAAAATGCATGTCTTGTGGTTAAAAATGAAATGAAAACTATTTTTATATCTATATACACACAACACATTATTCAGACACACATCTCAGCAATTTTTTTAAGGCAATTAGGCATATTATAATGTGCTTGTTCTGAGATTATGAGTGTTGGCTGTTTTTTAAATTAACCATTTTATATTTTCACTGAGGAAAAATGTATTTTAAGAGACATAATAATGATAACAATGTACAAGAACTCTTCAAGTTTCAGGAGTTTGTGATTTGCTGTATGTCCTGTCACCTATCATGGACATAACTTTCTAGAGTTGGGTATCACTGACTTCTCTCTTTATTAAAAATGAGTTCATAGCTTTCTTACTTAGAGAAAATCGCAAGTCACAAAGAATTAAAGACAAGTATTAAAGATTAACATTCTCATGAGGCTCTTTTCCTTGTATGACTGAAAAAAAAGGGGGGAGGGATTTTCTTTTTTCAAAAGAAAAGGGATGATTAGAAAGAGACCTGAAGTGGAAAAGGTTTTTGTATGGTGACAAAAACTCATAGAATTTTCTCTTAGAATTTTGACTTCTGTCCCCTATGAGTTGATGTGTAATCTCACATAAACTCATCTTTTAATTTTGAATTCCGGTGGAACCTTTGCAAAAGAGATGACATTCCAAGTGAGTCAGTTTGCTATACATTACATCTGCAATTAGACATTCATTGTGTTGAAGTTAAGCCAGACTTCTGCTGAAATGGGAAAGATCAAATTATATTGCATTTCATGTGACAAAAATCTTACCATGTCACTTTGCTATTTTAAATCCTTCCCTTTCCATATCCCCACTGACACATCCTCTGCCTCAGTGACACTGAATGCTTCCTGTACCTGACATGTCCTTCTCTCTGCTGAGTCTTGCTACAATCTCAGAACAGAGACTATTTCAGTTATACATTTGTTGTCTAGACCAGTGCTTTCCAGACCTTAATGTACTTATGAATCATCTGGGGATCTTGTTAAAAATGCAGGTTCTGATTCAGCAGGTCTGGGGTCTGGCTAAGATCCTAACAAGCTCCCAGGTGATGCAGCAGTCCACACTTTGGATAGCAAGCGCCTAGATATGTATGACCTCTCATTAAATTGGTATTAGTTCCTGAACCCTGATAACTGAAAATGTAAATTCTCTGACTCTGAGGTTGCTTCAGACTTTAACTGTTTTCTTGTTGTTGTTTATTGGTAATTTTATAAACACACTGCATGATCTGGATTCCCTCTAATTCTCCAGTCTCCTTTCTTACCAGTTACCACTTCTTACTTATATTTGAGACATAAAATATTATGTGAAGTTTCCAGAATGTATCAGACTCTTTCACACTTCACTGCCTTTTCAAATACTATATCCTCTCCTGCCCTAACATCTTGTGAGGTTTCCTTTAAAACTCAGCTAGGCTGTCGTCTCCTGCATAATTCTTTCTCTAATCTCTCTACCATGTAATTGCTTAGTTAAATTCTGCCAATTTACTCCCACAATGCCCTGTATTTTCTGTATTATAGCGTTCTTATAATCTGCTGCAATTGTTTGCTTACTTGTCTCTTCCCTTCAAAACAGTGCTTCTATGGAGAAAACATATGCATTGGACCTCTAATGCATGCGTGTGTGCTCAGTTACTTCAGCTGTGTTTGACTCTTTGTGACCCTATGGACTGTAAGCCACCAGTGTCCTCTGTCCATGGCATTATTCCAGCAAGAATACTGGAGTGGCTTGCCATTTCTTCCTCCAGCGGATCTTTCTGACTCAGGGATCAAACTCACGTCTCCTGCAGCTCCTGCATTGGCAAAGGAACTCTTTACCACTGAGCCACCTGGGAAGCCTCTATATCTCTAATTACAATATCAATTAGATTACTGCCAATTACAATGTCTGACACATAGTAAGTGTTCATTAAAGATTGCTCAATAAATGAGGAAGGGAGGTTGATGTGTTGGTAGATATACAATAATATAATGCAGCATTTTTTTCATGAAGCTTAAAATTAAATTGGGAGTAATAGAAACTAAAGTCATAAAAAGTTAAGTACAGGATGAGATAATACTGTAAAAGTAAAATGCTACTGTGAGATTAATTGCCAAATGAGAATCAGCAAATAACTATTCTGAGCTCACTGGAAGAAAATGTCACTGTGGATTTATTATTATTATTTAATATCCCAGTGTGTTCCATAAGGGATTTGAGATGGCCAACAACACAATGTATTGAAGTTAATGAAAAGTAATGAACATATGTGTTTGTAGTTAAGGGAATAATGTGAGAAAAGAAGCAAGTTTTAGAAGGATACGAGGAATGCATACACTAGCTTGTCTGCAAAAATGACCCTCATTTTTGGACAATAAGATTGGTGTGCTAGATTTCATTTCCATTCTGCCTGGAAGGCTGACTCCTGTGGAGTCAGCAGCTCCATTGTCCTCTAGCTTCTGGCTGAACTGGGGTGCACTGGCTTATGATCCAGTGGAGGAAGAGTGAGATCAGGACATTTATGTTCTCATGTTTTTTAGAACTGGCTGTGCTTGTGTGTAAATTGCCCCTTTGTTGAAACCTCTGTGTTGTTGTTCAGTTGCCCAGTTGTGTCCTTTTCTTTCCCACCCCATGGACTGTAGCACACCAGGCCACTCCATCCCTCACCGTCTCCCAAAGTTTGCCCAAGTTCATGTCCATTGCATCAGTATCCATTGCCCAAGTTCATGTCTATTGCATCCATTGCACACATGAGTCATGCTGTGTAAGGCCATCCAAGATGGACCAGGTCATAGTAGAGAGTTCTGACAAAACGTGATCCACTGGAGGAGGGAATGGCAAACCACCCCAGAATACTTGCTCTGAGAACCTCATGAATTGTGTAAAACCTCCTTAAATCATTCTGATTTGCATATGTCCCCTGCTCCCTGTTGAGACTGATACAATCACAGAATTGTTTAAAGCTAGATTAAATGCCATTTCCTTCTGCAGAGGATCTTCCTGACCCAGGGATTGAACCTGGGTCTCTTGCATTGCAGGCAAATTCTTTACAGTTTGAGCTACAGGATAGACCTAGATTAAATTCTGGGCTTAATAGCTTTCATAATAACCATTAATGCTATAAAAATGTTTTAGATACCTGCTATATCTGTGAGAAAGGGTCTCATAAGAGAAAAATTCAGAAAACCAACCAACTAACCTAAAATCTTATGCTTTTATTGTTCATATTTTAGTGTGGTAAAGAGGATTTAAATCATATTGGAGGAAAGGAAATTGATATATTTTAAAATCCCACAGTTCTGCAATGTTTATTTATATCAACCTCTAGTTTCCTGTTTTATTGTAAAGTGACAGTATCACAGAGATGTAGTTTGGGGGTTGTTTCCTGTTCACTGAGGGTAGGTTATCCAGAACTTTTGCTTCTCCTGTTTCCTGTTGCTCATCTTTTACTTATTTCACTGTTCAATGTTTATCCATCAGGAGATATAAAAGAAAACTTACATAGATGAAAAATTTAGGTTTGACATCTATGGTAAAAGGTTTCTTAGGAAGAAGACTGAAATTCTGAACTAAAATGAAGCTTTTCAGTTTGCCTGGATTGGTCTGCCCTCTATTGCCATCAGATATTGAGAATTGTTTCCAGCTTGTCAAAAACAAGAGAAAAAGTGGGCAAAATGTTATATTCATGATGATGAAAAGAACTAGGTATTATAAATAGATGTAATGCTCTTAATATGAAACCCAGGTATACAAACCCTCTGTCTTTGGAGATTAGATTGTATTACAACCTTGTTTGCAGTGTTTACTTAGATCATTATTGACTCATGTGGGTTTCACTCTGTGACCTAGCAAAAAAATATCATCAATTCCAGCAGGGAAGACATGGCTGAGCTTGACCTTGGAAAGTTGAGCTAGGGGTACTGAAGAAACCATAAATTCAATTTACAATAATAGCTAAAATAAGATTGTTTACACTTTGCCAGTGGATGAAGTGAAAAATCTAATCTTTTTCCTAGCACATGTTGTACATTTTGCCATGCTTGATTAAATTCCTGTTTAGCAGGTGTCTAAGAGAAGAACTGAATAAAAACGCTTCATATGAGGATTTTGATTCCTACTTTGGTCTTCATTATTGAATTCTTTTTTTCATCCTCTTTTCAGGTTCTATTTATGAAATGTTTGGAAATGAATGCTGTTTGTCAACAGGAGAAGTGATTAAAATTACTGACCTCAAAATTAAGAAAATCATGGCTGAAATTTGTGAGCACGTTGAAGGTTGTGTGTCTCCACAATCATTTGAACTGCCTATGAATTTTCCAGGTACATATTTTGCAACCATTTCTCATTTGTAAAACTGTATTGTTAAATGTTATATAATCTCTACAACTGAAAACAATGAAAAAATGGTATTTTTTGTTTTATTCTAGGGTAGTGGGTGAAAAACTCAAGTCTTATAGTTCAGTGATTTTTAAGGACTAACAGAAGGCAAACATTTTCTTGCCTTTTCAGTAAACATGTTTTACTTAGGAATTAATATTTTCTGCTAAGAGATATTTGTGAGTTCAACTATATGCACCATTAGTTGAGCTAGTAGTGGGAATGAAGAAATTACAGATATATTTTCATAATTTATGTAGAACTAATTAATCTTTCTTAATCATAGTTGCACTCTTTATTCCTAGCTCCCTGGATCACTGCTAAACTTCATTTTCTGGCCTTACTGACAAGTTTGGCTTCTCTTCTTTGTCTAGATAACTCTGTCATCAAAAATTAGCTTAGATATTATGCCTCCTAGAAAACTTTTGCTGACTTTGTAATTCAATCTAGATATCACTCTTCTATGTTACCACAGTATCTTGGGCACCATACTATACACCTTCAGTTCAGTTCAGTTCAGTTCAGTCGCTCAACGTGTCTGACTCTTTGCAACCCCATGAATCGCAGCACACAAGGCCTCTCTGTCCATCACCATCTCCCAGAGTTCACTCAAACTCACATCCATTGAGTCGGTGATGTCACCCAGCCATCTCATCCTCTGTCATCCCCTTCTCCTCCTGCCCCCAATCCCTCCCAGCATCAGAGTCTTTTCCAATGAGTCAAGTCTTCGCATGAGGTGGCCAAAGTACTGGAGTTTCAGCTTTAGCATCAGTCCTTCCAAAGAACACTCAGGGCTGATCTCCTTCAGAATGGACTGGTTGGATCTCCTTGCAGTCCAAGGGACTCTCAAGAGTCTTCTCCAACACCACAGTTCAAAAGCATCAATTCTTTGGCGCTCAGCTTTCTTCACAGTCCAGCTCTCCCATCCATACATGACCACTGGAAAAACCATAGCCTTGCCTAGACAGATCTTTGTTGGCAAATTAATGTCTCTGCTTTTCAATATGCTATCTAGGTTGGTCATAACTTTTCTTCCAAGGAGTAAGTGTCTTTTAATTTCATGGCTTCAGTCACCATCTGCAGTGATTTTGGAGTCCCCAAAAACAAAGTCTGACACTATTTCCACTGTTTCCCCATCTATTTCCCATGAAGTGATGGGACCAGATGCCATCATCTTCGTTTTCTGAATACTGAGCTTTAAGCCAACTTTTTCACTCTCCACTTTCACTTTCATTAAGAGGCTTTTGAGTTCCTCTTCACTTTCTGCCATAAGGGTGGTGTCATCTGCATATCTGATGTTATTGATATTTCTCCCTGCAATCTTGATTCCAGCTTGCTTCTATCAGCCCAGTGTTTCTCATGATGTACTCTGCATATATGTTAAATAAGCAGGGTGACAATATACAGCCTTGACGTACTCCTTTTTGTCTTATTCTTTAGACCAGAGTTGGCAGGCTTTTTTTGTAAAGGACCAGATGGTAAATATTTAAGACTTCACTTGCCAAATAGTCTTCATAACAACTACTCCACTCTGATGTTGTTACATGAAAGAAGCTACAGACACTACTTAAGCCAGTGGTTGTGGTTCCATATAAATTTATTTCAAAATCAGGGGGTTGGCAGATTTTGACCTGTGAACTATAGTTTGGTGAACTCTGCCTAAGAATAAAACCCATATATGAGACCTCAGAGACACAAGTTCGATCTCCGGGTTGGGAAGACCACTGGAGGAGGTCATGGCAACCCACTGCAGTATTCTTGCCTGGAGAATCCCATGGACAGAGAAGACTGGCAGACTACAGTCCATAGTGTCGCAGAGTTGGATACAACTGAAAAGACTTGTCATGCACGCATGCAATGTGGCAGTAAGGTGTGGCAGGGGTAGAAACATTCTCTAGTCCTATGATTATGTTATAATATTTTTGTGAACTTGTGCCTCTGAATTGTGAACTTCACGAGTGCTTCTTGGTCCCCTTCCCCACATCCTTAGTTGGGACAGTATGGCTAGAGTGGGTTGGAGTTGGGTATTTCCCTTCTCCCTCATGGAAAACCAGTGCAGGCTAAAGCTGGGTATTTCCCTTTCCCCGAGTGGAAAGGCGAGAGTGGGCTTTCTTGTGTATTTTCCCGAAGTTGAAAGCTAGAGTGGGTGTTAGCTGTGTATTTTCATCCTTCCAGGTCAGTGAGTCTTAATAAAGCACAGATTAAGAACAGAATGCTCTGACCTGTTTCAAAAAGGGTTTTTCTACCTTCCCTCTATGAGAAGCATGAGGGGATTTTTCTTTGATATTTACTGTGAGAGCTAGGTTGAGTTTTTGGTGGTAGAACTTAAAAAATTTGGTCCCTCCCTATGACTAGATCTCCCTGAAGGTTTTTTACTGTCATACTTGTCCACTGTAAGCCTCCAGCAATTGGTTGATTGCAGTTCAGATTTGTATACGCTGGTACTGGTTTTTGTAGCAGTTTCTTCTCTAGTAAATTGTGATTCTCTGTACTTGCCTGTAGGTCTCTCCAGTTGTGGAGGCAGTACTTTGTCCTCTGATCTCACTTCTCTAATGTACCTAAGAATAGTTATTGAATTTTTCAGTTTGTTCAGATTTCACTTTTCTTTTGGACAGAGGGATATCTGCCAAATTCCTTGTATGCCAGACTAGAAACCAGAAGTCTGGTGCTTTTTTTAAAAAATATCTAATTATCAGATCAGATCAGATCAGTCTCTCAGTCGTGTCCGACTCTTTGCGACCTCACGAATCCCAGCATGCCAGGCCTCCCTGTCCATCACCAACTCCCGGAGTTCACTCAAAGTCACATCCATCGAGTCAGTGATGCCATCCAGCCATCTCATCCTCTGTCGTCCCCTTCTCCTCCTACCCCCAATCCCTCCCAGCATCAGAGTCTTTTCCAATGAGTCAACTCTTCGCATAAGGTGGCCAAAGTACTGGAGTTTCAGCTTTAGCATCATTCCTTCCAAAGAAATCCCAGGGCTGATCTCCTTCAGGATGGACTGGTTGGATCTCCTTGCAGTCCAAGGGACTCTCAAGAGTCTTCTCCAACACCACAGTTCAAAAGCATCAATTCTTCGGCACTCAGCCTTCTTCTCAGTCCAACTCTCACATCCATACATGACCACAGGAAAAACCATAGCCTTGACTAGATGGACCTTTGTTGGCAAAGTAATGTCTCTGCTTTTGAATATGCTATCTAGGTTGGTCATAACTTTCCTTCCAAGGAGTGAGCGTCATTTAATTTCATGGCTGCAGTCACCATCTGTAGTGATTTTGGAGCCCAGAAAAATAAAGTCTGACACTGTTTCCACCATTTCCCCATCTATTTCCCATGAAGGGATGGGACCGGATGCCATGATCTTCATTTTCTGAATGTTGAGATTTAAGCCAACTTTTTCACTCTCCACTTTCACTTTCATCAAGAGGCTTTTGAGTTCCTCTTCACTTTCTGCCATAAGGGTGGTGTCATCTGCATATCTGAGGTTATTGATATTTCTCCTGGCAATCTTGATTCCAGCTTGTGTTTCTTCCAGTCCAGCATTTCTCATGATGTACTCTGCATATAAGTTAAATAAACAGGGTGACAATATACAGCCTTGACGAACTCCTTTTCCTCTTTGGAACCAGTCTGTTGTTGCATGTCCAGTTCTAACTGTTGCTTCCTGACCTGCATACAAATTTCTCAAGAGGCAGATCAGGTGTTCTGGTATTCCCATCTCTTTCAGAATTTTCCACAGTTTATTGTGATCCACACAGTCAAAGGCTTTGGCATAGTCAATAAAGCAGAAATAGATGTTTTTCTGGAATTCTCTTGCTTTTTCCATGATCCAGTGGATGTTGGCAATTTGATCTCTGGTTCCTCTGCCTTTTCTATAACCAGCTTGAACATAAGGAAGTTCACAGTTCACATATTGCTGAAGCCTGGCTTGGAGAATTTTGAGCATTACCTTAGTAGCGTGTGAGATGAGTGCAATTGTGCGGTAGTTTGAGCATTCTTTGGCATTACCTTTCTTTGGGATTGGAATGAAAACTGACCTTTTATATGTGTGTATATTTAGTGATTTTTTCAGTATTAGTCCAGGGATTACAATTAATGTCTTAATTTTTAGCAATCTAGTTTGGATTAGCCAATCTAATTTCAATGGTATAAAAAATTGGCTCCCATATAGCTCTGTTTCTTACTCCTTGGTTCAGTTCAGTTCAGTTGCTCAGTCATGTCCAGCTTTTTGCAACCCCATGAACTGCAGCACTCTGGGCCTTCCTGTCCATCACCAACTCCTGGAGTCTACCCATTGAGTCAGTGATGCCATCCAACCATCTCATCCTCTGTCGGCCCCTTCTCCTCCTACCCTCAATCTTTCCCAGCATCAGGATCTTTTCAAATGAGTCAGCTCTTCGAATCAGGTGGCCAAAGTATTGGAGTTTCAGCTTCAACATCAGTCCTTCCAATGAACACCCAGGACTGATCTCCTTTAGGATGGACTGGTTGGATCTCCTTGCAGTCCAAAGGACTCTCAGAGTCTTCTCCAACACCACAGATCAAAAGCATCAGTTCTGCGGCACTCAGCTTTCTTTTTAGTCCAATTCTCACATCCATAAATGACTACTGGAAAAACCATAGCCTTGACTAGATGGACCATTGTTGGCAAAGTAATGTCTCTCTGCTTTTTACTATGCTGTCTAGGTTGGTCATAACTTTCCTTCCAAGGAGCAAGAGTCTTTTAATTTCATGGCTGCAATCACCATTTACAGTGATTTTGGAGCCCCTCCAAATAAAGTCAGCCATTGTTTCCACTGTTTCCCCATCTATTTGCCATGAAGTGATGGGACCGGATGCCATGATCTTCATTTTCTGAATGTTGAGCTTTAAGTCAACTTTTTCACTCTCCACTTTCACTTTCATCAAGAGGCTTTTGAGTTCCTCTTCACTTTCTGCCATAAGGGTGGTATCATCTGCATATCTGAGGTTATTGATATTTCTCCTGGCAATCTTGATTCCAGCTTGTACTTCTTCCAGCCCAGAGTTTCTCATGATGTACTCTGCTTATGGTGTTTTTATTATTATAAAAATCATATCTTATACATTGTGTGCCCATCAGCACAGATTGTGACTTTTTTATGCAGCTTTTTTTTTTTAATAAGCTAGGAGAAAAAAAATGAAAGCAAAGCATTCATTTAAATGTCTTTTACTTTTGTAGTTACCTTTATTGATAACTCATTTCTTCACATACACTAGAGTCACTGATTTGTGTCCTCTCATGTCAGCCTGAAGTACCCCCTTGAGTGTTTTCTTGTATGGAAGGTTTGGTAGTGATAAATTCTCTCAATTTTTGTTTATCTGGAAATGTCTTAATATTTTCTTTATTTTTACAGGATTTTTTTTTTTTTCTGGACAGAGAATTTTTGGTTGATAGTCCTTTTCTTTCAGCACTTTAAGTACGTCATCCCAGTGATTTCTGTCCTCCATGGTTTCTAGTAGAAATTAGCTTTTAATTTTATGAGAAACCCTTGTACATGATGAATCTTTTATTTTCTCCTCCACCCCCCCCCCCACCAAATTCTCTATTTGTTTTTACTTTTCAACAGTTTAATTATGATGTGTCTAGCCATGGATCTCTGAGTTTATTCTACGTGGAATATGTTGAGTTTCTTAAAGTGTAGATTAATGTTTTTCATCAAATTTTGGAAGTTTTTACCATCATTTCCTCAAATATTCTTTCTACACTTTTTTCTCTTTCTTCCGAGATATTCATTTTTCACATATTGATATGCTTGATGATGTATCACAGGTCTTTGAAGCTCTGTTTGTTTTCTTCATACTTTTTGTTTCTTAGAATGTATAATCTCAGTTGACCTACTTTCAAATTTGACTTATATTCTCTATTTGCTAAGACTTGATTTCATACTTCCTTTTCATCCTGTAGACACAGTTTCTTTCGTTTCTTTGAATATATTTAACATAGCTGTTTGAATTCTTTCTCCAGGAACTCTAGTGTCTGGGCTTCCTCAGAAACAGTTTCTGTTGATTGAATTTTTTCCCCTTGCTTATGAGCCAGACGTTCTTATTCTTTTGCCTGTCTTGCAATTTAATGTCGAAAATTGCATATTTTCAACAATATAATGTATCAACTCTAGAAGTTGGATTCTCTTCCCTCCTCAGGTCTTCTTATTGCTGATTGTTTAGTGATTCTTCTGAACTAAGTCTGCAAAGTTTACATTCTCTGTTACATACAGCCATTGAAGTGACTGTATAGAAGTCACTTCACTTCACTTCTGCTATAGAAGTCGTTGCTTGGAGGGCAATGAAAGTATGGACAGAGATTTCCTTAAACAACTGGAACCAAGAAGTTTCCCAATCTTTGAAGAGATTCTGTGTTTACTTGGAGATGCATTCAAACACTCAACCAAGCAGTTGAAAACTCTTGCTTAACTTTTATTTCCTGCTCATATAAAGCTTCAAAGTCAACCAAAATGGAAAGTTTATGGACTTCTCAGGTCTTTCTTGAGCATGCACACAGTTTTGGGCATGTGCATGGTCATATACATTTATGTGGCCCTCTAGATTTCCAGGAATGTGTTAGAACTTCTCAGTGTCCTTATGGACACCTCATTCCTGAGCTTTTCATTTTAGGCTTTTGGTTAACCTTCCTCCTCCCCAGCTGTTACACACCACAAAAATTAAATAATTGCCTCTTATTGTTTTTGACAAATGCCATGAGGAAAAGTCTTTTCCCCCTCACTGAACTCAAAATAGACCAAATAGAGGCAGCATTACAAACAGAATCTTCCACGGAGTCACCAGACATGTCAAATAATAAATATTTTTGAGAATGAGATTTGAAGGAACTCCAGCTTCTGCCCCATCTTATGACTGCTGGCTTTGCTATGATTGTAGGCTGTTGGTTTTCAAGCTACTATGAAGTTGAAGAGGGTAGGAAGAGTGGGAATACAAGCAAGTTAAAATGCCACAAAGTTTGCTGTTCTTAAAAAGATTCAGCTCTTAATATTTTTTCACTAATAAATTTTCTCCAGATTGCTGTAATTCTTTGATTAGTTTCCAGAGTTCTGAAAAAATTAATCCTGGTGATTTTTTTTTTAACCAGTTTCTCTATTGCTTTTATGGAGGAGACAATTTTCAAAGGCCCTTATTCCACCATCCCTTTGACATCATCCACTCTTCTGTATTGAAGTAAAGTATACAAGTGTAGATTCTTAATTTCTTGTTGATAATTCAAAAGTCTTGATGAAGATGACCATAACATTGACAATGGTATGCATGGTACCCTTTCTTTGCAAATAAAGACACCTACTGAAGAAAGATATATAGCTTTTAATCAGTAAATATAGCTGTATAGATGCAACTCCAGCAAATGAAAACTCAAGCAACAATTAAGAAAGAAAAGCTTTGTAGTGAGTTGGCAAGGACTCTTTAAGGGAACAAACTGAAAGCTGATTTTTTGCTAAAATGTGAGTGGGAAATTAAGCTTGCAATATACATAGCTGATTACATCACATATCAATGTTATGTTTCTAGATATATTTATTATGTTACCTAAAAAATCTTCAATATAGTAAAGGAAATAAAAAGCAATCACTTCAACTGTTTATGGAAATAAACATATTGTATTAGAAGCATAATTTGTTTTTTTATTAAGACAGCCCACTTGGTTAAGTCCTTTTATGAGCTAGAAAACATGTCATTCTTGTCAAATACAACAAAAATACATTCTGATATTTGGTAGTCGATTGCATTCTCCACATACACCAGTAAATCATGTAAAGTTTGGGTTATAGTAAAGTTCCAATCTAGATTACTTCTTGGAAATATTTGTTTCTCCTTCACAGTGTTATTAAACATGTGCAATAAATGCTTTCTCTTTAGACATAAGAAGTATCCTAAGTTTCAGTATACTTTTTTTTTTCTGATGGTCAAAGTTTATTTCCAAACAGCAAACTTACATAATATCTCTAAACCGTATGTTCAAGAAAGGCTGTGGTTGCATCTGTAGATTCACCATTAAAATTACATGGTTAGATTGAAGGCATTTTTCTGTTTGAATTTTTAGATCATATTTTATGAATTTTATTATTGTGGAAGAATACTGTTGTGTAGGTGTGTGGAAGTGTGGTAGTAGAACTTAGATATGGAACATTCTCTGCTACCCTACACTCTATCCTGCCCACATCACAGTCTCAAATGAGAATCCCAATGATGTGTCAGACACTGTTCTAAATACTTATACATGTAAAACTGTTCTAAACACTTTTATGTATATATGGATTACTAATTGAATTCACATTTTGCATATGAGGAAACAGAGTTACAGAAAGGCTAAGTAACTTACCCAAGATCACATAGTTAAGTAAGTGGTTATGTTAAATCTACCTTGGTGGTGGTGGTTTATTGCTAAGTCGTAACTGACTCTTGTGACCCCACAGACTGTAGCCCTCCAGGCTTCTCTGATTTCCCAGGCAAGAACACTGGAGTGGGTTGCCTTTTCCTTCTCCAGGGGATCGTCCTGACCCAGCAATTGAACCTGTGTCTTCTGCATTGTAGGGGGTCTCCTGCATTGTAGGCAGATTCTTTACCGCTGACCCACCAGGGAAGCCCCTAACTCTACACTAGCACTGCCCAGTAGACATTTAATATGCTTTTTCATCGAACATTTATGTGGCTATCCAAGAAAGCTTCATTTCTTCTACTCTTGGGTTTCTCCTAAGTGATCTAAGCAAGCCCAAAATGGAAATCATAGTCTTCTATAACCTAATCTCAGTAGTGATATACCATCATTACTGCTATAATTTTGATCACACAGGTGAATACTGGTGATCTGGGTGGGGACTACACAAAGATGTGACAACCAGGAGGTAGGGCAGGAATCACTGGGACCTATCTGGGAGGTTACCAAACACAAATATTTTTAAAAGTTAAAAAAAAGTGAATTAATTTTACAAATATATTTTATTTAAAACTATGTGTCTAAAATATTGGGGCATCCCATCTGCCTGCAATGCAGGAGTATTGGGTTCAATCCCTGGGTCAGGAAGATCTCCCAGAGAAGGGAATGGCTATCCACTCCAGTATTCTTGCCTGGAGAATTCCATGGACAGAAGAGCCTGGAAGGCTGCCATCTATGGGGTCACAAAGAGTTGGACATGGCTGAGAGACTAATATACTTTCACTTTCATCTAAAATATTATTCTTTTTATATCTAATCAGTATAAAATTATTGAGATATTTTACATTATTTTCATGTCAAGCATGAATTTTTAATACATTAAAACCAAGCATATATTTTCCACTTATAGCACATATCAAGTCTGGTCATGCAAATTTCATGTGGCCATATTTCAAATGCTCAATGCAGTGCTCCAGCTGTGGTACTGTATTGGAGAGCTACAGTATAGATCCAAACCATTCCAGAGTCTGTGCTCTGGAGCACTTCATTCTTAATCATAGAAAAGAGTAAAGTAGTCTTTCTGTCAACCAGCATCAGTGTTATAATGAGGATCTGCAAACAAAATAAAAAATTAAGAAAACACAAAAAAGAACAAAAATTAAACAAACAAAAAATTATGAGGATCTACAAATCCCCCAGATACATGGCATTCTTTCTAACTTTTCTGTTATATGCAGTAAGCCTTGTAATGTTTCTAAATTAATGCTACTCTTAAATAACATAAAATAGGAATTTTTAAATGAATGTTGGAAATTCATTAACTATAAAATTTCTTTCATATGTTTAATGGACTTGAGTCATGCTTTAAAGACAAACTTTAGACAGTGCTTCCTACATAAATTAATTGCTACCAGATAAGTGGATAAATGGATTTCATTTGTCAAGAGGTCAAGCCATCTTTAAGTAGCCTTGTAGCTGCCAAGCTGACTTGCCATGCTTCATAAATTAGATCAGTCATGAAACAATAAGCCCATATGAATGCAGCAGTTAATTTCTCATGGCACAGCTGACAGCGTGAGCATCATGCTTTAGTGGTTCCCCTTGAGTCCCATCTCCCACAGGTAAGATGGGACTGAGCCAGGTGGATGTCTAATCCACAGTGGAGAAATATTGAGTTCAGGAAATCTCCAAAGTGTAATGGGTGCTTCCCAACCTGCCATTCTTTGCCCTTGAAGAAAATGCTGCCTTTATTACCTGGAATGTAAGAAAATATCTTGGGAAAGAGGAGGGAGACTTTAGGATCCTAGAATGTCTCTTAGGAGGGAGATACTCTCTACTATTTCCATACTGGTCAGGAAACGAATCTTTTACCTCCAGTTTCTGAGGCACGTGAAATGCTATGGAGAATTATCCTTTAACGTATCTGTATTACTTAACAGTAAAACTCTTTCTAAAATCATTTTAATTATAAATGTGAAAATTATAGGAAAGTAGTAATAATCAGTGACAAAATTGGATGAATAAGAACAGTATTTCTTCATGAAATTAAGGTTAATGATTAAAATTTATGAAACTTGCTCCTTTATGCATGGGTACTAAAACACCTAATACATTGACATTTTTCAAAATGAATTTCTCATTGTTTTATTTGGGAAAATATATACTTAATTGATAGAAAACGTAACACTACATTCAGTGGTGATTTATTATGTTTCATGTACCATTAGAATGACTAAATCTTTTATGTTTAGCCATTTTATGATTGTAGCTATAATTTTTTACTATAATATCAGTTTATAAAGGGACCTGATAGGAAAATTGTGTGAAAATATTTAAAATATATTTAATAGCTTTATAATACACAAATAACAGCTTGTCTTCATTTTTTAAATGACTTACATTAAAAGAAGCAATCTATACACCAGAATTTGCTGTTATTTTTCCATCTGGATGTTATGATGACACGTGATTCAGAAAAGCCCTACTTAGGGCTCCCCGATTTCTGGACTATTTTCTATTTCAGGAATCATGGGCCATTCTTCCAGGTTTTGTGGGTCAACTTCTCTTAAGACATTTCTTCCCCTCTGTGCTCACTTAAGCAAAATAGATTCATCTCTGTCTCTTACACGAAATATTTTCCTAGACTGGTCATCTTATACCACACAAGAAAATGTGAAGTCATCTAAATGCTCAAAAATTAAGACTTTTACAATAATTTTTAGCTCCATTTTTTTTCCTGTGTTTTCTTCTCTGTAGTACGTGATCAGATTTCTTTTCCTCATCTTTGGTCTTTGAATAACTAAAGTATATACTATCTGAAAGACAAATAGACCAGCAGTTCTAGCTCAAAATGTTCTCTTTGCCCAGCTGCGTACCTCTTAGAATTAGACTGGAATTCTGTCAGAAAGATGATCTTAAAATAGACTCTTTTACAACTGGCACTATTCTATAAGTTCTCATAATATTAATATTGTAAGCACTTCTTCTAAAAATCTATGTCATCACTTTTTGCTCTTACCATCTCCTTCTTTTTCATGAACAATTCCTTCAAAGCTCCTTATGGTGTTGCCTCAGCAGTACCAACATGGACTCTTATGAGAGGAACCAGACTGGACTGTCCACCCAAATTGTCTACTCAGGGCTTCATTTCTTGAAGTAGATGTTGCTAAAGAACATTGCTGTACTTATATTTAGTTATATATCAGAGATTTAGAGTTTCTGTCATTGAAGAAAAGATTTTTAATATTTTATTTTTTAGAGCAATTTTAGGTTTTCATAACACACTTGACATGAAGTACAGAGATGTCCCACATACACCCTGCCTCTGCATAGACCTAGCCTCCTCGATCTCCTCCCAGAGTGGTACACTGGTTACAATTGGCACATCATACTTGACACATCACAGTCATTGAGGTTCATGGTTTACATTGTGCTTTACTCTTGGTGCTGTGTGTCCTAAGGGCTTAAAAAAATGATATGTATTCACCATTATGTAATCATATTAGAGTATTTTCACTGCCCTAACGATCCTCTGTGTCTGGTCTCTTCATCTCTTCCCCCAAACCTCTGGCAACCATTGTTTTTTTTTTTTTCACTGTTTCCATGTGTGCTATGTGCTCAGTCTCTCAGTCATGTCCTACTCTTTGCAACCCCATGGACTATGGCCCATCAGGATCATCTATCCATGGAGTTTTCTAGGCAAGAATACCGGGGTGGGCTGCCATTTCCTACTCCAGACAATCTTCCCAACCCAGGGATTGAATTCACATCTTTTGCATCTCCTGCATTGGCAGGTGGATTCTTTATCACTGCACAACCTGGGCAGCCCAAATAAAAGTCAAAAAAGGGAACAGTGTGTGTGTGTGTGTGTGTGTGTGTGTGTGTCTACTCAGTTGTGTCCGACTCTTTGTGACCTCCTAGACTGTGACCTGCCAGGCTCTTCTCTCCATGGGATTTCCCAGGCAAGAATACTGGAGTGGGTTGCCATTTCCTACTCCAAGAGGTCTTCAGGATCCAGACGTTGAACTCACATCTCTTGTGTCTCCTGCATTGGCAGGCAGATTCTTCACCACTACACTGTATTCATAGTTTTGCCTTTTCCAAAATATCATACAGTTGAAATAGTGGACTATGTAGTCTTTTCAGATTGGTTACTTTCACTTAGTAATATACATTTGAGGTTCCTCTTTGTCTTTTTGTGTCTTTATAGCTCATTTCTCTTTAGCACTGAATAATATTACATTGTCTGGTTGTACCATAGTTTATATATCCATTCACTTACTGAAGGACATCTTAGTTGCTTTTAAGTTTTGACAACTATAACTAAAGCTGCTATAAATTTCATGAGAGTATTTGTAGGAACATAAGGAATCAATTCAGTTCAGTTCAGCCGCTCAGTCATATCCGAATCTGTGCGACCCCATGAACCACAGCATGCCAGGCCTCCCTGTCCATCACTAACTCCCGGAGTCCACCCAAACCCATGTCCATTGTATTGGTGATGCCATCCAACCATAAGGAATACAACTTTTTAAAGTTATAAAATATACTGATTTCTTCTAACTTTGCAGATGCCACATATATCTTGTAGAAACTTAGAAAATGGAAGAAAATGCAAAGAAGTAAATGTAGAAAATGGAAGAAAATTCAGGGAGCTATAGTCTCATCACTAGAGCTATTTAGCATTAATATGTAGTGCATTCCCTTCCATTGTTTACAAGTGCATTGTACACCTACACACATATAGACACATGTTTTCATATGAAAAATAAACATATTTGTGAGGACTTGCCAATGTCATTAAATATTCTTCAAAACATGATTTTTATTTTCTATATAATGGTCCATCATGTGGCTATACCATAATAAATCCATTCCAAACATGATCATTTATGCAATTTCATTAGAACAGTCTTCTAGCTAAAGTTTTGTCTGCACTTGTGATTATTATGATTTCATATACATAAAATTATGACTTCAAAAGTAAAAATGTTTTTAAAGTTTTGATGCATATTGCCAAATCACATTCAATAAAACTTCTGCCAATTACATTCCACTGCACCAAAGAATTGATGCTTTTGAACTGTGGTGTTGGAGAAGACTCTTGAGAGGCCCTTGGACTGCAGGAAGATCCAACCAGTCCATTCTAAAGGAGATCAGTCCTGGGTGTTCTTTGGAAGGAATGATGCTAAAGCTGAAACTCCAGTACTTTGGCCACCTCATGCGAAGAGTTGACTCATTGGAAAAGACTCTGATGCTGGGAGGGATTGGGGGCAGGAGGAGAAGGGGATGACAGAGGATGAGATGGCTGGAAGGCATCACTGACTCGATGGACATGAGTTTGTGTGAACTCCGGGAGTTGATGATGGACAGGGAGGCCTGGTGTACTGCGATTCATGGGGTCGCAAAGAGTCGGATACAACTGAGCTACTGAACTGAACTGACTGAGAAACTAATAAGCGAAGAAGGCAATGGCACCTCACTCCAGTACTCTTGCCTGGAAAATCCCATGGATGGAGGAGCCTGGTAGGCTGCAGTCCATGGGGTCACCAAGAGTCGAACACGGCTGAAGCGACTTAGCAGCAGCAGCAGCCGCAAAAACTAATAAGAGGCCCAATTTGACTGCTTTTTTTGAAGTAGGGGAGTTGGTCTGTTACACTTAGTTTTTGATGATGAGGTTAATTTTCATTTTTTTTCTAACATACTCTGTGCCTTTTTGCATTACTTTATTGGGAAGTTAGAGACGGTCATGTCTAGGCTGCTAGACAATCGACATTTAAATCCCTCTCAGTCAGATATAAAACATATGGAGCTCCAGTTTGTTTATCTGCAGTGTCTAAAGTGATCATCAACAGCAAATCCAGTCTCTCTGATCTCTTTTGCAAATTATTTTCAGGGCCAAAATCTGAATAGTCTGAACTAGTTTCAAAGGTGTTAAACCTTGCCAGATCTCCCAGCGCTCTAACGAGGCTCATCTCAAAAACTGCTCATGAGCTCTTGCTGACCAGGTACCAGGTCAGATCTTTTGTATGAGGTTCAGGAAAAATTTTCAGAGCCAATCCAGTGGGAATTATGGTGGTATTCCCAACTGAAGAGCCATTGCCAATTTCAGGTGGGATTTTCAAATTTATCTTATTTGAGTTAGTTTTTTGGTTGCCTACTAATATGGGATCAAGAGGATGTGCTTAGGAAGAAAATATTCCTTTATACATGCTGGTGAATTTAGAAAAAAATGTTTGGTTTTCTTTATTGTGCAAATCAAAATCTATTTAAATCATAAGCTCTGAAATCCATTTAGAACTTACGGTTACATTGGAAAATGATATCTCTTCCTAATTTGAATTTAATGTAAACTGATTTTTAATTGTTTTGTATAACCATGGATAACAGATTTTTTTGAACACTGCATGGTAAAAATCAGCAAATATGTCAGAAAAAGCACAACATTAAAGGAAACACCACAGCATATGTTGACAGTTATAGAAGAATTGCTGCTGTTTTCACCCTTCACACCAGAATAATTTTTTCAATATTTACCTCCCATGTGTAGAGAGGGAAACATATGGGGCTTTACATAATCATAAGCATAAACAGGTGGCTACTTAGGTACATTTAATTTGCAAGCAGCATCAATACTGAACAACACAATCAGCACCACATGGCTCCCAAACTCTTTCCATTAGCAAAATTAAGATCATTAAAATAGAGGGAGGGTATACTCCTCCCTCAATTGGCTTCAACTACCCTTCAGAGCCATGAATAAAACACATTTTCAAAAATGCCTTGGCATTTTGCTGCTTCTTTTCTTCAAGGGAACTTCAGCAACTGTGTATAATGTATACCTTGTGAATAGCTACAACCAGCGCAATATTTGCATTTAAAATGTGCTTACATCTCCCTATAATCAGCTTATTATGAGCATAATATTATGATGGTTAAATTCTAAGCAAATTTATCGAAGCACGGAGTCAGACAGACTCCTCAAAGCCACCTGGAAATATTTCCCCAAAGGCAGTCCAGCTAAAGAAGTCACCTGAGGCACTTTTCCATAAATAAACACTCTGGCATAATCTACAATGGTTGCTGGGAATTAGTTGTACTCAGCCTGTGTCACTTACTACTGAACTGTGGATTCTGCATATTTTGTCTCATCTAATTTGACCCAAACTGAAATACCTAGTGTGTAGTCTTTTGCCCTATAAGTGTTAGTCTCTCTGATGTTATAACCATCCTACAATGGCTTAGAACTCCAGAGTGAAAGAAAATGAGGTGAAAGAATAGCTATTATTTTTTTGTTTTTTTCCTTTTTTGGTGCTTGCTATGTATTAAGTGCTATCTAAGTGTGTTACATGTATTGACTCATTTAATCATCAGAATGACTTTATGAGGAGGATGATACAATATTCTCCATTTTACAGAAAAGGAAATTATAACTTGAGAATCTAAGTTCTCAACTTTACACAGTGGGGGAAGGACTGAGGTCAAAATTAAACTGTTTGAATCAAAAATTCCTACTCTGACTACTTTACTTTACTGTTGGAATAGTAGTATGTTGCTGGCCCTGAAAATGCTAGTGCCTGAAATCACCAAGGGCCAGAAATAGTAAATCTGTAATATTTCGACTATCCTCCTAATAAAGCCTTATGAAAGATTTGAGGGGACTAATTGTCTATGGGGGTTCTTTCCAGTCCTGAAGCCTCTTTGTGTGTGTATTCTTATAATAAAAGGGGCAGTGCTCTGCAGAACTGCAAGAGTCCAGAGAACTGTGCTCTTGTTAAAATTCATGAAAAGAAAAATTTCTCACATCTTCTCACTTCATCCTAGGTCTATTACTCATTCTCACTGCTTAGTAGAGACAAAGTTTTAACATGAACAAGGATATATGGTACTTTTATTAATAAAGTCATGATTATAACAGAGTTTTAGGCATAGACATAAAATTATATCATTTGATTTTAGAATCTAACATTATTTACATGAGTTATTTGCTAAATATCTCAAATGTGTTAGATATGCATAGTCAAACCTTTTAAGGACTTAGTGGGAAAATAAGAGTTTTTTTCATGTGGTGTTTGAACCATTAAAGTAAAAATGAATCAAAAGATTTTATGATTTATTATTTTTTACCCCCAAGTAAAAGAACTATTAAAAACCATTAATAGCTATTATAGATAATTCTGATTTCATTATACATGTAAAGACATTCAAACATAGGAATCTACATCCTCACTTAGCATTTAACATTTAACAGACTTGGTCACCATCTAGATATGTCTTCTCCCCCCCTAAATACCCCATTAAATTCCTATGCAAAATTTTCTTACGAACTTTGACTTTCCATGCGTTCCTTTTTTGCTACTCTTAGAGACTTCTGTCAAGATTGTTAGAATCACTTATCAGTTGATGATTTTCAATAATCCTATAATTGACTCTGAGCAATCTGAAAAAGTTTTTTACAGCTTGGATGTTAATATTATTACATTTCATTACTTTGCCCAAGAATTTTGTGGGGTTTTTTGCTTTGATAGGGTATTTCATGCATCTCATTAAATCTGAAATTAAGTAGAGATAATTGAACTAAAATTTCTAGTCAAAATACCAAATTTGGGGTAGTATTGAAGAAGATAGTTTTTGTAGGATATCCTGACTTAAGAATTACCTTGGGAATATAACAAAATAATAGGAAAATGCAGAATAAAAAACTTACATAAGCAAGTATAAAATAACAGGGATCCTTAAGAATTTGATAAGTTCTTTTTTTTTATGTCTTCATACATTATATCTTCTTTTTTTAAAATTTTTATTTTATTTTTAAAGTTTACATAATTGTATTAGTTTTGCCAAATATCAAAATGAATCCTCCACAGGCATACATGTGTTCCCCATCCTGAACCCTCCTCCCTCCTCCCTCCCCATACCGTCCCTCTGGGTCGTCCCAATGTTCATTGCAGCACTGTTTATAATAGCCAGAATTTGATAAGTTCTAATGAGGTGGATGAAACTGGAGCCTATTATACAGAGTGAAGTAAGCCAGAAGGAAAAACACCAATACAGTATACCAATGCATATATATGGAATTTAGAAAGATGGTAACAATAACCCGGTGTATGAGACAGCAAAAGAGACACTGATGTATAGAACAGTCTTATGGACTCTGTGGGAGAGGGAGAGGGTGGGACGATTTGGGAGAATGGCATTGAAACATGTAAAATATCATGTAAGAAACGAGTTGCCAGTCCAGGTTCGATGCACGATACTGGATGCTTGGGGCTAGTGCACTGGGACGACCCAGAGGGATGGTATGGGGAGGGAGGAGGGAGGAGGGTTCAGGATGGGGAACACATGTATACCTGTGGCGGATTCATTTTGATATTTGACAAAACTAATACAATTATGTAAAGTTTAAAAATAAAATAAAATAAAAAAATAAAAAAGAATTTGATTGCAGGACAAAGTGCCATTTTAAGAGGCAGAGGCATATACCCTCACAAAAATAAGTGAAATACAGTTTGCTTTACTGGCAAAGAGACTGTACTGGCAGAGAGACAAGACACAAGACAAAAAGTACATCATATCTTTGTACAACAAACACTTTTGATTTGTCTCTAAATGTTCTTCTTCACATAGATCAGTCCATTGGAAAGTTTTGAGCAGTATCTCAAATATATATGTATTTATTTAAAATTATGTGCTTGCATATATATTTTATGTATTGTTAACCTATATCTCTGGAGAAGGCAATGGCACCCCACTCCAGTACTCTTGCCTGGAAAATCCCATGGACAGAGGAGCCTGGTGGGCTGCAGTCCATGGGATCGCACAGAGTTAGACACGACTGAGTGACTTCACTTTCACTTTTCACTTTCATGCATTGAAGAAGGAAATGGCAACCCACTCCAGTGTTCTTGCCTGGAGAATCCCAGAGACGGGGGAGCCTGGTGGGCTGCCGTCTATGGGGTTGCACAGAGTCGGACACGACTGAAGCGACTTAGCAGCAGCAGCAGCAGCAACCTATATCTCAAAGGCTAATTTCTCTATGATGATAATGGATATAAATCTACATTTTGACAACTTTAAAGTTCAGCCACCTTTCATATTTTATTAGACTAGAGTGTCATTGTTTTATTTCATAATATGGCTAAACAAAAACTTGAGTGAGAGTAGAAATGTCAGCTTCATCATTTTTTGCTCCTTGTTTGTGTTGTATTAGTTTTTATTTTCAATACACAATTTTTTTTGCAAGAAGTGTGTGAAGTCATTTATCCATTTGGTGAGATTTATTTTATTTAAAAACGGTGATAGTATATTCTGGAAACCCACTTAACATATGGCCAGGTGATCTGCTGCACACTCAGAGTACATGATCTGATAGGCAGTGTTGTCAGCCCCATCAGCTTGTTCAGTTCCCTGGACTCCCACATGCCTACACCTACAGGCATGTGGCCACCTGATATATGAAGAGATGAAACTAGTGCCAATCAATGTCTTAAATATCAGTAAGTTCACTTTCTCATCTTGCTTGTTTTAAGAAGTTCTAAGAATTTCTGCACCCAAAAGGAGAGTGAAAAGCTAGACAAACAATTTATGGCTCCAAATAATAATGAAAGGTTTAAATGTGTAACCTTATGATTAAGCCCTCGAGCTTTAGAGACACAGAATCCTACTGTGTATTTTACGTGCTGTGAGATGATAGAGAATTTATGGTATCTCTTTAGACTTTCCTGTGCTGGTTTGTGAAGTGTTTGTTTTTTATTTCTAGCTACTTCATATTATTATTCAGAAAGTTGAATTCTATCATGAGGGAAATTTCCAGCATATTCTAAGCTGCTAATATATTAATATCCTAATTTTGAAGGTATGAGAGGAAAATGAGAATTAGTTCATAAAGTTCACTCTAGGATTCCTTTTCTCAGAGTTGGAGGGATATGTTTGGTTGGAACTGTGAAAGCAAGCTAGAGATTCAGTTCAGTTCATTTCAGTTCAGTCCCTCAGTCGTGTCTGACTCTTTGCAACCCCATGGACTGCAGCACGCCAGGCTTCCCTGTCCATCACCAATTCCTGGAGTTTACTCAAGCTCATGTCCATTGAGTTGGTGATGCCATCCAACCATCTCATCCTCTGTTACCCCTTCTCCTCCTGCCTTCAATCTTTCCCAGTATCAGGGTCTTTTCAAATGAGTCAGGTCTTCACATCAGGTGGCCAAAGTATTGGAGTTTCAGCTTCAACATTAGTCTTACCAATGAATATTCAGGACTGATTTCTTTAGGATGGACTGGTTGGATCTCCTTGCTGTCCAAGGGACTTTCAGGAGTCTTCTCTAACACCACAGTTCAAAAGCATCAGTTCTTCAGCGCTCAGCTTTCTTTATAGTCCAACTCTCACATCTGTACATGATTACTGGAAAAACCATACCTTTGACTAGATAGACCTTTGCTGGCAAAGTAATGTCTCTGCTTCTTAATATGATGTCTAGTTTGGTCATAGCCTTTCTTCAAGGAGCAAGCGTCTTGTAATTTCATGGCTGCAGTCACCATCTGCAGTGCTTTTGGAGCCCCCCAAAATAAACTCTGTCACTATTTCCACTGTTTGCCCATCTATTTGCTATGAAGTGATGGGATCAGATGCCATGATTCTGGCTTTCTGAATGTTGAGCTCCAAGCCAACTTTTTCACTCTCCTCCTTCACTTTCATCAAGAGGCTCTTTAGTTCTTCACTTTCTGCCATAAGGGTGGTGTCATCAGCTTATCTGAGCTAGAGATTAGATGAGGAAAAAAGATTGTGAACTCTTCACAGTGATCTTATGTGAATATACAATTGGAATATAAATAGTATTGTAGTATATAGTTGGAAATTTTGTGTTTTAAAAAATTTCTCCCTATTTGTATGAGAATTGATGAGGTAAAAGAAAAAGTAGGAAAAAGTCTGATGAGTGTAAATTCTGCACAGTGAACCAGGAATTTATTTTAGCTCTTTTCATATTGGAGGGTCTAGAAAGGCTGATCAGTGGAAACCAAGGGCCTACTTGTAAGATCATATACATTTTTTTGTGAACTGGAATAAATATGTTTTCATAGACAGTGTCCTTGTAAGTCATTTGTGCAAAAGGGAGGTAGCCTGGTGTGTAGGTAAGATTATGACATTTGGATTTCAAAGGTCTGAGTTGAGATTCTATAGCCATGACTGAGAAAATCATGACTTTTTATATTCCTTGGTAGTATTTATTTTACTGTTCTTAAAAGATTATAAATGATGCATATGAAAAAAATTGTTCAAATTTGTTACTTTTTAAGCAAATTTCAGTTGTTACCATTAATAATAATGATTGCAGATCATTAAGAATTAGATAAAAATATAAACTTCCCAAAAGCCTAAGATTCAGGATTAAGATCTCAAAGACTAAATTTACTTATTGACTAATTTTCAACAGACCAGCTGATTACATTTCCTTATAATTTTTGTTTCTCAAGAGACACACTCCATATGAGCAATTTCTCCTAAGTAAAAATAAGAGTAGTATCCTTTTTGCATGTGTGCTAAATTGATTCAGTAGTGTACAACTCTTTGCAACCCTATGGACTGTAGCCTACCAGGCTCCTCTATCCATGGGAATTGTCCAGGCAAGAACACTGGAGTGGATTGCCTTCCCCTCCTCCAAAGGATCTTTCCAACCCGGGAATTGAACTCATGTCTCTTGTGTCTCCTGCACTGGCAAGTGAGTTCTTTACCAGTAGTGCCACCTGGGAAGCCCATCCATTTTAATAGGTGACAATCAAATTTGGAATAGAAATCTATTTTCTTTCTGCTTTTTAACTTAAAGTGTTAAGATTATATATTGTCTTATTTTATTATCACTGTAATTATCACCCAGCTCCTGAAATATGTTTTGTTTTGTTTTGAAAAAATAATAGATTATATTTTCTCCACTATAAAACTATATTGCTTTAGTTTATTATGAAATTATAGTTCCAGTATTATATAATTCATATATATATGTATGTGCAGGGCTTCCCTCATGACTCAGTTGGTAAAGAATCTGCCTGCAATGCAGGAGGACCCCGGTTCAATTCCTGGGCTGGGAAGATCCACTGGAGAAGGGATAGGCTACCCACTCCAGTATTCTGGGGCTTCCTTTGTGGCTCAGCTGGTAAAGAATCTGCCTACAATGTGGGAGACCTGGTTTCAATCCCTGGATTGGGACGATGCCCTGGAGAAGAGAAAGGCTACCCACTCCAGTATTCTGGCCTGGAGAATTTCATGGCCTGTATAGTCAGTCCATGGGGTGGCAAACAGTCGGCACAACTGAGTGACTTTCACTTTCACTTTCATATGTATGTGTATAGATATATATTTCTATATACTTGAAACTAGTATATATGATATTGAATGGATGTTTATAAGGAGAGACTCTTGGACTGGCTTCAATAATATATAAAGAAACAAGTTAATAAAATATTTTAATATACTCTGCCATTTAGTATGCTAAACTGTGTCCTTAATCATCTTCTAAGGGAAAACACACAAATTTCTTAGATAGATTTTTCTTGCAATAGAGACATCCAACAAGACAGCTCTGAAATGTGTGATTAACTTGAAATAATAGTGGCCCTAGGGTTTCAGGCTTTTCTACTTCATAACACTTTGGGTCTGTTATTACCTTAGGTGAACCCAATTCCCCAGGAAAGATGATGCTGAATTAATTCTTCTGTGACTTATGTCATCAATACAGCTAGGATAGAAATAAAACTATATTTCTCTACGCTTATGAGATTCTAGGTAGCTATTATTTAAACTTATTTCAGAAAAACTGCTAAATTTTTTATACCCTTATAATGCCTGTGGACGCTTAGAAATAAATCTTCCCATGGAGACAAATAAGACTAAACATGCGCATACACTTGCACACGGATGCACACACACACACGCATTCAGTTACTGCGGGGAATTCAAGAGTACTGTTTTATTGGATTTTCCCTGATACAAGACATAACAAAATAAGAAGCTCCTTCAAAGTAAATGTTTTTTCCCTTACTGTCTTCAAGCACACCATGCAGAGGATGAACACTATTTGATCTATAAAAGTTTTCAGGACAGATTGCACATGCTATCTTCCTCAGTCTTAGGATTGCATCACATACTTTTTCAGAACATTTATATTTAAAAACAATCAAAATCCTGTATTTTTTTTTCTTTGAGTAAAATAGCAACATAAATCTTTGTACCCTAACCCAAAATACATGTAAAAAACATTTTAATCTGGTTAATAATAATTGGATATAAAGATAAATTTAACTGGACTGTATTTTTGACTAAGTGACTAAATAACTTTTCTAAGCTATATCATTCTTCTAGGGTTCTTTAGATGCTGCCTTCTAAGTGGATGCTATTATGTAATATTTTCTTAATTTACTTTGGAGTTAAGCAAGCAGTTACCTAATTTTTCCTTTGTCCTTACTTTCTTTGGAATTTAATGAAATTTATTCAATAATTAAATTTCTGGTAGTGTTACAAAACAGATGTGCCTATGAAATAAATGCAAAATAATTGAAAGAGAAGAATTAAATTTAAACTTGCAAACATAAAAAGCTGTGTTACTTGACTGTCCCAATAGTACTGGAAGAAAAAATTTGAAATAGTGAAACTAGGAAAAAATTAGAGCAGTAACAGAAAGAATGAATGATATATAATCAAGAAATTTCAATCCAGAACAACTTCCTAACCTGGCATTTCCCAATGAGAGTTATGTGGGTAACTAATACATATGATATACTGTTTTGTAATTTATTAATGAATGTTTCTCTAAGAGTTTTATGATGAAAGAAATTTGGGAAATTCTTCATGTTATATTCCTCTCTTATGAGTCATAGTGCATCTAAAGTTTCTGAGAAATTTCAAATTACTTGGAAAAAGGTAGATACTTTTTCTTATGGTAAAATATGCATAGCATCAAATTTACCACTTTAAAGTGTACAATTTAGTGTCATTAAGTTCATTCATGATGTTATACAGTCATCAGCATGGTCAAGTTCCAGGTAATAGCTTTGCAATTGTTAACTTGACCATGAAACAGTTTCCTACTGGAATATCTTTTAATTTTGGTGTTTCCAGAGAATATATATGGAAATACTCATCTAATCTAGACCTTTCATTTTAAAAGTTAAAAATGTGATCTTGAGAGATTAAGTGCCTTGCTTAAGATCACACATGTAGTTAGGAGAGAGCCAGTATTTCATGCAGATTTAATTTTCAAGAAGTGCATCTTTCCTATTTCAAAATATTTTCCCCTTGTTTCCATCTATGAGACCCGTCTGGATCTGACAATCCAGCCTACAGATAATACATTAAGATATACCCTAGAAGAATTCAGGGTTAAAACAACTATCTCTAATTTTTCAAAAAAGGTACATTACTTTTAAATGCTATGTTTTACTTGCTTTATAACTCTCTCACTGTGATTTACTTATGAGAACTTTCATTGTTAAGAACTCTTTTTAATTCACAGAATTCTGTTCTCAGGTCTTTTTAAGATTGTGGCTGACACAACTCCATACCTCACTATGGAAGAGATTACAAAAGCCAACCATATTAGACCAAGTAGACTGAATCATCCTGGCTTCTATCATCAGAAGGATATAAAACTAGAGAATCTCATCATAAAGAAAGGTGAGCGAATCATGCTCAACTCAGTGGAAGAGATCAATGGAGAAATAATGGTAAACTGTAGTGTGCTAAGGAATCATCAAAATCACTCATTTACTTTGCCTTTGTCACAAGAAGGAGAGTTCTATGAGTGTGAAGATGAACATATTTATACCCTAAAGGAAATTATCCAATGGAAGATCCCCAAGAACAGAACACGAACTGTGATACTTACAGGTTTTTCAGCTAAGTGGGACTCAACAAATCCATTCCCTAGAGGCTTTTATGGCGCTGTGATTCTCAAGCCTGTTTATGAAATTCAAGCTGTGATGAAATGTAAGTATCTACTGAGAATGATGCTTTATGAGCAAGTTTGTAGGGTTTGGGAAAGAGGAAGATTTTAGTCTAAAGAATGAAACTCTGTCCCTACTTATCCATTAAGCCCATTGAGAGTTAGATTCTCATCTGTAAATAAGCAAGCCATGTATTTGTTTCAAGAATTAAATTCAATAATGCATTTAAATGAATATTTTAAATTGTGTAATGCTATCCAAATATACATCATGAGAAACACTGGGCTGGAAGAAGCACAAGCTGGAATCAAGATTGCCAGGAGAAATATCAGTAACCTCAGATATGCAGATGACACCACCCTTATGGCAGAAAGTGAAGAGGAACTCAAAAGCCTCTTGTGAAAGAGGAGAGTGAAAAAGTTGGCTTAAAGCTCAACATTCAGAAAACTAAGATGATGGCATCTGGTCCCATCACTTCATGGGAAATAGATGGGGAAGCAGTGCAAACAGTGTCAGATTTTATTTTGGTGGGGCTCCAAAATCACTGCAGATGGTGATGGCAGCCATGAAATTAAAAGACGCTTACTTCTTGGAAGGAAAGTTATGACCAACCTAGACAGCATATTAAAAAGCAGAGACAACTTTGTTCACAAAGGTCTGTCTAGTCAAGGCTATGGTTTTTCCAGTGATCATGTATGGACGTGAGAGTTGGACTGTGAAGAAAGGTGAGTGCTGAAGAATGGATGCTTTTGAACTGTGGTGTTGGAGAAGACTCTTGAGAATCCCTTGGACTGCAAGGAGATCCAACCAGTCCATCTTAAAGGAGACCAGTCCTGGGTGTTCATTGAAAGAACTGATGCTGAGGCTGAAACTCCGATACTTTGGCCACCTCATGCGAAGAGTTGACTCATTGGAAAAGACTCTGATGCTGGGAGGGATTGCGGGCAGGGGGAGAAGGGGACGACAGAGGATGAGATGGCTGGATGGCATCACCGACTCGATGGACATGAGTTTGAGTGAACTCCGGGAGTTGGTGATGGACAGGGAGGCCTGGCGTGCTGCGATTTATGGGGTCGCAAAGAGTCGGACACGACTGAGTGACTGAACTGAACTGATCCAAATGTAAAATGCTGTAATTGTCAGGTACAGACAGATTAAAATATTGATTTGTTTTTATCACTGCCAGTTAAACATAGTAAAAAAAAAAAAAAGAGTTACATTTTAGAACACAGCATAGTTGGTTAGAAATAAGCTTTCTTATATTGTTATTGTTGTTGTTGTTGTTCAGTCACTAAGTTGTGTCTGACTGTGACCCTGTGAACTGCAGCACACCAGGCTTCCCTGTCCCTCAATATCTCCCAGAGTTTTCCCAAACTCATGTCATGGAGTCAGTGATGCCTTCCAACCATCTTTCTCTCTTGCCCCCTTCTCCTACCCTCAGTCTTTCCCAGCATCAGGGGCTTTTCCAATGAGTCAACTCTTCATATCAGTGACTAAAATATTGGAGCTTCAGCACCAGTCCTTCTAATGAATATTTAGGGTTGATTTCCTTTAGTATTGACTGCTTTGGCCTCCTGGCTGTCCAAGGGACCCTCAAGAGTCTTCTACAACACCACAGTTCAAAAGCACCTATTCTTCGGTGCTCAGCTGTCTTTATAGTCCAACTCTCACATCCATACATGACTACTGGAAAAAGCATAGCGTTGACTGTATGAACCTTTGTTGGCAAAATGATGTCTCTGCTTTTTAATATGCTATCTAGGTTTGTCATAGCTTTCCTTCCAAGGAGCAAACATCTTTTAATTGCATGTCTGCAGTCACTGTGCACAGTGATTTTGGAACCCAAGAAAATAAAATCTGTCACTGTTCACACTTTTCCCCATCCGTGTGCCATGAAGTGATGGGATTGAATACCATGATCTTAGTTTTTTGAATGTTGAGCTTTAAGCCAGCTTTTTCACTTTGCTCTTTCACCCTCATCAAGAGGTTCTTTAGCTCCTCTTCATTTTCTGCCTTTAGAGTGGTATCCTATGTATATCTGAGGTTGTTGATATTTCTCCTGGCAATCTTGATTCCAGCTTGTGATTCATCCAGCTTCGCATTTTGCATTATGTACTCTACATATAATTTTAAAAAGCAGGGTGACAATATACAGCCTTGACGTACTTTTTTCCCAATTTTGAACTAGTCCATTGTTCCATGAGCAGGTCTAACTGTTGCTTCTTGTCTACATATAGGTTTCACAGGAGTCAGGTAAGGTGGTCTGGTATCCTCATCTCTTTAAGAATTTTCCAATTGTGATCTACACAAAGACTTTATCATGGTCAATGAAGCAGAATAGATAATTTTTTGGAATTCTGTTGGTTTTTTTATATGATCCAATGGATGTTGGCAATTTGATTTCTGGTTCCTCCGCCTTTTCTAAATTCAGCTTATACATCTGGAAGTTCTCAGTTCACACACTGTTGAAGCCTAGTTTGAAGGATTTTGAGTGTTACCTTGCTAGCATGTGAAATGAGTTCAACTGTATGGTAGTTTGAACATTCTTTGGCATTGCCTCTCTTTGGGATTGAAATGAAAACTGGCCTCTTCCAGTTCTGTGGCCACTGCTGAGTTTTCCAAATTTGCTGGCATATTGAGTGCAGCACTTTAACAGCATCATCTTTTAGGATTTTACATAGCTTTCTTGTATGGAGATGGTCAAAAGTGATAAGGATGGAAAGTTACCTCAATGTGTCCCTTACTCTTATTTTATGAGAGCCTTTTTTCTTTTTTTTTAGCCATCCATTACTGGTCATAAATCTTCCTATCAGCTGAGAGTTCCTCTGACTTAAGGGAAAATAATGTGACAAATTAATTCACACAAAAGTGTGGGTTAAGTATTGAAATATATTTGATAATGTTAGCTTTAGGTGTACAGCGTAGTGATTCAGTATTTTATAGATTATACCACCTTTAGAGTTATTACAAAATTAAGGCTGTACTTCCCTGTGCTGTACAATATATCTTTGTTGCTTACCTATTTTATATATAGTAATTTGTATATCTTAATCCCATATCCTTATCCTGCCACTCTCCTTTCTGTCTTCCCATGTGAATGTATTTTTGTATGTAACCTTAATAATATTTTTAAAATTGTGTTTTTTAACTTTTTATTTTATGTTGGAGCATAGCTGATTAATAATATTGTGGTAGTTTCAGATTGACAGCAAAAGGACTCAACTATATGTGTGTGTGTGTGTGTGTGTGTGTATATATATATTCTCCAAACTCCTCTCCCATCCAGGCTGCCACATAACATTGAGCAGAGTTCCCTGTGTTATACAGTAGGTCCTTGTTGGTTATCCATTTAAAATATAGCAGTGTGTATACATTTAGCCCAAACTCCCTATCTATCCCTCCCCATGATCCTTTCCCCCTGGCAACTGTAAGTTCTCATTCACCAAGTCTGTGAGTCTGTTTTGTAAATAAATTCATTTGTATAATTTCTTTTTAGATTCTGCATATAAGGGATGTCATAAATACTTTTCCTTCTCTGTCTGACCTACTTTACTCAATGTGACAATCTCCAGGTCCATTCATGTTGCTGCAAATGGCATAATCTTTTCCTAAGATTTTTGCATTTTAAAATAAGAATAGCTGTATAGAGCCTTGTAATCCTAAAGAAATTAACACCTTGACTTTTTAAGATTATGGCACATAGCAGGGCAAGTATGGAGCAAAGAGTTCTGTATTTTCAGTCAGAAGTCCTGGATTCTAACTCTTGTCAGTAACTAGTCAATATGACAAAAAATTGAGACCACAGTAAACTTTAGACCTTACATTTGTGTTCTGGCAGCTTTCACAAAATGTACAATCAAAATTGGTATTTGGATTTTCCTCAATTTTCATAAATAATGGGTAGCATTTTCTCATTTTAAAATTGGTTGTTTTTCTAAAACCATTGGCAGCTCCTATAATGCAGATGCAAATGAAGGTGAACCCAGAACCTAAATATATGAACAAGATAGCTACAATATTTAATGAATTTATGTTAGGTATCACAAAAGCCTTCACTGAGGAAATGACATGTAAACTGAGATCTGAAGGCTGACTAGGAGATGGGCAGGTAGAGAAAGAGAGGACAACGTTGGAGGAAGCAGATGCAGCTTACAGGAAAGGAGATAAGCAAGAGATTGTGGTTCTAGTGCAGCTGGCATGAGAAAAGAGAAGAGAAGGTAGGTTGAGACAGTCATCAAAACATGCGATGGAGGAGTAGAATCAGGCATGGTGGGTCTTGAAATATATGGGTTAAATAAGGGATTAAATAGGGATTCAGATCAGATCAGATCAGATCAGTCACTCAGTCGTGTCTGATTCTTTGCGACCCCATGAATCGCAGCACGCCAGGCCTCCCTGTCCATCACCAACTCCCAGAGTTCACACAGACTCACTTCCATCGAGTCAGTGATGCCATCCAGCCATCTCATCCTCTGTCGTCCCCTTCTCCTCCTACCCCCAATCCCTCCCAGCATCAGAGTCTTTTCCAATGAGTCAACTCTTCACATGAGGTGGAAAGTACTGGAGTTTCAGCTTTAGCATCATTCCTTCCAAAGAAATCCCAGGACCAATCTCCTTCAGAATGGACTGGTTGCATCTCCTTGCAGTTCAAGGGACTCTCAAGAGTCTTCTCCAACACCACAGTTCAAAAGCATCAATTCTTCGGCGCTCAGCCTTCTTCACAGTCCAACTCTCACATCCATACATGACCACAGGAAAAACCATAGCCTTGACTAGATGAACCTTTGTTGGCAAAGTAATGTCTCTGCTTTTTAATATGCTGTCTAGGTTGGTCATAACTTTCCTTCCAAGGAGTAAGCGTCTTTTAACTTCATGGCTGCAGTCACCATCTGCAGTGATTTTGGAGCCCAGAAAAATAAAGTCTGACACTGTTTCCACTGTTTCCCCATCTATTTCCCATGAAGTGGTGGGACCGGATGCCATGATCTTCGTTTTCTGAATGTTGAGCTGTAAGCCAACTTTTTCACTCTCCACTTTCACTTTCATCAAGAGGCTTTTGAGTTCCTCCTCACTTTCTGCCATAAGGGTGGTGTCATCTGCATATCTGAGGTTATTGATATTTCTCCCGGCAATCTTGTTTCCAGTTTGTGTTTCTTCCAGTCCAGCGTTTCTCATGATGTACTCTTCATATAAGTTAAATAAACAGGGTGACAATATACAGCCTTGACGAACTCCTTTTCCTATTTGGAACCAGTCTGTTGTTGCATGTCCAGTTCTAACTGTTGCTTCCTGACCTGCATACAAATTTCTCAAGAGGCAGATCAGGTGTTCTGGTATTCCCATCTCTTTCAGAATTTCCCACAGTTTATTGTGATCCACACGGTCACAGGCTTTGGCATAGTCAATAAAGCAGAAATAGATGTTTTTCTGGAACTCTCTTGCTTTTTCTATGATCCAGGGGATGTTGGCAATTTGATCTCTGGTTCCTCTGCCTTTTCTAAAACCAGCTTGAACATCAGGCAGTTATGGTTCACATATTGCTGAAGCCTGGCTTGGAGAATTTTGAGCATTACCTTACTAGCGTGTGAGATGAGTGCAATTGTGCGGTAGTTTGAGCATTCTTTGGCATTGCCTTTCTTTGGGATTGGAATGAAAACTGACCTTTTCCAGTCCTGTGGCCACTGCTGAGTTTTCCAAATTTGCTGGCATATTGAGTGCAGCACTTTCACAGCATCATCTTTCAGGATTTGGAATAGCTCAACTGGAATTCCATCACCTCCACTAGCTTTGTTCGTAGTGATGCTTTCTAAGGCCCACTTGACTTCACATTCCAGGATGTCTGGCTCTAGGTCAGTGATCACACCATCGTGATTATCTGGGTCGTGAAGATCTTTTTTGTACAGTTCTTCTGTGTATTCTTGCCATCTCTTCTTAATATCTTCTGCTTCTGTTAGGTCCATACCATTTCTGTCCTTTATTGAGCTCATCTTTGCATGAAGTGTTCCTTTGGTATCTCTGATTTTCTTGAAGAGATCCCTAGCCTTGCCCATTATGTTGTTTTCCTCTATTTCTTTGCATTGATTGCTGAGGAAGGCTTTCTTATCTCTTCTTGCTATTCTTTGGAACTCTGCATTCAGATGTTTATATCTTTCCTTTTTTCCTTTGCTTTTCGCTTCTCTTCTTTTCACAGCTATTTGTAAAGCCTCCCCAGACAGCCATTTTGCTTTTTTGCTTTTCTTTTCTATGGGAATGGTCTTGATCCCTGTCTCCTGTACAATGTCACGGACCTCATTCCATATTTCATCAGGCACTCTATCTATCAGATCTAGGCCCTTAAATCTATTTCTCACTTCCACTGTATAATCATAAGGGATTTGATTTAGGTCATACCTGAATGGTCTAGTGGTTTCTCCCTACTTTCTTCAATTTAAGTCTGAATTTGGCAATAAGGAATTCATGGTCTGAGCCACAGTCAGCTCCTGGTCTTGTTTTTGCTGACTGTATAGAGCTTCTCCATCCTTGGCTGCAAAGAATATAATCAATCTGATTTCGGTGTTGACCATCTGGTGATGTCCATGTGTAGAGTCTTCTCTTGTGTTGTTGGAAGAGGGTGTTTGTTATGACCAGTGCATTTTCTTGGCAAAACTCTATTAGTCTTTGCCCTGCTTCATTCTGTATTCCAAGGCCAAATTTGCCTGTTACTCCAGGTGTTTCTTGACTTCCTACTTTTGCGTTCCAGTCCCCTATAATGAAAAGGACATCTTTTTGGGTGTTAGTTCTAAAAGATCTTGTAGGTCTTCATAGAACCGTTCAACTTCAGCTTCTTCAGCATTACTGGTTGGGGCATAGACCTGGATTACTGTGATATTGAATGGTTTGCCTTGGAAACGAACAGAGATCATTCTGTCGTTTTTCAGATTGCATCCAAGTACTGCATTTCGGACTCTTTTGTTGACCATGATGGCCACTCCATTTCTTCTGAGGGATTCCTGCCCGCAGTAGTAGATATAATGGTCATATGAGTTAAATTCACCCATTCCAGTCCATTTCAGTTCACTGATTCCTAGAATGTCGACATTCACTCTTGCCATCTCTTGTTTGACCACTTCCAATTTGCCTTGATTCATGGACCTGATATTCCAGGTTCCTATGCAATATTGCTCTTTACAGCATCCGACCTTGCTTCTATCACCAGTCACATCCACAGCTAAGTATTGTTTTTTCTTTGGCTCCATCCCTTCATTCTTTCTGGAGTTCTTTCTCCACTGATCTCCAGTAGCATATTGGGCACCTACTGACCTGGGGAGTTTCTCTTTCAGTATCCTATCATTTTGCCTTTTCATACTGTTCATGGGGTTCTAAAGGCAAGAATACTGAAGTGGTTTGCCATTCCCTTCTCCAGTGGACCACATTCTGTCAGATGTCTCCACCATGACCCACTCGTCTTGGGTTGCCCCACGGACATGGCTTAGTTTCATTGAGTTAGACAAGGCTGTGGTCCTAGTGTGATTAGATTGACTAGTGTTCTGTGAGTATGGTTGCAGTGTGTTTGCCCTCTGATGCCCTCTTGCAACACCTACCATCTTACTTGGGTTTCTCTTACCTTGGGCGTGGGGTATCTCTTCACGACTGCTCCAGCAAAGCGCCGTCATCGCTCCTTACGTTGGACGAGGGGTATCTCCTCACCTTCGCCCTTCCTGACCTTCAGTGTGGGATAGCTCCTCTAGGCCCTCCTGTGCCCATGCAGCCTTTTGTCCAAAGGGCAAATTAAGAGAGATTTTCTAGCTGGATAAACAAGATAGAAGTGTAGTGAGGCTGCTTGTTCTATGGCAGAGTACTAATATAGTGGTAACCTAAGAGGGACAGCTGTTCTTAATGGGTATTTCAGAAGAACATTGAACCAGAGCACAAGGTCTATTGGAAGTGGAAAGAAGTTAATCTCATTTCCAAGCTTCTGGCTTGATTTGCTGGCTGAATAGTGGTGCTGTTTAGTAAATATTAACATTGACAAAGAGCAAGGGATATTAACTGAATTGTTTAGATGGACTTAAATATGATTTCATACTAATAACTAAGGTCCCAGAAGAAATTGCCTTTGGATAAACTAAAATCCTTCCCAAAAGGTTTTAATCCAATTTTTATTCTTTAATAATATTAAAATTGATTTTGATTTTAATTATTCTGGATCTTTAATTTTTAGGGATTATTTTAAGCATTAGCTCTATTGTATAGAAATTTCAGGATTCTGTATGAGACTGTTTTATCTGTATACTGACTGCAGAGTATTGGATGCTGGGTGTTCAACACAAAAAGTCCAATTTTAAAAATTGTTATTATGGGCATTTTTCTTCTAAAGATAAAATGTAGACTTTAAATTTTATTTTCAATTTACTTTTAAAAATGTTACTGGAGTACAGTTGATTTATAATGTTATGTTAGTTTCAGGTATACAGCAAAGTGAGTCAGTTATACATATATCCACTCTTTTTCCGACCATTTTCTATTACAGAGTATTGAGTAGAGGTCATTGTACTATGCAGTAGGTCCTTATTAGTTATCTATTTTATATCTAGTTGTGTGTGTATGTCAATCTTGATCTTCCAATTTATCCCTCCTCCTTCTTACCCCTTAGTAACCGTAAGTTTGTTTTCTACGTCTGTAATTCTGTTTCTTTTTATACATAATTATTTAGACTGTTTTTTAATCAACTGTGGTCTTGTTTTACATTATTATTATTTTTTTTTATATTTAAGAGTTAAGCTTGCCTTGAAGTCATGGGTATGTGGTCTGCTAAGTTATTTTTCAACGCCTTTGAGTGTCCAGCATAGTTCAAACTCCTCTTGAATCCTTTTCTGAAGTGACAAGAAAAAGAATAGATTTGAGTTAGGAACAGGGAACCTTAGAGAAACCTTATAGCAAAAAGCAAAATGAAAAATATTGAGAACTATAGGAAGCTATGAAAGTATTGATTTGTTGAAAAGAGAACATAGCAAGTAAATAGAGAAAAGAGAAATGTAAGATATTCTACTCCAAGTGCTAGTTTTTAACATTATTAACGGGAAAATTTAGACTTCACTAAAATAGAAAAGTATCCGAAAGTGTTTAAATGAAATATTTGTTTCTGGAAATTCTTGGTTGTATTTCCGTTATAGGCCAAACCTCTCTAATTCTTACCATACATTTAATGATTTTTTAAAAAACTAAATCTCTTTGGGAAAGAGGTATAAATAACCACCTAAGACCTCTAACTACAGGTTTCATATAAGTCATAGCAAAATCAGTTTGTGCCTTTAATAGGAAGATAGAATTCATACTAGTATAACAGATGGAATGAATAATATTTCCAAATGAAAAATGGAAGCAGCCATTTAAAATTGCTTCAAAAAACTAGAAATCTTGATCGTTAAAACTTTTTAATGAAGTTATGTTTTGATGTATTGATTGATAGTTGTTTCTTTACTAGTGGAAATTTTACAAGTTATAAAGTTGCATTTTGCTTTAAGAGAAACCTTAGTGCCTTTCAAAATCTGGGGAAAGGTTTCCACTCAAATATATGATATATTAGTTCATTTATGAACACAGAGGGCTGAAATCATACAAGCAAAATGGTGTTATCAGAAAGGCAGTATCTGAATATTGTATAATAGGTGACAGAAGAAAAAAATGAAGAAAAAAATGCCTCAACCTTTCAGTATTCTGAGACTTACTCTTTCTCTCATTTATTTAAAAAAATTCCATTTTTATCAAATCAGAAATATCACATAGTGGTAAAAAGACAAAGTTATCAGCAAACCCATATTCTTGATCATTCCCAAATTTCCCCTACATTCTGCAACTCTGAAGTAACTCCTTTAAATATTTTGCTCCTGCTTTCTTGTATTGCCATTCACATTTCCAAATAATATACAATATTGCTATTTTTCAAGTGATCAATTTTAGACATAAACTACTGACTTTCACTTGTGATCTGAAGATTTAACGGTCTTATATTCCTACTTTCTCTTCTCTTTCTCCTTTCTCTCAGTTTATGGTAAGTTATGGTTAAGTAGTTTCATTTCTGTGACAATTCATTGCTGAATCAGGTGGTAGATAATGACCATAATTCCACTTCTCTATAACTTTATTTTTTTGTAATAATGACCTTACTATTTCATTGCTTAATTTTCCTCAGTCTTCTCCTAAGACTTGAAGTATGTTCCAACATCTTTGTTAAAAAAACAACAACAAACTATTCTCTACAATTTTCCAGAGCCCAAACTGTCAGGAGATCTACATCTTTTATTTTTAATCCTGCTGGAACTCTCCAACCTCACGCCCCAATCTGTATCTGTGGATCTCTAGAACTAACGCATAGGTGCTTGGCTTAGGTTGGGATGCTATAATTAAAAAATACTGTAAACTGGGGGTTTATAAGCAACAGGCATTTGTTTCTTACAGTTCTGGAGGCTGAAAGTCTGCGATTAGGTTGCCAGCACAGTCGAATTCTGAAGAGGAACTCTTGCAGGTTGCATGCTGACAATATCCTCACACAGTTCAGAGCAGAGATGGAAAGGAAACTCTGGTGACATTTCTTTTATTTTCTTTTGGCTGCACCACGTGGCATGTGGAACTTCCCCCACCAGGGATCGAATCCATGCCCCTTACAGTGGAAGCACAGAGTCTTATACCAGTGGACCCCTGTGGAAGTCTCCCTCTAGTGACTTTTGCAGCTTCGGTTGCTTGGTCATGTCTCTTTGCGACCCCATGGACTGTAGCCAGCCAGGCTCCTCTGTCCATGGTATTTTCTAGGCAAGTATACTGGAGTGGGTTACCATTTCCTCCTCCAGGGCATCTTCCCTACCCAGGGATCGAACCCATGTCTCCTGCATCTCCTGCATTGAAGGTGGGTTCTTTATCACTGCACCACCTAGGAAAACCCTCTGGTGACTTTCATAAGGGCTCTAATCTCATTTATGAGGGCTCCATGATTTCATCTATCCTTATGACTTTAATTCTAATCACCTCCCAAAGGTGCCGCCATCTGTATCCCTACATTGGGAGTCAGTTTCAACATATGAATACTGGGGGACACAAACATTTAGTCCATAACAGCGTTGTACTGGAACTTCCATTTAACACCATCCTGGCGGTTATCTTCAAATTGCTTCTGTGTTTACTAGCAATTTCTGAACTCAAATAACATTCTTTTCTGGTTTTCTTTAGTTTTGTGGAGCCCATACTCGTTTCCTAAGAAAGGTGCTGCTGCTAAGTCGCTTCAGTCGTGTCCGACTCTGTGCAACCCCATAGACGGCAGCCCACCAGGCTCCCCCATCCCTGGGATTCTCCAGGCAAGAACACTGGAGTGGGTTGCCATTTCCTTCTCCAATGCATGAAAATGAAAAGTGAAAGGGAAGTCGCTCAGTCGTGTCCGACCCTCAGCGACCCCATGGACTGCAGCCTTCCAGGCTCCTCCGTCCATGGGATTTTCCAGGCAAGAGTACTGGAGAGGAGTGCCATTGCCTTCTCCAAAGAAAGGTGCAGAGGATATTAATTAGTTGATTACAAGACCTGCTTGTTTGAAAATATCTTTACTTTACACTCAAATAAGATGGATAGTTTGATTATTTCTAGAATTCCCAGTTGAAAACTACTTCTCAGAATTTTGAAAGCTTTGCTCCCTTATCATCTACCTTCCAGTTTTGCCTTTGAGAGATTATCCATAGTATTCAGAAACTGCACAGCAATGGACTTTGTGGTAGGCCTGTTCTTTCATTGTGAGGGAAGTTTTCAAGTTGGAAATTCAAGTGCTTCATTTCTGGGATAAATTCTCTGGTAATTGCCTTTCAACTATTTTTTCTATTTTTTCATTCTGTAACTTCTAATCTCATGTTGAAGCTCCCATACCGATGTAGAACTATTTTCTTTGTGTTTTTTGTCTTTGGTTTACCTTCAGGGAACATTTCTTAACTACATTTCCAACTGTTTTAATGAATTTTTAATCTCAGCTGTCATATTTTTAATTTCTAAGAGTTATTTCTTACATCATTTTTTAACTGTTACCATATTCTTGTTTTAAGGACGCAATATCTTATCTCACTGAGAAAATACTATTTCTTAAAGTTTTCTGCATTTCCTTGCATTTTATCTGCCTCTTCCAGTCTTTTCTTAGTTTTAGTCTGTCATTCTTTTTTTTTTTCCTAGTCTGTCCTTCTTGTTAAATGTTCTTTCTCAAATGCTTAGTAATTATTTGCCATTTGTTCCTATTTGCATGTGAGATAAAATTTTAATTTAATTTACAAGTGAGGTACTGTTTATATACAAGCTCTTTGCTTTGAATTTAAAGTTTAAAATTTTTTGGCTTTTTCTTTGGAGAATTCCTTAAATTCAGATCCTGTGAGTCTTTCCTCCAGGACTTGTTCAGTTTCATCTGAAAAGAATGTTCTTGATACCGTGTGGGGTTTATGAAACTATTGCAATTGAGTGGGGAAGTTGCTGAGGGTTTCACCGTTCCCTCAGAGATTGAGACTTCTCTTTTTTGCTTTCAGTCCCACACTTCGCTGCTCACCTATGCTCACTTTCCAGATTCTGGGACCCTGTATTGTTTGCTGCAGTGAGAGAGGTTGGAGGGGTTGTCAGCCACCTTCCCCAAATTAGAATTGAAGATCTGGATTTAATCAGGCTTCAAACCTTCACATAATCCCCTTCTTTTGTCCTCTACCTTCTCCACCTTCAGAGGGGCCTTATGCCATCAATTCCAGAGAAGGCATTGGCACCCCACTCCAGTACTCTTGCCTAGAAAATCCCATGGGCAGAGGAGCCTGGTAGGCTGCAGTCCATGGGGTCGCGAAGAGTCAGACACGACTGAGCGACTTCTCTTTCAACTTTCACTTTCCACTTTCATGCATTGGAGAAGGAAATGGCAACCCACTCCAGTGTTCTTGCCTGGAGAATCCCAGGGACGGGGTAGCTTGGTGGGCTGTTGGCTATGGGGTCGCACAGAGTCAGACACAACTGAAGAGACTTAGCAGCAGCAGCAGCATGCCATCACTTCAAAAACCTTTGGAGTGTCATGTGGGGCACAAAAGATTGACTTTTCATTGGAGTCTACTCCTTAGGTACATCAGTTCAGTTCAGTCACTCAGTGTCCGACTCTTTGTGATCCCATGGACTGCAGCATGCCAGGCCTCCCTGTCCACCACCAACTCCCGGAGTCTACTCAAACTCATGTCCAACTCATGTTCAAGTATCAGTTCTTCTGCGCTCAGCTTTCCTTATAGTCCAACTCTCCCATCCATACATGATTACTGGAAAAACCATAGCCTTGACTAGACAGATCTTTGTTGACAAGGTAATTTCTCTGCTTTTTAATATGCTGTCCAGGTTGGTCATAACTTTCCTTCCAAGGAGTTCAGTTCAGTTCATTCGCTCAGTCATGTCCGACTCTTTGTGACCCCATGAACCTCAGCATGCCAGGCCTCCCTGTCCATCACCAACTCCTGGAGTCCACCCAAACCCATGTCCATTGTGTCAGTGATGCCATCCAACCATCTCATCCTCTGTTGTCCCCTTCTCCTCCTGCCCTCAATCTTTCCTAGCATCAGGGTCTTTTCAAATGAGTCAGCTCTTCTCATCAGGTGGCCAAAGAATTGGAGTTTCAGCTTCAACATCAATCCCTCCAATGAACACCCAGGACTGATCTCCTTTAGGATGGACTGGTTGGATCTCCTTGCAGTCCAAGGGACTCTCAAGAGTCTTCTCCAACACCACAGTTCAAAAGCATCAATTCTTCAGCTCTCAGACTTCTTCACAGTCCAACTCTCACATTTTTTTTTTTTAATTCTTCCAATTTTATTTTATTTTTAAACTTTACATAATTGTATTAGTTTTGCCAAATATCAAAGTGAATCCGCCACAGGTATACATGTGTTCCCCATCCCGAACCCTCCTCCCTCCTCCCTCCCCATACCATCCCTCTGGGCCGTCCCAGTGCACCAGCCCCAAGCATCCAGCATCATGCATCGAACCCAACTCTCACATTTATACATGACCACTGGAAAAACCATAGCCTTGACTAGATGGACCTTTGTGAACAAAGTTGTCTCTGCTTTTTAATATGCTGTCTAGGCAATGGCACCTCACTCCAGTACTCTTGCCTGGAGAATCCCATGGACGGAGGAGCCTGGTGGGCTGCAGTCCATGGGGTCGCTAAGAGTCAGACACGACTGAGCGACTTCACTTTCACTTTTCACTTGCATGCATTGGAGAAGGAAATGGCAACCCATTCCAGTATTCTTGCCTAGAGAATCCCAGGGACGGAGGAGCCTGGTGGGCTGTTGTCTATGGGGTCGCACAGAGTCAGACACGACTGAAGCGACTTAGCAGCAGCAGTAGCAGATTGGTTATAACTTTTCTTCCAAGGAGTAAGCGTCTTTTAATTTTTAGTAATTTTTTAAACTTTCTTAGTCAATTTCTCATGTATTTATCTTCTCAATGCTGGAGATAGTTATTTCATTGCTATATTGTATCCAACTCTTTTTCGACCCCATGGACTGTAGCTCACCAGGCTCCTCTGTCTATGAGATTTCCCAGGCAAGAATACTGGAGTGGGTTGCCATTTCCTCCTTCAGTGGATCTTCCCAACCGGGGATTGAACCCGCATCTCCTGCATCTCCTGCATGGGCAGGCAGATTCTTTACCATTGAGCTACCAGGAAAGCCCCAATAAAGTAAATGTTTATTATTCAATAAATTAAATACTTGAACGAATGAATGAAGCAACTAAAATAATTGTTTCTGTCTATGTATATTGTACAGTACAAAGATCCTGTTTAGGTAGAAGAGGATTTTCTCACGTACCATATCCAGATTTGATTTGTTGCAATGACATATTTATGAACTTAATAGCTAAGGAGAATGAATATTCACTTGATGGCACCAAAGTTAGTGTCAGTTATATATCAGTTATATAACAATAAATGATACTAACTTTGGTGCCATGAAGTGAATATTCATTCTCCTTTTATAGTCATATAACAGGCTTCCCAGGTGACCCAGCAGTAAAGAATCTGCCTGCACTTCAGGAGCTTCAAGAAGCATGGGTTCAATCCCTGGGTGAGGAAGATCCCCTGGAAGAGGGCATGGCAACCCACTCAAGTATTCTTGCCTGGGAAATCCCATGGATAGAGTAGTCTGGTGAGCTACAGTCCATAGGGTCGCAAAGAGTTGGACATGACTGAAGCAATTTAGTATGCACACATAGTCATTTAACAAGTTCAGTTTTTATTAGTGATGTTTTTCCTGATGTGTCCATGAAAATATTGTGACATAACATGATCTCTAAAACCCATGAATACTCTAGCCAGCTTCCATTTCACTGTCTTCCTTTAGGCAGAAATCTTACTACTAATATAAACATCAAACAGCAAGCAGAGGAAAGTACAGTTTTTACTGCATTTGTGTGTGTGTGTGTGTGTTTATTTATTCTTAAACTACCAATAATTATGTTTATTTATTCTTAAACTACCAATAATTAACATTTTATCAGTTAGGGTTCTCCAGAGAAACAGTATACAATTTTATATAAATCAATATTATATATTATATATAATTATATGTATATGTATAGTTATATGCTATTTAAATATTTAATTCATTTTAAGGTCTTGGCTAATGTAATTATGGGGTGGAGGGCAGTGGCTAATAAGTTCTATGTCAATCAGACAGGCTGGCAACCTGGAAACATAGGCAGAAGTTTATGCTGCATTCTTGAGGCAGAGTTTTTTCTCTGGGAAACCTTTGTTTTTCAGCTGATTGGATGAGGCTCATCCACATATTGAGAGCAACATCCTTTATTTAAAGTCAAGTGATTTGGATGACAACCACATCTACAAAATACCTTCATGACAACAGCTAGATCAGTGTTTGATTAAATAACTGGCTACAACAGGCCAGGCAAGTTGACATATCAAATGAAGAAAATATGTTAATTGTATCATTAAATATAAGAAAATGGCTCTTCACTTTTCTTAGCTTTTATGAGTTAAAAGAAAATGTAAAAGACAGAGTAGTGTTACAAGATAAAGCCATATCAAATGCAAGATTTCTCAAGGGCAGTCATGATGACATTTTTCCTGCTACAAATGTTGGAGAGTGATCCAAAAGGAACTATATCTGTTTGTAAATATAAACAGAAGTAGAACCAGAGGAGGACACCCAACAAAATGGAAATTCATTGCATAGCTTCTCTTAAGTTGAAATGAAACTGAATAATTGGGAAAAAATTGAGTCACAGAATATAAAGGAAATTGAGATCAAATAGATGAATGATAAATCAAATTTTAATTTAAATGTCTATAATGAGGCAAGCTCAGAAATTATTAGCGCATCTAATAATCATTGCATAATAAAGAGTAGGCTGTGATGCAAAAATGCAACCAATTCACTGAATAAATGAGAGTTGGAGACAAAATTTATGAAAGGACTTTAGAGAAATATAAGTGTAGACTTAAAGTAAATAACAACAACAAAAAAATCAAACTTAGAAAGTGAAAATTTCCCCAAAATACATGGACTATTTAACCATAATAATATAGGAGAAACTAAAAATTGAGAAAAACTGCAGGCTAAAATTTACAAAATTTAAGATAAAAATATGTCAAAACAACCATCTTGCCTTCCAGACTTGAATAAGATTGTCTCAGTAGATTTCTAACCATGTACTGCTAATTCAGGTCTAATTGAAAAGGATGGGTCCTTGAATGCTGAGTTGAGACCAAGAGTATTCTAGAATATTAGCTGTCCAAGGATTCACATATTGTCTAATATTGGTCAAGCTTAAATATATACCTGTATTTTCTCTTTAAAGATAATTTTTAGTGCAGTCCCCCAAATTCGTACTTAGGTAAAAGAGTTGTTTCAGTGGGTAATGCAGAAAAGCATCACATTATGATTAACATTAGCCCTAACTGTAAAAGGGACTTTCCCTGAAAGAATAGGCAGAAAGACAGAATTTAATGAAATGACTCAGAAGCAGAGGGAGGAAACCAATGCTACCTTTTTTAGAGAAAATGGAATGGAAGTTTTTTTCTTAATAGCTCCCTTTGGAAAACCAGAAATGTACCCAATAATTCATGTTTACCCAGGAAGAAAATTTGGAAAGTGTTAATTAAGGTTGTGTGAATATATATTGTTTTTACTTCAGATTAATTTGAAACTGGAGAATTTGTAATAAACACTTTCAGGAATGCTTCTCATGCTCTGGGTTGTTGCCTTCTTATCTGTTTATCAGTTTTTTCTGAAGATAACTTTTTTGGGAAATTTTCTAGTTTAGCTCCCTCACTGTAACCATTTTCATTTTTGGTTATGACAGAGAGTATTACATTTTTCCAGTTATAAGTTAAAAATGCTTGTTTAAAGATATGTAATACACACACACACACACACACACACTGGAATTATATATACCAAATGTAAGCAGTGGTAGTCTAAAGCTAATAAAGATTGTAATGTGATATCTCCCCTCTTATTTTTTAAAAAATATTTTGCAACAGCATATAACCATCTATTTTGTAAGAAAAACAGCAGAAATGTTGATTTATCTTTCTCTTGACACATACTTAGATATAATAAAATTTGTCATGAAAGTATTTCAGTTTGAAAACTTAAGTATATCATATCCAAATTCTAGGAAACTTAAAACTATATGTTATTATTTTAACTTTTGGCTATGGAGAACTTTTAAAATCCTAAAAGATGATGCTGTTAAAGTGTTGCACTCAATATGTCAGCAAATTTGGAAAACTCAGCAAGAGGCACAGGATTGAAAAAGGTCAGTTTTTATTCCAATCCCAAAGAAGGACAATGCCAAAGTATGCTCAAGCTACTGTACAATTGCACTCATTTCACATGCTACCAAGATAATGCTCAAAATCCTTCGAGTTAGGCTTCAGCAATACATGAACTGAGAATTTCCAGATGTACAAGCTGGATTTAGAAAAGGCAGAGGAACCAGAGATCAAATTGCCAACATCTGTTGGATCATAGAAAAAGCAAGGGAATTCCAGAAAAACATCTACTTCTGCTTTATTGATTATGCCAAAGCCTTTGACTGTAGATCACAACAAACTGTGGAAAATTCTTCAAGAGATGGGAATACCAGACCACCTTACATGCCTCCTGTGAAATCTGTATGCAGGTCAAGAGGCAACAGTTAGAACTGGGCATGGAACAACAGACTTGTTCTAAATTGGAGTACGCCAAGGCTGTATATTGTCACCCTGCTTATTTAACTTATATGCAGAGTACATCATGTGAAATGCTGGGCTGAATGAAGCACAATCTAGAATCAAGATTGCCAGGAGAAATATTAATAACCTCAAATACACAGAACGTGGCAGAAATGGCAGAAAGTGAAGATGATCTAAAGAGCCTCTTGAAAGTGAAAGAGGAGAGTGAAAAAGCTGGCTTAAAACTCAACATTCAAAAAATGAAGATCATGGCATCTGGTCCCATCCCTTCATGGTGAGGTGCTTGGATGGCATCGTTGACACAATGGACATGAATTTGAGCAAACTCCAGGAAATAGTAAAGGACAGAGAAGCTTGTTGTGTTGCAGTCCATGGGGTCACAAAGAGTTGGACTCAACTTAGTGACTGAACAACAGTGGAGAACTTAAAACATGCAAGAGTAAAGAGAATATTATAAACAATAACAAGGATTTTGTTTTAATGTATTATCTAACAAAATGGTAAAATATATAAAATTTGAAGTTGATGCAACAGCAATTAGATAGAGTGAGTTGTCAGTATAGTGACTATCTGTGGGCTTCATGGCACTTAGTAGAGATAGACAAATGATCAATTTCAGCTTCTCTTCCAAACGTACTGTCAAATTAATCTGCCAGAATTCTATTTAATTTGGTCATTATTAACCTCAAATATTCCAGGGACAGATCCATCTTCAGACATAGTCTTACTTTCAACAGGTCTCTTCTCCAAACTCCCTGCTCTCATTTAAAATCCTGAGACTGGATTACATGTTGATCACTGACCATATCCTTTTAGTCTGCTTCCTTATCTATAATTGTGGTTTTCTTAGGGTGTTCCTTCTCCTATCCTCTCTTGGCTTGTAATTTCTCCCCATCCTTAAAGACTGATGTTGTGGCCACATCTTTTCTAATATCTATCTTTGGCCCCATCCAAAAAAACTAGATGTGTTATTCCACTCTTTTTCTGTCTACTGTAGTTTTAATTGAGCCTTTTACATGATTCCATGTTCTTTCTTCCTCAGCATATCAGCTTTACTTCAAAAATATTTTTAGTCATTACCTTAGAGTTTGAAATGTGCACGTATAATCTAAGTCTACTTTCAACTAACACTATACCATTTCATGACAAGTGCAGGTAACGTATAACAGAGTATGCCCACTTACTCTTTCCTGTCTCTTTATACAGTGCTGTCATTTATTTCATTATCAATGTGCTGTAATCATCCAATATGTTGTTGCAGTTTTTATTTTGAACAAACTGTTATCTGTTCTATCAATTAAAAATAAGAAAAATAAAACATTTTACTTTGCTTTCATTTATTTCTTCTCTAATATTCTTCTTTCTTCATGTAGATCTGAGTTTATGACATGTAATTTTCTTTTTTTAAATTTAAATTTATTTAATTTAATTGGAGGCTAATTACTTTACAATATTGTATTGGTTTTGCTGTACATCAATATGAATCCGCCACGGGTGTACAAGTGCTCCCCATCCTGAACCTCCCTCCCACCTCCCTCCCTGTACCATCCCTCTGGGTCATCCCATTGCACCAGCCCCAAGCATCCTGTATTCTGCATGGAACCTGGACTGGCGATTCGTTTCTTATATGATATTATACATGTTTCAATGCCATTCTCCCTAATCATCCCCACCTTTCCCTCTCCCACAGAGTCCAAAAACTGTTCTATACATCTGTGTCTCTTTTGCTGTCTCGCATACAGGGTTATCATTACCATCTTTCTAAATTACATATACATGCGTTAGTATACTGTATTGGTGTTTTTCTTTCTGGCTTACTTCGCTCTGTATAATAGGCTCCAGTTTCATCCACCTCATTAGAACTGATTCAAATGTATTCTTTTTAATGGCTGAGTAATCCTGCATTGTGTATATGTACCACAGCTTTCTTATCCATTCATCTGCTGATGGACATCTAGGTTGCTTCCATGTCCTGGATATTATAAACAGTGCTGCGATGAACATTGGGGTACACATGTCTCTTTCCCTTCTGGTTTCCTCGGTGTGTATGCCCAGCAGTGGGATTTCTGGGTCATAAGGAAGTTCTATTTTCATTTTTTTGAGGAATCTCCACACTGTTCTCCATAGTGGCTGTACTAGTTTGCATTCCCAGCAACAGTGTAAGAGGGTTCCCTTTTCTCCACACCCTCTCCAGTATTTACTGCTTGTAACAAAATAGAAAGCCCAGAGATAAATCCACACACCTATGGACACCTTATCTTTGATAAAGGAGGCAAGAATATACAATGGAAGAAAGACAATCTCTTTAACAAGTGGTGCTGGGAAAATTGGTCAACCACTTGTAAAAGAATGAAACTAGAACACTTCCTAACACCATACACCAAAATAAACTCAAAATGGATTAAAGATCTAAATGTAAGACCAGAAACTATAAAACTTCTAGAGGAGAACATAGGCAAAACACTCTCCGACATACATCACAGCAGGATCCTCTATGACCCACCTCCCAGAATATTGGAAATAAAAGCAAAAATAAACAAATGGGACCTAGTTAAAGTTAAAAGCTTCTGCACCACAAAGGAAACTATAAGCAAGGTGAAAAGACAGCCTTCAGAATGGGAGAAAATAATAGCAAATGAAGCAACTGACAAAGAACTAATCTCAAAAATATACAAGCAACTTCTGCAGCTCAATTCCAGAAAAATAAATGACCCAATCAAAAAATGGGCCAAAGAACTAAATAGACATTTCTCCAAAGAAGACATACAGATGGCTAACAAACACATGAAAAGATTCTCAACATCTCTCCTTATCAGAGAAATGCAAATCAAAACCACAATGAGGTACCATTTCACGCCAGTCAGAATGGCTTCGATCCGAAAGTCTACAAGTAATTTTCTTTTCTCTGAAGAACTTCTTTTATGTTCCTTGCAAGTCAAGTCTACTGTTGACATAGTTTATCATTTTTGTTTGTCTGAGAAAGTCTTTATCTCTCCTTCACTTTTATAGGGAAGGTAAAATTTCACCTTTACCCTCTTAGCGTTTTTTGGCTGGAGCTGAGGATTAAACTGATCTTAGATTAACAGGAGAAAAACATACAAATTTGCATAAGTTTGACATGGGAGTCCTCATAAGAAAATGAAGACCCAAAGAAATGGTGAAACCTGCAGCTTTTAAATTGGGTTGAACAACTGAGACTTCTGTGGAAAAGTATACTATAAGGAGAGGCTAAAGGAAGATAAAAATTCTTTTGACGAGGTCTGTTTATCCAGAATTATCTTGGCTTTGACTCCCTGTTAAAATGTTTTCTTTCTTCTGGTATGGAGGACAACTTTAGCATGGAGTTTTTAATCTCCTGTTTTCAGGAAGAAAGGGGAGATTAGCATGTTCTTGAATCTGCTACTTTTAAAGTACATTTAGCTCAAAATAATCCTTAAACCAAAGAGATATTTTGAGATAGCATCTTCTTCCACCTTGACTTTTGAAGGCTAATTTTTCTACATACAAAATTCTAGGTTGGTATTTTTTGCCTCTTTCAATACTTTAATATGCTGTTTACTATCTTTCTGCTTTTCTGAAGAGAAGTCCAGTGTAGTTCTTAGCTTCTTTCATCCAAAGGTCAAATGGTTTGTTTGTTTTTCCTTTTGGCTTCTTTAAGTTTTCTCTTTTCTTTGATTTTCTGTAGTTTGAATATGATATGTTTAGGTGTCAATGTTTTGTGTTTACTAACTTCATTAATTTTGGAAAATTCCCAGCCATTATAATGTCATGATTGTGCCTTTTCTCTCCTTTTTTCCTTCTGGCATTCCTCTGATGTGTGTATTACACCTTTGGAATTGTCCTACTGGTCTTTGAAATTCTCAGTTGTTTTTTTCATTCTTTTTCTTTTCAGTTTGGGAAGTTTTTATTGAGATCTTCAGACTCACTGATTCCTTCCTTAGCCATATATAGTTTATTAATGAACACATCAAAGGTATTCTTTAATTCTTTTCCCGTGTTTTTAATTTCTAGCATTTCTTTGTGGTTATTTCCAAGAGTTTCCATCTCTTTGCTTACATTAGCTGTCTTTTCTTATATTTTCTTCCATTAGAGCCCTTAGTATAGTAATTATATTTAAATTGCCCAATCTGATAATTCCAAAATCTCTTCCATATCTGAGTCTAGTACTGATGCTTCGTATTGTGTATGCAGGCTGTTGTTTGCCTTTTAACATACCTTGGAATTTTTTGTTGAAAGCTAAGCATGATGTATAGGATAAAAGAAATTGAGGTAATAGGTCCTTAGTGTGAGCTTTTAAAATAGGAATTAGGCTGTGTTTGTTGGTTACTGTACCTGTAGGAGTCAGAAACTAACATTTTATGTAGTGTTCTAGCTTATTATTTCCCGTTGTCTTTCTCGAGACCCCTACTTAAATAGGGTCATAAATGCCATTCTTTCCATTGTAATCTTCTGCTGTTATATATGTCTCCTTGATATGGTTGGTCAAGTGCAGGGGAGCGGAAGCATTCTATAATCCTGTAATTAAGTCTCAGTCTTTTACTGATCTTGTTTCTCAGCTTTTTTCCTCACATCTCTTTAGTGAGATAGAATGGTCATTGGGGACTGGAGTTTGGTAATTCCCTTCTCACATCAGTTAGACTCTGTAAAACCCAAGCTGGCTGGGCTGTAGCAAAATAGATTTTCTTAGCTCAGGCTTGTTTTTTAAGAAGTGAATCATCTGGATGTATTTCAAAATGGTTACTTTTCTCCTCACCCTGCCTAAAGCATGAGAGGAGTTTTCTCAGAAGAATGAGCAACAGATAGATTAGGTTTGGGTTGGGAAGATCAGAATTTCAGTTTAAACGTGTTAATTTTGAGACATCTTTTAGACATCCAAGTGGAGAGCTTAAGTAGATATTTGGAGTGCAGGAGAATTATTTGGCTAGAAATACACATTGGAGAATCATCAGCATACAGATGAGACTTAAAGACAGATGTGAGACTGTGTAAGATCATGTGGGTGTGAGTGTGGACAAAGAAAGGAGCAGAACCAAGAAACATTAAAAGGTGTGTGTGTGGGTGGGGGGGAGTGGGTGGTGTGTACAGGAGAAGGAACCAGCGAAAAAGGTGAGAAGAATTATAAGAAGGAAATAAGTGAGAAAATTATATAGCAAAGAGTCAAATCTACTCTGTCAAATGCTGCTGGTATTACAAGTAGGATCAGATAAGCTAGCATATCTTCAGTGGATTTGGTACAGAAGCATTGAATATAGGTCAGGAATTGGATACATAAAAATTGAACAGAAGTTAGGTAGCCTGGCCCATAGGCTTTCTCTGGCAATAAAATCATCCTAAAGTAAGACTCTGATGCTGGGAGGGATTGGGGGCAGGAGAAGAAGGGGACGACAGAGGATGAGAAGGCTGGATGGCATCACCAACTCGATGGACATAAGTTTGAGTGAACTCTGGGAGTTGGTGATGGACAGGGAGGCCTGGCGTGCTGTGATTCATGGGGTCGCAAAGAGTCGGGCACGACTGAGCGACTGAACTGAAGTGAACTGAAAATATTAAGACAGTTCTTTCCCCACCGTACTCATTGTGCCCAAATGCAGATTGTGATCTAGCTTGTATTATGGTCTTTATGTTCAATTTAGAATCCTCAGAAACTCCTTAGTGGCATCTATTCTACCAGTGTCAAGCTGTGCCTTCAACTTGAGAAATGACGTGAGTCTATGAACCCATCTAGTATAATTCTTAAACACTGTTCATTTCAATTGAAATAAGTGTGATTTTAAAGTTTCTAAAATTACCTTGGGTTTCAGGGAAACCTATGGCAACAATTTCAAAAGTTTGAGTTTACCAAATTTTATAAACTGAACTGATAAACCTTTTTTTTTTTTTAACATTTCTCCCCTTTTCTTTTTTAATGGAAAATCTTTGCAGTTTTTACTGACCTTAAACTTATAGACAACCATTGATTCTTTTTCTTTTTTATGTTGAAGAAAATAAAATAATACAATGTCATACTGTGTGTTTTTAGGAATTCTCTTATGCAGCATGTACAAGTAATATGACACAAATTAGTTTTCAGATGATGCATAAACAGTAATACAAAACATATTAATATAGGTAATGTTTTATAAGAGAAAAATTCTGTCTTCCAAATATTCCAAATTATGCAATTACAAAAGCATACAGGGAAAAAGAATATTGACAGAAGGGTGGCTAGATATACTGGAAAACAATGGTAGATCATAGAAAGGCTACAAAACACTGTTGGGAAATTTTCAAGAAAATACAAACCATTATAAAATCCTTTTAATATTAATGTAAAACTTTATTTTTTTGATGCAAGACCATCCGTAAGGATACTGTGTGGAACAGTATATGGAGAGCAGATGATTTCAGGGCAATATTTTAAGTCTTTCTGTAGTCTCAAAGAAAGACTTCTGAGACAGTGGGCTCTTGGGAAAAATAAAGAGATTCATTATTCCCAGTGACACATTGGCAGAGAATACACTGGTAAGCACTCTGCCAGCAAACCTAGAATTCCTGAGTGGTCTTTTGACTGTAACTTTCTGTACTACTCCTTATCTATCTAGGTGTTAAGGTAGCAACAGCAAAGAATGGAATAGTTTTCACGTTGGAAAAAGACTGCCTTTTGGTATCCATTTCCACATATTAATTAATCCTGAGTATTTTATATCCCATGATTTTGCAAAACAGTTATACCCCATAGGATAGAATTTTGTATATAGAATGTATGTCTTGAGACTTATGCAGGAAGAATCTTATGTAAAATACCCAAACTTTCCTCTAAGATGATTTTACATATGCTATCTGGACCACAAAAACATGACCTAAAATGATATAATAAATTTTCTGGAAAAACACACATACGTTTAAACACATGTACATACATTCATGTATGTTATGTATGATAAAATTACAAAAAAAAAAAAAAAAAAACCCCAGTGGAATAGTTAACACCAAAATCAGAGGAATGACTACTCTTAGGTTAAAGTGAGGATATGATTTTGGTGACTTTTGTAGGGCTCCAAGATAGTTAATGTCCATTTCTAAAACTAGGCAGATTTATGGATGTTGGTTTTATTTACAGTCTATTTCATTTTTAAATATAAAAAAGGGAAAGTCATGTATAAGCAATGTTATATCATAAGCATCTGAGATTTTCTAATAAATTTATTTGTGTTACCTGGACTGAGTTTTTTTAACTTTCTTTGAAGTGAAGTCACTCATTTGTATCCAACTCTTTGTGACCCCATGGACTGAAGTCTGCCAGGCTCCTCCATGCATGGGATTTTCCAGGCAAGAGTACTGGAGTGGGTTGCCATTTCCCTAGAATATTTATTTCATTAGAGTACAGTTGCTTTACAAGGGTGTGTTAATTTCTGCTGCACAGCAAAGTGAATCAGCTACATATATACATATTTCCCCTCTTCCTTGGATTTCCTGGAGTGATTTTAATACTACTCCAGAGCAACATTTTGATGCAAAAAATGTCTTTTCTTTTTCAGTCCGAAAGGATATAGTCCGTATCCTCCCCAGTTTAGATGTTGAAGTCAAAGACATTACCGACAGCTATGATGCCAACTGGTTTCTTCAGGTGTTATCTACGCAAGATCTTTATGAAATGGCCAATAAACAGTTCCCCATAGTAGCTGAAGTCATAGAAGCACCCCAAGGAAACCAGCTACCCATAAGCATTTTACAGCCTGGGAAAACCATTGTGATCCACAAAAAGTGCCAGGCATCAAAGATCTTGGCTTCAGAAATTAGAAGCAATTCCTCTAAAAGACACTTCTTGATCCCCACTAGCTATAAAGGCAAATTCAAGCGGCGACCTCGAGAGTTCCCGACCGCCTATGACCTTGAGATAGCAAAGAGTGAAAAGGAGCCTCTGCACGTGGTGGCTACCAAAGCCTTTCATTCCCCCTTTGAGGAGCTGTCATCTGTCTCTGTCGGGGATGAGTTTCTAGTGCATCACTCACAGACAACTGAAGTCCTCTGTGAAGGAATTAAAAAAGTGATGGATGGTCTGGCTTGTGAGAAAATCCTCACAAATTCCCGTGAGGTAGCACTGCTCCCTTTGTACATGGACGGAGGCTTTGTAGAGGTGATCCACGACAAGAAACTCTACCAGATTTCCGAGCTTTGCGCACAGTTTCGCCTGCCCTTCAATGTGAAGGTGTCTGTGAGAGATCTTTTTATTGAAAAAGACATTTTGGCTGCTATACCAGGACTACAGTTGGAGGAATCTATCACTAACTCTTATCTCCTCATAAGTGACTTTGCCAACCCCAAGAAATGCTGGGAAATTCCTGTTGGCCGCGTGAATATGACTGTTCAGTTAGTTAATAATTTTTCTGGGGATACAGGATCATATCTAGTCAGTACTCTGGTCGAAGAGATCACTGAAGAACAGTATTACCTGATACGGAGATATGAAAAGTCCTTCTTGCACCCTCCACCTCGCCCTCCGAAACATCCCTCAGTGGAAAAAATAGAGTTAACTCCGCTAAGCCTAGCAAAACAAAAGACAGTGAATCTGCCCAAGTCTCCCAAGGTAAGGCTATGATTTTGCAGTTTTTCCTCTTGAGCGTTTTCCTGGAGGCAGTTTATTTCAAGTCTTTTCTGAATCTGGTTTTTGCTTACTTCTCTTCCTTTCATGCCATATTTGAAATGAGCCTTTCTGATGCACAGTAATGATTGAACATCAACAGAGCATAAGCTGTTACAGCATTTTGTATTTTGATGCTTCACCAGTAGATGTGACAAGAAGTTTAAGAATTAAAAATAGCAGGGATGGCACTTGATTATGATGACCCAAATTGCTGTTTCAATGGGTTTTGTTAATTAGGAATGGTTTATAAGGTGCTTCAGAAGCAAATCTCTTTTATTTTGGAAGAGCTGTTCATTTTTTCCTAGGTGGAGTTGTGTTAATATTACATCCAGGAAATGAGCACACAATAAACCCCCTTCTTCTGGGGGTGGGGTACCAGTAGCATGCGTCTATGACACATGTCTTCATTTTGTTTTATGTGCAGAAAGATGCAAAAGTGTCTTGGCAGAACTGTGTGAGAATATGGGCATCTGCCCACATTCAGCCTGTCTGAGAATTGTCATCTTTAACAGTTCTTTTGAAAAACAAAATCAATAAAACTGCAGACAGTATGAGATCATTATAGAATTAACAACTCCATAACCACTCTAAAGATTTTGGGAGGGGAGGGGTTTCAGCTTTATTTTCTCTGAAAGTTTTTGCCTCTTGGAAACCACCTGCTGAGTGCCTGGAAATCACTTACCCCTACACCAGGTAGCTCAGGTCCTTCATCTGGCCGGCAGTAGTTAGTTCTCTGGTGTGCAGAGAGAGTGCATTCTGGCCTGGCAGATGTTGAGCTGGCAGCTTGGGGAAACAAAGCAATTAGTAAAACAAAGAGAGATGCTGTGTTTATTCTCTATACTCAGGAATGATAGCAGCCTCAGGCTTCAAGGATGTGGGTATGGAAATACTTTTACTTCTACATTTCAAAGATTGCATTCTGATTGTTTGCTGGGGAAATCCAATAAAGATCTTCAAACTCATCTTCAGGAAAAGATAAAACCAGCAGAAGTTTCCTTTCCAGAAAATCAATTTTGAAGGAGTCATTTTGAAATTAAACTGTTTCCAAATAATGTTGATTAACAAGCTGCTAAACATGGAGGGTGTCTGGCTTCTCCTGTTTAATATATTTTTATTACTGAATCAAATGTGAGAGATGGAATGCTGTTCTCATTTTTAGCGGGAAGCAGAAGAAAGTCCCATCCCCCTACCACCACCCTCTCACCCTCTATGCCTATGCCTATATCTATGCCTAAGCCTCCAGAACTGTTGAATACACTACATTGGAAAGCAAAAGAGACTTGGCACATGTTCTTAAAATTAAGGACATTGACATGAGATTATCCTGGATCATTCAGGTGGGTCCAAGTTAATCACAAGAGTCCTTAAAATACCTTTTTCACTTGAGGTCAGGGTCAGAGAGAGATGTGACTACAGAAGAACTTTAGAGAGGTGGAGCATTTCTGCCTTGGTAGATGGAGGCAGGAATCATTGAGGCAAGGAATGCGGATGGTCTCTAGAAGCTAGAAAGACAAGAGAGCTTTCTTCCCTAGAGCTTCCAAAAAGTTTCGTAACTGGTTAAAGTAAATAGGGGTTTCCCTGAGTTCTGTGAGCCACTCTAGCAAATTAATAAACCCAAGGATGGGATTCTGGGAACCTCTGACTTGTAACCGTCAGACAGAAGCTATCAATAACCTGGGGACCTACTACTTGCAACCAGCATCTGAAGTGGGCAGCAGTCCTATGGGACTGAGCCTTTAAACTGTGTTGTTTTGCTGGCAAAATGGTTTATCCCTTCCTTTTTCCTTTTAATGAACATCTGAGTTCATGTACCTTTGGAGAACTTAAGGGTACACTAGGATTCAGGGGTGATTAGAGATAGGATGTAGAACACAGCCAGAGTGGGTCTTTGTTTTCATCAAACATTGGGCATGACTTGTGACAGTTCCTGCATCTCGTAGTTTCATCACTAGAGAAGAATGTAATTTCTTTGTTTGGTTCCAATTTTTAAAAGAAGGAGGAGTTTGGATCACATGCCCATCTCCTGTTTCAATCAACTCACTGGTCATCCCAACTACAGCCAGGATTGGTGGGGAAAGGAATGACAACTAGTTGTCTCAAATAATAGAAATATGGGAGCAGTATGTGAAGGTCCAGAGGTATAAAAGAGTAGGTGCCTATTACAAGTAGGAGGAAAAGACCAAAACTCCCTAAACTACTAAGAAAGCATTTGTAGAAAAAAATAAATTAAAAAAAATTTAAATGTCCTTTGAAATAATGTCAAATGAAAATGATCTATATGCTTTATTAGGAAAGAAACATAAAGTGATAATGTTATGTCTAGGTTACTGCTTAGAAAACCTTCCAGTCCTCCTCCTATGTTTCTTAAATGATATGATACAGGATACTGATGAACAGTCAGATAAAGGTCTGGAAGGGTCAGGAATTTCTGGGGTATACAGTACTATCCTTCTGGTGTGTGGATGTGTCCACTAAACTGAAAGTTCTCTGAACTCTGTACTTTTGGGAATTTTATGGACTTTTCCTCTTGTAAGCATGAACAATTACTAACTCCTCTTCCCGTCCCTCTCCTCTAGAGAATGGGGGTTAGGCCTGAAAATTCCAAGCTTCTAATTATGGCTTGGTGTTTCTGGTGACAAGCCCCCATTCAAGAGCCATCTGAGAATCTACCCAGAGTCACCTTATTAGAACAAAAGGCGCCCCTATTGATAACTTATGGTGAAGGATATGAAATTCGTGACCTCCAAAGAAGAAGATTTAGCTTTGGGACCAGGGACCAAGCTTGATCATTCAGGCTCTTGTGTGGCAGAAGTTTATTACAGTGAAAAAGGACAGAGAACACTTCTGCCATAGACATCAGAAGGGGAACAGAGAGTGCCCCCCTCGCTTCCCACAAGATAGATCTTAAATTAACAAGATTAGAACTAACAATAGAAAGGTCTTACCAGACCCACTCCTACAAGGTAACAAGATTAGTCAGAAGGTTCTTGTTAAGGAGGAGAAACAATATGCATTGTTATTATATAATCACTAGAAGTGAAGTGAAAGTCACTCAGTCATGTCCAACTCTTTTCGACTTCATGGAATTCTCCAGGACAGAATACTACAGTGTGTAGCCATTCCCTTCTCCAGGAGATCTTCCCAACCCAGGGATTAACCCAGGTCTCCTGCATTGCAGGCAGATTCTTTACCAGCTGAGACACAAGGTAAGCTCATTAATACAGAGCATTCTGAAAGAGATGGGAATACCAGACCACCTGACCTGCCTCTTGAAAAACCTATATGCAGGTCAGGAAGCAACAGTTAGCGCTGGACATGGAACAACAGACTGGTTCCAAATAGGAAAAGGAGTACGTCAAGGCTGTATATTGTTACCCTGCTTATTTAACTTCTATGCAGAGTACATCATGAGAAACGCTGGGCTGGAAGAAGCACAAGCCGGAATCAAGATTGCCAGGAGAAATATCAATAACCTCAGATATGCAGATGACACCACCCTTATGCCAGAAAGCGAAGAGGAACTAAAAAGCCTCTTGATGAAAGTGAAAGAGGAGAGTGAAAAAGTTGGCTTAAAGCTCAACATTCAGAAAATGAAGATCATGGCATCTGGTCCCATCACTTCATGGGAAATAGATGTGTAAACAGTGGAAACAGTGTCAGATTTTATTTTGGGGGGCTCCAAAATCACTGCAGATGGTGATTGCAGCCATAAAATTAAAAGACGCTTACTCCTTGGAAGGAAAGTTATGACCAACCTAGACAGCATATTGAAAAGCAGAGACATTACTTTGCCAACAAAGTTCCATCTAGTCAAGGCTATGGTTTTTCCTGTGGTCATGTATGGATGTGAGAGTTGGACTGTGAAGGAGGCTGAGCGCCGAAGAATTGATGCTTTTAAACTGTGGTGTTGGAGAAGACTCTTGAGAGTCCCTTGGACTGCAAGGAGATCCAACCAGTCCATTCTGAAGGAGATCAGCCCTGGGATTTCTTTGGAAGGACTGATGCTAAAGCTGAAACTCCAGTACTTTGGCCACCTCATGCGAAGAGTTGACTCATTGGAAAAGACTCTGATGCTGGGAGGCACTGGGGGCAGGAGGAGAAGGGGACAACAGAGGATGAGATGGCTGGATGGCATCACCAACTCAATGGACATGAGTTTGAGTCAACTCCTGGAGTTGGTGATGGACAGAGAGGCCTGGTGTGCTGCGATTCATGGGGTCGCAAAGAGTTGGACACGACTGAGCAACTGAACTGAACTGAATGGGCTTAAAGAAAATAATGTCTTATGTGACTAAGACAAACCAATGTAGAAAAAAAAAGTTTGTCCTTTTCTCCTCATTGAGAGACCCTCCTTTCTACTCCTCGAGGGTCTCAGACTCATTCCTCCTTGAGGGCCTGGGACTCTTTATCAACCTACCTAAAAATTAACTCTCTCACTATCACACAGAAAATTCCAGGGGATTTAGAAACCCTGTGTTAGGAGCTGGGATCAAAGACCAAATATTAGAAAATAAGATGTTCCTAGTATCTTTTCCCCTAGGAATTTACAAGGTCTTCAGGAGCTCTGTGCCAAGAACCAGGGACAGAGATCAGTGCATGTATTTTCTTTTATCACCAGCTGCTAAACTAAAACAAATGCTATCTTCGATTAAATTCATACATGTAGGATTCCAGATCAAATTAATAATTCCTAACTGTTTATTTGGGGCTTCCCTGGTGGCTTAGAGGGTAAAGCGTCTGCCTGCAATGCAGGAGACCCAGGTTCAATCCCTGGGTCGGGAAGATCCCCTGGAGAAGGCAATGGCACCCCACTCCAGTACTCTTGCCTGGAAAATCCCATGGATGGAGGAGCCTCGTAGGCTACAGTCCACGGGGTCACAAAGAGTCGGACACGACTGAGGGACATTTTCAGACCCCACATCGACTCTGTGTCTAGTTCTGAGTCACACTTCTAAACAATGTTGATTAACTGAACTTTGTTAAGATGTTAAGAGTTATTTGTTAAGATGTTAAAAGGTCCACGAGTCATTTTGTTCTGTGAATGATTAGGGAAACTGAGTGATAGTCTAAACTTGAATGACTTAGTGCTAGATGATGTTAGTTATTTTATATTTGAAAGAGCTGTTTTGTAGCAACAGTGCATTCTTATTTTCCATTGTGACATTGGTTGAGAGTGAAAGGAAGAACATTTTTGGTGTAATACGTTGGAACTTATTTCCTGGCCCTGAAAAGGGTTCAGCAGAAGCTAGGAAACCCTAGGTCAGTGGTGTTATCAAGAGATACCTGCTTGATGGAAAGTTTTCAGAATTGAGAGTCTATAATTCTTCATGATTAGTTTCATCATTTCTGGTGTGGTCAATAAAGAGCTATATTTTCTCTGAAATCAGTTTAAAATGCCAGAGTATGCTCTAATTTACCTGTTTTCAGATCTACTGACTGCCTCATATTCAACATTTTTTCTCACCATGAAGATAGGACTTTATTCAGTATTTTTGGATTTTAAACAGAAACTCTTGTCAGTTTCTTCATAATGTACTTGAAAAATCTTGCAACCAACCATTTTTTATCACAATGTCATCCTTTCAAATATTTCTTTCATATTTCTTCTGATATCTGCATTAAAGCTCTTCTATGTATGCTTTTGAAGGGACTGAATAAGATTAAAAAAAAATATTTGTAGGCAGAAAGCAGCCATTGAAAGGAAGCCTCGAAGATTTTGGATTGTATGAGGAATAGTGCCTTAAATTCAGATAATAATTTGTAAGGGTTATTTGGAGCTTAACTACTCAAACTGACTTGACTCATGAAAATACCATATTAAGGGAAGAATATCAGATCCTTCATTGTATAGTTTACTTTTGCCTTCCCTTGGTCCTTAGCTTTACAAGATCATTTCTTGTACTGTTAATAATAGAATAGTTGTATAGGCTGTCTTGGAGAAGGCACTGGTGACCCACTCCAGTACTCTTGCGTGGAAACTCCCATGGACGGAGGAGCCTGGTAGGCTGCAGTCCATGGGGTCGCTAAGAGTCGGACACGACTGAGCGACTTCACTTTCACTTTTCACTTTCATGCATTGGAGAAGGAAATGGCAACCCACTCCAGTGTTCTTGCCTGGAGAATCCCAGGGACGGGGGAGCCTGGTGGGCTGCCGTCTACGGGGTCCCACAGAGTCGGACACGACTGACGTGACTTAGCAACTTAGCAATAGGCTGTCTAATAGTAAGAAATTAAATATACACAGTGTTAATCAGATTCACTTGTGATAGGTATCAATTGTCAGTTATGAACTCCACACTTCACCTAAGAAGTTTAGAAATTAAGACTCTCTTAGGATAGGTTATAAGAGCTAGAATATTATAGAATTGTTTCCCAAGGTGAGATTGTCAACTGTTCTCTAATACCTAACTAAGAAAGCACTCAACTGTAGTAGAAATTTGAGAATTGTGGTTTGGGTGTAAGCCGGGCAGATGAGTTGGGGGATGGATTTCAATAGAGATGACAGCACATCTCCAGGCCCATGAAGTTACACTGGAAGATTCTGTTGTTGTTTTTTAAATGTGATAGTTCAGTGTTTGGAAGAATAAGGTTTGGAGTCTGGGGGAAAAAAAAAAAGGGATAAGAATGCACCAAGCAACCTTTCAAATTTCCTCTTAGGTTTATATCATTTAAAAATAGTCTTTAATATTTGTGCGTTCTGATACTTAATCAGATGAAAACAATGTTATAAAGTGATTAAATGTTATAAAGCGATTAAATAAATTAAGCTGGACCTAAAATTCTGTTCCAAATAAGAGTGTTGTAGAGTAAACTCTCCTTCTCTGGTGGTTAGTTTCTCTGTCAGAAGTAGTTTCAGATAGTTTGAAAGAGCATATCCTCACTGGGGTTTTTGCCTGTCCTGAATATATATGGCTATGACTTCTGAGTGCCACATAGGAGAAATGTAACTTCTATATTCTGATGAAAAAGCCTATAACCAGATAGAAAAACAAACCTTTGGTTGAAAGATGAGATATTCCACTCCTTTGGAGACTACATCTGGGACCAGAAATCTTGCATTTCACTAACTCTGTTTGGCCATTTAATGCCCAAGTGTCCACTTTGCTGCCGGAATGTCTAGATTTCTGTCGGACAAGAACACCCATAGGAGACATTAAGGCAAAGAGCAGGGGAGGCAGTTATGGCAAGGTACTATGAACTGAGCAGAAAACAAACCCTGTACCAGAATTAGAGTGAGAGCTGAAAAAGGCAGAAGGAAAGCAATCGTTTCTGGGAGTTGCAGAGAAAGAACACTTCAACAGCTGCTGCTGGGTACAGAGACTCATTTCTGATCTGGAGTGACAGAGTGGCTGAAAAGTGTTAAAGAAACCCACACTCTTAGGCTAAATCTAGATCTTTAGAGACATCCACTCATTTGTCATCTGTAGGATTTAGTCACAAAGGATGTGATTTGTTTTTGTTTTTGTTAAGCTGATGTGGTGTAAAGACATTGAGTGGATTTGTAACCAACTCTGAACTTCTAAAGACTGATGCCTTAGTGTGTCCTCTTGTTCTAACATAGAAGCTTTAAGTCTATTTTGCTGTGAATAGAGAAAATTAATGTGTCAGCCATTTTCAAAGACCCAAAGCAAGTAATGTGAAATATAGACATACTTAAGAAATTGGGGATTTAAACTGAATAACAAGGAAAATAAAGGGAATCTATGTCTTTCTTTAAAAAGACAAATTTTAACTGTGAGATACAGTTTCAGCATATGTTAGCAGATATTTGAGCTTTTATTAGGGCCAGATAACATACAGATTAGTACATGATGGTTTTTGAGTTCCCTGCAGTTTGTAGTTTAGTAAATGGGTTTAGCCTGTAAATAGCCAACTATAGTAGGAAAAAGTGAAAAAGATGGGAAAATCAGGCAAAGAATGAATAAAGGAAGTGCTGGGTTGAAAATGAGCCAAACCCAGTTTCCAGCTGAAACCTTGCAGGTAGAAATCTGTGCCCATAAGACTGTTCTATACATCAGTGTCTCTTTTGCTGTCTTGTACACAGGGGGATGGTATGGGGAGGAAGGAGGGAGGAGGGTTCAGGATGGGGAACACATGTATACCTGCGGTGGATTCATTTTGATATTTGGCAAAACTAATACAATTTTGTAAAGTTTAAAAATAAAAAAAAATAAAAAATAAAATTAAACTAGAAAAAAAAAAGAAACCTGTGCCCAATGGGTAGCACAGAATCTTTATACGTAGTTTTTGTGCTGTTGGACGTGGGAGAGTAATCAGAACTTTTAAAACTTTCCTCCAGTTATGACACATGAATACTTCTAGCCAAATAGCCAAAGAATGGTTTAAATAAATTTTAAATGAAAAGTAATTGGTTAAAGTAAGATATTAGAAAACATTGTCCAATTTTAAGGGAATTGCAAGCAAAAAATGAGCAAGCTGTAAAACTAATAGTAAAATACTATTTTTTTCTAAGGAGTTTTTGTCCAGAGAACATTATTTGCATTCCAGGATGGTTGAAGTACACTCCTGCTTAGAAATACCTGAACAAACCAAAAATTTGGCCATCTTTGAGCTTTCTGCCAACTGAGAATGCTCTCACTGGGTGAATGAGAAAGAGCTGATGAGAAACACTGATTAATGCTGTTCCTTGCTTCTCTCTCCCATCTGTGGAGTCAAGAAGTAAAATACCACCAAATAGGTGATCATTATATTTTCAGTGTTAGTATTAAAGTTCCACAAAAATGTAAATTAAAAAATATTTATTTTTCCAGTAGATTTGCAAAACGATTAAATGAAATTTGGAATAAATTGTTTCACTTTAGATTTTTGGCATTTACAAAGGCTTTTCACTTTCTTAAATGTCAATAACCTGGATACCCCTATTTAGAAATGAGCAACCTTAGGAGAAGAATCAGCAGTTTGAAATGTTCAGTGCACAGTTTGTATAAAGGGAAGGCATTTGAATTGCCAACTTCCTATAATTTCTGTAGTGAGTTTAGTGCCTGGAATCATTGAGTTATGTGTGGGCTCACTAGATAGTTAACTGTTGCTTTTTGAGTTTGCTACATTCATTTTCTTCTAAAATTTATAAAAATCCAAAGAGCAGGTGGAGAAATCTAGAGAGGGTAAGTTCCAAATGACTTTGCAATTTCCAAAATGGATTCATATGATTTTTTTCATTATGGTATTTATCAGTTCTGAATTTATTTTAGAATAAAAACCTTGCCTAGAAAAAATTGATAAAGCATAAGCTATATATTTGAGCAAATACATTTTTTGCAAGTCAACCATTACTTTTAATCGCTGATGTAAGACCTACATAAATAAGGACATATGCTTTGCTTTGCAAACCAAATTTCCTGCGTAAATGTTAAGATAGAAAATGAGCATAAGATGGTTCTGAAAGAATGCATAAAAATAGGCTTCCCAAAAATTAGTATTTTTCTAAAAATTTATAGAGAAAGAAATGATTCATACAAATGCATTATTTAAGGACAGACTTTCAACCAGGCTTTTGCAGCATTAATTCTTTTACATTATACTTCATCCAGACTCTAGCTTCAATATGATCATGATGTCATAGTCATGATCATTATGATGAAAAATACTTCTAAAAACACAAGTTGCTTTTAGCTGTCTTGTAGGACACACCATTAAGATGTTTACCATGACCAATTACATAACTAATTTTAAATCTGATGAGAAGAGGAAAATATTAGGGGAAATCTTATAAAATCAGAAGGCCATTGACTAAAAATTAGCCAAATGGAGTAATTTTATATATCAAGACCACAAGAACTATATAATAAGTCTATAGCTATTTGTTGTTATTGTTTTGTAGCTAAATCATGTCTGACTCTTTGTGACCCCATGGACTATAGCCCGCCAGGCTCCTCTGTCCTTGGGATTTCTCGGGCAAGAATACTGGAGTGAGTTGCGATTTCCTTCTCCAGGGGATCTTCCTGATCCAGGGATCAAACCCATGTCTCCTGCATTGGCAGATGGATTCCTTACCACTGAGCCACCAGGGAAGCCCACCTATAGATATTTATGCAGATACAAAATGTAAAAGGGTTGATTGTAAAATTATGAAGTTAGACAATATATTGTGTAGGAGATAAGAATGGAATTTTAACTTGTGACATTATGCTTATTTAGCTCACTGAACTTTATATACCATTTGTCCTTAAGAGAAGTTTGTTGTTGTTTTCAAATGCTTTCCAAATATTAACTAATGTTTAAAAAGTGTGCAGTCACCAGTTATGAGATAGGATAAAACACAAAGTTTTATCCTTTGAGAAGTGTGTTCCTTTAACTGTTATCCAAGGATAGGAATTGCCCTACCACACTCTTTTTCTCCTCATTGTCTCTGGTTCCAGCTTCTTCTCTGAGCTATAATCATTTCTTCTTTTTCCAGTCATGCTAGACACGTCAGCCAAATTCTCTCACATGGTTGTCAAGCATACTGTATTCAGGCGGTCTATGTTATAGACAACCTCAGTCTGTATCAATAATTTAAAAGACCTCCTGCTTACACCTCTATTGCTGGCATTACGCTAGGTGTATTTTCTCATTTAGTCCCTCACACTTTTTCATGAAATGAGTCTTGATATTTTTTGCAGGGGAGGTAATTGATACTGAGAAGTGTGTAATGATTGTGGTTCCAAGTGGTATTCAGGTTGCCAAATTTTATGGTCAATCTTTACTGCTCTTATTATTTAGATACTAAGCAGTAAATGTCACAGTTCAATACCCCCTACTTTTTGGAATCTTTCTTCATTTTCTGGAAAGGCATACACTTCTAGTTTTCTTATGCTGCAGGGGTCGAATTTTCTTTTGAGGTCCTTGCTGGTTCTTCCTCTGGTCTTCACATCTAAGTGTTCAAGTGCCTTGGAACTCAATTCTTACTCTCTTCTCTATCCATGCTCAGTCTTTAAGTTCCTTATGATACTCACAATTTATTTTATACATATAAAATGGCTCTCAGTAAAATCACTTATATATATGGATTTATTAAAGAAAGAAACTAGAAATGATCTCCTATTTTTTTAAATTTATTTAAATGTGCTTGGATATCAGCTTTTTAAGGAAAGTTCATTCTTTGAGAGATGCCAGCTTCTACCAGTGTGTCTGGTCTGTAGCAATTATACTCTTTTCATGTACCTCTAAAAGACATCAAAGGACAAGAAAGTGGTGACATGAGGAAAGACACTTCCTTCTAGCATTTTATTCTTATAAATATGGGTTTACCATGCTCAGAATTTTTCTTTACTGATCCAGTAATGAGAAAAAGCTGGAGAATACCTTAAGCTATTTGAGATAGAAATTTAGGGAAGACCTAAGGCCATTACTGGCATAATCAGAAAGTTCTTTGGTGACAATTCAGATTTAGCTGAAATAAATTTCAGGAACTAGAATGAAGACTAGAACTTGAATTAGGAATTTTGAAATTTCCCATCAAGTTGGTGATAACACAGATACAGAGAGAATAGGAAGCCTTTTATTCATTAAGAGAGCTATGGACCTATATAAAGAAGAAGACTAGTGAGGATTAATGAGTTATGGATCTCAAAAAATGAACATATTCTTCATAAGTGAAGGAAAATCAGAGCATATTACAGATGCATAGAGAAAAACTAAAACTATATAATTGCAATTAAAGATTGAGGAGAAAGATTTAAAAATCTATTGATTTGAATTTCTTTAAATATTACTTTAATTGTACATTGTGCATACAGTGTTTTAAAATTATTTATATCAATAATTATTCTAAAATATTAAAAATAATTTTTATAATTGTTTATAGTTATTTTAGTTCCATAGATATAAAACCTTAGCTATGTGCCATTTACTATGATCAGCAAATGGAGACGATCAGGTGAATGAAATATAGTATCTGTGCTCAGTGGACTTTCTGTACAATGAATTAGACATAGGAAAACAGACAATTACAGTATGGAAATTGAAAAGTCTTGTTTCCAGGTTAGTATTGGGATTTGGAAGACAACTTATTAAAATCTCTCGAAATGTGGGCTCCCCAGGTGGCTCAGTGGTAAAGAATTCCCCTGCCATTGAAGGAGACGGAGGAGATGTGAGTTCGATCCTTGTGACTGGAAGATCCCCTGGGAGGATATGGCAACCCGTTACAGTATTGCCTGGAAAATCCCATGGACAGGAGCGTGGTGGGCAGTCCATGGAGTCAGAGTCGGACACAACTTAGTGACTGAGCACATACACACAATGAAATGTGGGACTGAGCTCAGAAAGGATATTTAATGACTCAGTTGAAATATGTAAGTTTGGACATGTAGAAACAGTCAGATGTCAAGTGATGTTTAGAGTGATTTAGCCAAAAAAAAAAAAAATCCTGTGTTGGCTATAATGTGGGGACGTAACCTTATCAAGATCTGTTGTTGTTCAGTCACTCAGGTGTGTCAGACTCTTTGCGACCCCATGGACTGCAGCATGCCAGGCTTCCTTGTCCTTCACTATATCCCACATTTGCTCAAACTCATGTCCATTGAGTTGTCTCCTGGATCCTCATATCAGGATCTAGGAGAAGCTTAAAATGTCTGTAGCACAGTGTAATAATATGAGGGTAGAAGACCAAAGAGGGTTAGGATATAGAAGGTGAATCATTACCAAGTTTCTTAGGTCAGGGCTCCAAAGTTGTTCAGTTCATTTCTTTATCACTCTGCCACAGATGGGGAATGAGACTTTCTCAGAATCAGCATGTTAGATTTCCTGTCACACTGCATGTTCCCAAAGGTCAGAACTCAGTTTTCATGTTACTTGACCTACCCTTTGCCTGTTTCTGTCATCAGGTCCACATGATTGTGGACCCCTTTCTTCATACTGAATTTCCTAAGGATTGTTCCTATGTTCTTACAAACCTTGCCACCATTCCTTAACTCTCCTACTTTTAGTCTCTTTTTTTGTTTGTTTTGTTTTGTTTTTCCAAGAGGTACTTCATTTTGTTATTTTCAAGTCTCCTTTCACAATAACCTTTGGTGCCCATTAAACCCACAGCTTCAACTTTTAGCTTAGGATTCAAAACAATTTCTCATTTTCTCCTTATCTTCCTAACTTAAAAAAAAAAATACTATACTTCAGTGTTTTAGTACACCAAAAAAATGAAGGAAAAAAAATCAGTTGTATTCCACACTAAAAAATAAGACTTGTTCTTTCTAAACTGCTCTGTTTTTTAAGGAAAGTGGATTTTCTAAAAAGAAATAAATGGAGGCTATTGTAGCCTCCCCAGGTGGGAAATAACAATAAAATTTCTATTTTAGATACAAAACATCTAGAAAAGACAAGTTTATAGAGACAAAAAAACAGAGAAATTGTTGCCTAGGGTGGTGGGTAGGAGTAGAAATGAAATGCAAACAGATAGCATAAGGTAACTTTCTGGGTGATGAAAAAGTTCTAAAACTGGATTTTGGCAATAGTTGCACAACTCTATAAATTTAGTAAACTCATGTACACTGTACACTTATAAAGTGAGGAGGGTTTTCTGTTTGTTTGTTGGCTGCATGGCACGTGGGATCTTAGTTCCCTGACCAGGGATTGAACCCACATTCTCTGCCTTGGAAGCATGGAGTCTTAACCACTGAACTAAGAGTAACAACATCAACAGGTATATATATATATATATATATGGCTGAATCTTTTCACTGTTCACCTGAAACTATCACAACATTGTTAATCAGCTATACCAGGATACAAAATAAAAATAATTTTAAAAACTGCATCTCATAAAGTTATTCAATTGTCTAGTTTAGAAAAATACTCTAATTATAAAGCAGATAATCCATTCAAATAGAGGCAAGGATACCAATTAGAAAGCTTAAAATACTAATATGAGAGAGATAAGATAATTGCCTCTGTGACTGAAAAAGAAATATTCAGAACAATTTTAGGTGATGCTATTTGTAGGATGTGTGACTGATGAAGTGTAGGGAGTAAAAAAGCACTGTATAAAGAAGATATCCAGACTTCTGACATAAGCATCAGAATGGATGGTGATGAAACTCATTAAATCAAGAACACAGGACATGGAGGGATGATTTTGCAAGGAAAAAGGAAGAGTCTATTTTAAAGTATGCTCAGTTTGAAATATCTGTGAGATGTCTGAGCTGAGGTGTCTGGTTAGAAGTTAACAGTCTGTAGTTTGGGAAAGAATTCCAGGATGAAGTTGATGATTCAAGTGTCAGGAAATATAAATGGTAGATGAAGTTCTGGGAGAGGATTAGATGAAACTGGAGAGTGTGTAGCTCATGAGAAAGAATGATGGAATTCTGTGAGGAAATCCAAAATATAAGGGAAAAAAGAGATACATAAAAAGCCTAAAAATAAGCAATTGGAGAACTTTATTAACTCAATGCTTACAATGAATCAGTCAGTACTCTAAGCTTTCTTACCTGTGTAAACTCATCTAATTCTCACAAAATCCAATAAAGGTAGTCTCAAATTTATTACCTCAATTCTAAGGTGATTAAGGCTGCTCAACGTTGTATAATTTTCCAAGACCAAAAGTCTGAAAAAAAAAAAAGTCTGGATTATAGACTTCAGGTAGATATAATGAACAATATTTAAAGGGACTCAGTGCCACTCAGAATACTTGTGATTTTAGAATCAAAATTCAAGCTGTGGCTAACTGATGCTTTTATTTTTCCTCATAAAAAATGATAGAACTCATCAATGTTCTCGATGTATGTGGGACTTAAAATTTCATGGAATTTTAAGTTGTCAAAGGAGAATTTTTTCTGAAGCATGGCATCCTGTATTAAGGACCTATATCAACGGAAACTCCCTTTTCTGGAACATGGAGGGTTGTCATTGTGTGGATAGAGAATGGTGAACTGGAAATAATGCAGTAATGATAAATCTCTAGCTCTAGCTCTATCCACTACACTTACTTAATTAGCCAAAGAAAAGTGTAGTCCCTGTATAACGGGATGAGAAAGTGTAACCTTCCTTTATGCCTGGATGTAGAAGGAAATCTGATACTAGTGAACAACACAAGGACTACTCCACTGTCTTTAAAAACATTAATCACATTTAATCTTTCTTCTGTATTTCTTATCTTTCTAAATGCTGTATACTGAGTAACTTAAACCAGGCACCTAGGAACAATCCGTTTTTTGTGTTTTTTTTTTTTAATTTTTTTACTCTTCCCATTTGTTAATTTTTAAATTCTATAGATTCTATTTATTAACATCTCTTGAATATATACCTCCTCACTTCAGGTCGTCATTATTTCTTGGATGGATTATTGAGACCATCTTCTAAGTACAGCTGACTCTTGAACAACACGTTTGAATTAAGTGCATCCATTTATATGCAAACTTTTTCAATAAATGTGTAGCCTTTATTTCTGGTCATACTATATTCAAATACATTCTACACATCACTGACATATTGATCTATTGTAAAAGGAAACTCTTACTGTGTAGTCTCTTGCTAAAAATCTATGTAGTTTTCCTTTGAATTTTTTTTTTATCATCTGTCCCTTATGTATTTCTAAAGCCTTCCTTCTATGCATATCTTTCTTCACATTTATACTTCAACTAGACTAAATGTGTAATTCGCAAAGACTTGATTCTTTCCTCAGTTCCCAATCTTTGAAAGGAATTTTGTTATTTTTATCTGTTCACTGGTGACTTACTAAATTTCAAATAACTAAATAATTCTCATTAAATCCTTTTAGTGTCCCTATGAGTGTTACTAGGCTTTCCAGGTGCCTCAGTGATAAAGAATCTGCCTGCTAATGCAGGAGTCACAGGAGACGTGCGTTTGATCCCTGGGATGGGAAAATCCCTTGGAGGAGGAATTGGCAACCCACTCCAATGTACTGGGCGATCCATCCCAGGGGCAGAGGAGCCAGCAGGCTACAGTCCATAGGGGTTGTAAAGAGTTGGACATGACTGAGTGACTGAGCACACACAGGCATGTTACTATTATTCCCAATTTATAGGAAAGGAAACTGAAACTCAGAGAATAATTGCCCAAGGAAAGAGAGCTACCAATAAGAGTTAGAGCTAGAATTCTAAATCATTTTTTATGTTTCATGTAAGCGACTCTATGTTTTCACCTGTCCTAAGGAAATTTCCCTGCACTCCTGCACCTCCCAACCTTCAGCCCACACATATGTTTGGTACTCCTAAATGGGTTTCTGTAACAAGCCTTATGAAATTACTATTGCAGCACTTAAAGTGTTATAATGGTTTTTACCTTTCTATCATAATAATTAGACTTTATGATTCTTTGGGCTAGGGACTATGTGTATTTACTTCCTTAGTGTTATTAAAGTTCCTAGTATAGAGAAATCACTCAATAAATGTTTGTGATAGGGAGAAAGAAAGAAAGGAAACTTTTCCTTATTTCATTTTGTTTTATTTTTCTCTAAATTAATTCCTTTGAAAGCCATATATTAAAAACAGTCTTCAAATTTGTCACATTTGGGGTATTTCCAGACTAGTGGTTCTTAGTATTTCTATGTGAAAGTATTAAATTCTTATACACCCGAACCGGTTCATTTCATTTGTGCCTACTTGTATTGCTTTTAAATTTATCCCCATTCCAGTGACCTAATACATGTTGATCAATCCCATTTAGTTCTAATTTTTTTAAAAAACTTGATTTCATATACACTTAAAATATATAATCACATATATGCATGCATAGAGATGTGTGCTCTGCATACATGTATGTGTGCACACATGTGTATGTGCATAGGTTTTATTGAACTCACCTGATATTATGAAGGTGATTTCAAAATATCTAAATACTATTCATTAAGAAATTCTTCTTAATTTTCTATAGCTTTTTTATCACATAATAGATTTCTTTAAAGTCTGCTTCTGGATTGTTCATCCTTTTTCAGTGATTATTTTATTATTGAACTATGATCCTACCTTTAAAATAAAATCCACCGTTCTATGTTTATATAAAAATATACTTTTTAAGTGATTTTAAGAATAAGGCATGACATTTTAGGAAGCAGAAGGACAAAAGAAGAAAATAAAATCACCAGTTATCACGTTAAATTTTTTTCTGGTAAATACTGTATTTCCATTATTAATATACATATAGGCTCAGGCACACATATATGTGTGGATCTGTATTTATCTGTGATAAAGTGATATAAAAATATAGGTGCATATGTATGCATAGGTACACATGTGTATAGTCTAACAGATTATTACATTTTACTTATTGCCCTGAAATTACACCAGAGCATTGCTCCAAACCTGAGACTAAATGTGGCCCAATGAACCCTACATAGTTTAAAGTGAGCTGCTAGACTGTATATGCAGGACTTGGAACATGAAGTCCTGCAAGCTCTGGCAACAGAGATAGCCAGTGCTGTATCTTGGAAGCCAAAGGAAACCTGATACTAGTGAAGTCAGAAGCAAGTGTTCTTTAAGTGCTGGACCATTTCATATCACTTCAGGTCGAGAAAGAGGAAGATTGAGAAGTTAGCAAGGGGAGGAGAGATTTATTTTTCTGAAAGTTGACCACATCCTCTGAGTTTTCTGCCTCCAACATTATGAGTAAAGGTAGTTGGGCTCTTCTTTCTCACCTCAGGTATTGTGATGAGATTTTCAGGTAATTCATTTGGAGATCATGGCATTGGGCTGTGGGAGTTTGAGTAAAATAGGGACTAGTATTTGACATATATCTACAAAGTCAAAAAGTAGGTTATGATGGAAGAAGCTCTCTGCCTGGGGTGAGTGATACTGGGAATAAACTATATTTCCGTCAATGACTCAGCGTGTATGTGGGTTCTCTGCAGACAAGATATGAACTTGAGGGAGGAGAAGGGAACGTGACTAATTGGTGTATTTTCTGAAGCCCAGGAGCTGAAGGCGATAGTTGTAAGTGGCTAGCCTTTGGCAAAGAAACTGCAATGTCATTCGTAATTAGGATGTTTCTAAGTAATATGCAGAAGTATTCCATGAATGAATGGGTCAGTGTTTAACTTTTGCCACATCTAAATTACAGAGATATAAGCAACACAAGACAGTGTATGTACTTCTCCTTATCCCCTTTTCTTCCTGGACCCTCTGCTAAAGTGAAAAAGAAAATTTAGTGGGTAGGGGAAGGAGACACAGAGAATTAGTAATTAAAAAGTCAACAATACTTTCTGTTTCTCTGTTATAAACTTGGAAGCCTCTTTAGGGCTTTAGCAGTTCAGTTCAGCTCTGTCCAGTTCAGTAGCTCAGTCATGTCTGACTCTTTGCGACCCCATGGACTGTAGCTCACCAGGCTTCCCTGTCCATCACCAATACATGGAGCTTGCTCAAACTCATGTCCATAGAGTCTGTGATGCCATCCAACCATCTCATCCTCTGACATCTCTTTCTCCTCCTGCCCTCAATCTTTCCCAGCATCAAGGTCTTTTCCAAGGAGTCAGTTCTTCACATCAGGTGGCCAAAGTATTGAAGCTTCAGCTTCAGAATCAGTCCTTCCAATGAATATTCAGGATTGATTTCCTTTAGGATTGACTGGTTTGATCTCCTTGCAGTCCAAAGGAATCTCAAGAGTCTCCTCCAACACCACAGATCAAAAGCATCAATTCTTTGGTGCTCAGCTATCTTTACGGTCCAACTCTAACATCCCCATACATGACTACTGGAAAAATCATAGCTTTGACTAGATGGACCTTTGTTGACAAAGTAATATCTCTGCTTTTTAATATGCTGGCTAAGTTTGTTGTAGTTTTTCTTCCAAGGAGCGAGTGTCTTTTAATTTCATGGCTGCAGTCACTATCTGCAATGATTTTTGAGCCCAGGAAAATAGTTTCTCACTGGTTCCATTGTTTCCCCATCTACTTGCCATGAAGTGATGGGAATGGATGCCAAGATCTTAGTTTTCTGAATGTTGAGTTTTAAGCCAACTTATTCACTCTCATCTTTCACTTTCATTGAGAGGCTCTTTAGTTCTTCTTCACTTCCTGCCATAAGGGTGGTGTCCTCTGCATATCTGAGGTTATTGATATTTCTCCCAGCAATCTTGATTCCAGGTTGTGCTTCATCCAGCCTGGCATTTCTCATATGTACTCTGCATATAAGTTAAATAAGCAAGGTAACAATATACAGCCTTGACGTACTCCCTTCCAGATTTGGAACCAGTCTGTTGTTCCATGTCCAATTCTAACTATTGCTTCTTGACCTGCATACATCTCAGAAGGCAGGTCATGTGGTCTGGTATTCCCATCACTTTAAGAATTTTCCACAGTTTGTTGTGATCCACACAATCAAAGTCTTTAGCATAGTAATGAAGCAGAGGTAAATGTTTTTCTGGAATTCTCTTGTTTTTCTATGATCCAGGAGATGTTGCTAGTTTGATCTCTGGTTCCTCTGCCTTTTCTCCAGCTTGAACATTTGGACATTCTTGGTTCACTAACTATTGAAGCCTTGCTTCGAGAATTTTGAGCATTACTTTGCTAGCATGTGTGATGAATGCAATTGTGCAATAGTTCAAACATTCTTTGGCATTGCCTTTCTTTGGGATTGAAATGAAAACTGAAATTTTCCAGTCCTGTGGTCACTGCTGAGTTTTCCAAATTTGCTGGCATATTGAGTGCAGCATCTTTAACAGCATCATCTTTTAGGATTTAAAATAGTTCAGCTGGCATTCCATCACCTCCACTGGCTTTGTCATAGAGCTGCTTCCTAAGGTCCACCATTGAGCCACCAAGCAGATGACCTACAAACCGGAGAACAATTATACCAAAGAAGTTCTTGTACTGTTTCAAAAGTTCTAGGACCCACAACATATTTCCCAACCTGGTGATCCACCAAAGGTACTGAAAACCCCCAGGGAATTTTACTTTGAAGTCCAGTGTGATTTGATTACAGAATTTCCACATGACTGGGGAAACAGACTCTTGGAGGGCACAAACAAAACCTTGTACACATCAGGACCTGGGAGTAAGACCCCACAAGAGACTGAGCCAGATTTTCCTGTGAATGTCTAGGAGTCTCCAGTGGAGGCATGCATCAACAGTGGCCCTCCATGGGATCAGGGGCACTGAATACAACAATCCTGGGAGATCAAGCATGCTGGCATAAGTCCTTTTAAAGAGGGCCGCCATTACTGGAGGGAACACTGTCCCACCCATCAACAGAATATTGGATTAAAGGTTTACTGAGCATGGCCCCACACAAAGAAAGACCCAGATTCCCCCACAGGAACTCTCAACCATCAGGAAGCTTCCACAAGCCTATTATTTTTATCCATCAGAAGGCAGGCAGAATGAAAACCACAATCACAGAAAATGAACCAAACTGATCATATGGATCACAGCCTTGTCTAACTCAATGAAAGTATGAGCCATGCCATGTAGGGCCACCCAAGATGGATGGGTCATGGTGGAGACTTCTGACAAAATGTGGTCCAATGGAAATGAGAATGGTAAACCACTTCAGTATTCTTGCCTTGAGACTCCCATGAACAGTATGAAAAGGCAAAAAGATATGACACTGAAAGATGAACTCCCCAGGTCGGTAGGTGCCCAATATACTACTGGAGAAGAGTGGAGAAATAACTCCAGAAAGAATGAAGAGACTGAGCCAAAGTGAAAACAACACCCAGTCATGGATGTGACTGGTGATGAAAGTAAAGTCTGATGCTGTAAAGAACAATATTGCATAGGAACCTGGCATGTGAGGTCCATGAATCAAGGCAAATTGAAAGCGGTCAAAAAGGAGATGGCAAGTGTGATCATCAACATTTTAGGAATCAGTGAGCTAAAATGGACAGGAATGGGTGAATTTAATTCACATAACCATTATATCTACTACTGTGGGCAAGAGTCCCTTAGAAGAATAGAGTAGTCCTCATAGTCAACAATAGAGTCCAAAATACAGTAACTTGGGTGCAATCTCAAGAATGACAGAATGATCTCTGTTCATTTCCAAGGCAAACCATTCTATATCACAGTAATCCAAGTCTATGCCCCAACCACTAATGCCAAAGACACTGAAGTTGAATGGTTCTATGAAGACCTACAAGACCTTCTAGAACTAAGACCAAAAAAAAAAAAAAAAGCTATCCTTTTTATTATAGGGACTGGAATGCAAAAGTAGGTAGTCAAGAGATATCTGGAGTAATGGGCAAGTTTGACCTTGGAGTACAAAATGAAGCAGAGCAAAGGCTAACAGTTTTGCCTAGAGAATGCACTGGTCATAGCAAACACCCTCTTCCAACCACACAAGAAATGACTCCACATGGACATCACCAGATGGTCAACACCGAAATCAGATTGATTATATTCTTTGCAGCTGAAGATGGAGAAGCTCTATACAGTCAGCCAAAACAAGACCAGGAGCTGATTGTGCCTCAGATGATGAACTCCTTAATGAAAAATTCACACTTAAATTGAATAAAGTAGGGAAAACCACTAGACCATTCAGGTATGACCTAAATCAAATCCCTTACAATTATTCAGTGGAAGTGACAAATAGATTCAAGGGATTAGATCTGATAGACAGAGTTACTGAAGAACTATGGGTGGAGGTTCATAACACTGTACAGGAGTTGGTGATCAAGATCATCCCCAAGAAAAAGAAATGCAAAAGGGCAAAATGGTTGTCTGGGGAGGGCTTGCAAATAGCTGAGAAAAGAAGAGAAGCAAAAGGCCAAGGAGAAAAGGAACGATACATCCATCTGAGTACAGAGTTCCAAAGAATAGCAAGGAGAGATAAGAAAGCCTTCCTAAGTGATCAGTGCAAATAAATAGAGGAAAACAATAAAATGGGAAAGACTAGAGATCTATTCAAGAGAATTAGAGAAACCAAGGGAACATCTCATGCAAAGATGGGCTCAATAAAGGACAGAAACGATATGGACGCAACAGAAGCAGAAGATATTAAGAAGAGGTGGCAAGAACATACAGAAGAACTATACAAAAAAGATTTTATTGACCCAGATAACCACGATGGTGTGATCACTCACCTAGAGCCAGACATCCTGGAGTGTGAAGTCAAGAGGGCTTCAGGCAACTACAGGACAAAACCTCAAACTAGGAAAGGACTCTGAGGTTTGGTTTTTATACTAAGCTGGCCTGGAGTTTAGTGGTTATTCTACAGATGTGGATTTTTATGAATTATTTGATTACTGAAAGCTATGGGATTTCTCCAAGATTTTATGCAGAGTTAGAACAACTAATAGTTCATAGAGATTTGAAGGGATATAAAAGAACAAGCATGAAGTTGGTTCTGGTCATATCCTATCAAATCCAACTTGCTCAATAAATTGTTTATAACTGTATGTGTGTTTGCATACCATGTGTGCATATCTCGTGTACAAATATATATGTTTGCAAATGTGCAATGCATTTATCTCCTCCTTTTGAATATCAAGTATTTTTAATGTCCAAATATAAGCAAATATGTTATCCGTTTCATATAATTTTTGTCATACCAGTGCCCCACTCCTTTTATTTCCTAAAATTTATGTTGAGGTGTTTGTTTTCTCCTTTAAATTTTCTTTGCTTTCATGCTTGTTACTCTTTATTCCTGTATTTTACCATTTTGTTTTATATTTTTTGATATAAAAAAATTGTGCACAATGAACATATATAGTTTGCCGAGTTTGGTCATAAGTCTACACCCATGAAAGCATCAGCACAGTCTGTGTCAGAAACCTCATTCATCACCTCCAAAAGTTTTCCTCCACCCTCTTTATTATTGTTGCTCACTGTTTCTTAAATCACGTTTGGTTTTCAGTCACCCTAAGTCATTGGAGAATTCCATGGACAGAGGGGCCTGGAGGGCTACAGTCCATGGGGTTTCAAAGAGTTGAACATGACTGGGTGACCTAACACTTTCACACCCACTTTAGCTCATCTCACTTCAGTTGCATCAGATTGCTCTGATCTTTAGTGCCTCACCCCAGTGTATGAATTCAGTTTGTTCTCTCCAATTTTTCAAGGAAACACTAGCAGTGCACCCTTGGGTAAACATGAATTTGCTGAAGGTCTAGTAATAATAGCTGGGAACAGGAAGTGAAAGTTCTAAATCCTCATGTTTAATGATTAATTCTTGACCCTTAACCCTCTTCACGGAGAAGGCAATGGCACCCCACTCTAGTACTCTTGCCTGGAAAATCCCATGGACAGAGGAGCCTGGTGGGCTGCAGTCCATGGGGTCGCACAGAGTTGGACACGACTGAAGCGACTTAGCAGCAGCAACCTTCTTCAGGTTTTATCATTACATAAAATCAATGCTTTTCTATCCAGGATTGTCTCGTATTGGTTGTTGCTTAACAACAATAAAAAGAGTGATAATAAAAACAAACTATGAATTTAAGTAATAAATAATTGAACTAAGTTATTAATTTAATGAATTCAAAATCTCATTCTCATAGTTTAGTTATGTAGTTTTAAGCTTGGAAGGCCTTACCTGCCTTGAAGTAAGATCCACTTATAATTTATTCTGTATCTTTATTTGTTTTCTTATTTAACTCTCTATTCCATGAGGAATTTATTTTGTGCATTGCATAAGATGAGGATCAAACTTTATAAAAACTGGTCCATGTATTTCTCAGTACTATATATTTGCTAGACTATTCTTTACCCATCTGTATTGGAGGCAGTTTCTCGATTTTTTATTCTATTTCTTTGGTTTACCTGAGTCGTCTTAATGCAAAATCAGTAACTCACAATGCAGTATTTTCTAATACATCTTTTTTTTTTTAATTTTTTTTTGTTAAAGGATAATTGCTTTACAGAATTTTGTTGTTTTCTGTCAAACCTCAACATGAATCAGCCATAGGTATACATATATCCCCTTCTTTTTGAACCTCCCTCCTGTCTGCCTCTCCATCCCACCCCTCTAGGTTGATACAGAGCCCCTGTTTGAGTTTCCTGAGCCATACAGCAAATTCCCTTTGGCTATCTATTTTACATATGGTAATGTAAATTTCCGTGTTACTCTTTCCGTACATCTCACCCTCTCCTCCCCTCTCCCCATGTCCATAAGTCTATGTCTATTTCTCCATTGCTGCCCTGTAAATAAATTCTTCAGAACCATTTTTATAGATTCCATTCTAATACATCTTAACACTGACATATATTTTTCTTTTTATCAATAATTGTTGAAGTTCTTGTCTTATTCTTTCAAATTAATTTTTAAAACCATATTAATTTCTATATATACATCTGATGAGGCTTTTGACTGAAATTATGTTGAACTTAAATATTAATTTGGGAGAATATAAATTTTTTGATACTGAGATTTCCCAACTTGATAAATCATTTGATATTCCATTTAGTTAAATCTTCTCATTAAAATCATGTATCTTTCTAACAATTTTTCATGCAGTTGTGATGTTTCATCACATTAGAGGCCCTTCCTTGAGATTTAGAAATATTCAGCACTGTGGTACTTTCTCTGGTGTAGGATTTACATATTTGTGTGGGGCTTCCTAGGTGGTGCAAGTGGGAAAAAATCGGTCTGCCAATGAAGGAGACAAAAGAAACATGGGTTTGATCACTAGGTCAGAAAGATCCCTTGGAAGAGGAAATGGCAACACACTCCAGTATTCTTGCCTGGAATATTTGATGGACAGAGGAGCCTGGCGGGCTATAGTCCATGGAGTCACAGAGTCGAACGTGACTGAGCACAAACACACACATTTGAGTAAACTAGAGGGTATGTCTTTTAACATGGTGATCTTCTTTTAGTCAAGTCTCTCAATCAGAAAACATTCCTTTATTGTTATGTTCTAAGTACTATTTTAAGTACTGCATATAAATCAGTAGCAAAACATCTTGGTGAATGTTTTGATACCACATTTAATATTATATTCTGGTAGGAGTAAATGATATAGAATCTTAGAGCATGGTAAGTGCTACGAAAAAAAAAAGAATAAAGCAAGATATGTGTGTTCGTGTGCTCAGTCACACCCGACCCTTTGCCACCCCATAAACTGTAGCCTGCCAGGCTCCTCTGTCCATAAAATTTTTCAGGCGAGAATTCAGGAGTGGGTTGCCATTTCCTCCTCCAGGGGATCTTCCCCACCCAGGATCAAATCCACTGTCTCCTGCCCTGGCAGGGAGATCTCTTACCACTAGTGCCACCTAGGAAGCCCCATAAGAAAGATTAAAAGTATGAGAGGAATAAAATAATTTTAAATAGGGTGGTCATAGTATGCCTTACTGAAAAGACAGCACTTTTCCAAAGACTTGAGTGGGTAAGAGGAGATACGCAGAGACCAGGGAGAAGTGTTCCAGGCCATGGAGAGAGATGGTACAAATCCTGAGACAGGAATGTCCCTGATGTGCTTGAGAGTCAGCTGGACAGCCAGAATAGTTAGAATATAGTGAGTGAAGGAGACAAAGGGGATGAGATCAGAGGAAATGAGGAAGCCATTTGTTAGTTCTTCGTAGGTCATTGTAGTGATTTTCACTTAACTTTTCATGAGATGTGAAACAACTGGAGGATTGAGTAGGAGAATGAGATAAACCATCTTACATCTTAAACTCATTATGACTTTTGTGATGCTTTAAGACAGTAAGGGAGTAAGGATGGAAAACAGGGGAACCAACTGGGGGTCTTGCCCACATAATACTGTCCTGAGCCAGGGTGGTAGCAATGGAGGTAATAAGAAATGGTATTAAAAGTATTTTGAATGCAAAGTTTAAAATATTTCTTCTGGATTGCATTTTTTCTTCTACTTTCAATAAGGGATCTTCATTTTATAATTTCTTTACTGCTGACTTTTTAAATTTAGCTTATTTCTAGTTGGGTTCTTTTAATATAATTTTCTTCCCTTGGACTTTCAGTTCAGTTCAGTTGCTCAGTCGTGTCCGACTCTTTGCAACCCCATGGACTGTAGCACACCAGGCATCCTTGTCCATCACCAACTCCCAGAGCCTACTCAAACTCATGTCCATTGAGTTGGGGATGCCATCCAGCAACCTTATCTTCTGTCATCCCCTTCTCCTCCCGCCTTCAATCTTTCCCAGCATCAGGATCTTTTCCGATGAGTCAGTTCTTCACATCAGGTGGCCGAAGTATTGGAGTTTTGGCTTCAGCATCAGTCCTTCCAGGGAACATTCAGGACTGATTTCCTTTAGGATGGACTGGTTTGATCTCTTTGCTGTCCCTTGGACTTTATATGGGTGTAGTTCTCTTTTTAAAATATTGAAATTTTAATTTTAGCTATGATTTAAAAAAATGAAAAAAAATCTGTAAACTTGAAGAACATAATTCTTGTCCTGGCTCTGTTACTAGTTGGCATGTAATCTGGGATAATTTTAGCATCCTTGACTATAAAATAAAGTTGGAGTTAATAATTAGTACTATTTCTTTGAACTTAAGTATTCTACAAATCTCTGATCCCATATTTATACAATGGTCAGTAAAGAGTTAAAAGTAACAGAAATATCTTCATTTGAGTTGCATGAAATATCAACATGTTGCTTAGCCATAGCTGAATAATTTTAAAGAGATGAAACAGAAGTATCCAAAAAATAAGCTTTTGGTACTTTGGGGCAAAGTCCTTATCTATAATATTTGATTGAATGTGGCCTGTTTTGGCTTCTTAATTCTGCACTTCGTAGGATTTGGCCCATTTTCTCTTATCTCTTTTCATGCTTCTCTGGAAAGACTTTCCCAGGAACTGCCTCTTTTCAGAATCACCCTTTCCTATTTCAAGCCTGCTGTTCCAAAGCTTGTTTTATTGTGGTTGTGTCATTCCATTAGATGTGCACGCAAAAATATCCCCATAACCTTTTTATCGTCTTCATCTTAAAATTTCCCTGTACTTGATGCCTTTCTTGAAATTTCTTTCTAGAGCTACCGATTCTTTCCCTATGTTGCCGCTGAAACCCATTCGTCATGTGTAACTTTCTCTTCTCACCTAGATCATGCAATACATTTGTTTCTGTGCAGTGGTGCAGCCCAGTCCTTCCAGAAGCTAACTCAATTTGTTTTCAAAGGAATATAACAATATTGTTTTCCCCATCTAAAGGGTGTTACATTTGTGACTCTATTTGGCACTGAGAGACCAGAATTAAAATACTAAGAGGCTATGGAATGAAAGGCAGAAACAACTTGTTCTTGCAAATGGAAAGAAATTTACTCCCATTTAGCTAAAAGCACAAGACCTTTTAATCAAACATTTAACATCATGACCAGGCCAGGAAAAAAGTGTACTTGCTCAGTTATAATTGGTTCAACTCACATAAGTGGATTTCTCATTGTCTGAGCAGCTACAGGAAATATGGCTAATAAAAGCAAATGTGAACCTGACTGAAGCTGTTCTATAAAGCCCTGCCAGACCACTCTGTACAACTGTTATTTACTATTATGAAACTAAATCTTGAGTCATGGTTAAAAGGTAATCAGTGTTCAAGAGAGTGGTCTGTAGAGGTAAGCAGTAATTCAGATTTGATTGGCAGCATAGGCTTTTCAGGGAATAGTTCAAAATAAGGAGCACTTTGAGAGAGCCAGAAACACAATCCAAAATGAAAATTGTCAGAATTTTCCTAACATTGGGTTATCGATAAATATGTTACAAAATTTTCAAGTTGTGTCTTTCCTAGCAGCTATAATTAAAAATACAGCTATAATTTTAAAAAATGGTTTTGTGCACTCCATCTCATTTGAGCCCTATAACACAACCTTGTATTATGGGCATGATTATCACTATTTTATACCTAAGAAGACTTGCTCAAATTTCCCAGGTTTGCAGTAAGTATCAGGGTGAATATTCATGCTTTCCTGCCAGTAGAGCCCCTGAGCTTCTTAGGATCCCAGATGCCTCCTGGAAAGGTAGTATATGAATGATTCTATCAGTTTTATGCTCTATTGTTCCTTGTAAGGAATCCATGTTTATTGTTTCCATCATTGGCCAGAGTGATTGCACCTTCATCACAGGGGGCTTATAAAGACAAAATCCCCCAAATAACACATGTCTAAAAATGAACATATCACAAGGGAATTAGAAAAGCTCAATTTCTCCTGTTTTATATGCAGATTTCATGATTTGAGATCAAGTTGTTTCCTTTAGGTCAAAGATATTGTGATAAGGTACATCAGTAACGTAAATTTAGAAGCAAATGCATATTTATTTTTATATAAAAATGGTGTTGTTACATATTGTTGCAGAGACATGTTGTAAACCATTTTCCTTTTTGGATCTGTACTGTTTCTGTAGTTGGGTGTGTTAACCAGATGAACAAAGATTGTGGTAAGCTAATACACTTGGACTGTTTATTGGCATTGTTTCTAACTTTTCTTCAAACTTTATAAAATTAATGTCTCTCTGTTTCTGTTCTGTCTTCCTTCTGAGATAGAGCAGATCTGAGTTTCTGGATATTCCTCACTTTACTTAGGAGAATTTTCCAGTTTGGAATAAGTAATGAAGTTATCATGACCATAGTTCCCTTGGAATTCCTTAGAATTTTATTTTTAATTTTACCACCTTATTTGCTAAAATTAATATTGATGTACATATCCCTTTTTAGACTGGAATAATCTGTGCACTAAATACCATATTTCAAAGTGTGTATGACTACCCTCAAAAGATGCTAAATAAGTATTTGTCTGGAGTTGAAAAAGAGAACAAATTTTCAAGACACTTAAAAAAAATCTTTCATAGGCAAAAAATTGAATTATACACCAAACTCCTGTAGTTTCAATGCAAAGCTAAATCACTTTAGAACTTACTTCTAAACTACATGCTAGTTCCAGTTCAGTCGCTCAGTCATGTCTGACTCTGTGCGACCCCATGAACTGCAGCATGCCAGGCCTCCCTGTCCATCACTAACTCCCAGAGTCTACCCAAACCCATGTCCATTGAGTCGGTGATGCCATCCAACCATTTCATCCTCTGTGTCCCCTTCTCCTCCTGCCCTCAATCTTTCTCAGTATCAGGGTCTTTTCAAATGAGTCAGCTCTTCGCATCAGGTGGCCAAAATATTGGAGTTTCAGCTTCAACATCAGTCCTTCCAATGAACATCCAGGACTGATCTCCTTTAGGATGGAATGGTTGGATCTCCTTGCAGTCCAAGGGACTCAGAGTCTTTTCCAAAACCACAGATCAAAAGCATCGATTCTTCAGTGCTCAGCTTTCTTTATAGTCCAACTCTCACATCCATACATGACGACTGGAAAAACCATAGCCTTGACTAGATGAACCTTTGTGACAAAGTTGTCTCTGCTTTTTAATATGCTGTCTAGGTTAGTCATAACTTTCCTTCCAAGGAGTAAGCGTCTTTTAATTTCATGGCTGCAATCACCATCTGCAGTGATTTTGGAGCCCAAAAATAAAGTTTGCCACTGTTTACACAGTTTCCCCATCTATTTGCCATGAGGTGATGAGACCGGATGCCATGATCTAAGTTTTCTGAATGTTGAGCTTTAAGCCAAATTTTTCACTCTCCTCTGTCACTTTCATCAGAGGCTCTTCAGTTCTTCTTCACTTTCTGGCATAAGGGTGGTGTCATCTGCATATCTGAGGTTATTGATATTTTTCCTGGCAATCTTGATTCCAGCTTGTGCTTCCTCCAGCCCAGCGTTTCTCACTATGTACTCTGCATATAAGTTAAATAAGCAGGGTGACAATATACAGCCGTGACGTACTCCTTTTCCTATTTGAAACCAGTCTGTTGTTCCATGTCCAGTTCTAACTGTTGATTCCTGACCTGCATACAGGTTTCTCAAGAGGCAAGTCAGGTTGTGTGGTATGCCCATCTCTTTCAGAATTTTCCACAGTTTATTGTGATCCACACAGTCAAAGGCTTTGGCATAGTCAATAAAGCAGAAATAGATGTTTTTTTCTGGATATCTCTTGCTTTTTGGTGATCCAGCAAATGTTAGCAATTTGATCTCTGGTTCCTCTGCCTTTTCTGAAACTAGCTTGAACATCTGGAATTCATGGTTCACATATTGCTAAAGCCTGGCTTGGAGAATTTTGAGCATTATTTAGCATGTAGTTGCTAATCATACTCAATTGATTATCAAACTGTGTATCAGTTGGTTGGGATATGTAGATAAGGCAAAACAAAACCAACACACGAGAAAAAAAAGCAACCATAACCTAGAATGGTCAGGCCATGTGGATTATTACAGGCTATTGAAAGGACTTTATTCTTCTGCAACTTCTATAGGGAACCACTGAAGAGTAAAGAGCAGAGATGTGTTATGATATGACTTAACACTTTAAAAGAATCACTATGGTCCTAAGTGGGTCATAAATTATTAACATTGGCAATTGTCAAGACACTGAAACTTTGTTTCTAGAATGTGACCCAGATATTGCAACCATTTTATTATACTTTTGAAATTTATTTGAAAATATTTTTACTATATCAAAATGAAGCCTATTTTATTTCTGTAATACTTTGTCATATTCAGGGCAAGGTAGAGGATAATGAGGATTAAGTGAGGTAACAGTGTGAACAGAATTTGTAAGATACAAAAAATATATTGCCTATTCAGTGACATAAAGGGTGGATCTCGGCTGGAGTTATTATTTTTGTTGTGTCTTTTCAAGAAAAGATATAGGAATAAAATGTTAAGAAAACTTATTTTCAATTAGGATACTGCAGTCTAAAATGTATTTTAGTATCATGTTACTGCCAGTAAATGATTACTTTTAAAAAGGTTCAGACAGTTCAAAGGCAATAATTATAAATATCATTGATTTCTTTAATGAACATGTCAATAATGATGAAGAACCATTTTACTTTTCCCCCTTTAGACTTCCAACCTTTCATTATTAAATAATAGAGAATTGTAGAATAAATCAGGAAAGGTCACTAGACTGCTTAGCCTCAGCACCTAAATCTGACTACTGGAAGGCAATTCTCTGTGAATGTAGTTCTGTTAACCCAGAGTCCAAACTTTATGAGGAAAGACCATTGTTCTTGGTTAAAGGATGACTAAAGAGCAACCATGTCCTGGAATATAGAAATAATATATTGCTTCAGAGGGATTTTGAGACTTATTTCTCTTGTAGATATTAGCATATATCCCAGAGTAAAAGTCTCTCCTTATTCAAAGAGGAGGATGGGCCACTGTGTCAGCCAAACCGCTGAGTGTCATGCTTTTGTGAGTCTGTGAAACAACCCCTCTGTATGGGTAGAGTATTATCATGCTGCCATAACCTTGCCAGTAATGAGATGCTCTGTGAATGATAAACTGTGTTCTGATCTGTAGACTTTGTGTTTCTTGTTAGAATATCTATCGATTGATTGATTTATCAAACGAACAATCAATCAATCTATCTATCTACCTACCTATCCATTTACCTACCATCTACCTGTCTACCTATCACCTGGGTAGTCTGATTTCTCATCTTCTAAGTGATGTCTCAGATCCTTCACAATTTCAGATTAAATACTGATATATTCTTTCATGAGGCTCATGCCATAGTGACGTTTGTATTGAGAAATGGGATTTGCTTTGTGATACTCAGTTCAGTTCAGTTCAGTCGCTCAGTCGTGTCTGACTCTTTGCAATCCCATGAATCCCAGCACTCCAGGCCTCGCTGTCTATCACCAACTCCCAGAATTCACTCAGACTCATGTCCATCGAGTCAGTGATGCCATCCAGCCATCTCATCCTCTGTCGTCCCTTTCTCCTCCTGCCCCCAATCCCTCCCAACATCAGAGTCTTTTCCAATGAGTCAACTCTTTGCATGACGTGGCCAAAGTACTGGAGTTTCAGCTTCAGCATCATTCCCTCCAAGGAATTCCCAGGACTGATCTCCTTCAGAATGGACAGGTTGGATCTCCTTGCAGTCCAAGGGACTCTCGAGAGTCTTCTCCAACACCACAGTTCAAAAGCATCAGTTCTTTGGCCCTCAGCCTTCTTCACAGTCCAACTCTCACTTCCATACGTGACCACTGGAAAAACCATAGCCTTCACTAGATGGACCTTTGTTGGCAAAGTAATGTCTCTGCTTTTCAATATGCTATCTAGGTGGGTCATAACTTTTCTTCTAAGGAATAAGCATCTTTTAATTTCATGGCTGCAATCACCATCTGCAGTGATTTTGGAGCCCCAAAAATAAAGTCTGACACTATTTCCCCATCTATTTCCCATGAAGTGATGGGACCAGATGCCATGATCTTTGTTTTCTGAATGTTGAGCTTTAAGCCCACTTTTTCACTCTCCTCTTTCACTTTCATCAAGAGGCTTTTGAGTTCCTCTTCACTTTCTGCCATAAAGGTGGTGTCATCTGCATATCTGAGGTTATTGATATTTCTCCTGGCAATCTTGATTCCAGCTTGTGCTTCTTCCAGCCCAGCGTTTCTCATGATGTACTCTGCATAGAAGTTAAATAAGCAGGGTAACAATATACAGCCTTGACGTACTCCTTTTCCTATTTGGAACCAGTCTGTTCCATGTCCAGTTCTAACTGTTGCTTCCTGACCTGCATACAAATTTCTTAAGAGGCAGGTCAGGTGGTCTGGTATTCCCATCTCTTTCAGAATTTTCCACAGTTTATTGTGATCCACACAGTCAAAGGCTTTGGCATAGTCAATAAAGCAGAAATAGATGTTTTTCTGGAACTCTTTGCTTTTTCCATGATCCAGCGGATATTGGCAATTTGGTCTCTGGTTCATCTGCCTTTTCTAAAACCAGCTTGAACATCAGGAAGTTCATGGTTCATGTATTGCTGAAGTCTGGCTTGGAGAATTTTGATCATTACTTTACTAGCATGTGAGATAAGTGCAATTGTGCAGTAGTTTGAGAATTCTTTGGCATTGCCTTTCTTTGGGATTGGAATGAAAACTGACCTTTTCCAGTCCTGTGGCCACTGCTGAGTTTTCCAAATTTGCTGGCATATTGAGTGCAGCACTTTCACAACATCATCTTTCAGGATTTGGAATACCTCAACTGGAATTCCATCACCTCCACTAGCTTTGTTCGTAGTGATGCTTTCTAAGGCCCACTTGACTTCACATTCCAGGATGTCTGGCTCTAGGTGAGTGATCACACAGTCATGATTATCTGAGTCATGAAGATCTTTTTTGTATAGTCCTTCTGTGTATTCTTGCCACCTCTTCTTGATATCTTCTGCTTCTGTTAGGTCCATATCATTTCTGTCCTTTATCGAGCCCATCTTTGCATGAAATGTTCCCTTGGTATCTCTAATTTTCTTGAAGAGATCTCTAGTCTTTCCCATTCTGTTGTTTTCCTCTATTTCTTTGCATTGATCGCTGAGGAAGGCTTTCTTATCTCTTTTTGCTATTCTTTGGAACTCTGCATTTTGATGCTTATATCTTTCCTTTTCTCCTTTGCTTTTCGCTTCTCTTCTTTTCACAGCTATTTGTAAGGCCTCCCCAGACAGCCATTTTGCTTTTTTGCATTCCTTTCCCTATGGGATGGTCTTGATCCCTGTCTCCTGTACAATTTCACGAACCTCATTCCATAGTTCATCAGGCGCTCTATCTATCAGATCTTGTCCCTTAAATCTATTTCTCACTTCCACTATATAATCATAAGGGATTTGATTTAGGTCATACCTGAATGGTCTAGTGGTTTAAGTCTGAATTTGGCAATAAGGAGTTCATGATCTGAGCCACAGTCAGCTCCTGGTCTTGTTTTTGTTGACTGTATAGAGCTTCTCCATCTTTGGCTGCAAAGAATATAATCAATCTGATTTTGGTGTTGACCATCTGGTGATGTTCATGTGTAGAGTCTTCTCTTGTGTTGTTGGAAGAGGGTATTTTCTATGACCAGTGCATTTTCTTGGCAAAACTTTTTTAGTCTTTGCCCTGCTTCATTCCATATTCCAAGGCCAAATTTGCCTGTTAATCCAGGTGTTTCTTGACTTCCTACTTTTGTATTCCAGTCCCCTATAATGAAAAGGACATCTTTTTTGGGTGTTAGTTCTAAAAGGTCTTGTAGGTCTTCATAGAACCGTTCGACTTCAGCTTCTTCAGCATTACTGGTTGGGCCATAGACTTGGATTACTGTGATATTGAATGGTTTGCCTTCGTAACGAACAGAGATCATTCTGTCGTTTTTGAGATTGTATCCAAGTACTTCATTTCGAACTCTATTGTTGACCATTATGGCTACTCCATTTCTTCTGTGGGATCCCTGCCTGCCGTAGTAGATATAATGGTCATTTGAGTTAAATTCACCCATTCCAGTCCATTTTAGTTTGCTGATTTATAGAATGTCGATGTTCACTCTTGCCATCTCTTGTTTGACCACTACCAAATTGCCTTGATTCATGGACCTGACATTCCAGGTTCTTATGCAATATTGCTCTTTATAGCATCGGACCTTGCTTCTATCACCAGGCACATCCACAGATGGGTATTGTTTTTGCTTTGGCTCCATCCCTTCATTCTTTCTGGAGTTATTTCTCCACTGATCTCCAGTAGCATATTGGGCACCTACTGGCCTGGGGAGTTCCTCTTTCAGTATCCTATCATTTTGCCTTTTCATACTGTTCATGGGATTCTCAAGGCAAGAATACTAAAGTTGTTTGCCATTCCCTTCTCCAGTGGACCACATTCTGTCAGACCATGACCCGCCAGTCTTGGGTGGCCCCACGGGAATGGCTTAGTTTCATTGAGTTAGACAAGGCTGTGGTCCTAGTGTGATTAGATTGACTAGTTTTCTGTGAGTCTGGTTTCAGTGTGTCTCCCCTCTGATGCCCTCTTGCAACACCTACCGTCTTACTTACCAAGCACAGCCACTGCTCCTTACCTGCTCCTTACCCCTACCCTGGAGGGGTATCTCCTCACCACCGCCCCTCCTGACCTTGAAAGTGGAAATGCTCCTCTAGGCCCTCCTGAGCCCAGGCAGCCACCGCTCCTTGGAGGTGGGTTTGCTCCTCCCTGCCGCCGCTCCTGGCCTCGGACTTGGGTTAGCTCCTCTCAGTCGCGCTAAGTGCGCCGGTCGCAGCTGCCTGCGCTAAATGGTATTAGTTATTTGTGATAGTAGTTGTCAAGATATTCCGTCATTTGTTCTCTATGATACATTCAAAATAGAGATGAAATAATGTGTGTATAAATATCTTCTTCACACACACACACACTTTCAGGATTGTTGATATGTATAGGTAAAGCACCTCCCTGGCCGAGATGATGACTTTGAATTTCATTGAAACATAAGTTTAAATACGATGTCATATAGAGAACATGGTGACATGAGTGCTGCAGAATGTCATGCTGACATACTCAGCAGATTGGTGATCTCTTTTTCTTCTTCGCGTAAGTAGCTATGCAGGGTTTTTGCTTTCTGGTTAAGGAACAAGAAGATGATGTGGTATACATTTGTGTATGTGTGTGTGGTGTGTGCATGCATGTACATGTGTGCCTGTGTCTCTGCATGCAAGGGTGATGGAGAAAGGCGGAGGGTAAATGAAACAAAAAAGTTAGGAGATTTAGAATATGAAAAGGATAACCTGATATTTTATATTTTGACTGCCACAGCTGGTATCACAGCTTTAGGAAGATGTGATGAGTAATTGCTGAATGATTTTCAATAAATAGCCTAGATATAGGACTATTCCCAGAAAGTATGTGGAGTCAGGTCAAGGAATGGAAAATCCAACTAAAGGAGCTTTTCAGGGAGCTGCCAGATTGATGTAACAGTGTCAATGCTCAAAAATGAGGCTATTTCTTTTAAAAACAATTGTTTTATTGTGTAAAGAATGCTTAACAAGAAAGCTAGCCTATTAACATATTTTAAATGTATCTTTGTGTGAATCACAATAAACTGGAAAATTCTGAAAGAGAAGGGAATACCAGACCACCTGACCTGCCTCTTGAGAAATCTGTATGCAGGCCAAGAAGCAACAGTTAGAACTGGACATGGAACAACAGACTGGTTCCAAATAGGAAAAGGAGTACATCAAGGCTGTGTATTGTCACTGTGCTTGTTTAACTTATATGCAGAGTACATCATAAGAAACGCTGGACTGAATGAAACACAAACTAGAATCAAGACTGCTGGGAGAAATATCAATAACCTCAGATATGCAGATGACACCACCCTATGGCAGAAAGTGAAGAAGAACTCAAAAGCCTCTTGATGAAAGTAAAAGAGGAAAGTGAAAAAGTTTGCTTAAAACTCAACATTCAGAAAACAAAGATCATGGCATCTGGTCCCATCACTTCATGGCAAATAGATGGAGAAACTGTGGAAACTTTGGCAGACTTTATTTTTTTGGGCTCCAAATCACTGCAGATGGTGACTGCAGCCATGAAATTAAAAGACACTTACTCCTTGGAAGAAAAGTTATGACCAACCTAGACAGCATATTCAAAAGCAGAGACATTACTTTGCCAACAAAGGTTCATCTAGTCAAGGCTATGGTTTTTCCAGTAGTCATGTATAGATGTGACAGTTGGACTATAAAGAAAGCTGAGCACCAAAGAATTGATGCTTTTGAACTGTGATGTTGGAGAAAACTCCTGAGATTCCCTTGGACTGCAAGAAGATCCAACCAGTCCATCTAAAGGAAATCAGTCCTGAATGTTCATTGGAAGGACTGATGTTGAAGCTGAAACTCCAATACTTTGGCCACCTGATATGAAGAGCTGACTCACTGAAAAGACCCTGATGGTGGGAAGGATTGAAGGCGGGAGGAGAAGGGGACAACAGAGGATGAGATGGTTGGATGGCATCACTGACTCAATGGACATGAGTTTGAGTAAACTCCAGGAGTTGGTGATGGACAGGGGAGGCCTGGCCTGCTGCAGTCCATGGGGTCACAAAGAGGTGGACCTGACTGAGAGACTGAACTGAACTGAACTGAAGTGTATAATACAATATTGTTGAAAATAGGTGCTATATCATACAACAGCTCTGTAGAACTTATTAATCTTGCTTAACTGAAATTTATGTCCATTGATTAGTTATTCCCATTTTCCCATCCTTCTAGCGACCACCATTCCACTCTTTCACTCTATGAATTTGATTACTTCAGATACTTCATAAACATGGAACAATGAGGATTATGTCCTTGTGCCTGACATTTCCCTAAGCATAATGTCTTTCTGGTCTATCCATGTTGTCACATTTCATTGGATTTCCTTATTTTTAAAGGCTGAACAGTATTACACTGTATGTATATACTATATTTACCTTATCCACTTATCTATCAATGGACATTTAGCTTGTTCTTGCCTCGACTATATGAATAGTGTTAAAATGGATATGAGAGTGCGTATGTCACTTTGAGATCTTAATTTCAATTCTTCTGGATAAATACCTAAAAGTGGCATTGATGGATCATATGTAGTTCTATTTTTAATTTTTTCAGGCACTAAAAACCCTGCATGCCTCTCTGATGGCTACAGGGTTACTGGTTTTCACAGCTACTATAATTGCAAGGCTGCTGGTTTTCAAGAGAGAGTAGGACTAAAGCAAGTAAGACCCTACAAAGCATACTGTCCTCATCAAGATTCAGTCATTTTTCTTGAATAAAAGATCTCAGATTCTTGCAAATATTTAATTAATCTCTGGAGTTTTTAGAAAGTTGATTCTGATGATTTTTCCCAGTGTTCATTGCTATTTTGGAGGTCCTTAGTCCACAATTCACAACTGTTCATCTTGGGAAAATTAATTAAAATCCTTCCTCTCAGTTTTCACATTTGTGAAACAGGGATAATAACATATCTCAGAAAAGTTGTGAGTATTAGACAATTCTATTGAGGAAAATCACTGAGAATGGTACCTGGCACATAACACCCAATAAACACTGGCCAACATGATCGTTTACATTCATTTTAAATCTGTAAGCTCAGATATCAACAAACTTATCTTTTAAAAAAATTAGTTTTATATTTACAATGTAAGTCACATTTTATTTTTTCTGAATTCATTTATCTGGGTAGATGGATTTATAGATTATATTATACAAAGTTTCAGATCACAGCAGTTGGTAATGTTTTATATTCCATTACATTGAGTATTCCCTAAAGCTTTTTGAAACAATACGAGATGGCCAACCTGTTGGAGATATTATGCTTATACTTACTGTTCAAGTATGTAGGCTGAAAAAAATCACACTAAAACAGGGTACTTTTGTTACTTCAGAAAAATAAGCCTGTTACTTTTTTTTATGTACTTTTTAAAATGCATTTACAAAATTGCACTTTTTGAAAGGACTGTCTCAGGAAGAAAATGTAAAATTTATAATATTTTATGAGGTACCTAGAGTTACAAAGTCATTAAGTTTTTATGAAATATTTTAAATTTTAATAACAAGCAAAGATGCTTCCTTAAGATATCTTCCCAAAGGTGAGTGGATGTTAGAAGATGAGGCTATTCCAGTGCCTTAAATGTCAGCAAGCTTGAGCCTGTCAGTGAATGGGATTAGTACATAATCAAAATGGATAACTTGGAATACTTAAAAATAATAATTAGGTATGAAAAATCATCATTATTTCCCCTCTCTTTTGTAAATATATTGAGCATAATATTCATGTAAATATTCACTTCAGGTTTTCTTTGGGGATTTATTTTTTTAGTTAGTGTTCTCAAGGTTCTGATTTTTGAATAAGCAAGCAAAGATGTTGGTTTACCAGCTGTTCTTCTTCTCTAAGACTCAACTGATATATTTCAATTATTATAATTTTGAATATTTTGATATATTAAAGATTACATCAAATTAGATCTAAGAGAGATAAATATACTTCACATAAAACCTTCTAATCATTCTGAAAAAAACTTATTTCTTAAGAATCAGCATTTTTACTTAACTTCATATAATCTTTTCATGTATACAATGAATATTTTATATATATGTTGATAGTGTGACTGCCTTTGCTATCTGATGTTTTGGAAAGAAAATGCTTTCATAGGTAAGCCCTATGACAATTAGACTCTTTCAGTTGTTATTACCAAAAACTCATCCCAAACTAGCTTTAGTCTCTTTCTGTCTTCTCACCTCTGTATGTGTATATGTTGGTCACTCAGTCATGTCCTATTCTTTGTGACCCCATGGACTGTAGTCTGCCTGGCTCCTCTGTCCATGAAATACTCCAGATGAGAATTCTGGAATAGGTTTCTGTTCCCTTCTCCAGGGTATCTTCCCAACCAAGGGATCAAATCCTGGTCTCCCACATTGAAGGCAGATTTACCTGAATCTGAGCCACCATGGCTCAGCCACCTGAGCTTTCCCTAGTCTGAGCCACTAGGGGAGCTCCCTCACCTCTGTAGTAGACTTAAGAACTAGTAGCCTTGCAAAACACAGTATCTGTGAAAACAAGCAACCTTACAGCCATCAAAGGATCACGTTGAAAATAAAGGGATGGAAAAAGATATTCCAAGCAAACAGGAACCAAAAAGAGCAGAAGTGACTATACTTATATCTGTGCTGTGCTTGGTCACTCAGTTGTGTCTGACTTTTTGTGACCCCATGGACTATAGTCTGCCAGGCTCCTCTGTCAATGGGGATTCTCCAGGCAAGAATACTGGAACGGGTTTCCAAGCCCTCCTCCAGGGGATCTTTCCAACCCAGGAATCAAATCCAGGTCTCCTGCATTGCAGGCAAATTCTTTACTGTTTGAGATAAATACTTATATCGCACAGATATATTTATCTGAACTTGTATATCACAAAATTAGACATTAAGTAAAAATTGCTGCAGGAGATCAAGAAGATCATTACATAATAATAAAAAGATCCATTAAACAGGAAGATAAAACAATTACAAATATACATATACTGAATAGCAAAGCATTTACATATGTAAAGCAAACACTGGCAGATCTGAGGGTAGCAATAGACAGCAATAAAATGAAAATAGAAGACTTAAATAATCCACTTTAAATAATGGATAGATTACTCAGACAGAAAGTCACTAAGGAAACAAGACCTGAACAACATTAAATACCAAACAAACCTAACAGACATACACAGAACTTCCTACCCAACAGCAAGCTGTCTGCACATTCTTTTCAAGTGCATATGGAACATCTAAGATCACACGTTAGGTTATAAAGTAAGTCTTAAGAAATTCAAGAAGAGTGAAAGGATCTCAATTATATTTTCAGATCACAATGGAAATTAACTAGAAATCAATAGCAAAAGAAAACTGGAAAATCTCATGAATAAATGGAAAATAAAGAATACACTTGAGCAATTATTGAGTCAAAGAATAAATAAAAAGAGAAATTAAAAAATATCTTAGACAAAAATGAAAGTACACCAAAATGAGATACAGCAAAAAACAATACTAAGGAGTCTAAAAACACCTATACAACGTAGATCTCAAACAAGGAAGATCTCGAATAAACCATTCAATTTTATGCCTCAAGAAATATAAAAATGACCAACTAAGCCACAATTAGCACAAAGAAGGAAGTAATGAAGATTAGAACAGAAATTAGTTAGATAATTGGGGAATAATACAAAAAGCAATAAAAACAAGAATTATTAAAAAGAAAACAAAACTGATGAACCCTTACCTAGACTAGGAATAAATCAGTGATGACGCAAATAAAATCAGAATTAAAAGAGAAGATACTACAAATAATGACGCTGAAATAAAAGTCATAAGGGATAATTGTGAACAATTATGAGCTAGCAAGGTGGACAACTTATAGGAAATGGATAAATTGCTAGAAACATACAACCTACTAACACTGATTTAAAAGAAATAGAAAGCCTGAACAGCTAAATAACAGGGAGATTGCATCAGTAATCAAAAAACTCCCTACAAAAAAAAAAGCAAATACTAACCAAGGATAACATAGCAGGTGAATTTCAGTTCAGTTCAGTTCAGTCGCTCAGTTGTGTCCGACTCTTTGTGACCCCATGAACTGTAGCACACCATGCCTCCCTGTCCATCACCAACTCCCGGAGCTTACTCAAACTCATGTCCATTGAGTCGGTGATGCCATCCAACCATCTCATCCTCTGTCGTCCCCTTCTCCTCCCCCCTTCAATCTTTCCCAGCGTCACGGTCTTTTCAAATGAGTCAGTTCTTCGCATTGGGTGGCCAAAATATTGGAGTTTCAGCTTCAAAATCAGTCCTTCCAATGAATATTCAGGACTGATCTCCTTTAGAATGGTCTGGTTGGATCTCCTTGCAGTCCAAGGGAATCTCAAGAGTCCTCTCCAACAACACAGTTCAAAAGCATCAATTCTTCGGCACTCAGCCTTCTTCACAGTCCAACTCTCACATCCATACATGACCACTGGAAAAACCATAGCTTTGACTAGATGGACCTTTGTTGGCAAAGTAATGTCTCTGCTTTTTAATAAGCTGTCTAGGTTGATGATAACTTTTCTTCCAAGGAGAAAACATTTTTAATTTCATGGCTGCAGTCACCATCTGCAGTGATTTTGGAGCCCAAGAAAATAGAGTCAGCCACTGTTTCTGCTATTTCCCCATCCATTTGCCATGAAGTGATGGGACCAGATGCCATGATCTTAGTTTTCTGAATGTTGAATTTTAAGCCAGCTTTTTCACTCTTCTCTTTCATTTTCATCCAGAGGCTCTTTAGTTCTTCTTCACTTCCTGCCATAAGGGTGGTGTCATCTGAATATCTGAGGTTATTGATATTTCTCCCGGCAATCTTGATTCCAGCTTGTGCTTCATCCAGTCCAGCATTTCTCATGATGTACTTTACATATAAGTTAAATAAGCAGGATAACAATATACAGCCTTGACATACTCCCTTCCTGATTTGGAACCAGTCTGTTGTTCCATGTTCAGTTCTAACTGTTGCTTCTTGACCTGCATACAGAATTCTCAAGAGTCAGGTCAGGTGGTCTAGTATTCCCATCTCTTTAAGAATTTTCCACAGTTTGTGGTGATCCACACAGTCAAAGGCTTTGGCATAGTCAATAAAACAGAAGTAGATGTTTTATCAAATACTTAAAAGAAATATTCATATTAGTCTTTTTTAAAGTCCTCTAATAAATCAGAGAGGGAACACCTCCAAACTCATTTTATGAGACCAGCATTACCATGATACCAATGCCAAAGAAAGACACCACAAGAAAAGTAAACTTCAAGCAAATAGCCCTGATGAACATGGATGCCAAAAGCCTCAACAAAATATTAGCACAACAAATTCAACAGCACTTTTTAAAAAGGATCATGTGCCATGACCAAGTCGGATTTATCCCTAGAATACCAGAATGGGTCAACCCATGCCAGTCAATCAATGTGATATAGGAAAATGAAGGAGCAAAAATTATATAATAATCTCAAATATTTCAGAAAAAAGCATTGGCAATATTCAAGACACTTTTATGACAAAATTCTCAGAAAATTAAGTATAGTCAATTAACACAAAAAAGACCATATATGAAAAACCCATGGCTAACATACTCAATGGTGAAAACGAACAACCTTTCTCTGAGATCTGGAAAGAAGGCAAGATTGCCTACTCTTCAACACACAGTGCTGGGAAAACTGCAAATCTGCATGCAAAAATTAAATAGAGTCAGATGCGTTAGCGACTAAACCACAACAAAACCTTATACCATACACAAAAATTAACTCAAACTGGATTAAAGAGTGACACATAAGATCTGAAACTCCTAAAAGAAAGCATGGAGGAAAAGTTTCTTGACATTAGTCTTGGCAATGATTTCTTGGATATGATATCAAAGGCAATGAAAGCAAAAATAGATACACAATAGAGTGAGACTACATTAAACTAAAAAGTAGCTGCACAGCAAGGAAAACTTTCTACAGAATAAAAAGGCAACTTATGGAATGGGAGAAAATATTTGCAAGCTATATATCTGATAAGAGCTTAATTTCCAAAATATGTAAAGAACTACAACTCAATAGTAAAAAAAAAACAAAAACCTTGATTTTAAAAACAAGTGAAGGACTTGAGTAAACATTGTTCCATAGAAGACATACCGATGGTCAATTGATACATGAAAAGGTGCTCACATCAATAATCATGAAAATGCCAATCAAAATTACAGTGAGATATCATCATCTTTTTAGGGTGACTATTTTGAAAAAGGAAAAGTATTATGTATTTGAAGTTATGGAGACGTTGGAGCCCTTGTACACCATAGTGAGAATGTAAAATATAGCTGTTATGGAAAACATTATGGAGTTTCCTCAAAAAATTTAAAACTATCATATGATCCAGCAGTTTTACTTTTGTGTAGGTATCCAAAGAAAATGAAATCAGGATGTCACAGAGATATCTGCATTCCCATTTTTACTGCAGTATTGTTCTTAATAACCAGGATATGGAAACAATGCAAACATCCACTGACAGATGAATGGATGAAGAAGATATAAAATATTCATACAGTGAAATATTATTCAACCTTAAAATAGATGGAAAGCCTATGAATTTGTGACAATATGGATGGTCCTTGAAGACATTATAAAAAGTGAAATAAGTCAGTCAAAAAAAGACAAATACTCTTGATTCCTCTTTTGAGGCATCTAAAATAGTTAAATATATCAGATCAGATCAGATTAGATCAGTCGCTCAGTCGTGTCTGACTCTTTGTGACCCCATGAATCGCAGCACGCCAGGCCTCCCTGTCCATCACCAACTCCAGGAGTTCATGTGATGCCATCCAGCCATCTCATCCTCTGTTGTCCCCTTCTCCTCCTGCCCCCAATCCCTCCCAACATCAGAGTCTTTTCCAATAAGTCAACTCTTCGGATAAAGTGGCCAAAGTACTGGACTTTCAGCTTCAGCATCATTCCTTCCAAAGAAATCCCAGGGCTGATCTCCTTCAGAATGGACTGGTTGGATCTCCTTGCAGTCCAAGGGACTCTCAAGAGTCTTCTCCAACACCACAGTTCAAAAGCATCAATGCTTCAGCGCTCAGCCTTCTTCACAGTCCAACTCTCACATCCATACATGACCACAGGAAAAACCATAGCCTTGACTAGATGAACCTTTGTTGGCAAAGTAATGTCTCTGCTTTTGAATATATTATCTAGGTTGGTCATAACTTTCTTTCCAAGGAGTGTCTTTTAACTTCATAGCTGCAGTCACCATCTGCAGTGATTTTGGAGCCCAGAAAAATAAAGTCTGACACTGTTTCCACTGTTTCCCCATCTATTTCCTATGAAGTGATGGGACCAGATGCCATGATCTTCGTTTTCTGAATGTTGAGCTTTAAGCCCACTTTTTCACTCTCCACTTTCACTTTCATCAAGAGGCTTTTGAGTTCCTCTTCACTTTCTGCCATAAGGGTGGTGTCATCTGCATATCTGAGGTGATTGATATTTCTCCCGGCAATCTTGATTCCAGCTTGTGCTTCCTCCAGCCCAGTGTTTCTCATGATGTACTCTACATATAAGTTAAATAAACAGTGTGACAATATACAGCCTTGACAAACTCCTTTTCCTATTTGGAACCAGTCTCTTGTTCCATGTCCAGTTCTAACTGTTGCTTCCTGACCTGCATACGAATTTCTCAAGAGGCAGGTCAGGTGGTCTGGTATTCCCATCTCTTTCAGAATTTTCCACAGTTTATTGTGATCCACACAGTCAAAGGCTTTGGCATAGTCAAAAAAGCAGAAATAGATGTTTTTCTGGAACTCTCTTGCTTTTTCCATGATCCAGCAGATGTTGGCAATTTGATCTCTGCTTCCTCTGCCTTTTCTAAAACCAGCTTGAAAATCTGGAAGTTCACGGTTCACATATTGCTGAAGCCTGGCTTGGAGAATTTTGAGCATTACTTTCCTAGCGTGTGAGATGAGTGCAATTGTGCGGTCGTTTGAGCATTCTTTGGCATTGCCTTTCTTTGGGATTGGAATGAAAACTGACCTTTTCCAGTCCTGTGGCCACTGATGAGTTTTCCAAATCTGCTGGCATATTGAGTGCAGCACTTTCACAGCATCATCTTTCAGGATTTGGAATACCTCAACTGGAATTCCATCACCTCCACTAGCTTTGTTCGTAGTGATGCTTTCTAAGGCCCACTTGACTTCACATTCCAGGATGTCTGGCTCTAAGTCAGTGATCACACCATCGTGATTATCTGGGTCATGAAGATCTTTTTTGTACAGTTCTGTGTATTCTTGCCATCTCTTCTTAATATCTTCTGCTTCTGTTAGGTCCATACCATTTCTGTCCTTTATCGAGCCCATCTTTGCATGAAATGTTCCCTTGGTATCTCTGATTTTCTTGAAGAGATCTCTAGTCTTTCCCATTCTGTTGTTTTCCTCTATTTCTTTGCATTGATCACTGAAGAAGGATGTCTTATCTCTTCTTGCTATTTTTTGGAACTCTGCATTCAGATGTTTATATCTTTCATTTTCTCCTTTGCTTTTCGCTTCTCTTCTTTTCACAGCTATTTGTAAGGCCTCCCCAGACAGCCATTTTGCTTTTTTGCATTTCTTTTTCTTGGGGATGGTCTTGATCCCTGTCTCCTGTACAATGTCACAAACCTCATTCCATAGTTCATCAGGCACTCTATCTATCAGATCTAGGCCCTGAAATCTATTTCTCACTTCCACTGTATAATCATAAGGGATTTGATTTAGGTCATACCTGAATGGTCTAGTGATTTTTCCCTACTTTCTTCAATTTAAGACTGAATTTGGCAATAAGGAATTCATGTTCTGAGCCACAGTCAGCTCCTGGTCTTGTTTTTGCTGACTGTATAGAGCTTCTCCATCTTTGGCTGCAAAGAATATAATCAATCTGATTTTGGTGTTGGTTATCTGGTGATGTCCATGTATAGAGCTATCCCACATTGAAGGTCAGGAAGGGCGGCAGTGAGGAGATACCCCTCGTCCAAGGTAAGGAGCAATGGCTGTGCTTTGCTGGAGCAGCCGTGAAGAGATACCCCACGCCCAAGGTAAGAGAAACCCAAGTAAGACGGTAGGCGTTGCAAGAGGGTATCAGAGGGCAGACATACTGAAACCATACTCACAGAAAACTAGTCAATCTAATCACACTAGGACCACAACCTTGTCTAACTCAATGAAACTAAGCCATGCCCGTGGGGCAAGATGGGCGGGTCATGGTGGAGAGATCTGACAGAATGTGGTCCACTGGAGAAGGGAATGGCAAACCACTTCAGTATTCTTGCCTTTAGAACCCCATGAACAGTATGAAAAGGCAAAATGATAGGATACTAAGAGAAACTCTCCAGGTCAGTAGGTGCCCAATATGCTACTGGAGATCAGTGGAGAAATAACTCCAGAAAGAATGAAGGGATGGAGCTAAAGCAAAAAGAATACCCAGCTGTGGATGTGACTGGTGATAGAAGCAAGGTCCGATGCTGTAAAGAGCAATATTGCATAGGAACCTGGAATATCAGGTCCATGAATCAAGGCAAATTGGAAGTGGTCAAACAAGAGATGGCAAGAGTGAATGTCTACATTCTAGGAATCAGCAAACTGAAATGGACTGGAATGGGTGAATTTAACTCAGATGACCATTATATCTACTACTGTGGGCAGGAATCCCTCAGAAGAAATGAAGTAGCCATCCTGGTCAACAAAAGAGTCCGAAATGCAGTACTTGGATACAATCTCAAAAGCGACAGAATGATCTCTATTCATTTCCACGGCAAACCATTCAATATCACAGTAATCCAGGTCTATGCCCCAACCAGTAATGCTGAAGAAGCTGAAGTTGAACGGTTCTATGAAGACCTACAAGACCTTTTAGAACTAACACCCCAAAAAGATGTTATTTTCATTATAGAGGACTGGAATACAAAAGTAGGAAATCAAGAAACACCTGGATTAACAGGCAAATTTGGCCTTGGAATACAGAACGAAGCAGGGCAAAGACTAATAGAGTTAAATATATAGATATACATAATAGAATAGTAGTTACCCAGTGATAAAGGGAGGGGAATATGTGGAGTTGTTCTATGGGTAAAAATTAAACCAGATGAGTAATCTTGAAATTAATGTACAATATAATGCCTATAGTTAACAATGAAGTATTTACTTCAAAACTGTCTTAAGAGGATAGATAACATGTTAAGTGGTCTTATCACAAAACAACAACAAAAACAGAGTCCCAAGGAAATTTTTGGAGATGACAAGTATGTTTAAATAAACATTTGTTAGGTTGAGTCATAGTTTGTCAGTGAGCTGAGGTTCAGGAGAAGACTGCAAGAGAATTAAGACTGAAAATTGAGTACTCACAGGTCCTGGAGAAAGTACATGACAAGCTTGGGGGGTCCGCATAGCCAAGTCAAGGATGCAACAGAGACCTGGCAGGAATAGGGGCACATGCCTTTATTGGGGTCCCGATGGGGTACTTTGGGGTTCCTGACCTAAGCCTGGATTGATCAATTCAGACCATAAAAGAGGTTTTAGTAAGCTCTGTGGAGTGTGTAAAGGGAAGACTCTGGGAGACAAAGGAGATTTTGTCACAAGGGCTTTTGGGGAAGTCATATTAGAAACTTACATTTACTTGTGACTCTGCAGGTTGTCATCTAGAACACAATCTTACATGAAGGGCTGGTATTAGTTTAAGGTCTTCAGGGTGCTTGGCTAAACCAAATAAATGCCAAGACAGCAATACTCTGGAGTTGTTTAGCTAGACAGCACCCAATGAGCCACACCTCCTGGTCTTCCAACTAAATGTAGTATATGTGTCACTGAGCCAGTTCTTGGTCTAAATCTGAAGAAGTCTTGGTAGGTTCTACTTTGCATTCTAAGAGAGCCCTGAGCTGCCATGTACAAAAATCGACTCTTATTGAAGAGCCCGTTGGGATACTCAAATCATCACGGCATCCCAGCAGAACCCAGAATTTTCCACCAAAGTGTCAGACACATAGTGCACCATCTTGGATGCTGTAGACCCAGATGACATTAATAGAGCTGAACTCAGTTGATTCACACAGTGGTGGAGATAATAAGATGGTGTTGTTTTAAACCACTAAATTTGGGGGTGATTTGTAGTTTATTGATAGGTAACTGAGACTCTCATAAGTCACTAAAAATAGATTATATGGAATAAAAATGAATGAATTGCCTAATTATGATTTCCTCACTTTGAAATTGAGTTAAGGTTAACTCTTTTTCTCTGACATATAATTACATAGCCAGTATTATTAGAGTTTTGTATAGCTGTTGTATTAATTACTATACTTTTGGTTGCTTAAATTCTTTCTGAAGTTTGTTTTTTTTCCCAAAGTTAAATGAAAGTTAAGCCACTTATAGATTTGGCAGTAAAGAAGATACCAGATGTCACATATGTGATGAAAATATTCTTAATTTTCCTGTTGTCATTTAAAAAAATCTTTTAAAATCCTTTAGTGGAAGTTTGGATTTGTATCTGCTTATCAGTCATAGGAAAATATAATTTTTTTAAATACATAAAATACTTTAAAGAAATTGCCGAGTATTTTTAATAGTGTCCTCATTTTAATGATGGGAAATAGGATAAAGAGGCTCAAACGTGTTCTAAAAATATAAATTTTTCTTTTGAAAGTTTCTAGCTTAGAACTTGGCATACTAGTCATGCTGAAATATATTTGGAGTATGTGTGTTAATCAGAAATAGTGATTCTTTAATAAGCTGGTACTTCAAAAATATTTTGATAGGTCTCAATGCTTCCACATTGTTTGATTATATGAGACCATTACAAAAAGCTACATTCATTGCCTTACTCCCAAAGGAACTGCATTTCAGGCCAAAGTTTTATTCTCTTATCAGCAAAATCTTGGGATTACCTCTAGATTCTTAACCATTTTTCATCCTCAAAACCATGAAAAAAGTAATTTAGAGAATTTTTGTGTTTAGTTTGAATTAGTGTATCTTTATACACACATAGACATTGAACTCTGGAATGTATCTAGTTCTATCATCTTGATTTAGCATGACTTGATTTTTATGCTAAGAGCTCATGACAGGCAGAGCCAATAGAATTCTAATATACAAATTTTATTTTTATAAAATAAGAATTTCTTAGTTATGGAGTATTTTCCAACCTCCTCCCTTAAGTGAGCTACAACTAAATGAAAAGGTTGGACTTCTAAATTATTCAGTAGAACTTTTTACATTTTTAGACTTCTCCGAGAGTGTAAACATCATAATAACATTAGATTTAAAAGTTATTGCTCTTATTTCCAGGAAAAAACCGTAACAATTATAACCTGCTGGCAAGTTCTCTTACTAAAGAGAAGAATGGAATTATAGAAACAAGAAAATATTTGAATGATTCTGGCTTTACAGAAATGAACCATAACATCCAAGTTTTTTTCAGAGGATAACCTCTAAAGTTTAATCTTTAGACAATTCAATTATAAAGAAACTTTTTTTAGTTCAAATATAAGGACTCTTCCTTAAAAATCCCTAGTGAACAGGTGAACACTCTCTCTGAAAAGTGGGCAGATGATATGAATAGAAAATTTATAGAAATCCAGATGACATGAAATAAGTGAAACACTGCTTAATCTCACTAAAAATCACAAATATACAAGTTTTAAAATAAGATATTTGAATTCACTAGGGGAAAAGAAAGGTAATAAGATAATCAAAAAGTTTGAGCTAACAGGTTCCCTTATACCCTGTATGAATATTTTTGACCTAGCATTTCCAGTTAACATTATGTGACCTATAAAATGCCTCCATAGGTGCATTCAAAAGCATAACCATTGTCGCATTGATTCAAATAATGAACATATGGAAACAATATAAATATCTATTAATAGGAGAGATTCTATAACCTAAGAATATCCATAATGCATTTTATTTATTTATTTAAAAATTTTTTACATTTTTTTCTTCAGTGTATAGCTGATTTGCAATGTTGTGTTACTTACAGGTGTACAACAAAGTGATTACTTTTACATATGTATGTGTCTATTCTTTCAGATTCTTTTCCCTTATAGGATATTAAAAAACTTTGAGTATAGTTCTTTGTGCTATAAATTCCTTTTTGATAATCTATTTTATATGTGGTAGTGTGTATATGTTAATCCCAAACTCTTAATTTATCCCTCTCTCCCCCTTCCCCCTATGGTAACCATAAATTTGTTTTCTATGTCTGTGGATGTACTTCTCTTTTGTATGCATTAATAAGTTTGTTTCTATCATTTCAGCTTCCATGTATAAGCGATATCATATATTTGTCCTTCTCTGTCTGGCTTACTTCACTTAGTACGATAATCTCTAGGACCATCCTTGTTGCTGCAAATTGCATTTTAAGAGTGGGACAGGTTTAGATATATTATAAAATAAAAGTATTCAAGATGTATTATTACATGAAGAAAGCTATGCTGAGTACAGTGACCCTGAGGAAAAAGGAGGGAAAAATAATGAGGCAAGAGATATGCATATATTAATTTTGTATTTATGTAGAAATAAAAAGAATGGGAAAAATTTAAGGTACAACTTGAAAGAATCTCATCTTTGGTTTTAAATTGTGCTTAGGTAAACCATATATAATCAAATAATTTCATAATTCCAACTTTCAAAGTGAGGTTAGTGATTGCTATGGAATATAAAGGTAATTTTTAAGTTCCATTATCTAATGGGGTATAGATAAAATCTTTGTAATCCAGAACAATAAGAATGATTGACTGTAGACACAAAGCCTGAGTTTATGGACTGAGTGATACTGAACATGTTGCTTCACCTCTGTTCCTCTCTTTCCTTACTTGTAAAATGAATCTAGTAAGTTCCTGGGGGAGATCAAAGAAGATATTATAGGAAAATATTTCATATGCTGCCAAGCACATAAGTCTTCAGAAATGAATATTTTAATGTATTCATAATAAAATAAACTAAAAAATTTAAAACAGCATCTTAAATCACTGATTAGAACAAAGTAAAGACAGTTAACTTAAATGATTAACCCAATTTAATGGAATCCTTAAAAGCATTAGTTTTATTCAAGTTTATTTCTTTCCTCATTAAATTTATCATTTGAAATGTAGCTTTAGAAATTCAAATAATTCTTCTTAATATAAGTAATGTTTCCATGTCCCTATAGAGTCATAAACTGACCAGAATTTAGAATGTCACCTGGTAAAGAAAGGTCTGCAAAGTAAATTAGAAATGAATGTTGTCTTGGATATGTTTGAAACACTGTAATACTTGGATTTTAGATTGAGCTCAACTTTGTGTTGTTTAAGGTTAAAAGATTCTTCCAGATTAGCCATATGATAAGCAAGAAAGTCTGATCCTATGCTAAGGGATAGGATTAAAAAATTTTTTTAAAGAAGTCTTTATCAATCACAGCATTTCATTCTGAGTTAAATTGCTGAAAACTGATGACCATGTCACTTTGGTATTTTATAGAGTAATGTTCTTTATGGAGATTTACTGACACTGAAATATCTCAAAGTTTATTTATTTATGAAGGTTAATTCACAATAGTCTTACTAAGGTAAACTATTTTAAAACAAATTAAATCACTACTAAGTGATTTAATCACTAAGACCAGGTCTGCAAAAACTATTAGAACCTGATAGCAGACAGCAAAGCCAATATAATAAACCCAAAATGGTACTTCTACATTCAACAATGAGCTTTACCTAGGTAACTGTGTAGAAATGATGAGTAACCTGGGAACTTTTGTTTAGAAACATATTATTAAGACTGTTAAAATTCTAATCTGAATAATTGTCTGAATGCATAAATAATTCAGCTTATAATTGTATTGTGTAATTATAATATTCTGAATTTTTAAAATGTAATTAATACTGTTTGAAGCTCTTTTTCACATTTAGCCTTTATTCTTTCAAGAAAAGTAAGTCCCCTGTCTTTCTTCTTTTTGAAGAAGAGGCATGCATATTTTAAAATAAAGTGGTGATAAGTATCCCTATTCTCTTGTCTTTATTGGAAAGTATGGTTCCTTTTTAGGTAAGCCAAGTCTCACTAGAAATGACAAATTCGATGATGAAGCAAAAACATTCACACTTTGAAGTCAGAAGAAACAGCTTGCTGGGTTGACAGAGGCAAATGGAGGGAAATGTGCCTAGAGTTGTTAACGAACCCAGAAACACAGCGTGGCATTTAAGTTAGTTAGAAGGGATGGAAGATGAATCCCTGGAATACAAATAATGTTAGTTAATATTTATTTAGCTTTGAAAGTACATTTCTTTAATTAAATAAAAGAAGCATCATATTCCTCTACCAACTTATAATCTGTATGAATGGAGAAATCATTAAGTAGCTAAGCTCAGAACTAGATAAACTACTGTGTATCTGCACGGCTCAGAGAAAGAGATTGTAAGAGGAAAGAAAATGCATTTATGGACATTTTATCATAAATCATTGATAAATAACTCATGAATGTATTGGACCTATTGAATAAATTTTACATTTTTATTTAGCTGAGGAAGGGAATTCTCTGATTTCTGGAAGTAGAATAGAAAAGAGGCTAACTATGTATTAAGAGCTACTATTTTTTACTTATAAATTAAGCATTCCTTCCGTGAAAATAAACATTCAAACTGTGGAAAATTCTTAAAAAGAAGGGACTACCAGACCACCTTACATTCTTCCTGAGAAATCTGTATGCAGGTCAAGAAGCAGCAGTTAGAACAGGACATGGAACAACAAACTGGTTCAAAATCGGGAAAGGAGTATGTCAAGGCTGTATATTATCACACTGCTTATTTAGCTAATGTGCAGGGTACATCATGAGAAATGCCAGGCTGGATGAAACACAAGCTGGAATCAAGATTGCTGGGAGAAATATCAACAACCTCAGATATGCAGATGACACCACCCTTATAGCAGAAAGTGAAGAGAAACTAAAAAGCCTTTTGATGAACTGAATGAAGAGAGTGAAAAAGCTGGCTTAAAACTCAGCATTCAGAAAACTAAGATCATATCATCTGGTCCCATCACTTCATGGCAAATAGATGGGGAAAAAATGGCAACAGTGACAGACTTTGTTTTCTTGAGCTCCAAGATCATGGTGACTGCAGCCATGAAACAAAAGATGCTTGCTCCTTGGAAGAAAAGCTATGACAAATCTAGACAGCATATTAAGAAGCAGAGACATTGCCAACAAAGGTCTGTCTAGTCAAAGCTGTGGTTTTTCTAGTAGTCATGTATGGGGATGTGAAAATTGGACAATAAAGAAAGGCGAGTGCCAAAAAATTGATGCTTTTGAACTGTGGTGTTGGAGGAGACTCTTGAGAGTTCCTTGGACTGCAAGGAGATCCAACCAGTCCATTCTAAAAGAAATCAGTCCTGAATATTCATTAGAAGGACTGTTGCTGAAGCTGAAGTTCCAATACTTTGACCACCTGATGCTAAGAACTGATTCATTTGAAAAGACCCTGATGCTGGGAATGATTGAAAGCAAAAGGAGAAGGGGACAACAGAGGATGAGATGGTTGGAAGGCATCACCGACTCAATGGGACATGAGTTTGAGCAAACTCTAGGAGATAGTGAAGGACCAGGGAGCCTGGCATGCTGCAGTCCATGGGGTCTCAGAGTTGGACACGACTTGGCAACTGAACAGCAGCAACAATAAATGACTGTTTTAAGCTGCAGAGTCAGAACTCAGATGATTGCTTGTACTCTACTACTTCTTGGCTTGTAACTCCTTCCCATCCCAGTAAGTCTTACATCTACACAATATTTAGACACAATAGTATGTGATAATTTGCAGTTTACAAACAAAATTGAATCTCTTATGCTTTGAAGCTAATGTGCTGGAGTTAGATTCACCATACATCTCAACTTGGGCTTTTATTTTTCTCTCTTCATCATCTTCTATACAGCTACACTCATGACATGGTGAAAATTTTGTTGCTTTGTGATAAATTTCCAGAATATAGCCAACTGATGATGTTGGTGAGTAGTAAAGAGACCTAAGAGAGTAGCAATTCTTATTCCTCAAATAGCTTTATATATGATTTTGGCCTTGTGTTTGTAAGACCATTAAGAGTTAGAAGAAACTACTTACCTTCTTTTTCACTCTGTATTTCTGAATTTTTAAGGAAGAAATTATGAACTATAATAGTATTTTTGACTTTGAAAATTCTTGAAAGTCTCAGGGAGTATCTCTTGAGAATGCTAGGGTCTCCAGTAGCAGGATTTATAGGACACTTGTAGTTTACAAGAAGCTTTGAAATTCAAAGTTAATGAGGTTTCCCCCATGGTGGCCTATACAAATGGAGATGTCAGAACAAAATGAAGCATAAACTCCTACTGGAGTTGAGGGTGGTCTAATTTTATTATAATGTGGAAGGAAAGAGAGAGGGCAGAACAAATAATAACATTTATATTCATCTCTTCAGGTAAAGCAGAGTTGGAACAACTTCTGGAAGCATTAAGTAAGAAGTAAGGAAATATAGCTATCAGAAATTAAATTAGGGAATGTGCAAAGTGAGAAAATACACAAGCTGCTGCTGAGTTACAGTGTGATTATCAGTGTTCTCATTGCCTTTGAGTAAAGCCACCATGTAATATGTCTCCTGAATCCTTACCAAGGGCATTATTTTATTTTATTTTATTTTTAGAATTAATTTTTTATTGGAGTATAGTTACTTTACAGTGTTGTGTTACTTGCTGCTGCTGCTGCTGCTAAGTCACTTCAGTCGTGTCCGACTCTGTGCAGCCCAACAGGCCCCACCGTCCCTGGGATTCTCCAGGCAAGAACACTGGAGTGGGTTGCCATTTCCTTCTCCAGTGCATGAAAGTGAAAAGTGAAAGTAAAGTCGCTCAGTTGTATCTGACTCTTAGCGACCCCATGAACTGCAGCCTACCAGGCTCCTCCATCCATGGGATTTTCCAGGCAAGAGTACTGGAGTGGAGTGTTACTTGCTACCATATAGCAAAGTGAATCAGTTGCACATATACATAATTCATTGATAGATATATGAGACAGAGTTCCAAAGAATAGCAAGGAGAGATAAGAAAGACTTCCTCAGTGATCAGTGCAAAGAAATAGAGGAAAACAATAGAATGGGAAAGACTAGAGAGCTCTTCAAGAAAATTAGAGATACCAAGGGAACATTTCATGCACAGATGGGCACAATAAAGGACAGAAACAGGATAGAACTAACAGAAGCAGAAGGTATTAAGAAGAGGTGGCAAGAATACACAGAAGAACTGTACAAAAAAGATCTTCATGACCCAGATAACCATGATGGTGTGATCACTCACCTAGAGCCAGACATCCTGGAATGTGAAGTCAAGTGGGCCTTAGGAAGCATCACTACAAACAAAGCTAGTAGAGGTGATGGAATTCCAGTGGAGCTATTCCAAATCCTGAAAGATGATGCTGTGAAAGTGTCAAACTCAGTATGCCAGCAAATTTGGAAAACTCAGCAGTGGCCACAGGACTGGAAAAGGTCAGTTTTCATTCCAATCCCAAAGAAGGGCAATGCCAAAGAATGTTCAAATTACTGCACAATTGTACTCATCTCACTCGCTAGCAAAGTAATGCTCAAAATTCTCCAAGCCAGGCTTCAGCAGTACATGATCCATGAACTTCCAGATGTTCAAGCTGGTTTTAGAAAAGGCAGAGGAACCAGAGATCAAATTGCCAACATCTGCTAGATCATCTAAAAAGGAAGAGAGTTCCAGAAAAACATCTGCTTCTGCTTTATTGACTATGCCAAAGCCTTTGACTGTGTGGATCACAACAGACTGTGGAAAATTCTTCAAGAGATGGGAACACCAGACCTGCCTCCTGAGAAATCTATATGCAGGTCAAGAAGCAACAGTTAGAACTGGACATGGAACAACAGACTGATTCCAAATCGGGGAAGGAGTACATCAAGGCTGTATATTGTCATGCTGCTTATTTGACTTCTATGCAGAGTACATTATGACAAACGCCAGGCTGGATGAAGCACAAGCTGGAATCAAGATTGCCAGGAGAAATATCAATAACCTCAGATATGCAGATGGCACCACTCTTATGGCAGAGAGTGAAGAACTAAAGAGCCTCTTGATGAAAGTGAAAGAGGAGAGTGAAAAAGCTGGTTTAAAATTCAACATTCAGAAAACTAAGATCTTGGCATCTGGTCCCATCACGTCATGGCAAATAGATAGGGAAACAATGGAAACAGTGAGAGACTATTTTTTGGGGCTCCAAAATCACTGCAGATGGTGACTGTAGCCATGAAATTAAGACACTTGCTCCTTGGAAGAAAAGCTATGACCAACCTAGACAGCATATTAAAAAGCAGAGACATTACTCTGCCAACAAAGATCTGTATAGTCAAGCGATGGTTTTTCCAGAAGTCATTTATGGATGTGGGAGTTGGACTATTAAAAAAAGCTGTGCACTGAGGAATTGATGCTTTTGAACTGTGGTGTTGGAGAAGACTCTTGAGAGTCCCTTGGACTGCAAGGAGATCCAACCAGTCCATCCTAAAGGAGATCAGTCCTGGGTGTTCATTGGAAACACTGATGCTGAAGCTGAAGCTCCAATACTTTGGCCACCTGATGCTAAGAACTGACTCATTTGAAAAGACCCTGGTGCTGGGAAAGATTGAGGGCAGGAGGAGAAGGGGACGACAGAGGATGAGCTGGTTGGATGGCATCACCAATTCAATGGACATGAGTTTGAGCAAGTTACAGGAGTCGTTGATAGACAGAGAAGCCTGGAATGCTGCAGTCCATGGGATCACAAAGAGTTGGACACGAATGAGAGACTGAACTGAATTTAGCTGACACAGAGTCAAGGAGGACGCCAAGGTTGTTAATTTGAGAAGTTGGAAGAAATAACTTGCCATTTACTGAGACAGAGACGATTGGTAAGGAATCATGATTGAGAATAAATGAATGTGCCCATCACTCAGTCATGTCTGACTCTTTGTGACCCTGTAGACTGTAGCCTGCCATATTCCTCTCTCCATGGAATTTTCTCAGCAAGAATATTGGAATGGATTGCCATTTCTTCATCTGTAGGATCTTTCTGTCCCAGCAATCAATCCCATATCTCCTGTGTCTCCTGAATTGCAGTCAGATTCTTTTCCTCTGAGCCACCTCTTTCCTCTGAAGCCCAATATGGTTGAGAGAAGGGGAGTAATTAAGTTTTAGATATAAGTTTAAAATGCCTTGCACATACAACTATACCCATTGGAGGATAGTTGAATATATATTATATATTTAAGTTCAGTGATGAGGGAAGAGATTATAGGTGGAGATGTAATTTTGATTATCTTCCGTCTATGATAACTGAGCAAATCTCAAAGGTTATTTATAAATATTACTCATTGAATAATTCAATTAAAATTTATGAGAGTACTATGCCGTGTTCTATTTAATAATGATAAACAGAAATTTATTTGTAATCAAACTCCCTTATTTTAAAGTACTGTAATTAATTTAATCATCCTATGTCCAGTAATACTTATATATTAAGCACCTTTTTTTTTTAGCATTTTTTTAATGTGGACCATTTTTAATGTCTTTGTTGAATTTGTTATAGTATTACTTCTGTTTTATGTTTTGTTTTTTGGCCAAGAGGCATGTGGGATTGAACCTGCACCCTCTGCATCAGAAGGTGAACTCAACCAATGGACCACCAGTGAATGCCCTTAAACTCTTTTTTTTAACTAATTAAAATAAGGACACTCTTCCTAAATTCTGAAAATATAACCATTTTCTGTACATAACACTATGACTTCAGTCTTTTAGTATCTTTTTCAATATTCTTTGAATCTCTAGAATTGAGTTCTTTTGTTAAGCATTATAAGTCCTTCAATTGTGCATAGAATTGCACCAACTACCTACGTACCTGCTTAAAAATATTAAACAGATTAAAAAGTCTCATAATCCTTTATTATATTTTGATTGTTACCCAATAAAAAGCCAGTTTCATTTTTCATGTAAATGGTCCAAGAATACTTTCTTTCAAGAATGCTTACCTAAATAATCTGTAGTCCATTCATTCTTCAATATACTCCAAATTTTTTGTGTGTATCAAATTACACAATTATCCATATACTTCCCTTCTTGTAAAAGATATTCTCTGTTATTGAGCTCTTTCTTCTAAGTGACTTTTTGAGTTTCTGCTATAGGAAACTCGACATTCCTGTTATTTTTAAAATTCAACAAACATCTATTGAAAGCCTGATAGGCATTGAGTTCTTTATTTAGTATAGTGATATATATTATAATATGTATTTATTTCAAGGTAATTAAGAAATAAGTTTTTTTCATTATCATACAGAATTTTCATAAATTCTACTAATAAAAGCCATATTTCTCTAAGAAATGGATTTATTTTCCTCTTAAGATTAATATAAGTGTTAGAATTGATAATGTAGCCATCATTTGGCATACTAGGAAGTCTGCAATTCAGCTCTCTCAACTGTAAAGGACCTATGGTTTGATTTTTGTATACTCTCCGTTTTGATTCTAATTTTGTTGTGTTCTCAATTCTTTATTTTTTGTAATCTGTTGGTTTTATATATAATTATAATTGATGCATATCTTTTTTGTAATGAGGCTAAGTATATATATGTATACATACACATAAATGCTATATCTCTATATATTTGTATATGTATATATATGTGCTATATGTGGCTATATATATATCTATATATCTATGGAGAATAAGTTGTATTATTGTAAAAATATTTGCTGCCCTTATCTATCTGATTTTTCTTTACTAGGTTATTCTTGAAGATAGATAATATTTTTGTTACCATTGATATCAAACTGGTCCATGTGTCTTGACTTAGCTGATGAAATGTGACTCATACGACACATGCCACTTCCAAGAAGAAGCTTTAGATCCTATGCTTGGTTCCACCATTGTTCTCAAGAATTAAGTTCTAGATAGTAGCCACTTCTTCAGTTTGGTCTCAGATCTTAGCTACAGCTGAACTATGACAAGCATATAACAGGAATAACAAATAAACCTATATTATAACCCATTAAGAGTTGGTGATTGTTGATACTAAACTAATTAATTATAAGCTAATACAGTTTATTCATATATATTATTCTGTATTACCCACCTATGTAGCTATGTAAGTGAATTAATTTCTCTTTACATACAAACCACCTAAACATATTAGTCCCTTTAGAGACTCTTACATTTTAAGTACATTTTTGTCTATTCAAGAATCTATATATTTCCCTGAGGTTTAAATACATCATCAGTAACTCAAATTATAATTGTAGAAACAAGTAACATATTACTTCATGACTAATATGGTCACTAGCCATGGGGGCTACTTAAAATTAAATTAACTAAAGTAAAAATAGAGTTTCTTAGTTCAACTAGTCACATTTCAGGAGAAGAAAATGCAACCCACTTCGGTATTCTTGCCTGGAGAATCCCAGGGACAGAGGAGCCTGGTGGGCTGCCATCTATGGGGTCACACAGAGTCAGACACGACTGATGCGACTTAGCAGCAGCAGCAGCAGTCACATTTTAAGTGTTCAAATAACTGCATGTGGCCACTGACTAGTGTAATGGATAACACAGATATAGAATATTTCTCTCATTCCAGAAGGTTCTATTGGAAAGTTCTATTACCATATAAAAGAATGTTCTTTTGACTTTGCTGTACAGATATTTTTTATTTCCTACTTTTCTTTCTAAATAAAGTAGTGGCCATTTTTTGATCATGACACTATTTTGTTATGATTTTTTGCCACAAAAAAAAATCACAAACTGGTAGGAACATTCTAATGAGGAAAAATCTCAATTGAAAAGTCATTATATGCTGTTCACTTAATAGGAGAAAAACCCAGTGTTATGGCATTTTCTATTAGGATATAAATAATTAGACTGCAGAGAAGGCACATTTCAAAGTTCAAAGTGACATTACCACTCCCTCATAAAAGCTAAGCAGTGAGTCACTCTGATGAAACTCACTTTTGGAATTAATTTGACTAGCATATCAAAATACTACAAAATACACTATCACTCTAAACTTTATTTCTTCAGCTAAATAAAGTAGCTATCATTTTAGTTAATAGTTAATAATTAGGGAAAATTCTAGATGATGCAGTTGAGTGACAATGAAAGGACTCAGAGGAAAAAGCCAAAAGCCTCATTTAAAAGTTCCAGAATGCTTTCTGAAATGTTTTGTATACTGATCATTCTGATCCGATTGTTTTTATTATCATTTTGTCAAAAGTAGCCATTAGAGGCAATGGGCATTCATGTTGAATAAAATTGAATTTGTTCATGGAGATATTCTGTTAGAGAATGTCACATAATAGTTTCCATCTTTTGTGCTTCTTTCTTTATGCTTCTACAAATGTGAAATTGATTCATAATAATCTTAGATATGGTAAAATGTGTCCAAGATTTCATAGTTGCATTTGAGGCATTGATCTACCTCAGTTAGTGAAAAGTTAGTGAGATTTTTGTTGCTATCTTTTTAACCATACAGCAACTCTGTACAGTTGTTCTTATAAAGTCATACAAATTAGTAGCTGCTTGGTACCTACTACATATGGTAGTTTTACATATAGATTTTTAGGAAGTTACACTGAACAGTGTTGAAATGAAATTTCTAGTTTTTTAAAGATAATGATGATAAAGTCTTTCTTTTTCAAAAAGGAATATTATTTAATGACATTTCCTAGTTACATACCATGAATCTTTTTCCATACTTGGATGAATTAATGTTGACTACTGCTGCTGCTGCTAAGTCGCTTCAGTCGTGTCCGACTCTGTGCGACCCCATAGACGGCAGCACACCAGGCTCCCCTGTCCCTGGGATTCTCCAGGCAAGAACACTGGAGTGGGTTGCCATTTCCTTCTCCAATGCATGAAAGTGAAAAGTGAAAGGGAAGTCACTCAGTCGTGTCCGACTCTTCACGACCCCATGGACTGCAGCCTGCCAGGCTCCTCCATCCATGGGATTTTCCAGGCAAGAGTACTGGAGTGGGATGCCGTTGCCTTCTCCATAATGTTGACTATTGATTACTAAATCATGACATGTGATTACTAAATCATGATATGTAGGATGAGAATATTGCAAATTTTATGATACTGCTTTGATTGTGGAGGATGTTTATACAAATACATATTTAAAAGTTATGGTAAGTTGATATTAAAGTAAAAAAAACATATAAAATGTTATCTTGATATGCCAGATGGCTTCTTCCAGCATTCTCTAAGGTGTTGGAAAAAAATGTTTATTTTGGATAAAAATAGGAAGTGTTAAACATTTTATTGAAAACCTCACAATTCTTGTTCATTGACATCTCAGTATAAATCCAAAACGTGCTTAGACTAGGAAGTTGAACTAACCAGTCTTTTACCACATTTCCTTTGAAAAGGATAGCCTGGTGACTCTGATGGTAAAGAATTTGCTTCTAATGTGGAAGAGCAGGTTCAATCCCTGGGTCAGGAAGATCCCCTGGAGAAGGGAATGGCAACCCCTTTCAGTATTCCTGCCTTGAGAATTCCATGGACAAAGGTACTGTCCATGGGGTCACAAAGAGTCGGACATGACTGAGCAACTAACACTTTGAAAAGTATTTGTAGTTCTTTACACTCTGTTGTGTCTGACTCTTTGTGACCACATGGACTGCAGCACACCAGACTTCCCTTGTCCTTCACTATCTCCGGGAGTTTGCTCAAACTCATGCCCATTGAGTCAATGATGCCATCCAATCATCTCATCCTCTGTCACCCTCTTCTCCTACTGCCCTCAATCTTTCTCAACATCAGGGTCTTTTCCAATGACTAGGCTCTTTGCATCAGGTGGCCAAAGTATTGGAGCTTTAGCTTCAGTGTCAGTCCTTCCAGTGAATATTCAGGGTTCATTTCCTTTAGGATTGAGTGGTTTGATCTCCTTGCAGTTCAAGAGATTCTCAAGAGTCCTCTCCAGCACCAGAGTTCAAACACATCAATTCTTCGGTGCTTAGCCTTCTTTATGGTTCACTCTCATATCCATACATGACTACTGGAAAAACCATAGCCTTGACTAGATGGACTTTTGTTGACAATGTAATGTCTCTGCTTTTTAATATGCTGTCTAGGTTGGTCATCACTTTCCTTCCAAGGAATAAGTGTCTTTTATTTTCAGGCTGCAGTCACCATCTGCATTTATATTGGAGCCCAAGAAAATAATGTCTTTCAATGTTTCAATTTTTTTCCTCATCTATTTGTCATGAAGTGAAGGGACTGGGTGCCATGATCTTTGTTTTTTGAATGTTCAGTTTTAAGCCAGCTTTTTCACTCTCCTCTTTCACTTTCATCAAGAGGCTCTTTAGTTCCTCTTCACTTTCTGCCATAAGGGTGGTATCATTTGCATATCTGAGGTTGTTGATATTTCTCAGGGCAAAGTTGATTCCAGCTTGAGCTTCATCCAGCCCAGCATTTCTCATAGTGTACTATCCATATAAGTTAAATAAGCAGGGTGACAATATACAGCCTTGACGTACTCCTTTTCCTATTTGGAATCAGTCTGTTGTTCCATGTCCAGTTCTAACTGTTGCTTCCTGACCTGCATACAGGTTTCTCAAGAAGCAGATCAGGTGGTCTGGTACTCCCATCTCTTTCAGAATTTCCCCGTTTATTGTGATCCACACAGTCAAAGGCTATGGTATAGCCAATAAAGCAGAAATAGATGTTTTTCTGGAACTCTCTTGCGTTTTCGATGATCCAGCGGATGTTGGCAATTTGATCTCTGGTTCCTCTGCCTTTTCTAAAACCAGCTTGAACATCAGGAAGTTCACGGTTCACATATTGCTGAAGCCTGGCTTGGAGAATTTTGATCATTACTTTACTAGCATGTGAGATGAGTGCAATTGTGCAGTAGTTTGAGCATTCTTTGGCATTACCTTTCTTTGGGGTTGGAATGAGAAGTGACCTTTTCCAGTCCTGTGGACACTCTTGAGTTTTCCAAATTTGCTGGCATATTGAGTGCAGCACTTTCACAGCGTCCTCTCTCAGGATTTGAAATAGCTCAACTGGTATTCCATCACCTCCACTAGCTTTGTTTGTAGTGATGCTTCCTAAGGCCCACTTGACTTCACATTCCAGGATGTCTGGCTCTAGGTGAGTGATCACACCATCATGATTATCTGGGTCGTGAAGATCTTTTTTGTACAGTTTTTCTGTGTATTCTTGCCATCTCTTCTTAATATCTTCTGCTTCTGTTAGGTCCATACCATTTCTGTCCTTTATGAGCCTATCTTTCATGAAATGTTCCCTTGATATCTCTAATTTTCCTGCAGAGATCTCTAGTCTTTCCCATTCTGTTGTTTTCCTCTATTTCTTTGCACTGATCGCTGAGGAAGGCTTTTTTATCTCTCCTTGTTAGTCTGCATTCAGACGCTTATATCTTTCCTTCTCCTTTGCTTTTGCTTCCCCTCTTTTCACAGCTGTTTGTAAGGCCACCTCAGACATCATTTTGCCTTTTTGCATTTCTCTTTCCTGAGGATGGTCTTGATCCCTGTCTCCTGTTCAATGTCACCAACCTCCGTTCATAGTTCATCAGGGACTCTGTCTATCAGTCTACTCCCTTAAATCTATTTCTCACTTCCACTGTATAATCTTAAGGGATTTGGTTGAGGTCATAGCTGAATGGTCTAGTGGTTTTTCCCACTTTACTCAATTTAAGTCTGAATTTGGCAATAAGGAGTTCATGACCTGAGCCACAGTGAGCTCCTGGTCTTGTTTCTGCTGACTATATACAGCTTTTCTATCTTTGGCTGCAAAGAATATAATAAATCTGATTTTAGTGTTGGCCATCTGGTGATATCCATGTGTAGAGTCTCCTCTTGTGTTGGTGGAAGGGGTGTTTGCTATGACCAGTGCATTCCCTTGGCAAAACTCTATTAGCCTTTGCCCTGCTTCATTCCATACTCCAAGGCCAAATTTACCTGTTAGTCCAGGTGTTTCTTGACTTTCTACTTTTGTATTCTGATCCCCTATAATGAAAAGTACATCTTTTTTGGTGTTAGTTCTAAAAGGTCTTGTAGGTCTTCATAGCACCGTTCAACTTCAGACCATTCAGGTATGACCTAAATCAAATCCCTTATGATTATACAGTGGAAATTAGAAGTAGATTTAGGGTCTAGATCTGATAGACAGAGTGCCTGATGAACTATGGATGGAGGTTTGTGACATTGTACAGGAGATAGGGATAAACCATCCCTAAGTAAAAGAAATGCAAGAAAGCAAATGGCTGTCTGAGGAGGCCTTATAAATAGCTGTGAAAAGAAATGAAATGAAAAGCAAAGGAGAAAAGGAAAGATATACCCATTTCAATGCAGATTTCCAAAGAATAACAAGGAGAGATAAGAAAGCCATCCTCAGTGATCAGTGCAAAGAAATAGAGGAAGACAACAGAATGGGAAAGACTAGAGATCTCTGCAGGAAAATTAGAGATATCAAGGGAACATTTCATGAAAGATAGGCTCGATAAAGGACAGAAATGGCATGGACCTAACAGGAGCAGAAGATATTAAGAAGAGGTGGCAAGAATACACAGAAGAACTATACAAAAAAGATCTTCATGACCCAGATAATCATGATGGTGTGATCACTCACCTAGAGCCAGACATCCTGGAATGTGAAGTCAAGTGGGCCTTAGGAAGCATCACTACAAACAAAGCTAGTGGAGGTGATGGAATTCCAGTTGACCTCTTTCAAATCCTAAAAGATGATGCTGCATTCAATATGCCAGCAAATTTGGAAAACTCAGCAGTGTATACAGGACCGGAAAATATCAGTTCTCATTCCAATCCCAAAGACAGGCAATGCCAAAGAATGCTCAAACTACCGCACAATTGCACTCATCACATGCTAGTATAGTAATGCTCAAAATTCTCCAAGCCAGGCTTCAGCAATATGTGAACTGTGAACTTCCAGATGTTGAAGCTGGTTTTAGAAAAGGCAAAGGAACCAGAGACCAAATTGCCAACATCTGCTGGATCATCAAAAAAACTAGAAAGTTCCAAAAAAACATTTATTTCTGCTTTATTGGCTATACCATAGCCTTTGACCGTGTGGATCACAGTAAAGTGTGGAAAATTTTTCAAGAGATGGAAATACCAGACCACCTGACCTGCATTTTGAGAAATCTGTATGCCGGTCAGGAAACAACAGTTAGAACTGGACATGGAACAACAGACTGGTTCCAAATAGGATAAAGAGTACCTCAAGGCTGTATATTGTCACCCTGCTTATTTAACTTATATGCAGAGTACATCATGAGAATCACTGGGCTGGAAGAATCACAAGCTGGAATCAAGATTGCCAGGAGAAATATCAATAACCTCAGATATGCAGATGACACCACCCTTATAGCAGAAAGTGAAGAAGAACTAAAGAGCCTCTTGATAAAAGTGAAAGAGGAGAGTGAAAAAATTGGCTTAAAGCTCAACATTCAGAAAATGAAGATCATGGCATCTGGTCCCATCACTTCATGGGAAATAGATGGGGAAACAGTGGAAACGGTGGCAAACTTTATTTTTGGGGGCTCCAAAATCACTGCAGATGCTGATTGTAGCCATGAAATTAAAAGAGCTAACTCCTTGGGAGGAAAGTTATGATCAACCTAGACAGCATATTAAAAAGCAGAGACATTACTTTGCCAACAAAGGTCCGTCTAGTCAAGGCTATGGTTTTTCCAGTGGTCATGTGTGGACGTGAGAGTTAGACTATAAAGAAAGCTGAGTGCAGAAGAATTGATGCTTTTGAACTGTGGTGTTGGAGAAGACTCTTGAGAGTACCTTGGACTGCAAGGAGATCCAACCAGTCCATCCTAAAGGAGATCAGTCCTGGGTGTTTATTGGAAGGAATGATGTTGAAGCTGAAGCTCCAATCCTTTGGCTACCTGATGTGAAAACTTGACTCATTTGAAAAGACCCTGAGGCTGGGAAAGATTGAAGGCAGGAGGAGAAGGGGATGACAGAGGATGAGATGATTGGATGGCATGTTCGACTCAATGGACTTAAGTTTGGGTAAACTCAGGGAGTTGATGATTGACAGGGAGGCCTGGCATGCTGCAGACCATGGAATCACAAAGAGTCGGACATGACTGTGCAACTGAACTGAACTGAACATAGCCAAGGGCTTTAGCATAATCAATGAAGGAGAAGTAGATGTTTTTCTGGAATTCCCTTGGTTTTTCTATGATCCAAGAATATGGGCAATTTGATCTCTGGTTCCTCTGCTTTTCCTAAATCTAACTTGTACATTGAAGTTCTCAGTTCACGTACTGTTGAAGCCTAGTTTGAAGAATTTTGAGTGTTACTTTGTTAGCATGTGAAATGAGTGCGATTGTTCCATAGTTTGAACATTCTTTGGCATTGTCCTTCTTTGAGATTGGAATGAAAACTGGCCTTTTTCAGCCCTGTGGCCACTGCTGAGTTTTCCAAATTTGCTGGCATATTGAGTGTAGCACTTTAACAGCATCATCTCTTAGGATTTGAAATAGTATTTAGGTCCTTTTCATTTAGAGTCAATGCCTCTCATGTGCTTTATCCTTGGATTCCTTTGCCTGTGTCTAATTAGTGATGATGATGCTAATGCCAGGTACAGTTTTGGAGCATTATGTGTTTTTGGAAGAAATGTGTTCTGTAGATACTTGCAGTTTTAGAAGATAAAGGCCTCACCCATCAGCAGAGTAAGACTTTTGCTTAAAGAATCTATTACCAAAATAACAAGGTGTCACATAATTTTTTAAGGAGGAGGTCTTTTGAAAATAATGAATGTGATAAAGTTTTAAGATAACTTGATTTCTTGGGAGATTTTTCCAATTAGCTACAATATTTTCTAGAAGCATAGTCCTACATGCATGTTTCATTATGGACATTATAAAAATTTCCCAGGTTATCAGTAGGTAATTTATAAATAATTCACTAATTTGAACAGTTGCCACAAATCACCACTCTTTCTTTATCCAATTTTATTGCCCCAAATCTGTCTTTCCCAGATTGTAAAGCAGCATTCAAAATGCCCAGAATGCACTGCTGTCCTCCTTCTTCCTAATACAACCCTTTTTCAAAAACCTCTGTTCCAGTCTTCAAGGTTATTTTATGATTCACTTGATGCAATTTTCCTATCAACCATGATTGGTTTGGAGATGGTCACAGGATCCAAGATTGCCTAGTTGAGACCAAAGAGAGCAAGTATATTCTTAGTTGAGTAGAGATGTTTCTGTCTTACAGTGGATGTGAACAAAGAAACATTTTTTGGAGTTGCTGCTAGCAGTCATCTTGTGGCTATGACCAGAGTTGAAAAGTTGACAGAATTGACATGCTAAGAATGACAAAGTGGAGCAAAGCAAGAATCTAGGTCCATAATAACATCATTGGGCCACGGCATCATAAGTTGCAGCTTCATACACATTTCACGATAAAAATTATATATTAAATCAGCTTGAAAATATTATTTGTATTAAAGTTAAGCTACATTGAAACAACTGTTATGAGAAAGTCCAGAAGCTTAGACATATGGTTGAGAAAATTTATAGAAAATTCTCTCAATAACTTTATCCAAGTGTAGGAATATGGTCCCTTGTAAATTGAGGACTGCTTGTATAATCTATGCCTTGTAAAGCACTTAAATAATATGAAAGGAATATTAAGTTGCTTTTTTATATCATATTTTAACTTTCCCATAAATCTCAACCATTAACTTTAAATTGTGTAAGTAATTATCGAGTCTGGGAACAAACAGATTTTTCCTGCCTTAAATCAGATAAAAAGATTGAGTTTTACCATATTTTTTTTTCTATTGTTTGAGTATCTAAATCCAAACATTTACTAAGAGGATAGCTCTTATATTAATGATGCATTAACATTCTAATTTAGAATTTGTGATTAGGCATAAAAAAGCTTTTGCCCATAATTAGCGAGTTGTTTTGTGTTTTCTTTTTTGGGTTGACCATACAAAATACTATACGAGGTATATATAAAATCAAATAAACAAATTCAATACTGAAATATATATGAAGTGATAACTTTCCATGCTGGTCAAGGCTATGAGGAGAAACTATGATTGACCCATAAAGATAATATATAAACGATGAGATGTCCTTATTTAATTTTCACTTAAGAGATAGTTATTTTTCAACTGCAGTTGATCAGCCTATGCTTTACTTAGAACAGGATACCAATAATTCCTTCTCTGCCCTACAAGGACAGCTTTCTCATTACAGCCCAGGTACCACAGAGTTAGTTGACTGAGACCTGGACAGAAGTGTGATAATATTCCCATAATAAACAATGATTGTAATGAGACCAATGACATTTTATTTGTATAGAACATTTTTTACAAGCATTTCCAAGTGCTCTGGGAGATAGCGCTCCCATTTTATAAAGAAGTGAGCAGAGGTTAGGAATGGCTTTTATTAGTATCCCAGAAAAAATCAACAAAATGCCTTTTTAATTAATATTTTGATCCACTCAAAATTCTGAATCTATCCCTATATTCTGCAGTACTCGAGACATGGGGTTATTATGGTCATTGGAGCCGGCTACAATTCTCTATGATGTATTATGCTCTAATAAACTTCCAGTTCAGTTATAAGTCCAGAGAATAAGGCCTATTTTACAGCTTAAACCTCATCTTCAATCTAGTAAGGTCCAGGAACTTTTAACCTTATGGCCGGGTAATGCTTTGTCGGGATCTTATACAATAAGATTACTTAATTGGAGTCTTAACCTCCTTTCAAAAAGTCTCTAAAAAAAATCTCTGGTCCTAAGGTATCTACTTCAGATTCACCTGTAGGTTTACTGCTACATTTGAGATGCCACTTCCTATAAAAGCATATTGGACATGCAACAAAAATCCAAAGAATTGAAAATGTGATACAGCCTTTTTATGAATATAAATCATTCTTCTCTGTTTCAAATATTCTTTCAAAATAAGCTGCTGATGTGCAATGCTTCATATGTAGTTTCATGAAGACTTTTCCTCCCCATTAACTTGACACAGAGAGCATCAATCCTGGAGTTTGAATAAATATCGAGTTCATTTGCTTGCTTACAGTCAGTTTATAATCACTACTTATCTTTATGCTCTTGTCATATTTGAACAATGGAAACTAAAGAATTTGCTCACACTGTGAGGGGCATAGACTGAATAATTACGTGCTTTTCCAGATAAAGGAAAATAGCTTTTACCATGCAGTGAGCTCTAGACTCAACGAGGCATAATATCCTCAGGGCTAGATCAGGTTTTACATATGAGGAAATTTTTTGCCAATAGCAATATTCTGACATATGAAATTGTTATAGGGGCCATATTGAAAGAATCATGGAATGTTAAATGGAGTGAGACCTTAAAGTTCATCTTATGCTACTGTTTCACGTGTAGGTATGCTATTCCTAATACATTGCCTAGCCTAGAATCAATTAAAAAGTTAGGAGTCAAACTGGGAATGACATTTAATCTCCTGACTTTCAATTTAGGATGTTTTCACTATGAAATAATTTGAAGTATGAATATGGCTCAGACAGTAAAGAATCCACCTGCAATGCAAGAGACTGGGATTTGATCCCTAGGTTCAGAAGATGCCCTGAAGAAGGAAATGGCTACCCACTCTAGTATTCTTGCCTGGAGAATTTCATGGACAAAGGACACTGGAAGGCTAGAGTCCATGCATTTGCAAAGAATTGGACACAACTGAGCTACTGACACTTTCATTTTCACAAAGCATTTCATAATTATATTATTATAGGTTAACATGGAGTTTCTGAGAAAGTGTGACTTTCTCAATGTTATGTAGAAGTAACAGAACTATGATTAACATCCTTGTTTCTTTTTTTTTAAATAATAAATGTATAATTGACATATATTATTTCATAATAATTTTGTATTTCTGTATTTGTATACTTTGTGAAATGATCAACACAGTAAGTCTAGTTAACATCTGTTATAGTACATAGTTAAAAATTTTTTTCTTGTGATGAGAATTTTTAAGATTTACCCCCTTAGCAACTTTCAAACATGAAACAGCATTATTAACAATAGTCACCATGCTGTTTATTACATAACTATGTCATATTTATATTTTACTTATAAATGTATACCTTTTGACTCCTTCACTCATTTTGCCCTCTTGTAACCCCCAGCCTCTGGCAACCACAATTTGTTCTCTGTGTCTCTGAGCTTTTTGTTTGTTTTTAAGAACTGAGATCATATAATATTTGTATTTTCCTATCCTATTATTTCACATAACATAATATCCCTAACTACTTACAGTTTGACACAGTAGTACAGGTACATTGTATAACACACCTGTATCTTTTTGTTATTTTCCGTATAAAATTATAGCATAAAGATATTGTAGGTTGTCTTTTTAAATGACTTTAAATATCTACTTTATATGAATTCACCACAGTTTCCCTACTGTTATCCTGTATTTTTTGGAATTTTAATTGTCATTTTAATGACCATTTTCAATATTTCTCTATAAAATTGTTTATATTTAAAATTAGTTACTTAGGCTTTTTTCTCACAAGTAGAATTACTGGTCAAGGGTATAATAATGTTTAAAAGTCTTGATATATATTTCCAAGTGACTTTCTGTAAGATCTGGGGAATAATTTATGCTCTCTCAATTTAGATACATCTAAGAGTGCTGTTTTTCGTCACCTTGCTTTGATTGCTTTATGAAGTTAAAGAGAGGATTTTGTTTAAACATCTCTGAAGCTCAGGAACCATTTTAGCATAAGTTCCACTGTGTTTTCTTTCTTTATATTAGTCTTTTCTCTCATACTTTTCCATTGTACATTTAAAACAGTATGAAGGATCTGGGATAATATAAGGATATTAAAGGGAGATGGGAAATGGAAGGTGGGATAATGAGGAAAAAGAGACTACCAAAGACAAATTTTGTTTCTGCTGAAAATTTCCAAAGGATAAACCACTCTTTAACTTCCTGAGCTAAGTCAGCAGATGATTCTGGCAAACCCAATAAGGACATTTTCAGCTTTTGTAACTTATTGAAGAATAATTGCCGAGAGCAGGCAGTAAAAAGTCTGTTCTAGGGGCAACTCTGATTATTGCATGTGATATAAAATTTTGGTAAGTTGGTCAATTTCAGTGATTTAATAAAAGTTTTATGTACAGATCTCAGTTATTTATCTTTACTATCTAGTCTTTTTTTCATGGCCAAAAGCAATTTTCCAAAGGTAACATTAAATTGTTGAAAGTAAAACCTAGTGAGCTGTTGTACTTTTACCTAAGGAAACACCTATAGGCATAATACAGAAATGACTATAATAATATTGAGAAACATAGACTAGCTTTTCAATACTTATTCATGTTTTCAACATAACTTATTCTAAATACAAGATTTGCTTTTGTGATACATTATGTACCTGAGAAATTTGGGTTAAGGTTTATGAAAGGAATTGAGTTCATCACCATCTTCTTCATCCTTGCATATATGTCAGGCAGCCTGGGGCACAATAAGATGTCCAGAATTGTTTGAATTTAGCTTCTGCCCACAAAGCTAATAACATAGCAACTAAAAAATACTTGTAGACATTTTTCTTAATAGAGTCTAATTTAAGAAACCTTTATACTTTATCTGCATTACATTTAAAGACTAGAAAACTTATCCTCTGAGCATTACCATTTTGTCCTGCTCTTTTCCCAGATATCTCATTCTTTAATTCCTCTTAAACACCAAGCATATTTCTAATATGAACTTCTTTGCTTCATTCCATACATATCCATTAATTTCTAAATGTCAACCTGACTTTTGCATTGAATTTACCTTTGGGTAAGATAAAACTTGAAGCTTAGGCTTCATATCTGGAGTGTTTGGTACCCAGATTAGCACACAAGTGACAAATTTGAAATTAAGAGACTCTAATGCAAAAGCTATCAGGACTTCCCTGATAGCCCAGTTGGTAAAGAATCTGCCTGCAAAGCAGGAGACCCCAGTTTGATTCCTGGATCGGGAAGATCTGCTGAAGAAGGGATAGGCTACCCACTATTCTTGGGCTTCCCTTGTGACTCAGGTGGTAAAGAATCCACCTGCAATGCAGGACACCTGGGTTCTATCCCTGGGTTGGGAAGATCCCCTGGAGAAGGGAAAGGCTACCCACTCCAGTATTCTGGCCTGGAGAATTTCATGGACTGTATAGTCCATGGGGTTGCAAAAAGTCAGATATGACTGAACAACTTGCAAAAAAAAAAAAAAAGCAAAACTAGCCAAGAGAAGACAGTCACCTAAGTGGTGCTTCTTGCCCTTCAGTCTCCTGTGCACCACTTATTTGGATGCTTACCTTCCTCAAGAGAATAGCCACTTTTTCGTTTATGAATCATCTTTTAGCATGCTATATATCATTATAAGAATAATTTGATCTTTTATTTGTTAGCCTTTTCAACAAATTATTTTTAAACAGGAAGAAATACTCAATAACATTTTTATTGTGATGAAAAATACATGATGTAAATTTACCATTTCAATTGATTTTTAGGAATACAATTCAGTGAGATTAAGTGTATTCATATTGTTGTACAACTGTCACCACAATCCGTTTCAGGAACGTTTTCATATGCCCAAATTGAAACTTTGTACCCATTAAACAGTAAGATCCATTACCCCCACTGACTGGCAACCAGCATTCCGCTTTTCATCACTATGATTTTGACTACTCTAGGTAACTCATATAAGTGAAACCATACTATATTTGTTCTTTGGAGTCTGGCTTATTTCACTTAGCATAATAACTTTAAAATTTCTTCATGTTGTAGCATGTGTCACAATTCCTTTTCTAAGGCTGAATAATATTCTACATTTTGTTTCTCCATGCTTCTGTCAGTAGACATGTGGTTTGTTTTCATCTTTGCCTATTGTGAATATTGATATACAACCATCTGAGTCCCTGTTTTCTATGCTTTTGGATGTATATCCAGAAGTTACATTGCCAGGTCATATAGTAATTCTGTGTTTAATTGCTTTAGGAACCACAATATTGTTCCCCACAATGATCCATATCCTTTTCTCCCCTGAATTTCATGTAATTCTATTGACTGCTCTGCAAAGATCTGGTTTAAATTGTTTTCATTTACTCATTCTACAGTAACCACTTCTTTTGTCATTTTTCACTGGTGTTAATTATTTGCATGGGGATCAACTGTCACCTGATGGGAAGGTACCTGTGTTCCAATGATTTCTTCTGTGTTCTGTCAAGCCTGAACACCTCGTGTAACCTTGACCATTATCTTGGTCAACCAGTAACTATAATTCCCATTTTGTGGATTGAGATATTGATTAGATGAGCATGTCTGTTATGAGAATGAGTTGGCATAGCAAAGGATTAACTGAAAAGCAGAGTAACCACAAACAACTTCCACAGGTTACTTAGGGATTTGAAGAAGCTGGTGGTAAAATCAATTTCTAAATTCCTAGCTGAATACTTTCTGCTGTGTCTCTAGACTTTTGTTTGCTTTAAGGCTTAAAATTTTATTCTAGAAATGTTGTAAATCTTTAATTGGCTTATCTTCCTCAGTGCTCCATTTTGCATTTTTATTTTATTATGGAAAAGAGAGCATAATATATCTGGCAGATTCTTCCAACTTTAGTAATTCTAATTCTATAATGTTGCAAATTAAGTTTGATAAACAACAGCAAACAGTGGTATTTTAGGAGTTATTTTCAAAATCAGAAGAAATTCCAAAAGAAATAAAAAAACATAATTTTATATAAATTAAGGTATAGGTTCAGTTCAGTTCAGTTCAGTCACTCAGTCATGTCCGACTCTTTGCAACCCTATGAACCGCAGCATGCCAGGCCTCCCTGTCCATCACCAACTGCCAGAGTCTATGTAAACCCATGTCCATTGAGTTGGTGACGCCATCCAACCATCTCATCCTCTGTTGTCCCCTTCTCCTCCTGCCCTCAATCTTTCCCAGCATCAGGGTCTTTTGAAATGAGTCAGCTCTTCGCACTGGGTGGCCAAAGTATTGGAGTTTCAGCTTCAACATCAGTCTTTCCAATGAACACCCAGGACTGATCTCCTTTAGGATGGACTGGTTGGATCTCCTTGCAGTCCAAGGGACTCTCAAGTCTTCTCCAACACCACAGTTCAAAAGCATCAATTCTTCGGCGCTCAGCTTTCTTTATAGTCTAACTCTCACATCTATACATGATGACTGGAAAAACCATAGCCTTGACTAGACAGACCTTTGTTGGCAAAGTAATGTCTCTGCTTTTCAATATGCTGTCTAGGTTGGTCATAACTTTCCTTCCAAGGAGTAAGCATCTTTTAATTTCATGGCTGCAGTCACCATTTACAGTGATTTTGGAGCCCCCAAAAATAAAGTCTGACACTGTTTCCACTGTTTCCCCATCTATTTCCCATGAAATGGTGGGACCAGATGCCGTGATCTTCGTTTTCTGAATGTTGAGCTTTAAGCCAACTTTTTCACTCTCCACTTTCACTTTCATCAAGAGGCTCTTTAGTTCTTCTTCAATTTCTGCCATAACGATGGTGTCATCTTCATATCTGAGGTTATTGATATTTCTCCCGGCAATTTTGATTTCAGCGTGTGTTTCCTCCAGCCCAGTATTTCTCATGATGTACTCTGCATAGAAGTTAAATAAGCAGGGTGACAATATACAGCCTTGACATACTCCTTTTCCTATTTGGAACCAGTCTGTTGTTCCATGTCCAGTTCTAACTGTTGCTTCTTGACCTACATACAGATTTCTCAAGAGGCAGGTCAGGTGGTCTGGTAGTCCCATCTCTTAAAGAATTTCCCACAGTTTATTGTGATCCACACAGTCAAAGACTTTGGCATAATCAATAAAGCAGAAACAGATGTTTTTCTGAAGCTCTCTTGCTTGCATAGGTTACTGACCCTTAATACTGAAAACACACTAGAAAACTTAATAGACAAGTTTAAAGAAATTGGTAAGCTTATTCATATTTTTATAATTCATGTATTTTGGACTGTTATCTTTCATTGTTCTGTGTCTATTAACCACACGCTTACTGAGAAGTGGTGAGGTTAGATAGTATATTTACAAATTTAAAGCTGATTTTTCTATAGAACTGCAGTATTTGTAGAGTTTTATTGGTTCACATAGATGGTATCTATAAAATTTAAGAACTTTTAAGATGTGGGCAAGAAAACATGTCATATGTATATATATATATACATATATATACACATATATATACACAATGAGGGGAACAAGAAAGTAAAAATATTTTCAAACATGATTACAAAGGCAAAATTTTTTAAAAGCTTTTGATTTTTAGTTAGAACACTTGCTGATAATATAAAAAATATATATGTATACACAGATACATATATATATCATAAAATGCCTACTAAATTCTTATTTCTTTTTTCATAAAAATTATTGCAAGAAATAGTTTATAGTTTGTATTTTGGAATCCTAGTAACTCATAAATGCTCTCTGGAGGTCTGATGCTATGTCCATCACAGATGCTTCAGTAAATAATTTCTCCCTTTTCCACAGCCATTTGTAACCATATACTATCTCTTTTTTTAAGTAGTAAAAGAAAAAAAAAAACTGGTCAGGTTGTTTATGCCTTCATGTCTTTATATAGCAATAGCAGAATGAAGCTGACCTTGCATATAGTCATCAATTTCACATTCCACTCAGAAGTTTTAGGCCAATTAAGAGGCACTTTGTGGAAAATCAGTTGGATTGGCCATGCAATTGAGTTTTTTAAAAATCACCTTTTAATCTTTTGTTCAATTTTTTTTTAAACTACTGGGCTATGACTATGAACAGTTTGAAATTTATATCCATTAAAAAGTTTTAGCAATGTTCAAATACTCTAGAGGGCTCCAAACTTCTGTAGTATTTGTCTGACAAGATACTGTCATTAAACAGGGTCAAAAACTGGTAACCGCACTCTCCCCTCCACCTCCCAAAGTCAGTCACAATTATGCTCCTTATTGTTTTTTCTGTTTTCCATTTTCAGCCCTACTTCATGGGCTTTGAAGGTGTTTGAGTTACCAGCACCTAATTTCATGGATATTTTAAATGATTTTAGGTGTTCTTTGCGATAAGATATTCCCAGCTTCCCAGAAAAGACCCATAAAATAGGGGGGAAAACCCAATTAGGTTCCTACTGCCAAAGTTCTAATCATTTTTCTATCTCTTTCCCTGGAGGAATTGGGGTAGAATCTCTATCCTAAGGTCCAAGTGTCCCTTCTCCAGTGGTTCTTTTTCCAACTCTGTCTTGACATGACCATGCATATGATTAGATGATACTGAAGAAAATGGACACGGGCGCTGACCTAGAACCATGCCTTATTTGAGAAGAGATGCTGGTCTGCTTGGTACCAGTGCATATCAACTGAATGTGAGCCCTTTAATCAATGATATTAAAGCTACCATAAGCTTTTAATAATTAGTATAACGGAGTCATAGCATACAAGAATAATGGCAAAGTGGTTGAGTGCAGATTTACATAAAGTCTCATTTTAGTTCCGAAGAGCTTGTTAGGTTTACAGCATTAAGTAGGCTGCCCAGGCCCTCCGTATTTCACATACCACCGTCTTCTCACACTGGTGCTTCTTTTTTTTTTTTTTTCTTTATTCTTAACCCTTGGAAGTAATTGGAAGTAGTGAAGTGAATGTCTCAGTCATGTCTGACTCTTTGTGACCCCATGGACTGTAGCCTACCAGGCTCCTCCATCCATGGGATTTCCAGGCAAGAGTACTGGAGTGGGTTGTCATTTCCTTCTCCAGGAGATCTTCCCAACCCAGGGATTGAATCTGGGTCTCCCACATTGTAGGCAGATGCTTTACCATCTGAGCCACCAGGGAAACAGTAACTGTCATTTATTTTTGCCCCACAGTTTGCTCACTCTTGCTCTCTCAACTCCTTTGTTCTTTGGAAATTTGTTTTTCGACTTGGGCTTCTTATCCATCTTTTGGAAAGTAAAAAAGTGAAATTGAAATTGCTCAGTCATGGCTGATTCTTTGTGACCCCGTGGACTGTAGCCTACCAGGCTCCTCTGTCCACGGGATTTTCCAGGCAAAAATACTGGAATGGGTTGCCATTTCCTTCTCCAGAGGCTCTTTCTGACCCAAGGATCGAACCCAGATCTCCCACATTGTAGGCAGATGTTTACTGTCGGAGCTACCGGGGAACTATCTAGCTCCCAAATACTTCTCTTTGGATGGCGTGTATTTGAGGTCTCCATCCCCAGATATTCACAGTACTGGCCTGTCCAATAGACAGGACTAAAAGGCATTGATCAGGTCTGTCTCCTGAGGTACTCTTTTATCACCAGGGTCTTCTTCAGTTTAATCACTGCATCCTCATGTTCTTTGGGAGGTGTCAGTTCATTTACAGCTCACTTAGCAATAGCAGTTCATCTGGGTGCTATATCTAAGAGTTCCTCTTCAGAGCTATAGAAACATCTAGGGTTAGGTCTATCCAAGAAAATACTGCATTTGTGATAGACACTCTGAATTCAGTTTGGACTTTGTATCCTCATGTGGTTAATTATTTACTCTCAGGTTGTGGTGGGCTACATGGAGTACCTTAAAGTGTCTACATCTTGGTCACATGAAAATCTAACTCTTATCTTGTATGACGAAAGAACGAGTATGTCCTTATATGGCAAGGATGTGATTAAGTTAAAGATTTTGAAAGGAAAAGATTATCATGGATTAACAGGTAAACCATAAACGACATCATATACATCTTATAGGACAAAAAGTGAGAAATTTTAGGCACACAAAACCACAGTGGAAAAGGCAATGAGGCCAATACTGAAATGAAGCAGCCATGAGCCATGGAACACCAAGAAATGTCAACAGCCACCAGAAGATGTCAAAAATGCTTCTTCTCCAGAGCCTCCAAAGAGAACAGAGCCATGCTTACACCTTGATTTCAAACTTCTGACCTCCAGAACTTTTAGAGAATAGATTTCTGCTGTTTAAGCCAACCAGGTTATAGAAGTTTGCTACAGCAGGAATAAATATCAGACCGAGGTATCTCAAGTCTTCCCAGAGAACCATGGATAGGCATTTATTTCCCAGGCATTTTAAAATTTTACAGAAATAGCCTAGTCAGAAGGCCAACCATGAGTTAATAATTGATTAACTAATCCACCATGCAGGTATTAAGAACCCACTGGAAATTTCAAAGGTGAACAAGCAGAGAGACTGCCAGGAGCACACTGTGTAGTGGGGTGGACGCGAAAGAAAGCCAAGTCAGGGCCTGCTCATGTAATTGCAAAGCATAGAAGAGGAGGCATTAAATGGGGCTAAGAAATAATCCTAAAGGTCACAGAAGGTGGTCTAGAGTTTGTCCTTTGGGCTATAGCATAGCATTTAAAATTTAAATACCAGAGAAATTAAATCGAAAACTCTAATTTTATATGATAAACCTAAAACTCTTTGCTGTTGAAGTAAAATTGAAATGTCTCTGTTTTCAACTCTCATGAACAATACCAGAGCCTCCACTCGTTGCCTTGTTTCCCTATGTGATGCAGTCCCCAATGCTCCATCCATAGAAAATTTTCCTTTCCCATGCATGATTGTATCCACATATGCTACATTGTTAGGCAACTGGATTATAGCCCCATTCTCTGTGAATGACTGTGAATTTAGTTCTGGATAATGAGGGTTTTTTTAACTTAAATTTATACTGAATTCTAACACTTGCTTTATATTATGCATATGAAAAATAGTTTGTATTCTCTAGATGTGCAGCAGACTGTTGTGTGAAGTAGGGTGACAGGGAGAGAACGAGAATCTGGGGGCAGGGTGGGACTTCCCATAGCTTTGTTCCATAGCTGAGCTTTTCTCTGGTAGATGTGAATAGTGTGAGTGAAGTGAGTGAAGTTGCTCAGCCATGTCCAGCTCTTTGTGACCCCATGGACTATAGCCCACCAGGCTCCTCCATCCATGGGATTATCCAGGCCAGAATACTGGAGTGGGTTGCCATTTCCTTCTCCAGGGGATCTTCCCGACCCAGGGATTGAACCCAGGTATCCCACATTGCAGGCAGATGCTTTAACCTCTGAGCCACCAGGGAAGTTATTTTTCCTTCTACCCTTCTGGGTTCTTGGTTGAGACCCTTGTAATAAAAGACAGATTACCAAAAGGAAAGCAGAGGTTTATTAACATGTAGACCTCATGTATTGGGGAAGGAAATGGCAACCCACTCCAGTGTTCTTGCCTAGAGAATCCCAGGGACGGGGGAGCCTGGTGGGTTGCTGTCTATGGGGTCGCACAGAGTCGGACACGACTGAAGCGACTTAGCAGCAGCAGCAGCAGCAGGCCTCATGTATAAATGAGAGTAACCCTGGTAACACCTAGGGTAACTGAGTATCCCAAAGAGATAGCTTTAGAATTTAAGTTTAAATACCATCTTAATCAGGAAAGGGTAGGGGAACATAGGTCCTTTAGAGGGGAATCAATGATTTTTAGGAAACATGTTGTTGTTCCATCACTAAGTCATGTTCAACTCTTTTATGACCCCATGAACTGCAGCACACCAGGCTTCCCTATCCTTCACTATCTTCTGGAGTTTGCTCAAACTCATGTCCATTGAGTCAGTGATGCCATCCATTCATCTCATCCTCTATCACCTCCTTCTCCTCCTGTCCTCAGTCTTTCCCAGCATCAGGATCTTTTCCAATGAGTCAGCTCTTTGCATCAGGTGGCCAAAGTATTGGAGCTTCAACTTCAGCATCAGTCCTTCCAATGAATATTTAGGATTGATTTCCTTTAGGATTGCCTGGTTTGTTCTCTTTGTGTCCAAGGGACTCTCACGAGTCTTCTCCATCACCACAGTTTGAAAGCATCAATTCTTAAGTGCTCAGCCTTCTTTATGGCTCAACTCTCTCATCCATACATAACTACTGGAAAAACCATAGCTTTGATTAGATGGACCTTTGTTGGCAAAGTGATGTCTCTGCTTTTTAATATGCTGTCTAGGTTTGTCATAGCTTTTCTTCCAAGGAGCAAGCATTTTTTAATTTCATGGCTGCAGTCACCATCCTAGTGATTTTGTAGCTCAAGAAAATAAAGTTTGTCATTATTTCCACTGTTTCCCCTTCTATTTGCCATGAAGTGATGGGACCAGATGCCATGATTTTATTTTCTCTTTGAATGTTCAATGTTAAGCCAGTTTTTTCACTCTCCTCTTTCATCCTCATCGAAATCTTTCATCCTTATCGAGAAAGAAGAAGAGATCCTTAGAAAAAAGATAAGAGCTATGATAGTTTGTGACAAAGTCTGTCTGAATGTGGTGTTGACTTCTGGTCTTTTCTGTGATAAGAGCCAACCAATCTCAACCTGAAACCCCCAGGGAGGAGATCTATGACAATTGAGTTTTGGAAGATCTATCTTTTAATCAGATAAGGGGAGTCCAGAGGCAGACTCTCCCTGCATTTGCTATTTTCCAAGTACCTACAGCTCAAAATAATCAATATACTAAGGCAACATGTTTTGAGGTGGCATGCCCTAAACTCCTGTAGTCATATTTTGAAATTATATGTTCTGCTATGTGTCAGTACTCCCTCAGTCACCATCACACCCTTGACTAAGAAGATTCTTTTCACAAGGCCCCTGTGAGAATATTCCTAATTTATCCCCCCTATATAAAATAGAGGGGTTTGTGGACTTCCCTATTGAATAAATAGTTACTAGTACTGATCCCTGTCAGGGATATGAATTTGTTATAGGTAAAAATAAAAAATAATTAAATTTGAAAATGCAGTGACATTCTCTCCAACATTGCAAAGATAGATAAATTCTCAATTGGAAATGTCACTGATCATTGAGACAAGCCTTTTCTTCTAGAATTAGTTTATGATCTATTCATGCACATGTAGTTGGAGAGTAAAATTCTCAAACCTAACACATTAGTCAAAATATCTCAAGGACATATGTATAAAAGAGGTAAAATTGAATGTATTTACGTAGCTCTTTGCCAAGAAAATGAAAATGTTTTAAGTAAACACTCTAGGAGCTGAGATTAGATGAGAATACTTGAGATACGGGTGGCATTTGAATTCTTCTTACTTGGCTCTGCTTGGAGAAACACAATACTCTGAAACCTTCTCTGGTGCATTTACCAGCCTGTTGGCATCCTGATCATCAAGAAAAGGTGCCAAATGTGATCCTGAGAAACTCGGTGTAAGCCTAGAGTTTATGTAAATAGCCGTTGTCCCAGAGATATACATATCATTTGAAAAACTAAAAACCTCTGCCGTGGAAGTCTCTTTTCAAAGAGATATTAAATCCTGGAGCCATGGAGTTCTGGCAGATTTCCAATATTCTATCCGAGTACACGGATGTAATCTCACTGCTTTGCAAGCAATGAACAGCTAGATTCTGTAAGGTACCTGCGAAGAGTCAGGGAAGACTGCCATCTGGTGGGAATGTAAAATTACTACTGAAATACAGTCACAACCTCACTGTTGCTATTTGCTTACAACCTAACTTTTAAAGCAAAAATGAAACGACGTTTTACTTTATTTTCTTAAGGGCTAAAATTTTAAGGCTTTTTTTTTCAAATTTTTATTGGAGTATAGTTGATTTGCAACGTTATGTTAGTTTCAGGTATACATCAAAGTGAATCAGTTATACATAACACATATATCCACGCTTTTATTTTTTACAGTTTTTTTTTTTAATGTGAACCTTTTTTAAAGTATTTATTTAATTGGCTACAATACTGTTTCTGTTTCCTATTTTGGTTTTTTGGCCACAAGGCACGTGGGATCTTAGCTTCCTGATTAGGGATTGAATCCACTCCTCATGCATTAGAAGGCCAAGTCTTAACCACTGAACTGCCAGGGAAAGGCCCTATAGACACTCTTTTAGATTTTCCCACATAGGCCATTATGCACCAAATATTTCAGTGGGTATCTCTAAAAGATATAGATTCTTAAACAATATTGTTATATTCTTGACAACATTAGAAATAAGGCCTAAATGTTATTATCAAGTTAGAATTCAAATTTGCCTGGCTGTCTATTAAATGTTTTTTCTAAATAAGATGTAAAGATTACAATTGAATGACATGTTTTAATCTATAGATTTTAATCTTTAATCTTTTAATCTTTTAATCTATAGATTTCTTTCTGTTTTTTCTCAGTTTGTTTGAGAAATTGGATTAATTCTATAGTTTTCTACAGCAAAAATTTTACCAATCGTATCCCTGTGGTTTCAGGAGTGGAAATGCTCTTCTTTTGCCAGTTAAATAGATCAGTTGTGTAGAAACTGAAATTAACTGTGATATTTTAGTTGTTTACCAAACACCTTCTCTTTTTAGATTTCTTGTACTTCACATAGGATTTCTGTGTATCAGTTTTTTCCTTGGTCTACCACATGCCATATATTCTTGTTGTTGCTGTTCAGTCTGACTCTGCAACCCCACGGACTACAGCATGCCAGGCTTCCCTACCTTCATTATCTCCCAGAGTTTGCTCAAACACATGTGCATTGAGTCAATGATGCCATCCAACTATCTCATCCTCTGCCACCCTCTTCTCCTCCCGCCCTCAGTCTTTTCCAGCATCAGGCTCTATTCCAATGAATCGGCTCTTCACGTCACGAGGCCAAAGTATTGGAGTTTCAACTTCAGCAATCAGTCCTTCTAATATTCAGGGATATTTTCCTTTAGGATTGACTGGTTTGATCTCCTTGCTGTCCAAGGGACTCTCAAGAGTCTTCTCCAGCACCACAGTTCAAACCCATCAATTCTTCAGTGCTCAGCCTTCTTTATGGTCTGTCTCTCACATCCATATATGACTACTGGAAAAACCATAGCTTTGTGTATATGGAACATTGTCTGCAAAGTGATGTCTTTGCTTTTCAATAAACTGTCCAGGTTTTTAATACACTGTCATAGCTTTTCTTCCAAGGAGCAAGCATCTTTAAGTTTCATGGCTGCAATGATTTTGGAGCCCAAGAAAATAAAATCTGTCACTGTTTCCACTTTTTCTCCATCCATTTGCCATGAAGTGATGGGACCAGATGTCATGATTTTAGTTTTTTGTATGTTGAATGTTAAGCCAGCTTTTTCACTCTGCTCTTGCACTTTCACCAAGAGACTCTTTCATTCTTCTTTGCTTTCTGCCATATAATCTAGATGAAATATATTGTAGATGTCATGCATTCTAAGATTGCTTTGCCTGTGAGTTCACTTCCTTTGAAGATGTTCTTCTGACATGTTTTCTTATCTCCCAGAGTTTGCTCAAATACATGTCCATTGAGTCAATTGACTCTTGAAGCTTGGAAGATTCAGATTTGATTTTTTGGAAGGACTATTCCATAAAGAGTGCTGTGTATTTCTATCAGGAGGTACATAACATCTGGTTGTCTTTTGTTTTTATTTATTAAAAAAATTTTTATTAGAGTATATCTGCTTTACAATGTTGTTATTAGTTTATACTGTATAGCAAAACAAATCAGATATATGTTTAAATAGCCTTTCTTTTTTGGATTTCTTCCCAGTTAGGTCACCACAGAGCATTGAGTAGAATTCCCTCTGCTGTATAGTAGGTTTTGGTTTGTTTTTATAAAGTTGGCAGCTGTTGATGATCATTGTCAACTCAAATTATAGAGCAGTTCTGGGTCACTGGGTCCTGCTTCTGATTTAAGAGATTGGATATCCTAAGATGGGACTCTGCCCAGGTACATGGTGGCACCCTGGATTTCAGGGAATTGCACTGCACTGCAGACTTGATAAACCCCATCAAGGTGTTTGAAAACTTTGTTTTCTAGTTTGAATAAAATCAGACCTCACAAAATGGACAATCTTTTTTAATTACAGAAAAAAACTGTCGATTTAAGAATCCATCTGCCAATGCAGGAAACGCAAGTGCTGCAGGGTCAATCCCTAAGCTAGGAAAATCCCCTGGAATAGGGGATGGCAACTTGCTCCAGTATATTGCCTGGAAAGTTCCATGGAGAGAGGAGCCCGTTGGGCTGCAGTCCATGTGGTTGCAAAGAGTCAGATGTGACTGAGCACACACATAATACAAAATAAAGATTATATTACAAAGGACACTGTTAAGAGAGTGAAAAGATAAGGTACAGAGAAGGGAAGACTATTTATAAAATAAATAAGGAATATTAAAAAAAGACTTGTATTCAGAGTATATAAAACTTACCAGTCAATGACAAAATTACAGACAGCACAATACAGAAAATGGGCAGAACAATTGAGTGGTTGTTACTCGCAAAGTACTAACAGTTGCTTCACAGTGACCAGTATAACACTGAAGAGATAGTTAATTTCACTAGTCACCTGGGAAATGTAAATTAAAACCACAGTGAGGTAACACTATAGATTCATAGAGTGGTTAAATAAAAAGACAGACAGTATCAAATCTTAGCAAGAATATGAAAAAACTGAATCTCACATACTCTGTGAGACTATAGTCTGGAAAATTGTTTTGCAGGATCTACTAAAGCTAGGCATATACATCCCCTATGACCTAACAATTTTGAGCCTACAGAAATGTATGCATATGTGCACCAGAAATAAATGTATATACATGTGTACAAAAAGACATGCATTAGAATATTTATAGCAGTGTCATTTGTAATAGCTAAAACCTGGAAACAACTCCAGTCTTCTTCAGTAGTAGAATATATTAATAAATTTTGGTATATTTGTACAATGGAATTCTTTCTGAACTTTTGGATAAGAAGAAACAATCCAGACACAAAAGAGAATATGCTCTGTTATCCAAAATATGAAAAGTTTCCAAACAAAAAATAAAACTGAACTATGCTATCAGAAGTCAAGGTAGTGGTTAGCTTTGGGGAAGAGGAATTGAAAATGTGAGTGGGTTGAGGCATGAGAGAGTTACTAAGTTGCTATTAATACTCTATTATACTTCCAGTATTTCTCCATCAGCCACATTAAAAGGAAAAAAAATTAACTAGTCAAACCCATCAAGATGTCAGACAAAAAGCTGAAATTATCAAAAAGGTTGAAATAAGGGTTTACAAACACTCTGACAGCAAATTTCACCGTATTTTATACTGTGCTATATGACATTAGCAACTGAGAAAATGAAACCTTAGTGATTAACAATATATTTTAAAACTAAGCAATAAGAATATGAAGACATAGTTTTTCAGTGCTGTTTATAATTATGTTATTCTAAATCTAGTACTTCACTGTACTTAAAAGTCACTTTAATTAATGTTAACTTGAGTTTTTCTAATAGTAGTAAGGAAAAAAATTACATATTATTGTGTAAACTAGTTCTTCCTAAAAATGGCTAATGTAACACAAAGAAGCAATATGGTGACAAATTAAAACCATTTCTTTTTATGAAAATAACCTTATAAGATGTATAGAAAAAAGCTTAAGATTTTAATATGCTAGTATATGTAAAAGGCATAAAATATGGTGCCTGACACTTGGTAAGCACTACATAAATGTTAGCTATTATTACTATTTATTCAAACAAATGACTCAGTGAGGGAGATTTTCTATAAAGCTGTGCGAGAGTTCAATTTTTCCTGACAACATGCATGTTCATTTGTTTTGCTAGATTGTGCCTCAATAATGGAACCCATGAAATATTGTTTAATGCACTGGAGAAGCCATGATTCTCTCCCTTAATGATTTCTTTAGTAAAAGTATTGCTTTATGGGTGAATGAAGTTCAGCTAGTTGATAGAGGAGCTCCCTTATCTAGAATTTTTAAAGTGATCCTACAGGAGGCTTAGAGCGGTGAATCCACATATGAAATGTACTCCCAGTGTCATTATATGCAAGTTACTATAGCAAAGAAATTGTAGCCAGGAGTTTACAAAGTTCTACAGGATGTTTTGGATATGGTTAATTTATAGAAACAAAAGTAAAGTATGTAGGTGGATCCTCAACGCACTACACTTTGTGAGGCGGGAATGATTATGGCATTCTTTTGTGCGATATAAAGATTTATTTATAAATTATCTGACAGCAAGTTATTTTTTCCCAAACTGAAGATTTATTATTAAGATTTATTTTACAATGTCAAGTGTTCAAATTTGCCTACCTAATTCATGATTCCAATTGCTTGTTGGTTGTCTATAACTTAGAGCAATACATACATACACATTTGAGCTAGCCTTTCAATAAAAAGGACAAAAGATAACTAAAAAATCACTTATAAGGAATATTTTTTAAAGGGTGGTTTAAAAATATTTCTGATACTATGAGCTTTAATTCCTGAAAACAGCATACAACATATAAAACCTCTCATCTTACAAACTTTAAAAACTTAGAAACAAAATTTTTAATCATTTACAAACGCTTCCAAAGAATTTCAGTGGGTTTTGAACACAGTATTTAAAATCTTAATTAATTGACAACTCAAATCTGTTTGGGTTTTAAAAAACAGTTGTATGTTAGGAAAGATAAGGTATTACTAGCTGTACTACATTACTTTGTACTACATTATCTTTGCAAAATCAGTAGACTTTGTTGAAATATAAGCATCATGATTTAGTGAGAGCAATTAACAATGTACTTTTTCCATTTAGATCAATGTATTTTTGTGAAGCGCTACTTTTCATTGGTGACACCCACTTAAACTCAGTCTATAAATCAATTTAATTATGAAGGAAACAATTGAATTGCTGTATCACAAAGTGTTAAATCAAGATTTAAAAAATAATGACAACTATTCCATTTTTCTCTGTATTATTAATAAATGAAATAAAATTTTGCTTAAAATATTTTTACTTCCACTTTATTAAATTTCCTACTTTGTTTTATAATCGTATGTTGTATAGTAAATATACACACATTCATATATATTAGTAGAGTACATATGTAAAATTTTGTGTATTTGTGCATGCATCCCCTGGAGAAGGAAATGGCAACCCACTCTAGTATTTTTGCCTGGAGAATCCCAGGAACAGAGGAGCCTGGCAGACGGCAGTCCACAGGGCCACATAGAGTCAGGCATGACTTAGCAACTGAATGACAACAACAAAACACATGCATCACATTTATGTTTTATGCTTAAATTTTTTATTATTAAAAACATGCAGTCAGAAAGGTTTAGAGATCACTGATTTAGAGGTTGGCAGGAAAGAGAAAAGATGATGAAAGAGATGAGTGAATGAGGATCCAAGAGAGAAGAGAGTACGGTGTTTCTGGAGACTGAGGGGAAAACATTTTTTAAAAAATGATGAGGTTGGTAACAGAGTTATGTGCAGCAGAAAGCTCGGGAACCATGAGGTCTGAGGAAAGGCCATGGGATTTATGACTGATGATTAGAAAGTTATTGGTGAAAATATTTTTAGTCAAGTGGCAGGCACAGAAACCAGATTCTATGCAGTAAATATCAGTTAATACATGAGTAGGAGAAAAGGAAAAGGAGCAATAAGAATAGTCCACTCTCGCTAAAGTTTGGCAGAAAATGAACAAAGCAGTGGAGAGGCAGAGTCAGAGAATAGTGTGGAAGTGGGCATAGTAACTGAGACAAGGGAAAGGTGGGAAAGAAAGGGTCACAGAGAAACAGGGTCAAAGAGAAAGAGGCATATACTTTAGAAAGTGGACAGGACATTTTGCAAGTCAATGTGAAAGAAGAGAGATTAACTGACTTTCTGAAAAAAGACAAGGAAAGCTGTGGAAATTGATTTCAAATAGCCATGATCTCATTGAATTAACTGATTAAATATGATTGAGGAAACCAGGTTGCAACTTCAGCTTGATAAAGGAGGGGAAGATTTTGAAACATCATCTATGCATGCCTCACAAGGAACTGAAGTGGCGATCCTCAGATTGCTGAGCAATACTGAGGACCCGATGTCACCAGGCAACGTGAACTTATGTCAGAGACAAATGGGAAAGTTACAAGACTTTAAAAACAACAACAACTAACAGCAATGAGCCACCTTTCAGGAAGTGAGAGAACAGAAAGTGACTTCTAGGAATTAGCAAAACGAGTGGAATAGAAAATGAAAATCTTAACAACCACAATGTGAAAACTGTTAACGTGGGTTCCAAGGATCCCTTGGGTGGGAAAACAAGTGAGATAAGGAGGAAGCTAGAAGGAAAAAGTGAACTGAAGACTGAGAGGGCAGAACAGGGCTAAGTAAGAGTGTGTGCAGAGGAGAATGCTGGACCCAAGACCTGGATGATGGAGAAACTCTGAGGGACAGTGAGATCCAATTCTAACTGTACTTTGCACTTACAAGAGACTTAAAAATGAGCAGAAAATAAAGTGCTACAGAGGCATGAAATGTTAAATCCTTTGATGTCATTTTGGTACAGGAATGGCAAAGAGCTGGACAGAAGCTAAAAAAACCATTGTGAGCAAAGTGGGAGAGGATCCTAGAGATGATGGAGGGATCATGCCAAGATTGTGTAAGGAATTTAGAGACGTGTTGGATGGTGGTATGAGAGCATGCTTTATAAAGGGCATGGAGAATGGGGTGTATGAGCAGAAAGAGGTCAGAAAGCAGCCTTATGGGGAACGGGTTTCACAGAAGTGTGGCCAGGCTTGAGGTGAGGAGGTGGGAAGCAGCCTTTGAGGATGACATCCTGTGTTGGGCACTCCTTCACAAGAACAGGAGAGTTTTGCATTTTAGCAGCACTTTAGTGGCAAGAGTGCCATTTAGCATTTCATAGAATGCAAATACCTGAAGAAATAGATGAATCATACTCATCAAAGTTGTTGATGACTCAATTCATAGTATAGCAATGTTTTAAATCAGGTTGCCAGGATGGATGCCTTTCAAAGACCCATGTGAAAGCCTGCATTTTAATACCCAGAAGGTTAAAATGGTTTCAAATGTAATTTTTAAGAAATGAATTTTAAATTCTTTTTCTAGATACAGAACTATTATATGGTAGACTGCAGTTCCCATCTGCCATCTGCAGCAAGCGTTGCTCTGCTGGACATTTTTCAAATGCTATTTGTATGTCCACTGATTCAAAACTAATTTCACCAAAACTAATCTAAACAAAAAATGTGTCACATAATTTATGTTGCTAGAATTTCTGTTTCTCTAATTCAAATTAAGATTAATTTTCCTGCCCTTTGGCCACAGATTGCCCTTACAAAGTCTAAGAGTTAGGATTTTCCAATTAAAATAGGAGCCATGAAAGTTATAATAACCATATGAATTAATGATCTTAAAACTTTCAGGAAGGCCAAATAATGAAAAAGAAGAAAATATATTTCTACACAAAGACCTATTCCTGTGTTCATAATAGTAACACTGTAAGTAAGCCAACTGCTGTATTTTATAGGGAATGCAGTTGTCACAGCCCCTCTAAAACAGCAAACACTTTTACATGCCTGTCCATGATCTAACAAGTCTAACATCTTTTGAGGGCAGCCAGACTTCTCATTTATTTCCTTAAGAATAACAAATGTACAGAGTAGCTGTCTCTTCTGACCTTATTTTAAAATAAAGGTATATTGGTCAAGCATTACCTCAAGTTTCCATTTCATCTTCGGCTTAATTCATAGAAAATTAGAGTGGCAAGAAGTAGATTGAATTGAGCTTGACAGAACAGTGTGAAGAGGTTCTCTGCCCTGAGAATCTGGAGGAAAATTCTTAAATTTCTTTCAATCAAAGTGTATTATTATTTTGAGTTCTTCTTATACCTATAAACTAGGATTTGATTTTTTTTTTTTTTTTTTGCCAAGACAGTGGTCAAATAAACATCAAATTAAGATGGTGGGATTCGTAGATGTCAAATTGTCTAGTTGCCAGTTTTCAGCAGAGGAAAGAGAGAACGATGCAATGCAATATATGAGTACTTGTTAACTTTCTTTGGTACATAATATGTTCTGGAAACAGGTCTTTGAAAGTAGGCTTAAAGGTTTAAAGTAGGCTTAGTAATAACTGGAGGGTTTCTTTCCCAGAAAGCATGGTGTGATTTGTGATATATGATGCATGATAAAATCTCTAATCATAGTTGCAAGAGGGATAGTCTCCTTTGGATCTGGCCCCAGCAAGTCCAGCTGGAAGTGGAGGGCCCTGAAGGGCAGAGATGGAAGACTCTCATCTCTTATCAGGGCAGCTAGGGAAGCAGATACAAGCATCTTTATTTCCCATGGGCCAGTTGTCTCTTTTCTGACCCAAGGAAAAGGACAAGGCAAATAGAAAACCCCAGCTCTTGCAAATGTCTAAGCTTCTGGGCAGTCCTTGGAGCAGGCTGGGATAAGAGGGCTTGGTCCCACCTGTTAACCACAATTAGGCCCAATAGCATCTAAGTGTCAAGCCACATGTGTGCATACACCTGGGATTGTTGCTGAGGCCCCCAGTCAGCTGCCAGCTCAGAGTCTGGCCAGTGTTATCCCAGGGCGCAAAGAAGGTGTGTAATGGTAGAGGAGGGAAGAGCCCTGGCTGAGGAGGGTGAGCGATGCCAGCAAAGGCTCTCAGAAAGGCCAGAGAGGCCATAGCCTGAAGCTCTGGGAATGGAAAGGAAGGTGGGCTTCCAATGGGCTTCCAATGGGCATGCATATCACAGGTCTGGGCAACCTGCTTGCAAACAACCTAAGGCTGGAAGGGACTGAAAATGTTTCAGAGATGGTTTGTCTTTGGAATCGGACAGAGCAAGCTCAAAAGCATTCTCTTTCAATTGGTACAGAGAATGTTTTCTTTGCAGAAAAGACAGTTAATTTGTGTAAATGGATGATTGTATGAAACCTCAAATTATTGTATGAAACAGAGGACTGTTTATATGGATGATCAACTTTAGATTGCTTTTCAGTTGATATTCTTGCTTATTTAAATATTTTCCTCAGGAAAAAAACCAAACATTTGTCTCCATTTAATTAAATCTTTATAGTGCACAATGAGAAATTTATTACTTTTTCCAAACCACTTGATAACCTTCTACATTATTTATGGTGATTCAACCATAAATGAACCAAAGAGAACACACACATACTAGAACACAGACTACATAGAGAATCACATGTTCTCCTGGAGTGATAATTTGAATGTGCAGAGCAAACCTATATTTCTTGTGATTAGATTTTGGTCTTTGCTTGTTTATTTTAATGTATAAGCTTGAATTATTGTTGCCTTTTTGTTTTAAGTAGAATTTAATTCCGAGGAATAAAGTTCATGAGAAATTTTTCCCTGAATATTTCACATTTGAAATTTCTTCTCAAGTATCCCTTGAATTCAGTACCTGAAATGAAAAAGTACAGGCAGTGTAAAAGAGAAGTTATTTATATAAGCAGATAAGGAGGTCACTTTTGTAAGTCTGTTAAGAGAGTGATTGATTTTTTGCAAAATAAAAAGTAAAGTACATTAACTGGAATATTTCACATTATTTTAAAAGTGGATGATGTTTAGTTCCTGGACCAAGAAGTCCCTATGTGGCTTTCTAAGGAAAAGCAAGCGTTATTTGTCCTTGGGGAGAAAAGATACAAGTGAATATAATCACAAAATGGGAATCTCAATGAATTGTTTGGAAAAGGGTAATTTTTACCCAACAACATGGCCTAAGGTATGAGACGAAAGATAGATTTGAAAAAGTCTTTCAATTTTTTTTCCATGGCTATCTGAGTTAACTTTTTTGGGACAATGTTTATTTGCTCCTTTCTTTGTGCATGAGAAAAATATCCAATATCTTGTAATTGGATCATTGCTTTCAGCAGGAACACTAAAAGCAGTATTTAAACTGCAAGCCAAGAATAACATGACAAATAATTTAATAGTCATTTTATATTAGCAGACAGGATGCTAATGACTCATTTCTAATGACAAGTTAAATGGAAGTTACACAAAATGAACAGGATCTGTTTTTGAAGTACTATAGAGTGGTCACAAAGGCCCAATGACTGCCAGTTCAGATTTATCTGCGTTCCTCTCTATTCTTTGCACACATCTTATTTTTCTCATTTTTCTCGGACTTGATCTTCAGGTTAAAAGCTTGATATCACTGCAGCAGTGCCAAACAGAGGGTTTTATTTCTTCTATTATTGTTAGGCCACAATTTCATGCCTTGGGAATATGGGGCCACTGTTTATACATACTCAGTTCTCAGGTTCTCACTTTCCCTGACATCACCATTATTTGATTTATAATTTCCATAGGTAGTGACTATCTAACGTGAATCAGAGAAATATGTGAGATGTTACATGACATAGTGTTTGCAATGATTGCAACAGTAAGTTCATTTAAAAGCACAGGATTTGTGATGTGTTTTTTTGATGGATAAAAGAAGTTAAAATATGTGTGCCTTTCAACTATATAAGTTTTACTATTAAGAGCGAGTGGCTATCACTCTTAACATGTGAACATGTGACTGTGTCTTGGCCATTGATAAGCTGGCCTCTTTTTTTTAAAGTCATAAAAATTGTCTGTATTTTATTCATGCATTTCTTTGTTTAATTTACAGTTATTCAATACTATATTTAAATGCCAAAATAAGGACTAAAAATAGTATAGACATCATCTTTATTTTCAGTGGATTTCTGTTTTAATCAGAAGATAGATATTAATTAAACATGAAGCTAACTAACTGTTGTTTAATTGTATTTGTGAAAATTGCATTTCAGTAGAAGTACAAGTTTCTCAGAGACTTGGAAAAAATGTTGCTAGCTAAAGACTACATGGTGTTGAAAACTGTGTAGGAACTCCAGACTTAGTAAAATTAATGAGGAAGCATTTGTGAAGAACATTCTAGATGAATGAAATAGCAGAGTCACAAGGAGCAAAGTTCTGAGGGCACAGTGGAAGAACTTGAGAGATAGGAAAGAAGGAGAGAAAGCCACGGGGCAGAGCAAGAGGTAGAGGGTGGGGGGTGGGTGGTGGGTGGGGTGGGGTGGGGAACTGGTGCTCAATGAAGAGAAATTGGCACTGAAAAATGGAGCATTATGGGAATTTTACTGCAGCACAAAATCAATACCTGGGGGTGGTTTGAAGACTCAGGGACCTGGAGGGAAGGGCTAAGTGAACAGGGTTTAGAGGACGTCATGGCAGGGTTAGTAGCTTAAGAGATGAGTACCTCCCTTTTCATTGGCTGTAGTAACTAAAGCAAAGAAGAGCTTGGAAAGCTTCACTGAGCTTCCCTAGAAGAGATCAAAATGTGGGTACTGTCTCTAGCAAAGTGGGGTTCTTAATTGTTGAAATGCTGATATATAAAATGTTCAACCTGCCCAGAGGTTTACACCAAGAAGCTCCAGGCTTTTGTAATAATTGAACCATTCTGATCAAGAGCTCATTTTCTTTCCTCAGCCTTTCATGTTAAGCTTTCAGGCTTAAGAATTTTATTTAAATTCTTCATTCTTCTCTGAAGTCTGGGATATACATTAGTTATATAATTTGCATGAACTTTTATAACATTTTCTCCTCAGTGTTTTAATGTCATCAATTGAATTTGGTATGAAAAAGCAGGAAACTGCATTCCTTTTGAACTTAATTTACTTCTTAGTACTTCTCAGTAATAAGTACCATGATTTAATACTCATCTAATAACTTGAGATAATAATATATTTTCCTAAGTATCTAATTCAAAATCAGGAAAATATTTTTTTTCAAAGCTATGAGGTACTACACACTTGAAAATAATTTTAAAAATTCATATCAAATGATGGACTTAGCTTTTATGGGCTGTGGATGAGTCAAATATAAACAAGTACAGTGGCTTAATAAATATCAACAAGTACAGTTCTAGGTAATAAATATCAATATTCAAGCTTTGATCTTTTGAGTTGTCCCCATAGTACCATCAGGATTCCATCTTTTGTCATTACATTGGCCAGGCTTTTTGGCAAAGGCTTTGGCCAGTGTCAGCGTCAGGAACCTCATCTACAACGTAGGACCTGGTGGACCAGACCCAGAAGGAGGTCCAGCCCCATCCACCACTGCTGCCCCTACTGAGGGAAAGAGGTAGAAGCAAAGATAGAAGAATCTGAAGAGTCTGATGATGACAAGAGCTTTGGTCTTTTTGACTAAACCTCTTTAGTAACACATTCAATACAAAGCAGAGCTCTTAAAAAAAAGAAGGAATTTAAGAATTATCAACAAATGGCTTCTGTACTCTTCTACTGTACTCTTCTAATTCTCTGCTTAAATAGTTGGCAGAGATCTAAACATGGATCCCCAACTTCCGGGATCTAATGTCTGATGATCTGAGGTGGAGCTGATGTAATAATAATAGGAATAAAGCACACAATAAATGTAATGCCCTTTAATCATCCTGAAACCACTCCCCCTCACCCTGGTCCATGGAAAAATTGTCTCCCATGAAACCAGCCCCTGGTGACAAAAAAGTTGGGGATCACTGGTTTAAAAAATTATAACTGAACAACTTAGAGTCTGAGGCTATTCATATTTATGTTTATATTCTCCCAATGTTCCCAGTATCTGGGATACTAAATATAAATTGTTGTTGGATGTACCAGTTATCTATTGTCACACAATGCTGTTCATTCATCAGAAAAACTTAGTGGCATCCAGATAAAAACGTATTTTTCATGAGGCTCTGTAGTGCAGCTGACCTAAGTTAGTTTCAGCTGATCTGGTTGGGTTTGACCAAGTATTTAAGACTCTTCTAGCCATTAGTTGTCTCAACCAGGATTACTGGGGTAGCCTGACTCTAATTTCTGTCCTGTTCAACCTGCAGAAGTCTAGTCTGGGCATGTTCTCATGATGTAGGGGAAGGACACCAATGAGTAAAACCAACTGTGCAAGCATTTTCAACTGTGTCACATGTGTCAATTTCCTGTTGGTCTAGCAAAAGTCACATGGACAAATCAAAAGTCAGAGTAAGAAGGCAGTGCAAAATCATACAGGAAGGACATGGATACAGAGAGGAGCAAGAATTGGGGCCATTGGTACAACTGGTCCATTGAGTGAATACATAGATCAATGAGTGATGGAAGAGCACTGGACTAAGGGTTGGGAGACATATCCCTGAGGCTTGGCACTGTTCATTCTGTTAATCTGGGCATATTGTTTAATTATGATGGACCCTAATTTCCTTATTGGCTCTTCCCAAACTTTAAAAGCCTTTGATTCAAGCTTTTAATGACGTTTTAATGAATTTAATGCTGTATAGAGTCTATAAGAGAAACCTAAGGAAAGTTGTTCATTATCCTACTCTTTAGTGAACCAAAATGGCTAGTGTGGATGGGCAAAATTGATTGGCTACCTTTGACTCCATGAATCTCTGAATATTTTGTAATCATATCCAAACTGAAAGACTTCTAATCTGAATTTCAGTAAGGAGCAATGTGCTGAAAATTCAATTTCTTATTTAAATTGAAAATTCAATTTAGTGCTTGCTCCTCTCTGATGATTCTTTTGAAGCATACAGTATGTCAGGGCAACATCAGACACTATGACATTTCTTATATGTGAGATGTGTTTTAGAGTCCATTGATGTTTTACTTTAATAATTCGTTGTTATGATGAATTACCATTCTAAAATTGACTAGAGGAGCTTTGTCATACTTGGATAATGTTGATAAAAATGTGGGTTATTTTAAAGTAAATATTGTGATTAGTTTTATAATATAAAAGGTGTAGATAATAACAGAAGTGAAACCTGTTCTTCATTATACAATAAATAATTATGTAACATATAATGAAAGTCTGTATTACTAAATTATTAAGAGTAAAAATGAAGCAAACAATATTTTATAAGCTTCATAAGAAAGTAATGTACACAAATGGGTTTTGAAGATAATATTCTGTGTCTGAGAGGACTTGTTACTTGAATCACTTAGATTGCCTCAAAAATTCAACACCTAGATTACCAAAGTATATTGTTGAAGATATAATCTGTAACCCACTTTGACATATGGACTGTTTGATTTCAGATATACAGAAATAACTCGCCATATGATAAGTATCCTTGTCATACACTGGGTAGCATTTATTTTGGACTGATAATTTACTTGTAAAATCAATCACTCTGGTTTGTGTCATTTCAGAGTGTCCACGTAGACAGATCCAAGAAACTGTACTCAAATCAAGCTGGTCTGGACTCAAAAGTACCAGCTGGTTGTCAAAATGATTTGGCTGATCTGGAGAAAGAGAAGAGAAAGACTGCGGCAACTGCAGTAACAGGTACCAATGCAACCACCAGTTGGTTAAGCCTGTGATACTGGTTTTAACTGCCTTTATGACAAAGGCAAAATGTACAGATTCTTATTACCATTTTGTTTGGAATATATGACTCGATCAAAGCAACAGCCCGGACCTGTGAATCTCACTGAAATTTAGTTTTAAGTGAAGCATAATATTAAACACTCACATTGACAAAAGATCTGTTCATTGTTTGCTGTTGTTAGATTTTTCTTCTCATTTATGATTTTCATGCCCAAGGAAGTGTTTTTATTCTAATACTACTTGTATTATCATGACAATAATATTGCTATATGTTTGCTAGATTTAACAAGAAGGATTAATAGCTTGAGAAGAGGTCAAGATAATTGAGATGCTTTTAATTTTAGAAAGTGTCAGATGGGTAGCCTAATGCAGACTTGAATTATAATAGTTTAGTTTATAGAGACAGTGTTCTGATATTTTTCATCTCTACTAAAAGCAAAATAAGAACAAATGGACTTGTCAAGAAGTTGATAACATTCAATTAAGTTACCCAGACTAACTTCCATATTGTGGAAATCTGGGATAAGTTAGCAAGGGAAATGAGAATTTTCTTTCTTGGCAATATTTTTAAACACACCAAAGAAGCTCAATTTCTATTACACTTTATCTTTGAAACTTCACATTTCGTTTGTAGAAAAATTGAAACTGTAATTATGCTTAAGCATATGGTTTGTTCTTTTTCCCTCCTTATTTGATTTTGTAGCCAGCACTCTTTTTTCCTCCAAGGGCATGTAAAAGTCAAAATACTAGATATAAAGTCTCTGAAGTGTTTCTGCTCGAACTCTGACTGTGCAATCTGGGTTCTTTCATGTAGTTAACTTACTGGCTTCTGACACTCCTATAAAAATATCCCATAGAGCTTTTCTTATTACCTTTTCATTGACTCTTTCTGAATGATAAAAATGAAATTCTGTAAAGGGCTTTGAAAACCATGCATATTGCAATTCCTCCAAATTTCAAATACTAACCAAGTGTGACTATAAAAGAAACAACTACTGCAGTGAAAATTGGCTGCAGTGTGCTGAGTCTCAGGCTATTATTAATTCATCGGAAACTATTTTTTTCCTTAAGATTATGGATCCTAAAAAGTACAAGATAACACAATTGCTGAGATCATAGTTTTTGTTTCAATCATTGGAAAACTTATTATCTGATCTTCCCCTGTATGTGAATCTTCCTGGGATGCTATATGAGAGTTCCAGGTTTGTGCTGTGAATGAATCAGTGCAGAGTATGATACAGACCAGGGTAGGGACTGCTTTGAACCTATTGCCTGTTAGTGATGGTTTAAGAAAAAAGAGGACCTGGAATTAAAGTGATGGTCCTAGGCAAGTGAGACTTACTAACTTTACTCAAGAGAGTAAAATGAAATCTGCTTTATTACATTAATTTCAACAAGAATTTATTTAAAAACTACACAGTATGTGTCTGGGCAATATTTGCAATTGCTTTCCCATTTGAAATTACAATAAATTGTAGAGTCTACCTTCACTGTGAATTATAATTGTATGACAGTTCCATAATAAGAATACAAAAGTAAAGCAGAAATATAATTCTTCAAAATTCACTTTTGTGAAACTTCATATATTTTCTTCATTAAAAAGAGGCTCTTTAATCTATGTGTGTGTTGATAGCTCAGACGTATCCAACTCTTGCTACCCCATGGACTATAGTCCACCAGGCTTCTCTATCCATGGGATTCTCCAGGCAAGAATACTGGAGTGGATTGCCATCTCCTTCTCCAGGGGATCTTCCCAATGCAGGTATCAAACCCAGGTGTCCTGTATTGCAAGGAGATTCTTTACCATCTAAGCCACCAGGGAAGCCCCTTTGGATCTATACTTAACATTTACTGTACTTTGAATGAGTAGCTCATCTGTGAATATTCATTAACTACCTGATAGTTCAGGATGGACAAATCATACTCCTTCTGAGTTTTCTCCTCTTTTTAAATTTTAGACACAAGTCAGTCATTTCCTAAATTCTCTTCGGGTGAGAATGGCAGTTTTAGAGTCTCTGCAGCGTATTGCAGAGAAAACAAAGCAAAACCAAACAAAACCTTATTAAGACAGGGGAGCTGCTTCTCCAGTTTTGCTCCTTCTGGACACCCAGACCTTCTTCTTTCAGTTAGATGAAGTGGAACCATTTCAGATCTGTATCTAATAATTATACTGAAGGGAATTATTTATTTTGAAATTCACTACAGACGACTAGAAGATTCGCTCTAAATGGCTGAACACATAGTGTAATGAGAGTTTGCTCTGTTGTGGCCGGGAGCACAGGAAATTCTGCCACAGGATCGGTGCTGTCAGTCCCAGCTCCTCTTCACTTAAGAAGCTGATGAAAATACCACACCAGATCTCAAGGGTGACCCTCCTCTCTGGATCCTCGATTCGCTCTGGCTGTTCGACAAGGCCCATATCTTATTTAGGGAACATCATTATTAAGTCCGCACATTGTTTTGTCCATAAATTACCAAAAGAACAGTTCTCTGAAAGTAGGATGATTACGTAGTTAACTTTTGGATTCTGAACCTAAGACTAAACGTTAAATGTTGGCTACTGCATTCACCAGCTGTGTACCACAGACAATTTGCTAACATCTCTATCTCTTTATTTGTAAAGTTGGGTTAATAATAGTGCTATACTACAGGCTATTTCAATGACTACATTAGATAAAATAGGTTAAAATTAGTATGTCTGCATGCTAAGCCGCTTCAGTTGTATCTGACTATTTGCAATGCTATGGACAGTAGCTGGCCAGGCTCCTCTGTCCGTGGGATTTTCCCATGCTGTACATGCTAGCTGCAAGAATACTGGAGTGGATTGCCATGCTCTCCTCCAGGGGATCTTCCAAACCCAGGGACTGAACCTGCATCTCTTAAGTCTCTTGCATTGGCAGGCAGGTTCTTTACCACTAGCACCACCTGAGAAGCCCAAAGTTAGTATAGTACATAATACACTCCAGTTGAATTATGGCTATTATAATTAGTGTCTGCATATTTATGAGTTGATAGCTAAGGAAAATTTTGCCTCCTGACTGTATATTTTGCAAAGTCCTGGCTCTTACCACTTGATATGTCTCTTATAGTCTCTGAGTTTCTATCCATAGTATTTCCCTTTGAGAATTCTATCCTCTTGGGAATTTCATGGCCTCTATGAATCTTATGTACATGAAAAGTGATTAGAAATCTTTTGGAGATGTGTCACTGAATCCTCTGAATCTTTGAAGCAATGCGATCCTACAGAGACATGGAAGCCTTGAGCCTCCCTAAAGGACCCCTCCACCTCCTTACCCCAGCTGCAGTAGCTCAAGAAGAGCACAGTTTCCATGGTTAATCAGTGACAGCACTATTTTTGAAGAGATAACATGTGTTAAGTGCAAGTGTTTGTTTTGAGCTACTTATTTCACATCCAGTTTCCAGGGTAGACTTGCATATGGAAAGTTTATTGAGAAGTGTTTTGTGGAACAGCACATAGGTTGAGGAATGAAAGCAGGTCTGGACAGACAGAGAAGTGAAATCATAATGGAGTCACAAGAAAGACCTCAGCTGATGGCACAGGGCACTGTGGAACTGGTGTGGCTCTTCTGAGTTGTCTGTGTTAGGACAAGGGGGCCAGGTTTTCATGGCCCCCGCTTCAGTCCATCATTGGGTTTGGCTGCCTTTGGAAAGGGGACATGACCGTGGGCAAGTGGCTTCCTTCATCCCAGGGCAAAGTTGTTTGGTACCAGAGGATTATCACATAGTTGTGAGAAGGATCTGGTTATTGTGTAGGTCACACATTAATTGCAGAGATTTCTTCTGGTGATCTGACTGGCTAAACAGAAGAACGGTTTTCTTTTTTCCTCTTTATATATTTGGTTTTACCCTATGTAAATGTTCTCTATTGAGTAAATTTTATACTCTTCTGATCAACATTCTCTAATTAGAAATTTCCTTGCTTTTGAAGCTCCAACTATATTCTGATTATCCTACATCTTTATATTAAACCCAAGCCACGACTCACCCTCCATTAGTTAGACTTGTCAAGTAGTGAGAAGATCCCTGGGCCAGAAAACAAAATGCAGGGACAGTAAGGTCTAGGTCCAGTGCTGTACATGCTAGCTGCACAGCCTTTCACAGGGCATTCCATTTTTCTGAATTATATTTTCCTCATCAAAATATGAGATGCCCCAGGTAATTTTGATGTCCTTTCAGTTCTAAAAGCATGTGATTAGACGGCCTTTTTTGATATCATAGAGTCATGACACTATGATAAGTTAAGACTTTCATCTCTAAGTTAAGATTCACTTAGAAACAATTCACCACATCTAGAAACATAACTTATGGTAAATCAAACAGATAAGAGGAAACAAGTTTCATGGAAAAGCTTTTCATTAAGGTCATGGCAGAAGGTAGAAAGAAAGAATGGATTTATAAGAAGATAAAGAATTCTTTATACTGAGCTTTAATTCAATGTTAATGTTTACTCTAAACTTCAGATTTTACTTATATGTTGGGAATCAAAGCATAGGAACTTCTCTATAAAACTGTTTGAGAATTAAATAAGGTGAGGGTTCCATTTTAAAGACCTTGACTGAATGACTGAATATATGTTATTTAAAGGTAGGCACTTTAGAAATAATAAAATATATCCTTGTTTTTCAGTTTTATTAAATGCAGACTTCAATAATTCATTGTTATTCTAGATAATATGTAATTTTAAGCTCAATAATTACTTTTACTCCTAACGACAAGAAAATCATTGTTTAAGATAGCGAATAATTTCAAACTGATAATCCAAAAATCTGGTATATCTTTTGTCCTTCTACTTAACATCAGTGCAGATTTTTCATAATATAAACAAAATAATGACACCAGTAGAAAATCTCACATTTCCAGGGAATACTGTTTTCAGTTTAGAAATACTGACAGCCTAAAGTAAAACATTATAAGTCTGCTCTTCCTTTTATAGCAACCTATTAATATTTCCCTCTTTTTGGAAGGTTTAAATGTTGAAGAATATCCTGGAAGGAGAACCCACAGTCATTTCTTTCTTTGAACAATTCTGAAACATCATTTCCTATTAGGCAGTTGTGTGAGTACTGACAGCCTTGCCCCTCTTCTTCCCTAGAGATTAATTTATTTCCTGCAGTGCTTGCTCTTCATGGAAAATCTGACTTGTCAGCCTTCACCAATGGGAGATCTCATCAGCAGAATGTTAATTATAAAAGCAAAACTATATACCATATTGAAAGGGAAAAAACAGTTCTCCAGGCAATTCAACTTTTTGTTTTCTTTTCTCTCCACTTCATCCTCTCCTCAGACTGTGCCTCAGTAGGAACATTATCTACTGGGGAAACATTCTGCGAGATGGTGGGGTATAGAGGAAATGTGTAGGCTTTGCCACCAGACAGACCCAAGACTGAATTCTAATTCAAAGAATGTTGAATTTCTTTGGGATTTGGTTTCTTTATCTGAAAACTAAACATAAAAATGCCTGCCTCATATGAAATTATATAATGAGACTGGCAGAGAGTAGACACTAGAAAATTATTCGTATTACCATAGTCTTTGTTTAGCATCTACTGCATATTGACTGGTGTGGCATAATAGTAACCATGTCACATGTTAATCTATTAGAGATTTGAAGAAATATATCTTTCAGCTTTAGGTGTTAGGCATATGAGATGAAGACACCTTATTGAGATGGCCTGTTTGAAACTTTACTCTTCATTTCCTTTCTCTTCTCATCACCACTCACACTTTTCATAATGCTCACTAGATACTTATAAACTTATTTTTTTTTTCAAAAGTCAGTTCTTAAAAAATTAAAAGGTGTTTGCTAATAGTTTTAGACCTATCTATTCAGGTTGGAAACTGTGTTTGAGTTTACTAAAAGTTATTTCTCTAAAATTGTCAGTTTCTGCTTGCTTACATCTCAGAAACAAAGTTTTGGTGAATTAAGTCTTGAGACAAAGAAGATTGTCAGCAAAGGCGGTGGCAGCAAAGTAGAGATAAAGTTGAGAGATACAAAATGAAGAAACAAAATAAATTATTTTAAGTCCAGGATGATCACTCTTTCAGTAGTATGATTACAATTAACAAATCTGTTTAAGTATATTCACTTTTTTATTGTTTCCCCCACATGGTTTTATAATTTGTGTATAACACTAGAAAGAAAACCAATTAAAGCAAGTGTATCATTTTCTGTGATAAAATAGGAAAAAGATGTCACAATGTAAACTCATAATAAGTGAGACCTGCTACAGGGCTCCTACAGCAGACGGGAGTTCTGTGCACAGAGCAAAGAAAAGTGCTATTCTTTCACATGGCAAAGTAATATTTTTCTTAATGACCAGTGACAGTATTTTAACTTGGGTAGACCAAGGGATTGGATCTGTATGTTGATCTTTGCCTTTGACCTTTATAGAGTCATATGCACATCATTAATTGATCCTTTTTAATGGTAAATGCATTTTTTGAAACTATAGAGTTTTCTTAAAAATAATGAACTTTTGAGCCTCTCCCCAATTTCCTAATTTTCCTTATTAATAACTTCTAATCTTATCATTTTAAATTTCCTTTCCCTTTTTTTCCTAACCTTTTTTTTCTTATTGGCAAAGGACTTTCTTTTACCTATTATTTCAATCAATTCTGTTTTTTATTTTATTCACAAGGCCCATCTTTAATTTGGCCAATAAATTAAGCAAAGCAAAAAGGAACAGATAACTTTGAAAATTTGTCTCAGTGAGTCTCTAAGTTCTTGTACATAAAATGGTCATTTAATGAGCATGTTAAAAATACATATTCTTGGGATTTTTTCTCTCTAGTAGTGTTGACAACCTCTGGTGGGTTATATGCATCCCATTGCCTGTTATTGTACTGCCCTCAAGCTAAGAATATTTGTCTTTTTTATTTTTCAACCACTTAAAAATATTTTAAGATATTTAAGATAAAATACATATTTAAAATAAAATATTTATCAGATATTTTCTGACACATGAAAATTACCTGAAATTCAAATTTCAATTTTTATATAAAGTATTACTGCAACAGAGCCACACTTTTTCACGTGCACATTGTCTGTAGCTGCTTTTGTGCTGTATCAGCAGAATTGAGTAGTTTTGACCAAGACCATATGTAAAGCCTAAAATTTTTACGATTTGGCCCTCTAGAAGGAAACTTTGCTAACCCCTGCTCTAGAGAGTCTGATTCAGAAGTTCTCAAGAAAGAACGGTAATTGAATTGATTGCAACATGTGTTTAGGTGATTGTTATACTGAGGTCTGACGACACTTTGAAAGGTAATACAGTAGGAAAATTATGAACAACCTGTCTCTACTTCTCCCCTTCTCTTCACCTACTCCATCAGCAATTCCTATTGGCTTTATCCTCAAACAGTATCTAGAATTTATCTTTTTTGTTTTTTCACCTAGTTCACTGCCATCAACTTTGTCCAAGCCATCATCATCTTTCATCTGGATTCTTGTATTAGCTTCCTAACTAGTCAATCTGCTTCTGCCCTTGCCTCAGTATCCTCCATTCTCAACAGGCCAGCCAGAGTGAATGTGTTAAAACCTTAATCTAATCATGTAACTCTTTTCTTCAGAATCCTCCAGGGATCTCTCCACTTCTGTCTACCTTGGCCTCCCAGCTGCATCTCAGAAACCCTAGGGGTACTCCATCCTCAACACACCACAGGCTATTTTCTCTAAGTGGCATAGTCTTTCCCCTAGAAATTTGCATGTCTTTTGAGATTTTTTTTTTTAACTTTACATAATTGTATTAGTTTTGCCAAATATCAAAATGAATCCACCACAGGTATACATGTGTTCCCCATCCTGAACCCTCTTCCTTCCTCCCTCCCCATACCATCCCTCTGGGTCGTCCCAGTGCACTAGCCCCAAGCATCCAGTATCGTGCATCGAGCCTGGACTGGCATCTCGTTTCATACATGATATTTTACATGTTTCAATGCCATTCTCCCAAATCTTCCCACCCTCTCCCTCTCCCAGAGTCCATAAGACTGTTCTATACATCAGTGTCTCTTTTGCTGTCTCGTACACAGGGTTATTGTTACCATCTTTCTAAATTCCATATATATGCGTTAGTATACTGTATTGGTGTTTTTCCTTCTGCATGTCTTTTATCTTCGTCTCATTTAGGTCTTTCCTTAGCCATTACCTTCTTGGCAATTCCTTTCATGAACACCTTATTTGAAATTGTAATCTCTTCATAGGGGTCTACTGATCTCCTTTATGCCATCTCACATGCTGCACACCTTGCTTCGTTATTTTGATTATGGGCCATCTTCCCCACATGTGGGCTCCATGAGGATAGGAATTTTTATCCATTTGCTCTGTCCTTAGATTTAAAAGAGTTCCTGGCTTACTGCCAGTTCTCAATAAATATTTCTTGAATAGAGAAATGAAGCCCAGACTCCTGTTCTGTTTGACAGATTATGTGTGACAACTATCAAACGTGCAAAAACAATTGCCAGGAGTATAAGTCTCATCTTTGAAAACTGACATAATATCTTGTAACCACCACAGATGAGAAGAAGAATAAATTTGTATCATTTGCTTTTTTCCCTCTCAACCAGTAACTTAGACAAAAGATGCTAAAGGAAAGTAAGTAGAGGAAGGGTACATGGGTGAAAATTCAGTTGAAGATGTTTGGAAGAGATTCTAGAAAGTTTCACAAAAAAGTGCTTCTTAGAGCAGGTAGATGTGGTTATTGCAAGTTTTACTTTTCAACATAAGGTTGAGCAGTTTGAGGAAAAGGACACTCAAAGTTCTCAAAAGGGAAAATTCAGGGCATGACTAGCCTTGGTTCAGTTAACTGTTTGGGAAAAATCAGCTTTATAAGAGAATGTAAAGTTGGTGATGGACGGGGAGGCCTGGCGTGCTGCAGTTCATGGTGTCACAAAGAGTCGGACACTACTGAGTGACTGAACTGAACTGAACTGAAAGCATTTTTAGATATATCCGAACTGGATTCCTCAAAAATCAGATGAAATGGAGATTTTCTTTGACTTTAATACTCTCATTCAAAAAATATCTCAACTAATCTTACATATTTTTAAACCTTCATTTTGTGGATTAAACAGTCATCTGTTCTCACATAGATGTTGACTATTGAAGAACTATTCTGACTATTGAAGAACACATTTTTGAGAGGAAAACAAAACAAAATAAAACTTCATTCTGTTTCTGTTCTTCTGTGGATGAAGTATTTGGCTTGAACTCTCAGGAACTGAGTGTACATGATTCCACAGCCTCCAGTTAACACCATCATCTAAGTAATTATGAATTTTCAAAAATAGTCAGTATTCAATTCAAGGTAAGAAACATCACCTCCAAATTAATTTGGTGACATTTTCCAAAGGAGTGGTCGATGAATGCCAAAAGGTTTGATAGCTTTAAATCAATGTGAATTTTAAAACCTAAATAATTGTCAGAAAAATCAGTTCCTTCACATTTTGAGAATTCTTGCAACTTAATTCAATAAAGAATAAAGTTTCTATTCAACATGAAATCAGCTGTGTCTTAACTTCAGCTGGCCATTAAAGCACAGGCATCATTGAGGGGATCCCCGCCCTGGGTGGAAGAAGGGGCTAATTCAGGCAGAGAGAGGCAACTTATAAGGTCCCTTCCAAAACTAAGATTGTTGAAATCCTATTATTTTACATTGAGATAATTTAATTATTTTAATTCCTCCCCTCCCATTTTTCTGCTTAACTCTGTACTATCTTAAATCAATTTATTGACAAGGGAAAGTAAGACTAATAACTGTCAAGATGACAGATTGAACTTTCAAGCTACAGGTTTGTGTGACTATGAGATAGTAATAGCAAGTAATATTTCTGTTGCACTTTACATTTTACAAAGCACTTGCAGGTCCGTTATTGCATTTGATGTTTCCTCAATGCTATGATTCTCTTATTGCTACCAAAACTTACTCACTTGTAAGAAAATGGAATTCAGAGATTTCTCAAGACACACAGCCAGTAAATCTTAGAATCAGGATTCAGATCGAGTTCTTCAGATTGTTTCTCTGTACTGCAGTGTATCTGTTTCATTTGCCCTCCCCAGCCTCTCCCCTTAGGAAAAGCTATGCTGTCAGGGAGAAATTTGGTTGTTATTCCTTTTTGCAGATAAAGTCACAAAGATAGTCTGTGGTGGAAGTGGGGATTATATCTGGGCATACTGCCTAAGAATCCTGTGTTCTTTTATCTATAATGTATATTCCACAGTATGTAGTTTTATTGCTGTTTGTGATAAAAGGAAGACATGAAAATCTAAAGGCAGCAGTTGGGGATGGTGGATGATGAGGAGAGTGAAATCAAAGAGAGCATGGGGTCTAGACGATCTTTCTCTCATCCGACCCCACCTTCCAGCCCCCAGCCTCACTTAGCACTGAGGGGGAGTTGATGGAAGAAAATAAATTTAGGCCGTTAGGGGAATTAGTATGATGTGTGGAGAAATTCCACTTTTTTCTGCTTTGACATCCCCTTTCTTTTTTTCCAGTAAGTCTGTGAACTCCTCAGAGATCACAGACTGTATGTTTTGTCCTTATATTTTACACAGATAGTAAAACTAGGTAACAGTTGATGAAACAGTAAAACTCTTTATTGCAAAATATAAAACTTTTACATTTATTGACTCATTTGATCTTTGTCATAACCCTGTAAGATAGGCATTATTGTCCCTTCCCCCGACCTTGTTTTCAAAGATGAGGAAATAAGGTACACAAAGGTTAAGTAACTTCCTTAAGGTTATAGAGCCAGTGTGTAGTAGAAAAGGAAGGAAGAAAGAAGGAATGAAGGGAAGAAGAGGAAGAGGGAGGAGAGGAGAGAGGAAGGCAAGAAGGAAGGGAGGAAGAAAGGAAGGAAGCAGAGGAGAAGGGAGGCAGGAAGGGAGGTAGGGAGGAAGTCATAGGCTAATGAACGCTCAGGGGCAACAACCTCAGAGAGTTCCTCTCCAGGTCCACGAGGCTAAGCACTTACTAATAGATCATTAGTGCAATGAGGAGTGCACAAGTGAAAGAAATGATCAGTTTTCTGTCCTGTTTGACCATTATAGTTCACGCCATTAGAATTTTTTTTTATGCCCCATGCTCCACAAAGCCATAATGAAAAGAAGCGTCCATCTTCCCTGAACACAGACAGAGTGCAGGGTAGCTTCCTTTCCTTGAGAATGTGACATGATGTCTTTTTTAAAAAAATTAATTAATTTATTTTAATTGGAGGCTAGTTACTTTACAATATTGTAGTGGTTTTTGCCATACATTGACATGAATCAGCCATGGGTGTATATGATGTCTTAACGTCAAGTCTGTGCACATGTTCATTAGAAACTCGAGATTGTACAGCTTTTGCTTGAGACCTGTTGGCTTTTTTCATTTAACATTATAGGTACCCTTTTCTCCTCCACTAGATTTGAACTCCAGTGCATAGCCACTGTGTCACAGCTGAGGTGATAGGTCTGCAATTGGACATTTTTTAGAGCACAATCAAGCTCTAGCCTCTTACTAGCTGTGTGATTGCTAGGCAAGTCTCTTAACTTCACCTTGGAGTCAGGTTTTTGCTTTACATTACCAGATAAAAGAGTTTTTACAAGCATAAACTAAAACACAAAGAAAAGCACATTGTAAACTGAAAGACACTTAACAAATTTAATGTATTATCTCACAGAAATATCTACTTTGTTTTTGAAGGGTTAATGTTAGTTCCTGGAGTTTGGGGTTTTTTGTTTGTTTTGTTTTGGTTCTTATTTTGTTCTCAGTTCTCAAAAAATTTACAGGCAGGTGAGTGTCCTACAAACAGTACTTGAAAGCAAGTAGTTTCTTTCTTGACTATTTCTAATACATGTTTCTGATGGACCCCTCTTAATCTTTTTTTCTTACAGAAATCTTCAAAACTGAAGAACATAAAAAATAACGAGATGTGACAGAAGCCACTTGGGCAGTGAACATAAATGTTGCAATGTAAAAGCAAACCTAGCCTTCTAGCTGAAAAAAATAGCCCCGAAAGGAGTCTGGGCCATTGCAAAGGCAAAGACAACATTAAAAGTTTTAACAGATAAAACTTAAAGAGCAACATAGGATATAAAATTCACAGTCTATTCTGCTGTGCTAAAATCTACATGTATTTTTTTAATTGTTTCTTGGGACATGTTTATTTAATGTGCACATTTTTTTGTGGTTTCTATTCCCACTACTGACAATTAAGCAATTGAAAATTACTTTTATACTTTAGTTTCTTAGTGAAAAATTTTAAAATAGGATAAAAGCTCACCAAATATCTTCACTTTCCTTAGAATTTGTTTTGCCATTTTTTAGTGTTATCATTATTGTTAAAAATAACAAAAAATAATTATATGAGAGTGATCTAAAATAACTAGGTTTCAAGTCAATATATGGCAAAACCAATACAATATTGTAAAGTAAAATAAATAAATTAATTAAAAATAAATAAATTTTTTAAATTTTTAATAAATAAATAAAATAACCAGGTTTCTTATGTGATTCCCTTGGAGCTGTGGAAATAAGTTTAACTTCACATTTTCATTTAGTTTTAGAAACATATAGTGAAAAATGTGTTTGACACTTGACAGTCAAAACACTGTGAGTTACAGGAAGTTCCCATAACTTTTTCGCCTGTGCCTTAATAACCAGAGTTCATTACTGCAATATCACCAAAGACCTGATAATATGCTTTATTAATTTAGGTACTGTACACTAGATAACCCTTTAGATACATGTTTATTAGGATTGTATGGAAGCCAATTCATTTATATATCATTTATGTTGTAAGTATACAGGGACAACATTGTTTTGCCTCTAACAAAATGACATGACAGAGAATTGTACAGGAATTATGCATGTGTGCTGTTTTGTTCAATTCTTGTGACCCCATAGACTATAGCCTGCCAGGCTCCTCTGCCATGGAATTTTCCAAGCAAGAATTTTCCTGGGGTGGTTTGCCATTTACTCCTTCAGTGGATCTTCCCGATCCAGGGATCAAACCCGTGTCTCCTGCATCTCCTGCATTGGCAGGCAGATTCTTGAGCACTGAGCCACCTGGGAAGCCATACAGGTATTATACAGGAATTTAATTGCCAACTTTGGACTTGGTGCATAGATCGTGCTGTAGACAAAAATATAGGTAATCTCATATCTCCTAATTATTTTATATTATGTATAGAAATTATTCACTCTTTTAGTACTAGTTTATGAAGACAAATCATGAAACAACTTTTCAACAGAAAAAAAATTACAATGAGAAATTTTTCATAAATGCTTATATTCTGACTTAACTTGCTTCTCTGTACCTTTTTTTTCTTCCTTTTTAAGTGGAAATGGATCCTGATTTCCAGTACCCTAAGGATTATTGGGTATGATTTGATATGGTAATATTTGTTATTTATGATTTCTGAATTTTTCTGATGCTTCACTTTTAAGTATTTTCATTGTTTGTGCACATAAAAACAAAAACTTTTAAAAAGATTATGTCCCCACATTTGATTATTGAAGTCCACTGAGAATCCTTTCTCAACAACTTTGGCAAATTCTTGAAACTCACAAACCAGTTTGTTAATTTTCAAATAATAATGGTTAGTATTTTTATATGTTATATGAGAACAGTTAAGTCTGTACTTTTAGTAAGTATAATTCTTTGATTAGAAATTCAAGAGAATGCATGTCTTAGTTCAGTTGTAAATCATCAAGAGCTATCTAGTGGAAATCATATATAACATTTCTAATAATGCAAGTCCTTTTATGTACTGTGTTTCTGGCTTTCTTGAATTTGAAAGATGTAATATACTTCATGATCACCTATGGAAGATTTTGGGAGACTGAAAATAAAGTTTGTTTTGCATGTGTGTATGTTCTCTGTCATGTTTAACAACTATCATCTTGTAAAAAATAAAATATTCTTTAACTAGGATTGAAATCAGTTCTTCAAGGAAAAGTTTACCTGGGTTGACATCCCAGGTGGCACTGCGGTAAAGACCACCGGCCAACACAGGAGATGCAAGAGATACAGGTTCCATCCCTGGGTCAGGGAGATCCTCTGGAGTAGGAAATAGCAGCCCACTTCAGTATTCATGGCCAGGAAAATTCCCTGGACAAAGGAGCCTGGCAGGCTACAGTCCATGGGGTCACAAAGAGTCAGACACGAGTACACAAACATGCTTGAAACATGTTTACCTGTGTTAAAGAAGCCAGGAGAAGTGAGGTAATTACTCCTCACTCTGCCACCCACAACCAAGGACCTATAGGCCTGAGCTCAGCCATGTCTAACTCTTGGAGACCCCATAGACTGTTGCCCAACAGGTTTCTGTGTCCATAGGATTAACCCAGCAAGAATACTGGACTGGGTTGCCATTTCCTAATCCGAGGGATCTTCGCCCAGAGATAGAACACACATCTCCTGCAGCTCTTGCATTGCAGGCCATTTCTTTATCACTGAGCCATCTGGGAAGCCCATAGTGCTGAGCACAATGATCAAATTTCACAGTATGATGGGGCTGCATAGATAGATGCCAAGACCTCCAATAATCAATGCTGCCTTCTTGCTAACTGAATTAAACAATCTGGGGAAGGGAATGGAAAGGGGGTGAGAAATGAAGAAAGAAAGGTGTTCTTTGAGACATGTTTGGTTTTTATAACCAAGACTTTAATATAAAAAGTATTTGTTTTAAGATCAAAGTCAGTATTAATGAGACTTTTGAATGTTTATCCAAAGGCCTAAGTTACAACCTTCTTCTAAAAGGAAAAGGGTATGTAAAACCCCTGGGAAGAAAGAGTCAGAATCCAAATATATCCCAAAAGTCTGGAATACTAGAAACTCAAGCCCAAGAGAATGAAAACTGTTTTATGATCAAAAATTTGCAGTTTGACTCTTTACTGCTTCTACTGCTACCACTGAGACCCACTTTCAATCATCTTTTCTTGGTTTTCAGCAGTAACCTTGTAACCGTTCTCACCTTTCCTGTTTCAGTTCAGTTCAGTTGCTCAGTCATGTCCAACTCTTTGCGACCTCGTGAATTGCAGCACGCCAGGCCTCCCTGTCCATCACCAACTCCCAGAGTTCACTCAAATTCACGTCCATTGAGTCCGTGATGCCATCCAGCCATCTCATCCTCTGTCATCCCCTTCTCCTCCTGCCCCCAATCCCTCGCAGCATCAGAGTCTTTTCCAATGAGTCAACTCTTCGCATGAGGTAGCCAAAGTACTGGAGTTTCAGCTTTAGCATCAGTCCTTTCAAAGAACACCCAGGACTGATCTCCTTTAGAATGGACTGGTTGGATCTCCTTGCAGTCCAAGGGACTCTCAAGAGTCTTCTCCAACACCACAGTTCAAAAGCATCAGTTCTTCGGCACTCAGCTTTCTTCACAGTCCAACTCTCACATCCATACATGACCACTGGAAAAACCATAGCCTTGACTAGACGGACCTTTGTTGGCAAAGTAATGTCTTTGCTTTTGAATATGCTATCTAGGTTGGTCATAACTTTCCTTCCAAGGAGTAAGTATCTTTTAATTTCATGGCTGCAATCACCATCATTTAACACAGTACTAAGACTGAACTCATTAGAACATATTATTTCACACCACAGTTGCTTCCCACCTCACTCAGAGTAAAACCCAAAATTCCTGAAATGATCTGCAAAGCCCTACGAAATCTGTTCCTGTTACTTCTCTGACCTCTTGTTCTCTCACTCACTGTGCTTAAGTCATGCTGGCCACCTCACTGTTCATCCAACAGGACTGGGCAGTCTTACCTCCAGGCCTTTTCCTTTGCTTTCTTTCCACCAGGAAAAGCTCTTTGCTCAGATAGCCATACAGGCCAGTCTCTCACTTCCGTCAGGTTTCATCGTACAAATGCCTGCCCTGACCACACTGCCTCATAGTGGAACCCCAAACCCAACCCCACCTGGTTCTTCCTGTCTCCTTCCCATTTTCTTTTTCTCCCAAGTAATTTTTTTCTATCTAACATGCTATGTGTCATCCTGAAATCTTTGAGAGTGGCATTGACTTCTGCCAGTACACTGAGATACAATATTGTTTTATGATCACCATATTGGCCAGAAGTAAGTGAAGATGTTTTTCAGGGATTTGGTTCAGCTGTTTCTACTCCATGAGCCCTTTGCCACAGTCCAAAGGACCATTGCTGTGGCTTTAAGAGCCACTATGTCTATGTGTTTTGATTATAACTTGAGAAATGAAGACATGACTGCTAGCAGGGTCTGTGGAATCAGGGTACCCACTGGGAGAAAGAACGGACCTAGAAGACTTTATTTATTACTTGACCTACTCAGAGCAGAGTTGCCTGCTGGTTCAGATGGCAAAGAATCTGCCTGCAGTGAGGGAGACCTGGGTTCAATCCCTGGGTCGGGAAGATCCCCTGGAGAACGAAATGGCAACTTCTTGCCTGGGAAATCCCAAGGATGGAGGAGCCTGGCAGACTACAGTCTGTGGGGTCGCGAACAGTCAGAATCAACTGAGCGACTTCACTTTCACTTTTTCACTTTAAGAGGACTTGTACTATTTTTAAATCTAAGCACAATATCCATGACTGCTACAGTTGTTTATTATGTATGTGTGTGTGTGCACAGTCACTCAATGATGTCTGAATCTTCTGCAACCCCATTTAGCCCACTGGGCTTCTCTGTCCTTGGGACTTTTCTGGCAAGAATACTGGAGTGGGATCCTGACCCAGTAATTGAATCTCCATCTCCTGTGGTTCCTGCATTGATAGGTGATTCTTTAACACTGAGCCACCAGGGAAGCCCAAATATTTTATTAAGAGTGTAAAATTAAAACTCTTTATAAGTATTGTGGGAACAGTATATTGACAAAGACTCAATACCTACTGTACTGTACAACTGAAAAAGAAATAAATTCATTCAACTACAAACAGTGTTTACTGACATCTACTGGATTGTTTTACTTATAACTTTATAAATTGTGAAAAATTTAAAATGCATTATAGTCTGGACTGAATCAAGTGTACTTTATTAAGTTTCTTTGGTAAGTAGAAGTTTATTACACACTCTGTTTATTATATATATTATATACTCTAATGTACTGGAGCCACACCAAAGAATGCCCTTTAGGTAACCAAGCTGAGGGTCTTTAGTCTCTGTAGCTTCCCTATGCTGATATGACTCATACTTTTAATGTGTTTTGTCATTTCTTGATCCCAGTGCTATGACAGTGCACATGAGATACTGCCAGGATTCTCCTGCTCTGCATCATGCTTTTTACCCCTCACTAAGCTATGCAAACTTGATGCTGGGTAAGCCTAATGTGTCTTGTATATTGGTTGACAGTCTGAAACAGAAACTTATGCTAATGTTCTTGTCCTTGTAAGAATATAAAATAAACATTTAAAATATTAGAAAAACAGTTACGGCGCAACAGGAGAGAAGGTTGTAGGGATAGTAGTAATTAAGTCATCACCCAAAATGCAACAAAAAAGACAAAATGAAGTATAAAAGAGATATTAAAAGACATTCAGATGAGTTTTAGAAGGCATAATATTTATTATAGAGAAGGAAATGGCAACCTACTCCAATATTCTTCCCTTGAAAATCCCATGGACAGAGGAGCCTGGCAGGCTACAGTCCATGGGGTCTCAAAAGAGTTGGACACAACTTAGCGACTAAACAACAACAATACTTATTTAATTAGAGTTAGAACAAGAGAAATTGGGAGACTGGCGCTCGGCTGAGGTAAGGCAATATTCAAAGAGGTGATACAGAGAACTCTCTGGAATTAGTAGATAAAACCAGTTCTCATTAAAGTACAGAATATCTCAAGAAGGACAAAAAACCCAATTTCCCAACAGATGATATAAGTGAAATTTGAGAAGATGGCTACCAAGTTAAGGCTGGGCAAACAATAAACTTTACCAAGACCAAAAGAGAAGCTGGAAGCAAGGGTTCTGGGGGAGACACTCTTAACATCCATGAAACAATGATTTTTAAAAGTAGGAATAAAGAAACTTTTACAAGTAAACAAAAACAGGGAAGACTTACAATCAGTTGACTTCTCAGAACAAAACTATATAAAGGATGTACTTCAAGAAAGAAAATAAATCCAGAAGTGAAGATCTGAGAACCAAGAAAGAATGATACATTAAAAGAGAATTCACTGAATGGGAGACAATATTTGCCATATACACATCTGACAAAAGAATTGTATCCAGAAAATATAAAAATAACTCCAACTTCCCCGGTGCTCAAGTAGTAAAGAATCTGCTGGCATTGCAGGAGACCTGGGTTCGATCCCTGGGTTGGGAAGATCCCCTGGAGAAGGGAATGTCTACCCACTCTACTATTCTTGCCTGGAGAATTCCATGGATACAGGAGATTGAATGGCTGCAGTCCATGTATTGCAAAGAGTTGGGCACAACTGAGTGATTAACACTTTCACAAACCGTTAGGTAAAATGCTGATAGCTTAATTTTAAAAAAGGATAGAGAACGTAAGTGAGCATTTCATAAACAATTATATCCAAATTTATAATGGGCATATGTAAATGTGCTCAGAAACGGCAATCTTTAGGAAAATGCAAATTAGAGCCATGATGACATATACCATTACAAATTCAGCAGATGTCTAAGATTTTCTTTTAATGACAAAAACAAGTATGAAGAACTTGTAGAGCAATCAGTTGCACATATTGCTGGTGGGAGGTTTTTCTTTCTTAATATTTATTTATTTATTTGGCAGTGTCAGGTCTTAGTTGTAGCATACCAGATCTTTGCTGTGTCATATGAGGCATGCAGGCTCTCTAGTTGTGGAATGAACACTTAATTGCTGTGAGGTATGTGGGAATCTTAGTTCCCCAACCAAGCATTAAACCCATGTCCCCTGCATTGCAAGGTGGAACTTTAACCACTGGACCACCAGGGAAGTCCCACTGGTGAGAGTTTAAACTGATACATCTACTTTGGAAAACTATAGTATCTACTAAAGACAAACAAATATCTACTCTATGACTCAGCATTTCCACTCCTAGGTGTAAATCAAACTCCAATTAAATTAATTAAAAAGAAACTGAGTACATCAACCTAGCAAAGGACATGTAAAAAAGATGTTTATAGCAGCCGTATTCACAATAGCTTCAAGCCAAGCATGGTCTATAGCCATGAGCCATAGAACAGACAACTAAACTGTGATGCAGCAACATGAATGTGATGATACATACAACAATGAATATATTTCAAAACCATGATGTTGAATGATAGAATTCAGACACAGGAATGGTATATGCTACATGATTCTTTTTTGTTACATTTACAAGATGTCAACCCTGTTTTATGCTAATGGAAGGAAGTCTGTGGTTTGCATTTGGGTTGGTAATGACCAAGAAAAAGTCATGGCACTTGTGGGTGTGTCATTTAGAATATGCTAATATATTACAATGAATATATAATAAGGCTCAAGGTCTACTGGAAGTCAAATCCTGGATTTGGAATTGAACCCATGTCCTCTGCATTGGCAGGCAGTATCTTAACCACTGGACCACGAGGGAAGTCCCCTGACATTTTACACGATTGGATAATCCAAAGAGGGTATCAAAAAAGCCAGCCAAAATGAAAATGTAGCAAATCAATGAACTGTGATAACAGGGACAGTGAAAGGGGAATCAAAACAAGAATGGAGTTGTGGAAGAACAGCTGATTGGGAGAATGTTGACACTGCTGCCGTTTGAGAGACTTTAAGTACGCAGTCAGAAGAATCTACTGCTGCTAAGTCACTTCAGTCATGTCCGACTCTGTGTGACCCCATAGACGGCAGCCCACGAGGCTCCCCCGTCCCTGGGATTCTCTAGGCAAGAACACTGGAGTGGGTTGCCATTTCCTTCTCCAACGCATGAAAGTGAAAAGTGAGAGTGAAGTCGCTCAGTCGTGTCCGACTCTTAGCGACCCCATGGACTGCAGCCCACCAGGCTCCTCTGTCCATGGGATTTTCCAGGCAAGAGTATGGGAGTGGGTTGCCATTGCCTTCTCCATAGAGGAATCTGATGAAGGCATAAATGAAGAAAGTGGGTGTGAGGATGAAGAGGCCTAAAAGGTGGTGACAGCACAAATGTTCATATTACAGGGACCTTCTGAGATATTTCACAACATTGCAAGAGTAGAATGCTGGATGCTGATCCAAACTTAGAAAAAAAGTATGACAATTCACCAAGGTATACTTGCTCTTTATTGTAAGATATATGATGAGAAGAAGGAAGGGACTGTTTGTACTATTTCAGATGTGTTTTACCAAGAGACATGGCACTCAGTTCTCAATGGTTTCCAGTTTTAAATTATAGTGTACTAGATAAATATTAGTTTTACTATTTTTTGTTTGCTTGTACATTTATAAATGACAGTTTTGAGGCTTCCCAGATGGCCGTAGTGGTAAAGAACACCTCTGCCAATGCAAGAGACCTAAGAGATGCCAGTTTGATACCTGGATCAGAAAGATGCCCTGGAGGAGGGGATGGCAGCTGACTCCAGTATTCTTGCCTGGAGAATCACATGGACAGCGGAGCCCGGTGGACTACAGTCCATGGGATCCCAGAGTCAGACACAACTGAAGCGACTTAACACACGTACATAGCAGACATGATTCTTTAATGTTTAGACAGAATTTTTAAAGACCATGAAACAGTTTTAATAGCTCCCATTGACTCTTAAGAGCACTTTGTACAATGTCAGCTTGCACAGTCATTTTTATGGTCACCTACTTACTACTGTGTAAAGCGGAGTGAGGGAAAGAGTATAGAGGTATATAGTTTGATGTTTTCGCAATAAATATATTACAGTTTTAAAAATTTCTAAGAGAAAATGTTGCAACTGTATTATATAGTAATTGTTATCAAAATAAGAAGCACATAATTAATGACTTTTGGGAATGGTGTCAGGCAGAGAAACTTCAGTTCAGTTCAGTCGCTCAGTCGTGTCCAACTCTTTGTGACCCCATGAGTTGCACACGCCAGGCCTCCCTGTCCATCACCAAATCCCGGCGTTCACTCAAACTCACATCCATCGAGTCGGTGATGCCATCCAGCCATCTCATCCTCTGTTGTCCCCTTCTCCCCCTGCCCCCAATCCCTCCCAGCATCAGAGTCTTTTCCAATGAGTCAACTCTTCGCACGAGGTGGCCAAAGTACTGGAGTTTCAGCTTTAGCATCAGTCCTTCCAAAGAACACCCGGGACTGATCTCCTTTGGAATGGATTGGTTGGATTGCCTTGCAGTCCAAGGGACTCTCAAGAAGTCTTCTCCAACACCACAGTTCAAAAGCATTAATTCTTCAGCGCTCAGCTTTCTTCACAGTACAACTCTCAAATCCATACATGACCACTGGAAAAACTATAGCCTTGACTAGATGGACCTTTGTTGGCAAAGTACTGTCTCTGCTTTTGAACATGCTATCTAGGTTGGTCATAACTTTCCTTCCAAGGAGTAAGCATCTTTTAATTTCATGGCTGCAATCACCATCTGCAGTGATTTTGGAGCCCCCGAAATAAAGTCTGACACTGTTTTCCACTGTTTCCCCATCTATTTCCCATGAAGTGATGGGACCAGATGCCATCTTCATTTTCTGAATATTGAGCTTTAAGCCAACTTTTTCACTCTCCTCTTTCACTTTCATCAAGAGGCTTTTGAGTTCCTCTTCACTTTCTGCCATAAGGGTGGTGTCATCTGCATATCTGAGTTTATTAATATTTCTCCCAGCAATCTTGATTCCAGCTTGTGCTTCTTCCAGCCCAGCGTTTCTCATGATGTACTCTGCATAGAAGTTAAATAAACATGGTGACCATATATAGTCTTGACGTAGTCCTTTTCCTATTTGGAACCAGTCTGTTGTTTCCATGTCCAGTTCTAACTGTTGCTTCCAGAAGCAGAAGATATTAAGCAGAGGTGGCAAGAATACACAGAAGAACTGTACAAAAAAGATATTCATGACCAAGATAAGCATGATGGTGTGATCACTGACCTAGAGCCAGACATCCTGGAATATGAAGGCAAGTGAGCCTTAGAAAGCATCACTGCGAACAAAGCTAGTGGAGTTGATGGAATTCCAGTTAAGCTATTTCAAATCCTAGAAGATGATGCTGTGAAAGGGCTGCACTCAATATGCCAGCAAATTTGGAAAACTCAGCAGTGGTCACAGGACTGAAAAGATCAGTTCTCATTCCAATCCCAAAGAAAGGCAATGCCAAAGAATGCTCAAACTATCGCACAATTGCACTTATCTCACACGCTAGTAAAGTAATGCTCAAAATTCTCCAAGCCAGGCTTCAGCAATACGTGAACTGTGAACTTCCAGATGTTCAAGCTGGTTTTAGAAAAGGCAGATGAACCAGAGATCAAATTGCCAACATCTGCTGGATCATGGAAAAAGCAAGAGAGTTCCAGAAAAAATATCTCTTTCTGCTTTATTGACTATGCCAAAGCCTTTGACTGTGTGGATCACAATAAACTGTGGAAAATTCTGAAAGAGATGGGAATACCAGACCATGTGACCTGCCTCTTGAAAAACCTGTCAGGTTAGACCAGTTAATGTGCAAGAATCAATAGCTTCTCCTCACACCAGACTCTCCTGCAATCTGGTGATGATGCATATTTCCCATTATTCTAAGGCCATAGGGGGGTCATTACCCTTGATTATTTCTTTCTAAACGTGTCTCATGCCCATCTACTGCTTTCCATCTCTTTCTTGCCTTTACATGGACTCCTTTTCCTAACTGGCGTGATCTTCCATCGCACCTCAATGAACTCAAGTGAATGGCAGTGTTCAAACATTTCCTCTGTGAGTGCTGAAAGATTCACTCAAGCAGACACCACTATTCCACTTCTCCTCTACTACTATAGTTCATAAGACAGAATTCAGTGTTGTGAATATTTGTTTGCATGTATTTTCACCAAATTCCTGGTATTCAGGCAGTTTGTGTCATTTGTCTTTGTGTTTGGACTGGCACACTGCAGGTACGTAATACATGATTTTTGAATGAATAAATCTTTAATGCTGTATAAATTCAGTTTACTATGCTGTCTTCAACATAGATTGTTATTTTAAACTTTATCTAGTCTCATGAGGACATAATAGTTAAGTAAATGCGTGAAATGAAAGACTTTGTTCACTGATGAATAAAAGTGAGACTTGACCAGTGGGGTATCTTTCAAGACACACCCCAGAGCCATTTTTTCCAGGGCTTACAAAACATTTAGAAGACTTAAATAAAATGCTAATACCATATGTAATGCTTTTTGGGCAGGGTATAAATTTAGCGCGCACACACACACACACACACACATATATATATATAATGATTTGATAAGCACTGAGAGCATTGATTTTGGAGTCAAGTTGACCTGAATTCAAACCTAGATTTGTCACGTACTGGTTGAGTGATCAAAGAAATGGGACTTCATCTCTTTATTCATAAAATAGGGTGGAGGGGGCAGCAAATGATGTCTGTCTCTTGAATTATCATGGAGATGAAGTATGATGACAGAGGCTCATGGAGCACCACCCAGTGTCTGGCACTTGATATGAGCATAACTTAACAATCTCTTTCCCCCATTTCTTTCCTCTTTTTTTCAGATTGCAATATTGTTGATGTTTTCACTATCCATACTGTATATTATATTATTGTTTTATTTGAAATAATCTTTTTGAGCATTTGAATTATGTCAATAGAAATAATCTATTTTCTTTTTTAAGATTGAATTATAATTGGTTTACAGGGACTTCCCAGGTGGTGCTAGTGGTAAAGACTCGCCTGCAAATGCAGGAAACATAAGATATGAGGGTTCGATCCCTGGGTCGGGAATATCCCCTGGAGGAGAAAAAGGCAACCCACTCTGGTATTCTTGCCTGGAGAATCCCACGGACAGAGGAGCCATCAAAGTGATTCATATATGTATGTATGTACATATGTCTGTCTGTGTGTATATATATATGTATATATATATTTTCAGATTCCATTATCAATTATTACTCCACTTTAAATATGGTTCCCTGTGATATACCATAGGACTTTATTGCTTATATATTTTATTTATAGTAGTGTTTATCTGTTAATTCCAAGCTCCTAATTTATCCCTCCCCTCATTTCCTCTTTGGTAACCATAAGTTTATCATCTATGTCTGTGAGTCTATTTCTATTTTGTAAATAAGTACATTTATATCATTTTTTTAGATTCATGTAAGTGATATCATATGGTATTTGTCTTTCTTTGTCTGACTTCATTTAGTATGATAATCTCTAGGTCCGTCCATGTTGCTGCAGATAACCTTATTCGTTCTTTTTATGACTAATATTCCATTGTATTGCATCTTCTTTACTCACTCATCTGTTGATGGACACAGATATAACCTTGTCTTGGTTATTGTATAATAACCCTTGTTATTGTATTGTATAATATTGTATTGTATTGTATTGTATAATATTGTATTGTATAATAACCCTTGGTTATTGTATAATAACCCTTGTCTTGGTTATTGTAAGTAGTTTCACAATGAATATTGGGGTGCATGTATCTTTTCAAATTAGAGTTTTATCTGGATATATGCCCAGGAATGGGATTGCTGGATCATATGGTAACTCTATTTTTAGTTTTTGAGGAACCTCCATTCTGTTTTCCATAGTGGCAGCACTAATTTACATTCCCACCAACAGTGTAGGTGGGTTCCCTTTTTCAATACTCTTTCCAGGATTTATTATTTGTAGACTTTTTGAAGAAAGCCATTCTGACTGGTATGAGGTGATACCTCTATGTAGTTTTAATTTGCTCTTCTCTAACAGTTAGCAATATTGAGCATCTTTTCATGTGCCTTTTAGCCATCTGTACGTCTTCTTTGGAGAAATGTCTATTTAGATCTGCTGCCAATTATTTTTTATATTGAGCTGCATTATCTGTTTGTATGTTTTGGAAATTAAGCCCTTGTCAGTTGTATCATTTGCAAATATTTTCTCCAAGGAATTGTCTATTTTTGATTTTTTTTAAGTCTGTATTCAACTCTTGTTTATTCATTTGTAAACTTGCCATGAAAAATTTAAAAAAACACAAGCAAGCTTTATTTTGTCCCAAGTAACAATTAGCTATTATTTCTTTACATGTATACCAGCCCTTACTGCCATGATATGTGTATCCAAGGACTAAAATCTGTTTTTCTTATCTGATTTCAAACATTTGAGTAAAATAAATATTGGTAAATCTATGCCAGTTCTATCAATTAAATATCAATTTAACTTTTAAGGATAAAATGGGTAAAAGTAAATCCTGTATCTTGTGTATAGGGAAATTTTGTCCTTCTTATGGGTAAAGCAGTTGAACACTGTTTAAGGCTCAACATATTAAATCCTATTTTTCATAAACCGAAGAGTTGTGAATAACATTGTGTATTTCATTTTTATATTATGTAAACATTAGAACTAATGCTTAGATTTCAGTTTATATTGTTTTCTGTGTTTATTTTACTTTAACCTAATTGAAAATATCTGATAAAAAATTTGGCATGTGACTGAATTCTAACATTGGAAATGAAGAGAATGGTTCATCACAGGGATGACCACTAGATGGTGCTGGTTGCCTAATGTATAAATATAAGCCATTTTTCTCAAACGTTTGCTCTCCCTTGTTTTCACCGATGTTTTCCAAATACAATATCTTATTCATGCTGTCAGTAAAATTGGAGCTTATAAAAACCTAAATTTGGAACATCCAAGTTATTTATAAAATGCTTCTGACTCTCCACTCAATCTTTTTTCTTCATGTCCTAAAAGATAAGAGATAGTTTATAACTTTCAAACCTAGAACTTAGTTATAATATCTAAATAGTTATTTTCAACATAATTAAAAATGCATAAACTGCCTCCTTCCATGTCCTCATTAATTTAGATATTTTTACTGTTAAGAGTACAAATGATTCAATTATGGTATACCTTGGTTCAGCAAGACACTTTTATTATCGAACTAGGCTGAAAGGGTAACTGTCAAATTTTCTATTATAAAGTGTTTCTTCTTTCTCAACATAACATAGGAGCTAGAGAAGGGCCAAAGCAGGTTCAGAACACTAGAAGTTGGGGAAAAAATTTTTGGTTATGTCTGAAATCCACAGAACTGAAAGGGCAAAATTCTGGTAAGGCAGTTTAAATTATTGTTTCCATTAATCTGGCAGGCTTTCATGTTTAATTTTTTTTTTTAATGTTCAAAAGCACTTAAGAAAACAGAAGTAATGCAACCCAGGAAAGGAATAGAGAGGCTACATATTACCTCCAGGTCAGTCAAAGAGCATATTGCAAAGGACACGTAGAGAGGTCAGGCCAGTTGTGGGAAAGCCATAAAGGTGTCCCGTTAAGTGCTGTTGCAGAAACATTGGATGAAATATCTAGAAGTCACACTTCCTTTCTTGATCATGCATTGTGATGGCTTATATCTATGACTGAACTTATAATGCTTTGTCTAGCCATACTATATAAGGTAAAAATCAGAGAATTTGTAGAACCTATAGAATAAGCTTCCCAGGTGATATTAGTGGTAAAGAACCAGCCTGTCAGTGAAAGAAACATAAGAGACACAGGTTCAATCTCTGGCTTGAGAAGATCCCCTGGAGAAGGGCATGGCAACCCACTCCAATATTCTTGCCTAGAAGATCCCATGGACAGAGGAGCCTGTCCTAAAGGCAAGAATGTAGGGATTCACTATGCTTAACATACATTGTTCTCACTCTGGGTAGTTGATGGCTTTAGATTATGTCACTTATTAATACTCAGTCTTTTGTTGTATTTTATTTATTTGTTTAAATGCATTTGCTTCTTTTAATTGGAACACTCAGTTTTGATGGCACACACTTCTGGTATTATATGTTAACAAGAGGTTTTATGTTGTGTTTATATACAGAATGTTAGGCAGTGATGGTCTAGTTAACCTCGTTTTGCGCTTATGCATTGCCTCCTTTGTCATATCATACTGCTAGTTGTTTTTATTCAGGAGTGTTCTGATTATGTGTAGTTCTGTGGTTCAAATATGCAGATATGAAGATATTTACTTTCCATTACATTTTTAAGAGTTATAGGCAGAAATTGGTAGTAAGTTAGCTTTTAGAAAACGTCCTTGCAATTCTTCTGCTTTGGGAGGGAGGGTCCATGACTTTTTTTTCACACATTATTTTCTATTTTAATTTATAAACACAATATAATATTTTCAGGCTTTGTTTCCTCAGTGATTATTATATTAATAAAATAGAAAATTTAATGGCATTTCTGGAGGAAAAATATGAGACTGAAAGTGTGTTTTAACATCAAGTAGAAATGAGGATTTGAAGTAGTAAGACTCTAATATTACTCATCATTTAAAATATCGCCAGCAACTTTCAGGAACAAGCCATATGCTTGTTCAATCCATGAGTTCTTCACTAAACCAACAAAATTACTGGAAGATGCCTGTGCATTCACACCTACCTAAGAGGAAGGATCTTATTAATATTTAGGCAACAGTAAAATCACTCCAAAAATCGATTTAATTTATGCATGTAATTTTACAGTCTTATAAATGAGGGAAGAACTCTGTGGTTGTTAAATATATGTAAAGCCTTTCATGCTTAAAACACAGGAAAAAGCTTAGGCAATATTGGGAGGAGCCTGGTGGGCTATAGTCCGCGGGGTTGCAAAGAGTAAAAAACGGCTGAGCAACTGAGCAAGCACACACCTGGTGTTAGATATGCATCTGGAATGGACTGAAGAGCTTTCAAAGTGTATCATATTCATAATGGCTAGAATCAGATTTGTAGTATATGCTTATGCGTTAGTTTTTTTGTTAGAATGAGAACTGAGGAAAAATACAGCATTTAATGTAATAACATCTAAAAAATAAACTGGTTTATAAAAGTATAACAAACCTGTGTTTTCCATAATCAAATTTAAACCATGTCTGCTCTCTACAATAAGCCTTACATTTGGCCAACAAATGTTCAATTTCAAGAACCACAAAATTGTTTCTGATCAACTCTGCAAAAACTGCTTCCACAGTTATATCTACACAGAGAGTTTTCATAAATTTGAAATTTCGGTTAACTAAATCCCTCCATCTCCATCCTTCAAGATGCTGTAGTTTTATCTTTAATTTAGCTTCTAAAGAAAGGACTAGATGAGTATTCATCAATACTTTGTTGAAGAGAATTGAGCATGATACATCACACTATAGTAAAATTATTATGACAATACTACACTTTCATTATAGGAATCTCAATTCTTAGAACAATGTAAAGTTCAACATACCAAATATCTTACCTATTTTTAAAACAATATATTGCCCTTTTATACCCCAAAATAGTTAAAATTCAAGAAGAGAAGTAGCAGCCCTTATTCTTCTCTAACACATGTAGGAGATATTTAGGCAGGTTGCATAACAGACTCTGGGAATTAACCTATGAAAAACCTGCTTCAAAACTGAAAGTATCTGAGAATATTAAAAATATAGAACTATATATTTTCACCCTCCTGATTTCCTGGATTCAGTGACAGTTTTCCATGAGCTGTGTTCCTTCAGCCCTAAAAATAACTCATCAGTCACCTCAGTTCAGTTCAGTTCATTCGCTCAGTCGTGTCCGACTCTTTGAGACCCTATGAACTGCAGCACACCAGGCCTCCCTGTCCATCACCAACTCCCAGAGTTCACTCAAACTCACGTCCATCGAGTCGGTGATGCCATCCAGCCATCTCATCCTCTGTCGTCCCCTTCTCCTCCTGCCCCCAATCCCTCCCAGCATCAGAGTCTTTTCCAATGAGTCAACTCTTCACATGAGGTGGCCAAAGTACTGGAGTTTCAGCTTTAGCATCATTCCTTCCAAAGAACACCCAGGACTGATCTCCTTTAGAATGGACTAGTTGGATCTCTTTGCAGTCCCAGGGACTCTCAAGAGTCTTCCTCAACACCACAGTTCAAAAGCAAGGAGTAAGCATCTTTAATTTCATGGTTTTTAATTTCATGGCTGCAATCACCATCTGCAGATATTTTTGAGCCCTCCAAAATAAAGTCTGACACTGTTTCTACTGTTTCCACATCTATTTCCCAAGAATTGATGGGACCAGATGCCAATCATCTTCGTTCTCTGAATGTTGAGTTTTAAGCCAACTTTTTCACTCTCCTCTTTCACTTTCATCAAGAGGCTTTTGAGTTCCTCTTCACTTTCTGCCATAAGGGTGGTGTCATCTGCATATCTGAGGTTATTGATATTTCTCCCGGCAATCTTGATTCCAGCTTGTGCTTCCTCCAGCCCAACATTTCTTATGATGTACTCTACATATAAGTTAAATAAACAGGGTGACAATATACAGCCTTGATGTACTCCTTTTCCTATTTGGAACCAGTCTGTTGTTCCATGTCCAGTTCTAACTGTTGCTTCCTGACCTGCATATAGGTTTCTCAAAAGGCAGGTCAGGTGGTCTGGTATTCCCATCTCTTTCAGAATTTTCCAGTTTATTGTGATCCACACAGTCAAAGGCTTTGGCATAGTCAATAAAGCAGAAATAGATGGTTTTCTGGAACTCTCTTGCTTTTTCGATGATCCAGAGGATGTTGGCAATTTGATCTCTGGTTCCTCTGCCTTTTCTAAAACCAGCTTGAACATCTGGAAGTTCATGGTTCATGTACTGCTGAAGCCTGGCTTGCAGAATTTTGAGCATTACTTTACTAGCAGATGAGACGAGTGCAATTGTGTGGTAGTTTGAGCATTCTTTGGCATTGCCTCTCTTTGGGACTCGAATGAAAACTGACATTTTCCAGTCCTGTGGCCACTGCTGAGTTTTCCAAATTTGTTGGCATATTGAGTACAGCACTTTCACAGCATCATCTTTCAGCATTTTTGCATTCCTACTTTTGCATTCCAGTCCCCTATAATGAAAAGGACATCATTTTTGGGTGTTAGTTCTGAAAGGTCTTGTAGGTCTTCATAGAATCGTTCAACTTCAGCTTCTTCAGTGTTACTGGTTGGGACATAGGCTTGGATTACTGTGATATTGAATGGTTTGCCTTAGAAACGAACAGAGATGTTCTGTCATTTGTGAGATTGCATCCAAGTACTGCATTTCTGACTCTTTAGTTGACTGTGATGGCTACTCCATTTCTTCTAAGGGATTCCTGCCCACCATAGTAGATATAATGGTCATCTGAGTTAAATTCACCCATTCCAGTCCATTTTAGTTCGCTGATTCCTAGAATGTTGATGTTCACTCTTGCCATCTCCTGTTTGAGCACTTCCAATTTGCCTTGATTCATGGACCTAACATTCTAGGTTCCTATGCAGTATTGCTCTTACAGCATTGGATCTTGCTTCTATCACCAGTCACATCCACAACTGGGTATTGTTTTTGCTTTGGCTCCATCCCTTCATTATTTCTGGAGTTATTTCTCCACTGATCTCCAGTAGCATATTGGGCCCCTACCGACCTAGGGAGTTCCTCTTTTAGTATCCTATCATTTTGCCTTTTCATACTGTTCATGCGGTTCTCAAGGCAAGAATCTGAAGTGGTTTGCTGTTCTCTTCTCCAGTGGACCACATTCTGTCAGACCTCTCCACTATGACCCGCCCATCTTGGGTGGCCCTACACGGCATGGCTTAGTTTCACTGAGTTAGACAAGGCTGTGGTCCACGTGATTAGATCGACTAGCTTTCTGTGATTATGGTTTCAGTGCGTCTGCCCTCTGATGCCCTCTTGCAACACCTACCGTCTTACTTGGGTTTCTCTTACCTTGGACGAGGGGTATCTCCTCACTGCCACGCCTCCTGACCTTTAACGTGGAGTAGCTCCTCTCAGCCCTCCTGTGCCTGCACAGCCACTGCTCCTTGGTCGTGGGGTTTCTCCTCTCGGCCTAACTTCAGTCACCTAAGTTGTGTTAATATTTCTGCCTGCAATGAGAGTGGTTACTGTTTTGCTGACTAATTTCTGATTGACGTCTGTCAATCAGACACATGTTCCAGATTACATTCTGCCACAAACACGTAGACTTCATTTTTAGAGAACAGTACTCTCTTGTATATGTATGTGTAACTTTGTTATATGAAAGCATATATTTGTGCTAGTAATAATATATAACTTTTCTCAACTTAGTTTTTATTCAGCACAGTTTTTCTCTCAGTTAAATGTTAGAGATAATCAGTTTAAATTATAAATCTTAAACTTAATGGCAGTTATGTATTTTAAGAAAACACCCTGTTAGAATCAAATAAAGATCAAATTAATACTATTTTAGAATAAGATGTTAAGTGAAGTGCTATTCAATATGCTTATTATACAGAATGGTTTCAGAGTAAGTTCCAAGGAAGAAAAGCATAGCAGTCGGTATTGTTGGTGTAAGATAGTCTTCATGTTTTTTAGGTGGTGGGGCAGAGTGCACAGTATGTAATATTTGCAATAAAAATGAGGTTTCTTTTATCTGCTCTTCACCTCTTTAGTCTAGAATCCGTCCACCTGATACAAGATGACTTTCGTTCATTTTACGTTTACATTCCAGTTGACAGGAATGAAGGATAAGTTCCTAAAATCTTGAAAGATACGTTTGAAAATTCTACACATGAGTCTGCTCATGTGTAGGTAGAATCTGCTCGTATTCCACTCGGCACGTCACTGGGCTGTATCTAGTCAACAGAGATGCTGAAAAATAGAGGCTTTGTTCAAAGTATGTATATGGAAAGACAAACGATGCAGTGAGTATTATGTATAAAAAATATTGAGTTATATTACTGTGAGAGAAGGGAGAAAGTGAACATGGAGAAGAGTTAGTGGTCTTGGTTGCCAGCTGTATTCCTATCACTCTCATAGAGGCATCTGTACTTTCCCCACAAGTCTCACAGTCTTGCCAATTCCTTCTTCGAACAAAGCCAACCTAAATCCTTGTACCTGCTGGTTAACCAGTGTTTAGAGTTTTAAGTGCTGTGCGGTCCTGCAAATCTGATCCAGGTGAACTCTTCATATTAGAATTACTGATAAATGAAAAAAAAAAAACCACTTTTTCTCTGTTCCTACTAAATGATATGCAATATAAAGAACATATCTAATTTAAAACTTTCCTTCTGAAAATGAATGCATGGAAAGGTCCAAAATTACCTGGGTTTTGGTCACTGTGTATTATGAATTCAAGGCAGAGAGTGCTTCCTGGAGCAGAGGGGTAGTCTCTTATAACTCTGCTTACAGATTGGCTACATTCAGTTTAAATCCCTCTCTTTCGTAGGAATTTGAATTTAACAAATGCCAAAATTTTGAAAATTTTAGTCATTTCTTCTAATGTCGCAACTTTTCTTTGAACAAGAAAAGTTAGTCTGTTATATTCCTGGCAATAATTTATACAAATATTTTGCCAGAGCAGACCAAGGATCACTAGGTTTATAGACTGAAACACCTAGCTATTTCTCACTTTCCCCACAAATGCTTACACAAAGTCAAAGCCACAAAATTTGGACACTTCTTCCTACCTTATTTTTTTCTTTTTTTAAAAGAATTATACCAGACTTGAACCATTGGTTCCAATTTGGGAAATGCGTACGTCAAGGCTGTATATTGTCACCTTGCTTATTTAACTTCTGTGTAGACTACATCATGAGAAACGCTGGGCTGGATGAAGCACAAGCTGGAATCAAGATTACTGGGAGAAATATCAATAACCTCAGATACACCACCTACAGATGACACCACCCTTATGGCAGAAAGTCAAGAAGAACTAAAGAGTGCCGGGAGCCGGCATATTGCATATTGAGTGCATATTGCATATTACATATTGAGTGCAGCACTTTCCACAGCATCATCTTTCAGCATCTGGAATAGCTCAACTGGAATTCTATCACTGCTGGGAGCCAGCGTGAGGAACTCCACCCATGACAAAGGTCATGAGGAAGGAGGCTCGGCATACGCAAAGGCGGGATCAAGCTTCAGGAGTCCCCCTGGAAATTCTCGAGCATCTACCCCCAAAACCAGAGTCTGCCTACTTTCTGCTTTGTGCTTTCACCTACACCTCTGACTTTATGGGGGGCTGTCCCCCACTACCTCTCTCTGAAAAAGAGTTAGCTTACAGTTCCAGTTAATAATTCCTGGGTGTGACAGTGTTTAACCTACAAACTCCTTTGGAAATCCTCTAGCCTGCCTGAATAGGTTTTTCCGGCCACATGTGATTGTTCAGAGCCTCCCAACTGTGAGAGGCAGGAGATGTTCTAAACTGTCTAAACACAGATTCTTTTGAGTAGTTAAAAGATTGATTAGAAATTGTATTGGTGAAGGGATTTTCACTTGTTGGGCCAATGTTTGCTGCTAAGTTTCCATATCCCTTACCTGCTGTGTCCCTGGCAGTGTATTGATTAATATAATTGGTGTAAGTAGTAGCTTTAATGTTTGTAACCTGGGACCCTTGAGTTAATTCTTTTTCTTGTTATAGGCCACCACACCTTTGCTCTGTAGGAATGCAACTTTATCTAATGCTTTTGGAGGGTGGCTCCTGACCAGTCACCTTTAGAGAAAAATAAGTTTTCTGAAGAAAGGGTCTTAAAATGTTAACAGGCCTCCGGGCCAGAAGATGATGCAAATCACCTAAGCTTTTGCATATGGTAAGTTTGCAGGAAGAAAGCCTGGCTTGCTGCATGACTCTACCCCATTATCCTCTACGCATAACTTAAGGTATAAAAACTACTTTGGAAAATAAAGTGCGGGCCTTGTTCACCGAAACTTGGTCTCCCCATGTCGTTCTTTCTCTTACCTTCTGGCTGAATTATTCAACCTCTTTTCTCCACTGAATTTCCTCACTGAGCTATCCTTATTTCAGCCTCTTTTCTCCACTGAATTTCCTCACTGAGCTATCCTCATTCTATTACTCTTTATATCTTTGATAAATATTTAAATAAATAGGTCGCCTATGCTGTCTCTCCTTCGAATACCCTGGATCAGCCGGGGCTGGACCCCGGCAGGTGGAGCCCGAGACAGGTGTTTTCGAAGGTAAGCTCCCCAAAGCAATCAGGGTCATCAGCCCTATTGCTCCCCGTTCTTGGAACAACTGGGTCATCAGCCCTCTTGTTCCCCCATGGAGCAGTTTGGGTCATCAGCCTATTGTTCCTCCCTCGGAACAATCTGGGTCATCAGCCCTATTGTTCTTCCAGTGTTCGGGACGGCTAGGACCCCACTCAAGGGTGCCACGGACGCCCTGGCAAGCCCCCTCCCCCTCTACACAAACCTTTAAAAATTTATCCAACAATTTCTGATTTAAGGTGACTACTCCACCTCCGCTTGCACCTCCCAGGGCCTAAAAATTCCCCAGTTTACATCCAAAGTCTCCCAGAACATTGCCTAAAGCTGAGAAAGATAAAAAAGATTTCTTTTAAACAAAGGAGCTTTTAAAAAATACACAATATACAGAGCCTGCTCCTTGCAGAAAACCCCCTCAGGGGGGCCTCACCCAAGCAAAAAAAAAAAAAAGAGAGAGAGAGAGAGAAAAATTTTTTAAAAAGTGAAAAAGAAAAAGAAAAAAGAAAAAAGGAAAGAAAATAGAGAAAGATCTAAAGATAGAGAAAGAGCTAAAGAGTGAAAAGGAGAGAGGAACAGAGAAGGAAGGAATCAGGGAATGCAGCAAGATTGAGAAAGGAAGAAAGGAAGTTAGAAAAAGAGATAGAGAGAGAAAGAGAAAGAGAGAGAGAGACTGTAAGAGACGCTGGGACCAGGCGCCCTGGCAAGCTCCCTCCCCCTCTGCGCAAACCTTTAAAAACAAAAAAACAAACAAAAAACTTATCCACCACTTTCTGATTTAAGGCGATCACCGCTGCCTCCTTTGCGCTTTCCAGGGCCCAAGAGTTCCTCACTTTGCCCCCAAAGCCTCTCAAAGTGTTGCCTAAGCCTGAGGAAGATAAAAAGTTTTTTGAACAGTGGAGATTTTAAAACAGACTGCGTGCACAATATGCAGAGCTGTGCTCTGTGGAGAAAACCCCCTCAGGGGGGTCTCACCTAGGCTAAGAAAAAAGAGGACCGATAAGGGGATTTAGCAACAATATCAACCCCTGACTTGCTCCGATTCCAATGGGAGTGGCTGGCCCCCTGCCTGAGGGCATTGTAGGACTTGTGCTAGGGCGTAGCTCGCTTTCTTTTCAAGGAATTTCGGTGGTGCATGGTGTACTAGATTCTGATTATATTGAGAAATTAAAGTTTTGATCTCGCCGCCTACCAAAACTGTGCAAATTAATAAAGGTCCAAGATTAACACAGCTTTTGCTTTTACCTTACTATCAGACAAGAAAAAACCTGACTTCTCAAGCTAAGAGCCACAGAGTGTTTAGATCTAGTGGTCTAGCCTTTTGGGTGCAGGAAATTACAGCTCCAAGGCCTTTAAAAGATCTTTTAATTCAAGAAAATAAAATGTCAGGGCTATTAGACACAGGAACAGACGTCTCTTAACATTTATGGGAAAGACTGACCCAGCTCCTGGCCAACACATACTACTGAAAATGAGTTGGTGGGATAAGAGAAAGTGGTATGCGGGGTGGGAATGCTGTAGAGAAAAAGGTGAGGGAGAGTTTAAAACCTTGAAAAGCAGTGAGTTCCCTGTTGCTGGAAGTATTCAAGCAAAGATTAGATGGTTGCTTGTCATCTAAAAAGCTATAGACCAGATTTGGTTTACAAAACGATAACTGGAAAAGCTTATAAACATGTTGTGCAACACCTGTTTACTTGCTTCTCATATTTAGGTCTGCCAAAACTTTTGAAAACTGATAATGCCCCTTTGAAGCTGCGGAGAGATTGTTTACTAACTTTAAATGATTTCCAAAAATTATTAGGGGACATTAATTGGATATGCCCACATTTAAAACTGACTACTGCAGATTTAAAGCCTTTGTTTGATTGCTTAAAAAGCGATCCTAATTCCAGTTCTAAGAGAAAGTTGACTAGTAAGACAGACAGCTCTTGTTAAAGTAGATGAGACTTTAAATGATCAGTTAATTAGGATTAATATTACCAAAAGATGAGATTAAATTATTCTTGCCATAAAACACACCTACAGGGTGATTGTGACAAAAAGGCCTATTGGTTCCATCTACCAGTGACCCCAAGAAAAATAGTGTTATCTTATCCCAGCTCGGTGGCACAATTAATTATAAAAGGAGGAAAAAAGAAGTGTGGAACTTTTTAGAAAAGAAGTAACAAATATAATAATTTCACTCAATAAGGATCAACTGCAAGTCTTTTACAAAATAGTGATAATTGGCAAGTTGCCCTGATAGATTTCAGGGGTCAAATTTTGTTTCATTTGCCCTCAAGCCCCTACAGTAGTTAAAAGTTCAAAAATGTTAGATTGGCAGTTTGAGGATACCTGTGGAACTTTCCAACCCTATGTAGTTCCTATGCTCCCCTTTACCCTATGGGGGAGGGACGTGCTGTCTCAAATAGGAGATACTCAGAGAAGGGTTTTCTCAATTTCTTAGTTATCAACAGGTGGTACAATTAACAATACTTTATATATTGTTATAAATACGTAATATAAATATATTTGCCTAATTACAGTTTGCCTAATTAGGTATGGGTATAAATAAAACATAATAAAGGTATATCTAATTCTATTTATAGATCTATACTTAATCAATTTGTATATAAATTAATGTGTATACTATGTATGCATATTATATATATACTGTATAATTAAATATATATTGCAGTAATATAATGTGTGTGTGGCTGATATTAATTGGTATGGATTGATGTGCTCTGATGATATATGTTTTATATACTGTAAAATTATGTATGTGTGACATGTATTATTGCAGTACATTGGTCTGTGTTGGTTGGTATTAGCTGTGTACGTGTTGTATTGCTGTAATATATATTAATTAATATATTAATTATAAAGATTAATTCAAGCATATTGATTTATATATATTATATGTCAATAAGTTTATACTTGTTGCCATATATAAATACATATATAAATACATTTTGCATTTAGGTATATCTGTATACCAAAATGAGATAAGGAGGTTATACATTTATTATTTAAATTTATACAGAGACCTAAACTAAACATTACACCTAAATTAACATATCCGTAAATTTATGTTGTTAAAATGTAAATTTAAAGAATTTTAAAAATTAAATTGACAACCGCTTGACAATTCCTTTGCCATAAAACCCCCATAGGTGTAATTGGGGTGGCCAGACAAAAAATTGGTTTTATAGCAAAACGGCTCCCTAGAGTGGGTCCATCTTCCCGCTCAAACTAAAAAAGTAGCGGCTTCTTAACCAGGATTGACAGCTACTTTGATATTAAAGGAAAAAAGCGGACCATTGAATTATTTGGTAAAGAGCCATCAGAAATTGTAATTCCATATAATAAGGAACAACTTGGTGCTCTTCTAATGTTTGATAAAAATTGGCAGATTGTTATAGGAAACTATTTTGGTCAAAATTTTACATCATTTACCCTCGCATGTTTTGCTGAATTTTATATCCAGACATCCAGTTATTTTTCCTGTCAGATGTAAACAATCTCCTATTCCAAATGCTCAGATAGTTTTTACTGATGGTCAGTAAATGGTAAAGCCTCCATAGTTACTAAAAATCACCAAAAGGTTTTAGAAACACAGGAAAACTTCAGCTCAGAGCGCTGAAATAACAAGTCATAAAGGCTTTTGCTATGTTTGCAGATGAGGAATTTAACCTTTATTCTGATTCTCAGTATATTGTCAGGTTGTTTCCACACACTGAAACTGCGGTTTTTGTCTGAAAATAAAACTACCATATTTCATTTGTTAACTAAATTACAGCAACAAGTTTGGAAAAGAAATAAAATATTTTTCATTGGACACATTCGGGCTCATTCCAGATTGCCCGGCCCTTAAAATGTCTTTAATGATTTGGCTAACTTGTTAACCAGAAATACAGTGGCTACTGTGATTGAGGAGGCCAGAGCCTCTCACTCACTTCATCAATACACTACTGCTTTAAGATATCAATTCCAAATTCCCAGAGAGACTGCTCAAGAAATTGTGTGTTCTTGCTTATATTGCCCCACTGTTTATAATAGTCTACCTATGGGAATTAATCCTCGTGGTCTCAAACCTAACGTACTCTGGCAAATGGATCTAACTCATGTTTCTTCATTTGGAAAACTGTCCTTTGTTCTTTAACTGTAGACACCTTTTCTCATGTTATTATTGCAACTGCTCGTACAGGGGAAGCAATTAAAGATGTAATACAACATCTCTTTACTTGTTTTTCATATTTGAGCCTGCCAAAAGCTTTGAAAACTGACAGTGCTCCTGCTTACACTTCTAAGTCTTTTCAGGAATTTTGTATAAAGTTTCAAATTAAACATAATACTGTCATCCCTTATAATCCCCAGGGACAGGCCATTGTTGAAAGAGCACATCAAACATTAAAAATCCAAATTCAAAAACTAAAAGAAGGGGAGTTTAAGTATAGCTGTCCCCATCAAATCTTGCAACATGCTCTTTTTGTAATAAATATTTGCTCTTTTCGTAATAAATATTCTAAATACTGATCTGGCTGGAACTACTGCAATGCTTCGTCATTGGTGCCTGGAGCAATTAAATGCAAAACCATTAGTTAAATGGAAGGACCTCCTCTCAGGACAATGGAAAGGTCCTGACCCATTATTAACTAGCGGTGGAGGATGTGCTTGTATTTTTCCACAGGATGCAGATTCTCCAATTTACATCCGGGACAGGCTGATTCGACATATTGCAGTCCCCCAGACATCCAGTTCCCCCATTGCTTCGATCACAAAAGAGGAGCCCGCCAGAAGGGGAGGCAAGATAAACATTGAGATCCCGGCGACACTGACGGGGCTGCTGCAGTGTGAACTCCAACCAGAAAATAATTCTACTTATTCTGTTTTGGCTTGTCTACCCTCTCCTTATGTTTTTCTCTTTACCCATGATTCTGGAAAACTTAATGTACATGTGACTTTCACTGGTGGAACCAATGCAGTGACTTGTGAACAATGCATGCTCTCATCTTGTTTAAACCCTCAATATAATGTTTGCTCCTTTGTAATGTTACAATGTCCACCTTATCTTATGATGTAACCACTTATTGATATAACTATAGTCTTGCTGTGTTACAACAACTACAAGATTTAATGTGATCGTGACGATTTGTGGGCTTATTTATTTTAGGAATATCAGCTTTGATAGCAGCAATTACTTCTGTTACTGCTGCAGCAATATCATTGACTCAACAGGTGCATACTGCCCAATATGTTGATACTATGTCTAAAAACGTCTCTTTAACTCTAGCAACACAGGAAGCTATAGATAGAAAGTTGGAGATGAGAGTAGATGCCTTGAAAGAGGCAATAATGCACATTGGGACTGAGTTACAGGCTTTAAAAGTGAAAATGGCTCTGTTTTGCCACGCTTATTACCAGTGGATATGCGTGACCTCTTTAAAGGTAAACGAGACAGATTATAAATGGGAAAAAAAATTACAAATCATATTTCAGGTGTTTGGAACAGCTCTGACATTGGCCTGGACTTAGGGAAACTTCATAATCAAATACAGACCCTGGAACACTCTCGACTGGATTTTACCGCCGCTGGAGCAGCTAATGACTTATTTCACACCTTCTCTAACTTTATTTCTGGAAAAAACATTCTGTCTAATATCTTTTTGTTCTAATTTTGCTTCTCATAATCATTCTTCCTTGTATGGTCAGGATTCTTAGGCAGAACATTCAAAAGCTCACGACTGAGCTGCATCTGGCTGTTTTAAGAAATAAAAAAGGGGGAGATGCCAGGAGCTGGCATATTGCATATTGAGTGCATATTGCATATTACATATTGAGTGCAGCACTTTCCACAGCATCATCTTTCAGGATCTGGAATAGCTCAACTGGAATTCTATCACTGCTGGGAGCCAGCGTGAGGAACTCCGCCCATGACAAAAGTCATGAGGAAGGAGGCTCGGCATACGCAAAGGCGGGATCAAGCTTCAGGAGTCCCCCTGGAAATTCTCGAGCATCTACCCCCAAAACCAGAGTCTGCCTACTTTCTGCTTTGTGCTTTCACCTACACCTCTGACTTTATGGGGGGCTGTCCCCCACTACCTCTCTCTGAAAAAAGAGTTAGCTTACAGTTCCAGTTAATAATTCCAGGGTGTGACAGTGTTTAACCTACAAACTCCTTTGGAAATCCTCTAGCCTGCCTGGATAGGTTTTTCCGGCCACATGTGATTGTTCAGAGCCTCCCAACTGTGAGAGGCAGGAGATGTTCTAAACTGTCTAAACACAGATTCTTTTGAGTAGTTAAAAGATTGATTAGAAATTGTATTGGTGAAGGGATTTTCACTTGTTGGGCCAATGTTTGCTGCTAAGTTTCCATATCCCTTACCTGCTGTGTCCCTGGCAGTGTATTGATTAATATAATTGGTGTAAGTAGTAGCTTTAATGTTTGTAACCTGGGACTCTTGAGTTAATTCTTTTTCTTGTTATAGCCCACCACACCTTTGCTCTGTAGGAATGCAACTTTATCTAATGCTTTTGGAGGGTGGCTCCTGACCAATCACCTTTAGAGAAAAATAAGTTTTCTGAAGAAAGGGTCTTAAAATGTTAACAGGCCTCCAGGCCAGAAGATGATGCAAATCACCTAAGCTTTTGCATATGGTAAGTTTGCAGGAAGAAAGCCTGGCTTGCTGCATGACTCTACCCCTTCCCCCATTATCCTCTACGCATAACTTAAGGTATAAAAACTACTTTGGAAAATAAAGTGCGGGCCTTGTTCTCCAAAACTTGGTCTCCCCATGTCGTTCTTTCTCTTACCTTCTGGCTGAATTATTCAACCTCTTTTCTCCACTGAATTTCCTCACTGAGCTATCCTTATTTCAGCCTCTTTTCTCCACTGAATTTCCTCACTGAGCTATCCTCATTCTATTGCTCTTTATATCTTTGATAAATATTTAAATAAATAGGTCGCCTATGCTGTCTCTCCTTCGAATACCCTGGATCAGCCGGGGCTGGACCCCGGCAGGTGGAGCCCGAGACAGGTGTTTTCGAAGGTAAGCTCCCCAAAGTAATCAGGGTCATAAGCCCTATTGCTCCCCGTTCTCGGAACAACTGGGTCATCAGCCCTCTTGTTCCCCCACGGAGCAGTTTGGGTCATCAGCCCTACTGCTCCTCCCTTGGAACAGTTTGGGTCATCAGCCTATTGTTCCTCCCTCGGAACAATCTGGGTCATCAGCCCTATTGTTCTTCCAGTGTTCGGGACGGCTAGGACCCCACTCAAGGGTGCCGCGGACCCCCCTGTAGGATAGACAGGGCCAGAGGAGTGGGAAGTGTTGAAAGTGTTAAAGAGTTAGACTTAGAGAGAGAAAACGGTTTCTAAAGTTAAAAGGCCAAAGAAAAGCCTGATCTTTTAAAAGCTAAAAGCTTTATCTTCTATTATACTTAATTTTCTGACATGGGTAACACTGAAACTAAGAATGGCAACTCTTTATACAAGTAATCTTGAAACTGTTAAAGAGGCTACTGTTAATTTAGATACTTGGGTGAAGGTAAAAAAACAACTAAAAACTTAACCTATAAATATGATTAAAAATGTTCTGGACCCTCATCATGAGGCTGTGGGATAGCCTATCAGAGAGGCTATAGCGGTGGATGCTAGTGGCTCTCCACCTTCTGCGCAGATCATATTTTCTGCCATTGATGAAGAAAAGGAGGGAGACTGTGCTCTACCTCCCGAGGAAGGAGAGGGCTTACAGGATGCTGCGGCTGGGTGCCCTGGCGAGCCCCCTCCCCCTCTACACAAACCTTTAAAAATTTATCCAACAATTTCTGATTTAAGGCGATTACTCCACCTCCGCTTGCACCTCCCAGGGCCTAAAAATTCCCCAGTTTACATCCAAAGTCTCCCAGAACATTGCCTAAAGCTGAGAAAGATAAAAAAGATTTCTTTTAAACAAAGGAGCTTTTAAAAAAATACACAATACACAGAGCCTGCTCCTTGCAGAAAACCCCCTCAGGGGGGTCTCACCCAAGCAAAAAAAAAAAAAAAGAGAGAGAGAGAGAGAAAAATTTTTTAAAAAGTGAAAAAGAAAAAAGGAAAGAAAATAGAGAAAGATCTAAAGATAGAGAAAGAGCTAAAGAGTGAAAAGGAGAGAGGAACAGAGAAGGAAGGAATCAGGGAACACAGCAAGATTGAGAAAGGAAGAAAGGAAGTTAGAAAAAGAGATACACAGAGAAAGAGAAAGAGAGAGAGAGAGAGACTGTAAGAGACTCTGGGACCAGGCGCCCTGGCAAGCTCCCTCCCCCTCTGCGCAAACCTTTAAAAACAAACAAAACAAAACAAAAAAAAACAAAAAAAACTTATCCACCACTTTCTGATTTAAGGCGATCACCGCTGCCTCCTTTGCGCTTTCCAGGGCCCAAGAGTTCCTCACTTTGCCCCCAAAGCCTCTCAAAGTGTTGCCTAAGCCTGAGGAAGATAAAAAGTTTTTTGAACAGTGGAGATTTTAAAACAGACTGCCCGCACAATATGCAGAGCTGTGCTCTGTGGAGAAAACCCCCTCAGGGGGGTCTCACCTAGGCTAAGAAAAAAGAGGACCGATAAGGGGATTTAGCAACAATATCAACCCCTGACTTGCTCCGATTCCAATGGGAGTGGCTGGCCCCCTGCCTGAGGGCATTGTAGGACTTGTGCTAGGGCGTAGCTCGCTTTCTTTTCAAGGAATTTCAGTGGTGCATGGTGTACTAGATTCTGATTATATTGAGAAATTAAAGTTTTGATCTCGCCGCCTACCAAAACTGTGCAAATTAATAAAGGTCCAAGATTAACACAGCTTTTGCTTTTACCTTACTATCAGACAAGAAAAAACCTGACTTCTCAAGCTAAGAGCCACAGAGTGTTTAGATCTAGTGGTCTAGCCTTTTGGGTGCAGGAAATTACAGCTCCAAGGCCTTTAAAAGATCTTTTAATTCAAGAAAATAAAATGTCAGGGCTATTAGACACAGGAACAGACGTCTCTTAACATTTATGGGAAAGACTGACCCAGCTCCTGGCCAACACATACTACTGAAAATGAGTTGGTGGGATAAGAGAAAGTGGTATGCGGGGTGGGAATGCTGTAGAGAAAAAGGTGAGGGAGAGTTTAAAACCTTGAAAAGCAGTGAGTTCCCTGTTGCTGGAAGTATTCAAGCAAAGATTAGATGGTTGCTTGTCATCTAAAAAGCTATAGACCAGATTTGGTTTACAAAACGATAACTGGAAAAGCTTATAAACATGTTGTGCAACACCTGTTTACTTGCTTCTCATATTTAGGTCTGCCAAAACTTTTGAAAACTGATAATGCCCCTTTGAAGCTGCGGAGAGATTGTTTACTAACTTTAAATGATTTCCAAAAATTATTAGGGGACATTAATTGGATATGCCCACATTTAAAACTGACTACTGCAGATTTAAAGCCTTTGTTTGATTGCTTAAAAAGCGATCCTAATTCCAGTTCTAAGAGAAAGTTGACTAGTAAGACAGACAGCTCTTGTTAAAGTAGATGAGACTTTAAATGATCAGTTAATTAGGATTAATATTACCAAAAGATGAGATTAAATTATTCTTGCCATAAAACACACCTACAGGGTGATTGTGACAAAAAGGCCTATTGGTTCCATCTACCAGTGACCCCAAGAAAAATAGTGTTATCTTATCCCAGCTCGGTGGCACAATTAATTATAAAAGGAGGAAAAAAGAAGTGTGGAACTTTTTAGAAAAGAAGTAACAAATATAATAATTTCACTCAATAAGGATCAACTGCAAGTCTTTTACAAAATAGTGATAATTGGCAAGTTGCCCTGATAGATTTCAGGGGTCAAATTTTGTTTCATTTGCCCTCAAGCCCCTACAGTAGTTAAAAGTTCAAAAATGTTAGATTGGCAGTTTGAGGATACCTGTGGAACTTTCCAACCCTATGTAGTTCCTATGCTCCCCTTTACCCTATGGGGGAGGGACGTGCTGTCTCAAATAGGAGATACTCAGAGAAGGGTTTTCTCAATTTCTTAGTTATCAACAGGTGGTACAATTAACAATACTTTATATATTGTTATAAATACGTAATATAAATATATTTGCCTAATTACAGTTTGCCTAATTAGGTATGGGTATAAATAAAACATAATAAAGGTATATCTAATTCTATTTATAGATCTATACTTAATCAATTTGTATATAAATTAATGTGTATACTATGTATGCATATTATATATATACTGTATAATTAAATATATATTGCAGTAATATAATGTGTGTGTGGCTGATATTAATTGGTATGGATTGATGTGCTCTGATGATATATGTTTTATATACTGTAAAATTATGTATGTGTGACATGTATTATTGCAGTACATTGGTCTGTGTTGGTTGGTATTAGCTGTGTACGTGTTGTATTGCTGTAATATATATTAATTAATATATTAATTATAAAGATTAATTCAAGCATATTGATTTATATATATTATATGTCAATAAGTTTATACTTGTTGCCATATATAAATACATATATAAATACATTTTGCATTTAGGTATATCTGTATACCAAAATGAGATAAGGAGGTTATACATTTATTATTTAAATTTATACAGAGACCTAAACTAAACATTACACCTAAATTAACATATCCGTAAATTTATGTTGTTAAAATGTAAATTTAAAGAATTTTAAAAATTAAATTGACAACCGCTTGACAATTCCTTTGCCATAAAACCCCCATAGGTGTAATTGGGGTGGCCAGACAAAAAATTGGTTTTATAGCAAAACGGCTCCCTAGAGTGGGTCCATCTTCCCGCTCAAACTAAAAAAGTAGCGGCTTCTTAACCAGGATTGACAGCTACTTTGATATTAAAGGAAAAAAGCGGACCATTGAATTATTTGGTAAAGAGCCATCAGAAATTGTAATTCCATATAATAAGGAACAACTTGGTGCTCTTCTAATGTTTGATAAAAATTGGCAGATTGTTATAGGAAACTATTTTGGTCAAAATTTTACATCATTTACCCTCGCATGTTTTGCTGAATTTTATATCCAGACATCCAGTTATTTTTCCTGTCAGATGTAAACAATCTCCTATTCCAAATGCTCAGATAGTTTTTACTGATGGTCAGTAAATGGTAAAGCCTCCATAGTTACTAAAAATCACCAAAAGGTTTTAGAAACACAGGAAAACTTCAGCTCAGAGCGCTGAAATAACAAGTCATAAAGGCTTTTGCTATGTTTGCAGATGAGGAATTTAACCTTTATTCTGATTCTCAGTATATTGTCAGGTTGTTTCCACACACTGAAACTGCGGTTTTTGTCTGAAAATAAAACTACCATATTTCATTTGTTAACTAAATTACAGCAACAAGTTTGGAAAAGAAATAAAATATTTTTCATTGGACACATTCGGGCTCATTCCAGATTGCCCGGCCCTTAAAATGCCTTTAATGATTTGGCTAACTTGTTAACCAGAAATACAGTGGCTACTGTGATTGAGGAGGCCAGAGCCTCTCACTCACTTCATCAATACACTACTGCTTTAAGATATCAATTCCAAATTCCCAGAGAGACTGCTCAAGAAATTGTGTGTTCTTGCTTATATTGCCCCACTGTTTATAATAGTCTACCTATGGGAATTAATCCTCGTGGTCTCAAACCTAACGTACTCTGGCAAATGGATCTAACTCATGTTTCTTCATTTGGAAAACTGTCCTTTGTTCTTTAACTGTAGACACCTTTTCTCATGTTATTATTGCAACTGCTCGTACAGGGGAAGCAATTAAAGATGTAATACAACATCTCTTTACTTGTTTTTCATATTTGAGCCTGCCAAAAGCTTTGAAAACTGACAGTGCTCCTGCTTACACTTCTAAGTCTTTTCAGGAATTTTGTATAAAGTTTCAAATTAAACATAATACTGTCATCCCTTATAATCCCCAGGGACAGGCCATTGTTGAAAGAGCACATCAAACATTAAAAATCCAAATTCAAAAACTAAAAGAAGGGGAGTTTAAGTATAGCTGTCCCCATCAAATCTTGCAACATGCTCTTTTCGTAATAAATATTTGCTCTTTTCGTAATAAATATTCTAAATACTGATCTGGCTGGAACTACTGCAATGCTTCGTCATTGGTGCCTGGAGCAATTAAATGCAAAACCATTAGTTAAATGGAAGGACTTCCTCTCAGGACAATGGAAAGGTCCTGACCCATTATTAACTAGCGGTGGAGGATGTGCTTGTATTTTTCCACAGGATGCAGATTCTCCAATTTACATCCGGGACAGGCTGATTCGACATATTGCAGTCCCCCAGACATCCAGTTCCCCCATTGCTTCGATCACAAAAGAGGAGCCCACCAGAAGGGGAGGCAAGATAAACATCGAGATCCCGGCGACACTGACGGGGCTGCTGCAGTGTGAACTCCAACCAGAAAATAATTCTACTTATTCTGTTTTGGCTTGTCTACCCTCTCCTTATGTTTTTCTCTTTACCAATGATTCTGGAAAACTTAATGTACATGTGACTTTCACTGGTGGAACCAATGCAGTGACTTGTGAACAATGCATGCTCTCATCTTGTTTAAACCCTCAATATAATGTTTTCTCCTTTGTAATGTTACAATGTCCACCTTATCTTATGATGTAACCACTTATTGATATAACTATAGTCTTGCTGTGTTACAACAACTACAAGATTTAATGTGATCGTGACGATTTGTGGGCTTATTTATTTTAGGAATATCAGCTTTGATAGCAGCAATTACTTCTGTTACTGCTGCAGCAATATCATTGACTCAACAGGTGCATACTGCCCAATATGTTGATACTATGTCTAAAAACGTCTCTTTAACTCTAGCAACACAGGAAGCTATAGATAGAAAGTTGGAGATGAGAGTAGATGCCTTGAAAGAGGCAATAATGCATATTGGGACTGAGTTACAGGCTTTAAAAGTGAAAATGGCTCTGTCTTGCCACGCTGATTACCAGTGGATATGCGTGACATCTTTAAAGGTAAACGAGACAGATTATAAATGGGAAAAAAATTACAAATCATATTTCAGGTGTTTGGAACAGCTCTGACATTGGCCTGGACTTAGGGAAACTTCATAATCAAATACAGACCCTGGAACACTCTCGACTGGATTTTACCGCCGCTGGAGCAGCTAATGACTTATTTCACACCTTCTCTAACTTTATTTCTGGAAAAAACATTCTGTCTAATATCTTTAGTTCTAATTTTGCTTCTCATAATCATTCTTCCTTGTATTGTCAGGATTCTTCGGCAGAACATTCAAAAGCTCACGACTGAGCTGCATCTGGCTGTTTTAAGAAATAAAAAAGGGGGAGATGCCAGGAGCTGGCATATTGCATATTGAGTGCATATTGCATATTACATATTGAGTGCAGCACTTTCCACAGCATCATCTTTCAGGATCTGGAATAGCTCAACTGGAATTCTATCACTGCTGGGAGCCAGCGTGAGGAACTCCGCCCATGACAAAAGTCATGAGGAAGGAGGCTCGGCATACGCAAAGGCGGGATCAAGCTTCAGGAGTCCCCCTGGAAATTCTCGAGCATCTACCCCCAAAACCAGAGTCTGCCTACTTTCTGCTTTGTGCTTTCACCTACACCTCTGACTTTATGGGGGGCTGTCCCCCACTACCTCTCTCTGAAAAAGAGTTAGCTTACAGTTCCAGTTAATAATTCCTGGGTGTGACAGTGTTTAACCTACAAACTCCTTTGGAAATCCTCTAGCCTGCCTGGATAGGTTTTTCCGGCCACATGTGATTGTTCAGAGCCTCCCAACTGTGAGAGGCAGGAGATGTTCTAAACTGTCTAAACACAGATTCTTTTGAGTAGTTAAAAGATTGATTAGAAATTGTATTGGTGAAGGGATTTTCACTTGTTGGGCCAATGTTTGCTGCTAAGTTTCCATATCCCTTACCTGCTGTGTCCCTGGCAGTGTATTGATTAATATAATTGGTGTAAGTAGTAGCTTTAATGTTTGTAACCGGGGACCCTTGAGTTAATTCTTTTTCTTGTTATAGCCCACCACACCTTTGCTCTGTAGGAATGCAACTTTATCTAATGCTTTTGGAGGGTGGCTCCTGACCAATCACCTTTAGAGAAAAATAAGTTTTCTGAAGAAAGGGTCTTAAAATGTTAACAGGCCTCCAGGCCAGAAGATGATGCAAATCACCTAAACTTTTGCATATGGTAAGTTTGCAGGAAGAAAGCCTGGCTTGCTGCATGACTCTACCCCATTATCCTCTACGCATAACTTAAGGTATAAAAACTACTTTGGAAAATAAAGTGCGGGCCTTGTTCTCTGAAACTTGGTCTCCCCATGTCGTTCTTTCTCTTACCTTCTGGCTGAATTATTCAGCCTCTTTTCTCCACTGAATTTCCTCACTGAGCTATCCACATTCTATTACTCTTTATATCTTTGATAAATATTTAAATAAACAGGTCGCCTATGCCATCTCTCCTTCGAATACTCTGGATCAGGCGGGGCTGGACCCCGGCAAAAGAGCCTCAATGAAAGTGAAAGAGGAGAGTGAAAAAGTTGACTTAAAAGCTCAACATTCAGAAAACTAAGATCATGGCAACTGGTCCCATCACTTCATGGCAAATAGATGGGGAAACAGTGGAAACAGTGGCAGACTTTATTTTTTGGAGCTCCAAAATCACTGCAGATGGTGACTGCAGCCATGAAATTTAAAGACGCTTACTCCTTGGAAGAAAAGCTATGACCAACCTAGACAGCATATTAAAAAGCAGAGACATTACTTTGCCAATGAAGATCCAAATAGTCATAGCTATGGTTTTTCCAGTAGTCATGTATGGATGTGAGAGCTGGACCATAAAGAAAGTTGAGCACCAAAGAATTGGTGCTTTTGAACTGTGGTGTTGGAGAAGACTCTTGAGAGTCCCTTGGACAACAAGGAGATCCAACCAATTCCTCCTAAAGGAAATCAGTCCTGAATATTCATTGGAAGGACTGATACTGAAGCTGAAACTCCAATACTTTTGCCACCTGATGTGAAGAACTGACTCATTTGAAAAGACCCTGATGCTGAAAAAGATTGAAGGCAGGAGAAGAAGGGGACGACAGAGGATGAGATGGTTGGATGGCATCACAAACACTCAACGGACATGAGTTGAGTCATCTCCAAGAGTTAGTGATGGATGGGGAGGCCTGGCATGCTGCAGTCCAATGGGCCACAAAGAGTCGGACATGACTCAATGACTGAACTGACTGACTGACCCACTTTTAACATCAAATGCTTTATGACACCTGTCTTATAACCAGTAATTGAAAATTACAGAAAGTATAACATACCTATATACTAATGAAAATATAGCAGGATGCTCCAATGAAACATGAAAGAGAAATTGAAGTAAATTAATATTAATGAAATATGAATTTTAGGATGTAAATGGTCAATCACATTATTCCTATAAGGGGAGTAACCTAAATAAAGCAGTTACAAGTCTATACTCACTTGTATGTTTTTAAAGCAGGAATAAAAAAAACCATGAATGGTTTTCACATTAATGATGTCATTCTCCACCAAGATAAACTATTAATCACCTAACAAAGTATTATAACAACCTTTCCTAGAGTTACCTCCTCATGATATTTAAGTGAATATTAAACATGCAAAAATATACTGTTTACAAATTTAATGAAATTAAGACCTAGACTTAAATAATTATAAACAGATTTTTCAGCTATATAAATTGTCAACCAGACATGGATATATGACATTTTTTCCTTGTGGTTGATATCTCTGTAATTTGTCCAGAAGACTTTTACTTTATCTTCCCTCTTCCCTCTTTCTCTCCTCCCATCCCACACTAAATGCTATTATTTCCCTGTCCTAGGGAAGAGTAGCATCTAAGTGAGGAATGAGGTCCTTTCAAAACCATATGACTGTAATATAAGAAATACTCCTGACTCTCCTTTCCAGCTGTGTTGCCCTCTACATTGTCATGGTACTCTGTACTTACGATAGCTTTCATTGTATAAGCTATGGTCACTTATCCGCTTATCAGTATTTCTACAGACTGAGCTCCAAGTATCAGGAACAATGTCTTTTTCAATATTATAGTCCTAGTGTCTAGCACAATGCCTGCTTCCTTTGTTTTGTTGGGGTTTTTTCCTACTTTATTTTTATTGGAGTATAATTGTTTTTCAATGCTGTGTTCGTCTCTGCTGTACAATGAAGTGAATCAGCTGTATGTGTCCATATATCCCCTCCTTCTTAGATCTCCATCCCACCCCACTCCATCCCACACATGTGATCATAAGAGAGCACCAAGCTGAGCTCCCTGTGCTTTATAGCAAGTTCCCATTAGCTATCTATTTTATACATGGTAGTATATATATGTCAATCCCAATCTCCCAATTTATCACATCCTGCCCCCGTGTCCATATATCCATTTCCTACATCTGCATCTCTATTCCTGCCCTGGAAATGGTTTCATCTGTACCATTTTTCTAAAATATTTTCATTTATATATGATATTTGTTTTTCTCTTTCTGACTTACTTTACTCTGTATGACAGACTCTAGGTCCAACTTCATCTCTACAAATGACCTAATTTTGTTACTAATATTATGCTAAGTAATATTCCTTTGTATATATGTACCACATCTTCTTTATTCATTCAAGTGTCTTTGAACATTTAGGTTGTTTCCATGTCCTGACTATTGTAAACAGAGTTACAATGAACATTGGGGTACATGTCTCCTTTTGAGTTATGGTTTTCTCAGGGTATGTGTCCAACATGAGTTTGCTGGCTCATATGGTAGTTCTATGTTTAGCTTTTTAAGGAACCTCCATACTTCTCTCCACAGTGGCTGTATCAATTTACATTCCCATCAACAGTGCATGAGGGTTCCATTTTCTCCACACCCTGTCCAGCATTTAGTGTTTGTAGATTTTTTTGCTGATGGCCATTCTGATCAGTGTGAGGTGATACCTCATTGTAGTTTTGATTTGCATTTCTCTAATAATTACTGAGGAGAAGGCAACGATGTTGAGCATTTCATGTGCCTCTTGGCCATCTGTATGTGTTCTTAGGAGAAATGTTTAGGTCTTCCACCTATTTTTTAACTGGCTTGTTTGGTTTTGTTTTTTGTTTTTTTGATTGAACTCTATAGTTGTTTGGGGGCTTCCCCAGTGACCTGGGGTAAAGAAGCCACCTGCAGTGCAGAAGCTGCAGGAGACCTGGTTTTGATTCCTGGGTCAGGAAGATCCCCTGGAGGAGGGCATGGCAACCCATTCTAGTGTTCTTGCCTGTAGAATCCCATGGACTAAGAAGCCTGGTGGGCTACAGTTCATAGGGTCACAAGGAGTCAGACATGACTGAAGCGACTTAGCCTGCATTCATGAGCTGTTTGTATATTTTGGAGATTAATCCTTTGTCCATTTCTTCATTTGCAAGTATTTTCTCCCATTCTTAACAATCAAAAAATGTCAGCTGACTTATTGGAAAATGTAATGAATAAGAAGCAAATAGAACATGTTTTAGAAATGAAGGGCTTCCTAAACTAGCTCATCTTATTGAGGATCTTGAGTTCATCTTTGTAGACATGTAGACACAGAACATTAACTTTGTTCCTGTGCCCAACATTGTCAGAGCTCCAGCAATTCATTTACATTAACTAAGTACAAGATAAGCTCATTTAAAAGAAGGAACACTTTTATCTATTTACAATAGAGATGCCAACTTGGCTGTACATTCATGCTTTCAACACATGGCATTTGGCCCTGCAGAGGAATCTACCGAAGAAGCCAGATTACTCAATAAAATCTGTACAGGAGAAATCAACTGTTTGGGTTTAAGGGCTTGAATCATTAACTGTTTGGGCTTAGGGGCTTGGGTCATTCTGATGAATCAAGTCTTTGAAGATAGAGTAATAGGAGTACTGTTACATTTCTCTGGTCTTATTAGGAATACAAGACAGAGTATTTATTTTCTCTGAAGTTATTAAGAAAAAGTTTCATGTGCTGTTAACACAACTCTTCAAACTATTATAAACTTTCTTTTTATTTTTGACATAGTTACATAGTGTACACTTTTGTGGAGTTTTATTCTTTTGCATGTAGCCCTTCAGTTTTTCAAACACCATTTTTTGAAGAAGCTGTCTTTCCCCATTGTATATTCTTGCCTCTTTTATCATAAATTAAGTGACATATGAGTGTGGATTTATTTGTGGATGTTCTAGTCTGTTTCATGAACTCTGTATCTGTTTTGGGGCCAGTGCCATACTGTTTTGAGAATCGCAGCTTTGTCATGTATTTTGAAAATGGGGCAACATTGTTCTTCTTTCTTAAGGTTGCTTTGGTTATTTGAGGTCTTTTTTGGTTCCATACATGTTTTAAGATTTATTCTAGTTCTGTGGGAAAATGCCTTGAGTATTTTCACCGGTACTGCTTTGGATCTTTAGATTGCCTTGGATAGTATTGTCATTTGACAATATTGACTCTTCTAATCTAAGAACACCATATATCTTTCCATCTGCTTGTGTCATCTTCAGTTTCTTTAATCAACGTTTTCTAGTTTTCAGAGTATGAGTCTTTTGCTCCCTACATGTGTGTGTGCTAAGTCACTTCAATTGTGTTGAACTCTTTGCAACCCCATGGACGGTAGTTGTCTGGCACCCCGTCCATGGGATTTTCCAGGCAAGAATACTGGAGTGGGTTGTCATGCCCTCCTCCAGGGAATCTTCCCAACCCAGAGATCAAACCCAAGTCTCCTGTACTTCCTGAATTGCAGGTGGATTCTTTACCACTGAGCCACCAGGGAAGCCCTTAACCTCCTTGGTATTTTACTCTTTTTAATGCGATGGTAAATGGGCTTGTTTTGTTAATATCTCTTTCTGATCTTTTGCTGTTGGTATACAGAAATGAAACATGAAAGATGATTTTTTGCAACACTTTGTAGTAGCAAAAAGTGAATATGGTATTATTGAATGTACATTAAAACAGTATAAACCATGGTATATATTAAACAATATTCACAATCCAGGAAGTTTTACTATGTTTATTTTATATCCTTTATTTACCTTCAGATTATATATATGTGTGTGTGTGTGTGTGTGTAATATATAAACACACATACATATACAAGAAGGGACTATGATTTATATATATATATTAAATGAACAGTCTGAGCAATCACAGCAAATTAATACCAGAATTACTTTTAATTCAATCTTATTTGAAACAAGGTTGTTTGAATGAGGCACACTATTGAAATGTCAGTGATGAATTAGTGGAGATGGCTAGTTATGAGGTGAGAAGAAGTGGGAAATTTTTTCCTATGAAATTGAATGTGTACATCTTGTTGGCAAATATACCTGGGTTACTCTAGTGATAATCATAATTTGTCTTTTTTTCCTCTAAAGTCATTTAGTCATAATGACAAGTCACCATGGGAAAGAAGTTAGAAACATCTATTCCTGCCACATGGCTATTTTGCTTCCAGTTCACACTTCTGAACTCATGAGAGTCTCTCATTTCAGATGATGTAGAAAGAGGAAAGGAAAAAATCTCTCCACATTTCCTGCATACCTGTTAGTTTTGCATATTACACTGGCAAAAACTGGAAATAGACTCCCATAATCTTCAAGTACGGACCTGATGGAAAATGGAAGGGGAGGAATATTCCAGTGGGAAGAACTTTAAATAATGCATCTGCTTCTTCACTTTGCTTAGATGGCCATAGGTACAGATATACACTACCTCAATGTCAGTAGTCAGAGACTTAAAAAGGACATCAGTGGTGAAGATGACTTGGGGGATATCATGCAAATATTTCAGCAACTTAATTTTCCTCTAACCAAAGCTGATCTGAATATTACTTCTGCTGAATCAGTTCAGCGCATTTGCTGAGTCGTATCCAACTCTTTGCAACCCAATGGGTTGCAGCATGCCAGGCCTCCCTGTCCTTCACCAACTCCTAGAACTTGCTCAAAATCAAATCCAGCGAGTCAGTCATGCCATCCAACCATCTCATCCTCTGTCATCCCTGGCTCAGCCTGCCTTCAATCTTTCCCAGTATTAGGGTATTTTTCCAGTGAGTTGGTTCTTTGCATCAGATAGCCAAAGTATTGGAGTTTCAGCTTCAGCATCAGTCTTTCCAATGAATATTCAGGACTGATTTCCTTTAAGATGGAATGGTTGGATCTCCTATCAGTCCAAGGGACTCTCAAGAGTCTTCTCCAACACCACAGTTCAAAAGCATCAATTCTTCGGTGCTCAGCTTTCTTCATAGTGCTCACATCCATACATGACTGCTGGAAAAACCATAACACTGACTATATGGACCCTTGTCAGCAAAGCAATATCTGTGCTTCTTGATATGCTGTCTAGGTTGGTGATAGCTTTTCTTCCAAGGAGCTTTTCTTCCATGTGTATCTTTTAATTTCATGGCTGCAATCATCATCGGCAGTGGTTTCGGAGCCCAAGAAAATAAAGTCTGTCACTATTTCCATTGTTTCCCCATCTATTTGCCATGAAGTGATGGGAACAGATGCCATGATCTTAGTTTTTTGAATGTTGAGCTCTAAGCCAGCTTTTTCACTCTGCTCTTTCCCTTTCATCAAGAGGCTCTTTAGATCCTCTTCACTTTCTGCCATAAGGGTGGTATCATCTGTATATTTGAGGTTATTGATATTTCTCCCAGCAATTTTGGCTCTAGATTGTGCTTCATCCAGCCCAGCATTTCGCATGGTGTACTCTACATAGAAGTTAAATAAGCAGGGTGACAATTTACAGCCTTGACATACTCCTTTCCCAATTTGGAACCAGTCTGTTGTTCCATGTCTGGTTCTAACTGTTGCTTCTTGACCTTCATAGAGATTTCTCAGGAGGCAGGTAAGGTGGTCTGCTGAATGCTCAACCAGAAAATAAGCAGACATTTATAAGCCCCGAACAGGGTACTACACCCTCACAGTATCACCAGATTTCCTGCTAGCCAGTGAATTGCAGTAGCTTCCTTCCATCATAGAAGGTGCAAGAGTTTATACTCATTGAAAATAGAACCACATTCTGTTAAGTGCATTTGCTTTCCCCAGTTAAAATCTTCTGCCAATACCATCTTTGTAGTTTTGTGTAATGCCCTAATTATTAGTATAACAGTTCACTTTGCAATGTTTCTGATAAAGGTGTTTTTTTTACTGGTAAATATCCAAGGGATTCACTGTCTTCACCAGAAGAAACAAACATGATATAACTGTAAAAGAGCTTATATCCCATTTAAACCTTATCTCCAAGGCGATATCCTAGGCAGCACATAATATAATATAAATCAATTTTATTAAGTGGTGACTTTTCTCTCATTAGAATTCTCAGCCTGTGAACCAAGTGATAGAGAATGCAAGTGATTAACTTTTAACTTAAGCGCTTAACGTCTCCTCTAATGGGCTACACACATACATTTTTCTCTTCTCATGCCTTCAGTTTTGTGCTCTGTTGATTTAAATGTTGTAGGTCTCAAGCTCTATTGAACCAAAAGAAGTACTGCTATTCAGTCATTTTGGACTCCTATATTTCTTAATCACCAAAAAAAAAAGTGTATTGTTGTATTTCCTAGGTGACTGATATTCATTGTCCAGGGGAGTTAGGATTGCTGCTACAAGGAACGAGGAGAAATGTGTCTGTTTTCCAGGTGACTATCTAGGTATCTTTTTAGTACTTTTAAAACTAGTGGCAATAATTAATAGGAGAGTTCTGCAAGCCAATACTACTACAGTAGAGACACTTCAAGAATACAAGGTTGAGATATTCCCAGTTATACAACCAAGACCAGAATTTGAATGAGTATGGAAAAAGCAAATTTTAACTTTCCCATGACTAGTTTCAATAATGCTACTATAAAAACTAGGCATATTTTTCCTTGTTAGATTATTTATATATTTTTGTATTTTAATTGGTTTCTCCCGGGTTCCATCTCCTATTATTTCTTGGAAGTTTGACCTGAAATACTAGTCGTTGTGTCACAGAATGTCAAAGGAGGAATTTTAATGAACTGGAAGGGGAGTGATCTTTAACCAACCATAGACGGGTACAGAAACTGAATGACAAAACTTGGATTTCCCACCATCTGGAGAGTGGAATAACCCAATTCTTTTGTAAGAGAGTTGTTGCCATCATGTTTGATCATGAAGCTGTTTTTAGAGGTATTTGAAAGGATAGGAGGATGTTACATATGCTGAACTGACAAATATATGGACTGTACAAATGTGTTGCATATTGTTGATTCATCATCTTTATCCCTTAAACTGGCAGGGAACTACATCTCCTTGATTTTCTTGTTAGGAGAGTTCAGGGTTTGATCACCACAAGAAGTAACATGTAATTTTTGTAATGTGGAAGAGAAGAGACCCTTATTCTTCTCTGACAACTGTGGCCAGACATTTGGGAAGTTTGCAGTGAAGGTCTGCATCAGAATTCTCTGATAAAAAACCTATTTCAATATCAAAGATACTTTAAGTCATAGGTGGCATTTTTATATTTGTAGCCTCCTGAGCAAGACCTCCTGAGCAAGACACGCTTTAGGGTCCAGGAAGAGGGCCACACCCTAACCCATAAAACCTGTGGATATATTTATTACCTCAAATTATACAGAAATTAAGGTTGCAGATGGAATTAAGTGTACAGACATTCAGATGGGTAGATTATACTGACTTATTCTTGTGGGTCAAGTCTAAGCACATGAGCCTTTAAAATCAGAGAACCTTTTCTGGCTAGGTTAGAGAGAAGTGAGGACAGAAGAAGGATCAGAGAGATACATGCACCTTGAAAAGGACTCTACCTGCAATTCCTGCATTTGAAAATGTTGGACACACTATTAAAGAAATTATATTGAAATAGTCAGATATTTGCTCTTATAAGTCAAGTCACATGACTGTGAAAACTACTAATTAAGCCTGATAAATGAGTAGTTTCCTAACAAATGAAATATCATGAGAAGCATTGCCTTTAGTGACATCATTTTCCAGCATGATAAAAATATACAATTCTGAGTTGTATGCACATTTTTTCCTTTGGAACATGAGGTCATTATACTTTTGGAAAACTAAGGTCGTATTTAAAGTACAGGGGGCTTCCCTGGTGATCCAGTGGAAGTCTGGACCAAGAATCAGCCTTGCAATGCATAGGGCACCAGTTTGATCCCTGGTCCAGGAAGATTCCACATGCCAGGGAGCAACTAAGCCCATGCCCCACAACAGCTGAGCCCCTGGTTTAGAACCCAGAAACCCTAACTACTGAGCCCATGTGCTACAACTGTTGAAGCCTGCAGACCTAGAGCCTGTGCTCCCCAACAAGAGTAGTCACTACAATGAGAAGCCCGCACACAACAATGAAGAGTAGCTGCCACCGACTGCAACTACAGAAAGCCCACATGCCAGCAACGAAGACCCATCACAGCCAAAAAGTAAAATAAATAACTAAATAAATCCTTTTAAAAAGTAAAGTGCAAAAATGTTTTATATAGAGAGATAATTACTCTCTAGACTCAGGAAACATGGAAAAGAAATCAAAAGAAATATAAAATAAAAATGCATTTTAGTATGTCAATGTTGAAGCAAATCACACCACTTATTTAAGTATAATCATTGAAATATGACAGCTGTAAATGCAGACCCATATACATATATATGTATATTATATATGTTTTTACTAGAAGTAAAAATGCCATTAATGACTTTTCTATCCATGATTTCTGTTTTTTAACATTATAAAAACCCCACCACTCAACACAATATTGAAGCAACCCTCTCTTGAATTACCTCATAGTGGCATATATAGAAAATTAAATGAATATTTAATGTACAACAGATCATTTCTCCTTAATAGGATTAAGAGCTAGGCTTATCCAGTGTTGAAAACAGTATTGAGGTTCCTCGGGACACTGAAAATAGAATCACTATATAATCCAGCAGTCCTGCTCCTGGGCCAAAGCTACAATTCAAAAAGATATATGCACCCCTCTGTTCATAGCAGCACTATTCACAATAGTCAAAGCATGGAAACAACTCAAATAAAGAAGATTTGGTACATATATACTATAGGATACTACTCAGTCATACAAAAGAATGAAATAATTCTATTTTAAGCAACATGGATGCACCCAGAGATTATCATACCAAGTTAAATGAGAAAAAAAACAAATATCATACAATATCACTTATACATGGAATCTAAAGTATCACACAAATGAACCTAGCTATGAAATAGAAGCAGAATCACAGACATAGAGAAGAAACTGGTGGTTGCCTAAGGGGAAGGAAGTGTTTAGGGGAGAGATGGAGCAGGAGTTTGAAGTTAGCAGATGCAAGGCTTTTACATATAGCACAGATAAACAACAAGGTCCTACTGTATAGCACAGAAAGAACCATATTCAATATCCAATGATAAACCAAAATGCAAAAGAATATATATATATATGTATATGTGTATATGTATAAATGAATCACATTGCTATACAGAAATAATTAACAAAACATTGTGAATCAACTATACTTCAATTTTAAAAAAGAGCTAGGCTCAGAAACTGCTTATTTTCCACTACGTGAGTGCTTAGCTGAGTATGGGTATGGATCATTTTTCTTTGTGTAGATTTCTCGCTATCTCTCTGGAAGTCTCTCACCCTTCCTTCCCTCTGTACTACATGACATGAGCATCCCAGCCTAGGCAAGAGCAGCACTCTCAGCAAGGACCCCTTCCTTTCAAGTTTGTGTAGCTAAAAATTGGGAATTAGTTCTTGCCTTTCCTTTCCTACTAAAATGCTTTTACTCTGTGTTCTCAGAAGACTCTGAACTCACAAGTATGTAAGCATTTACAACATGAGCCTTGTTCATTTATCTACTTTCTTCAACGGGACATAGCACCACCATCGAACAAGCTATGTCTTGTTCAATTTTTTGTTCCTAGACCCTTACACAATACCTGGCTCATAATATAGACACTCAATAAATTTTTGTTCCATTACTGGAAAATTGAACAGATGGAACCATTTAAGAAGCCATAGATGGAATGGCCTTGACCACAAAGGAAGTGACCTTGTCCTCAGGTAAAATTTCCTCAGTCCTTGCCCAGGATCTGCTGTTCCTTTTCATGAACAAAAAGTTTACTTTGTTTTTATGCCCAACATTGATGGCACTTACATACTTGGTTCACATTAATCAGCCAAACAAAACAAAATAAAATTTTATTTTAAACACAGGACTGATTTATATATTTACGATAGGCAAACATGGCTGTACATTCATGCTCTTAAGATGGGAACTTTTGTCCCTGCAGAGGACTCTCCAAAGGAAGTCAAATCCCATGGACACAAAACCTGGGCAAGTAAACAATTGAACCCACAGGCTAGTATCATTAAGCTAGGATATTCTGATGTAATCTTACTTCCTTAATGATCAGTTTATAAGCGTATGACATTTCTCTCTGGCCTATTTAGAATAGGAGACATACTGATTACTTTTTTCAAAATTATTCTATGTACAATTTCATCTTCTATTAAGACAATCCTTCAAACTTCTATAGGCTTTCTTTTCATTTTTGGCAAATTTTAATAAATTACTTATTGTATAATTTTGAGGTGGTGGAACTTTCCAAAATTTTAGGATGACCTCCCGAAATAGAGATCTGATGTATATGAGTTGTTTATCATTGAGTTTAAAAGTCTTTTGCTAATGTCACTAATCTTATATGATCAAAGCTGTCTACTAAATCAGCAAACGTTTCTTGACAACTAGCAATTGGTGAGACACTCCACTGTGCTTTCATTTTTTTTTTCACATTCTCCTAGCGTTAGATTCCAATGATATTGATACAGTCTCCTCCAAGAACTTGAGTGATTTTCACATTGTGAACTCTTGACTGAAGAACTCAGCATTTTTGTCATATGTATCCCAGGGGAGGCCTTATTTTCTTTAGTTTTACTCATTTAGGCAAAATATTGTTTTACAAAGTTATTCAGACAATTTCTTTTCAATCTCACACTTTTCAGTGTTTGTGACATACAGATAGGTTTGTTAGAGTCCACATTTCATCTTCTTATAGTATATCCTACAAGACCTTTTAGAACTAACACCCAAAACAGATGTCCTTTTCATTATAGGGGGCTGGAATGCAAAAGTAGCAAGTCAAGAAACACCTGGAGTAACAGGCAAATTTGGCCTTGGAATACAGAATGAAGCAGGGCAAAGACTAATAGAGTTTTGCCAAGAAAATGCACTGGTCATAACAAACACCCTCTGCCAACAACACAAGAGAAGACTCTATACATGGACATCACCAGATGGTCAACACCGAAATCAGATTGATTATATTCTTTGCAGCCAAAGATGGAGAAGCTCTATACAGTCAGCAAAAACAAGACCAGGAGTTGACTGTGGCTCAGATCATGAACCCTTATTGCCAAATTCAGACTGAAATTGAAGAAAGTAGGGACAACCACTAGACCATTCAGGTATGATCTAAATCAAATCCCTTGTGATTATACAGTGGAAGTGAGAAATAGATTTAAGGGCCTTAGATCTGATAGATAGAGTGCCTGATGAACTATGGAATGAGGTTCGTGACATTGTACAGGAGACAGGGATCAAGACCATTCCCATGGAAAAGAAAAGCAAAAAAGGAAAATGGCTGTCTGGGGAGGGCTTACAAATAGCTGTGAAAAGAAGAGAAGTGAAAAGCAAAGGAGAAAAGGAAAGATATAAACATCTGAATGCAGAGTTCTAAAGAATAGCAAGAAGAGATAAGAAAGCCTTCTTCAGCAATCAATGCAAAGAAATAGAGGAAAACAACAGAACAACAGAATGGGAAAAGCTAGGGATCTCTTCAAGAAAATCAGAGATACCAAAGGAACATTTCATGCAAAGATGAGCTCGATAAAAGACAGAAATTGTATGGACCTAACAGAAGCAGAAGATATTAAAAAGAGATGGCAAGAATACACAGAAGAACTGTACAAAAAAGATCTTCACGACCCAGATAATCACGATGGTGTGATCACTGACCTAGAGCCAGACATCCTGGAATGTGAAGTCAAGTGGGCCTTAGAAAGCATCACTACGAACAAAGCTAGTGGAGGTGATGGAATTCCATTTGAGCTATTCCAAATGCTGAAAGATGATGCTGTGAAAGTGCTGCACTCAATATGCCAGCAAATTTGGAGAACTCAGCAGTGGCCACAGGACTGAAAAAGGTCAGTTTTCATTTGAATCCCAAAGAAAGGCAATGCCAAAGAATGCTCAAACTACCACACAATTGCACTCATCTCACACGCTAGGAAAGTAATGCACAAAATTCTCCAAGCCAGGCTTAAGCAATATGTGAACCGTGAACTTCCTGATGTTCAAGCTGGTTTTAGAAAAGGCAGAGGAACCAGAGATCAAATTGCCAACATCCTCTGGATCATAGAAAAAGCAAGAGAGTTCCAGAAAAACATCTATTTCTGCTTTATTGACTATGCCAAAGCCTTTGACTGTGTGGATCACAATAAACTGTGGAAAATTCTGAAATAGATGGGAATACCAGACCACCTGATCTGCCTCTTGAGAAACCTGTATGCAGGTCAGGAAGCAACAGTTAGAACTGGACATGGAACAACAAACTGGTTCCAAATAGGACAAGAAGTTCGTCAAGGCTGTGTATTGTCACCCTGCTTATTTAACTTCTATGCAGAGTACATCATGAGAAACGCTGGACTGGAAGAAACACAAACCGGAATCAAGATTGCCGGGATAAATATCAATAACCTCAGATATGCAGATGACACCACCCTTATGCCAGAAAGTGAAGAGGAACTCAAAAGCCTCTTGACGAAAGTGAAAGTGGAGAGTGAAAAAGTTGGCTTAAAACTCAACATTTAGAAAATGAAGATCATGGCATCCGGTCCCATCACTTCATGGGAAATAGATGGGGAAACAGTGGAAACAGTGTCAGACTTTATTTTTCTGGGCTCCAAAATCACTGCAGATGGTGACTGCAGCCATGAAATTAAAAGGTGCTTACTCCTTGGAAGGAAAGTTATGATCAACCTAGATAGCATATTAAAAAGCAGAGACATTACTTTGCTGACAAAGGTCAGTCTAGTCAAGGCTATGGTTTTTCCTGTGGTCATGTATGGAAGTGAGAGTTGGACTGTGAAGAAAGCTGAGTGCTGAAGAATTGATGCTTTTGAACTGTGGTGTTGGAGAAGACTCTTGAGAGTCCCTTGGACTGCAAGGAGATCCAACCAGTCCATTCTGAAGGAGATCAGCCCTGGGATTTCTTTGGAGGGAATGATGCTAAGGCTGAAACTCCAGTACTTTGGCCACCTCATGCGAAGAGTTGACTCATTGGAAAAGACTCTGAATCTGCGAGGGATTGAGGGCAGGAGGAGAAGGGGACAACAGAGGATGAGATGGCTGGATGGCATCACTGACTCGATGGACGTGAGTCTCAGTGAACTCCGGGAGTTGGTGATGGACAGGGAGGCCTGGTGTGCTGCGATTCATGGGGTCACAAAAAGTCGGACACGACTGAGCGACTGATCTGATCTGATCTGATAGTATATCCTATCAAAATGTTATAGAATTTGCACACAGGGAAATCCACTGTTTCTCGTATACAGATCTATGGATGTTGACAAATGCATAGAGTCATATCCCTAGCACATTCCCCAATGGCTCAAGTGATAAAGAATCTGCCTGCAGTTCAGGAGACACAGGAAATTCAGGTTTGATCCTTGGGTCGGGAAGATCCCCTGGAGGAGGGCACAGCAGCCCACTTCAGTATTCTTACCTGGAAAATCCCATGGAGAGAGGAGCCTGGTGGGCTACAGTCCAGAGGATTACAAAGAGTCAGGCATGGCTGAGCACGCACACATGTGTTCCCAGCACCATAGTATCACATACAACAATTCTGTCACAGAAATATTTACTCCTTCTTACTACCCTTTGGTACTCAACCTTTTCTCCAGACCCAGTTACTGGCAATGACAAATGTGGTTTTCATCCCATATTTTTGTCTTTTCCATAATTTCATATGAAGAGTATCACACCCCATGTTGCTCTTGAATTTTTGTTGTTTAACAAATGCACTTGACCCTTTTTTGTTTCCTGTATCAATAATTTGTTCCTTTTTATGATCGACTAGAGTTCCATTATGATAAACTATGCACTCTAGTTTATCCATTCACCTGTGCAACAACTTCTGGATTGTTTTCCATTTTTAGTTTATTTTGTGTGTGTGTGTGTTAGTTACTCAGTCGTGTCTGACTCTTTGTGACCCCCATGGACATAGCCCACCAGGCTTCTCTGTCCTTGGGATTCTCCAGGCAAGAATAATGGAGTGGGTAACCCTTCCCTTCTCCAGGGGATTTTTCTGACCCAGGGATCAAACCTGGGTCTTCTACACCACAGGCAGACTCTTTACTATCTGAGTCACCAGTGAAGCCCAGTTTTATTTTAGCGACTATTAAAGTTACTATTGATGTACAAAGATCTGTATAGTCAAAGCTATGGTTTTTTCAGTAGTAATGTATGGATATGAAAGTTGGACCATAAAGAAGGCTGAACACCAAGGAATTGATGCTTTTGAACTGTGGTGTTGGAAAAGACTCTTGAGAGTCCCTGGGACTGCAAGGAGATCAAACCAGTCGATCCTAAAGGAAATCAATCCTCAATATTATTAGAAGGCCTGACACTGAAGCTGAAATGCCAGTATTTTGGCCACCTGATGCAAAGAGCCAACTCATTAGAAAAGACCCTGATGCTGGGAAAGATTGAGGGCAGGAGAAGGGGATGACAGAAGATGAGATGGTTGGATGGCATCACCGACTCAATGGACATGAGTTTGAGCAAGCTCTAGAAGATGGTGAAGGACAAGGAAGCCTGGCATGCTACAGTCCATGGGGTCACAAAGAGTTGAACATGACTGAGCGACTGAACAACAGCAATAACAATTGATGTACAGGAAAGATATTTTTTTTTTGAAGTAAAATTTCAAATCACCTGGGGAAGTATCTAGATAAAAAAAAATATCACTTGAGTCATATGTAAACCTATGTTTAACTTTATAAGACATAGACAAACTATTTTCCAACAAAGCTCTACTATTTTGCATGTCCATTTGCAATAACTGAGAGTTTCTGTTGCTGCCCATCTGGCCAGCATTTATTAATATCAGTTTTTTTCCCTCAGTATTAACCATTGAAATAGGTGTGCTTTGGTATTTTATTGTGGTTTTAACTTACATTTTCCTAGTGACAAATTATATTGAACATCTTTTCATGTGTTTATTTGTCAATCATATATCTTTTTGATGAGGTATCTGTTCAAACCCTTTGTGTGTGTGTGTTAATTGCTCAGTCGTGTCTGATTCTTTGCGACCCCATGGACTCCCAGGTTCCTCTGTCTATGGAATCCTCCAGGCAAGAATACTGGAGTGCCGGAGTCCAACTCCAGCAGCCAGGGATTCAACCTGAAGAGATGACGGTGTCGGCCAATGAGACAGCCTCTCAGTTTTCTATGGACTGCCTGTTTATTCCAAGTTTAAGATTCTCTTTTATACTTTTACAAAAAACATTAGGCCAGAGGTTTGACATTTTCAGTTCCCCCTCTCCCAGATTTATTATCTCCATAAATCATTGTTGCTTTTCAAACAGAGTTCCTGCTTCAGTGATTCTCTCGGAATCAGCCTTATCATCTATTATCTACCTCTTCTAATATGTCCTATAGTTAACTTGTGATTACATTGTAGCTCATGCTACATTCCTCAATTTACTACTTATCTTCCTAAATCCTGTTTGCCCCTAACATCCTGAGCTCACTATCTCTTAAAAAGGCTTCTAGCTATAGTGTCTCTAAAAATTCCTAACTTCTATAAGCTATAGTAAAATATGCTAACTTTACAACATTCCTTAAATCTTTAACTTCTAACTGTTCTAATTATTTCTAAGCCCTAATTTCAGTAAATGCCTTTGCCATAAACATTCTCCTCACAAATAGGCTTCAGATATCAATCTCTCCCATGGCCTCAAGCTACGGCCTATGTGCTCATCCTGGAACACTCTTTTGTAAAAGTCCTTGAACAAATGTCAAAAATTAACTTTATGAATTATTTTCTGAACACAACTGCAGAAGGCTTTGTGCCTTCTCATGCTCCTCTTAAGAACAGTAAGCACCTTAACATTCCTTTTCAGTCAACTCAGCTGAGGAGAGGAAAAGACAAGTCAGAATTACAAGGCCTAACTCCTTCATCCCGGGATCCGTGCCTGCGGAATGAGGAGAGGGGGCTGGGGACCGTGCCTCCATTTTGTCACTAATGCCTAACGCGGCTCCCGACACTGGAGTGGGTTGCAATTTCCTTCTTCAGGGATCTTCTGGATCCATGGATTGAACCCAGGTATCCTGCATTGGCAAGCAGATTCTTTACCACCTGAGCCCCCAGGGAAGCTCTTTTACCCATTTTTAATTGGGTGTACTGTTTTCTACATCTAAAGTTTTACGAATTCCTTATGCATTCTAGATATAAGACCTACAGTAGCTACGTTATTTGCAGATACTTTCTGTTAGTGACTTTCTTTTTTATTCTCTTAACAGTGTCTTTTGCTGAGCAAGCAATTTGATTTTGGTAAATCTCTGTCTGTCTACCTATCTACATACATGTGCTTTTTTTTTTTTTTAGATTGTGCTTTCAGTGTTATATCTAAAAACATCACTAAAATCAAGATCATGGAGATTCTTTCCCTATGTTTTCTTCTGAAAGTTTTAGTTGTGCAGTTTATATTTTGTCAGTAATCCATTTTGAGCTAATTTTTATACAAACTGTGAGGCATAACCCAGGATTTATATTTTTGCATATGGATATCCATTTACTCTAAGCAACATTTCTTAAAAATATTCCAATTGAACTGCCTTTGCACCTTTGTCAAAAATAAATTGACAGTGTTTGTATCATCTATTTCTCAGTTCTCTGTTCTGTTCCATTGATCTATCCTTTCATTAATACTATACTGTCTTGATTACTCTAACTTTATAATGTCTTGAAATCAACTAGTCTTCCAACTTCATTCTTTTTTTTGGGGGGGGGGGCGGGGGCATTTGTTTTAACTATTTGAGTTCCTTTGCCTTTCCATATAAATTTTATAATCCATATAAAATTTGAGCAATGTAAACATGGCTCATTCACATTTGTAAGAAGCTTGTTTTGAGACAAATGTGGGCTGCATCAACTGAATCTATGTTTCAAATTCAGGAGAATTTACATCTTAACTAATATTGAGTCTTAGGCTCAATAAACATATCGCTTATTATCAATGACTTAGATTCATATTTTTGGTGATTGCTTCAGGGTTATAACATACATAATTAACTTATCCCAGTCAGCTTCCAAGTGATTTTTATACCATGGCATGTATAGTATAAGCATCTTAATATATGTCCATTTTCACCTTCTAGGATAATATATTTACCTTGTGTATAAGTTATGAACCTCATGGTACATTTTCACCATTTTTGTTCAAATAGCTGGTTATCTTTTCAGGGTTTTACATTTTAAGGAAAAAAGTCGTGTGTGTTTGTCCATGCAACTGCTATTTATTGTGTTCTTCTCACCTTTCTGCAGATCTACATTTCCATAAGATTTGCTGTTCCTTCTGCCTAAGCATCCTTTAACATTTCCAGTGCTGTGGCTCTGCAGATGACCAATTCTTTAGCTTGGATATGTTTGAATGCTTCTTTATTTTATTTCTTTAAAAAATATTTTTGGTTATTATTTTTTTTATTTACTCTAGGTTATTATTTTTTTATTTAAAGGTATTGCACTATGTTACTTGCATTGTGTGTGTGTGTGTATGAGAAGAAATCAGCTTATCTTTGTTTATTTTTTACATAATATGTTTTTAAGCCTCTCTGATATTAAGGTTTTACCTTAATCACTGGTTTTGAATTATTTAATTATGCTATGCCTTGTTTTGTTTTCTTCATGGTTATTTTAAATGGAGTTCATTCATCTTGTTGGATGTATGAGTTATCAGTTCAGTTCAGTTCAGTTGCTCAGTCATGTCCAACTCTTTGTGACCCCATGAATCGAAGCACGCCAGGCCTCACTGTCCATCAACACCTGTGTCCACCAACACCTGGAGTACACTCAAACTCATGTTCATCAAGTCGGTGATGCCATCCAGCCATCTCATCCTCTGTCGTCCCCTTCTCCTCCTGCCCCCAATCCCTCCCAGCACCAGGGTCTTTTTCAATGACTCAACTCTTCGCATGAGGTGGCCAAAGTATTGGAGTTTCAGCTTCAGCGTCAGTCCTTCCAATGAACACCCAGGACTGATCTCCTTTAGGATGGACTGGTTGGATCGCCTTGCAGTCCAAGGGACTGTCAAGAGTCTTCTCCAACACCATAGTACAAAAGCATCAATTCTTTGGCGCTCAGCTTTTTTCACAGTCCAACTCTCACATCCACACATGACCACTTGAAAAACTATAGCCTTGACTAGACGGACCTTTGTTGGCAAGGTAATATCTCTGCTTTTTAATATGCTATCTACGCTGGTCATAACTTTCCTTCCAAGGAGTAAGCGTCTTTTAATTTCATGGCTGCAATCATCACCTGCAGTGATTTTGGAGGACCCAAAAATAAAGTCTGACACTGTTTCCCCTGTTTCCCCATCTATTTCCCATGAAGTGATGGGACCAGATGCCATGATCTTAGCTTTCTTAATGTTCAGCTTTAAGCCAACTTTTTCACTCTCCTCTTTCACTTTCATCAAGAGGCTTTTGAGTTCCTCTTCACTTTCTGCCATAAGGGTGGTGTCATCTGCATATCTGAGGTTATTGATATTTCTCCTGGCAACTTGATTCCAGCTTGTGCTTCCAGCCCAGCGTTTCTCATGATGTACTCTGCAGAGAAGTTAAATAAGCAGGGTGACAATATGCAGACTTGACGTACTCCTTTTCCTATTTGGAACCAGTCTGTTGTTCCGTGTCCAGTTCTAATTGTTGCTTCCTGACCTGCATATCGGTTTCTCAAGAGGCAGGTCAGGTTGTCTGGTATTCCCATCTCTTTCAGAACTTTCCACTGTTTATTGTGATCCATACAGTCAAAGGCTTTGGCGTAGTCAATAAAGCAGAAATAGATGGTTTTCTGAAACTCTCTTGCTTTTTCGATGATCCAGCAGATGTTAGCAATTTGATCTCTTGTTCCTCTGCCTTTTCTAAAACCAGCTTGAACATCTGGAAGTTCACAGTTCACGTAATGCTGAAGCCTGGCTTGGAGAATTTTGAGCATTACTTTACTAGTATGTGAGATGAGTGCAATTATGCGGTAGTTTGAGCATTTTTGGCATTGCCTTTCTTTGGGATTGGAATGAAAACTAATCTTTTTCAGTCCTATGGCCACTGCTGAGTTTTCCAAATTTGCTGGCATATTGAGTGCAGCACTTTCACAGCATCATCTTTCAGCATTTGGAATAGCTCAAATGGAATTCCATCACCTCCACTAGCTTTGTTCGTAGTGATGCTTTCTAAGGCCCACTTGACTTCACATTCCAGGATGTCTGGCTCTAGGTCAGTGATCACACCATTGTGTTTATCTTGGTTGTGAAGATCTTTGTACGGTTCTTCTGTGTATTCTTGCCACCTCTTCTTAATATCGTCTGCTTCTGTTAGGTCCATACTATTTCTGTCCTTTATCGAGCCCATCTTTGCATGAAATGTTCCCTTGGTGTCTCTAATTTTCTTGAAGAGATCTCTAGTCTTTCCCATTCTGTTGTTTTCCTCTATTTCTTTGCATTGACCACTGAGGAAGGCTTTCTTATCTCTCCTTGCTATTCTTTGGAACTCTGAATTCAGATGCTTATATCTTTCCTTTTCTCCTTTGCTTTTTGCTTCTCTTCTTTTCACAGCTATTTGAAAGGCCTCCTCAGACAGCCATTTTGCCTTTTTGCATTTCTTTTCCATGGGAATGGTCTTGATCCCTGTCTCCTGTACAATGTCATGAACCTCGGTCCATAGTTCATCAGGCACTCTATCTATCAGATCTTGTCCTTTAAATCTATTTCTCACTTCCACTGTGTAATCTTAAGGAATTTGATTTAGGTCATACTGAATGGTCTAGTGGCTTTCCCCACTTTCTTCAATTTAAGTCTGAATTTGGCAATAAGGAGTTCATGGTCTGAGCCACAGTCAGCTCCCGATCTTGTTTTTGCTGACTGTATAGAGCTTCTCCATCTTTGGCTGCAAAGAATATAATCAATCTGATTTCGGTGTTGACCATCTGGTGAGGTCCATGTGTAGGGTCTTCTCTTGTGTTGTTGGAAGAGGGTGTTTGCAATGACCAGTGTGTTCTCTTGGCAAAACTCTATTAGCCTTTGCCCTGCTTCATTCTGGATTCCAAGGCCAAATTTGCCTGTTACTCCAGGTGTTTCTTGACTTCCTACTTTTGCATTCCAGTCCCCTATAATGAAAAGGACATCTTTTTTGGGTGTTAGTTCTTAAAGGTCTTGTAGGTCTTCATAGAACCGTTCAACTTCAGCTTCTTCAGCATTACTGGTTGGTGCATAGGCTTGGATTACCGTGATAGTGAATGGTTTGCCTTGGAAACAAACAGAGATCATTCTGTCGTTTTTGAGATTGCATCCAAGTACTGCATTTTGGACTCTTTTGTTGACCATAATGGCTACTCCATTTCTTCTAAGGGATTCTTGCCCACAGGAGTAGATATAATCGTCATCTGAGTTAAATTCACCCATTTCAGTCTAGATTCCTAGAATGTCGACATTCACTTTAGAAAATTTTCAGCCACTATTTCTAAAATAATTTTATCTTGCCCCTTCTTCTGGGACTAATATCACATATATTTTATGGTGATTGGAGTTCACCCACAGCTCACTGATGTCTTGTTCACTTTTTAATTATTTTTTTCTTTGTTCCTTGTAGGTTCTTTTGTTATGTCTTCAAGTTTACTAATCTTCTTTCAGCACTTAGTGGTTGTTAATATCACCAGTTGTTTATCTAATTGGTTGTATATTTGTCATCTCATACATGGTAGTTTTTATCTCTAGGAGTTTGATTTGAGTAGTTTTTATTTTGTTTCTATGTTTCATGTTATAGTATGATGTCATAGAAAGATTCTTGGGCTTTGTTCTTGGTTTCTGAAATAAAGACACTAAAATCCTTGGAATTTCTTAAGTGATACATGATAAGATTCTCTTTCATTCTAATACAATGTTTCTTGGAGACTTCGATAGCTTTAGGATGGGGATGGTTACCAGAAAGACCAAGTTCTGATTGGAAACTGAGAACTTTCAGTCCTATCCTCAACCTCCAAGGGTGGGAGATTAAATTAACTGCTAATGGCCAGTAATTTCATCAATAAATTCTATGCACTCAAATCCCACCAAAAAGTCCTAAATGAGTTCCCAGCTCAATGAAAACATAGAAGTACTGGGAAACGTATGTGCACAGAATGGACATGGAAACTCTACTTCCCTCACCCTGCCTTTTGTGTATCTTTCCATTTTTACTTCCTGAGCTTTATTCTTTATAATGAACCTATAATAGTAAATAAAGTGCCTTCCCAAATTCTGCAAGCCATTCTAACTAATTATTGGGCCTGAAAGAGGAAGATTGTGGAAACACCTCCAACTTCATAGTCAAGTTAAACAGAAGAGTGAGTAACCTAGGGGCCTGATCTTATGACTGGCGTCTGATCTGAGAAGTTTTGTGGGACCGAGCTCTTAAACTAGTGGAGTCTTAAGTTAACTCTGGGTAGTTAGTGTCAAAATTGAATTACATTATAGAATACCCAGTTGAAGAATTGATTGGTATGAGGGAAAAACCCAACACATTTGGTATCAGAAGTGTTGTGACTAAAAATAGCTCACATAGCCAATAAATCACTGCAAAATACAATGTCATGAAGTTTTGCCAAATGTTTTCTTCTAAGAGTTTTACTTTAAGCTCTTACTTTTAGATCTTTGCTCCATTTTGAGTTATTTCTTGTAAATGGTATGAGGATCCACCTTTATTCTTTTGCATGTGGGTATCCAATTTTCCATGTACAAGGGTTTGAAAAGAGTGTCTTTTTCCCATTGAATAATCTTGGAAACCTTGCTGAAGATCATATGACCATAAATGTAAGTGTTCATTTGGGGGTTTTTATTTTGTTCCATTCGTCTGTTTGTCTTTTATATTAGTGTCATGCTGTTTTGATTATTATAGCTTTAGAATAAGGCTTGAAATCAGGAAGTATAAGGGCTCTAACTTGGTTCTTCTGTTGAGATTATTTTGGATAATCAAGGTCCTTTCAGATTCCAAGTGAATTTTAGGATGGATTTTTCTGTTTTTGCACTAAACACCATTGGGATTTTATAGATCATTTTGGATAGTTTTGACATCTTCACAATAGTAAGTCTTCCAATTCATGAATAGAGGTATTTTTCCATTTATTTGCCTCTTCTTTATTTCAGGCACTTTTTATTGTTTTCAGTATGCAAGTCTTTAGTTTCTTTCAGTTTACTTTAGGTTGTATTGTGGTAAAGAAACTGCCTGCCAAGGGAGGAGATATAAGAGACATGGGTTTGATCCCTGGATTGGGAAGATCCCCTGGAGTGGAAATGGCCACCTACTCCAGTATTCTTGTCTGGAAAATTCCATGGATAGAAGGCTGGCAGGCTACAGTCCATGGGGCCATGAAGACTCAGACTTGACTAAGTGACTGAGCACAATAATATTTTATTCTTTTTGATAGTATTGTAAATAATTTTCTTTTCAGATTGCTTATTGTAACTGCACAGAAACATAACTCATTTTTGTGTCTTGATTTTATATCCTGTGACTTTGCTGAACTTGTTTATTAGTTCTATCAGCTATTTTGTGGAAATCTGTGGATTCTTTCTCTTATTCCACATATGAGACTATATCGTCAAAGAATGGAGATAATTTTATTTTTTCCTTTCCAATTTGGATACTATTTATCTATTTATTTGTTTCCTAATTACTCTGGCTAGAATTCCCAGGTCCATGTGGCAAAATGGGGTATTCTTTCTTGTTCCTTTAAGTATTATAATCTTTGACTGGATGATAGACATACTTCTATTTCTCCCCTTTATGCATTTATTGTTATAGATTCTACTTTCACATGTTTTAAATGCTGCGATATTGAAATTGTTATTTTTAAGTCAATAATCTCTTAGAGACTTAAATAATATTAAGAAAAAACATCTCATATATTTACACATGTAGTTATTATGTCTGGTAGTCTTCTGGTATCATCTTTATTCTACTTGAAGAACATCCATTAATAATTCCATGTAGTGAGTATCTATGATGTATTGATTTAGAATTTGTATGCTTTAAAAAGTCTTTATGTAGCTTTCATTTTTTGAAAAATATTTTTGGTAAGTATAGAAGCAGGTTCTTTTTTTTTATTTTAAGTGATTTACAGATGCTGCTCTCTTGTTTTTACTGTTTCCAGTGACTTTTTAGTAGTGGTTGATTTTAAAATTTTCTCTTTATGATTGAATTTGATATTTATAATTTGATTATAATGTGTATTGGCAGTTATAGTCTTTATTTTTTGTTGAGTTTCTTAGACTGGTTTTATACATTCAATACAATTTATTTCTCTTAATTTCAGTTCTTATTTGATAATTCTAATATATTTTCAATTCTGTGTTGTTTTTATTTGTTGCTCTTTCTCTCAATATTGGTCATGTTTCACTAATTTTGGCATGCTGAAAATTTTTGATTGCATGACACAGGCCTAAAATATTTGTTACTGTTTTGTAGGTTAAGTGAAAATGTATATGTTAAATTAAATGTAAAAGTTTTTTTTTAATTTTTCAGTTTTATTCCTGAAATACATTAGACAATACAAGAGCAGTACTGACTGAAGGATAAGACTCTTCTATGTACGCTACACAAAGCTCTACATTTTAGACACAACCATAATTTCTATCCATATGTAAGCACCAAGCAATATGCCTAAATGTTTTTTGGCCCTGTTTTTATAATCTTTAAAATAGTGATAAGAATCTTTTAAATAGTGATAATAGAATAATTGTAAAATTACATGAAATAATAATTTTAAAAAGTCTAACAAGTAATCAGAGGTAAATAAATGCTAGTTCTCTTCCCTCCCTACCACTAAGCTATCAAGTCAACAAAAAAGTACACTACAAACTGTACTGGATCATAGAGAAGCTTTAAGTTTCATCTTCTAATCTGTCCTAAGGGGAAAAATATGGTTTTGTCCTCTTGGCAGAGTGGGGGTAGTGTCACCTGAGAGATATCTTTTACATAGAAATAGAACTATTGAAGAGTGAGATCACCAAGTGGGGGACATAGACAGTTCTGTCACAAGAACAGGGCTAACATCTATTAGGGACAAGACAGCAGTGAGAGAATCCTAAAATACGGACATGAGGCTGAGCCCATCCCTACACTTCAGAGACCCAAGCATAGTCACTCAACCAAGATCAGACAAGGGAGCCAAGAACACTCAATGCAGAAAAGACAATGTCTTCAATAAATAGTATTGCAATAATTGAATAAATATAAGTGAAAGGATGAAACTGGACCGGTATCTTACACACTTATAAAAATTAACTCAAAATGAATCAAAGACTTAAATGCAATACTTGAAAACATGAAACTCCTTGAAGAAAATTCTTAAAAAAAATACAGGAACAAAGCACACTGTTATGAATTTTGTCAATACTATTCTGAAATGATACAAAAAGCACAGGAAACAAATCCCAAAATAAACAAACAAGACAACATCAAACTAAAAAACAGAAGCAATCAGCAAAGTGAGAAGACAGTGTACATAATGGGAAAAAAATATTTGCAACCCATGTATCTGATAAGTGACTAATATCCAAAATATACAAACAACTCATATAATTCAGAAAAAAGATAGCCATTTCCCCAAAGAAGATGCACAAAAGATCAACACGTACATAAATAGATGCTCATTATTGCAATTTATTAGGAAAATGCAAATGTAAAACAAAATGAGTTATCACCTCACACTATTAGAATATGAACTGTCAAAAAGACAAGAGATAACAAATGGTGGCTTGAATATGAAGAAAATGAAACTCTGCGCACTGTGGGGAGCAGGGATTGTAAATTGGTACAACCACTAGGGAAAACATTATGGAAGGGCCTCAAAAAATAAAAAATAGAGCTACCATATGATCCAACAAATCTACCTCCAGAAGTATATCCAAAGGGAAACAAAAACACTAATGAAAAGATATCTAAAACCCCAACTTCATAGCAGCGGTGTTTACAATAGCCAAGACAGGGAAACCTAAATGTCCATGGAAGGATGAAAGGCTAACGAAGTTCTGGTAAATACATACAATGGAATATTATTTAACCTTAAAGTGCAAAGAAAAGCAAACATTTGCTACCACATGGATAGAGGATCTTTAAGGCATTATGCTAAGTGAAATAAGGCAGAGAAAGACAAATACTGTATGATCTCACTTATATCCAAAATCTGAAAAAAAAAACAAAACAACAATACTTGTAGAAAAAGTATTCATAGTACCTTTAGAGAGAGTTCCAGAAAAACCTCTACTACTGCTTTATTGACTATGCCAAAACCTTTGACTGTGTGGATCACAACAAACTGGAAAATTTGTAAAGAGATGGGAACACCAGACCACCTTACCTGCCTCTTGAGAAATCTGTATGCAGTCATGAAGCAACAGTTAGAACCGGACATGGATCAACAGACTGGTTACAAATTGGGAAAAGAGTACCTCAGGGCTATATATTATCCTGCTTATTTAACTTGTATGCAGAGTACATCATGCGAAATGCCAGACATTTTGTACAAGCTGGAATCAAGATTACCAGGAGAAATATCAATAACCTTAGATACACAAATTATACCACTCTTATGGCAGAAAGTGAAGAGGATCTAAAGAGCTTCTTGATGAAAGGGGAAGAGGAGAGTGAAAAAGCTGGCTTAGAACTCAACATTCAGAAGACTAAGATCATGACATCTGGTCCCATCACTTAATGGCAAATAGATGAGGAAACAATGAAAATAGTGACAGACTTTATATTTTGGGCTCCAAAATCACTGCAGATGGTGACTGAAGCCATGAATAAAAGACACTTGCTCCTTGAAAGAAAAGCTATGACCAACTTAGACAGCATATCAAAAAGCAGAGACATTACTTCCCCAACAAAGGTCCACCTAGTCAAAGCTATGGTTTTTCCAGCAGTCATGTATGGATGTGAGAGTTGGACCATAAACAAGGCTTAGCATCAAAGAATTGATGCTTTTGAACTGTGGTGTTGGAGAAGACTCTTGAGAGTCCCTTAGACTGAAAGGAAATCAAACCAGTCAATCCCAAAGGAGATCAGTCCTGGGTGTTCATTGGAAGGACTGATGCTGAAGCTGAAACTCCAATACTCTGGCCACCTGATGTAAAGAACTGACTCATTGGAAAAGACCCTGATGCTGGGAAAGATTGAAGGCAGGAGGAGAAGGGGATGACAGAAGATAAGGTTGCTGGATGGCATCCCCAACTCAATGGACATGAGTTTGAGCAAGCTCCAGGAGTTGGTGATGGACATGGAAGCCTGGCGTACTGCAGTTCATGGGGTTGGAAAGAGTTGGATATGATAGCAACTGAACTGACCAACTGTAGAAAAAGAGCTAATACTTGTGGTTACCAGAAGAGGCAGTTAGGAGGATAGAGAACAGAAGGAAACTGGACAGAAAGTACAAACTTCCAGTTACAAGATAAGTACTAGGGATGTAATGTTCAAGATAACTATAGCTAACACTGCTATATAATATATTTAAAAATTGTGAAGACAGTAAATCTTAACAGTTCTCATCACAAGAAAAGTGTTTTCCCTTTTTGTCTTTCCTTTCTTTTTATTGTATTTAGGTGGGAGGATGGATGATGGCTGAAACTATTGTGATAATCATTTTACAATACATGTAAATCAAACTGTAATGCTGTATGCTTAAATTTAGGCAATGATGTATGCCAGTTGTTTTTCAATAAAACTGGAAAACAATGAAAGAATTTGGGTTAAATTTAATACAATGTTTTAGGAAAACTGACAATGTTTAGGTAATTTAAGCCACAGGAAATAATTGTCTATCAGCAAAACATAATCTGTGCAAATGATTTATTTGAAGTGTTTTGTAACAGCCTCTAACAGTTTTAATCACTAAATCTATATTGGCAGACGCTCATTTATTTGCTCATTAATTCAGATTCTAGTTGAACCTGCTCAGGTATTCATAATTCTCTAGTTGGCCCAAGGACTTCCTCCCGTCTGCTATATAACTTGGCTTTTGTTTGAGACTTACGCTTAAGTACAACAGGCAGTGAGAGGATGTGGTCTTCTTTGGTGATCCCCACTTTTCTCTTCCTGAGCTTTTCTTCTGTGGGATTGGCCCCAGATCCAGGGTCAACCACCCATGAAAATGACAACTACCCACCTTTTTGGGACCAAATTGATGGAGACATAGCAGAATTTCCAGTGCAGAATAACAAGATAATTGTTGATCCCTGGAAATATATGGATCGACTAAGAATATTTAAGATCCTTATAACAGAATCAAACAAATATTTTGCTTCATTTGGAAAAAACAATACAGGCAATGTGTTTTGGGCATTGACTTTATTATATGGAAGGCTATTTAAAACAGGTATGTACATTTGAATTATTCCCAAGGAAAATTGCTTTTCTCTTTCTTTGATGCTAGGAGTGGCATTACAGCTAATCTATTTAAGTGTTACTATCTGAATGCTCATGCATTCAGTCAATATAACCAATGCAGTCAATATAATCGTTTATCTTTAAGTACTCAGACTTTCGTAATACCTAATCAAATACTTCTCTAAATTAGTAAAGTTATTTGTCACACCTTTGTTTTACATTTTACAGACTTTCTGGTTTAAACATAAATTCCTGCAGCTTTTAAAATAAATTCCTGTAAACTGAAAAAGCTTATTGTTTGAAGAAGAAATGTCCCCTTCTAGATGAAAAAAATCTTGTTTTTTACAAAACCTGACAGGCTACTCAGATAAATGTGATACTATAAATATCTGTTTCATGGGGTAAGCTTATTATAGGAAATAAGACAGAATTTCTTTTAGCTATGAAATCCAAAGTGAGGTTTCACACAAACTAAGGTAAGGAACATATTTTCCCTTAAAAGCCTGGGCTTTGCCTCATAAATATTAGTGGAAAGAGTAATAAGATATGGCCCTCACTGCACAGTCTCTTTCCTGTTAGTTGTTAGGTTCAAGCAGAAAAAAAAGGGCTGAAAACAGGGAAGAACTGGTCCAGAATGCAGCACGCTCTTCCTGCACTTAAACAAGTAGGATGGGGAGTCAAGTGTGATGTTCAAAACTCAGCATCCTCTCTGAGAAAGGGAGAAAGCTTCTCTCTTTTCTGCCTCAATTGGGGTGAATTTCTGCATCTGTATTTTGCTCTCACTACTTCTTCAATCAATTATCTTATTATTGAGATTCTGGAACTGAATCAGCTTCCAATTCTCATGAAATTCTTTTTTAAATTGTCTTCTTTGGATGTTACTAGATGGAATGAACCAAGGACTAGAAAGTGGTGCTTTCATATAGGAAAAAAAAAAAAAAAAACCTTTGCACATTTGAATTATTGCAATGAAGTCTTGATTGATTTAGGAAGAAAAGAAGGACCCACAGAGACTGCCTTGTGAAACACTCTGCAGGTCCAGCTTAGTCAAGAAGGAGTTGGTAAAGAAAATAAATATGGTATAAAGAAAATAATAAAGAAAAATAAAAAAATAGAAAAAAATTCAAGAAAGGGTATGTACAGGCTGGAATTTCTGAGAAGCTTTGAGCTCTCAAAGTGAGTGAAATGCTATTCATATGAATGGACCATATCATTAACAGGCATAACCCTCTTCTTACTCTTTGGGGGGGAGCATATGAGTCTTTTCCTCTCTTATGACTTTCTATTCAAGGTTTAACTCTTTTCACCTACTCTGTTTACTCTGTAGATAGATTTTCAGAGCCTCCCAATAGTTCGCGCTGTGCTTATGAGTCTGGAATCTCTAGCTGCATATCTATCAACAGTGGCTGGGGAGGTAAGTGTTATATTTCACCATGCTTCTTTATTGATCTGTGGTTGTGGGCCTTGCTACCTCTCCTTTTCTATGGGATAGGCTAAGTTGGGTTAAATCTCGATATTTCCTTTGTAAACATATACAATTTTCTGTGCAATCTCCCAGGAAATGATCAACTAAAAAAAAAAAAAAAAACATGAATGATAAATCTGCTATGGTGATATTTAAATTAATGATGTATAGCACATTATCATTTTGTGTCAGACATGTGGACATATGCTCAGTCGTGTCCAACTCTTTGAGACCTCATGGACTGTAGCCCAGCATGCTTCTCTGTTCAAGCAAGAATACTGGAACAGATTTCCGTTTCCTACTCCAGGGGATCTGCCTGATCCAGGGATTGAATCCCCATCTCTTGCCATCTCCTGCATTTGCAGGCGGATCCTTTGTCACTGCACCACCTGGGAAGCCATTGTTCATTTTAGATAGAAACTGGACTGTGAAGAAGGCTGAGCGCCGAAGAATTGATGCTTCTGAACTGTGGTGTTGCAGAAGACTCGAGAGTCCCTTGGACTGCAAGGATATCCAACCAGTCCATTCTAAAGGAGATCAGCCCTGGGAGTTCTTTGGAAGGAATGATGCTAAAGCTGAAACTCCAGTCCTTTGGCCACCTCATGAGAAGAGTTGACTCATTGGAAAAGACTCTGATGCTGGGAGGGATTGAGGGCAGGAGGAGAAGGGGACAACGGAGAATGAGATGGCTGGATGGCATCACTGACTCTCTGGACGTGAGTCTGAGTGAACTCTGGGAGTTGGTGATGGACAGGGAGGCCTGGCATGCTGCAATTCATGGGGTCGCAAAGAGTCGGACACGACTGAGCAAGTGAACTGAACTGAACTGAAGTAAATTCATATACAACTTTCTGCACCCAGAATGTGCCCCTAATAGAAACTTTCCTGACTGTGTTTAACCCTAAGTTCTCATAATCATATGCATCTCCTAGAGCCAACAAATTCAACATGATAGTTCAGAGAATAAAGAAGATAAATAATATAGATTAAGCGTTAGTCATTTGGTTAACTCCTACTTTGTATATATAGTTAATGGCTCCAGATGTCTCCATCTTATTTTTTTACAGGCATTAGCTACTATGTGGTTATGATGTATTTCCTTGCTGCAATTGAATCTGAGTTTTTGGGTAGTTTGCCATATGAGGTAGAGTTACTATCTCGAGAGGAGTACAGATCTAACTTCTGTTACTCAATTGAGGAATGCCGTGCAGCGCATCCACAAATTATGGATATAGCCAACAGGTTTTATAAGGTAAAAGAATGCAATGATATTTTTATGAATGGAATGAATGAAAACACTGAATGAAGTTCTTCTGTTGGGATTTATGATTTAAAAATAGACTAAACTTCACATTTATAATTATTTGAAATTATGTTAGAGTTTTGTCCCTTCCCCATGTAATCGTTCTACTTAGTATCCTGAAGTGTTCCTAATGGTTAATAGCAAATTGGCATAATTGTATTTATAAAAACATTTTTCAATAGAATTCAGGTAATAATCACCAAATTATGTTTGCCTCGGCAAATAGAACAGCATAAATCTTTCTACAAAGCAAACAAAGTTAAATGACATCTTTAAATGTTAAAATCTATTCTGAAAATAAATTTCATTTCTAAACAATCAGCTAGATGAGGATGTCACATGTTCTTTCTCAGGAATTCGTGATACTGGTAATTAAATGTATTTTAATTTACTTTAGAATCTTTTAATGACATAGATCTTATTCATTCTGCAGTATCTGCTGTCCAGAAAGATAGTTTCCACTACCAGCAGTATTCCTCAGTATGACACAGATGAGGACACAGCGATCTTTAAGATGTGGGCAGCCCATCAAGCTGCCATTGATGTGGCAAAACCGATGTTCAGTGATGTGTAAGACAATTGCTTTATGTGATGTAACTAAACTCTGTTTGTTTTTTTTTCTGGCATAGTAAAACATAATGTTTAAGTTTTGGTTGCCTCAAATGTTCATTGCTCATATTTTCCATAATATCAGGAAACAGTTTTTCCATTTTTATTTGCAGTTCATCTAAGAGTCACATATCACATATCTTGAATGTAGCTTTTCTTAGTTTATACTTGTCAGTTCACTCTTTCAATGATGTCTCCTTAATTTGTAAAGTTTTCAGTGTAGACCAATTTCTTAATTGTTTTCCTTTAATATTTAATTCTTTTTCTGGTTTTAAAGAAAAAACCTACCCAGTGATTTTCAATGGCTTGGATTTTTTTTTGTATGTTTCTCTGTGTGTGTAGAGTCCTATTTATTAATAGTTCATCACTAACTGTGATGTTTCTTCTCTCACTCTACAATATTATCAAAGACTCTTCTCATCATGTCAACATTAGAGCAATACCTCTCAAAATCAATCATTGCCTTGAGTCTTCCCTTCTTATTAGGAACTTGGGCTGCCATCAGCAAATACTATAAATTAGTTGGTTTACATTACAGAAATTTATTTTCTCACAGTTTTGGAGGCTGCAAGTTCAGAACTAGGGTGCCAGCATGGTCAGCTTCAGCTGAGGGCCCTCTTTCTGGCTTGCAGATGACTGCCTTCTTGCATCATAGCATCTGTGGCTTCACATGGAGAAGAGAGAGAGAGAATCTGCACTCTAGTCTCTCTTCCTCTTTAATATGAACTTCAACATGTAAATTTTCAAAATATCATACCTTTTTTCTTAAATTTTGAATTCATGATTTCTCAGTATTGTTGTCCACTCTGACATCATAGAACATGTTTTTAATATTTTATTCAGTTTTTATGGTTGTTTTCTGCAAGAGAGAATTGAGCATGCCATTTAAGTCTTTAAATTAGATGAACTCAAGAGAAACCATCTGTTGTTTGTTTGTCCCCTGGCCTTGGTCCCTGTTATGTCCTATTCAAGAAGGTGATTTGATTACTGTGGCAAATTTCTAGTCCACTTCTTATTTCCTAGGAATTAGGAACAATTATCAGAGAAGGCAATGGCACCCAACTCTGGTAATCTTGCCTGGAAAATCCCATGGATGGAGGAGCCTGGTAGGCTGCAGTCCATGGGGTCGCTAAGAGTCAAGACACGGCTGAGCAACTTTATTTTCACTTTTCACTTTCATGCATTGGAGGAGGAAATGGCAACCCACTCCCGTGTTCTTGCCTGGAGAATCCCAGGGACGGAGGAGCCTGGTGGGTTGCTGTCTTTGGGGTCGCACAGAGTCGGACACGACTGAAGTGACTTAGCAGTAGCAGCATATAAGCATATACACACAATAAACATGAGTCAATGATGTATGTTGTTGAAGGATTTTCAGAAATTGCTATTAGATAACCTATCTGTTATACTGGCTTATAGTATCCAGCCCCTGAACTGTGTTTGTGGAAAACAAGTGACGTTAGACATTAGTGGCACAGAAATTAGATATAGGAGAAACACAATGAGAAAGCACCAAGAGTAAATCTAGTGGAAGTAAGAGCTGGTTAAGATGCTACAATTTTTTTAAAGTTGTGATTCAAAGTTTTGCTGTCTCTGCTGCTATGTAACAGATTCTTCCCTGTGGCTCAGAGGGTAAAACATCTTCCTGTATCCAGGAGACGAGGGTTCACCCGCTGGGTGGGAAAGATCCCCTGGAGAAGGAAGTGGCAACCCACTCCAGTAACCTTGCCTGGAAAACCCCATGGAGGAAGGAGCCTGGTAGGCTACAGTCTTTGGGGTAGCAAAGACTCAAACATTACCGAATGACTTCACTTTCACTTAGATTCTTCAGCTAATGTAGGCACAATGTAGAAGATAGTGTGAGGATTGATTACAATATAATGAAACTGTAGGTTCAGTTCAGGCAACTATTTAATAAATAGCATAAAATTCCTAAGGAACATGGGAGAAAAGACACATTTAGAGTTTAATTTGCGTTTAAATGAAGTATTTTGTCACTCATGCAGCTAACTTTGTGTCCTTCCTTTAGCTCATTCTATTCTTCTGAAACTGAACGAGACTTCACCATGGACTTTCTACTGGCCGCAGAATTTTTTGAGGCAGCATTATATCGCCCATACTTTGAAAGTTCAGCAGAATTCCTAGTGGGTTTCCCACACAGGCTACTCACAGATCAGGATCGCAATGTTCTCATGAGTAACTTCAGCAGACGGGAAAAAGCATTGATTACTGTAGCAAAACTCACTACAAAAATAAACAAAAGCACAGGTATGATTATGAGTTATACTATCCATGAAGCCTAAGTGAACCAAAGTCATTTGAGAACAAAATATATTTAATAACTCGTTAAACAGGAATGATTATCTGCTATATTATAGATATATTGAGTAATATTATGACAGTTACTAAAAACTACCCTTCCAGGACCTCACATATCATGTAGCTTCTGAAACAGTGACAGTTTTTAAATCGACACTTTTATATGTCTCTTCCTAAAATTCCTATTGCTACCCCCAAAATATTCTGGGTTCTTGCTTAGGATTCAAAATTGCTAGTCTGTGAAAATCTGGCTCTTCATTATTGTTGTGTCATTCTCCCTAGTGTAAAGTGTGCTCATCCACCAAGACAGAGAAGATAAGAAACAGAGATGGTTGGGCTGGAAGTAGGAAGACTGGGTGCAGACAGACAGTTATATAAAATTTTTGAGCATCAGTTAAATAATGGATATTAAGCTTTCTGTCTTCACACATCATTTTATTTGTTGTCCTTAGGTACAGTATGAATTTCATAACATTGTTTACATTTTTAAAGAAAAAGTTCATTTGACATTAAATAACATGTCCAAAATGATATACTTTGTAAGTAGCTGAAGCAAACTTAAACTACAGCTTGTTTAAATTCAGTTTTTGAGGTTTTCATTTTTCTTCACTATCTAATATAACCTGCGTTGAAAATATGAAAGTTTTGATGAACTAGTGAATCTTACCCATTTAAATCTCAATCATTTAGAATTAGAACTGTGGAGTCTCTTCAATACCAGCCCATTTTTTCATGGATTAATCCTAAGGATCAGGGAAGCTAAGTTGCAAATATCACTTAGTTTTAGGGACAGTTGAACAGCAACCAGGTCTCCTTCCTCGCAGGAAAAGGTTCACTCTAGAAACAAAACATTACAAACAAGAGTAAGAAAGGAGTTATGATGGGTCTCAACAATTTGTGCTTAACTTATTCCATAAAATATTGTGGTTATTACATTGTGTGAGAATTTTTTGAATACATCTCATTCTCAAATAAGGGAAACAGCTCATCATTTATTATATATGCTGCCAAATGAGCAGAAGAGAAATAGCCCTTCTTTTATGCTGTTAGATTGTCCAACACAATGCATTTCCCTGTATCCTTTGACAAGCCTAATGGTCAGACAGTGTTGCTAATATATTACAAATCCTGTAATTAGGATTTTTATCTTATTTTGTATATTTTTAGATTTCAAAGTTGCATTCATAATTTTACTAACTGGAAACATAAATGTTTTGATTTTCACAGGAGGTTTATTATTAACAATTTGGAAGAAGCTCATGACTTCAAAATTTGCTCGAGCTACGGGACGTTTCTTCATTAAAAGGCTACTCTTAATACCAATTGAGTAGCCTAAATTTATGTTATTATGTGTAGATTAGTTTAATTCTATGAATAAAAGCAATCAAATGTTATAATGACTGCGAAAAGTTTGTTATTCTTATTATCCCTGCTTCATCTTTGTATTTTCAAATTACCAGCCAATAATCCCCCTGCCAACCTCCCCTCAGAATTGAGCTACCTACCTGGTTGAAGCTAATTAGTTTCATAGAATGCCTGAGTTACACATGAATAGGTCAATATCTGTGCCAAAGACAGGTTACACTATTCATATTTAAGATTTTGATACTATCTTCAATGCTCGTTCATAGATTGCCAGGTAAGCAGGGAAAATTCTCCTCTGAGATATTATTCTTATAAGATACAACTTTGGGCATTGAAGACACATTTTAAGTAATTTATATGCTAGGACTGAACTCCAAGTACATTGCCATATGAGCACATTTTTCAATTCATGTAATGAATAAGGCTGCTGTTTTAGTATTTGAGCACATGGAGAAATCATTTCACCATCAAGTAGAAAATTTCTGAGCTACTCTAGTGTAAGACCCAGTTCCCCCCTCAGTCAGTCTCTCCAGTGAGGGAGCTTCCATAAGTCTCTTATCCTTCTCTATCAGAGGGCAGACATACTGAAAACCACAATCACAGAAAACTAACCAATTTGATCACATGGACCACAGCCTGTGTTAATGAAACTATGAGCCATGCCATGTAGGGTCACCCAAGATGGATGGGTCATGGTGGAGACTTTTGAGAAAACATGGTCCACTAGAGAAGGAAATGGCAAACCCCTTCAGTAATCTTGCCTTGAGAACCCCATGAACAGAATGAAAAGGCAAAAACATAAAACACTGAAAGATGAACACCCAGGTCAGTACATGCCAAATATGCTATTGGAAATCAGTGGGAAAATAACTCCAGAAAGAATAAAGAGACAGCTTCAAAGCAAAAACAACACCCAGCTGTGGATGTGACTGGTGATGGAAGTAAGGTCCAATGCTACAAAGAGCAATATTAGGTCCATGAATCAAGGCAAATTGGAAGCGGTCAAACAGGAGATGGCAAGAGTGAACATCAACATTTTAGGAATCAGCGAACATGGACTGGAATGGGTGAATTTAACTCAGATAGTCATTATATGTACACTGTGGGCAAGAATCCCTTAGAAGAAATGGAGTAGCCATCATAGTCAACAAAAGAGCCTGAAATTCAGTACTTGGATGCAATCTCACAAATGACAGAACATCTCTGTTTGTTTCCAAGGCAAACCACTCAGTATCACAATAATCCAAGTCTATGCTCCAAACAGTAATGCTGAAGACACTAGAGCTGAATGGTTCTATGAAGACCTATAAGACCTTCCAGAACTAATACCCCCCCCCAAAATATCCTTTTCATTATAGGGGACTGGAATGCAAAAGTAAGAAATCAAGAAATACCTGGCGTAACAGGCAAATTTGGCCTTGGAGTACAGAATGAAGCAGGGCAAAGGCTAATTAGAGTTTTGCCAAGAGTATGAACTGGTCATAACAAACACCCTCTTTCAACAGCACAAGAGAAGACTACACATGGACATCACCAGATGGTCAACACCGAAATCAGATTCATTATATTCTTTGCAGTCAAAGATGGAGAAGCTCTATACAGTCAGAAAAAATAAGACCAGGAGCTGACTGTGGCTCAGATCATGAAACCTATATTGCTGAATTCAGACTTAAGTTGAAGAAAGTAGGGAAAACCACTAGACCATTGAGGTATGACCTAAATCAAATCCATTATGATTATACAGTGGAAATGAGAGATAGATTCAAAGGATTACATCTGATAGACAGAGTGCCTGAAGAACTATGGATGGAGGTTCATGGCATTGTATAGGAGGCAGGGATCAAGACCATCCCCAAGTTAAAGAAATCCAAAAAAGGTAAAATGGTCATCTGAGGAGGTCTTGCAAATAGCTGTGAAGAGAAGAGAATTGAAAGGCAAAGGTGAAAAGCAAAGATATACCCATATGAATGCAGACTTCCAAAGTATAACAAGGAGAGATAAGAAAGCCTTTTTCAGTGATCAATGCAAAGAAATAGAGGAAAAGTATAGAATGGGAAAGACTAGAGATCTCTTCAAGAAAATTAGATACCAAGAGAACATTTCCTGCAAAGATGGGCACAATAAAGGACAGTAATGGTATGGACCTAACACAAGCAGAAGATATTAAAAAGAGGTGGCAGGGATACACAGAAGAACTATACAAAAAAGATCTTCACGACCAAGATAATCACAATGGTGTGATCACTCACCTAGAGCCAGACGTCCTGGAATGTGAAATCAAGTGGACCTTAGGAAGCCTCACTATGAACAAAGCTAGTGGAGGTGATGGAATTCCAGTGGAACTATTTCAAATCCTGAAAGATGATGCTGTGAAAGTGCTGCACTCAATATGCCAGCAAATCTGGAAAACTCAGCAGTGTTCACAGGACTAGAAAAGTTTAGATTTCATTCCAATCCCAAAGAAAGGCAATGCCAAAGAATGCACAAGTCCACTCATCTCACACACTAGTAAAGTAATGCTCAGAATTTTCCAAGCCAGGCTTCAACAGTACATGAACCATGAAATTCCAGATGTTCAGGCTGGATTTAGAAAAGGCAGAGGAACCAGAGATCAAATTGCCAACATCTGTTGGATCATCAAAAAACCAAGAAAGTTCCAGAAAAACATCTATTTCTGCTTTATTGACTATGCCAAAGCCTGTGACTATGTGGAATATAACAAACTTGAAAATTCTTAAAGAGAAAGAAACACAAGACCACCTGACCTGCCTCATGAGACACCTGTATGCAGGTCAGGAAGCAACAGTTAGAACTGGAAACGGAACAATAGACTGGTTTCAAATGCGAAAGGAGTACATCAAGGCTATAAATTGTCACCCTGATTATCAAACTGATATGCAGAATACATCATGAGAAATGCTGGGCTGGATGAAGCACAAGCTAGAGTCAAGATTGCAGGGAGAAATATCAATATGCAGATGACACCACCCTTATGGCAGAAATTGAAAAAGAACTAAAGAGCCTCTTGATGAAAGTGAAAGAGGAGAGTGGAAAAAGTTGGCTTGAAAATCAGCATTCAGAAAATGAAGATCATGGCATCTGGTCCCATCACTTCATGGCAAATAGATGGGGAAAGAGGGGAAACAGTGGCAGACTATTTTCTTTGGCTCCAAAATCACTGTAGATGGTGACTGAAACCATGAAATTAACAGATGCTTGCTCTTTGGAAGAAAAGCTATGACCACCTTAGCATATTAAAAAGCAGAGACATTACTTTGCCAACAAAGGTCCATCCAGTCAAACCTATGGTTTTTCCAGTAGTCATGTATGTATGTGAGATTTGGACAATAAAGAAAGCTGAGTGCTGAAGAATTGATGCTTTTAAACTGTGGTGTTGGAGAAGACTCTTGAGAGTCCCTTGGACTGCAAGGAGATCAAACCAGTCCATCCTGAAGGAAATCTGTCCTGAATATTCATTGGAAGGACTGATGCTGAAGCTGAAACTCCAATACTTTGGCCACCTGATGTGAAGAACTGACTCGTTAGAAAATACCCTAACGCTGGGAAAGATTGAAGGCAGAAGGAGAAGGGGTGACAGAGGATGAGATGATTAGATGGCATCACCAACTCAATGGACCTGAGTTGAGTAATATCTGGGAGTTGATGATGGACAGGGAGGGCTGATGTGCTGCAGTCCATGGGGTCGCAAAGAGTTGGACATGACTACGCAAATGAATTGAACTGAACTGATGCTGAGAAAGTTTGAATGCTGGAAGAGAAGGGAATGCCAGAGGATGAGATGGTTGGATGGCATCACCTACTCAATGGACATGAGTTTGAGTAAACTCTGGGAGTTGCTGATGGATAGGGAGGCTTGGTGTGCTGCAGTCCATGGGGTTGCAAAGAGTCAGACATGACTGAGCAACTGAACTGAACTGAACTCTAGTGTAAACTAAACAAAACTAAAAATTTCCTTTTAAATATAATTTTTGTTATAATTGGAGCCCTTAAATGAAAAATGCACATAATAACAATGAGTTCAAATTATCTGAAACTCACCATATTTAAATCACTGCTAATGGCACTAATCGAACTATGTAGGCTAATTATCTTCTGGTGTTTCTGACCACCTGTCATACCTTTTCCCAATATTGTGCCACTTTTTAATTTCCCTTCAAAACCCAGTATTCCTTAACTACCTCTCCACCAAAGCGGTCTCCTATGAAAATAAATGATGTTTTATATTATCTGTTGTTCCCCATGAGAAGGACATATTAAGCAAAAGCCACTTTTTGAAAGTCAAAATAGGTTTATCAATGTCTCGATACAAGTGAGATATCTTTGAAAGTGAAAGTGAAAGTGAAGTCGCTCAGTCGTGTCTTACTCTTAGCGACCCCATGGAGGTCACCAGGCTCACCAGGCCCTCAATCCATGGGATTTTCCAGGCAAGAGTACTGGAGTGGGGTGCCATTGCCTTCTCTGTTAACAGTGGCTAGGCACATTATATTTACTTGGAGCTGGTATACTTGGTGACAGCCTTAGTGCCCTCGGACACGGAGTGCTTAGCCAGCTCCCCAGGTAGCAGCAAGCGCACGGCAGTCTGGATCTCCCTGGGTGTGATAGTCGAGCGCTTGTTGTAATGCGCCAGGCGCGATGCCTCGCCAGCTATGCGCTCGAAAGTGTCGTTGAGGAAGGAGTTCATGATTCCCATGGCCTTGGATGAGATGCCGGTGTCCAGATGGACTTGCTTCAGCACCTTGTACACGTACACGGAGTAGCTCTCCTTGCAGCTGCGCTTGCACTTCTTGCCGTCCTTCTTCTGGGCCTTGGTCACAGCTTTTTTTAGATATCTTTATGTAAAAATAAAACTAATAACTGAAGTGACAAAATGTATCAAACCCTAAAAATACCCAAATCACCAAAACAAACTTGTGATAGAAGAAAAAGGTAGAAGTATCACACTTTCTAGTTTAAAACTATAAACTGAAATCAGTAGTGGCCACAGTACTGGAAAAGGGCAGTTTTCATTCCAATCCCAAAGAAGGACAATGCCAAAGAATGTTCAAACTACCATATAATCATGCTCTTTTCATATCCTGCTGCTAAGTCACTTCAGTCGTGTCCGACTCTGTGCGACCCCATAGACAACAGCCCACCAGGCTCCCCTGTCACTGGGATTCTCCAGGCAAGAACGCTGGAGTGGGTTGCCATTTCCTTCTCCAATGCATGAAAGTGAAAAGTGAAAGTGAAGTCGCTCAGTCCTGTCTGACCCTCAGTGACCCCATGAACTGCAGCCTTCCTGGCTCCTCCATCCATGGGATTTTCCAGGCAAGAGTACTGGAGTGAGGTGCCATTGCCTTCTCTGCATTTCATATGCTAGCAAGTCAATATTCGAAATCCTTCAAGATAGGCTTCAACAGTATATGAACTGAGAACTTCCAGGTGTATAAGCTGGGTTTACAAAAAACAGATGAACCAGAGATCAAATTGCCAACATTCATTGGATCATGAAAAAAGCAAGGGAATTCCAGAAAAACATCTGCTTCTTCTTCATTGACTACACTAAAGCCTTTGATTGTGTGGATCACAACAACCTGTGGAAAATTCTTAAAGAGTTAGGAATACCAGATAACCTTAGCTGTCTTCTGACAAACCTATATGCAGGACAAGAAGCATCAGTTAGAACCAAACTTGGAACAACAAACTGGTTCAAAATTGGTAAAAGAGTATGACAAGGTTGTCTATTGTCAGCCTGCTTATTTAACTTCTATGCAGAGTGTAGCATGCGAAAAACCGACCTGGATAACACAAGCTGGAATCAAGATTGCCAAGAGGAATGTCAATAACCTCAGATATGCAGATAATACTACACTAATGGCAGAAAGTGAAGAGGAACTAAAGAGCCCTTGATGAGGGTGAAAGAGAAGAGTGAAAAAGTTGACTTGAAGCTCAACATTAGAAAAACTAAGATCATGGCATCCAGTGCCATCACTTCATGGCAAATAGAAGGGGAAACAGTGGAAGCAGTGGCAGATTTTATTTTCTTGGTCTCCAAAGTCATGGCAGACAGTGACTGCAGCCATGAAATTAAAAGACGCTTGCTCCTTGGAAGGAAAGCTACAAAAAACTTAGTGTATTCAAAAAGCAAAGACATCACTTTGCCAACATAGGTCTGTCTAGTCAAAGCTATGGTTTTTCCAGTAGTCATGTATGGATGTGAGAGTTGTATCGTAGAGAAGGCTAAGTGCCAAAGAATTGATGCTTCCTAACTGTGGTTCTGGAGAAGACTCTTGAGAGTCCTTTGGACAGGAAGGAGATCAAAACAGTCAATCCTAAAAGAAACCAACCCTGAATATTCACTGGAAGGACTGATGCTGAAGTTGAAGCTCTAATACTTTCACCACCTGATGCAAAGTGTTGACTCACTGGAAAAGATCCTGACGCTAGGAATGATTGTGGACAAGAGGAAAAGGAGACGACAGAGGATGAGATGGTTGGATGGCATCATGGACTCAATGGACCTGAGTTTGAGCAAACTCTGGGAGATAGTGAAGAACAGGGAAGCCTGGTGTGCTACAGGTCATAGTGTTCAGAGTCAGACAGGACTTCATGACTGAACAATAACAACAAACCAAAAATGTATGGTATTGCCATACAAAGAGGCACATCAGATCAGATCAGACCGGTCGCTCAGTCGTGTCCAACTCTTTTTGACCCCATGAATCGCAGCACGCCAGGCCTCCCTGTCCATCACCAACTCCTGGAGTTCACTGAGACTCACATCCATCGAGTCAGTGATGCCATCCAGCCATCTCATCCTATGTCGTCACATAGATTAATGTAAATAAATAGAGAGCCAGAAATAAACCCAAACAGATACAGTCAATTAATTTACAACAAAGGAGGCAAGAGTTACATGGGGAAAGGGCAGTTCTTTTCATATATGGAGTTGGGAAAACTGAAGACTCATGTGTCAAAAAAAAAAAAAAAAAAAAAAGACTGGATGACTATCTTACAATATACACAAAACTTAACTCAAAATTTAAGAAAGACTTGAGAATAACACCTGAGCTATAAAAGTCCTAAAACAAAATATACATCGCAAGTTCCTTGACATTGTAATAGATGCCCAATGCAGAGGCAACAAAAGCAAATTAAACAAGTGGAAACACATAATCAAAGTGTTAGTCGCTCAGTCATGTTCAACTCTTTGAGACCCTATGGCCTGTAGCCTGCCAGGCTCCTCTGTCTATGGGGATTCTCCAGACAAGAATACTGGAGTGGGTTCCATTTTCTACTCAAGGGGATCTTCCCGCAGGGATTGAACAGGGGTCTCCTGCATTGCAGGGAGATTCTTTACCATCTGAGCCACCAGAGAAGCACATAATACTGAAGTGGGCTGCATTTCCTTCTCCAGGGGATCTTCCTGATCTAGGGGTCGAACCCACATCTCCTGAGTCTCCTGCAATGAAGGCAAATTCTTTACCTCTGAGCCACCAAGGAAGCCCAGTCAAAGCTGAGTCAATAAATCATAAGCTTGGTATGCAAAATTTCTTCAGGACAAATTCTGTATAGGCTTGTACACATCTGGGACAGGGAATACTGGCGTGCTTCAGTCCCTGGGGTTGTGCAAAGTCAGACATGATTTGATGACTGAACAACAACACTTCTAAGGAAGAATGTAAAGAATGTAATTTTAACTACTACTTCCCTGTGAGATTCCCTGTAAAATTCAATGGTGGCTCAGACGGTAAAGCATCTGCCTACAATGCAGGAGACCTGGGTTCAATCCCTGGGTTGGGAAGATCTCCTGGAGAAGGAAATGGCAACCCACTCCAGTACTCTTGCCTGGAGAATCCCATGGATGGAGGAGCCTGGTGGGCTACAGTCCATGGGGTCGCAAAGAGTTGGACACGACTGAGTGACTCCACTTCATCCCTGTGAGAACAGAATAACACAGTCCTTGGTATGAGAAGACATTTTGTAAGTATGTACCAAATTATTGAAATTACTCAGAAAAATACTAAGTGTACAATTTCCTATGACTTTGCCTGATATAATAGCAAGAATTTGTGAAAAAATTCTTAAATAAGCATGAATGGGATGGGATTTCAGTCAGAACTCTCTCACATAAATCTTGGATGTTTTTGTCTTGGCCACTCAAAAATGTGACCAGAATTATTTAAGGATTCTCTAAGCTTTCTTGGGAGATTCAGTCAGTTCAGTTCAGTTCAGTCGCTCAGTTGTGTCTGACTCTTTGCGACCCCATGAATTGCAGCACGCCAGGCCTCCCTGTCCATCACCAACTCCTGGAGTTCACTCAAACTCACGTCCATGGAGTCGGTGATGCCATCCAGCCATCTCATCCTCTGTCCTCCCCTCTCCTCCTGCCCCTAATCCCTCCCAGCATCAGGGTCTTTTCCACTGAGTCAACTCTTTGCATGAGGTGGCCAAAGTATTGGAGTTTCAGCTTTAGCATCATTCCTTCCAAAGAACACCCAGGGCTGATCTCCTTTAGAATGGACTGGTTGGAACTCTTTGCAGTCCAAGGGACTCTCATTATTAGATTATTATTCTAATGTGACTCTTAGCCATATTGTTAATACTTCTTTGCAATATATTTCTCAAGGGTATGATCATAATTCTTATAAAGATAACTCCATAGTCTCTTGTGCACAAAAGATAACTGTGATTTATGTGGTCACTGGAACCTACATTATCTGAAAGAAAGCTTAGGTTTTCCTAAAATAGCACATTAGCCAATATCATAACATTCTGGATATCCTTATATTTCCTTGTTTTCTTATATATTTTTTCCCTTACCATCCAACACCTTCTCAAGCTGTTGATGGAAATAGCTGTATATATTATCTTTCAAAGGTAAATTTATATATTTTCTTATATAATCAGTCTCTATTGTTGTTATATAAATTTGGATATTTTAGATTGTTCCCCAAGATACCTGGTGATGTTACAACAACAGGTTTTTCTACTTCCCAGTGGTGCGGTGGATAGGAACTCACCTGCCAATGTAGAGGTCACGGGTTTGATCCTTGGTCTGGGAAGACTTCACATGCCACAGAGAAGTTAAACCCAAGTGCCAAAATTATGTGGACTTATTAGGTGGTATTAGTGGTATATTGTCACCCTGCTTATTTAACTTTTATGCAGAGTTCATCATGAGAAACGCTAGGCTGGAGGAAGCACAAGCTGGAATCAAGATTGCCGGGAGAAATATCAATAACCTGAGATATGAGGATGACACCACCCTTATGGCAGAAAGTGAAGAGGAACTAAAAATCCTCTTGATGAAAGTGAAAGAGGAGAGTGAAAAAGTTGGCTTAAAACTCAACATTCAGAAAACAAAGATCATGGCATCTGCCATGCCATCTATCTGCCATCACTTCATGGCAGATAGATGGGGAAACAGTGGAAACAGTGTCAGACTTTATTTTTGGGGGCTCCAAAATCACTGCAGATGGTGATTGCAGCCATGAAATTAAAAGACACTCCTTGGAAGGAAAGTTATGACCAACCTAGATAGCATATTCAAAAGCAGAGACATTACTTTGCCAACAATGGTCCATCTAGTCAAGGCTATGGTTTTCCCAGTGGTCACATATGGATGTGAAAGTTGGACTGTGAAGAAAGCTGAGCACTGAAGAATTGATGCTTTGAACTGTGGTATTGGAAAAGACTCTTGAGAGTCCCTTGGACTGCAAGGAGATCCAACCAGTCCATTCTGAAGGAGATCAGCCCTGGGTGTTCATTGGAAGGACTGATGCTAAACCTGAAACTCCAGTACTTTGGTCACCTGATGTGAAGAGTTGACTCATTGGAAAAGACCCTGATGCTGGGATGGATTGGGGACAGGAGGAGAAGCGGACGACAGAGGGTGAGATGGCTGGATGGCATCACTGACTTATGGACATGAGTTTGAGTGAACTCCAGGAGTTGGTGATAGACAGGGAGGCCTGGCGTGCTGCAATTAATGGAGTGGCAAAGACACGACTGACAGACTGAACTGAACTTATGGCAGAAAGTAAAGAAGAACTAAAGATCCTCTTGATAAAAGTGAAAGAAAAGAGTGAAAAATTTGGCTTAAAGCTCAACACTCAGAAAACTAAGATCATGGCATCTGGTCCCATCACTTCATGGCAAATAGATGGGGAATCAGTGGAAACCGTGGCTGACTTTATATTTCTGGGCTTCAAAATCACTGCAGATGGTGATTGCAGACATGAAATTAAAAGTCACTTAGTCCTTGAAAGGAAAGTTATGACCAACCTAGGCAGCTTATTAAAAAGCAGAGGCATTACTTTGTCAAAGGCCCATCTAGTCAAGGTTATGGTTTTTCCAGTGGTCATGTATGGATGTGAGAGTTGGACTATAATTCTTCGGCATTCAACCTTCCTTATGGTCCAATGATCATATCCAGACATAACTACTGGAAAAACCATAGCTTTGACTAGATGGATCTTTGTTGGCAAAGTGGTGTCTCTGCTTTTCAATACACTGTCTAGGTTTTTCATAGTTTTACTTTCAAGCTACAAGTGTCTTTTAGTTTCATGGCTGTAGTAACTGTCTGCAGTGATTTTGGAGCCCAAGGAAATAAAATCTGCCACTGTTTCCATTGTTTCCCCATCTATTTGCCATGAAGTGATGGGACCAGATGACATGATCTTAGTTTTTGGAATGCTGAGTTTTAAGGCAGTTTTTTCACTCTCCTTTTTCACCCTCATCAAGAGGCTCTTTAGTTCCTTATCTAAGGTTGTTGATATTTCTCCTGGCCATCTTAATTCGAGTTTGTGAATCAGCCAGCCTGACATTTTGCATGATGAACTACGCAAATAAATTAAATAAGCAGGGGAACAATATATAGCCTTGATATACTCCTCTCCCAATTTTGAACCAGTTCGTTGTTCCATGTCCAGTGCTAACTGTTGCTTCTTGAACATGACATGCATAGAGGTTTCTCAGAAGGCAGGTAAGGTGGTCTGATATTCCCAGACTTTTCCAGAGTTTGCTGTAATCTGCACAGTCAAAGGCTTTAACATAATCAATGAAGCAGAAGAAGATGTTTTTCTGGAATTCTCTTGCTTTATCTATGGTACAGCAGAGGTTGACAATTTGATCTCTGGTTCCTCTGCTTTTTCTAAATCTAGCTTGTACATCTGCAAGTTTTCGGTTCATGTATTGTTGAAGCCTAGCTTGAAGGATTTTGAGCATTACTTTCCTAGCATGTGAAATGAGCTCAATTGTATGGTAGTTTTTACATTCTTTGGCATTGCCTTTCTCTGGAATTGGAATGAAAACTGACCTTTCCAGGTCATCTTATAGTGGTGACAGAAAGGTTAACATAATGTTTATAACACCTCATATCAGTTAGTCTCCTATTTTTTCCTAAGTCTCCTAACTCACCAAATCAATTTGCTCTATATACTAATTATATACCATTTATATCCTGTTATCAAGATAACCGCCAGAGGTACTGCTTAGTAAGTTCTGGTTCCATCTGGCCTGGGAGGATAACAATAAGCTAGGCCCTAAGCAATAAGTTTTCACAACACAGGTACTCATGTATCATTGTGAAGCACAAGCCATGGGCACAGCACATGGTTCTGGCTTAAAACTGTGGGACTTAGATACCACAGGGTACATAGTTTCATTTTTAATTCATGATATCCTGGACATGACGTAATAGCAATATAATAAACCCATTTTACAGTGATAGTATATTAAACTGAAGCTTGTACAATGTTTCTACATGCCAAGGAATGGCAGATTGCCAACAAATTACCAGGAGCTAGAGGAGAGGCATGAAACAGACTCTTCCTCACAGGCCTGGAAAGGAATCAATCCTAGCAGCACCTTGATCTTAGGTTTCTAGACTCTAGAATTGTGAGAAAATAAATTCTGTTGTTTAAGTCACTCAGTTGGTGGTATTTTGTTAAGACAGCCCTTGGAAAACTAATATTAATACAATATCCTAAACCCTGAACTTGAGAATATGTTACACTTCATGACAAAAGAGACTTAACAGATGTGATTAATTCAGGGATCTTGAGATGGGGTCATTAAGCTGAATTATCAGGTTCAGCCCAGTGGACTCACGAGATCCTTATAAAGAAGATGCCTGATGATCCGAGTGAGATGTGAGGACCAGACCACAGGTTGCAGTGATGAAAGGGAGGGATCGCAAGACATTTAAGTGGCCTCTAGAAACTGTAAAATGCAAGGAAATTGATTTTGCCTTCAGAAGCTTCAAAAAGAATCAGTCCTGTGAACACCTTGAATTAAGTTCAGTGAAGCCAATATTTGGGCTTTTGAAACCAGAAGTATAATATAATAAATCTGTGTCTCTTGAGTCACTAAGTTTGTAACTTTTTTTTTTTTTTTTGCAGTGCAATAGGAAACTCTGTGTGTCCTGGCATAGACCTGATGGCAAGTGTGCTGCCTCAGTAACAAACAGTCCATTTGCTAACTACTTCTTTCTAGTAACCAAGTGCTAGCAGATGCTTGGAAGAAAATCCTTCCAGTGTCTGCGAGTTAATTAGGTTTTATTGTCTGACACATCGTATCCATCTCCCAAGACCACCAGTTCTTTTTTTTATACTGGGCAGAGTAGTGTTCAAATCACCAAGAATACTGTATTTACTGAATATTACATCTCCAGAAGACATTTCTTTTTACTTCCTTCCACTACCCCATCTTCTTCCAGCAAAACCTGGAAAAATACCTCTCTTATTTGTTCCAGGATTCTCTTATATGTTCTTCTGACAAAATAGGTAATTAAGATTGATGCAAGTTTGGGGCCAACTCATCAAAACAAGCCTAGGACAAGTCTCAGAGAAACTCACTTTCCCAAACCATTGTGTTGAATCTCAGAACTTTTCTATGAAGCAAGATGATTAAGTGCATGAAATGATATTGTAACAACACAATCTTTGTAGAAAATTGAATCACTTAACAGTGCAAACTAGTGAGGATATACAGTTGGAGCAAGAAGAGATATGAGATTCTAAATTTTTAGAATTTAACATTATTTGATATAGTCTACAGATTAGAAGAAAAGTAAATTGAAGTGGTCAAATAATGTGTTTTCCTTTCCTTGTGGTTGACATCAAAGTGAGTTCACTAGTTCTTTTATTTTTCCATAAAATGATAGTCATTCTATCAAAGAATTCATATATCATTGAGATGGTCATCATAAAAGTGTCAATACATTTTCTATTCTGCTACTGTATATGTCTGTTCTATTGAACTGATTTTACTCTTATGATGAGTTCTTTTATTCCTTAAAACTTTACAGAAAAATTGGAAGATAATTTACAGCTATGGTTAGCTCCAGAAAACTGTTGCATTGAAATGCATATCCAAAGATAGGCATCTATATATGGCTTTTGCTGGGGTAAACTGAGAAGTCCTAAAATATCGAACTATATCTAAAAGACGTAAAACAGATAAGAAATACCAAGAAAGTGAAATATAAATGGGGATAATGGTGGTTTGTGGATAAGATTTTTACCATGAATATTTAAAAATTTATATTATATAAATATTATATAGTAACAATATTGCTTGTTTGCTTAGCCAGTCAGGCTTAAAAATTGTACTGATGTTCATTAAGGGAGTTTGGACTATATTCTTGAGGGAGGAGACCAGAATCAGTTAGAGTCCTTATGCTTCCATTTTCAAGAGTCCACTCCATGGAACCACTATTAAGAAGCAGTTTTGGCCCCAGAAAACTGTAAAAAGGGTGTAAAACAGTACATGAAGTGCCAGAACTTAAAGGCCTCATTGTCCTTTAAGATGAAATTCACAAACGTACAGGCTTCCTCATTTGTAGCTAATTAACTAATATAGACTAGCACACCAGGAACTATACAAAAAACTAAAAAGGCAACATTAAGATACAAGAATCCCTATTTATACAAAAATTTCCCATTCCATGTCATTTCAAAATTCACCTAATATTACTTTAAATATTTTGTACTAACCTACTCAGAATTCCTTCCCATCCTTGACACTTTTCTAGCAAGCATTTAGTTTTGCAGGAATGTGAGGTCAATTGTTAAATAAAGGGATTTCATCTGCAGTTTTAAGGGTATGCTGGTCAAAGGATAAAGGTTTCTTTTTTAAGTCACTCTACAAGACCTTTTAGAACTAACACCTAAAGAAGATTCCTTTTCATTAAGGGGAATGGAATGCAAGTGTACAAAGTCAAGAACACCTGGGGTAACAGGCAAATTTGGCCTTGGAGTATAAAATGAAGCAGGGGAAAGGCTAATAGAGTTTTGCCAAGAGAATATGCTGGTCATAGCAAACACCCTCCTCCAACAACACAAGAGAAGACTCTACACATGGACATCACCAGATGGTCAACACCGAAATCAGATTAATTATGTTCTTTGCAGCCAAAGATGGAGAAGCTTTATACAGTCAGCAAAAACAAGACTGGGAGTTGACTGTGGCTCAGATCATGAACTCCGTATTGCCAAATTCAGAGTTAAATTGAAGAAAGTGGGGAAGACCACTAGACCATTCAGGTATGACCTAAATCAATTCCATTATGATTATACAGTGGAAGTGAGAAATAGATTTAAGGGACTAGATCTGATAGAGTACCTGATGAACTATGGATGGAGGTTCATGACATTGTACAGGAGACAGGGATCAAGACCATCCCATAGAAAAGAAATGCAAAAAAGCAAAATGGCTGTCTGGGGAGGGCTTACAAATAGCTGTGAAAAGAATAGAAGTGAAAAGCAAAGGAGAAAAGGAAAGATATAAGCATCTGAATGCAGAGTTCCAAAGAATAGCAAGGAGAGATAAGAAAGCCTTCCTCAGCAGTCAATGCAAAGAAATAGAGGAAAACAACAGAATGGGAAAGACTAGAGATCTCTTCAAGAAAATCAGAGATACCAAAGGAACATTTCACGCAAAGATGGGCTCGATAAAGGACAGAAATGGTATGGACCTAACAGAAGCAGAAGATATTAAGAAGAGATGGCAAGAATACACAGAAGAACTGTACAAAAAAGATCTTCACGACCCAGATAATCATGATGGTGTGATCACTGACCTAGAGCCAGACATCCTGGAATGTGAAGTCAAGTGGGCCTTAGAAAGCATCACTAGGAACAAAGCTAGTGGAGGTGATGGAATTTCAGTTGAGCTATTCCAAATCCTGAAAGATGATGCTGTGAAAGTGCTGCACTCAATATGCCAGCAAATTTGGAAAACTCAGCAGTGGCCACAGAACTGAAAAAGCTCAGTTGTCATTCCAATCCCAAAGAAAGGCAATGTCAAAAAATGCTCGAACTACCTCAAAATTGCATTGAATTCACATGCTAGTAAAGTAATGCTCAAAATTCTCCAAGCCAGGCTTGAGCAATATACGAACCGTGAACTTCCAGATGTTAAGGTGGTTATCGAATAGGCAGAGGAAGCAGAGATCAAATTGCCAACATCTGCTGGATCATGGAAAAAGCAAGAGAGTTCCTGAAAAACATCTATTTCTGCTTTATTGACTATGCCAAAGCCTTTGACTGTGAGGATTGCAGTAAACTGTGGAAAATTCTGAAAGAGATGGGAATACCAGACCACCTGATCTGCCTCTTGAAAAACCTGTATGCAGGTCAGGAAGCAACAGTTAGAACTGGACATGGGAAAACAGACTGGTTTCAAATAGGAAAAGGAGTACGTCAAAGGTGTATATTGTTCCCCTGCTTACTTAACTTCTATGCAGAGTACATCATGAGAAACGCTGTGCTGGAAGAAGCACAAGCTGGAATCAAGATTGCCGGGAGAAATATCAATAACCTCAGATATGCAGATGATACCACCCTTACGGCAGAAAGTGAAGAAAAACTAAAGAGCTTCTTGATGAAAGTGAAAGAGGAGAGTGAAAAAGTTGGCTTAAAGCTCAAGATTCAGAAAACTAAGATCATGGCATCTGGTCCCATCACTTCATGGGAAATAGATGGGAAAACAGTGGCTGACTTTATTTTGCTGGGCTCCAAAATCACTGCAGGTGGTTACTGCAGCCATGAAACTAAAAGATGCTTACTTCTTGGAAAGAAAGTTATGACCAACCTACTCAGCATATTAAAAAGCAGAGACATTCATTTGCCAACAAAGGTCCATCTAGTCAAGGGTATGGTTTTTCCGTCATGTATGGAATGAGAATTGGACTATAAAGAAAGCTGAGCGCCGAAGAATTGATGCTTTTGAACTGTGGTATTGGAGAAGACTCTTGAGAGTCCCTTGGACTGCAAGGAGATCCAGCCAGTCCATTCTGAAGGAGATCAGCCCTGGGATTTCTTTGGAACAAATGATGCTAAAGCTGAATCTCCAGTACTTTGGCCACCTCATGCGAAGAGTTGACTCATTGGAAAAGACTCTGATGCTGGGAGGGATTGGGGGCAAGAGGAGCAGAGGACGACAGAGGATGAGATGGCTGCATGGCATCACTGACTCTATGGATGTGAGTCTGAATGAACTCCGGGAGTTGGTGATGGACAGGGAGGCCTGGCATGCTGCAGTCCATGGGGCTGTAAAGAGTCAGACATGACTGAGTGACTGAACTAACAGACTGACCCACTTTTAACATCAAATGCTTTATGACACCTACTTTATAACCAGTAATTGAAAATCACAGAAAATATAAGCTACCTATATACTAATGAAAATATATTAGGATGCTCCAATTGAAACATGAAAGAGAAATTGAAGTAAATTAATAATAATCAAATATGAATTTTATTGTGTAAATGGTCAATCACAATATACCTATAAGTGGAGTAACCTAAATAAAGCAGCTACAAATGTATACTCACTTATATGTTTTTAAAGCAGTAATAAAACAAACTTTGAATGGTTTTCTCATTAATGATGTCATTCTCCACCAAGATAAACTATTAATCACCTAACAAAGTATTATAACAACCTTTCCTAGAGTTACCTCCTCATGATATTTAAGTGAATATTAAACATGCAAAAATATACTGTTTGCAAGTTTAATGGAATTAAGACCTAGGCTCAAATAATTATAAACAGGTTTTTCAACTACATAAATCATCAACCGGACATGGATATATGACATTTTTTCCTTCTGGTTGATATCTTTGTAATATGTCCAGAAGACTTTTACCTTATCTTCCCCCTTTCCTCTTTCTCTCCTCCCATCCCACACTAAATGCTATTATTTCCCTGTCCTAGGGAAGAGTAGCATCTAGGTGGGGAATGAGGTCCTTTCAAAACCATATGACTGTAATATAAGAAATACTCCCTGACTCTCCTTTCCAGTTGTGTTGCCCTCTACATTGTCATGGTACTCTGTACTTACAATAGCTTTCATTGTATAAGCTATGGTCACTTATCTGCTTATCAGTATTTTTACACAGACTGAGCTCCAAGTAGCAGGAACAATGTCTTTTTCAATATTATGATCCTAGCGTCTACCACAATGCCTGCTTCCTTTGTTTTGTTGGGTTTTTTTCCTACTTTATTTTTATTGGAGTAGAATTGCTTTCCAATGCTCTGTTAGTCTCTGCTGTACAATGAAGTGAATCAGCTGTATGTGTACATATATCCCTTCCTTCTTAGATATCCATTCCACCCCACTCCATCCCACACATGTAATCATAAGAGAGCACCAATCTGAGCTCCCTGTGCTTTATAGCAAGTTCCCATTAGCTATCTATTTTATGAAGTGAAGTGAAGTCGTTCGGTCATGTCTGACTCTTTGCAACCCCATGGACTGTAGCCTATCAGGCTCCTCTGTCCATGGGATTTTCCAGGCAAGAGTACTGGAGTGGGTTGCCATTTCCTTCTCCAAAATAGATACTACCATGTATCTATTTTATACTGCTACTGCTAAGTCGCGTCAGTCGTGTCCGACTCTGTGTGACCCCATAGACGGCAGCCCACCAGGCTCCCCGGTCCCCTGGGATTCTCCAGGCAAGAACACTGGAGTGGGTTGCCATTTCCTTCTCCAATGCAGCAAAGTGAAAAGTGAAAGTGAAGTTGCTCAGTCGTGTCCAACTCCTAGTGACCCCATGGACTGCAGCCTACCAGGCTCCTCCATCCATGGGATTTTCCAGGCAAGAGTACTGGAGTGGGGTGCCATTGCCTTCTCCACTATTTTATACATGGTAGTATATATATGTCAATCCCAATCTCCCAACTTATTCCATCCTCCCCTTCTCCCTGCCCCCATGTCCATATATCCATTCTCTACAGCTGCATCTCTATTCCTGCCCTGGAAATGGTTTCATCTGTACCATTTTTCTAGGTTCCACAGATTTTCATTAATACATATTTGTTTTTCTCTTTCTGACTTACTTTACTTTGTATGACAGACTCTAGGTTCAACTGCATCTCTACAAATGACCTAATTTTGTTACTTTTTATGCTAAGTAATATTCCTTTGTATATATGTACCACATCTTCTTTATTCATTCAAATGTCATTGGACATTTAGGTTGTTTCCATGTCTTGACTATTGTAAACAGAGTTACAATGAACATTGGGGTACATGTCTCCTTTTGAGTTATGCTTTTCTCAGGGTATGTGCCCAATGTGAGTTTGCTGGCTCATATGGTAGTTCTATTTTTAGCTTTTTAAGGAACCTCCATACTTCTCTCCACAGTGGCTGTATCAATTTACATTCCTGTCAACAGTGCATGAGGGTTCCCTTTTCTCCACACCCTGTCCAGCATTTAGTGTTTGTAGATTTTTTGATGAAGGCCATTCTGATCAGTGTGAGGTGACACCTCATTGTAGTTTTGATTTGCATTTCTCTAATAATTACTGATGTTGAGCATTTCATGTGCTTTTGACCATCTGTATGTCTTCTTAGGAGAAATGTTTAGATCTTCCACCTATTTTTTGACTGGCTTGTTTGGTTTTGTTTTTTGTTGTTGTTGTTGTTCTTGTTTGTTTGTTTTGATTGAATTCTATAGTTGTTTGCAGCCTTCACCAGTGGCTTGGGGTAAAGAAGCCACCTGCAGTGCAGAAGCCACAGGAGACCTGGTTTTGATCCTTGGGTCAGGAAGATTCCCCTGGAGGAGGACATGGCAACCCATTCGAGTGTTCTTGCCTGGAGAATCCCATGGACTAAGAAGCCTGGTGGGCTACAGTTCATAGGGTCACAAGGAGTCAGACATGACTGAAGCGACTTAGCCTACATTCATGATCTGTTTGTATATTTTGGAGATTAATCCTTTGTCCATTACTTCATTTGCAAGTATTTTCTCCCATTATCAACAATCAAAAAATGTCAGCTGACTTATTGGAAAACCTAATGAATAAGAAGCTTTTAGAACATGTTTTAGAAATGAAGGGCCTCCTCAACTAGCTCATCTTATTGAGGATCTTGAGTTCATCTTTGTAGACATGTAGACACAGAATATTAACTTTGTTCCTGTGCCCAACATTGTCAGAACTCCAGCAATTCATTTATATTAACTAAGTCCAAAATAAGCTCATTTAAAAGAAAGAACACTTTTATCTATTTACAATAGAGATGCCAACTTGGCTGTACACTCATGCTTTCAACACATGGCATTTGGCCCTGCAGAGGAATCTACTGAAGAAGCCAGATTACTCAATAAAATCTGTACTGGAGAAATCAACTGTTTTGGCTTAGGGGCTTGAATCATTAACTATTTGGGCTTAGAATTTGGGTCATTCTGATGAATCAAGTCTTTGAAGATAGATTAATAGGAGTACTGTTACATTTCTCTAGTATTATTAGGAATACAAGACAGAGTATTTTTTTCTCTAAAGCTTTTCAGAAAAAGTTTAAGCTGCTGTTAACATAACTCTTCAAACTATTATAAACTTTCTTCTTATTTTTGACATAGTTACATAGTGTACACTTTTGTGGAGTTTTATTCTTTTGCATGTAGCCCTTCAGTTTTTCAAAAACCATTTTTGAAGAGGCTGTCTTTCCCCATTGTATACTCTTGCCTCTTTATCATAAATTAAGTGATATATGAGTGTGGATTTATTTGTGGATGTTCTAGTCTGTTTCATGAACTCTGTATCTGTTTTGAGGCCAGTGCAATACTGTTTTGACAACTGTAGCTTTGTCATGTATTTTGAAAATGGGGCAACATTGTTCTTCTTTCTTAAGGTTGCTTTGGTTATTTGAGGTCTTTTTTAGTTCCATACATGTTTTAGGTTTATTCTAGTTCTGTGGAAAAATGCCTTGAGTATTTTCACAGGTACTGCTTTGGATCTGTAGATTGCCTTGGATAGTATTGCCATTTTGACAATATTGACTTTTCTAATCTAAGAACACCATATAGCTTTCCATCTGTTTGTGTCATCTTCAGTTTCTTTTATCAGCATTTTTTAGTTTTCAGAGTATAAGTCTTTTGCTCCCTATATGTGTGTGTGCTAAGTCACTTCAGTTGTGTCACAGTATCACTAGACTTCCTGCTAGCCGGTGAATTGCAATAGCTTCCTTCCATCATAAAAGGTGCAGGAGTTGGCACTCATTGAAAATAGAACCATATTCTGTTAAGTGCATTTGCTTTCCCCAGTTAAAATCTCCTGCCAATACCCTCTTAGTAGATTTGTGGAATACCCTAATTATTGGTATAACAGTTCGCATTGCATTGTTTCTGATAAAGGTGTTTGTTTTACCGGTAAATATCCAAGGGATTCACTGTCTTCACCAGAAAAAACAAACATGATATAACTGTGAAAGAGCTTATATCCTGTTTAAAACTTATCTCATACAGTTAAGGTGATAGCCTAGGCACCACGTAATATAATATAAATCAATGTTATTAAGTGGTGACTTTTCTCTCATCAGAATCCTCAGCCTGTGAACCAAGTGATAGAGAATGCAAGTGATTAACTTTTAATTTAACCACTTAACATCTCCTCTAATGGGCTACACACATACACTTTTCTCTTCTCATGCTTTTTTCCATACTCATTCAATTTCTAGTCTTGGTTGTATAACTGGGGGAATAACTCAACCTTGTATTCTTGAAGTGTCTCTACTGTAGTAGTATTGGCTTGCAGAACTCTCCTATTAATTATTGCCACTAGTTTTAAAAGTACTAAAAAGGTACCTAGATAGTCACCTGGAAAACAGACACATTTCTCCTCATTCCTTGTAGCAGCAATCTTAACTCCCCTGGACAATGAATATCATTCACCTAGGAAATACAACAATACACTTTTTTTTGGTGTCATATGAAGAGCATCACACCCCATGTAGCTCTTGCCTCTTTGTTGTTTAACAAAATGCACTTGACTCATTTTTGATTCCTGAATCAATAATTTGTTTTTTTATGATTGACTAGAGTTCCATTATGATAAACTATACACTATAGTTTATCCATTCACCTGTTCAACAACTTCGGGATTGTTTTCCATTTTCAGTTTATTTCGTGTGTGTGTGTGTTAGTTGCTCAGTCGTGCCTGACTTTTTGTGACCCCCATGGACATAGCCCACCAAGCTCCTCTGTCCATCGGATTCTCCAGGCAAGAATAATGGAGTGGCTAGCCCTTCCCTTTTCCAGGGGATCTTTCTGACCCAGGGATCGAACCTGGGTCTCCCACATCACAGGCAGACTCTTTACCATCTGAGTCACCAGGGAAGTTCAGTTTTATTTTAGCAACACCAGACCACCTGACCTGCCTCTTGAGAAACCTATATGCAGGTCAGAAAGCAAAAGTTAGAACTGGACATGGAACAACAGACTGGTTCCAAATAGGAAAAGGAGTATGTCAAGGTTGTATATTGTCACCCTGCTTATTTAACTTATATGCAGAGTACATCATGAGAAACATTGGGCTGGAAGAAGCACAAGCTGGAATCAAGATCGCTGGGCTAAATACCAATAACCTCAGATATGCAGATGACACCACCATTATGGCAGAAACCAAAAAGGAACTAAAAAGTCTCTTGATGAAAGTGAAAGAGGAGAGTGAAAAAGTTGGCTTAAAACTCAACATTCAGAAAACTAAGATCATGGCATCTGGTCCCATCACTTCATGGGAAATAGACGAGGAAACAGTGGAAACAGTGTCAGACTTTACTTTGGGGGGCTCCAAAATCACTGCAGATGATGACTGCAGCCATGAAGTTAAAAGACGCTTACTCCTTGGAAGGAAAGTTATGACCAACCTAGATAACATACTAAAAAGCAGAGACATTATTTTGCCAACCAAGGTCCATCTAGTCAAGGATTTGGTTTTTCCAGTGGTCATGTATGGATGTGAGAGTTGGACTGTGAAGAAAGCTGAACACCAAAGAATTGATGCTTTTGAACTGTGGTGTTGGAGAAGACTCTTGGGAGTCCCTTGGACTGCAAGGAGATCCAACCAGTCCATCCTAAAGGAGATCAGTCCTGGGTGTTCATTGGAAGGACTGATGCTGAAGCTGAAACTCCAATACTTTGGCCATCTCATGCAAAAAGTTGACTCATTGGAAAAGACTCTGATGCTGGCAGGGATTAGGGGCAGGAGGAGAAGGGGACAACAGAGGATGAGATGGCTGGATGGCATCACTGACTTGATGGACATGAGTTTGGGTAAACTCCAGGAGTTGGTGATGGACAGAGAGGCCTGGTGTGCTACGATTCATGGGTTCACAAAAAATCGGACCCGACTGAGCTGAACTGAACTGAAAGTTTCTATTGATGTACAAAGATCTGTTTAGTCAAAGCTATGGTTTTTCCAGTAGTCATGTACAGATGTGAGAGTTGGACCATAAAGAAGGGTGAAAACCAAAGAACTGATGCTTTTGAACTGTGGTGTTGGAGAAGGCTCTTGAGAGCCCCTTGGAGTGCAAGGAGATCAAACTAGTCAATCCTAAAGGAAATCAATCCTCAATATTATTAGAAGGACTGATGCTGAAGCTGAAACTCCAGTATTTTGGCCACCTGATGCAAAGAGCCAACTCATTAGAAAAGACCTTGATGCTGGGAAAGATTGAGGGCAGGAAAAGAAAGGGGCAACAGAAGATGAGATGGTTGGATGGCATCATCGACTCAATGGACATGAGTTTGAGCAAGCTCTAGAAGATGGTGAAGGACAGGGAAGCCTGGCATGCTGCAGTCCATGGCGTCACAAACGGTTGCACATGACTGAGTGACTGAACAACAGCAACAATTGATACACAGGATTTTTTTTCTTTTTTGAAGTAAATTTTCAAATCACTTGGGGCAGTATCTAGATTAAAAAAATATCACTTGGGTCATATATAAGCCTATGTTTAATTTTATAAGAAATGGACAAACTATTTTCCAACAAAGCTCTACTGTTTTGCATGTCCATTAGCAATAAATGACAGTTTCTGTTGCTACCCATTCTGGCCAGCATTTATTGTTGTCAGTTTTTTTTCCCCTCAACATTAATGATTGAAATAGGTGTGCTTTGGTATTTTGTTGTGGTATTAACTTACATTTTCCTGACAAATTATATTGAACATCTTTTTCTGTGTTTATTTGTGAATCATATTTCTTATTTGATGAGATATCTGTTCAAACCCTTTGTCTGTGTCTGTTAATTGCTCAGTCGTGTCCTACTGTTTGCAACCCCATGGATTCCCAGGTTCCTCTGTCCATGGAATCCTCCAGGCAAGAATACTAGAGTGGGTTGCAATTTCCTTCTTCAGGGCACCTTCTGGATCCAAGATTGACCCCAGCTCTCCTGCACTGGCAAGCAGATTCTTTACCACCTGAGCCCCCAGAGAATCCCTTTTACCCATTTTTAATTGAGTGTTCAGTTCAGTTTAGTCACTCAGTCATGTCCCACTCTTTGCAACCCCATTGAATCACAGCATGCCAGGCCTCCCTGTCCATCACCAACTCTTGGAGTTTACCCAAACTCACGTCCATCGAGTCAATGATGCCACCCAGCCATCTCATCCTCTGTCGTCCCCTTCTCCTCCTGACCTCAATCTTTCCCAGCATCAGGGTCTTTTCAAATGAATCAGCTCTTTGCATCAGGTGGCCAAAGGATTGGAGTTTCAGCTTCAATGTCAGTCCTTCCAATGAACACCCAGGACTGATCTCCTTTAGGATGGGCTGGTTGGATCTCCTTGCAGTCCAAGGGACTCTCAAGAATCTACTCCAACAACACAATTCAAAAGTATCAATTCTTAGGCACTCAGCTTTCTTAATTATTTTCTAAAACTTAAGTTTTAGAAATTCCTTAGGTATTCTAGATATAAGACCTAAAATAGCTACATTATTTGCAGATAGTTTCTGTTAGTGACTTATCTTTTTATTCTCTTAACAGTGTCTTTTGCTGAGCAAAAATTTTAATTTTGGTAAAATCTCTGTCTGTCTTCCTATCTACATATATGTGCTTTTTTTTTTTTTTGGATTGTGCTTTTGGTGTTATATCTCAAAACCACTAAAATCAAGGTCACAGAGATTTTTTCCTGTGTTTTCTTCTGAAAGTTTTAGTTCTGCAGTTTTTACGTATGTCAGTAATCCATTTTGAGCTAATTTATATACAAACTGGGAGGCATATGCCAGGATTTATATTTTGCATATGGATAAAAGCTAGTGGAGGTGATGGAATTCGAATTGAGCTATTCCAAATCCTGAAAGATGATGCTGTGAAAGTGCTGCACTCAATATGCCAGCAAATTTGGAAAACTCAGCAGTGGCCACAGGACTGGAAAAGGTCAGTTTTCATTACAATCCCAAAGAAAGGCAATGCCAAAGAATGCTCAAACTACCACATAATTGCACTCATCTCACACGCTAGCAAAGTAATGCTCAAAATTCTCCAAGCCAGGCTTCAGCAATACATGAACCATGAACTTCCAGATGTTCAAGCTGGTTTTAGAAAAGGCAGATGAACCAGAGATCAAATTGCCAACATCTGCTGGATCATTGAAAAAGCAAGAGAGTTCCAGAAAACCATCTATTTCTGCTTTATTGACTATGCCAAAGCCTTTGACTGTGTGGATCACAATAAACTGTGGAAAATTCTGAAAGAGATGGGAATACCAGACCACCTGATCTGCCTCTTGAGAAATTTGTATGCAGGTCAGGAAGCAACAGTTCGAACTGGACATGGAACAACAGACTGGTTCCAAATAGGAAAAGGAGTATGTCAAGGCTGTATATTGTCACCCTGCTTATTTAACTTATATGCAGAGTACATCATGAGAAACGCTGGGCTGGAAGAAACACAAGGTGGAATCAAGATTGCCTGGAGAAATATCAATAACCTCAGATATGCAGATGACACCACCCTTATGGCAGAAAGTGAAGAGGAACTAAAAAGCCTCTTGATGAAAGTAAAAGAGGAGAGTGAAAGGGTTGGCTTAAAGTTCAGAAAACGAAGATCATGGCATCTGGTCCCATCACTTCATGGGAAATAGATGGGGAAACAGTGGAAACAGTGCCAGACTTTTTTGGGAGGGGGGCCTCCAAAATCACTGCAGATGGTGATTGCAGCCATGAAATTAAAAGACGCTTACTCCTTGGAAGGAAAGTTATGACCAACCTAGATAGCATATTCAAAAGCAGAGACATTACTTTACCAACAAAGGTCCGTCTAATCAAGGCTATGATTTTTCCTGTGGTCATGTATGGATATGAGAATTGGACTGTGAAGAAAGCTGAGTACCTAAGAACTGATGCTTTTGAACTGTGATGTTGGAGAAGACTCTTGAGAGTCCAGTGGACTGAAAAGACATCAAATCAGTCAATCCCAAAAGAAGTCAGTTCTGACTATTCATTAGAAGGACTGATGCTGAAGCTGAAATTCCAATACTTTGGCCACTTGATGCGAAGAACCGACTCATTGGAAAAGACCCTGATGCTGGGAAAGATTGAAGGCAGGAAGAGAAGGGAACGACAGAAGATAAGGTGGATGGATGGCATCACCAACTCAATGGACATGAGTTTGAGCAAGCTCCAGGAGTTGGTGATGGACATGGAAGCCTGGTGTGCTGCAGTTCACGGGGTTGGAAAGAGTTGGACACGACAGCAACTGAACTGACTGACTGTAGAAAAAGAGCGCATACTTGTGGTTACCAGAAGAGGCGATTGGGAGGATAGAGAACAGAAGGAAACTGGTCAGAAAGTACAAACTTTCAGTTACAAGATAAGTATTTAGGATGTAATGTACAACAAGATAACTATAGCTAACACTGCTACATAATATATTAAAAAATTGTGAAGACAGTAAATCCTAACAGTTCTCATCACAAGAAAAGTGTTTTCCCTTTTTGTCTTTCTTTTCTTTTTATTGTATTTAGGTGGGAGGATGGATGATAGCTGAAACTATTGTGATAATCATTTTACAATACGTGTAAATCAAACTATAATGTTGTATGCTTAAATTTAGGTAATGATGTATGCCAATTGTTTCTCAATAAAACTGGAAAACAATGAAAGAATTTGGGTTAAATTTAATACAATGTTTTAGAAAAACTGACAGTTTAGGTAATTTAAGCCACCGGAAATAATTGCCTATCGGCAAAAAATTATCTCTGCAAACAATTTATTTGAAGTGTTTTTCAATGGCCTGTAACAGTTTTAATTACTAAATCTATATTGGCAGATGCTCATTTATTTGCTTATTAATTCAGGTTCTAGTTGGTCAGCATATTACCTGCTCAGGTATTCATAATTCTCTAGTTGGCCCAAGGACTTCCTCCCGTCTGCTATATCACTTGCTTTTGTTTGAGACTTACGCTTAAGTACAACGGGCAGTGAGAGGATGTGGTCTTCTTTGGTGATCCCCACTTTTCTCTTCCTGAGCTTTTCTTCTGTGGGATTGGCCCCAGATCCAGGGTCAACCACCCATGAAAATGACAACTACCCACCTTTTTGGGACCAAATTGATGGAGACATAGCAGAATTTCCAGTGCAGAATAACAAGATAATTGTTGATCCCTGGAAATATATGGATCGACTAAGAATATTTAAGATCCTTATAACAGAATCAAACAAATATTTTGCTTCATTTGGAAAAAACGATACAGGCAATGTGTTTTGGGCATTGACTTTATTTTATGGAAGGCTATTTAAAACAGGTATGTACATTTGAATTATTCCCTAGGAAAATTGCTTGTCTCTTTCTTTGATGCTAGAAGTGGCATTACAGCTAATCTATTTAAGTGTTACCATCTGAATGTTCATGCATTCAGTCAATATAACCAATGCAGTCAATATAATCATTTATCTTTAAGTACTCAGGCTTTCATAATACCTAATCAAATGCTTCTTTTGAATAGTAAAGTTATTTGTCACACCTTTGCTTTACATTTTATAGACTTCCTAGTTTAAACATAAAATCCTGCAGCTTTTAAAATAAATTCCTGTAAACTAAAAGCTTATTGTTTGAAGAAGAAATGCCCCCTTCTAGATTAAAAAAAAATCTTTTTTTTTTTTTTCTTAAAGCCTGACAGGCCTCTCAGATAAATGTGACACTATAAATATCTCTGTTTCATCGGGTGAGATTATTATAGGATATAAGACAGAATTTCTTTTAGCTATGAAATCCAGGATGAGGTTTCACACAAAATAAGGTAAGGAACATATTTTCCCTTAAAAGCCTGGGCTTTGCCTCATAAATATTAGTGGACAGAGTAATAAGATATGGCCCTCACTGCACAGTCTCTTTCCTGTTAGTTGTTAGGTTCAAGCAGAAGAAAAGGGCTGAAAACAGGGAGGAACTGGTCCAGAATGCAGCACACTCTTCCTGCACTTAAACAAGTAGGATGGGGAGTCAAGTGTGATGTTCAAAACTCAGCATCCTCTCTGAGAAAGGGAGAAAGCTTCTCTCTTTTCTGCCTCAGTTGGGGTGAATTTCTCCATCTGTATTTTGCTCTCACTACTTCTTCAATCAATTATCTTGGTATTGAAATTCTGGAACTGAATCAGCTTTCCATTCTCATCAAATTCTTTTTTAAATTGTCTCTTTGGCTGTTACTAGATGGAGTCTAGAATGAAACAAGGACTAGAATGTGGTGCCTTCATGTAGGGGGAAAAAAAAAAAAACTTCTGCACAATGAATTATTGCAATGAAGTCTTGACTGATTTAGGAAGAAAAGAAGGACCCACAGAGACTGCCTTGTGAAACACTCTGCAGGTCCAGCTTAGTCAAGAAAGAGTTGGTAAAGAAAATAAATATGGTATAAAGAAAATAATAAAGAAAAATGAAAAACCAGAAAAAAATGCAAGAAAGGGTCTGTACAGGCTGGAATTTCTAAGAAGCTTTGAGCTCTCAAAGTGAATGAAATGCTATTCATATGAATGGACCATATCATTAACAGGCATAACCCTCTTCTTACTCTTTGGGGGGGAGCATATGAGTCTTTTCCTCTCTTATGACTTTCTATTCAAGGTTTAACTCTTTTCACCTACCCTGTTTACTCTGTAGATAGATTTTCAGAGCCTCCCAATAGTTCACGGTGTGCTTATGGGTCTGGAGTCTCTAGCTGCACATCTATCAACAGTGGCTGGGGAGGTAAGTGTTATATTTCACCATGCTTTTCTTTATTGATCTGTGGTTGTGGGCCTTGCTACCTCTCCTTTTCTATGCGGTAGGCTAAGTTGGGTTAAATCTCAGTATTTCCTTTGTAAACATATACAATTTTCTGTGCAATCTCCCAGGAGATGATTAATTAAAAAAAAAAAAAACACATGAATGATAACTCTGCTATGCTGCTTGCTGCTAAGTTGCTTCAGTCGTGTCCGACTCTGTGCGACCCCATAGACAGCAGCCCACCAGGCTCCCCAGTCCCTGGGATTCTCCAGGCAAGAACACTGGAGTGGGTTGCCATTTCCTTCTCCAATGCATGAAGGTAAAAAGTGAAAGTGAAGTCGCTCAGTCATGTCCGACTCTTAGAGGCCCCATGGACTGCAGCCCACCAGGCTCCTCCATCCATGGGATTTTCCAGGCAAGAGTACTGGAGTGGGGTGCCATTGCCTTCTCCGAACTCTGCTAATGTGATATCTAAACTAATAATGTACATTACATTGTCATCTTGTGTCAGACATGTTGGCATGTGCTCAGTCATGTCCAACTCTTTGAGACGTCATGGACTGTAGCCCACCAGGCTTCTCTGTCCAAGCAAGAATACTGGAATGGATTTCCATTTCCTACTCCAGGGAATCTTCCTGACCCAGGGATTGAACCCCCATCTCTTGGCATCTCCTGCATTGGCAGGCGGGTCCTTTACCACTGTACCACCTGGGATACCATTGTTCATTTTAGATATATACTAAAGAAGAAAATGATACTTTCAAGTACCTAGTATTTCAAATTTTCTATTGCATATTCCAACCACTCCTAGTTCCTTCTACAACTAGCTACTATTTATTTCACACTTACACATTCTAGAACCTCACTTTAGCCATTTAGAGAGAGTTAATTCAACTATTGTCATGATCTTAAATTAATATTCTCATAATACAGATAATCAAGCAGAAGCTGAGAGAGGTTGAGTAATTTGCTTATCACAAAGCTAGTAATAGAAAGTCTAAACATTCATCTTTCTCTCTCAATTCATTTCCTTAATCACTTAAGTTTTCCTCCCTAAACCCCTAATTTGAAAAAGCCGCAAGAACTTAATAATGATTAATTATTTTCAACTACAAAACATTTCATGCCTTAAAGACCAATTTCACTGTAGGGGACACCTAACATATCTGTTCCTTCTGATTGGTTTATGCAGAAATATGTCTTCATTAGGTACAAAGTTTTGGAAAAGTGCATTTATAAATGTACCTTTCAAAATAAAGGTTGTACTTGGCAATGAACAAAATTCTTCTAGTCCAAAGTAAAGTTTGTACTTAGGATCATCCCCTCAAAGGTGAAAATTAATGCTAAAAGTAGAAATAAGTGAAATGAGGTCAACTAGCACACCAGGTTTCATCTAATGAGAAAATGACTTGTCATCAAAAGGTTTGAAAATATTCCTTGAAATACTTATCTATCAATTGTGTCTTCTCCCTTACGTTTTGTATCACCAGTATCTGGCTTCTCCTTCTTGACATCTAGATTAACAATCAAAATAGTTCTCTTATTGTCAAGCAGGAATGTGGAAGGATGTGCTTTATTGGCAGAAGGTGTGGATTCATGCCTCTGACCAAAGTCTGGCTGAGGAGTAGGCCTAAGAATAACCCTGGCCTAGGAGCTGCCAGAATCCTGGTAGACAAGATGAACCGAGGAATCAAGAAGTAGATAAATAGTCCAAAGATGGAATATACTAGAGTGAGGACTTGGTTGAAATGAATTAGCATCAAGAACCAGAAGAAAGTCAAACTGAAAATCAGAAAATGTTTTCAAGGTTGTTTGGGAAAAGATTTGGTTGGGATTTAGAACTATCCTTAAGAGAGCTGAGATAGAACAAGATGGTTATATCAAAATCTCTTCCTCAGTCTAGGCAGAGAATCTCCACAAATATCGTCTACATATATACCCAAACTGAAGTAAATATTTTCCTGAGCCAAATCTGATCATTTGCTTCCTACGTAAGGGGTAAATAGATATAGGACATAAATAATTTGGAACTGGATTGAACTAAGTAGATTCATATACAAATTTCTGTATCCAGAATGTGCCTCTAATGGAAACTTTCCTGACTGAGATTAACCCTAAATTTTCATAATCATATGAATTTCCTAGAGGCAACAAATTCAACATGATAGTTTGGAGAACAAAGAAGAGAACTTATATAGATTAAGCATTAGTCATTTGGTTAACTCCTACTTTGTATAGACAGTTAATGGCTCCAGATATCTTCGTCCTGTTTTTCTACAGGCATTAGCTACTATGTGGTTATTATGTATTTCCTTGCTGCAATTGAATCTGAGTTTTTGGGAAATTTGCCATTTGAAGTAGTTACTACCTCGAGAGGAGTACAGATCTAACTTCTGTTATTCAGTTGAGGAATGCCATGCAGCCTATCCACAAGCTATGGATATAGTCAACAGGTTTTATAAGGTAAAAGAATGTAATGATATTTTTATAAATAGACTGAATGAAAACACTGAATGAAGTTCTTCTGTTGGGATTGATGATTTAAAAATAGACTAAACTTCACATTTACATGCATATGAAATTATGTTAGAGCTTTGTCCCTTCCCCCTCTAATCGTTCTGCTAAGTATCCTGAAGTGATCCTAAATAGTTAATAGCAAATTGGCATAATTGTATTTATAAAAACATGTTTTCAATAGAATTCATGTAATAATCACAAATTATGTTTTCCTCTGCAAACAGAACAGCATAAATCTTTGTACAAAGCAAAAAAGTTAAATGATATCTTTAAGTCTTAAAATCTATTCTGAAAATAAATTTCATTTCTGAACAATCAGCTAGGTGAGTATGTCACAATGTTCTTTTTCAGGAATTCATGATACTGGTAATTAAATGTATTTTAATTTACTTTAAAATATTTTATTGACCTAAATCTTATTCATTCTACAGTATCTACAATCCAGAAAGATAGTTTCCACTACCAGCAGTATTCCTCAGTATGACACAGATGAGGACACAGCGATCTTTAAGATGTGGGTGGCCCATCAAGCTGCCATTGATGTGGCAAAACCGAAGTCCAGTGATGTGTAAGAGAATTGCTTTATGTATGGTAATTAAACTGTTTTTTTTTTTTCTGGCATAGTAAAATATAATGTTTAAGTTTTGGTTGCCTCAAATGTTCATTGCTCATATTTTCCATATGAGGAAATATTTTCCTGAAATATTTTCCATATTCCAGTAAATAGTTTTTCCATTTTTACTTGCAGTTCATCTAAGAGTAACATATCAGTTATATATCTTGAATGTAGCTTTTCTTTGTTAATACTTGTCAGTTCACTCTTTCAATGATGTCTCCTTAATTTGAAAATTTTTCTGTGTAGACCAATTTCTCATTTTTTTTTCCTTTACTATTTAATTATTTTTCTGGTTTAAAAAAATAAACCTACCCAGTGATCTTCAATGGATTGGTATTTTTTGTATGTTTCTCTGTGTGTGTAGAGTCCTATTTATTAATAGTTCATCACTAACTGTGATGTTTCTTCTCTCACTCTACAATATTATCAAAGACTCTTCTCATCATGTCAACATTAGAGCAATACCTCTCAAAATCAATCATTGCCTTGAGTCTTCCCCTCTTATTAGGAACTTGGGCTGCCATCACCAAATACTATAAATTAGTTGTTTTGTATCACAGAAATTTATTTTCTCACAGTTCTGGAGGCTGCAAGTTCAGAACTAGGGTGCCAGCATGGTCAGCTTCAGCTGAGGGCCCTCTTTCTGGCTTGCAGATGACTGCCTTCTTGCATCATAGCATCTGTGGCTTCACATGGAGAAGAGAGAGAGAGAGAGAATCTGCACTCTAGTCTCTCTTCCTCTTTAGTATGAACTTCAACATGTAAATTTTCAGACTATCATATCTTTTTTCTTAAATTTTGAAGTCACCATTTCTCAGTATTGTTGTCCACTCTGACATCATAGAACGTGCTTTTAACATTTTATTCAGTTTTTATGGTTGTTTTCTGCAAGAGAGAATTGAGCATGCCATTTAAGTCTTTAAATTAAATGAACTCAAGAGAAACCATCTGTTGTTTGTTTGTCCCCTGCCCTTGGCCCCTGTTATGTCCTATTCAAGAAGGTGATTTGATTACTGTGGCAAATTTCTAGTCCACTTCTTATTTCCTAGGAATTAGGAGCAATTATATAAGCATATACACACAATAAACATGAGTCAATGATGTATGTTGTTGAAGAATTTTCAGAAATTTCTTTTTTTTATTTAATTTTATTTTTTTACTTTACAATATTGTATTGGTTTTGCCATATATCAAAATGAATCTGCCACAGGTATACATGTGTTCCCCATCCTGAACCCTCCTCCCTTCTTCCTCCCCATACCATCCCTCTGGGTCATCCCAGTGCACCAGCCCCAAGCATCCACTATCCTACATCGAACCTGGACTGGTGACTTGTTTCATATATGATATTATACATGTTTCAATGCCATTCTCCCAAATCATCCCACTGTCTTCCTCTCCCACAGAGTCCACAAGACTGTTCTATACATCTGTGTCTCTCTTGCTGTCTCATATACAGGGTTATTGTTACCATCTTTCTAAATTCCATATATATGCGTTAGTAAATTGTATTGGTGGTTTTTTTTCTGGCTTACTTCACTCTGTATAATAGGCTCCAGTTTCATCCACCTCATTAGAACTGATTCAAATGTATTCTTTTTAATGGCTGAGTAATACTCCTTTGTGTATATGTACCATAGCTTTCTTATCCATTCATCCGCTAATGGACATCTAGGTTGCTTCCATGTCCTGGATATTATAAACAGTGCTGTGATGAACATTGGGGTACATGTGTCTCTTTCAGTTCTGGTTTCCTCAGTGTGTATGCCCAGCAGTGGGATTGCTGGATCAGAAGGCAATGGCACCCCACTCCAGTACTCTTGCCTGGAAAATCCCATAGGCGGAGGAGCCTGGTGGGCTGCAGTCCATGAGGTCCACTTAATTTGCTAAGAGTCAGACACGACTGAGCGACTTCCCTTTCACTTTTCACTTTCATGCATTGGAGAAGGAAATGGCAACCCACTCCAGTGTTCTTGCCTGGAGAATCCCAGGGACAGGGGAGCCTGGTGGGCTGCCGTCTATGGGGTCGCACAGAGTCGGACACGACTGAAGTGACTCAACAGCAACAGCAAGGCAGTTCTATTAGATAACCTATTTGTTATACTGGCTCATAGTATCCAGCCCCTAAACTGTGTTTGTGGAAAACAAGTGATGTTAGACATTGGTGGCACAGAAATTAGATATAGGAGAAACACAATGAGAAAGCACCAAGAGTAAATCTAGTAGAAGTAAGAGTTAGTTAAGATGCTACAATTTTTTAAAGTTGTGATTCAAAGATTTGCCATCTCTGCTGCTATGTAATAGATTCTTCCCTGGTGGCTCAGAGGTAAAACATCTGCCTGTATCCAGGAGACGTGGGTTTGCCCACAGGGTGGGAAAGATCCCCTGGAGAAGGAAGTGGCAACCCACTCCAGTACCCTTGCCTGGAAAATCCCATGGAGGAAGGAACCTGGTAGGCTACAGTCCTTGGGGTAGCAAAGACTGGAACATTACCGAGTGACTTCACTTTCACTTAGATTCTTCAGCTAATGTAGGCATAATGTAGAAGATAGTGTGAGGAATAATTACAATATACTGAAATTGTAGGTTTGGTTCAGTCAACTATTTAATAAATAGCATAAAATTCCTAAGGAACATGGGAGAAAAGACACATTTAGAGTTTAATTTGCGTTTAAATGAAGTATTTTGTAACTCATGCAGCTAACTTTGTGTCCTTCCTTTAGCTCATTCTATTCTTCTGAAACTGAATGAGACTTCGCCATGGACTTTCTACTGGCCACAGAATTTTTTGAGGCAGTATTATATCGCCCATACTTTGAAAGTTCAGCAGAATTCCTAGTGGGTTTCCCACACAGGCTACTCACAGATCAGGATCGCAATGTTCTCATGAGTAACTTCAGCAGACAGGAAAAAGCATTGATGACTATAGCAAAACTCACTACAAAAATAAACAAAAGCACAGGTATGATTATGAGTTATACTATCCATGAAGCCTAAATGAACCAAAGTCATTTGAGAACTAAATATATTTAATGATCCGTTAAACAGGAATGATTGAGTACCTGCTATATTATAGATATATTGAGGAATATTACGACAGTTACTGAAAACTACCCTTCCAGGACCTCACATATCATGTAGCTTCTGCAATAGTGACAGCTTTAAAATCAACACTTTTATATGTCTCTTCCTAAAATTCTTATTGCTACCCCCAAAATATTCTGGGTTCTCGCTTAGGATTCAAAATTGCTAGTCTGTGAAAATCTGGCTCTTCATTATTGTTGTGTCATTCTCCCTAGTGTAAAGTGTGCTCATCCACCAAGACAGAGAAGATAAGAAACAGAGATGGTTGGGCTGGAAGTAGGAAGACTGGGTGCAGACAGACAGTCATATAAAATTTTTGAGCATCAATTAAATAATGAATATTAAGCTTCACACATCATTTTATTTTTTGTCCTTAGGTACGGTATGAAATTCATAGCATTGTTTACATTTTTAAAGAAAAAGTTCATTTGACATTAAATAACATGTCCAAAATGATATACTTTGTAAGTAGCTGAAGCAAACTTAAACTACAGCTTGTTTAAATTTAGTGTTTGAGGTTTTCATTTTTCTTCACTATCTAATATAACCTGCATTGAAAATATGAAAGTTTTGATGAACTAGTAAATCTTACCCATTTAAATCTCAATTGTTTAGAATTAGAACTGTGGAGTCTTTTCAGTTCCAGCCCATTTTTTTCATGGATTAATCCTAAGGATCAGGGAAGCTAAGTTGCAAATATCACTTAGTTTTAGGGACAGTTGGACAGCAACCAGGTTTCCATTCTCACAGGAAAAGGTTCACTCTAGAAACAAAACATTACAAACAAGAGTAAGAAAGGAGTTATGATGGGTCTCAACAATTTGTGCTTAACTTATTCCATAAAATATTGTGGTTATTACATTGTGTGAGAATTTTTTGAATACATCTCATTCTCAAGTAAGGGAAACAGCTCATCATTTATTATATATGCTGCCAAATGAGCAGAAGAGAAATAGCCCTTCTTTTATGCTGTTAGATTGTCCAACACAATGCATTTCCCTGTATCCTTTGACAAGCCTAATGGTCAGACAGTGTTGCTAATATATTACAAATCCTGTAATTAGGATTTTTATCTTATTTTACGTATTTTTAGATTTCAAAGTTGCATTCATAATTTTACTAACTGGAAACATAAATGTTTCTATTTTCACAGGAGGTTTGTTATTAACAATTTGGAAGAAGCTCATGACTTCAAAATTTGCTCGGGCTACAGGACGTTTCTTCATTAAAAAGCTACTCTTTTTTTTTTTTTTTCCTTTTTTTTTTTTATATTTTATTTTATTTTAACTTTAGAATATTGTATTAGTTTTGCCAAATATCGAAATGAATCCGCCACAGGTATACCCGCGTTCCCCATCCTGAACCCTCCTCCCTCCTCCCTCCCCTACCCTCCCTCTGGGTCATCCCAGTGCACCAGCCCCAAGCATCCAGTACTGTGCATCGAACCTGGACTGGCGACTCATTTCATACATGATATTATACATGTTTCAATGCTATTCTCCCAAATCTCCCCACCCTCTCCCTCTCCCACAGAGTCCATAAGACTGAGCTATACATCGGTGTCTCTTTTGCTGTCTCGTACACAGGGTTATTGTTACCATCTTTCTAAATTCCATATATATGCGTTAGTATACTGTATTGGTGTTTTTCTTTCTGGCTTACTTCACTCTGTATAGTTAATACCAATTGAGTAGCCTAAATTTATGCTATTATGTGTAGATCAGTTTAATTCCATGAATAAAAGCAATCAAATGTTATAATGACTGTGAAAATTTGTGGTTCTTATTATCCCTGCTTCATCTTTGTATTTTCAAAGTTACCAGCCAATAAATCCCCCTGCAACCCTCCACTCAGAATTGAGCTACCTACCTGGTTGAAGCTAATTAGTTTCATAGAATGCCTGAGTTACACATGAATAGGTCAATATCTGTGCCAAAGACAGGTTACACTATTCATATTTAAGATTTTGATACTATCTTCAATGCTCATTCATAGATTGCCAGGTAGGCAGGGAAAATTCTCCTCCAAGAGATTATTCTTATAAGATACAACTTTGGGCATTGAAGACACATTTTAAGTAATTTATATTCTAGGACTGAACTCCAAGTACATTGCCATATGAGCACATTTATCAATTCATGTAATGAATGAGGCTACTGTTTTAGTGTCTGAGCACATGGAGAAATCATTTCACCATCAAGTAGAAAATTTCTGAGCTACTCTAGTGTAAGACCCAGTTCCCCCTTCAGTCAGTCTCTCCCATCAGGAGCTTCCAGAAGCTCTTATCCTTCTCCATCAGGGGGCAGACATACTGAAAACCACAATCACAGAAAACTAACCAATCTGATCACATGGACCACAGCCTTGTCTTACTCAATGAAACTATGAGCCATGCCATGTAGGGCCACCCAAGATGGATGGGTCAGGGTGGAGACTTCTGAAAACATGTGGTCCACTGGAAAATCAAATGGCAAACCACTTCAGTATCTTTGCCTTGAGAACCCCAAGAACAGTATGAAAAGGCAAAAAGATAGGAGGACACTAAAAGATGAACTCCCCAGGTTAGTACTTGCCAAATATGTTATTGCAGATCAGTGGAAAAATAACTCCAGAAAGAATAAAGAGACAGATTCAAAGCAAAAACAACACTCAGCTGTGGATGTGACTGGTGATGGAAGTAAAGTCCAATGCTGTAAAGAGCAATATCACATAGGAATCTGGAATGTTAGGCTCATGAATCAAGGCAACCGGGAAGTGGTCAAACGAGATGGCAAGAGTGAACATCGACATTTTAGGAATAAGCAAACTAAAATGGACTGGAATGGGTGAATTTAACTCAGATGGCTGTTGTATCTACCACTGTGGGCAAGAATCTCTTAGAAGAAATAGAGTAGACATAGTCAACAAAAGAGTCTGAAATGCAGTACTTGGATGCAATCTCAAAAATGACAGAACATCTCTGTTTGTTTCCAAGACAAACAATTAAGTATCACAGTAATCCAAGTCTATTTCCCAACTAGTAATGCTGAAGACACTGGAGTTGAATGGTTCTATGAAGACCTACAAGACCTTCCAGAACTAATACCTCCCCCCCCCAAAAAAAAATGTCCTTTTCATTATAGGGGACAAGAATGCAAAACTAAGAAATCAAGAAATACAAGGCAAATTTGGCCTTGGAGTACAGAATGAAGCAGGGCAAAGGCTAATAGAGATTTTCCAAAAGAATGCACTGGTCATAGCAAACACCCTTTTTCAACAACACAAGAGAAGACTACACATGGACATCACCAGATGGTCAATACCAAAATCAGATTGATTATATTCTTTGCAGCCAAAGATGGAGAAGCTCTATACAGTCAGCAAAAACAGGACCAGGAGCTGACTGTGGCTCAGATCATGAAATCTGTATTGCAGAATTCAGACTTAAGTTGGAGAAAGTAGGGGAAACCACCAGACCATTCAGGTATGACCTAAATCAAATCCCTTATAATTATACAGTAGAAGTGAGAGATAGATTCAAAGGATTACATCTGATAGACAGAGTGCCTGAAGAAATATGGATGGAGGTTCATGACATTGTGTAGGAGATCAAGACCACCCCCAAGAAAAAGAAATACAAAAAGGCAAAATGTTCACCTGAGGAGGTCTTACAAATGACTGTGAAAAGAAGAGAAGTGAAAGGCAAAGGTGAAAAGAAAAGATATACCCATTTGAATGCAGACTTCCAAAGAATAACAAGGAGAGATAAGAAAGCCTTCTTCAGTGATCAATGCAAAGAAATAGAGGAAAAGTATAGAATTGGAAAGACTAGAGATCTCTTCAAGAAAATTAGAAATACCAAGACAACATTTCCTGCAAATATGGGCACAATAAGGGATAGTAATGGTATGGACCTAACACAAGCAGAAGATATTAAAAAGAGATGGCAAGGATACACAGAACTACTATACAAAAAAGATCTTCATGACCAAGATAATCACAATGGTGTGGTCACTCACCTAGAGCCAGACATCCTGGAATGTGAAGTCAAGTGGACCTTAGGAAGCATCACTACGAACAAAGATAGAGGAGGTGATGGAATTTCAGTTGAGCTATTTCAAATCCTGAAAGATGATGCTGTGAAAGTGATGCACTCAATATGCCAGCTAATCTGGAAAACTCAGCAGTGTTCACAGGACTGGAAAAGTTTAGATTTCATTCCAATCCCAAAGAAAGGCAATGCCAAAGAATGCACAAGTCCACTCATCTCACACACTAGTAAAGTAGTGCTCAGAATTTTCCAAGCCAGGCTTCAACAGTAGACGAACCATGAAATTCCAGATGTTCAGGCTGGATTTAGAAAAGGCAGAGGAACCAGAGATCAAATTGCCAACATCCATTGGATCATCAAAAAGCCAAGAGAGTTTCAGAAAAACATCTATTTCTGCTTTACTGACTATGCCAAAGCCTGTAACTGTGTGGAATACAACAAACTGGAAAATTCTTAAAGAGAAAGAAACACCAGACCACCTGACCTGCCTCATGAGAGACCTGTATGTAGGTCAGGAAGCAACAGTTAGAACTGCACATGGAACAATAGACTGGTTTCAAATGCAAAAAGGAGTACATCAGGGCTGTATATTGTCACCCTGATTATCAAACTTATATGCAGAATACATCATGAGAAACATTGGGCTGGATGAAGCACAAGCTTGAGTCAAGATTGCAGGGAGAAATATCAACAACCTCAATATGCAGATGACACCACCATTATGGCAGAAAATGAAGAAGAACTAAAGAGCCTCTTGAGGAAAGTGAAAAAAGACAGTGGAAAAAGTTGGCTTAAAAATCAGCATTCAGAAAACTAAGATCATGGCATCTGGTCCCATCACTTCATGGCAAAGAGATGGGGAAACAGTGGAAACAGTGGCAGACTATTTTTTCCGGCTCCAAAATCACTGTAGATGGTGACTGAAGCCATGAAATTAAAAGATGCTTGCTCCTTGGAAGAAAAGCTATGACTACCTTAGCATATTAAAAAGCAGAGACATTACTTTGACAAAAAAGGTCCATCTAGTCAAACCTATGGTTTTTCCAGTAGTCATGTATGGATGTGAGATTTGGACAATAAAGAAAGCTGAGCGCCAAAGAATTGATGCTTTTAAACTGTGATGTTGGAGAAAACTCTTGAGAGTCCCTTGAACTGAAAGGAGATCCATCCAGTCCATCCCGAAAGAAATCACTCCTGAATATTTATTGGAAGGACTGATGCTGAAGCTGAAACTCCAATACATTGGCCACCTGATGTGAAGAACTGACTCATTGCAAAAGACCCTGATGCTGGGAAAGATTGAAGGCAGGAGGAAAAGGGGCGACAGAGAATGAGATGATTAGATGGCATCACCAACTCAATGGACCTGAGTTGAGTAATATCTGGGAGTTGATGATGAACAGGGAGGCCTGATGTGCTGCAGTCCATGGGGTCACAAAGAGCTGGACACGACTGAGCAAATGAATTGAACTGAACTGATGCTGAGAAAGTTTGAATGCTGGAAGAGAAGGGAATGCCAGAGGATGAGATGGTTGGATGGCATCACCTACTCAATGAACATGAGTTTGAGTAAACTCCGGGAGTTGGTGATGGATAGGGAGGCTTGGAGTGCTGCAGTCCACGGGGTTGCAAAGAGTTGGACGTGACTGAGCAACTGAACTGAACTGAACTCTGCTGCTGCTACTGCTGCTAAGTCCCTCAGTCGTGTCCAACTATGTGTGACCCCAGAGACGGCAGCCCACCAGGCTCCCCTGTCCCTGGGATTCTCCAGGCAAGAACACTGGAGTGGGTTGCCATTTCCTTCTCCAATGCAAGAAAGTGAAAAGTGAAAAGTGAAAGGGAATTCGCTCAGTCGTGTCCAACTCTTAGTGACCCCATGGACTGCAGCCCATGAGACTTCTCCATCCATGGGATTTTCCAGGCAAGAGTACTGGAGTGGGGTGCCATGAACTCTAGTGTAAACTAAACAAAACTAAAATTTTCCTTTTAGATATAATTTTGTTATAATTGGAGCCCATAAATGAAAAAGGCACATAACAAAAATGAGTAAAAATTATGTGAAACTCACCATATTTAAATCACTGCTAATGGCATTAATCAAACTATATAGGCTAATTATCTTCTGGTGTTTCTGACCACCTGTCATACCTTTTCCCAATATTGTGCCACTTTTTAATTTCCCTTCAAAACCCAGTATTCCTTAACCACCTCTCAACCAAAATGGTCCCCTATGAAAATAAATGATGTTTTATATTATCTGTTGTTCCTGATGAGAAGGACATATTAAGCAAAAGCCACTTTTTGAAAGTCAAAAATAGGTTTATCAATGTCTCAATACAAGTGAGATATCTTTACATAAAAATAAAACTAATAACTGAAGTGACAAAATGTATCAAACCCTAAAAATACCCAAATCACCAAAATAAGTGAGATAGAAGAAAAAGGTGGAAATATCACATTTTCTAATTTAAAGTTATAAACTGAAATCAGTAGTGGCCACAGTACTGGAAATGGGCAGTTTTCATCCCCATCCCAAAGAAGGACAATGCCAAAGAATGTTCAAACTACCATATAATCTCGTATGCATTTCACATGCTAGCAAGTCAATGCTCAAAATCCCTCAAGATAGGCTTCAACAGTATGTGAACTGAGAACTTCCAGATGTATAAGCTGGGTTTACAAAAGACAGATGAACCAGAGATCAAATTGCCAACATTCATTGGATCCTGAAAAAAGCCAGGGAATTCCAGAAAAACATCTGCTTCTTCTTCATTGACTACACTAAAGCCTTTGATTGTGTGGATCACAACAACCTGTGGAAAATTCTTAAAGAGTTAGGAATACCAGATAACCTTAGCTGTCTTCTGACAAACCTATATGCAGGACAAGAAGCATCAGTTAGAACCAGACTTGGAACAACAAACTGGTTCAAAATTGGTAAAAGAGTATGACAAGGTTGTCTATTGTCAGCCTGCTTATTTAACTTCTATGCAGAGTGTATCACGCTAAACGTAGATCTGGATAACACACAAGCTGGAATCAAGATTGCCAAGAGGAATGTCAATAACCTCAGATATGCAGATAATACTACACTAATGGCAGAAAGTGAAGAGGAACTAAAGAGCCCTTGATGAGGGTGAAAGAGAAGAGTGAAAAAGTTGACTTGAAGCTCAACATTAGAAAAACTAAGATCATGGCATCCAGTGCCATCACTTCATGGCAAATAGAAGGGGAAACAGTGGAAGCAGTGGCAGATTTTATTTTCTTGGTCTCCAAAGTCATGGCAGACAGTGACTGCAGCCATGAAATTAAAAGATACTTGCTCCTTAGAAGGAAACCTATGATAAACCTAGACAGTGTATTCAAAAAGCAAAGACATCACTTTGCCAACATAGGTCTGTCTAGTCAAAGCTATGGTTTTTCCAGTAGTCATGTATGGATGTGAGAGTTGTATCGTAGAGAAGGCTAAGTGCCAAAGAATTGATGCTTCCTAACTGTGGTTCTGGAGAAGACTCTTGAGAGTCCTTGGACAGGAAGGAGATCAAACCAGTCAATCCAAAAGGAAACCAACCCTGAATATTCATTGGAAGGACTGATGCTGACGTTGAAGCTCTAATATTTTCACCACCTGATGCAAAGAGCCGACTCACTGGAAAAGATCCTAATGCTGGGAAAGATTGAGGAGAAGAGGAAAAGGGGACGACAGAGGATGAGATGGTTGGGTGCATCATGGACTCAGTGGACCTGAGTTTGAGCAGACTCTGGGAGATAGTGAAGAACAGGGAAGCCTGGTGTGCTACAGGTCATAGGGTTCAGAGTCAGACAGGACTTTGTGACTGAACAATAACAACAAACCAAAAATGTATGGCATTGCCATACAAAGAGGCACATAGATTAATGCAAATAAAGAGAGAGCCAGAAATAAACCCAAACATATACAGTCAATTAATTTACAACAAAGGAGGCAAGAGTTACATGGGGAAAGGGCAGTTCTTTTAATACATGGTGTTGGGAAAACTGCAGACTCACATGTCCAAAAAAAAAAAGACTGGATGACTATCTTACAATATACACAAAACTTAACTCAAAATTTATGAAAGACTTGAGAATAACACCTGAAGCTATAAAAGTCCTAAAAAGAAATATAGATGGCAAGCTCCTTGACATTGGAATAGATGCCCAATGCAGAGGCAACAAAAGCAAATTAAACAAGTGGAAACACATAATCAAAGTGTTAGTCACTCAGTCATGTTCAACTCTTTGCGACCCTATGATCATAGAAAAAGCAAGAGAGTTCCAGAAAAACATCTATTTCTGCTTTATTGACTATGCCAAAGCCTTTGACTGTGTGGATCACAATAAACTGCCGGGAGCCGGTGAGGCATTCCACTCGTGCCAAAGTCATGAGGAAGGAGGCTCGGCATACGCAAAGGCGGGATCGAGCCTCAGGAGTCCGCCCGGATATTCTTGAGCATCTACCCCCCAAAAAACCAGAGTCTGCCTACTTTATTGCTTTGTGCTCTCACCTCTGACTTTACTGGGGGCTGTCCCCTACCACCATCTCGCTCTCTCTGTCAAAGAGTTAACTTACAGCTCCAATTAATAAAGTTCCTGGGCAATTAGGAGTGTTTAAATCCAAACCCCTCAGATGGCTCTCTAACTCGCCTGACAAGTTTACCCGGACTCCTACAGCTATGCATACAATTGTTTACAGTCTCCCAGCCTCCAGAGGCACGGGAAGCTTAAGATATTCAAATAGCTTAGAGCCTCTCAGAGAGTTAGAAACTGTCAGAATAAGACTAGTAAAGGATTTCATTGATGAGTCAATGCTTGTTGCCAAGTTTTCACATCCCCTGAATTGTATCCTTGAGTGTGTATTAATTAATATAGTTGATATATAGAAAAAATAAGTAGTGGCCTTGGTGTTAGTAACTTTAGACCCTTAAGGTAATAAATTCTTTCCTTTGTTGTAAACCCATTACACATCCGCCCTATAGGAATGCAATTTTATCTTTGGAAGATGGCGCCAAACCTTAAAATAATTACTCTAAGAGAAAATAAGTCTTTGTTGATAAGTCTTGTCAAGAGTCATAAAATGTTAGTAGGCCTTCTGGCCAGAAGATGATGTAAATCACCTAAACCATTTGTATACGATAAATTTGCAGGAAAGAAACCCTGGTTTTTGATAAGAATCAAAGACTGCTGACTTTGCATCCCCTATTATCCTCTATGTGTAACTTAGGGTATATAAGCCCCTGTTAAAAATAAAGCTACGGGCCTTGTTCAACAACGCTTGGTCTCCCCATGTCATTCTTCCCTTTAACTTCCAGCTGAGTCTCCATCTGGAGCGTGGAACCCACCACGCTTACTAATTATGCCTGGGCTTCTAAGACCCACTCGAGAAGGTGTCTAGGGTGAGGCACCTTCCGCTATTCGAGAGGGCGCCTGCGGCCTACGTAAGTGGTGCAAACTTCTTGTCTTGAAGTTTTATTGGTCTCCCGCGTAAACCAAGCTACTCAGCCTCTTTTCTCCACTGAATTTTCCTACTGAGCTATCCTCATTCTATTATTCTTTATATCTCTATTTAGCATATAAATAGTCGCCTAGGCCGTCTCTCCTTCGAATACCCTGGATCAGCTGGGGCTGGTCCCCAGCAATAAACTGTGGTAAATTCTGAAAGAGATGGGAATACCAGACCACCTGATCTGCCTCTTGAGAAACCTATATGCAGGTCAGGAAGCAACAGTTAGAACTGGACATGGAACAACAGACTGGTTCCAAATAGGAAAAGGAGTACATCAAGGCTGTATATTGTCACCCTGTTTATTTAACTTATATGCAGAGTACATCATGAGAAACGCTGGACTGGAAGAAACACAAGGTGGAATCAAGATTGCCTGGAGAAATATCAATAACCTCAGATATGCAGATGACACCACCCTTATGGCAGAAAGTGAAGAGGAACTCAAAAGCCTCTTGATGAAAGTGAAAGTGGAGAGTGAAAAAGTTGGCTTAAAGCTCAACATTCAGAAAACGAAGATTATGGCATCCGGTCCCACCACTTCATGGGAAATAGATGGGGAAACAGTGGAAACAGTGTCAGACTTTATTTTGGGGGGCTCCAAAATCACTACAGATGGTGACTGCAGCCATGAAATTAAAAGACACTTACTCCTTGGAAGGAAAGTTATGACCAACCTAGACAGCATATTCAAAAGCAGAGACATTACTTTGCCAACAAAGGTCCATCTAGTCAAGGCTATGGTTTTTCCTGTGGTCATGTATGGATGTGAGAGTTGGACTGTGAAGAAGGCTGAATGCCTAAGAATTGATGCTTTTGGACTGTGGTGTTGGAGAAGACTTTTGAAAGTCCTTTGGACTGCAAGGAGATCCAACCAGTCCATTCTGAAGGAGATCAGCCCTGGGATTTCTTTGGAAGGAATGATGCTAAAGCTGAAACTCCAGTCCTTTGGCCACCTCATGCGAAGAGTTGACTCATTGGAAAAGACTCTGATGCTGGGAGGAATTGAGGGCAGGAGGAGAAGGGGACGACAGAGGATGAGATGGCTGGATGGCATCACTGACTCGATGGACATGAGTCTGAGTGAACTCCGGGAGTTGGCGATGGACAGGGCTGTGGTTCATGGGATCTCAAAGAGTCGGACATGACTGAGCAACTGAACTGAACTGAACTGAACTGAGTGGTAAAGGAACCCCTGCCAATGCAGGAGAGACATAAGAAACACAGGTTTAATCCCTGGGTTGGGAAGATCCCCAGGAGGAGGACATAGCAACCCATTCCAGTATTCTTGCCTGGAGAATCCTAAGGACAGAGGAGCCTGGCAGGCAGCAGTCCTTAAGGTCAGGAAAGTCAGACATGACTGAAGCAACTTAGCACGCCCCAACTACTGAGCCTGTGTCTAGAGCCTGGGAGCCACAACTACTGAGCCCGCATGTCACAAATACTGAAGCCTGTCTGCTTACCATCTGTGCTCCACAACAAGAGAAACTACAGCAAAGAGAAGCCCATGCACTGCAATGAAAAGTAACCCCCACTCACTACAACTGGGGAAAGCCTGAGTATAGCAATGAATACTCAATGCAGCCAAAGATAAATAAATGAAAATCTTAAAAAAACACAAACATGTTTTCATATAGCAAAGTTCCAAATTCTGTATTGTACCTTATTTTTATTGTGGTTCAGTTGCTCAGTCATGTCCAACTCTTTGTGACCCCATCGTCTATAGCACATCAGGCTGCCCTGTCCGTCACTATCTCCCACAGTTTGTTCAAACTTATGTCCATTGAGTCCATGATGCCATCCAACCATCTCATCCTCTTCTTCTCCTGCCCTCAGTCTTTCCTAGCATCAGGGTCTTTTTTCCAAGGAGTAGGCTCCCCGATCAGGTGGCCAAACTATTGGAGCTTCAGCTTCAGCATCAGTCCTTCCAAAGAATATTCAGGGTTCATTTCCTTTAGGATTGACTGGTTTGATCTTCCTGTCATCCAAAGGACTCTCAAGAATCTTTCCAGAACCACAGTTTGAAAGCATCAATTCTTCGGTATTCAACCTTCCTTATGTTCCAATGATCATATCCGGACATAACTAATGGAAAAACCATAGCTTTGACTAGACGGATCTTTGTTGGCAAAGTGGTGTCTCTGCTTTTCAATACACTGTCTAGGTTTTTCATAGTTATTCTTCCAAGCAACAAGTGTCTTTTAGTTTCATGGCTGCAGTCACTGTCTGCAGTGATTTTGGAGCCCAAGGAAATAAAATCTGCCACTGCTTCCAATGTTTCCCTATCTATTTGCCTTGAAATGATGCGATCAGATGACATGATCTTAGTTTTTCGAATGCTGAGTTTTATGACAGTTTTTTCACTCTCCTTTTTCACCCTTATCAAGAGGCTCTTTAGTTCCTCTTATCTTTCTGCCATTTGTGTAGTATCATCTGTATATCTAAGGTTGTTGATATTTCTCCTGGCCATCTTGATTCGACTTTGTGCATCATCCAGCCTGACATTTTGCATGATGAACTATGCAAATAAATTAAATAAGTAGGGTGACAATATATAGCCCTGATATACTCCTTTCCCAATTTTGAACCAGTTCATTGTTCCATGTCCAGTGCTAACTGTTGCTTCTTGAACTTGACATGCATAGAGGTTTCTCAGAAGGCAGGTAAGGTGGTCTGGTATTCCCATCTCTTTAAGACTTTTCCAGAGCTTACTGTAATCTACACAGTCAAAGGCTTTAACATAATCAATGAAGCAGAAGAAGATTTTTTCTGGAATTCTCTTGCTTTATCTGTGGTCCAGCAGAGGTTGACAATTTGAACTCTGGTTCCTCTGCCTTTTCTAAATCTACCTTGTACATTTGGAAGTTTTTGGTTCACATATTGTTGAAGCCTAGCTTGAAGGATTTTGAGCATTGCCTTGCTAGCATGTGAAATGAGCTCAATTGTATGGTAGTTTGAACATTCTTTAGCATTGCCTTTCTCTGGAATTGGAATGAAAATTGACCTTTTCCAGGTCACCTTATAGTGGTGACAGAAAGGTTAACGTAATGTTTATAATACCTCATATCAGTTAGCCTCCTATTTTTTCCTAAGTCTCCTGACTCCCAAAATACTTTTGCTCTATATACTAATTATATACAATTTACATGCTGTTATCAAGATAACCGCCAGAGATACTGCTTAGTAAGTTCTGGTTCCATCTGGCCTGGGAGGATAACAATAAGCTAGACCCTAAGCAACAAGCTTTCACAACACAGGTACTCATGTATCATTGTGAAGCACAAGCCATGGGCACAGCACATGCCAATTCTGGCTCAAAACAGTGGGATTTAGATACCACAGGGTATGTAGTTTCATTTTTAATTCATGATATCCTGGACATGATGTAATAGCACTATAATAAACTCATTTTCCAGTGATAGTATATTAAATTTAATCTTATGCAGTATTTCTACATGCCAAAGAATGGCAGATTGCCAGCAAATTACCAGGAGCTAGAGGAGAAGCATGAAACAGACTCTTCCTCACAGGCCTGGAAAGGAATCAGTCCTAGCAGCACCTTGATCTTAGGTTTCTAGACTCTAGAATTGTGAGAAAATAAATTCTGTTGGTTAAGTCACACACTTCGTGGTATTTTGTTAAGGTAGCCCTTGCAAAACTAATAATAATACAATGTCCTAAACCCTGAACTTGAGAATATGTTACGCTTCATGACAAAAGAGACTTAACAGCTGTGATTAATGCAGGGATCTTGAGCTGAATTATCAGGTTCAGCTCAGTGGACTCACAAGATCCTTATAAAGAAGATGCCTGATGATCCGAGTGAGATGTGAGGACTGGACCACAGATTGCAGTGATGAAAGGGAAGGATCGGAAGATATTTAAGTGACCTCTAGAAACTGTAAAGGGCAAGGAAATTGATTTTGCCTTCAGAAGCTTCAAAAAGAATCAGTCCTTGTGTATATGTACCACAGCTTTCTTATCCATTCATCTGCTGATGGACATCTAGGTTGCTTCCATGCCCTGGCTATTATAAACAGTGCTGTGGTGAACATTGGGGTACACATGTCTCTTTTAATTCTGGTTTCCTTGGTGTGTATGACCAGCAGTGGGATTTCTGGGTCATAAGACAGTACTATTTCCAGTTTTTTAAGGAATCTCCACACTGTTCTCCATAGTGGCTGTTCTACTTTGCATTCCCACCAACAGTGTAAGAGGGTTCCCTTTTCTCCACACCCTTTCCAGCATTTATTGCTTGTAGACTTTTGGATCGCAGCCATTCTGACTGGTGTGAAATGGTACCTCATTGTGGTTTTGATTTGCATTTCTCTGATAATGAGTGATGTAGAGTATCTTTTCATGTGTTTGTTAGTATAGAACAGTCTTTTGAACTCTGTGGGAGAGGGCGAGGGTAGGATGATTTGGGAGAATGGCATTGAAACATGTATAATATCATATATGAAACTAATTGCCAGTCCAGGTTGGATGCAGGATACAGGGTGCTTGGGGCTGGTGCACTGAGATGACCCAGAGGGATGGTACAGGGAGGGAGGTGGGAGGGGGGTTCAGGATGGGGAGCACGTGTACACCTGTGGCGGATTCATGTTGATGTATGGCAAAACCAATACAATATTTTAAAGTAATTAGCCTCCAATTAAATAAATTTATATTAAAAAAAAAAGAATCAGTCCTTTGAACATCTTGGATTAAGTTCAGTGAAGCCAATATTTGGACTTTTGAAACCAGAAGTATAATATAATAAATCTATGTCTCTCAAGTCACCAAGTTTGTAAGTTTTTTTTCTTTTTGCAGTGCAATAAGAAACTCTGTGTGTCCTAACATAGAGCTGATGTCAAGTGTGCTGCCTTAGTAACAAATAAAGTCCATTTGCCAACTACTTCTTTCTAGTAATCAAGTGCTAGCAGATGCTTGGAAGAAAATCCTTCCAGTGTCTGTAAGTTAATTAGGCCCTATTGTCTGACACATCGTATCCATCTCCCAAGACCACCAGTTCTCTTTTTTATACTGGGCAGAGTAGTGTTCAAATCACCAAGAATATTGTTTTTACTGAATATTACATCTCCAGAAGACATTTCTTTTTTCTTCCTTCCACTACCCCACCTTCTCCCGGCAATACCTGGAAAAACACCTCTCTTGTTTGTTCCGGGATTCTCTTATATGTTCTTCTGACAAGATAGGTAATTAAGATTGATGCAAGTTTGGGGCCAACTCATCAAAACAAGCCTAGGACAAGTCTCAGAGAAACCCACTTCCCCCAAACCATTGTGTTGAATCTCAGAACTTTTCTATGAAGCAAGATGATTAAGTGCATGAAATGATATTATGACAACACAATCTTTGTAGAAAATGAATCACTTAACAGTGCAAACTAGTGAGGATATACAGTTGGAGTAAGAAGAGATATGAGATGCAGGCAATTTTTAGAATTTAACATTATTTGATATAGTCTACAGATTAGAAAAAAAGTAAATGAAAGTGGTCAAATAATGTGTTTTCCTTTCCTTGTGGTTGACATCAAAGTGTGTTCACTAGTTCTTTTATTTTTCCATAAAATGATAATCATTCTATCAAAGAATTCATATATCATTGAGATGGTCATCATAAAAGTGTCAATACATTTTCTATTCTGCTACTGTATATGCCTGTTCTGCTGAACTAATGTTACTCTTACGATGAGTTCTTTTATTCCTTAAAACTTTACAGAAAAATTGGAAGCTAATTTGCAGCTATGGTTAGCTCCAGAAAACTGTTGCATTGAAATGCATATCCAAAGATAGGCATCTATATATGGCTTTTGCTGGGTTAAACTGAGAAGTCCTAAAATATCAAACTATATCTAAAAGACATAAAACAGATAAGAAATACCAAGAAAGTGAAATATAAATGGGGATAATGATGGTTTGTGGATAAGATTTTTACCATGAATATTTTAAAATTTATATTATATAAATATTATATAGTAGCAATATTGCTTGTTTGCTTAGCCAGTCAGGCTTAAAAATTGTACTGATGTTCATTAAGGGAGTTTGGACTATATTCGTGAGGGAGGAGACCAGAATCAGTTAGAGTCCTTATGCTTCCATTTTCAAGAATCCATTCCCTGGAACCACTATTAAGAAGAAATTTTTGCCCCAGAAAACTGTAAAAGGGGTGTAAAACAGTACATGAAGTGACAGAACTCAAAGGCCTCGTGTCCTTTAAGATGAAATTCACAAACGTACGGGCTTCCTCATTTGTAGCTAATTAACTAATATAGACTAGAGCACCAGGAACTATACAAAAAAATAAAAAGGCAACATAAAGATATAAGAATTCCTATTTATACAAGAATTTCCCATTCCATGTCATTTCAAAATTCACCTAATATTACTTTAAATATTTTGTACTAACCTACCCAGAATTCCTTCCCATCCTTGACACTTTTCTAGCAAGCACTTAGTGTTCCAGGAATGTGTGCTCAATTGTTAGATAAAGGGATTTCATCTGCAACTTTAAGGGTATGCTGGTCAAAGGATAGAGGTTTCTTTTTTAAGTCACACTAACTTGCTTCTCATCTCACACGCTAGTAAAGTAATGCTTAGAATTCTCCAATCCAGGCTTTAGCAATATGTGAACTGTAAAATTCCAGATGTTCAAGATGGTTTTAGAAAAGGCAGAGGAACCAGAGATCAAATATGCCAACATCCACTGCATCATCAAAAAAGCAAGAGAGATCCAGAAAAACATTTATTTCTGCTTTATTGACCATCCCAAAGTCTTTGACTGTGTGGATCACAATAAACTGTAGAAAATTCTGAAAGAGATGGGAATACCAGACCACCTGACCTGCCTCTTGAGAAACTTGTATGCAGGTCAGGAAGCAACAGTTAGAACTGGACATGGAACCACAGACTGTTTCCCAATAGGAAAAGGAGTACATCAAGGCTGTATATTGTCACCCTACTTAATTAACTTATATGCAGAGTACATCATGAGAAATGCTGGGCTGGAGGAAGCACAAGCTGGAATCAAGATTGCCAGGAGAAACATCAATAAGCTCAGATATGCAGATGACACCACCCTTGTGGCAGAAAGTGAAGAACTAAAGAGCCTCTTGATGAAAGTGAAAGAGAAGAGTGAAAAAGTTGGCTTAAAGCTCAACATTCAGAAAACTAAGATCATGGCATCTGGTCCCATCACTTCATGGCAAATAGATGGAAACAGTGTCAGACTTTATTTTGAGGGGCTCCAGAATCACTGCAGATGGTGACTGCAGCCATGAAATTAAAAAAATGCTTACTCCTTGGAAGGAAAGTTATGACCAAACTAGACAGTATATTAAAAAGCAGAAACATTACTTTGTCAACAAAGGTCCATCTAGTCAAGGCTATGGTTTTTCCAGTGGTTATGTATGGATGTGAGAGTTGGACTATAAAGAAAGCTGAATGCCAAAAAATTGATGCTTTTGAACTGTGGTATTGGAGAAGACTCTTGAGAGTCCCTTGGACTGCAAGGAGATCCAACCAGTCCATCCTAAAGGAGATCAGTCCTGGGTGTTCATTGGAAGGACTGATGTTGAAGCTGAAACTCCCATATTTTGGCCACCTGATTCAAAGAGCTGACTCATTTGAAAAGACCCTGATGCTGGGAAAGATTGAGGGCAGGAGAAGAAGGGGACGACAGAGGATGAGATGGTTGGATGGCATCACCAACTCAATGGACATGAGTTTGGGTAAACTCCGGAAGTTGGTGATAGACAGGGAGGACTGGCGTGCTGTGGTTCATGGGAGTGCAAAGAGTCGGACACGACTGAGTGACTAAATTGAACTGAACTGAACTTGCTTCTGACATCAGATCTCTTTTTCTTAGATTTTTGAACTTCAACAATGTTTCTGGACTTGCAATTACTAGAGAATTTTAGATAATGTGGTCCATATTTAAAGCACTGAGAAAAAAGTCATCTCTTTATATATTTCTCTTCTAACCTTCAAGAATTTATACCATCCTCTTGATGTGTATCTAAAATATTTTTATGGGCAAAAGTCTTTTTAGTAAGGTTTAGTAAGGTTCAGAATATTTACTTTGTCTATGATATTTTTTTCTTAATGTCAGTAGTGTTCTGAGGAAGAAAAAATTATCCTCCTGATTGTTCCTGCAGGAGTAACTGGTTTCAAGTCTAGGAAAAAAGAATTATCAGATTGGGCCTTTTGCTCTTGAATAGTTCAGAGCTGACTTCTAAGATAGAAATGCCACTGATAGGACCCAAACACTGAAACCTTGCCTCTTTTATGAATGTTATGCCAAGATCTGTCACTATTGTCCCTGAGGATAAAGAACTTGGAAACTCTATTCCAGATGCTCAAATCTTTTAGGTTTAAGAAATTCTGCTTCAGCCTATTACAAAGGTACTCCAACTGGAATTGCTGCTTGCATAAAAACTAAAAACCAGGATAAAATATATAAAATTTATTTCCAGACAGGAGAAAGCAATCAGGAGAGGGAAGTAATGGTTTAGAAAAAAGGAAACAAATCTAGTGAGTCCTAAAAGCCATAATTTTCTGCCATTTGCTAAGCTCAAGAGGCAAAAACCCAAGACTCCAGAGCTTATCCTGAATTGAGGAGAAAAAAGTTGGACTTTAGGGAAATTAAAGCTATCAGAATTTGCAAAGTATAATGCCAGGATAAAAAGGAAAGCATGCAAAGACAGAACTTCAGAAATTTGCTTAGAGTTCTCCTCCCCTCCAATCTTTTGTTTGAATAGCAATCGGCATAGGTATAGAATGAAACTCTACAAGACAAAAGGAAAAACATTTTCCGGGGGTGCATAAGCCTTCAAATTCCCTAAGCTCCTAGAAGGCCATCATTCATTCAAGTTTCCTCCAACCATATGGAGGAGTTTTTATTGAATAAGTACAACATTCAGTAAACACTCCATGAATGTCACTTTTTAGTAGTAAAGAAAACTAGTCCCAGGCAAAGGTGACTCTAGAGTTGCTTCAGGAACATTCTTTATTTATTCTTGAAAATAGTTGACATACAATATTATGTTAGTCCCAAATGTATTACATAGTGTTTTGACATTTGTATACATTATGAAATAATCACCACAATAAGTCTAGTAATCATCTGACCCCATACAGTTATTATAATATCATTGACCATATTTCTTGTGCTGTATATTACATCCTCGTGGCTTATTTATTACGTATCTGGGAGACTGTGTCTCTAACTCTCTTCACCTATTTTCCCCACCCCACCCCCAGCAATAATCTGTTCCCTGTATTGTTGTTATTGTTGTTGTTTAGTCACTAAGTCCTGATGGATTCTTTCTGACTCCATGGACTGTAACCTGCCAGGATCCTCTGTCCATGGGATTTCCCAGGCAAGAATACAATATCTATGAGTCTGTGGAAAATAGTATAGAGGCTTCTCAAAAAATTAAAAGTAGAACTGCCATGTGATTCAGCAGTTTCACTTATGGATATTTACCCTAAGAAAAAAACAATTCATAAGGATATTTGCATTTTAGAGTTTATTTTGGCATTATTTACAATAGCCAAAGTAAGGAAGTAAATGTATTGTCCATTGACAGATGAATAGACAAAAATCACACATAACTCATTGGAAAAGACCCCAATGATGAGAAAGACTGAAGGCAAAAGAAGAAGAGGGCAGCAGAGGATGAGATGCTTGGATAGTATCACCAGTTTGTGCATGCTAAGTCACTTCAGTCTTGTCTGACTCTTTGCCACCCTAGGGACTGTAGCCCACCAGGCTTCTCTGTTTATGGGATTCTCCAGGCATGAATACTGGAGTGGGTTGCCATGTCCTCCTCCAAAGGATCTTCCCAACCCTGGGATGGAACCCAACTCACCAACTCAGTGGACATGGATTTGAACAAACTCTGGGAGATAGTGAAGGACAAGGAAGCCTGGCATTCTGAAATCTGTGGGTATGCAGAGAGTCAGACATGACTTAGTGACTGTAAAACAATAACCTGGCCCAATCTGACCAGAATATTGGCAACAACTCCCTGAAGCTGTGTGGTCCAATAGCACTTGAGCTGAGAGAAGGGCAGACAGAGTTGATAGTTTGCAGAGCAAACCCAGTGGCCTTGTTTGTGGGGAGCGAGCTCCGCCCATGGCAAAGTCATGAGGAAGGAGGCTTGGCATACACAAAGGCGGGATCGAGCCTCAGGGTCCCCCTGGAAATTCTCGAGCATCTACCCCCAAAACCAGAGTCTGCCTACTTTCTGCTTTGTGCTCTCACCTACACCTCTGACTTTACAGGGGGCTGTCCCCCACTACCTCTCTCTGAAAAAAGAGTTAGCTTATAGCTCCAGTTAACAATTCCTGGGTGTGACAGTGTTCCAACCTACAAACTCCTTTGGAAGTCCTCTAGCCTGCCTGAATAGGTTTTTCCGGCCACATGTGATTGTTCAGAGACTCCCAACTGTGAGAGGCAGGAGATGTTCTAAACTGTCTAAACACAGATTCTTTTGAGTAGTTAAAAGATTGATTAGAAATTGTATTGGTGAAGGGTTTTTCACTTATTGGGCCAATGTTTGCTGCTAAGTCTCCATACCCCTTACCTACTGTGTCTTTGGCAGTGTATTGATTGATATAATGGGTGTATAGAAATGTAAGTAGTAGCCTCAATGTTTGTAACCTTGGACCCTTGAGTTAATTCTTTTCTTGATTGAGCCCACCTCACCTTTGTCCTATAGGAATGCAGCTTTGTCCAATGCTTTTTTGGAGGCTGGTGCCTGACTTTGGAATAATCACCTTTAGAGAAAGATAAGTTTCTTAAAATGTTAACAGGCCTCCTGGCCAGAAGATGATGTAAATCACCTGAACTTTTGCATATGATAGGTTTGAAAGCCTGGCTTCGATTAGAACCAGGAACTGCTGTCCTTGCATGACTCCACCCCTTCCCCCATTATCCTCTATGCACAACTTAAGGTATAAAACTACTTTGGAAAATAAAGTACGCCCCTTTTTTTTGTTCACCAAAATTTGGTCTCCCCATGTCGTTCTTTCTTTCACCTTCTGGCTGAATTTTTCCTCTGAGGCGGGGAAGCTCGTCAAGCCTACTAATTTTGCCTGGGCTTCTAAGATCCGACCGAGGAGGCCTTAGTGTCTCCTCTCCTTCGGGAGAACGGGAGGACGCCTGCGGCCTTCGTAGGTGACGTTAATTCCCTGCTTTGGAATTTTATTCAGCCTCTTTTCTTCACTGAATTTTCCTACTGAGCTATCCTTATTTCAGCCGCTTTTCTCCACTGAATTTCCTCACTGAGCTATCCTCATTCTATTACTCTTTATATCCTTAATTAACGTTTAATTAAGCAGTTGTTTCCTGATCCTCGCCGACACCGTCTCTCCTTCGAATACCCTGGATCAGCTGGGGCTGGACCCCAGCACTTGTTCATCAGGAAAGTTGGAGGGCAGTACCACTTGACCAGAGGACAGCCCACGGCTCCCCGCAACTGCAGAGCAAAGCTGGTGGCCTCGGCAGAAAATTCAGCGCACACTCAGGCTGAATCTGGACCAGAAAACAATGAGCTATACAATCCCTGTGTCCTGGTCTGCTGCCCTGCCAGAGTAGGGAAGCTAATTCATAGTCCCACCTACTACAGAATATACTACCCGGTCCTGACCAAAGAACTCATGCAGTTGTAGATTCCATTCTGCAACCTCATTTGGGTAGGAAACCAAGCCAGAAGTCCTAGCCAACTGTCCTCAGCCAGTGGTGCACCCCATCCCATCTCCATCCTCAAAGGCGGAACATGTGTCTTGCCCCAGAATAGACCATAATAGCAGGCTCCTCCTGCCTTAAAACATTACCAGCAGACACACCCAGAAACCCAAACTGAGCTGAACAGTAAAGAAAAATATCTGCGAGAACAAACTTATAAGGCCTGGAAAAGAAATCCTATTACTCAAATACACAGAAAAAATAATCAGATAAATATGACAAGACCAGTGGAATCTAATAAAGATCTAATAACTGACTCCAAATAAATGAGGACTTATAAACTGTCAGACAAAAAACTCAGACTAATTCTCTAAAAGAAGGTTTAGTGAACTACAAGAAAACACAGAAAGAGAACTCGACAAAATTAGGAAACCAACGCATGAGCAACAGAATGAGATGTTTGATAAAAAAGATAAAAAAGGAGCAACCGTTAAAAAAAGAAACAGAAATCCTAGAGAAAACGAATACAATAACTGAACTGATGCATTTAATAGAGAGCGACAAAACAGACTGACTGACTATGCAGAGAAATAGTCCATGAAGTAAAGTGATAGAACATTGGAAATTACTGAGACAGGAGAGAAAAAGAAAAAATAATAAAAAAGATTGAAGACAGCTATGGAATTATGGGGCACAATGAAACAAAACATTTGCAATATGAGAACTTCAAAAAGAGAAGAAAAGAAGAAAGGGAGAGAAAGTGTATATAAAGCAAAAATGACTGAAAACTTCGGAAATCTGGAGACAGAAATAAACATTCAGATTCATGAGGCTAAAAGAATCTCCCAATAGGCTGAATTCATGTAGAGCTACACTGAAGCACTGTTAGATTCAAAAAACAAACAAACTGAAAAAACCTGTTAGATCTATACTAGGAATTCAATAAAGTTGGAAAATTAACAAATTAACAAAATTTACATACACAGATCAGTAGCAACACTGTTCACTAACAAAATTCTTAAACAAAGTGAAGATTCAATTCCATTTATAACAATATAAATAAAACAAAATACAGAGAAGTAAATTTACTTAAGGTGCTGAAGATCTCTACTCTGAAAATCATTAAAACACTGATGAAAGAAATCAAAGAAGACATAAATCAATGGAAAGATACATTATGCTCATGGATTGGAAGAAATGATGCTGTCAAAAAATTGATACTACCAAAACCACCTTTAAGTTCAAACTAATCCCTATCAAGATTTCAAAGGCATTTATACAGAAGTAGGAAAAAGCACTTCTGAAAATTATATGGAACCACAAAACACTAAGAATAGCCAAAAAATATCCTGAGGAAAAAATAACAAGGCACTTATATAGCAAGGCACACTTTCTGATTTCAAGCTATATTATAAAGCTCTAGGCATCAAAACACTAGGTTACCATCATAAAAACAGAAACATAGACCACTTAAACAGAATACAGAGCCCAGAAATAAACCGAAGCATAATCAATCAACTAGTATCTAACAAGGAAGCCAGGAATACTCAGTGCAGAAAAGACAATCTTCAATAAATAGCACTGGGATAACTGAATAAAAACATGTGAAAGAATAAAACCAGACCCATATTTAACACACTTACAAAAATTAAATTAAAATGAACTGAACACTTAAATTTAAGAACTGAACATATGAAACTCCTAGAAGAAAACATAGGAACAAAGCTCATCAATAGTCTTGTTAATGTTTTTTGAATATAACTCAAAAAACCACAAGTAACAAATTTAAAAATAAATCAGCAAGACTATATCAAACTAAAAAGAGGAAGAAACCATCAACAAAATGAAAAGACCACCAGGACAATGGGAAAAAATATTTGCAAAACTCTTATCTGTTAAGAGTTTCCCTGGTGCCTCAGACCGTAAGGCATCTGCCTACAATGCGGGAGACCCGGGTTCAATCCCTGGGTCGGGAAGATCTCCTGGAGAAGGAAATGGCAACCCACACCAGTATTCTTGCCTGGAAAATCCCATGGACGGAGGAGCCTGGTAGGTAGGCTGCAGTCCATGGGGTCGCTAGAGTCGGACACAACTGAGCGACTTCACTTTCACTTTTCACTTTCATGCATTGGAGAAGGAAATGGCAACCCACTCCAGTGTTCTTACCAGAGAATCCCAGGGACAAGAAGCCTGGTGGGCTGCTGTCTATGGGGTCACACAGAATCGGACACGACTAAAGCGACATAGCAGCAGCTGCAGCAGCAACAAATGCTAGAATGAATGTGCACATTTGGTGGGATTGTAAACTGGTATAGTCATTATGGAAAACAGTATGGAGCCTCAAAAAATAAAAAATAAAACTACCATATGACCCAGCAATTGTACTTCTGGAATTATGGAAGTGTTAGAGTATGAAAGAGTCATGTCTGACTCTTTGAGACCCCATGGACTATAGCACGTCAGGTTCCTCTGTCCTTGGGATTCTCTAGGCAAGAATACTGGAGTGGGAAGCCCTTCCCTTCTTCAGGTGATCTTCCTGACCCAGGGATCAAACTGAGGTCGCCTGCATTTCAGGCAGATTCTTTACTGTCTGAGCTACCAGGGAGACCCACTGCGAGTATATCCAAATGGTAACAAAAACACTAAGAAAAGATATCTGCACCCCATATTCATAGCTGCTTTATTTACAAGAGCCAAGTCTTGAAAATCTAAGTGTCCACTGATGGATGAAAGGATAAAGAAGTTGTGGTAAACACAGACAATGGAATATTATTCAGCCATAAAGTGCAAGGAAATCCTGACATTTGCTGCAACATGGATGGACCTTTAAGGTATTATACTAAGTGAAGTAAGTCAAAGAAAGAAAAAAACTATATGATCTTACTCATGTGCAGAATCTGAAAGGAAAAAAAAAAAGCATGTAGAAAAAGAGATCATATTTGGGGTTACTAGAGGAGGTGGTCAGGAGGATAGAGAAATGAAGAAGCTGGTCAGAAAGTACAGACTTCCAGTTATAAGATAAATACTAGGGATGTAATGTACAACACGATGACTATAGCTAACCCTGCAGTGCCTGTGCATGCTCTGTCATGTACGACTTTTTGTGGACTATAGCCTGCCAGGCTCCCCTGTCCTTGGGATTTCTCAAGGCAAGAATACTGCAGGGGGTTGCCATTTCTTTCTCCAAGGGACCTTCGCAACTCATAGATAAAACCCAGGTCTCCTGCCTTGGGAGTCAGATTCTTTACCACTGAGAAACCAGGAAAACCTAACACTGTTGTATTATATATTAAAAAGTTGTGAGGACAGTAAAACCTAAGAGTTCTCATCACAAGAAGAAAGAGCTTTTCCCTATTTTTTCTTTCTTTTCATTGTATTTAGATGAGAGGATGGATATTAGCTGAAACTTTTGTGGTAATCATTTTACAAAATATGTAAAGCAACCTTTCATGCTATATGCCTTAAACTTAGGCAATGGCATGTCAACTATTTCACAATAAAACAGGAAAATATGAAAGTATTCCTTTAGGTTAAATTTAATATGTTGTTTTAGAAAAACTGACAGTGATTACATAGTTTAAACTATGGGAAATAATACCTATTTTCAATAAATTATCTGTGCAAATAATTTATTTGAAGCATTTTACAATTATCTGAAGCCTTTACAATTTTAGTTGCTAAATCCGTGTTGGCAGATGTTCATTATTTACTCATCAATTCAGGTGCTTGTTGGGCAGTTTATTCGTCATTTTCTAATTGGCCAGAAGACTACCTCCCATCTGCTATATAACTTGCTTTTGGTTGAGACTTACAGTTAAGTACAACAGGCAGGGAGAGGATGTGGTCTTCCTTGCTGATCCCTACTTTTCTCTTCCTGAACTTCTTTTCTGTGGGATTGGCCCCAGATCCAGGGCCAACCACCAATGCAAACAACAACTATCTCCCTTTCTGGGACCAGATTAATGGAGACATAGCAGAATTTCCAGTGCAGAATAACAAGATAATCATTGATCCCTGGAAATATATGGATCGACTAAGAATATGTAAGATCCTTATAACAGAATCAGACAAATATTTTGCTTCATTTGGCAAAAACAATACAGGGAATGTACACTGGGCGGTAACTTTAATGTATGGAGAGCTATTTAAAACAGGTATGGGACCTAATTAAACTTAATTTAAAAACCTAATTAATATGGGACAGGTATGGGACCTAATTAAAAAACAAATGGGACCTAATTAAACTTAAAAGCTTCTGCACATCAAAGGAAACTATTAGCAAGGGGAAAAGACAGCCTTCAGAATGGGAGAAAATAATAGCAAATGAAGCAACTGACAAACAACTAATCTCAAAAATATACAAGCAACTCCTACAGCTCAACTCCAGAAAAATAAATGACCCAATCAAAAAATGGGCCAAAGATCTAAATAGACATTTCTCCAAAGAAGACATACAGATGGCTAACAAACACATGAAAAGATGCTCAACATCACTCATTATCAGAGAAATGCAAATCAAAACCACTATGAGGTACCATTTCACACCAGTCAGAATGGCTGCGATCCAAAAGTCTACAAATAATAAATGCTGGAGAGGGTGTGGAGAAAAGGGAACCCTCTTACACTGTTGGTGGGAATGCAAACTAGTACAGCCACTATGGAGAACAGTGTGGAGATTCCTTAAAAAACTGGAAATAGAACTGCCTTATGATCCAGCAATCCCACTGCTGGGCATACACACTGAGGAAACCAGAAGAGAAAGAGACACGTGTACCCCAATGTTCATCGCAGCACTGTTTATAATAGCCAGGACATGGAAGCAACCTATATGTCCATCAGCAGATGAATGGATAAGAAAGCTGTGGTACATATACACAATGGAGTATTACTCAGCCATTAAAAAGAATACATTTGAATCAGTTCTAATGAGGTGGATGAAACTGGAGCCTATTATACAGAGTGAAGTAAGCCAGAAGGAAAAACATAAATACAGTATACTAACGCATATATATGGAATTTAGAAAGATGGTAACGATAACCCTGTATACGAGACAGCAAAAGAGACACTGATGTATAGAACAGTCTTATGGACTCTGTGGGAGAGGGAGAGGGTGGGAAGATTTGGGAGAATGGCATTGAAACATGTGAAATGTCATGTATGAAACAAAAAAAAAAAACAGGTATGTTTTAATTAATTATTAATTTTAATATTATTAAATTTAAATAAATAAATTAATTAATTTAATAAGATATGGCCCTCACTGCACAGTCTCTTTCCTGTAAGTTGTAAGGTTCAGGCACAAAAAAGGGCTGAAAACAAGGAAGGACAGGCCCAGAATGCAGCAGTCTCTTCCTGCACTTAAACAAGTAGGATGGGGAAATGGAGTCAAGTGTGATGCTCGGAACTCTGTGCTTCCAGAATGCTCCTCTCTTTTCTGCTTCAGTTGGGGTGAATTTCTCCATCTGTATTTTGCTCTCACTACTTCTTAAATCAATTATCTTATTACTGAGATTCTGGAACTGAATTAGCTTCCCATTCTCATCAAATTCTTTTTTAAGTTATCTTCTTTGGATGTTACTAGATGGAGTCTAGAATGAAACAAGGACTAGAATGTGGTGCCTTCATATAGGAAAAAAAAAAAAAAAACTTCTGCACACTTGAATTATTGCAATGAAGTTGATTGATTTAGGAAGAAAAGAAGGACACACAGAGACTGCCTTGTGAAACACTCTGCAGGTCCAGCTTAGTCAAGAAGGAGTTAGTAAAGAAAATAAATATGGTATAAAGAAAATAATAAAGAAAAATAAAAAAACAGAAAAAAATGCAAGAAAGGGTCTGTACAGGCTGGAATTTCTAAGAAGCTTTGAGCTCTCAAAGTGAATGAAATGCTAGTCATATGAATACACTGTATCATTAGCAGGAATAACCCTCTTCTTACTCTTTGGGGGGGAGCATATGAGTCTTTTCCTCTCTTATGACTTTCTATTCAAGGTTTAACTCTTTTCACCTACTCTGTTTACTCTGTAGATAGATTTTCAGAGCCTCCCAATAGTTCACGGTGTGCTTATGAGTCTGGAGTCTCTGGCTGCATATCTATCAACAGTGGCTGGGGAGGTAAGTGTTATATTTTCACCATGCTTCTTTATTGATCTGTGGTTGTGGGGCTTGCTCACTCTGCTTTTCTATAGGATAAGCTGCTGCTGCTGCTGCTAAGTTGCTTCAGTCATGTCCGACTCTGTGCAACCCCATAGATGGCAGCTAAGTTGGGTTAAATCTTGATATTTACTCTGTAAATATATACAGTTTTCTGTGCACTTCCCTGAGGTGGGGGCTAGTCAATTTAAAAAAACAAATATGAATGGTAACTCTTTCTATGGCTATGTCTATGTTAAGATCTACAGCACATCGTTCTTTTTAGATAGATACTGAAGAAGAAAATGATCCTTACATGTACCTAGTTTTTCAAACTTTCTGTTGCTTATTTCACCTACTCCCAGTCCCTTTTCCAACTAGTAACTCTTTATTTCTCACTGCATCCCAGCCTCATGCTAGCCTTTTAGAGAGATAGTTTAATTCAACCCTTACCATGATCTTAAAATTAATATCCTCATAATACAGATAATCAAACAGAGTTGAGAGAGGTTGAGTAATTTCCCTTTTATTACAAAACTCATAAAGTGTCAACATTTATCTATCTCAAAAATTCATTTTCTTAATCACTGTTCTAGTTTAACTCCCTAAGCCACTAACGGAGAAGGCAATGGCACCCCACTCCAGTACTCTTGCCTGGAAAATCCCATGGATGGAGGAGCCTGGAAGGCTACAGTCCATGGGGTCACTGAGGGTCAGACATGACTGAGTGACTTCACTTTCACTTTTCACTTTCATGCATTGAAGAAGGAAATGGCAACCCACTCCAGTGTTCTTGCCTGGAGAATCCCAGGGACAGGGGAGCCTGGTGGGCTGCCGTCTATGGGGTCACACAGAGTCGGACACGATTGAAGTGACACAGCAGCAAGCCACTAATATGCAAAAAACCCAAAAACTTGTCATGATTTCTTATTTTCAATTGCAATCTTATTTTAGGCCCTAAAGATGAATTTCACTATAGGTAATATCAACATATATGCTTCTTCCAACACATCATGTGAAGAGTTGACTCATTGGAAAAGACTCTGATGCTGGGAGGGATTGGGGGCAGGAGGAGAAGGAGAAGGGGACAACAGAAGATGAGATGGCTGGATGGCATCACTGACTCGATGTACGTGAGTCTGAGTGAACTCCGGGGGTTGGTGATGGACAGGGAGGCCTGGCGTGCTGTGATTCATGGGGTGGCAAAGAGTCGGACACGACTGAGCAACTGAACTGAACTGAATGTTTTATTGAGAAATATAACTTCACTAGTTACAAAGTTTTGAAAAAGTGGATCTTGTAAATGTACATTTCAAAATAAAGATTGTACTGGGTAATTAACAAAATTCTTCTAGTCCTAGTATAGACAGTCCAAAGTAAAGTTTACATTGACAATCATGCACTCCAATTTAAAAATTAAGGTTAAGAGTAGAAATAAGTGGAATGAGTTCAACTAGTGCACCAAATTTCAAATAGTAAGAAAATGATTTGTCATTAAAAGGCTTGAAAATATTCCTTCAAATACCTATCAATTGTGTCTTCTCCTCACGTTTTGTATCACTAGTACCTTACCTTCTTTTTGACAGCTAGATTAACAATCAGAATAGTCCTCTGAATGTCAAGCATGATTGTGGGGGGATGTGTTTCAATAATAGAAGATGTAGATTCATGCCTATGATGGAAGCCAAGCTGAGGAGTACACCTAGGAATAACCCTGTCCTGGGAGCCATCAGAATCCTGGTGGACAAGATGAACCCAGGAATTGGAAGTAGATAAATAGTCCTAAGACAGAATATACTAGAGTGAGGACTTGGTTGAAATGAGTGCCAAGAAACAGAAGAAAGATTGTTATTGCTTAGTCCCTAAGTCATGCCCAACTCTCTTTGTGACCCCATGGACTGTCTTTCACCAAGTTCCTCTGTCCATGGGATTTCCTAGGCAAGAATACTGGAATGAGTTGCCATTTCCTTCTCCAGGGTCTCTTTGAACCCAAGGATAGAACCTAAATCTCCTGCAATGGCAGGCGGATTCTTTACCACTGAGCCACCAGAAAGACCCAGAAGAAAAATAGCAAGTTAAAACAGAAAATGTATTCAAGGTTGTGTGGAAAGAGAATTGGTTGGGCTTCAGAACCATCCCTAAGGTAGCTGAGAGGATAGAAGAAGATGGTTAAACCAAAATCTCTTCCACAATATAGGCAAAAAATCTCCACATGTGACATATACATGTATATTTAGCAGCATCTACATGTATACACCTGGGCTTCCCCAGTGGTTCAGATGATAAAGAATCTGCCCACAATGTGGAAGACCAGAGTTGAATACCTGGGTTGGGAAGATCCTCTTGAGAAGGGAATGGCAACGCACTTCAGTATTCTTGCCTGGAGGATTCCATGGACAGAGGAGCCTCTCGAGCTGCAGTCCATGGTGTTGCAAAGAGTTGGACACGACTGAGTGACTAACACACACACACACACACACACACACACACACATATATATATATATATATATATATATATATATATATATATACCCAGAGCCTCCCTGGTGGTAAAGAATCCACCCGCCTAATCAGGAGACTCGGGTTCAATCCTGTGTCTGGAAGATCCCCTGGAGAAGGAAATGGCAACCCACTCCAGGATTCTTGCCTGGGAAATCCCATGGACAGTGGAGTCTGGTAGGTTACAGTCCATGGTGTTGCAAAGAGTTGGACAAGACTTAGGGACTAAACAGCTACAACATATATAACCAAACGGAAGGGAGTACTTTCCTGAGTCAAATCTTATTCTTTACTTCCTATGTGAGGGATAAATAAATATAGGACATAAATAATTTGGAACTGAATTGCATTAATTGTATGTGAATGTAGACCCATATACAAATAACTGCACCAAGAGTGTGTCCCCAATGGAAACTTTCCTGACTGTGATGAGCCCTAAGTTTTCATAATCATGTGCATTTCCTAGAGCCAACAAATTCAACATGGTTTGGAGAATAAAGAAGATAAATTATATAGATTAAGCATTAGTCATTTGGTTAACTCCTACTTTCTATAGACAATTAATGGCTCCAGATACCTCCATCCTATTTTTTTTACAGGCTTTAACTACTATGTGGTTATTATGTATTTCCTTGCTTGCAATTGAATCAGAGTTTCTGGGGAATTTGCCATATGAGGTAGAGTTACTATCTTGAGAGTACAGATCTAACTTCTGTTATTCAATTGAAGAATGCCGTGCATCCTATCCACAAGTTATGGATGTAGCCAACAGGTTCTATAAGGTAAAAGAATGCAATGATATTTTTATGAATAGAATGAATGAAGACACTGAAGTTCTTCTGTTGGGATTTATGATTTAAAAATAGACTAAACTTCACATTAATATGCATATGAAATTTTAAGTTCAAAGTTTTGTCCCTACCTCCTTGTACTGTTCCTATTAGTAGCCTGAAATATTACTAAATAGTTGATAGCAAATTGGTGTAATTGTATTTATAGAAAGGTTTTTCAGAAAATTAATGTAATAATTACCAAATTACTTCTGTCTCTGCAAATAAATTGGTATACATCCATCTGTAAAGCAAATAGGTTAAGCTAAATAACATCTCTAAGTGTTAAAATTTATTTTGAAAATAAATTTCATTGGTAAACAGTCAGCTAGATGAGTGTATTACAGTGTTCTTTTTCAGGACTTCATGACACTGGTAATTAAATTTATTTTAAAATCTGTTATTGAAGTAAGTCATTTCTCATTCTGCAGTATCTGCTGTCCAGAAAGATAGTTTCCACTACCAGCGGTATTCCTCAGTATGACACAGATGAGGACACAGCGATCTTTAAGATGTGGGTGGCCCATCAAGCTGCCATTGATGTGGCAAAACCGAAGTTCAGTGATGTGTAAGAGAATTGCTTTATGTGATGCGATTAAACTCTGGCTTTCTTTCTGGAATTGTAAAATTTAACGTGTAAGATGTGGTTGCCTCAAATATTCATTACTCATAGTTTCAAAAGGTATCAAGAAATAGTTTTTCCATTATTATTTGCAATTCATCAGTCATCTGGTCTATCAAGGAAGATATACATGAAAAGATAGGTGGTTGCTTACAGGTTTTTTGAGAGGACGTTCCATACATTATTTGACAGTATATCTCATAGCAAAGTCATTCTTCATGTCCAATCATTATTTTTTAATTGATGCAATGTGCAATTAATTTCTACTTGTTTATATAAGGTAGCTATGAAATAGTGTGGTAAAAAATTCTCACTGGGTTTCAATTTGCAATGCCAACCTTCATCCTCCTAAAAAAAATGGTTTAAAATACATAGCATGTTGTTTGGTAATTTTATGGGGTTCATCTAGTTATCTGATTCTCGTAATAGTTTAAGTAATTTCTTAAAGAGAGGTCATTTTCTCTTTTTTTACAGATAAAGATGTAGTAAGATAAACTATGTGAAACTTACATGCTTAACATACACCTAGGTAAATATAGTAAATTTCATTTAATAATAGACAAAGACTACAATGAAGTCTGCTGCTAAGCATGGTCAGCTTTCTCTAGGTATTTGTAAAGTAAGGGCTTTTTGTGGGAGAAGTCCAGGATCCTGGTCCTGCTCCTGTTTCTCTTCTAGGCTTCTTGTCTCCCTGGTTCTAGGTCATCCTTGAATCCAATTGTCAACTTTTGTCCTCCTGCCTATTGTACTGTTCATCACCTCCTTCAGTTCAAAGAGTTATTTCTTAATATAAATGTGAGTTTAGATGCAGTGACTTCAACGATATACATTCAGTCATTAACATGAGTTTTTGTCCCAAAACAGCCTTGAACAAAATTTTTGGTGTTTTTGTACCTCCGCATGCTCAGGTGCTCAGTCATGTCTGACTCTGCAATCCCGTGGACTGTAGCCTGCCAGGCTCCTCTGTCTGTGGAATTTTCCAGGCAAGAATACTGGAGTGGGTTTCCATTTTCTACTTCAGGAGATCAACCCAACCTAGGTATTGAATCTGTGTCTCCTGCAACTCTTGGCAGATGTGTTTGTTATCACTAAGCCACCTGGGAAGCCCCGAGAATTCCTCTATAACAGCACCTAGATATGGAATCTCAGAAAACCCTGAAGAGAGCCTTCTTTTCAATTGTGAATATCTCTGGGAACTTCCTTTTGTAAAGTTTTTTTTTTTTTATTGATTTTCTGAGTGAAATATCTTTGGATTCAAATGCAAAAAATTATATACTCAAAGGTGAATGGCCTTGGCAAAAAAATCTTCTCACCTATTCATAAAAACGCTTACTATTTTCCTCTTTAGGCTTCCCTGGTGACTCAGTAAAGAATCTGCCTGCAATGCAGGAGACCTGGTGCCGAGGACCAGCCCCGGCTGATCCAGGGTATTCGAAGGGGAGACGGCGTCGGCGACTATTTATTTATTTATCAAAGATATAAAGAGTAATAGAATGAGGATAGCTCAGTAGGAAAATTCAGTGGAGAAAAGAAGCTGAGTAGCTTGGTTTACGCGGGAGACCAATAAAACTTCAAGACAAGAAGTTTGCACCACTTACGTAGGCCGCAGGCGCCCTCTCGAATAGCGGAAGGTGCCTCACCCTAGACACCTTCTCGAGTGGGTCTTAGAAGCCCAGGCATAATTAGTAAGCGTGGTGGGTTCCGCGCTCCAGATGGAGACTCAGCTGGAAGTTAAAAGAAAGAATGACATGGGGAGACCAAGCGTTGGTGAGCAAGGCCCGTAGCTTTATTTTTAACAGGGGCTTATATACCCTAAGTTACACATAGAGGATAAGAGGGGATGCAAAGTCAGCAGTCTTTGATTCTTATCAAAAACCAGGGTTTCTTTCCTGCAAATTTATCGTATACAAATGGTTTAGGTGATTTACATCATCTTCTGGCCAGAAGGCCTACTAACATTTTATGACTCTTGACAAGGACTTATCAACAAAGACTTATTTTCTCTAAGAGTAATTATTTTAAGGTTTGGCACCATCTTCCAAAGATAAAATTGCATTCCTATAGTGCGGATGTGTAATGGGTTTACAACAAAGAAAATAATTTATTACCTTAAGGGTCTACAGTTACTAACACCAAGGCCACTACTTATTTTTTTCTATATACCAACTATTAATTAATACACATTCAAGGATACAATTCAGGGGATGTGAAAACTTGGCAACAAGCATTGACTCATCAATGAAATCCTTTACTAGTTTATTCTGACAGTTTTTAACTCTCTGAGAGGCTCTAAGCTATTTGAATATCTTAAGCTTCCCGTGCCTCTGGAGGCTAGGAGACTGTAAACAATCCTATGCATAGCTGCAGGAGTCCGGGTAAACTTGTCAGGCGAGTTAGAGAGCCATCTGAGGGGTTTGGATTTAAACACTCCTAATTGCCCAGGAACTTTATTAATTGGAGCTGTAAGTTAACTCTGACACAGAGAGAGAGAGATGGTGGTAGGGGACAGCCCCCAGTAAAGTCAGAGGTGAGAGCACAAAGCAATAAAGTAGGCAGACTCTGGTTTTTTGGGGGAAAATGCTCGAGAATATCCGGGGGGACTCCTGAGGCTCGATCCCGCCTTTGCGTATGCCGAGCCTCCTTCCTCATGACCTTTGTCATGAGCAGAATGCCTCACCGGCTCCCCGCAACCTGGGTTTGATCCTTGAGTTGGGAAGATACCCTAGAGGAGGGTATGGCAACCCACTCCAGTATTCTTGTCTGGAGAATCCCCAGGGACAGAGGAACCTGGCGGGTTACAGTCCATGGGGTCGCAAAGAGTCAGACACGACTGAGCGACTAAGCACATTTTCCTCTTTATCACTGCAGATTCTTTTTTTTCTCCATCCCTCATCACTCTATGCTTATTCCAATGTCTTTTAGTGTTAAAGTCGCCCATTTACAATAAACATTGACACTATGCACTTTTTTAGACTTAGTGATGCCATGCCTGTTGCATCAACATATTTTAAATCAACACCTCCAGACTTACTTTATAAACATCTTAACAGTACAATATATTAGCCCCTGCTGTCTCCTTTAGTCATTTACTTTTTTGAGTGCTTCTGTGAGTCAAGCGGTGTGTAGTACTTTGCATGCATTATTTCATTTAAGCTTTTCAAAAATCTTGTTTCAGAGAATTGAACAATTTTAGATTATGTGCATTTTGGTTTTTAAGCATTATAGTCAAAACAGGAATAGTGAGATTTTTGTAAATAATGAATCCATTAATTTAATTGAATTGATTCAGATTAGAAAAATATATTTAGTGTTCCAAGTCCATTAACCATGTTTTCTATCACTGAGTTCCATATGTATAAATACTCTAACTCTTATGCCATAATAGAGAAGAAAGGTAATTATAATAGCTTTTTATTGACAGATTACAAGTATGCAGTGAAGTACACAGATCCTAAGTAATCAGTATAATGAGTTATCACAAAATAAAAGTCCCATGCTACCAATCCCAGGGCAAGAAACAGAATCTAACCATACTGCAGGACCAGCCCCTGTCCTCATTTCATTTGCTATTCTTTCCCTTCTACCCAAAAGGAACTACTATTCTAACACCATGGATTATTTTTGCTTGTTTTCAATCTTTGTATGGATGGAATAGCACAATACCAATTGATTTCTTCCACTGAAATTTTAATCGGTCATCTATCTTGTGTGCAGCAATAATTTTGTCTTTTTCATATTTGTGTAATGACAGATTAGTATATGATAGTTTAAATAGCCATTCTACCATAAAAGGACCAGTGTGTTATTTCTAATTCTTGACTCTCACAAATACTTGTCACAAGCATTCTCATTCTGGTCTTTCAGCAAGCATATGTCTAAATGTCTGGTGAAGAGATTTTCTGCGTCAAAGAGGATATATACCAAATAATTTGTATTGAACACAAATTAATATTCATTCCAGCAGTGTTGATAGGTTCTTTTGCATCATATTCTATCTTATACTTGATAATGGTCACTTTCATGCTTTTATCCATTCTTTTGAGTAGTAGTATCTAAATGTGAAAATTGCTTACAAATCCTACATTACTAAATAAGGTGGCAATTTTTTTTGATATTTAGCAAACTATACAGATGTCTTCTTTTGTGAAGTTCCCAGACTTAAATTTTTTAATTGAAATCCTAGCTTTCACTTATCAATTTGGAGGAATTTACATCGATTAAATATTAACACTTTGTCAGTTATATATCTTGAATGTACCTTTTCTCAGTTTATGCTTGTTGGCTCACTCCTTTAATGAAGTCTTCTTAACATGGAAAATGTTCAGTGTAGATCAATTTTTTCTTTGCTATTTAATCCCTTTTTCTGGTTTAAAAAAATCTACTCCATAATCTTCAATGGCTTGATATTTTGTATGCTTGTGTGTGTATGTGTGTGTAGACTACCATTTAGTTATTCATTAACTCTGATGTTTCTTCTCTCAGTTGCACAATTTTGTCAAAGACTCTTCTTATCATGTAAACATTAGAGCAACAGCTTTCAAAAGCATCCATTCCCTTGGGTGGAAAAATCTCCTCGTATGTGATACTTACCACATGTTCTCCCTTCTTTTTTTAGTATAAATTTATTTAATTGGAGGCTAATTACTTTACAATATTGTATTGGTTTTACCATACATCAACATGAATCCACCACGGGGGTACACGTGCTCCCCATCCTGAACCCCCTCCCACCTCCCTCCCCATCCCATCCCTCTGGGTCATCCCAGTGCACCAGCTCCGAGCATCCTGTATCATGTTCTCCCTTCTTATTAGTGAACTTGGGCTGCCATAACCAAATTCCATAGACTGGGTGACTTAAATCACCGAAATTGATATTCTTGCAATTCTGGAGGCTATAACTTAGGAATTAAGGTGTCAGCATGGTCAACTTCTGGTGAGGGCCCTCTTTCTGACTTGCAGATGGCTGCCTTCTTCTGTCCTCATGTGGAGAAGACAGAAAGGAGAGGGAGAGAGAGAGTCTGCACTCTGGTCTTTCTTCCTCTTTAATATAAACGTCAACATGTAAATTTTCAGTCCATCATACTTTTTTTCTTGGATTTTGATCTTACAATTTCTCAAAATCATTGTCCACTCTCTTATATAAAGAACATGTTTTTAATATTTTGTTCAGTTTTTATAGTTGTTCACTGAAAGAAAGAATTGAGTCTTCCATTTCAGTCTACAAATTAGATGAACTCAGATGTAACCCTGATCCTCTGTTTGATCTGTTTGTTTGTCCCTCGGCCTTGAGCCTCATTGTGTTTTATTCAAGAAGATTATTCGATTACTGTAGCAAAATCCTAGTCCATTTCTTATTTCCTATGAATTATAAAATTATATAAGGATATACACACAATAAACATGAATCAGTTATGTATGTTGTTGAATAATTTTCAGAAATCCCTGTTAAATAATCTTCTATTCATTAAACTGGCTCATACTACCCTGTCCCTGAACTGTGCTTGTGGAAAACAAGTGATGTTAGACATTAGTGGCACAGAAATTAGATACAGGAGAAATAGAATCAGAAATCACAAAGAATAAATCTGGTAGAAGTAAGAGAGGGGTTGCTTAGGATGCTACAATTTTTAAAAATTGGGATTCAAAGTTTTGCCATCTCTGTTGCTATGTAGTAGATTCTTCAGCCAGGCACAATGTAGAAGATAGTGTGAGGATTAATAACAATATACTGAAATTGTAGGTTCACTTCAGTCAACTATGTAATATATAGCATAAAATCCCTAAGGAACATGGGAGAAAAGACACATTTAGACTTTAATTTGCATGTATAATGAAATATTTTGTAACTCATGCATCTAATTTTGTGTCATTTCTTTAGATCATTCTATTCTTCTGAAACTGAACGAGACTTCACCATGGACTTTCTGCTGGCCGTAGAATTTGTTGAAGCAGTATTATATTGCCCATACTTTGAAAGTTCAGCAGAATTCCTAGTGGGTTTCCCACACAGGCCACTCACAGATCAGGATCATAATGTTCTCATGAGTAACTTCAGCAGACGGGAAAAAGCACTTATGACTGCAGTAAAACTCATTCAAAAAATAAATAAAAGCACAGGTATGATTATGAGTTATACTGTCCATGAAACCTAAATGAACTAAAGTCATTTGAGAACTAAATATATTTAATGATCCATTCAACAGGAATGATTGAATACCTGCTATATTATAGATATATTGAATATAATTATAACAGTTAGTGAAAACTACCCTTCTAGGACCTCACATGTCATGCAGTATCTGCAATAGTGACAGTTCTAAAATAAACACTTTCATATATTTCTTCTTAAAATACTTATTGCTACCCTAAAAATACTCTAAGTTTTAGATTACATTTCAAAAGTGCTAATCCATGATAATCAGACCCTTCATTATTGGTGTATAATTCTCCCCTGGTAAGGTGTGCTCATCCACCAAGACAGAGAATATAATAAGAAACAGATGGCTGGGGTGCAACTAGGAAGACAGAGTGCAGAGATACAGAGTTATATAAGATTTTTGAACATCAATTAAATAATAGATATTAGGTTTCATGTTTTCACACATCAGTTTATTTATTGTCCTTAAAAACAGTATGTTGATGACAGTGTTTACATTTTGGAGTAAAAAGATCCACTGAAGACAAATAACATGTCCTAAAGGATATTCTGAAGCAAAATAAAACTGCTGCTGCTGCTAAGTCGCTTTAGTCGTGTCCGACTCTGTGCGACCCCATAGACGGCAGCCCACCAGGCTCCCCCGTCCCTGGGATTCTCCAGGCAAGAACACTGGAGTGGGTTACCATTTCCTTCTCCAATGCATGAAAGTGAAAGTGAAGTCGCTCAGTCAGGTCCGACTCCTAGCGACCCCACAGACTGCAGCCTACCAGGCTCCTCCGCCCATGGTATTTTCCAGGCAAGAATACCAGAGCGGGGTGCCATTGCCCTCTCCTGGGTTGTGTTTTACTACAATTTTTGTGGGTGTGTTTTTTGTTTTTTTTTTTACTATCCAGTATTGCCTGCCTTGAAAATACAGAAGTATTGATGAACTAACACTTAAATATCAATGTTTTAAAATTAGGACTGTGGAGTCTCTGCTATCCTAGTCCATCTTTTCATGGACTAACCCTATAGTTCAGGGAGGCTAAGTTGGCAAATATCACTTAGTTTTAGTGCCAGTTGGACATCATGAGATCTCCTTCCTCCAGGGAAAACATTCACTCTAGAAAGAAAACATTGCAAACAAGAGTAAGAAAAGGGTTAACATGGGTCTCAACAATTTTATTTGTAACACAGTGATGATACATAGTAGGTGCATTTAATTTATTCCATAAAATATTGTGACTGTTACATTGTGTGAGAATTTTTGAATGCATCTCATTCTCAAATAAAGGAAATAGCACTTCATTTTACTGTTAGATTGCCCCAAACAATGCATTTTCTTTTATACTTTGACAAGGCTATTGTCTCACAGGACTACTAATATGTTACAAATCCTTTAATTAGAAATTTTACCTTACTCTGTATACTTTTGTATTTCTAAGTTCTTCATAATTTTATTAACGGAAACATAAATATTTCTATTTTCACAGGAGGTTTATTTTTAACAGTTTGGAAGAAGCTCACGACTTCAAAATTTGCTTGGGCTATGGGATGTTTCTTCATTGAAAAGCTCCTCTTAATACCAATTTAGTAGCCTAAATTTATGCTATTACAGGTTGATCAGTTTAATTCTATGAATAAAAGCAATCAAATTTTATAATGACTATGAGAAGTTTGTGGTCCTTATTATCCCTGATTCATCTTTGTATTTTCAAAGTTATCAGCCAATAATCCCCTCAGCCAACCTCTCCTTAGAATTCAGTTACATGTCTGGTGGAACCCTAATTAATCTCAGAATGCTTGAGTTACATATGAATATGTCAATATCTGTGTCAAAGGAAGGTTGTTGTTGTTATTTAGTCATGAAGTCGTGTCCAACTCTTTTGTGACCCCATGGACTGTAGTCTTCCAAGCTCCTCTGTCCATGGGATTTTCCAAGTTTTGATATTTCTTTCAATGCTCATTTATATATTGCCAGGTAAGCAATGCAGATTCTCCTGTAAGAGATTATTCTTACAAGATACAACTTTGGGCACTGAAGAGAGTTTTTAACTAATTTATATTCTAGGACTGAACTCAAAGTACTTTGCCTTATGAGCACAATTATCAATCCATGTAGTGAAAGAGGCTGCTTTCTTAGTGTCTGAGCACTTGGAGAAATCATTTCAACATCAAGTAGAAAATTTCTGAGCTATTCTGGTGTAAACTAAACAAAACTGTAATTTTCCTTTTAAATACAATTTTTGTTTCTATTGAAGGCGCTAAGTAAAAAAGTACATATTAAAAATGAATAAAAAGTATCTGAAACTGTATTTAAACTACTGCTAATGGCATGAGGACTGATGCTGAAGCTGAAACTCCAGTACTTTGGCCACCTCATGCGAAGAGTTGATTCATTGGAAAAGACTGATGCTGGGAGGGATTGGGGGCAGGAGAAGGGGACGACAGAGGATGAGATGGCTGGATGACATCACCAACTCGACGGACATGAGTTTGGGTGAACTCCGGGAGTTCATGATGGACAAGGAGGCCTGCTGCTACTGCTGCTAAGTCACTTAAGTTGTGTCCGACTCTGTGCGACCCCATAGACGGCAGCCCACCAGGCTCCCCCGTCCCTGGGATTCTCCAGGCAAGAACACTGGAGTGGGTTGCCATTTCCTTCTCCAATACAGGGAGGCCTGGTGTGCTGCAATTCATGGGGTCGCAAAGAGTCAGACACAACTGAGCGACTGAACTGAACTGAACTGAATGGCATGAGTCAGACTAAATAAGTAGGCTAATTATCTTCTGATGGTTCTGGTCACCAGTCGTACTTTTCCCCTATATTATGTCACTTTTTCGTTTCCCCTACAAACCCCAGTATTCTTTAACTACCTCTCAACCAAATGTGTCCCTTATGAAAATAAATGATTTTTTATGTTGTGTGCGTTTGCTAGGGGAAGGTCTTATTAAGGAAGATCTATTGTTCAAAAGTAGAAAACAGATTGGTCAATGTCTACATACAGGTGAGACATTTTTACATTACAAAAATAAAACTAATAAGTGAAGTCAAGTGACAAAGATGTATCTAACCACAAAAATACCCAAATCACCAAAACAACCTTGAGACAGAATAAAAAGCTGGAAGGCTCACCCTCCCTGGTTTTAAACTGTGTAATAAATCTATAGTAACCAAAACAGTATGATATGGACATATAAAGAGGCACATAGATCAATGCAAAAAAAAAAAAAAAAGAGCCTAGGAAAAAACCTAAAAATATTTTGGTCAATTAATTTACAACAATGCAGATTAGAATATACATGGGGAAAGGGCAGTCTCTTTAATAAATGGTGTTGGGAAAACCAGAGACCCACATGCCAAAAAGCTGAGACTGGACCACTGTCTTTTACTGTTCTAGTGCTCAGTCATGTGTGACTCTTTGTGGCCCCTTGAAATGTAGCCTGCCAGGCTCCTCTGTCCATGGAATTTTCCAGGCAAGAATACTGAAGTGAATTATCAATTCCTTCTGCAGGGGATCTTCCCAACCCGGGGACTGAACCTGAGTATCTTGTGTCTCCTGCGTTAACTGGCAGATTCTTTACCCCTGAAGCACCAGGGAAACAGTATAGGATTTCCTCAAAAAATTAAAAGTAGAACTGCCAGTGATTCAGCAGTTTCACTTCTAGGTATTTACCCAAATAAAACAAAAACAATTCAAAAGGAGATTAGCACTTAACTGTTTATTTCCACATTATTTACAATAGCCAAGATGCGGAAGCAACTTTAGTGTCTATTATCATGAATAAACACAAAGGCACACACACAGACACACACGCAGAGGACTTTTGCTCAGTTATAAAAAAAATGAAATGCTGCTATTTGCAAAAACATGGATGGACTAGAAGTCATCATGTTAAGTGAAACAAGTCAGACATAAAGACAAATACTGTAATGTCCCACTTTTATGGGGATTCTAAAAAACATAACAAACAAACAAGCAAAACAAAATGAAAGCACATTCATAGATACAGAAAACAAATGGGTGGTTTCCAGAGAGGAGAGTGTGAGGGATTGTGTGAAATAGATGTCAACTGTAAACAGGGACTTGCCATCTACCTCTGCAAAGATTAAATCATGTGCTGCTGCAGCTGCTGATTTTTAACACCCCTTGAAAGGAGTTCAGAGTAGAGAGCAGAAATGAAGCACTCTGTGTTCATAGTTAGATATTTTCTGAAGCCGATTTGTGAGTCCAATTCTCCTATCTCCTCATATCTAGAAAAGCTCTAAAATCCTTCATGGTGATAGCCACTCCTTGTGACAAGCAGAAACATTCTGAAAGAAAATATGTGCTTGACTACATGTACCCTCTCTTCACCGAAATCACATATATACCAACCTTCCCCTCTACCTCTTAGCAGCAATTTCTCAGAGCTATCTGAGGTGCTGTCTCCTGGGCTGCAGTCCTCATTTTGCCCCAAATAAAACTTAACTTGCAACTCTGATACTGTGCATTTTTTTAAGTTGACACAGCTAAAGGAGATTAAGAGGTTCAGACTTCCCATTATGAAATAAATAAGTCAGAGGAATATAACATACAGCATAAGGAACATAGCCAATAATATTGTAATTACTTTGCATGGAAACAGATAATTACTAAGTTATGATGACCATTTCATAATGTTTTTATATGGTGCATCTCCTGTTGTACAGTGGAAACTAATATAGTGTTGTAGATCAATTGTTTCATTAAAAAGAAAGAAATTTAAAAAGACTATCAAAACTGGTATCTGTTAAAGTCGCAAATATTTAGAAACAAAACAATAAAGGAACAAATAATTCATAAATAACAGAATATATGACAAAGAACACTTTTAAAAATTTACTGAATGAAAATAAAAATCTGACAGTCCAAAATCAGTGGAATGCTCCTAAAGCAGTGCTACAAAGGAAATTTATATTTTTAAAAAGTTAGATTGAAAAAAAAAATGGGGTCAAAAGTCAATAATCATCTTCCATGCTAAGAATCAAGAAATAGAAGACAAAAGTAGACTCAAGATACAATGAGAGGAAGAAAAGAATGAGTGGAAATCAAGGAAATAGAAAAAGAAGAAGAATGGATCAGCAAAACCAGTTTCAAGTTGTTCAAAAATGCAAGTAATGTTGATCGAGATAGAAAGATAAAGACATTAGATTAATGAAGGAACCTCACTACACATCCTATAGACATTTAAAAAATAATAAAGAAATAATATGAGCAAAATGGTGCTAATAAATTTGACCCCCCAAAAAACAGATTCATGGAAAGACATCCTTTACCAAAACTGATTTGAGCAGACTTCCCTGGTGGTGTGTGGTAAAGAATTCACCTGCCAATGGAGGAGATGCAAGAGATAAGAATTTGATCCCTGGGTCAGAAAGATCCCCTGGAGAAGGAAATGGCAACACACTCCGGTATTCTTGCCTGCAAAATTCCATGTACAGAGGAGCCTGTCAGATTACAGTTCATGGGGTAATAACAGTTCCAAAAGTCTTAATTCATTTCAACTTTAATTCTAAAGTCTAAGCCCAAAGTCTCATCTAAATCCTGTATGGATGAGACTCAAGGTATGATTCATCATGAGGCAACTTCTTCTCTAGCTATGAACCTATGAAACCAAAGAAAGTGTGTATCTTCCAAGATAGAACAGGCATAAAATAGGCATTCTGATTCCAAAAGGAAGAAATAAGAAAAAGACAGAGGTATCTGGTCCCATGGAGAAGGCAATGGCACCCCACTCCAGTACTCTTTCCTGGAAAATCCCATGGGCGGAGGAGCCTGGTAGGCTGCAGTTCATGGGGTCGCTAAGAGTCAGACACGACTGAGCAACTCCACTTTGACTTTTCACTTTCATGCATTGGAGAAGGAAATGGCAACCCACTCCAGTGTTCTTGCCTGGAGAATCCCAGGGATGGGGGAGCCTGGTAGGCTACTGTCTATTGGGTCACACAGAGTCGGACATGACTGAAGTGACTTAGCATAGCATAGCATAGCATCTGGTCCCAAGTTTGTCTAAAAGGGCAAACAACATGAAATCTGAAGGCTTTTAGATTTGATTCTTTGTCATCTGCACCCTTCAGAGAATCAACATTACCCCAACAGCTCGGGAAGGGGGTCCTTGCAGCAGCTCTCTGCTTGTTTATCACTTATCACACATAAACAGAGAAATTTTAGATTTTTTGGGCAGAGCTGGTGATGGGATTTAATCTTGTAGGGTATTTTTAAATCTGTGTAAGTATAAACTAGCATAAAACTGGGGAGCCCCCAAAGTAAAATAACTGCCTTCGAGAGCAGTGTATTTGCATACATTTTTCAGATGACATCTGTTAATCTGAATTCAAATTGCATATTACTGAAGTAGAATGAGACAAGCAGGGTGCAGTGTCTGAAGATTTCTTGCCCTTCAAAAACAAAATCTGTCTCCATCTGCTTCTTACTTATATCCTTAAAATCATTAATTAAGTTTGGGATTGGGAAAGATTTACAGTTCATGTGAATATGCTTTGACAGCGATATTCTTTGTCGTAACACATTCATAATAAGAGGAACGCAAATTAAGCACATGCTGGAACACCAGTTCTCTACTCGCCTCTGAAATTAGCAAAGCTAATTTATGAAACATGAAATCTTTCATACCAGTGTGTGTCTGCTTAGTCTCTCAGGCATGTCCAATTCTTTGAGACACCATGCAGTGTAGCCCACCAGGCTCCTTTGTCCATGGGAATTCTCCAGGCGGGAATTCTCCAGGCAAGAGTTCTGAGTGGGTTACCATGCCTTCCTTCAGGGGATCTTCCCAACCCAGGGATTGAACCCAGGGCTCCTACGTTGCAAACAGATCCAGGGAAGCCCCCTCAAAATATGGAATGTCTCATGAATTTTTGTGTCATTATTATCAGTTCAGTTCAGTTCAGTTCATTTGCTCAGTCGCATCTGACTCTTTGAGACCCCATGGACTGAAGCACATCAGGCTTCCCATCACCAACTCCTGGAGCTTGTTCAAATGCATGTCCATCGAGTCACTGATGCCACCTCATCCTCTGTCACCCACTTCTCCTCCTGCCTTCAGTCTTTCCCAGCAGCAGGGTCTTTTCCAATGAGTCAGTTCTTCACATCAGGTGGCCAAAGTATTGGACCACGGCAAAATAGTACAAGTACAAAATAGTACAAGACCAGGGCAAAATAGTACAGAAAGGATCTGGCCATGTATAGCAAGGCCACATGCATTCTCACTTTTCAAAAGTATATTTTGCTACAACCATAAATTCATTGCTATTCAGTCACTCATTCAAGTCCAACTCTTTGCCACCCCATGAACTGCAGCATGCCAGCCTTCCCCTTCCTTCACTATCTCCTGAAGTTTGCTCAAACTCATGTCCATTAAGTCGATGGTGCTATCCAACCACCTCTTCCTATGTCGCCCCTTCTCCTCCTGCCCTCATCTTTCCCAGCACCAAGGTCTTTTCTAATGAGTCAGCTCTTTGAATCAGGTGGCCAAAGAATTAGAGCTTCAGCATCAGTGCTTCCAACCAATATTCAAGGTTGATTTCCTTTAAGATTGACTGGTTTGATCTTCTTGCTGTCCAAGGAATTCTCAAGAGCCTTCTTCAGCACCACAGTTTAAAAGCATCAATAATTTGTTGGAAAGTGCAAAAAAATGTACAGGGAATTCTCCCAGGCACCCATCACCTAAATTCCCTCAATGTTAAGATTTTACATTATCAAAACCAGGATATTGATGTTGACATTGTTTCAATCCATACTACCTGTTCAGATTTCACTGGTTACAGCAGTACCCATGTGTGTACCTGTATGTACGTGTATCTCCGCAAATTTATCACATTTGTAGCTTTGTGCAATTATTACCATAATTAATACACATAACTGTACCATTAACACAAGGCTGGGACATCATTCTACCTCTTTACATGACTTTCCTGATGGCTCAGTGGTAAAGAATCTGCCTGACAATGCAAGAGACACAGATATCATTCCTAGGTCAGGAAGATACCCTGGAAAAGGAAATGACAACTCCCTCTAGTAGTCTCCCCTAGGAAATCCCATGGACAGAGGAGCCTGGCAGGCTGCAGTCCATGGAGTCTCAAAAGAGTAGGCCATAACTTGGCAACTGAACAACTAATATTCTTTGCTATAGGTGTATGAATTTGTTTATTCATTTATCCACTAATGCTCTTCAGGCTTCTGGCTATTATAGCTTTTGGCTACTACAAAGTAAGCCACAAAAAATCTCTGTGTACAAATGTTTTGCATGGAAATAAGCTATCATTTCCTGGGGCTGTATATCTAAGAGTTTAATTGCTAAGTCGTATGGTAAGTCCATTTTAGTACTAAAAGGAACTGCCAGATTATTTTCCAAAGTGGTTTTGCCATTTTACATTTCTGTCAGAAACATATGAATGATCCAATTTCTTGCATCCTAACTAGCATTTGTATTATCTCTATTTATTTTTTAGCCATTCTAATAGGCATGTAATGACCACTCACTATGGGTTTTAATTTCCTCAATAGCTAATTTTGTTAACATCTTTTCATGTCCTTATTTAACATCCATATCTTTTCTTACCTAAAATGGTGTTTTGCTCATTTTTAAAATTTAAAAAAAATTATTTACATTGAAGTATAGTTGATTTCCAATGGGGTTTGATTCTAAATGCAATTTCGTCCCTCCTACCATCTTGCTGGGACTTCTCCTTTGCCTTTGGATGTGGGGTATCTTTTTTTGGTGGGATCCAACATTCTCCTGTCAATGGCTGTTCAGCAGCAAGTTGTAATTTTGGAGTTCTCTCAGGAGAAGATGAGCGCAAGTCCTTCTACTCCGCCATCTTAAAATACATCCTAAAGGAAATCAGTCCTGAATATTATTGGAAGGACTAATACTGAAGCTGAAACTCCAATACTTTGGCCATGTGATAAGAAGAACTGACTCATTGGAAAAGACCCTGATGCTGGGAAAGATTGAAGGTAGGAGGAGAAGGGGATGACAGAGGATGAGGTGGTTGGATGACATCACTGATTCAATGGACATGAGTTTGAGTAAGCTCTGGGAGTTGGTGATGGACATGGAAGCCTGGCATGCTGCAGTCCATGGGGTAGCAAAGAGTCATACATGACTGAGCAACTGAACTGAACTGATTTTCAATGGTGTGTTGGGCTCTGCTTAGTCACTCTGTCACATCTGACTCTTTGCAACCCACGGAATGTAGCCTGCCAGGCTCCTCTGCCCATGCAGATTCTCAGGCAAGAATACTGGAATGTGTTACAGTGCCCTCTTCCAGGGAATCTTCCCAGCTCAAGGATCAAACCCAGGTCTCCTGCACCGCAGAAGGAATCTTTCCATCTGAACCACCAGGGACGATCTCACCAATAAGCCTCAAAGATAAGATAAGGACTCTAAGTACAAGAATAGCTCAGAAAAGAGTGTCAACCATAGGCTGAGATTAACACATTATTGGCTGGAGATGTAGCAATACTTTTTTAGAGAATGATAGAATAAACATCACCTTGTGAAGTTGTTACAGCTTAAAATTGATCAAAAGTTCATTATATAAGAGTACATTATACAATGTACAAGAATTCATTGCACATTTTACAATATACATTATGATTGGTGTTAGCATTCACAATTCACTCCATTAGGCTTTTGTTCCAATCTCATGTATGTTAGACAGTCCATGGAATTCTCCAGGCCAGAATACTGGAGTGGGTAGCCTTTCCCTTCTCCAGGGGACCTTCCCAACCCAGGGATCAAACTCAGGTCTCCTATACTGCAGGTGGATTCTTTACCAGCTGAGCCACAAGGGAAGCCCAAGAATACTAGAGTGTTTAGCCTATCCCATCTCCAGTGGATCTTCCCAGCCCAGGACTCACACCAGGGTCTCCTGCATTGCAGGTGGATTCTTTACCAACTGAGCTATCAAGTGAAGTGAAGTGAAGTAGCTCAGTCATGTCCAACTCTTTGTGATCCCATGGACTGTAGTCTACCAGGCTTCTCTGTCCATGGGATTTTCCAGGCCAGAGTACTGGAGTGGGTTGCCATTTCCTTCTCCAGGGGATCTTCCTGACTTAGGGATTGAACTCATGTCTCCTGCATTGCAGGCAGATGCTTTACCCTCTGAGCCACCAGGGAAGCCCTTCAATTCAGTTCAGTACAGTCACTCAGTCATATCTGACTCTCTGTGACCTCTAGGACTGCAGCACAACAGGCTGCCTTGTCCATCACTAACACCCAGAGCTTGCTCAAACTCATGTCCATTGAGTCAGTGATGTCATCCAACCATCTCCTCCTCTGTCGTCCCCTTCTCCTCCTGCCTTCCCTTCTTTCCCAGCATCAGGGTCTTTTCCAATGAGTCAGTTCTTCGCATCAGGTGGCCAAAGTATTGGAGTGTCAGCTTCAGTCATTCCTTCTGATGAATAATCAGGACTGATTTCCTTTAGGACTGACTGATTTGATCTCCTTGCAGTCCAAGGGACTCTCAAGAGTCTTCTCCAACACCACAGAGAATCCCCTACATAAGAAGAAAGTAGTGACCAAGGAACATGGTAAAGGCATAGCCAGAATATTACAGAAATGGCAATGACAGAAGGTTGTATCAGAAACAAGACTACCACATTGGTGGGAGAATTGGAATGTAAAACAAGTAATGGATAGTAAATTTGGGAAGATCAGTTAGGGCCTGTTTAAGAAATATCTTTAAATTTAGACTGAGGCATTTTAATTGGGCTCTTAAGGTTTAATTTAACAACAAGGATATAATGCTTGTGCAATAGGACTTCTGAATGTTTCCTTCTTGCTTATTTAGTAGAGTTTTTAATCGCTCTATTAATATATAATAAGCATACAAAAATTTCCACATTTAAAAGTGTATTTACTAATAAATCTGATATGTTTTGTGGCTTTGGACCAATCGTCATAGATAATGACTGCATGCATTACTCTAAAAAATTTCTTTTCTCCTTTGTGTTCTTACCTTCAAGAACCTCCCTACTCTGATGTCCACTCTCTCCCTGACCCCCACATACCACTAACTCCTCACCCCACCCCACTCCCCAACTTCACAGGCACCACTGATCTGCTTTATATCACTGCAGATTAGACATTAGCTAGAGATTTCAAGCTGTTGTGTGCTCTTTTTTGTCTGGTTTATTTCAGTTATAATTATTTTGAGATTCAGCAATCTACTTGTACATGTCAATATTCATTCATTCTCATTGCTTAGCAGGATTTTAATTGAAAAGGATGTTGGAATTGGAAAGAGACTATTGAAAGTCTGAGTCAGGATAATGCTTTCCCTTGAAGATCTTCCAATTGGTTAAGAAGAGTTAGAACTATACAATCAGAGGACAATAAGAGGCTAAGGCATAAAATATTGGACAAAAGTGAGTGTGTTGTGAGCTGGAATAATCTGGGAATAGAATAAGATAGGAAATGAATCTTGAAAAAAGAGTAAATGTTGATGGACTGAAAAGAAAAATATCCATGAATAAAGAAATAGAATGAGTTAAAGGATGGAGTTTGAAATTAGTATGTACATGCTAAGTTGCTTCAGTCATGTCCAACTTTTTGCGATCCCGTGGACTGTATCCCACCAGGCTCCTCTGTACATAGGTTTTCTCCAAGTAAGAATAATGGAGTGGGTTGCCATGCCCTCCTCCAGGGGATCTTCCTAGCCAAAGGATTGAACACACATCTCTTATGTCTCCTGAAGAAGTTAGTTTGAATAGTAAAAGATATAACATTAATTTTATTCTGGAAAAAAATGGATACCAAAAAAAAAAAAAGGAAATAACAGGTTTTGGTCAGTGTTATTGGGCATGATGTATTTCCTGCCGTCGAAGCCAAGAAAAATATTCTTCAGAGGAAAAATCAACAGGAAGTGAGAATAGTTTGGCTATAAAGAAGGAGGCACTTTTTGTGATCTTATTAATGTTTCTTCACCAAAACTGATTCATGAAGTTTATCATTTTGACAATAGATCAGGAGTTTATTGCATGTTCAGTGGGGAGGACTGGGAATTTTAGAGTCTCCAGTATGACTAGGTTGTTGTTTGGTCAAATCAGAGCTTTCTCTTTTTAACAAATGAACAATTGTGAAATTTACAACCTTGTATTTCTTTTCCTGAGGCCAACTGTTGGGCTTCTCAAGTCATTTTTCTATGTTATCATTTGGGAAAATATCCCTTTGGACCATAATGGAGATTTGGCTGCTAATGGTACCTTTAAGGGCAGCATTCCTTGTGGAATTATTGACAGGGTGATTTTCTTTAGCTAACAGGATTTTGTGTGCAAGCCTGAATTTTGTTCCAATCAGTGTTTTGGAAAAACCCTAGAAATTGTTTGATGAAGTCACCTAGAGATTGCTCGAGGCTGAGCATGTAGTAGGTTAGTGGGCTGATCTCCTAGAGATCTTTCAGGATTTCCCTATTAGCAGGTTTTATGCAATTATGGGCTCCCCAGGTGGCACTAGTGGTAAAGAACCGGCCTGCCAATTCAGGAGACAGTCTTCTCTGTTAGAAACAATATTAAATAATATTATTTTTAGCTTACAGGCAGGTGCATGGTAGGTGAATGGAAAGAGGAAACTGAAAGGTGGCTGTCAGGTGTTTGGTGTGGCTTGAGACACATGTGGGTTCCCAAGACCACATTCATCCAGTCATAGAGGAAACGTTTAACTGTTTTCAGACTGATCCTTGGAATGGCAGCCACTTGCCCCTCTCCTCTTGAACTAAAGACTTTTTCCAACTTCAGTGTGGTTTTGCCTTGAGATAACTACAATAACTCAGAGTTCAATGCAACTCATCTTTGTACAAAGGTGGATTACTCTTTTTTGACATGTTGCCAGTTCTAAGCTGCCAGGTCATTGAATCAACTTATTTATGTACAATTATGTTGATTCTCCTTTCTTTACTAGCCAAACAAAAATTTTTTTCAAGGTCTTCACATCCTTTGTTGATCACAATCAACAGCTAGAGACATCACTCTGTCAGAAAAAAATGGGGAGGGGTAATTGTATCAAATATTCTCAAGCACAAATAGTTTCCTTCAAAATGCTTGAACCTTGGCTCACCTTTCTTCTGCTACACTGAATCTTCTTTGAGCTCTTTCCATTGTGTCCCCTGATTCATTTTAAATAATCAACAAATATAGTCCTCACTCCCTTCATGGACTGTCCCTCCTTTTCCATTGCTTTATCTTCCCTTCAACACTTTTTTCCATGGAGAATAGTTTCTGGGTAGACTTGTTCACTTACAGCTCATAAACTACAAAGCAGACTCCCCAAGATGGAAACTACCTCACTGAACACTGTTCATAAATTCCTACAACATCACCATTTCTATTTACTTTCATCTCTATTTCTCCATCATTAACAAGAATTGATTGCTGTACATTCTTGACAATAATTCTTCTTTTAAAATTATCTATTAAAAACCTTACTGCTGGTGTTTCTCCTTATTTTCTGTCATTCGTTATCTCAAAATGAATTCTTAGAATTAGACACTCCAGTAGAAACAGGAATATTTTCCTTGATAAACTTGATACTCACCCTCTTGGGATTAAGCAGATCCATAATCCTATATGGATAATATCACTGTGCTAGATATAAAATGGCCACACGATCTGTGCAGCTCCGCCCATAAAGGGCTAGAGTCTACCTCTCTACTTCTTAAACTGGACTGGTAGGTGATTTGCTTTGACCATAGAATATAGTAAAAGCATTGCTGAGTGAATTCCCAGCCTAGACCTTAAGATGCCTTCTGCTCTTGCCCTTTAAGAAAGCACACGTCTTGTGAACAAGCTCCATCTACCCTGCTGAAGAGACACAAGGTAGAAAATTAGATTACAGAAGCCAATCACCAAAATTGAGGTTGTTCTATATCATCCATCTTCAATCCAGCCTCCAGATTACTAAAATCACATTAGTGAGCCAAGGCAAGATCAACAGAAAATCTGTCCAGCAGAGCCTAACACAAATTGCTGGCCCACAGACTGAGTTCACCATGAATGTTGTTATAAGCTGCTAAGTTTAGGGGCGATTTGTAGCATGGCAATACACAACAGATAGAAACACATTAGTAATTTAGAAAACAGATATTTTTCAGGTTTTAGAAAGGTAAGTTCAAAAATATAAAAAAATCAAGTACATTCTAAAAACTTGCAGATAGGAAAATCAGAATCACACACAATAATCAAATGACTTAGATATTTTACCAGTAATTGAAAAAAAGGACAATGGAGTAGACTTTTCAAAGAATTGAAGGAAAAAGCCTTAAATCTTAGGATTTTATATCCTATCAAGTTGTCATTTACATTTCAGGATATAAAAAATTATATATGCATTCAGTTCAGTTCAGTTCAGTCACTCACTCGTGTCTGACTCTTTGCGATCCCATGAATTGCAGCACGCCAGGTCTCCCTGTCCATCACCAACTCTCGGAGTTCACTCAGACTCACATCCATCGAGTCAGTGATGCCATCCAGCCATCTCATCCTCTGTCGTCCCCTTCTCCTCCTGCCCCCAACCCCTCCCAGCATCACAGTCTTTTCCAATGAGTCAACTCTTCACGTGAGGTGGCCAAAGTATTGCAGTTTCAGCTTTAGCATCAGTCCTTCCAATGAACACCCTGGGCTGATCTCCTTTAGGATAGACTAGTTGGATCTCCTTGCAGTCCAAGGGACTCTCAAGAGTCTTCTCCAAAACCACAGTTCAAAAGCATCAGTTCTTCGGCGCTCAGCTTTCTTTATAGTCCAACTCTCACATCCATACATGACCACTGGAAAAACCATACCCTTGACTAGACAGACCTTTGTTGGCAAAGTAATATCTCTGCTTTTCAATATACTATCTAGGTTGGTCATAACTTTCCTTCCAAAGAGTAATTGTCTTTTAATTTCATAGCTAAAATCACCATCTGCAGTGATCTTGGAGCCCCCCAAAATTAATACATCAGTTTTCCTTAAATGATGACTTAATGGCAAACTTTTTCATCCTTAATGCTTTAAAATTTCACTATAATAGATCTCTTGATTTCTTTCCTCTTGGAACTCTAATTAGATCTTTTGTTGCAACTCCATGTTTTAAGTTTTAAAGACCATTTCTTTATTCTTTTGCCAGAGAACTTCTTAGCTTACTTCCAGATCACTTGTTTGATTAGCTGTGTTTATTTGAATATTCAGCCCATTTGTTCACTTCAGTTTTTCCAAGATATATAGTTGGTTCCTTCTCATGATCATTTATCCTTGTTTCAAACAAGATTATTATAAGATTAAATGTATTAAGATTCTGGCTTAATTTCAGTGATTTGTTTTCTTACTGTCTGTGCTTCTGTTATGTACTGGCTTTCCATATGTTTAAGCAGTGACACCATTTATTGTACAAATAGCAGAATACATAATCTGAGCAGGCACTGTTTTTAGATACTTTATATAGTCCTTAATCCTTTTATTTGGACAGTTCAGTTCAGTGTCGTCCCCTTTTCCTCCTGTCCCCAATCCCTCCCAGTATCAGAGTCTTTTCCAATGAGTCAACTCGTCACATGAGGTGGCCAAAGGACTGGAGTTTCAGCCTTAGCATCATTACTTCCAAAGAAAACCCAGGGCTGATCTCCTTTAGAATGGACTGGTTGGATCTCCTTGCAGTCTAAGGGACTCTCAAGAGTCTTCTCCAACACCACAGTTCAAAAGCATCAATTCTTTGGCGCTCAGCCTTCTTCACAGTCCAACTCTCACATCCATACATGACTACTGGAAAAACCATAGCCTTGACTAGATGTACCTTTGTTGGCAAAGTAATGTCTCTGCTTTTTAATATGCTATCTAGGTTGGTCATAACTTTCCTTCCAAGGAGTAAGCATCTTTTAATTTCATGGCTGCAGTCACCATCTGCAGTGATTTTGGAGCCTAAAAAATAAAGTCTGACACTGTTTCCACTGTTTCCCCATCTATTTCCCATGAAGTGATGGGACCAGATGCTATGATCTTAGTTTTCTGAATGTTGAGCTTTAAGCTAACTTTTTCACTCTCTACTTTCACTTTCATCAAGAGGCTTTTGAGTTCCTCTTCACTTTCTGGCATAAGGGTGGTGTCATCTGCATATCTGAGGTTATTGATATTCCTCCCACCAATCTTGATTCCAGCTTGTGCTTCTTCCAGCCCAGCGTTTCTCATGATGTATTCTGCATATAAGTTAAATAAGCAGGGTGACAATATACAGCCTTGACGTACTCCTTTTCCCATATATGCATTATATAACTTTAAGTAGAGTCTGAGCCAAATCCTATAATCAAACACAAAGTTTCTGTAATGAAACTAAAGGCTTTAGATTTCAGAAGATTGAATGAGTTTTCAATGAGGCATTCTAGTGGTAAAGAACCATGCTAGTAGTAAAGAACCCAACTGACATTGCAGGAGACATAAGAGATCCCTGGGTCAATCCCTGGGTCAGGAAGATGCCCTGGAAGGAAGGTATAGAAACCCACTCCAGTATTCTTGCCTGGAGAATCCCCATGGACAGAGGAGCCTAGTGGGCAACAGTCCATGGGACATGACTGAAGAGACTTAGCATGCACACACTCACATCCTAAACAAGAGAAAGAAGAATTTTAAGAGACGACACAATAGATCTATGAAGTTTATGCAGTCAAATGAATAAGACTAAACACCTTGATAAAATTTATTTTTGTCTTAGAAAAATACCAAAGGTAAAGTATGTGAACCATAAAATTGAGGGTAGTCATCAATTAGATCCATTAAACTATGATTTACTTAACAAATAATGAACTGTAACTTGCTTTCAATGATCAAGCTCACTATTTTTTTTTTCTTTTACAAAAACTTATATGTCCTCAAAGCCTCACACAGCCTAAACAGTAAGATGTTTGTATAAGTTGTTTTTCGGAAACTTGGAGTCAGCTGTTTCCAGTTTGAACTTGAGTCTGTTAAGACAGGTTGACCACCAACCTTCCCACTGGGCAATTGTAGTTCCTCAGCCCTGGTAGTTTGAAAGAGGAAAGGCGAGGATGTGACTTCCAGAAGTTAATCCATCTCCTCCTGTTTTCCTTCAGTTCAGTTCAGTTCAGACTCTTTGCGACCCCATGAATTGCAGCACACCAGGCCTCCCTGTCCATCACCAACTCCCGGAGTTCACTCAGGCTCACGTCCATCGAGTCAGTGATGCCATCCAGCCATCTCATCCTCTGTCATCCCCTTCTCCTCCTGCCCCCAATCTCTCCCAGCATCAGAGTCTTTTCCAATGAGTCAACTCTTCACATGGCCTCGCATGAGGTGGCCTGTTTTCCTTAGCTACTTCTAAACAAGGGCTTTTGCACTGCTCTGATTTTCTTTCTTAAAAAGTGGCAGGAATTGACACTGTGTTTTGTTTTTTTTTTCCTCACCTCCAGGTTGGATCCTACTCCAGGTAAAAGCCACGCCATCTTCATACAGTCACCTCAGGGATTTCTCCGATTTTCTATTTTTTCCTGATGTTTTTCCTACGGGCTAGCTAATCTTGGAGAAGGGAATCAGGAATTATCTTAAATCAGCATTTGGACAGGAAGAGAAAACAAAATTAAAATTCAATTACAACTTTCTCCAGCTTTTCTATGTGCCATTCTATATTGTCACTCTTGCTCAATTAGGTTTCTTAAACTTATTTCTCTTATTGAGATTTCTGGACACAAGGTTATGAACACATTTAAGGCTTTTGATACACACTGTCAAATTGCAATGAAATATTTAAATTTATAATATAGCTGTTAATGAAAGTGTTTATTTCCCCAGTCTAGGGCTAACACTGGACAGGTAGTATTTACATTTTTTTCTGATTTGATAAATCATAGTTTTAGTTTTTCCTTGTGATGACAAACACTTTTATAAGTTTATTGTTTAGTCACTAAGTCAGTTTTGACTTTCACAACCCCATGGACTCTAGCCTGCCAGGAACTTCTGCCCGTGGGATTTCCTAGGTAAGAATACTGGAATGGGTTACCATTTCCTTCTCCAGGAGATATTCTCAACCCAGAGATTGAACCCACATCTCTTGTGTCTCCTGCATTGGCAGGTGGATGCTTAACCATTGAGCCAGTGTTGGAAAGCCCTATAAATTTATTGGCCATCTGTGTTCTTTATTATTGCATTTTCACATTATAAGTTTTGCCCACTCTTTCTTTGAGAATATTATCTTTTTCTTATTGAATTAGCAATACTAATTTATAAACTAATTAATATTAATATCTAATTAATAAATTAGAAAGTACTAACATTACCTCTTGAGAAACCTATATGCAGGTCAGGAAGCAACAGTTAGAACTGCACACGGAACAACAGACTGGTTCCAAATAGGAAAAGGAATACGTCAAGGCTGTATATTGTCACCCTGCTTATTTAACTTATATGCAGAGTACATCATGAGAAAGGCTGGCTGGAAGAAGCACAAGCTGAAATCAAGATTGCTAGGAGAAATATCAATAACCTCGGATATGCAGATGACACCACCCTTATGGCAGAAAGTGAGGAAGAACTAAGAGCATCTTGATGAAAGTGAAAGATAAGAGTGAAAATGTTGGCTTAAAGCTCAACATTCAGAAAACGAAGATCATGGCATCTGGTCCCATCACTTCATGGGAAATAGATGGGGAAAGAGTGGAAATAGTGTCAGACTTTATTTGGGGGGGGGGGCTCTAAAATCACTGCAGATGGTGATTGCAGCCATGATTAAAAGATGCTTACTCCTTGGAAGGAAAGTTATGACCAACCTAGATAGCATATTAAAAAGCAGAGACATTACTTTGCCAAGCAAGGCCCATCTAGTCAAGGCTATGGTTTTTCCAGTGGTCATGTATGGATGTGAGAGTTGGACTGTGAAGAAAGCTGAGCGGAGAAGAATTGATGCTTTTGAACTGTGGTGTTGGAGAAGACTCTTGAGAGTCCCTTGGACTGCAAGGAGATCCAACCAGTCCATCCTCAAGGAGATCAGTCCTGGTGTTCATTGAAAGAACTGATGTTGAAGATGAAACTCCAATACTTTGGCCAACTGATGCCAAGAGTTGACTCACTGGAAAAGACCCTGATGTTGGGAAGGATTGAAGGCAGGAGGAAAGGGGATGACAGAGGATGAGATGGCTGGGTGGCATCACTGACTTGATGGACATGGGTTTGAGTGGACTCCAGGAGTTGGTGATGGACAGGGAGGCCTGGTGTGCTGCAGTTCATCAGGTCTCAAATTTGTCAGACACGACTGAGCGACTGAACTGAACTAAATTGAACATTACCTAGGAGAAGGCAATGGCACCCCACTCCAGTACTCTTGCCTGGAAAATCCCATGGATGGAGGAGCCTGGAAGGCTGCAGTCCATGGGGTCACTGAGCGTAGGACACGACCGAGCAACTTCACTTTCACTTTTCACTTTCATGCATTGGAGAAGGAAATGGCAACCCACTCCAGTGTTCTTCCCTGGAGAATCCCAGGGATGGGGGAGCCTTGTGGGCTGCCGTCTATGGGGTCGCACAGAGTCGAACACGACTGAAGCGACTTAGCAGCAGTAGCAGCAGTAACATTACCTAGTGATAATTTCTTTGCTTCTTCTGGTTTCTCTCTACAACTCTCTAGCAACAAAAGGCACATGGTGACAACTGAGAATGTGTAATACTTTGAAATGTCCTTGATCTTAATTACAAATACATTTTTTAATATTTTCACTTTTTCAAGCATTTGTTCCTGTTCTGTAAATAGATTTTACCAATCACCCTATTAACTCTTTTTTTCAATAAAATATATGGATTGACGCATTTAAATTTATCTGCTTGATCTTTAAACTGAGCGTTTTTTTTCTCTTGCTTAAATTATTTGTAACTTTACCTTATGTTATTATGTTCTAACATCTTCTATACATCCTACTGTGCAGGCAACAGTGTTTCATTGTATTTTGCCTTCACTTGTCCTTGTGTCACAGGAAATGCTGTACTATTCATGGTTTCATAGCCTGAACTACCTGAAATATCTTGTTGATGTGAGGAACTGTTATATGAAGAACAATATATTCTGCTCGTTTACTGATGGTTCAGGCATGGGGTAGTGGATGGCAGGTTTTCGGATCAGGATTTTTTAAATGTTATGGCAAACTCTGCAGATTTCTCACTGGTTATACCTGGGCTGCCACGTTACTTTTACTCCTCATCCTCGTGCATCCTCGTACCCCCACTTTCCATCACCCCTGATTATCAGTCGTCTTTCACCTATACTGTTCTTACTACAGTTAATATTTTTGGCACTTCTACTATAAGCAGGAACCACATGTAAACTCTCATTTTAAAATCTACCACTCTGTGTTTGTTTCTTTATTGTGCTGATGGTTTCCTTTTTGAAATTCATCCCACCTGTTCTTCAGCTTCAGTGGGGTTCAGTTTCATGTATAAAATCTTCAAAAAAAAAAAAAAAAAAAAGAGCCATCTTTCTTTCTGGTTTATACCTTTGGTTTATTTCCTGGTTCTCTACAACCTTTGGTTTATTTTCTCATTTTTCCTACTGTCATTACTGCTGAAACTCAGAGGACTATCTCCTGGGTCATGAATAATATTGATAGCTCAATGGCACTGATGTTTGGTAGAGGTCTGAATATGTGCATAAGATTATTTTAGAAGTGACTGTTTTTAAGTTTATGCATCAAAAGAGTGTTCTATTTGTTCTAAATTAACCAAGATCTCAAAATAGTTTCAAACCACTCTATATGCAGAGGGTACTTGAACTAAATCCTGCCCCAAATGCCTTTCTCATGCATAAGGCCTAAGTAAAAATGCATTTATTTTTAAATTGTTACAGTTGTGAAACATTCTTTGGACGCTGTTACATCTACCTACTTATCAGATTAGATCAGTCGCTCAGTCCTGTCCGACTCTTTGCGACCCCATGAATTACAGCACGCCAGGCCTCCCTGTCCATCACCAACTCCCGGAGTTCACTCAGACTCACATCCATCGAGTCAGTGATGCCATCCAGCCATGTCATCCTCTGTCATCCCCTTCTCCTCTTGCCCCCAATCCCTCCCAGCATCAGAGTCTTTTCCAATGAGTCAACTCTTCGCATGAGGTGGCCAAAGTACTGGAGTTTCAGCTTCAGCATCATTCCGTCCAAAGAAATCCCAGGGCTGATCTCCTTCAGAATGGACTGGTTGGATCTCCTTGCAGTCCAAGGGACTCTCAAGAGTCTTCTCCAACACCACAGTTCAAAAGCATCAATTCTTCAGCACTCAGCCTTCTTCACAGTCCAACTCTCACATCCATACATGACCACAGGAAAAACCATAGCCTTGACTAGACGGACCTTTGTCGGCAAAGTAATGTCTCTGCTTTTTAATATGCTATCTAGGTTGGTCATAACTTTCCTTCCAAGGAGTAAGCGTCTTTTAATTTCATGGCTGAAGTCACCATCTGTAGTGATTTTGGAGCCCCCCAAAATAAAGTCTGACACTGTTTCCACTGTTTCCCCATCTATTTTCCATGAAGTGATGGGACTGGATGCCATGATCTTCGTTTTCTGAATGTTGAGCTTTAAGCCAACTTTCTCACTCTCCACTTTCACTTTCATCAAGAGGCTTTTGAGTTCCTCTTCACTTTCTGCCATAAGGGTGGTGTCATCTGCATATCTGAGGTTATTGATATTTCTCCCGGCAATCTTGATTCCAGTTTGTGTTTCTTCCAGTCCAGCGTTTCTCATGATGTACTCTGCATAGAAATTAAATAAGCAGGGTGACAATATACAGCCTTGACATACTCCTTTTCCTATTTGGAACCAGTCTGTTGTTCCATGTCCAGTTCTAACTGTTGCTTCCTGACCTGCATACAAATTTCTCAAGAGGCAGATCAGGTGGTCTGGTATTCCCATCTCTTTCAGAATTTTCCACAGTTTATTGTGATCCACACAGTCAAAGGCTTTGGCCTAGTCAATAAAGCAGAAATAGATGCTTTTCTGGAACTCTCTTGCTTTTTCGATGATCCAGTGGATGTTGGCAATTTGATCTTTGGTTCCTCTGCCTTTTCTAAAACCAGCTTGAACATCTGGAAGTTCACAGTTCACATATTGCTGAAGCCTGGCTTGGAGAATTTTGAGAATTACTTTACTAGCATGTGAGATGAGTGCAATTGTGTGGTAGTTTGAGCATTCTTTGGCATTGCCTTTCTTTGGGATTGGAATGAAAACTGACCTTTTCCAGTCCTGTGGCCACTGCTGAGTTTTCCAAATTTGCTGGCGTATTGAGTGCAGCACTTTCACAGCATCATCTTTCAGGATTTGGAATAGCTCAACTGGAATTCCATCACCTCCACTAGCTTTGTTCGTAGTGATGCTTTCTAAGGCGCACTTAACTTCACATTCCAGGATGTCTGGCTCTAGGTCAGTGATCACACCATCGTGATTATCTGGGTCGTGAAGATCTTTTTTGTACAGTTCTTCTGTGTATTCTATTACGGTCTATTTGAAATGAGATTTTTCTTTCTTGAAGGAAGTAGAATGGCAGGTCCTTCACTCCCTGCTTGCACAGAGAGAACCAGCATAGCCAGCAGGCTTTCCTTTCCATATCGTTAAATGTCGAGGAGCTGTCTGACATTTAGTAATTGTGCAATCCCTCACTACAGATGATTTATTGTATTGCCAGGTGTCTCCTCATCCAGCAACTGTACTTCTTTCTATTCCCAGTGGGAAGCATGATTGCTACCTCAGATTCATCTTTTTAGCCTTGTCCACACCACACCATATTAGAAGGGCCTTTGATGAGGTTTCCTCCAAAACCTGCAGTCAGTTTTCCCAATGGGCTAGAGAGGGCTATCCCTCTCATGTTCTTTATTGGCCCAGATCTATCTGGAGGTTTCAGTAGACCTTAAAACATAAAGTGAAAGAAAATGCAAGTGAAAAGATTGAAGCCAGGTCTCCTGCATTGCAGGCAGATGCTTTACCATCTGAGCCACCAGGGAAACTCCAAAAATAGAAAAGTTAGGGAAAACAAGATTTATGGCATATGACTTCCTGTTGCTATGCCTCCCTTTTCAAAACATATACTGGAGTAAGGAGAGAAAAAGGCTTTGAGATTTTTACTTTTTCTCTATTGTGTATTGTCATATCCCAGATAAAATGGCAAAAGAAGTGTCCTTTTTACGGTGGTGATCAAGGCATTTCATATATAAAAATGCAGGTGTGTGTGTGTATGTGTGTGTGTATGTGTGCATGCTAAGTTACTCAGTCATGTCCCACTCTTTGCAACCCTGTGGACTGTAGCCCACCAATCTCCTCTGTCCATGGGATTCTCAAGGCAAGAATACTGGAGTGGGTTGCCACGCCCTCCTTCAGGGGATCTTCCCTATTCAGGGAGCAAACCCCCATTTCTTATGTCTTCTGCATTGACAGATGGGTTCTTTACCACTAGCCCCACCTGGGAAGACTCCAAAATGCAGGAGTTCTGCTTAAGTAGAAGCCTTGTGAGAATTTCACTCTTACACTGAGAAAAAAAAAAAGTCTTGCAATATTCAAAATCATACATTTATTTCAGCTCGTTGGAGAAATGCAATCAAAAGCAATTGAGGTGAGCTGAATTCTAGAGATCATCAAGCCCTTCCAAGGAGAGATGAGACCTAAGAAATTCTGTTTTGCCAGAGCACTGGGCACTGAAGTGGCAGCCCTAGTGTGAGTAAGAGGAACACAACTGAAATTCTAACAAATTTGTAAAGGCTGTGTGTGGGCTAATATGACAGTTTAGAAATCCCTGGGATCCCAAGACATAAGAGACATACAGATTTATTCAGCAGATTGTCTCCTTGAGCTGCATCCTCTGACTTCTGAGAATGATTTGACATAGATTGCAACAATATTCTTTTAGAGCTTTCTCCTAGAGTAATGGAAATAAAAGCAATAATAAACAAATGGGACCTAATTAAACTTAAGAGCTTTTGCACAGTCAAGGAAACCATAAACAAAAAGATAAAATACAGAATGAGGGAAAATATTTGCAAACAATGCTACCAACAATGGATTCATTTTCAAAATATACAAATAACATATAAAGCTTAACATCAAAAAAGCAAATAACCCAATTAAGATAAAAAAGGACTGTTCTATACATCAGTGTCTCTTTTGCTGTCTCGTATACAGGGTTATTGTTACCATCTTTCTAAATTCCATATATATGCGTTAGTATACTGTATTGGTGTTTTTCTTTCTGGCTTACTTCACTCTGTATAATAGGCTCCAGTTTTATCCACCTCATTAGAACTGATTCAAATGTGTTCTTTTTAATGGCTGAGTAATACTCCATTGTGTATATGTACCACAGCTTCTTATCCATTATCTGCTGATGGACATCTAGGTTGCTTCCATGTCCTGGCTATTATAAACAGTGCTGCGATGAACATTGGGGTACATGTGTCTCTTTCAACTCTGGTTTCCTCAGTGTGTATGCCCAGCAGTGGGATTGCTGGATCATAAGGCAGTTCTATTTCCAGTTTTTTAAGGAATCTCCACACTGTTCTCCATAGTGGCTGTACTAGTTTGCATTCCCACCAACAGTGTAAGAGGGTTCCCTTTTCTCCACACCCTCTCCAGCATTTATTGCTTGTAGACTTTTGGATCGCAGCCATTCTGACTGGCGTGAAATGGTACCTCATAGTGGTTTTGATTTGCATTTCTCTGATAATGAGTGATGTTGAGCATCTTTTCATGTGTTTGTTAGCCATCTGTATGTCTCCTTAGTCTTTTGGACTCTGTGGGAGAGGGAGAGGGTGGGATGATTTGGGAGAATGGCATTGAAATATGTATAATATCATATATGAAATGAGTTGCCAGTCCAGGTTCGATGCACGATACTGGATGCTTGGGGCTGGTGCACTGGGACGACCCAGAAGGATGGTATGGGGAGGGAGGAGGGAGGAGGGTTCAGGATGGGGAACACATGTATACCTGTGGCAGATTCATTTTGATATATGGCAAAACCAATACAATATTGTAAAGTTAAATAAAATAAAATTTAAAAAAAAGAAGAAAAAATAAATAAATAAATAAATAAATAAAAAAGGACTGATGATCTAAATAGACATTTCTCCAAAGAAGACTTACACGTGGCCAATAGGCACATGAAAAGATACTCAACACTTCTAATTATTAGAAAAATGCAAGTCAAAATGTCCATGAGGTATCACCTCACACCAGTCAGAATACCCATTTTCAAAAAGGCTATGAATAATAAATGCTGGAGAGGGTGTGGAGAAAAAGGAACTCTTCCACACTGTTAGTGGGAATGTAAATTGTTCCAACCATTATGATGAATAGCATGGAGAGTCCTTAAAATACTAAAAATAAAACTATCATATAATCCAGTGACCCCATTCCTAGGCATGTATCTGGTGAGTGAAGTCGTTCATTTATGTCCGACTCTTTGGACTGTAGCCTAACAGGCTCCTCCTTCCATGGGATTTTCCAGGCAAGAATACTGGAGTGGGTTGCCATTTCTGGAGAGAACAATAATTCAGAAAGATACATGGCCCCAGTGTTCATAGCAGCTAGCCAAGACGTGGAAGCAACCTAATGTCCATCAACAGATGAATATGAATAAAGATGTGATACGTATACACAATGGAATATAATTCAACCATAAAAGAGAATGAAATAATGCTATTTGCAGCAACATGGATGGACCTAGAGATTATCATCCTAAGAGAAGTCAGATAGAGAAGACAAATATGATACTTCTTATATGTAAAATCCTAAAAAAGTGATACAAATGAATTTATTTAAAAAACAGAAATAGACTCCATTTGAAAACAAACTTGTGGTTACCAAAGGGGAAAGGGAGTGGGAGTTTGGGATTACATTATTCATGCTACTACATATATGACCAACCTAGACAGCATATTAAAAAGCAGAGACATTGCTTTGTCAACAAAGTTCTGTCTGGTCAAAGCTATGGTTTTTCCAGTAGTCATGTATGGATATGAGAGTTGGACTATAAAGAAAGCTGAGCACTGAAGAATTGATGCTTTTGAACTATGGTCCCGTGGACTGCAAGGAAATCCAAGAAGTCCATCCTAAAAGAGATCAGTCCTGGGTGTTCATTGGAAGCACTGATGTCAAGGCTGAAACTCCAATACTTTGGCCACCTGATGCAAAGAGCTGACTCATTTGAAAAGACCCTGATATTGGGAAAGATTGAAGCAGGAGAAGAAGGGGCCAACCGAGGATAAGATGGTTAGATGGCATCACCAACTCAATGGACATGAGTTTGGATAAACTCCGGGAGTTGGTAATGGACAGGGAGGCCTGGCGTGCTGTGGTTCATGGGGTCACAAAGAGTTGGATACAACTGAGCGACTGAACTGAACTACATATAAAATAGTTAAAATAGATAACCAACAAGGACCTACTGTATAGTGCAAGGAACTATACTTACAGTATCTTGCAATAACCTATAATAGAAGAGATTCTAAAAAACTATATATATATATGTAGAACTGAATCACTTTGCTGTATACTTGATGATAACACATCATAAATAAATAATATTTCAATTTAAAAAATTTCAAAAGTATACTTGCAATGAGAAACCTTTCCCTGCAAGTCAAAATAAATATAGAGGTGTCGGAGGTCAAGGCGGCGTTGGCCGTGGCGTTTTTTTCTACCCGGAAACCACGGAAGCCGGACCTGGTGACGAGACCGTGTCGCGGCAGCGGGAGCCCGACTGGCCTCTGGATAAAAAATAAATAAATAAATAAATAAATATACATTTAAATATTAATTTAAACTAATACTTTTATTAATGTGCACATCCCAACAACTTTCAGCAGTGCTATTATGAATTGCTATAATTTTTGCCAATATAACTAAATAAATTTTTATCTTTCTTTTAGCAAGATTAAGAACATTTACCTAGTTCTTCCCTCTTAAATTAATTGCCTCTTCACTTTTTTTATTTTTGTTATTTCTTTTTCTTAATGATTTGCACACTGAATTATATAATAAGAACTGTATATTAATTTTTCTCTAACACAAGGCATATATTTCTCTAACATATATTTTCTCTAACACAAGGCATATATAACATATATTTCATATTTGATTATGTTGGCTTAAATAAATACAAAGATTATTAATTTTTTTCTGATACAATTTTGTCTTTATTGGATCTAATGTATGAGATGAACATATAGATTTTTTAGAGTTAAGATGATCAGAAAATAACAGAAAAATTGCAAAATATTTTTTAAATATTTTAAAAATTACAAGATCAACCCCAGCCATTACGATTCAATTTCATCAAATATATTTGTTTATATGTTTGCAGTCCTGATATTCTTCTAAAATAATTCAGCCTTTAGTGTCAGTTGTCTATAAAAATAGAACTCTATGTCTGCACAACTGAGATCTAAAACTATACTTTATAATTTTATATTAACACTATTTTAAAACCACGATAAAATCAAGAATATCGTATCAACCTAGTCTAAGTTCTTAGTACTGATCAAATTTTAGGATATTACTTGAACTATTTTTGCATTTTTATCCCACTTACTAAAACATTTCCATTGTTTAAATTCCTATAGTTTCATTAGCAAGTCTTTTTTTCTTACATAAATTCTTGTATAGCAACATCATAAACATGGCCATTAACTTGATTAAAAGTTAAAGTCCTCTATTTATATGATACACTTCAGCAGAAAATCTTTCCTTAAGGAAATGACATTTATTTGGGAATAATATTTTTTCTAGAAATCCTTCAATTCTATTTTTTCCAAAATGATATTGGCAATGGCTTAGTCATTATATACAATAAGGACAGAAATTAAAATTCCAGTATGCATTGCTGTTAGGAATTTGGATTCAGCTCAAAGGACTGTTGACTTTCAAACTCAGGGAAACCTTGTTTAACATAAAGTCAAGAGGACTGAAGCAAAATATAACAAAGGTAATATACAAGGAATGACAAAGGGACAGAGTTTTGGTCTATGTTTTGGCCAGTGATAAGGTGGAGATAGGGAGAAGATCCAGAAAGCAAACAGACTAGGCACTAGTGATGTAGTCCAAATCCTGGGTGACAAACATAGCACTTCTCTTTGTAGAAACTTAGTGGACAAGCATATCACAAACCAAAGACAGGTGCTCCATCCACAAACTCTAAATTCACAACACAGTGGCATAGTGCCACTCACAGAAGACTGCTCGCCAGGATGCAAACCAAAACTCAGTAAGGACATTAGATACTCTGCTGTCATAGTTACTTGCCGTTGTGCTCCCCAGGCTTCCCAGAAAGCTCAGTGGTAAAGAATCTGCCTGCCAATGCTGGAGGTCCAGGAGATGCAGGTTGGATCCCTGGGTCAGGAAGATCCCCTGGAGGAGGAAACGGCAACCCACTCCAGTATTTTGCTTGGACAATCCTATGGAGAGAGGAACCTGGAGAGCTACAGTCCATGGGGTCACAAAGTGAGACATGACTGAGTGACTGACCACATGAGCACGTGCTCCCTGGGAACACAGACTCAAGAGGTCCAGTGGTGAACACTTTGGGCCCCCTGCTGTTCTAAATCAGTGGTTGGCAACTAGGTGCAATTTTGCCTTCTGGGGGACATTTGGCAATATCTGGAAACACTTTTGGTTGTCACACCTGGAAGACGGCATGCTACTGACATCTAGTGGGTAAAGGCCAGACATGCCTCTATGAATCCTACAATATATATGCCAGTCCCCTACCGTAAAGAATTATGTGGACAGAAAGGTCAATTAGTGCTGAGGTTAGAAACCCTCATCTAGATGAAGGAAAGCCAACAGGTTCACTGGTAACTCCAGGCCTTGTTGTTCCCCTGCAGGAAAAATACGAAGAGGATCATCCTATGGTTCAAACATGCCAACCACCACCCAGAATTTGATGTTAGGAATCATGGCCTTTATTGTCCTAAGAAACTGAGGTCCAGTCCAGAGACATCAGGTTGCCCCAAATCACATGTTGCATCAAGAAGAGAAAGAGGCCTTGTACTGATGAACCTATCTGCAGGTAAAGGATGGAGATGCAGATGGAGAGAATGGACTTGTGGACACAGCAAGGAAAGGAGCTGATGCTGCTGTTAAGTCGCTTCAGTCGTGTCCAACTCTGTGTTACCCATAGACGGCAGCCCACCAGGCTCCCCCGTCCCTGGGATTCTCCAGGGAAGAACACTGGAGTGGGTTGCCACTTCCTTCTCCAATGCGTGAAAGTGAAAAGTGAAAGTAAAGTCGCTCAGTCGTGTCCGACTCTTCGCAACCCCATGGACTACAGCCTACCAGGCTCCTCCGTCCATGGGATTTTCCAGGCGAGAGTACTGGAGTGGGTGCCAAATCGAAAAAGTAGCATTGACATATATACACTACCGTGTGCAAAATAGCTAGCTAGTGGGAAGCTGCTGTATAACACAGGGAACCCAGCCGGGCGCTCTGTACCTACCCAGAGGAGTGGGCTGGTGGTTTAGGGGGTCGGGAGGTAGGCTCAAGAGGGAGGGGATATATAGTTATGACTGACTCCTCTTGTGTGACAGAAAACAATACAACTTTGTAAAACAATTATCTTCCAATTAAAAAAAAAAAAAAGAAATAGGCCTAGAACTCAGATATTACAGTTCTTCCATCTGGCACTTTTATTTGCAAAATATGTGCCCTGCATTTAAAAGGCTGTTAAGAAATGGACAAGTCAAGAGAGCGACCTAGAGATGGTTCTGATCTCAGGGAAGATGAAACAGGACTAGGGAACAAATGAGCCTTTCCACCAGCGAGTTGCCTTACCAATGAGGCAGTCTACCAGCAGGGGGCGCACAGCTACCTTCTTGAAAAAAATTTTCAATCAGCCTGTTTGTTACCAGGAAGATAAATCTTAACAATCCACAGACCCTGTCATTGAAGACAACTTGTTTTGGAACTTCTTAGAACTTTAAGATGCTAATTTGCTTCAAGTTGACATCTGTATAAGAGGGAGATGACAGTCACAAACTTGTTTTTTTAAATGACACTTTATTCTGTATTAGCTTTAGTATGATTGAAAGCATGGGAATTGGGGTAAATATCCAGACTTTTGAGAGCAGAGAGTGGCCAAACCAAGTGTTCAGTTCCTGAAAAAATAACTCAAGCCCTTAATCCTATGGCATATTTAATAGAGCCACAATAATGAGTTAATATGAGATTACATCTTAGAGAAGACGACTACGGCTAGATTTAGAATTATTTTGGCATATAAACTAGTGAATAGATTTTAGACATCAGACATCTAGCTCTGTTAAATAAAAAAAAGTCTGAAGAAATTTCAAGAGTGGAGCGCAGACAGAACAGGTTTGATCTGGGACCAAAGTGCTGTTTTCCACTGAAGGAAAAAAAAAAAAAAAAGAGGCTGTAAATTGTCTGGGTATGAGAATGGAAGTGATGTGCAATGCATAGACTGCAGGCAACCTTAGCATTCATTTTGAATTTTGAACTAAGTTTAAAAGCATATAAACAACAGAGAAAATAGCTTCTTGATGTTATGTGGTATCCCTTTGTCATAAGAAACTTTTTAAATCAAGCATTACAGACGTTTTTTATTTTATTGAAGTGTAGTTGATTTGTAATGTTGTGTTAATTTCTGCTGCACAGCAAACTGATTCAGTTATATATACATATATTCTTTTTCATATTCTTTACATTATGGTTTATCATAGGATATTGAATATAGTTTCCTGTACTATTCAGTAGGACCTTGTTGCCTATCTATTTTATATATAATAGTCTGCATCTGCTAACCCCAAATTCTCAATCTTGCCTTCCCCAACCTGAAACCACTGTCTTTATGTCTTGTTAGGATGTTTCCATTTTGCACATATGTTCATTTGTGTTGGGGTTTTTTGTTTGTTTTGTTTCGTTTTGCTGTACTGGGTCTCCCTTGCTGTGAGGACTTTTCTCTAGCTGCAGCAAATAGGAGCTACTCTCTAGTTGCAGTGCATGAGCTTCTCATTGTGGTGGCTTCTCTTGTTGCAGAGCACAGGCTCTAGGGCACACAGGCTTCAGTAGTTGTGGCTCCCCGGCTCTAGAGCACAGGCTCAATAGTTGTGGTGCACGGGCTTAGTTGCTCTGTGGCCTGTGGGATCTTCCCAAATCAGGGATCAAACTTGTGTTTTCTGCATTGGTAGGCAGATTCTTTACCACTGAGCCACCAGGGAAGCCCCCAAATCACTTGCTTCTTTAAATGTCTTTAAAATTGCAGGTGGACACAAATCATAGATTGTTGGGGGCCAGAGTGAGGTACTCCGCCCGTGACAAAGGTCATGAGGAAGGAGGCTCGACATACGCAAAGGCGGGATCGAGCCTCAGGAGTCCCCCTGGAAATCCTCGAGCGTCTACCCCCATAACCAGAGCCTGCTTACTTTACTTCTTTGTGCTCTCACCTACACCTCTGACTTTACAGGGGGCTGTCCCCCACCACCTCTTTCGGAGAAGGAGTTAACCTAGAGATCCAGTTAATAATAATTCCTGGGCGTGATAAGACTGTTTTAACCTACAAACTCCTCTGAAGGTTCTCTAGCCTGCCTGACAGGCTTGTCCGGCCACATGTGATTGCTCACAGCCTCCCAACCGTGAGAGGCACGAGATGCTTTAAACCTTCTAAAAACAGGTTCCTTAGAAAAGTTAGAAAACTATTAGTATAAGTATAATGGACTAATTAGAAATTGTGTTGGTGAAGGGTTTTTCATTTGTTGAGCCAATGTTTGTTGCTAAGTCTCCATATCCCCTGCCCTTACACACATTAATGAATATATAGAATTAACCTTTGATATTAATCACGTTAGACCTTAGGCTAAGTAAATTCTTTCCTTAACTAAAACCCGCTACACCCTCACCCTGTAGGAATGTAACTTTATTTGGGTGGCGTCTGTTTTGAGAATAATCAGCCCTGGAGAAAGAAGTGTCCTGGTTGACTGACCGCTGTCACAAGGAGAGGGTCGTAAATTGTCAGCAGGCCCCCCTGGCCAGAAGATGATGTAACACCCCTAAGACCTCTGTATACATTTGTGTGAAGCACCTGACTTTAATAAAAGTCAGGACTGCTGTCCCCACGTGACTTTTGTATAACATCTCAGTGTATAAAAACAGACTCTGGAAAATAAAGAATTGGGATCAGTTTCTTGAAATACTGGTCTCCCCATGTCGCTCTCTCTCTCACTCTGGCTGAGTCTCCATCTGGAGCGCGGAACCCGCCATGCTTACTAATTATGCCTGGGCTTCTAAGATCCGACCGGGGAGGCCTCAGTGTCTCCTCTCCTTCGGGAGAACGGAAGGACGCCTGCAGCCTACGTAAGTGGTGCAAACTTCTTGTCTTGAAGTTTTATTGGTCTCCCGTGTAAACCAAGCTACTCAGCCTCTTTTCTCCACTGAATTTTCCTACTGAGCTATCCTTATTCTATTACTCTTTATATCTTTAATTAATATCTAATTGAAGCTATCGTATCCTGATCCTCGCCTATGCTGTCTCTCCTTCGAATACCCTGGATCAGCCGGGGCTGGCCCCGGCAATAGATTACATTCTTTTATTCCCCAGCTGTATTGAAAGATACTTGGCTTGTGCTATACCCAAGATTCTTAGAGATATATTCACAGATCCTCTGTGGATAAGCTTGGGGGTTCATGGCAGAGTTCTGTTGCCTAAAGTAGGAGAATGTGGCCATCATTTTTTAAAATTCAGATATTGAATGGGACTTCCCTGGTATTTCAGTGGTTAAGAAGCTGTGCTTCCAAGGTATGGGGCTCAGGTTCAATCCCTGGTTAGGGAGCAAGAATCCCACATGCCATGAAAAGTGTTAGTCACTCATCTGTATCCAACTCTTTGCAACCCCATGGGCTCCTTTCAGGCTCCTCCATCCATGGAATTCTCCAGGCAATAATACTGGAGTGGGTAGCCATTCCCTTCTCCAGGAGATCTTCCTGACCCAGGGATCAAACCTGGGTCTCCTGCACTGCAGGCAGATACTTTACTGTCTGGTCCACCAGGAAAGCCGTCACATGCCATGCTGCTGCTGCTGCTGCTAAGTCGCTTCAGTCGTGTCCAACTCTGTGCGACCCCATAGACCGCCCACCAGGCTCCCCTGTCCCTGGGATTCTCCAGGCAAGAACACTGGAGTGGGTTGCCATTTCCTTCTCCAATGCATGAAAGTGAAAAGTGAAAGTGAAATCGCTCAGTCATGTCCGACCCTCAGCGACCCCATGGACTGCAGTCTTCCAGGCTCCTCCGCCCATGGGATTTTCCAGGCAAGAGTACTGGAGTGGGGTGCCATTGCCTTCTCCGGTCATATGCCATGAGGCACAGCCGAAAAAAAAAAAAAAAAGTCATATATTGATGGGTGAACCTTGGAAATGCAGATCAATGAACTTGAGCTCAATATCCAGCAAAATTTAATGATCCAGTATGGATCATTAAATAGATGGAGAGTGAGAATTTAGGAAAGCCCATCACCAGCCATTGCTAGTCAGAATGTTTAAAGCTTTTGACTGCTGCATCTGGGCTGCTAAGGACCATATACCCTTTAAAGGGCCAGTTACCTAGTAGCAAGTCCTCCCAACCTGTACTCAGTTCAGAGCATCCTAAAGGTGTTTTCATTTCTTAGTGTTAACAAAATCACATTTTGAATGAGAAAGAACTGAATCTTACTATGCTGTTAATTGTTTAAGATGCTGCCTCAGGGAAGCCCTAAGTTTTTCACAGCCACTGAGCACTAAGCACTGACAAAGAGAAAACACTTTTCCAGACATCACTGTAGGCAGAAAATGAATGTTGCAGAGGAAATCTTACCTGGCTACATGCTATTTTTTCCTGTAACTTAAATTAAGGATATTAAGAAATAGAATAACGTGCTTTCCTTAATTAATCACAGTGAATATGGCTTATCATTTTCAATATCATTTTTTTAATGAGAACTTACCCCAGATTAGTTACTCTTGGCAAGAATATACCAACTGCTGTAGTCCATATTTCTTGTCCTGGCAATCCTTCATTAGGAAAACTTCTTTAGAAGTTAGTGAAAGTGAAGTCGCTCAGTTGTGTCCAACTCTTTGTGACCCCATGGACTGTAGCCCACCAGGCTCCTCCATCTGTGGAATTTTTCCAGGCAAGAATACTGAAGTGGGTTGCCATTTCCTTCTCCAGGAGAACTTCCCAACCCAGGGATTGAACCCTGGTCTCCTGCATTGTAGGCAGATGCTTTACCATCTGAGCCACCAGGGAAGTCAAGTAGAAATTTATACATATATAAATTATATATGTTTTTCTTCTAACAGTTATATGGTCCATTTTTTTCTTAGGTAATCTTTCCTCAGGTTAAACTTCCAACCTGCTGTCATGCATTTGTCTCATCCTTGAATGTGTTCAAAGTTAGAAATAAAATGGATTTCACTTTCTCCAGAGGAAATCTCTTAAATTATATCACCTTTTCATTGGGTATTTTCTGCCATTTTGTGAACTTCCTGACTATGTGATCAATACTTTTTATAGAAATATATATTATTGACTATTAGAAGGTGTTTATTAAGTTAAACAAACAACTGTTTTTCATAAATGCAGTTTCTCACCCACTGTTCTTCCGTCTAACTCCCACCTCTAATTTTGACACTTTATTAGTTAGAAATACTTTCAGTGGCAAATAATAGAAAACACACTAACTGTGGCTTGAGTAGACAGGAGTTCATTTTTCTCACATATCAAGAGGTCCAGAGGATGGCAGTCCAGGGCATCTGGTAGCTCATTGATGTTATTGAGGAGCCAAGCTATTTTCTGCCATCTTCAGCCTCTCAGCTTCCATAATCATGGCAATTGTCTCATTTGGCTCCACCTTTGGGCAGACAGAGAGAGGAAGAGAGAACAGCAAAAGGCCAAAGGTCTATGCTAGTCAAGTCTGTCCATTAAAAAATCCTTTCACTTACTTAATTGACCCTGACTGGGTTACTCCGGCATCCTCACACCAATCATTGGAAGATGGCTAGAGAGAAAGCCTGTGGATGGGACAGACTCCACCAAGCAACCCCATCTGCCACATCTACTTATCTCCTCCTACTACACCCTCCATCCTAGTGAAATAGTAATTTCAGTGATTCTTAACATGTTTTGATTGTTCAGTACTGCCAAGTGTGATACAGAGTAAATTATATTCATTATTTTGTTTAAACCTGATAAAATCCCATTCAGTAATCATCAGTTCAGTTCAGTTCAGTCACTCAGTCGTGTCACTGTTACTATTAATATTCTTATTTTAATGTTGAAAAAGGGGAGAGGTCATATGGCTAATAAGTGGCAGGGCCTATATCTGGCCCAATGAAATGTCGTGAACTTAATAAGCATTGATTTGGCCTCCCAGCTGTGAGCTACAGTATGAAAAGTGGACTTAGAGATTCTTTTTCTCCTTTTACATTTACAAAAACGTAAAATTCTTGAGTGTTAATGTTTCAGACCACTCCGATACCTAAACTTCTGAAAAGAAAGTGAACCTGTAAGACGAAATGTGAGGAAAGAACCAAATTTTTGTCTACAATCAATGATCTTTATCCTATTTTCTCTTTGAGAGGAGGGACAAGGGGTTTGAGAAGAATACTAAGTTAGGCATGCAGGATCTGATTTTTTTTTAAAGGTGCTTGAGGCAGGAGGGCGAGCTGCTTTCTTTATTTAATTTTTATTATTTTTTAATTTTTTTTTTGGCCTTGCCTCAAAGAATGTGGGATCTTAGTTCCTCAAACAGGGATTGAACCTGCACCCCTGCACTGCAGTGTGGAGTTTTAATCACTTGACTGACAGGGAAGTCTCTAGGCTCTGATTTTAACACTCTTCAGCTGTGTGAACTTGAGCTGGGAAATGTTTAGCACCTGGTTCTCTGGGGATAGCTTTGACATGAATGTTGATTGATAATTGTACTTGTGTTACCAAGACTAAAGTGAGGCCATGAAGGATTTGTGTTAGATCTTCTCTTGTTTGTCAATGATGTGACTTCTTCACTAAGTCAGATAACAGCACTTAAATATTAGAAGGAGATTTTCTCAATTTTTCACAATGTAACAGCTATGGACTAAACACATTTTTAAGTTTAATCTGTTTATTAACATTTTCTTCATTTTCTTTTGATAGACAGTCAACAGACTGAAAAATTGAATGCTGACTTCCACCATGTAAATATTTCCCTTATAGCCAGTTTCAAGCTACCAGTGTGATGTTGCTGAATGTGGGATTGGGAAAATGGGCAGTAAAGAGCACACCATTATACACTGTTTCCGTTATACAGATACAATAGATATAAGTAACCTTAAGAGAACACAAAAATAATGGGTTGGCCAAAGAGTTCATTCAGGTTTTCCATAACATTTTATGGAAAAACCCCAACATACTCTTTGGCCAACCCAATAATTAGAAAGTGATGAGATGTGAGTATCTATTACTTTTATTTTTAATATATTTTATTTTTAATAATGACTGTGTTTAACAACTGGATCCCAAGACTCCTGAAACCTTAACATTGGACTGATTCTCAGGAGCTTGTTGGAGTGAGGCCCAGTACCTGATTTAATCTATTTGACTTACTATTTCCTTAGTATAAAAGGGGTTGACTTACTATTTCCTTAGTATAAAAGGGAAATTAAAATGCTTGCCTTGTCTAACAATCTATGATTGTTGTGAGAGTTACATAAAATGATCCATTTGGTGAAAGAACTTCCTAACATCAAAGAAAGTGAAAGTGAAAGTTGCTCAGTCATGTCCAACTCTTTGCAACCCCATGCACTATATAGTCCATGGAATTCTCCAAGCCAGAATACTGGAGTTGGTAGCCTTTCCCTTTTCCAGGGGATCTTCCCAACTCAGGGATGGAACCCATGTCTCCCACATTGCAGGCAAATTCTTTACCAGCTGAGCCACAAGGGAAGCCCAAGTATACTAGAGTGGGTAACCTATCCCTTCTCCAGTGGATCTTCCTGACCCAGAAATCAAATCAGGGTCTCCTGCATTGCAGGTGAATTCTTTACCAACTGAGCTACGAAGGAAGCCCCCCTAATGCCAAAGTACTATGTGAATATTATCTCAGGAAAAAATTTTTTTAAAAAGGAGAATGTAGGAAGACAAAGCAAAAAGCATGTCCTGGAGAAATGAGCACTGTTTCAAGAGATAAAATTAAAAATAAATCTCAGGTCAATCCATCACTTTGACAGTAAAAACATTCTGCGAGGGTTCAGGAAAGGAAATGAACTCAGGGACGTGGTGAATGGTAAAACTGGCCAATTCTTTGCATCTCCTCCCACCAAGAGGTTAATGATGGACTAACCTGGTAACTTGCTTTGGCCAGTAGAGTGTGGTACAGTCAATGTACCATTCGTTCTGGGCTTGGCACACTTCTAATTGCTGCTCTTGGAACCTAATGACTGCAATATTATGGGAATGGGGGGCAACTTCAGACTTAGGAGGGACCCCCCCCAGTAGAGATTAGCTAAGCCTGCCTAAGTCAGATGATTGCCGAGTTGAGCCTAGTCCAAATTATTGAACTTCAGCACCATCAACTGAACAAATGGCAGTTGTTTAAATCACTAAGACTTGAGGTAGTTTGTTACAGAGTAAAACCCAACATTGCAGTATTCAAGGGTTCAAGGGTTTATATCAGATTCTTAGTTTGAGGTTGTATTAGAGTCTCCGTATTACTTATTGTCAATTTGTATAAGAACCTGTGAGTATGCATTTTTTTAAATTGAAGTATAGTTGATCCACAACGATGTGTTAGTTTTAGGTGTACAGCAAAGTGATTCAAATATACATTTGTGCATATATATATTCTTTTTCAGATTCTATTCCATTACAGATTATTGTAAGACATTAAGTATAGTTTCTTGTGCTGTATAGTAAGTCCTTGGTGATTATCTATTTTACATGTGAAAAGTGAAAGTGTTGCTCAGTCATGTCTGACCATGACCCCATGTAACGTAGTCTGCCAGGCTCCTCTGTTCATGGAGACTCAGGTTCAATCTCTGGCTCAGGAAGATCCCCTGGAGTAGGAAATGGCAACCCACTCCAGTATTCTTGCCTGGAAAATTCCATGGATGGAAGAGCCTGGTGGTCTGCAGTCTATGGGATCACAAAGAGTCAGACATGAAGTTTCAATACTATATATACAATAGATAATTAATAAGGACCTACTGTATAGTATAGGCACTCTTCTTAATACTCTGTAATGACCTATATAGGAAAAGAATCTAAAAAAGAGTAGATATATATGTGTATGTGTGTATATATATATATATATATATATATATATATATATACAACTGATTCACCTTGCTGTATAGGAGAAACTAACACAGCATCTTAAACCAACTATACTCTAATAAAAATTTTAAAAAATCAAACTTGTACCTTTTTCTCATCATTGTATCAGAACATAAAATAAATGCCTGTCAAACTCTTGGTGTAAGATTCTGTATGATGCCACATTCAAAAAAGTTCTCTGTTCTTATTTATTATCGACACAGAAATATTAACATGATTTTTATCTTTGAAAAATGTAACATCAGCATTCCCTGGAGCCAGCTCACTTGGTACAGAAGAGTTATAAATGCAGTAAAAATAAAATTTATGATCTTGTTCTTAATAATTTTCCAAGATACTATTTTTCAAAGTAAATATTTACTTAAGGGTTAGGACATCATTCCTGGATAGTTAGAGCAATTATTCCATTCTGAGTCTTTAAAAAAATTGTTAAATTAGCTTTTTGGATTATATGGTACAGACTATGGGGTCTGCTTGAATTACAAACTGTCCTGTTTCCAATGCTCCCACCATTTTTGGGAGGCTGGGGCATGACTAAAAAAATCCACCCATCAATGCAGGAGATGCAAGAGACATGGGTTGAGTCCTTGAGTTGGGAAGATCCCCTGGAGTAGGAAATGGCAACCTACTCCAGTATTCTTGCCTGGAAAATTCCATGGACAGAGGAGCCTGGCGGGCTGCAGTCGATGGGGTCACAAGTTGCTGGACACGACTGAGTGACTGAGCACACACGCACTTGAAATGCTGAGAACAGAAGGAAGAAGGAAGGGGCATGACAAAGAGAGGCAGAAATTAATTGGAAATATACTAGGACATAATAATCATGATTAAAAAAAAATCTGGGAATGTTTTGAGTAAAAGAAGCATAGATTTGGAAAGGGTGTGATGTACAGTTCATGCCATTGCTTCTAATGAGCACTTTACCCAGGATAACCCAGGAGATAGATTTCTACCATAAACATATGTCTGAAGGAGAGAAGATGTGAATCATGCAACAGAACCATGTTTGTGTTCACTTTGAAAACGCATCAAACAGCATTATCATCAAATATTTGCAGAGCACGGCTTGTATACATGAATCTGTATTAGATGTTATGATCAGTTGCTCCTGTGCCGCTATGCATTAGTACTCTATAAATACTAACACTCCGCTGCGTACAACTGTTTACAGGTCAAACCACGTTATTAGAAATGGAAATAGATCTCTTCTAGGAGAGGCCAAGACCCCACCATGGTGGGGAATAGCCATGTTCTAACGATCACTTCAGGAGGTCAGAGACAGTCTAGCATGGGAAATTACTAGTTTGCTCTCCTTTAAGATAGCACATGAGGAAACAATCTTTTAAGATGGGGAACAATCCTTTAAGATGGGGAAATAATGGAAACAGTGAGAGACTTTATTTTCACGGGCTCCAAAATCACTGCAGTTAGTGACTGTAGCCATGAAATTAAAAGACACTTGCTCCTTGGAAGAAAAGTTATGACCAACTTAGACAGCATATTAAAAAGCAGAGACATTACTTTGCCAACATAGGTCTGTCTAGTCAAGGCTATGGTTTTTCCAGTAGTCATATATGGATGTGAGAGTTGGACCATAAAGAAGACTGAGCACCGAAGAATTGATGCTTTTGAACTGTGGTATCGGAGAAGAATCTTGAGAGTCTCTTGGACTGCAAGGAGATCCAACCAGTCAATCCTAAAGGAAATCAGTACTGAATATTCATTGGAAGGATTGATACTGAAGCTGAAACTACAATACTTTGGCCACCTGATGCAAAGAACTGACTCATTGGAAAAGACCCTGATGCTGGGAAAGATTGAAGGCGGAGGAGAAGGGGATGACAGAGAGGGTTGGATGGCATCACCAACTTGATGGACATGAGTTTGAGTAAACGCCAGGAGTTGGTGATAGACAGAGAAGCCTAGCGTGCTGCAGTCCATGGGGTCACAAAGAGTTGGACATGACTGAGCAACTGAGTTGAGCTGATGATAATACACTTATATAACAGTTATAATACTTATATAACAGGCACAGTAATATTTAATTTGAAAGATCATTAGGAAGTTGAAATCACTGCTTGTCACAGTAAGTAGGCTATTATTTTGGTTCAAATCTATCCTCTACCCTCAAAAAACAAAACAATATAAACTGGGTACATCCTGAAGGTATTGTGGTTAGGATGGTAGGAGCTTAATAACACAAGATTAGTTTTAAAAGTGAACATACATTTATTGTTTTTTTTTAAGTAATTTTCTTTTAATAAGGGGGTAGTTCTTAACTAGTTTAGGCAGTAAGGTATATTGGAAAATGTGCAAGATTTTTTTTTCTTTCTTTTTTTTTTGTATTTTTTAACTTTACAATATTGTATTGGTTTTGCCATATATCAAAATGAATCCGCCACAAGTATACATGTGTTCCCCATCCTGAACCCTCCTCCCACCTCCCTCCCCATACCATCCCTCTGGGTCGTCCCAGTGCACCAGCTCTAAGCATCCAGTATTGTGCATCGAACCTGGACTGGCGACTCGTTTCATATAAATGATATTATACATGTTTCAATGCCATTCTCCCAAATCATCACATACATTTAGAAGGAGAAAATAAATAAACCATAACAAGTTAGACATTTTTTAAGATGCTGATTTAAAAATCCAGATGAAACATCATATTCTTTGTTAGATTCCTCAAATAGCAGCATTTGTAATAGCATTTTTTTATATTGATAAAAGGAAAATAATTCAGATTTTCCTCTAACATGCTTGATGGACCTTGGTTTTTATTCTATTTAGTCTGAAAAAAATTTGGGAAGTGGTTCATAACTTGTTCTTGGGAAGTGCATGTTAAGTTTTGGAATTGATGCCAGTTTTAGAAGAGTCTGTCAAGCTTCTTTCCTATATGAGTTACAAGATTTAGGGGAATTTCAAGTTTTCACTAAATGACAAATTTTAAGTATTCTTTTAAAAGGATATAAACAACACTTGACCTATTTTTTTGTTGATGTCCTCATGTCATGATGTGGATAGAATAGGAAGAAGCTATATATACTCTTTCAATATAAGAATAGCTTATAATATATATCTGAAAGCTATTCTTATATCTGGTAAACAAGCAGTAATTTAACTATACCCAGATGTGACTTTTTATCCCATGATTCCAATAAATCCAAACTAAGTATATCTCCAATTCAACTTCCCCTTAATTTGTATCCCAGCATCCCATACTGAGGAGGGGAAATTTAAGTGGAAAGGAAATGGCCTTACAACAAACTGTAGGAAAAATATCTTTCTCTCAAGAAATACACAAAACCTACAATCAAATGCTAGTCCATTGCTAGTGTTCCTCTTAGGGCCTTGGAAGAGGTACATGTAACTATGAGGCAGTGAAGCTTATCTTAAGCTTCACCTAAAATTCACCTTTGCTTTTCACCTTTTTCCTTCCTTTCCTGCTCAAACACATCACATCTTTCTTAACATCCTTTCATTGCTTCAGCTCCCCATGTTCTGACATTTTGCTCCATCGTTATTGAAATTGTTCCCTCAAATGTAACAACATTCAACAGCTTTTCCTTGGTTTCCATTCTACTTGATCTTATAACATTTTAGGCTATTGATCACATGCTCCTTGAAACTCCCCCTTCTCTTTTGTTTTTTTGCTGACTTTTGGGTCCCCAGTTGTCCTTCAGCCTTGCAAGTCTTCTTTTTCTGCTCTGTTCTGGCCTGTCTCTTCCTTAGCCTCCCACATCACATAGATCCATATGATCTCCTTATCTGCCTTCTGTACTCATCACTCTGTGGACTCCAGAGAGAACCCTCACCTCTTACAGTTGCAGCTAGGACCTCCACAGGGAGTGATCTCTTAATCTCTATTCCCATCTTTCCCTTTCAGTTTGCTTCAATTTCATTTTTCCACCCATCTGAAGGGCAGGCTGCTTCACAGTCACACCAGCACCTTAAAATGACATGTTAGAAATCTGCTTCATCCTCAAGCTTCCTCAACTGACTCCACATTGGTCTCAAGGATATAAATTTTGGAGTAATTTTGATGAGATCCTCTTTGAAATATTTTAAATCTCAGGTTATCTTCAAGGCAATTCACTGAAAAGGCCTCCTTAACTCTCTGTCAGTATAAATTACCATTTCCATCCATCTGTCTATGAGCTTTGCACTGAACCCTGAATAGTATACTGTGAATATTCAAACCTTACCCATCTTTCAAAGTCTAGTTTATAAACCACATCTTCCTTTCAAGTGCCCCTGAATAGGCCCATTAACATTGACTTTCATCACTTGGCAAAGTCAGCAACAACTCCCTTCTCTGAACTGGGCTTAATTTGGATTCTTCCAAGTTAAGCAATGGAGAAGGAAGTTTGAAGACTCCAAGAAACTTCAAGGCCAGTTAATTTTTCCACCACGCCTTCATTTATTCTATACTAAGAATAATGTTATACATTTGGACATTACCCAGACAGGTTTTTGGTCCTCTGTTGGTGAGATTTTTTTCCCAAATGCCCAACTACCTCTGAACCTCTATCTTAGGGGCTGAGGACCCAGAATTATATGCACATCTAGGTTATCTAAGCTCATTATCCCAGACAAGCCCATTGTGATTTGTTTACTTTCAGGCTTCCCTGGTGGTGCAGCAGTAAAAGATCCGGCTGCCAATGCAGGAAACACAGAAGATGCTTCCATCCCTGGGTGGGGAAGATCCCCTGGGGGAGGAAATGGCAACCCACTCCAGTACTATTGCCTAGAGAATCCCCACAGACAGAGGAGCATCCATGGGGTCACAAAGAGTTGGACACGGCTGAGCACAAGCACAATCACCTGGTCACATTCCTGGTCTCCCTGCTGGAGCCACATCAATCTCTCCCTTCGCAGTTGGAGAACCAGTCCTGGAGAAATTAGCAGATGCTCCAAGGATGTGTGGGAGCTCACTGCACTTTCTGCTCAGTCATGCTATGAACCTAAAACACTAGGTTATTGCCTTACAGAAAGGAGTGGCATTCTGTCTTTCCAGACACTTATGTGACAAAAATGGTAATCACTGTAAAAGTCAAGTCACTCAGTCATGTCCGACTCTTAGCGACCCCATGGACTGCAGCCTACCAGGCTCCTCTGTCCATGGGATTTCCAGGCAGTAGTACCTGAGTGGATTGCCGTAACCACTGTGCTACACACTAACTCCATGTCTTCATTTGAGGACAGTTCAATCCAGAAGCCCCTCTAGTCTCTAAAAATGACCCAGAAAACAGCAGACAAACAGCTTGTTTGCAACTTGTTATGCATGCGTGTGTGTATGTGTGTGCTCAGTCATGTCCAACTCTCTGGGACCCCATGGACTATGTAGTTGCCATTTTCTACTCCAGGGGATCTTCCTGACCCAGAAATCGAACCCTCCTCTCCTGTGTCTCCTGCATTGCAGGCAGACTCTTTACCACTGAACCACCTGTGACCAGCTTGTTCCAGTTGTTCAGTTCAGTTCAGTTCAGTCGCTGAGTCATGTCCGACTCTTTGCGATCCCATGAACCACAGCACTCCAGGCCTCCCTGTCCATCACCAACTCCTGAGGTCCACCCAAACCCATGTCCATTGAGTCAGTGATGCCATGCAAACATCTCATCCTCTGTTGTCCCCTTATTTTCCTGGCCTCAATCCTTCCCAGCATCAGGGTCTTTTCAAATAGTCAGTTCTTCTCATCAGGTGGCCGAAATATGGGAGTTTCAGCTTCAACATCTGTCCTACCAAAGAACACCCAGGACTGATCTCATTTAGCATGGACTGGTTGGATACCCTTGCAGTCCAAGGGACTCTCAAGAGTCTTCTCCAACACCACAGTTCAAAAGCATCGTATCTTTGGCACTCAGCTTTCTTTATAGTTCAACTCTCACATCCATACATGACCACAGGAAAAACCATAGGCTTGACTAGACGGACCTTTGTTGGCAAAGTAATGTCTCTGCTTTTTAATATGCTGTCTAGGTTGGTCATAACTTTCCTTCCAAGGAGTAAGCGTCTTTTAATTTCATGGCTGCAGTCACCATCTGCAGTGATTTTGGAGGCCCCAAAAATAGTCAGCCCCTGTTTTCACTGATTCCCCATCTATTTGCCATGAAGTGATGGGACTGGATGCCATGATCTTAGTTTTCTGAATGTTGAGCTTTAAGCCAACTTTTTCACTCTCTTCTTTCACTTTCATCAAGAGGCTCTTTAGTTCTTCTTCACTTTCTATCCGTAAGGGTGGTGTCATCTGCATATCTGAGGTTACTGAGATATTTCTCCTGGCAGTCTTGTTCCATTTGTTACAGTTTGTGAAATCTACCTTCCCAAAAAAGCACCCATCAAACCTTATTGCAAGAAAGAGCAAACACAGTCAGCTAATCCCATTCATTTCCCGATAGGAAAAATCATCAGCTGTGCGGTTGACATGGTCTCAGGCCCATGCAGGAGAATTTGAGCATGCATCTTCCAAAATGCATTTCTATCATTCTTTTCTAAATTTCTACTTCACTCCTAGTCTGTATTTTGGGGAAGAGGGAAGAGGAAATGTGGGAGAAGTAATGACTTCTCACATTTTTTAGAGATTCAGTACTAGTATCAGAATTTTAAAACTGATTTCTTTATGGAGGCCTCACACATCAGCCCACAGATTAAGAGAAGGGGAAGACTCTTCATGATTTGAGTCCAGGCTTTTGTGGGAGCAGGAATTTACTTAATGTACTATTTACTTAATGTTCTAGGTACTTGTTTACCTCTAATTATCTATTATCTCCCCAAAGACTATAAATTTATGAAGGTTTAGAAATGTCTGCTCCCCTCCTCCTCCTCCGTTCTCCCTTCTCCTCCTTTTCTTCTTCTACTTTTTCTCCAGCTTCTCCTGCTTCTCCTTCCTTGAATTACCAGACAGTGCCAGTTACATAATTGCTACTCAGTTAATATGTGCAAATAAAAAATTAAAGGATTAATTTTAGAATACTGAGGAAAATTCTATACATCTGTTTCTTACATTCAGTATTGTTTGCTTAAATTGACTTTACATGCATAATACCTATGATATTTCCAGGAAATCTTGGAACTTAGGGAAATAAGGGGAAACTCACTAAGATTTATGAAGACAATGACATGTACAACACCCTAATTGCATGGTCCTTCATTAGGATAAGAAAATCTGTCAGACACTATCATCTGCCAACCAAAAAATCATAAGATTAAAAAGCACAAGCAAATCAAGTCAATAGATGACTCACAAAAGGGATACATATTTGAAAGGCACCACATTATACAATGAGTAACAAAGCTGAGTGCAGAAGAATTGATGCTTTTGAACTGTGGTGTTGGAAAAGACTCTTGAGAGTCCCTTGCACTGATGGACTCAACCAGTCCATCCTAAAGGAAATCAGTCCTGGGTGTTCATTGGAAGGATTGATGTTGAAGCTGAAACTCCAATATTTTGGCCGCCTGATGCAAAGATCTGACTCATTTGAAAAGACCCTGATATTGGGAAAGATTGAAGGCAGGAGGAGAAGGGGATGACAGAGGATGAGATGGTTAAATGACATCACCGACTCAATGGACATGAGTTTGGGTAAACTCTGGGAGTTGGTGATGGACAGGGAGGCCTGGCATGCTGCGGTTCATGGGGTGTCAAAGAGTCGGACACGACTGAGTGACTGAACTGAACTGAAAGTGTAAAACAGTGGAAAGACAGTGAAGTGGGAGGAGAGGAGGAGGAAGGGGAGTTCTGACTATGATTATCCAGTTGCCATGTCACTGTCAAGCTACAAGACAAGAAGATGTAGGGTAGGGGGATGATGACGAAGTAAATTAACTACTCTCTTCCTGTACCATTCCTGCAGAGACTCAGGAAAGTATTGCATCTCAGGAAGACATCTTGTTGTGTTTTAATCATGATTGTCTTTCATTTCTTGGTTAAATCTGTGATCAAGGATGGAGAAAGAAGGGAAAGGATAGAGAACTTCAAATTTACTCACTGAAACACAGTTATCCTCTAAAAGAAGCATATTGATCCAGGGTCATTCACATTGTCTCAGGGTATGACCCAACTCTGAACAAGAAAAGTGCTCCTGAAAGGAGCTGGAGACTGACATTATGTGGTCCAAATGTGAATAGCTGCCATGTTATTGAGTTCTTAGCATGGGCCAAGCACCTGGAAGTGCTCTACAATTAAAATTGCATCAATCCACACAGAATCTTTATATATTTGGGACAGTTATTATCCTGATTTCACAGATAAGCAAACGGAGGCACAGAAAGATTAAGTAAATTGACCAAGGTTACATAGTTTGAAAGTATCAGAATGAAGTTCTGATCCCAGGCAATCTTTAAATTTCATGTCTTCATGAAGAAACTTCATTTTTATCATATGCTGTTACATCACTGTATTTTAATGCATTTAGATCGTTTTATTATTATTAAAAAGAATATATCAATAGATGAATTGTGTCATGAAAATATCAATTAAATTGAAAATTCTGTAAAAGTGGGTGGCAACTATTACAATTACTTCCCTTTTAATAAAAGAAACTGATGTACAAATGAACCAGAATTGAGAGCCAGTGTGAAATAATGAGATAATTATATATCAACTTTGTCTTCTGGGTGATGACAGATTGTATACAGTTTTACAACTAAGTTAAAAATCTTAATGTTGTTAAGGGATTTGTCCAGTTTAAAGTTTAACTCATTTAAAATCAAAAAGGAAAGAAAACATTGAAAGCATTTATCTTGCGCTCTTGCAGAAGATTCAAACATACACTTTTTATTGAATATCTCAACTCAGAAAGTTTTGAAAAGATTGGTAAGATTTATATCTCTACAGTGCTTAAGAACACCCAGCACAGATATTTTTACCTGTGGTGGATTCATTTTGATATTTGGCAAAACTAATACAATTATGTAAAGTTTAAAAATAAAATAAAATTTAAAACAAACAAACAAACAAACAAAATCTAAAAAAAAAAAAAAAGAAATTGTAATCATTTCTCAAAATCTTGAAATACCTAAAAAAAAAAAAAAAGACTTCCTTTTAAATAAAACTATGTATGATTAGCCAAATTTCCAATGACTTGTATCTTAGTTTGGTGTCCCACAGAAACAAACGCTGAGATAAGAACTAAACAGCAAATGTAACTGTCTGGGAAGAGAAGGCTGTAGCCAGAGGAGAGTGGTGAAGAGAGACAGGGAGGAGAGACCCAGTAAAGGGAAGCCTGCTATCTCCCATATGAGTGGGGCCTAATTTTCCTGGGGAAACCCTGAAAGCCAGTGGAGACCATGCACCCAGTAAGGGTGAGGGAGTGGGGACACTGACACACCAACTTCCACCGGTTGCTGTTTCAGTCATTGAATGAGGGCTGCTCGAGGGAGGGGCAATGATTCTGCCTGTGTCAGGCCTGCCCTATGGGAGGGGGTGTGGGCTCCAGTAGCAAGAGAAGGTCCTTGCTTGGCACAAATGTTGGCAGCTGGAAGCCTATTGAGGGTGGGGACACCAGCATCTGCTATACCTCTCCCCCATCCTACCTTTCACTATAAAGGACATTAATTTGTCTCTAAATCTTTACAACCAAACAGCATTTCCTCTTGATAATAATAAAAGGAAAGATCAAATTGTCCTACAAAGAGACTCCATCACATTAGTTTGTGTGAGCGTTTCCACCAAAGCAAATGCCCAGGAAGGGAATCCAAGCTCCCTGTTTCAAGCTGCTCTGATGAGCAAATACACAAGGTCTTGCATAGAAGGATGGATTATGAGTCAGTGGGAAAGACTTATGCAAGAAGCCAAGTCCACTGAGTATACATCACCAATCCAGGACATCAAGATGCCTCCTGACAAGTCTCTCTTTTCTTGCCCTCATAGTAAAATATTGTTATTATTGGACCTCATGGTCATTATTCTTACTCTCTCCTTTCACAAAATCCTAAAGTTCTGCTGGTCTCCAAATCCTTGATTTATGAGGCAAGGAGATTTGCAATTCAGAGACAGATCAAGTGGTTTATCTTTGGTCATAAGCTGAGTCAATAGTTCAATGAGAGCCAGCACTAATTCAACATGGTCAAGGAGATGACAGGATTTGAAGTTAAAAATCTTCCCCAGGTTACCCACTCTCCTCTAAATGGTATATGTTTTCATCCTCCTTCTAATTGTCTCCTTCTTTCCTTCCTTTCACATAAAAGTTCCCGAATCGGCTAAATGGCCAAATGACCAGATAGATGTTTCTCCTTTCTAGTATTCTTGCTTCATTGTGGCTATAGGTTATGACCTGTACCCCTTTCTCAGGAATGAAAAATATGAGGTAATGAAGTAAACTCTCATGGGATTAGAAGATGCAAAGTAATTTTCAGCCATTTCTTCTGACCCTGTAGCCTGTTTCTGTTCATCTACCTCTGAGCCATATGCCCACATAGTTAGAAATAAAGGTCTATTTGTGGGTGTTCTAGTCTGCCCCAGCTCTTCCTGTATGAAACTCTTTCTAAGAACAGTTCCTTGATGCTTTGTCCTGAAAACCCCCCATTCATTACCCAAACAATAATAATAATCAAAATTACTTAACTTTAAAAAAATCAATTATAAAGATGACCCAAGTTGGGAGAAAGAAGCATTCAAGAAAGAAATGATTTCAACCAAAAAAAAATGTAATGAAAAGTGGGGAATCATATAGAGTGATTTTCACCCTCTTATTGGATGCCTAGTAGGATTGCTTAGAAGAGGGAGAAAAAAGGATCAACTATGTGATTTATATTTGCACTTTGAAATTTGTCCTCAGTCTGAAATCAAATCTCCATGTTTACTCAGCCATAGCATGGAATCATACTACTCCTCCAACTGATGACTCACAAGAAACTCTGGATGATTTTCAACAGAAAAATTAGCATAATGCTCCTTTTCAGAGCATTTTGAAAGATAGAGGAGTGAGAGAAGGATGGAAAATGTCTTCTGAGAGTCACCATTCAAAAATTCTTATCAAGTTCTGAAGAGAGCAGAAATGCTGATGTTTTCCTCTAGTCTTGCAATGGAAAGTATGAAAAGCTGCTGTTACATTGTAAGTGGATTTACTGGGAGATTTTCTTCCCAGCTAAAGGTCCAGGGTGTGTATGCACCTGTGAATGTGTGTGTGTGCCTATGTATGTTTGCATGTAAAACAGAAAGGCATTGGCATAGGACCAGGGGCATAAAACTTATATATATTTATCCCAAGGCTTGCTATGCATTTCTCTTTTATATCTTTGGAAAGAAACATCATAAACTTCTGAAGTATATAAGTGTATAGATGACGATTACAATAGAAAAGCAAAATACAGCAAAGTTATTAAAGTTGCAATTACAACTTTGCATGATCTGAGCATGACATTGAATCATCCTCAGCAGAATAGCATATATTCCTGTAAAAAAAAAAAAAAGTACTACATGGAGGACAACATATGGATGCTACCGTGTTCCATTTACATCAAGAAGACTGGTGATCAGCCAACATTGATTGGATATAGGATTGACAAGAACATCCTGCCAATTGAGGGTTTATTTATCTACTCTACTTGATTATTTAGTTGAAGTTATATCCATTATTTATTTAATGCTCTTGTTAATTTGGTCTGCTCCACATGTCTTAGGCTATGGTCTAGTAGAAACTGGCTCTAAGGTACCTACTTAAGTCAGAGACTGTATTCTATTTATACCAGGGCATGCCATCCTTATGAAATGCTCTGTCATTCAAGTTGGACAAAAGGGTAACCACCAAATCTTGATTTCCTAGTGAACTCAGATTCTTCTCCTTTTACATCCTCAACTAGAGCTTGAGGCTCAAGGAATACATAGGGAATCCATATCCCTAACTATGAATTAAGAATTATGAAAAGGTAATAGCAATTTGATAGACATTCAAAACTGCAGGGAACATCTGGGAATAGTGGCAAATTACCTTAACTATGTCTAACAATGATTCACTTAGGCAGAAATTTTAATTAATGACAGGAGCAAAAGAACAGAAGTGTCAGATCATTCTGGCATTATGTAGAGACTTTCTGATCTTCAGATAGCACATACACCAAGTACTTATCCTGTAAAAATATAATCCCTTGAATCTATAAAACATAACTGTCCAACACAACTATCTGCGATGATGGAATGTTCTGTATATGCTCTGCCCAATGCAGTAGCCACTTACTACACATGACACTTGAAATAGAGCTTGTGCTTTGGAGAAAATGTATTTTAAATTTGATTTAATTGTAATCAATTTAAATTAAAGTAGTAACTTTTCATTTATTGCTGATGAGATTGCAAAATGGTACAGTCACTTTGTAAAGCAGTTTAGTGGTTTCTTTTTTTTTTAATTTTATTTTATTTAACTTTACAATATTGTATTGGTTTTGCCATATATCAAAATGAATCTGCCACAGGTATACATGTGTTCCCCATCCTGAACCCTCCTCCCACCTCCCTCCCCATACCATCCCTCTGGGTCATCCCAGTGCACCAGCCCCAAGCATCCAGTATCGTGCATTGAACCTGGACTGGCGACTCGTTTCATATATGATATTATACATATTTCAATGCCATTCTACCAAATCATCCCACCCTCTCCCTCTCCCACAGAGTCCAAAAGACTGTTCTATACATCAGTGTCTCTTTTGCTGTCTCGTATACAGGGTTATTGTTACCATCTTTCTAAATTCCATATATATGTGTTAGTATACTATATTGGTGTTTTTCTTTCTGGCTTACTTCACTCTGTATAATAGGCTCCAGTTTCATCCACCTCATTAGAACTTTTCAAATGTATTCTTTTTAATGGCTGAGTCCCATATGATCCAGCAACTATACCCTTTGGTATTTACTCAAAGGAGTTGAAAACTTCTGTCCACACAAAAATCTGCAAATTGATATTTATAGCAGCTTTATTCATAATCTCCAAAACTTGGAAGCAACCAAAGATGTCCTACTTTGAATCAGGTTAAAAACTCTTTGAAACTCTCTTCCCTTCTTGAGTTCTTTGGCCCTGGTGTCCAGCTTCTCCTCCTCTTCTCTTCCTTCTCAGTCTCCATTTTGGTTCCTTGGTTTCTATGTACTTTCATGCCTCCTATTTGAGCTTTTGTCCCCTGAGCCCTTAAGATTCTTCTCTTGATATCTGCTTGCTTCACCCAGCCCAGTTCACTATTCATTCCCATGACTAGGTTTTTGACTCACAAACCAGTATCTTGAGGCCCCAGGCTTCATACTTGGCTGCTTCATCTACCTATTAACTCCCTAGAACCCTTCTGCCTGCATGTTCCATACAAACCCAACATAGGATTTGACTCAATAACCCTCTAATACGAATACCTTCTGACACTATTAGTCTACAGGTCTATCATTTCATATCCAGATTGATCTTATCATGGATCTCATCTTCTGTGGGTGGTAATACTAATACAGTACATCTTCTATGGGTGGTAATACAGAGTACTTCTCTGGAGACTGGAGATGTTGGTGTCTAGAACATTATCCTTTCATTCAGTTCATCAACAATCCAATCTTCCTCTGTAAATGTCCTTCACATGCATCCTGCTTGCTCTTCCTGCAGAGTGAGCTGGAGGTCTGGGGCTTTAAGATCTAAGGCAGCCTGGGCATGGGAATGGGAAAGGGGGTGGGCCGTGACCATGTGACCAGAGCACTGGACACTTGGGATTCATCACCCATCAACCCACCCACTGAGAGATCAAAGTAGCAAGTCCATTGGAGAGGACTGAGAACAGCAGTGAGAAATATGGGGAAGGTTTTGTAGCGTAGAACCTGAATGATGCAATAAGCAAGTTTGAGAGACAAGGTCCACAAGGGATTCTAGAAGCATAAATATTGGGCAAAGAGAACTTTATGAGCTTCTGTTGATGACTTTGGGGGCAAGAAGTATGCTATTAAGATTACAGAGCTTACTAGGCTCTCTTTTCTCTTATCCCTAATACATTAACCTAGCCTAAGCCCTCATGCCCATATTACTACTTAATTACTGTATTACTGCTTTGTCTAAACTTTTACCTTTGCTAAGTCTGGAAAACTCTCAGTGGCTCAGACCCTTATCTGTAAAAGTGTTCCTACCCATCTCACAGAGTCATTTGAGGATTAGATGGGTTACTATATGGAGAGCATTTAGAAGAGAGTCTGGCCTATAATAAAATCTATATAAGCATTTGTGTTTTGTTTTGGGTGTGTGTGCTCAGTCATGTTTGCCTCTTTGAGACCCCATGGACTGTAGCACACAAGGCTCCTCTGTCCATGGGATTCTGTAGGCAAGAATACTGGAGTGGGTTGCCATTTTCTTCTCCAGGGGATCTTCCTGACCCAGGGATCAAATCTTTGTCTTTTGTGTCTCCTGCATTGGAAGGCAGATTCTTTACCACTGAGCCATCTGGGAAGCCATGTAAGCATTAGCTGTTGTTATTATAATGTCCTATTAATATTATTATTTCTGTAACAGTTTTTTAACTGGCCTATCTATTCCCAGACTCTATCCCCTCCATTCCATTCTGCATGTAATTTTGCCATCATTTTCTTCACAGTCCTTCTTTGACCGTCATTATTTTTTTGATTACTTCATCAGGCCCAAACTCCTCTGACTATCATGACCTTCAGTAATCAAGCCTCATCCACCCAGCTTGACTTGTCTTTGCTCCCCAGCGCATCATCTCTCCTGCAGAAACCTGTTTACTGTCTCCAGAGGAAGTCAAGCCCTTTCACACCTCCCTACTTTTGTTCAGGTTACTTTTCTTCCCTGGAAAGATCTCCATTCTTATCTACTATCTGTGTCAATTCTAACCACTTTTCAGGGCCCAGATCAACTTCTACCTTTTCTACTATAGCCGAGGTAATGCCTGTTATGCTTTTCCAATGAGTATGTCTAATAACATTATGAAGAATATCTAGTACATAGTGTGTATTTGGTAAATATTTCTGCTTTAATTATCCTTTCTCTAGTATTTAACATCACAGATTTTAGAACTATCTTTTGCTTGACTGATAGTTTATGAATATAGGTTGTAACAGTTTAGAAAACCTTCAGTTACATGTCATAGAAGAGTTCATTAATGGATTCTAAACCCTAAGGATATTTATTGTCTTCTTCCAAAATTTCGTCAACAACCCATAAATGTCTTTCTGCGCCTTGGTTTCACCATTCTCAGCCTGTTGGGTTTTCATCTATGTACTTTTTATCTCACCTCACAAGATTGGGGCTTCCTAGGCGGAGTAGTAGTAAAGGACCCGCCTGCCAATGCAGGGGACGTAAGAGACACAGATTCAGTTCTTGGGTCAGGAAGATCCCCTGGAGGAGGGCATGGCAACCCACTCCAGTATTCTTGCCTGGAGACTCCCATGGACAGAGGAGCCTGGCGGGCTACAGTCTATAGGGTTGCAAAGAGTCGGACACGACTGAAGCCACTTTGCAGGAGCATGCATGAGCCCATCTGCCTGGCATACTGCAGTCCATGTGGTCACAAAGTCAGACACGACTGGGCGACTGAACTGAACTGATACTGATTCCTGCAAAAGGTCAGAAACCAAACTACAAATTTTGAAAATGTTGTTGTTGTTGTTGTTACTTTCTGCTTGGTGTAAACATGTGCTTACCCGAGCTGGGAGTCCTTTAGTTATCTTTTCAGGAAGCCTTGTTGATAGTGTAGATCCTAAAGCAACCAACCAGAGCAGTCTCCTGTTAGCCCATACTCTAGAACAGGAGTCCACTCCAAATAACAATTCCCTCCTGAGCACATTATAGTATTTACCTGAATGAAAGGTAATTAATATCTCCAGCAAGTCAAATTTCTGATTGCATCATATGGTCTCAGCAACTCTCAGGCCACTCACCCATCTGGTTGCAGCACTGTAGCCATTTGCCAGCGTGTGGGTTTGTGTGTGTAGAGTTGAGGGGAGCCAGGAATGTTGGGTGTTTGGAGTAACACGTTACCACATGTGCATAGACAGGATTGTAACCTGTCCCCAGTCACTGCATGCCTCTGCTCAAGTCAGAAAGGGACAGCTGCTCCTGGTCACACCACTCTTGAATTTAAATCCTGAAACATTCCCTGCTCACTGTCTCTGGAGAATATCACAGCATGGAAGAGATTAAGGTTTTACAGTTAACTGGATGAAAAGCTATAGCCTTAGCTGTGAAAGGAAAAGCCTACAAGTCAAGAAAACAGCAGCAGTTCTAGATAAAAGCCATATTGAATTTTTGATCCATTGAAGAGAATGATATAGAATGAAAAGTGATTGCTAAATCAACTTAGTCTACTTATGTCTTCCTAAATTATGCATATGCAGATTAATTGAAGGCACTATACAAACACTGGAGTGGAGAATGAAAAATTCCAAATATTACCAGATGAATTGGTTGTATGACATTCCACACACAGTTGTTTTGGATCCAAAGTCTTACTTTTCTTTCACCTGTGTTGAAAGCACATAAATGCAATACACAAATCTACACAGGTGTAAGGACAACTGGCCCAATGTATACAATAGTTAGTAGCAATGCTAAGAAATATTCAGCCCAGGTGTTTGGATTGTCTGAAGTTTGCTGGTCATTGGCTATCCTGAGAAGTCATTAAATAAACATAACTGGCATAGCTTATGTGTTACTGAAGCTCATGAATGGCTACTCGGTAAATATGTTGAAACAAAATAAAAGAAATAAAATGGGCTGTGGATATTCCACACAAGCTAAACATAGCGCTTGCAACAAATATCACCTGTGGCCAGATGGAATTGCAAGTTTCAATCACATTATTTCAAGACATCTTTCTGTTCAGTTTTCCACAGAGAGAGAATGCCAGCCCACCTGGAATGAGCGCTTGATATGCTCTCCTCATAGTGGCTATGATGATCTTGCCTTGATATTAACAATTACTGCTTCCAGGCTCAGGTGGGAAATACAGGTGACTGTCAAGAGCAGAGAGGGAAATGACCAAAGTGGCCCTCTACCCCACAGTGTGTGCGATTGCTTCTTGCTACTGCTGGCTCTGACTCATACTCTAACGTCAATTCAGCACATGCTGATGTTCCCACGAACAGTGGAAGAGCGCGTGAGAATAGTCAGTGTAGTGGGTAGGGTGGAGGTTCTAGATGGATAAAGACCCAACTCTGTGAGGCTTTAATTTGGGCAAACTGCTCAACTTTTCTAAATCTCAGTGTCCTTTGTGTGTGTGTGTGTAGATTGAAGACAATGAATTTAATTATTTCGTAGGATTATGGGCAGATTGAATCAAATAATCACATGTGTTGTTTAGCCCATGATAAGCTCTAAAAATGTTAACTCCTATTATTATTACTTTAGTTACATTGGTGATAAAAGAGAGGGTGTAGGAGACTTCCCTGGTAGTCCAGTGACTAAGACTGTGCTTCCAGTGCTGGACACCCAGGTTTGATATATGATAACTAGATTCCACATGCCATGTGGCAAGGACAAAAAAAAAGTTTAAAAAAAAGAGAAGGGGGCCTTTTAAAACCTATTTGAGACATCATTCATTCACTCATTACTTCATTCTAAAGAAACATCTTGGTTTTCATACTGGGTACCCGCTATATTGGGGTAGACATAATGATATGGAACACAAAATCTCAACTAAGTGAAATTTGTGTCTCAGATTTCTTTCCTCTCAGCTACCCTCCTCCACAGGTGTTTCCTCCCACTGCCCTGGTGGTTCAGAACTGCGCACTGAAGATCACCTTGGTAGGCCAAACTGTTACCTCACTCATCCCCTACCAAGGTCCCATGTCCTCAGATGTTTTCTTTGGTGACTGACTTAATTCACTAAGATGTTACATTTAATGCAATTATTAATTATTACATTTAATATAATTATTAACTATCGTCTAGATAATAAGCCTGCAGTTCAACAGTGGAGTCATAGTGCTTTACACATTACAGTCCTGCTTGTGTGGAATTTCGGAGCTCAGAGGAAGTCCATGGGGTAAGGACCTTGGAACAAGTAAGATGTTCAGCATCTCTCAGATCAGTTCACACAGAAAGTTCTGTTTAGGCACAAGGATGGCTTGACGAAGGATAATGAAGTTTTATCCTTATCTGATAGAGCACGCAGTTCAGTTGGAGATAAGAAGTGTATCAGTTAGAAAGCAATAGAATGAAATCCAATGCATAATATTGTTAGATAATAACCATTAGATAATTTTATTCTGAGGACACTTAAAATGCCTAAAGTTATCTAGTAATAATAACTAATGTTTATGGAATGCTTACTATGCAACAACAAATTTTAATGTGATAAAGTACATGTAATATAAAATGTATCATTAGTAACATTTTAATATTCACAGTTGTACAACTATCCCCCCTATTTAGTCCCAGAACATTTTCATCACCAAACCCCACACCCCTTCCCAGCCTCCCCTCCTACCAGTCCCTGGCACTTACTAACGTGCTTTTTGTCTCTATGGATTTGCTTATTCTGAGTACTTCATATAAACTGATTCATTTAATAAGCAGCTGTTTAGATCTAGCTTCTTTTCCTGAGTGTATTATTTTTAAGATTTCATCCGTGTTGCAGCATGCATCGGCACTTTGTTCCTTTTCATGGGTGAGTAATATTCCACTGTTTGGATGTACCACATTTGTTTATCCATTCATCGAGTGATGGACACTTGGGTTGTTTCTATGTTTTGCCTATTGGAAATAGTTGTGCTCTGAATATTCATGTTCACATTTTTGTTTGGGCACTTTTTTTCAGTTCTTTTGAGTATATATTCTAGTGTGGAATTACTGGGTCATATAGTCATTCTGTGCTTAACTTATTGAGAAACTTCCAGACTATTTTTCACAGTTTCCATTTTTCATTACCACCGGCCATATACAAGGGTTCTAGTTTCTCCACATCATCACCAACATTTACTGTTTTTCATTTTTTTTAATTCTAGCTTTCCTAGGAGGTGTGAAGTGATGTCTTGCTGTAGCTTTTGGTTTGCATCTCCTTTATAGTTAATGACATGGAGCATCTTTTCATGTGCTTTTTGGCCATCTGTATGTCTTTATGACAGCATTTTAAACACCTGTTTCAGTTGACTTACCCTAAACCTGAGGGGTATTTTACAGATAGGTAAACTGAGGCTTTGTAAGTGATTTCAATAAATTGTCCAAAGTCAGAGCAAAATTAGGTTCAAATTGATTTTGATGCTCTGGATCTAGGGGAAGCAAACAAGGCAAATGATGGTCTTGGGTAATTGAAGAGTATCTGGACCTCCCAAGTTAGGAAAAACTTCCAAGGATACTGCAGTTAACGATCAAGTCACAGTGAAGCAGCTCACCTGTGAAGCAGCTCAGTTCTAGAGGAAAATCACACACAGTGGGCCCCTGAGCCATTGGCTCATGTGTGGCTTGAGGCATTCAGTTTTCACAGTGGAAGTTTTGGGAAGCCTCTGTAGGCCACTGGAAACTTTTGTTTCCATTATGTTTCTCATTATTAAAAAGAAAAAGAAGCCGCCTGCCATAATTGCACCAAGATCTACTTTCCTTCACAAAATGCCCTTTTATTTAATTAACTAGAACACTGAGGTCAGAAGGTACAAGATGAAGAAGTTAGACTTACATAACCCAATAGGAACAGAATCCAGACTGTATTTCAAAGAGCTTGGGGTCACTCAGGATATTCAAAGGGTTTTGGAACAGGTCAGGTGAGTAAGGGAATGTGTGCTCCTTTAACCCTCAGGCTGACTCAACCACTCCAGAGAAGAGTGTCTGCGTTGACATACTGCACGGACCACGTGTGTGGATGTGCCGCAGGCTTCCAGGGGCCACCGGCAGCTGGTTAGACTTTATGTGCATCTTGGTTACCTACCCTGCCTCCTCTTTAGATTATTCTGGAATTCATTAAGTAATTTGGAAGCTAAATAATGCACATATAGAATGAGAGTCCCTACAGAGTGCCTTTGATATGGTTGTTTCTAGAAAGAAACTTCCTTTTGGACACTTGGGTTGTTTCTGTTTTGCCTATTGGAAATAGTGGTGCTCTGAATATTTATGGTCAAATTTTTGTTTGGGCATTTCTTTTCAATTCCTTTGAGTATATATTCTGGTGTGGAATTACTGGGCCATATGGCCTTGAGTTTCTCTTACTAGTCCTAGTGTCTATTTGACTCTCTCTGCTTCTGTTTTACAATGTCATGCCATACTTTAATACCCTCTGGCAGAAAGTGAAAGATTATTCAGTATTTAGGATAAAATAGACTATAACTTAAAATTCTATATTTCAAAGAGCTTTATTTCACACTGTTCTCTGGAACGGCTGAGTCAGTCCAAGAGTTAAAACAGCACACGTTCCTTATTCACCTGGCCTATTCTAAAGTCCTTTGAATATCTTGAGTGATCAGAAGCCCTTTGAAATACAGTCTGGATTCTGTTCCTATTGGGTTATGTAAGTCTAACTTCTTCATCTAGTACCTTCTGACCTCAGTGTTCTAGTTAATCAAATAAAGGTGCATATGATCAATAAATACCTAAAATACATGGAAATTAAGCCAAATGAAGGAGAATTTTAAGTTACAGTCTGTTTTATCCCAAACACTGAATAATCTTTCACTTTCTGTGAGAGGGTATTAAAGTATGGCATGACATTGTAAAACAGAATTAGAGAGAGACAAATAGACACTAGGACTAGTTAGAAAAACTCAAGTTTGAACATTGGTGCCTTTAAAGTATCAACAAATGACATGAATGGGACAAAGCTTGCTTCCTATGCTATGTGGAACATGGTCTTTTCTCGGGTACTTGTGTGAGTAACACTTGCCAGTCACAAACCACTTGGGCCATGTGGAGTGTTTTCATTAACACATAGAGTGATCTCCAGCCAAACCAGCGCTTTCTGTTTTCTTTAAAGGAAGTGCAAAGTATAGATGTTTACCAAATCTGGACTAGACTGCTTAGTCTCCAAAGAGTTTGGTTGTGGTTTCTGTGTTTTCTTAAATGTGTTTCAATATGGAAGAGAGCAATTTTGGACAGAAAAGAGTGAGATTCACTTGAATACTTTTTCTCCTATGATCTGGACCTTCCAAGGAAAGATGAGGAAATTGGCAGGAATATTCTTATCAAGGATGGTGACTATGTAATGTCACCCATATAAAGTATATAGATCATGTTTTTAAGAAATACCTGTAAAGGTTAGTCATTAAAATGAATTTTTTCCCCAAGAATCTTCTATGCTTGTATTAAAAAAAGAAAGTGTGTGTGTTAGTCTCTCAGTCATCCCCAACTCTTTGCAGCCCCATAGACTGTAGCCTGCCAGGCTCCTCTGTCCATGGAATTCTCCAGGGAAGAACACAAGAGTGGGTTGTCATGCCCAGGGACTGAACTCGACTCTCCTGCATTACAGGCAGATACTTTACCCTGAGCCACTAGGAAAGCTCCTACCCCTCAAAAAAGAAAACCTCTCAGCGAAGGTTTACCTAAAGATGAGGCATTAGTGAGGCAACTGGGGAGGGAGCATTTGCTGGTGCCAGGCTGATATCTGGAGCATTTGTTTCCTGGAGAGTGTGATGAGATAAAGTGGGCTCTTTAATCCTCTGCATCCAAAATATAGATGCCTTAAATCCTGTTGCAGTGCAGAGCTTAATCAGAGTTGGAGTTTGACTGTGAAACCACAGATCCTTTGTAACAAGGTCTTTATGTGTTTGGCTGTACAGAGTGGGTACAATCCAGCCAAACTGATTTGAGTTCCCTGAATGTTGTAAAAATACTTAAGGATCTTTCAAAGCAGTTATATGTTTATTTGAACTATACAATTCCAAATTCATAAAACCAATATATTTGACATTAAAAGCTTATGGAGGATAATTGCTTTACAAAATTGTGTTGGTTTCTGCTATATATCAACATGAATCAGCCTTAGGTTATGTGTAAAAAATTAAAAACAACACATATAAGTCATGGCTATGTCTCTTCGCTGTTCACCTGAAACTGTTACAACATTGTTAATCAGTGATGCCCCAATATAAAAAAATTTATGCTTTCAAATTGTGGTGCTGGAGAAGACTCTTGAGAGTCCCTTGGACAGCAAGGAGATTAAAACAGTCTATCTTAAAAGAAATCAACCCTGAATATTCACTGGAAGGACTGATGCTGAAGCTGAAGGTCCAATATTTTGGCCACTTGATGCAAAGAGTCGACTCATTGGAAAAGACCCTGATGCTGGCAAAGATTGAGGACAGAAGGAGAAGGCGGTAACAGAGGACGAGATTATTGGATGGCATCACCAACTCAATGAATCTGAGCAAACCCTAGGAGACAGTGAAGGACAGGGAAGCCTGGCGTGCTACAATCTGTGTGTGCATGCTTAGTCACTTCAGTCGTGTCTGACTCTTTGCAACCCTATGGATTGTAGCCTGCCAGGCTCCTCTGTCCATGGGATTTTTCCAGGCAAGAATACTGGAGTGGCTTGCCATACCCTCTGCCAGGGAGTCTTCCTGACCCAGGGATCAAACCTACATCTCCTGCATTGCAGGAGGCTTTTTTACTTCTGAGCCACTGGGAAAGCCCGTGCTGCAGTCCATGGGGTCACAAAGAGCTGGACATGACTTGGCAACTAAACAACTGCAAAATAACTGGTCACTACTCTTGAAAAAAATGCCAAGGTCATGAAAGACAAAAAGACTAAGGGACTGTTACAGATTAAAGGGGACTAAGGAGGCATGCAAACTAAAATCAGTGTATATTCCTGGATTGGATGGATCCTTGATGGGAGAAAAGAAAAACAGGAATAAAGGGCATTATTAGGGTAATTGGTTGTATTTGAATATTTACTGGGGATTAGATAATAGTCATTGTATCAAGGTAGAATATCCTGGTTTTGTTAATTGCTCTGTGATTATTAAAGAAATTGTTCTTGATTAGAAGATATGCACACTAAAGTGTTTAGGAGTAAAGAGGTGTAATGACTGCAACTTATTCTCATATAATTGAGAAAAATGAGTGTGTGCGTGTATATATATATATATACATACATAGAGAGAGAGAAAGATACAAAGGGCAAAATGTTTAACAATTGGTGAACTTGGGTAAACGGCATATAGAGGCCCTTGCAACCTTTCTATAAGTTCAAGATTATACATATTAAAAATTATAAAAGATATACTCTAGCTAAAAGATTCCCTTCAAGATATAATCATTTCAGGTGTCATTTGATGATTAAGGGTAATCCCAGTAGACCAATTTATCCTGTCTCACTTGTCCAAACTTAGAGAAATTTGCTTTCTAATCATACCTAGTGCTATGATCGAAGGCATGATAGCTCCAGACTCCCAGAGCCTGCTGAATCTATAAGTATGAAGTAGTGTGCATGCGTACTAAGTCACTTCAGTCATATCTGACTCTGTGCAACCCCATGGGCTGTAGCCCACCAGGCTCCTCTTGTCCACAGGATTCTCCAGGCAAGAACATTGGAGTGGGTTGTCATGCCCTTCCTGAGCGGATCTTTCCAACTCAGAGATCGAACCCTCATCTCTTACATCTCGTGCATTGACAAGCGGATTCTTTACCACCAGCATCACCTGGGAAGCCTCAAGTATGAAGTAGGGAATCAACTAATTTATGGATTATTCTGATAAAATTTCTTGCAGGTAGTTTTACATAATAACTGCTACAGAACAGTGTGGCAGAGGATGCTAGTTGCCATCTCAATATTCATTATTCCTTGGTAAAAATATCCCTGATTTTTAGGAAAGGAAAGGGCTGCTCCCAATAAAGACTTTATTTCCCAATTCTCCTTACAGCTAGGTGTGGCTATTTGGCTAAATTCTGACCAAAGAAAATAAAAATGAAAGTTATATGGCAACTTCCAAAAACACCTTCTTAATATAATCAATCATAAGTCCTTTTACCCTTCTTCTTTGTCTCTTCTCCCAGAATACCCAGTGTGTACATGTGAGGCCTGGATCTCTAGCAGCTATCTAGGGCAACAAAGGCAGAGTCCATATCCTTGGGGTGGTAGAACAGAGAGAAGGAAACTCTGTGGGTCCCCGATTAAAAGTAGCTGTTATTCCAACCTTAGAATGTCTACTCATTAAACTATTTTTACTTTACAGGAGAAAAAGAAACTTTAATTTTGTTTGTCATTGCTAATTTGAGATTCTATTATGTATCATTAAAAAAAATGGTACTTTTTAAAAAATATAAGGGGCTAAAGTCTGACTTAGACTCATAGTTTCTATAAAGTTTTCAGGTGATAAATCACTCCATGAGGGTGGATCCCATTGATATACCTTCTTAGAGTCTAGCAGAGTCTTCACATAGTTTTAGTAGATGAATATTTTTAGAATGAATGAAAACTATTTTGATAAAAACAACTCCAAAATGCTGCCTACATAATTAGAAATTCACTTCAATTTGGCATTGCTTTTTGATCATTATGATTTGCTTCAAAGATCACGTTAAATACATTTCTTTCCCTATAAACCTTTGGTCAAAAGCAAAATAACCCTTATCTAGACTTCTAGCTTGTTAAGATTATAGGAAGAATTTTATGATTATAGTGTTTGCTTCTATGGCATTCTTTATTAACAGATCAAAAGGTAAAATGAATCAGGCAGCACAGACTATGTCATATCAGGAACAAACAACTCCAAAATCTCACTAGTTAAAAACCGCAAAGTTTGCTTCTGGTGGGTGGGAGTTCCTCCATATCTTCCTTATTCAGACTGCCGCAATCTCCTCCATCCAGACAAGGAGGAAAGGTACATGACAACTGCCCATTGGTTCGTAAGGCTTCCATTCAGAAATGAGACATATCACTTCCACCATGTATCACAAAGCCATACCTGACTTCAAGTGACAGGCAGGAAGAGCACCCTGCTGCCGGGGTCCTGCCCCGGCTGATCCAGGGTATTCGAAGCGGGGACGGCGTCGGCGACCTATTTATTTAAATATTTTATCAAAGATATAAAGAGTAATAGGATGAGGATAGCTCAGTAGGAAAATTCAGTGGAGAAAAGAGGCTGAGTAGCTTGGTTTACGCGGGGGACCAATAAAACTTCAAGACAAGAAGCTTGCACCACTTACGTAGGCCGCAGGCGTCCTTCCGTTCTCCCGAAGGAGAGGAGACACTGAGGCCTCCCCGGTCGGATCTTAGAAGCCCAGGCATAATTAGTAAGCATGGTGGGTTCCGCGCTCCAGATGGAGACTCAGCCAGAGGGAGAGAGAGACATGGGGAGACCAGTATTTCGAGAAACTGATCCCAATTCTTTATTTTCCATGGTCTACTTTTATACACTGAGATGTTATGCAAAAGCCACGCGGGGTCAGCAGTCCTGACTTTTATCAAAGTCAGGTGCTTCATACAAATGTATACAGAGGTCTTAGGGGTGTTACATCATCTTCTGGCCAGGGGGGCCTGCTGACAATTTACGACCCTCTCCTTGTGACAGCGGTCAGTCAACCAGGACACTTATTTCTCCAGGGCTGATTATTCTCAAAACAGACGCCACCCAAATAAAGTTACATTCCTACAGGGTGAGGGTGTAGTGGGTTTTAGTTAAGGAAAGAATTTACTTAGCCTAAGGTCTAACGTGATTAATATCAAAGGTTAATTCTATATATTCATTAATGTGTGTAAGGGCAGGGGATATGGAGACTTAGCAACAAACATTGGCTCAACAAATGAAAAACCCTTCACCAACGCAATTTCTAATTAGCCCACTATACTTATAGTTTTCTAACTTTTCTAAGGAACCTGTTTTTAGAAGGTTTAAAGCATCTTGTGCCTCTCACGGTTGGGAGGCTGTGAGCGATCACATGTGGCCAGACGAGCCTGTCAGGCAGGCTAGAGAACCTTCAGAGGAGTTTGTAGGTTAAAACACTCTTGTCACACCCAAGAGTTTTTATTGACTGGAGCTCTAGGTTAACTCCTTCTCCGAAAGAGGTGGTGGGGGACAGCCCCCTGTAAAGTCAGAGGTGTAGGTAAGAGCACAAAGTAGTAAAGTAAGCAGGCTCTGGTTATGGGGGTAGACGCTCGAGGATTTCCAGGGGGACTCCTGAGGCTCGATCCCGCCTTTGCGTATGTCGAGCCTCCTTCCTCATGACCTTTGCCATGGGCGGAGTACCTCACTCTGGCCCCCAACACCCTGCCATGTACCTAAGATGAGCCTCCCAGAATTCCTGGAGAAACCTAGTGACTACCAGATAAAGCATTTCACAACTGATTCTGAGCTCATGGCTTCTCCTCTTAGTCTCCTGAATTTTTTTTCAATAATTTTTAAAGATAACTCAAATTTGGTTGTTTAACAGATGAGTCATTTATCATGATCATAGAGAGTGAAATTTTCCTTAAGGCAGAGAACTGGCTCTAATTCTTCTAATTTTTGCAAGTATTTGCTTGTGACTACCTGATGATGGAAAATGAAACAATATGGACCCTTAAAGTTTTGGTGTCGTCTGACCATGTTAGATTAGTGGATTATGAAGTATGTAGGACTTCTGTGGAATCTCTAGAATGCATGTAAGGGTTAAAAAAAAATGCTTTCTTTTCCAAACATACTTGTTTGAGACCAGATTTCCTTCATGTACTTCGACCAGGATGACATACTGCAACAGATTGAATGCAGAGCAGACAAGAGAATCCAATCATTTTCTATAAAGTTAAATATTAAAGAGATTTGCAAAAGAAATTAGTTTAGAAAAAAGTTATTTTTATAAAATACATATTTTATATTACTATGCAACAGGATATTGTTATTCTAAAGGAATAAATATACATAGCTTGAAATGTTCTCACTTTTAATTTTTAATACAGTAACTATTGACAGATATAACCCACATTAAGTAAAGGTCCTTGGGGCTCTTAACTTTTTATTTTGAAATCAGTTCAGTTCAGTCACTTAGTCATGTCTGACTCTTTGCGAAACCATGGACTGCAGCACGCCAGGCTTTCCTGTCTATCACCCACTCCCAGAGTGTACTCAAACTCATGTCCATCACGTCGGTGATGCCATCCAACCATCTCATCCTCTGCCTTCCCCTTCTTCTCCTGCCTTCGATCTTTCCCAGCATCAGGGTCTTTCCCAATGAGTTGGTTCTTCGCATCAGGTGGCCAAAGTATTGGAGTTTCAGCTTCAACATCAGTCCCTCCAATGAATATTCAGGAATGATTTCCTTTAGGATTGACTGATTGGATCTCCTTGCAGTCCAAGGGACTCTCAAGAGTCTTCTCCAACACCACAGTTCAAATAATTATTCTCAATAATTTTTAGGAGTTTAAAGGGGTCCTGAGACTAAAAGTATTAAGAACCACCTTAGATAATATCTTGCTTGGTAAATTTCAATTTAGTCTTTCAAAAGAGAGAACTACTAAAAAACATTTTCTCTACCACAAAGATTTTAAGAATCAGTGAGATAACGATAACAATTTGAATATACCTATATGAGGAGCAGGCTTCCCCAGTGTCTCATTAGTGAAGCATCCACCTGCAATGCAGGAGCCACAGGAGATGTGGGTTCAATTCCTGGGCCATGAAGATCCCCTGGAGAAGGAAATGGCAACAGTATTCTTGCCTGGGAAAATTCCAGGGACAGAGGAGCCTGGTGGGCTACAGTCTTTGGGGTCACAAAGAGTCGGATACGACTCAGTACACACACATACAAGGAGCATTGCCTGGTGAATACTCATCCCATTGCTGAGTATTTTAACCTTATCTATGTGAAATACTAAGTCAATTATATATTTAGATTATAAAAAAATATATTCAGTTAACCTACTAAACACTACCTGAGAATAGAACTAGTCACTGAATGAAGATCACTCTGCTGCAAATAACTAAAACTCATCTAAAAGAGTCTAAAATTGAAATAAGAAAATTACTATTTTCATATAAGGAATCCAGATGTTGAGTATTTCCACTGAAGATTATTTGATAACCTCAACTGCATTAAAATGTTCCCAGGATCCTTATATCCTTCTAACCTGTTAGTTTCTGGATCCTGGCTCATATCCATTCTTACCAGCCGCAAATACTGACATCAAAAGTAAATATAAGATCAAGAGATAGAACATAGAGGAGTGGTATATTTTTTCCCATGTGTTTCTTTTAGACAGCAAGAAAGATTTTTCCTAAAATCACTCTGCCACCGTTAACACTGACTTGTTTTCAAACATCATGTGTCAGAAGTGGATCACCAATCCCTGGCCAGTGGAGAAGCTCAAATTAGTCCTGGGATAGTGGAATTGGAGGTTACCATGATTGGCTGAAACCAACACAATTCCCTCTTTGTGGTTGAAGAAGGACATAGCTTCTCCAAAAACATCTGACTGCTTGATATTGGCACAAAATGGGGTTCTTTCAGTAAAAATGAGAGTGGGAATGGGGAATAGCTATGGACTAGGGAACCAGTAGGTTCCTGCATAATCATGACAACTGAAATGTCTCATTGTGGTCCCCAGGACTGTTATGGAATAATATTGGATTTGCCAAAAAGTCCATTTGGATTTTCTGTACCACCCCACAAATGAACTTTTTGACGAACACAAAAGATAAAATTCAGAGACATTTTAGGACTTCCTGGGTGGCCCAGTGGTTAAGAATCTGCACTTCCACTTCAGGGGGCAAGGGTTTGATTCTTAGTTGGGGAACTAATATCCTAGATGACACATGGCTCAGCCAAAAAAAAAAAAATTACAGAGATGTTTTATAAATATCATATTTGTCTGTTTTCCTTCTTTTAATTAGTCAGTTGTCATAGAGTGCCTAATGAATGCTTAGATGCATTAAAGATACACAAAGTCTCATTTAACTTTTTACTGATATCTCATTCTTAGCTTGTAATATATAATCTATTCAATAATAACAAAAAGTTAATTCTACTCAATCTGCTACTACTACATTTTTGTTTCCTTAAATTATTCTGCACATGTCACTGCTGATACATTATAGCATCATACCTTTTACACTTAATGCTTTCAGTTAAAATTTGACTCCCCATTAAACTGGAAACATTTATGTATTTGAAGAATATAAATTTCATTCTATAATCCAAGTAATTCTCTAAGTAATTAATAAAAGTCAGAAACAAATACAGAAAAATACTATCCAATATGTTCTTCCTTTTCTAGAACAACCCACACAACAGCTGTCTGGTCTCTCACTAACAGTATGAGCCACAAGAGCAGCTACATATTTTCTGCTATGATCCTGTATGGTCTGGTTACAGCAGGAATGATTTATAGATCATTCAGGAAATAATACTCTACCATTTTTCCTTCAAGGCTCAGCTTATATGTCATCTCTTCAGAGGCCTTTCCTGATCACCCTGTTTAAAAGAGGCTTCCTCAGATTACTTTATATTAAATTACTCTTCTAATTCCATCTATAGCAGTCTTGCAAATCTGTAATTTCTTGTGCATGCATTTGTTATTTTCTGTTTCCCAAACTAGAATATAAGCCCTATAAGAGCTGGAAAACATGTTGGTCTTATTCTACACTGTACTAAAAGTTTAATACAGTGTCTGACACATAGTGGCTGATCAACAGATATTTAATTGAGAAAGTTTTCTTGGGAAAGAAAACTATTTTATGTTATATTCTGAAAGCAAAATTTAAACTTGAATCTTGGTGCTTATCATCTTTTGGTCATTGACATGTAATAATATAGGACATTGTAACTATATAATTAATGGATATTTCACATAAGGTGTCAGATGTGGTAAAACACTGTAAACACAGATAAATCAATCTTTTTATGCCAAACGGATACTTTTTTTTACATATTGTGTTTTCATTTCAGATAATTTATTAAGTATGAGAAATTAACCTAATAATTTAATCTGGGGTTAACACAGTTTAGAAATGTCAAGAAACGAGTCTGGCCAGAACTTACAATACTTTTGTATCTTTAATATACTTTGAATGGGAACTATCTCTCGTGAACTCTCATGGTGATTATAATAATATACATCCAACTGTAATTATAAAACAAAGCATGGAATATTTGAGGCCATTAAACATTTTTTAAAGTTTTTTTTAATGTGGATCATTTTAAAAGTCTTAATTAAATCTGTTAAAATATTGCTTCTGTTTTAGGTTTTGGTTTTTTGGCAAGTGAGATCTTAGCTCCCCAACCAAGGATCAACCCTACAGCCCCTGCATGGAAGCTGAAGTCTTAACCATTGGATGGCCAGGGAGGTCCCTAGGCCATTAAATATTATACTTTATTGTTACTAACGAAGTATGCAAGTTACTGAAAGGGTGACTTGGAGTCTGTCTGTTTTCAATGGAGATATTCCCATGTACGGGTGTGATTAGCACAGAGTTGCTAAATCTCTCTCTGAGCCATCTGTGAGCACCTTCTTGGTTAAAAACAACACGGACTCGCTCTGCTCAGTTTTTAGTTTTTTGCCACAACTGTTATCTTTATCTTAAACCTGGGAAGTTTCTCAAATGCCTCAAGTTTGGAAATGCCACCTTTCACAAAGAATCTGATCTTCAGATTGAAAAAAAGACCTCTATTAAGTCAACTACCTCAAACAAAATTTTATTGACATAAAATGTTGATCATAGAAGTGCCAATTCAACTGTAAAGGAAAAAAGAGAATTTTAGCTTACTATTGAGTTTAGAATACTTTCATGTGTTTGACTTTCTAATAATGCAAAATAAAATTCCTAGCTACTTGAGCACACTGGCTTGGTCTTTGGATCTATCTCAAGTTAGGGTGACTCATTATAAAAGCTCCTTTTATAATGGCCTCTGTGTGAGGTCTTAGTTCTGGCAAATCAGCAGTAGTAGAGACCTTGCTGACAAAGACCTCGCAGATAGCCTGTCATTGCACTTGATGCTTTGGAGGCCTATGTCCTTACTACAGACCCAGCACAATCTCCTCTAAATAACTTGATCTGATTGCTATGGATGATCCATTCAGGTGGAACCTCAGGGAGATCACTGCAATAAAAATACCTAGAACTGTCCAGAGACCGTATAAATAAAATGTCTGCTTTAAAATACATTCTAAAGTGATCACAGCCATCCTAACAATCACTTTTTCTACCAAAGATGCATGTTTTTAAAAACCAGCCTATCAGAAACATCTAAATAGGCCTGAGGACTTCCCTCGTGGTCCAGTGATCAGGGTTCTGTGCTTCTACTGCAGGGGGCACAGGTTTGATTCCTGGTCAGGGAAGTTCCACCTGCTGTGTGATGCAGCCAAAAAAAAAAAAAAAATAGATTAAGAAAAAGGCTTGATTTTGACTGTACTGTTTAGTTCCTCAAGTCCAAGCTCAGTATGATTAGGAAGCCATTCTTTAATGCACTTCCATCATAAAGTATACTGCTTCATATCCATAATGTATATTGCTTCATATCCATCCAAACAGTAAGGGATAAATCTTTTCTGTGTTACTAAGATTATGAATACAAAATTTAGCTTTAGAAAATATATACTGCTAGTAACAATTTTGGGGCTTCCCCAGTGGCTCAGTGATCAAGAATCCACCTGCAATGCAGGAGATGTGGGTTTGATCTCTGGGTCGGGAAGATCCCCTGGAGAAGGAAATGGCAACCTACTCCAGTATTCTTACCTGTGAAATCCCATGGACAGAAGAGCCTGGCAGACTACAGTCCATGGGATCACAAAAGAGTCAGATATGACTAACTGACTAAACAACAACAACATTAACAGTTTTTTATTGTACATAATTCAGAGTGGGGATGAAACAATTTTCTACAAAGAATAACCTTTTAGATCTTTAAAGCTATTGATACATCATATTTCATTAACCATAAATAAAGTAAGCAAATTGAAAAAATTAACATCTCTTCAAAAAGATCTCTCATACATATTTATATTCAGGTTTTTAAAATTAATTTATTTTTTACTGAAGGATAATTACAGAATTTCTCTGTTTTCTGTCAAACCTCAACGTGAATCCGCCATAGGTATACATATATCCCCTCCCTTTTGAAATTCCCTCTCCTCTCCCTCCTGTTCAGGGTTTTATACTGCCTTTTTCACAGGTTTTATGTGTGAAAACGTAATTACATAATTGAAATAAAATACCAAAATGTTAACAAGTTTGATTCTGTTGGCATTCACACACAAATGAATCCTTTTCTCAGAAAGGAGCATTTTGTATGTACAATCTTTTACAAAAGAGTCTAGCTAAGCAGAGAGATATTATAATTTTAAAAAGTAATATTCATAAAATCATGGGTAAGAGGGGATGTATAAACACTGCTATATTTAAAATGGATAATCATCAAGGACTATAATAGAGGGAACTCTGCTCAATGTTATATGGCAGCCTGGATGGGTGGGGAATTCAGGTGTGAATGGATACGTGTATACGTATGGCTGAGTTCCTTTGCTGTCCACCTGAAACTATCATACTGTTAATAATCTATACTCCAATATAAAATAAGAAGTTAAAAAATAAATTTAAAAAAGAGAGGATATATAAGAACTGAGACTGGCCCTGCTTTTGAACAAGCAAACAGGTCTCACTCAGGAGGCATGTGGTGGCAGCAGCAGCTGTGAGTCCCTATCTTCCCTGCATTCCTGCACATGGCAGCTTCTCACCTCAGTCTCTAAGTGGAGAGTAAGTCATGCCCAAGTTGAGGTCATCCTGTCCATCAAAAAGAGCAGGGAAACATCAGGTCACATTCAAAATGGGAAATTAGCTCAAGGTCTAATTTTTATTTTTTTTTTGGTTATTATTTTCTGGATTAGACAGAAGCTCTTGTCCATTTTTCTAATGTGGTCTCAATTTTTTCCATACTTCTTACTCAGTGACTCTCACCTAGTATCCTTTCTCCAGGACATGCCCGCTTTCTTTCATCCTGTAGTCATTCATAAATCCAAAGATTTTTTTTAAAAAGCATATTGAGTCCACATGTACCATGTATAAGGTGAATTTATAATATCTATTTAAGGTAAAATATAAAAGCTTGTAGCTTAGATGTCTGTTAGAATATAAGCTCCTTGAAGGCAGGGAATTTTGTCTGTTTTGTCCACTGACATCTCCTGAGTTGCTAGAAGTGTCTGGCACACAGAGGGTGTTCAATAAATATTTGTTGAAGGAATTAAGGTTTTTATATTTTTCATTCTAACTTTAATTCTCACTGATGTTTTATGGAAAGCATATTGATATGTTATATAAAGCACATATTTTAGAATGGATAATTTCCTAGAAACATACAACCTACCAAGATTGAATCATGAAAAAATAGAAAATCTGAGCAGAACCACTATTAAAAAAGAAGATGAATCAGTAGTCAAAAAACCTCTCAATGAGCAACTGTAAAAATGAAGGAAATCCCATCATTTGCAACAGCATGAATGCACCTTGAGGAAGTTTTTCTAAGTGAAATAAGTCAGATAGAGAAAGATAGTTCAGTTCAGTCGCTCAGTCGTGTCCGACTCTTTGCAACCCCATGAATCGCAGCACGCCAGGCCTCCCTGTCCATCACCAACTCCCGGAGTTCACTCAAACTCACACCCATCGAGTCGGTAATGCCATCCAGCCATCTCATCCTCTGTCGTCCCCTCTTCCTCCTGTCCCCAATCCCTCCCAGCATCAGAGTCTTTTCCAATGAGTCAACTCTTCGCATGAGGTGGCCAAAGTACTGGAGTTTCAGCTTCAGCATCATTCCTTCCAAAGAAATCCCAGGGCTGATCTCCTTCAGAATGGACTGGTTGGATCTCCTTGCAGTCCAAGGGACTCTCAAGAGTCTTCTCCAATACCACAGTTCAAAAGCATCAATTCTTCGGCACTCAGCTTTCTTCACAGTCCAACTCTCACATCCATACATGACCACTGGAAAAACCATAGCCTTGACTAGACGGACCTTTGTTGGCAAAGTAATGTCTCTGCTTTTGAATATGCCATCTAGGTTGGTCATAACATTTCTTTTTTTTTTTTTTTAATAACATTTCTTCCAAGGAGTAAGCGTCTTTTAATTTCATTGTTGCAGTGACCATCTGCAGTGATTTTGGAGCCCCCAAAAATCAAGTCTGACAGTTTCCACTGTCTCCCCATCTATTTTCCGTGAAATGATGGGACCAGATGCCATGATCTTCGTTTTCTGAATGTTGAGCTTTAAGCCAACTTTTTCACTCTCCTCTTTGACTTTTATCAAGAGGCTTTTCAGTTCCTCTTCACTTTCTGCCATAAGTACTGTATAATCTCACTGTATAATAATGTCTGTATTAATAGGTGGCATAAATGGAATAAATGTATAAATGGAAAGTTTATGATCCTGTAGCTCTAATAATCCATATTTCTATTTCTCAGTTTACCTAAGTTTTATCAAGTATAAATCTTGCCCTATATTCTTTTTTAAATATTTATTTATCATTGATTCTTCCTTTTTTCCTTCTAGGAATTTATTCCTATTTTCTTCGCCGTTTTAAGACAACTGAAGTCCTCTAGGATTTATTTCTCATCATCACAATATACCAACCCTTCCCCACACCATTTCTAGTCCCCTTGATTAAATTTGCTTTCTTGATTTGTTCCCAGGCCTGGATTACTGTTATCACTGAAACATACTCTCCAATCATATGAAAATCCTCCCGAGGGCTATTGATCTCCTTGTTTCCTTCCCCCTAAAGGACCATGAGCTATCAATCAGGTCCAGTGCTTTCTCTTTGTAGATGCTTCTCCTTCCCTGCTTCCTCTCTTCATCTTACCATCATTCTCCTGTCTCTTACACACCAAAACCAAAATCCCTCCACTGATTCAGCCTTTCCCTTCTCTCTTTTTATCCCCTGTAAAATGGTAACATCATCTCACAGTTTTTATTTCTTCATGTCTCAACTTACTGTAAAAAGAATTTTCCACCTCCATACACTTAATACGTTGTTTTAAAGTCACTTATAAACCCCTTGGTATCACTTAATACCTCAGATCTTTCCTTTTTTGTTGGAATGCTTTCCTCCTGTGTTTCCATTACACCTTGTTCTAGTAATGTACCTTCTGCCACCTTCACCATTCTTGTACAGCAAGTGTTTGTTCTTTTTCATTTTGTTTCATTTATTTTTTGCATATCTTCTCATTTTGCTTTTCAGAGCTCTGTCTTTGGTCCTGGTCTCAAACTTACAAAATTTCCATGGGAAAACTAATCAATTCCTATCATTTTAATTTCTACTTCTTTTTCTTTTTTAAAATGATTCCTACATTTATATCTTTAAACTCTCCACTAAACTCCAGGTATCATATTTCTGGTTGTCCTCTAGATATCTGCTCAATGTATGTGTTCCTAAGCCTTCTAAAATCTATTAATTTTATTCCCTTCCCCCTGTTATGCCAAGTGGCAATTTTCCAGAGGAAATAGGCTCCAAACTTTTTATCCTTAAGTGAAGATGATGTGTCAATCTCTCATCAAATATATATATATATATATATATATATATATATATATGACTTGAGTAAGAAATAAACCTCTAATATTTTTTGGAGTTTGTTGTTATTGCTGTCTGGATCAGCTGGGCCTAACTGATTCAAAATCCAAAACCAAATTCATTGCTGTTTCCCTGAGCACTATTAACAGAATGAAGGAACATGCTCTTCTCACCTGCTCTTATTCCTCTATTCCATTTTCTTTGTGTTTTCTGAGCCATCAATATCTACCCACTCAAGCAGGCTAGGCACCTGGAAGCATATCTAGATTTCACGTTCATGTCCACCCACATTCCTGATTCAGGTAGTTCTATAGATTCAGTTTCCAAGTATCCCTCAAATATTTTCTTTTATTTCCATCCTTAGTATACATCTTCTCATTATCTGTTGCCTGAACTATTTCAGTGAGTTTGTAAATGATTTCCTTGTCTCTAGGATCAGGCTTCCCTAAGTCCATATGGCTATCAGAGTAACTTTTATAAAACAAACTTTGTTTATTCCACTCTCCTGTTAAAATCTCTCACCAGTGCTTACAGAATAACACTGAAATGCTTTGTCATGGTATATTAGACTCTTAATACTCCAGGCCTTTTCACTCTCCTCAACCGCATCTCTGCTCCAGCAACACCTAACCCCGTGAAGCACTGGTCCTTCCACTCTTGCATCACACACACACACACACACACAGTCCATTAGTCCTCAACTGATCCTTCTTGAAATCCCAATTTTGGTTTCTTTTACTTTAAGAAGGTTTTCTAGTTTTGACGCACATCAATTCTCTCCTGATATTACTTCTTGGCTTAAAATGTGCTTTTGCTATTGAATGTGGCAATTTTTAAAAACCTTTGCTCATACAGCCACTGTGATAGCCATAGATGGCCATGGCTGTAATCCTCTTGAGAATAGGGGGTTATCTTACTGCAATAATATATGGAAAACACAGAACTTAGCACATTACAGACACCCTAAAAGATGTTTACAAAATGGAAATGATAAGCCTTTTCCTCAGATAGTTTAGCATCTGCTAAGGGTTACATTTTTTATATAACTTAAAATTTATAGAGAGCTTACTGTGTGTCAGGCACTGTAGCAACTATTCTGTAAGTTTTATTTTATTTAGCCTAACAGTAAATCTAGGGCACTGAAACATGCATTAGATACCTATCCTTACTGATTTCATTATCTGAAGCAAACCCTATTTCACCTTTCTGACAGGTAGGTCATTATAGGTTCTTGGGTATTAATTGGATGGATTTCTTTCCTACACAGTAATTGAATGAATAGCAGAAACATTACAGTTTACATTTGGGGTTTTTCTCTACAACTTTCAAGAGGAAGTTCAGCTATTTTGAACAAAAATTATGACAAGTTTCATGGACCTCTATGATAAGTAAGAAGTAACTTAAATAAGAGACACAGGCACAGAGGGGTTGATTAACTGGTTCTACATTATAACTTTTAAGACTTCATTATTATTCTACACACAACCATCAACCACAAAAGAATTTGCTAATTATCATTGAGTGGCACAATTCCAAGAGTGACAGAATTGTATAGATGACACTCAAGACTTATTTTGGAGGACACTGATAAGATGTTGGAAGAGCTCTAGGCCCAAATCCTATGACTCCACTCTCTGGTCCTCTAGGTCGGAACATGCCTTTTATAATTCAGTTCTTGCAACTCTTTCATCTTCAAATAATAATAGGCAGATGTAGGAACCTAGGACTTCCTAGGTTCAAACAAACAAGGGACTTCCCTGGTAATCCAATGGCTGCAAAGCCAGGCTCCGGATACAAGCGGACCCGGTTCCATCCCTGGTCTGGAGACTAGATCCCACACGCTGAAACTACCACTTGATGCAGCCAAACAAATCGTTTTAAAATATATTTTTTAAAAAAGAAACAAGGAACTAAAAAAACAAAAAACCAACCAATATTCCTTTCCTAAGGAGTCCAGAGCCAGTGGCATTTGCCGAAGGCCAAAAGCCATGGGACGTGGAGCAATGACCTGCCACTTGGCCTTTTTTGCAGAAATACACAAAACGTGTAGAATCGCTTAGGTTTAACCCCTCCTAGCCTCATCACTTGGAAATTGGATGCTCTGAGGAATGTTGTATCCCACCCCACCCCCGCAGCCAAGGGTGAAAGAGTGATTAACAATCGCTTGGCAAAACAGCTTCCCAGGCCATTTGGGAGTTGCACGCGTTCGTCCCCGGGGTTCGGGCCGCTGCGCCTTCACGCGCAGCCTTTTTGTTTACTCCGCCAGCAGGGGAGACAGGGAGCGAGCGTGTAAAGATGCTCCGGGACCCGGGGGCTATATAAAGCTTTGCGTTCGGGCCAGGTGGGTGCCAGGGGCCAGCCTGTCCATGGAGATCGCGAAACGTACGGAGAGCAGAAGCGGCCAGTGCGTGCACCTCTGTCGCCCGCCGCCAGCTCCAGATCTTCTGATGCAGCACAGGGGCGCGGACTCCGGGTACAACGCCTTGGCCCCGCCTCGCGCTTACCCCGCTCCATCCCTCCCGCCTGCCCCTTCCCGGCTCCTCCCCTCGGATCTTCCAGCCCCACACCCACCCTGCCCTGGCTCAGCTGCGGTCAGGTCTCCTGGGTCTAGGTTCGCATCTTCTCTGCGCGTCTTGTGCTCCCCACCTCGCAGATCCGCAGTCTTCTGGAGACCGTGGATTGACGACGGAGGAGAGAAGGAGCAGGAGGCGCCGCACAACGCCGTGGAGGCGGTGAGTGAACCGCGCGTGGCGGGCCGCGCCTCCCAGGGGCTCCGTTGATCGACCCGCGCAGGGTACGCGGGACCCCGGGGAGACGCGCGCCTGGCCTGCCCCTGGCGTATTATCGCACCAGCAGGTGGCCCTACCGGTGGCCTTGTCTGTGCTGTGCGGTGAGTGCGTCCGCCGCTCCCGGGACGCGAGGATCGAGCCGGGAGGGAGGCTTCTGAGCCCCCGGGGTCACATTCCCTGCCGACGGGAGGAACGCTTGGTCGCCCGGGTTTGCAGTTTTTTAGAAAGGGGTGAGTGATAACTGCGATCCGTTTCCTTACACCCCCTCAGATGCCAGATGGCCCCGGAATAACGGACGCCTCAGGAAAGCTTTCCCAATACAGACACCCAGTCAGGTGAGTGACAGGCCTCATCGAAGGGCTCCAGCAGCTCCAGGGAAGGGTCTCGCACAGCCCTGCTCAGCAGCTGATACCGAAGTTTTTCTCTCTTGGAAAAATCTACCGTCAAGATTTATCTTCCTAGTCTCAGAGGTCCTTTGCTCAGGGAGTTGAAAAATGTAGTTCACGCTCTCATCCTAAAGAACGGTTAATCAGTGCCCACTCAGTAAGCGCTTTACAATATCTATTATGAAGAGGGAACGCGGTAGCATTAGTAAAAGTAGAGTGATGACGTCTTGTGCCTGCGAAACAATTTCTTTTTAATGCCAAAAGGTTTGAGTGAAACTGGCTTCACACCAGGCTGAGTGGAAATATTCTTTTTTGCAAATCAGAATCAAGAATGGTGTTCGCAATTGCGGTTTACAGCAAACCGAACAAATCAACAAATGGAACTTGAGACGGAAGAGAAAATGGAAACGTAATGAAAATCCCAAAGATTACAGGACCGTAAAAGCGATCGAAAGTTATTTGACCTAACAATTAAGAGCTAGTTTGCTGTTCCTAGCCACAGGAAGTCAGTCTTCCTGCAAGATGATTAGTAGCTTTTAATCAGGTGAAAGCTTAAGTCTTCATTGCCTGCTTTAGAGAGCTGTTAAATGAAGAGCTGTATAAAGTTTGTAGAATGTGCATGTGTTTATAATAGCACGTAGTAGTCAATAAGTGTTAGTCTCTCAGTTGTGTCCTACTGTTTGCAATCCCATAGACTGTAGCCTGCCAGACTCCTCTGTCTATGGAATTCTCCAGGCAAGAATACTGGAGTGGGTAGCCATTCTCTTTTCCAGGGGATCTTCCTGACCCAGGAATCCAACCGGGTGTCCTGCATTGCAGGTAGATTCTTTACCATGTGAGCCACCGGGGGAAGACCATAGTAGTCAATTAGTGTTGATTAATTTCCTACCCTTTGCTAGCACTAGTGAAGAACATGGGAAGAGATAATCATAGCCCTTTGGAAGTGTTATAATGGTTTACTTTGGTCAATTTTATGACTAACTCTACCAGGAGGGGGGAGGTGGGAAAGTGTCAGGGACCTGTGTATCGTAGATGTGATTACCTGGCTGAGTCTTGAGGTTAACCCAGTGGAGAACTTGTGGGGTGGGGCAGAAGACATTGAGAGGAAAAAGAATAGCACAGTTCCTTCTGGGAGCATCAAGGAACTGGCATTTGAGTGTGTGGAGCTGTGGTTACTCCAGCAGGGAAGCCAGAGCAGATCTTGTACACCTTGGTACAAGACTTTTGTCCTGCTCCTGTGTATGGCATTGGGAACTTATGGACTTTATTCTGTAGGTGGTATTGGGGGTTACTCAAAGGATTTTAATTAAAATAATGTGATCAGATTTATGCTTCAGAAAAATCAGTAAGGAAATTGTATACAGCCTTAGTTAGAACATCAAAAGTGAAACTGGAAGTTATTGCAATTAAGGCATTGATGGAACTGGGTGAATTTGGGGAATGCTTAGTTGACAGAGTAGATTAGGCTTAGGCTTATGATGTATTGGATATGGTAGGTAAATAGAAGTAAAAAGACAGAATGGTTCCCAGGTTGGTGGCTGATGACCAGGTGAATGTTATACTAATGAAATGGAAATTAAGGCTTAAAAGATAACTTGGGAACAAGATAGCATGTCAGAGTTCCCATTTGTCATATTTCATGTGCTTATGGGGCCTCCAAATAGATCTGTCCAGTAAAGAGCTGCATATACAGGTCAGTGGTCCAGAGTCCAGTTCTTAAGTGGAAATACAGACTTAGGAGGCTTTGGTAAATAAACAGGGGAATCATGGCAGTGAGTCAGGTCATCTGGAGGAGTGAAAAAGGAAAGATGATCATTCTTGATAAGATGCTGGGGGAAGGCCAGCATCTAACCTGTCTACAGAGAAAGAGGTACACAAACCTGACTGGGAAGAATTAAACAGAACAGGGAAGAAGTCAGCAAAGTGTAAAGTCCCTGTAAGAAAAATGGCCAGTGAGAGATTCTGGGGAGACAGAGTGTGAAAATAATTAAACAACATTCTTTGGGTTTGACAGTTTTACACATTAGAAAATCAATTGCATTTTTTAGGAGCAATTTCTTTTCTGAACTAATGTAGCCATTTCTTTGTATTTCTCTTTAAGTTCTATCTTGTATATTATTGTGTGTTTCTGATTCTTTTTACTCAATTATAAACTTCTTGAAGATAGGGATCATGATTTATCTGTCTTTGAATTATGAGTTATGATTGGCATAAGAGATTACTAAAATATTTATAGGATGACTGATATTGCTTATTTAGGCACCCAATTTATAAACTTAACTGTTTGGCTAGAAACATTTATCAACTACATTGCCTATATTTTTGCTTTTTAAAATGAAGCATACTGAATATAATGAAATTTTCTCTTTGTTAGAATCAATCTGATTTGGACACATGAGGCTATTTATTGTACACTAAAATACCAGGCACTCTAGTTGGTGGTGCAACCTTATCCTTTTATTTCCCCTGAATGAAAAATAATAGAAGATCAGATGGTAAGATTAATATTTGTTGTAAATTTGAAATTTTAAGGTAATCACATTTACATGCAAATTATTTGCACAAAATCAGTATTATTTTCAATATCTCAACATACTGTTCCCAAATTTAGTTGGGTGGGGAAAAGGGAGAGAGATGGGATCAAGGTTGGGGTCAGAGATAGCCTTTTGAAAAAGTTGCTTTTTATATGTTTCTAAACTTGATTTGGTTCCATCTACATCTACAAACTAAGTCTGAGTGTCAAACAAGATGCTAGGTAATTTCTGCCTTTGTGTAAGGTGCATAATATTTTGTCATCTTTATAAAGTTTTTATCATCCCAATATTTAATGTCATGGTAGGATTCATTTTTTCCCCAAAGGAATTTGGAAATTGGAAGATAAACTTTCTTCTGTATTTTGTAAGAATAAGTATATCCATAATGCCTGAAGTAAGCTATCTAAATATTGATCTTAAGCTCATGGAGGGTTTAATGTGAATGTGATCCAACGTATAACTTGGATAAAGATTTAAAACAGTGAATCAATTATTGATACTTTATCAAATAGACTCCATGAAGGCTGTAACACCAGCATTTTAAACTCTATTTAAATGCATAAATCAGTTGATAAATATATGGAGCTCTTGAAATTTGAGCATTTCATGAGAACAAAGATTCTGAATGTGGAAAAAAAAATAAAGCATATTATGTTGTCTGCTTCTTTCAGACTATTTTGGCCAAAATCAAAGTGTTATGATTACTTATATCAAGAAGCAGAAGCTCTTCTGAAAAATTTTCCAATTCAAGCCACAATTTCATTTTATGAAGATTCTGATAGTGAAGACGAAACTGAGGAGCTGATCTGTGAAAATTAACCTGATTAGTTTTGATGACATTCAAAGTTTGTAGGTACAAATTAGATTAGTGTACAAATGTATCATAATCCTTTTAAAATTAATTTATTTGTATATAAGTTATTAATAAAATGAAATATTTAGTAATTACTATGGTAGTTGGGCCTTTTTTATCCCTACACTATAATACAATGTTGGAATTTAAAAATAGGTTCTGTTTACAAGTGTTTTGATTGTATTGTAAACATTTGGAGCTTACAAAAGATAATTTAGATTGCTTCCTCAAATTACAAATTTATCTTTGTTTATAATTTTGAAAACATTTATGTATGACTTTTCAAAGAATAACAATATTTAATTTTCAAGACTGAGTTTTGTAATATCTGGTATTTCCTACTGATCCCCATTAGATGTTGTAGTTACAGATGTGTATTATCTTATTAGGTAATGAGGAAAATCACCTTATGTTATCAATCACATGTTACTATTATGTATTAGCCAGCAGATGGTGAAAAAGATTGTAAACATTGTCTATAATTAAGATTGGGAATCAATGTTAGGAATACTAAATTTTAGCAATTTTAATGAATGGTGAGTCAAGTTATTCTCACTTTAATACTCTTCTGCTGCCCTTAAATTCAGTAGTAAAATAGCATGGGTGTTTAGTACTTATGGCACCACACTGAGGGATCCCCAGAGTTAAAACAAAACATCTTACTTAAGTGGAGTCTAAAAAGGGGGAGACAAAATGCCAGAATTTGATAATCATTTTTTCATTTCAGTACACAAGGGAGCTAAGAAATGTGGCAGATAGGAAACATTCTCCAATAATATCACCTTCCATTGCTCTGGTTCCCAGGTCCTATATTCTCATGTAAAAAATTTTCTCCTGGGAAGTGAAATAAGAAATTCTTAGTGATTAGCTTAAAAAATTTTTATAGAAGAATACATCCTTTTTTTTAATGAAAGAGAAAACAGAAGCACTTTGCATGGTAGATAGAGGTAACATAGTAATTATGATCATGAAATTCTTTTAGCTCAAATACAGTCTTTTCAATTACAAGTAGCTGAAATACAAGTGTTTCCATTGCTTAGCTAAGAAATGCCCCCTTACAATCATTGATTTACAGGCACTTTAAGAACAAGGCAATTGAAATAGAACAAGTTCAAACCATGTTTCAGAGTCAGGAAAAATTAGTTATGGAAAGAGGATAGAGAGAGTTACTTAGAACTATATTTCTTCTCTTGAAAACTTTCCTTTCACTGGATTCTACTCTCAGGATGTATGTGTTCCTCAATAGATATGCAAAACCCCACCAGATCACCAACATGGACCTTGAGCATTAGATACTGGTGTTTGCCTGCACAGTATTTGTGCTGCTGTTATTAATGTGTTGGAATAGTATTAAGAGCCACAGTCACATTTATTGAGTGCCTACCATTAGCCAGACATCTCACTTAATCCTTACTAAGTAAAACCTAAACCCATTGTGTAAGTGGAAAATGAGGCATTGAGATATTAAAGTAACCTGCATAAGGTTGTTCATTTATTAACCCCAGGGGTGGCATCCAAACTAAACCTCAGTTCAGTTCAGTTCAGTTCAGTCCCTCAGTCGTGTCGGACTCTTTGCGACCCCATGAATCGCAGCACGCCAGGCCTCCCTGTCCATCACCAGCTCCTGGAGTTTACTCAGACTCATGTCCATCGAGTCAGTGATGCCATCCAGCCATCTCATCCTCTGTCGTCACCTTCTCCTCCTGCCCCCAATCCCTCCCAGCATCAGAGTCTTTTCCAATGAGTCAACTCTTTGCATGAGGTGGCCAAAGTACTGGAGTTTCAGCTTTAGCATCAGTCCTTCCAAAGAACACCCAGGACTGATCTCCTTTAGAATGGACTGGTTGGATCTCCTTGCAGTCCAAGGGACTCTCAAGAGTCTTCTCCAACACCACAGTTCAAAAGCATCAATTCTTCGGTGCTCAGCTTTCTTCACAGTCCAACTCTCACATCCATACATGACCACTGGAAAAACCATAGCCTTGACTAGTCGGACCTTTGTTGGCAAAGTAATGTCTCTGCTTTTTAATATGCTATCTAGGTTGGTCATAACTTTCCTTCCAAGGAGTAAGCGTCTTTTAATTTCATGGCTGCCATGAAACTAAACCTATCTGACTCTTAAACTTGGCTAACTATGCAACACAACATTCGGGGGTAAGCTGCATTAGTCTACATTTCGCTCTATCTTTCAAGAAAGAGAGGAAGTTAGATGAGGAAGACCTTGTCAGTGGGTGAATGGAGCAGAGCGAGACTTTACTAACCTCTTCAACTCGTTCACTAGTCATTAGCGAGAGTTCCTAAAGGTTAAGTGTTCTCTGCACCTCACAGGAGTGCCTGTTTGCATTTGACATCTCAGCTCTTAAAAGTTCTCTTTTCTGTACAGATTGGTGCCTTCCTTAAAAGAGAGTTTCTGGCAAATCAAAATGCCTTAATAGTGTTATTTTATTCCATATTTCAAGCAGCGTGATGGTAGTGCTTTAACAATGGACAGACAGTTGTGTTCTGGGTTCACAGGCATCTCTAGAAATTTATTCTCAGATTCGGTCAGCACCAAGGCTTAGCAACAGTTTCACTCTTTAATCTTTCCACAGAATAGCTGTCACCTCCTTGCAGTGCTGAAATTCAGGGTGCAGGACGAATGAGGCATGCGTAGTTTGCACTGGTTCCAACCCTGCCCGCTCTCCATTCGTCCTGTTGGCTCCGCCTCACGCAGCCTCGACGTGCTGCGTCATGGCGCGCCTCACCCTGGACGACCCCGGAAGTGGGTCGGGGGCTTGGCCTCTGCCCGGCCTCGGAGCCGGAGCGGGAGGTGTTACTCCACAGGCGTTGAGCTGAGCTGTCGAGTCGGGCGGCGGACCCCGGGTAAGGCCCGGGCCAGGGGTCCAGGATGCTGAACGTCCCTTCCCAGTCTTTCCCGGGCCCCAGCTCGCAGCAGCGCGTCGCCTCCGGGGGGCGTAGCAAGGTAAGCGCGCTGCAGTCCTCTCTTCCTGCCGGGATCTCAGGCTCCGGCACAGTCCATTCTCTCCTTACGTACCCTCTCCCACCTCCTGTCCCCATCTCTGGCTTTCATCCCCTCCTACCCTTGCTGGCGATCTCTTTCAGATCCCATGCGTTCTCCAGTCCTGGAACTCTCTTAACCTCCATCTCTTACCAGCTGGTCCCTTTTCTTTCCCATCCCTTTATCCCGTTCTGTCAATTCCCTTCTTCCAACTCTTTTTCCCACTAATCAGATTCAGATATAAGGTAATGACAGGCTCCGTGCTTCCCATATTGTTAGGTACTCTGTATCGGCTTCCTTCCTTCAACATAACCTGATCTCCGTTCTTTTGTTCACTTTCCGAAGAAGTTGTGAGCGATCTGGGTTCCCTAGAAGAGGGGAAAGGCTGGGCAATAGCAGCAGTGACCAGTGTTTATCCCGCCAAGAGTGGGGACTCCAGGAGCTAGGGAAGATTGGAGAAGAGAGAACAAATTTCTATATACAAACCTGCTGTTAGGTTTAGGGATATTTCTCCAAGTCACACTGCCTTTCTCTCTTCCTCTGGTACTTGATTGTTTTATCACTGTCTTTTCTACTGATATCTCTTGCTAATTTTGAAGCTAATATAATGCTCTTTTAAGTTTTTGTTGAACATAGTTACTGTTACTAACAGGTGGGATGCAAATGTGTTTTATATTTGCAGAATTTAATGAAATTGTCTCCCATGTTTATTGCAATATGAATGTTGCTTGCTCCTGTTGTTTGTTAGTTCCTCATTTTATAACCACATCTTCATGTTTTGTTTTCAAGACTTCTGCCTGATCAGGCCATTCCTTTCTTCATTTCTGGACTCTTGAGTCTTTAGCATTAACGTCATTTGGGAACTTCATCAACTTTGTTTTCTCCGCGTGGACCTGGAGCTTGACCCTAGGAATTCTCTCCATGGACCTGGAGCTTGACCCTAGGTCAGAATTATGGGTTCAGAGATCTGTAGCTTTCATTAGCCTTTCAGAAGTCTCAAACCCCAACTATAATAATATAGCTGAAATTGATTAAGTGCTTACTGACAGCCTGAGTGCTTTACATGTATTACCTTGTGTAATCTTTCCAGTGATCCTGTGAAGTGGGTGCTTTTGTTATCGCCATTTCACAGCAAAGGAAACTGAGGTTAAGAAATGCTGCCTTGAAAGAGGCTTATATGGTATGACTCTGATGGTGACTTTTCTTTTATTGTTCCGTATATCGGCCAACCATCCAATCACTTGTCCTCTCCTTGGGGTTTGACCTGTTTCTCTCCTTAAATGCTTAACTAAATAGTAGAAACTTTGCAAAGAAAGAACCTCTAAATTAGAATATGAGAGTTGCTCCCCTTCTCCTTTAAAACTACCAGCCACGTTCTCAGTATCATTTAAAGGAAATGATACTGACCCAAACACTCACAGGTGAGTGTTTGGGTCCAGAAAGTGAATAAAATAAGTTTATTGTGCAATTCAGACTCACACTGATTTTTGTGTTTTTTTTTTTTTTCCCCCGCTTTGTGAACTTGTTGCTGAACTGAACTTGGGTTCACTTGCCTGACATGCAGCAAAGCCAATCCACTGACACTGGGTTGTGGTGGAGGAAAGTACAACTTTTATTTGCAGGGCATCAAGTAGGCAGAGGAGAAGAGGGTGACAGAGGATGAGGTGGTTGGATGGCATCACTGATGGAATGGACGTGAACTTGGGCAAACTCTGGGAGATGGTGAGCAACAGGGAGGCCTGGCATGCTGCAGTCCATGGGGTCTCGAAGAGTTGGACACAACTTGGTGACTGAACAACAACAAGCAGGGAGAACAGGCAGTTAATGACCAAAAGACCCAAACTCCCTGATGGCTTTCAGGCAAAGATTTTTAAATTCCGCATTTGAGATGAGAGTCTCAGGGTGCATGGTTAGCTTGTGGATCTCTTCTGTTTGGTTGCTGGTGAGGTAACATAGTGATATTTTAGAAATCTCAATCCTCTGTCTTGTTCCAGCCAGTCTAGGATCTGTATGTTTGTGGTTAGCAGTTTCTATCCCTTGAGGTTCTGGTTTCTTTAAAACAACTCAAGGACATTAGGTTGTTAACTATATCCATTCAGGAGGGACTAGGAGTCCTGTGGCTATGTTATTTTCTTGCTTGACCAATGTTCCTTGGTTTCTGCATTTTCTCACATCTGTAGTTATTAGCTGTTTGAGACTGCTCTTTGGAATTTGGGAAGGCCTCGGAGGCTAAAGCTTTTTCTAGAAACAAGAAGTAGGGACATGAACCCGGGAGGGTCCCTCAGGGCCTTGCTCAATTTCAAAACAGGCTAATCTGGAACATGTGAGAACCTGTGTCAGGATTGTATGAAATGGGTTGTAAATAAGAAGACAGAACTTAGTTGGGGAGGTTTGTGTATCATAATTGTTAGAAGCATGGACTTTTGAGTGAGAAAGACTCATTCTGTTTCCATCCCTACCTTTTAGCCTCTTTGAGTCTCTTTCCTCAGCTGTAAATGGGACTAATATGAATAATACCCGTTTTATAGGATTGTTCATAGGATTAAATGAGCTAATGTTTTTCTCAGCACAGTCCTGGGTTATGGTAAGCACTTACTAGATGTTACTAGCTTGTAGGCTTTTACGCAAGCCTCATTGATTGTTGAGGGATTGCTGTGCGTAAAAACCCATAGCACAGTGCCTGGTGCAGAGAATGCACTCAGTATGGTAGCTAATGTTATTTATAATAACCAACTAATAAGTATTTATTGAGAACCTACCATATGCTGGAGATATGGTCTCTTTTGGGGAGGGAGAAATTTCCACTTTTATCCATCCCTCTTGAGTCCTTGTGGCTAGACTGATAAAGTTGACACAAGACAGATTAGCAGTAGAAAAGATTTAAATTTTATTCATGCTTTTAAGCTTTTAGATAATAAATTTGATGCTGAAAGCTCAGCTTCCGTGTATACTGGTGCTGAATCAAATCTTGGAGACAGATTTTTGGGTGAAGTAGCAAAGGATAGCTTTATTGCTTTGCCAGGCAAAGGGAGACATGTCAGGCTCCTGTCCTCAAAACCACGTGTCCTAACTTGGGCAAGATAGTGACAAGTTTTGTGGTAAAAAAGGGTGAGATCAGCTCGTGGACAGTTCTTCCGATGGGTTGGTGGTGAGGTAAATAGGAGTCACTGGAAAAGACCCTGCTGCTGACAGAGATTGAGGGCAGGAGGAGAAGGTGGCAACCGAGGATGAGGTGGTTGGATGGCATCATCAACTCAATGGACATGCATTTGAGCAAACTCCTAGAGATGGTGAAGGACAAGGAAGCCTGGTGTGCTGTTGTCCACGGGGTCGCAAAGAGTCAGACACACAGCTAAGCGACTGAACAACCACAAATAGGAGTCAACATTGACAACCTTCAGGTCCAACTGCTCTGGGGGTCTGTATGCTTGTGGACAGCATACCATAACTTCCCCCACCTAGAAGGGGTTTCACTTCCTGCAAAACAGCTCAAAGATACTGTTGGGCTTCCTAGGTGGCTCAGTGGGTAAAGAATCCTCCTGAAATGCAGGAGACACAGGAGATGCAGGTTTGATCACTGGGTCAGGTAGATCTCCTGGAGGCGGAAATGGCACCCCACTCCAGTATTCTTGCCTGGGAAATCCCATGAACAGAGGAGCCTGGCAGACTACAGTCCATAGGGTCGCAAAGAGTCGACATGACTGAAGCAACTGAGCATGCAGACTTGATGGGGAAACAGGACCTTGCCCCAAGACTGCTCTTGACTGTCTCCCTGGTCTCACCACCCCTCCCTTCCCTAATTAGCAACTGCTTGGATCTGCCCATTGGAACTCAGGGAAGGTCACAGAGGCTTAGTGAAGGCTGTTTCCGATAATCAAAAAAGTGAGGGACACAGAAAAGCTAAGGATCCCAACAGGGCCCTGCATGATACCAAATTTGAGAGGAATTGATGGCTCAAAGAAACTTGGGTCTGGGTACTTAATTAGTAAGGAATTTAAGCAAAGTTTGGGCTTGGGTAGTAGATTAGTAAAGAAGTAACACAGCTTGCTTATAGTCTTCTGGGCCCCGAATTTCCTATCTCTGAGAGAAGGATGTCTTTCTACCTTCCAGTACAGGAAGGGCACCTTCCACAGGGGAGATTTGTTTCCTGCTTTCAAGGAGACCAAGAGGGTGGTCCAAGTATTCATCTTGCATGGCCTGCACTGGGCCCCAACAGCTCTGTTTTCAAAGAGTTTAATCCAGTGGACTTCACAGTTATAAATGCCTAAGGACTATAATAGTCTGTTATGACCATGAAGAAGTTGGTGCCAGAGAAAGCTTCTGGAGGAAGTAATGTCTGTGGCTGGGAGGGGCGAATCATCTTCCATTTGCCTAAAATATAGAACTCTAGTATTCGTGCCTGGAGAATCCCCATGGACAGAGGAGCCTGGTGGGCTACAGTCCATGGGGTCACAAAGAGTCGGACACGACTGAACGACTAGAACGACTAAGCACAGCATAGCAAAGTATAGAATGGCTTCCCAGATGGCTTAGTGGTAAAGAATTCGCCTTCCAATGCAAAAGATGCAGGAGACACTGGTTGGATCCCTGGGTCAGGAAAATTCCCCGATGGAGGTAATGGCAACCCGCTCCAGTATTCTTGCCTGAGAAATGCTATGGACAGAGAACCTTGGCAGGTTACAGTCCATGGGGTTGCAAAGAGTGGGATGAGACTGACTGAACATGCACTCTTGCAAAGCATAGAATGGGAAGGGACAAAAGTTCAGACATGGAGCTAGTGAAGTCAACTCTGACCAGATTATAAAGGGCCTGGTCAACCTCTGTAGGGAATTTAGAAACATTATAAGAAATATGAGGAGCCACTGAAGGAGGCAGGGCCCTGGATTAGATCTGCATTTCCAAAAGATAACTTTTAACTACCCTACAGGTGTGGAATGGTGAAAGAGAAGTGATTTTGGTTTGGGATAGGAAAAATCATATGTGTTCTCACACTTCATTTATGAAGACCAAGAGACCTAGAGAGTTGTAGTTAGTGATGGTAAGGATGGATGATGAGGATTAGTAAGAAGGAATGTGAAGTTGCCAAGACACCACAGACCTATTAACCTGGCTATTTTGGGGACAATTGAATGTCTAAAATAGATATGATTTAGGGAATTGAGATATTTAAATGTTTTAGTCCCTTTGGGCTTCTCTAACAGAATACCATAGGTGCCTCATAGACAACAGAAACTTATTTCTCACACTTCTAATTGATCTCAGGTCAGCTCGACCTGTAGCAGCTTGAAGCGGGGCTTCGGTTCCTGGCCAGAGTTTAAGTTGTGGCAGTGAAAACACTGAATCCTAGCCAATAGACTAGCGGTCAGTGACAAGGCCCTGGACCTTCAGTTTTGCAGAAAAAATTCCCACAAAGACAGGAAGTGGTGAGACAAGTAAAGTATTTATTGGGAGGAAAAAGAGTACAGTACACGTGGATAGACACACAGGCAGACTAAGAGAGAGTTGCTGAATCGTACTTCCCTGGGGGCTCAGATGATAAAGCGTCTGCCTGCAATATGGGAGACCCAGGTTCGATCCCTGGGTTGGAAAGGTCTCCTGGAGAAGGAAATGGCAACCCACTGCAGTATTCCTGCCTGGAGAATCCCAGGGATGGAGGAGCCTGGTAGGCTACAGTCCATGGGTTTGCAAAGAGTCGGACATGACTGAGAAACTTCACTTCACTACACGTGTCCTCATGGCAGTTTGAATTACTTACATGGAGCATATTTTCTGGGTTTTTTTTGGCCAGTCATTTTGATTTCCCTGGTTCAGAGACTGTATTTGATATATCTCAGAATCCTCCCATGTGTGGGGGGACATCTTTTAGCCAAGATGGACAATGAGCCTATGGGTAAAGAGCATCAGTTGGCATCAGTCCCCTTTTGACTTCCAAAGAGCCTTTCTGCACAGATGTAGTCAGGGAGATCTTTCTCAGTTGTCCAGATTTTCTAGTCTTGGAGTTTTGGTCCACCAGGAATGAATCTCCAATGACTTTACCCTGGGGGGGCCCACCTACCTCTTGCCTTATCGTGACTGGGAATTCCAAGATCAGTGCAAAACTGGCCAGTTTTGTGTCTGGTGAGAGCCTGATTCCTGTTTTGTAGCCATCTTTTCTGGAGAAGGCAATGGCAGCCCACTCCAGTACTCTTGTCTGGCAAATCCCATGGACAGAGGAGCCTGGTAGGCTGCAGTCCATGGGGTCACTAGGAGTCGGACACCACTGAGTGACTTCACTTTCACTTTTCACTTTCATGCATTGGAGAAGGAAATGGCAACCCACTCCAGTGTTCTTGTCTGGAGAATCCCAGGGACCAGGGAGCCTGGTGGGCTGCCATCTCTGGGGTCGCAGAGAGTCAGACACGACTCAAGTGACTTAGCAGCAGCAGCCATCTTTTCAGTGTCCTTACTTGGTGGAAGAGGTGAGGGAGCTCTCTATATGGCCTCTTTTATAAGGGCCTTAATCCCAACAACCTCATCACCCACCAAAGGTGCCACTTCCTAGTACCAGCATATCAAGGATCAGCATTTCAACCTAATTTGGTAGGGGGATACAAACATTCAGTCTATAGCAATAAGCTTCCTCGAATAATGTGACTGCTTTTACGTTAAACAGTTATCTGGTACTATGTTACATACTAGTTATACAGGTTAGATGTGTGGAAAAATTTCCACTAGGGTGTCTTAACTGGTTAAAATACTAATGACATAATAATACCCCTTATCAAAAAGCCTTGAAAATGTATTAAAACAAAACCCTGCAAAATCCCAAACATCTTGTTATTAGACCCTCTGAACAGGTGCAGGCAAAGTTTTGTGGACAAGGCAAGATAATAAATATTTTAGGCTTTGAGGATGTCATAAGGACTCAATCTCTTCACCATCACCAGCACCACCACATGTAGAAATTATTCTTGGCTCAAGGGCTACACAGAAACAGAAACAGGAACAGGCCAGTTTGCCAACCCCTTCCCTAGAGTGTGGCAGTTTTATTATCTTCTATTACTTGATAACCTTTGTTTCTCAGTGGATGGATTCTTAGAAAACATCTTTCTATCTCACGTGAGTTCTAATAGCCTGTGTATGTTGAAAGTCCAGAAAGTCAGCGTTAGCCAATTGTTTCTATTTTCTTTTTTTTTAAATGGCATTTGTGACATCACCATATTGGTTTTTTATTTTTATTTTTTTAATTTAATTTAATTTAATTTTTATTTTATTTTATTTTTAAACTTTATATAATTGTATTAGTTTTGCCAAATATCAAAATGAATCCGCCACAGGTATATATGTGTTCCCCATCCTAGACCCTCCTCCCTCCTCCCTCCCCATACCATCCCTCTGGGTCTTCCCAGTGCACTAGCCCCAAGCATCCAGTATCGTGCATCGAACCTGGACTGGCATCTCGTTTCTTACATGATATTTTACGTGTTTCAATGTCATTCTCCCAAATCTTCCCACCCTCTCCTTCTCCCACAGAGTCCATAAGACTGTTCTATACATCAGTGTCTCTTTTGCTGTCTCGTACAACGGGTTATTGTTACCATCTTTCTAAATTCCATATATATGTGTTAGTATACTGTATTGATGTTTTTCCTTCTGGCTTACTTCACTCTGTATAATAGGCTCCAGTTTCATCCACCTCATTAGAACTGATTCAAATGTATTCTTTTTAATGTCTGAGTAATACTCCATTGTGTATATGTACCACAGCTTTCTTTATCCATTCATCTGCTGATGGACATCTAGGTTGCTTCCATGTCCTGGCTATTATAAACAGTGCTGCGATGAACATTGGGGTACACGTGTCTCTTTCCCTTCTGGTTTCCTCAGTGTGTATGCCGAGCAGTGGGATTGCTGGATCATAAGGCAGTTCTATTTCCAGTTTTTTAAGGAATCTCCACACTGTTCTCCATAGTGGCTGTACTAGTTTGCATTCCCACCAACAGTGTAAGAGGGTTCCCTTTTCTCCACACCCTCTCCAGCATTTATTATTTGTAGATTTTTGAATCGCAGCCATTCTGACTGGTGTGAAATGGTACCTCATAGTGGTTTTGATTGAGGGAGAGATGGCAGAAATGGGAGAAAATAATAGCAAATGAAGCAACTGACAAACAACTAATCTCAAAAATATACAAGCAACTCCTACAGCTCAACTCCAGAAAAATAAATGACCCAATCAAAAAATGGGCCAAAGAACTAAATAGACATTTCTCCAAAGAAGACATACAGATGGCTAACAAACACATGAAAAGATGCTCAACATCACTCATTATCAGAGAAATGCAAATCAAAACCACGATGAGGTACCATTTCACACCAGTCAGAATGGCTGTTTCTATTTTCTTCTATCAAATCTCATTTGATTTTTTAAGGCAAAAAATTGTTGGTCCAGGTTGGTAAGCAGCTATAACATATTAGTGATAGAGCCAGGACCAAAACTTTTCTTCTGACTCTGGGGTCAGTACTACCCTTGGACTGTGATTTCATTAGATTGACATTTGTGTCCAGAATTTCTAAACCCCATCTCATGGCCCAGGCGTTAATGTTCCATTTGTAATTCTAATACACCCTCCTAAAGATGGAAGAAGATTTTTAGAATTTTTAGATTTGTTTTCTTATTCTTTTGAGTGGGAATCTGAGTAATGAAGTGTCCTGAAGACAAGCAGCAGGAGGGGGAAGGAAATTCAGCTGATTTGAAGAAGCCACGTTGAATTCTTCCCTTTTCCTTTTTGAGGTCCCTCTGAAACAGGGCAGAAGTCTCATGGATTGGATTCGACTGACCAAAAGTGGAAAGGACCTAACGGGATTAAAAGGCAGATTAATTGAAGTAACTGAAGAAGAACTTAAAAAACACAACAAAAAAGATGACTGTTGGATATGCATAAGAGGTAGGTGGAATTTACTGTGTACTGCAGAATGTGTTGGTGGGCTTTCCCCTTGTAATGCCGTATACTTCTTGGCCCTGTTACTTGGTAATATGATTCACAGTTAGTAACAAAACGTTAGTTACAGTTAGTAACTGTAAACACAATTTTCAGTTAGTAACAAACATTTGCAGTTAGTAAAAAACATGCCTTATGCTGGACAATAAATAAATTCTTTAATTCTGAATTTGAACAGTATTTCTCTCTAAATCAGTGTTCATACAGTATTCCTGTACTGTATTCCCTTTGAAAGAAAACAAGTGTTTGACAGATAATATAATACAAAGTAATAAAATTATTCAGCAGCATCTAGTTTAAATGCATTAATGTTCCACCTTTGTGTCTTACAACAGAATTCCATAGGAAAAAAGTGTCTCTGAAACTCTAAAGTAAATCAGAAAGCCCACATTAAAGCAGGATCTTTTGTTCTCATTTGCAGCAATTTTTATTACTTAATCCATGTTTGTTAGCAATATTAGTTACCTGATTTTCCTAGCCCACAACAAATTAGAAGCAAGAAATTGGAAATACTGAGTTGGCCAAAAAGTTCATTCAGATTTTTCCCTAAGATATTATAGAAAAACCTGAACGAAATTTTTGACCAACTCAATAGATAGATTGGGGAGAATGAGCAGAGAAATAGAACAGTAGCTGATGAAAGTAGATTTCATGGTGTCTGCCAACCTGGCATGGTGAGGGAAGCAAAAACAATGAAGGGCTTACAGCTCTACGCTGGGTCTTGACAGAGTCCTTGAGTCATCCAGCAAGAGTTCAGTATATTTGCTTTCCTCAGTTTAAAGAAGAAAGGAAATGAATCACTTATTGCTGTTATCACTGTTGTAATTTTATCACAGTATAATTTTGATTTGGGGGGTGTGTGTGTGTGTGTGTTAGTCACTCAGTCATGTCTGACTCTTTGTGACCCCATGGTCTGTAGCCTACCAGGCTCCTCTGTCCTTGGAATTCTCCAGGCAATACTGGAATGGGTTGCCATTCTCTTCTCCAGGGTGTTTTCCCAACCCAGGGATTGAACCTGGGTCTCCTGAATTGTGGGCAGATTCTTTACCATCTGAGCCACCAGGGAGGCCATTGTTGTTAGTTATCCTGGTAACACTGTCACCCATATGAGGGCAGAGACCATGTCAGTTACCTGCCCTGTCTTCAGTGCTTGGTACATTGAGGTCATCCCTTTGTTTGTTGAACTAGTGCAACACTTATCATTTTCAAGAAATTTGGTTACTTGAATAGGTGTGTGGTTGTCCCAGTCAATCAGGGATAGGATAAATGGAAAGACACCAGTAGCCCTGTTAGTTTGCTAAGTAGGCACAGACAAAATATAACAAACTGAGTGACTTGAAGCACAGAAATTTATTATCTCCCAGATCTGAAGGCTAAACTTTGAGATCAGGCTGTCTTTGGGCTTGAAGAAGAATCTGTTCCATGCTTCTCACCTTTCTTCTGGTGGTTTGCTGGCAGTCTTTGGAGTTGCTTGGCTTGTTGGAAAATCACCCTGATCTCTGACTTCATCTTTATATGACTTTCCTCCTGTATGCTTGTTGGTGTCCAGATTTGCTGATTTTATAAGGACACCCAGTCATATTGGAGAGGAGCCTGCCGGATTCTATTATGACCTCACCTGATTACATCTGCATTGACCCCGTATCCACATAAGGTCATGTTCTGAAGTACTGCAAGACTTTAACATCTGAGTATGAGGGATACACAAGTCAACTCATTACAGATGGAAGTAGTGTGTAGAATGTTTTCCAGCAGCAGAGGGTATGGAATCTTCCAGCAGGGGCTGGGATAGCTTGTCCTAAGACAGATGCTCTTTGGGAAGTTTCTCAGGGAAATAAACTGTTTCTAATACCCTTCCTGCCTTCTGTCTGTGCTGCAGACCCATTTACCAGGTGCAGGTCACTGGCAGCAGGTGCTGTCCCCATTCTTCCTGAGTGTCTTCTGCTGGCCTCTGTGAAGTGGAGGTCAGTTTTCCCATGAGCATCTCTCAGCTGGTCCAGGCTACAGGCATGTCTGACCTGTTTCTGCAGTGAGTGAAGTTGCTGAGTCGTGTCCGACTCTTTGTGACCCCATGGACTGTAACCCCCCCAGGCTCCTCCGTCCATGGGATTCTCCAGGCAAGAATACTGGAGTGGATTGCCATTTCCTACTTCTTCTGCAGTAGGAAGCCACTTTTCCAGAAAAGTCTCTCATGTGAACCCTTCACATCCTAATGCTGTTAAATAAATGAGTCGTTGTTATAGTACAGCAATACTTTATTATTCATTTGATATATTGATGGAGACCAGGGACTGTTTTGGTATGTTTGAAACATAATACATGTTGTTTCCAGCTACATATCTCCCACAGTGAATTGAATGGCTGGCACTCTTCCAGTGAGGTCATTGATTTAAGGTTAAATTCTTTTAGAGTTTCTATTGAAGAGTATATTCTACCCTATTAATAAGACTTCTCCCCTGATTGCCAAGTAAGATGTGTTTGTTTTTTTTTTCCTATTGACAGAGTTTGGTTTTTAATTTTAATAAAGAAGCAGTTGATTGAGACACTGCCCTGGGATCTTCCACTCTAGCAGGAGAAAGTAAATGACTGTTGGACAAGACCCAGAGAAGTGCCCTATGAGGGCTATAAGGAAAGTGAGATCAGATTTCAGGGAGGGAGACATGGGTTAGGAAAATCAGAGATGCTTTTGTGATAGAGATAAGCCTTGAAACGGTGTTGAGGATTTCAATGGGAAGTGAGGCAGAAGCACACCCAAGTGGAGGGAAATGCATAACTAAGGGTGTAGACACAGAAAAGCTGGAGGTGTGTTCTGGAGCTTAGCCTACGTGTTAAGAGAATTGTAAGAAAGGAGACTATAAAGGCATGTTAGGGAAGATTGCGGAGGACCTTGAAAACCAGGCTGAGAAATGTATTCTTAATTTTGATAGCAGTGTGAACTATTGGAGATGTTTGAATGTGGAAACAGTATGATCAGAGATGGCCTTGGAAAGATCAGTCTGGTGGGTGTAGTGGATTGACATGAGACTAGGAAAGTTTTTAGCTCGTACAAAAGTTCGGGAGGTAATAGATAACCCAGGATGTTGTCAAAGGCAACAAAGTAGGATGAACATGAGACAGATTACTGGTAATTTCTGACACAGTCGTCTAGGAAAGTAGAAGAAAGCACAGGACTAAATGTAATTCTTTTTCTTCTTAATTGTTCTAATTTAAAATATTAATGATACCTTCTTAAATGTATGCCACATCTAGCTTTGTAGGTCAGAGATAGTGTTCGGACACAAGTTTTAATCTAAAGCTGTACCACAGATCATGGTATAAATTTTTTTTCTCCTTTTTAAAGTATTCTTCATTTTCTAACAATTACACCATTTTTATGTCAGTTCAAATTTCAGCTTGATCAGCCCAAGAGAGACATAAAATGTCTCTATAGAAAATATTTACTTTAGTATGTAATATTTAATATCGGCAGTAGTATAGTGTTAGTTACTCAGTCATGTCTGACTCTTTGCAACCCCGTGGACTATAGCCCACCAGGCTCTTTTGTCCATGGAATTCTCCAGGCAAGAATACTGGAATGAATAGCCATTCCCTTCTCCAGGATATTGGATTACACTCTCAGTCCTATCTGACTCTTATGGACACCATGGACTGTAGCACACCAGGCTTCTCTGTCCATGGGATTTCCCAGGTGAGATTACTGGAGGAGGTTGCCATTTCCTCTTCCAGGGGATCTTCCTGACCAAGGGATCAAACCCACATCTCTTGTGTCTTCTGCATTGCAGGCAGATTCTTTATCCATTGAGCCATCAGAGAAGATTTCTACCCCTTTTATCTAGTAACTAACAAAATTATTGGGATTGGCTCTGATCGACACAGTTTTGATCATGTTCTCATTGCTAGAATAGTGGTTCTATTTAGGGGAAAATGGTGTAACTTACTCACTTAAACCGAGGTTACAAGTTCATCCTGTAGCCTAGAGAGGGGCCAGACTGAAGTGTCAGGGAGGATATGACTCCTTGAACAAAAAGTGATGCAGTTGCTGGAAGTAGAGTAGATGTCAGGGATATTAAATCTTATGCCACTACAGAAAGTAGAGTACCTTGCCAAAGTCATAGCTGATGAGAATGGAGCCACTATTTTAACCTAGGCAACTTGATTCTAAGCTGTTATGCTTAAACCACATTGCACTGCTTTCTGTTTTATCATATTCAACTCTAGATTCGGAGAAGGCCATGGCACCCCACTCCAGTGCTCTTGCCTGGAAACTCCCATGGACGGAGGAGCCTGGTGGGCTGCAGTCCGTGGGGTCGTGAAGAGTCGGACACGACTGAGTGACTTCACTTTCACTTTTCACTTTCATGCATTGGAGAAGGAAATGGCAACCCACTCCAGTGTTCTTGCCTGGAGAATCCCAGGGATGGGGAAGCCTGGTAGGCTGCCGTCTAGGGGGTCACACAGAGTTGGACACGACTGAAGTGACTTAGCAGCAGCAGCAGCAGCAACTCTAGATTGGATCCTGGCTTAGCCTTTGTGCTGTAACCCACTTGTGAGTGCCATTTGTGAACTAATTCATTATGAGATTACAGTGAAGTGCCTACTGCTTGCAGCTCTCCTCTTGTGCTAAATAACATTACTAATTAAAAGTCATACAGGTTTTTCCATAAGATATTACTGCAAAACCTGAATGAGGATTGAGACTATTTTTATTTTTAGAAATTTAGTGAAGTATAGCTTTTACTTTTTTGTGTGACTTTGTGTATAGTTGTCACTCGGGCTCTAAGTTTTACCTTTCTCTTTCTGTGCATTGGTTCACTCGTGTAAGCGATATTTCTTGGGATCTACTATATGTCATGCACTGTACCAGGTCCTGGGTAGTGACCTGGGTATTTAGAACAGAGGTGGCCCCTGCTGTTGTGGCATTTATAATCTAGTGCAGAACACAAAGCGTTAACCAAGACTGAGGAGTATTGTGAAAGAGAGGTCTGCTGTGTCAAGAGTGAAGATTGTGGAGGACTGAGCAGAGATGAAAGATAAGTGGGTGTTAACTAAAGAGGAAAGGGAACAATATTATAGGTTCCGGAAAAAGCATGTGCAAGGTCTGGATGGTGTGACTGTGTAAGGAAAAAAAAAGGTGTATATGTATACATATAACTGATTCACTTTGCTGTACAGTAGAAACTAACACACTATTGTAAAGCAACTATACTCCAATAAAAATTAATTAAAATAATTTTTTTTTAAAAGCTCAAATGCAACATATAGGTATTCATTGTGAATATGAGGAACTTCAAATTAGTGATACCTGTATTCTTTCTTCTCTCCCTTTTGTTAAAAAGTCAAAAATTTTCTTTCTAAGGCTCACTCACTCTTTTCTAAGTCTTAACCCTTTATGTGCTCCTATCAATTCTCTTCAGCCTCCTCTGTGATCTCAGGCAGTTGTTTAACCATTATTTAAACACAGTTCGTTCTCCCAACAGTTTCTTCCTTTCAATCTTCTCCTCTTAGCCTGGTCCTCTTGGAATTTGCTTCTTCCCCTGGGCTTTCTTCCTCAGCATTTGATACAGGACCTCTGTTAGAACATGTCAGGTTGGTGCAAATGTAATTATGGTTTCGCACCATGAATTTTGGGCTTCCCTGGTGGCTCAGATGGTAAAGAATCTGCCTGCAGTGTGGGAGACCTGGGTTCGATCCCTGGGTTGTTAAGATCCCCTGAAGAAAGGAATATCTACCCACTCCAGCATTCTGGCCTGGAGAATTCCATGGACAGAGGAGCCTGGCAGGCTACAGTCCATGCAGTTGCAGAGTCAGACACTACTGAGTGAGTTTTACTTCACCATGAATTTTAAGTCATTATAACTAGGCTCAACCACTTTTTTATTAATAAGAATAGGAACCATTACAGTCAACACATTTTTGCCAACAATAAATAAGTTTGTTTATCCTATAGCATAAAAATTTGTGCTTCAGGACTCTGCGGACTTTTAGAAAGCATTTTCTGCATCCTGCTGGTTGTGGAAGCGTCTTCCCTGCAAAAAGTCATGACATTTGAAGAAATGGTAGTCTGTTGGCAAGAGGTCAGGTGAATATGGTGGATGAGGCAAAACTTCATAGCCCAATTTGTTCAACTTTTAAAGCATCGGTGGTGTGACGTGCAGTTGGGCATTGTCATTGAGATGAATTGGGCCCTTTCTGTTGACCAGTGCCGGCTGCAGGCTTTGCAGTTTTCAGTGCATCTCATCGATTTGCTGAGCATACTTCTCAGATATAATGATTTTGCCAGGATTCAGAAAGCTGTAGTGTATCAACCCAGCAGCAGACCACCAAACAGTGACTATGACCTTTTCTTGGCTCAAGTTTGGCTTTGGAAAGTGCTTTGAAGTTTCTCAGTCCATCTACTGAGCCAGTCGTTACCTTTTTGTTGCACATCACAATCTGATTGATAAAGTATTGTTGCATTGAATAAGAGAAGATGGCACTTCCAAATGATAATTTTCTTGATTTGTGGTCAGCTCATGAAGTACCCACTTATCAATCTTTTTTCCCTTCCAGTTTGTTTCAAATGCCAAACGACCATAGAATGGTCATTAGCAGTTCCTGGGCCAAATGTGTTGTTGATGTTGCAAGTTGTCTTCACTGCTTTATGACCCATTTTGAACTCCAATAAGAAAATCACTCAAATTTGTTTTTTGTCTTAACATAATTTCTATAGTCTAAAGTAAATATAAAATAAACAGCAAGGAATGTCATTAGCAAAAAAACATAAAAGCAAGAAATGTGCATTAAAATTATATGTAACATAACTGTATTTATTTAGAACATATTCCAATATCAAATGGCAAATTTCAACAATGCAAAAACTTCAATTACTTTTGCACCCACTTAATATATTATCTTTTGGGACACTTCATCTATTACTGTCTTTTAATTTAAATTGAGTTTCAGGGTATTAATTTACTGTTTCTCTCCCTACCCCTAGCATCTAGTACAGGGCATGGCTCATGGGTAGTGCTCAGTAAGTATCCTTTGAATCATGTGTAGAACTTTTAAACAACCTTCGGTAGGGATATTTTAATGATTTCACAAAATAGTAACCAGTTGAGAGACTTGTAATTTTGCTATTTCCAGATGATTGGCTCTTGGAGTTAGGAAATATATCAGTTCCTTAATCAAAATATTTGTTATTTCTAGACAGTTTTCTAATATATTCTATGGTCAGTTATTCATTTTGGGGTCTCATAGAATGTAAACTGCAGCCTGATGGAGCTCATATGTTATCTTTCCTTGTACAGCTTCATGTTGTCTTCTGCAGGCTTTGCACTCGGCAGGGGTTAAATAAATATTGGAGGTTTCTTCAGGGCCATTTTTGGTCATTAATATTTTCAGTTAAACCTTTTATTTTGAAAAAGTTTCAAACTTACAAAAAAAAAACAACAAACAGTTGTAAAGGTGATGCAGTGATCTCTAGAAATCCTTCACCTGTCCTGAGTCAACCATTATTGACATGTTGTTGTTGTTATTGTGTTTGACTTTTTGTGACCCCATGGACTGCACCATGCCCAGCTTCCCTATCCCTCACTATCTCTCAGAGTTTTCCCAAGTTCATGTCCATTGATCAGTGGTGCCATGCAACCATCTCATCCTCTACTGCCCTCTTCTCCTTTTGCTTTCAATTTTTCCCAGTACCAGAGTCTTTCCAGTGAGTCAGCTCTTTGCATCAGGTGAGCAAAGTATTGGAGCTTCAGATTCAGCAAAACCCCTTCCAGTGAGTATTCAGGGTTGATTTCCTTTAGGATTGACTGGTTTGATCTCCTTACAGTCCAGGGAACTCTCAAGAGTCTTCTCCAGCACCATAGTTCAAAAGCATCAATTCTTCGGCACTCCACCTTCCTTACTGTCCAGCTCTCACATCCATACGTGACTACTAGGAAGACCATAGCTTTGACTGTATGGACCTTTGTTGGCAAAGTGATGTCTTTGCTTTTTAATACACAGTCTAGGTTTGTCATTGCTTTCCGTCCAAAAAGCAAGTGTCTTTTAATTTCATGGCTGCAGTCACCATCCACAGTGATTTTACAGCCCAAGAAGAGAAAATCTGTCACTGCTTCCACTTTTTCTGCTTCTGTTTGAAGTGAAGGGATCAGATGCTGTGATCTTAGTTTTTTTCATATTGAGTTTTAAGCCAGCTTTTTCACTCTCCTCTTTCACCCTCATCAAGAGGCTCTTTACTTCCTCTTTGCTTTCTGCCATTAGAGTGGTATCATCTGTTGTTGACATGAAAGTGAAAGTGAAGTTGCTCAGTTGTGTCTGACTCTTTGCGACCCCATGGGTTGTAGCCTACCAGGCTTCTCTGTCCATGGGATTTTCCAGGCAAGAGTACTGGAGTGGGTTGCCATTTCTTTCTCCAGGAGATCTTCCCAACCCAGGGATTGAACCCGGGTCTCCTGCATTGTTGACATAGTCATCATTACATTTTAATGAATCCGTTTTATCTTCACTGTTAACTTATTCCTTATACTTTTTTGTCATCTTTGTTTTAGTCATTACACTAAGGGTTTATGATACTCATTTTTAATGTATCACAGTCTACCTTCAAACAGTATTATACCATTTTACATATAGTATAAGAGTATATAGGCTATACTTCCATTTCTTTCTCTTGTGTCTTGTCTAATCCTTATTATTTATTCTGCATACTCTATACATCCTGCAATATATTACAGTTTTTGCTTAGACCGTCACTTATCTTTTAAAGAGATTAAGAAAATGAAAAAAGTTACCCATATTTTTACCATTTTCAGTGCTTTTTATTTCTTTGTGTTGATCCAGATTTCCCTTAAAGACTTGACTTTCACATTTCTTGTAGTACAGGTTTTCTGGCAACGAATTTTCAGCTTTTCTTCATCTGACAATGTCATTGTTTTGCCTTCATTTAGGGATGTGTTATCATTGAGTGTAAAATTCTAGGTTCAGCCATTTATCTTCCTCAGCACTTTAAAAATATCACACGATCTTCTAGTTTGCATAGATGAGAACTCTGTTGTTATTCTTAACTGTTTTCCTGTAGGATATAAGGTTTCTCTCTCCTCTGCCTGCCTTTAAAATTTTGCTTTGTTTTTCAGCAGTTTGACTATTAATATATATTTTTTATATTTTCTACTTCAGTCAATGAAGTCACTCAGTCGTATCAAACTTTTTGCAGCCCCATGGACTGTAGCCCACCAGGCTCTTCCATCCATGGGATTTTTCCAGGCAAGAGTACTGGAGTAGGTTGCCATTTCCTTCTCCAGGGGATCTTCCTGACCCAGGGATCGAACCCAGGTGTCCCACGTTGCAGGCAGACGCTTTACCCTCTGAGCCACCAGGGAACTACTTGGAGTTCTCTAAATTAATTTTGGGAAGTTTGGGGCCATTATCTCTTCAAGTACTTCTACTCATTACTTCTTTTGGGATTCCAGTTGCATATGTGTTAGTCTGTATTATCCCATAGCTCTAAAAGGCACCATTCTGTTTTTTCACTCATTTTTTCTTTGTGTTTCAATTTAATCATTACTGTTGACTTTTCTTCCAGTTTACTTATTCTTTCCAGTTTACTTTTTCTTTCTTCTACTGTATCCAGTCCGCTGATTCACCCTTCAGAGGAATTCATCTTTCATCTCTGTGCTGAACATTTATTAAGTGTCAACCTTATTTTCTACTAGATCTTCTCATATATTAAAAGTTATTTCAGTGTCTCTATCTGACAAGTTCCAATATATGCATCATCTCTAAGTGTGTCTGTTGCTATTTTTCTCTCTTGACAGTGGTTTTTATCATTTTGAAAAATGTTTCTTGTAATTTTTTGATTGAGTGTTACACATTGATTATAGATGAAGAGTAGAACCTTAGGTGTTTATATTCAGAACTCATATACCTTTTCTGGTAATTAGGATGAGTCAGTCTAGTTTGTTGAGATAAGTTTGGGGTGGTGGTTACCGTTACCATAGGCGTACCACTGACTTCAGATTCCTCTCGTAGTAGGTTAGTACTACCTTGTTTTTGATGTGAAGCCTTCAGTGTTGGAGGACTTTTTTAGTTGCTCCTGTACCACTCTTTGGAGAAGGCAGTAGCACCCCACTCCAGTACTCCTGCCTGGAAAATCCCATGGATGGAGGAGTCTGGTAGGCTGCAGTCCATGGGGTCACTAAGAGTCGGACACGACTGAGCGACTTCGCTTTGACTTTTCACTTTCATGCATTGGAGAAGGAAATAGCAACCCACTCCAGTATTCTTGCCTAGAGAATCCCAGGGATGGGGGAGCCTGGTGGACTGCCGTCTAAGGGGTCGCACAGAGTCGGGCAAGACTGAAGCGACTTAGCAGCAGTAGCAGCAGCAGTACCACTCTTAGCTGACAGCTTGGCCTATATACTTATGAAGTGTCTCTCATCACATTCTTGCCCCCTCCCAGGGGGAGACCGCTTTTACTTGTTTGATGTAAGATTTAGGTGCTGGAAGGAGTTTTGCAGTTTTCCTGTTAGAACCTCAATCTTAGGCCAGTTCTGTTACCTGAGCCCCAAGGGCAGAGCTTTCTCAGTGATTCTGTCACTTCCCCACTGTCTCTGACTCAGTGCAGGGTTTAAGAATGCAGGGAGATTCTTGTCTGTGGCAGCTGAGCTTTGCTCTGTATCAGAAGGGGAGGAGGAGGAGAGCAGGGCAGAGGGTGTGGGGCTGAGCAGTTTCCCCACCTGTCTTCCAGTGCTAGAAGACATCTGGTTCATATCTGCATAGAATCTGGCCTGAGTGGGCTTTCTGTCCCTCCTCCAGTGTTTGGCTTGCATTTGCCTCACGTCAGTGCAGAGTAAAGGAGGATGTGTGTTTCCTGCTCTTTCCAACAGCAGCTAACCTTTGCCTGCTGTCAGTGCAGGGACTCGCATATGCGAGACTTTATTATCCCTACCCAGCAGCAGACTGCTTTTGCTACCTGTTAGGGTTGATCTGTGACATCGGTGAATTTCTTGCTCCTTCCCCAGTAGATGATCATCACCTTGCGCTCCAGCAGGCCTAAAATGTAAATGAACTTGTCTTGGTTCTCCTGCTCTAGCCGCAAGTCTTAGAGCAGGTACTATGCACCTGGACCAGGTGGGCCTTTCTCAAATCCGCCCTGTTCACACTTTTTCATGATCATCTCATGAGGTACAGGATCATGAAAAAAGAATTGAGTGGGTGCAGAGTCCCCTTGTGTCTGGGCCTCTTGGAGTTTTAAATTGGCATACTTGGCCCTAAAAGAGTTGGTTAAAATTCAGTTTTTATAGCAACATTTCTTTTTTGTTTTTTCTATTTTGGTCATGCTGCACAGCATGTGGGACCTTAGTTCCCCAACCAGAAATCGAACCCACACCCTCTGCCGTGGAAGTGCAGTGTCTTAACCACTGGACCACCAGGGAAGTCCTGGCATCATCTCTCTTTGCTGTGGTCTGTCAAAGGTGATGAGAAGTGGTTCCTGTGTCCCATTTCCTCAAAGGGCCTTGTCATCCTGTGGAATTTAGAGTCCTAACCACTGCACCACCAGGGAAGCCCACAGCATTACATCTTAATTAATCTTTGCAGCTTGCTTGTTTTGGAAAATAGGAAATAACTCAAAGCATAAGAACATAGTTGGCCTTTTTTTTAGTAGCAGGGCAGTTCAGAGCTGGGGTAACTCTCATTGGTAGCCCTAAGGCACAGACAGGGAAATTATCACATGGAATAGGAAAGAGAGGGTTGGAAAACTGATCCTTTAGAGATAGGATGCCTTGCTTAATGCTGTTGTGTGTTGTAAATCAGTTTAAGAATAGTAAAGGTAACTGTTGTTAATAATGTTTGGTCATTATTCTTTCTAGGAAAAGTTTGTGGATTTTTTCCCCCAAATACTCAAGAGTATAACTGACTCCTCAGACTGCTGGTTAATTTTTAATGCTTTTACACATCAATTTCCTTTTAGTTAAATGTCAGGACTATTTTTCCTAGTACTAATAATGTCACATAATAATGTCACATTAGATGACCTTTGATAACTTTGCAGTTGACCTTCTGAAGTGCTGGAGACCTTTATTACGCTCCATTTCAGTTTTCCTGGGCAAACTAAGGCATCCAGACCAGATTATTTTAGCCCTTTTCTTAACTGGGCTGGCCATCATTGAAGTTGTTTGGTGCAGTTTGAATTTCTAAGTTATATTCAGGACAGTTGCTACCTGATTCTCATGTCTCTGAGGTAGTGCTGGTCTCATTTCTAGTCTCCTCACCCCCCTCCTTAAAAATTGTGCAGCAGAACTTGACAGTAAGTACTTAAGATACTATTTTTTCTTTTTTTTTTTTTACAAAATGTGTGTTTATTTATGTATTTTGGCTATGCTGGGTTTTCGTCATGGCACGTAGGCTTCTCTAGTTGAAGTGCACAGGCTTAATTGCCCTGCGGCACATGGGATCTTAGTTCCCCAACCAGGGATTGAACCCCAAATCTCCTGCATTGGAAGGTGGATTCTTAACCACTGGACCATCAGGGAAGTCCCAATATAATAATTTTAATTTTAGAGGCTTTGGTCAAATGTTCTGCCCCTTCATGGTGACAGTAATGGCCCAGAAAGCTGAATGGAAGTTCCATGTGTTCAGACAGAACATTTTTTTATGAATTGACTCAGGGCAGTAGCAGGAAGGGCTTCCCTGGTGGCTTAGACGGTAAAGAATCCACCTGCAATGTGGGAGACCTGGGTTCCATCTCTGGGTTGGGAGGATCCCCTGGAGGAGGGCGTGGCAACCCACTCGGGTATTCTTGCCTGGAGAATCCCCTTGGACAGAGAAGCCTGGCAGGCTACAGTCCATGGGGTTCGAAAAGAGTCGGACACGACCGAGCAACTAAGCACAGTGGCAGGGATCCTCAGCCTCCTTTGTCTAAGTCTTTTTCTTTTAGGCTACAATTTTCCAATCATCTGCAAATGTTCTGCTGTGATGGGTGGTAGGAGGTGGATCCTGGTAATATTTTGACACATGATCTTTTACTTCTTGTTTTCAGTTCAGGCCTCTCCTCCACTAACTGTGCTGTTTCCCTGAGGGTGGTGTATCTCATTGCCCTAGGGAGTAAGCCTACACTTCTTGTGGATTTAGGTAGGGAGGGGCTTATTACTTGGTTGTATGGGATGCAGGAGAGGATTTAAGCATCATATTGCTTTTTATATTGAATTGTAGACCATCCTACATGCTCACTTTCAGAACTACCTGGGGTTTCTGATTACTTCACCTTTTGAGGGTTCTGTTGCACATACTGGCTCCCCTCCAATTTACACATAGGCTTTATTTCACCTTTCTTCACTCTGTTAATTATATTATTGCTTATCATTTGCTTGTCAGTCTTCCAAAATTTAATTGTTGTCTTCTCCTCTTCAAATTTCTGTGCCTCTGTGGTTTTATGACTTATTTATTCTTTGTAGTCATTAGAAAGATTTGAGGAGTGTGAGAGGCAAATGAGTGCTTTTAATCCGGAAGTCCTAAAATACTCTATTATCCAAAACCTTGCAAGCCAACATTCTATTTATTGTTCTTAAATACCAAGGCCCCCAAATGATTTACTTTTAATCATTATGAAATCCATTTGTCTTTCATTACTTTCTTTTCCATTTGTCTCGATTGAAAGTAGCAAGTTAATTGCCTAGTTTTCTAAAATAATGTGCAGAGTTCTGCTCTTGTTACAGCTGATTAACTCCTTTTGGGCTAACAGTCCTGCAGATACCAACGATAAACTCAGGACAACATATTTAAAAAAAAAAAAAAAAGCTATCAAAAAAACACTGGTGAGCAACCAAAAGCAGACAGAAACTAGAGGGTAAGGTTCATCTGTACTTGTAAGAAGGAATTATCACTGGGTGAATTGCCATTTCTTATGGCATTTAACTTGAGGTCATACCCAGTTTGGTACTGTGAAGGGTTACTAAAATTTAGATGTAGACCCCCAGTCTTGGCTTGAAGAGTTTGGAGTTTGACTCCAGTCAAGTTAAATGCCTGCTGAAATAGTCAATAACCTTTGGAGAAATGTGACAGAATCCAGAATTTGGCTGGCTTAAAGAACTAGATGACACAATTTGGAGCATTTGCACTAACTGAAAAATGAGGAATACAGAAAAAGTGATCCAGAGAGGAGTATAAGCTGTCTAAATCTTGCATATGGACAAACTCTGGGCAACCTAACTAAGGCTAAAAGGATTGAACAGAGGTTTTAGTTTTCATTCCCCCACAGGGGAAACAAGAGTTTGGAGTTTGACTCCAGTCAAGTTAAATGCCTATTAAAATAGGCAATAATCTTTGGAGGAATGTGACAGAATCCAGATTTTCTACAACATATTATTTACAATGACCAGAATATAATCCAGAGTTTCTAGACATGCTCAAGGAAAAGGACAACTCTTTGAGATTGACCCTGAGGTGACCCATATGTTGAATTTAGTTCACAAGGATTTTAAAGTACCTATTATGACAATACTCAAGGAAGTAGAGAAACATAGATTATATAATAAATGAACAAATATGAAATCTCAGAAAGTCTCATCATTTTTCATAATGAACAAATGGACTATAAAAAATGGGAATGTAGACCTGAGAAGTGCTATATATGAAGCAAAACATTTTATCAAATAGGCTTAATAGCAGAGTGGAACTAACAAAAGGAAGCTTAGTGAACTTGCAGATAGATTAATAGGAATTATCCAGTCTGTAGAACAGAGAGGAAAATGACCCAAAGTAAAATGAATGGAGGCTCAGGGACCTCTGAGATAAAATAAAAATGTCTAATATATGTTTATTGGCAATTCCAGAAGGAAAGGAATGGGAGAATGGTACAGAAAAGTATTTAAAGAAATATTGGCCAAAATTGGTGAAAGGCCTAAAATTATTAATTCAAAATGAAAGAAAGTGAAAATTGCTCAGACGTGTCCAATGCATTTCGACTCCATAGACAGTACAGTCCACGGAATTCTCCAGGCCAGAATACTGGAGTGGGTAGCCTTTCCCTTCTCCAGGGGTATCTTCCCAACCCAGGAGTTGAACCCAGATCTCCCACATTGCATGCGGATTCTTGACCAGCTGAGCCACCAGAGAAGCAGAAGCATGACAAATCCACTCATGATCAATACAAAGAAAATCACATAGGGGCATGTTATATTCAGACTGCTGAAAGCCAAAGATAAAGAGAAAATCTTGAAAATAACCAGAAGTAAAACAGCTGGACCCTATAAAAAAAGATTGCTGAAGATTTAAAAAAAAAAAAAAATCAACTCTAAATTCTGTATCATTAAAGCTACTTTAAAGATACAAATGAAATAAAGATGAACTTTTTTGGATAAACAAAAACTAAGAATTTAGTATCAGCAGACCTATACTACAAGGAGCTCTAAAGGAAATTCATCAGGTTAAAGGCTAATGATACCAGATGGAAACTCAGATCTTTAGGAGATAGTAACTATGTGAGGAAACAAGGATTAGTCTTTTTTCCCCTTATCTTTTAAAATATACATGACTTTTTCAAGCAAAAACTATAACATTGTGTTGTATAGCTCCTTAAAGTGGCAGGAATGGAATGTAGTAAATGGTTCTTACATTACATGTGAAGGGGTTACAACATTAACTGAAGTAAACTAGTTAAGCTTAAGGATATATATTGTAAGTAAATCAGAAAGTGAAGAGGAACTAAAAAGCCTCTTGATGAAAGTGAAAGAGGAGAGTGAAAAAGTTGGCTTAAAGCTCAACATTCAGAAAACAAAGATCATGGCATCTGGTCCCATCGCTTCATGGGAAATAGATGCGGAAACAGCGAAAACAGTGTCAGACTTTATTTTTGGGGGCTCCAAAATCACTGCAGATGGTGACTGCAGCCATGAAATTAAAAGACGCTTACTCCTTGGAAGAAAAGTTATGACCAACCTAGATAGCATATTGAAAATCAGAGACATTACTTTGCCAACAAAGGTCCTTCTAGTCAAGGCTATGGTTTTTCCAGTGGTCATGTATGGATGTGAGAGTTGGACTGTGAAGAAAGCTGAGCGCCGAAGAATTGATGCTTTTGAACTGTGTTGTTGGAGAAGACTCTTGAGAGTCCATTGGCCTGCAAGGAGATCCAACCAGTCCATTCTAAAGATCAGCCCTGGGTGTTCTTTGGAAGGAATGATGCTAAAGCTGAAACTCCAGTCCTTTGGCCACCTCATGCGAAGAGTTGACTCATTGGAAAAGACTCTGATGCTGGGAGGGATTGGGGGCAGGAGGAGAAGGTGACGACAGAGGATGAGATGGCTGGATGGCATCACCAACTTGATAGACATGGGTTTAAGTGAACTCCGGGAGATGGTGATGGACAGGGAGGCCTGGCATGCTGTGATTCATGGGGTCGCAAAGAGTCGGACACGACTGAGCGACTGATCTGAACTGAATGCCTACAACAGTCTCTTAAAATATAGTGCTAAGAGGTATATTAAAAACCCATAGATGAAATAAAATGAAATTCTAAAAAAATATTTGGTTAGCCCAAAAGAAGTCTCTGAAAGAGGAATAGAGACACAAACAGAAAACTTGGAGGGAAAAAAAAAAAAAGAAAACTTGGGTCTGGGGAAAGAGGCTAATAAGATGGTAGCTCTAAATTCAGTCACATCAGTAATTAAGTGTAAATGTAAATTTTTAATGAAAGAGATTTTCTGTGTGTATATGTGTATCAAGACCCAACTACATAATGCGAGATATGCTTTGAATATAAAAGACAAGAGTTGAAAGTAAATGTGTAGGAGAAACTATACTATGTGAAAAGTAAATATGTGGAATTCCATGAAGGTCCAATGGTTAGGACTTGGTGCTTTCATTCCCTGGGCCCAGGTTTGACCCCCTAGTCAAACCTGGACCCAGGGGTTCAGGATGGGGAACACGTGTACGCCTGTGGCGGATTCATGTTGATGTGTGGCAGAACCAATACAATATTGTAAAGTAATTAGCCTCCAATTAAAATAAATAAATTGAAAATTTTAAAAATAGTTTCATTATTTTATCTCTAAAATAAAATAATGAAAATAATGTGCAGTTTCTTTACTGAACACAAGATGGCAGAGTAGTCACAATACTTGCAAAAATGGATCTGTGCATTGAATACAATGAAATATGCCATATTTTACTATGTGAACACACCTTTTTTCCTTCATTTATTTTAGAGCCAAAAAAATGAACGGTGGTGATTAGTGTAATACATAGGCATATCGCAGTATAGTGTCATAATAGTTTGTACATGTGTGATAAACATTAAATAAATTTTTGTTGGATGAATGTAATGTGGGGCTTTGGAGTTATATTTGTTTTTGAATTTTAAAACAAAAATTATTTTAAAATCTAATTATAAAAATACCACTTTTCCTTAGTAGTGGTAGTTCTCAGACTTTTTGGTTTTAAGATCCCTTTACTCCTTTAAAAATTATTGAGGACCCCAAAGAACTTTTGTTTATGATGTTCATATCTATTGATATTTAGAAACTGAAAGAATTTCTTAATTTAATAAAAAAATAAATTTACTGTATATTATCATAAATAATATTTTCATGAAAAATAACTATGTTTTCCAAAACAAAACACAGTGAATAAGTGGCATTGTTTCACATGTTGGCAGATATCTTTAATGTATGGCTTTGTAGGTGACAACTATATTCTGACATCCCCTTCTGTTTTTAATCTTATGCACTTGTGAAAGAATGAGATTTTTAGAAAGGCAGGCAGCATCTTAATATCACTATGAAAAAGTTTTGGTCTTGGACCACTGAAAGAGTCTTGAGCTGTGGGGGAGCCCCTCAACTGTACTTTGAAACTCCCTGACTTATAGAACAAAGACAAAATGAAACATTATCAGTTACAGTGTGTGGCCTGAGCCATGGGGATACAGTTCCCTCCTCATTGGTGGGCTGTAAAGGCTTCACATATATTGTTACCCAACCTGAAAAATTGTGAGAGCCTCCTCTGGGAGATAGATTAATAGATATAATATATCACTTGAGTCTTACATTGTTCTGTGTTGTCTAGAGCTAGGAGTTAAGAATAGTTTGGAGCATGCTGAATTCCAGTTCTGAGTTCAGTTATTTGAGATATGAGGTATGATTCAGGTTCTCTAGGTGGCAAAACACTTTTCCTCTCTAACCAGAGTTGGAGAAGTGACTAAAAAAAGAGCTCTCTGGAACTGGAAACTTCACCCATTGCTGCAGAGAACGGAAGATGATCTGGCAGTTGAACACAGATTGCCATATGACCCAAGAAATTCAATCCAATGTATATACTGAAGAGAAATACAAATATATGTCCACATAAAGACATGTACACAAATGTTCATAGCAGCATTATTCATCATAGCTAAAAAGTGGAAACAACTTAAGTGTTCCTGAGCTGATGGGTGGATAAATAAAATGTGATCCATCCATACATGGACTATGATTCAGCCATAAAAAGGAATGAAGTACTGATACGTGCGCCAGCATGGATGAATGTTTAAAATAGTATACTAAATGACAGAAGGTAAACACAAAAGATGACATGTTGTGTGATTCCACTTATGTAAAATGCCCAAAGTACGTGAGTCTAAAGAGACAGAAAGTACCTTTGTGATTACCCAGGGCCAGGGAGGATGGGAGAATTGCTCCCTGAAGAATGTTTCTGCATTTTGTTAAATTGTGGTATGTATTATATGGTCCGTGACCCCTATATAGGGACTCATAATTTTTCACAGTATCAGTATCAAAAGCTTGAAGGGAGTCTCCCCTTTAAAGAACTGATGAGTCTCTGTTTGTTTGTTTCCATTTTAAAATTTTTTAAGATCAAATCATGAGACTTCTATAACTAGTATCTCTTTTATCCTTAGCTCCTAGGAACTTCAGAATCACTTTTAATTGCTTAGTCATAGTAATATTGTTAGGTTTGGCAACTGGTATGTTTTCTGTTACACTTTTTAAAATTTGTACACACAAACTTACACAAGCTTGAGATTAAAGTATTATGATAAGACGCCCATAGTAGCAGTTGGGGTTTAAATTACCACAAATTTAAATGTACATGAAAAACCAGAGGCAGTGTTTGCTAAGATGGAAGAGCTCTTTGCATGTAAAATGGCAACATCAGTATTCAGGTTATACCTGAAATGATATTGAAATGTCTCCCATCAATAACGTTAAGCTAACAAAAGACATATTAATACATCTCTGGTCAATAAGTTGTAAAGACTGTCATTCTGTGATTGATTTGATAATTTTGAAGTGGCTAGTTTTTATTCTAGGAACTTATGTGAGAGCTCAGAGTTCCAGATATATAACATAAACAAGATAATTTCGTTTGAAAATGTTAGAACAGATACTGCCAGTGCATTGCCTAAAGAGGTCAGTGTAGCTGTTTTTCTGAGTGTGCTTCCAATTGCACTGCAGCTCTGCTAGGCTGAATGAGCTATAAAATGTACCCCCTGAATGTTGCTATGGCATTTTTATTGGTATATTTAAACATTAAAGTATATGTTCCCAATGGAACTGATTTAGTTTTAGTAAGTGACTCCTCCTCCTCTTTTTTTCTGCCCCAGCTTCACTGAGATTTGACCTATAATATTGTGTTAGTTTAGGGTGTACAACATTATGCTTTGGTATGTGTATATGTTGTGAAATTAAGTTGCTGTTCTTCACAGTAGTCAGCCAGTCCATTTCTTCTATCTACTCCTGGTTGGGGTTTAAAAAACAAAATACAAAAAATAAAATCTCAGCACAAAGGAGGGGATAGACAGGTAGGTAAGTCAGTAAGTAGCCTCCTTAAATCTCCCTCTACCACTGAAAGTCATCCGTGTAAATAATCTAAAAGCAACCGTTGGGCTATGACTAGAGGATCTTGGTCTCAGCCGAGTTTCGCACCATTTGGGATTGATATTTCATGAATCCCTTCCTACCCATCCTTGTTCTTAATGTTATTATTAGGATTTAGGTTTTGCAAAATTTATTAGTAGCCTAGCATTAATGAGATTGTATCTTGGGGTCCATAAATACTATTCATTTATAGTTAGAGGGCAGTCAGCTGTGTAAATCTGCCACACCTGAACAAAAAAATAGAGCTTTAGAAAGACATTATGTCATTTTAAAATTTAGAAAGTTGCAAAATTCTAAAAGTCAAGTGGTAAGAACTCATGGGAGACAAATCTTGCACTTTAGAAAGTGCTATTTAAAAGTCATGCAGGGTGCAGATTTGTTATTGTTTAGTTGCTAAGTCGTGTCTGACTCTTGGCAACCCTATGGACTATAGCCTGCCTGGCTCTTCTGTCCATGGGATTTTTCAGGCAAGAATACTGGAGTGGGTTGCCATTTACTCCTCCAGGGGATCTTCCTGACCCAGGGATTGAACCCAAGTCTTTTGCACTGCCTGCAGTGGCAGGCAGATTCTTTACTGCTGAGCCATCTGGGAAGCCCATGGTGTAAATAGAATACAGTAAAGCATGAAGGAAAAGCATAAAGCTAGGTTCTTTGTGACTGTTTTCTTCTGCCAGTCAGGGGTCCAAGTTTTAGTTGGTAGGAAATGCTTTTGAAAAAAAAAAAAATGGAAAGAGATAAGAGGGAAGAAGAAAAAGAGGGAAGAGAGTCTCTGAACCAGGGGAGATGCATTTTAGGACAGGTTTGAAAGTCTCATAATTAGCAAATTACTAATACTGCCAAATGTGGTTGGATCTAACATTTCTTGGGCTTTAATTCCACACAGTGAGGGATTTTATAAGCATTCCTAGTTTTGTCCATTTGAAGGGGATGAGAAGTTCTTCAGGTCTGGAGTCCATCAAAAAGGAGGGTAGATTATGAGAGGATGAGGGTTGATCTAAAGAACTGGGAGGCAGTCAAGAACACATGTGGGAGATACAAGGCTCTCTTTGCTGATCAGGGACAGCTGTTAAACTGCCTGGTCATCTCTCTGCTGTTGCTGAAACACATGGATTTCCATCAGAAGATTAGATGATCGTGTGTTATAGATTTCATGTTCCTGAGAAACACTAGAACTCTGAATGTTTGGAATGCATTCTCTGTCTTTAAAAACCTATTGGGAATAACTCTGATCCTAATCATTACTTCCTTGGACTGCAAGGAGATCCAACCAGTCCATTCTGAAAGAGATCAGCCCTGGGATTTCTTTGGAAGGAATGATGCTGAAGCTGAAACTCCAGTACTTTGGCCACCTCATGCGAAGAGTTGACTCATTGGAAAAGACTGTGATGCTGGGAGGGATTGGGGGCAGGAGAAGGGGATGACAGAGGATGAGATGGCTGGATGGCATCACTGACTTGATGGACGCGAGTCTGAGTGAACTCCGGGAGTTGGTGATGGACAGGGAGGCCTGGTGTGCTGTGATTCATGGGGTCGCAAAGAGTCAGACATGACTGAGCGACTGAACTGAACTGAACTGAATCATTACTTCAGACATTTGTGGTCTGTGGGACTTTGGAGCATTAAACAATAGCAAAAATTCCTTCTAAATTGGCTGGGAAAGGTTTATGGGGAAGGAGAGAGGAGGGTGCTCTACCAGTTTCCCCCCTACCCCCATTTTCCTGACTTATTTGGAGGACTGTTGAAAGAGAGATTTTGTGAATTTACCTCTTTTTGTTGCCTAAATTTCCTTTAAGTAATTTTATAAAGCAATTCAGACTGGCTGGTTATTTTCCAAAATTAAATTGGTGGGGAAACTGCAGTACCCTTCTTGGGTTTGAAATTTAACTACTTCCCTTCAAAGGTGATTATATAGGATGAACATCTTAAATTATCTGAGTTTATTTGAATTCATGGAAGTCATTACATAAAGAAGGATTAGTCCTGGAAATAAGAAAACCAGTTGTTCTCCTTGCACTCTTGAGGTGTCTTGAAAGGCTAGGTTTGTCTACTATCTAGTTTTCAAATAAAGGATTAAAAGAAGTTCACTTCCTTGGGAAGGCTATTCAGTGAGCTCTTCTCCTCTATTTGTTACTTCTATTCTTCCTTCTTCTTAAAAGATGAAAATGTACCAGAAGGTGGACTCCTTCCAGGGTCCAGGAGTGGACTCTTGTCTAACACTTGGGAATGAATCGTCCAAGGAGATACATGTACTGACAGAGCAAAAGACGTCATTGGAAAGGGGAACCTGGGCGGGAGAGAGCAGGGTGAGAGAACCCAGGAGGACTGCTCTGCCATGTGGCTCACAGTCTCAGGTTTTATAATAATAAGGTTAGTTTTCCAGCTTGTCTCTGGCCAATCATCTTACTTGTGCCTGTGATTGCATCTCTCAATCAAGATGGTTTCCAGTGCAAGGGTTTCTGGAAGGTTGGCAGGTGGGTGTCTCCTTACCCCTTATGCTCTCTCCTGAATTCTTCCAGCTGGCAGCAGTTTTGTCAGTTCTGGGTTCCATGTTGTGAGATAACACTCAAGCGGTTATTATCCTGCCTGGCCATGGCAGGAATGTTTCTGTCAATGGTTTCCTAACAAAAATATAGTTAAATATATGAACAGATGAAATAAGTATTTGGGGAAGATGAAAGAATTCCTAAGATTTAAACAGTAATCTTGGTTCCTTGAGCAAGTGCAGAAAAGAACTGCTTGCTTTCACAGAGTGTGCCTCAGTGACCCAGTCCCCATCTCTCATCCTTTGCTGAGATGATCGATTTATGGATGACAGCTCCATTCTTTTTCATCAGATTCTCCTGCCAGGGCAATAGAGGATGATGTGATAATATGAGAGAGAGAGGTTGGGGGAGAGGGTTGGGAAGAGAGAGAACTTTTAAAATATTAAATTCAGTGTTGCATGATTTTTTGTGTGTGTTGGGAGGCAGTTCTTTTATAGGTCTTTTGCACATCTTGCAAGCCGAGGCACTGACTCTGTCTTATTCTAGCCCCCTTTTCAGAAATTTTTGCATGGTGATCATCCTTCAGTGGTACAGGTAGTGTTTCCTTCTAGAGCAAAGAAAGGAGAGATTTGTTTACTGTTCAGTATAAACAGAGATCATGTCTGCCTCCAGAACAAAGGGCAGGTGCATTTACTGCCCCTTATAAAAGGTTCGGGGCTTCCTATGCTCAAGGTTCCTTTTCCATCATGCAGCACGTTGAGTGTACAGCTGCTTATCCGGCCCTCTTCACAAAGCTCTGTGGGAACTGGGGCTTGGGAAACTTACGTAGGTGCCGAATTTTCTAGTTACTGCTGCTGATGTAAGTACTCAGCTATCCTTTGTCTCTAACCTAGGAGTCTCGTGTTTTCTGTCAGGACCCATGAAACCAGCAGCCTAACTTGTTAGCTTGCAAGTATGGTGAAACCTCAGACCCTTTATATCCTTAATACTTCTGAGTAACGGTTTGTTAAGTGGGAGGTATTTGGAAAAATTTATTAAAACATCTACTTTGTACACCTACTTTGTACAGTTTTTAAGAAGTTCATTTAGGGTATTATTTCTCCTTATTTGATGTAGGCTTTGTTTATAATGTCAGCCCATATATGGAGTATCATCCTGGTGGAGAAGATGAACTTATGAGAGCAGCAGGATCAGATGGCACTGACCTTTTTGATCAGGTAAGGTGCTGAAAGTGATCATTCTATCCTAGTTGGGACCACACTCTTAGGTTCAGTAGTGTGGCAGTGATAGAAAGAAAATAGTGGCATAAATTTCAGATGTGTTGGCTTGAATTTTGAAGTGTGGGAAGATGCTCATAAATAGCAACTGCTCATTTAATTTGCCTATGCATTAGGAATAGAAATTTGCCTTCATCTGACAAATGCTTTATTTTGTATTTTAGTGATGATTAATAACCATGTTGTAGTACTGGACTTTACCAGTTGAGATACCTGAACCAGTTGAGTTATTTTTAGAGTTGTCTTCTGAACAAATGAAATTTAATTTCTGTTCCTTTTATGTTCTCATCCATTTGGAGATTTATTTTTTTTACCAGGCTACCAGAAATACAATTTGTTTTGTATTTTAATGTACTTACACGCACCTGCTTAAATAGCCAAATATCATTTGCTATTAATGTTTTTACTGGCTTGGAAAAAAGTCATTTTTGCTTATCAGTGATACTAGGATTCTCCTTGGGAGGCTCTTATTGCTAATTTAAGGTAAATTCCCATTGTAATTTGGTATTGGTTATCTGCTAGCAATGCAAGTGAAATAGAAAACTGTTTGGGAACATTTGCCAGGAAAATTTATCTACCAGATTTTCATCTCTCCTGTGTGTCAACTGGAAAAAACAAACAAAACAGTGTGAGAATTGTGATTAAGTTTTATTGGTGGCAAAATGAGAGCTGTAGTCTGGGAGACAGCATTTCAGAGAGCTCTGAGAAACTGCTCCAGTGGGGTTGCGGGAGAGGTCGTATGTTTTTAGTGAAGTGGGGTACATGTAGTCAAGCTCATATTTCATCAGAGGCTTGCTGTTAGTCACAAAGAGCAGATGTCACTCTTAGTGATTTTAATGCTTCCTAAGTGTGAGAAGATGTAAGAATTTAGGCTCATAAAATCTTCTCTTGAAAACGTCTAACTCTGTGAAGGCCCTTTTTGCCAGTTTTTACCGGAACACAGAGTGTCTCATTTTTGATCTGTGCCCTGAATTCCTTTCAGGGATGTTGAAGGTCAGTGGCTGCAGTGGCTGGTGACTTCATCTTTGTAGAGGCAGATGGCAAGAGACAGTTTTTAGTTGGCTCCTGTAACCTCTTGATGGCTGAATGTACTCTGCCATAGATGAATTTCCAGTAACATCTAGTCCTGTTTATATTTCTTAGTGTCATGTGATTGTAAGGACCTTATTTAAGCTTGTTGGGGGGAAATCATAAGAACTACTATATTGTTAAGTTCTTGAGCAAGTTCTACAATCCTTTTGTTGACAAAAAAAAAAAAAAATGCACTCGGGGCATTATTGAGAACTATAGTCCAGAAGCAGCCTGTCAGATAGCTTTGAGAAGGTGTTCCCAAAGAGATAAGGGAGAAACCAGGATTTATAGGAATTTTTGCTGGGGAAAAAAACATCAATTGAATATCAAAAGATTATTACTAATCACAAGAAGAAAACCTCTCAAGTTAATGATTTTAGTGTTTTTCTATGTATAGGAAGATCAATTACTCCTTTGATGTCACCTTAACTCTCTAGAGCCAGTATCCTCTTTTTCTCCGTCCTGAATTCTCCTTGGTCGGTGGTGATGGTTTAGTCACTAAGTCATGTCCAACTCTCTTGCTGCTCCTATGGACTGTAGCCCACCGGGCTCCTCTGTCCATGGCATTCCCCAGGCAGTGCTGGACTGGCTGCCATCTCCTTCTCCAGGGGATCTTCCAACCCAGGTCTCCTGTACTTCACATGGATTCTTTACCGACTGAGCCACCAGAGAAGCCTGAATTCTCCTTAGGGCACGATAGCAGGCAGCTGTTGTGGTTGATCGCTTTATGGCTACAAGATCCTTGTTTATTAAAATGGCAGGCTGCATTCTTTTGTCCACACTAGTTACCAGCTTGCTGCATTCCCCTTGTTTATAACTTTTCCTCACAGAAGGAAACTTTATATTTTAGAAACGGTAGTGAAACTTCTTGTATCTTTAATATTTAGTATTTGAGTTGTACAAAGAATGTTAAGTAATCCCTTTACTGTCAGACTTCTGTCTATTTTTTTTTTCTCACTCCTGATTACTTGTTTAGTATCTCCAGTTGTTGGATGGACAGTGTGATAACCTGTTGATACTTGAGCTTAGTGCACCCTCAGATAACATCAACTCATATTCTTCTTCCCTTTTTCCCTCCTCTGTTTCCTGTTTCTGGAAATGAGAACTTGAAACCACTTGAGTAGTCTTTGCCCTCTCTCGTTGTGTTACCGAATCGGTCACCTGGACTTGTGCCCGAGTGTTAGCCTAGGCCGAGACCCCTTGTCTCAACCAGGGAGGTTCTTTTTTTGCTCAGATTCATACAACCAATGACAAAACCAGTGTTGAGACTGCAACAGCACAAGCTTTATTCAGTGATCAAAGGATGGAGAAGCAAGAACTAATTCGCGGATCAATTTCTTGACCCTGCTCAGGCTGAGACACCATATATATAGAAGGTTGAGGTAAAATGGAGGGAATTTGATAAAGAGTGGGAGGAATATTAATGACTTTTCTGAGATAGGGGTGTGGTTTGGATCCAGAATGAGGCAACACTCCTTTTCACTTGTTTTTTTGGGTTCTTCTGGTTGATGTCATGGCAATTGTCAGCTGTTGTGGCACTGGGGGATGTGTCCCTTAGCATGCTAATGTATTACAGTGAATGTATAAAGAGGGCTCAGTCCACTGGAGGTCAGCAGGTCTTTTGCCATTTGGGCCTAGTTGGTTCTAACCGATTCTTTAGAAAGTTCTTTAGGAGCAGCTTCGTCCTTTTCTAATTGGGCCAGAAACTCAGATAAGGGTAGTTAGTTTCCACATGAGGGATGGGCAGGATTATGATTCTGGGGCAACATTCTTGGTAACAAAGGTGTCCCAATATCCAATTTCTGGTAAAATTCTGTGATTCTGTCTTTAAATATTGCACCTTTTCTCTTTCCCCACTGCCTCTAGTCAGGTCATCACCACCCTCTCTCACCCGAGTATTTTAGTACTGCCCTGATACCTTTACCTTCAGCACCATTTAGATAACATGACAACTAAAGTAGTATTCTCAGAGACAGTTGTCTTAGAACCTTGCTCTGCAGCTCTCGGAGGCTCACCATTGGCAGTTGTTGACTGAAAAATAGTCACAACCTGAAAAGTGAGAGTTCTTAGGACTTCATTCCTGGAGGCAGCATCTCAAGTAGCTCCAAGGAGGCAGGGAAGGAGTCAGATTTTATAGAAGTGTGCAGCAAAGGGGGCAGATAGTCTGAACATGAAAGATTATTGTTAATTAAGGAAAGCCAGATATCTCAAACTAAGAAATTTAGCACTCTTCTATACATGGGACAATGATAGACTTTATTTCCTTGGACTCCAAAATCACTGCAGATGGTGAATGCAGACACAAAATTAAAAGACACTTGTTCCATGGACAAGCTGTGACCAACCTAGACAGTGTATTAAAAAGCAGAGACATTACTTTGCTGACAAAGGTCCCTGTAATCATGTATGGATGTGACAGTTGAAGTATAAAGAAGGCTGAACGCCAAAGAATTGATGCTTTTGAACTGTGGTATTGGAGAAGACTCTTGAGAGTCCCTTGGACGGCAAGGAGATCAAACCCATCAATCCTGAATAGTCACTGGAAGGACTGATGCTGAGGATGAAGCTTCAGTACTTTGGCCACCTGATGCAAAGCACTGACTCATTGGAAAAGACTCTGATGCTGGGAAAGATTGAGGGCAGGAGGAGATGGGAATGACAGAGGATGAGATGATTGGATGGCATCACCGACTCGATGGACATGAGTTTGAGCAAGCTCCAGGAAATGGTGAAGAACAGGGAGTCCTGGCGTGCTGCAGTCCATGGGGTCACAAAGAGCTGGACACAACTGAGCAACATGGAAGATACTAGCTTCAGGGCTTACTGAAATAATTTCCTTCAGTGAAGTGTTTCTTAGCTATCTAGGGCCAGCATCCTGCACCCATCTGTTTTTACATCCCCTATCCCTCATCTGTAGAGTGGCTGTAGCCCGATAGCAAGTATTCTCCTTTTTTAATTCCCTTTTAGAACTAACACCCAAAAAAGATGTCCTTTTCATTATGGGGGACTGGAATGCAAAAGTAGGAAGTCAAGAAACACCTGGAGTAACAGGCAAATTTGGCCTTGGAATATGAAATGAAGCAGGGCAAAGGCTAATAGAGTTTTGCCGAGAGAACGCACTGGTCATAGCAAACACCCTCTTCCAACAACACAAGAGAAGACTCTACACATGGACATCACCATATGGTCAACACCAAAATCAGATTGATTATATTCTTCACAGCCAAAGATGGAGAAGCTCTATACAGTCAGCAAAAACAAGACCAGGAGCTGACTGTGGCTCAGATCATGAACTCCTTATTGCCAAATTCAGACTAAAATTGAAGAAAGTAGGGACAATCACTAGACCATTCAGGTATGACCTAAATCAAATCCCTTATGATTATACAGTGGAAGTGAGAAATAGATTTAAGGGACTAGATCTGATAGATAGAGTGCCTGAGATGGAGGTTCATGACATTGTACAGGAGACAAGGATCAAGACCATCCCCATGGAAAAGAAATGCAAAAAACCAAAATGGCTGTCTGAGGAGGCCTTACAAATAGCTGTGAAAAGAAGAAAAGTGAAAAGCAAAGGAGAAAAGGAAACATAAAGCATCTGAATGCAGAGTTCCAAAGAATAGCAAGGAGAGATAAGAAAACCTTCCTCAGTGATCAATGCAAAGAAATAGAGGAAAACAACAGAATGGGAAAAACTAGAGATCTCTTCAAGAAAATTAGAGATACCAAGGGAACATTTCATGCAAAGATGGGCTCGATAAAGGACAGAAATGGTATGGACCTAACAGAAGAAGAAGATATTAAGAAAAGGTGGCAAGAATACACAGAAGAACTGTACAAAAAGATTTTCATGACCAAGATAATCACGATGGTGTGATCACTCACCTAGAGCCAGACATCCTGGAATGTGGGCCTTAGAAATCATCACTATGAACAAAGCTAGTGGAGGTGATAGAATTGCAGTTGACCTATTTCAAATCCTGAAAGATGATGGTGTGAAATTGCTGCACTCAATACACCAGCAAATTTGGAAAACTCAACAGTGGCCACAGAACTTGAAAAGGTCAGTTTTCATTCCAATCCCAAAGAAAGGCAATGCCAAAGAATGCTCAAACTACCACACAATTGCACTCATCTCACACGCTGGGAAAGTAATGCTCAAAATTCTTCAAGCCAGGCTTCAGCAGTACGTGAACCATGAACTTCCAGATGTTCAAGCTGGTTTTAGAAAAGGCAGAGGAACCAGAGATCAAATTGCCAACATCTGCTGGATCATGGAAAAAGCAAAAGAGTTCCAGAAAAACATCTATTTCTGCTTTATTGACTATGTCAAAGCCTTTGACTGTGTGGATCACAAGAAACTGTGGAAAATTCTGAAAGAGATGGAAATACCAGACCAACTGACCTGCCTCTTGAGAAACCTGTATGCAGGTCAGGAAGCAACAGTTAGAACTGGACATGGAACACAGACTGGTTCCAAATAGGAAAAGGAGTACGTCAAGGCTGTATATTGTGACCCTGCTTATTTAACTTAATGTAAAGTACATCATCGGAGAAGGCAATGGCACCCCACTCCAGTATTCTTGCCTGGAAAATCCAATGGACAGAGGAGCCTGGTGGGCTGCATTCTATGGGGTTGCTAGGAGTCGGACACGACTGAGCGATTTCACTTTCACTTTTCACTTTCCTACATTGGAGAAGGAAATGGCAACCCACTCCAGTGTTCTTGCCTGGAGAATCCCAGGGACGGCGGAGCCTGGTGGGCTGCCGTCTATGGGGTCACACAGAGTCAGACATGACTGAAGTGACTTAGCAGCAGCGGCAGCAGAGTACATCATGAGAAACGCTGGGCTGGAAGAAGCACAGGCTGGAATCAAGATTGCCGGGAGAAATATCAATAACCTCAGATATGCAGATGACACCACCTTGTGGCAGAAAGTGAAGAGGAACTAAAAAGCCTCTTGATGAAGGTGAAAGTGGAGAGTGAAAAAGTTGGCTTAAAGCTCAACCTTCAGAAAACTAAGATCATGGCATCTGGTCCCATCACTTCATGGGAAATAGATGGGAAACAGTGGAAACAGTGGCAGACTTTATTTTTGGGGGCTCCAAAATCACTGTAGATGGCGATTGCAGCCATGAAATTAAAAGGTGCTTACTCCTTGGAAGGAAAGTTATGACCAACCTAGATAGGATATTGAAAAGCAGAGACATTACTTTGCCAACAAATGTCCGTCTAGTCAAGGCTATGGTTTTTCCAGTGGTCATGTATGGATGTGAGAGTTGGACTGTGAAGAAAGCTGAGTGCTGAAGAATTGATGCTGTTGAACTGTGGTGTTGGAGAAGACTCTTGAGAGTCCCTTGGACTGCAAGGAGATCCAGTCAGTCCATTCTGAAGGAGATCAGCCCTGGGATTTCTTTGGAAGGAAAGACGCTAAAGCTGAAACTCCAATACTTTGGCCACCTTATGCGAAGAGTTGACTCATTGAAAAAGACTCTGATGCTGAGAGGGATTGGGGACAAGAGGAGAAGGGGACGACAGCGGATGAGATGGCTGGATGGCATCACCAACTCGCTGGACGTGAGTTTGAGTGAACTCCGGGTTTGCTGCTGGACAGCGAGGCCTGGTGTGCTGCAGTTCATGTAGTTGCAAAGGGTCAGACACGACTGAGGGACTGAACTGAACTGAACTGAACTAGGGCTCACTGGCTTACATGGGAGGGATGTAACGGCTGATGACTGTGACAGCCTTAAGTTCCTCAGCTAACAGCTGCTTCATTGCAGGCATTGTTCTCTCTTTTGGGGGCCCTCCAGGCTCAGAAATGCACATTTGAAGGCCTGAAGTCTCTGATGGCTGTTTCATCCTTGTTTATTAATGTGGCATGAGATATTCCATTTCACACAGTATAATACATTTAAGGTCATTAGTCTGGCTTTTAAGGGCCTAAAAGTAATGTATCAAGGTAAATATTCTCAACATGGACCTTGCTTTGAGCAAACTGAAGTGCTTTGAGCGAATCGCTAGCTTTGACAAATCCTGTACCTTTGCCTCTTTGAATATCTTTTTCCTTCATCTATCTGTTAAAATTCTACATAGCCCCAGAGATGGTACTTTACACATAACTGGATACTCTATAAATATTTGGTAAATAAAATTTAAATTTCTATTAGTGATTGCCCATTTATAATTACATATATATTTTTTACATATTTTCTATTTTAAAATATTTGGTAAATAAAATTTAAATTTCTATTAGTGATTGCCCATTTATAATTACATATATATTTTTTACATATTTTCTATTTTAGTGTAAATTTATATATTCAGGAAACGTACATAAAGATTCTGATGACGGTATTATTTGACCTGATTATTTTAATTATTATATAGCATTTATTGAATAATATATTATGATTTTCTGTTATGATCTTTTACAATTGGTCTTTTAGGTTGTTCCCAATATTTTGCTAATATAAATAGTGCTATGATGAGTGTCCTGGTGCCTGGATATTTCTGTATATGTAAATATTTTCCCAGGTAAATTCCGGAATTACTAAATAGAAGAGTTGCGTATTTTAAGATTTTTAGTGTATATTGAGAATATGTCCCCAGAAAGATTGTTTAAATTTAATTCCCATTTTTAAGTCTGGCAACAAATACTGTTAGTTGTTTTCCTTGAGATGACAATTTCACTCTGTTCATTTTGAAGAAAATGTCTATTAGATACCCAAGTCCGAGTAACTAGTTTATAAGTCATGCATTTTCTTTTACGTTATAAACATCCTTTCAAGAAAAAACAGTTTGATATGCAAATCAAACAATTGCCTAAATGTTTTTCCTCAGGGAAACCATCTTACTTAGCAGCATAAGTGTTTTTGAAAACTTCCCATTTGTCACACAGCGTATAAAAAAAGTCCTGAAACCAAGGGTTCAGGTTTAAGAACGTTTTTTTTTTTCCTACCTCAGGAAGGATATTCTCAAATGAAACCAATTCCCTCCACCCCCATGAGTCTGTGGTGGTGAAGAATATCATGGTTGAGGCCACTGCCTTGCTATATGCTAAGATGCGGTTTTACCCACATTGCTTTTTCAAAAACTGTTGCAGATGTTAACACAGTGAAAAAGGTAAATAACATCTTAGTGTTACTGAATTGGCCAAAAAGTTCATTCAGGTTTTCCCATAAGACATTATGGAAAAACCCAAATGAACATTGTAACCAACCCAGTATTGACACTAGTCAAGACCTTATGGGTATCTGGGCATCGGGATTCTCCAGAGGTCTACCGACGACACTTGGAGAACATTTTTCTAAACCATCCCTGCATATGCTCTCATTCTGTCCCTCCCTTGTTGGCTAATTGAATCTGCTTTTTAGTTTTTCAGAGCAGTGTAAGAATGTCTAGTTTTGATCAGAAAAAAAATGGTAGCATCTCATGGAGTTGGAGTCATGTTGCTTTTATATTACTTTTCTCCCACGCCAGGTTCATCGTTGGGTCAACTATGAATCCATGCTAAAAGAATGCCTGGTGGGCAGGATGGCCATGAAACCTGCTTTTCCTAAAGGTACGTGGATCCAGGGATAAACTGGCATTGGTGTTCGACACAGGTGGACTATCTTTTAGAGGGATTTCAGCCAATAGATTTAAATAAATGACTAAATCATTCTCATTTCACTGGCCTCCTAGTCCAGCCACTATAAAGGTTTTTCTTAAGTTATTTAGAATGAAACAGTGACTTTACCTGAAAAATTTGACTGTTTTGAGAGAACTTTCATAGTGTGGGGAATAAACATAATTGAAGTGAAAGGACTTTGTTTACTCGGGTTTTGTTAGTCTTTTGTTACAAGACTATGTAACCAGTCTCGTTACATACAGTAGCTTGAACACTTGATTAGAGTTGACTTTTAGACTAGTTTCCTAGAGTGTAATTGTTTGAATATGTAACTATATTCCCGTGACTCAAAAATCAGAAAATATAAAAAGTTATACAGTGAAATTTTCCTTCCCATCTTTATCTCCCATTCCTTGACTATTTATCATAGACAACCTATATTCTGATTTTAAAGTACTTTTTAAAAAAAAACCATTTCTTGCCTTTACCTTGACAACTGCCACTCTGCAATCAGCACAGTGTTGGAAAGCATCTCTTTACTCCTAAGCTTCTTTTGCAAAGAAGTGCCTTTGCAAAGGTTTCAACATGCAGTAAGAGTAGCAGAAGCGCTTTGTGTAAGTCCTTTACTGTAGATGGAATGGAGTCATTTATTTTGAACAACTCTTGATTTTGACATCCAAAGTAGGAGTAAATTGGCTTGTTTGACCTGACTCTGCTACTATTTATGTAGTTAAGTGAGTTTTGTATTTCCAGGCTTTATTGATGGAGGCCTCCATTGGCTGTGTCAACCTACCTAGATTTGAACCCTTGTTCCATGGCCTGTTAATGGTGCCATAAAGATGGCTCTTTTTATCACTGAGCCTCGAGTTTTTTTTTAATCTATGCAAAGATTGATAGGGCTAATAATTCATATGAGTAAATCAGCATGATAGCATTGTAACAGATACTCAAAAAGGCTTTTTTCTTTCTACTAATACTACTACAAAACAAATAAGCATTATACGTACATAGGCAGACTTGAGAAGTATTGCAAGTTCAGTTTCCGACCTCCACAATAAAGCAGATACCACAGTAAAGAAGGTCACATGAATTTTTTGGTTTCCCAGTGCATATAAAAGTTATATTTGCCCTCTACTATAGTCTATTAAGTGTGCAATAGCAGTATGTCTGCAAAAACAATGTGCATACCTTAATTGAAAAACACTTTTGTATTGCTCATCCTGTTCGTGATGCCAGTTGTCTTCTGTTCATACTGTTTGACTGTTTGCTGAACCCAGGGTAGGCAAGGCAGAAGCTACGAGGCTGGAAGGAGATTCGAGGAGCTATAAGAAGTACATAAAGCTGGGCCATAAAGCTAGCCTTGGTAAATTCAAAAAAATAGAAATCATTCCAAGCATCTTTTCTGACCACAATGCAGTAAGATTAGATCTCAATTATAGGAGAAAAACTATTAAAAATTCCAGCATATGGAGGCTGAACAACACGCTGCTGAATAACCAACAAATCACAGAAGAAATCAAAAAAAGAAATCAAAATTTGCATAGAAACGAATGAAAATGAAAATACAACAACCCAAAACCTGTGGGACACGGTAAAAGCAGTCCTAAGGGGAAAGTTCATAGCTATACAGGCACACCTCAAGAAACAAGAAAAAAGTCAAATAAATAACCTAACTCTACACCTAAAGCAACTAGAAAAGGAAGAAATGAAGAACCCCAGGGTTAGTAGAAGGAAAGAAATCTTAAAAATTAGAGCAGAAATAAATGCAAAAGAAACAAAAGAGACCATAGCAAAAATCAACAAAACCAAAAGCTGGTTCTTTGAAAGGATAAATAAAATTGACAAATCATTAGCCAGACTCATCAAGAAACAAAGGGAGAAAAATCAAATCAATAAAATTAGAAACGAAAGTGGAGAGATCACAACAGACAACACAGAAATACAAAGGATCATAAGAGACTACTATCAACAATTATATGCCAATAAAATGGACAACTTGGAAGAAATGGACAAATTCTTCGAAAAGTACAACTTCCCAAAACTGGACCAGGAAGAAATAGAAAATCTTAACAGACCCATCACAAGCACGGAAATTGAAACTGTAATCAAGAATCTTCCAGCAAACAAAAGCCCAGGTCCAGATGGCTTCACAGCTGAATTCTACCAAAAATTTAGAGAAGAGATAACACCTATCCTGCTCAAACTCTTCCAAAAAATTGCAGAGGAAGATAAACTTCCAAACTCATTCTATGAGGCCACCATCACCCTAATACCAAAACCTGACAAAGATGCCACAAAAAAAGAAAACTACAGGCCAATATCACTGATGAACATAGATGCAAAAATCCTTAACAAAATTCTAGCAATCAGAATCCAGCAACACATTAAAAAGATCATACACCATGACCAAGTGGGCTTTATCCCAAGGATGCAAGGATTCTTCAATATCCGCAAATGAATCAATGTAATACACCACATTAACAAAATGAAAAATAAAAACCATATGATTATCTCAATAGATGCAGAGAAAGCCTTTGACAAAATTCAACATCCATTTATGATAAAAACTCTCCAGAAAGCAGGAATAGAAGGAACATACCTCAACATAATAAAAGCTATATATGACAAACCCACAGCAAACATTATCCTCAATGGTGAAAAATTGAAAGCATTTCCTCTAAAGTCAGGAACAAGACAAGGGTGCCGGAAAAAAAAAAAAAAGAAGTACAGACACATTTATTCTCTCCTGGCTAGAACAGCAGCCATAACACAACCTCTCTCCTGGCTGATGCAGCAGCCATAGCAGCAGCCACAACATAACCATAACGTACCCATAACAAAACCATAACATAACCTTGAATAACATAATCATGATGTCATTCCAGTGTAGCCTCAGTGCTGCATCAGCCAGGGCTTTCATGGTGAAACTCATACAGGCGTACCACACAAGGTAGCCCGTGACCAAGGGAGTACCTCATGGGCAGTGCTAAAAGTGATCTCAGCTATTACATAATCATTTACAAATCGTAGGGCAAGAGTGAGAGGCCATGGGATGAGAGAGCCTGACCATGCCATCTTGGCTAATTTGCTCTTTCCCTTCAACTTTATTACTAAAAAAAAAGCAACCATCATCTGAACCCTCAGCAAGTTCTAATCTTTTTGCTGGTGGAGTGTCTGGCCTTGATATTGATGACTGCTGACTTATCAGGGTGGTGGTTGGTTCCTAGAGTTAGGGTCAGCTGTGGAGTTTCTTAAGATAAGACCACAAAGGAATTTGCCACATTGATTGATTCTTCCTTTCATGAATGATTTTTCTGTATTATATAGACCTATTTGATAGCATTTTACCCACAGTAGAACATCTTTCAAAATCAGTCACTAGTGAAGTCACTAGTGAAGTTGCTCAGTCGTGTCCAACTCTTTGCGACCCCATGGACTGTATGTAGCCTACCAAGCTCCTCTGTCCATGGGATTTTCCAGGCAATAGTACTGGAGTGGATTGATTTCCTTCTCCAGGGGATCTTCCTGACCCAGGGATTGAACCTGGGTCTCCCACATTGTAGACAAACGCTTTACCGTCTGAGCCACCAGGGAAGTCAGTCCTCTCAAATGCTGATGCTGCTACTTTATCAACTGAGTTTATGTAATGTTCTAAATCCTTTGTTGTCATTTCAACAACGTTCAAGGCATCTGCACTGGGAGTAGGTTCCATCTCAGGAAACCACTTTTGAGCTTATCCATAAGAATCAACTCCTCATTACAAGGAGGCAGTCCTAAGATGGTGGAGGAATAGGACAGGGAGAGCACTTTCTCCCCTACAAATTCTTCAAAAGAACATTTGAACGCTGAGTAAATTCCACAGAACAACTTTGGAATGCCAGCAGAAGACAGCAGGCACTCAGAAAAGCAGCCCATTGTCTTTGAAAGAAGATGGAGATGTCTTGAGGCTACTGTAAAAATAAGACTGAAAACCAGAAGCAGGAGGCTTAAGTCCAAATCCTGAGAACACCAGAGAACTCCTGACTCCAGGGAACATTAATTGACAGGAGCTCATCAAATGCTTCCATACCTACACTGAAACCAAGCACCACCCAAGGGCCAACAAGTTCCAGAGCAAGACATACCATGCAAATTCTCCAGCAACACAGGAACATAGCCCTGAGCTTCAATATACAGGCTGCCCAAAGTCACTCCAAACGCATTTACATCTCATAACTCATTACTGGACGCTTCATTGCACTCCAGAGAGAAGAAATCCAGCTCCACCCACCAGAACACCGACACAAGCTTCCCTAACCAGGAAAACTTGACAAGCCACCTGTACAACCCCACCCACACCTAGGAAACTCCACAATAAAGAGAACTCCACAAACTGCCAGAATACAGAGGCCACCCCAAACAGCAATATAAACAAGATGAAGAGACAGAGGAATACCCAGCAGGTAAAGGAACAGTATAAATGCCCACCAAACCAAACAAAAGAGGAAGAGATAGTGAATCTACCTGATAAAGAATTCCGAATAATAATAGCGAAAATGATCCAAAATCTTGAAAACAAAATGGAATCACAGGTAAATAGCCTGGAGACAAGGATTGAGAAGATGCAAGAAGGGTTTAACAAAGACCTAGAAGAAATAAAAAAGAGTCAATACATAATGAATAATGCAATGCTGCTGCTGCTAAATCGCTCCCCCGTCCCTGGGATTCTCCAGGCAAGAACACTGGAGTGGGTTGCCATTTCCTTCTCCAATGCATGAAAGTGAAAAGTGAAAGTGAAGTCGCTCAGTCATGTCCGACTCTTAGCGACCCCATGGACTGCAGCCCACCAGGCTCCTCCATCCACGGGATTCTCCAGGCAAGAGTACTGGAGTGGGGTGCCATTGCCTTCTCCTGAATAATGCAATAAATGAAATCAAAAACACTCTGGAGGGAACAAATAGTAGAATAACAGAGGCAGAAGATAGGATTAGTGAAGTAGAAGATAGAATGGTAGAAATAAATGAATCAGAGGAAAAAAGAAAAATGAATTAAAAGAAATGAGGACAATCTCAGTGACCTCTGGGACAATGTTAAATGCCCCAACATCCGAATCATAGGAGTCCCAGAAGAAAAAGACAAAAACAAAGACCATGAGAAAATACTTGAGGAGATAATAGTTGAAAACTTCCGTAAAATGGGGAAGGAAATAATCACCCAAGTCCAAGAAACCCAGAGAGTCCCAAACAGGACAAACCCAAGGTGAAAACACCCCAAGACACATATTAATCAAATTAACAAAGATCAAACACAAAGAACAAATATTAAAAGCAACAAAGGAAAAACAACAAATAACACACAAGGGGATTCCCATAAGGATAACAGCTGATCTTTCAGTAGAAACTCTTCAGGCCAGGAGGAAATGGCAGAACATACTTAAAGTGATGAAAGAAAATACCTACAGCTCAGATTACTGTACCCAGCAAGGATCTCATTCAAATATGAAGGAGAAATCAAAATCTTTACAGACAAGCAAAAGCTGAGAGAATTCAGCACCACCAAACCAGCTCTCCAACAAATGCTAAAGGATCTTCTCTAGACAGGAAACACAAAAGGGGAGTATAAACTCAAACCTAAAACAATAAAGTAAATGGCAACAGGATGATACTTATCAATAATTACCTTAAACGTAAATGGGTTGAATGCCCCAAACAAAAGACAAAGACTGGCTGAATGGATACAAAAACAAGACCCCTATATATGTTGTCTACAAGAGACCCACCTCAAAACAAGGGACACATACAGACTGAAAGTGAAGGACCGGAAAAAGATATTCCACACAAATAGAGACCAAAAGAAAGCAGGAGGAGCAATACTCATATCAGATAAAATAGACTTTAAAACAAAGGCTGTGAAAAGAAACAAAGATGGACACTACATAATGATCAAAGGATCAATCCAAGAAGAAGATATAACAATTATAAATATATATGGACCCAACATAGGAGCACCACAATATGTAAGACAAATGCTAACAAGTATGAAAGGGGAAATTAACAATAGCACAATAATAGTGGGAGACTTTAATACCCCACTCACACCTATGGATAGGTTAACTAAATAGAAAATTAACAAGGAAACACAAACTTTAAATGATACAATACACCAGTTAGACCTATTGATATCTATAGGACATTTCACCCCAAAACAATGAATTTCACCTTTTTCTCAAGTTCACACAGAACCTTCTCCAGGATAGAACACATCCTGGGCCATAAATCTAGCCTTGGTAAATTCAAAAAAATTAAAATCATTCCAAGCATCTTTTCTGACCACAATGCAGTAAGATTAGATCTCAATTATAGGAGAAAAACTATTAAAAATTCCAACATATGGAGGCTGAACAACACGCTGCTGAATAACCAACAAATCACAGAAGAAATCAAAAAAGAAGTCAAAATATGCATAGAAATGAATGAGAATGAAAACACAACAACCCAAAACCTGTGGGACACTGTAAAAGCAGTGCTAAGGGGAAGGTTCACAGGAATACAAGCATACCTCAAGAAACAAGAAAAAAGTCAAATAAATAACCTAACTCTACACCTAAAGCAACTAGAAAAGGAAGAAATGAAGAACCCCAGGGTTAGTAGAAGGAAAGAAATCTTAAAAATTAGGGCAGAAATAAATGCAAAAGAAACAAAAGAGACCATAACAAAAATTAACAAAGCCAAAGCTGGTTCTTTGAGAGGATAAATAAAATTGACAAACCATTAGCCAGACTCATCAAGAAACAAAGGGAGAAAAATCAAATCAATAAAATTAGGAATGAAAATGGAGAGATCACAACAGACAACACAGAAATACAAAGGATCATAAGAGACTACTATCAGCAATTATATGCCAATAAAATGGACAACGTGGAAGAAATGGACAAATTCTTAGAAAAGTACAACTTCCCAAAACTGGACCAGGAAGAAATAGAAAATCTTAACAGACCCATCACAAGCACGGAAATTGAAACTGTAATCAGAAATCTTCCAGCAAACAAAAGCCCAGGTCCAGATGGCTTCACAGCTGAATTCTACCAAAAATTTAGAGAAGAGATAACACCTATCCTACTCAAACTCTTCCAGAAAATTGCAGAGGAAGGTAAACTTCCAAACTCATTCTATGAGGCCACCATCACCCTAATACCAAATCCTGACAAAGATGCCACACAAAAAAAGAAAACTACAGGCCAATATCACTGATGAACATAGATGCAAAACTCCTTAACAAAATTCTAGCAATCAGAATCCAGCAACACATTAAAAAGATCATACACCATGACCAAGTGGGCTTTATCCCAGCGATGAAAGGATTCTTCAATATCCACAAATCAGTCAATGTAATACACCACATTAACAAATTGAAAAATAAAAGCCATATGATTGTCTCAATAGATGCAGAGAAAGCCTTTGACAAAATTCAAAATCCATTTATGATAAAAAAAAAAACCCCTCCAGAAAGCAGGAATAGAAGGAACATACCTCAAAATAATAAAAGCTATATATGATAAACATTATCCTCAGCAAACATGATCCTCCATGGTGAAAAATTGAAAGCATTTCCCCTAAAGTCAGGAACAAGACAAGGGTGCCCACTCTCACCACTACTATTCAACATAGTTTTGGAAGTTTTGGCCATAGCAATCAGAGCAGAAAAAGAAATAAAAGGAATCTAAGTTGGAAAAGCAGAAGTAAAACGCTCACTGTTTGCAGAAGACATGATCCTCTACATAGAAAACCCTAAAGACTCCACCAGAAAATTACTAGAGCTAATCAATGAATATAGTAAAGTTGCAGGATATAAAATCAACACACAGAAATCCTTTGCATTCCTATACAGTAATAATGAGAAAATAGAGAAATTAAGGAAACAATTCCAGTCACCATTGCAACGAGAAGAATGAAATACTTAGGAATATATCTACCTAAAGAAACAAAAGACCTATATATAGAAAACTATAAAACACTGGTGAAAGAAATCAAAGAGGACACAAATAGATGGAGAAATATACCATGTTCATGGATCAGAAGAATCAATATAGTGAAAAAGAGTATACTACCCAAAGCAATCTATAGATTCAATGCAATCCCTATCAAGCTACCAACGGTATTTTTCACAGAGCTAGAACAAATAATTTCACAATTTGTATGGAAATACAAAAAACCTTGAATAGCCAAAGCAATCTTGAGAAAGAAGAATGGAACTGGAGGAATCAACCTGCCTGACTTCAGGCTCTACTGCAAAGCCACAGTCATCAAGACAGTATGGTACTGGCACAAAGACAGAAATATAGATCAATGGAACAAAATAGAAAGCCCAGAGATAAATCCACGCACCTATGGACACCTTATCTTTGACAAAGGAGGCAAGCATATACAACAGAGAAAAGACAATCTCTTTAACAAGTGGTGCTGGGAAAACTGGTCAACCACTTGTAAAAGAATGAAACTAGAACACTTTTGAACACCATACACAAAAATAAACTCAAAATGGATTAAAGATCTAAAGGTAAGACCAGAAACTATGAAACTCCTAGAAGAAAACATAGACAAAACACTCTCTGACATAAATCACAGCGGGATCCTCTATGACCTACCTCCAAGAATATTGGAAATAAAAGCAAAAATAAGCAAATGGGACCTAATTAAAATTAAAAGCTTCTGCACAGCAAAGGAAACTATAAGCAAGGTGAAAAGACAGCCTTCAGAATGGGAGAAAATAATAGCAAATGAAGCAACTGACAAAGAACTAATCTCAAAAATATACAAGCAACTCCTGCAGCTCAATTCCTGAAAAATAAACAACCCAATCAAAAAACGGGCCAAAGAACTAAACAGACATTTCTCCAAAGAAGACATACAGATGGCTAACAAACACATGAAAAAATGTTCAACATCACTCATTAGCAGAGAAATGCAAATCAAACCTCAATGAGGTACCATTTCATGCCAGTCAGAATGGCTGCTATCTAAAAGCCTACAAGCAATAAATGCTGGAGAGGGTATGGAGAAAAGGGAACCCTCTTACACTGTTGGTGGGAATGCAAACTAGTACAGCCACTATGGAGAACAGTGTGGAGATTCCTTAAAAAACTGGAAATAGAACTGCCTTATGACCCAGCAATCCCACTGCTGGGCATACACACTGAGGAAACCAGAATTGAAAGAGACACGTGTACCCCAGTGTTCATCGCAGCACTGTTTATAACAGCCAGAACATGGAAGCAACCTAGATGTCCATCAGCAGACAAATGGATAAGAAAGCTGTGGTACATATACACAATGTAGTATTGCTCAGCCATTAAAAAGAATACATTTGAATCAGTTCTAATGAGGTGGATGAAACTGGAGCCTATTATACAGAGTGAAGTAAGCCAGAAAGAAAAACACCAATACAGTGTACTAATATATATATATGGGATTTAGAAAGATGGTAACGATAACCCTGTATGCGTGACAGCAAAAGAGACACAGATGTATATAACAGTCTTTTGGACTCTGGGGGAGAGGGCGAGGGTGGGATGAATTTTGAGAATGGCATTGAAACATGTATAATATCATATGTTGAAATGAATCACCAGTCCAGGTTCAATGCATTAGACAGGGTGCCTGGGGCTGATGCACTGGGATGACCCAGAGGGATGGTATGGGGAGGGAGGTGGGAGGAGGTTTCAGGATGGTGAACACATGTACACCCGTGGCGGATTCATGTTGATGTATGGCAGAACCAATACAATATTGTAAAGTAATTAGCCTCCAATTAAAATAAATTTATATTTAAAGAAAAAGAATCAACTCCTCATCTATCAAGTTTTATGATGAAATTATAGCAACTCAGTCACATTTTCAGGTTTCACTTCTAATTCTAGTTCTTTTCTTATGTCTACCACATCTGCAGTTACTTACTCCACCATAGTCTTGAACCCCTCAGAGTTATCTGTGAGGGTTAGAATCAACTTCTTCCAAACTCCTCTGAAAGTTTGTATTTTGGCCTCTTCCTATGAATCATGAAAGTTTTTGGTGGCATCTAGAAAGTTACTCTTTTCCAGAAGGTTTTCAGTTGACTTTGCCAAGATCCATCAGAAGACTCACTATCTATGGCAGCTATATAGCCTTATAAAATATATTTCTTAAATAAGACTTGAAAGTCAAAATGACTCTTTGATCCACAGGCCACAGAATCGATGTTGTGTTATTGTTGTTTAGTCACTCACTTGTGTCTTGACTCTTTTGTGACACCATGGACTGTAGCCCACCAGACTCCTCTGCCCATGGAATTCTCCAGGCAAGAATACTGGAGGAAGTTGCCTTCCTCAGAGGATCTTCCTGTCCCAAGGATCAGACCTGCGTCTTTTGCTTGGCAGGCACTTTCTTTACCACTGAGCCACAAGAGAAGCCTAGATGTTGTGTTAGCAGGCATGAAAAGAGCATGAATCTTGTGTATCTCCATACTGTTTGATATAGAAAACTTAGCTTTCAGCCTGTCTTGTCTTTCGACATGCCTTCCTCACTAAGCCTAGTCATTTCTAGCTTTTGATTTAAAGTGAGAGTCGTGGAACTCATCCTTTCACTTGAACACTTCAAGGCCATTGTAGGGTTATGTTCATGGGCCTAATATCAAATTGCTGTGTCTCAGGGAATAGAGACACCCAAGGAGAGGAAGAGAGAGGGAAATGGCCAGTCCATGGAACAGTCAAATCATACACATTTATAGATTAAATTTGCAGTCTTACATGGGTGTGCAGTTCATGGTGCCCCCAGATAATTACAGTGGTAACATCAGATCACTGATCACAGATCACCATAACAAATATAATAATGATGAAAAAATTTTGAAATATTGCCAGAATTACCAAAATGTGACCCAGAAACCTGAAGTGAGCAAATGCTGTTGGAAAAATGGCCCCAGTAGATCTGGTCTATGCAGGGTTGCCACAAGCCTTCAATTTTTTAGGAACGCTATATCTGCAAAGTGGATAAAGCAATGCACAATAGACGAGGTCTTCCAGTACACCAAAAGCAAATTAGTTTGAACTTTAGTGTCCGACAGTTCTTCCAAACCAGGTTACCTTTGTAAACAAATACCTTTATTTTCTTAATTGCTCCAGAGCTCACCAGATCACTGCCATCAGGGAACACGTTCTTAACTAAAATTTCTAAATGGCTAACTTTACTTCACCCTAAATATTACATGTCTTGTTTACACCGTCTGGTAGTAAAGGTCACATGCTTCTCTGTACTACCATTCAGGATGGTCAGAAAGTGTCCCAGCTCCTTAGGCTTCTGTGTCATAGGCATGAAACAAATGAAAGGACTCAGGATTTCCTTCCTGCCTGCCTGGAAATGAAAGACAGAGAACCTTCAAAATGATTCACCAAATACAGCAGACGCTGTTTAAAATGAGCAGATTCCACAGGGAAGTTGCCAGGTTAAGGGGAAAAAAGTAGGTGGAACAATTCAAAGTGATAAGCTAGCTCTCATACCTTCACTTTCAGAAAACACTTATCAGATACTTGAACTTAGAGCCACACAGGAATTTTAATGGTCACATAGGAAAAGAAAAATCAGATCTTGGGTCGGTAAAGAGAAGGAATTAGAACTGAGATCCCTGCCTGTGGCTTGGCTCCTGAAGTCTGTATAATCAGTGAAATGTGAATGCTTAACGGAAAAATCTGTCCAACAACAAAGGGAGATGTCAGGATAGTCTGCCTTGACCTTGTTTATGAGGTGATGGGGGAGAGGAAAGAGAAGTTCCCTTTGAGAATTTGTAGCCACAGTCTTACCCATATATGAGTTGGGCATTCAAATATATACCACCTATGTAGTCTTAGAAACCTCAAACCAGGAAGTAAAATGGTCTCCCATTATTGGTTTCCCAGGCTGCTTCGCAGATTTGTAGATACCTTTTTAGTGGTGGAAAAACTTTCAATCTAAAACCCTCAAAATTGCCACAGGTATAGAGCAGCAGTTATTAGTGTACAGTGAAAAATTAATGCTTGAGGAAACAAGTCAGCAGAAATAAAGGCAGAATTTCACCTCTTGGACTTTAATATTTGTATACAGAATAAATAACTTTGATGTGATTAGGAAAATAAGAATAAATTAATAACATAATAAAGAAGGAGACTAGTAATTGTGTAGTATTGAAAAAATAGAACCTTTGGAAATGAAAAATCAAACTGATGAAATAAAAAAGTGCATAACATGAATAGTGAGAGATTAGACATACAACAGTCCAATGAACTATAAAATTGAGCAGCAGAAATTGGACAGGATGTGGTACAGAGAAACAAAATGATAGAAAAACATTCAAGAGCCACAGGGAATACAGTAATAAGATCTAACACTTATAATCAGATTTCCAGAAGGAAGTAGTAGTGAGAATGAGGAAGAGGCATCTGAATGGCTGAGAACTTTCCAGAATTGATAAATCACAAATATCAGAGATAGCAAATTCACCAAATCCTGATCAAGATAAATAAAAAGGAATCTACACATATTCTCTTTGTAGTCAAATTGAAGAACAGCAAGACAATGAGAAGATATGAAAAATAGCCAGAGAGAGACAGAGTCACTGAGAAACCGGTAAATTGACAGCTAATTTACTCATGTAATTTACAAGCTGTTACAGCTAATTTATTAGAATATCAGTAGAAGACAGAAGCCAATAGAACATTACCTTGAAAGTTCTGAGAGAAAATATGACAACCTAAATTTATTTAGTAACAAGGTTGAAATAAAATTAGTTGGATGGGGAAAGAGGTGGGAGGGGCCTTCAAGATGGGGAACACATGGACACCCATGGCTGATTCATGTCAATGTATGGCAAAAACCACTATAATATTGTAAAATAATTAGCTTCCAATTAAAATAAATTAATTAATTTTTTAAAAAAAGACTAACGAAAGGAAATTTATGAAACTAAAATCAGCAGGGTTGAGGAAACTGAGGATTTGACTGAATCTTAATGGTAAAGAACTAAACTGTCATGAGTATTCCTTCTCCTTCTCACCACTTGGTTCAGCAAAGTGCAAACGTATTTCTTACCCAGAATGAGACATGGACTCTGAAATACTGTGCATTCATAAATTAAAAGTTCCCTTTTTCACACTGTCTGTAGCCCTGAGTTTGATTCCTGAGGCTGCATGATCTGTAGAAAGAACACAGGTTTCATATAGACAAACACGGCGTCAGATCTCATCTCTGCCTCAGGTTACACTCATACGCTTTTGTGATCTTCAGCATCAGTTAACAGACATGAGTTGTTTTTTTTTTTTCTTCAGCAGTATAATGGGGTTTAAGAATGAAACATCCCAGAGTCATTGTGAAGATTAAATAATGTTTGCTAAACACTCGATGCATTAGTAGCAACAGTTGGTAGGGACAGTAGAAGTGGGTGTTGCTATTGGTGGCTGCCTTTGCCCCTCTGTTCTGTGATGCTAAGGCTGCTTATGTTTTCTGTTCCCTTTTTGTACCCTTGTAATTATCAGCATGTACTGATGTGTCTTACCGTGGCTCTGTTTCTGGGAAAAATCAAGTATTATCATCATTATTGACAGGGCATGTGAGAGCATGGTTGTGAATCTCTGTTTCACTATAAAGCCTTTGGGGATTATGAATGTTTTGCTGGAGTGTGGCTGGTAACAGGTAATGATATAAGGCAACTTGCAAGGTATTAGGGAGCAAAGACAAGAATTCTGCAGGAACGTGTTGATTGCAATAAATGGATCAGGTGTTTTTTTTTAAACAGTAGAGACTTTAAGATCTAACAAGTTACAGTTTGAATTGCAGGCTAACAAGAGAAGTAGATCATGTAAAAGGGACAGAGTAACTGAAGAGAAAGGTTTAATATGTTAGAAATAAAGAATATTCTTTATTTTAAAGAAATGTTTATTAATTAAAGTGAAATTTTTTTTAAGAGTATTTCATATGCCTTTTATCTATAGGCAGGGTTGATCGTTGCAGTCTACTGGCCTGAGATTTAGGGATAGAACTATTAGATGGGGTAGCAGTGTCATTGTCCAAACTGGGATGGATTTGAGAAAGATTGGGCTCCTATTAGTAGTTACACTAGTTCAAGAGAGGGCAGGCAGTGAATGGTGACTCTCCATGGCAAACTCAAGCATGTATTCACATGCTCTAATCTACTGTTAGAACTTATAGATGAAATGGAAACAGAGAGATGAAATGGGAATAGAGGGTGAAAACAGAGACAGTAGGCAGTAGATGGAGACTTGCTAACATGAGGATTTACAAGGGGTTGGGAGGGACGATGGATATACTGAAGAGAAATTTTGTACATGGACTTCTTTCCATATGAGATCCCTGACACGACGTTTTAGGTGGGGTGACCGCCAGACCCCAGTGCAGGGATGATCCAGAAGTAGCATTTCATAGGCATCCCCATAGCTGAGCAGATTTGAGAGGACAGTTTTCCATTTATCACCTGGTTTCTAGTGGGGGAGTGATGTCTGAAAAGAACACAGAAGAGCTAACTGTCAGAATATAAAACCGGTAATATTAGTGAGCCCTTATCAAGCCAAAAATCAGTGTACTTTTTATAATCCTTTGTTTAAAAAGGATTGTAGTTTGTTTCATGCTTTAGAAAGATGTCAATAATGAATAAAAGGAGAAACTTTGCTTGAAAAGGTGAGCTTCAGTCACTGCTGATTTATTTATGTGGAACACTTCATTCTCTGGCAAAGATGAGAAATGTTCTTGCTTTTTGCCCTTTTTTTAATCCTTTGCTATCTCTATTATAGCCACTGGCCACATATGGCTGGCTAGTGAGCATGGGAATTCTCTCCATATTGAAATGTGCTGGAAGTGTAAGTGCTATATTTTAAGAATTAGGATGAAAAATTACAAAATATCTCATAACTTTACATTGATTACATTGTCATGTGAAAATGATAATATTCTGAATATGCTGTATTAAGTAAAAATATATTATTAAAGTTAATTTGACCTGTTCTTTTTGTACTTTGTTAATGTGGTTATGTGGTATGGATGTGAAAGTTGGACTATTAAGAAAGCTGAGCACCGAAGAATTGATGCTTTTGAACTATGGTATTGGAAAAGACTCTTGAGAGTCCCTTGGACTGCAAGGAGATCCAGCCAGTCCATCCTAAAGGAGATCAGTCCTGGGTGTTCATTGGAAAGACTGATGTTGACGCTGAAACTCCAATACTTTGGCCACCTCATGCAAAGAACTTACTCATTGGAAAAGACCCTGATGCTGGGAAAGATTGAAGGTGGGAGGAGAAGGGGATGACAGAGGATGAGATGGTTGGAAGGCATCACCGACTCAGCGGACATGAGTTTGAGTAAACTCTGGGAGTTGGTAATGGACAGGGAGGCCTGGAGTGCTGCAGTCCATGGGGTCGCAAAGAGTCAGACACGACTGAGCAACTGAACTGAACTGAACTGAATGTGGTTTTTAGAAAATTTTAAATTATACTTGTGACTTGTATTATATTTCTTCTGGACAGCACTGTTCCAGACTTAAATGTACTTTTAAAATTTTAATTTGGTGTGGGAAGGGGGGGTGATGGTGCTTTTACTGCTTGGTTTATGGGATCTTACTTCCCAGACCAGGGATTGCACCCAGCCCAGGTGGTGAAAGCACTGAGTCCTAACCACTGGACAACCAGGGAATTCCCTTTATTTCCTGATTTTAAATAATTATTTAGTGAAAAAAAATGACAAAATCCCAGCTGAAATCATTTTTTAAAACAGTCACATTTTGTTTATATATATGTATATATATGTAAATGTATATTCAGTTAAAGAATATGTATTCTTTAATTGCAATATAGTTGATTTACAGTGTGTTCATTTCTGCTGCACAGAAAAGTGAATCACTTATATATCTATATATAGATAAAGATATATACACACACACACAATCTGTTTTTGAAATTCTTTTCTATTATGGTTTTTCATAGGATATTGAATATGGTTCTCTGTGCCATACAGTAGGACCTTGTTGTTTATCCATCCTATATGTAATTGCTTATATCTGCTAACCTCAAACTTCCATTCCATCCCTTCCCTACTTCCCCTTCCTCTTGGCAAACATAAGTCTGTTCTTTACATCTGTGAGTCTGTTTCTGTTTTGTGGATAAGTTCATTTCTGTCAAATTTCAGACTCCACATATAAGTGATATCATGTAGTATTTGTCTTTCTCTTTCTGGCTTACTTACTTCACTTAGTATGGTAAGTGTATCCATGTTGCTACAAATGGCATTGTTTTGTTCTTTTTCCTGGCTGAATAGTGGTCCATTGTGTATATATACAACACCTTTTTTGTCCATTCATCTGTTGATGAACATTTAGATAGTTTCTACGTCTTGGCTAACGTGACTCTTGTTGCTAGGTGTGCCTGTATCTTTTTTAATTAGAGTTTTCTCTGGATATACGCCCAGGAATGGGATTGCTGGTTATTGTTCATTCACTCAGCCATGTCCCACTCTTTGCGATCCCAGCATGGACTGCAGCATGCTAGGCTGCCCTGTCCTTCACTCTCTCCTGGAGTTTGCTCAGGCTTATGTCTATTGAGTCAATGATGCCATCCAACCATCTCATTCTGTGTCACCACCTTCTCCTCATGCCTTCAGTCTTTGCCACAGCATCAGGGTCTTTTTTAATGAGTCAGCCCTTTGCATCAGGTGGCCAGAGTTTTGGAGCTGCGGCCTCAGCATCAGTCCTTTCAATGAATATTCAGGGTTGATTTCCTTTAGATTGACTTGTTTTATCTTCTTGCTGTCCAAGGGACTCTCAAGAGTCTTCTCCATCATATGGTACCATTAGGTACCATATGCTATGGTACCATAGCACCATCATATGGTAATACTGTTTTTAGATTTTTGAGGAACCCCTATACTGTTTTCCATACCAGTGACTGTACCAATTTATATTCCTACCAACAGTGTAGGAGGTTCCCTTTTCTGCACATCCTTTCCAGCATTTATTTGTAATAATGGTCATTCTGTAAAATAGTCACATTTTCTAATGGCATAGCTCATGTCAGAAATGTGCATATGTGTGTGTGCACACACACACTTGTGCTTGCTCAGTCCTGTCTGACTCTTTGTGACCCATAAACTGTATCCCACCAGGCCCCTCTGTCCTTAAAATTGTTCAAGCAAGAATACTGGAGTGGGTTGTCATTTCCTTCTCCAGGGAATCTTCCCAACCCAGGGATCAAACCCAGATCTCTTGTATCTCCTGTATTGGCAGGCAGATTCTTTACCACTAGCACCACTTGGGTGTTTCTTCTTAATTTCTCATAGATTTATCATGATTTCTAATATTAATGCTTTATGTTTTGACTTTTCATTCCTGTTTTCTCAAGCAGCTACTGACTATAAAGCACTTAGAGCCATAGACCAGGAGAATACTTTCGAGGTAGAAGAGGGATTCTCTTCTAACAACCTCAGTTTAAAAGTTCAGATACTGAAGCTTGTAGGTATATATACCTTCCTTAACTAATAGTAGTTATTTAATTGGAAAAGTTCACACTTGAAAGAAATCCTGGATACTTCTTTTTGTAAGGTAGAGATCACCTCATTAAAGTTATCTTCTTTTGAATAATGTATTTTCCTTTGGTATACACCAGTGGTTCTTGGATTGGTTTTTCTCCCTGCCAGACTGGTGGCTCAGATGGTAAAGCGTCTGTCTACAATGCGGAAGACCTGGGTTTGATCCCTGGGTCGGGAAGATTCCCTGGAGAAGGAAATGGCAACCCACTCCAGTACTCTTGCCTAGAAAATCCCATGGATGGAGGAGCCTGGTGTCCATGGGGTCACAAATAGTCGGACGTGACTGAGTGACTTCACTTCACTTCAGAGACGCTAGAGGCTTCCCAGGTGACTCAATGGTAAAGAATCTGCCTACCAATCCCAGAGCCGCAAGAGATGTTGGTTCGCTCTTTGGATTGGGAAGAGCCCCTGGAGGAGGAAATGACAACCCACTCCAGTATTCTTGCCTGGAGAATTCCATGGTCAGAGGAGCCTGGCGGGCTACAGTCCATGGGTTCTCAAACAGTTGGACATGACTGAATGGCTTTCATTTTTCAGAAAGCAGAGGCTCTTATCAGAGTAATGCACTCTAACCAATGTTACAAGAAGATGCAAATTTTCTTGGCCATGGAGCCAACCAAATAGTAGAATTAGTTAACAAGACAGAATGTTAAGTTTTTTGTTAAACAGGAAAGTATCTCATGCCTAAAATGACTCAGATGTGACTATGCTTCATAGTAAATAATAGTCTCTCTTATTTCTGTGACTCAGTTTTCCAAAAGAATTGCAAAGATAAGACTTGTAGAGCTTTAAAGGTTTTTTAGATCATTTAAGTAGGTTCTCTTCTTGCTGGTACTTCTTATATTAAAAAAAAAAAAGCTCAGAAAACAAGCAGTTGCAGGATCTGACAGGTTCAAATCAATTCACATCAGATGGGAAATAATCATAGGAGATGATTTTTTTTTTCCCCCTAGAAACAAATTACTTGGAAGAAGTGTTTAAAATCTGTGAGTCTCTTAGATAAAAGCAAATTATTTTACATGATCAATGAGATTCATTGAACTGCCAAATATGTTGTGCACTGAAATTAGACTTAATTTACTTTTGTTATGGTGAGTTTGCTATTTGTTCTAAGATAAAACCAATGATCACAAGTACAGTAGCAAAGACAGATGAAATTGGATGGAGGTTAGTTGCCAAGCCAGACCATCAGTGATCCCTTGCAAACTAATGACTAGATTTTTATCTAGAGGTTGAGAAACAAAACTCATTTTGAGACATAATTTAAATGGTCTTTAGGCCTTGTGTCTTTTGAGAAAGTATTAACTCTCTCAATGGCATATTAAGAAAAATGGTTTGCAGTTCAGGGGATATAAAGTTTAACCTCAGCTTTACTGCTGAAGAGCCGTGGGTTTTATTCAAGTCCTGACCTCTATTTTCAACCTTCAGTGAGAGGAATGGATGATAATTTGGTGTGTGTTGTTAAGATCCCTTTCAGCTCTGAACTTATTTCAGTAAAATGGGGAAAATAAAAGAATGGTTATCTGACCTCCTTAATCATAGTTATTTTATGATGTGAGTGACAAGTGGTAGTAATTTTATGAGGTCTCTGGTTGATTGAAAATTAAAATATAAAAGAATTTGAAAGCCTCGATGTACATATTTTGGTTTCTTTTTCTACAAAACAAGGTGATGTCATGTTAACAAGTAATGTCTATCAATTCAGTTTACTTCTTGAATATTTTGTGTTAGCTTGGCGTTCTTTTTTTTAAGAGAACTCTGGCAACTTGCTGATGGTTTTATTTTGACATATGGTTATAAAACTTGTGGTGATCAAGGTATAATATAGATTTGTGAGCCAGTTACCATCCTGAAAGAAAACACCCATTAAACTTTTTCTGGCTTGTAACCCAAATGATTGATAGTACTGATAAATAAGTAAAAAATCTTACCATATTTCAGCACTTGGCCATTTAAATTTGAATAATCATTTTAAGTGCTCACCTAGTTAAGAGAGAAAGGTAGTAAGGTGTCTTTCTTTGGGTTAATATGTATGTTTCTGATATAAAGTGTAATCTAATAAATTTTGGATAGTTTTGACTAATTTAGATAATGACAACCTGGAGAAAACTTGGGTCTTTATGTGCTTTCTAAAGAAATTCACCAAGATATTAGGGGAGAAAAATCCAGAAAAGGAGGGGAAAGCCCAGTGAATTCTGAGACAAACATCTGCAGAAATGACTTGACAGTCTTCAGAGATGCAATGACTTACTTAAAAGATAGGCCATCTGTTTATCAGCCTTATTTCTCTCCTCAGGGCTTTTGTTAAAGAAAGCCCTCTTAGAAGAGGGCTGTTATCCTTATGTCAATAATATAAACTGATCTGCTCTGATGTTACACTTTTCTTAACCTAACTTTTTTATTTTCCTAAACTGTTGTACAGACTATCATGAGGAAAAGAAAGTCTTAAATGGTAAGTCGTATACATTTATAGTAAAAAACTGAATCATATTCACATGATTGTATACGAAATGCCTTACAGAATTATTTGGGATATTTAGATATTTTTATGCAAAAGATGTGTTTACTTGCTAAGCTTAGAGGATTTGACAGGACTCTGTAGATCCCTTACTGAAGCCATGACTCTTTCTATAGTCCTTTCTATGGCATCTCTGAACTTGTGTTCATCTGTCCTCAGCTTGAATACAGTAAGTCCCCTATATACGAACGAGTTCTGTTCTGAGAGTGTCTTCATAAGTCCTGTTTGTTCATAAGTCCAACAAAGTTAGCCTAGGTACTCAACTAACACAGTAGGCTATATAGTAGTGTATAACAGGTTTATAATACTTTTCATACGAATAATAAATTAAAAAAAAAATAAAGAAAACATTTTTAGTCTTAAAGTACTTTGAAAAGTACAGCAATACCAGCTGCATCACGGCTGCTTTTGCACTTGCTTCCAGGATACTTAAAATAAAGATACTGTGCTAGTATACTCTGTACTCGGCTTCCCAGGTGGCACTAGTAGTAAAGAACCCAGCTGCCAATGCAGAAGGCAAAGGAGATACAGGTTCAATCCCTTGGTGGGGAAGATCCCTTGAAGGAAGGCATGGCAACTCACTCCTGTATTCTTGCCTGGAGAATCTCATGGACAGAAGAGGCTGGAAAGCTATAGTCCATGGGGTCTCAGAGAGTCAGACACAACTGAAGCAACTTAGCACACATGCACTCTATACAGAACTGTACAGTAAAGCACACAAAAGCACAACCACGTGTAGAGGATGCATGCATGTGACAGTGTACACTATGCACGTGAACTGACTTACATGATTGGACATGTGGATGCACGTTTGCCTCTTTGAAAGTTCGAGACTTGAAGGTTCTTATGTAGGGGACTTAACTATACTTTCATTGACTTGGAGTTCCCCCCTCCGATGCCAGACTGAGGGCACCTCTCCCTCAGGCACAGGGCTCTCCTCCAGTGTCTATGCAGATACTGAGTAGCCTGTTAATCCCCTCTTCTCTGGGCTCGGCAGCTCTCCTCAGCCATTCACTATGATTTGGAATCATGACTGACACTACCCCTAACCTCCTCAAAAATTTTGGTGTGAGACTTTCAAAACTGCCTGGGGCTACTCTGACTGAACTGTAATACTAATATATGTTTTAAAATGCATCTTTTTCCTTTGTATTTTGGACAAGAAAGTTGTAGAAATTCAGCTAACAAGCTAGATTGCCAGATGAATTACCTCTTCTTTTTCAAGTAGAGGAAACAGTCTTCTTATAGACTAATACATGCAGTTTGTGATGTGCCACCTGAAGTTGTCTGACAGGGTCACCGCATTAAAGGAAGGTCTGTTCTTGGGTTTCAGCTGATACTTTACTCTTCCATGATACTAGGCAAACAGCCTTTCCTTAAAGGCTAATTACTGGTTGGCTATTTTCTTTCCCGCCACATTGCTTTCCTTTGGCTGCATGGCACTTAACATGTCAGTTAACAGTGGCCTTAAAAATGTGATATTACATTGTCCAGTGGTCTGGCCAGCACAGTTACCTCTTTTATATGAATATGTATGCCTCAAATATTTGACTTATATAAGTGTATATGGTTAAGTCTGCATATTTACAGACGTCATCTGCCTGCTTTCTGTGTCATCATTTAAACGTCATTTAAAACACTGAAGCCAGCATTCCTCTAGAGACCCAGTCTCTTCAAATTGACATAAGTCCATCAATTCTCTCATGTTTTAACAGAAGGTTCTCTGGATAAGAAGAATCTTGAAAACCTCTAAACTACCGTGTCTCCTAGGTGCCTCCCAACACTGACTTTGTATAATTACCATGCCTTCTAATTGAGAATTCTAAGACTCGCCAAAGCCTAAATTTTTTTTTCCTGCACAAAGAGTACACTCCTACTGTAGAAGAAAAATAGTTAATGTTTACAGAATCTCTGAAGCTCTTCCCGGTTCTCAGAGTTTTCAAAAACAATTCAAAAACCAGAGCCTTGGTGGGCATTTAAAATGTGATGTTGAGACACACCCACAAGAAAATCTAAAATGAAAAAGACAGAATACCACGTGTCAGCAAGGTATTGGAGCAACCAGGCATCCATACCCTTATGGTAAAAATTGTAAGTTGGTATGACCTTTTTGGAAAACTGTCTAGCAGTATTTACTAAAGCTAAACATACTCACGTCCTGTATACCTATCAGATATGTAGATGGATGTTCTTTAAGAATGAGTGTGTACATGTACCAAGAATATTAATAACAGCACTATACATAATCACCAAAAACTGCCCAAATATCCATCAACAGTAGAATGAATAGATTCTAATATATGGTATATGGTATATTGAGAGAGTATAATAATACTCAGTAGTAAAACAGAACAAACTACTAATGCATTCAGCAGCATGGATAACATCTCAGAAAACTCCAGATCTGACTCATTGCTTACTATTAATCATGCTAATTTAACATTAACTTTAACGTCTATGTAACTGTCCCAAAAACCCAGACCAAAAGAAAGCATGTTTTATGATTCCACTTTTTCATAAAGGTCAAATGCAGGCAAAAACTTATCATGATGTTAAAAGTCAGAATAGTGATTATCTTGGGGGAGAGGTGGTGAATGGAAGGGCACAGGGAGGGTGATGGTTACAAGGGTATGTTTTACATATGGAAATTCATTGAGTAGTATATTTATGACTTGTCTCCTTTTATAATATTTCAATAAGAAGTTTACTGGAGAGATGGGGTGAAAAAAAGAAAAATGCAACATAGATGAACTATAGCTATTTTGTTTATTTTTCTTTGTGAAGGCATGCTTCCTCAGAGCCAAGTGACAGATACACTTGCCAAAGAAGGTCCTAGTTCTCCAAGGTATGCTTTCTAATTTTACTTTCTTTAAAGCTTAATCAGTTCTACACCAAAATATGCACATTAAAAAAAAATGGCTCTAAGTTTGATTTATTGCTTATTATATTAATCATGCTTTTTTGATACAAGAACTGCACTGCCTCATTTATCAGGCATTGTTGAAAAATGAGCTGTTCCCTAAATATGAACTTTTAGCATAACTGAAGTTTAACCCATTTTAAACACCACAACTTAAAAAAGAACTATTTAAAACAATTTTTTTCTGATTATCACATATATATTCATGGTAGCAAACTTAGAAACACAGGGAAATACAAAAGAAAGTGATAAAAGTCGGTCCCATCAACCCTAAATATATACTCTTAATATTTGGTTTATTCTATCCACTTTGATTCATGTAGTACCTATTTCCGTATTATTCTGACAGTATTGGTATTACAGTATATTATGTGATCAATTTTGTATGTCATGAAATATTCTGCAAAGGCATTTTCTGGTCTGTATTCCATCGTATGATGGAAATTGATCAAGTATCCATAATTTATTCAACTGTAATATGCTTCCCTAGTGGCTCAGTGGTCAAGAATCCTTCTGCTAATGCAGGAGATGCAGGTTCATCCCCTGTGTCTGGAAGATCCTCTAGAGAAGGAAATGGCAACTCACTCCAGTATTCTTGCCTGGGAAATCCCATGCACAGAGGAGGAGCCTGGCAGGCTACAGTCCATGGGGTTGCAGAAGAGTCAGACACAACTTAGCAACTAAACAACAACAGCATTATTTTGCATGTCTAGTTTGTTTTATCAGTTTTTTAATGAAAATTCTTGGAAATGTATTGCACTGTCTTAGTAAATTAAGCAATCCATGTATAATTTTGTTAATGATATTTCACATGCCCTAGGGTTATGTGTATTATTTGTCATTTTTCTCTTACCACCTTTCCCCACAAGATGAGTCTGTAACAGTAGCATCCTGCTATACTTGTTATATCTGTTAAGTTATTTCATATACAATTTTAAGTTAAGGGCCTCGGGGTATCTCTTGTAAGATTCACACTGGGGGCCTGTATACAGGTAATAAGAACAAAAACTAAATCAATTTGATCAGAGTTTTACAAAACAGATGATGTAGCTTTTCCTTAAATTTTTGCTGTTGACTGTTAAACATCCTTGGTGAGTTAATTTCGTGGGTAATATATTTGTGTAATATATTTGTGACAGGAAAGAGTCAAGGTAATAAGCATGTAGATTTTGTCATTTTCCTTCAGAAAATATGTTGTGTTATTGCTCTGATACAAGGCATTTTAGATGTGTAACCTTTATAAAAAGTGTCTTGTCAAGGAGGTGGTTTGTTTTTATCCAAGTTGGTATACCTGTAGTATATGTCCATGTATTTGCTGGTATACGTGAAGTATTGTTGTTGTTCAGTTACTAAGTTGTATCTGACTCCTTGCAGCCCCATGGAGTACAGCAAGTTATTCTTCCCTGTCCTTCACCATCTCCTGGAGTTTGCTCAAACTCGTGGTCATTGAGTCAGTGATGCCATCCATCCATCTTATCCTCTGTCGCCCTTCTCCTCATGCCCTCAATCTTTCCCAGCATCAGGGTCTTTTCCAGGGAGTCAACTCTTCCTATCAGGTGGCCAAATTATTGGAGCTTCAGCATCAGTCCTTCTATTGAATACTCATGATTTCCTTTAGGATTGACTTGTTTCATCTCCTTGCAGTCCAACGGACTCTCAAATGTCTTCTCCAGCACCACAGTTCAAAAGCATCAATTCTTTGGCGTTCAGCCATTTTTATTGTCCAGCTTTCACATCTGTACATGACTATTGGAAAAACCATAGCTTTGATTATACAGACCTTTGTCAGCAAAGTGATGTCTCTGCTTTGTAATACGCTGTATAGGTTTATGATAGCTTTCCTTCCAAGGAACAAATGTCTTTTAATTTCATGGTTGCAGTCATTATCTGTAGTGATTTTGGAGACCAAGAAAATAAAATCTTCCATTTTTTCCCCTTCTGTTTGCAATGAAGTGATGGGACCAGATGCCACAATCTTCATTTTGTTAATGTTGAATTTTAAGCCAGCTTTTTTCACTCTCCTTTTTTACCCTCATCAAGAGGCTCTTTAGTTCCTCTTTGATTTCTGCCATTAGTAGTATCATCTGCATGTCTGAGGTTATTGATATTACTGCCAGCAATCTTGATTCCAGTTTGTGATTCATCCAACCTGGCATTTTGCATGGTATTCTGCATATAAGTTAAATAAGCAGGGTGGCGGTATACAGACTTGACATACTCCTTTCCCAGTTTTTGAACCAGTCTATTTTCCATGTCCAGTTCTAACTATTGCTTCTTGACTTCTTGACCTGCATACAGATTTCTCAGGAGACAGGTAAGTTAGTCTAGTATTCCCATCTCTTTAAGAATTTTCCAGTATGTTGTGATCAGCACAGTCAAAGGCTTTAACATAGTCAGTGACGAGAAGTAGATGCTTTTCTGGTATTCTCTTGCTTTCTCTAATGGATGTTGGCAATTTTGATCTCTGATTCTTCTGCCTTTTCTAGATTCAGCTTGTACGTCGGGAATTTCTTGGTTCACATACTGCTAAAGCCTAGCTTGAAGGATCTTGAGTATTACCTTGCTAGCATGTGAAATGAGTGCACTTTTATGGTTGTTTGAACATTCTTTGGTATTGGAATGAAAACTGACCTTTTCCAGTCCTGTGGCCACTGCTGAGTAGTCCAAATTTGCTGATGTATTGAGCTGACTTTAACAGCATCATCTTTTAGGATTTGAAATAGCTCAGCTCGAATTCCATCACCTCTACTAGCTTTGTTGGGGTAATGCTTCCTAAGGCCCTCTTGACTTCACACTCCAGGATGTGTGGCTCTAGGTGAGTGACCACACCATTGTCGTTATTTGGGTCACTGCAATATTGTTTGTATAGTTCTTCTGTGTTTTATTACCACCTCTTCTTAATCTCTTCTGTTTCTCTTAGGTCCTTGCCATTTCTGTCGTTTCATCGTGCCCATTCTTGAATGAAATTTTCCCTTGATATCTCCAATTTTCATGAAGGGATTTCTGTTCTTTTCCATTCTATTGTTTACCTCTTTTCTTTGCATTGTTCACGTAAGAAGGCTTTCTTTTCTCTCCTTACTATTCTCTGGAACTCTGCATTCAGATGGGTATATCTTTCCTTTTTCCTTTGCCTTTGGCTTCTCTTCTTTCATCAGCTCTTTGTAAAACCTCCTTAGACAACCAGTTTGCCTTCTTGCCTTTCTTTTTCTTTGGGGTAATTTTGATCAACACCTGCTGTACAATGTTACAAACCTCTGTCTATAGTTTTTCAGGCAGTCTGTGTACCAGATCTGATCCCTTGAATCTGTTTGTCATTTCCACTGTAAAATCATGAGGGTTTTGATTTAGGTCATATCTGAATGGCCTAGTGTTTGGCCTAATGTTCCTAGGGACACTAGGAAAGTGTCCCTACTTTCTTCAATTTAAGCCTGAATTTCGCAGTGAAGAGCTCATGAGCCACAGTCAGCTCCAGGTCTTATTTCTGCTGACTGTATAGAGCTTCTCTATCTTTGGCTGCAAAGATTATAATCAATCTGATTTCAGTATTGATCATCTGGTGATGTCTATGTGTGGAGTCATCTCTTGTGTCATTGGAAGAGGGTGTTTGCTATGACCAGTGTGTTCTCTTGACAAAACTCTGTTAGCCTTTGCCCTGCTTCATTTTGTACTTCAAGGCCAAACTTGCCTGTTACTCCAGATATCTCTTGACTTCCTACTTTTGCATTCTAGTCTCCTATGATGAAAAGGACATCTGTTTTTGGTGTTAATTCTAGAAGGTCTTGTAGGTCTTCAAAGAATTGGTTAACCTCAGCTGCTTTGGCATTAATGGTTGGGGCATGAACATGGAAGTATAGGCATTTTAAATTAAGAAATAATTGCGAGTCTGATTATTTAGTGAAAAAGTTTCCCTCAAAAAATGTATTTCTTACTGTAGGTTTCAAAATAAATGTTTTAAATCATGTATCTATTGTGTTATATTGTATGTTTTTTTGATTGTATATATTTTAAAATTATATCTTTAATGGTTAATTTATGTTAATGCATATAATTATTCATTCTTTTTTGAATATTTTACAGCTATGACTGGTTCCAAACAGACTCTTTAGTCACCATCGTCATATATACTAAACAGAAGGTAAACAAGTTTTTAACATCAGAAAAAAATAAAAAGCTACATGCAGGCACATTTCTGAGCACTCATCTTGTATTAACTTACAGCAATTCTATGAGATAGGTCCTTTCATTATCCCTATTTTACAGGTGAGGAAACAGAGATTAGGTAGTTTAGCAGAGTCACACAGTAAATGGGAGATCTAACATTTTGATCCCAGACAGGCTGGCTCCATAGTATATGCTCTTAACAAACATGCCATAGCATCTCAGGAAAAAAAACAGAAAGTAGTGGGTTGGCCAAGAAGTTCGATCCAGTTTTTCCATAACATCGTACAAAAACCTGAAGAAAACTTTCAGCCAACCCATTATTTTATATGCTCTTCTGTGATTTTGTTTGTTTTTATGCATGGATAACAGCAGTGAGTACCCTTGGACTGCAAGGAGATCAAACCAGTCAATTCTAAAGGAAATCAGTCCTGAATATTCATTGGAAGGACTGATGCTGAAGCTGAAATCCCAATACTTTGGCCACCTGATGCGAAGAACTGACTCATTGGAAAAAACCCTGATGCTGGGAAAGATTGAAGGCAGGAGGAGAAGGGGATGACAGAGGAAGAGATGGTTGGATGGCATCACCAACTCAATGGACATGAGTTTGAGCAAGTTCTGGGAATTGATAATGGGACGGGGAAGCCTGGCATGCTGCGGTCCATCAGGTCGGAAAGAGTCGTACACGAGTGAACAAATGAACTGAACTGAACAGCAGTGAGAGTCGCAGTTTAACTTCACCATATGAACTGATTTCCTGCACTTGAATTGGAATTCAAGAGACAGGAGAGAGGATTGCTGTGTCTTAGTACGCTTAAGCTGCTAACCAGCTTTAGATGTCCTCTGGAAACTAAAATTAGGGAATTAACTCATTCATTATTTATTGAACACTGCTTCATTCTGGACACTGCTGTAGAATTCAGAAATCTACAGGTGGGCCAGATTCATAGAGACTGAGACCTCACCAGGCTTACAGTCCAACCTGGAAAATCAGATGAATAAGCAGGCAACTTACACCATCTCCAGGCACATCCTCCAGCAGCCTGCAGGGTCTCCACACTTGAGGAACCATAGAGATTTAGAGAGAAATTCTGGCAGCCAAGGATTCCTGAGAATTCATGCTACTTCTGCCATGGCAGAACTGTATCTGAGTGAGTGAGTTCCTCCTCCTCCTGAAGTAGGATTTGATGTTCCCGCCGGAGTGTCCAGCCTCTGCCTGAAAGAGCCAGGATGTCCAGAGGCACTGCATGTCCCACTTCCTACTCCCTCCTCACCAAGCAGTCTAGAACCAAGAGGGCAGGGCCTAGGGAACCTGGGATCCGTCTCTTCCCATTGGTGATACCAGTGAGGCACAGAGGGTGGAAGACTGAGGGGAAGGGGGAGCTTACTATGTTGAAAGATGTGTTCCTTGTGTAAATGAAAGGCAGAAAAATAACTTGCATCAAAGCTATGTAGAAACTAGAGACATCTGAAAAGTTGTTAGTGATATATATTTTTTTTTGATAAGCTGAGCTTAAGAAGTTGTGTTAAGACAGTCCCTTATGCTTAGAGTTTACAGATGAATGCGTAAGGTAGACATTAAGCATAGACACGTATGTAGTTAAAATTATGATGTATGCTTTGAAGGAGAAGAACGTGGTATGAGAGAGCAAAAAACAGGAGTAATGTGGGTTTAGCTTGTGGGCTCTGTAAATAATTACCATATGAACTTCCACTGATCAGCTTAAATGTATAGTGATAGAGTTTAGAAAAAAGTTTATTTTCCTTTTCTATTTCTGTTTAAGGATATCAACTTAGATTCAGTAATAGTTGATCATCGGGATGATTCCTTTAGAGCCGAGACAGTTATCAAGGATTATTCATACCTTGTACATGTTGGTAAGTAACTTATTCTATATTCATGGAAACAACTTTTGTTAAAGTATAGTCATAACTGGTTGTAGAGCCTTGATAAACTATAATATTTTATCTGCTACTGTCATTTCGGTTTGTCATTTTAAAGACTTGTTGACTTATTTTTAGCTGTGCTGGGTCTTTGTTCCTCTGTGGACTTTCTCTTACTGTGGCGAGTGGGGGCTACTCTCTAGCTGCAGTGCATAGGCTTCTTCTTGTGGTGTCTTCTCTTGCTGTGGAGCATGGACTCCAGGGCATGCGGGCTTTAGCAGTTGTGCCACATGGGCTCCGTAGTTATGGCTCCCGGGCTCTAGAGCACAGGCTCAATAGTTGTGGTGCGCGGGCCCAGCTGCTCCATGGCCTGTGGGACCTTCTGGGCTAGGATCAAACCTGTGTCTCCTGCATTGGCAGGTCTTCATCACTGAGGCACCAGAGAAGCCTGGTTTATCATTTTATGATCAGTTTTGGGGTTTTTTTGTTTTTTGTTTTTTGTTTTCCCATTATTTCTTGAGACTAGTGAAAGGGCTAGCAAATGGCAGTATGACCTCACTTTTCCCAAGTTTAAACAGTTTGATTAGATGTGATCGAAATCAGTCATATGAAATACTTGCTGGCCCAGCTTTGTAAGATCATATTACTTAATACCTGCAAACACATCTCCAGAGGCCTGCCTGTCGTGTGCTCCTGCTGAGTTGACATCACCAGGCGCTGTTCCATTGGCCTATCTCTTGCCAGCTCTGTCATGGGAAGTCAGAGGCTACGTCACAGTAGCCTAGGCCACAAGGTTGTACTGTACCCTCCAGTGCCTATCCCTTCACAGCCAGAGCCCAACCATATAATTCACTTCTGTCTGTTTTGAGAGGTTGCAGATTTATCAGGAGAAAGAACTCAGGACTGAAATCTGGAATCAAAGGTATTAGTAGCAGATTCCTAATCCATTTCTCACCTGTAATGACTCTAGGATTTCATCCTTTTCTCCTTCAAAGAAGGTAATATTCCAGTTAAAAAGTAAAAAGGAAACAAACCAAAACAACAAGAAGAAAACTGTATCTTAAGCATTCATTCTTATGTAAAGACTGTTCTGTTTACTTTTGTAAAACAAACTGAAAATCTCCAGATCTCAGCTGACTTGGGATTCTGCTCATGGTTTTCTTAATGAAGGACATTTATTCCTAAATTTGATTGAAGTTGATAAATGTTTTTTGTTTCTTATTTTCCCCCATTCGTTAGATTAATCAACCTCAATTCTTACACCTTTCTTCTGGAAATACATCCTATCTTATTTTTTACCTGCGTAAGATCTAATATACATTGCCTCTTAGGGAGAGTTTTAACAAAAAACTCAGATGTCTAAAAAAGTATATATTATTCATTAGCTCCGTCATGTTTTTTTTTTTTTTTTAACAAAGACTTTTGTGTCAGCATTTATTATGTTTCAAATATTTTATGGCTAGTTCTGTTCACATCGTAGCTAACTGTAGCTAGCACATGTATGAAAAAACAAAAGCTCCACAGTTAAAAATGTGAAACTCCTGGTTGCTAATATTAAATCGGAATCAAAATTGTAAGTTTCAGAGAACCATATTAACATAGAGAACTTTAGAACAGATGTTTGTAAAAATACTTCATCTCCCCCTTCTGGGATGTAAGTTCTAGAAAGGCACAGATTTTTCCCTTTCCCTAACTGTGGTACCCACAGCATCTGCAAAGTGTGTGACACACAGTTCAGTTCAGTTCAGTCACTCAGTCATGTCTGACTCTTGCAACCGCATGAACCACAGTACGCCAGGCCTTCCTGTCCATCACCAACTCCCGGAGTTTACCCAAACTCATGTCTGCTGAGTCAGTGATGCCACCCAAACATCTCTTCCTCTGTCTTCCCCTTCTCCTCCTGCCCTCAATCTTTCCCAGCATCAGGGTCTTTTCAAATGAGTCAGCTCTTGGCATCAGGTAGCCAAAGTATTGGAGCAGCTTCAACATCAGTCCTTCCAATGAACACCCAGGACTGATCTCTTTTAGGATGGACTGGTTGAATCTCCTTGCAGTCCAAGGGACCCTCAAGAGTCTTCTCTAACACCACAGTTCAAAAGCATCAATTCTTTGGTGCTCAGCTTTCTTTATAGTCCAGCTCTTACATCCATTCATGACTACTGGAAAAACCATAGCCTTGACTGGTAGACGGACCTTTGTTGACAAAATAATGTCTCTGCTTTTTAATATGCTGTCTAGGTTGGTCATAACTTTCCTTCCAAGCAGTAAGCATCTTTTAATTTCATGGCTGCAGTCACCATCTGCAGTGATTTTGGAGCCTCAAAAAATAAAGTCAGCCACTGTTTCCCCATCTGTTTCCCATGAAGTGATGGGACTGGATGCCATGATCTTAGTTTTCTGAATGTTGAGGTTTAGGCCAACTTTTTCATTCTCCTCTTTACTTTCATCAAGAGGCTTTTTAGTTTTTCTTCACTTTCTGCCATAAGGGTGGTGTCATCTGCATATCTGAGGTTATTGATATTTCTCCCAGCAATCTTGATTCCAGCTTGTGCTTTCATCAAGAAGCTCTTTAGTTCTTCTTCACTTTCTGCCATAAGGGTGATGTTATCTGCATATCTGAGGTTATTGATATTTCTCCCAGCAATCTTGATTCCAGCTTGTGCTTCATCCAGCCCAGTGTTTCTCATAATGTACTCTGCATAGAAGTTAAATAAGCAGAGTGACAATATACAGCCTTGACATACTCCTTTTCCTATTTGGAACCAGTCTGTTGTTCCATGTCCAGTTCTAAACGTTGCTTCCTGACCTGCATGCAGGTTTCTCAAGAGGCAGGTCAGTTGATCTGGTAGTCACATCTCTTGAAGAATTTTCCACAGTTTATTGTGATCCACACGGTCACAGGCTTTGGCATAGTCAATAAAGCAGAAATAGATGTTTTTCTGGAACTCTCTTGCTTTTTCCATGATCCAGCAGATGTTGGCAATTTCATCTCTGGTTCCTCTGCCTTTTCTAAAACCAACTTGAACATCTGGAAGTTCACAGTTCACATATTGCTGAAGCCTGGCTTAGAGAATTTTGAACATTACTTTACTAGCATGTGAGATGAGTGCAATCGTGTGGTAGTTTGAGCATTCTTTGGCATTGCCTTTCTTTGGGATTGGAATGAAAACTGACCTTTTCTAGTGCTGTGGCCACTGCTGAGTTTTCCAAATTTGCTGGCATATTGAGTGCAGCACTTTCACAGCATCATCTTTTAGGATTTGAAATAGCTCAACTGGAATTCCATCACCTCCTCTAGCTTTGTTCATAGTGATGCTTCCTAAGGCCCACTTGACTTCACATTCCAGGATTTCTGGCTCTAGGTGAGTGATCACACCATTGTGATTATTTGGGTCGTGAAGATCTTTTTTATACAGTTCTTCTAAATGACTATCCAACTTAGAGAACAATAAGAAAAGAAAAATTTATCCAGACCCAGACCTGGCCTATCCTCACATGCACTTCTGCACACCCTGGAGCTTGTGTGTTTCATGTGCTGCCTCTCTCCCTGCCCTGCTCCTTTCTTGGTTTGTAGGATTTGTCAGGGTGGGACCACCCTTAAACCAGTGTGGGTTACCCACTTGTGGGCAACTGAATATTTACTCTTTAGTTAATAAGGAGAGAAATGGAACAACTAAAAGAATATATTTAAATATTTTTTCTCAAAGTATATACATTTTGGTTGCATTCAGTTTTTCTTATGGTTTCTTAGGATATGTTTGAGAGATTTGAAATAGTGCATGAAAGAACCATTTAAATGATCTTATACCGTGTTTGTAGACTATAGGAATTGAAGTTGGATCTTAACTGAATTTTTTTTTTCTTTTTCTCTAGCCCTGAGTCATGAGATTCAAGAAGATTTTTCTGGTAAGCTACCAACATTATGTATGTATGTACATATACACACACACACACATACATACACACCCATGGGGGGACAGCTACCAATGTAATGTATGTATGTACATATACACACATATACATATGCATGTATGAGGGGACAGCAGTTTGTCTTATTGTTCACATGTATATTTTCATGTTGCAGAACAGGGATATGATGTTTTCTATATAAACATATATGTTAATTTTTAAATATACCTTTTCCGTCTGGTTTCAGTTCCTCCTACCCCTTGTTCCTTTTCCCTTATTCATTTCATCTGTGCCCTTTTCATTTCCTCTCACTAGAAAAAAAATTCTTGTCTTTCATTCTTCCCTCCTGCCCTACTCCTGACGTGTAGCTTATAGAAATACATGTTACCAGACAAGTTTTTCTTAGGTGTATATATAAATATTTAATGTTAACAAGGACTTCCCTGGTAGCTCAGATGGTAAAGCGTCTGCTTACAATGCAGAAGACCCAAAGCATATTAAATTATGTATATCATTACATATAAATGTACAATGGATTTTACACAGCTGTTTAACAATAGAAGACTCATCAGAGAACGGTAGTTTTTTTTTTTTTCTTTAGCTTTATTGAGATATAATTAACAAAATTGTGATCTATTTAAAGATTTAAAGTATACAAGATGTTGATTCAATAAAGGTATACATTGTGAAGATTCACACAATCAAATTAACACATCCATCATCTCACATGTTTACCTTTTGTATAATTTCAGTTATACAAGACAGTATCATCAACTGCAGTCACCATGTTATACATGACATCTTCAGACCTTATTCACCTTATAGCTGAAATTTCATACTCTTTTGTCAACCTCTTCCTATTTCCCCCTCACCCCTGACGCCTGGCACTGTTTTGCTACTGTTTCTTTGAGTTTGACTTTTTTTTTTTAATTTGCACATATAAGTGATACCATGCAGTATTTGTCTTCTCTGTTTTATTTACTTCACTTAGTATAATGCCCTCTAGGTTTATCATAGATTGTTACAGCTATCAGGATTCCCTTTTTTAAGGCTGAATAATATTCTACTCTATATTTGTATATATGTGGTTTCTCATTTTAAAGCACTGTGAGATTACATTACACTGGTTCTGTACCTTCCTTTTTCTATATACACCATAGTAAGTTCTATAAATTATATTAATTAAACTCTTTGAAGTCAAGGACTTTTTTGTCTATTAAGCTTCAAATCAGTGCTCATGGAATTGAATTCATCCGACTATGCTGTCTTTAAAAGTTGTTAAATTGCTGCTGATTTCTATGTTCACATGAGGAAGACTAATATTGTTTCTAAAGGCAAAAAGAAATATACTTTAAATATTTAAAAACACATTTAATTCATAAAATATAATCACCTTTTAAAGCTTATTATATCAACAAAGCCAAAAGCTGGTTCTTTGAGAAGATAAATAAAATTGACAAATCATTAGCCAGACTCAAGAAACAAAGGGAGAATAATCAAATCAACAAAATTAGAAATGAAAATGGAGAGATCATAACAGACAACACAGAAATACAAAGGATCATAAGAGACTACTGTCAGCAGCGATGTGCCAGTAAAATGGACAACTTGGAAGAAATGGACAAATTCTTAGAAAAGTACAACTTTCCAAAACTGAACCAGGAAGAAATAGAAAATCTTAACAGACCTATCACAAGCACGGAAATTGAAACTGTAATCAGAAATCTTCCAACAAACAAAAGACCAGAACCAGATGGCTTCACAACTGAATTCTACCAAAAATTTAGAGGAGAGCTAACACCTATCCTACTCAAACTCTTTCAGAAAATTGCAGAGGAAGGTGAACTTCCAAACTCACTCTATGAAGCCCCATCACCCTAATACCAAAACCAGACAAAGATGCCACAAAAAAAGAAAACTACAGGCCAATATCACTGATGAACATAGATGCAAAAATCCTTAATAAAATTCTAGCAAACAGAATCCAACAACACATTAAAAAGATCATACATCATGACCAAGTGGGCTTTATCCCAGGGATGCAAGGATTCTTCAATATCTGCAAATCAATCGACATAATACACCACATTAACAAATTGAAAGATAAAAACCATGTGATTATCTCAAGATGCAGAGAAAACCTTTGACAAAATCAACATCCATTTATGATTAAAAAAAAAAAAAAACCCTACAGAAAGCAGTAATAGAAGGAACATACCTCAACATAATAAAAGCTATATATGACAAACCCACAGCAAACTTTATCCTCAATGGTGAAAAATTGAAAGCATTTCCCCTAGAGTCAGGAACAAGACAAGGGTGCCCACTTTCACCACTGCTATTCAACATAGTTTTGAAAGTTTTGGCCACAGCAATCAGAGAAGAAAAAGAAATAAAAGGAATACAGATTGGAAAAGAAGAAGTAAAACTCTCACTGTTTTCAGGTGACATGATCCTCCACATAGAAAACCCTAAAGACTCCACCAGAAAATTACTAGAGCTAGTCAATGAATATAGTAAAGTTTCAGGATATAAAATTAACACACAGAAATCCCTTGCATTCCTATACACTCACAATGAGAAAACAGAAAGAAATTAAGGAAACAATTCCAGTCACCATTGCAATGAAATGAATAGAATACTTAGGAATATATCTACCTAAAGAAACAAAAGACCTATATATAGAAAACTATAAAACACTGGTGAAAGAAATCAAAGAGGACACTAATAGATGGAGAAATATACCATGTTCATGGATCAGAAGAATCAATATAGTGAAAATGAGTATACTACCCAAAGCAATCTATAGATTCAATGCAATCCCTATCAAGCTACCAACGGTATTCTTCACAGAGCTAGAACAAATAATTTCACAATTTGTATGGAAATACAAAAAACCTCAAATAGCCAAAGCAATCTTGAGAAAGAAGAATGGAACTGGAGGAATCAACCTGCCTGACTTCAGGCTCTACTACAAAGCCACAGTCATCAAGACAGTATGGTACTGGCACAAAGACAGGAATATAGATCAATGGAACAAAATAGAAAGCCCAGAGATAAATCCATGCTCCTATGAACGCCTTATCTTTGACAAAGTAGGCCAGAATATACAACAGAGAAAAGACAATCTCTTTAGCAAGTGGTGCTGGGAAAACTGGTCAACCACTTGTAAAAGAATGAAACTAGAACACTTTTGAACACCATACACAAAAATAAACTCAAAGTGGATTAAAGATCTAAATGTAAGACCAAAAACTATAAAACTCCTAGAAGAAAACATAGGCAAAACACTCTCCGACATAAATCACAGCAGGATCCTCTATGATCCTCCTCCCAGTATATTGGAAATAAAAACAAAAATAAACAAGTGGGACCTAGTTAAACTTAAAAGCTTTTGCACAACAAAGGAAACTATAAGAAAGGTGAAAAGACAGCCTTCAGAATGGGAGAAAATAATAGCAAATGAAGCAACTGACAAAGAATTAATCTCAAAAATATACAAGCAACTCCTGCAGCTCAATTCCAGAAAAATAAACGACCCAATCAAAAAATAGTCCAAAGAACCAAACAGACATTTCTCCAAAGAAGACATACAGATGGCTAACAAACACATGAAAAGATGCTCAACATCACTGATTGTCAGAGAAATGCAAGTCAAAACTACAGTGAGGTCAATGGCCAGTCAGAATGGCTGCTATCCAAAAGCCTACAAGCAATAAATGCTGGAGAGGGTGTGGAGAAAAGGGAACCCTCTTACACTGTTGGTGGGAATGCAAACTAGTACAGCCACTATGGAGAACAGTGTGGAGATTCCTTAAAAAACTGAAAATAGAACTGCCATATGACCCAGCAATCCCACTGCTGGGCATACACTGAGGAAACCAGAATTGAAAGAGACACATGTACCCCAATGTTCATCACAGCACTGTTTGTAATAGCCAGAACATGGAATCAACCTAGATGCCCATCAGCAGATGAATGGATAAGAAAGCTGTGGTACATATACACAATGGAATATTACTCAGCCATTAGAAAGAATACATTTGAATCAGTTCTCATGAGGTGGATGAAACTGGAGCCTATTATACAGAGTGAAGTAAGCCAGAAAGAAAAACACCAATACAGTATACTAACGCATATATATGGAATTTAGAAAGATGGTAATACTAACCCTGTATGCGAGACAGCAAAAGAGACACAGATGTATAGAACAGTCTTTTGGACTCTGTGGGAGAGGGCGAGGGTGGGATGATTTGGAAGAATGGCATTGAAACATGTATATTATCATATGTGAAACGAATCGCCAGTCCAGGTTCAATGCATGAGACAGGGTGCTCAGGACTGGTGTACTTGGGATGACCCAGAGGGATGGGATGAGGTGGGAAGTGGGAGAGGGATTCAGGATGGGGAAACACATGTACACCCATGGCAGATTCATTTCAATGTATTTCAAAACCACTACAATATTGTAAAGTAATTAGCCTCCAATTAAAATAAATTTATATTTTTAAAACAAATTAAAAAAAAAAAACAAAGTTTTTGATTACCAAAATTCTCTGCACAAGCCATATTTATATTGAAGAATAGAAAAGTTTCAAGCTAACCTTTCTGAGTTGGCAGCAGCACTCCCTGAAAAGCATTTACCTTCATCACTTCTTGTTTTTCATCTGCTGCAAAAATGTTAGGTACTTCTCCAGTATTGAGCACACTGTCAATATCCTCTAGAAAAGCTTCCTCTTGAATCTCAGTGTCCATGATCAAAAAGACTGTCTTCTGGCCTTTCATGCCCACATTCCTTAAAAGGGCCTTAAAATAAAAATGTACTTAGAATAAAAGAAAAAATAAAATAAAAATAAAGCTTATTATATGATTAATATTATATTCATATATTCTAAACTATTTCAAATATTCAAAAATAAGATAATATAAAACATTTTTAATTATCAAAGATTGATAATTATAAGGATAATTTATAGGGATTCATTCTCCTGGAGCCTTTTCTGTTTATTAAGCTCAATATTGGTTTACGGAATTCACTCATAAGACTCTCTCAGATCCCAAGAAATGTTAATACAGTATAAATTAAATTTGCTTTTGTTGATTCATTCAATGGCTAGTTTGTATATTTAAGGTTTTTTTTTTTAAGTTGTGTGTTAGTTGCCATGGGTCTATTTGAGCTTATATGAAAACCAGCATTATGTATTAGTTTGGCCCCTGATACATTAATTTGAAAGACGTTAGTCTGAATTTAAGATAAACTGGATTTAACATCATATAAGGCATAAACAATTTTGAGGAATATGTACCAAAAATTTTATTTATTTCACTAATGATCAATGTCATTCATATCAGATCAGGGCATTTGGGTTGTTTGAGAGAGACTGGTTTAAAAATAAACTCTCATATTTAATATCAATGAATACAAATGGAGTTTATCTTCTTTTCAGTGCTAGTTGTTGAGAATGTGGGAAAAATAGAGATCGTCCTGAAGAAAAAAGAGAATACTTCTTGGAAATGCCTTGGTCATCCCCAGGAGAATCATAATTCATTTATTCCAAAGAAAGATACAGGTAGGCTATGCTGTTATTTTGAGTCCTGGGTTCATGAAAATGTATGTCAGTGGCTCAGTTGTACCAGAATTTGGAGGGCCACTTTGAGTGAGCCAAAGGGTCCTTGTATCTCTTTCTGCTGCTGCTGCTGCTAAGTCGCTTCAGTCGTGTCCAACTCTGTGCAACCCCATAGACGGCAGCTCACCAGGCTCCCCCGTCCCTGGGATTCTCCAGGCAAGAACACTGGAGTGGGTTGCCATTTCCTTCTCCAATGCATGAAAGTGAAAAGTGAAAGTGAAGTTGCTCAGTCGTGTCCAACTCTTCGAGACCCCATGGACTGCAGCCTACCAGGCTCCTCCATCCATGGGATTTTCCAGGCAAGAGTACTGGAGTGGGGTGCCATCGCCTTCTCTGTGTATCTCTTTCTAAAGAATTGAAATGGGGCATTGGGTTTGTTACCCTCCCTTTTTTTTTTTTTTTTTTTTAAACAGAGATTACATTTCTGACTCTGCTATCTAATGTTTAGGCATAATGGGGTCATTCAGTAATGATAGCTAAATGGAGAATACCCATTTAGACCTTTCATTCCTTCACTCCTTCATTCCTCCAGGTTCCCTTTTACAAAAGGTGCAAAAACAAGTAAAGTTGATGCCCTGTAGGCATATCTAATTTTTTTCTATTAGAGAAGGCACGTTTATTGCCTCTGCTACTGCTGCTGCTGCTAAGTCGCTTCAGTCGTGTCCGACTCTGTGCAACCCCAGAGACAGAAGCCCACCAGGCTCCCCTCTCCCTGGGATTCTCCAGGCAAGAGCACTGGAGTGAGTTGCCATTTCCTTCTCCAATGCATGAAATGAAAAGTTAAAGTGAAGTCGCTCAGTCATGTCCGACTCTTCGCAACCCCATGGACTACAGCCTACCAGGCTCCTCCACCCATGGGATTTTCCAGGCAAGAGTACCAGTTTACTTCCTAAAGATAATACCATTCATTTTAAGTGTAACATCTTACAGGCAAAGGTGCATATTATAAGTGTTCCTGCTTGATGAATTTTCACAAAGTGAATGCACTCCATATTTTCTTTGGAAATTGGTAGGATTTGCCTCTTGTTCCAAGTGTTTTGAAATTTCATAGTTTGATAGACCTTAATGGAGGTCTGTTTTCAACTTTTGTGCCAAATGGTCATCCTTTGTGCTAATCTTTCCATTATGGAAGCTTAAGACCCATGTATCTGGAAAGTACTTATTTGTCATCCCTCCATGGTCTGTTTTTACTTTTTGAAGTGTTCTTTTTTTTTTAAGACTTTAAAAAAAATAGATTATTTTTTATTTATTTATTTTTGGCTGCACTGGGCCCTTTGATGTGGCACACCTGGTCTTCATTGATGTGCTCTGGCTTTGGCTAGTGGTGCTCAGGCTTCATGTTGCAGTGGCTTCTCTTGCTGAGGAACACCGCTCTAGAGCCTGCAGGCTCAGTAGCTATGGCTTAGTCAGCCCACGGCGTGGGGTGGGATCTTAGTTCCCAGACCAGGGATGGAACCCATGTCTCTCCTGCAAAAGGCAGGGGTATCTGTAAACTTTAATTTCCTTTTTAAAATTTGTTTTGTCAACTGTCCTGTATTAGTTTACAAAAGTGAAAGTGAAGTCGCTCAGTCGTGTCCGACTCTTTGCAACCCCGTGGATTGTAGCCCACCAGGCTCCTCCATCCGTGGAATTTTAACCACTGGACCACCAACCAGGGAAGTCCCTAAAAATGATCTTATTTTAAGCCTTCTTAACCAGTTCTCTGTGTATCTTGTCTTTTCTCTCTCATTTTCAATTTTGTCCTTTTGCTCTACTTTTTGAGAGTTGTTTTCAGCTGTGTCTTCTAACTCTGCTGTTGAGTAACTCATTTCTACTTTCATATTTTTAACTTTAGAGAACTCTTTTGATTTTTATTTGTTTTAGCATCCTATTTGCTCCCTTCTCTTAGCTTTTTGAGAATTACTGATAGTGTTTTAGAGTTTTTGTTTCCCTGTGTAGCCTAGCCTCGTTTTGGTCTATCTTTCATATTAGATGCTTCCTTTGAATGTCTGCTGATCCTTGACTGTGCGTATTTCTGGGTTGAACTCTAAAAGCTAGTTGAAAACTGTGTGTGGGGCCTTTCTTGCTGACAATAACATTGGCTGTGTGGCTGGATCCTTTCTTTGGATCAGAAAAGAAACATTCACTGTGTGGCTGGATCAGAAAAGTCTGATGCCAGTGTTTTGCTGGAGTCTCTAAACAGTTTCTACCTTGCACCCAACATTTCAAAAATTATATGGGAAAAGAAGGCAGGGGTATCTGTAAACTTTAATTTCCTTTTTAAGATTTGTTTTGTCAACTGTCCTGTATTAGTCTACTAAAGTGAAAGTGAAGTCACTCAGTTTGCGACCCTGTGAACTGTAGCCCACCAGGCTCCTCCATCCGTGGGATTCTCCAGGCAAGAATACTGGAGTGGGTTGCCATTTCCCTCTCCAGGGGATCTTCCCGACCCAGGTATCGAACCCAGGTCTCCCGCATTGCAGGCAGACGCTCTAACCTCTGAGCTGGTTGCCATAAAAAAGTACCACAGACTTAGTGGGATAATAACAGAAGTTTATTTTCTCACAGTCTAAAGGTAAAGTCTGACACTAAGATTCTGGTAGGGTTGGCTTCTCCTGACATGTCTCCTTGGCTTGTAGATGGCTGTCTTCACATGATCTTCCCTCTGTGTCTGTGTCCCTGTTGCCTCTTCTTATAAGGACATCAGGCTTATTGGACTAGGAACCATCCAAACAACCTCATTTTAACTTACTTTGTAATACCACATTTCCAAATATGTTGCATTCTCTAGTACTGGAGATGTGACTTTAATGTGGAACATTGAGATGCACACGGTTCAGCCTGTAAAATATACGCAATCCAGAGACCCTATGTTTTGCCCTCTACAAGAGAGCAAAATTCTGATATTTTGCCAGAATAATAGAGAATCGGCCTGTGGCTGTGTGAAATAGGGAAAGACTTCAGAAAGGTGGGGCTAGGGGAGACAGCTAGGCTTCTTAAATGAACTTTAATCCAGAAAGCAGTTTTAGTTCTGCCTTCCCTCTGATTCCAGAAATACTTGGTCCTGCCAATTTCTGAGCCTTAATGAGATCTTATATTACAGATGGATTGATTCTTGGCTTTTTGTATGTCTAGTTTGGGATTTAGCTTTCCAGTTAACTGAGTTAGTTTTTTCTATCCTTACAGGCTATGCCTTAAAAAACAACCAAACACTCTCACTCACTCACACATACACACACACATTCACACACCATCTTTGTTTTTATTTTAGGGAAGGGTTAGAAGACACTAACTGCATCTATTCAGTTTACCATCTTTAAATATTTAAAACTATAAAAATATATTTGTAGATAATATTTTAATTTTCAGAAAAGTATCAGGTAGCTGCATTTTGAGTACTTATTGTGTGTAGAATGCTATTTTAGGTATTGTGGTATGTAACAAATAAATGACATCAGAATTATTTTCCTAGTGGAAGAAATAACATACATAAACATGGGGTTAAAGAATACTTATATCAAGACATAGGCCAATAAGAGGAAGTTACTTAGTGCAAACTTGAATATATTCTAAGGTAACCTTAAGTGATCAGATGCAGATCAATCTGACCTTGAGCAACTCCCCATGAATGCAGATGAATTTCAAGCAATGTTTTGAAAGTGACTTAAAAAAGAAAGTCATGAAGGACTTTCCAGATATCATTACTGGGTACTTACTGTGCCAGACCTTTTGCAGGTGGCAGAGAAAGAAAATGTAAGCCATATGTGGGAAAGGTCAAATAGATTCATTTTCCAAGAGCAGGAGGTCTCAATTGCATGGTATAAGGTAGGCAGAAGAGAGAGGAATAATAGCAGATGCAGCAGATCAGAAGAGAACAGGTAAAAGACCATGAAAATGAAAAAAGATATTATTAAGGTAAAATCTGTTGCCCTGAAATTATCTGGCTGTCTAGACTCTGATGCTGGGAGGGATTGGGGGCAGGAGGAGAAGGGGACGACGGAGGATGAGATGGCTGGATGGCGTCACTGACTCGATGGACGTGAATCTGAGTGAACTCCGGGAGTTGGTGATGGACAGGGAGGCCTGGTGTGCTGCGATTCATGGGGTCGCAAAGAGTCAGACATGACTGAGCGACTGAACTGACTGACTGACTGATTGAAAAATCCTAGCAAACCAGATAAAAGCTAAGTCCTAGAAATAAATGATACTGAGAAACAAAGTTGACCTGTATTTAGAAATAGTTAGAATGAACATTGCTCAAGTATTCTTCCCTATAATTTCCTGAGGCTTTCCATGAACTCTGTCCTCCCTGCTATAAATTTCGGCTTGAGTCGTGAGCCACCATAGTTTGTTTTAGCTTTCTTGTGTGAAATTGGAGCCACGCTTGTATTTTTCAGTGAATTAGATTTTCTGCTTTGGAAAATGACTCAGTTTAGGGGATTTTTTCTATTTATTTGCCTGAATTAGCACAGATTCATTTCTTCTTTGTCCTTTCTCTTCCCTAACTCATGATAAAAACTATAGGTTATTTTCTGCACTAGCAAAGCTGAATACTTACATCATCAAAATATTATGATTTAACTTGCTGTCAGTAAGTTCAAATGTTTACTCTATTATGTGGTTCCTAGATTTTCAATGTGTATTACCAGAATTATCAATTTTTATGATATTAGCATGCTGGCTTCTTCCATTTTTCCTAGTTAAAAAATTTAAGTTTGAAACTAAGCGTGTGAGTTGAAGACTTTTAATGCAATAACTTCTCACGTCAAATCTAGAGTTTACTTACACAGAAGATTTAAATATAGCAAAGAACATAATCAGAGCAGAGAAACTACTTCATTTTTTACCTTTAATCCAGGTGTAACAGTTGATAGATTAAATTGTATGAATATCACCAGACTACCATTTGTAACTTGGGCACTTCCAATTATTTTTTTCTTCTCAAAGATGACGATTATGAGTGAGTATTTGTGTGGTGTGGTGTGTGTGTGATATGACTAAGAAACTTGTCTATTAAGAGTCAGAAACTAATAGAATATTGGGTTGCTATTTCTGTACCCAGCCTAAAAATTTATTTGAATTGTGATTACCTTTAGTATAGGGATTCAGATCATCACACAAAGGTTGTTTTGTAAATTTGACAACTAACAGCTCAGTAAATGAATATTGAGATACTAAAGAATAAACAAGGTTTTGAAAAGTTGTGTCATAATTTTGATATGTCAATAGCCACTTATAAACCTTTAGATTAAATACATATAGAATCTATAACTGTGTTTTTAAATCATGCTGAACTGTATGAAACCACCACTGTTTATTTTTTACCTAGAAAAATGGCAGTTTTGCATAATTTGAACTATGCTTTTATCAGGGCTTCTTAATTGCTAACACTACACGCGTACACATCTAGAAGTGCTGTCTGTACCTGTAAACATGCTTGTTGACACTTTGTGAGCAGTCACTTAATTGAGGCTTTCTACGGGGCCTGGGATTCTGCAGGCAAGCTGTTTGCTGTCATAAGGAACAACAGCTCTTCTTGTCAGTGTATAAAGATCCCCCTTCGCCCCTTCCTAACCCTTTCTTGCCTGTGCAGCCATGTTTCTTTGCTGCCTAAAACAGTCATTCAGAATTACTGGAAAAGAAGAGACTCCTATGGCTAGCAAATAGGACTTCACGGTACTTTATGCTTTTAAATTGTCTGCTCAGCCCAGCAGGTGTAAAGTTGTCACTTGCACACTAATTACAAGATGCGTTAGCATGTTGCTGTCTTATTCTCATTTCTAGCAGAACAGCCTGAATATGAAGAAACACAGGATAGATGAAGCAGGCTGTAAATAAGTAAGAAATTATTTACTGTGTTAAAAGACAGAATAGATGAAGTTTAAAAACTTAGAATTCAAGCACTTTAATGTATAATGTGGACTGAATTATTAGTTATGGAGCTGAGGAAAGGTGATAAGCACAGAGATGTTCGAATCTAGTGACGACCTTACTAAACGATATGGGCCTCATTGTCTAAGGACCCCATTGAACCTAGTCTTGGAAGAAAAGCTGCCTTTTTCTTAGCTTAACACTGATGTTTAACTCTACAAAATCCTTACTTTGAAAGAAAGATTCAGCTCACATCAGTCTAGGTAAGGTAGTAAAAGAACTGAATACATTTCAAATTTATTTTTAATAGTGATAGTTAAAACAGAAAGGAGTCTATGCTCTGTTGTCAATTTACTAATTGGAAAAAGCATGTACCCATACACATTTATCATCCTGGGTGTTAGAAGATGTGTTATGAATGTTTTCTTACTCATATATGCAAGAGTGGTTTGAGTGAGGATAGTAAAGCTATATTACAAAAGGTCAGATGAGATGGTTGGATAGCATCACTGAGTTTGAGCAAACTCCAGGAGATGGTGAAGGACAGGGAAGCCTGGCGTGCTGCAGTCCTTGGGGCTGCAGAGAGTCAGACATGACTTAGTAGTGACTGAACAGCAACCACCAGAGGTTAAGTGAAAACCTTATCAAAATTAGTAGAAAGGCTGAATAATTTTTAAAAACAGCAGCATAATTGCAGTTTATGTAATACTTTTAAAAGCACATAATAACTAAAACTTTGTTGTTTCTTCTGCATAAGTTCATTTCCAGCCCCTCTTTCCTCTCCAGAGGGTGGGCTATGTATGGAGCAGGAAATTGCAAACTTTTGACCATAATTCAGTCTTTCTGGTGACCAGCCCCCATCCAGGAATCCACCTAGAGTCACCACATGAGAACAAAGATGTTCCTAGTTTTCCCTTATTGCTTAGGAATTTACCAGGATATTAGGAATCCCATGTTCGAGATCAGAGTCAAAGACAGATACAGTGCCCCCACTTTATTTGCAGCTTTGCTTTCTGAGGTTTCACTTACCCTTGGTCAGTCGTGGTCCAAAAATATTAAATGGAAAATTCCAGAAATAATTCATAGATTTTCAATTATAAACTATTCTGAATAGCATGATGAAATCCCAAGGTGTCCTGCTGGGGATGTTGAAGAAGAGAGGTACCTGAGATAGATGGTGACTTGCTGAACTGGTTCCTTAATTTGGACATTAAATAGTTACTAGGGAGTTGTAAAGGGTAGGGGGATAGTCTATAGATATTTGTGTTTGAACTGACATGGTTAAAATGAGGAAGATGCTAAAGGACAATGTACTGGTCTATAATTATAGTTCTCAAACTTTTTGAACAAGGTTTATGAGTTGGGGCAAGAAACTCTCATAACTTCTTCCCCCATCCCACATCTTCTCTAGTGACCCTGTGATCTTGGGCAAACTATTTAACTTCTGTAAGCCCCTGTTTCCAGCAGGGAAAATGAGCGTGAATAGCAGTGGCACCCCACTCCAGTACTGTTGGCTGGAAAATCCCATGAATGGAGGAGCCTGGTAGGCTGCAGTCCATGGGGTCGCTAGAGTCGGACACGACTGAGCGACTTCACTTTCATTTTTCACTTTCATGCATTGGAGAAGGAAATGGCAGCCCACTCCAGTGTTCTTGCCTAGAGAATCCCAGGGACGGGGGAGTCTGGTGGGCTGCCGTCTATGGGGTCGCACAGAGTCAGACACAACTGAAGCGACTTAGCAACAGCAGCAGCAGCAGCAGGTGCTTTGAAAGAACACTAGGGGAATTCAGTGGTTAGGACTCCACACTTCCCCTGCAGGGGCACATGGGTTTAATCCCTAGTCTGGGAACTGAGGTCCTGCGTGCTGCATGGCATGGCCAAAAAAACAAAAAAAGTACTTAGAACAGGAAGGTGTGGACTCCCAATCCAGTGCTCTTTCATAGCTCTCTCCCACTGAACTTTGTCTTTATTTTTGCCTTGTGAAATTCTACTCTCTAGAAGGAAAGCTGTAGTTTCTATTCAACAAGAAGTATAAAGAATGCCCAAATTACCATATTATCCTCAGTGTTGCAGTGTTACCCTGAGTATCTCAATATTATTTGTATGTTATTAAAAAAATTTAGTCTGGGATTAACAGATACACACTGCTGCTGCTGCTGCTGCTGCTGCGTCGCTTCAGTCGTGTCCGGCTCTGTGCGACCCCATAGACAGCAGCCCACCAGGCTCTGCCATCCCTGGGATTCTCCAGGCAAGAACACTGGAGTGGGTTGCCATTTCCTTCTCCAATGCATGGAAGTGAAAAGTGAAAGTGAAGTCGCTCAGTCGTGTCCGACTCTTAGTGACCCCACGGACTGCAGCCCACCAGGCTCCTCCATCCATGGGATTTTCCAGGCAAGAGTACTGGAGTGGGGTGCCATTGCCTTCTCCAAGATACACACTACTATACATAAAGTAGATAACAAGGACCTACCATATAGCACGGGGAACTATATTCAATAACTTATAATAATCCGTAATGAAAAGAAACCTGAAAAAGAGTGTGTGTGTGTGTGTGTGTGTGTGTGTGTATGCATGTATACATATATATATATATAACTGAATCACTTTGCTGTACTCCAATTTAAAAATTAAGATTTTTTTTTTTTCAAAAAGCATTAAGTTTCTGAACAAACGTTTTTCTGTCCTGTGTTTTTTGTTTTACCATCTCATATTTATTTTCAGTTTTTCATTTTCTTGTATAGTCATGCTTATAAAACCAAAAACCTGACACCTTAATACCAGCATTATTCAGTCTCAGGTCAACAAATCTGCTTTATCTTCCTTTATCCCCATGCTTTAGGTCCATGCCTATGTGACTTCTCTCTTCAGTGTAGGTGAAAGAGTGAAAGATGAAAACATTCTTAAATCTTTCTTAAGACTTTTAGAACCTATCGTTAGCATGTCCCATTGAAATTATGGCAGTTTTATTATTTTATTGGTAAGATATTGAATGCAGGTGACCAGGGTTCGATCCCTGGGTCAGTAAGTTCCCCTGGAGAAGGAAATGCCAACCCTCTCCAGTATTCTTGCCTGGGAAATCCCATAGACAGAGGAGCCTGGCAGGCTACAGTCCATAGGATTGCAAAGAGTCACACACAGCTCAGCGACTAACACTTAAAGATGCTGACATTATCTCACAGTGTTAAATAGCAGGAATTCCGTGTTACTTCTCTGTCTAGAAAGCCAGTCCATCATTGTAACCCAGAGTTTGCTTGTGTTTTAAGTACAGTCGAAGAGATGCAGACTTACTGTAACAAATCCTTTCTGACAAAGGCTAGAGGTGAAATTGTCAGGTCTAAAGATGAGTCTTTTCATCAGAGGGTATGCACTAGATTTGATTAGAGGAAAGCACTGTGGCCCCTGGACCTTTTCATGAGGGACAGCTACCTTGGATTCCGTGCTTGGGGAACAACACAAGGGCTCTCCACCAACCGCACATCCTTCACAGGGTGAGGAGGGTGCAAAGCGAGGAATTGTCCCCCCAGAATTGAAGCTCTTTCCTTAATCACTGCACTCCAGGTATCTGGAGCCCCAGAATTCCCTGCGCAAATGACCCCAAATCCACTTCTATCCATGAAATTGTTGTTTAGTCACTAAGTTGTATCTGACTGTTTGGGACCCCATTGACTATAGCCCACCAGGCTCCCCTGTCCATGGGATTTCCCAAGCAAAAATACTGGAGTGATAGCCATTCCCTTTTCTGGGGGGTCTTCCCTATCCAGATATCAAACCCGCGTCTCCTGCATTGGCAGGCAATTCTTTACCACTGAGCCACCTGGGAAGCCTATCCAAGGAGTGGCCAAGGCTAGTTATGGGGACAGCAAGTAGATAAGCTTGAACATATGGGCTAGTGTCCCCACATCCACACAAGGCTCCACTCAGGGTCAGACAGCGGGACTGAGAAGAGCAGGATTCAGGCCATTAACAGTTTGGGGGTGCAACTCTCATCCCCTTGCCTTCTTCCTGCATGGAACTCTGAGGAGTTCACAAATCCTGAATTTGAACCTAGCCTTCTAAAGGGGCATTATGAAGGTACATTTCAGGTTGCAGCACAGAACTTATTAACAGTTGTTTGTCTGATTTATAACTTTCATGTGTTTAGACCTGGAGGTCTCATTGCATATTGTGATTTAGTCGCTAAGTCGTGTAAGTCATGTCCAACTCTTGTGACCCCATGAACTGTACCCTGCCAGGCTCCTCTGTCCATGGGATTCTCTAGGCAAGAATGCTGGAGTGGGTTGCCATTTCCTCCTCCAGGGGATCTTCTCAACCCAGGGATTGAACCCAGGTCTCCTGAATTGCAGGTAGATTCTTTACCCACTGAGTTACAAGGGAAGCCCTCATCACATATTGGTTGGCCAAATATCTGTTCCGGTTTTTCTGTAACACCTTATGGAAAATCCTGAATGAATTCTGTGGCCAACCCAATATTTCCACTCTGGGTCACAGGAAGGGTCTAGAGGAAGAGAAAAGGAGATCATCTGAACCTTCATTTCTTCTTGCGGGTGAACCTAGCTCCTTTGATCCTTCGTCAGTTTAGCACTGGATTGGGCCTTCTGGTATAATTCTGGGATGGTGCCCTTGGCCATGATCTTGTCTAAATTCTGCCTTGGCCACGATGTGTGCTTAAGTTTGTGTGCACGCTGAGCTACCGTGGTAGCGCGTAGAAAGATGTAGTGACCAGGGTCTTTGGGGCACCAAGCGAAAAGGGAAGAGAATTGGATGAAACTGTGGCCAAAATGGTTTCTTAGGATTCTGTGTGATTTTAGTTTTCTACTAACCATTGATTATTTGATGTAGGGCCTTCAAATGCTAAGGTCTGAAGTAAATCTTTACCTACTTAAATATTTTTAGGTTAGAAAAAAGAGCTTAATTAGGATAATAAGATGCTTTGTTATTGTTTTTGTTCAGTCGCTAAGTCGTGTCCAACTCTTTGCGACCCCACAGACTGCAGCACACCAGCCTCCTCTGACCTCCAGTACCATCCAGAGTTTGCTCAGATTCATGTCCATTGAATCGGTGATGCTATCTAACTGTCTCATCCTCTGCCACCCCCTTTTGCTTTCAGTCTTTCCCAGCATCAGAGTCTTTTCTAATGAGTCGACTCTTCACATGGCCAAAGATGCCTTATTAGGATTAATTCCTGATACATCTCTGTGAATGCTGTTTTATAAAAAAGAGGAAATTATGAAACAAATCAGTGTCATTAGTCTATTCTGGTATGCTGTTTACATTCAAAAGAGAATTTGCCAGTGAAAATATTCATGCTTTCAGAACTTCTGTAATAAGATCTTCTAATCCAATGGTATTATTTTGCTCTGTATGCAAATATTTCCTGAGCTTAGGGTATTAACTTCAGATATTTCCAGTATTTATAGAAATACTTGGTTCCTTTTATTTGTATTTTAGTACCACAAACCTGCCATCTTCAGTAGTTCATTTAAATTTTTCCAGATAATCAGAGCTTATACCCTTATTAACCTGTTTGTTTTTGTTTTAATCATATTTTGACTGTTGAAATGTCCTATAATTCATATACATATAGATTTTGTTTGTGTATATATAACACACATACAGAGACACAAGAATGTATATTTTCCTGCCTTTATCAAAGAAATATTTATAAGTTATTGAATAGTGCTGGTATTGTTAAACTTTAAATGGTTGAGTTTCAGGACTTTGCCATTCTGTAAGAAAAGAATTTAAAATGAACTTTGATGGTTATCAACTATTTTTCACATCTACAATTTAATTATATAGCTATTGATAAAGGCATAAAGGATGAAATTATTTTAAAAAGTAAATTTAAGAAGAAAAAACTAGGCTTTCATTTTTTATACTGTAATGGTTTTAACATGCTATAAAAACAGACATGAGCAAATAACACTCATTTTATAGAGCTGTTTTTTCAAATTACGGAAGTATTTACAGGTTTTAGAAAATGGATATGTCAGGAAGTAAAATGGAAAAAACTAACACTATAAGATTTTCAAAATAGTGATGAATTTATCTTAATGTCATAGACCTGTTAGTGAAATTCAAGCTCACTAAAGAGCAGAAGCTGAGTCTGTGCTTTTGAGTAGTGGGTCTGGGAGTACTTCTTACCTAATTTATTTGTCACTAAGAGAAAATGAACTTCTTTCTAGGTTTGTTCTACAGAAAATGCCAGTTAGTTTCCAAGGAAGATGTGACTCATGATACGAAGCTGTTCTGCTTAATGCTGCCACCAAGCACACATCTTGAGGTGCCAGTTGGGCAACACGTTTACCTCAGGCTACCTATTACAGGTGAGGCTTTGCAGAAACATTTTCTTTAATAAGGAGTTTGTAATCAGTACTAATGTAAGCACCCATGTAGGTTATTAGTGAAGCGTTTCTGGGCAGCTGGTCTTTGTGATATCCCATTTCTGGGTTTGTGGATGCAGGGTGCCTGCAAGTGGGAACTCTAGCTACGCTGCATCACTGTGTGGAGCAAAGAAATTGTCACTCGTCACAGAGACGGTGCCACCAGCATTGTAATTTATTACTTTTGTTGTTGTTTACTTGCTAAGTTGTCTCTGAGTCTGCAACCTGCCAGGTTCCTCTGTCCTTGGGATTTCCCAGGCAAGAATACTAGAGTGGGTTGCCATTACCTCCCACAGGGAATCTGTTATTAGCAAAGCCTTAAAAGAAAGAGGTTAGAGAGCACACAGTGTTCTGTGAAGACAGCTACCAGAAACATACACTAGCATCTCTTATTAGCCAGTTTTAAGTTCAAGGTTGTTTATGAAGTTGAATTTATAAAGCTGAAAATGAGTGGATGATTATAGATGATTTCCTTGCATGTGCCACCAGTAAAAGAAGCTCTTGTAAGTGTATTCCTTACTGTGTAAATGCTCTTTCCTTTATTTTCACCCCCAAATTACCTCGTTTTAAATACCCTTCCAGCTGTTGTCTAATATCTTCTTAATCTGTTGAAGCTGAAAAGGTAACATTCCCATGTCAGTCCTAGTGTTTCCAGCAAGTAGCTTTACAGACTACCAGCCAGGATTTGATAAATATAGTGTATTATACACACTGTTCAATTTTTCTCTTCATCATCACTAATGCCAAGTTATTCAATAACTGATATCTTCCCCAGTGTATTTATTGTCCAAGTATTGTATCTAATTTACACATAGTTAATTTCATATATGTGAGGGAGCCATGTATAAAATTTTGGTCTTTCAAATATGTTAACTCCTCTTTCTTTGGATTTTGGCTAGCTAAAATATAACATGGCTTCTTACTAATTTTACCCTGTTTTTTATTTTTATATTCTTAGTAGTAGTTGGATTAGTGTTCTTTTCAATTACCAAAATAATACATAAAATGATAAATTGTTAAAATAATTCAAAAATTCATGCCTTCCTAAAACTCAAATTATCCCATTGGCCATCAGTATTCATTGTTAAAAATTTGGTATATAATTAAAATTATTGTGTAAGTATCTCCTTGTATCTCTGTGTAAACTTCTGATGCCATTTTTGTTGTGGCCCATTACAAAGCTTATATGCTGATGGCAAAGATGGTTGTTTTAAGTTTATTAGCATAAAATCCTATCATTTTATGCCACACTTAATAAAAACAGGTTATTCATATTATGGTGAATTACTGATTTGTTAAAATTATTTCAACACATTTTGGCTTAGAGTATATATGCATGTGCTGTATACATATAGAACATAGTTACAAATATATTACATTAAGGGTGCAGTTTTAAATATATACTGATAGCATCATAAGATTTTTATGTTTCATCTTCATTTGTTTAGATTTTTAGAATTGAATTTCTTTGTTTTGACTTTCTCTAGGTACTGAAATTGTGAAGCCATATACACCTGTATGTGATTCCTTATTCTCAGAGTTCAAGGAACCAGTTCTTCCCAACAATATATACATCTACTTTTTGATCAAAATCTACCCTGCTGGATTCTTCACACCAGAGCTTGATCAGCTTCAGATTGGTTAGTATTTTTTTTCTTAATTTAGATTGTGTTCTAGATTGGATCACATATTACACTCTCCTTTGGTTACTTCCTTGTGGAATCTGTCAAATATCTTAAACTCACCATGTCTGCAGCCAAAGTTGTGTTCTCTTAGTCTCACCATATTGCTTCCATATTCCTCATCTGTTCTTTGCTTCTTTGCAAAATATTATCTGTTCATCCTCCACCCCATTTGGAAACTTGAGTCTTCCCTGAGTCTTCCCATTCAGTTCAGTTCAGTTTCATCCCTCAGTCATGTCCAACTCTTTGCAACCCTGTAGACTGCAGCATGCCCAGGCTTCCCTGTCCCATCACCAACTCCCAGAGCCTACTCAAACTCATGGCCATCACATCAGTGATGCCATCCAACCATCTCATCCTCTGTTGTCCCCTTCTCCTCCTGCCCTCAATCTTTCCCAGCATCAGGGTCTTTTCCAATGAGTCAGTTCTTCACATCAGATGGCCAAAGTATTAGAGCTTCAGCTTCAGCATCAGTCCTTCCAATGAATATTCAGGACTGATTTCCTTTAGGATGGACTCTCAAGAGTCTTCTCCAACACCAGAGTTCAAAAGCATCAGTTCTTTGAAACTCAGCTTTCGTTATGGTTCAGTCTCACATCCATACATGACTACTGGAAAAACCACAGCTTTGACTATACAGACCTTTGTCAGTGAAGTAATATCTCTGCTTTTTAACATGCTGTCTAGGTTTGTCATAGCTATTCTTCCAAGGAACAAGCATCTTAATTTCATGTTTATTTCAATTTAAGTTAATTTCAATTTAAAGTCATCATCTGCAGTGATTTTGGAACACAAGAATATAAAGTCTGTCACTGTTTTCCATTGTTTCCTCATCTATATGCCATGAAGTAATGGTACCAGATGCCATGATCTTAGTTTTCTGAATGTTGAGTTTCAAACCAACTTTTTCACTCTCTCCTTTCACTTTCATCAAGTCTCTTTAGTTCCTCTCTGCTTTCTGCCATAAGTGTGATGTCATCTGCATATCTGAGGTTATTGGTCTTTCTCCTTGCAGTCTTGATTCTGCTGCTGCTACTGCTGCTAAGTCGCTTCAGTCGTGTCCGACTCTGTGCAACCCCATAGACGGCAGCCCACCAGGCTCCGCCATCCCTGGGATTCTCCAGGCAAGAACACTGGAGTGGGTTGCCATTTCCTTCTCCAGTGCATGAAAGTGAAAAGTGAAAGTGAAGTTGCTCAGTCGTGTCCAACTCTTCGCGACCCCATGGACTGCAGCCTACCAGGCTCCTCCGTCCATGGGATTTTCCAGGCAAGAGTACTGGAGTGGGGTGCCATTGCCTTCTCCGGAGTCTTGATTCTAGCTTGTGCTTCATCTAATCAAGCGTTCACCTGATGTACCCTGCATATAAGTTAAATAAGCAGGCTGACAATATACAGCCTTGACTTACTTACTTCTTTCCCAATTTGGAACCAGTCTGTTGTTTCATGCCCGGTTCTGTTACTTGAACTGCATACAGATTTCTCAGGAGGTAGGTAAGGTCGTCTGGTATTCCCATCTCTTGAAAAATTTTCCACATAGTCAAAGGGTTTAGCATAGTCAATGAAGCAGAAGTAGACGTTTTTCTGGAATTCTCTTGCTTTTTCTATGAGCCAACGGATATTGGCAATTTGATCTCTGGTTCTTCTGCCTTTTCTTCATCCAGCCTGAACATCTGGAAGTTCTCGGTTCACATACTGTTGAAGCCTAGCTTGGAGAATTTTGAGCATTACTTTGCTAGCTAGCATGTGAAATGAGTGCAATTGTGCGGTGATTTGAACATTCTTTGGCATTGCCTTTCTTTGGTATTAGAATGAAAACTGACCTTTTCCAGTCCTGTGGCCACTGCTGAGTTTTCCAAATTTACTGGCATATTGAATATAGCACTTTCACAGCATCATCTTTTAGGATTTGAAAAAGCTCAGCTGGAATTCCATCACCTCCACTAGTTTTGTTCGTAGTGATTAGTTCATAGTTCCTAAGGCCCACTTGACTTCACATTCCAGGATGTCTGGCTCTAGGTGAGTGATCACACCATTGTGGTTTGTCTGGGTCATTAAGATCTTTTTTGAGTAGTACTTCTATGCATTCTTGCCACTTCTTCTTGATATCTTCTGCTTCTGTCAGGTCCATACTATTTCTGTCTTTTATGTTCTTTTGATGTCTTTTATGTTCTTTTATGTCTTTTATGTTCTTTTATGTTCTGTCTTGAAATGTTCTTTTGGTGTCTCTAATTTTCTTGAAGAGATCTCTAGTCTTTCCCATTCTATTGTTTTCTATTTCTTTGCATTGATCACTTAGGAAGGCTTTCTTATCTCTCCTTGCTATTCTTTGGAACTCTGCATTGAGATGGGTATATCTTTCCTTTTCTCCTTTGCCTTCACTTCTCTTCTTTTCTCAGCTATTTGTAAGGCCTCCTCAGACAACCATTGCCTCCCTCCCAATCCAGTCAGTGGCTAAGTTCTGATGAGTCTACCTCCCAGTAGCTTTTTAATCTGTCTTTTCTATCCTTTCTGCTACCTCTTAGATCAATCCTTCATCACTTCTCTCTTGATCTGTAACTGGTCTCTCTCAGTTGCCTTTAACTGATATCTTACTATTAATCTGCATTTTCCAGTTCTTTATCTATATCTGCCCTGATAATCAATTTAATCATGTTGCTCTGCAGCTTTGATACCTTGGATGGGTCTCCATTACCTAACTGATTACACCCTTTTCATGGCCTATGAAGACTTTGATGAACTCTCCAGCTTCACCTCTCACTATACAAAATACTTGTGCTACTCAGGCTCTACAAGTTTGCCATCCTCATTCATTGACACATGAGCTTTGTAGGATGCCCATTGACCCTCTTTCTACCTGTCAAGTACCTTTGTTCTAGTATTTTTTAAAAATATCACTTCCTTTATGAAACTTCCCTCCTCTTCTGAACCCCTCAGTAACTAACACTGTTCATAGCTCTAGGATAAGAATACATAATATTTCCTATTTACATAACTTTGAGTTTAAGGATATAGATTGTCTTATCTTTGTATTTCCCATCCCTAGCAGAGCAGTTGGCACATAATGGGCTTTTAATAAAAGTACTCTGAAAGAATTAATAAAGGGACTATAATGAAATCTACTAATATTTAGAGATTCCCTCCCTTACTATTTTACTCCTTTTTCTATGTCTTCAGCTTTTCACTGTCTTTTGCCTAACAATAAATGTGCCCTTCCCCCTTTAAGACCACATTAGCAGTAATATCGAGTGAAATAGATTGCTGAAATTTGGAAATAGAGAAAATTTTTGCTATCTGAAAGTTAAGCTCAGCAATCAACATATAACAGATGTGATGAGTCATCTTTGGTTACATAAATCAAAATATTGAACATAAATGTGAACCTATAGAATTTTGGAATACCTACAGATCTAATGAAGGTGATACGACCTCGTGAAGGACTGACAGCACAATTGTAATATAGAAGGTGGAAACTTAACCAGTGGTCTTACAACCTATCTGTAGACATTGTGTAACACAAAACAGAGTGGAGAGTCAGCCTACAGCATGCAAAAGGAAAGCTGAAATAGTAAGGCCAGTGTTTTTTCAGTTTCATCTAGAGGAGCTCTCATGGCACAGACACTGGTGCCCCTTAGAGGGTTGTACACTGGCATGACAGTGATAACTCATGAAACTCCATTATGACCTATAGGAGCTACCTTATCAAACTATCCACTTTGTTTCAATTTTGTGTTCATTGAGCAATTTTATATGATTATTTTGACCTTCCAAATAGTCCAATTTTTTATCTTCCTGCATTGGGAATGGAAGTCCTGGATGGAGCTCAGGTTACTAGATGCAGGTGGTCTGGCTGAAAATCGTTGCCATTCTGGCAGGTATGCTTTAATCTCTTGTGAATTAGAGTAGCATTAGGTCCATGCCTGAGTCTAATCAATTTTATGACATTGGAAAGACTGGACTGTGGACAGAAGTTATCAAGATAGTATGATTCTGTGAGGCTTCTTTAGTAAACAAACAGCTGATTTTTTCCCGAGGATATTCTGCTTTCATGGTTCCTTTCAAATTATAACAGGGAGCTTCTGTTACTTTCTAATGTTTAACTCATCAATTACTACCCAATTCTTGCTATCCTGCCATGGACAAGAAAGGGAAAAGAGAGGAGCAGCCAAGCATTTAAAAATAAACCAGAGCATTTGAAATTGTTTTTTAAAGTATGGACAACTTTATTTTTTTTATTATTTTTAATATTACATTGAAAATTTCTGAAATGTCCTGAAGACAGTTCTCTTATTTGAGTGGTGCACAGAGATTATATCAGTTGCATACCAGAAAAGGGTTTATTCAACTATTTTGATTGTAGATTTGGTAGTAGTGTGCCCCAAGTATGGTTTCTGATCATGCTTTGTTTTTAATAGGAATTCAGAACAGCTCTTGTTTTATTTTGTGGGTTTTTTTTCCAGTTGTGTTTAAAAAATTTTTTTTAATTGAAGTATAGTTGATTTACATGTTGTGTCAGTCTCTGCTGTACAGCAAATTGACTCAGTTATACACATATAGACATTCTTTTTTTAATATTCTTTTCCATTATGGTTTATCACAGGATATTGAATATAGTTTCCTATGCTCTATGGTAGGACCTTGTTGTTTATCATCCTATATATAATAGTTTATACCTGTTCATCCTGAACTCCCAGTCCTCCCCTCTCCCACCTCCTCCCCCTTGGCAACCACAAGTCTGTTCTCTATATCTGTGAGTCTGTTTCTGTTCTGTAGATACGTTCATTTGTGCCATTAGATTCCACATATAAGTGATATCTTATGATATTTTGTCTTTCTCTTTCTGACTTACTGCAGTTAGTATGATAATCTCTAGTTGCATCGATGTTGCTGCAAATGGCATTATGTCATTCTTTTTTATGGCTGAGTATTACCCGATTGTATATATGTACATTTATCCATTCATCTGTTGCTAAACATTTAGATTATTTCTGTGTCTTGGCTGCTGTGAATAGTGCTGCTGTGAACATAGGTGTGCGTGTCTCTTTTTGATTATTGATTTGTCCACGTATATGCCCAGGCATAGGATTGCTGAATCGTATGGTAATTCTATTTTCAGTTTTCTGAGGAACCTTCACACTGTTTTCCATAGTAGCTGTACCAATTTACATTCCCACCAAATGAGTAGGAGGGTTTCCTTTTCTCTACACCCTTTCCAGCATTTGTTGTTTGTATATTTTTTAATGATGGTCATTCTAACTGGTGTGAGGTGGTTCCTCATTGTGGTTTTGATTTGCATTTCTCTAATGATTAGTGATGTTGAGCATCTCTTCATGTGCCTATTGGCCATCTGTATGTTCTTTGAAGAAATGTCTACTAAGATCTTTTACCTATTTTTCCATTGGGTTGTTTGTTTTTTGTTGTTGTTGAGTTGTATGAGCTGTTTGTATATTTTGGAGATTAAGTCCTTGTCTGTCACATCATTGGCAAATATTTTCTCCCATTCTGTACGTTGTCTTTTTTTTTTCTTTTTATGGTCTCTTTTGTGTGCAAAAGCCTATACGTTTAATTAGGTCCATCCCATTTGTTTATTTTGTTTTTATTTCTATTGTCTTGGGAGACTGAGCTAAGAAAACAATAGTACATAAGATAATATTTTAAAAATGCATTTTGCTGTGCCAAACCACCTAGGCTCAAAAGGCTACAAATTGTACAGTTTTACCATTTATATGACATTCTGGAAAAGCAAAACTGTAGGAATGGAACAGATAAATAGTTGTGAGGGGTGGGGTGAGGGGTTGAATACAAAGGGGAATTTTTAGGGTGATAGAAGCATTCTGTATGCTGTTGAGATGGTGGACACATGACTATGCATTTGTCAAAGACCATGCAGAGTGAATTTTACTATGTGAAAAAAATATAAAACTTTCAGAAAAAAATGCAAGTTCTGCAACTTGTGTTTGGTGATGTCAGGGAATCCCAGATGGAATGCAGAGTATGGCAAATGAATCTGTTTTACAAATGTATGAAGTAACCTCAGTGAAGGGAGTGGGGAATAAAATAAACTAAAAAAATTAAAATGGACTAAAGAATTATCTCAAATTATTAACAGTATCTAGGAGTGACTTTTATTGCTGTATATTTGCATATTTTTAAATGTTCTTTGGTAAGGAAATGTGACTTTTGTAATTAAAAAATTAACAGTAAAAAGATAATAAGATATTAGAAAGTATTTCTATTTCAATTTTTTTCTCCTACTAGGTTTATTACTATGATTAAGAATCAGTATGTAAGAGTGAATATGTATTCTCCACTCTGTACTATGCAAGACAGGTATACACAGACTCTGCTTTTTAAATAGTTTTATCAATAGTTTAGCAATCAAGACTTTATTGATAATTAGTGGCAGTAGTTTATAAATTAGAGATGCCAGATGGTTTGGGAAAATAATGTTGGGAAATAAGTATAATAAAACCTTATTATTAATTTGATTATAATGAAAATGTGAGTATAATGACATACTTGGGGGCCTAATGAATATTCTTAAAACTGCTTACATTCCTTGAAAACTGAGATATAGTCTGATAATTATGCAACCTGCTTCTCCTAGTGTTCTTAATTCGGCTAGGTTAACTGTTTCAGTTTTCCTGATTTTTTTTTTTTTCTGATTTCATGTATATTTCGTTGTGTAGGAGATTATGTTTCTGTAAGCAATCCTGAGGGCAATTTTATAATATCCCAGCTCCAAGAATTGGAAGATCTCTTTTTATTGGCAGCAGGAACAGGCTTCACACCAATGGTTAAAGTACTGAATTATGCTTTGACTAATATACCCAGTCTCAGGTATGTCATTTTACATTTAATTCCTGTCCCTTGTGAGGCTGTTAGATTAGTAGAAGGTGTTCTAAATCTATTAAAAACTCAATGGACTTCAACAGACATGTTCTCATCCCTTAGTCATCATTTCTTTCTCTTCCTCCTCTACCCTAAGCTGTTTTATTCACTTGATTCCTTTAGTTTTGTTACCTTTGATTACCTAATTGACACTGAAAAAACATTCATGCTAATTCACGGTTAGACTTTCCATTCATGCATATTTTAAATATAATTGAAATAGTACTTTTGAATTGTTGTTTTTTCTTTTAAGGAAAGTGAAGCTGATGTTCTTCAATAAAACAGAGGATGACATAATTTGGAGAAGCCAGTTGGAGAAATTAGCATTTAAGGATAAAAGGTATTAAAGTAGTATTAGCTCTGTGTTTAAATATTTTCATACATGTTCAGTCAGTTGAGACCTTAACCTCTTTCAGTTCAAGTTCTTAGTTGACCAGAAAACTCCTTCTAATAAAAACTAAACAAATCAATAATTCTCTTTTAAAAAATTTAAATGTAAGTAATGTTAATACACCTTCCCCAAAGAAATACTATTTGATAAGGTCAATGTGACATCAAATATGTATTGATAAAATATATAATGGACTTTATATTGATTTTTTAAATTAAAAAAAAAATTTTGGCTGCACCACATTGCTCATGGGATCATATTCCCCAACTAAGGATCGAACCCACACCCCCTACATTGAAAGCTCAGAGTCCTAACCACTGGACCGCCAGGGAAGTTCCTGGGCTTTCTGTTTATGTTATGTTTTATAGTGAGTTGGGTTTCTTTGAAAATGATCCAGTGTAGTCAGTTTGGTAATTCAAGATTTTCTAATTATAATGGGGACAAATCAAATAAGTTTGGTGAGATGAGTTAAACAAAAATAAAGATGTTTTGGACTTCCCAGGTGGTCCAGTGGTTAAGACTCCATGCTTCCAATGCAGGTAGCCTGGGTTCAATCCCTGGTCAGGGAGCTAGATCCTGCATGCTGCAACCAAGAGCCCACATGATGCAACTCAGGATCCCACATGCCACAGCTAAGTCCCAGTGCAGCCAAATTAAATAAGCAAACATGATTCTTTACTACAGGATTTCTTAGAGCCTTTACCATCCATGCCAGTGCCTGTTGTGACTTTCCAGAAAGGGGGTTAATTATACATTGTTTAGCAAGATTCTCTTCATTTTTGTTTGTTTACATAAACACATTAAATATCACAAATGATCCTCAGTAGACACTTTGGGAAATGCCAGTATGGTTCATGGAAAAAAATTTGAGGCAGGCTGAACTCAGTGGCAGAATGAGGCAGCAAGGACAGCAAGGTAACAATTTGTTTCATAGAAAAAGGAGCCCAAGCATAGTGAAGAAGGTGAGATAGGTTAACAGGCATATGCTCTATCTCCCCTAAAGAGAGGTAAAAGCAGTATGAAATTCAAAACACATCTTTTAGGAGAAGAGCGAATGGAACAAGCTGTCATACATCCTGAAGCATTTTTGTAATCATTAAAAACTATTTCTAGAATTGCAGAACTTCCTAAGTCACACAAAGTATCTGACGTAAATGTTTGTTTTTGACGGTATAGTATAGATAAAGTTCTCTGCCTTTTCAAAGGTGAAGACTTCAGGAACTCAGCTGTCCCAGGGCCTCCAGGTACTTCAGAATATTTTCCAAACATCTTCACTAAGGTGATGCCATGGTTCCTTCTAGTCTTCTCTCTGTTGTCTCCCATCCTCCCCCTCATTCTTGTTTAGTAAGTAATTTGCACAAATTAAGAATGATCTGAATTTAATGATCTTTGAAGTGCTTTCTCTTCTTAATATACTTAAAACATAATCCTAAAAATATTTATTATGTCTAAGTAGTTACATGGCAATTTAGAGCCTAATTTAAAGAAATACAGATTCCTGGGTTTTTCTAGTGTCTTTTTCACTCAAAGTGGAAAATTGGAAGCAACGTTTATGAAAAAACCTAAAGACCTAAATTCTGGCTTTCTGTCTACCCTTTACTAGCTTGAAACTGTATTCAAAAATTACTTACTCTGTAGGCCTGTCTCTTTATCTTCAAAATAGAATAATGACATCTGTCGTACTTCCTTCCTAAGGCTATTGTGCAGACTAGAGAAGGCAGTGTAAATGCTTTGGAAACTGTGAAGCCCTGCCTCAGATTATTTGGATTGTGGTTAGGGAGGACCTCTGTGGATATGCATTTCATTTCTGTATTGACTACTTGAGCTTCTTTTTTCTAAACAATCATTTAAAAGACTTTAGACAGACGTAGCTATACTTCTGTGGCTAGTTTTTGGTTTTTCTTTTGTAAGTACTTCTGGCAGTTTGGGGACATGGTATTTTGTAAGATCTTTTCCTTGTACAAGGAAAATTCATTTACTATTATTTCGGCAAACAGTATTTCTTTGATGTAAGAACTAATTGGTAAAGGGTATGTGTTGACAGCTTCTGAACACAAAGTATTCTTTAACAACATCCCCTGTGTGTTTTTTCTTGCATGGTCCATGTAATTTGGGTTGGTGGCATTGTGTAGGCTTGAGGATAAGGAAAGGCCCCCTTTTCCCCACTTCTGGATGAGTGGCTCTAACAGTACTCATCAGGTGAGGGAGACGCTCCAGTTTGCTGGGAGAAGTGAGAGTGTTTTGACTGCCAGCCCGCCTTTATCCTCTCTCTTCTGCTCCCATTCCTGTGCGTTCTCTGCTCCCTGCCTTCTCTTCGGCCTTCTGGAGATACACTCGCCTTGCTGGAGGCCCACTACTAGCACTGACTTCCAGCACTGGCTGATCTGTGTTCCCTGGATACTCATGGTCAGACCCTCACTGGAAAACGCATGGCTTCGTATGGGTACGTGGCTTTGGAACATTTATCAGGAACCTTCCATATTCTGAGACTATGCAGATGGAGGAGAAACCTGGCCTTGAAGGCTTACCAATGGGTTTTGGTAGTAGTATTCAGTCAAGATATATAACTGTTGAGTCCCATACATTCAAGGAAAGTAAAAGTTTAAATTTAATGTAAGGTAGTTTTAATTGGTCATAACTATCATTTAGTTGGGCTTCCAGGGTGGCTCAGTGGTAAAGAATCTGCCTGCCAGTGCAGGCTGTCCCTGGGTTTGATCCCTGGGTCAGGAAGAACCCCTGGAGAAGGAAATGGCAACCCACTCAGTATTCTTGCCTGGGAAATCCCATGGACAGAGGAGCCTGTTGGGCTACAGTCATAAACATCATTTAGTTAACATTTAAGGCTTTATTTTTTATCTGTTAAATCACACTTTCCTACATTTTGACTCTCCTGTATCACTTCTCATTTTACCAATACATTTCTGATGACAAAATGTGACACTTGAACACATCATCTTGGTTAGATTATTATTGGATTGTGGCAATAAAAACGTGTGTAGTTAAATGAAATACCCTGTTCTATGTAGGATTAGGACACAGTGTCTAATCAGTCCTTTGTAGAACAAGGAGGAATAGGAAAAATAGATGCTGAGACTGGTGTGTAATCTAGTACCTTCATTTTCAGCAAGCATGTTTATCCAAATAATGTGTTTGGCAAGGGAAATTCTTTGAAACACAATTGTATAATGGAAACTTATTAACCTTGTGACCTTGAGCAAGTTACTTGATCTGATGGAGCTTCATTTTTTCCATCTATGAAAAGGGACATCAATATCTACATCATAGGATTGTTTGCAAAAGGGGGCAGTGAAATGGCAGAGTAGGTGCTGGGCCCAGAATTAGTATATTTGTAACGTTCGATGGCACCCCACTCCACTACTCTTGCCTGGAAAATCCCATGGACGGAGGAGCCTGGTGGGCTGCAGTCCATGGGGTTGCGAAGAATGGGACTCGACTGAGTGACTTCCCTTTCACTTTTCACTTTCATGCATTGGAGAAGGAAATGGCAACCCACTCCAGTGTTCTTGCCTGGAGAATCCCAGGGATCGGGGAGCTTGGTGGGCTGCCATCTATGGGGTCACACAGAGTCGGACACGACTGAAGTGACTTAGCAGTAGCAATGTTCATTCATTCATGAAATACTTGTGAGCGTCTGTCATGTGCCTGTTCCCCAGGGCTATGATAGGAAGCAGGGATGTTGTGTTGCCTTATTTCCTCATGCAATCCGGGAAATGGATCTCTTCATTTTCCCACGTTGCTAAATTTACTAGAATTGCAGAAAATAGATAGACCATAAGTGCTTTTTTAGGATGTTTCTGTTTCAATTCAGTTTTCATGTCATTAAGGCTTAAATGTGAGGAGGGAAAGAAAGCTTGCCTGAATTTTATCCAAATACTATTACACTTGACTATTAACTCCAGTAATTGGAATTTGGTTCACAACATTCCAAGTTTAGGGAAGTCTCCTACATATACTTTCCTAAAGAAAAATGAGAGAAAAACAGAACATAAATATGTACAGCAACAGCTGTAGCTATTATGTAAACTGTGATCCAAATTAAATGTCTCATATTTTTGTCTTTTACTGAGCAGTGTTATGAGGCCTGCTTGGCTCAGTATTATACATCGGTACTTCCCTCCCCCCTCAGTAGAATGCATCTACTCTGAGTTCTCTGCTTTTGCAGAATTAGTTTTGTGGGGAAGGACAGTTTTACAATGAGATTGACTCCTGGGTAGCATTTTGTAATACACAAATATAATAAGTATTTTCCTTCCCTTTCAAAGTAATCATTTTTGAAGACAATAACCTTATTTTAGTAAAGTTAGTAGCATATTCTTCTCTGTAAATAGTGGAATTTGATGATTTGTTGATTTCTCTGTTTATAGAATTAATATGAATTTATATAGAAAAATATATATGGGGAAAAAAATCATCTGTAGTCTTACCATCCAAGCAAAAGTAATGGTCTGTATCTTTCCATTTTCTTTCTCTTTCTCCCCTTTTCCAACTGCCCACACATACTTATATACATGTATTAGTTGTTTTCTTTTGTATTTTTTAAATAATGTAGTCCTACTGACTATACTTTTATAACTACATTTTCTCTTTAGTGTATTGTGTATGTTCTATGTATCAGATCAGATCAGGTCAGATCAGTCGCTCAGTCATGTCCGACTCTTTGCGACCCCATGAATCGCAGCACGCCAGGCCTCCTGTCCATCACCAACTCCCAGAGTTCACTCAGACTCACGTCCATCGAGTCAGTGATGCCATCCAGCCATCTCATCCTCTGTCGTCCCCTTCTCCTCTTGCCCCCAATCCCTTCCGGCATCAGAGTCTTTTCCAATGAGTCAACTCTTCGCCTGAGGTGGCCAAAGTACTGGAGTTTCAGCTTTAGCATCTTTCCTTCCAAAGAAATCCCAGGGCTGATCTCCTTCAGAATGGACTGGTTGGATCTCCTTGCAGTCCAGGGGACTCTCAAGAGTCTTCTCCAACACCACAGTTCAAAAGCATCAATTCTTCGGCGCTCAGCCTTCTTCACAGTCCAACTCTGACATCCATACATGACCACTGGAAAAACCATAGCCTTGACTAGACAGACCTCTGTTGGCAAAGTAATGTCTCTGCTTTTGAATATGCTATCTAGGTTGGTCATAACTTTCCTTCCAAGGAGTAAGCGTCTTTTAATTTCATGGCTGCAGTCACCATCTGCAGTGATTTTGGAGCCCAGAAAAATAAAGTCTGACACTGTTTCCACTGTTTCCCCATCTATTTCCCATGAAGTGATGGGACCAGATGCCATGATCTTAGTTTTCTGAATGTTGAGCTTTAAGCCAACTTTCTCACTCTTCACTTTCACTTTCATCAAGAGGCTTTTTAGTTCCTCTTCACTTTCTGCCATAAGGGTGGTGTCATCGGCATATCTGAGGTTATTGATATTTCTCCCGGCCATCTTGATTCCAGCTTGTGTTTCTTCCAGTCCAGCATTTCTCATGATGTACTCTGCATATAAATTAAATAAGCAGGGTGACAATATACAGCCTTGATGTACTCCTTTTCGCATTTGCAACCAGTCTGTTGTTCCATGTCCAGTTCAAACTGTTGCTTACTGACCTGCATACAAATTTCTCAAGAGGCAGATCAGGTGGTCTGGTATTCCCATCTCTTTCAGAATTTTCCACAGTTTATTGTGATCCACACAGTCAAAGGCTTTGGCATAGTCAATAAAGCAGAAATAGATGTTTTTCTGGAACTCTCTTGCTTTTTCCGTGATCCAGTGGATGTTGACAATTTGATCTCTGGTTCCTCTGCCTTTTCTAAAACCAGCTTGAACATCTGGAAGTTCACAGTTCACATATTGCTGAAGCATGGCTTGGAGAATTTTGAGCATTACCTTGCTGGCTTGTGAAATGAGTGCAATTTTATGGTAGTTTGACCATTCTCTTGTATTGCCCTTCTTTGTTATTGGAATGAAAACCGACCTTTTCCAGTCCTATGGCTATTGCCGAGTTTTCCAAATTTGCTGACAGATCAAGTACAGCACTTTAATAGCATCATCTTTTAGGAGCTGAAATAGCTCAGCTGGAGTTCTATCACCTCCACTAACTTGGTTCGTAGTAATGCTTCCTAAGGCCCACTTAACTTCACACTCCAGGATGTCTGGCTCTCGGTAAGGGATTACATCATCATGGTTATCTGGATCATTAAGACCTTTTTTGTACAGTTCTGTGTATTGCAGGATAGAAATTCACCAGAAGACTCACTAAGTCAAAGTGTACCAAAGCTACTGATCCATTTTGACAAATAGCCTCTCAAAAGGTAAAGTTTTTCTGTACTCTGGGGACTAGCAATGTGTTAGTTCCTTTAAGATAGAAAAATCCAGTGATTCCGGAAGCATAAGGAAACTGAAGAAAGTTCTTGAATCCCTTCCTTTTCCTGCAGCCTGTGAGGCAACTCAGATACGTGGATCCCTAATCTGGACCCTAAACCATTTTCTGTTCCCCTGCTAGATGTTCCTCCAGGGGTGTGTTTCTTCGAATGTGTTCATGTATTCCCACCCTAAAGGGCTCTGTGATTAAATAGGTTTGAGAAATAATGTATGCTCTGTTAGCTTCTTGAAGCTTAATATGAACTTACCATGTTCAAGGTTTTGAAAAATTCTAAAGAAATATCTTTTAATTTTCCCCCAAACTTACTTGATTAGGTTAGCTTCCCCCTCCCCCACCATGGACTACCACTAACATTTGAAAGAACACAGGTGTTTCATCAGATTCATTTTGAGAAATGTTTCTATAAGATGTACGTTTTATCTCATGTTAACGTCAGCTGTTTATGAGCTGTTTCTCCCATGAGCAAATAGCGTTCACCACAGTTTCTAGTATTTTTCTTTAGTTTAGAAAAGCCAGGGAAAGCTGGGGCCCCAAATACTTTTGAAATACTATTTTGTGGGTAGTAACAAGTCACTGAAGCTTTTTAAGCAAAGTAATTGTGAGACTGGATCTGTGTTTTTAGGAAAACTAGTATAACGAGGATGTGCCAGGTAGATGAGGATAAGGCTAATAGAGCAGCATCTTAGACAAGGGATAGAAGGGCTGGAACTGAAGCTATGGCAGTAAAAATGGGAGGGCAGGGCCATGCCTGTGTTAAGAAGTAGGAATCAGTGGGTCCGGGAAGTTGATTGCCTGGGGGAGGAGGGAATATGTTGTTAAATGACTTCAGGCTCTGCATGCGGTTTAGACTAATGAATACATTTGTATTTCAAGATTTTTTATCTCAAGTCGTTATCAGTCTACTTAAAAATAATTTCTTTTTCACAAGCTTGTTTACTTCCATTGACATTTAGACCTCATAGAATCAGGTCTCTCTTTCTCTCTCATATATATTGCTTTGCACTTTATGGATCCTGGAAATGTATTTTCTGATAACTTTTTCAAGAGTCCGAGTCCTTTCTGGCACTTTTGAAATAATAGGGTAGAAAGGAACTTCAGGACATTCACCTAAGGCAGTGCACGCCTCAAAGCTACAAATGCTTCAGACAGTAAGTTGCCTTTTAGAAAAATTCGGAAGTAACCATCCATAATAACCGTCTGTATCTTGATGTGGTGTAAAAAGTCCTTCATTCAGGTATTCTTGAGTTAACTTGGGATTGCTCCCACTCCAGTTTAAGCTCTTTTCCAGTCCCAGGAAGGAGAAGATCATTCAGTCGTGTCCTTCTCTTTGTGACCCCATGGACTGTAGCCCACCAGGCTCCTCTGTCCATGGAATTCTCCAGACAAGAACACTGGAGAGGGTTGCCATTTCCTTCTCCAGAACAGTCTCCTTACGGTCCTCTAAAACTGCATCCATGCCACCTGGTCTTTTTCTTTTGAGAGCCCCAAAGGTATACCCAGGGGACCAATATGTAACTAAATACAAAACATATAAGGAATTTATACCATTTACGTAAGGATCACAGTTATTTTTCACCCTATGGTAGATGCCTGTAGAAAGTATGCCACTGATGAGGATTTTTTTTTTTTTCTTTTTAAAGCAGCTCATTAAAGGAAAAGCAGGATTTTTTTGGATGACAAAGGACACCCAATATTGATTTACATATCTTAGCAGTTTTATTCCAGTGACAGGTTTATTGGAAAATAGAGGCAGAGGAGACTATCTTTCATTTGTAATTTAACAAGGCAGTTGCTGTCTCCATTGTACTGTCTATGTATAATTAGAAATGTCTTAAGATAGTGATTCTGCAGCTGCTCTTGGGTCCCCTTTGATAATCTGATGAAAGGTTATGGACCTTCCCAGAAAAATGCTCCCACAAATTTGCATACATTTTTATATGTAATTTCATAGATACCAGCATATGGCTTTGCTTTTCCAAGTATACTGTTTATTTTTAACCAGTATAGCTTGTTCAATAAATTCTTTTATTTATTCATCAAGTATTTTTTGCACATTTGTCTCAAACCAAGCCTGAATACAGTGTAGAAGAAGATAAACAAGGACTCTGCCCTCATGAAGCAGTAAACAGACATCACATTCCAGAATTATCTAACACTTTCTTAATTATAACTGCAGGGAAGGAAAAAATGTTAGTGAAAGAATGTTTTTTGGGGGTGCTATTTTCTATAGGGTGGATTTGAATCACTGCTAAAACAAAATGGGAATCTTGAAAGCAAGAAATAAAACATGTCTCTATAGGGTTTTTAAATATAAAATCAGATTATTAGAATTGTAAGAGCATGTAGTTTTTCCCACCTAGAGTCTGGGTCTGCTGAGAGCTGGGATGGCTTTTCTGTCCCCAGCTGGACCCTGAGGTGATCTGTGTACCTGTCCCACCCTCACCCTCCCCACCCCGACTCCCATCAGCTTTTGGGAGCGTTAACCTGCTGCAGTGCAGCCAGGCAAGGACCACTGCACCAGCTGCCTCTTGTTTCTGTTCTGGTGTTCGGCTACCCAGGCCACCTCACGAGAGAAATGATTCACTTCAGCGTTTTCTTGAGATTAACATATAATTAATTTCTGCCACTATTGAGAAAAGATCTAAATTACTCAAGCAGAAAATGTAGCAAGGCATTTGATCTATGCTGCTGAAAAATGATAAGAATTAGTGGTGTTTGAAAACAGAGCAAAGGGACCAGGTACAGCTTAGAATTTTCAATTTGCTCTGGCTCTTCACCAGCAGGTCACATATCATATTACAGAGCTGTGGGAAGAACTGGTCTGGAGCTCCTTTTGAGACTTGGTTTGATGTACTTCTTTCTTATTGTAATTCTGTACTCTTCTCAAATGCCTTCCTCCCTGTGTGCTGGCCACTAGGGGTGCAGCGGTAACCAGTCCCTGCCCTCATTGAGTTTCTAGTCTTATGGGGAAAGTGGACACGACTGAGCGACTTCACTTTCACTTTTTCACTTTCATGCATTGGAGTAGGAAATGGCAACCCACTCCAGTGTTCTTGCCTGGAGAATCCCAGGGGCAGGAGAGCCTGGTGGGCTGACGTCTGTGGAGTCACACAGAGTCAGACACGACTGAAGTGACTTAGTAACAGCAGCAGACATTACTAAAATAATCATCTCGGTGGCCACCTATTTACAGCCTGATTTAAGAGTGATAAAGAAGAGGAAAAGGGAAACATTTCTACAGCACATATAAGAAAAGACAGTGGAACAGCAGTGCTTCCCTAGAAATGATGCTTGAGCTAAGAACTGAACGGTGGGGTGTGGTAGAAACATTACAGAAAGAGAACAGGCAGGCTGTGGCAGTGCAGGCTGAGAAGCAGAGCACAGAGTTAGGAGCTAGGATCAGGGAGAATCTGGATGTGAAAGGTGAGGCAGATCAGTCTCAGGTTTCTGGTTTGTGCACCCACGTGAGTGTGGTGCCATTCACAGCAGTGAAGCCAAGTGTGGCACAGGGAGACTGCAGGGTGAGGTGAGCCCATGGAGACGTTAACAGAAAAGAGTCAGATAGGCAATTGGTTATCAGAGTCAAGGACTCATTGGAAGGGTTTGAGTCAGAGATTAAAATGCACATGTCATTGGTCATGTTCTTTACTGAGCAGATTAATAGAAGCGTGGAGCTCTCTGAGATAACTTTGAGCTTTCTTTTTTTAATTCAAAATATTTTAATTTAAAATGATTTGGTTTGTAGGGTCCCTAAAAACCACATTCTCTATCTTGGATATAGTCATCCTTGGTTGAATTCAACAACTGTTTATTGAGTGGAATACATTTATATGTAGGTAGAATGTAATTACACACAGGTCATGAACCCAGGCTAAGCTCTCTCTGAGTTCAGTAAAAAATGTCAAATTATTCTCTTTTCTGTAACAAAAGTTTATGTTAAATAACTATGGATTTACTTGTATTTTTTGTGAAATCTTTGTTTACAATCCCTTCCAGTGCTCTTCTAGCAAGTGTATCAACCTTCCTATATTCAGTTGTTCTCCAGAGGAGAAAAAAAGATGTTTTATTGAACTTGAAACATGTTCCTGACATGTTTAACATAATAAACTTCTTAAAGAAATGTTTCTTTTCTCCAGATTTGAGGTTGAATTTGTCCTCTCAGCACCTACTTCTGAATGGAGTGGCAAACAGGGATACATCTCACCAGCTCTGCTCTCTGAATTTTTGAAAAGAAGATCAGACACATCCAAAGTCCTCATCTGCCTTTGTGGGCCAACGCCATTCACAGAACAAGGAATGAAGTGAGTAGCAATGTGGTAGGAGAAAGAACGGCAGCACTGGTGAAGTACAGCCTCCTGTAGAAAGCAGTTGATGCGGCTCTCAGTTCTTCCTGTTCATATGAACCTGCACTTTAGAAGTCTGTCACAGTGTAAGAAAATACTGACCAAGTGTTTCATCTGTATGCAGTGAAGGGTCGGAGGCCCCAGTTATGCACAGAGTTAAACGTGAACACAAAAATAAGACACACCCAGCTCTTGATAGCCTCTCCTAGTGGCAGGCAGCATGAACACATTCATAGAATGGGTGCCAGATCTTTTTAGGGCTCTAGATTCAACCTCTCCTTCCACCAAAGCTTCATAATATATAATAATCTTTTAAAATATCATAAGCTATGTTCATCTCATTATAGCTTTTGATCCTCCCTCTCTGCAGCTGGGTGAGCATTAGTCAAAGAGTTGAACTCTGCACAATGAAAACTCAGTGGTATGACTATCTTATTTAAAAATCACCTTGATCTGATTTAACTCTAAAATGACACTTTAACGTGTTTAGTTTAGATATAGCGATAGCCACTGTTATTGGGTTTCTAGATGATTTTAAAATACAGCTGCCTTAAATGCTCTGCATTTCCTTGTTTGGTATATGACTGAACCTAACACTTTCTAGATAGTTTTCTCTCTTGCTGTCTTATTTTTAATTATGAAAAAGACAGGCGGTATGGCTGAAAAGATAGGATGGGGTTAGATAGTGAGAGGCTTGCCTGCTGTACCACATTGGTCCTTTTGACTCCTGTGCCATCCTGGCCCTTTGTGTGAATATGTGTGTATGCTCTGGAAGCTACCAGTTTGGGTTGGAAACCCAGCTCCACCACTTACAGTCACCCTGCAGTCATTAACTACGAGCCAAAACTTTCTAAACTTTAGTGCATTTCTATATGTTCATGTGTATCAGTCGCTCAGTCGTGTCCTACTCTTTGGGACCCTACAGACTGTAGCCCAGCAGGCTCCTCTGTCCATGGACTTCTCCAGGCAAGAATACTGGAGTGGGTTGCCATTTCCTCCTCCAGGGGATCTTTCCGACCCAGGAATCAACCCCGCATCTCCTGCATCTCTTGCATTGACTGGCAGATTCTTTACCACTGCCACCTGGGAAGCCTCATTTATACAAGGCAATAAATGATAATATTTATGCACTGAAGTGCTTAGCACAGTGACTACATAGAGGGAGTTCTAAATAAATGTTTATTTTTTTAGCAGCATTTTAAACAGCTACTTTTAAGTAGCTATCTCCTTTGATAGTGTTTTCCAAGTTAAATTGTACTTAAGCCGTATTTCTACTTTTCCGTGAGGGAAAATTAAGATAGAATGCTATGGTATCAACTCCTTACTTTGAAAACTGATGAATAAAGGGGAAAAAAATAAGGATTTATTCTGCCTTTTCTGTATGAGCTATACTACTGTGTAACCACATAATAAGTGAGAAGAAGTTATTCTTTAGAGAATTCCTTGGCTGATAAATAATGATAGAAGTAGGATGTCATCAAGTTCAGTCCCTAATGAACTAATTGATCCGTACCTAGATCATCAATGGTGGTTTGCATCCCAAAAGAGAGCCAACCAGGTATTATGTGCCTTGTGATGAAAGAGCACGATCTATGACGTAGTCTGGTCAAAAAGAATTGAACCTGTATCTGATCAGACCTCTAGATCTGATTATTAAATTTAGGGAGATAAAAGGAAAAAGGAACATATTATTAGAGTAAAGCCACAGGGATACTGCAAAATCAGAACCATGGGGGAGTCAATGTGTGAAAATCTCATTTTGTCAACAAATAAATTGCAGGACAGAGAGAGATGGAGGGGATCTTACAGCTCAAAAGATACCTAAAACACATATAAACCAGTCACAGTGAATAGACTTTAGTTGGATCTTGATTCAAACATACTTTTAAAAATTATAACACTTATGAGACAGCTGCAGGTGTGAACACTTACTAGATATTTGATGACACTAAGGAATTGTTAATTTTTTAGAAGTGAAAATTATGGGGTTTTTTAGACAGCACATACTAACTGGGAAATATGAAAAAATATTATGGTTACAGTGGTAAACTTTGATGTTATTTTATTTTCAAGCATCTTCCATAAGAAACATGTGCTTTGTATTTGTTTTTCAGGATGCTGCATGATCTGAACTTTTCCAAAGATGAGATCCATAGTTTTACAGCATAATGAAGAGCTGTCATTCAACTGTTTAATCTAAATTTGTGATTACTTAAGGTTTTTTTTAAGAGAACATTTTTGTATATACTAAAAGGTTAACTAGAATCCAAGTTTCAGTTTCTTAAACAAAAACAAACGTTTCTTCACTATAGATACCTTGTGGACTTTATTTTGTACCTTAACTTATTTTACTACTGATATTTGTCCTGAAAAGTCAATCATGACAACAAGTACATATAGGATTCTTTGTTATGAATCACAAAGTTCCTTACCATGTAAACTGTATCACTGTTCTACAGTAAGCTCTCGTGTTTTATGACATGATAAAGCAAATGATCATTTTGATCACATTTCTATGCTGTACAATGTCTGATTAGCAATACAGATTAAATTTTACATTGCACTGTTAACTCAGGAAATGATTATTTATGTCCTTGTTCTTACTATGAAAACATGGAATGTTATAACTTATTGAGCGATCCAAACATTTTGTGTCTATGGCCTTGATACAGAGTAGAATAAAAATATACTTAAGTACTTTTTAATCTTTGTCATAGAAATGTGTTTGAATGCATGTTTGGGGTGGTATGTAAGGAGAATATTAAGAGGCAATGATAAAAGATTCTGGAGACACTCACACAGGTAGTTTTGGATTAGATGTGTTTAGAAACTTAGATAACTTTGACAGCTTTTCTTAGCCAAAACTAGAGACATCGGGAAAGATAATGGAAGTGTAGCCTCTGGACCCATGGCCTAAAACAATCATTTGCTGCTTTGGAATGGATTAAATTTAAATTCTTTTTTGAGTCTGCCTAGACCATCTAGGAAAATGAGGAACACGCCATCCTAAATGGTACCTTCCCTGGCTGGTTGCTCGCCCCACAAATGCCAGCTCAGTGGGGAGCCCTCCTAAGCTCTGCTGTGTGGTCATCTTATTCTCTCTCCCTGCCTCTGTGCACAACCTGCAAAAAGCTCTCACAGATGGGGATTCTTCAAAGAGTATCGAGAAAAGCCGTTGTGAGCTTTTTCATGAGGAAACCGCGTTGGATGCATGGGTGGTTCTGCATAAGCTAACTTCAATTTTTCACTCTTATTCAGGATAGCAGCATTGCTTTTTTACAGAAATGACGGGGAGGGGGGTTGGGGGACGGGTGTCTCCAACTTCTCTGTAAATGATTTTGTAAGCAGCTAAGCTTCACCAAATGAATGGTATACTCAAGAGAAAACACAATATTAACATTCCTCAAATTACAAACCCCCAGCCTCGGAAGCTCCCCAAGTGCAAGTGGCTGAGTCAACACTGTCTTTCCCTATGTCTCCCTCTTCTGTCTGTCCTCATTCACCCAGGCAGGACCTAGCTGTCCTAGGCTGTCAATGCTCCCTGGTGGCTAACAGAAACATTTTCTATCTTCTGCCTTCCTACCACCTCCTTTTTCTCCCCTAAGATCATGAACTTTCTAGGCATACCTTTTTTTTGTAGTTAATTAGTAATATAGAAATTAATTCTATCTTAGCCAGCTTTCTTATTTTTTCTATCCTCCTTTTTCCTCTCTCCTCCAACCCCTTTTTGACTGCCTCCAGCAAATAAAGTCTCCTGTTACTCTCTGTATCTTTTCCTCTGTCCTCTTCTTACTGTATTTTAAAGCAAAATAAAACCCATAAGCATCCTCTCAACCTGTGTATTAATAATCCTCAGATTAGTGTCTTAAATTGAGAATCAACTGAGCTTCAATTTTACCTCCCGAATACCAGCTGGATGTTCCACAACCCACTAAAATTCAATAGATCCCAAACTAACCTTTTGCCATGACCGTCATGTAACCCAACCAGGTCTGATTGGCTGATGCTCAGCAAGCCAAAACACTGAGACACCAAGGTTTGCAGCAAAGTGAGGGTTTTTCCAATAGTCATGTATGGATGTGAGAGCTGGACTATAAAGAAATCTGAGTGCCATGAAGAATTGATGCTTTTGAACTGTGCTGTTGAAGAAGACGCTTGAGAGTCCCTTGGACTACAAGGAGATCCAACCAGTCCATCCTAAAGGAAATCAGTCCTGAATATTCATTGGAAGGATTGATGGTGAAGCTGAAACTCCAATACTTGGCCACCTGATGCAAAGAACTGACTCATTGGAAAAGACCCTGGTGCTGGGAAAGATTGAAGGCAGGAGGAGAAGGGGATGACAGAGGATGAGATAGTTGGATGGCATCACCGACGTGATGGACATGAGTTTGAGTAGGCTCCCGGAGTTGGCAATGGACAGGGAGGCCTGGAGTGCTGCAGTCCATGGGGTCACAAAGAATTGGACATGACTGACTGACTGAATTGAACTGAGGGTTTTTTTAAAAATCTGCCAAGTCAGGAGGCCGGAGAACAAGTCTCAGATCTGGAAGGGGCTGGGGTACTTATGGGCTAAAGGATAAAGAAGCAGGGTTTTCTTAGGCATGGGGAGAGATGATTGGGAAAAGCTAGAGCAATTGTCATTCTGCCCATGCATGACTAAGCTCCAGGCCCTCGCATGTTCAAAAGTGGAGGCACTCTGCAGGATCTGAGGGTGGAGTTTTTAGCCCTCTGATATCAAAAGGTCACTGCATGGCCACTCATCTGTGCTATTTGGAGCATCAATGATCCTATCCAGTCTTAACCAGCTCAGTTCCAGCTAGACACAGCTGACTCCAAGTTCCTAGGAAAGTAACTTCGGCAGATATTGCTTCAGCTACATGCCCCTTGGAAGACAGGCAAGTCTTAAAACCGCCTTAATTAGTGAGTCAGCTGAAGTGGATTTGAATCGACCCACAGTTTAAATTCTAGGAATCAGCGAACTAAAATGGACTGCAATGGGTGAATTTAACTCAGATGACCATTATATCTACTACTGTGGGCAGGAATCCCTTAGAAGAAATCGAGTAGCCATCATGGTCAACAAAAGAGTCCAAAATACAGTACTTGGATGCAATCTCAAAATGACAGAATGATCTCTGTTTGTTTCCAAGGCAAACCATTCAATATCACAGTAATCCAAGTCTATGCCCCAACCAGTAACACTGAAGAAGCTAAAGTTGAATGGTTCTATGAAGACCTACAAGACCTTGTAGAACTAACACCCAAAAAAGATGTCCTTTTCATTATAGGGGACTGGAATGCAAAAGTAGGAAGTCAAGAAACACCTAGAGTAACAGGCAAATTTGGCCTTGGAATATGGAATGAAGCAGGGCAAAGACTAATAGAGTTTTGCCAAGAAAATGCGCTGGTCATAGCAAACACCCTCTTCCAACAACACAAGAGAAGACTACACATGGACATCACCCGATGGTCAACACCAAAATCAGATTGATTATATTCTTTGCAGCCAAAGATGGAGAAGCTCTACACAGTCAACAAAAACAAGACCAGGAGCTGACTGTGGCTCAGATAATTAACTCCTTATTGCCAAATTCAGACTGAAATTGAAGAAAGAAGGGAAAACCACTAGACCATTCAGGTATGACCTAAATCAAATCCCTTATGATTATACAGTGGAAGTAAGAAATAGATTTAAGGGACTAGATCTGATAGATAGAGTGCTTGATGAACTATGGACTGAGGTTCATGACCTTGTACAGGAGACAGGGATCAACACCATCCCCAGGGAAAAGAAATGCAAAAAAGCAAAATGGCTGTCTGGGGCGGCCTTACAAATAGCTGTGAAAAGAAGAGAAGCAAAAAGCAAAGGAGAAAAGGAAAGATATAAGCATCAAAATGTAGAGTTCCAAAGAATAGCAAGAAGAGATAAGAAGCCTTCCTCAGCGATCAATGCAAAGAAATAGAGGAAGACAACAGAATGGGAAAGACTCGAGATCTCTTCAAGAAAATTAGAGATACCAAGGGAACATTTCATGCAAAGATGGGCTTGACAAAGGACAGACATGGTATGGACCTAACAGAAGCAGAAGATATTAAGAAGAGGTGGCAAGAATACACAGAACTGTACAAAAAAGGTCTTCAAGACCAAGATAATCACGATGGTGTGATCACTCACCTGGAGCCAGACATCCTGGAATGTGAAGTCAAGTGGGGCTTAGAAAGCATCACTATGAACAAAGCTAGTGGAGGTGATAGAATTCCAGTTGAGCTATTTCAAATCCTGAAAGATGATGCTGTGAAAGTGCTGCACTCAATATGCCAGCAAATTTGGAAAACTCAGCAGTGGCCACAGGACTGGAAAAGGTCAGTTTTCATTCCAATCCCAAAGAAAGGCAATGCCAAAGAATGCTCAAACTACCACACATTTGCACTCATCTCACACGCTAGTAAAGTGATGCTCAAAATTCTCCAAGCCAGGCTTCAGCAATACGTGAACTGAACTTCCTGATGTTCAAGCTGGTTTTAGAACAGGCAGAGGAACCAGAGATCAAATTGCCAACATCCACTGGAACATGGAAAAAGCAAGAGAGTTCCAGAAAAACGTCTATTTCTGCTTTGCTTTATTGACTATGCCAAAGCCTTTGACTATGTGGATCACAGTAAACTGTGGAAAATTCTGAAAGAGATGGGAATACCAGATCACCTGACCTGCCTCTTAAGAAACCTGTGTGCAGGTCAGGAAGCAACAGTTAGAACTAGACATGGAACAACAGACTGCTTCCAAATAGGAAAAGGAGTATGTCAAGGCTGTATATTGTCACCCAGGTTATTTAACTTATATGCAGAGTACATCATGAGAAACGCTGGGCTGGAAGAAGCACAAAGTGGAATCAAGACTGCCAGGAGAAATATCAATAACCTCAGATATGCAGATGACACCACCCTTATGGCAGAAAGTGAAGAGGAACTAAAAAGCCTCTTGATGAAAGTGAAAGTGGAGAGTGAAAATGTTGGCTTAAAGCTCAACATTCAGAAAACTAAGATCATGGCATCTGGTCCCATCACTTCATGGGAAATAGATGGGGAAACAGTGGAAACAGTGCCAGACTTTATTTTTTAGGCTCCAAAATCACTGCAGATGGTGACTGCAGCCATGAAATTAGAAGACGCTTACTCCTTGGAAGAAAAGTTATGACCAACCTAGATAGCATATTCAAAAGCAGAGACATTACTTTGCCAACAAAGTTCATCTAGTCAAGTCTATGGATTCAAAAGCAGAGACATTACTTTGCCAACAAAGTCCATCTAGTCAACGCTATGGTTTTTCCAGTGGTCATGTATGGATGTGAGAGTTGGACTGTGAAGAAAGCTCAGCACCAAAGAATTGATGCTTTTGAACTGTGGTGTTGGAGAAGACTCTTGAGAGTCCCTTGGACTGCAAGGAGATCCAACCAGTCCATTCTGAAGGAGATCAGCCCTGGGATTTCTTTGGAAGGAGTGATGCTAAAGCTGAAACTCCAGTACTTCGGCCGCCTCATGCGAAGAATTGACTCATTGGAAGACTCTGATGCTGGGAGGGATTGGGGGCAGGAGGAAAAGGGGATGACAGAGGGTGAGATGGCTGGATGGCATCACTGACTTGATGGATGTGAGTCTGAGTGAACTCCAGGAGTTGGTGATGGACAGGGATGCCTGGCGTGCTGCGATTCATGGAGCGACATGACTGAGCAACTGAACTGAACAGTTTAAACACCTTCCACCTCGCCAGTCCTTCTAGAACCATTCAGGATCAGTGTTGCCCTCTCCAGTCTGATTTCATTCCAGTCAGCCCTTCCCTGTTGGCCCTAAACCACATCAGTGAAAGCCTTATAACTGGTCTTCCTATTGTAGTCTTTTATTGCTATTCCTATGGTAGCTCAGATGGTTAAGAACCCACCTGCAGTGCGGGAGAACTTGGTTCAATCCCTGGGTTGGAAAGATCCCCTGGAGAAGGAAATGGCTACCCACTCTAGTGTTCTTCCCTGGAGAATTTCATGGACAGAGGAGCCTGGTGAGCTGTGTAGTCCGTGGGTTTGTAAAGAATCGATGCAACTGAACAACTAACAACAATGACAAAAGATTGCAGCCTTGATCTCACTGAAATCCATTCTCCATTCCAGTGTGTTCTAGAACACCTTGGGAACTCCTCTGAATAGAGCCCCAGTCTCCCATTTAATGCAGCCATATACTGAGAAGCACGGATGGATTGTAACTATTATTCTTGAGCAAAGAGCTCCAAGACTCCTATTTCCTGTATTTGTAATAAGAAAAGGGAATTATATTCAAAGTCACGTTTCCTTGAGAATTCTGCTTGCTTACTTCCTTTAAAAAATATGTTTATGTGTCAGTTTTCCATTTCTGCCAGAACAAATTACCACAAATTTAGCGGCTTAAAACAACAGCCCATTTGTTCCATGGCTTAGAGGTCTGGGCCCAGTGAGGCTCATCTGGGTCTACTCGCGAAGCTGTAATAAGGATTGTCAGCTGGGCTCAACTCTTCCCTGGAGGCACTGGAGAACATTTCGCTTTGGAGACCATTTGAAGAACATCTTTGGAAGACCATTCTGCCTACTGCAGTCTATGAAGGGAACAGAGAGAAACTTGTCCAAGGTAAGATAATTATATTTTGTCTAGCCATGTAAACTTGTCCTAAACTAGTTTGGGGCTGTGTTTGTTGATAACTGTAGACCCCACCTTTGGGCAGATGACAGTGTCTGCTTGGTCTCTGATATTTAGAATGGCGGTTGCTAGCTTAAAAAGAAAAAATGAAACCTCCACCAGACTCCTTCTCTTGGTGTCTTTCTGCTTTGGTTTTCTTACGAATCATCTTCATGCAGGGTTGCCAGTTTGGGAGGCCTCAGAACGCCAAAGTAACCTATCTACAGTGCAAAATACATGTTTTCTACCCTGGTTAAAGTCCTCTTCTGCTGCCCGGTCCCCACTCACGGAATGGAGGCTCCTCCTTGGGGACAACATGCTGAGCTTGGAGCCCCCATAATGAGATACTGATTTCTCACCAGGAAAGCAAGGCCTGAGGACTTCAGGCCACTGCCCCCAACCCCCTAGTCCTCCAGCAAGTGCTCAGCTCTTCACCTCGAGAGAAGCTTTATCCCAAGAATATTCATGTCCAAATCCTTCCATGGATGTATTTTTTCATTCCTCTTGGATGAATACCTACTACTGAAATTGCTGAGTCATATGATAACTGCATATTTAATTCTATTTTATTCTGCATATATTTTTAGATCTAATGTTGAGACATGCTAGTTAGATAATCATGCTTTTGAATGTACTGTTTCAGATTTTTAAGAAAATGCCAGGTTTAGTGGGTTTTTTATTTGTTTGTTTGTTTTGTTTGTTTGTTTCCCAAACTGGCTATACCATTTTACATTCCTACCAGCTCTGTATCAGAATTTCACTTCTTCCACATCCTCAACAACCTTGAATTATTAATCTTTTAAGCTTATAGGGGTATCTTATTGTGGTTTTTATTTATGTATTTATTTTTAATTGAAGGATAATTGCTTTACAATATTATAGTTTCAATGCATTGTCTGATGTCTACTGATGTCAAACTTGTTATCATGTGCCTGTTGGCTACTGGTGTATTGTCTTTCATACGGTGTCTGTTTTAATCTTTTGCTCCATTTTTAATTGGATGGTTTTTATTATTTAATTGTAAGCATTCTTTATATATTTAGGTAAGTCCTTTTTCAGGTGTGTTTCATGAATATTTTCTTCCATTATTTGACAGCAGATCCTATGGAGTGCTTAGTACAAGAATAAGTTTAGAGATATAAATCAATTTAAATTTGACTAAACCAAGAGAGTAAAGTAAATAATAGTGCAGAAGGCAACTCTGAAGTTGATATGTGAATGACTGCAATTCTAGGATGAGAACTCTGGTAATGGAGTTGGGAGAACATTTTGGAAGGGAAGGGTCTGAGAGGCAGACAGCTAATGACAAGCAGGATCATAATGAAACACCTTCAATTCTGGTTCAATGGCAAACACATTAAATAATGAAAATCATCACTGTCGGCAAATACAAACCACACAAGCTTTGTGGAAGCTTGGCTTTGCGGGAGAAACAACCACTGATTTGTTATGGTACATTTTGTCCATTGCTCTGTTAGCAACTAGGCACTTGGAGGTAAATCTGAAAATGCTGCTGGCAACCCTCTTCCTTAAATTTGAAGAGCCTCTGTTCTGACTCAGGATTTTCTAATTAGCCATCGCAGCCCATGATGATCAGAACAGCGAGGGGAATGTAGTTTTTGGTAATGTTTGCTGAGGCAGCCTGCATGGACTTCATTACAATTCTATTTCCTCTCATTTAGAACATGCTGAAAAACAGTTATTTGTGTTCAGTACCAATAACTCTTACTTGTAAACACATCTAAGGGAAAGCTGCTGAAATTCTTAGTGAAATACATTCAGGTATTTGTTATGCTGGGGATCTTTCACTCTCTGAGCAAGTTAATATTTTATTTATATATAAGAATTGTCACAAGGTAGATCTCGGATAGCCATGTGCTTGCACAGTTTAGAAAAAAATCACAGAAATCATAATGCATATAGATTTTCCTCATTGCCTTTCACATATTATGTGGTGTATTCTAATATATACTATGGTGGCTCAGTGGTAAAGAATCCACCTGCCAATACAGGAGGTGCAGGTTCAAACCCTGGGTCAGGAAGATTCCCTGGAGAAGGAAATGGTAATCCACTCCAGTATTCTTACCTGGGAAATCCCATGAACAGAGAAGCCTGACAGGCTACAGTCCATGGGGTTGCAAAGAATCAGACATGACTTAACAACTGAGTATATACTCATAAAGTATATAATATTTTAAAATCTTGAATTAATTGTTCTGAATCTTTGGTGAGGTGAGAATTCTATGCAATATACCATTAGAAGAAGGGCCATTCTTCCTCACCCATTTAGGAAGTGGCAAAAGCACCCAAATACAAGGCTCCTGGTAATTACTAGGGTTTAGGAAAAGCACAATCTAGATGGGTGGGATGGAGGAGACGGGAGGGAGGCCCAGAAGGGAGGGAATATATGTATACATACAGCTGATTCACTTCATTGTATAACAGAAACTAACACAATATGGTAAAGCTGCTGCTGCTGCTGCTAAGTCGCTTCAGTCATGCTCGACTCTGTGTGACCCCATAGACGGCAGCCCACCAGGCTCTTCTGTCCATGGGATTCTGCAGGCAAGAAAACTGGAGTGGGTTGCCATTTCCTTCTCCAATATGGTAAAGCAATTATACTCTAATTTTTTAAAATATGCAAAAGTAACGTGAAGATACCATCTGCTCACTCAGTAATGAAGCTGTGGAACTCAGCCCCTTGGTGCTGGACCAACTCTAGAAAAACTCCTGGTTCCTTGGTGCCCCTCCCCCACATCCTAGCTCAGGCACAAAGGAAGCCCTTAGATGTGTGTGCTGCTTTGTGGGATGGAGACTCACCTCTTGCAGGAAGCATTTTCATTCCTTAACATGCCCTGTTTTGTCCTCTTGGTCATGAAATCTTAATTACAGTGAATATTTACGTACTGCTTTTTCCATTGACAAATCCAGTTCCAACAACCCTGCAAGGGTAGCTGGTAAATGTTTAACAACCAACTTTTCAGTTCAGTTCAGTTCAGTTGCTCAGTTGTGTCTGACTCTTTGCGACCCCATCACTCTTTAACACGCCAGGCCTCCCTGTCCATTGCCAACTCCCGGAGTTTACTCAAAGTCATGTTCATCCAGTCGGTGATGCTACCCAACTATCTCATCCTCTGTCGTCCCCTTCTCCTCCCAACTTCAATCTTTCCCAGCATCAGAGTCTTTTCCAGTGAGTCAGTTCTTCACATGAGGTAGCCAAAGTATTTGAGTTTCAGCTTCATCATCAGTCCTTCCAATGAATATTCAGGAATGATTTCCTGTAGGGTGGACTGGTTGGATCTTCTTGCAGTCCAAGGGACTCTCAAGAGTCTTCTCCAACACCACAGTTCTTTGGTGCTCAGCTTTATTTATAGTCCAACTCTCACATCCATACATAACTACTGGAAAAACCATAGCTTTGACTAGATGGACCTTTGTTGGAAAAGTAATGTCTCTGCTTTTTAATATGCTGTCTAGGTTGGTCATAACTTTTCTTCCAAGGAGCAAACATCTTTTAATTTCATGGCTGCAATCACCATCTGCAGTGATTTTGGAGCCCCCAAAAATAAAGTCAGCCTCTGTTTGTACTCTTTCCCCATCTATTTGCCATGAAGTGATGGGACCAGATGTCATGATCTTAGTTTTCTGAATGTTGAGTTTTAAGCCAACTTTTTCTACTCTCCTCTTTCACTTTCATCAAGAGGCTCTTTAGTTCTTCCTCACTTTCTGCCATAAGGGTGGTGTCATCTGCATATCTGAGGTTATTGATATTTCTCCCAGCAGTGTTGATTCCAGCTTGTGCTTCATCCAGCCTAGCATTTCTCATGATATACTCTGCATATAAGTTAAATAATCAGGGTGACAATATACAGCCTTGACGTACTCCTTTTCCTGTTTGGAACCAGTCTGTTGTTTCATGTGTTCGTTTCCAAGGCAAACCATTCAACAGTAATCCAAGTCTATGCCTTGACCAGTAATGCTGAAGAAGCTAAAGTTGAACGGTTCTATGAAGACCTACAAGACCTTCTAGAACTAACATCTGAAAAAGATGTCCTTTTCATTATAGGGGACTGGAATGCAAAAGTAAGGAGTCAAGAAATACCTGGAGTAACAGGCAAATTTGGCCTTGGTGTACAGAATGAAGCAGGGCAAATGCTAATAGAGTTTTGCCAAGAGAACGTCCTGGTCATACATAGCAAGAATTCCAACAACACAAGAGAAGACTCTACACATGGATATCACCAGATGGTCAATACTGAAATCAGATTGATTATATTCTCTTGCAGCCAAAGATGGAGAAGTTCTATACAGTCAGCAAAAACAAGACTGGGAGCTGACTGTGGCATAGACCATGAACTCCTTATTGCCAAATTCAGACTTAAATTGAAGAAAGTAGGGAAAACCACTAGACCATTCAGGTATGACCTAAATCAAATCCCTTAAGATTATACAGTGGAAGTGAGAAATAGATTCAAGTGATTACATCTGATAGAGTGCCTGAAGAACTATGGATGGAGGTTTGTGACATTGTACAGGAAGCAGGGAACAAGACCATCCCCAAGAAAAAGAAATGCAAAAAGGCAAAATGGTTGTTTGAGGAGGCATTACAAATAGCTGTGAAGAGAAGGGAAGGGTAAAGGAGAAAAGGAAAGATATACCCATTTAAATGTGGAGTTCCAAAGAATAGCAAGGAGAAATAAGAAAGCCTTCCTCAGTGATCAATGCAAAGAAATGGAAGAAAACAATAGAATGGGAAAGCCTACAGATCTCTTCAAGAAAATTAAAGATACCAAGGGAACATTTCATGCAAAGATGGGCACAATAAAGTACAGAAATAATTTGGACCTAACAGAAGCAGAAGATATTAAGAACAGGTGGCAAGAATACAAAGAAGAACTACACAAAAAAGATCTTCATGACCCAGATAATCGCAATAGTGCGATCACCAACCTAGAGCCAGACGTCCTGGAATGTGAAGTCAAATGGGCCTTAGGAAGCATCACAAGGAACAAAGCAAGTGGAGGTGATGGAATTCCAGTTGAGCTATTACAAATCCTAAAAGATGATGCTGTAAAAGTGCTGCACTCAAAACACCAGCAACTTTGGAAAACTCAGCAGTGGCCACAGGACTGGAAAAGGTCAGTTTTCATTCCAATCCCAAAAAAAAGGCAATGCCAAAGAATGCTCAAACTACCACACAATTGCACTCATCTCACACACTAGTAAAGTAATGCTCAAAATTCTCCAAGCCAGGCTTCAACCATGCATGAACTGTGAACTTCTAGATTTTCAAGCTGGATTTAGAAAAAGCAGAGGAACCAGAGATTTCCAACGTCTGCTGGATCATCAAAAAAGCAAGAGAGTTCCAGAAGAATATCTACTTCTGCTCTATTGACTGTGGCAAAGCCTTTGACTGTGTGTATCACAACAAACTCTGGAAAATTCTGAAAGAGGTGGGAATACCAGACCACCTGACCTACCTCCTGAGAAATCTGTATGCAGGTCAGGAGGTAACAGTTAGAACTGGACATGGAACAACCAACTCTTAGGAAAAACAAAAAAACAAAAAGCACTGGTGTGTAGAATTTGTCCATTTGTGTGGTTTAGGTCCTTTTGCTATGGCCAGATTTAATGTGAGGTGACTGAATATGGCCTTGGGAAGAGATGGGCGCCATTGACTTTGCCCCATGGGTAACCATCTCAGGTTATGGACCAGACAGTGGGCAGGAGATGTTGACATACTTTCACTTAGCACTCTCAGTCACTCAATGAGGTAGGTATTAAATACTTTGTTTTTTGTTTGTTTGTTTGTTTTTGAGGCTTAAAGAAGCTTAAAGGCTTCTTTAAGGCTTCTCTGATAGCTCAGCGGGTAAAGAATCTGCCTCTAGTACAGGAGACACAGGAGACCCGGGTTCGATCCCTGGTTCAGGAAGATGCCCTGAAGAAGGAAATGGCAACCCACTCCAGTATTCTTGCCTGAAAAATCCCATGGACAGAGGAGCCTAGTGGGCTACAGTCCAAAGGGTCATGGATGTGACTGAGCATGCAAGAAGCTGTGACAGGTCAGAAAGTGGTAGAACCGGGACTGGAATGCAGTTGGTCTGATTAACATGGGCAAGGTCACAAACTTGTAGGAGTTGTCACAGGGCGTTGGAGCCAGGAGTGCTGAGAGGGAGAGCTCTCTTCTTTCTTGGAAGCTCTTTGAGTTTTGTTTTCTATTCCGTGAAGTTAGAAAACACCACATTATGGTCGGGGCTTCCCTGATAGCTCAGTTGGTAAAGAATTCGCCTGCAATTCAGGAGACCCCAGTTTGAATCCTGGGTCAGGAAGATCCGCTGGAGAAGGGGTAGGCTGCCCACTCCAGTATTCTTGGGCTTCCCTTGTGGCTCAGCTGGTAAAGAATCTACCTGCAATGAGGGATACCTGGGTTCGATCCCTGGGTTGGGAATATCCCTTGGAGAAAGGAAAGGCTACCCACTCCAGTATTCTGGCCTGGAGAATTCCATGGCTGTATAGTCCTTGGAGTCACAAAGAGTCAGACACAACTGAGAAACTTTCACTTTCACATTATGATCAGGCCTAGAGAGTGCCAGAAGCACCTTTATTTTATGTATCCTGCTTTAAAAATTACTCTGAGATGAGACAGAAAAACAAGGGCTACCCTGGGAAGGGCAGAAGAGTGAGTGCCTAGAAGGCTCTGTCCCTATTTAGCTGGGTGGCTGTGGGAAATGGACGTCCTCCCTTGGTGCCCTGTTTTTCTTATATGTACAGTGGGGATGTTGGTGCCTGAAGCAGAGAAAGTACTGAATACATCTTAGCCTCTAATGCAATCTCAAAATGTTTTGACTTTTTATATATTTGATAGAACAAAGAGCTGAGTTTTTTTGAGGAAAGATCATGAGTATTTGTAGGCTCAGGAACATAGGATGAAATTAAGGGGAACTTTATGAACCATTGCTATTCTTACACTGTTTTGTGCTTTGAATTCTTATAAACACTTTTCAGAGTTTTGGCCAACATGAGGATTGATATATTTAGTTGAGTAACAAAGTAATCTGACGTCAGCACTTCCTTATCTTTTTAATAAAAATCAAATATTTCAGACATCTAGAAAAGATTTAGAGAAACTGTCAGAAACAGGCAAGTATTATCCACCTAACCTAAGAAACAAAGCACTTAAATATTAGTGAAGACTCCTGGGGACACTTCCATGATTCCATTTTCCTCTAGATCACCCTCAGAGTTACCATTATTCTGCATTTTGTGTTTATCATTCCCATGCATATTTTTTTATTCTTTAACTTTGTGAAAGTGATAGTGAAGTCGTGTCCAACTCTTTGTGGCCCCGTGGACTGTAGGCTCCTCCGTCCATGGGATTTTCCAGGCAAGAAGACTGGAATGGGTTGCCATTTCCTTTTCCAGGGGATCTTCCCAACCCAGGTACTGAACCCGGGTCTCCCACATTGTAGGCAGACGCTTTACTGTCTGAGCCACTAGGGAAGTCTCACTTTAACTTTGTACCTGGGCCTAAACAATATCCCCATGCAAAATAGAGAATTGTCCTTTATGTTTTTAAATTCATTGATTTTCAGTCACTCAGTTGTGTCTGACTCTCTGCAACCCCATAGAATGCAGCAAGCCAGGCTTCCCTGTCATTCACTGTCTCCCAAGTTTCCTGAAACTCATGGTCATTGAGTTGATGATGCCATCCATCCATCTTATCCTCTGTCGCCCCTTCTCCTCATACCCTCAATCTTTCCCAGCATCAGGGTCCTTTCCAAGGAGTCGACTCTTCCCTTCAGGTGGCCAAAGTATTAGAGCTTCAGCATCAGTCCTTCTAATGAATATTCAGGACTGATTTCCTTTAGGATTCACAGGTTTGATTTCCTTTAGGATTCACTGGTTTGATCTCCTTGCTGTCCAAGGGACTCTCAAGAGTCTTCTTCAGCACCACAGTTCAAAAGCATCAGTTCTTTGGCACTCAGCCTTCTTTATGGTCCAACTGTCACATCCATACATGACTACTGGAAAAACCATAGCTTTGATTATATGGACCTTTGTCGGCAAAGTGATATCTCTACTTTTTAATAGAGTAGCAGCTAGGTTTGTCATAGCTTTTCTTCCAAGGAACAAGCATCTTTTAATTTCATGGTTGCATTCATCATTTGCAGTGGTTTTAGAGCCCAAGAAAATAAAATCTGTCACTGTTTCCACTTTTTCCCCATCTATTTGCTATAAAGTGATGGAACCAGATGCCATGAACTTAGTTTTTTGAATGTTGACTTTTAGGACAGCTTTTTCACTCTCCTCTTTCACCTTCATCAAGAGGCTCTTTACTTCGTCTTTCATTTCTGCCATTAGGGTGGTGTCGTGTGCATATCTGAGGTTATTGATATTTCTCCCAGCAATCTGATTCCAGCTTGTGTTTCATCCAGTCTGACACTTCACATAATGTACTCTGCATATAAGTTAAATAATTAGTGTGACAGTATACAGGCTTGACATACTCCTTTCCCAATTTGGAACCACTCTGTTGTCCAGTTCTAACTGTTGCTTCTTGACCTGCATACAGGTTTCTCAGGAAGCAGGTGAGGTGGTCTAGCAGTCCCATCTCTTTAAGAATTTTCCACAGTTTTCTGTGATCCACACAGTCAAAGGCTTTAGCATAGTCAATAAAGCAGATGTTTTTATGGAACCCTTTGCTTTTTCTATGATCTAATGGATGTTGGCAACTTGATCTCTGGTTCCTCTGACTTTTCTGAATCCAGATTGTACATCTGGAAGTTCTCAGTTCACATACTATTGAAGCCTAGCTTGAAGGATTTTGAGCATTACCTTGCTGGCATGTGAAATGAGTGCAATTTTATGGTAGTTTGAACATTCTTTGGCATTGCCCCTCTTTGTTACTGGAATGAAAAATGACCTTTTCCAGTCCTGTGGCCACTGCTGAGTTTTCCAACTTTTCTGGCATATTGAGTGCAACATTTTAACAGCATCATGTTTTAGAATTTGAAAAAACTCTACTGTAATTACATTACCTCCACTAGCTTTGTCCATAGTGATGCTTCCTACGGCCCACTTGACTTCCCCCTCCAGGATATCTGGCTCTAGGTGGATGATCACACCATCATGGTTATCCAGGTCATTAGGACCTTTTGTGTAAAGTTCTTCTGTGTAACGTTCTTCTGTGTATTCTTGCCACCTCTTCTTAATCTCTTCTGCTTCTGTTAGGACCTTACCATTTCTGTCCTTTATTGTTCCCATCTTTGCATGAAACATTCTCCTAGTATCTCTAATTTTCTTGAGATCTTTAACTTTTCCATTCTATTATTTTCCTCTATTTCTTTTGCATTGTTCACTTAAGAAAGTTTTATCTCTCCTTGCTTTTCTCTGGAACTCTGCATTCAGTTGGGTATATCTTTTCCTTTCTCCTTTGCCTTTCACTTCTCTTATTTTCTCAGCTATTTGTAAAGGCTCCTCTAGCAACCATTTTGCCTTGTTGCAATTCTTTTTCTTGAGAATGGTTTTGATAACTGCCTTCTGTACAATGTTACGAAACTCCATCCATAGTTCTTCAGGCACTCTATCAGATCCAATCCCTTGAATCTATTCCTCACCTCCACTGTATAATCATAAGGGATTTGATTTAAGTCATACCTGAATGGCCTAGTGGTTTCCCCTACTTTCTTCCATTTAAGCCTGAATTTTGCAAGGAGGAGCTCATGATCTGAGCCACAGTCAGCTCCAGGTCTTGTTTTTGATGACTGTATAGAGCTTCTTCATCTTCAGCTGCAAAGAATATAATCAATCTGATTTTGGTATTAACCATCTGGTGGTGTTAATGCGTAGAGTTATCCTTTGTGTTGTTCGAAGAGAGTGTTTGCTATGATCAGTGTGTTCTCTTGGCAAAACTCTGTTAACCTTTGCCATGCTTCATTTTGTACTCCAAGGCTAAACTTGCCTGTTACTCCAGGTTCTCTTGACTTCCCACTTTTGCATTCCAAGCCCCTTTGATAAAAAGGACATCATTTTTGGCGGGGGGGGGGGGGGTGCGGTGGGTGTTATTTCTAGAAGATCTTGTAAGTCTTCATAGAACTATTTGACCTCAGCTTCTTTGGTATTAGTGACTGGAGCATAGACTTTGATGCTGGATTGTTTGCCTTGGAAATGAAATGAGGTCATTCTGTCATTTTGAGACTGCACCCAAGTACTGCATTTTGGATTCTTTTGACCTTGACTATGAGGGCTACTCCATTTCTTCTAAGGGATTCTTGCCCACAGTACTAGATATAATGGTCATCAGAATTAAATTTGCCCATTCCTGTCCATCTTAGTTTGTTGATTCCTAAAATGTTGGTGTTCACTCTTGCCATCTCCTGTTTGACTGCATCCAGTTTACCTTGGAGAAGACAATGGCACCCCACTCAGTACTCTTGCCTGGAAAATCCCATGGACAGAGGAGCCTGGTAGGCTGCAGTCCATGGGGTCGCAAAGAGTCAGACACGACTGAGCAACTTCACTTTCACTTTTCACTTTCATTCTTTGGAGAAGGAAATGACAACCTACTCCAGTATTCTTGCCTGGAGAATCCCAGGGACGGGGGAGCCTGGTGGGCTGCCGTCTATGGGGTCGCACAGAGTTGGACATGACTGAAGTGACTTAGCAGCAGTTTACCTTGATTCATGGGCCTAACATACTAGGTTCCTATGCAATATAGTTCTTTCCAGCATCGAACTTTACTTTCACCACCAGACATATCCAAAACTGGATGTTGTTTCTGCTTTAGCTAAGCCTCTTCATTTTTTCTGGAGCTGTTTCTCCACTTCTCCCCAGTAGCATATTGGACACCAACGAACCGCGGGGGTTCATCTTTCAGTGTCATATCTTTTTGCTTTTTCATACTGTTCATGGGGTTCTTGAGCCAAGAATGCTGAAAACCTCCACAGGTCAGGTTTTCATCTATGAACGCATCAATACTTGAGTTCTCCATTCTGTTTGTATGCTTCTTTGGCTCTTCCCCTGTTCCACGCTGCTTCATTCTTCAAGTTTTAGGAAAGTCTGCATAGGTGCCAGGATGAGGGTTCTCACCCTGAAGTTTTCCATATTGTCATGTCTGACCTTGGCTGTTTGCTTTTCTACATAAATTTTAAGACGGTTTGTCAAATTCCATGAACAATAGTGTTGGGATTGTAACTGAAGCTTTACAGCTTATGGGGTGGGAGGGCAGTTAACATCCTTATAATATTCACTCTTATCCTTGAACATGGGATCCACTCTTCTTATCCACTTATATAATGAACTTCTTTAATGTCTTCCAATAAATTTTTATTATTTCCTTTATAAAGATATACATGTTTTCTTTAGATTTACTTACAATACCTTACATTTTGTTGCTGTTACATATGATATGCTTTAAAATTGTATGCATATATATATTTAGGTATGTAGGAATGCAACCTATTCATATATATTTGTCTTATTCCGACCTCAATTAGTAATTCTAATAATTGAGTTTTCTCAAGTTTGAGTTAGAGCCTGAATTCAGTTCAGTTCAGTCACTCAGTTGTGTCCGACTCTTTGCTACCCCATGGACTACAGCATGCCAGGCCAATGAATACTATTTGTGAATAATGGTTGTTTTATTTCTGCCTTTAAACTAATTTTAAAATTCTTTAGAATTAATATTTCACCATTAGATCGAATATTTGCTATAGTTTTACAAGCTTTACCAGATTAGGAAATCCCTTTTTATTCATAGTTTACACAGCATTATTTTTTGTTTTTTTTTTTTAAATTTATTGCAGTATTGTTGATTTATTATGTGTTAATTTCTGCTGCACAGCAAAGTGAGGCAGTTATACATACACACACACACACACACACACACACATAAACAGTCTTGTCATATTCTTTTCCATTATGATTTATCACAGGATATTGAGTATATTTCCCTGTGTTCTACAGAGGGCTTCCTGGGTAGCTCAAATGGTAAAGAATCTGCCCGCAATGTGGGAGACCTGGGTTTGATCCCGGGGTCAAGAAGATCCCCTAGAGAAGGGCAACCCACTCCAGTATTCTTGCCTGGAGAATCCCATGGGTAGAGGAGCCTGACAAGCTATAGTCCATGGAATCTGAAAGAGTCGGACACGACTGAGTGACTAACACCATGGTCCACTACTATGGTGCTCTACAGCAGGATCGTATTGCTTATCCATTCTGTGTACCATAGTTTGCATCTGCTAATCTCAAACTCCCAATCAACCATCCCCGAACCCCTCCCCTTTGGCAACCAGAAGTCTTTTCTTTCTGTGAGTTGCTTCTGTTTCATAGGTAAATTCATTAATGTTATAGTTTAGATTCCACATATAAGTGACATCATATGGTGTTTTTCTTTTTTTGACTTCACTAGTATGATAATCTCTAGTTGCATCCATATTGCTGCAAATGGCATTATTTTATTCTTTTTATGTATATATGTACCACATCTTATTTATCCATTCATCTGTCAATGGACATTTAGGTTATTTCCATGTCTTGGCTACTGTAAATTGAACATTGGGGCACATGTATCTTTTTCAAACTATAATTTTCTCCAGATATATGCATGGCGTTTGTTTTTAATTTTTTTAATTGAAGTATAGTTGCTTTAAATTATTATATGTTACAGTTATATAATATAGTGAATCACAACTGTTAAAGTTTATACTCCATTCATAGTTATTATAAAATATTGGCTCTGTTCCCTGCATTGTACAATATATCCTTGTAGTTTACTTTATACCTTTTAATCCTCTACCTCTCTCTTGCCCCCATCCCCACAGATGACCCTAGTTTGTTCTTTTTTGTATATATAATTTTTATGATTTATTTTTGGCTGTGCTAGGTCTTCATTGCTGCATGGGGAGCAGGAGTTACTCTCTAGTCGTGGTCCATGGGCTTCTCATTGTGGTGGCTTCTCTTGTTATGGGGGCTTCCCTGGTGGCTGAGACAGTAAAGAGTCTACCTGCAATATGAGAGACCCAGGTTCAATCCCTGGGTCAGGAAGATCCCCTGAGAAGGAAGTGGCAGGCACTCCAGTATTCTTGCCTGGAGAATTCCATGGACAGAGTATCCTGGTGGGCTACAGCCCATGGGGTCGCAAAAAGTCAGACACGACTGAGAGGCAAACTCTCTCTCTCTCTCTCTCTCTCTCTCGTTGCAGAGTGTGGGCTCTAGGGCACGGGGGCTTCAATAGTTGAGGTTCTTGGGCTCTAAAGCACAGGCTCAGTAGTTGTAGGGCACGGGCTTTGTTGCTGTATGTACACCATGTGGGATCTTCCCAGATCATGGATCAAACCATTGTCTCCTGATTTGGTAGGCAGGTGGATGCTTTACCACTGAGCCACCAGGAAAGCCCCTAGTTCTTTATATCTGAATCTGTTTTTAATTTTTAATGGTGTTAATTTTATCAAATGTTTTCCTAATTCTACTTTCTATTTTATTTATTTTTTTAATTTTATCTTTAAACTTTACAATATTGTATTGGTTCTGCCATATATCGAAGTGAATCCACCACAGGCATACATGTGTTCCCCATCCTGAACCCTCCTCCCTCCTCCCTCCCCATACCATCCCTCTGGGTCGTCCCAGTGCACCAGCTCCAAGCATCCAGTATTGTGCATCGAACCTGGACTGGCGACTCGTTTCATATAAATGATATTATACATGTTTCAATGCCATTCTCCCAAATCTTCCCACCCTCTCCCTCTGCCACAGAGTCCAAAAGACTGTTCTATACATCAGTGTCTCTTTTGCTGTCTCATATACAGGGTTATCGTTACCATCTTTCTAAATTCCATATATATGCGTTAGTATACTGTATTGGTGTTTTTCTTTCTGGCTTACTTCACTCTGTATAATAGGCTCCAGTTTCATCCACCTCATTAGAACTGATTCAAATGTATTCTTTTTAATGGCTGAGTAATACTCCATTGTGTATATGTACCACAGCTTTCTTTATCCATTCATCTGCTGATGGACATCTAGGTTGCTTCCATGTCTTGGCTGTTATAAACAGTGCTGTGATGAACCTTGGGGTACACATGTCTCTTTTTTTTTTTTTTTTAATTTTTTATTCCTTTATTTCTCATGTGTTCCCCATCCTGAACCCTCCTCCCTCCTCCCTCCCCATACCCTCCCTCTGGGTCATCCCAGTGCACCAGCCCCAAGCATCCAGCATCGTGCATTGAACCTGGACTGGCATCTCGTTTCATACATGACATTTCACATGTTTCAATGCCATTCTCCCAAATCTTCCCACCCTCTCCCTCTCCCACAGAGTCCATAAGCCTGTTCTATACATCAGTGTCTCTTTTGCTGTCTCGTATACAGGGTTATCGTTACCATCTTTCTAAATTCCATATATATGCGTTAGTATACTGTATTGGTGTTTTTCCTTCTGGCTTACTTCACTCTGTATAATAGGCTCCAGTTTCATCCACCTCATTAGAACTGATTCAAATGTATTCTTTTTAATGGCTGAGTAATACTCCATTGTGTATATGTACCACAGCTTTCTTTATCCATTCATCTGCTGATGGACATCTAGGTTGCTTCCATGTCCTGGCTATTATAAACAGTGCTGTGATGAACATTGGGGTACACGTGTCTCTTTCCCTTCTGGTTTCCTCAGTGTGTATGCCCAGCAGTGGGATTGCTGGATCATAAGGCAGTTCTATTTCCAGTTTTTTAAGGAATCTCCACACTGTTCTCCATAATGGCTGTACTAGTTTGCATTCCCACCAACAGTGTAAGAGGGTTCCCTTTTCTCCACACCCTCTTCAGCATTTATTGCTTGTAGACTTTTGGATCACAGCCATTCTGACTGGCATGAATGGTACCTCATAGTGGTTTTGATTTGCATTTCTCTGATAATGAGTGATGTTGAGCATCTTTTCATGTGTTTGTTAGCCATCTGTATGTCTTCTTTGGAGAAATGTCTATTTAGTTCTTTGGCCCATTTTTTGATTGGGTCATTTATTTTTCTGGAGTTGAGCTATAGGAGTTGCTTGTATATTTTTGAGATTAGTTGTTTGTCAGTTGCTTCATTTGCCATTATTTTCTCCCATTCTGAAGGCTGTCTTTTCACCTTGCTTATAGTTTCCTTTTTTGTGCAGAAGCTTTTAAGTTTAATTAGGTCCCATTTGTTTATTTTTGCTTTTATTTCCAATATTCTGGGAGGTGGGTCATAGAGGATCCTGCTGTGATGTATGTCAGAGAGTGTTTTGCCTATGTTCTCCTCTAGGAGTTTTATAGTTTCTGGTCTTACGTTTAGATCTTTAATCCATTTTGAGTTTATTTTTGTGTATGGTGTTAGAAAGTGGTCTAGTTTCTACTTTCTATTTTAAATATGATTTTTCTGTTGTATTAAAATTTATATTAGGTTGAGGAAATTTCCTTCTAAGTCTGCAAACAAATACGCTGTTTTTAAAATCATCAAATTAAAAACACAAGTTTTTCTCCATCTATTGAGAGGATCTTATTTTCTCTTTTATTCAGTTAATACGATAATAGATAAAATATAGATATAGATATTTTATAAAACAGGTTTTTCTAGACTTAACTCATATTCTTGGAGTAAACCCAGTTATCCAGTTTGGAGTAAACCCAGTTATCCAGTTGGGTAATAATTTTTATTTCATTTTCTGATCATTGGATCTTCTTTGCTAACATTTTATTAAGGAAATTTTTGTCAGTGTTTGTGAAATTAGCATTGTTATTTTCATTCTTTAAATCATTCTAACCTAGTTTTGATATCAGAGTAATACTGGTTATGTAATGTGTGTTTTGGAGTATATAATTCTTCTTTTTCTATTTTATGGTAAAGTTCCTAGGTGGCACTTCCATTGTTGGTAGATCTCCTTTGTGAAACTGTTTCATCACTTTCCCCTGATCCTATGGACAGATTTTTATTGGATTGGCCAAAAAGTTTGTTCATGTTTTTCCTTAAGATCTTATGGGAATAACCTGAGTGAACTTTCTGGCCAACACAATATATTCTTGTTTGCCTTTAATATTTATAAGTCTCTTTGGAGTTATCTTTGTCTGTTTAGGTTGATATAATAAAATGTCACAGACTGGGTAGCTTCTCAATAACATAAGTTTATTTCCCACAGTCTTGGGGGCTGAAAAGCCCAAGATCAAGGTGCCAGCCAGGCCTCTTCCCGGCTCACAGCTGGCGCCTTCTCTCTGTGTGCTCACATGCTGGAAGGGGTAGGTGTCTCTCTTGTATTCGGCACTAATCTCATTCATGAGGGCTCTATCCCCATGGATTAAGCATCCCCCTACTAAGTAGGCCCCACCTACTAATACCATCACCTTGAGGGGTTAGGGTTTCAGTATATGACTTTGTAATGACATAAACATTTTAGATTATAGCAGGGATTCTGTGCTTTCCCCCTCATTTGAGTCAGTTTTGATAATGTATTCATCTAGAAAATGGTTTGTTTTATCTAACTTTTCTAATTCACTGGGAAAAAATTGTTCAAAGTATTTTCTTATTTGGGGTGTTGGGTCTATAGCTGTAGTTAAGGGCATTTTCTTCATTGCTATTATTTGCTAGTTATCGCTCTCATCAGTCTTTTCCATACTTTAATAGTGTTTTTACATAATGAGTTTCTGGTTTTTTTTGTCCTCCCGAATGTATTTTTGTTGTCAATCTTATTATTTTTGTCCTTCCTCTTTTCATCTACTCACCGTAGCTGCTTTACCATGACTCCCTTTCTTCCTGGGACTAGCAAGTGAGGCTCAAGAGGAGGAAGAAGAAAATGTACTATTCTTGAAATGAAATTAAGCCAAGAAAAATTGAGGCTGGCATTTCTTCCAAGAAGTGCTAGTTTCAAGTTGTTCTTTAAAGGAAAAGTTTTGAAACTCTTCTTTCAGCTATTGGAAAGCCCTGGAAGGTATGTTCTACGGGAACATTTTCAGAGAATGTTAATGGATGTTTTTACTGAATAACAAATGTCTAGGTAATCTTGGAGGCAACAGGAAAAGGATCTTTATTTTCTTTATTGCTGTGATTCATTGTAGAGCTCATAAATGCTACATTTTTTACAGCATGGAAGGCAAGGGAGGAGAAAATAATAAAGCAATGACTATATAATTTATTTCTAAGTCACAGTTCACAAGCTGAGCTCTGGCGTTTTGTCTCGCTCATGTACCCCTACCCACGTGAAGCCAAGGCCCACACAAATGGCAGGATATTCCCTACCTCCAGCATCTGCAAGCACCCAGATGGTACACAATTGTGAGGAAGAGTCTGTTCATCTCGGTTTTTATTTTCACCCACCCATCTCATCCCTATGTTAACTCAAAATTTCTGATGACCTCTGAGCCCACTTTGGGTGGACACTTACATCTCTCAGTACAATAGATTTTTTTTTTAATCCAGAAGGCTTAATTTAGAGTGTAACAAATAAGTAAACAATTGTGCATTACAATAAATGATCACTAGAAATATGCAAAGAATGCTAGGAGAGGTATAGAGATACTCCTTTCCTAGTTCAAGGAATCATCAGGTTTCCTGGAAGAACTGGAGCTTAGGTTATCAAGCTGGGGAAATCACTTTCAGAATGGGCATGGAGGGGTAAGAGGATTTAAGGCCAGAGGGATGAAGGATGAGTGAGTCGTAAAAGGAAGTGAGGCCAGGCCATAAAAGGAGGAGCCAGTGTCAGACTCCAGTAATGAGAAAGGAGGCAGGAGAAGAGCAGAGAGGGGAGTGGTGGGGCATCCCTTTCTTAATTGGATGAGCAATAGTGCTGTCCAGCGCAGAAGATGGGTACCAAGTCTCAGGTTTCACCTAAAGGACAACAGCTGCTCAATCAGAGTTGCTCCAAGCCTGAGCCGTCTGCTCCCACGTCACCTGGCTGGTCACATGGCTACTTGTGTGTGCCCTCAAATGACTAGACCGTGCCACTGGATGACCTTCTCTCCTGCCTTGTTATTTCTAGAAGGGAGTATCAGCTGAGCCAGACCAGGGTGGTCAGGGATGGGGGCCCAGGTTCATTTGGTCAGTAAAAGCCAGGCTTTGAGACATGAAAACTGAATGAAGGCCATGCTGGCTGACCAACAAGCTGACCCCACCATGTGCGACAGGGCAGCAGATAGGGGACCAAAACCTTTTTGGAGAATGTTCTATTTCAAAAATAACTTTGAAGTTATTGCCATAAGAAAATTGTGTTATTAATAGAATTTCTTGCACCAGTTTTCTTACACTTAATCTTTATCTCTGGCTCTAGGGTCTATGCGGAAGAATGCTAGATAAGATTGCAGAGGCCCTCAAGATGTCAGGGATGGGACAATGGTTAAGATTCCACCTTTTAATGCAGAGGGTGTGGGTTCAATCTAGGGAGGGAACTAAGGTTCCACTTTGTGGCCAAAAATTTTTTTAAAGGGTGTCATGGATGGAGTGTGTGGCAATTAGCATAACTGATGCCATTTGGAGCCCTTACAGTTTCTCCTGTCCTGCTGACTGCCCAGGACTGTACTGTACAGTAAAAAATCACTTCTCTGTTATCAAGGGCTTTTTAGTTCACAGGTATTATTTAACAATCATTAGGACTAGGTAACCTCAGTGCTCTATTAGTCCCCCCTGAAATCATAAAAACCTTCACTGACGTATTCCTGGCACCCATGAGACCAATCTTGACTTAAGAACGTGCTTCCTGTTTCCAAATGGCTAAGTCACTTCAGTCGTGTCCGACTCTGTGTGACCCCATAGACGGCAGCCCACCAGGCTCCCCCATCCCTGGGATTCTCCAGGCAAGAACACTGGAGTGGGTTGCCATTTCCTTCTCCAATGCATGAACGTGAAAAATGAAAGGGAAGTCGCTCAGTCATGTCCAACTCTCCACGACCCCATGGACTGCAGCCTACCAGGCTCCTCCATCCATGGGATTTTCCAGGCAAGAGTACTGGAGTGGGGTGCCATTGTCTTCTCCGGCCCAAATACCTAACCAAATAACTCAGGTTAACTATAAAATTGCCCCAGTGACTCCTTGGTGTGGTGCAGAATGCAGCTGCAAATACTTCCAGGTCATTGTCTCCCCTCCCCCAATCCAGATACCACCCTGTAAGTTACCCTATATTAAACTGATTCATTGATTGTTTGAAGTTGCTTGCCTCACTTTTCCATCTCAAGATACCTTCTCAGTTCAGTGAGCACTTTTTGTTCCCTCTGTTCTCCAACATGACCCTGGATGAAGGGCTGGTATACAGGGATAAGGCCCTGATCCAAAGTGTTTCTGGGGAAGAGAGGTTGCAATGAGCCCCAGTTAAGGGAATAACTGAGATCTGTAGCAAATGTTGCAGAGCATTTTCATGAGCTGCATCTCACTTTTTCCTCACCAAACAGTATGCTCTACACATTGCACTCTCTCAATAATGCTCACTTTGCAGGTGGGGAAGAGGTGCTGGGGGAAATTACATAACTAACTAAGCTGGTGAGTGCAACATTCAGGACTCATACCCAGACCTTTAGACTTCTCAGCCCACATGAACCTCTCCCAATCCATAGCCTTGGCCTTGGGTACTCTTGGTTGGTTATGAGAGGATGGAAGTGGGCAGGATGTCTAGTCCTTTAAGGCTTGGCAGACCAAGGAGGTTCTCAGTCCTGGGGAGCACAGTAGGAGTTTGAAGTGAGAACAGGGTCAGCGGTTGGAGGAATTGACCTTGTTCCCCTTATATCAGGGGAACCTGATATCCCCTGATATCCCCTTACATCCCCAACCTCCAGGATCTAATGCCTGATGATCTGAGGTGGAGCTGAGGTAGATGTAATAATAATAGAAATAAGGTGCACAATAAATGTAATGCTTGAATCATCTCCCTCCCCTGCCCACATTTTGTCTTCCACACAATTGATCCCTGGTGCCAAAAAGGTTGGGGGACCACTGCCTTACCTTCCTTCCTCCAAGGCCATGGAGGGGGCAGCTGGAATGCACACTGGGGTGAAGTGGCCTCAAAGGACAGTGGGAAGGAGGGAGGAGGGGAAGGTACCTAAAGCAGGACTTTGCCTTTTTTCACCTCAAAGTAAAGATTATTCTCATGCTGCTTAGTAACCTTGTGTGGGAAAGTTTTTCCTGGATAAGTCTTCTTTGTTGTATTTAAGTGGTTATGTCGATGGCCTTCAGGTACAACCCCAGCATTCGGTATTTCAGACCCAGTCAGGGTCCTTCTACTGCTGCTGAGGAGCGATGCTCAGGAGCTTGGGGGTTCATAGGCCAGTTGCACTGCATTTGCTGTAGTGGAGGTAGATCTACCAGCCATGAAGACCAGTGCATACGATTGGAGCTAATCTTGCTTTGTCTCTTCTCTATGTGAGTGAAAGTCTTGTTCTGTCTAGCACTTGGCTGTGTAGTGTCTTCCTTGGCTCTCCTGTACCAAGGTGCAAGTACATGTAATTAAACCATGATAAGAAGACATGTTGGGAGCTGTGACAAGAGGCTTATGGGAAGTCTTGATGATGCTGATAAAGGAGAGGTGGAGAGTCAGGGCTGGGACATAGCTTCTCCAGGGCTGATTAATCAGGGCTCTATGAGAACATAATCCCAGGCCTCCCAAATGGCACCAGTCCTTACCACACACGTACTCTGGGATTTCCTCCATGACCTGGGAGACGTACTTCCTCTTCCTGCAGCCTAGAATTCTTGCCTGTAACATGACAGGTTTGGACCAGGCAGTTTCTAAGTTCCTTTCCTGCTCTGGCCTTCTGTGTGTGTGTGTGCTGTGCTCAGTTGTGTCTGACTCTTTGTGATCTCATGGACTGTAGCCCACCAGGCTCCTCTGTCCATGGGATTTCCTAGGCAGGACTACTGGAGTGGTTTCCATTTCCTACTCCAGGGGATCTTCCCAACCCAGGGATCGAACTCATATCTCTAGCATCTCCTGCATTGGCAGGTGGGTTCTTTACCATTACACCACCATGACTCCATAATTTGTTTTCACACATCAACACTGTGATTTGGAAGAAAATGAGATGATATTCTGATAGAATTTGACAGCTATAGTTCTCTTAGCAAATGAAGTGAAAATATTCAATTTTTGGTATTCAAATCCATCTTTGCAAGCTCTGATTAGCATGGACCTGTCCTGTTTCCCAAATTACTTCTGGGCACATTCATCATATTTGTCAATCAAATTGCCTGATTAGTCCCACTCATCCTTTCCACAGCACATCACACACCAGTATCTAAGGTTGGAAATGGATACCCTCCCTGCAACAAACAAGGAAAATAGCCTCTAAATGCTGTTTTAAAAACACAGAAAAAAATGTAGACAATATGCAAAAACATAAAGGAAAAAGCAAAAATGACTAAAATCCCACCAATCTTACTCCGAGATGATCACCATCACAATTAACATGGGTGGCCATTCTTGCATCTATTTTCTACATTTAGATATACAGACACACATCATTTTGTTTAAGTGAGAGCATACTATAGATACAAACAAGACTTTTTAAAGTTGATTGAAAAAGCTATATTTGAGAATTTTATGAGTTTAATAATTTTATTGTAGAATTTAAAAATTATACTTTTTCTTACCATTAAAGAAAGGATCTTGGCATAAAAAAGAAAGATGAGATTTGCTCTCTCAAACCACAGTTGTACCATCCATGTCTAAAGATGCTGACAAAAATGGAAACTGACACTGTAGAATTTCCTGACAAAAGAGACTGCAAAACTCTACATGAAACTGATGACAAAACCTCTGTTTCCTTCACTTTATAGGTGTTAATAATTTGCCAACTGGGTCTTATGCAATAGAAAATTTTTAGATAATATACAATATTAATTAAATTGTCACTCTATATTGCCGATTTAGAGTTGCCAATATTGAAACCAATAAATCAGAGTTTAAAAAATAATCAAATATTTTAAACATAGGTTTGATGAGCTCTTTAAATTCCAAAAATGATTTGTTTCAGCTTTTGAACTAGAGATGAAAACTCCCTGAAGCATCTTCTAGGATAAGTTATGTGACTGAAGGAGCACAAACAACTCTGAGACAAATAAATCCTGTAATCATTTTATAATCAGATATTGTTCACTGCCTGGTGGATGAAGAGTAAGTAAAGGGAATCCCATCAGTACCCATCAGCAACTCAGTAAATCCAAGACTTAGCTACAAATATGGAGACAGACTTCTCATCTTTCCTTCTGCAGAACTGCAAACTACAAATGGATTGGTCTATAGACAGGGATGGACTGACTTCTTTTTTTCTTCAGCTCATCTCTTATTAGTACTAACAGTACAAAAAAGAGGTTCCTATATGTGAATGTTCCACAATGAGCCTCAGCTACACTGGAAAATTCAAAGGGTTGTTTCACTTTTTACTTTAATCTTACGGTTTATTCTTGTACACATGTGTTGACATTTTATTGGAGATTCAAAAGCATTGGTGTGTAAAATTGCTGGAGCCTTAATACAAATTAAGGTAATTGCACCGAACCAGTGGTGTTTGTATTATTCATCATCATGCACACCCTGAAAAAAACAAACACCAGTTTCACTTAACAATGCCCTTGATGCAGAAGAAAAATATTGTGTAATACAAAATAGTAAGGACACATATTTCTGCTGTAGACTGAAGGCAGTTGTTTCAAGGAAAAGCTCTTTGAATTGTAAGCTGAGCAGACTGTTTAGTTCGGAGAAGACTATTTTTACTTGAAACAACAAATGACATACAAGCTATGATTATTCAGACTGGTGGGTTTGGCAGGCATTTGTTTTAAAACCAGCAAAGTAGGCTGTCACTCCTAGGACTGACATTTTTGGCTAATTTTTTATTCTTTGCTAATGATAAAGTTTTGACTTTCAAGAGACTAGAATTTTGGAAAACTTGTGTCTTCTGTGAGTTTGACAGCTTCCAAATACTTAAAGATATTTTTGATGATATTGATGGAGCTACTGATAGATGTGATTTTTTTTTTTTTTTGGATATTGTACAATTTGTTGTTGTTTAGTCACTTAGTCATGTCTAACTCTGTGACCCCATGAACTGCAGTACACCAGGCTTCCCTGTCCTTCACCATCTAGTTGATATCAACATTTGAAAGACCTGTACAATGTTGTGAGTAGATATTTACCAATATGCAATCTGGTAAAAAAAAAAAAAATCCGTAATTAGAAGATCTACTCAAAGTACAAGATAGACCAATGGATTTTAACGTTACAAAATACAAAAGGTTCATTGACATCATTTCAGATTCCACAATGTGGTTTACCTTTGAGAAACTATTGTGGTTGAATTTTGATATTGTATCAAACAAGGTTATCCATAGTTATTTGTTGTTGTTCAGCCACTAAGTCACTTCCAACTCTTTATGACCCCATGGACTATAAAAAGCCAGGATACTCTGCCCTCCACTGTGTCCTGGAGTTTGCTCAAATTCATGTGCATTGAGTTGGTGATGCTATTATAGTTATTTAAAGGCTATTTAAATGTTTTTCTCATATGGAGAAAAGGAAACCCTTGTGCATTACTGGTGGAAATGAAAATTGGTACAGCCATTGTGGAAAAAATTATGGAGGGTCCTCAAAAAATCAGAAACAGAAATATGACCCAGCAACACATTTGAGTATATATATATTCAAAGGAAGCAAAAACAGGATCTCGAAGAGGTATCTGCACTCTCATGTTTATTTCAGTATCATTCACAAGAGCCAAGGTATAAAAACAACCTAAGTGTCTGGCAGCAGATAAAGATGTGTTTTACCACTCATTCGTGAGCCCACAGACTGTAGACTGCCAGGCTTCTCTGCCCATGGTATTTCCCAGCCAAGAATACTGGACTGGGTTGCCGTTTCCTTCTAGAGAGTATCTTCCCCACCCAGAAATCAAACCTGAGTTTCCTGCATTGGCAGGTGGGTTCTTTGCCACTGAGCCACCAGGGAAGCCCCATACATACAATGGAATATTATTTGGCTATGAGAAAGAAGGAAATCCTGCTGTTTGGGAAAATGTGGATGGAACTTGAGGGCATTATACTAAGTTAAATAAGCCAGACAAAGAAATACAAATACTGCATGAAATCACTTATATGTGGAATCTAATTACAAAGTCAAACTCCTGGAAACAGAGTAGAAAATGGTTAGCAGGGGTTGGGATGGGGAAACTAAGAAAAGCCTGAGAAAAGGATATAAACTTTCAGGTATAAGATGAATAAGGTCTGAGGATCTAATGTAAAACATGCAGATTATAGTTAGTAACACAGTCTTTATAATTGAAATCTCTTAAGAGAGTATAAATGTCCTCACCAAAAGAGAGGGAAAAAAAAGGAAAATATATGAGGTAACAAACTTTTAAATGTAAAAAAGAGTCCTGAGGCCAAAACATTTGAGAACCACTGGTCTAAAGTAAATCCGAGTTTGCCCAAGTTATTTAATTAATGCCTTAATTGAAATTACCTATTATATTTACATTGTTTATTAAAAAGCTACACTCTGCTAAGGAAATAAAATGTAATCTATGCCTTATAAAATTGTTTATAGAAACCATAATGTTGATTTAGCACTTAAATATATGGTTCAGTGAATTCCCTGACTCTCCAGTGGTTAGGACTATGCTTTCACTGCTGAGGTCAATCCCTGATTGGGGAACTAAGATCCCACAAGCCAGCCAGAAAGAAAGTATGGTTCAATAGTACATATAGTACTTTGTTTTCTTTTTAGTGAATTTGAAATCAAAACTTATATTTTCACCTCCTATTACCCTTTCTTTCTTTTTTAATATCTGCTTAGCAAAGTGGGGCATTCATTTGACCAAAATGGCTCAGTGACTGGGATACACATTAAATGTGTACTACTGTTGGGTCATGGGCAAACTTAGGCCTTTCTATTTCAATTTAAATGAGCCTTCATTTTTAAATAAGTCTAAGTGTAACTGGGCTTCTTAAGCAGGGATTCTTTTAACTTAAGGTCATTATTATTAAATCTTAAATTAGTGTACAGTCTGTGGTTTATTGCTATGTTTTCTCCTTGGCATTTAGCAAAGATCCTGGCAATTCACATTCAGTAAATGTTTGTTGAATGACTGACTGAGCAAATACACAAGGGAATGTATGTGCAAATGGATGAATGAATAGAGTCCTTAATCAAAAGATCAGATTTAGCTACAAGACAAACTAGAAGCAAAGCTGAGGCTTTGAATGAATGTGCCACCTCTTGCACTTGCAGTTCAGTGCTTCCTCATCCACCTGTGGGCTGGGCTGAGGGCCTGGGTCCTGTCCTTATGGTCCCACAGACTTTCTTTACACCCTCCCTTAGCCTGGACTCCTGTGTGCCCCTCCCCCCACCTTCATCCGACTGCACCGGGATTGCTGCCATAGCCACTGTCAACATCTGGCTTTTCTTGGTAGCAGCACAGGTAGAGATAAAGGGAGTTGACGCAGATACCCATTGTCTGACTCTCCTGCCTCCTGACCTGGTGACTTTGGGGTCAAGTTTCTTAACCTGCCTGTTGGGAGCCAGGTTAGGCATTACTGATAAAATGGAGGCACGGTCCCCAGCCCCCTCTCCTCATTCCGCAGGCAGGGATCCTGGGATGGAGGAGTTAGGCCTTGTAATTCTGACTTGTCTTTTCCTTTCCTCGGCTGAGTTGACTGAAAAGGAATATTAAGGTGCTTATTGTTCTTGAGAGGAGCATGAGAAGGCACAAAGCCTTCTGCAGTTGTGTGCAGAAAATAATTTATAAAGCTAATTATTGACATTTGTTCAAGGACTTTTACAAAAGAGTGTTCCAGGATGAGCACATAGGCCATAGCTTGAGGCCACGGGAGGGATTGATATCTGAAGCATATTTGTGAGAAGAATGTTTATGGCAAAGGAGTTTACTGAATTCAGGGCTTAGAAATAATTAAAATAGTTAGAAGTTAAAGATTTAAGGAAGGTTGTAAAGTTAGCATATTTTACTATAGCTAAGTCACTTCAGTCGTGTCCGACTCCGTGCGACCCCATAGACGGCAGCCCACCAGGCTCCCCCATCCCTGGGATTCTCCAGGCAAGAACACTGGAGTGGGTTGCCATTTCCTTCTCCAGTGCATGAAAGTGAAAAGTGAAAGTGAAGTCGCTCAGTCGTGTCCGACTCTTAGCGACTCCATGGACTGCAGCCTACCAGGCTCCTCCGTCCATGGGATTTTCCAGACAAGAGTACTGGAGTGGGTTGTCATTGCCTTCTCGGACTATAGCTTATAGAAGTTAGGAATTTTTAGAGACACTATAGCTAGAAGCCTTTTTAAGAGATAGTGAGCTCAGGATGTTAGGGGCAAACAGGACTTAGGAAGATAAGTAGTAAACTGAGGAGTGTAGCATGAGTTACAATGTAATCACAAGTTAACTATAGGACACATTAGAAGAGGGAGATAATAGATGATAAGGCTGATTCCTGAGAGAATCACTGAAGCAGGAACTCTGTTTGAAGAGCAACAATGATTTATGGAGATAATAAATCTGGGAGAGGGGGAACTGAAAATGTCAAACCTCTGGCCTAATGTTTTTGTAAAAGTATAAAAGAGAATCTTAAACTTGAAATAAAGAGGCAGTCCAAGAAAAATGAGAGGCTGCCTCGTTTCTCTCACCAACACCGTCCATCTTTTCAGGTTGAATCCCTGGTTGCTGGAGTAGGACTCCGGCACTGCCAGTGCCTCCATTCCCTCCTCTGTACAGTGGGAATCATAACACACCTTCACAAGGCAATGATGAGAATTTCACGAATGAGTCTTTGTAAATGATTAGGTGATGCCTGGCTGCAGTAAGTCTTTATAAATGTTTATTAAATAAATTTTAAAAAGATAAGTGCAGTAGGGCTCGGCTGACCTTTAGAAGCTCATCAGATTCATGGTGGGGTGGGAATCTCCAGGTTCCAGAGCCCCTTCCCTCTGTACCTTCCTGCTCCAGTGGGTAGTTCTCTGGACCCAAGTCCTGGCTAGTGACAGACTGTCTCACCCTCCCCTGTTGGGTCGCATCTGGATGCATTTTGAGAGGGACTAGCCTAACTACAGAACAAAACTTTGCACATCTAGGATATGTGAAAGGGGCCAACTTTCAAACACAAGTGTTTCATAGGTATCTGTCCACCGTGTATAAATAGAAAATACCATCAGAAGAAGGCGAGAAGAGCATTTCTCTCAGTAGAAATTACTTAGAGGAACAAAACAGAAGAAGGGAAGACAAATAAGTTCCAACTGGGAATAAATATCTCTGGATTATGTTATGAGCTGTTTGTAGTTGGAAAAAGTCATCCTGCCTAAAAGAATCAATAAATCTTCTTCTCTAGTTTACACTCTTTCAGACACTGGGAAAGGGACTGGAGAAGATTTGTTGCCTGAAAGCATGTAATATTGTTTGCAGTTTGTTCAGGAAAAGCAGGTCATTATTATACATTTGAATTAGTCACATCATGTTGGCTGAGCCTTCAAATCACTTCAAATTGGATCAGTTGCAAGCCTTTCTTTTTCTTGTTTAAACCTGGAGTTTAGATGTGCTTGATTTCCTATGAACTGTTTATGAGGATAATGTCTTTCTTCAGGGTTGGAAGAAAGAAAAAAAATTGTCTTTAGTAAGCACCTGAAGGACTGAGAAATCTCCTGGAGCTATTATGCCCTGGAGAGAGGGTCCAGTCATTTTATAAGAAATATCTTAAAATATACAAACTGTTCACCATATTGTTTGTACATGGGAAAAGGTCAGTCACTAAATTAGCCTTGAAATAATGGGTGGTCTTCAAGGAGCATTTGAGGAGATCCAAGTATTGCATTTGCCAACGAATAACATAACTGCCAGTCCACGAACCTGAAAAAGCTGACTATGATCACTCACCGGTGTGTGGTGTCAGCAGAGGCACCACGAGCAAGCCTGTGTGTGGCAGGATGTCCTGCTTGAAGGGAGACAAGATACAGTTATGAATCAGTGTCCAGAGTGCCTGTGAAGAGTACATCTGTGACTCAGGACCTGGGGTATAGTAGGTCAGGTTGGTTTTTTAAAAAATAAGTCTAATTTAAAAAAAAATTTTTGTTGTTCAGTCACTCAGTCGTGTCTGACTCTTTGCAACCCCACCCCATAGACTGGCTTCCCTCTCCTTCACCATCTCCCAGAGTGTGCTCAAACTCATGTCATTGAGTCAGTAATGCCATCCAACCATCTCATCCTCTGTCCCCTTCTCCTCCTGCCCTCAATCTTTCCCAGCATCAGAGTCTTTTCCAATGAGTTGGCTCTTTGCATTAGGTGGCCAGTGTATTGGCCTGGGATATAGTAGGTCAGGTTGGTTTTTTTAAAAAATAGATCTAATTTTTAAATGACCCTACATTCCTCCCCTAGGTATTTACCTAAGAGAAATAAAAGCATATATCACACAAAAATTTGTGAACAAATATTCATTGCAGCTTTATTCATAATGACTCCATGTGGAAACAACTAAAATGGAATCTTTTGCTGGTGGTATGTAGTTCACTATGTTGATTGTGGTGGTGGTTCACTGTGTATACTTATGCCAAAACTTATCAAATTGTACTCTAAATATATGAGCACTGTATTCTATGCCAAGTGTACTTCAATAAAGCTGTTGAAATTATCTTTAAAAGAAAAAACAAAGAGGACCCTGAAGCATCAGACAGGTCTGAATAGTACCTTAATCATTGTCAGTAATTAAACAGGCCACTATTTCATCTGGTTATAAAAGTGCAATTACTTTTTTACCCCAACATCTAAAAACTTAAAACAATTTTTTTCAAAACAAACCATTTTTAATGTGTAGTTGAATTACAATAGTGTTATTTTCAAGTGTACAGTATTCAGTTTATATATATATATATCTGGAAAAGTGTATATATATATATATATGCTTTTCCATTATAGGTTAGTACAAGATACTGAATAGACTTCCCTGTGCCATAATGTAGGTCCTTCTTGTTTATCTACTTCACATACAAGTAGTAGTGTGTATCTGTTAACCCCGAAGTCCCAATTTATCCCTCCTTTTTGGCAAACATAAATTTGTTTTCTATGTCTGTGAGTCTGTTTCTGTTTTGTAAGTAAGTTCATTTGTATCATTATTTTAGATTTCACTTATAATCACTTCTTGGCCTTTTGGCTAGGATCAAGTGTAGATTTCACTTATAAGTGATATCATATGATATTTGTCTTTCTCTGACTTACTTAATGTAATAATCTCTAGGTCTATCCATGTTGCTACAAATGGCATTATTTCATTCTTTTCATGGCTGAATAATATTATATTATATATTTATATATATTGTTTCCATGTCTTAGCTATTATAAACAATGCTGCTATTAACATTGGGGTGCATGTATCTTTTCAAATTAGATCTTTCATCTTTTCCAACTGTATGCCCAGAAGTAGCATTTCTGGATCATATGGTAACTTTATTTTCAGTTTTTTAAGAAAACTTAATACTGTTCTCCATGTGGCTATACCAATTTACATTCCCGCCAACAGTATAGGAGGATTCCTTTTCTCCACACCCTCCCCAGCATTTATTACTTGTAGGCTTTTTAATGATGGACATTCTGATTGGTGTGAAGTGGTACCTTATTGTAATCTTGATTTTCATTTCTCTATTAATTAGCAATAGTGAGCATCTTTCCATGTGCCTGTTGGCCATCTTTCTTCTTTGGAGAAATGTCTATTTAGGTCCTCTGCCCATTTTTTGATTGGGCTTTTTGGGTTTTGATATTGAACTGTATGATCTGTTTGCATATTTTCAAAACAAATCCCTTGTTGGTCACATTGTTTTCAAATATTTTTTCCCATTGCATAAATTGTCTTTTTGTTTTGTTTATCGTTTCCTTTGCTGTGCAAAAGGATTTAAGTTTTATTAGGTTCCATTTATTTATTTTTTCCATTATTCTAAGAAATGAATCAAAAAAATTTTTTGCAATTCATGTGAAAGCATACTATGCCTATATTTTTCTCTAGGTGTTTTATAGTATCTGATCTTGCATTTAGGTCTTTAATCCATTTTTTAATTTATTTTTGTATCTGGCATTAGAGAATGTTTCAATTTCATCCTTTTACATGCTGGCCAGTTTTCCCAGCACCACTTATTGAAGAGACTGTCTTTTCTCCACTGTATATTCTTGCCTAATTAATCACAGATGAATTGAACATAAGTGTGTGGGTTTATTTCTGGGCTCTTTATCCTGTTCCATTGATCTATGTGTCTGTTTTTGCACCAACACCATACTGTTTTGATTACTGTAACTTTGTAGTGTAGTCTGAAGTAAGGGCGCATGATTCCTTTAGCTTTGTTATTTCTCAAGATTGTTTTGGCTATTTGAGGTCTTTTGTGTTTCCATAAAAAGTTAAAAATATGTTCTAGTTCTGTGAAAAAATGCAATTAATAATTTGATAGGAATTGCATTGAATATGTAGACTGCCTTGGGTAGTAAGGCCATTTTAACAATATTAATTTTTCCAGTTCAATAATACAATATATGAAAAAATGCAATTACTTTTTAAGAATAACTCCTGATTTGTTTTTCCTGTGCATTTGAACTACTCATAATCCATTGCTCTGTTGCTCAGAGAACCATACAATCCTTCAGGACACTGGCCACACTCAAAGTCAGGCTTGGTCTTCCTGCCATCAAGTTCTTCTTCCCGCCTTTGAATCTGAATGAGAAATTACATATAATATCCATTAATTTAGGATAAGACCATCTCATCTCCTTCTCCCGCCCCCCACCTGCTCTCCTTTCTTAACCATAACACAACACTTTTTCTGAAATACCAGGGCCCCAGGCAATATGACAGTATGTATGCACAGGAAGTAGTTTTCTGAAGATTGATTTTTTTTTATTAATTTATTACTAAAAAAAAATTAAAAAAAAATTATACATGTGTTCCCCATCCTAAACCCTCCTCCCTCCTCCCTCCCCATACCATCCCTCTGGGTCGTCCCAGTGCACCAGCCCCAAGCATCCAGCATCGTCCATTGAACCTGGACTGGCATCTTGTTTCATACATGACATTTCACATGTTTCAATTCCATTCTCCCAAATCTTCCCACCCTCTCCCTCTCCCACAGAGTCCATAAGCCTGTTCTATACATCAGTGTCTCTTTTGCTGTCTCGTATACAGGGTTATCGTTACCATCTTTCTAAATTCCATATATATGCGTTAGTATACTGTATTGGTGTTTTTCCTTCTGGCTTACTCTGTATAATAGGCTCCAGCTTCATCCACCTCATTAGAACTGATTCAAATGTATTCTTTCTAATGGCTGAGTAATACTCCATTGTGTATATGTACCACAGCTTTCTTATCCATTCATCTGCTGATGGACATCTAGGTTGTTTCCATGTCCTGGCTATTATAAACAGTGCTGCGATGAACATTGGGGTACACGTGTCTCTTTCCCTTCTGGTTTCCTCAGTGTGTATGCCCAGCAGTGGGATTGCTGGATCATAAGGCAGTTCTATTTCCAGTTTTTTAAGGAATCTCCACACTGTTCTCCATAGTGGCTGTACTAGTTTGCATTCCCACCAACAGTGTAAGAGGGTTCCCTTTTCTCCACACCCTCTCCAGCATTTATTATTTGTAGACTTTTGGATCGCAGCCATTCTGACTGGTGTGAAATGGTATCTCATAGTGGTTTTGATTTGCATTTCTCTGATAATGAGTGATGTTGAGCATCTTTTCATGTGTTTGTTAGCCATCTGTATGTCTTCTTTGGAGAAATGTCTATTTAGATCTTTGGCCCATTTTTTGATTGGGTCATTTATTTTTCTGGAGTTGAGCTATAGGAGTTGCTTGTATATTTTTGAGATTAGTTGTTTGTCGGTTGCTTCATTTGCTATTATTTTCTCCCATTCTGAAGGCTGTCTTTTCACCTTGCTAATAGTTTCCTTTGATGTACAGAAGCTTTTAAGTTTAATTAGGTCCCATTTGTTTATTTTTGCTTTTATTTCCAATATTCTGGGAGGTGGGTCATAGAGGATCCTGCTGTGATGTATGTCAGAGAGTGTTTTGCCTATGTTCTCCTCTAGGAGTTTTATAGTTTCTGGTCTTACATTGAGATCTTTAATCCATTTTGAGTTTATTTTTGTATATGGTGTTAGAAAGTGGTCTAGTTTCATTCTTTTACAAGTGGTTGACCAGATTTCCCAGCACCACTTGTTAAAGAGATTGTCTTTAATCCATTGTATATTCTTGCCTCCTTTGTCAAAGATAAGGTGTCCATATGTGCGTGGATTTATCTCTGGGCTTTCTATTTTGTTCCATTTATCTATATTTCTGTCTTTGTGCCAGTACCATACTGTCTTGATAACTGTGGCTTTGTAGTAGAGCCTGAAGTCAGGTAGGTTGATTCCTCCAGTTCCATTTTTCTTTCTCAAGATCGCTTTGGCTATTCGAGGTTTTTTGTATTTCCATACAAATTGTGAAATTATTTGTTCTAGCTCTGTGAAGAATACTGTTGGTAGCTTGATAGGGATTGCATTGAATCTATACATTGCTTTGGGTAGTATACTCATTTTCACTATATTGATTCTTCTAATCCATGAACATGGTATATTTCTCCATCTATTAGTGTCCTCTTTGATTTCTTTCACCAGTGTTTTATAGTTTTCTATATATAGGTTTTTAGTTTCTTTAGGTAGATATATTCCTAAGTATTTTATTCTTTTCGTTGCAATGGTGAATGGAATTGTTTCCTTAATTTCTCTTTCTGTTTTCTCATTATTAGTGTATAGGAATGCAAGGGATTTCTGTGTGTTGATTTTATATCCTGCAACTTTACTATAATCATTGATTAGTTCTAGTAATTTTCTGGTGGAGTCTTTAGGGTTTTCTATGTAGAGGATCATGTCATCTGCAAATAGTGAGAGTTTTACTTCTTCTTTTCCAATTTGGATTCCTTTTATTTCTTTTTCTGCTCTGATTGCTGTGGCCAAAACTTCCAAAACTATGTTGAATAGTAATGGTGAAAGTGGGCACCCTTGTCTTGTTCCTGACTTTAGAGGAAATGCTTTTAATTTTTCACCATTGAGGATAATGTTTGCTGTGGGTTTGTCATATATAGCTTTTATTATGTTGAGGTATGTTCCTTCTATTCCTGCTTTCTGGAGAGTTTTTATCATAAATGGGTGTTGAATTTTGTCAAAGGCTTTCTCTGCATCTATTGAGATAATCATATGGTTTTTGTTTTTCAATTTGTTAATGTGGTGTGATTTTTTTTTTTTAAACAAACTTTCTTCAGCAAATTTCAAAATTAGTTTGCCAGTTCAGAAGTTCAGCCTGCCCTGGAATTTCCATGTGAACAATACACATAGTTTAAGAAAAAGATTAAGAACACCTAAGACCAAAGCATATTTGTTGAAGCTGCTCAGAGAGAGACTGTGATATTCATTCTAGCCTCTTGGCAGTAATAGATAATTCTGAGTTCTCAGCTGTGACATAGAGGTGAATTCTACAAGGTCACTGGGGGAGAAGCTGATGATGTGAAGCTTCAGATGTCCTGATAAAGAAGTGAATTTAGCATAAAAGGTGAACATCGGACAGTTTTCAAAATGAAACCCTAAAAATAAGATGTCTATTAGCAAAACATTTTATAAAATGAGGAGGAATGTATTTTATGACCTTGAGTGCCAAGTCCTATTTCAAAATGCTGTAAAACCACATAGATGAGACTCTCTCTGGTGTAGTAAAGGAGAGAAGGCACTCTGTTCTGGTGCTCATCTGATGTGTAAAGAGAGAGACAGCCTGGGAAGGAGCAGGGACTTTTAACTTCTAGGACTTGAGTTCAGTACTTATGAGCTGTATCAACTCAAGTTACTTTGCTAAGTTTCATTCCCCTCCACCATAAAGTAATGATCACTGATCTGCTAAGATTGTTTCAAGGTAAGCAAACACTGGAAAACATTCAGCAGTGTTTAGTGGGAAGGATGTAGTAACTGTCAGCTTTACTTTTACAGTTTAACTGTGATGCACCTTGCAATTTTCTCCTATTCAGAGTTCCCCAAACTTGTCCCACCAGAGTCACTTGGGACACATTAAGTGTACAGATTCCAGGGCCCTGCCCCTGACCTACTGAACCTGCACCTCCCAGGGAAGGGGTCTGGGAGTCTGTTTGAAAAGGACCTCAGGGCTCCAGGCACATTTGGGAAACATTGATACGTTAGTCAAACTCCATATTCTCCACGTGTGTGCAAAGTTGCTTCAGTTGTGTTCGACTCTTTGTGACTCTATGAACTGTAGTCTACCACGCCCCTCTGGCCATAGGATTTCTCAGGCATGAATACTGGAGTAGGTTGCCATCCCCTTCTCTAGGGGATCTTCCCAACCTAGGAATCGAACCTGAAGCTCTTCCATCTCCTGCACTGGCAGGCGAGTTCTTTACCACTAGTGCCACAGGGGAAGCCCTGTCTCTACTTGGGTGGGTCTCAAATTTGGGAAACTGATTAAAATACACACTCCTAGCATCCCCCGCTGCCAGAGATTCCGATTTAACTCTTGGATGGAGTCTACAAAATTACATTTTAAATAAGCCACCCTGGTGATATATGAGGAAAAGGACTCACAGCCCACACATGGGAAATACTGCCCAACATTGTCATACCCCCATTTAGACTAAACAGAGAACTCTAAGAAGAGTCTGCTATCCGGAGGAAATATCCTATACCTTTACTTCTGCTCCCAGTTCATGGAATACATGAATTAGTGGGAATCACTTTGCTAACTACTGTTTGATTTCACAGATTAAAATTGGTCCCTTCTGTGCCAAGTTCTTTGGCTTGAGGTTAAAAAGTAACCATCTATTATGCATGGGGTCGCAGAGAGTCAGACATGACTGAGCAGCTGAACTAAACTGATTATGCACTTAATGTGTCTATTCAGGGTTTGCATGGCTGTGCTTATAGAGGCCTTTTTATCTACTCAGATCACCCAATCTGATTTAGTGCCTTGTAGGCACCCTCAAGGTGAGAATGTACTTGCTTAACTTGTGTGTGATGCTGAGAACCGCTGAGGCATTGCTTATGAGCAGAGGGCCCAAGGGGAACAAGAATAAAGGAGCTGAGAGCTGGCCTGCTGGTAGAAGCACTAAGGTCAGAGTGAGGCTCTGTAGTGCCGTACTTACCAGCTGCCCCAGTGCCCCTCCTCAGGGTTCTGGATTCATCTAATGTGCTGAGAGAAGCAGCAGACAGATTGTCTTAGTAGAGGCAGGCTCCATGGACATTATATGTGTCAACTTTCTCTTCTTTGGCTGCACTGGGTCTTTTGCTGCCTGTGGGCTTTCTCTAGTTGTGGAGCACAGGCTCTCTGCACATAGGCTTCAGCAGTCGTGGCACATGGGCTTGGTTGCCCTGAAGCATGTGGGATCTTAGTTCCCTGACCAGGGATCGAACCTGAATCCCTGCATTGTAAGGTGGATTCTCAACCACTGGACCATCAGGAAAGTCCCTATATGTGTCAACTTGATTGTGCAGCACTTGAGAGGTCAAAGATAAACGCGCAATCATGTAAGCAGTTGAAAGACAGGTCTGGAAAGATGTGACAGGATGTCTGAGCTGGGGAGTGTAGAAGGCTGGAAGAGAAGCACAGCCCAGCAGAGAGGAGCAGGCAACTGTTCTGCTAGACTTGCGAGCCTCCACCATGCACTGAGAAATCATTTCGTTGTGACAAGTGTATGGTCACCCACACAAAGTTAAGAGCCAAAACAAAACAGAAGTTATGGCATACATATAACCCAGTGTGTCACAAATGTGGGGGAGCATCTTGCTAAATAACTGACATTTCCAAGCGTGTATGAGTGTGTGGGATCTGTGGGCCTGGGCTAGGGTCAGTTTGTCCATCTCCCTTGAAAATGGATTCACTCTATTTTCTTAAAAGTCAACCCCCCCACCCCCGCAAAAAAAAAAGTCAACCCAGGAAGTCAGTTTTATTTTTCATAATGTACCAGTTCCAAACTCTACAGTCCTTGAAACTTATTTAAATTAATCATTCAAGGAGATTTTATTTCCTAGCCATCTCTTTCATCTATGATAGTATAGAAGCTTGAAATCTGCCTCTGATAAGCAGAATCATTTAGAGAATTAGAATGAAGAATAAAAATTGGGGAAGCACTAAAGTCTATTCCTCTCTCCATTCCTCATTTACTGGGGGAATACTGGCAAGTTAAATTCCTAGCTCCTGAATTTCTTCTCCCAAGGTCCACAGCCAGTCACTAGCTGAGTCATGTGCACACAGCCTCCTGAGGATGGAGATGTCTTTCCACAACTCCATGCTGATGAATAATAAAGAGGACGAATAGCTTAAAATTATAGGTAATGTTGGAAACTGTCAGAATGCAGGTCTTCTTACTAAAGTTCTAGGAATCTATGTCTGAATGAAGCAGTTTTTCATTTGTTTTTTAATGGCCACAATGGTCCCCACCAATAACAGAAAATCTCATTAGCACCCTTTCTTTCTGCACACACCTGCTCCACGTAGCCTAGAGGCAAAGGGGGGCTTAATTTGTTCTGTGTCAGGAGAAGGGAGGTATTCAGAAAATTAAACCTTGGATCAATTTGAAGCAGACACAGTCGGAAGAGATCTCATCATGAAGTTCTATTTATAAAGTTCCTGTATTCACACAACTCTCCCAACTTACCAGAACTCAAGCCAGCTTGTAAACCTTATGTGTTTCTTTCCTCCCAATCTTCTGTCTATCCCTTCTGCCCTATGTATTAGCTAGAAATATTTTTAGCTGCAAGTAATAAAGTGCAAGTATGAGTAGCTTAAATATCATGAGGATATATATTTTTGTTTACTGAGTGAAACAACTCAGGATTGCTTGTCATCTCAAAAATGATATTAAAGACGTGAATTATTTATTTATGTGTTCTTCTGCTTCACCAACCTTAGACTGTGGGTCTGTCCTTCTTGTCTGTCATCAAATGCTCATAAGAAGGCTGGTGTGACTCCAGCATCACATCCTTACATCATTTTATTTTTAAATTAAAATTTTTTTTTCACTGAAGTATAGTTGATTTACAGTGCTGTGTTAGTTTCAGGTGTATAGCAAAGTGATTCAGTTATACATATATATATTCATATATATGAATGTATACAATATATTCATATATATATATATATATATATATATATATATCTCAATATATACATACATGTTGTTTAGTCACCAAGTCATATCTGACACTTTTGCAACCCCATGGACTGTAGCCTGCCAAGCTTCTCTGTCCATGGGATTTCCCAGGCAAAATTACTGGAGTGGATTGTCATTTCCTTCTCCAGGGTATCTTCCCGACCCAGGGATTGAGTCTCCTGCATTGGCAGGCAGATTCTTTACCACTGAGCCACCAGGAAAGCCTATACATATATATGAAAACATATAACAAATATATATATATATGAGTAAAGATATACAGCAAAGTGATTTAGTTATACCTATAAATATATTTGTATATATATACACACACATATATAGTTTTTCAGATTCTTTTCCCTTATAAGTTACTACAGAGCATTGAGTATAGCTCCCTGCATTGTAAAGCAGGGCCTTGCTTGTTGGTTATCACTTTTTTGTGTGTGTATGTGTTATTCCCAAACTCCTTATGTCATTTTTAATGCTGGGAAGCAGAAAGAGAAGGGGAAGATGCAAAAAAGTGTAGCTTGGCCCTGACTCATGACACAAGGAAGGCAGAGGAGAAGACTAGTTCATCCCAGTATGGCTTAAGTTAGGAAAAATGAAAAACAAATAACCATAAATAATATTGAGCACTTTGGGCCAGGCCTTGTGCTTTACATTTGTCATCTTAATTCTCATGGCAGTACTATGAGATGGGTACTATTAAAAGCACAGTTCTATAGCAATAAAAATTTGATGTAGCAACATTAAAAGGGATTTTTACATGAAGGCTTTTGAATGACACTGTATCCGGCCATTTCATACCAAATGTTCTCATTTTTGTACTGAATATGGACATGTGTGACTTAGCTTGCATCAAGGAAGGAATTGTGGGCTCAGCTACTAAGAGTGTTGTCAGCAGACAGCCTTCAGGTGGAGCCCCTGCAACCGAGAACTGTTTCTCCTGAGGCCACCCCTCCCTGGAGTGGCCCGCATCCTGTGACTGAGCGTGCGGACCATGCAGAACAGGGATTCCAACCCAACAGGGACAACTCTGAGGGACCAGGGCAGCTAGACTTCTCCCTGCCCTCCCCCCTTCTAATTCGTCTTTCCCACAAGTCTTGATATTAAGGGCTCCCTAAAAAAACAACTTGAAGTCAACTCCATCACAGAGTCTACCTCCCATAAAAATCACACTGGACCTTTCTAACTTACTTCACTCTGTGTGACAGAGTGAAGTTTAGAATCACTTATATATGGATTCTAGAAAAATGGTAGAGATGCACTTGTTTGCAGAGCAGAAATAGAGACAAATATAGAGAACAAACTTATGGACACCAAAAGGGGAAGGTTGGAAGTGGGGAGTGGGATGGATTAGGAGATTGGGATTGACATATATACACTATGATGCATAAGTGAGAGAGAGTGAAGTCGCTCAGTTGTTGTCTGACTCTTTGCAACCCCATGGACTGAAGCGTACCATGATCCTTCGTCCATGGGATTTTCCAGGCAAGAGTACTGGAATGGGTTGCCATTTCCTTCTCCAGAGGATCTTCCTGACCCAGGGATCGAACCCGGGTCTCCCACATTGTAGGCAGACACTTTACCATCTGAGCCACCAGGGAAGTCCTATGATGTATAAAATAGGTAATTAATGAGAACCTACTATATAGCACAGGGATTCTATTCAATGCTCTGTGATGACCTAAATGGGCAGGAAATCCAAAAAAGAGGGGGTATATATATACATATATATATATATATATACACACACACACACATACACACACACACATATAACTGATTCAGTTTGTTGTACAGCAGAAACTACACAACATTATAAAACGGCTATGTGCTTAGTCGCTCAGTCGTGACCCCATGGACTATAGCCCACCAGGCTCTTCTGTCCGTGGGGATTCTCCAGGAAAGAATACTGGAGTGGGTTGCCATGCCCTCCTCCAGGGAAAACAACTATACTCCAATAAAAATTAATTGAAAAGAATCAAACTGGGACTATTTTTAACACCTTTCCACCCCTTGTTTACATACTGGGTTTCTTCCATATCCAAAGTAGAGTGTTCCTAAGAAACTTTTTGTAAATCAGCATGGTGTGAAGTGAAGAAGCAATTGTCCAGGGACACAATCCAGCTAAGGGGTGCACAAAAGAAATTGAAATTAAAGTGTAGATGCTCACAGACACCTGCTTCCCAGGTGGTTCAATGGTAAAGAGCCCGCCATCAGTGCAGAAGATGGGGTTTGATCCCTGGATCAGAAAGATCCCCTGAAGGAGGAAATGGCCACCCACTGCAGTATTCTTGCCTGGAAGATCCCATGGACAGAGGAGCCTGGCAGGCTACAGTCCATGGATTTGCAGAGACAGACACAACTGAGCGGGCACACTTGCTCAGAGACACAGTTAAATCTAAGACAACCTGATACTGAGATGCTGACCATAGTTCCAAGGAAAGAGCTTGGTGGTGCTACTCTCTCTGCTTAGGGTACACATGGCCTCTAACAGCTCACTGCAAACAGATGCTGAACATTCTTTTTGTTTTTCACCTTTTTCCCATAAAAACAAGAATCCTTTTAGGATTTCTTTCCATTAGTGAAAGCAGATGCTTTCATAAATGCTTTCATAAAAGCATTTTATGCTTTCATAAAAATGAAGTGGTATAAAAGTGAACTTTCAAAAAGAGTGGAGGGTAACTAACTGTATTGGATTTTTATTTTACATTATTGCAGACATACCAGAGCACTATTTTATTCTGTTTTTTAAACTTAATATATTGTCATGAACAGTTCCTCATATTACTATTTAGCCATCATAATTACCTATGTAAAATGTAAAACTAATATATCACAGAACATTTGAAAAAGAGTTACCAGTAATTCTACTACCAAACTGTTGATCTTTGTATATTTTTTTTAATTCAAATTTACTTTGTATTTAAATTAATTATCTTATTTTTTTATTTAAATTTTTTTAACTTTTTCTTGTTTTTTTACTTTTTGGCCCCACTATGTGGCTTGTGGAAATTTAGCTTCTTGACCATGGATCAAACCCATGCCCCCTGCATATAAATAGTTTTCATAAGGTTATAATCACAGTGTATAAAGTCCTACTCACATTTTACAATTTTTATGCTCTCCCTTGGGCCAGAAAGTGTTAAAGGCAGGTTATAAAGTTACATAAGCTTACTAAAATGTATGCTAGGCTTCAGCCAGGGCCTCAGAGAGTCAAACATGACAAATGAGAATTCAGAGCCCTTCTATGGTTTTGAGAATTTCTTACAAGTCATATATTCATCGTTTTGTCCTCAGCTCTGTGTCTGCCTCAGGGATACAAAGTGCCTGCCTAAGTCCTGTCATGTCAACTAGGATGATAAGCAAAGCACCTTCCTCAGTTTGCCACACACACATACCAACCCCACAAAATAAACAAAACCAAAATCTACTTTGACCAGGTGTTTTGTAACTTTGATCATTCCCTAAAGTTTTGGGAGCCCTAGAATCCCAGGGATGGGGGAGCCTGGTGGGCTGCCGTCTATGAGGTCGCACAGAGTCGGACACAACTGAAGCGACTTAGCAGCAGCAGCAGCAGCAGCAGGGTGCAAAGCCTCTGTCATCTCGCTGGCATCCCCATCCTTCCTCCTCTGAGTAACAAGCTCTTCCCCTCACCTCACCTGCAACAGTCCCACCCACTTTCAGGCCCTTCCTAACCAAAAGCAGCTGATTCTGATTCAGATCATTTCCTCAACAAGGGAGGTCTGGCTCTTCAAGGATGTCTCTGGTATTTTGCAGCTAAGAAAAGTGTTTCTGGACTTCTAACATTACAATACAAGGGTTAGGAAACAGGTCAGAGAGAAAGAAACTGATGCCAAGAGATAGGTTAGCACGGGAGGTGTAAGTCAGTGAAGTTTGGGGAGTTGCTGGGGAGGGTGGAGGAAGGGATGAAGTCCAGCAAAACAATAAAGTATCTGAAGAATGTAGCAGCTGGTGGGGCCTGAAGACCAGAAGTGACTCGTCTGGGACCAGCATGAGAAGTCTGGGCCTGGGGGAAAATGGCCCCACCTTGAGATGAAATGAGGACCTTGGGAAGGTAGGTCATTTGGGAGGGAAGGGGATGCATGCACCTTCACAGGGGAGGTATTTGTAAATGGACTTGGAGGGTGGATGAACTGGAAACTGGGGCCATTCCTGGGTCTGTCCTGGCTCCTGGCTGCCTGTGAACATTTGGGAAGAACTATGAATTGACACTATAAAATCAATCCAAAGATAAGGGAGGGTTGTAGTGAGGGTAGAGTTCAATAAAAAAAAAAAAAAAGTATTTTCGGTATGGATTAGGTGATGGGGTGGTATAGGAAGATGGGTTGAGTGGAGCAAGGGAGGAGACTTTATCTGTGAATTCTGGAGTGTTAACAGTTAGGGATTTTTTTTGTTTGTTACTTTGTCTGAGTGTTGGAGTTATTTTGTAAAAGGGGAAGGAACCGTGCTGGGGATGGAAAATGATTTTCTGCCTCTTGCTTCATTCACCTGTTACCATGGCGACTGATTTCATCAGCCAGGAGGGAGGGCTTGCTACAGAGACACCCTATATTGGACTGTTGTGGCTTTGAAGGGAAATATTTACAGCTCTGTCAGCATAGCTGTTCCAGTTGAGACTGTGACTTCATGGTACATTCAGCTACATTTCTGAAGTTTGTTATTGATTCCAAGTAACATCACTATTTTTGATCAGCTACCAGGAGCAAATCACAGCAGGATGTATGTTAACCCCTACATTGGTTGGGGTTAGTTTATCTTTTTCTTTCAGTTCTCTCAGTGATAAAATTAGTTGCTCCACTTGGGGTTTTGAATCCAACCAAAAGACGAAAATAATTGTGTGAGACACATGTGGCTGGGTCCTGGGAAATCTATTGTCCTCACTCCATGACTTTCTGGGAGCAGAAGTCAGACAGTCCTCATTCTCCAATAAAATGCCCCTCCCTTGAGCATTGGTGAGAAATGAACATTTTAAAGGAGGCTGCTTGGGCAGCTGGTTTATATTACAGAGCTCAGCCCATTTTACCTCTTCCCTATGGTGGAATCCTTCACTTACCAGAATCCTTCTTCCTTAGAAAATAAGGGAGTACTAATAAATAAAAAATCTTTTTTCCCCTCTGCTTCTATTTAAAACTATATGAGTTATTATAGGTTTGTGCATACTTTTGGTTTGAAACCTGGTTTCTTGGCTTTTTACCAAAGGAACATTTCATGCAAAGATGGGCTCGATAAAGGACAGAAATGGTATAGACCTAACAGAAGCAGAAGATATTAAGAAGAGATGGCAAGAATACACAGAAGAACTGTACAAAAAAGATCTTCACGACCCAGATAATCACAATGGTGTGATCACTGACCTAGAGCCAGACATCCTGGAATGTGAAGTCAAGTGGGCCTTAGAAAGCATCACTACGAACAAAGCTAGTGGAGGTGATGGAATTCCAGTTGAGCTATTTCAAATCCTGAAAGATGATGCTGTGAAAGTGCTGCACTCAATATGCCAGCAAATTTGGAAAACTCAGCAGTGGCCACAGGACTGGAAAATGTCAGTTTTCATTCCAATCCCAAAGAAAGGCAATGCCAAAGAATGCTCAAACTACTGCACAGTTGCACTCATCTCACACGCTAGTAAAGTAATGCTCAAAATTCTCCAAGCCAAGCTTCAGCAATACATGAACCGTGAACTTCCAGATGTTCAAGCTGGTTTTAGAAAAGGCAGAGGAACCAGAGATCAAATTGCCAACATCCACTGGATCATGGAAAAAGCAAGAGAGTCCCAGAAAAACATCTATTTCTGCTTTATTGACTATGTCAAAGCCTTTGTGTGGATCACAAGAAACTGTGGGAAATTCTGAAAGAGATGGGAATACCAGACCACCTGACTGCCTCTTGAGAAATTTGTATGCAGGTCAGGAAGCAACAGTTAGAACTGGACATAGAACAACAGACTGGTTCCAAATAGGAAAAGGAGTTCATCAAGGCTGTATATTGTCACCCTGTTTATTTAACTTCTATACATCATGAGAAACGCTAGACTGGAAGAAACACAAGCTGGAATCAAGTTTGCCGGGAGAAATATCAAAAACCTCAGATATGCAGATGACACAACCCTTATGGCAGAAAGTGAAGAGGAACTAAAAAGCCTCTTGATGAAAGTGAAAGTGGAGAGTGAAAAAGTTGGCTTAAAGCTCAACATTCAGAAAACAAAGATCATGGCATCCGGTCCTATCACTTCATGGGAAATAGATGGAGAAACAGTGGAAACAGTGTCAGACTTTATTTTTCTGGGCTCCAAAATCACTGCAGATGGTGACTGCAGCCATGAAATTAAAAGATGCTTACTCCTTGGAAGGAAAGTTATGACCAACCTAGATAGCATATTCAAAAGCAGAGACATTACTTTGCCAACAAAGGTCCGGGTAGTCAAGGCTATGGTTTTTCCAGTGGTCATGTATGGATGTCAGAGTTGGACTGTGAAGAAGGCTGAGTGCCGAAGAATTGATGCTTTTGAACTGTGGTGTTGGAGAAGACTCTTGAGAGTCCCTTGGACTGCAGGGAGATCCAACCAGTCCATTCTAAAGGAGATCAGCCCTGGGATTTCTTTGGAAGGAATGATGCTGAAGCTGAAACTCCAGTACTTTGGCCACCTCATGCAGAGACACCTCATTGGAAAAGACTCTGATACTGGGAGGGATTGGGGGCAAGAGGAGAAGGGGACGACAGAGGATGAGATGGCTGGGTGGCGTCACTGACTCAGTGGATGTGAGTCTGAGTGAACTCCAGGAGTTGGTGATGGACAGGGAGGCCTGGCGTGCTGCGATTCATGGGGTCGCAAAGAGTTGGACACGACTGAGTGACTGATCTGATCTTCTTGGCTTTTGAAGGTGAGTACCTATTCTGCTGCTGCTGCTAAGTCGCTTCAGTCGTGTCCAACTCTGTGTGACCCCATAGACGTCAGCCCACCAGGCTCCCCCATCCCTGGGATTCTCCAGGCAAGAACACTGGAGTGGGTTGCCATTTCCTTCTCCAATGCATGAAAGTGAAAAAGTGAAAGTGAAGTCGCTCAGTCGTGTCTGACTCTTAGTGACCCCATGGACTGCAGCCTACCAGGCTCCTCCATCCATGGGATTTTCCAGGCAAGAGTACTGGAGTGGGGTGCCATTGCCTTCTCCAAGTACCTCTTCAGATTCCATCAATAACAAATCTGGATATACTGTCCTGCACCAAAAGCATAGAGAGTAAGAGTCTGAGTCTTTCAGACTCCTGGTATAAGGTTGTATTTGCATGCATGCTTGTCGTGTCTGAGTCTTTGAGACCCCAAGGACTATAACCAGACTCTGTCCTTGGAATGTCTCAGGCAAGAATATTGGAGTGGATTGCCACTTCCTACTCCAGGGGATCTTCCCAACCTAGGGATCAAACCCGCATGTCTTGCATCCTCTCTATTGGCAGTATTCTTTACCTCTGAGCTACCTGAGAAGCCAGTGTAAGATTGCCTCCAACTTAATTAGCAAAGTGTTATTCTCATTCTAATTGAGTGCTTGAATGTAACTTTCAAAAAATGATTGCTTCACTTTCTACAGTGATGTTTTCCATCTTGAAAAATAATTTTGTTAATTACGTTAATCTTTTTTTTTTTCTAACACCAAAAGCAGTTTGTATTGGGGTATAGCTGATTAACAATACTGTGATAGTTTCAGGTGAACAGTGAAGGGACTCAGCCATACATATACATATACATATACACGTATCCATTCTCCCCCAAGCACGCCTCCCATTCAGGCTGGCACATAACACTGAACAGAGTTCCATGTGCTACACAATAGGTTTTTGTTGGTTATCCATTTTAAATATAGCAGTGTGTGCATGACCTTCCCAAAGTCCGTAACTGTGCCTTCCCACTGGCAACCATGAGTTCATTTTCTAAGTCTGTGAGTCTTTTTCTGTTTTGTAAGTAAATTCATTTGTATCATTTCTTTTTAGATTCCACATGTAAGGGATTAAGTTAATCTTGATGAAATATTTGCGTGTAAAGAGGGAGTTGAAGGAAATATTGAGGATTTTTACATATTCCTAGTCCAGTTCTCAAAGCAGCATTACTCTAAACACAGTTCATCAGAGAAGTAAAAACAATCTTCTGACAGACACTCATCATTGAAACCTTTTAACCTTTTCCCTAAACTTTGACTTCATCTAAAACAGAGGGTCTCTTACTCATTCTTAATTCATCTATAGATTTGTTGAGGTATTATTGTGAACTTGGAACATTTTGAACATACATTGTGGATATTGTCGATATTGTACTTGAATTTGCTTCTGGAAGAGGTATATTTTGTTTTACTTATATGGCAAAGTAGACTTTAGATTCAAAACCTAAGATTCTTTTGATTAATTTTTTATAAGTACCACTATTTTATTTTTTAAGAAGAGTAATGACTAACTCAGGACTAAGAAAATTTTAAATATTTGCCATATTAGGCCTTACCTGGTGGGTCAGATGGTAAAGAATCTACCTGCAATGAAGGAGACTTGCATTCAATCCCTGAGTCAGGAAGATCCCCTGGAGAAGGGAATGCCTACCCACTCCAGTATTCTTCCCTGGAGAATTCCATGGACAGAGGAGCCTGGCAAGTTACCGCCCATGGGGTTGCAAAGAGTTGGACACAACTGACTGATTAACACTCTTAATAGGAAATCTCCCCTTGAGTTCCTCATCAAAATATCATTAACACCTAGAGTGTTTCGTTTCAGCCATCTGAATAAAAGCATTTTAAGAGCTTTTGTTTTTATTTCCCTTCTAAATGCAGGTATGGGAAAGACACCAGTGTTTTTAGAAATAAAGATACTATGATATCACAGATGAAGACACAGTTTCTCTTTACAAGGAATTTACACTAATGTGGGGGAGATAGATAAGTAAGTAAATATTACATAGCAGTATAGTAAGGGTAGTGAGAGAGTTATGCAGAACATTCAAGGATGACTAACTGGCCTAGAAAAGTTGGAAATCAGGAAGTTTTCTCAGGGGAGTTGATACTGGTATTGATATTTAAGGACCAAGATAAGTTTGCCTATCAGGGTAAGGTTGAGGGAGGGCACAGGTGCTCCAGATGAGGAAACCACAATAAGGCAAGGGAAATGCTGGTAAACAGGTGGAACTATGATTTAGGGGGGAAAAAAAAAAAGCGCACAACTTGTTGAGAATTTACTATATGCCAGGTACTATGTGCAACCCATTTCTAATTTGAAACGCTTTAAGGTATGTTGTTACTATTATTTCTTTTTTAAAAATTATTTCTTTTTTATGAGGGGAGGAAACAGTGGTTTAATGAGGATGAGTACTTGCCCGAGGTCCCAGTGATGGAATGGGACATCCAGACCAACTCAGCTGACCTTAGAGGAGTTTGTTTCCACTTGTTTTGAGTAGAGTCAGTATATAATTGGACTGAAAGAGGGCGTAGGCTTCTGTTTGATTCAATTTCCTCATAAATGATATGATCATGTATTATAATTATGAATAATTTACTCAGTTATGATAAATAAAGTGATTTCATAGAGACTCAGGTGTTTGAACAAGACTTTGGATGTAAAATATGAGCCCGAGATGGAATTTCCTGATTGAAATATTTTGATAAAATGTATTTTTCTGACATGTAAGAGACCCATTTCTAAAACCAAGGCTTCTTAAAGGGGTCCTCTTTCTGTTTACTGTGTCATGGGAGATGTGGAGAGGTGGGTGTTGGTAGCGTCAGGTAGAAGCTTTTGTGGGCTTCTCTTCTTTTTCTCCTTAAGGAAAAGAACTAAAATGCTGAAATAAATTAGTGGAACATTAAGTTTGGAAGTTTTAAATATATACGGTCTCAGAAAATACACACCTAAAGCATCATTTTCTTCATGTATGAAGAAAACAGGTGCCGTTGCACTTTCAGAGCACATTTATATTCCCCATTGTACAACTGCCTTGGTGGCAAACCCACTGTGTATCTTTTGAAATGAATATGTCCCGGTGTACTCAAGAGTCTATTTAGTACATCCTACAGATTGCCTTGGAATTTGTCCCTGAAGTTGTAAACATAGGAGAGCAGACTAGTAATCATTCTATCAAAGTGTTTGAAATGTATAAGCACAGAATACTGCCTACTTTTTCTTATTCCCAATTACATTTTTTATACCTCACCCTCCATATAGTAAGCATGATTTAAGACCAGGGACTGTGCTAACTATGGGCCACTATATTGGTTTCTAAGGATAAAAAGATAACATCTGGTATCTGCCAATTTTAACAGGGCTGCTGCTGCTACTGCAGCTAAGTCACTTCAGTCGTGTCCGACTCTGTGTGACCCCATAGACGGCAGCCCACCAGGCTCCCCCATCCCTGGGATTCTCCAGGCAAGAACACTGGAGTGGGTTTCCATTTCCTTCCTCCCGGAGAAGGCAGTGGCACCTCACTCCAGTACTTTTGCCTAGAAAATCCCATGGACGGAGGAGCCTGGTAGGCTGCAGTCCATGGGGTTGATAGAGTCGGACATGACTGAGCAACTTCACTTTCACTTTTCACTTTCATGCATTGGAGAAGGAAATGGCAACCCACTCCAGTGTTCTTGCCTGGAGAATCCCAGGGACGGGATGCCTGGTTGGCTGCCGTCTATGGGGTCGCACAGAGTCGGACACGACTGAAGCGATGCAGCAGCAGCAGCAGCAAACTTCTATTCCACTAATCACCATGTAGCTTAGTGACCAATAAAACAGAGATATGGGCATTCAGCTGGAGAAGATATAGGAAGACCCAGCGAATTATGCCATAATTAGGGAGGGCTTCAAAGGGTTTCACAAAGGCATTACTTCTTCAGTCTCAAGAATGAGTAGGGTCCCTTTAGGAAGATAAGTAGAAGGATATTCCAAAAAGTGAGATCAGCATCAGCAAAAGCATGGAGGTATGAAAATGCACAAGAGGTTTTAAAAACAGGAAGTTAAAACCAGGCCAGAGACAAGAATGTATCATGTAGAGAGAGGACAGCAGGTGTCTAGCAGCAGGCCCAGTTTACAAGGTATCCTGGTGCGGATTATGAAGGGCTTTGCTCCCTGTTCTAAAGTAATTGAACAAAAAGCCAGTGCAGGGTGTTTAAGCAAGTGAATTGAGAGCTCAGTATCTCAAGGCTGGTTGGCTTCAGTCTGTATATGCTTTTAATAACCTAGTCCTGTTTTCACAGTCTGACTTGGATATTCAAGCTCAACCATTCATGTCTTCATGAAAGATGGTAAATGGTCAGCAATCATCTTGTACACAGAAGTTCTGCTCTGTCACCTCCCAGTTTTCCCTTTTCTTGGCTGAATCAGACTCACTCCTCATGGAGCTTATTCTCAAGTCTTTAGATAACTGCCTTTATAGGGTTCCACTGAACTTCTGCCAAGTTCTTTTCTTCCTCCGGACTTCATCATTAAAAACTCATGTATTTATTTTTGAATAGGCAATGCATTGAAATAATTCAAACATAAATCCCCAAGTAGTATTATATCTTTCCCATCCTATCCTCCATCTGCCCATTTGTTATTGTCCTCTCCCAAAGATAACCACTGTTGTTAGTTTCCTATTTGCCTTTCCAGGATTTTTAGCATATAAAAGCCAGTGGAATAATATGTGATTTTTTCTTTTTTAAAAAACAAAGGTTAGACTTCTTTTCATAAAGCTCTGCACTTTAATTTGGTCACTTAATGTCTTGAAACTATTTCTAAAGTAGTTCACAAAGTTTTTCTTCATTCTTTTCTAAGATGCACAATAATCCATTGAATGACTATACTATAATTTTTTAAACCAACCCCCCATTGATGGACAGCTAGGTTGTATGCATGTGTTTGCTATTTAAATTTCACACATGTAAATATATGTAGAGGATAAGTTTTTTGAAGTGCAATTTCTATGCAAAGTGAAATACATACACACACACACACATATATATATCCAACTGTAATTTTGGTGTGTTAGTGTGTGCTAAATTGCTTCAGTTCTGCCTGACTCTTTGCGACCCCATGGACTGTAGCCCACCAGGCTCCTCTGTCCATGGGATTCTCCAGGCAAGAATACTGGAGTGGTATGAATAAAATGCATATTATAAGATTTTAGAAGGTGGAAAGAAAGCAGAAATCATGTTCTCTTCCAGCAGTGTCCAGAGGCAAATTAGTGTCCATCAGCTGCTCTGAGTCTTTGCAGGAACTTTCAGATTCCCCTTCTGGCCACCCTTCTCAGGACTACAGGGCTACTGGGAAATTGACTGAAGTTTTTGGCCACCCCATGTGAAGAATTGACTCAGTGGAAAAGACGCTGATGCTGGGAGGGACTAGGGGCAGGAGGAGAAGGAGACGACAGAGGATGAGATGGCTGGATGGCATCACCAACTCGATGGACATGAGTTTGAGTGAACTCCAGGAGATGGACAGGGAGGCCTGGCGTGCTGTGATTCATGGGGTTGCAAAGAGTTGGACACGACTGAGCAACTGACCTGAACTGAACTGAACTGAACTGGGTATTTGGCAATAAAAATCAGCTGAAAAATTTACAGTTCAGTAAAGGAGCATGTTAATAGGTCAGTCATGTCGAACTCTTTGTGACCCCATGGACTGTAACCCTCCAGACTCCACTATCCTTGGGATTCTCCAGGTAAGAACACTGGAGTGGGTTACCATTCCCTTCTCCAGAGGATCTTCCCGATCTAGGAATCAAACTCAGATCTCCTGCACTGTAGGCGGATTCTTTACCACCTGGGCTACCAGGGAAGCCCAAAGGAGCATAGTATAACACTAATATTAATAAATGTATATATATTCACACACACATATATATTTCTCTATATATCCATATATACAGTTAGTATAACAACTTAATGGAATAAGCCTATTAACAATAGTGATGAATAAGGTAAAATATCAAGAGATAAGTGTATCAATAATTAAACAAAGACCTATGTAAAATAAATGATAGGATATTTATGTAGGACAAAATGGCCTTGGACAAATGGAAAGACATTCATTTTCTTGGATGGCAAAACTCACTATCATAAAGAATTTATTGAGATTTTATTTGTATACTAGTCTGGTCAGTTTTAGTTGACTATACTATGGGTGTTTGAAAAGGAGATGTATTCTCTATTTTCTAGGTATTGCATTTTTATTAATTATCTCTTGTTAATTATGTTATTTAGGTATTCTATATCCTTATTCGGTTTTTGCCAATTTATTTCTGAGAGAGAAACTCCTATTAGAAATATATTTTGCCAATCTTTCTGGTATTTCCTATAGTTTCTGAATTATGAAAATTTTTGCTACGTTATTTTATGCTCAAGTAAATATTTATAGCTGTTACAGAATCACCATTAATTACAAGGAGTTAGGATTTTAAAATGCCGTCTCATTGTTTCATTAATGTTCCTTTTCTGGTACTACATCTATTATGATTTTATAATTGGGATCCCTGCTTTCTTTTGGTTTCTAAATACCTGGTATAACTTTCCCCACTTTTATTTTTAACCTTTCTGGCTTACTTTGTTTTAAGTGATTCTTTTACACACATCTTGGAGTTGTGTTTTGCTTTTTAGTCTTGCCTACAATTCTTTTTCTTTTAATAGATATGTTCATTCCATTTATATTTATTGATTTAAAAGACATGTAGTCTCAATTCTGTTATATTTTTATATATGTCATTTTATAGTTTCTAAAAAAGTATTTTAAAAAAGTATTTCAGTCTGTGATCTTTATAGTCTGGATGATTTATCTGATATTTAGGAAGTTTAGTGGTTTTGTTTTGTGGTTACTTGTATAATTGTAGATATGTATTACCCTTAGCCCTTTATTTCTTTAGAGACAATATCTATTTTTCCTTACTATGAGCAATAATGTGCTGTGCTGTGCTGTGATAAGTTGCTTCAGTCGTGTCCAACTCTTTGCAACCCCATTGACTGTAGCCCACCAGGCTCCTCTATCCAAGGGATTCTTCATGCAAGAATACTGGAGTGGGTTGCCATTTCCTTCTAAAACAAGCTGATTTTCATGTTTTCCACTAACTCCTTCCCCTACATCTCCTAATTTTGGTAAAAAACAATTTTTAAAATGTATCTTTTTACCTTTATATATGCTTGTATTTATATTCATATCCTTTGACTCAGATATATTACAGATCATTGGATTTTTCTTCCCACTTTTTTTGCCCATCTTCCCATTTCACTGTGTAATAGTTAAATCACATTTATACTGCTAGACATATACTAATTATTATACGATGTCTCTATATTGCAGGGGTTGTATCATATTTACCATTATGTTTCTGTCCCTCTCATTCTCATACTACTTAAGTAGTTTTTCTCTCTTTGGTAATTTCAACTATCTGTTGGATTCCCTTTGCCTGTTTCTTTATCATTTTCTTTCCAATTCTTTTCAACTTTCAAAGAATTTTTTTTTTGTTACAGTGTCGATTTGATTTGCGTTTCCTCCAATTTTGCCTTATTTCTATGGTTTTTCTTTTCCAGTTCTTTGCTGGTTTCCACCAGCTCTTGTTTCATCTCCTCCCATTGTTTGCCATCTCCTTCCTGAGTACTAACATTTCTGTCTTCTATTTTGGTTATTTACTGAAATGCCTGGGGAAAATATGCTACCTGGACACTTACTATGAAACAAATTATCTTCATGGGGAGGGGATGCTTTGATATAAATATCTCATAGTTTATGTGCCCTGTTATGTAAATGGGGATTTATGTAAATCCCCAGCTAAAGATATGCATGCTGAAATATTTAGGAGGTTATGAACTAATGTCTATAATTTACTTTCAAATGCATAAAAATAAGATAAATTGACAGGTAGATTGACGGTTGGACCAATGGATAGTTATATGAGAGAGCAAATGTTAATGATATAATCCAGGTGATGCTGACCATAAAATTCTTTTAGCTTTGCTATATGCTTGATATTTTTCAGGGTGAAATGTTGGGGGAAATTATGGAAGTCAAAGCAATTACTGTGTAGTTGTTGGTTTCATGGCATTTATAATGTTCCCAAATTAAGGGCTTTTTACCTTTAATTCCAACAGAGTAAAATGGAGGAGTCAGTCACAAACACTTGATGATTACTCTCTACTTTGCCTTTTCTCAGTGCTGCCTGATTGGTGTGTTTGGTTCAAAGGTTGGGTTGTCTTAACTTGAAATTCATTTCAAGGTGCTTTTGGTCAAGATCCCTCCAAAGATGAGAAAAACATCACCCAGTGGAGCTGGTTTCAGGGGAACTGCTGCTACTGCAATTCCATTACTATTCTGAAATCGGGAAAACTACTTTCCAAGCATTCTTGTTCTGTAATCCCACTGGAAGTTGTCCAAGTTTGGTGGATCAGATAGGAAACTTCCAGTTTTGGTCTCCTCCTTGATCATCCAATATCTCCCAACACCCTAAATTTTGTGTAAACTCCCAACACCCTAAATTTTGGTCTCCTATTATATGTGATACGTTTGAATTCTGTAAGTCAACTTCAAATAGGATATTTCCAGTGACTGCCCAAATGCAGCAGCTCAAGTGGATTATTTTAATGAGGATAAAGGGCAGTTACCTGATGGGTATCTTTTAAAAGCCACTATACAAAACATATATAAAACCTAACTTGCTGACATGCAAATCTCATGGGTGAAGCCAAAGGCTTACATTTTTAGGGTGAATAGGTCCATAAAATGGTTTACACAGAATGATTTCTTGAACTTTAGTCATTTTGGTTAAGATTATAAAAATTTGTTTCTGGCTACGGTGAGTTGAATTTTGTCACCCTAGAAAGGTACGTTGAAGTGCTAAGCTCTGGACCTGTCCATGTGACCTTTTTTGGAAATAGAATCTTTGCACATGTAATTAAGATATGTTAAGACGAAGTCATACTGAGGTAGGGTGGATCCCTTATTCAATATGATTAGCATCCTTATAAGAAGAGAAAGCAAAGACACAGACACGCATGTGATAATGGAGGTAGATGCTTGAGTGATGCATCTACAAACCAAGGAATGCCAAGATTACTGGCAACCACCATAGGCTAGGAGAGAAACCTAGAACAGAATCTCTTTCAGAGATTTCCAGAAAGAACCAACTTGCTGGCCCCTTGATTTCAGACTTCGAGCTTTCAGAACTGTAAGAGAATGAATTTCTGTTGTTTTAAGCCACCAAGTTTATGAGATTTTGCTCTGGCAGCCCTAAGAAGCTAATATACCAACCAAAACTATGGAGCCTGTAGACATAACTTCCAAGGTCAACATGATAAATAATCTCTTCCTGTTTTCTAAAATCTCACTACTTATTTCTTTACTTCTTAGAGTCATGCCAGGTCATCAATGATGCTTTCAACTTCAATCAGAAAAGACCATAAAATAAAAATACAGGTAGAGATTCACCAATAGAAGCAGGAACTAATGTGTGAGTCATATTGAGGTGGTGATTCCAGCAAGACATTCTGGGTCAGATATTGATTTTGGTTAGAGAAGGTTGTTTATAACTCCCTTGGTAGAATTTAAACTCTCCCTGCTAACAGGCTTTCTTTCTCCTAATAAAAGAAGAAGTGGGGAATGTTGAAATGGGTTATCTTAACATGAAATTTTCTTTTTTCTTAACTTTAATTTTCTTTTTTCTTAACTTTATTTCTTAAAGATTTTTTTAATGTGGACCATTTTTAAAGTCTTTATTGAATTTGTTACAATATTGTTTCTGTTTTATGTTTTGTTTTTTTGGCCACAAGACATGTGGAATCTTAGCTCACTGACCAGGGATCAAACCTGCACCCTTGGAAGGCGAAGTCTTAACTGCTGGACCACCAGGGAAGTCCCTCGGGGAAATAATTTTTTGAAAAGTCAAGCCCAATTTAAGTCAGCTTCTGGCTCTTTTTTAAATAAGATTTTTTTCCTCTTTTGTTCTGAGTTTCCTCACTAAATTCATATTTTCTCAGCCTTGAACTTAGAAAGGAAATGCAAATACACATGCAATTTTGATATCATTTTTCTCTTTAAAACAATGAGATTTATAGAAATCATTTAGAACGGTGGGCAGAATTTCCTTCCTCTGTTGTGATTTCCATGGTAAAGTCCTTAAACCTTGGCAAAAGATGAAAGTAAAGAATAAAACTTCCATTGCAATTTTCTTTTTCCTTTATTCCTTCAGAAAGACACAAATCTGGGCACCTGTATTTCTGGACATAAGGAAATATAGTCCATGAGGCAGTGGACTTTGACTCTCCCCAGACTTTAGGGTCACTTGTTATTCATTGAGTTAAACACAGTTACTAATTGGCTAGAAGAAAATACTTTGAATTACTTGTGCATTGCATGGTGTATGGCTTGGGACCAATAAGTTCATCCTGGTAAGGGAAGGAGCCAGAAATTGCCTGATGAAGAGCAATGTTTTCAAACAATGTTTTCTCAAGCTTTTATTGTTGCTATAAAAATGCCTTTCCTCTACTGCCTGCTGACCTGCCCTGGGAATCTCAGCTTCCTGCTATCTTTGTAACTCTCTCAAAGGAGGTACTAGCACTTTAAATCACAGCATCAAAAATCATGATTGAATGTTTTTTCCTTTCTTTGTGTCCTAGGGGTCTCACTGTTCTAAAGAGACACATGGGTAATGCTCTAGCTGGTCAAAATAAGCATGAGCTCATAACTGCACTTTTCTGCTGGGATATCAAAATGTCAGTGTTATGAACGATGGGAAATTTGATGGAACCACTGAATTGGGAGGGTCTGTAAGCCAAGTGGTCTTTTGACTCGCACACTGTAAGCTGCTGCTGCTGCTAAGTCACTTCAGTCATGTCAGACTCTGTGCGACCCCATAGATGGCAGCCCACCAGGCTCCCCCATCCCTGGGATTCTCCAGGCAAGAACACTGGAGTGGGTTGCCATTTCCTTTTCCAATGCATGAAAGTGAAAAGTGAAAGTGAAGTCGCTCAGTCCTGTCCAACTCTTAGCCACCCCATGGACTGTAGCCCACCAGGCTCCTCCATCCATGGGATTTTCCAGGCAAGAGTACTGGAGTGGGGTGCCATCGCCTTTAGTCACAGGCTATTTAACTCCATGGTTTTAGGTTTCCCTTCTCAAATCTTTATATCCAGTGGGGTTGGAAAGGAAGCATTGATTGGGCATCTTTTCCTTACCTGTTTGTCTTTCTATACAATATGAATTAAAGCCCTCATGTGTTCACTAGAATGGAGGGGGTTTTTTATTTGTTTTTAAGCATCTTCTCTTCAGGTCTCACTTCTCAAATATAAATGACATAAAAACAATTTCTGAGCCCCTAATTGCTTTTTCTTTCAAGGTTCCATGGTCTCTTAACATATATGTGTTTACCAACACATTGCCTATATGTACCCTGAATCCCAGACCAGTTATACAACAACAACAATTTAACTAGGTGTCATTATGGATAACTGAGTTTTACTGGGAGTGGGGGAAAGTTGGCCTCTTTAGAAAGTAAATTTGCCAACTTCATCAGCATGAAGCTTGGGTGTTTTTTTTTTTCCTTGGTGATCTTTCTTGCAGTTTGTACATTTCATTGCCCTTTCATGCTGGGTTTGACCAGCCTTACTTTGCTCTCCTGAGGGGTCATCTCAAAACTTTGTTCTTGGCACACGACTCTGGCTATGGCTCTGCGGTTATTGCAGGGCACTACTCAGATCTCTCTTTCCACCTCCTTTTCCAAACTCCTGTTATTGTCCTATGCTGCCCTGGAACTTGTTTAACCAAATTTTGAAAGCCTGCCAGGGCCACTGAACACAGAGGCCCCAAAAGCTTTTCCTTATTCAGAGTTACACAGTTGTCAGTCTGCAGTGAGCTAAGGGCTTCTTTCCACACTGTTTAGGGTATTGAGATCCTCCATAGGAAGACATCCTTCAGTTAGAGGTGCTCTATCACATGAGTTGGCACATTCTTCATTGACTGCATATACTTAGACACATTGCAGTAAATTTCTCTTCACTGAATGAAGTCTTCCAAAAGGTATTGGGGGTTTGTCTAGAGTATAAACATGAAATGCTAACTGTATGCAAGGGTTAAGTGTTCAACCTTGACCATTTTTCTTGGAGCCAAGGTACTCTTCTGAGAGGAAATAATGGAGCTTAAGGGAAAGAGAAAGATGTTTGCTTGATGAGATGGTCCCTATCCGAACACTAGCCACTTGCTGCCAGATGAAGCTAAGAACAGAGACCACAACTCTGGTGGAGAAGAGGCTTATCTGTCTCTTTTGAGTTCGGCTTATCTAGTTTGTTTCATTCCTCTTAGGAAGGGTCTACGTTCTCCAGGAACATAGATAGAGATTTATGAACATTACAGGAAGAAGTAATGGTCCACTCTAAGAAAATATAATGTTCATTACACTTAAGTAACACAGTCTACTGTATACTTAAATACACAGTCTTGTAGTCTAAAATGGGTCTTAGTGCCAGTTGCTACTACTCATTCTTCAGAGTTATCTTGGTTGCAAGACAGCCTGGATTCATGTGTGTGTGTCCATGTGGTTCTTGATCTCACTGTCCTGAATTCGTTTCTGCCTTTTGCTCAGAAAGCCTCTGTCCTTAAAAAAATATTTTTCTTAATTTGTTCCAATAGCAGAGCTGATGCTCTAAATCATCATCAGTTGACTTCTAAGGGAGAGTATGCTCCCCGACTCAGTCTGCTCTGACTAGAACTGACTTTCTCTAGGCCCTTTGGTAAACAGAATCCATCCACAATGAGACCCTCGCCAGTGCACCCCCACCATGGCATTGCCTGTGTAACCGCTGGATCTCTCCCCCTACCCAGCAATGTCAACTCCGTAGATAACCATTAAATTACTTAGTACCCATTATCATGTATCTTCCAGAAGTTCTAAAAGGAAAAACTGCCAGATTCAAGAAGCAACTCCTGAGATTATGACTGCCAAATCAGGGAATCTCAGCATTTGACAAAATCAAACCTAGAAGGGCGATTCGGAATGTTTGTCATCTGTACTTCACCTGGAATTCTTTCGGCAGCCTTCTCTGAAACCTGTGTGTTCTGTGAAGCAGGGGCAGAATTTATCTTGTTCACTAACATATCTTCAGAACCTAGTATAGATCCAGGAATGGAAAAGTAGTTAATAATGTTCATTTTGATTTGTAATACCATAGTGTCTATCCCTGGTACTCAACAAAAGTGAGACGAATTTTTGTCTTTTGGTATGTCTCTGTGTGTGTGCGTGCCTGCTCAGTCATGTCTGATTCTTTGTAACCCCATGGACTGTAGCCTGCCAGGCTCCGCTGTTCATGGGATGCTTCAGGCAAGAATACTGGAGTGGGTTGCCATACCCTCCTCCATTGGATCTTCCCAACCCAGGGACTGAACCCAGGTCTCCCACATTGCAGGCAGATTCTTTACCATCTGAGCCACCAGGGAAGCCCAAGAATACTGGAGTGGGTAGCCTATCACTTCTCCAGGGGATCTTCCTGACCAAGGAATCGAACCAGGGTCTCCTCCATTGCAGGCAGATTCTTTACCAGTGAAGCCCTTATAAAGTCTGGATGAGAGTAAATGATACCTAAATGTTAAATATAAACAAGCAGTTGTCTTTGAGAGAAAGAAGACAAGGATGTTTCCATGTATCTTAGAGTCCAACGTCTCCTATTCTGTTGCAAATATTCTGTATTTCTTTAGAAAATACAGAAATCCAGTGTTATCTACTTGGGATATAAGGAAGATGAGTTATTGATTTAAGTCTAGCATCTGGCATAGAGCTAAACCTCTCCTGCCCAAAGAGACGTCTGAAATGGAGCCCACGGTTGATTGCTCTTTGATGATTCAGTGTTCACTCTGCTTCCAAAATCTGGGGGAATATCCATTAGAGTTTGGCAAAAAGACTCTTGCTCTCTAATCAGCAGTACAAGCCCTGAGTTTTCCTCAGAAGCTGGAGGGAAGGACTGGTTTTCAAACAATGTAATTGCCAATCAGACAAGACAGAGCTTGCTCCTTTTGTTTGATTTTTGAGTTAAATGATTTCTCCTGGTCCTGGGAGGGAAGTGACAGCTGAATGTGTCATCCACCCTCTACAGATCACTGTTTCTGGTGACTAAAGGAACTATAGGCACATCCATAATCTGCGTTGAATCAGGCAACACGCTGCTTCCAGATTCATTTGAGTCCTAAAGCAGAGCCCTCTCCAGAAGATTACAGGGAACTAATTTTCCTACCATCATGAGGAAGAAAGTGCTGTGTGACTTTAGTTCTTTCTGTTTATTTATTTGGCCTCACTGTGTGTCGTGTGTGATTGTTTCCAGACCAGGAATCGAACCCATGCTCTCTGTACTGGAAGCACGGAGTCTTAGCCACTGGATGACTGGAAAAATCCTGTTTTTTTCTTATAAGGCAGATACCTTACCAAAGCTGATCCCAAAGGGATAAAAATGAAAGAGGAAATGGTAGAAAATTAAAATAATTGGGAGTCCAAGGACAAAGGTAGACTCTATAGACTCAAGTGGTGGGATCGGTAAGAGGCAGAGCTGGAGGTGGGATGAAGGGATGTGTGCCCAGGGACCCTCTGATCTACGTGCAGCTGGAAAATACCCGAGTTCCCACTTGGCATGATTGTCTTGCTTGACTGACTGCTTTCATTCAAGCATTCCATCCATCTGGCTAGATCTGACACTGTTTGGTATCACTGTCCTGCTTGATGTTATGAGTTTAGCTGAATTCAGATTCAAAGAGTAGTTTATAATGAAAGCCTTTTATCTCAAATTTGAGGGAAATCTGTCTGATGGGAATGACATCTCCACCTAGGTTTCTAAATTCCATCAATTTCTCCTCCTGATGCTCATCTAGGTTATCTTGGCAGACTAAGTACCAGGTCTTTACATCTGGCAGATCTCAAAAGCGATTCAAAATGGGCACCTGCCTTTGGTTTATGGACCCTCCCAAGAGGCATGAAGCTCACCTTCCAGACTGATGCCTGATACATGAAGCTTGAACAAACTCCTTTTGTCCTTTACCAGCATCCTGACTGATCACAAGATGGGACTGTCTAATCAGATTCACAGGAATCAGAGATCTTACCCAGGGGTTTCCCAGGTGGCGCTAGTGGTAAAGAACCTGCCTGCCAAGGCAGGAGACATAAGAGGTATGGATTTGATCCCCAGGTGGGGAAGATCCCCTGGAGAAGTAAATGGCAACCCACCCCAGTATTCTTGCCTGGAGAATCCCCATGGACAGAGGAGCATGGTGGGCTACAGTCCATGGGGTCACAGAGTCGGACACAACTAAAGTCACTTAGTACACATGCACACACCCAGAGTCAAGCATTCCTGATAATTTCAAGGAGATAACAGATCAAGAATCACAGGGTAATCAGGGACCAGCCTAGGGCTATCAACACAGGTCTTCAGGATGTTTCGTGAAGTCCTGGATTCACTGTAGCTCAGGAGAATTCTGGACATGTCTGAGGGATATGTCAGGTCAGATCATGTACAGAAGAGGGCCATTTTAGTCTTGAAACCTCTCCTTTTCATACTCAGTTGGTTACAGAGCTTACATGCCTGTGACAGAGAACTCTGCCCCAGAACTTTACAAAGCCCAGGCTTGATCACCTGGTACCCATGGGTAAACCTTTCCTTAGAGAAGGACTCTTCTACCAGCAATTTAGTTATTTTCTTGGCAGGAGAGCTGTCACTAGCATCTTTATAGGGAGATTAGACCAAGCTACCTTCTTTGTTTTCTGCAGGCATCTCTGTCCCCTTAATGAGGAGAGTGAGTTGCAGACCTGCTGTTTCATCATATCCCCCTAGAGATAAAGTGGAAAGCCTTGGAAAGTGCCTTTCGTTTGGAAAGCCTGAGGGAGCACTCTTCTGGGGAATCCATGCTGAGAGTAGATGTCACAGAGTCCATTCTTTTCAGCAAAGGAAAGAGCCATGGGACAAGATCTCCCAGAACTGCAGATATTAAAAACAAACTTCTAATTCTTTTCTATTTGAGTTGAGAACACTTCTGCCTGGGGACTTTTTCCCCCTAATTATGTTCTGCATGCATGCCAGAGTTTGAGTTCCCCAAGTCACCATCACATCTTGTAAAAAGGAAGCAACCCAGCTCCAGAAAATATTGTTGGGCACAGAGGAAAACCACAGCATGGACACAAACTAGAGCAAGCAGCTTCATCGTCTCCCTGGGAGACATTCTAGTTTCATAGAAAGTCTTTTGGAAGTAAAACCCACTCAGATCTTGGGGTGCATGTTTTTATAATTTTTTTTTATTGAAGTATAGTTGATTTACAATGTTGTGTTAGTTTCTGGTGTACAGTAAAGTGGTTCAGATGTATATATACAGGCACACACATATATACATGGTGGAAAAGATATAGATTATAACAAGACATTGAGTATTTCCCTGTGCTATACAGTAGGTCCTTGCTGGTTATCTGTTTTCTGTATAGTTGTGTGTATATTTTAATCCCAAACTCCTAATTTAATCCCTTCCTCACTCCAATGTTCCCCTTTGGTAACCATAAGTTTGTTTTCTATATCTGTGAGTCTGTTTCTGCTTTGTAAGTAAGTTCCTTTGTACCATTTTTTAAGATTCCACATATAAGTGATATCATATGATATTTGTCTTTGTCTAATTTGCTTCATTTAATATGACAATCTCTAACTCCATTCATATTGCTACAAATGGCATTATTTCATTCTTTTTATGACTAATATTCCATTGTATGTATATATCACGTCTTCTTGATCCATTCACCTGTCGAAGGACATTTAGGTTGCTTCCATATCTTAGCTTGTAAATAGTTGTAAATAGTGCTGCTGTGAACAATGGGGTTCAAGCATCTTTTCAGATTAGAGTTTTCTCTGGATATATGCTCAGGAGTGGGGCTGCTGGCTCATACAGCAACTCTATTTTTAGTTTTTTTAAGGAACCTCCTTTCTGTGCTCCATAGTGGTTGTCCAAACTTATACTCCAACCAACAATGTAGGAGGGTTCACTTTTCTGGTGAGACTGCTTTGAAGTTGTTGTTCAGTCACTTACTATGTCCAACTCTTTGTGACCCCATGGACTGCAGCATACCAGGCTTCCCTCTCCTTCACTCTCTCTCCAAGTTTGTTCAAACTCATGTCCACTGAGTCGGTAATACCATCCAACCATCTCATCCTCTGTCATCCCTTTCTCCTTCTGCCCTCAATCTTTTCCAGAATCAGGGTCTTTTCCAATGAGTCAGCTCTTCCCATCAGGTGGCCAAAGTATTGGAGTTTCAGCTTCAGTAACAGTCCTTCCAATGAATATTCAGGGTTGATTTACTTTAGGATTGACTGGTTTGATTTCCTCACTATCCAAGGAACTCTCAAGAGTCTTCTCCAGAACCACAGTTCAAAAGCACCAATTCTTTGGCACTTAGCCTTCTTCAAGGTCCAACTCTCACATCTGTGCATGACTGCTGCTTTGAAGTAAGCCATCCTTGATTCCACTTCTCATGTGACTCTGGAATTGAAATGAAATTAGCTGCTAGTTGTGAGGATTGGCTGGCCAATGCCTTGTTACCAATAGGAGTATAAACAGATTCATTGATTTGCCCAGAGCACAAAATTGTTTACTTTTGGACTCAAAAGTCCAGACTCAAAATATCTTGTCTTTTCTCTGCAAGGCTGAGCCTATGGCCCTGTGATTACTGCCAACATCATGTATAACCAAGCCACTGCTGCTTCTGATGAGTATTTACTATGACAGACAGCATCTTAAGCCCTTCACATAAGTGACCTCATTCTAGTCCCAACAATTCTGAAGACAGTGCTTATCTTTACTTTGCAGATGAAATAACTGAGGAACAGAACAAGTGAGTGGCAGATCAGAGATTCTACTCCAGGTCTGTCTAGCTCTAACCCTGCCTCCTCACCACTGGCTACATCATCTCTCCTTAACTGCTTGCTGCTGCTGCTAAGTGGCTTCAGTTGTGTCCAACTCTGTGCGACCCCAGAGATGGCAGCCCACCAGGCTCTGCCGTTCTGGGATTCTCCAGGCAAGAACACTGGAGTGGGTTGCCATTGCCTTTGCCAGTGCATGAAAGTGAAAAGTGAAAGTGAAGTCACTCAGTTGTGTCCGACTCTTCACAGCCCCATGGACTGTAGCTACCAGGCTCCTCTGTCCATGGGATTTTCCAGGCAAGAGTGCTGAGTGAGTTGCCATTGCCTTCTCTGCCTTAACTGCTTGGAAGCCACCAAACAACTTCTTTCCTTTCATTGATCTTTAACATTTTTTTCTCAAGTGAACAAGGGTGAGCAATTATTGAATTAGCCAAAAAGTTTCTTCTGGTTTCTCCATAAGATGTAACAGAAAAACCCAAATGGATTTTTTCCCCCAAATCAATATTTTGACAGGGCACAGACACTGAATTTATTTATTTTTTTTATTCTCCTGGGTTGAGACACAGTTTTGAAGAGTATGAGCCAGCTGTGTCCTCCTTTGCCTGGCAAATCAATAAAGCTATTCTTTTGTTTGTTTGTTCTTTTTAAATTTATTATTAATGGGAGGATACTTGCTTTACAATATTGTGTTGGTTTCTGCCATATAACAACATGAATCAGCGATAGTATACCTATGTCTCCTCCCTCTTGAACCTCCCTCCCACCTCCTACACCATCTGACCCCTCTAGGTTGTCACAGGGCACCAAATTTGAGCTCCCTGCATCATACAGCAAATTTCCACTGGCTATTTAATTTTACATATAGTAATGTATATGTTTCAATGCTACTCTCTCAATCTGCCTTTTTATTTTTTTTGCCTGAACACAGACACTGAATTTAGAATGGTCTTCAGGATTGAGCTTTTGCAGGTTTTCCCATCTACCTAGATAGACGTGTGTTTTACATTGTTTTCACCCGACATTCTTTCCTTTCCTTTTTCTCATGTATTCTATACAGTATGTTTAGTATAGAAATAAACTGGGTTGACAAAAAAAAATGGTTCATGTTTTTCCATATGATGTAACAGGAAAAACCAAATGAACTTTTTGGCCACCGCTATAGTATTTCTGGTCTTCCCTGGTGTCTCAGACAGTAAAGAATCTACCTGCAATGAGAGAGACCCAGGTTTGATTCCTGGGTCAGGAAGATCACCTAGAGAAGGAAATGGCAACCCTTTCCAGCATTCTTGCCTGGGAAACCCCATGGACAGAGGAACCTAGTGAGCTAAAGACCATGGGGTGGCAAAGAGTCGAACATGACTGAATGACTAACACGTAGGCAAATTAGGCATAATATTTCTATTTCTAAATATATATTTATGCTTCTACATGTATGCATACAGATATATATGTATATGAGTGTAAAAACAGTTGTTTTTACAGCTCAATCATGTCTGACTCTTTGTGACCCTGTGGACTGCAGCCCACCAGGCTTCTCTCTCCTTCACTATCTCCTGGAGCTCGCTCAAACCCCTGTCCTTTGAGTTGATGATGCCATTCAACCATCTCATGCTCTGTCGCCCCATTTGCCTCAATCTTTTCCAGCATCAGGGTCTAGGGTTAGGGTTAGGGTTAGGGTTAGGGTTAGTTTTTCACATCAGGTGGTCAAAGTATTGAAGCTTCAGCTTCAGCATCAGTCCTTCCAATGAATATTAAGGGTTGATTTCCTTTAGATTGACTGGTTTGATCTCCCTGCTCTCCAAGGTATTCTCAAGAGTCTTCTCCAGCACCACAGTTTGAAAGCATCAATTCTTTGTTGCTCAGCCTTCATCCAACTCTCACATTTGTAGGTGTATATGTATGTATGCATGTATATATATATAAATATATATATATATATATATATATATATATATATCTCCTTTGCTACACTAGCTCTAATGTGGCTTTTTTCTCAGGTGATGAGGACTTGAAAAGGGAGCTTGGTGGGGGCCAGCTTGAGGCACTCTGCGCATGGCAAAGGTCATGAGGAAGGAGGCTCAATATACACAAAGGCGGGATCGAGCCTCAGGAGTCCCCCTGGAAATCCTCGAGCATCTACCCCCATAACCAGAGGCTGCCTACTTTACTACTTTGTGCTCTCATGTACACCTCTGACTTTGTGGGGGGCTGTCCCCCACCACCTCTTTCGGAGAAGGAGTTAACTTAGAGCTCCAGTTAATAAAAATTCCTGGGTGTGACAAGAGTGTTTTAACCTACAAACTCCTCTGAAGGTTCTCTAGCCTGCCTGACAGGCTTGTCCTGCCACATGTGATTGCTCATAGCCTCCCAACCGTGAGAGGCATGAGATGCTTTAAACCTTCTAAAAACAGGTTCCTTAGAAAAGTTAGAAAACCATTAGTATAAGTATAGTGGGCTGATTAGAAATTGTATTGGTGAAGGGTTTTTCATTTGTTGAGCCAATGTTTGTTGCTAAGTCTCCACATCCCCTGCCCTTATACACATTAATGAATATATAGAAGAAATAAGTATTAACCTTTGATATTAATCACATTAGACCTTAGGCTAAGTAAATTCTATCCTTAATTAAAACCCACTACACCCTCACCCTATAGGAATGTAACTTTATCTGGTACCTTCGGAAGGTGGAGTCTGTTTTAAGAATAATCACCCCTGGAGAAATAAGTGTCCTGGTTGACTGACCACTGTCACAAGGAGAGGGTCATAAATTGTCAGCAGGCCCCCTGGCCAGAAGATGATGTAACACCCCTAAGACCTCTGTATACATTTGTATGAAGCACCTGACTTTGATAAAAGTCAGGACTGCTGACCCTGCGTGACTTTTGCATAACATCTCAGTGTATAAAAGTAGACCATGGAAAATAAAGCGTTGGGATCAGTTTCTCAAAATACTGGTCTCCCCCATGTCGCTGTCTCTCATTCTGGCTGAGTCTCCATCTGGAGCGCGGAACCCGCCATGCTTACTAATTATGCCTGGGCTTCTAAGATCCGGCCGGGGAGGCCTCAGTGTCTCCTCTCCTTTGGGAGAATGGAAGGATGACTGCGGCCTACATAAGTGGTGGAAACTCCTTGTCTTTAAGTTTTATTGGTCTCCCGCGTAAACCAAGCTACTCAGCCTCTTTTCTCCACTGAATTTTCCTACTGAGCTATCCTCATTCTATTACTCTTTATATCTCTAATTAATATCTAATTGAAGCTATTGTATCCTGATCCTCACCGACGCTGTCCCCGCTTCGAACTCCCTGGATCAGCTGGGGCTGGACCCCAGCAGGAGCTTGCTGCCATCTTTTCACTAACTTCTCCCTCTAAACAGAGACCTTCTAGAAACCTGCCATGGAAAGATGTGCTTACTTTTTTCTTCATTTCCAAGGACAGAGAATGCCTGTGATGTCCCAACGTGTCCCAATCTGGACTATACTTCTAGGTAATCCAGTGATAACAATGAAGAACTTAGTTGAACTACTGGAAAGTGAAAAGCCAGTATTTCATTAACCAGAACACACTGGACTCACTGAGAAAATAATCATGCGATTCTCAAAATAGTTAATGCTTGAAGATGGAAATGAGGTCAGACCCTTGCTTCATCCAGACATCAGTGTGACCCATGGACTGGCATGTCTGTTGTACCAAGCATTTCTGATACCCAGATCCCTATCTTACTCTTCCAGTTTCTTCAAAGTCATGTGAAATGATGTAACTTTCCATTTCTGAGTTATGTAATTTCACAAGAACAGCATACTTGAAAAACACAATGTTAGAACAGCATCTGATATTGATGAGTTATGGTTCTTCACAAACAAACGCTGATAAAGCATGTACTATGTACCAGGCATGAAGTTTTGAAACATGGATAAAATACAGTGTCAGCCTTTGAGAACCTCATAGCTTAGAAATTGAAATATCTTAGGCTTGTAATGAGACTTCTTCTGAGGCTTAACCTCCTTCCTATGTTAAAAATGCAGTCATTTTCAGGGAATTCAGGACGTGTTGCCCATTTGGGTAGTCTGAGTTGGAACAGTAGAAATCCAGGCCCATGGGTCAGGACACAGCTTGCACAGAGCACTGTGACAGTGGCTCCTAGGGCTTTGTTTTCCTCCCTCCCCACAACTCAGCTTGTGCTCCTGGGCCAGTCACTGGACCCTCCTAAGCCTTTACCTCCTCATGCACAATGGAGAGAATCCCTGATCTATTTTCCTCATGCTGTCATTCTGGGGTCAAATAAGAAAAATCACACAGAGATGTCCCTGGTGGTCCAGTGATGTGACTCCACCCTCCAGTGCAGAGTGTGTGAGTTCCATCCTTGGTCAGGGAGCTGAGATCCCACATGTCTTGTGACCGAAAACCCTAACATTAAAAATGGTCCACATCAAAAAAAGAAAGTCTTAACAACAACAACACACACAGACACATAAAACCATTTTTGAAGACTGAATCAGGTATCTGTAAGCACTATGAAGGCTGGTTTTTTAATTATTTTTCTGTTTTGCTCACTCTTACATTCCTAGCATCTAAAATAATGCCTGAATCATGCTAGATGTATGATGCAGATTTACTGAATAAATGCACTCCGTTATAAAAGAACTTGCCTTGTCCCTATAAACTGTCCAAAATTATGGTAATTGATTCTCTTCTATATTACAAAAGGAAAAACTCATTTTATGTAACTTCTAGAGTGACCATATCTCAGGGTGGAAAGAGGTCTTATAGAGCATCCAGCCTAGGCTTGCAGGGTGACTTGAATTCACCTTGAGTCCTTGCTAGGGGCCTGTCCACTCTGCTCCAGATCGCAGCCTTCAGATGGAATCTCTCCAGGTCACGCTGAGAAGTTCCCCTTACTTGGCAGAAACCTGCCTCCACCTGCGGCCACCCAACTCTCCACCTCCACCTTCACCTCCCCCAACTCTTCCCCTTTTACTTGGTAATGTTATATTATCATCCTTCCCTGCTCTCAGTTTTCTCATATCCAGGCTAAGTTGAGTAATTTCTCATTGATAAACTTAAGGTACTTCATAACGACATTTCTTATTAATAAAATAACTAGACACAAAATAAAAACTCTTACTGGTACATTCTGCTCTTACTCACCCACTGCTGCTAAGTTGCTGTTAAGTCGCTTCAGTTGTGTCCGACTCTGTGCGACCCCAAAGGCGGCAGCCCATGAGGCTCCCCTGTCCCTGGGATTCTCCACGCAAGAACACTGGAGTGGGTTGCCATTTCCCAGGCTCTTCCAAAGGTGGATGTTGCTGGCGCCACCTATTGGCAGACATCTGAAAAATGTCTGCAAGTGTAAAATAATAGATTTTTGTAGTTCCAGTACAAACAGAAAAATTGCTGTGAATTTTGTCATCTGCTTTTATATAAGATAAACACAAATATCATTACAGCAAAACTTATAGTAGAAAAAAATCAGAATCTACCAAACTATCAGTAATGAGATGAATTATGGTACCTACTCAATGAAATATTGTAGCTATTAAAAGTGATGGTCCTAAAGATTATATAATAAAATATAAAATGCCTACAATATAGTGGGGTTAAGCAAAAAAAACATATACAAATTTGTAAAGACCATATGATTACTACTTATACATAATTGTAAACAGCCATGTTTCACTACAGTCTAAAAATTAATGCAAAATGCCGTCATTGGTAGTTTTATGGCAGTGAAGTTACATATGATTTTCTTTTTTGTCTTTCTATAAAGTACTTCATAAAGTACTAGTGATACTTTTAAAATCATAAAAATTTAAATGTTTTTACATATCTTTCAATATCTCTCTCTGACATTTTAGACAAAACACACATACCCAGATGTATATACATTCATGTACTACTTCTTTATTATTCATCATCTTCACCTTGAGTCAGTTTCTTATAAATGTGGACATGCATTTTGGTGGAGCCAGAAATATTAAGAATAGTTTTACTGATCATTTGAGGAGAGGCAGAAGTATGCTGCATGCTTTCAGTGCACAGGGGCATATGGCACCTGCCTATCCTTGTTAAGCATCCCTTTCCACATCTATAAAATGCGGCTGAGAACAGCAGCAGCAGCTATTCCATAGGATGATTGTGAGGATGGAAAGTGATGCCTCCAAAGCAACTGGCATGGCATGGAGTAAGTGCTCTGAGTATTACTGGATTCTCTTCTGTGGTGGTGGTTTAGTAGCTAAGTTGCATCCAATTCTTGAGACCCCATGGACTGTAGCCCATCAGGCTCCTCTGTCTGTGGGATTCTCCAGGCAAGAATACTGGAGTGGGTTGCTATTTCCTTCTATTCTGAGATCATTGTAAAATTACAATGGATTGAAATTGTGTCTCTCTGTGTGTGTGTAAGTGTGGATTGTCAAGGAAGGCTAGAGAGGAATGGGACCAAGGGTGATAGGCATGTGACTGAGAGCTAGAGGCAGCCTCCCGCAGCAAGTTCACCCCGGGCCAGACTATCTGAAATTCCTGGGGGATGAGGGAGGAGCTTCTTGTTTGACCAAATTGGAAGTGGTCAGACAAGAGATGGCAAGAGTGAATGTCGACATTCTAGGAATCAGCGAACTAAAATGGCTGGAATGGGTGAATTTAACTCAGATGACCATTATATCTACTACTGCGGGCAGGAATCCCTCAGAAGAAATGGAGAAGCAATCATGGTCGACAAAAGACTCCGAAATGCACTATGTGGATGCAATCTCAAAAACGACAGAATGATCTCTGTTCGTTTCCAAGGCAAACCATTCAGTATCATAGTAATCCAAGTCTATGCCCCAACCAGTCTGCTGAAGAAGCTGAAGTTGAATGGTTCTATGAAGACCTACAAGACCTTTTAGAACTAACACCCAAAAAAGATGTCCTTTTCATTATAGGGGACTGGAATGCAAAAGTAGGAAGTCAAGAAACACCTGGAATAACAGGCAAATTTGGCCTTGGAATACGGAATGAAGCAGGGCAAAGACTAATAGAGTTTTGCCAAGAAAATGCACTGGTCATAGCAAACACCCTCTTCCAACAACACAAGAGAAGAGTCTACACATGGACATCACCAGATGGTCAACATCGAAAACAGATTGATTATATTCTTTGCAGCCAAAGATGGAGAAGCTCTATACAGTCAACACAAACAAGACCAGGAGCTGACTGTGGCTCAGATCATGAACTCCTTATTACCAAATTCAGACTTAAATTGAAGAAAGTAGGGAAAACCACTAGACTATTCAGGTATGACCTAAATCAAACCCCTTATGATTATACAGTGGAAGTGAGAAATAGATTTAAGGGCCTAGATCTGATAGATAGAGTGCCTGATGAACTATGGAATGAGGTTCGTGACATTGTGCAGGAGACAGGGATCAAGACCATCCCTATGGAAAAGAAATGCAAAAAAGCAAAATGGCTGTCTGGGGAGGGCTTACAAATAACTGTGAAAAGAAGAGAAGCGAAAAGCAAAGGAGAAAAGGAAAGATATAAGCATCTGAATGCAGAGTTCCAAAGAATAGCAAGAAGAGATAAGAAAGCCTTCTTCAGTGATCAATGCAAAGAAATAGAGGAAAACAACAGAATGGGAAAGACTAGAGATCTCTTCAAGAAAATCGGAGATACCAAAGGAACATTTCATGCAAAGATGGGCTCGATAAAGGACAGAAATGGTATGGACCTAACAGAAGCAGAAGATATTAAGAAGAGGTGGCAAGAATACACAGAAGAACTGTACAAAAAAGATCTTCACGACCCAGATAATCACAATGGTGTGATCACTGACCTAGAGCCAGACATCCTGGAATGTGAAGTCAAGTGGGCCTTAGAAAGCATCACTACGAACAAAGCTAGTGGAGGTGATGGAATTCCAGTTGAGCTATTTCAAATCCTGAAAGATGATGCTGTGAAAGTGCTGCACTCAATATGCCAGCAAATTTGGAAAACTCAGCAGTGGCCACAGGACTGGAAAATGTCAGTTTTCATTCCAATCCCAAAGAAAGGCAATGCCAAAGAATGCTCAAACTACTGCACAGTTGCACTCATCTCACACGCTAGTAAAGTAATGCTCAAAATTCTCCAAGCCAGGCTTCAGCAATACGTGAACTGTGAACTTCCTGATGTTCAAGCTGGTTTTAGAAAAGGCAAAGGAACCAGAGATCAAATTGCCAACATCCGCTGGATCACTGAAAAAGCAAAAGAGTTCCAGAAAAACATCTATTTCTGCTTTCTTGACTATGCCAAAGCCTTTGACTGTGTGGATCACAATAAACTGTGGGAAATTCTGAAAGAGATGGGAATACCAGACCACCTGATCTGCCTCTTGAGAAATTTGTATGCAGGTCAGGAAACAACAGTTAGAACTGGACATGGAACAACAGACTGGTTGCAAATAGGAAAAGGAGTACGTCAGGGCTGTATATTGTGACCCTGCTTATTTAACTTCTATGCAGAGTACATCATGAGAAATGCTGGACTGGAAGAAACACAAGCTGGAATCTAGATTGCCAGGAGAAATATCAATAACCTCAGATATGCAGATGACACCACCCTTATGGCAGAAAGTGAAGAGGAACTAAAAAGCCTCTTGATGAAAGTGAAAGTGGAGAGTGAGAAAGTTGGCTTAAAGCTCAACATTCAGAAAACAAAGATCATGGCACCCGGTCCCACCACTTCATGGATAATAGATGGGGAAACAGTGGAAACAGTGTCAGACTTTATTTCTTTGGTCTCCAAAATCACTGCAGATGGTGACTGCAGCCATGAAATTAAAAGATGCTTACTCCTTGGAAGGAAAGTTATGACCAACCTAGATAGCATATTCAAAAGCAGAGACATTACTTTGCCAACAAAGGTCCGTCTAGTCAAGGCTATGGTTTTTCCTGTGGTCATGTATGGATGTGAGAGTTGGACTGTGAAGAAGGCTGAGCACCGAAGAATTGATGCTTTTGAACTGTGGTGTTGGAGAAGACTCTTGAGAGTCCCTTGGACTGCAAGGAGATCCAACCAGTCCATTCTAAAGGAGATCAGCCCTGGGATTTCTTTGGAAGGAATGATGCTAAAGCTGAAACTCCAGTACTCTGGCTGCCTCGTGCGAAGAGTTGACTCATTGGAAAAGACTCTGATGCTGGGAGGGATTGGGGGCAGGAGGAGAAGGGGACGACAGAGGATGAGATGGCTGGATGGTATCACTGACTCGATGGCTGTGAGTCTGGGTGAACTCCGGGAGTTGGTGATGGACAGGGAGGCCTGGCGTGCTGCAATTCATGGGGTCGCAAAGAGTCGGACACGACTGAGTGACTGAACTGAACTGAACTGAAGGCAGGAGCAGAGAGGGCGTGAACAGAGTGGCCCAGGTACTGGGCCAGCAGTGCTTGTGAGTTTGCAGGAATTCAGTGAAGGCTGTGAGTAGTGGGCTCCCATTTGAGCGTTGGCATTTTGGGGGACTGCTTCTGGGTCAGTACATGTTCTCTGACAGCAGGGATACACTGGCTTGGTCATGCATGAACCGAAACCAGATAAGGAGATCCTTCCTGTAAAGATGGTGAGTGTAAATTTTCCCTGAGGCCAAAGGACCAGGAACAAAATGGTGGAAGGAAGGTGGGCTCCCTGGGAAGATGAAGCCATGGGGGGCTTCAAGACCTCTTCTTGTTCTCACTGGTAGGGTTGCTGTGCAAGTAGGCAGCATGCAGACAGAGAAAGCCATGCACATTTAAGGGCCACCCACGTGGCCATAGTTTCCAGTATCATAGCCAGAGTCAGTATGCTTTTCCACTTTGGAATAATTCCTGCATGTGATACAATTTAAGGAAAAACAAGGAGCAAGTAGCCAGGACGAGCCCAATCTCTCTTTCTTATTTGCTGTCAGATTGGATCAGCCCAGAGTCAACAGACTGAATCTTCCTCATTATTGTGTGATAGTAAATGAATGAGCAGCCACCAGAAATTCACTCCCAAACAGTATGATTTCGAAAAAAAGAAATATGTGAGCATCAGAGCCTCTAGTTGCAAGTTATCACCACAAGGCTATAGTTTTTCCCTGGGCCACTCTCTCTTTCCCTGGCAGTGTAAAATGTATTCTAGTTGACATTTCAGAGCGGCTGGCAGCTCCATTGTCTTGATTGAATGCCAAACATGAGCTAAAATGCATTAACTGCTTTGTCTGCCTGGTGCCATTTCTGTGGGTGGACATCTTGTGTCATTCTGCTGGAAGAATAACAGGATTAACAGAAAGAGGAGAGCTCCAGACAAAAGCTCAAGTCTCAGAAGGAAAGGAATGGGGTGGATATACCCAGGAGGGAGTCTGTGTGTGCAGATGGTATTCCCTGGTCTGTGTCTGCTCCATGCAATAAAAGGGCACAGTTGGCAAGGGAGAGCAGTTTACATATTCTCAGAAACAACTGTGCTAATTTGAAAAGAGCAACAGGATAACCAAGACAAGGCAATGAAATCCAAGTCAGGCAAAAAGAAAGAAAAAGGTGACAATTCTCAAATCACCTAAGAAAATCGGTGGAGCACACCTACCATGGCTGACTTGGGAGAGATTCTCTATTAGAACATGGCCAGCTACAGACTCAGAGAAGGCAATGGCAACCCACTCCAATACTCTTGCCTGGAAAATCCCATGGACGGAAGAGCCTGGTAGGCTGCAGTCCATGGGGTTGCGAAGAGTCGGACACAATTGAATGACTTCACTTTCACTTTTCACTTTCATGCATTGGAGAAGGCAATGGCAACCCACTCCAGTGTTCTTGCCTGGAGAATCCCAGGGATGGCAGAGCCTGGTGGGCTGCTGTCTATGGGGTCGCACAGAGTCAGACATGACTGAAGTGACGCAGCAGCAGCAGCTACAGACTGTGCTCCTCATGTTGTAGGTTTCTGAACATTCACTCTATTTATTTTTGGAAACTTAATTGAACAACTGTATGGAGGCAAATTGTACTTTCTGCTCCTTTGGATAACTTTGCATAGTGGAGTGTGTGTGTGTATGTATGTGTGATTTTGCCTTTGATTGGGTTTTTTTTTTTTAAACCATGGGTTACATTTTCTTTTTTTTTTGTTAAATAGAAGAGTTTCTTATATTTTGCAATGAAGCAAAGAGTTGGCAAACAAATTACGGCTAGAGACAAATGACAAATTTTATACTATCTTTCTGATTAAACTATCAACTATTTGGAAAATATAGAATGTTTTTATGATAGATTATCTTTTCATTAACAGGATTAATGCTGTTGTATTATACACTTTGACCTCTGAAAACAGTGTCAATATTTCATTCCCATCCCTTTCCTTTAGTTGTTTCTTGCATCATTACTGAATTCACTCAAACTCTGCCAAGTTTCCCTCTCCCAGACACAGTAGCCATTAGGGATGTGTCCTTCTCTGAGAGAGGTCTGAATATTTACTGGTTCCTGCTGGCCCATTGGCATGGATCCTGGCCAACCAGAAGATAAATGGAGCTGTCCCAGGTCTTGAGCCAACACTGAGCCCTGTCTGGAAGCCGCCCACCAGCCATGGCCGGGGAGCCACACCTGAGTCCCTTTTTTATATTCTCCTTCCTTTTCCCTATCCCCTCTCCAAAGTCACTCCTCTGCAGTGATTTACCAAATGCCTCCAGGTTTTCCCCCCAGCTCATTCTGCTTCCAAATATTTCCTTGTTGCTCAGACACTTTGGAACCTCCTTGCTGTGTTTCATTGTCATTTATCTTTTCCATGAGAAATTTCTTAACCAGAAATTTTGTCTGTCTGTCATCATTTTGAACAGCTGGGAGGAAGTTTCTCTTACCTGTTCTTATGTATCCATCCTTCCCTTCCCCAAAGTTCCCCATCCCCAGTAGGATTCAGGATAAAGCCATGTGCTAACCACTGAGTAAACAAATGACTGAATTTCTCAAAGGTAATTCAGATAATGGTTTTTGTTTTTGTTTTTCCTTTTTTTTTTTTTTTTTAACCTCTGGCTGTTATTTTGATTGATTTTCTTACTCTATTCTCTAATGTCTTATTTCATCAATGATTTTCTCTCTCAACTCTGCCTTCAACTTCTTTCTTCCTTCTGGGTCCTGGCTGTCAATCGATAAACAGGTTTGTCTCTTGCGTTGGAAACAGAATAAAGACAAAACACAGGCAACTCTTCTCTTAACTCTGTGTCCCATTCATTTGTGGAACATGTGTTACTGGACCTCCTATGTGTCAGTATTGCTGCCAGAGCCAGATGGAGACAGAACAGCTGCTGCTCCTGTGGAGCCGTGAGGGGATGCAGATAATAAACGCACCAACACACGAAGCTCTAGTTGCAGCTCTGTTATTCAAAGTGAGGCCATTAGGTGTCTTTGTCAGAAGACTTTCCCATCAGCCCTTCCTGCAGGCTGATATGCCTTGGTGACAGAGTGTGGGCTGGCTTTCAGTCTCCTGTCCCTTGGGTCTTCATAGGCCTGCACCAAGGTCCTCAACAGTCCTACCACCCCTCCCCTCCTCCCCCTCCCCTCCTCCACCCTTCCCCTCCTCCACCGCTCCCCTCCTTCACCCCTCCCCTCCTCCACCCCCCAGCCTCCTTAGAAGGGTAGGCTGCAACTGCAGCCCTTACTCCGGATCCAGCAGCAACCTGGCCTCAATTCCCACCACATGACCTTCTTGCAAAGGTCAATGGTCTTCGGTTCTTAGTCCCATGACCTTGAGCCTTAGACCCTAGGGCTCATTTCTCTATTAGGGGTCACCTTCCTCCTCTCATCCACCCCTGCTTTCTCTAGTTGCTTTTTCTCTGTCTTCTTCCCTTCCTCCCCTCCTTCCTTTCTAGCTTCCATTACCGGCCCTCTGGTGTTTTCATTTCACATTCCCAGGGAGCAGTCTCACCCCTTCTCATGGCTTTCAGCTCACCTCTCTGCTGATGAATCCCTAGTTGTCTTCAGATCATTGTTCCCATATTTCCAAGTTTTGGCATCATGGGCATGTGGCCAGCATGGGGTCTGGAACTCCACACTTCAGAAGGCCTCATTTGAGATTTAATGATCTGTGGTCACCATATTGAAATTCTTAAAAATTTTATCTTTGAGGTGTGAATCTGTGTTTTGTGAACCTATGAGTCTGCTAGGGCTGCCATAACAAAACACCACAGACTGGATGGCTTAAAGAACAAATTTTGTTCTCATAGTTCTGGAGACTGGGATGCCAAGATCAGGGTGCCTCTGGCTTGGTTTCCTCTGAAGAATGAAAGGAGAAGGTCTGTTCCAGGTCACTTTCCTTGGCTTCCAGAGGTCCATCCCCTTGCTGCCTCTTCCCATGGTGGTCCCTCTGTACATGAGTGCCCCTGGTCTCTCTGTGTGTCTTAATCTCTTCTTATAAAGATACCACTCAGCTACCTGCTCCTTTTGTCTTGAGAGCATACGAAGATGCTGAGAGGGTCAGGGTCCAGCCATCCTTGCCCAGGACTGGCAGCACCACTGCATGTTTTGAGGTGATTTGGCAGGGCTCAGCCTTGCACCCCTGCCCAGGTATACAGAGCATCCTGGCTGATGTTGCAGTCCCTTGGTAAGTTCCCCTTACCATGGCCTGTGATCTGTGAATTGGACAGCAGGCCATGGTGAGGGGAACTGATTTCCCTCCATCCCAGCCCTTTGAGACTCTAACTAAACATCACAAAACTCTCCTGCACAAAGTTTTTGTACATAGTAATCCATGATTTTATACATGTTCAGGGGATAATTGACTCCATGGAGCTAATGTGTGGACCATCTGTGGTTTGGCTTTGCTTACCTTTTCAACCCCATCTCAGTACCTCCTTCACTATGCTGCAGCCCTCCTGAATTACTGTAGCCCATCTCTGAATGCATGTTTTCTTGCATGTTTGCATATTTTTGCATGTGCTCTTCACTCTTCCTACCATATGCTTTTCTTTAATATCATTCTATCAAACTATGATGTATCCTCCAAAATTAAAATTACATTTTATCTCAGTGAATCCCTATTGTCATCACCTAAGGTTCAACAAAGCACTCCTGTAGAGCCTCTATGCATCTCTTTTATAAGATTTCTAACACTAAAGTCTGACTGTTTCCTAATCGGTCTGTCCCTTCTACCAGATTGAAAGCAATTTTGAGGGCAATACTATGTTTTAACCACCTGTCATTTTCTCAGCAACTGCTGCAGAGCTGAGTACAGTAAATAGAAACATTTGTTGATCACTCAGTGTATGAATGCACATATGAATACATGACTGAATGAGGAGATGCATAAGTTTGTGGTGAAGGGCATGTACTTTGGAGTCAAACAGCCCTGGGTTTAAATCTCAGCTCTGGCAATGAGCTGAGTTTAAATCTCCTTGGTTTAAATCTCAACTCTAGTCTCATGACCTTGGGGACATTACTCATAAACTTCATTTTTCCCACTTCAAAATGGGGCAAATAGAATTGACTTCAAAGTAAATTGTTGTCAGTTTGTATTGACAGACAACAGCTATGGCTACATATAAGTCCTATCACTAAATTTCTGTGAGCTTGAAAGGTGTTATGGAATGAAGTGACAAAATTAAGGGACAGTGGACAGAGAAAGACAAATACTGTACAATATCACTTATATGTGGAATATAAAAAGTACAACAAACTAGTGAATATATTGAATAACGAAAAAGAAACAACTCACAGGTACAGAGAACTTGTGGTTACCAGGAGGGAAAGGGAAGGGGAAGGGCAATACAGGGATAGGGGATTAAGAGGTAAAATCTATCATATATAATAAGCTACAAGGATATATTATACAACATGGGGGATACAGGCAATGTTTTATAATAACTATAAATGGAGTATAATGTTTAAATATTGTGAATCAGTATACAGTTTACCTGTAACTTACATAATATTGTACATTAACTATATGTCAATTTAAAAAGGGAAAATGAAGCTGTATTCTTCTAGATTTATTAACAAAAAACTCATTAAATGTCTGCTGGATACAAGGCACTAAGCTGGGACTTGTGGAGAAATTTAATATAAAACAAGCCTATGGAGGAATAGGAGGAGCTGATTTTAGAGTTAAACTCTAAAATGACAGGTGCCATAAAGAGGGATCAGATTTTAGAATAAGAGTTTGTTTGTAGCTGGGGCAGTGAGGAAGGCTTCCTAGAAGAAGTGGCATTTGAGATGGACCTTGAAGAAAAGGAAGAAGATATTGCTGGCACTGGGAGAAGGAAGAAGGGAATAGATGCAGCCACAGGGAGGCATGAACTGTCAGTAACCTCAGATACACAGATGACACCACCCTTATGGCAGAAAGTGAAGAAGAACTAAAGAGCTTCTTGATGAAAGTGAAAGAGGAGTGAAAAAGTTGGCTTAAAACTCAATATTCAAAAAACTAAGATCATGGCATCTGGTCCCATCACCTCATGGCAAATAGATAGGGAAACAATGGAAACAGTGAGACTGTTTTTTTTGGGGGGGCTCCAAAATCACTGCAGATGGTGATTGCAGCCATGAAATTAAAAGACACTGCTCCTTGGAAGAAAAGCTAAGACCAACCTAGACAGCATGTTAAAAAGTAGAGACATTACTTTGCCAACAAAGGTCCATCTAGTCAAAGGTATGGTTTTTCCAATAGTCATGTATGGATGTGAAAGTTGGACTATAAGGAGGGCTAAGCATTGAATAACTGATGCTTTTGAATTGTCTTGTTGGAGAAGACTCTTGAGAGTCCCTTGGACTGCAAGGAGACCAAAGCAGTCAATCCCAAGGGAAATCAATCCTGAATATTCATTGGAAGGACTGCTGCTGAAGCTGAAACTCCAATACTTTGGCCACCTGATGTGAAGAACTGACTCACTGGAAAAGATCCTGATGCTGGGAAAGATTGAAGGCATGAGGTGAAGGGGACAACAGAGGGATGAGATGGTTGGATGGCATCACTGACTCAATGGACAAGAATTTGAGCAAGCTCCAGGAGTTGGTGATGGACAGGGAAGCCTGGCCTACTGCAGCCCATGGGGTCACAAAGAATCAGACATGACTGAGTAACTGAACTGAGCTGATGGGGAGGCAGAGATGCACAGGAGAGAAACAGGAGCTCTGCCGTCCCATTGTTGATATTGCTCCCACTGAATGCTGCAGTTTCAGCCTCCGAAACTGAGGGTTTGTGGCCTTTTCTACACAGTAAGATATGCCCTTGTTTTCAGGAGTCTTTGGCCCTCTGCCCAAAAGACGCCACCCTACTCTGACAGCTAAGGCAGAGACGCACCTGTTTGCAGCATGTCTTCTCAGCAGTAGTCATTCTGAGGCTCCGTGCTCTGATTGCATTTGCCGCATCCTGTACCATCACGATGGTGTGATCACTGACCTAGAGCCAGACATCCTGGAATGTGAAGTCAAGTGGGCCTTAGAAAGCATCACTATGAACAAAGCTAGTGGAGGTGATGGAATTCCAGTTGAACTATTCCAAATCCTGAAAGATGATGCTGTGAAAGTGCTGCACTCAATATGCCAGCAAATTTGGAAAACTCAGCAGTGGCCACAGGACTGGAAAAGGTCCGTTTTCATTCCAATCCCAAAGAAAGGCAATGCCAAAGAATGCTCAAACTACCGCACAATTGCACTCATCTCACACACTAGTAAAGTAATGCTCAAAATTCTCCAAGCCAGGCTTCAGCAATACATGAACCGTGAACTTCCTGATGTTCAAGCTGGTTTTAGAAAAGGCAGAGGAACCAGAGATCAAATTGCCAACATCTGCTGGATCATGGAAAAAGCAAGAGGGTTCCAGAAAAACATCTATTTCTGCTTTCTTGACTATGCCAAAGCCTTTGACTATGTGGATCACAATAAACTGTGGAAAATTCTGAAAGGGATGGGAATACCAGACCACCTGATCTGCCTCTTGAGAAATTTGTATGCAGGTCAGGAAGCAACAGTTAGAACTGGACATGAAACAACAGACTGGTTCCAAATGCGAAAAGGAGTACATCAAGGCTGTATATTGTCACCCTGTTTATTTAACTTCTATGCAGAGTACATCATGAGAAATGCTGGACTGGAAGAAACACAAGCTGGAATCAAGATTGCCAGGAGAAATATCAATAACCTCAGATATGCAGATGACACCACCCTTATGGCAGAAAGTGAAGAGGAACTAAAAAGCCTCTTGATGAAAGTGAAAGTGGAGAGTGAAAAAGTTGGCTTAAAGCTCAACATTCAGAAAACGAAGATCATGGCATCTGGTCCCATCAGTTCATGGGAAATAGATGGGGAAACAGTGGAAACAGTGTCAGACTTTATTTTTCTGGGCTACAAAATCAGTGCAGATGGTGACTGTAGCCATGAAATTAAAAGACACTTACTCCTTGGAAGGAAAGTTATGACCAACCTAGATAGCATATTCAAAAGACATTACTTTGCCAACAAAGGTTCGTCTAGTCAAGGCTATGGTTTTTCCTGTGGTCATGTATGGATGTGAGAGTTGGACTGTGAAGAAGGCTGAGCACCGAAGAATTGATGCTTTTGAACTGTGGTGTTGGAGAAGACTCTTGAGAGTCCCTTGGACTGCAAGGAGATCCAACCAGTCCATTCTGAAGGAGATCAGCCCTGGGATTTCTTTGGAAGGAATGATGCTAAAGCTGAAACTCCAGTACTTCGGCCACCTCATGCGAAGAGTTGACTCATTGGAAAAGACTCTGATGCTGGGAGGGATTGGGGGCAGGAGGAGAAGGGGACGCCAGAGGATGAGATGGCTGGATGGCATCACTGACTTGATGGACATGAGTCTGAGTGTACTCCAGGAGTTGGTGATGGACAGGGAGGCCTGGCGTGCTGGGATTCATGGGGTCGCAAAGAGTCGGACACGACTGAGCGACTGATCTGATCTGATCTGTACCATCAACAGGGCGGTACCGGCTCTTCTGCGTGGGTGATGGATTGCTTCCCGGTGACCAGGAATGTGTAACCAATATGGAGAATTATGGAAGGACTAGTGCATCTCATCACAGATGGTCATATTATGCCATTTAGAATTAAACTGCCTATGGCCAATATAGGAATATAGCTGGAAGGATGGTTTGCAAAACATTTCATTTTACATGGAGTGATGAAACTAGCTTTAAAAAAAAAAAAAAAAGAATTAACTGTCATTTCCAGGAATCCTTTTCTGGCACCAAGAGATGGAGTTAATCAGAGTCACAAACCTGCCTGCCTGCTGCTCTCGCTACATTTACCCCACTGCAATACAGCGCTGGTTCCACTTGGCTTCCAGGGCGCCAGGCCGCCTGAGCTTGAAGGCAAGCCCTACCAGGAGGTCATCTCCAATCCCCTGCTTTAATACTGTATCCCTTATCATCAACATTCTCTGTCCTTTTCCTGAGTTCTTTCTTCTCTACAACACTTGTCGCAATCCAATACAGGACACGTTCTTATTTGTTCTTTTGATTGCCTGTCTTTTCCCTAGAATACAGGCCCCAGGGGGCTGCTTTCCATTGCCCGATCAGTGACCGTCAGGGAATAAGGGCTCAATAAGTATTTACTGTAAGGCAGGAGCGAATTAGGTCTCTAACTTGAAACCACTCCTGTTTCACTCCCATCTTTGGGAGGCCCTGTCTGGTAGACCCAATGCCGAAAGGCATGAGGAGATCAGTTTCAGGTATTAAAGTAGCTCACGATGGAGAGTCCCAGTGTAACTGAACCTGAACCCAGTACTGAGGATTTTTCCCAACCCCCTCCTAGACTGCCTCAATCTTCGCACAGTTCGCGGGCTCTGGTTACCTAAAGTTGGCCAAACGGGCGCACTGCCGAGCCCCGGAAGGGCTAACAATGCGTTCGGGTCCTTTTCCCTTCCTCGCGACAGGCTGTCATCCAGAAGGTGCGTGAGTGCCACCCCCCAACTCAGGGCACAGAGCGTTCGGCAGAGCTAGCTCCCCCAGCGGGGCGCCCTTGAACTCGGTGGGGGTGGAGGGGACGGCCCCACGCCGCCTCGCCGCAGGTCGGGAGCGCGCGTCCCCGCCGCACCGCAGCGCCGGGAGCGCCCGGCCGGCCAGACAGCTGAAGGCGGCGGCCGCGCTCACGCACCTCGCAGGAGCTGGTAACCGCGGGCGGCACGAGAATCTGGAACCTTGAGGCTCTGGCTCCCACGGACGGTCGGGCTTGCTGAGGTTGCAAGGGGGTGGTTTGAGTGGAAGGGAGTGGGGAGGAGAGATCTGCTGCTCGAGGGTGCCCGGGGCAAGAGTGCGGACGCGTGGAGTGGACCCAAGTACAGAGCCTTCCTGGAAGCGGGTTGCTGTGAGTGTCCTGCCGGAGGGCGTCCGAAAAAGCAAGGAGCGCGGCGCCCGGGGCTGGGGTGGGTTTCGTCCTTTCGCTTGCACTCAATGATAGGTCATACCTTCTCCCGCCGAGGGGCAGAACTTTCGTTGTCCTGGCGGGCCAGCCCGGATGTCTCCAGCAACCGAGAGAGCCCCCAACCCGGGCGCGGGAGACCGGCCTGTCCCGGCGGAACGTGCTGCCCGCGGCTCCCGGGTGCGCGCCCCTGGCGGTGGGCTGGGCTCCTGGAATAACGCGGGTTTGACTGTTGTTAATTCATTTTGCTTGTGCCCAGGCGCCTGCCTGCAGGTCATTCTACTGTTTAGAGGGAAATACCGCGTTCGATTTTTTTCCCCTTTTTTCATCGTTTCTGTGTAATTAATTGAGGAAGACGGAGAGTCGCCTCATTAGAAACTTGTTCGGAGGCTTTGTGGTTTCCGCCGCGGTTTAGATGACAAGGGTAATCGCAGATGATACTCCGGATTTCATCTAACAAAATCGAAGCCTGTGATGGTGTTCTAAAAGCAAAGGGAGCTTGGGGAAAGTCTCCCTGCTACTCCAGGGAGGAGAAGGGAACTCCCACGTATAAACTAATTCTGATAAAATCCCAAAGGTAAATGGTAATATTTCCAGTTTACAAGTGAAGAAAATTAGGTTGAGATATTAAATAAGTTCTCCCAGCCAGATCCCCCAGTTAACAGTGGGGAGGCGAGGTCTGGAATCTAGGACTGTGATGCAGTGGGGGCGCATCACCTAAAACGCAGGCAAGAAAGGCCAAGGCTACAAGGATAAGGTCCAGAGTGCAGGAGAGGTAGCCAGGTGCTGGGGTGCCCGACAACAAACAGTTGTGTTCTTGTCAGGAAGATTACCCAGTGTTTATGAAAGATGAGGTGATATTAACAGGTGACAGGGAAGGCAGTGTTGCGCCCAGTCTGTTTCCTTCCTTTCAATAAAGGAAGGGCAGCCCAAACCCCTTAAGAGGATCCGGAAACCCTGAAACTGAGCTGAGGTTCAAGTAGCAGGCATCCTAGCTCACAGTCCCTCGGAGCAGGCTTGAGAGATGGTAGCCAAGCCTGTAGACTTCAAAAGAAGCAAACATTGAATCCTGGCAACCCTCCAGAACAAATTCTTAGAGAAGCTAGCTCAAGAGCACCTGGGAAAGGATTTGCAAAATCAGTGTATGCCAAATGAACTTTTTTCTCTCTTCTGGCAACCTAGTGGGGCTGCAGGTTGGGGCACGCCATATCTCCTGTTTTTCAGCTGTGGGTTGTGACTCATCAGTGGAATGCTATCAGTGTAGTGAGTTACACCAGCCTTTTTAAGACATGAAATTCAATAGAAGGGATGAGACAGGATCAGAGTGCACTGTATGTACAAGGGCAAGTATTGGGTTATGAATTGTGTGTGCGTGTGTGTGTGGTTTATCCCACTGCCTCTGCATGGGTGTGCATACCTAACCCTGGCTGCGCTATTGTTCCTTCCAGGCTAATTTCCTCTGCTCATCATGGGGTCATCTTTTACTTTGCAAATACTATCATCAGCATCTTCTGGAAAATATAGCCTTCCTCCTGCCTCTTTCTCTAGGCCCCCAGGTGTTGAGGTATTTTACCAATCAGAATTCCTCTCCAAATCCTTTATTTTGATCTCCTAATGTTGTAGATCTGATGACAGCTTGGCTGTGTGCTTCCTACTGCACAGCTTCCTTTGGTCCTCACAGCTAGGTGGCTGTAGTTGTTCATATTTCACAGCTAGGAACCTATGAATAACTCAGTCACTGCCTCCCACCCCCGTCATAGATGTGAGTCCCGCCTTTACAGAGGCATACTCTCCCTAAGGATAAGGTGTGGGAGGAGTGGACACACAGCAGGGCTCCATCTCTACACCTCCCTGGTGTCACTCATCATGAAACAGATATAGAGGGGACATTTTTCTGTAGGATTCTCTATAAGACTCATTTCCAGGCAAGAGATATAATGTTGAGCTCACAGTATGGTTGAAGGTCTTCTTCTGCATTTGGGATCAAAGAATCAATGAAAAAAGGAAAGGATGGGGTGGCTCCGCTAAGCTGCAGTTCATGTGAGAGAAGTAACCTGAGGGTCTCAGTGGCCCACCAGGCCAACATGAACCTGTGTGAAGTAGCTGCCCAATAGCAAACATGGGTTGCAGTGATGAGAATAGGCTTTAAAAAGAAAACAAACAAAGCAAATAGATATTTGCAGGGAGCTGATTATGTGCCAGGTAGAGTTGTAAGTGTTTCACAGTTGTTTTCTCAATCCTGTCGCACCCTCATGAAGTAGAGAATATAATTATCACTGTTGACTTTAAAGATATTCACAACCTAAAAGTTGAGAGTTACGTTTAATTTGGTGGAAATTTTTAGAACTTAAGTCTGGGAGGCAGCAAGCATCTCAAGTAACCCTGAGAGAACTGCTCTGAGGAGGTGGCGTGGAGGGCAGGTTATATAAAAGTTTTGCAACAAAGAGCAGGTAGTCAGAATATCAAAAGATGATTGTTAATTAAAGAAAATTAATACCCCAAGTTAGGAATTTAGCGCTTTTCTATGTATGGGAAGATGCAAGAGTCTGGGATCACTGAAATCATTACTTTGATATGCACCTCAGCTGTCTGGGACCAGTATCCTGCATTTTTACATCCTGATTTTCCTCAGGGCTCACCGTAGGAAGTGGCTGCTGGCTGCTGGATGGCAGGACTTTTCTTTCCTGACTCTCCTCAGGCTCACCAGCTCACCATCTGTGGTGGCTGCAATTGCTGATGACTGTGGCATCCTTGTTTTCTGATATGGCAGGAAATACTCCATTTCTCATCACCATTCCCATTTAACAGATTATCCAGACTAAGGCACAGAAGGATTAAGAAATTGGTCCAAGATCATATAGGCAGCAAGTATAGAGATGGGATTACAGCCTGGGCCTTTACACTACCATCTACCAACCAGTGACATTCAAGTCAGAGGAGCTGGGGACCCCTCTAATCAGGGTCACATCTTGGGTGGCTCCTTTATAGAGGACAGAGACCAACTTCAGAGGATCCCGAGGAAGGTGATGGGATGATGAGGGTCTGAGTACCAGGCCATATGAGGAATAGGGAATATTTTTTTTTTTTCACCTGGCAAAAAAGCAGCCTTGGCCAGTTCTGAGGCCATTCCTCAGATATCTGAGGAAGAGAAAGTAGGTTTGCTTCCAGAAGTAGATCAAGCCAGTGCTGGGGGATCTTTCAGGACTGGGGAGGGGGATTGCCCACTGGGTAAACGGGTGTCAGATTTCATTACTCAATGCCCTTTCTAATGCTCAAATTTTATTAGATCGATACCCTGGTGGCTTCAATCTCTGGATCAGAAAGTGGGTTGCCATTTCTTCCTGGATCTTCCCCTGAAGAAAGGAATGGCAACCCACTTCAGTATTCTTGCCTGGAGAATTCCATGGACAGAGGAGCCTGGCAGGGCTATAGTCCATGGAGTCATAAAGAGTCAGACACGACTGAGTGATGCACACACACACACATATAAGAGAAAAATTAACTTTCAGTAACTGAAAATGAACACACTCTCCTAGACATCTATGTGTGCCTACAAAAATAAAATTGGGAACCAAATTAAAGTTCTGAACAAGACATACATTCAAATTATGTGCAATTTCAAAGGAAAGGGCAAGACCAAGAAGTAGAAATTCCAGTGTAGATATTTGAGAACTTTTCATGATTCCCAAACCTCATTGGCCACTTGCAGAACAGAAGTTCTTTGAGAGCAGAGGCTTTGTTAAAAAGATTTCTTCAAAGAGATATACTGGTACTGCCTTCATCCCAAACATAATGTGAGGGGCTGTCATGGGAACACAAGTCTAGCTGTACATGCATTTAGGGTTCAGTGGTGGCCTAGGCTGCAAGATCACCTGCCTTCCCCGAATTTGTCAGGGCAAAAGATGCCCAAGGATTTCCTGAAGACCTGCCGGCCTTGTGGGGAGATGATTGGCCTGGGTCCACTCCAAGATCAGCCCAAGTGTGAGGGCAACCCCAGCAGCTAGTGTTTCCAGGAATCTAGAGGCTAAGATAGGAGTAAGCCATCAGTAGAACGAAAATGAGTACATGTAAGCACCCATGTATAGAGTGTAGGATATGACAGCCATGAGAAAGAATGAAATAGGATTTTCAGGAGCATAGCTAAAACTATGGATGATCAAACTAAGTAAAGAAAGTCAGAACCAGGAATATGGCAAGAAATATTCTTTTTCCAGAAAGGAAACCAGAAATATGGCAGGAAATACTCTATTTGTCCAGAAAGAAAAATATCATATTACTTATAGATGGAATCTAAAAGTAGTGAGTTAATTGAGAAAACATAAATGGACTCAGGGACTTAAAAATCAAACTTATAGTTACTAAAGAAGAAAGAAGGGCACAAGGGGTACATTAGGAGGTTGGAATGAACAAATACGAGTTATTACATATAAAATAGTCAATAACAACCTGTGTATACTAGGGGAGGTCTATCAACACTATGTAATAACCCATATGGGAAAAGAATCAAAAGATGAACAGATAGATGTGTATGTATAACTGAGAAAGTTTCTGTACATGTACAACACACACAACATTATATGTCAGTGTTAGGACAGTAAACAATAAAAAGTTAATTTAATGAAAAAGAAGGGAATGAGACATAAGCTTTTGTAAAGTGATCATTAGAAAGTGTAACTTTCCTGCTGCTCTGTCTTAAACCATTGCTTTAGTTTAAATTTCCTTTTCTGTGGGACAGAGATGGAAATACCTGCTCCCACTCCTTTCTTGCTTATTAAAAGATTGATTCAGCTCCAGGCTGTAAGGAACGGTGTGGGCTGCTTGGAGAAAGATTTTGGGGGTTCATTCTGGCACATTTCACTGTAATTTACAACCCCCAAACAGGACTTCCACAGCCTCTCCACTTACTTTGATCTTGGAGGGATGAAAAGCTAGCCAGCTGTTGGGCATACAGAAAGAGAAAAGACGTCAGCCATCCCCAGGTTGCTGCAGGAGTCCAGCATGCAACAGGCCTAGCTGGCATAGGCAGGAGATTTATTGTTATAACCAGGTTGGAGTTTCTTTTGTCTCCAAGCAGCACACTTTAATTCTTGGGAGACTTTGAAGTGGTTGCTTGAGTAGAAAAGTCCCCAGGATTCTGCTCAAGTGTTAGTCTGAGGGTGGGAAGGATGAATGCACTGAATGCTATTTTAAGGAGCAGCGGAAAAGAAAAATGAAATTAACATTTCATCAGGTCCTATAAATTGTCCCAGCTCAGAGTGTGTGTTACATACGCTTCAGTGGAAATAGTAAAGAGTAGCAGTCTATACTTGATGTGTACTTAAGACCAAGACTTTGAGAGGAGCCTTTAGAAAAGAAAAAGGAAATGTTTACTTGCAAGAGAATTCAAGGGAGCCAGGCTTCAGAAGATTGGTTCATCAAATAAAACCACAATAAAAACTTGAAGGAAAATGCCCCCAGATAGTTTCCAGGATTCTCAAATGCACATAGTCTGTTGTTTATGGTTGAAAACAGCTTTCTCACACGATGGTCATATTCTCCAAAGTCATGATTTATCTTCAGACATTCCCATGGTAAGCAATCAGGGTAAAAAAATTTTTAGGGAGTCCAGGTTTACAGGACATTTTCAAAGTTTTATGATTTTGGAGACCAAACTTCTAGACAGGATGGTCATGTTATTTTTGGCTTATTTCAGGGTACAAAGTGATTTTTTTTAAACTGGAGTATATGAAGTGCTTGGTCCCATTGGAAAGAAAGGCAGGTATACATTTTTGCTTCCTCTCTTTGCCAGGGTGTGTCTTCAATCCATCATGTTGTTGCTAAGATGTGAAGTATAAAATAAAAGTTGAGAATCTTTGAGCTGCTAAAGGTGGATGTTTCTGTCTCAGTTTAATTGTTGTTCATGTCCATGTTACCAAGAACTATGTAATTTCCCCCTGACTAGAGAACATTGGTAAATTTCATAACCCTTCAAGTTAAAATAACTTATAAGCTTCAAATGATTATTTTCCCTAAAGGTGCATTTGTTTTCCTCTGCCAAAACAACCATTAAAGGCAAAGACGGGGCAGCTAGGGGAGCTGCGTCTTTAAATACTGGTTCTGAATTCCCCTGGTTGATCAAGGAAAAAAACTAGGAGATAAGTGATGGTAATAGTTATAAACATAATCTGTCTTTCTACCAACCTTTGTGTAGATTTCCCCAGAAAATATAATTCTATCTTCTGTGAAAAACAAAGCAAAAACCAACAACAAAAAACCCACAGAAATTTAAGATGCAGATCTGAAAATCTGGAAGCTACTAGAAACTATATCTTGTAAACCTATGTACATTGCTACCTATGCTTCTTTAAAATTTGCACTAAATTGCCACCATAGGCAAGGAGAGTTAACTCATTTTTCTGGGAGTCTGAAGTGGAGCCCAAGGTTGCCGGAAGCAAGTTGATGTTCACATTGAGCTTTCATTTGCTATTTGTAGTTATTTTGCAACATGTTTAATATTAAAATGTCCTCTAAATTTTCTCCTAAAATTGATGCTCCGGAAGGTTGAACCAGGTGGGACACAAGACTCTGGGGCTTTTTGGCACCATTGGACCTAGGAGAGAGTAAATCACTAGAAAGTTTAGCTTTGTTGGTGCTCTGTCTCCAGGTCTTAAACCATTGCTTTAGTTTAAATTTCCTTTTCTGTGGAACAGAGATAGAAATACCTGGTCCCACTCCTTTCTTGCTTATCAAAAGATTGATTCAGCTCCAGGCTGTAAGGAACAGGGTGCACTGCCTGGAGACAGATTCCATCAGCAATAAATACAAAGGCAGTTTGTTTGCCAGATCATCCTCCAAGTGATTTAAGACACAGCCAATCTCATGCTCCTTAGTCGTCTTGTGCCAAGTGTTTCAAAAACTCCATTAGTTAAAATGGAAAGGGTGGTTGTCTTCCTATCATCATTAAAATGGTAATTCACCTGGCCATGATGCTTTCTAATAGCATCTATATAAATCAGTATGACTGTTTGGTGAGAGACACTAACAGAATCTGATTTATACTCTCGTTATTAAAATGAGAGCTTCAAGTAATCCATGTGATGGGATTTAAAAGAAGGGAGAGAGTCCTCAAGGACTGAGAAGCTTGGACAGAATTCCCTGGAGGAAATGATGACTGATTTCTACCCTCAGAGGCAAGTGGGAAGCTGGAGAGCAGGAGATGGCAGACCAGGCTGGCAGGTGGGACAGAGTGGGCAAAACCTCAGAGGACCATCTCTGAGGGTCCCCTCACCCCAGGTTCCTCTGTCATAATGAGTCCTTCTAATTCTTCAAAGTTTATTTGTTTGTTTGTTTGTTTAATGTGGACCATTTTTAAAGTCTTTGTTGAATTTGTTGCAATATAGCTTCTGTTTTGCGTTTTGGTTTTTTGGCTGGAAGGCATGTGGTTTCTTAGCTCCCTGACCAGGGATCTAACCTGTACCCCCTGCAATGAAAGGCAAAGTCCCAGACACTGGACCACCAGGGAAGTCCTGATGAGTCCTTCCTTTCTTAATGACTGTGTTGTACCTGTTATCTGTTTCATCAGGCTGCTGTGATGTTTCTTAATGTGTGTGTATGTGTGTGTATGTGTATGTGTGTTTGTTTGAGAGAGTGAAATTCAACAGAGGAGAGCATGGTTCTAAACTCAAGCCTGAATTCACTGAATTCCTTGTGGGTACAGGCCTTGACTTTTCAACCGCCGCTAAGTCATTCAACATCAAACTCACAGTGTTTAGAATTTGTTTATTGAGCTGAACTGACTCATACTAATTTTAACATGTTCGTGTTCTTTCCCCTTGAGGGGCATGTTAATAAGAATGTGATCAAGGTATTGGTTGACATTGTCATATACTGGAATAGGTTTTCTTTCCAAAAATGTATGTTATTTAGTGCCAGTAAGAGTGATTGGTATAAAGTAAGTTATTTCCCCATCACTTCATGGGAAATAGATGGGGAAACAGTGGAAACAGTGTCAGACTTTTTTTTTTTTTTGGCTCTAACATCACTGCGGATGGTGACTGCAGCCATCAAATTAAAAGACGCTTGCTCCTTGGGAGGAAAGTTATGACCAACCTAGATAGCATATTCAAAAGCAGAGACATTACTTTGCCAACAAAGGTCCGTCTAGTCAAGGCTATGGTTTTTCCAGTGGTCATGTATGGATGTGAGAGTTGGACTGTGAAGAAAGCTGAGCACCAAATAATTGATGCTTTTGAACTGTGGTGTTGGAGAAGACTCTTGAGAGTCCCTTGGACTTCAAGGAGATCCAACCAGTCCATTCTGAAGGAGATCAGCCCTGGGATTTCTTTGGAAGGAATAATGCTAAAGCTGAAACTCCAGTAATTTGGCCACCTCATGCGAAGAGTTGACTCATTGGAAAAGACTCTGATGCTGGGAGGGATTGAGGGCAGGAGGAGAAGGGGACGACAGAGGATGAGATGGCTGGATGGCATCACTGACTTGATGGACATGAGTCTGGGTGAACTCCCGGAGATGGTGATGGACAGGGAGGCCTGGCGTGCTGCGATTTATGGGGTCGCAAAGAGTCGGACACGACTGAGCAACTGAACTGAACTGAACTGAACTGAAGTTATTTTTAAGAGCCTTTCTAGGACAGTTTGTCTAATTAATTCATCAAAGAAAACATCAGTTTTAAAAAATTAATTTCAAAAAAATTAATTTCAGCACCTTTATCCTTGTTTTTTTTTAATTAATTTATTTTAATTGGAGGATAATTTCTTTACAGTATTGTGGTGGGTTTTGCCATACATTGACTTGAGTCACCCATGGGTACACATGTGTCTCCCCATCCGGAATCCCATTCCCACCTCCCTCCCCACCCCATCCCACTGAGTTGTCCCAGAGCATCAGCTTTGAGTGCCCTACTTCATGCATTGAACTTCAGCAGCCATATTCTTATTATAGGACTGCTGTAGCAAAATACCTGAACCTGAGTGGCTCTAACAACAGAAATTAACTTCCCACAACGCTCTGACCAGAAGTCCAAGATCAAGGTGTCAGTGGAGTTGGTTTCCTCTGAGGACCATAAGGGAAGGATCTGTTCCAGGCCTCTCTGGCTTATAGATGACCATCCTTTTGCTTACTCTTCACGTGGTGGGCTCTGCATACACCAGTGCTCCTGGCGTCTCTCCCTGTGTCCCGATCGCTGCTTCTTATAAGGACACCAGTCAGATTGCATTAGGGCCCACCCTAACAGCAGTTGAACTTAAGTACCTCTTTAAAGACTGTTTTCAAATACAGTCATTTCCAAAGGTACAGGGAGGGACTTCGCTGGTGGTCCTGTGGTGAGGACTTTGCCTTCAAATGCAAAGAGTGCAAGTTCCCTTTGTGGTCAGAGAGGTAAGATCCCACATGCCTCTGGGCCAAAAACTTAAAACAAGAGCAATAGTGTAACAAATTCAATAAAGACTTTTAAAATAGTCCACATTAAAAAAAAAAAATCCTAAAAAAAAAAAAAAAACCCACAAAAGGTATTGGAAGTTAGGATTTCAACATATGAATTTGGGGGGACAGAACTCTAATAGCATCTTATTCATGCTGCACTACACACACACAACACACACACATCATTGAGTGTGTGATGCAAGTGGAAAGCAGCTAGGTATTTTATTATGTTCTAGATCGGGAAGGAAATTTCACTACGTCTCTCTCAGGCATTTTCCTTTGCTTTCAGAGAGAGTGAATATGTAAGCCATTCCGGTAGCTATCACGTGAGTGCAGTGGACAGAGGCAAGACCTGAAAGGAAATGTCTGTTTGCTGTAAAAATACTGGTGCCAGGCTGCCAGCTCTCTTTCCTTGCAGAGAACTATTTTTATTGTGAGATTATATCTCTCCTCCTTGAAGGGTGCTTAAAATAACTTTTTGTCTATGAAGGGATCATTGTTAATGATAGTTGTTTTGTTTTGTTTTTTACACATTTCCTTACTTGGCAAAAAATATATATATATATATATACTGGCATCCCTGTTTTCCAGGTCCATGAAATACAGCTGGTCTCCCAGAAACATTTCCCAGAGACTAGAGCCAATTTTATGAGATTGAGGCACTTCCTTTTGGTACTGGGGAAGCAACTGGCTTTACATATAATCCATGAGAAGGCCCTGGAAGCTTTGGAAGGATAACTGGTAGTGGATTTTATCCTGAAATGTGGCAAGCTAAAGTGACAAGGGACCCTGGGAGGCGAAACTTACAGAGTTTGGGGAACGGAGCTAGTCTGTTTGCTGGACTAGTCGGAGTGGGAGGACCACAGCTCGCACAGCATCAATATCCTGCCAGCTTCTCCCTGGCGTAAGGAAGTGTGATTCCTCACAGCCTGGACAGAGTGAGTATTCCTTTTATGTGCTAAGGAAGTGCCATATAGGCTCTTGAACTGAGCAAAGCTGGATCCTAGAAGGTGGGCTGTGGAGGAAGGACCCACACGGGGAGGGCACCTGGGTGCCCACCACCATCTTCTGTCGCCTGGGATTGTCTTTTACTCTGGGGAACCTCTCAGTTTCTGTCCCCCATCTTAGGACACTGGTCAGAAAGTGTTGATTTTTGTTATATTTTTCTTATTTAAAACATTTTAGAATGTTTTTGGGTGAAATATACATAACATAAAATGTACCATTTTAAAATTACAACTCAGTGGCATTAGGCACATTGACAGTGTTGTGCAAGCCGTCAACAAGTTTTCCATCTTCCCAAACAGAAATTCCATATTCATTAAATCAACCTGTTTGCCAACCTCTTTGGCACCAGGGACCAGTTTTGTGGAAGACAATTTGTCTGTGGACCAGGGAGGGAGGGGGATGGTTTCAGGATGACTCAAGTACATTTCATTTATTGTGCACTTTACTTCCATTATTATTGCATTGGCTCCACCTCAGACCATCAGTCATTAGATCCTGGAGGTTGGGGACCCCTGTATTAATCCGTAGTTCTCCATTCTCCACTTCTCCTTGCATTTGGCAACCAACATTCTTTTGTCTGTATGAATTGGAGTGCTCTGGATATACCATGTAAGTGGAATCGTTCAATATTTGTTCTTATGTGTCTGGTTTATTTCACTTAGCATGCTGTTTTGAAGGTTTATCCATGCTGTTGCATATGACAGAATTTCCTCCTTTTCTGAAGCTGAATAATATTCCACTGTATGCATGTACTATATTTTGTTTATTCATTTATCCATCGGTGGACATGTGGACTGCTTCTGTCTCCTGGCTGTTGTGAATAATGCTGCTGCGGTGATGTACAGCTATCTCTTGGAACCTCTGCTTTCAGTTCTTTGGGGTATATACGCTGAGGTGGAAATGCTGGGTCATAAGGTACTCCATATTTACATTTTTGAGGAACCATTATCCTGTCTTTCATAGAAGCTACACCATTTTGTATTCCTACCAGCAACACACAAGAATTCAATTTCTCTGCATCCTTGCTAACACTTAGTGTTTTCTGGTTTGGGGACTTTTGTTTGTTTGGTAATAGCCATTCAAATGGGTGTGAAGTGGTATCTCATGATGAAGCACTGCTCTTTGATAGCTTGTTCTCTGGCTTGTGTGTTAGTCACTCAGTTGTGTCCAACTCTTTACGACTCCATGGACTGTAGCCCACCAGGCTCCTTTGTCCATGGGATTCTCCAGGCAAGAATACTGGAGTAGGTTGCCATCCCCTTTTCCAGGGGATCTTCCCAACTCAGGCAAAGAATCTGTCTGCAATGCAGGAGACCCAGATTCGATCCTTGGGTTGGGAAGATCTTCTGGAGAAGGAAATGGCAACCCACTCCAGTACTCCTGCTTGGAGAATCCCATGGACAGAGGAGCCTGGTGGGTTATAGTCCATGGGGTTGCAAAAGGACATGACTGAGTGACTAACACTTTACTTCACATCACTTCTTTGGCATGATTCTAGTACTTTTAAACATTTTTATTGATTTAAAATTAGTTTTATTGGAATATAGTTGATTTACAATGTTGTGTTAGTTTCAGGTGTACAGCAAAGTGATTCCATTATACATATATTCATTCATTTTCAGATTCTTTATTCATATAGGTTATTATAGAATATTGAGTGAGTTCCCTGTGCTATACAGTAGATCTTTGTTGGTTATCTTTTTTATATATAGTAACATATGTATGTTAATTCCAAACTCCTACTTTATCCTTCCCCTAACCCCTTTCCCCTTTTGTAATCATGTTTGTTTTCTGTATCTGTGAGTTTGTTTTGTAAATAAGGTCATTTATATTCCTTTAAAATTAGATTTCACATGTAAGTGATATCATATATTTGTCTTTCTCTGACTTCACTTAGTATGATAATCTCTAGGTCCATCCAAGTTACTGCAAATGGTATTATTTCATTCTTTTTATGGCTGAGTAATATTCCACTCAGCCATAAAAAGGAGATCAAACCAGTCCATCCTGGTCTTTGTTGGAAGGACTGATGCTAAAGCTGAAACTCCAGTACTTTGGCCACCTCATGCAAAGAGTTGATTCATTGGAAAAGACCCTGATGCTGGGAGGGATTGGGGGCAGGAGGAGAAGGGGATGACAGAGGATGAGATGGCTGGATGGCATCATGAGTTGCCATGATGGACATGAGTTTGGGTAAACTCTGGGAGTTGGTGATGGACAGGGAGGCCTGGCGTGCTGCAGTTCATGGGGTTGCAAAGAGTTGGACACGACTGAGCGACTGAACTGAACTGAATATTCCACTGTATATATGTACCATATTTTCTTTATCCATTCCTCTGTCCCTGGACATTTAGATTGCTTCCATGTCTTAGCTATTGTAGATAGTGCTGTTATCAACACTGGGGTGCATGTATCTTTTTGAATTAAGGTTTTCTATGGATGTATGTGTAGGAATGGATTGCTGGATCATATGGAAGTTCTGTTTTGTTTGCTTAAGGAAGTTTCATACTATTCTCTATAGTGGCTGTACCAATTTACATTCCCACCAACAATGTAGAAGGGTTCCCTTTTCTCTATTTCCTCTCCAACATTATTATAGACTTTTTGATGCTGGACAGTCTGCCTTGTGTGAGGTGATCCACATGTAATTTTGATTTGCATTTCTCTGATATTTGGTGATAGTGAACATCTTTTTATGTTCTTTTTGGCCATTGTATGCCTTCTTTGGAGAAGTGTCTATTTAGACCGTCTGCTGTACTTTTTCAGAAGGCTCAGGAATATAGCAAAAAGTAAATAGTAATAGGAACCCCAAAAGACTAATTATAAGAGAGTGGTCATCCTGGGATATGTCTTTAACATGCCTAGAGGGCTTTCCCGGTAGCTCAGTGGTAAAGAATCTGCCTGCGATGCAGGATACATGGGTTCAATCCCTGGGCCAAGAAGATCCCCTGGAGAAGGGAATGGCAACCCACTCCAGTATTCTTGCCAGGAATATCCCATGGATAGAGGAGCCTGGCAGGCTACAGTCCATACAGTTACCAAGAGTTGGAAATTAACTGAAGCAACTGAAATAACTGAAGCAACTGAGCATGCACAACATGCCTAGAATTTTTTGAAGTCCAGAACAAAAAAAAAACAAGGTCCAGAAAGAGGCAGGATAACTGGATGACATTTCTTTAGTGAGAACTCCAACCTCTCCTCTGCTGAGAGTGGCCTCACTTTGTGGCTGCAATGGGACATCCGTGTTGGGATACAAGACAAACAGCAGAGCGTCCTGTCACATGTGTAGTGGCTCAGTTACATTACATGACTCCTTTGCCCTAATTCTGCATTCACCAGCTAATCTTCTCATCTTGAATTTTGTTTCCCAGGCTGCAAAACCTCTGCTCAGGTCTTCTTGACCACTTTGTTCCTTATTGTAATTCAACAAATGGATGCTCTGGTTATAAATCATTCTCCTTTGCTTGGTCAGTGTGCCCCCCTCACCCCTGGAGGACTGTGAAAACCCAGCTCCCTAAATCCGCAGAGCTGAGGGCAGCCTGCCTGCCACCCCCTCTCATATCTCAGTGCCACGGGCGGAGTTCCTCAATGGTTCCCGGCATCTCAGAGCTGTGCATTGTCACTTTCAGGCAATCCTTCCCAGATGGAGGCTTTACAGCTTCTCTCTGGAGTGTTTTTCCTTGTGTAGGCCTGACAGTTTTCTCTCTGCCCAGCTGAAGTCTCTGTTAAAATGGGAAAGCTCTCTTCTTGGGTTCAGGATTGAGAAAGAGAGTGGAAAGAAAAATAATTTCATGGCTTTTCCACATCATGAGAAACTGACTCGATGAGTATTAATTGCATGTCTGCTATGAGCCCGGTTTTGGGTGGGTTGCTGGAAATACAGCAGTGAGCAAGCGGGAGAGGTCCCTGTCCTGATGGAAAAGAGACCAAAGGGAGGAGAGGGCCACCAGAGGACTGCTTCATGTAGTCCTAGCATGGCCTGTACTGGTATATTGCTGAGACTGTTTCCCATCTCAAAGACCTCTCCAGGTGACTCAAGGATAGCCATTGTGTTCTCCACCTCATAGTTCATGCAGTAAGCATTTGCTGTACTGACCCAGGGAGTAAAACAGAGCCAGAAAGGGCCAACTTTATAAGGCACTTTTCAGCCTATGTATGGCTATGCAGGTGCCCAGAACGTAACTGGAGAAGATGAGCATAGGACCCACCCCATATCCTCTTTGAGAGATCAGATGGTGGAGGAAGGATGCCTACTTGTTAATTCAGCCTCTCTGCATTTCAGGTGTTGAATGAATACCTAGTTGCACAAAATATAAGTTTCCTTTCTGGTTTTGCAAATTGTTCTTCTATTGGCATTGATTCTGGTTTTCAGACAGGAAATCTTCAGGCTTGTAAGCACTTTCTGTTCCAAGTTTTGCTCCTCAAAATAAATTGCTGTTGTGCAGTAGAGAACGAGGAAGAGACAGAAGAGGATGCATCTGGAATTTCTCTGTCAGCCATCAGTAACTGTGTTTTTGTTTATTTATTTATTGGCTGTGCTGGGTCTTCGTTGCCATGCAGGCTTTCTCTAGTTGTGGCAGTGAATGGGGGCTACTCTTCACTGTGGGGCCCAGGCTACTCATTGCAGTGGCTTCTCTTGTTTTGGAGCACGGGTAGGCTCATGAGCTTCAGTGGTTGTGGCTTTAGGCTCAGTAGCTGTGGCTTAGTTGCCTGCAGCATATGGATCTTCCTGGACTAAGGATCAAACCCATGTCCCCTGCATTGGCAGGCAGATTCTTATCCACTGTACAACCAGGGAAGTCCTATCACCACATTTTTTGTGAGTTACTGAGTACTTTCTAGGAAATGTCCAGCAAGGCATAAACCTTGATAGTGTAGAGAAATTTGGGAGTTGTGTCCATCTGAAAAGGGAGGAAGAACCATGTGTGTGTGTAATATTTCTAGTCTGAATTGAGTAACTAGAGTCTTTGACTTCACAAGTAAGATGTGTGTTCAAGTCAAGATAATAGTTAGGAGAAGAACTGAAGTCCAGGAAGCATGGCCTCCTTAATTGAAGGAACTAAAAAGTCACACTCTGTGTAAGAAGTTGGTGACTTAAAATGGATTCACTGAAAAGGAATCTGCAAACATGAGAATTAAAGTGCCAAGTGCAGATAGAACATGGTGGTTCGCATTCACATGGAATCTATAAAAAGAAGTGATGCACTGGGCAAGAAGACCATGTCAGCATTTGTTAAGCAACATTCTGGGAGGGGACCACAGAGGTTCTGATTTTATAGAGTCAAGTGTGATTCCTTGCTGGGATGCAGTGCCTTTTGGAAATGCTTTAGGACTATCCAGCTGGTTCTGGCCTAACCATGAGCCCAGCTCATAACCCTGTAGACTCTCATTAGATTTCTGTGTGGTTCATCCCACCTGGCTGCATGAAGCTGGGTGGATCATCAGTTCTACTTTGGGTGCCTGGTCACATCTCTGTGCAGTGAGGGAATGAAGCTTCTAAAGCTGTGATTCTGAAGTTCTGACCTTGGGCTCTTCAGTGACCAAGATAGGGCCTGGCCAGACTTGACCTTTGATTTTTTGGATGTCTCAGCTGGAGAGAGAGAAAGGGTGATGGGTCGAGAGGGTGACTTCTCTGTTGTGATGGAATAGCTGTTCCTATGAATAGAAGGAAGAAAGAGATAAGGATAAGTGACTAATGAGATTGTCATGGCCCAGGTCAGAATGGAGGTTGCCATCCTGGGTGGCACACCGACTTTTGGAATTCGGGAATTGAAGAGTGGAAAGAATGCCTACAGTTGGGAATTTTGATCTCAAATGCAATGGGTCATTAGGTCTGCCTCCATGCAAGCTGACCACCTTGGGTCATTAGGTCTGTGGCACTGGCCAACAACTGCTTGGTGTGTCTTCCTGGCTGTGCTGTCAGGTGTGTGTGTGTGTATGTGTGTGTGTGTGTGTGCGTGCGAACGTGCATGTGGATGCTCATTTTTTAGGGTTTATAGGCATCTTTTGGATCCCTCCTTTATGTGCTAGTCCTGTGTCTGAATTTGTGGTCACTTGGAAAACTCAACTGCTCATGTCTACCCCTTAACATGGAAATAAAGGTCCAGTCCCAAGGAAACAGCTCCCTTATCAGATGCACCCATCATGACCCACCACAGATGTTGATGAAGAGTTTTTAATTCACTCCATGGGAGCATCCGTGTTCATATGTGAAAGTGAAAGTGCTAGTCTCTTAGTCATGCCTGACTCTTTGCAACCCCTTGGACTATAACCCACCGGACTTCTCTCTCCATGGGATTTTCCCAGCAAGAATACTGGAGTGGGTAGCCATTCCCTTCTCCAGGGTACCTTCCTGACCCAAGGGTTGAAGCCAGGTCTCCTGCATTGCAGGAAGATTCTTTATTGCCTGAGCCACCAGGGAAGCCCCCATGTTCATATACATCTTCCCAAGTTCAGGGAGGTGGAGAGAATTATTTGACCTGATTTAAGAAGGTAAGAGGATATCCAGGAGTGGTATGGGAACCTGGGTTGGAGAAAGAAAGATCAGATAATTGGAAGAAGACATGAAAGTGTTGGGCATGTGGATGGGAGAAGGGGAAATGTTCAGATAGTTCTGAGAGGTTCCTGGGGCCTGCTAATTGCCCTCTCCCACTCCTATAAACTGGCATAAAGTACTCAGTGCACACCTGGAAAAGGCAAGTTTATTTTTCAGGTGGGGCTTTGAGGTGAGGTTATCATTTTTCATTATTGCTGCTGGCAAGGATGCATTCAGCTACTCAAAAGAGCAATTAGTCTCTCTATACAGCACCAATAGGCTTGTTTGAGATATGTTTCCTCTGGAAGAAGTTTATTTTACTGATTCTAATATTACAAAGAAATCTGACATTAAGAAACTCTCAGGAGGGAATATGTAGGAGCAGCTGGGGGGCAGAGGGCAGCCGCACACCGAGCTCTGTGTTTCCTGTTTGCTGTGCTCTGAAGAGGGCAGCTAAGTCCAGCACCCCCATAAACAAGCCTCAGTGCCCCCATCTCTCCCTCAGTGTGTGTTAAAGCCCAGACATTCCTCACTGTGGTGACAATATACTCTAGGGACTGCTACCCAGACTTGTTGGCAGCTTGCAGATGGTGAAGCAGCACCACCTTCCGTGTCTGCAAAGCTTAGAAAGGCAACCCGGGGTTTCAACAGCAGACATTATGCAACGTCCTGCCTTCTGTTTGTTGTTTGTCCTGTTCGTGTGATGGCCCAGGCTGGCTAATTTGACACTTGCAAGAAAAGCACTGCCTCGTGGACTTTTTCAAGGGTGTGAGGTAGAAGCAGAAGCCAGAGGTTCTGTCCTCCAAATCTGTCTTGATGATTCAAGAACCGAGAGGAAATAGCCAGTGAAAACACAGGATGCTCCTTTCATCGGAAGGACTCCACACTGCTCTGGGATGGAGATGGTGTGGCCTGCATCCCATTCTGCTCCCCCAGAGAACCTCCTATTTCCAGGCATTTGTCAGGCATCCTGTCTTAAAGGACCACCTTTCCACTCTCAGGACCTTGTCACCTATGACTTTCATCACCCTTTGGTCTCCATCAATCCCTAACTAGTTAATTTAGATGAATAGGGATAATGTAAGGGAGAGAAAAAAGAAATTTAAAAAACACCTCTGTGTGGTGGGTAAATGGTTGATACTTCTTGAAACCTGACTCTTTTACAGATATTTTACTTTCTGGTTCCTGGTTGGTCCTGTGCAGGTGGTACTAATGCTTCTTTCTGAGCTGATAGAGTAGCAGGAAGAGCCGCTGGTCCCGTGGGCCTGGGCAACCACGGATGGGGAACCACTGTGCACAGATGTGGAGAAGAACATCATGGGCAGTGATGCTCAGAGCATGGAAAACACTTGCTTATGTTTATTTTCTTCATCATTTTATGTGCTTTTTTTCTGTTTTTCTATCTTCTATTTTGACACCAGCTGAAGCCAGGTGCCTTCCTCTGCTTATTACATTGGCTGTAATGCTAATTTCGCATAAAAATGATATGATCAAACCAGACTTCATCTTATTTGCCTCAAAAAGAGAGAGATTATTACCATATTTTTGACTGGATGAAACATCATGAATCCCGTACTTCTCACTGTGATTTTAAACCATCGAAATGAATGCCTTTTTATTTTTTATTATTGTAATTTTATTCGTCTGAACCACATAGGTCACCTAACCATATGGTGAAGTTGATAGGAATTGGCTGACAGGGAAGTTGTTGTGTAAAGAATAAACCTAGGCATTTCTTTCTCAGACTAGCTTTTCCCTGCATCCTGGCTCTGCATATTTCATGCAACATCACATTTCATCTTTAGAACAACTTCATCATGTTACTACTGTTATCACTTTTTACTCTCCTGTTGGGAAAACTGAAGCTCAGATAATTTTTTTTGCCACAACTCTTGAGGAGGGAGTTGGCAAACTTTTTCTATAATGTATTAGAAAATAAATATTTTAGACTTTGGGGACTCTGCTTTCTCTCTCAGAACTACTCAGCTGTTGTACTGCTGCTGCTGCTGCTAAGTCACTTCAGTCGTGTCCGACTCTGTGTGACCCCATAGATGGCAGCCCACCAGGCTCCCCTGTCCCTGGGATTCTCCAGGCAAGAACACTGGAGTGGGTTGCCATTTCCTTCTCCAATGCATGAAAGTGAAAAGTGAAAGTGAAGTCGCTCAGTCATATCAGACTCTTAGCGACCCCATGGACTGCAGCCTACCAGGCTCCTCCGTCCATGGGGTTTTCCAGGCAAGAGTACTGGAGTGGGGTGCCATTGCCTTCTCTGGTTGTACTGCTAGAGAAGACAAAACAAAAACAAAAACGAGAGTAGCTATGTTCCAATAAAATTGTATTTATGGGCTCTGATACTTGAATTTCTTAAAATTCTCTCAGATCATGAATAATACCATTATTTTGTTTCTTCCCAATGGTTAAAAATATTAAAACATTCTTGGAAATTCCCTGGTGGTCCAGTGGTTAAGACTCCACACTTCCACTGCAGGGGGTATGGATTCAATCCCTGGTCAGGAAGCTTAGGTCCCACATGCCACATGATGTGGCCAAAAAATAATTTTAAAAAATAATTCTGGTTTCCTCAGTGTGTATGCCCAGCAGTGGGATTGCTGGGTCATAAGGCAGTTCTATTTCCAGTTTTTTAAGGAATCTCAACACTGTTCTCCATAGTGGCTGTACTAGTTTGCATTCCCACCAACAGTGTAAGAGGGTTCCCTTTTCTCCACACCCTCTCCAGCATTTATTGCTTGTAGACTTTTGGATAGCAGCCATTCTGACTGGCGTGAAATGGTACCTCATTGTGGTTTTGATTTGCATTTCTCTGACAATGAGTGATGTTGAGCATCTTTTTATGTGTTTGTTAGCCATCTGTATGTCTTCTTTGGAGAAATGTTTGATTAGTTCTTTGGCCTATTTTTTGATTGGGTCATTTATTTTTCTGGAATTGAGCTGCAGGAGTTGCTTGTATATTTTTGAGATTATTGTTTGTCTGTTGCTTCATTTGCCATTATTTTCTCCCATTCTGAAGGCTGTATTTTCATCTTGCTTATAGTTTCCTTTGTGGTGCAAAAGCTTTTAATTTTAATTAGGTCCCATTTGTTTATTTTTGCTTTTATTTCCAATATTCTGGGAGGTGGGTCATAGAGGATCTTGCAGTGATTTATGTCAGAGAGTGTTTTGCCTACATTCTCCTCTAGGAGTTTTATAGTTTCTGGTCTTACGTTTAGATCTTTAATCCATTTTGAGTTTATTTTGGTGTATGGTGTTAGAAAGTGTTCTAGTTTCATTCTTTTACAAGTGGTTGACCAGTTTTCCCAGCACCACTTGTTAAAGAGATTGTCTTTAATCCTTGTATATTCTTGCCTCCTTTGTCAAAGATAAGGTGTCCATAGGTGCGTGGATTTATCTCTGGGCTTTCTATTTTGTTCCATTGATCTATATTTCCGTCTTTGTGCCAGTACCATACTGTCTTGATGACTGTGGCTTTGCAGTAGAGCCTGAAGTCAGGCAGGTTGATTCCTCTAGTTCCATTCTTCTTTCTCAAGATTGCTTTGGCTATTTGAGGTTTTTTGTATTTCCATACAAATTGTGAAATTATTTGTTCTAGCTCTGTGAAGAATACCGTTGGTAGCTTGATAGGGATTGCATTGAATCTATAGATTGCTTTGGGTAGTATACTCATTTTCACTATATTGATTCTTCTGATCCATGAACATGGTATATTTCTCCATCTATTAGTGTCCTCTTTGATTTCTTTCACCAGTGTTTTATAGTTTTCTATATATAGGTCTTTAGTTTCTTTAGGTAGATATATTCCTAAGTATTTTATTCTTTCCTTTGCAGTGGTGAATGGAATTGTTTCCTTAATTTCTCTTTCTATTTTCTCATTATTAATGTATGTTTTATATCCTGCAACTTTACTATATTCATTGATTAGCTCTAGTAATTTCCTGGTGGAGTCTTTAGGGTTTTCTATGTAGAGGATCATATCATCTGCAAACAGTGAGAGTTTTAGTTCTTCTTTTCCAATTTGGATTCCTTTTATTTCTTTTTCTGCTCTGATTGCTGTGGCCAAAACTTCCAAAACTATGTTGAATAGTAGTGGTGAGAGTGGGCATCCTTGTCTTGTTCCTGACTTTAGGGGAAATGCTTTCAATTTTTCACCATTGAGGATAATGTTTGCTGTGGGTTTGTCATATATAGCTTTTATTATGTTGAGGCATGTTCCTTCTATTCCTGCTTGAAAGAGACACGTGTACTCCAGTATTCATCGCAGCATTGTTTATAATAGCCAGGACATGAAAGCAACTTAGATGTCCATCAGCCGATGAATGGATAAGAAAGCTGTGATACATATACACAATGGAGTATTACTCAGCCTTTAAAAAGAATACATTTGAATCAGTTCTAATGAGGTGGATGAAAATGGAGCCTAGTATACAGAGTGAAGTAAGCCAGAAAGAAAAACACCAATACAGTATACTAACGCATATATATGGAATTTAGAAAGATGGTAACGATAACCCTGTATGAGAGACAGCAAAAGAGACACAGATGTATAAAACAGTCTTTTGGACTCTGTGGGAGAGGGCGAGGGTGGGATGATTTGGAAGAATGGCATTGAAACATATATAATGTCATATATGAAATGAATCGCCAGTCCAAGTTTGATGCTTGATACTGGTTGCTTGGGGCTGGTGCACTGGGATGACCCAGAGGGATGGTACAGGGAGGGAGGTGGGAGGGGGGTTTGGGATGGGGAACACGTGTATACCTGTGGCAGATCCATGTTGATGTATGGCAAAACCAGTACAATATTGTAAAGTAATTAACCTCCATTAAAATAAATAAATTTATATTAAAAAAAGAAAATAAATTATTGCTCAAATGAAATAAATATTATTGAAATCATTAAAAAATTTTTTAATAAGATGAATGAAAAACAGAAAAAAGAAATAAAAATAAAACTTAAAAATATTAAAACATTATTCACTTGCAGACTATACAAAAACAGGTAGTAAACTGGATTTGCTTTATCCAGTATACATGATGAGAGTATGCAGGAAAGGAGACATGGGTTAGGATGAATACTAAGTGGTAGGAGGTATACTGAAGTGATAGGAGTGAAGTGGTAGGAGGAATACTCCTGTCAGAGGGAACAATATGTGTGCAGGTTGTAAGGAGCATGAAGTATTTGAAGACCTGCAAGAAATCCAAGTGCAACTTGATATATGGTATGAGGCAAGAAAAGGGAAGATGGCAGGGCTCAAGTCATGACCTTGTAGAATATCTTAAGGATTTTAGGCTTTGTCCTTAGAGCAATACAAAGCCATTTAAGAATATTAAGCAAAGGAGTGACAAGGGCAGTTTGTCTTTTTAAAAAATCATTGGCTGATGTGTGGAGAATGGATTGCAGTGGGTTGGTAATAGTAGAAGCAGAAAAAACAGGAGGCTCAAGAAGCAGGCCAGGTGGATAATGATGGTGTCAATTAGTGACCATAGGCAGAACCACTTCCTGCCAACAACAGGAAGTCGGGATGGTTGGTTTTGCAGAAGAGGAAGATGTGGCTGGCTGAAGTGTCCTGTTTGGCAACGTAGTAAATGGAGGGAAAACAACAATGAAAACTCTCATCTTCTGACTGCAGATGCAGTGCTTTTTCCTGTGTGGTGTGAAATTCTTAACATTCTCAAATGGGAATTATGTTCATCCTAATCTACCATTTATCTCTGAACCTCGCAACTGAAGAGCTACTCTTCTTTCTCACACACAGTTCCTTTCTTCTGGAGAGAGTGCTCATAATTAAGGAGAGTTCCTTTTGGGGTTTGAATTGTTCGTCTTCATTTCCTGAGGAAATTTATTTCATTGTCAAGGGAAATCACCTCTTGTTCAAATAATAGAAATGCCAGGGAAGATACTGTAGTAATGGTTTCATGTTATTTCTGTGCCAGTATTAGAAAGGTAACTGAATCCTTACTCAAAGTTCAGCTTTTCTTAAAATTTGTATAGCTTTCTTTCCCAAAGGAGAATTGGTACCTTCTCTTCTACCTTAGGAGGCATCACTGTGAACAAAGCTAGTGGAGGTAATGGAATTCCAGTTGAACTGTTTCAAATCCTGAAAGATGATGCTGTGAAAGTGCTGCACTCAATATGCCAACAAATTTGGAAAACTTATCAGTGGCCACAGGACTGGAAAAGGTCAATTTTCATTCCAATCCCAAAGAAAGACAATGCCAAAGAATGCTCAAACTACTGCACAATTGCACTCATCTCACACGTTAGTAAAGTGATGCTCAAAATTCTCCAAGCCAGGTTTCAACAATATGCGAACCATGAACTTCCAGATGTTCAAGCTGGTTTTAGAAAAGGCAGAGGAAACAGAGATCAAATTGCCAACATCCGCTGGATCATGGAAAAAGCAAGAGAGTTCCCAAAAAATATCTATTTCTGCTTTATTGACTATGCCAAAGCCTTTGACTGTGTGGATCACAATAAACTGTGGAAAATTCTGAAAGAGATGGGAATACCAGACCACCTGACTGCCTCTTGAGAAATCTGTATGCAGGTCAGGAAGCAACAGTTAGAACTGGACATGAAACAACAGACTGGTTCCAAATAAGAAAAGGAGTACGTCAAGGCTGTATATTGTCACCCTGTTTATTTAACTTATATGCAGAGTACATCATGAGAAATGCTGGGCTGGAGGAAGCACAAGCTGGAATCAAGACTGCCAGGAGAAATATCAATAACCTCAGATATGCAGATGACACCACCCTTATGGCAGAAAGTGAAGAAGAACTAAAGAGCCTCTTGATGAAAGTGAAAGTGGAGAGTGAAAAAGTTGGCTTAAAGCTCAACATTCAGAAAACAAAGATCATGGCATCTGATCCCATCACTTCATGGGAAATAGATGGGGAAACAGTGGAAACAGTGTCAGACTTTATTTTTCTGGGCTCCAAAATCACTGCAGATGGTGACTGCAGCCATGAAATTAAAAGACACTTACTCTTTGGAAGGAAAGTTATGACCAACCTAGACAGCTTATTAAAAAGCAGAGACATTACTTTGTCAACCAAGGTCCCTCTAGTCAAGGCTATGGTTTTTCCAGTGGTCATGTATGGATGTGAGAGTTGGACTGTGAAGAAGGCTGAGCACTGAAGAATTGATGCTTTTGAACTGTGGTGTTGGAGAAGACTCTTGAGAGTCCCTTGGACTTCAAGGAGTTCCAACCAGTCCATCCGAAAGGAGATCAGTCCTGGGTGTTCTTTGGAAGGACTGATGCTGAAGCTGAAACTCCAGTACTTTGGCCACTGATGTGAAGAGCTGACTCATTTGAAAATACCCTGATGCTGGGAAAGATTGAGGACAGGAGGAGAAGGGGACGACAGAGGATGAGATGGCTGGATGGCATCACTGGCTCAATGGACATGGGTTTGGGTAAAGTCCGGGAGTTGGTGATGGACAGGGAGACCTGGTGTACTGCGGTTCAGCAGGTCAGAAAGAGTCAGACACGACTGAGCGACTGAACTGAACTGAACTTCTCCCTTTGGAGTAGTGATTTGTTTGGCTGGGCACTCATAGTCACCCTCTAATTCTGATACTGTCACACATCTCTGGGTCAGAGCACACCCTGTTTTGAACAACAGGATGTGAGGGCTTGGAGTCTGTTTCTGTGGTGTCCAGGACTGGGAATGGGGAAGAAAGCAATAGGGAAAGGTGATGACTTCAGACTGTACTACAAAGCTACAGTCATCAAGACAGTATGGTACTGGCACAAAGACAAAAATATATCAATGCAACAAAACAGAAAGCCCAGAGATAAATCTACATACCTATGGACCCCTTATTTTTAACAAAGGAGGCGAAAATGTACAGTGGAGAAAGGACAATCTCTTTAACAAGTGGTGCTGGGAAAACTGGTCAACCACCTGTAAAAGAATGAAACTAGAACACTTTCTAACACCATACACAAAAATAAACTCAAAATGGATTAAAGATCTAAATGTAAGACCAGAAACTAAAACTCCTAGAGGAAAACATAGGCAAAACACTCTCTGACATAAATCACTGCAAGATCCTCTATGACCCACCTCCTAGAATAATGGAAATAAAAGCAAAAATAAACAAATGGGACCTAATTAAACTTAAAAGCTTTTGCACAACAAAGGAAACTATAAGCAAGGTGAAAAGATAGCCTTCAGAGTGGGAGAAAATAACAACAAATGAAGCAACTGACAAAGCAACAAACAGCTCATGCAGCTCAAAAGCAGAAAAATAAACAACCCAATCAAAAACTGGGCCAAAGAACTAAACAGACATTTCTCCAAAGAAGACATACAGATGGCTAACAAACACATGAAAAGATGCTCAACATCACTCATTATCAGAGAAATGCAAATCAAAACCACAATGAGGTATCATCTCACATTGGTCAGAATGGCTGCTATCAAAAAGTCTACAGACAATAAGTACTGGAGAGGGTATGGAGAAAAGGGAGCCCTCTTATACTGTTGATGGGAATGCAAACTAGTATAGCCACTATGGAGAACAGTGTGAAGATTCCTTAAAAAACTGAAAATAGAACTGCCATATGACCCAGCAATCCCACTGCTGGGCGTATACACTGAGGAAACCAGAGTTGAAAGGGACACATGTACCCCAGTGTTCATTGCAGCACTGTTTATAATAGCCCGGACATAGAAGCAACCTAGATGTCCATCAGCAGATGAATGGATAAGAAAGCTATGATACATATACACAATGGAATATTACTCAGCTATTTAAAAGAACACATTTGAATCAGTTCTAATGAGGTGGATGAAACTGGAGCCTATTACAGAGCAAAGTAAATCAAAAAGAAAAACACCAATACAGTATATTAACGCATATATATGGAATTTAGGGAGAAGGCAATGGTAACCCACTCCAGTACTCTTGCCTAGGAAATCCCATGGAGGGAGGAGCCTGGTAGGCTACAGTCCATGGGGCCGCAAAGAGTCGGACATGACTGAGCGCCTTCACTTTCACTTTTCACTTTCATGCACTGGAGAAGGAAATGGCAACCCACTCCAGTGTTCTTGCCTGGAGAATCCCAGAGTCGGGGGAGCCTGGTGGGCTGCCATCTATGGGGTCGCACAGAGTTGGACACGACTGATGTGACTTAGCAATGGAATTTAGAAAGATGGTAACAATGACCCTTTATGTGAGACAGCAAAAGAGACAGATCTAAAGAACAGACTTTTGGACTCTGTGGGAGAAGGCGAGGGTGGGATGATTTGAGAGAATAGCATTGAAACATGTATATTACCATATGTGAAATAGATCACTAGTCCAAGTTTGATGCATGAAACAGGGCACTCAAAGCCAGTGCACTGGGACAACCCAGAGGGATGGGATGGGGAGGAAGGTGGGAGGGGGAGTTGAGATGGGAGACACATATACAGCCATGGCTGATATATGTCAATGTATGGCAAAAACCACCACAATATTGTAAAGTAATTAGCCTTCAATTAAGATAAATTAATTAATTTTTTAAAAAAAAGAAAGAAGGAAAGGTGAGACTCATGCTTTGGGGCAGAAGGGTGGTAGAGATTTTGCCTCAGCTTCTCTGGAGGTTGTGCCCTGGAGGCAGCAGTGGGTGGTCCTGACCTATGGTGGGTGGAAGAAGGGGAGCTTCAGAAAGCTCTTGGGTGGGGCAATGGTACTCAGTGGTTATACTGTTCAGCAAATCTTGGTTTTGGCTGGTACTTCATTCAAATTCTTCCTTGCTGCTGCTGCAAAGTCGCTTTAGTTGTGTCCGACTCTGTGCAACCCTATAGACGGCAGCCTGCCAGGCTCCCCTGTCCCTGGGATTCTCCAGGCAAGAACACTGGAGTGGATTGCCATTTCCTTCTCCAGTGCATGAAAGTGAAAAGTGAAAGTGAAGGCGCTCAATCGTGTCTGGCTCTGTGTGACCCCATAGATGGCAGCCCACCAGTCTCCTCCATCCATGGGATTTTCCAGGCAAGAGTACTGGAGTGGGGTGCCATTGCCTTCTCCAAATTCTTCCTTATGTTACTGTTATTTGTTGCTTAGTGTTCTTCCCCCATTATGGCTTCCCAGGTGGTAAAGAATCTGCTTGCAATGCAGGAGACACAGGTTTGATCCCTGGGTCAGGATGATCCCCTGGAGAAGGGAATAGCCACCCACTCCAGTATTTTTGCCAAGGAAATCCCATGGACAGAGGAGCCTGGTGGGCTACAGTCCATGGGGTCACAAAGAGTCAGACAGAACTAAGTGCCTGAGCATGCACACACATTCTTCCCCCATTATTTAGGGGAGGTCTCTGGGGTCCTGGCCTGACGTCTCCTTCTAGCCCACAATATACGGTGCCTTACATATCACAGGTGCACGGTGCTGGATGCTGGCTCTGTGGACTTGTCATCCTAGGTGTCCATGCTGGATAGTGCAACCTCATTTCACAAAGAAGTCAGCATTTTTTTAATCTAAAATTGTAACAGATAAAGGCATTGGCATATCCAGAAAATAGGACAAATTTCAGGAATTAGTGGTGGCCAAGACTGGGGCTTCCACTGAGGATCTTCCCCAATGATGTGACTTTTGATGTCCCCTTCTCTTGCTCCACTCTATTTCATTAGATGTAGGTGGCATGTCCTTATTTTTCTATGGAAGGTGCTTGATAGAAATCTATTGAGCTGCTTCTCTCCTGCCACTGATTTTATTTATCCTCTGTAGGCTCTTTATAGGTGGTGATATGTGGTCAGGCTAAAGTTGTGAGCTCAGAGGATTTGGGTACACTCTCTCCCTCCTTCTTTCTTTCGTCAGTTACTGGAACTTGGTTGTGTGCTAGGCACTGGGTTAAGTTCTGGGGGAACAACCTCAAAAGAAAACATGATGTCTGGTTACAAATATATGCCAGTCTCGTGGAGAGAGAAAAGGAAATAATGACCTCTTGGGGTGAAGTATGGGAAGCCAGGGAGAAATGTCCTTTACCTGATGGATAAGACCTCCCTTAGGCTTTTGCCTGCTGACCTCCTGAAGATGGTCAAGGACAGTGTGGATAAGTTAACAAACTCTATGCTTGCCTTTCTCCATTTGTGCAGGTAGAAATGTCTGCCCAGAGGTTAATTTCTAACAGGACAGCCCAGCAATCTGCGTCTAATTCTGATTATACCTGGGAATATGAGTATTATGAGATTGGACCAGTTTCCTTTGAAGGACTGAAGGCTCACAAATGTAAGTCTTGTGCAATTTCCCACTGTAAGCATGTTGTGTGTTTGCCTTAATGTGTGAAGCCACCAGTGTTAACTTTCCCCGGACATGCTTATACATAACTTTACCCTCTACCCCCTAACCCCCCTAAATCCCCTCCATATATAGGCTCATTGATCTGGGATGTATAACGTGAATGATGAAGAACTTGCAAGATTCCCTTAGTGGAAGATGAGTCAATGTCCCTTTCAAATTGAAACTTAAAAATTTTAATGATTCCAGCTCTCCAAAACTGTGAACATTTAGACCATCAAAAATGTATACACAAATAGAATCTAGGACTCTAATTTGAAGACCCTTCCTTTTGTAACACTTGGTTCACAGCATCCTTCAGCCCTGCTGGGTTTCTGGGACTGTGGAAAGCAGTCTGTCTGTGTTTTTTCTTTTTTTTTTTTTGTCTGTGTTTTTTCATGATAAAGGACCAGAAGAGTTCACTATCATTCCCAACTCTGTGTTATAGGCATGAATTGTGCTTCATGTTATTGGAGTAATTAATCATCTAGCACAGAGCAAGGAAATATAATTCTATGAAAGGGTACTGTTCACCTCTAGTCATAACTGCCTGCTGACTGGCAAGCATGAAACAGCTGTTTCCTTAAGCAGAGTTGACATGAGCAGAAACTGCTGCCCATTCCCGGGCCCTGTCGTGGTTACCCTGTAAATATCCTAGAGATGTTTGGCTGTTTCAGAATGAATGTCCACAGTACTATAAAAGTGGTAGGTCCTTTACTGAACCAGATGAATGGGACATGTTTAAGAAATACAAGAGGATTAGAATTGAAGATGAATGTGGCCAAGGAAGTGCTTTCACTCCTTTCATATTTTCTGGCCTCTGCCTCTCTGAGCTGTCTTGGCATCATGATCTCTCACCCCTACTTGCTGCTCCATTGCAAGGTGGACTTTCTAGTTTTTTCCAGCTTCATTGAGATATAATTGACAAATAAAATTGTCATATATTTATACAATAAATAAAATAATGATACATTGTGTATATTGTGAGAGGATTCTCTCCATCAACTTAATTAACATTTCTGTCACCTCAGGTATATGTATTTGATTGTTTATCCATTGGTAAGAACATTTAGGTTCTACTCTCTTGCCAACTGTACAAGATAATATTATCAACTATACTTTCCATGTTACACGTCAGGTCCCCAGACCTTATTCATCTTACAGCTGAAAAGTTTGTACTCTTTTTACCAACCTCTCCCGATTTCCCCACCCTTCAGCCTCTGGCAACCACTTTTCCACTCTCTGTTTCTTTGAGTTCGACTTCTCTTTTAAAGTCTACATATAAGTGATATCATGCTCTAATTGTCTTTCTCTAACTAGCTTATCTCACTTTATATAATGCCTTCCAGTTTCACCCTTGTTGTCATAAATAACAATATTTCCTTCTTAAAGGCTGAATAATATTCAAATATCTATCATCTATCACATTTTCTTAATCCATTCATCAGTGAATGGACAGTGAGATTGTTTCCATACCTTGGCTATTATGAATAATGCTGCAATGAACAGGAGAGTACAGATACCCTCTTCAAGGTAATGCTTTCATTTCCTTTGGCTCTATTTCCAAAAGTGGAAAAGCTGGATCTTATGGTAGTTCTGTTTTAATTTCTTGAGGAACTTCATACATAGTGGCTATACCAGTTACATTCCTACCAACAGTGTACAAGGGTTATCTTTTCTCCATATCCTCACCAACATTTGTTCTCTCTTGTCTTTTGTGATTCTAACAGGGGTGAGATGATATCTCTTTGAGGTTTTGAACTGCATTTCCCTAATGATTGGCGATGTTGAATACATTTTCACGTGCCTGTAACATTTGGATATTGTCTGCGGAAATATGTCTGTTCAGGCCCTTTGCCCATATTTTAATTGGGTTTATTTTGCTATTGAGTTATACGAGTCCCTTGTATAATTTGGATGTTAAACTCTTACCAGATATGTGGTTTGCATATGTCTTCTCCTATTCCATAGGTGACCTTTTCACTTTATTGATGGTTTCCGATGGTAAAGCATCTACCTGCAATGCAGGAGATCCAGGTTCAATCCCTGGGTCAGGAAGATCCCCTGGAGAAGGAAGTGGCAACCCACTCCAGTACTCTTGCCTGGAAAATCCCATGGACGGAGGAGCCTGGTAGGCTACAGTCCATAGGGTTGCAAAGAGTCCGACAGGGCTGAGCAACCTCACTTTCACTTTGCTATGCAGAAGCTATTTAGTTTAATGTAGTCCTACTTGTTTATTTTGCTTTTGTTGCCTTTGCTTTGGGTGTTAAATCCAAAAAATCATTACTAAGAGTGATATCAAAGAGCTTACTCCTATATTTATGACCCTTATTTTGAACTCTCACTAAGATCTATTTCTAGAGATTTATCTTGTTCTTTTGTTTGGAACATATTCCTCTATTTCTTCCTTCTTCTTGACTCTCTGTGTTGGTTTCTGTGCATTAGCTAAAACAGCCACTTCTTCCAGTCTTAAAGGAGTGGCATGTAGGAAATGTTTTGTGAGAAGCCCTGGCCACCAGAGCTAGGCACTCAAGGAAACTCAAGCCCTGTATGGGCTGGGCAGTGGGCAGAGTGCTTGCCCAGCCCAGCTGTGGCTTGCAGCTGTGACACAGGGGTGGGTGGGGCTCCCAGGGGCGCACCCCTACTGACACTAGCAGGTTAGAGGGAGAGTTCTAAGATGGCACCCACCAGCCCTGGAATTAGCAAGGTAGAATGAGATCATAAAAATGGCATCTGCCAATGTGTCCATCACCGGAAAGAGTCCCAGCAAATTTGTGCCTCTCCAGCAGAAGCTTTAAGATTAGTTAGTGGGTCTCCTTTCTGAATAGTCCAAGTGATTTTCAAATTGGTGTTTTGTACTAGGTCCTGGGGTGAGGGAGTCTGTGCACGAGCCCTTTAAACATATTCTCCATTCCCTACAGAGCTCTGTTTTTCCTGAAAGTAACACCCATTGGTTTTTTAAAGTCAACCATTTTGGGGGCTTGTTTTTCCTAGGCAGGATCGGCGATCTGGGATGCTTTTGATGGAACTCAGACCCCTCTCACCTTAGAGAAGAGTTCTGTATTTTTGAGATCTCTCCCAATTGTGGATTGCTGCACCTAGGATGGAGTTTTTTTCTGTTTGTTTTTTTTTTTTTTTGGTGAGACTGTGTTTCTGCCTCTGCTAACTGTCTCAGTGCTGTCTTTTTATCCTTTGTCATAGAGGCTCTGATTGTTCAGTTTTCAGGTCTTTTCTGAGGAAAGTATCCCTGTGTAGTTGTAGTTGTATGTCCCTAGGAGAAGGTGAATTTGGGACCTTCTTACACTGCTATCTTGAACTGCCTCCAGTGGGGCTCCAGATGTGTGGTCCAGATCCTTCCTCGGGGAGGATGAGAATTGGGGCTTACCTCTGATTGCATGATGCTCTGCTGGGGGTGGGGTTAATGGCAGGAGATGACTCAGCCTTTCTTACTGATTTGAAGGTGGGTACTTTCTCATTTGTCAGATGTGTAGGAGTCATTCAGCTAGCTTCTGGAACTCTTTCAGAGGGAACTGCTCCATATGTAGCCATGTATTCCATGTGTCTGTGGGAAGAGGGGACCACAGGAGCCTCCCAAGCCTCCATCTTGGTCGACCCCCAGTTCCAGCTAATTAAGTTTTGGAATTTTCCTCACCCCTGATTGCAGGAAGGACCACAAGAGCCTGGCTTCACCTGTAGGTCCTGAGGGTCTGGATGCTGCTGATTGCTGGTGGCTGTGGTTGAGCAACTCCTGGGCCATTAGAGGGACAGGGGCAGTGATAGCTGGCTGTTTCCTGCCTTCTGGTCTCCATTGGTGGGGTTGTAAAGGGTTTGGAGTTAAAAATTTCCTATATCAGGAGCTTTCTATTTTTGTTCCTTAAAAAGCATTAACTAAATCACATATCCTTTACCCCTGAAGTGAATAGTAATAATCAAATGCTTTCACACACTCCTTTGTTGTTGTTTTCTGCTCAGTAGTTCCGTATGGAAGTAAAAGAAAAGCACGTGGAATCTGTTAGGATGTACTCTCATCCATTATCTGACGGAGGGCTATTGCTGTCAGGGTGTGAATCACCCTCATTGATTTGCTTTGATTCTTTAATCCATTATTTTTCTGGAACAGTCTGTGGGTAAGGATACTTGCTGTTAAGGATTTTAATTAAAATCAAAATGACTGGGCAAATCACCATACGTTTTCCTGTAATCTAAGTTTTTATAACTTCATGACACAGATTTTATTTTTGTGTCATTTTGCTTCTGCCTCTTTTTCTTAGTTTAAAGGGCAATACTGCTGTAATTTTGGTTGGGGCATTTCCAGGGAAGTTGAAAATCTCTTTGGGGCATATTACATTTAGAGATGATTATAGCTGGAAAAAATTCCTGCAAAATATAGGCAGAAATGTAGGCATTACTTACACATTTTACTTACTGTACCATTAAGAAGGAGAGCTTTTTGTCAGTGTTAGCATTCATTTTAGGCAAAAAACAGAAATTCCTAGGTAAGTCTTTACTATTTTGATATAAGAGATCTGATTAGAGGCTCTTAGCTCCCAGAACAAACTCCAAGACGTGAGTACCTTCTTCTCAGATATTGTAAAAGTGCTTTGTATATTGAATCTGTTCTCATGTGGAAAAGGTCAATTCTATTTTTGTTGAAGTATTTTTTGTGAAAGAGCAATATTATCAGAGGTACGATAAAGCAGATTCTATTAGAAATGAGGCCCAGGCAAAGACTGAAGGTAGAAGAGCACTCAGGAGGCCATTTGTATGTTCTTTGCAGGATGTAGTGAAGACGTGAGTTATGCCAGCATGAACATGAGTGAAAAAACAAAACTGGGTTGAGTTGAATCAGATGTCATTTTAAGCTTCATCCTGTAGTTTCTGCTAAAAATTGGATTTTCTAACTCAAGACACTTCAGTCTTGAGGACTTAGACAGCCTGATTCCGTCTTAAATTCTTCCATCGGGATGTAGAACCAAGAGTCAGGAAGGCTGGCATCTCCGAGTGTTACCTGAGTCAGGAGCCTGAAGACATGGACTCTTCCCTCATTCCTTGTATTAACTGTTCCCTGTTGTCCGATAGTTCAAGGTTGTCTCAGAAGACTGTGACCATCCTCTCTCATTTCATGTATCAAAAAGCACAGATTCCTTGAATGTTTAAATTTTATGTTGCTATGAAATACTAATCCCAGTGTTAACTGTCTTACAGATTCCATTGTGATTGGATTTTGGGTTGGCCTTGCAGTCTTTGTGATTTTTATGTTTTTTGTGCTGACTCTGCTGACCAAGACAGGAGCCCCACACCAAGAGTAAGTTTGGGCTGTTTCTAAATGTCTGTTAAACCCCATAGGGACTTGAAGAAACAGAAACAGTATCCAGGGGGTGGGGTTGCTTCTAATGGGTGGAGAGCTGGATTTGCTGTCCAGACCCAGGTGCTGGTTGGGTGGGACCTGTTTTCCTCCTGGCACTCTGCCTCTTGCTTCTGAGGCTTCTTCTCAAGTGAACCCTCGTGCACCTGGGTTTCTTGGTCTTTCCTGTAGTCTTAATGCTGATCCTGGCTTGATGTTTATTTTGAAAGATTACTAATTAGGATGGATTTTCTCCTTATTCCCAAAAGAATTTAGGTGACTCACCAGACTGAAAATGATGAAAAAGGACAATAACAAAAATAGGATGAAAGCTAGCTTAAAAAACATTTCAAGGAGCAGAGAAATGATACTCGACTAAATTGTTTAATTATTCACTGAATTCAGCACTTAATTTCCTCAAAATGAGATAAAGGATTATAAAATTTTCATGATGTGGTAAAGAACATCTGTGATGGGCTTTGGATTTATGGAGGAAATGATTGCATGAATGCTTAATGAGTGTTGAATAACATCAAAACATAATTGGTAAGTTATGGTTTGCAAAAACTCAGAAATGTTTTAGAGACTTTTTAAAATCCCAACTCTTCCAAAAAAAGGAAAAAATAACAACTTGTTTGATACCTTGTCAGTCAGTTCCAGAAGGCAACAGATAGCATATTCAAATTAGGTAATTAGAAGAGCTTTTAAAAAAATTAATGTTCTTATTGAAATATGTTGTGTTAATTTCTGCTCTACAGCAGAGTGACTCAGTTACACACATATTTCTGTTTTTTTAGTATTCTTTTCCATAATGGTTTATCCCAGGATACTGAATGTGGTTCTCTGTTTTATACAGTAGGATATTTCTTTTTATCCATTCTATATCTATTAGCTTGCATTTACTAGTCCCAAACTCCCAGTCCATTCCTCTGTTACCTTGGCAACCACAAGGCAATATCTATAAGTCTATTTCTGTTTCATAGATAGGTTCATTTGGGCCATATTTTAGATTCCACATATAAGTGATGTCATATGGTATTTGTCTTTTTCTTTCTGACTTACTTCACTTAGTATGATAATCTCTAGTTGCATTGATGTTGCTGCAAAATGGCATTATTGCATTCTTTTTTATGGCTGAGTAATATTCCATTGGATATATGTACCACATCTTCACTATCCATTCATCCCTTGATGGACATTTAGGTTGTCTCTGTATCTCAGCTGTTGTGAATAGTACTGCTGTGAACATAGGGGTGCGTGTATCTTTTTTAATTAGAGCTTTTGACAAATGGACTAGTCACAAGTTGTGGCCTGGGAAGAGAGCAGCCCCTCTTCCTGGATGGGGCAGGATGCCAGGGCTCAGAACACTGAGGAGTAGATGCCCAAATCTGAAGGGCCCTGATTGTCTTTCAGGAGCCCTGCAGAGAGACTGGCTGAGAGGAGCAATGACCCAGGTCAAGGGACACAGCCCAGTGTGACCTCTTAGGGAGGGAGCCTCCGATAAATACCCAGACCTGTCTTTCCCCATCTCTCCCCTTTCTCACCACTGCTCCCCGCTGGCTGAGCACCCCACTACTACCAGTGGCCAAAGCCTACATCAGAGGTCAGTTTCCCAGGGCACAGAGCAGGGTGGGGAAGGGTAGGGAATGACCTGGGAGACTAAATGGAAGAAAGTGAGCTCAAATCCTCACATTTCCATTCAATGTCTCCCTTCATCCTCACAGCCTAGCAGTGGTGTTCTCATTGTATCTCATCACACAGTCTGCAGTGTCTGCTGTTCAGTCTTCAGCCTGCACTTGAACTCTAACAACTAGTCATAGATAAAGGGAACAGTTCTGCCCATCACATAGCTGTTTTCAGACATTAAGGTCTGGGAGAAAAATTCAAACACATGTTAAATGAACGTAAAAGACCATTATATTGAAGGCTATGGAGATGGATGGTTGAGAATCTCTGGAATAGCCACTAAAAAAATATGAACTTTCCCTTTTCTGTCTCCTTGTTTTTGTAAACATCTGCATATGTCTTTGCTTCAGCATATTAGTCCAAGGAGTTTAGAAATATGGTGTAGATTATAGCAGTAGTAAAAGAAGCTGAGGACAAACTCAAGTTATAGCACATCTGGTAGAGTGATTGGGGAATAGTAAACCCCTTTATCTTCCTTCTCTTCAGATAGCCAGATGGACCTTTGCATGGTTATTGAGATGTACTTGTTTGATATAAGATGCACGTGATTTTATAGATGGGAACACCCTAGCTCAAAAGGGAGCATGACTTCCTGTAATGAGTAATTTTGTGTTTGTCTAGGCCCTGATATTTGGTGAAACATTATTCTAGATGTTTCTGTGATGGTTTTTTTTTTAGGTGAGATCAGTCTTTTAGGAAGACTGATCATCCTCCATAATGAGGGTGGGGCCTCATCCAACTGCAAAAGGCGTTCCTAGAAACAGATGGACCTCTGTCTAGCAAAAAGGAATTCTGGCAAAGGACTGCCTTCAGACTCAGACTGCAGCTCTTCCCTGTGTCTTCAGCCTGTCCAAACCCTACAGATTTTGGACTTGCCTGTCTCCACCATCACATGAACCAATTTCTTAAACTAAATCTGTCCCCACCTCACCCTGAATGGATAGATGGATAGATAGATAGATATAGAAATAAATGTGCACAGGCACATACACACACACACACACACTCACACACTCACACACTCACACATACACACCCAAACACCCCTGTTGGTTCTGTTTCTCTGGATAACACTGACTAATACATTGACTTAACATTTCACGTTGACCCTGGGTAGCTGAGGCTTGTTTTTCCCCTTTTCCAGTTGGCAGTTTGTCCTTCTAATAGATGATTTCTCTTTTGATGGTGATAGGGGTCATTGTAATCCTACATGCTTTTGGTGAGGTTAAGGAGCAAGTTTGACCTTTTTATTTTTACTTTTAATGAAACAATGGATGAGCCCTCAGGGCCACACTTTAAATGTTTTTCTGAAGCAGGGTAAGACATGCATTTGGCTGTAGTATATCCAAATCAAACTGAATGATACAGACATATGGAAAAATCCCTAAATGGAGCAGTTAACAATGGTTTTATATCTTAGTAAACTTGACATTTATTTGGCAGGAAATATTTTTTGTAAAATAGACATTATCCAAGCAGCCAACTTTAAAATAAAACAGTCAGTTTTAAGTTTGCCCCTGATAATTAGACATGGAGGACATAATGATAAATCACTGAGAATAATGCTAAGAACATTTTTTGACATTTACCATCTGTCAGGGTCTGTTAATCACTTTATAGTATAATCTCACTAAGTTCTCACTGAAAGATGAAGTAAATCACATAGGATTTATCCTGTAAAATCTCACCTTACAGATGAGAAAAAAGAGACTGAATCACTCATATAAGGATTCACAGGTTTTAAAAAAATTATGCATATTAAAAAGCAGAGACATTGCTTTGCCAACAAATGTCCATATAGTCAAAGCTATGGTTTTCTCAGTAGTCATGTATGGATGTCAGAGCTGGACCATAAAGAAGTCTGAGTGCTGAAGAATTGATACTTTTGAACTGTGGTGTTGGAGAAGACTCTTGAAGAGTCCCTTTGACTATAAGGAGATCAAACCAGTCAATCCTAAAGGAAATCAGTCCTGAATATTCATTGGAAGGACTGATGCTGAAACTGAAGCTCCAATACTTTGACCACTTGATGTGAAGGGCCAATTCATTAGAAAAGACCCTGATTCTGGGAAAGATTGAAGGCAGGACGAGAAGGGAACGACAGAGGACAAGATGATTAGATGGCATCACAGACTCAATGGACATGAGTTTGCGCAAGCTCCGGGAGACAGTGAAAGGAAAGCCTGGCATGCTGCAGTCCATGGGGTCTCAAAGAGCCAGACACGACTCAGCGACTGAACAACAACAACAAATGGAGCCAAGCCTCAAACTAAAGTCTCTTTGAAGCTCCTGTTCTTACCCCTACATTAAATGACTTCATATCAGTAATATTAAATCTTTTTCTCTTACAGCAAAGATATTAGCAAGCAATAAGATTTGTTTTCTTTTATCACATATTGGATCAAGTATGGGCTCTGGAGTCAAACATTTCCAGATTTACTGGAATGATTTACTGGATTCTTAGTCTGTCTGTGGCTCAAAGGGTAAAGCGTCTGCCTGCAATGCGGGAGACCCGCGTTCAATCCCTGGGTCGGGAAGATCCCCTGGAGAAGGAAATGGCAACCCACTCCAATATTCTTGCCTGGAGAAACCCATGGACAGAGGAACCCGGTAGGCTACAGTTCATGGGGTCGCAAAGAGTGGAACACAACTGAGCAACTTCACTTTAGCCTCTCTGTACTTGATGATTCCTCACTTGTAAAAATAAAGTAGTATCTGCCTCCTCGGGGTACTGTAAAGATTGAGTGAACTGATGCCTATAGAACTGCTAGTATGCACTAGCCTCACAGCAGGCAGCCCTCAGTGAAGGTTAGTCCTCCCCTGCATGGCTCATGGCATCCTGGGGAGAGCAGAGGGCTGCAGGTAAAGAGTAGGAAGGAACAGAAGATTCTCCTCCTCCCACAGGACAGCCAGGCCCTAAGCTTTCATGTTGGAGCTACATGTGCCAAATGTGACTTGTTCTACCCTGGCTTCACCTCACCTTGGGTATGTCTCTCAGAAAAAGTTGTTTTTCAGTTGCTCAATCGTGTCCAACTCTTTCCAACCCCATGGACTGCAGCATGCCAGGCTGAACTATCTCCCAGAGTTTACTCAAATTCATGTGCATTGAGTCGATGATGCCACCCAACCATCTCATCCTCTGTCGTACCCTTCTCCTCCTGCCCTCAATCTTTTCCCACATCAGGGTCTTTTTCAATGAGTTGGCTCTTCACATCAGGTGGCCATAGTATTGGAGCTTCATCTTCAGCATCAATCCTTCCAATGAATTTTCAGGATTGATTTCCTTTAGGATGGACTGGTTTGATCTCCTTGCAGTTTAAGGGACTATCAAGAGTCTTTTCCAGTACCACAGTTTGAAAGCATCAGTTCTTTGGCACTCAGCCTTCTTTAAGGTCCAATTCTCACATCTATACATGACTACTGGGAAAACCATAGCTTTGACTCTATGGACCTTTGTTGGCAAAGTGATGTCTTTGTGTGAAGAAAGAGTAAGATGATTTTAGAAAGGAGACTAAGTAGAGAGTCTTAGTCATGGCTCGAATGTCTGAATTCTAACAGCTTTAGGTAACAAGCTCTCTGGATTGTGGGTCACAAAGAACAATTGCTTCAAGTAAGATATCAGGCAGCATCCTTTTGGAATATGACTCAGTTCAGTTCAGTTCAGTACTCAGTCATGTCTGACTCTTTGCAACCCCGTGGACTACAGCACGCCAGGCCTCCCTGTCCATTACCAACTCCCGGAGATTTGGTTATGTCTCTCAGAAAAAGTTGTTTTCTTTGGTGCTCAGCTTTCTTTATAGTCCAACTCTCACATTCATACATGACTACTAGAAAAACCATAGCCTTGACTCTCACATTCATACATGACTACTAGAAAAACCATAGCCTTGACTAGACAGACCTTTGTTGGCAAAGTAATGTCTCTGTTTTTTAATATGCTGTCTGGGTTGGTCATAACTTTCCTTCCAAGGAGCAAGCATCTTTCAGTTTCATGGCTGCAGTCACCATCTGCACTGTTTCCACTGTTTCCCTATCTATTTGCTATGAAGTGATGTGATCAGATGCCATGATCATAGTTTTCTGAATGTTGAGTTTTAAGCCAGCTTCTTCACTCTCCTTTTTCACTTTCATCAAGAGGCTCTTTAGTTCTTCTTCACTTTCTGCCATAAGGATGGTGTCATCTGCATATGTGAGGTTATTGATATTTCTCCCGGCAGTCTTGATTCCAGCTTGTGCTTCAGCCAGTCCAACATTTCTCACGATGTACTCTGCATATAAGTTAAATAAGCAGGGTCACAATATACAGCCTTGACATACTCCTTTCCCAACTTGGAACCAGTCTGTTGTTCCACGTCCATTTCTAACTTGCTTCTTGACCTGCATACAGATTTCTCAGGAGACAGGTCAGGTGGTCTGGTATTCCCATCTCTTGAAGATTATCCCACAGTTTATTGTGATCTACACAGTCAAAGGCTTTTGTGTAGTTAATAAAATAGTAGATGTTTTTTTGGAACTTTCTTGCTTTTTTGATGATCCAACGGATGTTGGCAATTTGATCTCTGGTTCCTCTGCCATTTCTAAATCCAGCTTGAACATCTGGAACTTCTCAGTTCATGTACTGTTGAAGCCTGGATTGGAGAATTTTGAGCATCACTTCTGAGTAAGGCCCCCACTCAGAATTGACTAGTGTTGAATCAGCCACTTAGTTCTATCTTTTTCTCCATGGAGACATCCTAGGCAGACTAAATTGCTGACCTATGGAAAGAGTGCATGAATCCCCTTGGAAGGAGTAGGACATAAGGATGGCAAATAGGCTTCTTCCCTTAAGTTTACAACTTGGGATCATTTTAGCATCAGAACTTCAATTCCAGAGTCACTGCCTACTCAGTGGCTTCTGTTAAGGAGAGGATGTGTCATAATGAGATTATGAGACAGGAGTAAACAGCTCTCTAAATCTCACTGTAATGCAACACAGGTTTACACTGTATTCAAGCTACATCTCTTCTGAGGGTTGGCAAGGGGTGGACCGATGCTTCTTCATCGTAGCTGCAGTGTTTCTAAGGTTCATCCTCCTGAATTGCTGTGACAAGCAGTGGGGCACGTGGAGAACTCATACCTGCTGGTCTGTTCTTCAGCCAGGAAGTGGCACGCATCCCTTCCTCTCACAGCTCATTGGCCAGGACTGGCCACACCCATCTGACCACCTGGCTGGGGAGGGTAATCTGTGTGCCCAGGAGGAGACTCAGATAAGGGTGAGTGCTGGTAAAGCAGAGATCAGAGGGAGAAGGACTCTTATAAAGCTGCCATCATGCCTTTTTAAAAAGCTTTTAGGTCTAAGAAGTAGCTTTAATGGGGATTATTTTCCCATGGAATATCTCCTGTTGTATGGAGTGGGTGGACCCTCTCACTTGAGTCCTTTATAGACAGGACAAAAAGAATCATTTTTTCCTGTGCTTTCTCCACTGAGGAGCCATTTACTCTCTTTGCCGTCTTGTTAAAGCACCGTAATTGCCGCATTGTCATAAATCTGCCAGAGAGAAGGAGTAAGGGAAAAAGTTGGGTTGCATTTTATGTTGAATATTTTGTACTTCTTAAAAAAATAAAGATCAACTCTCAGACATCGTACACCTCAGATATCCTCATTTTGTGTAGCCTTTGCTAAGTGCACTTGTCTAGGTGGGGATGGTCTCTTTTTTAGGGATGAGGACGGTATTGCTCATGATCTTGCAAAAATGGAAATTGCATCTTACCTGGAGTTGCAATTTACCTGGGTACGATTCTCACCCAAGCATGGGTACAGCGCACCTAAAAGCTAACAGCTGGAGATAATGACCAAGGTCACAGGAACCAGCTGAATGCAGACATAGCAGGTTGTTCCTCAGGAAGATCTGTTATTCTGAGAGGTCTCCATATATCAACAGGTAAAAAATCCAACTGCTTTACATGTCTGATTCAAGTTATACACCTTTATTCAGGAGTTCCTTTTAATTCTTCATCAATTAAGAGGTATTTCCTGAGTGCACAGCTATGACTTGCCCAGACATGCTGAGGGTCATTCTAAGGTAGTAGAGTCTTTCCTCAGAGACTGACATCTCCCTGGCAAGGCAGAACTACCAATGAAAGCAACCAAGAGGCACTTACACACACACACACACACACACACACACAAGGGTTTGGTTGGTGCCTCTGCTAGGGCATGAAGCTCTCAGGACAGGTTATGGCTCCAGAAATAGTTATTATCATTTTCTCACCGGTGGTTCATCTCAAGAGTTTTCACTCTTAGTAGGTCTTTGTTTGGCTTAGTGAAAGTGAAGTCGCTCAGTCATGTCCGACTCTTTGCTCCACTCCTGTGGACTGTAGCCTACCAGGCTTCTCCATCCATGGGATTCTCCAGGCAAGAATACTGGAGTGGATTACCATTTCCTTCTCCAAGGGATCTTCCCAACCCAGGGACTGAACCCGGGTATCCCGCATTGGAGGCAGACACTTTAACCTCTGAGCCACCAGGGAAGCCCATTGTTTGGCTTATGCATCTCTAAAAGTCCACTGGAAGTCCCTGCCAGAAATCGTAGGTGCCTGCTGGACTGCCCACCACTTTTTTGAGTGGAGTAAACCTGAGAGTAGTGAGGGCTTGCTAAGACTGAGCAGTAGGCAGCCCATTTGTAAAAACTCATTATAAATCTGTAAAATTCCTAAGGGAGTAACGCAGAGCCTTACGGGTGTTTTCCCTCAGCCAGTGAAAGTGGCAGAAGTCTGATCTCCTGACTTGATTTGTCTTAGGGTCACAGAGGAAGGAGCATGTCCCTGAATACTGGAGGTGGCTGTGCCTTTCACAGGAATCAGGGCTCCTGAACACCTGCAGATACAACTGTCCAGGGTACTGATTGAGGGTCTAATGACAGCAAGTCCCTTTGAGAGATGCAGAGATGAGTGGAATACAGCACAGCAGTATATAGGAGAGAAACGATCACACCAAACAGCTCTGACATGAGACAGGAAGGGCCGCACCCTGTATGTGATTGACCTGTTCACTAAGTCGTGTCTGACTCTTTGCGACCCCATGGACTGTAGCCCACCAGGCTCCCTGTCCATGGGATTTCCCAGGCAAGAATGCTGGAGTGGATTGCCGTTTCCTCCTCCAGGGGATCTTCCCAACGCAGGGATCAACCCACAACTCCTGTGTCTCTGCATTGCAGGTGAATTCTTTACCACTGAGCCCCCTGGTAAACCGGTGTAAGAGAAGATTGATTAAATAGGACAGGAGCCAAGAGAAGGGGAAGATTTCTTCTTGTTGGGAGATCAAAAAGTCCGTGGAGGCAGGGACATGGGAGTTGGATAGCAAAGGACAGATTTGATTTTGACAGGAGTAGAAGGAACAGCACGAGCAAAGGCACAAAAGGGGACCACCCTGAGGGCTTTGGGGGACAGGCAGGTCCCATGTGGCTGGGCTGTAGGCTTAGCAAGGGGACTGGTGGGAGCAGACACCAGAAAGGCCATGTGATGTGGGAGTGGACTCTCTGAAAGATCAGGAAGAAGGATTTGGAGAATCGGTGAGTTTGTGAGCAGGGGGACTGTCATGGAAGCAGATGAGGTTCCCTGCAAGTGCTGGTGGACTGGATGGGTCCTTATGAGGGAGAATCTCCCATCTGGTTCAGAGACTACATGACACAAGCCAGAGTGAGAAGAAAAGAATCGAAACAGTCTGAACAGTCTTTTTACTCTGACTGGTGGAGTTTGGGAATATTGCAATCAATAGAATAGGTCCAAATTGCATTTCTTATAACAAGCTGAAAAGGAGGAATACAGATTCTTAAATAAGTGAAACTAATGATTTTTAGATTCTACCAAAATTAACAGTTTTCATTTTTCTAAAGTTAGTACGACACAGGAGAATTTCTTGCAAACACACTAGCTTGATCTAAATTTCATGATGACAAGGTATAGAATAGGTAGGACTGTGACAAATATAATGAAAAGCACTAAAATTCTTGGAGATTATGAATTTTCTAATTTTCTGAGTCTGTCCAGGCTCCTATAAATACCATGGATGTTTACTAGATGATTTGTTAAGTAACAGAAGTCTATTTCGCACAGTTTTGGAGCCTAAAAAATCCAAGGTTAACGTACTGGCAGATTCAGTGTCTGCTGAGGACTTGTTTCCTGGCTCATCAATGCTAGATTTCTCACTGTGTCCTCATATGGGGGAAGGAACAATGACTCTCTCTCTCTCTCTCTGGGGCCTCTTTTATCTGGGCACTAGTCCCATTCATTATCTGAGCCACAGTCAGCTCCTGGTCTTGTTTTTGTTGACTGTGTAGAGCTTCTCCATCTTTGGCTGCAAAGAATATAATCAATCTGATTTTGGTGTTGACTATCTGGTGATGTCCATGTGTAGAGTCTTCTCTTGTGTTGTTGGAAGATGGTGTTTGCTATGACCAGTGCATTTTCTTGGCAAAACTCTATTAGTCTTTGCCCTGCTTCATTCTGTATTCCAAGGCCAAATTTGCCTGTTACTCCAGGTGTTTCTTGACTTACTACTTTTGCATTCCAGTCCCCTATAATGAAAAGGACATCTTTTTTGGGTGTTAGTTCTAAAAGGTCTTGTAGGTCTTCATAGAACCATTCAACTTCAGCTTCTTCAGTGTTACTGGTTGGGGCATAGACTTGGATTACTGTGATATTGAATGATTTGCCTTGGAAATGAACAGAGATCATTCTGTCATTTTTGAGATTGCATCCAAGTACTGCATTTTGATCTCTTTTGTTGACCATGATGGCTACTCCATTTCTTCTGAGGGATTCCTGCCCGCAGTAGTAGATATAATGGTCATCTGAGTTATTCACCCATTCCAGTCCATTTTAGTTCCCTGATTCCTAGAATGTCAATGTTCATTCTTGCTATCTCTTGTTTGACCACTTCCAATTTGCCTTGATTCATGGACCTGACATTCCAGGTTCCTATGCAATATTGCTCTTTACAGCATCGGACCTTGCTTCTATCACCATTCACATCCACAACTGGGTATTGTTTTTGCTTTGGCTCCATCCCTTCATTCTTTCTGGAGTTATTTCTCCACTGATCTCCAGTAGCATATTGTGGACCTACTGACCTGGGGAGTTCCTCTTTCAGTATCCTATCATTTTGCCTTTTCATACCGTTCATGGGGTTCTAAAGGCAAGAATACTGAAGTGGTTTGCCATTCCCTTCTCCAGTGGACCATATTCTGTCAGAATTCTCCTTATTGCCAAATTCAGACTTAAATTGAAGAAATTAGGGAAAACCACTAGACCATTCAGGTATGACCTAAATCAAATCCATTATGATTATACAGTGGAAGTGAGAAATAGATTTAAGGGACTAGATCTGATAGATAGAGTGCCTGATGAACTATGGACTGAGGTTCGTGACATTGTACAGGAGACAAGGATCAAGACCATCCCAATGGAAAAGAAATGCAAAAAACCAAAATGGCTGTCTGGGGAGGCCTTACAAATAGCTGTGAAAAGAAGAGAAGTGAAAAGCAAAGGAGGAAAGGAAAGATATAAGCATCTGAATGCAGAGTTCCAAAGAATAGCAAGAAGAGATAAGAAAGCCTTCTTCAGCAATCAATGCAAAGAAATAGAGGAAAACAACAGAATGGGAAAGACTAGAGATCTCTTCAAGAAACTTAGAGACACGAAGGGAACATTTTATGCAAAGATGGGCTCAATAAAGGGCAGAAATGGTATGGACCTAACAGAAGCAGAAGATATTAACAAGAGGTGGCAAGAATACACAGAAGAACTGTACAAAAAAGATCTTCAGGACCCAGATAATCACGATGGTGTGATCACTGACCTAGAGCCAGACATCCTGGAATGTGAAGTCAAGTGGGCCTTAGAAAGCATCACTACGAACAAAGCTAGTGGAGGTGATGGAATTCCAGTTGAGCTATTTCAAATCCTAAAAGATGATGCTGTGAAAGTACTGCACTCAATATGCCAGCAAGTTTGGAAAACTCAGCAGTGACCACAGGACTGGAAAAGGTCAGTTTTCATTCCGATCCTAAAGAAAGGCAATGCCAAAGAATGCTCAAACTACCGCACAATTGCATTCATCTCACACGCTAGTAAAGTGATGCTCAAAATTCTCCAAGCCAGGCTTCAGCAATATGTGAACCATGAACTTCCAGATGTTCAAGCTGGTTTTAGAAAAGGCAGAGGAACCAGAGACCAAATTGCCAACATCCGCTGGATCATTGAAAAAGCAAAAGAGTTCCAGAAAAACATCTATTTCTGCTTTATTGACTATGCCAAAGCCTTTGACTGTGTGGATCACAATAAACTGTGGAAAATTCTGAAAGAAATGGGAATACCAGTCCACCTGATCTACCTCTTGAGAAATTTGTATGCAGGGCAGGAAGCAACAGTTTGAACTGGACATGGAACAACAGACTGGTTGCAAATAGGAAAAGGAGTACGTCAAGGCTGTATATTGTCACCCTGCTTATTTAACTTCTATGCAGAGTACATCATGAGAAATGCTGGACTGGAATAAGCACAAGCTGGGATCAAGATTGCCGGGAGAAATATCAATAACCTCAGATATGCAGATGACACCACCCTTATGGCAGAAAGTGAAGAGGAATTCAAAAGCCTCTTGATGAAGGTGAAAGAGGAGAGTGAAAAAGTTGGCTTAAAGCTCAACATTCAGAAAACTAAGATCATGGCATCTGGTCCCATCACTTCATGGCAAATAGATGGAGAAACAGTGGAAACTGTCAGACTTTATTTTTTGGGCTCCAAAATCACTGCAGATGGTGACTGCAGCCATGAAATTCAAAGACACTTACTCCTTGGAAGAAAAGTTATGACCAACCTAGATAGCATATTCAAAAGCAGAGACATTACTTTGCCAACAAAGGTCCGGGTAGTCAAGGCTATGGTTTTTCCAGTGGTCATGTATGGATGTGAGAGTTGGACTGTGAAGAAGGCTGAGCACTGAAGAATTGATGCTTTTGGACTGTGGTGTTGGAGAAGACTCTTGAGAGTCCCTTGGACTGCAAGGAGATCCAACCAGTCCATTCTGAAGGAGATCAGCCCTGGGATTTCTCTGGAAGGAATGATGCTAAAGCTGAAACTCCAGTACTTTGGCCACCTCATGTGAAGAATTGACTCATTGGAAAAGACTCTGATGCTGGGAGGGATTGAGGGCAGGAGGAGAAGGGGATGAGGATGAGATGGCTGGATGGCATCACTGACTCAGTGGACGTGAGTCTGAGTGAACTCCAGGAGTTGGTGATGGACAGGGAGGCCTGGCGTGCTGTGATTCATGGGGTCACAAAGAGTCGGACATGACTGAGCGACTGAACTGAACTGACTGAGTCCCATTCATAAGATGAATCACTTCATTTCCCAGAGGCCCTGTCTCCTAATCCCATCACTTGGGGGATTAGGTTTCAACATAGAAATTTTGGTGGGGCACACATTCAGTCTCTAGCACACATATTCTTCAGTTTATTACTTGCTAGCTCAGCCAACATCTCAAAGTTTCTTTTTCTTTCAATGCTCCAGTTGTTGAAGCTTCTGGCTTGAATTATCATTTTAATCAAGACGGTATTTAAGATATGAGCCTTGTAATTTTTCATTTTCACAGATGTAATCAAGGCTGAATGAGTTGGTCTTAAAGCTGTTTTGACTCCTCTAGTAGGTGCCAGTGAGCATTATCTTTCCATATGTCAACTGAGTTTGAGAGGATGAGAAGGTTGCAACTAGCCCTCTTCTGTCTGCCAGTGGGAGTGTCCAACCATAGAGCAGCGCCCAGATCACCCACCGCAGATGCTTTATAAGGCTGGAAAGACATCCTTAACAATACGGTACATGTTTCCTGAAAACCAGACAGCCAGCCATGAAACCCACCCTCTCCCACCTAATTAGTGAGCATCCTTTGAAGGCTTCCCCAGTGGCTCAGATGGTAAAGCATCTGCCTGAAATGCGGGAGACCCAAGTTTGATCCCTGGGTCAGGAAGATCCCCTGGAGAAGGAAATGACAACCCATTCCAGTTCACTTGCCTGGAAAATTCCATGGATGGAGGAGCCTGGTGGGCTACAGTCCATGGGATCGCAAGGAATCGGACACGATTTCACTTTCACTTTTCTTTGATGTTCCAACATTGAGTGTACAAGGACATTTTCAGGTGTGACTCCTGAGGCCTGGTCTGCTTTAAAGACGGGGTAACCACTGGGTGGGGTAGAGAGGTTCATTGGTCTTTCTTGAAGCCATCTTACCAATAAATGGCAGGAAGTCTCCCTCATGGTATCTAAGACCCTGCAGCCTCCAAGGTAGGCCAGTTACATGATGCAAAATGCCCTTTTAGTAGCTTTGTGGTCTGTGAGCTCCAAGGACTCAGGGCAGGAGACTCCATGGATGACTCTGGGACAGCTTGGAGATATGGAGAGCACCATGGGCTGCAGTCAGAGACGGTGTTTCCCTTGGCCAAAATCAGGTGCAAGGCAGACCTCAATGGGGCTAGTTTGCCAAATCTCTCTGATGCTAGAGCAACACTCAAGATCTCTATTAATAGACCCTCTCTCTATTTTCTTTTTATTATGCTCTACATTTTACTTATGTTATTTAATCCACATGTTAGACCATCTTTCTCTTAAGGCTCACCCGCCCTTGCTTTTAGGCCTTACCTGGGTATGCCCTTGTATTGATTTCCAACCCTGTATGCACTGTAGGAGAGGCCCCCTGCCAAGGCAAGAGCGGCTTTAGTTTCACGATCTCTTCATGACTGATGTATTCATTCATTTAACAAAAATGTAAGAAGCAGCTACTCTATGCCTAGTATTCTGCAAGGCACTGAGGACCCACACAAGAAACTGCCTACCCTCAAGAGCTCATCGTCTAAAAGAGGGTGCCAGACAGGGAAAGAAAAGGGCTTAGTGCAGAGTGAGAAGGCAAGTGGAGAGAGGCCTCCAGTCCTCTGGGAGAGAGCCCATCTCATTGGAGGAGTCAGGGAACGAGGTGGAACCAGAAATGTTTCACGAACGGTCAGGCCCGTTCATGTGTTCCCATTTCAGGAAGGGCAGAGTACTATGTTTCAGAATAACCTTGCAGATAACAATGATAAAATCTGGAAAAGTTATAAAGAATGAGTATTGGAAGGCATTGGAGAATGAACATTAGCAGACTAAATCAGAAAGGAGAAGTGCTTTTGGCCCTTGAAGGAAGGAACCTTCAATATTTTGTCTATGGTAATATGGCTTTACACCTGAGGGCTTTCAGTCTGCAAACCTGGTATCAGTTCAGTTCAGTTCCTCAGTCATGTCCGACTCTTTGCGACCCCATGAATTGCAGCACGCCAGGCCTCCCTGTCCATCACCAACTCCGGGAGTTCACTCAGACTCACGTCCATCGAGTCAGTGCTGCCATCCAGCCATCTCATCCTCTGTCGTCCCCTTCTCCTTCTGTCCCCAACCCCTCCCAGCATCAGAGTCTTTTCCAATGAGACAACTCTTCACATGAGGTGGCCAAAGTACTGGAGTTTCAGCTTTAGCATCATTCCTTCCAAAGAAATCCCAGGGCTGATCTCCTTCAGAATGGACTGGTTGGATCTCCTTGCAGTCCAAGGGACTCTCTAGAGTCTTCTCCAACACCACAGTTCAAAAGCATCAGTTCTTCGGTGCTAAGCTTTCTTCACAGTCCAACTCTCCATCCGTACATGACCACAGGAAAAACCATAGCCTTAACTACCCGGACCTTTGTTGGCAAAGTAATGTCTCTGCTTTTCTATGCTTTAATATGCTATCTAGGTTGGACATAACTTTCCTTCCAAGGAGTAAGCGTCTTTGAATTTCATGGCTGCAGTCACCATCTGCAGTGATTTTGGAGCCCCAAAAATAAAGTCTGACACTGTTTCCACTGTTCCCTCATCTATTTCCCATGAAGTGATGGGACTGGATGCCATGATCTTAGTTTTCTGAATGTTGAGCTTTAAGCCAACATTTTCACTCTCCTCTTTAACTTTTATCAAGAAGCTTTTTAGTTCCTCTTCACTTTCTGCCATAAGGGTTGTATCATCTGCATATCTGAGGTTATTGATATTTCTCCCGGCAATCTTGATTCCAGCTTGTGTTTCTTCCAGTCCAGTGTTTCTCATGATGTACTCTGCATATAAGTTAAATAAGCAGGGTGACAATATACGGCCTTGACGTACTCCTTTTCCTATTTGGAACCAGTCTGTTGTTCCATGTCCAGTTCGAACTCTTGCTTCCTGACCTGCATACAGATTTCTCAAGAGGCAGGTCAGGTGGTCTGGTATTCCCATCTCTTTCAGAATTTCCCACAGTTTATTGTGATCCACACAGTCAAAGGCTTTGGCATAGTCAATAAAGCAGAAATAGATGTTTTTCTGGAACTCTCTTGCTTTTTCCATGTTCCAGCAAATGTTGGCAATTTGATCTCTGGTTTCTCTGCCTTTTCTAAAACCAGCTTGAACATCAGGAAGTTCACAGTTCACATATTGCTGAAGCCTGGCTTGGAGAATTTTGAGCATCACTTTACTAGCGTGTGAGATGAGTGCAATTGTGCTGTAGTTTGAGCATTCTTTGGCATTGCCATTCTTTAGGATTGGAATGAAAACTGACCTTTTCCAGTCCTGTGGCCACTGCTGAGTTTTCCAAATTTGTTGGCATATTGAGTGCAGCACTTTCACAGAATCATCTTTCAGGATTTGAAGTAGCTCAACTGGAATTCCATCACCTCCACTAGCTTTGTTCATAGTGATGCTTTCTAAGGCCCACTTGACTTCACATTCCAGGATGTCTGGCTCTAGGAGAGTGTTCACACCATTGTGATTATCTAGGACATGAAGATCTTTTTTGTACAGTTCTTCTGTGTATTCTTGTCACCTCTTGTTAATATCTTCTGCTTCTGTTAGGTCCATACCATTTCTGTCCTTTATCAAGCCCATCTTTGCATGAAATGTCCCCTTGGTATCTCTAATTTTCTTGAAGAGATCTCTAGTCTTTCCCATTCTGTTGTTTTCCTCTATTTGCATTGATTGCTGAGGAAGGCTTTCTTATCTCTTCTTGCTATTCTTGGAACTCTGCATTCAGATGTTTATATATTTCCTTTTCTCCTTTGTTTTTCACTTCTCTTCTTTTCACAGCTATTTGTAAGGCCTCCCCAGACAGCCATTTTGCTTTTTTATATTTCTTTTCCATGGGGATGGTCTTGATCCCTGTCTCCTGTACAATGTCACGAACCTCAGTCCATAGTTCATCAGGCACTCTATCTATCAGATCTAGTCCCTTAAATCTATTTCTCACTTCCACTGTATAATCATAAGGGATTTGATTTAGGTCATACCTGAATGGTCTAATGGTTTTCCCTACTTTCTTCAATTTAAGTCTGAATTTGGTAATAAGAAGTTCATGATCTGAGCCACAGTCAGCTCCTGGTCTTGTTTTTGTTGACTATATAGAGCTTCTCCATCTTTGGCTGCAAAGAATATAATCAGTCTGATTTCAGTGTTGACCATCTGGTGATGTCCATGTGTAGAGTCTTCTCTTGGGTTGTTGGAAGAGGGTGTTTGCTATAACCAGTGCATTTTCTTGGCAAAACTCTATTAGTCTTTGCCTTGCTTCATTCCTTATTCCAAGGCCAAATTTGCCTGTTACTCCAGGTGTTTCTTGACTTCCTACTTGCATTCCAGTCACCTATAATGAAAAGGACATCTTTTTTGGGTGTTAGTTCTAAAAGGTCTTGTAGGTCTTCATTGAACCGTTCAACTTCAGCTTCTTCAGTGTTACTGGTTGGGGCATAGACTTGGATTACTGTGGTATTGAATGGTTTGCCTTGGAAACGAACAGAGATCATTCTGTCATTTTTGAGATTGCATCCAAGTACTGCATTTTGATCTCTTTTGTTGACCATGATGGCTACTCCATTTCTTCTGAGGGATTCCTGCCCGCAGTAGTAGATATAATGGTCATCTGAGTTAAATTTACCCATTCCAATCCATTTTAATTCGCTGATTCCTAGAATGTCAACATTCACTCTTGCCATCTCTTGTTTGACCAATTCCAATTTACCTTGATTCATGGACCTGACATTCCAGGTTCCTGTGCAATATTGCTCTTTACAGCATTGGACCTTGCTTCTATCACCAGTCACATCCACACCTGGGTATTGTTTTTGCTTTGGCTCCATCCCTTCATTCTTTCTGGAGTTATTTTCCACTGATCTCCAGTAGCATATTGTGGACCTACTGACCTGGGGAGTTCCTCTTTCAGTATCCTATCATTTTGCCTTTTCATACCGTTCATGGGGTTCTAAAGGCAAGAATACTGAAGTGGTTTGCCATTCCCTTCTCCAGTGGACCATATTCTGTCAGAATTCTCCTTATTGCCAAATTCAGACTTAAATTGAAGAAATTAGGGAAAACCACTAGACCATTCAGGTATGACCTAAATCAAATCCATTATGATTATACAGTGGAAGTGAGAAATAGATTTAAGGGACTAGATCTGATAGATAGAGTGCCTGATGAACTATGGACTGAGGTTCGTGACATTGTACAGGAGACAAGGATCAAGACCATCCCAATGGAAAAGAAATGCAAAAAACCAAAATGGCTGTCTGGGGAGGCCTTACAAATAGCTGTGAAAAGAAGAGAAGTGAAAAGCAAAGGAGGAAAGGAAAGATATAAGCATCTGAATGCAGAGTTCCAAAGAATAGCAAGAAGAGATAAGAAAGCCTTCTTCAGCAATCAATGCAAAGAAATAGAGGAAAACAACAGAATGGGAAAGACTAGAGATCTCTTCAAGAAACTTAGAGACACGAAGGGAACATTTTATGCAAAGATGGGCTCAATAAAGGGCAGAAATGGTATGGACCTAACAGAAGCAGAAGATATTAACAAGAGGTGGCAAGAATACACAGAAGAACTGTACAAAAAAGATCTTCAGGACCCAGATAATCACGATGGTGTGATCACTGACCTAGAGCCAGACATCCTGGAATGTGAAGTCAAGTGGGCCTTAGAAAGCATCACTACGAACAAAGCTAGTGGAGGTGATGGAATTCCAGTTGAGCTATTTCAAATCCTAAAAGATGATGCTGTGAAAGTACTGCACTCAATATGCCAGCAAGTTTGGAAAACTCAGCAGTGACCACAGGACTGGAAAAGGTCAGTTTTCATTCCGATCCTAAAGAAAGGCAATGCCAAAGAATGCTCAAACTACCGCACAATTGCATTCATCTCACACGCTAGTAAAGTGATGCTCAAAATTCTCCAAGCCAGGCTTCAGCAATATGTGAACCATGAACTTCCAGATGTTCAAGCTGGTTTTAGAAAAGGCAGAGGAACCAGAGACCAAATTGCCAACATCCGCTGGATCATTGAAAAAGCAAAAGAGTTCCAGAAAAACATCTATTTCTGCTTTATTGACTATGCCAAAGCCTTTGACTGTGTGGATCACAATAAACTGTGGAAAATTCTGAAAGAAATGGGAATACCAGTCCACCTGATCTACCTCTTGAGAAATTTGTATGCAGGGCAGGAAGCAACAGTTTGAACTGGACATGGAACAACAGACTGGTTGCAAATAGGAAAAGGAGTACGTCAAGGCTGTATATTGTCACCCTGCTTATTTAACTTCTATGCAGAGTACATCATGAGAAATGCTGGACTGGAATAAGCACAAGCTGGGATCAAGATTGCCGGGAGAAATATCAATAACCTCAGATATGCAGATGACACCACCCTTATGGCAGAAAGTGAAGAGGAATTCAAAAGCCTCTTGATGAAGGTGAAAGAGGAGAGTGAAAAAGTTGGCTTAAAGCTCAACATTCAGAAAACTAAGATCATGGCATCTGGTCCCATCACTTCATGGCAAATAGATGGAGAAACAGTGGAAACTGTCAGACTTTATTTTTTTGGGCTCCAAAATCACTGCAGATGGTGACTGCAGCCATGAAATTCAAAGACACTTACTCCTTGGAAGAAAAGTTATGACCAACCTAGATAGCATATTCAAAAGCAGAGACATTACTTTGCCAACAAAGGTCCGGGTAGTCAAGGCTATGGTTTTTCCAGTGGTCATGTATGGATGTGAGAGTTGGACTGTGAAGAAGGCTGAGCACTGAAGAATTGATGCTTTTGGACTGTGGTGTTGGAGAAGACTCTTGAGAGTCCCTTGGACTGCAAGGAGATCCAACCAGTCCATTCTGAAGGAGATCAGCCCTGGGATTTCTCTGGAAGGAATGATGCTAAAGCTGAAACTCCAGTACTTTGGCCACCTCATGTGAAGAATTGACTCATTGGAAAAGACTCTGATGCTGGGAGGGATTGAGGGCAGGAGGAGAAGGGGATGAGGATGAGATGGCTGGATGGCATCACTGACTCAGTGGACGTGAGTCTGAGTGAACTCCAGGAGTTGGTGATGGACAGGGAGGCCTGGCGTGCTGTGATTCATGGGGTCACAAAGAGTCGGACATGACTGAGCGACTGAACTGAACTGACTGAGTCCCATTCATAAGATGAATCACTTCATTTCCCAGAGGCCCTGTCTCCTAATCCCATCACTTGGGGGATTAGGTTTCAACATAGAAATTTTGGTGGGGCACACATTCAGTCTCTAGCACACATATTCTTCAGTTTATTACTTGCTAGCTCAGCCAACATCTCAAAGTTTCTTTTTCTTTCAATGCTCCAGTTGTTGAAGCTTCTGGCTTGAATTATCATTTTAATCAAGACGGTATTTAAGATATGAGCCTTGTAATTTTTCATTTTCACAGATGTAATCAAGGCTGAATGAGTTGGTCTTAAAGCTGTTTTGACTCCTCTAGTAGGTGCCAGTGAGCATTATCTTTCCATATGTCAACTGAGTTTGAGAGGATGAGAAGGTTGCAACTAGCCCTCTTCTGTCTGCCAGTGGGAGTGTCCAACCATAGAGCAGCGCCCAGATCACCCACCGCAGATGCTTTATAAGGCTGGAAAGACATCCTTAACAATACGGTACATGTTTCCTGAAAACCAGACAGCCAGCCATGAAACCCACCCTCTCCCACCTAATTAGTGAGCATCCTTTGAAGGCTTCCCCAGTGGCTCAGATGGTAAAGCATCTGCCTGAAATGCGGGAGACCCAAGTTTGATCCCTGGGTCAGGAAGATCCCCTGGAGAAGGAAATGACAACCCATTCCAGTTCACTTGCCTGGAAAATTCCATGGATGGAGGAGCCTGGTGGGCTACAGTCCATGGGATCGCAAGGAATCGGACACGATTTCACTTTCACTTTTCTTTGATGTTCCAACATTGAGTGTACAAGGACATTTTCAGGTGTGACTCCTGAGGCCTGGTCTGCTTTAAAGACGGGGTAACCACTGGGTGGGGTAGAGAGGTTCATTGGTCTTTCTTGAAGCCATCTTACCAATAAATGGCAGGAAGTCTCCCTCATGGTATCTAAGACCCTGCAGCCTCCAAGGTAGGCCAGTTACATGATGCAAAATGCCCTTTTAGTAGCTTTGTGGTCTGTGAGCTCCAAGGACTCAGGGCAGGAGACTCCATGGATGACTCTGGGACAGCTTGGAGATATGGAGAGCACCATGGGCTGCAGTCAGAGACGGTGTTTCCCTTGGCCAAAATCAGGTGCAAGGCAGACCTCAATGGGGCTAGTTTGCCAAATCTCTCTGATGCTAGAGCAACACTCAAGATCTCTATTAATAGACCCTCTCTCTATTTTCTTTTTATTATGCTCTACATTTTACTTATGTTATTTAATCCACATGTTAGACCATCTTTCTCTTAAGGCTCACCCGCCCTTGCTTTTAGGCCTTACCTGGGTATGCCCTTGTATTGATTTCCAACCCTGTATGCACTGTAGGAGAGGCCCCCTGCCAAGGCAAGAGCGGCTTTAGTTTCACGATCTCTTCATGACTGATGTATTCATTCATTTAACAAAAATGTAAGAAGCAGCTACTCTATGCCTAGTATTCTGCAAGGCACTGAGGACCCACACAAGAAACTGCCTACCCTCAAGAGCTCATCGTCTAAAAGAGGGTGCCAGACAGGGAAAGAAAAGGGCTTAGTGCAGAGTGAGAAGGCAAGTGGAGAGAGGCCTCCAGTCCTCTGGGAGAGAGCCCATCTCATTGGAGGAGTCAGGGAACGAGGTGGAACCAGAAATGTTTCACGAACGGTCAGGCCCGTTCATGTGTTCCCATTTCAGGAAGGGCAGAGTACTATGTTTCAGAATAACCTTGCAGATAACAATGATAAAATCTGGAAAAGTTATAAAGAATGAGTATTGGAAGGCATTGGAGAATGAACATTAGCAGACTAAATCAGAAAGGAGAAGTGCTTTTGGCCCTTGAAGGAAGGAACCTTCAATATTTTGTCTATGGTAATATGGCTTTACACCTGAGGGCTTTCAGTCTGCAAACCTGGTATCAGTTCAGTTCAGTTCCTCAGTCATGTCCGACTCTTTGCGACCCCATGAATTGCAGCACGCCAGGCCTCCCTGTCCATCACCAACTCCGGGAGTTCACTCAGACTCACGTCCATCGAGTCAGTGCTGCCATCCAGCCATCTCATCCTCTGTCGTCCCCTTCTCCTTCTGTCCCCAACCCCTCCCAGCATCAGAGTCTTTTCCAATGAGACAACTCTTCACATGAGGTGGCCAAAGTACTGGAGTTTCAGCTTTAGCATCATTCCTTCCAAAGAAATCCCAGGGCTGATCTCCTTCAGAATGGACTGGTTGGATCTCCTTGCAGTCCAAGGGACTCTCTAGAGTCTTCTCCAACACCACAGTTCAAAAGCATCAGTTCTTCGGTGCTAAGCTTTCTTCACAGTCCAACTCTCCATCCGTACATGACCACAGGAAAAACCATAGCCTTAACTACCCGGACCTTTGTTGGCAAAGTAATGTCTCTGCTTTTCTATGCTTTAATATGCTATCTAGGTTGGACATAACTTTCCTTCCAAGGAGTAAGCGTCTTTGAATTTCATGGCTGCAGTCACCATCTGCAGTGATTTTGGAGCCCCAAAAAATAAAGTCTGACACTGTTTCCACTGTTCCCTCATCTATTTCCCATGAAGTGATGGGACTGGATGCCATGATCTTAGTTTTCTGAATGTTGAGCTTTAAGCCAACATTTTCACTCTCCTCTTTAACTTTTATCAAGAAGCTTTTTAGTTCCTCTTCACTTTCTGCCATAAGGGTTGTATCATCTGCATATCTGAGGTTATTGATATTTCTCCCGGCAATCTTGATTCCAGCTTGTGTTTCTTCCAGTCCAGTGTTTCTCATGATGTACTCTGCATATAAGTTAAATAAGCAGGGTGACAATATACGGCCTTGACGTACTCCTTTTCCTATTTGGAACCAGTCTGTTGTTCCATGTCCAGTTCGAACTCTTGCTTCCTGACCTGCATACAGATTTCTCAAGAGGCAGGTCAGGTGGTCTGGTATTCCCATCTCTTTCAGAATTTCCCACAGTTTATTGTGATCCACACAGTCAAAGGCTTTGGCATAGTCAATAAAGCAGAAATAGATGTTTTTCTGGAACTCTCTTGCTTTTTCCATGTTCCAGCAAATGTTGGCAATTTGATCTCTGGTTTCTCTGCCTTTTCTAAAACCAGCTTGAACATCAGGAAGTTCACAGTTCACATATTGCTGAAGCCTGGCTTGGAGAATTTTGAGCATCACTTTACTAGCGTGTGAGATGAGTGCAATTGTGCTGTAGTTTGAGCATTCTTTGGCATTGCCATTCTTTAGGATTGGAATGAAAACTGACCTTTTCCAGTCCTGTGGCCACTGCTGAGTTTTCCAAATTTGTTGGCATATTGAGTGCAGCACTTTCACAGAATCATCTTTCAGGATTTGAAGTAGCTCAACTGGAATTCCATCACCTCCACTAGCTTTGTTCATAGTGATGCTTTCTAAGGCCCACTTGACTTCACATTCCAGGATGTCTGGCTCTAGGAGAGTGTTCACACCATTGTGATTATCTAGGACATGAAGATCTTTTTTGTACAGTTCTTCTGTGTATTCTTGTCACCTCTTGTTAATATCTTCTGCTTCTGTTAGGTCCATACCATTTCTGTCCTTTATCAAGCCCATCTTTGCATGAAATGTCCCCTTGGTATCTCTAATTTTCTTGAAGAGATCTCTAGTCTTTCCCATTCTGTTGTTTTCCTCTATTTGCATTGATTGCTGAGGAAGGCTTTCTTATCTCTTCTTGCTATTCTTGGAACTCTGCATTCAGATGTTTATATATTTCCTTTTCTCCTTTGTTTTTCACTTCTCTTCTTTTCACAGCTATTTGTAAGGCCTCCCCAGACAGCCATTTTGCTTTTTTATATTTCTTTTCCATGGGGATGGTCTTGATCCCTGTCTCCTGTACAATGTCACGAACCTCAGTCCATAGTTCATCAGGCACTCTATCTATCAGATCTAGTCCCTTAAATCTATTTCTCACTTCCACTGTATAATCATAAGGGATTTGATTTAGGTCATACCTGAATGGTCTAATGGTTTTCCCTACTTTCTTCAATTTAAGTCTGAATTTGGTAATAAGAAGTTCATGATCTGAGCCACAGTCAGCTCCTGGTCTTGTTTTTGTTGACTATATAGAGCTTCTCCATCTTTGGCTGCAAAGAATATAATCAGTCTGATTTCAGTGTTGACCATCTGGTGATGTCCATGTGTAGAGTCTTCTCTTGGGTTGTTGGAAGAGGGTGTTTGCTATAACCAGTGCATTTTCTTGGCAAAACTCTATTAGTCTTTGCCTTGCTTCATTCCTTATTCCAAGGCCAAATTTGCCTGTTACTCCAGGTGTTTCTTGACTTCCTACTTGCATTCCAGTCACCTATAATGAAAAGGACATCTTTTTTGGGTGTTAGTTCTAAAAGGTCTTGTAGGTCTTCATTGAACCGTTCAACTTCAGCTTCTTCAGTGTTACTGGTTGGGGCATAGACTTGGATTACTGTGGTATTGAATGGTTTGCCTTGGAAACGAACAGAGATCATTCTGTCATTTTTGAGATTGCATCCAAGTACTGCATTTTGATCTCTTTTGTTGACCATGATGGCTACTCCATTTCTTCTGAGGGATTCCTGCCCGCAGTAGTAGATATAATGGTCATCTGAGTTAAATTTACCCATTCCAATCCATTTTAATTCGCTGATTCCTAGAATGTCAACATTCACTCTTGCCATCTCTTGTTTGACCAATTCCAATTTACCTTGATTCATGGACCTGACATTCCAGGTTCCTGTGCAATATTGCTCTTTACAGCATTGGACCTTGCTTCTATCACCAGTCACATCCACACCTGGGTATTGTTTTTGCTTTGGCTCCATCCCTTCATTCTTTCTGGAGTTATTTTCCACTGATCTCCAGTAGCATATTGTGGACCTACTGACCTGGGGAGTTCCTCTTTCAGTATCCTATCATTTTGCCTTTTCATACTGTTCATGGGGTTCTAAAGGCAAGAATACTGAAATGGTTTGCCATTCCCTTCTCCAGTGGACCACATTCTGTCAGACCTCTCCACCATGACCTGCCCATCTTGGGTGGCCCTATGGGCATGGCTTAGTTTCATTGAGTTAGACAAGGCTGTGGTCCTAGTGTGATTAGATTGACTAGTTTTCTGTGAGTATGGTTTCAGTGTGTTTGCCCTTAGTATGATAATTGTTTCCAACACAGAGGAGACTTTAAACCTAAATTACCATAGCCTGGTGTTATCTATATAAATCCATCCCATAATTGTGGGAGATTTTTTCCTCCTTTGCTGAAACTTTTCTTGTTGCTCTGATTGAGCTTGAGTAATATAAAAAAGCTCAAATTTATGGCCAGAGTCAGAGCAGGCATAATTAATTGGCCCAGTGAGGGGATCCCATCTAGTAATATCACAGTAACCTGAATATGACTATAATTTTTTTTTAAGTAAATTTTCTCAGGGCCAACTGGTTAGAGTCTTGTAGTAGAGAAATTTAACAAGGTAACCCAGAACTAGACACAGGTAATTGGCCACAAACCCAACAATTGAATTGATTTCTAAAACTAGCATAGAATCAGGCCTATGATAGAAAAGCATTTGATTTATGTGCAGAGGTCTAAGAAGTCAAGAAAACATAAATGATCATACAAATCAGGTCCAGCATCTTGGGCAAGCTGTCTACCACTGATGTCATCATCTTCACCTACTAAGCTCTTCCTTAATTTCCTTTTGCAATATTGAAATTTTCAGTGTACAGGTCTTACACACCCTTTGTTATATTTATTCCCAAGTATCCTATTTCTTGATGCTGTTGTGAATGTATTTTTTTTTCCTTTTCTTATTGTTTATTACCAGTGTGTAGAAATACAGAGATTTTTGTATAAGGTCAATTGAAAAAAAAAGGGCTGGTACAACAGGATAAACATATGAGAAAAAAACAAACCTTGACCCCTGTCTCAACATATACAATAAACCCAAAATTAAAACTCCTAGAATGGTTCAGTCCAATAGAACTTTCTGTGATGACAGAAATGTTCTTTGTATTGCCTAATTAGATAGCCACTGGCCTCATGTGGCTGTTGAACACTTAAAATGTGAGTACTATGACTGAGAAATCGAATTTTAAATTTTACTTAAATTTGAAGAGCCACCTGTGGCTGTTGGCTACTGTACTGAACAGGATGATTCTAGAAGAAAGCTTCAAAGAATATCTTTGTTATTTTAGAGTTAGCAATTAGTTCTTAAGATGTAAAAGCACTAACATAGATGATAAAAGTTAGTAATTTGAAATTAATGGAAATATAAAGCTGTTTATCAAAAGACATCTCTAAGAAAATGAAAATGCAGGTCACAGATCAAGAGAAAATACTATTGTATCCAGACAAACAAACACTATTGCACGACTCCATTTGTATGAATTTCAAGAACAGGCTAATCTGCAGTGATAAAAATCAAAACAGATCGAGACTTCTCTGGCGGTCCAGTGGTTAAGACTCTGTGCTCCCAATGTAGGGGGAATGATTTCAGTCCCTGGTTGGGGAGCTAAGATTCCTGCATGTCCTGCAGTGCCCCCTCCCCACCTCCAACCTCACCGAAAACAAAAAACAAAACAGATTGCTTCTAGGAGGTATTGCCTCCAGGAGGTGTAAATTGGCTGGAGGTTTAAGAACAGGCAAAGCTAATCAATGGAAATAGAAATCAGACCTGTGTTACCTGAAGGGGCTGGAAATTGAACGGAAGGAACCTTTCCAGAAGAAAGGAAATATTCTATATCTTGATTAGAGGGTTACTTGGGTGTATGTGTCAATAAAAATACATTGAATTTTATGTCTAAGATCTATTGATTTCAGTACATAGATTTTACTCAGTGATGGGATGAATAGAAACTGAACTGAAACAAGCCATGTCCATGACCACAGTTTTTCACATACAGGTTTTTTAGTTTTATCAGTCAAGGAAGGAAAGAGAAATAAAAGGATGGTCTGTTTAGGTGTCTCAGACAGTAAAGAATCTGCCAGCAATAAAGAGACCTGGGTTCAATCCTCGGTTGGGAAGATCTTCTGGAGAAGGGAATGGCAACCCACTCCAGTATTCTTGCCTGGAGAACTGCATGGACAGAGGAGCCTGGTGGGCTACAGTCCATGGGGTTGCAAAGAGTCAGACACGACTGAGTGACTAACACTTTCACTTTTCAGACTCTAAGAACAAAGATGGATTTTTCCCTTATTTTCAGGAAGGGAGAATCAGATTGTACTTTTATCACAAGGAGAGATCATGGGGAAAAAGATGAGTAGGGGTGAGGCAGGGAAGGCATCTTACTGTCCACTGCCTGGGCTCTGCCCTGGGGAAGGGGCAAGATGCTCTGCTCTTGTGCCTTTGTTTTTCAGCAAGGACTGGTGCAGAGGGAGGTGGTCAATGGCCCCAACTCGTAATCCTGAGAACATGTAGTCTGGATAATGGAAGAGCTGCTATGCACAGCTGGGTTGGCTTTCATACTCAGCTGATGCTCTAGACAGGCAGGAAGCGAGTACTCAGAGCTTCTTAGCCTGGAATCGGGAGAAGGCATGATCCCAGCCATCCTAACCGTGCTTTTTTTTTCTAACATGTTAATCCCCTCTTTTTCCTCAATGACTTTTTAGTTTCTTAGGTCACAGATTGTTGGTGCCATTCATCCCTGTTCTCAAACATCTTTTAAACTTGGGTGAAGTGACAACCAGGGGAAGAAAATCACTTACTGAAAGATAAGACAACTTATATTTGCATTAAAGCACAATTCTGTCAGTCTCTCTCAAATGATTTTTCTCTGAATTCTGAATACAACCTATTAATGTTGTACTCTTGTGTCAGTCATTGATCTTTGTATCACCTTTGCTGAGTGGGCAATGAGATTGGTTAATCAGGCTTATCATTAAAAGGAGGAACTCGGATTTCTGAAAGGAATTCCTCATCTGATGTCAGTTGGGTCATCTGATGCCATCTGATGTCATGCAGGAGATAAACCTTTAAGTGTCTCTGCTGCCTGGATTCCAAAGCTTCTAGAATTACTGAACTCTGAAATCCAGGTAATTCCTGATAATTTGGAGGTGAGTTTCTAAGAGCTGTAAATGGATCCCATATCGCCTACCCCATGACAGCTTGGTCATAAATGCTATATCGTGAGTCATCAATGGGATGGGGATGACGAGGTTTAAAAACTGAAGTCACTGAGATTACACATGCCTTAAATGTAGACTCCAGAGCCTACTTGTTGTCAAGTTCTATTCTGGATTTGAAGGCATGTTCAGACATGATTCTTGACCTTATGAAGTGACTCTACCTGTGTGGGAGTCACTCTTATATCAATCTAGAAAGATGGTGATTAAAGTAGGTGGGGTAGGGACTTCCCTGGTGGTTTAGTGGCTAAGACTCCTTGCTCCCAATGCAGGGAGCCCAGGTTCAATCCTTGTTTAGGGAAGTAGATCCCACATGCCACAACTAAAGAACCCACAAGCCACAGCTATGACCTGGTGCAGATGAATTTCAGGTGGGCCATCAGGTTATTCATTTTGTATCTGCTCTTTCTGTCATGTACTTATGGTGCTCATTGAGAGTTATTTTATTCATCCATTCACCAGTTTCTACCATTAAATTGCTAATTTGTTCCACACTAAATGAAACAGGGAATTAAGAAGCTGAGTTTTTTAACCACTCCTGTCACTGACTGTGTCAGTCAAGCAGGCAGTCTGACTGCTCCTTACCTTAGCTTCTGCCTCTGTGAAATAGGTATAACTTTTGGCCCAAGTGGCTGCATGGGTCAGTTTTGAGAATTGGGAGAGATCAACGGATATGGCAGTGCTTTGACAAACATGAAGCTCACCCCTGTGGGATCAAATTATTGTTCAGGCTGGTCTGATGTTGGCCAGCGGCTCTAAACCTGACCATAAGTAGTGATCCTTGGGGATTCTAAAAAAATACAGATTGCCTGTCCCTTCCACCAGAGATCCTGCAAGCAGGAATATTGAATTTTGAGAAGCCCTACAAGTAATTCTGCTGCAGATAGAATACCAAGGGTCCCACTGAGAAATACTGGTGTGTGATGCAGAATATAGAAGACCCCTTAGTGAAAAGCATCTTTTCAGGATGGTCCAAGGGCCCACACCTTGAGTCTTTTGCCTTGCATTTATTTGTATATCTTCAGAAGTGGTGTCTTTCAGTTTGATGTTTGTCTGCACTTTCTGTGCGGGGACTTGCACTTCATAGATGCTGGAAACCATCATCCCACAGGTAACTGTGCTGGAGGGTAAGGAGTCTTTTATTTTGCCTTTCTTCACAGCAATGCAGAGTCTTCGGAGAAGAGATTCAGAATGAATAGCTTTGTGTCAGACTTTGGAAAGCCCCTGGAGCCAGATAAGGTGTTTTCTCGACAGGGCAATGAGGAATCCAGGTCCTTCTTTCACTGCTACATCAATGAAGTGGACCACTTGGAGAAGGCCAAAGCTTGTCTCCAGACCACGGCCCTCGACAGTGAAGTTCATCTCCAGGAAGCCATCAGATGCAGTGGGCGGCCAGAGGAGGAGCTGAACAGGCTCATGAAATTCGACATCCCCAACTTCGTCAACACGGACCAGAACTCCTTTGGAGAAGATGATCTCCTGATTTCTGAAACACCTATTGTTCTAGAAAATAAGCCAGTGGTCCAAACCTCACACAAAGAGTTGGACTGAGAAGCACATTTTATCGGGCATTTTCCTGAAAATGTTGGGTTTGTCATTGAGTAGCCAGAAATCGCTATTCATCGAGATTGTGTGTGTGTTTGTGTATGAGAGACAGAGACAGAGAGAGGCAGAAAGACAGAGAAGAGAACCCCCTGAGAAGAAAGATGGTGAAGCTGAGTTTTCATGCTTTTAAATATATTTGGAGCTTTGGGGGGAACCAAATATTTACACTATCTCATCTTCCTCGTTGAAAAACTTGGTCACATACCCTGCGTCAGCGTGCGTGAACGGGGTTTGATGTGTCGTGTTTTCCATCTGGTCCTGCCACTGCCATGCTCTGCCTTTAGCAAGTTACTTTGACTCTCTGGGCTGCCACGTTTTTATCTGTAAGGTGAGGAGTCTGGAGTAGGTGATCCAATAATGTGTGGACTTTTGACTTTATATTCACATGAGGCTGGAAATACCCAAAATTATATAAACTAGAGGCTGCCCCCTGGTTCTTGTTATAACATTCCCCCAGGTCTGTACCTCTTACCCAACCCTTAATTGAATCCAACTTATGTCAGGAGCTCGAGCATCTCCCAGGATGTCAGGAGACCTTGTCTCTCATGGTCACTGTGGCCAAATTTATAGTGCTTTCCTAAAACAGCTCAAACCTGGAGACAGCCCCCACACCCCATGCCCCAAGATGAGTACCTTATATGACAATCCCATCCCCCAAAGTGTATGGAAGGTTGTCAGCTGAGTAAAGGGAAGTGCCTTCTGTGTCCCTGTGTTAGTGTAACTGTGACTGGTCACACTGCTGTGTCGTTGGCTAGTGAACAAGAAGAGTGCTATTTGCCAGGCTGGCTGTTTGCTTGGCAGATGTGTGAGTGATGGTTGTGTAGCTAGTGTGTAGCTTTTAAGTTGGGATGGTGAATGAGTTATAAATACCCCATCAACAGACATTCCAGGTGGCTTGGTGCAACTCAAGAGTTAATTTCATGAAGGAATTAAATCTGCACACTGTTTTGGAAATGACTTTGTTTTGCCCAGTCACATTGCATGAATGGCCAGCTACTAATCTCTGGGTGGCATTTTCAATATGGACTTTCGTTTACCACCTGTCTTGCTTAAACTGAAAAATAAATACATTTATTGCACCATAATTTTCTCTGGTTCTTTGTTTTCACACGTCCAGTTTTTCATTTTATTTAAAAATAGTTCCACATTTATCAGTTCAGTTCAGTCGCTCAGTCGTGTCCGACTCTTTGCGACCCCATGAATCGCAGCACGCCAGGCCTCCCTGTTCATCACCATCTCCCGGAGTTCACTCAGACTCATGTCCATCGAGTCGGTGATGCCATCCAACCATCTCATCCTCTGTCGGCCCCTTTTCCTCCTGCCCCCAATCCCTCCCAGCATCAGAGTCTTTTCCAAGTCAACTCTTCACATGAGGTGGCCAAAGTACTGGAGTTCCAGCTTTAGCATCATTCCTTCCAAAGAACACCCAGGGCTGATCTCCCTTAGAATGGACTGGTTAGATCTCCTTGCAGTTCAAGGGACTCTCAAGAGTCTTCTCCAACACCACAGTTAATGCCTCCTAATTTCTGTCATCTCCAAGTTCCTAGTGGTATGAGTCATGTAACAAATTTCTTTTAGAATTTATTCCACCAAAAGAAATCCCTTTCCCATAATTGTCTTTTGAGGAAAATAGTATTCTTTAAGACTCAAAGCATGGGACGTTTCTTATAGTTAATATACATTCTTACAAAAAGAAACTTCCTGTTTTCATTAAAGAGTACTGATTTTAATGGCTTTTATGAATGTGAATATTATTATTCATAATTTAAGTAATTGAATATAAACCACGGTTATCTATTACTAAGATGTAAAACTATTTAAGTGGCTTAAATTTTAGTTAAAAGTAGATTTATTAGAAGACTGATGGATATTTTTAAAAGATGGAAAAATATCCATGGCTATATACCATCGTTGTTATCGACTAAATGTCAAGAATTGTGAAGGGTCTAAGATTTGACCCCTCTTTCAAGCTTACAAGTATCATGACACAGTTCTGTGGAAGCTGGCAGAAGGCACCAGACTCCTGGGTCAGAGACAAAGAACTTCATGACGGCATAGCAAGCAGCACGTGCTTCTTGTTCAGGTTGGTTCCTGAGTCCATTTGCTGTTGCTGTTGTAACAAAGGACCACTCACTCAGTGACTTAAAGCAATCCACATTTATTCTCTTACAGTTCTCACATGCAGAAGTGCAAGGTCAGTGACAGTGGGCTAGAATCAAGGTGTCATCAGGGCTCCATATGGAGGCTCTAGCAAAGGATCCATTTCTTGTCTTTTTAAGCTTCCAGAGGCTGTTCACATTTTTTGGCTCATGGCCCTGTATTATTGTCACCTCTGTTTCCACTTTACCTAGCTATCTCTGACCATCCTGCCTCGCTCCTATAAGACCTTTGTAATAACACTGGATTACCCACAGTAGTCTCTCATCTCAAGATTCTTAACTTAATCACATCCACAAAGTCCTTTTCACCATGCAAGGTACTATATGCATAGGTTCTAGGGATTAAGAATGGACATGTTTGGCGGGGGGAGGGCATTATCCTACTACATTCTCCTCTGTGACCCCAAAGATTCATGCAAAATATATCTGTCTCACCCCCAACATCCTCTAAAATCTCAATAATTACATCATCAAATCAAAGTCCAATATTTAGTCTATATAGTGTCAGCTCAACCCACTCCAGTGTTCTTGCCTGGGGAATCCCAGGGATGGCAGAGCCTGGTGGGCTGCCATCTATGGGGTCGCATGGAGTCGGACATGACTGAAGCGACTTAGCAGCAGCAGCAGCAACAAGGATCCCAAATAGCATCATCTTATTCATCTAAATCAGGTATGGCTGAGATCCTGGGTAGGATCCAAGACATGAAAACAGCCTAAATGTCCATCAACAGAGGAATGGATAAAGATGTGGTATACTCACACACACACACACACACACACATATACACACAATGGAATATTACTCAGCCATAAAAAAGAATGAAGTAATGCCATTTGCAGCAACATGGATGGACCTAGGGATTGTCGTACGAGTGAAGTAAGAAAGAGAAGGGCAAATATCATATGACATTGCTTATATGTTGACTCTTGAAAGATGATTCAAATGAACTTATCTCAAAACAGAAACAGATTCACAGACTAGGAAACAAACTTATGATTACCAAATGGGAAAGATGGGGAGAGAGATAAATTAGGAGTTTGAGATTAACATATACACACTGTTGCTGCTGCTGCTGCTGCTAAGTCGTTTCAGTTGTGTCCAACTCTGTGCAACCCCATAGATGGCAGCCCAACAAGCTCCCCCATCCCTGGGATTCTCCAGGCAAGAACACTGGAGTGGATTGCCATTTCCTTCTCCAATGCATGAAAGTGAAAAGTGAAAGTGAAGCCGCTCAGTCGTGTCCGACTCTTCACAACCCCATGGACTGCAGCCTACCAGGCTTCTCTGTCCATGGATTTTCCAGGCAAGAGTACTGGAGTGGGGTGCCATTGCCCACTCCGATATACACACTATTGTATATAAAATAGATAATCAACAAGGACCTACTGTGTAGCACAGGGAACTTTACTCAATATTCTGTAACAACCATTGAATTTTATATGTAAGATCTAATATATATTTTATTTATATAAGTTATGTTTAGTTCTTTAAAAAATTGGTCTTTTATCTTGATATCCTGATTTCTATTATGTTTTCTGTGATTTATGTTTAATGATTCCGTCAAACTTATTTTATGTTCTCTTTTAGATTGTTTCATAATTTCAGGCTCTGGAATAGCGATCATCCTGGGTTTGAGGATTAGCTACTTCTTCATGCCAGTTATTTGCTTCTGTTTTTTGTCTTGTGTGTATTATATGCATGGATGCATGTGTAGCGTAGTGTGAGCTCTTCAGCGTGTATTGTTTTTTCCTATGGTTATCTCACACATTCTAGTTTATAAAAGTTTCCCTAGAGAAAAATTTATTCCAGTTGAAGCGAGTTAGGACTGAACTTTTTTTCTTAAAACAACTTTGGGATATATTTGGCAAAATAATTTTCACATATTTAAAACATACAATTTAATTCATTTGACATAAGTATATCCCCAAGAAACCATTACCACATTCAAGACAGTGAACACACCCATCACCCCCCAAAATTTTCTGTCCTTTTGTAATCCCTCCCTTCCCATTTCTTGCCTTGGAAACCACTGATTTTCTTTCTATCACTGTATATTGGTTTGCATTTCCAAGATACTTGTATGAATGGATTCAAGCAGTATCTACTCTATTTTGTCTGACTGTTTTCATTCAGCATAATTATTTTGAGATTCATCCCTGTTTTATTAGTAGTTTATTATTATTATTTGCTGAGTAGTGTTTAAAGGAAAGGAAAGGAAAGTGAAGTCATTCAGTCATGTCTGACTCTTTATGACCCCATGGACTGTAGCCTACCAGGCTCCTCTGTCCATGGGATTTTCCAGGCAATAGTACTGGAGTGGACTGCCATTTCCTTCTCCAAAACATTTGAAAGTGAAAGTCACTCAGTGGTGTCTGACTCTTTGCAACCCCATGGACTATACGGTCCATGGAATTTTCCAGGCCAGAATACTGGAGTGTGTAGCTTTTCCCTTCTCCAGGGGATCTTCCCAATTCAGAGATTGAACCCAGGTCCTCCGCACTGCAGGCAGATTCTTTACCAGTTGAGTGCTGAGTTATTGCTGAGTAGTTTATTGTGAGTAGTGTTTGGATAGACCATAATTTGTTTATTAATTCTCTTGTTGATGGATATTTGGGCTATTTACAATTTTGGCTACTATAAAGAAAACTGCAGTGAATATTTGGTTACAAGTCTTTTTATGGACATATGCTTTTATTTTCTAAAGCACCCAGAAGAGGAATTTCTGGGTCATATCTTAGATGTTTATCTTTTTAAAGAAACTGCTTATCAGTTTTCTAAAATGTTTAAATGTTACTGTGAATTCCTCATAGTTTATATGAATTCTTATCGATTTACTTCATTGCCAACATTCTGCAAGGTCAGTCTTTTTAATTTTATTCATTCTAGTATGTGTGTGTAGTAGTATCTCACTGTGGTTTTTAGTTGCATTTCACTAGTGACTAATAAGCTCCCCTGGTGGCTCAGATGGTAAAGAATTTGACCTGCAATGCTGGAGATCCTGGTTCAATCCCTGGGTTGGGAAGATCCCCTGGAGGAGGAAATGGCAGTCCACTCCAGTTTCTTGCCTGAAAAATCCCATTCAGCATCTTTTCACGTGCTTATTATCCATCTGGATATCTGTTTTCAAGTCTGCTCATTGTTGTACTGGGGTGTTTGCTTTATTATTGAGTTTGAGAGTTCTTTATTCTCGATATAAATTCTTTTTCAGAGTGACTTCATTTCTCCTTTAAATGGATCATACTTCTGGTGTTATAGCAAAGAAATATTTGCCAAACCCAAGTCATAAAAGTTTAATCCTATTATTTTTTAGAAGTTTTATAGTTTTAGATTTTCTATTTAGATCTGTAATCCATTTTGAATTAATTTTTGTGTACATAGAAAAGTATGGATTGAAATTCATTTTTTTTTTTTTTGGCATATGGATACCTAATTGTTGCAGCACTATTTGTTGAAAAAAATCCTTTCTCCACAATTGCCTTTGCACTGATACTGAAAATCAGTTGTCTGTATATGTATTGGTTTAGTTCTGGACCATACTTCTTGATTACTGTAGCTTTAAAAAGTCTTAAAATCAGATCGTTTAAGTCCTCCAACTTTGTTTTTCTTATTCAAAGTTGTTCTGGGTACTTGGGACCCTTTGCATTTTTATTTGAATTTAGGATCAGTTTTTAAATTCCCTTCCTTACATACAATTCTACCAAAATTCCACCCATTTCTTTGGCCATCTCCAAAACCACATTTTCCAAAAAAGGCTTTCCAGATCCCAGGTGAAAGGAGTTTCTCTTTCTTCTGTGCTCCATTCACACTTCATCATACTTTTATTTAATTTTATTCATATTTGGCTACATGTATTTGTCTGATCTCCCCTGCCATATAGTAAACCTCTCAAGATCCAGGAATCTTGACTTTGTTCCCTCTGTCTGCTGAAAACCTAGTTTTATACTTTGCAGGAGTGAGTCTGACACTAGGAGATGTCTGTGGAAGACATCTAGCTCATTTCCTGCTTGTTGTCAAGTAATCTGACAGATTTAGAATCGTTTTTTTCTATTGTTATCTCTGAGACGGCTCATTCTTTATTATTTCTATTGATACTAATGCACTTTTAAAGAAAAATAAGATAATTGTTTTCCAAGTATCAAAATATACTATATTTGACTTGTGGTGGTCGTTATATGCAGCTTAACAATTGTCTTAACAATCTACTTATTGTTCGTATTCTCCCTATTCATTGACCTTTTGGGAAAATGCTCATCCATAAAGACATCAATGATATCTTTGGCTGCCAAGGGCAGCAGCACCTCACCTCAGACCTACTGTGTTTCTAGTGGTTCCCTCCAGTCCTACTCTAGCCCTCCACTGGGGCAACTGCAGTTAAAAGCCTGTTATTTCTCAGGAAGAGTTTCTGGAGGAAGTATAATCATGTCCTTTTTATGGGGATGTTCAATCTAGAGATTTGGCAGCAGAGGAATATGTTTAACTTTCTTTGTAGAGCCTAAACTTTTCTGTACTTATTAGGAACATATACAATGAGGAGATTGTTTTAGCACCTAACAAATTAGCAGCATAACCATATGCTTGGGAAAATTAGCTTTCCTATTACATGTGGGCATTATGTTGGTGTGACAGTCACCTTGGGTAATGTTTTCTTTAAGAAAGGCTTTTTGTTTTCTTCCTTAGTCTTTTCACATTCATTGCATCTGGTGAGATTATATGAACCCTGTTTATTTGCAGCCCAGCACTGATCTTTTTTAAAGGATCACATGTTTGAAAGGCTAGTACCCAATTCACTGGAAGATAGAAATCCTTTTAGAGTTTTGTCCTAGAGTAAATGGTCTTCCCTGGTGGCTCAGAGGTTAAAGCATCTGACTGCAACATGGGAGACCTGGGTTTGATCCCTAGGTTGGGAAGATCCCCTGGAGAAGGAAATGGCAACCTACTCCAGTACTCTTGCATGGAGAATCCCATGGACGGAGGAGCCTGGTGGGCTACAGTCCATGGGGTCGTGAAGAGTCGGAAACTGAGTGACTTCACTCACTCACTCAAAAACTTGGTGGTTAAAGAAAATTCATATTAAAATCTTAAATACAATGATATAACATTTTAAAAAATGATGAACTTAATTGATTCCATTAAACACTACAGCAATTAAGCCTGTTTCTGCAGCAGCCTTGCAATGATTCCCTCTTGATCAGAGTCCTCAAGAGGCCCCTGCAATCATTGTCAATATCATCATTATCATTATGGATTTGATTCGTCTAGAAGATTCTAGGAAAATAAATGGGTAGGGTGTGTGTGTGTGTGTATACAATGAGAACAATGATCAGACATTTGATGTAGGCATGGCAAACAAAGGAAGTGGTGGGAACGAGATGATCAAGGAGGAAGGGACAAAATCTGTTTGAAGATCAGCAGGTTGTATGAATAAGGGGAGCGTGGTGGGCAGAATAATGTCCCTCCCTTTCCCACAAGGTAGCCAGGTGTGAAAATGTTACTGTACAATGGCAAAGGGACTACAGATATTTTAGGGAAAAAATCCAAGAGGATTTCTATCTTCTAATAAATTACCTTTTAAAAGCATGATGCTTTGTCAAAGATTAGTGCTGGGCTGCAAATAAACAGGGTTCATAGACTCACCAAATGTAACAAATGTGGAAAGACTAAGGAAGAAAAAACAAAAATGCCATTCATAAGTGTCTTGAGCCTTACATTGCTCACAAGAGGAATCATTACCCAAGGTGAGTGTCACAGCCACATAAAGCCTGAGTGTGATGGGAAAAGAGGATCCTGAGAGGAGATGGTGGGAAGAGTAGCCTGGATTATCCTGCAGGGGGCCTAACCTAATTACTTGGGTCCTTAAAAGAGGAGAACACATCCCAGCTGAGCTTAGAGTCAGAGAGGGGACGTTATCTTGGAAGAATGTCCTGAGAGGATGCAAGCCTGCTGGCAGTGAAGGTGGGAGAAGTGAGGGTACAATCCAAGGGATGTGAGTGGCCTCTGAGAACTAAAAAAGCAAGGAAATATTCTCTCCTGGAGCCTCCAGGAGGAGCACACCCTGCTGATACCTGGATTTTAGCCAGATGAGAACTGTGTTGGATCCCTGACCTCCAGACCAGTAAGGTGAGAAATCCATGCTGGCTGAAGCCATTATGTTTGTGTAATTTGCTACAGTAGTAGTAGAAAACTACTACTGTAGTAGTAGGGAAGATTTGTATAGGAGGTGGAGATGGTCTGATGGAGAGGGAGGCTGGGGTTGAGGATTCTGACATTAACACCAAAAAAGCAACCGGGTGAAGGAGGAACACGGGGTGCTGAAGCAGAGCTGGCAGTGCCGTTTCACAGACTATCTGGAGTGAGAACATTGGAGTAGAGGAATAGAATAAACCTCTACCAGAAAAATAAGTAAAATGGTGACAGGACTTCTGTGGTGGTGGATATAGGAGTGGAAAAGGACAGATTGATATAAGCCTTATTGTGAAGAAATTGGCTACAGGTTTAATGACTCCACGTTGGGGAGAGTTAGTCGATGTATAAACTGAGTATCTGTGTCCTCTCAAAATCTCATGTTGAAACCCTGTTTCCCAGTATTAGGAGGCAGGGCCTTTGGGAGGTAAATAGGATTAAGTGAGGTCCTGAGAGTGGACCCCTCAGGAATAATAGAATCAGCGCTCTTATAAGGGTCTCAGGAGATCTTATGTTTCTCTGCCCTCGGTCATATGAGGATACAATGAGAAGTCTGCTGCTTTCAAGCGAGGAAGCACCGACACCCTGATCTCAGACTTCTCAGCCTCCAGAACTTGAGGAATATGCTCGTTGTTTAAGCTACCTAATTTATGGTAATCTGTTACAAAGATCATGGCATCTGGTCCCATCACTTCGTGGGAAGTAGATGGGGAAACAGTGGAAACAGTGTCAGACTTTATTTTTCTGGGCTCCAAAATCACTGCAGATGGTTACTGCAGCGATGAAATTAAAAGACGCTTACTCCTTGGAAGGAAAGTTATGTCCAACCTAGACAGCATATTGAAAAGCAGAGACATTACTTTGCCAACAAAGGTCCGTCTAGTCAAGGCTATGGTTTTTCCAGTGGTCATGTATGGATGTCAGAGTTGGACTGTGAAGAAAGCTTAGCACTGAAGAATTGATGCTTTTGAACTGTGGTGTTGGAGAAGACTCTTAAGAGTCCCTTGGACTGCAAGGAGATCCAACCAATCCATTCTGAAGATCAGCCCTGGGATTTCTTTGGAAGGAATGATGCTAAAGCTGAAACTCCAGTAATCTGGCCACCTCATGCAAAGAGTTGACTCATTGGAAAAGACTCCGATGCTGGGAGGAATTGGGGGCAAGAGGAGAAGGGGACGACAGAGGATGAGATGGCTGGATGGCATCACTGACTCGATGGACGTGAGTCTGAGTGAACTCCGGGAGTTGGTGATGGACAGGGAGGCCTGGCGTGCTACAATTCATGGGGTCGCAAAGAGTTGGACACGACTGAGACTGAACTGAACTGTCCCAGGTTGACAAAGACAGTCAAGGGTGCCTTAGAGTTTAGAACTGACTGGAGAATGTTGAAACCTAGGGGAGTGGGCAGCTGGTTTCAGGGAGAGAAGTAAAGGAGTTGGTTTCAAACACATTTACCTTTTTGTGGACACTGGGTAACTCGGGCAGGAACTGGGAATAGGGGCTGGAACCCAGGAGAAAGGAAGAGTAGAGACACAGACCCAATGTTATCCTGCTGGTAGCAGTAGTTGTGCTGTGAGTATGAGAACAGCTATGATCTTTGGGGGCTGATGGGAGCAAAGGGTTGCATGTAGATGAAGGTCCAAGGACAACAGAAGGTGATAAATTTACTAAGCCCCTATTATGTGTGAGGAAGTAGGCTCCTATGAAAGTTCTGACCCCAAGTCAGAGGAGTAAGCACCAGCTTGATCTCATGAGTGCTCCTTGCACATGGCCAGGATGATGAGCAAAACAAGTAAGACATGGGCATGCAAATATTTTTGGTCATTTGCACTTCCTGACGCTGATGGGAAAAAACCAACTAGGATCTTCAGTCCACTCAGGCTTCTCCAATAAGCAGGCTCAATTTATCCCTTTTGTAAACAGTTCTTCTCTAATGACTTCACTTTTCCCTGCCTCACAAATCCAAGTTCCTTCCAGACCTTTCTCCAAGGAGTTACATAGGCCCTCTGCATCAGGTCTTCATACTGTAATATCAATACCCTATGGAGGGGACACTGGAAGGCCACTGAAAGGGTTTACGTTCACGGCAGGCTTCCTGAGACTAGGTCACTGGGTCAGATTCCTGCCGTGTTCTTGCCTCTTCATTTCTGTGCTCCAAGGAGGCATACCTGGTATAATTTCCACCGCCCACCCTTTTTTCCACGAAGTCTAGCCTCTTGCTACTGAATTTACTAACAACCCATTTTATTCCACTGATGGAATGTGGTGACTCTTTCCTCTGTAGAACCCCTGATAATGCTGCTCTTCAAACGTATTTCTTACAACAGTCCTATAAAGTAGGCATTGATGGGAAAAATTCCTGTTTGCACTATTTAGGTGATTGTGATTGAAGCTTTCAACAAACCCAGACCTACTTTGCTTTCAGTTCAGTTGCGTCTGACTCTGTGATCCCATAGACTGCAACGTGCCAGGCTTCCCTGTTCATCACCAACTCCCGGAGCTTGTTCAAACTCCTGTCCACTGAGTCAGTGATGCCATCCAACCATCTCATCCTCTGTTGTCCCCTTCTCCTACTTTCATTGCTCTTTTCCAATGAGTCAGTTCTTTGCATCAGCTGTCCAAAGTACTGGAGTTTCAGCTTCAGCGTCAGTCCTTCCAATACTTTGCTTTAGAGAGCAGGAAATAGGTTTGGGCTAGGAACTACTAGCTGGACAGGTGCTGAGGATTACATGTGCTTTTCATTAAAGGACTCTTTGATAGAAACTGAAAAAGGCTGTAATTAATGGGTTCAAATACTAGAGCAGAATAATCAGTAACTGGGATTTGGCTCTAGTGGTAAAGAACCCGCCTACCAATGCAGAAGACATCAGACTCTGGTTTGATCCCTGGGTCAGGAAGATCCCCTGGAGGAGGGCATAGCAACCCACTCCAGTATTCTTACCTGGAGAATCCCCATAGACATAGGAGCCTGGAGGGCTACAGTCCATAGGGTCACAGAGTTGGACACAACTCAAGTGACTTAACATACAGCACAGGGATTAGAAAACGTTCAAACTTCACTCCTCTAACCATTCATTGCTGAAGTCAAAGTCATTCAGTCTTTTCCTACTCTTTGTGACCCCATGAACTTTACAGTCCATGGCATTCTCCAGGCCAGAATACTGGAGTGGGAGCCTTTCCCGTCTCCAGGGGATCTTCCCAACCCAGGGATTGAACCCAGGTCTCTTGCATTGCAGGCGGATTCTTTACCAACTGAGCTATTGCTGCTGCTGCTGCTGCTAAGTCACTTCAGTCGTGTCCGACTCTGTTCGACCCCAGAGTCAGCAGCCCACCAGGCTCCGCTGCCCCTGGGATTCTCCAGGCAAGAACACTGGAGTGGGGTGCCATTGCCTTCTCCAATGCATGAAAGTGAAAAGTGAAAGTGAAGTCACTCAGTCGTGTCCGATGCTCAGTGATCCCATGGACTGCAGCCTACCAGGCTCCTCCATCCATGGAATTTTCCAGGCAAGAGTACTGGAGTTGGGTGCCATTGCCTTCTCCAAACTGAGCTATTAGGGAAGCCCATTCATCGCTAACAGGTTCTTCAAAGGATAGCCATTGAATAACATTGAATAAGTGTTTAATCTTGGGTAAAATTAAAATGACTTGTTAAATAAGGTGCTTATAGATTTTGAACCTCCCCAATTAGCACCCTTAGGTTTGGCCACCATCTTCTTGGTATTTAGTCACCGATTTAGAATTTTTCCAATACGGAATGGAACCCAAATATTAAAGCCTGGATTTCTGAGGGTTGATGGGTACAGCTGGTTATGGAATGCTGTGGGCTCACAAGTAATAGATCTGATTGTAAACCTCTCTGCTCACACAAAAGCAATGGTGTGAGCAGCAACCTTGAATCTTGAGCAGAATCTTGAATTTTGCCTTTCCTGAAGGGTCGGCAAGCCTGTGGATGCAGGTCTTATGACATTGTGAGGGGACAGAACTGGTGGAAGAGGATTGATAATCTCTGGAGTCTGCATTATCATAAAAGCCTTTCTGTTTTTTTCAAGATGGTGTAAATGTGTCCATCTGTGTTCTCATCCTAGACCCTCAGTGCAAAACCTAAGGGCTGAGATATTGTCTTTGAGGTTTCTGGTTGTAACTAACAGTTCTGATAGTGCATATGGACCTTTACTCTGTAAATGAAATTGAAGCTGTGTCACATGTGCAGCTTATTCCAAAATACGGAGTCCTCATCAAAACAGGATGTACCTTCTCTGGAACTGATAATCTGTTTGATGTCTGTACTACCTGTGTTTCAGAATCAGCCATGCTTGTGCTTAGAATGAAAGGCCCATGGAGAGTCGGTCAAAAAGACAAAGGGAAGGTACAGTTATAAATGAACAGGTTTGCAGATAAAAAGTATACAAAACACACTCAAATAATAACCAAAATAGTTTATAACTTACAACTCTTTCACATAAAAAAATAGCAAATTTTAATTAATGCTTTCTACCCTTAGGAAAAGAACATTAAAAATGCTGGACATCAAGATATTAACTGTATTCCTTACATTGAATTTCCACATTTCACATTTAATACCTATAAGTTTACCAAGGTCTACTTCACATGTCCTTTATAAAGTACTTCACTTTGTAATGATTATTCTAGAATTGCACTTGCTGGCATGTGGTTATTGAGCACTTAGAATGTGGCTGGTTCAAACTGAGATGTGCTATAAATGGAAAACTTACCTGATTTTGGAAACTTAGGATGAAAAAAAGAATGTAAAATCCCAATTTTTATATTATTTTAGATATATTACATAAATTACCAAAATTAACTTCATTTCTTTTTACCTTTTTAAACGTGGCTATAAAAATTTTAAGTGACACGTGGCTCACAGGATCTTCCTATTGGACAGCAGTGAGCCAGAACATCTGAAAACAAAGCAGCCCCAGAGAAAGCCCCAGCTACAGCTTCCATGTAGCAGTATCTCACGTGCCTCCTAGCTGCTTTGGGAAATGGAACTGTGACGTAAGAGAATAATCTGGCTACTTCTACACATGCTTTTAATTTCTTTAGTGAACATATATTCACTTCTTAAATGAAGTAAAAATGTTGCATTCTGTTTATCACTTTAGACTTCCAAAAGAGGGACTGGCATTTGAGACACAGCATAAGTGAAACAGTGAATAAATCAAATTCCCCTACTACTTGTGATATATACCTTGCACCTTGTATCAGGTGCAAAATGAGGCGCCAAGAGGCAGGAGTGGAAATCTGGGAGAACACAAGAGTTCACTATCTACCTGTACGCAAGTTACAACTCTCACCAGAATGAACATGAAGCACCATTACATCAGTGACTGTCTGAGCCGCTGTGCTCACACTGCCCACCCCGTTTCTGTGAGAAAGAGGAGCTGTTCTTCTGGGCAAAAATTAAAAATACACACCTAGTCAATAATGGCCAAGTATCTGCAATTTTGTTTTCCTCCCATATCTAGCGTGTGAGGCCTTTTGCAATAAATATCACCAGTTCTAATCATCTGCCATAAAGGGACTTGTCTGTAATTATTTAAAATGTTGATGACTAATTTTTTCCAGTAAAATACACCATTAATGCTGCTCTTATTTTTCCCTAGCTGGTAAAATATGATTTATTTTGAAATGTTCTTGTGTTCCAGCAACATACTGGAACACTTTTTTCAAAAGCCTCCTCTGACGGGGACCCCAACCATCTTCAGGCCTCCCTGTGAGGTCACGTGATATGTGAGTTTCTACTAATACTCTGGTGCATTCACTTCTGCCAAAGCAACTGGCACGACCACCCCCTGCCGGTGCAGCTCTCGGAGAACGTCCAAGATCGAATCCAACTCTGTTCGGAACTTGTCCAGCTCCCGATTCTTCAGCTGTGCAAGTCTTTTCCATTTCTCAATTTCTCTGTTTTGCTCGGTTTCTACTACTTGGTGTGTCTGCTGTATTATCTGCAAATTAAAAATATCACACTACTGTTAGAGTTTATCATGGGGATAATGAGCCTCGAAGAGCTTCTAGGAGCTCAACTGGGCCAGTGCTGACAAGGGTAATCTGGCAACCTATGTATCAGAGGGGATGGGGCAGAGAGAGAGGAGCCTTACCTAACAGGCCCCACTGGATCCATAAAGGCTTATAAGCAAAGAGTAAGTGGGAATTTTAGTATCTAATTCTGATAGGGAGTTAAGAAGTTTAAAGTTTTTCATTTTAAGCCTGGGTTGGGGGCAGGGCAGGATTACCATTTAAAGCATTTAATACCCTGGAATGAATTCAAACATCCCTAAAACCCTGTTCTTAAGAACTGTACTTGAGATGCAATCAAGACAGTTTTAACATAACATGTCAGCACTAAGGAACCATACGTTGACACCTGTCACGTGCCAGGCTTGGCTTTAAGTCTTACATGTGTTAACATTTAATCTTGTAACACTAGGAGATATTCTACATATCCATCTCCACTTAACAGGTAGGGAAAGAGAGTCACAAATAAGTAAAAAAGATTAATTCACCCTAGATTCACACAGAGGCCACTGGAGGCAGAGTTAGAATTCACACACAGGTGGCTGGCCCCAGGGCTCCCGCTCTTAACTACCCATACTAGACTACCTTGTTTATGTGGATCAGTTTTTTTCAGCTGTGACATAAGCACCTTGTCTAGTAACTTACAATACTATTCTTATAATTTTATTAATAAAATACCTTACCAGAAGGGAAATGTTAATCACAGACATTATAAACCACACAAAGCTCGACATAAAAAAATAACTGGTTACAGCAACAAAACCAATAATGTTTCCAGACATTATACATGCTGAACCTCTGCAAGAAAATTTTTAATTCTGCCTGGCTATAGAATAATTATTTCATAAGTTAATAATGAAATAAAAGAATTTCAGACACTGTATAAATAGGTACTTGAGTTATGGGGAATACAAAATGCTGTATGAATTTTCAATTCATTATTTTGATGTCTCAAACTTGGCATTTAACGATTTGTCAATCATATTCAGACATAATTGACATAACATTGTACAAGTTTAAGGTATACAATTAAAAGACGCTAACTCCTTGGAACGAAAGTTATGACCAACCTAGACAGCTTATTAAAAAGCAGAGACATTACTTTGCCAACAAAGGTCTGTCTAGTCAAGGCTATGGTTTTTCCAGTAGTCATGTATGGATGTGAGAGTTGGACTATAAAGAAAGCTGAGTGCCGAATAATTGATGCTTTTGAACTGTGGTGTTGGAGAAGACTCTTCAGAGTCCCTGCAAGGAGATCCAAGCAGTCCATCCTAAAGGAGATCAGTCCTGAGTGTTCATTGGAAGGACTGATGTTGAAGCTGAAGCTCCATTACTTTGGCCACCTGATGCAGAGAGCTGACTCATTTGAAAAGACCCTGATGCTGGCAAAGATTGAAGGCAGGAGGAGAAGGGGACAACAGAGGATGAAATGATTGGATGGCATCACTGACTCAATGGACATGAGTTTGGGTAAACTCTGGGAGTTGGTGATGGACAGGGAGGCCTGGAGTGTTGCAGTCCATGGGGTCACAAAGAGTCGAACACGACTGAGCAGACAAATACTCTTTTTGATATGTCCCCATGTGGGTTTGACTTGCATTTCCCTCATAATTAGTGATGTTGAGCATCTGCAAAAGGTCAGTTTTCATTCCAATCCCAAAGAAAGGCAATGCCAAAGAATGCTCAAACTACTGCACAATTGCACTCATCTCACATGCTAGTAAAGTAATGCTCAAAATTCTCCAAGCCAGGCTTCAGCAATACGTGAACCATGAACTTCCTGATGTTCAAGCTGGTTTTAGAAAAGGCAGAGGAACCAGAGATCAAATTGCCATCATCCACTGGATCATGGAAAAAGCAAGAGTTCCAGAAAAACATCTATTTCTGCTTCATTGACTATGCCAAAGCCTTTGACTGTGTGGATCACAATAAACTGGAAAATTCTGAAAGAGATGGGAATACCAGATCACCTGACCTGCCTCTTGAGAAATTTGTATGCAGGTCAGGAAGCAACAGTTAGAACTGGACATGGAACAACAGACTGGTTCCACATAGGAAAAGGTGTATGTCAAGGCTGTATATTATCACCCTGCTTATTTAACTTCTATGCAAAGTACATCATGAGAAACGCTGGGCTGGAAGAAACACAAGCTGGAATCAAGATTGGTGGGAGAAATATCAATAACCTCAGATATGCAGATGATAGCACCCTTATGGCAGAAAGTGAAGAGGAACTCAAAAGCCTCTTGATGAAAGTGAAAGGAGAGAGTAAAAAAGTTGGCTTAAAGCTCAACATTCAGAAAACGAAGATCATGGCATTTGGTCCCATCACTTCATGGGAAATAGATGGGGAAACAGTGGAAACAGTGTCAGACTTTATTTTTTTGGGCTCCAAAATCACTGCAGATGGTGACTGCAGCCATGAAATTAAAAGATGCTTACTCCTTGGAAGGAAAGTTATGACCAACCTAGATAGCATATTCAAAAGCAGAGACATTACTTTGCCAACAAAGGTCCGTCTAGTCAAGGCTATGGTTTTTCCAGTGGTCATGTATGGATGTGAGAGTTGGACTGTGAAGAAGGCTGAGTGCCGAAGAATTGAGGCTTTTGATTTGTGGTGTTGGAGAAGACTCTTGAGAGTCCCTTGGACTGCAAGGAGATCCAACCAGTCCATTCTGAAGGAGATCAGCCCTGGGATTTCTTTGGAGGGAATGATGCTGAAGCTGAAATTCCAGTAATTTGGCCACCTCATGTGAAGAGTTGACTCATTGGAAAAGACTCTGATGCTGGGAGGGATTGGGGGAAGGAGGAGAAGGGGACGACAGAGGATGAGATGGCTGGATGGCATCACTGACTCGATGGACGTGAGTCTGAGTGAACTCCGGGAGTTGGTGATGGACAGGGAGGCCTGGCGTGCTGCAATTCATGGGGTCGAGAAAGCGACTGAACTGAACTGAGCATCTTTTCATATAGCTGTGGGGCATTTAAATATCTTCTTTGGAACAATGTCTGTTCAGATCCTTTGCCCATTTTTTAAATTAGTGTTTTTTTTTTTTGCTATTGAGTTGTATGAGTCACAGCTTGCCTTTACATCATGTTGATTATCTCCTTCCTTGTGCAGATGCTTTTTTAGTTTGATGTGGTCCCGTTTATTGTTTTTTTTTGTTGCTTGTGCTTTAGGTATCACATCCAAAAGAGATCTATGACAAGACACATATCAGCAAGCTTTTACCCTGTGTTTTATTCTAAGAATTTTATGGTTTCTGGTCTTTAATCCATTTAGAGTAATTTTTGTGAATGGTATAAGACAGGGATCTAGTTTGTCTTTTGCATGTAAATATTACATTTCCCCAGAACCATTTATAATGAAAAGTGTCTTTTCTCCACTGAGTATTCTTGGCTCCCTTAACAAATATGTATACGTGGATTTATGTCTTGGTTCTAGATTCTATTCCTTTGGGCTGTGTGTTTGTTTTTAATGCCAGGACCATACTGTTTTGATTACTTCAGCTTTGTAATATAGTTTGAAATTAGGAAATGAAGATACCTCCTGTTTTGTTGTTCTACCTTAGGATTGCTTTGACTCTGCCTGGTCTGTATGGTTCCACACAAATTTCATAATGCTTTTTCTGTTAGTATAAAAAATGCCACTGCAATCTTGACAGAGATCACAGTGAATCTATAGATGGCTTTGGACATTTTACAGTATCAATTCTTATGAATCATAAACACTGAATACCTTTGTGTTTAATTTCTTTCATCAATGCCTTATAGTTACCAACATACAGATCTTTTACATCCTTGGATAGATTTATTTCCAAGTATTTTATTCTTCTTGATATTATTAAAAGTGGAATTATTTTATTCTTCAGATAATTTGTTGTTAGTTTATAGAAACATTACTGACTTATGTATACTGATTTTGGTATCAGAGAACTTTACTGAATTCGCTAACCAGCAGTTTTTACGTAGAGTCTTTAGGATTTTCTTTATATAAAATAATGTCATTCACAAATAGAGACAATTTCATCCTTTGCCTGACTGCTCTGGCTAAGGCTTCTAATACTATGGTGAATAAGAGTGTGAGAATGAGCATTCTTCTCTTGTTTCTGATCTTAGCAGAAAAGCTTCCAACCTGTCACTACTGATTTTGATGATAACTGAAAGGCAACCCACTCCAGTATTCTTGGCTGGAAAATTCCATGGACAGAGGAGTCTGGCGGTACAGTCCATGAGGTCACAAAGAGTCGGACATGACTGAGAGACTAACACACACACATGCGGTCCTGTTATATATGGCCTTTATCATGTTGAGGTATATTATTTTTATACCTAATTTTTGGAGAGTTTTTTTATCAAGAATGGGTGTTTGTGTTAAATGTTTTTTCTATATTGATTGAGGTGTGTGTGTGTGTATGTGTGTGTGTGTGCATGCACGTGCTTAGTCATGTCCAACTCTTTGCAGTCCCATGGACTGTGGCCTGCCAGGCTCATCTGCCCATGAAATCTTCCAGGCAAGAATACTGGAGTGGGGTGCTAGTTTCTACTCCAGGACATCTTCTCACCCAGGGACTGACCCTGTGTCTCTTGTGTCTCCTGCACTGGCAGGAAGATTCTTCACCACTAGTGCCACCTTGGAAGCCCTGCTTAAGATGATGATATGATTTTTATCTTCAGTTAGCATCTGAAAAAGAGTATGTGTATATGTATAAATGAATCACTTTGCTGTATACCAGAAACTAACACAACATTGTAAAGCAACTACTCCAACAGAAAACAAAACAGAACAACAAAGTCAAAAGTTTGCTCTAGCACCACATATAGTGAAACCTTTATGTTTTCTAGTGGAGACTTGCTTCCTAGATTAGTAGAGATGTTTGTAAGAAGCTACATGGTAGTATATTTTTTTGGTCTTGTTTTTTTTTTTTTTTTTTTTCAGAATTGAAATTATGGAAGAAATTTAGTATTTTCAGTCATGTGTGAAAGGGACCCTTTAAACCTGTGGTTTTCCTTGCTATTTGGAAGCTGCTCTCAGTTCTGAGTTTGCAATTTTATTGGAGTAGTTGATTTATAATGCTGTGTTAAGTTTCAGGTGTACTGAAAGTGATTCACTTATACATATACAAATATTCTTTTTCATATTTTTTTTTCCTATATAGGTTACTATAGAATACTGAGTAGAATTCTCTGTGCTATACAGTAGTCCCTATTGGTTATATATGTAGTGGTGTGCATACGGTAATCCCAAACTCCTAATTTATCCCTCCCTTATATCACATTTCCCCTTGATAACCATACGTTTGTTTTTGAAAGTCTGTTTTATAAATACGTTCATTTGTATCATTTTTTTAGATTCCACATACAAGCAATATAGTAAGATATCTGTCTTTCTCTGACTTGCTTCACTTGGTATGATAATCTCTAGGTTCACCAATGTTGTTGCAAATGGTATTACTTTGTTCTTTTTTATGGCTGAGTAATATTCCATTGTATGTATTTACCGTATCTTCTTTATCCATTCCTCTGTTGATGGACATTTAGGTTGCTTCCCTATCTTGGCTATTGTAAATAGTGCTGCAATGAACACAGGGGTGCATGTAGCTTTTCGAATTATGGTTTTCTTCAGATAAATGCCCAGGAGTGGGATTGCTGGGTCATGTGGTATTTCAATGTTTAGTTTTTTAAGGAACCTCCATACTGTTCTCCAGAGTGGTTGTACCAATTTACATTTCCACTAACAGTATATGAGAGTCCCCTTTTCTCCACACCCTTTCCAGCACTTACTGTTGGTACACTTTTTCATCATGGCCATTCTGGTAAGAGGTGCTATCTCACTGTAGATTTGATTTGCATTTCTTTGGTAATTAGTGATGCTGAGCATCTTTTCTTTCCTTTTTGGCCATCTGAATATGTTCTTTGAAGAAGTATCTATTTAGATCTTCTGCCAATGTTTGATTGTTTTGCTTTTTTGATATAGAGCTGTATGAGCTGTTTATTGAAATGACTTAAATGTGTTACATGGTTCCCAAGAGTCCTATTCCCAGGGTAAAATGCTTCTCTTTTAGTCATTCATCAATAATTAAGAACATAATACAAAAGTTGTTTCTCTATTTTTCTAGATATAAGGTAAACCAATCTTCAGGTATTTGAGAATTAGTCTTATTTTCTCTTAAAAGCTATATATTTATCTATAATAAAACCAATATATAATGAAAACATTCTGAAAGAAGTAATCTGTTAGGGATGACAAAAACATAGTAAACTGGAAGTACTTAAATGTGAAGAACTGTACAAATATGTAAATGTTATTTACTAATTTACCTGCTGAAGCTCCTGTTCTCTTTGCTCATGTCTCATTTCCATCTGTTTGATTTTCTTTTCTAAGACCATAAAATGTTTCATCTCCGGTGTATGATTTTCTTTGGCTTCTCTCAATTCTTCTAAGAGTTTTGTAATCTAAAGTTGAGATACGGGGCATTCATGTCAATGTATGGCAGAACCACTACAATACTGTAAAGTAATTAGCCTCCAATTAAAATAAATACATTTATATTTAAAAAAAGAGATATGAAATAAATGGGAAATTATAACAAGGAAATAATTCATTTTCCACTGGCAATCATTAGAAGTAAGAACATTCACTGCATATTCTTTGTATAAAATTTCTTTAGACCAGAGCCTTCTTGTTAACATCAAAGGTATCTGGAGTTGTTAGAGTAATAGCTTTCATTTCTTTGGTCCAGAAAGTAAAGGCTCATTCTAGCCCTGAACTGACCTCACATTTGAAAAGGTTCCAGATGATCAGACCATTTTCTCTCTCCCAGGTATGCAGGCTGGCTGTAGTGTTCAAAATTAAGTTGGGCACTTTTTCTGATGTATTCAGCCTTGCTACAAAGTATATGTTAATAGTGTGACTACTTTTTGGATTAAATAATACATTTAAAGCACACAGAGAGTTGAATAAATATGAATCCTTTTTTGTCAACCTCCTATAATTCTATTTGTAATTCTCTTCTAGTTCTTATCATCTTATAACTTATAGTAATTCATTCCACATGTGAACATGCACATATAAACAGAGATAAGTAAGTGGTGAACTCTTCCTGTGCTGGCTGTGTCTTAGGCTCTAGAGTGCACAGTCCCTGTCCTCAGAGAGATGACAGTCTAGCACAGTACCTCCTTTTTCATGTCATGGCCCAGAAAAAAAAAAAGGTGAAATTTTTATGGTACCAGGGAGTGAAATGGAGGTGATATGAGGGATCTCTATATTGGACTTCATAAAGCAATAGCACTCTTTATACCATATAATTACGATAACCTGCCGTTATCAAAATGAAAAATAATTAACAAGCAAGTGAAAATGGATAAAGTTAACAATCAATCATGTTTTACAAGGAACCACCTAGTACCTAAAAACACCAATAATACTTAAAAAAAAAAAAAAGAACCAATATACTCTTCTGACGTTAGTTTAAAAAATGTGAAAATATAAGCAAATTAAATCAGTGGCAAATCTAAATAGTTTAAATGTAGGCCATCCTGGATATCACCAGTGACCAAATAAACAAACAGACCTTACTGGGGATGACTTACAGAAAGGTTGGGGAGATGTTGTACATACCATGCCATGGTGTTGAGTGCTGGGCAAAAAAATCTTGTCTGAAAACAAAATTGTAAAAAACAAACCCCTGCAACAAAAACTACCCCCAAGACAAAACAAGCTATGATTATTGAACTAAGAAAGCTGTCAGAGGCACTGTCATATATGTATTAGTCAAATATCATTTCATCCTCTACAAACATCTTAATGATTGAAAAATGACTGAGTTTGTTTTTAGACCACCTTTCCAGTCACCATCATCTTGTGACCACAGGTAACCCATTCTGGGTACACCAGGAAAGTTCTAGTCTAGAGCAAGGAGCAGGTGAGTGAATGACAGTTCTAACATGACATGCTGCGGTGGAGAGATAAGTGCACACTAAGGTGCTGAGTGAGGGACACGTAACCTGAAGGAGAGGTGGCTGCAGGATTCTCAATCGGAGGCAGCTGTGTCTGAACTGAGTCTTAAAGGATAAGCAGTAATGAGTTATGGCAGTATCGTGGGCTAGGTGCTATGCTAAGTACTTTATAAATGTTGACTCAGTTGACCTTTTTCATCAGAACTTATATTTGTTTATCGTCTCATTACCCCAAAAAAATATAAGCTCCATGCTGCTGCTGCTGCTAAGTTGCTTCAGTTGTGTCCAACTCTGTGCGACCCCATAGACGGCAGCCCACCAGGCTCTGCCGTCCCTGGGATTCTCCAGGCAAGAACACTGGAGTGGGTTGCCATTTCCTTATCCAATGTATGAAAGTGAAAAGTGAAAGTGAAGTCACTCAGTTGTGTCCGACTCTTTGCGACCCTATGGACTGCAGACTACCAGGCTCCTCTTCCGTCCATGGGATTTTCCAGGCAAGAGTACTGCAGTGGGGTGCCATTGCCTTCTCCAGATAAGCTCCATGAGAACTGGGATTTTGTCTTTGTTCTCTTCAGTTTTCCTAGCTCCTACAGCTGTGCACAGCAGAGGGTGCTTAACAATTATCCATGAATAAATCAATGGAGTCACCTCTCAAAGATTCAACATTTGTAAATTACAAAGATTCAGAGATTTGGTTCCAGACAAAGAGTAGAGACAACTTTCCTTCATTTGTACCTCTTACAAAGTACCTTTAAGAGTATAATTAAAGTTGAGTCTTTAAAAAAATTCTTATATTTTAGTGAATTTAGTGAATATGTTCATTGGAGGCAACTGGATACATAAGGAAAGATGCATGATCAAAAGTGTTTCCTGCTTTAAAACACACACACACACACCCCCACACACAAATCTCAATATCCCTGGGACCAAACAACATCCAAAATGTATACTGTCTAAAGTTCTTATCATATCCATTTGCTAAATAATCCAAACACCTCAAAAAAAAAAAAAAAAAGAAAGGTGTGAGGTTAAAAAAAATGCTTCTTGCTACTTGAATACTATAGAAAAACTTGGCAACAACCTGAATGTCCACTGATAGGGGACTGGTGAAAAAGTAAAGTAACTGAGAGCCTTGAACCTGGAGCCAGAGGCCCTGAGTCCTATGCTGGTATTTTAGTTATGGCCTGGTAACCTCAGGTTACTTTAGCCACCTGATGAGAGAAACAACTCATTAGCTGGGCAAGATTGAGGGCAAGAGAAGAAGGGGGCAACAGAGGATAAGATGGTTGGACAGCATCACTGACTCAATGGATGTGAGCTTGAGCAAACTCAGGGAGATAGTGAAGGGCAGGGAAGCCTGGCGTACTGCAGCTCATGGGGCCACACAGAGTTGGACGTGACTTAGGGACTGAACAACAACCACCACCTCAGGTAAGTTATTTCACTTTTCTTACCATCAGTTTCTTCGTATATAAAATGGGAATAATAGTACCGACTCTTTTGGGTTATTGTGAGAACCACACAGAACACTTAACACAGTGCCTAGTATATATAGGAAACCCTTAATAAACAGTAACTATCATTATTACAGTTTTGACTCCTATTATAAAATGTAGGTTCAAGTAAATATTTAGCCATACAGTGATCATAAGCCACCCCTGGTACTGTGGATACAGGCTAGGAAATAGCTTCACTTAGGTATGGAAATCAAACCAGAAATCCCGCCCAACTGTAGTCAGTCAGTGGCATCCCTCTTGCCCCAACTTCAGAGCTCAGGCAGTGGCCCTGCCCAAAAATAGACCCTGAGAGCAAGCCCTACGCAGCCAAGACGACCAGCAGACACACCCAGAAACCCAAGCTGAGCTGACGGGTGAAGAACCATCTCTGCCAAAGCAAACCTGACTCAAATGCACAGATAATCAATGTGGGAATCAAGGATTACAAAAAAATCAGGGTAAATATGACACTATCAAAGGAACCTAAAAAGGTCCAATAACTGACTTGAACTATGTTGAAAAAATTGAAATTACTCAGTTTTTTCTTATAGCTCTATGAAACTGCTTTAAAAACAAGCAGTCAAAAAACAGAATTCACCACTTTTGATACATATACAGTGTGCTTTCACTCGAGGCCATGGTGCAGTACGCAACAGCAACACATTTCTTAAACAACCAGAGAATCCAGTCAACATACGAGACAACTATTTTCAAGCACTGGCTAATAGCACTGCAGGACTACAATTCATCAGAGAAGGGAAACAAACGGAACGAGCTCTATGGCGACCTAGTGTGTTGGCTGGAGGCAGTTTTGGAGTAACTCCTGGAGCTTATACGGGCTAGGAACGGTTCATATTCCCACTGGCCTGAGATGAAATGGTTCATAACATACAGGCCATCAGAGAGGACCTTTAGAGGGTTATCAGAGGTGGGAATAAATAAGCTCTGTTAAAACAGCTATTGTAAGTACAGTCCATATCAAAAGGCAGATTGTCATTAGCTTTATTCAAGAAATGAAGTGATTTCCTTAGTCTTCTAGTTAAACAGGCTTGGAAATCATGTGTTACAGCTTTTCTATTTTCAAAATATTTAGCTATTTCCAAACTAAGAACACGATAACTTGACCAAAATTGATCTTCCTCTTCATCTGGCAAACGTGAACATGTATTTCCTTTTACTGTTTTCCTAAAAATTTTATTTCAGGTCTGTGAGGTTCTGTAAGTTTATTACTTATACAACAAAGTTTATGTATATTTTCAACACTGAAAAGTATACAGTGTTCAACTACAGTCCTTCAACTCCTAGAACACGGTGTTTAAGTGGAGAGTTGTGTGACTGTGGACTAGTTTACATTAATCTTTCCATGATGCAATTTAGTTGTAAGTTTCACTTTTATCATGTGATTTAATAAGCCCTCAAATAATTAAAAAAAAATGATGTATAAGGTTCAAAGAATAGAATGTAGTTTGATTTTTCATACTTTCTAGAATCAAAAGGATCTCAGAGTAATCCAAATGGTGAGTTTACAGAAAGATCTATTTCCTGTAAAGGTATTGTTCTTGATGATCCAGCATTACTTTCATAATAATTTACTTACCTTTTTCTTAACTAAATTAAATAATCTTACTACTTATTGCAGAAATGGCCTTAACTATACCATTTTACCTCCTAAAAAATCAAAACAACCAAACCAAACCTGCCCCATTTCCCCACTCCCCAGAAAATCTTAGAAAATACAAACATAAATAATTTAATTGATATTTGAGCTTCATCTGGGGAAATATTAATATTTTCTTGACATGATAAGACATTTCTGAGTTATCTCCATTTGTCCATTTAAATTAAAAAATTATGCAGGACTATATGATTGAAATGGCTGAGAAGCTTATGTTAGCCCAATACTTTGGCTATTTCTTACCTCTTTCTGTAGGATTTCTTCTCGAACTTGAGAAACTACAAGAGACTCTTGCTTGCTCTGCAGCTCATTGACTTGATTTTGAAAATGTTTTATAAGTACCTAGGAAATTATATTAGCAGTACTGTGTTAGTCAAGTTTTTCCATGAACATTTGAAAAATATAGGAAAGTGAACTAATGACCTTTGTATGTATTAAAAAAATTAAAAGGATCCTATTTTTAAATTGCCTGAATCTAACAATAGTGTTTTTACATAAAAGAAAATTTACAATAATTTCATATCTCATATCTTGTCCATGCTCAAACTTCCACAACTGATGGATATCTTTTTAATTAAGTTGCTGTTAAATTATTATGGGTGGGAGAGGTGGTCATGAGAGAATTATTTCTTGAAGTCACCCCCTCCACCCAGCTTGGTTTTTAGAATTAGAACCTACAAAAAAGATGAAGAGCACACGGAACATTCGTATATTCTTCAACTTGAATTATTCACTGCTAGTGTTTTGCCATATTTGCTTTCTTTTCTTTTTTCTTAGATACCTCATTTGAAAGTAAGTTGAAAGTTCTCTTTTAATGGTTTTTTTTTCAACTTGCAAAAGCCACAGATGACAGGCCACATAGTTGACATTGGTAAATATTACAAGCTGACATATATACTATCCAAGGACAACACCCTTGAGGAAATGCAGATGAACTGTCAACACGCCCTGTCATGATTCTCAGATGACTATGCTTCGTATTGACTAGAATTATGTACATGTCTCTGTTCATTACTTTATCCCCTGTGCCTGAACAGCTAGGAAACATTATTTAATGAAAAACAGGAAAGAAGAGGGACTTGTCAGTTTGGACTTCGGGTGAAGGGAGATGGTTCAACACAGGTTCAAACGCTAAGGTCCTAATCACATTCAATTTATCCCTGAACCACTATTACACTATTAGGAGAAAGACTATTTGAGAAATATAGGGACAAAATTGCAAAAACACTTATTTAGATGTGTAACAGTAAAGTTGAATAGTTAAAACACATGTATGGTAAGGGTGTCAACTTCTATTAAAAAAAAAAGGCAATGATAATTTCTCATTTCTATCACCAACCTCAAGCAGTGAAGTTAAGTACTTCCAGATACTTTGGCAATGATCTTAAAAAAAAAAAAAAATCACATTACAGTCAAAGTTTATTAAAGTCACCTACCTCCTGAGTTGCTATTTTACGATTTAGTTCAGCTACTTTGGAAGAAGAATTCTCAACTGCATTTTGGCAAAGGAGTTTCTCTACTTCCCTCTGATGAGATGCTTTGAGAGATGTGATGTGTGCTGCAGTTTCTTCCTTGAACCTTTACAGCAAATTAAAGAAATCACACATAAAAGTGGTTCTTCAACCTCTAATTCAGTTAGCCTATAAACAGTATAAGAAGCCTGGAGAGTAAAGAAGCAAACAGAGAGAAGGCACCAGTATCTACTGCACTGTGCTCGGTGCTTTAGCCATTACTGCCTAGGAATTCTTACAGTCACTCCATGAGCTTGCTCTTATTTACTCAATTTTATAAAGGCAAACTTGAGTGCAGGAAAGAGTGATATGTCTGGGGTCCTAGGTCAGTAAATTGTAGAGCTGGGGTTTGAGCCCAGCAGAGCTGGACACCACCACCAGCCTGGGGCACTTTGAGAGAAACAAAGGCTCTAAATGTCTGGATTTATGGCAAAGAGCTCGTTATTTTACCTTTTAAGATAAATTCAGATTTATGGTCCCAATTCTTTAGATTCTCAAATGCTTTGTCTCTAGGCAACACTCACCAGTTTTTGGCCCACGCATAACTTCAGGGCTAGCTCCAGGTTGTGCGAATAAAATGATCTTTATGGTAATTCTTAGGACATAAGGTAGTCTGAACCTAATTGGACCATTAAATGTGAGAGACTGCTCATTTGTCTCTGTGACAAAATTTATGCATTCAGTGGCAGTTCAGTAAATGGCAAAGTTATGATTAAAAAGCGGGACATTTCTTACAGATAAACATTTCCTCTATTATTGGAAAAATTATTAAAAAATGACACAATTTTATTGAAAGCAGATATTTAGCAATCACTGTTGATACTTATTAATACGGAAATTACCAAACTATAAACAAACATATCAGTTGCTTATTTGACTATATGAATACTTCTTCACTGAAACACTGTTATTAGGGTCCTAAGACAAGCATAAAAGTCTAAAGTACCCATGATATAACTCAACTATAGTAAAAAACAGCCAAAAGAAGAAAGGTTACCTTTCATGTCTCCAGTTCAGAGCTGTCTGAGAAACAGACTAACGACACTAAAAAATTATAAATTATGTCTAGGAAAATATACAGGAAAATCTGAATTTTAAATTATCTTTGGAGATGTCACTTTGCTGACAAAGGTCCAGATAGTCAAAGCTATGGTTTTTCCAGTAGTATTGTACAGATGTGAGAGTTGGACCATAAAGAAGACTGAGCACAGAAGAACTGATGATTTCAAACTATGGTGCTGGAGAAGACAGTTCAGAGTCTCTTGGACAACAAGGAAATCAAGCCAGTCAATCTTAAAAGAAATCAACCCTGAATATTCATTGGAAGGACCTATGCTGAAGCTCCAATACTTTGGCCACCTGATGCGAAGAACTGACTCAGTAGAAAAGACCCTGATACTGGGAAAGATGGAGGGCAGGAGGAGAAGGGGATGACAGAGGATGAGATGGTTGGATGGCATCACTGACTCAATGGACATGAATCTGAGCAAACTCCAGGAGACAGTGAAGGACAGGGAAGCCTGGTGTGCTGCAGTTCATGGGGTCGCAAAGAGTCAGATGTGACTAAACAACATCATCAGAATGACTAAACAACACGATTCTTTTCAACTGGCTTCATTACTACTATCATATTCAGGACAAAGAATCAAGGTTTCAATTTGGAAGTGATACAACTGCCATGATGGCTCAATCAGATGTGGCTGCCTATCAATCAATAAGCATTTGTTAGGTGCTTCTTCTGCTTATTCTCCCTGCACTCTGCCAGGTCCTCTCTCTTCCTTCATTCAGGCACTCACTACTCATGCTTCCAACTCTGGGTTCCTTAATTTAGTCAAGTATGTGTGTGTGTTCAGTTGTGTCCAACTCTTTGCAACCCCATGGATTATAGCCCGCCAGGCTCCTCTGTCCGTGGGATTTCCCGGGCAAGAACACTGAGGTCGGTTGCCGTTGCCTTCTCCAGGGCATATCCCAACCCAGGGATCGAACCTGTGTCTCCTGGAGTGGCAGGTGAATTCTTTACTATTGAGACATCTGGGAAGCCCTAGTCAAGTGTATTGAAATTCTAATCTCTGAAGGGCATAATGTTATATATTCTCAATATGTTATATAATTTCATAATTAATATGTTGCTTCACAAACATTAAACTACATGTTTTATACACTCTAAACCTTACATTGAACTTCATATTCAGACCTATTATTGCCTACAAGTTGCAAAAGAAGTATAATCTTACATCAGTTCTCAAGAAGCTGTAAGGTGATGTATGACAGTGCTTTCTTGGTATATAAGTTATACAGGAGTTGGAGGTGGGAGCAGGAAATTTCTAAGAAGCTCTGGGTAATATTTTTCCTAGAAAATGAAACATGAATGAGCAAAAGGCAGGGAAGAAACTTGGCAAGTAACACAACTCTGATAGAGCAGGATTAGAATGGTGATGGGACTTGAGATGCCAGGGACAGAAATTTAGTCCTGACGTTTGAGGAAAGTGGGAGTCACTGGAGGACAGTGGTTCAGACACAGGAGTACTAAAGAATATTAATGATTTTTAAGCAAGATGATCAGGGGAGACAGAAACTGAAATTGGGGAGATCGGGGTGGGCCAACTGCCTAGTAAACCAAGCGGGCCACACTAATAAAAGGAGTAGGAAAGCAAAATAAGCACTTATAAGGAAGCACCCAACAGACTGTCAACCCAAGGAAAAAAGGTGCTAAAGCTGGGCCTGGAAATTGAAAAAGTATGGTCACAGACAGAGACAGGGATGCTGGAAGGGAGGGATTACTTTACATGTAAAAAAGAGAAAAAGAAATTGAAATACTACTAATTTCAAGAGGAATAATCCAACAAATTTTCAGATTTAACATCTGAACTCAGGGAAGAAAATAAGACTTGAAAAGTAAAATCTAGGAGTCAGGTTCATAGAAGCCATAAAGAATGGATGAGTTTAGCAAAGGAGGAGGAGCAGAGAATAGACAGTTAAAAGCCAAAAACTTTGTAACAAAGTCAGATTTTTGAGGCAGGAGAATGAAAAGGATTCAAGAGTCACTTAAAAGCAGCAGAAAAGGAGCTTTAGTGAGAGCTGGTATGTCATGGAGATTAAGGGAGGAAGTTCAGTTCAGTTCAGTCGCTCAGTCATGTCTGACTCTTTGTGACCCCATGCATCGCAGCATGCCAGGCCTCCCTGTCCATCACCAACTCCCGGAGTGCACTCAAACTCACGTCCATCAAGTCAGTGATGCCATCCAGCCATCTCATCCTCTGTCGTCCCCTTCTCCTCCTGCCCCCAATCCCTCCCAGCATCAGAGTCTTTTCCAATGAGTCAACTCTTCCCATGAGGTGGCCAAAATACTGGAGTTTCAGCTTTAGCATCATTCCTTCCAAAGAAATCCCAGGGCTGATCTTCTTTAGAATGGACTGGTTGGACCTCCTTGCAGTCCAAGGGACTCTCAAGAGTCTTCTCCAACACCACAGTTCAAAAGCATCAATTCTTCGGCACTCAGCTTTCTTCACAGTCCAACTCTCACATCCATACATGACCACTGGAAAAACCATAGCCTTGACTAGACGGACCTTTGTTGGCAAAGTAATGTCTCTGCTTTTCATTATGCTATCTAGGTTGGCCATCCTTTTAGGAAAGGCAGTGTAATCGACACTGTCTCCACAGTGTCAATGGAGAAAACTCCATTGCCTGAGAAACGTTCTCCAGAGACCAGCGTCAACAGTGTGAGGACGAGACCACGCTTAGAGCAAGTCAGGGGGAAATACAAGGAGAGGCGACCTGTGGGAAATCTGGTCCTGAAAGGCAGAAAGAGGACAAGAACTTGGTTTGATTGGGTGAAAAAGATGTAAGCCTCTGGAAAGGCTCAGAGGAGAGAGAAAGGAGATGGTTCTTAGAGATTCTGAGAAAGAAAGGGATTAAGTACAGAAGTTCTTCAAGGCATGAACAGATGTGATCACAAGATTAATTTGAAGAGTTATTTTGGAAAAGAGCACCGTTTCCTCTTAGGATATCAACTGATTTTAACAAGAGCTGTTTTCTGACAGCCATCTGCCTACCACAACCATAAATCTGTAGAGATGGGTCAGCTTACTAACACCATTTGGATATGTGCAGAGAAACAAGACTGGGAAGGAAGGATGGGGTTCACATGAAGATTCCAGTTCATGAGAATCTCAGCTTGCAACAGGTAGGAGATCCAACCCTCAAACAGATCTACACTTAGCTGTGTTATACAGCTTCTTAAAATTTGGCTTGTGAATTTGGTTCAGGGGGCTTCCCTGGTGCCTCAGATGGTAAAGAATCTGCCTGTAATGTGGGAGAACCAGGTTCGAACCACGGGGTCAGGGAAGATCTCCTGGAGAAGAAATGACATGTTGTACAGGTTCTTAAATTTTGGTTTGTGAATTTATTTCAGGGTCAAAATAATTACCCAGGGGAAATACACCTTAAGATTTTTAATTTTTCTTTCTATGTCTCTACATACTCACTTTTTTTTTTTTTTTTACCTTTTCATGGTGTTTTCAAATTGATTCACTGTAGCTTCAGATTTCATCTTCAGCTCATTCCCCTCCACAGTTAATCTCGCCACTTCATTTTTCAATCTGCAGTTTTCTTGTAAAACCTCTGAAATGTGAGAATCAGTAAAAGTATGTGGTTGGTAAAGTTTGCCCTCCAGGGTTCCGGAGGAGTCAGCATTTCCTTTGCCAGGGTGCAGACCATCTTTCTTCACCCTTTTGGCAGTCATTTCCTCTCGAGCCTTAGACTGCTGGTTAGAGAGCATCTTTCTCCTCTCCTTCTGCAGCCGCTCCACAGTTTTGGAAAGGTCCTGTATCTCTCTCCCCTTTGCAGCCAGCTCCTCATTGAGCCTGACCAGTTTAGCTTTAGAGTGAGCCTGTTCCACCTGGAACTCTATGGACTGGAAATCTTTATCATCCTTCTCAGTCTTCCTGAGTTCCAATTCAGCATTCTGATGTTTAAGAACATCTATTTCAGCTTCAAGGTTTCTTATGGTGATCTGATGGGCTTCCTTAACATCATCCAGTTCCTTCTCCAGTGCTTTAGTCCTTGAGGAGTTGTCCTGTTGGTTCTGGGCTGCCTCCTTCAATTTGCAAGCAAGTAACTTCTCCTGTTCCTCCAGTCTCTGCTCATACTGAATCTGCAGAGAAGAATCCATGCAACAACAGACCGCTGCTAAATGCTTCATTAGTTACCGAAGCCCTGAACTCTCCCAGGCCCTGCCTTTTCCTTCATTCAGGGACCCACCATATAGTCTGATGCCTCCAAGTCTATGCTCCTTGAGTCAGTCAAATGTGTTGAAGTTCTAATCTTTGATGGGCATTCCATTACATATTCTCAATATATGTTATATAATTTCATAATGCTGTATGTTGTTTCATAACATTAAATTACACGTTTTTGTATACTAAAACTTATTTTAAGTCTCACCATTACTGTGTACCCTTCTCTATGCAAATTGACAAACTATTCTCCCTGAGGATAAATAGGGAAAGCAGTGGGGGATACTAACGTCTATAAGAAATTGCACATTTTCAACGGCTTAACATCAATTTAGAAATTTCACCCAAGTCAGACTAGAATTTGCATACTAGAGCTAAATTAACAAAAATAACCTAACAGTCCAGGCCAAGGAGGGAGGCATGATAAGAATTTTGTTCATTTATTCAATGAATATTTATTGAGCTACAACTGCTGGCACTGCGTCAGACCCTACAGATAAATTCAGTTCCTGCGTTCCAACAGTTCATAGCCTGGTGACAGTGACACGGCAAGTTTCAATGTCCGGTGGTAACTGTGGTAATGGGCCTACGAACACACGGCAGAGGGGATGAGGTACCCGAGTGGGTCTGGAGGCCTTGAGGGAAGGGGAGAAGACGGCAGAGAGAGAGAGCACATTCAACTTCAGCCTTGAGGGGTGTGTGTAAATTTGGGGATAAGTGGAAACTGGGCTATTTCAGAAGAAGGAAGAGCACATGGGAAGGCAACTGAACACTTGATGTGCACTGGGAATCAGAAATGAAAGAAGTGGCCAAAAATGAGCAGGGGCAAAAGTGGAACGAGATAGGGACTGGAAAAAGGAAAAAGTTGGGAAAATTTAGACGGATCAAAAGGGAGGGGTTGGAATTCATTCCTCTATTTGGTCTCTGCACCGCTCCCCACTGCTCCACCCCAAGACATACTCTTCTGTCTCATTCTAAGAAGCTCTCAGCTACCATGGCATACCTCAGAGCCCCACCTCCATGGCTAGCCTGGCACTTACCTTCATTTTCTGAAACTGCTGTTCCATGGTACGAAGGCTTTTCTTTGCTTCTTCATCTCTGCCCTCCAGATCAGCTTCTAGTTTTTTTATCCTTTTTTCCATAAACTCCACTGTATTTCTATCTGCTATATCACCAGCTGCTGACGCAGCCAGTATTAAAGCTGGCAAAGAATTGGGGTATCGTCTCTTTAGAATTCCTTCCATTTCCTTAACCTAGTGAAATATTGTAGTATGCATTTAAAGTCATAGATATATTAAAATTAAGCAGTTTAATGTACACATTTAGATTATATTAGCCATGTTTAGATTTCAAAGAGATGTTTATATCACATTTCAAGACTAAATCAGATGTACAGTAACACAAATTTCAAATTTCTAATCTAGATTATCTGATTAAAAAACACTACAGTACAATGTCTAATTTAACTGATTAATTTACAGAAACCCTCTTATATTTATTTGAAATAGATCTTGTGACTTCCTATTATACTCCTCAATCTAAATCTCCACCTCACTGGAAAAACAGGAAGAAAACAATACTGATTTCATGGTGTTCATGCAATTAAGTGAGGATCAGATGACATCTGTCTCAGTGATTAGCAGAGTGGCCAGCATGTGAAGAGGGCCAGGTAATGGTTTTATCATGATCTGGTCTCAAAAACCACCTTTCCTAAGGCAAAATGGATTGCTCAAAATCCGGTTTCTAGACTATTAGTCCTTCAATTCAGTTCAGTCCCTCAGTCATGTCCGACTCTTTGCGACCCCATGAATTGCAGCACGCCAGGCCTCCCTGTCCATCACCAACTCCTGGAGTTCACCCAAACTCAGGTCCATCGAGTCGGTGATGCCCTCCAGCCATCTCATCCTCTGTCGTCCCCTCTTCCTCCTGCCCCCAAACCCTCCCAGCATCAGGGTCTTTTCCAATGAGTCAATTCTTCTCATGAGGTGGCCAAAGTATTGGAGTTTCAGCCTCAGCATCAATCCTTCCAATAAACACCCAGGACTGGTCTCCTTTAGGATGGACTGGTTGGATCTCCTTGCAGTCCAAGGGACTCTCAGGAGTCTTCTCCAACACCACAGTTCAAAAGCATCAATTCTTCGGTGCTCAGCCTTCTTCACAGTCCAACTCTCACATCCATACATGACCACAGGAAAAACCACAGCCTTGACTAGACGGACCTTTGTTGGCAAAGTAATGTCTCTGCTTTTGAATATGCTATCTAGGTTGGTCATAACTTTCCTTCCAAGGAGTAAGCATCTTTTAATTTCATGGCTGCAGTCACCATCTGCAGTGATTTTGGAGCTCCAAAAATAAAGTCTGACATTGTTTCCACTGTTTCCCCATCTATTTCCCATGAAGTGATGGGACCAAATGCCATGATCTTAGTTTTCTGAATGTTGAACTTTAAGCCAACTTTCTCATTCTCCTCTTTCACTTTCATCAAGAGGCTTTTTAGTTCCTCTTCACTTTCTTCCATAAGGGTGGTGTTATCTGCATATCGGAGGTTATTGATATTTCTCCCACCAATCTTGATTCCACTTTGTGCTTCTTCCAGCCCAGCGTTTCTCATGATGTACTCGCATAGAAGTTAAATAAGCAGGGTGACAATATACAGCCTTGACATACACCTTTTCCTATTTGGAACCAGTCTGTTGTTCCATGTCTAATTCTAACTGCTGCTTCCTGACCTGCATATAGGTTTCTCAGGAGGCAGGTCAGGTGGTCTAGTATTCCCATCTCTTGCAGAATTTTCCACAGTTTATTGTGATCCACACAGTCAAAGGCTTTGGCATAGTCAATAAAGCAGAAATCGATGTTTTTCTGGAACTCTCTTGCTTTTTCCATGATCCAGTGGATGTTGGCAATTTGATCTCTGGTTCGTCTGCCTTTTCTAAAACCAGCTTGAACATCTGGAAGTTCACGGTTCATATATTGGTGAAGCCTGGCTTGGAGTAGGTTCTTAAAGGTAACACCATTTGCAAAGTTAACAGCAAATATTTCCATACCTGAAGACTGCTTTCATATTCATAAATGTACACAAATATGTACATCGATATGTATACAAATGCACAGATGTCAAGTGGAATATATCCAGATATAAATACTGATAATTTCATCTGCAAAATTTTCAGTTTTGCTTCCTCTGGTATTAAAAATCTAGATTAGATGTAAGCATATAAAGGTATACATATATATATACATACATTCTATGTATATTAAGAACAGACCACGTTTGGCAGAAAACAACAAAATTCTATAAAGCAATTATCCTTCATCTAAAATATAAATTTAAAAAGAAACTAGTTTTTAAAAATGTATTTAACATGTCTATAATTAATATATTCATTTAAATGTTAAGCAGTGTTTTCAATGTGATTTTGATATTTTAAAATGTATACTACATTTTTGGTGGAAACCTAATTTTATTTCTATCTTCTTTAATCTGGCTTTTTAATATTCTTCTTTGGTCACTGTTATCAGTGTGGCTCTATCATACAAATAAAAAAGAAAATCTCACTGGAAATTAAACTACTGAATATACCATTAAATAAGAGCATGAATGAATACACATAACCTGAAATTTTCACTATTAACGTGCATACAATTAGCCCCACTTTTCCTTATGTACTATTTAGAAAAAAGGATGTTTTATTCTATAATCTATTTCAGAATATAGCTCAAAATGATTCTGAATATGTTGTGATATACCTTGATTATAAAATATATATTAAGACTTACAATCATTAGGATAGAAACATCTGCTCCTGAGAAGAGAGTAGGATTTGAAATGCATGTGTAGCAAACTATACAAAAATTAATGAATAATATTTTAGAAAGCTCTAATCCAATAAACCATTAAATTTTTAATGAAAGTGCTAGTAAAAGAGGGAGGCTACTTTTATAAACATTGTATTCCTGGTCAATGTGGGTCACCATTTCAAACCTTAATTTTGTCTTTAAGTATGTTTTATTTTTTACTCTTATATGTTTGGTTCCACAGTATTCTCTTAAAATTAAGTCATCTACTGGGGAAGTGGTTCCTTTGGTCTCTTCTCACAATTCTGGATGGCTTATTCTACGTGGGCTAACCTAAGTCTTAAGCTGGGGGGAAAAAAGTCAAACAATCCTGGACTATAGTTATTTCAGAATATTTCTAGCTCTTCAAACCACCTCTTTCCTCCTTTTGTGGCCACTGAACCAAACTACCAAATCATACCTTTTAATCTAACAGGTCCTGTAAAATTAACAAAGTTAATTTTTTGCCCAGTTTTCCTTCTTCTTCTAAAATGGGGGTAATATTCAGCCCAGTGATGACCTCACAGTTTCAGGTCTGTGATGGAATAATAGCTGTATATCTAAGTGTCACAACTACAGCATCATGTGCCCTTATGAACAGGGCTGAAGTTCTAATTTTGTTTTAATACTTAGTTATGAATACAAACACATTACAGAAGGTTTTAAAAACATAAGGAAAAAGTTAATCAGTATTCCTGCTTACAAAATAACTACTACAATGAAAAAGAAAAAACTTTATCCTAATAAGTGTCACTATACAGTTTTTGAAAAAAGTCTCCCAGCCACACTGACCATGACATGAGTATTTTATTTCTAAGTCTAAACAGTGACAGAGGAGCGTGGCGGACTATAGTCCACAGGGTTGCAAAGAGCTGGACACAACTGAGTGTGCACACACACAAATAGTGTGAGCGAGAGCTCCAAACTGTGGCCAGCTCTCTGGGAGGCTGGATGTTCGGTTTCCAGAGCATCCCACAAGACTTCTCAAGCGCTACTAACATACTCCCAACTGGAGGGTCTCCTACCCCGCCCTCCTCTCTCACCTATCCTTCTTCAGGAGAAAGTATCCTAGCTCTACATCCCAAGTGTCAGAGTTCTGTTTCTTTCTTCCTGGATGTCAAACAGAGTTGGGATGCAAACAACCTTTCATCAGTAGGTCTACCACCTAATGAGACACATGACTTTAAAAATTTCTTTATTCAGAGAACCGCAGATTATATAAAATGACTTTCTTTCCTGCTTTTATTGTTACTTTGAATACTATATTCAAAGTTGAAAGCAGAGGCAGTTCTATATTAAAATGAGTAAGAGCAAAAACTTGCAAGTTGATTACATTGTATAGAAACTTCTAAAACAAAAAACAAAAATGCACTGTATATAAAATATCTTAATGAAAATTTACCCTGAACACATACCTGTCGCTCTAGATCCTGAATTCTTTTGGTATCAGCTGCTTTTTCTTTTAAACGTATCTTCTGCTGGATGGATGGATTTCCAGATTCAGCTTTCAGCTTCTCAACCTACCAATAAGGAAAGACCATGTTAAGAAACTTACACTTGAAACACAGACCTCAAGAGGGAAGCATGATGGAGTTCATTTTAGGGCACTGTGCTGGAGACAGAGAGCAAACAAGACAAGCCAGAAGCCTGCTTTCACGGGGCTTATGTCCTAATGGAAGGAGAGCTCTGATGAGCTAATGAAGTAAATCAGTAACTTCTGAGCATGACAAGTGCTGCTAAGTCGCTTCAGTCGTGTCCGATTCTGTGCAACCCCTTAGACGGCAGTCCACCAGGCCCCACCGTCCCTGGGATTCTCCAGGCAAGAACACTGGAGTGGGTTGCCATTTCCTTCTCCAATGCACGAAAGTGAAAAGTGAAAGTGAAGTCGCTCAGTCGTGTCTGACTCTTAGCGACCCCATGGACTGCAGCCTACCAGGCTCCTCCGTCCATGGGATTTTCCAGGCAAGAGTACTGCAGTGGGGTGCCATTGCCTTCTCTGGAGCATGACAAGTACTACAAAGAAAATAAAGTAAAAGAATGAGAAAGAAAGAGTCAGAAGGGGGCAGGACTGGTAGCTATATTAGATAAAGAGGTTATGAAGCTCTTTCTGGGGAGTAGAAATCAGAGCTGAAACAGAGAGTGAGACATGGGAAGAATGCAGGCCAGGCCTCTTCAGGCCAAAGTGACAAGTGGACTGGGCTCAGCATGCTCAGGAACCAGAGGGAGGTCTGCTGTGGTTAGAGGAGAGTGACTGGGGAAGGGCAGTACAGATAGGGCTGGAGAGGCAGGGCACATTCAGACCATGTGGGGACCTCACAGGCTGTGATAAGGAGCTTGGATTTATCATCATGCCCTGGTAACGGGAGGGGGTGGGCTGAGTACTGGTTCCCAATCCCCACAGATACTAAGATCCAAGGATGCTCAAGCCCCTTATACAAAATGGTATAGAATTTGCATGTAACTCCTGTATACTTTAAATCATCTCTACATTGGGCTTCCCTGGTGGCTCAGATAGTAAAGAATCTGCCCGCAATGCAGGAGACTTGGGTTCAATCCCTGGGTTGGGAAGGACCCTTGGAGAAGGAAATGGCAAACTCCAGGATTTTTGCCTGGAGAATTCCATGGACAGAGGAGCCTAGTGGGCCACATACAGTCCATGGGGTCGCAAAGAGTCAGACATGACTGAGCAACTTTCAGTTTTTTCCTGTATACTTTATCTCTAGATTATTTATAATACCTAAAACAAGGTAAATGCTATGAAAATAGTTTCCACTGCACAGCAAATTTTGCTTTTTGACATTCTGTTTTTTCTGAATATTTTTAATCCATGGTTGACTGAATCTGCTGGATAGGGAACTTGAGGATACAGAGAGCTGCCTGTATTCTCAGTTTAATCTAAAACAGACTACACAAATAAACACAAACCGAAGTCCACCTGACCACTGTAATTAAAAGAATTTCAAGTAGATTGACTCAATGACACAAGCCTATGAAGGAGTGTTGACAATAACAGGGTTCATCTATAGAAACACATTCTGAAATGATCTGTTACCTCAAGTTTCAGCTTCTCAATTTCTTCATTTGCTTCTTTAAGCCGAACTGCATCTTTATCTAGAAGTTCCTGATTTTCGGCATACCACTGTAATCTTTTTTGCAGACGACTGATTTCTTGTTTATGGGTTTCTTCTATAATTTTTATTTCATATAATTTTTCACCTATAAGATCAAGTAATTCAATAACTCGATTATAATTTTTCAAAATGTGGAAATAAACTAAAAGATTTTAAATGAAAACCAATACCTCTCTAATGCAAGCACTTATTAAGAAAGAGGCAAAAAACTTGTTTTTTTGTAAGGCTGTGTCCACTTTAGTGTATTAGTGAAGGAGGATGAAGACTGCTCATAGTCCACATCATCAAACTTGTAGCAAAGCTGGAATCTAGAAATTCTTGATTAATAGTTTTCCCAATGACTTTCATTATAAAAGTAAAGTCGTTTCTATGAAAATAAATGTAGGACTCTGGGCCTCTCCATTTCTTTACCTATGAATCTCTCTGTCAGAACCCAGCTCAAATGCCACTCTTCTCTGAAATCCTCATTAGCATCCTCATGTTTATTTCTAATTTTTTTAATATTAAACTTTTCTGCTTTCTTATTTTACTCTCCTTTGTTTTCCCTGGTGAGGTACGCTGTATCCATCTTTGTGTTTTCTACAACATAGTACAATGTTATTTGCTCATTTGGCAAATACCTGAGAGCATATGTTTCAGACTCAGAGATAAAAATAGGGACTATACCCTGAAAAGTCACAGTCCACCTGAGATGACTATAAACAACTAAGTATGTGATGCCACAAATTCAAAATAATCCATGACTTTCTTTGATCTTGTAAACATTGATGCTAAAACCAATCAAATGCACATACCTATTAATAACTAATATTTTAAAAGCTTCTAAAATTATAATACACTTCAAGGAATAGCATTTTGATTATACTATCCAACTGCTATTACTTAACTCGAGATGAGAACAGTTAAGAGTATAAAGGTAAACTGTTTCAGCTCCAACTTTTACCTGTAGCATAAGCAATCTGGTCTTTGGCTTGGTCTCTCTCTTTCTTCACTTTTTCCAAGTCTACTTCGAGAGCTTGTTTGTCCTGCTTCAGTCTTTTGATGTCTTCCAACAAACTGTTCTTTTCTTTCTAGATATTCATAAAAATACAGAAGCAAATTATTTCCAACCACAATCAATTGTAGAATAGTGTCTCTTTCACCCAATTCATCATAAAGACTGCTAATTATTTTTCTTAAATTTCAGCTTGATTTTATCACTATTCCCCTTCCAGTGATACAAGCTCCCCAAAGCCTCCGAGAATCAGTTCTCATCACTTAACACAGCTTCCAGGCCCCTTCCAATCTCTTTTCTTACTGCTCCTGGGTTTCTCCACCCTCCTAACCAGGCTGCCTCTTCCACCCTCAGCACCTACAATCTGTTCTCCCAGGAACCAGAGGAACTGCCTTCAGGAGTCAGTTAATATCATTTCTTGGTCTGAAACTCTCTGGTGGCTCCCACCTCTTTTAGGGGAAACCTACACCTCTTACCATGACCTTCAGCGTCACAGAACCCAGGCTTGCCCACTCCTTGGACGCATGGCCTGCAAACTCCCCCTCCCACTGCACGCCTACAGAGACCTCCTAGCTGTTCTTTGAACCTGCCCAGCATGTTCCTGCCTCAAGGTATTGGCCCTTACTGTTCCCTCTACCCTCAGCCAGCCAAGTGGCTTGCTCCTTCACTTTATCAGGATTTCTGCTCAAATGAAGCCCCAGGAAGGCCTTGTCTGGTCACTCTAAACTAGAAACCCCCACCCTGGTCCCCAGGTGTATGGCTTTACTTTCCTCTCACATACTCATCACCACCTGACATATTATATATTTACTTGAAAGCAGAACTTTATTTTTCTCATCCTTGTATCACAAAGGCAAAAACTATGCTTGACACAAGTTAAATTCTCAACGTGCTGTACATGCCATACTCAACGGCCCTTACTCCTAGCCTTGACAGAGTCATATTTACCTTTCAAAGTATAGTTCAAATGAGGCTCTTCCTGATAAACCCCACCCCTGCATTCCCACAAACTTCCAGTATACCTGGAAGTACAGCCTTTATTACTCTGTTTCATGTGACACTGATCTGTATTACCTGCCTTTTCTCTTTATTAGGCTGAAAGCTCTTTGGGGATATCAAGACTGATTTTACTACTTGTTTACTTCATGGCACCAAGCACATGGCAGATACTCAGTAAGTGCACACTCAACTCAGCTGATAACTACTGAAGAAATCCCTGTATTCAAGGTGGTACACTTGGCAAGTTCAGTGTCTAGAGGAAAATTCTTAGAAACTTTGTATCACATTACCTTACAATTTAAAATCCAGGCTTATGAAGAAAATAAATCCACCCCTAAGGCCTTGTATTAATATAATCGTGGTTTTAGCGGCATCATTTCACTGTTTAATCTTTTGTGTGATCTTCTGTGGATGTCTTTTCAGGAGAATGCTGAGTTTCTTCAAGAATTTACTGTGCGGACACTTGGAGGCCTCTGTCTATCTCTCCGACCCTCTCTTCCATCACTCTTGTCCTTACTCACCCAACTCGTTCCTCAGAGGCTTCCGAGGCACCATGTCCCTGTATGGAAGGCTCGGTCTTTGCACAGTGAGTGGCTGCTCCTCCTCAGCTTCTGACACAGACACAACTTTCTCAGGAGCGCCTCCTTGCTTGCTCACCCACGCTGCTGAGAGCTGCCTAACCCCTGCCCTGCCTACCACTAGTCTCTGTTCTTATTTTTCTCAAAGAACTTAACCTCCATGTGCACCTATTTCTTGCTCACTTATCTGTCTTCCCTGGTTGAATACACGCTCCTAGTGAGCAAGGTACAGGCCTGACTTGTTTACCTGCCATTTTTCCACAGGCCAGAGGAGTTCCTAAGTGACTGCTGAGCTGCAGTCAGCTTCACCCTCCTCCTCATCGTGGGAAACTAGAAGCTAAGGGCTCAAGATCTTTGCTTTCAGTATGTGTCCATCCATAGTTTACAAAGAACCAGCTCACATTTTATGACTACACTAATGGGTATTAATTTTTAAGTAGGTTTGACATGAACATTATACTACAGATTTATCCCAGTATGAATTTTTGCTCTAAAACTATTTAAACTCAGAAAACCAGACATAATGGCATTCCATCTTTTGGTATTTGCACAAATAACCACATCCCCAAATAACTTTTACCTTTAACTAACACATTTCTTTTAAGGTGTTCCTGCCTTTGGTACTTTCACCATGATGGGCTTGGATGTAGATTTTTACTTATGTATCCTGAGCAGGACTCACTGTATTTCCTGAATTTGAGAATTCATCTTTTATAATTTCTAGAAAATTCTTGGCCATTACTTTATAAAAACATTTAATTACATATTATAGCATCTCCTATTTCTGTTATTTTCTATTTCTCTATTTCGTGTGTTTCAGTCTAAGTTCTCTTAGATCTATCTTCCAGTTGACTACTTTCTTCTTAATTACATCTGATCATCTATTTAACTTTTCTACTTATTCTCTTTTTCTCTGAATTTCCCTGGTCTGTTTTGTTCCTTCCTCACATTGAATTTCTCACTTATTCTGTATATTTAATCATTTAAAAGTATTTAATTTATAGTCTACTCAATAATCCCACTGCTAACTCACTTCAGTCATGTCCAACTCTGTGCGATCCCATAGATGGAAGCCAACCAGGCTCCCCCATCCCTGGGATTCTCCAGGCAAGAGTACTGGAGTGGGTTGCCATTTCCTTCTCCAATGCATGAAAATGAAAGTGAAGTCGCTCAGCCACGTCCGACTCTTAGCGACCTCATGGACTGCAGCCTACCAGGCTCCGACACCCATGGGACTTTCCAGGCAAGAGTACTGGAGTGGGGTGCCATTGGCTTCTCCGACTCAATAATCCTACCGGGGTTTTAATCCTGTTTATTAAGTTACCCCATGCCTACTCATGGTGGGCTGTTTCCTTGGATTTTGTAATTTTGCATTGCAAGTGTACTGTCAACATGATTTAATCTGTAGGAATACTGTGTGAACTGGGTTAAGAGTGGACACTCTTAAGAGTGTTTTGCACATGTTTCTTCTAGACATACTTAAGATGACTGCTGACTGAGGATCATTTTATGGTTTTTTTCTTCCCCCAGATTGAGCATGACCTACCTTTGAAAGTGAAAGTCACCTAGTCGTGTCCGACTCTTTGCTATCCCATGGACTGTACAGTCATGGAATTCTCCAGGCCAGAATACTGGAGTGGGTAGCCTTTCCCTTCTCCTGGGGATATTCCCAACCCAGGGATTGAACCCAGGTCTCCCACATCGCAGGCAGACTCTTTACCGGCTGAGCCAAAGGGAAGCCCAAGAATACTGGAGTGGGTAGCCTATCCCTTCTCCAGCAAATCTTCCCGACCCAGGAATTGAACTGGGATCTCCTGCACTGCAGGTGGATTCTTTACCAACTGAGCTATGAGGGAAGCCCGACCCACCCTTGAAGGTAGTGTCAATTCAAATACTAAAACACAAATGAAAGGAGAAGGGATGACATCTATACTGAATAATCAATAAAGCACTGAGAAGATGAGATCTTTTCCCCCTCTTTCTATAGATACCAAGTTAAGAGAGAGAAGCTTTCTCGACATTTCAGTCCCTTCTGAAAGTGGGTCAGTTTTTTCCTGAAACACTTTTTTACTGAAGGATATGGCCCTGTGCAGTCCTGGGGTCCTATCTCCACTTTGTTGTTCAAGCTCAAGGCTCGTGGTTACTGAGCTGACAGCCCAAGAGCAATGCTTACTGCTAGCTCCGTATCCCTGTTCTATTCTGACCCCAGAAGTTCACTTTACTTTCTTGAGAGTTGGGTTATGTAATTTACAAGATGTTAATTATATTTTAGCCAGCATGTTCTGGTGATTTCAGTGTCAGTTTTGGTTTCCCATTTGTTCAAAAATGCGTCCAAAACCGCACTTTTAAAAGGTCACTAATAACAGCCTTCAAGTGAAGTTAATGCTGTGGTCACAACCTAATCATGCTTTCCCAAGCCTTCATAAACTACAGTAATTTCTCTCTTAACTTGCTAGTTTTTGAGGCCCACTGATAAGTGAAGGTGTCCAATCATTTATTCTTTCTATTTATCCGCTTACCAATCTAATCATTCTGTACCCACATGCATCTTAAGGAAGTTCTCTAATGGGTTCATATTTGAAGCTTCATTTTATATACTGCAAAAACCTGTCAAATATCAACTACTGAACTCTGGCATGTTTAAATTTCTGTGTAGCCTAACTTTATGTAATAAATTTCTAATTAGAAAGTGACATGCAATTGGAATTATTCTAATGTGCATAATCGTTGAAATAGATTCAAAGTACTTAATGGGAGGGAGTGGGGAAAGCTAACTGCCCTTCCACAGGAGCTGTCTGTGGCAGTGGTTTTGAGTGTTACAGTGATGGGTGGGTGCTACAAACATAGTTCTTGAGGACAGGAGTGATAAAAACCAAGCAATGCATAAAACTGTTCTGCTTAAGACAGAAATAATCTGCCCTAAATTCCCAAACTTTTCCCATTGGTAAACACTGCTTTAAGAAATTCTAGGCCATATGCTTTATAGTACAATTCAGTAAAAATAAAGAAAAAAATTATGTAGCAGATATTGCATTTCACCGCTCTGTCAGGCATATCAGATACAAATTCTTCAGATATAGTCTCAGCCCCTCTTAAGTGTACAGCCCACTTAGGAAGACTGAGGAAAAGTCAACTCACTTTTTAAGGTGAATGATCACTTTCAAATTGTTTTCCTATTTCAGCCCTCCATTTTCAAAGAGGAGTTTGTTTGAAGTTAGGTATGTACACGCATGCATGTTCAGCCACTTCAGTCGTGTCCAACTCTTGGCGACCCTATGGACTGTAGCCCCTCAAGCTCCTCTGTCCATGGGATTCTCCAGCAAGAATACTGGAGTGGGCTGCCATGCCCTTCTCCAAGGGATCTTCCCTAAATAAGGCTCTGCCTCCAACATGACTCCACATGATAAATGCCTGATGAGAGGTTGGATAATAAAAGATGCCATCTATAACCAGTATCACATTGTTTCCTCTATATTGAGGTCACAGGTATTTCAATGCTAATCTTAGGTATCTCCTAGTTTTTAATTGGTATGAAATTTATAAGCAGATTTATTCATAAGTTACAAAAGCAGATTTTTCTTTTTTACACACGTAAGGATTTTTATAACACACTTTCCTGTTGCTAATGGTTAAAATCCTTATGTACCTTACCTGTGCTGCCCGTAGTTCTGCTAACAGATCTGTAAAATTTTGATTTTTGGTGGGCTCTGAATCTTCAACTGCTTGAGACAGGAAACGACTTCTGTGCATCTGTTCTCTGATTTATTTTGAAAATAAATACATATATGTTTACAATGTCCTCCTTTAAGTACAAAATATTCGATTCTTAAAAATTAAAAACTCTTTGCACATCAAAACTGAGCCTCTGAAGATAAACAGTTCGTTTGCACTAAAGAATACAATACTGAAATGTTAGAAGAGGAGTATACTTTAAGGGAAATGTTTATGTATAATCTAAAAGAATTGAAACTCTAAGAGTATTGGTGTATTTGTAATATAAAAACATTTCTTGCCAATTTTCAGAAAAAAGAAAATCAATGTCTGGGAAAGACTTCCTGCATTGCATTTCCCCTGTGGTGTTCTGTACTCCTTGTCATATCACTCTAGACTCCTTTCTGAGAAACACAAATTGCCAATCATACCCATGGAAACAAACAAACAAAACCAAATACAATCTACTACTGGTTCCTTCAAGTCAGTTTTTCTTTTTCTTTTTTTTCCAGGGAACATTATACAAGGAGTTTAGGAATCTGTATATGATCATCTAAGTCTAAAGAAACAATTTATTCCATTGTGGAAATTCATTTAGAGCCTCAGGTTTGGAGCCAGGAATAGATCTTCTCTTTTAGAAGCCAGGCAATATAAGATATAAAATTTTAAAATATATTATTGAAGCATCTGGGAAGAAAGCAGATGTAGAAGCCCTGAGGCATCAGAACTATGCAGATTATTAGCTCTGCCATGGGGATCACACTTACCAGGAGAAAGGGGTGACCCCCCAATTTATACAAAAGTGCCTTCAACTTGCCAACCTGTGTACTTTCTAGCTTTGTCTGCTACAAGGTGTGCCTTTTTCTACTGTGCATGAAAGATCAGTGTGAGCTAACAGCAGCCTTGTCTCTTATGCCCTAAATTATCTTGCAAAAAATGGAAGTAGTATGTAAATAAACATAATGTACATGACATTCACAGTCCAAGATGTTTCTTCGGATAGTAGTTCTATCTGAGATTTCAGGTGTTTAGGTGAAATGATGCACAGCTGGCAGTCACTTCCTAAAAGAAGATAGAACCCTAGCCTCCCCATGTTTGGTGGTTCAGCTCTTTCACTTAGTATATTAAAGATGGACATAGTAACATCCCAAAGACCTTACAGTCTGAAGTATGACTGGTTCCTAAGTGGGTGCTAGCGCTCTGTCAGCCTGCCGTGGTATGTTTGTTGTAATAACTCCCAGGTTCTTTCTCTGGAGAAATTTCCTTGCCAAACAGCAGCTCCTGCCCCCTGCCCCAGAGGATACCCGCAAGCTGCTTCCTGGGACCCACTTCATCCAGTGACAGACTGCCTTGAGGGGTTCAAAGGGCTGTTCTCCACTTGACTCAAGTAGGGACCAACTATGTAATGAAATCTGTTCTCCTGCATGTCCTGGTGAGAGTGGAATGAAGCCAGCCTCCAGCCGAAACCCAGTCTCACTGATTTTCCCGCTCACCATCCACCCCAATCCTCACCTCATCTCGCTTCTCTTGCCCCTTGTCCTAAGAGTTATCTTCCAGAAAAGCACCTCCACAAAGATCCCCATCTCAAGCTCTACTTGTATGCAATCTGACCTAACACAGTAAATAATACTGTAGTTTATTATTATTTACTATTATTGTATTATCCAAGTATCTCAGATTTAAAAGGAATAATTCAGTTTCCTGAAATTGATGTGAAATTCTAATACCAATATGCTGAAAATACTAAAGTATGTACTGATCATTGAACACCAAAGAGAATCACTGAATATGAAAAATGTAAAAGTTACAAAACTGTAAATCAGTGTACAACTTCTAAAATTTCTAAGTATAACTAAATGTATTATTAATATAATAATAAAATGCTTAGAAATAGTCAAAGTATATTTGATCTTAAGAATTTAAAAAGGACTTACTTTAAGGCAGCTAATTCACTGAATAAACTCTGGTTTTCCTTGAACATTCGCTCCTCATTTTTTTTGTTTTGTTCTTGGAGATCTTTCACTTGATTATACAATTTTTCATTTTCCTTTTTATAAACAGAAAATTACATTTTAGTTAAAAACCAGTAGTACTTACATAAGTTTATTTGCTTATAAAAGATGTATCCTTTAAGCAATTTTAAAGGCTTTTCAATTTCTTCAGTTTTTGAGTAAGCAAAATCTTTTTCTAACTTTTTGTCTCAGAAGAAAATCTGTAAACCGAGAACAGTTCTTTCTAAAATGTCCAAAATCATTAGTTGAAAAAAAATTCCCCAAATCAAAGAGCCCATCAGAGTAATGTACTGCATTTCACGTGAGTAAATGGACCAGTGACTGCAGGAAGAACCACATCCTGACTTGTGTGCTGTTTGGGGCTGTCTGCACACTCTTTTTCTTGCTTTTGGCCCATCTTTCTGCAGTGAGGTGACTGGACATAGTCCCAGTGGGTATCTGTGTTTGTTTCTGGAACTTTATGTGAGCAGGGAGTTAGAGACTGGGTGCTTCTGGAAGATCAGGGCAGTGAGTGTATAGACTAGACCCAGTACAACATCTGGCTTGAGTGAAAGAGGGACTCAAACAGTGAGGATAGGGGAGAAAGTACCCATCTGTGCTCAGATGCTCTGGCTTATTAACCTCTTTAAAATCAAGAAATTGATGAAAACCAAGGACCACTGAGGATTTCATGAAAACCATGAACTGTCTCACCATGTCTGGCCCAGTGCCTGACACATAGTTTGTGGCTGATTTTCAGCAGAATTAATGAAACTCAGAAAAACACATACATACACAGACACATCAATTTCATGTTATCTTTATGGGAGTGGGTGGTTGGCAAAATCATAGGTCTGTGAAATCCTGCTTTAAAACCCATGCTGTGTATATAGCAAGCTCAGAATGGCAGGGAGGGTTTGGAAGGTTCTAACTAACTCCAGGATGGGGTATCTTGCAAAATCCATACTATTTCATTTACAGCTGGAATATCTGGGGACTTCTCAGGTGGTTCAGTGGTTAAGATTCTGCCTGTGTTCCCAACTCAGGGGCCTTGGGTTCAATCCCTGGTCAGGGAACTAGATCCCATGGGCCGCAATGAAGAGTTCGCATGCCGCAACTAAAGATCACACATGCTGCAAAGAAGATCAAAGGTCCTGAGTGCCCCAACTGAGACCAGTGAAAAAATAAATATATACTAAAAAGAAAAGCTGTAATTTCTGATGTGATAATGCTTTCTTTGGATGTCCCCAAAATGAAAATGCTTATTATTGTGAGGCTGGATGCTTAGGTTACAGTTGTCAAAAGAGGAAAAAGGAGTAAGACAGAGGAAAAGGATAGAGAAGTTAAAAAAAAAAAAAGTGGTCAGGAGGAACTAAGACAAGTCTCCTGCTGGAACATAGCCAAACCTGCCCCGGCTGACTGTCAACACCACCAAGACTCTGTCATCACAGAGAACAAATGTATGGCTTCTGCAGAACATACACATTTTCTCCCATTTAATTCATTTTTTAGTTTTACTCTCAAGGCATTGGCAATTGATTTCAGATTTACAGTTCTCAATACAGTATCAAAACTAGCCAATATTATCTATGGGAAAAAAAAAAAAGATCCCCTGGAGAAGGGAGTGGCAACCCACTCCATATTCTTGCCTAGAGAATCCCAAGGACAAAGGAGCCTGACAGGCTACAGTCCCCGGGGCTGGAAAGATCTGGACACGACTGAGTAACTAACACTTTCACTTTCAAAGGAAAAAAAGACAGTTTCTAAGGAAATCTATTAGTAACAGGCCAACATGCACGAACTGGTTACTGTGTGGAAGGCAGGAAGAGGTTGATCTGCAGTCTTATTTTAATTTCACAACCACTGTGAGACAGGTATTATTATCCTCATTTCACAGATGAGGAAACTGCCTGAGAGAGGTAATGTGATTTGCCTAAGGCTATAGAGCAGGTATGAAGCAAAATCTAAAATCAGATTTTTTTGAATCCAGAACCCATGCTCTTAACCACTTTAATTCTCCCCATAAAAAATGCACAGACTAGTCAAATTATTACTTCCTTCCATTGCCATTACCTGTTAAATGGATGCAGAAATATATATTTTTTTAATTTTATTTTTAAACTTTACATAATTGTATTAGTTTTGCCAAATATCAAAATGAATCCGCCACAGGTATACATGTGTTCCCCATCCTGAACCCTCCTCCCTCCTCCCTCCCCACACCGTCCCTCTGGGTCGTCCCAGTGCACTAGCCCCAAGCATCCAGTATCGTGCATCGAACCTGGACTGGCATCTAGTTTCATACATATTTTACATGTTTCAATGCCATTCTCCCAAATCTTCCCACCCTCTCCCTCTCCCACAGAGTCCATATTTTTAAAGGCCTTATTTTTATAATCAAAGAATCTCAAGACAAACTAAATTTGTGCTGAAGAGCCATACCTGCTGATATCCTTGAAGAAGCATCTCTTGTTCTTGTATTTCTTTTTGGATTTGCTTCAATTTTTCTTCAGTGACAGGATCAGTTGTTTCTCCCAAATGTAACCACCTGTGTTTTTTGTTTGATTCTTCAAAACTACTCAACTTTGAGAAAATGCAGGTATTGTTTCATTTGGGGAAGAAAATGATACAGTGAGAAGTGAGGAAGAACATCAGAAAACTCCAGGTGTATAGACCTAAGACTGTCTTATAAGCACACTAGAATTATCGTAACACCAACTACAATTAAGTCACTACAGGGATGCTTTGTACTGATGGTTCTGACGGTGGAAGTAACTCAGAAATGCTACACAGGGTCACTTTCCTGAATCTAGAACTTCTATAGCTTTCTTTCTGAAACTGCTGTCTTCCCTGAAGGTCACGGTGAACCAAGTGATTAGTTTTCAAAAAGGACTGCTAAGAAGAAAACTATCAAAACGAACCAATTTAATTTTTGATTCCCCCCCGCAAGGATTTCATGTAGGCTCTTTTGTAAGGAGGCACCGTCAGGAACCATGTTCATGTTTTATGCAGCAAATATATCAAGTCAAGAGGCCCCAGGAACAAGAAAATAACAATGCATTTAGCAGGGAGTACAAGTTCTTTTTAATAAATAAAAGGAGAAATAGGACAATGTGTCTAGTACCTTGGCTTGAAGAATATAATTGTCTTGATTCAGTCTGAAGAGTTCCTTTTCCTGTTGTCTCTTTAGTTCCTCCATCTTATTTTCCAGCTCTTTCTCCTTTTCTGAGAAAGTGACTTTAATTTGTTCAATCAGAGCTTGGGCACCCTTCCATTTTTCCTCTGCTTCCTGAACTCTTTTAAACATAAGCAATTCTGTCTCCTTGTTCCCACCATGGTATCCTGAAGAATCCTTTTAATGAAAAGCATTACTTCATTATGTAGAGTTACATAGGAGATTCAAACATGGGTTGGTTAGGGGAAAGAAACCCCACAAAGAATAAAAATGACATGTTTAACAATGTTCTACTAATCAAGAAGATCAATACATGTTCAATAAAAGTGATGAGTATCCGTCAACACAAAAGAAGTTTCAAATATTTCATTTTTTATAATTGTTTCAATATATATAGAACATAAAACAGTATGAATATTATTTTTAAATTTAATACCTACATTCTGAAACTGAACACAGGAGTCAGCTTCTGTGGGGCCCTCAGACGACTTAGGAGTAGCCAGCCAACTTTCAGTTTGAGGAGCTGGTTTACCCAAAGATGCAGGCTTGATCAGCTTTGTTGCAGGTAAGATTTCTAAATATTGTAAACAATGGATAAAAGCATCACAAATACAAACCATGTTGAGTGTGTATTCAGGCAATTATTTAACAATAAGTACTAATGAGGACACGAAGACAAATGAGCATCTCAAAGGAGGCTAATGCCTAATAAACACTGCAAGGCATCTGTTTCATTGCACTTGAACTCCAGTTCATAATCAACATTCTATTCAATTTGACACAGAAGGCTCATTGACCCAAGATTCATATTAAATGACAGATGGAGCTCAATATATGTGAGGAGAATGTGGATTAGGGTAATTTCAGGTTTTACTATTTTTCAATAAGTTATCGTTTTAAATGTTCATAGCAATAGCAAATAGAAGTATTTAAACAATTAATCAAAGAGCAGCTGATAATGAAATATTTCAGTTCGGATTAAAGTACGGTTTCAAAGCACAATTTTTATAAATAATGTATATCAAGATATAGTATCACTGGAATAATATAAATTTCATGCAAACCTCAAAACAAGTAATTTAAAATCTGATTAAAAAGAAAATGATAAAACTGCTATAATATCCTGTTTATTAAATTAGAAAAAATGTGGTTCACACACACACACACACATATTCCGGTCAAATTTTCAGTTTTTAAGGTACCTTGTAAATCTTAAAAAAAGAAGAAATAATTCTAAGACCAATAAGTTACTCAGTTTATAATAAAAAAAAATTAACGGAAATACTGAGAAGAGATCCTCAGGCCCATATTCTAATGTTACAGTTTCTGAACTGAATACTGCATCAACATGTACTTGACTGCCTTAGATGTAAATGAAACATTTGAAACTGAAATAATTTCTTCAAGATGCTAACTTTTTAAATGCAAGGTTGACTTTTTCATTGAAGTTAAAACACATGGTCATTAAAGATTTGGAAAATATAGAAAAGTCAAAAGAAACAACAAGTCCCCAACAGGACCTCACCCTGAGATTTCCTTCCACTCTCTTCCAGGCCTGCCATTTTTTCCTCATATAGTAGTAATCATATTTAATTGGACTGAGTGTTGTGGAAGGTTTTTCTGGAGAAAATTTCTTACACTGTTCATAAATAAAGTTTGAGTCATTGTGAAAGCAGGCGTTAAACCTTCCAAGTCACTGGAGGTCCATTAACATGGCCAATGAACGGCGGGGGATCTGCTAGCGTTGTGATTCTTCCAAGGACATGGCAGCCAAGAGTGACAAGTGGTTCTTGCTCAAGCTGCAGTCAGCCAGCGCTTTGATGCCAGAATTGTTCTTTCCTGAGTTCTTAATTTTGGTCTCCCTAAGTAATTATTTTCAGTAACAGTACATGGACAATATCTTTTCTCTTTATACATGAAAGAAAATTTGCTTGGATATAAAATTCAAATGTGAAAAGTGCAGTGTTTGGAACTTATGAGCCCTTCTTGAAAAAACAATGGATTAAGAGAATTCAGTCAAATAAGAAACCAATCAAAATAATTCTAGAAAGTGATGGCTAAGGGACTGGTGAAAAGTATTCTGGTCCTTTAACAGCCGGAACCAAGACCCACATTCAAAAGCTGTGGGGAATTACAGTTGCTAGAGAGAATATAACAGATATATCTTGAACAAGTAAAAATAAAACCAACAAAAATGAGTGGCAGGCATGTGAGTGGGGGTTTTATTAACTCATTTCATAGAAGAGAAACTGATAATGTATAGAATTGAAAAATGTAGGTAAAAACAACATGGTTTTGGCAACCTTTCAGTGGTTTTCATAGTCTATTTTATTAAAATGATCTTTTGGGATATAGTATTTCTTAGGAGGAAGTTTCTTTTTCTGCTTACAGATTTAAGTAAAACTAAATCTAATATTTATTTTAAAAGAACTTATGAAGTGTGATCTATTCTTGTAAAATGTTTTGTTTGTTCATTCACATGCTTGCCTTTCTCTTTCCTTCTAGTCATTTCACAGAAAAGTAAGAGAAAACGAGACCCCAGGAGACTTCTCAGAGGAAGGGATTAGAGGTCCACAGGTTGAGAACAGGAGGAAAGGATGCTTGTGTTAAGCCAGAAATTACAATTCTGTGTCTCCAGAAGACCCGCCCATGACTGCCGTTCCCCTGCTGATATGGGTCAGCCCCAGCCTTTCCAGCTTACACGCATGAGTTTCTGCAGCGAATATGCATGAGCACAGACAGAAGAAAAGAATCTTTGATGCTGAAAGAATTTTAAATACAGTCAAAGTGGCCCTGAAATTGACAGTTATGGGGAAAGGCAAGGGAAAATACTCTAAGGCAGAAGTAAATTTTCCAACGAGGTTATTTCTCCTCTGACAACTATTGTTACCAGATAACAATGATGGAACTGGTCACCTATTCGATTTAATCACACAGAAAAGGACAAAATGCTTCTGGCTCTATTGCTCTCCCTCTCCCAATGAAGTCCAAAGGCAACAGAAATGTGGGTCTAAGTCAAACATCTCTATTTCTTTTACTTGCATCATGGGCTTCTACGTGGAAAATTACCCTTGCCTACTGCCAACATATTAAAAAATGACTGGATTAGGAAATATCCAGATTAGGAGGCACTGTGATGACAGGCGGGAGGAGAAGGGGGCAACAGAGGATGAGATGGTTGGATGGCATCACTGACTCAATGGACATGAGTCTGAACAACCTCCAGGAGTTGGTGATGGACAGGAAAGCCTGGTGTGCTGCAGTCCATGGGGTCACAAAGAGCTGGACATGGCTGAGCGACTGAACTGAACTGAACTATGACGTATAGAAGTAGGCATTCTGTGACCCAGAAAACATCTCGACTCTCCAAGTCTATACTGAACAAATACCCAGGTATTTCTTTCTGGATCAACCTTCACCTGTACATTGCCACTTGATTCTGAATTGATAGCTCTCCTCTAGCAAACATTTTGAATATTACAAAGCCAACCAGATGAGAAGGGATTGGATACTCACTTCCTATACTTTCTGGGTTTCTTTCAGGAAGACACAGAACTAACGATGAAAAACCTCCTGAACTCAATAGAACTGAATCTTTCAGAAATGGAATGTAATACCTTACAATTCATTTTTTTTCTATTAATAAGGAAAGTTCATAGAAGGAGAAAGGAAACAAAGAAAGCAGAGAACAAGGAAAATAATATACTAGGTGTATAGAATGATTACCTTTTTTCCTACTTTGATTTGAGGCAAGAATAGATCTCAAGTTTTTGCTCTTCATGATGTCCTTAGAAGTTTTCTTTTCAAGATTAGAAAATGTCTTGAATGGTGAACTGGGTTTGCCATACCCTGAACTCCTAACTGATGCATATAATCCACTCTGGGGTTTTCTTTTAAATAAAGGAGGTGCACTTTTGGTCTTCTTGTATGGTAGCTGTTTACCAGTTACAGTCCCTTCTTCTCCAGAATCGAGTTGAGATCTTAAAGTCTGCATACAAGTACAAACTCTTTAGTACTTAAATAAACTTCAACTACAGTTGCAAATAAGATTAACAGGTAGCAAAATCATAGTGATAACTAAAGAACATAATTCATAGAAGGCAAACCATTATATTAAAGTTCTCTAAATTCATCAGAATTTTAATATTTGGAACCAACATTTTCAAAATCAAGAGTAAGACAAAGCAAAATAATAAAACAAAATAAGCTTGCCAGAAAGCAATGAATGAACATGGAAGAAAACAGAGAACAAGTGTTGAAATGACAAGAATCTTATCTTTCTTCTCCAGATCTCTCAACATAAAAATGTCGTAGTACCCTGCCTTATTCTACAAGGTGATAGTTTATGGTAAACACATAACTCAGAACTGTAAAATAAAAACGGAATGCTGTGGTCATGGTCTGATTATATATAATCAGAATAAATCAAGAACAGAGAAAAAAGGAACAGTGAAATGTAAGTTTCTCAAGAGCTGTGAACAGCATGTATATGAAATGCCAACTCACCTCTTTTGTAGAACAGAGACTACTAGACGACTGTAAAGCACTAAAATGATGAATACATGTAATTTTCTTCTGCTACTCAAACTCTAGACTATGTTCACTAAAAAAATGAAAATGTAAAGAATGGCTTCTGAAAGAGAGCTAATGCTACAGTGGTATTTTTAAATTTGGGGACCACAGAGTGTTATAATAGATACTTCTCACAGATGTCCAGGATTTATGTGGACATCAGTATGTAATCGATCCCACTAGCTTAGGAAATACATACTTCTCAACAGTATTTACGTAACTTCATTTATCAGAATGTCAAATCAATGCAAGTTATAAAAACTTACCTTATTTGTTTTGTCATCCTGAGGTAATAATGAAGGACCAACAGATATTTTTTTCTTCAAAATATCAAGGTACATTTTATCTATTTGTTCTTCCACAGCATTTGCTCTTGGATAGTTATTTTCTGTAACTTCATTTGTTGCCTTTTCTAAAACTACATTCTCTTCATTTTTGTCCAACAATTGGCTCACAGTTTGTGGTTCTTGAGACACAACATTTGGGTTAATCTTAAGGGGTAAAGGGCTAATAAATTCAGTTTCTTTATTCTCAGCGAGTTTCTTATAGCTATAAAACAAAACAGGACACAGAGAATGAACCCTATATAAGTCCTCAAATATCAGTTTTAATAATATGTGTATACACATTATATATAAACATATTTACATTAATATATAACGTTAAATATATTTAATATTTGTAAATGTTTAAATTAGGTTATTAATGTTAAAGACATTATTTACAATTCTGGTTAAGACAGTAAACTTATACAGCATCACATAATTGTTTTAAAATGATAATTTCAATGCAGCATAAGGGACTTCATGGTTGACTCTGAGACCTACTTCAAAGGAAAGACAAACCAAACAAGACTGAGATTGCTTTTGTCCAAGAAAAATTTAAAAGTGAATTTCTAAATAGCCTTTTGTAATATAGCTCATAACGTCAACATGCATTTTAGGCAGGAAAAATATTTTACACATTTCTAGCTTCCCTGGTAGTTCAGCTGGTAAAGAATCCTCCTGCAATGCAGAAGACCCTGGTTCAATTCTTAGTTGAGGAAGATCCCCTAGAAAAGGGACAGGTTTCCCATTCCAGTATTCTTGGGTTTCCCTGGTGGCTCAGCTGGTAAAGAATCCGCCTGCAATGCCAGAGACCTGGGTTTGATCCCCTTGGTTGAGGAGGGCATGGCAACCCACTCCAGTATTCTTGCCTGGAGAATGTTCATGGGAGAATCCCCATGAACACAGGAGCCTGGTGGGCTACAGTCCATGGGGTCATAAAGAGCCAGACCTGACTGAGCAACTAAGTACACACAACAGAAGAAATAAAGAAGTAACCATAATTTAAATCAAGGCATAAAACATAAATATTAAAATGAATAATTTCATCCACAGTACAGGAAATTTTTAAAGTGAAACAAGAAAAATCACTAGGACTTTAAAATAAAATCATTCCTTTAGTTTAAAACACTTAAATGCAATGTTACATTTCAGATCTGCTGCTGCTGCTGCTAAGTCGCTTCAGTTGTGTCCGACTCCGTGCGACCCCATAGACGGCAGCCCACCAGGCTCCCCGTCCCTGGGATTCTCCAGGCAAGAACACTGGAGTGGGTTGCCATTTCCTTCTCCAATGCATGAAAGTGAAAAGTGAAAGTGAAGTCGCTCAGTCGTGTCCAACTCTTAGCGACCCCATGGACTGCAGCCTACCAGGCTTCTCCATCCATGGGATTTTCCAGGCAAGAGTACTGGAGTGGGGTGCCATTGCCTTCTCCGACATTTCAGATCAGTAGATTTTTAAAATATGGAAACTATTCCTTACAAGAAATATTATAAATATGATTAAATATTGGCATATTATGGGAGTTCCAGAAATATGTATATTGTCATTTTTTAATTACTACATCATGGTCCATTAGGTTACTTGATTTTTACATTTGTAAAATAAGATAAAAGGAAAGTTTAAGAGGCTACCATTTTCACATAAGGAAGATTAGCTTCTTAATAACTGTTAGAAATACTTGAAGTAGCTGTAATAATCAGAAAACATATTGATAATAGTTCTTTCCTTCTTAACGGTAGCAGAACCTGATTATCATCATAATTGTTCCCTTTTCTTGCTGTGAACTGAATGAACTACATTTCATCACTGCCTTCAGTCTAGATGGGGCCAGACGCTAGTTCTTGTCTTTAGAATGTGAGTGCTATGATGGCAAGATCTAAAATATGAGGCTTAGTCGTTGGGTTTTAGGTGGCAAGGAAACTGATACAGAGGCTGGAGAGGTAACAACCCATGTTTTATGGTAAAGAACATTTGCTAAACTGTCACCTACAACAGTTTATAAGGCAGACCACACGGCTACCCAGGCTAGGGTACTAAGAAAATGGCAGGAGAGAACAGGCAGTTTTTAAGTGCCAGCTACCACTGACTACTTTTGACAAGATATTATGAGAAAAAAATAATTTCAAGAGAGAACGGGTTGGTTTGTTAAGAAGAAATCAGAGGGAACAAAGTCTGGAATTTAAGGTGTCTTAGGTTCACTCTCCATGTCTAAACTCAAACAGTAAGATTCAGCATTACAAAATGCTATGAACAAGCAAGATACCAATGAGAGCTTCTTGGTTGAAAAGAGTGACTCAGTCCCTTGGCAAATATCATATATTCTAAATGTCATCTTCAAACTTAAGGTTATTGTTCCTAATAATATATTCAGACAGCTGCAACTGAGAGAGAAAAAACAGAGGGAATAAGGAAGCAGACATAAAACAGATTTAAAACCTGTGTCTAGCAAAGAATGTTAAGTGTAGTTACTGGCACAGGGGACTAACTGGAACCAAGTACATCAGAAGTCTAATAAACTTTCTGAAGGAGCTGTAGTAACAAAGAAACCACAACTCTACTTAAAAAAAGAAAAAAGGCTTAGAGACTTGTTTGGGAGCCTTAAAACCACCTGCAGGCAGAAAGTAGATGGAGAAACGAGTGCCTCCTCCAAGACGGCATACCCTCCCCCTGAAAACCACTTCAGCTGAAGCCAACAGTGATGAAATACAAGTCAAATTCTTCAAGGATTGGAACCAAGAGCTATATGAAACAATAGAGTTACTTGGTAGTTCCACTTTAAGAGCAGAATCGTGGCCTAATTAAGGAAAGTTCTTTACAAGGTCTTTCAGTGGATTTCAAAGTTGCATTACTGATGGCTAAATTTTCTTCTCATACTTTTCCGTTCTGAATGGGAAAGGTGTGGGTAAGGAAGTAGTAACTTGTCTTTTTAATTCATTGATTAGCAGACAATGAAGAGCTACATTCAAACCTGATAGAGAGAAGTGTGCTTCACCAAGAAATACTGGCCTTTCAGACGGATACAGCCCTAAATGAGACTTTGGCCTATTTGCTGGGGAGGAGGTGAGTAGGTCTTTGTGTGAAGTAGGTCTTTGTATGAAGAGTGGAATGGATATTTGACAGAAGTGCAGATTCTGGTGGAGATAGGCTAGATGCCTACCAAATGCATTTACTTTCTTTCTGGGTACACAAGCAAACCACATTTTCCATTCCTTTTGGACCTTGTTAGCTAGAGGTGCTGGTTCTTACCAATAGAATATGGACTAAAGTGATGTAACATTTCTGTTGAGGCAGTTAAAAGGAAGTACGCTAAACCATCTTTTTTCTCTTCTTATAGACTCTTTACATGAAGCCATGAGAACCTTAAAGCTGTGTGCTGATGACTGAAACAGCCCTGGTCCCTAAATGCCTATGGCACAGTCCTACCCCAATTGCACTGACATACACGGAATTATGTGAGCAAGAAATACATTTTTGATGATGTTAAACTATTAAAATTTCAAGGGATTTTTTTCTGTTGTTATAGCAGCTAGAATTACTCATCCTAGTTTACGATAAAAAGTTTTTTGATAAGTATACTAGCGTTTATACTTATGCCTTTAATGAAAGTACACTTTTTTTCAGCTCTTAAAACACAAATGCAAAAATCCATACTAGAATTCACATTACTAAAATGGTGCTACCTAGAGCCAGACATCCTGGAATGTGAAGTCAAGTGGGCCTTAGAAAGCATCATCATGAACAAAGCTAGTGGAGGTGATGGAATTCCAGTTGAGCTATTTCAAATCCTGGAAGATGATGCTGTGAAAGTGCTCAATATGCCAGCAAATTTGGAAAACACAGCAGTGGCCACAGGACTGGAAAAGGTCTGTTTTCATTTCAATCCCCAAAAAAGGCAATGCCAAAGAATGCTCAAACTACCACACAATTGCACTCGTCTCACACACTAGTAAAGTAATGCTCAAAATTCTTCAAGCCAGGCTTCAGCAATACATGAACTGTGAACTTCCAGATGTTCAAGCTAGATTTAGAAAAGGCAGAGGAACCAGAGATCAAATTGCCAACATCCGCTGGATCATCTAAAAAGCAAGAGAGTTTCAGAAAAACATCTATTTCTACTTTATTGCCTATGGCAAAGCCTTTAACTGTTTGGATCCACAATAAACTGTGGAAAATTCTGAAAGAGATGGGAATACCAGACTACCTACTTGACCTGCCTCTTGAGAAATCTGTATGCAGGTCAAGAAGCAACAGTTAGAACTGGACATGGAACAACAGACTGGTTCCAATTAGGAAAAGGAGTACGTCAAGGCTGTATACTGACACCCTGCTTATTTAACCTATATGCAGAGTACATCATGAGAAATGCTGGGCTGGATGAAGCACAAGCTAGAATCAAGATAGCCGGGAGAAATATCAATAACCTCAGATATGCAGATGACACCACCCTTAGGGCAGAAAACGAAGAACTATAGAGCCTCTTGATGAAAGTGACAGAGGAGAGTGAAAAAGCTGGCTTAAAGCTCAACATTCAGAAAACTAAGATCATGGCATCTAGTCCCATCACTTCATGGGAAGTAGATGGGGAAACAGTGGCAGACTTTATTTTTTGGGGCTCCAAAGTCACTGTAGACGGTGACTGCAGCCATGAAATTGAAAGACGCTTACTCCTTGGAAGGAAAGTTATGACCAACCTAGACAGCATATTAAAAAGCAGAGACATTACTTTGCCAACAAAGGTCCATCTAGTCAAAGCTATGGGTTTTCCAGTAGTCATGTATGGATGTGAGAGTTGGACTGTGAAGAAAGCTGAGTGCCAAAGAATTGATGCTTTTGAACTGTGGTACTGAAGAAGACTCTTGAGAGTCCCTTGGACTGCAAGGAGATCCAACCAGTCCATCCTAAAGGAGATCAGTCCTGGATGTTCATTGGAAGGACTGATGTTGAAGCTGAAACACCAATACTTTGGCCACCTGATGCGAAGAGCTGACTCATTTGGAAAGACTCTGATGGTGGGAAAGACTGAGGGCAGAAGGGGACGACAGGATGAGATGGTTGGATGGCATCACTGACTCAATGGACATGAATCTGGGTCAACTCCAGGAGTTGGTGATGGAGAGGGAGGCCTGGCGTGCTGCCATCCATGGGGTCGCAAAGAGTTGGACAGGACCGAGCAACTGAAGTGAACTGAAGCCAACAGAGACACAAGATATGTAAAAAGAAACAAAAAAAACCTCTTCAGTAACACTAGCAGAGCCCAAAACAGCAACGATTACGTGAGCACAACTGCCCTTTAAAACTATTAACTAGCACTGCAGATCAGTGGAAGAATCTAGACTTAGTATTCAAGTAGATGGGCTTCTCTAATAGCCCAGTCAGTGAAGAATCTGCCTGCAATGCAGGAGACCAGGGTTCAACCCAAGGTCGGGAAGATCCCCCTGGAGAAGGAAATGGCAACCCACTCCAGTATTCTTGTATGAAAAATCCGATTGACAGAGGAGCCTGGCAGTGTACAGTCACAAGAGTTGGACATGACTTACGACAAAACCAGATGTTTTAGTATAAGCTACACTGACTTTTGTCTCAACTAGCACAAACGTAGGAAAAAGACCAAGAAATCACTGCAAGTGGATTTACATGATGAAGATGGAGTTCAAGGAGGGGCTCAAAAACTTGTCTGTTAAAACATAAATGAACAAGTAAATACATGAATAGACGACAGGCTTTTCACAGAAATATTTTATGGAGACAAAAACCCGACAATTTGAGTGTGTTTCTGGGTCATGGCCATATGATCTTGAGAAATTAATTTAAGCTCTTTAATCCCCAGTTTCTTATCTACGAAATGAGGATGATAATGGAATAGACTTCATGGAATTGCTATAAAATTAAATAAAGTCTGATAGGTAAAGAGCTTTGTACAGCACCTAGTCCACAGTAACCACGTGATTAAAATGTTAGCTGTTATTGTCATCATCATCGTCCGGTTCCTGTGAGAGCTCTACCAGTTAAGTCTGCTTACCTCGGGTGCATCACTTGAACGGTGGGGATAAAGATGCTGACCTATCTGTTATGAAGATCTCACGAGATAACGGATATGACACTCTTGGTGCTGCAAGGATGTCAAGGTGTCCTACGACAAGGTGACTGTGATATGATTCTCTGTGCTGGTGAATGACAGCCAAGTCCTGAAAACTGTCATTAAAATGTACGGTAGCTAGAGATTTTTGTGAAGCCCACTTCTCTTGTGACCCAAGATCTCACCCTGGGAGATGACAGCTAGTCTGTAACTAAGCACAGAATTTACCGGTTTATAAAGAAGTGAGTGTATGACTCACACGCAGAATAAAACTCATGTTTGCTCTCAGTGTTCGCATCAGCTGTCCCTGAGCTACTTAGAGCTGAAGGGATTTTATTTTTCAGTGAAAAGCTTTACGATACTCACCTAATGGCAGCAACTTTTTAGTAGCAATTGTTTATTTTTTTATTTTAGAACTAGATGAATTTTGATAAACTGAGGAAAGATTAATAGGAAAAGAAAACAGGAATGACTCACAGGTAGACTCATACCAGCTACCTGTTAATCATTCACTAGGAATGGTTAGGTTCAGTTCAGTCGCTCAGTCATGTCCGACTCTTTGCGACCCCATGAACCGCAGCACATCAGGCCTCCCTGTCCATCATCAACTCCTGGAGTTTACCCAAACTCATGTCCATTGAGTCGGTGATGCCATTCAACCATCTCATCCTCTGTCATCCCCTCCTCCTCCTGCCCTCAATGGGAAAAATCGGTCGAACAATCGATTCTAGAAGTTTGCAGTGACAAAACAATAAATAAATAAACAATCCTGCACGATCCATTCCAAGAAACTCATACCTGACAGGTTGTAAATCAAAACCACTGACCCCAAAGGAATCTATTCTGATAGGCTTCATCAGCTCCTCTACTGTGGGCAGATCTGAGAGAACAAAAGTTAAAAAACAGCAACCAAAAATGTTATGGAAATTGCTTAATTTAATGTCTAATACCATCAAAACCACATTTTCTCTGATTAACATAGTTAACAAAATGATACATATAATTATCCCAGGTTCCCACTGTAAACTTATTTGTACCAAAAAATAAGTTTGGAAACAGCAGAATTTTCAAATCTTTGGTATTTATATTTGAAATATATATCTACTTTCTTTCTTTCTCTCTAAGCATAGGTGTATGGGTATATCCACAAACATTATGTATTTAGTTGATCCCCCAAAACTGTTCTCCATTAAAAAAAAATAACATTAGTATATGTTCACGGAAAAGTATAAAAAAATATGAAAATACTCAAGAGATTTCTTAATTTGGTCAAAGCATATTAGAGGAGGAATTAAAATTTTAACCTATTTTTGATACTAACTTTATAGTTAAAAGGGTAAATCCCAGATTTATTTAAACAATCTTTTAAATTCAGATACTGAGAAATCATTACTACAGCCAATTGTATTTAAATTATACCATACTGAAAACAGCTCAGAGAGAGGCTCAAACAAAGACACTTTTACCAGACTCTGTAGTAGAGATGTTCTTAGAGGACCCTTCATTTTCTTGAGGATGATCTTTCGTTGAGCTCTTGGTATTTTCTGCTGCATTGCTCTCAGTTCTTTGTTCATCTGCATCTCCCAAAGAATGGGCTACGTGACAATAAGCCTGATGCAGAGCTTCAATGTCACTGTTGCTTTGTCCGTAAGAAATACCTGTTGAGATAAATGTAATCTCTAGTATAACCACACAAATACATGAGAAACATAAAACACTAAATTCATCCCTTAATCTGTTAAGCATGATGAACAAGGCTGTAGGACAATGCTGACATGATACAGAGTGAAATACAGACCTTAGTGATGGGTGGCCACAGCCTGCCAGCGTGAATCTCAGCAGGCTCAGGGACTCTTTCAGCAGGCTGAAATGTGTTCTGACAGGCTAACTGTGAAATCATCTCTGCCTACTATCCCTATACAACCTCTCTGCGCTGGAGAAAACGATTCCTAAATTTCTCAAACTGACACAAAAAGTTCTCAAGGATTCTGTCTCTCCTCTGTTCCACCCCACCCTCCCACCTCTCTCTCTCTGCTTTCCTGAGCCACCGAACATCTAATATTCTTCATTTCTTCAACTGAAATTCAATCCTCTAACTTTGCAGTCCAGTGTGTTCCAAAACCCTGCTAAAGCTGCTATAATAAAAAAAAATAATAATAATTTCCCAGGGGACAAACCCAGCCTTTAACTCTCTTCAGCCTGAAAACTTTTCTTTGCCCTGTGAGACATGTGGCCCCGCTCTTTTCCTGGGGACTGCTTCCTCCGTATAACACCTTCTTGTTCTTCTCAATGCTCTGATGGCTGCTTTTCCACCTTCTGTGGTAAACAGCTCATCTCAGGGCTCCATCTTCAGCTCCCTTTTTTCAAACTTCTCTTTTTTATGGGTGTGTGTGTGGGGGGGGAGTGGGGGTGGTGTTAATTTCATTAACACCCTTTGCTTAGTAATTGCCTATAAACATTTGACTCCCAAACCTGTGTCTTCTGTTTAATCTATCTTCTATCTCTTTTCTGAACACTGAACTTCCTAACAGACATGTAGACTGTTCTATAAGCAAATCACATCCTCAAGTGAATTAATTACATTCCCCAACAAAATCTGTTCTGCTCCCAATATCTGTGACTTTGGCTATGGCATGATCAGTCACCCAGTTATCCAAAACAGAGAACCTCATCTCACAGTTCACTTTTCCTTCCCTATCAACCTCCTTCTCGTCCCACCAACTGATAAACACTGGAGAAAAGAATTCAAAGAATCTAATGACAATGATGATCTAAGATTTTTATGAGTATTTTCCTACTCATTTTGTACTTTTCATTATTAACAGAATTTTCAAAATTAGAAGAAATAAAAGCATTATAGACAAGTAGAAAAAACAAGAGAAATAGGGTGATCAGACTCCTGTTCTCTTGATAACTATGACCATTAATTAATGCCTAAAGATAAAAGAGCATATATACAGCCTCCTCTTTATATAATCTGTAAGTTGCATAGTATAAAATTCTGAGGAACTAGTTTCAACTCTAAATGTAAGAGGGTGCCAAGTACCATATGTGATTATGTAAGAATGCCTTACAATGGAATAGCTTTCCATCTGCTGCTTGAGGTCATCAGGTCACCATTGCTATTTGGAGCCTGTCCAATATGGAATACATTTGCTTAAATAAACTAAAAACAAAAAAGTGAAGAAGGAGACTTCCCTGGAGGTCCAGTGGTTAAGAATTCGCCTTGCAATGCAAGGGATGCAGGTCTGATTCCTGGTCGGGGAACTAAGATCCCACATGCTGCAGGGCAACCAAGTCCATGTGCCACAACCAGAGAAGCTGAGTGCTCTAACTACTGGAGCCTGCATGCTCCAGAGCCTGTGCACCACAGCCAGAGAATCTGTACGCCACCACGGAAGATCCCACAGGCTGCAACTAAGACCCAGTGCAGCAGAATAAATAAAGAGATAAATACATTTAAAAAGTGGGGGATACCACCAGTTTGGAATCACTAACAGTTAAGTGCCAGGGATGTTCAGCAGGACTTGAGGAAAACAATCTTGCCTGCTAAAATAAGCCTAATTTCCCCTCCAAACCATCTATCAGACTCAAAGGGAGAAGAGAATTAATTTTATGAAGAAATGAAAAAGGCAGAAGACATTTTTCCTCCTCTAGAGAAATACCTGGATGCCTAAGTATCTGCTGAGTATGCATGAAAGAAATGATCCCAATGGGAAACAGCATCACAGTACTGAATGTGCATACCTAATTTAACAGGCATGAGGCGCCAGGAAGAAGAGGTTTTGGCTTAAACTAACAGCTGAGCAAACATGTGGAAAAGCAAATTACCTAAAAGTTAAAAATTAGAAATGGTAGAGAAGCATTAGATGCTGCTCAGAAAACAGAGCAAGGGAAAGGTACCTGTCTCCTAATTTGAATCATTAATCCAACTGATATTAAAAATAATTTCATAGTTGTTGACCTTTTTTTAATATATATATATATTTTGTTGAAGTACAGTTGACTTACAATGTTTCAGATGCACAGCAAGGTGATTCAGTTATACAAACACACATATATTATTTTTGAAATTATTTTCCATCATAGATTATTACAAGATATTCACCATAGTTCCCTGTGTTATACAGTAAACTTCTGTTGCTTATTGCATTATCTATTTTTTAGACTTTTTGTGACCCCATGGACTGTAGACCACCAGTCTCTGTCTTTACGACCCCATGGACTGTTGCCTGCCAGGCTCCTCTGTCCTGGGAGATTCTCCAGGCAAGAATACTGGGGATCTTCCCAACCAGGGATTGAACCCAGGTCTTCCACACTGCAGGCAGATTCTTTACTGTCTGAGCCACCAGGGAAGCCCTTTAATTAGAAATCTAACATTCTATCCATACTAAGTCAAACAAGTGGAATCAAAATGTCATAAACTTTTTAGTTAGGCAAAAATTCATAAGTTTTCTAAAATATATATATGTATTTATATATATGTATACAAAAGCTTTTCTACTATACTTGATAAAGCCTTGAGAAAGAACATCAAAAAAAGAAAAGAAGAGATGGAGAAATTGGAGAACATAAACTAAATGAAAAGGGAGCACTGAATATGAAATAGACAAAGTGAAACACACTAGATAAAAGTAAAAGATCATCATGTTTTTAAACATGACTGCTCATCAGAAACATATCTGGAACTCTGGAGAAAAAGAGTAATACTTGAGCATTTGTATTTTTCAAAAAATTTCAAGATCATTCTGATATGCATCTGGATTTTAAAAAGTGATTACAGGTTTTTCTATTAGATCCTATTTTTGGTGATAAAGAGTTCTATTATTTTTCTGTTGACCAATCATGATACAATGATATTAAGTAATAGTTACATAATCATAAGAGTAAAAGATATTTATCAGTTTTCACAGTCAATGGCCAAACAAAATATAAAAGATAATTATAAATGCAACCATAACAGGAACATGATCAACTTAATAAAATAAAATAATTACATACAATAGGGGTGTGTCAAGCAGAGTGATGTGGTAAGTGGAAGTGCATACATGCACATGTTTTCATCCACCCAGTCAGTCTATGTTTTTTAGTTGGTGCATTTAATCTATTGACATTTAAGGTAGCTATTGATATGTATGATCCTATTACCGTTTTCTTAATTGTTTTGGATTTACTTTCCATAGGTCTCTTCCTTCTCTTGTGTTTCCTGCCTAAAGAAGTTCCTTTAGCATTTGTTGTAAAGCTGGTTTGGTGGTGCTGAAGTCTCTTAACTTGTACTTATCTGGAAAGCTTTTGATTTCTCCATCAAACCCGAAGGAGTCTTGCTGGGTATTCTTGGTTGTAGGTTCTTCCCTTTCATCACTTTAAATATATCATGCCATTCCCTTCTGGCTTGTAGAGTTTCTGTTGAGGAATTGGTTGATAGCCTAATGGGAGTTCCCTGGTATGTTATTTGTCATTTTTCCCTTGTTGCTTTTAATAATTTACCTGTCTTTAATTTATATCAGTTTGATTACTATGTGTCTTGGTATGTTTCTCCTTGGGTTTATCTTGCCTGGGACTCCTCTGTGCTTCCTGAACTTGGCTGACTATTTCCTTTCCCATGTTTGGGACGTTTTCAGCTATTATCTCTTCAAAATTTTCTCAGGTCCTTTCTATGTTAAAATCTTTTTATGCATTTTATAGAGAGAAAAGGGCTGACTTCTTGCATGTATTTTATATATTACCACAAGTCAAAAACCCACTATATTTTCCAATTTAAGAGGCAGAGAAGTGTCAGAACCTATTGGGCAGAGGCAGGGGTCTGGTTGTGAAACAACACTGTCCTCCTGTGACTGCTCCAGGCATGCAACCATGGCACAAAATGGTCCCTGCCCTTGAGACAAATGAAAACAAGCCAAAGGCTAGATCTGACCATCATTTTATAGTTACCAACCTTTTTAAGACAGTAAAGCACAAGTTTCATGAACAGTATTATCAAAAAAAAAAGAGATAAAAATCTTTGACACTGTATCACCTAAACTGAGCCTGCTTATGGCTGAAGACACATGGTAAACAAAGGAAGCCGCTGATACTTTCAGTTCTTAATCCAAGCTCAGACTCTGATTTGAAATTTTCCAGTGTACTTTTGTAAATACTAGGTAAATTTTATACTTCATAGCCAAAAGGTATTTATGCCTTCAGGTTCTTTATTATAATTTGACTATTAACAGTAGTGAAATAAAAAGTGATAAGAACCACAGAGCTGCTACTTCTCATTGAACTGTAACAGTATGCTAGGCACTACACATAATCTCAATTGATCATCAAATGATGTCATTTTAAAGAAGAGGAAACAGGCTTTGAGGTACTAATTGTCCATTGTCACCCAGCTGGTAACTGGCAAGGCTGGAAATATGAATCCAAGACCAAAGACAGTAATGTCATACTCTTTACTCTTCTAGTAACTGATTCACCAAATTATTTCAGAATCAAGAATATTTAAGAAATAAGACCAAAAAATTTTAATTTTATATAATTTCCGAGATCATATTAGAGTTTCTATTTCCAGCGATATGTTTTTTATTTCTGAGTTTTATTATAATGTACAGGAGAAGTTTTCAAACTGCTCTGATTTTCATTCAGAGAAAACCATAGGTTCCACAGATGTTTGAATTTTCATTTTAAAATATGAAGAGCAGAGTGATAACTCTTTCCTCTGGCTTTGTTTTCATGCATATCTTAGAAAAAAGTTTCTCTGGCCATCCTGTATATAAATGAACCACCTATAATGTATCACTGATTAGAAAAGCTGTAGCTCTACACTTGTCTTTTAAAAGTATCTGGACTCTGTGGGAGAGGGTGGGAAGATTTGGGAGAATGGCATTGAAACATGTGAAATGTCATGTATGAAACGAGATGCCAGTCCAGGTTCAGTGCACGATGCTGGATGCTTGGGGCTGGTGCGCTGGGAAGGCCCAGGGGGATGGTATGGGGAGGGGGAGGGAGGAGGGTTCAGGAGGGGAGCATGTGTATATCTGAAATTAAAAAAAAAAAAAAAAAAAAAGACCTGTTTTGTTTTTTTTTACCAACCATGTTGCTCCCTATATTTACTTTTGAAAATTTTTATTGTTATTTTGGTTAAATTGACAGTTAAGTATTGTTGCATAGTGGTCTGTGCTTCTGGTTAATGAAGTGTTAAAACACTTTGACATTTTTGACAACTTCCCCAAATCAATTTCTAAATGAAATCTTTTTGACCTTCAACTGACTTTGAGATTTCATAAAAGGCTCCTAGAACATCTCAAAGAGTTTTCTTTTCCTCTCTTTGTAAAAAGAGAGATGTTAAACGAATTAGGTTTGTTTGATGTGTTAAACTGCATGAATAACATTGTCAAATAAAAAGTGATGCTTAACCTTCCCTAGGCTTTATTTGTATGGATAAATATGATTAATGTATGTATTCACAGACTGTATGAAATTTCTAAAAATTTATCAATACCTTCCATGAAATATCCTGGCATAATATTAGCAGTCATAATTCCAATTATTATTTAGAATGTTGTATATCACAAAAACAACCAAATTGTGTTACTTTTATAATAAAATTTCATCAAATTAAAAAAAAAAAGTATCCATATCTACTTACTGAAAACAGTGCAAGCAGACTATCAGAGCACGTATGACAAATATTTAAATAAAAACAGTTGTAAGACTGAGGAACATGTGCCCAGCACATGCTTCCATCAGGGCAGAATATTCAGTCAGCTAATAACAAGTAAACCAGTAATGTTTTGATGGAAAACTTCTGTTGCAATTTTTTGTGGTTGTTTTAACTTTGTAACTGTTATATTCACACTTAACTGTTATATTCACATTTTAAAATGGAAGTAAATGAAACAAGACAGTGGTGATTCTTAGAACGGCAATGACTAGAAATAAGAGATGCGAGTGGACTTTGAGGTTTTGATTATGCTTTGTTTTTTGATCTGGTGACCGGTTACATGAATGTGTTCAGTACTTAAAAATTCATCAAACTGCACTATGATGATACATAAATTCTACAAGTATATTATACTGCCATAAAAAAGTATATTATATTGCCATAAAGAAATAAAAAGTAAAATCAAAATGCAAGCAGATGGTCAGAGTTGGCTAGTGATTTACCATTTCTATTGCTCTTTTTTTGACTAGTGTCTGGGTTGACTTAGTTGACCATATTGGCCACCTAAGACTTGCAAAAGCAAGCTGAAAATATCCCATTTGCACTTGTTTATGTGGTAAACCAAAAATATTTTTATATTATACAATAAAAATATACAAACATACTGGAAATTTGACGATGTAAGAATGTAACAAGTATCTGCAATATTTAATTTTTAAAATTTCAAAAGACCGTTACTGTTCTCACTACCTTTTTAAGTAAATGTCACAAATGTAAACATTTATATTTATACTGATAAAATACATTTTGTATCTATATAGAGAGTACTACCTAAGATTCCATTTGGGAGGCAGGAAACAGTTCCACTGCTTTAAGAAAGTTTGAAAAGGCATTATCTTAAAGGTCTCTACAACTTTTAGTCAAGTCTAGATGGTCCTACACATTTCAGAATTTCAGGATGTGATCTAGCTTTTTCCTACCCAGAAGGAACTATGGAAAAGCACAAAAACAAAGTCTCACTTCTCCTACATATAGCAAATTTAACAGAATTGGGGCGGGGGGGGCACAGAAAATTATTTAATATTCATCTCAGTACCATACTTTGTATCAACAGCACTTATTAACAAGTATTTCTTTTAAAACACATTTTACTCAGCCTATTGGCATAAAGTGTCACCACTAGCAAGTTCAGACTATTTAACTTGTTAAAAAAAGGTAGAAAATGTGAGATTGAAAATTTTATTGTTGATACAGCCTACCAAAACTGAATCAAGAATAAACAGATAATGTGAACAGACCAAATACTAGAACTGAAATAGAATCTGTAATGAAAAAAAAAAACACTCCCTACAAACAAAAGTCCAGATTGGATGCCTTCACTAGGGAATTCTAACAAAGATATAAGACAGAACTTATACTGATTCTTCTCAAGATCTTCTAAAAGACTGAAGATGAGGGAAATCTCCCATAGTCATTCTGTGAAGCCACCATTACCTTGATTCAAAACCAGACAAAGACATTACCAAAAAATAAAATCACAGGCCAATATCTCTGATGAAAACAGATGCAAAAATCCTCAACAAAGTATTAGCAAACAGAATCCAACAGTACATAAAAAGGATCAAACACCGTGATCAAGTTGGATCCTCCCAAGGTCACAAGGATGGTTCAACATATACAAATCAATCAATGTGATACATACACCACACCAACTAAAGAAAAGACAAACCACATGACAATCTCAACAGATGCAGAAAAAGCATCTGATGAAACTGAACGTTAATTAATGATCAAAACTCTCAACATAGCGAGTATAGAGAGAACATAAATCAACACAATAAAAGCTATTTATGACAAACCCACAGCCAACACAGTACTCAACAGTGAAAAGCTGAAAGCCTTCCCACTGAAATATGGAACAAGACAAGGATGCTCTCTCACCTCTTCTATTTGACATATTCTGGAAGTCTGAGTCACAGCAATGTAACAAGAAAAAGAAACAGAGGGATCCAAACTGGAAGGGAAGAGGTAAAACTGTCATTACATGCAGATGACATGATACTCTATATAGAAAACCCTAAAGACTCCACACAAAAACTATTAGAACTAATAAATGAATTCAGCAAGGTAGCAGGATACAAGCTTGCAGAACTCTGTTGCATTTCTTTATACTAACATGAAGTATCAGATAAGGAAAAAAAAATCCCTTTCAATAATGCATGTAATAAATACCTAGGAATAAACCTAACCAAGGAGCTAAAAGATTTACATGCTGAGAACTATAAAATATTGATGAAGGAAATTAAAAATGATTTGAAGAAATGGAAAGCTACTCCATACTCTTGGATTGGAAGAAATAATATTGTTAAAATAGCCATACTACTCAAGCAACTTACAGATTTAATGTGATCCCTATCAAATTACCCACGACATTTTTCACAGAACTAGAACAAATAATCCTAAAATTTATATGGAACCACAATAGACCCAGAATTGCTAAAACAAATCTGTGAGGGAAAAAAAAAAAGTAGAAGGCACACCTTTCAGACTTCAGACAATACCGTTAATCTATGGTAATCAAAACAGCATGGTACTGGCATAAAAACAGACCCATGGATAAGTGGAACAGAATAGAGAGCCCAGAAATAACCCCCTACACCTGTGGTCAATTAATTTTCAACAAAGGAAAGACTATATAATGGAGAAAAAAAATAGTCTCTTCAACAAGTGGTATTAGGAAAGCTGGCTGGTCTCATGCAAATCAATGAGATTAGAATACACCCTCATACCACACACAAAAATAAACTCAAAATGGCTTGACTTAAAATATAAGATATGACACCATAAAACTCATGGAAAAGAATGTAGGCAAAACATTCTCTAATATAAATTGCATCAATGTTTTCTTAGGTCTTATAAGGCAAAAGAAATAAAAGCAAAAATAAGCAAGTGGAACCAAATCAAACTTATAAGGTTTTTACACAAAATAAACAAATGTAAACATTTTGTTTACATAAACAAAATGAAACCATAAACCTACAGAAGGGGAGAAAATATTTGCAAATGATGCAACTGACAAGGGCTTAATTTCCAAAATGTACAAACAGATCAATAGAAAAAAAAAGAAAAAACCACAATCAAAAACGAACAGAAGATGTAAACAGCCATTTCTCCAAAGAAGTCATACAGATAGCCAAAAGGCACATAAAGAGATGCTCAATATTGCTATTAGAGAAATGCCCAAGTCAAAGCTATAATGTAATATCACCACACCATCATGAAAAAGAATGACCATCATGAAAAAGTTTACAAATAATAAATGATGGAGAGAGTGTAGAGAAAAGGGAACCCTCCTACATAGTTGGTGGGAATGTAAGCTGTTGCAGCCACTATGGAGATCAGCACAGAGGTTGCCTACGCTTACTCCTTGGAAGGAAAGTTATGACCAACCTAGATAGCATATTGAAAAGCAGAGACATTACTTTGCCAACAAAGGTCCGTCTAGTCAAGGCTATGGTTTTTCCAGTGGTCATGTATGGATGTGAGAGTTGGACTGTGAAGAAAGCTGAGTGCCGAAGAATTGATGCTTTTGAACTGTGGTGTTGGAGAAGACTCTTGAGAGTCCCTTGGACTGCACCAGTCCATTCTACAGGAGATCAGCCCTGGGTGTTTTTTGGACGGAATGATGCTAAAGCTGAAACTCCAGTACTTTGGCCACCTCATGTGAAGAGTTGACTCATTGGAAAAAACTCTGATGCTGGGAGGGATTGGGGGCAGGAGGAAAAGGGGATGACAGAGGATGAGATGGCAAGATGGCATCACCAACTCAATGGACATGAGTTTGAGTGAACTCCAGGAGTTGGCGATGGACAAGGAGGCCTGGCATGCTGCGATTCATGGGGTTGCAAAGAGTCGGACACGACTTAGCCACTGAACTGAACTGAACTGAAAAAACTAAAAACAGAGTTACCATATGATCCAGCAATCCCAACTCCTGGGCGTATATCCAGAAAAGATGAACACTCTAACTCAAAAAGATACATGCACTCCAATATTCATAGCAGCACTATTTACAAGACTCAAAACATGAAAGCAACCTAGGTGTCTATCAATAGAGGACTGGATAAAGAAGATGTGATGTATACACACACACGTATGTGCATGTGCACGAAAATACTACTCAGCCATGAAAAATAATGAAATAATGTCATTTGAAGCAGCATAAATGAATTTAGAGATTATCATACTAAGTGAAGTAAGTCAGAAAGAGATAAATACTGTATGATAGCACTTATATGCAGAATCTAAAAAAATGAGACAAATGAACTTATTTATAAAACAGAAACAGACCCACAGACACAGAAAACAAACTTCTGGTTACTAAGGGAGGAATAAACTAGGAGTTTGGGATTAACAGATACACACTACTACATACAAAACAGATAAACAGTAAGGACCTACTGTATAGCACAGGAAAACTATATTCAACATCTTGTAATAACATATAACAGAAAAGAATCTAAAAAATATACACACGTGAGTATATATGTCTACATACACACAGATATATAACTGAATCACTCCTGAAACTAACACTTTATAAATCTACTTCAATAAAAATGTAAAATTTTATTGATAGTTATTACATATATTATTATATATCATATATATTTTCCCCAGAAATGAAGTCAATTAGTCACAAAATATTACATGTTTAGAGACTAGCTATAGTTTCTCATTCTTACCTGTTCCTATCATTTCATTATCAGTCATATCTGACACAGCCTTTGGCTTAGTTTTTGTTCTATCCTGTTCATCAAGGCTGACTTCTGCAACAGAGTCTAATGAATCAAGCAGCACTACTGGAATAACATAAAAGAAGAATATTAGGAATATAAATAAGCTTGTATGGTTCTATTAACAAAATACTTAAATCATATGAAATCTGTATAAAAACAAAGATAAATGTTTACATATAAAGAATATATAACTATGTACCTAGAACAAGAATGATTTTCTTCTTATATACAACAGAGTAGGCTTATATCAAAACTCATCTATGCTTAAATACAGGTCTAATGTACCTTTATATGTAAAAGGCAAAGGGCTGAGGAAAAGAAGAAAATAACAAAAAAAACCCTTTTTCTCTTAATTTTATTGACACATAGTGCTGATTAAAAATTGTATATATTTGAGATTTATGACTTGTTGATTTGATAAACATATACACTATAAAATCCAACCAGTCCATCCTAAAGGAGATCAGTCCTGGGTGTTCACTGGAAGGACTGATGTTGAAGCTGAAACTCCAATACTTTGGCCATCTGATGTGAAGAGCTGACTCATTCAAAAAGACCCTGATGCTGGGAAAGATTGAAGGCGGGAGGAGAAGGGGACGACAGAGGATGAGATGGTTGGATGGCATCACTGACTCACTGGACATGAGTTTGGGTAAACTCCAGGAGTTGGTGATGGACAGGGAGGCCTGGCGTGCTGGGGTTCATGGGGTCGCAGAGAATCAGACACAACTGAGCAACTGAACTGAACAGAAATTATAAAATAATCAACCAAATCAAGCTAATTAACATATCCATGTACCCATTTTTGTGTATGTGATGAGAACACTTACGATCTCCCTGCTGAGCACGTTTCGAGTATACATTAATCTCAGTCACACTGTTGTACATCACATATCCATAACTTACTTGTACCCCTTAACCAACCTCCATATGCCCCAAACCCAGCCCCTGGTAACCATCATTCTACTCTGTTTCTAGGATATTGACATTTTTAGACTCCACATATAAGTGAGGATAAACAGTATGCATCTTTCTTCAGCTGCTTATTTCCCTGACTGCAATATCTCCACATATATCCATTTTGTTGCAAATGGCAGGATTTCCTTTTTTTTTTTAAGCTATATATGCTACATTTTCTTTGCCCATTCATCTTTTGATGGACATTTCAGTTCTATCCATATCTCGTCTATTGTGAATAATCCCACAATAAACATGACAATGGAGCTTCCTAGGTGGCTCAGGGTAAAGAATCTGCCTGCCAATCCCGTAGACCCAGTAGGTTCGATCCTTGGGTCGGGAAGATCCCTTGGAGAAGAAAGGGCAACCCACTCCAGTATTCTTACTTGGAAAAATCCCATGGACAGAGGTTCATGGTGGGCTACGATTCATGGGGTCACAAAGAGTTGTACACGACTTGGCAACTGAGCACACACACAAATATGGGCGTACAGATATCTCTTCCAGTTATATATCCAGAAGTGGGATTCTGAATTATAAGGTAGTTCCACTTTTAATTTTTTTTCAGGAACCTCTATCCTGCTTTCCATAATGGCTGCACCAATTTATATCCCTACCAATAGTGTACTGAAGTTCTCTTTTCTCTATATCCTTGCCAAAACTTATTTTGCCTCTTTTTGATAATAATCATCTAACAAGTGTGAGGTGACATCTCATTATGGTTTGATCTGCATTTCCCTAATAATTAGTAAAGTTTAGTAATTTTTCATACACTTGTTTGTCCGCTGCATATCTTGAGAAATGTCTATTTGGGTCCTCTGCTCACTTTTAATTTTTGTTGTTATTGTTACCGAGTTGCGTGAGTTTTCTGTATGTTGTGGGTATTAATCCTTTACCAAATATACAGTTCATAAATATTTTGCCCTACTTTATAAGCTGCCTTTTCACTCTGCTATTTTCCTTTTTGCTATGTATGTAGAAGCTTTTTTAGTTTAATTCAATCCCATTTAGCTATTTTACTTTTCTTGCTTGTGATTTGGGGGTCATATCCAAAAGATTATTGCCCAGTATAACATCAAGCAGCTATATTCCTATGTTTTTCTTTTCATTTAAGCAGTTTCTGATCTTATACTTAAATCTTTGATCCATTTTGAGTCGACTTTCATATGTGATATAAGGATCCAATTTCATTCTTCTGCATGTGGACACCTAGTTTTCTAAACATGAAGTATTGAAGAGACTATCTGTCCTCATTTGATATTCTTGGCACCCTTGTTGAAGACCAGGTGACCACAGGTGCATGGACTTTTTGTTTCATTGGTATTATGTCTGTTTTTATACCAGTACCATGCTGTCTTGGTTACTATAGTTTTGTAATACATTTTGAAGTCAGGGAGTGTGATGCCTCCATGCTTTGCTCCTTCTCAAGCTTGCTTTGGTTATGTGAAGTCCTTTGTGGTTTCATAAAAACTTTAGAATTTTTTTTTTTCTGTGAAAAATGTCACTGGAATTTTTTTTTTTTTGCTTCTTTTATTTTTTTTAAATTTTATTTTGTTTTTAAACTTTATATAATTGTATTAGTTTTGCCGAATATCAAAATGAATCCATCACAGGTATACATGTGCTCCCCATGTCACTGGAATTTGATAGGAATTTCACTGAATCTGTAGATCACTTTGGATAGTATGGACATTTTAACAGTAGTAATTCTTTTAATCTATGAGCACAGAATATTTTTCTATTTATTTTAGTGTTCAATTTCTTTCCGATGTTTTATAGTTCTAGGCATAATTTACCTCCTTAATAAAATTTATCCCTAAGTTTGTATTCTTTTTGATGTCACTGCAAATATAATTGCTTATTTGTAGTCTTCTTGAGGAATATTTGTCTAGCTTTCATATCAAGGTGATGCTGGGTTTTACTTAATGAGTTTGAAAAAATTCCCTCTTTTTCTGTTTTTTTTTTTTAGGAAGAGTTTAAGGAAGATTAACATTAATAATCTTTGAATGTTTGGTAAAATTTATCCATAAAGGCATTTGGTCCGAGGTTTTTAAAAAACATATATCCTTAACTACAACAGGAAGAATTTAAGATAAGCATAAAACACATATTGAGAAAATCTGTAAATTTTAATTCATCAGAAATTATTTAAAAACAGACAGTAATTTATTCAGAATTAGATATAGTTCTGAACAGACCAACTGTCTACAAAAATTTATGAATACAGATAATATTTACCATTAGCCAGCATGCCAGTTTTTTCTTCTTCCTAAATTAAAAAAAAGAACATTATATGATTTGAAATTGAACTTATATGAAATGACTACACTGCAAAGAGTAAGAGAACTTGAAAGCCAGCACTTTACCCCATTATGAAAAGCTCAAGATATACGCTTTCTGGATTTCTTTCATCATGCTCATTCACTGACAATTCTATAAGACTAGATAAATGTAGCAGTGAGAGAACTTCTACAAGTCTCTTCAGAACCTTGGTGATTACCAGCAATTAATTTAAGCCTTTATGAGCCTTGTTTAAAGTACCTGATGTCATCTGTTCATCTACCTTGCTGAGAAATTACCCTCTTTATCAAAATCCAAGATAACATCACTAGTTTATAACAGCAACTATCTACTCTTAGGTAGCTTCAAGGATAAGTTCTATCTGGCATGTCTTGGTAAAAACTGAGAAATGAGAGAATTAGAGTACAATATTCCTGAATGTGAACTGAATAATCTAATTGACAATTAACAATATTAATTTAATTTACAATCTTAGCCCAGTAAGTTTCAGACAGTAACATCACTATTGGCATAAATACTAGGGACAGAATGTCTCACAAGGACAAGACCAACCAAAGAAAAGTACAGTTTAATACACCTGTTTAAAAATTAAGATTTGAGATTTTAATGAAATTTTCAATTTTCAAAGTTTAAAGAAATTTCCCAAAAGAAATCTTTCCGAAAACCATCAACTGCCATGTATTTCATTAAGATTAAAATTGACATCCTGAGTTCAGAAAGTGTCTGAGTATTAAGAGACTTATAACTTTACAACAGTGAGCAAGACTATAAAGAACTCTATTTTGAGCTCTTTTTAGAACAACAGTCAGTAGTCAGCTAAGGTAATGAAAGAAGTTTCCAAATTGTCAAATATATAACTGATACATACCTGTTTGGGTACATTCGTTTTTTCTGATTGGGAATCTTCTTTGGACTTAGTCTCTCCCTTAAGAGTCAAAGGTGCATCAATATCCTCCTCATCTTCAAAATCATCACTATAATTTTCTGAAGAAAATAGTTTTTAAAAAAACACAAGAATCATAGTCAAAAAAGTCAAATTCCCAGGAAAAGACTGTTGATTTCCAAAAGAAGTCTGCATAAGAGTAATTTACTTAAATGTTAACATGAGGATATCTTTAAGAACACACTATTTTGGGGAAAAGATTGATGAGAATTCAATTCTTAAGACTTGGGTGGGCTTTTTTTTTGTACTTTCAAGTAGTTATTAGTTTTATTTTATATTATTTTCAAACTAAAATTTTCTAGAGGTGTTCAAAATATTATATACTTCTAATACAAACTGCAGTTACTTGATTTTTAAAGATAAAAATCTCAAATTGCTTACTTCTAAAAGGCAGCATTTTGAAAAATCTAGACTTGCTTAACAAAGGTTGGATTTTACTTGTTGATTTTTTTAATCTTTACAGTTATTTCTACTGTTACCCTTAAGCAGTACTTATGAAAGCTTTATCTCTGACACCTCCCTTAGGAAAACACTAGCCTCAATGACCTTCACTGTTTCCCAATCCTAGGCATCTCTCAGCTCAAGTCCCAAATTATTATCTCAATGACTCTGCAGCAGAAGGCAAAGGTCTGTCCAGTTAACATGATGTTATCAGGCTTCTTATGATGAAAATGGGCAGAAACTGTCTGGCCAGGATCTCGTCATCAATTTTTAATTGGTTGTCTATAACCCTCCAATTGAAGGACTGAGTGAGATTTGTGGGCTGCAGAATAAGAATGGCTTTTTCAGAATAGAACTGACCATTCATAATCTTATTTGTATTTCAAAAATTAGATCACGTTCAGAGATAGGATGGCCTGATGGGCAGTGACTGCATGAGGTTTGAGAGTCTGCTTCTGGAATGATCATCTTTCAGTCTTCTCCTTGAATGGAGATTAACAATGGAAGTCTGAAAATGAGTAAGTTGAACAGAGATGTTCCCAGTGAGATCTACCTATAGAAATATCTCCATTTCTGTTCACAGGTATACAAGGGTGAAGAACATGGGTATTGTGACTTAGGTAGATAAACTAGGCTGGTTGGTTAGTTACAACAGTATCTATATTCTGAGGCTGAGAAGCTCACCTCTATTTCTCTTCTATCAGAAAAAGAACTCTGCCTGGAATTTTATAGTATCAGTAGACATAATTTAATTCACATAACAGTTACAGAGAAATTACCTTGTATTAAATTCTAGATGCTAGGACCAATATCAGATGATTAACATTCTCATATTCTAGTGGGAATCACTGAATTTTAAGTACCTCAGGAATTAGTCTTACTTAAGTAAGATGATGAACAAGGAGGGAAGACATATAGGAGTGTATAGTAAGTAAGTGTTAGTCGCTCAGTCATGTCCAACTCTTTGCCACCCCATGAACTGTAGCCCTGCAGGCTTCTCTGTCTATGGGATTCTCCAAGCAAGAATACTGGAGTGGATTGCCATCCCCTTCTCCAGAGGATCTTCCTGACCCAGGGATTGAACCCAGGTTTCCTGCATTGCAGGCAGCTTCTTTACCATTTGAACTACAGGGAAGTCCTTCAGAAGAGTATGAAATGAACTTAAACAACTACTTGGGATTTGGGAACTTTCTAAAATCAATGGAAGAGGATGTAGTGTTTGTGTCACCTCAAAGAAGCAGAACAAAAAACAGTTCAGATACTGTGGCATAGTGCTTGTAGCGTGACCAGAACCAGAAGACTTGTATTCAACTTCTGATTCTACTATTTTTCAGTTGTAGAACCAAAAGCAAGTCACAAACTCTTTGCCTCATGTTTCCCAGCTATAAAGTAGGAACAGTATTTATTTCAGAGAATTGCTGAGAAGATTAAGAGTTAGTGTTATATAATATGCACTGTATGTTAGTCTTAGCCATTATGTTGAGCAGTAATAATTTATCTTTGTTAGTATTATAGCTTGTGTTATACTTAATCTGAATTAAAAGTTAATAAAGCCAAGTATTATTTAAGAAATGTACTAATCTAATGTGCACTTTTCAGAACTACATTTTGTTGGCACTTAGTAATGGAATAGTCTGTATGCTAATATTACTAACATATACAAGACCAATCTCAGGAATTTTGTCACAAATAAACTAGGTTTGAAGCAAGAAGGAAATGCCATTGGTAGACACAGAGATAAGTAAGACAGACAAGAAATAAAAGGAAGGAAAACAACGAATCAGCAATTTCTAAAAGAAACACCAAGGGAAATTAAGTTCATATAAAAATGGAAGAATAAAACCCAGTTGAGAAGGTGGTTCTCATATGAGAAATATCAGAGATAATAATATCCACCAGCTCTTTCACACTGTTTGGAAAACAATGAGAATATTAATTTTTATTTTATTTTCTTGGGCTGCAAAATTACTGCAGGTGGTGACTGCAGCCATAAAATTAAAAGACGCTTGCTCCTTGGAAGAAAAGCTATGACAAACCTAGACAGCATATTAAAAGTACAGACATCACTTTGCCAACAAAGGTCCATAGTCAAAGCTGTGGTTTTCCCAGCAGTCATGTATGGATGTGAGAGTTGGACCATAAACAAGGCTTAGCGTCAAAGAATGATGCTTTTGAACTGTGGTGTTGGAGAAGATTCTTGAGAGTCCCTTGGACTGCATGGAGATCAAACCAGTCCATCCTAAAGGAAATCAGTCCTGAATATTCACTGGAAGGACTGATGTTGAAGCTGAAACTCCAATACTTTGGCGACCTGATGTGAAGAGCTGACTCATTAGAAAAGACCCTAAAGCTGGGAAAGACTGAAGGCAGAAGTGGATGACAGAGGACGAGATGACTGCATGGTATCACCAACACAATGGACATGAGTTTGAGCAAGTTCTGGGAGATGCTGAAGTATAGGGAAGCCTGGCATACTAAGTCCATGGGGTCTTAAAGAGCAGGACATGACTGAGTGACTGAACAATAACAACAGTTTTTACACTTCTAATCTGTTTGACTAGAAGACATTGCACATTCAACATGAAGGATTTCTACTAATATACTCCATATCTGTAACTTTGAAAATATAATTTGCATAAACAGAAAATAAGCAAACAACTCTTGATCTAAAAGATACATTTTGGAGATATATTTTCCTTCTCTGTTAGAATATTTGGCTGATAAATTTCAAGTATGATAGAATCTAGAGGATTTTCACCTGTACCATTTTAGATTTCAAGGACTTTGTAAATAATGAGTACATGCATACTCTTTGTGATACCATGGACTGTAACCCACCAGGCTCTTCTATCTAAGTAATTTTCAGGAATACTTGAGAGGGTTGTTATTTCCTACTCCAAAATAATGCATAAAATGCATAAAGTATATGAAACTAATATTTTCAGATATTCGACAATCAGCAGTGCAAAAATATGATTCTTAAGAAAGATAAATAAGTGAGCTGAGTCTACATTTACTAAAGGGTACATACGTCCTGGAGTGCCAAGCAGGATCAGGGAGATCAGGACAGTCTTACTGTGTTAAGAAAACAGAGATAAGAGTACTGAAAAGACAAGGTAAGCTGCAGGCAAGTGATAAAGGAAGGAAGCTGCGCTGGTAAAGAGTCTGCCAGCAATGCAGGGGACCTGGGTTTGATCCCTGGGTTGCAAAGATTCCCTGGAGAAGGGAATGGCTACCTGCTCCAGTATTCTGGCTTGGAGAATTCCATGGACTCTATAGTCCATGGGGTTGCCAGGAGTTGGATTCCACTGAGCAACTTTCAGAAACAAAGCCCTAGAAATCTACAGGGGGCCCCCTTGAGTCTCTCCTGCAGACTGAATCATTTAAGTGTAGTTTGACCAAAGAACAAGTGGGATGTTGGAAGTTGGACAATTTCCATATTTTGCACAGGGAAAAGTGATTTTGAAGCTCTAACCAGCTCGAGTGGAAAAAATCTTTGTTGTTCAGTAGGGGCATCCAGTGAAAATATCAAGAGGGCTATGTCTCAGCAGCAGTGTCAAACTCTGCTGAAGTAAGGCTACTCTGGACTTCCCCTAACAAAGCAGAAGAAAAGCCTTGAAAAGATCAACCTTTCAGCCAGAACAAACCTCAACACTGTTGAAAAGAAGAAAATGAAATTCAAAATTCATTTCAACAATGTAAAAATCTACAACATATTCAACACTCGCTTAAAAATTTACTAGAATTACAAGGAGGAGAAAGTCACCACACCTAGAAGAGACCCAGAAATAACAAATACGGGGATCGCCGAATACACTCAGTGTTGAGGACTTGAAAACAAAGGACATGAAGAAACATACTAAAAGAAATGAAAAAAGAAAGATCCAAAAGAAACTTCTAGAGTTAAAAAACAATGAATAACAAGAGACTAAAGAAGAAAAAAGATTAATGAACTTGAAAACCTAGCAATAAAACTAAAGCTGAGAGGAAAAAAGCTTTAAAAAATGACAGTCTTTTGACCTATGGGACAAAATTTAACTTTCTAACATATTTGCAATTAGGATCAGAAAGCAAGGGAAGCCAGACACGATTTTGAAAAATTAATGGCACAAACATTTATTTTGATGGAAACCATAAATTAACAGATCAATTAATGCTCAACCAGCTCCAAACAGGATAAACCTAAGAAAAGCACACCAAGATCATCCTAACCAAACTGCCACAAAACTGGACTAAAGAGAAAAATTTTCAAACGGAGGGAAAAGACACTATATACACAAAGTCACATAATCACTCATGAGATGACTTCTCATGAGAAATTTCAGAGGACAACAGAAGGAAATCATTAAAGTGCTCAAAGAAAATAAATTACCTACAATTTGTATCAAGCAAAACTGTTCTTCAAAAACAAAGGCAAAATATACTTTCAGAAACAACACTTGAGAGAATTTATTCCTAGTAGACCTGCACTATAAGAAAAGCTAGGGAGGTTTTACATGCTGAAGAAAAATACCGCTAGATAGAAACTCAGAATAATAGTCGATCACAACTATTTGAAAGCTGCTAAGAGAACAGATCTTAAAACTTCTCATCACAAGAAAAAATAATTTTTTGCAATTATGTAAGGTGACAGAAGGTGACAATGGCTAATAGAGTTTTGCCAAGAGAACGCATTGGTCATAGCAAACACCCTCTTCCAACAACACAAGAGAAGACTATATGGACATCACCAGATGGTCAATAATGAAATCAGATTGATTATATTCTTTGCAGCCAAAGATGAAGAAGCTCCACACAGTCAGCAAAAACAAGACCAGGAGCTGACTGTGGCTCAGATCATGAACTCCTTAATGCCAAATTCAGACTTAAATTGAAGAACGTAAGGAAAACCACTAGACCATTCAGGTATGATCTAAATCAAATCCTTTACGATTATACAGCACAAGTGATAAAAGATTCAAGGGATTAGATCTGATAGACAGAATGCCTGAAGAACTACGGACGGAGGTTCATGATATTGTACAGGAGGCAGTGATCAAGACCATCCCCAAGAAAAAGAAATGCAAAATGGTTGCCTGATGCGGTTTTACAGATAGCTGTGAAAAGAAGAGAAGCGAAAGGAAAAGGAGAAAAGGAAAATATGCCCATTTTAATGCAGAGTTCCAAAGAATAGCATGGAGAGATAAGATCACTTCCTCAGTGATCAATGCAAAGAAATAGAGGAAAACAATAGAATGGGAAAGGCTAGCAATCTTTTCAAGAAAATTAGAAATACCACAGAACATTTCATGCAAAGATGGGCTCAATAAAGGACAGAAATAGTATGGGCCTAACAGAAGCAGAAGATATTAAGAAGAAGTGGCAAGAATACACAAAAGAACTACACAAAAAAGATCTTCATGACCCAGATAACCACGATGGTGTGATCACTCACCTAGAGTCAGACACCCTGGAATGCGAAGTCAAGTAGGCCTAGGAAGCCTCACCATGAACAACGCTAGTAGAGAGGATGGAATTCCAGTTGAGCTATTTCAAATCCTAAAAGATGATGCTGTGAAAGTGCTGCATTCAATATGCCAGCAAATTTGGAAAACTCAGCAGTGGCCATAGGACTGGAAAAAATCTGTTTTCATTCCAATCCCCAAAAAACGCAATGCCAAAGAATGGTCAAACTACTGCACAATTGCACTCATCTCACAGGCTAGCAAAGTAATGCTCAAAATTCTGCAAGCCAGACTTCAGCAATACATGAACCATGAACTTCCAGATGTTTAAGCTGGATTTAGAAAAGGCAGAGGAATCAGAGATCAAATTGCCAACATCCACTGGATCATCAAAAAAGCAAGAGTTCCAGAAAAACATCTACTTCTGTTTTATTCACTATGCCAAAGCCTTTGACTGTGTAGATCACAACAAACTGTGGAAAATTCTCAAAGAGATAGGAATACCAGACCACCTGACCTGCCTCTTGAGAAATCTGTATGCAGGTCAAGAAGCAACAGCTAGAATTGGATACGGAACAACAGACTGGTTCCAAATTGGGAAAGGAGTACATCAAGGCTGTATATTGTCACCCTGCTTATTTAACATCTATGCAGAGTACATCATGAGAGATGCTGGGCTGGATGAAGCACAAGCTGGAATCAAGATTGCCAGGAGAAGTATCAATAACCTCAGATATGTAGATGACACCACCCTTATGGCAGAAGGTGAAGAACTAAAGAGCCCCTTGATGAAAGTGAAAGAGGAGAGTGAAAAAGTTGGCTTAAAACCCAACATTCAGAAAACTAAGATCATGGTATCTGGTCCCATCACTTCATGGCAAACAGATGGGGAAACAATTGGAAACAGTGACAGACTTTATTTTTTGGGGTTCCAAAATCACTGCAGATGGTGACTGCAGCCATGAAATTAAAAGACGCTTATTCCTTGGCAGGAAAGTTGTGACCAACCTAGACAGCATATTAAAAAGCAAAGACATTACTTTGCCAACAAAGGACTGTCTAGTCAAAGCTTTGGTTTTTCCAATAGTCATGTAAGGATGTGAGATCTGGACTATAAAGAAAGCTGAGCACCAAAGAATTGATGCTTTTGAACTGTGGTGTTTGAGAAGACTTTGAGAGTCCCTTGGGCTGCAAGGAGATCCAAGCAGTCCATCCTAAAGGAAATCAGTCCTGAACATTCACTGGAAGGACTGATGTTGAAGCTGAAACTCCAATACTTTGGCCACCTGATGTGAAGAACTGACTCACTGGAAAAGATCCTGATACTGGGAAAGGTTGAAGGTGGGAGAAGGGGACGACAGAGGATGAGATGGTTGGATGGCATCACTGACTAAATGGACATGAGTTTGAGTAAGCTCCAGGAGTTGGTGATGGACAGGGAAGCCTGACGTACTATAGTCCATGGGCTTGCAAAGAGTCAGTCACGACTGTGCGACTGAACTGAATTGAAGGTGACAGATGCTAACTAGGCTTATTATGGTGAACATTTCACAATGTATACAGATATTGAATCATGATGTACACCTGATCTAATAAGTTATATATGTTAATTGTAACTTAATTTAAAAGTAAATTTTAAAGATTCATTTCAAAATAAAAAGGAAAAAAATTCACTGGGAATGGTAACTATGTGAATAAGTATAAATATAGACTTTTATATTATGTATAAGATTTATAATAGTCTGTTAAAAGCAATAATAATGTTGAGTCCTTCCTGAAGGCCACAGGTGCAAAACCTTGCACCACAGAAGGACACCTTCAAAGCTGACTGAACCCCTTTGTAACCTTGCCAAAAGCACTCTGATAATCACTATCAAGCTTCCTGACTCCCAATTACACAAAGATGCCCATTCCAGTAAGCAGCCTACAGCGCCCCAATCCATCACCTAATGCCAACTATCCAGCAAGAATTCTGCCTTAAGGCTTTAAAAATTGGCTATTAACCCACAAAAACTGTTGACTCCTCCGTCTGTTGGCCCACTGTGCTTGCTGTACCCACTTTATTTCTGCTCTTTTTTCTTAATAAATTCACTCCCTTCTGAAATGCTCTATGTCTGGAAATTCTTTTCCAACCTGCGCTCAGACTGCCTCAACAACTAATACTGCTCTACTGTGGGGTTTTTAAGAGATGTAGAAGAAAAATATATGCCAAAAATGGCAAAAAGGCTGGGGGAAGTTTACTACTGTTAAAATTCATATAAAGTGGCATAATGTTATGTTAAAGTAAGCTCTAGTGAAGTAAAGATGCACAGGCACAGTGTGAATCATAAGGTAACTATTAAAAAAATACAGCTAAGAAGTACAACTAACAAGCCATAAGAAGGGTTAAGATGGAATGCTATAAATACTCAACCCAATAAAATGTACCACAAAAGCAATAACAACAAAAAGATGGAAAGAAACAAATGGCAAAACAGTAAATAACCATACCAATGAATATCTTTCTGCAAAGGGTAGAAACATTTCAACTAAAAGTCTGAGATTGTCTGACTGGATATAAAACCAAAACTCAGCTATACACTACCAAAAGAAAACCATTTAAAATATTAAAACAGACACATTTAAAGTCAAAAGACAGAAAAAAATGTATCTCCCTAACCATGCTTTGGAGGTATTCGTCCTGGCTGTACACATTTCCCGGGTCCTAGGACAAAAATTCCTTTTTCTGTCTTCCCAATAGGTCCACTACCCACTCCCAACAAACAGAACAGTCCTTCTCTTATAACCATTTCTTAGTAGCTCTGTTTGTGACACAGGAAACTCACTCTACCTGTTCAAGCTCTTTCCAAGTTAAGAGAAAAATAACTAAAAATAAAATTGTATTATCAAGTGAAAATGAAAGTCGCTCAGTTGTCTCTGACTCTGCGACCCCATGGATTGTAGCCCACAAGGCTCCTCTTCCATGGAATTCTCCAGGCAAGAATACCAGAGTAGGTTGCCATTTCCCTCTCAGGGGATCTTCCCAAGCCAGGGATCGAACCCAGGCGTCCTGCATTGCAGGCGGATTTCTTACCAGCTGAGCCACAAGGGAAGCCCTCTCTTATCAATGTCTTTATTAAAAGCTATATTATCTTTTCAAATAGTGTAAATTTTAAAACCAATGAAATTACCTGTCAGTTCTTCATGTTTTGATTCATGCTCATGTTTATCTTCAGTTAGATCCATATTAGCTTGATTACTAGAAAATATTTAATATCACACATTAATAATATATTTCCACGCAATCTTTTGTGAATATTTTTTTTTTAAATCTCTTAACATTATGTATTTCTTCTTAAGTACGCTTGTTCTAGCAAAAGCTAAAAATCTGGAAACTATGAAGGCAATGTTTTAAAAATGAAGGCTCTTACAAGCCTGAAACTAACTGTAGCCACTGAAGAAATATAAGGGGGGGGGGGCAGAAAATGCCAAATTTCTTCACTTTATACACAAATATATACAATTTTATACATAAATGTGTGCCTTGTATTTCTCAGGGCCCAGACAGACTTTCTACACTACAGATTAGGAATAGCCCACAAGCTGCAAGAACCAGTCAAGTGTATGTGGAAGCCAGAAAAAAAACTCCCAGAGTCAGCATTTCCATGCTAATAAGCAATTTCATCCTAAAATGGAAGCTGAGTAACAGCCTTAAACCAATAAACACTCAGCAAGGTGTTTTAACTATACTGGATGTATTAGTTCACATACCGTGTTTTTTTCAAACCAAAGAATCAGTTCTACTTTTTTCAGTCCACTAACCAAGTCTTTAGTGAGATCATTAGGAGGCACAAGAAACTGTAGACTCTAATAACAGTAGCAGCAAACCCCATATATACAATACTACACTGTATTCTGACCAGGCTGTTCTCGAGTAGAAGTATCATAATTACGAACATTATTCAGTTCAGTTCAGTCGCTCAGTTGTGTCCGACTCTATGTGACCCCATGGACTGCAGCATGCCAGGCCTCCCTATCCATCACCAACTCCTAGAGCTTACTCAAACTCATGTCCATTGAGCTGGTGATGCCATCTCATCCTCTGTCGTCCCCTTCTCCTCCTGCCTTCAATCTTTCCTAGCATCAGGGTCTTTTCAAATGAGTCAGCTCTTCGCATCATGTGGCCAAAGTACTGGAGTTTCAGCTTCAATATCAGTCCTTCCAGTGAATGTTCAGGACTGATTTCCTTTAGGATGGACTGGTTGGATCTTCTCCAACACTTCATTTCAAAAGCATCAATTCTTCAGCACTCAGCTTTCTTTATAGTCCAACTCTCACATCCATACATGACTACTGAAAAAAACCATAGCCTTGACTAGACAGACCTTTGTTGGCAAAGTGATGTCTCTGGTTTTTAATATGCTATCTAGGTTTGTCATAACTTTTCTTCCAAGGAGCAAGCGTCTTTTAATTTCATGGCTGCAGTCACCATCTGTGTCATTTTAGAGTCCCCAAAAATAAAGGCTGCCACTGTTTCCCCATCTATTTCCCATGAAGTGATGGGACCGGATGCCATGATCTTAGTTTTCTGAATGTTGAGCTTTAAGCCAACCTTTTCACTCTCTTCTTTCACTTTCATCAAGAGGCTCTTTAGTTTTTTCACTTTCTGCCATAACAGTGGTGTCATCTGCATATCTGAGGTTATTGATATTTCTCCCGGCAATCTTGATTCCAGCTTGTGCTTCATCCAGCCCAGCGTTTCTCATGATGTAATCTACATATAAGTTAAATAAGCAGGGTGACAATATACAGCCTTGATGTACTCCTTTCCCGATTTAGAACCAGTCTGTTGCTCCATGTCCAGTTCTAACTGTTGCTTCTTGACCTGCATACAGATTTCACAAGAGGCAGATCAGGTGGTCTGGTATGCCCATCTCTTTCAGAATTTCCATAGTCAATAAAGCAGAAGTAGATGCTGTTCTGGAACTCTTGCTTTTTCCGTGATCCAGCGGATGTTGGCAATTTGATCTCTGGTTCCTCTGCCTTTTCTAAATCCAGCTTGAATACCTGGAAGTTCATGGTTCATATATTGCTGAAGTCTGGCTTGGAGAATTTTGAGCATTACTTTGCTAGTGTGTGAGATGAGTGCAACTGTGTGGTAGTTTGAGTATTCTTTTGCATTGCCTTTCTTTGGGACTTGAATGAAAACTGATCTTTTCCAGTCCTGTGGCCACTGCTATATTTTCCAAATTTGCTGGCATATTGAGTGCAGCACTTTCACAGCATCATCTTTTGGGATTTGAAATAGCTCAACTAGAATTCCATCACTTTCACTAGCTTTGTTTGTACTGATGCTTCCTAAGGCCCACTTGACTTTGCATTCCAGGATTCTGGCTCTAGGTGAGAGATCACACCATCGTGATTATCTGGGTCGTGAAGATTTTTTTGTACAGTTCTTCTGTGTATTTTTGCCACATCTTCTTAATATCTTCTGCTTCTGTTAGATCCATACCATTTCTGTCCTTTATTGAGCCCATCCTTGCATGAAATATTCCCTTGGTATCTCTAATTTTCTTGAAGAGACCTCTAGTCTCTCTTGAAGAGATCTCTAGGAACATTGTTAAGAACAAGGAAACAGTTAAGAAATATTCCAAAGGGACAAAAACTTGTGGCCAGCAAACCTGTGTATGCTTACTCTGTGTTGTCACTGTTAAGACAGGCAATCACCATGGACCATCAGGGTCCCTGCATGTTCTTGCTGGGTAAGCCAAGAACATAAGGCACAGCCCCTCCTTCCTAGGTCACTTTTCAAGAGTTGCAGTGATCAACTCTGAAAGACAGGCAGTATTTCTGCCATCAAAGCAGGCTTGTTTCTACTTATTAAAAAAGCAATAGAGTCCTCAAACTCAGGACCCTCTCCCGTAAAGCAACCCACTACATGGGTGGACAGCCATCATGGACCCCATGAGCCTTGTGGGACAAGGGAAACTGAGGCAATTCAACATGGCACTTGGGTCCTGCTTTTGTCAAGAGAAAGTCATTTTGTTTCTGACCCAAGAATCCTTGTCAATTGTCAGCATCCATAAAACCACAGTTTAGTTTGCAAGTAGGGTAAACATCTCAGACTCTACTACTGACAGTCACTGCTTTATCCACTGTCTGTAAGAAACTAAGCATCCTGAGGAGACCAGGCACTCTAATGACCAGAGGGTATGAGTTTCCTAACCCTCAATTTAATTGTAGTTTGGTGTTCTTAAAATCTTAAACTTGTAACCTGACTTCCATTTATAATTTTCAAAATTAGATGGAAAACTTAAAACTGAGGATATTAAAGATATCAGGTCTCACAAATCTCAAGAATGCCAAAGGTCTATGGCATGCACAAGGCACCAGCTCAGTAAACTAGTAGAATTTCCAGGATAAACGAGGCTTCCTGATAATCTTTAGGGTGAACCATACACAAAGGTAGGACACAAACCAGATCTTTGTTCCCTGGTTCCTGTTTAAAAATTTTGGCCGTACCACACAGCATGCAGGATCTTAGCTTCCCAAACAGGGATCAAACCTGTGTCCCCTGCAGTTGGAAGCACAGAGTCTTAACTACTGGACCACCAAGGAAGCCCCTCCCCTGAGTTTCTAATAGCTACCTGGACTCACTTTATCTGTAGAAGATGACTTAATAAATTACCTTCCTGGTTAGGTCTGTTCAGCAATATGCTATTCACCTCAAAAGTATATCATGCATGAAATTTTAGATATCTAGAGGCTCAAATACAAACATATTCCAATCAATACATATACCAATCATATTCTACCCACTCATAAACACAATCACCCTGATCAAAATAATGAACAGAAAATAGAATTAAAAATAAGATTTAAATTTTGCCTCTTATGTGTACCCCTTTAATTACATGCATATACTAGCTTTATAAAAATATAGAAAGACACAAACATTATTTAATGATTTGTTTATATTGTATTTACATTACCTATGTAAAGCTTTAAAATGTATGGAGTCATTAGAATCCAATTCCTTATTTAACCTTGAATAATCAATGGACGATGTTAAGCCTTTCTCAAGTCTGGCAAAAAATTGTTCTTTTTCCTCTTGCTCTTCTAATGTGTCCAGTCCCAATCCGAGAACACTATGATTGAGCTCAGAAACTATCTCTAAATAGAAAGTACAAATATATTTCATTAACATATAGAATTTTAAAGAAATTAATTTTAATGCTACATTTATTGAAATTATATAGCAAAACTTAAAAAAAAATCTATAACATATTTTACCTAGTCTTTTACCACCAAACATAGATTTGTGTTCATAATACATAAGGTTATATGGATTCTCCAGAGGTGTAATTCTAAACCTTCTGGGAAGATATTAGATCTGTCTACACACTTGTGAAGGAGGCTCCAAGAGAGCTAAGAGTTAATTTTTCTAAAAATTCTGATTATAAGCATCATAATTAACCTGTCAACTTATACCCCCCACAATTCTTACCATTGGCTTCTAAGCTGTCAATACTCAAGATAGAGGTTCCACTGCTCTTAAGAAACTGAATCCTTTCAGCAGACTCCTCTTCTGTTTCCATAACAGGCTGAGAAGTCTTCTTTGTTTTCAAATAGCTTACATTTGTCCCAAATGGTCCTGGGATGGGGTTTAATATAGTTGGATATTTACATTAAGAGCATTGTTTTGACCACTATGCCAACATACTAATACTGCTATACTAGCTTAGACTTGTTATGCTATTATATGAGTTATACTAGGAGACAGCAGCTAAATCTGCTATATGAAATAAAAATTAATCAGACAAAAATTCACAAAAGAAAAATTACAATTCTATTTGATTGTGTGAATCTTACCCAATGGAATATTTTAAAAATTTGCATCAAGACTTTAAAAATTAATTATTCTCAAGCACAAGTACTTAATACATAAACCATGCCACTTGAAAGATATCTCCTGCCTTATGTGAAGGAAAGAAGGGAGACAACTCCAGGCTGGGGAACAAGGAGGTCCAAGGGTCAAAAACAGGAGGGCAGGCCACATGCAAGGATGCAAAAAGCTCAGTGAGGGTAATCTGGGGGAAGTAACCCAAAGGCAGGAGTCAATGGTCGGACCATGCTCATCTTCATAGGCTGGGGAAAGGGTTTTGCTCTTCATTCTAAAAGCACTAGAAAACACTGGGAAAGTTATACAATACCAAATTTTCTTTATCCTAGCAGTATATAATTGTTGTAAAATACTCATACACGGAAAAAATAACTATAATGTATGGCATAAAGATTGAGATTAGAAAAATACCACTTTTGCTTAGAAAAAAGCCTTATCAAAATAAGTTACAAATTCTGATTTCAATTTCCTACTTAGTGTCCTACTGGAAAGGGTTCAGAATGAAATTATTTTATGGCTCTGTGTGAATAATTGTTTTAATGGGTCTCATAATAACTTCAACACAGAGGAAATCAGGAGATTTCAGACAAAAATATGCATGCCAAGGTTGGAGTGCTGTTGAGCCATCTGTCCAGGGGTCTCAGCCGGGCTCTGAAGCTGGACTCAGGGATGTGACCCACACTAACCCACCTCACAAGAGACTAATACAACCAAAACCAAGATCTGATTCAGTTATTTACAATGAAGAGTATAACCAGTAGATAGAATTACATAGTTTCACCTTCTCTGCAGAACATTTTGTCTTAATGGCAACTGAAAGAGAAAGCAAAATTATAAGGTAGAATTGGCTCAATGTTGATGTTTAATAGTGTCTCTTTAAGAAATGCATTCCTCTCAAGAGGGGTGGTTCAGTTCTCCCTTAGAAGCATCTACATTCTTGCTGGCAGGAATCATATTTTGTTTTTGTATACTAGTGCCAAACACTCAGAAGGTAATATGAGCTCAGTAAATGCTTGTGAATGAACGAGGGACCAGGTTATGCCCTTGGGTAGAGAAACCTTCTCCCCTCTGTGTTTAAATAGACATTGTCAAAGTTTCCTTCCTAAGTATCCTTTGCATCCCTTACTAATCAAATCCACTGATTGATACATTCTTTTTTAAAAAATTTAGTCTCTTTAATTAGGTTACATTAAGTGTTGGTCTAGGACTCATTCTTTCTCTTTAGAGTGAATTTGCATAAGTCTGCATACCCCAGCTCTACTTCACTACTTTCTAGGAGAAAGATTTTAAAGTTAATTAAGTCTCAAATTTTGTCAACTATGTCAATAGTACTTAATCATATAATATCCTTTTCAAGCACTAAGACGGGGAAAGATTCTAAAACAAAAAATTCTTCATATACAAGCTTTAGCATTGTGCATGATATAGATTTATGAAAATCTACTGAAAAATACACTGAATTTTTCAATAAGACAATTCCTTAAAGTGTTAAAAAGAACAGAGAAATGACTATTAAATTATAAGATTTACTTATTAAATATTTATTATTTACTGTTGAGGGTCAGGAGTACAAGGAAAAAGAACTATAGAAATCCTATCAGTTCATAAAATAGTGCTTAAAGATCCACAGATTCTGTTATCACAGTTACTTAACGGAGGTACCCTGGGGATCCTTATGAATTCGGCAGTATCACATATACTAGCTATAATGCAGGAAACAGGCAAGGGAGCAATTTTTCCATTGTAAAATGTGACTAGGAAAAGTTCTGGGAGAGGTATAAGCATGTGCTAGACAGGATCAATAATGAGTTCTTTACCATTAAGACGATGGTATTTGTTTTTTTTTACTGTCATTAACAGACAGTGATACCAAAATCAACAGATCTATTAAAATCCTCCAAATGCAATGACATTAATACACTGTCAGAGTATCTTATTAAATCACCTTAAATCAATTTACCATTAAACATAACATATAAATATACCTGTATTGTTCACTATCTAAAACTAATTATAAATTATTTGAATGTAAAATAATCTGATAATGCAGAAATACAGTCTCAATTATATAACAAATATAAAGTTATTTAATATGAAAATCAATGCAAACTTAAAATTCACTATTAATATTATTTTCCTTACGTATTTATATTGAGTTGGCCAAAAGGTTCATTTGATTTTTTCCCAAAAATGGCTCTAGTAGAGCTTAGCTGTCTTTAACTTCATTAGAAAAAGTTTTGTTAGATTATATTGTGACAGCTGGCATATCAGGGTGCATTAAAAAAAAACCTTACCAAAACTGGTGAATTGTTGCATATCCATTTTAATACTGAAGATGGAAGAAAAAGCAACATATTTGGTGTATCATACTTTTTTATTTCAAGAAAGGTAAAAATGCTACTGAAACATAAAAAAAGATTTGTGCAGTGAATGGGGAAGGTGTCGTGACTGATCAAACTTTTCAAAAGTGGTTTGTGAAATTTTGTGCTGGAGTTTTCTCGCTGGATGATGCTACATGGTCAGGGAGCCCAGTTGAAGTTGATAGTGATCAAATCGAGAAATTAATTGAGAATAATATACGTTATACCATGCGTGAAACAGCTGACATACTTAAAATATCCCAGTCAAGTGCTGAAAATCCTTTGCACAAGTTTGGTTACATTAATCACTTTGGGTGCCACATAAGCAAAAAAAAATTCCTGACTGTATTTCCACATGCAATTCTCTACTGAAACATAATAAAAATGGTGCTTTTTAAAATAAATCATGATGGGTGATGAAAAGCAGATACTGTACAATAATGTGGAACCAAAGAGATTGTGGGGCAAATGAAATGAACCACCACCAACCACACAAGACTGGTCTTCATCCAAAGAAGGGGATGTATATATGATAGGGATGGAAGGAAGCCTTCTATTATGAGCTCCTTCTGGAAAAACAAACAATTAATTCCAACAAGTACTGATCCCAGTTAGACCAACTAAAGGTAGCACTTGACGAAAAGTGTCCAGAATTAGTCAATATAAACTATATGATCTTCCATCAAGACAACACAAGTTTCTTCAATGACCAGGCAAAAATTGCTATAGCTTAGCTGGGAAATTTTGATTCATCCACTGTATTTACCAGACACTGTACTTTTAGATGCCCGTTTACTTTGGTCTTTACAAAATTCTCTTAATGGAAAAAATTTCAATTCCCTGGAAGACTGTAAAAGGCACCTGGAACAATTCTTTGCTCGAAAAGATAGCTTGGGCAAGACGGAATTACAAAGTTTTATGAAAAATGGAAGAAGGTAGTGGAACAAAATGGTGAATATGTTGCTCAATAAAGTTCTTGATGAAAATGAACAATCTGTCTTTTAGTTTTACTTAAAAAACCAAAGGAACGTTTTGGCCAACCTAAACAGCACAGTAAGAAAATCCAGAATCAAAAGTCTTGTCTGCCCCCTTGTGGTCAAATAATTTAAAATTAGCAGTATTTACCACCACTTTCAAATTCATCTTCAGTTATCCACCATGGCACTGTATCTTTCTTCTTCACTTCTTTAGGTTGTCTAGGTGTTTTATTTGAATTTTCAAAAGAATCATCTGAAAGCTAAATCAGATATAGGCTACTGAATTTTATATTCAAGAATCCCAGATTATCACTGAAAATGTTTCTCTTAGATCTTGACAATTAGTGCTTGTTACAATGATTAATAAACTTTAATGAAAAAGTTTTATTTCTCCTTTTCTACCCTTTAGGTCCAAATCTTACTACAATCATAAATTCCTACTCTAAATCCAATCTACCTCCCTTACTCTAAGCCAGTATCTCTCTTTGACTGAGAAAATAAAGACCCTACAGTCAAAACCACCCTTCTTCTCAACTCCCTTCACTCTACCACTCGACTCACCTGTTAAGACACTGATTTCCTCTCTCAGAAGAGAAATTCTTCTCCCCACTCCAAGAAGAACCTGCAGAGGGGCCCACTTCCCTCCTCGCCAGGTTCTTACCAGGTAATCCTACTGCATCTCTATCTCACTCCCTCTTCAGTCTCCCACCCCTCCTTCCCTCAGGTTATTAAACCTGCTCATTGCTGCATCCCCAGGGCCAAGCACAGCACCTGCCATAATCGTAGGATAAAAGAATGAACATTCAAGTCTCCTCTAATTAGAAAAGGGCTTCCCAGGTGGTTCAGCGGTAAAGAATGCCCCTGCCAATGGAAGAGATGTGGGTTTGATCCCTGGGTTGGGAAGATCCTCTGAAGAAGGAAATGGCAACCCACTTCAGTATTCAAGCCTGGAAAATTCCTTGGACAGAGGAGCCTGGCAGGCTACAGTACATGGGATCACAAGAGTCAGACTAAACAACAAATTAAAAAGCAAACAAAAACAAACAAGAGAGAGGCAGAGGTCCTTAGTCCTACACCTCCCTTTCACTCTACCCATCACTTTTATTTTGTATACATTCTAACTTCTCAAGGTCATTGCTAAACTCCTGAAAATCTGGCACCCATCCAAAGTAACTTTCCTCAGTCACCAAAGGCCTCCAAAATCCACAAATAAAGAACCACTGTCAGCGGTCTCCCTGATAGACCACAGGATTTGACACAGTGACCAACTCTCACTTCCTGAAACTCTCTTCAAGGTCACAGTACCACCTCCTCCAGGATACACCTCATCTCTGTGACCTTTCCTAACCAACTCTACTAGCTCTTGGCTCTTCTGCTCTTTTGTTAACGAAATTTATCCAGAACTCTGCTCTTAGTCCTTTTTACCCTCACTTTAACATACTTCTTCTGGAGAAGAAACTAACATTTATTAATGACATGCCTGCTCTATGTCAGGATCTATACCCAGGTTATCTCACTCTTCAAACAATCCAGCAGAGATTTACTGATGGGGAAGTAAACTCAGAGAAGTTAAGCAACTTTCCCAGGTTGCTACTGTCAGTAAGTGATAACAGAGTTGGGGTTCAAAACTGGGTTTCCCTGACTGAAACCTGTCTACTTTCAAAGACACCTGTATGGTCCCCCAACTAGGGCAATGGAATGACTTTTTAAATTTTTTAGATGATTACACACACATTTCCACCTGCCAAGCAAACAACTCTACTTCAATGACTTGTAAGAACGCCATTTAAAATGTTCAAAAAGAACTCACTGTCTTTCCTGACCACCAGGGAGGAAGAGGGGGAGAAGGAAAGAAAGAATACTCTTTACTCCATCTGAATTTTCACTGGATCACTTTCCACTCAGCCTTAAACTTCACTGTCACCCTGAAATGTCCCATTTCTCTCTCCTTTCTGTCTCTCCCTGCTTACCCAACTCTGAAAACCTGCCTCAGATTCAGTCTTTTCCTCCTAAACTCAGGGCTATGTAAGGGCATGAAAGAAGGACTACAGGTTCTTGGAGCCAGAGAGATCTGAGTTCAAATTTTAACTTCAAAACAAGTTAGTTTTGTTTATACATCTAGAAAACAGGCAAGGTAACAGCGACCTTGCAGGGTTGTGGCAAAGATCATAAAAGAAATGGAGAATGCGCGGGCAGGCACTGTCTAATGCACAGAAGGTATTCTCACTTTCGACAATCCTCCACATTGCTTTCTGGCTACGATCATAAAAAACAAAACACAAAAGCTGGTTCCCCAGTTAACAACAGTGCTGCTAAGGATATGGAGAAACTGGAAGCCTAAAACTACTAATGTACTTCTGATGAGAGAGTAAAATGGTGCAGCCACCTAGAAAACGGTCTGGCAGTTCCTCAAAAGGTTAAATGTTGAGGTTAACCCACATGACCCAGCATTTCCCACCCTCTGGTATATACATAAGAGAAATGAAAACATATCCCCACAAAAATTACATACAAGTATCAGAGCAGCATTATTGATAATTGCAGAAAAGTATAAAAAACGCAAATGTCCATCAATTGATGTCAGTAAACAAAATGTGGCAAATCCATACAACGCAGTATTATTCAGCTACAGAAGAGGAATGAGGTACTAATAGATATGACAACATGGATGAACCTTGAAAATGTTGAGTGGTACAAGCTATAAGAAAGATCCACATGAACGTGGGTAGGAAGAGAAGAAAAGAGATCAGGTCAGGGCCTGTTCTCCAGGGAAGGGATACAGAAAAGGAAGGGGATTAAAAGGCTCAGAGACCCACCCTGGGGAGTAAGTGTCTAGAATTACATATTTGGGGTACCAGCCCTGGGGTCTGACACTGGGGACATGAGTCCCCTTAGCTGGTTAGAAAGCCAGTGACAACAGGGCTGTAAGAAACCCAAACTCTGCTTGTGAGGAGTGTGCACACACTGGCTTACTCCCAAAACAAGGTGGAGGAAGCAGACGAAACTGCATGGAACTCTGGCTGCCGTCCTGTAACTACCCTGGAACAAGCCAAACCCCTACTCCAGCCCCGCTTGCTCCAGCTCTGCTCCTCTCTAGGGAAAGATGACAATGCCAGGAGAGGGAAGTGTACACACAGGGCACAGAACCAGCTGGGACCCAGCCCGCAGGGCTTCTGCTCCAGCAACTTGGGACCTGCTCCCACCCTCATAGGGTGGTGTTTGTCACTGAGCAGAGAAGCAGCCCTGGCTGACACCTGGCTCTGGCTTGAGCACCTTCATCTCTAGTCCCATTGCCTACCAAAACGATAGCTATCAGCACACCCTGGAGAAAGACATGACTCCTGTTTACATCAGATCCAGCTCTCCAATCAAAGCCACAGGGCACACAGACTGTATAGGGACGCTCCCACAAAGGGACACCCCTTCAAGATGGGGATAGGTAACTGTTTCACCTAATTTCATAGAGATGGAGAAAGTTAAACAAAATGAGAAGAGAGAGGAATTTGCTTCAAACAAAAGAACAAAAACTAAAACAGAGATAAACAATTTACCAGATAAGAGTTCAAAGCATTAGTAATAAGATTAAATTAGAAAAAAGAATAGATGAACACAGTGAGAATTTTGACAAGAAACTAGAAAATATAAAAGAACCAATCAGATCTGAAGACTACAACTATAATGAAAAACACACTAGAATGAATTAACAGCAGAATTTAGAGGACAGAATAATCAAACAGGAAAAAGAAAAACAAATCTAAAAAATGAAAACAATTTAAGGGACCTCTGAGACATCATCAAGTATACCAATATTCATATTAGAGGAGTCCCAGGTGGAGAAGTCAGAGAGAAAGGAGTTGAAAATCTATTTGATGAAATTATGGCTGAAAACTTCCTGAACCTGAGAGAGAGAGAGAAGTCGCTCAGTCGTGTCTGACTCTTTGCGACCCCATGGACTGTAGTCTACCAGGCTCCTCCATCCATGCGATTTTTCAGGCAAGAATACTGGAATGGGTTGCCATTTTCTTCTCCAGGGGATCTTCCCAACTCAGGGATCAAAGCCAGGTCTCCCACATTGCAAGCAGATGCTTTACTGTCTGAGCCACCAGGGAAGCCTCTAGAAGAACCTGAAGAAGTAAACAGATATCCAGGTACAGGAGGCATGGAGAGTCCTGAACAAAATGAATACAGATAGACCCGCACCAAGACATATAATAACTGAAGAGTTATTAAAACGTTAAAAGTGGAAGAGATTATTCTAAAAGGCAACAACAGAAAAACAAAGGGTCACATACAAGCAAACTGCCCCTCCTCCCCACACCAAGCTATCAGATGATTTTTCTGCAGAAACTCTGGAGGCCAGAAGAGAAAGACATGACATATTTCGAATGCTAAAAAGGAAAAAACTAAAACCTAGGATACTCTACCCAGCAGGATTATCATTTGGAACTGAAGGACAGATGAAGAACTTCTCAGACAAGCAAAGACTAGAAGAGTTCATCAATACTAAACTGATCCTAAAAGAAACGTTGAAGAGTCTTCTCTCAGTGGAAAAGAAAATGCTATAAGAAGCAAGCACGTATAGGAAAGGAAAAATCTAATTAAGACACATATATAGTAAAGGCTGTGAACAAACCACTTAAATAAATTATCACAAAGATTGAAAAGAAAAATTGTATCATCAACTGTAACTACAACAAACAGGCAAGGGATGAAAATGAAGATGTAAAATATGACACAAAACACAAAATACTGGAGAGGGGAGGAAAAAAAAATACAGATCTTTTAGAATGTGTTTGACCTTACAATGGATACACAAACACTACCGAGAAAGGAATACAAGCATATCACTAAAGAAAATCATCAAACCACAGGGAAGAAACAAAAAGGAGAAAAGAACAGAATAGTAGTACAAAACCCAAAAATAAGCAATACAATGGCAGTAGGAACAAACCTATTGCTTGAAATGTCAATGGACTAAATGCTCCAAAAGACATAGGTTAGCTGATTGAACAACATCAACCAAAAAAGGCCATCTATAGGTTGCTTACAAGAGACTCACTTCAGAGATAAAGACACACAAAAACAAAGTGAGAGGTTGCAAGAAGTTATTTCACACAAATGGAAACAACGAGAAAGCAAGGGTAGCAATACTCAAATCAGAAAAAATAGACTTTATAACAAAGTCCAAAACAAAGACCCAGGGCATTATATAATGGTAAAGGGATCAACACAAGAAGAGGATACAACGTTCATTAAAATATATGCACTGATGCTTTTGAACTGTGGTGTTGGAGAAGACTCTTGAGAGTCCCTTGGACTGCAAGGAGATCCAACCAGTCCATTCTGAAGGAGATCAGCCCTGGGATTTCTTTGGAAGGAATGATGCTAAAGCTGAAACTCCAGTACTTTGGCCACCTCATGTGAAGAGTTGACTCACTGGAAAAGACTCTGATGCTGAGAGGGATTGGGGGCAGGAGGAGAAGGGGACGACAGAGGATGAGATGGCTGGATGGTGTCACTGACTCGATGGATGTGAGTCTGAGTGAACTCCGGGAGTTGGTGATGGACAGGGAGGCCTGGCGTGCTGTGATTCATGGGGTCGCAAAGAGTCGGACACGACTGAGCGACTGAACTGAACTGAACTGAATATAGTGGCTCAGTAGTAAAGAACCACCTGCAATGCAAGAGACTTGGCTTTGATCCCTGGGTCAGGAAGATCCCCTGGAGAAGGAAATGGTAACCCACTCCAGTATTCTTGCCTGGGAAATCCTATAGACAGAGGAGCCTGGCACATTACAGTCCGTGGGGTTGCAAAAGAGTCAGACATGACATAGCGACTAAACTACAACAAATATATAAAGCAAATGTTAACAGATATAAATGGACAAAAGTAGTCTCTATGTGTGTTAAAAATCACATCAAAAAGAAAAAAATACATAGGAATAAACTTAACCAAGAAGGTGAAAGACGTGGTTGTTGTTTAGTTGCTAAGTCGTGTCTGACTCCATTCCATGGACTGTAACCTGCCAGGCTCCTCTGTCCACGGGATTTCCCAGGTGAGAATACTGGAGTAGGTTGCCGTTTTCTTCTCCAGGGCATCTTCCTGACCCAGGGATCAAACCCCTGTCTCCTACATTAGAGGTGGGTTCTTTACTACTAAGCCACCTGGGAAGCCCATGAAAGCTATACAGTGTGAAAACTATAAAATACTGATAAAGGAAACTGACTGTGATACGATGAAATAGCAAGATATCTCATGTTCATGGACTGGAAGTTTATTATTAAATGTACATACCACCCAAAGCAAGCTACAGACTTAATGTATACCTATCAAAACATGCATGACACATGAACTAGCGACTTCACTTTCACTTTTCACTTCCATGCATTGGAGAAGGAAATGGCAACCCATTCCAGTGTTCTTGCCTGGAGAATTCCAGAGACAGGGGAGCCTAGTGGGCTGCCATTTATGGGGTTGCACAGAGTCAGACACGACTGAAGCGACTTAGCAGCAGCAGCAGCAGAATAATCCTAAAATTTATATGGAACAATTAAAGGCCTTGAATAGCCAAAGCAATCTTGAGAAAAAAGAATGAAGCTGGAGGTATTAAGCTCTCTGACCTCAGACTATACTAGAAAGCTCCAATAATCACAACACTGTGTTACTGGCACAAAAATGACACATCCATCAATAGAACAGAATAGAGAGCCCAGAAATAAACCTATGCATTTATGGTCAATAAATCTACAACAAAGGAAACAAGAATATACAATGGAAAAAAGTCTCTTACTGAAGTAAGTGGTACTGGAAAAACTGAATAGCTCCACGTAAAACAACAGTTCTCACATCATATACAAAAAAACTCAAAATAGATTAAAGACCTAGCGTAAAACCTGAAACCATAAAGCTCCTAGAAAAAAACATAAACAGAACACTTTGTTATAAATCATAGCAGTTATTTTTTTGGGTCTATCTCCTAAGGCAAAGGAAACAGAAGCAAAAATAAACAAATGGGACCTAATCAAACTTGAAAGCTTTTGCACAGTAAAGGAAACTATTGACAAAATGAAAAGAACCTACAGAATGGGGAAAAAAAAATCACATATCATATGTTCAATAAGGGGTAAATAGTCAAAATACATCAATAGCTCATGTAACTCAATATCAAAAATAGAGCAACCTCGCCCCCCCAACCCCGATCTGATTAAAAAATGGGCACAAGATATACACATGGCTAACAGGCACATGAAAAGATGCTCAATGTTACTAATCAGGGAAATGAAACCAAAACTCCAAAGAGATATCACCTCACACCTGTCAGAATGGCTCTGTGCATGCTCAGTTGTGTCTGACTCTGCAACCCTTGTAGCCTGTCAGGCTCCTCTGTGCAAGGGATTCTCCAGGCAAGAATACTGGAGTGGGTTGCCATTTCCTCCTTCAGGGGATCTTCCTGACTCAGGAATCAAATCCAGGTCTCCTGCATTGGCAGGTGAATTCTTTACCACTGAGCCACCTGTGAAGCCTATCAGAATAGCTACAAATAGCAAATGCTGGTGAGGATGTAGAGCAAGGAGAATCCATGTACACTGTTAATGGGAATGTGCATTGGTGCAGTCACCATGGAAACAGTATGAAGGTTCCTCAAAGACTAAAAACAGAAGTATCATACGATATAATGATTCCCCTCCTGAATATACTCCTGCAACAAAAACACTCATCCGAAAGATAAACGTATCCCAATTTTTCACAGCAGCATTATTTACACTACCAAAGATATGGAAGCAACCTAAGTATTCATCAACAGACGAACGGATAAAGAAGGTGTGGTATATATGTATATATGTCCATCCTAAAGGAGATCAGTCCTGGGTGTTCACTGGAAAGACTAATGCTAAAACTGAAGCTCCAATACTTGTCCACCCGATGGGAGGAGCTGACTCATTTGAAAAGACCCTGATGCTGGGAAAGATTGAGGGCAGGAGGAAAAGGGGATGACAGAAGATGAGATGGTTGGATGGCATCACCGATTCAATAGACATGTGTTTGGGTGGACTCTAGGAGTTGGTGATGGACAGGGAGGCCTGGTGTGCTGCGGTTGATGGGGTTGCAAAGAGTCGGACACGACTGAGTTGGACTGAAGGTGGAATATTACTCAACCATAAAAAGAATAAAATTTCATCATTTGAAACAATATGGGTGGACCTGGAGGGTATTATATTTGGTGAAATAAGTCAGGGTTAACAAGTACTATATGTTATCACTTCCATGTAGAATCTAAAAAAAGTAAAATGAATGAATGTAACAAAGCAGAAAACAGACGCTCAGATATAGAGAACAAACTAGTGTTACCAGTGGGAAGAGAGAAAGGAGGAGGGGCAAAATAGTGGCAGGGGTAGGGATTAAAAGGTACAAACTACTGTGTTTAAAACAAATAAACTACAAGGATATATCACACAGCACAGGGAATGTAGCCAGTATTTTGTACTTCTAAATGGAATACAATTTATGAAAACAGAATCACTATCTGAACTAACATAATGTTGCACATCAACTAAACTTCAATTAAAAAAACACAGCCATTATGTCATAGACCATTCATTCTTATGGGAGACAGAAAACAGAGCTAAAGAAGTAAAATAATGAATGGTTTTAAGTGCAACATGGACAATTAAGTACATGGTATACTAAGAAGGAACCTGATGGCTACTTTTTCTTTTACTGGGTCAATAGGGAAAAAACCTCTCTCAGGTAGGATTTTTAAGAAGAGATCTTCACCACCCAGGTAAAGAACGGAGGAACAGACAGCATTACTGGCATGGAAAGTGAACAGTCAGTCATGTCCGACTCCTTGTGACCCCACGGACTATACAGCACACCAGGATACTCTGTCCATAGGATTCTCCAGGCAAGAATACTGGAGTGGGTTGCCCTTCCCTTCTCTAGGGGATCTTCTTCACCCAGGGGCTGAACCCACATCTCCTGCACGGCAGGCAAATTCTTTATCATCTGAGTCACCAGGGAAGCTCCTAGTACCGGCAGACGGAACAGCTAGTAGTACAAAGCTCCTAACATGAATTGAGTTGGCATATGTGGAGGAGAAAAAAGGCATGACTGGAAAATGGGAAGGAATGGTATAAAGTCAGTGAGGTGGACATACCCAAAGGCACTAGGGCTTTGCCAGCCCCAAGAAGCAGTCTGGATTTTATTCTCTACGTGATGGGAAGGAATAGAGTGTTTTACATTGGAAGAACAGAGTCTGATTTATGTCACAGACCATGCTGGCTGCAGTGTGGTGAAGGACCACTGGGACAGGAAGTAGCAGCTGTTGCAGTAGCCTAATGAGATAATGGTGCCCTGGATTAGGATGGCTGCAGTGAAAAGGGAGAGAACTAGAGGGATGATAGATATACTCTGGAGACAGGTGACAGAGCCTGATGACTGACTGGCTGTATCTTACAGGTGAAATGGAGAATTGAAGAAATGAGTTTCTGGTGAGACAATTTACAATATAGCTTCTAAAAATATGAACTTACTTCTTTCATGAACTGTTCAAACTCTTCATCCAGCTCTTCTTTGGAATAGTGGGCCATTATCAATACTTTTCACTTTCCAAAGTAAACATTCTGGAGTGTTTACAACATCGGAAACGCTAAATGGCAAGAGATAATAAACATCCTTTAAGGAAATCTACATCACATCAAAAAAAACAGGCAGACTTGAACTTAAGACATTTTTTAAAATTTATATTTAAATGTAGTTAATTTACAATGTTATGTTAATTTCAGGTGTTCAGTTACAGTTCAACATAAAAAAAAAAAAAAAAAAAGATGGGCAGAAGACCTAAATAGGCATTTCTCCAAAGACATACAAATGGCCAAAAAGCCCATGAAAAGACACTCAATATCGCTAATTATTAGAGAAATGCAAATCAAAACTATAATGAACTATCACTTCACACTAGTCATAAAGGCCATCATCAAAAAGTCTACAAACACTAAATGCTAGAGAGGGTGGAGAAAAAGGAACCCTCCTACACTATTGATGGTAATGTAAATAAATTGGTGTGGCCACTACAGAGAACAGTATGCAGGTACCTCACAAAAAACCAAAAATATAACTACTGTCTTGCTACATCTCACTGTTCTGTTCGCACCCAGGGTAGGCAAGTCGCCAGCTGTAAGCCGGAAGAAAAGTCAAGGAACCCTAGCAACTGCAGACATATTTAGTCTCTCCTGACTGGCACAGCAGACGCAGTGTATTCTGCCCTGGTTGACCCAGGAGACACAGCCATAACCCGGCCATAATGCAGAGGCAAGCAAGGGCTTTTCAGGTGGGGCTTCTATAGGTTACATGCATGCCCACTGCTATAAGGGATCTCAGCTCTTACATAACCATGTATTTACCAAATGTGGGGTGAGAGAGAAAGGCCCTGGGGTGAGAGCCTAATCACCGCCATTTCGGCTAGTTTGCTCTTTCCCTACAACTACCAAATGATCCAGTGATCCCACTCCAAGGCAGGCATTTCTCTTATGATTTAGCATATACTTTCAATCGCTGACCAGTAAACTGAATGAGAGATTCCTAATTCATTAATAAAATTGATTTAACAACAGCTTTTACAGTGCGCATTATACTTGAGTTCAGAATTGCATTTTCATTCTTAATATCCAATTATTAGAAAGTGGTCTTCACAATATTTCCTAAATCTATGCATATCTGTGTGTGTGTGTGTGTGTATTAACATCTCTTAAACCAGGTCTTCTCAAGTAAACTTTTAAAAACTAGCATATTCAAAAGGCTGTTTCCCTTCTGCAAAGGAAAAGGCAGAGTTCGTGCAGTTTTATCATTCAGCTAATTATCAACCGATATTTAAAAGTTTTGCAAAATACACTGTTCCTGATAGTGGAGACGCTTCCAGATACAGATTTCTGGATTGAGTTATTAAGACTCATAATCTACCTAAAACAAAGTGGAGTATACAAATTAGAACAAATTAAGCATCTTTTGGAGGGAGGCTAAGTTGCTTCAGTCGTGTCCGACTCTGTGCGACCCCACAGACTCTGCCGTCCCTGGGATTCTCCAGGCAAGAACACTGGAGTGGGTTGCCATTGCCTTCTCCATTGTGTCAAAGTGAAAAGTGAAAGTGAAGTTGCTCAGTCGCGTCCGACTTGTAGCGACCCCATGGACTGCAGCCTACCAGGCTCCTCCATCCATGGGATTTTCTAGGCAAGAGTACTGGAGTGGCTTGCCACTGCTTTCTTCTTGGAGGGAGGGAAGGTCAACAAAACTATGCAATGGTGACGCGCAACGCTAAACTCTCTCCAGTCTCCCCTCAGGAATCCAACTGAGGGTCTGCGCCAACTTATGGACTGTAACTCCTTGAAGCAGCTCCGAGCCCAGCTTCCTTTCGTAGACGCGGGAGGTGTGGAGACTTGGACAACACTTTGGCCAACCTGCGCAGTAACACCTCCTCCCCTCTCTTCTCCATTTCGGTTCAGTTCAGGGTGGCGGCGGTTAACATCTTGGCCCCAAATTCTAGGTTAAAGGCGGATCCCGCCCGGCGAGCACCGGCCCCAGGAAACGCGCGTCTGGCGCCCGCGAGAAGACAAAGGCGCTCGCAGTGGAATCGGGGCGGAAGTGGGAAGTGACCCGAAACTCAAGGCCCCAAGAAGCAGTCTGAGCACAGTCTGAACGCTGCTGAACCAAGCGGGAAACAGGTATCCACGCCTCACCTACCTTTGCTTCCGAATTCCGCGCTCTCCCGGAAGGTCCAAGGGATGGGGGTGGAGTGAGGGGGTGGGGGGCAGCCAGTTGCTAGGGTAACGAACGTCGCCGCCAGCCTCCGAAGTCACATGATGCAAGCTGGTCACGTGGCTTGCGGGCGCAGAGGGACTGTAGTTTGCATCTTCTCGCCTCCGCGAGCGCAGGTTATAGTGGTCGTGGCTTAGCAGGACGGTCTTGCGGGTGGGAGCCGCTGCTGCTGCACCATTGGAGACTATGCGGCCCTCCCTGTGCTCCTTGGGGTGGTGGATGTACGACAGGGTCGTGAGCGCGGGAAACAGGAGTGAGGCGTGTGGCGGATACGCCCGTGGCTTCCTGGGAAATGTAGTTTAGCTCCCCTGGTCCTAGAATTTCAGCTTTTCTCACCGCTTCTCATCTCTTCCAAACCTTCTCTTCCCGAGTTATTTCAGCCTTCTGCTTTCCAAGAGGCAACCTTGAAAAATATTGAGTAATTTCCTTCATGTGCAACGCCCTGCGTGCGTGTTATGAATGAAACTGTTTTCAGGAAAGAGCTCTGTTTTCAGGACAGGGACTCTGTTCCACCATCTAGTGGACAAGAAATTGAAAATACACAGACACATCCCAAGCTCTACCTATTAGTATATCAGAGTATCTCTGTGGTTTCCCACTATTCCTTTGCCCCTGTTCTATTGCAGCATCTTACAATTATTTTCTTGAATTTTACTTTTTTTTTTTTCCTGTTTCTTCCTCTAAAAAAAATAAAAACAAAGCACGTTGGAGTTTCAGAGGACAGTTTTTAGGATATAAAAAGAAAAATCAGCATCAATCGAAAGCATTGATGCTGGCAACATAAGACCTCATCGTGTCCTGCCTCAACTTTTCTTTCAGCAGTTGTTTATTGTAATACAAAGATGTGCATGCCAGGAACTGTGCCCTATGATAAAGATTTGAATAATATTATGATAGAGATTTTAAGAAGCTGTTGTTTTATTGAGCACTTAAGTTGCTAAAGCTGAAACTCCAGTACTTTGGCCACCTCATGCAAAGAGTTGACTCATTGGAAAAGACTCTGATGCTGGGTGGGATTGGGGGCAGGAGGAGAAGGGGACGACAGAGGACGAGATGGCTGGATGGCATCACTGACTCGATGGACGTGAGTCTGAGTGAACTCCGGGAGTTGGTGATGGACAGGGAGGTCTGGCATGCTGCGATTCATGGGGTCACAAGGAGTCGGACACGACTGAGCGACTGAACTGAACTGAAGTTGCTAGGAGCTGCACATGGGTTACTTTACCTTTTTACAGTCTAAAAGACAATTCAATTAAGTCTGTATTTTTGTTTCTAACAGTTGCTGAGTGGGTGAAGACAGTCATAATCCCTGCCCTGGTGGAGTCTTTGATCTAGTGGAACAGATAGACAAGTGACTGGACAGTTGCAGTCCTGTACAAGCACAGCTATTGTAGGAGAAGTAGGGTGTGGTTAGAAGACATTAGAAGCTCCCTCAACCCTTGGGAAATGGAGAAAGCTACTTTCTCTTTGAAAATGACCTGTTTCCTCTTTATCAATTCTTGCTGCCCTCTACTCATCCTTTAGGGGTTTAAGTTTCAATTTAGCCTTCATTTCTTCTAGGAACCTTTCTCACCCATCCTTATTAGGAAGCATTTTGCAAATTAGGCCTCCTTCACAGTCTTTCACAGATACCTATTAGCCTCAGATCTTCTTGGCCTCATTTTTTTACTCTAGCTGCAGCTGCTGGGACCACTTCCAGTCAGGCTGTCACTAGCTACACACAGGTGTAACTCATCTGTGTGCCTGCCTGGAGCCTGCAGTGTGGGCCTCTGGCTTTCTGATCCATGGGGCTCCTCTGACTCTTGAGGGAGCCCACTCAGCACTCACTACTTGAAGCTTGGAAGTATGCAGAAATTAACCTCTGTAGAACCAAGCTTGATCCATGGGTGTTGCAGCTGATGAACAAATGATTTTCCTTATTGACCCTGGAAAGAACTGATACTCATTTCATAAGACTAACCAGAGTGTCCTCTGTAATCCAGAGCCAGTTGTTCACCACAGAGATGAACTTGTTAGCACATTCTTGTATTGGCGTTCCATCCTGTGTCGCTCTTTGTTCATGGCTACTGTTACCCATTTCTGAATATTAATAGATGACTCTCGTGCAAAGCTGTGTCTCATGTTCTGCTTTCGGCAAACATTAGGAAAGATGGATGCTGCTGCTGCTAAGTTGCTTCAGTCATGTCCGACTCTGTGCGACCCCATAGATGGCAGCCCACCAGGCTCCCTGGGATTCTCCAGGCAAGAACACTGAAGTGGGTTGCCATTTCCTCCTCCAATGCATGAAAGTGAAAAGTCAAAGTGAAGTTGCTCAATCGTGTCTGACTCTTAGCGACCCCATGAACTGCAGCCTACCAGGCTCCTCCGTCCATGGGATTTTCCAGGCAAGAATACTGGAGCGGGGTGCCATTGTCTTCTCCAAGGAAAGATGAATAGATCACGATTAACCCTGGAAAGGGGATCACTAGGATGGTATTTAGGAGCTGGGTAACTCAGCAGTCAGATGGCAATGAAGATTCCACTGCTAATGGGAAATGGGTTGGTGACAACCACTGAAACACAGATCTGCGTTTCTCATATGAGGTTGGTTGGGCAGAGGTACAGGTGGAAAATGAGAGTTGACTCATATACTTACTGTTATACCTGAATGGTATGGTGGCAGGGGGAATTATAAGGATGGCTGGATTTTTATTGATTTCTTTGAATTCTTTGAAATAAAGAAAATAACTGCTTCAGGTCAGCCAAAATCAATTCAAAGCACATCATAAATGTCAAGGACCTCTATGGGCATTTGAGGAGATCATCATTTTCTTCAGCATAAGTACAACAGAGAATGAAGGTGCAGTCTCATTGGCTATCTTGAGTTAGGGCCCTCGTGTGAGAAAGGCAACTCAGAACATGACAGTTGTCCTCTTCAGGATCCAGCCCTGCCACCATTCACCATCTCTGTGCCAGTGACTCAGATCAAGCCTCAGAATCTGAGCGTGGAAATATAATCCTTGCTCTTGGAGAAAATGGTTTTCAGAAAGTGTGGATCCCACATTATACATAGTAGAAAGGAACCAGGGGAACACATGAAGGAGAGGGTCTTTGGAATTTTGAACTGATAAGGAGGATAAAATAAGGCTGCATTAGGATTTATGGACTTGGTAACACTCACTCAAGCCTTGGAGTTCACCGTGCAAGTGAGAACACCTGGGGCTGGTCATTTGCTGCTAGGATGTTTCCCTGAAGCCTGAATGTGCTAATAGCCAATATGCAGATGAAGTAGAGATGCTGAAATTGCTTTGGCAGAGTATTATTGAAGATGTCGGGAGGCTCACAGAGATGCGAATGTTACAGTAGTTTTGTTATGTGATATCTGGAGCCTAGCACCTGACTTTGCTCCTTAGGAGGACTCATAGGACATTCCCTTCAGTAAGGCAAGAAGAAATTCATTGGTGTAAAAAGGACTTGGTGATTTCTGTCCTCCACAGGTCAGAGTTTTTAACTGGAGATGCTGCTATGGAACTAGTTTCCCCAGTGTCAGCGGGGTTATGAGATTTTTAAGTGGCAGTAGCAATACAAAATTGTCAAAGGCAAGACGGCTGTAATTACTGAAATGGGCAGAATTCTGCCAGACCAATGAGGTTGCCTTGACCTGCAGAAATCTGTGCCGATAACTAATAAATCATGGTGTTTTGAGGGATGAGATTAAGTGGAGAGCTGATTGAGTGATTACTTGATATGTGTGTATATGTTTGTGTGTGTGTGTGTGAGTGTGTAACAAAGAAAGAGATCTTGTGAACAGAATACTAACGTCAGCTATCACAATGGAAAATCCAGATCCTTCACCCTATTTCTGGATTTATTTAATTTCAATAGATCTAGTTACCAAGGGTTCAAAGGGAAGGTGAGTGCCCTTGAGGAAGTATGTGTAATGTAATCGGATTGGTTATAAGCATTCTCACTACACTTCCACAAAGGGCCTTATGGCCATTTATCAGGGCCACCAGAGGTCAAAGTAAAACAGTTCCACAGAAATTATCACCTGATCACTCTGGGCTCCTCATTTGAGTAATTTGGCTCCTCCCTCATGGATCATAAAACAAAAGATAATTAATATGTTAGTACATTTGTAAGACTATGTGCTCAGTCACTCAGTTGTGTCTGACTCTTTGTGACCTCATGGACTGTGGCCCGCGAGGTTCCTCTGTCCATGGGATTCTCCAGGCAAGAATACTCTAATGGATTGCCATTTCCTTCACCAGGGGATCTTCCCAACCCAGGGATCAAACCCGCATCTCTTGCATCTCCTACATTAGCAGGCAGATTCTTTACCACTAGTGCCACCTGGGAAGCCTATTTGCAAGGGTAATCTACCCTTATTAACACAAAGAGTTTGAATCACTGCCATATGATGGAGGCAGGGAAAAATATCCAACAGCTTGACTAATGCATCTCCTCATGTTTTGTGATAGGTGATCATGATGAATTGCACTTACAGCAACTATGCCCTGAGGAAAAGTGAAAGTGAAGTGAAAGTGTTAGTTGCTCAGTTGTGTCTTATTCTTTGTGACCCTATGGAATGTAGCCTGCCAGGCTTCTCTATACATGGAATTCTTCAGGCAAGAATACTGGAATGGATTGCCATTCCCTTCTCCAGAGGGACTTCCCCACCCAGGGATCGAAACCTGGTCTCCTGCATTTCAGGCAGATTCTTTACCATCTGAGCCCCCAGGGAAGCCCTGATGAAAGCAAAGCAAATCAAACCTAGAGGAAGAAGGTCTGGATCACTCCAGGCAAACAACCTTAGGTCAGCTGAGATACTGGCCATAGTGAGAGAAATTTAGAATCAGTGGTAGAGAAGAGAGATAATGACTATCAAGCTTTGAGAACCAACTGTGGCAGCAGGGACTGTAGCTAGTTCCACAAACCCTCTTGCAGAAATCGTGGCTGGCTAGCCTCTGGCAGGAGACTTGGTGACAGATTTGGAGTTAATAGAGAGAAAAAGTGAATCTGTGTGTTGCAAAGGTCCTAGTGCATCAGAGATGACTTTGTATATCACCTAAAATTCACTTGGCCCTGCATTCTACTGAAGTCACTGTTTCTACAACCAGTTCTCATTGACTTCGACCAGCTTCATGAAGGTGCCACTGGAAAGTGCCTCACCTCTGGCCAAGGTGTGAGCCTCTTGCTTCCTTTCCTGAACATTTTCTGGCAAGAAGTATGGGTGTGGAATGCCCACTGAACTACCACATATGTGCAACATACAAGTGGTATGTGGTAATCACAGTCTAAGGGCCACTAAACCTATGAGGGATGAAAGTGTGAAAGTGTTAGTTGCTCAGTCATGTCCAACCCTTTGCAACTCCATGGGCTGTAGCCTGACAGGCTCTTCTCTGTCCATGGAATTCTCCATGCAAGACTACTGCAGTGGATTGCCATTCCCTTCTCCAGGGGTTCTTCCCGACCCAGGGATCGAACCCAGGTCTCCTGCATTGCAGGCAGATTCTTTACCATCTGAGCCACCAGGGAAGCCCTATGAGAGATGAAAGCCCATTGGAAAATCATTCTCTATTTTTTTTTTCCCAGCTGAGCCACGAGGCATGCAGGATTAGTTTCCCTAAGAGATCAAACCCAGCCCCTGGCAGTGGAAGTGCAGAGTCCTAACCACAAGGCATCCAGGAAATCCCCCTTCTATTTATTTCATGGGTTTCATTGCAGTCTTTTAGAAGGCCTGTGGAATCCAGCATAGGTTGGCCATAGTCATTTCGATAATGCATCCTTTTTTCAGCTCTTCCTTCCTGCCTGTTTTTACTCCCTAATTCATTATTCCTGGGCTCTGGGATCATGTACATGCATGTAAGTTGCTTTAGTTGTGTCCCAACTCTTTGTGACCCCATGGACTGTAGCCTGCCAGGGTCCTCTGTACATGGGATTCTCCAGGCAAGAATACTAAAGTGGGTTGCCCAGAAATGCATATCAAAACCACAATGAGGTACCATTTCACGCCAGTCAGAATGGCTGCTATCCAAAAGCCTACAAGCAATAAATGCTGGAGAGGGTGTGGAGAAAAGGGAACCCTCTTACACTGTTGGTGGGAATGCAAACTAGTACAGCCACTATGGAAAACAGTATGGAGATTCCTTAAAAACCTTGAAATAGAACTGCCATACGACCCAGCAATCCCACTGCTGGGCATACACACCGAGGACACCAGAATTGAAAGAGACACGTGTACCCCAATGTTCATCGCAGCACTGTTTATAATAGCCAGGACATGGAAGCAACCTAGATGTCCATCAGCAGATGAATGGATAAGAAAGCTGTGGTACATATACACAATAGAATATTACTCAGCCATTAAAAAGAATGCATTTGAATCAGTTCTAATGAGGTGGGTGAAACTGGAGCCTATTATACAGAGTGAAGAAAGCCAGAAAGAAAAACACCAATACAGTATACTAACACATATATATGGAAGTTAGAAAGATGGTAATGATAATCCTGTATGCAAGACAGCAAAAGAGACACAGATGTATAGAACAGTCTTTTGGACTCTGTGGGGGAGGGCAAGGGTGGGATAATTTGGGAGAATGGCACTGAAACATGTATAATATCATATGTGAAATGAATTGCCAGTCCAGGTTCAATGCATGATACAGGATGATCGGGGCTGGTGCACTGGGATGACCCAGAAGGATGGTATCAGGAGGGAGGTGGGAGGGGGGTTCAGGATGGGGAACACATGTACACCCGTGGTGGATTCACGTTGATGTATGGCAAAACCAATACAATATTGTAAAGTAATTAGCCTTCAATTAAAATAAATAAATTTATATTAAAAAATAAAAAATAAAGTGGTTTGCCATGCCTCCCTTCAGGGAATCTGCCCAAGCCAGGGATCAAACCCATGTCTTTTAGTCTCCTGCATTGGCAGGCTGGTACTTTCTCACTAGCCCCACCAGGGAAGCCCTCTGTGGTCATATTCCCAGATAAAGTACCTTTTCAGGAGTAACTCAGGTTGAGACAGTAATCTTATTAACTAAATTGAAGTAATAAATAAACAAATCCAAATAATTCAGGTGTTAATATGCAATCCTGCTGCCTTATTCATGTATAGACAGATTTAGGAAGAGTGATGGCTTTGAAAATTAAAGTAATTGTTTCAGTTTATCCAAACTTTATTGCATTTCCATTTGACAGCTAGTTGTCACAGTAGTAAGTTGTTGCACCATTAAAATGTTCGCTCTGCTTTACAAAATACACACATACATTTAGAGATTTATAGACTGAATAAGAGGAGTTTCTTATGCTTTGAAGCTATATGAACTTGTGCAACACTTTCTAGATTATTGAATAATTGATACCATTACATTTTCAAGGTAAATAAATATGAAAAGAAGGGAAAGGAGCTTCACTAACAAGATAAATGGAATTTGTGGCATTATTTCTGTTGGTATTTTAATGTCAGTTTACATTTTCACCATCAGAGGTCATGAAAGAACAATGTTGAACAAAATATGGCTGAAAAAAAACTTGTTTGAAATCTGGACTGTAACATTCTTAGAAGAGTTTTTACAAAAGAAAAACCACTATCTACTTTTGTACAGAAAGAAAAATAATTCTTAACAATAAAATTATCTGATAGGTGATAAGAGCATGAGGCTCTTATTTGCTTCTGGTGCTCTCAAGTTTTAGTTTAAGAATAACATTTTAAATGCAACTGTTGATGATTCCTTGTCTTGGGAATATACAGTGTTTAATTTCAGCAAACAAGTATCTCACTTATGAAAAAGGAAGAAAATAAAATTAAAGCTTAGACATGTTTAGAAGTACATTTGTTAGTACACATAGCATCTACTTCATAAAACAAAGTAAAGTCTGTCTCATGAACTTTGCATTTGAAACTAAGTTTGCAACAAAAAGAGCAGGCAGTCTGAACGTCAAAGACCAGGTATCAAGTTAAGGAATTTAGCATTCTGTGTATGGGAAGACGCAAGCCTCTGGGCTCACTGAATCCATTCCTTTCTTACACACCTTAGCTCTCTGGGGCCAATCCTGCTTCCTTGCTCACCTTGCTTCTTCCATTCCCCCAGCTCTTCAGCAATCACCATGCAGGGTGGCAGCATCCTCGGGATTGCAGCTGTGGGAGCCCTCATTCACGTTTGGAGGCCAGAAATCGCTAATGGCTGTGACATTTCTTGTTTATTGATATGCAGGAGATATTTTCACTTCACACTAACAATGCACAATGTATCAAATATCTTATTGATAGTAAATTTTATTTTAAGTATCTACTATCGATATGTATTTTGTCTGTCATAGGTAGCATTTGTTAATTTAAAACCTTTATTTCCCTAGGCAAATTATTAGAAATACAAAAAAAATCAGTAAGTTAAAATAATTTTCATTGATGTTATAAAAACACAAGTTGTCAGTTGTCATTGCTCTTTTTGGTGAGTAGTCTTAATAAAAAGCCTCCTTATAAAATGATCATTAACATTTTTGCACGAGCATAGTTTTGTATGTTTCCAAAAATTCTGTGACATATGAAATGAATCACAAAAAGACAAAAACTGTGAATCCACGTCTGTGAGGTATCTAGCATAGACGGATGCATGCTGACAGAATGTAAAACGGTGGGGCTGTGGATTATTGAATGGGTAATGGGATTTCAATTTTTCAGGATTTGAAAAAAGCTCTAATGGTTGTACAACAGTGTGCATGTACACATAGTCTACACCATAGTGTTGTGAGAAATACCTGAGTTAAAGCGTGTAAAAACGTTCATCAGTGATTGTCATAATGCTCAATGTATGTTAGCACCCTGTTGTTTTTAATGAAGCACACCTTATGGTGTAGGTGGTAAACAATGATTTATTATCTATTATTATCACAGTGATTTAATATCTATTATTATTATTGGTTTGGGCTTCCCTGGTGGCTCAGATGGTAAAGAATCAGCCTGCAATGCAGGAGATCTGGGCATGATCCCTGAGTTGGGAAGATCCAAGAGGCCATGGCAACCCACTCCAGTATTCTTGCCTGGAAAATCCCCGTGGACAGAGGAGCCTAGCAGGCTACAGTCCATGGGGTCACAAAGAGTTGGACATGACTGAGCGACTAAGCATACAGTATTGCTTCTGGTTTTCCAATATAGTGTATAAAAGACATTTTTCTTTGTCTTTTGGAGTCCCAGAGGCCTAGCAACTATTAAAAAGCCTAATAAGTAATAAAAACAGAAGTCTGTGACTCACAGAGTAATAAATTTTTATAGATTAGAGTTTTAACAGCCAGAATTTAGACTTCAGTGATGTCCATGTAATTGTTCCTTCCCTCATTTCTGTCCTCTTTTTTGAGTCAGTTCTATCTTACTGGGTTTCATCAGTCGTCTTCCAGTGGTTCAATTCTGGAAACCTCCATACTGCTTCTACCTGAAATCATTCATTTGCATTCAATGATTATTGGTGTGTGGTGTTTCAGGGAAGCAGACTAGAATCTGGAACATTAGAAATTTTCACAGATTTTATTATTTTAATTCATGCTCCTTTCTTGATAAAAGCAATTGATTTAAAGCAATTCTTTCTATTTAAAAAAGTTTTTTTAAAGATTTTTTTGTTGTTCATATTTGCTTGATTCTTTATTAAATTTAGAGTTCTTCATTTAACATTCAGAGTTCCAAAGAATAGCAAGGAGAGATAAGAAAGTCTTCCTCAGTGATCAGTGCAAAGAAATATAGGGAAACAAAGAATGGGAAAGACTAGAGATCTCTTCAAGAAAATTAGAGATACCAAGGGAACATTTCATGCAAAGATGGGCTTGATAAAGGACAGAAATGGTATGGACCTAACAGAAGCAGAAGATATTAGGAAGAGGTGGTAAGAGTACATAGAAGAACTGTACAAAAAAGGTCTTCATGACCAAGATGATCACTGTGGTGTGATCACTCACCTAGAGCCAGACATCGTGGAATGTGAAGTCAAGTGGGCCTTAGGAAGCATCACTACGAACAAAGTAAGTGGAGGTGAGAAAGTGCTACACTCAATATGCCAACAAATTTGAAAAACTCACCAGTGGCCACAGGATTGGAAAAGGTCTGTTTTCATTCCAATCCCAAAGAAAGGCAATGCCAAAGAATGCTCTAACTATGGCACAATTGCACTCATCTCAGATGCTAGCAAAGTAATGCTCAAAACTCTCCAAGCCAGGCTTCAACAATACATGAACTGTGAACTTCCAGATGTTCAAGCTGGTTTTAGAAAAGGCAGAGCAACCAGAGATCAAATTGCCAACATCTGCTGGATAATCAAAAAAACAAGAGAGTTCCAGAAAAACATCTATTTCTGCTTTATTGACTATGCCAATGCCTTTGACTGTGTGGATCACAATAAAATGTGGAAAATTCTGAAAGAGATGGGAATACCAGACCACCTGATCTGCCTCTTGAGAAATCTGTATGCAGGTCAGGAAGCAACAGTTAGAACTGGACATGGAACAACAGACTGGTTCCAAATAGGAAAAGAAGTATGTCAAGGCTGTATATTGTCACCCTGCTTATTTAACTTATATTCAGAGTACATCATGAGAAATGATGGGCTGGATGAAGCACAAGCTGGAGTCAAGATTGCCGGGAGAAGTGTCAATAACCTCAGATATGCAGATGACACCACCCTTATGACAGAAAGTGAAGAAGAACTAAAGAGCCTCATGATGAAAGTGAAAGAGGAGAGTGAAAAAGCTGGCTTAAAGCTCAACATTCAGAAAACGAAGATCGTGGCATCCAATCCCATCACTTGATGACAAATAGATGGAGAAACAGTGGAAACAGTGACAGACTAGTTTTTGGGCTCCAAAATCACTGCAGATTGTGACTGCAGCCATGAAATTAAAAGACGCCTACTCCTTGAAAGAAAAGTTATGACCAACCTAGATAGCATATTAAAAAGCAGAGACATTACTTTGCCAACAAAGGTCAAGGCTATGGTTTCTACAGTAGTCATGTATGGATGTGAGAGTTGGACTATAAAGAAAGCTGGGCACTGAAGAATTGATGCTTTTGAACTGTGGTGTTGGAGAAGACTCTTGAGAGTCCCTTGGACTGCAAGGAGATCCAACCAGTCCATCCTAAAGGAAATCAGTCCTGAATATTCATTGGAAGGACTGATGTTGAAGCTGAAATGCCAATACTTTGGCCACCTGATGCAAAGAGCTGATCCATTGGAAAAGATCCTGATGCTGGGAAAGATTGAAGGCGGGAGGAGAAGGGGATGACAGAGGATGAGATGATTGGATGGCATCACCAACTCAATGGGCATGAGTTTGAGTAAACTCCAGGAGTTGGTGATGGACAGGGAGGCCTGGCGTACCTCAGTGCATGAGGTTACAGAGAGTTAGACTTGACTGAGTGACTGAACTGAACTGAATTTTAACATGAACATAGATTCTGCTACTTGTGTGAATACTGATGTGTTCTGTTAGTTTAAAAAATTTAATCTAGTTTTTTTTGGTTTTGGTTACGTAATAAATCTTAAGAGGAAAACTATAACTTAATATTTGATATGAAATGGGGAAAAATTTTTTTAAGTGGGGGAAAATTTTGATTTTTTTCTTCAAGTCCTTCTTTGAAGAACTCCTTTATCCTGAAAGTCAAAACACCTGAAGCACTTTCTAGTCACCAAATAAATCTCATTGATGGAAAACAAGTTTTCTGTGACAGAAAAAAACATATAAAAAGATTGTTCCACCAGGCCTTTCACCAGTGCCTCTAACAAGTTCCAAAATGAATTTCAACTCCATCCCCTCACTTGTTTGCTCTCTGCAGGAACTTTTATGAGCAATGAATTGGTTCTTATGGTGAAACTCAAAGGTAGACAAATCCTGAATAATCTACCATCTGCATTATTCCATATTCAGTAATCAAGGATATTGAGAGTAGCATTAGTTCTATGACACCACTGCCTTATTAAAAGAATCCATTTAACTTTGGGAAAATTTCATAATAAGGAAAAGAACATCTAATTCAACTTTATTTCATGCTCACATCCAAGCCTTCAGTGACCTTCTGATACTTCAAGTTGGAAACAATGTTTTTTCTTTGCTTGTATTTCTAGTAGAAATAGTATGTTTTAAAATATTTATTTACTTATTGAATACTTGCTCTTTCTCCTTGTTGTTCAGTCACTAAGTCATCTTCGACTCTTTGTCACTCCATGGACGGTAGCATGCCACGCTCCTCTGTCCTCCATTATCTCTTCAAGTTTGCTCAAAATTCATGTCCACTGAGATGGTAAAACTTCCAGATGTTCAAGCTGGTTTTAGAAAAGTCAGAGGAACAAGAGGTCAAATTGCCAACATCCGCTGGATCATGGAAAAAGCAAGAGAGTTCCAGAAAAACATCTATTTCTGCTTTATTGACTATGCCAAAGTCTTTGACTGTGTGGATCACAATAAACTGTGGAAAATTCTGAAAGAGATGGGAATACCAGACCACTTGACCTGCTTCTTGAGAAACCTATATGCAGCTCAGGAAGCAAAGTTAGAACTGGACATGGAACAACAGACTGGTTCCAAATAGAAAAAGGAGTATGTCAAGGCTGTATATTGTCACCCTGCTTATTTAACTTATATGCAGAGTACATCATGAGAAACGCTGGGCTGGAAGAAGCACAAGCTGGAATCAAGATTGCCAGGAGAAATATCAATAACCTCAGATATGCAGATGACACCACCCTTATAGCAGAAAGTGAAGAGGAACTAAAAAGCCTCTTGATGAAAGTGAAAGAGGAGAGTGAAAAAGTGGGCTTAAAGCTCAACATTCAGAAAATAAAGATCATGGCATCTGGTCCCATCACTTCATGGGAAATAGATGGGAAACAGTGGAAATAGATGGGAAACAGTGGAAACAGTGGCAGACTTTATTTTAGGGGGCTCCAAAGTCACTGCAGATGGTGACTGCAGCCATGAAATTAAAAGATGCTTACTCCTTGGAAGGAAAGTTATGACCAACCTAGATAGCATATTCAAAATCAGAGACATTACTTTGCCAACAAAGATCCGTCTAGTCAAAGCTATGGTTTTTCTTGTGGTCATGTATGGATGTGAGAGTTGGACTGTGAAGAAAGCTGAGCACCGAAGAATTGATGCTTTTGAACTGTGGTGTTGGAGAAGACTCTTGAGAGTCCCTTGGACTGCAAGGAGATCCAACCAGTCCATTCTAAAGGAGATCAGTCCTGGGTGTTCTTCGAAAGGACTGATGCTAAAGCTGAAAGTCCAATACTTTGGCCACCTCATGAGAAGAGTTGACTCATTGGAAAAGACTCTGATGCTGGGAGGGATTGGGGGCAGGAGGAGAAGGGGATGACAGAGGATGAGATGGCTGGAGGGCATCACTGACTCGATGGACATGAGTTTGGTTGAATTCCGGGAGTTGGTGATGGACAGGTAGGCCTGGCGTGCTGTGATTCATGGGGTTGCAGACAGTCAGACACAACTGAGCGACTGAACTGAACTGAGTTGGTGATACTATCTAACCATCTTAGGCCCCTTCACCTTTTGCCTTCAGTCTTTCCCATCATCAGCATCTTTTCCAGTGACTTGGCTCTTCACCTCAGGTGGCCAAAGTGTTGGATCTTCAACTTCAGCGTCAGTCCTTCTAATGAATATTGAAGATTGATTTCCTTTAATATTGACTGGTTTGATCTCTTTGCTGTCCAAGGGACTCTCAAGAGTCTTCTCCGTCACCACAGTTCAAAAGCTTCGATTCTTTAGGGTTCAGTCTTCTTTATGGACTAACTCTCACATCTGTACATGACTACCAGGAAAAACATAGCTTTGACTATACAGACCTTTGTCAACAGAAGTGACGTCTCTGCTTTTCAATACACTGTCTAGATTTGTCATAGCTTTCCTTCCAAGAAGTAAGCATCTTTTATTTCCCTTCCAGATAGTAAATTCGTTAAGAATAGGTATTCTGTTAATAAATTTTGCATCAGACCAATGTTTTGCACAAACAAGTGTTCAGTAGCTTGTTAAAACTATTGGATTGATTGCCTCTTGGTTCCATTCTATTATCTAATTAATTAAGTTATAGTTTAAAACTTTTCTAAAATGACTGTAATTTCTATGGAAGTAATGCTGCCCCTCCCTGACCCCCCGGCCCATTCTTGTGTACTAGAAAGAATAGTACTGGAAAGAATAGTACAATAATAGAAAGATTATCCTTTGGCCTGAGCATGGGAAAGCACATTATCTCTATCAGGAATAATTACAATTACACTATAAATGTGGTAATCCATTATTACTTTCTCTAATTTCAGGGATAGCAATGAAAACCAAATGTCCAGAACAATGAGAGCTGTGAGAACTGTAGAATCTCTTCTATCAGCTCAACAATTACTCAGAGTCATCCCACATGTTCTGTACCCTCCCAGGGTCTGGGCAAAGGGTGAATAAATTGCTTCCTTTAATCTAGATAAATATCACATCAATGGGAAAATTCTTTCATTTTGTGTCTTAATTCAGAAGTTTAGTTCAGTCGCTTAGTCATGTCTGACGCTTTGTGACCCCATGGGCCGCAGCATGCCAGGCTTCCCTTCCATCACCAACTCCCAGAGCTTACCCAAACTCATATCCATTGTGTCAGTGATGCCATCAAACCATCTCATCCTCTGTCGTCCCCTTCTCCTCCCACCTTCAATCTTTCCCAACATCAGGATCTTTTCCAGTGAGTCATTTCTCCTCATCAGGTGGCCAAAATATTGGAATTTCAGCTTCAGCATCAGTCCTTCCAATGAATATTCAGGACTGGTTTCCTTTAGGGTGGACTGGTTGTATCTCTTTACAGTCCAAGAGACTCTCAAGAGTCTTCTCCAACACCACAGTTCAAAAGCATCAGTTCTTCGGTGCTCAACTTTCTTTATAGTCCAACTCTCACATCCATATATGACTACTTGAAAAACCATAGCTTTGACTACATGGACCCTTGTTGGCAAAGTAACATCTCTGCTTTTAACTTTGCTGCTAGGTTGGTCATAACTTTGCTTCCAAGGAGCAAGCAACTTTTAATTTCATGGCTGCAGCCATCATCTGCAGTGATTTTGGAGCCCAAAAAAATAAAGTCGGTCACTGTTTCCATTGTTTCCCCATCTATTATGCCATAAAGTGATGGGACCGGATGCCATGATCTTAATTTTCTGAATGTTGAGCTTTAAGCCAACTTTTTCCACTCTCCTCTTTCATTTCATCAAGAAGCTCTTTAGTTCTTCTTCGCTTTCTGCCATAAGGGTAGTGTCATCTGCATATCTGAGGTTATTGATATTTCTCCCAGCAATCTTGATTCCAGCTTGTGCTTCATCCAGCCCAGCATTTCTCATAATGTACTTTGCATATAAGCTAAATAAGCAGGATGACAGTATGCAGCCTTGACGTACTCCTTCCCGAATTGGAACCAGTCTGTTGTTCCATGTCCAGTTCTAATTGTTGCTTCTTGACCTGCATACAGATTTCTCAGGAGGCAGGTCAAGTGGTCTGGTATTCCTATGTCTTAAAGAATTTTCCACAGTTTGTTGTGATCCACACAGTCAAAGGCTTTGGCACAGTCAATAAAGCAGAAATAGATGTTTTTCTAGAACTCTTGCTTTTCCGACGAGCAACGGATGTTGGCAATTTGATCTCTGATTCTTCTGCCTTTTCTAAAACTAGCTTGAACATCTGGAAGTTCACAATTGACATACTGTTGAAGCCTGTCTTGGAGAATTTTGAGCATTACTTTGCTGGCATGTGAGATAAGTGCAATTGTTGGTAGTTTGAGCATTCTTTGGCATTGCCTTTCTTTGGGATTGGAATGAAAACTGACCTTTTCCAGTCCTGTGGCCACTGCTGAGTATTCCAAATTTGCTGGCATATTGAGTGCAGCACTTTCATAGCTTCATCTTTTAGGATTTGAAATAGCTCAACTGGAACTTCATCACCTCCACTAGCTTTGTTCGTAGTTATGCTTCCTAAGGCCCACTTGACTTCACATTCCAGGATATCTGGCTCTAGGTGAGTGATCACACCATCATGGTTATCTGGGTCATGAATAGCATTTTTGTATAGTTCTTCTGTGTATCCTTGCCACCTCTTTGTAATGTCTTCTGCTTCTGTTAGTCCATACCTTTTCTGTCCTTTACTGTGCCCATCTTTGCATGAAATGTTCCCTTGGTGTCTCTAATTTTCTTGACGAGATCTCTAGTCTTTCCCATTGTACTATATTCCTCTCTTTCTTTGCATTAATCACTGAGGAAGGCTTTCTTATCTCTCCTTGTTATTCTTGGAACTCTGCATTCAAATGGATATGTATTTGCTTTTTTCCTTTGACTTTTTCTTCTCTTCTTTCCTCAGCTACTTTTAAGGCCTCCTCAGACATCTATTTTGCCTTTTTTCATTTCTTTTTCTTGGGAATGGTCTTGATTACTGCCTATTGTACGATGTCAGAAACTCCATTCATAGTTCTTCAGGCACTCTGTCTATCAGATCTAATCCCTTGAATCTGTTTGTCACTTCCACTGTATAATTATAAAGGATTTGATTTAGGTCATACCTGAATGTTGTAGTGGTTTTTCCTACTTTCTTCAATTTGAGTCTGAATTTGGCAGTAAGGAGTTCATGGTCTAAGCTACAGTCAGCTCCCGGTCTTGATTTTGCTGACTGTGTAGAACTTCTCCATCTTTGGCTGCAAAGAATATAATCAGTCTGATTTCGGTGTTGACCATCTGGTGATGTCCATATGTAGAGTCTTCTCTTGTGTTGTTGGAAGAGGGTGTTTGCTATGACCAGTGTGTTCTCTTGGCAAAACTCTGTTAGCCTTTACCCTGCTTCGTGTTGTACTCCATGGCCAAGTTAACCTGTTACTCCAGGTATCTCTTGACTTCCTACTTTTGCATTCCAGTCTCCTATAATGAAAAGGACATTTTGGGGGTGTTAGTTCTAGAAGGTCTTGTAGGTCTTCATAGAACCATTCAACTTTAGCTTCTTCAGCATTACTGGTTGAGGCATAGACTTGAATTATTGTGATACTGAGTGATTTGCCTTAGAAATGAACAGAAATCATTCTGTCATTTTTGAGATTGCATCCAAGTACAACATTTCAGACTCTTTTGTTTACTATGATGGCTACTCCATTTCTTCTAAAGGATTCTTGCCCACAGTAGTAGATATATGGTCATCTGAGTTAAATTCACCCATTCCAGTCCATTTTAGTTTGCTGATTCCTAGAATGTCGACGTTCACGCTTGCCATCTCCTGTTTGACCACTTCCAATTTGCCTTGATTCATGAACCTAAAATTCCAGGTTCCTATGCCATACTGCTCTTTACAGCATCAGACTTTACTTCCATCACCAGTCATATCCTTACCTGGATGTTGTTTTCACTTTGGGTCCATCTCTTCATTCTTTCTGGAGTTATTTCTCCACAGATCTCCAGTAGCATATTGGGCACCTACCAACGTGGGGAGTTCATCTTTCAGTGTCCTATTTTTTTGCCTTTTCATGCTATTCATGGGGTTCTCAAGGCAAGAATACTGAAGTGGTTTGCCATTCCCTTCTCCAGTGGACCACATTGTGTCAGAACTCTCCACCATGACCTGTCCATCTTGGCTGACCCTACACAGTATGGCTCATAGTTTCATTGAGTTGGACAAGGCTGTGGTCCATGTGAAAAGTTTGGTTAGTTTTTTGTGATTGTGGTTTTCATTCTGTCTGCCCTCTGATGGATAAGAGGCTTATGGAAGCTTCCTGATGGGAGAAACTGACTGAGGGGGAAACTGGGTCTTGTTCTGTTGGGCAGGGCTATGCTCAGTAAATCTTTAATCCAATTTTCTGTTGATTGGTGAAGCTCTATTCTCTCTGTTGTTTGACCTGAGGCCAAACTGTGGTGGACGTAAGGAAAATAATGGCAATTTCCTTCAAAAGGCCCCATGTAGACACTGCTGCACTCAGTGCCCCCAAACCTCCAGCAGGCCACTGCTGACCCACGCCTCCACTGGAGACTCCTGGACACTCGTGGGCAAGTCTTGGTCAATCTTTTGTGGGGTCACTGTTCCTTTTCCTGGGTCCTCGTGTGCACAGGCTTTTGTTTGTGCCCTCCAAGAGTCTGTTTCTGCAGTCCTGTGTAAGTTCTGGCGGCTCTATGGTAGAGTTAATGGTGACCTCCTCCAAGAAAGCTTATGCCATACCCAAGTCTGCTGCACCCAGAGCCCCTGCCCCTGTGGCAGGCCACTGCTGACCTGTACATCTGCAGAAGACACTCAGACACAGTTCTGGCTCAGTCTCTGTGGGGTCTCTGGGTCCTGGTGCATACAAGTTTTGTTTGAGCCCATCAAGTCTCTGGAAGGTATGGGATTTGATTCTAAATGTGATTTTACCCCTTCTACCATCTTACTGGGGCTTCTCCTTTGCCCTTGGACATGGGGTATCTATTTTTGGTGGGATCCAACATTCTCCTGTCGATAGCTATTCAGCAGCAACTTGTAGTTTTGGAGTTCTCCCAGAAGAATATGAGCTCACGTCCTTCTACTCCACCATCTTACACCACTGTTCATTCTAAAAGGCTTGAAGTAAATTTAAAAGTCTCAACCAATTGCTTATTGCTCCATAATAGGGTTCCTCAGAGTCCTTAGAGTGAGAATTACAATTGGTGATGACCTTTGGAATAAGGTATATGCATTCTCAGTCACTTCAGTCATGTCTGACTCTTTGCAACCCCATGGGCTATAGCCCACCAGGCTCCTTTGTCCTTTGGATTCTCCAAACAAGAATGATGGAATGAGTTGCCATGCTCTCCTCCAGGGGATCTTCCTGACTCAGGAATTGAACCTGTATCTCCTGCATCTCCTGCACTGCAGGTGAATTCTTTACCTCTGAGCCACCAGGGAAGCTCTTGGAATAAAATACCTGGTGCTGATGTCTTTGAGAAGTCTGAATAAGTGTTGCTGTTTTTTTTTTTTTTTAACCATATTTTCCTCATAAGTTAATGTAACAAGTTAAAATAGCTTCAGCAGTTTTATTTCCTTCCTCTTATAAAAATTCAGTAAGTCCCTTACATACAAATGAATTGTTTCAAGACCACATTCATTAGCCTAATTTGTTCATAAGTCCAACAAAGTTAGCCTAGTTACCCAACTAGCACAATCAGCTGTATAGTATTCGTACTATAATAGGTTTGTAACACTATTCACACAAATTATATATAAAAATAAACACACAAAATAAAGAAAACATTTTTTTTTTTTTTAAGAAAACATTTTTAATCTAATAGTACAGAACCTTGGAAAGTACAGTAGTACTTTCCAAGTACAACAACTGGCATACAAGGGCATTTTCACATCTTTGAAAGTTTGCAACTTGAAGGTTCATATGTAGGGGGCTGGCTGTAAACACATTTAGGCTGTTTATTTACTCTGAGAAGCAAAATTCTAATATATAGATAAAGATGCAGCATTTATGCTCTCCTCCCTTTTTTTCCCACAGGGAAGAGAGGTGTTAATGTTTTATTTTTCTTAAAAAACAAAAAAAGTAAAGCTCATGAGATTCTGACAGTTTCGAAGTTGTTTCTGATTTATTGATACTGTTTTGAAAGGAAATACATTTGAGTTTATTTTAGTTGAAATTGTTTTTTTATTTCAAGATATGTAATATGAACACTGCAAGAAATGAAGAAATTTAAGTCACATATTAACAAAAACAAACCTTTTGTGTAAATCTAAGAAGAGGTTATCAGTTTACTAAGGGGGAGATCTCTCCCAGCCATGTTTTTAACCCTGTATAGACCTTGTAAAATGTCACCATCACGAATATAGTTTGTTTGAACCCAGGCATCTGGGAACATGGCAGACAAATGGCCAAGATGTCTGTCCTCATGGAGGATTAAGCTGGTTGGTCTGAGGACTCCCTGCCCAACACAGCAGAGTCAGAGCCTGGGTCATCACAGGGATGGGAGGCAGGTCTGGCAGGGCAGGCTTGGAAATGAAGTGGATACCCATTATGGGCAGGCTACCAAGAAGGTAGCATCTGACATTAGAAGAGAATTATATATTTTTGTCTGAGATCAACAGTATTTTAAAGTTTGGACAATACAACCAGAATATACTGCTAAGCTAAATTTGTTTTACATTTTCAGTTCTGGCAACTCTTCAAGAACAAAAGGTAATTTTCTTTTTCATTTCTTTTTGAATTTTGAAAAGTTCTCTACTGTTTAAAGATTGAAATCTCAGAATATAACATTATTTCAAATATCAAATTTTAATTTGAATGTCATTAACTATATACATTTAGCCTCATAAAAAAAAATGCATAGGCCATGCATGAAAATTATCTGGGCTGGATGGCAAATTTGATTAATTTCCTTGGTACTTTATTCTTCTAATTATCTTTATTAGAAGTGTAGTCTTTTTTAAGTTTGAAAAAAGAGGGAAAGTACCAAGAAAATATGAAATGTGCAAGTATACTTTACTCTTTTTACATTTTTTTAATGTTTTGATTGAGATTTAAGGTAAAGAAATAAATTATCAGAGATAAAATAAATGTTCTCTAATTTCTATTTAAAGTATATTTTTAATCAAAAAAGCCATCAAGGTGTTAATTTTCTAAGTTATTGTAAATATGGTTGCATTTTCCATGTTTATGCCTCTTCCTTGGGCAGGACCTAATGTGAGAGTTTTAGATTTCAAAAAGTCCACAGAAGCTGAACAATCAGTAAACTTTTAAGGATATTTATAGTTTAAATGAAAATAAAGTTATTGTATGTTTGTAATAAGGATTTCATGTTGTAAAAGGGGTCCAAAGTAATAATTCTCTAATACCAAAATAAATATTAACCTAGGAATGGTGGACGTGCTGGTTGAGATTTGTAAGAAAACTTCTTTCTTCCATTGTTGTTTCTTTATCTAGGTCATGGTGAATCTAAATATTTCTTCTAAGGCTGGAGACTCACATATTGTTTGATTTCTTGGTGTACTGAACCAAAGTCATGGACCCAGGATAAGGAAGAGAATAAATTTAGAGACAAAGTAGGGAAGGACAAACAATACATGTTAATAGTTTCATAAGAATACGTCTCATACCTACACTGGCCCAATATATTATGATAGAACCCAAGCAAGACCATTTGGAATAAAAAGTTTCTCAAAAACCACTGTCAAGGGACTTCCCTGGTGGTCCAGTGGTTAAGAAACCACCTTCCAATGCAGGGGACATGGATTCAATCCCTGTTCTGGGAACTAAGATTTCACATGCTGAGAGGCAACTAAACCTGTGTGGCTGCAACTACTGAGCCCCTGGGCCGCAACTAGAGAGCCCATGTGGCAGCTGTGAGCCCATGTGGCAGCTGTGGAGCTCACGTGCTCTGGATCGCAACTAGAGAGCCCACGTGCCGCAGCTGTGGAGCTCACGTGCTCTGGATCGCAACTAGAGAGCCCACGTGCAGCAGCTGTGGAGCTCACGTGCTCTGGATCGCAACTAGAGAGCCCACGTGCCACAGCTGTGGAGCTCACGTGCTCTGGATCGCAACTAGAGAGCCCACCTGCCACAGCTGTGGAGCTCACATGCTCTGGACTGCACACCAAAGCTAGGGAGAAGACCACATGCCACAACCAAGACCTGATGCAGTTGTAAATAAATAAATAAAAAAAGAAACCAAGATCCAGAAATTCTATCAAAATGCACTTCTGAAGGCTGCTGGAGTGCAAAGCTTCCAGAACACACTGATGAAAAAAGGCTGTAAGTTGTGAAATGAAAAAATAAGTTTCCGTATGTGTAAAAACAATATCTCACTGAGTCTTATAACAAGAGAACAATTTCCCCCTGAATTTGTGTGTATGTATTCTTTACACAATTGTCCCATTTCAGTGACAGCGTATAGTACTCAGTTCTTTCTCCAGGTAGCTATTTCAGTTTGATTTTCTTTTTGCAAGCTTGATGCATGTTAGTGTAATAATTACCGTGTTTTTTTTACCACTATCTCTCAAATGCCTGAAGAACAATAATAGTTCTCTGTGCCTCAGGGAGGCATCCAGCTGATAGCTGACATTTGTTGAAGAATCATGTTACTTTTAGGCCAGCATCTAAGTGGATAACAAGTAGTATATCTCATTCCTGGAACCAATGAACATTATTCACAAATCTTTATGTTACTTTCAGACAATACTAATGGTATAAAGAATATATTATCTTCTATTTATGTAATTCATCAAAAAAGTTAATACTATGATGTTTACTGCCCTTAGAAATTTACTAGCTATACTATATGCTGAAATTTATCAAATTCTATATTGTTATGCTGATATATTGTGCAGTATTAAAGAGTTTAAAGAATTTTATCTCACTTGTGATCTGAAATCTAGGTAGAGAAAATCAGTTCATTACTGTCTTCATAACACAGGGAAGACTATAAATTGTAGTATGTATGAGTTCAGAGCTTCCCAGGTAGCAGGATGGTAAAGAATCTACCTGTCAATGCAGGAGATGCAGGTTTGATCCCTGGGTGGGGAAGACCCCCTGGAGAAGGAAATGGCAACCCACTCCATTATGCTTGTCTGGGAAATCCCATGGACAGAGGAGCTAGGTGGGCTTTAGTTCATGGGGCTGCAAAGAGTCAGAGACAACTAACTGAGTGACTAAACAATAACACATATGAATTCTACCCAACAGGAGTTGATTACTTTTGAAATTGCTTTAACCTTCATCTATGAAATAATGGAAAACTTTTCACAGTTTCTATACTACCCAGATTATAACAAGTTTAGGCAATAAAACAACTGCACATAAGCTCTGGTACAGCTGTGACCTTAGTATTATGCCAAAGACCACACTGTAATGAATGTTAGAACTGAGAACCCAGTTGAGAGGTTCTGGTTATAAGGCTGGTGGGCAATGTTCATGCCAGGAGTTTCTTCCAGCTTACAGTTGTCTTGTAAAGTTCCAGAAACTGTCAGTTTCTGGGCAAGAAGAAGATGGTTCCCCTACTATAGGCAGTTGAGGCCAGTGTCTTGTAGGGATCACCCAGAGTCTCCAACACATTCTCCCTAGGGGAACCACAAAAATTACTCAACAGACTTTATGGAAAACATTATTTTGTCTCAGGCACAATGCCTGGCTCTGAGGGCACAGACAAGAAGACATAGTCCTTGCCAAGAGGAACTCTCTGTTGAGATGGGACATTGAATTGTAAAATGACATCAGAATGACAATATCCTGTAAGAAGTGCTCCAATTAAGTGTGATGACCACAAACAAAAGATGCACCAGCTCTGCCTGAAGGCACCAGCCAGCACTTTACAGAGGAGGTAACATCAGACCAGGGGCCGATAGATGCGCCCTTATTAGAAACAGGGAACCATCTTTTCAAATATTGACAACAGAATTTTTAAGGAGTCAAAAGGGAACATGTCTCCTTTGAAGAAGATTCCATAGCCCAGGTAGTGGAAGCATACATTATACTTGATACAATGTATGTATCAAGCATATATTGATTTTTTGTTGCCAGCATCTGATTCTACTTTTTATAGCCAGCCTCTCCATATGATGCTGAAAAGTATGCCTCTTGTTTTTGCTTCCTTTCCTACTTGCCCCTTTTCTTGGCAGGGAATGGATATCTGACTTCGGCTCTGCCAGCCGGATGGAGCAAGAGAAGCAGAAAAACACACTGCGTGGAGAATCTTTGTGGTGTCAACAGCATCCTTGGGGCTGCGGTTTCCAGAGGCAGTGGCTGTGGAGCCAGTGCCACACCCAGTGTCCAGAGAGAGCTGCAGTGGTGGCTCAAAGCACAGGACCATTGTTTTACGGTGGCAAGAATGGCAGCCTCGACTCCCTTGGCTGTGTAGTCTGCTTTGGGCTGTAGTTTTTCTGCTTTGCCTCCCTTTCTTTCTGCCTTTTACGAGTCTGGTTCCTCCACCCAAAATTTTTGTAAACTCCTCAATATATCCTGTCATAAATACCTTTCCTGTTTTATCAGCCATAATTCTTGTGACTAAAGGACCGCATTTACATCAATAGTGCTCATGTTTGAGTTGGAAGGTTAGGGTAGAGTGTGAAGGGTCTCATATGTCATGCCACATGTTTTTTTCACAGTGAAGACTTTAAAATATGAGAATGTTGTGATCATATTTGTATTTTAAAAATAGTTCTCTTGTCTGTTTGAGCTTGGTAGGAAGGATAGAGATGAGCATGCCAGGTAGAAGACTATTGTGATGGTCAAGTGAGAGATAATAAGGGCTTTAAAAGAAAGGGGCAGTTAGAAAGAGAGAGGAAAAGGAGATTTGAGAGGTTTTCTGGAAGCTAAATGTATTGGTTTGCTGACTCACAGAGTGGGGTAGAGGAAGAAGTTGCTGATGTCTTTGAGGCTACTCAGTTGGATGAACAGATGGATATTATAGGTGCTGGGGCCATTGACTAAGTAAGCTCAAGAGGTTTGGGTGTATGCTGAATTATTGAACTTAAGGTGCAGTTGGAGATAGTCAGTAATTTACATTTCTAAATCAACAGAATATTTTTTTCAAACGACCTATTGCAGGGAATTCCAGTTTATAAAACATTTGAAAATAGGCTCTGGCTAAAGTAGGTAGGGAGCCTAGAAATCCTACCTTTTGGGACTGCCCCCTCGATTCTGAAGAAGGGCCTCAAGGTCCATCCTCAGAATGCCAAGTCTCCAGGTGTAATAGACACCTGTATATAGAGACTGTGGATCTGTGAGTGTAGATCCACAGCCTCTCTCCAAAGCCCCCAGTGCTTGTGCTTACCCATGGGTTTGCCTTGTTTCTCTTTTGCCTCCCATTGCTGCTGGCAGTGCTGTGTACGCACCTGCCACTGCTACCAGGAAACCCTCCATGTCCTTACCAAGAACACCATTTCAGGGCCCTAGCCAGGCTCCCTAACCTGGGCACCAGAACAGTGCTGGGTGCCGATCACAGCGGGGCATAAGGGTCTTCTCTGCCAGTCTCTGACGTATCTTTCTCCCCATTAAAGCACAGTTACACCATTCCATCTGCCTATGGCTATTGCCTTTTAAATATAGCAAGGAGAGATAAGAAAGCCTTCCTCAGCGAATGCAAAGAAATGGAGGAAAACAACAGAATGGGAAAGACTAGAGATCTCTTCAAGAAAATTAGAGATACCAAGGAAACATTTCATGCAAAGATAGGCTCGATAAAGGACAGAAATGGTATGACCTAACAGAAGCAGAAGATATTAAGAAGAGGTAGAAAGAATACACAGAACTGTAGAAAAAAAAGATCTTCATGACCCAGATAATCACGATGGTGTGATCACTCACCTAGAGCCAGACATCCTGGAATGTGAAGTCAAGTGGGCCTTAGAAAGCATCACTACGAACAAAGCTAGTGGAGGTGACAGAATTCCAGTTGAGTTATTTCAAATCCTGAAAGATGATGCTGTGAAAGTGCTGCACTCAATATGCCAGCAAATTTGGAATACTCAGCAGTGGCCACAGGACTGGAAAAGGTCAGTTTTCATTCCAATCCCAAAGAAAGGCAATGCCAAAGAATGCTCAAACTACCACACAATTGCACTCATCTCACATGGTAGTAAAGTAATGCTTAAAATTCTCCAAGCCAGGCTTCAGCAGTATGTGAACCGTGAACTTCCAGATGTTCAAGCTGGTTTTAGAAAAGGCAGAGCAACCAGAAATCAAATTGCCAACATCCGCTAGATCATGGAAAAAGCAAGAGAGTTCCAGAAAAACATCTATTTCTGCTTTATTGACTATGCCAAAGCCTTTGACTGTGTGGATCACAATAAACTGTGGAAAATTCTGAAAGAGATGGGAATACCAGACCACTGGACCTGCCTCTTGAGAAATCTGTATACAGGTCAGGAAGCAACAGTTAGAACTGGACATGGAACAACAGACTGGTTCCAAATAAGAAAAGGAGTACATCAAGGCTGTATATTGTCACCTGCTTATTTAACTTATATGCAGAGTACATCATGAGAAACGCTGGGCTTAAAGAAGCACAAGCTGGAATCAAGATTGCTGGGAGAAAATCAATAACCTCAGATATGCAGATGACACCTCCCTTATGGCAGAAAGGGAAGAGGAACTAAAAAGCCTCTTGATGAAAGTGAAAGAGGAGAATGAAAAAGTTGGCTTAAAGCTCAACATTCAGAAAACGAAGATCATGGCATCTGGTCCCATCACTTCATGGGAAATAGATGGGAAACAGTGGCAGACTTTATTTTTTTGGGCTCCAAAATCACTGCAGTCGGTGATTGCAGCCATGAAATTAAAAGACGCTTACTCCTTAGAAGGAAAGTTATGACCAACCTAGATAGCATATTAAAAAGCAGAGACATTACTTTGCCAACAAAGGTCTGTCTAGTCAAGGCTTTGGTTTTTCCAGTGGTCACGTATGGATGTGAAAGTTGGACTGTGAAGAAAGCTGAGCGCCGAAGAATTGATGCTTTTGAACTGTGGTGTTGGAGAAGACACTTGAGAGTCCCTTGGACTGCAAGGAGATCCAACCAGTCCATTCTAAAGGAGATCAGTCCTGGGTGTTCTTTGAAAGGACTGATGGTAAAGCTGAAACTCCAGTACTTTGGCCACCTCATGCAAAGAGTTGACTCATTGGAAAAGACTCTGATGCTGGGAGGGATTGGGGGCAGGAGGAGAAGGGGACAACAGAGGATGAGATGGCTGGATGGCATCATGGACTAGATGGACATGAGTTTGGGTGAACTCTGGGAGTTGGTGATGGACAGGGAGGCCTGGCATGCTGCAATTCATGGGGTCGCAAAGAATTGGATACGACTGAGTGACTGAACTGAACTGAACTGAGCTGGTCTCGATGGGATCAGATACCATACCATCCTTTCCATATATAACTTCTTTTTCTGTCTTTCACCCTGATAAAAACTAAAGGCAGATAAATGAAGTCAAGCAGATATATTTGTAAGGGTGTGCTTGTATGTACATGTGTATGTATGAACATGTGTATATATGAGCAGGGTGATATCTATACCATCAATATCCACTCAGAAATGCTCAGCTACCCATGGAACACAGTTCAACAACCACTGTACTATTTTGGAAAGAACAATGGCTTTCCAGTAGAACAAGGCCAACTCATTTATGCTATTTAGTGCTGTGTGGCTTGCACTTTAAGTTACTTCACCTCCTTGAGAATTCTTTTTGTTTGTTTTATTTTGTGTGGACCATTTTTAAATCTTTAATTCATTTAAATATTGTTTCTGTTTTATGTTTTGGATTTTTGCATGTGGATCTTAGCTCCCCAACCATGGGTTAAACCTGCACCCTCTACATTGGAAAGGGAGGCCTTAACCACTGGACTGCCAGGGAAGTCCTGCAAACCCTTGATTTTATCAGTAAGATGGGAATAATGATAATACTTATTTCTCAGGATTATTAAGATATAGGATCATGTTGCTTATATGCTTGGCTCTGGTAGCACTTGGTAAATAATTCAGAAAAGTAGGTCTGATCTATTTTCCTAGATATTTAACATGAGTGTCCTTGTCATATGCCCTTTGAGGTGGGATTCCGCTTTGTTTTCTGACTTTTTCACTCAAAACTGACTTCCTCTATGTGGGTGCGCATACGTGACAGAAGAAATATGTGCTTATATACAGATGAGAGAGACACTGAGTATGTGAACTCATTTCATGTATAAGGGGAACTATATCTTTTCCTTGTTATGGAGAAAAGTATTTTTTAAAAAAACATTGTGTGTGCAAGATCTTGTTTCAAAAATGACTTGAACTGCATAGATATTGTCAAGATATCCCCCATCTAATCATCTGTGAGCAAGGGTGGACCTACAGAAATGTTTGTGCAAAAATGTTTGTGCCTTTTGCCTCCAAGCACCTAGCAGGGTTGGAACGAACTGGTTATGATTTAAAAGCTTTTTCCAGCAAAACAAGCTTTGGGAATGAAAATAAGCACTAGGGTATTGGACAAGGCAAAATAATGCAGACGTTGACCATTTTCATTTTTGAAAACTAGTGTTTTGACAGTTGCTTGTGGCCTTTTGGTACCATATTCTCTTTGTCCCTTTTTATCAGACACCAAGTTCCTCAAAGAGATTTCCTGCTCCTTTTGAATCCATTCATCTTTTCTTCCTCTTTTCTTCCTCTTAAACAAACCTCTGCATGGACTAACTAATAACAGAAGACTTCCATTTTGCAGACTTCTGGCTTAAATTTTCTACTTCTTAGCTTGCAAAGTTTTAGATTGGAAAATTAATTTCGAGTGAGAGGGAAAGGAAAATGTTATCACCAACACTAACAAAAAGTGTTGTATTTCTCCTATTTCCCATTTTAAATCTATTATGCCAAAAATAAGATCAACTCTACTCAGGCTGTTCACACATTCATTCTTTCATTTGTTTAGTCAACAAATATTTTGTGAGCACCAGTGACTGATAAGCTTTGGAGAAGAACTGGGAATAGGGTAGAGATGTTCTTGACCTGAACAGAGATTAAAAATAGTCAAAATGTAGAAAAAGTTTTGCAAAAGCCACATAGAAAACAGAATCTCTGCTGACCATTTTTGTGATCCAGTATGGAAAATTCAAAAGTTATTGGAAATGATCCTGTTCCCATATGCCGACGGTCCTACTCATCACTCCCCCACCACTCATTTAAGTCAGTTTTATTATTCTGACTTATGAGTGGAGACTTAGCTCAGCTATTAAAATATAAAACAATTCTGCAAATACGATGTTGAACTCATTTACATTTATATGATATGTATATGTTACACTTAAGATGAATTATTTATTAAAATCTCCATGTCATATGTAAATGTTTCAAATAACAGTGTCACTCTTCAGTGTTATCTGGGAGAGTCTAACTTTTTTTATTGCTTAGTTTTGTCAGGCGAGATTATCACTGTGAACACAACCAAGAAAGCAGTTTGAACAAAGTTCTTAATACACCAGTGTTTGTTTGCTTTTAGTTCAGTATGAAACTGTTAACCTTTACGAAAAGACAACTAGGAATCAGGCTAAATATTTATTTTCATAATCTCTAGTTTCACATATTTGTAAGTTCAAAACTGAAACCCTATATCTCCTCTGATGCCCTAGCAGAGTTAATGGCACAAACTCCTTTTTTGAACTTTTTCCCCTGACTTAGTCTCTTAATTTTTTATGGCCCTGAAAAATAACACATGAAAAGGCAAAGCCAGATATTCTTTATCTTTCATGTATGACAGATGTTCCCTCACCCATGTTTCACGGGCATAATCCGTCGTTTGAAAACCCAGAGGTGGATGTTTCTGCCAGCGCAGCCTCCTGAAAAGAGGTCTGCTTGTCTTGATTAGCTAATCCTTTATAATGAGTCTTACGGCCACACACCATTCAGATTTCTGGATGAGACTGGACAACATGTGGTTAAAAAAAAATTAGCTTACAACTACAATGTAGAAGGTGACTAGAAGTGGAAAATGGTGACTGTGCCATTCAGAACACTTTCCATTGGTGCTTTTTCAAATTTACTAGTTTATTATTATTATTTACTTTAGATACAGAAAGTGAAGACCAAGCATAATTTAAGGGCAGTTTCATTTTTACACAGAAGCATAGGTGTTCACAGGAATAATGTTAATGGATGAAGAAGAAAAATGTAAGTCTATTAACTATGTGCATCGGACAATCCAGGGGCTCTAGCTCCCAAACTGATACAAGATGCCAGTTTGCTTTAATCATCCAGAAGGGCAGAGATACACTCTCTTCTGATTGAGCTGGATCCTGTCTCCTTAGAATGCTGGCAGATAGAGCAGCTTTGCCTTTCAGATTTTTCACCCAGTTATTTTTAGTTCTTCTGAAGCCTGGGAAATAAGAAATAGAGCCTCCTTGAAAAATCCAAGTGAGCCAACCATAGCAGGGCCTCTGAATCTGATTAGATAAAACAACAAAGAGGTTCTGTCGGGGCAGAGGCAGGAAGAGCCAAGGTGGGTGGCAATCTCTGCTCAACTCCGGGGAAATATAGCCTCAAAGTGTTCAAAAGTGGGTGAAAAAAATAACATAAGCAATAGACAACTTTCCCACATCTCAGGTCACTCTCTAAATACAGCTAGAAAAATTTGCCCCACACTAAACTTTTTTTTTAATTTTTGAAGTATAATAAACAGTATGTGAATGTATGTTTATCCTAAGCACCATACTGAGAGAGAGAGACTCACTTTCTAGGCATGAGAGATTCAGTCTCAATATTATAACCAGTTTTCGTTCCTCTTAGTAGCTTACAAGGTAAATCAGGAACAAATTTAAGCTATAAATGTGGATATTTGTTGTAAATTTCCTAATATGATATTGGAGGAATTGAATGCAGTCTTTTCCTTCAGTCATGGAAATGGAAGAGACAAAAGAGGCCGGGTGAGTGGAAATTCTCCCAGGAGGAGTTGAGAAATAAACTCTCTTCCAGTTCTGCCATTGGATTCCTGGCTTGGCCAGATTCTGGCCTGGTGACTAGGAGGCATTCTCTAATCAGGGAGTTGGGGGTGGTCAATGTGCTGATAGGTGTCATCAAGAACTTTGACTGAGCTACTGAAATAAGCAACAATTACACATCCCCGTCCCCAGCTTCACCACTTTGTGAAAGAAAACAAATAAAAGGGGTCCTGCTACTGAAATACAAGAGGGTGGACATCTGGCACCTTCCAGGCTTGGGATGTCACTGAAGGGCCCTGGGTTTCAATCTCACTATTCAAGGTTGTCTTATGCATCACCTTTCATTAATAACTTGAAAATCTCTCCAGCTTCTTACCCATTTCCTTCCATATTGCTGATTTTCATGGTTAAGAAGAAGCAAAAATGAATCAAATTATAAGAAGGCAATTAATGGCTTGTTGTTGTTTAGTCACTAAGTCTTGTCCAACTCTTTTGCAAGTAGCCCTACTTACTACAGCCCGCCAGGCTCCTCTGTCCATAGGATTTTCCAGACAAGAACACTGGAACTCGTTGCCATTTCCTTCTCCAGGGGAACTTCCCCACTCAGGGATCGAACCTTGATCTCCTGCATTGCAGGTGGATTCTTTACCGCTGAGCCTCTGGGGAAGCCCATTGAATGGTTTAGCTTTGAGTAGAGTCAGCTCTGCTGCACTTCTTTCCTTTTTTCTCTCTGCATTTCTTAACTTCTTGCTTCATAGATCAGTATCCTGATTCTTTAACACGTTATGAGCAGCTGAGAGGTACTGTGGCTGAGGTGGGAGAAGGTTTTAATGGAGGAACAGGAACATGCTTGGGCCAGGAATCCTGAGGTCTGTGGAGAGGGCCAGGAGGCATCCAGGTCATATAAGAGGATGAGGAAGATGGGACCCCAGGAGGGACATGACTCCACTAGATTCCACCTGTTAACCAAGTCTCCTCTAGCTGCTTCCTGTAGACATACAGATTCTGTGACAGCTGTGGATACTGGGAGGTGTCCAGAAGTCAACAATTATTTCACCCCAACTCCTTCAAATCTGTGAGCATCACTAATGGCCCAAACTTGTGTAGGTAAAGATACACTTAGCTTCCTGGCCACCTTAGCATCCAGCCTGGGCTGAGATCAACCAGGTGTGAGCCTGTCTGGCAGTCCTGTCTCTTTCCTATGCCTCCCTGTGTGATGCTGTGTGGAAACAGGACCCAGAACTGGCTTCTCTGTACCCCTGTGGCTCTGTTAATTTTGGGATTCTTGGAGTCAGACTCAGAAATCTAATGGTCCCACTTTGGACAGCTATCTACATCTTTCTGCTTTTTTGGATTGCAGATACCCTTAGACAAAGGTATGAGGAGACTTCTGGTATTAAGATATTATACAACAGTTTATACCATACATTTATTTTTAACCAAAGAACATGCCGCGGCAAAGTGTTTCTGTCTGTCCTGTGGAATGGACACATACTTCCTTCCATTCGGTCAGCATACATGGTCACCTTTACAGAAGGGTTCTGACTGAAGATGACAGCTTCTTTGAAGTTTCACACATTGCTTGTAAGATAGACTATTTGAATGGGAAAAAGCCCTGAATTTCTCATCCAAAATATACATTCAAAAGAAAAGTCACGGAACCCATGGTCTAATTTTAAACTTTAAATAGGAACTTGGTTGTTAAAACTTTGTATGAAAATGCTAAAATTAATTAAACAGTTATTGATCAACCTAAGGTATAGTAAATAAATCATCATTTTCTTGTCATTGGTTTCTCCCATCTTCAAAATAAAATACATTCTTCTTAGGGAACATTTTTCAGTTTACAAAGTGTTTTCCCACGTTATCTTTTTTAATTCTTGAAGCTGTTTGGACTAGATGGTTTATAAGTTCCTCCCAGCTTGAAACTTCTATTCATTTGTGGCTGTATTTCTATTAAAGGATGCAGACTGGAAGGTGGTTTGAACCAACAAAAACAATGGAAGTAACCGACCCCAGGCATGGAAGCAGTGTGCAAATGTTCTTCATAAAGACCTTGTATCTTGAGATAGCACTTTTTAGAATCACCATATGGTGCTCAGGCTTTTTGTTTAAAGGGTCAGAGACTCATCATCTGCGAGTTCCTAAGTGGAGGAGGCAGTCTGTCAGTGACCAGGGAGCCTGAGCAGCTGAGCATTTGAAGTCAGGCAACCACCCACATAGTACCAAATCTGCCACAAAGGAATCAGCCGTGTGGGCTCTGAACCGGAGCGCAGAAAGGATGACACCTGTCCACTCGTTTATTCCCTTTCTTTCAGCATCTTTTTCACTAATCACCTCTGAACTGCATCAGTATGAGAAATAAACACTGGCAGAGACATGCCTCCGACAGAACATTCAGAGACTCTCTCCGAAGTGTGTCTTGAAAATAATACCCAGATTAACCCCCACCCGCCCCCCCCACCAAAAAAAACCATGCTGTTCTCTTTGTTGCTGCCTGCTTTTGGAAAGTGGCTGTTTTCTTAATGTGAAAAGAAACGGAAACATTTTCAAAGAGATAAGAATTGGGTGATGTGTTTGTCAGGACCATAGTGTCTTGACTAGCACTTGAGAGGGTATTTCCATGGCAAGAAAATCTCTTAAGCTTCTTGTCCTTATTGAAAAAAATCTTTGGACCAGTATTGTGGAATGTCCTCATTTTTGAGGTGTAATAAGTCATGAACTTGGGGTTTTATTCACCAAGGAAAGACTCTTGTAACCTAAAAGCACTGAGTGTAAGTCTAGTAAAATGCACCCAGCATTTAAAACCAAATTTCTTCCTTGAAAATTCATAGAGGAAGATTTAGACCTTTTCAAGTTCAGGATTATGCCTTAACTATCAAGTGTGTTACTAGTCCTATATTCTGGGGAGCTATGTGAGGCGTCTCTTAAGAACTGGAGTCACCGTGGCTGACTCATCCTCGGGTTTGGATTACATGTGTGGGCTTGTGTTTTGGATGGAGCTTTCTGGAATAGCAACACTCCATCAAAAACACAGTGGCACACCTGTACTCCAAATGGTTGAATAAGGCAAAACATATGGCATCAAAACGCTGGGAATCATAGTAAAAAGAAAAAGAAAGAACGCAGGGTGTAGCAAGGATAAAGACAGCACCAAGGCACTGATAGCCATGAAGAATAGAACAAGTTTTAAGTATATGGCTTATGAAATGATTTATCTATCATTTAACCTCTGCTCATAAGCCATGTTTGTTCTGCGTGATGTCGACATGAACACCACACTCAGAGGGTGTGAAAAGTTGCTCATTTGGATGTTTCATCCTAAAAAGTAAATTCTCATCACAAGTTGCGCAACTGGAAATGACTGCTTCTTATATTAACAATGGCTCTGAAATGCCATGAAAAAAGTAATAAAACAGCTTCTTCTGGAATTTTCATTGGTCACTTATGGTATAGAATACATTTTGCTATTTTCTCTTAAGAATAGTGTAATACTTCGTGTAATGTTAACAAGGGGATTTATGTCATTTTTCATATAAAATGTTCACAAATTACCTTTCCATTCTAATGAATTCATACTCAGACCTCTTAGAAGAAAGCGTTAATAGTGTCACTCTGGTGGGACTTGTTAATTTTACATAGTTTATTTTTTATGGATATGATTTTAAAACAAGTGTAATAAAAATTTTCTCTTTGTGTAATGACCTCTGCTTAGTTAATTAACTGCAAGAAATTGTTCTTGTAGGTAAAGTTTAAGTAGTCAGGTGTAAAAGTGAACTTCTTCTAAATAAAAACTTACTTCTGTCTGTCAAAAGATGGATTTTGAATAACTAAGTCTGAACGTTAGTTCACTAAAACTTGTGTTACAGACCTTCTGGTAGTGGTGATGGTGGTTGCTTAGTTGCTCAGTTGTGTCTCTTTTGCAGCCCTGTTGACAGTAGCCTGCCAGGCTTTTCTTTCCGTGGGCTTCTCCAGGCATGAATACAGGAGTGGGTTGCCATTTCCTTCTCAAGGGGATCTTCCTGACCCAGGACTCGAACCCACATCTTCTGCATTGGCAGGAGGTTCTTTACTACTGAGCCACCAGGGAAGCCTCTTGTAGTTACCTACACAGCTTTATATTGTTTTCCCTTGTTAGATAATAAGAGCACATTGCCCATTGGTTAATATTCCTGTATTATAGTTTTTTATGGTTTTATTTTTAGTTTTTTTTTATAGAATGCTTCTATATTGAGACTGCAGTGGACTTCGATTGTAATGAGCTGCCTTCTCCCCATGCATTACATGCTCTGTGCATTATACCTTAAGATAGTTGCTTATCAATTCCAGGGCTGCTCCATGCTGACACTGCCATCAGAGTTTGCAAATTCAGCTTTCTGGTAACCCTATGCCAGCTGACAAGTTCTATGAAGACCAAGGTTTGGCATAAAACCTTTCCTTTGTCCTCTGGAAATATTACAACAAATAATAATTAAAAGCAGTAATTACTTTTCATACTGGCAACTCAGGAAATGCACTCACAGCATCTAACTTGAAATTTTGGTGCTACTATGGTCTTTATTGAGAAACATGTGGCTGACAATTGAGAACCCAGGAAATAGCGTGTGGATTAAAGGAAATAAATTAAGAGCTGAGTTATATAAATCTTGAGGGCTTGTTGCACCTGGAATCATTTTCATGGCCGTGCACACAATTGGGCTTTCTCTTCTTTAAAGTATCCTGGCTGCAGAATGAAAATTGCTGTTTTGAGTAAAATACTATACAAATCTTTCATTTGGCTGCTAGGAAAAGATTCTTTTTTTGGAAACATTTTATTTTTCTTGAGATTTTCAAGACGGACCGGAGTATTTGGGGGTAGAGATTACTAAATTCTTCGGCCACACACTTTGATCTTGCACCAGCATTTCTCTCCTTGTGCACTTCTCTTTAGCTTTCACTGAATCCATTTAATTCCAGCCTGTGCTTTATATTCTGAGAAAATTTGGGGAATTGACACAGGCTGAGTTTGGTACAGACAACCTGAATATGGAATATGAAGTTTTAGGACATTTTAAAAGAGACACTTTTGAGAACACTAAACATATTAAATTTGTACAACCATAGAAATAAACATTATAATTTCCTTTCATACCATGTTTAGGGAGAAATAAAAAAGATAACAGTATTGCTATTTTTGAGCTTCTACTTTCCCTCAGCATTCTACTAAATATTATAGGGGCATCATTCAATAATATGAGCATTTATGAAGCATTTAATATATATCAGACTCTGGCTGAAGCCCTTTAAGTATGTTAAGTCACTGAATCCTTCCTAGGAACACTATTAGATAAGTGTTTTGTTATTTCCACTTTGCAGATGAGGAAACTGGAGCTGACAATGTAGAGCTTTAAAGTTCTTAACCGTTTTGCTAGCTAGTTTCTCCAGAACACTCTATTTTCTGACTCAATCTTTGTAATATTCTGCAAGTTAGGTGTAACTATCCCTTTTGTACACAAGGATACAAAGCCCAGAGATTCAGTCACTTGTACAAAATGATATAACTAGAAAGTGGGAGAGCCAGAATTCAACTCAGGCCTGAATGATGCCAAAGCTTGTGTTTCTCCAATCTCAAGTGGTACGCCTTTTCTAGAAGGCTAAATCAATGGCTGTAGAGAGCTTGTTCTGCAAGCGTGGAACTGGCAAGGCAGTGTGGCCAGGCATTGTGATCTGCCCAGAGCTGCAGCCTATACACATGGTTCCAATTGGCCTCCATGCCCAGGCTGCAGAATTAGTGCTCAGAGAGAATTGGGAATTTCAGAGTGGTTTACTTCCCAGAGTGGCCATGTGCCTTCAGACAGGCTCTCTGTGGAAATCCCGCTGGGACTTCCACATAGCACACATATTTGCAATGCCTTCCCCTGCCTCAGGCTACAAGGGTGCTTTGTAGTCAGAACCTAGTTCGTTTTAGTATCCCATCTGGTCTTTGGTGGAGTACATTGGAGAAAGTGAACCATAGATTAACCTCCGAGACAGAAAATATTTTCATGGTTCCCATTTCCATAGGGTCACAAGGGTGTATGAGAATAGAATGCTTGGCAGGAAGTAAAAATCCATACTCTCAGAAAAATTCTATGCAATTCTAACTATATCTCTTCAGACTTAAATACTTACAAGATAAGAGGCCACAAGTAGAGGCCAGTGCAGAAAATATCACCCTGTTCCTATGGCAATGGGTTAAAGAGAAAAGGCAGGGTATTTCAGTGCTTCATGTTCAACTCATATAAAAATAAAATTTCAATAATTGCTATCTATATAAATGCATAGTTTTGTATTATGGGGCTTCCTCTTAATTTGGGAGAGTAAAATGATCAAATATAATAAAATACACACCAGAACTACTACTCTTCGTGTTGTTTTGTGAATACAAACGCACACGTTGTCAAAATGGTCCTGCTTGTTTACATTATTTTCCAAATTCATGGGCATCATAAGGTGTGTGCCTGCAACTATATTTCTTAGGATGAATCAGCTCAGATACTGAGTGTCTAGCCTTTCCTCTTTTACAAAGTAGAGATGAACGTAATTTCATCTGCAAATTGAATCCTGCAAAGGAAAATAAATTATGTGAATCTGTACCATGAGACCATGAGCATACTGTGGCTGGATTCTGAAATTTCTTAGAACTGAAGTTCTTAACCTTGGGCCTTTAGGATACAAATAGACTTCAGTAGATCTAAAAGGCCCTGAAATGGAAAGTAAAAGTTTGTGTCTGTTAACTGTGGGAGAAAGTACCATGACATTCATCAGAGTCTGTAAAGTTTTGTAACAGTCCACAGAAAAGACTGTTACCAAATCAAACTGGGGTCTACTTGCCCTCAGGAAGTAAATCCAATGTACTGACGCCAGGGTTGTGATGAAGGAAGTAAGTGAAGTATTTATCCCAAGCAAGGAGTTCAGGTCTTTTAAGCTCTAGCTGCCCTGGACTCCTTGCTTGGTACCTGCAATAAACTCTGCTCTTTCCTTCACTGCAGTGGGTGTCGGTAGGTTGGCTTTACTACGTGAGGGCAAGTGGATCCAAGTTTGGTTCGGTAACAGGATAAGTGTGATATACATTGAAATTCCACTAGCATTGCTTTCTGTCTCTTGGTTAGAAACAGAGATGATGAAAGCAACACAACAATAAAAATAACACATATGCACACTTCCATTTTACTGCTTCCTCATCAATAAGGTTACTCCTTTTGTGTGCAGAGCATGTCGTGAATGAGTATGAGGAGGGCCGCTGCTTTTTGATGTGCAGGGGTTGACATAAAATTCTGCAAATAATACATAAAATAAGTATGCTGTATGCGTAATATCTTTCAGTTGTTTCTTAACTGGCAATGAAACAAATTCAATGACATTTCTAGAAAAAATATTTCAAATTATTCACACATTTGTAAATAGCTACTGGAGGTCACAAAATTAAATCAAATTCTGGGAGTGATTTTTCATATGGGAATAGGAAAATGCTGTTTGTGTTATTTAGGATAGAGATAAAAAATATACCAAAAACAGAATTTAAAGATTAATATGTAAGAAATTCCCTCTCTCCCCCGAATTATATTAATAGAAAAAAACACTAAGATATTATAATGCAGATAGTCTGTACCTTACATGCGTTAAAGAACATCCACTCAGAAGCAGCAAACCCGGAGCCTGAATTCTCTTCTCTGTCTGTGACAAGCAGCTGGCATCTCCTTGTACTCTCCCCTTCTTCCTTCCCTGCTGCTTGAGACCACTTACACCTAGGATACTCTACTTAGCAAGACTGTCATTTAGAACTGAAGGAGACAGAAAAATGTCTCAGACAAGCAAAACTGAAAAGAGTTCATCATTGCTGCTGCTGCTGCTGCTGCTAAGTCGCTTCAGTCGTGTCTGACTCTGTGCCACCCCATAGACGGCAGCCCACCAGGCTCCCCTGTCCCTGGGATTCTCCAGGCAAGAACACTGGAGTGGGTTGCCATTTCCTTCTCCAGTGCATGAAAGTGAAAAGTGAAAGTGAAGTCGCTCAGTCGTGTCCGACTCTTTGCAACCCCATGGACTGTAGCCTACCAGGCTCCTCCGTCCATGGGATTTTCCTGAAATGTTGGGTTCAGTGGTAAAGAATCTGTCTACCAATGTAGAAGATACAGGAGACGCTAGTTCCATTGCTAGTTCCATTCCCCTGGAGGAGGAAATGGCAACCCACTCCAGTATTCTTGCCTGGAGATTTCCATGGACAGAGGATCTTGGTGGACCATAGTCCATGCGGTCACAAAGAGTCAGACATGACTGGGCAACTGAGCACAACAACAAACAAAATGTTAAATGGTCCTCTCTAAGTAGAAAAGAAGTTATCTTCATTTTATAAGTGAGAAACCCAAGGATGTACTTAAAAAAAATAGGAAAAATGCTTTTTATAGATAACTGACTATATAGCACAGGGAACTCTACTCAATATTCTGTGATAACCTATATGAGAAAAGAATCTACAAAAGAATGAATATAGGTATAACAGAATCAGTTTGGTGTATACCTGAAACCAACACAACATTGTAAATCAACTATACTCCAATAAAATTAAAATATAAAATATTTAAAATTTTTTAAAAAAGAAAAAAATTTTCTTTTCTTTCTTTAAGCCTGTGTGTTGAAGTTTGAAGCAGTAGACAGCTAGAAGAAGGGTCCTTGTCTGGGTAGGGTCCATTGGCATCCAAGGAAGTCTCTGGTTGGGTTTTTACAGCCCAGGGGCTAGTTCTCAACATCAGCTAGGGTAAAGTTAAAATGTTTGATGTTAAATTAAGTATGTGTGCTTAGTTGCTCAGTCATATCCGACTCTTTGTGACTCTATGGACTGTAGCCCACCAGGCTCTCTGTCCATGGGATTCTGCAGGCAAGAATACTGGAGTGAGTTGCCGTGCCCTCCTCCAGGGGATCTTCCCAACCCAGGGATCGAATCCAGGTCTCCTGCATTGCAGGCAGATTCTTTACCATCTGAGCCACTAGGTAAGCAAAATTAAGTATAGATAATTTTATTCCAAAGAACTCAGTAACCACAGTCACAAAAGACTGATGTATAAAAACAAAAATTCCAATGTATTAATTTCTAATGAGACATTGAGCTATTCAGTAGACCAGCCTCTTCTGATCACTGATCATTACATTCTTTCCCAATAGATAAATATTTATGGAAAAACAAGGTTATAATAAGAAAGTTGTTTCCTAAGTGTGAAAAAATAGGTATGCTAAGTCATTTCAGTTGTATCTCTTTGCTACCCTATGGACTGTGGCCCACCAGGCTCATCTGTCCAAGGAATTTTCCAGGCAAGAATATTGGAGTGGGTTGGGATTTCCTTCTCCAAGGAGTTTTAATTGAGTGATTTCCATAATTGGGTCATCAAGCTACAATAGCTAATAATAACACTAATAGCTACCAGTATTGAGCTTTTACTGCATAGGAGATATTGTGCTGATTCACATGGATTTACATTTCAATATGATAAAACTACTCTATAGATGAGGATACAATTTCAGAGAGATCAGGTGACTTATATAAGATCACACAGCTGATAAGTGATTAAAGCCAGGATCATTTTGAATCTAAGACCTCTGTGTCTCACCCAAAGATGGGGTTGCCTCCTCCACTGGAGGTTATACTTGGAGGTCAAACTTTATCTCCCTAGAACAATGCTGTCCTCATTCTGTCAATATTGACCCTTCTGATTTTTTCTTCATATTTCCATGGGTAATTAGCACCTTCTTCTGACTGAAATATCCTTTATTTGTACCTGCTGCTGCTGCTGCTAAGTCCCTTCAGTTGTGTCCGACTCTGTGCGACCCCATAGACAGCAGCCCACCAGGCTCCCCCGTCCCTGGGATCCTCCAGGCAAGAATACTGGAGTGGGTTGCCATTTTCTTCTCCATTATTTGTACCTATAAACACCCTAATCATAAATTCTGCACCCAAGAGCCATTTTCTCCATCTAAGTTAAATATCTGTACTCTGCAATTTTGGATTCTGATTCTGGAGTTTAACTTGTAGATGTTTATTACTTATTCCCAGGTTCTTGGTTTATATTTTCCTCTTGTGTTTCTCAATTCTGAGTGTATTTCAGAAATTATCCACCTTGGCTGTGCAGTAGAAGCATCTTGGAAGCTTAAAAAGTACTCTCATGAAGTCTAACAGTCCAATTAACAGACCAATTAAATGAGATTGCAAGAGTAGGCTTGTACATTCTACTGATCAACAAACAAAAACCTTCCCAGGTGATTTAAAAAAAAATCAGCTTAATTACATTCTCTGGACTTTTTAGTTAATTCGTTTGGTGCTAATTGTATGCTCAGAATATACAGTTAAATTACCTTTACTTGTGAGGTCAAATTTCCTCCTTAATCTTTCTGTGTTAATACAACTTTTAATGTAGATTATTCCTGTGCTTTGTGTGGCCAAGATATTGGGTCTTTGAGTGCATGGACCCATCTTTCTGAAATACCAATTTTATCCATATATTTAGGAAGAAATATCATCTTTCTTAAGATAAATTCAGTTAAGTCATGAATTTCCGTTCAAATTTTCCATGAATTTAAAAAAGTAATTCCTAAGTTTCTCACATGTGGTGACTTCAGTTATGGTACTAATTCTCTATTCTTGGCCATAGAGGAAATTCCACAGAAAAATAAAGAAGAGGAAGGTTTAGGAGACAAAACAAAAATTAACATTATTCTTTATAGTTGATGTAGTAATGAGGCAAAGACAAGAGCTTAAGGCTTTAACGGAAAAATGGAAAATGAGAAAGCTGAAATGAAAATTGGGAGCCTCTACGTAAAGATTCATTTGGCAAGTAAATTTATTCAACAGACACCTACCTAGACTGCCCTGGGCACTGGAGCTATAAAGATGAATTGAAGGATCTTGCAGGCTAATAGGGACTTCCTAGGGGACACAGTGGTAAAGAATCGCCTGCCAATGCATAAAACACAGGAGACACAGGATCCATCCCTGGGGCCAGGAAGATCTTCTGGAGTAAGAAAAGGCAACCCACTCCAGTACTCTTGCCTGGAAAATTCCATGGACAGAGGCGCCTAGTGGGCTACAGTCCATAGGGTTGCAAAGAGTTGGACATGACTGAGCACACACATGCATGCATGCAGGCTAGCAGGAAGAATAATTACATAGATGTGGTTACAATGCAGGGTGGTCATCACTGGGAGAGAAGAATGTATAAGTGTAAATGGGGTTGAGTGCCAACTCTGATAATTTTTTAAATATTTTATTTGTATTCATTTATTTGGCTGAGCTGGGTCTTAGCTTCGGTATACAGGATTCAGTTCCCCAATTAGGGATTGAACACGGGCCCCCTGCATTGGGAGCACAGAGTCATAGCCACTGGGTCTCCAGGGAAGTCCCCCTAATGCTGCTAATTTTAAAAATGAAGAGTGGGAACTAAAAATTGGCAGAGATGATGTCATATATTTGTTTAGTGCTTTATAGTTTCAAAGCACTTTTGCATGGATTACTTGTTTAATCTTCCTCAAGCACTTTGAGATAAAAGAGATTATCTCTAATAAATGAGGAAAAGTAAGAGACTTGCCCGGTATCACGTTCTGAGGTCCATGCCCTCATCTTCTGTTTCCCATGACACCATCTTCCATTTATGCTGATTAAATATGATGCTACTGGTGCTAATCAGAAAATGGGAGAATCATTGTATTCTTTTATTTTCCAATTTAAAAAGATAAAATGTTAAATTCTTTCGGATATGAATACTAGCGCTCACTTCTTAACACTCTTCATAATACCAGCACGATGCTTATGACAAAATTGCTGCTTGATTTATAAATGATTCTGCTCATAGTGAATGGTCATGGAAGAACAAAAACAGAAACCTCTGCCAGCCAGTGCCTAATCCAACTCAGGAACAGAATTTGTCTTTCCTTTGAAATACTTAAGGAATCCTTTCCATGGTTAAAGGTTAAAGCTTGTCTCATGGATTTCCCTTAAAAATATGTTTTCCAACTTGCACTGTGTGTTATTATAGCAAATAAAAACATTAGAAAAAGTTCTGGGTATTCTTTTTCCTTTAGATAAGTGCAGTGCTACTAGATTATATGACATCACCTTTGGCTCCTGTGTTTGGAAACGAGACCGTATAAAAGATGACAGGTTCTAGTAGCCACGTCATAACAGGGGATGAAATTTAAAACGAGACTGACAAAATAAAGTTTGAGGAAACTGACTATTTTTTAAATTATGCATTTATCGTGACAGTTTGGGGGTTAATCTCTGGAACCAGCACAAGGATGAATGAGGTAATCGTTGCACATGTTGTGGATAAGATAACCAAATGGGGGAAAAGCCCATTTCCAGGCTAATGTGCAACTCAGATTATGTGCCTGATGGCTGGAAACTGTTGTGTGGTTAGGATCATACAGGGTTCAAATGAGAAAAAAAAAAGCCACGCCGAGGGAGTGGTGAGTGGTCACTTCAGAGCTGAAACTTCCTGAATGGGGGCATGAAAAGAGCAGGCAGGACGAGGAGCAGGCTGGAGTCAGCCAAGAGACAGATTTGGAAAGCAAGAAAATGGGAGGTGAAGTACAAGACTCCCTCACAGAAATGACATTATAAGGGTGGGTAATTAAAGCTTCACTGAAGAGCGAAATCTGATGATAAGGCTAGCTTAATGCTGTTCATGTGTACATTAGGGTATGAGAGGAGATTGTAACGCTGATTCCCATTCCCGGATGCCCACATGTTATTACCATCACAGAAATGTTCAGAGGTCTTGTTTGGATCCATCTTGTTTTATTCTGTGGCTTTGAGGAAGGGGAAAGAAAGCACTGTGAGGGACGTGTTGACTGAAATGCACCATTAATTTCATGTCTCTTTTGTAAAAAGCACTTTTAAAGTGTGCCAAGATATTTTAAGTGTTTCAACAACATGCTTTTGTGACAATAGAGAAACGAGGGTACATTTTCATGGTATCAATAAAAATATCATAGTAATTTACAGAGTTGGACTGAACTCCGAATTGGGTCACGGTGAAGCTCTTTCAGTATGGCCAGAGATAGCAGCGACCTCTATTTTGTTCCTGAGCCCCTGAGATCAAAATAAACATGATCTCTGACTGCCTCTATGATCCAAAGTCTTGGTTGCCAGGGGGCTTGAGTTTTATGGAGGGCCCCCATTTTTGGAACTCTCTTCTTTTCCCTACCCCACAGATTCCAGATTTATAAGCTTTGAGGTCTTAGAAAAAAAGAGGAAAAAAAGGTCTATTTGTTTCTTTCTTGACTGGTGTAGGTTTCCAGATGGTATTAGAAGCTATTATTGGCTGAGAAGAAGCACTCGTTTGTTTCTCAGACTTATAGTGGGTCTGTAAATTTGGCAAATGGCTCACTTTGAATATCTAAGCAAACAAACAAAGTATTTTCAGTATTTGCTGACACTCACTATCCTTTCTTTCTCAAACCTTGCCAGATGCAAACATTGGGGGGCTAATTTCTCTAGTTTCTGGTCTATTTAGAACCTCTTCAGAGAATTACACTGGTAAGAATCCCATATCTGATTCTTTGTATTAATGTGTCTGTGGACATATGATTCTGTGGTTAATGATGTAATGTCATAATGTAACTTAATGAATTAAGTTGGATATGGCAACAAGTTAGGGCTTGTAGATTTCATCCCCCCATCCCAACCCCCACAATGTCATGCTACTTTCATCAATGCTGCATTAAAGTTTCTACTATCTCATGCACAGTGGTTGGCACTCTGGTATGCAAAGATGTTTAAACAAAGTTTCTGAACTGAGAGCATCCACAAAATTATCGAGATAATGGTGAGTACAAATACCACTTTTCAAATCGGTTCCTCTAAGAGAAGGAGGCAATGAGGCTTGATGAAAAGAGACAAACATAAGCTTTGAAGATGGATGTTTCCCTGTTCAAATTCTGGTTCTGCCACTTACTTACCTAGAGCACCACACTTTACCTCTTAGAGCCTTGCTTTCCTTTTCTGAGTAGTGGGGAAACTGACAGTGTGGTTTCATAGGGATGTTGTGAACACTGACTAGGACAGTTCATGAAAACTACCTAATACTGAGCTGGATACATAAAAGATGCTCAACAAACGTTGGTTCCTTCCTCCAAACAAGGAATAAAGGATCCATAGCCAAGGGGATTAGGGGATACTCTGCAAGCAACTGGGCTTTAAGCAGGGTATTGACAGATAAATAGAATTTCATGCCAGTGATTTGAAGAACTCTGTTCAGGAAGACAGAATAGCATAAGGAAGGAAGCATGTCTGGGGAGTAACATGCAGTTCAACTTGAATAAATAATAGGGGAGCTCTGTGTAGGCATGGGCTACAGATATAGCCATAGAGAGCCTTGCAACTTAATGTGAGGAGTTATTATAAAATTATGAGAGCAAAAAGTATCAGTGAGATAAGTAGGGGAAATTGTATAATGGGTGTTGTCCCAAAGAAACACATTTCTGGTAGCAATACATGCATTAAATTACAGTGGGGAGAAGCAGAGGTCAGGAGATGGCTTAGAACCACTGTAGAGTAGTTCAGAAGAGAAGTAATGAAGATTTAAACTGGTGTGGCAGGGGAGAGGGCATGCATGTGTGAGATGAGCAAGAAGGGACTGGAATTTTCCTTAAATCCTACCTAGACAACACCCTCTCTTCTCGCTGCTTGTCTCTGTGTTGTTCACAGTAGACAGAATTCTTCTTTATAGAATCACCTCCTCTACTGGTCAGGGAGTTTGCTGAGAACTGTATTTTACTCATGATGGTATTTCTAGACTTTATCATGGCTTGCCTGATAGCTCAGATAGTAAAGAATCTGCCTGCAATGCAGGAGACCCCAGTTCAATTCCTGGGTCGGGAAGATCCCCTGGAGAAGGGATAGGCTACCCACCCCAGTATTCTTGAGCTTCCCTGGTGGCTCAGATGGTAAATAATCCACCTACAATGCGAGAGACCTGGGTTCAATCCCTGGGTGGGAAGATCCCCTGGAGAAGGGCATGGCAACCCACTCCATGGACAGAGGAGCCTGGCGTGCCACAGTCCATGAGGTCATAAGAGTCGGACAGGACTGAGTGACTAAGCACAGCACAGACTTTATCACAAAGTCTGAGATGTCAGCTTTAGAAAAAAGTTTGAGTTGTGTAAGAATAAATGGGGAAGGTGGACAAAACATGGAATGGCAAGAGGAAAAGAAAAAGAGAAGTCAAAGATAAGTGCAAAATGAGGGGAAGACGGTAAAGAGAGAGATGAGAGGGATGTCTGGGAACAGCTTGAATTCATTCACAACTGGAGATGTGGAATTTTAGCCACTAAAAAATTAGATTAACACTTCACTTCTTTTTTTCCTTTAACCCAAAGCCTTCACCCCATACACTGCTCTTAATAAATAATACTTGATGAAGATGGTGATGATGTATCCTCTTCATGTTAATCCAGGCAGCTCTCAGTTTATGAATGGGTTTGGTTCCAAATGTCTGTTGTAAGTCAGCTGTTTGGCTATCAGATGTATTTTTCCTTTGAGACAATGTAACAGTCAGTGGTTAAATTCTCCAACTACTTCACAAAAGGCTATTTAATCCACAAAGTGTTGGAATTATAGTGCTAATGTACTGGAGAGTAGTAATTCCTTACAGGCAAATCACATACTTCTTGATGGTTTCCAAAGTGCTTTCGCATACATTTAAAAAACGGAATGTCTCTGCATATTTTTTTCCATTGAAAAATGTGTTCCAAGTTTTAAATGAGAAGGCTAGTAACACATTCTCCACCCACTCTGGTCTCTGTGAAACAGCTTGGCTTCCATGGAAAGGCTCCCACACTGCCCTTCCCAGAGGCGTATGCTCCAAGTGAGACCATGAGACAGGGAAGCAGGATGAGTGTGTGTCTGTGTGGGGCTCACAGGGAATGGAGGCATCACCAACCCTCTAGGCAGAAGAGCCAATTGGTATCTAGACTCTGTCACTAACAGCTGGTAACCTTGTGTGGGTGTTTAGTTTTCAGATGGGGAGTGGGGAAATAGTGATGCGTCCCTCATGGGGTTTTGTGACATTGAAGATGAGATCCTGTGTGAAGGAGTGCGTCACACGGTCCATGTGTGCGTGCTAAGCTACTTCAGTCATGTCTGATTCTTTGCAACCCTATGGACTGTAGCCATAGACTAGGCTGCCATCCATAGGAGCCAGGCTCCTCTGCCCGTGGGATTCTCCAGGCAACAATATGGAAGTGGGCTGCCATACCCTCCTCCAGGGGATCTTCTCGGCCCAGGGATCGAACCTGAGTCTCTTGTGTCCCCCTGCACTGGCAGGTGGGTTCTTTACAACTAGCGCCACCTGGGAAGCCCCATCACAAGGTACTTGATACATAATAGATGCTCAGGAATGGTCTCTCTATTCTCTCCCACCTGCCCACCATCACTAAACTCTGAAGCCAATAGGGCAAAGAGAGGCTCCTGTGGTGATCCCATTCTCTGATGAACTAGATGATAGGAACTGGGGAGAAGCTCTGGGTTGGGGGAATGGGTGCGTATAGCCTAGGTGGGTGCAGTTCCTGGATGGGGATCAGTGTGGGCTCCAGAGTGCCAAGTCTCCCAGACACTAGCAGCAGCTGCTGTGCCCATTTCTGCATCATTACTGTGTGGAGTTCCATCAGGAAGGGAATCAGGGCTGGGGTGTGTGTCATCACTGAAACTGACATTCTCCCAAATCTCAGTTGCTTACCATAGTGGAAGTTTAGTGCTTAGTCACACTCATGTGAAGTCCTGCAGGCAATTTTCCTCCTCAAGGTTTCAGTGATTTATGTTCTTTCTAATCTGGTGGTTCTGCCTGTCTTCACCACTTGCCATCATTCTGGTAAAAGAGGAAAGAAACAAGCATCATCAGATGATGTGCATTGGAGATTTTTATGGGCCAAGCCTGAGAGGGACACACATCACTCCCACTTAAATATCATTTGCTGTGTCAGATGACCACATAGGATCGCAAAGCTTTGGAAAGTGCATCCTTGTTGATTTGTCCAGAAAGACAAAGAAATTGCCTGGTAGTCAGCTAGTAGTGTCTGCCGCAGATGAGGACAGGGTCCTGAGTATCTCCTAGGTATAAATTGTTTGCAAGTGAGTAGCTACAATTAAAAAAAAAAAAAATCACCTGAAGAAAAGTCAAGCTGAGTGAATACCAGAACATTCTCCAAAGAATACCAGAGCATTCTCCAAAGATAATGGCCTGAGTACTTTGGGGGTAAACCTTGGCATGTACACTAGTTTTCCTTCTCTGGCAGAAATGAAGGAAATGAAACAGATCAACACTAACCAGTTTTCAAAATAGATGAAAACATAGAGATGATAATTCTTTGACGTTCCTCCATCAGAAAAAGTGCTGAAAACAATGCCAAACTTCATAATATAAATGAACTTTTGCTATTTCAATGTACTGGCACTGTCTGAAAATACACAGCCACTTTTCATGTTGTTCTTTCCTTTCTATGAATTAATATGCTGACTCAAGGTCTGCGTATTCAAGTCATGCCCAGAGCTGTGGTTAATTAGTTCAAGATATCTACCGCCTAACCTTCTCTGTTAATCACTTAACAGGTCAAAGGTGTTCCCTGTACTCTGCTTTGTTCTGGATGTCAGAGATAAGATGCAGAATGGCCCCACAAAAAGCTTACAGTCTAGCGGTGGAGACAAAGAATATAAAAGATTAGTGCAGCGCTGGGGGCGTGTTCAAGGGATGATGGCTCCACAGAGGAAGGAAGTGCTGAGAGTGTAGGGTGAGGAGAGAAGATGAAAGCGAGCACTTGCTTAGAAACAGAGATGAGAATAGGCAGGAGCAAGAATGGGAGCCAGAATAGGACAGTTATTCTATCCTATTGTTGATTGAGAGTTAATTTCACTCTGGTGCGCAAGCCGAGGGAGCTCAGAGGAATGTTGTCTATTGATTTCAGAATCTTGCCAATTTATTTGTAAAAATGGTTTCCCCAAACATCTCTGTGTGGTCTTACTCTATAAAATTATATTAACACAATGCATGTGTGTGTCTTCTGGAGCATACGAACATTTTTCAGATTACTGGCATGGAAGATATCTATATATCAGAGGCAGTAAGAGTTGCAAATTATGTTCCCTGTGTCCCCTGGGCCTAGGCTTGTAAAATGATTGTTTTTTCCCTAGAAGAAAAGTTGCTCAAAACCAATTTAAAATACAATCAAAACACATTCCACTGGAAGTTTAGGGTTATTTCATATTGCATTGATTTAAATACTGGTTTAGCAGCCAAAGACTGGTTTGTGCTACATGCTAAGTAGCTTCAGTCGTGTTAGACTCTTCAATCCTCTGAACTGTAGCCCACCAGGCTCCTCTGTCCATGGGATTCTTCAGGCAAGAATACTGAAGTGGGTTGTCATGCCCTTCTCTACAGGATCTTCCTGACTCAAGGACTGAACCTGGGTCTCTTATGTCTCCTGCATGGCAAGTGGGTGCCACCTGGGAAGCCCCAAATACTGGTTTAGCCATAACTAAAAAGCAGTCACTTTGCTTATTTCAAATCCCCAGGGAATGGGATCATAAAGGAAGGGGAAATAACTGTCTAGTATAACCTAAGTCATTGCAGTTATGCAATAAACATGGGGTCATTTGGAGTATTTGTCAGTTCGGGAAGCATCTAATCATTAGAGAGATTCTCACTCTTGGCTTCTAGTTAGGACTGCATGGAGAGTTTTAAACCATTCTGATGCTCAGATCACACCCTTGGACAAATTAAATCAGAATCTCAGGTAGTGGGGTGCATGTACCAGCATTTTTAAAGCTCCCCAAGTGATTTCAATTCACATTCCAGTTTGAGAAGCACTGGTCTGTTAGAAGGTTTACCAAGTATATGGAAAGAGCAAGTTCCAGTTAATCAACTAGAATCACTTCAGTCACGTGCCAGACACTGTGCTTGGTCCTGGGGGCTGAGACAGGCCCTGCCTTCAAGTGTGCCAAGCTATGGGAGAAGGCTGGAGGAGGCAATTGGCAAGGAGCTGAGACTGGGTATGGAAGCTGGTTCAATGTGCACCAGTGAAAGGAACTGGGCAACATCCTGGTAAACACTTGATAACAGTCTTGTTTTGTAGCTGGAGAAACTGGAACATAAATCTAGAAGGACTCATTAGAGAAAAAAATTTTTCTTAAATGAAAATGAGAAGCCAAGAAACTGGCTTCATCCTTGTGTATAGCACACTGTTACTTTTGCCTATCTACTCCAGTCTCTACTAAGGATTTTTAAGCAAAACAAAATCCAAAAACATACCAAAGAGGCTTACTTTTTATTTTTGGCTGCACCATGCAGCACCTGGGACTGAGCCTAGGTCCCTGCATTGGAAGTGCAGGGTCTTAACGGCTGGACAGCCAGGGAAGTCTCCAAATCAAGGAAGTTTTCTTAAAGAATTGCTTAAAAACAACAATCTGTTTCTGGACAATATAATTTGTTTAAAATATACTATAAAAAGAACACACTTTAAAAAAAACCACCAGTATTTTTCCTTTAACTGTTTAGAACTAAAGGGCTCTGCCAGGCAGCAGGACAAGATTTTATTTTATAAACTGACAGCATTCTCATATGTGGTTATAATCTTTAATATTTCAAAGATATTAAGACATTTTTTGACTGATATATGATAAATGAGCGAAAACAAAATTGATTCTTACTTCTTTTAGTTTTTTTTTTCCCAATGAAGTGGGCCATTCTACATTTTTCCCAAAGTAAGATCAGTAATTACACTTTTTTTTCTCTTTTTCAGATGAGTGGATGTATGGAAAGAGATGGGTTTTGAGTCCCACATCTGCTCAGGACTCTGGGACTGTATTTCCTTGTCTGTAAAATGGTGATTGTAAACATTTGGCTGAAAAGTTAAAGTATTAACTTTAGCAAATGTGAAAGAACCATATGCAGGGTTTTATATTTATTAAATAAAAGCTGATCAATATATGAGCACTGAGGACATGCAGCACTCTTTATTCTCAAAAGTACATTCAGAATATCTACTTGATATTATTACGTGTTTTCCTTAATTGTTTGTGCTAAAGTACCTTTCCCCATCAAGCAGAAGCAGCCAGGGTTGTTGTTTTGTTTAGTCTTTCAGTCATGTCCAACTCTTGGCGACTGCATGGACTGTAGCCTGCCAGGCTCCTCTGTCCATGGAATTCTCCAGGAAAGAATACCGGGGTGGGTTGCCATTTCCTTCTCCAGGGAATCTTCCCGACCCACAGATCGAATCCGCATCTCCTGCACTGCAAGTGGATTCTTTACCACGGAGCCACCAGGGAAGCCCCAGGCAAGCCCCTGTGTGTACTGCATCACTCAGTCGTGTCTGACTCTTTGCGACCTCATGGACTATAGCACACCAGGTTCCTCTGTCCACAGGGATTCTCCAGCAAGAACACTGGAGTGGGTTGCCATGCCCTCCTCCAGGGATTCTTCCCAACCCAGGGGTCAAACCCAGGGCTCCCGCATCGCCAGCAGATTCTTTACTGTCTGAGCAACCAGGGAAGCCCAGGCAAGCCCCTACAGCCTTTCAATAAGTTTGTCAATTTTGCCTAAGGTACTTTATGTGAATCTCTGTTACTTGCATCCAAATGACCCCAGACTAAAATATGAAGTATTGCGGTCTTAAGTAGCTCCATGTCCAACAAAACTGAAACAACAGATTCCTACAGAGTTCCTGCAGTGTTGTTTGGGGTGGGAGTAAAGGAAAGATTTCTAGGTATTAGTGAACAATTGCTAAACCAGAAAGGAATGTAATCATAGTTTAGCAAAATTTTTACATGTCAAATAACAATTTAAAACACAAGATGATTTATAGTATATGTTATACAACACAACTGGATTCTCAAATATTGTCATGACTAGCATAAAATCAAATGTTCACTTTTCTAATCCAATGTCTTAACTAACGAAGTCCTCTTATCTTGATGATGTATAGGTTAATAATCATTTTATTTATTTTTTACAAATTTATTATTTACTCCTGGAAAAACAGAGAGAATAGATGCTTATCTCATTATCATCATCATCACTTTTTCAAAATTTTAAAAAATGCTTACAATGTTGTGTTGGTTTCTGCCATATAACAACACAAATCACAAGTTTGACAGTTCAGCATTTGTCACTATTATTTTTTTCATTCATTCAGCTTTTATTATTAAAAATTAAAAAAAATTTAGTTGGAATATAATTGCTTTACATCGTTGTGTTGGTTTCTGCTGTACAACAAGATGAATCAGCTTTAAGCATACATATATCTCCTTCTTCTTTGAGCCTCCCCCACTGCACCCCCAATAATCATTTTAAAAGGCAGCAGTTTCTAGGTTCCAAGAACAAGAGGTCAGCCTCATTTGTGTACGAATTCTCTGTGACTTGACTCATATCATAACAGACCTTTTCAACTGGATGCTGGTGTTTTAAATTAAAACATCAAGTCAGTTTATACATCTGGCCTTACTTGGTGGTTTTTTAACTTGCCAATGGTATATCTTAAATGTACTTATATTCATCATAGTTCAAAATAGCCACATCCTTAAATAATAATTTTTTGAAAATATAGGTTCTTAGAAATATACCCACTTCAATTTTTGTTGTGAGATCCTGGGCTGAGGAGGGGCTGGGGAGAAGAATGCCAAAGCTGCGTTTTGGGCCATTGGCCACCTCCCAGAGCTGTTGCAGGGTCTCGATTGCCCTGCCAAAGGAAAGACGGGGACGCAGGCGTCTACACTGTTGTCCTCCTCTGCCAGCTGCAAACCTCATCACAGTTCCTGTGAAGTCCATTTCCACAGATCAGGTTACTGCCAGGGAAGACTTTAACAATCTCCTACTCCGCTTTCCACCAACAACAATTAGTATTAGCAAATGGTTCAGGCCACTGCTGGGCTTACATATGATTTCTATTCAACAAAAGACAAACGCTTTACTCAAACCAGACCCACATGGTGAACACTGGAGCTCTTCTCTTGCATATAATGAAGTTGAGACAGTTTCTATCTTTCATTTAAATAAAAAAGATCACTCTCACATTTGAAATCAAGTTGGCTGTCTTCCCTAGCTGAGTTAGCCATCTGGTAAGGGGGACTTTGGTAAGACTTATGTTCAGGCCAGGAGTTTAGGGGGAAAAAATCATTATCCTCCTTGTGTCCTTGTGTGCCTTACTCTTTTAATGTGGTCAAACTTTTTTTTTAATGTTTTCACAGCAGGTTCCCCACCCCCTTTAAGATAACACATATGGCAAATATGTTACATTTTTAATATATTTTACAGCTGAAATTTGCTTTTTTTAGAGTTGTGGATCAGAAAAGCACATACTCGATTAAGGTCACTAAAACTCATTGTAATACAATAGAGATTCAAAAGGTTCACTGTTTTGATCTACTGCATACTTGTGGTTCTTTTAACGCTGCTGTGCTATTTTTCAGGGTAAGGTAAGGTCAGTTTCCTTTCCATGTGTTTCAAAGGCTGATAATTGCCCCCACAGAGAGGGACTACAACTTTAGCATATCCAGTGAACTTACTGTTCTATTCAGTTAAGTTTTTTGATAAACATATCTTAATAGCTACTATCTACAGTAAGTCCCCTACGTACAAATGAGCTGTTCGGAGAGTACGTTGTTTATAAGTCCAACAAAGTTAGCCTAGATAGCCAACTAACACAATTGACTATACTATACCATACTGGAATAGGTTTATAATACCTTTTCACACAAATAATACATAAAAAAGCTAACAAACACATAAAATAAAGAAAACATTTTTAACCTTTCAGTACATTACCTTGGGTCTTCCCTGGTGGTTCAGATGATAAAGAGTCTGATTGCAGTGCTCAGGGTTCAGTTCCTGGGTTCGGAAGGGGAGCCTGGCAGGCTACAGTCCATGGGATAGCAGAGTTGGACATGACGTGAGCGACACACACACACACACAGTACCTTGAAAAGTACAGCGGTACACTACAACAGCTGGCAAGTTTGCATCTTTGAAAGTTCGAAACTTGAAGATTCGTATGTAGGAGACTTAATGTATCTAGTTACTCTTTGCCTGTTTTCTTTATGGACAGAGGCTGATTATATCAAGAAGTTAAGAAACCCATTTAGAACAGCCACCTCATAGTAACCATTCTTTCCATTACATACCCTTCAACTTCAGAAAATCACAGATGACTCAAAGTTATCAGTTTCCTGTAATTGAAGGAAGCTGAAGAGTTCATTCTTGTTTTGCAGATGAGGCAATTAAATTTCAGAAGTAGGTAATTTTTTTTATAAGCCTGCCCAGCTCAGGCAGAGTGAAGAAGAGGCTGGAATCTATATATTCTTTCTGCCTTTTATAATTTTATTCATTTTCCCATTTCTATGCATTGCATCTTGGAATACAATTTTTTACAGTAGTGACAATTTGCAGGAAAACCATACATCTTCATAAAATACTCATTTTGAAACTGCCTAGATCTCAGTTAGGAGCTTGTTGTTAGTTTAGAAGAAGCTCACCTTGTGTGAGTCATTAGATAAGTAAATTCGTATGTAAAATATACATTAATACATATGCATAGTACTCTAGACTCATGCAAGTACTTTCTTCTTCTGTTTATAGCCTGAATGCATTTAAACATTTTAAGATAAAAATTTTTGGAAATCAATCAGTTTGATATTAATTTCCTCAAAGGAAAGGAAGGAAAGAAGAAAGAAAAATCAGAGGAGACGTCTACGACATGGACTTTGTGATGTGTCAGTTTGGCGAGGTTGAACTAAATTTCCCAGAATCCTCTTTCTTGTATGGAATGATTTGAAAGTGAAAGGAAACAGCAGCTATTTCATAGCATGCACACACACATACATGCACACAGTACCGCTGATGTGCTGACTCACCCTGAAATGCACCCAGGCTCCCTGGGTCTTCCTTGGCTCCTCCGACTCTTGAGCCTGGTGTGTCTCTTTAGCTCTGTGACTAAGGGCCTCAATTTCTGCAAGTATTAGTATTTGTTTTCTATTGTTGATGTAACAAATGATCACAGACACAGAACCTTAAAACAGTGTCTTATCTTACTTCTGTAGATTAGACATCTGACATGTATCTCAGTGGCATAAAATCAAGGCCTTTTATTCAATCCCATGTTTATTCTGATGGGGAAAAGAACTTTGCATTAGGGAAGCCTGTGACAGCAGCATGATGTCTGTCAAAGCTGGAAAAAGGTAAATTGTAGGGAAATTTTTATTCTAACCACTTTTTCAAGATTTTCTTCTTTAAAATCCAGGTAGCAAAATGAAAAATATAAGAAAACTATCTGTTAAACACCATGACTATAAAAGTATATTAGTTGTAAGCAAATAATATATCCCCTTAAGTATTAAGTAAATATATCATCATGGGAAGTTAATTTATACAGCTTGAGGCCTGAGTGAAATTACCAACCTCTTTTTTTTTTATTATTAAGCAATGAAATTCTTCAGGAAAGAGGTGGGATTTAAGGTTCTCTAGTAATGAATTAAGAAAACTAATTGGTTTTGGCAGGAGGTTTTTTTTTTTTTCCCCCCATCGTGTATTGCAAATTCACTTAGAAACATATAGATTAATTCTTGTCCCTATTTTCCATCCTCCCATCTGAATATAAATGGAATATAGTCATAGACGTACAAGTGCAATCAAATCATGCAGGTAGCGTCAAAAATACAGTAATGTAGGCATAGTCACAGAATTTCCATATGTAACTGGCACAGACAAGTCTTCCTCCCATGAATCTCACAGAGAAACACCCATCATTATGCAGAATTACCTGGAAATTTGACAGTCTGGAAAATTTTTGAAATGTGGTGGATGCTTACCCTTTATGCATTGGAAAAATCGCATCCAATTTATCTTCTTGTCTAACTTCATTCAAGACTTCTGCATTTGTTGCTCAGCTAGTGTGCTGATTCTGTTCCCAGAAGAACACGGCTCCCTCCAAGAGCACTTATTCCACCACCCACATCCTGGCTGGGGGCCCCATGGCACACTGGCTTCCCTTTGTGAATCAGAAGTGGAGTGTGAACTCAATCCACTACACACACAATGGCACATTCTTGGAGAGTGGCTGTCTAGACCGTTTCCTTCGCACAGCGGCTCAAACATCTTTTTATGAAGCGATTACTGGAATGTTACTTTTCGGGTAGTGGCTTCTTCAACTGGTGTTTTACCCAGTCCTGACGGTTGTGTTATAAGTAAATTTCTTCCACAGATTAGTATGTTTTTAATGTGTCCATACATAGTAGCTTTAAAGTGAGTTTTCTGGCAGCTGAAACCTTTTACCTCTTACCTGTTCTCTCTCTAGAAATGAAAAGAATTTATTTATTTATCCTTGCTTGTGGGGAGTGGTGGGGTAACTGGTTTTCTTGACTGGGATAAAAGTTTTGGGGGAAAAACAGACTATTCAAACAAGTCCCAAACACCCAGATACTCCAGTTAGCATCAGTGAGTTTTGAACTAGTTTGAGGAAGTCCAAGTATTTAAAGGACTTCCCTGGTGACTCAGTTGGTAAAGAGTCTGCCTGCAATATGGGAGACTCGAGTTCAGTCCCTGGGTCGGGAAGATCCTCTGGAGAAGGAAATGGCAACCTACTCCAGTATTCTTGCCTGAAGAATTCCATGGACAGAGGAGCTTGGTGGGCTGCATGCTCGTCCATGGCGTCACGAAGACTCAGACATGACTGAGTGACTAACAGTTTCACTTTTCAAGTATTTAAAAGGACAACTTATGTCTTTGAATTCTTGAAACTCTATGAATGGTTCCATACTTATAAGCCAAATTCATGTCCTTGTGCTTTATTTTATCTCAAATTTTAAAAAAGGTGGCTTATCAGTAACAATAGCAAAATATGCATTAAGAGTAAGGAACAGAAGAGAGCAGGAGGAAAAATAAACCATGTGTATGTTAAATACTGTGGCACATTGTAAGATAACACATATTTCTTGGATCTAGAAACTATGGCTTACTTACATTTGGTTTAGGAATGCCTACTTCCTCCTAGGATTATAAAAATGTCATTCCATATTTTCTTCTATCGCTTTTATAATTTTATTTGGCATTGATTGTTAACCTAGCTGTAATATATCCTGGTGCATGTCTTAAGATAGACATTATGACTGATTATCTCAACATCAGTTATTGAATCCTCTTCCAATTAATTTAAAAGATATTTTAAAGTCCCTCAAATACCTGGGTCTGTTTCTGGTATACTGACTTTGCCAGAACCATGATGTTTTAGTTACTGTATTTTTCTATTGTGTTCTGGTACTTGGTATATCAAACAAAAGCTCTCTTGCCTGTTCTTTTAGAGATGAATATTAGAGTCAACTTGCCATATTTATTAAAGAATCCTATTTAGGTCCTGGCTAAGACTATGTTGAATTTATTTGTACCTGGGTCCGTTGGCAGTTTCATACTGTTGAATGTCCCCCTGCAAGAACATGGTCCATTTACAGGAACAAGAACATGTCTTCTTGTGTCTTTCTATTCTTATTCAGTTGGTACCTGACCCGATTGCATTTAGAAAAGAAACAAAGGAGAAACAAAGCACATCCATGATGCTTGAGTTCAGCCAAACCACAAGTTTCTTTGGTGATTATTGTTCTAGAAGAGGTCAAATTATTAAATATATTGGTTTTTTAAATTAAAAGATATACATGATTGCTTTGGCCACTAGCACATACAATCTCAGTCCTCTTGTATTGCAAAAATATCACTCAATAAATACTTGTTATTAGATAGGAAGTATGGCACCCCACTCCAGTACTCTTGCCTGGAAAATCCCATGGACGGAGGTGCCTGGTGGGCTGCAGTCCATGGGGTCGCGAAGAGTCGGACACGACTGAGCGACTTCACTTTCACTTTTCACTTTCATGCATTGGAGAAGGAAATGGCAACCCAGTCCAGTGTTCTTGCCTGGAGAATCCCAGGGACGGGGGAGCCTCATGGGCTGCCGTCTACGAGGTCGCACAGAGTCAGACACGATTGAATCGACTTAGCAGCAGCAGCAGCATGGGATATTAACAAGTATTTACCTAGTGATTTTTGCAGTATTTCCAGACTAGTCAGTGGGCTTCCCAGGTGGTGCTAGGGGTACAGAACTTGCCGGCCAAAGCAGGAGATTAAGAGATGCAGGTTCGATCCCTGGGTCGGGAAAATCCCCTGGAGAAGGGCAGGGCAACCCACTCCAGTATTCTTGCCTGGAGAATCCCATGGACAGAAGAGAGTTGGTGGCTACAGTCCATAAGGTGGAAAAGAATCCGACAGGGCTGAAGCGACTTAGCACGCGGGCACATACTACTTAGCTTCCCCTTCCAGGTTTACAACACTTCTCCTTATGGTCAGTAGGGGGCGCTCCCGCTGCAACAGGCCCTCTTTCAGAACCACGGCATCCTAACGAATTTCAAACCTTAGGAAGTATTGGTTTATAAATTATCAAACTTCAATTCTCACACATTCTAACAGACTCACATCTGTGGGCATTTTATGTAGAAGACAAGTAATGGGAGAAGGTGAGATCTTCAAAGTGTCTTGTAATCGAAGAAGGCCTGTATTATATAAGCACAGAAGGCCGAAAGGGATTATAACAACTTGTGTTTGGGCTAACCAGTGGAGCCTCTGCTTTTAGGGGCTGTTCTTTTGAGCTCTGGTGCCAGCAGACCGCTTTGTGAGCTGTCAGTTTCCTGATCTTAGTCCTTTAAGGGCAACATTTTTTTAAGTGGTGCTTTAAATAGGGTATGTAAACTCCAGAGAGCAGTGAGTTGGGGGCTATGGAAGGAAACGGGGTCTAGTTGCAGACAATCCCGTGGGGAAAATATCACTTCTATCTACTGGCTTTGAAACTGCTGCCCTTGTGGTTGAGGGTGGTGATGTTCAAAGAAGGGCATCATTTTCTACCTCTCCTTCCAGGCTGAGCTCAGTGCTTCTTCCTTATACTCCCAAACCATTCAGAGTTTATTTCTACTTTGCAAATATCACATTGTGTGATATTCATCTGTGTATTTGTTATATCCTCTTCTACACTAAGGTAAGTGAAGGCAGAATCACGTTGCATTCGTCTAGCATAGGGTTTGGTATACTTCCCTAGTGGCTCAGTCAGTAAAGAATTCGCCTGCAATGCAGGAGACCCAGGTTGGATCCCTGGGTCGAGAAGATCCCCTGAAGAAGGAAATGGCAACTCACTCCAATATTCTTGCCTGGGAAATCCCACAAACAGGGGAGCCTGGCAGGCTACAGTCCATGAGATCACAAAGCAGTCAGACCTGATATAGAGAACATATAACAACAGCAGTAGGCAATTAATAATTATTTGCTCAATGAATGACAGAAGGAAAGGAAGGCAGGTGGAAGGAAGAGTGTCACAGAATGATTGACGTTATAGTGCAAGTGAACTTTTAAACTGTTCCAGAATCTGGAAATAACAACAGTAACAGAACTCACAGGGAACCTTACTGGGTACTGCTGCTGCTAAGTCACTTCAGTTGTGTCCGACTCTGTGCGACCCCATAGACAGCAGCCCACCAGGCTCCCCCGTCCCTGGGATTCTCCAGGCAAGAACACTGGACTGGGTTGCCATTTCCTTCTCCAATGCATGAAAGTGAAACGTGAAAGTGAAGTTGCTCAGTCGTGTCCGACTCTTAGCGACCCCATGGACTGCAGCCTACCAGGCTCCTCCGTCCATGGGATTTTCCAGGCAAGAGTACTGGAGTGGGGTGCCGTTGCCTTCTCCATTACTGGGTACAACCCAATACAAATGATAACAACAGAAAGCAAGTTGTTTCTAATGAGGTTAGTGATAGCAATATGTAATAGTGAATACGGAATGTGACCATAACCACTTCAATGTGAAATAAAGACTATTTAATATTTATATGGATTTCAAAGTTTAATTGTATAGTGTAAAAGTATCCTTAAAAGTGAGGTTCTGGAATGTAGTATTCCATGTACAATTTTATGAAAATTGTTCATCCTCCTGAAATTCAGATATGGCACCGTCAACTCATAATCCCCACTGTGGCTCTTAGTTGAGTGGAATTTTTTGTACCATTCCCTCTTCCTTTCTTAATAAAGCACCAGAAACTTGTTAGTTGAGGAGGTTAGTTCAGGTGTTCAAATTCAAAATTCCTGGGGTTACCTTTCAAGTCATACTATAAACTTTCCTTATCATCAAATAACTACCAAGAAGGACATTTTGAGAATTTCATTCTTCTGGATAGTTCATTACCCAATAATCTAGTCCATTTGAATAGTTCTTAAAACATGAAATGTTAAATGGGATGATATAAATGCTGTTTTGAGTGGAATAACTTTTAAAAATGTCCCCACTTGAAAGTTTCATGTTTAGTCTTTTGATAAAAATAAATATATTTTTTATATCCAGTACTGAGTTCCTGTATTTACCTAAATAGGAAGTTTAAACTGCAAATATCGCCTGAGTCAAAGATTCATCTTGACTGTAAACCAGTGTATACAAGGCAACCAAAATGGAACACTATTTTATTTTTAATATTTTAACAATGTTGTTTTAATTTAAAAAATTGAAAACCTGATCAACATGATCATTGATTCTTTGAAGCACTTTTGTATCCATTTTACTCTGTTTAGTGTTGATGAACAGAATCCCTTAAAGAAGCTATAAGGAAGTAGTCTTTGGGACAAAGAGTGATTTTCCAGTGGATTTAAATCTGAGGTTGGATTTCCTTTTGTGGCTTTAAAAAAAAAAAAAAAATTGAGGCCCAAACACTCACTGTACATAGGATTATACGCTTTGTGCAAATTACCAAATGTGGTTTGATATATTGTGTTTTATTAATTTTATATATTATTTACATTAGTTTGGTGTAATATTTTCAGCTAACACACAAATATAATTGATTTATTATGTCTAGAGTGATGCAATGAACAGAAAGTGAGAAAGTGGAAAGTAGGTGGACAAAATATTTTCCATTTAAAAATTCAGCTGGTTACCCATTTTGAATCTAGCGGGTGTGTACATGTCAATCCCCACCAACAAGGACCTACTATACAGCACATGGAACTCTGCTCGATGTAGTGTGACAGCCTGGATGGGAGGGGAGTTTGGGGAGAATGGGTACATGTATATGTATGGCTGAGTTCTTTCACTGTTCACCTGAAACTATCACAATATTATTAATAGGCTATACCCCAACAAAATAAAAAGCTTAAAAAATTTAACTGGACAAGGACTTGTTGAACATCTACTTGGGAGGCAGAAATTGCTATAGAGTTGAATTGCTGGGGTTTCCAATTCCAGCTGCCACTTAAAGTTGGAGGATCTCAGGTTTGGGACTTTTAACCTCTCTACACCTCAGTCTCCTTATTGAGAATATTGTTTAAAATAATTATAATCATTATTTTTAAAGTTGTAGGAGGATAAAATGAAACAATTCATGTATTAGGTTGGTACAAATGTAATTGTGGTTTTTGCATTGTTGAAATTTGCCACTTGATATTGGAATACATTCTTAAATAATCCTTTTAATGTGAATTTCTCACTTTATGGTTTTTGCTAATGACATTACTTTCTATTTTATATTTATTTTAGACTATGCAAATAATGTTAGACAAAAAGCAAATTAGAGCGATTTTCTTTTTCAAGTTCAAAATGGGTCATAAAGCAGCAGAGACAACTTGTAGCATCAACAACGTATTTGGCCCAGGAACTTCTATGAGCTACAGTGCTGTGGTGGTTCAAGTTTTGCAAAGGACACGAGAGCCTTGAATATGAGGAGCATAGTGGCCAGCCATAGGAAGTTGACAGCAACCAGTTGAGAGCAATCATCAAAGCTGATCCACTTACAACTACACACGAAGTTGCTGAAGAACTCAATGTCGACCATTCTATGGTCATTCAGCACGGCATTTGAAGCAAATTGGAAAGGTTAAAAAGCCCAATACGTGGGTGCCTCACAAGTTGACCAAACATCAAAAAAATTGTCTGTTTGAAGTGTTGTCTTCTCGTATTCTATGCAACAGCAACAAAACATTTGATCAGATTGTGATGTGTGACAACAAGTGGATTTTATATGACAACCTGCAATGACCAGCTCCATGGTTGGACTGAGACGAAGCTCCAAAGCACTTCCAAAAGCCAAACTCGCACCAAAAAAGTCATGGTCACTGTTTGGTGATCTTCAGCTGGGCTGGTCCTCTACAGCTTTCTGAATCCCAGTGAAATCATTATATCTGAGAAGTATGCTCAGCAAACTGATGAGATACACCAAAAACTGCAACACCTGCAGCAGGCATTGGTCAACAGAATGGGCCCGATTCTTCTGCCCAGCAACTCCCAACCACACTGTGTAACCAACGCTTCAGAAGTTGAATGAATTGGGCCATGCAGTTTTGCCTCATCAGCCATATTCAGGTGCTGCTGCTGCTAAGTCGCTTCAGTCGTGTCCGACTCTTTGTGACCCCATAGACAGCAGCCCACCAGGCTTCCCCGTCCCTGGGATTCTCCAGGCAGGAACACTGGAGTGGGTTACCATTTCCTTCTCCAATGCATGAAAATAAAAAGTGAAAGTGAAGTAACTCAGTCATGTCCGACCCTTAGCGACCCCATGGACTGCAACCTACCAGGCTCCTCTGTCCATGGGATTTTCCAGGCAAGAGTACTGGAGTGGGTTGCCATTTCCTTCTCCGGTGATCTTTTGCCAACTAACTACCACTTTTTCAAGCATCTCGACAACTCTTTGCAGGGAAAAGACTTCCATAACCAACAGGAAGCAAAAAATGCTTTCCAAGAATTCCTTGACTCACAAAGCACGGATTTTTATACTATAGGTATAAACAAACATTTCTTGTTGGCAAAAATGTGTTGATTATAGTAGCTCCTATTTTGATTAACAAAGATGTGTCTGAGCCTAGTTATAATGATTTAAAATTTGTGGTCCAAAACCACAATTATTTTTGCACCAACAATGGAGTAATTGGCAAAGTGCTTACCACTTGGTGAACTCTCAGTAAATGATATCTGTTATATTCTCACCATTGTGCTAGGCCCATGGAATAACAAAAGATATTTGAGACACTGCCTGTGTTTAAAGAGGCTAGACTATTAATAATACTTTCTCTGTTATATTAAGAACTCTGGGCTCTGTGCAGCACACTGGAATGCTACACATAATTCAAATTAAAATAATCCTGGCTACAAAATACACTATTCATGTAAGTGTATAAAGTATATTTGATATAGGATATGCTGGTATTTTGGAGAAGGAAATGGCAACACACTCCAATACTCCTGCCTGGAAAATCCCATGGATGGAGGAGCCTGGCGGGCTACAGTCCATGGGGTCTCAAAGAGTCGCACACGAATGAGCGACTTCACTTCACTTCATGCTGGTATTTATTGTATTACATTTAATTGTAAAATGAGACACAGGTACAGAAACACACACACACACACAATGTATAATTTAGGAATTGTTATAAGGCAAACAACCTCATTCTAAGAAATAGAATACTGCCAGTTGTGATGGCTAATTTTGTGCATTAACTTGACAGGCCAGAGAATGCCCAGATTAAACACTACTTTCTGGGCATGTCTGTGAGGTTGGGAGGGTGTCCAGATGAGATTTGAATCTGTGGACTCAGTAAGGTAAATTGCTCTCTTCAGTGTGAATGACTATCATCTAATCCATTGAGGATCTGAATAGAACAAAAAGTGGAGAAAGGCGGTACTTGCCCCTTTGCTCCTGCCTCACTGCTGAGCTGAGGTATCTCATCATATGTTCTTCTGATCCTTGGACTGGGGTTTACACAGTCCCATAAAATGGGCTCTCCTGGGTCTCCATTTTAAGACCTCAGATCAGATTGTGTGACTTAGCCTCCATAATTGCAATGGACATATATACCTATATCTCCATCTCCATCTCTATGTACATCTCCATCTCTATTGCTCTTAAGAGCCTACTGATTCTGTTTCTCTGGAGAACCCTGACTCACACAGCACCCTTTCTTTTTTTTTTTTTTCTTTCTGGTATTTATTTAATTTTTAATATTTGACCAGTTGATACATTCACACGTTTCAGAAATCAAAACAGGACTTCCCTGGTGGACCAGTGGTTGAGAATCCGCCTGCCGATGCAGGGTACATAGATTTGATCCCTGTCAAGGAAGATTCCCACATGCCATGGAGCAACTAAGCCCTTGCACCACAACTGCTGAGCCCACACTCTGGAGCCTGTGCTCTGCAACAAGAGAAGCCACAGCACTGAGAAGCCTGGGTACCGCAACTAGAGAGTAGCCCCTAGAAGGTCCGTCTTTACAGCAACAAAGACCCAGTGCGGACAAAAATAAATACATAAATAATTAAAAAAAAAAAAGGTTTCCACCAGAAATTTTTAAAAAGATCAAAACAAAATAAAAAGGTATATGGTGAAAATTCTCCCTCCCACCCTGCTTCTTCCATCCCTTCTTCATGCCCACCCACCCTCATAGGTAGAGATAGTTACTTATATTGCTTTTCCCATGTGTCCTGACAGTGATTCTTCATGCACATGTAAACAGTTCTTCTTTCTTTTCTTCTTCCCTGCTTACACAAAAGGTGGCATATTATATCTCCTGATCTGCATATTGCTTTTCCCGTTGACAAGGTCTCTTCGAGCTCTGTCATATCAGTACTGAGAGAGCTTCCTCATTCTTTTAAACAGCTACATAACATTACACTACAGTTTATTTAACCATTCCCCTATTGATGAACACTTGAGCTGTTTACAATCTTTGCTATTTATTACAAACAATGCTGTGATGAATAACCTGGCACATATGTCTGCAGGTATATCTTTAGGATAAATCCCCAGAAGTCTCCTAAACACTTTAATGAAATCTTCCAAAGGAATATTCTAGGGTGGCGTGACTAGGTTTCCAAATTAGAATGTCAACTTTCAAAGGATTAGCTCTCACATTCCATTAAAAATAATTCTTCATTCTTTGGTCTGAAAATTATAGCTTTTATCATTTCCTAATAAAGATTTTTAATTTCTTCAGTGAGTGTTTATTGGTATTTTATCATGTTTATCCTGTTTAACTATTTTTTTTCTCTTTTTTTTTAAATTTGATTTTATTTTTAAACTTTATAATATTGTATTAGTTTTGCCAAATATCGAAGTGAATCCGCCACAGGTATACCCATGTTCCCCATCCTGAACCCTCCTCTCTCCTCCCTCCCCTACCCTCCCTCTGGGTCGTCCCAGTGCTCCAGCCCCAAGCATCCAGTACCGTGCATTGAACCTGGACTGGCAACTTGTTTCATACATGATATTATACATGTTTCAATGCCATTCTCCCAAATCTTCCCACCCTTTCCCTCTCCCATAGAGTCCATAAGACTGTTCTATACATCGGTGTCTCTTTTGCCGTCTTGTACACAGGGTTATTGTTACCATCTTTCTAAATTCCATATATATGTGTTAGTATACTGTATTGGTGTTTTTCTTTCTGGCTTACTTCACTCTGTATAATAGGTTCCAGTTTCATCCACCTCATTAGAACTGATTCAAATGTATTCTTTTTAATGGCTGAGTAATACTCCATTGTGTATATGTACCACAGCTTTCTTATCCATTCATCTGCTGATGGGCATCTAGGTTGCTTCCATGTCCTGGCTATTATAAACAGTGCTGCGATGAACATTGGGGTACACGTGTCTCTTTCCCTTCTGGTTTCCTCAGTGTGTATGCCCAGCAGTGGAATTGCTGGATCATAAGGCAGTTCTATTTCCAGTTTTTTAAGGAATCTCCACACTGTTCTCCATAGTGGCTGTACTAGTTTGCATTCCCACCAACAGACACAGCACCCTTTCCATACATACCTTCAGGAACATGTTCCGATCACAGTGCCTTCCTCCTTCCCGAAGTAACCACAATCCCATTGTATATAGAAAGCACTTCCTTGCATTTCTTTCTAGTTTTATCACCCAAATGAGCACCTTTAGTTCACCTTGCTCTTTTCATAAAATTGAAACATCTTTTATACCTCTTTTATTTATTTAAATTTTGTCAACCAATAGTTGATTGACAATGTTGTGTTAATTTATTCTCCTTTGCTTTTCACTTCTCTTCTTTTCACAGCTATTTGTAAGGCCTCCTCAGACAGCCATTTTGCTTTTTTGCATTTATTTTCTTGGGGATGGTCTTGATCCCTGTCTCCTGTACAATGTCATGAACCTCTGTCAATAGTTCATCAGGCACTCTATCTATCAGATCTACTCCCTTAAATCTGTTTCTCACTTCCACTCTATAATCGTAAGGAATTTGATTTAAGTCCTACCTGAATGGTCTAGTGGTTTTCCCTACTTTCCTTAAGTCTGAATTTGGCAATAAGGAGTTTATGATCTGAGACACTCAGCTCAGCTCAGCCACGTCAGCTCCCGGTCTTGTTTTGCTGACTGTATAGAGCTTCCCCATCACATCGAAGTGTCTGTCACACACACATATTCTTTTTCATATTCTTTTCTATTATAATTTGTCACAGGATATTGAACATAGTTCCCTGCGCTATACAGTGCTTGTGCTCAGTCGCACAATTGTGTCTGACTCTTGGTGACTCTGTGGACTGTAGCCTGCTTGTTGATCCATCCTATACATAATAATTTGCTCCTGCTAATCCCAAGCTCCCAACCCTTCTCTTCCTTAACCTCCTGCCTTTATGCCTCTTTTAATCCACAGGTTCCTGGAGCATTTTTTTCTTCTTCTTGCAATATATCTGTGAAGAACCCAGAGCATCTGACCTGTCTGGATTTGGCTAACTGCATACTCAAGGTATGATTCATCATGTTCCTCTGACCTTTGTATTCCCTGCAGATTGGTTGCTGGATCCAAATAATTAGACTCAGGCTTCCCTGGTAGCTCAGTTGTTAAAGAATCTGCCTGCAACACAAGAGACCTCAGTTCGATTCCTGGGTCGTCGGGAAGATCCGCTGGAGAAGGGATAGGCTACCCATTCCAGTATTCTTGGGCTTCCCTTATGGCTCAACTGGTAAAGAATCCGTCTACAATGCAAGGAGACTTGGGTTCCATCCCTGGGTTGGGAAGATCCCATGGATAAGGGAAAGCCTACCCAGTCCAGTATTCTGGCCTGGAGAATTCCATGGACTGTATAGTCCATGGGGTCACCAAGAGTTGGACGCAACTGAGCGACTTTCACTTCACTTCAGTCTCTATGGTAGCACTATGGTTTTCATCAAAAGGTTCATAATGTCTGATTTTTGCTCTTTTGTAGTGTTTATAGCAGTTGATAGTCAACGTTTAGATATATTAATTCATTGAGGTTGTGAAAAATGTAATATTTAACTCTGTGACTTCTTTTTAATTTATTAGTTGGCGTAATTTTCTAAGGAGATGCTTATTCTCATCTACTAATTTGTTACCTGATACTACAAGTCAGATAAGAGTGGCAGTATAAGCATTTGACTCTTTTTTAAAGTTATGCAATGTTCAAGCTAATGAAGCATTTCATTGTTATTCTGAGATGACCAATTAGTTTATCTCAAATTTGACTACAAAATATAAATATATTTGATGCATTTCTGTTAATTATTACTTTTATCCTTCTTGAAATTCATTGTCCTATCTTTGACCAATGGGAGATTCTTTCAAGTTGGTTTCAAAGTTTTCTAATGTTATAGAATGGTCTTTCCTTGTTCTCTGGTATGTCAAGATATTTCAGGTCATTTTGTATTTTTCTTGCCCTTGACCTGGAATTGGCCATTTCTCCAAGATGTCTTTTTATAGTGAAAGGTTGTTGTTGAATCACGCGAATACACCGGGATTCTTGGCCCCTGGAGGAGAAGAATTCAATCCGGGGCCAGAGACGAGGCTTGATCGCTCAGAGCTTTTGTGTAATAAAGTTTTATTAAAGTATAAAGGAGATAGAGAAAGCTTCTGACATAGGCATCAGAAGGAGGCAGAAAGAGTACCTGCTTGCTAGTGTTAACAATGAGGTTATATAATCCAAAGAATGTCTGGAGGTTGTAAAGACTTTATCAGACCTACTCCTGCCGGGGACCAGCCCCGGCTGATCCAGGGTATTCGAAGGAGAGACGGCGTAGGCGAAGATCAGGAAACAACTGCTTAATTAAACGTTAATTAAGGATATAAAGAGTAATGGAATAAGGATAGCTCAGTGAGGAAATTCAGTGGAGAAAAGAGGCTGAAATAAGGATAGCTCAGTGAGGAAATTCAGTGGAGAAAAGAGGCTGAATAATTCAGCCAGAAGGTAAGAGAAAGAACGACATGGTGAGACCAAGTTTCGGTGAACAAGGCCCGCACTTAATTTTCCAAAGTAGTTTTTATACCTTAAGTTATGCATAGAGGATAATGGGGGAAGGGGTAGAGTCAATCAGCAAGCCAGGCTTTCTTCCTGCAAACTTATCGTATGCAAAAGCTTAGGTGATTTGCATCATCTTCTGGCCCGGAGGCCTGTTAACATTTTAAGACCTTTTCTTCAGAAAACTTATTTTTCTCTAAAGGTGATTGGTCAGGAGCCACCCTCCAAAAGCATTAGATAAAGTTGCATTCCTACAGAGCAAAGGTGTGGTGGGCTGTAACAAGAAAAAGAATTAACTCAAGGGTCCCAGGTTACAAACATTAAAGCTACTACTTACACCAATTATATTAATCAATACACTGCCAGGGACACAGCAGGTAAGGGATATGGAAACTTAGCAGCAAATATTGGCCCAACAAGTGAAAATCCCTTCACCAATACAATTTCTAATCAATCTTTTAACTACTCAAAAGAATCTGTGTTTAGACAGTTTAGAACATCTCCTGCCTCTCACAGTTGGGAGGCTCTGAACAATCACATGTGGCCGGAAAAACCTATTCAGGCAGGCTAGAGGATTTCCAAAGGGGTTTGTAGGTTAAACACTGTCACACCCAGGAATTATTAACTGGAACTGTAAGCTAACTCTTTTTTTCAGAGAGAGGTAGTGGGGGACAGCCCCCCATAAAGTCAGAGGTGTAGGTGAGAGCACAAAGCAGAAAGTAGGCAGACTCTGGTTTTGGGAGTAGATTGCTCGAGAATTTCCAGGGAGACTCCTGAGGCTTGATCTCGCCTTTGAGAATTTCCAGGGAGACTCCTGAGGCTTGATCTCGCCTTTGCGTATGCCGAGCCTCCTTCCTCATGACCTTTGTCATGGGCGGAGTTCCTCACGCTGGCTACCGGCAGTGCTAGAATTCCAGTTGAGCTATTCCAGATCCTGAAAGATGATGCTGTGGAAAGTGCTGCACTCAATATGCAATATGCAATATGCACTCAATATGCAATATGCCGGCTCCCGGCATACTCCCATAATTTACATTTTAAGATAACACTGTCCTCAGGCAAGATACATCCTTGTAAAGACCAGGTCTACTCCCATAATTAATATTTTAAGATAACAGAAGGTTGAATCCAAAGACTGTCCTTAGGCAGGATACATCATTATTGTTATATAATCCTAAGGAATGTGGAGAAAGAAAAAAAGTTTGTCCTTTCTTCCTCCTTGAGAATTCCAGACCCCTCTCTCCTTGGGGACCCCTCGACTTCCTATCAACCTGCCTAGGAAATGACTCTCTCAATAGGAAATAGCAAGACCACAATCTAGGTTTTAGGATCACTCTGGGCTTATCATTGAAACTGGGCTTATCATTGTTTCTAGGCTTTATCAGAAAATGTACTCTAATATTTCCAATTCAATTACAGGACTACATGGCTTGTCCTTTACCCTGTCTATATTCCGTCTGTATTTTCTTCTGTATATAATGAGAATCCTAGTTCTCAAGAACTTAGGGGATAATCAAATTAGAATGTCCCAGAATTACTCACTTCCTTTATCCCATGTTACACACGGACAGTCTCAGAATAGCAAAGCCTCTATTGACATCACTGTCGTGATTACTGGAAGCAGTTAGGTTTGTTTCCATCTGCTCACCCTATTCTTCCCCTACCTTTCTAATGATTGTTGTATCTATATTATCAACTTATATACTCTTCACTGTCTAGAACACCTTTTCCCATGAAATTTTAATTCTGTAAATAAAAACATATTTAGAACTCAACCCCAGTCCTTATGTCCGTGTCCTTCTAGTCATTTTAGTTATCTGAAGCTTGTTCTCTCATAAATCTCTAAGAGAAGACCTAAGGGAATAAAATTTCTGGAGTTCCTACATGTTGACAGCAATTTATCAATGGTCTTTATACATTTTACATTCTCTTCCCTTGAGTGTCTTCAATGTGTTACTTCATTTTTTTCCCCTGATATTATGTGCTGCTGTCAAAACATCTCTGATAACCTCTTTTTTCCCCCTTATAAACCATGTGCTATTTTAGCATAGATTCAAAAAGAACTTTTCCTTCTGTTTTCAAAAGCCTGTTGGTTTTACTAAGTTGTGTATTCAGTTCAGTTCAGTCGCTCAGTCGTGTCAGACTCTTTGCGACCCCATGAATCGTAGCACACCAGGCCTCCCTGTCTATCACCAACTCCTGGAGTTCACCCAAACTCACGTCCATCGAGTCGGCGATGCCATCCAGCCATCTCATCCTCTGTCGTCCCCTTCTCCTCTTGCCCCCAATCCCTCCCAGAATCAGAGTCTTTTCCAATGAGTCAACTCTTCTCATCAGATGGCCAAAGTACTGGAGTTTCAGCTTCAGCATCATTCCCTCCAAAGAAATCCCAGGGCTGATCTCCTTCAGAATGGACTGGTTGGATCTCCTTACAGTCCAAGGGACTCTCAAGAGTCTTCTCCAACACCACAGTTCAAAAGCATCAATTCTTCGGCACTCAGCCTTCTTCACAGTCCAACTCTCACATCCATACATGAGCACTGGAAAAACCATAGCCTTGACTAGACAAGTAATGTCTCTGTTGATATTGGTTGTTCTGAGTCAGTATTCTCAGGCACATGTGTTCTTCTAACATGTTGTTCCATTTTTTTTTTTTCAATTTTAGGAAGGTTTTCTTGAATCATAGCATTATGTTTGTTTATTTTCTTGTTTTTTTTTTTTTTTTTTTAATCTTTTTCAGGACCTTTTTGACTACCAATAATATTTGTTACTTTTCCTCTTTTACTTTTCAATCTCTTTCTTCATTTGTTTTTATAAATGGAGGTAAAATATACATAAAATAAGATAGATCATTTCATCATTTTAAGTGAACCTGATGACATTAAACACGTTCACAATGTTGTGCAACCATCACTGCTATCCAGAACTTTTTCATCTTCCCAAACTGAAATTCTCTGCCCATTCACCATAACTCTCCATTGCCTCCTCCCTCTTCATTTAGTTTTGTTTTTCAAACATTTCATTCTTTTCATCTATTCCTTGAGGCGTTTTTTCATTGTGTTTATTTACTTTGGTGATACTTCTATTTTGTGAGTCTTCATTTCTAAAGTGATTTTTTTCTTTTATTTTCAATTTTTCTTTCAATGTATCACTTAATTTCTGAATTTTTCGAATTCTGATTTAGGTCAGTTATTCATGTCTTGTGCCATCATTTTCTTAATGTTAACTCATTTTGAAATGCTACGTTATAATTTTGATCTTTTTTAATCTGTAATAATCGATAATTATTTAAGGGACTGTGATTCTTCTTCTTTTTCCTTACAGTAACTTACCATGGGATTTGACCTTCATAGTTTTCTCTTGCTTATTATGTGAATTTAGTTTCCCCGAATTTCAGAAGGAGGTTTGGCTCAGATGGATTTTCTAACTTTAAAGAGTGCCCTCTTCTATTGTTTTCATGCGGTGTTAAAAACATGGTGCCTTGGTTTTTGAGATTTCTTGGTTCTTCCTCTCCTGCATTTTATCTGCATGTCTTCTTTTCTTTGCCTCCATTGTCCCATCCTGCTTGATTTTTGTACCACTGCCAGAAGTTTCTGCTGACCATGAAGCCTTGTCCTAAAAAAGATCTGCCTGGTCACCTTTGAGAGTTCACAAGGATAGAGGTAGATTATAGTCAATACCAATGGATATCGTGGCAATGGATAACCGACGTACTGGCATCCTAGATGATTAGGTGTGATACCTACAGGATATTTAAAGACCATTGATCCGAATGAATGGTTTTTCTACTGATGAAGAATTCAATTGAATTATAGGACTATAAGTCTTGTCCTTTACCCTGTCTGATGAAGAAACCGAAGCCCAAAGTGAAAAAAATACCCATACTAAAATATCTACAGTGCTTGTATATATAGATACAGACTAGATAACTCTACTCTTCCTTCTGTGCCACAGCTTTTCTCTGGTCCTTGAATAAGAAGTAAGATTTAGAGAAGTATCTTCACATAGTAGTTCTCACTTTTGCAAAGTCCAGTGCAACCATTTCTGGCCAAACCTCAAACTGGAGAGTTAGATAATGCCATCGTCTTCAGATATGACATCCAAGGTTGCAGCAGAATGAAGAAGAGATGGTGGGGAAGGCAGGCTACATATATGAGTATCTTCTGATCACATTCCATTGGCTGGAACTAATCACATGATTCTATGTATGAAAGGAGGATTGGAAATAGGGTACTTGGATGGGCAGCTGTTTCCTAGAAACCTGCCATGAAAGGGGAAAATTAAACGTTGGAGGTCAGCTAGCCATCTAGCTACAGAAAGCCTTCCCAAAGAGATGCCTGTAAAATTCAGCTTAAAATTCAGCTATGGCCATACTAATCATTGGAAAGGGAATGGGAAAACTATGATTGGCTTAAACTAATGCAGATTTCTCCTTCAGCTGCTTATAGAATTACTCTAATGACTATCTGAATGAAACTGAGATTCTCTGAAAGAAGATTAACAAGATTTTCTAGTCATCATGGCTAATGTCTTTTTCCAAATAGTTACACTCAGCTGAATGTGAGCAGAGAATGGACTTTAGCTGCTGCTTCAGGGCAAGCTGATATGGAGATGATTAGAGAGAGAGAGAAAAATGAAATCCTTGAATGGTGATGGAACAGTTTTGCCTAGCTGTTAACAAGGTCCATGTTCCACCAACAGATTCATTTTCAATAGGATATTTAGGCTGAGTATGTTTCTAGCAAGACTAATGGATTTTGTTTGATTAATTGTGATGTCTTGCCTACATTACCTCAAGTGTGTTTATGAGATGCCTAATCAGATTCAAGATCAGGACGCATAACCAAATTAACTGGCCCAAAGAAGAATCAGCATATAGCCTTGATTTAATTAGCACTCTTTCCAAGTGTATGTTCAGTCAGAGATACTACTTCAAGGAAACAGCAAACAAACCTGGTTTGAGTCAAAGAATAGCATAGACCATTATGAGGCAATAAAGTGATAAAGTGGTTGCTACATAAATTAATGCACTAGACTCTACATACATGTCAAAAGAGCATAAATTAAGCATCATTCTTTTATAACTTTTAAACACACCAAGTGGACAAACATTTTGACTGCTCTGAAGATTAAACTAAGAGGTTAGAATGAGATGATCTCTAAGGTATCCTTCAAATCTGTAATTTTTCAGGCTTTAAGTCTTAACTTTAACTAAATTTAACCTATGGTTAAACTTTGACATCTTATTTCTCTTAGATTCCTCAGTGCCTATTATCTACTGATACACATTTGATGAATAAATGAACCTAGAGTCCTTTTCATTAGCTTCCATGAGAGAAACAAGGTTAATTAGAGTATTTTCAACAGACATGCCGCTCCTACAGATTTTATTTTGATGAAGGCTGTTATGCTTTTTAAATATATCTATGAGAAGGAAATGGCAACCCACTCCAGTGTTCTTGCCTGGAGAATCCCAGGGACGGGGGAGACTGGTGGGCTGCCATCTATGGGGTCGAACAAAGTCAGACACGACTGAAACAACTTAGCAGCAGCAGCATGTTATCAAATAACCATTATAATTGCATATTTCAATGACTATAAGTACTTAGAGGTCACAGTTGTTCTTACAGCTATTGATTTTAAAAGTCTGTCCAGTTCATGAGGCATGAAATATGTCAAGTAGTAAGCTCCTGGGGTCATTTCCTTTTGTATAATATATGTTAGTTGTACTAAAGCTTCATTAATTTGATTTTTCACTTATTTGATATTTTTGATGGTTTGATGTTTATGGTTGGGCTGAATTGTTTTTTCCACTTCTTTCTTAAGTGATGTCATAATCAAGATTTCTGGGAAATGTTTATGCTCTTAAAGATTAGCCTGCATTATTAATTATTCATTTTGTATTATATATTATTAGTTATTCCAGAACTTCTCATTTATATATCAATAATAATAAATACGGCAAAACCAGTCACTGAAGTATTGGTAACTCTATCAGACTTTAGCAAAAATTGTAGATATCTGAGTTAGGTTATCCTTTTTGGTCAAAAGATATCAAATGTAAATAAAGTACAATGGTCATCATAACATTTTATTTTCAGAGTGATTATTCATATTTTATAGCAGAAACACTTTCCATGACTGATCAAGGGCTTCTCCATCTCTGTTTCTAGTGAGTCACAATAAACAGTCTGCAGAAAATCTGATTATAAAGTCATCAAAAGGAAGAGTCTTAGGCAAACTGGAGCAGTGGGTAGGGAATTGGTGGAGATTAAATAGGTCCTGTACAGAGATCTTCTGTGATATTTCTTTAAAACAAATGAAATGCAAGCTAGTCATCAATTTTTAAATTAGTTCTAAAAAGAAGACACTACATGTGCATATCAGATCAACATTTTGTGCTGAAGATAGTGGCTTCTTTTAGTGGCAAACTTCCTATTCAAAGAGAATCTGATGTCCCTAAAGGAAGGGGCCACCCACACTGCTTTTAAACAGGAAAACATACTTTTGAGACCACTATCTTTTTAATTAAGTCATTAAGAAAAAAATAGAAAAAATTAAAGTAATACATTTCAGAATAAATAAATGTGTTTTAAATTAGTTTTGCCACCCTCCAATCTCAACTTAAGATATATATTCAGAAATATTAACTTCTATTTTATCCTAATATTTTATTTTCCAAGAGATATATTAACTGATGCATTAAGTCTTTGGACCTAGTTTACTACAGAACAGACTTAGTGTAGCAGGGCTTAGCAGGAAAAAATTACAGATAATCATATCTGCCTGTGTTATTAAAAAATCACTTTTAAATATATGACCAGGTCATTAATTCATGAATATTACAACATTGTTTCATTTTGTTTTGTTTTGTATTCTTGTCAACTTTTCTAGGGTATCAGTTAGTTTTGCAGGCTGTTTTTCTTTACTCCTCTATGAAAACATGTGAATGGGTTCAGTGTAGGAAAGTATTTCAGAAGAAATCTAAAACCCGAAACTTTTTTATTTTCTTAAACTAGAGCTGCAGCACATCTCCTGGACTTAATACATGAGGAAAAGACTGTCCAGGTCAGATAATTAAATGTTTTCCAGTCCTGATAACATGCAGAGTGGAATCAAGACTCTCCAAATGGGACTTCTCGGGTGGTCCAGTGGTTAAGACTCTGTGCTCCCAATGCAAGGGATCTGGATTTGATCCAGATCTGGTCAGGGAACTAGATCTCACATGCCACAGCTATGAGCTGGTACAGCCAAATAAATAATGAGTACAAATTTAAAAAGACTCTCAAAGTGAAAATCAACTAGAAAAAAACTTACTTTTATGCAGAAAACAAGTTTTAGAATATTATTTGATCCTGAATAATACTTCCAAATGTCCAAGTTATGTCTTACTCATGGTTATGATGCAAAAATTATAGAAAAAGAAATAGAAAAATTATGTTTGGCTACATCTTAGTTTTAGTATATGCAACACATATTATTGCATTCATATGCAGTAGAGATCTTCAATAAAATATGAAAATGAAAATCATATGCCACTGATAACCTATTTGTGCCTTCTAATATATAAATTGCTTACATTCTGCTTCTGAGGTGTAGCATACTTCCTCATAAATTGGGGAAGGTTATCCTTTGAAAAGATGGATCAAGAGGTGACAAGCTGTGGACCAGTTTAGAGCTCAGGGGTCCAGATGAGAGGATTTTTAACTGTGAATGGTGGAGGATCTCATTCTGTTGTGGGTCTGCAGAATGTCTTGAAGTGTTTTTCAATGTTTTGGGTTTGGCAAACCCAAAGTGTGTTTTGCTAAGCACTTCTCTCTTCATTTTAAGCCCATGTGTATTATAAAGGAAATTTAATCCGTATGTTTTTGATTCCTTTACACTTAACTCATCAAAATGTTGTTTTGTAAGAACTATTTGATGTCCAAGAGGCTTTGAGTCTTTTTATAACTTCTAAAAGCTTTTCCCCCTCCTTAGAAACAGGAAGTTGTGTTTTTCTGAGAGTAAATGAACTAAAAAACCTACAGGCTAGAGGTGGTTAGAAGACTTCAAACCTAGGCTAAATGTTAAAAATAATAATAAAACAGAAGACACACATCCTACTCTCTGTGCACTTGGTTTGTTCTAAGAATTGTCGGTGTTTCTGTTTATTTCATTCCTGGAACTACTGTGTAAGGTGCTAGTACTATCTCTGTTTTAAAAGTCTTGTCACCTGCCCCCAAATTATACAGAATGTAAGGGTGAAGCTGGATTTGAAACCAGGCAGACTAGGTTGCTGTGGCTAAACATCTAACCACTATATGGTCCTTCCTGTTTCCATAGTGTTATCCTGGAACTTAAGAACTTTGGACACTACAAACAGGTTCATAAATAGGTTCTGTGTAAATGATTATTCACTGTTCTTGTTTTAAAACTGGTACTATATCTAAAACTTCTGTGGTTTGTCTTTATGATGTTTAACTTTCAGTTAAACTACACACAGTAAATTAAAATGAAAACAAAACAAAAAAATTAGTTATGTACTGATACTGTACTAGATACTGAGTAGATTGTGTTCTTGCCCCTAAGAAGGTTTACTTTGCAAGGGGCACAGACAGACAAAAAACAAACAAACAAAACAGAAACCAAAAACCCTGAATGAAATACTGCGTTTTTCTTCCATGTCATGTATTCATTCAACACACATTTATAAAGTACTGATGTCAGTACTTTATAGTCATTAGTGAGAGCAGTCCTGGAGCTTGTATCCTCATGGATAATGGATAATGTATCTCCCGCCCCCTGTTAAAGCAGACCACTGGGGGAAATGGGAAAAATGCCTGTGCTGCTTCTGATACTTCCAACAGTGATAGAGGCTAGGAGAGTGCCAGGATGACATGCAGCTCCAGCCCCACCCACCAGCCCCCCATCCAGCCTGTGTTCTTGGGAGAATGAATTTCCTGTGGAAACTGGGAACATTTCCGGTGTCCAGCTTTACTCTACAGATTCCACTATAGAAGATATCCACTAGGATATTTTCTTCCAAGCACAGCTCACACTTTCCTCGATGATGTCGAGAAGCTAGTATTCCTGATTATATAAAGTTTTTATTTTAAAAAATCTTAGTTAAATTGAAGAAAACCCACAAAATCTTTCAGAGAAGGGAGTTTTCACATTTATTAGTATAAATTAATGTTTTATTGCATCTGAATTATGAATAAAAGGTTATAGCAAAAACTTAAGGAAGTTTAACAGTTAACTTGTTAGGTTAATGTTTATTTGAATCCTTATGGGTGTTTTTCATCATAAGAGTAGGGCTAGCATATTAAAAACAAAAATGAAAATCTACCCACAAACACAAGTACAGCTGACATTCTGTTGATTATAAATGTGTAGTTTGTTATTTAAGTGGCTAAAATTGTCTTGCTTTTAGTCATATGCTTACTTTTTCAATAGCTTTTTTTTTCTCATTTAAAAACAAAGAAATACCATGTTTTATCTTTTGAAATGAACTATCATAATAGAATTTGGAATCTTGAATTTGGCTTTCCTTTAAAATTAAAGAAATTTACACTTTCTTAAAGAGAAGCCCACTTAAGATGCAGAGTGGTAATCAGTCAACCAAGGCATGGCTCCCAATAGAAGGAAGTCACCCAGGGAAATGCAGGCTGAGACAGGATAGGATGTGTGAAGTGGTGAGGGAAGTCACTTGGAATGACATCCTTTCTTTAGGAAATGTGCTTTGGATTCAAATCAAAATTATTTTAAAATGAAATGGAAGAGTTTAGAAAGAATGAATGGTACCAGGTGAATAAGACCTGAAAAGTGGCTAGAAATAATAAAAATTTGTTAAGCCTATTACAAAGTTATGCTTTTTTCTCAAGTGCTCAAAAGAAGTCTGAGATTAATGACATTTGGTGAAAATTATTTTTTTCATCAATATTATTTGTAAGAATGGACACCTTTAAAACATTAATCCTTTAAAAACCTCTAAAAATTTATATAAATTGAGCTTGAATATAAAATGTGCCTAAACATACACTGAAAGTGTTAAAAGACTGTCAATTAACTTCAAGAAAAGAGAAAGTACCTTTATTTGTGTTGAAAAGTAATATAGAATCATACTAAATAAAAATCGGTATGTTGAAAAAAGGCTTATAATTTTAATTTTTTCATGAAATCCTTCCAAGCAACCAGAAAGAGTGTTTCACATCATTTTCCAGGTTTTTCCCCTAAGCCCATCTCAGCTTTAAGAATTTTATTCAACTGCCAAGGGAAATTACTTAAAAGAGAAAAAGTAAATCCCTGTGCCATGCATGTTTCAATCTTTGAATTACCTTTTTCAAATAATTACTCTTTCACAGGTTTATTGCAGTTTTTCATTTGTCTTATCACAGTTTTAAAATACTTCATTGTCCTTTATCATATTTGCCAGCCGTACTTGTCTCTCTCAACTTATCCTCCAGTTGTTGGAAGCTAAGAGAAAGTTGCTCTGGGTGTATAAAATAGGAAAATGCAGTCTACGCTGAGATTATTTTAGACATCACTTGATTTATTTTTACAATTATACAGTGTTTCTCACTGTTGGCATTTTTCCTTCGAATAACTAACTACAACAATGAATTCTTGTGATTCCCAGGGGGTACCTTCACTGATCTCTATTCTTTGCCTGCACTTCCCCTAGGGAAAAAAGCAAAAAGTATCGGAAAGCAGTTGGCATCTAGAACAGCGATCAAACATAAAGGATGCACTTACACAATGGATTTCTCACTTCTAATCCAATCTTTCTGACAGTGTTGTACCCTCACCTTGATAAAGTCATGAGTATTAATTTTTAATAGTTTAAAATTTTTAATGACTTCTCTGGTGGTACAGTGGATAGAATCACCTGCCAATGCAGGAGACACGGTTTTCGATCCCTTGTCCAGGAAGATTTCACCTGCTGCAGAACAAAGCCCATGCGCCACAGCTACTGAGCCTGAGCTCTAGAGCCCACGAGCTAGAACTACTGAGCCCACTCGCAGCCACTGCTGAAGCCCCAGCGCCTAGAGCCTATGCTCTGCCACAGGGGAAGCCAATGAGAAGCCTGTACGCTGCAACGGAAGAGCAGTCCCACAACTAGAAAAACCAGAGAAAACCCACTGGCAGTAATGAAGACCCAGAGCGACCAAAAATAAATTTTAAAAAGAAAGCTTTAAAAAGATTTCAGTCTCTGCCTATCTAAAACAAGCAAGCAAACAAACGAACAAACAAAAAACCCATACAGATACCAGCTCTAATGGGTTAAACTTGATAACAACATCAGTATTGTCATGACTTGCTGGCTCTCTGAAATCAGTAGTGGCAATTCAGTTTACCAAAACAATAATCTTGTTTTATGGCTAACTGATGCAGCCTGGCTTCCAAACTCTGGGATGCTAAGTCTGCAGTCGGGTGGGGAAAGACAATTATCACATCCCTATTTGTTGTCCTCTTTGTTCTAATACTGTGATCCTGCTTCCTCTCTGCTCAGGGAAGGAAGGACCGAGCTGGGTGGATGCAGACAACTAAAAGAAAGAGCATTATTCCTGTAACTGCCTTTCTATTTAAGCCCAGGCGCATTGTCCCCTATCACCATTGTACTCTATATCACTGATATATGAAACTGAAGATCCGTGGCAGACTTATCTAGATCTGAGTGATTCCTAGCTCATCTAATTCCCATGCTGGAGGCAACTTAGTCTGTCCTGAAATGCGGCTCAGCAAACAGTCTTATTTGAAGAGAAAGAAAAAGATGGGAAAAGTGAAAAAAACTTCAAGTTTCCTAATCTGAGAACTGATTGCCAAACATATTTCACAGTTCATCTGGAAGGACAAAGTCAAGTTAAATTAAGTAAAATCATTTTATTCCCCACAAGTTAAAAATATGACGCACAAGTTTTACAGGTTTTCTTTATAATGTATTGTTTTATTTTTCTGACTTTGATTTAAGTTGATATAGGCAGGGAGGTATTTAAAGAGATGATTATGCTTATTTTTGTACTTCAGGTTTTGCTCAAGTTTTTATCAGAAACTAGATAGCTTGGGAAACCTGTCATTTTCCACATGGAAAAATGTGTGTGTGTCTGTGTGTGTGTGTGTGTATTCAAAAAGTATTCTGATACACAACCTGAACTGGATTGATCATGTCTAGAATATTTGGAACCTTTTACTTTGAGTCTAGAGGCTCAGGTAAATGGTTCATCCAATGAATGAAAATAACAGTAAGGAAATAGCTTTCTAGTATGTGGACAGTTACTGTCTTTGAGGGCTTAAGTGTCCAAAGGTATCCTGAAAATTTAAAAGAATGCCCAAAGAACCTGATAATATGCTTCTCTGATTTCCAAGGCAATTGTTTCCCTCCATATATATTTTTTATTTCCCTCATCCCTTCCTCCTCCTCCACTTTGTCCTACTTCTTCTCCTTCAGTTTATTTTTCTCTCACTTAATAAGAGTCATACATCCTAAGTCTGGTTACTTTTGACTATCCTGTGAAATATAAACAGCAAATGTAAAAGAGTATAATGACAAAAATGCAGGACTCCAATGTAAAAATCAGTTCAAATGAGCTCTTTCCCCTCACCAAAGGAGGAAAACAGTTTTTAAAACAGGAAGTGATTATGTAGAGAAGCAAGAGTAAAATAAGGTAATGAGAAGAAAAAGGACATACAGAGGGTGACAAGTCCAGTTAGGGAAACTGGGAAAGCCTTCTTGAATTTTGGTTCATTGACTCACAATGTGGCTCTTGCCCTCTCTTAGCCATTTCTCCTCTCTGGATAGGATTACAACATCTACAAATCTTTCACTTCAGTAGAAACAGGGCAGGAAGTTTTTAGGCATGGAAATTGGATGGGTACAGCCAGGACACCTGAAGTTTTAGAGAATCTATGAGAAAATCATCTCAGAGTGATGCTTCTGCGTCACTGACATCAGGGTGCTTAACTATCATTTATTTTCCTACAGTTGTTCCTCTGGGCTGAGCCTGTAACAGACCTTTGATTCCTGCCTTAACACAAGTTGTAATTGGTTCAGCAATGGATGAAGCCAGCAGATAGGGTGGGCCTGTGCACTTTCTTAGTGCTCTTAGGAAATAAGTGTCTGGACCACAAAAGCAGCATCCTGCCTGGCTGGAGGCTGTGAAGGGTGGGGTGACCCATGAAAGCATCCCAGAGGGGAAGAGGCAGCTAACTGGAGACAGAAGATGATGCAGATGGAATGCAGGCTGGGAGTGCTAAAATGAAAGAGAGGGAAAGCCACTCAGCAGAAATGTTGCAAAGTAAGGGGGAAGGGAAAGAAGAAAGAGTGAACATTTCATGTTTAGTTATTATCTGCTAGGGCTTCCCAGGTGGCACGAGTGGGGCTCCTGCTAATGCAGGAGACGTAAGAGACACCAGTTACATCCCTGGGTTGAGAAGTTCCCCTGGAGGAGGGCATGGCAACCCACTCCAGTATCCTTGCCTGGAGAAGCCCATGGACAGAGGAGCTGGCAGGCTACAGTCCATAGCATCGCAAAGAGTTGGACACAGCTGAAGTGACTTAGCACGCACCCACGCATGGCACACTGTTTTCCATGGCAGCTGTACCTTTTTATATAACATGCCTTTTCCTCTGAATGCTTTTAAGATGTTCTCTTTATTACTATTTAAGCAATTATATTATTATTATTTTCATTGGTATAGTTTTTAATCAACATTCTTATGCTTGTGGTTCATTGAGCTTTTGGATGTGTGGATTTGTAGATTTTGTCAAATTTGGAAATATTTCATTCATTATTATTCCAAATATCTTTGTCTTTTTCCTGTTTCTCCTCTTTTTGGGGGGCTGCAATTATATGTATATTAGGCTACTTTGAGTCGCTGTCCAATAGTACCTGTTTCTCTCTTTTTTAAAAAATTCAATTAGAATAGTTTCTACTGCTTTGCCTTCAAGTTTACTAGCTTTTTCTTTTACACTGTCTAATCTGCTTTTAATCCCATCCAGGCATTTAAATTCAGAATTTCAATTTTGATAATTTTAAAAATCTTCCATGTCTGTCTTTATCATGCTTATGTTTTCCTCAATTTTCTTTAACAAATGGAATATATTTTTAATGTCTTTGCCTACTAATTGTGCCATTTGTGTAATTTCTGAGTCTTTTTCTATTTTGGTTTTTTTTTTTTTTTTGAGTTATGAATTACCTTCCTTTGCTTCTTTGCATGTTTGGCAAATTTTTGTTCCATGTCAGGTATTGTGAATGTGACTTTGTTGGGTCCTCGATATTTTTCTATCTCTGAATATTCTTGAGCTATGTTCTAGGATGCAGTTAAGTTGCTTGGAAACTGATCCTTTCAAGGCATGCTTTTAGGCTTTTTTAGGTGGGAAAAGAATAGCATTTAGTCTAGAATTAATTTTTACCCACTACTGAAGCAATTCCTTTCTGAGTACTCTACCTGATTCCTTGTATATTATGAAGCTTTTTCCCTATGAATGATGGGAACACAAACTCTTCTTAACCTTGGATGAGCTCTAGGTATTTACTTGCCTGTTTCTTTACTAAAGTTCTTTCCCTATTATCAGGCAACTTTCTCACATGTATGCTGCCCAAAGTTCAGCTGAAAGCACAAAGGAACTCTGTCATTCTCTCTCTCTTTCTCCCTCTTCCTGTCCCTAACTCTCTCCTCTTCATGAAACTCAGTCCTCTCCCTGAAGCTCTGTCCTTGCTAGTACTCTACCCTCAAAATCTGAGATTCTTTGGTTTCCCCAAATTTTTAAGTCTGTATCTTCAGCTTAAGGAATCTCCCTCAGCTCCTGGCACTGTGGCCTAAAACTCTCCGTAAACTCTCTTCCCGTCTCCTGTTATTCCATCCAGTATAGGGCCTACCACATTTTCTTTCTTTCTTTTTAAAAAATTAATTAGTTAATGAATTGTTATTCTGGGTATTCATTGCTACATGCAGGCTTCCCCTGGTTGCAGAGAGTTGGGGCTGCTCTCTAGTTGCAGTGTGTGGGCTTCTCACTGCAGGGGCTGTTGCAGATCTTGGGCTCTAGGCTGCAAAGCTTCAGTAGTTGTGGCCCATGGACTTAGCTGCCCCAGAGCATGTGGAATCTTCCCGAAGCAGGGATCAAACTTGTGTCCCCTGCATAGGCAGGCAGATTCTTAAACACTGGACCACCAGGGAAGTCCAACATTTTACTTCTTTTATCCAAGGATCACTCTTCTGTGCTGCCTGTTGTCCAGTGTCTGAAAACCATTAATTTATGTTTTGTTCAGCTTTCTAATTGCTTAAAGAGGAAGGTCTCGTTCCTTCATCTTGACCAGAAGTGGTAGTTGGTCCATTAATCTTGGGTGGTCACTTGCTCCTTCCATCTGCTTACTTAATCTGTGCTTAAGATGTCTTAAGAACTACCTGCCTACTTACTAGATGTAGAAACTCATATTCCAGAGCAGAAAACTTTGAAAAGTTTTTCTTATTATACAAGTACTATATGTTTATTTTGGGAAAAGTAGAAAGTAAGATAAACAGAAAGAATAAAGCAAAAATCACCATTAAGCCTTCTACACTGAGGTTACTATTCTAATATTGACAATTCTTAATATACTGACATATGTAACAGACAATAGTTCTATTTAGAACACTAAAAGGCCTTTCTACTCACTTCACTGTTTGAAGGAGGGGCAGTGTCAACTCAGAGCTAGGGGATTAGTTTACTGGAAAACACATCATGTTTCTTAGTGGGATCTAAGTGGCTAATAGAGATGAGGTTTTCTGGGCATAATGTAGTCAAGTAGGTGAGAAAAGAGGGAAATTAATTTTTTTTCCTAATAAACAGGAAACTTTGTAGTTTTCCAGGGGTTGTCCTAAAGTAGAGAAAAGGATAAAAAGGGAAAAACAGAAGGCTTAAAAAAAAAAGTAGAAGTCCATGATGAGGGCAATAAACTTGGGCCTAAGGAGAGAAATTTCCTGTGGCCAGGAGTTGCTTAATGAATTTTTAAAACATATGTTTATTATTTAATTAGTCATTGTTATTTGTTTTGTGCTAAAACTTCCAAAAATTTAACAACAGTCTGCTTATGTTTTTCTTTAGGGGAATTCAGTCCTTTACCAGATGTTCCCTGGCATCTACTCTGTGCCAGGTACCATTCTGGCCTGCTGGGTACTTGGGATGAAACGGAGATCTCAGTCCTTTGGAACTTGAATTTGGAAAAGGATCAAACAGTATAAAAGCAAAATAATACATAGGTCATTTTTATAGTCTTTTATAAGGTAATAAGTGCTATAGAGGAAAAAAAGAAAAAGTAGAGCAGAAGTGTGGGTAGGCAGGGCGTGAAGGGGATAGTTTACAATTTTAAATATGATGATCAGGATAAACAAAGACTTGAAGAAGAGGGGAGCTTACCACATGGATAGCTGGGGAAGATTGATCCTGGCAGAGGGAGTAGCCAGTGCAAAGGTCCTGCAGCAGAAACTGCTCTTCGTGTTGAGGACAGGAAGGAGGTCAGCTTGCTGTTTCACTACTGATAATCAGAAAAAGAAAATAGACATATATATGTTCAATCCAGGTGTGCTTCGGTAAGTCCATACATTTTAGGGGGAAAAAAGGAGTATTGGATGTAGAAACAACAGCAAGAAATCCTAATGGATGTTACTTAGGGTGGGGTGGGGAGGCTGAGCTAGGATGACTATTAGCAATGAAATAGTAAAAGTGGCTCAATGATCATGATAAGATATATCTCAAATATACTCAGATTTCTTATTGATATCATCTTAGTGGTTAATCTTATAGTTGTTTAGTCCAGGCCCCTGTCTGGGGATACAGTACAGAGGTCATTTGTTACTTTTGAGCCCTGTCGCTTTCTCTCTCTTCCTTCTGAGGATGGGCGCTTCCTGTCATGGGCACCTTCAGTCAACAGCCCTCAACTACCTTCAACCCTGGAGTAGAGACTATGAGTCAGTTAGGAGAATCAGTGTATTTCAGACCCTTGGCCACAGTAATCGGTTCTGGGATGGGCAAGTTACACGGTCCAGACAGATTTGGGTTCTTCTGAGAACTGTTGTGGATGCTGGGAGATTGCACTCTTTTTTTAGAAACACTGGCTACAAAAATGATATGAATCAGGTAGATATTTTCCTGATGTGGAAAGACTAATTTTTATGAAAAGTGAAACTGTGAGATAGAACCAGAAGGAAAGGGACACAGAGGGAGCCAGAGCCAGAGCCAGTCTGCATAGGGACGAATGTGCAGACAGAGACAGACTGACGACACTGAAACGTGCTGGACGTCAGCACCTGCTTTATCACTGAGAGCGGATAAAGCTCCTGCTTCAACCAGTTTGAATTTGAACTTGAGTCACAAGTTCTATCACTTACTATCCAAAAGATCCTATTGCATGACAACTTTTGCCTTCTCTAAACTTTCCGCGGTGTTTCTCGGAGACCCAGATAGGGTCTTCAGTGCCTAGAATTGGACTGAGTTGTTCCTCTCTGTTGCCACATTATCAGCCGCACGCAGCTCAGAGGACAGAAGAGGTTCTGCCGCTCTCAATGTGAGCTAAGCCTGAAATCTGCTGGCCAGAGTGGCGTTGTCTCTGCGAGCGGAGCCCCTTTGACAGGCTGAGAATTCCTGCTGACTGCTCTGGGCAAATGTAAAGAGAAGAAAGGCTCCATCTATGTTTTCATTTAGATATCTTAAAGCAAGGTGAGACCAAGGTGTGACTAAGAATGAGACTGTGCTTTTAGTGGACATGTTCACCCACCTTCAGAGAGCCTGAGCCTGGCTCCACACTTGGGGCCCCCTGCCCTGTCCTTCGGTTCCACTGCAGGGCAGCTCAAGTGCAAGTTTCCTTCTGCTGTAAGGGGAAAGCCCTCAGGTACCCTGGCTCTCCCACCTCCATTGCTATCTGGATCTCATTCTGCTTTCTTAAATTCATATGACATGTTTGTATAGATGCAGTCACTGACACCATTCTAATTCTATTTATTTTGTGCTTATCCAAGAGGTGTGCGTATGCTCAATAGCTAAGTCATATCTGACTCTGTGCGACCCCATGGACGGTACTCCATGAGCCTCCTCTGTCCATGGGATTTCCAGTCAAGAATACCGAAGTAGGTTGCCATTTCCTACTCCAAGGGATCTTCCTGACCAAGGGATGGAACCTGTGTCTCCTGCATTGGCAGGTGGGTTCTTTACAGCTGAGCCACCAGGGAAGCCATAGCCAAGAGGAATTCCTGGGAAATTCTGACACATTTGGTTAGGGAGAGGGCCACCAGGGGCTGGTATGGTCACTTATCACTGCCTTGTCATTTCAAACACTGATTCTGGTTCAGTAGAATCGGTCAACTTCATACAATGTAACATGAATTTCAACTGCTGAGGTTGAATAACACTGAATAGGCCACCTTGCCATGCAGGCTGATATTTATTTTTGAGCCAAGACTATAAGAACAACAGGCTTAAAAACAAAAACAAAAAGAACCTCCCTATCTCAATGAAGAAACTGATATCCTGGTGACTTGTCAAGCTACACTAGCATTTTCACAAAATAATCAGTATTATACTATCACTATCGTTGGTGCAGGAGGGCCGAGAGGGGTTACTCCATGTTCAAGGTCAGGAGGGGTGGCCATGAGAAGAGACCCCTCATCCAAGGTAAGGAGCAGAGGTAGCGCTTTGCTGGAGCAGGCATGAAGAGATACCCCACGTCCAAGGTAAGAGAAACCCAAGTAAGACGGTAGGTGTTGCAAGAGGGCATCAGAGGGCAGACACACAGAAACCATAATCACAGAAAACTAGTCAATCTAATCACACGGACCACAGCCTTGTCTAACAAATGAAACTAAGCCATGCCGTGTGGGGCCACCCAAGATGGGTGGGTCATGGTGGAGAGGTCTGACAGAATGTGGTCCACTGGAGAAGGGAATGGCAAACCACTTCAGTATTCTTGCCTTGAGAATCCCATGAACAGTATGAAAAGGCAAAATGATAGGATATTGAAAGGGGAACTCCCTGGGTCAGTAGGTGCCCAATATGCTACTGGAGATCAGTGGAGAAATAACTTCCAGAAAGAATGAAGGGATGGAGCCAAAGCAAAAAACAATACCAAGTTGTGGATGTAACTGGTGATAGAAGCAAGGTCCAATGCTGTAAAGAGCAATATTGCATAGGAATCTGGAATGTTAGGTCCATGAATGAAGGCAAATTGGAAGTGGTCAAACAGGAGATGGCAAGAGTGAACGTCGACATTCTAGGAATCAGCAAACTAAAATTTAACTCAGATGACCATTATATCTACTACTGTGGGCAGGAATTCCTTAGAAGAAATGAAGTAGCCATCATGGTCAACAAGAGAGTCTGAAATGCAATACTTGGATGCAATCTCAGAAATGACAGAATGATCTCTGTTCGTTTCCAAGGCAAACCATTCAATATCACAGTAATCCAAGTCTATGCCCCAACCAGTAACGCTGAAGAAGCTGAATGTGAATGGTTCTATGAAGACCTGCAAGACCTTTTAGAACTAACACCCAAAAAAGACGTCCTTTTCATAACAGGGGAAAGTGAAGTCGCTCAGTCATGTCCAACTCTTTGCGACCCCGTGGACTGTAGCCTACCAGGCTCCTCTGTCCATGGGATTTTGCAGGCAATAGTACTGGAGTGGATTGCCATTTTCTTCTCCAGGGGAATCTTCCCGACCCAGGGACTGAACCCAGGTCTCCCTCATTGTAGACAGACGCTTTACCGCCTGAGCCACCAGGGAAGTCCTTCATTATAGGGAACTGGAATGCAAAAGCAGGAAGTCGAGAGACACTTGGGGTAACAGGCAAATTTGGCCTTGGAATACGGAATGAAGCAGGGCAAAGGCTAATAGAGTTTTGCCAAGAGAACGCACTGGTCATAGCAAATACCCTCTTCCAACAACACAAGAGAAGACTCTACACATGGGCATCACCAATTGGTCAACACTAAAATCAGATTGATTATATTCTTTGCAGCCAAAGGTGGAGAAGCTCTATACAGCCAGCAAAAACAAGACCAGGATCATGAGCTCCTTATTGCCAAATTCAGACTTAAATTGAAGAAAATAGGGAAAACCACTAGATCATTCAGGTATGACCTAAGTCAAATTCCTTATGATTATACAGTGGAAGTGAGAAATAGATTTAAGGGACTAGATCTGATAGATAAAGTGCCTGATGAACTATGGACTGAGGTTCGTGACATTGTACAGGAGACAGGGGTTAAGATCATCCCCATGAAAAAGAAATGCAAAAAAGCAAAATGGCTGTCTGGGGAAGCCTTACAAATAGCTGTGAAAAGAAGAGAAGTGAAAGCAAAGGAGAAAAGGAAAGATATAAACATCTGAATGCAGAGTTCCAAAGAATAGCAAGGAGAGATAAGAAAGCCCTCCTCAGTGATCAATGCAAAGAAATAGAGGAAAACAACAGAATGGGAAAGACTAGAGATCTCTTCAAGAAAATTAGAGATACCAAGGGGATATTTCATGGAAAGATGGGCTCGATAAAGGACAGAAATGATATGGACCTAACAGAAACAGAAGATATTAAGAAGAGGTAACAAGAATACACAGAAAAACTGTACAAAAAAAGAGCTTCACGATCCAGATAATCATGATGATGTGATTACTGACCTAGAGCCAGACATCCTGGAATGTGAAGTCAAGTGGGCCTTAGAAAGCATCGCTAGGAACAAAGCTAGTGGAGGTGATGGAATTCCAGTTGAGCTATTTCAAATCCTAAAAGATGATGCTGTGAAAGTGCTGCACTCAATATGCCAGCAAATTTGGAAACCTCAGCAGTGGCCACAGGACTGGAAAAGTCCAATCCCAAAGAAAGGCAATGCCAAAGAATGCTCAAACTATCACACAATTGCACTCATCTCACATGCTAGTAAAGTGGTGCTCAAAATTCTCCAAGCCAAGCTTCAGCAATACATGAACCATGAACTTCCAGATGTTCAAGCTGGTTTTAGAAAAGGCAGAGGAACCAGAGATCAATTGTCAACATCCTCTGGATCACTGAAAAAGAAAAACATCTATTTCTGCTTTATTGACTATGCCAAAGCCTTTGACTATGTGGATCATAATAAACTATGGAAAATTCTGAAAGAGATGGGAATATCAGACCACCTGACCTGCCTTTTGAGAAACCTATATTCAGGTCAGGAAGCAACAGCTAGAACTGGACATGGAACAAGAGACTGGTTCCAAATAGGAAAAGGAGTACATCAAGGCTGTATATTGTCACCCTGCTTATTTAACTTATATGCAGAGTACATTATGAGAAATGCTGGGCCGGAAGAAGCACAAGCTGGAATCAAGATTGCTGGGAGAAATATCAATAACCTCAGATATGCAGATGATACCACCCTTATGGCAGAAAGTGAAGAGGAACTTAAAAAGCCTCTTGATGAAAGTGAAAGAGGAGAGTGAAAAAGTTGGCTTAAAGCTCAACATTCAGAAAACTAAGATCATGGCATCTGGTCCCATCACTTCATGGGAAATAGATGGAGAAACAGTGGAAACAGTGTCAGACTTTACTTCTTTGGGCTCCAAAATCACTGCAGATGGTGACCACATGAAATTAAAAGACGCTTACTCCTTGGAAGGAAAATTATGACCAACCTAGATAGCATATTGAAAAGCAGAGACATTACTTTGCCAACAAAGTCCATCTAGTCAAGGCTATGGTTTTTCCACTGGTCACATATGGATGTGAGAGTTGGACTGTGAAAAAAGCTGAGCGCTGAAGAATTGATGCTTTTGAACTGTGGTGTTGGAGAAGACTCTTGAGAGTCCCTTGGACTGCAAGGAGATCCAACCAGTCCATTCTGAAGGAGATCAGCCCTGGGTGTTCTTTGGAAGGACTGATGCTAAAGCTGAAACTCCAATACTTTGGCCATCTGATGTGAAGAGTTGACTCATTGGAAAAGACTCTGATGCTGGGAGGGATTGGGGGCAGTAGGAGAAGAGGGCAACGGAGGATGAGATGGCTGGATGGCATCACGGACTAGATGGACATGAGTTTGGGTAAACTCCGGGAGTTGGTAATGGACAGGGAGGCCTGGTGTGCTGCAATTCATGGAGTCGCAAAGAGTCTGACACGACTGAGTGACTGAACTGAACTGATACCATCACCACACGACTGAGCGACTGAACTGAACCCATACTATCACAACCATATTCAGCATTTCTTTAGGGCAGGTAAATATCTTCTTACTCTCTCTGGTTTGATTGGGAACGGAGCTATGCAACACACTTGCTAAATTTGTAAGCGAAATCTGGAAGTAATGGTTGAATAAAGCCTTGGGTAAATCTTTGAAGTTGCCAAAAAGTGTTACTTTCAATAAGGTCAAGTTCAGTATTCCATTTCTGGTTTTATGGTCTGGAGACTAGTTGGTGAATCAGACATCCCAGTGAATCAGACACTCTGTGGAAAGAGTGGTGGATGTTAGGATCACTCCCCCATGCTTTTTGATAGAGAAGCAGCATTTGACAGTATTAGACATTTAATTTACGAGCCTAAAGAAACCTGAACCCCTAGAGCTCATAAAGATCTGAAGTATTTAAGCATTTTTTTTTTCCTGTAGGCTTGGGAAATTATGCTTTCAAATTTCTGGATAAAGGTGAAACCTTAGAAGTAACCAGCAAAACCCAAACATCCAGAATCACTCAACACACTTGGAGCAACCCAGTGAAACAAACACAGGGTTCAGGATTGGTGACTGTATCTCCTGTTTATCCTTTCTTGCACCTTGTCATGTTTCCACTCATGTCTCTTAAGCCTACTGGGTGGATCTCAGAAGAGCCCTCTTCCTCTGCAGCAGGTCTTGCAGTGATCACTGTCCGAGGCTTCAGGCTCAGTCCTGGCTCTAGGGAACATACTGTGATTGGTGTAACCCACTTTTGGCATCATGTAGCTGACTCAGCAATAATGGATTCCAGTGTCTAGGGGAAGTTTCTGCCCCTTCCTCTTGCTTCTGTCTCCTGCCACATAGTTCAAAACATGTTGAAATGCTAAAAGGATGCAAAAGAACAAATGAGGACTTAAAATGAAAAGAGGCACTTAATAGACTTTATTTTCCTTTCATAAGGGAGTGTGTGGAAATGGACATGAATTCTGAGTCACTGAGTGTACCATTTGGCACTGTGTGGTGGAAAAAAGATGCAGTGATTTGTCAGTCATCCTGACTGGCCAAGAGAAATGCCTCATGCCACAATGCCATGTGGTGAGAATATTCAGGCCAAGCATCTGGTGCATGCTCAGTGAGGTCCAACTCTTTACAACCCCATGGACCATAGTCCACCAACCTCCTCTGTCCATGGGATTCTCCAGGAAAGAACTGCAGTGGGTTGACATTTCTTTCTCCAGGGGTTCTTCCTGACCCAGGGACCAAATCCCAGTCTCCTGCACTGGCAGGCAGATTCTTTACCACTGAGCCGCCTGGGAAGCGTCTGGTACTTGGTGTTATTGTTGGAATACAAATCACACCAGCTGGACCTGTGCAGCCAGTTTGTGTTGAAATTGCAGTGCAGAACTTAAATAGAATCCTTCCTAAACCTGAGGCCCCATTCCTCATTAAAAAACTCACTGCCTTCAGAGATGAAATATCTGCCTTTGTTAAGATTTGCCAGTCTTAAATTTTTCTCAATATTTTATTCATTCTTAGTCATATGAGTTATACGAAAAGGAGCAGCACCAAGAGGAATGGAAATATCACAGAGGTGAAAAACCAACTTCCAACGGTGGCAAGGGAGGGAGACACAGGCCACTGGGGAATTCTGTTTTCCATTGTGGATTTTTACACATAATTAGCATAAACTGCTGCAGGATTTAAATGCTTTGGCTTGCTGCAAGCTTCCTTAATTTTAGCAACTAAAAAAAAAAAAATCACCCTTCCTTAGTTTTCTTTTCTTCCTCTTTTCACCAGGAAACCGTAAACAAGGATTTTTTTTTTTTTCTCCTCTTTTAATTGAATATTCCTCTCAAGTCACAGTGTTTCTTCCCTTAGAAGCAGGGCCCTTCAGGGTGGGCAAATACCGTCTCAATAGGATGTAGCTCCTTACTATTTTCTGTGTGAACTGTAGATTCTCCTGATTATTTTTACAACCGAAAGAGTCTTAGATGCTCCTTAAGTATTCTTCAGAAGGTAATCTGTGGGGCAGCTGTGACTTGTAACTGCTCAGAACCAGTCCATATTCTGCGACTTTCCCTCACTGTCCACGGCAGACATGACTAATCCATCGTAGTACACCTTCCCACAGATCTTGCATGCCCTTCGGAATCCTTCTTAGTGACATACCGAGACAGTCGCTATCAATCAGAGCCAGTACGTGAAAGGACTCTTCTTTGCCAGTTTTTGGCCCCAGCAGACTTGCTTTACTCTAGTTCTGATGGATGGAACGAGGTGAACCCCGGCTGGAAGGTACTTCAAAAATACTTATTCCCTGAGCCTCCTGAATCAAAACAGCACCTGGCTTTAGGGATTTTGTAAGAATAACATCTGGGAAGTCATTTCCAGCCATAGGGAATTTCAACTCTAAGTAACCAAGAGGAGATAACCAGCATGAGAATCCAGGAGATGTTGCTATTGAAACAGTGCAGGACCCTTTGGTCCTTGCCCCCGCCCCCACCCTGCCCCATGTTCTCTGCCTGCCTTTTGCCTGTGGAAAACTTTAGTCAAAGAATAAGTTTAATCAGAGAAATGAGAACATGCAAAAACAAAGGAAAACAATAAAAGGAGACCAAATAATAATAATGTAGCCATTAAGCATAGTCAAGGACCTTAGTTCCTTTTCAAGGCCCATAGATAATATTCTGAGTCATATCCTGTGAGCTGTCTTATAGATACTATAACCCCAGGTGGGAGAATTTAACTACATGATGACCAGACCCATGATGTAAGCTGCCACAATTCTGAGAATTGGCCTCAAAGAAATGGGAACAAATGGACCCTAGAACTGAAGGTTAACTGTATCTAAAACAACCAAGATGGTGCTAAGCAGACCACCGATGACCAATTTGAAGATGACTGTTAAGCTGCTGACTATGCTGTTTCTGCTTGTAGCCCCCTCCTTCTGTCTATAAATGCTCTTGCCCATTGGTTGCCAGTGGTGGGGAGCTGGCCTTTGGACAGTTGTCTGCCACCCTACCCTCTGCAGTTGCCTGCATCTGAAATAAAGCAAACTCTTTTTCCACCAACCTGGCCTATTTATGGCTTCAGAGTGGTGAGCAACCAGACCCCTCACGCACCATTCAGTAACACTAGCACAGACTCTTGTTTAACTAAGCGTCGCTTCTCTCCACTCTTGGAAGGACTCTACATATAACTCTGCCCTGGGATGCCCTTGCCATAATGACCTGAGTTTATAGAAGAGGATCATTTGCTGAAAGGTAGCAAAACAGACTAGAGCTGCTTTTTGGAATGGAAGCAGGAGCCACACAGCAGGGAAAGCTCATTCATGGCATTTCACTCATGAAACGCCTTTCATCATTTGGACCAGGCAAGGACTATAGCTCATTGCTCTCCTATCTATGAAAAACTGTAGGTAAACTAGGAGGCCAAATAAGATTATTGTGCATAAGAGAACATATTGTTTTACACAGTGAAACCCATGTTACTGCATATCCTTGAGAACATAAAAATTGCATTTTATTAAAAATGTGCTTTAATTCAGATTTTTCCGTAACTAATGCCAGCCTTTGCCCAGGTGATCTGAATTTGTTTTTCCTGGAAGAACTTTAAAGGGCTCATTCCAGGCTTAGCAGAAAATACTTCCCTCTTGCTGTAGATAATCCTTGAGGCTTTCTGTGTTGACAGGCCTGATCCCTAATCCCCTATCTAAGCCAGCTAGTGTCTTGTCCCTTTCTGTCCCCTTCTTCATCTTCTGTCCTTATCAGTGTCTTGGCCTCTCCTCTTCCATATCGTCTCTTTTACAAATGAAACATTAAGTTCCTTCAAGCAAGGGAGCCTCCACTCCATTTCTAGAATGCCTACAGTGGCACTTTGCTAAATGAATCGGAAAGTAACCATGCCCTTAGCAGGAGTAGCCCGAAACATCTCATTCTCATGCCTTTCCCTCAGTGTTGGTCTCCAGCAAGTATTGTTAATGAGCCTGGATACAATTAGTGAGGTTTGAATACAGAAGAACCTACCTGAAGCAAATTTTTTTTAATCAATTTAGTGTGTTTTTATTTGCTTATTTTGACATTTATTCCATTTTCATCATGGAATATTTCTCCCCAGTCTTGATACTTTCACAAAAGAAAACAAAACCTTAGGGATCTCCTTTTTAACTTATGAGCTATTATTGAAATTTTCTTTATGATTATCTCCACCAGCATAGGGTGATAATTGACAGGTATTACTTATTTTTGTATAAATATGTATTTTATCTGGCAACTCTAGTAGGGATTGAGGCACTTTCCTTTGAGACTATTATTTCTGGAAACTGGCAAATTGAAGAGTACTGACAATGCAGGGTTTTTCTTCTCTGATTATCTCAGTATTAAGCACCCAGACTTAAATATATAAAGCACACAGCAAATTGTGTCTATGCTGAGCATCAGTGGGTCCCAAAATGTTATTCAAGATTGACTAATGGTACAGGTTGAACCTTTCCCGTTTATGTGTCTTTAGGGAAATCTTATCTGACCTTCCAGTCTAGATTGTGTGCATGCATGCTTAGTCATGCCCAGCTCTTTGCAACCCCTTGAACTGTAGCCCACCAGGCTCCTCTGGCCATGGAATTTTCCAGGCAAGAATACTGAGTGGGTTGTCATTTTCTTCCCTGGATCAGTATAGGTTATGTTCCTATTTATAGTCAATCACAGTACACTCCCCTCATGGGCTTTATCACTATGAAATGCTATGGTTGTTGGTGTGATTATTTACTATATGGCTTTACCTCTCCTCTAGGATTCATGAGGGCAGGAATCTTGATTTTTTTGTTCTGTGTTGTACTCTAGTGCCTATCACTGTATCTGGCATAAAATAGTTGATGAAAACTATTTAGAAGTTACTATGCTGCTGCTAAGTCACTTCAGTCGTGTCCGCCTCTGTGTGACCCCATAGACGGCAGCCCACCAGGCTCCCCTGTCCCTGGGATTCTCCAGGCAAGAACACTGGAGTGGGTTGCCATTTCCCTCTCCAATGCATGAAAATGAAAAGTGAAAGTGAAGTCGCTCAGTCATGTCCGACTCCTAGCGACCCCATGGACTGCAGCCTACCAGGCTCCTCCGTCCATGGGATTTTCCATGGCAAGAGTACTGGAGTGGGGTGCCATCGCCTTCTCCGAGAAGTTACTATAGAAGACCCCATTTTCTATAACAACAAACAGGAACAAAATCCTTAAGAATAAATACAAAAATCAATATGAAAAACCTATGAAAAAAACTGAAATACTTCTGAAAAGTGCAAAAGAAGACATAAATAAATGCAAAGGCAGGCCATGTTCTTAGACAGAAAAACTTCAATAACCACAAACAGATCAACACACACTGTATTAATGCATATATTTAATATGTTTCCAAAATTATCCTGGTAGAGTTTTTTTAATTTGAAAGGTGATCCTAATGTTTAAATGAAAATAAAACAACAAAAAAGAAGAACCTGGAAATTTTTAAAAGAAAACAGAAAAAAGGGGAATAATACTTCCCAGATAATATATTATCAAAACTTTAATCATTAAAACATGGCACTGGCACATGAACAGACAGATGGGCCTATGGAATAGATTAAAAATTCCAGGTTGCATCTCAAATAAAGACAAAAGAAGAATTTTTCATTAAATGATATTGGGATATCTGAGTAACCATCTGGAAAAAAATTAAGTTGAATCCATATTTCATGTCATATATCATTATAAACTCCAAAATGGATAGAAAGTTTAAATGTAAAACTGAAACTGTAAGTAATAGAAGAAAGCATAGAAGGTTATTTGTGATCTTAGAGTAAGGAAGATCTTTGTAACTATGTTAAGATCTAGAAGCCATAAAAGAAAGGTTGATAAACTAATTAGATCATATAGAAAGAAAGGGCCTCCTGGGTGCACCAGTGGTAAAGAATCCACCTGCCAATGCAGGAGATGCTGGTTCCATCTCTGGGTCAGGAAGATACCCTGAAGTAGGGAATAGTAGCCCACTCCAGTATTCTTTAAAGGAAAATTTTACAGAGGAGCCTGGCAGGCTATAGTCCATGGCTCCAAAGAATCAGACACGACTGAGTGACTGAGCACCTAGAAAAGAAAAAAAGAATTCTGCAAGGCAAAAGAACTAACAACAACAACAAAAGCAACCCCTTAAGCAAAAAAAAAAAAAAACCAAAACAGGAAAAATACACACACTTCTTATCGCTTGATCTCCCCAAAATATCAAGAATTCCTAGAAATCATCAATAAAAGATCAACAATCTAATAAGCGATATACACTACATTATTGCAGAGGCTGGCCAGGGCGGGCGGGACAGGCATGCTCATACCTGTTGGTGGGGGTATAAATTGATAAACACTTATGGAAAGCATCTCAGCAATAGCTATCTAAAATTACTCAGGACATAAATTATATTAAATATGAATGCAAATATAAAGTTCTGGACACTGGCTTGCTGACCTAGTGTTCATTTAAAAGAAACTAGTTCAATAAATAGAATATATCCATATATAATGGGAATACTGCTCAGCTTAGAAAATGATGATGTCACTTTCTTAATGTACTGAAGGAAGATCTCCGTAAGATACTTATGTAAAAAACAGGCAAGGTATGTGTTCTGATTTATTGTTAATAAAAAAGGTAAGGCATGAAACTGAGTGCACAGTGTGAAACAGATTGTATGTATGTAGGTATGTGTACTCGAGCGTATACATATATATATATGTACACATGCTGCTGCTGCTGCTGCTAAGTCGCTTCAGTCGTGTCCGACTCTGTGCGACCCCATAGACAGCAGCCCACCAGGCTTCCCCGTCCCTGGGATTCTCCAGGCAAGAACACTGGAGTGGGTTGCCATTTCCTTCTCCAATGCATGAAAGTGAAAAGTGAAAGTGAAGTCACTCAGTCGTGTCTGACCCTCAGCGACCCCATGGACTGCAGTCTTCCAAGCTCCTCCGTCCATGGGATTTTCCATGCAAGAGTACTGGAGTGGGGTGCCATTGCCTTCTCCAATATGTACACATACATGTATATAATTTACATGTACAGGCATACCTCTTTTTTTTTTTCAATCGGAAGATAATTGCTTTACAATTTTGTGTTGGTTTCTGCCGTACAACAATGAGAATCAGTCACAGTTGTATACATATCCCCTTCATCTCGAACCTCCCTCCTCTCTCCCATCCCACCCGTCCAGATCATCACAGAGAGCCAGGCTGGGCTCCCTGTGTTATATGACATACCTCTTTTATTGCACTTCACTTTACTGCTCTTTGTAAATACTGCATATTTTACAAATTGAAGGTTTATGGCAACCTTTCATGGAGCAAGACTGTTGGCACCATTTTTCCAGTAGCAGTGGCTCACTTTGTGTCTCTGTGTCATTTTTTTGGTAATTCTCACAATATTTTAAACTTTTCCATTACCAGTATACTTGTTATTGTGATCAGTGATCTTTGATGTTACTATTGCAAAAAGATTATATGACTCACTGAAGACACAGATGATGGCTACCATTTTTAAGCAATAAAGTATTTTCGATAAAGATATGTATATATTTTTTAAGATAAATGCTATGCACACTTAACAGAGGAGTTACAGGGTAAACCTGACTTTTATATGCACTGTGAAAACAAACAATTCCTGTGACTCATTTGACTGCATTATTCAATATTGAGGCTTTATTGCAGTGGTCTGAAACTGAACCCACAATATCTCTGAGGTTTGTCTGTACATTGAATATGCTTAAAGAAACTCACAAAGGATACCAAAGAAATTCACAGGAGTGCCTCCTGCTAGGGTGTTTGAGAGTAGGAAGGCGGAAGTAGGTGCATATGGGACAGAGGTAAGAGACAGACTTTTCATTGTATGACCTTTTAGTGTTTATTTTATTTCTGAAAGATGTTAAAGTAATACACATTTAATGAATTAAGTAAATGAATTGAATTTAAGAGGAAAAATAATGACATCATCCAGAAAAAAGGAAACTGTTCATTCTATGAAATGAAATGCCATGGATTGAATAAAAGTGCACTGGAAGGATACCAGGGGCTTCCCTTGTGACTCAGTTGGTAGAGTCTGCCTGCAGTGTGAGAAACTCAGCTGGACTCAGTTGGTAAAATCTGCCTGCAGTGTGGGAGACTCAGCTTCAATCCCTGTGTCAGGAAGACCCCCTGGAAAAGGAAATGGCAACCCACTCCAGTATTCTTGCCTGGAGAATTCCATGGACAGAGGAGGCTTGTGGGCTACAGTCCATGGGGAAGGATATCAAGGTCAGCGTCATAAAGTTTTCTGTTCTTTTTATTTCAAGCTGCCTTAAATCAATTTTGGAAATAGAGAACAAACAAAGAACTGTGTATGTTTATGCTAATTTGTATTGATCAGTCTTGATTTATCTAGATAAACCAACAATTTCTTAAAGTTGGGAAGTGGGTGTCACTTCAGAATTATGCAGAGACTCATAGAAGGCCTAATTGTGCCCTCTCTTAGATGTTCATGGGGGATCTGGTGAGAGACGGGTGGGAGGCATTCTGTCATTCCATACAACGAGAAAAGAATCAATAGGATGGATAAACAACAAGGTCCTATTGTAGAGCACAGGTAACTATATTCAGTGTTGTTGTCATTGTTAATGTTGTTTAATTGCTAAGTTGTGTCCAACTCTTTGTGACCCCAAGGACCACAGCATGCCAGGCTCCTCTGTCTTCCACTATCTCCTGGAGTTTGCTCAAATTCATGTCCATTGAGTCAGTAATGCCATCCAACCATCTCATTCTCTATTGCTCCCTTCTCCTTTGGCCTTCAGTTTTTTCCAGCATCAGTGTCTTTTCCAGTGAATCAGTTCTTCACATCAGGTAGCCGAAGTATTGGAGCTTCAGCTCCAACAACAGTCCTTCCAATGAATATTCAGGATTAATTTCCTTTATGATTGATTTGTTTGATATCCTTGCAGTCCCAGGGACTCTCAAGAGTCTTCTCCAGCATCACAATTTGAAAGCATCAGTTCCTTGACTCTTGTTTATGATCCAACTCTCACATCTGTACATGACCACTGGAGAAGCCATAGCTTTGACTATATAGACCTTTGACTATACAGACCACTATTTTCAGTATCCTGTGATAAACTGTAAAGGAAAAGAATATGAAATATATATATATATATATATATATATATATATATAAAACTGAGTCACTTTGCTTTATGGAAGAAATTAACACAACATTGTAAATCAACTATACTTCAATAAAATTTAAAACAAGAAAAGATTCTTAAAATCAAATATTGTAAATTTCAACCTCTTACTAGAAGCAAAGTTACTTTGAGGGGAAACCACACTCTTCTTGCTAGACCCTGCCAGTGGTGCCTTCTGTCTTAACGCTGTAAAAGGAGCATCACAATCAGAAATTGTTTTCACTGTAAAGCTTATTGATGCAATTGTACCATTTCACTTTTAACAACGGAAGAATTAGAGTCCCATAAATTTCTCTTATACATACCTCTATTGTAAGGTTACTCTATAAAGAAGCATGCTGTGTATATGTTCTAAACCCAAAGAGAACTGTTTCCCTGAGATTCTATTTAAATAAAGGTCCTGATGAAATCCACATGCCTTACTGTCAACCGAAGTGATACTGATTGACAGGGGAAAGAACTTCAGCTGGCAAGAAACAGGACGTCATTGTGGATTGAGGAAGTTTACCCCCAAATTTTGAGGCTGAGATGGAAAACTTAAGTTCCTTACATTTTTACCAGTCATTCCCAGCTCCTGACTTCTGTTAGCATCAATGGTTCAATTATTTTTCTACCCTCACCTTGCCAGGGAAGCCTGCCAGAACCATCTTTGCTCTCAGTATCTTTTGGCTGAACAATAGTGAAGTGATGAATGGGGTGCAGAGACAGGGAGTGGGGTCAGGGAAGGGAAGTAGCCCCAGATGAACAGAACAGACTACATAGGCTTTCCTAAGTCCCTCAGGCTTTAGGTTGGAAGTTTTGAGAGGACATGCTGGTATCTTTTTCTTTGGTAACAATGTTAGCAGTTTCTGGGAGGTGATTTAAATTAATATTGCTACCTCAAAATACTTTGTCTCTTTTTATTTTAAGTAGTAGAACCTCTGTGCTCAGTAGCTCTGTTCCTTTGAACTCTCCAGAAGTGTTAATCAAGAATTTGCATTCCTGTTCTCTCCCTACATTTTAAAGGAATATGTCTGAGATGCTGCTGCTGCTAAGTCGCTTCAGTTGTGTCCGACTCTGTGCGACCCCATAGACGGCAGCCCACTAGGCTCCTCTGCCTAGTGCCATTGCCTTCTCCGATAGAGTCATGGATCAATATTCTCCAGGCAAGAATACTGGAGTGGGTTGCCATTTCCTTCTCCAATGCATGAAAGTGAAAGTGAACGTGAATTCGCTCAGTCGTGCCCAACCCTTAGCGACCCCATGGACTGCAGCCTACCAGGCTCCTCCATCCATGGGATTTTCCAGGCAAGAGTACTAGAGTGGGTTGTCATTGCTATTCATAACTCTCTCAATTTCTGAAAGAATTATATAAATATATAAAATTATTTACATAATTATTAATAGGTAAATATATATAATAATTGTAAATAAATATTTACCTGTTGTTCATTGTTCGGTTACTAAGTCATGTCTGACTCTTTGCGACCCCATGGACTGGCAGCACACTGAACTTCTCTGTCCTCCATTGTCTCTCAGACTTTGCTCAAACTCATATCCATTGAGTCGGTGATGCCATACAACCATCTCATCTTCTGTCATCCCCTTCTCATCCTGCCTTCAATCTTCCCAGCATCAAGGTCTTTTCCAGTGAGTCAGCTCTTTGCATTAGGAGGCCAAAGTATTGGAGCTTCAGTGTCAGCATCAGTCCTTTCATTGAATATTCAGGGTCGATTTCCTTTAAGATTGACTTGTTTGATCTCCTTGCAGTCCGAGGGACTCTCAAGAGTCTTCTCCAGCCACAGTTCAAAAGCATCGATTCTTTGGAGCTCAGCCTTCTTTATGATCCAGCCTGCAATGCAGGAGACCCTGGTTTTATTCTTGGATTGGGAAGATCCACTGGATATGGGATAGACTACCCACTCTAGTATTCTTGGGCTTCCCTGGTGGCTCAGACAGTAAAGAATCTGCCTGCAATTCAGGAGACCTGTGTTGGAACCCTGGGTTGAGAATATTCCCTAGAGAATGGAATGGCTACCCACTCCAGTATTCTAGCCTGGAGAATTCCATGGAGAGAGGAGGCTGGTGGGCCTCCACAGGACTGCAAACAGTTGAACACTACTGAGTGACTTTCATTCTCACATCCATATATGACTACTGGAAAAACCATAGCTTTGACTCCACAGACCTTTGTCAGCAAAATGACGTCTCTGCTTTTTAATTTGCTAAGTTTGTCATAGCTTTTCTTCCAAGGAGCAAGTGTCTTTTAATTTCATGGCTGCAGTCACCATCCACAGTGATTTTGGAGCCAAAGAAAATAAAGTCTGTCACAGTTTCCATTGTTTCCCCATCTATTTGCCATGAAGTGATGGGAAATGATGCCATGATCTTCGTTTTTTGAATGTTGAGTTTTAAGCCAACTTTTTCACTCTAGTTCCTCTGTGCTTTCTACCACTAGAGTGGTGTCATCTGCATATCTGAGGTTGTTGATATTTCTCTGGGCAATCTTGATTCCAGCTTGTACTTCATCCAGCCTGGCATTTTGCATGATGTACTTTGCATATAAGTTAAATTAACAGGGTAACAATATACAGCCTTGATGTACTCCTTTCTCAATTTGGAACAAGTCCTTGTTCCATGTCCGGCTCTAACTGTTGAGGCTCTAACTGTTGCCTGTTACTTAGTATCTGTTTCCCTCTACTAAAACAAAAATGATCTAACGGAAGCTTTGTGTGTCTTATTCTCCTCTGGATCCCCTGTACCTAGCATAAATCTTGGTACACTGTTGCTAAGTCGCTTCAGTCATGTTGATTCTGTGCGACCCCAGAGATGGCAGCCCACCAGGCTCCCCTGTCCCTGGGATTCTCCAGGCAAGAACACTGGAGTGGGTTGCCATTTCCTTCTCCAATGCATGAAAGTGAAAAGTGAAAGTCAAGTCGCTCAGTCGTGTCCGACTCCTAGCGACCCCATGGACTGCAGCCTAGCAGGCTCCTCCATCCATGGGATTTTCCAGGCAAGAGTACTGGAGTGGGGTGCCTTTGCCTTCTCCGATCTTGGTACACAGTAGGTACTAATGAATGTTATTGAAAGATAAATTTGAATTCAAACCTAAATTCTGTCACTTAGAACTTTCTGATCTTGAATTAATTAACAAGAGCCTGGATCTCTTCATCTATGACAATGTTATCTTTATCATAGAATTTTTGTTGCAGTTTAATAATGCTTCATAAAAAGTCTGGTACATAAGCATTTGTAAAATGTTAGCTGATTCTGGTTGCTAGCTCTGGGCCCCTTGTGGCCTCCTGCACAGAAATTTATGACAGGACAACCATTTCAGACCTGATGTGTTATATATGTGGTTTACATGGTGAATAATTTTGATTGTTTTAAAATTATACCCAAATTATCAGTGTCTGTTTTAATAACAGTGTTTCCAGCTATTGCTTTTATTTTCAGCAATCCAAAATATTGATTTATGACATCTGACAGGTTAGCTGGTCTATCGGAGAAGGTAGTGGCACCCCACTCCAGTACTCTTGCCTGGAAAATATTGATCCATGATATCTGACAGGTTAGCTGGTCTATCGGAGAAGGCAATGGCACTCCAAGAGTACTCCAGTACTCTTGCCTGGAAAATCCCATGGATGGAGGAGCCTGCTAGGCTGCAGTCCATGGGGTCGCTAAGAGTCGGACACGACTGAGCGACTTGACTTTCACTTTTCACTTTCATGCATTGGAGAAGGAAACGGCAACCCACTCCAGTGTTCTTGCCTAGAAAATCCCAGGGACAGTGGAGCCTGATGGGCTGCCGTCTAGGGGTCACACAGAGTCGGACACGACTGAAGCGACTTAGCAGTAGCAGCAGCAGCAGCTGGTCTATAGGTTGTTATAAAGTTAATGAATATGTTGTTTATAAACAGCAGTTGATTAAATGTCCCAGAGAGTACAGTTACTCCAGATTGGTTAGCTAATAACTATTTGTAAACTTAGGTTAATTACAGGTTATACCAATTGAGCAATTAAAGCATCTCATCAACTTTGCCATCCTGAGCATCACTACAAACAAAGCTAGTGGAGGTGATGGAATTCCAGTTGAGCTATTTCAAATCCTAAAAGATGATGCTGTGAAAGTGCTGCACTCAATATGCCAGCAAATTTGGAAAACTCAGCAGTAGCCACAGGACTGGAAAAGGTCAATTTTCATTCCAATCCCAAAGAAAGGCAATGCCAAAGAATGCTCAGACTACCACACAATAGCACTCATCTCACACGCTAGCAAAGTAATGCTCAAAATTCTCCAAGCCAAGGTTCAACAATATGTAAACTGTGAACTTCCAGATGTTCAAGCTGGTTTTAGAAAAGGCAGAGGAACCAGAGATCAAATTGCCAACATCTGCTGGATCATCAAAAAAAACAAGGGAGCTCCATCAAAACATCTACTTCTGCTTTATTGACTATGCCAAAGCCTTTGACTGTGTGGATCACAATAAACTGGAAAATTCTGAAAGAGATGGGAATACCAGACCAGGAAGCAACAGTTAGAACTGGACATGGAACAACAGACTGGTTCCAAATCTAATATAGTGGAAAAGGAGTACGTCAAGGCTGTATATCGTCACACTGCTTATTTAACTTGTATGCAGTGTATATCACGAGAATTGCTGGGTTGGATGAAGAACAAGCTGGAATCAAGATTGCTGGGAGAAATATCAATAACCACAAATATGCAGATGACACCACCCTTATGGCAGAAAGAGAAGAAGAACTAAAGAGCCTCTTGATGAAAGTGAAAGAGGAGCATGAAAAAGTTGGCTTAAAGCTCAGCATTCAGAAAACAATCATGGCATCCGATCCCATCACTTCATGGCAAATAGATGGGGAAACAGTGGAAACAGTGGCTGATTTTATTTCTTTGGGCTCCAAAATCACTGCAGATGGTGACTGAAGCCATGAAATTAAAAAGCACTTACTCCTTGGCAGCAAAGTTATGACCAGCCTAGACATCATATTAAAAAGCAGAGACATTACTTTGCCAACAAAGATCCATCTAGTCAAGGCTATGGTTTTTCCAGTGGTCATGTATGGATGTGAGAGTTGGACTGTGAAGAAAGCTGAGCGCCGAAGAATTGATGCTTTTGAACCATGGTGTTGGAGAAGACTCTTAAGAGTCCCTTGGACTGCAAGGAGATCCAACCAGTCCATCCAAAAGGAGATCAGTCCTGAGTGTTTATGGGAAGGAGTGATGTTTAAGCTGAAACTCCAATACTTTGGCCACCTGATGCGAAAAGCTGACTCATTTGAAAAGACCCTGATGCTGGGAAAGATTGAAAGGAGGAAGAGAAAAGAACAACAGAGGATGAGATGGTTGGATGACATACGGACTCAATGGACATGAGTTTGAGTAAATTCTGGGAGTTGGTGATGGACAGGGAGGCTTGGCACGCTGCAGTCTATGGGGGTCACAGAGTCAGACACAACTGAGCGACTGAACTGAACTGAACTGAGCTAATAACTATCCAGATACTAAAAAATATTTCAGAGTAGAAAAATTTGGAGGAGCTGATTTCTACACAAACTAAATGTTGAAAAACTTCAAGAACTGATTTTTTTTAACAAAGAGATGGACAACAAGCCAGAAACAACATAGAAAAATATATGACAAATATATTCCAGGAATAGGAGACAAATGAATATTTATAAAATAGGAGTATAATATACCCACTTCTTTGATCTACTTAGCAATTTGAAAATCTTGATAAAGTAAATGTTCTTATTCTAGAACTCTAACTAATTATAGAAGTAGAATATTTGAATAGACCAACAACTATGAAGAAAATTCTAGCTGGTAGGGAATTGTATAAGAGAAAAAATATAGCAGGCACAGAATTATTTTCAACTGATAGTGTGTATTATTCTAAACTACTGAAGGAAATAATAATTTTCATATTCTTTAATATGTTACAATGAATATAAAAGGATAGAGCTATTGTTTATATGTTGTAATGCTAGCAAAATCCTAGTAACAATATTTGATAAATATAGCTTCAAACATAAAGCTATTTATATACTAAACTATCATTACCTAAGAAGAGTGACAAATGTTAGAATTTATAAGTGAATTATCAGTCACTCCCACCCATCAAGTTTTTCCTTCAGTTCAGTTCAGTTCAGTCACTCAGTCATGTCCGACTCTCTGCGACCCCATGAATCGAAGCACGCCAGGCCTCCCTGTCCATCACCAACTCCCGGAGTTCACTCAGACTCATGTCCATCGAGTCAGTGATGCCATCCAGCCATCTCATCCTCTGTCATCCCCTTCTCCTCCTTCCCCCAATCCCTCCCAGCATCAGAGTCTTTTCCAATGAGTCAACTCTTCGCATGAGGTGGCCAAAGTACTGGAGTTTCAGCTTTAGCATCATTCCTTCCAAAGAAGACCCAGGGCTGATCTCCTTCAGAATGGACTAGTTGGATCTCCTTGCAGTCCAAGGGACTCTCAAGAGTCTTCTCCAACACCACAGTTCAAAAGTATCAATTCTTCAGTGCTCAGCTTTCTTCTCAGTCCAACCCTCACATCCATACATGACTACTGGAAAAACCATAGCCTTGACTAGATGGACCTTTGTTGGCAAAGTAATGTCTCTGCTTTTGAATATGCTATCTAGGTTGGTCATAACTTTCCTTCCAAGGAGTAAGCATCTTTTAATTTCATGGCTGCAGTCACAATCTGCAGTGATTTTGGAGCCCCCAAAAATAAAGTCTGACACTGTTTCCTCATCTATTTTCCATGAAGTTAAATAGAAGTTTTTCCTTAGAAATGCCCAAATGTCTTAGCAGTAAAAAAATTAAATATTAGTATATTCCATTAATGGATAGAATGAGATAATTTCAATAGATATTTGAGAAAGCATTTGATATCCATTCCTGATTTAAATATTTAAAGGAAAGTTGGAAAACTAGGATATTTCCTTGGTGTAGATTATCTACCATAATCCAGCAAGAAACACCACCATATTTAATAGTGAGATAGTAAAGACATTCCTGTTCGCATGAGGAATTTGATGTTCATGGTCATTGTTATATTTAATTTTTCTTTAAATATAGATCTATGATATTAGATATGAAAATTAGATGAAATATAACCAGAAAGGTGATTCAGAACTTATGACTTTTGCTTCAGACCATACTTGGCAAAGGCAAAAAATGAATTAAAAACTCTGAAAAATAATAAGAATGTTAATAAAATTATCAGACATAAAATAAGTACAAACATTTCTTCTATTGCAAAAATGAATAGATGATGTTAAGAGTACTACATTCCATAGGATTTCCCTGGTGGTCCAGTGGTTAGGACTCCACTGCTTTCACTGCTGAGAACACAAGTTCAGTCTCTGGTCAGGGAACTAAGATCCCGCAAGCCATAAAGTGCCAAAAAGAAAACCAAACGAAAAACCTCCAACAAACAACATCCTAAATACCACCAGGAACAACACAAAAACAGAAAATATATTTAAATAACTTCTAAAAGAACTATGGGGTACATCCCTAATAGTCCAATGACTAAGAATATGCCTTCCAATGTGGGGGACACCACCTCAATCCTTGGGTGCTCTGGAGCTCACACACCCCAATGAAGAGCCAGTGTACCACAAGGAAAGATCCCACAGGTCAGTTTCAGACCTGATGCAGCCAAATAAATTAATTAAATTGATAAGAAAAAGAACTATAGGGAGAGAAAGTTAGGAAGCTTTATGGAAAGATATAACAGAAAATCTTAATACATGGGGAGATATTTCTTAATTCTTATTGAAAACACTAGAAATATGTTGTTTATATATTATTTTTAAATTTAATAGTATCTTAATGATAATAGTAATGATTATGCTTGTTAAAATTTTGAATATCATATGGAAGTATTCATAGTATAGATGATAGAATCTAAGGCTGATGATGAAGATATTTCTTCTCTACAAGATATAAAAATGTACTTTAAAATTACAGTAATGGAAAAACAAAGAGTCCAATGCACATTGATGAAATAGGCCTTGGTATGAATTTAAAAAAGAGTGCCATTTCCAGAGTAAGTCAGAAAATATGATTTTGGTAAGATGTTATTGTAAGCAACAGAAAACATAAAAGAAACAGTAGATGATAAAAGATGGTGATCTGTAGCAACTTTTATCAGTTTTCCCAAATCCTCATACTAATCTGGGCTTCCTAGATGGCGCTAGTGGTAAAGAACCCACCTGTCAATGCAAGAGACGTAAGAGATGAGGATTTGATCCTTGGGTTGGGAAGATCCCCTGGAGGAAGGCACGGAAACCCTCTCCAGTATTCTTGCCTGGAGAATTTCATGGAGCCCCGCAGGCTACAGTCCATAGGGTTGCAAAGAGTTGGACATGACTGAAACTACTCTGGTGATGAACTCTGGTCATGCTGCATCTCACATGAGTCAGAGGAGGCATATGTGCAATAAGGCAACTGATCCTTAGCAGGACTGCTGTGTATGTGTGCGTGTACATAAGACATTGTTTTATTGTTTAATAAGACAACTGAGAAGCAAAAAGAATGCTAATGAAATATATGTAGGGAGTGAAGGGACATAATACATTAAGCACTGGTATGTTCCCATTCAGATTAAGGTACAGAATGTTGCCATTTCCTTCAAGGTCTCTCTTGGACCCTTCTCATCAATCTCCATCCATCCTCTCAGAGGCTAATCACCACCTGAAAAGTTTTGGTTTTTCACTCCTACCTTTCTTTACATATTTTAACATGTTTTTGTGTCCCTAAACAATATATCACCACATGTCTATAAATTATGTCTTTCTTTCAACCTATGCGCTGAGAGTCATCTATGGTGTCACATTAAATTAAAAATTGTTGCTTTTAGCTGCTGTATTCAAACTTATTCTCCCATTTTATATATACATATATAATTTTACATATATATATATATAACACATATTCACTTTATTTATATGAACAAGGTATATCTCTCCATTTACAAAGCCTTATATATTGTATTTTGATAGAATTTCATAAATCTCTGTATAAAACTTTTATACATATTTTGCTACATTTATTCCTAGGAAATTTTATGTCTGATACTATTATATATTGAGTCTAAAAAAATGAATTGCCTGGAATATTTCATCTTTTTGTACTTACTGCTATATTAAGTATATATTTGGATGAGTACTATCATCTTATTTTGTACTCTTTTCTCCCACTTTTCTATGCCTCTTTTGTCATTTTTTCTTGCTTTCTCTTGAATATTTGCTCTTATTTCATGTCTTCCATTTGTTGGGAAATTAAATGTGATATTGGTATTCTGAATGGTTACCCTAATCATTTGTGCTTGCATACCTAATTATCAAAATCTGCATCTGTTAGGGGAAGCCACTGGCTGAAACTGCCCACGGTGGCCAGGAACCATAGTAACCATTTGCGTGAATTATTTTATGACAAAAGGAGGTCTCAGTAAGGAACATGGAACTAACAAGCCACCACCAATTGGAAGAATTCAGGAAAGGTCAAAAAGAGATGCCACACGTCTTACCAGCTTTTAGAATCCTTCTTGCTGACATCCATCTTGGCTGAGCAATGCGTGTGCCACCAGGAAGGTCTCTGAGTCAGAATGACTGGCCGAAGAAAACCCGGAAACTCATCCTCTCACCATAAAACTCAAGACTATGAGCCATGTGGCAGAACCATTTCCCCTGGGCTCCCTTACACTACTTCTCTCTGCCCAGGCACCCCTTCCCAATAAAGTGTCTTGCTTTGTCAGCTCATGTATCTTCTCAGAAAATACATTTCCAAGTGTTGCACAAGAGCCCACTCTCCAGCCCTGGAAGGGGTCCTCCTTCCTGCAACATATCTAATCAATACCTATATCTACATCTGAATCTTCACAGGCCCCTTAGAACACTGGAACTCCAGTCACCTCACTACAGACTTACACGCTGTTAGTGGCATGTATTTTAGTTGTTTTTTCACTTCACCCTTGAAAGAGATTATTACTCAACAATCAATGATTTATCCATCTAGTTACCATTTTCTTTGTACATCTTTCCTTGTTTTGCATCTCAGGTCTTCCATTTATAATTGCTTTCTCCCTGCCTAAGGTGCATCATTAGAAATTCCCTGGTGAGAGTCCATTGGTGGCAAACTCTCTCAATTTATATTTGTCTGAAAACTATCTTTATACACTATGCTTGAAATATATACTTCATTGAGTGCGCAACTCTTGGTGTATACTTTCTTTTCCTGTACATGTTGGTGATACAATTCCATTATCTTTTTCCTTCTGTTGTTTTTGGGAAGGCATTTAATAGGTTGTCATTTCATTTTAGGTGAAATGGCTTTTCTGTCTGGCTACTTTTCACTCTCCCCCCACCTCTTTTTTTTGCCTTTGGTATTGTCTACTTTCATCATGAATAGATTTCTTTGTACTCATTCTGTTTCAGATTTCTAGGTTGTCTGAATAAGAAGATCAATTGTGTAAAATTTTCAACCATTATCTATTCAGATGTAGTTGTTTCCTGTTCTCACACACTCCCCTTTGCAAACTGTCTTAACTTCTGTCTTTCCTGACTCTCAGCTCTCTTTGACTCTGTCATTGCATGCTGCATTATAGACAATTTTTAGGCTTGTCTGTCTATTCATTCTTCAGCTCTATTTAAGTTCTATTGAATTTTTCCACTTAATTAAAAAATAGAGTTTTAATTATAATAATTATATTTTTACCTTCTTGAAGTTCTTAAAGCTTTTAAGCACCCGTTTGACCATTTTAAGTCTCTTTCTCCTTTTTCATATTTTTAAAACCTCTCATTTTATTTGGTTAAACATATAGAGCATCTCCAATTTATAATTTGCCTGATAGCTGATGGATTTGGGGGTTGTTTATGGTGTCAAAAGACAAAATTCAACAGAGTAAGTTTGGAGATCTAACTTGCTTATTCAATAAATCATGAATCGGGTAGCATTCCATGTCACAAATAGAAGGGTTCTCAGAGGAGAAATGGAAGACTTTTATAGAGAGGAAAGTGGGGCAAGGAAATTATTAGCAACAACAAAAAAAGTGTTCTTTTGGGCTAAGACCTCTTCATTAGGTGGTGGAAGGGAAGGGAAGAGCAAACATTTTACCAAGCAGATTGCCTCTTTTTCCTGTTAGAAGGACAGATAACTTCATTGGTGCTGACCAGAAAATTCCCAACTGTTGGTTAAGATTACATTTCTGGGGAAGGTGGAAACTGTAGTTAAGTATTAAACCTAGGCTTGGTATCATGGGCTTTAGCACAAGTGATGTCATTTGGGATTTCCAAATTTTCTCTTTAACAATAATACCTTATTTCCTTGTACCTGTTAAGGGTTTTATTTAATCACGAATTCTATTTCCTTGGAATTTCATCTGAGTAAATTCTTTGAGAACTAGTTTGAAGGTGGATTTCTCAAGGAATGATTTATATTTGTTCTGCTAGTCAACTAGGGATGCTACCAACTTGGAATCATTTTAAACTGAATTCTGGGTTTGAGGCTCTTTATATCTTCAAATTTGAGTGATTTGGGGCTATAACATATGTAGGGCAAGCTGTGGTTACAAATTCTCAAGGCAGTTTATTTTTGCTCCTTCCCCAGAACCAATGTCTAAGATAACTTTCTTGTTGTTTCTTGGGAACAGAAGAAAGATGTCTTTATTTATAGCTCACTTTAACATGGATGATGCCTTTAGGGAATACACTATTTGTATGGAGGGTAGGCTCTTGCCTTTAAATCTAGTTTTTCAAAGCTTGAAAAGCTTGAAATGGCTTGAAAACTGAAGCTCAAGTTAACCAGGTGTCAACATTCACAGTGTTCTTAGTTCTTGGCTGACAGTTCTGGGTTTCTTCTCTTTCTTAGTTCTTGGAGTCTGAAAATTTCTTATTTCTTTGTCAAATTATAGTGGCATCCCAAAAGATACTTTAAAAATTACCCAGAATTTAAAAATTATTATTAGCAGAAAGGTCTCTCAGGATTGCTAGTCAGTCATATGGCAATAGAAATTCTAGGATCCATTTTTTGGAAACGATGCTCTCTGCATCTCATATTTTCTGGATTTTTGAACAATTGCACAGTTCTTGACATACCTTTGGAATATGTTCATGATTTTTTGTCATTGTTTTTTTTTTTGTTTGTTTTGTTTTGTTTTATTAGATACCAGAAGTGAAGTTATAATTTTCTTGGGAATTTGAATATATGCCTATTTTGGTAACTTGTTTGATGTCCACTGGGACATAACATTTATCAAAATACATTATTAGTGTTGTGGAAATGTGGGAGGAAAATTCACTTGGGAATATACAAGATGAGCCTGAAGCATCTTGTGGAACTTCCACAAAATGTGGAAGTGCTCAGAGAATCCACAATATGGGAGTATGTCAAAGAGATATAGGAACCGTGTGAAAAAGCTCCCAATGGCCAACACTAGAACAATTTAAGGAAAATATATAGACATCAAGCAGCTTTGAATTATAACTGAAAGTACAAAACAAATATTCATGTGTCCACACTGATATAAATAAATTATCAAAAAAAATTGGAAGAGCAGAGAAAATAATTCTAAATTATCTGTGTAGATATTGCCCCTTTAATGAGGTGGATCATAGCTCCCCAATCCTTAGTGTGGGCTGCACATGCTGACTTCTTTCAAAGGAGTACAGTATGAAAAAGCTGGGGAAAGAGCAACCTTACAGCAAAGAAACCTGACAAACACCACCTCTGCCAGGTGGTCAAGATTAGCATCTATAGTGATAAGGGTATATACACAGTATGTGCTCTAGAAATGATGCGATGAAAATAGTGTTTTGATTCTATGTCCTTCCTTCCCAATGAGGAAAGGAAGGAATGAATGAGGAAAACATCAAATGAATCCCAGCTGAGGGATTATCTACAAAATGCCTGGCTAGTATTCCTCAAAACTACCAAGGCCATCAAAACAAGGAAAGCCTGAGAAAACTGTCCTGGCTGAGAGGAGACCCAGGAGACATGACCACCACAGGCTATGTGGTATCCTAGATAGGATCTTGGAACCTAAAAAGGATATTAGGAAAAGATAAATAAAATTTTAATTAATGATAGGTGAACTCTGATTAATAGTATGTATCAATATTGGCTCCTGGATTATGACACCATACCAGTGTAAGATGTTAACACTAAGGGAACCTGCTGCTGCTGCTGCTGAGTCACTTCAGTCGTGTCCAACTCTGTGCGACCCCATAGATGGCAGCCCACCAGGCTCCCCGGTCCCTGGGATTCTCCAGGCAAGAACACTGGGGTGGATTGCCGTTTCTTTCTCCAGTGCATGAAAGTGAAAAGTGAAAGTGAAGTCACTCAGTCGTGTCCGACTCTTTGTGACCCCATGGACTGCAGCCCACCTGGCTCTTCTGCCCGTGGAGATTCTCCAGGCAAGAATACGTGAATGGGTTGCCATGCCCTTCTCCAGGGGATCTTCCCAACCCATAATAATTTCCTTTTTTTTAAAAAAAAAAAAAAAAAAGGAAAACTAGTGTCAGAGATGTTAAAACTTGCCTAAGATTCCATGGCTACTAAAGGATAAAGGCAGCTTTCAAACTCAGGTCTGTCCAATAGTAAAATCCCTTCATAAAATGACCACCAATTTCAACACCTGCCGTTTAACCAAATCTGTGCCTTGGGAAAGCACGTTATCTCTCTGGACTCACTTTCTTCATAAAATAAGGAATTTGGAATACATGATTTTGAGGATACCTTCCACTTATAATATTTTTATCTTTTTTTCTGAGAAATTATCATTGAATGCTGTCAGTATAGAAAATAAGGAACCCCCTCAGCATTTGGCACATGGGTCATTCTGAGGTCCATTTCCAATGGAGCTCAGAAATAAAGATCATTAACACAATAGGGAAAATGATCAAATATATGAATTTGGACAACTGTGTAATACTCTGATACAAAGCTTTGGTAGGACCCAGGAAGCCTAAATGAGGCTTCCAAAGACCAGAGAAAGTTTGGTACAAGCCTCTTCAGCTTTACTCCCTAGCTGTAGACAGGGAAGTGGATATAGAAAAAGTGAGAGAACAGGTTTTCTATGTCAAAAAACTTTCCCTATGAAAAGACGAATGACACATTATTTTGTAGTACCTGGTGATCAGGTGGGTAAGAGGGTATGTGGAGAGGTGGACAGAGAGCAGAGGCAGAGAGAGCCCAAAATACAGATTTGAACCATTAGGGCTGCCTATGATTCCAGAGACCTGGGTAATGTCATTAATTTCACCTTTGGAATAGACAGTATTGGTTCAGATTCAAGTATCAGCCATTTCAGTGATGCACAAGTGAGACCTCAGCCTTGCTGTTTGATTTGTGCTTCTGATCATTCTGTTGATGGGCTGGCTTTAGCAGAGTGTGCCCTGGTTAATATTCATCATGATTGATTGTGCAGTCTGACCTTGGTCTCAGCAGACTGATGGCAGTGAAAATGGAACGTATTTAGGAGACCAGCCAAATATCTATGCTGCACCTATGAAAAATGGAACCTCAAATGCCCTGATATCCATTCTAATCTGCCTGGTTTACCTGGTGTTAATAGCTTCCTGGCCTTACCCTTTAGAATAGACCTTTCTATTTCATATCCTGTTCATTTGGAAGTCCGGTATTTTAACCCTTCCCACAGTATGAAAGTGGATGAATTTGGGGCTTTACTACAGACAGTTCAATTAACCTTTGAGCAGTAGTTGTGATGATTCTGACTTTACATCTAACTGTTTTCTTGAATTTCCCCCTCTATTGTGCTCTTGGTGGTGAGATCCGGAAATGATCATGAATGAGTCATCTATTTCCTAAATCAAATAGAACAATGGGAGTTTGTGCAAGAGGTTTTTGTTCTTTCTTTTAATAAGAGCCAACTCTTAACGATAAGCTTTCATTTTCTTTTTTTTCTTTTGTTAAAGTACCTGTCTAACTTTTCGGCTATAGATTACCTTGCATACATTTTCCATTTATCTTGTTTTCCTCTAGACACTCCTCTATAGATTGAAAACAAACAAAAAAAAAAGTAAGCAAGCAAATTAGTCTCAGGGCCTTTGGACCACCCTTTTATGTAGACGGTCTGTTCCCCCAGAGCATTTGGAAACTGCACTGCTGCCCTTCCTTGTATTTAATGAGACCTGTGGGCAAACACATGATTCAGTGGAAACTAAGAGGCAGAGTTTAAATATGCTCGATGACAGCTGGCTTACTTGTGCAAGCTGTTGCCAAAGAACTTTACTAATGGTTCAAGCAGATGGACAGAAGGAAGAAAGCTAAATGTTAGAATGTGTGAGAGGCCAAAGGTCAAGGTGAATGAGCCTGGTGATTTCCTGAGGTCTGTGGGTGTTTTGTGTTGCAGCCTAAATTGAGGGTTGTTTTTAATTTGATGCATTTTTCTAAACTTTAAGTAGGTTCATTAAACCAAAAAAAAAAAAAAAAGTTTCAGCTCTTCATTGCATTCCCAATTAAATTTTGGGTTTTAAACTTCCAAGATAATATAGCACTTACTTGTACAGTGTAGGCATTTATAATACCTTTTGAGGGATAAGTTCAAAATGGCTTATTTAACAGGTATTTTTTACAGAACATGATCCCTTAAGTTTTTTAATATCAACAACACACATATACTATATATATCCTTTGGCCTCCTCTCTTTTTTAAACTTAAAAGTAATTTTTCTTCTGGGGCAGGGAAATTACAAAACAGTTTAAATATATTGCATAAAGAATACTATTTGTCTCTTTCTAGAAAATCAGACTTTCCAGATATTTACTAAGATTTAGGCTAAAAAATCCAATGTCGTTTTTCTATTTCATATGATTTTATAACTATTATATCTTTCAGATTTAATCAAGTTTTATTGAAGCCAAGACATTAACTAACCTTTAGTTTGACAATCAAGCCTTTTAAAGGAGGTCATAAATTTCAAAGGAAGATTGTTTTTGTTCCAAAAAAGAGATTATTTTGAAAGCTAAAATATATTGTACCACTTATGGAAAGAAACAAAGTAAAGCTTTGTTGCCCAGGTACATTCTGTATTTCCCTGGTTCAAGGAAGGGAGCAGGTCTCTGGAAGTGGTGGAGAAAGGCCCACAGGCACCACTTCAGCAGCCCAGGTACCGTGCTTTTCTTCCAAGAAGTATGTCACTGGTGCTGGCTGTGGCCTTGGGGTCAATTATTTATTTATTTAAAAATAAAATTTTAATTATATGAAACCCAAAAGTTAAGGGTGTGTAAAATATGAACGTAGCAATTAGACATATTGTTTATCACTTTGATTTCCAAACCCTTACAGACTGAAATTCATTGGGGACTCATAAAAAATTGCCAGGATGGGCCATTAAAAAAATTACCTCAAATTACAATTAGCAGCTCTCTAGTTGAGTTGGAGTATATAAGTGGAGGGGCTGTTTGTGTTGCCATTTCAGGAGTAATTCACTCTGATCAGCTACATTTTAAAATGAAGCACAAGCAGAGGTGGAGGTAATTCAAAACCAAACACATTCAGAATTCAAAGTAACATCTTTCCCTTAGGTAGTTGATTTTTCTTATATATTGGTTTCTGGCAATCTACTTGGGGAAAGCTTTGACGGTTATAATTCATTATTAAATGGATTCTCTAGATGATGGGAAAGGCCCCCAAAGAAACTAGAAAAGCAAACTCTAACATCCACAGAAGTAACAAATACAAATAAAAGAGGTACTTCTTTGTAACAACTATTTCCTATAAAAGACTTTGACTAGAAATTTATTTTGAAGATTGTATTTAATAAGTGATATGCCAAAAGAGAAAAATGTTAGTTCCACTGATTTAATTTCCCTAATGGCTTTAACCACTTATATGACAAAGGGTACAGTCTTTGCTGACAGGATCTTGATTGAAGAGCTAAGGAATTAAAGGAAGAAGAAACCCCAGCAAACTTGACCTGATTATGTAAACAGTTTATTTTTGAAAATAATAAAAAGATTTTCAGTGTATGATATAAATATTTGTTTTAAATGACTATATGTATGCATGTATCCCCTTGACATATAGTCAAGTCATTATGGTTAGATTTTTTACAACAAGTTTTAGTTGTTGCCTCTTAATGCTTTTTAAAAACATGTGCTCCAGATAGGAATAGAGCTGCAAATACAGAGAACAGACTTGTGGTCACAGGGTGGGAAGGGGAGGGTGTGGCAAGTTGAGACAGAAGCATGGACATATAAATTTTACACTACCATTTGTAAAATAGATAGCTAGTGGGAAGCTGTGTATAACATAGGGAGCTCAACTCCATGTTCTGTGATAACTTGGAAGGGTGGGATGAGGGGAGGGTGGCAGGGAGGTCCAAGACGGAGGGGATATATATATACATATCCCCTGATTCACTTAATTGTACAGCAGAAACTAACACAACACTGTCAAGCAATTATACTCCTATAAACATAAATTTTTAAATATGTGCCCAGAAAATGTTCCTTTCCAATTCTACATCACTGTGAGGAAAGACAGCCTGGCAGTGAAAGGAGCAATCAGCTTGACCCTTGACAGATATGACCCTATTCACAGCTCATTCAGTGACTGGTTTTGTGAGCTTGGGTAAATGCCATAACTTCTTGGAGTCTTCATTTCCTTACTATAAAGTAGGGATGATACCACCCTTCCAGGGCTGTTGTGAGTTTTAGGTAAGATAATTGATGTAAAAACAGTAAAATTTGTCAAGCAGATATTAGTTCCTTCCTCTTTAAATCATATGAAGAACCATTTATTCAGGCACTGTGCTAATGCTTTGTTTGCATTTGTCTTATTTATCTTAAGAACAAAACTGAAAACTCATGAGGAAGTTTCTCCAATTATTGTTGGTCTGCAATGAGGAAATGGAAGCATTGAAATAGGTAGTAAGTGTCTTTAATCTGGTCTGCTTGATTCTGAAGGCTGAACTCTTAATCACTGAAAATGCTGTGGAATGAGATTGCTCTGTGGACATGGAGAAGAAATAGAATAGTAAGGATGTAGGGGATCAGGAATTAACAACTGGAAGGATTTAACATTTCTGTAGGTCTACTACATGTATCTTGAACCCTGTTTGAGGATGACAATTAAAAAAAAATAACATACTGTAAATATTTGACCATAATACATGGATTCAAACAAAAGTTATCAAAGAAGGGGAAGTGGGTAGGGACCTAATACACAGAATGTCTGTTAGTGTATCCTCTCTAATCAAGTTATTGTTATTTTGGTAATGGCAACCCACTCCAGTGTTCTTGCCTGGAGAATCCCAGGGACGGGGAAGCCTGGTGGGCTGCCATCTATGGGGTCGCACAGAGTCGGACATGACTGACGCGACTTAGCAGCAGCAGCAGCAGCAGCAGCAGCATTGTTAAGCATATTAATCTAGTCCACACTGTATTAGTCAGGCTAGGTTATGTTATGATGCAATAACAAATAGCACCTGAATCTCACTTGCTTAATACAACAGAAATTTTATTTTTCATTTGTACAAAGTCTACTGCATGTCTGATTACATTTTCAGGGCAATTGTCTTCCATGTGATCACCCAAGAATCCTGTTATCTCAGTCTCAGGACTCCATCATCTTCACCTGTGCCATGATTGCTGCAGCAGCAGGAGAAAATGCTGGGGCACTTTCCTGGACAATTCAACTCTTCCACTCCCAATTCATCTACCAGAGCTAGGCACATGTACTAACTGCAAGGGAAGAAGGACTGTGCATTGCAAGTCCCACAAATCTGTACCATACATATTTAAGATTGTTGGTGTTTCAGACTGGGATTTTTATGACTATTTTACTAAAATTATTTCTATAAACAAATACTCCTTCAGCTAGCAAAAGTGTATCACTTTAATTTCCACCATTTCTGATGAAGACATATTAAAGTGCTTAAAATAATTTTGAGTGTGTTCTCTGGAAGTGATTTTTGAAAAGTGACCATTCATTGATCTTAAATCAGCAGGGATTTTGTAATGTTTGTTCTGCTTCAAGAAGTCAACAATAAACCTATACAACAAACAAAAGAAAACAAAACAAAAAGGAGCTTGGGATGAACACACACACACACTACTATATATAAGATAAATAAACAAAAAGGACCTACGGTATAGCACAGGGAACTCTACTCAGTATTCTGTGATAATCTATATGAGAAAAGCATCTGAAAAATAATGAGTATATGTATATGTAAAAGTGAATTACTTTGCTGTACACCTGAGACTAACACAGCATTGTAGATCAACTATACTCCAATAAAAATAAAAAAATAAGAATAAAGTAAAAAAAAAACAAGGAACTGCTCTCTATTCTGCTATAGTGGGTTGGTGCAACTGGGTCTGTTTGAAAGATTATTCATTTATCCTTGGGCCTCTGAGCAGCTGGACAGGTAGTAGGAAGGATGTGAGGTTTATGAGAACTCCAGGGCACATAGGTCCCCAAGCTCTTCCACAGCATTAAAATCAAGGTTCTGCTTGTATCCCTTCCCCCAATTTGAACAAGAATTGCAAGTTACTTATGGCTCATGTGGTAGCATAATCAAATAATTCCACTTGAAGCAAACAAACATTTCAGTAACCAAAAAGCAAACCAACTCATGGTCACTGTAAAAGATAAGACATTTTTGGTCAAGAAATGCAGAATTGTATGTTGGTTGGTATTTTTAATATAACTGCTGGAGATTATTCTATTAATTCTTGATAAAGTAGAATTTACTCCTCTGTTATAAATATGGTGAAATTACAGGCATGGAAGAAATTGTGAACATTTTCTAGTGGTTTATACCAATTGTTTTCTTTGGCTTCAGATTTTTGTTTTTAACAGGTAGGGTGCTATATTTATTAAAATAGTATGTGGACCACAAAAAAGGTTATTTCAAAAACTATCAGCCAAGCATATTTATTGAGTACTCAATAGCTCTGACCCCTAAACATAAAAATAAAGAAATAAGTCAATAATGTGAACCACCAACCAAGCCACACTTCAGGCTTTTATTTTTGTCCTTAAATTTGTTGGCATCTAGGTCAGCACACCCCAAGATTTGTACTTGTGGTTTCATTTCCAAATGCCTCATACTTACATATATGAGGTGTTCCAGGAAAAATGAAAAACAAAAAGAAATAAACCAAAAACAAAAAAAAGAAACAAAACTGTTCCAGCAGCAGAAAGATGTGGGTTCCGGAATTTTCTAATTCAGTTGGTTGGGGAGTGGGGGTCTGAAATCAAGTATTTTAAAAAATGCTTCAAGTGTTTCACATACATACCATCCTGGAAACCATGAATAATTTTAGAGAGCTCCAGCGCAAGCAGCACCTGGGTCTCAGAAAGATGTGGCTGCTTTACCACAAGACTTTCTGACAGCTGTTTCACAACAGAACTGCTTGTCGGCAGCCCCACAATACGGCAGGTGACGCCCTCTCGAGACCTTCCAATCCGTACCTGCCCTGTAGGAGAGGTCACTTCAAGCTGTGCCTGCTAGGACTCAGGTTTGCATCCTTGGCCCTTATATTTGGTGGCCGTATGATCTTGGGCTGATATTTAATTCTCAGCTCCACTTGCCTTGACTGATGAAGGAGCGAATTCAGTCTACTCGACAGCACTAGAGAGAATACTCAGAGGAAAACACCCTTCAGTCCCTGGAATAATCACAGATGCTATTTCCATCTAACGTAGAGCAAAAGCCAGAAAAAGCCCTTCTTAGCTTGTGTCCCTGCTTCCATTTTCTCATTTATTATTTTCCCCCATTCGCTCCACAGTGGCCTCTCTGCTGACCTAGGTCCAGCCCTGCACATTGACACGCCTCCTCCCGCAAGGCCTGAGGCTTCCTCCACCACTTTTGTTGACACTGCTCCTTTCACTGTTTCCCTATTCTGCACTTATCACCATTTATTATGCTATATCTTTTATTTATTTAGCTGGTTTATCATTTCTCTACCACAAGCCTTGTTTGTTTGCTTGCTTTGTTTTAAGGTAAACCATCCAAGCAGTTTTTGTTTATTAAGCTTCATTAGCGATTCCATTTTCCTCATCAGTTTGAATACAGAGTAACGGCCCAGGGTGGTGGGGGGAGCCTTTTGCATGTCAACATACAGGAAGTAGAGATCACCCTTGCACGGTTCTCACCATTTACCTCCTGGAAGTGGAGGTAAAATTAAGTGGAAATGATTATAGTGTATGTTTTCTCTCCTCTTTTTGAATGTACACAATGAAACAATTGACAAACTTGAAATTACAGTCACCAACTAAACCCAAGATAGGTGTTTTCCACTTTCATCGACAAAAACAGGACAGAGGACATTGCAAATTGGGATGCCATCAAAGACGAGGCTTACTTCCTGTATCACTCTTTTTTAAATTTAGGTTTTTCAAAGCAACACCTAAAGGCATGATATCTACCCAACCCGTAGCACCCCCAGGAGGCCAGAGATATTTGTTTTGTGACTATTTCTCAATTTCTAAGCACACTAATAATGTCTTGCAGACTGTAGGTGTTCAGTAAATGTTTGTTGAATGAATTATTGTGAGCAATAGTAAACCATCATTGTGCTGTTTCTGGAGTGGGAGCATCACTAGACCAGATAAATCCTGGGCCAGGCCTAAGTCTAGCTCTGCTTGCAGATTGTCCTGGGTTTTGAAACTTTGGGTATTCTTTGAATGGACAAAAGCACCACATCGTCTGTGCAAAGTCCCCAGCCTTCTAAAGCATATTCAGAAACGGGATGATTCAGAATTGTTCAAGGCACCACTTCCTTCCATGTCTCTCTACCTAGAATCACCCCTTACGACCAAGATGGTACTTGGTCTGTACGAGGAAAGGAAAACCAGGAAATGTTTAACAGTACAAATTCAGGGGCATCCTAGGACATCTGTGGAGAAGGCAATGGCAACCCACTCCAGTACTCTTGCCTGGAAAATCCCATGGATGGAGGAGCCTGGTAGGCTGCAGTCCATGGGATCCCGAAGAGTCGGACACGACTAAGCGACTTCACTTTCACTTTTCACTTTCATGCATTGCAGAAGGAAATGGCAACCCACTCCAGAGTTCTTGCCTGGAGAATCCCAGGGATGGGGGAGCCTGGTGGGTTGCCGTCTATGGGGTCGTACAGAGTCGGACACGACTGAAGCGACTTAGCAGCAGCAGTAGGACATCTGTTTGATGATGTTTGCTGAGCAATGTGATGTGATTGATAATCTTGATGCACAGCTCTCACTGGTAAGATTTCTGTTGTTTTCCCCAAAATTCACCCTCGTGAACTTTTCCAGCTTCCTAGGCCCCTGTCTCCCCTCATGCCCTCTTTGTGTTACAGACACAGATATAGACAGACACACATGACTTCTTGACCTTTGCTATGCTCAGAGGAAGTCTCTTCCTCTGAAAAAGAGGGATAATCAGAGAATCATCCCATCTTCTCATCACCTCTACCTGCACCACTAAAAACAAAAACTGTTTCCAAATGTAGTTAAAAGAAAGCTGGGAATTATCATTTACCATAGAAATATCAATTTTGTGGGGAAAAAAGTGTCAGTTTTACCAGATGCTTCTGGTCTTGGCTGCCTAATCCATTTGCTGTCTCAGCAGCTGCAAGTCCTTTGTCAGCCCCACACTCCCTCCCTCCCACGTGCTGTTTCTATCAGTTGGAATCCAATTGGTTCCTGCCGCAGGCACTAAACTTGAGGCAAATAAAATAGCAGGGGTGAATATGAACAAGACCAGTAAAAATAACCTTCCTTGATGCCTCTAAATTATAGTATGACAATGACAGTCCTAAGCACTCAAAAACCTGAGTCAATGAGTTGGAGGGTGATTTGTTTTCAATTGAAGAGTCCAAGGATATTCCTGAAAAAGTCAGATGACATTATTGATGGAAGGTATATTGCTCACAAATTGTGCCATGAAAAATTAGATTAATTGTATTTTATTTAATCCTCACACCTGTGAGCATTAGAGCCCCTGTTCTACAGGTGAAAAAACTGAGGCTCAGAGATGTTAACCTCGTTACCCAAAGTTACATATCTGATAAATGTAACTTCTGATAAATGATAAATTCTAGATCTGTGCCTAGGTCTGGCTAATGATGAAGTTTGCATCCTCCTGGCTTATTATACAGTTCTGCTCCTTGCCTGGCCTAAGACTTTTTTAAAATTATTTTTTATTGGAGTATAGTTGTTTTACAATGTTGTATTAGTTCCTGCTGTACAGAAGAGTCAGCTATGCATATACATATATGCCCTCTGTTTTGGATTTTCTTTCTGTTTAGGTCACCACAGAACACTGAGTAGAGTTCTCTGCCCTATACAGTCGCTTCTCAATAGTTATCTATCTTATACATAGAGTGTATATGTGTCAATCCCAATCTCCCTACCCATCCTACCTCCACTTCCGCCCTTGGTTTCCATACATTTATTCTCTACATCTGGCCTAAGACTTGAGGCACTTAACAAGCATGCTTGCCAGTGCCAGAATCCCTCATTCTCTTGAATATTTCCAAGCACCCTGAATTACAATATCTGAGTACGTACCCTAATTGAAAGTAGCCATTATGGAAGCTTATACCTATAAGAGCGTTTTGCATTTGCTAACATTGTATCCTGAGAATTTTCAAATCCCCAGATTCAGAGGGCATTGTGGTATAAACTTTTCTCCACAACTGCCACAAAGCTGTACTGAAATGGGCTTTTGCCAGAGTTCTGTGAGGCTTGGTCACTGGTTACGTGATAGGATTCTAGAAGTAAACCAGAGATTCAAGCCAATCATTGCACATTATTACATCATGATTATTTAGAACTGATAATGCTGCTGCTGCTGCTGCTAAGTCACTTCAGTCGTGTCCAACTCTGTGGGACCCCATAGATGGCAGCCCACCAGGCTCCCCCGTCCCTGGGATTCTCCAGGCAAGAACACTGGAATTGGTTGCCATTTCCTTCTCCAATGCATGAAAGTGAAAAGTGAAAGTGAAGTCACTCAGTCGACTGTTTGGGACCCCATGGACTGCAGCCTACCAGGCTCCTCCATCCATGGGATTTTCCATGCAAGAGTACTGGAGTGGGGTGCCATTTGCCTTCTCTGAGAACTGATAATGAGATGTTAAATCCAACAGCCTGTTGCACTGTATCAGAACTTAAAAAAAAATTTTTTTTTAATGTGGACCATTTCTTTAAAGTCCTTATTGAATTTGTTACCAAATTGTTTCTGTTTTATGTTTTTTTTTTTTTTTGGCTGAGAGGCCTGTGGGATCCTAGCTTCCTTACCAGGGATCAAACCCATACCCCCTGCATTGGAAGGTGAGGTCTCAGCCACTGGACTGCCAGGGAGGTCCTGCACCATATTAGAACACCATCAGGGCTTCCTCTTTAGTACCACTCTTGGTGTTAGTACAGTTGCCTTCATATCTGTGGATTTCACATCCACAGATAGAAAAGGTAAACTGTCCTGCACAATTTAATATAAGGGATTTGAGCATCTGTAAATTTTGGTATCTGTGGGGACCCCGGGACCAAACCCTGAGGAGTCAGAGGGAAGACTGTGGAGCATGGTGGTTAGGGCTTTGGAGATTGAATTCCCAGTCTTGAATCCTTCACTCTGCCACTTACTACTATGTGGCCTTGGGCTTTCTCCCCTCCTCTCTGTGCTTCGGTTTCTATCACTTTAAAACGGTGATGGTGTGACCTGTATCACGGGGTTAGTGTGGGCATTCTTTAAAATCATAGGTGTCATCAATAAAAAATTTTTTTAATAAAAATTAAAAAAAAAATCACAGGTGTCAAATGCTTAGAATAGCATCTGGCATACAATGAGAAAGCAAGTGTGTTACTATTTGTATTACGTATTGCAATGGAACACTTCCTAATAAGGTTCATTTATGTATGGCCCCATTGAATTCTAGCCTCAGTTTAATTTTTCACTCTAATCATGAGAACTGAAGCTGTACAGCTTCATCCACTGTCAAATTTCAAGTTTACCCTCCAAAGAAGAGGAAGGAGAAAGCCAGTGACTCAGGTTCTGGCAGCAGCAACTGAATGAATGCAGACTCCAACATGATTGTTTTTAAAGGGGCAACACTCCACATGCACGTGTACTAATCGGGTCTGCAACGCTGGTTTCAAAAGCACTTCTGTTACTTTATAGTCATACCTTGTAAAGGGTGATATCTTTGACTTATTTCATGAGATTTCCAACTCCATTTGTAATTTCATGAGCATATTGGGATCTGTCCAAGATGTCACGTGCTGTTCCAAATTAGACACAAACTCCAAATTGTTTGAAGTTCACTCCATCTGTAATTGCTATCAGAGACTCCAGGAGTTGAATCTAGCCCCTACATTTGATACCAGCTGAAAGAGATGAGTAATCTTTGACCAATCACCCTTTTCTAAGTGGCTTACACTCAGCAGGATTTACAGTTCTGAGAAGCTGTTTTAACCTTCCTCTACCGTCAGTTTACTTACGCACGCAAGTGCAAGAGTCAGAGACAAAGAGGTTATTTTTTTTTCAGAGGTGTGTCTTGGTTTAGTGTCTCCACAGCAACTATATTAATAACTAAAATTTCATAAAACCTTATTCAAAAGTTTACAGTTTTATAGAATTCTTAATAGAATTCCTGTATTCATGTAGATAAATAGGTTAAAATGTTAGATATTTTGCAATTAAAAATATACACAGGTGCGACTGATTCTTCTGTCTCTCTAGTCTGCAAAAGGGGACCTACACTGCAGATGTGACAAATCATTGCAACGTTTTGGTTCTTCAGTTACACGACACAAAATTGTAAAAGAAGAGATTTGCTTTTGGCATTTCCTGGTTTCCTGTTTTAATTCCCTTCTTGGCTTTTCTTCCTCTGCCCCTTGTTTTGCAAACGTCCTTTTTCTCACTTCTCATCATTGACAAGATCTACCTGTGTCTTTTGTTTCCTGGAAAGTAAGAGAATGAGTCATCCCAGCTGTCCCCTCGGTGCCTAGAACAGCGCGCTATGGGTGTGCAATTATTACTTCTCCAGTGAAATACAGTCTTTCTCAGTGTGCTGCCAACAGCCAACATTGTTCAGTGTGTTAGTCTTTAGTGTGTGTGTGTGTGGGGGGGGCAGTTCAGGGACTCCATAAACTCGACTTCAGGAGTATTTTCTTTTGAACTGAGACTTACAAAGATAAAATGCTACTGAGGAGGGATGGATTCTGTCCGTAGAGCCTCGGGCCTTGGGGTGGGCCAGGGAGGAGAAAGCATTTAGGTCTGGATGCAGGAATCCTTCCTTGAATTTTCTGTCATTCCATGAGTCTGTGCTGTAGACGTGTACATGGACATGCATGACACAGCGGGTGGGGAACTAGGTAAATGCATCTTGCTGACAAATTTTTTTTTCCTATTTCTGGGAATTTAAAAAGACATATGTATTTCTAGGACTCTATTATACTTGCTGATGTGATATCCATGAGCCTAAAAATTAACTTCCTACATAATTTGAGTAAAAACAATATTGAAAGAACTTAGTTTTTGTATGAAGTCTATGCCTCTATGAAATCTGTGCCTCTATGAAAAATGCTGCTTTTTTGTAGTCCTTTTTTCTTTTTGTTTTCAGATAGAATTATAACCATGAGCTCGAGAGAATGTTAATTCTGTTGAATTTTTCTTAATATTATTTCCTATGAGGAATATGACTGTGCTTTTCATGCATTATACATTTGTCAAGGCAAATGTGTTGCAACATATTGATAAAATCTGATTGTTAAATTTCAGTGTACATCTTTTTCACATGACTAGTAAGGAAGATCAGCCCCAGAAGGAATAAGACCTTCTTTCAAAATGGTATTTTAGGCTTTATTTAGACAGAAGGTTTTCCAAAGTAACTCTGCTAAGAGAATGATTTCATTCTGCTTCTCTTTACATAATGAGACTACAGAAAGTGTCCACATCACGGTTTATAATACGCTTCCATTAGAGCCTTATTTTCTTGTCAGTATTTTTACTCGGAGCCTAATCTTTTGATAGGACAGAGATTTCACATTCAATCAGGGACAGTGGCTTTCTTTTTCCTGCTTTAACATGACACTCACATTTCTTGCTCTAAAGTGATTGCCAGCAAAATGCTTAACTCCTCTAAATCGGCTGTTTCAAGTGCCAGGGCATATTTGACTCTGACGTCTCATCTGTGGTTAAAGTTCACCTCGCGGGGCATTTGAAGGAGGTGCTTTGTGTTTCAAAATGAAAACTGTAAAACTTCTGGCGTTTCACGTCTTTTGGATTCTAAGTTGGTTGTTTTCCTTTAATAGTAGAAGAATTAAAGCTATTAAAAATCTGCTGTTCAAGCCTGTAATGGTGGCCTCCCATCTCTCCTTTTTCTGGGAATGAAAGAATGTTGAAAGTGTTTCTGTTTTATAATGTAAGAGGTGGCCAAGCATTTACAACTCTATATACTCCTCCAGTGGAATTCTTCTAAACCTCAGACCTGGCCAGCAGGTTTCTCCCAGACGATTTTCATTTTCATAACATTCACATCCAATAAACTGCACAAAACATAGTGTGAGAGAAAAAAGGGGGACAGGAAATGGCTCTGTTGCACGGTTATTACATCCTATTGCCTGTGGGTTGCTTGTTATGAGTTTTAACTATGTAAATATGACGTATATGACATCAGAATTTAATCTTAAAGCTTCTATGTGGGAGATAGAGTGTGACTTTATTGTTAGGGCTAAAATCAACCTGGTGTTGACAGGTCTCAAAAGTCACTGAGTAAAAGCTTAAAAAGAAAAAGCTCAGACTGATAAGCTGTTCTTTGATTGACAACTTCAGGCTTGACTGCCACTTTTGAAAACAGTTGGGTCAAAGTTTTCCAGTGGTGGGGGGAGAAAACGTTGTTTCATAAGAAACTATACTGGGAAATATAGGAAGATTTATAAAGTGAGAGAGCACAAAATCCCAAAGAAAAACAGGTGTGAGGTTTAGAAAAATCTGGAAACTGGGAGAAAGGACACTGTCCCTGAATGATTTAATTAATATTGCAAACGGACTTGAGGCAAAAGAATGCCGACTCAAGAAGAGAAAGAAAACACTGCTGTCAGCTAGCTTCGGCTTTCAACAAATCGTTTGTTAACAGATTGTGGTGAAATGATCTAGTTGAAGGCGGGGAGGGTAAAATGCAAAGGCAAATGATTACAGTAGAAAATAAATGCAGGAGGAAAAGGAATATGGTCTCCCCCCACGCCCACCCATCTTTCTAGTAGAGTAGAAACGATCCTGGTGCTGTAAAATCCATCATGGAAACGATAAAATGAATGCATTCTGAAGTAGCCATCATTGGTCGATTGAAATGTGATTGTTAGACTTGCCATTTCTTATCAAATATTATCCATAAGGAAGTATTCAATTCCTGCCGTGCCAATTATCCTACTATGGGCATCATAAACTTTTATGGCTTGTTATGGTGTCACTTGGCTAACGATTTTTCCCTTCCAATATTGCATCATCACATTCAGATGGAAAACATAGTCTAATGTGGCAAAGTGTTAAAGAAATTTAATACTCTAGGGCTAAATGAAACTGCTATGGTTCATCTCCTGGATAAGAACAACAATTTATGAATGCAATATTCATTTCCTGAGGTGAGCACAAGCAAAAACTTCATCTGAAACTTAAAACCTAGATGTTTGAGCTCTGGTAGTTTCCTCATTTAACTCATTGATGTCATATATTAAGGCCACTGGTAAGATCACATCTGGGAAGTGCTCACTTTTTCAACCTCCCTAATTACTTTTACAGGGAACTCCTGGCATAATTGCATCGGCGGAGACCAGACCACAGAGTCTACAGGATCATCTTTCACTTTTAATATATTGTGAAAAATGTAAAAGTTATCTATTTGTTTTCTCTTGATCATAACAACTGATTAACAGTTGGGCAGGTTAGTTCACAGAAGCATGCATTCAAAGCTAAGGTTCTAGAACATGGTGTGTGTTATATGGAAAAATCATGAGATTATAAGCTTAGCATATGTTCATTTCTAAGACTAAGGAATCCAGAGATAGTTCCACAGTCATTTTTGCAGAGAAAGATAAAGAACAGTTGCCAAGAACCATACGTTTTTTCCTTCCAAAACCTAAAGGTCTGCACTACATATTTAAGTATATTAAACCTAATAAATTTAACTTACAGGGAAACCCATTTGAGTGTTATCTGTGGGTATCAGGGAATAGTCGGAATCCCCAGTGGCTCAGTAGTAAAGAATCCACCTGCCAATGCAGTAGATGCAGGAGACACAGGTTCGATTCCTGGGTCTGGAAGATGCCCTGGAGGAGGAAACAGCAACCCACTCCAGTATTTTTGCCAGAAAAATTCCACAGACAAAAAAGCCTGATGGGCTATAGCTCATGGGGTCGCAGAGAGTCAAATACGACTGGGCACACATGCACACACATCAGGGACTAGTAAAGGATGCAACTGAGGACAGTATTTTGAGCTTGTAATCCAACTTCAGTTTTTAAAAAAGTTTACTCCTTTTTAAACATAGAAATTCTAGGCCACAGGTTTAAAATGTTCAGATAAACGAATGAGAAGTTGATTTTTTTCCTCTATCTGAGACTTTTAGAGAATCAGGAACAAGTTTCACTCAAAGCAAGAATTTGCAGAACTGTCAATTACCATGAACATCCATAACCAGAAGGAAGCAAGACAGTGACAGAGAGAAACACACTGCAAGTTTTTAATACAAAAACTTCCTTAACTTCCATGAAGTCATCTCTTTTGACCATCAAGCCAAACCAAGTGCAGAGGAGAAAGATGCTTTGACACTGTTAATATCCAGCATTTAGAGTTCAGCTTTGTGGGAAAAGGTGTTCAGGGTCAGATATTTACTGAGAATAAAGTGAACCCATTTGGGTGCATGAAAAGAAAGGATAATAATAATAATAAACCATTTTTAGATGACAACTGAATCAAAAACAAGATGTGAGGTAGGCTGCATGGCATAAAATTAGAACCCAGACCTGTCATTTGTTTTCACAAAGTGAGGGTCATATGGATGCAGCATCTAAAGGGAAAGGAAACGAGAAAGAAACCCAGCCTGCAATGGACTGAAGTTTGGTGTCTCTGCCAAATTTATACTAATTCCAACATGATGGCATTTGGAGGCAAGGCCTTTGAGTGGAAATTAGGTCATAAGAGTAGCACCCCCGTGAATGGGATTAGTGCCCTTAGAAGGGCTTCCCAGATGGTGCTAGGAGTAAAGAACATTTGTGCCAGTGCAGGTAGACTTAAGAGAAGCAGATTTGATCCCTGGGTTGGGAAGATCCCCTGGAGGAGGGCATGGCAACACACTCCAGTATTCTTGCCTGGAGAATCCCATGGACAGAGGAGCCTGGCAGGTTGCAGTCCACAGGGTGACACAGAGGCGGACATGACTGAAGTGACTTAGCACACATGCACACACTGCCCTTATGAGAAGTGGCCAAAGAGGTAGCTTGCACTCTTTCTGCCATGTGAAGATACAAAAAGAAGTCAACAATCCGGCACCCTGATCTTGAACTTCCAGCCTCCAGAACTGTGGGAAATAAAATCTCAGTTGTTTATAAGCCAATCCAGCCTATGTTGCTTTCTTAGAGCATCCAGAAAAGAGAACAAACCAACTATGATCCTTGGGATTAAGTGCACTTCTCAGTTACTCTTCGATCTTCTGACATGTTAATGCTCTGCTTAAAGTTCCTTGCAACTCCTCACAAATCTATTCAACTTATCTTTTAAAATGCTCAATTCTACACTGTTGGTGGGAATGAAAATTGGTGCAGCCATTATGGAGGATAGTATGGAGGTTCCTTAACAGACTAAAAGTAGAAATTGCCATATGATCTTGTATCACCATTCCTGGGCATGTATCCAGAGGAAAACATGGCTCGAAAGGATACATGCACCTCAATGTAAGATAAAGCAGCACTGTTTACAACAGCCAAGACATGGAAGCAACCTAAATGCTTATCAACAGTTGAATGGATATGGAAGATGTGGTACACATATACAGTGGAATATTACTCAGCCATAAAAAGAATGAAATAATGCCATTTGCAGCAACGTGGATGACCTACTGATTGTCCTTCTTAGTGGAGTGAATCAGAGAAAGATAATTACCATATGATATCACTTACATGTGGAATCTAAAAAAATGATTAAATGATTTACAAAGCAGAAATAGACTCACAGACATAGAAAACAAACTTCTGGTTACAAAAAGGGATAGCACAGCAGGGGGATGAGAGATAAATTAAGAGGTTGGTATTAACATATACATGCTACTATATATAAAATAGATAAACAACAAGATCCTACTGTATACCGCAGGGAATTACATCTAATATTTTGCAATAAAGTGTAATGGAAATGAAATGAATCTGAAAAGGAAATATATATATGTATATAGATTTCTATATATATATATATATATAGATTTCTATATACATATATACATCTTAACCACTTTTCTATACACCTGAAACTAACCCAACATTGTAAATTAACTATACTTCAATTTTAAAAATGGTGAAAAATGCTCAGTCAGAATTTACTCATTTATCAGATCTACAAAGAAGAGTAGAGCACCTTTCTCAAGAAGACAGTAAAGGTGTAATGTTTCAGCTTAGCTGGAATTTGTTTCGGGAGAATGAGCCCGTTATTATCTTTGTGCCAAGTGCTGACAGCCTCCTCATCCATGTACACTACAAGTGAACGTGAACTCTAGGCCAAGAATGTATGTTCCAGGAGATGCATGTATGACTCTTCTGACTTGCTAGGCTGTAATTCCAAGGGAGATGAAGAGCAGGCAAGGGAGGAGGTGTGGAAAATTAATGAGGTCCTTCTGGATGCCTCACAGAGGGCACCAGGTACTTTGCATACTGTCATTATTCCCTTCCCTGCACCCTAAGTATGCTAACCATTCTTTCACAGAAGGAAATAGGTGCAGATCTCAAAGAATTTATAAGACTCCAAATTGGTTTCTCTTCCTCTACTGTATTCTGCCTTAAGCTATCATCTGATTTTTCTTCTAAAATAGTCTAAAGATTCTTTCTTTGCACTATTCAGTGTTCAACTAATAAAAGTTTCAAAAGTCAAAATAAAGCCCTTTGACTAGCATATGGTCCAGGGTGTAAGTCTTCTTGTGGGATAAATAGCAGCCAGCATATCATGGAGCAAGAGCTGATGGAAAGATGTAGATGAACATAGAGCTTCTGGGGAAGTAAGGCAGGTAGTGATACATACTCCACAACCAGATAGAAGAGTGGCTTCTCAGTGGATCAGAGCAGAAATTCTGAGTTTATCAAGGCTTGCAGGTCCAATTATGTGCCAAGGACATGACTTGTGATGTGGCTGGAGTGGTAGGCACCCACCACTCACCACTGGTGAAATTCCAGGTGCTTTTCCTACTTATGGTCAAGGGTTGTATATAGTTATGGCCTTCCCACTGTAGACTTAAGGAGGCTTCTTGTCTCCCAGGAACTATTGGTTTCTTTGGCTGAAGGTGTGAGTTCTGGAAAGGAGACCATCAAGTAATAAAGTAAGGAGACACAGGAGACAAACAGCCCGAAGCAGCCACATCAATACTTGGACAAGGTAACAGGTGTTAATGCCAATTGACTGTTACGCAATGGGTGCCAACTAGAAAACCACTGTGTAACCTGTTGGTTCCTAGAACTTTGGGGAAAGAGAATGGTGTTGTAGGTGAGAGCATGCATTGAAATCATAGAAATGTTAAAAAAAAAAGGGATTTATTGGGAAGATAAGATTTTTGATGCAGCCGAAGTAAAGGGTTAATGAGGAAATATGGCAACAGAATATTTATCATTACAGTAAACCAAAGGCATAACAAAGTACCCAAGAGATGCTCAACAATGACCAATATGACAGAAACAGAGCCCATCTTTTCTAGGATTTTACAGAAAAAGAGTGCACTGGTGCTGAGGATAATCATAGTTGTGTGGGGCGGGGGGTGGGGGGGGGTGGGGGCGGTGTGGGTATTGCTGAAATGCACAAAGGGCTTTACATGTGCCATCTTATCTAGTCCTCACACAACCTGACATTTATATTCTAGTATTTCTGTTATTTTCTCTATGTGGTCCTTTTGGAAACTCAGGTTTGGAGAGTCAGGAACTTCCTAGGGTAAAAGCTAATGTTTACGAACCAGGATGGGAACCCAAGTCTACTGGATTCCAGAGACCATAGACGTTACCAGTAGGTGGCGCTGCTCGTCACCTGGCCATCCTTGAGTAAACGTATTGTTACCTGGGCCCCGCTTCAATATGCTGCACTGTAGCTATCCGAGACTATTGCATTTTTTTAAACTAAGATTTTAATAGACAATACAAATATTTTAAATTATTATTCACTGAAAATTGACCATAAGCTTGACACCGGGCTAGATATTTTGGTTTCGTTAAAGATGTAAGCATTAATCAAATGTTTCTCTATGACTGTGTTGACTGTTGGGTGAAATACAAAGTTGATGATATTTAAACATATTTATAGAATCAAAACACTAGTGTTAGCAAAAGGTTGAAAACTTATAATAATATTGAACCAAGCCCATTCCTTATCATTATCCTATTTTTAAAGTAGAGCAATTGGTTTTGGGAATTGAAGTTTCTACAGAGTATTATTTTGCCCAGTTATGAGTTAAGCTTCCTTGCTGCAGTCAAGATCCTGGACTTCAGTCATAGGGTAGCTACTAAAATCAGATGCTTTCAGGTGTGTGAGTATGTGTGTATTGGTGGGGGTGGGGGTCACATAATTGAGGAGAGTACTGGAGAGACTGGCTCAGGTGGGGAAGCAGAATGAAACACCAAATCAAAGACAAGATGTCAACTGTATATTGTACTGTGTAAATCAGAGAGGTGCCGGATGATATGGCTGAGGTTTTAGTTGTGAAAATGTGGTTTAGTTGTATGGAAAGCAAACATTTTAGAAATCATGAGGAAAATTGACTGCTTAGAGAGAAAAGAGGAAGATAATCTTCAAAGTGTGTGTTTTACATAACTGGCAAGATAATTATACAATCAAATATTCAACGAAACTATTAAAAGGAGTTAATTCCACAATATGTGTTGAATCTCATAGGGTTTACCCAATTTTTTTTATTTACCCCCAAAACACTAATTTATTTTCTTGAATATGCCGTAGGTATGACCTATCAAAAATGTTAGACAGTTATTCACATGTTTTTTTCTTTAAAGCTTACAATGAATTAAACCTTAAGCTTCCATAAAAACTCATACATTTATACAGAGAATCCTAATATAGCCTTACGGTATATTCTTTTAGCTTAAAATCTCTGCCTGGAGAAAAATTCATTTTCCTTATTTGGTTGCACTGAAAGATTGTAAGAATCCCCCACCTCAGTTTACAATGAGATCAAAAATAGCATTTTATTTGCCCATCTGGAGATCAACAAATGTGTAAAGCTTGTCCGTGTGGAGGCCATCTGTTGTGAATGGAGACACACATGGAAACTTAATCCTCGAACTTCTTTTTCAACTTTCCCTTTTGCTTGCCTGAGTAGAAGGCAATTCAGACCAGTCACTTGCCATACAAGCTGTAGTCCAGGACAGATCGCTGCCTTTTAATGTCACAAACACTTCTATCTATCCAACTGCAAACAACTCTGCAAAGATCTAAAGAGTGAAAAAATCTTGGCATTGACTCTCCCCAACATCATGACACAAATTGAAAATCAGAGTCAGAGCTCTCCATAATGGGCTGTTTCTTGGACTGTACTAAGAAGGAGGGAAGAGTCTTGGTGAATTGTATTCCGTTCCTTTTCTTTGAAGGTATCCATGGTCTCTCTAAGCATTTCTATATGTTCTGAACATGGAGTAAACATTTCCTGCCTCATTTTTTTTTTTTTTAACTTTCATTCTCTCATGGTCTCATTTCAACTTGGAGAAAATCCTTCTTCATGCTAAAAATGATTTCAAAATAATGTTACTTATGGGGTAGGACAAATGAGTCACAGGGGGTTGGACTTTCCAAAGATTCTTTGGATGTAGAAGAAATTTTGCAGACTTGTACTTTTTTGTTATACTTAGCTGAAGTTTCATGTTTGTAAATATCACACTTCAGTGTGTTAAGTGGACTGGCTTGAGGCTAGGATGCAGTGCACAGCTGTGAGCAGGGAGTCCACAGTCTTTGTCTGGAAATTGTCTGCATCACACTGTCTTGGCACCCTTTCATCGACTTTAGTCCCTGACTCCTTTGCCATTAAAGTTAACAAAATTTTGCTCCTTAAAAATCATTTAGGGACTTCCCTGGAGGTCCAGTGGTTAAAACTCTGTGCTGCCAATGCAGTGCGTAAGTTCAGTCCCTGGTCAGGGAACTAAGATTCCCCAGGCTGCTTGGCCAGGAAAAAAAAAAAGTAAAAAGAAAAAAAAAAATCATTAAAAAAATCTCTGTTTTGCATTGTTTGTATACGTTCTGGGTAGCCTGAGGAGAAGAAAAGGAATTCACGTCTTAAATGATTCAGTGTCTTAGTCAGCTCAGTCTGCTCTATCCAGAATACCACAGGGGCTTCTCTGCTGGTCCATGGTTGAGGATCCACCTGCAGGGGACACGGGCCTGATCCCTGACCCAGGAAGATCCCACATGCTACAGAACAACTCAGCCTGTGTGCCACAACTACTGAGCCCATGCTCTAGAGCTCTTGAGCTGCAACTATTGATCCATGCGCTGCGACTCCTGAAGCCCCTGTACCCTAGAGCCTAGGCTTTGCAACAAGAGAAGCCACTGCAATGAGAAGCCCAAGCCTCACAACGAAGAGTAGCCCCTGCTCACCACAACTAGAGAAAGCCTGCCCACGGCAGTGAAGACCTGCTGCTGCTAAGTCGCGTCAGTCATGTCCGACTCTGTGCGACCCCATAGACGGCAGCCCACCAGGCTCCCCCGTCCCTGGGATTCTCCAGGCAAAAACACTGGAGTGGGTTGCCATTTTCTTCTCCAATGCATGAAAGTGAAAAGTGAAAGTGAGGTCGCTCAGTCGTGTCCGACTCAGCGACCCTATGAACTGCGGCCCACCAGGCTCCTCCGTCCATGGAATTCTCCAAGCGAGAGTACTGGAGTGGGTTGCCATTGCCTTCTAGCACAGCCAAAAATAAATAAGTGCATCTTATACAGAAAAGGATACCGTTGGCTACATGGCTTATACAACAAAGATTTACTTCTCCCAGTTCCAAAGGCTGGGAAATCCAAGATGATTTGAATTTGTGTATAATTCTGACAAAAAAAAATAGCGGTAATGGGAAACCAATTTCTTCTTCACTATTTTGAAAGAAAGTTGTGCTCTTAGTGATAGCAAAAAGTTGAAAACTTATAATAATATTGAATCATAGGGAATTAGATGAATGGATTGTGGTATATACACATAATTATATCTGGAGCAACCACTAAGAATTATTTTAGAAAAATAGTTGTGTTCTTGTGCTGGACTGTAGCCTGCCTAGCTCCTCTGTCCATGAAAAACAGTTAATGATTTGGAAAATGTTTGCAGTAAATTAAAGGGGAGAAGTGGGTTAGAATATAGTATGTGAGGTACCACTACATTTTGGTAATTAGAAATTCACATCCTTGTGTAGAGAAAAAGACTAAGTACATGCATCAAAATGTTAATAGTGATTGTCTCTGAGTGATGGCATTATAGATGATTTTATTTTCTTCTTTAAGCTTTTTCTGTATTTTTCAAATATTTGAAAATGAAGTTATTTTATTTTAGTAGCCAGAAAAAATACCATTTTAGAGAACGAGCAAAAATATTTTACTTAAGAAGTGATGCTTATCTTCTTTTACCCCAAAATATTTATCTAAATACAGACCTAAAAACTGGGTGGCTAGGATGGTTTGGAACCCTTAAACCAAGGACCTGGTGGGAATTTCATATTATGTGTAGCAAATGAGGCAGCATTCAGATTTCTAGGACCCTTTCTCATGTTTGAGATCAGCTGATGATTTGCTGATATTCAAGTCCATTTATATTTCAACATTCCTAAAAATAATAGCACTGGCTGTACTTCCTCTTCTCTACTTAGCATGCCTGGCAGTGCTTTCCATCAGAGATCATGTTCAAGATCATTAGCCTCCCTGTCAAAATTCTTAGCAGAGCCCAGTTCCTTCCATTTCTTCAATGTCCCACATTGGTCCTTTTCCTTGTTCAGCAACCCTTTTACTGGTATATCTCTTGTTAACCTCGAAACTGTCTCCCAACCCACATCATCTTTCCTGTCCTTTAAGAATATGTTAAGAAATTTCACTGGTGTTGTTCTTCATCTATCAGACCAAGCCATGTGAGTGTAATTGTTGTGTTTCAATTGTTAAGTTGTGTCTGACTCTTTGCGACCCCATGGACTGCAGCATGCCAGGCCTCCCTGTCCCTCACTATCTCCTGGAGTTTGCCCAAGATCTTGTCCATTGAGTTGATGATGCCATCCAACCATCTCATCCTCTGTCTCCCTCTTCTCGTCTTGCCCTAAAACTTTCCCAGCATCAGGGTCTTTTCCAGTGAGTCAGCTGTTCACATCAGGTGGCCAATGTATTAGAACTTCAGCTTCAGATTCAGTCCTTCCAATGAGGATTCAGGGTTGTTTCCTTTAGGATTGACTGGTTTGTCAACCCCATTTCTAGCCTCACTGGCAGAACAAATGGATAGAAAAAGGCCATGGCAGCATATGCAGGCGGAATAGCCTGAGACAGCCGGAGAGAGCACCTTCACCCCTTGCGTGGGGAAGGTGGATAGAGGGGCAGATTGGCTGAGAGGAGCCAGGTGTGGCAGGGGAAGCTGATGGGCCTCCCAGGAGGCACAAGGAAAAGTCAGCATAATGTGCAAGGCAATGAAGGAGGCTGGTTAGGTGCCCACTCAAAGGGACCATGATCAAACCTGAGTATCTCCCCACTGCTGTCCTGACACTTTGGCTCTCTGTCGACACCTGGACCTCAGATGCAAACCATCATCTGAAGGCTGACCAAGATCCTGGTCAACTGAAAAATCCAGAACTGAAGTAAAATGGAGTCAACAGAGATTGTTTCTTTCATCTGTGAAAATGGATTTGGGAATACAAAAGAAGTTGAATTTATGGTAAAACGAGGAAATTTTTGTGTCTGTGCCTGAGTCTGTGACCTGAAAATTATACTTGCTATACATTTGATGCAAAGATGGGTATAATAAAGGACAGAAGTTGTATGGACCTTGCAGAAGCAGAAGATATTAAGAAGAGATGGCAAGAATACACAGAAGAACTATACAAAAAAGACCTTAATGACCCAGATAACCACGATGGTGTGATCACTCATCTAGAGCCAGATATCCTGGAATGTGAAGTCAAGTGGGCCTTAGGAAGCCTCAAGCCAGTGGAGGTGATGGAATTCTAGTTGAGCTATTTCAAATCCTAAAAGATAATGCTGTGAAAGTACTGCACTCAATATGCCAGTAAATTTGGAAAACTCAGCAGTGGCTGCAGGACTGGAAAAGATCAATTTTCATTCCAATCCCAAAGAAAGGCAATACCAAAGAATGCTCAAACTACTTCACAGTTGCACTCATCTCACATGCTAGCAAAGTAATGCTCAAAATTCTACAAGCAAGGCTTCAACAGTATGTGAACCTAGACCCTCCAGATGTCCAAGCCATCTTCAAAGCTATGGTTTTTCCAATAATCATGTATGGATTTGAGAGTTGGACTATAAGGAGGACTGAGTGCTGAAGAATTGATGCTTTTGAACTGTGGTGTTGAAGAAGACTCTTGAGAGTCCCTTGGATAGCAAGGAGATCCAACCAATCCATCCTAAAGGAAATCAACCTTGAATATTCATTGGAAGGACTGATGCTGAAGCTGAAGTTCCAATACTTTGGCCACCTAATTTGAAGAACTGACTCCTTATAAGAGACCCTGATGCTGGTAAAGACTGAAGGCAGGAGGAGAAGGGGACGACAGAGGATGAGATGGTTGGATGGCATCACTGACTCAATGGACATGAGTTTGAGCAAGCTCCAGGAGTTGTTGATGGACAGGGAAGTCTGGTGTGCTGCAGTCCATGGGGTCCCAAAGAGCCAGACACGACTGTCTGTCTGAGCTGAGCTGATATATTTAGGGCATTAATTATGCTTAAGTAGATATTTATTTTATATAGATATAATATAAAAATTTCTGTCTATAGTAAAGGTAGATTTCAGTTCAGTTCAGTCACTCAGTCGTTGACTCTTTGTGACCCCATGAACCGCAGCATGGATGAACCCTGTCCATCACCAACTCCCGGAGTTTACCCAAACTCATGTCCATTGAGTCGGTGATGCCATCCAACCATCTCATCCTCTGTCGTCCCCTTCTCCTCCTGGCTTCAGTCTTTACCAGCATCAGGGTCTTTTCAAATGAGTCACTTCTTCGCATCAGGTGGCCAAAGTATTGGAGTTTCAACTTAAACATCAGTCCTTCCAATGAACACCCAGGACTGATCTCCTTTAGAATGGACTGGTTGGATCTCCTTGCTATCCAAGGGACTCTCAAGAGTCTTCTCCAACACCACAGTTCAAAGCATCAATTCTTTGGCGCTCAGCTTTCTTTATAGTCCAACTCTCACATCCATACATGACTACTGGAAAAACCATAGCCTTGACTAGATGGACCTTTGTTGACAAAATAATGTCTCTGCTTTTTAATATTCTGTCTAGGTTGGTCATAATTTTCCTTCCAAGGAGTAAGGGCTTTTTAATTTCATGGCTGGCTCACCATCTGCAGTGATTTTGGAGCCCAAAAAAATAAAGTCAGCCACTGTTTCCATTGTTTCCCCATCTATTTGCCATGAAGTGTTAGGGCTTGGTAGATTAAATAGATAAATATTTAGATTTCCGTGTCTGGATTATTTACATTTTTTTTTTCTGGCCATTTCCAATTCATTCTCTTTGATCAGTGCCCAAGACTATGTCATCTACAAACAAGGACTTAATAAAAGACTTTAAGACGAAACTGGTAAAGCAGAAAATGCTAAGTACATATCTGTATTATTGGAACCCAAACGACAGAACAGAGTTCAGCATTTTGATTTGAATGAAGCTGATCATTATCCCTATAGAGCCAAAAAACTAGTTTCTGGGTGCCTTTGCCTCAGTCAAGAAGCAACATCAGATAAACATCTTACTGCAAAGTTTTTTGTCAAATTGTTCTTGAGCTGAAAATGAAAGGACATCAGCACATCACTGAGTTAGTCCTTAAGTTGGGATTCTGGTGGATAATATAAATAAGTCAAGGTGTGGAGGATGTAAAAGGACTGATGGGAACTGACAAACATATGTAAGATCTGACCTGAAGGATAGTAGCTGTCAGCCAGTGAAGATGCTAGAAAATAGTCTTCAAGAAGAAGGAAAACTAGTGTGTAGGCCAAAGTATAAAGTGGGAATTTGGTACATTATAGGGACTCAAAGAAAAAGCACAGGAGGTTGTGAGCAACAAAACCAATGGGCAAGCCAGGGACAATATATATCAAATGGGATATTGTTCTAGTGTACAAAATAAAGATGAATAAATTAAGAATTACCTAGTGTCCATTCCTTTCCTTCTGTTCCCATCTGTGGGCCTTGAAACTACAATTCTCTTTGGAAAAGACTCAGCTTTTATACCTCTCCTTGTGATAGATATACTTTTTTTTCTCAACTTCTCATTTTGTGTGCTTAGTCACTCAGTCGTGTCTGACTGTTTGCAACCCCATGGACTATAGCCCACCAGGCTTCTCTGTCCATGGGGATTCTCCAGGCAAGAATGCTGGAGTAGGTTGCCATGCCTTCCTCCAGGGGATCTTCCCAATCCAGGGATCAAACCCAGGTCTCCCACATTGCAGGCAGATTGGTTACCATCTGAGCCACCAGGGAGGCTACTTATGATGTAGCCTCATATGTAACAACTTTTAACAATTCACCTAAATCAGTCAAGTATTTTAAAAATTCATGTCATCTTAAAGCTGCCTAGCAGGCAAGTTCAAATTATGTTTAAATTTTGCCACAAATTTGGTCTCATCAATGACATAGGCTCTGCCCAGATAAGCCAGTGTCCTCCTCATCTCCCTGTTAGATGTTTTCTCCCTCCCACTTGGCACAGCTAATGTGAGTGTGATCTCAACTTCGGATCAACTCTTTAGGAGTCTGTGGTGAAACCACTTTAAATCTATATTGGTTTTCTGTTTAAATGTTAACGTAGGCGTTCAAAGTGATGACACTAATGCCATGGAATCCATTTGGGTTACTGCTGGGAAAACAATTGGGTTGATTTTTCAAAAATTGATTTGCTACTCAGCAACTGTTTCTGTAAAACTGTTTCTATTTTCTATGAAAATAGAACCCACTTGAAAAACGGTGCTGGATTTTGTTAAGTCTTATGACCACAATCAAAGACACCCTAATCTTTTAATTCCTCCCTTCATTTTCCATCCATTTGTGTCCTACTCAATCTTTAAGACTTGAGTCTAAACCCAGTTTCTTTAAGTTTTCCTTCACTACTTCTAATGCTTATGCTCTTATGTCTCCTCTGATCTCCCAGTCAAGAATTCTTTCAAAAATATTAAGTATGTATTTATTAATATGTACACTTGATATAAAGTAGTGAAAAAGCATCAATGTTCCAGCTATCTTGGAGCATATAGTTAAATGAGATAAATCGTGTGAAAGAAAAGTAGAAGGTACAATCAGAAAAGATAATGGGGTACCATTCAAGAGTGGAGGGACTCCATGCTTTCACTGCTGAGGACCTTAGTTCAATCCCTGGTTAGGGAATTAAGATGCCACAAGTGGCACCACAGCACTGCCAAAAAAAAAAAAAAGGAGGATCATGGAAGTTCTCCTTGACACAGAGAAACTGAATTTACGTTCTGATTGATGGCTAGGATGAAACGGGAAGGGAGGAGGAGCAGAGGATTCCATTCAGGCAAAACAGTGTGATCCCTGATGTCCTGAAACTGGTTAGAACTTAGAACATCCCAGGAACAGAGCAAAGCCCAGGACATCTGGAGTGAGGGAGAGAGAGGTGGGAGATGAGATCGAACATAAGAACAAAACCAGATTATGCAGGGACAAACAGGTCATATAAGGACACTGAACTTGATCTTGAAAGCCATGGAGGCCTTAATGAATTTCAAGCAGCTGTGTGTGACAGAGTCATACCTGAATTTTGCCAAAGGCCTCTTTCATTCCTGCAAGAAGAATAGTTTGCAAGAGGCAAGGGAAAATGAAAAAAACCCAGTTAGGAAGCATCTACACTAGTCAAGGCAAGGGATGATGGTGGCTATTAAAAGGGAGGTGGCCTTGGACAGAAAGACATGACATATTTGAATTGCAGAAGACCATGTCTGTCGCGCATTTTGCATGTACAGCCTATTATTGGAAATGTAAAATTGCTGTGTGACTCTTCCCTCCTTCCCCCTTGAAGGTACAGGTTGTGATTACATCTTTTATCCTCCATGGTGACTTGAACATACTAGACGCTATAAGGATTTGTGGGTTGATTGAAACATACTAGAAGAGCAGACTTTATATTTCTGTTATGACAGCAGCTTGCTTCCTTTTTTTTTTAAACAAAGTCGACAGATAACATGTATTGAAACATGTCATAGAAAAGTGCATGGTCTCGTCTATAAGAAGAAAATATTAAACAATAGCATTCAATTAAGTAAAACCATGCTGTATACTGAAGACAACAATATATGAAGACAAAACTATTCAACTGATTGCCTTTAAACCTAAACTGGATTACTTTTACGATCTTATAGTCTTCGCTTTCTCATGGTTCCATCCCCATCCTCATTTGTAACTCTTTCCCTGGAAGCACTTAAAAAATACAGCATGAGGGGACTTCCTTGGCAGTCCAGTGGTTAACACTCTGAGATTCCACTGCTGAGGACACGTGTTCGATCCCTGGTCAGGAGACTGTGGTGTGGGGCAGCCAAAAAAGAAAAGCATGAAAGAAAGGGAAATCAAATTAAACATGGCAGAAGCTAAAGATGTCAGTCAGTCTCCATTAATCCATACTTCTACACATTCTAAAAGTTCCTTTATTTAAATTCTGTTGGAATAAAAGAATGCCTTCTCTTTAAGAGTTCTCCCAGAAAAACCAAAAGAGAAGAGCTCATCAAAAGTAGAACACAGACCACCACCATCTGTTCCACTTTCTTCTGTAGTAAGAAAGGGTGTGAGTTATGCCATTGTGATAGTTCTTTTTATGTGTCCACTTGATTGTACTAGAGGATGTCCAGATATGTCCTTAAACATCATTTCTGGGTGTCTCTTTGATGGTGTCTCTGAAAGGCATTAGCATATGCATTGGTAAAAACGCAGATTATCCTCCCCAAATGAGTGGGCTCACACAACCCACTAAGGGTCTGCATATAATGAAAAAGTGGAAGAAGGCAGGATTGCAGCTCTTAGACTAATGTTGAGCTGGAACGTGGATCCTCGGTCCATGTTGCTTTGATTTTCAGGTCTTCACACTCAGACTGGACTCTATACCATTAGCTCTCCAGCTGTCAGGCCTTCAAACTACATCAGCAGCTTTACTGGATCTCCACCTTGCAGATCATGGAACTTCTTAACGTCCACAATTGCATGAGTTAATATCCGTCTATCAGTCAACCAGTCCTATTGGTTCTATTTCTCTGGAAAAGCCTAACGCAACCACAGAAGTTGTTCCAGCAAGGGTAGCTGCTGGGGCAGGGTGTTTGGAATGGGCAACGTCTGTTTGGTGCAATCCGAGAAGCATCCAGACGCCCTTCTCCCTGCCAGCCTGCCAGGCTTCTCTTGTCCTCCAGTCATCTCTCTTTGGGGCTAGAGCTCTGAGGGCACCATTAAAACACAAACATAACTTAATATCCCAGGGCCTTGCTGCAGTAAGTGTGACCCTGTAAAACTCTTTCTCTATGTTCTACTTTTGTCATCTCTATAAAAAGAGATGTGTGCTAGATCAAAACTATGACCCTTTTAATTGTAATCTTTTATGATTGCATTTTTTACTATCTTTCATGTATTAATCTAATGATTAATCTAATCTAGCAAGTATCCAGGTAGATTTCTGGGGTCAAGCCCTGTGCATGGGGTATTGCAGAAAGCATGGCCACCCTACTTCCAGCCCACTGTCCACAGTGACCCAGCCCGACAACCTCTCAGGGTACCAACTTCTGCTTTGTCTGCTGACTTACATGGTTCTCAGCATCAAAAAGGCTTTTAGTCATAAAGACAGGGATATTCAGATCTAATAAAGCCTCAGAAAAAGGACAAAGATTCCTAAATGTATGCCTACACTGGCAAAAAGTTGGGAAAGTTTTTCTTCTAAGGCTGCAAACTGAAATAAATGAACAAACGTAAAATCCAGAATGACCAACTCTGTTCTAGGAACCACAGATCCAACTCTGGGTGGGCATAGACTTTCTCATTCTTCTCTAAGATCCCTGGCACCTGGCACAGCCTGGCATTTCATAAGCATGCTGTAAATGTCTATGAAATGAATGAAAGGTGCCTCTAGTGACAGGAAGGTAGGAATTCCTTACTGTGCACACACTGCCTGGTGTGGCTACAGAATAGTTCCAGCTAGGCTTTAAATGTAACACCTTCTTAAGGTGGCTTGGCAAGAGGCGGCAAGGTACAGGGGGTGGATGTCACCCTCAATTTCCCAAAGATTCTTCCTGGCTTTTATCTGACCCCAGGAACCCTTCTCACAAAGGGTGGCAGGTTGACTTCAGCTTGATGGGAGTGTACCCTTTTCAGTGGGTATTGTCAAGAACAAAACTCCAAAACCGATGATGATGGACTCTGCTCTTTTTCTTCTTGTGCGTGTCTAGCCATTTAGAAAATCCCAAAGCTCGTACTTTGAGCATGAGCTGTGCCCAGGTGCAGCCTTGTCTTTCATCCCCATTAAAACCCACAAAGGAGACTCATAATGTGCCGCAGAAGGACTGTAGATGTAAGGTGGAATTTATACATCTGGATGGCTTTTAATGGATAGGGAGTAAAGGGGTGGTTACCTGGCAACCCTGGGTAAGTGCAAATTAATCCATCTTTATTTGATGTCAGCATGGTGGCCCAAGTCTTCCACTGGGCTGGGACAGAAGTGTAAAGCTGCTGATGCTCTAGTGGAGTTGGGAGAGTCTGTTTATTTTTCATTTTGCCCTCATCTCTATACTTGGCCATCATGCTCCCAGCACAAAATTGCACTGGTGACTCCACGGTGGGCCTTTATTTGGAACGGTCATTCTAACACATGAATCCTTACAGAATGGTCATCAGGTTGGAGAGCCAAGCTGGTTCCCAGTTTGAAGCTTGTGAAGATTAAGGAGTTCAGGGTCGGGTTACCCTTTTGGTGTTGGTTTGGAGGAGGGCAGAATTATCTGGCTGGTAACTTGCTTTATGGCTCCCTTTAATTGTGCCCTGTCCTCCCAGGCTGTAGCCAGTCTTATGGTGTCCTGGTCTTGATCTGGAGATACTTTATCCCAATATGTTCCCCATACAATGATACTTGTTTGAATTCAGTGAAAAGGTTTTTTTGTTGTTGTTGTTGTTAACTATCATTGTTACAATGAGTTTTTGTTACAAAGGAGAAAAATGATAGTTCCACTTGATTTGCAAGGAAGACATGATAGTTACAGATAGAGGTAACATTTTTGCTGAATTAATTTTTATTGAAAAAGGATATTGTTAACACAATTTTGTTGAATTTTTTTCAGTTTATTTTTTAATTGGAATATAATTGCTTTACAATATTGTATTATAATAGTTTCTGCTGTACAACAACCTGAGTCAGCTATGTGTATACATATATACCTCCCTTTTCAGCCTCTCTCACACCTCATCCCCAACCCGCCCCTCTAGGTCATCACAGAGCATGGAGCTGAGCTTCGTCTTCTATGTTATAGCTTCCCGCCAGCTATCTCTTTTACATATGGTATTGTATACTGTTGATGCTTCTCTCTCAATTTGTCTCACCCTCTCCTTCCCCATGCTGTGTTCACAAATCTATTCTCTATGTTTGTGTCTCTGTTTGTTGTTGTTGTTCAATCTCTCAGTTGTGTCCAACTCTTTGAGACCCCATGGACTATAGCATGCCAGGCTTCCCTGTCCTCCACTATCTCCAGGAATTTGCTCAAGTTCATGTCCATCGAGTTGGTGATGCCATCTGACCATCTCATCCTCTGCCACCCTCTTCTCCTCCTGCTCTCAACCTTTCCCAGCATCAGGGTCTTTTCCCAATGAGTTGGCTTTTCACATCAGGTGGCCAAAGTATTAGAGCTTCAGCTTCAGCATCAGTCCTTCCAAAGAGTATTCAGGGTTGATTTCTTTTAGGATCGACTGGTTTGATCTTCTTGCTGTTCAAGGGACTCTCAAGAGTCTTCTCCAACACCACAGTTCAAAAGCATCAGTTCTTTGCCACTCAGCCTTATTTATGGTCCAACACTTAACATCCGTACATGACTACTAGAAAGACCATAGCTTTGACTAGATGGACCTTTGTCAGGAGAGTGATGTCTTTGCTTTTTAATATGCTGTCTAGGTTTGTTATAGGTTTCCTTCCAAGAAACAAGAGTCTTCTAATTGCAAGGCTGCAGTAACCATCTGCAGTGATTTTGGAGAACAAGAAGAGAAAATCTGTCACTCCTTTCAGTTTTTCTGCTTTTATTTGTCATGAAGCGATGGAACTGGGTGCCATGATCTTATTTTTTTGAAAGTTGAGTTTTAAGTCAGTTTTTTCACTATCCTCTTGTACCCTCATCAAGAAGCTCTTTAGTTCCTCTTTGGTTTCTGCCATTAGAGTAGTATCATTTGCATATCTGAGGTTGCTGACATTTCTCCTGGCAATCTTGATTCCAGCTTGTAACTCATCCAGCCTGGCATTTTGTATGATGTAGTTTGCATATAAGTTAAATAAACAGGGTGACAATATACAGCCTTGAGTATTCCTTTCCCAATTTTGAATCAGTCAGTTGTTCCATATAAGGTTCTAACTGTTGCTGCTTGACCTGCATACAGGTTTCTCAGGAGACAGGTAAGATGGTCTGGTATTCCCATCTTTAAGAATTTTCCATAGTTTGTTGTAATCCACACAATCAAAGGCTTTTGCACAGTCAATGAAACAGAAGATGTTTTTCTGGAATTCTCTTTCTTTCTTTATGATCCAACAAACATTGGCAATTTAATCTCCAGTTCCTCTGACTTTTCTAAACCCAACTTGTACATCCGAAAGTTCTTGATTCAAGTACTGCTGAAGTGTAGTTTGAAGGATTTTGAGCATAACCTTCCTGGCATAGGAAGTGAGTGCAATTGTCTGGTAGTTTGAACATTTCTTATCATTGTCCTTCTATTCCTGCCCTGTAAATATGTTCATCAGTAGCATTTATCAAAAGGAAGGAAACTGAGTCATGTGTAGTGATATGGATGAATCTAGAGCCTGTCATATAAAGTGAAGTCAGAACGCATGCATGCATGCTAAGTCGCCTCAGTCGTGCCTGACCCTGTGTGACCCCCATAGATGGCAGCCCACCAGGCTTCTCTGTTCCTGGGATTCTCCAGGCAAGAACACTGGAGTGGGTTGATATTTCCTTCTCCAATGCATGCATGCATGCTAAGTCGCTTCAGTTGTGTCCGACTCTGTGTGACCCTATGGACAGCAGCCCACCAGGCTCCTCCATCCACAGGATTCTCTAGGCAAGAATACTGGAGTGAGTTGCCATTTCCTTCTCCAGAAGTCAGAAAGACAAAAACAAATATCATATTTTAACACATATATATGGAATCTAAAGTTTTAAAATGTAACGCTGGTGGATTTGTCCTGTTCTTTTGGGAGCTGTCATATTCCACAGCCTAGGGCAGTGTATTGACTTGGATGGCGGGGCTCTGGGTTCTCATATCAGCTGCCACTACTTCGCCATTCTGGGTATCAATGTAAAATGAGACAGTCATCCTCAGTAAAAACAAAAGTTCTTCCCAGGTTAAGATTCTATGGTAATGTTTAAACTGAGATTAGGGATGATTCTCTCTCTCAACTGAAAGAACCAAGTACATGCACGTGTGCTCTAATAGAGTGTTTTTATTTGTTTAATTGCTCTCTTTTTGGTATTTTTTAATTCCTTTGGTGTTTGCTATTTGTTGGAGACAGCCTGGAGGTCCTTAACCCCTGACTTGATTCTTTTTTCCTAACTCAGAACATTGCTTGGCTGTTTTGATTCTAACAGCCACCTGACCTGACTGGTCCTGCCTTTTTTCTTTTTTTTTTTTACCATGCCTCCCACCTCCTCTGTAAGTTTGCCCATCAGACCTGTGAATTGGGATAAGACATGGAGAAGAACAACACTTTCCAATCTGGACATGAACGTAGTTTCCCTGGTTAGAGATTTTTCCCATCCAAATAATGAAGCATTTAACATAATTTTTCTAATTACTCTATTGTTATCATGGTTTAGAAACAAGGAGGCTTGTTTCCAGATGTCTTGTTCAACAGTACCCTGGAACACATGGGAATATTTTGTAGTGGCTGACAGAATGGGTTGGAGAAAAATAAAAACAGATGGACACAGATTAACTCTATCCGTTCCTAATCTAGAAGCTTCTCTGTAGATTCTAGTCATGCGATGTTTTTCTCCTAATTGCTAGACCAACTGCAGGTTTGAAATAGAACAAACCATTCTGAGTTGGTCCATGAATCCTGCGCATAAAGTCACATTACACCAAATGCAGCCTGGTGTTGGAGCAGTATTTGGTATTAGTTAATCTCTGAATAACAAACTCTTTGACTGGCCCCTTCTTCTGTTCAGTCATTACAAGGAGAGTTGATGCTCCAAGATCCTCTGGATAAATTCATATTACTTCCTATTGGCCAGAATTTGGGCTCCAAATCTCTATGCGGTCTCTCTGTCTTATACTGAACTAAAGTGGACTACATAAAAGCACTTGCTGCTGCTGTTGCTAAGTCGCCTCAGTTGTGTCCGACTCTATGTGACCCCATAGATGGCAGCCCACTAGGCTCCTCTGTCCCTGGGATTCTCCAGGCAAGAATACTGGAGTAGGTTGCCATTTCCTTCTCCAATGCATGAAAGTGAAAAGTGAAAGTGAAGTCGCTCAGTCGTGTCCAACTCTTAGTGACCCCATGGACTGGAGCCTACCAGGCTCCTGCATCCATGGGATTTTCCAGGCAAGAGTACTGGAGTGGGGTGCCATTGTCTTCTCTGAAATAAAAGCCCTTCCCCCCCTGCCGCATAAAATCAAGTGGCTTTCTTGACTCCATTTCTTTGACTTCATATTCTTATCTCAGCCTTCTTGATCTTTTTATTCTGATTATGAGAAGTGAACAGAAATAGATCCTCCCCGCAGAGGTGAAGAACCTCAGGCATCCTATCCTTGGATATCTCTGTTCCAGTGACATTTCTGAAGCGAGGAAGCCTCCACTCCCATCTTAGGGATTTTTCCAAGCCTGTCTTATGCTGTAGCCTCATAGGCATGGCTTAGATTGGGTTCCCTGCACACAGAGCCTGAGATGAGGATTCTTTTCTTGTGATTTATTGATGGGGTACTCTCAGAAGAGGGATTTCCCTGTGGCTCAGCAGTAAAGAATCTTCCTGCCAATGCAGGAAATGTAGGTTAAATCCCTGGGTTGGGAAGATCCTCTGGATAAGAGAATGGCAACCCACTCCAGTATTCTTGCCTGGAAAAGCCCATGGACAGAGGAGCCTGGCAGGTTTATAGTCCATGGGGTTGCAAAGAGTCAAACATGACTTAGCAACTAGACAACAACTCTCAGAACAAGAAGGCTGAAGGAAGCAGGATAGGTTGGGAAAGGAAGCTACTCAAGGAAGTTGCTTAGCCTGGAAACTAGTTCCTACCTGATTGCGTGGGAATACCCTGAGACAGAAGTGCACTGCAAAGTTGTTCCAACATAAGTGAAGAGGTGGGTCTGGTCTTTTGGACTCTCGAGTCGGTAAGTCATTGGCTCCAGGCTATCCCTAAGGAGACAACCAAACTCACTTCTGTTTGACCAAGGGCAGTTTTCTGGAGCAGAGGGCAGCTGTAATCTCTTTGGAATCAACACTCATAGCCACTAGGGCCTGGGTGTACTACCATCAAGGGGATATTGGCAGGGCCCAACAGCCCCCACAATAGATGGGAAAGAAAGAGGGAAGCAAGAAATCACAAAATTACTCTGATACCCCAAACTCCACTTTCTGCAATGGAATGTGCTTGACTCATCTTAGTGTTTTTCTTTCTTGGGGATAGGGTAAGTGGGAAGGGAAATTCTGAACTATCCCCTGGGATTAGAGAGTGTGTTCAGCATTTAAATCCAAAGGCTTCTGCGTAAGATCTTTCTGGCAATATAGAATAACAATATGCTTTGCCAGTTGTCAAGTTAGTTTTTAACATGAAGAATGGTGATGTCTCTGAGACTTTGTCTATACACATTTAGTTACATTACTTTTGTCTGTTTGTAAATCTTGGAGGATTGTTTCCATTTTTCTTAACTTGGATCCAATAACAACTTCCTATAAAGAGGCATTAGATTCCTGCTTATTGTGTAACTTCAGGGTCCCTACGGCTCATAGATTGTCAAAGTATTATCTCATTTACAGTTGGGAAATCATATATTCTCTAGAGTTTCATTATTAGTTTATAAAATTCCTTAACTTAAAAATTGAGATTCTTAAGCCCCCAGATTATTTAACTTGCTCAAGTCCTAGAATTGATTTTGGTACCAAACAGGATCCTGTGCGGCTCCTCAGCACAAAAGCCTTTCTGTGTCCCCCATTTCTTGATTACAGAATAGGCTTCATTCAGCCTCCATGACCATCCATGAATTCCAAGGAATAGATTCAAACAGATGTTTAAGAAGGGGAGGGAAGGAATGTGGAGACAAGGGGAAAACATTCAAGAACAGTAGTGAAGCCCTGGGGGCAAGGACCTGGTTCCTCTTCAAGGAATACACATAACAATACCTTTGAGCTGTCTTGCAGATACTGAAACCTCCACCAGGTGGGAAAAATTAATGGTATGCTGCCCACAAGCTGGTAGACCCCAGACCCATTGGAATGAGAAGGCTGATGATGCTGACTCCCATTTACCTCACCACGAACCAATCAGAAAAATGTCCACAAGCTGATCACACCCTCTCTGAACCATTAGTATAAAATTTCTCACTACCCCCTCCAGGTTGGGGACATAGTTTCAAGGGCATTAGCCCTCTGTGCCCTCCTTTGCCTGGCAAAGCAAGAAAGGCTTCTTCTACTTCACCCAAAACTGTCTCTGAGCATTAATTCGTCTTGGAGTACAGAGGTCACGTTCGGCTTCAATTTGCTCCAGAGGGATAGGAAACTGCAGGAAACTGGATTCTGTGCTATTGGTTTTAAACTACCAACTGCTACTCACTGTATTATTGTTACCCTAGTGTTCATTTCTTATCAGTGATGACTGTAAGGGTACCTGCCCCTCACCCCACCCCGCCCCACCTCACTTCACAGTCTTCTTAGAAGAGTGTTTAACACCCTCCTTTTAGCAAGGGAATGTCCCTGCTCCTTCTTCCTTCTACCAATGGAGAAAGGATTATAATCCAATTGTTCAAACCATGAAGAACTTCTTAGACCTTGTTTGTGATGGGTGGGAGCCACTGTGGGTTGAATGTTCATGTGCTGCCATGTCTGAATATCTTTGACTCCTTTTCTCTTCAAGAGTGATCATTAGCTAGATCTCAGCTGGCAGCAGGCAATGCATCTTTCTCTCTGCTCATGCACTCTAGATCCTTGCTTTGGATTTTGTACCATGTGGCTGGTCAGAGACTCTGAGAACCCAAGGTTGAGATTCTGATTTAAAGGAGACCGAAGATTTCTTTGGAATTAAAGTTTAAGCTCCATGTTCCAACCCAACTTTATCAGAATTCAATACTGTAGGATTGGGGGCATGGGCATATTAAACAAAAAAAGTGATATTTTGATTCTTTTTTTCATTGTATATATAATCCCCTTGGGAACCTTGTGGAAGGAAGGGATTTTCTAGGAAAGGTTCAGAAATCCTTGTGTCTTCTGGTCAAATATTATCAAATAGTATCAAAATCATTCTCAATATTATTATAACAGTTATCTAAATGATGCATATTATATGCTGAAACTTAGAGTTTAGTGATAGATAACCTGCAAATAGATGGGGAAACAGTGGAAACAGTGGCTGACTATTTTTTTGGGCTCCAAAATCACTGCAGATGGTGACTGCAGCCATGAAATTAAAAGACACTTACTCCTTGGAAGGAAAGTTATGACCAACCTAGACAGCATATTAAAAAGCAGAGACATTACTTTACCAACAAAGGTCCATCTAAGGCTATGGTTTTCCTAGTAGTCATGTATGGATGTGAGAGTTGGATTATAAAGAAAGCTGAGCACCAAAGAATTGATGCTTTTGAACTGTGGTGTTGGAGAAGACTTCTTGAGAGTTCCTTGGACTGCAAGGAGATCCAACCAGTCCATCCTAAGAGAAATCAATCCTGGGTGTTCATTGGAGGGACTGATGTTGAAGCTGAAACTCCAATACTTTGGCCACCTGATGCGAAGAGCTGACTCATTTGAAAAGACCCTGATGCTGGGAAAGATTGAGGGCAGGAGGAGAAGGGGATGACAGAGGATGAGGTAGTTGGATGGCATCACCAACTCAATGGACATAAGTTTGGGTAGGCTCTGGGAGTTGGTGATGGACAAGGAGGCCTGGCATGCTGCAGTTCATGGGGTCACAAAGAGTCAGACATGACTGAGCGACTGAACTGAACTGAACCTGTATCTCAGGGCTTCCCTGGTGGCTCAGCCATAAAGAATCTGCCTGCAATGCAGGAGCTACAGGAGACACAGGTTCAATCCCTGGGTCAGGAAGATCCCCTGGAGAAGGGCATGGCAACCCACTCCAGTATTCTTGACTGGAGAATCCTATGGACAGAGGAGCCTGGTGGGATACAGTCGATGGGGTCACAAAGAGTCAGACATGACTGAAGCGACTTAGCACGCATGCATGCACAACCTGTATCTCTTTGACAGAGCCTATATTACAATGACTAATACAACAAATATTTCAGTACTTGAAATTATGAAGTATATAAAAGGCACTAACATGTAGTTAGTGGTTGGGTTGGGAAGATCCCCTGGAGAAGAAACTGGCAACCCGTTCCAATATTCTTGCCTGGAAAATTTCATCGACAGAGGAGCCAGGTGAGCTATTGTCCATGGCGTCACGAAGAGTATACACACACACACACACACCCACACACACACACACACACACACACACACACACCACAACATGTAGTACAGTTAGCTTCAGGCTCTTCAGTCAGAAAGTGGATTCAAATCTGCTTAGTGTATCTTACTGGTTCTAAGACTTTGGGCAAGTAATCTACTTCTTTTTTATTTATTTATTTTTTTAGTGTAGAAAATTGCAGCACATTTTATTTTTTAAATTTTATTTATTTATTCATTTTTGGCTGCACTAAGTCTACGTTGCTGCATGTGGGTTTTCTCTAGTTGCAACAAGTCAGGGCTCCTCTCTAGTTGCGGTGTGCAGGCTTCTCTTTGCAGTGGCTTCTCTTGTTGCAGAGCATGGGCTCTTGGTTCATGGGCTTCAGTAGTTGCTCTACTGTTGTGGGCTCTAGAGTGCAGGTTCAGTAGTTGTGGTACACAGACTTCGTTGCTCTGTGGCATGTGGGATCCTCACTGACCAGAGATTGAACCTGTGTCCCCTGCCGTGGCAGGTGGATTCTTAACCACTAGACCACCAGGGAAGAACACTATTTACTTTAGAAGACTATTGTGAAATTAAATGATATCATGCACACGTGTAAGTACTTAGCATAAATGTTATCTATCATTATTATGATTCTAAGCGTTGTACGCTTCTTCCAGGCTGGCTTCTCTGGCCTCTATATCATGATTTCATCGTATCTTTACACACTTTGGGGGAAATTATGAATTAAAGCATAAACAGGGTGCTACAGGGAATCCCCTGAAATACCAGTGGTTAGGACTTCATGCTTCAACTGCTGGGGGCACAGGTTCAATTCTGGTGGGGGGAATAAGATACCATAGCTACATGCTGCTGCTGCTGCTGCTAAGTCGCTTCAGTCGTGTCCGACTCTGTGTGACTCCCTAGATGGCAGCCCACCAGGCTCCCCCGTCCCTGGGATTCTCCAGGCAAGAACACTGGAGTGGATTGCCATTTCCTTCTCCAATGCATGAAAGTGAAAAAAGTGAAAGTGAAGTCACTCAGTTGTGTCTGACTCTTTGCGACCCTATAGACTGTAGCCTACCAGGCTCCTCTGTCCATGGGATTTTCCAGGCAAGGATACTGGAGTGGATTGCCATTTCCTTCTCCAGTATAGTACTAGAATTTAAAACCCGTATTGGTCAGGCTTCAACTTTGTGGAGCTTCCATTTAGTTATACTGTATCTAACCTTAAGATAAATTTTGAAGAGCTCTATTACAAAGTAAAAAATTAATTTCATATCCAGCAAGAAAGTAATGCAACTTTTCTATTCAAATTAAATAGTGAATTTATTGTCATGAATTTACTCTTGTTTGTTTATTCACATGGTTCATACTGATAGTCCACATACATTCCAATCTACAGAAAATATGGCACTTACATCAGTGATGCATTATAGAAAAGGTACTTACTAACTACCTTTTGTATTCACTATCTTCTGCTAGAAAGTTCAAAGATTATAACCATGAATTATTCTTTCTTTCAAGCAGTTTATAATCAAGTTGTGGAAAAAATCTATCCATACCTAAAGGCTAGCAATATAATCAAGTTATTTGTATTTAGTAAGACCAAACAAGACAGATTGACGAACAGGAAGACTAAGTGACTTTTGACTTCTATTCCCAAAGAGATAGTCCAAAGGATCCACTTCAAAAAAATTAAAAAAATTCTGGCCAAAGTATTAAAAATCATCTTTTAAAATATATCACTGAGCTGGTACAAAAGGAAGGAATTGGCAGAGTCATGTTTTGAAACAAAAAGAAAGTAGAAACTCTGGAAGGAAAAAAAAAAAGCAGCTTAACACTGGCACTTGTCCTAAGGTTTTATGTTGAATTCTGGCACTCCAGAGTTCTAGCTTTGATAGAATCATTAAGGTGAGTGGTCTCAGAAAGCTGCTGTAGATCTATGGGTCTATCCTGAGCCCATATCAACTGTTGTCCACAGAGTCAGGGAAGAGGTAGGAAAAAAGCAGGAAAAAAGGTAGATTTCAAAGCAACATACACAGTCTGATAAAAGCTTTCTTTGTAAGATACAAATTACATATGAGAAATACACCAAAACGTTTATCCCCACACAAGGAGGCCATGGGTGATTTTTATTTTCTCTTTATATTGTCCATTTTCCCAGGATTCTGCAGTAAACTTGTATTGCTTTTATAACCTAAAATACTTGTTTAGGACTTCTTAACTTTCTACTTGGATTGTATCAATAGAAAGCCAGAAAGATCATAGGTCCCCCACACACAAGAACAAAATGATAAATAAGCCAGACAACCTGCACATTCACAACTTTTACTGACCCATCTGAAAACTGAGTTCACAGAGACATCAAGGAGAGATGAGACATAAACCCCATTCATCTGCTTAAAGAAGAACTTAGGTAGAGTTATTAAGTCAGCAAAGGCAAAATGAAGGCTAAATACAGAAACCTCTGGGAAGGCAGATATATCAAAATATCAAAATCCCTTTGATTTTTTACCCACTTGCAGTCTGTTCACCACAGAGCTTGTGGGTTGGTAAGGGGCCTGAGAAAGGGTCTCTCATGGCCCAAGCCAGAAGTCTCAGGGAATAACAATCTCTTTGGAAAAGGCAGACAACCTCATCCAAAGCTTGCCTATTGAGAAAAAAAATTGTTTTTTAATATGTGTACTTGTGGAGAAAAGTGCAGAAAATACTGCCATTTTGAGGATACCACTGAAAAGCTAACGCAGTTAGAGAGAAGTGAACAGAGAACAAACAAAAAACAGAAACAACCTCTTGCTCTGAGGGAAGAGCACGAACAAAGTGCTGGACCCAGAACTACAGCCAAGAGAGGGATGGGCTGCTGAGAAGGCCGCACCCCCAAGGTACAGGGCCATGGCACCTCACTAAATGAGACTGAGAACTAATTAGATCAGCAGAGAAAGTGCCCCACCTCTAGACTAACAAATAGCAAGTAAGAAGTTTCAACTGAAAAGTTAAATGCACACCCTAAAGGTTCGGAGTTATATTTTATTCAGAGTAAATTTTTAGGACTTAAGCCTGTGAGGCAACATCTTGAGTAACCCTGAGAGAACTGGAGGTGAGGAGATGAGGAGGGAGCCAGGTTATAGTCTGAACATCAAAAGATAACTGTTAATTAAAGAAAACCAGATATCCCAAGTTAAGGAATTTAGTGCCTTGCTGTATATAGGAAGATGCAAGAGTCTAGGCCAAATGAAATCATTCTTTTAATATGCACCTCCACTCTCTGGGGCCAGTATCCTGTGTTTTCTCTTCCTGAGCTCTCAGGGCTCACCGCTGGAGTAGCTGCACTCTGATGGCTGCTGTGTGCTTGTTCTATCGCTTTCCACTCTGTGATCCTGTGGACGGTAGTTCATCAGGCTTCTCTGTCCATGGGATTCTCCAAGAATAATGGAGTGGGTTGCCATTTTCTTTTCCAGAGGATCTTCCTGACCTAGAGATTGAACCCACATCTCCTGAATCTCCTGCACTTCAGGCAGATTCTTTACCATTGAGACCTAGGAAGCCTAGATGGCAGGTATTCTCTTCCTGAGTTCCTTCAGGGCTCATTAGCTCACCATAGGCAGTGGCTGCACCTGCTGATAACTGTGAACATCTTTTGTTTACTGATACAGCAGGCTGTATTCCATTTCTCAGAATAAATGGTAAGAGTTTCAAAAGCATGCAGACCCTCTCTCTGAAGTACTGTTTGCACAGTGACTTAAACCTGAGGGTGGAGAAAAATTGAGAAAAAAAGATGTGCTGCTACCAATCAATCCTAAAGGAAATCAGTCCTGAATATTCATAAGGACTAATGCTGAAGCTGAAACTCCAATACTTTGGCCACCTGATGCAAAGAACCGACTCATTGGAAAAGACCCTGATGCTGGGAAAGATTGAAGGCAGGAGGAGAAGGGGATGACAGAGGATGAGATGGTTGGATGGCATCACCAACTCAATGGACATGAGTTTGAGTAGGTTCCAGGAGTTGGTGATGGACAGGGAAGCCTGGTGTGCTGCAGTCCATGGGGTCACAAAGAGTCGGACATGACTGAGTGACTGAACTGACTGACTGACCCCAGTTCAAATGCTGGGTCTCCACAAGGATTAAGTTTGCAAATCCTAGATGTGGCCTTCAAGATGTAAGTTAATAATATCAAAAATCCAAATCTCACTAAATATATTCATTATTAGCTTACAGCACAACACACAATCTGTGTATATTTCTACCAGGAGTATTTCTGTCAGTGAGGGAAAGTTCTTTGCAGTGACTCTGGAACCCAATCACCTCAAATTAGAACTCCAGTTCCACCACTTACTGCTTAGCATCGAGGGTAAACTACTTCACTTCTCTGATCCATATTTCCTATTTTAAAATTGATCCGTATCACATTATGTTTTGTAAGGATTGCATAAGATGATAATGGGAAAAACTTAGCTCAGTCCCCAGAAGAAGTAAACTTTCAATAGACAAGAGCTATTAAAATTACCCAGTGAATCCTGAATTATTTTAGAACTTTGATGGAGGCTGTAGATTTAAGCTTCCTAGAGGGTATCACATGTTCAAATGTTTCTTTATAGTTTGATTTATAAATGAGGTAAATTAGGATCTCTCTTTCACTACATTTGCATGTTAGCACCACTAACTAGTAAAATCTTCTGATAATGCAGGAGACACAGGAGTCTCAGTTTCGATCCCTGGGTTGGGAAGATCCCCTGGAGGAGGAAATGGCAACACACTCCAGTATTCTTGCCTAGAAAATTTCATGGACAGAGAAGCCTGGCAGACTACAGTCCATAGGGTTGCAAAGAGTCAGACACGACTGAGCGTGCACACACACACATGCACACACACACCACTAACTGAGCCATCATGATGTAATATTGGCACACTAGAGTTTGCCAAAACAGATAATCAAAAGAGCTAGGTCATAAGGTTCTATTGAACTATAAGGTTAGTAGAAAGCTAGTAGAGATCTCCAAGTGTTTTTGTGGTGTCTGGGATGTGTCAATTCAATGCCAGCTGTTCTGAGTGGATTCAAGTCGCTTCTGTGTAAGCCCCGCTCAGATCTGGGAGGGTGCTCTTCAGCAATCTCAGCTAGTGAAATGCTTGTATGATGTCCTACCTGGCTTTCACCTTTTCCCCAGGTGTAGGCTCAAATGGAGGTTTTGCAGGACCCAGGACCCCGTGTGCAGGTCTGGCGCTGCTTCCCCCCACCCTACCCTGTACAGGATCCGGAGAGGCGCCCAAATCTGGGGTTGGAATGGGTTTATAAGTCAGGATGATACAGGTGAGGGGAGCTAAGCGATTCAGCAGCCTCACTCTCGTGTGAAGGTAAGATTTCCATCTTCTATCAGACCCATGTCACAGCTCCTTCGATTTTCCTCTTATTTTATACACACCGATTTGATAAAAACAAGTTTTTCTTGAATTAGCATGGGGGGTCTGAAGGTAGACACAAAATATCTCAAACTTTCAGTCAATTATTAGCACAGATGGTAGTTAATGTCTTCAAAGTTTTCTTAATGATAGCAGCTTATATTTATAATAAATTTATTTATTTTTTACTTTATTTTATTTTTATATCTTTTGACTGTACCACATAGCTTGTGGGATCTTAGTTCCCTGACCAGGGATCAACCTGCACCCCCTGCATTGGTAACATGGAGTTTTAATGCCTGGATCACCAGGGAAATCCCTACAATAAAATTATTTTTAATCAAAATATTTCTGTGATATAGAAGATAGTCTTGACTACTTTTATAGGAGAAGTTAGCCATGGAGAGTTTCACTGACTTATATATGCCCAGATCCCTCAGCTATAAATTGTAACATTAAATTCAGGAGAATTCAAACACTGTGTAGTATTTGTTTTCCTCACCGTCTCAAGGTCATTACAAAATCTTCATTATCTGGAGATGAATACTTTCTCCTCTCTTTGTCTTTGCCTCTTTCTTTAATAAAATTCCTTCTGGAATAATCCATATTCAAGACTAGATGGTGATCAGTTTTGACATCTGATTTTCTCTGGAGAGCATTTCATTTCTGGTGTACAATGTTTTGAAATGTACTCATTCAATTATTTAAATAACCAGTTACAAAATGAAACAGTCAAGTTACTCAAGTACTATGACACGAGAAAATTCAATCAATATAAGCTCTCCTACGTGCAAGTGTTAAATGACTATTTTACAACCTTTGTTACAACCACCACCATTATAGTACCAGCACTTCTTTATAACACCTTAAAAAGCTTGCCTGTTTCCATGAATGGTATTATAAATATATTTCTTTATTCTACTCTTATTATAACAGGGGGAGGTCAATGGTCTAAAGGGTGGTTTCCTATTATGAGAGGATGAAAAGTAAAATCAATAAATCTCCTCCAGATCATAAATGTTGCTACAGTCTGGCGAGGTTGAGAAAATTATGAGCCTCACCTCATGATGTCTGGATACGGTAGCCTGTAAATTTCTACATACATATGTACGTAGTTACGTATATACTTGCTGCTGGGCCTTTCCTAGAATTTGCTTAGAAATGTAGTAGAATTTTGTTCAGTATTGGTTCTAGGAATATTGAGGAAAATGTTGGTAGAATATATCCCTATACAAAAGAAGATAAGACATTAATTTATTTGGGAAATGTTGCTAAGATTATAAAGTTGTATTTTCCTCCTTTGGCTTCATTACTTTGATCAGGAAGCTAAAATAGGAAATTGTTTGCTTCTTCCTTTGTTCAATAAATTATGAATATTGATACTAATTGGCAAAGCTTTTGCCTGGTACAAATCTTCTCCTTGAGTGGTGATAATTCTAATAGTTCCACCAGAATAAGAGAGATCATCAGAAATAGAATAAATTTGCTCAAAAGAAGACAATATATAATAAATTATTATGCAGTCCAGCATGAAGTTTTAAGCTGTGTTGCTTAGTGATTAAGTTCAAGGACAATGAAAATAGATCGCCCATTCAATTCCTACCTCTGTCATGTAAGAGCAGTGTGACCTTGTGTAAGATATTTAACATCTCTATGCTTCATTTTCATTTATAAACTGGGGAAAATTAAAACTTCTACTTAGATGTTGTAAGGATCAAATTGGTTAATACCTATAAAGAGCTTACGTATTTAATACTTAATGAGCACTATATATGTGTTGGTTATAGCAACCTTATAAGTAACCTAAATACCAATGAAAGAATGGATTTTAAATGCATTCTCTGAATTTATCTAAAGCAGAGCATGAAAACTTATTTTAAAATTGATTTCAGGAATCTGAGGGGCTCACTTTATAAAAAAGAATATGCTTGATGTTTTTCTGGATGTTGAGCCTATTGCAGTGTGTGTGTGTGTGTGTGTGTGTGTGTGTGTGTGTATCGGGTAGTAATACATATATAACATATGAGGTAGTAAGTGCCAAGGAAAAAAAATCAAGCAGATTAGAGGACAAAGAGTAATAGGGAGGTATAAATTGGGATCAGGAAAAAACACAGAAGCAGATTCACTCCCTAAAAAATACCAATTTCTACTGAGCCCCATATTTTTATATCCCCTTAATTAAGCCTCACACATACACATAAATTGGGGATTCACAGAATTTTCAACATGTTCATTATATAGGACTTTTATTGTTGCAGTGTGTTATTACAACTGTTTCTTTGCCCCAGAAATATATTAAGAATATATTAATATATTAAGAACACAACCTGCTCTATCCTCCACCACATATATAACCTTTTTCAAAGGCACAGAGGTAATTTCAGAATTTATTTCTGGTAAGCCTGGGGTGTGCTCAGGCATTGTGATTTGCTAAATTGCATTGGGCGGCAGAACCAAGAAAGCCAAGGCAAAGCTGGGTAATTGAAATTGGGACATGTCCTGCTGGAACATTCTTGTCCATGTAAGTGCCTGTTAGGAGGAAGTTACCATGAAGTCCAGTATCAGAAGGTAGGCAAATGGGGACTTCCTTGGCAGTTCAAATGATTAAGACCCCATGCTTCCACCGCTAGGGGCATGGGTTCAATCACTGGTCAGGAAACTAAGATCCTGCATGCAGCCTGGTGTAGCCAAAAAAAAAAAAAAAAAGTAGACAAATGGTCCAGAAATTAAACACACAGATTTTAGGATGTGGAAACCGATGATAAGCTTAATTTGGGAGCAATTCAGGTACTAGCTGGAAAAACCAAGGAGTGAACCAATATGAGCTTAATAGCCAAAGGACAAATGGAAGTGAGAGGTCAAAGCAATAGAGCCAATCTTTCTCTCTCAACCAGCCAAATACCTCATTTCAATGGATGACAGTCAACGTTTCTGGGCTTCGGTTCTTTTCCCCCAACTTGCTCCCCCTTTTCTTGGCAAGAAAAATAAGTCTTCTCTACGACGATGTAGTTGGCAATTGGGAGTGGGCAGGCAACATCTCATGGGGACCTTTCAGAAGATTATCCATTTTAAAAAATTATTCTCAAATTGCTCCATCCATTTCAAGGAGTGAAGAGTCATTTGGGAATGTATTTGATCATCAGGATTTTTTTTTCCCCTGGTGCTTTGTGTTTAGGATGAATAAAAGTTCATGGAAAATGTATTAAGGTTGACAGTGCACTGTGAACTTCAGTGTTCAGCAAGGTAAGCTGGCAAAATACTCTTCAACTGGAAAGAGAACTAGGACAATGGAACTAACCTATCACATCACTTCTCCGTGAAGACTCTCCTGGGAGAGCCTTTGTCAAAACCCGTTTGTCATGTGCTCCGGGCTCTTTGATGGTTTTCTTTCTTAGCTTTGGACTCCAGGCACATATTCAAGATATAACTTAACTCTACTACATAACATCTGCCTTGGGGTTTTAAAACCACAAAGCAAGCACATTTAATGATTCAAAGTTCACAGCTTTATCAACACCAACAACTGTTCACGATCAGAGTCAACATGCCATCACCACATGCTATTGACGTGATTGTGAGTGGTGTTGATGATTACCACATTCACATGGTACCTTCCCCAATGATCTGTTTTTCAAACGCTAATTAATGAATCCTCTCTGGACCTGTGTGAAGAAATACTATAGCACTTGAGTTGGTTGGTTTTACAGGCAGGCGTGTTAAATGACTCTGCTAACTTTCTCCACTCACCACTCTTGTTATCTTTCAACTCTCTCCATGGCCCCCACCCCATGGGCTTCCTGAGACTAAGAGTATCTAATGTCAGAAGAAAAAAGCACATGCAGTTTGACATTTAGATGCAGCATTTCTGAAAATCGTGTTCACAGGATAATGAAATGCTCTGCACAAAGATCTGTCAAATGAGCTTGTGGATAATGCAGCCTATAATCCTCCTTGGGGATTTATAACTAACATGACCATATGAAAGGTTCTGGGTATTTCTGCAGCTTTGTGACCCGCTCACTCGACATTCCCAGTGCTGCCTTCTGTGCAAGCTGTGACTGGTTATTCCAAGTCCCTTCTGTGTGTCTTGCTTGAACTGGTGTGTGAGGGGGAAGCCCGCCACAACTCTGCCCTGGGACAGTGTACTCTTCCTGCCTCCACTCCAGCCTCCACAGATAGCCTTCCAAATCTGTACTGCCTAATACTTGGCCACTAGCTTTGATATCCAAGTAGAGATGTGGTGCCAGGGTGAAACATGTACAAGATTCTGAAGACTTGGTGTGAGAAAAATACTGTAAACTATCTCAATAATTTTATATTAAAAACATAAAGCCTCTGAGTATTTCTACAGCATGGGTCTTTTCTCACTTAAAGTTGGTACTACAGGAGAAGGATGAAGATATTTTTAAAAAATGGGGAAATGGGAAGGAATAAAGTAGGATAGATGATAATTATGCTTTAATTTTTTTTTTTGGCTATGCCACACGGGATCTTAGTTCCCTGATCAGCTGTTGAATCTGTGCCCCCTGCATTGGGAGCTCAGAGTCTTAACCACTAGATCACCAGGGAAGTCCCAATTATTATGCTTCAAATGACAGGCAATTGTGAGTGAAATGCAAATACTCAACTGAAATCCACTGGTATTTGAAAATACTTAAAGTAGTTTTCCACCGGAGAATATGAAAGCCTTGCATGGGAAAGTAATATGAAGTCTACTTCTGACTCTGACACTAATTAATTGAATGGCATTGAGTAAATCATTTAATCTCTCTGGGATTCCCTTTCCTCATTTTAACTCATTTCTGGAAGTTTTTTTTTTTTTCCAAAAAGATACTTAAGATAGTTGAAAGCATTTTAAATTTGTTATAATGGCCTTATATGACCTTTAGTCTTATATGGAAGTAGGTAAGGCTCTAATGAATAAAAAAATATTTATTTTCATGTTGAAATTTTAAAAAATCAAAAAGGCACCTTAGGAAAGCACTGTGCTAACATTTCCCTTAATGACTTTATCACAATCTGGATCGTAGCCCTCAAGTTTGCAGTCACAGAAAATTGTGGGCGAGCCTCCTTTCAGAAGCATACTCAAATTCACAGACCCTACCCTACAGGGGTGAGTGTATCAATACAGTGCTAACATTATTTTACGATATCTATAAGCACCTCTAGCAGCTCTGTTAGTGGGTTCTTTTCTGACAACATCTGAGAGGCAAGCCATGTCTTCATGAGAACAGGTCTTGGAATCCATGGAATCAGAAGACATGGGGTTTGTTTGTAACTCAGATGTTTGGTAGCAAGGAACCATGATAGCCCCAAAGAGTAACTTAATCTTGGGATTAGCTAAGTCACATCCTGGAACCCCCGTGTATATGCACCTCTGTAATCTCATCTACTGAGTTTCCATGACTGCCCAATGCCTTTGTTGACCCTCCTTTTTCAAATGAGGTCTTGCAAAGGAGAAAAACAAACATGATTTCATATTGTATCTGTTCCCTCGGTTCTAACCTTTGTGCTCTGTTCCCTGTGCTTAGCCATGCTAGCTCTGCACCTTTTGTAAAAGAGTGCTGCCTATAGTCTGAAATATACAGGAGAGCCCACTCTCAAGGCTCTGCTTCCCTGCTTTGATGTTTAAAGGTATAGCACTTTTCATTCATATGGTTATTACAAAATTGCAGAACAGAGAATAGCATTTGCCTTGTTGGAGGTTTATAGGAACAGGTGACCAAACCCATGGAGCTGAAAGAACTAAAGATTATCACCTCCTCTCTGGGATCTGGCCAACACAAAAAGGACAACAACCAGCCACACATCCTCCCCTTCTAATGTAAAAGAAGTCTAACTCTGTAAGGTGACTCTTTGGCATACTAGTTCATCATCTTCTTGGTCTTCTGGCTTCCAGAATAAAGTCACTCTTCCTAGCCATAACATCTCTTGATTTGTTGGCCTGTCATGCAGCTAGCAGCATGAGCTTGGACTTGGTAACAGCCGTGCCCTGGTTCTGGTCTGGAAGACAGTCTATCCTCCTTAAAGTCATCTTTTTTGTTTGTTTCTTTTTTTAATATCGCTAACTCTTCTGTTATTCTTTTGTTTTACAGTTTAACTCTCAGAAGACAACTCTACCTCCCTCCTTCATAGCTAAGATCTTTGTGGAGATGGGGGCATTATCATTACCTTCATGTGTTAATTGTACAGAATTAACATTTGCTATTTTCTGGAGGGAAATAATTAAAGGACTTTATAAATTCCAAATTCTTCACTTATCTCTTGTTTAAATATGAGGAACTATGTAAAGGGCTTTGCTTCAGGTACATAGTGTTTGTTCAATGTCAAACTGAAAAGAAAATAAGATACAAATAAGCAAACAAGAACCACCAGCAGGGATTTGAAGTTTAAAGGAATAAATTCTTTGACTAGTTTTGCTTACTATTTTCAAAGAGACCGGAGGTAAATAAGACATTTTTCTGGTCTTTTCATTAAACTAAGAATAATGTCTACTCTACTGATATATTCTAAGGGACAAATGAAATAATGTACAACACACCTGTATGCTTTATAGCTAGCAAAATGTTTTTCAAGTGTAAGATGTGTTATAGTTTTTAAATTTAAAAGTTTTAAAATTTGTAGCTTATTTAAGATTTTGCCACTCAAAAATGTAAGCATCATGCAAAAACATTTAAATTGTAGATGGTGTTGGAAAGTTGCAGGTGGTAACAAAAACCAATTTATGTTAGACCAATCCATTTTATCCCATGCATAGTTATTTGTAATATCAAATCAACATCAAGACCTGAGTTGGTCTTTCTGGTAAACTCTTAACAGGAAGGTGAAAACAAGTGAACTATGTTGTCTGTGGGAGGCCTTGTTATTAGACTGTGATGAATGTGGCTGTTAAACATTTAGGCAAAATAGATTTGCAGCTTTCAGTGCCATAGGGAGCAGCTTTCTCTGTGTCCTTACCCAGTCAAGTGATACAAAGCAAACTTGGCTGCTGAATAATTTCATGTAATTGTACCCTAGAGAACTGAAAATATACAGGAAGAAGGTCTTTTGTGTACAAGTACCCATTTAAGAAACTACAATGGAAAATGAATACATCTGTTGGTGAAGGCTTACCTGCAATTATCTTTAGCTGAATTTCCAAATGTTGAACAGAAGGGAAATTCCCTGGGTGGAAAAATGTCCCTGGTTAACTTCAGTAGCTACTCATTACTCCTTAAATGTTCTTACCAGGCCAACTGAAAAAAAAGAAACCTCTTTTCTGAAAATGTTACCTGCAAAGTACAAGGGCAGGTTGGCTAGTCTGTGTAGGCAACAATTCCTCCAAAGGGTCTTGTGACTTTGTTGAGGGGATAGTCTCACTCCTTCACCTGTCTAATCCCATCCTTGGCAAGTGCTTCCTTTGGTGAAACCCACTGTTTCAGTCTTCTAACCTGGAATTAACTGGAGTGGGAGACAGCTGCAGGTGGGCAATTAGGATTTTGTTTTTCAAGATAGGTGTTAAATCTTTGCCACTACTCATGTCACATAATACTATGCTTTACAGCCACTCATTAGCCCTGCACAGTAGACCAAGGGAGTGATCCAAGGTATTGCCCTCATGAGATAGCTGAGAAGAAACTAAATAGTAAAGAGGTTATTCCCTGCCACCCTCTCTGTCAAGGTAGAAGTGGAACTAACTAGCTGTACTTTCTCAGGAACTGAGAACCAAGGCTTTAGACAACTAAATAAACACTTAAATGCTCACACAGAGAACTGGCCTTCACCTCCTCTCTCATCCGGCTCTCTCCCAGAACACTTGCTGGAGCCTCTCCCAGCCTTTGCACAGTCGGTCCTTGTGAAATTTCCAGGGAATGCCTCATCTCTCACTGCTGTATCTGGCTCCATTCCCCGAGTGGATGCCAAGATTCTTTGCTTATCCTCATTTCGTTGCTGCTGATTTCTCTTTCTTCCCCCTGATCCTACCTTTGGAGGGCTGTGGGAATCTCCTCATCTTTTATCCTCTATGTTCCCTTTCTGCCATACTGCCTCATCACTTGCTATATCCCTTTTTGTTTAAAATTTTTTATTGGAGTATAGTTGCTTTACAATGTTGCATTAATTTTTGCTGTACAGCAAAGTGAATCAGCTATAAGTATAGGTATATCCTTTATTTTTGGATTTTCTTCCCATTTAGGTCACCACAGAACATGGAGTAAAGTTCCCTGTGCTATATAGTAGGTTCTCTACTTTATAAATAGTAGTGTATATACATCAAGCCCAGTCTCCCAATTCATCCCATCCCCTTCTTTCCCCTTTGATATCCATATGTTTGTTCTCTATGTTGGTGTTTCTATTTCTGCTTTGTAAATAGGATCCTCTATATCGATTTTTTCAGGTTCCATATATATGCATTAATAAATGGTATTTGTTTTTCTTTTTCTGACTTACTTCACTCTGTATAAAAGTCTCTAGGTCCATTCACATCTCTACAAATGACCCAGTTTCACTGTTTTTAATGGCTGAGTAATATTCCACTATATATATATATCAGTCACTCAGTTGTGTCCAACTCTTTGAGACCCCATGAACTGCAGCACACCAGTCAGCCCTCCCTGTCCATCATCAATTCCCAGAGTTCACCCAAACCCATGTCCATCGAGTCAGTGATGTCATCCAACCATCTCATCCTCTGTCGTCCCCTTCTCCTCCTGCCTTCAATCTTTCCCAGCATCAGGGTCTTTTCCAATGAGTCAGTTCTTCACATCAGGTGGCCAAAGTATTGGAGTTTCAGCTTCAGCATCAGTCCTTCCAATGAACACCCAGGAATGATTTCCTTTAGGATGGACTGATTGGATCTCCTTGTAGTCCAAGGGACTCTCAAGAGTCTTCTCCAACACCACAGTTCAAAACCACCAATTCTTCAGTGCTCAGCTTTCTTTATAGTCCAACTCTCATATCCATACATGACCACTGGAAAAACCATAGTTTTAGTAGGCAGACCTTTGTTGACAAAGTAATGTCTCTGCTTTTTAATATGCTGTCTAGGTTGGTCATAACTTTCCTTCCAAGGAGTAAGCGTCTTTATCTGTACCACATCTTTTTTATCCATTACTCTGTTGATGGACATTTACATTGTTTCCATGGCTGTATCTCTTCTTAATAACTATATCCGACCATCTTCTGTCTTTCTTGCCTCTCTCCTCAGAACTCCTCAGTGGTTTCAGTGTTTCAGACATACTCCTTTGCATCCATTTAGCTCAACCACTTTTCATTAGCCATCAGAAGAACTGATGTCTGAATAAGTACATCAAAGGAGCTACCAAAAAAACTGATGTGAAACCAAAGTGCCACAATTAAAGAATGGCTAAATGTAGGATACCTTTACTCAGTGGAAATATTTTAAGTGACCATAATAAAGATAATAGAGAAATATGAAAAAATAGTTTTGATAAAATGTTAAGTGAAAAAATACAATGCAATGTGTTATTTTTATTATAATTCGATTTATGTGTATGTCTATGGATGAAGACTGAATAGAATATGTAAAACAAAAATAAGGATAAGACGCTTATGGAAGCTTCCTGATGGGAGAGACTGACTGAGGGGGATACTTGTTCTTGTTCTGATGCGCCATGCTCGGTAAATCTTTAATCCAATTTTCTGTTGATGGGCGGGCCTGTGTTCCCTCTCTGTTGTTTGACCTAAGGCCATGACTGCAGCCATGAAATTAAAAGATGCTTACTCCTTGGAAGGAAAGTTATGACCAACCTAGACAGCCTATTAAAAAGCAGGGGCATTACTTTGTCCACAAAGGTCCATCTAGTCAAGGCTATGGTTTTTCCAGTAGTCATGTATGGATGTGAGAGTTGGACTATAAAGAAAGCTGAGCACCAAAGAATTGATGCTTTTGAACTGTGGTGTTGGAAAAGACTCTTACGAGTCCCTTGGATTGCAAGGAGATCCAACCAGCCCATCCTAAAGCAGATCAGTCCTAGGTGTTCATTGGAAGGACTGATGTTGAAACTGAAACTCCAGTCTTTTGGCCACCTGATGCGAAGAGCTGACTCATCTGAAAAGACCCTGATCCTGAGAAAGATTGAAGGCAGGAGGAAAAGAGAACGACAGAGGATGAGATGGTTGGATGGCATCACCGACTCAATGGACATGGGTTTGGATAGACTCTGGGAATTGGTGTTGGACAGGGAGGCCTGGCGTGCTGCGGTTCATGGGGTCACAAAGAGTCAGACACGACTCAGTGACTGAACTGAACTGAACTGATGGTGGAAGTAATGAAAATAATGGAAACCTCCTTCAAAAGGTCCCATGCACACACTGCTGCCCCCAGTGCCCCCGAACTTGCAACAGACCACCAACCTATGCCTCCGCTGGAGACTCTTGGACACTCATAGGCAAGTCTGGGTTATTCTCTTGTGGGGTCACTGCTCCTTTCTCCTGGGTCCTGATGTGCATAAGCTTTTGTTTGTGCCCTCCGAGAGTCTGTTTCCCCAGTCCTGTGTAAGTCTGGTAGCTCTATGGTGGGGTTAATGGTGACCTCCTCCAAGAGGGCTTATGCCATACCCAGGTCTGCTGCGTCCAGAGCCCCTGCCTCTGCGGCAGGCCACTGCTGACCCATTCCTCCATAGGAGACACTCAAATACAGTTCTGGCCAATCTCTGGGGTCTCTGGGTCTTGGTGCACACAAGTTTTGTTTGAGCTTACTGAGCATCTCTGGCAGGTATGGGGTTTGATTCTAAACACGATTTTGCCTTCCTACCATCTTGCTGGGGCTTCTCCTTTGCCCTTGGATGTGGGGTATCTTTTTTTTGGTGAGATCCAACATTCTCCTGTCGATGACTGTTCAGCAGCAAATTGTAATTTTGGAGTTCCCACAGGAGAAGATGAGCACACGTCCTCCTACTCCGTCATCTTGTATATAAGACAGTTTAGGAATCAGTGAACTAAAATGGACTACAATGGGTGAATTTAAATCAGATGACCATTTTATCTACTACTGTGGGCAGGAATCTCCTAGAAGAAATGGAGTAGCCATCACAGTCAACAATAGAGTCTGAAATGCAGTACTTGAATGCAATCTCAAAAATAACAGAAATGATCTCTCTTCATTTGCAAGGCAAACCATTCAATACCATGGTAATCCCCATGGTATTACTCGTATGCCCCAACCAGGAATGCTGGAGAAGTTGAATTTGAACAGTTCTATGAAGACCCACAAGACCTTCTAAAAGTAACATCGCCAAAAAATGTCCTTTTCATTATAGGGGACTGGAATGCAAAAGGAGGAAGTCAAGAGATACCTGGAGTAACAGACAAATTTGGCCTTGGAGTACAAAACAAAGCAGGTAAAAGGCTAACAGAGTTTTGGCAAGAGAATGCACTTGTCACAGCAAACACCATCTCCCAACAACACAAGAGAAGACTCTACACATGGACATCACCACTGGTCAATACCGAAATCAGATTGATTATATTCTTTGCAGTGAAAGATGGAGAAACTCTATACAGTCAGCAAAAACAAGACTGGGGGCTGACTGTGGCTCAGATCATGGACTCCTTATTGACAAATTCAGACTTAAATTGAAGAAAGTAGGGAAAACCACTAGACCATTTAGGTATGACCTAAGTCAAATCCCTTATGATTCTACAGTGGAAGTGAGAAATAGATTCAAGGGATTATATCTGATATACAGAGTTCCTGAAGAACTATGGATGGAGGTTCATAGATATTGTACAGGAAGCAGGGATCAAGACCATCCCCAAGAAAAAGAAAAGCAAAAAGGCAAAATGGTTGTCTGAGGAGGCCTTACAAATAGCTGAGAAAAGAAGAGAAGACAAAGGCAAAGGAGAAAAGGAAAGATATACCCATTAAAATGCAGAGTTCCAAAGAATAGCAAGGAGAAATAAGAAAGCCCCCCTCAGTGATCAATGCAAAGAAATAGAGGAAAACAATAGAATGGGAAAGACTAGAGCTCTCTTCAAGAAAATTAGAGATACCAAGGGAACATTTTATGCAAAAATGGCCACAATGAAGGATAGAAATGGTATGGACCTATCAGAAGCAGAAGATATTAAGAAAAGGTGGCAAGAATACACACAAGAACTATACAAAAAAGATCTTCATGACCCAGATAACCAGGATGGTGTGATCACTCACCTAGAGCCAGACATCCTGGAATGCAAAGTCAATGGGCCTTAGGAAGCATCACTATGAACAAAGCTAGGGGAGGTGATAGAATTACAGTTGAGCTACTTCAAATCCTAAAAGATGATGCTGTTAAAGTGCTGAACTCAGTATGCCAGCAAATTTGGAAAACTCAGCAATGGCCACAGGACTGGAAAAGTTCAGATTTCATTCCAATCCCAAAGAAAGGCAATGTCAAAGAATGTTTAAACTACCACAGAATTGCACACATCTCACAGGCTAGCAAAGTAATGCTAAAAATTCTCCAAGCCAGGCTTCAATAGTACATGAACTGTGAACTTCCCAGATGTTCAAGCTGGATTTAGAAAAGGCAGAGGAACCAGAGATCAAATTGCCAACATCCACTGGATCATCAAAAAGCAAGAGAGTTCCAGAAAAACATCTATTTCTGCTTTATTGACTATGTCAAAGCCTTTGACTGTGTGGATCACAACTAACTGTGGAAAATTCTTCAAGAGATGGAAACCAGACCACCTGACCTACTTCCTGAGAAATCTGTATGCAGGTCAAGAAGCAATAGTTAGAACTCGATATGGAACAACAGACTAGTTCTAAATCGGGAAAGGAGTATGTTAAGGCTGTATATTGTCACCCTGCTTATTTAACTTATATGCAGAGTACATCATGTTAAATTCTGGGCTGGATGAAGCACAAGCTGCAATCAAGATTTCCAGGAGAATTATCCGTAACCTCAGATATGCACATGACACCACCCTTATGGTAGAAAGTGAAGAAGAACTCAAGAGCCTCTTGATGAAAGTGAAAGAGGAGAGTGAAAAAGCTGCCTTGAAACAACATTCCCCAAACTAAGATCATGGTATCTGGTCCCATCACTTCATGGCAAATATATGGGGAAACAATGGAAACAGTGAGAGACTTTATTTGGGGGGGGGTCTCCAAAATCACTGTAGATGGTGACTGCATCCACCAAATTAAAAGACACTTGCTTCTTGAAAGAAAAGCTATGACCAACCTAGACAGCATATTAAAAAGCAGAGACATTACTTTGTCAACAAAGGTCCATCTAGTCAAAGCTATGGGTTTTCCAGTAGTCATGTATGGATGTGAGAGTTGGACTGTGAAGAAAGCTGAGTGCCAAAGAATTGATGCTTTTGAACTGTGGTACTGAAGAAGACTCTTGAGAGTCCTTTGGACTGCAAGGAGATCCAACCAGTCCATCCTAAAGGAGATCAGTCCTGAATATTCATTGGAAGGACTTATATTGAAGCTGAAACTCCAATACTTTGTCCACCTGATTTGAAGAACTGACTCATTGGAAAAGACTCTGGTGCTGGATAAGAAGGTGGGAGGAGAAGGGGACAACAGAGGATGAGATGGTTGGATGTCATCCCCGACTCGATGGATATGGGTTTGGGTAAGCTCTGGGAGTTGGTGATGGACAGGGAAGCCTGGCATGCTGCAGTCCATGGGGTCACAGAGTCAGACTTAACTGAGTGACTGAACTGAACTAAAAACAAGAATACAGACAATTTGGATGATGAGATTATCAGAACTTTCAAATGTAAAACATTTCTGTAAAGATGTCATGCTCTTTTGATAATAATCCTCACTTTTCATGCAGTCTCTGATTTATCCCTTTTCTCCCCAATCCAAATGATTACTACTTTTAGTAGCATGTCTCTTTCAGTGTTAGACTGAGATCACTTTATTTTAGTTTAGAATTTGGAAGATCTAGAAATTCCATCTTGAAGGAAAATGATGATCAGGATACAAAATGAATTGCCATAAGGAAAAGGTTATCACTTAGGTTAAATTTATGAATAGCATATCTAATCAGTTCTCATTCTTTTAATAATTTAGACTGTAGATTTTTTAACTTGTCAAATTTAAAAGTTAACTAGAAAGAAAATCTCTTCCTCTTCATTGCCTTTTTCTCCATATACTCTGTAAATGAAGGGAATCCCAGAAACATCGAAAAGGCAGTGGGAACACTCCTCTCTAAGGAAAAAGATGCTCAATCTTAATGTTTTATTTGTTCTCTATCTGTGGGATTAGGTATCTTTCAGAGTAGCTGCTGTTCAAGAGAGGGTGAAAGAAGCTTCCTTAGACAAAAGAACAAGCACGTCGTTTTCCTTCAGGAGAGAAAGAAGTGTCATAAATGCATCACAGCTAATTTTGCTTAATTGTTCTTCCCAGTATTAGCCTTCTTTGACACTGCAGCAGGGTCTCCAGAGTGCGCTTCAAGGGTGTTCCTTGGGTTTGGTCTAGTGAAGACCACACTGGATCGAGTTAAGGAGTCTCAGTTCCTTCAGATCTGTGTCTCCTGCTTCTTGGGCTGAAGGGTCAGGGATTCAGGCATTTGAGACACCAGGTCTGATGCTAAATACCAAGCTGTTTGTCTCCTTGCTCACAACAGGGGTAAGGCAAGACCTGCTGAGTTTCAAGCTTTCCCAGAGGCATGGGGTTTTCTTCCTAGATCCAGCCCTGATGGATTGTTAATTCTGAGAATGCAAAAGAACTTCATACCATGAATACGGTACCTCAGTGCCAGAGCTAAGCCTGTCCTGAGCTGAAAATGGAATGGTTCAATGTTGCACGCAGGTTATTAAAGATTCTGCTTACTTTACAACGGTCTGTTAACAGCTCTAATGTCTTTAACATGTGCAGCCTATTGACTTTTAAGTAACATTTTATTGAAGTAACTGCCGCGCTTATTAGCCCGTAAGATTTACGCTTCATTTTCAGTCCTGAATCTGGTGAAGGGGGCAGCTTTCTCTTTGCTGGTGAGGCAGGAGCCTCGTGAGATAAGAGATACTCAGTGTGAGCGGGAACATCTGTGGTGCAGTCGGGTTGGAAGAGAAGCAGCTCGTCTCCTAGGATTTGGAGGGTGCTAAAGGTCACGGAGAAACAATCACATCTTCATTAATGGGACTGAAATTCAGAGGAAAAAATATTTGCAGATGTGGCCGGTGTGAATGGCTTGTGTCGTGGTTGTACTGTTTTATGGTGTCAGGTGGATAGTTAATTTCAATGAGTGCGAAATTTCACTTAAGTGAACATACAGAGAACCACCAGGACTGACACCTGAATGTTCCATGCTGCCTTTACTGAGGCATTTTGGAAAAATAAGAAATTTCCCCATGTGGTATCTTTTCACCAATGCTGTTGGCTCTTGGAAACATAAAGGATTATGTTGATCTACATGTACAGATCATTGTGCATAAAATAAGCCTACATGCAAATTTGCAAAAATCTACAAAAACATCACAAAAAGGAATATTGGCATTCACTTGATCCCAGAATTTTGGGGGTCTGTAGGACATGAAAGGAAACTTCAGTGCATTTAAAACAAGTTTTGATTTTATGTTAAATGCATTAGACATATGTTTGTAAACAGATGAATAGCTATATAGTTTTTCTTTTCTTTACACTTGAGGAAAACAGTCATATACAAACGTGAGTTTATTTAATGAAAGAGAATCTTTCACATAACTGCACATTCATGTGCTCCATATAACAGGGTGACTGTGAAATCTTCAGATGGCTCTAGGAAAGAACACAGAATGAAGAAAGCAAAAACCAGTTCATCAGGATAGACATAAATATGACTTTCACAATGATCTGAAGTTTTATGGCCTAGGGAAAACTCTATGTTTCTCGTCTCATTTTTCAAACTGTGACTCAGAAATCAGCTGAAGGACCCGAGCACAAGGCATGGTTTTCTCATAACTTTTCCAGACCAGAGATAAAGCATTCTTGAACATTTATGGTAGAAAGTAAAAGGCTGATAAGAAGCCCTCAGCTAAAGCTGGGCCAGTACTCTTTTTTTTTTTTTTTTTTTGAACATATAGTCGCTTAAAGGACTGGGAGTTTTCGATTAGCAGATACAAACTATTATATATAGGATGGATAAACAACAAGGGCCTTCTGTACAGCAGCGGGCCAGTACTCTTTCTTCTGCTTTGACATCGTCTCTTCCTTTCTGAGAATTCCCATCATCCATGCATGAACCGATGGAGGAAAACTGTCTGTCTTAGCCTCAGGGCTTAAATTACCAGCTTTTCAGGTCTGCAGAGACTTTGAGAAATGTACTAATATATTCACAACAGGAGGAAAGTGCCAACAGAAACAGATCCTGAATTGGTTCCCAAACAGGATGACAAAAATGTCCACCCGGACCACACACAACTCAGCCGCATTGCACGGGGGTCCTGCAACATACACTTGTTTTGCTTCACCCACCTATCAGCAGCCCCGAGCACTTCACGTGGGGACTGGATAGCTCCTGCCACTTAATTAAATTTTGCACTTAGCTCAGCGACTCAGAATCTGTGTTGTTAAAAAGCATATATTTCTTCCAAGCAGTTCAGTTTTCAAGGGATGTTTCCTTTAAGAAAAAATAAAAGGCGTGAGAGGTGGGGGGCAGGGGCAGTGTGCAAACAAGAAAGTTACATTTAGGCTCTGACATTGTGCTGTGTTGTATGTATCTCTGTGCAAAATCTGCATTTTCACCCTAAAAATATTTCAGAGAGGTTTTTAAATTTTTTTTAATTGAAGTTCAGTTGGTTTTCAAGGTTGTATTAATTTTGGGTATAGAGCAAAGTGCTTCAGTTATACAGATATATTCTTTATTATATTCTTTTCCATTACAGTTTATTACAAGATATTGAATATAATTCCCTCCACCCTACAGTAGGTCCTTGTTGTTTATCTGTTTTATATATAGTAGTAGGTATGAAAGCAGTTTTTTAAAATTTAAGAATAGAGCAATTTTTTTAAAAGAAATATATGTGCAATCATTTACAAGGTAACAAAGTACTGAAGACTAAAGCAAGACCTCTCTATTGCAAAAACCTGGAAAGTCAATACAAATTTAATAAAAGTCAGTTTCTAGCATGCTCTTTTCTGGAGATAGAATCTTTTAAAGAGATTGTGAAATTTGGGCTGGCATCCACCGATAGGACTTTTCATACTCGGAGTGTATACCCTGAAAACGTGATTCTAACCAGAGCAAGCAAAGCAAAGCTCTACCCAAAATAACTGAAAAAAAAAAAAAACCCAATCTAGCTTCTTTGCCTAAAAATCTAAGTATTATAGGCACAAAAATGAAGTGCTAGGTACTTGAGAACATCTGTGATGTCTTCTTTAACTTTTGATTAATTGTAGATACGCCCCATGTGAAAACGACTGCTATAAGGCTGAGAAAGATTGGTGATTATAAATTCCAAACATTTCAGAACCTTGATATGAGTTTTTTCACCCCTGGTAATGCTTTAGTCCCAACACCTTTAATAAAATCAAGGTGACAGACCATGAAAACATTTACTTCAGAACTACAAGCAAATCTGATACTATTGTTGAAAGATGCCTGGGGGCACATGGACCAGCGATTCGCAGAAGAGGAGGCTGTGGAGGTGATGGAGGTGTGCGGTAGCCCAGCGTAGGAGACCGCGGGGTTCTGCAGAAGGACTGCGAGGCTTTGAAATTTTAAACCGGCTAAAAGAGAAGACGCCTGAGAGCAAATCCTACGCAGATCACAGGAAAGAGAGTGTTATCCAAAAGCGTATTTATTCTCTCATAAAAATTGGATTTCCCCCCCTGATTTTAAGTAAAATGCGGTTTCATAAATTAATGCCTGTGCCACATGAAGGAGATTGAAACGTGACCATGAAATTTTTTTCACCCCGCGCAGTTCACAACTCACGCTTCATCCACCATCCAGCCCAGACCTCGAATATGCCAACAGGCAATTTCACAGCTAACCAAAAAACACTGGTCGTTAAATAACAGAATCTCTCAGACTTCCAAATAGTGTATTTCACAAAACCACAGAGAAATACTTTTGTAACTTCCTGGATGGAAATCGGAGAGTGATAAAACCTAGATCATTTCAGGGATCTGAGAATATCTACTTAGCCACTCTAGTGTTATCTAAGAAAAGAATAGGTTCTGATCCACATCCATCATGATGTTCTCTCATATTTTTATTGGCTAAAAGTAGATAGAAAAATCAGAGTGCATTTGTTTCGTAATGTTTTGATCAGTGTTTGTTTCTGAACATATTCTTTTTTATTTTCTGCTGTGTTGTGATAACTTTCTGAAAAAGCCCCTATGTTTAATGAAGTTTGAACATACTGCACTCCAGGGATTTCTGAATGCCAAATATTTGGATATTTCCCAAAGAAGGATTAGTCTATAGAGAACTGAGGTCTGATGTTGCACAAGAAAAGTGATTGCATAAGGGAAAAAAAAAATACTATGTTTCTTGAGAAAGTGACTATAGAATTTCCTATCTTGCTATATCAAATTAAGTCTAAAAGTTGTTGCATTTATTCTCACATGACCAAAAAAAATCATTTTTTATGCTAAAAATTCATCAATTGTATAATGGGGGTTATATCTGATAAAGAAATGAATTGTACACAAATGAAAAATGTTATTTGAAACACATAAAAACAGTTGTTTAACAGTGATGCTTATTTTTATTTTTGATGCTTATTTTTAAATGTTTAAATCATCAAAAATGTGGGAGATTAGTTCTAATTTTAAGTCCATGCAGATGCTATAAGGGTGTCATAAAGAAATGTGAGCTACTACCTATATTCATAGATCTTACTCCCATACCTTTCTCTCTCACACTATTAAATAGCGTGTTAGGTAATTCTACTGGAAGGTTAGAGCTCCATTGTATAGAACTGTGGATACTGTGTTATCTCTAATGGAAATTATCTTAATTTAAAGCAATAGCATATTAAGCCAATCCTACTTTAGATGAGTGACTTTATCAATAAAATTATGTACTACCATCTCTTCTCTTGTTAACTAAATTAAGTGAAATTTTGTCAGAATTGTAATCAGTATTCTATAAAATTATACATTATCTACTGATTTTTATGATTACAATTGGTACTATTAAAAATTATTAAAATTATTTTAAAGATCCATTTCTCTGGGTGCTTGGGTATGTGTGTATGAAATTATGCTGTCTCTGTATGAAAAGAAAAAGCATTCCACTTATCTAAGAACTCAACATCATTATTGGCTTTTAAGTTCAAAATAGATGAGAGTGAAGAATGATTTGAGTATGGTAGGAAAAATAAACAATAAAAATACATTTCTTATACAAACCACCAGAATCATGACAATTTCTTTTCAAATAAGCTTATTTTTATTGTTAATCATATTAAAGCAACCATATGAGTCTCTAGGGAGTTGAGTGTTAAAAAACTTAATGACTTTGTAGATTGCAAAGTGTTCTTTACCATTCACTCAGTTCTTAAAGAAGGCATTTAATTTCTCCACTCTCCATAGTTACTGATATCACAGAGCCTGTTTGGCTTTCAGGATCATCATGGCAAACACAGTCATATGATAAACCTGTAGAGAACTTTATCATGTTCAAAATTTTCACACACAAAATCTTGAGAGGCTGGCAGAGTTTCCATGCTGTTCTACAGATGAGAACACCGAGATACAGAAAAGTTGAGTAATCTCCAATAGATTCCAGATCTTAGTAACTGAATTGGAAAAACAATTCAAGTTTTAAGACATCTAGCCTAGATTTAGTGATTTTTAAAGACCATGCATACTTGTGCCCACTCCCCAAGGCCTGGAAAACCTTCATACCAGCAATAATATAAATGCATTTTAATGTCTTTCTTCCCATTTTAATATCTTTTTAATTCTAACTGCATATTTTTATGTTTATGAACAGAGAAGAATCACTCACACAAAATGTGTCTAAAATTTTTTTTAAATGGAGCATATTGGCTTGGGGGGTGAAAGTTGGAGCTGGAACCAGTGTACATTTGGACTCTCTGGGTCCAAGTCAAAGTGGCCATCATCATTCTGGAAGCCTCAGGTTCTCAGTTTTATCCCATTTAGTGTGGCTCTGGTCAAGTTAAATGCTAGTTGTACTACTGTAGCTCTGCATCTGGGAAAGCTGTTCAGTCTTCTTCAGCCTTAGTTTCCTCGTCTCTAAAATGGTGACAGTTATAATATCTCACTTATAGGGACTTTTGTGAACATGAGATCATGGAAGTAAAGCAATTAAACTGTGCTCTTAATTTTCCAGGGTGTCCACAACATGTATGGCACCTAACTAGGTGAATTAAAATAACATTGTTGGGAATTTCTGTAATTGAGTGGTTAGTACACTGCAGTTTCACTGCTCAGGGTGAGGATTCAGTCTCTGGTTAGGGAAGATCCTGCAAACTCTGCAGCATGTCCAAATATATATATATGGGTTTTCCTGGTAACTCAGTTGGTAAAGAATCTGCCTGCAGTGCAGGACACCCTGGTTCGATTCCTGGGTTGGGAAGATCCCCTGGAGAAGGGATAGGCTACCCACTCCAGTATTCATGGGCTTTCCTGATGGCTCAGACAATTAAGAATGTGCTTGCAATGTAGGAGACCTGGGTTCAATCTCTGGGTTGGGAAGATCCCCTGGATGAGGGCATGGCAACCCACTCCAGTATTCTTGCCTAGTGAACCCTCATGGACAGAGGAGCCTGGCGGGCTATAGCCTGAAGAGTGGGACACGATTGAGCAACTAAGCACAGCATATATAATATGTATGTATGTATTTATGTATATAGCACTGTTCCCTTACAGCTATGGAGACCAAAAGTCTGAAATTAAAGTATGATCAAGGCCACACTCTCTCAAACACTCTAGAGGATACTCCTTTCTTGCCTCTTGCAGCTTCTGGTGCCCCACGCATTACAACAGGGAAGCCCAGTTCTTTGGCTACATAACTCCAATCTCTGCCTCTTTCTTCAGATGGCTTTCTTTTGTCTCCATGTCAAATCTCCCTCTGCCTTTCACTTATAAGGACACCTGTCATTGAATGTAGGGTGTCCAAGTAAACCAGGATGACCTCATCTTGAGATCCTTATGAATAATTATATCTTATTAACAATTAATAACTACCCCTTTCAAATAAAAGTCACATTCATTAAGAGGTGGACACATCTTTCTAGGTGGTCACCATTCAATCCATTACATACTGTGCTGGGAACAAACCCTTGAGTCCACTATTATCCTTGATTTAGACCATAGAATGCAGTCAATTCTAGGGTGATTAGTCCAGTGGCCCCGAGTTGGATGGCATGTCAGGATCACTGGGGGCATCTTTTAAAATTCCAAAATCTGAACTGCATTATAGACCAATCAAGTCATACTCCCTGGGGGCAGAACACAAACATCTGTATTTTTCAAAGTTCTTCAGGTGATTCCAAAGTGCAAAGTTAGGAACTATGAGATAAGGGCACAAGTGGAGGCTGGTCATAGAGACCCTGGGTTTTCTGAATTAATCCAGAAACGTTGGGTTTTATCTATTAGCAACTTTAGTACTCTGGGATATAGCAGGACCCTGTGGGGTACCTGGGCACAAAAGCTTTTCTGGGTCCCCCATTTCTGGTTACAGGAAATAGGCTTCTTTGGGCCTCCATGACCTTCCTGAGTTCCAACTGGGCAGATTCCTATAGCTGCTAATTACAGAAGGGAGGGAATGCAGAGACAAGGGAGAAGCAGTCAAAAGAAACAATAGTACAGCCTTGGGGCAGGGTCCTGGTTCCCCCTAAGTGATATAAATAATATCTTTGAGCTGTTTTGCAGATACTGAACCCCTACCAGGTGTGAGATATTAACTACATGCTGCCCACAAGACCTGTTGGATCCAGAAGGTCAAAGATGCTGACTCCTACTTATCTCATGATCAACCAATCAGAAAAATGTCTACAAGCTGATCATATTCTCTTTGAACCATTGCTATAAAACTCACTACGCCTCCAGGTTGGGACACACAGTTTTGAGGGCACCCCGCTGTGGCTCCCTTTGCTTGGCAAAGCAATAAAGCTATTCTTTTCTGCTTCACCCCAAACTCAATCTCTGAGATTTATTCTGTGTGGGGGATACAGAGGCAGGATTCAGCTTCAGTAGGAACACAGAGGAATTTATTGTTTCATCAGTTCACCCGTGCAAATCAAAGTGCTCCTGCATGCCATTTCTGCCTGTGCCAATTCTTTGTGCCAATTCTCATCTGCAAGAGCAGAGTTCAATACAAGGGTTTAAAGTGGGACTTGATGGAAATTTGCAAGATAAATCAAGCTCAAACTGCATAACCTACTTGATTCAAGAGTACTCTTTGCAATGGGGCTGAATCTAGACATAACCTTTTGTCTCCAAATCTAAATTATATGAAGGCTTTAGGCAGTGTGAGGAGCACTGCATTCCTGGAAGAATCCCTTCCTAAAGTTCCTAAACACTTTGTGCTTATAAAAACAACTTGCCATTTTTTGCAAGAGCTCTCAGAGTGTTAGTATAGGTGATGTTTACTAGGTTGGGCTGTTCAGAGAATTAGCAGACTCTTCTTTCAGTTATTTTCTTCCAACACTGTTTCACACACTGACCTCCATGGTGTACAGATTTCCTCTCTCAGCAAAACTCCAGAAGAAATGTGGGAGGAAAACTTAGTATAGTGACACCTGCCTCAAGAAGCCAGCATATATCACTATCAAATACTGCTGCTGCTAAGTCGCTTCAGTTGTGTCTGACTCTGTGCGACCCCATAGATGGCAGCCCACCAGGCTCCCCCGTCCCTGGGATTCTCCAGGCAAGAACACTGGAGTGGGTTGCCATTTCCTTCTCCAATGCATGAAAGTGAAAGTGAAGTCTACCACCATCCAAAAACTTAAACCCCGTGGGCCCCTGCTAACAAGCACATAGTATTTAATGCAGTATTCTTTTCTACCTGGCTTGACTACAGTCTTCAAATGCAAGTCTTCAAGAGGTCCTGTCAATGATCCCATCGGTCCTGATCATCTCCCCTTGTCCTCTCTGAAAACATGATTCCAGAAATCAGTCGAGGACCTTCTTTAATTATGCTAAGTCACTTCAGTCATGTCCAACTCTTTGCAATCCTATGGACCATAGCCCACCAGGCTCCTCTGTCCATGGGATTCTCCAGGCAAGAATACTGGAGTGGGTTGCCATTTCCTTCTCCAGGGGAATCTTCCTGACCCAGGGATCAAACATGTGTCTCTTACATCTCCTGCATTGGTGGGCAGGTTTTTTACCACCAGTATAACCTGGGAAGTGCCTTCTTTTACTATGAAGGATATATAATTGATAAAGTAGATTAGGATGCCCATCCCAGGATCAGTTTGTTTTCAAAACACAACCTTATGCCAAAGCAATAAAGTCCCAAATTGTAGCATTAAGGCACTAACTTGATTTTGAGACATATGTTGAAATGACTGAATGAGGGGGCTTGGTCCCTTGAAACACACAACATATCTGTCCACCCACTTTTCCTACACATTAGGCTACACCCAGGGCTGGCAATTTTGGAGCATCCATAGAATGCACTGGTTGTTAGCTATGTACATGCACTCTGTCATTAACAGCCCAAGAACCTCAGAATCAACTAGAATTAAGGAAACTGAAGTTGGCTTGGGAAGGGGCCATGGATCCTGGGAAATTTAAATCTTTTGGCCAGGAGAAAGAGGTGGGAGTATGAACTCTAAAATTTCCATCCTAGAGGAGATGAATAAAAACAGGTAAAATCATTCACTTTATACTTACATAGATAGTAAAACTACATTTAAAAATAATCCAAGAGAATGAATATCACAGAAGTCAGGATAAAGTTATGTTTTTGGGAAGGGAGTTAATATACTGAAGAAAAGGCAGCTGAGGCCCTCTAAAGTAGAGCAATGTTCTATTTCTTTATCAGTTGATCGTCCCACCTTTTATTATTAACTAATAATTAATTGTTTCATACAGTATATTCTTCTCTATATAAGCTATAATCTATAATTTAAAAATATAACTGAGTTAACTTGGACAATGAAGTATTTAAAAAACAATTTTTTTCTTCTATTTATTTAATATGATCTTTTATTTGAACAGTACACCTGATTTGTACCCTTATTTTTCAATCATTAAACAACAGTTACCTTAACACAAAGTATCTTTAAGTTGAAAATTTTCAAATTCCATTTTTAGAACACAAGAGAAGTTCTCTTCAGGGGTGAGGACACAGCACTGTAAGCAAATAGCTCCTCCGTTCAGTAAACATGCCTTATTGTCGTTGTTTATTCACTAAGTCGTGTCTGACTCTGCGACCCCATGGACTGTAACTTGCTAGGCTCTTCTGTCCATGGAATATTTCCAGGCAAGAATACTGGAGCGGGTTGCCATTTTCTTCTCCAGGGGATCTTCCCGACCCAGGTCAGTGTGTCCCACACTGCCTGCAGATTCTTTACCACTGAATTACCAATTCGGAAAAAGAGAAATCCTGAGAGATGAGTAAAATGGCAGTTGGAAGAGAAGGTAAGAGTATGGGCAGTAAAACGCCATTTAACTAGTCTTCCTGTCCAATTTTCCATGCATTTTAGCTTTTTCTTTTCTTACAGAGTTTACACTCCCCCCCCACCCCCTACCAAGTGCTGCTGTTTTCACCCCAATAATGCCTGCAAAAGCCATTTGTAGAGTCAACTGGAAGATAACTTTGGAAAAAATGGGAGTGTGTGGCTCCAGAAATGCGGACCTAGACTCCGAAATCTGGCCCCTCGTCCCAATTCCCTTCCTTGGGAATTGCCTGAAGAAATGCCTCTGCCAGGGCTTGTTAATTTGCAAATGGACTTTCCCCATTGTTTGCGAGAAAGTAACAACAGAAGAGCATTTAAAACAGCTAATGTAAACGAACAGCTTTTAAGTCAAGGTGATTAAAACATTTTTATTCTGCTAATGCAGATTTTAAAAATGGCAAGTAGAATTTCAGTTATAGTCTTCCCTTTTCCTCTAAAAAAGTAATTTTGGAATGAATACTGGAAAGGTAATGTTTCTTTTTACTTTATATAAGAGATCACTGGAATGAAAATGGTGGTGATCTGTTTTTAAAAAAAATTGTTTTTTAATCCATGCAAGAATGTAATTCACAATTGCTTGCTTTTTGTTCCTAATTTCTCTTATCCAAAAATCTAACGAGTCACACATTTCAAATTCTTTTTTAATACCCCAAAACGTTTATCGCATATACTCTGGTTTATTGGTTTTGGCAATTTTAGCAAAACTAGCGATTCTTTTGCAAGGCAAGAAACATTATGAAGACTAATTTTAGGTATCCAAACTGATCATTAAACTAGAATTTTTGTGAGAGTGAATCTGGTAACACAAGCTCACAAGGCTTTCTTTGTTGTGGCAATATTTATTTACTGAAATTCTGACACATTGTCTATTCTACCTGCAAAAAAGAAAAGATGTCCTTTAAGTTAGAATTCGAAGTATTCAAAGAGTTTCCTATATTCAGCAACTGCTCAGCCACCAGCGCAGAGAAAGTAAGTTATTTAGAATTGCTTACGTTTTGAATAAATACAGTGAACAGACGCTCCTTTCCGTTTCCATGGCTAAGAGAACTTTGAAAGAGCAGAGCCTACCCAGGGGTGCCCTTCGCACAGTTTACCATGGGGTGGCGCTCTAAGGCCCAGATTTGCCCACCCTCGCTTCCTTGCGCTATTGTAGGCTGCGGAACCTTCTTTACCTCTCTTCTAGCTCTTTCTCGCTGTACACGTAAAATATAGAGAGTAAAAACTCATGGACCGTACAGCACTGATGAAAATAACAAAGTAATTAGAAATCATTGGACATTTGTATACTTAGTTATCCCAAGTATGTTTATACAGGTGATAGAAATGAAGGTTTTGGATAAAAGAAATAGTACCTATAATTTCAAAGTTAGAATTAATTTTTTTCCTGAAAATATTTTAGATTAAAAAACAAAAAACCTTCTATATCTAACTTCCCAGAGATCCACCTTAAATTTTTAAATAAATTATGCCATACAACACGGTTTTAAAAACTAGTGATGCAAAGAGACTGAAAGCTATTACTGAAGTCAGAGTTGCTGTGTATATTTTTTTATGATAAAAGAAGAAAGGTGTATTTTAAATAATGAAGATTTCAGGCTAGCAGCTATTTTTTTTTGGACAGCATGGACTACATACACCCTTTGAGAGGTATCAAAGAAACATGCAGAGTCTTAGAATAAACTACAACTTAAACTCTGTTCCCCCAATAATCTCAATCATTTTTATTGTTTTACAGGGCAGATATATTACTTTATGCAGAGGGAAAAAGGAGAGCTCCATTATCAAAGGGAAAGAAGCATAGAGGATAAGGTTCACAGCTACAAAAATACATATGATTCATTTCAAAATGGAGCCTTCTTAAAGACAGTGGTCTGGTCAGCCATCAGCGTCTTCCATCCTCAACAGGAAAATATTCTTCCATACGCATACTTTGGATTGTGCTATATTTACCATTTTCCATCTTATTTGTTTTACTTAATAACATTTCATGGGCAGTTCCCCACATTATTAAATACTCTAAAAAATATCTGATTGCTGATGGCTATTTCATGATTGTTTTAACAACTTGTTTGTTAATCAATCATTTGGCCAGCTGTCTTCTATTTTTCTAAATAATGGCTTAATAACTACTGTAATAAAATTTTCATGGCATCAAGCAACTGGTTTTAAATTTTTAAGGAAGTTTTTTTTTTTTTTAGTAGAAAAATAATATATCTGATCTTTTCAAAGTTTTTTAAAAAAACATTTTTATGCAGTATTAGATCAATATAAGCTTATATGATATAAAATTGATTTGCTATGGACACTTTATTCCCTTTTTATCTGGATGTTAAGCTCCCTAATGAGAGTAAATGGTACCAGACCTACCTGGATCACTTTTGAGATGCTATGTTTCTAGAAATATAAAAATCACCTCTGGAACTATTTGTTAATATTTCTATTTATGTCAGATTTCATACTCAACAAATCAGGAATATTAAAACTACTTTAGTATTTAAATGTTGATGCTTTATGTTACTTTTTACAGAAATATTTGGATTTTAAAGGGAAACCAAGAGCTATCCTGGGAAAAACTTTTGCCCGTAAACCAAGAAAGTGCCATTCTTTTTGAGAGGATCATGTATTTAATTTTGTGCATGAAAATGAATTCCCCACATGAAGGCTGGTAAGTACAGAAGACATTTGTCTATGATCTCAAAATAATGGGAAAAAACCCGAAGATATAAAAGGTTATGTTTGGATATGGAGTTAAGCATATGGTATCTGCTTTGAAATTCTCTATATTTAGGCATGAATTTTTTCCGAGGTATTCAAGCATAGTCTGTTTTGACTTTCTGTTTACAGATGTCATAGTCATCATTTTCTATCAAAGAAAAACCTTTACTTTTAAAAATATTAACCTGTAAGAAAATAAAAGAGGATTTTCATAATGTAAAATTTTCTTGCTAAGGCTGTTATAATTAACAAATCCAGTTTAGAGCAGATAATTCAAAATCTTACAACTGGTTTTATCAAACCCAATTTCATCTTTTTTTCCCACTGTGATTTACATAATTTTTGAATGCATTGTGATAACAACTTGGGAGATTGTAATGTTATATTCATACATCAAAAAAGGCATTTCTTCTACAGGTCAATATTTAAAAGCTTTATAGGAAGAGGTACAAGACTCTTAATTGACAACTCTCCTGAAAGCAGGAAAAGCTACATACTTTTAGGACTTTTCCGTTTACTGTCATTGCCAAAGGAAGATGGGCAAAGAAGAATTATCTATGTTTCTAGAGAGCAGTGACGACGGTGAAGGATTTGTTTTTTTATAGTCACCAGGCCAGATCCTGGTGCAGGTGGGTGCTTCCCTCACAGACTCTGCCTGGTGGAATGAGCTGCACAGGAGAATCGTCCGCTCTGCATCTGTGGATGTCTGTCATTTGGGGACCACGACCAGCGCTATATTTTCTTAACCCAATATGGACAGAGAACGTGTTTGGATTGTATTGTATGACATCCCCTTCTCTATCAAAAAGGTCCAAGAGGGGAAGAGGGTGGGGCCTGGCTTTTTAAGGATGGGTCTAATGCGTTCAGCTGTTATCACACTTTGCTGATTGTAATCACTCGTTTTATGGCTTCTTTTCCAGCTGCTCCAAAAATTCATTGCCGTGTCTTCTAGGTTTATTTTTAATATCCTGTAATTCAAAGATCTAAGAAAGGAGAGTTGAAATAGAAATCCATGTCCTGATTCCCTCCCCATTTTTTTCTCATGGGGAAGAAGGGATTTAAGATTTTTGGACACATTCTTCAAAATCCTTTCTGGAGAAATGTGTTCTTTTCTGTAAGGAAGGAGTCAGTTTGGAGAACATCCACAGGCTTATTCAATTGATGAGGGAATTGGGAAAAGATCCTGTGTAAACATACCAAAGTGTTTAAATTAAAAAAAAATTAATTCTGTCTTCAGAGCATTTATAATTAAAATGTTTCCTTTTTGAGAGTGGTAGCAAAAAAGTAGTTACTGTGTTGGCATCTTAGGATTTCTAGAACCCTGAAATAAAGTATTTTCTCTAAATGCTGTTGTTCTAAAACTTTAGTGAAGGTTTAAAAGTGTAGTTCTGTATGCTTCAGATCACTTTCACAGTTAGGAAAGCTAAAAGACAGGGTGGGGGTGTGTGTGGGGTGTGGTGTCCCCACACATACTGTCTCTGAAATATCTTGACTTACATTTTAAATTTGACTTATTTCAGAGAAAGTATTAAGTGTCAGTTTTCTTTGTTTCCTCTTGTCAGCTTAATCTTCCCAAGAGTCAGATCTGAGAAACAATTCAGCTAATATTTATAAGTTGCTATTTCTACATTTTCCACTATGCAGCAGGCATTTCTACTACGCAGTGATCCTTTCAGTCATTTTAAAGTCTTTTAAGAGCCCATACAAAGAAAAACCCCAAAACCAAAACCAAAGAAGCCTGCTTGTAAATCAGAAAGACCCAGTTTCTTGATTTCAGTGAGGGGTAGTTTTACTGTCCGTCTGCTGTCACCACAGCTGTCGGCAAGATGCCGTAATTGTCACCAGGGATCAGATTGTTCCTTAAGTAATTGTTTAGATCGGCTAATCTACGTCCATCATCTGCAAAGGGCAGGCAGTCCTGAGCATCCTGTAATTTAGATAAAGCTCCCATCCTGGGTGTAAACACCATTGTTTGGGTGACCAAGGGTCAGAGGACCAGAGAGCCTACCCATGGGTGGAACAGAGTGAACTGTCAAGTGAGGACTGGGTGAGCCTCCAAGCTTACCAGCCTGGATCAGCTGCACGTGCCCCCCAACAACTGCAAATCAGTAGGAGGTTCTGTTTCATCGATCTCAACATGCCAAGAACCCAAAGAGAGCCGATAGCCAAGATCACTGCCGAAACCAGCTCTATATCTGCACTTGTATGGGTTTTATGACACGATTGTGCTGCTGTGTTTCCAAGTTATTCCTAAACTTTTCTCCACTTAAATTTCTGAAAGCACACAGTAGTATTTATATATATAATGATATACATGTATTTGTATATATAATAGTACACCCACTTCATATTAGAATGCAGCCTCCCTTCCTAGAACCACCACATTAGTCAGCTCTTCAAAATGACTAGTTTAATTCATTATTTTAGACTATGGAAGAGTTTTTTTCCCCCTGTATTCATCTGTTCTTTCTTCCATTCAGTAAAAATTTGTTCATTATTTTAGACTATGGAAGAGTTTTTTTTTTCCCCCTGTATTCATCTGTTCTTTCTTCCATTCAGTAAAAATTTGTTTCAAACTCGTACAAGGCAGGAAAGAAAGTTTTCATGTCTCAGAAATGCAAACCCTTTAGAAAGGAGCCATCACCTTACATTTATATAGTTCTTATTCCAAAGTGCTTTCAAAAGAATTGAGTTGATTTAAAATTTAAAAACAATAGCAACCAGGTCCTTGCACTCTATTTACTGAGTACAAGTGAAGGGGGAGGTGGGGGATGGGGGAGGAGAAAGACATCTATGATAAAGAAATAAATTAACCTTTCCAAAAGAACCATTCCTTGAGATGCTTTAGAAAGGGATCCAGAGATGTTTCCTTTTTAAGTGAAAATTTGGAAAACTCATCACACACTCTCTCTCTCATTCATACTTAGTACACATTCTATTAATTTTGCCATAAAGAACCCTATTAACTTTGTTTAGCCAGTGCTTATAGAATAGACTCTGGAAAAATAGTAAAATAAGTACAATTGCTAAATAATAAGAATAACCAGCATATCTTGTGGCATTATCTTAAGCATTTTACATGTACGAATTCATTTAAACATCACAACAACCTTGTGATATTGGTACTCATGTTATTCTCATTTTTTTTATTCTTTTTTTTTAATTCTCATTTTGTAGCAAAACTGATTCACAGTTTAACTTATTCAAGATCACAGATTGTCCTAATGGATTAGCACAGAATAGTTAGGCAAACTGAAAACTTTTTAGAGGAAACAGGCTTTGAAATGGGAATTAAAGACATGTAGGAGAGTAGCGAGGGTTTTTAAGTTTCACAGAGGCAGCTAGACAAGGGGCACAGATACTGGTTCTTGTTCAGTTGCTAAGTTGTGTCTGACTCTTGGCAACCCCATGGACTGCAGCATGCCAGGCTTCCCTGTCCTGCACTATTGCTTAAGTTTGCCTAAGTTCATATCCATCGAGTCAGTGATGCTCACTAACCATTTCATTCTCTGCAGCCCTCTTCTCCTTTTCCCTTCAATGGATGCTGGAGACTTAACGTAAAATCGATTGGAGAGAAGCAGAGATCCAGCCTGGGGCAGAGGGGAACAGAGAGTCTAGAGGACCTGTAGGGAGCCTAGGACAGCTGAAGGCAGCCCTGAACAGCCAAGGGGGAGCCATCACCTTGCATTTATACAGTTCTTATTCCAAAGTGCTCTCAAAAGAATTGAGTCGATTTAAAATTTAAAAACAATATCAACCAGGTCCTTGCTTCTACCTTTTAGCAACTTGATTCTGTCACTTTCACCTATTACACTGAGTTCAAGAACTTGGCAAATCAGTAGATTTTTCCTTTCCTGCCCACTACTACAGCTATTTTTCAAGAATTTTTCTCGCTGATTACTGCAGCTATATACTGCTTGTATGTGCTTCTTGAAGCAACTATGAAACAAATAACACACACTCACAAGAAAATAAGAAAATAATAACATTTATAATTCCACCTTCCAGAGATGTATACATAACCATTTTAGTGACTGCATCAGATTGAGCTTATTTATTTAACAGATGTGCTATTGATAGGTAGATTTTTCCCTTTTGTTTTTTCCTCTGCTGTTCCATACTTCATGGCTTCCCTGGTGGCTCAGATAGTAAAGAATCTGCCTGCAATGTAGGAGAGCTGGGTTTGATCCCTGAGTCGAGACGATCCCCTGAAGAAGGGAATGGCAGTAGGAGATGACTGGGCAACGAACACTTTCATAAATATATAATACAATATTTATATTATAATATGAAATTATAATAAATAATCTCAGTTGGGGAAAGTATTAATTGGAAAGTATGTTCACTGAAGTATTTTGTTAGTTGCTCAGTCATGTCCAACTTTTCGACCCCGTGGACTATAGACTCTCTCCATGGAATTCTCCAGGCAAGATTACTGGAGTGGCTTGCCATTCCCTTCTCCAGGGACTCTTCCTGACTCAGGGATCAAACCTGGGTCTCCTGCATTGCAGACAGATTCTGTACTATCTGAGCCACCAGGGAAGCCCATAATTTTATATTAACTGACTCATTTAAAACAGTATGCACAAACTTTGAGTTTTATAATATGGAGTTTATATAAATTTTGGTGGTTCTAATGGATTTCAATGTTCACAAAGTTGGCTGTGTTGTAAAGATATATAAAGGGGAAATTTTCTGGTTGTAGAAGTGTGTAAACTGGATCCAATTCTAGAAGAGACTTGTTGACCAATATTAGCTCTACTATCTTCTACCTAAACAATAGCATGCACTCTCTTATACTAATATGAACATAAATGGATTATAAAAGATTTTCTACTAATCCAGATGCAGTCCTTTGGAATTTTTTTAAAGAAGTATACATATATATGATATATAATTGTACACATATAGTTTTAAAGATTTTTATACCTAGTGCTAAATGTAGATTGTACCATTGTACCATAGATTGTACCATTTTATCCCTCTCGAAGCAAAGAATGAGAAAGTCATTTCCTCATACATCAAACCACACAGGTAGACCTTCCTATGCTTTCAACTTTGAATTCACAAGCTTTCATGGTGAGGAACAAAGCCATGCCTCAAACAGCAGGTCACCTCTGCTTGCCACCAATAGATGGCGATGGCTGCCACTTGGATGTTTTCACGTGCATTTAGGAATGGATTACTTTAGCCTTTTCCAAGTTAAACTTTAAAAATCATTATCGATTTGCTAAGCAAAAGTGGTATCTCCTTGTTTAAATTTAGATTTCTTTTGTCATTAAGGAAACTAAACAGATTTTGTATGTTCATCTGTATTTATTCTGTGAATTGTCACTTCTGCTCTTTTTATTTTGTGGTGCTCATGTTTTTCATGATTTAAACATCATTCCAGGTTTCCATTTGCCTTCTAGTATATAATTGTGTTTAAAGTTTAAATGGATAAAGGAAAGGGAAGAGGTACACAAGAAGTACCTGTCAATCCTAAAGCAAATCAGTCCTGAATATTCACTGGAAGGACTGATGCTGAAGCTGAAACTCCAATACTTTGGCCACCTAATGCAAAGAACTGACTCATTGGAAAAGATCCTGATGCTGGGAGAGACTGAAGGCGGGAGGAGAAGGGGACGACAGAGGATGAGATGGCTGGATGGCATCACCAACTCGATGGACATGAGTTTGAGTAAACTCCGGGTGTTGGTGATGGACAGGGAAGCCTGGCATGCTGCAGTCCATGGGGTTGCAAATAGTCGGACATGACTGAGTGACTGAACTGACTGACTGACTGACAGAAGTTTTAAATGTTTGTATAGACATAACTATTTTGTTTCTTATAATTAGTTTTCATCTTTATGCTCAACAAGCTTCTCTTCACCTCAAGATCAGAAAAATACTTTTCTATATTTTTTTAAAGTAATTAACTCTTTGATATGTCTGATATTTATTTTAGTGTAAGAGGCCAGGAGCAATTCAACATTATTTTTTTCCCAAAAGTGAAAGTGAAAGTCGTTCGGTTGTGTCCAACTGTACAATCCTTGAAATTCTCCAGATAAGAATACTGGAGTGGGTAACCTATCCGTTCTCCATCAGATCTTCCCAATCCAGGAATTGAATTGGGGTCTCCTGCATTGCAGGAAGATTCTTCTTTTTTTCTTTGGAAAAAAGCAATTTTTTTCCCAAAGAGCTAACACATTCTTTCTGTACTGTTTTAAGCAACCCCACTTTTCGATAATGATTAGAAATACTGAGATCTACCTTGCTCTGTTTCAGACCTTTCTATTCTATTCCATTAAAATTCATCTGGGCTTCCTTGGTGGCTCAGCAGTAAAAGAACTCACCTGCAATGGAGACGTGGATTTGATCCCTGGGTTGGGAAGATCCCCTGAAGGAGAAAATAGCAACCCACTCCAGTATTCTTGCCTGGGAAATCCCATGGACAGAGGAGCCTGGAGGGCTACAGTCCACAGAGTTGCAAAGAAGTCAAACACGACTGAGCAACTAAACAACAAAAATATGTTTAATTACAGGAGCTGCTTGGATTCAGTAATACTCCTCAATATACTGTCATGCTGATGGATCTCAGCATTGTTTCTCTTTTTGTTTTCATTATTTTAAAATATTTTATTGGTTTTGACTTCTAAATTACTACATGAACACATGCTTCTTATAACAAATTAAACAGAAGAGCATTGTGTAAAGATTAATGATTTCCCCCTCCTCCTTCTAGCCCTACTCTGCTGGGAAAACAAGGCTTATAGTTCAATGAATAAAATTTTGCACTTTTATCTATGTTCTTATGACATAATAATAATGATGATGATGATAAAGACTCTTTGGAAAGAAATGCTCCCTTCTTTCATTTTAAATGAGGATTTCTTTCCATAGTCTTTCTTTTTTTTTTTAACCAGAGATTGAACCCTTGCCCCCTGAAGTGGAAGTGCAGAGCCCTAACCACTGGACTGCCAGGGAATTCCCCAAAGAGTCTTTAAAAAAATATTTATTTATTTATTTGGCTGTGTTTGATCTTAGTTGTGACACACAGGGTCTTCAAACTTCACTGTGGCGTATGGGATCCAGTGTCCTGACCAGGGAGCAAACCTTGGCTTCCTGCATTGGGAGCGTGGAATCTTAGCCACTGGACCACTAGGTAAGTTCCCTAAAGAGTCATTCTTAATACATTCTAGCACTCTAGCTCAAACTACAATTAATTTTTTTTTATCATTCCCATTACATCAGTTGTATTGCCCAGGATTACACTACAAACTGGTACAGATTGGGATTTTAAAGGAGGTCTCCCATGCTTGGTCCACTTTGTTTTCACTATATCAGAGTGTCATATTTACTCTGACCTCAGCTAATAATCTTATTAACTAATGATAACTAATCCAAGTCGTTCATTTAGCATCTTAGAATATAAAAAAGATTTTACCTATTCTTTAGAGGCAGCAGTAGATAAAGCCATTTTGCTTTACTTAATCTGGTGGGGTGATAGGGGTGGGGTGGGGGTAGAGGGATCTTTTTCCCTGTAAAGAATGCCCTATCCATAATGTAAAAAGATACATGCCCCTCAGTGTTCCTTGCAGCACTGTTTACTGCCATCAGGACATGGAGGCAACCTAAATGTATATCAATAGAGGAACGGATAAAGAAGCTGTGGTAGTAATACACAGAAATAATGGTATAGTACTCATCCATAAAAAGGAGTAAAATAATGCCATTTGCAGAGTTGCGGATGGACCTAGAGAGTGTTATACAGAGTGAAGTAAGCCAGAAAGAGGAAAACAAGCAGTTCAGTTCAGTTCAGTTCAGTTGCTTAGTCATGTCCAACTCTTTGCGACCCCATGAACCACAGCTTGCCAGGCCTCCCTGTCCATCAACAACTCCCGGAGTCCACCCAAACCCATGTCCATTGAGTCGGTGATGCCATCCATCTATCTCATCCTCTGTCATCCCCTTCTCCTCCTGCTCTCAATCTTTCCCAGCATCAGGGTCTTTTCAGATGAGTCAGCTCTTCGCATGAGGTGGCCAAAGTATTGGAGTTTCAGCTTCAACATTAGTCCTTCCTTCAACATTAGTCCTTCCAATGAACACCCAGGACTGATCTCCTTTAGGATGAACTGGTTGGATCTCCTTGCAGTCCAAGGGACTCTCAAGAGTCTTCTCCAACACCACAGTTCAAAAACATCAATTGTTCTGCACTCAGCTTTCTTTATAGTCCAACTCTCATATCATACATGACTACTGGAAAAACCATAGCCTTGACTAGACAGACTTTTGTTGGCAAAGTAATGTCTCTGCTTTTTAATATGCTGTCTAGGTTGATCATGGTACACCATGTCTGAGGTCAGGGGCGGTGGCCTAGATGAGCTACCATATGCCCGAGGTCAGGGGAGGTGGCTGAGAGGAGCTACCCCATGTCCAAGGATCGGCGGCTGCTCAGGTGCAGGAGGGCCGAGAGGAGCTACTCCACGTTCAAGGTCAGGAGGGGTGGCCATGAGGAGATACCCCTTGTCCAAGGTAAGGAGCAGTGGCTGTGCTTTGCTGGAGCAGCCGTGAAGAGATACCCCATGTCCAAGGTAAGAGAAACCCAAGTAAGATGGTAGGTGTTGCCAAAGGGCATCAGAGGGCAGACACACAGAAACCATAATTACAGAAAACAAGCCAATCTGATCACACGGACCACAGCCTTGTCTAACTCAATGAAACTAAGCCATGCCGTGTGGGGCCACCCAAGATGGACAGGTCATGGTGGAGAGGTCTGACAGAATGTGGTCCACTGGAGAAGGGAATGGCAAACCACTTCAGTATTCTTGTCTTGAGAAGCCCATGAACAGTATGAAAAGGCAAAATGATAGGATACTGAAAGGGGAACTCCCCGGGTCAGTAGGTGCCCAATATGCTACTGGAGATCAGTGGAGAAATAACTCCAGAAAGAATGAAGGGATGGAGCCAAAGCAAAAACAATACCCAGTTGTGGATGTGACTGGTAATAGAAGCAAGGTCTGATGCTGTAAAGAGCAATATTGCATAGGAACCTGGAATAGCAGGTCCATGAATCAAGGCAAATTGGAAGTGGTCAAACAGGAGATGACAAGTGTGAACGTTGACATTCTAGGAATCAGCGAACTAAAATGGACTGGAATGGGTGAATTTAACTCAGATGACCATTATATCTACTACTGTGGGCATGAATCCCTCAGAAGAAATGGAGTAGCCATCATGGTCAACAAAAGAGTCCGGAATGCAGTACTTGGATTCAATCTCAAAAACAACAGAATGATCTCTGTTCGTTTCCAAGGCAAACCATTCAGTATCACAGTAATCAAGCCTATGCCCCAACCAGTAGCACTGAAGAAGCTGAAGTTGAATAGTGCTGTGAAGACCTATGAGACCTTTTAGAACTAACACCCCCCAAATATGTCCTTTTTATTATAGGGGACTGGAATGCAGAAGTAGGACGTCAAGAAACACCTGGAGTAACAGACAAATTTGGCCTTGGAGTATGGAATGAAGCAGGGCAAAGGCTAATAGAGTTTTGCCAAGAGAATGCACTGGTCATAGCAAACACCTTCTTGCAACAACACAAGAGAAGACTCTACACATGGACATCACCAGATGGTCAACACCAAAATCAGATTGATTATAGTCTTTGCAGCCAAAGATGGAGAAGCTCTATACAGTCAACAAAAACAAGACTGGGAGCTGACTGTGGCTCAGATCATGAGTTCCTTATTGCCAAGTTCAGACTTAAATTGAAGAAAGTGGGGGAAACCACTAGACCATTCAGGTATGACCTAAGTCAAATCCCTTATGATTCTACAGTGGAAGTGAGAAATAGATTTAAAGGACTAGATCTGATAGACAGAGTGCCGGATGAACTATGGATCGAGGTTCGGGACATTGTACAGGAAACAGGGGTCAAGATCATCCCCATGGAAAAGAAATGCAAAAGAGCAAAATGGCTGTCTGAGGAGGCCTTACAAATAGCTATGAAAAGAAGAGAAGTGAAAAGCAAAGGAGAAAAGGAAAGATATAAGCATCTGAATGCAGAGTTCCAAAGAATAGCAAGGAGAGATAAGAAAGCCTTCCTCAGTGATCAATGCAAAGAAATAGAGGAAAGCAACAGAATGGGAAATACTAGAGATCTCTTCAAGAAAATTAGAGATACCAAGGGGATATTTCATGGAAAGATGGGCTCGATAAAGGACAGAAATGGTATGGACTTAACAGAAACAGGAGATATTAAGAAGAGATGGCAAGAATACACAGGAGAACTGTACAAGAAAGATCTTCATGACCCAGACAATCACGATGGTGTGATCACTGACTTAGAGCCAGACATCCTGGAATGTGAAGTCAAATGGGCCTTAGAAAGCATCACTACGAACAAAGCTAGTGGAGGTGATGGAATCCCAGTTGAGCTATTTCAAATCCTGGAAGATAATGTTGTGAAAATGCTGCACTCAAAATGCCAGCAAATTTGGAAAACTCAGCAGTGGCCACAGAACTGGAAAAGGTCAGTTTTTATTCCAATCCCAAAGAAAGGCAATGCCAAAGAATGCTCAAACTACTGCACAACTGCACTCATCTCACACACTAGTAAAGTAATGCTCAAAATTTTCCAAGCCAGGCTTCAGCAATATGTGAAGTGCGAACTTCCATATGTTCAAGCTGGTTTTAGAAAAGGCAGAGGAACCAGAGATCAAATTGCTAACATCCACTGGATCATCAAAAAAGCAATAGAGTTCCAGAAAAACATCTATTTCTGCTTTCTTGACTATGCCAAAGCCTTTGACTGTGTGGATCACAATAAACTGGAAAGTTCTGAAAGAGATAGGAATACCAGACCACCTGACCTGCCTCTTGAGAAACCTATATGCAGGTCAGGAAGCAACAGTTAGAACTGGACATGGGACAACAGACTGGTTCCAAATAGGAAAAGGAGTACGTCAAGGCTGTATATTGTCACCCTGCTTATTTAACTTCTATGCAGAGTACATCATGAGAAACGCTGGGCTGGAAGAAGCACAAGCTGGAATCAAGATTATCGGGAGAAATATCAATAACCTCAGATATGCAGATGACACCACCCTTATGGGAGAAAGTGAAGAGGAACTAAAAAGCCTCTTGATGAAAGTGAAAGAGGAGAGTGAAAAAGTTGGCTTAAAGCTCAACATTCAGAAAATGAAGATCATGGCATCTGGTCCCATCCCACAATGGGAAATAGATGGGAAACAGTGGAAACAGTATCAGACTTTATTTTTTTAGGCTCCAAAACCACTGCATCTGGTGGTTGCAGCCATGAAATTAAAAGATGCTTACTCCTTGGAAGGAAAGTTATGACCAACCTAGACAGCATATTGAAAAGCAGAGATATTACTTGGCCAACAAAATTCTGTCTAGTCAAGGCTATGGTTTTTCCAGTGGTCATGTATGGATGTGAGAGTTGGAGTGTGAACAGAGTTGAGTGCCGAAGAATTGATGCTTTTGAACTGTGGTGTTGGAGAAGACTCTTGAGAGTCCCTTGGACTGCAAGGAGATCCAACCAGTCTATCCTAAAGGAGATCAGTCCTGGGTGTTCATTGGAAGGACTGATGCTGAAGCTGAAACTCCAGTACTTTGGCCACCTCATGAGAAGAGTTGACTCATTGGAAAAGACTCTGAAGCTGGGAGGGATTGGGGACAGGAGGAGAAGGGGACGACAGAGGATGAGATGGCTGGATGACATCACCAACTCGGTGGACATGAGTTTGAGTGAACTCCGGGAGTTGGTGATGGACAGGGAGTCCTGGCCTGCTGTGATTCATGGGGTCGCAAGGAGTCGGACACGACTGAGCAACTGAACTGAACTGAACTGAACTGACCAACAACTGAGATTGGTCATAACTTTCCTTCCAAGGAGTAAGCGTCTTTTAATTTCATGGCTGCAGTCACCATCTGCAGTGATTTTGGAGCCCAGAAAAATAAAGTCAGCCACTGTTTCCACTGTTTCCCCATCTATTTGCCATGAAGTGATGGTACTGGGTGCCATGATCTTAGTTTTCTGAATGTTGAGCTTTAAGCCAACTTTTCCACTCTCCCCTTTCACTTTCATTAAGAGGCTCTTTAGTTCTTCTTCACTTTTTGCCATAAGGGTGGTGTCATGTGCATATCTGAGGTTATTGATATTTCTCCCAGCAATCTTGATTCCAGCTTGTGCTTCATCCAGCCCAGAGTTTCTCATGATATACACTGCATATAAGTTAAATAAGTAGGGTGACAATATACAGCCTTGACGTAGTCTTTTTCCTATTTTGAACAAGTCTGCTGTTCCATGTCCAGTTTTAACTGTTGCTTTCTGACCTGCATACAAATTTCTCAAGAGGCAGGTCAGGTGGTCTGGTATCCCATCTCTTTCAGAATTTTCCACAGTTTATTGTGATCCACACAGTCAAAGGCTTAATATCGCTTATATTGAAATCTAAAAAAATGGTACAGATGAACTAATTTGCAAAGCAGAATTAGAGAAACAGCTATAGAGAATAAACGTGTGAATTCCAAGGTGGGGGATGAACTAGGATATTGTGATTGATACATATATATATGCTATTATATATAAAATAGGTAACTAATGTATAGCACAGGGAACTCTACTTAATTCTCTGTGGTGACCTAAGTGGGAAGGAAATCTGAAAAACAGGGTGTATATGTATGCATGTGTGCTACGTCGCTTCAGTCATGTTCAGCTCTTTATGATGCTATGGATTGTGGCCTGCTAGGCTCCTCTCTCCATGGGATTATCTGGGCAAGAATACTAGAATGGGTTGCCATGCCCTCCTTCAGGGGATCTTTCCAACCCAGGGATCGAACTCTCATCTCTCGTGTCTCATGTATTGGCAGGCAGATTCTTTAACACTAGCCCCTCCTGGGAAGCTCCCATATATGTAGATATATAACTAATTCACTACATCAGAAACTAACATGACATTGTAAAGCAAATACACTCCAATAAAAATTTTAAAATTTAAATTATCCATACATCATTGCATAAAGCCACATCTATTAAATAATGATAAAAGAATGACCCTTCTAAATAGATTGCAGATACCCTTTAAGACCCACATCAGATGTCCTTGTTTCTATGAAGACTTTTGTGCCTCCGTAGGTCATTTGTTTGGTCCTCTGTGTTCCCATCTCACATGAGTCCTTCTTTTGTTTTGGCCCTTGTCAAAAAGTCTTAGTTACCTTTTGATTTGTCCCTTCCCCCTCATCAAATTATAGCTCCCTGAGTACTAGGACATTTCTCAATCACCTTTGAAGTCTAGAACCTGGAATGTGGTTGGCATGTGGTAAATGCAACCACTGTCTTTTGAGTGAATGGTGGATGGATGAATGGATGAGCATTCATTATTTTCCCTGACCAGCCCATGATGTTATTAGGTTGAAGTTATTAAAATGAAGCTTTAATAACCACTCTGTCTGTACTGTCCTTATATGTTCATTTTATTACACAAAGAATAAAAGGGTGTGTTAAAAAATTAGGTCACTTACAGTTCAGTGAATGGCCCAGTCAGAGGCACTTCATCCTTTCATGGTCCTGTGGATAGGGAAACCCATTACATCCATCCTACCTGAGATACAATATCCCAGCATCCTGGGTTCCATATGGTCACATTCATTTGAGACTTGGCGATCTTTTATTAATGAGGAAGTTTCTTTAAGAACTTGGGGGACCAAGTCTTGAAATAAACTGGACTAAGCCTTGAAAAAAAAAATATTGGAAGTCTTGAAACCCTTATATGGGATGGTTTTTCTCTGCCATGCAAAACTATGAAGTACCTAGGCTTTAATCTCAATACTCCAGTATTTTCAGCACTTTCAATATGCCCATTAGCATCATCTCCTCTTTAACCTGAGAGGCAGTGTCACTCAGTGGTTAAGACCATGAATCCTCAAACCAGACTGGGGGGTTTGAATTCCAGTTTAATCTCTCAGGAAAGGATTTCACCCAGTATGCTGAAACACATAACTCCAGGGAATGCTATTTACATAGAACACAGTGTCAGATGATGCATGTCGAACTTGAAATAACTTAAACCTTAGCCAGTAGAATTCATTAAATATGCAAATATTATTTTTGTCATCCGAAACTCCTTTTAGTAGACATTAACACCATATCAAAGATGGAGAAGTTGCAGTCCAAGGAGGTTAAATGGTTAGTTCAAAGTTAAACAAGAAGTTAGACATAGACTGCTAGCATCCTTAATCTCCAGACTCACAAGTGTGGCATTTATTTCCACCAGTACTATTTATTATGAACACCTGTTTACAAGGATATGTATGTAGTCTATTTTATTTTGTTGTTTTTGTTTGTTGCTTTTCTGGATATGACTTTTATTACTGAGCATGGAACGGGAATTTACAATGGCTCATACCAAAACAAAACCAACACTGCAGCAGCAAGACATACATTTTGGATTTTGAGGCTGGTTCACCTACATGATGGCATCGCCGATGCGATGGACTATGAGTTTGAGTAGGCTCGGGAGTTGGTGATGGACAGGGAAGCCTGGTGTGCTGCAGTCTATGGGGTCACAGAGTTGGACATGACTGAGCAACTGAACTGGACTGAACTACTATATTTAACAAACTCCTAGCCTCTAGTCTCCACCTTCACCCCCTTCCACATACATTATCCAATCCTTGAGAACAGGAACTGTGCCTTATTCATCTTTGCATTCTACCAGGGATGTACAATAGTGTTTCATATACAATCAGAGCAGATCAGTCACTCAGTCGTGTCCGACTCTTTGCCACCCCATGAATCGCAGCACGCCAGGCCTCCCTGTCCATCACCAACTCCTGGAGTTCACTGAGACTCACGTCCATCGAGTCAGTGATGCCATCTAGCCATCTCATCCTCTGTCGTCCCCTTCTCCTCTTGCCCCCAATCCCTCCCGGCATCAGAGTCTTTTCCAATGAGTCAACTCTTCGCATGAGGTGGCCAAAGTACTGGAGTTTCAGCTTTAGCATCATTCCTTCCAAAGAAATCCCAGGGCTGATCTTCAGAATGGACTGGTTGGATCTCCTTGCAGTTCAAGGGACTCTCAAGAGTCTTCTCCAACACCACAGTTCAAAAGCATCAATTCTTCGGTGCTCAGCCTTCTTCATAGTCCAACTCTCACATCCATACATGACCACAGGAAAAACCATATACAATATGTAAAATCATATACAATAAATACCCAATAAATATATAAAATAAATAGCTTACTATCTAAGAAAAAATTCATAATATTGTTAGTTACTGACTGAAACTGCCCACCCTGGTCAGGCACCATAGTAACCATTTGCATGAGTTGTTTTATGACAGGAGGTCCTGGTAAGGAACACAGAACATTAGTTCAGTAAAGGTCAAAAGGAGACACCACATGTCCGACCACCTCCCAGAATCCTTCTCACTGGCATCCATCTTGGCTGAACAAGGCGTGCACCACCAGGAAGGACTCTGAGTAAGAATGATTGGCTAAAGACAACCAGGAAACTAATCCCATCACCATAAAACCCAAGACTGAGAGCCATGTGGCAGAGCTGTTCTCCTGGGTTCCCTTACCCTACTGCTCTCCACCCAGGGGCCCTTTCCCCCCAAAAATCTCTTGCTTTGTCAGCACATGTGTCTCCTTGGACCATTCATTTCTGAGTGTTAGACAAGAGCCCAGTTTCCGGCCCTGGAAGGAAGGAGTTCCTCTTCCTGCAATAATTTCATTATTTTCTGCTTTCATTTTGTAAGGACTCTTTAGAGTGGACATTTTTATCATAAGGTAGCATTTAAAAGACTAGTATAGCAATTTCTTATTCAGATAGTTCATGACCTATACTATCTGAATAAAGAAATTTTTAGTTGAGGTTTTTAAAAAAACTAAACTGGCTTGAGGCTAATGCAAAATCCAGCTATCATCTTGAATGATGAGCAAATATTTTTTTTAGTCTTAGTGTTATTTTAGTCTTAGTGTTGCCCTTAGTATATTATTTTAGTCTTAGTGTTGCCCTAAAGGCAGGATGCCCTTCCTTCCTTTGGGTGAAAGAAGTGTGTACTCTTGCTGAAAAATAAAAATATCTCATAATTGTTGATGATGAGTCTTTGAATTCATGGTGTTACAAAGCCTACCATATTAAATTATTCAGGTAAGTGAAAATAAAATTCATATCTCAGAGTAAGACTGGGTTAGAGTAAGTATCATGCATTTCAGCCAACATTCTCATAACCAAAATTAATCTAAATTAAGATCTGCAAATCTACTGAAGCTACAACTTCCACATCTATGAGGCAATATTTTAACAGCTATATTTCAGTGTGGCACTATTTTTGGTTACTTTATCTCATGGGAAGCCCCCATAGATAAAATAACTTGGTCATAAAAGAAATCTTCCATGGAATAAAAAATGCTTCTCCTTAATTAAAATGCCATGCATACATTATAATGTCCAAGTGCTTCAGGATATTCTCAATAGCGGCCTTTTTGAGTGCATTTATGGCTGCAAAGATTTACACATTTCTTTTTACAGTCAATATGCTTCCCATGCAAGCCAGCAGACATCCTCTGCTGGCAGTCGTTGATTCTTGCAATTTCTCTTTAATGTTAAGTCCTACAAGCTGTTGGGAATAAATAATCATGCCTATTTCTTGGCATGAAAATGTCCATTCATTCACCAAATACTCAATTTCACTTCCACATTAGCTGATTTTCTTTGTGAGTAAAAAGGTAGCTTCCATGTCTCCTCAACTTCAGCTGCATCCCAGCTGTGTTTATTAAACAGAGATTTCACATTGTCTGCCCTTTTGTTTGCTGTCCCATCATTTTCCCATCTGGCTCCCCACCCCCCATCCTAGTGAATATATCCATATTTTTACTGACAGTAGGTTTTTTTTTAATGTATCTTTCCCTGATGATAGCAGTTAACATTCCTTTAAAAGCTTACATTTCACCTCTGTTCCCCTGTTCACATTTCAACTACGTGAAATTGGGTGATTTGAAACAATTTTAGCAGCTTCTCACTCAAACATAATCCCTTACGACTTATGATGGTTTTGAATTCTTGGCAACCGTTTCCTATGCCGATCAGAATCTCTGTGAAGGAAGGATTGGCAAGAATTACAAGCACAGAGGCAGTGGCTTAAAGAACAAAGGAGACACTTTTTATTTCAAGAAAAATAAAGTGGAATTTCACAGTCACTCGCCCAGGTTTCCCAACTTCCCCAGGTGGAAATAGAATGAGAGTAGAGAAAAGACACCCCAACATTTGAGGAGAAATGGGACCCATGAACTTTCCTGGGTTAGCTCATATTTTCTTCAGAATGCAAAGATATTAATTTCCAAATGTCTCTGCCGTTAGTTGTAAAGACTTGCAATCTTATTTTTTTAGGCTCTCACAATTAAAAGAATAAGTTCTCTCTCTCTTTGGCTAATGCCTCAAAAGTAAGGTCACAAGAAAGAAATTAACTTTGATTCATTTGTGCAAACAAGATAGATTTACACAAATACATTTCATAGAATTTAAAGTCATTAATCTCTCATTTTTCAAAATCAAATAATATTTCTTTAAAAGGTATAAATAGAAAATGGCCATTAGTTTATAAAAAACCACATGGACAAATCTATTACAAAAGAAAATATTAAGCTTAACTATTAATTTCAAATTTAACCATGTAATTTTTTTTAATTTTCTAATCACAGAAAAATTATAATGGTCTTTAGCATGGTGCAGTGGTTAAGAGACTGAAGCCAAACGAGATGACCTAGGTTCAAATCCTAGCTCTGTCACCTCTCAGATGCTTGGCCTTGGAGAAATTATTCAGTCTTTCTCATCTTCAGTTTCCTTTTTGAAAAATGCAGCTGATAATAATAGTACTTATCGTATAGGATTGGTTTAAGAATGCAATTTGTTAACCCAGATTAACCTCTAAGAACAATGCCTGGCATAGAGGAGTTTTCTGTCTTTGTAAGCTGTCATTAATAGATATAGTCAAAGTATTTATCAATCTGATGCATGGGTTACATAGGGTAGGGATTAATGAACTTCTGCGTCAGTCTGCTAATGAAAATTAGTACTCTCAAACAAAAAGCACTTGATGAACCCCAACTATGTTTTTAGTGCTGTAAGACAGCGAAATGGATAACTGATTTATCTAGAAGTTAAACCAAACTTTTTGTATACATAGATTTACTGAATAACAAAGAAAGAAGACAACAAAGAAATAGAACAAATGGAAAAAAGTGTCTTTGTAAGTAAAAAAAAAACAAAAAAAAACCCTGAACCAAATTATCCGAAAGAGTGAAAAAAATGAAATAAAGATTATGTTCATAAAGCTATCATTGGTTAGTTTAATGATATGAACAAAAGCAGCACTCTGTTACTAGAGGAGGTGAGCTATTTTGAAGAAAGGCAAAAAGTAAGAAAGCTAGAACACAGTACAACAAGAAAATCTGAGGAAGGGGGAAATGCCCAGTAGGTGGAGAGCCTGGTTTGGATATACAGTAAGTCCCCTACACATGAACCTACAAGTTGCACACTTTCAAAGATGTCAACATGCATTCCATCCCCATCAGGTGTGAATGAAACTGCAGCTTGCCTTCCATCTCCTGTTGCTGACAGTCCTTCGGCTCTACCATCTCCCACCTCCTTTCCCGCGTCCAGTCAATAAGTCTTCTCGCCTGTTCACCCGATACCAGTCCCTATACCAACTGTTGTGTTGTACTACTGTACTTTTTAAGGTACTGTATTATAAGATTAAAGTTGTTCTTTATTTTTTTGTGGTTTTTTTTGGTATTATTTGTGTGAAAAGTATTATAAACCTATTAAAGTACAGCACTATAGTTGATTGTGTTAGTTGGGCAGCTAGGCTAAATTTGTTGGACTTATGAACAAATTGGACTTACAAACACACTCTTGGAATGGAACTCGTTCATATGTAGGGAACTTACTGTACTTTGGCTTGAGTTTAGAATTCTCTCTGACATTTCAAACTTTGCTGTCAATCTTAAGCACTGTGGCTGCTGGTAAAGAACTCTCCCCGGCTCCCCTATGCTTGCCTTTTAGCAGAGAGGGACAAGCCCACTGGAGTAGAAGCATGGGCAGCTGTGTACTTGCTAATGAGTAGATAGAGAGCCAGGGATGCAGAGGAAGGAAAACAACATCCTTGATTACAGAGATCCCTTGATAAGAGAAGCCCTGTGGGAGCCGCTTCTTATATTTCTGTTAATTCATCTCTTTGTATCATATTATTTGCATTTCTTGAATCTCAGTAACTTTGTTTGTAAAATACATACATTCTATCAGGAAATCTCTAAACTATTGAATATTTGCATTTCTGAAAATCCATTTTTAGAAATCTAGTGTCATCACTAGATGAATGGTTGGATCCTAGTCATCAAGGAAAGGTCTAATTAGTTTGGTGGTTAGCATGCTTCAGTGAATACAGAATTAAAATTATAATGTTGTACACATGAACTTACATGATGTTATTAACCAGTATTACCTGAATAAAAAGGTCTAATTGTCTTCTATTCATTTTTTTTAAATAAATAACTGTTGAATGCTGGCTCCCCAAAAGTGCCTGAACAATTTGTTGATAAAGAAAAGCTAAGTTTATTGCTTAGCATGTTGGAATAGCACTATCCCAAGAGAGTAACCCTCTAACATCTCAGAAAAGTGAGGGTGAAGCTGGGATCTTTACAGATATTTTGAAGTCTGGTTTAGTGTGGGGGAGTGGGATTTGGTTACAGTTGGGTAAGGATCGTAATATAGGTTTGGTGAACATAGCAAGGCAAGGGTTTTGAGCCAAGGGGTTGAAAGTGTCAATTTCCCATAGTCTTCCAAATGTTTCTCACTGGAGCTCTTGATCCAATCCCAGTCTCTCCCCTCTCTCAGTGGATGACCTGATCTCCTATTTTACTGGGACCAGCTCACCTGACATCCTTGAATTCCTTTTTGTCCATTGAAAAGTTCTTAATTTTGTCCATTCTTTCCTCTTTACCCATCTCTTATGAGAACAATGCATTCTTAAAGCTCTCTATAGCTTGGTCTTGTTTCTGCCTCATAGCCATTTACCCATTAATCATCTACTTTTTCTTATATGCTAACCTCATGATTCTTTTCCTTTGGCCTAAAAACATGATTATGTATCCTTTAGTATAAAAAATATCTACTGTGTCTGTGGGTTACAAGCCATGGTCTTCTCCTGTTTTTCCTCTTCTGCCTGAGTCTCTATTTCTTGCTTCCTTGACAAGTCCTGACAGCCTTGATGGGGACTAGGAAAAAGGAAAACTCTCCCTTCAGCCCAAATCCCTCTGTAGGTATCATCTTCTCACTCTCCAATCCTGTTCTTCTCTGCCAGGGTTTTAGAAAGTGTAGCTGAGGCTGCTTGTCCGCACTTACTCATTCCCATTTACTTCCCATTTCATTGAAATCTAAGGACCTTGGGAAGGTTATAAGAGATTAAGTGCCAGTTTCAAAGGAAAATTTACATTCCTTGTCTTCATGGTATATGACACTGCTGACTACTCCCTCTTCATTGCAAAACATATTTCTTTGGCTTCTGACATCACCCCTTCTTGATTTTTTTTCTGAAACTCTAAAACTTCTCTCTCTCACTAATTGGTTCCTTTTTCTACCTCGGCTCCTTAGATGTTACCAATTATTTCAGGTTTTTGTCCTTCGTTTCTCACTTCTATCACAATATCTGTTCTCATGGGATGATTTTAACCATTATCACTTACCCAAGTTCATTTCCTAAATTAAAATTTTAAAATTTCCAGCATGACCCTCTCCTTAGTTTCAGATAGGCAGTTACCTATTAAACATTTCCATTTAAATCAAATTTATTATTTGCAAAATGAACTTATGATAGTTGTTATGAAAACTCTTCCTTCTACCCTTGACTCTGTTAATGGAACCACTATCTACTATCCAGTGTTTCCCCAACTTCCCAGATGATAAGCATCACTGACAATTCTTGTTAATCAGATTAAAGGCCTCCCACTCAGAAATTCTGATTCAGTTAGTTGACTGTGGTGGGTAGCTTAGGAAGCACAGATAGTACTGAGCATCATTCCTGCCCGTTTCATCTGCTTCATTCCTACACCACCCATTTGGTCACTGGGATCTGTCCACTGTAACTACTGAATATTTCTGAAACCACCTCTCCCCTCATTGTCCACTGTTACAGCTTTAGTTCCAGTCCTTGTGAATTGTTTGGCTTAAAAGTTGTTCTGTGCTTATTCTGCAAACCTAAACCTTCTATTCTCATTGAACTGAGCATCCAGAAGTTCTTTGTTAGGCCATGTTCTTTCTCATTTCTGTTTTGTGTTCCTGAAACACAATCCCCCATGCTAGCCTCTTTTCCCTGTCAAACAAGTCATCCTTTGAGACCCAACTAAAGTAAGTTAGAACATAGTTACTTGGAACATGGCAAATATATGCTGATTGTGAATGACTAAATCCTTATGTACGTCTTTATTTAGTTTCATCCTGAATGTAGTTTTTCATGTTCTTGCCAAGAGAGCAGTACTTTGCAGAAACTTTTGTTTCTGCAGAAACAAAAGTAAGCTGTAGCTCATACTTTGGCTTCACATAGGCTTGAATTTAATTTCTGTTATTTCTATTTAATGATGCAGGATTTGGGGAAAACTCTGTAAACGTTCCAAGCCCCAAGCCCTCATCTATAACAAAAGAGATGATAATTGTGAAAATTAAATGACATAGTAGAAGCAATGTGTTGAACCCAGTTCCTGGCACCACTAGGGATCCAGAATCTTGTACAGTCAATAATTTATAATCCAAATCATAACTCTTTTGAAAATTGAGGAAGGTGCTATTAATAATTTTTTGGAAGATACAGACTGTTGATGGCGAAAGACACATGGTTACCTACATACAGGAGAGATTTTTCAGACCACCTTCCCATTGGAAGGGGGTAAAAAGCTAAAGGATCTGACTCAAAGTTGCATTGGCAGACGAATCCCACTCTTTGTTACTGAAACCATATGTCTGAGGTGATACTGGGGTGGACTAAAGACTCTCTTTGCACCATCATTTCCTGGCATACGACAGATACATGTGCATAATCTTTATGGTTATTGACCCAGGAACCTATATGGTGTGCTTCTTTCTATTTCCATTTCCAATCTAAACTTTGAGGCCTTGTCCACCTTCTCTGTTTCAGACGTCAGCCTTCCCACCCTCTTAGTCTCTCCTGGTTAGACATTTAACGCTGGCCGTCTTGTAGAGTACCTCTGCTCTTTGAAGAATGGAAATGGGGCCTCACCCACTCTGTCATCTTGGATCAGAGATCTAGTGAGGCTATCTCTTTTTTCTTTAGCCCAGCCACATGACATGCAGGACCTTAGTTTCCCAACCAGTGGAAGTGCAGAGCCCTAACCATTGGACCACCAGAGAATTCTCAGTGTTACTTCTTCCTCATTTTATTAACCTTCTCTAAACAGAAGGAGATGCATTCCACATATCTGAGTTCTAGGGTCCCTTCTCACTTAGCAAGTAGCTCTTTGGCACTACTGACAAAGGGAATTAAACCTTGCCATTGTCCAGGCTTCCCTGGTGGCTCAGTTGGTAAAGAGTCTGCCTGCAGTGTAGAAGACCAAGGTTCAATCCCTGGGTTGGAAATATTCCCTGGAGAAGGAAATGGCAACCCACTCCTAATTTTTGCCTGGGAAATCCCATGAACAGAGGAGTCTGGCAGGCTACAGTCCATAGAGTCACAAAGAGTCAGAAATAACTGAAATAACTTAGCATGCTTGCACAGAGTATAAAACCTATTTTTTATGTATCTTTTTATCTACAAAATGTGGCACAGTGTCTGCCATAGTGGATTCTCAAGAACCGTTTAATGTATGACCTAATTATTACATGTAAGTAATGCTATGAAGTATTAAGTACCAAAAGTTATGCTCTTGGTCATACCTCAAAGCACCACTCCAGCAAACTAAGCTATTATCCCGTAATCTAGGGCATGTCATTAGCACGGTGAAAATCTAACTTGGCTAACTTGGCTTTAGCCTCTTGTTTATTCTTTCCCCAAAGCCACCTTTGCATCTAAGCTTTCACCACTTCAATTTCAGGGAAGTCCAGTCCAGAGCACACATGCCAAGGAAGGAGAGACTCCAGAAGAAAAGAACCAGGGCAGCCAGGCCTCTGGGTTTCTCTTCCATCTTGAGGGAGAAGACAAGGACTCAAAGGCTCTTCCTTTCTAGCATTACCTGCAAAGCCAGAGACTCAAGAGGAGTCATGACACTTCCCAAGGGGATGGTTGACATCTGGAGAGTGATTTAGGCTCTGGCAACTTTCTTACAAATTGTTATATTGGCTTTATTTTTTGTTGTTGTTTTGTTTGTTTTTGGAGCTACTTTTTAAAAATTAAACTTGTAATTTTGTATTCAGTTCAGTTCAGTCACTCAGTCTTGTCTGACTCTTTGTGACCCCATGAACCACAGCACACCAGGCCTGCCTGTCCATCACCAACTCCCGGAGTCCGCCCAAACCTGTCTATTGAGTTGGTGATGCCATCTACCCATCTCATCCTCTGTCATCCCCTTCTCCTCCTGGCCTCAATCTAGACTATGGATGATTAACAAAGTTGTGAGTTTCAGGTGGACAGAAAAGGAACTCAGCAAAGGGATCATTACATTAATCTGGAATGATCTTATTTTCAATTCAAATATTTCAATTGTTTGTTATGTTGTCAGTCACTGCAAGTAACCAGGGCTGGGTGCAAAGCAGGTATTTAATAAATATTTGCTTAATAATCCAGCAAGTTTTATCCACACTTTTCCTTATGTATTTGCCCATTTAATCTATTAATAAACATCATATCAGTTTCTCTTCACATGTGAAAAATTCATTAAATTTATAATTTTGCCAGTCACCATACTGCATGACAGAGGATCTCAGATTGACTGAGTGCTCTCACAGCCCTCAAGGAGCACATGGTTCTGGTGGGAAGGGCAGAGAAATGAACAGAATGAATTGTGAAACTGGAAAAGTCGAAAACAAACATGCATTAGTTGTTATGGAAGCATAAAGGAGGGTTGAGCTAACCAGCCAAGTTGGGTAGACAGCAGTGGTAGAGTTGTTAGGGAAGGCCTGCTGGAAAAGGAACTCTGAGCTAAATCTTATAGATGAACAGGAATTAGAGGGTAAGTAATCGAAAATGGGAAAGGCATTTCAGGCAAGAAGATAACATGAAAAAATCTTCAGGAGAAATATAATGTTAGCAGCTTTGCTACTGCTATCTCTATGGCCTTGTGGAGGTGATCTAATCTCTCTGTACCTTGGTTTCTTCTTCTGTAAAGTGGGGAAGGTATTAATAATATTTACTTAAAATTCTTTTAAGGATTAAATGAATAAATAGGTGTAATGTACTTAGAACCATGGCGTCAGATATTTTAGTATTGAGAATCTTTGTGAAGACATCCAGTATTTGGGCTTAATATGTTCATCCGAGGGCTTTCCACATGGTGCTAGTGGTACAGAATCCACCTGCCAAAACAGGAGACATAGAGATGTGGGTTTGATACCTGGGTCAAGAAGATCCTCTGGAGAAAGGCATGGCAACCCACTTCAGCATTCTTGCCTGGAGAATCTCATGGACAGAGGAGCCTGGAAGGGGTTGTAACCATAGTGTTGCAAAGAGTCGGACAAGACTGAAGTGACACCATACAAGCATGTTCTTCTGAGGTTGCCAAGAAAAGGCTTCAGTTCAGTCCAGTCGCTCAGTCGTGTCCGGCTCTTTGCGACCCCATGAATCGCAGCACACCAGGCCTCCCTGTCCATCACCAACTCCCGGAGTTCACTCAGACTCATGTCCATTGAGTTGGTGATGCCATCCAGCCATCTCATCCTCTGTCGTCCCCTTCTCCTCCTGCCCCCAATCCCTCTCAGCATCAGTCTTTTCCAATGAGTCAACTCTTCGCATGAGGTGGCCAAAGTACTGGAGTTTCAGTTTTAGCATCATTCCTTCCAAAGAAATTCCAGGAATGATCTCCTTTAGAATGGACTGGTTGGATCTCCTTTCAGTCCAAGGGACTCTCAAGAGTCTTCTCCAACACCACAGTTCAAAAGCATCAATTCTTCGGTGCTCAGCTTTTTCACAGTCCAACTCTCACATCCATGCGTGACTACTGGAAAAACCATAGCCTTGAACTAGATGGAACTTTATTGGCAAAGTAATGTCTCTGCTTTTTAATATGCTATCTAGGTTGGTCATAACTTTCCTTCCAAGGAGTGTCTTTTAATTTCATGGCTGCAATCACCTTCTGCAGTGATTTTGGAGCCCCCAAAAATAAAGTCTGACACTGTTTCCATGTTTCCCCATCTATTTCCCATATGCAATGGCACCCCACTCCAGTACTCTTGCCTGGAAAATCCCATGGATGGAGGAGCCTGGTAGGCTGCAGTCCATGGGGTCGCTAAGAGTCAGACACGACTGAACAACTTTACTTTCACTTTTTACTTTCATGCATTGGAGAAGGAAATAGCAACCCACTCCAGTATTCTTGCCTGGAGAATCCCAGGGACAGAGGAGCCTAGTGGGCTGCCGTCTATGGGGTCGCACAGAGTCAGACACGACTGAAGCAACTTAGCAGCAGTAGCAGATGGGACCGGATGCCATGATCTTCGTTTTCTGAATGTTGAGCTTTAAGCCAACTTTTTCACTCTCCTCTTTCACTTTCATCAAGAGGCTCTTTAGTTCCTCTTCACTTTCTGCCATAAGGGTGTTGTCATCTGCATATCTGAGGTTATTGATATTTCTCCTGGCAATCTTGATTCCAGCTTGTGCTTCTTCCAGCCCAGCGTTTCTCATGATGTACTCTGCATAGAAGTTAAATAAGCAGGGTGACAATATACAGCCTTGACGTACTCCTTTTCCTATTTGGAACCAGTCTGTTGTCCCATGTCCAGTTCTAACTGTTGCTTCCTGACCTGCATATAGGTTTCTCAAGAGACAGGTCAGGTGGTCTGGTATTCCCATCTCTTCCAGAATTTTCCACAGTTTATTGTGATCCACACAGTTAAAGGCTTTGGCATAGTCAATAAAGCAGAAATAGCTGGAGATAAAGGTATTTAAAATTTCAGCATATAAGTACGTCTTAATAAAAACATGATGGTCAAGTCAGCAAAAAGAAGGAAATGATAAAGATTAGAGTAGGGATAAATAAAATAGAGAATAGAAAAAAAATTAACAAAACCAAGAAAACTTTCTCAGAAGGATCAACAAAACTAATAAACTCTTAGCTAGACTGAGAAAAAAAAAATAAGCATGAAAGGGGAGACATTACAACTGATGCCACAGAATAAAAAGAATTATAAGAGACTACTAAGAACAATTACATGCCAAAAAATTGGATAACTCAGAATAAATGGATAAATTCATAGAAACATGCAATTTACCAAGACTGAATTATGAAGAAATAAACAATCTGCACAGATCTATAACTAGTGAAGATATTAAAGCAATTTAAAAGAATCTTCCAACAAATAAAAGCCAAGGACCAGATAGCTTCATCAGGGAATTCTACAAAACATTAAAAAAACGATGAATACCAAACCTTCTCAAATTCTTCTAAAGAATCACAGAGGAGGGAACACTCCCAAACTCATTGAGTAAGGCCAGTATTACCCTGTTACAAAAACCAGATGACAACAGAACAAGAAAACTATAAACCAATATCCCTCATATAAAAATCTTAAAATACTAGCAAACCAAATTCAACAGCACATTAAAAAAGATCGTGTGCCACAACCAAGTGATATTTATACCTGGGATGCAAGAATGGTTCAACACGAAAATCAATCAATGTAATATACCACATTAACAAAATAAAAGAAGGACAAAAACCATCTGATCATCTCAATCAATGCAGAGAAGGCATTTCACAAAATTCATTTCTTGATAAAAATAGCCCACAAATTAGGAATAGAAAGAAATTACCTCAACCTAATAAAAGCCATATATGAAAAGCCCACAGCAAACATCATATTTAATGGGGAAAAACTGAAAGCTTTTCCTCTAATATCAGGAAAAAGGCAAGGATGCCTACTTCCACCATAACCATTTGACATAGTACTGAAAGTTCCAGCTAGAGAAATTAGGCACAAAAAACAAATACAAGACATATAAATTAGAAAAGAAGACGTAAAATTACCTCTGTCCACAGATGACATTATTTTATACATAAAAAACCTCTAAAGATTCCACCAAAACGCTATTAAAAAGCAAAGCAAAAGTATAGTTAACAAAATAATAAATGAATTCAAGAAAGTTGCAGCATAAAAAGACAAAATGGCTATCATACAAAAATAACAAATATTGGAGATGATGTGGGGCAAAGGGAATACTCATACACTGTTGATGGGAATGTAAATTGATGCAGCCACTGTGGAAAATAGTATAAAGGTTCCTTAAAAAGTAAAAATAGAACTACTGTATGATTCAGCAACTCCACTCCTGGATATGGAGTGTGTTCAGTTCCTCAGTTGTGTCCAACTTTTTGTGACCCTTTGGACTGTAGCCTGCCAGGCTCCTCTGTCCACGGGGTTTTTCAAGCAAAGATACTGGAGTGGATAGCCATTTTCTCCTCCAGAAGATCTTCCTGACCTAAGGACTGAACCAGTCTTTTGCATCTCCTGCTTTGCAGGCAGATTCTTTATCACTGAGTCATCAGGGAAGCACTCTTGGGTATATAACCAGAAAAATTGAAAATACTAATTTGAAAAGATAGATGCACCCTAAGGGTCTGAGCAGCACTACTTCTGATAGCCAAGACATGGAAGCAACCCAAGTGCCCTTCAACAGATGAATGGATAAAGAAGATGTGCTATACACACACACACATATGTATCGATACATATCTATATCTATCCATATGTGTGTGTGTTGTGGAATATTATTCAGCCATAAAAAGAATGGACATGTTACCAGTTTCAGCAACATGTATTATGCTCAGTGAAATAAGTCAGATAGAAAAAGACAAATACTATATGATATTACTTATTTGTAGAATCTGAAGAGTAATACAAATGAATGTATATACAAAACTGAAACCTGGGATTAACATATACACACTACTATATATAAAACAGATAACCTGCAAGGACTTACTGTATAGCACAGGGAACTATACATAATATTTCATAATAACCTTTGAAGGAAATGAATCTGAAAAAAATATATCTCTGTGTGCATATAACTGAATCACTTTGTTGTACATCTAAAATTAACACATTATAAATCAACTATACTTCTATATATGAAATAATATTTCCCAAGTTAAAAAAAAAACAAACAGACTCATAGGCGTAGAAAATAAACTTGTGATTACCAAATGGGAGAGGAAGTTGGGGAGGAGGGACAAATTAAAGGTTTGGGATTAACAGACAAAAACGACTATGTATAAAATAGATGAACATTTACTATAAGATAAGGATTTACTACACAGCGCAGAAAATTTTACCCACTCTCTTGTAATTATCTATAATGTACTTATAATGAAATATAATCTGCAAAAATACTGAATCACCATGCTGTACACCTGAAACCAGGCAACATGTTCAAAGCTGTAACTGTGGGAGCAGTTGGATGCATTGCCATCGCCCTCATTGGAAAACACAGAGCCTTGGGAAAAGGAAAAGCCTTTGTTAAGATATTACAGGCTAGTTTTTGACAGGCAGGAGAGGGTAGAGCTGAAGTTGGGTTTCATCATAAACCAGAGAGTTGACCTGGAACACTATCTACCCCCCTTTCCAAAGCCCCATACCTCCAGTGGCCCGGTGAATGTTGTTCTTGCCTCTTTGTGAATGATTTTCAGCAGCAGGACTGGAAGAGAGACTATCAATATCATTTTATCAACAGGGCTCTGCTCTGTGGACTATAAATTTAGCTTTGTTACAGGCACTAAATTCATTAGCAAAATGTTATTATAGTTAAACCTTCAACTCAAACATTGTAGCAAGAAAAGAATGAAGGTAGGTAACCCTGGCCCTAAGTAAGAGACCAGATTCTAAGTAACACCAGCGACTCTGTGTCTACTTATATAGATGTTTCTGAGGAGGTAAGTAATCTACATACTTCCTGCAGCTGAGCACTTGATCTTACAGCATTTGGTATATAAAGTGTCCCTCTATAGGGAAGAAACTTTTCTCCCTCCCACTAAGTTCTATTATTGGCCCAAGAACCCCATCTCTCTCTTAGGTCCTCACACATGCACTCACAATGTAGTCACTTAAAAGTTAGACTTAATGTCCTTCTTAATGGGAAAGTCAGTGATCTTAGTGATCTAAATGCTTGAAGCTGGTAAAGGCAAAGGAAACCTTGGCTTAAATCATCCAGAGTTTCAGTCAACTGTATCTTTCTAAGGATATTTTATCTTGAGTCTACCTTCCCCAAAGAAATGCCATTTTCTTTCTCATCAACATCTCTGAAAAAAGCAAAAGAAATTGACGCATCTCTCCCGGCTCTTGAACAAGCATTTAATTGAGAGTTTTTCTGTGATAACTGTTCAGACTTGAGGGTGTCACCTGGGCCATTTGGGCCCCCATGCATTCATAGCACAACTCTGCAAATAAACAAAGTGTTGAGTTCCTGGGGAAAAATGCAGCTTACACAGCACTTAGGAGTGCTCAAAGGGCCTCTGTTCCCTCTTCATACTAATGTGGTTTCACAAGAAGACCAAGATTATTTTATTGCCCCAGGAAGCCAGGAAATTTTCATTTGGCTCCCTCAGATCTCTGGGATAAAAGTGGGACAGTAAGGAAAAGAATTCCCTTTGCTGTCTTAGATTTCTGTTCTCCAGGAAAATATGTTATGTTTTCTAAGATCAGATACTCTGTCGTTTATTTTTAGCTTTGGTAACTGTATTATTTTACATCCCCCAGTCCCCATTTTTTTCAAAGGAATATCTCTCCCTCTGGTTCTTCCTGCTTTGGATATTTTCATGGGACTCTACTTTCGGCTAAGACACAGGCACAGTGCCTTTCACGCATCACAGGCTTATTGATTGATACAGAAATGAAGGACACAGGTCTGTCAAGTAGAAATTATAATCAATAAAAACTAATGAAGTAAGTAACCTTTCTATATACCCTAAAATAGTTCACATTAGATGTTTTTGAGGTGTGGTATGTGTGTGTGCTCAGTCGTGTCTGAATCTTTGCGACCCTATGGACTGAATCCCACCAGGCTCCACTGTTCATGGGATTTTCCAGGCAAGAATACTGGAGTGGGTTGCCTTTTGTTATTCCAGGGGATCTTCCTGACCCCAGGGATGGAACCTGCGTCTCCTGCATCTTATGCATTGACAGGCGATTCTTTACTGCTTGAGCCAGCAGGGAATTGTCAGAATAAGTTTGAGACTATCCACTTGAGAGCTTATGAGAAAGTGCTTCGCTGACCACCCTTTATAACATCGTACTCCCCCTGCCTCTGTCACCTTCAGTAGGCTTAAGTTCTCTTATAGCACTCAACACCTAGCATTGTATTTATTTACTGTCTGTCTGTTTCTATTAGAATGAAATCTCCATAAATGAAAAGGTTACGTTTTACCTGTACTGCACTTCTGGTGTGTAAGAGCTGTATAATAAATGAATGACCCCACGGTAGGGAGGAGTAGCCTATTTTTGTATTTAAATAAAACTGAATGCTGACTTGGAATCAGTTTCAAAAACTCTATTATCCCATTTCTTAGGCTCTCACCAGGAATAATTCTCCCTCCCTCTGCTCTGCAATAAAGTATTTCACAGGGACTTCTCTGGTGGTTCAGTGATTAAGACTTCTTGTTTCCAATGTAGGGGGCACCAGTTTGATCCCTGGTGGAGGAACTGGGATCCCAAATGTGATGCAGTGCTGCCAATAAACAAATAAAGTTTTGAAAAACATAAAAAATAAAGTATTTCACAAATTCCACAAGCAATGAGAGCAAATCTGAATGCTCACTTTCATTACCTAGTGAGAGGAAGCCTCCTTCCCTACCTTTCCCCCCTCCCTCCCTCCATCCCTTGAGTAGGGAGCTCTTATGTTTGTTTCTCACACGTGGACTCGGTTCTCTGTACTTTGTACATCCTCTGTTTCCCAGGGTTTTCCTGTAGTTCTGCAGGATACGTGGTCTTGCAGTGCAGGTCAGCTTTTGACAAAAAGAGAATTCAAAGCTTTCTATCATTTGTGATATTAAAAATGTAATGCACATTTCCAAAATAGGAAATAAAAACATAATAACGTTGCCATGCTGAATTCACTGAGGAACCAAGTGGGGATACAAATAATAAATTGTAATGAAATGGACATATACATGTTTCCTTCACATATATTTTCCTCCTGTGTTATCAGGTTATTCTCTCTCTCCTTGCCAACTCTGTTCTCCAAATGCCCAAATGAAAATTTGCTTGCACATTGAATAAACATGTTTTATAGGGGATATGTATACTAAATCTTATTAGGAAGGACATTTCTGCTAACCTGATTTCCTCCCTGATTTCTCTCAAAGATTTTTTCATATGTTTTTGACCATAAATATAATAAACTGAAATTTTCTCCTCAAATATTTGAATTTTATTGTCCATTAAGTACCAGGTAGCTCCATTTACAGTTTAATTTGATGCTCACAACTACCAAATGGAGTAGATGCCACTTACCAAAAGAGAGATTCTAAAGTTTAGAGAGGTTAAGTTACACACTCAGAGTCACACAGAAAGCAAGACAGGGAACTAGGATTCGAACCTAGGTTGTCTTGGCTTTAAATCCTATGTTCCTCCTCTTGTGTATTAAACCTGTCATCTGACTTATTACATGAAAGTGAAAGTGAAAGTTACTCAGTCGTGTCTAAGTCTTTGTGACCCCATGGACTGTAGCCCTCAGGCTCCTTGGTCCATGGAATTCTTCAGGCAAGAATTCTGGAGTGGTTTGCCATTTCTTCACATATTTATTTCTTATCCTATTGGAGATGGGGGAACCTACACACAACCAAAAACCTGGATTAGTTAAAACAGCACAAAGAGAGGAGCTATTCCTTAGGGCTTAGTTTTCTCACCTGCAGAACGGACAAGGCGGGCTTTATGATTTCTTTCTATGGTAATAAAGAATTAGAATAAATAATAAGTTAATAAAGAATAAAGATTTCTTTCTTTGGTAAGGCTTCAATTCTATGGTAATAAAAATGGTCTTGATTCTAATCAGTAAGAATAAAATATAATTTCAAAATATAACTGGTTCAGTGCTGGAAACTATATTCCAAGCTCTTCTTGGAATATATAAAAACATTGCATTTTAAAAAGTGTTCATATCAAATATAGTTATAAATTTAAAGATTAAAATGTTTTTAAAATTTCATTTTTCTAAAGTCAGGACAATTACAACTGAAAAAATTTAATATGTATTTAATATCATATGTGTGTGTGTGTGTGTGTATATATATATATTCATATATATATATATAAAAGTTTGACTAGATGCTCCTGATTATGACTGTTTCCTGAAAGGCACAAAGTAATTCCCAGGCCAGGCTTGTGAAAAGGCGGCAAACACTGCAGCCTCTGTGAAGTGGCATGTCCTGACTGATAGAGCACGCGACGTGGGATCCCCAGACACCAGTGCCACCCTGGTCTCTGCAGGGTCTCAAGGACACATCCCAGTTGCCATTTTGTTTAACAAACAATAGCCCCTCCCCACCAACTCCTGACATGTTAAAACCAATGAGGAGGGCATTGTGTCTTACTCAGAGAAAAATGTCCAGTACCAAAGCCTTCCTAATCAATGCTGCTGCTGCTAATTCACTTCAGTCGTGTCTGATTTTGTGTGACCCCATAGACGGCAGCCCATCAGGCTCCCTTGTCCCTGGGATTCTCCAGGCAAAAACACTGGAGTGGGTTGCCATTTCCTTCTCCAATGCATGAAAGTGAAAAGTGAAAGTGAAGTAACTCAGTCATGTCCGACCCTTAGCGACCCCATGGACTGCAGCCTACCAGGCTCCTCTGTCCATGGGGTTTTCCAGGCAAGAGTACTGGAGTGGGGTGCCATTGAAAGTCTACAGTAAAATACAAGTTTCATACCAGAGTCTTTTTTTTATTTTGAGACTAATAATCCCTGATCTGAAATTCTCCTCCTCCCTTTGAATAGTCTCAAATATTTTAAAATGTTCTTTGCCTGCTCTGTTCTATAAATCACAGTGGTGGAGGTGGTAGTTTAGTCCCTAAGTCATGCCAGACTCTCTGTGACCCCATGAACTGTAGCCTCCCAGGCTCCTCTGTCCATGGGATTTCCCAGGCAAGAATACTGGAATGGGTTGTCATTTTCTTCTCCAGGGCATCTTCCCGACTCAGGATCCAACCTGAGTCTGCTGCATTGCAGTTGTACTCTTCACCTCTGGGCTACCATCCCATCAGGGCTTTCTTCCTTTTAATCATGTTTATAGACATTAGAATGTTTTCCACTGAACATATACATATTTTTACAACTTTCTTAAAATAATCACAATCTTTTAAAGCACCGGTAACCCAAAGTACAAATATCTAATGGCATTATTTTAAACTGAGATTTAAAAAAATGTTGAAACACATTTTGGATATATTTTCTTTGAAAACATTACTATTTTTGTCTAGTGCAACTTTCAGTTTTGAAGGGAGTTGTGGAGGAAAAAATCTCCGCAGACTTTTACCATAAACATAGCTTTATGGAGACAATGTGTAGTATAAGGAATGAGAAAAACAGGAGAACTGTTTCATTGGCAAGATACATAAATTAGTGTCTGGATTTGCCAAAATAGCACAGACATTGTGAAATCTGACATTCAGAATTGCTAAGGTTTCAACTGTTAGTCACTCAGTTGTATCCGACTCTTTGTGACCCCATGCACTGTAGCCCCCCAGGCTCCTCTGTCCATGGAATTTTCCAGGCAAGAATACTGGAGTAGGTAGCCATTCCCTTCTCCAAGAAATCAATGCACTATTTAAATGTCGTTTAAAGATGGTCCTTACTTTCAAAGAGTGTCTACCCAAGTTGTATCTTTCATCCAGAAATTCTACTATCCAAACATTTCAGAGACTTTGAAATGGAAATTGTCTCCATAAAGCAATATTTTTTTAGGGGGGAGGCCAAATTCTCAGGGAAAAATGTCCCTTAAAATCTTTATCAAAGCGAATAAAACTCCAAATCCAAATTCCCTATACGTTTGATGTTAAAGCTAGTTCATGATTTGCTTATATATTTTGAAGAAATGATCTCAAGTCAGGATGCAGCATTTATCTTATCATTTGAGGAATTAATTCCAGAAGGAAAGTCAGAGTGGCTTATTGAACAGGTGAACGCAGTGTCTCTGAAGCAAATCATTCCATATACTGAATAGAGCTTGCATTATCCAATGTGGTTGATGAAGGAAACTATATATGAAAAATACAATAGCAGGCAGGCTAAATATTTTAGTAGTAACTTCATTTAAAATGACAATAATTTGAGAAGTCATTTAAAACATGTCCCGTGTGTGCATATGTGTGCCTGCTTATGCACACTGCACACACATACACACACACACACACACACACACACACTCACCCTTTCCAATCCTGCCAGATTCACCTATGGTCTGGAGGGTAAGATTTTCATCAGGTTATGGAATTAAGCCTAACCTTACTTCTCATGTTAAGTATTTGTTCTGACATATTTTTTTTTCTTCCTTCCAATCTCGTTGGATTTTTTGATTCCATTTTTATAGGACAGCTTTGACTCTGCACTAAACCATGCCACTAACACGTTACTTAATCTAACTGGCACATTGTAAAATTTTACACATGCGCTCATCCAGATAATTACACAATTAATTTTCACTTAGTTCAGCTGAAACAGGGATAATGAAATTTCCACTGGTGTACTGTTACATTCAGGGGCCAAGGGTCAGTTTCCTGTTTGGATAAGGGTGAGTTTAAAGAGGATTTCTGACAGTCTCCTTACTTCAACTAGTTCTAAAAACATTGCAATGGAATTTCAATTTACAGCTCAGTTCAATGAAAGGAGCAGATGTTGAGCGTGAACCACCACTATGTAAGAGCCTCCTTCCACACAGGTGTGCAAGGGAAACCGTCAGCTCTTGCTTTAAAGACATGTCTCTTCTACCTTGCATTCTGGATTGAAAAAGTGGCTGACAGGCACTTGGAATTCATTTTTCCTTTCAAGATTTACACATCTGCTGAGCTGTGATATTAAAGCAAAGATCTCGGTTCCCACTGCCTTGCCTTCTATAGAGAAACAGTAGAAGCTCAATGACTAAATTGTTCTTGAATTTAGAGGGTACTTGAAATCACAGTCTTGTGAAATTTCCTCACAGAGCGAAAGTGGCCCAAGATGTAGGTATTCCTGGTGGTAAAAGTGAAGACATTCTACTGTGAAACAAAGTATAAATCTTAATCTTTTCTTGACAATTTGCTTGTTTTGCTCTAATTTTCAGGTTTAAAACTCTCATCCTTGACACTAGCTGGGTATTTTATAAGTGGCTGTGAAAGATATCCAACAAGGGTATTATGGATTTCTTGATTAACCCATTTCATTCTTCAAAATATTCTTTTCGCTGAAGAGTCAGACATACTACTAAAACTCTTCATGTGGTTGAAAGAAGAACTGGGTTCTAGCACAAGCCAACATTATGTTAGATCCTGTGCATGTAAAATGGTCATTGTATGGTGGTGATAAAAGTCCTGACCAGAGCTCTATCTGTTCATTAATACAGCCTCTGTGAGTTCCCTGTTTTGATGTCAATTCCTGTCTAGATTAACATCAGGAGTGGAGAATTGCTTTCATAGCTGAATCAAAATGCCTGAACATTGCCATGGGAAGGAAGAGGCTGAGATGTTTATTTATACAGATGATAAAGAAAATTACTGAAGGGAACTATAGAAAGTATGGAACATTACTATTAATAGCCAAGCATGGAAGACTTGTTGGAAGTCTTCTGCATTGGAAGACTCAAATATTAAACCTCAAGAAAAAGAGGTTTTAGATTATGGTAGCATATTAATTCCAGACTTCTCAAAGAAATCAGTTTCACCTTCTAAAATGAGTGAATCTTACATATGTCTCAAATAATTGAGGAAAAATGATCTAGCACTTATTGGTATAGTTCAGAAAAATGCATCCAGGTAGAGTACATTTTCTCTTTCATTTACAAGATAGTAGGCTAATCCCTTGGACTGCAAGGAGATCCAACCAGTCCATTCTGAAGGAGATCAGCCCTGGGATTTCTTTGGAAGGAATGATGCTAAAGCTGAAACTCCAGTACTTTGGCCACCTCATGTGAAGAGTTGACTCATTGGAAAAGACCCTTATGATGGGAGGGATTGGGGGCAGGAGGAGAAGGGGACGACAGAGGATGAGATGGCTGGATGGCATCACTGACTCGATGGACGTGAGTCTGAGTGAACTCCGGGAGTTGGTGATGGACAGGGAGGCCTGGTGTGCTGCAATTCATGGGGTTGCAAAGAGTCAGACACGACTAAGTGACTGAACTGAGGCTAATCTAGACTCGGCCCCTCCTCCAACGCAGCATGCTTCTGCCTCTGGGGTCTTTGAACCAGCTATTTTGTCAGCTTGGAATCTTCATACTACAGATAATTAAAAGAACACTCTTCTTCCAGGTATTTGCCCAAATCTCTCTTTTCAATGAAGTCTACCCTGACCACTCTAACTTGAAATTGCAACTCACACTGTGCTACTGCCTCTCTTGATCCTACCTCTTGCAGATCCCTCTTTATCCTGATCTACTTTTCTCTTTTCGTAACACAACACATTCAAATACACTGTAAAATTTACATATTTATGACACATCTATTGTTTATTTTCCTGTAATGGATTATAAGCTCTAGGGTGGCAGGGATCTTAGTTTTGTTCACTGCCATATCTCAAGCACCTAGAATAATGCTTGATGGATGCTCACTGGCTATGTTTTGGATGGCTGGATGCAAGAGAAAGCTCTGTGAGGTCAGGGGCTATTTCCCTTTAACTTCTTTCTGCAATCACAGAAACCATTAATAACACAGTCCTGAATAGGGAAACAGTGGAAACAGTGTCAGACTTTATTTTGGGGGGCTCCAAAATCACTGCAGATAGTGATTGCAGCCATGAAATTAAAAGACGCTTACTCCTTGGAAGCAAAGTTATGACCAACCTAGATAGCATATTCAAAAACAGAGACATTGCTTTGCCAACAAAGGTCCATCTAGTCAAGGCTATGGTTTTTCCAGTAGTCATGTATGGATGTGAGAGTTGGACTGTGAAGAAAGCTGGATGCCGAAGAATTGATGCTTTTGAACCGTGGTGCTGCAGAAGACTCTTGGGAGTCCCTTGGGCTGCAAGGAGATCCAACCAGTCCATCCTAAAGGAGATCAATCCTGGGCGTTTATTGGAAGGACTGTTGCTGAGGCTGAAACGCCAATACTTTGGCCACCTCATGTGAAGAGTTGACTCATTGGAAAAGACCCTGATGATGGGAGGGATTGGGGGCAGGAGGAGAAGGGGACGACAGAGGATGAGATGGCTGGATGGCATCACCGACTCGAAGGACATGAGTTTGGGTAAACTCCGGGAGTTGTGATGAACAGGGAGGCCTGGCGTGCTGCAATTCATGGGGTCGCAGAGAGTTGGACACGACTGAGCGACTGGACTGAACTGAACTGAACTGAGCTTTTATTGTGGAATAAATGAATGAAAAACCATGTGCAGTTGTTTTGCTTTAAAAAAAAAAACCATTTATGTATTTATTTTTGGCTGCACTGGGTCTTCGTTGCTGTGTGGGCTTTCTCTAATTGGGGTGAACGGAGGCGACTCTCCACTTGCGGTGCACAGGCTTCTCATTGAAGTGGCTTCTCTTGTTGCAGAGCATGGGCTCTGAAGCTCATGGGCTCAGTAGTTGTGGTGCAAGGGCTTAGTTGTCCCAAGACATGTGGGATCTTCCCAGACCAGAAATCAAACCCATGTCCCCTGCACTGGAAAGCAGATTCTTAACCACTAGACCACCAAGGAAGTCCCATTTTGCCTTTATATGCTGGAGATGCAGAGCATACTGAGAAGGCTCGCCACCCTAAGAACAGTGAATGATAACCTCAAGAGCATAACAGGTTGAAGGAAACAAAGTTCCAGGGTGCAGGTGACTAACTCTCTGGGGCAACGGCCTAGAACACACATGCATGTTCTGCTCTTAACTTATTATTTATCTGGAGCCAATCACTCAATTTGCTTTGCGTTCAGTGTTTCACCTCTCATTCTTGCAAACATTCAGAGAGATCAATTGCATCTTTAATATGCTTTTATCCTATGGCAGATACTGTAGATCATAAGACAGTTTATCCTGCTTCTAGGTCATACTTGGCAGGGGTGATTTCACATATATTATTAAACACACACGACACATTTTCATGCAGTTTTCCTGATGACTCAGATGGTAAAGAATCTTCTGCAATGCAGGAGACCTGAGTTCGATCACACGGTTGGGAGGATCCCCTGGAGAAAGACATGGCTTCCCAATCCAATATATTTTTGCCTAGAGAATTCCATGGACAGAAGAGCATGGTGGGCTACAGTCTATGGAGTAACAAAGAGTCAAATGCAACTGAGAAAGTAATACACACACAACACTCTTTCATACTTTTAAGAAAAGCATCAGAAAACCTTGGTGTGTTGAGCTCATAGGAGAATAGAAGGAAGACGTTTCTGGGAATAGTAAGGTTGCAAACCTATCTTTCTTTTTTGGTAGAAATAAAAAGCTTTTGCCTTGAATGAACCTGAAACATCCATTAGAGTTCCATGATACTTGGGCTGAAGATATCACCCCTTGGGCTTGAGCAATGGTCATTTTAAAAAGCAGCTATTATTAAAAGATGGAAGAACTCTGGTGACTTCCATCTGAGGATGAAGAAGGAGTTCTTATGATATATGTTTTTTCTAGGTGTACATGCTACAGGTAACATTTTTAAATAAAATTTAAAAAAGTTTCTCATAAGCTCACTCTAATTTGTTATGTTGTTTTCACTGAACTCTGCTTCGGCAACAAAGATTTGATGTGAAACAAAAGAGGAAATGGGTGGTTTTGATGCGTGAGTTCCACCATCATCCTAGGCTTGAATGATTTTCATTTTATAGCAGTGCCACCTCTCTAGAGAAGTTAAGGTAAACTTGAGGTTAGCCAGATCCACAATGAGGAAGTAGAGGCCAATAAATGCCATTCCTCTAGACTCTGACTCTTAGCACTTCTCTTATAACTGCTAGCACTTCTTTCCTTCTGCTGCCTACCTCTATGAAAGACAGACATCCACAGAGTTCATATCTTCTCCCATAGTCAAGGGATCCCAACCACATCCACCTTTATGTACTGTCTAGGTCTCAGACTTAAAACCAATCTCCCTGATAAGATCTGTCCAGAAAATCTGTTTCAGCTGTTTGACACCCACATTTTTCTCAATCAGTGTTCTGAGCACACATTTTTACCTTGTTTTTTCCTATTCCCTAAATTCACTGAATTTTCTAAGATCACACATCCATTTCCACTGACATTCTGTCCTGTTAGCCAAGGTCCTCAGGGAATCTAGACACAGAGGGAAACATCACTTAAAAATGATCAGTGTTTTAGAGTCTCTGTTCTTTATATATCACTGAAAACTGGGTGACGGATTTGCAATCCCCCTGGCATTTATCTGTCATTCTTCATAGAATCACTGCATTGCTTCCATATGTTCAGTATTACCCTTCCTTCGTTTCATTCTGATCCTTCTTCATGTGCTGGGACTGAATATCTAGTGACTTTCCAATAGAATGGTGAGCACCTCATTGCAAACTGCTGCACTGAGCACCGAGTTCCTCACTGAAACTGTACCATCTATACTAATAAAAATTATAGTGCATGGGTGTTAAGTCACCTCAGTTGTGTCCGGCTCTTTGAGACCCTGTGGACTGTAGCCCACTAGGCTTGTCTGTCTATGGGATTCTCCAGGCAAGAATACTGAAGTGAGTTGCCATATCCTCCTCCAGGAGATCTTCCTGACCAAGGGATCAAACCTGCACCCCTCATGTCTTTTGCATTGGCAGGCGGGTTCTTTACCACTAAAGCCACCTGGGAAGCTCTGAAATCAGGATTTTGGATAGAAGCATAATATCTCCAAGCTCTCTCTCTTTCTCTCTTGTCTTCAAGACACCAAAATTTCAATTTAGCCTATTTGCTCATTTCATTCATTTTTAAAATCACGTAGTACCTGAGAATGAGGACAGGTATGAGGCTCTCAGAAACTTTATCTCCTTGTAGTAGGTACAACAGTGTGCCCTCCATATTCACGCCTACCTGGAACCTCAAAATGTGACCTTATTTGGAAATAAGGTTATTGCAGAGGTAATTAGTTAAGAGTCAAGATGAAATTAAACAGTTAGGGTAGCCCTCAAGTCCAATGAGTACCCTTGTAAGAGACAAAAAAAGACCCATAGAGACACAGAGGAAAAGGTGATATAAAGATGGAGGCAGATGAGCGATGTATCTATGAGCCAAGGGACACTAAGGGTTGCCTACAACCACCATGGCTTCCAGAAGGAACAAAATCCTGGAAGGGAATGACACCTTGATTTCAGACTTCTGGATTCCAGAACTGAAAACTGGTAGCTTACAACATTATATTATTTGGTAAATTAGTAAGCCCTCTTTAAATGCCATTAATCTTTATTATAATCCTGATTATACCAGCCAACTTTAAAAAATTAATTACTTGATTTTTAATAGCCTTTGTTTTGTTTGTGTGTGTGTGTGTGTGTGTGTGTGTGTGTGTTTGGACTGCTCCATGCAGTGTGTGGGGATCTTAGTTCCCTAACCAGGGTTTGAACCCATGCCCCTGCAGTGGAAGCATGAAGTTGTAACCACTGAACCACCAGGGGAGTCCCATATCAGCCTACCTTTAGAAACTATTGAATAAATTGACAGACATGCCTTTGAGGTATGATTTTAAGATGGTTATCCTTTTATTCCGGAAGAAACCAATTCCTTTATTCTACTGAAAAAAGTATTTTATTTAAAAATAAATTTCTGTTGTTGTAAGCCACCAGTTTGCAATAATCTGTTATGGCAACCATGGGTGATTTGTTAATTCTCTACCTTCTTTCCTCCTCTCTGTATCTGTTCAACCTACTCTTTCCCTCTTCTTCTTTTGTTTTCACTCTGCTCTGAGTGTTTCTGGAATATTATCCCTATAGTTGAAACCACATTTAAAAAGATGGGCAAACAAGACCTAGAGAAGAGTGAAGAATCTGAATACATGGGAATGTTAAGAAAATGCAATGTGTTTGTATGTTTTTGAAAAGTTATTGCAGTGTGAAAGCAGAAGCTGCAATCTTACATGTTTTAACTTAGGTATTTAAACAATTTGCAAACTCTAAAATGACACATAAATGTTAGTTATTCTTGTTATTGATCCACAATGCCATGTTAGAAACCAAAAAGACTTGATATTAAAAATATCACAGGAAGTTTATTATACAGTTTTGTTTTTTATTTTTATTTTTTCATCAGTGAAGTAAGCTTTCCCAAGAAATCATGAAATATCCTTGCTGGAGGCACTTAAATCAAGATGAGACAGACATTGGCCAGATAATCTATAGATGTCTTCGATATCAACTAGCTGAATAATCTTTGGTAGTTGATCTACCCTCTCTGAATCTGTGTCCTAATATGGAAAATAAAATATAAATATTTGTCAGTTGGAGTGGTATCTCTGAAGATATAATGCGCCTTCTGAGCTAGAAAGCAAAATACAAACCAAAGGCACTAAAGTTGCTGTTTACTCTAAATGATTCTGCATGACCTCCCTTTCTCAGCTTCTCAGGGACTAACATCACTGCCTGCTGCCTTTATTGCTAAGAACACAGAGGAGATTCTTGGGATCTGTGTGGGGTCTTTATTAATGCCTCAGTAATGCCTGATATCCTGACCAGAACAACTTCATTGAGGGTTCTTCAGGTGATCATTCTGTATGCTTGATCCTGTAGACATCACAATTGGTATTTTTGTTGATCTCTGGGCTGGGATACTATGAACTAGCCTTCTTTCATAATTGGCTTTTGTACTTTGGTTTTTCTCACATTTTAAAAATGATAAGCCAATTCAACATTATTCTTATCACTTTACCATTGTTGAATATGTTGTCTAGGTTAGTAAAGGCTGTTGTTTTGACATTTTTTTGTGTAGTATCCTCATTTCTTTATGTTTTAAGGTATTCTTCATTTGGCCTGGCTTTAATTAATGGACATTTGAAGATGCTCTATGATTTGTTTCTATAGTTCTCTAAATTAGTGGGTTTTTTCCTTTTATCTTTTTCAGATTTTGTGACTAATGCCTAAACAAAATCTTTATGACCACATAAAAGTACCTTCTTTCATAATACATTATAAAAATTGAAGGAGATAAAATAGGGTAACTTTACATTTATGTTTAAGTCTACATATTTTCAAACTAGGTGACCAGATGTCTTTTCATTGTTAACATTGAACTCATTCTATCAGTTCAACTTTTTGAATAGAAATTCCTAATAAGAGACTCTATAACACCTAATAAGTAACCTCTGAGGGGCTAGTATGCCTACTCTTCAGAAATAGAAACTTCGTAATGCTCCTTTCTATCATTCTCCTGCAAAAAGGAGGTCTTTCACATTTCAAATATTAGTTTTTGCTGCTTCTACACATGGCAAATTAATTTGGCTTTTATAATGAGGTGGAATGTTTCAAATCTAAATTAACACCTTTGGCTTTACTTTGTGAGAAGACCTGCTCATTACTCTCTAGTAACTTAATGGCTGTGCTATTCTATGAACCAAAATAGTGTAATGTAATCTGACATTTATGACTTCCACATAATATCAACTGCTAAAGTTTGAAAAAAGGTTTCTATTCAGAAAAAATCTCAAACTAATAAGCATGCGTCCAATATTAAAATCGGGTCAGAGATCCTTCTCACTTTCATTACATATAATTTATGCCACTTGAATGTAGTTTAATAAGGTCATAAAAATGCCAGTTGTGGTATCTCATAATACTTTTTATAAACTGGTTTTACAGTCTCTCCTTTGTTCCAAAGTTCAAAGTGACAATTGAAATGCACAGGTTGCTTAGGAGTGCTTGAAGTTTCTCCTGGAAAAAATTGGTGAATATATAAATCACTTATACGTGTACATATATTTATGAATGATACATAGCATTTATGAATATTTATGTAGCTTATGCTTATAGGTAAGTTTTAAATGCTATTTATTGAAGATCTGTCCTTAAAATGTAAACCTGTTTTCCAAAATCTTCATAATTTACTAGACATTCTTTTCTTCCAGGTGCATTTAAGTTGGACACTTTCAATTAAAAGGAAAAAAAGAGAATTCAAGAAAAAAAGCTAGTTTTGTACTATTGCTCTGGCCCTACCCTTTTGTTAAGTTGAAATAGAAACTTCCCAACGCTTAGTCCTCAATTGGTCAACATCAAACAATACCCTGAGGTGCCCTTACAATGGTGGCATTGTCAGCTCTCCATGACTTCATTCATTTGCTGACCATTGCCTTACTTCCTGGCTGAGGTAAATAGGGCTTTGCGAGCACTTCCCCTAAGTCATTTCAGAGGAGATAAATTAAATAATGATTGCAATGTAATATTGTGATAGTGCTAAAATATTTCCTTCACATTTCAACTTTGAGCACAAGTTTCCAATAATATATAATTTTTCATTTGCTAGCTCAAACTTTGGGCTTTATTAAATTCTACAGCTGCACTCAGTATTTATGCATTTGGTGACCAACCCTGATATATTATAATAATATGGACTTAAGACTTTTATATAAGAATATAAAAATGTTTCAAAAATCGCTATTGACTCAAACATGGGTATTCAACACAATTTGCTTGATCATCAATTGAACAAAAGCATGAGAAATATTTTAGTTTTTGAGCCAATATTAAAACTGGTATTCACACAGTTTGCTCCATCCATCTGAAGTCTCTTTTATAGATTTATTTCTATTTTCATGTAAGAGAGTTATTCTGAAAGACCCCAATAAGAGGTTCCTATTCATTGTTCAACCACACTAGAGATTTCAGTGAAGCTGATACTCAGTGACAATAGAGATACTCCTTAGAAATGTTTGTTTTAGTCAGTTAAAAACAAAACAACGAAACAGTACAGCATTTGTATTGCTTTCGACAGAGAGAGAAATACAAGTGTTGCAGACAGGGCTGAGTTTAGTTCATTGACTTTGTTTATAAGCTGTTGTGACCTTGGACATGCAACTGAAGCTCTTTGAGTGTCCCCATCTGTGAAATGGAAGTAATAACAGTGTTCTATAAGATTAGCATCAAAACAAGATGCATATTAAATGGACACTAGAATATATATCATAAAAGAACATTCTTAACATCATCATTTTCATTATTATTAAAGGGAAGTGCACATGATGGATCAAGTGATGGAGGTGGTTTGCTCCTGTTTTCTGCAGGATTCAACAAAGACCCTGTCTTCTCAAGTCACATACTCTTGCGTATTGAATATATCAGTGCATTTGGGAAGGGTCCACCCTGGCATAGATGGAGACCAGGACTAAAGATGACTAGGGCTACTTATCAAGAAATTGCTAGAATTTGGGGGCAGTAGGGCAGAAGAACTGGCTTTTGGAAGGACAGCGACTGGGTAATGCTGGTTTCTAGGCAGGATCAGGGCTATAAACTTCACATTGTGATCAGATAGAGCAAGAATCAGTGTTTTCACTGGTCCAGTTATTCTCAATAGAGTCTTCTCCTCCACTCTCAAACCCATGCCCTCAAGTCTAGATTTAAGACACAGTTCTGATTTCACAGCAGCATTGGTTTTGAACTTGAAAGGGTGGAACACACTCTCACCAACTTCATATAACCTTTTTTTGGGAACACTTTCTTAGTTTACAGTAGTCAGGTACTCTCCTGGTGGGGAATTTAGAAAGAAACCTAGTAAATTTTCATGGGAAAATACACTTTGAGTTATTAGATGAAACCAGGACCAATAAGTATGTGAAATATATGATGTGTATTAAATACAAACCATTTGTTCCTGCAAATCCTATGATTTAAGTGGCAATTTCACTTTTTCCCTTCAGAAATAATTTTGCATCATTTCAGACACGGCTTTCTTCTTTCTCTGTAAAATAATCTCCACACTTGAAGTCATCATGGTCACCCATGTTTTATTATTCATTTTACTTCTCTTTCTCCCTCACTCCAAGGGATGCTAGAGAGAAGGAAACCTCGATTTGAACCCCACTTGATACCATGCTGAGTCTTGATCCTCACAGAATCAGGATGATAATCCACCATTACCACCACCACCACACTGAGTTGCCAGGCAACATCCTCAGAATGATCTTCAAAGTTTACACTTGGAAGCAGAAACACCACTATCAAGACCCAACCTCAGTAACATCATTAAAGGTCCTCTACTATATTATTATGTGACTTTTGAAGGATCAGAGCATATGCAACACTCAAAGAGAAAAAGTTAGGGACTTCTGTGGTTAAGACTCTGTGCTTCCACTGTAGCAGGTACAGGTTTGATCCCTGGTCAGAGAACTAAGATCCCATATGCTGTATGGTGTGGCCAAAAGAGAAAAAGAAAGGAAAAGTTATTAGGTGTATATGGTGAGGGCTAAAATGGGCAAGTCATGTGCATATTGAATAGACAGGATTGCAGTGAAGTTAAATCTATGGCCCAGACACGGTCCTTAGAAATTTACCTTGTATGGCAAGAACTCAACAAGAAGGAAACAACTCTGAGTAGTGACCAGTGAAATAGTCTCTTGCTGCTTTTAATCAGATCTTGGTTTCTGTTGCAACTTCCTCATAGGGTAGGAGACTCTGAAGACTTAGGGTTTTGATATGAAAATTATCTGACATCCTTGTCAGTAATTCCCAGCCCCGTGCTGTTCCTTCAGTCAATCCAAGGTTCATGTGTAAAGATGTGTTAAGAACCTAAACAGCACATCAAATGTTGATATCCCAGGCATTCTCCAGTTCCAATTACCACAATGCTAAAGGCAAAAATTTTGAGGAAGAATCATAGACTTTATCCCAGAAATCAGAAACTTGACAGAAAATAGGTTTTTCCCTGTTTGAAAGTGAAAGGGAAAGTTGCTCAGTCGTGTCCGACTCTTTGTGACCCCACGGAATTCCATGGACAATTCTCTAGGCCAGAATACTGGAGTGGTTAGCCATTCCCTTCTCCAGAGAATCTTCCCAACTCAGGGATTGAACCCTGGTCTCCTGCATTACAGGCAGATTATTTCCCAGCTAAGCCACCCTGTTTATCACCTAGATTTTTCTTTATCTGGCTGTGTTTGAGAGTCTTTTTGTGTACCCATTTCATAACTGAGGAGTGAGAACAGAAATTAGAGCTACTCTGGGGAAATCTTATTACCATGAATTTAATTCATTTAAAGGACTTCCCAGGTGGCTCAGTGGTAAAGAATCTGCCTGCAATGCAGGAGATGCAAGAGACATGGATTCAATCCCTAGGTTGGGAAGATCCCCTGGAGGAGGAAATGGCAGCCCACTCCAGTATTCTTGCTGGGAAATCCCATGGACAGAGGAGCCTGGTGGGCTATAGTCCATGGAGTTGCAAAGAGTCGGACATGACTGAGTGACTGAGCACACATATACACATACAGATTAATTCATTTATGTTTAGAGGATAGCATACTGCAATGTAAATTGCTCTAGATTTAGAATCAAGGACATGTGAGTCAAATTTGTGTTTTAACTCTTGCTAGGTAGTAATTCCACATGACGATGAAGGACCAGCCCATGAATTACTATGGGATGATGTATATAAGGCATCCAGTAGAGCCACTGGTTCAGAGTGGATTTTCAACAATCCATAACCTCTAACCACTGTTATTTATAGGAGCTGAAATATTAAGTGTTTCTTGTATGGTGCAGGGAAGAGTCTTCTCCTAGCTTCTTCCTCACACAAGTTGATTTTTCCAGTCACCAAATACCTGTAAGTTAATTGTGAAAGTATTTAAAACTTAGATCTTTTAAAATCCATTCTAAGAATTCTCAGAGGGCTTTGAAGTCCCAAGCACTGATAGAGGGTCTCACGCCCAAATATTTTTATTCAGTTGTTAGAGATTTGACTGTCTTGTAATATTCTGGGGGAAAAAATAAAAAAAAAAATAGTTAAAACCCAATCATGGGAAAATGACATAGATAGTTAATCTAATCTGTTTTTCTTCCCTACAGGAAATATTGACACACTGTTCATTCTTTCTTACATAAGATAACTCTCTGTCTTTAAAAGTTTTCCAATTGTTTGAAGTCAAACCAAAAGTAGGCAGGAAAAAGACATTATCTGAAATATCTGAGCTTGAATTTGAAAAGCTATCTTGAAATATATGTTTATACAATGATTTAGAATAACACAAAATTTTCCAGTTGACTTTCCCTTAAAGATAACAGAACATGTGTTTATATTTGTTGGTGCTATGAATTACTCTCAGATAATACCCATTTGATTCAAATGCCTATAAAACACAGTGGTCAGCCATAGCAAAAGGAGTTTCATGCCTTCAACAAATAGATGAACACTGTCACAACTTCAGTGACAGTCTCATGAGAACTGAACTTCTCTTGCTAAGTCATTGAGTCATAATGGACAATCCACTTTTAGGTAGAATTTGGCATCACAGTCTTTTTTTATTCACTATTTGGAATATTTGTGCCTTGTGGAAGTGAAATGCCCTGTGGTTCTATAAGCTTAAGGCCTAATAGTAACGTGGTAGACTATCTACAAAGGTCATCGCCAACCTTCTACCAATGTCTAGGCAGGCCATGCCTCCTTTCTCTCTCCTTGCATCTGAGCTGGTCTTCATCAAACGAATGCAGAAAAAGTGATTCTGTACTACTGTTGGGCCTAGATTTTAAGAGGCCTGGTGGCTTTTACTTTACTTGCTTGGAAGCCTATCATCTTGTGAGCATTTTGGCTTCTCAGTGAACAATGAGAAAGCATGTAGAGAGAGAGAGGCTATGTAGAGGAACTATGAAACACCCCAACTGATAACCAGCACCAGAGTCCCAGACACGGTAGTGAGGCATACTGGCTGTTCCAGCCTAGATAACCTCCAAGGTGTATGTTGCAGCACGGAGCAGAAGAACCACTAGGTGAGCTCAGTCAGCCTACAGAAAGGGGCTTTTTTTTTTTTTTTTCAGTCACTAAGTTTTGGTGTGATTTCTTATACAGAAAAAGAACAGAGGATGTACCTCACTATCAAAATCAGAGAAGGGAAGGTAGCAATTCTTAAACTGGAACTTCATAAATTGCAGCCTTTAGTGTAGTAGTCCTAGCAATATCAGGCAACAATAATTCAGGCTCCTTTTTCAGAAGAAGAATCTTTTGATTGAGTTATGTTGGTCTCCTTCTCAACATGACTTGCAGTCTTACTCGAATCCCCAACTTTTGCTGCAGTAATTCCCCGTGACTGTGAGATTGCTAGCCTGGGGGTCCTCCAACAACAGGTCTGGTTTTCCTCAGTTAAGTTTAAAAAATGAATAGACAGCAAACATAGACCACTACTGTACATTCCAACCTTGGTGTGCAAATAATTAAGCTGAAGATATGATGCCCTTTGACATGTGTGTTGGAAAAGTTTAGCAAAGATTTCGAGTCACTGTGCAAGGTAGGTTCTCACAGAGAACAATACTATGCACTCTGGCATGCACATACTATTTAGCATGTTTTATACCTTAGAAAAAATTGTAGGACTAGACATCCAGTCAGGTGAGAGATAGTAGGAATCTGAACTGAATTCATAGTGATGACAAAAAGGAAGGATAATGATACAAGGTTTAACAACTGTTACAAAGGAAGGGGGAATTCCCTGGTGGTCCAGTGATTAAGAATCTGCCTTTCAATGTAGGGGACTTGGGTTCCATCTCTGGTCTGGGGTACTAAGATTCCACATTCTGCAGGGCAACTAAGCCCATAAGCCACGACTACTGAGCCTGAACCTGAGCCCCTCAACTAGAAAAGCCTGTGTGTGCCACAGTGAAGACTTAGCGTGGGAAAAAAATTAAAAAGAAGGATGGTGACAGATTTAAAGAGATCAACAAGGGAATCTAATATCTAGATATAAAATGAATGTTTTAGAGCATGTTGCCTTCTTTTTTGAGGAGAGACAAGCAGACCTCCGGGGAGCTATCTTTTATTGCCATAAAAACACCTTAGTGTTTATCCCACCCTAAACTCCTGTGATCTACAAGGACAGACATTCCCCAAAATGCTTAAAAGTGAAGATGCTTTTTTAAGTGTTTTCATTGGACTGCAGGTCAGAAATAGAAATCTGGGAGCGGTCCTAAGATGGAGGAGGAATAGGATGGGGAAACCACTTTCTCCCCCACAAATTCATCAAAAGAACATTTGAACGCTGAGTAAATTCCACAAAACAACTTCTGAATGCCGGCAGAGGACATCAGGCACACAGAAAAGCAGCCCATTGTCTTCGAAAGGAGATGGAGAAGTCTTGAGGCTACTGTAAAAATAAGACTGAAAACCAGAAGCAGGAGGCTTAAGTCCAAATCCTGAGAACACCAGAGAACTCCTGACTCCAGGCAACATTAATTGACAGGAGCTCATCAAACGCCTCCATACCTACACTGAAACCAAGCACCACCCAAGGGCCAAGAAGTTCCAGAACAAGACATACCATGCAAATTCTCCAGCAACACAGGAACACAGCCCTGAGTTTCAATATACAGGCTGCCCAAAGTCACTCCAAACCCACTGACATCTCATAACTCACTACTGGATACTTCATTGCACTCCAGAGAGAAGAAATCCAACTTCACCCATCAGAACACCGACACAAGCTTCCCTAACTAGGAAACCTTGTCAAGCCACCCATACAACCCCACCCACAGCGAGGAAACTCCACAATAAAGTGAACTCCACAAACTTCCAGAATACAGAAAAGCCACCCCAAACATACCAATATAAACGAGATGAAGAGACAGAAGAATACCCAGCAGGTAAAGGAACAGGATAAATATCCACCAAACAAAAGAAGAAGAGAAAGGGAATCCACCTGATAAAGAATTCCAAATAATAATAGTGAAAATGATCCAAAATCTTGAAAACAACATGGAATCACAGATAAATAGCCTGGAGACAGGATTGAGAAGATGCAAGAAAGGCTTAACAAGGACCTAGAAGAAATATAAAAGAGTCAATATATAATGAATAAAGCAATAAATGAGATCAACAACACTCTGGAGGGAACAAATAGTAGAATAATGGAGGCAGAAGATAAGATTAGTGAGGTAGAAGACAGACTGGTAGAAATAAATGAATCAGAGAGGAAAAAAGAAAAACAAATTAAAAGAAATGAGGACAATCTCAGAGACCTCTGGGACAATGTTAAACACCCTAACATTTGAATAATAGGAGTCCCAGAAGAAGACAATAAGATCATGAGAAAATACTTGAAGAGATAATAGTTGAAAACTTCCTTAAAATGGGGAAGGAAATAGTCACCCAAGTCCAAGAAATCCAGAGAGTCCCAAACAGGATAAACCCAAGGCGAAAACACCTCAAGACACATATTAATCAAATTAACAAAGATCAAACACAAAGAACAAATATTAAAAACAGCAAGGGAAAAACAACAAATAACACACAAGGGGATTCCTATAAGGATAATAGCTGATCTTTCAATAGAAACTCTTCAGGCCAGGAAGGAATGGCACGACATACTTAAAGTGATGAAATAACCTACAGCCCCCCACATTACTGTACCCAGCAAGGATCTCATTCAAATATGAAGGAGAAATCAAAAGCTTTGCAGACAAGCAAAAGCTGAGAGAATTCAGCACCACCAAACCAGCTCTCCAACAAATGCTAAAAGATCTTCTCTAGACAGGAAACACAGAAAGGGTGTATAAACTCTAACCCAAAATAATAAAGTAAATGGCAATGGGATCATACATATCAATAATTTTCTTAAACAAAAATGGATTGAATGCCCCAACCAAAAGACAAAGACTGGCTGAATGGATACAAAAACAAGACCCCTATATATGTTGTCTACAAGAGACGCACCTCAAAACAAGGGACTCATACAGACTGAAAGTGAAGGGCTGGAAAAAGATATTCCACACAAATAGAGACCAAAAGAAAGCAGGAGGAGCAATACTCATATCAGATAAAATAGACTTTAAAACAAAGGCTGTGAAAAGAGACAAAGAAGGACACTACATAATGATCAAAGGATCAATCCAAGAAGAAGATATAACAATTATAAATATATATGTACCCAACATAGGAGCACCGCAATATGTAAGACAAATGCTAACAAGTATGAAAGGGGAAATTAACAATAACACAATAATAGTGGGAGACTTTAATACCCCACTCACACCTATGGATAGATCAACTAAACAGAAAATTAACAAGGAAACATAAACTTTAAATGATTCAATAGACTAGTTAGACCTAATTGATATCTATAGGACATTTCACCCCAAAACAATGAATTTCACCTTTTTCTCAAGTGCGCATAGAAGCTTCTCCAGGATAGAACACATCGTGGGCCATAAATCTAGCCTTGGTAAATTGAAAAAAATTAAAATCATTCCAAGCATCTTTTCTGACCACAATGAAGTAAGATTAGATCTCAATTACAGGAGAAAAACTATTAATAATACCAACATATGAAGGCTGAACAACATGCTGCTGAATAACCAACAAATTACAGAAGAAATCAAAAAAGAAATAAAAATATGCATAGAAATGAATGAAAATGAAAACACAACAACCCAAAACCCGTGGGACACTGTTAAAGCAGTGCTAAGGGGAAGGTCCATAGCAATACAGGCATACCTCAAGAAACAAGAAAAAAGTCAAATAAATAACCTAACTCTACACCTAAAGCAACTAGAAAAGGAAGAAATGAAGAAGCCCAGGGTTAGTAGAAGGAAATAAATCTTAAAAATTAGGGCAGAAATAAATGCAGAAGAAACAAAACAGATCATAGCAAAAATCAACAAAGTCAAAAGCTGGTTATTTGAGTGGATAAATAAAATTGACAAGCATTAGCCAGACTCATCAAGAAACAAAGGGAGAAAAATCAAATCAATAAAATTAGAAATGAAAATGGAGAGATCACAACAGACAACACAGAAATACAAAGGATCATAAGAGACTACTATCAGCAATTATATGCCAATAAAATGGAGAACTTGGAAGAAATGGACAAATTCTTAGAAAAGTACAACTTTCCAAAACTGAACCAGGAAGAAATAGAAAATCTTAACAGACCCATCACAAACATGGAAATTGAAACTGTAATCACAAATCTTCCAGCAAACAAAAGCCCAGGTCCAGACGGCTTCACAGCTGAATTCTACCAAAAATTTAGAGAAGAGCTAACACCTATCCTACTCAAACTCTTCCAGAAAATTGCAGAGGAAGGTAAACTTCCAAACTCATTCTATGAGGCCAGCATCACCCTAATACCAAAACCTGAAAAAGATGCCACAAAAAAAGAAAGCTACAGGCCAATATCACTGATGAACATAGATGCAAAAATCCTTAACAAAATTCTAGCAGTCAGAATCCAACAACACATTAAAAAGATCATACATCATGACGAAGTGGGCTTTATCCCAGGGATGCAAGGATTCTTCAATATCTGCAAATCAATCAATGTAATACACCACATTAACAAATTGAAAAATGAAAGCCATATGATTATCTCAATAGATGCAGAGAAAGTCTTTGACATAATTCAACATCCATTTATGATAAAAACCCTCCAGAAAGCAGGAATAGAAGGAACATACCTCAACATAATAAAAGCTATATATGACAAACCCACAGCAAACATTATCCTCAATGGTGAAAAATTGAAAGCATTTCCCCTAAAGTCAGGAACAAGGGTGCCCACTCTCACCACTACTGTTCAACATAGTTTTGGAAGTTTTGACTATAGCAATCAGAGGAGAAAAAGAAATAAAAAGAATCCAAATTGGAAAAGAAGAAGTAAAACTCTCTCTGTTTGCAAATGACATGATCCTCTACATATAAAACCCTAAAGACTCCACCAGAAAATTACTAGAGCTAATCAATGAATATAGTAAAGTGGCAGGATATAAAATCAACACACAGAAATCCCTTGCATTCCTATACACTAATAATGAGAAAATAGAGAAATTAAGGAAACAATTCATTCACCATTGCAATGAAAAGAATAAAATACTTAGAAATAAATCTACCTAAAGAAACAAAATACCTATATATAGAAAACTATAAAACACTGGTGAAAGAAATCAAAGAGGACACTAATAGATGGAGAAATATACCATGTTCATGGATTGGAAGAATCAGTATAGTGAAAATGAGTATACTACCCAAAGCAATTTATAGATTCAATGCAATCCCTATCAAGCTACCAATGGTATTCTTCCCAGAGCTAGAACAAATAATTTCACAATTTGTATGGAAATACAAAAAAACCTTGAATAGCCAAAGCAATCTTGAGAAAGAAGAATGGAACTGGAGGAATCAACCTGCCTGACTTCAGGCTCCACTACAAAGCCACAGTCATCAAGACAGTATGGTACTGGCACAAAGACAGAAATATAGATCAATGGAACAAAATAGAAAGCCCAGAGATAAATCCACGCACCTATGGACACCTTATCTTTGACAAAGGAGGCAAGAATATACAATGGAGAAAAGACAATCTCTTTAACAAGTGGTGCTGGGAAAACTGGTCAGCCACTTGTAAAAGAATGAAACTAGAACACTTTCTAACCCCATACACCAAAATAAACTCAAAATGGATTAAAGATCTAAATGTAAGACCAGAAACTATAAAACTCCTAGAGGAGAACATAGGCAAAACACTCTCTGACATAAACTACAGCAGGATCCTCTATGACCCACCTCTCAGAATATCAGAAATAAAAGCAAAAATAAACAAATGGAACCTAATTAAACTTAAAAGCTTCTGCACAACATGGGAAACTATAAGAAAGGTGAAAAGACAGCCTTCAGAATGGGAGAAAATAATAGCAAATGAAGCAACTGACAAAGAACTAATCTCAAAAATACACAAGCAACTACTGCAGCTCAATTCCAGAAAAATAAACGACCCAATCAAAAAATGGGCCAAAGAACTAAACAGACATTTCTCCAAAGAAAAGACATACAGATGGCTAAAAAACACATGAAAAGATGCTCAACATCACTCATTATCAGAGAAATGCAAATCAAAACCACAAAGAGGTACCATTTCACACCAGTCAGAAGGGCTGCGATCCAAAAGTCTACAAGCAATAAATGCTGGAGAGGGTGTGGAGAAAAGGGAACCCTCTTACACTGTTGGTGGGAATGCAAACTAGTACAGCCACCATGGAGAACAGTGTGGAGATTCCTTTAAAAACTGGAAATAGAACTACCATACGACCCTGCAATCCCACTGCTGTGCATACACACTGAAGAAACCAGAATTGAAAGAGACACGTGCACCCCAATGTTCATCACAGCACTGTTTATAATAGCCAGGACATGGAAGCAACCTAGATGTCCATCAGTAGATGAATGGATAAGAAAGCTGTGGTACATATACACAATGGAATATTACCCAGCCATTAAAAAGAATACATTTGAGTCGGTTCTAGTGAGGTGGATGAAACTGGAGCCTATTGTACGGAGTGAAGTAAGCCAGAAAGAAAAACACCAATATAGTATACTAACACATATATATGGAATTTAGAAAGATGGCAATGATAACTCTGTATGCAAGACAGCAAAAGAAACACAGATGTATAGAACAGTCTTTTGGACTCTGTGGGAGAGGACGAGGGTGGGATGATTTGGGAGAATGGCATTGAAACATATATAATATCGTATGTGAAATGAATTGCCAGACCAGGTTTGATGCATGATACAGGGTGCTCGGGGCTGGTGCACTGGGATGACCTAGAGGAATGGTATGAGGAGGGAGGTGGGAGGGGGGTTCAGGATTGGGAACACGTGTACACCCGTGGCAGATTCATGTTGATGTATGGCAAAACCAATACAATATTGTAAAGTAATTAGCCTCCAATTAAAGTAAATACATTTATATTAAAAAAAGAAATAGAAATCTGGATAAGAAGAGATATAGATTTGGATTTTAGGTTAATGCAATGAAACCAAAACCAAACCAAATAAAACAAAAAATCCAAGAGGGAGTTAATGGAGACCCATCAGGATGGTGGCTTGTACTGTATTATTCAGGGACTCTGAGAGCCCAGCAAAGCTGATTACTGCACAGTTGTCATATGATTTCCAGAAGCATCTTTTCTTGAAAAGTTTAGGTATGACTAAAATGTTTTCTTCAAAAAGCATTAGGTCCTCCAGTAGTTTTCCAGAGCTCCCAGCCCCATATCAGGGTGCTGAAAGAATTTCTTTATTGGAAAATTCCTTTCTTGGGTTTTGTTTAGAGCTAGATACTCTGCTCAGCTCAGTCAGGGAAATGCTCATATTTATTGGTCGATAGGCATATTTCCTGGATTAATATTATTTTAAAAAACCATTTTTAAATTTTTTTGCCCATATCCCTCATTAAGTAAGATCTTATTTCCCCAACCAGAGATTGAACCCATACCCCCTGCACTGGAAGTACAGAGTCTTAACCACTGGGCGGGCTACCAGGGAAGTCTTCATATTTTCCATTTTATTCTCACTGCTGGAGAACTGAAACATTCTATGCCATGTATAAGACAACTGAAACCCCAAATCCATCATGGTCTCCATAACCACTCCAGCTATCTCTCCCTGTCTCTTTTCTCACACTCAAACTTCTCCACAGCCTTCTATAGGCACACATTGTTTTATTGTGCTGCACTTTATCATGCTTCAGACATGGATAGTGTGCTTTTTATCGGTTCATTGAAGGTTTGTGGCAACCCCCGCACTGACAAGTCTATTGATGCCATTTATCCAAGAGTATTTACTCCATGTCACATTCTGTCATATTTTGGTAATTCTTGCAATATTTTAAATTTTTTCATTGCTACTATATTTGTTATGGTGATCTGTGATCATTAATATTACTATTGTAATTGTTTTGGGACACCACAAATTGTACCCATATAAGACGATGAAGAGGAACTAAAAAGCCTGTTGATGAAAGTGAAAGTGGAGAATGAAAAAGTTGGCTTAAAGCTCAACATTCAGAAAATGAAGATCATGGCATCCAGTCCCATCACTTGATGGGAAATAGATGGGGAAACAGTGGAAACAGTGTCAGACTTTATTTTTGGGGGCTCCAAAATCTCTGCAGATGGTAATTGCAGCCATGAAATTAAAAGACGCTTACTCCTTGGGAGGAAAGTTATGACCAACCTAGATAGCATATTCAAAATAGAGACATTACTTTGTCAACAAAGGTTCGTCTAGTCATGGCTATGGTTTTTCCTGTGGTCATGTATGCATGTGAGAGTTGGACTATGAAGAAGGCTGAGCGCTGAAGAATTGATGCTTTTGAACTGTGGTGTTGGAGAAGACTCTTGAGAGTCCCTTGGACTGCAAGGAGATCCAACCAATCCATTGTGAAGGACATCAGCCCTGGGATTTCTTTGGAAGGAATGATGCTAAAGCTGAAACTCCAGTATTTTGGCCACCTCATGCAAAGAGTTGACTTATTGGCAAAGACTCTGATGCTGGGAGGGATTGGGGGCAGGAGGAGAAGGGGACAACAGAGGAAGGGGACAACAGAGGATGAGATAGCTGGATGGCATCACTGACTCAATGGTTGTGAGTCTGGGGGAACTCCGGGAGTTGGTGATGGACAGGGAGGCCTGGTGTGCTGCCATTCATGGGGTCGCAAAGAGTTGGACATGACTGAGCGACTGAACTGAACTGAACTGAAAATGATGAACTTATTGATAAACGTTGTGTGTGTTCTGACTGCTTCACTGGCTGGCTCTGTCCCACATCTCTCTCCTCAGGCCTCCCTGTTCCCTGAGACACAACAACTTGAAATTAGGTCAATTAATAGAATCCTATAGTGGCCTCTAATCGTTAAAGTGAGAGTCACACCTCTCTCACTTTAAATCAAAAGCTTGAAATGATTAAGCTTAGTGATGACAGAGGATGAGATGTGTGGATGGCGTCACTGACTCGATGGACGTGAGTCTGAGTGAACTCTGGGAATTGGTGATGGACAGGGAGGCCTGGCATGCTGCAATTCATGGGGTCGCAAAGAGTCGGACACGACTGAGCAACTGAACTGAACTGAACTGAACTGAAGGCATGTCGAAAGACATATGGGCTGAAAGTTAGGCCTCTTGCATAAAACAGTTAGCCAAGAATGCAATGCAAAAGTTCTTGAAGGAAATTTAAAAAGCTGCTTCAGTGAAGATGTGAATGATAAGATAGTGAAACAGCCTTATTGCTGATACGAAGATCAAACCAGCCTCAACATTTTAAGTCAAAGCCTAATCCACAGCCAAGCAAGCCCTAATGCTCTTCAATTCCATGAAGACTGAGAGAGAAGAAGCTGAAGAAGAAAAATTTGAATCTAGCAGAAGTTGGTTCATGAGATTTAAGTAAAGAAGTCATTTCCATAATATAAACATGAGAGGTGATGTAGTAAGTGGAGATGTAGAAGCTATATCATATTATCCTGAAGATCTAGCTAAGATTATTAATAAGTGTGGCTACACTAAGCAATAGAATTTTCAATGCAGGCAAAACAACCTTATATTGGAAGAAGGTGCCAACTAGGACTTTCCTAGCTGGAGAGGAGAATCCAATGCCTGGCTTCAAAGCTGCAAAGGATGGGCTGACTATCATTTGGGGCTAATGCAGCTGGTGATTTTAAGTTGAAGCCAATGCTCACCTACTGTTCCAAAAATGCTAGGGTCCTTAGAATTATGCTAAACCTATCCTGCTTGTGCTCTATAAATGGAAAAAGAAAACCATGACAGCACATCCATTTACAACATGATTTACTGAATATTTTAAGCTCACTGTTGAGCTCTACTGTTCAGAAAAAATGATTTTTTTTCGAAATACTACTGCTCATTGACAATGCTGGTCAGCCAGGAGCTGGTACAATGAAGCTAATGTTGTTTTCATGCCTGCTAACACAACATCAAGAAGTAATTTCAACTTTCAAGTCTCATTATTTAAGAAGTACCTTTTGTGAGACAATAGTTCCCAATAGATAGTGATTTCTCAGATGAATTTGGGAAAAGTAAAGTAAAAATATTCTGGAAAGGATTCACCATTCTAGATGTCATGAGGAACATTTATGATTCATGGGAAGAAGTCAAAATATCAACATTTACAAGAATTTGGAAAAAGTTGATTCCAGCTCTCATGGATTTCAGGGAAAGAAGTAATTGCAGATGTGGTGAAAATAGCAAGAGAACTAGAATTAGAAGTGGAGATTGAAGATGTGACAGTTGCTGCAACCTTATGATCAAACTTAAATAGATGAGGAGTTACTGCTTGTAAATAACCCAAAAATGTGTATGGTTTCTTTTTTTTTTTTTTTGATGAAACTAAAATTCCTGGTGAAGATGCTGTGAAAATTGTTGAAACGACAAGAAAGAATTTTAGACTATAACGTAAGCTTGGGTTTCTGTGATGGCTCAGATGCAAAGAGTCCACCTGCAATGCAGGAGACCTCAGTTTAATCCCTGGGTCAGGAAGATCCCCTAGAGAAGGGAATGGCAACCCACTCCAGTATTCTTGCCTGGAGAATCCCAAGGACAGAGGAGCCTGGCAGGCTACAGTCCATAGGGTCTCAAAGAGTTGGACATGACTGAGCGACTAACATTGGTTGATAAAGTAGTAGCACTTTGAGAGGACTGACTCTAGTTTTGAAAGAAGTTCATTGGTGGGTAAATATCATTTATTTGATGTCATATTTGATGTGGCAAATATCATTGTTGTCTTATTTTGAGAAATAAAGATAAGCTATTTCTGCTGCTGCTGCTACTGCTAAGTCACTTCAGTCGTGTCTAATTCTGTGCGACCCCATAGATGGCAGCCCATCAGGCTCCCCCATCCCTGGGATTCTCCAGGCAAGAACACTGGAATGGGTTGCCATTTCCTTCTCTGATGCATGAAAGTGAAAAGTGAAAGTGAAGTCGCTCAGTCGTGTCTGACTCTTAGTGACCCCATGGACTGCAGCCTACCAGGCTCCTCGGTCCATGGGATTTTCCAGGCAACAGTACTGGAGTGGGGTGCCATTGCCTTCTCCGTAAGCTATCTCAGCCTTCAGCAACTACCAGCCTAATCAGTTAGCAGCCTTCAACATAGAAGCAAGACTCTCCACCATTAAAGACTGATACTTGCTGATGTCTTAGATGATGGTTAACATTTTTTTTTAGCAATAAAGTATTTTATTTGAGGTATATATATATATATATATATATATATATTTAAGATAATACTACTGCACACAATAGGCTAAGTATAGTATAAACATAACTTTTATATGCCCTGACAAACCAAAAACTTTGTGTGACTCACCTTATTCTAATATTTCCTTTATTGTGCTGGTCTGGAACTGAATTCCCAGTATCTCCAAGGTAGGCCTATACTACATTTATTTCCCCGTCAACTTCAAGTTGATTTCTACTCCCCTCACTTCACTAACGGGCTTCCCAGGTGGCATTAGTGGTAAAGAACCCACCTGCCAAAGCAGTAGATGTAAGAGACATGGTTTCAATCCCTGGATCAGGAAGATTCCGTGGAGCAGGAAATGGCAACCCACTCCAGTATTCTTGCCTGGAGAATCGCATGGACAGAGAAGCCTGGTGGGGTCCAGTCCGTGGGGTCACCAAGAGTCAGACGAGACCGAAGTGATTCAGCGCACGTGCACACTCCACTAAAGTTGCCTTTGCTAAGGTTTCTAGTTCCTGCTGTGTTGTTAAAGCCAATGGACAATTTCAATCCTCAGCTTTCTTGACTACTTCTCAGTTTTAGGTATGGTGGATCTTTCTCTTGGAGAACTTTTTACCTTGGCTGATTTGGTCTAAATGTGTTTCCTACTAAATTCATATGCTGAGGCTCTAATTCCCAGTGTGGTGTATTTGGACACCTTTGGGAGGTAATTAGGGTAAGAAGAGATCATGAAGGTGAGACCCTTATGCTGAGATTAAGCCTCTTATAGAAAGTGACACTGGAGAGCTTTCTTTCTCTCTATGACCACGTATAAAGAAGAGGTCATGCGATTATACAGTGAGACAGTGTCAAGAAACAGGCCTTTGAAAGAAACCACTCCCTGATCTCAGACTTCTCAGCCTCCAGAACTGTGAACAAATTAATGCCTGTTGTTTAAGCCACCCAGTAGGCAGTGTGTTGTTATGATAGCCCTAGTTGACTAATGTGGCTGTCCTGACAACAGATTCTCCTTCCCTTTTGACTGTGTTTGTTTAGCTGTTTTGGGATATCTCACATTATACACTCATTTAAATTTTTAAAGATTAAAAAAAATACTTTATTTATTTATTTAGTTGACTATGTCAGATCTTAATTGTGGCATGCAGGATCTTTAATTGCACCATGTAGGATCCAGTTCCAGTTCCCTGACCAGGGATGGAACCCAAGCCCCCTGCATTGGGAGTATAGAGTCTTAGCCACTTGACCACCAGGAACATCCCCTATACTCATTTCAAATATTAGCTTTAGGGTTTTACGCTTAAGTTTCTTTCTTTTTTTTTTTTTCCAGTCTATTCTATCTTTTTAGAAGATTTCATCCTCTATCCTGATTATATATACCAACCACCTAAATTCATGTGGGCTGTGTACACACAACTCCAGAAAGCACCATGCACATAGACTCCTGAGGTCAGACAAAGTGGTGGGTGACCCTGTTCATATGGTGGTAACTCTCAAATTTAAAAAAGCAAGTTGATTTTCTCTTCCAAGATTCTTATTTCCATCTGCTGCCTTGATACCTGTTTTTTTGGTTTTCATGAAAGTGAAAGTGAAGTCGCTAAGTTGTGTCCAACTCTTTGTGACCCCGTGGACTATAGCCTACCAGGCTCCCCCATCCATGGGATTTTCCAGGCAAGAATACTGAAGTGGATTGCCATTTCCTTCTCCAGGAGATCTTCCTGACCCAGGGATCGAACCCAGGTCTCTTGCTTTGTAGGCAGATTCTTAACCATCTAAGCCACCAGGGAAAACCTGGTTTTCGATAGACATCTCAAATTAAATAGAAAACAAAACATGTGATCTTCCTTCCTCTCCAGACTGCCACATATCATTATATACTTCTTCACTGGCACAGTTCCTCATGCTGGAAATCCATTGTCTTCTTTGACATCTCCCTCTCCTATTACTCTCTATGTCTAATCAATCTCCTAAGTCTATACTTCACTCTTACCCCCATGCAACACAGTGTAACACAGTAGTGTAACACAATAGAAATTAACTGCTTGTGTAGCTGTCCATTGTGAATTGAGTGGCTCTCAGAATTGAATGGCTCAGAGTCCAAGGCTACCTCAGTGCTGTAGACCTGCCATGTTCAGCATTTACTCTCCAGGGTAACCATGGAAGTGGTAAAAAAAAAAAAAAATGAAGATTACCTGTGGCAGATGTTTATATCTGGAAATGTTGTGCATAGCAATATGTATTTTTCTGGCCAGAACTCAGTCACATGTCCCCACCTAATTTCAAAGAAGGCTTGAAAATGTAATTTAGCCATGTGCCCCAGCAAAGAAGAAACATGGATATTCATGATCATGAGTTTTCTCTTTCATGACAGGTCTTGTCTATCCTGTCTTCAAAGTGAATTTTACATCCATTTCTCTTTTTCCATTGCCACCAAATTAACCTGAACCACTATCCTCTCACATCTGAAATACTCCTTAATCAGGAAATAGATACAACCCAATTGTTTATTGTCACAGGGTATCTTCAAGAACTTAGGAGTTAGGCAAATGATTTAGGGTAGAATAATGCACTCATTTTTGAACTGTGGTGTTGGAGAAGACTTTGAGAGTCCCTTGGACTGCAAGGAGATCCAACCAGTCCATCCTAAAGGAGATCAGTCCTGGGTATTCATTGGAAGGACTGATGCTAAAGCTTAAACTCCAATACTTTGGCCACCTCATGCGAAGAGTTGACTCATTGGAAAAGACACTGATGCTGGGAGTGATTGGGGGCAGGAGGAGAAGGGGACAACAGAGGATGAGATGGCGTGATGGCATCACCTACTCGATGGACATGAGTTTGAGTGAACTCCTGGAGTTAGCGATGGACAGGGAGGCTTGGTGTGCTGTGATTCATGGGGTTGCAAAGAGTTGGACACAACTGAGTGACTGAACTGAACTGACTGAATGCACTCGCAGGTGGCTCAGTGGTAAAGAGTCTGTCTGCCAAGCAGGAGACCCAAGAGATACAGGTTTGATCCCTGGGTCAGGAAGATCCCCTGGAGTAGGAAGTGGCAACATGAACTCTAGTATTCTTGCCTGAAAAATTCCATGGACAGAGGAGCCTGGTGGGCTCTAGTCCATGGGTCACAAAGAGTCGGACACGACTGAGTGACTGAGCATGCACACACGCAATGCACTCTCTGACATCCCCATTAATTCACAGTATTTTCAAACATCACAGGAAACTAGAGGAGATTGGAGGTAGTGGAGTCAGAGCAATTAGCAGAGCAGAACCTTTTAGCTTCTATGGTCTCTTTGAATCCAGTAGCACTTGGTATACCTAATAACAAAGTCTCTCTCTTGTGGGTTTTGCCTTTACAGTAAGTCCCCTTCATAAGAACCTGCAAGTTGAGAACTTTCAAAGATTCAAACGTGTTTTTGCATGTCTAATCATGTGTCAGTTCATGTGTCTGGTGTACACTGTCACATATGTGTGTCCTCTATAAGTAAATAAAAAAACCACTCTATAAGTGGTTGTGCTTTTGTGTACTTTACTGTACAGTACTGTATAGAGTATGGTAGTACACTATCCTCAAGTCCAGGATGTCCGAAAGGAAGCAGAAAAGCAGTGGTGATGTAGCTGGTACAGCTAAGAAGTGCCAGCTGTTGTACTCTACTACTGTACTTACTGCACTGCAAGATTAAAAATGTTTTATCTTTTGTGTTTGCTTTTTATGTATTATTTGTGTGAAAAGTATCTTAAACCTACTACAGTACGATACTATTATTATGTAGCAAATTTTGTTATTTGGCTGCCAAGGCTAGCTTTGATGGGCTTCGAAACAAATAGGTCTTACAAATGTGCTCTTGGAACAGATCTCATTAGTATGTAGGAGACTTACTGTATCAGCTTTATATAAACATTACTTACTTGTTGTCTTGTTTTCACCACCAGATAATAATCCCGTCAAGAGAAGAAAGAAGTATTTTATACCTCCATCCCTTCAGAAAGTTCTGATGTTGCTCTGTACACACTAGGTGTGTAACTTAGTATGTACTTAGTATTTACTAAAATAGGGTCAACTATCTTTTATCTCCCAGCTTCAAAGTACTTTCCTTGAATCGGAAAAACTATAAAAGTTTGTACTTTCCTTAATTATTAGATTGATAATTTGAATTTGAAGGCAGAGTTCCAAAGAATAGCAAGGAGAGATCAGAAAGCCTTCCTCAGTGATCAGTGCAAAGAAATAGAGGAAAATAGAATGGGAAAGACTAGAGATCTCTTCAAGAAAATTAGAGATCCCAAGGGAACATTTCATGCAAAGATGGGCTCAATAAAGGACAGAAATGGTATGGACCTATCAGAAGCAAAAGATATTAAGAAGAGGTGGCAAGAATCCACAGAAGAACTGTACAAAAAAGATCTTCATGACCCAGATAACCACAATGGTGTGATCACTCACCTACAGCCAGACATCCTGGAATGTGAAGTCAAGTGGGCCTTAGGAAGCATCACTATGAACAAAGCTAGTGGAGGTGATGGAATTCCAGTTGAGCTATTTCAAATCCTAAAAGATGATGCTGTGAAAGTGCTGCACTCAATATGCCAGCAAATTTGGAAAACTCAGAAGTGGCCACAGGACTGGGAAAGGTCAGTTTTCATTCCAATCCCAAAGAAAGGCATTGGCAAAGAACGCTCAAACTACTGCACAATTGTACTCATCTCACATGCTAGTAAAGTAATGCTCAAAATTCTCCAAGCCAGACTTCAACAGTATGTGAACTGTGAACTTTCAGATGTTCAAGCTGGTTTTAGAAAAGGCAGAGGAACCAGAGATCAATTTCCAACTTCTACTGTATCATCGAAAAAGCAAGAGAGTTAAAAAAAAAATCTATTTCTGCTTTATTGACTATGCCAAAGCCTTTAACTGTGTGGATCACAATAAACTGTGGAAAATTCTGAAAGAGATGGGAATACAAAACTACCTGACCTGCCTCTTGAGAAACCTGTATGCAGGTCAGGAAGCAACAGTTAGAACTGGACATGGGAAAACAGACTGGTTCCAAATAGGAAAAGGAGTACGTCAAGGCTGTATATTGTCACCCTGCTTATTTAACTTATATGCAGAGTACATCACAAGAAGCGCTGGGCTGGATGAAGCACAAGCTGGAATCAAGATTGCCAGGAGAAATATCGATAACCTCACATATGCAGATGACACAACCCTTATGGCAGAAAGCAAAGAAGAACTAAAGAACCTCTTGATGAAAGTGAAAGAAGAGAGTAAAAAAGTTGGCTTAAAGCTCAACATTTGGAAAACAAAGATCATGGCATCTTGTCCCATCAGTTCATGGCAAATAGATGGGGAAACAGTGGGAACAGTGAGAAACTTTATTTTTGGTGTTCCCAAATCACTGCAGATGGTGACTGCATCCATGAAATTAAAAGACACTTGCTCCTTGGAAGGAAAGTTATGACCAACCTAGACAGCATATTAAAAAGCAGAGACATTACTTTGCCAACAAAGGTATATCTAGTCAAGGCTATGATTTTTCCAGTAGTCGTGTATGGATGTGAGAGTTGGACTATAAAGAAAGCTGAGTGCAGAAGAATTGATGCTTTTGAACTGTGGTGTTGGAGAAGACTCGTGAGAGTCCCTTGGACTGCAAGGAGATCCAACCAGTCCATCCTAAAGGAAATCAGCCCTGAACATTCTTTGGAAGGTCTGATGCTGAAGCTGAAACTCCAATACTTTGGGCACCTGATGCGAAGAGCTGACTCACTTGAAAAGACCCTGATGATGGGAAAGATTGAAGGTGGGAGGAGAAGGGGACGATAGAGGATGAGATGGTTGGATGGCATCACTGACTCAATGGACAGTGAACTGTTTGAGTAAACTCTGGGAGTTGGTGATGGACAGCGAGGCCTGGCATGCTGCAGTCATGAGGTCGCAAACAGTCAGATATGACTGAGCAACTAAACTGAACTGAACGAAAGGACATTCAGAACTATAAGTAGAAGTAAACATTGAGTTGTTAAATGAAAAAATTGAAATCTTATCTTGCTCGTGCTTGTGCTGAGTTATTTTAGTCGTGTCTGATTCTTTGTGACCCAGTGGACTGTAGCCCACCAGGCTCCTCTGTTCATGGGATTTTCCAGGCAAGAATAGTGGAACAGGGAGTCATTACCTTCTCCAGGGTATCTTCCTGACCCAGGAATCAAAACTGAGTCTCCTGTTTCTCCTGCATTAGCAGGCATAATCTTTACCACTTCATCACCTGGGAAGCCCTAAAGGTTTAAGAATCTGCCTGCAATGCAAGAGGCCCGGGTTCCATAACACATAGCTGGGATATAGAAAATGAAATGAATCACTAACAATCATTGCAGCCTACCTGTACCTGTCAATTGTTCAAAGCAAAGATGCTGCTCTTTCAGGATTCCCTCACATTTTTAGGATTTCCTCACATTTTCAGGATTCCAAACAAGAACAAGCTCTTTCTCGATGGCTACATGATAAAGAATCCACCTGCAATGCAGGAGACACAGGAATCACTGGTTCAATCCCTGATTTGGGAAGATTCCCTGGAGGAGGAATACTCCAGTGTTCTTGCCTGAAAAATCTCATGAACAGAGGAGCCTAGTGGGCTACGGTCTATAGGGTTGCAAAGAGTTGGATATGACTGAGCACACACACAGAAAACAATAACAACAACAAATAAGAAGAAGAGAAAATTAGCAGACTGACATTTCCACTATTAAAGTTTGAAAAGCTTTGAAAAATCCGTTCCCTTTCATAGGATCTTCATAAACCTTCTATAACGTGGTCTTCATGATTCAGAGTGTGGGCAACGCCCTGTCTGATCCATTTTTCTGACAGAACCTCTGAAGTATGTTAGCACAGGAGGAAGGCAGAGAGTGAGGTTCTAAGGTACTATGCTGTTGTTTATCCACCCCAGCATCTGTTTGGGTGGCTGCCTGGTCTAAGTCTGGTCCTGCCATGTTTAGTCATTGGCTCTGATTTTTTTATCCAACTCAGAGTGCTGTGGCCAATAGCAGGTTGCAGGATATCATTTCCAGGGGACATGCTGAACACCCTTGGGGTGAGATGGGGATAAAGATTGACACCCTCCTCACCCGGCTATGGTACTGCAGCTGGTTATGATCTGCTGGCTCCCTCTAGGACCTGCTGATCTCTAGGTCAGGGTGCTGCCCTCAGTGTTTGAGGGAATGTAACTCCATCCTTGCCAGTCTCAGTGGGTGACAATGAACTAAGCAGGTTTAATGAGAAAAATGCCATCTGCAGCAACATGGATGGATCTAGAGATTATCATACTAAGTGAAGCCAGACAAAAATATCACATGATATCACTCACATGTGGAATCTGAAATATGGTGCAAATGAACTTATCCATGAAACAGAAACAGACTCGCAGACACAAAGAACAGACTTATGGCTACCAAGGGGGAGAGAGGCTGTGAAGGATTGGGAGTTTGGGATTAGCAGATGAAGACTAGTCTACATAAAATGGGTAAACAAGGTTCTACTGTATAGGGAACTATATTCAATATCCTGTGATAAATGATAATGGGAAAGACTATGGAAAAGAAATATGTATAACTTTGTTGTACATCAGAAACTAACACAACATTGTAAATCAGCTATACTTCAATGAAGTAAATAAAAAAAAATTAACCTAGATTCTGATCTGAAAAAACTAAAGGTAAAAATAACACCAAAGAAGTTCTGAACTGGGGGATGACTTGATGAAATTTCAGATTTTATTCTGTAAAGGAGTAACTTGAGATAAAGACACTTAAGACTTAAACCCACATTTACCAAGGAAAGGGGTTATCTTTTTAACACGACAGTTAATGACCACTTAGTATGTGAATAGCCATTTCAGGATACGTAAAATCTAAGTTTTATGTAAGAATACAATATAGAGAATAGAGTCTGAAAATAGTTATATAATAATTTTTTTATTATCTTTTTATAATTTTTGCTTTTTTAAATTAAAATTAAGGATAAATAATTAAAATCTTAAATAATGTGTAAGTACTGTTATGATAAAATAGTTCAAGATTTATAGGAGTAGGGAAAGAGTTGATTCTTTAGTTAGGGAGGAAAACTTTTTGCTCTTCTGGAACTTGGACACATGCTGGTAAATAGACACCTATCTCATGATGTGTATTTGGCACAAATACATAACAAGACATTTTTTGTGTACTTACAGAACAAGGATTTGATTAACCCCAAGGTTTATGTGGGCTTCCTTGGTGCCTCAGAGGTAAAGAATCTGCCTGACAATGCAGGAGTCTCAGGTTCGATTCCTGGATCAGGAAGATCCCCTGCAGAAGGAAATGGCAACTTATTTTAGTATTCTTGCCTGGGAAACCCCTTGGACAGAGGAACCTGGCGGGCTACAGTCCCATGGGTTGCAAGAGTCAGACACGACTTAGTGATTCAACAACAACAATAACAGCAATTTATACGGTAAACCTATTATGATTCCTTCTACAGTACTGTAGTTTCCTATTATTAAATTTAGAGCATTTTTTCATTTCCCAGAGTTCTTTTCCTTGGCACCTACTGAGATGCAGGAGTTTTCATATTTTCAGTCTACGCTCAGGCTACTGATGCAAAAGGCAATGACAGTGTACTTAAATCATAGAAACCAGTTGTCCTTCGAGGGAGAAACCTCTTGTTCTCTTTCTCTCCCCGCTTTCCTCACTCTTTCCCACGACTGGGAAGGAAGTCTATATGCTTTACAGGACTAGTGAAAAGGGAACAGAACACTCATAGATTAATGGCCTACTGTGTCCCAGACTACATGCATAATTAACATTCCATATAACAGTTCATGTAACCGTATAACATTTCATTTGATCCACACAGTAATTATTCACAAGAGGGTATTATTTTCTCTATATTGTGGATAAAGGAACTGAAGCTCAGAAAAACTAAAGAATGGATGGAGATCACACAACTGGATGTGAACAAGTCTGTCTATCTGCAAGGTCTGTACTCTTTCTTCTTCTTTTTTTACCCGTCTTTTACCTTAAAAATTTTATTTATTTTTGGCTGCATTGGGTCTTCACTGCTGAGCTTGGGCTTTGTCTAGTTGTGGTGAGCAGGGGGCTGCTCTAGCTGCAATGTGTGGGCTCCTCACTGTGGCGGCTCTCTTGCTGTGGAGCATGGGGTCTAGAGCTCTCAGGCTTCAGTAGTTGCGACACACAGACTTAGTTACCTTGTAGCATATGTGGAATCTTCCTGGACCAGGGATCAAACCTGTGTTTCCTGCATTGGTAGATGGATTCTTAACCACTGGACAACCAGGAAAGTCCTGTACTCTTTCTTCTACATGCACATCATGTTGCAGGCAAGAAGCTCTCCCCTTGGAGATGAAAAAAGATAGTCACCCACTTCAGAACAATACTGCTGACCTGTTAAGGGCTCTCTATACTAACTATTTTCTGTTGAAGGAGACACATCAGCAACTCTGGGAGGAAATATAAATTGGTGGAGAGTTGCATCTTGGTAGTGGTGTTCAGTTTTCCTGTTGCACAGGCAAGAGCAATGTGCTGTCTTCCCTTCAAGTCGCATCAAGTGACAAACTCCTAGTGTGGGAGGTAGTTCCGGGGGTTGAGGGCAGCTACTGCAGAGGATAACAGCTGTGTAGTTACCTCGCATGGACTTCCCACTTCTGACTACAGCTGGGGGGCATCCCTTGGTCCTGATGAGAGCATCACCAGTCCAGCTGGTCAGTAACCTCATCTTCTACCCATAGACAAACTCCTATCCCACTTCTAATCTGTCATGACCACTGAGAGTCGAGTCCTCGAGCCAGAAAGCATAAACATGTTGTTACCTTTCTGACTTTTGGGAAAGTAGGGATAGTGTAAAGAAGGCATGTGACCACTGATTCCAGTAGCTGCCATCTCTAAGAAGCAGGGACTGTTTTATACTATTTTTTGAGATGGCCATTCAGATCTGGCCACAAGAAAAGACAGAGCAGAGGCTCAGGAAAAAATAAGGTTTGTTTTATTCACAGATCCTAAAGACAGGAGGCACACAGGGCCACATGGATAAACCCCAGTGTGGTCAAGAGGCAGAAAGCAAGCCTGAAGAGAAAGCTTAGGCTGCGACATTTATTGAGACTTCCTCAACAAAGGCAAAGCAGGGAAGGGTGAACAGTTTAGGACTGGTTAGTTTGATATGTAAAATAGATAGCTAGTGGGAAGTTCTCTATATAGCCCAAGGAACTCAGCTAGGTGCTCTGTGATGACCTAAGGGGCAGGATCGGGGAGGAGGTGGGAGGGAGCTTGAAAAGGGAGGGGACATATGTACACATATGCTGATTCACTTTGTTGTACAGCAGAAACTAACACAACATTGTGTTAGTTTATTTACTAACAATTATACTCCAGTAAAAAAGCAACTATACGCCAATAAAAAATAAAAGAATTTCAGTGGGCTTTGGGCCATAGGGGTGGTCTCCAGCTGCCTAGCACTTGGCCCTGGGGTGATTAAGGCAGAGGAATATTGCCTCCAAGGCCCCTAATAGTTTCCTAGGAAGCCAGCCTGGAGCAGCCATATTTCATGCGTGACTGAATTGTGTACACTTGGGCAAGTTAAGCATCTCCTTGGGCCTTAGTTTCCTCATTGGTCAATAGAGCTTGAGCTAGATGATAAAATTGTTTTCAGCTATAATTCACACATTTAAATAAAGCTTATGTTAGTGAAATTTCTGGGTTTCCTCAAAGGGAGGCGGGTCTAGGAATACAAATTTTGACTTAGCTTCTAAGTGCAAATATTTTTCCAGGTTTGCTTCTCTACTCAAAAGATCCTTGAGGTTTACAGTGAGTTAACACCAAGCCAGAGAGGTAAGCTGTAAATTGTTTAGTTGGCCAAAACCAACTGTAGGTCAGTTATTTCAAGACTTGCTCAATTTTAGTGTTTGAAAAACATCAACACCTCCATTATGTTGTTAGTATTGATGGAAAAAAGTACAGTAGACCCTCTTCTAGAGAGAAAAGGCTTGGGAGGTGGGGAAACTCTCAGGGAGCCATCACACAGAGGGTGTTTTAATAAAGAGGGTAAAACAAGGCCTTTGAAAGGGAAGTGTTGATTGCAAAGCATGCATAGAGGAATTTGAAAAATAAAGCAGGCCCTATGAGGCTAAATGATTAGCAATGTTATTTGAGAACTAGAAACTTAAAGACTGGCATGAAGAACTTTATTCATGTTAATCTATTCATCAGTCAGCTGTATTTAGAAGTTGTCTCAAATACATTTTGGATGGACTGTGAGAAATTTACACAGAAAAAGTGCTACTGTGACTATGCCAATAAATTGTGTATTTCACCATGTGCTAATGATTTTTTTCTAAAAAAGAATATGTTGTGACCTCAATAAACTTTTATATGTCAAAATAATGAAACAGAACCTTATTTTCTGGTGCCAACTTTCTATAAAAATCACTCTTTAAAAAATATTAATCTCACTGTAGCATGTAGAATTTTACACACAGTTTCAGAATGGGTCTGGCACTGCACATCCTTATAAAGTAAAAGGACTTGGAATAGATTCAAGATTCAAATGCTGAAGTTTGTATCTGCACCTTTGACTTATTGTTGTTTTTTTTTTTTAATGCATATAGCATATGCTTACATTGTATCATATAACACAATCACATCTTTGATAACATCAGTAAGTTGGTGTTGCTTTTTCATTGCATTTTCCACAGTGGACATTTTTATAGGTCTGTCATGTGGAGGACAGCAAATCAGTATATATTTCCTTTTGTCCAGCCAAAGTTTTTGTAGCCCTAAAAATGACAAAAGTTAATAGCATTGTGTTTTTTAAAATCTAAATGTCAACCTTTAGACTGGTTAATTTGTCTTCAGTATAGTGTCCTGGTTAAGAAGAGCTATGCTATGCTATGCTAAGTCACTTCAGTCGTGTCCGATTCTGTGTGACCCCATAGACCCCATAGACCCCATATCCCATAGGGCAGCCCACCAGGCTCCCCCGTCCCTGGGATTCTCCAGGCAAGAATACTGGAGTGGGTTGCCATTTCCTTCTCCAATGCATGAAAGTGAAAAGTGAAGGTGAAGTCGCTCAGTCGTGTCCGACTCTTAGCGACCCCATGGACTGCAGCCTATCAGGCTCCTCCATCCACGGGATTTTCCAGGCAAGAGTACTGGAGTGGGGTGCCATTGTCTTCTCCAAGAAGAGCTAAGGCTGCTTCATTTCAAGAGCCAGCTCTGTCTATTTCTAGCTGTGTGACCTTGAATGCATTATTTAACCTTCCTGTGCAGAGGTTTTCTTCATGTCTACAACAAGGGTCATAATAACATTTATTTCATAGGATCTTATGAGCTAGTATTTGTAAAGTGTGTTAGACAGTGCTTGGCAGAAAAGAAAGTTGCAAGTTCTTGTTGTTTCTTATTGTCTTTAGATACATGTGGAAATCTGGAGAGATAAAGATAATCTATATTCTGTAGGGTAAAAAACAATCAAAGAACAGCTTGGCAGATAAAGGAGAATAATACAGTTGCATTGGTTACACAAGTCACTTCATTATTTGTAAACAATTTAAAATCTTTATGGTCTGGCATTTTCTAAACAATATTTCGATCAAGAATATTCTATTATAAGGCAATAGGAGAGTGAACATTAGTGGGAATGGTGTAGAAAGGACCTCCAAAGAGTTGTTCCATTATACAAGCAAGGAAAACATTGCCAAAAATCATCAAAAATAAATTTTTCAGAACTCTGGAAATTAACCAAAGATTTGCAGTAAGTCATGGAGATTTTTCAAAAATCTGAATCTGGATTAAAAACAGCAGGTTTTGTAATGTGTGAACTTGCCCTTCTCCCATCACCCTCTCCTCAACTCTAGGATAGCCTTGGAAACTAGCTGTCTCACAAACATGATTGCAATGAAAAACAGTGGCCTAGTAGGGACTGGAGGAGACAGAGCAGCTTTGGAGCTCCTCAGAAGCATCAGCTTCAGAGAACTGTCACTATTTGAGCTGTCTGATGATTCCTGAAAACTCCCACTCAAAGTGTTTGTCCTTACTCCGTGTGAACAGTCTTTTTCCTGGGAGAATTGTCAAAACAACCAGCGACAACTGTTAACATTGCCATTACCCGAGAGAGTGATATTAATGATAATTAGAGAAAAAAACAATCTGATCAACAAACTTATAAGGAAAAGTTGGAGAATAAGATGTCTCCAGCGTTCTTTAAACAAGTCTAACTTTTCTGGGCATCTAAAAAACCATATGCATGTGTGTGTGAATGTGTGTGTGTGAGTCTCTCAGTCGTGTCCAACTCTTTGCGACCCCATGGACTGTAGCCCACCAGGCTCCTCTGTCCATGGAACCAACCAGGCAAGAATACTGGAGTGGGCTGCATATATAGGGTTATGGAAATGCCCAGAGGAATGCCTGAGAAAGTCCTAAGCCCTCACTTTTGGCTAACTTGAGATGCCACACAAACAGGAATGCAATGTCAGGTCAGAATTACAACCTGCCTTCCTGAGTGTTGAATGTGTGCCCCAAAATACACACAGAGCCCCTTGACAAAGGCCAGAAGACTTACTGATGCCAGGTATTTAAGGAACTATATTCAATCATTAGCTGACTGGGACCGCTGAACTAACTGTGCAGAGACTTCAGTGGCCACATGTGAAAAAGAACACAAACTTACACAGTTTGCTCAGGAAATTCACGAGATAAACAAACAGCAAAAACAACAACCTACATCAGCAACAATAAATCCTGGAAAGGAGAGGGATCTGGTTTCCTGAGCTTCCGCATTTTATTGTTTAAAATGTCCAGTTTTTAATGAAAACATGTAAATGCAAGAAAACAAGAAAGAATGACAAATCATGGAAAGAAGCAACCAACAGAGGCTGTTCCTGAGAAAGCCCAGAAGTTGACTTAGCAGACATAGATTTTAAATAAAATATCTTAAGTGTGTTTAAGAACTGAAGTAATCATGCCCAAGAATAAAAGGAGAGAGCAGTGTCTCACAAAACAGAGAATACTAATAATAGAAAGAAATAATAGCAAATCAAATAGAAGTTTGGGGTTTAAAAGAACAGTAACTCAAGTGAAAATTCAAATGCGAGACTTAAAAGCAGATTTGAACTGAAAGAAGAATCAATAAATTTAAAGGCAAGTCAATTGCGATTATTAAGTTCAAAACCTATCAGAGTTAACAAGTTAGATCAATAAGCTTGCGAGATAGAGATCAATATACAAAAAGGTATTGCATTTCAATATGCTAACAATATACCAATCTGAAAATGAAATGTAAATGTCTGATTTACAATAGCATGAAAAAGAATAAAATATTTAGGAATAAATACTTTAGAGAAGTATAAGATTTGTATACTGAAAACTATGAAGTGTTGTCAATGAAATTGAAGAAAATAAGTAAATGAAAAGACATTTAATAGTCATGAATCAGAAGATTTAATATTGTTAAGATGACAATACTCACCAAATTGATCTACAGATTCAGAATTTCGTGTCAAAATCCAGGCTAACTTGATGCAGAAATTCACTAGCTCATCCTGAAATTCAAATAGAAATATACGGGACACAGAGTAGTCAAAGCACTCTTGAAAACAAAGCATAAAGTTGGAAGATATACACTTCTAGAGATAAAAAGCTATCGTAATCAAGACAGTTTAGTACTAGAAAGGATATTCATTCAGCTCAATGGAACAGACTTAAGTGTCTAAAAATAAACACATTTTTGGCAAACTGATTTTCAGTAAGGGTGACGAGACAAGTCAATGGGGAATTAATAGACTTCTTAACAAGTGGTGCTAAGACAAATGGTGCTTTTCCATATGTAAAAGAAAGAAGTTGGATTTCTACCTCACACCATACACAAAAAAATGAATCTAAAATGGACAATTTAACCCTAAAATAGACCTAATATGTAAGAGCTAAAACTATAAAACTCTTAGAAGAGAATATAGGAGTGAAAAATTGTTGATATTGTATTAGGCCATACTTTATTATACAGCAAATACACAAGCAATAAAAGAAAAAATAGACATATTAAAGCTTATCAAAATTAAAAAATACCTTTGTACTGCTAATAATAGCATTAAGACAGTGAAAAGACAACCCATGGAATAAGAGAAAATATTTGCAAATCATTTATTTGATAAAGAGCTTGCATTCAGAATATATAAAGAACTCTTACAACTCAACAATTAAAAGACATATTATCCAGGTAAAAAATATAGGAAAAACTTTTGAGTACACATTTCTCAAAACAAACAAAAAAAGACCCATGCAAGTAACCAATAAGCACCTAAAAAGATGTTTAACATCTTTAGTCATTAGGGTAATACAAATCAGAATTGCAGTGTGATATCACTTCATACAAATTTTGATGGCTCTAATCAAATAGATCAAGTACTGGAAAGGGTGTAGAAAAATCGGAACTCTCAAATATTGCTGGTGGATTGTAAAATGGTGCAGCACCTTTGGAAAGAAGACTTGCATTTTTCAAAAAGTTAAAGAGTTTTATATGACTCAACAGTTTCATTCCTAGATATATATACCCAAGAGAAAAGAAAACACACATCTTCACAAAATCATGTACACAAATTTCAGAACAGCACTTTCCCTAATAGCCAAGACTTGGAACCAAACCAAATATCACTCAGTTGATTAATGAGTGCAGTGAATCCCATACAACAGAATATATTAAGATATAAGAAAGAACTGATAAATACTACAATATGGATGAACTTGAGGAACATTATATTGATAAATAGTGAAATAAGCCAGACACAAAAGGCCACACATTGTATGATTCCATTTGTATGACACGTCTGGAATAACAAATCCTCAGAGACACAAAGATAATTGGTAGCTGCCTGTCACTGGAGATGTGAATGCAGGCGTGTGACTGCTAACAGGTTCTGGGTTTCTTTTTAGGGTGGTGAAAATATTCTAAAATTAGATAGAAATGATGATTGCACAGTTCTGTGAGTGTGCTAAAAAACACTGACATATACCTTAAGGGGGTTACGTGAGAGATTTTTAAAATAGTAAAGTACTCCAATGGCTCAGTGGGTAAAGAATCTGTCTGCAATGCAGGAGACACAATATTTGATCCCTGCACCAGAAAGATCCTCTGGAGAAAGAAATGATAACCCACTACAGTATTCTTGCCTGGGAAATTCCGTGGACAGAGCAGCCTAGCAGGATACAGTCCAAAGGGTCCTGAAGGTTGGACACGATTGAGCCACTAAGTATGTGACACTGTCTGACAAATACAAGGCTCTAAGCAAACATTAGAGGTAATCATTAATTGAAATAGATTATTCTAAGATTTTTTTTGATGAGGACCATTTTTATTTATTTCATTATTGGAGTATAATTGCTTTACAATGTTGTGTTAGTTTCTGCTGTTCAACAAAATGAATCAGCTACATGTATACATATATCTTTGTTGAGCTTCCCTCTCACCCCTCTAGGTCTTCACAGAGCACTGAGCTGAGCACTGATGCTGACCATTTTTAAAGTCTTTATTGACTTTGTTACAATATTGTTTCTGTTTGGGTTTTTTGGCCATGAGGTACCTGGAATTTTAGCTCCCTGACCATGGATGGAACCTGTATCCCCTGTATTAGGAAGGCGAAGTCTTAACTACTGGATTGCCAGAGAAGTCCCTGAATAGAGTGTTTTGTCAATATGTCACTAAGAATAGAAACACAAATGAAAAAATAACTACATTTTCTGTGGGGGAAATAATTCACAGAGTATTTTACTGAGATGTGAAACGGGTTTCTGAAAGAGTGAACAATCCCTGTGTCACGTGGGAAGAGGAGGAAATCCTGTTGTGCCATACGGGGTAGACGTGCAAAACACTGGTGCTTCCCTGCATTACTCAGGTGATAAAAAGCCATCACTTAAACAAATAAATCTCTAATACTCCCCGGTGGCTACTATGCAGAGCCACACTTGTGAGAAGCAGCCTGGTTACAAAGTGATGCTTTCTTTTCTGACAATTCTGCCGTGGTGACTTCCAGTCAGGGGTTCATGATGACGATCCGACCATGATTTATTTCTCTTTCAAGGGCATCCATAATAGCCTGGCCCTTCAGTGAACTCTGTTTTCAGCTGTCCTGGGGGGTGACGGCATGATTCTTTGAGGTACAGCCATAGGGTGGACTCTTCATAGGGTAGACAGACTATATTTTAAATCAGAGAAGCTCACACTTACCCTCTGAATTTGGTGCAAACTTCTCTCATGACTTTCAAGAGATACAGAAATTTAATACAATTTATTTGTATTTTAAAAAGCTTCCCTTAGTATTCAGTATGATAGACAATGGGGAAACTCCAATGGGATAAAGTTGCATGCACATCTGTGGCTCTGAGAGTACACAGGAGCGTACTCAGACTGCTAGCCCTTCTGAAACAGGGCAAAATCTGATTCACTAGGCTAAGGAGACAGGTTTTGTCGGTGAACAAAAGAGGCAGAGGAAGATAACACTGGCAGAAGATGAGTACAAATGAAGGCACACAGAAAGAGTTTCTTGAATGGCTAGGGAGGAAAGTCTCTGGATGGGAAAACAGAAGCATTTAGGTTCCTGGCCATTATCTAAATGTGCGTGCTCAGTCGCATAAGACTCTTTGTGACCCTGTGGACTGTAGACTGCCAGGCTTCTCTGTCCATGGGATTCTCCAGACAAGAATACTGGAGTGGGTTGTCAGTTCCTTCTCCAGGGGATCTTCTCAACCCAGGAAACAAACCTACATCTCTTACGTCTACTGTACTGGCAGGTGGATTCTTTACCAACTGTGGTACCTGGGAAGCCCCAAGGCTTCCCCCTCATCTTCATGAAATTGTTCTTCATATGTGGACAAAGTCACAGGCAGGGAGAAATCATTTTCCACATTCAACACAACTCCCTTGAATATCTAGGACTATGACGCCATTCCCAAGAAGGTCAAGGTAATCATAGATGAAATCACTTTCTTGCAGCATCAACCTCTTCAAAAAGAAAATGCCAAAGCCTTTCCCTGTGGCAGAGAAACTAGGATTTCACCACACTGTCTATTTGTGGGTGTTTCTCTACCACTATGGTTATTAATATGTCTGTTTTCTCTAAGGCTTAAAATTAGAACACCAGTCCCACATTTGTTTACAGTTCAGCATGTGCAAGGCCTGAACCACACAGCCTGGCCACCAGGAAGCGTGTGTGCAGGGCACCGCCATGCTCCACGCAGAAAGCATCACATGGGGTGTGTTTAGACAGCAGAGCCCAGAAAAGGGAGCACACCATAAACGTTGCCAGTCATTCAGAAACTGAGATATCTGGAAGTGATAAAAAATGCGATTGATAAAAGCTTCCCTTGTTAAATGTAGGCCACACATACTCCAAATAAAATATACCACTTAGGAAATGATTTGTGTTGATAAAACTTGATGGAGCTGTTTTTCCAAATGTCTTCTCCCTGCTGGGAATTTCACACTTTGGCAGGCTCTCCTCAGGCCTCTGCAAGTTGCCCGTCTCCTTCCTTGACCTGACCTGGTGTTGTTTATACGGCTGTTTACACATTTCTTAACAACTTTTGCAAAGGGCCTTTAATGACTTTCACTCCTGGCAGTGCTTAGCTTTAGGCAAAACTCCAAAGGCTGCCAGTGTTGCTCTGTTTCTTTGTGCAGTGCCCTCCCCTAGCTACCCTCTGCACCCTACCCCTACTCCATCCTCCCCAGAGACAAGCCTGGAAAACATGATGCAGGTTTGATAGCTGTAGACGAGTGTTAAGATCTGAGCTGTGGTTGTTAGTAATGAAGTATGGTATTGCCCATTTAAATAATTCAATTAGAAAACTTCATCATGTTTCAAAGGGGTGCCATTAAAGAATCTAACATCAATCTTTGAGTCCATTTGAAGAAATAGCATGAAAGGTCCCAACTCCAATATTCAATGGTTGTAGAATAGAGGAGAAGTTCACCATCTTTCCTGGGCCTTGGCTCCCTTGTCTTCTAGGTGAAGGGATTGAATTAGATTGCTACCATTTTGCATTTGGCTATAGATTATGAAAGAGAAAAATTTGCTCCTGCAGAAGTCTTGCAGAATATTACCAGAAGAGAATTTGGCTTTTAGGCTAGAGTAATATTTTGGAAGGAATGATGCTAAAGCTGAAACTCCAGTACTTTGGCCACCTCATGTGAAGAGTTGACTCATTGGAAAAGACTCTGATGCTGGGAGGGATTGGGGGCAGGAGGAGAAGGGGACGACAGAGGATGAGATGGCTGGATGGCTTGATGGATGTGAGTCTGAGTGAACTCCGGGAGTTGGTGATGGACAGGAAGGCCTGGCGTGCTGTGACTCATGGGGTCACAAAGAGTTGGACACAACTGAGCGACTGAACTGAACTGACTATTTTGGAGTGTGCTGAGGGTAACTGACAGTCTAATTATATAATGCAGGCCATGAAAATGCATGTAAGATAAATTATCTAGAGTGATTTTTTTTAACTGGATGTTGCCAACTCTTCCTTTTTACTTTGTAGAGACCATTGTAAAGTCATGGAGAAACCAGGAATCCATCATGAAATGAAAGGGGGCAGAGTCAGGAAAGACCATGAGCATCTGGGTGGGCAGAGCAAGAATATTCTGGAGGAAGAGGAGTTCCATGTGTGGCGGGCAAGGTTTTAGGTACTTACAACAGAGCAGTGCCCGACTTCCACCACATTCACACCAGCTGAACGTGGCACTGCTGAATTCAGTGGCCTTCGTATCAGCAATGTTTTTATACCAAGAACATGACGCTCATAGAAATACCAAATAAAAATATCAAACTGAGTCTATTTGACCTTAAAGCAGTTTCAGAGATTTCTTATTTTGAAGAGAGAGTAAGACGTGTTGGAATCACGTGATATTTCAAAACATGGCCATCGGTCATTGTGGCAAGTGGACTCACATATCTGAAAGATTTCAAACTATTCTAAATTCAGAGAAAGCATGCTAAAATGAATGAATGTTAATGTGGAGATCTTGCCTGTTACATGCCAATTACTAGAGGAATATTCCTCTCTGACTTGGTCACTCCCAAATCTTCATGATCTCATGATACATTACTTTGGTGGAAGTTTCTTAAAATGATGATGTGAGTGTTGCCGGATTCCCAGGAGGTATTTATTAGACATTGTTGCACTAGGCCTGAGAATACCAAAACGAAGACTACACGCATAGGTTATGTCTCTGTCTCAAAGAGCTTAAACTCTAAAGATAGAAAATGCCAGATAATTTTGAAATGCTGTAGAAACTCTCACTGAAGTTAGCAAATGCATCCATGAAGTTTATTTCCTTGAGAAAACTCTTTTTTTCTAAGAATTGGGGAACACATGCACTCTGAATGTTGTCCCTCATCACATATACTTGGGCTGTTGGTTAACCTAGATAAGGAAAGCAGCTTACTTTAAATGATTTTCTGTCTGGTGTTTTCTATAGCATTATCCATATGGATGATCCTTGCAGTAGTGGAATCTCTCAGTTCATTGAACTCTTCTCTTCTGGTGATCATGCCTCTCCCCTACCTTACTCTCTGGGTCATTACTGACCTTGTCATTATAAAAAACTGCAACTCTTTTATAACTTCTCCTCAGCAGGGTTTATCACTCTTATGGATTTGTAACTGCTGGGTATATTCCAGGTTTTTTTCTCTTTTCCAAATGAGACCTTTATTTCAAGTCAAATGCCTGACTTAGTCTCACCATTGTGCATTGGAGGTGTGTTTATGGCTGGGTGGGATGAGGATGGCAGATGTCTTTGTTTAAAGGTGGATGGTCCACAAGGAACCAAACCAGATCTAATAGAGAGGAGTGTACAGTGTTCTTTTCTAGGAGTGGGAGAAAAATATGATGGATGTATGGGACTTGCCTGGTGGTCCAGTGGCTCAGACTCCATGCTCCCACTCCAGGGGGCCCAGGTTTGATCCCTGGCAGGGAGCTAGATCCCACAGGCTGCAACTAAGTGTCTGCATGCTGTAATGAAAGATCCTGTGTGCCACAATGAAAACCAATGAAGACCAGAGTCCCCATGTGCCTAAACTAAGACCCAGAGCAGTCAGATAGATTATATATATATACATACACACACACACATAAGATGCATGTATATTTTTGAATCTTCTTTCTTTTTTACTTTTTAAATTATGAAAGTATGATGACACATTTATAGGAAATTTGGAAAATACAGAACAAAGTTACATATAGTTACATTATTTATTACAATTATTTTTTTAAGTAGAAGTAAACTCTGCTGATACCATAAATTAGAAAGAGATGAGTGATTAGGAGAAAAATAAACCAGGACAGGAGGATTAGTTACATGGGAGAAGGAATTTTGGTGTTGCTAGTGAAGACTTTGCTGGAATCAGGTGGAAAACATGAGAGGAAATCCTGATCCAGAAGAATATTTCACAAGATAGCTGAAGAATAGGATTTTCAGCAGAGAATTTACAGAAAGAAGAAATATTAGAAGACACTTTCCATAGTTAGTGGGAGAAAATTAACCAGTTTTTCTACTTTATAAAGGATGAGAATCAAGTTGGTAGCAGATTCTTCATAACTGGCAGTGAATAATCTAAGCAATGCCTCTGAAGTTTTGAGGAAAACTTATTTTCAATCCGGAAAATATCAGCCCAGCCAAACTATTAGTTAATTGTGAAACCAGAATAAAGAATTGCAGAACTTAGACAGCTTACCTGCCCCAGTGTTAGTAAACAGGAGAGAGGAAGGCATGAGCTCCAGTAAACAGTGTATTTTGTCAAGAAGACAGGGAAGGGAGTCCAAGGATGACTGACCATTTCATAGAACTAGAAGGTAGTTAGTCTTAGAAAGAACTAGAAAACATTTATCTAGCAAGAGGACAGGACAATAGAATCTTTGGGGGTGGGGTGGGAATAAGGTAAAGTCCAACTTTAGGGGACATACTTGAGACATAGAGAAAAATGTAAGGATATGATAATAGTAAATAATGCAAGTGATGAGAGGAAAAGCACACTAGAAACTCTAGAGAAAACAATAATAAGTGATTAGGGAATAGCATGTTACTTGATACGACAATTATCGATCTGCAGAATCATAAAAGATGATGACATCGATTCTTTTTTTACATTTAGAATCAAGTTACATGCAAATACAGAGGACTTAACTATGAGTATAGAGATCAGTAGACAGGTTATTTACCTTGAGAATACAACAGTAAAAATATGTATGTCAGGAGTTGAGAACTTGAGAAATGAAGGCTGCAGAGCCAGAGGCAAGTGTAGAGCTCCTAACACCCTCTTCATACAAATAAGATGCCCAGAGAGTCCATGGATGATGCACATTTAGCTGCTGAAAACAGCATTTAAAAGACGGAGAGAGAACATTTCGGATCCATTTTGAGCATACAGTTAATAGGATTTAACAGATACGTGAACAGATATAGAGTGTGAATTAGATGAATTCACTAATGATGAATTAGAATAAAATATGGCCTCAAAAGTTTTGTCTCTGGATGAAGGAGACTGATGGCACCATTACGTTTGATAGATTCCTTGAGAACAGGTGCCATCTCTTACTGCACTTGTAGATGAAAGAAGCACAGAAATTGTGAGTGTGCATGAGAGAGAGAGAGAGAGAGAGCAATGTGTGGAGAGAGAGAGAGAGAGACAGGAGAGACAATGACTGATTAACCAAGGGTGTGGTTAATCTCTTCTAATGAAGGGAAGGGACAGGCTTAAGGACATACTGAGATTATAACCTTGAAAAAAAGGAAGAAAACAGAAGATTCATGACTCACTAAGATTACAATAAATTTAGAGGAGGTGAAGATTAATCAGATAAGAGCAATAAGATTAATCAGATTCTCAACTTTGGCTGCACATAGAATCACCTGAAGAGATTTTAAAAATGACCATATGGCCTGGCCACACTCTAAGCCAATGAAGCTCAGTATCTTCAGACATGGAGCCCAGGCATTGGCATTCTTAAAGCTTTGAAAGTGATCACAAGAGCAGCCCAGGTTGAGAAGTACTGGGTTAGGTGATCTAGATTGTGCTGGTAGGAGGTGAGGCCACCCGGGAAGAGTCAAATGGAAAAGACCTGAAAAGAAGGAGAGCATTTATAGCAGGAAAACCAAATAAATCTTAGCAGAGAAGAATAAAAGACTTGGTCAGCAGCAGTGAGGACTCCCTATTGCACTGCAACCCGATTTTCCTACTACACCCTCTCAAAGGAGGATTCTTGATTTGGGGATGAACTCAGTATTAGAAAGTGTGATTTTTTTTTTTTCTTTCCCTACCAGCAAAGGGTAAATAGAAAAGAAGTGAGTCCCTACCAGCAAAGGGTAAATAGAAGAGAAGTGAGGTTTAAGCAGGCTGGTAAACAGGATGTTATGAGTATCAAGGGGATGTGTAAACCTAGGAGCTTGCTAGTGAATTGTAGAAAGATTAACAGTGAGGTCCAAGTTGGTAGGGATACAAAAGTCAGGATAAAGGGGCTGAAAGTCATGTGACAAGTGCAATAGATAAATTCAAAGTAAAGAAATATCTTGGAGGACAATAGATTTCGGTTGGAGGGATGTCATCAGAGTTTGAGCTGTTAGCAACTTAGATCAACTCTACATCTCAAGCATACCTATAGTGCTGAGTGGCTGAAATAAAATGAAAATAAAGGTCATTGAAGTCAAGGAGATAAAGGGGTTTTGAGAATCTTCAACAAGCTGTTAGAACCAGGAAGAATGATGTAAAAGTATAGAGTGGAGAAAGGTGATGGACATAAACCAGGGCACCTGCAGAAGATGCCAATAGAAATGGGGAAGGGATTGTATGCAGATGTGTGAGGGGCCAGGGAACACATGCTTCCTTTGGGATTACAATCCACTGAGAAATTTGCTTAACAGTTAGTAAAGTCATCTTTAGAAATTTTGGAAAACTAATATGTGCTGTGCTTAGTAACTCAGCTGTGTCTGACTGCGACCCCAAGGACTGTAGCCCACCGGGCTTGTCTGTTCATGTAAATTCTCCAGGCAAGAATACTGAAGTGGGTTGCCATGCCCTCCTCCAGGGCATGTTCCCAACCCAGGGATCGAACGCAGGTCTTCCACATTGCAGGTAGATTCTTTACTGTCTGAGCCACCAGGAAAGCTCAAAATGTAATACAGAAGTCAAATAAAAATTTACCATCACACATGAACTCCTTCTCTGTAATGTAATATAGATAAGGAATATGTTCTGTTAATGAAGACATTTAGAAATATGTCTTAATGCTGCTTCTTGTAGGCTTCCCAGGTGGCTCAGTGGTAAAGAATCCACCTGCAGGAGATGAGGGTTTGATCCCTGGCTCAGGAAGATACCCTGGAGGAGGAAATAGCAACCCACTCCAGTATTCTGGCCTGGGAAATCCCCTGGACAGAGGAGCCTGGTGGGCTACAGTCCTTAGGGTTGCGAAGAGTCATACACAACTGAGCAATGAAACAAGAGCAACAAGATAAAATAAATAGGATTAAATATTACACACAGTGGGTATTATCATTTAAGAATGAGCTAGCGCCCACAATAATAATGCTTTGAGAAGAAGGAGCAGTGGGGAGGAGAATGGAGAAGGAGGTGGGGAAAAAGCAGAAGAGGTAGGAGGAGAGGAATGCTATAGAGTAATACCTAGAATATGGCTCTGTATGTATACGTTTTAAGACCCACGTATGTGGTAGTAGCACAAATCAACGACTGGGCAAATATCATCCGATTCATGATACTGGTTGCTTCCGGAGGGAACTGGTGATGATGCCAGAGAATTTAAACCGTAGGTTTATTTTTTTCTATTTTAAAAAGTAAATTGTTTGAGGAAAATATGATCATATGATAATATTAATACTGGTGGATCAGCAAATGAGTGTTTGAAAATATTTTGTCTTGTATTTTTGGTCAAGTACATGAATACAAAGGAAGTGTTTGTAGAAGTATTTGCATTCAAAGAAAATTCCTTCTATGGCAACATCTGTGTTCACAGATGTTAACTCTTTAGATCCTTCCCTACATTCTTGAGAAGGACACTGTCCTATTTATTCCCACTTTACAGGTACAAAACCAAGACTTTGGAGATATCTTTATCTTTTTGAAGATAAAAAGAAAGGGGGAAGAAGAGCTGGGGCACAATGTGGAATGTCTGTAAAGAACCTAACCCAACACTCCTTTCAAGAAAAAATGCACTTTATTTTACCCTTCCATAAATAATTTATATACACAATTCCAACTGAGTCGTGCTCACTCTTCTAAGATTTGTGCTTTCTGAGTTTGGCTCAATGAATGATGGAAAGTAGCCTTAGGCTGTGCTATAGGTTAGTATTTTGAGTCTGAGATTAAAAACAAACAAACAAACCTGAGATCATTTTCTTCATCTCTTTTCTCAGAACTTTTACCTTTTCAAGGAAAAAAAAATCCTAATTTCTACCTAATGCATTGTTTAAAAGGTCCTCTTTTTTCCAGTACATTCACTGTCACTCAAACATAAGAGCTTTATATTCTATTTCAATAGTTAACTTTTCTAGAAAACTATGAGTGTTTTATCAGTCCGCAAGAAGTCAGGATGGCAGGATTTAGGAACATCCCACTTGTCTAGGGAGATAGTCCGGTGAAGCTTTTATCTTTAGGTTGAAGCTACTCCCTCTCTACGACAACTAATTGTGGACCTGTATTTCATACCCATCATCAGCAAAAGGAGTAAACCATTAAGTGGCACCAAATTAAAGAATGAATGTCTCAGTGACTGCTATGCTGCATTTACAGAACCAGTAGCCATTTGTAAGATCAAAATCAGCTCACTAGCTCCTTAATTCCAAGTGCATGAAATCATACAAGAGCTATGTAATGCACTGTGGTCAGAAGAAGAAGAAAATTTTAGTTATTCAGCTAAAAGGATGCTCAGTGCAGGAAATTTTTGCAGATTCATTTCACTGAAAGCAATAACACTCCTGGTGCTACTGAATTTGGATTGGGGTAACGAAATAATCCTGACTTATTCTACCTCTGTCTTTTGGATAAACCACTAAAAGCCTATTTTCCTTTCCCCATCTTGAAAATAACAATGCTGCTGCTAAGTCGCTTCAGTCGTGTCCGACTCTGTGCGACCTCATAGACGGCAGCCCACCAGGCTCCTCTGTCCCTGGGATTCTCCAGGCAAGAACACTGGAGTGGGTTGCCATTTCCGTCTCCAGTGTATGGAAGTGAAAAGTGAAAGTGAAGTCGCTCAGTCGGGTCCGACTCTTCGCGACCCAATGGACTGCAGCCTACCAGGCTCCTCCATCCATGGGCTTTTCTAGGCAAGAGTACTGGTGTGGGTTGCCATTGCCTTCTTAACAATAGTGGATTTTAATCAAATGAGATCATGAACATGGAAATATGTCAAGAAGGAGAAAGTACCAGTCTAAGTTTAGCTGCTCCTGTTCATTGATGAAAATTATTATTATTGCTTTATTTTTATAAAGACTTTATTGTTTTAGAATAGTTTTAGATCTTCAGGTTTTCTGTACTGAAAAGTGCAGAGATTTTCCATACACTTCATGTCCCCAAACAAACACTAAGAGGCATATATGTTTACTTTTCAGTAATTTCCGATCAGCGTATATCCCTATGTAACCACCACCTCAGTCAAGATACAGAACATTTCCATCATTCAATAAAGTTCCCCTAGAGTCCCTTGGACTGCAAGGAGATCCAACCAGTCCATTCTGAAGGAGATCAGTCCTGGGTGTTCTTTGGAAGGACTGATGCTAAAGCTGAAACTCCAATACTTTGGCCACCTCATGCGAAGAGTTGACTCACTGGAAAAGACTCTGATGCTGGGAGGGATTGGGGGCAGGAGAAGGGGATGACAGAGGACGAGATGGCTGGATGGCATCACCGACTCTATGAACATGGGTTTGAGTGGACTCTAGGAGTTGGTGATGGACAGGGAGGCCTGGTGTGCTGTGAATCATGGGGTCGCAAAGAATTGGACACGATTGAGCGACTGAACTGAACTGAACTGATGTATCTTTGTAGTCTTTCTCTTTTTGTAAAAAAAAAAAAAAAGATCTGATTTCAATCTGGAATTCATGTAAGATGTACACAAATACAACTATTTACTATCTGTATTTTTTCAATCAATATAATGTTTTTGACCTTCATATATGTTGTATTATATACACACACACATGTAGTTGAATTTCAAAGATATATATCCCACAAAATGTCTATCCATTCACTGACAGATGGGCATTTGTGGTTATTTTCAATTTTCAACTATTTTGTATAAAACTGCTATGAAAAGTCCCAGTATGAGTAATTTTGGAAGTTATGTGTGTCCATTTATGATAATTATTATTCATGATCTCATATGAATGTGCAAGCCATACTTGAATATGTACTGCCTTATTTAACCCCCATAGCAGCTCTAAGAGGCAGGCTCTGTAGTTTTGTCCATTTTACAGATGAGCACAACATGCAGATACATACAGATAACTATCTATCTATCTGATTTATACCTGTGGCAGTGATACAGAGATAGTGTCCTTGCCCTCAAGCAGTCCACAGTTGAGCCCCAGAACCAGTCAGGGGTGCAGACAGAGTGCAGCCTGATAAGTGCTTTGCCCAGGACTGACTTCGATCTGTGCTGTCATACAAAACCCTGCACTTTGAAGAGCTCCAAGTTTGGTTTAATGGTCTGCTGTTGCTTTTCTGCCTGGAGAAGAGCATGGCAACCAACTCCAGTATTCTTGCCTGGAGGATCCCACAGACAGAGGAGCATGGCAGGCTACAGTCCATAGCATTGCAAAGAGTCATAAAGGACTGAAGCGACTTAGCGTGTGTGTGTCACAAATTCTTGATGATTTCTGAACAAAGCCATTCTTCTTTTTCTTCTTTCCCTGGGCTCCATAAATTCTCTAGCAAGTTCTAGTTTTGACAGAAATACAAGTGGTGTGTTATGAGGGTGAGGCATGCGGACAGTTAGAAAAGGGATCTTAGAAGAAGTTCTCCTTGAGCTTAATTTTGAAACATCGGAAGGAGTTTGCCTCCTCCCTCTCCTACTCCCCTCTCTTCTCTTTTCCTCCTCTATCTCCTTCTCTTCTCTTTCTCATTAGTCCTGGGGCAGAATGATATGGGCTTCGGCGTCAGAGAACCATGGTCTGGATTCTTCTTCAGACAGCAGGATACTCTTGGTTAAGTTACCAGCCTCCCCAAGCCTCAGTCTCCTTACTCAAATCGTGTGGCTAAACCGTTCTTGGAGGATTTGGCATATTATATAGAAAACAACTAACACTGTGCTTGCCTCATAGTAGGCACCGACCAGTTCTCATGCCCTTCACGCCAGCTGGCTTCCTGAAGACACCCTTCCCTTTGCTAGACTGTCAGCACCCTGAGGCAGAAGCTTGTGTCTGTCTTCCTCACACTCGAATCCCCTGCTGTCAGGATTCTAACCTCTATAGAGTGCCATTTAAGGATCCATTTGGTTTGACCCCAACTTACTTTTCTTGTTGTATCTCCTGCACACTCTTTTGTATCCTCTGTTTTAGTCAAATTAAATGGCTTGTTCTTCCCTCACACTTCATCTACTTTTCTTTCAGCTCTGTCAGTACTCTGGACTCTGATTCCTCCCAATTCAAGCTGTGTTCATCTTTTCAAGCTCAGCTCACAGACTGCTGCCTCCATTAAGACTATTCCAATCCTCCCAAGCACACTCTTCTGACGTTATTGCAAATAACCCCCTTTCATGGCATTATATGTGTTGTGCCGACATTATTGGGTTTCGTGTATTATAAGATGACTTCTGAGGGTAGGGATGTCTAATTAAAGTTGATGTATCTTTGGTTCATTCTCCTGGACCACAGAGCTCATCCAATAAGCCCTGGAATATACTTCTGAGTGCATGAAAGAACCCTAATTCCCCTACTCTGGGGCAAGGGAATTACCTTAAAAGGAAAAATCCTGACAAGAAACTATACATGACTTGGGGTGATCCAAAGTTGCAGTTCTGAAGTTGAAACTGGATTCCCCCAAGTGCCAGTGGCAAAGATAAACTGTGTGGAGAACAAATGCACCTTGTTTGTAAACAGAGTTTGCAAAGATAAACCCATATGCTTTTTGCAGCTGGAGCTCATAAGCAATTTCCCCAGGGTTCAGCCTTCAGTGTCGAGGAGTGCTCCCTGCAGATGAAGCCTTGCTGTGTTAATTCTTAACACACCTCTAGACTGGGTTACAATGTGGAAGCTCCACATGCTTCTAGGAGTTGGTTTGCCTGGAAAAGGTATCACTACAAGGATTCTTCTATGTCTGTTTCTTGCCTCTAACTGAGGGTTACTATACATACTTCTGAATATAGCTATATAAGCGGTCTGTAGATTTCTCACCGTGCCTTAGTCCCAAGTAAGTGGTGAGGCCCAAGCACCAGGTGATACTGCCCCCTGTACCTCTATGTTACACACTCTTGGTTAAACTAAACAGAATGGATTCTGTGACTCACAGCAATCACATCATAGTTAAAGAGTGGCAGCGTCTGATCAATTACAAACTTTAGCAGGCCTTCTGTTCACCCTCTAAGAATTAAGATATGTTGGGTATAAAAAAGCTGTTCAGATGGAAAGTGGATTTCGCTCTCATTTTCTATGATATATCCACTTCTATGATGTATTCTTCCAGAAGAAGTACCCACTTGAATGCTGGTTCCAGAAATAATTTCTGTAAAACCCAAGGTGACTAGTCATTCTGGTTTGTCTGGGATAGAAATGTTTCCCAGGATGTGGGATATTCAGTGCTATAATTAGGAAAATCCCAGGAAAACCAGGACGACTTGGTCACCCTAATAATAGCTGGTGGCCTGAAAAAGTTACATAACAGAATCTCTTGTTCAGACACCAAAATTGTTCCAAAATATTTGTTTAAATACTGTATATCAACTCCATATAGATTTTTTTAGGCATATATAAATGTGTCTGTGTTTCATCTTCATATCTTTTATCTCTATATGGCTATTAGATTGAATCACGTAAAATTGACAGAATTCAACTATTTTTTGACCAAAAAATTCTCACAAAACCCAATCTTTTCATAGAGTTCAACCTATTCTTATTTATTGGAGAAGGAAATGGCAACCCACTCCAGTATTCTTGCCTGGAGAGTCCCATGGACAGAGGAGCCTTGTGGGCTACAGTCCATGGGGTCACAAAGAGTCAGACACGACTGAGCGACTAAACAACAATTCTTATTTGTATCTATCATCTTAGGCTCTATGTTGAGCATCTTCCATGTATTAATATATGTAATTATCTAACAACCTTTGGAAATTGTGTGACTACATCATCTGATAACAAAGAAGCTAAGAGGTTAAGTTAAGCAAGATATATAACAAGTAACAGCAAATTAGATGCTACATTTTCCCACCTAAGACCAAGTATCCTCAATTCTTTTTTTTTTTTTTTTGCCAAGCCACCCAGCTTCCATGATTTTAGTTTCTTGACCAAGGATTGGACCCATGCGCTCTGGAGTGGAAGCTCAGAGTCCTAATTGCTGGACTTCCACGGAAAGTCCCATTTTCACTAACTTGTAAGGTAGGGATTTACCGAACTTGTTTTGTAGATTAAAGCAATGACATAAAGAGAGTTTGCACAGAGCGCTCAACTTTTTTTAGAGATTATTGTCTCATCTCATGCTGCCCTTCCTGAGACCAGTTTTCTTCTAAAAAATGTACTGGCTTTAGGAATGACCTTGGTCTTCATGCGTTTAATTAAATACAGTTGTTTCTCAGCATTGTCTTGCAAAAAATTACAAATACAGAAAATTTGTAAGAAGTTTATAGTGAACACGTTTATTTCCATGCCTAGATTCTATCATTTTAACATTTTGACATATTTGCTTGATTGTATATCTATTCAACTGAGCATCTGTTTAACCATCAAGTCATTTTACTTTTTGATGCATTTCAAAGTGAGTTATAGACATCAGTAACTTTCACCCCTAAACATTTCAGCATGTATATCATTAGTGAGTTCAATATTGGTTTATAGTCTTTCCTTTTTAAAAAATTGAGACATAATTGACACATATTAGTTTTAGATGTTTTCAGGCTTCTTTTTAAAGGTAAAATTTGTGTGTGTGTGTGTGTATGTGCTCAGTCACTCAGTGTCCAACTCTTTGTGACCTCATGGACTGCACCCCACCAGGCTCCTCTGTTCATAGGCTTCTCCAGGCAAGAATACTGGAGTGGGTAGTCATTTTCTTCTCCAGGGTATCTTCCCAACCCAGGAATCAAACCTGGGTCTCATGCATTGCAGGTGGATTCTTTACAGCCTGAGCCATCAGTGAAGCCCAAAATTCACATACAACACCTAAATATTAAATATACCATTTGATGACTTCTAAGAGACATGTATGCCTGCATATAATAGCCCAAACCTTTATAAAGATGGAGAATACTTTTATTATCCAGAAGATTTCTTCAAGCAACTTTCTAGTTGAACTTGACCCCCACTTTCACCTTCATGGGTAACTAATGTTCTGATTTTTTTTCACATAGATTAATTTTTTCTGCTCTGCTGCTGCTGCTGCTAAGTCGCTTCAGTTGTGTCCGACTCTGTGCGACCCCATAGAAGGCAGCCCACCAGGCTCCCCCGTCCCTGGGATTCTCCAGGCAAGAATGCTGGAGTGGGTTGCCATTTCCTTCTCCAATGCATGAAAGTGAAAAGTGAAGTTGCTCAGTTGTGTCCGACTCTTAGTTTCTGCTCTAGAACTCCATATAAATGGAATCAAACAATAAGAGCTAGTGTGTGTAATACTTCTTTCACCCAACATAATTATTTTGAGATTTTTATCCAAGTTTTTACACAAGTCATTGCTTTATTGCTTTCATTGTTTTCATATCCCCATTCAATGACATGATCTAGCTATCCATTGCCTTGTTGATAGGAGAATAGATTATTTATTGGTTGCTTTGTTTTTTTACTGTTATGAATAAAACCTGCACTGAACATTCTTTTATAAATTTCTGTGAAGACATATGGCTTTATTTTTCTTGGGTAAAAACCTAGAATTGGAACTATTCAATTACAGAAAGGTGTATGCTTAATTTTATAAGAAATTGGCAGACATTTTGCCAAAGAGTTTGTGTCCCATGAGTAATGCATGAGAATTCTGGCTGCTTTATCTCCTCATAACTCTTGATATTAATGTTTTTAGTCATTCTGGTTGCTGTATGTCAGTATCTCATTGTGGTTTTGATTTGCATTTCCCTGATCATTAATGATTTGGTCACTTTTTCCATGTGCTTATTGGCCATTCACATATTTTCTTCGCTAAATGACTGTTCAAATTGTTTGCTCATCTTTTTTTTTTTTTTTTTTAAAGTGCAAAAGAGACACAGATGTATGGAACTGTCTTTTAGACTCTGTGGGAGAGGGAAGGGAGGGATGATTTGGGAGAATGGCATTGAAACATGTATAATATCATATAAGAAATGAATCGCCAGTCCAGGTTCGATGCAGGATACAGGATGCTTGGGGCTGGTGCACTGGGATGACCCAGAGGGATGGTATGGGGAGGGAGGTGGGACGGGGGTTCAGGACTGGGAGCACGTGTACACCGGTGGCGGATTCATGTTGATGTATGGCAAAACCAATACAATATTGTTAAGTAATTAGCCTCTAATTAAAATAAATAAATTTAAATTTTAAAAAAATTTAAAAAAGAAGAAAAAAAAAGCTACAAGGATATATTGTATGACATGGGGAATATAGCCAGTCCTTTATAATAATTATAAATGGAACAGAACCTTTAAAAATTGTGAATCACTATATTGTATACCTGTAATTCATATAATATCATACATCAACTGTACTTCAATAAAAATTTTTTTTAAAAAAGGAAAAAAAAAAAGTGAGCATGAATTCTCAATGGCAGCCATATCACTCCCAAGTGGGCAAAAATTGGCTCTTGAGAGGAGGGGTGAAAACTTCTTAAGTATTACAATAGTTTGTAGCCATACAAAAGGCCACAATACATAAAATATATACAGTGTTTTTGTAGTATTAAATTTTAATGGAGAGTGGGAGATTAGTGGGAAAAATGTTTAAAGAGTCTCCTAGGGGGATCTGTAATGAAAAAAAGGTTGAAAAACTCTGTGACTGAGTTGTGCAAATTTTTTAAATATATATTCTGTACACAAGTCATTTTTCTTTTTTGTTTTTTTTACAAGTCATTTTTCAAATGTATTTTAACTATATTTTCTCCCAATCTATGGCCTGTTTATTCATTTTCATTATTGTATCTTTTGACAAGCAAAATTTTAAAGTTTTATAAAGGTTATATTTTTAGTTTTTAAAAAAGATTTTCTGTATCTTGCCTATGAAATCTTTGCCTACTTTAAGCTTTTGATGAAATCAATATTTATAAATTTTGCAAATTTTCTTCTGTTGTTAATTTCCAATTTCATTTCATGTGGTAGTAGAAAATATTTTGCATGATCAATCCTGTACATTTATTGAGACTTGCTTTATAGCCTAACATAAGATGGTTTGCCCTGGAAAATATTCCATATATACTTGAATAAATTGTGTATTCTTTTTTTGTTGTGTGGATACCTGTTAGTTCTAGTTGGTTTATAATGTTAAGTCTCCTATTTCCTTATTGATCTTCTGTCTATTTGTTCTGTCTATTATTAAAATAGCTGATTTAAAGTCTTTGTCTAGTTAATCCAACATTTGAGTTCTCTCAAGAACAGTTTTATGGACTGCATTTTTTCCCGGATATGAGTCTATATGAGTTAGAATTCTCCAGTAAAACAAAACCAATAGGGGATCTATCTATCTACCTATCTATCTAAATGTATCTTCTGTATATGCAATTGCCACATTCTTTAATTTATCCCAAGTTCAATTTCCCCATGTTATCACATGTGCTAGGCTATGTTCCCTTCTGTTTCCACTCTTTTACTTGTTTTTCACTTTGGTCTCTGCTCTTAAGGATATGACCCAGACTTCTTGGTCTTCTCAATGCCTCCACCTAATTGGAGAATTTTAGATTAATGGTGTAACTAATCATTTCCTTTTTCTGATCTTTGTTGACCCCTTTGACTATCCTGAATTACAACTATACTTTCAATTCTGGCTTATGTTTAATACCACCCGCACCCTCTCCATTCATTTCTGATTTTCAGATGCATTTAGCTCCTTCTAATTTATTGGAAGAAGCTAATAATGTTTCTCAAAAAGGCAGTCTGATACTTTCTCAATTACATGCTCTTTCTGTATGATATTATATTATTTCCTTTTTCTATTTTTTTCTTACATAATTGTAAGATGAGCGACAAAATGCTTGGGTTTTCCCTGTGGGAATTACTGGGCATATTCATATTGTTGCTGCTGAAAGACTGTCTTTTAATCTTTAGACTTCTCACTTCACTGAACTTGCATAAAAACTGCATGCTTTATGTCTATATACACAAACTGAAACCCAGAAGCACATAGAGTAACAATTCATTTCAAGAACTGGCTACTTTAAATTGCTAGCAAAAAATTCAAACCAGTAAGATCTTTTTTCTCCCTACACTCTTCTCTGAATTTGAAGATGTGTCATATAACACATATCTGAGATAGTGTGGGAGCAGCCTGGGAATGGTAACTGTGCATTCTTAAAACAACAAAAATGTCATGTAGCACTTTGGTTTAGATAAGTGAACATTTGGGCTGAGGACAAGACGTAGGCAGAGGATACTAAAGCTCCAACTAATTAGGGAGTTATCACTTGAAAAGTTACATAGCTCTGGGTCACTGAAGTTACAGCTATCAAAGGAAACTTCTGGAAGCCATCTTGCTTTCATTTCACAATCTTCTGATGACAGAATAAGCAGTATGATATGGTAGCACGTTCCTTGAAATATCACTGCCTTTTCCATGTCCGTGACAGAATACAAAGATCATGAAGAAACGGAAAAGCATTCCAATAGTTTGAAATGCTGTGACTTTTAAATGGATTCTATTAGAATTAACTAGACTCAGCTCAAATTACATAAAATTAAGCTCCTTAAAAATGATAAAAGCAAACAGTGCTTACTGTTCATTGAAACTAAAAAAAAAAAAAATTCAAAAGATTTTTGACATTTCTTTGTCTCAGAAAGTATAAAGACTTTTCCTAATGATCTTGGAAAATCAGAAGTTAGAGCAATAAAGGATGTGATAACCTTTTTGCTTTTAAAAAATTTATGAATATAATATGCAGGCATAAAGGGGCCACAAAACTCCTTTGTCTCTTTTTGTTTAAGCTACATTATTGTCATCTCTAATGTATAATAAATTGATACATGTTTTGGAGTCACACACATATACACATGCAGAACACATTTTTAGATGATGTTTACAATCTGAAATATGGTTGTAAAATATGAGCATTTTGCCAACTAAATTTAGTATAGAAATTAAGATAAAGAAGAGGTTATTTGGGGATTTCGGTAGTCAGGAAGAGTTCATGAAGGATGTAATCCTTGAAAGATGAACATATTTAGAGGTGAGCAAGTGGCACACCACAAACCAAACCAAAGTTGTAGGTTGCAACCTCATTAAACAGGAACTGCATAGGAGACCAGTTTTGCTGTCAAAAGGAGTTCATGTAGAGAGTGCTGGGAGGAAGCGTCTTCTGAGGCCGTGCTGTAGTTACAAATCAGACCTGGTCTATATTTTGTGTCAGAAACTGTGAGCAGCAGCAGTGACAGTGCTTCAGCATCCCTGTTGCTTGTCTTGTCTGCCATGGTGCTCCTTCACGGCAGGACTTCCATGGCTTCTTTTGTTTTGCTATGCTATGCTAAGTCACTTCAGTCGTGTTCGACTCTGTGCGACCCCATAGACGGCAGCCCACCAGGCTCCCCCGTCCCTGGGATTCTCCAGGCAAGAACACTGGAATGGGTTGCCATTTCCTTCTCCAATGCATGAAGGTGAAAAGTGAAAGTGAAGTCGCTCAGTCGTGTCCGACTCTTAGTGACCCCATGGACTGCAGCCTACCAGGCTCCTCCGTCCATGGGATTTTCCAAGCAAGAGTACTGGAGTGGGGTGCCATTGCCTTCCCATCTTTTTTGTTTTAAATATCATTTATTTATTTATTTTGCTGCACTGGGTCTTAGTTGTGGCACACAAAATCTTAGGTGCAGTGTGTGGGATCTAGTTTCCTGACCAAGGATTGAACCCAGACCTCCCTACATTGGGAGTGTGGAGTCTTAGCCACTGAACTACCAGGGAGTTTTTCCCATGGCTTCTTAACTAGTTCTCTATCTCTCTGCTCCTTCTTCTTCCATTGCTTCTCCTTGCTGGCCTCATGCAACATCCTATCTCACCTCTCACAGCCTATTTACATGCATATGATTATATTGCTGGAGCCCTTTTAAAATTTAACTTCCTTTCTTCTGGAAAAGAAAAAGAAAATGAGGTAGTGTCCCAAATCACACAACATAGTAAGATTTAAAAATAGTAAGACATTAGCACCAAAAAATATTTTAAATGCATAAATAAATAAAGGCAAAGGCAAAATAAAGTTTGAACTACTAATGGTGGATTTTAAATTTGGATCTCAGCAAGCAAAGTGCAGGGCAATGACACAGCATTTACAGGATTTACACAGCCTAGGACTCACTAATCTGTAGGTGTCTATTTTGATGTAGCCCAAAGTCTTCAAGGCTAGAAATAAAAAGCACACTAGCCCAAATTCTAGTCTTAGCTCTTTCAGTAATGGCTGTGGACAATCATGCAATCTCATGAAGTCTTAGTATCCTCATATGTTTTTTTAAAAAGTTTAGTTTGAACAGTCAGTAAAGCTCTTCCCAACTTGAACATTCACTTTATATACTCTGGCATATAAATTTAAAAATTACAAACATGTCCTTGAGAAAACCCAACTAGAAAGGAATGAAAAGTGAAATAGAAACTCTTCTAATGCAGGAGACATAAGAGACACAGGTTCAATCCCTGGGTCGGGAAGATCCCCTGGAGAAGGAAACAACAACACACTCCAGTATTCTTGCCTGGGAAATCCCATGGACAGAGGAGCCTGGAAGGCTACAGTCTATAGGGTCTCAAAAGAGTAGGACATGACTTAGTGACTAAACAACAACAACAAATGGGTCTTAACCCAATAGATCACTTTTAGGGAAGTAACCAGACAGGGTCATATTTAGCTTTGAATAAAAGAATGTGTATTCTGGTCCAACAGGATTGAGAATGGGCTCACAATTGTACAGGAGGCAGTAATAAAGACCATCCCCAAGGAAAAAAAAATGCAAAAAGGCAAAATGGTTGTCTAAGGAGGCCTTACAAATAGCTGAGAAAAGACACAAAAGACAACAGAGAAAAGGAAAGATATACCCATTTGGATGCAGAGTTCCAAAGAATAGCTAGGAGAGATAAGAAAGCCTTTCTCAGTGATCAATGCAAAGAAACAGAGGAAAACAATAGAATGGGAAAGACTAGAGATCTCTTCAAGAAAATTAGAGATATCAAGGGAATATTTCATTTAAACATGGGCACAATAAAAGACAGAAATGGTATGGACCTAATGGCTGCTGCTGCTGCTGCTAAGTCACTTCAGTCGTGTCCGACTCTGTGTGACCCCATAGATAGCAGCCCACCAGGCTCCCCCATCCAGAAGCAGAAGATATTAAAAAGAGGAGGCAAGAACACACAGAAGAAGTATATAAAAAATATCTTCATGACCCAAATAACCATGATGATGTGATCACTCACCTAGAGCCAGACATTGTGGAATGTGAAGTCAAATGGGCCTTAGGAAGCTTCACTACAAAAAAAGCTAGTGGAGGTGATGGAATTCCAGTTATGCTATTTCAAATCCTAAAAGATGATGCTGTGAAAGTGCTGCATTCAAAATGCCAGCAAATTTGGAAAACTCAGCAGTGGCCACAGGACTGGAAAAGGTCAGATTTCATTCAAATCTCAAAGAAAGGCAAGCCAAAGAATGTTCAAACTACTGCACAATTGCACTCATTTCACAGGCTAGCAAAGTAATGCTCAAAATTCTCCAAGCCAGGCTTCAGTAGTACATGAACCATGAACTTCCAGATGTTCAAGCTGGATTTAGAAAAGCCAGAGGAACCAGAGATCAAATTGCTAACATCTGTTGGACCATTGAAAAGGCAAGAGAGTTCCAGAAAAACGTCTACTTCTGCTTTATTGACTACGCCAAAGCCTTTGACTGTGTGGATCACAACAAACTGTGGGAAATTCTGAAAGAGATGGAATACCAGACCACGTGACTTCCCTCCTGAGAAATCTGATGCAGGTCAAGAAGCAGCAGTTAGAACTGGACATGGAACAACAGACTGGTTCCAAACTGGGAAAGGAGTACATTAAGGCTGTATATTGTCACCCAGCTTGTTTAACTTATGTGCAGAGCACATCATGAGAAATGCCATGGTGGATGAAGCACAAGCTGGAATCAAGACTGCCAGGAGAAATATCAATAACCTCAGATATGCAGATGACACCACCTTTATGGCAGAAAGCAAAGAAAAACTAAAGAGCCTATTGATGAAAATGAAAGAGGAGAGTAAAATATTGACTTAAAACTCGACATACAGAAAATTAAGATCATGGCATCCAGTCCCATCACTTCATGGCAAATAGATGAGGAAACAATGGAAATAGTGACAGACTATTTTTTTGAGTTCCCGAATCACTGTAGATGGTGACTGCAGCCATGAAATTAAAAGATGCTTGCTCCTTGGAAGGAAAGCTATGACCAACTTAGACAGCATATTAAAAAGAGATATTACTTTGCCAACAAAGGTCTGTCTAGTCAAGGCTATGATTTTTCCAGTAGTCATGTATGGATGTGAGAGTTGGACTATAGAGAAAGCTGAGCACTGAAGAATTGATGCTTTTGAACTGTGGTGTTGGAGAAGACTCTTGAGAGTCCCTTGGACTACAAGGAGATCCAAGCAGTCCATCCTTAAGGAAATCATTCCTGAATATTCATTTGAAGGACTGATGCTGAAGCTGAAACTCCAATACTTTGGCCACCTGATGGCAAGAACTGACTCACTGGAAAATACCCTGGTGCTGGGAAAGATTGAAGGCAGAAGGGGAAGGGGATGACAGAGGATGAGGGGATGGCATCACGGACTCTATGGACATGAGTAAGCTCCAGGAGTCACTCATAGACAGGGAAGCCTGGCGTGCTGCAGTCCATGGGGTCACAAAGAGTCAGACACGACTGAGAGACTGAACTGAACTGAACTGATTCTGGTCCAACAGGATTGCGAATGGGTCACATGGCAATGTCCAGGGAGAGACGGAAGATGACTGCTCTATTTTCTACCAGCTCTAAGTCAGTTTTAGTCCCTCTCTCCACCAATACATCCTTATTCCTGCCACACCAGCCACAAGAAAATATACCAGTTATGCTTTATATCTTAAAGTGCAGGTACAAGCAATCATCTCACTTTTATTCATACTCTAAGATAAAATTTTCCATCATCAAATGTAGGAATGAAACGGTAGCTTAAATACTTGTAGTTCTTACTCCACTGGGTTTTCAGTATTCCACTTATCATTGGGTTAAAAGTGCAATCAGAGAGTGTAGCTTTTCCTGGCATACTGTCTAGCAACATCTCCAGGACACACCAGCCTGTAAGTGATATTCTTCAGCACACACCACATTTTTCATAGTAGCAATTTTGCTTTCAGCTGATGAAGCAAGACCTTACATTCTTGCTCTTTGGGCAGGACTAAAAGATACCGTCCTATAAATGAAAGCAGTACAGCACATCATGGTGTGGTAGTTCCACAAACAAAGCATTATTATTTGATAATGTGTTTCACTGCAGGCTTCCCTGGTGGCGCAGATGGTAAAGTGTCTGCCTGTAATGTGGGAGACCCAGGTTCAATCCCTGGGTTGGGAAGATCCTCTGGAGAAGGAAATGGCAACCCACTCCAAGTACCCTTGTCTGGAAAATCCCATGGACAGAGGAGCCTGGTAGGCTACAGTCCATGGGGTTGCAAAGAGTCGGACAAGAGTGAGCGATTTCACTTTTCTAAGTTTTCGATGAAGATTAGCTACACCCTTATTCAGAGGATCATTCTGAAAAACATTTTCAAAGGAGTACACATTCAAGGCATCTTCAGGGGAGAGGCAGAACCCATAGGGCTGGGAAGCCCACCTCTGATTCCTGGGTCCAGAATGGAGAAGCAGGGTTTAGGCTAACCCATAGCATCACATACCTTCAGTTCAGTTCAGTTCAGTTTAGTCTCTCAGTCACGTCTGACTCTTTGCGACCCCATGAATTGCAGCACATCAGACCTCCCTGTCCATCACCAACTCCCGGAGTTCATTCAGACTCACTTCCATTGAGTCAGTGATGCCATCCAGCCATCTCATCCTCTGTCATCCCCTTCTCCTCCTGCCCCCAATCCCTCCCAGCATCAGAGTCTTTTCTAATGAGTCAACTCTTCGCATGATGTGACCAAAGTATTTGAGTTTCAGCTTTAGCATCATTCCTTCCAAAGAAATCCCAGGGCTGATCACATACCTTACTCTTCTCCAAATTGTCTTATAATATTCTTAAAGTCCAAAGAAGACATTCAGAGGTGTTTTTTTTTAATCACTTCCAAACTTTAATTACTAAATAGACAACAGAGATGTCCCATATATAAATATTTCTATTTTCATGTTAATATAGATTTTTGAAAATCTAAAAATCAAGTAATAAAAAAATTTAATCTTTTATATCCAAGAATCTTTTTAAAATTAATTTATTTAATTGGAGGGTAATTACAATACTGTGATGGTTTTTGCCATATATCAACTTGAATTAGAAACAGCAAATACTGTATATTAACATGTACATATGGAATTTAGAAAGAGGGTAATGATGATCCTACCCTCAGGGGAGCAAAGGAGATACAGATGTAAAGAACAGACTTTTGGACTCAGTGGGAGAAGGGGAGGGTGTGATGATTTGAGAGAATAGCATTCAGAGGTTTTTAAAACATCCTCAATTCAACACATTCCTTTTTTCAACTTCCAAAAGGTATCAAACAGTTCCCTTCCATATGTAAAGTCTTTTTCTAGACTCACGGAAGGATAGAGAAAAGCCATAAAATATGACCTTCCCCTGAGGTGACTGGGAAAATAGGAACTAGCTTTTCTGAGCTCTTAGTACATGCCGATGCATTTTCTTGTTTGATTCACAAGACAATTCTGACAGGTAGGTACTGTTATTATCCCATGTTACAGATGAAAATCCTGAAGTTTAGACTGTTTAAAAACCTCAGTAAACAAAACAGCTAGGATTCAAATTCTAGCCAGCTGGCTCCAGAACGCATCTCTTCCATGATGCATCATCAGTGGGGTTGGAAACTGGTCTAAAAGGTTGCAGTGTGATGAACCAAAGAACTGGTGATAAACGCTGCCCAAAGCCGGTTGAATGCAGACTTTTTTTTCCCCCCTTTCTTGGGAATTCATAGATACACAATAGTCTCATAGTATTAGGGAAATACATAAAAAGAGTCCTGCACAAAAGTCTTTTGAGTGCTGCAGAGATTGATAAATATGCCCCCTCCTTTCATTCACACTAAATGTAGTATTTCTGCTGCTTAACGTGGACCACAAGAACAGTAGGTCTTAAAGAGAAAATAGTTTAAATTTCTCTTTCTAGATTAATTTCAAACTGTGTCTTTATCCAGGGCTGACCATATTTATAATATCATGTAGTCACCACGGCCATTTCTAGACAATATTACTTCACGCTATCTGCCTGCAATGCAGAAGATCTGGGTTTGATTCTTGGATCAAGAAGATCCCCTGGAGAAGGACATGGCAATCCACTCAAGTATTCTTGCCTGGGAAATCCAATGGACAGAGGAGCCCGGTGGGCTACAATCCATAGGGTTGCACAGAGTCGGACACAACTGAGCAACTAAAACACAACACACTTACTCATTATGTTCAAGGTCCAAGAAAGGTGTTCAGTTTTCCTTTCTATTTCTAATAGCTCTGCTAGCAAAGCAGATGTTACATTTTTCTCCTTTTTCAGATATATACATTTGGATTTCCAAAGAACTCATGTTGGGAAAAAATTGTGTTCTTACTCATTGAAGTATGCCATTTTTTAAAGGCAAAATATTGTATCTGAAGAGTTTTAGGTGCAAAATTCAATGGCCCTTATAGCTGCTGATCAATCAGGAGAGGACGGCACTGTTAGGGTACTAAAGGACTCGATCTCCTCGGAGATTTTCCAGGCTAATTTTGCCTCTGGGGCTTACAAAGCACAATTCTGTCATAGATGTCTCATATGTGAGCTGTTAATGCCATGAGCCGTTAAAATCACAGGACCACCATTGCCCACTCCTGGAGCAGCAGCATTTTTCCAACTGCAGTCTGGTAATACTTGGTACAGATTTATCTAAGGAGCTAATTTTTTTTTTTTTTTTTTTTTTAATGCAGATTCTTGTGATTCTACCTGAAGTCCTAGGTGAGGCTCTGGAATTTTCGTTTTAAGTAATCTCAGGGCCTGCGTGCTAAGTCACTTTAGTCATGTCTGACTCTTTGTGACTCTCTGGACTGTAGCCCTCCAGGCTCCTCTGTCCATGGGATTCTCCAGGCAAGAATACTGGAGTGGGTTGCCATGGACTCCTTCAGGGGATCTTCCCTACCCAGGGATCGAACCTATGGCTCCTGCATTGCAAGAGGATTCTTTACCACTGAACCACAGGGGTAGCCCAAACAAGCTTCTCAAGTGACCTTGCTTTGAGGAATCCTGATCTCAAAGTAGTTCTGTGGGCCTCGAGAGAATTGCAAGCCAGTGTGCCTTCAATGCATACATTCTGAGAAATTCCAAAAGGTTTCAACATTGTTTTCTAAAGTAATTTCTGCAGAATGAAAATCCCGAGAGATGATTTGTAATGAACAATTAAATAAGTTAAATTTATTTATCCACTGTTAAATAAGTTTGGGAAAATTCCTTTCAAGAGCCTTCCTCTTAGAGGTTCCTAGCACACATATTAAAGGTTCTGAGACGTATTGCAGGAAATAAACCTGTGCAACTAAACCCAAGTGTTTCCCAGGTAGGTTACACAATAGGACTTTTTTGGAGGGGATAACACTTGCCATGGAACTAACAGTAGTCTTTAATCTTCCTTTGGAGGAATGCCAGTTATAGGCTCATGGTAGAATTTCCAGAGGAGATGAACTAGGTTTGGAGATCCAGGGACTCAGCTTTAATTCTTGTTTCTTAGGAATCGTTATGGAAAGGTGAGAAACCCTGTAGCTTATTCATTACACTTCACATCTGTGTGGTTTTTATAGTTCCACAGGCCCTTTTTCACACCTTTTCTCATTAAAGAAAAATCCTCATTTGATTTCTGTGAGCCAAGCAGATTAGGCATTACTATCCCCATATTACAAGTGAATAAATACATTTATAGAGGGTAGAGTTTGCTTTCTGAGGTCATGAAACTCTGCCTCTTGTGCTTTCTTCATAACATCCAAGCTTTGGAATGACCTGGCAGCTAAGGTTCCCAAAACATATCAGCCTATAAAATTTTGCTGAATTCACTAATAAGGTATTATCTTTTTAATGGAACTGGTAATGATACTGATCAGCTATTGGTAGAAAGACCTGTGAATTATTTTTACAATGGGGTGATAAATTGACTTGAACTCAGGTCTGCTGGTTCATCCCTCCTGTATCTATCTGGTGAAGTCCAAAGGTCCAGGTTATTATATATAGTCATGTCTGGGGAGAGGGGTTTGTAATGGGGAATTTATTTTCCTCAGTGTAGTTTTGTTTGGTCTTTATAAGACATGAATTAAATTGCTCCTACACTATGTCCTGATCACATAAGCTAACGTATTCCTTGATGTAATTGTATTTCTTTTAGCAAACAAAACCAAGGATTTGGGGGACTTCCCAGGCCATCCAGTGGATAAGACTGCCTTCCAATGCGGTGGGTTCAGATTCCATCCCTTGTCAGGGGGCTGAGATCCCATATGCCTTGAGACCAAAAAATAAAAACATAAAACAGAAACAATACTGTAACAAATTAAATAAAGACTTAAAAAAAACCCCTAAGGCTTTTAGGGGTTATTATCTTAGTAACTTTAGTCTTCTTGTATTTTTGTGACCTTTTTTTTTTTTTTTTTTTTTACATTTTCTACAGCTTGACTTCTCTAGGGCTTATTCTAATTTCTTTCAGTCCCAAGACTTACAGGTTTTGATTCACAAACATGACTATCACAGAAATATTTAGACCAATAGCAAAATTATAAGATGATGTTTAAATACATCTGTAATGAATGATTCCAAACAGTGAGCATAGATCTGTGTGTATCTGGGGAAGTTTTCTGCATGTCCAACTTTCTTGATAATGTGGATAAATGACAGATTCCTCAATTCAATATATCTTCCCCTGCCCTCTCTCATATATCATTCACAATTCAGCTTTTAATTTTGTGACAAATTTAGGATATGAATGTAGCTTAGTATAAATTTCCAAGGATTATTGAACATGTATAATTGAACAAATTTCCCCTAAGTTTTAGTTTCTATATTTTTTTCAATGTCCAAAAATTCACTAGGTTGTTCCCAACAACTTCTTTTCTTGTGGATTAAACTGGCTTTATTTTATTAGGAATTTTAGCTAAAAAATATTTCTAGAAGCAGTCTATTCTCCACCTCAACCCTATAATCTGTTTTGTTCTAACTGATCCAGAAAAAATAAAAATGCATCATGTTTGAAGTCTTCACCATTCAAGGGTAAACTGGGTCTCACTTTGAGTCATATTATATGTTCATTATATCTACAAAAACAATTTGGATAATAAAAGTGCCAAATGTTAACTCCAGCTATAAACATACAATGGCATATTTACATCATGCATCAAACTTTTCTAGATTTCTTTGCTTAGTGCTTCTCATCTTGCACTAAAATTCTTAACCCATTTGTTCCATGATTTATGGGATAGATTAATTATTTTTGATGAATAAAAATTGGAAACTTTAATTGGATGCTATTCGAAGTTTGGTTGCATTAAATGAATCTACTGGTGATCAAAAATGTATTTTTAAAGGGAGTTTAGGCTAATATATCAACAAATGAGGAGCTATAAACATGATTAATATACACATTAGACTTTCCTTATCACATTCTGCTGGCAGTTTTTATCCGGTCACAGCTGAAATTCCATTGAGATCTTTCTCCTTTTGTATAAAATACAGATTATGTGGAGACAGCAGTCTGAGCAACTGGAGTTTCATCATGTCTGCCCATTAATTATTAATGCTGTTTCAGTACTTCTTATCTATCACTGCGAGAGATGGAGGGCTGTATTTTTATAGTCAGTTCCCAGTAAGAAAACAGGCTGGATGGTGCCTCTGTACTTGGCAATACAGAAAGGATCAAAAGTACTTCCATTTTTATGGAACCTTGAAAAAGGAATGTTCTAAATCATTCACTTAACTATTGCCCTGAAAGGTGGTATGATTTTTGAAGCATAAATAAAAACTGAGAAGAGCATATGTCTAATTTGGACATTTTTTTTTTTCCCAAAATGCTGTGATTTCCAAGGTATTGAATCCAAGCCATGTGGAGAATTGGGAGATTATGCATTGTTCAGATTATGTCAATATGTCAATGTGAGTACAATTGAGCTCTAAGGACTTGACAGTCCTATAGAGGTACAGTGTTGTGATTAGAGTCCAGGCTGCAATGTAAGGATACTAGCTAAGCCAAGCAACAGAGTATCGAGTCTCAATTCCCTCATTGTATGAGGATAACTTTTTCACCGGGCAGTGAAAAGGTTTAAATAAAATAAAGCATTTCAATGCACAGAAAGTTTCAAGCAAGGCTAGTAAACTCTGAAACTTCACTGCTATTGTCTGTTTTGTTTACTAAGATCAATAAAATGTACAACTCTAATGTTCAATAGGAAATATAACAAAAAAGTGGATTCAAGAGTACTTCAACCACTGGACTTAATTGAAGCTGGGGGCTGAGAGGGAGTGAGGGGGAAAACACAATAAAATTGCTGGACTATGATTTTCATCAATTCTGATGAATAATAGAAAAGTATAACAGGAGATCTGATTTACTAAGTAGAATTGGATTTTAGATATGGAGACACATTTCTATAATTACTTGATGACTTTAAACAGATTACCTATATTCCTGCCCATGTTCAATTTCTCCTTTATTAAATGTATCGAGTAATCCTTGATATTAGTGAATGTGTGGAAAATCTCAGTGAACATGAGAATATGCACATTCCACACACACAGCCTTGTCTTTACATATACCACAACAGCTCCAGCCTCCTCTGTCCATGAAATTTTCCAGGCAAGAATACTGGAGTGAGTTGCCATTTCCTCCTCCAGGGTATCTTCTCGATCCAGGGATTGAACCCGCATCTCCTGCATTGGCAGGTGGATTCTTTATCACTGAGCCACCTGGGAAGCCCTTGGGTTTGGGGTAGTGACCCTACATCAACCATGTGGACAGGATAAATTCCTAGCAGTGTGCAAAGTAACAACATGGACGGGACCTGAGCCACTGGATGATCCTGCGAAGAAGAGGCACCTATCCATTTCATCCACAAATTATAATGTAGAAAAAAATGAACCTCTAAAGCATTTGATGCTTCCATTTGGAGTTTCTTATTTATTTTTTTTTTTGCAGCACCTTACCATAACCCTAACCAAACAGTGGCTGTTTTCCTAGGTGTTAGGTCTCTTACTGTAGACGACTAGCTGATGGATATATGTAACTTGAAAGAGTGGATGTGCTTCGTGATGCAGATGACTCTGGTCAGTCATTGTGACTTGCAGCAGAATGCAGTTTCTAGTTCAAAAATTAAAAATATATTCTTTGGTACACACAGAAAATGTTATGACATTTATTCATTCTTTATCTTTTTATGTTTGGGGGACAAATAGATGGAGGAAGAGAGACCAAGGGCCATACAAATAGAAATTTCTTGCTGATGTTGTGACCTGGATTTTGTGGTAAGAATGCATTTTAGATACTCTGGGACAGAAAGTAATACTGACTGTCAAATCTGACATAAATAGCAGCTGCTGATACCAAAAAGAACAAAGTCTCCTTGTACAAATCCCTAATTCCTTTCCCTAATGTATTACTACTTCCCTGAGGACACAATTATTATTTTGATTCACAGTGGTGTTTTACCAGCCAATAGAAACACAATAATATTAGTGCACATACTAGGATTAACACAACTCCAAGCTATGATAAGAACTAAATGCCTTTGAGCTGTCTGCATTGAACCTAACATGTGACATGTCATAAAAGAATAATATTTTATGAAATGTTAATATATTATAATGCAATAAGATGAAGCACAAGCTGGAATCAGTTGCTGAGAGAAATATTAATAACCTCAGATACACAGATGACACCACCCTTATGACAGAAAGCAAAGAAGAACCAGAGAGCCTCTTGATGAAAGTGAAAGAGGAGAGTGAAAAGGTTGGCTTAAAACTCAACATTCAGAAAACTAAGATCATGGCATCCTGCCATCACTTCATGGCAAATAGATGGGGAAACAGTGGAAACAGTGGCTGACTTTATTTTTGGGGGCTCCAAAATCACTGCACATGGTGACTGCAGCCATGAAATTAAAATACATTTACTCCTTCAAAGAAAAGCTATGACCAACGTAGACAGCATATTAAAAAGCAGAGACACTATTTTGCCAACAAAGGTCCATCTAGTCAAAGCAATGGTTTTTCCAGTAATCATGTATGTATGTGAGAGTTGGACAATAAAGAAAGCTGAGCACAGAAGAATTGATAATTTTGAACTGTGGTGTTGGAGAAGACTCTTGAGAGTCCCTTTGACTACAAGGAGATCCAACCAGTCAATCCTAAAGGAAATCATTCCTGAATATTTCATTGGAAGTACTGATGCTGAAGCTGAAACTCCAATACTTTGGCCACCTGATGGGAAGAACTGACTCATTGGAAAAGACCCTGATGCTGGGAAAGATTGAAGGCAGGAGGAGAAGGGGATGACAGAGGATGAGACGGTTGGATGGCATCACCAACGTGATGGACATGAGTTTGAGTAGGGTCTTGGAGTTGCTGATGGACAGGGAAGCCTGGCATGCTGCAGTCCATGGGGTCGCAAAGAGTCAGACACGAATGAGCAACTGTACTGAAGATAATATATTATGATAAAAACAATAATGACAAAATTGATACTAAGGGAGTGATAAAATGATCCCTCAAAAGCATGGGTCTAATTCACTCCCTACATTTCAAAAATTTAACATCTTTCTAGTCATTTTTCTAGGATTAGTTTGGGACCAATGTAGTGGTTCATCCAAATTCCCTTTATAACATGTATGTGTAACTCCTCTCCCAGCAAGGGGTTCATGTGACACTAATTAACCTATACATGGATTTAACAGGAAAAAGAAAGTCTAAATAACTGAGCTAATCAAACAAGCTATGTCTGGTGGTTCTCTGTAAAGACTCTGCCTGCAATCCTCTATGACCCACCTCCCAGAATATTGGAAATAAAAGCAAAAATAAACAAATGGGACCTAATTAACCTTAAAAGCTTCTGCACATCAAAGGAAACTATTAGCAAGGTGAAAAGACAGCCTTCAGAATGGGAGAAAATAATAGCAAATGAAGCAACCGACAAACAACTAATCTCAAAAATATACAAGCAACTCCTACAGCTCAACTCCATAAAAATAAACGACCCAATCAAAAAATGGGCCAAAGAACTAAATAGACATTTCTCCAAAAAAGACATACAGATGGCTAACAAACACATGAAAAGATGCTCAACATCACTCATTATCAGAGAAATGCAAATCAAAACCACTATGAGGTACCATTTCACACCAGTCAGAATGGCTGCGATCCAAAAGTCTACAAATAATAAATGCTGGAGAGGGTGTGGAGAAAAGGGAACCCTCTTACACTGTTGGTGGGAATGCAAACTAGTACAGCCACTATGGAGAACAGTGTGGAGATTCCTTAAAAAACTGGAAATAGAACTGCCTTATGATCCAGCAACCCCACTGCTGGGCATACACACTGAGGAAACCAGAAGGGAAAGAGACACGTGTACCCCAATGTTCATCGCAGCACTGTTTATAATAGCCAAGACATGGAAGCAACCTAGATGTCCATCAGCAGATGAATGGATAAGAAAGCTGTGGTACATATACACAATGGAGTATTACTCAGCCATTAAAAAGAATACATTTGAATCAGTTCTAATGAGGTGGATGAAACTGGAGCCTATTATACAGAGTGAAGTAAGCCAGAAGGAAAAACATAAATACAGTATACTAACGCACATATATGGAACTTAGAAAGATGGTAACAATAACCCGGTGTACGAGACAGCAAAAGAGACACTGATGTATAGAACAGTCTTATGGACTCTGTGGGAGAGGGAGAGGGTGGGAAGATTTGGGAGAATGGCAATGAAACATGTAAAATATCATGTAGGAAACGAGTTGCCAGTCCAGGTTCCATGCATGATGCTGGATGCTTGGGGCTGGTGCACTGGGACGGCCCAGAGGGATGGTATGGGGAGGGAGGAGGGAGGAGGGTTTGGGATGGGGAACACATGTATACCTGTGGTGGATTCACTTTGATATTTGGCAAAACTAATACAATTATGTAAAGTTTAAAAATAAAATAAAATTGGAAGAATAAAAAAAAAAAAAAAAAAAAAAAAGACTCTGCCTGCAGTGCAGGAGATTGCCTGCGATGCAGGAGTGCTATGTTTGATCCCTGTGTTGGGAAGATCCCATGGAGAAGCAAATGGCAACCCACTCCAGTATTCTTGCCCAGGAAACCCCATGGACAGGGGAGCCTGAGGCGCTAGAGTCCATGAGGTCATGAGAGTCAGACACAACTTAGAGACTAAATCACCACCATGTTAAAAGTACATATGCGGAATTCAAAACGCTATAGTTGATTTCCTACTACCATAATTACATCATAAGTAGTTAAGAAAAGGAATATCATACATACCTAGATCATTGGGAAGGCATTAATGGTTAATTGCCAGTTCAAATCTTTGTGAAAAATATTCCCAAAGTATGCAATACTCTTCCTATCAGACACTGATGAGCAAATAATGGGCATTTAAGTATTCTCTGGTGTATCTGTGGCCCAAGACTTAGTGAGGGGCAAGAATTGTGTTTTAACCACCAAGTAATCGTCCTGCTCTGATTAAACATATACTTTAGCAACAATTTCTAGAAGACACTTAAGTTTTCATGCAAAAAACAATTGAACTGTTGCTGAATTCCTGCCTATATGGTTTCTCTTTATAGCATCTGAATTAGTTTGACAGGTGAAGCTATAGTTGACCTCTAAAATGTGGCAGTGAGAAATCTGGCTTAGTGACAAGAAGACTCAAATCAGGAAATGAGGGAAAATAGCAATCCAGAGAATAATGGCTGAAAGAAGAACATTAATACTAAATAATGAAGAAGAATGTAAACAGATAAGCGATTCAGAGAGCCCTAGATATTTAAAAGGCTGAAAGAGGGATGGTAAAGATAAAAAATGATAAGACCTGTCATGAAGAACAAAGTCAGTGTGTGTGCATTATTCAGTTTAAGGAATTAGAGTCACAAGGTCAAGTGTGGGTAACATTAAATATGAATAATGAGGAATAATATCAGTAAAAAGCAAGTTAGTTTCATAAATCAATTCCAGAGCAACTTGGCTGGGGGATGGAGAAAAGGAGAACAGAGGATAATCCACTGTAGCCTGTTGAAATGTCAGGATCTATTACCAATTACCAAATATCAATATGGTCATGCAACATGTCAGTGTTTGGGGTCATCAAACGGTGCGTTCCATTGACCAGTGGGACCTACAGGATTTGCACTTTGAAGTGTGTTTAAACAAAACAAAATAGAACTAAACAGAAAACACTGGCATTTCTAAGAGGAGGGAATCGTATGTGCAATGGCAGATGGAGACAAGAACACATGGGCTCCCATCACCATGTGTTATCCCAGGACGATCTCTGAGGCGACCTTGGAGGGAACCCTTTTTCTGCCATTTTGCAGTGTGGACAATGCCAAGGAAGAAGCTGCTATAAAGGGTAAGCAAGAGGGGAAGATCTGGAATGAAGATTTGGGCAACAGTCATACTTCAAGGTTAAGGGCCAGAGCTCCTGCTCTTCATGCTCTCCCACTGGGAGTAGTCCAGGCAGGAGGAACGGGGATGGGCCCCTTGAGGAAGAAGGGGGACACTGGAGTCAGCCACTAACAACAGATTAAAGCCAAATGTAAATAGTGTGCCGGACACATGTGGGCTGCAGAGAGAGGGGTGATGAATAAGCACGCATCCAGACAAGGACTTCAAAAAGAAGGCGGCTGAGCGATGATGATAATGATTCAGTGCCTTCACCAATGACTTGGGAGGAGCAGAGAATGTGAGGAAAATAAAAAAGAAGTGTCTGCATTTATCAAAGCATTTGACAAAGGAGAGGGGGCTGCACAATTAGAGGGAACAAATCATCAGGACAGGAGAGGGAAAGAGGCTGTGGGCCATGTGGAAAGAAGAAATCCAATGATGGGAGAGCAGTGTTATAAAATGATAGATTAATCCACTCTCACTGAAATGTACTGAATACAAACTAATAATACAGCTTTAATCCAAGAGAGTTCTGAGTCCCATCTGGCTAGCACTGGTTTCTACCTGCTTTGGGATCATCTCTATTCATAGGCTCTTTCTCCCTTTAGAGAAGGCTGATATCCAGCAGGTACCCATGGGCAGGGCCTGACCAGGTGTTAACTGTGCCCATACGATACCTAATTGGGCAGTGTTTATATACTATGCATTGCTACAAGGTTTGATTATCATCCATGCCTTCAATTGTTCTATGATAATACAGATCTTTCTTGACTTACAATGGAGTTGTCGTTGTTTAGTAGCTAAGTCGTGTCTGACTCTTTGTGACCCCATGGACTGTAGCCCACCAGGCTCCTCTGTCCATTGGATTTCCCAGGCAAAAATAAATACTGGAGTAAGTTGCCATTTCCTCCTCCAGGAGATCTTCTTGACACAGGAATCGAACTCACATCTCCTGCATTCTTTACCAGTGAGCCACCATGGAAGCCCAAATAGAGTCACATCCTGATAAACTCATTGTGAGTTGAAAACATAATTCAAAAATGCATTTAATAACCTAACCTAGTGAACATCATAGCTTAACCTAGCCTTCCTTAAATGTACTTAGAACCCTTACATTAGCCTAGGACAAAAATCACTTAACACAAAGTCTACTTTATGTGTTGACTATATACTTTATTGAATACTGTACTGACAGTGGAAAGCAAAAAAAAAGAATGGTTGTATGGGTACAGAATGGCTTTAAATGTATTGGCTGTTTACCCTCTTGACGGCAGGGATGACTGGAAGTTACAATCCCTTGATGTTGTGTCATGAAAGAGGATTGTAACACATTTAGCTAGCCTGGGAAAACCTCAAAATTCAAAATTCGAAGTATAGTGGCTAGTGAGTGCATATTTCTTTTGGACCATTGAAAACTTCAGAAATCATTAAGTTGAATCATCCTAAGCCCAAGACTGTCTATATTCTGAACCCATTTGAACTAAGTATTTCTTAAAATTATAGTTGATGCACAATGTTACGAGTTACAGGTGTATCATAACTGTATATTCACATTTTTTGAAGGTGATACTCCATTTATAGTTATAGTTTATTTTATGCATAATAGTTTGTACTTCTACTCCTATATTGTCCCTGCCCTTCCCTCTCCCCACTGGTAACCACTAGTTTGTTCTCCGTATTTGTGAGTCTGCTTTTTCATTTACTTACTAGCTTGTTGGATTTTTTAGATTTCACATATAAGTGATATCGTACAGTATATGCCTTTCTCTTCCTGATTTATTTCACTTAGCATAATACCCTCCAAGTCCATCCATGTTGTTTCAAGTGGCAAAATTTTATCCTTTTTTTATGGTTGAGTAGTATTTGATTGTATCTATGTACCACATCTTTATTCTTTATTCATTCCATCTGTTGATAGACACTTAAGTTGCTTCCATGATACAAAAATGTAAATTATGCTGCTATGAATATTAGGCTGCATGTATCTTTTCAAATTAGTGGGGTTTTTCCCCCCCATATATATATCCAGGAATGGTATTGCTGGGTCATATGGTAAATCTATTTTTAAGTTTTTTGAGGAGAATCCATACTGTTTTCCACAGTGGCTGCACCAATTTACATGCCCATTAACTTTGTATGAAGTTTACCTTTTCTGCACATCCTTGCCAATATTTATTATTTATGTTCTTTTTTATGATAACCATTCTAACAGGTATGAGGTGATATCTCACCAGATGAGATATGCAAGTAGTTTTGACTCGTGTTTCCCTGATAATTAGCGAGACTGAGTATCTTTTCATGTGTCTACTGGCCATCTGTATTTTCTCTTTGGAAAAATATCTATTTGGATCCTCTGTCCATTTTTTAACTGGCTTGCTTGCTTTTTGGATGTTGAGTTTGTACAAGCAGTTTGTGTATTTTGGAAAAGCTCTTGTCAGTCAAATAATTTGCAAATATTTTCTCATACTCTGCAGGTTGTATTTTTGTTTTGTTTATGGTTTTCTTTGCTGTGCAAAAACTTCTAAGTTTGTGAACAATCTAAGTGCTTATCAAGAGTAAAATGAATTCTTATTGGTCTGTTTCTGTATGAGAATGAATGAAATTCAAAATATGCAACAACACAGGGTACCTCTCATAAATATAATACTAAGTAAAAGAAACAAGACACATTAGGGTACATAATTTATGAATCCACTTATATAAAATCCAAAAATCATGTAAACTAATCAATGTTATTGGCTAAATCAAGATGGTGGTTTCTCTTGAAGGAATAATGGGGGTAGTTACACAGTGTGTTCACTTTGTATATATTATACTTCCAATGAGCATTTCCCTGCATGTATATGATTTTTCAATAAATTCAATTTAATACAATATTGGGGAGAAAAAAACTTTCAAGTTTAATTTCGTTATATTTGTTTACTTTTGTTTTGATTTCCATTATCCTAGGAGATGGATTCAAAAAGATCTTGCTGCAATTTATGCTAGAATGTTCTACCTATGTTTTTCTCAAGTAATATTACAGTATCTAGTTTTAGCTTTAGGTCTTTAATCCATTTTGAATTTTTTACAATATGGTGTTAGAGAATGCTCTAATATTTTTACACGTAACTGTTCTGTTTCCCCAGCACCACTTATTGAAGAGACTGTCTTTCCTCCATTGTATATTATTGCCTCCTTTGTTGTAGGTTAATTGGCCATAAATATGTGGGTTTATTTTTGGATTCTCTGTTCGATTCCACTCAGCTATGTGTCTGTTTTTGTGCCAGTACCATACTCTTTTGATTATTATAGTTTTGTAAGTAAGTCTTAAGTCAGGGAGTGCGAATTCTTCATCTCTGTTCTTCTTTCTCAAGATTTTGGCTACTCAGTCTTCTGGCTATTTAAGGTGTTTAGTGTTTACATACAGATTTTAAAATTATTTGTTCTAGTTCTGGGAAAAATGCCATTGGTATTTTGATAGGGATTGCACTGAATCTGTAGATCATTTTGGGTAGCACGGTCATTTTAACACTTAATTTTTCCAAATGGCCCATGTACTCTTGAAAAAGAAAAATGGAGGCAGAGGAATCAGGCTCCCTAACTTCAGACTTATACTACAAAGCTTCAATAATCCGGACAGTGTGGAAAGTGTAGTACTGGTACAAAAAACAGAAATACAAATCAATGAAGCCAGATAGAAAGCCCAGAGACAAACTCATACACGTATGGAGGCAAGACTATACAATGGAGAAAAGACAGTCTCTTCAATAAATGGTGCTTGGAAAGCTGGATGACTACATGTAGAAGAATGAAATTAGAACACTCCCTGACACCAAACACAAAAATAAATTCAAAATGGATTAAAGATCTAAATATAAGGCCAGACACAATAAAACTCTTAGAGGAAAACATAGGCAGAACACTCTTTGACATAAATCACAGCAAGATCGTTTTTGACTTACCTCCTAGAGTAATGAAAATAAAAATAAAAGTAAACAAATGAGACCTAATTAAAGCTTTTGTGCAGCAAAGAAAACCATAAACAAGATGAAAATACAATTCCCAGAATAGAAGAAAGTATTTGCAAATGAAGCAACTGACAAGGGATTAATCTCCTAAAATACACAAACAGCTCATTCACTTCAATATTAAAAAACAAACACACACAAACAACCCAATCAAAAACTGAACAGAAGACCTAAATAGGCATTTCTCCAAAGAGGACATACAGATGGCCAATAAGCACATGAAAAGCTGCTCAACACCACTAATTATTAGAGAAATGCAAACAAAAACTACAATGAGGTTTCTCCTCACACCAGTCAGAATGGCCATCATCAAAAAATCTACAGGCAGTAAATGCTAGAGAGGGCGCAGAGAAAAGGGAACTCTGTTACACTGTTGGCAGAAATGTAAATTGATACAACTACTATGAAGAACAGTATGGAGGGGCCTTAAAAACTAAAAATAAACTGACCATATGACCCAGAACTCCTGGCAATATACTCAGAGAAAACCATAATTCAAAAACATACATGCACCCCAATGTTCATTACCGCACTATTTACAATAGCCAGGACATGGGAGCAACCTAAATGTCCATCAACAGAGGAATAAATAAAGAAGATGTGGTACATATATACAATGGAATATTACTCAGCCCAAAAAAGGAACAAAACTGTGCTTTTTTCAGACATGTGGATGGACCTAGAGACTGTCATACCATGTGAGGTAAGCCAGAAAGAGAAAAACAAATATCATATTTTAAAGCATATATGTGGAATCTAGAAAAATGGAATTAGATAAACTTATGACCAACCTAGATAGCATATTAAAAGGCAGAGACATTACTTTGCCAACAAAGGTCCATCTAGTCAAGGCTATGGTTTTTCCAGTGGTCATGTATGGATGTGAGAGTTGGATTGTGAAGAAAGCTGAGCACCGAAGAATTGATGCTTTTGAACTGTGGTGTTGGAGAAGAGTCTTGAGAGTCCCTTGGACTGCAAGGAGATCCAACCAGTTCATCCTAAAGATCAGTCCTGGGTGTTCATTGGAAGGACTGATGTTGAAGCTGAAACTCCAATACTTTGGCCACCTTATGTGAAGGGTTGACTCATTGGAAAAGACCCTGATGCTGGGAGGGACTGGGGCAGGAGGAGAAGGGGACGACAGAGGATGAGATGGCTGGATGTCACCACTGAGTCAATGGACATGATTTTGGGTAAACTCCAGGAGTTGGTGATAGACAGGGAGGCCTGGCATGCTGTGATTCATGGGGTCGCAAAAGGTCGGACACGATTGAGCAACTGAACTGAACTGAATTTAACTGAAACTTGTTTATATATATAAATAAATATGGGTTGCCATGCCCTCCTCCAGCAGGGATCAAACCCAGGTTTCCCACATTGCAGACAGGTTCTTTACCACCTAAGACATCAGGAATGTATACTACAATGTATAAAGTAGATAACTGATAAGAACTTGCTGTATAGCACAGGGTACTCAATGCTCTGTGGTGATATAAATAGGAAGGAAATCCAAAAAAGAGGGGAGATATATATACATATCATTGATTCACTTTGCTGGACAGCAGAAACTAACATAACATTGTAAGGCAATTATAATTCAATATAAAATAAAATAGACTTTCCAGAGAGACTTCCTTGGCAGTCTAATGGATAAGCTTCTAAGCTTCCACTGCAGGGGCTACGGGTTCAATCCACAGTCAGGGAACTAAGGTCCTGCATGCTATGCCTTGCAGCCAAAAACAGAGAAAGTGTAAAATAATACAGACTTCCTGAGAAGAGTGTCTTACCCTGAGGATCTTTTTTTTTTTTATAGGAAGCTGTAAATTTTACCAGGTAATAGTGAAAAAATTTGAGGGCTGATGAAACCCTCTGTACCTCTCAGATCTCACTCCATGTCAATATGTCTGCATGGCACTGGCCCTTCACCTTGTCCTGTCCTGAACTTCCACTAGATGAAAGACTAGAGCACTTCACTCCATTGCTTAATTCCAAATTCTCAGGCACTTATTCTTCATGATATTCAAGTATCAGACGGATATTTAAAAAAATTCTTTCTCCTTCAGTTCAGTTCAGTTCAATTCAGTCGCTCAGTCGTGTCCAACTCTTTGCGACCCCATGAATCACAGCACGCCAGGCCTCCCTGTCCATCACCAACTCCCGGAGTTCACTGAGACTCATGTCCATCGAGTCAGTGATGCCATCCAGCCATCTCATCCTCTGTCGTCCCCTTCTCCTCCTGCCCCCAATCCCTCTCAGCATCAGAGTCTTTTCCAATGAGTCAACTCTTCGCATGAGGTGGCCAAAGTACTGGAGTTTCAGCTTTAGCATCATTCCTTCCAAAGAAATCCCAGGGCTGATCTCCTTCAGAATGGACTGGTTGGATCTCCTTGCAGTCCAAGGGACTCTCAAGACTCTTCTCCAACACCACAGTTCAAAAGCATCAATTCTTCGGTGCTCAGCTTTCTTCACAGTCCAACTCTCACATCCATACATGACCACTGGAAAAACCATAGCCTTGACTAGACAGACTTACTAAATATTAATGCCACAAAAAATAAAATAATTGTCTTAATTTTTTTTAGTTTTGAGAAGATAAATTTCTTGGTTTTCTTAATTGTAAAGTGCAAAATCGCTATTATCTCATAACTCTGTGTTTCCTGTAGACAGCAGGTATAATGGAGATTCAGCAGAAGAAGCTGTGTTTTGGAGTCAGGTTGTCCAAGATTTGAATGTTAGCACATATACTTTTGAGAAAGTCGCTTCTCTGAGGCTCATTTTCCTCACCTGTAAAATGGATATAATGATACCACATTCCAGGATGCTTTTGGAGATCAAATATTCCTGGCAAATAGAGGGCACACAGTCAATATTTATTTCCCCTTCCCACCCAAGAGGAATTTTTGTGGGGAAACTTCTCATTAAAAAACCACTAATTCCTTTTAAATTAAATAGGTCTTCATTGATGAATCTATTAAGTTACAATAAGAAGAGTAAATCCATACTTTGCCAGACTTTTGCAGATTGGCAAAGGGCTTTTCATCCAAGGCTGTCCCATATTGGAGTATGAAGCACTAGAGTTGTTAACAAGTATGAATGCGGCTGTGCCCCATCATACACTTTGGCACCACACTATTCTGCCTTGACTCGTATACAAATATGTCTTGGATTTGGGAATCTGATTGAATGCTAGAAACAAATGTGATTCATTCCAGCATCACCCTTGAGACACTTCACAGCCAGATGAGTTCATTCCATGGCTAAACCAAGTGACCCTGCAATTCACTGAAGTTGCTGCAGCAGCTACTGGAAGCATCTGTTACCAAGAGGTCGGTATTCCAAGATGGGATTACAGACAATTGGGCCAGCAGACTGTCTGCACTGGAGTGCAGAATTATTCCTTTCTTTACCAGCTTTACTTAATGCTATTTATTCTGCCTCTAAAATACATCCACATCATGACTCTACAGGGGCAACTTATCAAAATTCTGTACAAGATTCATTTCCTTCATGAAAAGAGCTGACCATCTTTAAAAATCACTCTTCCAGCCTACAGGTCTCTCTGCAGGCATTGCATAGGTTTGGGAGTTTATACTCCATTTATTTGTGTCATTTAGTGTTTTTATTAGTCTTGTCTTCTTAAATATTGTATATTGAATATTTCATGAGGTCAGCGGTTATTTCTTTATTGACTTTGTCAGTTTCCTTAATGTTTAACAAAACAGCTACAAGATTAATTCACTCATAGAATTATTTGCCAATTTCTTATCTCCATTTAAAATAAGGTTTTCTTCACTTTTCATTATTTCCTTCCTTTTTTCATCCATTTTTTTATTCAATAAATAATTATTTAATGCCAGTTAAGTGCTAAACATTGGTCTAAGCCATTAGGAAGCACAGCTAAACACTATATATTCCTCCCTCAAGAATACTGGTTGCCATTTCCTCCTCCAGAGGATCTTCCCAGTCCAGGGACTGAGCCCATATCTCCTGTGTCTCCTGCATTGCAGGTGGACCCACTGAGTCACTGGGAAAGCTTGACTGAGTTAAAAAGTTCACAAAGAGAACCCTGGGGAAGGTGACACTACGGAAGCATCCTCGTTTACACATCTGAATTCTTCATATGAACAATATCCGGGGGAATTATATTCCAGGAAAGAGTAGAATATAGTCATCCCTCAGTATCCATGTGGGATTGGTTCCAACATTCTGCAGGTACCAAAACCCATGGATGCTCAAGTCCCTTACAAGTCAGAGTTATACAGCTTCACACAGGGATACACATTCCTTTTGAGATGTGGAACCTTCACGTGTGGAGGGTCAACTACATGTATGTGGTAGTGTTGTGTGCTGAACCATGAGACATGGACAGCAGGAAATCAGTGGTGGGAAGTGAGGTTAGTGAAGTAGGCAGGGGGGCAGAACTATGAAGAATCCTGGAAGCCACTGGCTTTCAAAACTAGATGTTTGGGCAATGGGTCTTCAATTTTTGTTCTAGATTTAAGAAAATTTATTTCCTAAGTTAATCATGACCTCGAGCAATTTAGTAAAGTGCAACTTTGTGAAAAAAATTTTTTTTTCTCCTTAAAAAAACCCTAGATGTATTAAGGGTTAGTCTCTGGTGCAGCTCTTAAATGTTGAGGTGCTACATGTGGAGTTCAAATCCTTTGCTCCTCAAGAAGCTGAGAGTTGAGTTCTCTCCCAATTTTAGGTCCCCATACCAGTTTAGTTTAAGGTGATACTGTGTTTCGTTCTCTCTTACCTCTGTGATGTGGGTTTGTTTGTTTGCTCAATGCATAGAATTTGCTCAGCTAGCTTTTGCTTTATACTCCTCAGAGGAACTTTCTCTGTCCATGGTTATAGATGTGGTGTGTCCCCTGGAGGAGATGGGTTCAGGATCCTCCTATCATTACATTGAATCCAAATCCTAATATTATTTTTTATAAGGTTGAATTTTCATCTACCATGTAAGCTTTAATTTTCTGTATGTCTCAATCTTTTTTCCTCCATTCCTCTTTTTTTTTTGCTTTCTTTTGTATTATGTACATATTTTCAAGTGTGACATTTTACTTGCTTTACTGATTTTTCTGTTTTATTTCTTGAGTTCTTGCTCTAAAGCTTGGGATATATAACTTATCAAAATGCATTTTGGATTTTTACTTTCTTAGCGCCAATGAAATACAGAAACTTTAATGTAAACTTTACTCTCATTCCCTCCTTCCCTGTCTTTTTGGGCTATTATGTTACATGTATTATGCTTGCATGTTTTATAGACTGAACAATATATTGATCCAATTATCATTTTATGTAAACTGTCTTTTAAAGAAGCTGAGAGGAAAAAAGAAAAAATATACATTAACTGAATTTGCTATATTAATTTTCTTATTTACTCTGCCTGTTTTTGTTTGCTTGTTTGTTTGTTTCTTCCTATGGATTCAGGTTGCAATGTGGTGCTACTTCCTATTTCAGTATAGTTTTGTTCCTGTCTTCCTCCTTTGCATTGTGATTGTCAAATATATTACATGTCTATGTGTTATAGAACCAGCATCACAATTAAAAGCATATTGTTTTATGTGATAATGTTTTAAGTCAGTTAGGAGAACAAGCAGAAGAAACATGCAATTATTCTGCTTTTCACAATTATTTCTACTGATGCTTTTGGTTTTTTCATATGGATTCAAGTTACTGTGATATCACTTGCTTTCTGTCTGAAGAACTCTGCCAGTTAGATTTTTGTCCTTTATCATTATATATGTGTGTGACTTGGAGGCTTCTATTACAGTTCAGGGAAGCCTGTTCCAAAGATAAAATCTGTGTCACTGACTGTACCTTTACCTGAATCACGCGTCCTCTAAGACTGACTTTAATGAACAACAACAGGTGGTAGGAAACTGAACGTGTTATGGGAAAACTTGTGCCAACTCTTGAAATGGTAAATCAAGACACACTGGCCATTTTACATGTAATAATAACTTAGTTAAGAGTATTGTAACAAGTGTGCCAAAATCTTCAAAGTATCTTAATTAATGTTATGATTACTAAGAAGGAATTTGTATTCAATAAGGCAGTCAGGGTATCTATCTCAAGGCAGAGTAATCTTAGAAGAGAAATATGTATGTGTACAAAGTAAAGTGAGTCAACTATTTCAGAGAAGAAGTAGAATGGGAAATCTAGATCGACTGACCAACAGATGGTCAGAGTCCTTGATAGAATGTGGCTGGCTTTGATTGCTACCTCTTTCCCCAGCTCCTGCCATGTACATGATGATACCTCCATAAGATTAGTCAAAAGTTCTTTGTCATCAATTTGAGTTACAAGGTATTTGCCCAGTTCTATGTGTTTAATACTTTTTACACATTTATAGACTGCCATTGTACTAGATATTGAACAGAATTTGTAGACAAATAAAAGAATGCCTAGTCTGTATTGGTGATTATTTATGGATAACTAAATCTAAAGCTGGGGACTAAGTCAGTCTAAGCATGGTTGAAGATTTTGAGGTTGCTTACTGATGGGAGGAGAAGAAATTTAAGACAAAAATGAGAAAAGAAAAGGGGACATCAAAAAAGTCCAGAAGCTGAGGGTAGGGTTGGGTATGGGTTGGAATGAGGAAGAGGCAGAAGAGGCAAATATCAAGATAAGTTTTGGACAAATACTGCAAGGCTCATATAGTCTCTTTTCTCTTAATACAAAGCTGTTTCATGTCACTAAGGGGATATCGGTCAACAGACTTTTTTCTATTGTGCAGTTTTTTTCTCAGATAGGGGCCACGGCCATATACTTAAAAAAATTTAAATATAGCTGATATACAATATTATAGCAGTTTCAGATGTATAGCATTGTGATTCAGTATTTTTATATGTTATATTCTATTAAAAGTTATTATAAGCTAATGGCTATAATACCCTGTGCTATATATATATATATATATATATATACACACACACTTGTTGCTTATCTATTTTACACATTCTAGCTTTTATCTCTTATGCTCACACTCTTAATTTTCTCCATCTTATATCCTTCTCCTCTTTGGGAACTGCTAGTTTGTTTTCTATATCTGTTAGTCTGTTTCTGTCTTGTATATACATTCATCTGTATTGTGTTTTAGATTCCATGTATAAATGATATCATATAGTATTTGCCTGTGTCTGACTCATTTCACTAAGCATAATATTCTCTAGATCCATCTAGACTGCTGCAAATGGCAGACTTTCATTCTTTTTATGGCTGACTAATATTCCTATATATATATATATGTATGTATATTTCACATCTTATTCATGGATTTGTCTAAAGGTAATCAGTACAAGAAGAAGATGTTATAATCATTAACATAAATGTACCCAATTCAAGAGCATATAATATATAAGGCAAGTACTAATAGACATAAAGGGAGAATTTGACAGTAATACAATAGTAGTAGGGGACTTTAATATCCCACTTACATCAATGGACAGATCATCCAGATAGAAAATCAATCATCTTAAATGATACAATAGACCAGCTGAACTTAATAAATATAGGATATTACAACCCAAACCAAGAGAGTACACACTCCTTTCAAGTGCACATGGAACATTCTCCAAGATAGAGCTCAAGGACACAGAACAAATTTTAACAAATTTAATAGAGTAGAAGTTATAGCAAACATTTTTTTTTTCTGACCACAATGCAGAATTCTAAGAGCTGGATTTATTTCATTTATCCCCCATCCCCAGAAACTTTGATTTTGCAGTTTAGCAATTTAGGCTATAATCTGTCTCAATAATTTTTTTTATATTTTTTACAATATTAAATCTACTTAACTAACTCTAGGGGTACTTTCCTGGTGGTGCAGATGGTAAGGAATCTGCCTGAAATGGAGGAGACTGGATTCAACCCCTGGACCAAGAAGATCCCCTGGAGAAGGGAATGGTTACCCACTCCAGTATTATTGCCTAGAAAATTCCATGGACAGAGGAACTGGCAGGATACAGTCCGTGGGGTGGCAAAGAGTTGGACACAACACCTAAGTGACTAACACTCACTGTGAAACTACCTCTAAAGTAACTATGGTGAGAGAAACTTCTATAGGTTAATTTCTTGGCCATAGTGTCCCCATTTATATTATTTGAAACAATTAAGAATGATTATTTGACTAAATTCATTGAAACAGAGAACAGATACATGGTTGTTAGAGGCAAGAGTGTAGGGTGAGCATAATGGATGAAGGTGGTCAAAATGTGCAAACTTATAGCTATAAAATTGACAAGTCCTAGGAATATAGTGTCAGAGAAGGCAATGGCAACCCACTCCAGTACTCTTGCCTGGAAAATCCCATGGACTGAAGCCTGGAGGCTGCAGTCCATGGAGTCGTGAAGAGTCGGACATGACTGAGTGACTTCACTTTCACTTTTCAGTTTCATGCATTGGAGAAGGAAATGGCAACCCACTCCAGTGTTCTTGTCTGGAGAATCCCAGGGACAGGCGAGCCTGGTGGGCTGCCGTCTATGAGGTCGCACAGAGTCGGATGTGACTGAAGTGACTTAGCAGCAGCAGGAATATAATGTACGCCATGGTGATTATAGTTAATAATACTGTATTAAACATTTGAAAGTTGCTATGAATGTAAATAGATTTAAGGGATTAGGTCTTATAGACAGAGTGCCTGATGAAATATGGACAGAGGTTTAGGACATTGTACAAGAGTCAGGGATCAAGACCATCCCCAAGGAAAAGAAATGCAAAAAGGCAAAATGGTTGTCTGAAGGAGGCCTTACAAATAGCTGTGAAAAGAAGAGAAGCGAAAGACAAAGGAGAAAAGGAAAGATATACCCATCTGAACACAGAGTTCCAAAGAATAGCAAGAAGAGATAAGAAAGCCTTCCTCAGTGATCAATGCAAAGAAATAGAGGAAAACAACAGAATGGAAAAGACTAGAGATCTCTTCAAGAAAATTAGAAACACCAAGGGAACATTTCATACAAAGATGGGCACAATAAAGGCCAGAAATGATATGGACCTAACAGAAGGAGAAGATATTAAGAAGAGGAGGCAAGAATACACAGAAAAACTACACAAAAAAGATCTTCAAGGCCCAGATAACCATGATGGTATGATCACTCATCTAGAGCTAGACATCCTGGAATGTAAAGTCAAGTGGGCCTTAGGAAGCCTCACTACGAACAAAGTTATTGGAGGTGATGGAATTCCAGTTGAGCTATTTCAAATCCTAAAAGATGATGCTGTGAAAGTGCTGCATTCAAAATGCCAGCAAATTTGGAAAACTCAGCAGTGGCCACAGGACTGGAAAAGGTCAGATTTCATTCAAATCCCAAAGAAAGGCAATGCCAGAGAATGCTCAAACTACAGCACAACTGCACTCATCTCACACGCTAGCAAAGTAATGTTCACGATTCTCCAAACCAGGCTTCAACAGTACGTGAACCATGAACTTCCAGATGTTCAAGCTAGATTTAGAAAAGGCAGAGGAACCAGAGATCAAAATGCCAATATCTGTTGAATCATTGAAAAAGCAAGAGAATACCAGAAAAACATCTACTTCTACTTTAATGATTAGACCAAAGCTTTTGACTGTGTGGATCACAACAAACTGTGTAAAATTCTTAAAGAGATGGGAATACTAGACCACCTGACCTGCCTCCTGAGAAATCTGTATGCAGGTTGAGAAGCAACAGTTAGAACTGGACATGGAAAAACAGACTGGTTCCAAATTGGGAAAGGAGTATGTCAAGGCTGTATATTGTCACCCAGCTTATTTAACTTATATACAAAGTACATCATGTGAAATACCAGGCTGGAGGAAGCACAAGCTAGAATCAAGATTGCTGGGATAAATATCAATAACCTCAGATACACAGATGACACCAACCTTATAGCAGAAAGTGAAGAAGAACTAAAGAACCTCTTGATGAAGGTGAAAGAGGAGAGTGACAAAGCTGGCTTAAAACTCAACATTCAAAAAACAAAGATCATGGCATCCTGTCCCAGTACTTCATGGCAAATAGATGGGGAAACAATGGAAACAGTGACAGACTTTATATTTTTGGGCTCCAAAATTATTGCAGACAGTGACTGCAGCCATGAAATTAAAAGATGCTTGCTCCTTGGAAGAAAAGTTATGACCAACCTAGATGTCATATTAAAAAGCAGAGACATTATTTTGCCAACAAAGGTTCATCTTGTCAAAGCTACAGTTTTTCCAGTAGTCATGTATGGATGTGAGTTTTGGACTATAAAGAAAGCTTAGCACAGAAGAATTGATGCTTTTGAACTATGGTGTTGGAGAAGACTCTTGAGACTCCCTTGGACTACAAAGGAGATCAAACCAGTCAATCTTAAAGGAAATCAGTCCTGAATATTCATTTGAAGGACTGATGCTGAAGCTGAAACTCCAATACTTTGGCCACTTGATGTGAAGAACTGACTTCTTGGAAAAGACCCTGATGCTGGGAAAGATTGAAGGCAGGAAGAGAAGGGGATGACAGAGGATGAGATGGCTGGATGGCATCACCGAGTCTATAGACATGAGTTTGAGCAAGCTCTTGAAGTTGGTGATGGACAGGGAAGCCTGGAGTGCTGCAATCCATGGGGTTGCAAAGAGTCAGACATAACTAAGTGACTCAACTGAACTGAACTGATCTGATGAGTATAAATTTGTCATCACAAGAAGAAAAGTGTAAATTAGTGTGGTGATGGATACTAACTAGGCTTATTGTGATGATGATTTCACAACATACATAAATATCAAATCATTATATTATAACATCTGAGACTAATATAATGTTATATAACAATTCCAATACCCATTCATGACTAAATAAAACCACTCAACAAACAAAGTATGGAAAGAAATGTCTTCAAACTGATAAATGGCATCTAAGAAATGGCCACATTTACATCATGCTCATAGTGAAAGAGTTAATGCTTTTCCCTTAGATGAGGAACAAGACAAGGATGCCAATTTCACCACTTCTATTCAGCTTTGTGCTGGAGCTTCTAGCCAGGGAAATTAGGGAAGAAAAAGAAATAAAAGGCATTTAGCTTGGAAAGGAAGATGCAAAATAATTTCTATTTTCAGATGACATGCTAATGCAATCTTGTATACAGAAAATCCTAATAAATCTAATTTACAAAAAACCTTAAGTTTAGCAAGTTTGAAGGATGAAAGATCAATACAGAAAACTCAGTTTTACTTCTACACATTGCCAATGAACAATACAAAAATGAAATTAGGAAGACAGCTCCATTTATAATAGAGTCAAAAATGATACCATACTTAAGGATAAATTTAACACAAGAAGTGTAAGATTTTTCCATGGAAAAAAATATTGTTGAAAGAACATCCCGTGTTTATAGATCAGAAGATTTAATATTGTTAAATGACAACACTCTCCAAATTTATTTACACACTCACACAACTTCTATCAAAATTTCAGCTGATGTTTTTCGATATGTTGACATGCTGATTGTAAAATTCATATGTAAATGCGAGGGACCAGAAGAGGCAAAACAATCTTAAAAAAGAAGATGAAGTTAAAGTACTGATCTCCCAGTTTCAAAAGCCACAGTGAGAAAGACAGCATTGTACTGACACAGAATAGACAAATAGATCAATAGAATAGATTTGAAAATTCATTGACAACCCTTACATTTATGGTCAATTGGTTTTATAGAAATGTATCAAAGCAATTCAGTGGGGAATACTATCAATAAATATAGATTAGATATACACCGGCAAGATAATGAAGTTGGGTTTCTTCCTTTTCTTCAAAGAAGGTATACAAATGGCTAGTAAGCCCTTAAAGAGATACTCAATGTCATTAACCATTAGGGATATGCAATTTAAAACCACAATAAGATATCACTTTATACCACTAAGGAGACCATAATAAAGGACAAGCAATAACAAGTGATGACTAGCATGTGGGAAAATGAATTCCCTCCTACATTGAGGAAGAGAATGTAACATGGTTAAGATACTTTGGAGAGCTGTTTGGCAGAGTGGACTTTTGTTTCATTTAATTAACAAATATTTCTTAAATCTGTAACATGTGCTAGCCATTTGTACTAAATTCTCAGGATATAAGATAGCTAAATTATCATCCTTATTATTATATGAAGACAGACCTGTAATCAAAAGATTGCAGTACATTGTGTCAGGTCCTATGTACTAGGCTTGATGTTGGAATAAAGGAAGAGAATAGCAAAGAGCTCAGAATGACTGAAGGGATATGACAGGAAATTGATCCCTGCAGAGCAAATTAGGTTGTAATGCTCTAGATCACTGAGAGCCACGGAGTGATGTCAAGTAGAAAGTGGTAACAGCACATCCGCCCCGTCAAGGAACACGTATGCTGATGGCCTGGAGCATGAACTGGAGAGAGACTATGAAGATCTCCCCTAAGGAGCTATCCATGGGGTGTGCAGAAATAGACAAATTCAAGCAACATTTCTGAATTAAAATCTAGGGGGATTTAGTAATTACTTGAATGTAGGGCATCGCTGGTGGCTGAGTGGTAAAGCATCTGCCTGCCAATGCAGGAGATGCGGGTTCAATCCCTAGATTGGGAAGATCACATGGAGGAAGAAACTGCAAGCCTCTCCAGTATTCTTGCCTGGAAAATCCCACAGACAGAGTAGCCTGGCAGGCTATAGTCCATAGACTAGTAAAAGAGTTGGATATTACTGACCACAACTTCCCCCACCCCCACCACCTCACCCACACACACACCCACACACAAAGAATGACAGAAGTGGAGAAATAGTAGACGGTTCTCAGATAATGGTGTGCTGATAAATGTTCAACAACTGGATCCCTGAAAAAAAAAATGTGTGCATATATAAAAGTACATGAAGTGAAGTGAAGTGAAACTTGCGTCCGATGCTTTGCTGTACAGGTCATGGAATTCTCCAGGCCAGAATAGTAGAATGAGTAGCCTTTCCCTTTTCCAGGGGATTTTCCCAACCTAGGGATCAAACCCAGGTCTCCCGCATTGCAGGCAGATTTTTTACCAGCTGAGCCACAAGGGAAGCCCAAGAATACTGGAAAGGGTAGCCTATCCCTTCTCCAGGGGATCTTTCTAACCCAGGAATCAAACTGGGCTCTCCTGCATTGCAGGCAAATTCTTTAGCAACTGAGCTATCAGGGATTTATTATAAACTTTACTGATAGGAAGTATATGTAGTACATAATTTTAAAATAAGAAAATATGCAATAATCTTCCCTGTAAATTTCTTATGGCTAATTAATTGTCACAGAATGCTATCATTAATTTTTGCTGAACCCTTATAATTATCAGATCAGATCAGATCATATCAGTCACTCAGTCATGTCCGACTCTTTGCGACCCCATGAATCACAGCACGCCAGGCCTCCCTGTCCATCACCAACTCCTGGAGTTCACTGAGACTCACGTCCATCGAGTCAGTGATGCCATCCAGCCATCTCATCCTCTGTCGTCCCCTTCTCCTCTTGCCCCAATCCCTCCCAGTATCAGAGTCTTTTCCAATGAGTCAACTCTTCACATGAGGTGGCCAAAGTACTGGAGTTTCAGCTTTAGCATCATTCCTTCCAAAGAAATCCCAGGGCTGATCTCCTTCAGAATGGACTGGTTGAATCTCCTTGCAGTTCAAGGGACTCTCAAGACTTTTCTCCAACACCACACTTCAAAAGCATCAATTCTTCGGCGCTCAGCCTTCTTCACAGTCCAACACTCACATCCATACATGACCACTGGAAAAACCATAGCCTTGACTAGATGAACCTTTGTTGGCAAAGTAATGTCTTTGCTTTTGAATATGCTATTTAGGTTGGTCATAACTTTCCTTCCAAGGAGTAAGAGTCTTTTCATTTCATGGCTGCAGTCACCATCTGTAGCAATTTTGGAGCCGAGAAAAATAAAGTCTGACATTGTTTCCACTGTTTCCCCATCTATTTCCCATGAAGTGGTGGGACCAGATGCCATGATCTTCGTTTTCTGAATGTTGAGCTTTAAGCCAACTTTTTCACTCTCCACTTTCACTTTCATCAAGAGGCTTTTGAGTTCCTGTTCACTTTCTGCCATAAGGGTGGTCTCATCTCATATCTGAGGTTATTGATATTTCTCCCAGCAATCTTGATTCCAGCTTGTGTTTCTTCCAGTCCAGCGTTTCTCATGATGTACTCTGCATATAAGTTAAATAAACAGGGTGACAATATACAGCCTTGACGAACTCCTTTTCCTATTTGGAACCAGTCTGTTGTTCCATGTCCAGTTCTAACTGTTGCTTCCTGACCTGCATACAAATTTCTCAAGAGGCAGATCAGGTGGTCTGGTATTCCCATCTCTTTCAGAATTTTCCACACTTTATTGTGATCCACACAGTCAAAGGCTTTGGCATAGTCAATGAAGCAGAAATAGATGTTTTTCTGGAACTCTCTTGCTTTTTCCATGATCCAGCGGATGTTGGCAATTTGATCTCTGGTTCCTCTGCCTTTTCTAAAACCAGCTTGAACATCAGGAAGTTCATGGTTCACATATTGCTGAAGCCTGGCTTGGAGAATTTTGAGCATTACTTTACTAGCGTGTGAGATGAGTGCAATTGTGCAGTAGTTGAGAGTCCCTTGGACTGCAAGGAGATTCAGCCAATCCATTCTGAAGGAGATCAGCCCTGGGATTTCTTTGGAAGGAATGATGCTAAAGCTGAAACTCCAGTACTTTGGCCACCTCATGTGAAGAGTTGACTCATTGGAAAAGACTCTGATGCTTGGAGGGATTGGGGGCAGTAGGAAAAGGGGACGACAGAGAATGAGATGGCTGGATGACATCGCCGACTCGATGGACATGAGTCTGAGTGAACTCCGGGAGTTGGTGATGGACAGGGAGGCCTGGCGTGCTGCGATTCATGGGGTCGCAAAGAGTCGGACATGACTGAGTGACTGATCTGATCTGATCTGATCTGATCTTGAGCATTCTTTGGCATTGGCTTTCTTTGGGATTTGGAATGAAATCTGACCTTTTCCAGTCCTGTGGCCACTGCTGAGTTTTCCAAATTTGCTGGCATATTGAGTGCAGCACTTTCACACCATCATCTTTCAGGATTTGAAATAGCTCAACTGGAATTCCATCACCTCCACTAGCTTTGTTCGTAGTGATGCTTTCTAAGGCTTGACTTCACATTCCAGGATGTCTGGCTCTAGGTCAGTGATCACACCATCGTGATTATCTGGGTCGTGATGATCTTTTTTGTACAGTTCTTCTGTGTATTCTTGCCATCTCTTCTTAATATCTTCTGCTTCTGTTAGGTGCATACCATTTCTGTCCTTTACTGAGCTCATCTTTGCATGAAATGTTCCTTTGGTATCTCTTTTCTTGAAGAGATCCCTAGTCTTTCCCATTCTGTTGTTTTCCTCTATTTCTTTGCATTGATCGCTGAAGAAGGCTTTCTTATCTCTTCTTGCTATTCTTTGGAACTCTGCAGTCAGATGTTTATATCTTTCCTTTTCTCCTTTGCTTTTCGCTTCTCTTCTTTTCACAGCTATTTGTAAGGCCTCCCCAGACAGCCATTTTACTTTTTTGCATTTCTTTTCCATGGGAATGGTCTTGATCCCTGACTCCTGTACAATGTCACGAACCTCATTCCATTGTTCATCAGGCACTCTATCTATCAGATCTAGGCCCTTAAATCTATTTCTCACTTCCACTGTATAATCATAAGGGGTTTGATTTAGGTCGTACCTGAATGGTCTAGTAGTTTTCCCTACTTTCTTCAATTTAAGTGTGAATTTGGCAATAGGGAGTTCATGTTCTGAGCCACAGTCAGCTCCTGGTCTTGTTTTTGCTAACTGTATAGAGCTTCTCCATCTTTGGCTGCAAAGAATATAATTAATCTGATTTCGGTGTTGACCATCTGGTGATGTCCATGTGTAGAGTCTTCTCTTGTGTTGTTGGAAGAGGGTGCTTGTTATGACCAGTGCATTTTCTTGGCAAAACTCTATTAGTCTTTGCCCTGCTTCATTCCGTATTCCAAGGCCAAATTTGCCTGTTACTCCAGGTGTTTCTTGACTTCCTACTTTTGCATTCCTATAATGAGAAGGACATCTTTTTTGGGTGTTAGTTCTAAAAGGTCTTGTAGGTCTTCATAGAACCATTCAACTTCAGCTTCTTCAGCGTTACTGGTTGGGGCATAGACTTGGATTACTGTGATACTGAATGGTTTGCCTTGGAAATGAACAGAGATCATTCTGTCATTTTGGGGATTGCATCCAAGTACTGCGTTTTGGACTCTTTTGTTGACCATGATGGCCACTCCATTTCTTCTGAGGGATTCCTGCCCGCAGTAGTAGATATAATGGTCATCTGAGTTAAATTCACCCATTCCAGTCCATTTCAGTTAGCTGATTCCTAGAATGTCGACATTCACTCTTGCCATCTCTTGTTTGACCACTTCCAATTTGCCTTGATTCATGGACCTGATATTCCAGGTTCCTATGCAATATTGCTCTTTACAGCATCGGACCTTGCTTCTATCACCAGTCACATCCACAGCTGGGTATTGTTTTTGCTTTGGCTCTATCCCTTCATTCTTTCTGGAGTTATTTCTCCACTGATCTCTAGTTGCATATTGGGCACCTACTGACCTGGGGAGTTTCTCTTTCAGTATCCTATCATTTTGCCTTTTCATACTGTTCATGGGGTTCTCAAGGCAAGAATACTGAAGTGGTTTGCCATCCCCTTCTCCAGTGGACCACATTCTGTCAGATCTCTCCACCATGACCCTCCCATCTTGGGTTGCCCCACGGGCATGGCTTAGTTTCATTGAGTTAGACAAGGCTGTGGTCCTAGTGTGATTAGATTGACTAGTTTTCTGTGAGTATGGTTTCAGTGTGTTTGCCCTCTGATGCCCTCTTGCAACACCTACCATCTTACTTGGGTTTCTCTTACCTTGGGCATGGGGTATCTCTTCACGGCTGCTCCAGCAAAGCGCAGCCATTGCTCCTTACCTTGGAGGAGAGGTATCTCCTCACCGCCGCCCTTCCTGACCTTCAACGTGTGATAGCTCCTCTAGGCCCTCCTGTGCCTGCAGAGCCATGGCTCCTTGGACGTTGGGTTGGTCCTCCCAGCCACCGCCCTTGGCCTCGGGCATGGGGTAGCTCCTCCCACCCGCTGCCCCTGGCCTCAGGCTTGGGGCGTGGGGTATCTCCTCCTGGCCCTGCCCCTGACCTCGGAAGCTGGATATCTCCTCTTGGCCGCCCCCGCTGACTTTGGACGCGGGGTAGCTCCTCTCGGCGGTTCCTGCGCCGTCGCAGTCTGGTACTCTCGGCCACTGCCCCTGACCTTATAATTATAACCCTTATTAATTATTGCTGAACCCACCTATAGTTGCAATCCACCCATAGTTTGACAAATGAAGTCGTATCCCAATCTGCTGCCTCTTCAACCAATAGAATTACTTTCACCAAGTCTAATAGGTAGCTTACTATTAAACTATTTCCCACCCCATACAAGTAATATTCATTAAATTGAAACTTCTCTCAACTTCAGTACTAGATACAACATACTTTTAAGTTTAACTTGCATTATTAACACTTTTCTCCATCACTTTCTTAAGACTAGACAGCCAACAACAACAACAAAAATTCCCATCGAGCCCTCACTTGTATTTGGCAATTTCCATGGTGAAAATATTCCCACTGTAACTGATTTCAAGTTACCTATGTCACATTGCTAAACAGGGAGTTAGTAAGAGATGCATATAACACCTACACAGTACTTCTAACATAGAGGTATAATATAAATGTGAGGGCACAGAAAACAGTAAAACTATTAGGAAATGGTAATTTTCAAATATTTCTTACCCTTGGCATTAACATAATTTATTACATTATAATTTTTATAGTTTAAATTTTACTGATGGGTGTATTTTAACAACTGGTTTGCAAAGTTTTGAATCTGTAAAAAGTGGCTTCTGTGAGCTGGGGTGAGCTGGCTCCACACATCACTGATGACAGATGTTCTGGCTTGAGTGACAATTAAGAGCTAAGGATAAACAACATTCAATATGTTGTAATAAACTACAATGGAAAAGATGTAAAAGAATATATATATATATATATTCTTTCTATATTCAGAGTACATATATGTATATCAGGGGAAAATTCAGGTATATATACATGTATCTATATATATATATATATATATCTGAATCAGTTTGCTGTGCACCAGAAACTAATACGTCATTGTAAATTAACTACACTTCAACTTAAAAAAAAAACTGTAAAATAAAATGGAAAGAAAAGACAAACAGAAAAAATAGGAAGCACATGTACTTTGGATTAAATATAGCATCACAACTCAGAGCGATGGGGTGGGGAGGGAGTGGGAGGGGGGTTCAGGATCGGGGGAGACATGTGTACCCATGACTGATTCATGTTGATGTATGGCAAAAACCACCACAATATTGTAAAGTAATTAGTCTCCAATTAAAATAAATTAATTTTAAAAACCACAAAGTTTATCTTTTTAAACATGCATAGTAATATTTGATTCAGCTTACATCAAGACCACCACCAAAAAAACTTCTGACTTAAACAAGATAAAAGTTGGTTTCTCTCTGGTATATCAAAAGGGAAGCTGCCTCATACCCACAGGTTCATCAAGGCCCAGGTTCCTTCTGTTCTTATGCTTTACCACCTCATGGTCCAAGATGGCTGCCTGAGCTCAGATGATCACATCTACTTTCTAGCCAGCCTAAAGGAGGGAAAAGGTAAAAAGAAAGACAAGTCTCTGTTATAAGACACTTCTGGGAGGTAGCAAAAATGTTTCCAATTAAATATCATGGGCTAAAATATAGTTACATGGTACTTGTAGAGTCACGAAAAACAAAGAATATAGTCTTTTAGCTGGATGGCAATGCCTAGCTATGAATCAGAGTTCATATTAGTAAGGATAAATGGATGAATGAATATTAGCAAGCAGCTTACAGTCCCTTCCCCCAAAGTTTTCATTTTTTTCTCCACTGACTTACCAATGGTAATGAGAAGAAAACACGATATACCTTAAAAGAGCCCAACCCATTCAGAGAACAACACTTTAGTACCTAACATGTGTTCTGCCCCAATCCAACCTGCTCTGCCATCATCAGACCTGGCATGGGCTGTGCCCCAAATAGGCTGGAGACATTTTCTCCTCATTATCACCTTGTTAAGCAACCCCCTGCCTCTGAGGCATGTTCTGGGATCTTAACGAGGTGATAATGAGGAGAAAAATGATGTGGCAGTCCTTGGTCTGGTCAAGTCTTCATAGTTCAGAGGAGACCCAAGCTTTAATTAAAAATACTTTCCTTTGATATAAAATGCTCAGAAGACATACATTTTTGATGTACCTGAAGAGAAGCAAAACAAGGAGAAATGTATGTTTCTACTCATGCATATCTTGGAGATGGCTCTTCATAATCCAAGCAAAGAGAGGTGCATTCCTTGACCCTACAAGAAGAGACACAAAGTTGAATAGATAGGGGTAAGGAAAGTGGGGAGAGAAAACAGGCTTGAAGAAAAAGAAGTCTGGGGTGTTCTGTATCTTATAGGTAGAAGATCTAGATTTTCCCTCTATTTTAAAAACGTATTCATTTTATTTATTTGGCTGTGCTGGATCTTCATTGTTGAGTGGACTTTTCTCTAGCTGCAGCAAGCGGGAGCTACTCTTGGCTGTGGTTTATGGCCTCATTGTAGTGGCTTCTCTTGTTGCAGAGAAAAGGCTCTGCGGCATGTGGGCTTCCGTAGCTGTGGCACCTGGGCTCAGTAGTTGCGGCTCCTGAGCTCTGGAGCACAGGCTCAATAGTTGTGGCTCATTGGCTCAGCTGCTCCTGTGACACGTGGGATCCTCCTGGACCAGGGATTGAACCCATGTCTCTTGCAGTGGCAGGCAGACTCTTCACCAGTGAGCCACCAGTGAAGGCCCTCCCTTAATTTTTTCTGACCGCTTGCTGATCTATGGGATTACTCTCTCTAGAATAGTGTTTTATTATGTCTCTGTGTTTGGTCCATTAGTGCTACTTTAACTCATTATACAAACCAGATAATTCATTCCAAATGCAATAGGTTCATATGACATTTGAAGAGGATGCTTCACAGTGATTAATTTGGAGGGTTTCCCTTATTTCTTTAAAATGTAATTCTGGATTGTTTGTAAAAGGTAAAGATAGCTGCTTCATTGCCTACAAATGATTTTAAAAATCAACCTACTTCATCAATGTTTAAGATAGTCACTGATCACTTCTTCTTGATGGGGAAATCCCTCATGCATTTAAATGGTCTTTCTTCTGAAGAGGTCAAAATACTTCCCTTTCAGTTTATCTCAGTGAGATAGTTAATAAATAACGAAGGAAAGAAAGAAAATTTATAGCCACCATGTTACCGATGGTGACACGCACGGAGCGCTCCTTTTCAAGAAGCAAAGCACTGGATCACAGCCCGGAAGACCCATCGGCTCTGTTTCCCAGTGGCTGTCTATCTTCATGACAAATCCTGACCACCCAACAGTCCATTTGGCTGTGGTGAACACAGGAAGATGAAGAGAAATGGCCAGAACTCACCATGCTGACACACCATCATGCCACAGTCCATTTGTTCATTTGTGCTTGCAGTCTGAAGCAAATGGAGTTGAAGCAACTTTCCCAAGGCTGATTCCTTGTAAATGACAGAGTCACTTCTTCATTTATTTGGCCGTATCACGTAGTTGATGAAACGATTCCACAGACAATCCCACTGTATTATTATAAAGTCATTACACCCTCGCTTGATTTGATTTCTGGTCAATCCCTCAATGGTCCTTCAGTGTCATGATCACTCTTCACTACACACATCATCATCAAGGGAAAAAAAATAAGTATTTTTCTATCTGAACTAAGCCATTTATCAATAAGGAACTTTCAAGATTGTTAATGCATGAAGTGTTTTGCTCACATCTGATCTTAATTTCTTCTATTAGCTTCATTTCCAGTTTTCTAAATATTTGATTAAAACTTAAGAAAAAGGAGTTCTATGGCTTTGTTTTCATTGGCATGTGAAAGTTAGAGATAGTTTCTAAATAAGTATAATCAACTCTAATCGTCTGTTTTCATGGAGAAACACGGGAGCAAAGATTATTCTAAGTAGTAGATGATCAAAGACATATTCATGTCTTCCTGAATAATCATAATTTTCTTGTGAAGATGCTACATTAATTTTTATCCCCTGGCCTTTCATCAAGCAATCACGAAGAAAGAAGTATAAAAATCACAATCTGAATAGTAAAAGAAAAGCTCAAACATTTCCCCAACATAAAACACATTGGTGATGAGTGAACCTCAGTGGAACACTGAGTTTTCTAAATATATTTTACACTTTAAAGCCAGAATGTTTTCTATCTTTAATAAGTGTAAGACACAGATTTGACAGACACAAAATCAATATGAATAGCATTTGTTTAACTTGAATCTAGAGAAACAGCCTCTTCTTTCAGAAAAGCATTCCTGCTAAAGAAAACTATATTCACTTTCATTTCTCATCATTTGGAAAATGACAAGATTGAATTAATGCAAATGTTCAGATTTTTACATAGTCAAATACCCTCAAGCCAGGATCTACGCTGGCAAATTAGAATGCTGTATTTCTCTAGCAAATTTACAATCAAGTGGATTATTTTGCTGTTTAAATAATCAGGATTGAACAAACTCTACAACCAGCAGGTAACTGTGAACCCCTGTGCTAGTGTTTCTTCAACATCAGCTGGAGCACCAGTGAGGAAGTATAAATGGCAAGAGAGGTGGATGTTCTGTTTGATTTCTAGTCCTAAATCGGCCACCAAAGAGACGTGTGGCCCTAGGCAAATTACTTCACCTCTGTTGGCCTCAGAATCCTCATCTATAAAATGTGAAAGTTGCACTAAATGACTTTTAAAATCACTTCTAGTTCCGTGGGTTTTATGCCTACGAGGAGAAAGTGGGGGAGACAGGACCCCTCGAGCAACAGGCTCAGAGTTTTGTAATAAAATCCAGCCGGGAATCATCCTCCTGCCTTCGCTCTAATTATGTCCTTTTCTTTCCCACGCACTCCCCAGCACACTATTAGGAAATACAACGAGGAAGAAAGCAAACCTCCTGTTGCATGCAAAAAGCAGCTCTTCCCTCTGCTAAAGGGCTGGGTGAGCTGGAGCCTTTCGCTGACCATATCGGATTATATTTTAATTAGATGTCAAGTTCTAAAACCACGAAGCCGACATGATAAAGAGCAGGCTAATTCAGGGTCCTAATTTCAGAGCCTCCAGTATCTCTTAATTTATGTACTGATAATCTCCTGGTAATTCTCCGGGTGCTGCCGCCGCGTCCAGGATCCAAATTCTCCTGCTCCGCAAGGACTCGCTCTCCGGCCATCCCCGGGAGTTTCCTCGTCCTGCTCGCCGGGCTCACGTAGAACCTCCGCTCCTCGCAGCCAAACCGCTGGCCTCCGCGGGAGCGAGGGAAGCGAACCGCAGCGCATCTGCCGCCGAGCCTTTGGTGGAAGTGTGGCCAATTAGTCACACGTTTGGTGTTCTAATTAGGCGAGGCTGGGACTTTGGAAAATGTGCTGTTGATTTAGGTACTTCCTCAAACAATGCGAAATTGTGTTATGTGAAATTCAATTAGTCTTTTTCTAAACGTTTCCACATCTGTTCTTCTTTAAGCCGAAAGTGATGAGGAGAGAAAGAGAAGTGAAAAGCCAGAGTCTCCACTGGTGAAATATGTTAGGCCTCAGAGACCAGCCCTTTTCCAGCATTTGACCCTGAACAGTGATATACAGGAAGGAACAAAGTTGGAGAGCTATCATGGTGAGGCCCTTTTAAATAAATCATTAGAGAAGAAATACGGCGACTGCACGGGAATGTAATCTCAGATGATGGCTATAAACTCAGCTTTGTTTGAAAATGGATGGCATGGGGGAGGAACCATTAAGAAGTAAATGATTATAAATTCTGCCTTAAAGGTACTGTTTGTGGCCATTCTGGCTTGTTTTTTTTTTTTTTTTTTAAGAATCTTAAAAAAAAAATCCTTCCGTTTAATGTTTCATGTCTAGGTTCACTGTCGTGAGTTTTTGTCTCCTCTTATCCACTGAAATTTTCCATAGGAAGCTGAGAACAGCCTGAAATCTCAAAACACTTGAGGATTCAAAGAAAAAGAAGTAGGGAGAAGACATAGAAGGAGGAGGAAGAGGAGGGGGAGAAAGATGGGGAGAAGGGAAAATTCACTTGTTCTGGAAGGTTTCATAGTTTCCATCTGAGCCACTATTGTTACCTCATGACGCCATGTTGCTTTGATCTTTCCGGCTCTGTGGCAAGCTGTGCCAACCCCTTATTCTCCAATTTGCTAGACATGCTGGGTTATTGCTTCACAGCATCTCTTAATTCCAGCACTTTCCCAGCAACGCATCTAACACCATGTCCACTGTGTGTTTTCATGCGATATCATGCTAGGCATATCCACTGACTTTGCCAAGAGACCAAATGGCAATATGTTTTTGTAAGGTGGCACGGCTCAAAACCGCAGGCTGCCACAGGTGAAGGGCTACATGCATTTGATCCTTGTTTCTGTTATCACCTTTTCAGTGACTAACATTTCATTTCAAAATCTTATCTGTGGTTGGCAGGCCATGTTTCAGGTTTTGTCAAAGCCCGGATATAGACTGTGTGGTTTTCATATGATATATCTCCTTAAGATTTGTGGAATGCTATAGATGGAGTTGTCAACACTACTTTATGGCACCTTGGTGCATGTCAGAAAAGGAAAATATTTTCAGAAGTGATAGCATTATTTTGACTGATGACATGCTTTTTTAAGACAAAGACTCATTTAAATGAAAAAAATTCAAGAAAAGAAGCCCAAACGAGTCATTACCAGTAAGCAAGGTGATTAATCTGATGTCTAGGGTTCATCAACAAGAGAAAGGAAGATAACAAAAACTAGAATGATAACACTTTGATAACTAGTCTGGGTTTGTAATTTTTGTAAACTAAAAAGCCTTCTGGATTTGATGATTGTATTTAAATTTAAATTCCCATTCACTAAAGGGATTATGCTTCTCTGAAACAACAAATATTGCCAGAATATAATAAACCAAATGAGCAAAAGGAAGATGCTAAGGGTTTAATACATTTAAATAAAATATGAGCTCTCTGGTTTTCAGAATCAGTTTAAAGGACAACAGCAGATGTAAATAAATAAGATTTTTACTCTAGAAGATATCTGTAAGCCTGAAGATGTCAATAATATTGTATTAAATCTAGTTTTGCAGATACATTAGTTGTTAATTATGGTCTATTTATATTTGTCTCACTTAATGGATTATTTACCAATATCATAATATTCACAGCTATTGTTGAATAACAATTTTACTTTAATTCCTCAATTTATCTTTACCTACTTTGTTTGTGACTTAATAAAGCTGGATTAACTATGAGCCAGCATTCACCTCACAGAGCTGCACTATTTGATTTTTTAAAAACTTTATTGAAAGGAAAAACAATCTAGATAACTTTAAGCTAAATGTTGATAAAAGAAAGCATTTAAGTCATGGTTCTGTAAAGACAAACGAGTCTTGTGTGGTTTAAAGGCTCAATCAGATCATCCAGCATCGCTGAATTTATGCTCTTCTTATAGCACTTAAACGACATCACTGTGGACCTGTCCACTCTGGCTATTCTGAGTAAAACTATCTTGCTTACGTCATCAGTTAACAAAAAGACATCACTCATCTCCATGTTCTTTGAGCATATGTGCTATGACTAGTACAAATCAAAAGACTTGTAGTGATCGCAGGCACAGATTCAAAACTATTCCTCCCTCTAAAACGCCAGTCTTGGGGAAAGGCATCATCAGAACACTGTGGACTAACTTCATGTACCAGAAACCAAATGTCTAAACTAATTTTCTCTGGGCTTCTCTGGTGGCTCCAATGGTAAAGAATCCGCCTGCAATGCAGGAGACCTGGGTTTGATCCCTGGGTTGGGAAGATCCTTTGAAGGAGGACATGGCAACCCACTCCAATATTCTTGCCTGGAGAATCCCCATGGATAGAGGAGCCTGGTGGGCTACAGTCCATGGGGTCGCAAAGAGTCGGACATGACTGAGTGACTAAGAACAGTTTTCTCTAGGTTATTGGTTCAAGCCCGAATGAAACTTTATGTAACAATGGCAAGTCTCTGGGGAGAGGTGGGAAGCAGGTCTGCAGATGTCGCTACTCCAGACTGCCCCTTGCCTTCAGAGAGATGTGCTTGGTCAGCTGAGGGGCGCCCTCACCCTTCTTATTTTTACAGAGTGGTGTTCAGAGTCGGTTTTCAATGCATTCCACATGTGGTTGTCTTTTGCTGGCTCTGAGTTGGCCTTGTGCTGAGCCAGGCCTGACTCTGGGGTTATCTTTTATTTTGATAGACAAGATGTCATGTTTTGTTCTCCTTTCACAGCACTTCTGGGAATGATACCAATCAACAATATATGTAGCTTTTTGTCATGGATAAACAATAACTTGAATGGAATTTTTCATGTTTTAAATTTTTAAAATTGTCCTCCTAAACTCTTGATTTTTTAATTTAAATTGTAGTCTGTTTCCTGGCTTATGTAGAGAGTGAATTCTATAAGGGCAGATATTGCTTTCCATACATGTCTCTTTCCTTGTGTGGTAATTACTGAATGTATATATCTATTAATTTGTTTTGATTGATGATCCTAAGTGCTGCTGGGTTTGTGCCATAGCACAATGGCTACACATTCCACATCTCAAGATGTTGGAACCACCTCAAATCTGGATTTCAGACCACAAACAACCCTAGTTTCTTTTATCACCTGTTGTTAGGCTGGTGTTACCAGTGATTTTCATGTGTATTTTATACTTGAGGTCTGGAATGGCTGGGAAGTGATAGAAGGATAGGTTTCCTAGACACATTCAGATGGGAACCAACTTAACAAAATTAAAGCATAGAACAGCATTGAGGATAGGAAGGTATGTTGATGGATTAAGAAAAAAAAATTGTTCATCTAGAAAGAACTAAACCATAAATAAGGGTTAAATTGTCAAATAAAACACAGTCACAAACAACATGGCATTAAGTACCTGTCTGTGATAGGTGGGTAGGGTGTGAATAAATGAAGGAGCTTAGAGAAGGTATTTCTAGGCATTTCCAGTACAGAGATTGACATGAACTAAGGCAAGGAAGCAGTTAAGATAGCTGTCATACCTCATGGGTTTCTCTCCATCTTCTTTACTGCTTCTTCTTTCTCTTCCTCATCTCCAAAGGTTCAGTCTTCAGAGTTCTTCTCTGCTTTATGTGCCTTCACACCCTAGGGGATGCCATTCAGTTCTACTGGTTTTTTTTTTTTTTTTTGACCATAATTGCTTTACAATGTTGTTTTAGTTTCTGCTGTACAACGAAGTGAATCAGCTATATGTACGCATATATTCCCTCCATCTTAGATCTCCCTTCTACCCTCCCATCTCACCCTTCTTGGTAATCACATAGCGCCAAGCTGAGCTCCCTGTGCTACATAGCAGCTTCCCACTAGCTACCATTTATACATGGTAGTGTATATATACTACCTACGCTCCCAATTTGTCATACCCTCCTCTTACCTCCCATGTCCACAAGTCTGCTCTCTATGTCTGCATCTCTATTCCTGCCCTGCAAATAGATTTATCTGTACCATTTTTCTGGATTCCACACATATGTGTTAATGTATATTTGCTTTTGTCTGTCTGTCTTCACTTTGTTTGTATAATGATAACTTCCCAATTTTTATTAAGCCGGGAGAGTGCTCCTGGCTTAGATATCCTGCTTATTCAACATTTTTATTTGTATGTCTGATGGCATGTCAAAGCTTTACAAAACTGCCCCAAATCAAACTTTGGATTTCCTCTAAAAACTGCTCCCAAAATCATTTCATGAAAATTCTATTCTTTTATTTGCTCCTAAAAAAAAAAAGAAGTCTTAATCATGCCTAACTTTTCTTTTTTCTCATTCTTCATTTAAGTCGTCAGCCAACTTTCACAATGCTCTTTCAAAATATTATATATACAGAATATAATGACTTCTCATTATCATCCTGCCACCATCCTGGGCCAAATTGTTCTTCCCTCTCACTGGGTTGATAATTCGTAATTGGTTTCTTTACCCCAACCCTTTTAAGCTACTCTAACACTGACCCAGAGTGTTCCTCTTACGAAGAGCATCAGGTCATGTTATACTTTTGCTAAAACTCTCTCATGGATTTCTATTTCTCTCACTGGAAAAGTCAAAGTCCTTATCATGGTTTAATTTGTCCAACCCAAGTTCATCCTCCCACTATTTCTTTATTCCTATCACACCTTCCCCAATCACTCCATTCCAGTCACACTGGTCTCCTTGCTCTCCTTGAATATTCCAAGCACATTCCCACTGCCAGATCTTGGCACATGCTCTTCCGTCTTCCCCAGGCTATCCACATGGCCTGCAGCCTAGCTTCCCTCCAGCCCTCTCTGCTCAAATATTTCCTCACTAGAGACTATCATGACCTCCCCTCCCTATGCGAAACATGTCCCAAGCTTTGATCGCTCTCAGTGTATTGTATTTATAGCCCTTATCAATACCAGCCATTAAATTTATGTGTTAGAATTGTATTTATTTGTTTGTTTACAGCCAATCTCTTCCTGCTGCTGCTGCTGCTGCTAAGTCGCTTCAGTCGTGTCCGACTCTGTGTGACCCCATAGAAGGGAGCCCACCAGGCTCCCCTGTCCCTGGGATTCTCCGGGCAAGAATACTGGAGTGGGTTGCCATTTCCTTCTCCAATGCATAAAGTGAAAAGTCAAAGTGAAGTCGCTCAGTCGTGTCCGACTCTTAGTGACCTCATGGACTGCAGTCTACTAATCCTCCATTGGATTTTCCAGGCAAGAGCACTGGAGTGGGGTGCCACTGGGGCATGAACTTCATCTATGTTGTTCAGAGACTTAATTTTGAGTGCCTAGAACAAAGCCTGGATCATAGTAGGTGCTTAAAGAATATCTGTAAAATAAGTGAATAAATGAAGGATGACAGTGAGTAAATTGATTTTTAGGCAGACAAAGAATTTGCCTTGGGAAGTGCTGAGTCATGTTGGAAAGTCAGCATGGACTCAAATGGAGGAACACCTTTAATATTAGAGGGAGGAATGTGGATTTTCTTCTGTAAGTAAAGTGTAGCTACTCACATATTTTAAGTGGGAAGGTACATGATTAATATAAAATTTGGAGATTATCAGTCTAGTGATAACCTATTAAGTAGATTTTAAAGTTTGAGACTTTCTCAGTAATCCAGGTTTTCATCCCCATGACCAAGGGTATAAATGCAGACCTTAAGTGAAATTAACTACAAATTGAAATATACTTATTATTTTAAAGAACTATACTTTTTAAAGCAGCAATAAGAATATCTAAGTCACTGAAATCATGCTAAGGCCAAGACTGTAGATTTGAACTGTATCCTCTTGGTCACAAATATCCAGAGTGAGACGTAAAAAATCTCATTTAGCTATCCAGAAAGATTGTCTTCCCAAGGCTCAAAACAGCTGCATTTCTAGAAAAAATGAGGGTCTATTTTTCTTCTGCACCATTACGCTGGGTTCAGTTGAATGGCATTCCTCATCTGTGCTCACCTGAGCAGCCCAAGGTTTCTTGGACAAAAGATATGACCTCAGGAGAAGAGGAGTTGGAGGGATGAACAGTGATGAGAACTTACCAGGGGAAGGTTTCACCAGCCTATCAGCTCTACTGAAAAGACAATCAAGAGACTATGGTTCTTGGGCTACCACAATCATTGAGCAAAAAAATAATGAAAAAGACATAGATTCTGGGAATTCTCCTGGCTTTCCCTCCAGTGTTTCCATGTTTTACTGGAGTGACTAATTTATCCTTCTAAGGAGCTCACTTCTTAAACTTTATCCCAAGAATCAGAGATTTATCTATCTTCATCACCAGAGGTTACACGTCTGCTTTCTTAATTTAGCTTCTTGAAGATCTTGAATTTCTCAGTGACTCTTTCCAGACATTGGCTTTTATTGTGGGTAATTCAGTTGGGGGAAGTTTGGTTGTTATTGTTGTAGCTTTTCCTATGTTAAAAAGAGGTTCTCATTCCAAAGAAATGCATGAAAGAAATGCATATTGCATCAGTATGATTGTAGTGAAGATTTTAATGATGTTATGAGATCAGAAAATCCAAGGACTTCCCTGGTGGTCCAGTGGCTAAGACTCCAAGCTCCCAGTGCAGGGGACCTTGGTTCAATCCCTGGTTGGAGAACTAGATCCCACATGCCACTACTAAGACTTGGTGCAAAAAATCCAAATGCCTCTTGTATCACCAGTAGGGGAAATTCAAAATGTTTTGCTTTATCTAGAGGCTGAAGGTCCATTGTGGCTCTGAGTGGGGCAGTGAATGCTGTCCTCTCACTGAGGCTCTTTGTGGTCTCTAAGCCCATCATTAGTGACTCAACTGACTCACAGGATTAGCAGGTCCACCCATCAGTGACTGTAAAACATTTGGAAGATGTCTGGGAAAGTGGCTGTCATTAGTTCCCTATGAAACAGTCATTTTCTGTGGAATGATGCAAGATATTATGATGAAGGGAAAGGAATCCTATGAGTTGTACCAAATGTGACCACTGGTACAGGCACTATCATGTTTAAGAAGTCTGTGTCCTTAATAGTTTGGAATGTGGTAAAATCTAGGATGATCTAAAAATAAAATAGTTATGTGATCTATGAGCCATCAACCACAGAATCCCAAAGAGATTTTTCATTCCTATGACCTAATTCCAGTGTCATCACAACATTGTCCCACCTCCTGCTTAGAAGGCAGGGCACAGGAGAAAGGTGTATTTTACCCTGATTTTGGGAGGCACTGCTCATGGAGAGAACCTAGTTTTGGCAGTAGAAGGTTGGGGGTAAAGTACTTGCTTTGCAGTTGTATGAGTTTCTCAATTCAATTAGAAGTTAGGAACTGACTTTTAGGAACTCCTTTTGTCTGTAAAAGAGAGGTGATAATAATGCCTGCCTTACTGATAGCAACAAGATCATTAGCATGTGAAAATAAAATAATGTGTGAGAAAGGGCTTCATCAGTTATAAAGCTCTATGAAAAAAATGGCCATACTTTCTGTAGGTGATCATTGTGTTTAGTTTGGATTAATTTTATAGGAAAGGACCACAGTTACAGAAGGAAACAAATGCCTTGGATACCCTAATAGCTACCCTTGGAGCCCTAGTTCCCTCCCAACCCCATCCTAGAGTTCAAGGGAGGTGATCTGTAGATCATACTTAAATTGCTTCTGCAGTAGTTAAGCAAGAAACTAAGCAAACAGGTGCTGACAAAATTGAAGGCTGGGGCTATGACAATGAACAAAGCAGAACTGGTCCCAGACTCCTTGGAATTTTCATTTGAGTAAAGGGAAGAGAAAGTAATGAAACAATCAGCCAAAATTGCAACTGTAGTTAGTGCAAAGAAGGAGAAGAACATGGTGTCATAGCACTTAGAAGGAGTTCTCTCCTGGTCAAGTAGGTCTGGAAGGCTTCCCCGAGGAACGGGTCATTCAGAGCTGAGATCTGAAGGATGCATGGGTGATGACAGGGTGAAGAGGAAGAACAAAGCGTGTCTTCTTTTTAAAGAGGTTTTATGCAGGGAAGGAACTCAGTTCATTCATGAACAGTTAGGTTGGACAGTACAAAACTGCTGATATTCAACTTCTTTTAACTTTAAAAGGTGACATTTCGTATTGTAGTTGTTTAGTCGCCAAGTTGTGTCTGACTTTGTGATCCTCATGGACTGTAGCCCACCAGGCTCCTCTGTCCATGGGATTTCCCAGGCAAGAATACTGAAGTGGGTAGACATTTCCTTCTCTGGGGGATCTTCCCCACCCAGGGATCGAACCTGTGTCTGCTGATTGGCAGGTGGATTCTTTACCACAGTTAAACATAATAAGAGTATGTAAAGAGTATGTAATTTGGCTAAAGGACAGAAAGTAAGAGTAAGCTTGGTTTAGGATGATATTGGAGAGGTAGGGAGGGGCTGCTTGTGGATGGCTTCATAAGCTATTAGGAATCCTAGACTTGGTCCCCATAACAATAGAAGTCTCTGAAGACCCACGCTTGGTGAAGATGACCTTGGTCCTGGCATGGGTGGTGGAACAGCAGGAGTTATTTGTACTTATTAGGATGATACTGGGGTCACCTAGGAAAGCACTGCTGGTAGCTTAGAGCCTCCCTACTCACAAAGGGTGCATATAGACCAACAATATGGGCATCCCCGAGGAGCCTATTAGAAATGCAGACCTGCTGATTCTGACCTTCATTTTACCAAGCTCCCCAGATGGATCCCTCATATACATAATGGAACTGTGGCTTAGACCACACCAGAGGTTGGTAGATGGATGAGAATGGACTCAAGAAATATTAAGAGAAAAAAGGCATACATATTGTGACAGCTCAGACATGGAGAAGCAGTGAGGAAGGAGGAGAGGACAAGCTGAGTTCAAAATTTCTGTTTTGTACAATTAGATTGTAAAGAGAACCTTCTCTGAAAAGGTTCCTGGTGCTCTGGAAAAGGACCAGGTTTAGAGGAAAGGATCATGCATCAAGTGCTGGGTTTGCTGAGTTTGAAATCATTTTAAAGCACTCAGCTGCAGAAGTTGAAACAGCAGTTGGATCTATGTGTCATAAGTTCTGAGGTAAAATACTATAATTCTACATTTGAATTATACACAGAGGTAAATGTCAGCCAGGAAAAAAGTAGGAGAAGAGTATTTAAGTCAGAGGCAATAGTGAGAAGTGAGAAGTTCCCTGAGGAAAGAGAGCACATCCTTGACTTAGAATTGAGAGATCTTCAGACAGCCTTGGAGCAGAGAGTGTGTGTGCATGTGTGGGGTGGGAGAACATGGTGAGCTGTGAGGCAGAAAGGTAGACAGAGGCCCGACTCGTCCTTCATATCAATGTTCTCATCCCTGTCTAATCTCAGAAATCTCCAAGATTCTGAAGGGATGGTTTTCTTTAAGACAGAAAGAGATGATCTGATCAGATTACTTCCAAAGGATTATCAAGGCTGTCCCTGAGAGAAAGGACTAGAGGGGCCATCGGTCGTCTTCTAGAGGAAGAGTCTATGCCATCAGGCACAGGAGGCTCCAGAACTTTCTTTTGTTGGCTCCTGAGCCAGGACCTCTCCCCTTACCCAGCTCCACTGCCGCTGCCCACACTAGAAGCAGAGGGGAACAGGTCCTCCATAATATTGCCCCCAACTTTTAGATTACAAAACAGCATTAATTTGGCCCTAGATTCACATAGAAATTCTATGAGATGGAAGAAAACTTTGTTCCAAGTTTAACGGACCTCTTTCTCACTGAAATGACTGTCACATATGCTAATCTACCAACCGTAACTTGGTCTGTAACTTTTGTCTGCAGTGTATCAGCATCACTCCATTCTTTCCAGTCACCCAAATTGTTTGAAATTCCAAATTATCTACTCTGCATATGCTTCCTCACTCTATCAAGTCTGTTTTTTCCTACCTGGAAATGAAATCTGGCTGTTTGAATCCAGAGCACAGATCTTTATAGGAAGACTGACCCACATGTGCCAATTAGTCTTTGATGTTACCTGAATACAGACACGTCACAAGAAAGGGGACAACACAAAGTCTGTGGAAATACTTGCTGAGGATTGGAAGCAATCCCTAAAAAGTTATAACTTTTCATTCTCAACAGATCACTTATTACTCCTGTAGAATAACTAGAAGTTAGGGAAGTACATACGTCCTCTGCTTGGCTCATGGTAGCTGCAGAGCAGTCTGGCCACCTGGCGCAGAACTGAGGTACAAATGGTAAAAACCTGCATGTACAGCAAAATAAAGAGCTCAAAGTAAAGAGCCAGATGCCTAGGTCTGAATTCTGACAACAATATTTATGATCGGCATGTGTGCATGCTAAGTCGCTTCAGTCGTGTTTGACTCTTTGTGACCCTATAGACTATAGCCCACCAGGCTCCTCTGTCCATGGGATTCTTCAGACAAGAATACTGGAGTGGACTGCCATGCCCTCCTCCAGGGAATCTTCCTGACCCAGGGATTGAACCTGTGTTTCCTGCAGCTCCTGCTTTACAGGCAGATTCTTTACCACTGAGCCACTAGGGAAACCTATAAATAGTATAACTGGTCAAAATTAGTCAGGGTGCCTCAGTTTCCCCTTGGGTAAAGTATAAACTTGCTATGAAGAGTAAATGACTTAATATTCATAAAATGCTTAAAAGAGTGACTGACACAATATAAGTGCTTATTAAAGAGAAACTTTCATTTTTATTTGTTTCAAATAACCAGATTTTCAAAAGGCATCATTAATGGTTCTTGAAATAGAACTTCTTTTCCATCAACTGAAGGTCTTCCCTACCCATCAGCCTCAAGGAGTTATTAGCTGTAGGTGGAAAGGGTATGGAAAGATTAGAAATCAGCATCCTTGGCGTCCAAGAAAATTTCCAGTGGGTTTAGATTGGACCTTGGATCCACCAAATAATTTCATTGTTTTCTCAAATACGGGGTAATGGTGACGTCTGTGTTCCCACACAGATCTGCAGCAGCTCACTCTGTCACTTTAGAGTTCCTTTGAAATGAAGGTTCGTACTTCCCTGGAGGTTCAATGGTTAAGACTCCACGTTTCAAATGCAGAGGGCTAGGGTTCAGTCTCTGTTTGGGGAAATAGGATCACACATGGTGAATGGCACAAAGATTAAGAAAATGAAATAAATGTCAAATCATTCTCATGATACACAATTTCAAACCCATGTAACTCTTTCTCTTCAGATGCCACTTTTACATAAATGCACACACAATGTTCTCTGCTGTCTCTGTGCAGTGTATAGAAATTGTGAAAACAGCTTTTCTGCCAAAGTTACCATCATGTCTCTTTTATTTTCAACTCAGGCCTGGGATAAAAACCTATGAGGGATTTGTGTCAAAAGTACCTTTACTTGACTTGAGTCAGCCTTCCTTTCACAGACCTTTCAAAAACTAAATGTCAGTGCTCCTCCCGAACCTGTTCAGACAAAATACACTTTCTTGCAGAATCTTCTGGTAGACATAGTATATGGTAAACTATTCATGTCTGAGGCATTTTTGAAACAAAATGGCCTCAAAGACAAACACATTTACTATTGAGGAACTGTATGATTGTCAGATGAAGGGAGATTTCCATATATAAGAAATAATCATTTCTTGCCACATAATGAACAGGTGCTCAGCTAAGTTCAAAAAATGAATTATTTTGAAAGCATTTGGAAATATTTTCTAGCAGTCCATTGTGAAATCCTTCAGGAAAATTCTCAAGAATAACAATTTGTTCTATTCATGAAGCCTTAAGTGATTTTAGGAATCTTTGAGGAACTGCTTCAAACCCAGATTTAAACATTAAGAATTAACATGTCAATTTTAAATGTAATATCAAATATGTTCCAAATGCACTCACTTGATCAGTTTAGTCTAGGAGCGTTCACAGTATTCACTTGGGTTTTTCAATTTGCTTTACTTTCATGGTTTGTATCTTAATTTTGTCTTAGTCTCTCTCTACCTTTCAAACCTTTTTTTTTTTTTTTAAATTTACAAAACTAAGGCCAAGTCTGTACTAGCAAATTGAAGTTGAAAAGTAAGGCACTTTTGAGGATATGTTCAAAGAAAAACTATCTTTCTAGTTACTACAGTTTTTGAATTACTGGCAAATATCCTTGGATTGTCTAAGTTCTCCACATTTTGTTTGTGTTTTAGACTTCACAAGGTAAACCTCTTCCTAAACCTTGGAATAGTACAACAAACTCTATTCCATTTAAAATTCCTATATAAATAAGAGTTTATTGCTTTTTCAACATATGTATATATTTCATGTCTTATTCTAAATGTACAATTTGCACAAAAGTATTTATATAGAACTGTGCCTTTTTTCAATAGCTTTAAATTTAAAAAAATAAAAAAGACATGCCAACTTACCTATATATAATCTCTGGTTAAAAATGCAATAATAATATAAAAACGGGAATACACAGACTCAATCTCAGCATGTCCTAAACAACTAAATAATGATTACATTGTTTTGCCTTTTTAATTAGTTATATCTCAAGATAACCAGATTCTTCAGTTTGTTCCACATCAATTTAAATTGAATAGCTGTGTTCCTTTTATATAGCTTTGGAAGATAGAAAGAAATATATCTCCTTATTTTGACTTATAAATTACAAACCAAAATTCTATCATTTTGCTTTGTTTTGGTGAATTCTAGCTTCAATGAAAGGAAGCAAAGTTTCCGGACATCCTAGGCTGGCAGCACCAGCTAAGCCTTGGTGTTCTGTGGAGCATAAACCATTTCAAAAAAAAAAAAAAAAAAACCAACATCAACCAAGGCATCCTGTGTCCATGTGGATCAAGACAAAAATGAGAGCACTCCTGATCTTTCCTGAACACGACAAAACCAGGAATATTTCCAAACCACAAAGATGACCAAAATTTCCCTTGTCTTGGCTACACAAGTGACTGCTGCTTCTTTACCAATTACAGCTTTGCCTTCTCTAGTTTTCCTTCCTTTTAGAGAAAATATATTAAGATGTAGAATTGATTGGATCCTGAAGTGATCCAATCAGAGAAAAGTCCTGCCTTCATGAACTATGCCCCAAATCACCGTACACAAGCCCAAACCCTGTGATAATTTCTAGCACCCTCTCATTGCGATGCCCACCATCTCTGTGATGTACGTTGTTCCTCATTGCCACAAGTCAACCTGCTCAACTCTGGGTTTCTGGTGGTCCTAGAGTGGAGACAGTGACACAAAGCAAGACCCTAGTTCCAAAACATATTTTAAAACAGTTTCAAGGGGCTTCCCCGATGGCCCAGTGGTTAAGACTCTGTGCTTCCAATGCAGGAGCACAGGTTTGATCCCTGGTCAGGGAGCTAATATCTCACATGCCACATGGCCCCAAAATAGAATAAATAAATAAATAGAAAATTTAAAAAACAGTGTCACTGGAGGTAGGAAATAATTTTAAGCAGGTATGTGGTATGGAGAAATTTCAAGTCTCGTGTTAGAATTCTAAACAATTTATGGTAATGTAAGCTTTGGAGATCCAACCAGTCCATCCTAAAGGAAATCAGTCCTGAATATTCATTGGAAGGACTGATGCTGAAGCTGATACTCCAATATTTTGGCCACCTGATGCGAAGAACTGACTCATTGGAAAAGACCCTGATGCTGGAAACGATTGAAGGTGGGAGAAGGGGACAACAGAGGATGAGGTGGTTGGATGGCATCACTGACTCAATGGACATGAGTTTGAGTAAACTCCGGGAGTTGGTGATAGACAGGGAGGCCTGGCGTGCTGCAGTCCATGGGGTCGCAAAGAGTTGAAAATGACTAAGCGACTAAACTGAACTGAATTGAAGCTTCTGTTTCTTATTAAAAAAAAAACAAACAAAAAAACAAGTTCCCGTATTGGTCAATCACTTTTATCTTTGTTGAGATCTTTGTGGGACGTGCCTGACAGCTAAGTGGGCAAAGATGAGCGTGAGCCCACACAGATTATCTGGAAGTCTGTGAGCCTGCCTCCAATATTCTCTAGGAGAGAAAGAATTGGTTTGGTGCTTCATGGTCCTCATGTAGAAAATCGAGGGTAGAAGGATGCCATTTTGCCTAATTTTGGTACAAAGTAAAAATTGCTTGCTTTGTCCCTCCCTCCCTTCCTTCCTTCCTTCCTTCCTTCCTTCCTGTCTCTGTGTTTGCCTACTTTCCTCCCTGCCTCTCTCTTTTCCCCACTTCTTTCTCTTCTCCTTTCCTTTATTGCTCTTACAATGCAGGAAATGAATATTAATAAAACACCCTCAATTTTTATTTTCTGGAAAATCAAATTTTCATGCAATACACACACAAAGTAGATGCAAAAGGATCATAACAATATGTGAAAAGTAAAGCTGCTCAGTCGTGTCCAACTCTTTCTGACCCCATGACTATACAGCCCATGGAATTCTCCAGGCCAGAATACTGGAGTGGGTAGCCATCCCTTTCGCCAGTGGATCTTCCTGACCCAGGAATCGAACCGGGGTCTCCTGCATTGCACATGGATTCTTTACCAGCAGGGCTATCAGGGAAGCCATAACAATATATAAATGTGGTATTTTGGTAACAGAGTAGCTGAATGATCTTTGACCATTTAAAAGAAAAAGAATTGTATATTGAAATATTGTCAGTTAGCTTGATTTTATAATTTCTAATAAAAAATATTTTTTTTTTTTCAGTTCAGTATGAATAGCCTCCCTCTCTCAGGCCCCTCTCTCTCTTCAACAAACTCTTTCCCTTCAAGTGGTGTAAGTTGCTTTAAAGTGCAAACCAAGGTGCTAGAAGGCAAAAAGTCAAAGAAATCGAAGCTTCTCCTGCTGTTTCTTCTGTGCAGCCTGGACTCCTGCTAAGTCCCCTTCTCTGCAGCACTTTAGATAAGAGTGTTGAGCCCCTAAATTCACTAGCAAGGCACATAGCAGCTTCCCCTGTCTGTCTGTGTCCTTTCAGGGGCTCAGGTTTCGTTCTGTGCCAGAAGTCATACATCACACTCAACCGTGTGTCTCCAGAGCCAACTGAGGAAAGTGCAGAAAAACTACTGTTAACAAGGGAGTCATTACATTCGACCTAAATTAATTATTGGCCACTCAGGACTGCTGAGCAAGGGCCACACAGATGGCCTCTGACTCAGTTCCCACCTTTGAGGAAAGAAATATTCCAATTTGGTGCACATGACCGCATAAGATAACAAGAGGCAGGTTATTTCTGGTCTACTGATCTTGAATTTACCGTATTTGCTAGTATGACAGGGGGCTTATTTGCATTAACACTGTAGATACATTGTATTTTGGGGGGAAAACATGAATGATAGTCACTTGGGACGGAGGTCATTTCATGGCAGTCAGCATTGGGACCAGTGAAGCTAAGGCAGGGACCTTTAAAATGCAATCCAGTCAAAAGAACAGGTCGTGGATCAGTGAGCAGTTGATGGAAGGTGTTCGTGAGGAATTTAGATTAGCCCAAAATTCAAACAAACCACAAGAAACAGGCAAGAGAGAGAGCAGGGCAACCTGGAGAGCAGGAAGCCATGGTCTCAGCAGGGTGGAGAGGAAGACACTGATGTCCCTGGATTCTATGCTCTGTGCTGGCAAAGGTATTGATTTCTCATTTGCTCTGTTTCCTCAGAGCCAGCATGATTGGCACACATTACATGAAAATGCAGTTGTTTGTACTGACTAGTCAATTTGTTCTATTATTCATTTGTGAAATGTCATGCTCTCCCTAGACATCTATATAGAATCCACTCAGCTCAATAAATGCTCTAGAGAATATACTATGTGCCAGGCACTAGAGAATATATAAGCCATGGCTTCTGTTCTCAAGAAATTTACAGAGTGGTGACTGAGGCAGAATGTAAATAGGCAATCACTAGGCACTCTGGCAGCAATAATACCAGAAGAACTAAGATGGTAAATGGGTGGAACAAAGTAATTACAGATTGACTCTGTCAGAGAAAGTCTTCCTGGAATAATTTTGAAGTATAGATAGGACTATGTCAGATGAACACATTGCAGAAAGTGCAGTAGGAAAAAGAAACAGCGTGAACAAAGGCAGCGAGGACTGAGCAATCATAGCAAGCTCAGGTAACAGGTAGTTCATTAGTGCTGGAGAAAACTAAGAGCCAGTCATAGGTCAGGTCAGAAAGGGCCTTGAATGCCAGTGTAAGGTCTTTAAGCTTGGGCAAGTGTATTGGAGGACCCCAAGCAGAGCTGAAAGCAGAGAAGCATCTTTTTCCTCTCCTGTATGAGGTCATTCGCTTTCTCTTATTTAAACAATATCGGTGACACCCACTGGAGTAATTTTCTCTCAGGTAAAACTGATTGTCCTCAAGACCTCAGACCTCATATTGGTGCTTTCACACCCAGTCTCTAACAGGTTGATTGGTTGGTTAATTAAAACCCAGAATCAATGGTGGTCGATGTTAAATAAATAGTGAGATGACATAACTTCCTTGATAAAATCTAGAGAAAGAAAGTCACAGGCATATTGAGGCAAGAATGCTGGAGATTCTCTAAGCTCAACCTTGTCACTCATTCCTTAACTCTGTTCTCCAATGGGCCCACCATACATTCCTTTCACCAAGATTTTGAAAAATATATTAGTGAAAGGCAAACTGGCATCATTGATATTCTGTGTAGTGACCCTACCCTGCAGGTCATAGATAACAGCAGCAATTAACCACCAGAAATTAGGTATGTATGCATGGTTACTCTAAAGAGTGGTGGGGCTGGAATAGCAATGAGAATAGTTAGATTCGAACAAAGCTGTGGTGGTAGTTAATTGATCATAGTGTCTCTATGATTGAGATAGGTGGACAGTCTATGTGTGCATATTTGCTTAGTCACTCAGTCATGTCCAACTCTTTTCGATCCCATGGATTGTAGCCCACCAGGCTCCTCTGTTCATGGGATTCTCCAGGCAAGAATACTGGAATGGGTAGCCATTCCTTTCTCCAGGGGATCTTCCTGACCCAGGGATTGAACCCAAGTCTCCTACATTGCAGGCAGTTTCTTTACCATCTGAGCCAGTGGGAAGCCACAGAACTTTGGTGGTAGTTAATTGATCATGATATCTCTTTGACTGAGATAGGTGGACTGCCTATGCAAGTCTTACTTAGCAAGTGGTAAAAATTCTAAGTCTGATGAATAGAAATCTATTGTGTATCATCACAATAGAAAACCATAGCTTCATCCAACTCTCAAACCTGAGCCAGTTCATAGAATCAGAAACTCTTGATGAAAGGAGTGGCAGAGTCTGCTTGAAGACAGACTCAGCTACACTCCCAGAAGTTGATGTGAATCTTCCTCATCTTCTTTCCAAAGTGAGCTGGTTCAATTTACCAGGGTGACTTATCATTGGAATAGTGGACATTTTCAGACCTTTAGCAAATATACTGGATACTAGCTTTGACCTGCTGATCATTCTTAGGGGTCCCAAATCACACTTCATAAAAGTGAAGAAACAAATGGATTTTTGATCTGGGTCCTGAACCCACCCCAAGGTTATCTCCTTAGTGCCTGAATGTATAACTGGAGTAGACATAACCAGATACCAGCAGAATGCCCACATTTGTTCCTTAATCTGCAGAGAAATATTTATTCTGGGAGGAAAAGCCAAGTAGAAGCCCCTAAAACTGCTTCTCCCTATCAAAATATACAAAGTAATGAACTGAATCAATTCTACCTTTCTGGAGAAATTTGAGAAATAAGTGTATCAGTAAAGATTTCAAAGTTACAGAGTTCAAAGAAGTTCAAAGTAGATCTGGCTGTGTCCTTCCCTTGCTTGGAGCAATTCTGGTCCCTTCTAGTCAACAAAGGCTGAACTGCCCCTGGTCATTCTTTTTTTTTTTTTTTTTACTTATTTTTAGTTGGAGGATAATTGCTTTACATATTGTGTTGATTTCTGCCATATATCAACATGAATCAGCCATAGGTATACATATGCCCCCTCCCTCTTGAACCTCCCACCTCCCAGCCCATTCCACCCTTCTAGCTCTATCACAGAGCACCTGATGTGAGCTCTCTGCCTCAATGTCACTAAAAAAGACAATTATAGGCCAATATCACTGATGAACATAGATGCAAAAATCTTCAACAAAATTCTAGCAAATCGAATCCAACAACACACTAAAAGGATTATACATCATGATCAAGTGGGCTTTACCCCAAGGATGCAAGAATTCTTCAATATATGCAAATCAATCAATGTGGTACACCATATTAACAAATTGAAAGATAAAAGTCATTTGATCATCTCAATAGATGCCAAGAAATCCTTTGACAAAATTCAACACCCATTTATGATAAAAATTCTCCAGAAACTAGGCATAGAAGGAACATATCTCAACATAATGAAGGCATATACCACAAAACCACAGCAAACATTATTCTCAATGGTGAAAAACTGAAAGCATTTCCTCTAAGATCGGGAATAAGACAAGGGTGCCCACTCTCACGACTATTAGTCAACATAGTTTTAGAAGCCCTAGTTACAGCAATCAGAGAATAAAAAAAAAAAAAAAAAAAAGGAATCCAGATTGGAAAAGAAGAAGTAAAACTCTCACTGTTTTCAGACTATATGATACTATACATAGAAAACCCTAAAGATGCCACCAGAAAATTACCAGAGCTAATCAGTGAATATAGCAAAGTTACAGGATATAAAATTAATACAGTGGTCATTATTTCTTATTTCCAGCCTTGGAAATAATAGATATATGGTATATCTGTGTCATACTTGGGCATTGTTCCATTTCTGGTGTACAGTGATGCTGGTCTTATTTTTGAGCTTCCTATATATTTAAAATTTTCTTTTTCAAAGTTCATTCATCATTGTTATGTGTTTGGAGCACAAAGAGGTATATCAATGCTTGAATTTACTGTGCTTCTTAACCCAACATCATCAACCATTAGGTTTGAAACAAAATCATTAACCTGGGCAAAAATCTGCTAATTTACAAATTGTAGTGAGTAATAACCAGTGCATAGTTTTTTTAGTAATAGTTCTTTCATAGGACACTGGCATCTTATTCTATAACACTTCTGTGCTTACCAGGATGTAGCCATAAAATGCAGCAAGATTTCATTTTTTTAAATGATACTGGAAAGAATATATTTTAAGGAATAAGCCATAAATAGTTTTTACATGAGTAAAATAGCCCAAGTGAATGGATTCTTAATAATTGCAGGAGCTTTTTATTGCAAATGGATTCTGGCAATGTGGGAATTCCTATGACAAAAGTAGAAATGATTTTTCCTGTTGGGGATTTTTAAGTTTTGTTCTGTGGCTTACTTTGAATGTTCCTAGACATAATTTGGTGACTTAAACTGTTTAAGACTGAGTTCCCAAAGTTAATGCATCTAAATTGTCCCAAATTTGGACCAGGACTTAAGTATTTTTACTCTATGGTGCCAAGCAACATTCTACAATAACGGGTAATTTGGGACTGCAACTGGGGCTTTTCAGTTTTGAGCACTTAGTTCTGAGGTTTTCTGAAATGCAACCTCTCAAAAATAGGGTCTACTTTTCTTGTATTCTCACTTAGTCTATCACTGGAATTGATACCCAGTAATCTTAGGTGGCTCTAGTGGTAAAGAATCCACTTGCCAATGCAGGAGACATAAGAGACTCAGGTTCAATCCCTGGGTCAGCAAGATCGCCTGGAGAAGGGCCTGGCAACCCACTCCAGTATTTTTGCCTGGGAAATCCCAAGGACAGAGGAGCCTGGCTGGTTACATTCCATGGGGTCGCAATGAAGCAGACACAACTGAAGCAACTCAGCATGTGTTTAGCACACAATCACACACACAAAAATGCTTATTCAATGAATAAATCAAGACACAACCATATATAAAAAGTGTTTGGATATAAGTCAGGCCCAAAAAGGTAGAATTTAGTTTGATTTATCCAGGTCATTTCATAAGTTTGGTTCAGAAATAATCAAAATGCCTGATCCACAACATACGCTGAATAATCTGACATGTAGTAAGTGTTTAATACATGTTTATTATTAAAAATATGAAAAATATCAAGCAAACCTTTTGGGGCTTAAAATAACCAATCAAAAAATACATTATTCACAATATAGATACTATTATTGAAAGAAATAATAATGAATAAATTTGTACATGTAATGAAAGTTTCCCTTTTACTCATTCTCTAAAGTTTCTCTTTTCAAAGGAATAAGTTTCTATTGGATTGAAATGATTGGATCAATTCTAAATTATATATTAGAAAAATAGTTCCAAAGAACATACTGTCATTTGGGAAAAAGATTTTTGCTTTCTTTAGTCTGTGATTAAATCTGAATTTACTAGACATAAAGTTAAGAGATAACATAGCAATTATATCTTTAATTTAGGGTATACAGACAGCTGTAAGAAGATATTTCAGGTTCAATGCACGATGCTGGATGCTTGGGACTGGTGCACTGGGACGACCCAGAGGGATGGTATGGGGAGGGAGGAGGGAGGAGGGTTCAGGATGGATTTTCTTTTAAAAATTTAGAAAAAAATAAAAAAAATAAAATAAAATAAAACTCATTAAAGATACCATTCTTTGACATTAAAAAAAAAAAGATATTTCAGGGGACCAAAACCCAAATTACCCAATGCAGAATACCTGCATTAACCAGTAACTGACAAGTCTGCCCTGCTCTTGTGACCGTGTTAAATAGGACCAACACATGTAAAGATAAGGGGGTAAAATCCACTCCTAGCTCTTTGTTCATTTATTTACATTTTGGAAAAGCCTCCTTCCACTCAAGTCACAAACAGTACTTTCTATGAAAATGATACAATTATATCATGGGTTTGTTCTAGAGGAGAATTATCTTGTTCCATATGGCAGAGACAATGCTACAGGTACATCAAACCATTTCTTTCTCCTAGTGGACGCAGAAGGTGGTGCACATGGCTAAAGTTAGCCATAGCCAATGGATAGGCAGTAGGTGGGTGGTGTGTGCTATTCCTGGCTCTTCTCTCAGAACCTCTTGCACAATTTCTAGGGTCTCTTCTCCAACCATCTCCATTCCAGTCACAGACAATCCCTCACTACAGCATCAGTGAGATAGGAATTTTTTGTTCGTTAGTTTGGTTAAGCCACAGAGATTTGGAGGGATAGTGTATTAGCAGCTACCTGGCTCATGCGATATGAATCATAGCACTGTAGCCCATTCTACCTTTGGGAAGGGAAGGAGGGGGTTGTGCTTCAAGTAGAAATGTAATTTGTGTGTACTGTGTACTTAGTTGCTCAGTCGTGTCCAACTCTTTGTGGCCTGTGGACTGTAGCCTGCCAGGCTCCTCTGTCCATGGGATTTCCCAGGCCAGATTGCTGCAGTGGGTTGCCATTTCCTTCTCCAGGGGATCTGGATCCAGGGATCAAACTCTAGTCTCCTGCATTGACAGGCGGATTCTTTACCCCTAGCACCACCTGGGAAGTAGATGTGTTGAGTAAATTAAAAAATACTCATTTTCTTTAAGGAAAGGCTAAATATAACATTCTGTTTTAAGTCTGTTTAAACTGTATTAACTATCAAATATAAACTTTCCTTAAGGATGTATTTTGTGTATTTAAAAAAAGTTTGTGGAGCTCTTTTTAGCTTTACAATTATTGTGTGAGTTATTAAATTTACAGTTTTCAAACTTAGTTTTCCTTAAGCTTTTAAGTTTAGCATGCAATCGTATTATTTTGTTTATAAGTCCAGTATCTGTTCAGCAGTCACTTTTAACAAACTTTGAATAATTGACAAACTTGTTAATAAAATTCCTATAAATATATTAAATGGCGTATGTGCATTTAATATATTTGATTTCTTTTGTGGTGAGGTAACTCAACTTTCTGACTTACAAGCAAAACTTTCCCAAATTTGTGACATAATTCATATATCTAATGATTTAAATTTATAAATGTGATGAGAAGTAACTTCTCTTAAATCTTATAATGCTATATATAAATTTAATATTTCAACTTAAAAAGCACAGCTCTAAAGCAGTTACTCAATTATTCATTTTAAATTGAAAATTTAAAAAACAAATCTGATTAATATGTAAAATTCTCTCACATATTGAAAATATATGATTTTAAGTATGACATATTCTTAAGCAGAAAAATATTAATGATATCCTTTAAACATGTTTATACTTAATTACAAACCATCCTGAACTTAAAAGATTCCAGCCTACTAAGAAAACAATGATGTCTCACCAAGTAAAATTTGAAGAGTCCCTTCTTATCCAATTAGGGTTATATGATAGCCATAAATACTACTAGTTTCTTTTTTTCATTTTAAAAAATTTACTATTTTATATTGGACTAGAGTTGATTTACAATATTGTGTTAGTTTCAGGTGCACAGCAAAGTGATCAGTGTGTATGTTATATATATATTTTTTCTCAGATTCTTTCCCCTTATAGGTTATTACAGAATACTGAGTAGGGTTTCCTGTGCTATACAGTAGATCCTTGTACATATATATATATATATATATATATATGAACCACTTTAAAATTTTTATTTTTTATTGGAGTATAGTTAATTTACAATGTTGTGTTAGTTTCAGGTATACAGCAAAATGATTCAGTTATATATATACATGTACTAGAGTCTTGATTGTGACACTGAAGGGTTTACAGCAGGGCTTGCTTTATAACTTATTCCTTAAGTTGGTCTTGTGACCTCCTTTGTAGTCTTCATCCCTAGAGGACTCAGAGAAGGCTGTTTATTTGATTCTTAAATTCAAATGGACATTTAAGCTTTTAGTGTTTCATTTTCTTCCTGTCTATAGGACTATACAAATGAGATCCAGTTGAATTGTGGAAATCTCTCATGGCTTAGATGAATCACAACCTCCAAGGCCTTTCTATGACAGTAACATCAAACCAATGTTGCCCCATACACAGGCCCTTTCTGATGGGATTAGTGAATGTGATTCAGCCTTCTCACTATATACTTAGACTGAGAACTCTACCCCACTGAGGTACATACATTTGGAATCCCATGAATCATTGCATCTCCAACAAATAAAGACCTGACCATAGGGCCCACATCACTGGGCCTTCAAACACACTCATCTTTGAGTGGATCTTGAAGACTGGCTCAGAGCTGCTTTGTTTGACTCTAGTCACAGAGGATAAAAATGAAATGTATACAGAGAAATGTTCTGTAGACATTACTAGTTAAGGGCAAGGCTAATACTTTCTCCATGAACTCCCGAGTCTGGGTCATTGTTCTTGCTCAGCGAAGACAAGCCTAAGATGTGCAGAGGATCAAGAACCTCAAGACAGAGAAAGGCAGGTATATAATCTCTCAGCCTCAGAAACCAGACCTTGTTCTGGTACTGCCAGGTCATCCAGCTCCCAGCACAAAGGCTGAAGGACTAGACCTCTCCTATCACCTTCACAACATTGCTGTGAAATTCTGCTGTGGTTGAACTTTTTTCCCTGAAATGAGACCCTTAGAACTGTTCAATAATAAGTAACTTCAGCTGCAAACATCTGTGATGTCTAAGTTGATTATGGCTCAACAGATATCAATGCTGTGAATGCACAAAAGTTCAGTTTCAAAAGAAGACATTTCTAAGATGTTAGTTAAGGGTTAAAAGGAAGAAGAGACAGAAAGCTGTTTTGCTTTCCCAGAGGACTGACACCACTAGTGACTACTTCAGGGGAAAAAAAATATTCTTGAACTGTAATGACTGCAGTTCTCAAACCCAAATTTGAGAGAGATCCCACGATTATTAAAATTAATAAATCAGAGAGAAGAGAGAGATTCTACTTGCAAATCTGGATAACTTTTGCATTTTTCCACACACAGAACTTAAAGGGTTTCTTTCCCCTTTCCCTCCCCCCTTCCTTTACCTCATTCACCACGGGTATCTTAAAAACAGCAAAGAGGCTCGTGGGACGCACAGTTCTATGAGATGTAATTATGGTACCTTATTTTTAAGAGTTTAAAAGTGCATCTTTATGGCCTTCTGCAGCCATAGTAACTTTTATATGTTTGATTGACATAAAACATGCATTGGCATAAAACATTTCCTCGAGTTGTAGAAATGTGGAGATCTTGCTCACTCAGCTCCCCCCTCCTCCAAGGGGTGTCCCCTCTGTTCTTCCTGTCCCTCCTCATTTGTTTGGTAATATTGATCAGCTGTAGTTAGCAGAAGGCAGTCGGTGACCCCAGAACAGCTCTTCTGGTTGTTGTAAAAGCTAAAATGAACTGAAACAAAGGGCATGTGATTCATGAGCTACACATGCCTGTGGAACTCAGAAGGCCCAGCATTTACAGATCATTTTAAAGGTGATCTTTCATACGTGAGGTTTACATCGTCCCAATTTAACTTTTGATTTTTTTTAAGTGAAAAGCATTGCCTTTCCCTCTCAGATAGAAGAGGTGTTTTTGTATAGCCGATATAAATACTTCTAAAGTTTTATAGGGTGACTAATACCCTGCAGAGATAAACTAGGCTGTCAACTTTCCTGAGATTTTTGGCTAGAACTCCATATGTTGGCTAAAGGCATCAAGGCAAGATTCTCATCTTAGAAAAAAGGTTTTCTATCCAGCGACCATAAATATGTGTATATGGAAGAACATATGTACATTTATTCTTCCAAAATAGTGTAAAGTCTGGATTCTGAGAAAAATTCAAAGTAAGCATGTATCAACTATATTTTTTAGCAGCTGCTATTTTATTTTTAACTTTTTATTTTATATTGGAATATACCTGAATAGTTTCAGGTGGACAGCAACGGGACCCTGCCATGAATATGCATATATCCATTCTCCCCTAAACTCCCTTCAATCCAGGATACCACATGATATTGAGCAGAGCTCCCTGGGCTACACAGCAGGTCCTTGTTGGTTATCCATTTTAAGCATAGCAATATGTACATGTCAATCTCATACTCCATAACTATCCCTTCCCTTCGTCTTTCCCCCTTGTAACTATAAGTTCATTCTCTAAGTCTGTGTATATCTACTGTATTTTAATTTTCACTTGAGTATAACTTCATTAATGTTGTCAAAAAGCATAATAAGCTTTGACTCTTTTTCCTTGAATATTACTTAGGATTCCTTAAAACAAGATTGTCTGCCTCATGAAACAGCCTCCCATCTGTCAGAGTTCTCAATTGGAAAGGAGGAAGTTCTCTGACTTCATATTTTAAATTAGTAATTGAAATTTCAATAACCTCTCTATTGGTAATAAGGGCTCTTTTTTGTTTGTTTTTGATGATTTCCCAAAAAAGCTTACCTCAAACACTTCTTCACATATTACAGAAATATCTTGTGTAAGTGTTTACTGAAAGCAACCCCAGTTGTTCCTCTTTCTTTAAGTTTTTCTGACCAGATGTCTATTTTCAGTGACTGTGTGTAGCCACTAATAACTCTTCCCTCGGGTGACTGAGGAAGCACGGTGGCCTGGTTAATTTGTTTTACCTCCCCGTTTTCCCACAAGTAGACCAGGAATTGTTGCAAATTAGTCAACGAGGATTTGCTAAGTGCCCACAAAGTAAAAGTGGTATGCTACGTTGGGCATTTTGGTCAATACATCCTGAGAAAACATGTAGAGGTTTAACACAGAAAACCCCAGCTTCCTAGTGTCAGAGTTCCCAAGACCTTCAGGTCCCCAGAACAGTAAGTCCAGAAATAGCTAGAAAAATGAACAAAACTCCTGCAAAGCAGTCCTGAATTTCCAATAACCAATAAGAGACAGCAAAGAGGAGCCAAGATCCAAACACACTGTAACCGGTCTGTTAATTATGCAGAAAATGAGTATATGATTGGCTTGTGATATTATAAAAGATCATTCTGCACCTTCCAGCACCATCCTTTTGCTAATAACAAGTAGGAAGCAGAAGTGAAAAATAGAAAATATAGAGAAATAGAACTTACCTGGTGGTCCAGTGATTTCCAATGCAGGTGGTGTGAGGTTCAATTCCTGGTCAGGGAGCTAGGATCTCACAGGCCTTGTGGCCAAAAAACCAAAATGTGAAACAGAAACAAGATTGTAACAAATTCAAAAATGACTTTAAAAGTGGTCCACATTAAAAAAAAAATACCTTAATAAAAGAAAATACAGAGAAAAGAAAGAAGGAAGAATCTTATTAGATCCTCATGAGGCAAACTGATATTTTGAGATTATTAATAGCTGGATTCTTTCTCCTTGTGCATGTCCTTGGCTCCTTTCATTTATTCATGAAGTTAGCAAGCTCTGTGTGTCCTTTCATCACGAAAGAGCAGAGAGTCCAAGAGTTTCTAGATTGGTTTTTAAGAAGTTAATTCCTTTTCTTAATATTTTTGCAGCAATGGTTTCCAAAAGATTTAGGAGTGAAAATCTTTGCCCAGACAACCAGCAGTGGAATATCACACACACACACACACACACACACACACACACACACATGTGCAACAGCCTGGGCAGGAAGGGGAGTTTTGTGGTTCCAAGGAAGGACACCATGAGCTCTTTTCCTGGGCAAAAGCCCAAAGGCAAGAGAAACAGCCCTAGGGTGTACCTAGGATGATCACAGGAATTGCATCCCCGGCCTTGTCAAAAAGGACTGAATCCCAAAAGTGGATGCTAGTGAGCTCCAGGTGCCTTAGACATACTGCTGGCTTAGACATACAGGACATCAGTGATTCTCATAAGACCCTGGAGACTAGTAGACCAAAATACCCTTCACACTTTCCAGACAGAATGCAAGCCTTCCTGGTTGCGATGGGAGTAGTTCCAATGACGAATGGGTTGAAATCTATTACAGGCCAGACAAGGAGGCCTGGGGTCAGAAATGAATGTGCATTATGGCAAATGAACTTAGATGTCTTAGATACTTGAATTTAGAGGATGAGACTCACACCTCCTGCACTCACAACAAACAGGTGATGAGTAATATTATGGCTATTTTAAAGATTAGGAAACTTAAGTGAGTCATTAGTAAGTTGCACTAAGTTATGCCATCAGTATGTGAGGGAACTGGGATTTGAAGACAGGGAGGGGATGGCAGAGGCCAGCAGCCTAATGAGGAGAAAAAATGGAGTAAGAAGCATTGCTTTAGGAAAGGGTAGAAAATGGAGATAAAGAAATCCTATGTCCTAAAGGACCAAAGAACCTGAAGATTAAGAGGAAAAGTCCCAAGCAGTGATGAGAAGCCCCTAAGGGCATGTGTTCGGCCTAATAAAGACAAGAACCATGTAGCAGTGGTTCTGTTATTGTGCAATGACATCATCATGCTGAGAAATGCACTTAGAATCTGGCTCCATCAACAAATTAAGGCCATAGATAGACTTCTGGGTGCAGGCTCACAGGGAGCTCCATGCAGTTCATCAGAGTTCTTGAGTAAACAGGGATTATGTTTTTTAATGATGCTTGAACTCAAAGCATATTGATAGCAGTAATAAAGGCGTAAAACCTGAGAGGAGGTTGCTTCAGTTTTGACTTGCTAATTTTATAGCAAGACATTTAATACTTTGACCAGCATCTAACAGACTCTATTCAACCTTAATACCAAAAAGAAAATGTACCACCACTGGTTCTCATGAAAAAAAAATAAATAAATAAAAAAAGAGGGAAGGAAGGAAAGAAAGAAAGGAGAGGGAGTGAAGGAAAAGATAAAGTACTTTTCATCATCAAGTGCTTTATCAAGTTCCAGAATTTCTTCAGAGATTCATGACATTTTAACTCTTTGTGCCAATACTATATCCCTGATAATCATAACAGAGATCATAAAATATTAAGCTATATTTCATGAACTCTGTTATGGTAGTGGAAATTCTCATGCATTACTGTGCCTGTGTATATTGATAAAAATAAACTTCTATAAGGGCTGAGCTGGTGGCTCAGTGGTAAAAGTCCGCCTGCAAATGTGGGAAACACAGATTCAATCCCTGGGTTGGGAAGATCCCTTTGAAAAGGAAATGGCAACCTGATCCAATATTCTTGCCTGGGAAATCCCATGAACAGAGGAAACTGGTGTGCTACAGTCCATGAGGTCACAAAAGAGTAAGACTTAGTGACTAAACAATAAACTTCTATAAGGTAAATGGACAACATGTAGCAAGAGTTTTTAAAAAATGCTCACATTCTCTTACTCAGAATTTTATTTCTTGGACTTTATCTTGTATCTGTAAAAAAGCTACTTTCATGAAGAGATCAACCATTGTACCATTTGTAAATCGAAAATTGGTATTTAAGTTTTATATAGTCAACCATGGAGAAGGCAATGGCACCCCACTCCAGTTCTGTTGCCCAGAAAATCCCATGGCTGGAGGAACCTGGTGGGTTGAAGTCCATGGGGTCGCTAAGAGTCAGACACGACTGAGTGACTTCACTTTCACTTTCCACTTTCATGTATTGGAGAAGGAAACAGCAACCCACTCCAGTGTTCTTGCCTGGAGAAGCCCATGGACAGAGAAGCCTGGTAGGCTGCAGTCCATGGGGTCGCACAGAGTCGGACACGACTGAAGCGACTTGGCAGCATAGTCAACCATAGGATAATTAATTGTAATTTTTATTTTTAAGTAAAATTACAGATACAAAGCCCATATAAAACATGGAAAATTGTTCTCATAAAGCCTAGTGAAAATCAGTATACAAATTTTAAACATTGATTACAATTATGTTAAAAATACATATGCACATGAGAAATGATTGGAAGAACATAAACTAGTAGTGTAAAATACTAACCATGATTTTTTTGAATGAGGCTATTACAACAGATTGAGTTATTTTTTCTTTATTAATTCTGTTTTCAAAACTTAATTATTAGGTTTTAAAGCATTCTGTTTCTTGTAAAATATTTCTGTTTTGACAGGGTATAAAGCTTAAGTCAAACTGGAATTTTAATGAGAACTAAATTTAATGTTGAAATAGATTCAGGTAAATGTTTATTATATTTTGCAATGATTTTTCTTTATATTCTGTTATATATATATATATATATATTTATATATATTCTTTATATAAATTCTGTTATATTTACAGAATTTAAAAGATTAATTTTGGGTGTTTGGAAAAATAAGACTATCTAGAATGATAAAAGTCAAATTTTGGGGCTTCTCTGGTGGTACAATGGACGAAAGTCCATTTGCCAGTGCAGGGAACACAGGTTCAACCTCAGGTCCAGCAAGATGCCGAGGAGCAGCTGGGCCTATTTGCCACAATTACTGAGCCCATCTTCTAGAGCCTGAGAGCCACAGCCACTGAGCTTGCATGCTGCAATTGCTGAAGCCCGTGCTCTGCAACAAGAGAAGCCACCGCAGGGGAAGCTCATGCACAACAACGAAGAGTTGCCCCCACTAGCCACAAGCAGAGAAAGCACAGGCACAGCAATGAAGACCCAGCACTGCGAAAAATGAATAGCTTTTTTAAAAATCAAATTTTTACTGAAAGGCAAAATCAATCACATTTCTCTACTAACAAATATTGCTATGAGCTTTAATTTCTGTATACACACGAATATGTTGCCAGTGTGTGCAAATCTGAGATAAAAACATCTAAGTATACATTTATTTCTGTTTTAGTATTTCCAGTATTTGCCTCACACAAAAATATACAAAGGAATATGGAGGCCAGATTCACACATGCAAATATTACCTGAAATCTGGATAGATCCACAAAATAAAGACTTAACAAGACTTTTTCAGCCAGATTTCTTTCAAATTAACACATACATACAATATCTGAGTTTTAAAGATGTTGAAATCAATCATTTGTAAAAGTTGACACAGAGTTGTTGCTGCAGTCTTGTTTCCATTAATGATGACGTTTAATTCATTTACTTCCTGGAGAATTTTTACACTTCAGCAGTGAATGAAAGAAATGAATCATTAATAGTACAATCTCATGGTGGAAAAATCTGGGGTCCTGAAATTACATGCTGAAGATAACCATTGATTTAAACTTTGCATAATGCTGCTGATAGCTATTTGCAAGTACACAGATACACTTCACAAATTCAGATATCTCAACACAAATGCATCTAATGTTTGAGTTTAGAGCTTTGGGGAAACTTTTCTGATCCAATATTACCAAGACTGTAAACCCATCTGCATAACATTTGGAAAGAACAATTTGTTTTGCAGGTTAGTGAAAGAGGAGAGTGAAAAAGTTGGCTAAAACTCAGTATTCAGAAAACTAAGATCATGGCATCCAGTCCCATCGCTTCATGGCAAATAGATGGGGAAACAATAGAAACAGTGACAGACTTTATTTTTGGGGGCTCCAGAATCACTGCAGAGGGTGACTGTAGCCATGAAATTAAAAGATGCTTGCTCTTTGGAAGAAAGGCTATGACCAACCGAGAAGTGAAGTGAAAGTGAAATCACACAGTCATGTCTGACTCTTTACGACCCCATGGACTGTAGCCTACCAGGCTTCTCTGTCCATGGGATTTTCCAGGCTAGAGTACTGGAGTGGGTTGCCATTTCCTTCTCCAACCTAGACAGCATATTAAAAAGCAGAGACATTACTTTGCCAACAAAAGTCCCACTAGTCAAAGCTATGGTTTTTCCAGTAGTCATGTATGGATGTGAGAGTTGGATTATAAAGAAAGCTGAGTGCTGAAGAATCTTTTGAACTGTTGTATTGGAGAAGACTCTTGAGAGTCCCTTGAACTGCAAGGAGATCAAACCAGTTAATCCTAATGGAAATCAGTCCTGAATATTCATTGAAAGGACTGATGCTGAAGCTGAAACTCTAATACGTTGGCCACCTGATGGGAAGAACTGACTTATTGGAAAAGACCCTGATGCTGGGAAAGATTGAAGGCGGGAGGAGAAGGGGACGACAGAGGATGAGATGGTTGGATGGCATCACCGGCCCAATGGACATGAGTCTGAGCAAGCTCTGGGAGTTGGTGATGGATAGGGAAGCCTGGAGTGCTGCAGTCCATGGGGTCGCAAAGAGTCGGACACAACTGAGTGACTGACTGAACAGTCTGACTGACAGTTCAGACTGAACTGAACTAATACACATGACCTTGTAATTATCTTTCTGCATGTCCACCTTTTGTCTCAGTTTGGTAGTATAATTAATATAGATGGGAAGTTCCCCTGGAGGAGGAAATGGCACCCCACTCCAGTATTCTTACTGGGAGAATCCCACTGACCCAGGAGCCTGTGTGTTCGCAGAGTTGGACACAACTGAGCATCTGAGCACACAGCATTAATAAACAGCCCAATTCTTCACTTAGAAGATCTGCAAAGGGGAGGAACCTGATAGACACTAGAGAACTGAGAACAGAGAACTTTGATGAGAGAATTGAGAACAACACCTTTGTGTGGCTAATTATGTAAAGAAAACTGATAATTTTATTCAGCTATTTGTTGATTTTTCCAGTCTTACACCTCAGACTGGTCAGGATTATGTCCTCAACAGAGTTTCCAATAAATAAAAAGTTCAAGAACATCGACAGGAAAGAAAGTTGAAATTACTGGTAAAATAAGGTCTGGATTTCATAGCAATTAGCCTCTGCAGGGTGTTATCAAGTCTGTAATCCATTATTATTGATAATTATGAGCTCACTGCATAATTTATGAGTTTGCCAAATGATTTTACAGGTCATGTTTGTATGTGTGTGTGTGCGCTTCAAATTTCATGCCCTCGTAGGTAAGGACTGTGTTTGTCTCCCTTACTGTACTTAGTACTTTGGGAACTTATGCAAAGGAAGTCTACTTTGGGGATGGCGATCAAGATGATACAGGTGGTGGTCTTTTGTGGTAATACTCCTCAATAGTCCATAAAAACAATCACAGTGGTGGAGATGCACCATTTAAATGGCTGCAACGTGTCTCCTTGTGAAGTTGTGTAGGTAGTCAGTTGTCTAGGGTGTATACTTGGGAGCAAAATAACTAGTTGTAGGACATGTATATCAAAATCATTATTGGCATAAACAAATTATTTTCCATAGTTATTGTGCTGACATACTTATTGCCCAATTTCCTTATCATATGTTCTCAGACTTTAACATTTTTGCCAGTCTGATAAGTATGAAGTGGCATTTTATTTCACATTTTTCCATTTCCTTCTGAAGTTGGCCATCTATGTTTATATTACTGGCTTATAATATTTGCATTTCTCCTTTAGTGAATTGTTCTTATATATATTTAAATATATCTTTTTCCAATTCCATTGGCTGTTTGACTACATTTAAAAAATTGATTTTAGGAAAAATCTTTATACAGTCTTGACATTAATGATTTACTTTTATGTTGTGCAAATATGTTTTCCCAATAAGTTGCTTATTTTCTCATTTATTGCATTTTGTGATATACAATTTTCATCTTAGGGGGGTCATTTATTTTATTTTTAGAAACATTTTCAGTTATATGTATAAATATATATATTATTTTTAAGTATTCTTTTCCATTATGGTTTATCAGAGGATATTGAATATAGCTCCCTGTGCTACATCAGTCAGTCAGTTCAGTCGCTCAGTTGTGTCTGACTCTTTGCGACCTCATGAATTCCAGCACGCCAGGCCTCCCTGTCCATCACCAACTCCCAGAGTTCACTCAGACTCATGTCCATTGAGTCGGTGATGCCATCCAGCCATCTCATCCTCTGTCGTCCCCTTCTCCTCCTGCCCCCAATCCCTCCCAGCATTAGAGTCTTTTCCAATGAGTCAACTCCTGTGCTATATAGTAGAAACTTATTGTTTATCTATTCTGTATATGAAAGCTTACATGTGCTAACCCTCCTCCCACTCCACTCTTTCCCCAAGCTCCTCCCCTTAAGCTGGTCATTTTAATCCATCTCTTCTTGCTTCTACTTCCTGTGCCCTATTTAAGGGATTTAATTCTTTTCAATGCCATAAAGATGTTCCTGTTTTTTCTCTGAAGATATTCAAGTTTTGCTTTTCAAATGAAGGTATTGTTGTTGTTGTTGTTCAGTCACCCAGTCATGTCTGACTCTTTGTGACCCCATGGACTGCAGCACACCAGGCCTCCCTGTCCCTCTCCATCTCCTGGCATTTGCCCAAGTTCGTGTCTATTGCATCAGTGAAGGTATTATATCTATCCATATTAATTTGTGCGTATGCTGTAGATTGAAGATAGCATACCCCAAAATTTATATTTTAATTTAAATTTTTGTGTAATTTACATTTGGTGGCTCAGGCAGGTAAAGCATCTGCCTGCAATGCGGGAGACCCAGGTTCAATTCCTGAGTCGGGAAGATCCCCTGGAGAAGGAAATGGCAATCCACTCCAGCACTCTTGCCTGGAAAATCCCATGGACGGAGGAGCCTGATAGGCTACAGTCCATGGAGTCACAAAGAGTCGGACATGACTGAGCGACTTCACTTTCACTTTCACTTTATATCAATTTACATTTTCCTGTATCAATGGCTTATTGTGCCAATACAACTTATTAAATAGTCCCTCATTTCCTGTATAAAGCCAGATCTGTCACAAAATGCTCTTCCATAAATGCATGAATCTATTTCTTAGATCTTTCTCAGTCTCATTGGCTTACTTGTCTTTCTGTGTACCAATACCACACTGTTTCAATTATTATTTTGTTGTATAATCCTTGACTCCTTTTTCTTTTTTTTCTGAATTTTTATTGGTTATTCTGTGCCCTTTATTCTTCCACATAAATTTTAAAGTAAGCTTTTCAAGTTTCACAAAAAATCCCTTTTGGAATTTTGATAGGAATTATATTCATTTATAGATAAAATGTGTAAAGGTTGATGTATTTGTAATATAATCTTCATGGTATGCTGCTCTATTTGTTTAAGTCTTTTATGTCTTCCAACAACGCTTTACTATTTTCTCAATAAAGGATTTGCACATTCTTTGTTAGATATGTTATGAGATACTTTATAGTTTCTGTTGCTTAGAATATTTAATTGCTATGATGTCATCAACATTGGTGAGCAGTGAGAGTTTCTATAGAATGTCAAGATGATCAAGGTCCCTGTGAATTATATTGTGACTTATAGCAGTTACCAGAGTTCAGGGGCAAGCCAGTAAATCTATGCTACACTCCATGTCTTTTCCACATAGCCCTCTGATTGAAGGCACTCTGGTTGCCCTTCCAGCTCATTGTGCTACAATTTATTTAAGTTGCTAGGTCATTTTTGGCAGTTTCCCATTCTCTCATTTCAAAGTTTGTTGTTTTGTAATCTGTGGGTGAAAATATAATATCTAAAGTCTTTGCTGTTCTATTATCTGTCTTTTTGCCTACTTTTTGTCCATAATGCTCATATAATTGCTTAGACTTTTTTTTTTTTTTTTTACCATAATCTACTCATTTTCTTTGGAAACTTTTGTGTGGCAATCTTAGAAACCTAAAGTTCAGTCTTCCAAAGCAAGATTTAGTCTTGCTTCTACAAGGCTCCTGTCACCACTACTTGAAGGTGTGGAACCACTTTAAATTTATAGCTTGAAATGTTTTGGATTACCCAAGTGATGTGAATATGGGCTGAAAATCCACGTGAGAAGAAATTTTTAATACAACTCACTTATGAATCTTAATCCACATTTTGATTTGTATGGCAATAAGGCAAGTTTTCCTAAATGTGGCACTGTGGAGAGATTTATTTCTTGCTCACTGTTTCACCATGAATGTAGACTTTTAAAGTCCAAGCTTGAGGGGAGGGAACCTATTATGCTATTAGTCTCCCACCTTGAGAAGCCTTGGACCATGTCTCCTGAACTTCATCAATTAATGAACTTCAAGAATTAACAAAAATAAAAATGCAAGTCATTTATATTTGAGAGAGAACCTCAAAACAAAAGTTGCTTTAATGTTCCTGGGGCTTATCTCTGAGGCTACGTTTTGGCCTCACAAGTCTTTTTTTTCCCCTACCTTTCCTACTCTCCCCTGTCACATAGGGTAATATCTTCCCTGCTGCTGCTGCTGCTGCTGCTGCTAAGTCGCTTCAGTCGTGTCCGACTCTGTGCGACCCCATAGACGGCAGCCCACCAGGCTCCCCCGTTCCTGGGATTCTCCAGGCAAGAACACTGGAGTAGGTTGCCATTTCCTTCTCCAGTGCATGAAAGTGAAGTTGCTCAGTCGTGTCCGACTCTTAGTGACCCCATGGACTGTAACCTACCAGGCTCCTCCATCCATGGGATTTTCCAGGCAAAGTACTGGAGTGGGGTGCCATTGCCTTCTCCAAGTATCTTCCCTAGTCACACCAATTAGACAGGTTAATACTTTCCCACATCCAGCCCCATAAGTATTGATTGGATTTCTATCTTTTTTGATATTACTAATAAAGCAAAATTTAAATACTTAATATATATTTTTTGGTTTTCTCCCAGTGGGAGAAACAATATGAATATCTAATAATGCATCGTGCAAAACACAAAAGTGTACACTTACATTTTTAACTTGCTTATTTCACTCAACAAAATCTAACATTACACAAGGTCCTGAGAATATTTACAAACATTCTAAGGGAATTCTTCTATTTCTTTTCCTAAATGTCTTCTTATTATTGCTTTTAGTAATACCTATTTACTCTATGTTACTTTTCTATTGCTGCTGTAACAGATGACCACAAACTCTGTAGCTTCAAATAATACAAATGCATAATCCTACAGTTCTGTAAATCAGAAACACAATACAATTCTCACTGGGCAAAAATAAAAGTGTAAACATGGCTACCAGAGAGAACTTGTTTTCTAAGCTTTTCCAGCTTCTAGAGACCACCCTTATTCCTTGGTTCACGTCTCCCTTTATCTTCAAAGACAACCATGACAGGTCACATCCTTTTCACATCTCATTCTCTCTAACTTTTCTGGCACTGTTGCATCTTTTTCTCTCATGGCATCCAAGGAAGAATCTTGGATTTTAATGATTCATATGTTCAGATCAGATGGCTCCTAGGAAAGGAATATCCTGAACAATCCAGTAGAATCTCCCCATCTCAAGGACCTTAACCTTATTCATATCTGCAAGGTCCCTTTTACCATGTAAAGTAGCATATCCAGAAGTTCCCTTGTCGTTTTTAGGTGGGGAGAGGAGGGTGCCATTTTTCTGCCTACTGAATCCCCAGTCAAAATTTATTATTATTAATGTCATTTCTTACTTATATTTACCAATATATTTTCCAGGTTCTTTGCTCACTGCTGCCTCTCCCTTTCTACATGTTTGGATTAAAATTATTTTCTTGAAAAAGAATATATTTTATTGATTTTCTTAACAAAGACCTATAAATTATCTTTTTAATGTGTCTATATCTATTTTTGCCATATAAATGATGATTTACCAGGGTATGGAATTCTAAATTCTAAATTCTCTTATTTTTCCTCCACCTATCTGTTGTTGCTCATGAGAAGTCAGCTGTCAGTCTGATTGTATTGCCTTGCATGCAACTAATTTTTACCTCTGGTAGCTTTTAAGATTTTTTTCTGTGTTTCTCTCTAGTAACTTTTAAGATGTTTCTTTTTGTGTTGATTCCTCAAATTTATTCTCATAAGTTTAGTCTTGAATTTATTTGTATTTCTCCTACTCAAGACTCAGTATATGCCACCAAGTTAAAGACTTATGTCTTTCCTCAATTTTGTAAATGTCCACATTGTTGATGCTAAGAGTCCACTCATTAGAAAAGACCTTGATGCTGGGAATTATTGAAGGTAGGAGGAGAAGGGGACAAGGGAAGGAGGAGATGGGTGGAAGGCATCACTGACTCGATGAACGTGAGTTTGAGCAGGCTCCGGGAGATGGTGAAGGACAGGGAAGCCTGGCGTGCTGCAGTCATTGGGATCACAATGAGTTGGACACGACTGAGCAGACTGAACAATGAATAACAACTCTGTTTTATTACCTCAAATATTATCTCGCCCTATTTTTATGATTTTCTTCTTTCAGAAACCTTAATAGATGTATTACCTATTCTATCCTAAGTTTTTTTTAAATCTTCTCTTTCATTTTTTTTAAATCATTTTTCCTCTTTGCCTACATTCTGAGTAATTTTCTCTTGTCTGTTTTTCAGCTCATTAATTCTCTCTTTAGTTGTACATAATCTCTATTACCTTTATACTTTAATTCCTATTCTAATTCCAGTAAGTTTTTAATTTTAAATACTAAGGCCTGTTGTTCAGTTGCTCAGTCATGTCCAACTCTTTGCGACCCCATGGACTGCAGCCCGCCAGGCTTCCCTATCCTTTACCATCTCCTGGACCTTGCTCAAGCTCATGTCCATTGAGTCGGTGATGCCATCCAACCAGTATTTCTAAAGCTTATATTTTAGAAATACTTTTATTCATAGCATTTGTTCTTACCTTAGGGTTTCTATGTTTTCTTTTATATATATATATATATTCTGAAGTTCTATTTACTCTTTAACCTTCATTAATCTTCTCTGTTTAAAGGACTCACTATCTTGTCATTTTTCTTCAAACTATACTTATCCAAGTGATGGAGCGCACTGAAAATTTACAGCCAATGCTCTCTAATCTCTAGTTTGCCAATGCATATATCTCCTTCTAACCAGCTGAGGTGTACACTTATGGAGAGTCCACTGTGTTCATCCCTAAAACTGATCATTCATCAAGCACCCAGCATATGATATACTCTTTCACAATATTTTCCTCTAGACAATGCAGTTTGCAAACTATTTCTCACATATTTCTAAAGGAATTTACATAGCTTTCGCCATGTGATTTTTATGATAAGTTCATAATTAGGCACTTTTACGTGTGGATGAAAATGCCACAGATTGTTTAGAATGAAATGTAGGAACTGTCCCAGCGCCAGTTAGAGGCCTGTTTGCCATTAGGTCTGTTTGATGTGCTTCCCTGCTCTGCTCCATGTTTCAGGATCGGGAGGTGGTGCAGCAGAGGTAGAATGTCGGGCCTTGCATGCTGTCATCCTAACCTACATATAAACTGGCTTTCAAAGGCGTTTGGCCAGTGGGAAGCATAGCCAGAGGCTGAAGAGAAAGAGCGAATTTAGGGGATTTCTGTTTTCTTTCTTTCCTCTGGTGATGACTTTGCAGTAGCTGTAACTCCAGCTCCTGACTTCTGCCATGGGCAACACCAGCATCCTTTCCTTCCTTTATGTCTTCAGCTGATGAGTGTAAATGGCTTTCTGCTATTGCTAAATTTTATCTTAGCAGCCTCTGTTTAAATTCCTAGAGGCCCCATCATCTGTGTAATCAATCCTACACTAAATCTGCTCTGTGGGAAATATTCCAAATTCTTTATATTCCTGATAAGTCTGCTACTGATACAAGGATTAAGTCACAGTGTCCAAATTCTAGAATTTAAACTTTTTGAAGCCTTTCCTGAAAAATTATTTAAATCCTACTGTATTTATGGGCTGTAAGGTGATATTTAGTTCAACACAATATTTTTGCTCTTAAAATATACTATTTGGGGTGATTTAGTCATTAATTCATAGAATTCTACAGACTACTGCTTGGATTTTAATTGAGATGGATAGACATTATGGTTGACTCTTGAACAATACCAGGGTTCAGGTCACTGATCCTGAGCAGTTGAAAATCCACATATAGCTGATCCTGGATATCCACAGGGGATTGATTCCAGGACCCTCAGTGGAAACCAAGATCCATAGTTCCAAAGTCAGCCCACTGTATCCCCAATTCTGCATCTGCAGAGTCAACAAACTGTCAATGTGTATCACCACTATTCACTAGAAAAGTCTCTGTGTACCTGGACCCTTGTAGTTGAAACCCATGTTGTTCAAAGGTCAACTGTAATTAGGTGGCATTGCTAGTCAGATAATTCCAAAACTTTTGAAATTAAGTAAAATGACACATATTTAACTACAGAGCTGACCACTGATCTGAGTGTATAGTAGATGTGAAAGTGTAATTACTGATTTCTTTTAGAATCAGTTGATATAAATGAACTGAATAAATCACAGTGCATTTTTGTGACTGCTGCTCAGTCACTTCAGTCGTATCCAACTCTTTGTGAGCCCAAGGACTGCAAAGAGTCAGACATAGACAAAGCCGCCTCTGTCCATGGGACAGCAAGAATACTGGGGTGGGTTGCCATGACCTCCTCCAGGGAATCTTCCTAACTCAAGGATCAAACCAGCATTTCCTGTGTCTCCTGCATTGCAGATAGATTCTTTACCACTGGGCTACTGGGAAGCCTATGTGCATTTTTACCCATTCCTATATGCCAAATTGTATCACATTATAATTGACACTATTTCAAGCTCTATCAGATTTATATGACATAGGGAGGGTGGGAATGTAAAATTGAGTTCCACAGTTAATTTTAGTTTTTCTCTTTAAAAAAACTTGACAGAGTTTTTTTAAAACTTTAAAAAAATGTTTACCAGAGTTGCTAAGATAGAGAAATTGATGGTTTTAAGTTCTTTCTTTTTTCATGTTCTCTACAAGATCTGTGAAGGAGACATTAATGAAAACATGAAATCCTAAAGCCCTACCTCCAGAGAAGTGGAAAAGAGCAGGAAGGGAATGAACTGCAGGCTTTTGAATTATGATGCGTTGACTATAAACACTTGCCTAGACCTACTGAACTGCTCTGGGTTCTTCCCTTGACAGAAGCTTCAAGGCCAGCTGCTGATGGTTTGAGAATTTAATTTCTGTACTTAAGATTCGCCATCTCATGCAAAGAGTTGACTCATTGGAAAACACTCTGATGCTGGGAGGGATTGGGGGCAGGAGGAGAAGGGGACGACAGAGGATGAGATGGCTGGATGGCATCACTGACTCGATGGACGTGAGTGTGAGTGAACTCCGGGAGTTGGTGATGGACAGGGAGGCCTGGCGTGCTGGAATTCATGGGGTCACAAAGAGTTGGACGTGACTGAACGACTGAACTGAACTGAATTGAAGATTTAAACACTGGGTTTTTTAATTTTCTGGGACAAAAAAGAAAATGCTCTCATATTTTATACCCAAGAAACACAATAATGAAACAAGAAAAATGAATATCCAATGATATCTCAGCCATTCAAAATATTTCATTCTTTAAAATGGAACTATTTGATAAAAAAAAAAAAAGCAACTCTAATGATGTGCCGGTCACAAGGAAAATTATGATTATTCTTGGATGTCTCCCTAAATAATAGAATAATGAGGACACCTAACCTTTGACTCACTGAAGCAGAGACTATTCCCTATGGGAAAGCACATTTTAGAGCAATGAGATACTAAAACTGAGAAAGCAATTACCTTTGTTCTCCTGCCATCTAGAAATAGCTAGTTGGGCAGCTGCATGAAGTAGACTCTCGAGTACATGAAGAAGAGGGCTAAGAGGAAAGCAATGTGATTTGGCAGCCTGGTATCTAAACCACAAAATTATGTCAGTATTGTTCATATAACTATATAATGAACCAAATCGATGGGTGATCTGAATTAATCAGAGCAGCATTTGCATGTCTGTAGACCTGAGCTCTCTGACACAACTTCCTTCCCATGTACCAGGTGGCCAGGTGTCTGTTTCACTCTGATGCATGGTAATGTAACCACAGGTAGTATCTTCCTTCCCAGAAGTGAGACTTAGCAATGCCTGGGTGAATAATCTCAGTAGGTCTTAAAACTCCTTTATGTGGCAGCACCCAGTTAATTTAATTGAGTATCATTTAGATTTTTTTGTTTGGTCTGGTTTTGAGACTAAACACATCATGAAGAAAAGATGTGATGTAATGCTTATACTCCTTGGAGAAGAAACAGCAACCCACTCCAGTATTCTTGCCTGGGAAATCCCATGGACAGAGGAACTTGGCAGGTTACAGTCTATGAGGTCGTGAAAGAGTTGGATACAACTTAATTCCACCACTCTACTCATGACTCATGTTAAATTCCAGTATTATGTGCTGCCTTGACATCTGGGGCAATCAGGAGGCCTCCTCTGGCCTAACTGCAAAATCCCCTCCATATTCTATTCTGTGGGTCAGGTCCCCTAGCCAGTTGGCACTCTTTATCCAGGGAACCAGGCACAGTGCCTGCTTATTCCTGAATTGTCATTGTTGTTCAGTCACTCAGTCGTGTCTATTTGTGACCCCTAAACTGCAGCATGGCAGGCTTCCTTGTCCTTCACTATCTCCCGGAGTTTGCTCACTCATGTCCATTGAGTCGGTGATGCCACCCAACCATCTCATCTTCTGTCTCCGCCATCTCCTCCTGCCCTCAATCTTTCCCAGCATCACGATCTTTTCATGGGCTTCAGCTCCCTGCCAGTCTAAGAAATTATTCAGCCACATCAATTATATCCTCTTGTGGAAACCAGAGTGTACTTCATCACTGGATACATCTGCAGCCCCTGATTTATCACCCTGTTCCTGAGCACAACCCTCATGTGGTTCCCCATCCCTGCCATGGCATGTGGTGTCCCTTTCTCTGGGTTGTGAGCATATGTGACTAACAAACTGCCATTGATCTCATCTGTCTAGTGTCAGGTATTGTTGTTCAACCTTATAATCCTAGGGCAGTGATTCTTCAACACGATAAAGAGAAGGTGATTAAAAGAGAGTCAAAGTTAATAGTTCTTCTGAGCTGATGAAAACATGTCAGTGTTGAGAGTATTTTCTAGACATGAGACTAAGTTTTTATCTGATCGGATAAAGAACTTGCTTTCATAATTTTCTGAGGATCTGTCTTCATAGTTTATGATAATTACTAACACTACTGCTGCTACTATCACTACTATTACTACTAATAGTTTTTATTTATTATATGTCATACATGCATAATTCTATTTAGTCCTTACTCTCATTTTAAAGCTAAAGAAACTGAGCTAGAAAGAGTTAAAATAATTTGCACATGGTCATAGGGTTAGTAACTGGCAGTTTCAGGTGTAAACCTAACTGGTTGCTTATTTTGCTTGTCTTCTATCTTCAGAGCTTCTGTGCTTAACCACAAGATTCTACCACCATCATCATTTACTATAATCATTATACTTCTTAGAGCCTCCAAATCATAATTAGAACTCACAAAAATTTGCTTGAAAACCAGTGGTAAATGGCAAACCACTTTAATTCAATTGAATTAATGAAAACGTAGGACTTCCCAGGTGGCGCTAGTGGTAAAGAGCCTGCCTGCAAAAGCAGGAGACTTAAGAGACATGGGTTTAATCCCTGGGTCAGGAAGATCCCTTAAAAGAGGGCATAGCAACCCACTTCAGTATTCTCGCCTGGAGAATCCCATAGATAGTGGAGCCTGGCGGGCTATCGTCCATAGGGTCTCAAAGAGTTGGACGCCACTTAAGCAAGTAGACACAATGAATAAAAACTTAAATTGTGACAAAATAATGGATACAATGTATGGTTGTTAAATTTAATTAATGATTTCTTATTATGCACTTACGTCTAGAGTTAGAAAGACATTCTACCAAGTCAAATAAAACTCCCAAGCGGAATCAATAAATAGATGTAAAGTGAAAGACTCTATGAAAGAATGAAACTAGCATTCTTGTTAAATAATGTACAAATTACTATCTAAATGACCAAAAGTGCTCTAAAATTTATAGAGAAAATACTGGCACATAAGAATATAAAAATACAAAAAAAAGATAAAAGGAAAACAGTGTCATATTTAGTCACTAACATATTTCTAAGATGATTCTAATTTTAAAACATTTTCTCTAGAGACTCTTGAATTCCCCATCCCAGGGTTTTATTTAGAATTTGAACTTTGTAAGAAAGAGAATTTTTTTCAGAGTCAGCAATTTAGAAAACAAAATAAATGTTATTGCTTAGATGACCTGGCTTACTTCACATGAAACAAGGCAAATGGAGAGTGAAAACTTCTGTTTCTTCACTTTTATGGATAGAAGATGCACCATGGAAAAGTTTGCCAGTTATATTTTTGGTCCTACACACACTTCATGGCCATGACCACTTTTCCAACATTTTCTGAATTGGATCTACTTGGTCCTCTTTGATATATAGTCTATAGTATCTTATTTACCTCTTTAAGAGAAAAATATTGCTACATTTTGCCATATATTCATGAATAACTAAAATAAAGTGGATGTGTGTTTGCCTGCTTGCTGTTGGGTGACTGGCTCCATAGCCTTCTTGACTAGATGGCTTCCATACTACTAACACTGTTGCTCTTCAAAGTAGAGAGTCTCTTCATGTGTGAACAGGTCATGCACCTGAGGCAATACTTGTGTGCAGAAGTGATTTTCAAGATATGTAACAAGTTTTCAACCAGGGCAACACAGGCACCACTGAACAGAAAGGACAATGGAGTAAAGGCCGGAGCCATTGGCTTTTTTTTTGGCTAGCTTATGGGGACATTCAATGGGTCTGAAGGGCAAAGATAGAGTTACTCATGGAAGGCTTGGTGCAGTGAATATTTTCTGTTGGACAGATTTATTTCAATATTTTAGCAGGAAATGTTGTTATACTTGTATATTCTTAGTGAATATCATTCCTAAATGTGTGTCCATTTATAATATATACATGCATATATATTACATACATATATATTATAATGCATGTATTCACAGAAGGGTTGAAGGGGCTTTTTAAGTATCTGGAATTTTTTTTACATTTATAAAGCAAAAGCCTCCTATATCTTAATTAGTTGTACACCAGAACTCTTTAGTGAGACACTGATAGATGAGTACTGATGAGGAAATTTATCCAAGATGGTTTTAAAAGTTAATAGAAAGAAAATTTTAAATGTTTTGATGTGGCTGCTTTTGGGGGAGACCTTTTTGGGATAAGAAAAGGGAATTAGAAAAAAAATTGCTGATGTTCTTTTCATCTTCATCATAATTAATTCTACCTGTGCATCATTTTGGGTCCAGTTTCCTATACATATTTGTAATGTGGGTTTCATTTCCATAAAATGGGAACATAATAAATATAAGGTTTACTAACGATTGTTTTATGTGGTTGCCAATCTGCCAAGTCGCATTCTTAATTATTGCCAGGAAACTAGGCATTTTTCAAACATATGTTTTCGATTTAAGACTAATATGTCATGTCAGCCCTCTCTACTGGACTGATGGGAGCCCAGTGGGACTTCAGAGTGTCTGCTTTGGTGGGTGACTTTTGGGGGTTAGATAAAAGCCCTAATAGGAGGAGATAAAGCAAAGCATCAAAAGTTTCTGAAAGCAGATTCTACAAAGAAATACATCAAAGAGTTATGCTTTCATTATAAGCTGATATTTTACTAGACAAGGATAGAGATCGATCTTCCTCTGGAAGCCATGGAGTAAAGGAAACCAGACCCTAAGCTACATTAATGAACCTAATTGCAAGGCTCTTGTCTTCTTTGAACAGCCTAACCAGGAGTTTTGCCTCAAATTAATAAAAAAAAAAAAAAAGTATATGTGGCTTTTTCATTAGCCTGTGCAAACCTGGTATGTTCCATCAAAGAATTCATTCCATGACTTGGAAAAAAGGAAACTGGAAATCAAAAAGATCTGGTCCAAATGAACTATATTTCTGAATGTTCCCCTCAAAAATGTTTTTCAGGTCCATGGAAATACCTTTTGGTGGTTTGAGTTTGCTCATCCAGCACATACTTTGGTTATGACCCACAGTTCCCTGATCTTGGCCAGAGAGCTCAGATACCTGTTAAGTACACATGCAAGCATGAAAAAATTTATCATTGGCATGAAACTATATCTTGTTGTTCTGAATTGTTTCTTTTAGAAAAAAAAATATATTTTAGTGTGGAATACCTCAATTCTGCCTTTGGATGTTCAAAGCACTGTTCCTATAGGACTTTGAAAAGATAGCAATTTTTCTCCAATTCTCTCAGCCAGTTGGATAGTTTTCTATTAGACTTATTGTAAGTCTTTTGAGTATTTTTTAAGATGAGAATTATAATTAATTCATAGAAGACTGAATGCAGATATTTTATTTGAATATTTTATTAAATGGGAATTATTTGAACACCATTCTAGCATAGTCTTCATGTGACAAGGTGACTTCTTTTTAAAATTTTATTTAATTTTGGCTGTGCTGAGTCTTCACTGCTGCACTCGAGCTTTCTCTAGTTGCAGTGAGAAAGATAGCTGCTTCTGTTGCAGAGCAACAGCTCTATAGTGCGAGGGCTTCAGTAGTCGTGGCACATGGGTTTAGTTGCTTCTCTTCATGAGGGATCTTTCCAGACCAGGGATTGAATCCATGTATCCTCCATTGACAGGCAAATTCTTAACCACTGGACCATCAGGGAAGTCTGCAAGATGTCTTCTATAATGACAAGATCAAATGCAAAAGTGAACGCTGGACATTTGCTGGGCAACAGTTTCTATTCATAACATTTTTTGTCTTCTTGAGAAATGGAGAACGATACATACAGAGTTTGCTTTTTCCCACCAAACACATCAAATGATTGACTCTGCAGCCAACACTTTAGAAATGGTATGTAAACACATAAATACATAAAGATGACTTAGTATTTAAAATAGAAGGAAACATCAGTGGTTATAGATGACCAAGCATATTTGGAAGAGAAAAATTGTAGAATAACCTTAAGGCTCAAGACTAAGTAAAAGCCTTGGAATTCAGTATTGTCATTATTTATTGTGTATATATTATAGTATATTGAATACACTATTGTCGGTGTATTGAGCTGAAAACTAGGACTCATCAGTCTGGTGAATCACACTTACATCTGATGCTTAACTTTAATAAACTACATGAGACCATTTAATAAACAGTATGTGAGATGACCGATAATGATTTATGTAAGATATTGTGCTTCACTCCTTTAGAAATAAAGATTGAGCTGAGAAATGTCAGTGGAAAATTAACATTTTATTTCAAATTTCTTAACAATTAGGACATTAGAAGAAGAAAAAGAATGACTAGGAAAATATTTATTGATAAAACTAAGGAATTTAAAAAACCATCAATTAACACTAACCAGTATGATTTTTTTTGTCATCCTCCTCCTCTTCCTCCTTCTCCTTCTTGTCCTTCACTTTAGAATTCTGGGGCCATCAATAGAATGAGTTTAGAAAATAAATCTCCGCAAGTGAAAATATTTACAAATAAAACCTAGCCTATCTTCCAACCAGCCTGAGGGATTTGGCAAAACTCTGGGGTAAGTGTAATTTTCTTCAGTGTCATGCAAACACAAGCAGAGGAGGGAAACTAACTTCTCCCTTAATGCATTGTTTCAGATCTTACCTTATGAAGTATTTCCCATGTACGTTTTTGTTAATAGTGTCAACTATTGGTGGATTCGTTTGTTTCCTTAGCAATAAGGCTTTCCTTTAGCAAGTGTGAGTACCTCTCAAATAATATAATATTTAGAATCGTCACAATCCCAAATAGATAGAACACAGGCCCTGTGGGTTTGAATCTGAGTTTGAATCTGTTAAGAGCCTCAGCAGTTTTCCTAGTCTTTCTTATCCTTTGTTTCTTGATAAGTAAAAAAATATATTGTGTATGGCAGTACTTCCCTAGAAGTGCCACAAGGAGCAAACGGGATCGTGCAAGTAGAGTGGATGCATAGCGCCCGGCACTTGGGCAGCCTACAGTGAATGGCAGGGATGATTCCAATAGCTGTGGATCCTTGCTTTGCCAACTACTGCTTCTGCACAAGGCACAGCTCCATGGTGTTGGTGCCCAGCAATCTTGTTAGAAGAGTATTCTCCACCCAAAAGAAAATTGCCAGGGATGACACAGATCTTCTCTTACTGGATATATGTCTCCCTCAGGGTTTATGAACTTATATCCAGCATGGATTGTGGGTATGAGCTAAAGTATTTTATGATAAAATATTCAGAATAAAAAATTCTTTCAACCCACAGTAATCTAGAGATAGCAAACACTTTAAGGGGAACTTGGCTGAATTTCAGGGTTTGGGGTGCTGAATTTTAAATTCTTCTTGTCCAAGGACTACAAGCAGTTGAGGCCAGGATTGATCATCTGGATTGCATCATCGACATTTGTTTGTATTTGTGAATTTTGTATTACTATGCACTCTTTTCATCATCATTGAATAGGAATTCCACTGAAATTTAAATTATAGCAGCAACGATAAACTGTGTCCTAGAATTTACATTAAATTCAGTTTTTTTAGCTATATAAAACTTATTCATTGTGTTATTCATTCAGTCATTAGGTTCTACCCAGATAATTCTGTTCTTTTACCTGGAATAATGTTTATCTCTGCCAGTCAAACTCTTACCAAGCCCTCAGGGCTCTTTCCTCCCAGAAGTCTATAATAAGCTCTCCTAGCAGGGGCAATATATCCTCTCCTATGAGAAACTTCATAGAATTCAGATGTTATGTGTTACCCACTGCCTTGGATAGAAGTTTTATATACAGTGCATGTTTAACGTCTGTCCATGAAGACATGTTGCTTGAAGACAAGAACCTATTATCTTTATACTTTCCACAGTACAATACCTTGTATATATTTGCTTCTCAATAAATGTTCATGTGCTTCTGTGTCTGCCAAAAGGTTAATAGCTATTGACATCAAAATGATTTTCTTGTTTGTTTGAAAAAAACTGTATTACTTCTGTCACATTCTGAAAGTAAAGAAAGAAAAAGATTCTCCGACTAATGGAGAAATTGTAGATAGTTTTTTTCCAAGGGAAGGGAGAACAGAGGCGAAAAATATTGTTCAGCTCTTCCTCTTCTTCTGCCATGAAAAGTGTTTGGACTCAACTGTGATATGTCTTTAACATGTCCCAACACATCAGAGAATCCCTGGATAGAAATGTGCCATGAAATACAGACAGAAAGGATATTTCTTCTTTCCCTCTACTTTTGATAAAAATTGATAACTTTTAACATAACATAGTCATTGTTTGGATTCGTTTTCCAGGTCTTTTCCCACAGCCAAAAGGTGGTATAGAATGCAGATCCATGGGTGAATAGGTACACAAATTTTTTTAAGTAACAACAACAAAAAAGTAAAGATGTTGATTGAAAGGGGATTTTGAAGATCGAAAAACAAGCAAACCGAAACCACTACCCAACTCTAAGGCTCGTAGTTGTCACCTTGAAGTCTGCTTTCCGAGCTCAACACCAGCAAAATGACTCCTGAAGAGCAGCGAGAGGAAATAGCAAACTGCTTCGTACTGTCACCACCTGAGATGGGTCAAAAAAGGGTTCCCTCTCCTGAGTCTCCCCCAGATGTGTGTATGTGAGAAGAAAACAGAGCCGCTTGCAATCAATTACAGCATGAAATTCAAAGTTGGCAATAAGAAATTTGATTGAGACAGAAAATATCTGTAGTAAAGGAAGTCTAGGAATCCTGTCTCCAAAATTCAACTAAATGCCATCAAAACGATGAACAGGATTGAAATTGAACACTCAGCTCCCAGGATATGCTTAGGACAATCATCTAAGATACAGAAAAAACATTGTGTCTATCAGGAAAGTGAAACATTGGACTACACTCTTAAAGAGGAATATGGCACTAGCATCCCTGAAAATCAAAGAGAATAAACCAGCGTCTGTGTGCATAGCCTGGCAGCTGTTCACCCTCACAGGTCCATGGATGATGGCACAACTCATTCCTAAGCCAGGCTTAGTCAGAAGAGAGGAAAGACCCTCCAAAGGATATATTGACTCTACTTCCCTGAAAATGAAGGAAAGTATATCCTTAAAGAGAATACATCTCCATAGAATATAAAAACTAATTTGATACTCCTTTTAAAGATTTTTTTTTTGATGTGAACTATTTTTAAATTTTGTAATAAATTGAATTTGTTACAACATTGCCTCTGTTTTATGCTTTGGTGTTTTGGCCTAGAGGCATCTTAGCTCCCCCAAAAGAAATGGAACCCCCACCTTCTGCATTGGAAGGTGAAGTCTTAACCACTGGCTGCTGCTGCTGTTAAGTTGCTTCAGTCGTGTCTGACTCTGTGCGACCCCAGAGACAGCAGCCCACCAGGCTCCCCTGTCCCTGGGATTCTCCAGGCAAGAACACTGGAGTGGGCTGCCATTTCCTCCTCCAATGCATGAAAGTGAAAAATGAAAGTGAAGTCGCTCAGTCATGTCCAACTCGTAGTGACCCCATGGACTGTAGCCTACCAGGTTTCTCCATCCGTGGGATTTTCCAGGCAAGAGTACTGGAGTAGGGTGCCATTGCCTTCTCTGTTAACCAGTGGACCACCATTTAAAAAAATGAACTAAACACAGATCAAATGGAAGGCAGGGGCATTGTGCATCAAGAAAGGATAACTCTTAAGGAAGGATGCTTCTTACAATACTGATGGAAATCTATTAAAATGGAGAGGAACTAAAGTAAATAATCATCTTTTTTTCTTTTTGTAACTTATGTTACTCATTAAGATCAAATAGTGCCAACTTATGCTGAGAAATAGTTTATTTGGAGTATAAATGAATGCGTCAATGGATATATTACCTCATTTCATTCACATAGCAGCCCTGACAGTTAGCAATTATTGTCCCAATTATATGAGTAAGAAAACAGACTTATAAAGGTTAGATAAGGAGCCCAAGGACACACAGCGAATAAGGAGTCGAGCCACATTTCCACCCCAGATCTTCTGATTGAAGCTGAACTTTTTGTTCAATAGGAAAATCATTGCTTCCCTTTTAAAAAATAAATCATCATTGTTGGCAACATTGTGCTATGGGTGGACAGATGATTCAAAGACTTGTCCAAAGGAGTTCTGGATCTACCTTGAGACCTTTAGAATCAATCACCAGAATGGAAACAATTTAACTACAGTCTGGGCAATTACCCCATTACATCCAACAAACTGGGGAGAATGAGCCTTCAACTTGACTCACAGGATTTAACTGTTGTTTTAGGAGAGGCCTGAAAGGAAAAGAGGTTTTGTCAATTGTGTTTTAACAGAGTGACTAAGTTGTGGGCATTTCCAAAGAGATCGTTTATTTATTTATTTTTTCTTCAGAGTTTGGTTTTACTAGCTTTGGAGACAGTGACTCAGACATTCTCCTTCCTGCTCTGCTCTCTAATTAGCAAGTTTGAGAGACCTCACCTTCAGAAAGGGAGGGGAAATAGCCCTGATTTTGTGCAAAACCTCACTCACACCGTTTGCCTAGACAGACTTCTAGAAATGTTATCAAGCCGTTAAAGGAAGTTGGTGAAAGAAGAAAGTACATGACCTGTTACAACCAGCTTCCCGAGAAGCACCAGCCTGGCCCTCTGACACTATCTTTCAAAGGCTCTTAGTGTTTTCAGACACACATTTAATCAAACACCTATTTACTCCATGACCCTCTGGAGTACCAGTCAAGTGCTGGTAGGTTGTAAGATACACAGTTTTTATCACTGCTATTCTAAGGTGAAGAGAACCATAACCAGGGCTTGTGATGGGGTAGAAGACAGGAGAGGAAAAGGTGAAAGCAATTTTTCCAAATTGGCCTAAAGCAAGAGTTGGGCTATGCAATTTCTCTTTTAGTCTGAAAACATTATATTAAAAAAAAAAAATCTGTTTTATAGGTTTTTGGAAGAAACTACCTCAACACTGCGTCTCAGGAGCAGGAGCACATCCCTGTTCCCGGGACTTCGGGCAGGCGGGGGCATGGCAGGGGTGCAACCGAGTGCCGCTGGGGAGCCAGGGCAGTCTGTGGACCCACTGTGATAGTCAGCCCCAAGAGAGATGGATTGTCAAGGTATTGAGGCTTCATCATCACCCAGGCGTTTTCAACAGAGTAAAATTCCTGATTACAGAGGAATGTGACAAGGTTTGTCTTACACAGTTATCGAAAACTTCCAACATTTTAAGAGACTAAGCGCTGAATGTTACCCACTGGCAGAGTGTGGGATGATGGTACTAATGAGTAACCGCTCTTTAGAGCAATAACTAAGGTGCTGTATGGAAATACCAGAACAGGGCACACAAAGGATCCGCCCATTAACCAGACAGCTCCAGCAGACATGGTTTCTGTTTTACTTTCTTTCTTGGCTTTAAGGGTTTTGGGGGAAAAAAAATTAGTCGCAAAAATATTAAAAATCAGGAAAAATTACGCAAAAATGCAGATATCTGGTTCCTCTTTTAAAACAGATCTAGCAACATGGGGGAGGGCCACATCTCAGCATGATGTCAGCAAACACCTGAAGCTGAGAATCTGTTGACCCTTAGCCGGGCGTGGGAGCCCTTAACCCGCCTCACTGTTCCCACGATTTCCCTACGTCCGCTTCCTCAAGCTGTCTAGGTACATGCCTGGCCCTGTATTTGGGTTTGAAACCCAGTAAATAAATGGAAGCCAATAACCTGACCCTCAAAGTTGGAAGGTATAACTTCCACTTAAGAAGCAGCAAGGCAGCAATTAAATAGCAATCTAACAGGAAATAAAACTTTAGAGGGCAGTTTAAATCATTCTAGGCCTGCACTTTTAAAGTTTAGAATTACCTGAAAAATGAATTGGTTGGAATGAAAATGTGCTACAATAAGAGAAAAGAAATAGGAGCATTCACCCCAGACTTTGAAAATGGGCAACTATAGAAAGAGGAATTTAGTTTTCCTTTCTTACTCTTTAAAAATAAACTCACTGTGACTCTTTTCACAAATAATAAAGTCATGATTAGCTTTGATTATTCTACCTTGTCAATTTTGCCAAACCACCTTTTCCAGAAAAACTTTTCTAGTCAGAGTCTTTAGTACTTTATTTATTAAAATTTCATTGCACTATAGTTGACTTACAATGTTGTGTTCATTTCTGCTATATAGCAAAGTGACTCAGTTACACATATATTCACTCTTTATTAGGTTCTTTCCCATATATGTCATTACAGAGCACTGAGGGCTTCCCAAGTGGCACTAGTGGTAAAGAACCCACCTGCTAATACAGGAGATGTAAGAGATGAGGACTCTATCCCTTGGTCGGGAAGATCCCCTGGAGGAGGGCATGGCAACCCACTCCAGTACTCTTGCCTGGAGAATCCCATGGACAGAGGAGCCTGGCAGATTACAGTCCATATCGTTGCAAAGAGTCAGACATGATTGAAGCGACTTAGCATGCATGCACTCACACACACACACACAGAGTATTGAATAGAGTTCCCTGTGCTATACAATACGTCGTTATTAGTTATCTCTTTTAAGTATGGTAGTGTGTATATATCTGTTCTAATCTCCCAGTTTATCCCTCCTTCCCTTTCCCCATTGATAACCATAGGTTTGTTTTCTACATCTGTGACTCTCTTTCTGTTTTGTAAATAGATTCATTTGTACCATTTTTTAGGTTCCACAAATAAACAATATCTTATTTGCCTTTGTCTGACTTGTTTCACTCAGTATGACAATCTCTAAGTACATCCATGTTGCTGCAAATGGCATTATTTCATTCTTTTTTACGACTGAGTAAAATTCCATTGTATATATATACAACATTTTCTTTAACCATTCCTATGTTGATTGATATTTAGGTTGCTTCCGTGTCCTGGCTATTGTAAACAGTACTGCAATGAACACTGTAGTGCAGGTATCTTTTCAAACTATGGTTTTCTCTGAATATACGCCCAAAAGTGGGATTGCAGGATCATATGGTAGTTCTATTTTTAGTTTTTTAAGGAACCTCCCTGCTGTTCTTAATGACTATACCAGTTTAAATTTCGACCGACAGTGTAGGAGGGATCCCTTTTCTCCACCATCTCTCCAGTATTTACTGTTTATAGGTTTTTTGATAATGGCCATTCTGACATATGTGAGGTGATACCTCACTGTATTGATAGTTTTGATTTGCATTTCTAAGTAACTAATTCCAGGGGACATTTCAGACCTTAGCCTATCTTGGTATTCATCAACACTAAGGGTCTTCCCTGTTACAAGCTCAAACGGTAAAGAATCTGCCTGCAACTCAGGAGACCTGGGTTCGATTCCTGGGTCAGGAAGATCCTTTAGAGAAGGGAATGGCAGTCCACTCCAGTATTCTTGCTTGGAGAATCCCATGGACAGAGGAGTCTGGCAGGCTATGGTCTGTGGGATCACAAAGAGTCAGACACGACTTAGTGACTAACACCACTACCATGGAGATCAAGACCCATTTCAGCTACCCAGTCTACACTCCAACTGGGTACCTCACTAACATATTTTTATTGATCATCCCTCCAAATCTCCTTCTGTACCAACATTCCCTATCTTAGTAAATGGCTGTACTAACCCTCAGACTCATAAAAAAAGCTGGTCAACCTGATACCTCCCTTTCTCTTTACCTATACATCCAGTAACTCCTCAAGTCTTGTTCTTCCTTTGCAGAAATAGCCTATTCACTTATTTTCCTAGTTAGTTTCTCACCACACCTTCTCATCTCTCTGCAACAGCGCAGGTAACCTCTATAAACCATTAACCCAGTAATAACCAGCTCCTTAGAACTTATCATAGCCATTGCTTCTAGAACCATTTAGAATTCCTAACATGACCCTCAAGGCCTCCCATGAAACCGCTTTCCCCACAGCTCCCTTCATGGCAGCCATGATGGTTTTGTGGTTGCTTCTCACTGCAGGGCTTTCACACACATTGCTGTCTTTTCTAAAGTGCTTGTCTCTCCACCTCTCCCTCCCTGATCTGCACCCTTCACCTCACTAACTTCTAATTCTCCTTCACGGCTGAATTTAATATCACTTTTTAGTGAAGCCTTTCCCAGCCTCTATGGATATAAACTTCACAACGCCTGAACTTTTCCATCATAGCACATATCTGCATTATAATTATCTGGTTGCTTATGAAACTTTGATATGTCTGTATTCCTCTTTAATTGTAAGACTCTTTGAGTGAATGAATGAATAAGTGTCACCTACCTGTTGGATATAAACCTTAAATGTATAAGACCACCATGATTCAAGGCATACTGTTTTTAGAGATGCAAAACAGCAATAGAAAAATGCAGGTCAAGCCATAATTCCAGGCACTAAACCATACTGCCCAATAACTCTATTTGCATGAACAACTAGTAAGATGATTATAATCACAAACAGAATCTTTCTAAATAAAAAGAGCATATATGCTGCCAACAAAATCATCATAGAGAAGCATTGTCTGCACATTAAAACCTTGATATCTGTATATTTTCTTAGGTTGGCTATTATGGCTCAGTGACATCGAGGTTTAGTTTTACTTTGACTATTAATATTTTATACATGTACGTCATATGTTGATGTTTCATATATTGCTTGTTACAAGGAAGAGCTAAATGATTCCAAACTAACTTGATTCGATATTAACATCTCACTCCATATTATTGTGTTGGTTAATATGAAAAAATATTAGCTGCTTAATATTTTCAAATGATTTTCAACTATAATTGTCTGAAGAGGTTGGTTCTGCCCATAGACACAGGAAATTTTTCTTCAGTTATTCCTGGGAACTTTCATTCCAACAGTGGATCTTCTGTAGTTTCACTGACTGTTCAAATATGTCCACGGCCTTAACACAGCAGTATTTATTGAATGTGTCAATCAGTCAGTTCAGTCACTTAGTCATGTTTGACTCTTTCCGACCCCATGGACTGCAGCACACCAGGCTTCCCTGTCCATCACCAACTCCTACAGATTACTCAAACTCATGTTCATTGAGTCAGTGATGCCATCCAACCATCTCATCCTTTGTCATCCCCTTCTCCTCCCGGCTTCAATCTTTCCCAGCATCAGAGTCTTTTCCAGTGAGTCAGTTCTTCGCATCAGGTGGCCAAAGTATTGGAGTTTCAGTTTCAGCATCAGTCCTTCCAATAAATATTCAGGACTGATTTCCTTTAGGATAGACTGGTTGGATCTCCTTGCTGTCCCAAGAGACTCTCAAGAGTCTTCTCCAACACCACAGTTCAAAAGCATCAATTCTTTGGCGCTCAGCTTTCTTTATGGTTCAACTCTCACATCCATACATGACTACTAGAAAAACCATAGCTTTGACTAGACTGACATTTTTTGAAAGGTAATGTCTCTGTTTTTTAATATGCTGTCTAGGTTGATCATTGGAGAAGGCAATGGCACCCCACTCCAGTACTTTTGCCTGGAGAATCCCATGGAAGGAGGAGCCTGGTAGGCTGCAGTCCATGGGGTCGCTAGAGTCGGACACGACTGATCGACTTCACTTTCACTTTTCACTTTCATGCATTGGAAAAGGAAATGGCAACCCACTCCAGTGTTCTTGCCTGGAGAATCCCAGGGACAAGGAAGCCTGGTGGGCTGCCATCTCTGGGGTTGCACAGAGTCAGACACGACTGAAGCAACTTAGCAGCAGCAGGTTGATCATAGCTTTTTCCAAGGAGCAAGCATCTTTTGCTTTCATGGCTGCAGTCAACATCTGCAGTGATTTTGGAGCCCAAGAAAATAAAATTAGTCACTGTTTCCACTGTTTCCCTATCTATTTACCATGATGTGATGGGACTGGATACCATGATCTTTGTTTTCTGAATGTTGAGCTTTAAGCCAACTTTTTCACTCTCCTCTTTCACTTTCATCAAGAGGCTCTTTAGTTCTTCTTCACTTTCTGCCTTAAGAGTGGTGTCATCTGCATATCTGAGGTTATTGACATTTCTCCCAGTAATCTTGATTCCAGCTTGTGCTTCATCCAGCCCAGCATTTCTCATGATGTACTCTGCATATAAGTTAAATAATCAGGGTGACAATATGCAACCGTGCAATACTCCCTTCCCGGTTTGGAACCAGTCTGTTGTTCCATGTCCAGTTCTAACTGTTGCTTCTTGACCTGCATACAGATTTCTCAGGAGGCAGGTCAGGTGGTCTAGTATTCCCATCTCTTGAAGAATTTTCCACAGTTTGTTGTGGTCCACACAGTCAAAAGCTTTGGCATAGTCAATAAAGCAGAAATAGATGTTTTTCTGGAACTCTCTTGCTTTTTTGATGATCCAACAGATGTTGGCAATTTAATCTCTGGTTTCTCTGCCTTTTCTAAATCTAGCTTAATCATCTGGAAATTCACGGTTCATGTACTATTGAAGCCTGGATTGGAGAATTTTGAGCATTACTTTACTAGTGTGTGAGATGAGTGCAATTGTGTAGTAGTTTGAACATTCTTTGGCATTGCTTTTCTTTGGTATTGGAATGAAAACTGACCTTTTCCAGTCCTGTGGCCACTGCTGAGTTTTCCAAATTTGCTGGCATTTTGAATGCAGCACTTTAACAACATCATCTTTTAAGATTTGAAATAGCTCAACTGGAATTCCATCACCTCCACTAGCTTTTTTCATAGTGATGTTTCCTAAGGCCCACTTGACTTTGCATTCCAAGATGTCTGGCTCTAGGTGAGTGATCACACCATCATGGTTATCTCGGTCAGGAGTATCCTTTTTGTATAGTTTTTCTGTGTATTCTTGCCACCCCTTCTTAATATCTTCTGCTTCTGTTAGGTCCACACCCTTTCTGTCCTTTATTGTGCCCATCTCTGCATGAAATATTCCCTTAGTATCTCTACTTTTCTTGAAGAGATCTCTAGTCTTTCCCATTCTATTGTTTTCCTCTATTTCTTTGTACTGATCACTGAGGAAGGCTTTCTTATCTCTCCTTGCTATTCTTTGGAACTCTGCATTCAGATGGGTATATCTTTCCTTTTCTCCTTTGCTTTTGTCATCTCTTTTCTCAGCTATTTGTAAGGCCTCCTCAGACAGCCATTTTGCCTTTTTGCATTTCTTTTTCTTGGGGATGGTCTTGATCCCTGCCTCCTGTACAATGTCATGAGCCTCTATCCATATTTCTTCAGGCATTCTGTCTATAAGATCTAATCCCTTGAATCTGTTTGCCACTGTATAATTGTAAGGAATTTGATTTAGGTCATACCTGAATAGTCTTTTCATAGTGGTTTTCCCTACTTTCTTCAATTTAAGTCTGAATTTGGCAATAAGGAGTTCATGATCTGAGCCACAGTAAGCTCCTGGTCTTGTTTTTGCTGACTGTATAGAGCTTCTCCATCTTTGGCTGCAAAGAATATAATTAATCTGATTTTGGTGTTGACCATCTGGTGATGGTCCATGTGCAGTCTTCTCTTGTGCATTCTCTTGGCAAAATTCTGTTAACCTTTGCCCTGCTTCATTTCGTATTCCAAGGTCAAATTTGCCTGTTACTCCAAACACCTCTTGACTTCCTACTTTTGCATTCCAGTCCTCTATAATGAAAAGGACATCTATTTTGGGTGTTAGTTCTAGAAAGCCTTGAAGGTCTTCATAGAACCATTCAACTGCAGCTTCCTCAGCATTACTGGTTGGGGCATAGACTTGGATTACTGTGATATTGAATGGTTTGCCTTGGAAATGAACAGAGATCACTCTGTCATTTTTGAGATTGCACCCAAGTACCGCATTTTGTATTCTTTTGTTGACTATAATGGCTACTCCATTTCTTCTAGGGGATTCTTGCCCACAGTAGTAGATATAATAGTCATTTTAGTTAAATTCTCCCATTCCAGTCCATTTTAGTTCACTGATTCTTAAAATGTTGATGTTCACTCTTGCCATCTCCTGTTTGACCACTTCCAATTTGCCTTGATAAATGGACGTAATGTTCCAGGTTCCTATGTAATATTGCTCTTTACTTCCATCACCTGTCACATCCACAACTGAGCGTTGTTTTCTCTTTCACTCTGTCTCTTCATTCTTTCTGGAGTTACTTCTCCACTCTTCTCCAGTAGCATATTAGGCACCTACTGACCTAGGGAGTTCATCTTTCAGTGTCCTACCTCTTTGCCTTTTCAAACTGTTCATGGGGTTCTCAAGGCAAGAATACTGAAGTGGCTTGCCATTCCAGTGAACCATATTTTGTCAGAACTCTCCACCATGACCTACCATCTTGGGTGGCCTTGCATGGCATGGCTCATAGCTTCATTGAGTTAGACAAGGCTGTGGTCCATGTGATCAGTTTCCTTAATTTTCTGTGATTGTGGTTTTCATTCTTTCTGCCCTCTTTTGGGTAAGGATAAGAGGCTTATGGAAGCTTCCTGATGAAGAGACTGACTGAGGGGGAAACTGGGTCTTGTTCTGATGGGCAGAGCTATGCTCTGCTGCTGCTGCTGCTAAGTTGCTTCAGTCATGTCTGACTCTCAGTGACCCCATGGACTGCAGCCTACCAGGCTCCTCCATCCATGGGATTTTCCAGGCAAGAGTACTGGAGTGGGTTGCCATTGCCTTCTCAGAGGGCCATGCTTAGTAAATCTTTAATCCAATTTTCTGTTGATGGGCAGGGCTATGTTCCCTCCTTGTTGTTTGACCTGAGGCCAAACTATGCTGGAGGTAATGAAGATAATGTTGACCTCCTTTAAAAGGTCCCATGCTGCACTCAGTGCCCCCAACCCTGCAGCAGGCCACCACCGACCCACACCTCCACAAGAGATTCCTGGACACTCATGGGCAAGTCTGTGTCAATCTCTTGTAGGGTCACTGCTCCTTTCTCCTGGGTCCTGTTGCACACAAGATTTTGTTTGTGCCCTCCAAGAGTCTGTTTCCGCAGTCCTGTGTAAGTTCTGGCAGGTCAGTGGTGGGGTTAATGGTGACCTCCATCAAGAGGGCATATGCCATACCCAGGTCTGCTGCACCCATAGCCCCTGCCCCTGAAGCAGGCCACTGCTGACCAGTACCTCCACAGGAGACACTCAAGCACAGTTCTGGCTCAGTCTCTGTGAAGTCTCTGAGTTCTGGTGCACACTAGGTTTGTTTGAGCCCTCTGAGCATCTCTGGCAGATATGGGGTTTGATTTTACCCTTCCTACTGTCTTGCTGGGGCTTCTCCTTTGCCCTTGGACGTGCGGTATCTTTTTTTGGTGGGATCCAACATTCTCTTTTCAGTGGTTGTTCAGCAGCGAGTTGTACTTTTGTAGTTCTCACAGGAGAAGATGAGCACACGTCCTTCTACTCCACTGTCAAGATGGCAGAGTAGAAGGACTTATGCTCATTGAATGTGTACTCTGTGCCAAATACTGTTCTAAGAGCTTTATATGTATTATCATTTAATCTAACAAATCTGAGAAGTGGGCACTATTGCCAATAAATTCCACATTTTACCCCATGAGAAAACAGATGCACAGAATGATAGGTAAGTCATCCCAAGTTATACAACCAGTAAATCATGAAGCTGGAATTTGTACCCAGGCATACTCTTCACAGGACTTTCCAGGTGGCTCACTGGTAAAGGATCCATCTGCCAATGCAGGAGACCCAAGAGTCCCATGCATTGGATTGGGAAGATTCCCTGAAAAGGAAATGGCAACCCATTCCAGTATTCTTGCCTGGAGAATCCCATGGACAGAGGAGCCTGGTGGGTTATCGTCCATAGGGTCGCAAATAGTCGGACACAACTGAAGCGACTAAGCATGCATGCATTCTCTTTATAGGACCTTCTTTACATTCAACCTCTGTGTTATGGCGATAGGTATTTAAATGAACACTTCTTTTTTTAAGTTTAAATTTTGTTTCTATTCACTATAACAGTGCCATATATTTCCTTTAATTTTCAGGGATATGTTTGAAAATTATGTCATAGAATGAGCTATTATTTTTATGTCAATGCAATGACTTTCTATGTCATACAATAATCATTTAGAATCTTGGCTTTATGTTGCCAATATGTTATAAATAGGTCACCAGTAAGATTGTTATCTGATCACTTATTTCAGTTTCCTAACACCTAAAAAGGGCTTCCCAGGTGGTCCAGTGGTAAATAATACACTTGCAATGTAGAAGATGCAAGAGGTGCAGGCTTGATTCCTGGGTCAGTAAGATCTTCTAGAGTAGGAAATCACAACCTGCTCCAGTATTCTTGCCTGGAAAATTCCATGGACAGAGGAGCCTGGTGGTCTACAGTCCATGGGATCACACACAAGAGCTGGACACGACTGAATGACGAAGCACACAAACAACAGTTAAAAAATAGGAAATATGATCATTTTTTTTTTATTTTGCTCTGCCTTTTCTGATTCCATAACACAAAGGTTCATAACAGGCTATTTTATAAAATCTATGATACATTGTTCTCTAGATGAGGCAAAGGTTCATGCCTAATAATTTTGGGATTTCCTAAGAAGCTACATGGTGTTAAATTTTAGACCTGTAGCTCATGTCAGACTCTATGATTACCTTGTGACTTATCAAATTCTTGTCATCCCAATCAACAGAGAGAAAACTTTATCCCTGGGTTATTTTTCTGGTAGCTCGAACACTGAAAGAAAGGATAATGTCAAAGTGTGCTTAAGCAACATTTACTTCACATTAAAACATAAGAGTATTAAATAAGTCCTAAAGGATGCACTTTGCCCGTGTGAAGTCAAGCCCTCTGTGAAAGCAGAAAATGACAAAACTGCTTAGAGCAAAACTGCCTGTTTCCATCCAACCACTCAGCCAGAATCAAGATCTTGAGACCTGACAGCTTCCTTGCTAGATTCCAGCCCACCCCAAATGAGCCATGTACTCACAAAACCAGAGAACCAGAAGAGACCTCTGGGACCCTGAAGACCGACAGTTCCCCAGTATTCCCACAGTCCAGACTCCATTTATGTCCTCCCTCTCTTTCCAGCCATGGACCATGGCTTTGGAAAAAACTGTTGACCTGAAATGAATACTTTAAATATAATTTGTTATATTTGCCAGTGTTGCTCATCAAATATGTATGTATGTATGTGTGTATATATATATATATATATATATATATATATATATATATATATATAGTATGAACTTCTGATCCAAGATCTCCAACCCATAATGACTTGAAATAATTACTAAGCCAAAGCAAGGAAACTTGAGACTGCACAATCTTAGAAATAAAATTCAGAATTGCTCTTAGAATGGACTGTTGTCTTCAAGGATGTTTAGATCTTGAAAATAATGAATATATTCAATCAGGCATTTTACTGAAGACCATAGAGACATAATGACCTGCCCCAGACTACAGAGGAGAAGACCAGAAACTATACATACAATATATCCCAATTCTAGACAGCTCAACAGGGTCAAGTCACTTGGGAGAATATTTGCTCAAAGCTGAAATGGACTGTTCTGCCAAAACCCGCTACTAGGACCAATTTCATATCAGAAGATGAGAAACAGCATCTAAAAGCAATTTGCAGGAGTTAGATTTGTTGAATATAATATGACACTCTGTGAAGAGGAGTGAAAATCCAGAACTATGAGAAAAGCCTGAACGTGGCGATGAACTTTCATGAGAAGTGTGGTAGATTGGGATTCAGCTGACAAAGACGAACACAAGAGGTGAGAAATATTTAGAGTGAGTGTTCATGTCTTTATGGAGGAGAAAGAAACCCAAGGAAAACAAATTACATCAGTTAAAGTGAACAGGATAGAGATAAGAGAAGCAAAAGAGCCAAGGGAGATAAGGTAAGCCCAGAGGGTTAAAGAGGATTAGGAGGGCAAATCTATCAGGAGGAAAGGATGATGAGAGAGAAATTGGAGCTTTTAATAAATGAGCTAGAGCACAGAATTAATCACAACTCTGAAATACGCTGAGCTGCTGAACTCATTTTTTAAGTCAGCCCTTTTGGTGGGGGGTGGGGTGGTGAGGGGGGTACTCAATATGTAAGAAAAAGAAATATGGTGACTTTGAAAGGAATGAAGGTCTTAGGAAAAATGCCACTGACATAAAACAGAAGAGGGTTATCCTTACGAATGAGCCTGCATGAGGCCAGCCCATCTCCCTTCTCCATAATGGTGGCAGTAACTGCAGGAGGGTATGAAACAATGCAGAAATCAGGGCTGCTGCTGCTGCTGCCGCTACCGCTAAGTCACTTCAGTTGTGCCGGACTCTGTGTGACCCCAGAGACAGCAGCCCACCAGGCTCCCCCGTCCCTGGGATTCTCCAGGCAAGAACACTGCAGTGGGTTGCCATTTCCTTCTCCAATGCGTGAAAGTGAAGTCGCTCAGTCGTGTCCGACTCTTAGTGACCCCATGGACTGCAGCCTACCAGGCTCCTCCATCCATGGGATTTTCCAGGCAAGAGTACTGGAGTGGGGTGCCATTGCCTTCTCCGAAACCAGGGCTAAACAGAATCAAACTGGTTATTACTAGTTTCTAAGTTAAACTATTTCATTGAATTAAACCTTTTCTAAGGGACATAGATGCTAATTTTAGACCTAGAACAAATCTCTTGGTCCAGTCCTTTAAATTTTAGACAAATAAACTCACTTGTGTTTTGGAAATAAAGTAACAAGTGTCACAGAGATACTTCATAGGTGCTGGAATTTAGACCAGAGTTGAAGAACTCTACTCTCAGGCAGAACTCTTGGGATTTCAAACTCATGGTTATTGAGGACTAACTCTTCTCAGGTCCCCATCACAGGCCATTACTGACCACATCATAGTACATCAAATCCACTCAATAATCTTGTGACTTATGTTATGAGAGCTAAGGAAATTGAATAAATGTCTAACTTTACAGTTGGTATGTGAATATTGTACTAGTTACTACTGTCTGGGAGTCTGATACAGGTGCAGTCTGTTTTCAGATATCTTACTAAGGTAAAGAAGAGCTTAAAAAAAAAAAAAGATTATTCACCTTTCAAGAAGATAGAAAACAATGACCATAGCATGCCTCAATTTCTTTAAGTATCTTAATATCTATAGATATTAAGTTCCTTGCAATTTTATCATTTAAAAATGCTAAGAAGACAAATGGAAACATTGGCATCAGAATACTAAGTTTCAAATATAAATCAATAAGCCCAAATGTGATTATACTGAACTTTTCAGGAGTACATCTATTTCAAACAAAATAAGACCTTCTTAGTAACTAAACAACAAGATGGAAACTAGAATCAAAGAGAAAGTGACACTGTGATTCCACAGCTTCTGTGGAAAGTTCCAGCTATGCTCCCAGGCAAACAAGAGGACCAGTTGAGGAAGGAGACACAGAGAAGACCTTCATAGCTCAAGGAATAGGAAGTTTACCGGGGGATTCTCTGCTAGCATCACAGCAATGAAGCGGTCACCTGAAGCACAGCAGTCACTGCATCCCACTGATTATTCCACGAGTCACCTGGATGTCAACTTGCCAACCACCATTCCCTTTCCCTAGCTCAGAGAAACAGGAAGTCACACTTAGAGCCATAGGGAAAAAATCCAGGTGTGAAATGAAAAGAAATGTTTATCTCTTGAACACCTTCCTTGTTGCACAGGAAAGAAATGGCTTGACAGTCTCTACAATAATAATATATCTTACCAACTAGTCAGTTTCATTTTTGCCGAGAAGCACAAACACTTAATTATTCTTTCATATTGCTTTGTATCTTTGAAGTAATTTGCTTCTAAAGCAGCCACACTAAGGTGTAAGTAGGTGAGCTCTGGGTCCTGGCTCTGACATTTACTCCACTAAACCTTCTCTTAGATCCCAGTGCCCTCAAATGTAGAATGAAAATAGTAATGCTACCCCACTCATGATCATCATAATAATTAAATGACATAAAACACATGCAATCCAGACTTCCCTGGCAGTCCATGTTTAAGATGCTGGGCTTCCACTGCAGGAGGCATGGGTTCAATCCCTGGTTGGGGAGGTTGCACAGGCGGATAAACAATAGAAATTATTGTAGTTTTTAAAAATTAATTTCGCAGTCCACACCAATCCACAATCAAAACATGTTTTTCCCTCTTAAGGATAATTTAAATTTTCCTTTTTTCTTCTCAGTTAAATAAAATTCTCATTTTCTTTGGTAAAGTGATTAAATACGTACCATACCTGTGTTGCATATTTTTGAGAAGAAAGTATTACAAATACAGTTGATACAGGGATACCACGAGTGTAGACCAAGACATCTCTAACATCTTTTTCTTTATCTGGGCAACCAGCTAAATTCACACTCCATCCTCAGGGTTTCCTTAAGTACAAACATTTCTAATCTAATATAGTCCTAAAAAGAGAGTAATTGTCTAAGCAATGACTTTCTTGGTGTGTTATACTGACACAGGGAGATATAAAGCACTAAGCCTGATTGGTGGATTAACCATGTCCGACCTTGAGCTTGAATTTCATAGAAAACAGGGAATGTTTTCCAAGACTTTTGGAGAAATGGGTACAGACTGCAGGAAATTCAATACCAACTGTGGAGTTGAACATGATCAACCTGCAAAAAATGAAGAAGCATAATAAAAATTTAGTATAATTGCTATTTATAAGGAATTTGACTCCATGTCTTTGCCTTCATTATAAATCTTTCAGGGAAACAACATTGCCTCTTAAGTGAGCTAGCATCTTAAAAGCAAATGCCTTCTGCCTCTGAGACATTTTGGAGAATGAAGCCAAGAACCCATCCGATGCTTATGTAATGCATGGGTGTTTGGCATTTGCCAAGCCCTCTGCCAGGGAAATCCAGACACTTTCAGCCAAAAAGTTAATAGCAAAAGAAGGCAAAAGACTCTGAAAAGTGATTAGGGAAAGAAATAATGACTAAATGTCCAACTCAGTAGAACCTAGCAGGCTCACTGGCGGACTTCTGAAAGGAAGGAGTGTGGGAATGTGCAAAGCCATTGAATGTCTTGTGTAAGGACAGTGTGGTCACCAGAGGATAAGTTTTAGTATTACTCAGAAAGATAATAAATGCTCAGCCCTGGAGCATGTACCATTGTTAAAGCTGATTTTCCATCATTAAAGTATTTATGATGACACAAAATTTGAATTTGTTCATTCTCAAAGCAGGCGCTGTGATCCCACCGGGCCAGTTTGAAATCCTCTGGGCCCGTGTGCCATGTGTTACTCAACCACCAGTCTTTGCTTCTCCCACTTGCCACTACTCATATACACAGTGCTATGGTATCTCTTGCTGCTGACCTAACGAGCTCACAACTTCTCTAAAATTCACCTAAAGGTGACGAATGAAACTAGAATTTAGGAACACATTCACCAATCATTGTACTGGTTTTTAAGACAGCAACCCACACTCTCTTCTGTCTTGGTGTTTCCTCCCATAAACTCTAATCCAAGAGGAAAATGTAAGCAGCTTTTAAATTTAATTTTGGGGGTCTAATTAAGGATTGGCCACTGTAGAGTTTTCATTTTTGTTCATTAATTTGTATTGGAATATAGTTTCTTAATAATGTTATGTTAGTTTCCGCTGCTGCTGCTGCTAAGTCGCTTCAGTCGTGTCCGACTCTGTGCGACCCCATAGACGGCAGCCCACCAGGCTCCCCCGTCCCTGGGATTCTCCAGGCAAGAACACTGGAGTGGGTTGCTATTTCCTTCTCCAATGCATGAAAGTGAAAAGTGAAAGTGAAGTCACTCAGTTGTGTCCGACTCTTCGAGACCCCATGGACTGCAGCCTACCAGGCTCCTCCGTCCATGTGATTTTCCAGGCAAGAGTACTGGAGTGGGGTGCCATTGCCTTCTCCAATGTTAGTTTCTACTGTACAGCAAAATGAATTAGCTATACATACATATATTCCCTCTTTTTCGGATTTCCTTCTCATTTAGATAACATAGCGCATCGAGTAGGGTTCCCTTTGCTATACAGTAGGTCCTCATTAGTTATCTATTTTATGCATATAATGAATAGTTTATTTATGTCAATCCTAATCTCCTAATTCATCCCACCCCACTACTTTACCCGCTTGGTATCCCTACGTTTGTTCCCTATGTCTGTGTCTCTATTCCTGCTTCATAACTAAGATCATCTATATCATTTTTCTAGATTCTACATATATGCCTTAATATATGATATTTGTTTTTCTCTTTCTGACTAGCTTCATAGGGTGTTCTATGATTTTTAGTTACTAGAGACAGAAACACAACTGCATATGAAAAGTCCACATAGTATACAGACAGTTTTCTGAGAAATCCTAGGGTAACATAATCTTTCCTTTTAGTTATCCTATTGGGATTACTGAATGCAGATCTGATTTTCAAGTGGCAGTTATTCAGACAGGATTTCTATAGTCCAGGCTCCCTGCTCCATTTGCTCATCAGGGACAAGAAAAATTCCTCAGCAAAGTTCAGTGTGATTCTAGGCCAGAGACCAAATATAATTCCTTCTTCTCTTCACCACTCCTATTTAAAACATAAGCTTATGAGTGCTTGTCCTCCCAAAGAGTGTTCCTGCTGGCCCCACCGGGTGCCCTGCCCACATGGTGGCAGCTGGAGTAAGGTCTGCACCCCTGTCCTCATGCAGACCCCCACTCTTTCCTCAGCCATCTGCTTTTCTGGAATGTCCTCCCTGACTCAGCCCCCCCACCAAGATTGCTGTTATCAGGGCTCAAATACCAGTCACTCCCCTGTGAAGTAAGAAGAGATACCTTGGCAGCCCCAGCAAGGCAGGAAAATGCAGGCATCTCATCAGTTTTCAGGGTTAGAATTTCACTGTCAAGCTCACTATCTACTCTTCCCTCTCAGATAAACAGGAGATGGAGGCTCCCAGCACATTCTTTTTACACTCACGAATTCCCGAAGACCACTCTGCAGTGGCACACAGAGAATCTCCTGAAGTCTCACTCAGGTGTTGCCTCGGGTAGAAACTAGGAAAATATTCTTCCTATCTTCTCATCTGGGATGCTGTGGACAAACCAATAGCCTTATCAGTTAATATTCAGGACTGGGCATTTTACACTCATGAGAAACCTTATGTACAATTCAAGTAATGATATTTAACAATAAGATATACATTGGAGGGTCACACGCATATGAATCCTATTGCTAGAATTTCTATCCTGAAACCAAAAAAAAGTACTTATCCTATTCTGGAAGTTTAACATGATTTTTAAAAATTTTTTATTACCTTTTATTGGAGTATGGTTGTTTACGATGTTGTTAGTTTCTTCTGTACAGCAAAGTGAATCAGCTATGTGTATACATGTTTGCTGTTGTTTAGTTGCTAAGTTATGTTCAACTCTTCTGCGACTCTATGGACTGTAGTCCACCAGGCTCCTCTGTCCATGGGATTTCCCAGGCAAGAATACTGGAGTGGGTTGCCTTTTCTTTCTCCAGGGGATCTTCTGGACCTAGGGATGGGACTTCTGTCTCCTGTACTGGCAAGCAGATTCTTTACTGATGAGCCTTCTGGGAAGGCCCATGTATGTGTAGGATTTTCAGGCAAGAATACTGGAGTGGATTGCCATTTCTTTCTCCTATATATATATATATATCCCCTCTTTTTTGGATTTCCTTCCCATTTAGGTCACCACTGAGCATTGAGTGGAGTTTCCTGTGTTATATAGTAGGTTCTCATTAATTATCTATTTTATGCATAGCAGTGTATATGTCAATCCCAACCTCCCAATTCATCTCACCCCCTTTCCCCTCCTTGATATACATACATTTGTTCTCTGTGTCTCTAATTCTGTTTTGTAAATAAGATAAAATGATGTTTTTAGAAGTAAATGAAATTAAAGAGTTAAAATCTCCCATCTCACCCAAATTGATTTTAGACAACTTGCCAACATTGTCACATTCCATATGGATTCCCCCCCTTCTGTTGAGTTAAATTCTACACTCAGAATGCTTTCTTAACAACATCAAAAAATCATTCTTTAAATTGATCATACACCTTGATTCTCCCTTCTCTGAAGTCTCCTGCTAAAGACAAGGGGAGCCATACGTGCAGAATGGAGGTAGGTGTCTGCTTGCAGCATCTGCTTTTCCCTTCAGTACCTTCCCAGCATCTCAGATAAGATTCTTTTTTGAAACCCTCTCACACCATTTCGCTCACCACAGATCTTCTCCATCTTCTCCATTTTCTCAATCATCTGTTTGTTCTTATCCCATGTTTGTGAACATTCTTCTCCTTGGCCCTCATCTCATCTGTGTTGGAACTTTCCCTTACATCAAACATACCCCCTTGAAATTTCTCTCAACTTCTCAGGATTCACAGATCAAAACCAACCTCCCAATCTTCACCTCTCTACCCATCGTTTCCTCCTAATTCTCTTCTTTCTGTTCATGGAAACTATTTTCCTAGAGCCTCCTCTCTAGACTCTAAATGTTAGAACTGTCTTGGAATGAACTTCTCTCCCACTCTATTTGACCTCTAATCACTATGTCCTCAACGTCCTTCTGATTTTCCCTTACATTCATACTGTCTCCACCGTCAGTATGGAGAAAGTCCTTCATTATCTCTCTCCTACCCTGTTGTAAGTGCTTTCTGGCAGGTCTTCCCACTTTCAGGCTCTTATTTCTCTTCATCTCACTTGATAGGAACACAGTTCACTTCCTGATGCCTGGCACTATTCTTAACCTTGCTCTGCTCAAATGCCTCTGGTCTCTTTCCATTCTCCATGGGAAAAAAATCCAAAGTTTTGTTCCTGACAGGTGTGACCCTCTGAGGCTTTTTTCCCCCCAATCTATGTAACACTTCATTTTTCATCCCATTAAACCTTTTTAACCTACCCCCACCCCCGCCACACACACACTTTTTTTTTTTTTTTAGTTTGAGGGAATTCCAAGTACTTAAAGATATACAGCTCTCAACTTTACTTGGCCAAACTTATTCTAAGAAAAAGCCTCTTTCCTTCTTTGCGTGTTGAAATCCTACCTACTTTTCCATATCCAAATGCCATGAATTAATCCCTGATTTCTCCAAGGGAAGAGAATCTTTTTATCTTCTATTCTTCACAGTACTTCGTACTTCCACTGTGGCACATACTTTGTACTTGCACAGCACTATCCTTCCATATAGTAGGAACGGCTTCTTTGAATTGTAGTAATTTATTTCTCCATTCAATAACATCTTCCACATTGCCAACTTGAAGCTTACAGTTTGTTCTTGTATACAGCCACAGTAGCCAGTAAAGAGACATGAATTCAGTAGAGAATACTTGGGATGAACAAATGCATCACCTAAACATGCAAATCTCCTTACATGTAAAGAAGATTGCATGGTCCATAAAGCCTCAATATTTAAATAAAGTAGCATTTCTTGCAATATGTGCCTTTTTTTCTCATTCAAATATGATGTGGTGTATGGATGAGAAAAGATGATGAAGTTAAGAAACATGCCTTCAGCAATCCTGAATAAAAGAAGTATATACTCCTAATCTGATCCATTAAATGGTGTGCTTCATTCCACTCTGTAGAAGGCAGAATAATGACTCCTCAAAGATGTTCCCGCCCTAATTCCCAGAACCTGTGAATATGTTAGGTTATAGTCCAAAGGGACTTAACAGATGTGATTAAGTTTGTTAATCAGATGACCTTAAAATAGGGAGATTTATCCTGGATTATCTGTGTGGGCCAATGTGGTTACATGAGTTCTTAAATGCAGAAAATGTGGATTGTCAGAGTCATTAGGAGAGATATAGTAGAAGAAGAGGTAGGAGAGACTCAAAGTGTGAGGAGTCAACACACAATTGCTGGCTTTGAAGTAGCAGGAAAGGGGCCATGAGCATCTAGAAGCTGGGAACAGCCCTGATTTGACAACCAGGTTGTAGATCTTCAGTAATATAATCACAAAGAACTGAATTCTGCCAACAACAACCTGAATGAACAAGGAAATTGATTCTTCTCTGGAGTTTCCAAAAAGAAATGCCATCTTGGTAAAACCTAGTTTTTAGTCCCATGAGAACTGTATCAGACTTCTGACCTACAAAACTTTGAGATAATACATTGTGTTACTTTAAGCCACAGTTTGTGGACATTTGTTGGAACAGCAATAGAAAACTCCTGTATTCTCCAAGTGGTTGTTCATATACATTTGATATACAATGGTTCGAATTGGTTAAAACTAAGAATAGAGTGTGTATACTTGTTGAATTAGAAGCCTAGAGGCACACCTGACTATTTTTTGATATGGAACCACACTAAAGCATTGTAAGTAATACAGCTTATTCAGTATCTCTTTTATCCAATCACTCTTTCTACAAGCATTCCATGAATACCCATTTCTACACTCACAGTATAATTTTTCTTGGAGTTTGTAAAATTTTATAATTAAATTTCATCACTAGCTATAGAATGGCAGGCACTCAGTAAACAGTTAAAGTTTAAGTGTGACTCTGTCACTCAGGCTCTCTCCTCTTGAAATTCTTCATTGGTAAAATATGGGTGGTAATTTATCTAATTGAGAAGTGAGGTGAAGTCACTCAGTCATGTCCAACTCTTTGCAACCCCGTGGACTGTAGCTTACCAGGCTCTTCCATCCATGGGATTCTCCAAGCAAGAATACTGGAGTAGGTTGCCATTTCCTTCTCCAGGGGATCTTCCCAACCCAGGGATCAAACACAGGTCTCCCAAATTGCAGGCAGATGCTTTACCCTCTGAGCCACCAGGGAAATCTCATTGAAAGGGTGATCTTATGTCTAAGCAATTTAAGAAAATAGGTCATTATTAATCCCCAAATATTATTTGTAAGATCTAAATCTTGATCCTTTGGTGCCTTGACTTAAGTATTTGTCTTTGCACTTTCTACTAGGGTCTCTCATTTCACACTACAGCTTTTGTAAAGGACTATTATTATCTGGTTTCTTTCTGGCTCAAAATTCTCAAGTAGCTCTCCACTGCCTTTAGGCTCAAGTCCAGATTCCTCAATCTGGCATGCATAGTCTCACAACATGTCTATCCAAAGAATCTTCTCTCCTAATTCTTCCCAGCTCAGCTGTACTCCCTCCTTCAATGCACTCTCCACTCAACTAAAGTTTCCCTCTGACTCTAAAAATGCCCCATTCACCCTTTATAAAATCTTTGATCCTGTGCTGTCAGGTCTGTAGTGTCCCTGTCCTTTTTTTCCCAATACACCCTGTCCCTCAGAAACAGTCTGTCTTCTTTCCAAAAGTCCTTTCCTAAATATACCCACTCAGACTAACTCCCCACTCCTTGGTGTTGCCTGAGTCTTGTTATAATAATCATTTGGTTCCAGGGTTTTACTCCTACTTGTTTCATTTTGGTTAATGTCCCTCCCTAGCTGTATTACAGAGAGAAGTATTCATAATTTATGATGTTTATATCTACAGCATCCCCAACCCTGGCAATAATGCTGGATTCAGAAAAAATGATGAGAAAATGTCTAACATACATTTTGCCAAATTCTTTGTGTTTATTTCTATATATCATGAAGGTTGGTTATATTTCCTGATGCTGGAGAAGTGACCTTATATAGGAAATGTCCTATGGATCTTGGCAGTCCATTCTCCTCTTTTCACCAGAGCTACATGCTCTAGTGTGAATGTGTGTGAGTGCTCAGTCATGACCGACTGTTGCGACCCCACGAACTGTAGTCCGCCAGACTCCTCTGTCCATGGGACTTCCCAGATAAGAATACTAGAGTGGGTTGCTATTTCCTACTCTGGCAGATCTTCCTGACCCAGGGATTGAACCCTCTTCTCCTGTGTCTCCTGTGATGGCAGTCAGATTCTTTACCACTGTGCCACCCGGGAAGCCCCAGTGTGCTCTAAGGGTGCCCCCACGTGGGCTGCATGGATCCTTCTGTTGTAACAGGATGGCCTTGTCTTGTGTAGTGGCTGCTGGGCAGCTGTTTGGTGGGGTGGTGTGCCGGTGTGGCTCTCTTTGGGGCCTGGGTTGTCCTGGGGTTGCCTTCAGCCCTGTGGTAGGTGGGCAAATCTCTAGCACTCAAAGGCTAGAGGGAGAACTCCAAAACGGCTCTCACCATCACCAGTGTCCTTATGGCAGACAAGCTTCTATGAATTGCTGCTGACAGCTTCTCCATGCCCAGGAGGAGTCCCCTTTGCTTCTGCCTCTCTGGGAGGCTTCTCAAGATCAGCAAGTGCAGCCAACCCCAGCTCTTTTCAAATCACTGTCTCTGTGCCAGGCCTTGGAGTATGTAAGATTTGGGACGCATTCTTTAAGGGCAGAATCTCTGTTTCCTGCAGTTCTTTGGCTCTTCAATGTGTACGCCCTGCTGGTGTACATAAAGCCAGACGTGCATAAAGCCAGATGTTCTGAGTACTCATCTTTCCAGTGCAGGACTCCTGGGCTGGGAGGCCCCAGTGCAGGTCTCAGAACCCTTGCTCCTTGAGGGGAATATCTATAATTGTTGTTATCTTTTTGTTCATCTACCTGTGGGTGTGGATCCTGACTATATTGTGTCTCTGTCTCAATAACCATCTCATCATGGTTCCTTATTTGTACCTTTATTTGTGGAAAATATTTTCCGCCAGTCTCCAGATTGTTCTCATAGATGTTGTTGTTGTTTAGTCACTAGGTCATGTCCAAGCCTTTCATGATGCTATGGACTGCCAGGACTATTCTTTTCCAGGAGAGAGTTGCCATTTCCTTTGCCCCAGGATCGTCCCGACCCAGGGAACGAACCCATGTCTCCTACATTGGCAGGCAGGGAAGCTCCTCTCATAGCCTGTTGCTCTGTAAATAGTGGTAATTTTGGTGTGCTCATGGGAGGAGGGGAGCCTGAATTCTTCCAACTCTGCTGTCTTGGCCATATCCTACTCAATATTTATTTGTTGAAGGAATTAAGAAACTATGAAAGAAGTCTATAAAATGCACAATGACTGGACTCTGTAAAATGATTGATGATTAAAATATAATGTAGTTTATTTTAAGATAAAACCATACTTGGGAGGTTTGAGTTTGTTTTATTTTTACATAATGGAGGGTAATATGTATTTAACAAATAATAGCAAATCAAGAATATGATGCAACACACATCTTTTAATAATAAAATGACATTGAATAAATAATCAATGGCACGAATTCCAAATACTCTTGTGTGGATTTCAGATTATATCTATTACAACAAGCTACCCATCTAAGGCTAACCAAGGGACTGAATTTTAGTTATGTTCAGCAGAAATGTAAAGTTGTAATCTCTATTTCACTGTAATCTTTATTTTACTACAGTTACTAACCCTCTGCCCTACGGAGTTACATAGAGATTTTTTTGTTTTTGTTTGTTGTCATTGTTGGTGTCGATGGTGATGGTGGTATCTATTTTATTTCAGAAACCACTGCAAAGCTGTAAGAAAACCCCTAGGGACATTGATGTTCTGGAAGAAAATTCAGCCCACACTAAAGCTAAGGCTTTTCATGCAAGGACCCACAGGGGCTTCACACAAGTTATGCTAGTACTAATGAGTCTTCCCAAATTCATGTCTAAAACAATCGCTTGTTGTTGTTGTTCAGTCACTAAGTCATGTTTGATTCATTGTGACCCCGTGAACTACAGCATTCCAGGTTTCCCTGTCCTACATAATCTCCCGGAGTTTGCTCGGATCCATGTCTATTGAGTCAGTGATGTTATCTAATCATCTCACTTTCTGCAGTGCCCTTCTCCTTTTGCCTTCAATCTTTCCCAGCATCAGGGTCTTTGCTAATGAGTCAGCTCTTCATATCAGGTGGCTAAAGTATTGAAGTTTCAGCTTCAGCATCAGTCCCTCCAATATTCAGGATTGATTTCCTTTAGAATTGACTGGTTTGCTCTCCTTGCTGTCCAAGGAAACAACCATAACCCATGACAAATAAGGAACTAGCCCCAAATACACAAAATCCAACTTCTGGCTCCTTGAATGATGTTTACATTGTTGCCATCAACCAGGTGATAATTCTCAGCTCAGAACTCTTCATCAGCTATCTTGCACTTTTTAATGATTTATTCACACTGAAATTAATTTATAAGCTCTGTCTAGCTCATCAGGGTGATAACAAAAATAGACTGTCTCAAAAGCAGTTTAAGTAAAGGTCAAGGAAATCTTAGAAATTTAGCTTTACTGAATCAAAGCAGCTGTACGAGCTTTTCCAATCAGGATGACAAAAGTGTTATCTGCAGTCCCAGGCCCCTCGCAGACACTTTCTTTCCTTATCTCCTGTGCCATTCACCACTGGGAGAAGCGCAAGACCCGGTATAAATTGTATGGTGAACATTGTTTTCAATTAAAGATAAACAAAACATAGTCCTTCCATCTGGGAATACTTGAATCTTCTTATTTTTCCATGTGAGAAATGAGGCAGAAAGATCCCGTAGTTCTGAAATGTCATGAGTGTTTTACTGGAATTGGCAGGCCTCCACTCTGAAACTCAGACTGCCAGGGCCAGTGGCAATTCACTGCTCTCCCTCTTTCCTGGCGTCTAACTCACAGCAGTCACGTAAGGACACACTCATCCTTCTACAGTTTGCTGGGCAATGTACAGCAGTGGGCTTATGAAGATAAAAGGGATTATCAACTTGCCAACATAGAATTTTCTGCCAACTTTTGAAAAGTCATGAAGAGGAGAAAGACAGAACAACAAATGATGAACTAAGGGGAACCCACTTAACATAAAAAGCAGAGTGAACCCTCTTCCTCAGCACAGATAGATGGTTTGGCTTTAGGGCAGATTAAGAATTCTGTGGTTTATAAAACCTAGGCAATTTGGAGATTGTGGCTTCTCGGTGAACCCACTAATTAGTCCTTGAAGTTGAGTGTCACAAATTGGCCAGCCTGAATTCATCTATATTTTGGCTTTAGCCAATTTTGTTTTTTTTTTTCAATAATTTAACTGCTCTAGGTATCTCCTTTGTGATGGAGACCCTTAGTGAAAAACAGACAAAATACACTTTAGATCAAATGTGACCCTCAGTCTTCACAGAGGCCTACATCTGCTTTAGTCTATAACCTAAAAACAGATCCCAGAACTTGGAATATTAGCAGAACATTTCCTTCAGCTGCATAAAAGTGTAGTGAAGAGGAGCAAACAACCAAAACACCAGCCTAGGTAATAGCATACAACAAGGGAGAAGGTGGAAAAAGGCTAGAAGAGGTTTGTGATACAAAAGCCCACATTGTCAGCAGAGCATATCGAGACATATTTTCTGCCTGAAACAATAACAATCATAAATGAACTATTGTTAACACAAAAATACCAAATACTGGTAAGAGCTGTCATTTTGGTTTTCTTTACACATGATAAATTACATTTGCAAATTAGTGTCTGATCTGAGATGACATGGAACAAATGGTAATATTTACATTCTGCACATTATCCTTGTCAGATTAAGCCGCAGTTGGCCAGTGTGGATATAAAGAGGCCTCAGGAGGCTTGTCTGCTAAACCAGCATGTAAATTGTCTCTAAGCTATCCACACGTCTACATGTATTATGTCCTCAGGCCAGTAACAGCCGTCCCATTTACATGTCAATTTTACCAAGTTAGGGTAGCTTTACCAGGTGAAGAGAAATCCTTCCAAGAATGTACTTCAAAGTAGATTAAGGGCTACAAGATACATTTTTGTGAGAAGCTTTTAGAGGCTTCCTATTTCTTCAGCAGTCTAAGAGGAAAGGCAGGCGAGAGGAACAAAGTCACATTCAAGCATCCACAGTGCAGTATGCATCAAGGTGTGCCAGCTTGTAACATTTTATCCTCACACTTCCACCTCTAATAGAGGCGTTGTTATATCCATTTTACAGATAGGGAAATTGGAATTTGAAGACATTGAGTTATTTGTTGGCAGAATTAGTGAGGACAGAGTGTTTGAATCAGGGGTAGCTGATGCCAAGGTCTTGGACTATGTCATTCTGACACTGGCCTTAACTAGAAATGTATGAACAGGAATACAGGGCCCAGGGGATTTTGGAGAGTGTAGCCTGAAAAAAAGAAGAAGAAGAAGAACATTGAATTCCTGTTGACCCATCAATTTATATTGCAGAAATAGAAGGAGTACCTATTGGGTTGCCCAAAAAGTTTGCTTGGGTTTTCCAAAGGTGCTTACAGAAAAACCCTAGTGAACGTTTTGGCCAACCAAGTAGAATCCCTGCTAAGCTCTTGCACAGGATACAAAGCTGACAACAAAATTCCCACCCAGCTTCCTCCATTTTCACCATAAATAAAGGCAAGGGAGGTTCAGGGAGTCCCTGTGAAAGTGATTTAATTTAACTTCATACTAATCCTGTCTTAAAATTGAGCCTCACAGACAGGAAGTACAAGATGGCATGAGAAAAGAAGTTGCCTTTCTTGATCCTAAGGTTTGTGGTGGTAAGAGAGTAGCAGAAAGAACCAATGCAGTATTCTGTGCTTGTTTCAGTGGGGAAAAAACCTCAAAACCTCATGATTCAATTGGCCACTTTCATAAAGCCAACTCTAAAATGAAGCTGTTAAAATGTAGATCTTATTATGAACCCAATTTGAACCACTTGCAAAGACATTTTGAGACACTTCAGGAATTTCAATTATGGGTCAGGTAGCATATAATATCAAAGAATTGTTATTAAAAGTGATAATGACACTGTAGTTAGATAAAAAAATGTTTTTCATTTTTAAAGAAATATGCTCAACATATGTAAGGATGAAACAACATTAGATGGGGTTTGTTTTCAAATATTTCAGTTAAAAAAAGTAATCAAAAGAAACAGAAGTAAGATGGAAAAATCAAATCATGTTAGTTCTTGAACTGGGGTAATGGCACTAAGAGGGTCTATTATGTAACTCTTATTACACATGTGCGTGTTTTTAAAAAGCTCATAAAAATTTAAAGAAAATAAAGTGCCTCGAAATACAGATCTGATTCATTCAAAACACATTTGAAACACAGTACGTTTGAAAGTGTGTTTGAATCTTCAGCCTCACTGAAGCTTACTCAGCCAGACTCATTAGCCAACAGCCCTGGGAAGGCTGGCAGCAAGATTCTGCAGTCTGTCAATATCTTCTCCTTGTTCCTTAACAAGAAACCTTAGAGAGGTTACTGTTACGACATGAGGAAGGAAGTGCTAAAATTGCCAGTGTTAATAAGACATGTTTAACTCCCTGGTCAGGGAAAGAGGTCTGTAAACTACAGAAGAGAGTGCCATCACTATAAATCATACTTTAGGGTCTAACCTTGCTAGGGCAAGCTACTGCCTCACACTATGCCTTCCATGGGTCCAATTTTCAGTCAAAGCCAGGATGCTACCCTACTTTGTGTACAGAGAGATTTCCACATGCTCCAGAAGGGTCACAGAAGGTACTTGGGGAAGAGGGGATATGAGCTGAGAACTGGACTCCCTGGGATAAAGGTCACATTTGCTATCCTGCTGATTAAGCATCCATGTTACTCAGGGAGCAGCTTAGATCTGGGCTCCACAGAGCCTGGTGTCTGGACCCTGCTCCTCAAGGACAGGAAAAGTCAGCAAAGACAGAGAGGAGTGCTGGCAGAGCCTTAGTCATCAATATATCATGGTTCCAAAAGGTTTATAACTTTTTAAAAGAAAGTGTCTTTTCAGAAGAAATTTACAAAATACCTGTTCACTTGAGTGCCAGGAAAGATGTGTAAATGTGGTCATTGGGAAGATCTGGGTGAAAGGGGGGCAAGCAGAGGAGATGGTGCTATGTGAGGGACTTTTAACAACACAAGGTATTTTTCAAAGTGAGTGAGAATTACATGTGATGCTTCTTGGAAATGTGGCTTCTTTGGCATTGCCCCCAAACTAACTGTATCAGAATTTTGGAGAGCAGAATCCAGGAAGCTGCATTTTAAGTGAGCTCCCCAGATTTTCCCATATAGTAAAGTTTGAGAACTGCCATTTCTCCTCTTTGTCTTTACTTATTTCTTCATCTCCAGTGTCTACCTTGGGCTTCCCAGTTGATGCTAGTGGTAAAGAACCCACCTGCCAATGCAGGAAAGGTAAGAGATGCAGGTTTAAGACCTGGGTCAGGAAGATCCCCTGGAGGAGGGCATGGGAATCTGTTCCAATTTTCTTGCCTGAAGAATCCCATGGACAGAGGAACCTGATGGTCTATAGTCCACAGGTCACAAAGAGTCAGACACAACCTGAAGCCACTTAGCACATGCAACGTCCATCTATTATCCACTCCCTCAGCATTTCTATTGAGGCTGGGTCCATGAGCTTCATGTTTTTTTTTTTTTTTTAGCTTTGTAATGCCTGTTCCCATTTCCCATCATTTTACCATAAAGTAGGTTCAGAAGGATGCTACTTGATAGAATCCTTTATGTCTTAGCTATAAGTGCCTAGTTTTGCCCCTTCTCTGAGCCCACAGAGTACCTGTTTTGCCCCAGTACAACTTGCCATGCTATTGTGCTTGTTCATTCAATTCTTGATGAACTGGGTAAATCAAATCCATCAAGTTCCTCCCTAATACATGATTGTTACAGACCCATAATTCTTACTACTTAATGCTAATTAAGTAAAATTTCCTTCTAATTGTCCAAAATGAATGCATGCATCCTAACCATCTCACCTACTACCTTCTTTGCCTGTCACCTGTGGAATTTGGCTAGTGATTAAGCATCCAGGAAAAACATCTGGTCTACCTGGGACAATATGACCACATCTTGGTTGCAGGAGGAAAGAATACATTGTTTTACTTCCCCAACCAGAGGACCCAAAATGGGAGAAAAGCTCTTCCTCAAAATGAAACCATCATGCTGTTGGAAGAGCCATAAAAGTCGGGGGACAAAAATACCGGAAAATATCAAAGTGTCTGATGGGTTCCTAACCTGGATTTCATCACTAAGTTGTTTGGAAATTTTTATAAATATTTACATGGGTATAGTTTTCTTCAGATTTTATGTAAAATCCAAGACACAAAATGGCTAGAACCACTATAGAGCTTTGCATATGAAAACACTTTTCTCCAAAATCCAAGAGTTTTAGAAACAAGTATTTTAAAGCTCAGGAGGAAATCCTTGCTAAATTTACTTTTCCATTCTTCTGTAGTTAGGAAAGAACATTTAACCTTTCTTCAGGGGCTAGAGAAAAAAGATGCCTCATTTTGATTCAGTTTGTTGAGATCCTGATAATGAACTCCTCAGAGTTGGGCAGATAAAGTTTATCTGGGATGTGGAGCAGGGTACCCAGCCTCTTTCATCCCCTTGTACCTGCCTGCCTGGAAGAACCCAACCCTGGGTAAATCCAACCACCTGCTTTCTCTCACCACCCTCGGGCAGACATACATGGATTAGCTTTTAAGGAAGATGGACAAGTTAAAGACCACTGCCTTCCCTAGTCATCCTCCCATCACTATCCCTGGTTACTTCACTCCCCTTTCTGCGTAATGACTATTTCAAAATTTCTTTGCTGTCTTCAAATTTCCATGACTTCCTCCTGCTTCTCTGATACAACTTTCTTCATATTCAATTTACTGTTACAAACTAGAGCCTCCAAGCAGGATAGATGCCTATCACCATGCCTGGACAGAATCAACAAGCCTGCACACAGCAGTTTTCTTCTGAGATTCCCAGCTGAGGAAGGAGGCTGGGGGGAGAAGCTCTGTTTCTAAATGGCCCATCCTATTTTTTAGATAAAAACAAATGCGTCTACACTAAAGAAGTGTAATCCATCAATCTGGATACAGATATTGCTAAAGAATGTCCAACTACATTACTCTCATTTGAAGATCATTAAGAGACCTTTAGATTTATAGCTTAATATTGGGTTTATGAAACAGTCTTCTATGTCTTTGGGACATAAATCAGTTCCTTAGAGCCTGATCACTACAATAGAAATAACAAAACTAAGTTTTTCAAATTGCAGTGTTGGGAACCAAATTCAGAATCTGAGATGGGCCCCAAACTTTGCAACAACCTCTAAGGCTTGGCCTAAAACATTCAACCAGTCTTACCTATTACCACCATGAGACAATTTTTCTGATTTTCCTCTTTTAGGAATGGTCTGACTCAGAACATCAAGTTTGACTTTTAAGGGATGATACAGCAGCTTCCCTTATTTTGTACTGATTAGTGCCTATAAGGAAAGCACAGCTTTTTTTCTTTTCTTTCTTTGCTGTTTCCAGTGGAGGTGATGCAGGCTCCCCTTCCAGAATGTCATTCTGAGGTCAGGAAGAAGAGGTTGAATTGAGTGGAAGTGTCAAGGCTTATTCACACTATAGTCTCATTGACTTGCTTTTAGTTTCCTCTCAAAAGAAAAATTCTGTTTCTTGATGGCTTGATTTAAGCTCAGATTTGTCTCTCCAGAGCAGATATCCCTACCTGGTGTGCACTTCAGGTGGAGAACATCTCAAGCAGTGTTGTAATGACTGGCTGACCTGGCAGTAAAGGCTGGGATGGTATTTTGGTCATCTTCATAGCCTCATAATGTGAATCAATGGTAGGTCAATATGTGTTTGCTGAATAAATGAAAGGTGTGCAATCTAGATCAGTATAGGTAATAAAGGAATGGCAAAGATGAATTTGTGAAATCTGTTTAATAATTTGATTTTAAAATAAAATTGTGAATCTAAGGAACATTGGCTCTGCTTCCACTTTGGAGATGAATAGAATGGCAGTTTTTAAAACAGAATTGTAATATTAATACATGTCTACTCAAATCAGTTATTCTTTCACTGTGGCTGACTCATTTAGTGAGAATAGCAAGGTTACAAATTTATGTGTGTCACCCAGCTTTGCTCTCTCTACCAAAAAACATACAGTGAGTCACTGTGTCTTCACGCATCTGTTGCGGTGATTTTGTACTATGTCAATTTACCCAAGCTGAAACTACATTTCCCCAAATTCCCATCCTGCATGACTCCTAGTTAAGAAGGGGCTACGAGAAAAGTTTGCACAAGATTTAGAAGACACAAGTGAGGTGAGGACCCTGAAGGTTGCTACAAAGCGCCAGGCGCTATGGCAGTTTATACCTGGGGTCCCCAGAGTGCTTGCTCATGGGGAAGGAGCCAGGCCTACAGTCCCTCCTGCTGGATCTCCTCCTCCAGTCTCTTCAAGTCCTGCCTGCCTATCTGCTCAGTCTTGTCGACTCTTTGTGACCCCATGGACTATAGCCCACCAGGCTCCTCTGTAAGCTGAATTTTTCAGGCTAGAATACTGGAGCAGGTTGCCATTTCCTTCCTCCAGGGGATCTTCCCAACCCAGGGACTGAACCTGTGTCTCAAGTGTCTCTTGCATTGGCAGACAGATTCTTTACCACTAGTGCCATATGGGAAGCGCAAGTCCTGGGTCCATTGCATATGCAGCTTCATGACAAAGGCACTCACTTCTTCAAGACTCCAAGATATTGAGGTTGAAGATAGTGAGAGATAGATGCAGGCTCCAATTTGCCTACGTAGGCTCTGGTTTGTCCTGAGAAGTGCCAGCTTGACCATGCTCTTCTCTACTTCATGCCTGGTTTATTATCCCAACAGCTGACTTCAGGACCACACCAGATATAAAGGTGACAATCCTCCATAGATTTCTTTACCATCTCCCATCCTTATGTGAAATCGAATCTCTGTAGTAGATCCCTTCTTTTGTATCATTCAGAGTTGTCCCAATGCTGTGGTTAAATCTAAACTGATAAACCTGTTCAGGGAATCACCTTGGCCTGCCTCGGTCATTCTGTATAGCACGTGGCTAAAGCAGAGGAGAGTCAGGAGTTAGTCTGGGAAGACCACTCTACAATTTATTATGATGTGTTTCCTAATTGGGAATTACTGGATTCATTTCAAGTTTATGAATTGCTTATAGGGCCACAACATTGCCCATCTCCAATGATACCTGTAGAATTGTCCAGTGTGTACCTTGTTCAGATGTAGATGGCAGCCCTGGCAGAAAGGAATATTGTAAAATGTTCCTCTTTATATAAAACAGGAACATTCTTTTCAATTTGTAGCAAATAATGAATCTATTGTATGCAACCATCCTTGACTCAGACCAGATGGGATTTATAGTAATCCAGCATAGTATAGCATGTCACTGGGACTACAAATGGAAAGTACAATGCATTTGAAGGACTTTTAAGTTATTAAAGGCAGAAGAAATTAATTGAATAAGCCAATTAACTTAAGTATCCCAATAATAGATTTCCTGGAAATTAAGTCAGGTGACTTGAGCTTTGTTCTACTTCCTTGTTTTAAAGCCACTCAACTGTGAATTGGGAAATCCAAAGAATTACCAAGTCAATGGATCAACAATCAAGTTCTCCATCATCATAGCCTACAGAGGAAATTTCTCTTAAAGTTAAAAGCAAAACTAAAACAAAGAGCCAAAACCATAAAGCTCTTGTGGGCACATTTGAAACTCAAATGTCTACCCTCTACTTGAGAGGAAAATGTCTTCACATGCTAAGAGGTCACTGATTCTCCTGCCTTGTCCAATTCCGTCTTCCTTCCAAACTCCTGCTATTATTAGCTGTCGCCCTCTAGTTCTTCTCCTTGAGACCTGGGACTGGTTCTTGTGACTTGCTGTTAACAATGAGCCTTGCACATTCAGTTCAGTTCAGTTCCTCAGTTGTGTCTGACTCTTTGTGACCCCATGCACCACAGCACGCCAGGCCTCCCTTCCATCACCAACTCCCGGAGCCTACCGAAACTCATGTCCATTGAGTTGGTGATGCCATCCAACTATCTCATCCTCTGTCGTCCCCTTCTCCTCCTGCCCTCAATCTTTCTCAGCATCAGGGTCTTTTCCAATGAGTCAGCTCTTCACATCAGGTGGCCAAAATATTGGAGTTTTAGCTTCAACATCAGTCCTTCCAATGAACACCAGGACTGATCTCCTTTAGGATGAACTGGCTGGATCTCCTTGCAGTCCAAGGGACTAAGCACCTAATAAACAATGTCTATGATGAGGAGGATCTCATGTCTACCCAGGTCATAGTTCTACTCTCTGCCCATAAAGAAGATATTATGGACATTAGACCAAGAGCAATGGAATTGGAGTTATTTGTAGAACTAGCATTTCCATTTGCACAAACTTCTACTTTATCAGGGCATCTGTTTGTCCTTTCTTTGTAGATAAAGTCTAATACTCTTTTACTGCCCACAGAACAGAGGTCTCCTACGAGGAAGTCTACTGCAGTAGACTTTTCAACATGCATTCCCAAAGACAGCTGGCACTGCAGTTTGTCTTGCCTAACACCTGCCAGGATGGATCAGCTGAGACCTTCAGAGCAGTGCAACCGAGGTCCGATGCCCATCTGCTTCCTACCTTCTTTGTCAGCCAATTAGCAGATTTGATGTTATCTTGAGTTCGAGATATAAAACCACAGCAACTGACAGAGGATGAGATGGTTGGATGCTATTACCAATTCAATGGACATGAGTTTGAGCAAACTCTGGGAGACAGAGAAGGACAGGGAAGCCTGGTGTGCTGCAGTTCATGGAGTTGCAAAGAATCAGACACGACTTAGCAACTGAAGACGGAGAAGGCAATGGCACCCCACTCCAGTACTCTTGCCTGGAAAATCCCATGGACAGGGGAGCCTGGTAGGCTGCAGTCCAAGGGGTCGCTAAGAGTCAGACACGACTGAGCGACTTCCCTTTCCCTAGCAACTGAAGAACAACAACTGGCTGTTGAGAAGTATCTGGCTAAGTCTGACAGGCACTTGCTAGCAGTGATTTATTTATTCACCCCTCTAGTATGACTGAGTGACTTCACTTTCACTTTTCACTTTCATGCATTGGAAAAAGAAATGGCAACCCACTCCAGTGTTCTTGCCTGGAGAAACCCAGGGACGGGGGAGCCTGGTGGGCTGCCGTCTATGGGGTCGCACAGAGTCGAACATGACTGAAGCAATTTAGCAGCAGCAGCAGCAGCTAGTATGTTTGGTAGGATTTGTAAAGTATATCACAAGACATTCTACTATGGGGCCTAAATTCTCAGGAACAGTTGAAATGGTTTCAGAAAGAAGAAGCTTTGCTTGTAGATCAGAACCACCAAAAGATGGACCCCTGCTGACCCAAGAGCCCCCAGCAATCTTCACCTAAGTGCCTGCCAAAGAGAAACTCTGAGAAAAATCAGTTCCAGAAAGAGAAGAGTGTCTAGAGTGTTTTTGGAATCGTCCCAGGTAATTTCACACTCACATAAAGCCCTGAAATATTATTGTTAATCAAGCAAAACCCTTCCAGCTTAGAATGTGTTTATTTTCATACACAGTGATAACTCAGAGGATAACTGTAGCAATACAAGGTTTTGAATGTGAGTGACAGCTGTCATGTCGTCTCTGAAGATGTGAGGCTGTTAGATTTGCTTGTTCACCTCATTTTGGGTGGTGAAAGTCATTGGAAACTGTGTCCAAAAGAGCTTTGAATACCAGAGTTTTATGAAAGAGATTAGTTCATTTCTCCCTTGATACTTTTTCTCCACATACAAAAAATACCTTAGTACATAAGTTACAAGGACCTCTGACTGATAAGTGATTTATACTAAAAACACTGAACATGGTCAGAAGAAAGCAATCCCTGCTATTTCCCCAGCTTGGAATTTGGACCCTGTCCAGGCATTTCTCTCTGAATCAGGCCCAAGGAACTCCATCTGGGGTACTCACAAGCTGATGAGATCTTCTGCTTCATAAAAATCTTATAACCTTACCAAAGCAGAAGTAGGCTGACCTTATCATAAAGGTCTCTGAACAAATTACTTATCTTTTTTCTAATTTTGTTGAAAATTTAAGGTCTCTTTTCCACTTCGACACATTTTGGAAGTGGAATAAAATGTGTTTTCATATAACCTCTAGCATTAAACCGCACACATCACACCTACTCCTGCCAGAATTTACAAGGCCTAACTGGACTTTTTGAATAGGCTGGTGTCATCTGATTAGATTCATTATTTTTTTGAGCCAAGCTAGCTGATGTAATCAGCAATCTCTCCAGGATTGCTTGCCCATGGAAGCTGCTTTGTTAAAACACTGAGCAGGAATCTGTCCATGAGTGGGAATCCACCCCAGTTTCAGATGCTCACACACTTCTTGAATAATCACATTTAACTTGAAACAAATGGAGAAAATTTACTTGTGAAAACTCACATTTCTGGTTTATTTTCACAAAATTGCAAGGTTAAAGGGTTCACCAAGGTCATTTTGTCCACCTCTCTGCCTCTGGCAGTCTCTTCATCTCAACAGCACCAAGTGGATATTAGTCTAATCTGGGTTTAAAAGGATGCAGAAAAGTACAGTTTTCACTCCTAGCTTGGCAATTCTTGAACCTGTCCTTTCTTCCTCTGACAAACATCCTTCGCTATGAACCTCCTATCCCCATGAAAACCCATTTCTTCCTTTTCCATTTGTGTAAGAACTGAAGAACACTACCAATCAAGGGGCGTATTTTCTTCTCACTTTCTTTCTGGGGTGAGTCTTACTCACTTCTAAGTATAAATGCCTAATCAGAGAAGCTGTCCTTTCTGGTGTCCACTCTGGTGAAATTAACTTGGACATGTGCATTTCATATCTCAGATTAGGCCTCCTCCCAAAACACACACATTAAGTTCAAAAAATAATAAAGTAGTGTAACAATAAAGAAAACAGGCTTCCCAGGCGGCTCAGTGTTAAAGATTCTGCCTACAAAGCAGGATTGGGAAGATCCCTTGGAGTAGGAAATGGCAACCCATTCCAGTATTCTTTCCTGGGAAATCCCATTGACTGAGGAGATTGGTGGGCTAGCCCATGGAGTTGCAAAATGTCAGACATTACCGAGTGACTAAACAACAACAAAGATAAAACCCAGAGGTATTAGTCATTTGAAATTATGTATGCAATATTTTTACACTGCTGTATATAAAATAGATAACTAATAAGAACCTACTGTATAATACAGGAAACTCTACTCAGTGGTCTGTGGTGAGTAGAAGGAACCTGTCCTTCTATAGTAGGAAGGAAATCCAAAAAAAGAGGGGATACATGAATATGTATAGCTGATTCACTTTGCTGTACAGCAGAAACTAACAAAACATTGTAAAGTAAATATTCAGTTCAGTTCAGTCGCTCAGTTGTGTCCGACTCTTTGCGACCCCATGAATCACAGCACGCCAGGCCTCCCTGTCCATCACCAGCTCCCGGAGTTCACTCAGACTCACGTCCATCGAGTCAGTGATGCCATCCAGCCATCTCATCCTCTGTCGTCCCCTTCTCCTCCTGCCCCCAATCCCTCCCAGCGTCAGAGTCTTTTCCAATGAGTCAACTCTTCTCATGAGGTGGCCAAAGTGCTGGAGTTTCAGCTTTAGCATCATTCCTTCCAAAGAAATCCCAGGGCTGATCTCCTTCAGAATGGACTGGTTGGATCTCCTTGCAGTCCAAGGGACTCTCAAGAGTCTTCTCCAACACCACAGTTCAAAAGCATCAATTCTTCGGCACTCAGCCTTCTTCACCGTCCAACTCTCACATCCATATATGACCGCGGGAAAAACCATAGCCTTGACTAGACGGACCTTTGTTGGCAAAGTAATGTCTCTGCTTTTGAATATGCTATCTAGGTTGGTCATAACTTTCCTTCTAAGGAGTAAGCGTCTTTTAATTTCATGGCTGCAGTCACCATCTGCAGTGATTTTGGAGCCCAGAAAAATAAAGTCTGACACTCTTTCCACTGTTTCCCCATGAAGTGATGGGACCGGATGCCATGATCTTCATTTTCTGAATGTTGAGCTTTAAGCCAACTTTTTCACTCTCCACTTTCACTTACTTCAGTGGAAAAAAAAAAAGGTAAAGTCCAAACAATCTTGAATTGAACAGTAATGCACCAATGTTGGTTTCTTAGTTTGGACAAATATACCATGGTAAAGTAAGATGCTAACATTAGGGAAAACTAAGTGAGGCATGCAGGAACTCTGCATTATCTTTACAACTTCTCTGTAAATCTAAAATTATTCCAAAATTAAAAGATGATTTTTAAAATAATCTAAAATAAAATAATGCATGAAATATGTTAGAACATACAACACAGCTGGAGTCTAAGGAAGAAAAACTGAATAATATCTATTGTGGAGGACAAAGAGTAGTCCTGATTTTAAAATAATATGTATTCATGATTTTTTAAAGGAAAATGAAAATACACACCCCAAAGTCAAAAAGCATCCATAATCCCAATAAACACACATAACAACTAACATCTTCTATGTCTTTCCAGATTTTTTTAAAGAAGCTTATTCCTGTTTGCAAACCCTGCCACTACGTGAAAAGTTATTAATTTACAAAATTATTTCCATTAATTTTAATGGCAAAAATGACATGTTCCACCCCAATGTAAGATATCAAACAATTTGTGCAGATAGAAAAATATATCCAGTTAATGAAGAAATCAATTTCTACAAATAACAATCATTTAAAAATAAATTAATACAGTTCAATCATAAAATTTAACGATGTTGTTTAGTCCCCAAGTCATGTCCAACTCTTTGTGACCCCATGGACTACAGCACGCCAGGTTTCCTTGTCCTTCACTGTCTCCCAGAATTTGCTCACATTTGTGTTCACTGAGTCAGTGATGCCATTCAACCAACTTGTCCTGTGTTGCCCCCTTCTCCTCTTGACCTCAGTCTTTCCCAGTATCAGGGCCTTTTCCAATGAGTCAGCTCTTTGCATCAGGTGGCCAAAATTTAATGTGACCAAAATTTAATGTAATGAAGGTTTACTGTACTCACCAAAGGGTGAAAAAAACAGAAAAGCCTTGATTATAGGCGGGTAGCCTGGAGGTGAGGTGTAAGCAAGTCATTGTCTGGAAAAGGTGGTGAGTCAGTGATTGACTTTCACACAGGTGAACTTTTTTGAGCTCATGTTTATCTCACATATTTTAAAGCAAATAAAAACACTCCAAACTTGAATGGCTTAGAATAATGAACATTTATTATTTCTCGTGATTCTGTGAGTTAACTGGGGGTGTTTTTTGGTCCAGGCCAGCTTGGCTGATCCCTGTTGTTAGCTAATGACTCAGCTGGAACTGGTTGGTTTAGGACAGTGATGGCAACCTGGTTCCATTAAGGACCAGATAATAAATATTTTTAGGCTTTGCAAGCTCTGCTGTCTAGGTTGTAACTACTCAGCTCTGCTCTTGTAGTGTGAAAGCAGTCAACACAACATGTAAATAAATGGGTGTGTCTGTGTCCCTTGCTTACCCCTGGTCTAGGATGACTTCACTTGTGTGTTTGGCAATTGGCAGGTTGGCTGATCTAGAGGATAGTTCTCAAACTTGAGCATGTGTTATGATAACCTAGAGCATGAAAACACAGATCACTGGGGCCTACCTCTAGAGTTTCTGATTCGGTAGCATTGGGGTGAAGCTGGAGAATTTGAATTTGTAACAAGTTCACAGGTGATTTTACTACTGTTGGCCTGGGGACCACATCTTGGGAACCACTGATCTACAGCATCTCAGCTAGGATGGCTCATCTCTGCTCCATGTGCCTCTCCTCTAGGAGGCTATCCTGGGCTTCTTCTGGGTGGTCTTAGTGTCCAAAGAGCAACAGGAAAGGGCAAACCCCAGTGCACAGGTACTTTCCAAGCCTCACATTATATTTTCTATTCTCTCATAGGCCAAAGCAGGTCACATGGCTGGGCTCTGTCAAGGTGGAAGAATATTTAGAGGCATGGGTGAAAAGAAGTTTGAACAAGTTGGATGTCATTACTGCAACGAACTACCACACAGTATAAAGTTAGAGACCAGAAAAACATCTTTAGAACAAAATAAATGCTGAGCACAAGAGATCCTTGAAGCACATGGAAATAGCTCACATGCCCAACGGATGGGAGAATCATAGAAGATACTACCTTTTTATCCCTCTCATTTGATATATATTTGCAAAGCAAAACATCTTGGGTTCATCCATTCAGGCCACACAGTTCAAATCTGTTCCATATGATATTCTCCAATTAGAAACTGCTGTTGTCAAGTAATGAGTCTTTGCCTGAAATCACAATGTCAATACATAACTTCTGCAAGCATGTTTATTTAGCAAGTTTTGGGGTAAAAGAGATGTTATATTGAGATAAAAAAATTTGACTGCAAAGTAGAAAAGTGGTATAACCTTTCAAAAATTGTTTTAGCAGAAGGTTAACTAGCAGTTGTGATATGAGATAAGTCTGGGTATGTTAAATACTTTCATGATTTCTAATAGAGAGAAATGGAAGAAATTAGTTTTCGTTCAATTAAACTCACCCAAAATGCCATGTTTTAAGAATGACAAATGAAATTAATGTGTTCCACCTTTGTCCTGAAGCACTTTTCTGATGGGGCCCAGAATAGGGACATGGAGTGGAACCCTCATTATGTTATGAAAGTCAGCATACGGTTCAGCCCTCTGCATTGACCTCATAGTTTCATGACATCATGGCTTTGATTTATAAAAGGTGTCTTGTCACGGTTCTATTTTTCAGGAATCTATCTCTAAATGAAACACTAATGCTGAAATGAGTGATGCCAAATCCAAGTGGCTTACAATATGTCTAGTGTTGTTTTTTTATGAGATGCAGAAGTATTTATATATTTCAGTATAAACTGAAGCACACTGAACTCTTTTGTACTTGACTTTATTGGAGATTAGAGAAATTGGTTTTGTTTACACTACAGTGTGGCTCCAAAACTGATGACAGACCAAATGATTCTATGAAGAATATTTTTTCTTAAACCAGGCAAAGAGTTAAAATACAAGTTGGAGAATAAAATATACTACCTATATAGAAACTCTATAGAAAGAGCTGTGAGATAAACTGATAGGAAGCCACTATTTATGGCTCTGAGCAATTGCTTAAATCCAGAATAAAAAAGACATTAACCCTAACCTCAAGGGATTTATGTCAAAGATCAGACAGGCAAACATCTTGAGGGCCAATAAACAAAATAATTATGAAACCAGAAAAAGAGCAGGTTGCAGGCTGTGCTGCAGATTGGACAATGAAAGGGATGAATTAGAAAGCTTCCCACTTTCCCTCCTTGGGTACACATATGATATGGAGATGATTCTATCAAATGTGTATGGTTACTGTGATGGGTTTTATGAAAGCAACTACCTATTGTAGAGAGTCTGGTTGGCATAATGAAAAAGAAAGAAGCAATCTGATCTTTTCCCTGGACATAGTAAGTCCTCTTCCTCCATAACTTCATTTTCTCAGTGGTAGGTTTGGCTATCATTTAGACCTTTTGGAGGTTCCCAGGGAGACTGTTGAAAAAGGGGTCCCAGTGAGGAGCTTTGGTTTCAGCTTCTGAGGCAAGGGCCCAAGAACAGCTTTGTTTTACCCTGTTTTACTCCACCTACCAAGTGACAGAAGTAAACTGTTAAAAGATAAACCAAGGCACAGTAAAATTCTTAACAGTTTATTTCATTCAAACGTGATTCATATAAGGTAGCTCCAAACTGGAAGTGATTTGGTGTGCTCCTCCTATGAGGACTTGGAACAAGGCTTTTTATAGAGAAGATAATGAAGCACAGCCTAGAAATTATTTGTCTGGCTAGAGCTTAAACAGTTGCCTTATTTGGGAAAGGCTAGTTGACTATTTCCTATTGCTTGTTTTTAAATTCCATTTTCTAAGATGTGTGTACACTGACTCTAGGTTTTTGGTTTGCTTGCTAGGTTATCAAGGTATTCTCATGGATACCAAAAGCCACCTCAGCCTAAAGGTCTCCTTGTTTAATCATTTTAACAAAACTCATCTCAAAATCAGTACTGTTACCCTACATCTTCTCCAAGCTACTGCTGCTGCTAAGTCGCTTCAGTCATGTCCGACTCTGTGCGACCCCATAGACGGCAGCCCATCAGGCTCCCCCGTCCCTGGGATTCTCCAGGCAAGAGCACTGGAGTGGGTTGCCATTTCCTTCTCCAATGCATGAAAGTGAAAAGTGAAAGTGAAGTCGCTCAGTCATGTCGACTCGTAGCGACCCCATGGACTGCAGCCCACCAGGCTCCTCCGTCCATGGGATTTTCCAGGCAAGAGTACTGGAGTGGGATGCCATCGCCTTCTCCATCTCTAAGCTACTACCTCTCTGTAATACCTGAAGACATCATGCAAAGTCATGGCCCATTGTGGTCAAGATTTTCAACAGGAACATTTAAGAACATGAACACTGACTTGCTGACACACTAAAATGCATGCTGGGGAAGAGGGTGTTACTTTATGAAACTTCCCAGATAAAACATGCTTTCTCTTGAAAATGGATTATGTTGTAGGATTTAAAGCAAAATGGTATCCATTGATGGTCATAGATTAAAAGTATCATGTTTCAATATTTCATTTTCTTATGCTGTGATCTTTCAATATTTGGCTTCTATGCTAACTTGTGAAATATTTCTTAACAGAGGGGTATTTGATGTAGAAGAATAAATTAGGAGATGGAACCCCACAATGGGAATTTATGGGAGATTGAATCTTGCAGCTTGTTTTTTCACAAAGTTCTAGAGACTTGTTAACGGCTTTGGGTGTCTCTAGGGTGTCATCAATTAATTGAACTTTGACCTTGCAGAAGTTGATGGATATGCAGGTGATTGAAGCAGTGGCAGTGTCTCCCTATTAATTACCCTTCCTGAAAACACCAGTTTTTCTCAGCTCCTCCAGAGAACTGTGGTAGTGAAAGAAATGAGTCTGCTCATTCATAGATCATGTGTTACCTACTCATCACTTGGGAGGTGGTGCTTGTCAAGGACAAAATAGAAAAAGATGTAGGAAGAAAGACATTTTAATGCTGTAGCACCTTTAGAAGACTTTCCATGAGCCCATTTCCCACAAGACATGGCTTTTGTTTTCTTTTTTTTTAGGGAAAGGAGCCTCGTGGGGTTTAGCTGGAGCCTGCCTATGTGGAGATGTTGAGGTCTAAATGCACTTTTACCCCTGACTTCCTTATAATAACGGACCATCATTCATTAAGTACCTTCTTTGTTCAAGGCACACACACATACAGGCTTTGCAAACATTTTCTTAAAAATTTCTCACCTCAGCTCCATTTAGCAAATAAGTAAAAGGATGTTCAGAAAGTTTCTCATAATCTCAGAGCTAGGAAGGGCAGAGCTAAGATTCAAACTGATGTCTGCCTCACTTTGAAGCCAATAAGAAATTCTTGGGAGTTAATTTTATTGCTTTACTTTTATAGCTTTAAAACATATATATGGAAAAAGATAAGTGGAAGCAGTAGAAAATGGAGGTGGAGTTAATATGTTAATATTCTTGACAAGATTGTCCTGAGCAATAATTTTACAAAATGCAGAGAAAAGTTAAATGTGGACTGGTAAGTGTGTATATACAATTTTCACACTTACAAACTGCAAAAATCCCCCAGGGGATTTTTGGAGAAAATGCATTTTGATCTGCTCTATGCAAAACACATGGACATGGAACAACAGACTGGTTCCAAATAGGAAAAGGAGTATGTCAAGGCTGTATATTGTGAACCTGCTTATTTAACTTATATGCAGAGTACATCCTGAGAAACGCTGGGCTGGAAGAAGCACAAGCTGGAAACAAGATTGCCGGGAAAAATACAAATAACCTCAGATATGCAGATGACACCACTCTTATGGCAGAAAGTAAAGAAGAACTAAAGAGCCTCTTGATGAAAGTGAAAGAGGAGAGTGAAAAAGTTGGTTTAGAGCTCAACATTCAGAAAACGAAGATCATGGCATCCGGTCCCATCACTTCATGGCAAATAGATGGGGAAACAGTGGAAACAGTGGCTGACTATTTTTCTGGGCTCCAAAATCACTGCAGACGGTGACTGCACCCATGAAATTGAAAGACGCTTACTCCTTGGAAGGAAAGTTATGACCAACCTAGACAGCATACTGAAAAGCAGAGACATTACTTTGTCAACAAAAGTCCATATAGTCAAGGCTATGGTTTTTCCAGTGGTCATGTATGGATGTGAGAGTTGGAGTATAAAGAAAGCTGAGTGCCAAAAAATTGATGCTTTTGAACTGTGGTGTTGGAGAAGACTCTTTAGAGTCCCTTGGACTGCAAGGAGATCCAACCAGCCCATCCTAAAGCAGATCAGTTGTGGGTGTTCATTGATAGGACTGATGTTGAAAATGAAACTCCAATACTTTGGCCACCTGATGTGAAGAGCTGACTCATTGGAAAAGACCCTGATGCTGGGAAAGATTGAGTGCTGGAGGAGAAGGGGACGACAGAGGATGAGATGGTTGGATGGCATCACCGACTCAATGGACATGGGTTTGGGTGGACTCTGGGAGTTGGGGATAGACAGGGAGGCCTGGCGTGCTGCAGTTCATGGGGTCACAAAGAGTCAGACACGCCTGAGCGATTGAACTGAACTGATGGAAAACATACTGCTGTATTATGATCCAAACAAGGTAAGAAAGAGGGGCTGCTAAGAAGGAAAGAAAATACTGTAGTCGCTTCTTTATTTAAGTGAGAAATTTAAAATTTATGCCTTCAAAATTGCTAAAGTACTGTTTTTGATTTTTAAAAAACAGAAAATTTGCATTAGTTGAGATTGTATGTCTTTTTCTCATGCCACATGGCCTCTGTCCTTTGGAGGTGACACATATATTTCTTTGGAGAGCTTTGGAGATTAAACAACAACCCCATGCCCTTCTGTTAGCCACTACTAGTAACAGAGATGCGAGCTGTCCATCCAGACACCATCATTTTTCCAAACCTGAGACATTAGGTGCAAACCCAGAAAAGTGATTTTTTTATTTATTCCATGTGTGATATAAACAATCCTACTCAAGCAGCTAAGGAGAGCATCATTAGTAGAGCATGTCTTTTAAGGAAGTTGACTTCCCTCTAAGGAATACTAAGAAGGTAGTGTCATGTAGTTGAGAGTGGAGCCTCCGTCATTTAACCATGTCCATCCCCCATCTCCGTCATTTGCTCACTGTGGTGTTAAGTCATGTAATGTCCCTATACCGGTTTATAAGAGAGATGATAATTAAAAAATCATAGTGAGGATTGAATAAAATATTACCTGCAAAGCATTTAAACCTGACTCTCGGCAAATATTACCTATTGTTAATATTGATAAAGAATTCAAGCCATATCTATTTTTCCTTTCCAGTATTTTCCTCAATTTCCCACAGTTGTTTTCTCTTTCTCCTCTTCAATCATCACCCCCCAACTTTCCGTTCACTTTCACGTTCCGAATGGATATTTTTGATGGTCACAATTTTTACTTATTCTTGGTCCCAAATTAAGAATTTTCAAATATTAAATCCACACCAAAACAAATCATGTAAAATATCACAATTCTTTAATCCAAATCAGAGCCAATATTTCTTTCTCTTTTTTGCCTTTTAAAAAAAAAAAAAGCACATCACATTATTCCTCTAAATCTGCATTTGTAATAAGTGTGACATATTAAAGTAACAAGATTGTTCAAGCCTAATTGTCAACTGACACTTTATACAAAACCTTTGTTATCTGTTTTTCCCTGGTTCCACACCATATTCCAGAGGCTGGCAGTGCTTGGAAGGAGACGATACTGTGACCCACAACTGCTTACCCCAGTGATGGATGGGTAGGTGGTGGGAAACTTACTGAAGAGTTTACTTTTCCAAGTTTGAAATGTTCAAAGTAGACATGTGTTAAGTCATCCATCAGAAATGTGGAATGCAATGACAGAAATAACCAGATGCCCTGTAACAAGATGCCACGGGGCAAACATGAAAAAATGAAATGACTATCCTTTTTTCTCTTGTGTAATAAAAGAGAAAAAAATCTTGTAAACTGAAGTCTTACTTGCATTTGTGCACAATTATTACTTTCCCAAAGACAGGGAACAAATCTTAGGAAAAAACACTATAGCATCCTCACTATAGAGAAGAAGTTGAAGAAAACACTTAAAAGTTTTCTAGCTATTTTTTTAGGCATTGACAAAAGAAAGGGAAAATAATTGTTTGGTGAATCCAAAAATATACTTTCAAAAGAAGAATTGTTCTTGTTGCTGTGGTAACAAATAATGTTTTCTTGCTTTTGGTCTTGCCTGGTGGACTTGTGGTGACAATTATTTTTTCAACACATAACATTATATTAACACACACTGTTGGGCAATGAAGAAACTGACCAGAGGAACCCAGCATGGTGAAATCATCACTCACAAGGGAGAATCGAAAGTTGAACAATAATTAAAATGGAAAAACAACTTTTCTCTCAAAATACAAACTTGCTATAACTATGATGTACTTTTTGAAATCTCATGGTCATTGTCCTTATCATTAATACTTGTCGAGTTAGCTAATGCTTGTGAAAGTTCTTGTAAACCTGAGGTGATGATGGTGGTCAGCAGCTACTAGTAGGAATTGTGTTGCCTGCTGTTCATATACAACATTCCACTAGGGTCCTTTTGGAATTTATGAGTCTCTGAATTTCAAAATTTATGTTGTGAAATGAACATCTAAAATCCCTGAACCCTCCAGAAGATCTACTTGAGTTTGGGAGAAAGAGGAGTAGCCACTTCTCTCTCCTTTTTCTACTCTTCAATCATTATCCCCACACAGAGGCCCCACTGTTAGGGTTGAGTAAGAATTCACATTTTCTTTCTATTTGTGTTGGGAATAAACCTTCTCTTCTTAATCTTCCCACCATAAAGAATCTAAAAAAGAGTGGAGAGATATAGATATAGATATGCTGGTAGTACTAGTGGTAAAGAACCCTTCCAGTGCAGAAGATATAAGAGATGTGGGTTCAATCCCTGGGTTGGGAAGATCCCCTGGAGAAGGGCATGGCAACCCACTCCAGCATTCTTACCTGGAAAGTCCCGTGGACAGAGGAGCCTACTGGGCTGCAGTGCATGGGGTTGCAGAGTTGGACACGACTTAAGCAACTTAGCATGCTTGCATGCATAGATATAGGTATTTAACAGATTCATTTTGCTGTACACCTAAAACTAACACAACATTGTAAATCAACTGTACTCCAATAAAAATCTTTTTTAAAAGCAAAATAAATAAATAAGGAAAGCTGGAAGGAGAAGGAAGCTTTGCTCTTTGTATTTCAGTTGAATAAGAGAAGATGGGCAGAGCGAAAGTTGAAAGATTTGATATAGAGAAGTAATAAGTAGGAAAGAAATGTGGACAGTAAAGGGAACAACATGGGCTTGGTGAAGTGGGAGCTGATTACTTTGCCTGGGGCCCCCTACCCAGAGGGAAATGTAAGAGAGGTGGTTGTTGTTGTTGTTGTTGTTAAGTCGCTTCAGTCGTGTCCCACTCTGTGCGATCCCATAGACAGAAGCCCACAGACAGAAGCCCACCAGGCTACCGTCCCTGGGAGTCTCCAGGCAAGAACACTGGAGTGGGTTGCCATTTCCTTCTCCAGTGCATGAAAGAGAAAAGTGAAAGTGAAGTCGCTCAGTCGTGTCTGACTCTTAGCAACCTCATGGACTGCAGCCCACCAGGCTCCTCCATCCATGGGATTTTCCAGGCAAGAGTACTGGAGTGGGGTGCCATTGCCTTCTCCAATAAGAGAGGTAAATGGCAAGAAAGACTAAGATAAAACACACCTGTAAGCTTAATTTAAACCACGGTCCAAAAGAGACCTCTGAGAAAAGATCTACAGAGGTCTTTCCAGGTCTGATATGTTTATTTTAAGTAGCACAGCAAATCCAGCAGTTGACAAAGTTACAGAATAGTATTCCATTTGTCCCTACATATCCATATCTTCTCTCTGCATTTTTTGCCAAGACTTTGTAATACAGCCTCACTGCTTCCCACTAAAAGTCACTCCCTTAAATCTGCCATTCCCATTATAGTATTAATTAACTCCATGAAGTTTAAGACTTCCATGTCACCATGAGAGTGTACTTGTCAAAATAGAAGGACAGGATATATTATGCATTTGTTTATTAGCTTTATATATTTTAAATATTTAAGACCTCTGTTTATAGTCTTGCTACCACCTCAGAAACATTAGGGGCAAGCTTAGCACCATGAACAGGTTTAAGTACTGATCCTGGAATAATGGCCTGCTTGCCTTTACCTCCGTTTCACATTCTCTACTTGTTTCCCATCAGGCTGACCACTGTGTCTCAGAAAAGGAGAACACAGATTCATGGTCGCTGGTCATTTTGGGTTAGTATAGAAATTATGGTTCATTTTTAGCTTCATCAGCTCAGTAGACAGAAGGACTTCATAAGCCAAAAATGAGTTGTAATTGTCGCAGTTGAGCAGCGGTCCCAATGAGCATGGCAGCCATAATGATTTTCTAGCAAATGTTGGTGTGGCTGAGGCCTGTGAAGGGGTAGAAAGGGAAGGAGACATTTCTGTGAGCCTGTTATCCACATATTTGTTGTTCTCAGTATTTCTTGCCTTACCACATAGCTTTATTTTATAGGAAAAGAATTATGTCAAAGCCTTGAGTTGTATGGTACCCAATAAATGAAGTTTCTGGGATATCTCCTACACAGCTACAAGGTGAAGCATAAGAATGCTGGTTCTTGAAAAATACTCAAATGGATTTGGCAGCTCACTGTCTGCAAAATGACCTCAAAATAAAGAAATCACCTCTGCCTCCTCCTCCCTACAAGACAGCAGTTTCATAGGGTGAAAAAGGAAAAAAAAAAAAAAAAAGCATGGTTCCATTACAGAGCAGGAAATGAAGAATAGCTTTATAACAGAAATGATGTGGGAAATTCTTTATGTTGGCAACATGCAATTTCCCAAAATAGAAGCTGGCCAGAACCACTTTAACTATTTGGGAATAAATATTGTGGAATTTTTCCTAACCCAGAGTGGTCAACAAAGATTCTTCAAGGCTGCAGAAGACAAATGCCAAACAGATCTTGTCCCAGCTGTGAGGTCTGTTCTTCCTGTCATGCCCCAGAGACAATGGAATTGATGTAGAACTACCAAAGGTTATTTGAAAATTTACTTTTTTTCAGATTACTAGAAAATTGAAAAGCATGTCTTCACAGGTGTTCAGTGTTTTACTTGAACAATTTGATTATCTCAATTATGTTGAATTCTTCAGTTGAATATTCCAGATATCTGTAGCAACCTGATATATTTCATGTACTCCCTTTTCTTCCTTTAAAACAATCCTTTTCATAATGCTGACAGTGTCAACATGAACCCAGATGCTATATATGAAACAGAGAAGCTATGGTAGTGATCAGCCTTCCCTTTCCATTTTCAATCTTATGTGAACTGAATTTATTTAAAAAGTAATTGCTGTCACTTTCTCTCAAAATAAGACACATATTGAGTTGACCAAAAAAAAAAAAAAAGATAATTTATAGTTCTATCCATACACATACATTTCTGGAGTCTTTTGTGTCTAGGATGGTACATTTGTTCTTGGTTTTGGGGTTGTTTTTTTCTTTAAGATTTTTTGATGTGGACCATTTTTAAAGTATTTGTTGAATTCGTTACAATATTGCTTAAGTTTTATGTTTTGTTTTTTTGGCCAACATGTGGGATCTTAGCTCGCCAACCAGGGATTGAACCCACAATCCCTGCTTTCGAAGGCCAAGCCTTAAGCACTCAACCATCAGGAAAGTCCCACAAGAGTGTACATTTGTGAGACTGGAGGGCCTGTCCTAGTAGTTTGGGCTTTCCCAATGGCTCGACAGTAAAGAATCCACATACAATTCAGGAGATACCTGGGTCAGGAAAATCCCCTGGAGGAGAAAATGACAACCCACTCCAGTACACATGCTTGAAAAAAGTCCCAAGGACAGAAGAGCCTGGCAGTCTATGGTCTATAGGGTCACAGAGTCGAACACTGCTGAGCGACTGAGCCATAGCCATAGCCTAGCAGTTTATGGACAAGCTAACTGCGTGAGGGAGAATCTAATATTTGATATGGCCTCCCAGATGCCTTGCTGGAACCACAATCCTCATTTGCCATTTACCATGAAATTAAGATGTTTATTCATTCATTACAAAGTGACTGCTGGTGAAGGCTCAGTGCTTTAGACCCAAGGGACATTGCTGATATAAGAATCAAAATCCCTTACCCTAGGAGAAAATGAGCTCAGGGACTCAAACAATAAAAGAGTACTGAGAATGAAAGGTGAAGCTATGTATTGAACATTCACCCTGAAGATGATTAATGACTTTGAAAAGCAAAATAATACATAAAAATATACAAAGCCAAAATGGTAGTGCAAATTGCTTACTCTTCTGGCCTTTGCCAAAAGATACCATTTTGTCATTTCTAAAAGAGGCTTAATTTCAGTTATCTTTCAGGACCTCTAAATAATATCCCTAGCAAATGAAGGCAATCCGAGACTTCCATGAACATCTTATTAATGGCAACAAACAAAAAGTAATGACCTTGAGCTTGAACTTGAAGGACAATCCCTCTCCTGGTAGGCCAGCATTTACCAGTTAATTTGGAAGCTTGGGAACAAATCACCCTTTGATTTTTGGTGAAATGTTCACTCCCCAGCCTGTCAACAAACTCCTCTTAAGATAGCGTCTTTTTCCCTCTCACATTCAGTCCAGCTTGGTCTCAGCGTGGAACATCTTGCATGGCCCAGGGTTTTGCAAGAAATCCAGGGAGCTGTGAATGTCAGGCATGTTTAAGTATGATCCTGAGCATAGGAGCTTTCAGCTTAGTCTCTTGTGCAGAGATAATGGTTTACGTTAGATTGATTATATGCAGACTGAGAAGTGTATCTTGTGCAACAACTTGGAGGCGTGCTGAAAGATAAAAATCCCATTTGCTGCATTTTATACTGGTGGTCTCTGACGTGGGCAACACAGGCCTGCATAGTCCTTGTAAATCTCAGATATAATGAGGGCCAGATAGCAGCTCGCTTAACTGTTGAATGAAGTAAGTGTTTCTTTACTTCAGACAGAAGGATGGCATACTTGCTATCTAAAATCCTATGATATCAGGTTGAAAGAAGTCTTTTATTTATATCTCTGAATGCAGACTAGATAGCTGGTTAGCTATGTGAGCATTCCTGGTGTTGCACAGCACAGTTTGAAAGGAAGTTGTATTTATTCACCTTTATTTGATTTTTTAAAGATTTTTTTTGATGTAAACTATTTTTAAAGTCTTTATTGAATTTGTTACAATATTATTTCTGTTTTATGTTTTGGTTTTTTGGCTGCAAGGCATGTGAGATCTTAGCTTCTCATCAAGGAATAGAACCCACACTCCCAGCATTGGAAGGCAAAGTCCTAACCACTGGATAGCCAAGGAAGTCCTTTTATTTAATTTTTATAATACTCTCCCTTCAGGGCCTTTAGTAATAAAGATGAGCTGCTTTCCAACATCTTCCTGTTTCCTTTCTGCCACCAGCCCTCTGGGCAAAGAACAAAGGCAACCCTATGGTAGTTCATCAACATATGTCTTTAACTGGCAGCTGGGTTCTCAGATGGAAAAGCAGTATAAGTCCAGGAAGCAAGAACAATTCCAGACCCAATAATCCCACTTGAGTGGAACATAAGTCTCACGAGTGAAAACACCTTTGCTTCTAATGTTTCATTAATCCCAGTTTTATAGGCAGCAGTTTATTTTATGTCTAATAGAGCTATTTCCAAGTGTTTTATAGTATGATGCATTTCTGTATCTACAAGATGAATGGTAATTTCAGTTTTATAAGTGGAGAAACAGGAGCATGGAAGAATTACAAGGACCTTGGTGCTAGAGTCACCAGCAGAGTTGTTTTCTATCTGCACCATAAACACACATGTGTATACACACAGAGACATACATATAGTCACAAACATACACATTTGCACACACACATATGCTCACAGACTTTATTTTTTTGGGCTCCAAAATCACTGCATGTGGTGATTGCAGCCATGAAATTAGACACTTGCTCCTGGGAAGGAAAGTTATGACCAACCTAGATAGCATATTCAAAAGCAGAGACATTACTTTGCCAACAAAGGTCCATCTAGTCAAGGCTATGGTTTTTCCAGTGGTCATGTATGGATGTGAGAGTTGGAGTGTGAAGAAAGCTGAGTGCCGAAGAATTGATGCTTTTGAACTGTGGTGTTGGAGAAGACTCCGGAGAGTCCCTTGGACTGCAAGGAGATCCAACCAGTCCATCCTAAAGGAGATCAGTCCTGGATGTTCATTGGAAGGACTGATGCTGAAGCTGAAACTCCATACTTCGGCCACCTCATGCGAAGAGTTGACTCATTGGAAAAGACCCTGATGCTGGGAGGGATTGGGGGCAGGAGGAGAAGGGGACGACAGAGGATGAGATGGCTGGATGGCATCACCGACTCGATGGACATGAGTTTGAGTAAACTCTGGGAGTTGGTGATGGACAGGGAGGCCTGGCGGGCTGCGATTCACGGGGTTGCAAAGAGTCAGACATGACTGAGCGACTGAACTGAACTGAACTGATGCTCACAGACAGGGCTTCCCCAGAGGCTCAGAGGTAAAGAATCCACCTGCAAGGCAGGAGATTCAGGTTTAATCCCTGGGTCTGGAAGATCCCCTAGAGGAGAGCATGGCAACCCACTTCAGTATTCTTGCCTGGAGAATCCCATGACAGAGGAACCTGGAGGGCTATGGTCCATGGGGTCTCAGTGAGTTGGATGACTGAAGCAACTGAGCATGATCACAGACATATACTACACTCTCACACGGAAATACTCATACTCACACACATATACACACACTGCACACTCACTCACACACTTGCACGCATACATGTATAGTCAGGAGCATGAAGACCTAAAAGGAAAGAATCTCTGTGTTACACTAATTGGATGAAAAATAATGTAATTTAGGAAATTTTATAACAAAGATCCTTTAACTTTTTTTTAAAATTGTTTAGTAACTTCAACAGGCCAAAAGAAGTCATTTATTCAATATATTTATTGCTCAGCAGAAATAATTAGGGGGGTAGTTTTAACGTAGGCTGAAACATATTGTAAACACTAAAAATTTAAGAAGCAGCCCCAAAGAAGTTTTTGGCATGGAGTAGGCATTTAATAATCTGCCTTGAATCCTCAAAAATGTTTGTTAAAAAGTATTGTAGACTTCAGGCTAAATGTGACAGACTGAAATGTTTATCCCATTTCTTCCTGAAACTCCATTAAAATTAAAATAAAACAAAAATATATAAATAAAGAAGGTATTGCCCACAGAGTCAAAGACACATCACAGAAAATGAAAGAAAACATAGTTAAAAAAATTTTTTTGAAGAAGGAAATTCAAAGAAAGAGTGAAAGTTGATTTCACAGAGTAGAGAACTCAGAAACCTACATGTCTATAGGGGAGGAAGCCACCAAGTCATAAGTAATTCATGCTATTGAAATGGACCAGGCCCAGGAATTGGAGGTTCAAGGCACCTATGGAAGCCAACATGGGGTGAAGAAATAAATATAGGACAATTGGTTGAAAGTCTATATTGAGTCCTTCCTAAGTCCTCTCCCTGGTCCAGAAAAGTGGAAGTGTATTCTCTAGAGAAGTCCTTCATTTGGAAGATCTAAGCAAGCAAAAGTCAATGAAACTGGTGGAAACATAGCAATGGACAGAGCTGAGACCATTATAAAAGACCAGTATTTGTTGATAAGACAAATAAGGTAGCAATGAAACAAGATGTTGTTGAAAAATAATAAGTGACATTCAAGGAAGAATAAACCCATTTAAATCCAAAACATCTTAAAATAAAGGTTTTAATAGACAAGTCAGAAACTAAAGTTGAGGGAATACCTTAAAATTAATACAAAAGGACAAAGAGATGGAAAAGAAGGGAGCAAAAGATATGAAAATTAGACATTTTATTTGGAGGGTAAGTAACTAATAAGAGTTCCTAAGTAAGTAACTAATAAGAAGAACAAACAGAAAAACTAGAGGAAAGTAAATAATACAAAAATTCAAAAAATCTCCAAACTAAGGGATATGATCTCTAGATTTTAAAGGATCCAATATAGATCCCAAACAATTGTGAGACAGATCCATATTCAAGTGTGTCATTATGAAATATTGGGTCAACTAGATATTGGGAGAAGATACTAAACAATTCCAGAGAAACAAAACAAAGCTAAACAGTGAAAACAAACAAATAGAAACAAATATTGGTTACATATGGGGAAAAAAAGGACATGGAATAGCATCAAAATTCATAAAAAGAGAGATTCCCTCCATGGGAAGGCAATAAAGAAATGATTTCAAATTCTGAAGGGAAAAATGATTTTCAACCTAGTTCCTATACACAAGCAGACTCTTTATTAATCAAGTGAAGGAATAGCATAAAGACAAAAGGTTAAAAAAATTACCTCATTTATGCCCTTTCTTGGGAAACTGTCATTATGAAAATAACAAGCCCTTACCTAATATTCAGCATGTGCCAGACAATGTTCTAAGCATTTTATGTATAGTAACTCATTCAGTCCTTACAGAATTCCTGCCAAATAGTCACTCTCAAGAAGAAGTTGAGGCACAGAGAGGTTGAAATTCTTGCCCACGGTCTCCCCAGTTAGTAAATGGACAAGAAGGGCTGTGGATCCCAGCAGCCTAGCTCCGGAGTTACTATTCTTACTGTACTATGACTCTTTTCCTCAGAAACCCTGGAAAAGCCTTCCTTGGAGGTCTAGTGGTTGAGTCTGAGCTTCCAGTGCAGGGGGTTCAATACCCGGTTAAAGAACTCACATGCCATGGGCATGGGCACTGGGGAGAGAAATTAGAGGCAACTGAAGTATACCATGTGGCTCAGTCCTAAATAGAGTCACGTGATCATAATAATGAAAATCATGAAAACTATTTAGCAAAACTTATATAACTATTTCAAGATGTATGAAGAACTGTGAGTCTCTGTGTGTGGTATGGATATATGGTGTGTGTTGGGAGTAACTAGAGAGTCAAATTCTCGTCTTTCACCATACAAAGTGAATAGATAATCTCAAGCTGAAAAATTAACCTGTTTCATCTTTGCCTAGAATATAGAAAGAACACAATAAATGTTTGTGAATGAATAAATGAATTTCCCAATATATATTCATTTGTAAGTTTATATAACACTATAATTGAGAAACTGGAAGAGTGGCTTTTGTTGATCTCTGGCAATCTTTGTATGTCATGGGGAAATTTCTATAACAAATTTAAGGAAAAAATAACAATTTTTAGGATAGAATATGCATTTGTGTATATATATAATAATAAGTATAGGATTATATACACAGAATACAATCTCTGCAGGGATAAACACTTAGGTGCTATTAGAGGATTGGGAAGAAGAGAATTTTTTATTTGATATGCTGCTATAGTTTTTTAAATTTTGCAATGAATATCTGTTATTTCATAATTAAAAATTAAAGATTTTAAATGTATTTAAATTGTCACCAGCAATTAATTTTTTTAACTTTTAAAGGTCAAAAATTCTTAGGTTTTGTGTTTCAACACCTTGAGTATTGATACCTTTAATAAAAAACATTGCTTCAGTCATGTATAAAAGTCAGGCAGTTTTGGCTGAGACTAGATTAAAGGACGGGCTTCCAAGGTGGTGCTATGGTAAAGAATCTGCCTGCCAATGCAGGAGACATAAGAGAGGTAGGTTCAATCCTGGGTTGGGAAGAGCCCTGGAGGAAGGAACCGCAACCCACTCCAGTATTCTTGCCTGGAGAATCCCAGGGACAGAGGAGCCTGGTGGGCTATAGTCCCACTGTTGCCGCTAAGTCAGTTCAGTCATGTCTGACTGTGCGACCCCATAGATGGCAGCCCACCAGGCTCCTCTGTCCCTGGGATTCTCCAGGCAAGAATACTGGAGTGGGTTGCCATTTCCTTCCCCAGGCTATAGTCCAAAATGTCACAAAAAGTTGGACACAACTGAAGCGATTTAACACACACGCACACGTATTAAGGGACACCACTGTCATCAGGGATACCACTCACTTAGATACTCTGACAGTTGTGGGTTGTGGTTAAACTACTGGGACTCTGGGCACAGAATCTGGAAAGCTGGGAAGCTGTTTTATTGGCAGCTATAAGGGCTTCCCTTGGGGCTCAGCTGGTAAAGAATCCGCCCACAATGCGGGAGACCTGGGTTGGGAAGATCCCCTGGAGAAGGGAAAGGCTACCCACTCCAGTATTCTGGCCTGGAGAATTCCGTGGACTGTATAGTCCATGGGGTCGCAAAGAACCAGACATGACTGAGGGACTTTCACTTTCACTTTCTTTCATGACCCAATAAAATCTTGACAGGTTAGTGTCCCGATTTCCAAGCCAATAGCAGTCAGGTGAGATCCTGCCAAGCTAAAATAAGGCCATAAATCTTGAAGAGATCTCTTTATATGTCATCTTCTACTATCAGTGTCCAATATGTAAGGCAATTGGAAGGTAGCAAATAGGCTTTTTCATTCGCATTCAGAACCTTTAGCAAGGATTCCTAGACACACACTCCCACTGTGTTGTTTGAAGTCCTGGGTGGGCTCCTTCACAAAAGAAACACATCACAGGGGAGGGTAAAGCCTTGCCAAGGCTCTAAAACTTTTACTTCCTGTATTTGTTTTTGAATGTATTTATTCCATTTTCAAGGTAGGGTTTGGCTCATTTCTTCCCTATGCCCCCCAGAATTAACGAAGGTAAAGCTCTTCATACAGACCTCATGTTGGGGTGCGAGTGGAGGGTTGTTTGGGGTTTTGTTTAGCTAATGTCTTGGACTAGTCATATGGTTGGCTGTGTACACACAGAGTGGGGAAGTGAAGCATCACTGATCCTTTAAGGGAAAAGCTTAAAGTAAACAGAGTTTTTCATCTACTTTATGCCAAGAGCTGGAATAATAAATACAGATAGGAGGTAGTCTCATACTTCAAATAATTTGTTGAAACTACATTCACAAACTCAGCCTGTTTCTATTTGTGCAGTTGTTAACCATAAGGACAGTCGTAACCCTTGCTGTGCTTTGGACAAGTGCCTTGCCAGTCACAGCTCGCATCATCCCAGCCTTGGAAACTAAAATTAGTTGACACTGCTTGAGTGTCCAAACTGCAATCAATTGTCTCAACTTTCAGGGCAGACCCTTGAGTTTGACTGGCAGATCAAAATGGCAACTATCTGGTCAGAGGACCAAAGAGCACACTGTGTCTGTATCTTATTATATAAACAATGCTGCCAAGAAAAGAGCAGAGAAACCAGGAAAAAGATAAACTGGAAAAGAATACCAGAATGACCAAGAAGATTATCACTTAAGTTTAAGTGTGTGACATTTTTAATAAAACTGTCTTTCTAAAGTTTATATACTAATAATTCCTCATGTATTATTCTGAGAAGAATAATTAAGAATGTTTCAAAATTATGTTTGTCTTAAGCTTTCATTGTCAGTTCTTTTGGAAATTATATAAAATTTGTAATCTACAAGGCTGAATCTACCAACATCCAAGTTTTATAGAGATAAAATATTGAGTAAATCATGTTTGAAGTAAATAATAACAAAAACTCTTTCATACCACTTTCTGTGAAGAGAGAGATGTTTTAACAATAGGTGGGACAGAGTTTATGAAAGTGTTTTATATTTAATATTTTTCAAAAAACAAATTTTCTTTTCTCAGCAGAGCCCAGTTTACTCATCTCCTGTCCTTTCCTTAACCCACTCCGTTTGGGCTTTTTTCCTAACTTTTCACTGAAACTACATCGATCAAGGTCACAAAGAAACTACATCATGCCAAAGTCAACATCACTTATCTTTCTTTAGCCTCTAGATAGTATTGGCTGTAGTTCATCACTCCATCCTTGAAATATTTTGTGCTATATTCTTCTATAACACTGCAATTACTGGTTTTTCCTTCCACCTCAATGGCCCTCCTTTTCGGTCTTTTTTTTTTTTGCTGGATCTTCCTCCTTTCTTATAACTTTAATCTGAGAATGCCCAGGATCTACTCTTTTTCTTCTTCTCTCTGTAATTTTTTTCCCTGTAACCCATGCCTTTGGTAATATCTCTACATGCACCCCAATGTTAATTGCATGCACTATTTATGATGCCAAGACATGGAAACAACCTAAGTGTTCATCAGCAGATGCATGATAAAGAAGATATAATATATATGTGCATGCTCAATCACTTCAGTTGTGTCTGACTCTTTGAAACCCTATGGACTATAGCCTGCCATGTTATAGGCTATATAGTCTGCCATGTATAGGCTCCCCTGTCCAAAGGATTCTCCAGGCAAGAATACTGAAGTGGGTTGCCATGTGCCCCACACCCTGGGGCATCTTCCTGACCCAGGGATCAAATCCACATCTCCTGCATAGCAGGTGGATTCTTTACTGCTGAGCCACCAGGGAAGCCTGATGTGATATATATATAATTAATACATATGTACATGTGTTATATCTATATATATAATGGAATATTACTCAGCCATAAAAAGCATGAAATATTGCCATTTTTAGGAACATGAATGGACCTAGAGAATATCATGTTAAGTGAAATAAGTCAGAAAAAGACAAATATTATATGATATCACTTACACAAAGAAGCTAAAAAATAGTACAAATGAATTTACTGACAAAACAGAGACAGACTCACAGACATAACAAACTCATGGTTACCAAAGAGGAAAGGGGGAGAGAGATAAATTAGGAGGATTGGATTAACAGATACATACTACTGCATATAAAATAGGTAAACAACAAGGATTTACTGTATAGCACAAGGGACTTCCCTGGTGACTCAGTGGTAAAGAATCTGCCTGCCAATGTGGGAGACCTGGGTTGGATCTCTAGGTCAGGAAGATCCACTGGAGAACGGAATGGCTACCCAATCCAGTGTTCTTGCCTGGAAATTCCATAAACAGGGGAGCCTGGTGGGCTACAGTCCATGGGGTCACAAAGAGTCAGACATGAGTGAGTAACTAACATTTTCACTTCACAGGAAACTATTATCAATATCTTATATAACCTATAATGGAAAAGGATCTGAAAATAATATATATAACTGAAAAAAAATAGTATCTCTAAACTGGTGACTTTTGAAGTCTTATTTTTCAGCTTGACCTATCTCTTAAACCCCACATTTGTATATCCAACTGTGACTTGACAACTCTCGCTGTCTAATTTTCACTGCATATGTAACATGGACCAAACAGAACTATCAAATCTCATCCCCCTCCCCTAATTCACTGTCCCCAAGTCTCCATCTTGAGAAGTGGCACTGCTATCTATATAATTGCTCAGACCTAAATCCCAGGAGTCATCCTTAATTACCCGTTTCTTTTCACATCTCACCTCTAATTCCTCAACCAAATCCGTTAGATCTACTTCTAAAATTTCTTATCACTTCTTTACCTTTTCATTGCTACCAAGTTATTCCTGTCTCTTACCACAACATATTTGTACCCAGTCTTGTTGTCTCCACCCTTGCGCCTTATAGTTAATCCTTCATATATGGGCCAAAGGAACTCTTAGGGTGTAAGCCAGATCTTTAAACTCCCTGTTATTTCTTTGTTGATTATCATAGTTCAAGCATTGTGCTAAAATCTGTGAAGAAAGGAAGGTCCAATTCAATACAGGAAATACAGGCATACTGTACCTCTAACCACAATGAGTGACAGGTGCAAAATGCATAACATAAACAAACATGAAGAAACTAATTTTGAATAGAGTGGTAATGGTTGCTATGGTGCAAGCTTGGAGAAATTATTGGCTGGTCATTCACTCAACAATTTTTTGAGCACATACTATACCCTGCACTGAACTTCACAGGGAAAATTATATCTGAGTTGAGCAGCATAAGCAGAATTTGAGAGGGATAAATCTCTGCTAGAGGACCAACATGTATAGTGCACAAAAGGAACTCATCTATATACGTTCTTCTGAGACTCATGAGTGGTTCAGTGTTCTGAAACCAAATCCATGGCTAAGGAAACCACAGGGACAGACCCTAGGAAGGTTGGGAGGATCCACGTTATACTGGGCCTAAAAGGCAAGCCAGAAAGTCTAGAATTAGCCTAAAGGCAATGGCAATCATTAAACATGCTTTGTTCTGTTTTGTCTTTTTAACAGTGGAATAATATGATCAACTCTGTGTTTTAAAATATTCACTCAGGAGCCAGGATGAAGCATGATTAGTGGGAACAAGAACAATGAGGACTCTGAGGTAATATTTTAGACAGAAGATGATATAGACCTAAATTGGAACAGGAGCAGTGAGAATGAAGAGCAAGAATAGAGTTGGAGTCCCTTCTGCTCTAGAATAGGTCCTTGATGTTTACCTATTTTATATATAGTAGTGTGTATCTGTTACTACTAGTAGTGTGTATCTACTGGGAGAAGGCAATGGCATCCCACTCCAGTACTGTTGCCCGGAAGATCCCATGGATGGAGGCGCCTGGTAGCCTGCAGTCCATGGGGTCGAGAAGAGTCAGACAGGACTGAGTGACTTCACTTTCACTTTCCACTTTCATGCACTGGAGAAGGAAATGGCAACCCACTCCAGTGTTCTTGCCTGGAGAATCCCATGGACGGAGAAGCCTGGTAGGCTGCAGTCCATGGGGTGGCACAGAGTTGGACACTACTGAAGCGACTTGGCAGCGGCAGCGGCAGTATGTATCTGTTAATCCTCAATTTCTAATTTATCTCTGTATAACATAGGGAACTATACTTAATATCTTGTAATAATAACCTTTAATGGAAAAGAATCTGAAAAAGTATACATTTGTGCAACTGAATCACTATGCTATACACTTGAAACTAACAACATTGTTAATTATACTTTGATTTAAAAAAAACTAAACCAGATAAAAAGAATAAGGTTAGAAAAAATATCACACACAACTTGCAAATTCAACCTTGTCATTGTTTTGCCTGAATTCATCACCAAGACTTTAAAATCCAGAGACTGATTTCACATAAAATCTAAATTTCCAACTCCTCCTTAAAAATCCAAAATCTGCAGCACTGAGCCACATCCTTACCACAACACTCTGCTCAGTAGTAAGGAGTACCTGCTGCCTTCCTTAAACTGAGTACCCTCTCCATGGGGCTGTGTCCCTCAGGCTTGTTGTATTTGACCCACTGGGCCCCTATAGCCATTTGAGATAGCCCAAGAAAATCAACAGGCCCTGTGGTTGATGGGTGAGCGAGTGAGCCAAGGGGGCCGAGTCACCTTCAGGAGGTGGCAACTGAAGATGCAATGACCTGAGACAGAAGGGTGCGCAGGGGGAGGGAGCAGGTTTGAGGAGTAATCTGTTCAGTTTTGGACATGTTGAGTGAATATATTATTAAATTACCCTATCTCCTAGTGAAGTTTTATTAAAGGAAAAACCATCTTCTATTATAAGCTTTTAAAAACAGATGACTCTCCATTAAACCAACCTGCTAATTCTCTTTCATTCTGCCAAAAAAAAAGCCTTTGATCCAAACATATAAATGTACTGTGTGCATAAGGAGATGTCATTTTAATCAAATTTACATTTGAAGTGTCACAAGGAATTTTTATCCTTCCTGTCATTATTTATGTAAAGGAAAATATTGCCAAAATTAAAGGCAAAGGAAATTAGCTCTTCTAGTTAATGTCAGAGGACATGAAACATTTTTTACTCTGATGGAATGAAGAATTGGAAGACTTTTTAAAAACTTTACAAAGTTCATTCAATCTTACTAGAAAAGACTATAGAGCAATATATGGAGAGGCTGATTTTTTTCCTTAATGAGGTAAAATGCCAAGATAAATGAGTTTTAACCCGGAAATTAGAAACAGATTGTTTATGGAGAGTTCATAGGTGAGTCCACATTCCAGAATATTCTCTCTCCTCCTTTCTCCTCATCATTCATAGTACTTAAAGGTATAGCTCCAGCCACACCTGGTTCATTGAGACCTCACAGAATCACATAGTCCATATTCACCTTCCTTTTCTAAACCCTGTCTTCTAGCTTCTGTAGCTAAGAGTTTAGCCCTCTCCTTTTTCACTCATGGATTCATTTGTCTTCATTTTACTTCTCAGGTAAGTTAATAAGTTCATCAGATAAAGAAAGCAAAGCTCTGTTTCTTCTCTGGTGACCAGAATTCTGTGTATATCTCCCAGTGCTTGGTCAGTCCTTTGTCTGGTTGAGAGATAAGATTAGGGGATGATTTAGTTCTGGTTTTGGACCCTGCCTCAAGCTCCTGAAATGTGGTCTCATCACTTGCCAAATGATAGTATCTGTGTGGGATAATAAGTCAGCATATGGAACATACTTGGTTCCCTATGCTAACTACACATGGCATGTAGTAAACTCTCAACATAAATATTGCCTGCCAGGCTCCTCTGTCCATGGGATTTCCCAGGCAAGAATACTGGAGTATGTTGCCATTTCCTCCTCCAAGGGATCTTCCTGACCCAGGGATTGAACCCTTGTCTCTGGGGCCTCCTGCATTATTCTTTACCACATGCAACCTTCTGCAATGGCAGGTTCTTTACCACTAGTGGCACCTGGGAAACCCCCAGTAAATGTTAGTTACTGTTATTATGGGCTTAGATGGTAAAGAATCTGCTTATAATGCAGGAGACCTGGGTTAGATGGTAAAGAATCTGCTTATAATGCGGGAGACCTGGGTTAGATCCCTGGATTGGGAAGATCTGCTGGAGAAAGAAATGGCAACAAACTCCAATATTTTTGCCTAGAGAGTTCCATGGACAGAGGAGCCTGGCAGGCTACAGTCCATGGGGTCACAAAGAGTCAAACATGACTGAGTGACTAACACTTTCTTTCACTTTTACTGTTATAAACCTAGACAGTGACACAAAGTATCTGGCCTTGGATAAATTACTGCATCTTCTGATACCTCACTTATTTCTTCTGGAGGATGGGGACACTAGCAGTATCTGCTGCATAGAGTTTTTTGGTAATTAAATGAAATAATGTATGTAAAACTCTATTTAAATAAGATCTGGCTCATAGGAGGAGCATGCTGTTATTATCAGTATCATTGTATTTATTCATTCATTTTAATTTTTAAATTAATTTTATTGGAATACAGTTGCTTTACAATGTTGTATTAGTCTCTACTGTACAGCAAAATGAATCAGCCATACATATACATATATCCCTGCCCTTACGGTATTTCTTCTCATTAAGGTCACCACAGTGCACAGTGCATAGTTCTCTGAGCTATACAGTATGTTCTCATTAGTTATCTACTGTATATGTAGTATCAATAGTGTATGTGTCAGTCCCAATCTCCCGATTCTTCCCACTTCCCTCTCCCCGCTTTGTATCCATACATTTGTCCTCTAGACCTGTGTCATCATTTTATTTACACCAAAGCAGTCAGTCAATTGATAGGAGAGGGAGTCTGAGGGGAGGGGAGTAAGCAAACTGAGATGGAGAAAAACTAATCAAGATTTCTGGCATCAGGTAGAAATGATCTCCAACAATGGTCTCATATATATCTTTAATAACTCCTTTGCCAAGGAAGAACCATCAGTTTCTACAGTAAGTGAAAAAATTGGCCCCCTGTGGACAGTTCAATTCAGCAAAGTAGTAAAAGCTCAATGATTTACTGCATCCTCATCAGCAATTATTTGGAAAAGACAAGGCTGAGAATTATCACTGCAAATATATGGAGAGAAGATTTGCTAAGCAAACTAATAGCACAGGCAACAGTTTTAAAATATCTATTTTTTAGAATAAATTGAGTTTCACTATTTTAGAAATACCCATTAATTCCTAGGAAATTAATATGCTAATTCCAACTACTAATTTCCCAAGAACTATTATTTGGAAATATGTTTACAATCTAGATTTAATGACCATACATCTTAAAGAAATAAATGTAATTTTTAAAAATTTAACAAATATATAAACACGAATAATTTTAAAGTAATTTGATTAATTCAGCATAATACAGACATGCTTCATTTATTGCACTTGACTTTATTGTGCTTTGCAGATACTGCACTTCTTACAAATCAAAGATTTGTAGCAACTCTGTGTTGAGCAAGTCTATTTGGTGCTATTTTTCTGACAGTATGCACTTGATTTTTGTCTCTGTGTCATATGTTGGTATCACAATATTTTAAACTTTTCCATTATTATTATATTCATTATGGTGATCTGTGGTCAGTAATCTTTGATGTTAGTATTGCAAAGATTATGACTTGATGAAGACTCAAATGATGGTTAGCACTTTTTAACAGCAAGTGTTTTTTAATTAAGCTATGTACATTTTTAAAAATATAATGCTATTGCACATCTGATAGACTATAGTATATTATAAAAAGGATTTTTATATATAATGGAAAACTTTACAAAATTGTGACTCTCTTTATTTCAATATTCACTTTATCGAGGTACTCTGGAACTGAACCCACAATATCTTCAATGTTTGCCTCCATTTTAACATCAGCCATTTGTCAAACTCTTTCCACTTAACCTAACCATATCCTTTTCAGTATGTATTATTATCCCAGGATTATTGCAGGTTGAACAACTTGCCTTGGGACACTCAGATCATACAGTTGAGTAAGATCAGAAGCCAGGTCTGTCCCTCCTAAAATCCTTGTTACCTTTTTATATCATTTTCCACTGAGAAAATATTTGATCCAAAGATGTGTTCTCCAAATACAGTAGTCCCTTGATATCCACTGGAATCGACTCCAGGACTGCCCACAGTACCCAAATCCACGTACATTCAAGTACCTTATATTATATTGGCATAATATTTTCACATAACCTATTTCGCTTCAGTCATGTCCAGCTCTTTGTGACTCCATGGACTGTAGACTCTGCCTCTGTGCAACTGGAAACAAAGGCCCAGCCTTATTATTTATTTTGCATCCTCTTAATGCACTTAACTCGGAGCTCACAAAGCAGGTGCTCTAAATATGCTCTTAACATTTGAAACATGAAGAACTGTGATTGATTTTTACTACATGAACCTGATTTGTGTGACAGAACTATTGTATCCACTTGACAGGCTGCAAACTCAAGACCCAAGAGCATAGTCAACATCTAGTCTGTTTTTGAAAGATGGAACCTGGAAGGATTGCTCTGTCAACTCAACAACTACATGGATATAAATAAGAATGGAACGTATGTATGTTTTAATGAACCAAAAAAGATGAATAGAATGCACTAGAGAGTCTTCAAAGCTTAGAGAATGAAAAAGCATGAATCTAGGAGTTGAACTACCTAGGCTTGAACCCAATGGTACCACTTCAAGCAATGTGACCTGGAGAAGATGACATCATCTGTCACAAGTTCAGTTTCATCTTTAAAGTGCGTGTACAATACACACACTTGTCATTCACTGGAGTTTTCAAAAACTTAAAGGAATTTAACAAAATGTATAATGTTTAATTCAACTGTAGAGCTTATGACCTGACCTAAGGTAGGTCACCTCATTTCTCTAAGGCTGTTTCATTTTTTAAATGAGCATATATATATATATATATATATATATATACACACACCGATATTCCCTCTCTCTGGATTCTTAAAAGTACCATGCAACTTAATATGATTTTTCAGTTCAGTACAGTCGCTCAGTTGTGTCCCACTCTTTGCGATGCCATGGACTGGGGCGCACCAGGCTTCCCTGTTCATCACTACTAACTCCTGGAGCTTGCTCAAACTCATGTCCATTGAGTCAGTGATGCCCTCCAACCATCTCATCCTCTGTCATCCCTTTCTCCTCCTGCCTTCAATCTTTCCCAGCATCAGGGCCTTTTCTAAGGAGTCAGTTCTTCGCATCAGTTGGCCAAAGTATTGGAGTTGCAGTTTCAGTATTAGTTCTTCCAATGAATATTCAGGACTGATTTCCTTTAGAATTGACTGTGATCTCCCTGCAGTCCAAGGGACTCTCAAGAGTCTTCTCCAGCACCACAGTTCAATAGCATCACTTCTTTGGCACTCAGATTTCTTTATGGTCCAACTCTCACATATATACGTGACTACTGGAAAAACCATAGCTTTGACTAGAGAGACTTTGTTGGCAAAGTAATGTATCTGCTTCTTAATATGCTCTCTAGGTTGGTCACAGCTTTTCTTCCAAGGGGCAAGTGTTTTTTTAAATTTCATGGCTGCAGTCACCATCTGCAGTGATTTTGGAGCCCAAGAAAATAAAGTCTGTCACTGTTTCCATTGTTTCCCCATTTATTTGCCATGAAGTGATGGGACTGGATGCCATGATCTTAGTTTCTTGAATGTTGAGTTTCAACCCAACTTTTTCACTCTCCTCTTACACTTTCATCAAGAGGCTCTTCAGTTCCTCTTTGCTTTCTGCCATAATGGTGGTCTATCATCTAACTATCTGAGGTTATTGATATTTCTCCTGGCAATCTTGGTTCCAGCTTGTGCTTCATCCAGCCCGGCATATCGCATATTGTATCCTGTATATAAGTTAAATAAACAGAGTGACAATGTGCAGCCTTGACATATTCCTTTCCCAGCTGGGAACCAGTCCATTGTTCCATGCACAGTTCTAACTCTTGCTTCTTAATCTACATACAAATTTTTCAGGAGGCAGGTAAGGTGCTCTGGTATTCCCATCTCTTGAAGACTTTTCCACAATTTGTTGTGATCCACACAATCAAAGGCCTTGACATAGTCAATAAAGCAGAAATGGATGTTTTTCTGGAATTCTGTTGCTTTTTCCATGATCCAACAAATGTTGGCAATTTGACCTCTGGTTCCTCTGCCTTTTCTAAATCCAGCTTGAACTTCTGGAAGTCCTTGGTTCACAAATTGTTGAAGTCTGGCTTGGAGAATTTTGAGCATTACTTTGCTAGTATGTGAGATGAATGCAATTGTGCAATAATTTGAGCATTCTTTGGCATTGCCTTTCTTTGGGATTGGAATGAAAACTGAACTTTTCCAGGCCTGTGCCCACTGCTGAGTTTTCTAAATTTGCTGCCATATTGAGTGCAGCACTTTCACAGCATCATCTTTTAGGATTTGAAATAGCTCAATTGGAATTCCATCACCTCACTAGCTTTGTTCATAGTGATGCTTCCTAACGTCCACTTGACTTCAGACTCCAAGATGTCTGACTCTAGTTGAATGATCACACCATCATGGTTATCTGGGTCATCAAGATCCTTTTCGTACAGTTCTGGGTATTCTTGCCACCTCTTCTTAATATCTTCTGCTTCTGTTAGATCCATACCATTTCTGGCCTTTATTGTGCCCATCTTTAAATGAAATGTTCCCTTGGTATCTCTCATTTTCTTGAAGAGATTTCTAGTCTTTCCCATTCTATTGTTTTCCTCTATTTCTTTGCATTGATCACTTAGGAAGGCTTTCTTAACTCTCCTTGCTATTCTTTGGAACTTTGCATTCAGATGGGTATATCCTCCCTTTTCTCTTCTGCCTTTGGCTTCTCTTCTTTTCTCAGCTATTTGTAAGGCCTCCTCAGACAACCATTTTGCCTTTTGGCATTTCTTTTCCTTGGGGAGGGTCTTGATCCCTGCCTCTTGTACAATGTCACGAACTGCCGTCCATGGTTCTTCAGGCACTCTATCAGATCTAATCCCTTGAATATGTTTGTCACTTCTGTTGTATAATTGTTAGGGGGTTTGATTTAGGTCATACCTGAATGGTCTAGTGGTTTTCCCTACTTTCTTCAATTTCAGTCTGAATTTGGCAATAAGGAGCTCATGATCTGAGCCACAGTCAGCTCCCAGTCTTGTTTTTTCTGACTGTATAGAGCTTCTCCATCTTTGGCTGCAGAGAATATAATCAATCTGATTTCAGTATTGGCCATCTGGTGATGTCCATGTGTACAGTTTTCTCTTGTGTTGTTGGAAGAGGGTGTTTGTTCTGACCAGTGCGTTCTCTTGACAAAACTCTGTTAGCCTTTGCCCTGCTTCATTTTGTACTCCAAGGATGATCTTGCCTGTTACTACAGATATCTCTTGACTTCCTACTTTTGGATTCATTTCCTATGATAAAAAGGACATCTTTTTTTTTTTTTTGGTGTTAGTTTAGAAGGTCTTGTAGGTCATCATGGAACCATACAACTTCAGCTTCTTTGGCAATAGTTTTTGCGGTATAGAGTTGGATTACTGTGATATTGAATGGTTTGCCTTGGAAACAAACAGAGATCACTGTGTCATTTTTGAGATTGCACCCAAGTACTGCATTTTGGACTCTTTTGTTGACTATGATGGCTACTCCATTTCTTCTAAGGGATTCTTGCCCACAGTCGCAGCTATAATGGTCATCTGAATTAAATCTGCCCATTCCAGTCCATTTTAGTTCATTGATTCCTAAAATATCGATGTTCACTCTTGCCATCTCCCATTTGACCACTTCCAATTTACCTTGATTCTTGGACCTAGCATTCCAGGTTTCTAGGCAATATTGTTCTTTATAGCACCCCCAGAACCTAATGTTCTACCTGAAACATTGTGGGCACTTACATTAAACAAAAAAATTAAAAAGTTAAGCCTGAGAGATATCATGACTTACTCAAACCTGGGATCCACAGGAAGAGCTTTTTTATTGACATATCGTAGTAGAGAATAGTATTATGGCCGCATGCTCATGTTTAGTCATGTCCAACTCTTTGTGGCCCTATGGACTGTAATCCACTGGGCTCCTCTGTCCATGGGATTTCCCAGGTAAGAATACTGGAGTGGGTTGCCATTTTCTCCTCTAAGGTATCTTCCTGACCCAGGGATCCAACCCTTGAATCCTCCATCTCCTGAATTGACAGGCAGATTCTTTACCACTGAACTACCTGGGAAATCAATATTATGAGCTAAAGGCTGATGAAACCAACTAGGAAGTAAAACAATCTCATTTAATCTATCCAAAACTAAATTGGATAATCTACAACCAAACATGAAATAGATAATTCTAGAGGCTCTACTAATATTCTTTAATGAAATTCCTGTGGGAATTATATATGGAAACTATCATGTTTATGCAGAGATTTTTTTTCCTCTTTAATATATATTTAGAAGACATAGTTCCCAGGCTTAACAAATGAAGGCTATAAATTTTAACAGAGTTTTAAAAGTTTAGAATATTATTTAGAATAAAAGGAGCAAACCAGAAAAAAGTTTGTGGTTATTGTTCAAATTGAGTCAGAATTTTGCATACATACTATGTTTATGTAGGCATACATACTGTGTTTAAAGAAATCTTATTAAACACCTCCTTACTGTTTATTTAACCTCTTAGCAACATATTTAATTTGTTAGAACATGGAAACAAGTAGTGTAATTTTTCTAAAAAATAACAGGGCTCATATTTTTATGTTATTTCCCTTAGTTGCCAAAACTGCAGTGCCTCCTTTGTCCACCTGGTGGAAATGCCTGGAATTGCAGGAATAGTTTTCTGTGGCACAAACCTCTCCAGTACATAAAAGAAACCAGGATGTCCGTTCCTACGTTCAACAAACACTTAGATACTAAGAAATGTGAGATACTAGAACATAATGAAGAATGTCAGTGGCAACAAAGTTTTTAAAAGTTTAAAAGTACGTCATATACTAGTTAGAAAAGGGTTTAAATACAACTGTGATGTACCAGCATACAGCACTCAGTTATTGAATTTAAAGTGCTACAATCTAATGAGTCTTCACCCTGGTTGCATATCTATCAGCACTTTAATTAAAACCATGTGTCTTGCAACAGGATTCCAGTTCCTGTGAGACAAATTCAGCCCAAAATACATCTCACAAAGATCACTTGTCTAACCCTGATTGTTTGAATACCTGTTACAACTGATAGTTGCAAAAAAAGTAAAAGGAAAACAGTTGTGTGCCCCGATGAACAATTTAATTCAGGATGACTATTCTTCATTTTTATTGGATACTGCTCAATTTTCCCACTCCTCAAGGGAAAAGAACTTAAATTTGCTCTGTTTTGCAAAAAATATAATCTAAAACACTCTAACCTGTGAGCTGAAATGCCTCTTTAAAACCTGTTGAAAACTATGTCTTTGCTGACTAGTTCAAAACAATTGCAAATACATAGTCTATAATTTAGGGCACTGAGCAAATTAAAACTATTTCCTAGCCTGCCCAAGGCCACAGAACTTGCTGTAATAGGCTCTGGAGCCAGTTTGCAAGGGAACTAGTAGATGCATGAAAGGCTTTTTAAAATACCTATTTTCTTTTGTTTATTTCTGTATCACTCAGGGATACAGAATGAGCCAAGAACCCATACTTTTAATCTCTTTTTTATTTTAATTTTTATTGTTTTTGGTTGTGCTGGGTCTATGTTGCTATATGTGGATTTTCTCTAGTTGTGGTGAGCAGGCTTCTCATTCTGGCGGCTCCTCTTGTTACAGAGCATGGGCTGTAGAGCACATTGGCTTCAGCAGTTGCGGCACCAGGCTCAGGACTTGCTGCATACTGGCTAAGCTGCCCTGTGGCATGTGGAATCTTTCTGGAGTAGGGATCGAACCCATGTCCCCTGCATTGGCAGGTAGAGTCTTGCCACTTGTCCACCAGGGAAGTCCCATACAAATACTTATTGCAAACACTTGATTCAGAGATGTTTTTCACTCTTTAGACCCAACTCTGGTCTTGAACTCTGGTCTTTAGACCCATTTCTGGTCCTGTGCATGTCTAAATGTGACCTGCCTCTTAACTAAGATGGTAAAATGACCACACCAGAAATCCATTTTCTAAGCCATCTCTATGAACAGCTCCAGACAAACCCGTCCATTATCTGTATCAGTTCATTCAGAGGTTTTCATATTGTTATTAGGAAAGTGTGTTGGCATCAGAATAGGGAACAATTTAGAGAAACTTCCCTCATCAAGGCATTAAGGAGAAGAATGGCTTTGCCAAATTGTTCTCCTCTCTGGGCAAAGTGATCCCACTTTAAGAGACAAATCTCTATGTACACATGCTCCAGGGACCTCAGTGAAATGGAGAAGGATCCTATGGTCCTTGCTCTCCATGTCCTCCACCTGCCTTTTGTCTGTGGAAAAACATTAGCCAAAGAGTAAGATTCATCAAAAAAGTGACAAAATGCAGAAACAAAAGAAAACACTCCAAGACTAAGCAATAATCATTTAGTCATTAAGCATAGTTCTAGCACCTTTAGTTCCTTCTTAAGGGCTATAGAGAATATTCTGAGCCACTTTCTGTGAACTATTTTGTAGCTACTGAAACCCTACCAGGTGGAAAAAATTAACTACATGATGACCAGATTGTAGCCCTAACATAACTGCCATAATTCCGAAAATTGGCTTCAAGAAATGGAAACAAACCAACTATGAAACTGAAGATTAACTGTACTTAATCAAAATGACACTGGTCAGACCACCAATGACCAGTTTGAAGATGACTGTCAGAGCTGACTGTGCTGTTTCTCCATGTAGCCCCCACCCTCCACCTATAAAAAGCTCTAGCCCACTGATTGTCAGTGGGAGGGAGTAGGGCTTTGGACAGGCGTCTGCCCTCCCAGCCATCATCCCCCATCTCATAGCTGGCACCCAAAATTAAATAAACTTTCCCTTTCACCAACCTAGCCTCTTTAATGACTTTTGAGTGGCGAGCAGCCAGGGACCCCATTTTTAGTTACCTCAGTACTCAGCAAACATTTTAACTCTGTAAACTACCTCCTTGGAGCTGAAAATAGGTCTCTGGGTAAGTGATGAGTCTTAACCAGTGGACAAGAAAGAAGAAGGAAAATCAAGAGAGAGGAAGTAGAATGTAATGAAGTTAAAGAGGAAATGAGAGGCAGGGGTAAAAAAAAGGAACAAGAGCTTAAGACTACAATAAAGAGAATACCAGTTTGGACAAAAGGAAAGAAGGAGCTCACATGTGAAAGAATGATGAAGTGCTAATATTGACTACTTGGGATTTGCTACCTTGTGATCTATTCTTTTCATTGTGTAGTTTGCTATTGTTGAAAGTCTAAATATAATAGCAATTGTGATGCAAATGGGACCTTGGAAAGCACTCCAGAAAGGGGTATGCCTTTTTTTCTTGCTCTTAGAGGGTTTCACTGGTGGTTCAAAGGTAAAGAATCCACCTGCAATGCAGGAAACACAAGAGATGTGGGTTGAATCCCTCGGTTAGAAAGATCCCCTGGAGGAGAGCATGGTAACCCACTCAAGTATTCTTGCCTGGGAAATTTTATGGACAGAGGAGCCTGGCGGACTGTAGTCCATGATGTTGGAAAGAGTCAGCCACGACTGATCATGCCTGCACGCTTGCTCTTAGAACCCGTAAGAAGAAGCCTAAGCTAGCCTGATGGATCATGAAGAAAACATGATCCAATCACCAACTGTTACCTCAACCAACAGACAGCCAAGCGTCACATAAATGCAGGTGACTCTCCTGGACCTAGCGGCTGACTTCAGAGGCAGCAGTGAGTTGAGCTGAGACTAGTTAAGCTATCCAAATGAGAAAAGCTGTCCAGCTGACCCACAGAAAAATTTTAAAAATCCATTGAGAAGCATTTATGCATCTACCCTAAAGCATTCATAGCTGAGGCAATATGAGTAGGGAAGTAGTGTATGGGCACAGAAGACCAGTTGTTTTGTGTTATGTCCACAGAGGAAGATCCTTCTTTGAATGGAATATACAGGAAATTGTAACCTTGAATGAACCCAGGATTCATTCACCCTAACTTTCCGTTCTACTAAATAAATATATTTTGAAGAAGTAGTGGAAACTTCAATAGGACTTTTTAGGGCTTTTTGTACATTTGATTCTCAACTTCCTCTAGAACTGCCTTCTACATAATATACTTCCTATTTGTTACTTAAATGTTCTTGTTGCTTCAAACAAAATGTAAAAGTAAAGGAGTTTGATCAGCCCAGCAAAGTTGCTCTCCACAAAAGGGCCAAACAAAATATAATCTTGAAATTGGAAACCCCCAAATCTGTTCTTCCACTGGCCCTGGAGTTAACCAATTTTTGGACCCAGCTGCCTGAGGAGGAATGAGGACTGAAGGAATCAGAGTTGGCAAGAAAAATGTCTCTCCTCTGAGGCTTCCAGCCGCATATTCAGTAAAGACAGGGCATTTGAAGTAAGAGCATAATCTACCTGTCAGAAACACTTTGATTTTGCTTAAACACCAGGCAAACCGACAACCACTTTTCCCACAACTGAGGAGAATCTCCTAACATGAGCGGCACTTGAAGACGTGTTAAAATTTTTGCAGCTATTAACACATTCCTAAGAAAAATACTGCCGGAGACACAAGAAAGCCAAGGATAACAACCTCTTCTTTCCAATGAAAATGTTCCGTCTGTTTGATTAAAGGAAGATAAATGAAGGGCGAGGGCCAACGCACCTCACATTCTGTGCTACAGTTTGGTTCGCCTTGAGACCAAGTGATTTAGCTTAGGAAACACGCAGCTTTGTCTTCATGACCCTGCATTCCTGGAGCGGGGAATCTAACCGGGAACTACTTGCATTCATCGGAAAAGCCCAACATTCTCCAACAACATTTTCCAGGGGAGGCAGAATAGAGAACACAAAGCGGAGTTGTAAGTGTACATGTCCTTACACTTATTTCTGTTTCAAGGGATCCAAAGTGAGGCATAAACTGTCCTAAGTGAACATAACCCTCTGGACCAGGAGAGGTGAGCTCTGGCCCCAGCTCTGGAATAACTGTGACTTTGAACAGCTCTTTTGGTGTCTCTGACCATCAGTGTTATTTCCTAATAAACAGAGCTGCTGCTGCTGCTGCTAAGTCACTTCAGTCGTGTCTGACTCTGTGCGACCCCATAGACGGCAGCCCACCAGGCTCCCCTGTCCCTGGGATTCTCCAGGCAAGAACACTGGAGTGGGTTGCCATTTCCTTCTCCAATGCATGAAAGTGAAAAGTAAAAGTGAAGTCGCTCAGTCGTGTCCTACTCTTTGTGACCCCATGGACTGCAGCCTACCAGGCTCCTCTGTCCGTGGGATTTTCCAGGCAAGAGTACTGGAGTGGGGTGCCATTGCCTTCTCTGAATAAACAGAGCAGTTGATCTAAAATAGTTCAAACTGTGAGTTGTAGCCATTAGTGGGACATGAAATCAATTTAGTGCATTGCAGCAGTCAATTTTTAGAAACATATAAAAAGATAAGATAGGAAAGAATAAGATAAAAATACACTGTACCATATATTTTCTCATTAGACTTTTGTTTTAGTTATTTGTTTGTATGTGTGTCACTGTGTATTACGTTCTTTTTTATTTTCTTTTTTTAATTAGAGGATAATTACAATATTGTGATGTTTTCTGCCATACATCAACACGAATCAGCCATAGGTATACATGTGTCCCATCCCTCTTAAACCCTCCTCCCACCTCTCTCCCCATCCCACCCCTCTAGGTTGTCACAGAGTACCAGTTTTGGGTATATTACATTCTTTAAAAATCTTGATAAACACTGGGTTTGATCTCTTAAGTTTTTTTTTTTTTTTTTTTAACTCTAGCTTTCTGGAATTAGGTAAAACATCCAGGTACCATTTTAATCAGCCTATATTATGGGCTGATCCAGACCTTAGTACACTTCAGTCCTCAAAATGAACCTATTTGTATGTACATTGAAATCACTGAAGTGTGTGCTTGTGTATTGATATGCATGTGCATTTGTGTTTTGATCTTACCTAGTACAGGACCTCGGAGAAGGCAATGGCACCCCACTCCAGTACTCTTGCCTGGAAAATCCCATGGATGGAGGAGCCTGGTAGGCTGCAGTCCATGGGGTCGCTGAGGGTCAGACACAACTGAGCGACTTCACTTTTGCTTTTCACTTTCATGCATTAGAGAAGGAAATGGCAACCCACTCCAGTGTTCTTGCCTGGAGAATCCCAGGGACAGGGGAGCCTGGTGGGCTGACATCTCTGGGATCGCACAGAGTCAGACACGACTGAAGCAACTTAGCAGCAGTACAGGACCTATTCACATAGCCAACATTGAAGTACAATGTGACTGACTACAGTAAAATGAAACAGCACAAACCAATGGCCTTCAACATTGGAGGCTTCAGTTTCCAGAGGAATATTCTGGATGCCTTGGGGCTGTGTTCACTTGATTCACAGGAGAAAGTGAGTTGCCACACGCAAACTGCTATAGATTGATAATCACCAGGAATATTTCTTGGGAAACACACCACCACAATGAGGACAGAGTTATTCATAGAAGAAAGTTGCATGGTCTTATGACTTAAACACATCTGAAGCAAGAGCATAAGCCTACAAAAGTGTGAAATATGCCTAATTTATTCAACGCTTCTTTCTTTATACTTGTACACTGTGCCCAGGAGAAAGCAGACACTCAGCAGGTATTTTTTGGTATTCAGTGTGACTTTGCTAGCCTGTGGAGATCTTCTATATCAGTAACTTGGCCCAGCTATATTGTACTAACCTAACATAGATAGGCTTGAAATAATCATGGATTTTTTATGACTAATATTGGCCTCTGGTAACATGATCACTTCTTCTTAGAACACTTTATTTTTAAATTTTTAATTGAAATATACTTGATATACAGTGTGTCTGTGACAGGTGTACAGGAAAGTGATTCAGTTATACATACATGTATATTTTCTTTCAGATTTTTTCCCCTATAGGTTATTACAAAATATTGAGTATAGTTCCCTGTGCTATATAGCAGGGCCTTGTTGGTTATCTATTTTATATATAGTAGTATGGATATGTTAACCCCAAGATCCTAATTTGGGATTAAGCACCTGCCTTTCCTCTTAGATAAACATAAGTTTTTTTTCTTACTCAGCCACAAAAAAGAAATACTGTCATTTCCAGCAGCAGGGATGGACTTAGAGATTATGATACTAAGTGAAGTAAGCTAAAGACAAATATCATATGTGGAATTTAAAATACTTTTTTAACTTGGCTTCCAGGACACAACACTCTCTTGGTTTTGCTTTTATTCCATTCACTAGCCTGTCTTTCTAGGTATTCTTTCTGATTTTTTTTTTTTTTTTACGCTCTGGGTGTATCCTTTATAGATAGCATGTAGCTCAGTTCTTCAGCCTATTTACATTTATAGTCATCATTGATAATTAGAATGTGTTTCTATCATCTTACTTTGGTTTCAATTGCCCAATTTTTGTTTCTTTTCTCCTTCTTTTGACTGTTTGAAGTTTTTTCCCCACATTTCTCTCTCTAATGCTTTGGTATTTATTAATATATACTCTATTCATTGATATACTGGAATGGGCTCATAACAGCACATGAAAGTCAACTGTACACACATCTGTCCAACTTCTAGTTCAATGACTTCATGCCGGTAGCTTGAAATTGGCCATGGCAGGAGTTATTTACATCACAGAAACTGGCAAATGCCACAAATCAGGGTGTTATTTTCAGAGAGAAAATTATTGTACACTTACCAGCTCACCACTGTTTCTTTCTTTTAGCGGTTATGATAAAAAAAATTACTATTTTTTATAGATTTTTAACAAAATCTAAAATTAAATATCTTGAATTCCTTCTGAATAACACAAAATTTTAGAACAACTAATCTTCCCCCACTGAACTTATGAACTACTGTTGTCCAGTATTTGTCTTATCTTTTTTGTGTTCATGTGTGTGTTAAGTCACTTCGGTTTTGTCCAACTCTGTGACCCTATGGACTGTAGTCTGCCATGCTTCTCTGTCCATGGGATTCTCCAAGCAAAAATACTGGAGTAGGTTGTCATGTGTCCAGGGGACCTTCCAACCCAGGCATTGAAACTGTGGCTCCTGTGGCTCCTGAATTGCAGGTGGATTCTTTACCACTGAGCCACTGGGGAAGCCCCTTATCTTTTTTGCAGCACCATAAATCATAGTTATTTTATTTTATACAATGTTTATATTTACCTGTTTGTTTATCATTTTTTATTCTCACCATTCCTTCTTAAATCTCTGCCTAACCTTCTGAGATCACTATCTTTTCTTAGAGTATATCCTCTATGAGTTCCTTTTGAGTAGGATCCTTGGTAGTAACTCTTCTTGCACTTTTATCTGTAAAAGACTTATTTCTCTCATTTATGAGAATAACCTTTTTTTTTTTGGTGGGGAATAAAAATTATAGATTGGTAGTTGCTTTCTGTCAGCATTGTAGAAACATTCCACAGTCTTCTGGCTTCCATAATTACTGTTGAGAAGACTGCCATCTTTCTAATTGTTATCCCTGAATAGGTGATTTGAATGCTTTCTCTGATTTCTTTAAGTATTTTCTTGTCTTGGTTTCTAAGTTTTACTGTGATGTGTTTAGGTTTCTTTCCTTTTATCCACTTTGAGCTATGTTGTGCTCTTTGGAAATGTGTAGTCATAATTTTGATTACTTTTGGAAAATCTGCAACTACTACTTGTTATATACTTCCTTTCCTCCATTCTCTCTAGTCTATTATTTTAAACTCCTATTGAGCATGTATAAGACCTTCTATTTCCATCTTCTGCACTTCTCAATTTTTCTAACACACTTTATATCACCAAAAGGTCTTTGGTCTATTGTAAAAATAATGATCATGAAATTTAGAATTGTGATCATCCGTAATGTTCATGGATCTTACAAAAGAGAGCATCCAAGTGAGAGACAGTTGATTCCCACTTCATCCAGATTTGCCCTCCCAGGGGTCACAATTCACCTAATTATTTATTACAAAAGTACCTACATGCTTGCAACTATTGGAACTTGGTGAGATAAACCAAACAGTGACTGGCTAATTCCCAAAAGATCAAAATGAATTCTAAAGTTCAGAATTTATTGTATTTTGACTGCTTTGTCAAATCTTCCTTTATTTGTTGCCAGTTTTCTTAACTGAATTTTTTTTGTTTTTTGAATGGAGGAAATAAGGGAGCCTGTTTTTTCTAAGAAAGTACCTTAACAAATGTTTACTGAGTTAAATGTCAATCTTCATTCATATAGATTTGTTGAGCTACTGAATGGACCCATTTAACCTCTGCTTTCTATTGAAAGTAATTAAAAGCTGAGCCTAATAGAACTCTCCAAATATTGTCTATTACATCCTGTAGTGACAGATTCATGTTTCTGATGCTACAAAGATTCTCTATTTGATTTCTAAGTATGGCTCATGGTCATGTCTGAGTGTATTTCTTAAAAGATGTATAATCCTTTCCACACCAAAATGTCCAACTCATTGAGCATTATTATTAATCACCATTTTTAAAAATAAGTAAGGTGGTCAAATAAATTTTGGAGTAAAAACTGAAGTTATCTCAGCTTGTGTACTAATGTTAGCAACCATGACAGAACGTTTAAATACAAACCCATTTGGGAAGCAGGCCAAACACTTTTTGATTCACTGATTTTCTATTTTGAAAACACGGGTTTCATTTTGATATTATATAGTGTGGAGTATAGTGATGACTGGTGACAGATTGGTGAAATCTAATAGGTATATCACTTTTCTGGGGATTCTCAACTAAAGTTGGGGGGAGGGGTAAGAGATGATGAGAAAAGGACCTATCAGATTCATCTGTGGAGGTTTTTTTCACAATATACCTGTTGGACTCCAAGAAAATCTGCTATGGGATATGTAAGAGAGATGGCTACCTGAGTGCATAGCTCTACCTCCTGCATTTGAGAGCTGCCTATGTTGAAAATCTAAGGTACCCTAGGCAATATTTAAGTACACTCTTTATTTTAAAGACCCAGATGAAAACTTATATGCAAATGATACCCCTTTATAATGAAGACACAATAGTCTCAGACATAATAATTTCCATACTGTATACTATTTAGTTGGTTTAATGTCAACTTTTCCCCCTGACCAACTCTAGTTAGTCAAAAATAGCCTATAAAACTTGATAGTCATGTTTCATGTCTAATGACATCCAAATTTCTCCATTATAGAAATTCTGTTGGTCAGAATATATGTTAATAGTTAAGTTAGGGATGCTGTGTTTACATAATGCTGATTTTTTCCAGGCACTGTTCTAACTGCTTTACATATATGAGATAATTTAACTCTACAAAATCTCTGTTAAATGGACACTATTATTATCCTCTTTTTACAGGTAAAGAAACTCAGAAGAATTCTGAAACCTGTGCAAATTCTTAAGGCTAGAAGTGTAAAGACCTAGACATGCATGTGTCCAGGTCCCTTTCACAAGAATGTGATACAGAAACTAAGTGATATTTTTTGTACCTACAGAGCCCAAAGAACTATCCAAGAATGTCAGATGAAAAACATGATAACTGAGTTCATTGTAAAGACATATAAAGAAGTCAAATCTCAGGAGAATTTAAGTTATATGGACTATCAATTTTCCTTGAAGTTCTCTCTTACAGGGTCTTCTATTCGCCATTTATAAGAATAGGAAAGCTGAAAGTATTCATACAAAATTAAAAACAAAATACGCATCCCCTGTTGATAGCTGGGATGAAATCAAATGTCTTATATCATTGTTATTCTTCCCACAGAGCTATTTCAGAATGGGTCCTGAATAATTGCATGTGAACAGCATACAGTTTCTCCCAATGCATAAAGAGTTGGATATCCAATCCTCACAACTTCCATCTAAGTTCTTTATTTTCTTAAAAAGTCACAAGACATGTGATGGATGTACAGTTTGAGTTTTCCTGAATGCTATCTATATGCTAGGTGTGTGATTTTCTTGCTAACCTCCTCTTGCTAGTATTTTTAACATAAATAGTAGTTTTATAGTCCGCAATTTAAATATGGACATTAACCTAATTGTAGGTAGATTTTAGGATTTTCAGAGGTGAATCAATATATATCCATCCAATTGAACAATAGCTTCCACACACCAGGTAAAGACCTGTCACACAATAGTTTTATATAAGAGGAAAAAGGCTTTTTACCAAATATTGTTATTGCCAATATTGTATTGTCTTGCCCCCTTTTTTCCTTACCCAGTGTGAACATGAAATGCTTGATGCCCATCAGATTGACTGCAAAGGAAAGGCTAGATTGAGGACACAAAACTGTTCATCTTCTTAAATGTGCACCTTTTCTACTGAAGAATCAATGTTGGAAAATAAGAGTACAAAGTCAACACAGAGGCATCAGATGTGACAATGTCCACTAAATGTCTGTGATGCTGAATTTCTATACCAGCAACATGTATATTCAAGATGATAAACTGTAAGAGAAGACCTGTTTATGGATCTCAGCCATAGATGGGTCATGAGGACAAGAGGAAGGGCAAACAGTCTTTAGACAAGACAAAAAATAATGAAAAAATATTTCTAGCTTAATATTTTCAGGGAATTGAGCTTTGGAGATGGATTTCTGATGGACTATCTTTGGGGACAGCAGGCAAATAATCATCAAGACATAATCAGGGGAGGCCACTTTGTCCTTCATTCTACTGGAGGCAAAACCGTGTTGATGTATAAATGTGCCTTCTTGTTTCCAACTGTTGTTCTCACTGAGCAATGAGGCATGAAGCCTGGGAAACCACAGATATTTGGACCTAAGAAGGCATTTTATTTCCCCTCCAGGACTGTAGAGTGGAAAACACACATGGGCATTTTATCTTAGTCCTATAAGTTCTCATAGACCTATTACCCTCTTCCTCTGAACTTGAAGCTTATTGACTTGATCTGTACATAATTCTGTTATCAAGAGGGATCCCTGGTACACACATCAGAGACCAGGAAAAAGAGTGAATGTCCCCCTTTTTCAAAGGCCACACACCTCATCTTTTTGGCTTTTCAGTTGCCAGAAACCAAACATCTTAAAACAAAGCAGCCACAATCCCTTTGCCTAGTTATTTAGCCTCCATATGCTTTGTTTCAGTAAGCTCCTCACTGAAAAGGAGAAAATTGGTCCTCACCCCTCCCAGTGTGCACACGTACAGACACAAATTTTTCCCTGAAATCTCTATATCATCTTAATTTCTTCAGGACCTAGTCAATCCCAATCTCTTCTGTGAGGGGAGGGGGAGACAGAGCAGTGGATTCAGGGCTTCCCAGCATGGTTTTTATTTTCCTGACTCCTTAGAGACTTTCCTCCACAACTTTTTTCCCAGCTGCACTTGGAAGCTGTAACAGATCCAGAGACCATTTTAGAACCTCATTTGTATTATCCTGACACTTAGGAATCCAGTTTCTGTTACAGGGATGTCATCAAAGTTGGTGGGCTCAAAACATGACCTACTTTTTAAAACCCATCTGTTAGGAGCCTATAGATTTTCTTGGTTTGTTTGTTTCTGACTGTCTACAGAAAGGGCAACAGCAATGTTCTCACTTTCCAAGCCCACCCCCAAATAGCAATCAACTGAATGCTCACCATGAACAGGCTGAATGCCTTCCAAATATCCTGCAGGCTAAAAAAAAAAAAAAAAAATCCAGAAAACAGTGATTTTCCTTAATCTAGAGGGAGAAGGCTGAGGGCAGGAAGTAGTGTTCCATGTAATTTATACACATCTAGGCTATTTCCCATCAAAAACTCACTCCAGACCAAAGAGCTGCATTAGAAAACAGAGCACGAGAACTACCAGTTAGCTTGCCAAGCTTTATCCACCATGGGGTCATGAGGTTATAGTTCCAGAGAACAGTCATGGAGTCAAAGAAGGAAGATTTGGGAACTGTAAATTGAAGTTAATGAACATAGCATAACATAAGCCACTATTGCCCTTGGATAGTATCTCTTCCATGTGTCATCTTCATTGATTTTTTTTAACAAAGATTTTTTTTTTGACATGGATCGTTTTTAGCTAATCTTTAAGAAAATTTTATATGGAATGAACTGCAGTTAATATTTTTAAATGACCGTTAGATCTTCAACTGGCTCAAATGGTTCAGAAAAAAATGATATATCCTTCTACAGGAAAAGAGAATGATAAAGCAAATGTAGCAAAATGTTAAAACTGAGAAATACAGTGAACTACATGTGGAAGTTCTTTGTGCTATTTTCAAAATCATTCTGTAATTTTAAAAGTATTTAATAATAATTTTTAAACAACCACCACATAAAAATGGGAGCTTTTTTGTTTGTTTCATTTTGGTTTTTTGCCTATGACATGGATTCCAAATGCTAGCTAATATTAAGAATTGTGTGAAAAGCCTAAATGTAAGTTCTCAGGCCTGGGTCCAATCTACTGAACTAAAATCTTCAGAAAATGGTTTGGGAAACTCAGGTGTCTGTTATAATGCTTGGAAAACATTACCTGATGACTTTGACAATAATTTTTTAAAGAATAAATGAAATAAGACAAAATGAAATAATAATCAAATAAAATTTAAAAACTATAATAAGGAAAAAAATAAATAAAGTCATTACTGAACCTGTTACAATATGTTTCTGTCTTATGTTTTGGTTTTTTGGTCACAAAGCATGTGGGATCTTCGTTCCCCATCCAAGGATGGAACCCACACTGACTGCATTGGAAGGCAAAGTCTTAACCGCTAGATTGCCAGAGAAGTCTCTCTCCATTTTTTTTTTACCCTAGCTCGATGACCAAATGTGTTCATGTGTGAACACACACACACACACACACACACACACACACACACTGAAACCTCTAGGCTCCCAAAGATGATCATTTCAGGGTTGGAATAAAGCTATAAATAGAGAGATGAGGGACAGAGGGAGAAGACAGGAAGGAAAAAAAGACTTATATGTACTGACTATTCAGTTAAATTGTTCATCTTTACCTAAAAATCAGATTTCAGATTCTAGTAATAATCAATTTTACATCAAGTGCACCCTAACCCAGTTTTAGTTAGCGATTCAGATGTTCACCATAATACAGTTCAAGGTCCTAGTTTAGAGGTTTACTTTTTAAATTAAGGCCCAGCCTCTTGATGCTCCTGCCACTGACTTGGAATTCTGTAGCATCTCCCCTCTCTACCTCTGACCCTAGACGCCACTGTACTCTTGCAACTCTTGCTTAAAGCCTTCCCTGTCGTTCACTATCTCCTGGAGTTTGCTCAAACTCATGTCCATTGAGTCGCTGATACCATCCAGCTATTTCATCCTCTGTTGTCCCCTTCTCCTCTTGCCTTCAATCTTTCCCAGCATCAAGGTATTTTCCAGTGAGTCAGTTCTTCACATAAGGTGGCCAAAGTACTGGAGCTTGAGCTTCAGTATAGGTCTTTCAAATGAATATTCAGGACTGATTTCCGTTAGGGTTGACTTGCTTGATCTCCTTTGCAGTCCAAGAGACTCTCAAGAGTCTTCTCCAGCACCACAGTATGAAAGCATCAATTCTTGTATAGTATGTGATGTTAAAATGTGGCCTGGAGGAAAAATAAATGGAGTTTTTTTTTAACCACCTTGAATAATTTGTAAGCATTCCTTGAAGGAACTCCAGAGAAGTCTTTCCTGGATGTGAAACAGCAGGAAACCTTCCCATCTTTCTTTTATTCCATTACTATATCTACTAATTTGGGCTGGTCTTTCTTGTTGGTACTCTTAATTTGGCCTCTGCACTATCTTCTCTTTAAAATATAAGCTCCCAGAAATCAGTATTTTTTAAAATTTTGTTTTAATTTTAGCAAGCTTCGAAGCTAATCCCAAAGATAAATGTTCCATACCCAGATCTGAAGAAAGGCAGGCACAGCCCAGGGACTAAGCTTCTAAGCTGTACTTTGTGACTGACTCACGGTGTGGGCTTCAGGCAATTCATCTCTCTCCTTCCATTCACTCATCTCTGCAGTGGGAATAATAGCAGCCGTCCTCACTTATAGAGCTGTTTCCTTTGTCATTAAATATTTATTAAGCATCCACATGCATGACATAAAGTTGGAGCTGTACAGACTAAACCAGACAGACTCCATCCCTGGCTTTAAAGTAGTTTCATGATGCAAAACACAGGCAGAATATGGGCACTTAAGTACAGGGCAAAAGTGTGCAGATTTGTGTGGGTATGTGTGTGTGTGCTTGTGCACTGAAGTACAAAACCTGGAAACACATCCCACTGGCCATCTTTCTAACTCCATGTGTTTGCCTTGGTCTTAGGTTTTCTTTGACCATTAATATATGAAAATATATTCAAATTTTCAAAGCATTGGAGTTCACAGGAGAGCATAACCAGATTCTGTCTCCTTTTCTTTTTTTTTTTTTCTGTCTCCTTTTCTATTTGCCCAAAGGGTATTAACTACCGTGTTCCCAGAAGGTACTCAATAGCAAATACACACGATGATCCCTACAGAAGAATAAAGACAAGCATTTGCAGTACCAACGAGATTTCTCATGTGTTGGTGGCACCTCAGTGCATATTACCACCAGGGCATTCTTCTGTATGGGAGATGTCAATATGAGACCAAACTATAATAGCTATTTCTGCTAAGATAATACTTTCTCTGGGCAGAAGAAGGCATTCAGAGATGTGGTAACCAAGAGGGTGCAGAATGGATGTTCCTGTGTTAATATGTCTCCAGCTAGTAAGCCCTAGTCCTTCCCACTAACCTGGTGTCAATCTGTACTAGCAAGAGATAGACAATCACATGAGGTACATTAACATTTGCTTTAAGTGAGCAATAGTTGGAAGTGTTCATCCGGGCCCTAGCTGCGTTTCCCTTGTTTGCTTAATCTAGGCTTTCCTCTTCCTGAAAGATGAAAGGGTGCCATTTTAGCCTCCATACGTCCTAATCTGTGCATTCAACCCAGCACTGCCTCATTATTTATTAATGTCAAGCTCTGATACTTCAGTGGAGGATGGGGGCCGAATCGGCCATGGTGACAGATGTTCCAACATATCAGCTTATATAATGAGAAGTTGGGCCAAATCTGTCGAAAGGGGTGTTTTTTTAAAAAACACACTGACTTCAAAGAAATGAGTTGTGGCATCTGTAACATCTAGGGCGCAGCGCCAGCGGAGGCGAGCCGGGCTGCAGCCCGGGGGCGCGAGTTGTGCACTGATTGGAGCTCGCGGCGAGGCTGGAACAACATCTGGGCTGCAGCACGCCCAGCCAGGACGTTTTAAAAGAGCTCCTGTGGTGCCTCAAACTTTGATTTTACAGAGCTGCGAGGAAAGAAACAGGCTTCCTTCAAGAGCTCGTGTGTTTTGGCTCACACGTTGTGTCCTCGGTCACCGGGACAAGACCTACTCAGCTGGAGTGTGAGGGACGCACTTGGACCATCGTCCTCTGTCCACTTTGCTTACTCTGTGGGTCTGTGCTGGGATCTATACCCCTAAAAGGCATATAGAATAATACTTCTCACCAATCCATGAAAATTACACTTAATCTTTCTCAGCAAGAAACTCTCAAGGGATGCATTTGTGCAAGAACTTGACACCTATCAGTTAGTTTTGAATAGTATGCCAGTTGGAAATGAAATCATGTACTGTCTGTATGTGAGTGTAGTTGAGGGAGCGAGGACCCTGCCTACAGCTGAGAATTAAGACTGCATCCCCAGTATCACCATATACCAGTATCTATTCCCAGTATCATGATGTTCAAAAAACCTTTTTTCCATCCTGAAGCCCCCTCCCACTTCCCTCCAAAACCAATACAATATTGTAAAGTAAAAATATAAATAAATAAATAAATAACCCATAATTAAAAAAGAAAACTTTTTTCCTGTCTCTTTTCTAGAGTGTTCATTTATTCAGCATATATTATTGTGAAAACAACCCAGTGTGACATAAAGTATACAGAGACCTCAACATGGACAAGACCTGGGACTGAATTGCAGCCTTGCAGCACCCGGCTCTGTGAACCTGTTACTGTTCAGATGCTTTGAAAGCCCTACAATTCTTTAACATAGCAGAGGTGATGAAAAGCATCATTTCTGGAGCCAGAAATACGTGTGGGCATGCTCAGTTGTTTCACTTGTATCTGTTTGCAACCCTCTGGATTGTAGCCTGCCAAGCTTCTCTGTCAGTAGGATTTTCCAGGCAAGAATACTGAAGTGGGTTGCCATGTCCTTCTCCAGGGGATCTTCCCCATTCAGGGATTGAACCCACATCTCCTGTAACGGTAGGTGGGTTCTTTACCACTGAGCCACCAGAGAAGCCTCATATAAGTGATTGCTTCTTTAAAACATAGATCTGCATGTTTGTACACACACACACACACACACACATACACATGAATGAAAGCTATTATTTCAGAACTGAAGCCATCAGATGAGAAAATCAAAACTCCCCTTTCTTGTTTCTGCATCCTTTTTTTTTCACCCTTCACTTGGCCAAATTTTGTTCTAGATTTCCTGATTCCCTTGTTTTTATAACTTTGTATATGTGTGTCTTTTAATCACTGTAAGGTTCCTTTGCCAACTTTGTATGCATTATAAATTTTGGAAGCTTTCCATTCCCAAAACACAAGCAGGAGCAGAACCCAAAGAGCATGTTGGACATATAAATCAGAAATGGAAAAGGAAGCACGGGAGCCTGGAGAGAAGTCAGTAGGTAGAGGAAAGGACTGGAGCTGAGGAGCTTGGTTTAAGACTCTCACTTACTAATGCCTACTAATACTTAACAGCCCTTCATAAAGTGGGCTTTGTGAAGAATCAGACCTGGTATGAGTCTTGCCTTGAGTATATACTAGCCGTGTACCTTTGGTAAATTATTTATTTGGCTGAGTCTTAGTTTCTTCATCTGTAAAATCAGGGTAATAAAATTACCTCTCTCCTAGCACAGTTACATAGATTATATAATATAAATTAGGTGAAGGGCTTAATAGAGTATCTGAAACATAGAAAGTACACAAGTAAGAGCAGCTATTACTGTTACCACTAGCTGCCCCTTAATCACCGAGGACTGTGGGAAAGGAGTCACCTCTATCAGAAAGAAGGAAGAGAAAAGAAACCTCCCAGCTCTCTGCCTTTCTTCCCTTCAGAGGACTGATGCTGAAGCTGAAGCTCCAATATTTTGGCCACCTGATGGGAAGAGCCGACTCACTGGATAAGACCCTGATGCTGGGAAAGATTAGGGCAAGAAAAGGGGGCGACAGAGGATGAGATGGTTGGATGGCATCACCAATTCAATAAACATGAGTTTGAGCAAACTCTGGGAGATGGTGAAGGACAGGGAAGTCTAGGGTGCTGCAGTTCATGGGGTCACAAAGAGTCAGATACAACTTAGCAACCGAATAACAACAAAGCTTCTGAAAAAGCCTTCTCCTCATTCTTGATAGAAAAGAAGTGGGCTAAGGAAAAACCACAGGCTGTTTGCCCAGGAAAAGACTTACCTTTAATGGAATCAACATGAAAACCAAATTTCAAAGAACTTAGGAGGAAAATATTGTGGTTTTTTTAGGGGTCAATAATAGTTCTTTGTGCCTGAAACAAAAAAGGAAAAAAAAAAAAAACCCAAGCCAAATATGCCAACAGATCAGGAAAAATTAAAGAATGACTTTAATAGATTATCTTCACAAGCTATTACATTTGTTCCATTTTCAAAAACTGACACTCATCAGGGTAGAACAGTTCAAGTTCACGTTTCAAGGACTTACAGAATCATCCCAGTGTGGAAGCCCATAAATGAGTCACTTGGAGAACAGCACATTTTTCTCTTCTTCTTCCAAATTCAGTAACAGCAGAAATCAAATCTCTAGAAGCCACAGTGATAATCTGCCTTATCCAGCCTATTTTCACTTCAGGAGGAAAGACGGTATGGGGACCCAGAAGATTTTTCTTGAAGTTTATGATGGGCTATCTAAACAAACATGAAGTCCACCTTCTTTTTTGATAACTGCCTTTATGAGTTTCGTGCCTAAGGATAAATAGGCTTGTTTCTATTATTTTACTGATCAAGTTTTACATGGCTACTACAGTGGATATGAGGAAAGAAAGAATGTTAATGATTACTAGGTACATATTATGCGTCAGTTCCATTTTGTGACTTCAAGGATCTTACCTTCATATTGTTAATATAAGGCTAACAAATTCATATTAATGGCTACCACTTTTTAAGCACTTGCAGTGATCCTGTGTTACGAGTTTCTCTTTCCAGTCTTTGTTGTTGTTCAGTCACTAAGTTGTGTCCGACTCTTTGCAACCTTCACTGTCTCCCAGAGTTTGCTCAAGTTCATGTCCATTGAGTCGGTGATGCCATCCAGCCATCACATCCTCTGTCATTCCCTTTTTGCCCTCAATCTTTCCCAGCATTAGGGTCTTTTCCAATGAGTTGGCTCTTTGCATCAGGTGGTCAAAGTATTAGAACTTCAGCATCAGTCCTTCCAATGAATATTCAGGATTGATTTCCTTTAGTAGTGACTGGCTTGACCTCCTTGCAGTCCAAGGGACTCTAAAGAGTCTTCTCCAGAACCACAGTTCAATCTTTACCTCCTAAAGAGAAGTCCCACTGAAGCCCTCCTGGGGATCACAATGCTCATACTTCTCATGTTTCCAATAACTCAGGTATAAGATTGCATATGTTCAAGTATTTAATAGCATGAAATTAACTTCCCAAATCACAGAGATCTGGCTCTCACTGAAGCTTGAGGATTATGCTGTCCAATATGGTAGCCACTAAATCCTTGTGGCCACTGAACACTTGAAATGTGGCTTATGAAACTACAGAACTAGATTTTACTCAATCTTAATTAATTTAAGCTTAAATTTTAAAACAGAAGCAATGTAAAATATCTTTCCATTAAACAAAACTTTAATTTTGGAAAGGTTACACTGAAAAATTAGCATCTAAATTGAGATGTGCAATTAGTGTAAAACAGATACTGGTATTCAAAGACTGACTAAAAAAATAATGGAAAATTTCCCATTAACCATTGTTATATTAATTACATTTTAAATGATAATGTTCAGGATTCATTAATTCAAAATTAATTTCACCTGTTGATTTTTAGTGTGGTCATTAGGAAATGTAAATATACATATGTGGCTCATTTTATACTTCTGTTGGGCAGTGATGTTCTAGAAAAGAATTATAAAGAGAAAAGAAAGCATAGTTTCTACATTGAAATGCAGGGGGAGATGGATAGAGGAGGGAAAAATGAGAAACTATTAATTTAGCCTGTCTAACTATATGAAAAGGCTTCCCTGGCGGTTCAGACTGTAAATAATCTGCCTGCAATGCAGGAGACCTGAGTTTGATCCCTGGGTGAGGAAGATCCCCCAGAGACAGAAATGGCAACCTACTCCAGTATTCTTGCCTGGAGAATTCCATGGACAGAGAAGCTTGGTGGCAGACAGTCCACAGGGTTGCAGAGTCGGACAAGACTGAACGACTAACACTTTCACTTTTCACACAACTATATGAAAGGAAAGTAATTTTATTTGAGACAAAACCGCTGGCTCATAATTCCCTTTAGGGTTAATTTTCCAGTCTGTGTTCCTAACCAAAATGCTGCACTAGCCACTTCTGGGTGCTGAGATTGTTGTGTGTGATGCCAACCGCTCAATGACTGGACAGGACACGTCCCTCTCCCCTTATCAAAGTGCTTCAAATGATACAATAAACACACAGCTTTTAGCAATGGCGTTAAGTGTTCCTCTACACGGTATCTGTCTAGAGCTTGACTAGATGGAAGGATTACAGGAAAAGTTTGTGTCATAATGATTCTTTAAAGTAAAACCGTGGATCAAAGTTCACCACTGCCAAATACACAACTTGAGAACAAACTCAAGTGCTGCTATTAATCATGGTTTCTAGGGATTTGATGACACAGACTAAACTGCTGTAAAGAACACTGCTGTGCATCATGTTCTTGCAACTGTCATCAACACTTTTGCGAAGTGTTCATAGAGCAGGAAGGAAAGCTGTTCGGCCTTCGTTGTAGGTGCCTCTCTCACCGAGATTAGTCAAAAATCTGCAACAGGTTTAAGTTCATGACAACACCTCAAAGGTATCTGCAAAGCCTCTGTTTTCTTGTTGTTTAGTCACTAAGTTGCGTCTGCTTTCTTTGAAGGTGAGAAAAGTCTTGGAGAGATTGAGAGACAAAATGGAGGTGGAACATACGGGGTCAAGTAAAATGAGATCAGATTGACATTTAATTTCACTTCCATTGAACTTCCAGTCAGATATAAAACTTTCCATAAAGATTCTATGAAATAATTTTAAGTAATTTATAGTAAATCATGGGCTTCCCTGGTGGCTCAAATGGTAAAGAATCTGCCTGCAATGGGGGGGACCTGGGTTCAGTCCCTGGGTTGGGAGGGAAGATCCCTTAGAGGAAGGCATGGTAACCCCCTCCAGTATTCTTGCCTGGAGAATCCCCATGGACAGAGGAGCCTGGCGGTCTACCATCCATGGGGTCGCAAAGAGTCAGACACGACTGAGCAACTAAGCCCAGTGCTGCATAGTAAATCATATCACAAATATCCGAGGGTATGGAGCTTTTTCTACATTTTTAACACCTTCCAAACAGAAATGCTTCTGAGACTTGATGGCATCTTATGGTCTCTGTGGCCAGGCAGCAGCTATGATGAAATCATTGTTGCCTGTATGCTGTGTGCCTTTTTTTTGGTCTTATTTTAATCACTTTCTTTGAGTTCTTTGCACTGTTGGTACAAGAGTTGAGTTTAACTGCAAAATATAATGTCTCTAAGAGGATTACATCAGGATACAGTATTGAAAACAAAGGCTATTGCATTCATAAAAAGGCATGAGAGAGAGGATGATGGGGCATAAATTGACATTAGTGAAGTTATCATTGGCAAGATGATGTCAATGCCACCTTTTCTTACAAAGTAACAGCCAAGTGCTCTAGTTCATTGGAGACATGTGCAAAAAGGTATCCTATTGCCTGCCAAACAATGCAATGGAAGGCAGAAGAAATAGGAAAGAAACAAGAAACTGGTGTGACTGATCAGGTGTTACACAGGATGATGGATAAGGCCTTGTATCAAGTTTAACTAGCATCATGTTTTCTTCTTAGTGGCTCAAAAAAAATGACAACACAGCTTATATTCCATAAAATTCAATGCATAAGTAAATATACAGAGAGTCTTAAAGAACTGTGCCCTCAGCCTAACTTTGGACCTCACTGATACACTCCTAAGAGACTTCTTTGTGTCTGGTAAACAATAAGTTGTTTCCTGTTCTCCCTTCTAACACAGGCAATGCTTGGTTAAAATTTATATATTTACTTTTTAAAATGATTATTTAAAAACATGAATCACTTGAATTTTTCTTTAGTTAGTGAGCAACATTCAGCTATAAAAATGATAAAATTTCCCTGTGCCCTCCTGCTTGTGAATAAAATAAAATACATCTTCCCTATTTCTTTGCTAAAGATCTAATAGGAATGACCATAGAGATTTGCAAAATAATATTGATAGGCTGTTTTGATTGCTAGGAGGATAGAATGCTTCCTAGTTAGATGGAAGATGAGAATCAAACACATGCCATTTTCATTTGTGTATCAGGCACATTTGTGTTTCAGGTTTGTGTTTTCAATAGTGTACTCTGGCAGCTGCACAAGAAATATTCCCTTTTCTTCCTTAGTAAAGCAATTTCACAAACACACTTGACTCATGGAAATTAGGAACTTGGGAAACCAGTGCCACTCATGTTAAATGGTACAAGGGTATGCAGTTGTTTTAAACTTAAAATCAAGATCAAATATTCCTTTCTTCAATCATATCCTTCTTAGTCTATAATCTCATAGCACCATGGATGCTCTTTTCATGGAGAACATTTATGCCATAGTGCTTTTATATTTATTTGAGTCATTATTTGATTATGTCTCTTTCCTCTGTTAGATCGTACACTCTTATGTGTGAAAGGCAGCTCTGTGTCTTATTCTGATACTTAGACAGTATTCCAATGTCTAGAATGAGACCTGAGTCATAAATAATGCTCAATAAATATTTGTTAAGGATTGAAAGAATGAATACCCAAATGATTGTGAGATTTATTTTCTACTAGCTATGATGATTATTTTTAGTCTTTCTCACTAGAATTAGCACAGTGCCATAAATGTACTAACATTATGCTTTACACTTTTATTTTAGTAAAATATACATAACAAAATATACCATTTAACCATTTTAAAGAGTACAGTTCTGTAGTTGACATCATTGTGCAACTAACACCACCATGTATCTCCAGCACAATTTTGTTTTCCCAAACTGAAATTCTGTATCATTAAACACTTATTCGCTTTTCCTATCTCCCCCAGCTCCTGACAACCACCACTCAACTTTGTGTCTCTTTGAATTTGACTACCCTAGATATCTCATATAAGTGGAATCATGCAAGAATTGTCTTTTTGTGTCTGGCCTGCTTCACTTAGCATAATGGTTTCAAGGCTCATCCATGTTGTAGCATGGACCAGAACTTCATTCCTTCTAAGTCTTAAAAGTATTGCATTGTATACATAGGCCACACTTTATCTGCTTATTTGTCGACGGACATTTTGGATCACTTCTACCTTCTGGCTACTGTGAATAATGCTGCTGTGAATGTGGCTGCACAAATATTTGTTCAAGTCCCGGCTTTCAGTTCTTTTGGATATATGTCCAGAAGTGAGAAGCTGGGTTATATGGGAGTTCTATTAATCTTTTAAGAAGACACCATACCTTCTTCCACAGAGGCTGAACCATTGCAGCCTGCAATGCATAAGGATTCTAATATCCATTCTATAGTTTTATGAAGTGATAGCTCACTGTGATTTTCATTTGCATTTCCCATCACTTCATGGGAAATAGATGGGGAAACAGTGGAAACAGTGTCAGACTTTATTTTTTTGGTCTCCAAAATCACTGAAGATGGTGACTGCAGTCATGAAATTAAAAGACGCTTACTCCTTGGAAGAAAAGTTATGACCAACATAGATAGCATATTCAAAAGGAGAGACATTACTTTGCCAACAAAGGTCCATCTAGTCAAGGCTATGGTTTTTCCAGTGGTCATGTATGGATGTGAGAGTTGGACTGTGAAGAAAGCTGAGCGCCGAAGAATTGATGCTTTTGAACTGTGGTGTTGGAGAAGAGTCTTGAGAGTCCCTTGGACTGCAAGGAGATCCAACCAGTCCATTCTGAAGGAGATCAGCCCTGGGATTTCTTTGGAAGGAATGAAGCTAAAGCTGAAACTCCAGTACTTTGGCCACCTCATGTGAAGAGTTGACTCATTGGAAAAGACTCTGATGCTGGGAGGGATCGGGGGCAGGAGGAGAAGGGGACGACAGAGGATGAGATGGCTGGATGGCATCACTGACTCGATGGACGTGAGTCTGAATGAACTCCAGGAGTTGGTGATGGACAGGGAGGCCTGGCGTGCTGCAATTCATGGGGTCGCAAAGAGTCGGACATGACTGAGGGACTGAACTGAACTGAACTGAATGCTTTGTGATGTTGAGCATCTTTTCATGTGGCTGTTGGACATTTGTATATGTGCTTTCAAGTCCCTTGCCCATTCTCTGGGCTTCCCTGGTGGCTCAGACTGTAAAGAATCTTCCAGCAATGCAGGAGACCCAGGCTGCTCATTCTTTAAGCAGGTTACCTTTTAAATTTGTTTTAATAGCCATTTCACACCATTATATATGACAGATAGTTATCTTCATGGATTTGCTTACTTTGTGCATTATATATTAAGCTAATTAATAAATAATATTAATGCCTTATCAGATATATGATATTTTCAAATATCAAATATTTGCAAGTATTTTCTCCTATTCCATAGGTTGTCTTTTCACTCTGTTGATAGTGGTCTCTGACACGCAAATGTTTCAGTTTTGATGAAGTCCAATGTATCTATCTTTTGCTGCCTTGCATTATGTTTTGTAACACAGTTCAGTTCAGTTCAGTTGCTCAGTCGTGTCCGACTCTTTGAGACCCCATGAATCATAGCACGCCAGGCTTCCCTGTCCATCACCAACTCCCGGAGTTCATTCAGACTCACATCCATCAAGTCGGTGATACCATCCAGCCATCTCATCCTCTGTCGTCCCCTTCTCCTCCTGCCCCCAGTCCCTCCCAGCATCAGGGTCTTTTCCAAAGAGTCAACTCTTCACATGAGGTGGCCAAAGTACTGGAGTTTCAGCTTTAGCATCATTCCTTCCAAAGAAATCCCAGGGCTGATCTCCTTCAGAATGGACTGGTTGGATCTCCTTGCAGTCCAAGGGACTCTCAAGAGTCTTCTCCAACACCACAGTTCAAAAGCATCAATTCTTCGGCACTCAGCCTTCTTCACAGTCCAACTCTCACATCCATATATGACCACAGGAAAAACCATAGCCTTGACTAGACGGACCTTTGTTGGCAAAGTAATGTCTCTCCTTTTGAATATGCTATCTATGTTGGTCATAACTTTTCTTCCAAGGAGTAAGCATCTTTTAATTCCATGGCTGCAGTCACCATCTTCAGTGATTTTGGAGCCCCAAAAAGCAAAGTCTGACACTGTTTGCACTGTTTCCCCATCTATTTCCCATGAAGTGATGAGACCAGATGCCATGATCTTCATTTTCTGAATGTTGAACTTTAAGCCAATTTTTTCACTCTCCTCTTTCACTTTCATCAAGAGGCTTTTTAGTTCCTCTTCACTTTCTGCCATAAGGGTGGTATCATCTGCATATCTGAGGAAATATCAGATCTTTGAAATATCTTTTCATTGGAAAAGACTCTGATGCTGGGAGGGATTAGAGGCAGGAGGAGAAGGGGACGACAGAGGATGAGATGGCTGGGTGGCATCACTGACTCAATGGACGTGTGTCTGAGTGAACTCCGGGAGTTGCTGATGGACAGGAGGTCTGGCGTGCTGTGATTCATGGGGTCGCAAAGAGTTGGACATGACTGAGCAACTGAACTGAACTGAACTGAACTGAAATATATTTCTAGACTTCCCTGGTGGCTCAATAAAGAATCTGCCTGCCAATGCAGGAGATGGGAGTTTGATCCTGGGGTCGGGAAGATCCCCTGGAGAAGGAAATGGCAAGCCACTCCAGTATTCTTAACTGGAGAATCCCATGGACAGAGGAACCTGGTGGGCTACAGTCCATGGGGTCGCAAAAGAGTCAGATTTGACTAAGCAACTGAACAACTACAACATCACATATTTCCAGGGGGATCATAAGAGGGAAAGCTGACCATTTCATTTTTCCTCTTCTCAATCCCTAATAGTAAACCCTGTTAAGTTAACTTTCGAGGCCATTAGACTGAGGTGGCTCTGAGGCCACCTATGTAAGCAACCCCTAATTTCAGCCTGCAGATGCTTCAAGTTTCCAAAATCAAAATCCTAAGGACAGCCCAACACAAACAGCCAACTAGGCTGGACTGTAAGCTATAGTCAAGCAGTAATTCCCTCCCTTTACTTTGGACTTTATAATAGACTAACCCTAAGCTCCTGTCTGTGGAGCTCTCCTAACCACTTAAAATTTAGCACTGCCATGTTAGAACCAATTTTTTGCTCAAATAAACTCTGAAAACATTTAACATGCCTCAGTTTATCTTTTAACAACTTTTAATATAACTAAGATTTTCCCACTGGCTTGGAGCTAGCTCTGAATGCCTCAGCTACCCACACAAGTTAGGGGCTGTTCCCAAGAAAGCAGGTAACAAGAGGAAGGGAAGCTATACTGATAATTCTGGGAATTATTACTGCCAACCAATTGCTTTTCCTGGAAAGAGCTTCATGTTTTAGTCACACAGAATCAGCAAGGAGCACTTTCCTTCCCTTTTCTCTCTTCCCTTCTCTACCAGTTAGGATTTCCCCTAAACCATTATGACTGCCCCAATCACCTTCCTTCAGCACTGTCAGACACTATGTAGGCATCAGGAAACAGGCTTTACCCCAGTTTGTCACCCAATGGCCCAGTGTTTGTGGGAAAGTCCTTAATTTTCATGAAACTCAATTTCCTCACCTATAAAGTGAGGATTAAAGCATCTCACACGAGTGTTGTAAGGACTAAATGGGATAATGTATGTGACTATGCAGTATGTTCTATAAAATGCTGTGCAAACACTAGTCATTTTTTAAATAGCTCACTTGAGGAACAGTCTGCATTAATTTTCTCCCATCTTCCCCTAGAATGAATAGTCTTCTTAATTCATTTAATGGAGCTAAGGCAAGAGAAGGAGGCATATTCTCTAGTAGTTACCTGGACTTTACCATGGTTTGACAAAGCAATACAATGACAACCTTTCATCCTGTTATTCGTCAGTGGGTACTGCAGGGAGAGGGTAGGAGCAGAGCAAGGAGAAGGGGCCTGAGGTATTTTAAGTCACCTCAGCCAGGAAGGAACCCACTAACACCAGAAAAAGTCCTTTTTGCTTCAGAATTAATAACCATTTCCCCCCAAAACAAGCCTTGTCAAAAGGAATTATAATGTGTAAAGACCCCTGAAAGAACTTCCTTGGTTTCTCCCTGATAGAAGAGAAATGACCTGAGGCGTGACTCATTGCTGGATGACTGTGTGACCAGCCCAGCCGTGTGGAGGACAGAGGAGAGCTACACAGGTGCTCAGTAACGCACATGGACCCATTCATGTCATGGATGGGTTGCCAGGCAGAGTCTTGTAGCTTAGTCCGTTTTCAGTGACAGTAGAGTCACCACCTGCTGGTAATAACCCTCCGAAGCATCATCCACATAGTGGCTGAACCGTGTATTGAGGAAGTTTTATTCTCACTGTTGTCCATTCCACACTTCTCTTTCTGCTTCACAGAGCTTTCTGGAGCTTCAGTGTCCAGCGTGGTAGCCTCTAGCCAGGTGGTTTTATTTTTTACTTAAATTTGAAATAATTAATATTCAATGAAATAAAAAAGCCAGCTCCTAAATCACGCTAGCCTTATTTTGCAGTGCTCATTAGCCGTGTGTGGCTACGGTAATGGTTGGTGCAGATAGAGAATATTATCACTCTTGCACAAAGCTCTATTGGACTACTGGAGAATTCTGCCCCAGAATATTCATTCCCTACTCCCACAAGCCTTCCTTGAACTTTATCAAATAGCATCTCATCTTCACAGCTTTACTTGACCCCTTCCTTGTCCCCTTCTAACCTCAGTCACATCCTCCAATGTTCCCACAGCTCTTGGTACTGCCTCTATTGTAACATTTACTACACTGTGTCGGGACTGTGTTTTTGCAACTTCCTCTCTGTTGGGACTCTGAGCACCCCTCAAAGAACATTTCCTTGTTCATCTCGACTCCAGCAACAGCAACTGGCATGCGGCAAGTGTTCAACACTAAATACAGGGGTGAATAAGTGACTGAAGTGCATGTAAATAAGCAAACACGTGTATTAGGAGCTCAGGGTGTCCTTCACAGCCTTCTCTTTGGGGCTCTGACAGGTACATCACACACACATGCAGAAAACAGAAAAAACAGAAATGAAATACAGTCTTATCAATCTGAGCAGATATCCGGTATCCCCGCCAAAGTACAGCTATGGTTAAATTTACTTTGTGAAGGCAGAGGATGCTCACTTCTTTATGGATGCTCCCTTCTCTTGTTGTATGTCCATTTCACCCCCAATCTCTTAGGTGGATCTTATCACTAGAATCTGAAGAAAAGCCAAGCCAAATATTCTCCTACATATCAGAGAAAAGGGAACAGGCAGGTAGCAAGAAGAGGCTCCTTCTATGCCCCAATATGCAGTGCCTCACTCATAAGCTGCTCATCCTGAAGACAGCACCAGATGCTAGGTCAACAGCCATTGTTATGAGTTTCCTCATAGCAAAACAGATTTTCTCCAAGGAGTCTTGGGTCTCCACCAATGGAGAACATATTTTTTTCCTGACAGAGCACTCTTAAACCATGAGAGCTAGAAAGATCTCTAGGTCCTCTTCTGTAACTTTATTTTTTCATGTTGCAAAACAAGCACTTTTTCTAGATGAAATGATATTGCAATATCAACTCACTGGCACAAATGTATAATAATAACCTAGAAGTGACTATGTTAGTAACCTCATGTGTTATCTATGTTAGGAAGGAAGGAAAGAAGAAAGGGAGGAAGGAAGAAAGGAAGGGAAGGAAGGTGGAAGGGAAGAAGAAAGAAAGTCTTTCTTTTCCTGTCCTTCTATGAGAAGCTACTGATCTCTGTGTCTCTGCTAATAACAGCAAATTGGCAGCTCACCAAACAAAACCTCCAAACCTACCAAGTTTTAGATTCCTTTGCAAGTCTATAAAATTAATTTAAATTTTCATTAATTTATTCATATACTTATTCATGTATCCATTTCTTCATTAATCACTTTTTAAAACAAATTTCACCACACGCTGTACAAAAATAAATGAGACACAGCACCCTCCCTTGTGGACCTCCCATTGTGGCTGGGCTGGTCAACCTATAAGAAAGCATATATTGAGGTACTTTCTTTTAAGACAAGTACACATAGCGTACTGCGGTGACATTCTGAGGTGGGGGGGTTATTTCTGCTGGGGAAAGGAAGACAGAAAGAATGGGAATTAGAAAGGATTCACTGAGGAAAGAGAAAGCAATTCCTTGAAAAATGAGAATGTAGGCTTTAAGGACATTCGGGGCTGAGGGAAAAACATGAAGAAAGACAAGGAAGCTTGAAAGTGTTTAATGTCATCGATGGAGGCTATCCCTGAATTTTTTGAATATCTTGTTTGAAGCTTGTAGACAGGTCAACATGGTTATTCCGAAGGCCCCTTGCTATTCCACATATTACTCTCCTACTTGACCCCTCAGGATCTTCTAGCTCTACTTTTTATATTTCTATCTCCCCACCATGCCCTCCCAAGGTAAAATTGAGAGGACAGCAGACATTTAAACATATACAATTTCTATTTCCTCTCTTCTCTACACACCAAGTTCATCAAATTCAGAAAAATAAAGTAAGCGGAAGCTTCAAGGCACCCACCATGATATTCATTCATTCCTTAGTCCCTAAGGCAAAGGACTACTAGAACTTTGTGACACTCCTTTATAGAAATGACTTTTGAAATTGTCTTTATCATTGCTGAGTGAGAGCTTCTATTTTGTTGGGAGAAAAAAAAAAAAAACAGTTCAAGTCATTTTCCCTTGAAATTCAATTAGGCAAATTAATAAGAAGAAATCTGCAAATTTCTGCAAAGCCATTTCACCAAACACCTTTAAGAAAAATGTGCAGGAGTTTTCCAAAACCCGAAACTAGTAAGTTTTCCCCTTCCAGTTATTAATAGAGAAATATCTTATTACAGTTCTGTAAATAGAGCCAAATTGAAGAAATTGCATTTAAATGATGTTAGGGTTTCCAAAGAAAACCACAAAACAAACTCAGAATTAAGGCGATAATGCATCCCTGTTGTACCTTGGCACAGGAGCAGGCATTTTGCAGTGACCATCTGGGATATGTAATATCATAATAAGGGCGAGGGCACCAACACACAGAGAAGCCAAGAGGCAACACTTTTTTCCTGCCAACTGTGATATGTTGCAGTATGAAGGCTTTTCCCTAGGAAACCAGCATTTCAACTTTTACAGGGCATTGAAGACACCCAACATTTTTTAACTGCAGTACCCCAAATGTCTAAAATAATGCCAATGTAGATGCTCAGTAAATAGTTACTGATTGAATAAATATTGAAAGTGCCAACCTTTTTCTAGGGTAATAAAAGTGTCATGATGTTTTGGGATCCTTTCACTTTCCTTTTTTTTTTTTAAGACACTGAAGGGTGCATAATTATTTTCATGTGCGCTGTCACTGAGTCGTGTCCGATTCTTTGTGACCACATGGATTATAGCCTGCCAAGCTCCTCTGTTCATGGAATTTTCCAGGCAAGAATATTGGAGTGGTTTGCCATTTCCTCTTCCAGGGGATCTTCCCAACCCAGGGATCAAACTTGTGTCTCCTGCATCTCCTGCACAGGCAGGCATTTTCTTTACCACTGAACAACCTGGGAAACCCATGTCATTATTTATCCAATGACAATATTTCAGGTGAGTTGGGAGGAGGGATAATTTATCAGATATATAAATTATATATATAATTTAGCAGATATATACACTCAAAAAGAACTTTAAAATGCACTTCTGTTACTACTACTTTTACTAAGAATGTGAAAAGGCAGACTTTTTAAAATTCATCCAGTGTCTTAGGCCTCATACCAAAGGTACAAGCAATGAAAGAAAAAAATAAGTAAATTAAATCTCTTCAAAATTAAAAACTTTTGTGAAGCAGAGGACATCAACTCAATAAACTCAAAACACAGCTCACCAAATGGAAGAAAATATTCGCAAACAATATATCTGATGAGATTTATATCTAGAATATATAAAGAAATCTTATACCTCAATAATTAAAAGACAACCCAATTAAAGATGGGTGAAGGATCTGAACAGACATTTCTCTAAAGATCTAAAAACGACCAATAAAGCACAGGAAAACACGCTCAATATCATCAGTCATCAGGGAATGAAAATCCAAACCACAATGAGATATCACTCACACCCACTAGGATGGCTATATACAAAAAGACTGATAATAACAACTGTTAGTGAGGATATGGAAAAATCAACCCTCACATGGTGCTGATAAGAATGTATAACGGTGCAACCACTTGGGAGACAGTCTGGAAGTTCCACAAAATATTACAACAGGATCCACAAAATATTATGACAGGATTCATTCTTAGGCATATACTCAACAGAAATGAAAACATATTCACACAAAAACATGTACACCAGTTTTTATCAGCATTATTCATAACAGCAAAGAATGAAAATAATCCAAATGTCCATCAATGAATAGATTAATAAAATGTAGTGTATACCTTCTGGAGAAGAAAATGGCAACCCACTCAAGTACTCTTGCCTGGAAAATTCCATGGACGGAGGAGCATGGTGGGCTACAGTAGCAAAGAGTCGGACACGACTGAGCAACTTCACTCACTTAGTGTACACCTACAATGTAATACTATTCAGCAAGAAAAAGGAATTGTGTACTGATACATGCCACAACTTGAATGAACCTTGAAAGCATTATGTTAAATGCAAGATGCCAGTCACAAAGGACCACATATCCTATTGTTCCACTGACAATGAGAAGTGGGCAAATCTATAGACTGAAAGTAGATTAGTGGTTGCCTAGGAGTTTGGGGTAAAAAAAGAGTAGAGGGAAAAGTGAGTGACATTTGATTGGTATGGAGTTTTTTGCAGGGTGATGAGAGTGTTCTAAAATTGTAGTGAGGGTGGCACAGTTATACCCAAAACTACTGAACTGTTCAGTTTATTTAGCCTGCATCAGTGCAGCTTGCAGGGATCTTAGTTCCCCAACCAGGGATCAAACTCGTGCCCCCTGTAGTGCAAGCTCAAGACTCCTAACCACTGGATTGCCAGAGAATTCCCTGAATTGTTCACTTTAAACAGGTGAATTGTATGGTTTGTGAATTATATCTCAATAAAGCTGTTATTGAGAAAAATATCTTTGCTGTATTATTAAGTTATTCTAGTGACTTAATATAATTTTTAAATTATGAAAACATACATTACCACATGTAAAATATATAGCCAGTGAAAATTTGCTGTATGATTCAGGAAACTCAAACCAAGGTTCACTAATAATCTAGAGGGGTGGGATGGGGAGGCGGGTGGCAGGGATGTTGAAGTGCAAGAGTACATGGGTAAACCTACGACTGATTCGTGTTGATGTTTGATAGAAACCAATACAACCTGTAAAGCAATTATCCTTCAATTAAAAATAAATTAAAAAAATAAAAAATACTGTAATTTAAAAAATATTTAAAAACATAATTTTAAAGTTAATATAATTTTTCTAATGAACAAAGAGTAGGTATGTTGATCCCACCTTGTGTAAACTCAGTGAATTGCAGAGTAATCAGCTGTTTTGTATCTAATTCAGCATGAATAAAACCTTTCAAAATGACAAATTAAGATTTTTGCCAATGAAAATTTAATTTTTTAAATTTATCTTCACTTTCATTTAAATGAAAGTTTAATTTCATTAAATTTAAATGAACTTTGAATGACTTGGAATTCAAATTGGAATCATCTCTAAATGTTTTACTAGATGCAAATAGATGGGGAAACAGTGACAGACCTTATTTTGGGGGGCTCCAAAATCACTGCAGATGGTGAATGCAGCCATGAAATTAAAAGACACTTGCTCCTTAGAAGAAAAGTTATGACCAACCTAGACAGCATATTAAATAGCAGAGACATTACTTTGCCAACAAAGGTCCATCTAGTCAAAGCTATGGTTTTTCCAGTAGTCATGTGTGGATGTGAGAGTTGGACTATGAAGAAAGGTGAGTGCCGAAGAACTGATGCTTTTGAACTGTGTGTTGGAGAAGACTCTTGAGAATCCCATGAACTGCAAGCAGATCCAACCAGTCCATCCTAAAGGAAATCAGTCCTGAATATTCATTGGAAGGACTGATGCTGAAGCTGAAGCTCCAATACTTTGGTCACTTGATGCAAATAACTGACTCATTTGAAAAGACCCTGATGCTGGGAAAGATTGAAGGCAGGAGGAGAAGGGGACGACAGAGGATGAGATGGTTGGATGGCATTACCGACTCAATGGACATGAGTTTGAGTAGGTTCCAGGAGTTGGTGATGGACAGGGAAGCCTGGTGTGCTGCAGTCCATGGGGTCACAAAGAGTCGGACATGACTGAGCAACTGAACTGAACTGAACTGATAATTATTTAACTTATTTCCAAACTGAAACAATTTTATACCATGCAATTAAGAGCATCATGAAAAGGAAATTTTATTAACTTCCTTTTCTGTTCAGTATAAAATAGCAAATGCATTATTAAGTGCTGCTGCTAAGTTGCTTCAGTTGTGTCTGACTCTGTGCAACCTCATAAATGGTAGTCCACCAGGCTCCCCTGTCCCTGGAACTCTCCAGGCAAGAACACTGGAGTAAGTGAAAAGTGAAAGTGAAGTCGCTCAGTCGTGTCCTACCCTTAGCGACCCCATGGACTGCAGCCTATGAGGCTCCTCCATCCATGGGATTTTCCAGGCAAGAGTACTGGAGTGGGGTGCCATCACCTTCTCCATTATTATGTGCAGCTTCCTTCAAATAATAATGTATAAAAGTATGTCTTACATATTATAACTAAATAAAGCACAATTCCATTTTTAAAAGTTATAAGTAATCCAACAAATTTTTAAAAATTCTGGTAGTGTAATGTTCTTTATAAAGATATATACCTAAATATTTTTATAAAAAGATATCTTTTGGAAATATATGTATATCCAAATACATGTACATATCTCTGAAAATTCATTTTTATAAAAGTATTTTTCTTTTATTAAGCTGAATATTATTTATACACCAAGGTTGTCTATGAATTTGAAACTGAAAGGGCTAGTTAAACTTCTCATCACAGACACTCCTTTAACACATAAAAAACTGAGATCTAAAGCAGTTACATTTTGTCTAAAACCATGATTGGGAAATGCATGGCTTGAAATCAGGTTCCCTCATTCTCAAGGAAGTGATGATCTGCTTCAAACTTCCAAAAAAAAGAAAATTCATGATTTGAAAATCTATCAGCATGTAGATGGATATTAAGGTTTATCAACCTCTGTTGGATGTTTCTATACTTGAAATATATATATATATACATACACACACACATATATATATGCATATATATTTGTTCATTTCCCCTGACAATGTTTTTAAGCTTTGAGCTCCCAGAAGGCTGTAATCATGTATGTCTACTTTACTCTTCATATAATCAACTTCACCTGCAACTTCTCTGAGCACCTATTTTAAGGAATGATGATTAATGAGATTAAAACACAATGTGGTAATGATTTAATAAAATGATTTAATTTCCAGTGGAAGAAACTCTCCATGTAGATGAGTCAATAAACTCACCATGAGGACACCTGGCAGAGTTACACTTTGAAATAGAGGATTCTTTACAAACCTGTCTAATAGAAGAGAGCATCAGCATAGCATCCACCAACTCTACCATGACTCCTGAATAAAACTTATGAAATTATTTTTAATGGCTTTACACCAGACTTGGTTAGTGATCACTCTTCTTGCACCTTCTCCTTCACATCTAAATCTTCTCAGAACTGCCCTACTCCAAAATTTACTCTCTTCTCTTAATCAAACCTCCAGTTATCTCCAAAACTTCTGTGTTATCTATTTCATACTAAGCTGTGAGTTGCTAATAGGTTTATGTCTAGGGAGTGAGGTCTCAAGAGGAATTCACATGTTAAAAGTTGGGTGCATTCTGTTCAAAATTCCACTAGTGTAAAGTGTGTGAGCCACTGCCATATCCGCAGTACTATGCCCCAACCTCCTCGGGAGGCCACCAAAGTCTCCTGACCCCCCTACATTCCAGAAACCAGGGGTCAGCAACTGGGTGCCCTGCTAGAGAAAAGCTGTTGACCTCTGGGACGGAGCTTGTGTGGAAGCAAGTGTTAATTTTCAAAATGTGACTGGTTGTGATAGCAACAACCTCACCTCATCACAATGTCCCTTGGAATGTTTTCTGGGCAAGGGGTCTAAAAGTGATCTGTCATCACTGGTCAGTGGTACAAGTAGCTTATTCTTACATCCTTACCCTTCCCCCTTGGACCCAAAACAAAACATCCCAGTCTGCCTTCCTCTTCTTCTCACATTTGAATTTTCATGTGTTCACCATTTGTCAGGGCTTCACCTTCAATGACATGGTCAAGGCACCAAGAAATTATATTTAACACATGAAAAATGAATACCAGGCCCATGTCCTCATGCCTTGTAATTGTAAGCTACAAAATTTGTGTTTGGAGTCTGCATGTGTATGCCTATTCTTGGAACAACGTTTATAGACACTTTAAATGATTCCTCTTCAAAGCCATAAAAGGGTTTAGTAACACACTTTAATATATAATTTCTTAAGCATTTTTTAATAAAATACAGATATATAATTATAATTATCAATGCATGTATGTCATTTAATATAACGATAAAAGGCTAGTCTTTGAAGTCACATGATGATTAATATTTACAGTAAAACCTAAAGGAAATAGCACTTGTACAATATTGCTGATCAAAAGGAAAAGATTAAAAATTCTCCTCATATTGTGGTGTCATCTCAAATCACAAAGAGCAGAAAGGAAAATTCTCATCTTATTAATATATATATAGGAATAGATCATTACTTTCCATGTTTTCTCAAGTTGGAAAACTCTCTTGTTCTCCTGAAATTATGCCAGACTCTGAGGCTGGGATATGTTCATAATAAGGACTTTTCCCAAATCTTTATCTATTAATACCATACACAAACATGTTACATAGATCTACTTACTGGAAATATGTCATGTACCTTCACACTAATTTTAAATTTAAAGATCAATACTCACTTGATGAACTGTTAGAGCATCCATGAAGAAATTTATCAGTATGTATAAACAGAGTCACATTGTGTGAAAATACTGTTCAAATAGTAATCCCCCTAAATATATAACATCCATGCTGTTTTAAGGTAAAGAAGCAAATCAGGAACTACATTCTTTCCCCATCAAACTAAGGATAGGACAATGCCATTCTGTTTAGCACTGAAAGGAAACTCCACTGCTTTCGCTTGACAAATATATGAAACGTAATGAGTCAATGTCCAGACACATAATTTTATTCTCAACAAATATATGGTAATGCTCTTCATCTTGCATTCTTAATTTTTCCTATTAATCTCATTTTGTGCTATCAAAGTTACTACTTGTTTTGAAACCATGTGCACATTATTTGGGGGAATTTTTTAAAAATAATCTTTTTCTTTTTTTTTTCAGTTTCAAGGCTAAAAATGATGTTGAGGTTAAAAGTTTTACAGCTCCTTTATCATAATTGGTATCTTCCTCCTTAGTCTTCCAAGAAGGACTTTATAGTAATGGGTTTTGGCCTTTGCACTGCAACCCCTAAAAGACAGATTGCTGGAGATAACCCCCTGAAATTCCTTACAGCGCTATTTAACACCATGAAGGCCTAGAATCTATCTGTTTTGAAAAAGACTCAGACAAAGGGACAAGGTTCAGGGAGGGGAGAGGTTTCGATTTGCAGGAATTTTTGAGACATAAATAAGTAGTGTAAATGCCTTTTCTTTTTACTTCTAGATCATGGGTCAGGAATCTCAAAGCAAGATGGAAAAAGAAACCTGAATGAAAAAAAACACACTATAAAAACCTAAGGGAAAGCAGAAAATATTATTCCTCTTGATTTAAAAAGTTAAGACATTTTTCATTGGAATTAAAGTATTTGAGGTGGATTTATTTTCTTTTTGCCATTTCAGTCATAGCATATATTCCTTTTCTGGTGAAAACTGGAATTTAAAATATTTATTGGTCTACTTGATACTAAATAAAATGAACCAGGAAAGTCCAAAACACTGGAAATTTATTCTCTGCATATGAATAAATACCTCTTATATGTCCGATGGAAAGTGAAAAAATTACAAGCCTCTCTATCTTCTTTAGGGAAATAATTATTATGGATTATGAATTTTTACAGGACCAAAGTCACCTAATAGACGTGATAAATAAGAGCAAGCAGGAACACAAAAGCTAATCCTTCATGATTACAAATACCTCAGAACTATTACTGAGACTTCAACTGGCTTTTGCATCTTAGGTTCTCACACTGTGCCCAAGAATAACAAATTGCAAGACTCTGTGTGCTGGTTACTGCTGGTTATCAACACTCAAGTAGGAAACTGTGTAGAGCATTTTCCTGATAAATTAAGTTATAGGTCTTAGTCTGGTTAGTATCATTGCCAAGTTTTAAGTTTGCTGTTTGTTTTTTTTTTTTTAAGTATAAGAACTTTGGTTAAACATACTACATGATGCCAATACTCTGTGCAACTGGGGAGAAAAATAGAGGGAGGATGTGGTTTTGTAGGCTGCAAACTCCACATGCCACATACAGTATACATATATACCATAGCTAATCACAATCTCACCATGAGGAAGTCAAAAACCTCAGTGAGCCTTCATTTTCTATTATATATACATTTTACAAGCTACTTGATAAGTTTCTTTTCATATTGCTTTCCAAAGTGAAAGAAAAAATAGTAAAAGAAAACAAAGAAAGAAAATACATTAGCTGGATTCGAATGCAGTTTAACTTAAAGGCTTCATCAGACCATATGTGCAGATACTTGAGATGATGAGAGAGTTAAGCTTCCTAGGGTCCTAGAGTCAAAGAAACTCTGCTGACCCCCACTGCTAAGCAGGTGCACGCCTTCCACGGGGGGCAACATCTGCCGATCCGTCATGGTCCCACTCGGTGAGGACCCCAAGAAACTTCCTTGGGAAGAAACAATTTTCTCAGGACTGGCAGCCAGTTTAGGGGATGTGGAGAAGTTATACCCATACAAGGCACAGGGGCTGTGTAATCTGAACGTGTTGTAGGAACCCTGGTGGGTCTGGTTAGCAGCAAAGGCGTTGCTGGGGGGTGAAGGCATGATGTACTGGAGCTGGGGAGACATCCCTGAAATCTGCATGGACAAGCTGGTCTGTGGGCAGCTGAAGGTGTCCCCATCCGTGCCGCCCATGGACATGTTCACCGAGGCACTGCTGCTGACGCCCACGTAGGAGGGAGTCCTGGGAGGGGCGAACGTCTCCCCTGTCTGGTTGGTGAGCCTGTTGTAGGTCTCAGCCAAGGATGTGCTGTATCGGTTGAGGGTGAGGCCAGAGCGGGCGCAGGCGGAATAGTCAGCTGGGGCCAGACCACACAGCTGGCTGGTGTTGGGTCCCAGATGGAAGGCAGGAGATGAGCAAGGGGAGCCGGACAAAAGATGAGGGTGGGTGGCTGCAACACCATTCCCAGAACCTTGGAGTAAGGTAGAGGAACCTGTATTTCCTACAAAAGAAGTTGAAATGTAAAGAGCCTCTTTTCCTTTCAATTTTGTACACATGAGCTAGACGCAACTTGTTACATAGAGCAGGTAAAAAGACAAAAAGGAGATGGTCTCCGCTCTCAGGAATTGTAATGTAATTGAATTTAGACTGAATGACTTTAAACACAGATACTCTCAACATTTTCAAGAAAAATTATCTCCCCAAGGGATGGTCTTTTTTGTTTATTTGTTTGCTTTTTATTGTTTTTGTTTGTTTTTTTTGCAAAAGGTATTAGGACTCTACCACATCAATTTTTCACATTTTCTCCCTCAATTAGTTTTCTCAGAGTTTTCTCATTATTTTGTAATAAACATTACAAATATTAACTTTCCCAGCAACTTAAGAAAATATAAATTTCATCTTACTCTGTAATTTTTTCCAGAAGTATAACCATCACCTCATTTCTACCCACTTTTTACTCTTTTTTTCAGCAGAGTTTGCTCTGGATCAATATATTTTCTTGCAAGAAAAAAGAAGGAATTCAAAGGAAAGATCGAAACTGGCCAGACCCATCCTGTCTCAAACGAACTGGCAACCTCCCACTGAAAGCTTCTGTGGATCAGTGACTACCACGCATGCAGGGCTACTACAATAAGGCAACAGTCTCAAACTTCAAAAATCTCATTTCCAAACAGAAAGCAGTTTGGTGAATCACATGCTAACCCAAGAGCAGAGGTCCAACAGATAAACAGTCCTGTGAAATAGAGAGGGTGTTTAACCCTGCCTCCAATCAATAACAGTGGTGGCAGCTGATCGCCCCCCACTCCCCAGATTTGCTGGCAGATTGATGTCTGCAACTTGATGGAACTTAGGGAGAGAAGAAAATTCCAATGGGCTGGACAGGTTGTAAAACCTTCATTGCTCTAGAGACAGTGTTTTATATAGCTTCTCAAAATAATCTAAAAGCGCAATCCACCCAATGATAATTATCTAAAATCCTAGCATGCTAAATTCTCATGGGGATGCCAGGCAGGGTCAGGCATTAAGTGCAGGACTGAGTGCAGGATTGGGCTGTGAGTCCTAGCTACCCAGTAGAGAAGGAAGCATCATCCTGTTCCATGCAGCCTCTTTGAGGAAACACCAGCCCTGGGCTTGTTTGAAATGCTCAACAGTGATCTCAGGGAAGGCTGCCTCAGTGTACCTGAACTTCTCATCATAAATCAGCAGGAGAAACAAGCCTAGAGGCAATTCAGTTGAAGGAAGTGAAGAAAGAAGGGAGCAAAAAAGATGATCTGGGACCAGTATCTGTAATTTCTTGTGAAGTACACCAGGTACCAGGGCCAACTAGTCTACTTCTAATTTTAAGAAAAAAAAAAATTAAAGGTGAAATAAAGGTCATGAAATACATAAACAGCCTAAAACATCCAAAACTTAACTTATGACCACACTAGCCATTTTCCATACCTACACCAGACACAAAAGGGAGGGATCTTATAATAGAAGGATGTTGGTAATGAGGTAGCCATTAGACAATAGTAATGACTGCGGCATTTTTCAGTGCCTGAGCATCTAGGTAGGAACTGACCATATCTATGACCCAGGAGACTTCATGATTTACCTTGCTTGGGAATTCCAGGGATATCTTCAAAGGTGAGGGTCCGTAGTGAAGGTCTCCAGAATGCATATGACTCCACAAGAGCTTCCAAACCCATTCTAAATGGAAGGGTCAGGACAGGGGATGAACACAAGAAGCCAAGTTAGGAGCAGTTGGAGTTTTCACTCGTAATAAGCTGCTCAGGAAACACCACTGGAGTTGACAGTGCCTCCCTCATTGGCAGGTTAAAAGCTTGGCACACACACACACCAAAAAAATGGTCTGGAGATGAGCTACTATTCTGTCACCAAGAGCACAGAGGATAGAAACCACCAGCGGGTCCTGTTAATATTCTCTGAAAAATGAGCTGATCTCAGGGGATACAAAAGCTGGCCCCTGCGCTAGGAAGACGACGTGAAGCCCATCCATCCTGGCCGCCCTGAGTCCAAGGCTCTGTGTGATCTGGAAGCACCCTCTTTCCCTGACACATCACTACCCCTCTGATGAGGAGGGTTCTGCCACAAAAGTGTGCTCCTGCAAAGAGGCATTTCTACCCATCGTTCAGTGCCTTGACTGCCAGCCAAGAAGAGCAGTCATCCAAGGAAAATTCACTTCTCTCTCTGAGGCATGATCACCACACCCAGGACAGCCAGGGAGAGCTCAGGGCAGCAGCCCTGAATTCTCAACCCAGCCTCCAGGAGGACCACAACAAGGTTATCTCATAGGGGGCTAAGGTACACAGACCTAGTATTAGCATCAGACATTATGGTAAAGCCTCTACATACACTTAATAAATGGACACAAAGAGATAGGATAACTTCATAATGGACTATCCACATAATATTTATAAATTTTAAAACATGGCTGACTACTCTACATACACACAAAAATGTATGTGTCTCCTACCGTAAGTGATTCAGAGTCTTCCTTATTGTATATCAGATAATTAAGTCCTCCAGGTCCTAGAAATGAGTTCCTTCACTCAACTAGCACCTTCTCAAGGCCTTTCCACTTTTCCCTCAACCATTTCAGCCCTAATCAATCTGTTAATTCAGGTAACATTACGCTTTCCATGAAACGCACAGCTTTGCTGAAGAAAATGCCTGATTCCTGAGTGTCACACTATACAAGGCCACCTTTTTGAGATTGTCAGATACAGTTTTAGTGAATGCAGATAATCTGTGTTTAATGCAAATTTAAAGACAGTGAGTATGATTAACAGCTTAGACTCCATGTGATAGCTGCTGTAGATTCCCTGCATCTCCAAGTTATAACCTATGAACTAGGACTAGAGAAACACCCCCTTCAGAGTCACACCTCCTATACAACATGGTGAAAACTCCTGGGAGACCCAGAGTAAGTGACCTGTGCATACAGATAAAACCATCTTCCCTTACTTGCCCTGGGCTGCACTGAGCATGAAGAACAGAGTCTGGCTTTGGATGGAATCATTGTGCCCCAGAGAGAGGACTAGTTAGTGCTCAGGACACTGGATTGGGGTCAGGACAATTGGACTGTGACTACAACCCTCTAACATTGAGTAAATGTTTGGAGCTCCCTGGACTGCCATTTCCCACAAAGTGAGGACTGGAATACAAAGTTCTGAGTCCTCTCCTAGCCCTAAAGTTTACCACTAAGCAATTTACAAACCAGACATTGTATCCGTGGCTGACTACAAACCAGGTCTAAGAACACTCTACTCAACAATATTTTATGTAAAGTATTGAAGGTATAAGTTTGGCAGCCGTATCAGTCTCAAAGCCCCACATAATCTACAGGTTGCATTTAATACTAGACTCATGAATGCTGTACATGCATGCATGCTAAGTTGCTTCAGTTGTGTCCAACTCTTTTTGACTCTATGGACTGTAGCCCACCAGGTTCCTCTGTCCATAGGATTCCCCAGGCAAGAATAGTGCCGTGGGTTGCCATGCCATCCTCCAGGGGATCTTCCCGACCAGGAATTGAACTCACATCTCTTACATCTCTCGCATTGTCAGGCAGATTCTTTACCACCAGCACCACCTGGGAAGCCCCTTATGAATGCTGGGTACTGTTTATTCCATTACTTTATTTTAGCCTGTACTAATACTCAATTTTTTTATGACTTTCTAGAAACAAGCTTTTTTAAGTTATAGAATTTAGGACACAGTTTTGTCCTAAACTGTTTCATTAAACACAGATGAATTTTTGTAATTACAGTTTTAAATATTCAGGATACGTAAGTAGTCCTGGAGGGGCCTCAGGGGGAATTTACTAAGAGGCAATTAATGAATATTTACAGGACTTAGAAATTTATTAACTGTGGAGATGAGCATCAGTGCATTATTTGCTTTAGCGGTGTAAACTTGACTGTGTTTCAAATACAAACCCATACTCCAAATTCTTAGGGAGAAGTTACTAATCCTCACAAATAGGTAACCCTAAGCCTTAAAGAGATGCTCTGAAGGTTACAGATCTACAAGTGGTCTGATTTGGACCTATTGATATTTTTCTTGAGGCTGCTGTTTCACACTGCAAGTTCCAGAAAGGATTTCAGATATTTTGCAGGAAACAGTTATAAAATATTTATTAGCTGAATCTGGACTTAAAAAAAAAAAAAAGTCTTCATTTTCCCCCGTAATGGAGACTTTTCCCGTCTAGTTAAAGAAAAGATAAAAGGAACCTCCTGCAGGAGTGTAGCCAAGGCGATAATTTATACAAGATGCCTTTGAACAATTTCCACATTTTATCACCACCCTAATTTATGCTATCAAATAGCCGAGTTTATTTAGTAAAATGGTTATGTTTTTTCCTAAAGTATTTAAAGAGAAGAAATTTTTGTACCTTCCTGAGTAAAAGATTTTATAGGGTCAACCCTAAGGCCTAACTGAAGAATGAAACTATTCTCAGCACATAAATTCTCCTTCACGTAACAAATGTCCTGCAGGAGCGCTTTTAAGGGCTGAAGCTACTGATTTCTATAAAATAGGCTTTGGACCATAAATAGCCAGGAAGGTATAATTTTTAATTAAAGCAAATTGTTTTATAAAGTTTAAAAAATCACAAGTCCAAGTTTATTTCTCGTCCTGCATAATTTGTTTATTTCATGTATAGGGAAAAAATAAAAACAGAATGTATATTAAAAAGTAGTAACAGTACATCAAAATCAGGGGTATTAAAGAAATATTTTGCACTTTTTCTCATGGGATTTTTCCTCTATTAACATATGAAAACATATTACCCCTTCCCCAAGTCCTCAGCACTAATGCATCCTCCTGATCTTATAGATAACTTGGGCTCTTTTTTTTTTTTTTCTTAAGGAAAATAACACGTAAGTTAGAAATCTTCAAAGCTTACCACATTCTCTCTTTTCCATAAAAGTGTCTTTCGCATTTATCAGTGGAAAACGTTAAAGTATTTAATATTGACTCACAGATATTTAATATTGAGTCATAGATATTTAGCATTCAAAAATAAGCACTGAAGAGTTTGTCTGTCATAAGCAGGAGAATTCATTTTAATGAGAAAAAAAGTGAAACTATTCATTTCACCAACAGGGAAGCTATATATAAGCTCAGTAGTTTTTTTCCTATATTAAGGTATTATTTAAACAGTTGGAGTAAAATAAAAATTTCAAAGTTTAACAACCTTTTAAAAAGTGTTAAGATAAAATTCATTATTTTTTGCATATCTATTAAAAACTTTAAAAGGTGTAGAATCAGGAAATAAACAGTAGCCAGCACCATGACTTATACCCCTTCAACAGTGAAAGGAAAGAAAAATTTCTATTGAACCTAGCACTTTGACCTCATGATACCAAACAAGAGACTTAGTGGTTTATTTTGACCAATGCCTCTGATTTTTTTTTAACTGATCCAAAAAAAAACACCTTTTAATTGTGCCAACTTACCTAAAATTCTTTTTGAAGCCTTGCAATATTGGTTGGCTAAAAAGTTCGTTTGGGTTTCTCCATTACATCTTATGGAAAATTATTCTGAACAAACTTTTTGGCCAACCTAATATGTATCTATCATCTCACTTCCATTTACAGGCTTATGCAGTATAAACACTACCCAAGATACATCTTTAAAAATGTTTAAGGTTATCACTTCAAAAAAGAACTGACAGTAATGTACAAAATGATAAACATAACTAACACTGCTCTATGTTATATAAGAAAGTTAAGTTCTCGTCATGAGGAAAAAACTATTTTTCTTTAATTTATGCCTATATGAGATGATGTATGCTCACTAAACTTATTATGATAATTGTTTCATGATGTATGTGAGTTAAATCATTATGTGGTACACCTTAAACTTTAGCAGTGCTGTATGTCAATGACATCTCAATAAATGTGGAAAGAAAAAAAAAAAAGACAGTGTTCAAGCCATGTGACCTCACAATGTCAACAGCAGTGAGGTCTTTGCTAGAGTCATCCTACAGGAGAGCCTGGAATTAGTCCTGGCAGTATAGTTACATGGCTTCCCAGGTGGCTCAGTCAGTAAAGAATCTGCCTGCAACGCGGAAGGCCTGGGTTGGATCTCTGGGTTGGGAAGATCCCTTGGAGGAGGGCATGGCAACCTACTCCAGTATTCCTGCCTGGAGAATCTAAATGGACAGAGGAGCCTGGCAGGCTACAGTCCATGGGGTCGCAAAGAGTTGGACACAACTGAATGACTAAGCAGAGCACAGTATAGTCTCAAGTCTCAGTGCTCCCTTTCTGGAGTTTCAGTGAGTTTCAATAAATTCATTCTCTGCTTAAAAAAAAAAAAAAAAAAAAAGAAGGTTCTTAAATAGATAAATATTCTGCTATCAGAAAAGTCACAAGAAGACTTCATCAAAGTATTTGTCAAGGTCGAAAAAGGAATCATCCCAGGGGCTCCCAGTCACCTCACCAATAAGCACCTCAGTTACTGATTTATTCAGCTTTCAGAAACTCCTCTGAAAAGCAATGTTAACTAGGAGCTAATGCAATGATGTAACAAAAGCCAAGCAAAGTTTTTCTCCACATGGAAAGAGACATCTAAAACAATAGAATAATCTCAGTACAGCAGACGTATGGTAGGAACATCCGGAAATCTTCCTACAGAGTAAAGGATTTCAGACGGAAGCTGCATTATTAGTCAGTCTTATTGATCTGCCTGCGCTAAACTAGAGGGTATTCTACTCTCATACATTTAAGTCCTGGAAATGGCAACCCACTCCAGTGTTCTTGCCTGGAGAATCCCAGGGATGGGAGAGCCTGGTGGGCTGCTGTCTATGGGGTCGCACAGAGTTGGACACGACTGAAGCAACTTAGGAGCAACAGCAGCAGCATTCAGTCAGTTCAGTCACTCAGTCGTGTCCGACTCTTTATGACCCCATGGAACTGCAGCACACCAGGCTTCCCTGTCCATCACCAACTCCCAGAGCCTACTCAAACTCATGTCCATCAGGTCGGTGATGCCCAGTCCTCATAGTACATGGTGTTTAAAAGAACCACTGCATTACCAAAGGGGGAGGGATAAATTAGTGATTAGCAGATACAAACTACTATATATAAAGTAGATAAACCACAGTGTCCTACTGTATAGCACAGGGAACTATATTCAATATCTTATAATAAACCATGATGGAAAATAATCTGAAAAAGAAAAAAAAAAAAATAAAAGAGCCATTGCACATGAAGATGAAATCAAGTCTTTCTGCAGGCACATAAGTTTATTCTGAGAAAAGGTCTCTGTCTATACTTACCTTGCTCAGCCAATCATCTGAAAGAACTAAAAGTCTGGACTCCTATGTGATTGTTTTCTCTCTACAATTTTAAGTGTAATTGTTCCTAAAATAAAATAATCGAGGGTTTCGACCTCATATAGCCACAGCCTATCAATACAAAGTTTTTAAGAAGTATTAGAATAATGTCTGGAATAAGTGATAAAAATGTCTCAAATACTTTTTAAAAACAAAATGCTTTTCAAAACATTTAAGTCAAAGTCTTACCCAGAGAGGGCATCTGGAGAACGTTAGTCTATTATTACTATCAACAGTTATAAAATATTTTAGAAAATGTCACACCAACTCTATTGGAATAGAATCATATCAATAAATTCAAAAACTCTTGGCACACAGACTAAGGAGATCTGCTTTTTGATAAAGAGTAATAGAGTGGAATTCATTACTGTAGCTCTCCCACTTAGTACAAACACCATAAAACACGACACAGAAAAAATAAACAAGTGTGTGGCTGTCAGTAGAGCCAAGACAAATTTGGAAACTAAAGAACATCAGCTGTCTTGGCAGTGGGGAGTAGTTTCAAATTCTAGTTGAAAATCTGAGTGAACAAGAGTCTCTGTCATATTTCGAAGACAGATCAATACATAGTTGTGACATTGTTGAGCAAATTCTAAACCAAGAGCAGATGCAGACAGTATTTTGACTTGGGATATTAAAGATCCTGGCTCTGGAGGCACAGGTTTCTACAAAGTCCCTCCAGAGGCAGCATGCACTGTACACCCTGAGAACTTCCGTTTTCACCCCAGCATTTCACATCAACATTCAGCTTAGAAATGAGTAAGCCACAATGATGCACCCAAAATAAGTTATATTCATGCCTCAGTGATATTAACAAATTTAAACTTTATAAAAAACGATTTCAAAATCACATAAGTAAATTTAACTGTTTACTTTGTGGTGGAAAATTCACCATAAAAATCAAATGTATTTATCACAGCCAGAATGTTTTTAACTAAGACTCACCTATTACGCCCGGAGTCTCGGAAGCCTTTGGCAAAGGGATTCCTATCTATCTTCAGGCGAGTAATCTGCAGAGTAGGAAAAAAAAAATCACATCAAATCTTAAGATATAAGCCAAGGAAGGTTATAAAAAATGGTAGTGATGGAAGAACTATAAGAAACTCCAGAATCAACTGTCAGAGGATTCTACTGTGTTCTTCTCCCCTGTTTCTCGGGTATTTTATTATCTTAGCAGCAAAGCTACAAGAATATTTCAGAAGTCATCTAGACATTCATTTGCTATGAAAAGAACATTCCCCTACTTCTATCCAAGCACTGTAATAAAGTTTGCTTTGCTATTAATATCCCTAGAGAAGGGGATTCTGAATCGTCTGTTGATAATTGCCCTTCGTTTGACAATCTCTTTAAAACTCTTCCCTTTCTTAACTCTGTGAAATGTGTCTGCTTCTTTTGCAGTAGTGCTGATGGAGAACAGCTAATATCCAACTTCTATTTAACAGCCACGTATACACTTAAATGTTGTTAATGTTCTTCAGAAATGGGCAATATATACTCCTTGAACCTTCCTGCCTTCCGTTTTTCTTTGTCTCTCCTCAAATCATCTTTACAGCTCTCATCTCCTCTTTCATCTGTGGAGTCGTGACCTGGTCAGAGGACTACAGTGAATGTCTAACCAAAGGTAACCGTGACTTGAAGGTTTTAATAAGATTCAATCTTATATACATAGGAGAAATAAATAATAGCTTCATTTTAACTACAGCTGTAATTTGTTGACCTATAACTAGATTTTTATTCAGGAAGATCTCAAGATATGAGGGAAAATTTTTTATAAGTGGTCTAATCATCTCCATTATAAACAATTTTTTTAGTTATACCATCTTGAAATTGACACTAATAAACAACATCCCATCTGTTTCTGACCGTATCTCCATCTTGCCCAGAGAAGTTTATAGCCTATTTTCTAAGAAGCACATCATGCTTTGTTTTCTGTGTTTCTTGGTTTAGTAGAATCTACTAAGTTCTAATTGTGCCATTTTGGTCAAGGACAAATGAACACTGCTGAATGACACTAAGGCAAAGAAAGGTATCTCTGGAGAGTCACCTGAAATCCCCCTATATCATGTTGTGTGTGCTTTCAGCCATCTGCCAGTCAGCTTTGCAACACCCAAGGGAGGTGTATTCCACATGCTACTACTTAGTTTGTGGATGCTGCTGCTCAGTTGCTTCCTTCGTGTCTGACTCTGTGCAGCCCCATGGACAGCAGCTCACCAGGCTCCTCCGTCCACAAGATTCTCTAGGCAAGAATACTGGAGTGGGTTGCCATTTCCTTCTCCAAGTTTGTGGATGAAACTACATTATAACAAGATAATGTAAGGGTCTGCTAAGTAATTCACTATGTCTATCACTCTGCCATTGAAAGAATTCTTTATAATTCATTATAGCTCAATTATCTGTTCATTTAAATAATGCTTAAAGAACACCTAATAACTTAAACATTCATTTAAAACAGTATTTTAACACAGTGGGAAAGGGGAGGGTGGAATAAATTGGGGGAGGAATATTGACATATATAAACTACCATGAGTAAAATAGATAGCTAATGGGAAGCTGCTGTATAGCACAGGAAGTTCACCTTGGGGTTCTGTGATGACCTAGAGGGGTGGGATGTTGGGGTGGGGTGGGAAGGAGGTTCAAGACAGAGGGAATATACACATATACATATGAGTTATTCATATTGTTGTACAGCAGAAACTAATACAACATTGTAAAGCAATTACACTCCAATAAAAAAAATTAAAAATAAAAAAAAATAAAGTACAGGGGAAGAAGTTTAAAAAAATATTTCTGAGCTATAAGTAAATGGAAAGACAAAGCAAAAAATAGTATTTTAAAAAAGAGTTTACAGCTATTACAAAGAATGCATTTGAATCAGTTCTAATGAGGTGGATGAAACTGGAGCCTATCATACAGAGTGAAGTAAGTCAGAAAGAAAAACACCAATACAGTATATTAACGCATATTATGGAATTTAGAAAGATGGTAACAATGACCCTATATGCAAGACAGCAAAAGAGACAGATGTAAAGAACAAACTTTTGGACTCTGTGGGAGAAGGCGAGGGTGGGATGATTTGAGAGAATAGCATTGAAACATGTATATTATCATATGTTAAATAGATCGCCAGTCCAGGTTCGATGCATGAGACAGGGTGCTCAGGGCTGGTGCACTGGGATGACCCTGAGGGATGGGATGGGGAGGGAGGTGGGAGGGGGGTTCAGGATGGGGAACACATGTACACCCATGGCTGATTCAGGTATGGCAAAAACCACCACAATGTTGTAAAGTAATTAGCCTCCAATTAAAATAAATAAATAAATTTTTAAATAAAAAAAATAAAAAGGAGCTCAGATTTATATCATGGTGCTTGTTTAAATACATTGCAATCACCAGCATCATTACACTGACATCACACCTATTACGTGCATACCATGTATGCTGTAATACGAGTTTTGCACAAATTATTTCATTTAATTCTCATAGCAACTTAGATGTAGTTATTATCCCAATTTTATGTTTTCTTTTATACTGGCTTAAGTTTTTTATGATTATAAGGTTACTTGGCCATAGGACTGGACTGGAACCCCAAGTTTCAGCGCTTATGCTGGTAACCACCAGGCATGGAAGCCTATCAATTTCCCATAAGTTCTTCAAAACACAGTTGAGAAGTTAACCAAAAAAAAGAACAACTGCATTTTTCATGATCAATTTCCTTTCTTCCAACTTTTCCACCCTCTTAACTGATTTATCAGCATTTGTGAATTGGTGTGAGTCACCAATATGTATCAAAAACCCACTGTATCTTGTTTATTGTATAACAGAGGCTTGGAGAAAATACATGTTTAAAATAACATTTAATACACAGTTAATTGGATGCGTAATTCAGAGAGAGACAGACAGAGAAGAAAGATTAACAGGGTTGTTTAAAAGGTACCAAAGGTACAAAATGCCTCTTTTCTCCTTACACATTGTATTTTTCCTGAAAAAAAAAATCATTTTCTATGACTGATATATTTTAAGAATATATTCCTGGGACTTGCTGGTGGTCCAGTTGTTAATACTTTGCCTTCTAATGAGGGGGCTTCTGGTTCCATCCCTGGTTGAAGAGATAAGATCCCACATGCCTCACAGCCAAAAACACAAAACATAAAACAGAAGAAATATTGTAACAAAGCCAATAAAGACTAAAAGGGAGCGTGCATGTGTCACTTCAGTTGTGTCCGATTCTGTGTGACTCTATGAACTCTAGACTGCCATGGACTCCTTGTCTACAGGATTCTCCAGGCAAGAATACTGGAGTGGATTGCCATGCCCTCCTCCAGGTAATCTTCATGACCCAGGGATTGAACCCACATCTCTTACATTTCCTGTATTGGCAGGTGGGTTCTTTATCACTAGGGCCACCTGAGAAGCCCTAAGGGGCTATATCTTAAAAAAAACTTAATTATCTCCAGCCCTTTTAAAGGTTAATTTCATGTTCCTTCCTAAAAGCCTACATAAAAAGTGTGACAGTGTGAGTGTGAGAGGACAAGACAGCTTGGGTGGTGTCACCCATGGATGAGAGCAGAGGAGCTTCTCAGCCCTAAGGGAGAACTCATAGGGCAGGGTTCAAATCTCCTAAGAAGATTTAAAACAAAAGAAAACAAAACAGAGACCTTAAAGCCTTAGATTGTTGACTGAGATGTATATAAATGTCAAGAGAAGTGAAAATCTAAAATAATGCTGCTGACCTTTGAAAATTAAAAAAAAAAATCTACCACAGACCACATTGCTCCACTACATTGCTATTTCTTATGAAAACTGGCCAGAAAATTGCATGGGTCAAATAATTGCCTCCACTCAATTTTCCACCTGCTTGATACAGCCTTAAATAATGACATATATTAATGCTAACTTATAGAGAAAAGAAATATTTCACTTCTCAAATTATTTCTAATTTAATGGAAGGATTACTCCACAATTGCTCATCTCTCAGACAGTAAGGGTATGTATAACCCTCTATCACAATTGAAGAAATAGCACTTTTGTACATATAAGAAGGATAAATGATTCTGAAATACTTCCCCGAACACATGGATGGCAGCTTTAAAATAAAGTGAGCTGACAAATCTCATGTCCTGTGATACAACTCACTTTCATATTCTACGGGTCTATTTCCTAGTCAGTACACATGCTTTCTAATTTTAATTATAACATCAGGATTCAATGTCTCAAAATGGAAAGTAAACTTACACTGCCAGTCATGAGAGACATTCTGGTCTGAAGAAATCTTCACTTGTAAAGAGTAGCTTTACAAGGGCATCTTGGATAAATATTACTACATATGCATGCATGCTAAGTCACTTCAGCCATGTCTGACTCTTTGCAATCCTATGGACCGTAGCCCACCAGGCTTCTCTGTCCATGGGAGTCTCCAGGCAAGAATACTGGAGTGGGTTGCAATACCCTCCTCCAGGGGATTTTCCTGAGCCAGCAATCAAACCCCTTTTGTTATGTCTCCTGTGTTGACAGGTGGGGGTATATGTGTATATATATATACACACACACATTCTGGATGTCATACATGGCAAGCATTTTATGACCATTCTTAACTTTTAGATAGAGTGAAAAAGAGAGCTAGCTTTTAATCTACACATGAAATTAAAAGTCTAGAAAGATTCCAATTCTGAAAACAATACCTGCTGGTTCTGATAGGCGGTGACAGTGGTGAAAACAGTTTCTGGAAAGGAAAATGCCTTCACTCCCTCTCCAGATGGAACAGGCTTGATAGGAGAAAGATCATCCCCACAGTCTTTACGGATGATGTGGACTCGCGGTTGGTATTTGTGCATAGAATGAAGTATAATCTATATCAAGGAAAGAGAAGACAAATTTGTCAGCAACTTCTACCCAACCTCAACCTCTGACTAAATACTGAATGTGTAAAACAAATCCCAGTTAGAAATAAAGATACCCAAGGCTGTGAAAGTCCCAATTTAATACAGTGTATGAAAACTGGAGTGAGACAATTAGGAAGCTGTTTGGAAAGTGTGCATACAAAAAGAAAAAAAGGCAAGTAATTATTTTGGTTGAAGCCCTGTGTGCAACCATATGAATGTAGCATCACATTTTCTGTTTCTGAAAACACAAGAATAAATTCATCAGCATTTTTATTTATAATGAACCTAATGGAACACAGAGTCCAAAACAATAAAACTAAAAATGAGACTGAAATGATTGTTTTAATTCCACCACACCCATCCCCTAAAAGTAAGTATTTGCACACCAAGATTTTCTTCAGAGAACATTTTTCCTCTGTTGGTAACTACAACATATCTACTCAAGGGCAAAGGGATTTTAAGGATACCCCAGGGTCTGCCTTATGTGTGGTTCACAAAGTCTCTGGTTTGCCTGGAAAGCCCAGCATTCGTGCTTCCATCACAACAAGGCTTCCAAAACCCAGATGTCCGGGGATGAAAAAGCTCTCAGACTCAGCTCGGGGAATCTGATGATATGGTTCAACTGCCTTCTGCCCAATGATTCCACTTCTGAGAATTTATCCTAAGGAAATATTCCAAATCCCCAAAAGTGTTTCATGTACAAAGATGTGCAATGCACCATTTACAACAGTGGAAAAACTATAAACCACATGAATAGATTGGTTAGGTAAATGAAAATCCACACAATGGTTACAACATTATTCAGCCATTACTAACGCTTTTAGAACATTTTTAACGACATAATGAAACACTTCTTTTTAAACCCTAAATTAGAATAAAGGATCCGAGTTGTTTTTAAACTTACCATAACTACATAAAAATAGACAGTAAAAGGACCCATACAAAGATATGAACAGTGGTCATCTCTAGATGATGGAATTGTGGATGAATGTTTTCTTCTTCATTTGTTTTACACTTTCAAGGTAGAGGAGGTAGGTAAAGAAATAGCTTCATCCAATGAGATTTTCTATGTGCTGCTGGAAATCCAAATTCAGTTATTCACTAATGAGTTTAATTAACAAATCTATATCTTTCCTGAGCTATACAACTTGAATTCAAGCTTTGAAGTGTTAGAAGTTTGGAGAAATGCTTAAACAAAAGTCTGAGGGAAAAAAACACAACCACAGTGGTTGGTTTACCTGCCTTATGCTTTTCAGGATGTGCACAGTTTAATAAACCAAATTCAGAATCACTGGTCAACCTAAACATCTCTCTACTTATAGAGCGTGTTTGCTGCCCCAAAGGAATGTGTTTATCTTCCATTATTAACCAACAGTTGTGAGGTTTTTCTAACCTAAACTTTTCTTTCTATCAGTGGAGGAAATGCCTAGAGAGTAAATCTAATGATGATACTCACCACACATGCCTGATGGAGGGATAGCATGAGTCTGAATAAAGGACAAGAGGAGACAATAGCCCTCATTGTCATCTGGGGGGACACAACACAAATCAGCAACCTCGGGAAAAGTTTTTTTTCCATATATATAAAAGGACAGAATTTCAACTTATTCATGACTCACAAAGTCAATTAAAGGGTTACAACTGGAAATCTTTAGATAAATAAAATTAGCAAATAAAGTAAAAAAATAAAACGTGCTGTATTTAGTAAGGATAAGTTCTGTTTTGCAAAACACTGCCTGTTGGGGTGTGTGTATATACACTAAGTTAAACATAAAATGTATGTCTGGCTGTAATCAGATTAAAAGTCTGAAAAAGCAAGATTTAATTCTAATGATTCATAAATTCCAGAGCTGGAGAAAAACTGGAAAAAGTCACTTTACATTAAACAAAAATAAAAGGCATGGTCAGTTTCAAAAGATGAGAGTTAACTGACTTGAAGTGAAGGAAATAAAAAGTCATTTAGGTTTCTGTTTACTAGTCAATGAAAAGTAAATTCTTGTTTTATGAAATCTTTTTTCTCTCAAGCAGATTTCTCCATACAGCTCTCTATATTTTAATAGTATTATTTGTTTAAGCTGCTGCTGCTACTACTAAGTTGCTTCAGTCGTGTCCTACTCTGTGCAACCCCAGAGACAGCAGCCCACCAGGCTCCCCCGTCCTTGGGATTCTCCAGGCAAGAACACTGGAGTGGGTTGCCATTTCCTTCTCCAATGCATGAAAGTGAAAAGTGAAAGGGAAGTTGCTCAGTCGTGTCTGACTCTTAGCGACCCCATGGACTACAGCCTACCAGGCTCCTCCATCCATGGGATTTTCCAGGCAAGAGTGCTGGAGTGGGGTGCCATTGCCTTCTCCGATTATTTGTTTATATCCTTATGCAATCTCCAAAATGATTTAAGGTGGGATATACTGGGAGTAGGGTACAGAAATAGCTGAGGCATGCCTATGTTTGTACATTAAAGGGCAACTGCCAACAGTAATCTGAATATTATTCAAAAAAATAATTTATTCTCAATATTACCTATAGGAATTTAGTATATCCCTACAAATTTTTAGGGAATGCTAAACAAGCCTTAGTTCCTATATATAAAATAGCATTATTTGTTTTTTAACGAACTATCAAAGTTATGATGACAAATGGTCATGAATAATTTGCTTTTTATTAGAACTAAAGTAGAACTAAGAGAACCACTGCCCTTATGAACAAAAAGACCACAATGATAATATCCATTACTGAAACTCAAATAATTATAATCTGATCTACATGTTCTATATTCTCTGTTCTGTTTAGATGGAGGATATTTTTTCTTTTGGATGCTATCTATTAGCACAGATAGTAACATAAATCTCTGTCCATACAAACAGGGTGCTTTCCCATGTGTAGGTTAATACACATTTTCCCCATGTTAAAGACATTAGGTTTGACATTGGTGGGATAACTAATATTTTAAAATTTAGCCATTACTAGTCTTCCAATTTCCTTCTCGTATATTCTTCACAATTCTGAGTCTCTTTCAATTTCTTTATTTCTTATGAAGCAGAATAAATTACTTTTGTAAAAAGACACTAGGTTTGAGTCAAAAGAAGCGTTATTACTTAGTTCTGATGCTGCCTATCATATAAGGGCAGAGGGATGAGAGTCCCTGTGAGGTCCCTGCATCAAGAAAGCGACTGAGTTAGTCCCCTCACAATAGTACTGTTGTCTTCTCAGACCCTGAATCACATCAACAGTAGAATATGACTTCCTAATCTCTAATCTAACCTTATTTAGGGTGATAAAACTGAGCAAAAAAAAACCCTAATAGACACCTTCTTTGCAGAGCCTTCCCAATCTCTCTTGGCTGGAACAAAATGGCTGCCGTACTGCGCTGCTCTGACAGCACCATAATCTGTGTGCTGCTGCTGCTGCTGCTGCTAAATCGCTTCAGTTGTGTCCGACTCTGTGCGACCCCATAGAAGGCAGCCCACCAGGCTCCCCCATCCCTGGGATTCTCCAGGCAAGAACACTGCAGTGGGTTGCCATTTCCTTCTCCAATGCATGAAAGTGAAAAGTGAAAGTGAAGTCGCTCAGTCGTGTCCGACCCTCAGCGACCACATGGGTTGCAGCCTAGCAGGCTCCTCTGTCCATGGGATTTTCCAGGCAAGAGTGCTGGAGTGGGGTGCCATTGCCTTCTCCGAATCTGTGTGCTAGTCTTCTCTTTTGTCTAGGTTAGATCACTGAAGCCAGAGACTATGGCTTTTCATCTCTTACTACATTTTACAAAGTCTTCAAAACTTTTGTTTTTAAATAAATAACAGACAAGAGTACTCTCCGTCCTACCTTCTCCTCTAGTATCAAGCAATACGTGATTTCTACTAATAGCAAAGGCAATTTTCTTGCTTCCAAAATGTATAGGTACATATTTTTCTCTCTCCATTCCCCCTACACACTACTTTTTTTTTATTAAAGTATTACATCCTGCCACAACTTTAAAAGAAAAAATTTTTTTGGAAGATGACACACTTCTATAGATATTGCTTGTTTTCTGAGTTTTTATTTTTCTTAATAGTGAAATATTATAATTATTCAGGTATAAACAACTGGGGTTCAATTGGCAATCTATTATTTTGTGTTTTAAGCAAATGCTGTGTGATTTAAATCAGTAGACATCTGAGCAAAGCATATTATCCTCTGTAATACGGTGGGTCTCATCCAATTAGTTGAAAAACTTAAGAAAAAAAAATTGAGGTCCACTGAGGAAAAGGAAAGTCTGCTTCCAGACTGCCTCCAGACTCAAGTTGTAATATCAGGTCTTCCCTGGGTCTTTGCCAATCCACCCTGCAAATTTTGGACCTACCAGCCCTACATCTGTGTTAGTCAGTTCCCTAAAATAAACGTCTCTCTCTCGTGTGTATGTGTGTGTGTGTGTGTGTATAATATAATCTGTTGGTTCTGTTTTTCTAGAGAATGCTGTTTTAAATAGAATCTAGTGAAATTATGAAGATAAAATCATATAGATAGATAAATTACTACCTCTAATACTGTAGATATATTAGGTATAAAGCCAGTAATTTGATCAGAATTAGAATTATAAAATCACCATATTTATTTAAATTATTTAAAGTCATTTGTATCTTATCTATGACAGTGTATAGTTTTTGGATCCATTATCTCTTCAAAAGATATGTACTCAAAAATATATATATATATACACTCAAACTATAGAACTCCAAAAAATAGAGTATATTTAAGCTTTTGAAAATCATCAACATTTAGTGCCATTTATTTTTCAATTTTTTATTCTAAAAAAAAGTAAAGACTCTTCAATGGACACACTGGCAAAATTTCACACTTAGCTCCCTCATTGAGACAGAAGAAACTAATGTCCTTTCACTGAAGTCAAGTGAAAAAGAACTGTTACAACCTGACTATGTACATAAAGAAAAAAACAGAAAGTAATGTACTTTCAGGACATGAAGTTGTATCATTCAGAAGTGAAATGTACTAGGCTTCAAATTACAAAAAGCACTGGCAGTTTCAGAGAGATGAGTCTTACAAATCTAGATACTGCATCTGTACCACAATGAAATGTGTACTTGAATGTCTTCGTTAAGGTCAATTGCTTAAGATATTGTCTAGCAACTTACAAATCACATCCTGTCATCACTGTATTACCATCTTACGACAGTTTGCATTTTTTGTTTTAAAAGACTGGCCCGTAAATAAGCTATCTTCATGTCACCCCTTTGAGAAATGAATGAATTGGTATTCCTTTTATGTATGATACACTCTTCAAAAGGCACATCAATCCTGCTTCAGTCAAAACTCTCTCAAATAACAGAAATCTAACAGAAATGCTAGCACTGAGTGGAAATCAGCACATATTCAGTTTCTTATTTATTAAAACATCAATAATAAGGTAGATATCTCACCTACAAACAACACTGTGTGAAAATCATTAAAGTGTTAAAAATGACTATATTATTGAAACTACTGACTTTAGCATATATTTCATATTTCAGTTTTAAGATGAAAGGAATTATTATTACAACATATTTTGACACATTAGATGTCATTAAAAAACAATTGGAAGCTTGCAGATGGAACACACAGATAACATAAGCCTGGGCCATTGTTGAAAGCGATGAACCTCAGCTGGGAAAAGAAGAGGCTATAGGCAGGACACCATAAATCATTATCACGGTTCACCCAACTTCTAGAATTCATATTCAAAGTGTAGTAATTATCACTTTATGAAATTTCAAACAAATGTGCTGGCTAAAATTATCTTCTGACACAAGTGCAGTATCCAGTTTTACCTATTAAAAGCTTCATAGAATACTCTGGCCACAGGCATAGCCTCTGATGAAAATGTAACCTTGATGTTGCACAGCTGTGCACACTCTAGTCAACCAGGAGAGGAATGTCACGATCTTAGAAAAGTTCATTTCCTTCAGGCAGACACAGTATAGATAATGGTCGTGCCATCCAACGGAGGCAAATTAGGGAGGCCCTCTACTCACGTGGCCTTGGTCGTCCAGCTCGTTGTTGGTGAGCTTCAGCTTGTCGAAACTGATCACTTGTCTCATCCAAGTCTCCCCTGAGGCAGGTGAGTCTGGATGAATGTACACACGGGGTGGCACAGGGGAGTCAGCATTGCCTGCCACCATCCATTTAGAGCTGTGATAAACATACCTAGAAGGCAAGGACAAGGCTCTGTTTGTGGATTGTTGCTTTCTTGGAATTTCCAACTCTGTAGCCTCAGACAAAACGGGCACCCTTTTAAGTCTAAAATTCAAGGATTTGCTCTTTAGATTCAATGTGTATAAGATAAGAATTCAAACACTTTTAAAAAACTCTCTGAAGCAGTGGTAGCCTGCTGACCACTCAAGGTGATATGTTAAGGATTTAGTGAAAAATATGCACATTATTTCCACCATAAATGCATGAATTTCAATTTGGATAAATCACACTTATTCATGTTAGACATTCTGTCTGTATTCTGATGTTTTCCATTTTTCTTCTGGATATGCAATTGACATGAAGAAACTATTAAGTTGTCAAGGTCTGCTTTAAGGAAATCCCAAAAATACTTGAGAGTTATATCTTCAATGGTCTAACTTTCTTTATCACTCCCCATTTTAGGCTTATGTTCAAACTGATAAGAGACATGGTAGAAAGTCAAGGGGAAATTGTCAGAATGTACAGCAAATTTATTTTCATAGGGAAAAAAGTCCCATCTATTATTTAGAATTATTTTTTTCTAACTCCATTACACTAGAAACTGAAAATTCAGTTTAATTTTGTTAAAATTCAGTTTAATTTAAAAGTTTGTATAATCATAAAACATAGGCTTTTCTCTCTTCTAATTCTCTTTTTTTACTATTGTCAGAAAATCTTTAAATTTTTATACCACTAATTAAAATATACATCAAACTTTTAAAATTACGATTTATCTAAATAATATTACCTTTCTAATTAAGAGGCAAAACATCCTATTCTACTTGTTTATGTCTGTCAACTACACGGACTCTATAAAAATAACACACTTATATAACAATGTTTCAAGTAGTATATAAGATAATAATGTTTAATCTTATATTCAGACTATCACTTATGGTTAGTTTAAAATAGACTAACTCAAAAACTAGAAACTAGTATATCAATGATTAATTTAGAAAAGGATAGAAAATGAAAATATATATTTGGATGCTTGTCTTCCTTTTGTTTTAAAATATGGCATACAATTTAAAGCAACAATTTATGAATAGTCTCAAAGAATTCTACGAGTATACTATGAAATTTTCTTTTTAAAATAGCATGAAGTATTTTCATAATATCCCTGATGAGGCCCACTGTTTCAACTATGTTCACACATTTCATTCTCTTTTGAATTCAATATGCCTTCTATTCTCTAATTCCTTTTCTTGGGAAAAAATACATTATCACAAAATTAAGAATAACAATAAAAACAATTTCCCTTAATTGATACAGTGTAATTTCAATAAATAAGCTCTGTGCATGGGCTTTTGTGAATATGAATTTTACATTCTAATAAGTCACAATCACTTTTCATTTGACCAAATACCATTCTTTGATAGCAGAGAAAGAGCCAAAATATTTATTTCTACTATTGCTGAAAAAGTTGGAAAATAAATCTTAGAAATGCAAGAAAAAGCAGCACAACGGATACAGAGCTATTGCCAAAATAAATAGAACAATATGCTCTGTCAAAATTTTGAAAAGTATGCATATTGAACAGTTCAAAAATCTATACCCACTAAGAGAATAAATGCTACATGTTACATATTCTTTGTGAAACATTCTAAATACAAATGCTCAAAACAAATTTTTCTTGAGAAGCAATTTAACTGAAAGCAAATTTATGTTTTAGAATTTGATCTTTTAAAATCTGGCATCTTAGTACTAATACTTGAAATTTTTCTTGTTTTATATGTGACGAATAAGCATCAATTAAATAAAATAAGCCATCCAAAATATATGAGAGAGATTTGGAAGAAGAAATAGAAGACAAACTTAGAAGAGAAAGGAAAGATGTCTAAACTCACTAGAATTACACTGTTTTCCTCTGCACAAACCCAAATTAGAATATGGATTTTAAACCAAGTATACTTAATGATAAACTTCAAGGCACTTCTAGCTTCTATTATGGAGTAGACAATTTTAACAAAACTCCCTAATGAATTATTTAATTAAAATAAATGATACAACTTATACACAAAATTCAAATCATAAAACTGTCCTTTTTACTACCCATATTTTTAGCATTCCATATGTGCCTCTACTAATTAAATCTGTATACTTTTGACACCATAAACCTGTTTCCAAAAAGTGACTCCCTAAATCTTAAAAAGTAATAAAAACCAAATCTGATTTCATTTAAAAACTTACTAAATGTTCTAGGTGTTTATTTAAAAGACAGAAACAAAAGAGACCAAAATTTAAAGCAGGGTCTTCCAACTTGCCACTCAGAATTTCCTTTTTTTAAATGTTAGCATTTTCAACTCCCCAGGAAAATAAAAATAATTGTCATTGAAGACTGTTGATTTGTTTACTCACAGAAGGAAAAGCAAAGTTTGGCTTGGTACTGAAGAAAGTATCTTTTCCAGCTTTACTGGAATCCAGCTTTACTTGATATCTAGATAAATATATTCTCTCAAAACCCAAATATTATAATAATTTTAAAAAATTCTCTGTTAACTACCAGCCACAAAAAACAATAAGATAACAAATTTATTACCAGCTTAAAGATGTCTTGATATCATAATGAATTATGATTTTGTTTTCCTAAATTATAAAAAATCTTCAATAATTTTCTCATATTAAAGAGAAAAAAGCCTGTAAACAGTTATGATTTTGTACATAACAAAATAAAGGGAATTTATTTAAAGGTCACAAAATAATCAGGAAGAAATTGAAACAGTTTAACTATTATGTACACGTACAAATTTTACTTCATATTTCCTCTCAAAATCCTAATCAAAATAAGATCAACATAAAAGACATACTTAGCTTACCAATGCTAAACTGGCCACTTATTAAAATTCCTCAACACTTAAAGACATTTCTGTATCTATTAAAAACAAAACAAAAAATAAATGTTCACATTTACTGCAAGAGAAGGCACCATCTAGACTACTGCAAGTGACTGGGGTTGGACTGTGGATCCAATCATTCTACAGGCTTCTGGAAACAAATATCATAGTCAGTACAGATGAAATCCACTTAGCCTGTGAAATCCTGGGGCTTTCTTATTCTCTGTACCCATCTGATCACTGTACCTGTATCTTTTGTTGTCCACTGGCACAATATCCATGGCAATATAATACTGCTGGTGAGGATCTAATCCTGAGATCTTCACTCTCATTGCTGGAAACATGCGCCTATGTATAAGAGAGGGGAGGAAAGATGGTTTGGGTTTTGTTTTGGGTTATGATTATGCTTGAAGAATGAATAAGCAAAGAAAGCTCTTGAATCTGTATTTTTCATGTGGACAAATTTATAGCATTCACTTTGGCAAATGTAATCCAAAGAATTTGAACACAGGATGTATAAAACTGAATCATTTAAATGTAATTTGTTATACCTGTATTTGCATTCTATGTTTACTGAAATGTCAGTATATCTAAAAGCCAAATACACACACACACACACACACACACACACACACACATATATATTCTGAAGAAATAATGGTACAGAAAGCACTTTATTTTTTAAACAAAAATCAGTAAGCAGGCTGACTTTAACAAAACAAATAATAAATGGTTCCAAATAGTAGAAATAGAAAATTTGATTTTCTCAAAGTGATAAAATATACTATAATGTGAAATTTTAAAAGGGTTATAAAAAAGCACAAGGAGCCAATGTGCCATGCCATAACCAAACAATATGTTCTTTATTGAGACAGGACTTCCTGTCTGCCGCATGGTAAAGGTGAAGTGCAAAAGTTGCTCTAAATTTGAAAGGTATAGTAAAACTTCTTTATTGAAAGCAGAAACTAAACACAATGTATATTTACCAAATCATTCCTTCCCCCACCATGCCCTGAAAATACTTTAACCACACTTACTCACAACTTTGCTAATTAAAACAAATGAAACCCACATTTCTTTTAGCTTCCCAGAGATGCTTATCAAAGGAGATACTAAAGTAAATGCATCTATCTTTTTAAAAAGCACAGTAGCAAGGAATACAACAGCAAATTATTGTGTATATATATGTGTGTGTGTGTGTGTGTGTGTGTGTGTGTGTGTATATGAGCAGTTCCCTCTTCAAGAAAAAAACAAAAAACTTTCATCTACTGATTTATGTCTAGGACCCTTCCAGGTAATCTAATTTTTGCTAATTTAACCTTATAACACAAATTTTAGTACTGTTATTTACCAAAAATGTTTTCATAACAATAATGCCATTAAAGACCACTTCCAGAGAAAAGAAAGTCCATTATTCCTAACTAGGCATGAGAACAGTTTAATACACTGGCTGTTTAAGTGTTTTTCTCAGTGCACCTGTAAGATAAAGAGTAAAGGTGTTTAACTACAACCTTTATAAGACAACTGTTGCTTTGTGTTGTTGAAGACTGAATTTGGATCATTAATAAAAGCTCTGTGAAAATGTAGAAGGTAGCATATGGATTCAATAAAATATGTTTTTGTAATTTCTAACTAGTTTGGATACTTTTATACTATCCAGGTTTTTGCCATGTGTACTCCCTGAAAGAGTTGTGTGTGTGTTAAAAGTTTCTTTTGAAGAAGATAGTAGTCATAGATTTCACTGCACTAAATGAACTGAAAACTTAAAAACGGAAATATTGCTGTGCGCCTTCGAATTAACATGATCTGTGCAACAAATCCATTTATTTTACTAACTGATGGATGTGGAAATTTCACACTTTCAAAAAATAGATAAAACTTACAAATTTTGTTTTGGTATTCCTCAGCAAATTTAGGCTAATTTGTTGGATTTCACTAAGGGGAAAAAACTATAGTAACTGTGAATCTATAAAAAGAATGGTTTTTAAAAATCAGAGCAATTGTTTTTGCAGGGATTAAACATGGTTTACAGATGATTCTAGTAATTTTCATCCTAATCTAATATCAAGAGAGCATAACACAGCACATACTCATACTGCCAGCGAATCTGTGGATAAAGAAGCAATTGGAAGTTTCGAATCTATAAAAGCAAACGACAGTTTGGCTAAAGAGTAAACTGCGTTTTTTAAAAAAGGGGTAGTGTGGTGGTGGATAATCTGTTCCACAGTTTCAGAAACATAACGAAAGTCTAACTAAATACATGAACAGATGCTAAGTCGGATCACGAATCTTTAACACCCCTGCCCACGGAATATCAGTAGTCACCGTCACCGCCTCGGCGGCCACAGTGATTTCTCCGCAGCATCCAACGAGAGGACTCCCCGCGCCGACTGCACTCCAGGTTAGGTAGGCAAAGTCGGTCTCAAAAGTGAACCACTACCGAGGGCCTAGTCTTATCTGTACAAACTGCTAACCAGAGACCCCATCGTGCTGCAGATCCTTTTCCCTCACCCACCAAGGCGTGGAGTGAGGCCAGGGCCCGGGCCGTTCGCGCCAGCTTGCCCTTTACCTGCCCGCCTTGGTGATGATCATCTCCGTGCCGATCTCGTGAAAGCGCTTCCAGAGCTCAGCTCCTTGCAGATCCACCCGCGGGGCCTGCGGCGAGGGCAGCGGGGTCCCGGGCCGGGCAAGGGTGGGCGCCGGGGACCCCTTCGGGGAGCCTCCTGGGGATGCCAGCGGGGAAGCGCCCTGCAGGAAGCCATCCTCACAGCCGCCTGGGCAGCAAAGGGTAGAGAGGGGTACCGGTGAGGGCTGGAGATAGGAAGCCTAGTGGAGAGATAAATCCCCCGCGGGCGGCTGGGGAGAGAAAAGGGCAGCGGGAGAAACGGAAGTTTTCCTGCCATCCGGCCCTTGTAACAGGCCCACGGGTGGGTAAATACCTGCTCCGCCCGCCGAAGGGACGGGCACTCGACGCTCAAGTAGGGCCCTCTTGGCCCCCAAGTCTCAAGTCCTGAAGAGGCGTGCGGCCCAAGTCCACCCCACCCTCTCTGCTTCCGCCCGGTCAAGGCCCCAAAATAAGTTTTGTGCCGCAGCCGGAGTCTGGGATCCGTGCCGGATACACCCGAGCCATGGAGAGCACAGAGCAAAAGCGCCTGGCGCTCGGGTTCCAGGTCTCATATGCTTGGGCCTCGCTTCCCAATCGGCGTCCTTGCTCAGGGCCCGGCCGGAGGTATCCTCTAGAAATCTCTCCAGACACCGCTCTCGCCAAACTCCCCGGCCGTCCAGAGCGTCCTAGCAAAGCAGCACAGGGAATAGAAGAGCGCGAAAAACAAGCCCAAGATCGCCGTCGGCCTTGGTAGCGGGAACCAAGGGTTGGGGGGAGGCAAGGGAACCGCTCAGCTAGCCCTTGGGAAACCACGTTTGCAAATACACCGCCCTCTTCCTGGTTTGCCCAAATGGTTTAGGCATTTGTTTCGGTTTCGGGGGGTTACGCCGTCGCTCACCCTACTCTCTAGCTTTGAAAAGTTAGGAAATAAAAAGAGCACCCAGGGGCTAGAAGCCCAAGGGAGGCAGATGCGGAAAGCACAGATCTGCACCGCTGAACGCCACAAATTGCAGCTGCTACGGGTGAGCTTCGCCTAGTGGGCGGCGGCCGCCTGAGAAGCCAGACTGGAAGCGGCATTTTAACCGTCTGGACGGTGACCCGAGTTGCGCGGAGGAGCGGCCAGGGCAGCGGGAGCTTTGAGCCCTGACACCCACCGCTAGTGCTCCTGTGGCTGAGTTGCCCTGGGTGCGTAGGGACACCGCGCGCTCGCACGCCCACAACTCGCATAAGTTCAGGTTCTCCGCGGCGGTACGGGCCCGCGGGACCGGGAGGGGACGTGCAGGGAAGAAGTTTAGGCGGGAGGGGCCGACTCACCCGCGGTTCCGCGGGAGCCGCAGCTCCGCTCCAGGTCTGCGCAACTCCGGGTGGGCCCGGAAGCCGCCCCAGCCGGCGGCTGGAGCGCAGAGCCTTCATCTCCCTCGGAGGAGCCCTTTTCGCCGGCGCCGCCGCCGCGGCTGCAGCCTCCGTCATCTAAGGCCCCGGCCGCCTCCTCCGCGCCCAGCTTTCGCCTCTTCTTCTGAAGCTGTTGCTGCTTCTCGGCGCCGATCAGTGCCTCCACCGAAAAGGCGTGCGCCTTAAGGCTTAGCATGCTGCACGGCGAGCCCCTCCGTTTCTCGGCCATCCCCGCCGCCCGGCGCCCTCCCCTCGCTCATATACACGCGCGCGGGCACACGCACACACTCGTTCTCCTTCCCCCACCAAAATCTGAACGACTCTCGGGGCCTCCCGCAGGCCCAGATCAGCTCCCTTCCCCGCTGCGGGCAAAGACAAATTTGGCGTTTCCTCTCTCGCGACTGTGTTGGGATCCGAGGAACCAGCGACGCGCCCGCCAAGTTTCCTTCCCTCGGTCTCTCGCGCGCGCTCTCTCACTGATGGACTCCTTCGCTCCCACCCCCTCCACCTCCTCCTGCTGCTCCAAGATCTGCCTCGACTGATGCGCCAGCGAGAACTAACATGGGTAAAAAACACTCTGCGGACACAAATTAGGGATTGTAATTGAAATTTGTTGCCTTGATCTGTCAGCACTTCCAGGCAGGAGAGCGGTGGGAAGAACTTGCTCATTAGTGTCAATAAAGGGGCGGGGGCGGAGTCCGGGGTCCTGTCAATCACTGAGACGTCCAGCCAATCAGAAGGCGCCGACTCCGCTCAGCCCGCGCCCACTTCCTTACAAGGTTGCAAAAAACCTAGAGTGGAAAGCGCCGCCATCTGGCTTGGAAGCGCCAACCCGGGCGCTGAACTGGGTCAGTCTCCTTGCCTCCCACAGCCCAGTCCAGCCCAGGAGTCTCCAGCTTTCCCCACCGGGACCTGGAAAGGCTGAGGTTCCTGGCTTTGAACCGAAGTGATCACCACATTAGAATACCAAGAATCTTTCAGTAAACCTAAAGTTCCAGTCCCTTTCCCGTATCGCTTAATATTGCCACAACTAAGAACATTTTGAATGGAGAGAATTCACAGCCGCCAGGCCCATCTTTTCTGCTCTACACATTCCTGCCTTTACTAACACCCATTCTGCACCGGGAGTGGCATAGACGTATTTATTTCTTTTACTCTGTGAATTTTTCTTGGGGAGGGCGGGAGAATTCAAGGTATGTTTAAATCCTTTATATTTAGGAAAGTAAAATTCTATCCTATTTTAGTTCAGTTCTTTCTATGAACTAGTCAGAAAAAGCACGCTGTTTCCGGAGCCTCCCATTTCTTTCATACCGTGATAGTTAATTTAAACCTAGGATTTTAATTTTTTAACGATAGGACGTAGCTTTAAGACGCCTAAACAGTTTGCAAAGTGAAATATGTTTTAAGATGCAATAAGATTTCCATTGCAGTTTTAAAAGTGTCTCTGTGACTTAACGTAGCTTCATATTTTCCCTGTTTTTTACAATTTGCTACTTCTTTTCTCAGGCTTTTATTAGAATCAACATGTTTCTTTAAAACAAATTTTAAAATGCTTTTTAATTGAATAACACTAAGCGTATCTGCACAGTTTGTTTTGTACTTTCTACTCGATTTTTGCCCTGGATTAACTGAACTGAACTGAACAAAAATAATGGAGGTGGTGTAAGTAGAGCGAGTCTCTTGTAGAATAAAATTCATGATGCATATTACTCTTAAATTTTTGATGTAAAATACAGGACAAAGGGTTGTGTTGTTTTGTTTCTCTCTCTTTCTCTCGCACTGTTTAACCTCCACGCTATCCGCTGCCCCATTATCTCTTACTTCTCTCGTAGTTTCCAGTACAGCTATTCAAGCAGTAGCTTCTCAGTTTTTTTTTTTTTTTTTATCCAGGGGGAACTCGCGGTTCCTCCAAGGCAACCAGGAGAGCAGAAAGCAGAGCAAGCTGTGTTCAGAGGCGTCCCCGCACTCGCTGCCCTCCGGCGGGCCAGCAATCTCTGTGTCAAAAACGACTCCCTAGCAACCTGCGGAGAAGGCCTTTTTTAAAAGATTGAGAACCCTACTCAACCTGGCGGAGGTGTTTTGCATTTGCAAAAGAAGGCTGTGCGCACAGTGTGGAGCGGGTCGGTCTTCGGAGGACCTCCAAACGCCGCGGCGCCCTGGGCGGGTAGTATAACTTTAAAAGTAAGCGCAAATCCGGTTTCTGAAGCCTGCCCTAAGACGGGCGCGAGCCTGGGAGAGCGAGGAGGCCGCCCGGAGGGCTCGGGCAAGCGGTGGGGAGGGGGATGCGGTGGTGGGAGGGCCGCAGACGTGGCAGGAGGCTGCGCACCGAGCTCCGCGCGGCCGGGGCATCTGGAGCCAACATCCGCAGCCTGCGGGGACCGAGCGCCCTGCGCCCGGCCCCGGCCCTCGGCGACCCCTAGAAGAAGCGACGCGATGCTCCTCCAAGCCGCCCTTGCGGCCTTGGGGATGTGGAAGCGCTGAGGCCCAGAGTTGGAGTCCCCAGGGCCCTCAGGCCTACTCCGGCCCCACTAGAGGGGAAGGAGCAACCCCAGGTCGCCTGGGACGGTCACGGTTTTCCAGACGAGAAGCCTGCTTTGTAGACGGGTTCTTGTCCGTTTACATGCCTCGCAGCTCAAACATTCAGAGAGAACTGCACGGGCCTACAGGGCACTCTGAGGTTCACACAGCACCAAGGCCTCCTATCCTCCTACACCATTTTCTCCTTTATCCCCGGCGGCGATGGACGCAGCCTTCCCGACGCGCGGGCACCTAGGACTTGTGTCCACTTAGACAAGCCGGAAAGCCGGGCCTCACACACACCCACTACGTCAGATGGAACGTGACCCATAGAAATAATCCAGGTGTGCCCTGGGCGCCCGGGACAGAACCTAGGCTCTTGTCTCCCTAGTCCAAGTCCTGGCTGGCCTTTGGGAACCACAGCCATGGAGCCACACCACCGCTCTCCACTTTGGGCTCGCGCTGAATCCTGCTCAGACTCCTGGACCCAAGGACCCAGCGGGACCAGTTGCCCCCAACCGCCGGGAAGCAGAAGGTCGCAGACCTCAGTGCACCCCCGACTTTCGCTCCAGAGAGGGTGCGCCGAGCTTCTCATGGGGTCGGGAGGGAAGGAGGGCTGGCTTGGCATGCTTTCGGAGTCTCGGCCTTCGAAGTGCTGGCGAAGCTAGCACCTTATTGCTGCGTTTTCTCAAAAGCACGGCATGCGCGTGCCAGAACCAAGCCAGGCCTTGCACTTTGCGAGTCAAGAGAGCAAAAGAAGCAGGGACAGGGAGCGAATTGGCGGGAGAAAAACTTAACCCCGTGCGCGCGTGCACGTGTCTGTATTTGCATTTTTGCATGGGTGCGCGTGTGTGCACCTGCGCGCGTGCAAACATGGGTGGGGGGCGTGTGACCGGGGAGCGTGTGCCTCTCCTCACTTGAAGAGAGAAAATGTCTGTTCCCAGTATGAGCTACGTTAAGGAAACGATTAAAACGGAATTAAACTGTCAAGCTTCTGACAAGAATAGCAGTGCTCTATTTCAAGTAAAAGCCATCCAGGCAAGAACGTTGTCAGTGGGCTTGTCTCCAGAACTTGGGGCGGCGGGCACGGAGAGGAAAGAACAGAACAGCCCTGTGAACTGTACCTAGTGGAATCCGTGTCCAGCCAGATAGCAAAACTAACGCAGGAAGGACGGTGGGCGTTGAAAAGCAAGTTGATTCCTCTTCTTTATTTTTCTCGGTGCATTTTAAAATTGGACAGTTCTGAGAGATTTTTTTAAAAATGCTTACGTTCCCACTGTGCTTTCTCAGCCTAGAGCCTATTTACACTATAGTGTAATATACATAGATTCCACCTGCCAATGCAGGAAACATGGGTTCCATCCCTGGGTGGGGAAGATCCCCTGGAGAAAGAAATGACAATCCAGTCCAGTATTCTTGCCTGGGAAATCCCATGGACAGAGGAGCCTGGTGGGGCTACAGTCCATCGGGTTGCAAAGAGCCAGACACGACCTAGCAACTGAGCACACACACATACATGTTTGGAGACAGCTTGCTATTTACGTTTACTTAACATAACTACTTGTATTATATTTATAAACAGCATATTTTTAAATTCTAAAGTTAAAAATTCTAGCGAGGATTTTCTTCTCTAAAGAGACTTTTTTAAAAAAAAATCTTTTACACTTGACGATGGCCATGAGTTTCTAACCCTTGTGATAATTTTCCCCACACAAGACCTGACACAGGAGGTGAGCCCTGGCACACAAGAGAGTTTGTTCTTTGCTTTTGAATGGGAGTTGCATCAGATGGTCCCCGAACTTCCGAACAGGCAGGATCCTGACTTTCTTCTCACGCGTTAAAAAAAAAAAAAAAAAAAAAGTTTTTTATTAGCTAGAGGATTAACATAGTGAGAAAAACAGAAATAGACTCGAGAGAGGGGGTGACAAGGGCACCAAGGGAGTACTTATTTGGCTGCCTTAATTTGCAAGTGAATCTGGGAAGAAGCCGCATCCTAATTGGGGGCGTGGATTTCAGAGTTCCCCCCACCCCCACCCCCCGCCCCAGTCATTCAGCAGCACCTTACTCGAGGGCGGGGCTCCCTTTCTCCGCCACTTCCTTTCTTCTCTGCTCTGCTCTTCTTTTCGCCTCTCTCTCTGATCTGGGTTAACAAAAATAAGAAAATGTAACCTGTGTAAGTTTACAAGGACTAAGAGAGTACATTCGATCTCCGCTCTCGCGGGCCTCCTCCCTGCCGAGTCTCCAACTGCAAACCCAGGCCCCGTAGAGAAAGAGATCCAGAACCGCAATTCCTCGAGGCTTCTGTTGCGGATTTGCACACACAGACAGCACATCCTACACGCTGGCAATTGATTATCATTCTCTTTTTCTAACAACCAGTCTCTCAAGTATTCTCGTCAGTTGAGAACGAGTCTCGCTACCAAAGAAGTGCCGCAGCCGACGGAAGCGCTCTTCAGGGCTCCCAGGCGCCCAAACTCGATTTAGAGCCTGAAGAGACGCCTTCTAGTGTTGGTTTTGCAGTCAATGCTCATTTCTCAGTGAGGTTTAGGGGAGATGCGCAGTTTGGGGAAAGCAAAAGGAGTGTAAGCTTGTCATCATTATTCCTCCCTCCCATGTCCAAGTTCTCCAGTTTAAGCAAGGAAAGGAAAGGAGAAAGAGGTCCTCTAACCCACCAAGTTGAGGGATGGTGAGGACGGAAAGAACCTGTAATGAATCCGGAAGGAAACTCACTCTGCTGGGGGGAATAAGCTTCCCCACTCATGTCCAATTTCCAGCAGTTATCGGCTGTGTTTCCAGACGATGCTGGAATTATTTTTCACCCTGTGCATGAAAAACCACCCCCTTCACTTCCTCATTCATTGACCCACACTCTAATGACCCTACTACAGTAAAGGGTTAGTAACAGAAAAATGCAATAAGCAAAATTTGCCTGTCACTAATCAGGTGTTAGCTGATTTGGAGGTGGTTAATGAAATTAACACCTAGATGTAAATGAATACCCAAAGGTGGGTAGTTGGACATTGCTGATACCAATATTGCAACAGGTCAATTTGGACATAAACCAAATTGGGACAAAGAATGGGGAAATTAAACAATATTCCCTAAATAGTTGATGGGCATTTTAATAGTTTATACTTCATAAAATCATGTTTAAATTGATATTTTAAATATGTAGCTTCATATTCTTAGAACTAAATATTTAATGCTATTTTCCCCATGAATGAGGATTATCTTGAGTCTGCTGATTTAATAAAATGAATTGAAAAGAAAACTGAGTCCCTGTTTAGTTTCCATGTAAGAATCAGTAGGTAAGGTTTTTAGCTTTTTATACAAATTATTACACCATCTAATTGGCTATAAATTGGACCCTGTTCTCCTATTTCACATCTGTAGATACCTACAGTTATTAAACAGTAAATATTTAGTGTGCATTTATATAATCTGCTGAAAATATGAACAATAAAGAATGTGGCTAGAATATATTCATAGTTTTGTACTGACAGATGAAACATTTCAGTTTCAGCTGAATGAAGGGGATTTTGACAGATTAAGTCTAGCACTGGAAATTCACAAAAAGAAGTGAGCTACTGAAATGTAGTATTAGCATTAATAATGAACTCTGAATTTAAACACACAGTCAAAAAAACCTGAAAACAAGCTTGGCTTTTCTACATTACTTTTGGGTTTGTTTTCATTTTTAATCATGTAAATTCTTCCATCCTTTAACAAGCATAAGATGAACAGCTAAGATAAAGGAAAAATGAAAGAGCTTATGATTTCCCTCTTTTGATATAAAAATATTACAATGTGTCTCAAAATAATCTTACTGGAAAACACTTCCAATGTGGGTTTTCAAAAGAACCAAATGAGAATCTTCAAGCAAAAGGCTAAAGAACAGTAAAAACAAGAGGAACTCTACCAAAGCATTTAGACATTTTTGGAAATGCTGCATGTGGAAAAATTCTCAGCATTCACAATACTGCATTTCCAAATTCAGTCTCAAGAAGAAAGAAGAAGAGGGAAAAAAAGTAACTCAGGCCATGCACAATAGGTGATGTAAATTTTGAATAACTAACATTTCTAGAAAGACTTGTGCTTTTTTATGTTAACCTTTAGTCTTTGGTTCGGCTTCCTTCTCAAATTACATAAAATGTACTTTAAGAAGCACTCACTACCTGCTACAGATGTCCAGGAAAAACTGAATTATGGAAGTCGGAAACATATGGCAGTTGCCTATTGCAAAAGGAAGGTACATATGAAAGTTATAAATTTCTTTCTTTAAGTCAGCATTGTAAACGCATTTTATAGGGTTCACACTATGTATTACATCTGTAGATTTAATTTTTTTTAAATATACGTTTTAAGGAGATATTTGTGGTTTGAGATTCTAAGAGAAAGAACTCATCTTGATGTGTTAGAAATAAAGAAAAAACAACAAATAAAAGTAAATGCGTGGAGAGGCAAATTTTTCTTTTATTTTTCCTACTCGTTACACTGAAAAGGACATCACACCATGTATTGGCAAAGGAATACTCACAACACAGGAGTTGCCTGTCAGCAGAGCACGCTGCGCTTACCGAGTTCCCAATGTGAAGAAGCAGAGATGTCAACTTGAGCAAAACCAGTTTGGGGTTGATATAAAAACCACTAGGTTAAGAACTGGATCATGCAAATGTCAAAAACACACCAAATAAATTTGTTTTTGAGAGAAATTTCCAACTACTTGCCGATCTTTTCCCCCATAAAAAGTTAAATTTTATTTCATTTAATCCCTTTGAAACCACGTTTTGATTGCAACCACAATTTAATATTATATATTCAGAAGAGATACCAAGGACTATCAACTATAGAAGTATCTTAAACTTTCATAGTTACTTGAAAATAATCCCGCCAAGTTTCTACCTGAAGCCCCCTTTGTTATCTTGAAATTTAATTTTAATTTGTGGATTTTAAGAGTCACAGCTCTCCTGTTCCAGTTTATTTGGAGAAATGTTAGACGCAAGTTATGTGAATAGTCTTGGTTAAAAAGAAGTTTAAACAAATATATAAATGTTTAATACCCTATGACAGGGGAAGGTGTCTACATTTAAGGTCGCTGTGGCTTCATGTCAAGAAAACGGTCTTCAGATTTCCCTTGTAGAAGTTTGGGAAATGCAGGAGGCTGATCTCCGCTTTGTTGTGCAGGAATGAAATCTACTTGCTGGAGTTCGGGCTGTGTGAAATAATACAAAAATAATAGCAGATGCTCCCCACCCTGGCAGAATGTTTATTTGGTTGCGTTTTGAGTTCCTCTAATTGATCAATTGTTGAGTGGTCGCTTGGGGGTGGGTTTCTCTTCCAGTTCCTGTCTTCCTGAAAGCCACTCCCCGCCAAGATTTAGATCACTCGGTCTTGGTGCCGCGGTAAGAAATTGAGCTTTCATTATTGGGGGCTTCCAGACAGGTGTTGGGGGCGGGGGAGGAATGCCGGAGGAGCCGAAAAGATTATCAGATTCTTTTCTACCTATTCACAAGAAATTTGGGGACAGGAAAGTGCCAGGAAATTTCTGACCTCTTTCTCCAAGTTTTAGGTGGTTCCCAGAATTCCTACCCCGTCCTACCCAGATCATTGTCCTTAACATTTACAATTGGAACTCTTCAAGGGGACACCCCCCCCCCCGCCAATAGCATATATTATTTAATAACAAAAACAGTAGTAGCAGTTAAAAAAAGAAAGAAATCGGTCCAGTTTCCAGGGCACCCTAGAATCTCCAAGGCGGATCCGACTGGTAAAACATTTACTAATTCACATTCTCAACGAGGTTCCACGCCTAAAATTAAAATCCAATCTGGGTTTCTGCAGCTCGTTTTGCTTTGGTCAATATCTGCGTTCTCTTTCATTTTGTTTCTGTTCCCTTCTGGGTTTGGTGCTTTTTTTTCCCCCTCCATTGCCGAAGACAATTTGATTTACAGTTTGACTGAGAGTTGCATTTCTGTTTAGAAGGTGAAACGTCCAAGTCAGTTAGCCAAATTATTCCCCGACGGCTCCAATATTGCGCCAGAGTCCCAGAGTCAGTTATTTTTATGTCTGACTGTATTTCAAATGTGCAGGGTGATAAATAAAACCCGCCTCAAGCTGCAAACTATCTCAGTGTGATGAGGAACAATTGACAAAAATTAACCCAGCCAAAGCGTTGGGGTTCTCGCGAGCGGCTGGAGCATAAATCAGCATCGCGGCGGCTTCGGGGAGCAGCGCGCTCGAAGCCGCGCGCCCGCGGCAGCCACGATGTTCCAGCAGCCGCTGGGCTCGCCTGGTTGGAGTGAGTGAGGCTCGGCTCCGGGGATCTGAGCGGGAATAGGATTCTACTCCGAGTTCAGAGTCATCCGCGGAAGCGGCATGTAGGGTAGAAAGGCATGGCCACGCCTAAACGACTCCCTAATTTATCACTGAGAGTTGTCCAGTGGGTTGTCTGTGAATGAAGTCAGGAAGACTAGGGAGGCAAACTGAGGGGTGGGGGACTGAGCAAGGAATAACAATTCCTCGATTCTCTCTGAATGCCAGAGAGGAGTTTCTCTGATTGCTCAAGTCACTTGAAAGCGAGATTCGTCTCAGCCATTAAGTAAATCTATTTTACGGAAAATCAAAGGAGCCTGGAAAACTCTCTGCCTCGGCGCTGGAACTGCTTGGAGCCCGTGGCCCGCCAGTCTTTTCACTCCCCAGTGCACAAGAGTCCTCGGCCTCTTCTTTGGGGCCAAGTGGCCGGCCACGACACCCAGGAGATGTGGGTCAGGCAGAGGGGAAGGTGTCCCGGTCGGTCGCCGCCGGCCCTCGCCACCTGTTGCAGAGACCAAGTCTATGATTCCGCGACCCCAGGCGGACTCGCGTTCAGCGGCCACAGGGAGTCAAGGCTGCGGAGCCGAGGGTTTCTTTCTTTCGCTAAGAGCAAAGAACAGCCCTCTTGGTGCTAAGTGCACAGTAAGTGCGAAGAATAAATACATCATCTCCCGGGCCAGCTCTCTCGGAAAGATCTCTCAGCCCCCTGCCGTTCGGAGCCAGCCGAGAGTTATTGATTAGTGTGGGCGGCCGCGACGCGCTTGCGCCTCCGCTCGTAGGCTGAAAGGGCTTGCTGCCCCGAACGCCGCGGGCCCCTTGTCTAGTGCGGCGCTGGCTCCTCCGAGGGAAACTAACCCTCAGAAACACTCACAACCACACCGCCGCCGATTTCCCGGGCTTCAGCCCAACCGGCGAGAGCTGCTAGAGCGGCGCCGCAGAGCCCAGACCTGGCGTGAGCGGCGTGTGCGCATGTGTGCGTGCGTGTGCGTGCGGAGACGGCGCGGGCCGTTAGGCCGGGTTGCTGCGGGAGGCTGCGAGGGTTTGGAGCGGGGAATAGAGGGTGTGTTTGTCCCTTGTAGCTGCCAGTGAAGCCTCTCCTTTTAAAAATGGCTTAAAGAGCGAAGTGAGGTAAACCTAAGCCCCCCCCCCCCCCACGCCCCGCGGAGAGCTCTGGTTCCGGGGCAGCGCGTGGGAGTTGGGCGCCCACTGCGTCCGCTGCTGAGGTCTGGTGGCTGCGTCCTGGGGAGCCTGGGCCTCTTTGTGGCTCCTGGGCTCCGCGGCTCAGGCCTTTTCTTCGCCCTCGCCTCGGCGGTTCCGGGCCCCTGACCTCGCCAGCCGCGCCGCCCACCGCTTCCTTCCCCAAGGGCGTAAACGCTAATTCACTCGGGCCTCGGCCAACTCCCTGGCCCGCGGCCCGCCCGGCTCCGAAGTTTGGGGCGGGGGCAGGCGGACTGAGCTCCTCTCCTGAAATGATTCCACACGCATTTGTTTCGGGACCCCGGCCTTGTCCCGGCCTTAACCTCCTCAGCTTTACAACGGGGATAATAGTCTTTGCCGGCTCGCCCACCATGTGGTGGCGGGATAATATATATTCCGGCTGGGAGAGACTTGTCAACTATCCCGCCGGGTGGCAGTTCACAGCCCTCCCAGATTGGAGGGTGGTGGAGTGAGGGGGTTACAGGTCCCGGCCTGCGACCTCCCAGTAGAAGGGGCTAGTGGTCGTTTAGTGTCCTGGCCACGCTTCAGGCCAGGACACGTGATGCCCTTGGGGACCGCTGGGCCGCACTGTCCCTGAGCCCTGCCTAGAGCAGAGCAGCCTTGCTGGAACCCTATACTAGGCTCTTGGTCGACCTCACCATCTCGCCATGGGCAGCTGCCGCAGCGGGAGACTCCTGGCTGGAACAGAAACTGAGCGTCACCCAAAACCCAGGTTGAAAGGGGACCCCTCTAGGTTGTCCTGAACTGTCCTGGGTCTCATTGGAAAATCAAGCCCAGAGAAGAGATTGGCCTCTGATGGTCAAACCTCCTGGGAGAGTCTCAATTGAAGACATCCCCAAACTTTTTACAAAGCTATAAAACTATTTAGAAGAAAAAGCAGCTACATGGATGGAGGGAGACAGTTGAGAAAAACAAGGTAAATATAAAGAGGAACTTAAAAGGAGTATTAATGTGTATTTTCTTTGCACCTGAATTTAGGTTAACCCCATAGTTTTAATGCTTTAAACCAAAGAACCCTCCTACAAAAGACTTAGATATGTCCAACTAGGCCCTGGGCCTGCTAGCATAGTTCCCAGGCCAGTTGCAGTGACCTGTTACCATTATCAGTACCCAAGATACAGATGGTGGAGGAATGAGCTTCTCGTTGTCATTTACGTTTAAAACTGCAGGGCACTCCACTGATGAACTTTCTTGACTTCTCTCATTAGTGAGGTATTCTTGGGTTTTGTTGTTGTTGTTGTTCTGTTGTTTAAAAAGGCACATTTCACTAATTTAAAAGTAGGTTAGATTGTTTCAAACTGTCACGTCTTGAATCACATAACACACCAATAAATGAATACAAAATAACCTGTATATGGGGTAGTAAGCTAAGATGACTATGGGCTCTCCGATGCATAGTTATTTCTAACAAGACTTCATTTGAAAAAATGAAAAACATTTTGGGGCAGTTACAGTTACATTAGAACATGTTGTGGAAATAAGCTTGCAGTTAGAGAAAAAATTATTAGAAACAGCTGTGATGTTAATGTTTCAAAACCCAGAGTATTCAATATGCTCAGTATCTACTTTTCATCATCTTTTTTTCTTGTGCATCCACATAACGCACTACTCTGTGTGTAATACAAGACACTTGTTTAATAAAGCAAATGATTGTCTGTGTCAGGGAGATTTGGTCCTATTTCCCTCTCCCAGTCCATGTGCAGAGCAGATCAAAGACCTGATTACCTCTGTCTTTCCAAAGGCTCCAGATGGTGTCTTTTTTTTTTTTTGCTTCAGATACTTTAGCAATAGAATTCAAAGGACTAAAGAATCTGTGTGATGCTACAGATGAAAGCTGCACCCAGGTAAATTATTTTTTTAAATTAATGTCATGCATACCTTAACCTTATTCCACTAAAGTTTTGAGGTTTCTCATGAGAATAAATTGAGGTTTCTCATGTGAATAAATAGATAAATGGTGAGTAAAGGTTAGAACCAAGTGAAATAGAAATCAAAATCCAGGATCAAGATGAAAATACTGATATGCATGTGGCTTACTGCACAGTTACTAAACAGGAACTTTGGGTTTGTCTCTGAGCTTCCTGGAAGCAAGAGTAAAGAGCAAAACAAGATGCTTATAATGCACAAGGAGAAATCTAATCAGTTTTTTTAAATATACTAAGTAACTGTTCCCATCACTTTAGTGATGATGTTAGTAGCAGCAGCTGTTTCATTTGGGAGATCAACTGCCTTTCCCCTTCCTGGCCCCCAAGTTCCAACACACTCAGGTACTCTTCTTGGGTTGTTTTTACTTTGTTAGAATTAGGCTGAAGCTGCTTCTCTACACAGAGGCAGTTCAGTGTCTGGAAAGAACTTTGAAATCAGAGGGATCTGAGTACATTACTGGCTTTTGCACTTAGGGTTCTGCCCTTGGCAAAGCCTCTCTGAGACCCAGTTTTCTTTATAAAGTGGAGACAAACTAGCCCATAGGCCAGAAGGAGAGGGTATTCTAGTTATTCAGTCGCTCAGTCCTGTCCGACTCTGAGACCCCATGGACTGCAGCATGCCAGGTTTCCCTGTCCTTCACCATCTCCCAGAGCTTGCTCAAACTCATGCCATCAAGTCAGTGATGCCATCCAACCATCTTGTCCTCTACCGTCCCCTTCACCTCCTGCCTTCAATCTTTCCCAGCATCAAGGTCTTTTCTAATGAGTCAGCTCTTTGCATCAGGTGGCCAAAGTATTGGAGCTTCAGCATCAGTCTTTCCAATGAATATTCAGGATTGATTTCCTTTAGGATTGACTGGTTGGATCTTCTTGCTTTCCCAGGGTCTCTCAAGAGTCTTCTCCAACACCACAGTTCAAAAGCATCGATTCTTTGGCACACAGTCTTCTTTATGATCCAGCTCTCACATCTGTACATGACTACTGGAAAAACCATAGCTTTGACTAGATAGACCTTTGTCGGCAAAGTGAAGTCTCTGCTTTTAAATACACTGTCTAGGTTTATCATAGCTTTTCTTCCAAGGTGCAAGCGTCTTTTAATTTCATGGCTGCAGTTACCATCTGCACTGATTTTGGAGCCCAAGAAAATAAAGTCTGTCTCTGTTTCTATTGTTTCCCCATGTATTTGCCATGAAGTGATGGAACTGGATGCCATCATCTTTTGAATGTTGAATTTTAAGCCAGCTTCATCACTCTCCTCTCATTGGGAGGTTTTTTAGTTCCTCTTCACTTTCTGCCATAAGGTGCCATCTGCATATCTGAGGTTATTTGATATTTCTTCCGACAATCTTGATTCCAGCTTGTGCTTCACCCAGCCCGGCATTTCTCATGGTGTACTTTGCATATAAGTTACGTAAGCAGGGTGACAGTATACAGCCCTGATGTATGCCTTTCCCAGTTTTTAGCCTGACACTAAGAAACTTTGTGTGAGGCTGTAACTGCTGTCTTTATTGCCCTTAATAATAACACAATCATTAGTTTCCTTTCTCCTTTTCCACAGCCACAAAGCATTCAATGGCACTTCTCCATTTGGGCCTCAGAGCAAATAAGAATGCCAAGCTTTAAGACTGGAAGACCTGCAAGTACAGGCATATAAGCAAGGTCTCTGAGCTCCTTTACTCTCCCTGCTTACCTGTAGTAGTTATTTTTCTGGAGAGAGAAGGAGGTACTGGTAAGACAGACCTTGTCTTAATCCAGCAAGTATAAGAAGTGTCAGTCTTGAGGCTTCAGGGCCACAAGTGGATGCTGTGCAGTAGCCCCACTCCTAGGTACCAGGGGAAGTGGCAACTGTCTGGGTCACCTTGGTAATGAGGTGAGTCATGGCATGAATGAATTCCAAGAGAAAGTAGTTAGATCTCTTGAGTATTTTTTTGACGGGGACAGGAGCTACAGTTTTGCCGTCACTATAGAAAGTAATCTTAGAAGTATTGAGGATTTGGGGCAGGAACTAAATACAAGATAACCCTCCCCTTGCCCCCTACCTCCCTCACTCTGCCTCTTACTGTGTAGAACTTCTAAACTGAGTACTTGTGAAGAATCCAGTAGTGGTTCTAGGTTTTGCAGAGACAGGTTCTCTGTTGCGGGTCCACCACCTAAGACTATCCAGGCAGTTGTCCCCAAGAGGTCCTCTCTTTTTATCCCTCTTCCTTCTTCGTCCTCTTTCACCTGCTCAATACCCACTAAACTCTCACATTTCTCCTGCTAAAGCTTGAAGGTTGGTACTGGGTCAAATATCAATCTAGCGTATCCAAGTCTTTGTATTTTCCAACGTTAGTTATATCTTAGAAAAGAAAAGTACTGGAGTGGGTTGCCATTTCCTTCTCCAGGGGATCTTCCCCACCTAGGGATTGAACCCGGGTATCCCACATTCCAGGCAGACGCTTTAACCTCTGAGCCACCAGGGAAGCCCAGAAGAGAATAGCGATGTGTATGTACTTGTGTGACTTGTTCTACATGATTGTAAGCATCCGAAGGCCATAAACATCTTGGTGTTTATGCATTGATTGACTGCATTTAGAATGGCAGGTAATTTGTTTCAGGTTGGCATGGCCCCATGATTAAGATGCCAAGAAGTGCACTTGTCCTTGTTGTTTGTGAAGTACAGGCCAAGTGATTTAGAATAAATATCCTGCTCCTTTCCTTGGAAAATGCACAGAATATGGCAGAAGGGAAGCAAGCTTTATGATGTTTTCTTGTGATGGGATTTTTCCCACCTAATAATGCAGTTATTGGGTACAGAGTATGGCATGCAGCCCACAACAGGGTCCACCTGGCCGTGGGAAGGAGTTTAGAGAGGCCAGACTATTCATGTGGCATGGTTTTTGTGGCCATGTTTGCCAACTGCCTGAAACTCTCTCAGGGGAAGGGAAAGAAGGAGTGAGAATACAACTGTACTCTATTAAAGTATGTGAATCTGAGTTCTTCTGCTGGTGTTAATGGATTCTAGAATTAAGGCTGCAGGCAGAACCAGTGGAGTATTTTCTAGGAGAATACTGGAGGAGAAGGTTACAGTACATTCTCACAAGAAGACATTTTCTTGCTTCCCCTATCAGTTGGATCATGGGACCTGCAACCCAGCCCCTGTCTCAGTCCTCTCTGCTCACCTGTCACTAGAGCTTCCTCTGAGCAGCCCTTCGTGGTATGGTCCACCCAGAGCTTCAGCTTGGCCAACTGGTGCAGCACTCCTGCACTTCCTCCCTGGAAAACTGGTTCTTCTGGAGCTTCTGCTGCTATTGTTTGCTGCCATTAAGTTGCTATACTTACCTGTTGCTTTGGTTACTGATACTATCTCCATGGTTACCCCAACTTCCCATTGCTGGACCTGCATACATGTTTAGGTCTTACATGTTGGAGGCCCTGCCAAAGTGCTTCTTGTCTGCATGGGGTTGGGCTGCAGTAGTCCAGATTACTTCTTTTCCTCCTGCTGTGAATTCTCTTGCATTTTTCATGCCTGGCTTCACCCACACACAGAGTAAGAATGAGCTAATGCACTTTAGCTATTCCTTCTAAAGGTCCTTTCTTTGACTGGCAGGCCCAAAGGTGTGGAATGTTACTTCCTGTGCACCTCTCCTTGTTGCTGCAGAAAGTCCTCATGTACCCACATATGAAGGTTGGTTGCTGTTCACCTTCAGGCCAGTTAGATTTGGATGCATATTTATCCCGATCCATTTATGGTACATTTATCATATAAGTCTCAAGCTTATTTGTTTTCGTAAATTTCAATATAGTATAAGTTACGTATTAGTCATGGAAAGTAATGCTAACTGATGTATCAAGCAATTCTTGAGGACTCCCCAGGTGGCAATAGTGGTAAAGAACCTGCCTGCCAATACGGGAGATGTAAGAGACGTGAGTTCAATCCCTGGGTTGGGAAGATCCCCTGGAGGAGGGCATGGCACCTCACTTATCATGATGCCAATACTCATGGCACCAATATTCTTTCCTGGAGAATCCCTTGGACAGAGGAGTCTGGCAGGCTACAGTCCATGGGGTTGCAAAGAGTTGGACGTGACTGAAGCCACTTGCACAACACAGCAGTAGATTTTTCTCTGTCCTAAGTTTTGAAGGGAAACCCCACTCTTTTCTGTACAAGTGATCCCAGACTAGTATGCCCCAGACTCAAAGGACAGAGAAAATAAGAGTGCACTGTTTAATCAGGTATAAAAACTAAGATAAGTACTATAGGCCAATGTTTGGTTTTTGTTCTTACGAAGCTGGTTCAAGGACAAAGGTCTCTTTGAGGTCAGGGAGAATTACATTCCATGGAATTGAAACAAGGTGTCTGGAGGAAGATGAGGATATGAAGAGCCAAAGGATCTCCACTTACTGTGAAAACAGCTGTATCAGTGTTAAAAGCCCTAAATCCATCTATTACAGATCTCCATAGTGTTTTTATTGCCAGAGTAGTTTCCAGTGACTTGGAACTTGGGAAGGTTTAGCCAACAAGTTATAGAGATATTCCAAATCCAGGAATTAATCATGTCTTTTCTGGTCTTTTACCTTTAGTCCTAATACTTTCTATCAGCACTCTCCCTTCCTTCTCTGTCTTGGTTAACATTTTATTTGTCCCTCTAATGATTTAACAGATGTCAAACTTTGTTAAGGGTTTGACAAGGGTTGATGTTGCTCAAACGTCCTTGCCCAGGTCTGGTTCATTTATGAGGGGATAACAGACCACTGATGTCATTTTCATGTGCTTTGATGGAAGTTTTAGTGTCCCAACTCCCCTGCGGATGGAGTTTTACACTTCTAAAGTGGTTGCAGCCTTCTTGTTAAGTTCTTTTCCCAACATATTCTTGCATTTTACTTTTTCACTGAACAGTATATTGTAATACCATTTAGAATAGTTGATTCAACACCAGTACACTCACATTTTCCAGATGAGAAATAGAGTTAAGAGAAGAAAACGTGAAATCTCCTCTTTTTAAGAGAGATGATGGTCATTGCACATTGATCCATAGTTCTAGTCTTCAAAGAGACTAGAAAAACCTTTGTGCTGTCTGTTCTTAGAATAGTTGCATTTATTGTTTAAAATAGCCTGACTTATTATTCTCATTCCTGAACTTTTGTGTGAGAGAAGGTCTTAGAAGTCCTGCCAGAACCGTAGAAGCTGTTTGATTGGTTAATGCTCACTGGCCAGATTCAAAGCACCCAAGGAAGGCTCTGGCCAAAAGAAACTAAATGGGGATCCCTTGAGTGCCAGGAGACACATGTCATGAACAATACTGACCATGGAGAAGAACTGGCCTTCACCTTCAAAAGTTTACAGCTAAATTAACCATATGAAAACACCAAAAATAAGTTATTTATATTAATAGGGCTAGGAAAGCATAGTCAGAGGCAAACTAATGATAGCACCTAAATACTGTAAAGACTGAAAATACTTCACTGATATTCTTTTATGCAGAAATATTTAAAAATGCCCGAATAGGAATCAGAGCCAGGTGAAGAAGTAAGAGTTGAGAGATTGTTTCTGGTGCAGATCCTTTAACTTGCTGCCTATATGACTTTGAGGGAAGTTTTCTAACTTTGATGAGCCTGTTTCCTCAGCTCCTCCCCCCGCCCCCCAAAAAAAACACAAAAATACAGAGTAATGTGGACCCTGGCAAACGCATTAACTGATTATGTGAATCAGATGAGACAGTATATTTGAAAGCACTTTAAAGTAAAATACTGCATACAGGTAGCTTACCACCCCACAATCCACGCACAAACTGTTGTGGCTCTTCTTTGAAGCAGAAGGAAAGAATCCACAGGAAACAACTCTTTGGGGTGGAGGTGGTATGGAGGTAATTGATTTGGTGTGCTTTGACACAAAAAGTACATGTAAAATCAGTGATGTTAGTAGAGGCAATTCTTTCTCCCAAAATTTACTTTCAGCTGCTGAAGTCATTTGCTATGTGAATGGAAACATAATTCAAGTGGCGTAGGATGTGGCACTTGGTGATGGCTGCAGATCAATTCTTTGACAACTTGCCAAATTACTAATTGCAGAAAACTGTCAGGTACATATCTTTTACCAGGTGGAGAAGATTCGTAAAGAGCCTTTTCACCAGCAGAAGCAGAGGCATGGCCAGGACAGACACCTGCAGAAATATAAAAGGCTATAAAGTGTGTTTAAAGGATAACTCCTCCATCCACATCTTAAATGCTAAGTCCCGGAGAATTGCTTTAGTATCTGAAATGTAAATCATGTGGGAAACTGATAACTGAGCTACCCTACGCAAACATTTGTGAAAACTACTGCTGTGCACAATCGCCAGAACTAATCTTTTTAAAAATTCAACAATAACTCAGTGAATTGGTCATTCAACAACTTCATCAGACCAGTAAACGGTGACCACTGATTCAAGTGAGTGTGGGTTGAATCTAAAGTGCTTTCCCCGTTTCTCTCTCTCTCTGTTGAAGAAGCGTGAGCACTGCTGTAGTGGCACTTAGGCAGTGGAGATTTTCAGAACTGGATGAGAGAAAGATTCATAGTTTATTCAGTTTGAAGCAGGATCGAGAATAGTGTTGAGGGGACGGTAGGAGTGGAGGCCAATGCTGGGGTGAAGCAGTCCTTGGAACCCAGGTATATGGGGTCCATCCCAGGAAAACTGGTGTTCAGACACAGCGAAACCAATCACATTGCAGAAGCACTCACAGCAGGTTTAGAGCTGTGTTTAGACAATGACTCTGAAGCCCCTCAAGTGGTGAGATATGGGTTGGTGACATCAGTGTTAGCACCTGAGTGCAGCAAAGGACCAAGGCAGCCAGTGCTGAGCCAGAAATCAGGAACCCCAAGTTCTGACCCCAGATGTAGACCAGTGTTTTGAACTCTCTGAAGTTTTTTTAAAATGTGAACCCATCTTCAGTTAACACATGGTCTTGGTATACATGACATACACTCGGGTCATGCCACATGTGACTTAACAAGTGAATTAAATGGCATCCAAAGTGGTTTGCACTCTATTCAGTGAACAAGTACACTGCTTGTCATGGGCTTGCCTGTCACAGAAATATCAAAAGTGCTGTAAGTTTTTATTTTTCGGTTTTTTATCTTTGTGAACAGATAATGGTTTATGGACTTACAGTGTGGTGCATGGTCTCAAAGTTGTCTTCTACTTTGATGCTTTATATATGCAGATGTAGGAGGGGAACTCATTCTTTCAAATATAGTGATACTTCCTTTATGGGTCATTATTGGAGAATGAGAACATGAAACTTTATGTAGGTGACTGCTTCAGAAGATAGAAAAAAATTTAAAGGGATATCGTCCTACCTTGTAGATGCAGGCACACTGAAAGTAAGAAGTGGTAGAGCTGACAAGGAAAACAATCTTATAAGCACAGTCCTCTTAAGCAGGTAATTGTGGTCTCCTGGATGATGTCACATATCATTATAGTTCTGTGATACTTGTTAATCAGAAGAAGAGTAAATCATATTTTAAACTCTCTGTTTAAAGGTTAGGGAAATAAGCTGTGTTTTGTTAAATATTTTAATATAAATACCAGTGTTTTTAAATTATATTACTAAAAATTGGGTTCAGCAAATAAGTAAAACACAATTTAAAACTGTGGGATCTAACTTCCTTGTCTCATATCCATTGGATAATGCAGCTGGATCTGATGTGGCACACTGAGTCCACGGGGAGAGGGCCGAGGCTCCATCTGTCCTGCTGCTGTGCTTTACAAGGCTTGCACTCCCAAAGTAGCCATGCATGTCAAAGTTGGAGGCTCAGCAATTATGTCCACATTCCAGGGCTTTCCCTTTCAGCCTTCCTATAAGTTGCCATGCCACCTCTGCTTATATGTTACCATCCAGAATTTAACAAATGACCACACCTTGCTACAAGGAAGCTGAGAAATGTAGTTTCTATTCCAAGAGCCAAGAGTCCAACCAGAAATTGTGAGTTCTAATAATACGGAAGAAGAAGTAGAGACTGCAACAAAATCAGCATCCGTTTAATCAGTACTTTAAACTTCTGCTTCCAGATAGCTTTAACATGAAAACCAAAATATTAAAATTGGGTTAGATCAATTCTACCTCTATTTATTAAGGACCTACTAATATACCAAGCACTGAGCTGGATGCCAGGCATCCACAGATGAACTAATATAGTCCTTTATCTCAAGTTGTTTAAAATCCAGTGGGGCATTGTAAGTGCCAACAAAATATACTAGGAGTGTTAAAGAGGGAGCTATTAATTTTGTCTGGTTTGAGAAAAGGATTGTTAAGAGAGTCAGGAAATGTTCACAGAAAAGATAACATTGAAGCAGAGTCCTGATGTGAGATGCTGCCAGAGGAAGAGGTGTTGATAAAGTCACCCCACACAGGGACATAGCTCCGAGAACCATGGCAGAGTGACAGTGGATGGCATATTGGTGAAATAGCCCAGGGAGATGGAGGCATGTAGCTGGAGAGGGAAGTTGAAGTCACATTTAGAAGGATTTTAAATGTTTTATATAAGAGTTTGGTTTTTGTGGGCAATTGGGAGCTACTGAACTGTGCTGTTTTTTATTTGTGTGTTTTCAAGCAGGACAAAGATAAAATTTCAAAGTCTCTCAGTTCAGTTCAGTCGCTCAGTCGTGTCCGACTCTTTGCAACCCCATGAATCACAGCACGCCAGGCCTCCCTGTCCATCACCAACTCCTGGAGTTCACTCAAACTCATGTTCATCGAGTCGGTGATGCCATTGAGGCATCTCATCCTCTGTTGTCCCCTTCTCCTCCTGCTCCCAATCCCTCCGAGCATCAGGGTCTTTTCCAATGAGTCAACTCTTTGCATGAGGTGGCCAAAGTTTTGGAGTTTCAGCTTCAGCATCAGTCCTTCCAATGAACACCCAGGACTGATCTCCTTTAGGATGGACTGGTTGGATCTCCTTGCAGTCCAAGGAACTCTCAAGAGTCTTCTCCAACACCACAGTTCAAAAGCATGAATTCTTCGGCACTCAGCTTTCTTCACAGTCCAACACTCACATCCATACATGACCACAGGAAAAACCATAGCCTTGACTAGATGGACCTTTGTTGGCAAAGTAATATCTCTGCTTTTCAGTATACTATCTAGGTTGGTCATAACTTTCCTTCCAAGGCGTAAGCATCTTTTAATTTCATGGCTGCAATCACCATCTGCAGTGATGTGACTGGTGATAGAAGCAAGGTCCGAAGCTGTAAAGAGCAATATTGCATAGGAACCTGGGGCATCCAAGATCAGGGGTGGTGGCCGAGAGGAGCTACCCCATGCCCCAGGTCAGGGGAGGTGGCCGAGAGGAGCAACACCATATCCAAGGAGTGGCAGCTGTGCGGGCACAGGAGGGCCGAGAGGAGCTACTCCACCTTCAAGGTCAGGAGGGGCGGCTGTGAGGAGATACCCCTCGTCCAAGGAAAGGAGCAGAGGCTGCACTTTCTGGAGCAGCCGTGAAGAGATACCCCATGTCCAAGGTAAGAGAATCCCAAGTAAGACTATAGGTGTTGCAAAAGGGCATCAGAGGGTAGACACACTGAAACCATAATCATAGAAAACTAGCCAGTCTGATCACACAGACCACAGCCTTGTCTACCTCAGTGAAACTAAGCCATTCCGTGTGGGGCCACCTAAGACAGGAGGGTCATGGTGGAGAGGTCTGACAGAATGTGGTCCACTGGAGAAGGGAATGGCAAACCACTTGAGTATTCTTGCCTTGAAAACCCCATGAACAGTATGAAAAGGAAAATGATAGGATACTGAAAGAGGAACTCCCCGGGTCGGTAGGTGCCAAATGTGCTACTGGAGATCAGTGGAGAAATAACTTCAGAAAGAATGAAAGGATGGAGCCAAAGCAAAAACAATACCCAGCTGTGGATGTGACTGCTGATAGAAGCAAGGTCCAATGCTATGAAGAGCAATATTGCATAGGAATCTGGAATGTCAGGTCCATGAATCAAGGCAATTTGGAAGTGGTCAAACAGGAGATGGCAAGAGTGAACGTTGACATTCTAGGAATAAGCAAACTAAAATGGACTGGAATGGGTGAATTTAACTCAGATGACCATTATATCTACTACTGTGGGCAGGAATCCCTTAGAAGAAATGGAGTAGCCATCATAGTCAACAAAAGAGTCCGAAATGCAATACTTGGATGCAATCTCAAAAAACAACAGAATGATCTCTGTTCATTTCCAAGGCAAACCATTCAATATCACGGTAATCCAACCAATATGCTATGCTCCAACCAATAACGCTGAAGAAGCTGAAGTTGAACAGTTCTATGAAGACCTACAAGACCTTTTAGAACTAACACCCACAAAAGATGTGCTTTTCATTATAGGGACTGGAATGAAAAAGTAAAAGTCAAGAAACCCCTGGAATAACAGGCAAATTTGGCCTTGGAGTATGGAATGAAGCAGGGCAAAGGCTAACAGAGTTTTGCCAAGAGAATGCACTGGTCATAACAAACACTCTCTTCCAACAACACAAGAGAAGGCTATACACATGGACATCACCAGATGGTCAATACTGAAATCAGTTTGACTATATTCTTTGCAGCCAAAATGGAGAAGCTCTATACAGTCAGCCAAAACAAGACCAGGAGCTTACTATGGCTAAGATCATGAACTCCTTATTGCCAAATTCAGACTTAAGTTGAAGAAAGTAGGGAAAACCACTAGACCATTCAGGTATGACCTAAATCAAATCCCTTATGATTATACAGTGGAAGTGAGAAATAGATTTAAGGGACTAGATCTGATAGATAGAGTGCCTGATGAACTATGGACAGAGGTTCGTGACATTGTACAGGAGACACGGATGAAGACCATCCCCATGGAAAAGAAATGCAAAAAAGCAAAATGGCTGTCGGAGGAGGCCTTACAAATAGCTGTGAAAAGAAGAGAAGCGAAAAGCAAAGGAGAAAAGGAAAGATACAAGCATCTGAATGCAGAGTTCCAAAGAACAGCAAGAAGAGATAAGAAAGCCTTCCTCAGCGATCAGTGCAAAGAAATAGAGGAAAACAACAGAATGGGAAAGACTAGAGATCTCTTCAAGAAAATTAGAGATACCAAGGGAACATTTCATGCAAAGATGGGCTCGATAAAGGACAGAAATGGTATGGCCCTAACAGAAGTAGAAGATATTAAGAAGAGGTGGCAAGAATACACAGAAGAACTGTACAAGAAAGATCTTCATGACCCAGATAATCACGATGGTGTGATCATTGACCTAGAGCCAGACATCCTGGAATGTGGAGTCAAGTGGGCCTTAGAAAGCATCACTACAAACAAAGCTAGTGGAGGTGATGGAATTCCAATTGAGCTATTTCAAATCCTGAAAGATGATGCTGTGAAAGTGCTGCACTCAATATGCCAGCAAAATTGGAAAACTCAGCAGTGGCCACAGGACTGGAAAAGGTCAGTTTTTATTCCAGTCCCAAAGAAAGGCAGTGCCAAAGAATGCTCAAACTACTGCACAATTGCACTCATCTCACACACTAGTAAAGTAATGCTCAAAATTCTATGTTTACTATAGTATGGTCAGAGCTGGACCCAAAACATCGGCCATAGGGAGGGAGATGCTTGTGAGACACATTTTTAAAGAAGTAGGAAGACTTGGTTGGAGAAGGTTGGTGTATATATAGAGTGAAGGAAAGGGAGTTACAGTTTCAGTGTGACTAACACTGAAATGTGTATTTTTTTTTTAAACTCCTGTCAGACTCAAAAGGAAAATTAAATTTAGGGACAAAGGTGATGTTCATAAATCAGATTGTGCTGAGATAAGACCTATAGAACATCAAGGTTTAATATCCTATGGGCATTTACAAATTTTAATTATCTGCTCCTAAGGGCCATCATCTGCTGGATCATGGAAAAAGCAAGAGAGTTCCAGAAAAAACATCTATTTCTGCTTTATTGACTATGCCAAAGCCTTTGACTGTGTGGATCACAGTAAACAGTGGAAAATTCTGAAAGAGATGGGCATACCAGACCACCTGACCTGCCTCTTGAGAAAACTGTATGCAGGTCAGGAAGCAACAGTTAGAACTGGACATGAAACAACAGACTAGTTCCAAATAGGAAAAGGAGTATGTCAAGGCTGTATGTTGCCACCCTGCTTATTTAACTTCTCTGCAGAGTACATCATGAGAAACGCTGGGCTGGATGAAACACAAGCTGGAATCAAGATTGCTGGGAGAAATATCAATAACCTCAAATATGCAGATGACACCACCCTTATGACAGAAAGTGAAGAAGAACTAAAGAGCCTCTTGAAAGAGGAAAGTGAAAAAGTTGGCTTAAAGCTCAACATTCAGAAAACGAAGATCAGTCCTATCACTTCATGGCAAGTAGATGGGGAAACAGTGGAAACAGTGGCTGACTTTATTTTGGGGGGCTTCAAAATCACTGCAGATGGTGACTGCAGCCATGAAATTAAAAGACGCTTACTCCTTGGAAGGAAAGTTATGTCCAACCTAGATAGCATATTCAAAAGCAGAGACATTACTTTGCCAACAAAGGTTCGTCTAGTCAAGGCTATGGTTTTTCCTGTGGTCATGTATGGATGTGAGAGTTGGACTGTGAAGAAGGCTGAGCGCCGAAGAATTGATGCTTTTGAACTGTGGTGTTGGAGAAGACTCTTGAGAGTCCCTTGAAATGCAAGGAGATCCAACCAGTCCATTCTGAAGGAGATCAGCCCTGGGATTTCTTTGGAAGAAATGATGCTAAAGCTGAAACTCCAGTACTTTGGCCACCTCATGCGAAGAGTTGACTCATGGGAAAAGACTGATGCTGGGAGGGATTGGGGGCAGGAGGAGAAGGGGACAACAGAGGATGAGATGGCTGGATGGCATCACTGACTTGATGGACCTGAGTCTGAGTGAACTCCGGGAGTTGGTGATGGACAGAGTGGCCTGGCGTGCTGCGATTCATGGGGTCACAAAGAGTTGGACACGACTGAGCGACTGAAGTGAACTGAGGGCAAGGGCTGTTGTTTATCTCTTCAGTATCTCCAACAAATGCTGCTTGACTGTGACTGCTGCACAGTATCACATATATATTGAGTTAATGACTAAATAATTCAACTAATAAAAAATTCTAGGGAGGAGATAGGATTTTGGAAGTCAGTGTGTGTGCAGTACTTGTTCAGCTGCTCATTCGTGCCCAACTCTTTGCGAATACATGGACTGCAGCACGCCAGGCTTCCTTGTCATTTACCATCTCCCAGAGCTTGCTCAAACCCATGTCCATTGAGTCAGTGATGCCATCCAACCATCTCATCCTCTCTTGTCCCCTTCTGCCTTCAATCTTTCCCAGCATCAAGGTCTTTTCTAATGAGTCAGCTCTTTGCATCAGGTGGCCAAAGTGTTGGAGCTTCAGCTTCAGCATCAGTCCTTCCAATCAATATTCAGAATTGATTTCCTTTAGGATTGACTGGTTTGATCTCCTTGCTGTCCAAGGGACTCTCAAGAGTCTCCTCCAACACCACAGTTCAAAAGCATCAGTTTTTTGAAAGTCAGCCTTCTTTATGGCCCAACTCTCACATCCATACATGACTCCTGGAAAAACCATAGTTTTGACTAGACAGAACTTTGTCAGCAAAGTAATGTCTCTGCTTTTTAATATGCTGTCTAAGTTTGTCATAGCTTTTCTCCTAAGGAGTGCTTGTCTTTTAATTTCATGGCTGCAGTCACCATCTGCAGTGATTTTGGAGCCCAAGAAAATAAAGTCTGTCACTATTTCCGTTGTTTCCCCATCTATTTGCCATGAAGTGATGGGACCAGAAGCTTGGGTCCTGCGAATTGATTAAATGAATAATTAGAAGCAGAAAAAAACATAAAAAGAAAATTTAGGAACCTTAGATGATCAGATAAAGCATGTTCTAGAAAACAACATAATATCGTTTTAAGATTGAAATGGAGATGAATTCTGTTAAATGCCACCACAGAGGAAAGTTTCATGAGTACTCAGCTCACTGGTAGATCTGTAATTAAGAAAGACAGAGACTGTTTAGAGAGAAATTTCTGTAGAGTGATGAGTTTCAAATTTCAGTGTGCATCAGAATCAGAAGGGCTTATCTGGTAAATCTGAGATGTTTGCATTTGTAACAAGTTGCCAGGTAATTCTATACTGTTGCTGGGCCAGGATCATGCTTGAAGAACTACTGCTATAGTACTTCAGAGAGAAAACAGTCAGATTATTTGGGAATGGAAGAGCCTTTGCTAAAGGAAGAACTGCAGGAAAGATGAGGGGAAAAAACCCATTCTACTCACTAATTTAAGACTTTATAACCTCCTGGTGGAAAAGCAATAGAATACATCTTCCTTAACTGTTTGAAGCTGAAGAACTTTTGTTAAGACATGCAATGTCTTCAAACTTCTGTTTCCTATTCTGTATAAATAGGAGTTGTAATAAAACCTGCCTCTGTGCGTTGTTCTTAGTAATAAATGAAGTATAGCATTCACCTCTATGTTAAGTGCTCAGATAAATAATGTTGCATCTGAGCATATACACTGTTTATCAAAGGTCAGAAAAGCCTGTACATAAATGTATCTGTTAACAATAAAAGCTGCCTCTACAAACTTTCAGCAACCCTCCAAAATATGTTTTTATAATTGGCACTGGAGTGCCATCTATAAATTATAAATTGAGCAAATATAAAAGGCTTGATGACTGTTTTCAGGGACAGTGGAATTTAATACCACATATCACAAAACTTTTTCCTTCTTTGTCTTTAAATATGTGCTGTTCCAAAATTTCTATCTCCTAAAATATTTTCCTCTGGTCACCTTTTAAAATAAACATTTAAATTAATCATTCAACATTTCTTTCATTAATGTGATGAGTGAATATAAATCACTAAAGCATGTTTGAGGAAAAGAGTACAAAAATCCATTCAAATAAAATATGTGAATGTTTACTAAAGAATTTAATAAGAAGCCAAAACAAACTTTGCCAATATTCTTTATTAAACAAATGAAGTATTCCTTTAAGTTATACTATGTTTAAATAATGAATCCATAAGGCTAGGTAAACAAACCATTTTGAGAAATAAAATGTAAATATGTCTTACAAATATTCTAATCCAATAATTATATTTAGGTAGGCAATAGTTATTGAGTGTGGTGTTTTATGACTATATAATAATATTTAATAGTGTATACATATTAAGAAAACGAAAATATAATATCAACTTCATATAATTCTGAGAATTAAATCATATACGTAGAATCTTTAGATTACTTGGAACAGAGTAAACACAACAATAATATACATAATAGCTATCACTATTTTTGTCTTAAATTATGGTCAAGTTGTTACTACATTAGCCTAGTTTCATCAGTAATCCATCATTATATAGTGTATGTTATTAGCCTCATTTTACAGATGAGGAAACTAAACCTTAGTGAGGTGAAGTAACATCCTAAGTACCATAGCTAGTACATGGTGGAGCCAGTGTTAGAACCCAGACTCTACCTCTAGAGCTCTCCCTTCCCCTAATAGAACTGCTACAGTAGAGTCCCTCCATATGTTGGTGTACATAGTCTTATGAATCTAATAGAAATGTTGATGAAGGCATCATACTGAATGTGTATCCAGTGCATTTAATTTGAAGAATTTAACTACAAAGCATGCATGAAGTTAAATTGAATGTAGGAAATGTGTCTAAAAGAAGACTGTGATCATGTGGAGAATTACTAAAACATGCCAAATAAGATACTATACACATTAGCAAATATATCTGATAGAGGCTTGTATCTAGAATAGATTAAAAAACTCTTAAAACTCAGGAATAAAAAGACAAATAACCCAATTAAAAACTGAGCAAAGAATCTGAATAGACACCTCTCCAAAGAAGAAATATAAATGACCATTAAACACAAGAGAAGGTGCTGGATATCATTAACCATCTGGGAAATGTACATCAAAGACACAGTGAAATACCATTTTACACCTACTAACATGGCTAGAATAAATAAGCCAGGTAATAACAAGTGATGGTGAGGATGCAGCAAAATTGGAACACTCATATGCTGCTGGTAGAAATGCAAAATAGTATGTAGCCATTTTGTAAAACAGTCTGGCAGTTCCTTAAAAGAGTAAGCACAGAGTTACCACATGACCCAGCAACTCTACTCCTGGATATATATACCCAAGAGAAATGAAAATCCATGCCCACTCAGAACACTGTTTATGAATGTTTATACCAGCATTACTGATAATAGCCAAAAGGTGGAAATCACCCAAATATTCGTCAACTGATGAATAGGTAAATAAAATGTGGCATATCCATACACTGGAATGTTATTTGGTCATAAAAAGGAATGAAATATTGATACATACCACAACAAGAATGAGCCTTAAAACATTATGCCAAATGAAAGAAACCATACAAAAATCAACTGTCTTTCTATACAGTAACAACAAACTGTCTGAAAAAGAAATAATGAAAACTATCCCAAATGTATAGCATCAAAAACAAGAAAATACTTAGGAATAAATTAAAATTGGTGGAAGATCTGTATGCTGAAAACTATAAGACAGTGATGAAAGAAATTGAAGAAGACATAAATGGAAAGATATCCCGTGTTTATGGATTGGAAGAATTAATATTGCTAAAATGATCACACTACCCAAAATCATCTATAGATTCAATGCAATCTCCATCAAAATTCTAATGATACTTTTCACAGAAATAAAAAAATCCTAAAATTTGTATGGAACCATAAAAGACCCCCAAAAGCCAAACAATCTTGAGAAAGAAGAACATAGCTGAAAGCATCACATTTCTTGATTTCAAACTATATTACAGAGCTGTAGTATTCAAAACAGTATGGTAGCGGCAAAAACAGGCAGACAGACAAATGGAACACTATCAAGAGCCCAGAAATAAATCCTCACACAAAGAGTCAACTAATATTTGACAAGAGAGCTAAGAATATCCAGTGGAGAAATTACAGTCTCTTTAATAAATGGTGTTGAGAAAACTGGATTTGCAAAAAATAAATGAAATTGGACTCCTATCTTACACTGCTCACAAAAAAAAATTAACTAACATTGAATCAAAGACTTAAAACTACTAGAAGAAAACATTGTAAAAACGCCTTGACATTGCTCTTGGCCATGGTTTTTTGTATATGACACAAAAAGGATTTTTTGTTGTTGTTGCAGAAGTAGCAAAAGCAAAAATTAATAAGTGGGATTACATCAAACTAAAAAGTTTCCACATAGCAAAAGAAACAATAAAATGAAAAGGCAAACTATGTGATGACAGAAAATATTTACAAACCAAATATATAATAAGGGGTTAATATACAAACTATATAAGGAAGTTATACGATTCACCAAAAAATCCAAATAATGGTGAAAGGACCTAAACAGACATTTTCCCCAAAGAAAAGTGAAGTGAAAGTTAAGTCGCTCAGTCGTCTCCAACTCTTAGTGACCCCCATGGACTACAGCCTACCAGGCCCTCCGTCCATAGGATTTTCCAGGCAAGAGTACTGGAGTGGGGTGCCATTGCCTTCTCCGTTAACAGCGGCTAGGCATATTATATTTACTTGGAGCTGGTATACTTGGTGACAGCCTTAGTGCCCTCGGACATGGCGTGCTTGGCCAGCTCCCCAGGTAGCAGCAAGCGCACAGCAGTCTGGATCTCCCTGGATGTGACAGTTGAGCGCTTGTTGTAACGTGCCAGGTGTGATGCCTCGCCAGCGATGTGCTCAAAAATGTCGTTGACAAAGGAGTTCATGATTCCCATGGCCTTGCACAAGATGCTGGTGTCGAGATGGACTTGCTTCCCCAAAGAATACAAATGTCTAATAAGTAACTGAAGAGGTGCTCAACACCACTAATCATCAGGTAAATGTAAATCAAAATCACAATGAGATATCACCTCACATCTATTAGAATGGCTCTTATCAGGAAGACAAGAGATAAGTATTGGAGGCAATGTGGAAAAAAGGGAACTCTTTGTACCATTCTTGGGAGTGTAAATTAGTGGAGCCACTGTGGAAAACATTATGGAGGGTCCTCAAAAAAGTTAAAAATAAAACTACCATATAATACAACAGTATCACCTCTGAGTGTCTATCCAGAGGAAATGAAATCAATACCTCAAACAGATATTTGCACTTCCATGTTCATTGTAGGGTATCCATCATAGCCGAGACGTGGAAACAATGTGTCAGCAGAGGAATGGATACAGAGGATGTGATGTGATGTATACACACACACACACGCACACTGTAATATTATTCAGCCTATAAAAGAAGGAAATTCTGTCATTTGTGACAATGTGCATATATACCTTGATGGCTTATGCTGAGTGAAATAAGTCAGAGAAGGACATATATGGTATGATCTCACTTGTACATGGAATCTAAGTGATCCATATTCATAGAAACAAGGAATAGATTGGCGGTTGCAAGAGCAGTGTTTATTACTGAAATTTCTGGGAACAAACCTTAAATATTTAACAATGGGGCATGTAATTAAATTAGGGTACACAAATATCGGCCACCTCATGCGAAGAGTTGACTCATTGGAAAAGACTCTGATGCTGGGAGGGATTGGGGGCAGGAGGAGAAGGGGACGACAGAGGATGAGATGGCTGGATGGCATCACTGACTCGATGGACGTGAGTCTGAGTGAACTCCGGGAGTTGGTGATGGACAGGGAGGCCTGGTGTGCTGCGATTCATGGGGTTGCAAAGAGTCGGACATGACTGAGCGACTGATCTGATCTGATTAAATGAAAAGTGTAATGGATATTTAGCAACATGAACAGATTATCATAATGGCATATTACGGAAAACAAATAAGCAAACTTCAGAAACAAAATCCCTACCAGAATACAAATTTAAATCAACTACCTAAAATTATTACATGTACAGGAACATGGGTTAGGGGAAGACATAGAAAAATTGAAATTTTGATTTGTTGACAGGAACTGTAGGAAAATATTTTTATTTTCTTTAAATTTTAATATAATGGGCAGAAAATAAGAGCTGTATGGTACCATGGAGGAAAAGTGCTATCAGTTTCACTCACCAAAACTGGTTTTTATGGCAATGGATGAAGTAAAATAGGAATTGAGAAAACATTAGATAAATTATTGTAGGTGTCTGATACGGTTTACCAAATGTTAATTTAAATTAAAATTTTTCCAAAAAAATGTTCAAGGCATTTTAGGAAAATTTTACTTTACTGTTGACCTCTTTACCCAATTTGGGAAAGGAATTGCTGTAGGAGATGCCATTCTACCTTTGTGTCCCCAGAGGTGGATACATAAGAACTACATGCTGAAATGAGACTTTCTCACGTAAGATCAGAGGAAGATAGTACATAAAAACCGAGGAAGTGGATAAACCTATGCATGAATGCTGAGCCCATCAAGCTGGGAGATGAGGACCAAAGGGCTGTAAAACCAAAGGTTCCAAAGTTGGATATGGAACCAGAAGTAAGAATAAGTACAAGAAAGCCAGAAACAGACATTCTACTGTTTCATAGTAATATGAGATGATTTTTAAATTTTCATGCTACTTAATGTGTAGGAAGCTGGAAAGAATATCACTCTCAGACGTACAGCAGAAACAATGACAATAGCAAACAGCCAGATGATTTGAAAAATCATGATTTTTCATGAAACCATGAGAAAGCTGAGATCACCGGGCAACCAACTAATCCAAAATCTAAGGTGACACAGGAACCTCCAAGGAGAGACAAAACAGGAGCAATTAGGGTGTACCTTGGGCTGATGGAACCAGCCATTGCAAAACTAGTAGGAAAAATTCTACTAAAAATGTTCACAAATTGCATAAAGCCAAATAGAGGCCAGAATGAGAATACAGAATTCTGGAAAGCAGGAGACAAAAGGGGAAACAGCACCATTTTCAGGCTCTTGTCCATAGATCTCAGAGTAGTCACCAAAAACAGTAGGGGTAGGGTGAGAGTACCATCCTAGGATCTGGGAGAGGGGGAAAGCATCCATGATAAGAAGGTCATGAAATCCAGCCCAAGTCCTTCTCTCCTATTTGTTCCCATAAGGAACAAAATTCCTAAGCTGCTGGGGAAAGGCCAGTGACCCCTATGGGCACTTAGGATTTTGGTGAAGACATGGCAGCTGGTGGCAAGGACCTGAGAAATATTCTTTACCTCTGAGGGAAGAACAAGAACACTCCTGATCCTAGATCATTAGAGGTCTTCTACAGCTGGGGATAGGGCAGGATCACAAGAGGACCCCACCAGTACAACCTAGGGAAACAATTCCTGCCTAAAACTAAAGCTTAATAAGAGCAACAGAAAAGCAGTCTTCCTCCTCTTTCCAAAACAGAGACTAAGAATCTTAAAGCAATAGCTATTAGCAGTTGACTACTGGGAGGTGGGCTGGAATATGCTGAGAGACCTATCTGATGCACAAGAACAAAGGAAGACCTAAAGGTGAGGTGCAGGAAATAGTGAGGAAAACCCTCTGACGTGCCAACCACCACAATAAAATCAAAGTAATTCTATGGGAATTTGAAAATATGATGCACTGAAAATAGCATCAGCATTCCATGGACCCATTTAAATTTCTGACTAGATTGACTCAAACTCCCTTCCCTCATACTAGAGACCCAGAAGAAGAAATGGTATGAATAATTCCATACATAAAATCTATTTATCTCAGTCTCTACTGTACAAGATACTCAACTTTCAATAAAAAATTATAAGGCATACAAGGAAGCAAGAAAAGATATAACAACTTCAAGAGACAAAGCAATGAATAGACTAGACAGATATAGCACAAGTATTGGAACTTTCAGACAGGAAATTTGAAATATCTATTATTAATATGTCAAAGGATCTCATGGAAAAGGTAGTCAGTATGCACAATTGGATGAGTAATACCAGATGAGACATAGAAACTGTAGGAGAGAATCAAATGCTAGGAAAAGTCACTTTAATGAGATGAAAAATGCCTACCATGCCTATTGAGTCATCAGTAGAATCAGTATATCCAAGGGAGGAATCAGTATACTTAATGATAAGTTGATAAAAATTGCCCAAATTGAAAAAATAGGAGAAAGAAGAGAGGAAGGGGGAGCAGAACAGAAACTCAAGATCTGTGGAACAGTATCAAAAGTCTAACGTGTAATTGGGATACAGGAAGAAGAGGAAGACATGGGGCAGAAGAAATCTTTATAGAAATAATGGTCAAGAATTTTCCAGAATTAACCATTTTCAAATCAACAGGTCAAAGAAGCTCACATACATCAGTAGGATAAAACAAACATATAAAACACCCAGATATAAACAGTTTATCTTCAAATGACAGGAAACCAAGGACAAAAAGAAAATCTTGTAGGCAGCCAGAGAAACCAAAAACAAATGAGGAACAAATCTAAGAATAATAACAGATTTCTGATGAGAAACTGTAAAAAAAAAAAACAAGACAAAAGAGCCACATCTTTAAAATTCTTGAATGTTCCACGCAGATATGGTCCAATAGAACCCATAGAAGGTCTGGCTTCCCAGATAGTGGAAAGGAGGGGCCTGGTAATATATCAGGAAGTGCTAGGAAGTTAACATATTTGGGGGCAGTATTTGACCAACAGAAGGCAAAAAAATAGAAATGAACCAGCAAATTGCTCACTTTTCTGCTGCCAACCTCCCAACAACAGGTTGTTCCAAGTTGTTAGGGTTCTATGTGAGTTCTCTGGAGAAATACTACGTGACCAGTTTCCAACCTGTGGTTTTTTTTTAGAAGTTGTTATGAATTGGATTTGCTTTCTTTTTTCTGTGCCTGTTTCCTTCTTCCCTTTCTCTTGTTTCACTGAGATTATACCTTCCAAAAAGCGAGTAGCATATTCACTTTGCTTCAGGATCTGTTTTAGTGTAGAGAAAGTGCCTTACATACTGATGTTTGTAAGAATTACCTGGGGAATTCAATAAAATGCAGATTCTGATTCAATACTCTTGGGTTGGGCCTCAGAGTCTGCATTTCTAACCAGCTCCCAAGTGATGCCAGTGCTGCTGGTCCATGGATCATGTTTTGAGTCACATAGCTGTAGAATATATAGAAAAAAGTAACTGGTATGAGAAGGGTTGTAGTAATACTCCCTGGTATGCCATGGCATTGCAATTATTAAAGCTTTTGCTCTTGTTAATTGAGTTGAAGTACAGGTGAATGACATGGTATAAGAACATGGTGTCTTCTGTGCTTGAACATTATGGGGATGATGATAATTATAAGGATTATGTTGTTGGGTGGCTGCTTTTGACATCATCAGAAGCCTTGCAAAAAAAAGAAAAATTATAGGCTGTAGACAGTTGTTAACCTGTGTCATGCTATAAGAGTCAAAGGACCTTATGGCATCTTAGTAAAACTTTCATCTCCTGTGAGAATGACTAGGCTAAAATTCAAGCCTTTCATCTGAATATAAGGGTGGTAAGTCTGCAAAAAAACCTAAATGTGCAGCCTCAGCAGTTCTACATCTAACTCATGACTCTGCTAGGGAAAGAGTGGGGATCCTAAAAATTAGGATGAGGACATTCGCATGCATGAGTTTGAGAATTATTACCCCCCAAATTATCTTGAATTCTCTGTCCATGAGAAGCAAGTCCGTCCTTCTTGCAGAGGCCAGGAGCTTCTGCTTATCTAGAGAGTACTCAATTACTTCACTTTAATTTGGTGCCTCAGAAGATGATGCTGGTTTTCATCAAGGTCTGCCCCACCGCATATTTTATTGTCCAGATAATAACTGGGGTCAGATTTTAGCACAGCCTGAACAGGGAAGTACAAGGCTGCTTCAAGAAAAGGCATTTACATACAAAATAGTAGTACCAGCATACGCATATACACACATATAAGTAGAAACATAGGAATACGTTGGGGTATTGAGGGGGCTGACTAGGGGAAGATGTAATATATGAGTGGGTAAGAGATAGTACATCATCATGAGGATCTCACACATGACTCAGGATTCGGTGTTCTGGAAGGATGTCTATTTCTGGTCTTAATTTGCTGAGATGAGTCCTTGAAGCTTGAACGTAGCCATGGCCTATAGAAGTGGAGGGCTTCCCTGGTGGCTTAGTGGTAAAAAAAAAACAAAAAAAAAAAACCCACCTGCCAGTGTAGGAGACATGGGTTGAGTTCCTAGGTCAGGAAGATCACCTGGAGAAGGAAATGACAACCCACTCCAGTATTCTTGCCTGGGAAATCCCATGGACAGAGGAGCCTGGAGGGCTACCGTTCCTGACCCAGGGATTGAACCCAGGTCTCCTGCATTGCAGTGGATTCTGTACCATCTAAACCACCAGGGAAGCCCTGATACTGAGAGGAGACCTGAAATACCATGCTGGTCCTCTGGGTAGAGCAGGGGTTTATGGAGATCAGATGCTACATGGACTTTCAGCCCAAGTTTTTCTCTCTGTGAGTTCAGTGGCTTAATAGATCCACTCTATACTTCAAATATATACATAGCAGCTGATAGAATTCTTTCATAGAAGGTTTATGGAGATCAGATACTACATGGACTTTCAGCCCAAGTTTTTCTCACTGTGAGTTCAGTGGCTTAATAGATCCACTCTATACTTCAAATATATACATAGCAGCTGATAGAATTCTTTCATAGAAGGATCAGTTGAAAGCTCCTGAAATTAACCCCCAACTCTTCCTGGCCAGGAGAAGCATAGTAGAAGTGATATAACCTCTGATATAACAAATGATGTAAGAGGTATTGAAAAAATTAGCACCACTATCACACAGTTAAAAGATGCAAAATGGTCTTCATCAGGTTCCCATTAATTTACCTACCTAGACCCCCAGAAAACCCAGATTGATCACAACTGATGAATAAGGACTGCAGTAAACTTAGTGGCAGTGGTAAGGGGCCATTGGTAGCTTCACCCTCAGCTGCCATGGCATCAATAAGACTCTGACGCAATTTAGGGGAATTCTTCCCTTATCTCTGGCCACAAAAAGGATGGAAAGAGTTTTTTCATTCATATAACAGGGATAGCATTATGCCTCCCCTGTCTCCTTTCATAGGTATCAGACCTGCATGGTACCCTTTCATTGCCTATTCCTGTTCCTTTCCCTTTGTCAGTCACAGAAAATTTCCCTGATGAATAATTTATACAAACATTTGTATTTTGGAGGGATAGTAGTTTGGATAATCCAAACTAACATAAGGTGGAGGTAAGATTGATTTTATTGCCATCATTTGCATCTATCCATTTATGGAATTTCAGATGATCTGCTCCCTGCAATGTTAGGCTCTGTCAAGTTGTATTCCTCGGAAGGGTGGGGTACTTCTTCCAGGAGACGAAGTAAGATCCGCTGAACTGGAAGTTGTGATTACCACTTGGCCATTTTGTATTAAGCATCAACCAACAAAATAAACCAACAAAGTAAACCAACAAAGTATGAGATAATTAACCCTAATTACCATGAAGAACATGTATGGAGACTACAAAATTGAGGGTCTAGAAAAATTATATCTTATACCCAAGGAAATCACTGGATTATCTATTGGTATTTCTGTGGCCAGGGATAAGTGTGAATGGGCAATTCCATCAACCCTGGTAAGACAACTTAGGGTGTAGACTCCTTGGGAATGATTATCAGCATAATTCCACTGAGTTAGTACAGTGCTTCCCAGGTAGTTCAGGGGTAAAGAATCCACCCGCCAACACAGGAGACTCAGAAGATGTGGGTCCAATCCCTGGGTCAGGATGATCCCCTGGAGAAGGAAGTGGCAACCCACTCCAGGATTCTTGCCTCAAAAATCTCATGGGTAGAGGAGTCTGGCAGGCTACAGTCCTTGGGATGGCAGAGTCGGACTTGACTTGGGTGACTGAGCAAGCAAGTATAATGCTGGCCAAGGGAGAGGGAAGTCTGGAATGAGAAAGAGAAGGGAGATGATCAGTATTAACTCTAGCTCCAAGAGCAACTGCTGCATCATCAGTGATTATAGCTTAGGTTGAAAATCCTGTTGAAATCTACCTGCTGCTGCTGCTGCTAAGTCACTTCAGTCGTGTCCGACTCTGTGTGACCCCATAGATGGCAGCCCACCAGGCTCCCCCGTCCCTGGGATTCTCCAGGCAAGAACACTGGAGTGGGTTGCCATTTCCTTCTCCAATACATGAAAGTGAAAAGTGAAAGTGAAATCGCTCAGTCATGTCCGACTCTTAGCGACCCCATGGACTGCAGCCTACCAGGCTCCTCCGCCCGTGGGATTTTCCAGGCAAGAGTACTGGAGTGGGGTGCCATTGCCTTCTCCGGAAGTCTACCTAGGAGATTATAACTGGGTGTTAGTTTCAAGAATGAGACATAACAACTTTTCTCAGACAGGAAGTGAGGACATCCTGTTCATGTATGAGATTTGGTTATAGTGAAGAGTGAAAACAAATCTGAGAGGTGCATGGGGTGAGTTGTAATAGACCAATATTGCCTCGGTCCCTATTTCCACAATATTTTCTATCCCCTGGGTCTCAGGTGTCACCTGGCTTCCCAGCCTGAGCAGCCACAGTGATAGCTCCCACAGATTCTGCAGTTCACTTTATATTCTAATACCACTGATGGTCTCAGCTTCCCCTGAAGGGTGAGCACTGTTCTGAGACTGTTCCAAACAGCCTCTTTGGAAAAATCCCACATGCCTGACAACCAGCTATGCTTTCTTCAGAAACTGGCCAATCTGGGTAATGCACTATTTAGTGTGGGCTTCCTCTTTTTCCCTACCTTATTTCCCACTTCTTCCCTGGCACTGCACTTGCTAATAGAATATTGGCACATAATCTGTCTCAGATTTTGTCTTCCTGGGAACCAAGCAAGGGTAGCCATATATAATAGGAAGACTTTTAAGTTGTATCTTAATTGTTTTCCTGTTTCTCTTCCATTTTTGATTTCTCTTCCATTTCCTTGAGCAAATATATCTTAAATCAAGGTTCAAGAAACTTACTTTGTGAAAGAGCTAGATGTTAAATATTTTTTGGCTTTGTAGTCCATATGGTCTCTGTTGCAACTGCTCAACTCCGCTCCTGTAGAGAGAAAGCAATCACAGTAAAACATAAGTGAAGGAGCGTGGCTGTATTCCAATAAAACTTTATTTACAGAAGCAAGCTATAGGCTGGATTTTGAACACAGGCCTTAGTTTGCTCACACCTGTATTAAATTAAAAGTACCATGATGTGATGGCAAGAGCTTGAGTTTTGTAGGAAAGTAGATCTGGATTTGATTCCCAGTCCTACTGTTAATACTTACCAGGCTTCCCTGGAGGCTCAGTGGTAAAGAATCTGCTTGCCAGTGCAGGAGATGCAGGTTTGATTCCAGAGTCAGGAAGATCCCCTGGAGAAGAAAATGGCAACCCACTCCAATATTCTTGCCTGGAAAATCCCATGGACAGAGAAGCCTGGTGAGTTACAGTACATGAGGTCACAGAAGAGTTGGACACGACTTAGTAACTAAAACAAGAGCCTACTACTTACTACTATAATTGTGCAAGTTAATTTCTCTGAGCCTCAACTTTCTCATTTATTCAAGTGGGCTTTGTAACATTTCACATTTTTGTAGTAATTACCTGAGATAATAAGATATATTTGACACAGTGTAAATGCTCCATAAATCAAAGCAATTGTCTTATTTTATTTTTTCTGAACAGCAGTTTGCATATACCCCAGAACATCTTAAGTATTCAATAAATGCTGGTTAAAGAAGAAAAAGATACAAAATCAGCAAACTGCATTCTTCTCATGACAGGTTTCTTATGTAACCTTTCCTAACATCTTTTCTGTCCTTCATATAAATGCATAGATTATCTGTGTGTAAGCTGTGTGAAAGTGAGTGAAGTCACTCAGTCGTGCCCGACTCTTTGCAACACCATGCACCAAGCTCCTCCGTCCATGGGATTTTCAAGGTAAGAAGTACTGGAGTGGGTTGCCATTTCCTTCTCCAGGGAATCTTCCCAACCCTGGGACTGAACCCAGCTCTCACATTGTAGACAGACGCTTTACCATCTAAGCCACCAGGGAAGTGTACGGTATTTCTAATAGGAAATCACTGAATTGGGATTTTGGCCATTAATCAGTCTCATGACTTTTAGTTATATGAGTTTTCCACAAGTCTAATCACTAGAGAAGATCACTGATGTTGCCACTTGAAGCTTTACAGATCAAATACATTGGAATATAGGGGATTTCCCTGATGGTTCAGTGGCTGAGACTTTGCCTTCTAGTGCAAGGGGTGCAGGTTTAGTCCCTGTCAGGGAACTAAGATCCCATATGCCTCACAGCCAGAAAACAACATTACAACAAGCTCAATAAAGACTTCTAAAATGATCCAAAAAACAAAAAAAAAGGAATATGAAGGCTGCCTGAAGATATTTCGTCTTCTCTAAGTTTGAGAGAGCCTGGGCTATTTTCGAGGCATGTGGTATATAAACCAATAAAGAAGTGCCAAATGGAGCTAAAATTGTGTGGTATATTTTAAATGTTTACATGAAGTAAAGTAGAGCTTTTAACCCTCAGAATAGAATGTATTATATTCCTTTTTGATTGTAGACTGTCAGAGGTCTGAACAGAAGGCACATCATGATTGTGGGACTGAGGCAAATGGACCTCGGGGTTCGACTTCTCTGAGCCTGACCCTGCTCAACTCATAAGACTTCTAACTTGTTGGCACTTTAAAGCATTTTTCAACAACTGTTTTATGCTTCTGAGAAGTAGTTCTACACTTCCATAAAGCACACCTGGAAATATCGGTACATTTTGGATAATAGCTTTCATATTTCAAAATTAAATCTGATAACTTACTTAGTGTGGAATGAGAAAAACAGATGCTCAGCCAGAAGAAATTCTATAAAATTCAGTTTAGATTGATACACCTAAAGCCATGCATAGGTAATAAGTAGTATCATCCAACTTGGGGGAATATGTTTTGGAACTAAATGCTACTTTTTATTAAGTTTAGAGAAATGATACGTATATATATAGGATGCATTAAAAGTATATATCAGTGGGAGTTTTTTATTATGGGTTGGTATAAATTATCCTTGGAGTCCTCTAGAACTAAAATGCTTTGCAATAATCTTTATGAGTGTGCCCATGGCCACAAAATTGTGTAATAAAGATCATAGTGGGATCATACGCACAGCATTTTGTTGTAGACATGGGGTTCAGAATGTGTCTCCCATGTGGCTTTATACAGTTGACATCCTTCTGGCTGTCAGAATTCTATTTCTATCGACTACTATTTATAGAGCTGCATATTGTGGCAGGCCTCTACTATGAGCATTCACTTCAGACTCCTTAAGAATGATTACAAATGAACAAGAATGTTTCTTATTAATCACTGCCACCTGAGTGGTGAGGAAGCAAAGAAGAACTTATTATTTGTGGAATGTTTTTGAATGGATATGGTATCATATTTTATTCTCACTCTGACCTGGTGAGATATGTATTATAAACTCAATTGTGTAGATGAGAATCTACAGTCAAGTAGCTAGTAAATAGTCAAGATTTATTTTGGTATCAACTATGCTGAGATGTCTGGAAAGCCAACCATATTAATTGTACTATGATCATTTTATAAAAGGGACTTGAGCATCTGCAGATTTTGGTATTTGTAGGGCCTCCCAGAAGGGTGACTAGGTGGGCAGCTTTGATCCAGCTAAACTTAAGTGGTCATCGTATTGTTATTCCACAGCATCTGTTCTATGGAGTACAGTATCAGAGACTGGGATAGACATTTGTTTATGTCTTTCCTAATTCGTATACCCATGGTGTTTTCTGGAAACCTAGGTCAAATCTTCCATGAGTAGCTGAGAGGTGTTTAGATTTCTTTTAATTATTTTTCAGTCTTTTCCCCTTTTAGCTATCCAAGGGCAAAAATCATGTCTTATAATGAGAAGAATGATATGATAAAAGGGGCTCAAGTTTTGCAGTTAAGCAGATTGTCCCACTTTATGGGCAATGAAACTGAGGAATGATAAGATGAAGTGACTAGTCTGCGATCACACTACTGTGAAGTGGTAGAGACTGGATGAGAATACACGTTAATTTAATTCAAAAGCTATATCCCCACTTCTTTTCCTCCCCCTCTCTCGCCAAACAACGATGTGAAGAATGGACCCACGATGGGGATGTTATTTGGTCCTAATGTACAGTTGGATCCTTTCTGCACTGGTCAAGACATACATCTGGATTTACTAATGTCTCACATTTACAAATGTCTCAGTTGTTACACTTCAAACCTGGGAAGACTAAATCAGACAGTTGAAGCAGGTAAAAGAGAGTAACCACCATATTATTTGCTCGTAGAGATGCTTGAAGGTTCAATCACTTATGTTAATTGTACTATAATGCATGGCTTTCTGTAAGTGGGACATTGCATCCTGGATGTAGCTTTGACTGTAGCAGCAGATGGTGAGATCAGGGTTGTGTGGTTTGAAAAGTAGTACAAGAACTGACCTGAGTTAGCTTCTGGTCAGGCTGAGCTACGACTGACCCTACTGCCATGTTCGAGCTGTCTTCTCTCTGGCACATGGCAGACTGTGGAACCTGGTAAGTTTAGTTCAGTTCAGTTGCTCAGTCATGTCCGACTCTTTGTAACCCCATGGACTGCAAGCACACTAGGCTTCCCTGTCCATCACCAACTCCTGGAGCTTGCTCAAACTCTTGTTTGTTGAGTCAGTGATGCCATCCAACCATCTAATCCTCTGTTGTCCTCTTCTCCTCCTCCCTTCAGTTTTTCCCAGCATCAGGGTCTTTTCCAATGAGTCAGTTCTTCACATCAGGTGATCAAAGTGTTGGAGCTTCAGCTTCAGCATCAGTCCTTCCAATCAATATTCAGAATTGATTTCCTGTAGGATGGACTGGTTGGATCTCCTTGCAGTCCAAGGGACTCTCAAGAGTCTTCTTCAACACCACACTTCAAAAACATCAATTCTTAGGCGCTCAGCTTTCTTTATAGTCCAACTCTCACATCCATACATGACTACTAGAAAAACCATAGCTTTGACTAGATGGATCTTTGTTAGCAAAGTAATGTCTCTGCTTTTTAATATGCTGTCTAGGCTGGTGATAGCTTTTCTTCCAAGGAGCAAGCATCTTTTAATTTCATGACTGCAGTCACCAACTGCAGTGATTTTGGAGCCCAAGAAAATAAAGTCTGTAACTGTTCCCATCGTTTCCCCATCTATTTGCCATGAAGTGATGGGACCAGATGCCCTGATCTTAGTTTTTTGAATGTTGAGTTTCAAGCCAGCTTTTTCACTCTCCTCTTTCACTTTCATCAAAAGACTCTTTAGTTCCTCTTTGCTTTCTGCCATAAAGGTTGCATCATCTGCATATCTGAGGTTATTGATGTTTCTCCCAGCAATCTTGATTCCAGCTTGTGCTTCATCCAGCCTGGCATTTCGCATGATGTACTCTGCATATAAGTTAAATAAGAAGGATGACAGTATATAGCCTTGACATACTCCTTTCCCAATTTGGAACCAGTCCATTGTTCCATGTCTGGTTCTAACTGTTACTTCTTGACCTGCATAGAGATTTCTCAGGAGACAGGTCAGGTGGTCTGGTATTCTCATCTCTTTAAGAATTTTCCACAGTTTATTGTGATCCACACAGTCAAAGGCTTTGGCATAGTCAATAAAGCAGAAATAGATATTTTTCTGGAACTCTCTTGCTTTTTCTGTGATCCAGTAGATGTTAGCACATCCGTTGAATTCTCTCTGGCACATGGCAGACATAATTCTGTGGAACTTGGTAAAGTGATGCTTTAAGCTGAGAGTGAGGAACCACATTATCTAAAGGGACTATCAGCAGACTCATCACTCTATGGCAGCTGAGCCAGGTGCGGGGATTCAGTCATACCCATAGTCAGTAATTCTACTGTTGATAACTCACCTGACCTTCCATGGAGATGACTGTGCCAAGAATTTCATCCAGAATAGACTGAAAGCTGATGATTCAATCTGGTTACAGAGCACTGACCACAGAGACTGGTTCTTGCTGGGTGGTCTGGAGCAGGGTATTGTTCCAGTTCAAAAGGATAAATTGGAAATGTGCCTGCATACACATTCATGAAATAGTCTAATGTGTTCTGGAAGAAATCGCTCAGAGAGTACTGCTTTCTGAGGAACTGGTACACAATCCAAACATCAACACAGAATATTTAAATTTATTAAGTCATTTATTCATTCATTAAACAAATATATATGGGCTGCCAGATGTGAGCCAGTCACTATTCTAAACAACTGAGGCCCAAAGATGAATGAGATGCAATCCCTGCCTTCAAGGAGCTCACAGCCCAGTGGGGAGACAGATATATTAATGGACAAGTATAAAGGTGAGAGATTATTGCAAATAAAAAACTGCAGGGGATATTACTGGAGCAGTAAGAAAGGACCTCTCAGTTAGCCTGGTGTGTGGATAGGGGTTTAAGGGAGACTTCCTGGAAAAGGTAACTCTTGTGTTGAGTTTTTAAATAGATGTTATAGTATATCTGACAAAATATAGGGTGAATAATAGTCCATGAAGAGGAACTTGGAGCAGTAAAGTACCATGCAGCCATGTGCCTTTTTGGAGAACATCATGAAGTTTATTGTTGATGGAACATATTTAGGATGATTATAATATATCCCAAAAGTTGTCTTCTTTGTCCAAAATCAGAGCCGTATTGCTCTCTCAAATTGTTCTAATTTGCTACGATCTATAGTTATCAATAACTTGAGTGATATATCAGAGTTCAAATGATGAAATTTGAGTGCCCAATAATCATTGCAACAAAATAACAATATGTGCTCTCTTTTTTGGAGAAGGCAATGGCACCCCACTCCAGTACTCTTGCCTGGAAAATCCCATGGGTGGAGGAGCCTGGTAGGCTACAATCCGTGGGGTCGCAGAGTCGGACACATCTGAGCAACTTCACTTTCTCTTTTCACTTTCATGCACTGGAGAAGGAAATGGCAACCCACTCCAGTGTTCTTGCCTGGAGAATCCCAGGGATGGGGGAGCCTGGTGGGCTGCCGTCTATGGGGTCGCACAGAGTCCGACACGACTGAAGCGACTTAGCAGCAGCAGCAGCAGCTCTCTTTCTACATAAAGATGCCTAAGGCTTAGTGGGATATGTCTGGTTTCTGCAAGTACCAGACTACCAAACTCAACAGAAATTTAACTGGGAACACCATCCTTGCATCTCTTAGGCTTTAATGGTGGCGCTAATCTTCACCTTTAATGGTGGCACTAATCTTCACCATCCCTCCTGAGATTATATTGTTTTTGATTTACTATCTTGGTTCTTTGAGACCAGAGCCATTTCAAAGGTTTCTATTTGGTCTTCTCCACTAGAATAGGTCTTAGTCCATAAGTTGAGGACCCAATGTGGGGGTTACTGTAACTGTTTAACATGTCAATTCCAATTATAAGGTAGGGAACTAAGGAAATGACCACTGGGAGTGTCTCTGTAGGCCAGACTTTAACCATAACTGGATTTATTACCTGTCATCTATAAGCCCTACTCTAACATGGAAAAGACTCTGATGCTGGGAGGGATTGGGGGCAGGAGGAGAAGGGGACGACAGAGGATGAGGTGGCTGGATGGTGTCACAGACTCGATGGACATGAGTCTGAGTAAACTCCGGGAGTTGGTGATGGACAGGGAGGCCTGGCGTGCTGCGAGATTCATGGGGTCGCAAAGAGTCGGACACGACTGAGTGACTGCACTGAACTGAACATGGAAACAATGATGATTTAGGTTTCTGTGCTTGCTGTGCTCACTAAGTCATGTCTGACTCTTTGCGATCCCATGGACTGCAGCCCACTAGGCTCCTCTGTCCGTGGGGATTCTCCAGACAAGAATACTGGAGTGGGTTGCCGTGCTCCCCTCCAGGGGCTCTGGACCTCTGGGATCTGTCAATTCAGACACTGAATAAACTAACCTTGATCTGTCTGGGGACTCCCCCTTCCTCAGTGTGTCTAGTCAGCTGAGTATATCACTGTACATCCCAGTGGGGAAGAACAAGGGAAGTCACTACAGTATGTTCTTATAGCAGTGTTGCTATGTTCTTTTTTAGAGAGCCTTTTAAATCAGGTGATTCTGGATCAGAAAACTGAGCAAGGAATTGGTACCCTTTTTTCTGATTGTAGAAGTAAAGGAGAATGCTTATTGCCCAGTGGTCTGTTTGGCCCCTACAGGTGCCATATTGTGTTAACCATCTCCACAATTCCCTGTTCTTCAAGACCTTTTGGCTACCCTCTGCTCTTGCATGTAATTATGGTAACTGGTGTCTGATGGGAAAGTACCCCCATCTAGGCTCTAATACTTTGGAGCTGAGTGTTACTGAGCTCAGTTCTGTGACTGCCTCCCCTACAGTCAGCCAAGCCTACAGAGAGGGTCCACCATGAATATCTACTGATGCTCATGCCCCTCCCACCATTGCCATTTTCATGGCCTTGGTGAATGATGCACTCTGTTCTCTGGGCTTCACTGTAGAACATAATCTTCTGGCCTGTTAATACATTCATTCCAGTATGCCTACTTCTTTTAGCCTCTTTATTTCTTCCTCTGCCATCAGCCAAGGCAACCCATGCACTTCCATTTATCTCAACATTGGCCATAAGCTTTTTTGAAGCATCTAAGAGCCACACTAGCAGTGAGTTTGTTGCATCAGTTGGGGTCCTTACCAAGATATTAAATATACTGGCTTGGACAGTAAATGTTTGCTCATTTAATCTTATATTCTGTATTTTTTTAATATACATTCTAGATACTCATATCAATCTGAGTCTAGTCAGGAAACAGAAACTATATTGTAATATGAACAAGAGATTTTTAGCATAAACAATGATTAAACCATACTATAGGAGAGTAACTATAAGGGTGTAGAAAGAACTCTAAAGTACCCGTTGGGTTGAGGAAGCATATCCGTGGAAGGAACAGCTTAGAAGGGAGGCTCCCCACTCCAAAGCTTCAGACCTTACTGGGGTAGGTGTGGTTGCAGTTGATGGTTGAGATGTTTGCTGGGTTTCTTGGGTCAAATGTGGTCTGCTGTTTTCAGGCAACAGAACATAACTCTTTGGAGTGTAGGTAAGCTGAAGCTGATAGGTAGGCATGAAAAAGAGCTGGGGTGCCATGTTCAGTGCAAGTCCCAGAGTTCACTAGAATTGACAATAGGAAGACTCCAGCGAGATGGTCACCAGGTCTAGGCAAGGGCTGTGGGGTCACCAATGGAAGCTGTTAGCTCCATGTACACTCTTGTACAGACATGAGAACTCCCATGCAACAGCAGTACCACTCCCTATTTCTTCCTAACAAGACAGAGCTCTCTTCCTCACATGTGAAGACATTCTCCCCCTCTCCCATCTAAGAACATACACCATTCCAACAGTCTGACAGGGCTCTGTAGAACCAACATCTTGAGGGACACCCATCCAGATGACGTCATGCCATATTTCAGGGGCTCAGGTTTTTCCCAGGCATGGTCCTTAGCATAACAAACTTGCCTTAAGTGAGCATTTGGGCATCTATGGAATGCTGAAACATACCTATCAAATCTCTAGGATATTGCTCTGCTGTATCCTAGACAAGGACGTCTCAGTGAGCTCCCAAAGATATGCTCTGGATCTCACACTCAGCTTTCTTTTTTTTTTTTTTCAAATTTTTATTTTGTATTGGGGTTTAGCCAATTAACAATGCTGTGATAGTTTCAGGTGAACAGTGAAGGGACTCAGCCATACATATACATGTATCCATTCTCTCTCAATCTGCCCTCCCATCCAAGCTGCCACATAACATTGAGCAGAATTCTCTGTGCTATACATTAGGTCCTTGATGTTTACCAGTTTTAAATATAACTGTGTACATGTCCATCCCAAACTCTCTAACTATCCCTACCCCACCCCCATCCTTCTCCCCAGCAACCATAAATTCTTTCTGTAAGTCTGTTTCACACTCAGCATTTATCTGCCTGTTAATGATCAAAAGTTTCTCATCATCTCTGTAGGGCATCAAAACAACTTAGAAATAAGTAGTCATGTCCACTATCCTTGTATTGATGGCTATTTTTACTTCATATCTTTTGAATGGATTCACCCTGAGTACGGCAGAGACTACCACAACGTTGTAAAGCAGTTCTCCTCCAATTAAAAAAAAAAATGTCTGGATTGTTTAATCTACAACGATATTTCCTTCATCCCAGACATTTTCCCAGGTAACCACCCATGAAATCTCCAGCAACTGAGCTGCCAACTTGTGTCAGAAACTATCTATGCTCCACTTACCATTTAGGAGGGCATCCTTCTTGCCTTTCTCTGATGATGCCCTATTCCTATCTTTCCACTATTTCTCAGACCATCTCCTGTGCACTCGCATCAATTCATGCTTACTTAGAAGCAGGTACCAAGATGGAATTAGACATGTAAGAGATTTATTGGGAGAAGGAACTGGAGAAGGTGGGAAGAGGCTTAAAGCCACATGTAGGTCTGACATATGTGAAATGTGAGAGAGAAAGTGGATGACCAAGAGCAGTCGAGGTTTGGATGGATATACAATTTCAAAAACGGTGTATCCAGGCTAATGAGGAGTCCTCAGACAACACCACCTATTGGAGAATCCCCACATCTTGCCAGATTGGGCCTGCCTGAGAGCCTCTGCCATGCTCAGGCATTGCCTGAGAGTGGCCTCGGTGTGCAAATGGTCCAGAGGGGCAGCAGAGGGAGGAGAGGCACCAATCAATTATTCTCCCAACAGCAGTAAAGTTGAACAGTCATTTTCATTGCTTCTTTGGTGAGTCTGCACTGCAAAGCAACCTGCAGCACTCATCAAGGAGGTAGTTGATGGGTCAGGGAACTGAGAGCTTGAGGAGACAGCAGCTTTTTGAAGGCATGTATGTAGAAGACATAATAGAGAAGGGGGTGATGTTTGGCAGGGTCGAGGACTGGTGGTATCCTGACTTACCCCAGCAGAGCTGGAGGCAGGCTATGAGCTGCATCAGATTTGAGTGGTAGTTCATGAGCCATCAAAGGTGCTGTGAGGGCCTCGTACCATCAAAGTCTGGGTGTCACCAATGGAGTTGTTACTTTTAAACAGTGATAGAGAAACAGAAAGGCAGAATGGGAGAAGTAATTTAAAGTTCATTGGTTGGAATAAGATATACCTGAATCTGCATTGCAGTGTCCTTACTAGTAAAATAATAGTGTTGGTCTCAGAGGAATGTGATGATGAGGATCAAGTAAGAAAATCTACATAAAGCTCTTTGCACCAAACAAGACACATTGCACTCATTAGATTTCCACTGTAAAAAATATTCAACAGCTAATCAAAGACCAGAATCACAAAAGTTAAACAGGGAAGTGATAAGGATAAGCAGAGTGGATAGAATAATTCATTGATCATATTCTGTTGCTAGCAGGTTTTTTCCTGAAGATGGACTGTTCAGCATCTTTTGGTTCAAAAGAGTTCTTCAAACCCAGTAACTTAATTTATAGGGACACAGCAGTGAACAAGCTGATTAAAATCTCTGTGTTAATGAGCTTACATTCCAGTGGGAGCAGGCTGGGTATACCCATATTTCTGCTGAAATCCTCTCTGTCTGCATTGAAGGAGCTCTCCCAGAAAACTAAGAACTCAGCTGGGGGGAGGGGGTGCTGTAGACGGATTTCAAGAAGGGTTGTTGTCATTCAGTTGCTAAGTCATGTCCGGACTATTTCAGACCCCATGGACTGCAGCATACCAAGCTTCCCTGTCCTCCATTATCTCCCAAAGTTTGCTCAAACTCCTGTCCATTGAGTTAGTGATGCCATCCAACCATCTCATCTTCTGTCACCCACTTCTCCTCCTTTTCTCAGTCTTTTCCAGCATCAGAATCCTTTCCAGTGAGTTAGCTCTTCGAATCAGGTGGCTAAAGTATTGGAGCTTCAGTTTCAGCATCCAGTCCTTCCAATTAATATTCAGATTGATTTCCTTTAGGATTGACTGGTTTGATCTCCTTGTTTTCCAAGGAACTCTGAAGAGTCTTCTCCATCACTATAATTAGGAAGTATCAATTCTTTGGTGCTCAGCCTTCTTTATGGTCCAACTCTCACATCCCTACATGACCACTGGAAAAACCATAGCTTTGGCTCTATGAATCCTTGTCCCTAATGGCTCAGATGGTAAAAAAAAAAAAAAAATCTCTCTGCAATGCAGGAAGCCCAGGTTTGATCCCTGGGTCAGAAAGATCCCCTGGAGAAGGGAATGGCAACCCACTCCAGTATTCTTGCCTGGAGAATTCCATGGACAGAGGAGCCTGGTAGGTTACAGTCCATGGGGTCAAAAAGAGTCAGACTTCAAGAAGGGTAGGGGAGAGAAGAATCCTCTTGCAACCCCCACTGGTTTCTTTATGGGAATTTCTTCCTTCTCAGTACACAGTATAGTGGTTAAGTACAGGAACGTGACCCATGTTTACATTTTGCCTTCATTCAACATTGAGTAGTTGTATGTCCTGGGTATGTTACTGTGCTGCCTAGATGTCATTTGTCTCTCCAAATCTGTTCTCCAGTCTTCTCCACCCGGCTCTGTATTTAGGAGGCCAGCCTTTAGAGACTGCATCACCAAGTTCCCTTATCCTATGGTTTCTAGTTGAGGCTGCCAATGTGATATAGTTCAGGAGATCAAAAAGAGGGAAGACAGGTCAGGGTGTTGATTATCCCAGCCACCTGCCCGTCAGGCCAGCTTGGCAGTGGCTGTGTCCTTCTACCAAAAGCTGTTGGCTGTTCTTACAGTGTTCCAGTCTGGGATAGTAAGAACTTTCTGATGGGATTAGCCTTTCACCATTGCTTGTTGGTTTCCCCTAATCTTACCAACAACTTTGTAAATAGTCACTTCATTAAACCCTCCTTATTTACCTCTTTTGGAGGTGGTGTTTATTCCCTGCTGGGGTGGATCTCAACAGGTATAATTGTTTTTCATTTATAAATCTTTTCCCTCACTTATAAAACAGATAATAAGAGCATTTATGTCATAGAGTCTTAGTGATGGTTAAATGAGGTAATGTAGATAAAATTCTTAGCATGGTGCCTACAGCATAGTAAATGTTCAGTGAATGTTAGCTGTCACTCTTGGTACTATTATCATTATGATTATAATTTGTATTCAGGTCCTGGACATTGGGACTGAGATAAGAATTCTGAGAACTGGGCTTTCATCCAAAACCTGCACTCAAGTCAGGATACTTGGCAACATGTAAGTGCAACCAAAGATTGGGTCCCTTTAGACCATTGCATGATAAATCCACTTTGCCAGCATACAACTCACAGCAGGATAGTTCTGATAATCATTATTTCTGAGTGCATTTAAAGGCCAAATATTAGTGCCATTACAGTTTACATTTCCCTTGATGCAAATTAAACTAATTTAGAGAAGGAATTCTTAATCAGTAGCTTGAGGTAGAGGAAAAAACCTCTAAGCACCTCAAAAGGCATTACTACAACTTAGAAAAGCAAGGCTTATCTCATCCTAAATGCTTTATAATTCCTGAATATATATTACAATGAAAATAAAGCAATACCTAAAAGAAATGCTGTAATTTATCCATATTATCTGTGCAGTCATTCTAATGGCCTCATCATAGTTTGGATCAGTTAGCATATTTTGTCATAGAGGAGATAATAGTCCTAATGAGTTTGGGTTGTAGATTTATCTCCATGTAGATTTATTTCCTCATACTCCAATATCCCAATTTATAAATGAATGGTCGTGATCACAAGAAGGATGGAGAGGTAGAGGGGGACGGTTTGGTACCTATTTAATTTGCACAAGTGGAAGAAAACTCCAAGTCCATGTTTTTCTGGTAATGAGTAAATAATATTATTTTTCTGTGCAACAGTCTAATTTTTTGGTATGTGAATAGAATAGATTTCCATGTAAAGAAAGAACAATGCAACTGATATACAAGTATTAGTAATGCACCATGGTGTCTATGCTAGTTTCCTTGAGCTGCCATAAGAAATTACCACAAACTGATTGGCTTGAAACAGAAATTTATCCTTTCACAGTTTTGGAGGCTAGAAATCCAAATCAGCAGGGCTGTGCTCTCCCTGAAGGCTCTAGGGGAGGATCCTTCCTTGCCTCTTCCTAGTTTCTGATGGTTGCTGACAATCTTGGGCTTTCCTTGGCTTGTGTGAGTGTTAAATCCAATCTCTCTCTCCATCTTCACGTGGCCATCTTCTCTCTGTGCCTGTGTCCAGATTCCATTCTTTTTGTAAAAATACCAGTCATATTGGATGTAGGGCCCACTCTAGTCCAGTATGACCTCACTTTGCATGATTATATCTGCAAAGACCCTATTTCCAAATAAGGTCATATTCACAGGTTTTCAGGGGGACATGAGTTTTGGAGGGACGTTATTCAATCTGTTGTAACTACTCATGGATTTAGTTCATCTCTTTGTGGCTCTTTTATGCTCTTCTGTATTTTTTTCTTCTTAGATATTTGCTTCACATATTTTTGGCTATTTTTCTTTCTTTTTAAAAATATTTGATTGGATCACCAAGGGAAGAAAGATTAAAGTTACATCATTTTGGTGATTACAAAGCAGACAGACTATGGGGCAAGTGGTTTGTCTTACCCCTCTTTACTCCCCTCCATAGGATATATACTCATATTTTCACTATCCCTTTGCTACATGGAAGACTATGGGTTGGTGAGGGAAGATTTCGGTGAATAATGAGCCATCAACAGGCTTCTCCGTATGCTGTTTTATAGTCCATAGACCCTAATAAGATGTTCTGCCAGGTAACTCCCAGTTCTCTGTTGCCCATGCCACAAGTTCTTCCTTCCCTGTATTCTTTTGCCTGAAGCTACCTGCCTCCAACCAGGGAACACTCCTGGTAAAAAGATTTCCTTTTGGCCCCTCTTAATATATCACTTAAAAGAATACCACAATTCTCTTCCATTTCCCAGCAAATGTGAGTTCACAATAACTAAACCGTAGAACTGGTGGATTATTTGGGCAGAGAGGAAATGTGGAAACAGAGACTCTTCTGCCTTCCCAAGCCCTCTCTGCTCAGGCCTCTTCCTCACCCTTCCCCAAGTAGGGAAGAGTTGCTAAACTGATTGTTCAAAGTCTTGAAATACTAATGGGCAGTCTGATGATGAGGTTTACTGTGTTCATGCTCATGCACTCATGGGCTTTCTGCTGCAACCCTCCATCATCCTGCTGGTGTGGTGGGAACCTGAATCTGCCTTGTTGATCACCACAAAGTATGCCTGCACTCGTTGGTCATTGCTTTGATTTCTCGCCCATGACAGGCCAGAAGTGGTAAGAGCCTATCGTAGGTTAGGAGTAGGGGTAAGAAGTGGCTCCACTTTGTAGTGTAGAGTATGGGCACACACAGCCCACCCTAGTCTTTTACCGTCATTGTGCACTGGCGGTAATTGGGCAGGGCTAAGCCAGTAAAATCACAGAAACAACCCAGCACTTTGCACTTTGTGTGTTGGGGGGCTGGGGGGAAGGCACAGCAGTAAATTTGAGTAAGGGTGGTTGTCAGAGCAGAACATGTATATTTTGGATCCCTTAGCCAAATATGTCAACATCCCAGCAACACTTCTAACAAGTATATTACAAGCAATGTCTGCAATAAGAGAACTGGGTTTATTAGCTGGCTTAACTTATTCAGGCCATTCATTAGTTTAAATAATTGGGAATTGGTCCTATTGTGGCAGCCCATGGTATGTTGTAGGTAGCCCATTTCATAGATGAAGCTATGTTACATTGTTATAGGAAGTATGAAGCATGTTCACACTGTTCATGGGGCTCTCAAGGTAAAAATACTGAAGTGGTTTGCCATTCTCTTCTCCAGTGGACCACATTTTGTCTGAACTCTTCACCATGTCCTGTCTGTCTTGGGTGGCCCTACATGGCATGGCTCATAGTTTCATTGAGTTAGACAAGGCTGTGGTCCATCTGATCGGATTGGTTAGTTTTCTGTGATTGTGGTTTTCATTCTGTCTGCCCTCTGATGGAGAAGAGTAAGAGACTTATGGAAGCTTCCTGATGAGAGAGGAGGCCTTACAAATAGCTGAGAAGAGAAAAAACATGAAAGGCAAAGGAGAAATGGAAAGATATACCCACTTGAATGCAGAGTTCCAAAGAATAGCAAGGAGGAATAAGAAAGCCTTCCTCAGTGATCAGTGCAAAGAAATAGAGGAAAACAATAGAATGGACAAGACTAGAGAACTCTTCAAGAAAATTAGAGATCCCAAGGGAACATTTCATGCAAAGATGGGCATAATAAAGGCCAGAAATTGTAGGGACCTAATAGAAGCAGAAGATATGAAGAAGAGGTAGCAAGAATACACAGAAGACCTGTACAGAAAAGATCTTCATGACCTAGATAACCATGATAGTGTGATCACTCATCTAGAGCCAGACATCCTGGAATGCGAAGTCAAGTGGGCCTTAGGAAGCATCACTATGAACAAAGCTAGTGGAGGTGATGGAATTCCAGTTGAGCTATTTCAAATCCTAAAAGATGATGCTGTGACAATGCTGCACTCAATATGCCAGAAAATTTGGAAAACTCAGCAGTGGCCACAGGCTGGAAAAAATAAGTTTTCATTCTGATCCCAAAGAAAGGCAATGCCAAAGAATGTTCAAACTACTGCACAATTGCACTCATCTACACTCTAGCAATGTAATGCTCAGAATTCTCCAAGCCAGGCTTGAACAGTACGTGAATCATGAACTTCCAGATGTTCAAGCTGGATTTAGAAAAAACAGAGGAACCAGAGATCAAATTGCCAACATCTGTTGGATCATCGAAAAAGCAAGAGAGTTCCAGAAAAAACATCTATTTCTGCTTTACTGACTATGCCAAAGTCTTTGACACTGTGGATCACAACAAACTGTGGAAAATTCTGAAAGAGATGGGAATACCAGACCACCTGCCCTGCCTCTTGAGAAATTTGTGTGCAGGTCAAGAAGCAAGAGTTAGAACTGTACTTGGAACAACAGACTGATTCCAAATTGGGAAAGGAGTACATCAAGGCTGTATATTATCACCCTGCTTATTTAACTTATATGCACAGTACATCATGAGAAATACTGGGCTGGATGAAGCACAAGGTGGAATCAAAATTACTGGGAGAAATATCAGTAACCTCAGATATGCAGCTGACACCACCCTTATGGCAGAAAGCGAAGAAGAACTAAAGAGCGTCTCGATGAAAGTGAAAGAGGAGAGTGAAAAAGTTGGCTTAAAACTCAACATTCATGTCCATATGGACATGGGGAGAAGAGAGGAGAGGATGAGATGTGTGGAAAGACTAACATGGAAACTTACATTACCATATGTAAAATAGATAGTCAACGGGAATTTGCTGTAGGCTCAGAAAACTCAAACAGGGTCTCTGTATCAACCTAGAGGGGTGGGATGAGGAGGGAGACAGGAGGGAGGTTCAAAAGGAAGGGGATATATGTATACCTATGGCTGATTCATGTTGAGGTTTGACAGAAAACAACAAAATTCTGTAAAGCAATTATCCTTCAATAAAAAACAAACACACACACACACACACACACACACACAAAACCCCTCAACATTCAGAAAACTAAGATCATGGCATTGGGTCCCATCACTTCATGGCAAATAGATGGGGAAACAATGGAAACAGTGACAGACTTTATTTTTTGGGCTCCAAAATCACTGCAGATGGTGACTACAGTCGTGAAATTAAAAGACACTTGCCCCTTGGAAGAAAAGTTATGGCCAGCCTAGACAGCATATTGAAAATCAGAGACATTACTTTGCCAACAAAGGTCCATCTATTCAAAGCTATGGTTTTTCCAGTAGTCATGTATGGTTGTGAGAGTTGGACCATAAGGAAAGCTGAGTGCTAAAGAATTGATGCTTTTGAACTGTGGTGTTGGAGAAGACTCTTAAGAGTCCCTTAGACAGCAAGGAGATCCAACCAGTCCATCCTAAAGTTAAACAATCCTGAATATTCATTGGAAGGGCTGATGCTGAAACTCCAATACTTTGGCCACCTGATTCGATGAACTGACTCATTAGAAAAGACCCAGATGCTGGGAATGATTGAAGGCAGGAGGAGAATGGGACGACAGAGGATGAGATGGTTGGAATGCATCACCAACTTGATGGACCTGACTTTGAGTGAACTCTGGGAGTTGGTGATGGACAGGGAAGCCTGCTTTGTTTGCAGTCCATGGGGTCGCAAAGAGTTGGACACGACTGAGTGACTGAACTGAACTGAACTGATGAAGCATGTACTTTGAAAGTGGCTTTACACTTATTCATGGCATCGTTGTACAACAAAAGAGAATATCATTTCATAGTGGCTCTGACTAATGTGTTACTAGCCAGTCATTAGATCCTAATGTTTACATCTCTGTGTAATACTTAAGTTTTACTGGACACAACACTGTTAATACTGGTGCTATTGGAATATTTTTTATTAAGCTATTCAGTGACTAGCTTTGACGCTGTGGCAATATTCTAGATCCTAAGTTATTAACTGAATATGTATTGGACTCTGGTTCTTTGTCTTATCAAAGAGAAAGGTTATTAAAATTATGAAGGATTTAGCTTATCAAAGGTCCTTTGCAAGATCATTAGTTAAAACAGAATTTGGAAATGTAGTTTATTTCAAATTAAACCAAAGTATATATTATTAATAAAACCATTAAAACCAGCAAGACTGTTAACTATTTTTAATGGATTGGTTAAAAGAGCAGAATTTTTAAATCCATATATATAAAGTTTTGACAAGATAAAATAATTAATTGATCTGTTTCTTATGAATAAGAGTTTAATATTTATAAGGAATATTTTACATATATCTAGTTTTAGTCATTTGGTTATACATTTAACATTTCTGTAGTTCCAAAAGAACCCAAGCTGATATAAATAAAGATTATTAGAAAAATACATAAAGTAAAACTATTAAAAATATTTTGTGACAGGTAGGATACAATTATTATCTGTAAATGAGTATAATCATGGGTGACAGGTATGATATGGGTAAAATTTTTAAGCAAATTGAGAAGAAAGAGAAAAACATGTTTTTGTGCTACCTTCTTCCAGAACCTGAATGGACTCTAATGGAATAAACTCTTCCTTGTTTTTTCCCACAAGAACATGAATTTTTCACATGAGTACCATTAACAGATCATTCATTGTTTTTGTTCAGTCTAAGTCATGTCCTATTCTTTGTAATGTATCCTATTCTTTGTAACTACAATGGACTATAGCTGACCATGCTCTGTCCATGAGATTCTCCAGGCAAAATACTGGAGCAGGTTACTATTTCCTTTCTCCAGGAGATCTTCCTGACCCAGGGATTGAACCTGGGTTTCTTGCATCGTAGGCAGACTTTTTACCATCTGAGCCACCAGGAAAGCCCTGTCAGTAAACTTGCAGGAAATGTCAGAGTTGCTGCATTTTCAGGCTGAGGAAGCAACGCCTATAACCAGAGTCCAGGAACACTCACTGGAGGTAAACTAATACCCACAAAAATTATGTACTTATCCGTGGTGACCCAGAAAATCATTAGGCTCAAATCCTTGGGCTCCTGAGACAACCCTTCTTTTTGCTCTCATTTATAATGTTATGTGCTTCCCTGTTATATACCTTCTGAACGAACCTCTCAGTGTGTGCTTTGGCATAGCTAAATTTTTTGAGGCTTTTACCTGGACCATGAAACACACGTTCCACTTTGTGGTGCTACACAGATTCAGATGTAAAATGTGAATTGAGTCCTTATGACTACATACTGACTTCAATCCATTTGGACAACTTCAACTTAATATCACTGAAAATTCCTTGCATGGATCATGAGGAAGATGTGACCCCCATAACTCCTCTCAGCTCATTATAACCTTCCATCTCCTCTAGAGCAAGTGAACTGGGTATTATTTTCATTTATGCTGCCTTATCTATAATCATTTAAAGAAATATTTAACTGTATGAAAATGAAGGTTGCAAGTGAAGGAGAAAATATTCAGGGGGTGTTTGCACTACTTTTTTTTTGGCTAACTGGCCCAAGGTGAGTTCACTACAAAGTTACCAACTCATGCTAATGGGATTGTCTGAAATCTGCCAGCCCACTCTGGTCTCGCTTCACGTCCTGTGCTACTGAAGTTTTGCTCATGGCCTCGGCATTGTTCTTCATGGTATCTGTGCCTGGGTCTGTTAAGACCTTTCATACAATAGCCTCAGAACTCTGGTTGCAATTAGAGTTTTGATTAGCTGTCAGTGATGTCATAGCCATGGTTATTTTAAATCCACTGTGCTAAGTGTTTTCCTTTTCTTAATGTACTGTAGAAATTCCATTTCTTGACAGCAATAAGACACTTCAGGCAGTGTGTTTTGGGGCCAATATTGCACTTCTCATGGAGTTAAGACACTTGGCCTTCAGCCTCATGACTTATAACACAATCTGAGTTATGCTATAATCACCCAGATATATACATGGCCTGTTGTGTTTTATTGCTTAAATGGAACCTGTCCCAGTGCCTCATCAACTGACAAGGTGGGAATATAGCCCCGGATGACTGTTCAGATTCCCACTGGGAGTTGCATTTGGTCAGATCTCCTTCAGCCTTTCAGGGATTGCACTGAAACTCTGGAGGCCTTTGGTGTACTTACCACACAACAGAAATTAAACCCTCCAGCATCTCAGGTCTCCCTGCCAGACTGGCCAACTTAGGTTGCCAAATATCTCCCCCTCAACACATTTACTGAACTTTAAAACAGCAGAATAGCATTGAATGAAGTCCAGTAATTTTTATAGGATATATTTTAGTCACTAGACTTTGAAGACTATTCCAACATTAATTATAAAGTTTCTGTGTCTGGATAACATATTGTTAACAGTTATTTCGCAAGTGCTAATGGCAAGATGGAAGATTTCCAATAACTTTGTTGAGGAAGTGGCAATTAAAATATTGAGCACTACAGGGTACATACAAAATAAAAATAATCTTGAAAACACAGCACTGTACTTCATGATAAACATGGGGGTGTACCCTGTATTTTCAAATAGATATGATGTCTTTGCACTTTCCATCTCTTTTGGTTGAAGGAAGATCAAGAAGTTTCTACTTTGCTGGTTTGTTAATTTTTAAAGGCAGTATAAAATGCCAGGGCTCTGGGCTGGTTTGATATTATTTACCACAACATCATGAAATGATTTTAAGACAAGTTGTTATCCATATTTCTTTCAATAACAAATATCACTAAAATGAGATCATTGGCTTCATGTGACAATTTATGACTCTGGAAATGCATGAGCTGTCTTTTTTAAAGACTTTCAAAGCCCTCATCTAGCATGGTTTTCCCTCCAGAGCTCTCTGGTGTGACCACCCATCTTCCAAACTCACCCTACCACAGTCAGCCAGCAGCTTGGGGTTGTTCTCTAGTCAGAACCTGAGAGCAGAGTGGTGGACAACAGGAGGTGGCAGGCAGGATGGAGGACACTTCAGGGCATATGGGATCAGAGGAAAGACAGAGGGTTGAAGGGACTTGCCCAGGGTCACAAGGCTGGGGATCTTTAGCCTGTGCGTGTGGACTCTGGGTCCAGATATATGTCATCTTCACCTTATTGCTTCCCATCATTTTAAATTCAGAGTACAAATTATTAATTGCACAATCAAGACCACTAGAATCAAAACAAACTGTCACATGGTACAATTACATTTTGAAAAGGATTTTAGACCAAGAATACATTTGCTTTCCAACTTTACTTTGTTCACTGCTTTCTTTTTTTTTTTTTTAGCACATCCTGATTGCTATGTAGCTTTAGGCCTGCTGCTGCTAAGTCACTTCAGTCGTGTCCTACTCTGTGCGTCCCCAGAGACAGCAGCCCACCAGGCTCCCCCGTCCCTGGGATTCTCCAGGCAAGAACACTGGAGTAGGTTGCCATTTCCTTCTCCAATGCATGAAAGTGAAAAGTGAAAGTGAAGTCGCTCAGTCGTGTCTGACTCTTAGCGACCCCATGGACTATAGTCTACCAGGCTCCTCCATCCATGGGATTTTCCAGGCAAGAGTACTGGAGTGGGTTGCTATCGCCTTCTCTGAGCTTCTAGGTTTCTCTTTTTAATTTGGTGAAATAATTTTTTTTTTTACCTGAAGTATAATCTGTATTTCCCACTTTGGTTTAAAATGTAATGCTTATCATTTATTGGCTAATGATGTCAAACTTTGCTATAATATCACCATGTGAAGTTTCCTGCTAAAGTAATTTCCTTAAGGTTGTGCTTTTCTGGGATCAGTGTATACTTCCCCTGATCTTCCTTTGTGGATAATATTTTAAAAACACTGTTATCTCTGAAGTTTTGTAAAAGAGCAATGGGATCAGGAATTAGCTCTTCTTTTCTCATGCAAGAACAATAATGAATATAAAAAATTGAAGTTACCAGGAGTTGGTATTTTTAAAAAAATGTTAAGGATCTATACTCAGGCAATAATTAATGACATTTCTTCTTTTATAACCTCTGTATTTACAGAGTTAATTCTATATTTTCATATTGCTTTACTCATTTTTATGAATCCTAATATTAAACCAGATTATTAGATTAATTTAGATTAGCTTTCTTAACTTTTTTGTTTACCAATATTTCAAGGGCATATGAATTCAGTTAAATAGTTCCTTTCTAAAATTTCATTATCTAGGAGAAGGCAATGGCAACCCACTCCAGTACTCTTGCCTGGAAAATCCCATGGACGAAGGAGCCTGGTGGGCTACAGTCTGTGGAGTCGCTGAGTCAGACTGAGCTGAGTCAGACTGAGCGATTTCACTTTCACTTTTCACTTTCGTGCATTGGAGAAGGAAATGGCAACCCACTCCAGTGTTCTTGCCTGGAGAATCCCAGGGACGGGGGAGCCTGGTGGGCTGCCGTCTGTGGGGTCACGCAGAGTCGGACACGACTGAAGCGACTTAGCAGCAGCAGCAGCCTAAAAACAAATACTTCTTAAGGCTGCCATCCTAAGAGAGGATTCATTATTTGTTGATTTATTGCTCCTTATGAGAGGACTTATTATTTATTGTTCAGTAAATATTCTTGGTTAACATTGGGTAAATATATTACCTTTACACCTTTGCCTCATAGAGGGAAAACATCTATTTTTTCTTTTCATGTTCAATATGTTGTGATGTCTTCATCAATAGATGTTTAAAAAATGCACATAAACTGTGGAAGCTGAAAATATGTATTTAATCAATGGCATTTTTTCTCTAAAAACCCTATTCTTAATTCATGAATCACAGAAGTCATATGTTTAGAAAAAAATCATTGGTTATATGTAAATGACACTGGAAAAATTTTCTGATTTTCCAAGTGATTTTTAAGACTAATAAACTAACACAGTCAAGCACAGAAGTGGGAAAAGCTTCTAGGTAAAAAGCTAGCATCAGGGGTTGGGATAGTAAACTTTTAGTGAATTTCAGCATAACAATCTCACTCTTCTGTTTTGCTAATATATCTCTAAGAATATTTACAGAATTGATTTTGAAATACAAATTTTTAAAGCTAGAAATAAAATTCATATGAACAGAATTTGGTTGAGAAGATGATCTTAAAAACTAAAGGTAGTTTTCCTGTTGGTAGCTGGACCCCCTGGGAACCAATTAGTGAATTCTTAATCTAAATTAAATGTCAGGTCTTGAAACAGTTAACCTCCAGAAAATGTACAGTTTATCCCTAGAATGGATATAAATACTGTGTGATTAGATGGGAGTCATTAAAAATAACTTGAAATAATTGTTACCTATGATAGCTTAGTTGGTAAAGAATCCGCCTGCAATGCAGGAGACCCCGGTTTGATTCCTAGATTGAGAAGATTGGCTGGAGAAGGGATAGGCTGCCCACTCCAGTATTCTGGCCTGGAGAATTCCATGGACTGTATAGTCCATGGGGTTGCAAAGAGTTGGACATGACTGAGTGACTTTCACACCACACATACCAGAGTCACTGGAAAAAACAGTATTTACCTGTTAGTGACATTGTGAGTTTTTATGACTAATACTCCAGCAAATTTTCCTCTTGATTTTATTCCATGTCCTCCTGATGCTATAGCTATTCTACCAGATACTAAGAACCAAGGTTTGGACTAGACTCACTATAGCCAGTGAAAGAGAATCTTCTAGAGTTTGATGGTTTGGGCTTTGACAACTGAAAGGTTTGACTTTAACTGCTATCTCTGCCTTCATATCTTAGTGAATTTGAAAAACCCCAACTATGTCGCTTTCAGACAGAATGGTAAGACAATTGTAGGGACTGCAAAGACAGATTTTAATACATTTTTCAAGATGTATTAAAAGTATGTGATATTGAGATATCTTTTTTCATTTTTTGTGTGTGTGTGAAAACACTCTTTATCCCAGTAACCTATTTGTTCCATTGTCTTGTCAAATTATCTCTGAAGAAAATTTTTGAAAATGCTCTTATTGAAAATATGTAAGCTATGATCAATGAAAGTTTTTCTACCTCTTCTAAGCCATACAGCCAGATAGCATTTTATAAGACTGTTTTACACTTAGATGTGGCCAGATGGGTGGGTTCTAGCCAATAGAATGAGTAGAAGTGATGTATAGCATTTCTGAGCCTGGTGTATAAAAACTTCCTGATAGATTCTCTATGTTCTTTTCCTTCATGTGAATTGATGCAGGGGAGCGTGGCAACCTCAGGAACTTTGTGTTAAAGCTGATAGAATCACAACTGGGATGAGCACGGGACCCTGAATCAGTGCCTGGAGGTGACCCCCAGTAAATCAGTAACACTCATTTTGGCCGTACATGAGTGAGATATATTTTTTAACAATTATAAGCTTTGGTTTTGTTTTTATAGCAGCGAGCATTACCTTAACCAATAATCTGTGTACTTAGAATGTATTTTCTTTCACAATTTATTAGTTATGAATATTAGAAGTGCTGTTGTCAGCATTTAATGGTGTCATTGCATATGGGTGAAGCAGTTTCCTATTGAATAAATGTTTAGCTTTGTGACCATATTGTCGTTTCCCTTATTTTTACTGTTTTCTTCCTTCCCTGAGTTTACTAATACATGAACAGGCTAGTCCAATTTCATTTGTCTTTCGCTGAGGCCACAGATCCCCTCCATCCCCACCCTGCCTCTGGAATTCTGCCTAAAATGAAACAGCAACAGAAGAGAGGTCAAGAACTTGGAAGGATTCATATGGGAGAAACCAGGTACAGCTTGATTTAATATCAATATTTCATATGTTCAGAGCATGGAGTCTCAGCTACAAGATAACAGCCCATCATTTTTATGCCTTTCCATCTGTGAAAAGCTGTTCCTCAAAGCACAGCATATGAACAACATAGCAGCTTTTCATTTTAGGCATCATATTTAGTGGGGGAAAGAGATCTTTTGATGCATGACTAGACTTGCAAGATAATTGAAATCTATGGAGTTTTAGGGCCAGACTCATAAAGAATACAGATTTCCTCCTGAAATATATTGCTGGGGAAAGGTACAGAGCACAAATCCTTAACATAATGAAAATTTTACCTCCTGCATATATAAAACAAAGGTAACACCATCTACTATCCACCAGTGAAGAAACAAGTACTTCATACACACTTAAGAGATAGTAGAGTAGGAGGAGCTACAAGGATAGAGTAAAATTTTAAAGAGAGTTTGGCAAGGGGAGGGCTGAATAGGCAACACATAAAGTATTTTTAGGGCAGTGAAAATATTCTGTCTGATACTACAGTGATGGAGATCAAACCAGTCAATCCTATAGGAAATCAACACTGAATATTCATTAGAAGGACTAATGCTTAAACTGAAGCTCCAATACTTTGGCTACCTGATGTGAAGAACCAGCTCTTTGGAAAAGACACTGATGCTGGGAAAGATTGAGGGCAGGAGGAGAAGGGGACAACAGAGGATAAGATGGTTGGATGGCATCATCAACTCAAAGGACAGGAGTTTGAGCAAACTCTGGGAGATAGTGAAGGACAGAGAAGCCTGGCATGCTGCAGTCCGTGGGGTAGCAAAGAGTTGGACGTGACTGAGCGACTGAACAACATCAACAGTGATGGATACATGTCATTATACATTTGTCCAAACCGATATAATGCATGACATCAAGAGTGAACCCTAATGTAAACTATGGACTTTGGGTGATTATGATGTGTCAGTGTAGATGGGGGAGGTTGTGCACATGTAGGAGAAGGCAGTGGCACCCCACTCCAGTACTCTTGCCTGGAAAATCCCATGGGCAGAAGAGCCTGGTAGGCTGCAGTCCGTGGGGTCGAGAAGAGTCGGACATGACTGAGCGACTTCACTTTCACTTTTCAGTTTCATACATTGGAGAAGGAAATGGCAACCCACTCCAGTGTTCTTGGCTGGAGAATCCCAGGGATGGGGAGCCTGGTGGGCTGCCGTCTATGGGGTTGCACAGAGTTGGACATGACTGAAGTGACTTAGCAGCAGCAGCAGCAGCAGCAGTGCACATGTAGGGGTAAGGGGGTACATGGGAAATCTCTGTACCTTCCTCTTAATTTTCCTGTAAATGTAAAATTTCTCTTTAAAAAGTCTTTTAAATTTTTATAGGAAGTCAAATATATAATGCATTTAAATTTATAGAGTGAAGTTTTGTTTAAAAAGGTATCAATAATAATAATAGTAATAGTAATATAGATAAACCCCATTTAAAGCATTTTATAGCAAAGCATCGTCTTCATGGATCACAGCCTTGTCATGGCAAAGAGGCTTGGGTAATTCAATGAAACTATAAGCCATGCCATTCAGAGCATTCCAAAATGGACAGGTCATAGTGAAGAGTTGTGACAAAATGTGGTCCACTGAAAGAGGATTCTTGTATTCTTCCCAGGAGAACCCCATGAACAGTATGAAAAGGCAAAAATATGACACCAGAATATAAGCCCCTGAGGTAGGAAGGTATTTAATATGCAACTGGGGAAATGCAGCAATTACTAATAGTTCCAGAAAGAATGAAGAGGCTGAGCCAAAGTGGAAACAATGCTCAGTTGTGGATATGTCTGATGGTGAAAGTAAAGTCTGATGCTGTAAAGAACAATATTGCATAGGAACCTGGAATGTTAGGCCCATGAATTAAGGTAAATTAGATGTGGTCAAGCAGAGGAGATGACAAGAATGAACATGGACATCTTAGGAATCAGTGAACTAAATGGATGGGAATGGATGAATTTAATTCAGAGATTGATTATATCTATGACTGTGGGCAGGAATCCCTTAGAAAAAATGCAGTAGCCCTCATAGTCAACCAAAGAGTCCAAAATGCAGAACTTGGGTACAACTTCGAAAACCACAGAATGATCTCAGTTCATTTCCAAGGCAAACCTTTCAACATCACAGTAATCCAAGTCTGTGCCTCAATCACTGATGCCAAAGAAACTGAAGTTGATTGGTTCTATGAAGACCTATAAGACCTTCTAGAACTAACAGCAAAAAAATATGTCCTTTTCATCATGGGGGATTGGAATACAAAAGTAGGAACCCAAGAGATTCCTGGAATAACAAGCAAATTTGCCCTCAGAGTACAAAATGAAGCAGGGCAAAGGCTAACAGAGTTTTGTCATGAGAACACACTGGTCATAGCAAACATCATTTTCCAGCAACCCAGGGGACAGCTGTACATATGGACATCACCAGATGGTCAATACTGAAATCAGACTGATTATGTTCTTCACAGCCAAAGATGAAGAAGCACTATACAGTCAGCAAAAAACAACACTGGGAGCTGACTGTGGCTCGGATCATGAGCTCCTTATTATAAAATTCGGACTTAAATTGAAGAAAGTAGGGAAAACCAGTAGGCCATTCAGATATGACGTAAATCAAATTCCTGATGATTGTACAGTGGAGGTGATGAATAGACTCAAGGGATTAGATCTGGTAGACAGAGTGACTGAAGAAATATGGATGGAAGTTTGTAACATCAGTTTAGTTCAGTTGCTCAGTCATGTCCGACTCTTTGCAACCCCATGAATGCCAGGCACGCCAGGCCTCTCTGTCCATCACCAACTCCTGGAGTTTACCCAAACTCATGTCCATTGAGTCTGTCATGGCAAATAGAAGGGGAAAAAAGTAGAAGGTAAATGACAGATTTTCTTTTCTTGGGTTCCAAAATCACTGGCGACAATGACTGCAGTCATGAAATTAAAAGATGCTTGCTCCTTGGAAGGAAAGCTATGACAAACCTTGACAGCATATTGAAAAGCAAAGACATCACTTTGTTGACAAAGGGCCATAGTCAAAGCTATAGTTTTTCCAGTAGTCATGTATGGATGTGAGATTGAACCATAATGAAGGCTGAGCACCAAAGAATTGATGCTTTTGAACTGTGGTGCTGGAGAAGAGTCTTGCGACTCCCTTGAGCTGTAAGGAGATCAAACCAATCTATCCTAAAGTAAATTAACCCTGAATATTCATTGGAAGGACTGATGCTGAAGCTGCAGCTCCAATACTTTGGCCACTGATGTGAAGAGCTGACTCATTGGAAAAGACCCTGATGCTAGGAAAGATTGAAGGCAAATGGAGAAGGGGACAGCAGAAGATGAGATGGTTAGATAATATCACTGACTCAATGGGCATGAATTTGAGCAACCCCCAGAAGATAGCTGAGGATATAGGAACTTGGTTGCTGTAGTCCAGGGGTCACAAAGAGTCAGACATGACTTAGCAACTGAACAACAGCAACAAGGAAAGCAGGAAATAGAAGTGGATCCATACTTTTTTATCTTTAGCAGAACTCCTGGCAAAATGAAAGCAATAGAAAAATAAAGAATGTCTCTCCCTTCCTGTCTTCCTATCACTCCTGTAGCATTATGGAAACCCCTTGGACCGAGTTCTCAGGTACCATCCCAGGTCAAGAACTTGTTAGGCAGGTACTTCACTTTCCATTAAAGCACCCAACATTACCCAGAGCTTTTAAAACACCAGGGAACACCGTGGCAACAAAAAGACCAATTAGTCTAATGATGGTTCTTATTGCTCAAAGCTCAAAGATGGAGATCGTGGCCCTTACTAGTGTACTGTTGCAATAATATTTTTCCATGGAAGACCTCTCTTTGTGAAATCAATGTGAATAATCCATCTATTTCATAATTCACACAGGAGCAGATTTTCAGAATAGTAGCACTTTTGTTGAGTAACACCTAAATCATAACAACATAAAAATTCCAACAAGACTATGTGTTTAGGAGAATCATCTATCTTTCATCTCATCTCTTCTGTCACATCTCTTTCTGTATGAACTGTAAGCTACTTCAGTATATTATTCAGATGAATCATAGAATATCCTTTCTTAAATTCTTATGTGTAAGGAGATAGATTTCTGAAATATTTTTAAGCCATCATTCATTCAACTTTAATCAAAAACTTATGTTCTAGGCTTAGCTACGGTAAAGCCTCAAGGAATACATAAACAACAACAACAACAAACTAAACAAACACATAAACCAAAGCAGCTAGCAATTATTAGCTGTCATGAAATGGTGTGAAGTATTTCATTTAATCCTCACAAACACCCTACAAAGCAAATACTAATAGGATCTTTGTTTTCCACATGAGCAAACTGAGGTTCAAAGTGGTTGAGTCACCCACCCAAGCTGGTGAACAGCAGAGCCCATGTTGTATTTTATCTAGAGTGTGCACTCTTAACCTCCACATGATGTTTTCTATTGTCTCTATTCTAGGATACTATCATAAACTCTATTTGAGGGGACAGACATGCTAGCATGTAATTTGGGTTTTTTGTTTTCTTGTTTTGTTATTAGCATTTTTATTCAATTTATTTAAACTGAAAAACTAACCAAATCACCTATTTCTTCCACACCCTACCCTTTGCGTCTTGCAGACACCAATCTGTTCTCCATATCTATGAGCTTTTTATTTTGTTTTCAGATTCCACATATAAGAGGGATCATATCATCATATGGTAATTGTCTTTCTCTGTCTACTTTTTTCATTTAGCATGACATCCTCAAGTTTTATCCACCTTGTTGTGGATAGTAAGATTTCATTCTTTTTATGGTTGAATAATATTCCACTGTAACTAAACTAAAATTTCTTTTTTGTGCTTATTTTTTATTGAAGTATAGTCTATATACAATATTATATAAGTTACAAGTGTACAGTATAATGATTCACAATGTTTAAATATTATATTCCATTTATACTTATTATAAAATACTGGCCATATTCCCTGTGTTGTACTATATAACTTTGTAGCTTATTTTACACATAATAGTTTGTACCTCTTAATTCCCTACCCCTATATTATTATCTGTTACCCACCCCACCATGGAACTATAATTTGTTTGAGTTTGTTCTGTATATTTATGTCTGTTTCTTGTCATATTCAGTAATTTGCTTTATTTTTTAGTTTCCACATATAAGTGGTATACAGTATTTGTCTTTCTCTGTATAAATTACTTTACTTACCATTATGCCCTCCCTCAATGTTGTTGCAAATGGCCAAATTTAATTTTTTTTTTATGTGTGAGTAGTGTCCTTCATGTGTGTATACATGCCTTTGTTTTCTTCTAGGAGCTTTATGATTCCAGGTCTTATGTTTAAGTTTTAATCCATTTTGAGTTAATTTTTATGTAGAGTATAAGACAGTGATCAAGTTTCATTCTTTTGCAGGTGGCTATCCAATTTTCCCACTACCGTTTATTGAAGAGATTATCCTTTCTCACTGCATATTCTTGCATCTTCCTCAATTTCTTTCATTGATGTCTTACAGTTTTCAACATGTAGGTGTTTTACCTCCTCAGTTATTTATTCCTAGATATTTTGTTCTGTTTTATGCAATTTTAAACAAGATTATTTTTAAATTTCCCTTTCTGGTAGTTCATTATTTGTATATAGAAGCACAAAATATTTTTGCATATTGATTCTGTATCTTGCAAATCTACTGAATTCATTTCTAAGTTATAACATATTTTTGGTGGAGTCTTTAGGATTTTCTGTATATAATTTCATATCATCTGCAGATAGTAACAGTTTTACTTCTTCCTTTCCAATTTGGATGTTTTTTATTTCTTTTTCTTGACTATTGCTCTTGCTAAGATTTCCAATAAAATCTTGAATAAAAGTGATAAGAGTGAACATCTTTGTCTTATTCCTGATCTTACAGGAAAAGCTTTCAGCTTTTCACCTTGAGTATGATATAAGCTATGTATTTATCATATACGGCCTTTATTTTGTTGAAGTATGTTCCTTCTATACCTGTTTTGTTGAGATTTCTTCATAAGTGGCTGTTGCATTTGATCAATTGCCTTTTCTGCATCTTTTTACATGATCATATGATTTTTACCTTTCATTTTGTTAATGTGGTATATCACATTGACTGATTTGTGGATGTTGAATCATCCCTGCATCTCTGGAATAAATCCCACTTAATCGTGGTATATGATTCAGTTAATGTATTGTTGAATCCAGTTTGCTAATACTTTTTTGAGGATTTTTGCATCTATGTTCAAATTATTCTATGTTAATCTAGATTTTTCAAATCAAGCAAGTAATTTGAATGTATTAAGAATGTACAGTGTGAGTGTTCTCTGGTGGTCCAGAGGTTAAGACTCCATGCTTTCACTGCAGGGTGCATGGGTTAGATCCCTAGTTGGGAATTCATCCTGCATGTGGCCCAGTGCAGCCAAAAAAACAAAACCAACCAAACAACAACAACAAAGAATGTATAATATGATTCTAGAGCACAGCAGAGGGAGAGAATAACTTGTGCTGCAGAAGTGAGGAAAAAAGGATGTGATTATGTTGGGGTTACTGGATGAAGAATGAGGGACAGACACTGCAAGCAGAGAGGAATTGTTTTCAGACCACAAAAAGCATGCTATGATGCACTAGTGATGGGATTCCAGTGTGGAGGTTATGATGAAAAGTAGACAGAGGCCAGATGGTTAAGAAGTCTAAATGTGCAAGATGTTGAAAAGGTCCTTACGTAGAGATATTAAGAGGATTTTTTTCCCCCAAACAAAGCTGTTTGTATTGCGGAGAATGGACAGAAACAATGATGGATGGGTAGAATGATGACCTTTGTACTGTCATTTATTTATTATTTTGTTTCTGAGTATATTGTTTCAGAAGAAAGAATGAGATTTATGTCTTGTGGAAAATTTTATATTAATTAAATGGTAATGGCAACTTCCATGTATTAAGGGCCTGCTCTGACCTGGTTGCTGTTTGAAACTTTGCATGTTATTTTACTTAATCCTTAAAAATACTTTTGCAGTTATGCTGGATTTATGTCTGCTGATATATGTCTAAAAGCATCCTCATTTTATTGATGAGGATTTGGAGGCTCTGAGAGTTTAAAATGCTTGTCCTAGATAATTCAATTCTAAATAGCCAAAGACTGAGTTCCAATTATGTTTTGAACAAGTAAAGTATAGAGTTAGGTGATATTTGCAACCTTTCAAATGGCTTTATTGAGATGTATAAGTTTAGCATGTCTGGTTTTTAGAAAGTCTAAACAATTTTTCAGTCACACCTAATATTTGGTCAGTGTTGATCAGGATGGATTTTTAGTCTTCTCATTTTTAAACATAAATTTTCAGTTAGAGTATATTCATATTACACTGAACTCTAAGGGAAAATACCAATGACAAACACAGAACAGCTCTCTTAGATTCACAGCAACCTACATAGCAAATCGAAAGAAACTGTGTAGTCCTATCACACAAACATATTTTTGATATTGATTTCTGGAACCATGCACTGTGTGCTTGCCATTCTCTGCAGTGGGAGTTCAGGCAGCCTCCAGCCAAACTAAAATAGATTTTGTAGAATCAAATTGATTTTTTTTTTTTTTGGTATTTGCCCTCAGTGTAGCACCATTTCTCATATACTTGAGGCTGACCTAAGTTTGGGAGATTTGCCAATCAATTGTTCAGACTTCTTTCTTTATTTTATAACCCATAGGATACTACTGACCAACACAGGAAAACATCTGTAATAAAGAAAGCCAAAAGCTACTAAGAACTTAATATTAGATGGTCATCTTTTCCTTTTTATAGGCACTCCAGAGTTGATAGTTGGTTCAATCAAACCAGTTATCTTTAATTGATTACACTCTTCTAGAGGTTGATGCCTCGCTTTGTCCAAATCTTTACAAGGTAAATAGGATAATTTGCCTACAATTCCAGCATTCAGAGTAGAGCTGGGGAAGGGGGCGTTAACAGATCCAGCACCACTCTTTTCCACTCCTTAACAGAGGGTTGAAGTTCAGCCAGAGGTCTTGTATAATAGGAGTTTTTAGAGGATATTTAGTGAGGTCCCTATTGGAACGTTATCTATATCACAAACAACCGTACATCATTTGGTAATCATGGGCAAGTTTCAACTCAGGAATGACTTCGTGTTGATTAGCTTTATGTAAAGTGGAATGGCCCCAATTTTGAGGATGCCAACATACTTCTATCCTATCAAATCCCTCACGTCAGGCAGTATTATCTGGTGGAGGAGTGGAAGTAGAGGAGAGGGAGAGAAGTTCTGGAGCCATCCCTGGACACCAAGAAGTTTTGGCCCAGCCTTCCTGGCTAGGATATAATATGAGAGAGTGGGCTTCATGGTCTCCAAAGTCTCTGAAAGCTTATGACATTCTGCTCCTAAGCTCTGTCATTTGCTCTCTTTGTGTGAATGCAGGGGTTCAGCTGTCCAACCTGAATGGCCAGTGAGAGTTCCCAGTAGGGCCATCTGCTGCTGTTATCATGAAGACAAACAAGGCTGCATGCTCCACACTTCCTATATCCGAATGCAGTTGTACCACACCTGGCAACCGATGGAAGCTAAGAAGTCAGCTCACCTGCTTTGCAAAAGTGGCCTGGCACCCAGGCTGGGCCACAGCTCTTCATTTTAATTATTTTAGTTTTCATAGAAAATCTTTACAGGCCTGCTAATTCAGTGGCTTTCAAACATTTGGAGACACAACCCACAGAAAAAAGGCAAAAATACAGAAATGTATTTGATACATACCTAAAAACTAACATGTAACTTGTACAAAATTTTTATGAAATGACACTTAGCCTTATTCTATGTGATACCCTCAAAAAATAGTTTCATTTTTTATATCATAACCCATGATAGATTGTGGCCTACAGTTTGATAAGCATTGTTCACATTATTTTTACCGGATTAGGCATTTGTTTTTATTTCATTTTCTCTTCTCAAAGAGAATGTATATCCTGTAAGGGCAAGGACACTGCACAAGAGTGTCCTTGTATTAAATAAGGCAAATTATGGCAACTGGTAACTAGAGGCATTTCTTTATCATCATTATTACTGTGGTACCACAAAAGGGTAGCCTTCATCATTTTAAGGTCACTTACATGACATTCATATCCTGGAATCATACCTGAAATTTACAGAGTTAAAAGACTTTTAGCCAGAAGTCAGGTTTTACTTCTAGGAAACAGGTAGTAATGAAGTTTCTCACCATTTCTGATATTTTCTCTCATTCCTACTCAGTCATGTTTGTTGAACTTAAGGTTATAGAAATTTCCCAAGGGCTAGGCATTTATTAGCATATAAATCTATTTTGACCCAGAGGGATGGTACGGGGAGGGAGGTGGGATGGGACTTCAGGATGGGGAACACGAGTACACCCGTGGCAGATTCATGTCAATGTATGGCAAAACTAATACAATATTGTAAAGTAATTAGCCTCCAATTAAAATAAATAAATATATTAAAAAAAAACAAAACTTAATTTTTATATATAGTTTGTTGACTGAATTGTATCATATCTTTTTCATGCTTTATACACTATATATTTAAGGAAACCTGAAACATTCACTTATTTTTAATGATGATTATGATTGTTGGTGTGTACTTTTATGATACAGTTATATAAATTCAGTAAGTTTTAAGCACCTCCCAATATTTTTTCATAAATCTTAACTATGGATTTCTCAAGTGTTTTATAGGCAGGTAGCACAGGGTTCCACATGTACAAATTCCTTGCATAATGTCAGACTAGGCATAGGAGAAAAATATCCAGGATTTCAGATTTATAATAAATTCTGTAAGCAAATAAGCCTATTTTATATTAAGGTGCTTGATAAGGATTTGAATTAAATATATTATAATTTAAGCTTTTCAGTGTTGTGAGAATGTGAGTGGCCATAACATGGTACCAACAAGAGAAAACACACAGCAGTCCTCCATAGACTGCTCCACAGCAACAGACTGTATCTGTTTTCTTAATTCGCCCATCATTCATTCTTTCTTTCATTAGGTTGTCCATAAACATATGTCAAGTGTTAGCCTTGTTGGTTGGCACTTGGCAAAAAAAAAAAAAAAAATTGGTCAAAGGCATCTAAAGATATGCAAGACATGGTCTTGATCCTTAAGGAACTTGTAAGTCTACAAAGTCATGAAGCACTGTGATAACAATTGCCAGTTGGTGGTACAGCCATTTCTGTGCTTTGTGTGTCAGGAATCAAATAACCAGCTTAATAAAGTCAAATGGTTGTGGAAAAGACTAGGAAGATTCTGAAACCTCTTTGAAAAAACAAGGAACCTTTGAAGGGAAAATTGCAACAAGCTTCCAAATAGAACAATTAGTCTATACAAATTTAATTTCTCTAGTATAAATGGTGATACCCAAGATGTATACCCAACATCCATAGGTAGAATGTGGGATGCATAGAATAAGAATGGAGAGCTAGGGTGAATATTATACTAGAAGCCTTCAAATAAGAATGGAAATCCTTTGTCTTGAAGTAGTTGTTAAATATCCATGAATTTTTAAATATTTGAATTAAAGTCAGGTAGTAAATGCAGATGATAGTCTTGCCACAATTAATCTTAACTGTAAGTCTTCACGAGAGGAGTAGATGTTAAATCTATATTGATAGATGGCTTTGACCGATGAGAATGCATAGATATTGAAAGAAATTTGGAGAGAAGGACATTGGGAAACACAAGAGAAAACTGGATTCCAGTTCAACTCGCAGGTTCTAATGACCAACTGTGGAGAATGAAATGCTGAGAAACAAGCATTTCTAGAGAAGTGTACTCAGGGTCAACCGTTAAAACAAACTTCATTCTACCAATTGCTCATAAGGCATAGAAAACAAGAAAACAGATGAAGGCCTTCTGAAATTTCTCGTAAAGTTGCCATCTGGTTTCTCTGACAATCTCAACACAACGATGAGAAGAGAGAAAGAGAAAAGAGTCACACAGATACTACTAGAATGATGCTGACCCAAGTGGAGGACTGGTTCACTGACCCAAGTCAGTGAACTTGGGTCCTACAGTGAACTTGACCCACTGACCCTCAAATAGCTGACCCAAGGTAGTGTGTTAACTCAAGTCTCCCATGGAGAAATGGAGCTTGACTATCTGACACATTTATAATATGCAATTCTGTCTTTTTTTTTTTTTGCTGAGAGAAACTCATGAAATCCAATGCAAAGCTCAGAAATAGTGACTTACTTTAGCTTAAAGCTTAATATCAATACCATGGAGAGTTATTAAAGAACAACCATCTTCCAAAGATAACAGTGGATAACTCAAAAACTAAATTCAAATACCTAAACAGTATAAAAAGTCAAATTTTGTACTAATAAAAAAACAAGAAGTTATTCTTTAGCTTAATAGGATAAGGATGGTGATGATAAGAAGGAGGAGGAGGGATGGCCAATTTGAATGGAGTCAGGGACATGGTTAGTCAAACTTGCTGATTGTTGATGACCTGTATCTAAATGAAAATGTTTATTCCCTTTATTTTAGCAATTCTGCTTCTAAGAATTTATTTAGTACAAGAATATAACCATAGATGTGCTCAAACATTGATATACATCTATCCATGTTACATACATGATGTAGCATGGCTTCTAATGGAAATAGTACAAAAATGGGACAGAACAAATATCACTTATCTAGGGCCTGATTTGGCCTATTCTGGTACTTTTACATGCTGAATACAAGCCACTCCCTCCGCATTAGTCCCAAGGTGCTCCCCATCTTATGTCCCCATCATCCCTTACCTGAACTATTGCAATAGACCCTAGCTAGTCTTGAGATCTCCACACATCCTCCTCTGATACATTCTTCAATAGCAGCAACATTGATTTTAAACTATAAATAAAATGTCATTCCACTGAGGAAAATCATCCGAGGACTTTCCATTGTGCTTGAAATCTAAACTTGTACATCGACATCAAAGTCCCTGCCTGAAATGGCCCCAAATACTCTTGCTTGTGTTGTATGCATCCTTTGTTGTTTGGTTTTTGTTTTATACTGAAGTATAATTTACACAGAGTGAATGACACAGATACAAGTGTATAATGTGATGAGTTTGACAAATGTATTTACCCATGTAACATACACCCATATCATGATATAAAACATTTCCATTACCCCAGAAAAATACTCTTTTCAGTTAATCCCTGTCCTACTCCCTAATTTAGGGACTATCATTTTGATTTATATCATCAAAAATGAGTTTCGCTTGTTCTAGGATTTCATGTAAACGGAAGCATATGGTCTCACCTCTTTTGTATCTGGCTTCTTTTACACCATGCAGTGATTTTTGAGATCTATGTTGTTGCCTGTGTCAGGATTCCTCTTTGTTGCTCAGTGGTAGTTCATTGTATACCCCACATTTTAACCTCCAGCCTACCTTTAACCACATTTTATGATATTCTTCTCTGTACTCACTAAACTCCAGCCATATTGATATTTGGTTCCTTGGACATGCTTTTGTTTATCTTCAGGATTTTTGCATCTGGTGTTCCCTCTGCATAGAATGCTCTTCCCTCATTCTTTGCATGACTGCTTTCTTATCATTTTAGGTCCCAGCTAAAATAACACCCTCCCCCGCCCCAAAAAACCTTCTCTGCATAGGATATATAAAGCACTTCCATGTACGTTCTTTGTTACTCTTTTCTTTCTGGGCTTCCCTTGTGGCTCAGCTGTTAAAGAATCCACCTGCAATACTGGAGACCTGCGTTCGATCCCTGGATTGGGAAGATCCCCAGGAGAAGGGAAAGGCTGCACACTCCAGTATTCTGGCCTGGAGAATTTCATGGACTGTATAGTCCATGGAGTAGCAAAGAGTCGAACATGACTGAGCAACCTTCACTTTCACTTTCTTTCTGTTATAATACTGATCACAATTTGCCGTTCTTTTATTTATTTTCCTGTTAACCTATGACTTCTTTCCAGGATATAAATTCCCTTAAGGTGTATAAAGTGCTTCTTATTGATTGATTTACCCCCAAAACCTAGTGGAGTATCTGGCATATAAAAGATGTTCAATAAATTTGGTTAAGACTTACTTGATTCAAATAAGTAATTAAATTTTAATTGTTATTTCAATAGCCATTAAAATATCCTTGTGGAAAAATATAAGATAGTTCAATGGGTAGGTTACATAGCAGTATACATGATATAAGCTCATTTTTGTGAAAAGTAAAAATTACATATCTCTGAGTGCAATTAATATATTGTTGAGTGGCATAATCTTCATCTTCTTGCTCAGACTTTTCGTATTTTCTAGATTCTGTGCAATGAATGTTAATAACTATAATTGTTTTTTTGTTCAGTTGCTAAGTCATGTCCAACTCTTTGAATCAGCTCTTCTCATCAGGTGGCCAAAGTATTGGAGCTTCAGCTTCAGCATCAGTCCTTCCAATGAATATTCAGTAGTGATTTCCTTTAGGATTGACTGGCTTGATCTCTTTATAGTCTAAGAGACTCTCAAGAGTCTTCTCCAGCACCACAATTTGAAAACATCAATTCTTTGGTGCTCAGTCTTCTTTATGGTTCAACTCTCACATCTATACATGACTACTGGAAAAACCATAGATTTGACTGTGTGGACCTTTGTCACCAAAGGGATGTCTTTACTTTTCAATGTGCTGTCTAGGTTTGTCATAGCTTTCCTTCCAAGCAGCAAGTGTCTTTTAATTTTATGGCTACAGTTACCATCTGCAATGACTTTGGAGCCCAAGAAAATATACTTGAAACTAATTATTTTTAATCAGTGCTTTCATCTGGAGTCTAATGCCATGCTGACATGTGTGTCTTCCCCTGGCTGGATTGCATCAGACAGTCCTGGGCTGAATCTAGATTAGAGGCAGTTCATTCTGGATATTTTGCAAAGTATCAGGTGAAGTGGGCTTTTAAGAAGCAGAGAAGTCAGGAAGTGGCTCCAAGGAAAAATCTCTTTTTTCTAGGGGAAGCTTCTGTGTAAAAAGGCAGCCAGTAAACATTTTAGGCTTTGTGGACATTTGGCCATTGATGCAACTACTCAGTTCTGCCTTAGTGTAAATGCAGCAAAATGTAATCAAATGGACCTGATTTTGTTCCAATAAAGCTTTATTTATAAAAACATGTGGTGAGCTGGATTTGACCCAAGGGTCTGGTTTGCTGACACTCTGATTAATGTAACATCTCAATTTTTATTTCCTCATTTTTTTCCTGACTATTTAGTGAAGTCAGACCATCTGGCTTTACTATTTGCAGGCAGTGTGCTCCTCTGAGCATGTTACTTAACCTCTTTAAGCTTCTGTTTTAATGCTTATAAAACAAGGATAATAGAAGCTTTTTGACAATTAGATAAAATAGTCCGTGTAAAGCCCCCCAGCCAAGAGCCTGGCATAAGGGCTCATTCTAGTTATTCTCTGTTTGCCTCAATGTCTCTTCTCCACTCTGCTTTGCCTGGTACCTGCAAGATTGGCCCCTCCAGATGGCATCACTCAATCCCTCTTACTGGCTGGCTGCCAGTTGAGTTCACCCAATAGGAACACTGGCCTGAGAGCACAGAGCAGAAAGAGAAAGCAGGCTTGGGGTATTCTTCCTCTCTCCTTACTTATTTCAGCACTGCCTCTCTGTCAGCAGCTGTGTATCTCCCAAGTCATGGACCCCTAAAGAGAGCTCCTACCCCATGGCTCTGGCTCTTTGTCAGTGAACTCAGGCAGCAATATTACTTCCCTTACACTTTCAGACTTCCTGCTCTTGCTAGTCTCTGGAAGCCTTCACATCCTTGGCTTATTCCCTGTGGGTGTGTGTTAGTCGATCAGTCGTGTCCAACTCTTTGTGACCCCTCAGTCCATAGGATTCTCAAAGCAAGAATACTGGAGTGGATTGCCATTTACTTCTCCAGGGGATCTTCCAAACCCAGGGATTGAACCTGGATCTCCTGCACTGTAGGAAGATTCTTTACCATCTGAGCCACCAGAGAAGCTAGACATATTCCTTCCAGGTCTGGCTTAAACTTTTTCTGATATAGATTGCAGTTGCTGCTGCTGCTGCTGCTGCTAGGTTGCTTCAGTCGTGTCCGACTCTGTGCAACCCCATAGACGGCAGCCCACCAGGCTCCTCTGTCCCTGGGATTCTGCAGGCAAGAACACTGGAGTGGGTTGCCATTTCCTTCTCCAGATAGTAGTTACTTTCTGTCAGTGGTTTTAGTTTGGAAAACTTTGTCTTGAAATCCCAACATCTGGGAACCACTAGACTCTCCTGTTTGTTCCCCATATCTGCTCCTGTGTTGCATGAAGGCCTGTGTGTGGAAGGAGCTGGTGTGGGTGGCCTTCAGGAGCCCCATCTGAACCACTGCATTTCCTGAAGGGTCAGCACAGTGAAGGACTGTAAAAGCAGGTGAGAGTCCAGTATGACCACAGAGCTGCCCACAAAGTCATTGACCAAAAGAACAAAAGGGCCAAGAAGAGGCCTTGTGGCTCTCATGATACCACAGTGGGACATTATTTGGTTGGTGCTACCACCACCCCCATTGCAAAGAACACCACCCTCACCATAAGAAAGTAAACCTTCTGGAAGCAGCACATCTGAGAAAATATGGCCACAATCCAGGAAGCTGTCTCCAGAAACCACACCCAGCTGAGAGCCCTTGCCCCAGCTGGAAAGTCTGGTTATTGTTTGGATTGACTTGTAAGGTCCCCATGGGACTCCTCTGCTCTCTCTCTCTTGCTCTCTCTCTCTCTCTCTCTCTCTCTCTCTCTCTCTCTCTATAGTAGCAATAGAACACAGGGTCTGGGAAGCAGGGTCTGTCCTGCTGCTATACCCCTCACCTAACATGGGGGCAGTGCATTCTTGACAGGCATGATGATGTGAGTAGGAAAGGTTGAGTTGTCTCAGTCAGTCTGTGTATGCTCCAGAAGTTTACCCTAAGAGAGTAAAGGTATTCTAGGTGAAGCTTTTCCTAGAGTCAGGGCTCGAGGGGAATTTGGAAGCTACCTACTCCATCCTGCCAGTGCCAGAAGTACACTAAACTACAAATCAATGAACTGAAAACCAGGCAGAATACTGGTTCTCTAGTTACACAGAAACATGAATCATCAAACCAGTGTGTAGTATATGTACCTGTGTGTGTAAGATGTCAGAAAATCTTTCTATTCATTCATCATCACCCAAAGGTCAAATATACAGAAGCAAATGCCCATACGGGATACATGTGAAGACAGTTCTTTGGTTTCTGATTCTGTGCTCATTTCTGGGGATCTAACTCTCTTTATTCAAATCTAGCCATGTCGCTTTTCTAGCCATGCCAATGATCTCAAGGCTGTTCTTTAGTGTTAACTTTTACTTCACAGCAATAATGTATTACTCAAAGTGGTTTTTTAATGTGTCTTTATTAATGCTCTCATTCATATGCATGCATGTATGCTTAGTCACTCAGTTATGTCTGACTCGAACCCTATAATAGACTGTAGCCCACAGGCTCCTCTGTCCGTAGGATTCTCCAGGAAAGAATACTGGAGTGGGTTGCCATTTCCTTCTCCAATGCATGAAAGTGAAAAGTGAAATTGAAGTCACTCAGTCGTGCCTGATTCTTAGCAACCCCATGGACTGTGGCCCACCAGGGTCCTCCGTCCATGGGATTTTCCAGGCAAGAGTACTGGAGTGGGGTGCCATTGCCTTCTCCGATATATACCAGCCACTATTCCAGGGAATTTACATGTATTATCATATTTATGTCTTATAGCAACTCTATGATGCAAGAATTATATTCTCATTTTAATAGATAAAAAAGTGAAAAATTGAGAATTTGCAGCTACCCAAAAGTCATAAAGCCTTTGACTGTGTGGATCACAATAAACTGTGGAAAATTCTGAAAGAGATGGGAATACCAGAACACCTGATCTGCCTCTTGAGAAATTTGTATGCAGGTAAAGAAGCAACAGTTAGAACTGGACATGGAACAACAGACTGGTTCCAAATAGGAAAAGGAGTTCGTCAAGGCTGTATATTGTCACCCTGCTTATTTAACTTATATGCAGAGTACACCATGAGAAACGCTGGACTGGAAGAAACACAAGCTGGAATCAAGATTGCCGGGAGACATATCAATAACCTCAGATATACAGATGACACCACCCTTATGGCAGAAAGTGAAGAGGAACTCAAAAGCCTCTTGATGAAAGTGAAAGAGGAGAGTGAAAAAGTTGGCTTAAAGCTCAACATTCAGAAAACGAAGATCATGGCATCCGGTCCCACCACTTCATGGGAAATAGATGGGGAAATAGTGGAAACAGTGTCAGACTTTATTTTTCTGGGCTCCAAAATCACTACAGACAGTGACTGCAGCCATGAAATTAAAAGACGCTTACTCCTTGGAAGGAAAGTTATGACCAACCTAGATAGCATATTCAAAAGCAGAGACATTACTTTGCCAACAAAGTTTCGTCTAGTCAAGACTATGGTTTTTCCTGTGGTCATGTGTGGATGTGAGAGTTGGACTGTGAAGAAGGCTGAGTGCCGAAGAATTGATGCTTTTGAACTGTGGTGTTGGAGAAGACTCTTGAGAGTCCCTTGGACTGCAAGGAGATCCAACCAGAACATTCTGAAGGAGATTAGCCCTGGGATTTCTTCGGAAGGAATGATACTAAAGCTGAAACTCCAGTACTTTGGCCACCTCATGCGAAGAGTTGACTCATTGGAAAAGACTCTGATGCTGGGAGGGATTGGGGGCAGGAGGAGAAGGGGACGACAGAGGATGAGATGGCTGGATGGCATCACTGACTCGATGGACATGAGTCTGAGTGAACTCCGGGAGTTGGTGATGGACAGGGAGGCCTGGCGTGCTGCGATTCATGGGGTTGCAAAGAGTCGGACACGACTGAGCAACTGATCTGATCTGAAAAGTCATAAAAAAAGCAAGAGAGTTCCAGAAAAACATCTATTTCTGCTTTATTTACTATGCCAAAGTCTTTGACTGTATGAATCACAATAAACTGTGGAAAATTCTGAAAGAGATAGGAATACCAGACCACCTGACTTGCCTCTTGAGAAACCTGTATGCAGGTCAGGAAGCAACAGTTGGAACTGGACATGGAACAACAGACTGGTTCCAAATAGGACAAGCAGTACGTCAAGGCTGTATATTGTCACCCTGCTTATTTAACTTATATGCAGAGTAAATCATGAAAAATGCTGGACTGGATGAAGCTCAAGCTGGAATCAAGATTGCCAGGAGAAATATTAATAACCTCAGATGTGCGGATGACACCACGCTTATGGCAGAAAGTGAAGAACTAAAGAGCCTCTTGATGAAAGTGAAAGAGGAGAGTGAAAAAGTTGGCTTAAAGCTCAACATTAAGAAAACTAAGATCATGGCATCTGGTCTCATCACTGCATGGCAAATAGATGGGGAAACAGTGGAAACAGTGACTGACTTTATTTTGGGGGGCTCCAGAATCACTGCAGATGGTGACTGCAGCCATGAAATTAAAAGACGCTTACTCCTTGGAAGGAAAGTTATGACGAACCTAGACAGCATGTTAAAAAGCAGAGACATTACTTTGCCGACAAAGGTCCATCTAGTCAAAGCTATGGTTTTTCTAGTAGTCATGTATGGATGTGAGAGTGGGACTATAAAGAAAGCTGAGTGCCGAAGAATTGATGCTTTTGAAATATGGTGCTGGAGAGGACTCTTGAGAGTCCCTTGGACTTCAAGGAGATCCAACCAGTCCATCCTAAAGGAGATCAGTCCTGGGTATTCATTGGTAGGACTGATGTTGAAGCTGAAACTCCAATACTTTGGCCACCTGATGCAAAGATCTGACTCATTTGAAAAGACCCTGATGCTGGGAAATATTGAGGGGAGGAGGAGAAGGGGACGACAGAGGATGAGATGGTTGGCTGGCATTACCGACTCAATGGACATGAGTTTATATAAACTCCGTGAGTTGGTGATGGACAGGGAGGCCCGGCATGCTGTAGTCCATAGGGTCGCGAAGAGTCAGACATGACTGAGCAACTGAACTGAACTGAACTGAAAGGTCAGAGCATTGGGATTTAAACTAAGCAGGTTTTTCTGGCTCCAAGATACACTGTCTTTCCAGTATACCAAGGCAGATATTCTCCAGTATTTGTGTAATGATTGCACTTCTGCTTGCTACACAGAAGCTATGGAGGCATCCTATCACCTCCATACCCTAGAGACATATTCAGCATGGGGACCTGGTCACAGGACCAAGCCTGGATGCTTGCTGCTCAGCAAATATTAATAAAAATTCCATAGCCAAGGCCTTTACATATCTAGTTCTGCCAGTTACTGATAAATAGCTGTTGGCAAAATTTATTCTTAAAGTTGCTTAAAGAAAAAAGTTTTGTAACCAACAAGAAAGCTATTTGTTAGAATTTCAGTTTGAGAACACCTGTGTCACATGAAAGCATCTTGATTTGTGTGCTTTAATTTTCAGTTAGTTCCCTGTTGGATGGTCTGCTCTTATGGTAGTAGAGTTGGGTGCCATATCTGTAAAACCAAGGAAAATTTGGACAAGTGGGGGGTTTCACTGAGTCGGGTTGATCTTGGCCTTCTTCCAGACACAAAATGAATTTCCTGAAATGGTGCACATCTTTGATCATAAAGCAGATAATCTGAAAACATGCTTAAGAATTGATGATGCTTATGTCATGCTTGAGGCTTCCCTGGTGGCCCAGATGGTAAAAAATCTTCTTGCAATGTAGTAGATCCACGTTTGATCCCTGGATTGGGAAGATCCCCTGGAGAAGGGAATGGCAACCCACTCCAGTATTCTTGCCTGGAGAATTCCATGGTCAGAGGCTATAGTCCACGGAGTTGCAAAGAGGCATGCCATGCTTATGTCATGTCATGCTTAAATGGAAGTTATGTTATGCTTAAATGAAAGATTTTAATTTTAGAAGTACAACCTAAAAGTAGATTTTGTGATGCATCTTGAAATTTATTTCAACAGATATTTATTGAGCATATACTATGTGTCAGAACTGTTCTAGGTGCTGGAGATAAAGTAGTGAACTAAGCTGATAAAAATCCGTGTGCTCATGGAGATTATGTCCTGCTGTAGGAAGACAGACAGTAAACAAATAAGTAAAACATAAATCAGGTGGTGTAAATACTATGGAGAAAAGAAAAAAGACATAGGGTGGTGAGGGGTGATGGGGTGGGAAGGATATTGGAATTTTTAACAGAGTGATCAGGGAAGGCCTCACTGAGAGAGGGACATTTGAGCAAAGACATACAAAAGTGGGAGGAGTGGTCATGTGAATACTGGAAGGAATTGTATTCTAGACAGAGGGACAAACACTAAGGCCCAAAGAGGGTGCTGGGCATGTTGGAGAGTTGGCAGGGCAGCAAATACGGACAAAGAGAGCAATGAGAGAGTAATAGGTGAGAGAGGCAGTGGGTACACAGGGCCTGTGAGCCATGGTGTAAACTTTGGCTTCCACTCCATACTGAACAAGCCACTGCTGAGTTTTAAATAAAGTATTTCCACATTAACAGGATTCTCTGCCTACCGTGTTGAGAATAGACATTATTGGAAATAGCTTGTAATATTAGTTCATTTGTTTTCTATGCTGTGTAACATATTACCACAAAGTTAGCAACTTAAAATAACACATATTTATAATCTCATAGTGTCTGTGAGTCAGGAATGTGGGCACAGCTTAGCTGAGTCCTCTGCAGGCAGGAGTCATGATACCAGCCAGCCTGAGTTCTCATCTGGAGGCTCAATTGGGGAAACGTCCACTTTTAAGCTCCCTCAGGCTGTTAACTGTTCATTTTTTGCAGCTGTATGATTCATGTAGTTGTCTTCCTCAAAACCAGCACAATGAGAAAAAAGAGGGAGAGAGGCAAAAGAGAGAGGGAAAGATTGAGAGAGAGAAAGTGAGAGATCCAGGCTCTGTTAGCAGTACAGAGTCTTATATAACTGAACAGAATCTGGAGTAACATCCTATTACTTCACCAAAACACATTGGTTACACACAAGTTGCAGGCCCCAGATCATTCAAGGGAGGAGATTATACAAAGGTGTGGGTACCAGGAGGTAGGGGAGCATGGAAGCTTCCTTCAAGTCAGTCAGCTACAATTATGAAAAACTGATTCAGGGGCTCTAATCCAAGCAGGAAATAAAAGGCTTAGATTAGAATAATTAAAGAATCCATTGTATAATCTTTATTGGATCCTTTGGTGCTGACAGTGGCTTGGACTGGACATGAGGAATTTGGAAATGATAAGCCAGAGAATTTCATTACCTTCTTTGAGCATCCTTTGGCCTCACTTAATCTTAACTGCCTTCCCTGGTTCTTCACCATCAGGTCTTAGTGCCCTGGCTTGAATGTAATACTCATCAAAATTCTCCAGGCCATCCTGTATAAGCCAGAAGCTACAATGCCCAATCCCCTTTCCCTCCCAGAACCACTTCCAGCAGCCAAGGGTGGGGCCAAGTGTGGTGCCTTCCTGTGCAGCAGAGGTCAGGGCCCAGTGTAGGGCTCTAGGACTCCTGGCTGAGTCTGACAGTGGCCTTTCTCTTCTCATGACAACCTTCTCTGTGTGGCTTTGAGTCAGGGCTCACTTATCCTCAGGGTTTCCTCCTCCTGGTACCAACTCCCCTGTGCCTGGATGCCTGTTCAGAGTCATTGTCTTAATGCCCTCCACCTATAACTGGCATCTTCTTTGACTTTTCCTAGCAAGTCCCTTTCTGATTCTTGTGTTATATTTCTAGGCTTTTCTAGGATCATACTACTGCCCACCTTAGGATCTGATATCTTGCCTTAAATTCCATTTGGTGTTCCTGCCAGGACCTCAGAGGACTGACAGCTTCATGTTTCTTTTCCCCAAACTGTGGGATTGTGGCCTCTTGTTATGTCTCAGACCAGATCCTCCAACCCATCTAGGACTTCTTCACAAGTGTGTTAATGCTAAGAGTAAAACTGATTTATAGCTGACATTCAGCAAGATACACACAACCAAAGTTGCCCATTGAGTCACTGTACACTGAGATGTACAGTGTAGCTCAGAAGCTGTACATCTTTGATCAAACCAAATGGTCAAACCAGACTCATCATTCATCTTTTTATGTGAGAAGAACCTTACAGGTGATGTCCAGGTGAAGCTGGACACTTCAGATTTTCTGGACCATGCCAACCTTCTTAGTTTCTTCCTCTATACCTTTATGTGTTGGGAAGCTGAGTCCTTGGGTTTCAGGAAGGAGTGTGTGTGTGTGTGTGTTTTGTGTGCATGTGTATGGGGCTCACCATGTGTTTCATTTAAGACAAAGTAAGGTTTAAGAGTAGATTAATGTTTTATTGCTTTATACCCTATTAAATAATCAGGACTCCATATTTTCTGAGCTATTATACTTTCTTATGTTATCTTAAAATTAAAAATCTAGAGAACTTGATCTGTGCCCTATATATAATATCTTTAGGTCGCTGGATATCATACAGCTCTATGAACAATTCCCCAAATTTCTGTTTATCTGTTGTTGATTTTGTTTTAACCAAGAAGTAAATAAGCAAACTTAAAAAAATTCAGAAATGTATATGGGTATCACTTTGGTATATAAGTACTTTTTAGCAGGTTATTTAAGGGCTGCTATCAACTGGGTGGTCTTCTTATTGTATTTTCTTTTCCAAAGTTAATTGGCTATAAATTCACTTTTAAAAATCTTGCTGTGTATCTAGCCTTAGCATAGAAAAATAAAACAAAACCCAATCTGCTCTCTGATTACTAAGATTCCTTAGTAGTCAAACTCGGAGAAGGCAATGGCACCCCACTCCAGTACTTTTGCCTGGAAAATCCCATGGACGAAGGAGCCTGGTAGGCTGCAGTCCATGGGGTCGCTAAGAGTTGGACACGACTGAGCGACTTCACTTTCACTTTTCACTTTCATGCATTGGAGAAGGAAATGGCAACCCACTCCAGTGTTCTTGCCTGGAGAATCCCAGGGACGGGGGAGCTTGGCGGGCTGCCGTCTATGGGGTCGCACAGAGTTGGACACGACTGAAGCGACTTAGCAGCAGCAGCAGCAGTAGTCAAACTCTGCATGTGTGCTAAGTCGTATCAGTCGTGTCCAGCTCTTTGCGACCCCATGGACTGTAGCCCACCAGGCTCCTCTGTCCTTTGGATTCTCCAGGCAAGAAAACTGGAGTGGGTTGCCATGCCCTCCTCCAGTTTGTCTTCCCAACCCAAGGATCAAACTTGTGTCTCCTATGTCTCCTGCATTGGCAGGTGGGTTCTTTACCACTAGTGCCACCTGGGAATCCCAAACTCTACCCATATATAAAACTGAGAGGTTCTCCTGTCACTTCAGAACCATTTCGTATGATTAGATATTTGCTATTAGAGAGCTCAGGCTTGATCATCTGTCTTACTGTTAAGCATCTAAATGAAATTTTAGATGATGGTGAAGTATAAGACAAATTCTATGAAATTTGTCACAACTTTAGAGATTAAATTATGTAATATTTTGGGCAGTTCTAACTGCTGATTTTTCTGCTGTTGTTAATAATAAAGATATTTTTACTATTTCTGTTTTAAAGGACATATGTTGTCAAAATTTATAGTTTTATTACTTATTGAGTTACAAATGACATATGTTTTTGGTTTCAGTGAATGTGGATCTAAATGACAAGCAAGAATAGGCAAGTTATCCATCTGTGCCACCACAGACAGTTTCCTCCCTCTGATAATCCTGCAAAATCTAGTGAAAACCTGGTTTCCTGGTGTTAGAGGGTCAGAAATATTAGAGTTAAGGGAAAAAATAAATCCACTGGCTGAAGGAACTTTACTAGAAATCTCAAACCTAGTACCCATGGCTAAACTACTTGTTTTAGACAGGTAGTCTTTTAAATTGTAGCACATTCTAAAAGATCTACATTTTTCACTGCCCTTCACCATAATTTGCATTATTGATGTCATGTTTTACATTGTTATATTTATCCTGTTACCATTTATTGTAGTTGTAGTTGATTTTGCAATTTTTTAAATCGTCATCGTACAGAGGAGGCAATGGCACCCCACTCCAGTACTCTTGCCTGGAAAATCCCATGGACGAAGGAGCCTGGTGGGCTGCAGTCCATGGGGTCACTAAGAGTCGAAACGACTGAGCAACTTCACTTTCACTTTTCACTTTCATGCATTGGAGAAGGAAATGGCAACCCACTCCAGTGTTCCTGCCTGGAGAATCCCAGGGATGGGGGAGCCTGGTGGGCTGCTGTCTATGGGGTCGAACAGAGTCGGACACAACTGAAGCGACTTAGCAGCAGCAGCAGCAGCTTCATCGTAGCATATTTAAGTTGACCCACAGCCTTTACTATATATTTGCCATTCTTAATGGGATTTTTCCTTTCCTATAGATTCTTCTTGTAACCTTTTCTTTTCCACTTAGAGAAGACCCTTTAACTTTACTTTTAGGGTAGTTTTATTATTGATTATCTCTTCATTTTTGCTTTTCTTCACAGTTCTTCATCTCTCAGTTCTAAATAATAATATTGCTGGGTAGCATATCCTAGGTTGCAGATATTGTCCTTTCAGCACTTTAAATATATTATGCCACCCCTTTCTGGCCTGAAAAGTTCCTCAGAGAAATCAGCTGGTACCTTTATGGAGATTCCCTTGCATATGACTCTTTGTTTTTCTCTTGTTGCCTTTAGAATCCTCTGTCTTTAAATTTTGCTATTTCAATTATGATATGTTTTAGTGTGGGTGTGTTTGAGTTCATCTTGTTTGAAACCCTCTGTGCTTCCTGTACCAGATGTCTTTTTCATGTTTGGGAAGTTTTCAGCCACAATGTCATCAAGTATATTTTTTACACCTTTGTTTCTCTCTTCTTCTAGGGCCCCTATGATGTAAATGTTGGTACGCTTGATGTTGTCCTAGAGATTCCTTAAACTGTTCTCATTTTTTAAAATTTGTTTTTCTTTTTTTGTTATGTTTGGGTGATTTCCATTATTCTTTCTTCTAAATCACCTAGTCTGTTGGTAACTCCTTTTAGTGTGTTTTTTATTTCAGTTATTGTATTCCTCAGTTCTGGATGGTTCTTTTCTATATTTTATAGTACCTTGTTAAAATTCTCTCTGTGTTCATCTATTCTTTTCTCTAATTCAGTTAGCCTTCTCATTACTAACGCTTTGAACTTTTAATCTGATAAATTATTTCTACTTCACCAGTTTTTTTAGGCATTTTCTCTCTTGTTCTTTCAATTGAAACAAATTCCTCTGTCTTCTCATTTTGCTTACCTTTCTTTGTCTCTGTGAAATTAGGCGAAACAGTTATGTATCCCCATCTTGAAGGGGTGTCCCTTTGTGGGAGCATCCCTATACAGTCTGTGGGTACCCTGTGGCTTTGGTGGGAGAGCTAGATCTGACGTTAAGCAGGAGTCATGTCTTTCCCCAGTGGGTACTGACAGCTATCACTTTGGCAGGAGTTGGGACTGCTGGAGATGAAGTGTCTCAAGCCAGAGCCAGGTGTGAGATGAGGCTTCTCTTCTGCTCAGTGGCCAACACCACCCTATTAGGGGTGGGAGTGAGTCCCAAGCTGGTGGAGCCGAAGCCCTGAGGTTTGAGTTGAGTTGGTTTCTTCCCCCTGTGTGCTTTCCTGCCTTCCAGCACCCCAGAGGGGAACAGTGTTGGAACAAGACGGGCTGGGGTGGGTTCTTAGTATGGACTTGGGCTTGGACTGTGGTGGTCCCAGCCCCAGTCAGAGCTCTGGACCTTTTGTGATGAACTGCCTCACCAAGTGCCAGTGCTGCCTTCAACCCCTTCAGATACTGTTCCAGGTCTGAGCAGGCTCCATTCCCCACAGTCCAGTTCTCCTTTCAGCTGCATCAGCCCTTGCCCTAATGTGGAGCTGTGTCACAGAGCAACAGGGCCTGGAGTGGGCATTCATTTCAGGCTGGGGCACATGCCAGAGTAGTCACAGGAAACGTACTTGTTGCTGCTGCTGCTAAGTCGCTTCAATCGTGTCTGACTCTGTGTGACCCCATAGACGGCAGCCCACCAGACAACTTCAATCTGCTTTCTCCACCTTGTCTCAAGTAAGTGTGTGTGCATGCACTTCATGAGCAGAATCTAGGCTTCTTACAGCTCTCCTGTTAGTTCTACTGGCTTCTAACCAGCTGAGGAAGCTCACCTGCCTGGTGTCAGACTCCAGGGCTGGAGTTCCCAATATGTGCCTCAGACTGCTCACTCTCTACAGTGGCTCTCCAATCCCATGGAATCTCCTTCTTCTGTGTCACCTCCCAATGGCAAAAGTCCTGACCTTATCATGTTCTTTCCCTTCCTACTTAATTATATGCGGATCTCTCTTACAACCAGTTGCACAAGAGTTGTTCTGCCAGTCTCTACTTACTTTTCAATGAGGATCTCCACATGTAGGAATATTTTCGATGTGTTCAAAGGGATTGTCCAACAATCTTGATCTGAATCCTCTAGTCCTGTGTCTTAAGATACAATCAGGTGTCTGATCATCACTGTGGGTACTTGTGTATAAGCCAGCAACTTCAAAGGCTGTGCCTTGAAGTGAGTACCTTCACAGAATCCATTCAATTTATATGAATTTTTATGTATTGAATACCAATAGCAAAATGATAATGTCTAACTGAAAACATGCAATTGTTCTCATACTCAACCCTTAGTAGAGAAGCAATATGAAATAAGCATGTGCCAATAGGTTGGGCTTGGGGTACAGAAAGGTACCAAACTTTCTTTAATATGGGAAATAATATAAGTCAAGGGGAAAAAATACTTATGTGTGGCACTGGGGTCCTGGAGTGTGGTTCTGGAGTGGCCTTGTCTATGTGCTTACATTATACATGGATAAATGTTTCACATCTGCTACTACCTCTCTGGCATATTTAGAAGAGGAACAATACTGTCTGTAAAGTGTTTTACTTCGCTCAGAAAATATCACATAAATATATGGTAATACACTATTATCATTATATAGAGCAGAGGCCAAAAGCCTCTTGCCAAAGTGATTCTCTAAAATTTTACACCTATTTCATGCATTAAAAAAGAAATGTGTAGCATATGCTTTCACTTACTTTATGATTAGCTCATCAAATTTGCGATCTGTGGGACAGAAAGCCAAAAACTCTATGTCTCTCAAGACCCTTCCTCTGCCCCATGTCTGTCTCTTCTTCCAGCATTGTTTTTAAAAGCTCTGATCTCACAGGTCCTGAGCAGTAAAACAAAGCTCAAGCTCAATAACTTGCATTTGTGTTGATCTTTTAAGTTCACAAAATGTTTTTATATAATCTCATTTGAGTCTCACAACTACTCTATGGGGCCAGCAGAGCAAGGAATAATATTCCCATTTTACAGCTGTGGAACCTGAGACTGAGAGAAGAAAAACTTCATGGCTTGTTTCAAATTATCCAGTTATTAACTAGTTATCAACCAGCTCATCTGGCTCAGTTCAATAATGCTTTTCTCACTCTGTGTAGGCTGCTTGTGGGCGAAGGCGATGGCACCCCACTCCAGTACTCTTGCCTGGAGAATCCCAGGGACAGGGGAGCCTGGTGGGCTGCCGTCTATGGGGTCGCACAGAGTCAGACACGACTGAAGCGACTTAGCAGCAGCAGCAGCAGGCTGCTTGTGGGAGACAAAACTCTAACATGATGCCAAATGACCTAAATAATTTCCTCTTTCAAAGTGTTTTCAAAGCCTGTTAAAATGATGAAATGTTACTCTGCAATCACATTACTTTAGTACAAAAGGAATTTCGCAATTGTAATTAAGCCCCCAGCTCAGTGGACCTTAAGATAATGAGATTGACTAGGTGTGGCTGACCTAATCATGTTGTTTTTTAGTCCCTAATTTGTGTCTTGACTCTTTTGCAACTGCATGGACTGTGGCCTGCCAGGCAGGCTCCTCTGTTCACGGAATTTCCCAGGAAAGAAAACTGGAGTGAGTTGCCATTTCCTCTCCAGGGGATCTTCCCAACCCAGGGATCGAACCCACATCTCCTTCTTGGCAGGAGGATTCTTTACCACTGAGCCACCAGGGAAGCCCTGACTTAATCATAGGAACCATTAAATATGGATGTAAAGATGAGAGATGGAGGAAGTCAGAGAGATTCGAAGCATATGAAGGACTCAAATCGAGGGCGATTCTTGATTGCTGGCTTTGAATATTGGGAGGCCTCCATGGCAAGGACTTCCTGTAGCCTCTAAGAGCTGGGAGTAGACCCTGCTGACAGCCATCAAGAAAATGGGAACTTCAGCCTTAGAACTTCGAGGAACTGAATTGATCCCAGAGCCTAATGGAGCTTGGAAGCAAATTCTTCTCCTGAACTTCTAGATAAGAAATTAGCCTGGCTAACGATGACTTTACCCTTGAGATACCCAGCCACACCATTCTGAAATTTCAGACTACAGAACTGTGACATAATAAATGAGTGTTGTTTTAATTTGCCAAATTTTTGATAATTTGCTCTGCAGTAATAGACAACTAATAAACTGTGACTCATGAATATTTACTGAGTGCTCATTACATGCAAGACAGTAATTTTTTATTTTAGAGACATTTTATTCTGTGTCTGTTTCTAAGAGGGTTAGTTTAAAAAAAAATCTGCAGAGTTTTTGTGGTAACATTAGCATTTCTCCTAATGGAAATATAGGGCTTTCCTGGTGACTCATATGGTAAAGACTCTGCCTCCAATGCTGCAGACTTGGATTCCATCTCTGGGCCAGGAAGATCCCCTAGAGAAGGAAGTGGCAACCCACTCCAGTGTTCTTGCTTGGACAATCCCATGGACAGAGCCAAGCAGGCTACAGTCCCTGGGGGCCCAAAGAGTCAAACAGAACTGAGTGACTACACCTTCACTTTCACATGGAAATACAGAAAATTCCAATCTATATCCTCTTGAAGGTGAGCATGAGTATGTCCCTTATTCTGACCAATGAAATGGAGAGAATTGACACGTGTCTCTTCCAGGACAGTGACTCCAGTTCCCCCTATTCTCTTTCCCTGCTATAGCACACCTGAAGCTCTAGACAAGAAGGGAGTTTACAATGGTTCAGGGGGCCCCTGTCAGCCTGGGTCTAGGGAACAGAACCTTCCATGCATCTGATTTGGGAGTATAGTGTGAGCAAGATATGCATCTTTTTTTGCTTTCAGCCTCTGTCTGCACAAAATAATCTGGCCTATCCTGACTGAAACATTTGCCTCAAACATACTGGAGTAGCTTTGGTACTGAGCTTCATAAACACTGACAGTTGTCCTGCTACAATACTGAGGAAAGCCAGGTAATCTGTTCCAGGATCTTTCAGTTCAGTCAGTTCAGTTGCTCCAACTCTTTGTGACCCCATGGACTGCAGCATGTCAGGCTTCCCTGTCCATCACCAACTCCCGGAGCTTGCTCAAACTCATGTCCATCGTGTCAGTGATGCCATCCAACCATCTCATCCTCTGTCGTCCCTTTCTCCTGCCTTCAATCTTTCCCAGCATCAGAGTCTTTTCCAATGAGTCAGTTCTTCACATCGGGTGGCCAAAGCATTAGAGTTCCGGGACCTTTGGCTGAACATTTTTTGCATAAGAATAAAAATAGAGCTATATTTACTGTCATTTTCCCCGCCATGTAATTGAGGAGTAGGGAAAAGGATAGAGGAAGTACGGTGAGACTGAGAAGATAAGGAACATAGGAAATAGCATGTGATTTTCTGACTAAGCAATAATTACTGAGTGGCTATAACCAGGCTCTATGAGGAACCCAAATGTTAGTGGAGACAGGCCCACTTTCCATAAAACGTTGATAACCACACTCAGTCATTAGCGTACCAGTGAGTTGAAGTGAAGAAATAGTGCAATTTTTTTCTTTTAAACTTTTTTTTGTATTAGAGTATAGCCAATTGACAATGTTGTGTAGTTTCTGTTGGATAGAAAAGGGTGATATATATCAGCCATATATATACATGTATCCACTCTCCCCCAAATTTCCCTCCCCTCCAGGCTGCCACAAAACATTGAGCAGTTTCCTGTGCTATATAGTAAGTCCTTGCTGTTCATCCATTGTAAATATAGCAGTGTGTACATGTCCATCCCCAAATCCCTATCTACCCTTTCCCCCTATTCTTCCCCCTCCCCAGCAACCATAGGTCCGTTCTCTAAATCTGTGAGTCTGAAGAAATCATGTACTTAAATAATTAAAGGTGATTCTGCTGCTGCTGCTGCTAAGTCACTTCAGTCGTGTCTGACTCTGTGCAACCCCATCGACGGCAGCCCACCAGGCTCCCCTATCCCTGGGATTCTCCAGGCAAGAACACTGGAGTGGGTTGCCATTTTCTTCTCCAATGCATGAAGGTGAAAAGTGAAAGTGAAGTCGCTCAGTCGTGTCCAACTCTTAGCGACCCCATGGACTGCAGCCTACCAGGCTCCTCCGTCCATGGGATTTTCCAGGCAAGAGTACTGGAGTGGGGTGCCATTGCCTTCTCCAAAAGGTGATTCTAGTATCCAGATTTGCTGAAACACACTATCATAATTTGGGAGAAGGAAATCTAGACTGTAAGAAATTGTATGGAGTTTACACATTTCCTATTTCCCTGTTTCATTTCTGTAGATGACCTAGAGCATAGATCTAGATGGTGGCTGAGTTAAAAAAAAAAAAAAGCAGGATTTATATTCAGAACAAAGTCACTAACAAATGTAACAAGTCTTATTATTTTGTTAGCAAAGAACTATCCTGATAATCATTCATTAGGTATCTTTTTTTTAAAGCAACATTTGATAAAACATTTCCTTCTCATCATGATAGTCATTAAGGTTTAGAATTTTAGGTGAAATTAAGCTGAAAAAGTTGGTCTATTTAACCATATACAACAAACTTATTTTGAAAATAACCGTTTTTGTGTGGGGGGAGAGAGTAAATTCCAGATAACTGCTAACAAGTGGAGGTCAAAGTGAGCATCTGTCAAAAACAGTATTTCAAGAAGTTTCAATACAAAGCAGGAAAACTCTATGTAATGTTTAAGCTCTTGGTTTCCAGGCATAGCCCGTCATCACTATTTTTCCATTTTATTTGCTAATCAGATTAATTAACTCTGTAAGGAGTTTCTTTCATCCATTTGTGAAGTTTTTCAAGTAGATTTTCTCAAACTAAGCTAAAGCTAGATTTCTTTAGAACTTCAGAAGATTTCTGGAAATCAAAACCAAAATGGGATTTTTTTTCTTTGGGTTTAGTTTTCTTTTCTAAGTAGGAAAAAAGAAGACAATTTCAAAAATGTGGTTTGATTTTCCTCATTTCTTTGCAAACCTTTTTAAAAGTATATTTTAAGGTGATTCTAAAGGTATTAAAAGTTGAATATCCTTCAAGTTCACCTTCTTTCTCTCTCTCTTTCTCCAGTATTATCAAGTCAGCATCTTGGCATCTGGAATAGAAGGTGTGCCTTCCATGGTATCATAAATGGGTATAGATTGTGAATTCTGAAGACACTAACTCTCACTGCAGTGAAAATTTGGAGTTGGGAATGAGCCTTACCAAAGGCTGCCTGTGTCCTGTTCTGTGTAGTGGGATGGTACGCTAGGGAGATGAAGCAAGGCTGGACAGCATAAAACTAGTACCTGGTACTTCCTGAAGTCTTCCATTCTTCCCCCAGTGCCGTATTTTGCTTCTTCATCAGCACATTAATATCAAACTGACAAAAGATTTTTCTTTAAATGAGCAAATTTTCTCTTCAGAAAGTACATGCAATGACTAGTTCCAATCTGGCCATGAAACAGGAGTGTCATGGAAGGCATAAAAGGGCCAAGGTTTTAAGTACAAGTTTTTTCCTTTCCTCCACACACACAAAAACATACATTTAGTATTTCTTTATTTAAGGACATGCCCGCCCACAAACATCTGAGAAACATCTGTAGACAAAATGCCAAAATGCATAGTCGAATTTGACTCACACCTCACCACCCACCAAGACCCCTGTCAACTCACAATAAACACCTTTCTAGCATCTGCCCCAGAGAAAGAAACGCCACATTACCCAAAGGTCAGAGCAAACAGATGTCACTTATTGCAGACCCTAATCATATCCATATCCAACCTTAGGAGGCCTGCAGTGAAAGCCAACTTCTGGAGTCGGGGTTCCTCCAGTTACAGACGCCCATCCCTGCGTCTTCCCTCCCTTTCACTGGAGCAAGGGGGGCCTTAAGAGTGGTTGTCCCTAGGGGCCGTCCCTGTGCCCTGCTGTCTGAGCCCATGACTGAGTTGTGGGTCTAGGGAGGCAGCAGGAAATTCTTCATGGTTGACCAGCATCTGAGCAGTCCTCCTGCTCCTCATTTGGCCAGGGGCTCCTTTTATATTACTGATAATTCTCACAAAGACCATTCAAGGTAAATAGCATTGTCCCCTTTGGCAGATAAACCACAACTCAAAATTTAAGATACCTAATGCCTTAATCAGGCTTCCCAGGTAGCACAGTGGTGAAAAATCCACCGGTCAAGGCAGGAGATGCAAGAGACGTGGGTTTTGATCCCTGGATTTGTGGGCTACAGGTCATGGGGTTGCAAAGAGTTGGACACAACTGAGCAACTGAACACATGCACACACACACGTGCAATGCCTTAATCAAAGCTGCTGCTGCTGCTGCTGCTAAGTCGCCTCAGTCATGTCCGACTCTGTGTGACTCAATGGACGGCAGCCCACCAGGCTCCCCCGTCCCTGGGATTCTCCAGGCAAGAACACTGGAGTGGGTTGCCATTTTCTTCTCCAATGCATGAAAGTGAAAAGTGAAAGTGAAGTCGCTCAGTTGTGTCCAACCCTCAGCAACCCCATGGACTGCAGCCTTCCAGGCTCCTCTGTCCATGGGATTCCCCAGGCAAGAGTACTGGAGTGGGGTGCCACTGACAACTAAAATGTAGAAGAGGCAGATGCCTCTGGTTCCAGAATTTATGACCTTCCAACCCCTCCTCTCTGAAACTTTGACACTATTTATCCACCATCCTTAAAGAACTCCTCTTCCAGGGATGCAACACAGGATATTCAGATATCAGGGCCAGGCCAAACCAGACGTGGATTTGGACACTCGTAGAAGAAGCTGACTTTGCACCAGTTCCAGCTCCACCCAGAACAGCCTTATTCTCCTTGCATATATTGAGTTAGTTTTAAATTATATAATATTTTAATGACATGGATGGAGGAACCTGGTGGGCTACAGTCCATGGGGTTGCAAAGAGTCGGACACGACTGAGCAACTTCACTTTCACTTACTTTAATGACAGTCCTGCAAAGTTTTAGCATCATCACAAGGGCCTCTTTAAATATTTTTTCTCATATGAGAAAAGACATGAACAAAAATGTAGGCATTTCAGATGTTTTTTTCATACAAATATAACTACCCTAAAACCTCAACACATTGTCGATTCTTAAAGGAGTCCCATTTCATTCCTGATCACTAGAATTTACAGAAGTAAAACTTATGTCCCTAAGAGTTTGAAAATTTTATAGAATTGTGAATGACTCTTGTTTGCTCTGAATTGAATTACCCATTCAGGTACACTGAGTCTTCTTGCTTTTCTTTCCTCCCGCCTTCTGAGTTTTCCAAATAAAGCTATCAAATAAAACAAACTACTGAACATCTCTGTGTACACAGTATTTGTCTACAGCATATCTACTTCTCAAATATCCTTTAATGGTTAGATTTTATATCTTTATGATTCTAAACCAAGTTCTTAAGATGTTGATAACTTAGAAAAATGAGAGCTCTTTCTAAGTGATAATTTTTTTAAAAATTGATGTCTCTTAAAAGAGTCTCCTTATTTGTTCAGATCTTTCCAGATTCCTATTTAAAAGTTATTTAAATAACTTTTAATAATAAAGGTTTTCCTGTGTATAATAGCTATCTTACCCTTCTGTATGGGCTTCTCCAGGTCTTTTCAGTATGAAGAAAGACCTGTATTATATGTAATACACAGACAAAGCAACTTTTGCTGCTGTAACAAAGTCTCAAATGTATTAACATATCGGTTCAAATACAATAGAAGTTTATTTCTCATCCACAGAAATTCCAGAATAGATTTGTCTGATTAGCAGATGACACTTTTGTCAAGCGGCAAAATGGAGACCCAGTCCCTTCTTTCCTGTGCTTCTGTCATATTCACCATACCCAAGGTGTCCGTGCATATTTGCCTCAAACCAATGGAAGCAGAAATAGCATAAAAGACGGTTTTGCATGAAGGACTTTATGGGCCAGTCTTGCAATGATACATGTCACTTCCATTTACATCTAGTATGTGGAACTTTGGCCACCTGATGCGAAGAACTGAATCATTTGAAAAGACCCTGATGCTGGGAAAGATTGAAGGCTGGAGGAGAAGGGGACAACAGAGGATGAGATGGTTGGATGGCATCACCGACTCAATGGACATGGGTTTGGGTGGACTCTGGGAGTTGGTGATGGACAGGGAAGCCTGGCACGCTGCAGTCCATGGGGTCACAAAGAGTTGGACACAACTGAGTGACTGAACTGACTGAACTGATGTGGAACTTAGTCACATGACCACATCTAAGTACAAGGTATTACAAGAGGTCCAGAAAGAAGAGGAAATGAGTTTCGTGAGCCCACGATGTGTGCTTAGAGTCAGGTAAATCTGGGTTCAAATTCTAGCTCTATAAAGAATTCTTATGTGAGCCTCAATTTCCTTACCTTTTAAGGGATAATAAAGCTGATTTCAGCAATTGTTTTTAAGCATAAATCAAATAATAAATATACAATGATTAACATATAGTTTTGTTAGTTGAATCTGAAAGGTCAAGGTAAATTTTCTTTTATGATTATACAAATTTGAATAATTTTAGATTTTGCCTAGTTCCCAGAAAGCTTTGTGATATTAAAAATGCCCTCCTTGACATTTCAAATTTTCAGCAATATTTTACAAAGACACTCATGTTACCAAGCAACCTATATTGAACATTAAATAAATACCGTAAATTGGTAACATATCATCTAATGATTATCCATGTTTTAAGTTACTCCTACCAAGATTTTACAGATTACACTGAAAAAAATTGATTTTTTTTCCCATTTAACCATGTTTAGTTTGGTGAATTGATACAATTTGGGGGAAGTAAAAATAATAGCTACAATTGAATTCAACCATAATGATGGTTTCAAATCATGTGACCGCAATAGTGGAATGAACTCTTAAAATTCTCTTCAAAGGTCAAAAGGTTGCCAGTCTTAAGTGTTAAACCTTCATGCATAATCCAGGTTCATAAAAACATTTTCCCATTTCAAAATCAGAAGTCACCCAATAACCCAAATTCTAGAATAATTGGAAAGAATCATCAGGATTATTTTTTTATATGTTGTACAAATCATATGCTTTTACCTCCTTCGGTTCCCCCAGATAAATTTTACCCTTTGTATTTCCTTTCTTTTTCTTTTCTTTTTTTTTTTTTTTTTGTACCAGCAGCAGTGGGATTTCTGCCAGAACTGAACTCAGCCGCTTCCCTGGGAATGTTGTCCAGTTGCTAATTTCACTACCGGAACTGTGTTCCCTCGCGTTCTGGCCTATTTCCATGCATGCCTCCACTAGAATAAAGGGTCTGACGGTTCTGTGGATAATGGTAAACATATGTAGCCAATGCTTTGCAATTCTTTTAGAGCCAGAAAGCATTAGTAGGTATTTCAGTTGCTGGCAACAAAAGAGTCAGTACAAGGCACTTCAAACACCAGAACCCAAAGAAAACTACACATCAATGATTTTAATGCACAGCAAAGTTCTTCTTTCATTCTTTCTTTTTTAAATCATTGACTAATTAAAAATGAAAGTCAGACTATTATGACAGCATAATTCCAAACTTTAAAACTACAGGGGAAAAGGTTGGGTTTAGGGGGAAAGAGAACATTACAACTTGTTTATTTTGGATACTATTCCAATTTCAAATTAGGCCTTTTGATTCTTTAAGTGTACAGGAGAAATTTGACTTTTCTTGAGTACACAAGGGAAAAATTACATATTGTGATGTCATTGCCTTGCGGATTTCTCATACCACCAGATACATTAGTCACCCTGTCAATGTCAAGGAGATACAAAAGAAAAAGGAAAAAAATATTATCTTCGTATGAGAATCAGTAATGATTTCTCTTTGGATGCACCTCTTCAAAATTGTTTCCTAAATTCCAGTGGAATCTGAGAGAGCTATTTAAAATGTATAACAGTATCTCTAACAGGTCTATTTCATCCCCTTCTCCAGGGGATCTTCTGGACTCAGGATCAAACCTGGGTCTCCTGTACTGCAGGCAGATTCTTTACCATCTGAGCCACTAGGGAAGCCTTTATAGTACTCTACTACCAAACTAATAAAAATATTACTATGTAACGGTAAGTAAGAATACATTGAAGGATACTTTGGATAGTGTCTTATTGACTGTATAAATTTGACCACTTAATGGTTTTATTATTCTGTATTGTGTGTTGATGATTGCAGGAAGACATTTTCATCCAAAATACTGGAAAGTGATAATCCTCCAACATTCTTGTCTACAGTGTTAAACTGATACAGGTGTCCCCAGCCTCCTGACTGTTTGCTCTTGCCAATCCAGTGTAGTAGCTGCCTCTTTATTTGCCTGGAAAACCATCCAACATCCCTTACTCTCTGCTTTGTTTCCTGACCTCTGGTTGATTAGAATTCCTTCCAATATAATGGAGGGCCTATCTGATTGAATGTCTTTAAGATAGAGTAAAGTTGGTCAGTGCTAAGCAGGAACTTCTCTACCTAAACTCAGAGCAAATGACCCAAAATTGCTTTCAAAGGGAGGAACCAATTGCAGAGACCCAATGTAGAGAAAATCAGTGATATTGATTAGATCAAGAAGAATTCTACCTGACTGCAATTGAAACCAGTATCAGGATGTTCAGTTGACTCCATCCTCCAGAGGCTGTCTCTTAGACTGTAAATAGAGAGACAAATACATGCCCAGTCAAACCTCTGATACAATGGTTTAAGTGAGCCAAAGCAAGAAGGATCATTCAAAGTCCTTTCAAAACAATTAGCTACTCCTCAGGTGGCACTAGTGGTAGAAGAACCTGTCTGCCAATGCAGGAGACATAAGAGATGCAGTTTCCATCCCTGGCTGGTGAAGATCGCCTGGAGGAGGGCCCAGCAATCCACTCCAGTATTCTTGCCTGGAGAGTCCCCATGGACAGAGGAGCCTGGCAGGCTACAGTCCGTAAGGTCACAGAGTTGGACATGACTGAAGCGACTTAGCACACACATGCACAAGTGGGATGGAGGATAAGCTTCAGAGCAACTGGACCATTTCTCAATTGCTCAATGTTGACTTAGATGCAAGTTTCTCACCTAGGCACTATTGACATCCAGGGCCAGATAATTCTTTGTTGTTTGGGGAGAAGAGCTAACCTGTGCATCACAGGATGTTTGGCAGCATCCCTGACCTTTACCCACTAGATGACAATGCCCCCACCCTGGTTGTAGCAACCAAAAGTATCTCCAGACGTTGTTATTTGCCCCTGGGAGAGAGGGAGCAAACCTGACCCTCACTGAGAACTTCTGAGTTAGACAAATCTGTGTCTGGAGTCTTTTAGATGAGTGGCCAGGCACTGGCCTTTAGCTTAAGCAACAGTGTTCTGAGCCATGGGAATGGTGGTCAGAATGCTTGACTGTTAGGAAAAGAGACAGAGGCTGTGAGCTACATAGGATGGGGCCACTTATGAGACAAGCAAACACACAGTCCACAAACTGTTTCACTTACCCTTGTGACCCCCATGAAAATGAATAGTTGGCCCCAGAGTTTAAACCTTTAGGTCATAATAAACCCATGAATTTAATTATTACACACTACATCTCTATAGAGCTACAGGTTTTGTTTTTGTTTTTAGTTGCTCAGTTGTGTCTGACTCTTCACAACCCCGTGGGCTGTAGCCCAGCAGGCTCCTCTGTCCCCAGGATTTCCCAGGCAAGAATAATGCAGTGGGTTACTATTCCTTTCTCGAGGAGATCTTCCCAACCCAGGGATCGAACCTGAGCCTCCTGTGTCTCCTGCATTGTTAAGTGGGTTCTTTACCTCTGAGCCACCAGGGAAGCCTCAGTTTGCATCAAATCCAGGGTTTCTATTGCTCGGCCTTCTTACAAAAACAAAGGTTAAATAGTGACAGGTGGCATATATTATACCATAAAAATATCTAGTCAAATCCCGTAAACAAAGAAAGATGATCTCCTTCTCTATAATATAGTCTTCTCTGGTGTCTCAGATGGTAAATAATCTGCCTGCAATGCAGGAGACCTGAGTTCAATCCCTGGGTTGGGAAGATCCTCTGGAGAAGATTATGGCACCCCACTCCTTGCCTGGAGATTTCCATGGATAGGGGGGCCTGGTGAGCAATAGTCCATGGGATCGCAGAGTTCGACACGACTGAACAACTTACACTTTTCACTTTTTTTCCCCATGATACAGGGAGAAATTCCAGTACATGTTGGCTAAAACGACTCCAGGGTTGTGGGCTACATGGAGTTCATATTGGATATTTATCAGTGGGACTACAGCAGCCAGTTTGTGCCAGGAATAAATAAAATAATCTTTAATTCTCTCTCCTATATCATCCAGAATTTGGATCTAGTTGGAAGGAAAGGAATGATTTTCTCCACTGTGACAATGCTTTAAGCAACTTCTTGAACTCATTTAGCTGCCACTGCCACTGATCCTATTGTTTTGTTTTTTACATCATCAGAGTTTGATCAAAGGGTTCAGAAAAATTAGAAATATAAAGAGCAGAGCATGCTGTGCGTCAGCTGCTAGTAGAGAACAGATTAAGCAAACGCCAGGGTTTATCACAGTCCTGGGACTACCCAAGCCAGCAGTTTCAAACATAGCAGACCCTTAAATAATTTCAAATTCTTTTTCTATTATCCTTTACAAAAATAAAGCTGGATACACACTAGATTCATAAGCATTCTCTGACACACAGAATGATCAAGGGAAGAACACATAGCAAGCAAAATAAGATGCTATTTCTCAAAATTAAATGTTCAATAAATATAAACAACAAATAAGAAATGAACTTCCTCATGAGTTCTGAAATGATTCTGCTTGTGTCATACTCTTCTATGATAATCAAGCAGTGGTATGCCATCTCATTTGTAGAAGTCTTTGAAACAATTTTTATACTACTCATGCACGTCCTTTTTTTTTCTTTTGAAAACACAATACAAAGAAGAAACTAGAAACCATTGATAACCTTCACCTATAATACATTGAGTTCAGTTCAGTCACTTAGTCGTGTTTGACTCTTTGTGACCACATGGAGTACAGCACGCCAGGTTTTCCTGTCTATCACCAACTCCTGGAGCTTACGCAAGCTTGTGTCCATGGAGTTAATGATGTCATCCAACCATCTCATCTTCTGTCGTCCCCTTCTCCTCCTGCCTACAATCATCCCCAGTATCAGGATCTTTTCAAATGAGTCAATTAGTCGAATCAGGTGACCAAAGTATTGGACTTTCAGCTTCAGCATCAGTCCTTCCAATGAACACTCGGGACTGATTTCCTTTAGGATGGACTAGTTGGATCTCCTTGCAGTCCAAGGGACTCTCGGGAGTCTTCTCCAACACCACAGTTCAAAAGCATCGATTCTTCAGTGCTCAGCTTTCTTTATAGTCCACCTCTCACATTCATACATGACCACTGGAAAATCCATAGCTTTGACTAGATGGACTTTTGTTGACAAAGTAATGTCTCTGCTTTTAAATATGCTGTCTAGGTTGGTCATAACTTTTCTTTCAAGGAGCAAGTGTCTTTTAATTTCATGGCTACAGTCACCATCTGCAGTGATTTTGGAGCCCAAGAAAATAAAGTCTGTCACTGTTTCCATTGTTTCCCCATCTATTTGCCATGAAGTGATGGGACCAGATGCCATGATCTTAGTTTTCAGAATGTTGAGTTTTAAGCCAACTTTTTCACTCTCCTCTTTCACTTTATCAAGAGACTCTTTAGTTCTTCTTTGCTTTCTGCCATAAGGGTGGTATCATCTGCATATCTGAGGTCATTGATTATTTCTCCCAGCAATCTTAATTCCAGCTTGTGCTTCATCTAGCCTGGCATTTCTCATGATGTACTCATGATACATCTCATGATGTTTAAGTTAAATAAGCAGGGTGACAATATATAGCCTTGATATACTCCTTTCCCAATTTGGAACCAGTCTGTTGTTCCAGATTGTTTCTGACTCTTGTCCAGTTCTAACTCTTGATTCTTGACCTGCATACAGATTTCTCAGGAGGCAGGTCAGGTGGTCTGGTATTCCCATCTCTTGAAGAATTTTCCACAGTTTGTTTTGATCCTCACGTGAGTCAAAGGCTTTGGCATAGTCCATAAAGCAGAAGTAGATGTTTTTCTGGAACTCTTGCTTTTTCAGTGATCCAACGGATGTTGGCAATTTGATCTCTGGTTCCTCTGCCTTTTCTAAAACCAGCTTGAACATCTGAAAGTTCATGGTTCACACATTGTGGTAGTCTTGCTTGGAGAATTTTGAGCATTACTTTGCTAGCGTGTGAGATGAGTGCAATTGTGCAGTAGTTTGAGCCCTCTTTTGCATTGCCTTTCTTTGGGATTGGAATGAAAACTGACCTTTTCCAGTCCTGTGGCGACTGCTGAGTTTTCCCGATTTGCGGGCATTTTGAGTGCAACACTTCCACAGCATCATCTTTTAGGATTTGAAATAGTTCAACTGGAATTCCATCACCTCCACTAGCTTTGTTTGTAGTGATGCTTCCTAAGGCACACTTGACTTTGCATTCCAGGATGTCTGGCTCTAGGTGAGTATCACACCATCATGATTATCTGGGTTGTGAAGATCTTTTTTGTATAGTTCTTCCATGTGTTCTTGCCACCTCTTCTTACTATCTTCTGCTTCTGTTAGGTCCATACTTTCTGTCCTTCATTGTGCCCATCTTTGCAGGATATGTTCCCTTGGTATCTCTAATATTCTTGAAAAGATCTCTAGTCTTTCCCATTCTATTGTTTTCCTCTTTTTCTTTGCATTGGCCACTGAGGAAGGCTTTTTTTTAATCTCTCCTTGCTATTCTTTGGAACTCTGCATTCAAATAGATATATCATTCCTTTACTCCTTGCCTTCAGTTCAGTTCAGTTCAGTCGCTCAGTCGTGTCCGACTCTTTGCGACCCCATGAATCGCAGCACGCCAGGCCTCCCTGTCCATCACGAACTCCCGGAGTTCACCCAAACTCACGTCCATCGAGTCGGTAATGCCATCCAGCCATCTCATCCTCTGTCGTCCCCTTCTCCTCCTGCCCCCAATCCCTCTCAGCATCAGGGTCTTTTCCAATGAGTCAACTCTTCACATGAGGTGCCCAAAGTACTGCAGTTTCAGCTTTAGCATCATTCCTTCCAAAGAACACCCAGGACTAATCTCCTTTAGAATGGACTGGTTGGATCTCCTTGCAGTCCAAGGGACTCTCAAGAGTCTTCTCCAACACCACAGTTCCTTGTCTTACATACTGCTAACTTAAAGACATTTTATTCTACTATTTTTACTGTGTATTATAAAATAAGGTTAATTTTAAAATCATGTACTATCTGACACGGGGCTTCCCAGGTTGCAATAATGGTAAAGAATCTGCCTGCAAATGCAGGGGACATAAGAGATGCAGGTTCGATCCCTGGGTCAACCTGGAGAAAGAAATGGCAACCCACTCCAGTATTCTTGCCTGAAGAATCCCATGGGCAGAGGAGCCTGGTGGGCTACAGTCCCTAGGGTCGCACAGAGTCAGACATGACTAAAGCAACTGAGCATACATACACACTCTGACACATACAAAAAAGCCACAAGGCACGGTTATAAAATGATATCCCTGACTTACTCCTCAATCTGGGAGCTAGAGCATTATCAACTTGCACCCTTCCCTAACATCTCCATGCTTTGCTCTCTAGTCCCAGATTAGGGGTAACTTCTGTCCCAGGGGTTCTCATCTGGGGGCACTTTATCTCCTATGGGACATTCCACCGTGTCTAGACACATATTTGGTGGTCACAACTGGGTTAGAGGTTGCAGCTAGCATCTAATGGATACAGACCAAGGATGCTGCTAAATATCCAATAATGGATAGGACAGTCTCTCACCACCACGAGTTACTTGCTGCCAATAGTGTCAAGACTGAGAAAGTCTGTTCCATTCTGTGTGTTTGACTTACCATGACTATGCTTATAACAATAGCAGTTTTGTCATACGTATGATCTTCTAAATAATATGTAATTTACTTTTGTTGGTTTTAGAATTCTAGAAAAATACTATCATGTAGTAAGTAGTCTGTGACTTCCTTTTTTTCTCAATAGTTTGTTTTTAGGAGTCATTCATAATTATGTCCATTTATTTTCACTGGTGTTTATTATTTCATTGTGTGAACAGGCCTCAATGTATTTTTTATTCTATTGTAAAATAACATTTTGGTGTTTTTTTAACTGTTTTTTTTTTTTTTTTTTTTTTGCTAATAAGAACACTTCTAAGAACATTTTGTACAAATCTACTGGCACACATATGCAAGAATTTCTGTGAAATGTTTATATAGGATTAAAATTGCTAGGTTGAGGGGGATGCAGGCCTTAAGTTTACAGAATAATGCAAATTTCAGTGTGACTGTACCAATTTATGTAAGATTTTGCCTTGATCCACATTTTCTCCAATTTCAGTATGTTTGCTAATTTTTGCCAATCTAGAGGTTATAAAACATACATCACTGTGGTCTTGTTTTGCATCTCCTGGGTTACTAGCAAGATTGAGCATTTTTTATATGCTCGTTCACCATTTGTATTTCTTCTTCTCTGAGGATCTTGCTTTTCTCTGAAGTTTATTAGTGTTCTCAATCTTATTCGTTGGAAGAAAAAGCCTTCCTCACTGGTTTGTGACATTTCCTTTATTACATAATATGTTCTTCTATACTAGAGTCTCCTTTAAAGTTATCCATTTTGTTTCATTGATCTGTCAATTCTCTGCTGATATCATATGGTTTTAATCACCAGAGTTCTATATTACATTTTATTATATGGAAGTGTGAGTCTGATTTCAATATTTCCTTTGTTCAAGATTTTATAAGCCATTCTCATATCTCCATTTTATGAGGTAATTCGATGTTAGAATCATTTTAATAAGCTAAAATTTAAAAATAAATTTTGATTAGTAAATGAGTAATTTATATTTAATGTTTAGTCTCATTCAGAAATAAGACATGTCTTTGTCTTCTTTTATAGCTTTTGAATTACTGTTATGGTTTACTTCAGAAAAGTTACTTTTCTGTTTACTTCAAAAAAAGTCACCCAGCTTTCTGTTAGTTTTTTTTTTTTTTCTAGACATTTTATGTTTTAAGTTACTCCTGTGAATGGAATTTCCTAACCATTTATTGCTCATGTAAAGAAAAGTTATTTTGGATATTTATCTTGAATTTCACCACTCTGCTGAATTGTATTCCTTATTTTAAGAATTTTTAGTCGTGTCTCTTTAGTTCTGAACGAATTTCACACCCACATAATAATTTTTCTCTTATCTTCAGGCATGCGCTTTGTTTCTCAGTATTGTCTTACTGTGTTAACCAAAACCTTTAAACCAATTTACCAATAGTAATAGTGGGCAAGTTTTTCCAGTGGTCATGTATGGATGTGAGAGTTGGACTATAAAGAAAGTTGAGTGCCAAAGAATTGATGCTTTTGAACTGTAGTGTTGAAGACTCTTGAAAGTCCCTTGGACAGCAAGGAGATCCAACTAGTCCATCCTAAAGGAAATCAGTCCCGAGTGTTCATTGGAGGGACTGATATTGAAGCTGAAACTCCAATACTTTGGCCCCCTAATGTGAAGAGCTGACTCATTTGAAAAGACCCTGATGCTGGGAAAGATTGAGGGCAGGAGGAGAAGGGGACGATAGAGGATGAGATGGTTGGATGGCATCACCGACTTAATGGACATGGGTTTGGGTGGACTCTGGGAGTTGGTGATGGACAGGGAGGCCTGGAGTGCTGTGGTTTATGGGGTCACAAAGAGTTGGACACGACTGAGAGACTGAACTGAACTGAATAGTGAGCAAGATCTTGTTTGTTTGGAGGTTCTCAGAATGTGATTTTGAGGGCACACTACTACTTCACCATGAAGTATAGCTGTTGGTTTAATACACTTAATTTTTCTCATGTTGATATTTCTAGCCCATTCCTAGTTGTCTTAAGTAGGAATGTGTGCAAAACATACTTTTTCAATATAAATGATACTGATACATTTCAGAAAGTTAAATGTCTCAACAATGCTATAATGGGTCAAGTAATATAGAATATTTAAGATACTATGTGGCAAAAGCAGATGTGTGTTATTTCCAACCATTATAAAGATACTTTGATTCGTCTGGAAACTACTTGCAGTGCTTGCATGCTCCACTTTTCTAGCTTAGTTCTTACTATGTCCTCATGACTTTCCAGTATTGACCTTGGCCAGCCAACTACCATTCCCTCTTCTTCCAGTTCGACCTCTCACTTCCTTGACTGTATTTGCTGTTGTCCAGGACTAATTCCAGATACTCATGGTTTCAAAAACCCTCATCCAGAAATAGCAGGATGCAGTAGATCAAAACAACTCAAAGAGAAATGAAAAGCTGAGGAAGATTATTTCTATAACATTGTTTCAATTTGAAGTGCTCATTCTATCTGGTTCAATTAATCTACCGTTTACCTCCATTTTAGAAAATAAGATAAAATATAAAGTCAGGTTTTTCTAATTATGCCATTTCATATCATCACCATTATTATTTAATATAATAAATTAATAAAATTTATGATATGTAAAGTCATTATATATAATACTGTGCTTGTACATTTTAGTTACCACTTAGATGTGCAACAATCTTATATCTATCAGAAACTGAATTACAAAAAAAATTGTTCATATTATATTAGATACATTAAGTTGCTCATACCTAACTTGTGATAATTCCTCTTCATTTAAGGATTTGTTATTAATATTTTTAGACAAGAAATAATTTTCTTTGCAACATTCTTTCTACATAAAGCCTCATTTCCTGTGTCTTATGGGTTTCTAAGTTTCTTTCTTAAATGAGGGAAGAAATTTCCAGCCTAGAAATTTACTGTATCCAGTGTTAACTTTATTCAACTTTCTTTCAAGTTCTTAAAACTCAGCCTATGCTTGTTTATCCATTTAAAATTTTTAACAGCCTCAGACCATGAGCTAGATGTTCAAAAATGACATTTTCATTTTGCATTTTAGTAAGTGACATTTAGAAAAAAATTTCCCCTTATTTACAATCTACTTTCCCCGAAAACAAAAATTCTCACCATCTATGCTCATTTCTGGAGAAGGCACTGGTGACCCACTCCAGTACTCTTGCCTGGAAACTCCCATGGAAGGAGGAGCCTGGTATGTGCAGTCCATGGGGTTGCTAAAAGTCGGACACGACTGAGCGACTTCACTTTCACTTTTCACTTTCATGCATTGGAGAAGGAAATGGCAACCCACTCCAGTGTTCTTGCCTGGAGAATCCCAGGGACGGGGAAGCCTGGTGGGCTGCTGTCTATGGGGTCACACAGAGTCGGACATGACTAAAGTGACTTAGCAGCAGCAGCAGCAGCATACTCGTTTCTTGTTTTCTCTCTCTCTCTCTCTCTCTCTCACACACACACACACACACACACACCTGCAGGTGCACCAACTAAATATTCCCAGGTTTTACTGATCAGTTTGATTCCAAGCTGCTTAGAAGGCCATTAAGATGTTAAATATCATGTATGAAACGAGTTGCCAGTCCAGGTTCAATGCATGATACTGGATGCTTGGGGCTAGTGCACTGGGAAGACCCAGAGGGGTGGTATGGGGAGGGAGGAGGGAGGAGGGTTCAGGATGGGGAACACATGTGTACCTGTGGCGGGTTCATTTTGATATTTGGCAAAACTAATACAATTTTGTAAAGTTTAAAAATAAAAAAATAAAAAAATAAAAAGAAATGTTTAAAAAAAAAAAAAAGAAGGCCATTAAGAGGATGACATGTAAGTAGTGTAAGGAAAGCTTTGGGATAAGATGCCTGATTGCAAATCCTGGCTTCTACACCTCCAGTGTTTCTTTCACTCTGTTTCCTTTTTTGTAAAATATTTATAAATAAGACCTTGATTTTGTTAAATATTTCTAAGAATTGTCCCTTCAATTTTTTTTTGTGAAGATTAAGTAAGTTGAAATATGTAAAATACTCACAATATCAATCAGTGTGACAAATCCTTAATAAGTACAGTTTACTTTTGTTATACATATTAAACAAATTGGTTTTGAAGAAAAGGAAAGCAAGGATAATTTCACCCTTCAAATATGTTTAAGACAAGTGCATGAGACTGAAAAATTATCTAGCATATATCCTAACTGTGCCTAACTATATCCTAACTGAAATAAAGTGCTAACAGAAACGATCTTTTGAAAGCATGATTGAGAAATGGTTTCATATGCCTATGCCCAATAAAACTAGCAACAGGTATGGAAAGAGATATGATATATTGAATAAATACCTAGGGGTGAAGTTGGCAGGTGACAGGATAAATGTAAATTTTACCTTCCAATTGTTTTTTGAAGTGCTCATACTATATACTTTATACCTCCACCAGCCGCAGATGAGACTTCTGGTTATTCAGTGTCCTCACCAACATTCCATTTGCCAGTCTTGTATGTTTTAACCACTCTCCAGGAGCATGTAATGGCATTTATTAAAGGAATTGAAATTGTAATTAAAGTCTTTAAAATCTGAATTCAGTTTCACTGGTAAACTACCAAACGTAGAAGGAACTCTTAAACATTTAGAGGGTGGGGGAGCACTTCCTGGAGTGAGGTGAGATCTAAGAGCTTGTTTCTCAGGGACTTCATCCATCCCACTCTCCCTCACTTTTAGGACAGCGATGACTGGCTCCACCAATGCCTGAGACTTGGACTTTGGTCCATTGGCTGGGAGGCTGGGAGGGGTGTTAATTACTTATAATTAGGTTCCCCACTGGGAGCTTATGACTCAGTTTTCTTGGATGAGCTTAGTCCCTACTCAACCTTCAGCTTTCCAGCTTCCTAAATTTTGTTGCTGCCATCTCATCTCCTGTTTTCTCATCTGTCTGAATCTGTCTTTAAAAGAAATCCCTTTACTGTTGTTTTTCTTGGGGCTGAGGGAGAGAATGAAGTTAGATGGTGGTCTCACAATGTTTTCTGCGGCCTGTCTCAAGTCCCGGTCCTGCAGGGTTTCTGATCTCTGGAGAGAGGTGGTGAAGCAGGGGGCTGTGACTCTCGCGGCCCTGGAGAGTGAATGGGTTGGTTTCCTCACTGACCACTTAGTGGGGATTTGGGGTGAGTGACTTTTTTTCTCTACTATCTGTTCAGTTCAGTTCATTTCAGCCGCTCAGTCGTGTTCGACCCCATGGACGCCAGCCTTCACGATCTGCCACCAACTTCCGGAGCTTACTCAAGCTCATGTCCATTGAGTCAGTGATGCCATCCAACCATCTCATCCTCTGTTGTCCCCTTCTCCTCCCACCTTCACTCTTTCCCAGCATCAGGGTCTTTTCAAGTGAATCAGTTCTTCACATCAGGTTGCCAAAGTATTGGAGTTTCAGCTTCAGCATCAGTCCTTTCAATGAATATTCAGGATTGATTTCCTTTAGGATGGACTGGTTGGATCTCCTTGCAGTCCAAGGGACTCTCAAGAGTCTTCTCCAATACCACAGTTCAAAAGCATCAATTCTTCGCTGCTCAGCTTTTTTTATAGTCCACCTCTCATATCCATACATGACTATTTTGACTAGATGGACTTTTGTTGGCAAATAATGTCTTTACTTTTTAATATGATGTCTAATTTGGTCATAACTTTTCTTCCAAGGAGCAAGCGTCTTTTAATTTCACGGCTGCAGTCACCACCTGCAGTGATTTTGGAGCCCCCCAAAATAGTCTGTCACTGTTTCCATCGTTTCCCCATCTATTTACCATGAAGTGATGGGACCAGATGCCATGATCTTCGTCTTCTGAATGTTGAGCTTTAAGCCAACTTTTTCACTCTCCTCTTTCACTTTCATCAAGAGGCTCTTTAGTTCTTCTTCACTTTCTGCCATAAGGGTGGTGTCATCTGTATATCTGAGGTTATTGATATTTCTCCCGGCAATCTTGATTCCAGCTTGTGCTTCATCCAGCCCAGCGTTTCTCATGATGTACTCTGCATAGAAGTTAAATAAGCAGGGTAACGATATACAGCCTTGATGTACTCCTTTCCTGATTTGGAACCAGTCAGTTGTTCCATGTCCAGTTAGAAATGTTGCTTCTCGACCTGCCTTCAGATTTCTCAGGAAGCAGGTCAGATGGTCTGGTATTCCCATCTCTCTAAGAATTTTCCACAGTTTGTTGTGTTAAAAGGATTAAGTAACACATGTTTTTCACACCCAGAACAATATCTGTCTGAAACACAGTGAGGTTTTTATAGCTATCAGCCATCACCACTTACTACTGCTTACAGAAGGGCAAGAGAAGTTGTTTTTTTTGGAGGGTAAATGCGGGTAATGGTGAATGTCACCCAAGGTAGTTTTAAAAAACTATTTGCAGGTTTATGTATGAAAATATATATTACAACTTTTGCTTATTAATTCTGTTTGTGGTTTTTTGGGGGTCCAAGTTTATCTTTGTGCCATGTACAAGATTTAGCAAGCAATATCACAAAACTTGCTTATTAATTTTGTTTGTGCTTATTTCATCCACATTTAAGTTGATCTTTATACCATTTCTAAATAAATATTTAGCAAACTATTAATATTTAACAGTCTAAAAAAGAATTTCAAGGGGCATATTTAGCTTGAGAACGTAATTCTATGATTCACTTTACATTTTAGTACAGCAATCATATGGAAACAGATAAATGAAATTTTGATCCATTAAAATAGACAATAGTAAAAAAAAGACAGTAGTAAATAATCATTAGTCAACAGACAGAAATTCTTTAAAACTTGAGATGGTGATTATATCCCTACCGTATAAAAGGTAGTATATAGTCACATGCATATATAATTTGATATTGAATTTGGATAACTCCTAAATATCCTAAGATAGGAGAAAGTATTAACACATTTGCTAATTAAACTTCTTATTTAGTGTTTTGTATTAAACAGCTGCCTATTTTAGGTAGCTATGGCAAATGTCACATCTTACTGAGTGTGTCAGTGTGTCTGTGTTGAGGGGGTTCTGCAAGGAAGATGTAACATGGCAGGGACTAGGGTGAGTTGTAAGTGGAGAGGGATATGGGTGGTTGGAGAGGAACTGGGAAGTATTACCCTTGAGGTCAGGTAGAGGAAGAAGGCTCCAAGGTTGAGACCCATGAGTCAGCAGGTCAGTAGCCAGATCTGAGCAAGAAATACATTAATATGAGAACCATTAAGCTTAAAGGATTGGCAAAGAGAGGAAGCTGAGGACCATGTAGGGGAACTCAGAACAAAATTGTGTTCAGCTCTGTTCAGGTGTGTTCTGAATTTCAATGACCTGGTGCTACAATTGTGCTTCTGTCCATCTGAAAAGGGTAGCATGGCACCTAGCAGCAAGAACCTGTTGCCAACCACTTGTCATATGTAGTTCTGTGTTCTGAATGATGATCATTCAGGTGTGGCTACAAAAGGAGACACAGGAGCAGATCAGGAAAGCAAAGTGTACTATACTCAGAGGTCCAATAGACAGGAGATATGCCAGACATCACCACGTGTGGAAACACCAGCATAGTCAGGAGGGGGAAGGAACAGAGAAGAGTGGGGAGCCATTGCCTTTACTGGGATTTCTGTGAGAAGAGCAAGGCAGGGCAGGGTAACCAGTTTAGGGCTGGCTAGTTGGAATAATATTGGCAGGCTCTAAGTTATGGGCATGGTCCCCAGTTGCCTGGCACTTAGTTCTGGGTGATTAAGGCAGAGAAATACTCCTTACAGGGGTGCACAGGCCACATAAAGGATGCATGGTTCTGGATTGGTTAGTTTGTATATGAAATGCTTGCTTCCAGTTGGGCTCTTATCTTAGAACTGGGGCTAGCCTTAGGAGCAGAGTCTTTCCCCAGCCAAGTTTCTCAGATGTCAAAACATCATATAAAAAATAAAAATATAAATAATACATATATCAACTCTCTAATTAACACAGATTATTCCCTTGCAAGAGAATTACATGAATAAATGTAGTAAGTGTTTTCCTCAACTATGAAAATTAACTTCTGTTCTATCAAGTGTTAGGGCATCTATATAGTTGCAAAAGGCACAGGTGGTTACAAACTTGCTTACGCATCACCTCATTTTATCACTGTTTACTCATGTGCAAAATGAACTGATGACCATAAAATGTTATAAGGTTACTTTCTTAGGAGGTGTGTCATTACCATTTTTGTAAGCTTCAAGTTGATATTTCCTGCCTCTCACCTCTCTAGAGATTATAGGGTACTTTATATGTTCCATCCTTTCCTAATTTTTTTTTTTTAATTCCAAATACTCTAGTCTTGTAAAATGTACTTTTTGCTAAAGAAAAATAAATTGGCTGGGAAACAAATTAGTTCTGTAATAAATAAGTTCTGTTTTTAGAAAGATTTGTACCCCAGAGACTTCCCTGGTGGTCCAGTGGATGGGAATCCGCCTCGCGATGCAGGGCAAGCAGTTTTGATCCCTGGTTGGGGAACTAAGATCCCAAATGCCACAGGGCAGTTAACCCTGTGAGCCACAACTAGAGAGTTCACTTGCCCCAACAAAAGATCCTGCATGATGACAATGAAGATCCCATGCGCTGCAGCTAAGACCCAAGGCAGCCAAATCAATAAATAAATACTTTTAAAAAAAGGATTTGTACTGCAAAGCTACTCTTGCATTCTATTTATGCAACTTGGATCCGACTTTCAGTAAACTTTTATCAAAAGTAAAAAAGCACATGAACACAGCCTCTAGGCAATAGTCTGCACCTGGGGCCCAAGGTACAGATTGGGGAGGATTTCTGGGATCCTCCTGGACAGTCTGTGACTGGGTTCCATGGTCAAGAGTCCACCACTGGCCAAGTACAGGCAACACATCTTTAATGTGATTAGAGCAGACGTGACAAATTCAGTTTGAATCTCATTGATTTGTTTTTGTTTTTTGGTTATGTATCTTTTAGCAAATTATTTAAGAATCCTCTGGTGTCCATGAAATGTCTTTTATTTTCCATATCCTGTGACCATTCACCAACTCTTTTCTCCAAAATCCAATGTTTCAAATGTTGAAAAGATTAACATTCAAGTGATGAAACCCATGCATATCTCAGTACTCCCTGAACTGCCTTTGGTATAGTCAAATGCAGGGACCCCAGTTGTTACATGATCCTTTCTCCCAGCTTCTGGCTCTGCCAACCTCTGCCCAACTGACTTATGGGGAGATGAAATCACAGCTAGAACTCTTGAACATAATTGCATTTATTTTTAAAATATTTATTTATTTTTGGCTGCATTGGGTCTTAGTTGTGGCAAGTGGGATCCTCACTGCAGGGCATGGGCTTAGCTACCCCTTGAAATCTTAGTTTCCCATCCAGAATCCAACCTGTGTGCCTTGTATTAGAAGGCAGAGTCTTAACCACTGGACCACCAGGAAAGTCCCCCCATAACTGCATTTACTAATAGAAATTACAAGTAATTACCATTTATTGGGGCTTCTCAGGTGGTGCTACTGGTAAAGAACCCACCTGCCAACACAGAAGACATAAGAGATTTGGGTTCAATCCCTGGAGGAGGGCCTGGAAACCCACTCCAGTATTCTTGTCTAAAGAATCCCATGGACAAAGGAGACTGGCAGGCTACAGTCCAAAGGATTGCAAAGAGTCAAACATGACTGAAGCGACTTTGCGTGCACACACACCATTTCTTGAGGGCCCATGATGTGTCTGGAGTTGTAGCTTCATTATCTCTCCCTCTCCCAATAACCTTATTAGGTAGGTAAAGACAATAACAAGAATGTTAATAACATTTATCAACTTTCTAACAAACACTGTACTACAACTTCTAAACACATAATCCCAATATATCCTTAGCAAGGAGTGTGTGAATTATAGTCTCTGTTAATTCAACTAATGTTGAAACTGAAGTTCAGAGAGGTTGAGTGACTTACCCATGGTCACAGCGTGTGGTCTAGCACAGCCAGGACTCAAATCTAGAGTGGGTTGACTCAAGGCCCCAGTTGTTCCCAAAATACCCTTCTGGGTCATCTGGATCTGCCTTCCCATGAATAAGTAGAGCAACTGACCAGAGTTTCCAGCTACAGCCTGAATATCCGCACACAAATACACACACACAATATGCCTGTGTGCTCTTAAACCTGCTTCTAAAATAAAGGTTGTCCCTGTAGAAGCCAGTGCTTCTGCACTTTTGAATATGGGCGACATCCCTGCCAGCTCCAGGTGGAGTCAATGCCATCCTCTTCTCCAACAGCACTTCTACTGTTTCCCTTGGAAGGAAATTCAATGGGTTGGCCACCAGATCCTGGGTTGTGCCTGGAGCTGTGTGAAAGGTTTTGCACGTTAAAAGCAAAACTGGCAAACCCAAGCTTTTTGACAGCTTTGTGAAGTGTGAAAAAAAATCATATTTCTCTGGCACAGTTTTATGAGTTTTTGTCTTGAGCAAGAGAGGACATTTGCCTGTGAAAATGGAAAAAGGGTCATGTAAATGTCCTCAGCACTGGCAACCTGATTTGAGATCCAGTGAATTCTGAAACTGAAAAATTTCACCCAAATCCTCAAATGTTTGGTGCAACTGCAGAAGAGCTTTCCTTTGCATCCAAGGAACCCCCCACCCCTTTGCTGTATCACCTGCAGCTGGCAGGGCCCAGAAAATCCAGGTCCAGAGATCTACATCAAATGCTGCTGTAAGGAGTAACTGACCATGACTAATTACAACACTGGACAGGGTATTTGCAAGGGTTCTTCCAAAAGGCACATTTGTACAAAAAGATTACTTGGTTAGACTAAAAACATAAATATAAGAGGCTGGTGAAGGCTCATGAGAGAGAAACCCTCTCTACAAATATGTATAGTGGAGCTAATGGAGGAAGAGAAGACAGAAAATCTAATCCTTGAGGTATTCATTTTCTTCCTATCATTTCAAACAGGCAGTTCACCATACAGCTAACCTAGCTTGAGCCTCAGGGCCCCCCATCCTGCACATCCTCAGGAGAGTCCTGCCACGTGATCAGATGATCATGTGTCTTTGAGTTTGTCAGCCTTTTGCCATTTTAAACTTTGTTGCATGTCCTCCTGTGGTCTTTCCTCTGTGTGTGCACAAATCTGTCTTAATCTCCTCTTACAAACACTCTAGTCCCATCAGATGCTGCTGCTGCTGCTGCTGCTCTTAAGTCGCTTCAGTCGTGTCCGACTCTGTGCGACCCCATAGACAGCAGCCCACCAGGCTCACCCGTCCCTGGGATTCTCCAGGCAAGAACACTGGAGTGGGTTGCCATTTCCTTCTCCAATGCGTGAAAGTGAAAAGTGAAAGTGAAGTCGCTCAGTCATGTCCGACTCCTAGCAACCCCATGGACTGCACATACCAGGCTCCTCCATCCATGGGATTTTCCAGGCAAGAGTACTGGAGTGGGGTGTCATTGCCTTCTCCAGTCTCATCAGATGCGAGACCACCAAACAACCTCGTTTTACCATAAGGATCTCTGAAAGGCATTGTCTCTAAATACAGTCACATTCTGAAATCCTCAGGGTTGGGACTTCCACACATGAAATTTGGGGGGATACAGTTCAGCCCATAACACTCCATCCTCTTGATCACCACAAATCATGTAGTTCTCACATGCAGATACATTCACCCCATGCCAACAGCCCCAAAATCTTAACCCATCCAAATATCAACTCTAAGGCCCCAAACTCATGTGTCTCATCACTATCAATTCAGTTTTGACCTCTGGGAGATTAAAGTTCTGGGCAAAAGGTTTTGTTATTCCCAGCACCCAGGCACCAAAAGCTTGGAGCTGCCCTTAGCTGCCAGCATAACATAGGAAGAGGTAGGCTCAGACGCTGGGCAATTAAAAGAACAGCTCATTCTTGAATAGTTCAACTCAACATTTGAAGTTGACACAATTATATTTTCCTCTAAGAATTTAATTGGCCCGGTTTATGACTGTATGCCAGCCCCAGAGGGCTGATTTCACAAGCTAGGTCATTACTTGGCCCCTCCCCCACATCAGCAGGAATCTTAGACATGCCAGTTCATTTTCCACCAGAGGGTCTCCACATGCTGGAGGACCCCGAGGGTCCTTCATGTTTATCCAGCTTAGTCTGTACCTCCAACATCGCTACTTTTAATGTCCAACACCCCAAACCCACAAACTACCCCCAAAGATCAAGGAAACCAAAAGAGACTTATTGGTGAGGCAATTAAAATGGCAAATCTCTAGATGAGTCACCGAAAAGGGTGGTGGGGGTGGGGTGGGGATCCTGGTGTTTCTATATTTCTGTATTTTTATCTCCTGTTCTTACCACTTGACCTGAGGGGTTGTGTGTGTGTGTGTGTGTGTGTGTGTGTCTGTGGTGTGTGGCAGCAAACAGATTATGGTAAGAGAATGAAAAGCCATGACAGGGTAGAACAGAGGTAGAAAAGTAAGACAACTGTAGGATTCATAGGTGACAGTGAAGGCTATCTTGCCAGTATGTCTGACACATCACATGCATGTTCCTATAAACACATATTTATTTATATACACACATACACAGACATCTGCTGCTGCAAGGCAAAACAAAATGCAAACAAACAAAACCCCAAATCCTTCACTTTAAATGTCACAGGCCCCCGATGACTCATGAATCCTAAGTAATAAAATTGAAACACATGGTGGTGGTTGGGCTGTTTTTCTTTATTTACATAGTGGGTACGAGGGCCTTAGAAGTATCTCTGTTCATTCAGCAAACATGCACTGAGCAATAGTCACCTGTCAAGAACTCTCCTAAATGCCAGGGATTCAGAGATAAGTAACAATGTAAGGCAGACACAATGATGTGAAAAAACATCCTTTCATAGATATTTCAGTACATTCAATTGCATTTAGGGCACAGGAGGGAACAGAGTGCCGCCCGGCCGGCAGGGGGCGGGAGAATCAGGAAAATGGGGTGGTTTAGAGCTGGGTCCTGGAGTGGGGTTCTGGGGAGAGCAGCCACGTGGTAGTCCTACATGCAGGGAGACTGTGTTCAAAGATGACAAGTCATAGAAGGAAAGTTGGAGAAGGAGTGACTCAGGCTTGTGGGGTGGCTGTTGAACACAGTAAAGTGGAAATCTGGACTCAAAAATCCTTCCAGGTATAAGCTTTCCCTTTCATTTTAGTTACTGTTCTAAAGGGAATGAAAAGCCTTTGGGTTGACTTAAGTATCGTTCAACCTAGATAGTATGACCAACCTAGATAGCATATTCAAAAGCAGAGACATTACTTTGCCAACAAAGGTTCGTCTAGTCAAGGCTATGGTTTTTCCTGTGGTCATGTATGCATGTGAGAGTTGGACTGTGAAGAAGGCTGAGCGCCAAAGAATTGATGCTTTTGAGCTGTGGTGTTGGAGAAGACTCTTGAGAGTCCCTTGGACTGCAAGGAGATCCAACCAGTCCATTCTGAAGGAGATCAGCCCTGGGATTTCTTTGGAAGGAATGATCCTAAAGCTGAAACTCCAGTACTTTGGCCACCTCATGCGAAGAGTTGATTCATTGGAAAAGACTCTGATGCTGGGAGGGATTGGGGGCAAGAGGAGAAGGGGACGACAGAGGATGAGATGGCTGGATGGCATCAATGACTCAATGGACGTGAGTCTGAGTGAACTCCAGGAGTTGGTGATGGACAGGGAGGCCTGGTGTGCTGCGATTCATGGGGTCAAAAAGAGTCGGACACGACTGAGCGACTGATCTGATCTGAAGTATCGTTCACTCTAAATATAAGGTCAGTAGCCATAAACAACTCAGGGACTATTTTCTGACAGAAATGCATTTGAAAGGAAATTCTTCTGGAAAATTTTTATTTTGGATGTGGCTTATTTTACCAACTGGAGGTGAATAGACTCAAATACAGAATGTGTCTGTATCTCTTTATGCTTAGAAAAAAACTTACACTGCTACACCAACTACAATCAGCAGTCAGCAGTCTTTTATTCCATCTAGGGAATGAGGGTAACGTGTAGATAGGTGCATAGGAACTACAGACTGAGGGGGCACCAGGCCCGGAAGCAGGATACAGCACCAAGGGAATTTGTGGGTGCCCCTTACAGCAGCACACTTTTAGTATTCTACATCCAGTTTTTTGTTTGTCTTTTGCCACACTTCTCAGCAGGCAACATCTCCTCAACAAGGGATCAAACCTGTGCCTCCTGCAGTGCAAGCATACATGCCAAGTCACTTCAGTTGTGTCCGACTCTTTGTGACCCTATGGACTACAGCCTGCCAGGCTCCTCTGTCCTTGGGATTCTCCAGGCAAGAATACTGGAGTGGGTTGCCATGCCCTCCTCCAGGGGATCTTCCAAGCCCAGGGACTGAACCTGCATCTCTTTAGTCTCCTGTCTTGGCAGGCGGATTCTTTACCACTAGTGCCACCCAGGAAGCCCACCTCCTGCAGTCTAAGCACAGATTCTTGATTCTTAACCACTGGACCACCAGAGAAGTCCCAGTATCCAATATCTAGCATCACTTCAGCAGAAGAGTTCTGGGTAGTCCGGTATGTGAGTAGTTGAGATTTTGGAGTATGGACTGAAAAGAATTTCATAAAATTACCCCAGACATAGCACGTAGCCTTTTCATTGTTGTTTAGTCACTGAATTGTGTCCTACTCTTCTGCAGTCCCTTGGACTACAGCCCACCAGGCTCCTCTGACCATGGGATTTCCCAGGCAAGAATACTGGAGTGAGTTGCCATTTCCTTCTCCAGGGGAATCTTCCCTTCCCAAGGAGTGAACCCATGTCTCCTGCATTGTCAGGTAGATTTTTTTTACCACAGAGCCACCAGGGAAGCCATAGTTAAGCTGGAAATTAATAAATCTTTTGAAGGAATAAATGAATTCCAGGCACCCAGCTACTTCTTTACATAGAAGGTAAAGTGATTTCACTAAAGCTCTCTTATGGACATTTAAGTGTAAGTGGTATTTTATCTAAGAAGGGTCTTCTTAACTATAGATGCCCATTGCCATTTTGAATTGATAGAGTTCAGAAGTAAAAAAGAGTAATTCTTGAATACCCAGCTTACCACATTAGGGCCAATCTCCTTGTGCTTAGAAGTGGATTTTTATTTGGCCCTACCCAGCACACAGGCTCATGGAGAAGGCAATGGCAACCCACTCCAGTACTCTCACCTGGAAAATCCCATGGACGGAGGACCCTGGGGGGCTGCAGTCCATGGGGTCGTGAAGAGTTGGACATGACTGAGCAACTTCACTTTCACGCATTGGAGAAGGAAATGGCAACCCACTCCAGTGTTCTTGACTGGAGAATCCCAGGGACGGGTGAGCCTGGTGGGCTGCCATCTATGGGGTCGCACAGAGTCGGATACGACTGAAGAGACTTAGCAGCTAGCAGCACACATGCTCTAGGAAGTCTCTTTGTATTCTGCAGACAACACGTCAATTCCATCTCCATGACTAGAAGATCCTCCCTGCCTCTTCCTGAGTATCTAAAGCCTACCCATTCCTGCAGGGCGGGCTCAGTTCTGACGGCCTTGGTGCATCAGCTTCCCTTCCCACAAGTGGCATCCAAATGCACTTTCTCCTGCTTTTGACTTTTTTTTTTTATTTTATTTTATTTTTAAACTTTACAATATTGTATTGGTTCTGCCATATATCGAAATGAATCTGCCACAGGCATACACGTGTTCCCCATCCTGAACCCCCTCCCTCCTCCCTCCCCATACTATCCCTCTGGGTCATCCCAGTGCACCAGCCCCAAGCATCCAGTATCGTGCATCGGACCTGGACTGGCGACTCATTTCATATATGATATTATACATATTTCAATGCCATTCTCCCAAATCATCTCACCCTCTCCCTCTCCCACAGAGTCCAAAAGACTGTTCTATACATCAGTGTCTCTTTTGCTGTCTTGTACACAGGGTTATTGTTACCATCTTTCTAAATTCCATATATATGTGTTAGTATACTGTATTGGTGTTTTTCTTTCTGGCTTACTTCACTCTGTATAATAGGCTCCAGTTTCATCCACCTCATTAGAACTGATTCAAATGTATTCTTTTTAATGGCTGAGTAACACTCCATTGTGTATATGTACCACAGCTTTCTTTATCCATTCATCTGCTGATGGGCATCTAGGTTGCTTCCATGTCCTGGCTATTATAAACAGTGCTGCGATGAACATTGGGGTACATGTGTCTCTTTCCCTTCTGGTTTCCTCAGTGTGTATGCCCAGCAGTGGGATTGCTGGATCATAAGGCAGTTCTATTTCCAGTTTTTAAAGGAATCTCCACACTGTTCTCCATAGTGGCTGGACTAGTTTGCATTCCCACCAACAGTGTAAGAGGGTTCCCTTTTCTCCACATCCTCTCCAGCATTTATTACTTGTAGACTTTTGGATCGCAGCCATTCTGACTGGCGTGAAATGGTACCTCATAGTGGTTTTGATTTGCATTTCTCTGATAATGAGTGATGTTGAGCATCTTTTCATGTGTTTGTTAGCCATCTGTATGTCTTCTTTGGAGAAATGTCTATTTAGTTCTTTGGCCCATTTTTTGATTGGGTCATTTATTTTTCTGGAGTTGAGCTGTAGGAGTTGCTTGTATATTTTTGAGATTAGTTGTTTGTCAGTTGCTTCATTTGCTATTATTTTCTCCCATTCTGAAGGCTGTCTTTTCACCTTGCTTACAGTTTCCTTTGTTGTGCAGAAGCTTTTAATTTTAATTAGGTGCAATTTGTTTATTTTTGCTTTTATTTCCAATATTCTGGGAGGTGGGTCATAGAGGACCCTGCTGTGATGTATGTCGGAGAGTGTTTTGCCTATGTTCTCCTCTAGGAGTTTTATAGTTTCTGGTCTTACGTTTAGATCTTTAATCCATTTTGAGTTTATTTTTGTGTATGGTGTTAGAAAGTGGCCAGATCAGTCTTCAAGCTGGAGTTTCACTGCTTAAAATGGACACAAACTTCCCAATTGATACAGAGTTGAGGATGGCTTTAAGGGAACCAATTCCAGATCCTCGACTTTCATGTCTACTCCTTTGTAGCACTGATCTGCATGAGAACTCACCTAGGTGAGTTAAGTTGTTCCCTTTTGCAATTAAGGTGTTCCCTTTAGCAATCAGCCCTCTCCCAGTTTGTAAGGACAGTCACACCTGTCCGTTGTTCAACTAAATCTTACAAAACTGTAAAAACCTTCACAGTGCTAAGCAAAGGAAAACTTCAAAAATATAATGTTGATTATAATCATTGACATCTAAGTCTGGTGGTTTTCAGTTTTTTCCTTTCAGTAAAATTGAGAGAGAACCTAATGGAGCTTATATCATTAAAGCATTTTAATAATAGATCACTCTAGACGTATAACACTGAAAGAAAAAAAACCTGAGCCACGTTGTTTATGGGCTTCCCATGTGGCTCATTGGTAAAGAATCTGCCTGCTAAGGCAGGGGATATAGGTTCAATCCCTGAGTTGGGAAGATCCCCTGGAGAAGGAAATGGCAACCCACTCCAGAAATCCCATGGTCAGAGGAGCCTTGCGGGCTACAGTCTATGGGGTCAAAAAAGAGTCGGACATAACTTATTGACTTAACAACAACAACATATTGTTTATATAAGCTCCTTCTTTCTCTGTCTTATGATTTATGTTTAAAAAGTGTTTCTTGGTGCTTAAATCTATCAAACCAAAACCTTGAAATAAAATTGATATTGGATTTTATTCAATTTGGCAATAACAAACTGAAAAGGACCAACAAAATGAAAAAAAAGTTCCACTTGTTTCATTAAATTATGTGTATCTAATAAATGTTCATTTTTACATTTATACAAAATTTAGTGCATTAATATTGTTTTTGATCAGCTGTGTGCTAATTATAATAATCCAATATAGAATAAATGGTTCAATATTTAGAGCCTTTTGTAATACAATAAAAATATTTAAATTAAAATTTATATACATACTTTTGTCACAAAGAACTTTTGGATCCTCGGATAAGACTTTTAATCCTGAAAATATATTCCAGTAGAATGGGATTCAACAGGAGAAGTAGGATGGAAATACAGATCAAAAGAGGAAAAAAAACAGTGTAAAAGTTCCAGCTTGTTTGTGAATTTTTTGCTGCTTCCTTGAGGTATAATTTATATGTCCTAAATGCGCCCACTGTAACAGTGCAAGCGCACTGTTTCTTAGAAAATGCATTCCATGGGGTCGCAGAGTCGGACATGACTTAGCAACAGAACAACAGTGCAGATGTGCCACATTCCTGTCTCTATAATCCCAGGAATACTTTAGAGCCCACTGGCAGGCAGTCTGCATATTTTAAAAACAGGAAACAATGAGTATCAAATAGCTACGTTAGATTTCACTGACTACATTTAAAAGTGAAAATGTTGGTATTTTCAATGCATTGGAGATTGTATCTGATGTATCTATATAAAATTATAATATGCAACCTGAGATATCAACCTATGAATATGAGCAGCGGGCTCATAGCTAATAAAAAAAAAAGTAAGAGTTACCCAAGCAAAAATGATTGAAAACCAATAGCCTACATCATATAATTGACCATTAATGATATAATAGTCTAATCTCTAAAGTTTTTGTTTAATCAGTTGGCTGGTTTATTTTATGCACAAGAATTTTTAAAGCACAGCTGCTTTCTCTTGAATACTTTTAGTCAGTCCTGTTTGTCTGAATTTTTTAAACAACTGTTATAATAACAAGTGCTCGTATAGCCCTTTGTTTCAGAGACTGTTCTGAAATTTTTCATATGTGTTAACTCATTTAATTTTCACAATAACCCTATGATGTAGGTATGTTATTATCCTTATTTTAAATAGGAGAAATAGTACTAAAGAGAAGTTGAGTCACATTCCCAAGGTTATTATACACTTGGCAAGTGGTGGAACCTGGATTTCAATGATAGCACCTAAGCATCTGGAGCTTGTACTCTTAAACATGGACTATTTTAATTCTATTTCATTTTATGAAATCTGGTCAATGCTGTCCTTGTTTGGTTGATTGACTGAAGCAGTTTATTGTGTTACTGACTTGGATCCAAACGGAAGGTTCAAAATGGCTTTTCTCTTAACAACAAAAAAGATGCAATACCACAGTTTGTATCACGGGAAGAACAACAAAATGTTTCTTCCTCATTTGGAATGACACAGGACACATTTTCTGAATCAGAAGACAATGTCATTGTATTCTTAGTGAAAGTGAAAGAATGTGAAAGTGAAGTCACTCAGTCATGTCCGACTCTTTGCAACCCCACGGACTGTAGACTCTCATGCCCCTCCGTGGGATTTTTCAAGCAAGAGTACTGGAGTGGGTTGCCATTTTCTTAGATGACAGAAAATGTCATGGTTATGCTCTGAATCGTTGGCAATATTTCTGTTGACTTAAGTCCCCTGGGATTCTCTTGGGCTTTTTTTTTTTTTTTTCCTTTAATTTTCTGGTAGTAACAGATTTTCTTTTTTTAAAAAAAATAGTTAATTTATTTTAATTGGAGAATAATTACTTTACAATATTGTGATGGCTTTTGCCATACATCTACATGAATCAGCCACATACATGTGTTCCCCCATCCAGAATGCCCCTCCCACCTCCCTCACCACCCTATCCCTCTGGGTTGACCCAGAGCACCGGGGTCAGAGCACCCAGGCGTCCTTTGGGTACCCTGCTTCAAGTAACAAATTTTCATTTGATAAAACCCTTAGGCTTTATTGCCACGAGGTAAACAATATTCATCTACTTTTTTTTAGATTCAATAAGACTCTAAATCTCATTTTTAAACTAAGTTATATAAAAATGTTTGTGTGTGTATATATATACACACACACACACATATATATTTTCATGGATATATATGTGTATGTAAAAATAGATTTTAAAGGATAATCTTGGACACCATCCTCATATATAACCTTCTCTCAGACCAGGAAAGAATACACTATTTTTTAAAAATCAGGAATAAAACTTGCTTCTACTGCATAAAAATAAAAGGTGGGTTTGTTTTAATTCTCATTGACTTGCATACTCTGTATTCTTAATAAAAAAAATAGGAAAGCCCCTCAATTACTAGAGATTAAAGTGTAAGGGTCTACGTCAGCATGATAAAGATTTCTAACTATGATTAAGGTTCCAATCTCATGACATGTGGAATAACCTATGTAATTATATTCCCCTTAGTGCTACAGAAAAGTCCAAGTGACTGTAATACATGCTAACTTAATCTTAGCCACAGAAAATGTGTTTCTAATTTTCAAATTCGGCAATTTTTCAATAAAAGTTGTTGCACTTCGTCTGATCTATTCTCAAAATACGGAAGTGCTTGAAGCCCGACCACCTGCAATAACAGATTACTGCTCTCTAAAATATTACCATACACCTACAATGTGGAGGCGCAAAGCTTTGCTAAAAAAGATCTTTGTTGTTTTTTCTAAAAGAAAGAAGTGATCCCAAAGTAAAGCTGGTTTTCAGCAGCCTCTCTGCTCCCAAATACGACTGGCATCAAAGTCTAATGAAAACCTGTTTGCGGACACTGGATCCATTCCAAGGTACACCATTGGCATATTCTAGACCCCTTGGGACATGACTCATATAAAAAACACAGGGCTGTCATCGGACGGCTGGTGGCTCCAATAAATCAAATTTACTTTGAAAACTGAGGCATACCAAAATTTTATTAGGTGAAACTTTGGCATTTCTTATAGCCAACTTGCACATATATATTTTTATTACTTACAGCAGTTAAAAGGTATGCTACCAATCATATGCAAAACAAGAAAAGATTTCTGAGTACATTTTTTACTGGGTGGTAGTAGGAACTACCTTTTTTTTAAGGGAAAAAAAAAAGGAATTCCAAATAGTAAGTTGTAATAGGTGGTGTCAAAGAATTCAGCCCAGTGTTTGCGCAATTCACAAGCCTTATGGTGCAAATGTCTCCATTGCACCTCTGTTTAGCAGATCCCATCCCTAGTCTTAAAAACTGACTTTTTACCCTAAAGTGATTTCTTGCTCACTAAAACTATCAACTGTACCACACTTCATGGGATGATGACAGATAGTGTTTATAATGTGCACTTATGAGAAACAGACACGAACACACTCAAGTTCTTGATGATCTAAAAAGGATTAAACTTTAAGCTTCAAAGACCTACTACTGCTTACACTCTAACCCATACACTAAGTCAGTTTCAAATTCCAGATTAAGAAAGTTTGGTCTTCTCTCCAGTTAAACGTTAGATATTTCTTCATTTTTAAGTCTAATATGTGTTTACCTTTTAAGCAGTCACCAAAGACGTGCCAGAAAACAGGTCTTGTTTTGTATGAATTTGCAAATAGACCCAGTAAATAGCATATTTGCAAATTAAAATTCACCCTTTAAGGACACATCTGTCACATTTTAAAAGTGATGGCTGCTTATTTTCCTTAAAGTGACAACTCCTTCAAGAATCTTACGTGGTAAAGCATGAACTATTGTGTATGTGTTTTAATATACACACACACAAATTTTACCAGATAGTATGGATAGTTCAGTTCTCTTTAATTGCCAGTGAAATCTTTTGTCATATTTTAATTTCAGAGTTGTACCACTTTTGATAGTTGCCTGTTTATGTCTTTTGCTCAATTTTTTTTTTCCTATTGGTGTGTTCATCAGACCTTACTGAAATGGTAATTGCCCTTAAAATATTAGCCCTTTGTCAAAGATCTGTCAATCTTTTTCCCAGTTTTATAATTTTCCTTTAATTTTATTTATATTTTCCCTAAACAAAATTTTAAAATAAATAATAAAATCAAAGCTAGTCATCTGTTCAGACGAAGAAGACAATTCAAGCTGAGGGAGAAAAGAGAAACAAACACAGGTGGCCACGAGTGAGGCTGGTTCCTGCTGGAGCTGCTCTCAGCCACTCTTGTCTTCTCTTCCCATCACAGTCCTATCCTTCCAAAACCCTGAATTGAGCCCATTCACATAAAATACCTATTACTGCATCATTTGGCATAGATCGACTTACTGTCTTGCGTTGATCCTTGAATAATTCAGATTGTAAGCAATTTAAGGACAGAAACACTTTTCTAGATTTCTAATCTTCTGTACTTCTAGCACCATGCTCAGCAGGTAATAAGCCTTGAACAATTATGCACTCATTGATTACAGATGTGTTTCCTCCCTTTCATTCCACCGCCAAATCACTCCATTTTTCCTTTCTCGAATATTTTATGGAGGGTAAGTTTATGTGTGAAAATCACTGAACCAGTTTAAATGAAGTGATTTCTGTTCTGACAAATTACTATTCAAACCTGTGTTCAGAGTAAGTGATTTCCTTAAGTGATGGGTAAATCCAGTCAAAATAGTTAATTTGAGCTTTGGGTGGCCTTGCTTGTTCTGAATCAGGAAGAACACACTATAACATATAGAAAGTTGAATTTCCCTGGGATTCCTCCACTGCTTGCCCAGTGAATTGAGGGGGACTCCTAGAATAACACCAAGATAGAGAAACACTGGTGGTAGAGCTGGTGGTTTCACTGGGTGCCTCGGTGCATGCTAAGTCGCTTCAGACTCTTTGCGACCCCATAGGCTGTAGCCCGCAGGCTCCTCTGTCCATGGGATTCTCCAGGCAGGAATACTGGAGTGGGTTCCCAGGCTTTCCTCCAGAAAATCTTCCCCCGCCCAGGGATCTAACCCGCATCTCCTGCGGCTACTGCATTGCAGGCAGATTCTTTACCGCTGAGCCACCGGGAAAGTCCAAGTCCTGGTTTTTGTGATACTAAAATAGAGAAACTATGTGAGAATATATGTAAAAATATTTCTAAGAGATCTTTAATATATATATATTATAATTCAATTTTAATAGATTATCATTTTAGTTTTGGGATAAAAGGCATTCTTTAAGACAGGAGATCTTACCTGTAAATGGGGGTGCATGGGAGAAATTTGCACCACTGAGCTTGTGAATTAGGAAACTCTGGGCTTCATTATTTGACATCACCTTATTAACCATCACTAACTTATTTGGGGTTCCTTTGGGAAAAAAGTTTCAGTTGAAGTCATGCAAATTTAATCCATAAAGGAATGCAATTTTCACTAACCTAATTGCCAAAGAATAACTTAAAATTATGACACTTAAGGTTACTAAAGATTGAGAGAAGTGTTTTTTTTTTTTTGTTCACAGAGGCTGGAAGGATAAATTATAACAATTTTGGAAGGCACTTTGGTAATATATATTACAAGTCTTAAAATATATACTAATCTTTGACCCAGAAATTCCATTTCTAGGATATTTTCTTAAGGGAATAATTATGGAAATGTTCAAAGACTGAAAGATAAGAAGGAATACAGTATTGTTTAAGATAGCAAAAACTTGGAAACGATGTAAAATCCAATAACAGAAGATTAATTAATGTTTAAAATTGAAGTTAGCTTATTAAATAATATTGGCGATATGGAAATATGTCCTACACACTAAGATACAGAGTGGATTACAAATGTTGTATGGAATATATTTCACATTTTAGTAAGAGTATACAGAAAATAGAAAGAGATACATTAACATGTAACTAGTATAATATTAATTCTCTGGGTGGTAGGAATACAGTTTACTTTATTTTAGTGTTTTTTAATTTTAAAAAATAAATATATACTATTTTTTTTTATTTGAAGAAACCTCTACACAAAACTTCCAGGTACTTCTTATGGGCTTCCCTGGTGGCTCAAATGGTAAAGCGTCTGCCTGCAGTGCAGGAGACCTGGGTTCGATCCCTGGGTCAGGAAGATCCCCTGGAAAAGGAAATGGCAACCCACTCCAGCATTCATGCCTGGAAAATCCCATGGTCGGAGGAGCCTGATAGGTTACAGTCTATGGGGTTGCAAAGAGTCAGACATGACTAAGTGACTTCACTATACACAAAACAGGCTGTCAAAAAGAGTTTGAAGCTAAAGTTATTTGTACATATTTAAGGTGGTTTTCTTAGCTTGCAGTACTAATGATTGATATATATTGCTTAGAAATTTTTCTGAATTTTCTAAAAATATGCATTTCTAATGGGGATTTATGACAATGTATTTTTCTTTTCACTATAGGTTCAGCAAAAGGGAATATTTAATAATATAGAGTTCGGTGAATTTACTTTTTAAACCATCTTTTGCAATTTATTTTTTTAAAGTGCTGCATTTAAACTTGTTTCATCAAAGTGACAGCAATAGCTTAATTTTTTAAATTACAAGTAATAGATATGAAAGTGAAACATTTAAAATGTGTATAATTGTACAAATTTTATCAGTGTTTATTGACAAATTTGAGACCTTTTTTAAAAAAATGTTCCTGTGTCTGGAGAAATGGGATCAGGAAGAAATTTACTTCATGGTCTTCCTGTATGACTTAGCTCAGGAGAATTTAAGGGGTAACACAAATCAAAATCTCTAAGCTCTAACCAGGCTTGGCTTTATGGCTTTAAACACAACTCATTCTTGACTATCTTAATTAACAGAAGAAGTGGTGGAGATGATCACACTCAATAAATAATTGAAAGTTTTCAGTGATTGTCTTTGCAACAAATGATGTAATTTTTCAACAAATATTATACCAAATATAATTGCTGCTAATTATTGAACATAGGATGAGTTTGGGGGCACATAGAATTATTTTGTTGCATCTGAGTAAAGCTGGTTTAAATTTTAAATAATTGCAAGAAGAAATGAGATAGATTATGGATTCAAAAAGTTAGTTGTGCCATGTTTCTTTGCCAATTTGGCTGCCAATTCTATCTTGAAACATAAGGATATGATTAACTTGCAGAAATTATTTCTTGTGGAAAAGCGTAAGTTTATTCTCACCCATACTCTGAAAATGGAAACGTTTTCCCAGACTGTTCCAGTGTGACAGTTTTTCTTTAGGTCAAATCAGACCTTTGGGCCAAAGCCCTTAATCAACCAGTCAACCGGAAAGCTTTTCTCAGTCATGAAAAATGAATTTTTTTTTTCTTTATAACCATTCCTGAGAAAGGGAGAAATTTTCTTCAGGTTTAATTTATAAGTTAGAGAGATATTTCTTCCATGAATAGAATGATTTTGCTTGTTCCCATATTTTAAAAAATAACACAGATAGTGTCCAAGGTTCTGATGAAGGGACTAAGGAAGATAACCTGATTGTGCTTCTGCAAGTAAATGAAGCCCAGTGGCGATAGAAATAGGATTGTTTGTAAACTGGACTCTACATCAAGTAATTCAAAATCCCCATCTGATCTTGTCACCAACTTAACCCTCTATTCTAACTGATTAGGCGAGCAAAACTCTGCCTGGTGACGGTTTGGAACAAAGTGCTTTCACAGTCAGATACAAGAGCTGGACATTGTTGTTTAGCTGCTGAGTTGTGTCCAGCTCTTTTGCGACCTTGTGGACTGTAGCCCACCAGGCTCATCTGTCCATGGGACTTCCCAGGCAAGAATACTGGAGTGGGTTTCCACGCCTTCCTCCAGGGAATCTTTCCAACCCAGGGATCGGCAGGCAGATTCTTTACCACTCATTCATCTGGGAAGCCCAAGCTGGACATAAGGAGAATTTCACTCTGTAACCTGACTTGTAACTACAATTGTTTGAAAACCTCCCACAGCCTCCTTCTCAGATCATTCTCCCACACTCATCTTGGCCCAGTGGCTCAGCGGGTAAAGAATCCACAGGCAATGCAGGAGCTGCAGGAGACACGAGTTTGGTCCCTGGGCCAGGAAGATCCCTTGGAGGAGAAAATGGCAACCCACTCCAGTATTCTTTCCTGGAGAATCCCATGGACAGAGAAGCCTGGCAGGCTTGGGTCACAGAGAGTGGACACGACTGAACAACTAAGCATGCACACACTTCTTCCCCAGCTGCTTTCCCCTTCTCACTAAATATTTAAGAGCAGCTAACTATGGAGTGGTGCTCATCTGGCTGAAATTTTCTTAGTTTTGTAAAAGACAGTGTGGCATACTCATGCACCTGAGCCTTACAGATAAAACTAGAATGTCATTAGCAAAAGGAAAGTGAGAACGATGGGGAGAACACTGTACCAGGACTCAGGACACCTACATTCTGAGTCCCTCTCTCATCCACGAGGCTTGTCTTTAAATGACCATTTGATGAAACTTCTTTGTGCCTCATTTCTGTCTCTGAGAGAAGTGAGAGGTTATGCAGAGCTGTGTCCTTTCCAGCTTTCATGGTCTGTGCATCTAAATCTGTTCACAGGTTATGCTTAAAAATGATCTTTATTTTCTTTCTTCAGGAAGCCAAATCTTTTTTTCAGTGATATCAAAGGATTACAGCCTGGTTTGCCACAAAACTCGTCAACACATTGGATTATACAAATATTCCTGGAGGTTAGTTTAGGAAACCTATATGCTAGTACTTTTGACTGCCTCCTTCAGGAAAGGAAACTGTTTCTCCAAAAGGTAAGTGTATGTTTATTTTACTATATTTTATCTTCTCCTTATTTCATTTTATTTTTCAGAAGGCTCATATTATAGAATAAAGTATTAAGTGGTGAACTAATTTATAAACATCTTAACAAGGTCAAATATTAATTGAAACCATAAATATAGTGTCATTACTACAAAACAATACAGATTTGCTTTGTCTACTTGAATTTCCTACTCCTTAGAATAAGCAGCTAATCAGATACATATTCAAAATCAGTATTAAATGTTAGGAATAAAGCAGTGATTAATTTCTAATCAAATCCAAAGGGTACTTCATAGAAGATTGTTGAGCATTTTGACTGTGATTTGGAATGGACCTTTGGTTACTGACAACTTCACAAATGTTTTCCTGCACTTGATGATTATAAAACTGGTTTATGTGCAAACTCTGATCTCTTTCTGAATTTTGTAATAGAGCATGCACTGTCATAAAATATATTCACATTTTTATTTTGAGAATAAAGGAGTTGCTGCTTTCTCCCTAAATGTTATTATATTATTATTATTAAACTTATGGAATACCAGATACTTTCTCCAGAAAAGGAGGTGACTTTACCTTATTAGGGTTTCTGAGAAACTCCAGTTGCTTTAAATACCATTTTCTTGACAGATAAACTATACCTCAAATGTGTTAAGTTGTATTAATGTCAACATTTGAGTAGGTTTTACAAACACATTTGTTTTGATTCAGCAAGTATTTGGTAAATCTCCTATTATGAAAAAGATTATCTTAAGGACCATATGATATACAAAAAAGCAATACATTAAGGATTCTGTCTTGGTATAGCAAAAATATATAGTTGGAGATAAACCAAAGAAACAAAAATAGCTATAGCGGAGTTCAATAAATGCCAAAATACAGTGTTCTATGACTCAAAGAAAAAAGTATGATGCTAGGATAATAGATCAGATGGGACTTCCTGGGACAAGTTATTTGAACTTAACTGTTGGTATGTCCCTTCAGAGATTGCTGTGGGGACAAAGTATTCCAAGTGGCTTGAGACTAGCTAGGTTAGGACATGTTAGAAACACTGAAATTGGCCCAAGTTCTCCTGATGTCACTACCTCCACTTGAACTAGCTCCTCATAGCACTTACTATTTACTGGTCACACTCTTCCTGAAGTACTGAAGTATTAGTCACTCAGGCATGTCTGACTCTTTGCAACCCCATGGACTATAGCCTGCCAGGCTCCTCTGTCCATGGGACTCTCCAGGCAAGAACACTGGAATGGGTAACCATTCCCTTCTCCAGGGGATCTTCCTGACCAAGGGATCAAACATAGGTCTCCTGTACTGCAGGCAGATTCTTTACTACAAGGATTCTAACAAAGGCCACTGAGCTGAACTGTGTAGAATGCAGACATGGAAGAGCAATAAAAAGCCAGATTAGAAAGGCAAATTGGGCCCACACTGTGGAGGGTCTTGAATGCCAGAGTGAGAGTGGAGCTGGCTCTGTGGACAACTAGCCGCTGTTGAATTGAACCTTCTGGGCTTTCACATCAGACTGCCCAGCCATTCATAGGTTATCTTGGCTGAGGGAATGTCCTTAGGGTTCAGAAACTATGTGAAAGTCTAAGTATTTGACCCTGGGTGAGGGCGATGAGAAAGGTGAAGGAAGTGGAGTGGTTAAAGAGACAAATAAGGAGAAAATTGGTAATCTCAATTACATAAGAAATATTTCTCAATTATTTAATACTATGATAGTTCCCAAAAGGAATTTTAGAATTTTCTACTTATGAAAAATAGAACCAACAAATATAGCTCAGGGGTAACTAAGTGGAAGAAGGTCAAGGAAGGGATGAAGTAATTTGTTAATTATCTTTTAAAAAGTATTGTCATTAGCTTTTGGTGTTGGCAATTGGCTGAGACCTGATTTTTAAATGGATTTCACAATGAATTATTTTATCCTCTTAGAAATTTTTTTAAATGTTTAAAAAGAATTGTTAAAAGTAATTCTATCAAATCAATTTTTAAGGGGACACTAAAATTTACAGCTTAAGAAAATCAAACTAAAAAAAAAAAGAAAATCAAACTAAAAATATTTTGTCAGAGTGATACTTTTACTTTTTATTTTTTAGAATTTTAATTATTGAATGAAATGGAAATTAATGTTTCACTACTTGACATTTTCATATGATATTTTAAAAATTTCCTAAAAATATAGACAAATGTAATTGGAAAATATGTATTTAGAAAAAAGCTGAATATGAATCGTAAAGGCCTACAATGAAGAATTTTATATTTAAATAGGATTACTTTTTATAGCTATTTATTTTCATACCAAATGTACAACAAAATGAATATATCTTCATGTACATACAACATAAACCCAGTAGCTCAGATGTATAGTTTAAGTTATAAAATCAACAATACATGGTTATTTTAGATACAGATTCATATGCTTTTATAAATTTTCTCTTAGCCTAATTATCTTGTTTACGTAGAAAAATTAGCAAATTAAATAATACTACCAATAAAACAAACACTGACATCTCACAGTAAAAGAGTCATTGTACACAGAAAACAATTTGAATGTTTTAAGGTGCAAAATAAGAAATATGATTTTTACAAAGAGATTAATTTAAAAAATGGCAACATGTTGAACTCAAAAAACCTGCTCCTGTGGTGGCTTAATTACCACCTAAAGTCAAACTTTCTCACATTATCACAGAATTATTCTTTCCACCACACTTTGAGAGATACATTTGTGCATTAAGCGGAACTGAACAAAGCAATCCAAAAAGACCTATTTTTAAGTAACAGTATTTGTAGATTCATTGATAACATGTCAGGTGATAGAGACAATATTGACCCGATTATAAATTAAAAATAGTTCTCATTACTGAGTAATACTAATAGTAATAACAGCTTGTCAGAAAGCATTTGAATCTGTACCTGAAGGAAAAGTACTTGGGAGAACCATATCTACTCTGCCAGAAGATTTCCTAACAAATTACTGGAGTTGCAACAGTCATTAGAAATAAATAATATATTATGATAGCAAGAAGGTTTTACATCAAGAATTCCTTCTGAACTCTAGAAACTTAGTGATATGTTGTTTTACTCACATGAGTGCTCTCAGACATAAGTGTCAGTCTGTAGATCTGAACTGCATATATTATCAAAATGATAATCTAATAAAATCCAAGCATCCACAGTCCTGTCTATTTTCAGATTTTTGCAAAAAAAAAACGTCAGAATACCACTTTCTTCTGTTTCATATTTAATTGCACTAGCTGTGCAAAAGAGGAATTTTGTGAAGTTTATAAGCTAAAAGAGAAACTGAGAGATTGGATATTTTTCACTTTAAAGATTTGTTGAAGTATAGATTTTGGCTTCAAAATGACTTATTGAGTGGATATTTACACAGGTTATGAGTAAAAATTAATATTTACTGACAAAGCAAAAATTTCAACTTTAAAATAATTCAAGATTAAAATAATTTGAAAGGGATGTGTGCTGAATACAATAATTCAGGTATTTACAAAAATATATGAAGACTACAGTAAGATGTGTATATTGCTGAGGAAAATTTTCATGAGTGTTTGAACTACTTGATTTTTAAAAATATCAGTTGGATTTGACACTTGTATAATAAGAAATTCAAATATATTTATTAATAGAAGAAAGGGAAAAGTTGTTATGTTTAAAAGATTGATATACAATTTATGTTTAATTTAAAGAGTTTGAATTCTGCTTAATGGTATGAAGGAGTCTTGTCAAAAGGAAAACAAGTAATAAATATTCTTTTGCCATTTGCTACCTGCTACTCCTGCGAACAGGTTTCTCACAGATGATTTCTATCAAGAATGTGAAGAGATCACCGTGAAAGAAATCTTAACTAGGACGTATGTGTAGCCAGCACACCATAAAAATATACATAAAATGCCATTATGCTAAAACAAGCTCCAATTTCTCATTTAAAATGTGAAAAGATTTTATTTGGAAATCATATACAAATTCAGCATGTAACATTCTCCCCAGCATTTGTGGTTTGCTTTTCTTAGCATATCTATATAAGCTAAAGAAAATACAATATATATTTTTTTCACCAAGTGCCACATAGAAACCTCCAAAATCCTCCCCAGCTTACTCTGATGTGCTGAACAAGTATAATCATTTTATATGTGACTTGATATGAAAAAGTTTTGGAATAACTGCTCTAGGGGAATGGATTTAACTGATTGTTAGGCAAAGTACAGTAGAGCAATGAAAAATAAGCCCAGATAACCCCAAAGTCAAAAATGTTACCAAGGAGAAAAATGTATTGACTTTAGCTCAAGCTGTTTTAGTTACGAGATTTAAAGAAGCATATTGTCTGTTCAGACATCCAAGTGTAAAGACACTCCAGAAAGCAGAGCACCTATCCTCCACCAGATTTCTCTAACGAGTCTCCAGTGTGCTCATGGTGGAAACCTGTGAGGGCATTAGTGTGGTTTCTTATAAAGACCATGTATAGAAGTTGTCTGAAGTTATAGTCAATGGCTAAATCTTACAGAACTTGAGAGAGTTTGGTATTTGGGAAAATCACTTCAAAGCTTCACTATTCTGGGGACTATTTGGGAACAGGAAGGGGAGAAGTATGAATATACTCTTAAAATAATGAAAATCAATAAATCAGCATTCATACTAAATTCTTTAACTGTATGGTGATACAGATCAGAATTTCTATTAACAGTGGAGACACAAAGAATCTTTTTAAAATATATGCTATTTTAAAATCCCATTCAGGAGTAGGTCTGAAGTTTTAAATATGTATTCCTATTACTCGTATTTCTTAGGACTACTGTATTTTTTATCTCATCTACTATTTGAGGATTTTCCAGGTTCAATATTGTGTGCATCAAATTACTCCATATTCTTGTATGTTTCAGAGAATCTGAAGAGACAAAATAAAATCGTTTCCTTTTGATCTAAAATGGCATTTCCTATTTAAGAACAAAAAAACCACAAGAAAGTTTTGACTCCTACAACTAATGTATTCAAAACCTGTGCAGCTTAAAACTGAACATAATTTCCAGTGAAAGGTTTCCAAACCTACTGGAAAAGTCTGAGGAAAGGGAATGCCTGTATGCTTACAAATAACAGCAAAATTCTGGACTCTGAATAATAACCTAGGAGTTATTGAAGGCATGAGAGTATCTTGTAAAAGGCAATTGTAAAGCTTTTTGTAAAATATTATTGCCATTCAAATGTTAAATGATGACAAGAGGAGTTCTTCAGGGACTGCTAAAAACCAAAAACTGTTGGAAGACGAATTATAAGGAAAACGGAAAGAAAACAGAGCAGATATAAAGACCTCATAAATTTAAGAGAGAATTAAGAGACAGTTCTGAGTGATAAAAGGAGAAGGCTTACCAATTTTATGTCCTATTCCATCAAAATAAATGGCTCATTTTTAATTTCAGAGAGCTTAAAACCAAATGGGGGAGTCAAAGTTAATCTCTTAAATGTTTATAGAGACATTTTTCACACATGCAAGCAAACACAGAAGAAATACATACTGAGAGATTCTACTATTTTTTAAGATGTATAGCACAATTGAATTCTTTTCAGGAAAACAAAGCAAGAAGGGCGTGTCTTTTCTTCATTGTACAGCTACAGTTGCTGCGTGTGTGTGCACTTAGTCTCTCAGGCATGTCCGACTCTGCAACCCTCTGAACTGTAGCCCACAATGCTTCTCTGTTCCTGGGACTTTTCTGGCAAGCATACTGGAGTGGGTTGCCATTTCCTCCTTCAGGGATTGAACCTGTGTCTCCTGCATTGGCAGGCAGATTCTCTTCCACTGAGACACCTGGGAAACCCACAGCCACAGTAGAGCAGTCTACATGAAAGACAGAAAGACAGGATGTTCAGCCATCTTCCTTATTCACTCATCAAAATCAAGGTTTTTGGAAAAGAGTCTTGATAATCAAATCTTGTTTACTAAGAACCAAACCTTCATATTATTACTATACTTAATAATAATATTTGTTATTATTTAAATAATATTTGTCATTAATATTTACTATTTTAATAATATTTATTATTATCACTGATTATTATAACAATAAGAGTACATAATTCTTCTACTTTTCTTTTGGAGAAGCAAAACCAATATTATGGGGAATGCTTTCTGCAACTGGTATATTTAACCAAAATGAAGAAAAAAGAAAGGATCCTTATGTAAATCAAATACAAGTTTTTCCAGTTCTGCAGAATGGATTCCTTAGTCTTTAGCTGCCCTACTTGGTACTTGTTAGTTCTTAATTATTGCTCTTTGACCTTTTAGAAAGAGAAAGTGAGATAAAACATGAATGACACTAGAATGTTTTCTGAATTAACAATAATGAGTAGCCTTTTTAAAAATATATATTAAAATAATAGGATTAGAGTCAAAAGATAATTTAATTATCTCTCTTCCATGGGTATGTTTTTCTCCATTTTATAGTAGTCATCTCCAGGAAGCAAATCTTAATCACACATAGCTAAAGAAGACCGGTTTCTGGGGAATTGAGGTTTGTTCTGGGTTTATGTTGCATTTTCCTTTTCCTCGTGTTTTATTGAACTCACTTTTGTCTCCTCTGTAGGCTGTGGGTTGTCAGGTTTAGGTTTTATATTGTCTGCATTGAAGAGTGACTGCTGAATCTTCATTTCCCATATGCTGTGAAGAAAAGTGATAGAAACAGGAAAAGATATAAAAGAAGCAGAAGAGAGCAAGAGAAAGAAAAAGAGAGAAAAGAATCAGAGAGATTACCTCCTACGCTGTCTGCTCCTGAAGGAAACATCTGCCTGAAAGCTTTACTCTGGGAGTGACCTGTTCACATAGTCCAAACTGAAAGGGAAGAAGCACAGACTTTCTGAAAATTGAGACACAAAATTGAATGGGTCACACTATTTTGCTTCTTCAACACTGTGCAAATGTTACATCTAGAAAAAGTCAGAGAGAAATACATGTGCATATGTATAGGCAGAATGTATAAAGATCAGGGTTCAAATTTAGAGAAATATGTACTAAGTGAAAAGCCACCGGTCCACACTGGGGAGCCATGGGGAAAAGTCAGGGACAAAGTAGAACAAGGAGAGCACCATATTCTAGCACCTTTATCCAGTGGAGTCAGTTTGTTTGACTCAGTTTGGGGATAATTTCACCCAATATTCCTAGACTTGCTAGTGCGAAGCTTTGTAGAATTCTAAGTGAAGTCCTGCCTTAGTCCTCAGACCCTTTCTGGCCCTGGGATTATTCATCCCCCAAGTGAACTCTGAGACCATGAAGCTTGGACACTGCTATTCACGAAGGTCCTGTCCTGCCCTCCCCTGTGACAGGACTCTGTAAGTTATCCCAGGTATGGCTCTGGAACCTGAGGAGTCTCTCTGGAGCCAAAGCCATACCTTCCTTTGGCAGCTGCTCCAGGGTTTAATGATCAGTGGCCTTTTCATCTGAATGACCATTTTTTTGTAACAGAAAAGTACTAATCTGATCTCCTTGAGGAGAAAAAAAAAATGGATCCTTTTGATGAATGACTACTAAGGAGAGCTGGATTCACAAGTTAGGGAAATTCCATGGTGAGCAGAAAGGGGCCAAATACATTTCAGATTAGCAAAGGAGATTTATACATCAGAGGGGATGTCAGGCTGGCTTTAGCTCAGGGAGTGGGGGCAGTGACCACAGAAGAGTTTAACTCACAAGATGTCAATGCCTCCTGAATGCCAGCTCTCAGAAAAGATGACTTTATTTAACAATAGGCAAATTAAAGGGGAAAGGGGGATTTGTACCAAATTATTGTCCAAAACAGACAAACATCTTCATTGAATCTAAGGAAGACCATTTTGAAAGCCTCCGACTAAGCCCACTAAACACTCTTCAGAGAAGAGGTTATCCTCGCCACCTGAGAAATCTGCTTTAAACCTTCCAGTTTAAATTTAGTTTGTTATATCCAAACCCCATGATAGTCCAACATCATGAGAACCCCATGAACAGTATGAAAAGGCAAAAAAATAGGACACTGAAAGATGAACTCCCCAGGTTGGTAGGTGCCCAATATGCAACTGGAGATCAGTGGAGAAATAACTCCAGAAAGAATGAAGAGATGGAGCCAAAGCAAAACAACACCCAGTTGTGGATGTGACTGGTGATGGAAGTAAAGTCCGATACTGTAAAGAGCAATGTTTCATAGAAACCTGGAATGTTAGAACCATGAATCAAGGCAATTTGGAAGTGGTCAAATAAGAGATGGCAAGAGTGAACATTGACATTTTAGAAATTAGCAAACCAAAATGGACTGGAATGGGTGAATTTAACTCAGATGACTATTATATCTACAACTATGGGCAAGAATCCCTTAGAAGAAATGGAGTAGCCATCATAGTCAACAAAAGAGTCTGAAATGCAGTACTGGGATGCAACCTCAAAAACAACAGAATCGTCTCTGTTCATCTCCAAGGCAAACCATTCAATATTACAGTAATCCAACTCTATGCCCCAACCAGTGATGCTGAAGAAGCTGAAGTTGAATGGTTCTATGAAGACCCAAAAGACCTTCTAGAATTGACACCCAAAAAAGATGTCCTTTTCATTATAGGAGACTGGAATGCAAAAGTAGGAAGTCAAGAAATACCTGGATTAACAGGCAAATTTGGCCTTGGAGTAGAGAATAAAGCAGGACAAAGGCTAATAGAGTTTTGCTAAGAGAACACACTGGTCATAGCAAACACTCTCTTCCAACAACACAAGAGAAGACTCTACACAGGGACACCACCAGATGGTCAATACCAAAATCAGATTGATTATATTCTTTGCAGCCAAAGATGGAGAAGCTCTATACAGTTAGCAAAAACAAGACCTGGAGCTGATTGTGGCTCAGATCATGAAATCCTTATTGCCAAATTCAGACATAAATTGAAGAAAATAGGGAAAACCACTAGACCATTCAGGTATGACCTAAATCAAATCCCTTGAGATTATACAATGGAAATGACAGACTCAAGGGATTAGATCTTATAGACAGTGTCTGAAGAACTATCGACGGAGGTTCGTGACATTGTACAGCAAGCAGGGATCAAGACCATCCCCAAGAAAAAGAAATGCAAAAAGGCAAAATGGTTGTCTTAAGGAGGCCTTACAAATAGCTGTGAAAAGAAGAGAAGGGAAAGGCAAAGGAGAAAAGGAAAGATATACCCTTTTGAATGCAGAATTCCAAAGAATAGCAAGGAGAGATAAGAAAGGCTTTCTCAGTGATCAATGCAAAGAAATAGAGGAAAATAATAGAATGGGAAAGACTAGAGATCTCCTTAAGAATTTAGAGATACCAAGGGAACATTTCATGCAAAGATGGGCTCAATAAAGGACAGAAATGGTATGGACCTAACAAAGGCAGAAAATATTAAGAAGAGGTGGCAAGAATATGCAGAAGAACTGTACAAAAAAGATCTTCATGACCCAGATAATCATGATGGTGTGATCACTCACCTAGACCCAGACATCCTGGAATGCAAAGTCAAGTGGGCCTTAGGAAGCATCACTATGAACAAAGCTAGTGGAAGTGATGGAATTCCAGTTGAGCTATTTCAAATCCTACAAGATGATGTTGTGAAAGTGCTGCATTCAATATGTCAGCAAATTTGGAAAACTCAGCAGTGGCCACAAGACTGGAAAAGGTCAGTTTTCATTCCAATCCCAAAGAAAGGCAATGCAAAAAAAATGCTCAAACTACCACACAATTGCACTCATCTCACACGCTAGCAAAGTAATGCTCAAAATTCTCCAAGCCAGGCTTCAGCAGTACGTGAACCATGAACTTCCAGATGTTCAGGTTGGATTTATAAAAGGCAGAGGAATGAGAGATCAAATTACCTATATCTGTTGGATCATCGAAAAAGTGAGAAAGTTTCAGAAAAGCATCTACTTCTGTTTTATGGACTATGCCAAAGCCTTTGACTGTGTGGATCACAATAAACTGTGGAAAATTCTGAAAGAGATGGAAATACCAGGCCACCTAACCTGCCTCCTGAGAAATCTGCATGCAGGTCAGAAAGCAACAGTTAGAACTGGACATGGAATAGCAGACTGGTTCCAAATCGAGAAAGGAGTACATCAAGGCTGTATATTGTCACTCTGCTTGTCTAACTTATATGCAGAGTACATCTTGAGAAATGCTGGGCTGGATGAAGCACAAGCTGGAATCAAGATTGCAGGGAGAAATATCAATAACCTCAGATATGCAGATGATACCACCCTTATGGCAGAAAGTGAAGAAGAACTAAAGAGCCTCTTGTTGAAAGTGAAAGAGGAGAGTGAAAAAGTTGGCTTAAAACTCAACATTCAGAAAAGTAAGATCATGGCATCTGGTCCCATCACTTCATGGTAAATAGATGGGGAAACAGTGGAAACAGTGACCGACTTTATTGGGGGGGGGCTCCAAAATCACTGCAGATCGTGACCGTAGCCATGAAATTAAAAGACGCTTGTTCCTTGGAAGAAAAGTTATGATCAACCTAGGCAGCATATTAAAAAGCAGAGATGTTACTTTGCCAACAAAGGTCTGTCTAGTCAAAGCTATGGTTTTTCTAGTAGTAAGGTATGGATGTGAGAGTTGGACTACAAAGAAAGCTGAGCCCTGAAGAATTGATGCTTTTGAACTGTGGTGTTGGAGAAGACTCTTGAGAGTCCCTTGGACAGCAAGGAGATCCAACCGGTCCATCCTAAAGGAAATCAGTCCTGAATATTCATTGGAAGGACTGATGCTGAAGCTGAAACTCCAGTACTTTGGCCACCTGATGCAAAGAACTGACTCATTTGACAAGACCCTGATGCTGGGAAAGACTGAAGGTGGGAGAAGGGGATGACAGAGATTGAGATGGTTGGATGGCATCACTGACTCAACGGACATGAGTTTGAGTAGGCTCTGGGAGTTGGTGATGGACAGGGAGGCCTGGCGTACTGCAGTCCATGAGGTTGCAAAGAGTCAGACATGACTGAGCAACTGAACTGAACTGATCCAAACCCACCTCCTCTGTTACCTCTTGTCTTGCCACTCTTAATGAAGACAGGACTGCTGGTTCACCAGATCTTTAGTAACAACACATCCTACCCAGAACCTCCAAATCAGACCTTAGTCTAAAAAATATTATCTTAGTTCCCAGTTTTATAAGAGCAATAGCATTTCAGGAAACAATGTCCTCCTTAAACTTGGAAAAAAGTTTACTTCTTCCACAATGATATATTAAGCCAAGAACATTTATTCAAGGAGGGCACTCACTGGTCTCAGAAATCACAAATCCTGGGAGCACCTAAGGTCGTACATCAGGTGCTCAAAGAGTAGATCACCTCTTCTGTTCTCAAGGATCTGGCATTCTCTCCTACTTTTGAAGATTTGAAAAAATTAACAGTAGCTGTTGATGTCTTTCCGGAGAAGGCAATGGCATCCCACTCCAGTACTCTTGCCTGGAAAATCCCATGGATGGAGGAGCCTGGTAGGCTGCAGTCCATGGGGTCGCTAAGAGTCAGATACGGCTGAGTGACTTCACTTTCGCTTTTTCACTTTCATACATTGGAGAAGGAAATGGCAACCCAGTATTCTTGCCTGGAGAATCCCAGGGACAGGAGAGCCTGGGGGGCTGGCTGTCTATGGGGTCACACAGAGCTGGACACGACTGAAGTGACTTAGCAGCAGGTTGATGTCTTTGCCTTCCAGATAAAGAAAGTGGGAATTGGAACCAAAGGGGCAGAAAATGTCTACAATAAGGGATTGGTGCATTCTTGGATGAAGTGGATGGCCAATGAATTCATCCAAGGTTGGAAGGAAATACTGGGGCTATATTAATAATAAAGTTAATCCTGCAATCCACTTTTTATTTTTCAGGTTAATAGCACTGATGTATGGAAACAATCTAACAAAGTTATAAAACTAATACAAGTCCATTTGTTTCTTATTTATTAACCCAACCCGCTCTGTGTGTCACCCAGAAATTTATGACCCAGACTTGACACTCAAGGAACTTACAATCTTGTTGGGGAGACTGGACTTAGGCTTGAGGTCCAATGAAAGAGGATTTCAGAGATGGAATTTAATCAAACAAGTGTTGATGACATTGTTTTATTGTGTGTGATCTCTCTGTGCTTTCTTATCCAGACAGGAACTCCTAGTGTATTTCCTCAGATCAAAATTTATATGCCCAGATGTATTCAGAGATGCTTGTGTTCTTCTTTTCATTTCTATTACCTTTAGACTATATGGATTTACATTTATACAGCACTGTCCTGAAAAATGTGCAACCAAATGCAATCCTGTCACTTAGGTACTGGGATCATTCCCATTTTGTAGACAGAAAATTTGAGGCAATTTAGACACTTGTTAAAGTTCACAAAGCAAGTCAGAGCTGGAAATCTAAACTAAAAGGCTACTTCCCAAGCCCATTAGTTTAATTACAACTGTTAATGTTGACTTTGGTGTAATGATGGTTAGGTTTGTTATTTGAAATGATTTGTACAGAATAAAGGAGATGGGGATGGAATGAGTTTTACCATATCTGATTGATCAGTTCAACTCAAGTGTCAATTATATGCCAAGCATTGGATCACACACTGAGAATTCAGAAAAGAAGCAAATCCAGTCACTGTGCTCCTGAGTCTCCAAGTATGGTAGGATCCTCCCAGCTAGAATGAAAGAATTAAGGAGTGTAGGTGCAGCCCTGTATGATAGGAATTGAACTCTTATCAGTGAACTCCTTAAATGTCCAACAACAAATGGTCTAAATGGGCATCTGTCTCAAAAAGCCAAGATAAAGTGGAACAGACTTCTTCCCCTGCAAGTAGACATACTAAATTTTGCAACAATGTAGGCACTCCTAGCAGATTAGAGCCACCCATCTGTCTATGAGTTTGCTAATCATTTCAAAGCTAAAATATAACCTCTGAAGAATGTTTTGGATTTATTCATAGGCCAATTTGGTGAGTCATAAAAAAGAACCAGCATCTGTATTCAGTCAACTTCATTGGAATTCACTGAAAGTATGAAAATACCAGGAGAACTTTCTATCAATGATGAACAATCATGTTCAACATAACAAAAACTCATTACAAAAGAATTGGGGGGGATGGGAATAAGGAAGTGAGGTGAAGATTAAAGCCAAACCCAAATATGGATGGATTGTAACAAGATTAAGAGGATCTTTGTATTAGAGGTAAAGAAAATGAGTGCAAGTTTGTCCATGGAAGGAAAGTGAAAACAAAATTGTCCCTTATGTCAGCTAATTTTGGATTTTCTATTATTTATTAGCATTTGGTGATTCATAACAAGAGCAAGACAATGGAGAAATTGAGAATCATTAGAATGTAATGATGAGTTTCAAAGTCAGCCCCTAATGAAAAACAGAAATTTTAGAAAATAAAAAAACCCAAATCATATTTTTTTTAATCTATAATGACTTCTTTTGAAGTCCATTGAGCTACAGTGTGTGCTTACATTGGCTGTTGAGTTATGATTTAAATTCATGCCGTATTTAGGAGGTTAATGTTTGTTGACTTATATGGTAAAAATTTAATTGTGGAAACTTGAAGAAAGATAAAAAATAAAAACAATATAATACTCATTAAAGTTTAGTGAACTGTTTTAAAAGAAAAGGAATAAGGTATCTAGCTTCGAACATTCAACTCAGATAAAATATATGTGAGCAATATACACTGAAATGTTAAGAGAATTATCTCCCCAGTATATCAATAACTTCTAGCCTTCTCTTTCTTCTTTGTACTTCACTTGATTTTTCAGAGTTTATACAATAAGCTTTTATAATTATAAAAAGTCATATTATTTTAAAATAGACTTGCATCCATGTTCTAGAAAGAATAGATTATGTGATGATAAATTGAACACCTGTTAGAACACAAGTGATATAGTAGTATATTATCAGCCTTTACAAAAAACAAATCAAACTCTACAAGCTTAATAACTTCTTTTTGGCTTGAACTGTAAGATTCAGCAGATGTTATATTGGAATTTTAGTAAAGGACATGATCTGGTCTCCTGAGATTTACTGACAAAAAGAATTTATTTTCTGTTAGGATCAGAGAAACTTCACTTAGCTGGAAAATAGGGCTGAAAGTCTATAAACTAAAGGAAATAATAACATAATCCAGGGAAGGTGCTAATGAAAGCTGCCGCATCAATCAATAGAAGCCTTAGGGATGAGGGCAGAGCCTAGGTAGTATATGGGATATTTAAGGAAGAAAAAGCTCTGGTGGGAAGTAAAAGTGGGAATGATAGGAGGGGGAAAAAAACTAATAATTAATCATCTGCTGTTGTTGTTGTTTAGTTGCTAAGTCTTGAGTGTCTGTGCCAAATATCACCCTAGGCTCTTATCTCCAATTAACAGATGAAGAAATTAAGAATAATGGTAGCTATTAAATAGGAAAACTGACAGATACATTGAATTATTTGTTTGGTTAAATGTGATCTGAAAGACAAAACCTATTATTAGTTGGAATCAAATAAACATGAAAAAAAAAAAAACACAAAAATTAGCGGGCTAAACATTGACAGAAGTGTACTATGTGATGTGAAAGGAAAAACTTTTTTTAGTGTAGGTGCCCCATATTACACTTAATAGCAAAGACACAAGGACAGTAAGCCCCTGTCTCTACAAGTATGGTGATATTCCTGGGGCTTTGTATCTCATTACAAGAGATTTATACTAGAAAGAGAATAAGGTCCATAAAAGCACTAAAGCAGTGCACACGGAGAGCCCAACTAAATGATGACTTGGATGAGTCATAACGTATATGAAAAGCATAAGCACTTGGGGAAGATGATGTGGCCTGATCTAAACAGGATAAGTAGGATAAGTGGGATAAAAGTAAGGGGAAAAAATAGGTCAAATATCAATAAAAACTTTTCAATAGTGGGAACTATCAAAACCAGAAGATTTGTTCCCAAAGGAAATTCATGATTGGGAAAGATTTAATACTTGAGTGAGTTAAACATGAAAGAATAACTAATTGAGAACAGTTCTAAATTTTATGCTTCTATAGATTCGTTTGTAAATAAACTATTGAACAATGAGGCCTCATTTATTCATCAGCATCGGGGAACACATTGTTCCGGAGAAGTCAGTTCCCCAGATACTGGAAGTCTCACAACAGGAACAGATTTTTCTTTAATTTTAACCTCTCCAATGGAGATTTATTTAAATTGCATGACTCAGATCCTTGGCTTCTTAAACATTCCAATCCAGAATTAGGATATGAGATGCCAGAAGTGTGGAGGGAAAGGCCTCTGGAACACGGGGTCAGGACAAGCAGAGATCCATCTTAGTTCACAGAAAGGTGATCTGGAGGTCTTTTACCACTCTAGTCCTTATATATTCGTAAACAAAAGTGCAGGGGAAGATGATCTTTAAAATGTCTTCATCTAAATTCTCTGATTCTGAGCATCTGCTACCTAATCGCACTATACAGGCAGACGTTACTTTATTGTGCTTCACAGATACTGTGTTTTCCACAAATTGAAAGTTTGTGGCAACCCTGCTTTGAGCAAGTCATTTCGTTTTTCCAACAGCTTATGTGCATTCATGTCTCTGTGTCACATTTTTATAATTCCTGCAATATTTCAAACTTTTTCATTATTGTATTTGTTATCATGCTCTGTGATCAGTGATCTTTGTTACCATTTTGGTTCTTTTTAGCAATAAAATATGTTTTAATTAAGATATGTACATTTTTTAGACATAATGCTATTATTGCACACTTGATAGACTACAGGATAGCATAAATATAACTTTTATACACACTAGGAAGCTAAAATATCTGTGTGACTCACTTTATTGCGATGTTCTCTTCATTACATCAGTCTGGAACCAAGTCTGCAGTACCTCTGAGCTTTGCCTGTAATATTTGTCTCTACATTAAATATTTTAGACACACTTGTCAGCTAGTGGACCTCAGCTAAGGCTTTATGTAAGGTGTTACACTCTATCGGTAAATAAAAGGCATGTGCTCAATAATAATGCTTTTCCTTGGTACTCCAAAGCTTCTTTGCACTGTTTTAAAAATTATTTTTAGGTTCACAGGTAGATACCTATAACTGAGGCTGCTGAAGTCTGATTACCATGTACAAGGAATCACACTGTATTCCTATTTGTCGAAGGTCAAGTCAGAGATGATAATAACCGTTATTATTCTGTCACTTCTGAGCAGAAGTTTTCAGAGTCAGCATACTGTTTGCCATCTCTCTTTTGCCTCTGTCACAGTGACTATCCTGCCCCAAATGGTTGTGGCTTCTTCAGCTTGGGCCTTTACATTATATATATATATATATATATATATATATAATATATTTATTTATTTATATATAAATATATATTTATTTATTTATATATAAATATATATTATATATATATATATAATGCCCTTCTTTGTTTTTCTTTTTGGCCTCTGTTTTAAATTCTATCTTGTCAAATATGCGTATTGCTACCCCAATTTTCTTGTCATTTCTATTTGCATGAAATACCTTTTTCCATCTCCTTCCTTTCAGTCTGTGTGCATCTCTCACCCTGAGTTGAATCTCTGGGAGTTTATATTATAGAATTGGGCATAATTTACACATGATAAAATGTAGATGATGTTTCCAGTTTGAAGACATTTGAACAATTATATCCACCTGTATAGTCACCTAGTGTATGAATTAATGAAGCCACGGGAGGAAATGGCCTGGGAGAAAAGAAGGCTGAAGACAGTTCCTTGGGGAAAAATGTAAAGGGGACTAGGAGAACAAACCATGTAGATCGGGGGACAATAGTGACAAAGAAACCAAAAAGGAGCCTGAAGAGGCAAATGCCACTGAAAGGTGAAATAACAGGATTGATGTGAGCCTATGGGATTTGTTACTCAAGCGGGGATTGGTGATCTTTGCTTCATGGTTTTAGTAAAGCATTGCAATCTTAATTGCAAATTGATGAATAAATTATAGGTCATGTTGGAGCAGATTGAATGAGTATAAAATATTCTTTGTTACAGGAGCATGCAAAGTCATGGTAATGGGTAGAGTGTTAGAAAAGTTGCAGCCAAAGTAATAGAAGTCATGAGGTAAGAATCAGATGTTATGAGAATAAGGGAATTAAAGGGGCAAAAGCATTGAAGGTTTTGATTGGAGAATGTTATAATACAGTTTAGGATTTCAGAGTCAGGTGAGGCCCTGGCAATGAGTAGATAAAGAAAAGCACCTTGGAAATGAGCTGCTAAAATGGAGTGGAAGAAGTCAGTGATTTTTGAAGCTAAGTTATTGAATTGATGAACCACACAGAGTCATTGTGATAAAAGGACAGTTTGGCTAGGGGCAGCAGAAGACTGAGAATCAGGTGTTAATGTCATTTGTAGAGTTGCAGATATTATTAGTAAGGGTGAGATAGAGGAAGCCCAGGTTACTGTGTGTGCCTGAACTGATCAAAGATGAGGGCTGGAGGGTAGGTCCTGGAAGACCAGGATGATGGAATAGTGATCACCCAGATGTAGACAGGGTGATAGGCTTTCAGAATGAAAGCAAACAACAGTAACAAAAAAGCAGGCATGCGTACATTCAGAGACTGGACATATGAGCTCGTGAGTTGAGCAGTGAGAGCTCAGTGAGCTCAGTGAGCTCAGGAGAGCTGGAAAAGGGTGAGATTTTATAGAGACTTGTAGGCTAAGGTAATATTTTAGTTTTTCACCTGAGTTCATGGGAGACCATCTCATGGTTCAAACTAGAAGGTTAAAAGGTCAGGTCTGAGTTATAAAAAGCCTTTCTGGGGACTGTGAAGAGAATGTATTGTTGTGAGTCAAGTTGTGAAGACTAGTTTAGGAAAAAATTGTATAATACAAATCCAGTGAGGGTCTGAAATAAAACAGAGGTGGTGGAGCTGGGAAAGAGGCAATAGCTGTAGCAGTCAACATGTAATTGACTTAGTTAAGAGGAGAGAGAGATGGAGCAGAAGCCAAGCTTCTTCCCAAATCTGTCATCATCAACACTGTATACTTAGGTAAGAAATCCTACTCAGAGAACAGACAGACGTGGAAGTCACATTTGAGTACCAAACTTGAACATAGAAGATCTCCAAAAGAACCATAAAGAGAGAGAGGAGGAAAATGAAGAGGAAATGAAGATGTCCTTATTCTCAAGAAACATATGATGTGTATAACTGTCTTGATTTGATGCTCTATATCCTGATTTATATGGGCTTCCCTGGTAGCTCTGCTGATAAAGAATCTGCCTGCAATGCAGGAGGCCTTGGTTCAATTCCTGGATCAGGAAGATCCCCTGGAGAAGGAAGAGGCTACCCAATCCAGTATTCTTGGGCTTTCTTGGTGGCTCCAATGGTAAAGAATTCACGTGCAATGCAGGAGACCTGGGTTTGATCCCTGGGTTGGGAAGATCCTGTGGAGGAGGGCATGGCAACCCACTCCAGTATTCTTGCTTGGAGAATCCCCATGGACAGAGGATCCTGGCAGGCTACAGTCCATGGGGTCGCAAAGAGTCTGACACAACTGAGCACAGCACAGCATCCTGATATATATATAATAAAATGTGACATTATTTTTAAAAGTCTTTGTCTTTCAGATGTTTATTAAATTTATTAAATCAATTTAAAGTAAGTGCTTAGGCTGACAAATTTCGGTGATTAATTTAACCCTGCTATTATCACTTGCATTATTTTTGCTTACTATGATATTAGTCACATGGAAATACAATCATAAATAATGGAAAACAAGAAAAAAAATTTATAGAATTTCTTTTTTAGGACTTATATGGAGGAAACCACAAATCTGAGTGTGACCTTCTGGTACTGTTAATAATCCTGATTCTGGTCCTACTCGAGGCAATAAAACGTAGAGTATCTGATTGATCATGTGAAATATTAAGGGCTTCCCAGGTGGTGCTGTGGTAAAGAATCTGCCTGCTCATGCAGGAGTCCTGGGTTTGATCCCTGGGTCGGGAAGGTCCCCTGGATGAGGAAATGGCAATCCATTCCAGCATGCTTGCCTGGAAAATCCCATGGACAGGAGAGCCTGCCATCCTTTCATCCATGGGGTCATAAAGAATTGGACGTGACTCAGTGATTGAGCACACAGACACAAGCACACAAGGGTTGACTAGGACATTCATCAGTCTTGAAGGGAAGTTTTGCAACTTTGTATAATAACAAAGGAGATAGAAAATATGTAAAGTTAATGAATTTTTATATGGGCTTCCTTAGAAATACAGACATCTATTATTGAAAAATTACTTGGACTTGCAAATTCTTTACAGAAGGAAAGCAATTTGAAACATTATCCCTTTTTTAGGACTGTCTGATTTAGGACTGTTCCAAATCAGAAACAAAACTAAAACTGTAGCAAAATATTAATATTTGTTTCAGGAAAATTTCTTCCTTCTTCATGAGAGTCCTCTCCACACATTAAAACCAAGAAGAATCATTTCTCATAATCTGAGAAACTTACATTTCTCATTTTGCTCCTTTTTAAACATATGACTCAAAGTATGACTTAAAATCAGACCTAGATCAAGGCAACAGGGATGAAGCAACCAAACATTGTTTAGTGAGAAAAGTCAGACAGAAGGGAATGAGTATCTATGGAAAGCAGTTCTCAGAGGGAAATTCATAGTGATAGAGGCCTTCCTCAAGAAAGAAGAAAAATCTGAAATAAACAACCTTCCTTACCACCTAAAAGAATTAGGGAAAAAAAGAACAAACAAAGCCCCAAATCAGCAGAATGAAAACAATAAGAAAGATGAGAAAGGAAATAATTAAATACAAATAAAAATAATAGAAAAATTAAAAAATCAAGAATTGGGTTTTTTAAGATAAACAAAATCAGCAAACCCCTAGCCAGATTCACCAAGGGGAAAAGAGAGAGGACCCAAATAAACAAACTAAGAAATTGAAGAAGAGAGATAACAACCAATACCATAAAAATACAAAAAGATTGTAAGAAAATATTATGAATAGTTATTTGCCAACAGATTGGACAACCTAGAAGAAATGGACAAGTTTCTAGAAATATATAGCCTGCCAAGACTGAATCAAGAAGAAAGAGACAGTTTGAACAGACTGATAAATAGAAACGAAATAGAATATGTAATTTTAAAAACTCCCTGCAAACAAGTCTGGACCAGATGGCTTTACTGGGGTGTTCTATTGAAAATTAAAGAGGAATTTATACCTATCCTTCTCAAACTACTCCAAGAATTTGAAGAGCTAGCACTCCAACATTCAGTCTGTGAAGTCATCATCACCCTGATACCAAAACCAAAGACATTACAAAAAAAGAAAATTACAAGCCAATATCTGTGATGGATATAGATAAAAAAGTCCTCAACAAAATATTAGCAGACTGAATCCAACAATATATAGAAAGGATCATGCACTGTGATCAAGCTGGATTTATTCCAGGATCACAATGATGGTTTACCATATGCAAATTAAACAATGTGATATCACATTAACAAAAGGAAAGACAAAACCCACAATATTATCATCTCAATAGAAGTAGAAAAAGCATTTGACAAAATTCAACATCCATTCATAATAAAAACTCCCACCAGAGTAGGTATAGAGAAAATACATCTCAACATAATAAAGGCTATTTATGACAAACCTTCAGGCATAAATACTCAACATAAAACAAAATACTCAACAGTGAAAAGCTTCCTGCTAAATTCAGGAATAAGACAAGGATGCCCACTCACTGTTTCTAATCAATATAGTATTGGAAGTCTTAGCCACACCAATCAGACAAGAAAAAGAAAGGGTATCTAGATAGGAAGGGAAGAGGTAAAACTCTCAGTATTTGCAGATGGCAGGATACTCTATAAAGAGAGCCCTAAAGTCTCCACACAAAAACTATTAGAACTAATAAGTGAATTCAGTAAAGTTACAGGATACAAGATTAATGTACAGAAAGCTGTTGCTTTTTTTTAAGCTAATAATGAACAATCAGAAAGTGAAATTAAGAAAATAGTTCTATTTAAAATCATACAATAAAGAATAAAATACCTAGGAATATACATAACCAAGCAAGAACTATATGCTGAAAATTATAAAATATTGATAAAATTGAAGAGTTAAAGAAATGGAAAAATACCCAAGTTCTTACATTAGAAGAAATAATATTGTTAAAATGTCCATAATACCAAAGCAATCTACAGATCTAATGCAATCCCAATCAGAATTCTCCTGTCATTTTTCACAGAGCTAGAACAAATAATCCTAAAATTTATTTGGAATCACAAAAAAACCCTGAATTGTCAAAGCAATCCTGAGGGGAAAATAAAGAAGAAAGCTGAAGGAATAACTCTCCCAGACTTCAGACTATACCCAAAGCTACAGTAATCAAAAGAGTGTGGTACTGGCACAAAAACAGACATATAGATCAAGGGAACACAATAGAGAATTCAAAAATGAAACCATGCACCTATGGTCAATTAATCTATAACAAGGGAGGTAAGAATATCCAATGGAGAAAACACAGTCTCTTCAGCAAATGGTGTTGGGAAAGCTAGACGGCTACATATAGGTCAGCGAAATTAGAACATTTCTTCATACCATGTACAAAAATAAACACAGAATGAATTAAAAACCTAAACGTAACATGATACCATGAAACTCCTAGATGACAAAATAGGCAAAACATTCTTGATCATAAATCATAGCAATATTTTCTTAGATCAATCTTCCAAGACAAAAGAAATAAAAGCAAAAATAAACAAATGAGACTTATTAAGACTTAAAAGCTTTTGTACAGCAAAGAAAACCATCAATAAAGCAAAAACACATTCTATGGAATGGAAGAATATATTTGCAAAAAATGGAAATGACAAGAAGTTAATATTCAAAATACACAAACAGCTCATACAACTCAATGTCAAAAAAACCAAACAACCCAATCAAAGAATGGGCAAAAAAGCCTGAATAGACATTTCTCCAAGGAAGCCATACAGATGGCCAGCAGGCATATGAAAAGATGCTCAGCATTACTAATTACTAAGGAGTGCACACTATAACCACAATGAGGTATCACCTCATACCTGTCAGAATGGCTATCATCAGAAAGTCTACAAAATATAAATGCTGGAGAGGGTGTGGAGAAAAAGGGAACCCCTGTACACTGCTGGTAGGAATGTACATTGGTGCCCCTGCTATGGGAAACAGAATGTAGATTCCTTTCAAAACTAAAAATAGAGCTATCATGTAATCTAGCAATTCAAATTTAGGACATATATCTGGAAAAAATGAAAAATATTAATTTGAAAAGATGCATGCGCCCCAATGTTCATAGCAGCACTATTTATAATAGCCAAGACAGAGAAGCAACCCAATTGCTCATTGATAGATGAATGGGTAGAAAAGATGTGGTATATATATATATGTTTAGTGGAATATTACTCAGAAAAAGAATGAAATATTGCCATTTGCAGCATCATTGGATGGACCCAGAGGATATTATGCTTGGTGAAATGTCAAAGACAAATGCTATATAATATCACTTATATTTATACAAATGAATATATCTAAAAAATGTCTCATAGACATAGAAAACAAATTTATGGTTATCAAAGGAGAAAGGGAAAGAGGGAAGGACAAATAGGAGAATGAGATTAACAGATACAAACTATTATATGTAAAATAGATAAGTAATAAGGATTTACTATATACAATAAACTTATTGTTTATTGTATACAGTAAATACAACACAGGAAATTATACTTAATATCTTGTAATAACCTGCAGTTGAATATAATATGCAAAAAAAAAAAAAAGCCAAATCACTATACTGTACAGCTGAAGCTAACACAGCCTTGTAAATCAACTATACTTCAATTTAAATATATATATACTCAAAATAACCATCAATCAAAATATTTTATATATTTTTATCTTTAAAATATTTAACATACAGTACAGGATCAAAGCAGCCTAAAGATATATATCATCAAACGCCTATTTTCTAAAATTCTAAGAAGTTATTTGTTAATATTTTTTTTCTATATCCAAATCTTATCTCCAAGTCCAGGAGCATATAACTGTTGACTATTTGGACTGTGAAGAAGGCTTAGCGCCAAAGAATTGATGCTTTTGAACTGTGGTGTTGGAAAAGACTCTTGAGAGTCCCTTGGACTGCAAGGAGATCCAACCAGTCCATTCTAGAGAAGATCAGCCCTGGATGTTCTTTGGAAGGAATGATGCTGAAGCTGAGACTCCAGTACTTGGGCCACCTCATGCGAAGAGTTGACTCATTGGAAAAGACTCTGATGCTGGGAGGGATTGGGGGCAGGAGGAGAAGGGGACGACAGAGGGTGAGATGGCTGGATGGCATCACTGACTCGATGGACGTGAGTCTGAGTGAACTCCGGGAGTTGGTGATGGACAGGGAGGCCTGGCGTGCTGCCCTTCATGGGGTCGCAAAGAGTCGGACACGACTGAGATACTGAACTGAACTGATTCACTGATATAAATACCAAAAAAGTTAAGAAAAGGTTTATTTTTTAGTATCTAGCATTTATGTCAGCTTGCTTACTCAGAAGATTTTTTTATGCTGTGAGAATCATCTGTTTTTACTTTTAAGGCATATCTTATCAATTTGCAAATCCAGAGCATGCGCATAAGCGAAATACAAGCGAAATTCCCTGATAGATCCAGTGTCATTCCAGGGCAGAGAGTTTCTCTGTTACAGGTTTTTGTTTTGTTTTGTTTTGTTTCGTTTGCCGAGGCTACACTAATTGCAGTGTGCAGGCTGCTTCTTGTGCTGGCTTCTCTTGTTGCAGAGCAGGGGCTCCATGGCGTGTGGGATCTTCCCCGACCAGGAGTTGAACCCATGCCCTCTGCATTGACGGGCTGATTCTTAACCACTAGACCACCAGGGCAGTTGATGTTACAGATATTTTTGTAGCAAGAAAAAAAATACTATAACAACTAGAGAAATAGGCATTGAGGTAATGGGACAGTTTTTCAGGCACTTCTTAATTCAGAATGTGTTCTGATTCCATCCAGAATCAAAGAGGTATAGAAAGCTAGTGCAGTGAAGATGAAAGGTCATTTGCGGACCACAGAGCACAGGGAAGAGGGTATAGGAGTGCACGTAACGCAGCAATGGATTCATTGCGTGTACTCAGTGACAGCAACTGGCACCAAAATAAAAATAACAAAACTATACAGAGCAGAACCCTGGGTATTTGTGGTAGAAGACCTATTCTTTAAACACTGAACATGAAGCAATTGCAACCCAAGAGGCTTTTTATATCATCAGAAACAATCGTGCCACCAGATGGAGCACAGAATGGACCAGAGTGGAATACACAGATAAACAGCATATGCAGAAGAGCCACAGGTGGGACAAATGAAGAATACACAGATATAAATTAGGGCCAGCAGGACATTTGCTTCTAAGAATTTTACCACAGGTTGTGTTGGAAGAATTGGTTATTAACACCAGACTAACACCATAGTTTATACCTGAAGATTATTTATTATTATACATAATTTATTCTGTAACTGGAACTTCCTCCTCTTGTTTAATTATTCTCTTATCCCTATAATAGTCCTTGAACTAATATAACCACTATAGTGACAGTCAGGAAGATGAACTGCTTTAAGAGTAATTTGCCTTTACTACTTTGGAGCCCCAAGTCAGTATTCCTTAAATGAGAATACAGGACAAAACCAGACCGTATGAGGCTCTGTTAATAGAAATATATTTGTTCAATATGTTTTTGACTTTCTGAAAGTTAAGTTCCTAAGTGTTTCCCATTAGCAGGTTTTTGACCATTTTTGTATTCTTATCTTTGTCAATAGATAAAGTAAACATACAGTAATTCATAAATGCATGATGTTCATTTTCCTCACTAACACCTAATGTTATTTTGCTAAATATACATCTATAAATGACTGTTTATATTAGGCCTGAAGTATGTATAAAAACCCATACAGGACTACCTGTCTTTCCAAATAGTGGCAAACTGTCTTGAATTGAATCAGGACAAGCAGTGTAAACAGGATGGCATATAAAGTGTGATACAATATACGGAGGACATAGTATGTATGAAGGGTAACTGATTAATAAAACATGGCTGGCCTTGATTTCATTTATAAGAAACTTAAGACATTTATCAACATCTGTCTGAAGCCAGATCCAGTCTCTTGGACTCTGTTGTGGATAAGCTGATTAATAAAAGATGATGTCTTAGGAAGGAAGCTTAGATCTTTGTAAGCAATGACAAAGGAAAAGGCAGGGTTGAATCTACATATGAAAGGAAATTGTAAAAGTAAACTAGTTTACCACTATATGCCTGGCTGCCACTTCCCTATAATATTTCATTTCCCTCGTATTGGCTCAAGTCTGGAAAAATAGGAAGGAATTTCAAAAATTAAGTGTGGAATTAATTTACAAGACAGATTATAGGTTTTTTGTGCTTTTTTTTTAAACTCTGAAATATAATCCATTTCCCTTGTGGCCTCCCCCTCTCGGTGTTCTTAACTTTGCAGCTTTCCATGTTTGTTTTTCATTTGTATCCTTGATCTTTTAGACTTTCCTTTCCCCCTTGGCTAGAATAAAATACCAGGACTGAACAAGTGCTTCTCTTTACCAGCTGGCAGACAGTTGTCCAATAAACATTGCCCTTAGGAAGCCATCATATTCCATCTTCCAGTTAACCAACCCTCAAATCGTCTTCTGTCTAACACATTTAAGTGTTATCTAGTCATTTTGCAATTTCTTCATTCAGCATCCACAGATCAAGGACATGGAGGTCAAACAGAGTAGCAAATGCAGTAATGCCTGGAAATAAACATCTCTGCTATAACATCTCCTAAATGTCCAGGGAAAATCACTTCATAACTCTGAGGAGGAAGGGCTCTAAGATCTTAGGAGAAGGTACCATGAGTTAGAGAGGGAATTAGAATCATCACATTTTTTGATGCTCTCTATAAAAATAAGTACTTTTCTAAATATTTAAGGAAGCACAAAAAGCAAAAGTTGCATGATCAGTACATTTCATTAATGATGGTCAAATAATAAACTTAGGAAAATTATAAACTCTTTCAATCTCACATTGTTATAGGATGTCAAAGCCCTGGTTGCTCTGACAGTAGACGACTCTGTCTGCAACTTAGTTTTATGACTGTGTCTAGAGTCTAGATTGGGTATTTGGTAAGAATCCAAACAGATAATCTGAGGAGGAAAATTGGAGATGAGGATTAATGTTAAGGGTGGGTCCACTGAAGACCTGGTGGTCATATATCACCTGGCCCATTTATATTCATCTAACTAGCTGGATGGGCTTCCCTGGTGGCTCAGCAGTAAAGAATCTGCCTACCAGTGTAGGAGACACAGGTTTGATCCCTGGGTTGGGAAGATCCCTTGGAGAAGGGAATGGCTACCTACTCTAGGATTCTTGCCTGGAGAATTCCATGAACAGAGGAGCCTGGCAGGCCACAGTCCATGGGGTTGCAGAAGAGTTGGACCCGACTTAGAGACTAAACAACAACAACCAACTGGATAGGCCCACAATTACAACTCTTTTTTGTGCTCTATAAAGTTACTTGGGTCAAATAAACCCTATATCAGTAAAGTGAAAGTGATTGTTAGTCACTCAGTCATGTTTCAGCAAAACAGAAGCAAAGGGCTAGAAGAAAACAAAGAAGAATATTCTGACCAGTGGTTAAAAAAGGAGGTCTTGGAACATTTTGAGGTTGTGGCGATCAGGTTGTAAGACTTATGCCTCCATAACCAAAGACTTTAATTTATATATACAACTTTCATTTATATATAAATCTAAAAGACATGAAGAAGAAGCAGCCAAAAATCTCACCAGGGGGATTATGGGAATCACTGTTGCAAAACTGATTTATAAATCAATCTTTTAAGGAGTCAAACAACCCCAGAGCAAGAGGAGGGTGGGAAGCCAGGCCGCCGGTGTCCATTGTGGGGAGTTTCTGCTAGTTTTGATATCCTTATTCCCTAGTTAACTGCAAGTTGTCCAGGAATTCTTTTACTAAGACTGTTTTTGTAATCTAAAACAGTCCTTCAGACAAATCAGTAACTTGCCATGCCAATCCTGAGAACATGATAAATATTAAACAATTAAAACTAATGATTTGTTTAGCCATTTTGAGTATGTGAGTATAGGCACTTGTATATGTGTATTCAGTATGTATGTATATATGTGCATGTATGTATCCTTGTATGTTTGAGAGAGAAACTATGATAGTTCATATGTATGTTACCTGAAATTAACAGAGTTCTGTGAAGTTGTGATGGAGCCTGCATACTACTACTTGATCTTTTGGAGGTGTGTGTGCGTGTGTGTTCCTGTTTGAGCAGTTGCTGACAGGAGCTGGGGAACTGAGACTGATAAAGCTGCAGGAGGGCTGTGCAGGCATAACCTTTACTTCAAGCAGGAAAACCACCATTAAAAAAAAGAATAGAGCAGGCTGGGCAAAGCTGGAAGCAGGGCTGTCCGGTAATGTCCGACATGTGGTATTATTTAAGGCGGAATCCCCCAGGGCTGGGAACCATACTGCTGTTGGGATATTGTGCTCTGCAATGATCGCTCTGGTGGGGGGGTGGGGTCAGAACTGAGATGCACTCTTGTGGGTGAGAGGTCAGATTCCCCCCTCCACCAAGGGAGGGGTGTTTGCGCTCTCAGGCATCGTGGGAAGAGTCTGATCCTGGGTCAGGAAAGGACTCAGAAAGAGTCTTAAAGAGGGTATTTCTTGCAGACAGAGATGGGTCACCTTTGTCTGTCAGGGTCATCATGCTGGATCAAAAGCAGTAATGAACGTTCTATGATGCTAAGAGATGCTCTGTTTTAGGGCTCCTGCCCACACAGCCCACGTGGTGAACACCTCAGTCACTGCAGCTTCACTTATTCTTGAAGGTCTATTAGAGGCCCCGCAGCAGGTCTGGCTTTCTCAAGATAGCAGGGGGGAAGTTGGTGGACAAAGCTTTAACTTGGAAATGACTTGGGTTCATTTCTCCAGACACCACTTTTTTGCATTTCTTCACCAAACCACTGCTGTCCCCTCAATTTATTCGTTGGTAAAAGGGAGAAAGACCATCCCTAGTGGCTCAATGGTTAAGAACCCACTGCCAATGCAGGAAATGTGCGTTCAAGTCCTGGGTGGGGAAGATCCCCTGGAGAAGGAAATGGCAACTCATTCAGTATTGTTGCCTGGAACATCCCATGAACAGAGGAGCCTGGTGGGCTACAGTTTATGTGGTCACAAGAGACAGACTCGACATAGGGACTGAGTATGTTCTCATAGAAGGGAGAAAATCAGCTCAGTTCAGTTCAGTCGTGATCAACTCTGTAACCCCATGGACTGCAGCATGCCAGGCTTCCCTGTCCATCACCAACTCCCAGAGATTGCTCAAACTCATGTCCATCGAGTCAGTGATGCCATCAACCCATCTCATCCTCTGTCATCCCCTTCTCCTCCTGCCTTCAATCTTTCCCAGCATCAGGGTCTTTTCTAATGAGTCACTTCTTTGCATCAGATGGCCAAAGTATTGGAGTTTCAGCTGCTGCATCAGTCCTCCCAGTGAATATTCAGGATTGATTTCCTTTAGGATTGACTGGTTTGATCTCCTTGCAATCCAAGGGACTCTCAAGAGTCTTCAATACCACAGTTCAAAAGCATCAATTCTTTGTTGCTTAGCTTTCTTTATGGTCCAACTCTCACATTCATACATGACCACTGGAAAAACCATAGCTTTGACTAGACAGACCTTTGTCAGTAGAGTAATGTCTCTGCTTTTCAATACACTGTTTAGGTTTCTCATAGCTTTACTTTCAAGGAGCAAGCATCTTTTAATTTCATGGCTGCAGACACCATCTGCAGTGATTTTGGAGCCCAAGAAAATAAAGTCTGTAGATGTTTCCATTGTTTCCCTAGCTATTTGCCATTGAAGTGATGGGATGGGATCCCATGATCTTACTCTTTTGAATGTTGAGTTTTAGGCCAGCTTTTTCACTCTCCTCTTTCACTTTCAAGAGGCTTTTTTCTATTTTCCAAGGATCTGGTGAAGATGACATAAAAGGAAGAATATGAAAGTGATCAATAAACCATGAAGTGGGACTTCCTTAATGATCCAGTGATTGAGACTCCCTGCTCACAACACAGGGGGCCCGGGTTTGATCCCTGGTCAGGGAACTAGATCCCCTCAGGCTGCAACTAAGATTATGCATGCTGCAATGAAGATCCACTGTGCTGCAACTAAGACCTGGTGTAGCCAAATAAAAAGATAAATTGGGGGGAGGGGGGAGGGAACACTTAAAGGAAGCTTGAAAAATATTTTTTTTTAAATAAATAAATAAACCATGAAGTGCTATTCATTCCTAGATGCTCCTGCCTCAGGTCCTTTGCCTAGCTGTTTCTCTGTCTGAAATCCTCTTATGTCCTAATTTTTGTACTCTGACTTTCTTCAAGTGTCTGCCAGCTGTCACTTCATCAGAGAGCCCTTCTCTGGCTGCTTTGTGTAAAACAGTGATCTTCCCAACTCCACCGCCTTTGGCACTTGTCCTAACTCTGCTTTATTTTTCTCCAGAGCCCTCGCCACCATCTGACATATATATTTTGTATATTCTTTAACTGACTCCATAAAGAGGAGGATTTGGGGCTGTTTTATTCACTGCTATCTCCCTAGGGTCTAGAACAGTGCCTGACACATAGTAAGCACTTAATAAATATTGTGGAATGAGTGAATGAAATAACTCATTGTAAGATATTATTAGAGCTGCTCAAGTCTCCACAATATAAATATACTCCAAAGTTAAAAAGGAATCATTTCCCATCACTCTTCTCCAAATGCTCCTGCGTTGTAGAAAGTACTGAGAGGCCTGAAATGAAATTCAGAACTTTTTCCAGGCTCTTAGACGTTTTCCCTGGCCTGGATCATTTTGAAGAATAACTGAAAGCCTTCAGTTTATGTGGGTCTTTTTCCTCTGTTTTTTAAGCCATTAGACCTCAAGGACAAAAACTGCATCAGCAGATGACTACTCTAAGTTTCCTATGAACAAAGGTCTCCTGCAGGTCTAATAAAAAGATAATAGAAGCAGAGAGTACTCAGTTTTTCTTTTCCCAGCCTTTTTCTTTCAGCCTTGCTCCCTGGGTTTCTCTCTCTTTCTCCGTGTTTCTCTGGGAATCCTGTCTGCTCTAGGTAGCTTTTCTAATATAATGCAATGTTTGCAGAGAGCATTTTATTTTTCACAACAACATTCTGGGCCTCCTGAAACCTGGTTTTCTAGAAAGTTAAAAGGCATTGGCCTTCCACTCTGGACCTTGTCACCTCTCTCATCTTGCCTGCTCTCCTCTCCACCCACACCGGCCTCCTGGAACACACTGAGCCAATCCCACCTCAGGGGCTTTGCTCTGGGACTCTCTTCCTGCAGACAACTAACTCACATCTTTTAATTGTTTGCTCAGATTCCACCTTCTCAATAGAACCCACATTGACCACCTTACTTCACCTTGTAAATGTCCCCTCACAGCCTCCCAAAACCAGCACCCCAATCCTCCTAACCCTTTTTCCCACCTTCTCTTTTTGTTTTTACAGCATTTATCATCTTCTAATTCATTATACAATTTACTTTTTATTTGCATGTATTGTTTGACATCTGACTCTCTCTTTCTGGAACATTAGCTCCATGAGAGTAGGGATTGTTTTTGTTTGGGGGGTTTTCCCCCTTATTTCTGTACTCCAAGGATCAAGAGCAGGATGAGACACAGAAAAAATGGTTAATAAATAGTGTTGAAGAAACCAATTGACTTTAAAGATCAGTGAGATGATTTGCATATTGCTGGCTTTTCTTGTCCTAACTAGTAACTATAAGCATTCTGAAATCTTAATTCTTTGTAAAATATATGACATCGAATTTGCTTCTGTTTCCTTCCTAGAAACATTTTGCTACTGGAGCAATCCTTCAATCCCAGGAGTGTGAAATTAAAACCTCCTAGGAATTCTACATAGTCCCTGACTTTAAGAATATAGAAATGTAAGCAAATAAAATATAATTTATTAACATGAAAGCAATAATGGAAGCATAATCAAAGTAAAGAGAAAGCCCAGGGGGAAGAGACCCAGAATCTTCACATGGATGGGAGAAGAGTATCAAGGAAGCCTTCAAAGAAGAGGTGATGGTAAAGGTGAAGAGGTTTCTCCTGATGAATCAGACTTGAAAATAGACATGCTAAGTAAGGAAGGTCATTCCAGGCAGACGGAACAGTGTAAATGTAGCCGTCAAGCAGTGTGGTACCCATGGGGATCCATAAGTTCCATATTGCTATGCCACAGAATACAATGTAATTGGTTCCTTTTGGTTGAATGACAATAAGAACGGTAGCCTATACACAGAGTGCTTTCCTTGTGCCAGACAGCTTTCTAGGTTTTTATACATTAGCACATTCAATCTTCCCAGCAATCCTGGAACATAGACACTATATTATTCCTCTTTTGTAGATGGGAAAACTGAGGCACAGAGGTATTGCTATGTAAGATGATAATACTGCACAGGCTGTAAGAAAATAGGCCATATTTTTGTTTTTTATTAAATAATTTTTTGTTTCCTTAAAGCAGTTATTTAAAAAAAGTCTAATCTAGCTCAATCCAGGACTGATATACTCAGAGGAGAGCAGGAAAGAGTAAACTGGTTGTTAAAGGAAGAGAGAAGTTTTTTTTTTTTTTTTAACTTTTGAAAGTAGTGTCATTTAAAGTAAAACAACTGTGGTAGTGGTGTCGTCTTAGCACAATGAGGATTTTTTGTGCACATAAATAGAGAGGATAAGTATTTTTTTATGTGACCAATAATCAAAAAAGACTATGACAAGTGGAAATAAGTATGCTTTTTAATATTTTACAGAAAGTTATATTAAAACTTTATGAAGGCCCATTGGATATTTATTTTCCCTCCTCCAGTAACAGTCTTAAATAAATATAATTACTTTTGGACAATAAAGTGCTGCAACGTCGTATACTGAAAACCAATAAAAAAATACCAGTCACTTGGAAGAGTTCCTGTTTGCAGGCTGACCGGGCCCTTACACAGTGGAGTCAGAAGGTGAAAGGTTAAAAGTGCGTTCTTGATTCTAGACCGAAAATAATGTGTAAACTCAAGTTGGTTTCTTTTTTTTAAGTCAAAAGTAGTTTTATTTCTTTTTTAAAAAAAGTTAATTAGCCACTAATGTGGACAGCCTCCAGGATCCAAGTCAATTAGGACACTTCGTCCATAACTTTTCCATACTGAAGCTGCACGACCCTTGCATTTATAGAGCTGTACTCTGGATAAAATCTCTTTGCAAGGAACAATAAAAGCTGAATGATGGAGACCATGAGCTTAGGGTTGATGTCATAAAAGACATGCTCAATATTTTGGCACTTCCCTCCTGATGTAAAAAGTGTGCTATTCTCATTTGGCAGGCCGTGGCCAAGTGGAATAAGAGAAGCGTGTGCTAATCCACTGCTGCTCTAAAATGACAGTAAAAGGCATTTGCTGCTTTTCCCATTTGAATACTACAACTTCTTTGATTCACACCTATTTTTGCCAGGCTAGATCTCTGCTATTTTATTCATATGTCACTACCATGTTCAATTCACACATAATAGCTTGCTGCCCATAGATTTTCTGATCCTTATATATACATATGATAGGATTTGATCATTTCACTTTTAGCATTATTTGGTATCTACCAACTCATCGAGATAATTTCTTTTCTTTATACTTTATTAAAGGGTTGTTGACATACTAAAAGTTTTACATATTTAATGTATATAAACAGATGTCTTTGGAAATAAGTGTACACCATGGTGGGTAGGGCTTCCCAGGTCAGGCAGGGGGGCAGGGGCTTTCCAGGTGGCACTCAGTTCAGTTCAGTCACTCAGTCGTGTCCAACTCTTTGCAACCCCATGGACTGCAGCACGCCAGGCTTCCCTGTCCATCACCAACTCCCAGAGTTTACTCAAACTCATGTGGTTAGAAAAAACAAAAAAATTTGCCAATGCAGGTAGACTAGAGACGCGGGTTTGATTCCTGGATTGGAAAGATCCACTGGAGGAGGAAATGGCAAGTTGCTCCAGTGTTTTTGCCTGGAGAATCCCATGGACAGAGGAACCTGGCAGTCTGCAGTCCTTAGGGTCACATTGAAGCAACTTAGCATGCACACCATGGGCTTCCCTGGTGGCTCAGATAGTAAAGAATCTGCCGGTAATGCAGAAGACACAAGATGGATCCCTGGGTCAGGAAGATACCCTGGAGAAGGGAATGGCAACCCACTCCAGTATTCTTGCCTGGAGTATTCAATAGACAGAGGAGCCTGATGGGCTGCAGTCCATGGGGTCGCAAAGAATTGGACATGACTAAGCAGCTAACACTTTCATACACCCATAATACGATCACTACAATCTATGCTATACACGTCATCTCTGAAAGTTTACTCCTGTCTTCTTTATTCATTATTATTATTATTTAATGACAAGACAATTAACATAAGATCTAGTCTCCCTGTCCCCTCTCCCAGCCTCTGGTAACCACTGGATCTTTTCTTAATGAGCACTTGCTGTGCCCTTTTAATACTACCAACATTTCCCTTTAAAGAAAGAAACAAGCTTCTCACATAGCACAAAGTCCTACATTTATAAGTTTTATTTATATTTAAAAATATTAATTTACATATGTGAATTTTGAGAGCTATTTCAGAGGAAGAATTGACAAGTTTTAATGACTAATTAGATGTGGAGAGTGAGGTAAAAGGAAAATTTAAGAAAGTTCTGAGCTTTCTGGCTTGAGGAAATCTGTGAATGGTGATGTCTTTCAAATCCCAAATGGAATGGGCCTTGAAGGAAGACAGTGGGGCCAATTTGAATACACTGGGCTTGAGGGGTCTGTGGGATGTCCAGGTGGTATGTTGGTTATTTGGCTTTGAAGCTCAGGATGGGTTTAGGCTGAAGGTAAGACATGGGGGTCATTAGCATCAAGGAGGTAGTGGAAGCTAAAGATGTAGGTGAGCTCATCTAATCAGAACAAACAGAATTAGAAGATAACATCCCAAGGGAGCCTAAGGTTTGGGGAGCTCTAGTGAAAAGGAAGTCACAGACAGACTGAGAAGGAGCATCCAGAGGGGACAAGAGAGAAATAAGGAGAGTCCAGGGCCCTAGAAGCAAAAGGAAGCCATGTTTCAAGAAGTGAAGAGGGCTCAACAGCAAAGAGGTCACAAAGATCATAACTGCAAAGTCACCTTTTTTAGCAATAATGACATCAGCAACCTTGATAGAATCACTCGCAGCTGATATATTGGTGATCATCACATCATAATAGAAATAATCATCTTAAATTGTTGATGTGGGTCTTTACACATTTACAGAGAACAGTTATACATAATGCCTGATTTCATGCTCACAATGCTCTTATTAATTAGATGTGACTGCTTTCATTATGTAGAAGAGGAGAAAGAGACTCAGAAAGTCAAGTAATTATATAAAAATAATAAGAATTGTTTTTCTAAAACATCTACTATGTGCAAAACATTGGGCTAAAAATATATTTTGCAAAAAAAAAAAAAAAAAAAGATTGCAATGTAAGTTTTATTAACTTAGTTTAAGTAAAGTTCAGAGAAGTGGGGTAACTTTTCCAGGCTCACACAGCTAGGAAAGGTCAGAATGGGGCTTTGAACTCAGATCTTTGGAGTGCTAAAGTCTGAATTGTTTCTACTTTTAAAGACTGCCTAACTGTTTAGGTTTTCTGGCAAATATTACTTTAACATTTTTTTCATGAAAATCAATATGTGTTCTTGAAAACACTGACAGAAATCCAATTTTGCAAACTGAATTATTTCCCTTCTTGTTTATGTTATAATTTAAAAGATGTGTTCTTCATGGAAAGAAAATACACTTTAAACATAGTATTTGGTTGCACAGAAATCATATACTGAAGGTACAATATTAACCTCTGTAATAAAATATTAACCACAGAATTCTATAATGCAAATACTATACTGAAGACAGCGCTGGATTCCATAAATACAGAGGAGCCCCTTGAGGTAAAGAAAGAAAGAATGTTGCCTCATTGGAGAAACTTCCGAGGGAAAGTTTGCTTCCAAGATGGTGGCTCAGACAAATCTTCTATGTCTTTTTCTTCCGTTTGACAAATATCTGCATTTTTAGTTTTAGTAAATGAAGTTCCAAGTGCCTGGCATTCAATTTCTACCACATTAATGATAAAACATGAACTGTATTTTAGGTTTTAAAAAGAATTATATACAATATACATGATTTTTTAAATTCTACTGAACTGATCAGTTGGTGAGAAATTAAAGCTTAGTCTGGATCTTGGTGGTGTGTATGAGATTCATTGCATAATTCTTCAACTTTTCTATATATTTTTTTTAAATTTCCTAATAAAATGTTAGTAAAAAAAAAAATTAAAGGAAGAAAAGAAAAAACAAAACAAAACACCAAAGTGTCAGGAATGTCATAAGCTCCAGATCCAGGAAAGAAAGTATGCTCTATGAATATAACTGAATTGTCTCTCTCCCCAAAGTGCTCGGTCTTCAACTATTAATATTGAGTTATTTTATGAGAAAGTTTAGAACCAGATTGAACTAAAATAGAGTTGATTTCTGTCCACTAATTTGTCTCCATAACAAAGTTACCAAAGCTTTCACATTTCTCTAGTTTTATTTCCATTTCCAGGAAATAATGAAAAGTATGGCACTGGTTCATAGAGGTTTTAGAATATAAATTAAATTTATAGTCAGTAAATGAATTATGATATAAGCTAATTATAAAGCAAACTGACTTTATAATTTTATTTTTAATCAGGAAGTAAGGTAATTTTATAACCTTAAGTTTGGAGAAAACAGAAAAAAAAATCAAATCTCCTCCTCAAATGCAGTGGTTATAATTTTTATGTACTTTTCTGGCCTTTTGTTTCCTAAAGATACAACAGTGGCAAACATACAGGTTTAGACTCTGTTTTTTTACTTAGTGTTATATGTTGTGTTTTTCTATGTCAACATATTTAACATATTAAAGGTTGCATAACCCTTTACTATTATAAACAGTACCATGATGAATCTTCAACTGTATGGCTTGTTTTACATTTTGGATTAGATTGTTGGAAGGGGAATTACTGGGTCAAAGAGCAAGAAATTTTAATAGCTCTGTGTATTAATAAATTGCTTTCCAAAAGTGTTGTACTAATTTATATTGTAAATGTAATGTTGAAAGTCATGTTTGCCAGCGTTGAGTATTATAACTTCTCAAAGTTTGCAAATGTTACATGCAAGAGATTGTACCTTATTGTTGCATTTGTATTTCTACAGAATATTTTAAAACAGCCTCCTTCTGCCTACCATGTGAGTTGACAAAGCAGAAAGTATAACAGTCAGTGAATTTCATGATCCTTCTGGTTATAATTAAGTGTTTCCCTATTGCCCACCATAGCAAATTCAAATTCCCAGCTCTTGTCTTCAAAGTCCTGGACCACTTCTCTGTCTCCTCCTCTGTCTTGACAGTTCCTTCTCAATGTGTCTCAAAGTTCACTGGGATCCTTGATGAGCACACACATGAAGGCTCTAAGCCCCATTAGATACCCCTGAGCTTGATTCTCCAGGGTGGGCTCACAAGGCCCTCATATTACCCTCTGCATTTGTTTCTTCATGAATCTCTTTGGCTTCCTTTATTTTATAGAATTTTATGCCAGAAGTAAGGGCTTCCTAGGTGCTGCAGTGGTAAAGAATCCGCCTGCCAACGCAGGAGATGCAGGAGACATGGGTTTGATCCCTCGGTCAGAAATATTTCCTGAAGGAGGAAATGGCAGCCAACTCCAGTATTCTTGCCCGGGAAATCCCTTGGACAGAGGAACGCTACCACTACTACTAAGCCAGGAAGAGTCAGATTAAATTCAAAACATGTTTAGGAGATTATTTTCCCCAGAAAGTCTGCATAGATTAGGCAAGAAACTAATTTAATAGTACTAAAATGACTAAAATTTAATATTTAGTACTAAAATATAGCTAAAAGCGAATGATGATGGTCCTTGCCATCAGCAAACATAATTTGCACTTAACTATGGAAAAAACAAAGCTGTTGCAGTTAGAGGACCCCCGGTGGCTGGATGCTCCTGCCCTAAACAGATTGACTCACCCTCTAGAAGAGGGAAGTGAAAAGTCCCTTTGGGGAAAGGGAGAGATGGTTAGATATGTTGAAGGCCATTGGGGTGGGGAGGTCAGTCTTTGAGAAAGCAAGACAATTTGAATGGGACAGTAGGGACTTACCAAACCTAATGTAAGTCATGTGTGATTTGTTGCAACTCCAGGGACTGTAGCCTGCCAGGCTCCTCTGTCCATGGAATTCTCTAGGCAAGAACACTGGAGTGGGTAGCCATTCCCTTTTCCAGGGAATCTTCCCAATCCAGGAATTGAATCTGGGTCACTCAAATTGCAGGCAGAGTCTTCACCATCTGAGCCACCAGGGAAGCCCAAGTCTAGGAGGGTCCCCGATTCTTCAGATAGAGAACTATTTCTTCATTTCTGTTGTAACATTTCAACCATATCTGCCTCAGGCTGATGAAGCCAAGAAAAGACTTATCGTGTAGTATCATAATCATAATGTTAACGAAACTGCTGATAATATTTTTAAGTACACATAATGTGCCTGGCATGGTGCCATCAGGCATGATTTCATTTTAACCCTCATGGCACCACCCCATGAAGTAGGCACTGATACGATCCTCATTGTGTTACAGAATGATAAATGATCCTGAAGTCACCCCACAGATATCCAAATATCTTGATCCTTTCTTGGCTGTTTTCTTACATGGGATTTTAAGTTCCCCAGGGTCATCAATGTTATCTTCTATAGGTTTAAGTATTCACAGGAGGCAGGGCTGGAGACAGGACCAAATCAGGTAGCTGCTCAACATATGAGCTGAAATACAGTGAAAGAAAAATAATGATTCAAAGATCTCGGGATTTTTCTATTAAAAAGTTTTTCTTAAATTAAAAGTTGAGTTTCTTCAAAAACTACTATAATTCTTTGGACCTTCCTCCTGATGCTTTCTCCTACCCCTTCCCAACAAACCCTTGGAAGTTCTTTTTCCTTTTGGGTCCAGGTTAAAACCTAGAAATTTAAATTATGAACCACTAAGCTTTTATTTTTCCAGACAATTGGCAAAGACCTCAGGGTCAGTTTCTAGTCCTTTGAAATAAGCACATATTTTAAAATGCTAAATTGGATCCCTTTTATGTAGGTCAGATCTTGGTCAAAACAATTGAATGGCTTGATGCCCACCTCTGACGTTGAAGAGTGGAGGCCTGTCATTGATCCAAAGCATCACACGTGCTCAGGTCTTAGAAGGTTCCCAGGAGGTCCAATTCAGTGTCAGCATAATACATATTTTTTTCAGCTTAAGTATCTGGGCTTAGGTTCTTATTTCTTATTAAAGTTACCGTTTGTACAACAAATCCACTTCTATCCACCTAGGTGTTGGCAGCCCTTCACCATCTCCCATAGGCAAGAAATTGTCCACCCCACCTCCCATCCTCCAAAGCAGAACAGTGCTCTGGGCCTGCTATTCAAAGTCTCCATTCCCCAGGTCCAAAGTCAGGCTATGGAATAAAACTAGGGAGGTTTTTCAGGGCTCTGCTATGCATGTCAGAAACTTGTGGGGAAGGGGAGACCAAGAAAGCCTGCCGTATATCCACTCCAGAAGACTTGAAGTCATCACTGACTTGAAAGGCAACCAAGGAGACTCTGTCCAGGGGCTGATGCTGGTCCTGTCACTCTCAAAGGACTGGGATGCTGAATAAAGGCTTAGAACACAAAGGGGCCTGAATTTCCTTCCATGGACCACAATAAAGCCTGTGTCTTAAAAGAAAATGTAAAGAAGAGGAAGTTTTAGACAAGCAAGGTGGTATAAAGGCTCCTTTTCCAGCTCCTAGGAAACCCTATAGAGGTTATGAGAGAAACTCACTCCCATGCACTTCTTTTTTTTTAAATTAATTAATTATTTTTGATGTGGACCATTTTTAAAGTCATTAATTGAATTTGTTGCAATATTGCTTCTGTTTTATGCTTTGGTTTTTTGGCAACAAGGCCTGTGGGATCTTAGCTCCCAAACCCACACCTCTAGCATTGGAAGTTGAAATCTTAACCACTGGACCACCAGGAAAGTCCTCCCTGGTACATTTCTTAAAGGTTTCTGTTCTCCCAGATGATCCCTCTTAGAATCTGAAACTAAAATGTCTTCCCCCAATGATAACAAGATATCAAGCTATTTCCAAAGAAATCCAAAGTGAGCTGGCCTCAGATGTTACTAATCAGGGATACGATGCTTAGGTAATACTGCTGACTTTTCTTAGCTAATCTAGCTTAAACTGTATTTTGCACGCATGCTAAGTTGCATCAGTCGTGTCCAACTCTTTGCAACCTGTGGACTGTGGCCTGCCAGGCTCCTCTGTCCATGGGATTCTACAGGCAAAAATACTAGAGTGGATTGCCATGCCCTCCTCCAGGAGATCTTCCTGACACAGGGATCGAACCCAGGTTTCCTGCATCTCCTGCATGGCAAGCAGATTCTTTACCACTGAACCACTGGGGAAGCACCAAACTGGATTTTAGGGGCAGTTTATTCAAAAGGCATTGATAATGATAAAGAAAAAAGATACAGCTATTTTTTTAATTGGAAAAAGGTCCATTATTTTGAGAGTTAGTCAAGTTCTTGGAAGACTTACACCTATACACCTAAGAATGGCTATGACTCCAATTTGACTTTCTCCCTGATTCCTTCTGGCTCCTTATCAATCTTTATCTGCCCCCAATTTGTGATTGTTTTATCTCCAGCTAGGAAACCATGTGTTTCTGTATGCCACACTCCCCACCCTCAGCTCTGAACTTAAAAATAACGCAAAGTTTATCTTGACCCTCTCCATACAGCCAGTGAGAGAAAGTGGCTCTCTAGAGACTGGAATGTCCATATTAGCATGAGAGAACAGTGCCAGAAAAATTGCAAATCCATCAGCGTGTCCCCTATGGCGTGGGTCCCCAGTCTCTAGGCTCTAATGCCTGATAATCTGCAGTCAAGCTGATGTATACATGTATATGTATGCATGCTCAGTTGCTCAGTTGTGTCTGACTCTTTGAGACTCCAGGGACTGTAGCCCAACAAGTTCCTCTGTCAGTGAAATTTTTCAGGTAAGAATACTGGAGTGGATTTCCATTTCCTGCTCCAGGGGATCTTCCCAACCCAGTTACTGAGTGCACATCTCTTGCATTGGCAGGTGGATTCTTTACCCGCTGAGCTATTATTTATCTCGGGGAAGCCCTTGGATAATAACAGAAATAAAAGGCAGAATAGATGTAATGTGCTTGAATCATCCTGAAACCAACCCGTCTCCAGTCCATGGAAAAATTGTCTTCCATGAATCTGGGCCGTGGTGCCAAAAAGGTTGGGGACCACTGCCCTTTAGCACCACACTGGTCAAGCAGTGTGCAAACGGCATCTGTCAGCAACTGCTTAAAATGCTTTCAAATCTCTTGAAATTCTCAGTAAGAAAAAAATAAACTGATGAACTCCAAACATTAGCTTTCTTTTAAAAATTTGTTTTCTACTCCATTGTTTTGTTCTGCTTTCTTTGTTTGAATTTTGGTGTGGAAAGGATGTGAAGAGGCCAACCAACGTTCTCCCCCACTTTGTGAATGAGGAAAACAAGCCACCAAGCACTGTCCTTATTCACATCAGAGCAACAACTTGAAGGCCCGATGCTTTGCTAATTTCTATTTTTATTTTCTGAGCAACACCAAAAAGTCTCTTTTACTCTTATTATAAGACATGATATGTTTAATTTTTAAGATGAACGTATTTCTGAATTTTGTATTTTTACATCACCTTTTCCCTAGATACCTTTTTCTTCAACATTTTTCTCTATATTCTAATACACTTGGTATTTTCAGCCTTTTAATTTTTGATTTTCCCCTGCATTTGATCTTTAATCCCTCAGTTTTCTATCTCTCTTTAATCAGCTTCTACAATCCATTCATGTCCATCACTTTCCTCTTCCCATAATCTCTACCTTTCCCCCGTGTTCATTTTCATCTTGTTTCTATCAGTATTCCTTCCTTCTTGAATGCTGTTTCTATATTCAGCCCTTCCTTCTATTTTTATTGCCTCCTTTTTTGTCCTATTTCAACAGGACCCGTTTGTATCACTACCCTTTCTACACAGCAATGAAGGAGTGTGTGTGTGTGTGTGTGTGTGTGTGTGTGGACACATGCATTGAGAATTATTTGGTGTGGGGGTGGAGAAAAGGAGAGTAAAGATTGGGGGAGACACCAAAGAATGTGTTCATAGAAGGAGAAATGCTTTGCTTATTCCAATCCCTGGGGATGTTAATCAGAAAGTTTCTTTTCTAATGCCCATTTAATAAATACAAGTTATGTACATATGTTTCCTATATAACAGTATCCCGAATCAGTACTGTATGTGTGAAATGTTTCAATTTTCCTAAACCATTCTAAAACTTATTCCAGATCCATTGTACAAATAGTTAAGGAGGAACGGGATTGCTTTCCGACTTTCATTTGGACTTGTTTCAAGCATAATAAACACTTGTTAAGATTATGTTTTGAACATCACAAAAATGTTTATCGACTGTATTTGAGACAACTATAAAATCACCATGGCAGCATCAGAGTGAAGTTACTTGCTACATTCTATACAACAAAAATCTAGATATTTAAACATAGACCTACTTAAAATATTAATTTTTCTGGGCTCTAGATGTTGAATTTGGTTAATGTGCATTATTTGAGTACTGCTTTTTAACAAAAACGGTTTGTTTTATTAATCTGAGTACAAAAATAAAAGTAACTTTGTGTGTGCCTTATGTATTGATGCATTCAGTATTTATAAAGATTTACCCTATATCTACCATTAGGCAGAAAATTTTCCTTTTGTTCCACAATCACGGTTCCTTACCCAGCTCCATGACTGAGCAATTCAGAGTTGGAAATGAGCCCATGTATAATTGCATACATATAAGAATCAAATCTTAACAATGACTGAGGACAATTGTGACACAAAAAGAACTTAGATCAGAAATAATTCCAATCTCTGCTTCATTGTTTAAGTCTGAAAATTATGAAGCATCCTTAAATACTAATGAATAAATAAATATATGAGCAATACTATCATTACCTTTTAATTACAAGACCTCTGCTTAAAATCCTGTAAGAGGATCTTTTCTCACAGACTGCTTTTCGGTCATCTTATATTGGTGAGTTTGCCTGGTGTTCTCCCAGATGACCTGGGTTCAACATCTGCTCCGAGGAAATATTCTTCTGGCACAATAATTAAAATACAATGATCTTATTACAGTTGGAAAAATGATTTATTCATCTTTATTATACATTGATTTTTGGCATGGCAGAAAACAGGAGAAAGATATTAAATGTAATTCCACGGGGCCGGAGATGGGTCTAATATTACCTAATATCTTCAGGACCGACCAGATCAAATTAGACAGTAATCCGGAGTTTGAGAGATTGACTCACACTTTGAAGAGAAGGGACACTGTGGAGCCCATTGAGCTCTTGATGAATCAGTGGGATTGGGTGGCTTCAAGAAGGGGCACTGTTACATACACCTGGGGAAGAGGAATAAAATATATGAATGGGGGTGGAGAAAGCCACAGAAACTGACAAAGAGGAAGGATCCTCAACAAAATGACACATATGCAAAAAGAACAAAACTGACCTGAAATGAAAAATAGAATGACCATGTGAGGGAACTATTCTTTCTCTCCTTAGGCAAAACTGTGGCAACTATTTTTAAATCATAGTTTGGAAAACTAAACAGTCTGACTTTTCTTCCAGCAGGAAGAATATGGGGATATTGTTCCATGTTTGAAAATAAAAGTGCTAATTGTTCAGTTGTGTCTGACTCTTTGTGACCCCATGGACTATAGCCCGACAGGCTCCTCTGTCCATGGGATTCTCCAGGCAAGAATACTGAAGTGGGTAGCCATTACCTTCTCCAGGGGATCTTCCAGACTTAGGGATCGAACCCAGGTTTCCTGCATTGTTGGAGGATTCTTTACTGTCTGAGCCACCAGGGAAACCCCAAATTATTCTTTCTTAATGAATGAATTTGATTCTCAATTCCCCACTTTCTTCTAATGCCAAATTATAAATCCATGCATCTAATTGCTCCCCTCTCTTAACCTTTTGACTGTATGTAATTATAATAGGTATATGTAATTTCTAAAATGATTCAGTATTTCTGACCATGGTCTGAATGTCTCTAACTGTTAACAGTATAGAACCCAACATGGCAACAGATTAACAATGTTTTTAATACAAGGGACAATAATACATATTAAAAAAGATAACATTAAAAATCAGCAGTAATAAATATTTATTAGGTAAATGGGAATATTTATTAGGACTACTGTTGTGACTGTTAATGCTAGTTATTCAGAATTTTTCTATTTAAAAATAAAACCATGTAGTTTAAGTCATTAAGTTATCTCTTTTGCAGAATTATTTGGGATATCCTGTTTTTTGCTTTCAATGAAATTTTAGAAATAGTTTATCAGTTTCTACAAGAATTCCTGCTCGGGATTTCTATCAGAAGTATGTTGAACCTGTAGACCAATTTTGGGAGAAGTGATAGCTTAACAACAGTGAATCTCTTCACCTACCAGTATAGTGCAGGTCTTGGGCAAATTTTGTTAAATACAACTTTAAGTACTTAATATTTTTGATGCTGTCATAATTTGTATTTTTAAATTTCAATTTTCCACTATTTATTGCTAATAAAAAGAAATACAACTGATTGCATATCAGCTCAGTTCAGTTGCTCAGTCATGTCCAACTCTTTACAATCCCTTGGACTACAGCACACCAGACTTCCCCGTCCACCACCAACTGCCAGATTTTGCTCAAACTCATGTCCATCGAGTCAGTGGTGCCATCCAACCATCTCATCCTCTGTCATCCGATTCTCCTCCTGCCTTCAATCTTTCCCAGCATCAGGATCTTTTCCAATGAGTCAGTACTTTGCATCAGGTGGCCAAAGTATTGGAGCTTCAATTTCAGCATCAGTCCTTCCAATGATTATTCAGCATTGATTTCCTTTAGGATTGACTGGTTTCATCTCCTTGTAGTCCAAGAAACTCTCAAGAGTCTTCTCCAACACCACAGTTCAAAAGCATCAATTCTTTGGCATTCAGCTTTCTTTATGGTCCAACTCTCATATCCATACATGACTACTGGAAAAACCATAGTTTTGACTAAACAGAACTTTGTCGGCAAAGTAATGTCTCTGCTTTTCAACATGCTATCTAGGTTGGTCATAGCTTTTCTTCCAAGGAGCAAGTATCTTTTAATTTCATGGCTGCAGTCACCATCTGTAGTGATTTTGGAGCCCCCAGACATAAAGTCTCTCACTGTTTCCATTGTTTCCCCATCTATTTGCCATGAAGGGATGAGACCAGATGCCATAATCTTCATTTTTTGAATGTTGAGTTTTAAGCCAGCTTTTTCACTCTCCTCTTTCACTTTTATCAAGAGGCTCTTCTGTTCCTCTTCACTTTCTGCCATAGGGTGGTGTCATCTGCATATCTGAGTTTATTGATATTTCTCCCGGCAATCTTGATTCCAGCTTGTGCTTCATCCAGTCCAGCATTTCATATGATGTACTCTGCATATAAGTTAAATAAGCAAGGTGACAATATATAGCTTTGACATATTCCTTTCCCAATTTGGAACCAGTTCATTGTTCCATGTCTGGTTCTAACTGTTGCTTCTTGACCTGCATGCAGATTTCTCAGGAGGGAGATAAGGTGTATACTGACCTGTTATCCTGCAGCTTTGATAAACTCACTTCATTCTAGAAGATTTATAGACTTCCTAAACATTGTCTATATGGACCATTATGTCATCTTCAAATAAAGATAGTTTTATGTTCTCCTTTTCAAAAACAAAGGAGAAAAGTTAACCTTGATCATTTTCAAAAAATTGATTGGAGAATAGCATTCTTGACATACACAATGTTTGCAAGTTTAAAAAACAACTCCAACTCTATGTATAAAAGGGAATTCTTTGAGAATAGTGACTACAGAAAAAACTTTCAGTATTTGTTTAACAATGAAGTCACAATTATTCTGTGAAATGGTTTTGTGTCTTAGAAAGCCACAGTGGCTTTTGCTGCTAATAACTTAAATATGGGGAGAAGAGTGTTAAGGCTGCATATTGTCACCCTGCTTATTTAACTTATATGCAGAGTACATCATGAGAAAAGCTGGACTGGATGAAGTACAAGCTGGAATCAAGATTGCCAGGAAAAACATCAATAACCTCAGATATGCAGATGACACCATCCTTATGGCAGAAAACAAAGAGTCTCTTGATGAAAGTGAAAGAGGAGAGTGAAAAAGTTGGCTTAAAACTCAACATTCAGAAAACTAAGACCATGGGATCTGGTCCCATCATTTCATGGAAAATAGATGGGGAAACAGTGGAAACAGTGTCAGACTTTATTTTTTTGGGCTCCAAAATCACTGCAGGTAGTGACTGCAGCCATGAAATTAAGATGCTTGTTCCTTTGAAGAAAAGTTATGACCAACCTAGACAACATATTAAAAAGCAGAGACATTACTTTGCTGACAAAGATCTATCTAGTCAAACCTATGGTTTTTCCAGTAGTCATGAATGGATGTGAGAGTTGGACCATAAAGAAAGCTAAGTGCCGAAGAATTGATGCTTTTGAACTGTGGTGTTGAAGAAGACTCTTGAGAGTTTCTTGGACTACAAGGAGATGAAACCAGTCAATCCTAAAGGAAATCAATGCTGAATAATCATTGGAAGGACTGATGCTGAAATTGAAGCTCCAATACTTTGGCCACCTGATGCAAAGTACTGACTCATTGGAAAAATCCTGATGCTGGGAATGACTGAAGGCAGGAGGAGAAGTGGACGACAAAGGATGAGATGGTTGGATGGCATCATGGACTCAATGGACATGAATTTGAGTAAACTCCAGGAGTTGGTGATGGACAGGGAGGCCTGGTGTGCTGCAGTCCATGGGGTCACAAAGATTTGGACATGACTGAGAATACTGAACTGAACTGAGTGTGTTAAGAAAGAAAGAAAAATAGGTCCACTTGTTTTTGGAGATTTATAAATCATGAAAATATGGTAATGAAAAATCAAGGAAAATATAAGAAGGAAAAAGTGAAGACGGAAAAAAGACTGAAAAGAATGTCAGGAATTGAGCTGTAGGAGTTGCTTTTTGAGATTAGTTGTTTGTCAGTTGCTTCATTTGCTATTATTTTCTCCCATTCTGAAGGCTTATAGTTTCCTTTGTTGTGCAAAAGCTTTTAAGTTTAATTAGGTCCCATTTGTTTATTTTTGCTTTTATTTCCAACATTCTGGGAGGTGGGTCATAGAGGATCCTGCTGTGATGTATGTCAGAGAGTGTTTTGCCTATGTTCTCCTCTAGGAGTTTTATAGTTTCTGGTCTTACGTTTAGATCTTTAATCCATGTTGAGTTTATTTTTGTGTATGGTGTTAGAAAATGTTCTAGTTTCATTCTTTTACAAGTGGTTGACCAGTTTTCCCACCACCACTTGTTAAAGAGATTGTCTTTAATCCATTGTATATTCTTGCCTCCTTTGTCAAAGATAAGGTGTCCATATGTGCGTGGATTTATCTCTGGGCTTTTAATTTTGTTCCATTGATCTATATTTCTGTCTTTGTGCCAGTACCATACTGTCTTGATGACTGTGGCTTTGTAGTAGAGCCTGAAGTCAGGCAGGTTGATTCCTTCAGTTCCATTTTTCTTTCTTAAGATTGCTTTGGCTATTCGAGGTTTTTTGTATTTCCACACAAATTGTGAAATTATTTGTTCTAGCTCTGTGAAGAATACCGTTGGTAGCTTGATAGGGATTGCATTGAATCTATAAATTGCTTTGGGTAGTATACTCATTTTCACTATATTGATTCTTCCAATCCAAGAACATGGTATATTTCTCCATCTATTAGTGTCCTCCTTGATTTCTTTCACCAATGTTTTATAGTTTTCTATATATAGGTCTTTAGTTTCTTTAGGTAGATATATTCCTAAGTATTTTATTCTTTTCATTGCAATGGTGAATGGAATTGCCTTTGGAAATCAATACATCAATAATTTATTATCTCAAAGAATTTCTTGTTATTTCTTTCAGAAACTCAGGTCCTTTGAGACCAAAACCGAATTCAACTTCCCCCCAAAACCATTTTTTTTCTTTTCTCCATTGTTTTTCATAAGAATCACCTTTCCCAGGATTGCAAATGGAAGTCAATTAGTTATCTTTTGTCTTTTCTCCTTCACTTCAGACATTGAACTGAACATCAGGCTCAGTGCATTTTACCTAAAGACTCTCCTAGAACCCACCTGCCTCCCATTTTCCTTCATGCTTACCTGGCCACCTGCTTCCCATTCCTCCCAGGTTCATCTGAATGTCAATTACTTATTCCACATGCAGAGGGGCAGAATGTGCCTCCACAGCTGCTGATCAATAGCCCTTTTCTTCTCTTTCATGTCCTCATCTTCTCCAGTACATCTTAAACCAAGAACCAGAGACTTGTTCAGGGAACATCTCAAGGACACCATGCCTGTGCTAAGCATCCCACCCCAGGCCCAAGTAGGCTGGTGCTCCCCACCTCCACACTGTGGCTCCCTCTGTCTCTCAGGCTACTCCACCTGCTCACTCTTAAAGCCTGCAGATCCTGCTTATCCCCTCTCCCTCAGGAGGAAGTCCCCAGAACTCTAGTCCTCTTGACTCCCCCTTCTCTGGGTTTCTTCATCCATCCCTGTCAGTACCTTTCCTATCGGCATTTAAATTTCCATTGCTCTGTATAACTTCAGAAGCTTCATTGGTAAAAGTCAGAGGCTATGAGGTAACCATAATCCTTTCCAACTCCCGAAGTGTCTAGCAAGGCTCATTAAATGCTTATTGAGTGAATAAGTCAGAAAACCAGTCAACGTAGTGTCTTTAACACACATGAAGCTTTTCTGTTGTTGTTAATCTTTTGGCTTCACTGTGTGGCATACAGGATCTTAGTTCCCCAAACCAGCCCGTTCTACATTGGAAGCATGGAGTGTTAACCACTGGACAGCCAGGGAAGTCCCAGGTCTTTTTTCCTTTTTCTAGGCTTTTGCTATTTGCCAAAACAGAATTCTCTTAAAATTAAGGAATTTAATTTTATTGCTAGACAAAACAGGATTCTATTAAAATTAAAGAAAAAATTAATTTATGGGTTCTGGTTCTTTTTGGAGGAGGAAATAAAGCTTTTGTGACATTTTCAGATAAATGACAATAATAATTGTTGACTACTGATCACTTACTAATCAGACCAGGTTACCATAACAAAATACCACAGGCTTCATAGTTTAAACCACAGGAATTTGTTTTCCCACAGTTCTGGAGGCTGGAATTCTAAGATTAGAATGTCAGCTTGGTAGAGTGCTGCTGAGGGCTCTCTCCCTGTCTTACAGACAACCCCCTCCTCTCTGTGTCCTCAATGTGTCCTCATGTTCTCTTTCTATAAAGCTAGAGTCCTATCAGATTAGGACACCAATTTATGACTTTATTTAACTTCAATTACTTCCTAAAATCCCTATCTCCAAATACAATCATATTATGGTTAAAGCTCCTGTGTATGCACTTGGAGGGCTTCCCTGGGGGCTCAGCAGTAAAGAATCCACCTGCCAAGCAGTAGATGTGGTTTCGATCCCTGGATGGAGAGGATCTCCTGGAAAAGGAAGTGGCCACCTGCTCTATTATTCTTGCCTGGAGAATTCCATAGACAGAGGAGCCTGGTGGGCTACAGACCATGAGGTCGCAAACGGTTGGACACAACTAAATGACTAAGCAACAATAGCATGCACTTGGAAGGGCTGTAAGCATTCAGTCCATAATAGGCTCTAAAAAGGTGGGTAAATGGATTGGGCCTTACAAAAATGAGATCCAAGAAACTGGCTCCCAGCGACAGATGGCCCAAGCACCAAATTTCAACTCCCAAACTTCACTTCCAGTAATTCAGCATGCCAGTTCACACTAACACCCTCCCTCGAATCCTGCCTTCACAACAGCCAAGAAATTTCAGTTTTTAAAAATACAGTAATAACTCTGAAAATTTTCCAGGCTTTACTGTTCTGGATTTCAAACAGATTTCAGGATGTGAATTTAGAGATATGCTTGACATTGAGGGACTTAGGTGGGTGAGGCTGAGCAGAGGCTGGGCTGCCCACAGATTCCCCTGCCAAGTCCCACTCCCAGTGCTGGCTGAACTCTGCTCTGGTGATACGAAGGCAGTGGAGAGGTAACCCATAAGGATGTATCTAGTTCTAGGTGGCCCCGGTCATAAAATTCCAGTGTGCACAAGCAGAGTAATTTGCTGTAAGTCAGGTGAAAGTTGAACTTCTCAGCTGCTGGAATGGGGAACAGGCTTTCTGGGAAAACAAATCCACGGTGTTCAGATTCTTTATGAAAATAGTCCTGGCATTTCTGTCTTAGAGAAAGGAGTCCTGAGCCAAGAAGGATCCAGACATTCCTGCAAGTTTACCCTCCCCTGCTGTCAGCTCTCAATGATTATTGATACTTCAGAAAAGAGAGGTATTTTGGCAATTTTCATTTTCATTAAAAACACTTTCTAACACCATACACAAAAAATAAACTCAAAATGGATTAAAGATCTAGGCGTAAGACCAGAAACTATAAAACTCCTAGAGGAGAACATAGGCAAAACACTCTCCGACATACATCACAGCAGGATCCTCTATGACCCACCTCCCAGAATATTGGAAATAAAAGCAAAAATAAACAAATGGGACCTAATTAAACTTAAAAGCTTCTGCACATCAAAGGAAACTATTAGCAAGGTGAAAAGGCAGCCTTCAGAATGGGAGAAAATAATAGCAAATGAAGCAACTGACAAACAACTAATCTCAAAAATATACAAGCAACTCCTACAGCTCAACTCCAGAAAAATAAATGACCCAATCAAAAAATGGGCCAAAGAACTAAATAGACATTTTTCCAAAGAAGACATACAGATGGCTAACAAACACATGAAAAGATGCTCAACATCACTCATTATCAGAGAAATGCAAATCAAAACCACTATGAAGTACCATTTCACGCCAGTCAGAATGGCTGCGATCCAAAAGTCTACAGGCAATAAATGCTGTAGAGGGTGTGGAGAAAAGGGAACCCTCTTTTACTGTTGGTGGGAATGCAAACTGGTACAGCCACTATGGAGAACAGTGTGGAGATTCCTTAAAAAACTGGAAATAGAACTGCCTTATGATCCAGCAATCCCACTGCTGGGCATACACACTGAGGAAACCAGAAGGGAAAGAGACACGTGTACCCCAATGTTCATCGCAGCACTGTTTATAATAGCCAGGACATGGAAGCAACCTAGATGTCCATCAGCAGATGAATGGATAAGAAAGCGGTGGTACATATACACAATGGAGTATTACCCAGCCATTAAAAGGAATACATTTGAATCAGTTCTAATGAGGTGGATGAAACTGGAGCCTATTATACAGAGTGAAGGAAGCCAGAAAGAAAAACAATACTACCGCATATATATGGAATTTAGAAAGATGGTAACAATAACCCTGTGTACGAGACAGCAAAAGAGACACTGATGTATAGAACAGTCTTATGGACTCTGTTGGAGAGGGAGAGGGTGGGAAGATTTGGGAGAATGGCATTGAAACATGTATAATATCATGTATGAAACGAGTTGCCAGTCCAGGTTCGATGCACGATACTGGATGCTTGGGGCTGGTGCACTGGGACGACCCAGAAGGATGATATGGGGAGGGAGGAGGGAGGAGGGGGAACAGGATGGGGAACACATGTATACCTGTGGCGGATTCATTTCGATATTTGGCAAAACTAATACAATATTATAAAGTTTAAAAATAAAATTAAAAAATTAAAAAAAAACAGAATGCAAAAAATAATAAATTTAAAAAAACCACATCTCACAAATATTTTTGTCCTTTTACGACTTTCTATTTCATTTTATAATTTTTTAAACAGGATAAATCTGTATCTTCTTTTTTAACTTTTTATTTTATATTGCAGTACAGTTGGTTATGGATGGAGGTTCATGACATTGTACAGGAGACAGGGATCAAGACCATTCTCAAGAGAAAGAAATGCAAAAAGGCAAAATGGCTATCTGAGGAGGCTTTGCCTTTTTGCATTTCTTCTCTTGGGGATGGTCTTGATCCCTGTCTCAAAAGACTAGAAATCTCTTCAAGAAAATTAGAGATACCAAGGGAACATTTCATGCAAAGATGGGCTCAATAAAGGACAGAAATGGTATGGACCTAACAGAAGCAGAAGATATCAAGAAGAGAATATACAGAACTATACAAAAAAGATCTTCATGACGCAGATAATCACGATGGTATGATCACTCACCTAGACCCAGACATCCTGGAATGTGAAGTCAAGTGGGCCTTAGGAAGCATCACTACGAACAAACCTGGTGGAGGTGATGGAATTCGAGTTGAGCTAGTTCAAATCCTACAAGATGATGCTGTGAAAGTGCTGCACTCAATATGACAGCAAATTTGGAAAACTCAGCAGTGGCCATAGGACTGGAAAAGGTCAGTTTTCATTCCAATCCTAAAGAAAGGCAATGCCAAAGAATGCTCAAACTACTGCACAATTGCACTCATCTCACACACTAGTAAAGTAATGCTCAAAATTCTCCAAGCCAGGCTTCAGCACTACATGAACCATGAACTCCCAGATGTTCAAGCTGGTTTTAGAAAAGGCAGAGGAACCAGAGATCAAATTGCCAACATCCACTGGATCATCAAAAAAGCAAAAGAGTTCCAGAAAAACGTCTATTTCTGCCTTATTTACTATGCCAAAGCATTTGAGTGTGTGGATCACAAGAAACTGTGGGAAATTCTGAAAGAGATGGGAATACCAGACCACCTGACCTGCCTCTTGAGAAACCTGTATGCAGGTCAGGAACCAACAGTTAGAAGTGGACATGGAACAACAGACTGGTTCCAAATAGGGAAAGGAGTACGTCAAGGCTGTATTTTGTCACCCTGCTTATTTAACTTCTATGCAGAATACACCATGAGAAACGCTTGGCTGGATGAAGCACAAGCTGGAATCAAGATTGCTGGGAGAAATATCAACAACCTCAGATATGCAGATGACACCACCCTTATGGCAGAAAGTGAAGAGGAACTCAAAAGCCTTTTGATGAAAGTGAAAGAGGAGAGTGAAAAAGTTGGCTTAAAGCTCAACATTCAGAAAACGAAGATCATGGCATCTGGTCCCATCACTTCATGGCAAATAGATGGGGAAACAGTGGAAACAGTGTCAGACTTTATGTTTTTGGGCTCCAAAATCACTGCAGATGGTGATTGCAGCCATGAAATTAAAAAATGCTTACTCCTTGGAAGGAAAGTTATGACCAACCTAGACAGCATATTAAAAAGCAGAGACATTACTTTGTCAACAAATGTCTGTCTAGTCAAGGTTATGGTTTTTCCAGTGATTGTGTATGGATGTGAGAGTTGGACTGTGAAGAAAGCTGAGCGCCGAAGAATTAATGTTTTTGAACTGTGGTGTTGGAGAAGTCCTGGGTGTTCAGGACTGATTGGAAGGACTGATGTTGTAGCTGAAACTCCAATCCTTTGGCCACCTGATGTGAAGAGCTGATTCATTTGAAAAGTCCCTGATGCTGGGAAAGATCGAGGACAGAAGAAGGGGGCAAAAGAGGATGAGATGGTTGGATGGCATCACCGACTCAATGGACATGAGTTTGAGTGAATTCTGGGAGTTGGTGATGGCCGGGGAGGCCTGGCATGCTGGGATTCATGGGGTCACAAAGAGTCGGACACGACTGAGCGACTGAACTGAACTGAACTGATGCATGTATCTGGGCTTTCCTGGTGGCGCAGTGGTAAAAAATCTGCTGGCAATTCGGGAGACCCAGGTTCGATCCCTGGATACAGAAGACCACCTGGAGAAAGGCATGGCAACCCACTCCAGTATTCTTGCCCAGAGAATTCCATGGACAGAGAGGAGCCTGGTGGGCTACAGTCCATAGGGTCACGAAGAGTCAGACGTGACTGAAGCAAGTGAGCACACATGCACCCATACACTTATCTATTCTTTTTCAAATTCTTCTCCCAATTAAGTTGTTTCAAAATATTTGAGTATAGTTCCCTGTGCTATATAGAAGGTTCCTGTTGGTAATCTATTTTACTTTTTAAATTGGAGTATGATTGCTTTAAAATGTTCTGTTAGTTCCTGCTATACAATGAAGTTAATAAGCAACACATGCTGTGTGCCCAGTCATGTCCAACTCTTTGTGACGCTATGCACTGTAGCCCACCAGGCTCTTTTGTCCATGGAATTTCCAGGCAAGAATACTGGAGTGGGTTGCCATTTCCTACTCCAGGGAATCCAGAGATCGAACCCATGTCATCTCTCGCATCTCCTGCATTGGCAGATGGATTCTTTACCTCTAGCACCACATGGGAAGCCCAGCTCCAAAGTTATTATAACCTCACTTATATGTATACATATATCCCATCCCTTTGGGACCTTCCGCCCACTCCCCTACCCCACCCCACTCCTCTAGGTCATCACAGAGTCCTGAGCTGAACTCCCTGTACTATACAGCAGCTTCCCACTAGCTATGTATTTTACACATGGTAGCATATGTATGTGTCATTTTTTATTTTTAAGCTTTTCCTATTGTAGTTTGTTTGTTTGTTAGGCTTTGGTTTACTTCTTTCTTTTTTGTTATCTTTACTCCTGGGGTGAAAGCGTTTGTAGCAGAGGTGTTTTCCTGCTGTGTTTGCATTCAAGTTCTCTTCCTGCTGCTTCTAAGGCTCATTTCCTCCCTGCTTCTCTGCATGAAATCAAATAGCTTAAAAATTTTAGTCTATCCGCCTTTTACTGTTGATTTTAAAAAGTAAATGTGGGTTATAGAGAGGCAAAAAGTCAATCTCTTTCCCTCTGTGAGAAACGGCAAGGACATGATCTGATCTAAACTGGAAGATGCTGTAATTCTTCTCACATCATGATTAATTCAGTCCATCCAGAGAGAAAATGAGAAGGTGATGTTTCCCAAGCATACATTACTTAAATATTCATGGTAAAATAATTGTATAAAAAGGACATTGAAATACTATCTGACAGTTAAGAAAGTACACCTGAAGTTGAAAATACCAAAACTTACACTCTGCTCCAATTTTTGTATGGATTATTTGAGACTCCTCAATGAACTGATAATAATAAATTCACAAGTATTATATGAAAATGGGTGTACTATGCATTTCCATTGTTTTACTGAAGACTGGGGCTTCCCGGGTGGCTCAGTGGTAAAGTGGTAAAGAATCTGCCTGCCAGTGTAGGAGGTGCAGAAGACAAGGGTTCGATCCCTAGGTTGGGAAGATCCCCTGGAGTAGGAAATGGCGACCCATCCTAGTGGGCTACACTCCATGGGATTGCAGAGTTGGATGTGACTTAGCGACTGAGCACGCATACATTGCTGATTGAGCAGGACTTTGAGAGGCAGCCTCTTCATACTAAGCCGTCCCCATGAATGTCACACATTCTTCTATGGGATGATTATCTCTGCCAGGAAACTCTACTTCATCAGCTGAAAATCCTCCTGAAATAACATCAGTTAACTTGGCTTTATTTTATTTCCAACTTCTAAGGCAATGAATAATAGCTAGCCATGAACGAAAACTTCTATTTTCCTTCATTCTAGGCTAACCCAGAAGTCCTCTTACATAGTAACCCCAGAAGTGGTAAAGAATCTGCCTGCCAATGCAGGAGGTGTGGAAGACATGGGTACACTTACCCTTTGATGGGCTTCTTGTGTCTGTGCTGAGTTACTTTCTAAGCTCCTTTAAAATAGTGATTTCAGACTTGTATATAGTTCCAGCTTCTCTGTCTTGTCTTCTCTTCTCTCAAGCCTCCTCGAGGACAAGGACCATTTTGACATCCTGTGATGCACAAAGAAGTGGTTTAAACATAGTAGTAACAAATACATGTGGCATGTACGTATTTAATTTAAGGTGAACTGTATAGTGCTTATTTGACTGTAAGCTGTTCTGGGTGCTTTATCAATATTAACTCCAGTAAATTTTAGAACAATTCAATGGCATAAATATTATTTTCATTCTCATTTCACAAATGAGGAAACTGAGGTGTAGAGAGATTAAGAAATCAACCAAGGGACTTCCCTGGTGGTTCAGTGGTTAAGACTTTACCTTCCAATGCAGGGAATACAGATTCGATCCTTGGTTGGAGATCTGAGATCCCATATGCCTCCTGGCCAAAAAACCAAAAACTAAAGCAGAAGGAATATTGTAACAAATTCAATGAAGACTTTAAAACTGGTCCACATCAAAAAAGAAAGAAAGAAAGAAAGAAATCAGCCAAGTGTTACATAAGTCATAAATACCTGAGCCAGGATTCAAACTTCAAAATAAGGAGGTTGCAGAGCAGGGTAACATACAAGTTCTTTAAGTATATTATTTTTCCCTGCAGATGTTGTGCATCTTCAAATTTAAGTGTATAATTCAATATTTTTATTTATAATTTCAGTATTTATGATATTTAAAATATTTATAAATTCAGTATTTAGTGTATAATTTAGATATTATTTAATTTTTAAAGCAACCAATTTTTATATATGCAAAAAGCTTTTAGCACTTAGCTTTGTTGTTTCAAACTCTGATATGGATAAGACTGGTATCAACTTTTAATATGACCAATACCAGACATTTAGAAAAATAGACAAAGCAGCTGTCCATTGTATTAATTAAATAATGGATAGGACCTGTTTATCATTACACTTTGTAATTATAGTATTTGGGGTATCAAAATGAGTTTATAAGATGGAATATTAAAAAGATATAAGTGAAAAAGGAAAAAACTGTGCTGGATCACCCTCTATGTAATCTCTCTCTGAATAAATACAAGAAGGTAGGGACAGGCCATCCTCGGACAAATTGTTCATAATATTGTACCTGCTTCAATAATAGCAGTTACTCATTGTGAATTTGTTGTGACAGATTGGTTTCTGCCCTAACTGCACTGAATCAAGTGTTGCCCATTTTCCACTTACAGTCTGTACATGTAAAGATTCTTGGCTTTCAATCTCTTAATCCCTTTTTCTGTGCTAACTCTCTTTCACATCCAGTGACTTTCAGGAACTTGGCACTCCTTTTTAAGTTTATTGCAGCTGCAATATGTATTATATTGGTGTTATGTTTTCCCTTGTTGCTGTTTAGTTGCTAAAGTCCTGTCTGACTCTTTTGCAACCCCATGGACTGTAGACTGCCAGACTCCTCTGTCCATGGGATTTCCTAGGCAAGAGTACTGGAGAGGGTTGCCATTTCTTTCTCCACGGGATCGTCCCAACCCAGGAATCCAACCTGTGTCTCCTGTGTTGCAGACGGACTCATCACCACTGAGCCATGGGGGCTTCCCTTTTATCCATGTATATATTTTTTCATCTGTCATTTTAACAATGCATGCACAGTTTCACTACCTAAGTAAATGAAAAACATTCTTCTTTAGGGAATATCAATCAGGCTAATTGTTGGATATGTCATGCAATTTTCTACTTGGAGAGATTAGGAAATCAGTCTTGGGGGCTCTAAAATAAACACTTTCCCAATGGGTGTATTGAATCCTCCAGTAAGAGATGTGGGTTTGATCCTTGGGTCAGGAAAATCCCCTGGAGGAGGAAATGGCAATCCACTCCAGTATTCTTGCCTGGGAAATCCCATGGACAGAGGAGCCTGATAGGCTACAGTCCATGGAGTCACAAAGAGTCGGACACGACTGAAGAAACTGAGTGCAGCACCCACAGCACTCAGGATTCAAAGCCTACCTCAAGGAATTTATCTGACTACAAAAATTCCTATAAAACAGGGAGAACATTATTAGAGCAACTCAAGTGTAACTAAGAAATATTGTGGTTTTTTAGTTTTTTTTTTTAATAACTAATATAAGGCTCCCATCTGGCCCATTTTCTACTTAAAATCTGTCCTCTTAAAGATTCTTGTTTTCAGTCTCTCCTCCCTTTTTCTTCTATGCTAACTCTCTTTCACATCCAATTAATTCCAAGGAGTTGGCACTCATTTTCCAGTTTATCACAGTCATATATTTTGGTGTTATATTTGGGAATATTAGTGGGAAGTTAAGTCTTGGTCATGGCTTCTTCCTCTTCCCTGATAGTCTCATGAGACTCTGGAGGCTTAAGTGGGAAACAGCAGCTAGGGGAGGTGCCTAGTCTTTGGTCCACTGACGCCATGGATGCCCTCGGCTGCCCACGCCAGTACACTCCCCTGCAACCGAGGGCCAATTTGCTGATGGACTACATGTAAAGCATGTAGCTGGTGGCTGATTCCCTGGTGGCTCAGATGGTAAAGAATCTGCCCACAATATGGGAGACCTGGGTTCAATCCCTGGGTCATAAAAATTCCCTGAGAAGGAAATGTCAACGCACTCCAGTATTCTTGCCTGGAAAACTCATGGATGGAGGGACCTGGCAGGCTACAGTCCATGTGGTCACAAAGAGTCAGACATGACTGAGAGACTTTACTTATGTGTGAAGCTCAGGAACATTTGTGAAGGCTGTTCCTTGGTCCACGTCTGGGATCCAGACTCCCTAGGTGTGCCTGGCCTTTCCTTCTGAGGCGCTGACACTTTCCCGGAGAGCAACCAGCTTTAAATTGCCTCACTTGTTGAAGTATCTACATGCCTTTTTACCTTTCCCAAGCTAGGGAATAGACTCTTCCTCTTTCCTATCTTCCTATCCTTGGGCATATCCTTCCCTTCCCTTCTGTGTGCATGTTCAGCCACTCAGTCATGTCTGACTCTTTGCAACACTATGGGCTGTAGCCCTTGGGGCTCCTCTGTCCATGAAATTCTACAGGCAAGAACACTGGAACTGGTTGCCATACCATCCTCCAGAGGATCTTCCAGACCTAAGGATCAAACCTGTGTCTCTTATGTCACCTGCAATGGCAGGCGGGTTCTTTACTACTAGTGCCACCTGTGAAGTGCCCCCCATCTTTCTTCAGTTTATTCTAGGAGTTTCAGTTCAGTTCAGTTCAGTTGCTCAGTCATGTCTGACTCTTTGCGACTCCATGAATTGCAGCACGCCAGGCCTCCCTGTCCATCACCAGCTCCCGGAGTTCACCCAAACTCATGTCCATCGAGTCGGTGATGCCATCCAGCCATCTCATCCTCTGTCGTCCCCTTCTCCTCCTGCCCCCAATCCCTCCCAGCAACAGAGTCTTTTCCAATGAGTTGACTCTTCACATGAGGTGGCCAAAGTATTGGAGTTTCAGCTTTAGCATCAGTCCTTCCAATGTATACCCAGGACTGATCTCCTTTAGGATGGACTGGTTGGATCTCCTTGCAGTCCAAGGGACTCTCAAGAGTCTTCAACACCACAGTTCAAAAGCATCAATTCTTTGGCACTCAGCTTTCTTCACAGTCCAACTTTCACATCCATACATGACCACTGGAAAAACCATAGCCTTGACTAGACAGACCTTTGTTGGCAAAGTAATATCTCTGCTTTTGAATATCCTATCTAGTTTGGTCATAACTTTCCTTCCAAGGAGTAAGTGTCTTTTAATTTCATGGCTGCAATCACCATCTGCAGTGATTTTGGAGTTTAGGTGTTTACAAAAGATGGGAAGAGCCCAAAAGAGTAGGCACAATTGCTAAGAGCAGCCACTTTCTTTGGACAAAGGGGTGGAGGAGGGAAAATATAGGGAGGAAAAGAACTAAATTAGCCTCTGAATCAATGATTCTGACTTATTTGGTGATAGAGTTATTGCTGCTAGTTTGCTTCCACCTTTAGCCAAGGAGAAAAGACATATTTTAGCCCTGCAGAGATGTCAATATATAATCTTGCTAGGTGAGCACTATCAATAAAAGCCTAAGAAATTCGGAGGACAGGGTTGATCTGTCATACACAAAGCTCCTCTCTGGGACTGGCTAGAAAGAGATGAGGCTTATGGGAAAACTTGTTAGGGGAAAAAAGAGGCATGTTTCGAACAAGCAAAGTAAAAGTGTTCAGCCATTTCATTAACAACTCATGGAAGGAAAAAGTAGGAAGACAAGGGTTAAAGATCAGACAGGATCTCAAAATTGGTGCTTTTTTCCACTCTTATGGGTAGAAACAGAAATCACACTAAAGTGCAGTGAGAATATGTAGGTGGAATCTCTATATGGTAAGAGTTGGTGTGTTGCTCTACAGTATAAGCTCCAAGAGGGAAACATCTAGTAGATGCTAATCCACAAAGCTGTCCAGTCTTGGCCTTGATCCTAAAAAGAAGCAGCAACATTTTAATTCCTCCAACCAAAAACCAGCTTTTTATTATACCACTAATCACTCCCACTAAGTTGGATAGTCTAATCCTCACCCACTTAAAAATGGCACAATCTTAATCCAGAAGGAAAGGGGTGGTGGTCTGGAGGTGGGCATGTTTTAACGTATCACCAGTACCAAGCTTTTCCTCACCTTTTGATGAACTTGAACTTTGGATGAATCAATGTTTGCAACACTCGAGGGCATCATAATAATTTGTTTGAGGTCTGTTTGTGATTTGTTGGCTGTGTTTATTAAAGCTGATATAAAAGGACTTAATCCCTAGGGCTTTAGCAAATAACCACTATCATTTAGTGGGAAGTGGGTGGCATGTCAGTTGTCAACTCTAATTTCCCCTGAAACATGCTTTTCTTATTATATCGCTTACATCCACCAGATTGTTGCACACCCCATGAGGAGGGTTCTAGGGGAACAGGAGACCTAGAGCTACCTGATGAGAGAGGATATTTTCCTGGGATATACAACATGTATTGCTTTGATGTGAAAGAAACAGTAATAGGATGTTGAGGTTATTTTTTCCCTCGAATTTTTAAAGACTTCAAGACAATTTCTGTGAAAAATTGGTATAGATTTTTGTTGCCTATTTCCTTCACATAAAAGGTGAGTGAAAGGACATGTGCAGGATTACTGCTATATTCCACTAAATTTAAGCTAAATCATTATTTTATGTTCCACTAAAGAGAAGAAATGCCATTAATTAAAGTGACACACTTTTTTCTTATCACTCAGCATTTATATATTGTTGAAAACTACTTTGAGACTCATTTTAAGTAAAGATTTTATTATATATTATACTTTTCTGTTTCTCTGTCTTCCTATGTGTATGATAAAACTTCCATGCCAATTCATGGTGTAATCTTTTTGAAGACGTTTGAAAAAATCAATTAAATTCACCCCCCCCTTTTTTTTTAGCATCACCTGTGTGTATAATTCCAGGAAATGACAGTCATATGAATAGCTGTGACAAAGTATGACAATGCATAGGCTAAGCAATTATGTCACAATCGTGACCTGATTGCAAGATGCATCAGTTAAAAAGGTGAAAACTTTGCATCTTAGGATCAATGAAATACAGCATTGGGGGATGAACAAAGCTTCCCACTGTAGAGAGTGTGGGTGTGTTTCCATAACTCTCCTCCATTTTTCCCCTAAGGATATGCTGCCCTTTGAATAAGATATTGTGTCAGACCTTCATGTTTAAGATGATGCTATCATCCATCATGAACTTGGAGTTGCTTTTCTAGTTGGGGGAGTGCAATAGTGATTCATGGACACTCTTTACTCAGCCCCCTTGCCTAGAAATGGCCTTGATTCAGTAAGTGTATTTTATTTCACACAATTCCAAATGCAGAATTTGGATGTGTCCTTGAAACTTCAGAAATCTTAACCCAACTGTACACCTAAGTGTCAGTCTGAAGATGAAGACTTGATTTAAGACTTTGTTCTTTGACTTAAGATTTCTGATCTAAAGGAGACACCACAGGGGACACAGCCTTGACCCCTGGTCAGGGAACTAAGATCCCACATGCCATGTTGTACAGCCAAAAGACAGAAAATAAAAGACTTCTGATCTGATCTTGCAAGCAGTTCTTAAAAGCTTCCACAGTTTCAATATTTAAAAGGCGCTAAGGTTGGAGGTGGAGTTTAAATGCTAATGAGTGTCAAACTGGTGTCAATCAAAAATAGGAGAAATTTGGTTATTTCTTCTATTGTCCTCAGTGCTCACTTTGTCCTCCAGCAAAAAGCAGTATCCTTTGGAGCTTGAATCAAAGAAGAGGAAGGTAGAGAGGAGATGGAGGTATTCTGTGAGGTTATATAGTCAGTGGGAAAGTCCCAGTGGTGGGATGGCTGAAAGGATTTGCAGAAGAAGAATACCAGTTCTTTAATATTTAAATTGGTCTATTTTGCTAAGACAAGAACCACTCCATTTGTCCAAATTCTTTGTACAACCTGCTGTGCACACAAAGATCTTATAAACAGGATGTGTGTGATATGGAAAAGAAAACACAAGAGGGTCTGGTTTCCATAATTGAGGAAACTTAGTACCTTTTGAAAAGTGGGAATGTTAGCTGTTCAGTCCTGTCAGACTCTTTGGGACCCCATGGATTGCAACCCTCCAGACTCCTCTGACCATGAAATTCTCCAGGCAAGAATACTGGACTGGGTAGCCATTCCCTTCTCCAGGGAATCTTCCTGACCCAGGGATCAAACCTGGGTCTCCTGAATTGCAGGCAGATTCTTTACCATTTGAGCCACCAGGGGACACAAGAGTACCTTATGGAGTGAAGGAAAACCTCAACCTAAATTTATTCTGGGAAGCCAAGAGTTCAGAGTCACAAGTGAGCATGACAACAAAAGTCTATTAGATATTCTCACCAATCCTGGAGAAAACCTGACCAATTTCCTCTAAGTCACAGAATGAAGGTGTGGAGTATTCTTTTCTATGGTTCATGTGTCACCTTGTCCCCAAGTAGCATCTAGTTTCCACACAGTTCAACTCTTATGCTGGGCCAGGGAAGTGGACTATGAACGGGTGAGGAAGACAGCTGGCCAGAGTCCAAACAAGAAGTGGGCTACCAAGGGCTTACATGGCTCTGAGGTTGAGCAAGATGTTGCTCCTCCTTGGGAGCCAATTATGAACAAGGAAGAATGAAAAGCAGAGGACCCAGATGGTAAAAATAAAAAGAATTTGTGTTAGAAATAGATAATCAGGTCCTAGGCAGCTCCCATCTTAGTACTCTATTTGTAGGCTCCAGCCTCTTGGTCCCCAGCCGCTGGGTTACCCTACTCTCACTTCTTTCTTCCAGCTTTACTCAATCCACCAAAGGATACTGCTTTTTTGCTGGAGGACAAAGTGAGCACCAAGGAAAACAAACAGACAAAAGCAATTTTAAGTCCTATACCTGCTCTAGTCTGGAACACTTGGGAACATGTTCTAGAGGAGCCAAAAAGAAGTCTCTGGGTCACACAAGCTCTGCATCAATAGATGGGAGTCCTGAAAACAAAAAGGCTGGAGAGAGAAGGTGAACCCGGGTGCAAAGAGAAGCATCACCAAGGCTTGTTTATCTAATTCACATTGTCCTACAGCCACTCTGTAACATTCTTGATCAGGCATTGTAAGACAACTTTTGAGCACATACTTCGTGTATAAATATTTATTTATGTATCATATATGTGTGTGTGCATGCATGTGTGTGTGAGAGAGAGATGAGGACATAGGAGTTAATATATAATGAAGAAAATTAACTATTAAGATATCTTGATAATCATGATGGCTTCATACTATAAGCTAATATCTCAAGACCACATATATGTTCATGGAAGGAACCATCATTAATGTGAATGCCTATAAACCTACATTTAAGATAGTCTTCTTGGCAATTTTAAATTTCATCCCCTTCCTGTCAGATCTGATTGCTGCTGCTGCTGCTGCTGCTGCTGCTAAGTCGCTTCAGTCGTATCCGACTCTGTGTGACCCCATAGACGGCAGCCCACTAGGCTCCCCCGTTCCTGGGATTCTCCAGGCAAGAACACTGGAGTGGGTTGCCATTTCCTTCTCCAATACATGAAAGTGAAAAGTGAAAGTGAAGTCTCTCAGTCGTGTCCGACTCTTAGCGACCCCATGGACTGCAGCCTACTAGGCTCCTCCGTCCATGGGATTTTCCAGGCAAGAGTACTGGAGTGGGGTGCCATTGCCTTCTCCTCAGATCTGATTAGTCTTCCTTATTTTCCTTCCTGAAAGGACTGATGCAGAACTGGGGCTGGGTGCTAGGCACGGGGTGAGGGGTGGCTTTGCTGTCTTCTGGTCTCCTTGCATGTCACATGATGATTGCATTCATCTTATCATTTCTTCCCAAGCATCTTTTTCAGTCTCCTGACCATTTTGCGAGAACTGGTTTGGTTCAGACTTTATAATGAAAGTGCACACCCACTTCCCATAGGAAACCCTGCTCACGGCAGCATGGCTGACCACACCTGGAGGCAATGCCAACATACGCACTAAATGGTACTTAAGTACTTTCCTCACTTTTTAGACCAAGAAACTTTCTTCCTGCACCCCTCTTGACTGTTTGTTTAACCCAATGGCGTGTTATTAACATATCCAAATTTGGAGACTATCGTCTAAACCACTGAATTAATCTAATATGTAAATATCTGAGGAGTTGAAAAACCTTAAGTTGAAGAGTTTGACCCACTATTTTTTACTCTCAATTTAACACAAATGATGCCAAGTGGGGTTGAGAGAGGGGAACTAAAATTATCCCTTATATATATTTAAATCTTTTAAAATGTACTATTAAGTCATTCTAGTAGCTCTGTTGATGTCAGCTTTAGACTGAAGACAATGAAATCTCTTCCAAAAGGAACAAAACAATAATTGGTAGCTGCACTCAGCAAGGCAGTCACAGACTGTGTGATCCATCATGAATCCGGAAAGCCAAGAAACAGGCCTGATAATGATGAAGAGTATCCAAGAACATAAATCAAGTGGACTGTGAACATAAATCAAATGTTATTTTAACGGAAAGACTGTCATGCTCTCCTCTCTGAAGTAAGAAACATTGTATTTCTTAATATAGTGAAACATACAGAAATCTTCCAGTCTACATATCCACTCAAGTAATGTGCTGGATGATTTCTCACCTGTGACCACACACCTCCTACTCCTAATATCTTGGTTTGTAATAGAATAATGATAATCTCTCTAAAGAGTACATAGTTAAGATAAAACATTTTATATGTATATAGTATTTTTATTAAAGCTCAAGTCAGACTCCTTCTCCTTGTTGGCTTCTACAGAAGGCTAAAAACCACCCACCTCTCTGATGACGCACAGTGACAAGTTCAGATAGTTATAGGATGGCCCCTTCCTGAAAGCAGAAGTGCATTGCTTATGTTTTGCTCTGAATCATTCCATGATTCCATGAAGACTTCCTGAGTTGGAAGAAACCTTCCTAAATAAGACATTGTCCCATATAGTTCATGCATCAAATTTTGGTTGGAACTCATAAGGCAAGGTCTCCCATGGTGTTATATTGTCAAGTCCCTCAACTTTTGTGTGGCGATGATGGTGATGTTTGCCCCAAACCCACCCCTCCTGGTCATGGAAGGAGGAAAGAAGAAGGAGTAGAGTGAGAATAACCAGTTCAAGACTCCCTCAGAAAATAATACCTGTTAATATTAATGGCACTCCCACCCATATTCAATTGGCCAGGACTCATTCATGTGAACACAACCTAATTGCAATGGAAATGGTTAAGTGCAGCTTCCCTTGTGTCTAGAAGAGGAACTGTACAGTAGGCACAGTGTGATCTTTGTCAAGAGTAATCAGAGGATGCACATCCAAACAGCAGTAAGAAACCATTTCCTCTCATCAGATCGTCAAGAACTAGAGAGTCAGATAATACGAAAGTGAGTGGAAATAGCACCCATCACAGATGGCTGGTGGGTCTGCACTAACTCTGGTGGACAGTCTCAGAGCAGTAGATGCACTTGAATATACACATATCCTGGGACCCAGCATTCTACATTCTATTCTTGAGCACATGCCCTGTAATAATGTTCACACATATGCCCATGGAGACTTGTACAGAGATGTTCTCTGCAGAGTTATGAATGAAAATCATGGCAACCAAAAGCTCCATCAATAAGGAATAAATAAAGTAGAGCATGCATTCAATCAACAGAATACTATGCAGTGATCAGAAGCTCTGATAAATATAATTTTTCCTTTTACTCTTTTTATTCTTCACTCTCATATGGAGAAATAACCTATAGACAAAAAGATGAAGCACCATGTTGCAAAAGCAGCAAAATCCCAGAAGTGGAGCCCTTGAGGACCACCTCCAGGGGCAGAGAAGAAAACAAGTATCACAAGAGACAAGACATGCATATAAAACACAGTAAGCTGAGGAAATGCTCAATTTCAATGCCACTGACCCAGACTGTAGGTACCCATTTTTTCTACTGGTACCCACTGCCACCGCCTCAAAGGGTTGGTTTTTCATCTGAAGAATTCTTTTCTGTTTTTCAGGGATGGAGAGACTGATTTTTTATTTCAAAAAGACATTTATCAATTTCCAGCATCAAATAGTTCCACTATTGGTTTTGTTTTCTCCCAATCAGCCCCGAAAGAGACCACACCAAAGGAGAGGACATGTTAAGCCAATTAAGCTGCAGGATACACACCTAACAAACTTCACTGGAACCTCACCAAAAAGTGGGGATTGGGAGGGGAAAGAAACTTTAAAAGATCAGCACACTGCCAGCCCACAGACTGTAAAGAGCTCTCACAGCCAGACACCAGTGTACCCCAACACCAAAGATGCTAAGTTTCTAATAATACAAAATTTAAAACCAGTTTTATACATCAGCTATTCAAGATTTCTCAGGCAGTAACTGATACAAAGCACAATGAGATGGTGCTTGTAGAGAAAGCAACTTCAGATCCAGAAAAGGGTGATGAGATGTGTTTCATGTGAGCTAAACTCTCTTCAAATGGCCCAGGAGTTGCTTTGCAGAGTGATGCAAAGATGTATAGAGATCTCTGAGATATTTATACAGATAAGCAGATCTTAAAAATATGTCAGAGGTAAAACAGAATGAGATTTGTGCAAATATTCTCTATGTAAAATGTTTTAAATATAAAAATATTCTGTTGTTCAGTTCAGTCTGACTCTTTGCGACCCCATAGAATGCAGCATGCCAGGCTTCCCTGTCCATCACTAACTCCCAGAGCTTATTCAAATTCATGTCCATCCTGTCAGTGATGCCATCCAACCATCTCATCCTCTGTCATCCCCTTCTGCTCTTGCCTTCAATCTTTCCCAGCATCAGGATCTTTTCCAATGAGTCAGTCCTTTGAATCATGTGGCTAAAGTATTGGAGTTTCAGCTTCAGCATCAGTTCTTCCAAGAACACTCAGGACTGATCTCCTTTAGGATGGATTCGTTGGATATCTTTGCAATCCAAGGGACTCTCAAAGAGTCTTCTCCAACACCATAGTTTAAAAGCATCAATTCTTCAGTGCTCAGCTTTCTTTATAGTCCAACTCTCACATCCATACACAGCTACTGGGAAAGCCATAGTTTTGACTAGATGGACTTTTGCTGGCAAAGTAATGTCTCTGCCTTTTAATATGCTGTCTAGGTTGGTCATAGCTTTTCTTCCAAGGAGCAAGTATCTTTTAATTTCATGGCTTCAATCACCATCTACAGTGATTTTGGAGCCCCCCAAAATAAAGTCTGTCACTGTTTGCATTCTTTCCCCATCTATTTCCCATGAAGTGATGGGACCAGATGCCATGATCTTTGTTTTCTGAATGCAGAGTTTTAAGCCAACTTTTTCACTCTCCTCTTTCACTTTCATCAAGAGGCTCTTTAGTTCTTTGTTTTCTGCCATAAGGGTGGTGTCATCTGCATATCTGATGTTATTGGTATTTCTCCCACCAGTCTTGATTCCAGCTTGTGATTCATCCAGCCTGGCATTTCACATGATGCAGTCTGCATATAAGTTAAATAAGCAGGGTGACAACATACAGCCTTGACGTACTCCTTTTCCTATTTGGAAACAGTCTGTTGTTCCATGACCAGTTCTAACTTTTGCTTCTTGACCTGCATACAGATTTCTCAAGAGGCAGGTCAGGTGGTCTGGTATTCCCATCTCTTTAAGAATTTTCCACAGTTTGTTGTGATCCACACAGTCAAAGGCTTTAGCATAGTCCATAAAGCAGAAGTAGATGTTTTTCTGCAACTTTCTCACTTTTTCAATGACCCAGTGGATGTTGACGATTTGATCTCTTGTTCATCTGCCTTTTCTAAAACCAGCTTGAACTTCTGGAAGTTTATGGTTCATGTACTCTTGAAGCCTGGCTTGGAGAATTTTGAGCATTACTTTACTAGCGTGTGAGATGAGTGCAATTGCGTGGTAGTTTGATATTCTTTGGCATTGCCTTTCTTAGGGATTGGAATGAAAACTGACCTTTTCCAGTCCTGTGGCCACTGCTGAGTTTTCCAAATTTGCTGACATATTGAATGCAGCACTTTCACAGCATCATCTTTTAGGATTCAAAATAGCTCAACTGGAATTCCGTCACCTCCACTAGCTTTGTTCATAGTGATGCTTCCTAAGGCCCACTTGACTTCACATTCCACGATGTCTGGCTCTAGGTGAGTGATCACACGATCGTGGTTATCTGGGTCATAAAGATCTTTTTTGTATAGTTCTTCTGTGTATTCTTGCCACCTATTCTTAATATCTTCTGCTTCTGTTAGGTCTATACCATTTCTGTCCTTTATTGAGCCCATCTTTGCAGGAAATGTTCCCTTCATATCTCTAATTTTCTTGAAACAGTCTCTAGTCTTTCCCATTCTATTGCTTTCCTCTATTTTCTTTGCATTGATCGCTGAGGAAGGCTTTCTTATCTCTCTTTGCTATTCTTGCTATGTTGCTTAAGGAAACACATTTAATAGAAATCAATGGAATTTGGATTACAAGGACATATGCAAGAATGGGTTGGAGAGGATTGGGATGAAGATAGAAATTAATATAATCTAAAAAAAAAAAAGAGAGAGAGAGGGCATACACAATCCAATACTTATTACTGTGCCATCAGCTGAAGAGTCTGGTCAACCACATTCTGGTCCCCAAGGGTGTGGCTCCATCCCCTGTATGTACATGCCGTAAGAACCACGGGAGAAATTTGGATTAGGGGTAATAGTGTGTGATCATTTTTTCTACTTCTGAATCACACTTAAATCACATGTGTTTGGCCTTAGCTTCCATACATTTTTTAAATATGATTCCAACAAGAGTTTATGAAGCAGGAGAGCCAAAGGGACCACTGGGTCATCTAGTCCACTCTTACTTCACAGATGAGGAAGCCGAGACTACAAGCAGTCAGGGAATCTTCAAGGCCCCCTTTCAGTTTCTTGGTTTCTCGGTTTCTCTTTATATGTGAATTTTGTTTAAGTTCTTTTGATGAATTGTTTCCTTTTCTAAATGCTATCTTTCCTCTCTGCGGGGTTGTTCCCAATTTAGCAAAAATCAAAAGAAAAAAACCCACAAAGAAACAACAACAAAAAAAACAGGGGGCTGAAGAGTATTCAAACCAAAACTATTTTATTCACAGACTTAGAGAAAGAACCTATGGTTACCAGGAGGGGAAGGCCAGGGGAAAGGGATAGTTAGGGAGTTTGAGATGACCATATACACACTGCTATATTCAAAATAGATAACCAACAAGGACCTACTGTATAGCACAGGGAACTCTGCTCAATGTTATGTGGCAGCCTGAATGGGAGGGGAGTTTAGGGGAGAATGGATACATGTATATGTGTGGCCGAGTCCCTTTGCTGTCCCCCTGAATCAATCACAACATTGTTAATCGACTATACTCCAATATAAAGTAAAAAGTTTTTCGGTTTTTTTTTTTTTTTAAATCTAAGACTATTCTAAGTGTAAGAAACTGGGCAGATAATAAAAACATTTTTTTAAACTCATTTAGATGGTGCACATCTGCATTTATTTGTTGTCCGACTTTGTAGGTTCTGTGGGTGGTAGCCCAGGAAAAAACACAAGGAGACCTTTGCTTGGGGACTGTACCACATAAACAGCATTACCACGGTGGACAAGAATGTGCAAGATGAAAACCAACACTTGTCAAAATCCAGACCCACAGGCAGCTGATGCCCTGGAAATGTCCGTGGCTTCCCTCTATCCTTTCCTTGTTGAAGTTCACGTACTTCTTCAAAGATGCAAAGATCTTTAGTAGCACTTTCAATTAACTACTGCTCTATGTCCCGGTTACAGTCATGTACTGCCAAGTTACTGTTTGGGCAACAGTTAATTATCAGCTGTCTGGACTAGCTCACCGTAAACATATTACAGTGTTTCATCACTCATGTTTTATTTAATTTCACTTGTCATCAAGGTCCTTGATTGGAGCTCGGTGATTTAGTCTGAGAGAGGTGACTTTTTTTTTACTCCTGTTGAAAACTGCTTGTCATTCATTTTATGCCCTGTTCCTGAGGCAAGGATGCTCCTCCCTCTCCACCCTTCCCTCACCAACTCCCCACCACCCCCCACTACCACCACCACAAGGCCAGGTCTGGCACTTCTGGCAGCTCTGAGAAGGAGCTGGGCCATCGATTGTAATTGCAATGCTATGGCAAGAAGCTAAATGAGAGACACATGGTGGTATTTGGGTGGTATCATCTGTCTTCAGTTTATAATGACATTTCCAGCATGGAATACTAATAAGAAGACCCCAGGACCACTGCCCAAACTTCAGATGTGAAGAATTAGTGAGCTCCTGCGTAGGTTGTGTGAACGATGAGGAAAACTTTAGAGAGGAAGATACAGTTTTCCCTGGAGATGTTTGTGTTTTGCTGGATGCTCTGGCGATGATACAGATTCTTCATCTTCAATGCACAAAACACATGCAGATACAAACACACTGAGATGTGCCTGGTGGTTGTCTCAGCATACTGATCACAAGCATCCTGGTCAGCCTCATAGTGAAGCCAGAGGAATCACCTGGAATGAGCCCCAACTCTGATACTCAGGTGAGTGGAGACACGTGTAAGAATGAACTTCTGCTCTGAAGTGTTATCAGGCAAAAAAACATCCCCCTGCATGCCCTGTTCCTCTAACATGGAAAAGACACAGGGGAAACACTTTTTCCGAAGGGAAACCAGCAGTGCCCTCCAGGTTGCAGCCTGTGGGCTGGGTTCCCAGCCAGAAAGGGCAGATTTTATCTCTGACTGTAGAAGGGGCTCAGAAAGGAAAGTCCTATCCAAAGACCTTCCTGACCCATGAGGTTCTTCAGCACAATCTGAGGGTTTCTGTTTTCAGAATATATACCTAAATACCTACATGCTGCCACTGCTGCTAAGTCGTTTCAGTTGTGTCCAACTCTGTGCGACCCCATAGATGGCAGCCCACCAGGCTCCTCCATCCCTGGGATTCTCCAGGGAAGAACACTGGAATGGGTTGCCATTTCCTTCTCCAATATACCTACATACGTACCTATATACATACATACATACATACATACATACATACATACATACATATTGAGTTGACCAAAAATTCGTTTGAGTTTCTATGTAATAGCATAAAGAAAAACACAAATGAACTTTCTGGCTGACTCAATAAATAAATAAATAATAAACAATGGGACAAGAATATCTTACAGTCAGTAAATACAGCATGTCCTTAAAACATCCATTTGCCCAAATCTCTATGTATATTATTTTCAACCCGAGCAAATATTTGCCATCAAGAACCAGCATTATTTGAAGCTGATTCTAACCTTCTAAGATTATTGGAAATGAACCTCAGCTACTTAGCCCAGGATTATCTGCTTTTGAACATAAAAATGAAAAGAAGAACTCCAGTTGCAAAACGGTTATTATGAGGACTTCTTGTTATCAAAGAAACAACACCTTAATAATAATTATGTCTTTCATTTGTAAATGTGTAGTTTTGTAATGAATAGTCTATAAAACAAATGATCATATTGATCAGCAAGGGCCATCAGTCATTCGAGGTGCCCCGAACAACTGCTAGGACCAGGCAAAGAAAGGAAAACGAGAAGCAATAGACACGGCTCTTGCTCTCAAGATACAGCATATTTTAGGAACAGATGCATATGGAAATACTGGCATAGAAGCAATATCAGTGTAAATAGCAACATGATGAGAGGCCCACAGAAACCCAGGCAAGGGAATACACAGTCTCTAGATAAGTATATACCTGTCCCAAATGTATGTGTTAGAGTAGCTGCAAAACCTTGGTGGAAGAAGCATAGCTTTTATCATCAAATTCCTTATCTGTTGTTAAATGGCTTTGGGCAAGTTGTTTGGGCGAGTAATTGATATGAATGTGGACACTGACATTATTGTAAGCTTCACGAGGGCAAGAATGCCATCTACCACGGCAACCGCTCTGTGCATCAGCTGAAGCTGTGCCATCCGAGTGGTGACACTTAGTGGCAGTGTGACACTGGGCAAGCCACACGGGAGAGAAGGGTCTGAACCTTCTCGTCAGCTACTCTCCAAGGACCCTGGCAGTTCTAAGGCCGCTATGACACACACAGAGGCATTACCCACCGGGAACCTCCCTCACCAGGAAAGTCTGAAGAGACTCCAAGCACCCAAAGGCTCTTTCCTTACTTTTGTTGTTTTACTTTTATCATTCTTTCCCTTTGGTCTAGAGGTTGATTTTTGCCACTGCTGGTCTTTCATAGATAAAAGAATGTCCAGGACTGAAAATACATCCTGAAGCACCCATTTTATACAAACTGTTCCTTGAAACACAGGTGATTCCTTGAAAAAATATCAAATCCTGCCTGCCAATGCAGAAGATGAAGGAGATGTGGTTTCAATCCCTGGGTCAGGAAGATCCTCTAGAGAAGGAAATGGCAACCCACTCCAGTATTCTTGCCTGGAAAATTTTATGGACAGAGGAGTCTGACAAGCTACAGTCCATAGGGTCATGACAAGTTGGACACAATTAAGCATGCACGCCAGACTAGCGAATACAGGCACACTAATGAATGAAAGAATTGGAGAAATTCTTATGCAACACCCCCTCTTTTCTTTCTAATTCATAATATCACTTAGAGATTATGACACATAAATAGTAAGGTAGATCCAGGGATTCTCAGAGAAATTCTGAGTCTCAGATAAGATAAGATACAAGGATAAGATACAAGGTTACTCTTGGATGATTTCTAAAGAATAAGAAGGATGTGGTTGCAAAAATGGCCCCATTCTTCACTTTGCCCTGCATCTGAACTCTTTACAGCATGACTTTCCAGCTCTTCATAAAAGACGGAGTCTGTTTCCCTGCCTTTTGAGTCTGGAATGGCCTCGTGACTTGCTTTGGGCAATTAAACACAGCAGAAGGGACCCTGTACCAATTGCAAGCGTAGGCCTCCAAAACCCTTGCATGCTGTCCCTGGCTTCCCCAGAAACCTCTCATCACTCTGAATAACCAGGGGCTAGCCTTCAGGATGATGAAAGACAAAGTGGCCCAGTCACCCTCATCTTTCCAGCCAGGAGCCACCCAGTCACTGGATAAGTAAGTGAGACCATCCTAGACTGAGCCAATCCCCACTGAGCTACCAACTGAACACAGGTGACTGAGTAAGTCCTGCCAGAATCACCTGAACTGGCCCAGGTCTGCAGAATGACTCAGGTGACCCATGAACTTGTGATCATTAAAAAATGGTTATGGTTTTAAACTGTTATTTTGAGGTGCTCCATTACACAGAAATTCAATAACTGATACACTGTTTACTCCCATGGATAAAATTGGAACCCTGAAAAGCATAGGGAGATGATACACTTTATTACTGAAGTGGAGAAGGAAAACAGATTCCAGCAAAAATTATAAGTCTTTCCAAGGCAGGGATTAGGTCTTATTCACATTTATATCCCTAATACCAAGCACAATGCTATGCACATAGAGTGATCAATACATGATTTTGAAGAATAAGGGCTTGGTTTATTGTCATTGTACCTGACAGCCAACTCTATACCAGGACCAATGAAGAATCTATCATAGTTTGAGAGAGAATATATTAAAAAAATCTAAAAACAAAGAGAATGATGCTGATGGCAGACAGTTGGAAATGAATCATTTTCCTGATCTGAACTCCCGTTTCTCATGCTTCTGGGATTATAGGCAGGTGGCCCTTCCAGCATTTGCACCCTGGGATTAACATCTGTGAGAATGTGGTAAAAGAAAAAGGCAGAGCGGATGAATTCCTGAATTGTTCTCCCCAACATTCATGGATCTGTTTTCTTGGATGATTCCAGTTCACAGGTGCACTGGCCACACACTAATTGAAAGAATTATTTTCTTAACATTCAGTGTCATCTGCAAAGGCTTTTGTGAAGAGCAGAACTGTTTCAACCAGCTGCTAGGAACTGTTTTTATTAATTTTTGAAAAAATCAAACAATGCCGAAGCAGGGGATGTTTGTGATATCCCCCTCCTTCACATTCTTTAAGAGGAAATCAATGGAAGACAACAACCTACAACTCCATGAGGCTAAGACCTTTGAAGACCAAAGAGTTGGATTCTGTAAACAGCAACAACAAAAATGTATCCTCTTTCCCTCTATTTTTATCCTCACCCCATGATAGACTGTCTGTGGACAGCCTGTCTAGGGGATGCCTGCTGGGGCCAGTGGAGCCCAGAGCAGGCCTTTCAGGACCCCTTGCGCTCACTGTGCCTGAGAAACTTAATTCCCTATTTCCACCATGTATGCTCGATTAAACTAGCGGCGATGCCTCAAGTTCAACCACTTCTGCTCTTAGTGGCTGCCAGATTCTGCTCCAAGGGACTGGTCCTAATAGCTGAAAAAAACCTTCTTGCAGAGTCAGATCTCCAGTGTATAAGAATTCCCACATTTCCCCAAAGTCAGACAAATTGTAAATACATGTGTGCTAAGTCGCTACAGTCTCATCTGACTCTTTGCAACCCCATGGACTGTAGCCTGCCAGGTTCCCGTGTCCATGGGACTTCCCAGGCAAGAATACTTGAGTGAGTGGCCCTGCCCTCTTCCAGGGGAATCTTCCCTGACCCAGTGATAGAACCCAAGTCTATTATGTCTCGTGCATTGGCAGGCAGGTTCTTTACTACTAGCGCCACCCGGGAAGCCTGACTAAATCTAAATCTCACTGCAGCATTAGATGACTTTCTTCTAATTCTTTGCTTTCCTTCCCTTTTTGATTTTAACTCCTTGAAAGTGGAAAGGTTGTTTTTTTTTTTTTTTTTTTTAAAGGAAAACACCCAGAAAACATAGAAATGAGAGATTAAAAAGAAAAGCATGCACTCTGTCACTCCTGTCATGGGGAAGCCAGCAGTGACCTAGAACAGGATTGTGACAATCAAGGTTGAAAGTGATAAACTGTCCTTTTAAGTAATGAAATAAGACACAAATGAAGATCAAATATTATTTTATAAGGCATAATTGGACTCTTTGACAACTCAGATTCTTTAGAAATACTTCTTTTAATTCAAAAGACATGCTTTGTTGTAACAACCTATCATGGAAAAGAAACTGAAAAGGAATATACATATACATATATATATATATGTAAAACTGAATCACTATGCAGTACACCTGAAACTAACACAACATTGTAAATCAACTATGCTTCTGCAAAAAGTTGTTTATTTTAGAAGAAAAAAAAAAAAAGGTGCTGAGCGGAGTTTTGCACGCATTTCCCTGAGATTATGGCATTGTTACAACATGCAACAGAAAACGTTAGAGTTGTCCTCAAAACATAATGCATTCATTCTGGAACACGATTTCCTTACCTTTTAAATTTTTTTTTCTTTTTTTCACATTACAATCAGCAGCAAATTAAATGCAAATGTCTAGAGAAATGAAACACTTGCACTACAAATTTACACGCACCAAATCAGAAAAAGAGAAAGTTATAGTCCTCTGGCCGATTGTAAATCCCCAGACTTCTAAATATGTTCACTCAAAGTATTAAAGAGCAACTTAACCTTGCTTGGAGGACTTTGACTCTTGCAATTCCCAACATATGTTTATTCTTCAAACTAAAAATTGCATTTCCATTGGGTTTAATATTAATATGCCAATTTCTGCTAGTGCTTAAGCTACTTGTTAGAAACAGGTCTGGAGCTTTAAAAAAAATTACCTAGAGCTTTTTAGATAGCTGGAATCCCATATAGAAGACTGTCATCAAAGGAGAATGCCAAATTGTGATTAAGTACCAGATGGTTTTAAAAGACAAAACATAGAGAAGCAATCACATATTCAAAGTCACATGGGGGCAAACTCCACTATCAAGTGCCAATGGCTTTTGCCATCACTTATAGACACGTCTCTCAGCAGGTGATCTTTGCAGCAAGGTTATTGCAAAGTGTGCCATTTGCTCAAATTTAATGCATCACCCAAAGTCACCACCCCCACTCCACCATATCTACTGAGCTCCACGTCATCCTTTTCCAGATGTTGGATGTATTAGATAAAATGGGGAAATGGTACACTTCCACTTTTTAACATTTCTTTGTAATTGCTTCACCTAATGTAGCTCTCAATCACCCCCATCCTCACTGATCTTCCCAGACCAGAAACAGATGTGCCGTGTCATTGTATACTCACCACTTAATGATTAAAAACAAGGGAACTGAATAAGGCAGGACAGGGTTGAAAGTCACCATGTAGATATTGGATTTCCCTCTGAATTCAGAGGAGCTGTGCTGAAAACCCACGGAGGGAAGGCAGAATTAGAGTGAGAATCAAAGCTGCCATTTGCCGAAGTTACTCATATAACAAGAGAACCCAAAAGATGTCTATTTCTCCCAACGCCGCCTGCTATGTATTCTTCATTTTAAAAATATGTTATAAGGACTACAAGAGCCACTTATTCACATACAAGGAAATGAGAAAGATTCCATCCACCAAAGAGGGGTAGGTGCAGTGGTCTACCGGAACAGTAGAGAATATTTTACTCAGTTAACTCTCCTGAAAGATTCAGTTACTTCGGAGCGGAGGCCACCCTCCTCTTCTGTCATGAGGAAGCCAAAACCACAGGAAAGCAGGGACCCGGTAGGTTAGCAGCAGGTGATCCATACACGCACACCTGCAGCAGCCCGCCCCCTCCCCGCTGCGGGGCCCTGGCTGGGCTGCGCTCTGTCGCGGGGGACAGCCAGCACAACGGGGGATAGGCAGGAGAACAAGGTGAAGTGACATTTGGAGGGTTTTCTGAGTTATGATGATAGTCTTTGAAATTCCCCAGCGTTGCAAAGGGTCTTCAAAGGGTTTCTCAAGTCCAGGATTTAGTGCTGTGGACAGCCGCCCAGGTACCACAAAATCCCCATGTGCGCACGTCTCCCTTGTTACCCGTGCACAGACTCCCTCCCTGACGTCAAAGCCATGTTTGCTCAGCTTGTAGAAAATCTGTTCCTTGCTGGCCACATTCTTCCCTTCTCTGAGTCAGCGAGGCTTCTGCAGAGTGATGACACTGAAGCCGCTTGCTCAGTAGAAGGGGCAGGAAGGGAGGACAGTTGTTTCCTGTGTGGAGCCATATGCTAACCAGACAGGGCTTGTTTGCCTAAGAAACCTTGTGTTTACTTCTTGTTTCTGTTTGTTTTTGGCATCTCCCCAGCATTGTAGTAAAATGTCCCTCTCTTCGCTTTGTGAATGGGAGGCCTGTGTCAGAGGGGCCTCTTCCCTCTTTCCCTGATCCTTCAATGGGGGATCCTTCTGGACCTGGCTGAGCTCAGCATGTGGCCACCTTCTCTCTCCACCTTGAAGCAGACTACGCGTAGGGTTGGTGCAGGATGGTGGCTTACTGCTATTGTGCAGGAGGTGGTGACTGTCATTGGCTCTTCCTAGATCTAAAACATCTCAACACTTGCCAAAGTTTGGATTGAACTGTAGTACAAGGCGCTTTAAAAAAAAATCTGCTTGGTTTTTCAGTGAAGTTATTTTAGCTATTCTGGAGACTTAGTCATTTACAGCTACTCCAAGTAAGATGACAAAACCATCCTTTTCTTCGAAGTTATCAGTCTTACCTTAGAGCCTAGAAAGAAATATTTGTGACTAATAGCTTGGTCTATTGCATGTAATTTATTGATAAGAATGGGGAAAGGGGTTGATATTTGTTACATGGCTATAATGTGACAGACTTTCAACATTTATTATCTGACTTTAAATCTGAGAAGTAGCTATTCCCATTTTTCAACTGGAAAACTGAGGAAGAGAGAGCTTATAAAGCTCATTCAAATTCACATAACCAATAACTGATGACATCAGAATTTAATCCCATGCCAGAAGAACATCAGAATGCAGAAAAAAGATTCTGACACTGTGTTCCTGACAGAAAGACATCATAATTTCATGGCTGGCCCTAGGGTGCTGCACTTAAAACAACAGATGTCAAGTGGAAAGCAGAGAGCAGTGGAAACTTTCGATGATTCACTCTGACTATCCCAGCATATTAAAAAGCAGAGACATTACTTTGCCAACAAAGGTCCGTCTAGTCAAGGCTATGGTTTTTCCAGTGGTCATGTATGGATGTGAGAGTTGGACTGTGAAGAAAGCTGAGTGCCAAAGAATTGATGCTTTTGAACTCTGGTGTTGGAGAAAACTCGAGAGTCCCGTGGATCTCAAGGAGATCTAACCAGTCCATTCTGAAGGAGATCAGTCCTGGGTATTCTTTGGAACGAATGATGCTAAAGCTGAAACTCCAATACTTTGGCCACCTCATTCGAAGAGTTGACTCATTGGAAAAGACTCTGATGCTGGGAGGGATTGAGGGCAGGAGGAGAAGGGGATGACAGAGGATGAGATGGCTGGATGGGATCACTGACTCGATGGAAATGAGTTTGAGTGAACTCTGGGAGTTGGTGATGGACAGGGAGGCCTGGCATGCTGCAGTTCGTGGGGTTGCAAAGTCGGACACGACTGAGTGACTGAACTGAACTGAACTGAACTGATCCCACCAAGTATCCTGTCTACCTTGTCACCACACCTTACCCCTTTGATTCTGCAACATTTATTCTCATTGCAGAAGGGCCCACTGTACACCAGCTACTCTTTGGGGCCCTTGGTTTCAAAGGTAAATGATTTCTCTCAGAGAGGAACTTACATCCCGGTAATATTTTCTTCTCACCTCCAGGCTAGAGATAACTCAAAACACACTTATGTTAGGAATTGAGAATTTAAAGAAACTCTGCACTCACTGACACATGTTCACACTTTTCCACCTAGCTCAGCCACCCCCAATCTGGAGTCCCTGAAATGATAGGGGTGTCTGTAAGCTATTTAGTTATTTAAATGTTAGTCTTTGAGAGTTAATAAAATATTTAATCAGATTAAATGGAAAGCATACCTTTACTTGAGAAATATGTCACAGACTAGTTCAAACATCAAGGTTTTTTGTGTTTTTACTGGAGTTACAGTGAAATAGGCTTTTGATTCAACCAAGGGGGAAAACTATGTGTTACTTTATAATATAGTATATAAGATAGTGAGGATACCACTGGTGGCTTCCAGGGAGGAGCTAATAAAATAACTTTAAGGTGGAAAAAAATTGAATACTATCCACACATTACCTCAACTCAACACTGGCTGGAAGGCATTTTGGAAATTATACATTATACTTTGAAAACAGGAGATGAAATTGATTAACCCAAGATTACTTCAAATTGTTGCCTATAAGGTCTATAAGGAATAGACCCCAGATATAGATGTATATAACTTCTGTGTATGCGTGCTAAGTCGCTTCACTGGTATCTAACTCTGAACAACCTTCTGGACTGTAGCCTGCCAGGCTCCATCTGTCCATGGTATTCTCCAGGCAAGAACACTGGAGTGGGTTGCCATGCCCTCCTCCAGGGGATCTGTCTGGCCCAGGGATCGAACCCACAACTCTTTATGTCTCCTGCATTGGAAGATAGGTTCTTTATCACTAGCTGGTTCTTTACCACTAATGGATTCTTTACCACTTTCTCCTGAAAAGTGAAACTGAATGTGTTAGATGCTCAGTCGTGTCCTACTCTTTGCAACCCTCTGGACTGTAGCCCACCAGGCTCTTCTGTCCATGGGGATTCTCCAGGCAAGAATACTGGACTGGGTTACCATTTCCTATTCCAAGGGATCTTCCCCCAGGATAGAAACTGGGTCTCCTGCATTGCAGGCAGATTCTTTATGTAACTCCTACAAAATGCTACTTCAGTCAATGTGTGTGGAATCCCTGCTTTCTAGAATATTATTTGAAATTCTGAGAATGCTGCTACATTTCTAACACTTCTGCAATTAGATGAGCGTGTATTATACTCTACCTTTTTAAAGATAAATAGTAAAGTGCCAAGAGAAACTAAACTCATCAGATTAACTGTATACAGCAGGAAAAATGTGTGTGTCTAGACCACCTATGCACTTAGTTGGCCACAGAACTTAGACCCAGTGGCCAGGTAGAGACAGAGCCAACAAAGAGATTCATCAATGAGTAGTTAAGAAGTAGCAAAATCTCATTTTCAGTGAAAATCACCACCCACAAATAATTTATAAGTTCAAGCACAGTTTATTTGGTATCCCGTTTTTCCAGTACATAGTTCCCATATCCAAGGGAAGGATCTCACATAGAGTCTGCTACGTAGAATTTACACATTTTTTGATGAAACAATGGTGTCAAGACACCATGAAGAAAATTGGGTCCATGGGCCCAAACAGCAATTATAGCTAAATGAAACACAAAAATTGAAGGGTGAATATTTTATTCAGTTCAGCTGTTAAGTCTTAATGCAAAGAAATAGCTTTCCACAAATTTGTAATGGACACCAATTTAATCTCCTCCATTATTAGCTTTTGAAACTCTTATCATGATGTATTTTGGCGGCCAACCAAACCCAGGATGTTCAGCTTAACAGATTTAACCTAAATTTTTAGGGTTTCCCCTCTTCTGTCATTCAAAGCATACAATTAAACCTCTTGGTGAACTGGTGATAACATTTCTCTAAGCTAAATTTGCTTTTGGATACAAAAGACACATTCCTGAAGACTGACATAACACTGCCACTGGGCCAAAAGGCAAACATACCGCGGAACAGTTTTTCCAATGACAAAGTATATTGTTTCAGGATTATATGCAGCAACTCACTGTATCACTAAACAGATATCAGGCTGTTGGGGCTGAAATAACATCCTTCGTAGCCAGAGCAGATATGTGGTTAACAGGGATGTCTCTCTGAGACCAGTTGTCTGGACATCAGTATACATCAACTATCATGGCAGGTGGCAAGGTGAGAAATAGAACTCGAACAAAAGGAGTCCATGCTAATACGTGCCATTAAAGCTTCCTTCTGACAGTTATAGAGAAATAGTAACACTGCCTGGATCAATACCAGCCTAAAATATTGGATCAAACAAAAGAATACTTTCATTCAACAAGTGCTTGCTGCTGCTAAGTCACTTCAGTCGTGTCCGACCCTCAGCAACCCCATGGACTGCAGCCTGCCAGGCTCCTCCGTACATGGGATTTTCCAGGCAAGAGTACTGGAGTGGGGTGCCATTGCCTTCTCTGCAACAAGTGTTTACTGATTATCCAAACAGCATCTGGCTCTGTAAAAGAAACAGAGATATAGTGACGCTACTGAGCTTACAATCTGCTGGATTACAGGGACATTAAACAACTCATGCAAGTGAATATTGAATTGCACTTGGGATAATAATTCTGAAGAGGATGCATGACTGAAAACTTGGTGTGCTTCATCTGTGTTAGTTTTGGTACGCTGCCTAATTACTCTGAACTTCATTTTCTTATTTTTATCTATTTTTAATTTTTTTGAAGTATAGTTGATTTACAGTGTTTCAAGTATACAGCAAAGTAATTCAGTTATACATACATATGTATGCATATTTAGATTCTTTTTCAGATTCTTTTCCATTATAGGCTATTATAAGATACCTAATATAGTTTCCCCTGCTATACAGAGTCAGACACGACTGAAGTGACTTGGCGGCGGCGGCGGCTGTACAGTAGGTCCTCGTTGTTTATCTATTTGATATATGGTCATGTATATCTGTCAATTCTAAATTCTCAATTTATCTCTTCCTGCCCTTTCCCCGTTGGTATCTGTAAGTTTGTTTTCTATGTCTGCGAGTCTATTTCTGTTTTGTAAACAAGCTCATTTGTACGATTTTTTTAAGATTCCATATATTAAGTGATATCATATATGTCTTTCTCTGTCTGACTTAGTTTACTTAGTTTGATCACCTCTAGGTCCATCCATGTTGCTGCAAATGGAAGTATTTCATTCTTTTTGTGGCTGAGTAATATTCCACTATATATATATATATGTTTATATAAATATACATGTATATACACATATATACATGTATATATGTTGTGTACATATATATACATATCACATCTTCTTTATCCATTCATCTATTGATGGACATTTAGGAGAATAATATGGAGGTTCCTTTAAAAACTAAAAATACTGTTACCACATGATCCAGCAATCCCACTCCTGAGCATGTATCCAGAGAAAACTCTAATTCAAAAAGATGCATGGACCCCAAAGTTCAGAGCAACACTAGTTACAATAGCCAAGGCATGCGTGTGTGTGTGTGTGAGAGTCGCTTAGTAGTGTCTGACTCTTTGTTACCCCATGGACTGTAGCCCACCAGGCTTCTGTCCATAGAATTCTCCAAGCAAGAATACCGGAGTAGATTGCCATTCCCTTCTCCAGCCAACACATAGAAGCAGCCTAAATGCACATTGACAAGTGAATCTTTTTCTTATTGTTTTTATTGAGGTATAGTTGATTTACAATGGTGTGTTACTTTTTTTATCTTTAAATGAGGTTAATGATGGTCCCTTTCTCCCTGTTGTGGGGGATTATATGAGATGATCAATGTAAGTGCTATAACAGTACCTGTCATAGAGTATGATCTCAATAAATGCTAACTATTATGGTTGACACTCACTGTTATTTTCATTACTATTAGTAAATGGAATCAGAAAAGCTTTCCCTGAGGAAATGAGCACTAGTTGGGGCAGGGGCAGTTCTGAGGATTTGTGGAAGCTAACATCACAAGGAAGAAAGGGATGAAATTTCTAGGTGGGGACAAGCAGGTGCAAATGCCCCATGGAGGGTCTAAGCCTGGCACAGGGGAAGCTTCCACAGCAGGCTGGCATGGAAACACTAAGATTAAAATGAGGCTTCAGAAGTGGACAGACTGAATATCTTTGTGGATGTATTCAGCACATCTAAAATATTTAGTATAGATTTGTAAACACACAAAAGATGACATTTCCATTAAACTGGAACCCCTCATTCTACAATGCTTTGCAGAGAAAACATAGCATTATTCTGCTCCTGTAACTTCAGAGTGGATCATTTGTTCACTTATTCTTTTTTTAATCCATCTTCCAACCATTCAACATTGACTGAACGTCCACAAAGATGAATAAGCACCTTCATTACCTGGTAAGGAAGCTTGAGACAAGAATACTGGAGTGGGTTGCCATTTCCTTCTCTAGGCGATCTTCCTGCTCCAGGGGTCAAACCCAAGTCCCTTGTACTGGCAGGTGGAGAATTTACCTCTGAACCACCAGGGAAGCCCACCAATTATTTAACAGCTTGTAAATAACTTTTATTCATCCACCAGATCACCCTTATATTTGTTATGCCAAATATAAGGCAGAGATAGAATCAATAACCCCTAATTCTATGATAATTCTAAGATAATTTATATAAAGCACTTTCTAGAGGGTCAACACACCATAAATGATAGATTTAGCTCTTTTTTCTAAAACTTGGTGACTTTCTCTCTCACAGAGGAGCAGATGCTACTGGCAAAAGAGTGAAAGAGTTTAGCCACGAGAGGCCTAAAGGAATACAGAGCCTTCCTACTGGGTAGAGAGCAAGAAAAGCTATCTTGTGACTAAGCCCTGAGGCAAAATGCAAGCCTGTCAATTATGCCCAGTTGCAGATTATAGAGCACTATAGTGTATTTGAAGCAAAAGGGATTTTTGTGGCCAAGAATGGGCATGTGGACATGTCTAAATGCCCAACCTATGGTTTGACTGTTAACCCTCAAAAATAACATGTAGCATCGTGCTCCCCTGAAAACCTGAAAACCCAGTTATGCTTGAATTATCATTATTATTTTTAAGAGGCGAGTCGCCTGGGATAAAATAAGTAAAGCCAAACCAAAAAAGAAAAGAAAAAGAGAAGGAAGGAAGGGAGGGAAGGAGGGAGGGAGGAAGGAGTGGAGAAAGAAGGAAAGGAAAAACTTGAGCGCATACAATTGTAACCATTTATTCAAGACTGGGAATGGAAAGGCTCCCCAGGTGGTTCAATGATAACGAATCTGCAAGCCAAGGCAGGAGATACTGGAGACTTGGGTTCTGAGCACTGGATCAGGAAGATCCCCTTGAGGAGGAATTGACAACCTACTCCAGTGTTCTTGCCTGGAAAATCCCATGAACAGAGGAGCCTGGCAAGCTATAGTCCATGGGGTGTCAAAGAATCAGACACGACTGAGTGACTGAGCGTGCATGCACCAGAACATAAAATCTTAGAAACTGTACAAAACCTGAATGTTTGAGAATCTCCTAATTTCAGCTAAGGTCAGAAGTTCAGAACTGTACTAAGAAGGGAAAATCATCGGAGCTTGTAACAGTAAAATAAGACACAGCCATGAGAGGGAAGAGATATGGTTCCCTGTCCTGTTGGATCCATCCTTCCACCTCACAGTCCTCCCAGAGTATAACCAAAGCAGCTTCTCACCCTGTTCTCTGGTACTGTTTCTGTCTCATTCTTCTGTCACAACAGACATACACTCTCAGTGGCTAAAAGATGGCTTCTCCCTTTCCCTAACATTCAACAGTGCTATCCACGAACCCCAGAAATATTTAGCAATCTTCTCCAAGGGAAAAGTAGAAAATGTGTCTCACAAGTCATGGTTTCATTGTTAAAATGCAGAATCAAACTATACTAGAGTAAAAGAATTAATAGTCTAATCAGCCAATGTTTCCTTATTAGAAGGACTTAGGGCTGTAATTTGAGGTGAAATCATTCTACTCTTCCCAATGCCAGTTCTAGCTTGTTGACTTTCACTGGAAGGATAATACTTGGAAATGTGAAGCACAGTGGGTAATATTTATGTGAAATCTTCAGGAATGATGGCGTGTTGCTCTTGCGCAATACCATGGCATTGTGCCTAGATCAGGAAACTAACAGATTAGCACATTAACGGTTTTAGGAAACACGCATATAATTTGTTTTGAATGTGGTCTTTGACTTCTAGGAGGAGTATCTAATAATTTTCAAACTGATAGAGTACTTCATAAAGCATTTCTTTAAAAGTGCAGGTTACTAAGAATCTCCTAGCGTCGACAGTATAGAACAAGTATAAACTTCACTTTTGGACAGGAAAAGGCCACTGGAGGAAGTTCCCCGCCCCCAAAATGCCCTAAAACTATAAATAAGGTAATTTTAAAAGAGCTCTTACACTGGTCTTCAATTATACATTTTTATAGTGTGTCGTATATAAAGTTTCATATCCCAGGAAGGGATTTAAGTACTATTTTCATATCAACTTACATAATTCTCACAACAGCCCTACGAACTACCAGTATTCTCATTTTAGAGATGGAGCAATGGCAGATTAAAAAACTTATCAAATTCACCACAGGTGGTAACTGGAAAAGCTGACTTGAACCTAAACGGTCTGACTCCAGAAACTGTGGTCTTAATCACTACATGTTGTTGCTGCTAAGTCGCTTCAGTCGTGTCCGACTCTGTGCGACCCCAGAGACGGCAGCCCACCAGGCTCCCCCGTCCCTGGGATTCTCCAGGCAAGAATACTGGGGTGGGTTGCCATTTCTTTCTCCAATGCATGAAAGTGAAAAGTGAAAGTGAAGTCACTCAGTCGTGTTTGACTCTTAGCGACCCCATGGACTGCAGCCTACCAGGCTCCTCCGTCCGTGGGATTTTCCAGGCAAGAGTACTGGAGTGGGGTGCCACTGCCTTCTACATACCACACTGATTTTATGTCTGGATGGGTTAAGAACTCTAATGTTCAGGAAAGATCCTGTAAACAAGTAAATATCATCATTGTCAACATCATTAAAGGTCCACTTTTCCCTTTTCTGTTTCTTTTCAAGTGGGGAGAGATTGTACTTGTCACATAATTAAGCTCAAACCAAATATGCTAATAAGTTGCTATATATAGGGGATTATAGTTTTGCTTATGTGCAACGTTTCCACTATTAGAGGGAAAATATTAATCTGTCAGCAGAAGATCTACTCCCTAAATTAGTATAAAAATTTATCAGAAGTTTTGCTTAAAATGTTAAAAAATTTTGTTCTCTCTTGTTTCCTATATCATTCTCCATCAGTCTCCATAATGACTCAAATGCCAGTATGAAGTTAGAATTTAAAGAATCCACAACAGGTTACTCATTGCATGGTGGGGTTGGAGAAGAGGAAGGAGCAAATGATCAATGATGAGGGAGATGAGAGTGTGATATGAAATATGATAGTGTGATATTAAATGTGATAGAAAGCAGAGGTAGAGAGAGCTAAGATGTGGAAAGACGTGCAGAGAAACAGTAAGGAAGCACGTGGAAACACGTCTACTTTCAAGAGAGAAGGTTACTTTACCAGTATTTTTCCCCTCTGCACTTCTCCGAGTGGCATTTAAACAGTATTACTTGTATTTTTTCTCCTCACAGACCCACACTAACTCAGATGAAGGAAGCAGTCAGAACATCACTATCAATGAGGGCTGTGGTTCAGCTTGCAAGTGCATGTTCAGTCGCTCCAGTCATGTCTGACTCTTTGCAATCCCATAGACTGTAACCCCCCAGTCTCCTCTGTCCATAGAATTTTCCAGGTAAGAATATGGGAGTGGGTAGCCATTTCCTCCAGGGGATTTTCCCGACCCAGGGATCCAACCCACATCTCTGGCATCTGCTGCATTGGCAGAAGATTCTTTACCACTAACACCACCTGGGAAGCCCAGATATGATTCATGGGAAGAAGATGGTCAGAAAGACAAGAGAGACTAAGGAGAAATACAACCCTGCTACATAAAACAGAATCAAGGGAAAAATCTCCTAGAAAAGGATTCTACCTGGTGTCTAAAGAGTCCACATGTTGAAGTCCACATACTGAATATAAGAAATAAACTAAGAATACATGAGAAATCAACACAAAGCTTGCAAATATAAGGAGACTGTTTAATAGACTCCATATTAAAAACAAGGACATAAGAGACTGGCTTCTTCATCAGATTTTCCTCTTCTTAAACCTCACTCAATACACTGGAACATTCATTCTGGGTAACAGGAATCAAAGCATTTGGAATACAATTTTTTCTCTCCCTGTTCCAATTTTCATCTTCATTTGGTCTTCCATGAATGAATATGTGTAGCCCATCAGTCTACTTTCTTTGATGAATTATTGAGAATTATCTGATATTTCCTTTTTCTAGCCTTATAGCCAATCAAGTGTTCTGAGCAAAAAATAAATCAATGCAGATTAATGTTTTAGATTAGTCCCTTCAGCTTTGAAGAACAGATTCAAGATGGGTAAGGTTGGGAGAAGGAAGCCCAGGTAGGAGACTGTGATGGCCCAGGTAAAGATGCTGAGTTACTGAGCCAGGACAGTGGAGTAGGGATGGGGAAGACAGGAAAGATTTTAAAAATTAGATTGAGTAATTGAATATGTGCTTAAAGGAGGATTTGGAGGAAGAGGAAGAGGAAGTTTGGAAGCAAATACATAGATTTCATTCTCAAGCTAGTTGAGTTTGTGGTCCTTATGGGCGAATCAGATAAAAAAGGCCTTATAGAGACCTGTACAAACATGAAATTCAGAGAGAAATCCTTAGAGCTATAGACTAAGTCATCAGCAGCCTGCAGGTGACTAGAATGATGAGAGTAGTAATGACCAAGGGGAGATCACAGTGTAAGCAAGAATTAGCTCAAGGACACAAGCCTCAGCAAAAATAAATGAATAAATAAATAAATATGGGGAGAGGAGAACAAAATGCCTGTGTCTGACAATGTGCCAGAGACTGTCTATTAACATTCAGGACTAGTGTCTCACTTCTGAGCTCCTCCTCATACGGCAGGGGCCAAAGTCTAGAGAATACATCTCTCCATCTCCCTTGACAGTACTGTTTTCATTCAATTCTGCCAATAAAAGTTGCTTACATGAGAACTAGAAGGCAGGAGAGAAGAGGATGTGATCCCTGAAGGTATGTGCTTGGTGACTCTGGATGGTTACCAGAGGCTTCTGTACATCTTCCCAAAGCAGCTCCTTCAGTGCTACAAGCAGTAGGCTTTGGGGTTGTATTTACTACAATTTTGTGAAGCTAGCAGCCACTTCCTTAAACTCTGCTCCCTAAATCAAAAGCTTCTAATTTCCTATTTTGTCTCATCTCACCCACATTTACATGGGTGATTAAATCAGCAACAAAGGAGGCAAAAATATACAATGGGGTTTAAAATAAAGCCTCTTCAATAAATAGCCTTGGGAAAACTGGACAGCTTCATGCAGAAGACTACACTCTCACACCCTCATACATGCACTGCCATATGATCCAGAAATGCCACTCCTGGAGATTTATCAGAAGAAAACAAGCACATTAATCAGGAAAGATATATGCACCCTTATGTTCAGTACAGACTTATTTACAATAACCGAGATATGGAAGCAATCTAAGTGCCTTAACCTAAGCCACCTAAGTGTTGTCAATGCAGGAGACACAATAGACTTAATAGATATGGATTTAATCCCTGGGGTTTTCCCAGGTGCCTCAGATGGTAAAGAATCCATTTGCAATGCAAGAGACCTAGGTTCAGTCCCTGGGTTGGGAAGATCCCCTGGCAACCCACTCCAGTATTCTTGCCTGGAGAATCCCCATGCACAGAGGAGCCAGGGTCAGAGTTGGACATGAGTGAGGTGACTTAGCACGAATGCACACATGTTATATAATAGGAACTAGCAATGTTATAGGTCAATTATATATCAAAAACAAACAAACTCATAGAAAAGGAGATCAGATTTGTGGTTCCTAGAGGCTAGGGGTGGGGAAGGGAGGAAGGGGTAACTAGATGGAGGTAGTCAACAGGTCCAAACTTCCAGTTATAACATAGATATATATAGATAAGTGCTATGAATGTAATATACAACAGGATAAAGACAACTGCTGTACATTAAATATGAAAACTGTTAAAAGAGTAAATCCTAAGAGTTCTCATCACCAGAAAATATTTTTATATTTCTTTAATTTTGTTCCTATATGAAATGATGAAAGTGAAAGGAAAGTGGAAGTGAAAGTCACTTAGTCGTGTCTGACTCTTTTCGACCCCATGGACTATACAGTCCATGGAATTCTCTAGGCCATAACACTGGAGTGGGTAGCCTTTCCCTTCTCCAGGGTATCTTTCCAATCCAGGGATCAAACCCAGGTCTCCCACATTACAGGCAGATTCTTTACCAACTGGACCACAAGGGAAGTCCATATGAGATGATGGACATCCACTAAAATTATGGTGATAATTACTTCATAAAGTATGCAAATCAAATTACTATGTTGAACATCTTAATCTTACACAGTGCTGTATGTCAATTATATCTCAGTAAAGCTGGGAGAAAAACATTTCTTCCTTTAAATTCAATAGGGTCTTTCTTCACAAACAAACCTTTAGTAACACTGACAGCTGGTGTCATAGGTGTGTATCCACAGCGGGTTGAGAGTGAGAGGTACATAAAAAAAAAAAAGGAAAGACAAAGAGCATAGACATACTTTTAGGAGGAAAAAACCCTTAGAAAAAGGAGAGGCAACATATTCAGATCAGATCAGATCAGTCGCTCAGTCATGTCCGACTCTTTGCTACCCCATGAATCACAGCACACCAGGCCTCCCTGTCCATCACCAACTCCCGGAGTTCACTCAGACTCACGTCCATCAAGTCAGTGATGCCATCCAGCCATCTCATCCTCTGTCGTCCCCTTCTCCTCCTGCCCCCAATCCCTCCCAGCATCAGAGTCTTTTCCAATGAGTCAACTCTTCGCATGAGGTGGCCAAAGTACTGGAGTTTCAGCTTTAGCATCATTCCTTCCAAAGAAATCCCAGGGCTGATCTCCTTCAGAATGGACTGCTTGGATCTCCTTGCAGTCCAAGGGACTCTCAGGAGTCTTCTCCAACACCAGAGTTCAAAAGCATCAATTCTTCGGCGCTCAGCCTTCTTCACAGTCCAACTCTCACATCCATACATGACCACAGGAAAAACCATAGCCTTGACTAGACGAACCTTTGTTGGCAAAGTAATGTCTCTGCTTTTGAATATGTTATCTAGGTTGGTCATAACTTTCCTTCCAAGGAGTAAGCATCTTTTAATTTCATGGCTGCAGTCACCATCTGTAGTGATTTTGGAGCCCAGAAAAATAAAGTCTGACACTGTTTCCACTGTTTCCACAACATATTAGATGCTAATTAAAAAGGGAGATGGGGCAAAATAATGAGGTGAGTGTGTGTGTGTGTGTGTGTGTGTGTGAGAGAGAGAGAGAGAGAGATTGTGTGTGTGTGTGTGTGTGTTATAAGATAGACCTGAGCAGCTTTATACACTAAGGCAAGAGCCAGCAGAAAGGGAGAAAGTAAAGATACATGAACTAGTAACCATGACTGATGAAGTCAGATCCTTGACCAGATGGAAGGAGACAGGACAACTGATGTGTAGGTTCCCTGTGAACAAAAGGAGGAATTTTATTCTTCTGAGACCACAACAAGCAAGAGGATGTGAACTGGGAAGTTGAAAGAGGGTCCACTTGTCTCAATGAAGTAGGTTCCAAGTGCAGAGGACACATGGGCTTAATTGCCCAGCATCCATGCCCCCTTCTTTGGGTAAGGGAATCTTGACTTCCCTTGGAGACCACCACTTTCCATTCTCCACCGTCTGATGCTTAAGTGGAGCACGTGATCATGGCCTCAGCAAATCTGAGCACCACATTCTGCCATCTATAGACAGGTCTAGGCATGTGTTACAACTGGAGCTAATTGGATGATTGGATGGGATATTTGCTATGGCAAAAAAATAAAATGATTAAGAGGCAGATAAATGTTTCCCACAGGGTTTCAAGCAGAGACCATAGGAGTTATTTTGTTCCTGTGGTGGGAAAAGTATAGAGATAAATCAGAAGGAATGGAGGTGAGAGAGAAGGTGAGAAAAACAAGTCTCTGTTTCAGAGACTGAGGTTTATCTCTGAGCTTTATTTGTACCTCCATCTTTTCCTGGACTTTTCAGTGAGTTTAACCAGTAAATTCCAATTTGCTGAAGTCAACTTGAGCTATGTTTTCTTTCATTTGCTGAAAGAGCCCTAAACCATAGAATGAGGTTGTCTGCTGAAAGTGAAGGGGATGGGGCATATTTTTAAAAAAAAATATAAAGCAGACTGATAGTATAAACAGCAAAGAAATGGAGCTGAACCAATAATCACCCAGTTAGGCCATAAAATACAGTTCAGTTTGGCTGAACTCAACCATGCTAAAGTCAAGCCCGAGTCAATAATTTGGTGTTTTAACGTTCTCTGTGGCAACTAAAAGAACTGATTTTTTTTTTTTTCATCACTTACAATTGCCTTTGTGAAGTATGGACCGCCTTTGGCTGGGCTCATATGACACCTAACATCTGGATAAAAATTGAAAAATGTGATGTCAACCATGTGTTTGGTCAAACACAATTACAAACCCCTGGGTAGTTAGAAAATATCTAATAATTGTTTCATATTTCATCTGAGTCATGTGCACACAGAATTTGTGACTCCAAACTTTCACAGTTAAGGAACATAATCTCTGCACCCACCATTCCTCTGTTTTACAAGTCAGCCCCCAGCCCAAATGTGATGTCAGCTTTTCCCCCACTAAATATTTCCCCTGTGTAGTGTTTCCACCAAACAAATGCATCAAAATTTCAGCTCCATGAGCAACTGTTTGTGTTGGAGTCATATTTCTTATATTTTAATTCTGTGTTGTATACATTGCAAGTAGAATGTAGGGTATTCCAGTTGGAAGGTGAATGTCAACTTGAAATGGCAAATTCAAACCTTTAATTTTGCCAAGAGTGAAACTAACATTCAGGTCAAGACAGTTAAGTGACTTGTACCAAGTTCTATTCTTAGCTAGTGGCTAAGCTGAGATTTGAACCCATGATACGGCTGCTGCCTCTTCCTGTCATAACCCGGAAATGTTGCTAACTGTGCAATGTTGCAGGAAAGGTCACTTTGTGACTATGAACATCCTTAGAGCTGCTCAAAATAGTGTCAGTAATCACTCAAATGCATCCTTCTAGCCAGTCAAAAAAGTGCAAGCTTCATAAATTTAAAATATTTCTTGACATTATTAAATATCTTAGCACTATAGCCATTGTCCTGTCTATATACAGTTCCTGAGATTTATTGTTCAAATATTTAATAATAACTCATGTGGCTACATTTAAAGGGACTTTTATGTGAATTAGCTCATCTATGCGATTCTTTTTTTATGTTTTGTTTCTGGAACAATTTTCTACATTTGCTATTACCTTGTGGAATGGAATGTAATATAACAATCAAACACATTCATGCAATATGATCTCATTTGCAATTGGCAGGACAGGGTTATCTTTATTTTATATAAATGTATAAGGAGGGGAGCTTAGACCCTTGTCTTTTGAAGTAAGTCTCTTACTTCTGAGAGTGACCTGAGATTCAAAGTCATTGTTCAAGCTGTAGGGAGATTATGATCCTATGACTTCTTGCTTATTAATTCATTCCATTAGAATTATAATAGCACCAAATATTCCATAACAAAATTTCCATTACTTCACTAGGTTTAATCATTAGCATCAAATGGAATATTATAGATTCACATAAACATGATTCTGAGCTAAAAAATTGTACAAACAAGCTACATAATTTACTGTGAATTAACTTCAGAATAAAAGGTTTTGTCATTTTCCCCATGTTTTAGAGACAAAGTCAAGTTTATGAGTTAAAATAAGACATAAAAAAGGGGAGTTTGGTTCAAAAACCTAAAGAAATGAACCCAAAATTTGGTAATTTAAGCAATCAGTATCTATTTTGCTTTTATTTTTGTCAGAAAAGATAAAAGTGGGGTCAAGAATTTAGAAGAACATCGTGTTTTAAAAACGGTAGCGTTCAGGGCTCTCACAGCTTTTTAACTGCAAGGAGTAATATTCATGGTTATTATCAAGCAACCAACCAATTAACCAACAAATATTCACTGTGCCCGCTGCATGCTAAGTCGCTTCAGCCATGTCCACATCTTTGCGACCCTATGGACTGTAGCCCGACAGGTTCCTCTGTCCATGGGATTATCCAGGCAAGAATACTGGAGTGGGTTGCCATTTCCTCCTCCAGGGGATCTTCCTGATCCAGGGATCGAACTTGCGTCTCTTATGTCTTCTGCACTGGCAGGCGGGTTCTTTACCACTAGTGCCACCTGGGAAGCCCCTGCATGGTAAATACAGCGCACTTGAAAGTGTGAGACATGACTGGATTCTAAGAAGCTTACGATGCCACAGAGATGATAAGCTATGGAAACAATTAGTGACAAATATCATATATTGTCTATTGAAGTGAAAAATATCATATATTGTCTATTGAAGTGATAAAGTCTTGTCCTCCCTTATGTTCTGGTCTACCCCTTAATAATCTGGTTAGACTTTGCCTGAAGCTTCTTGGGGTCAGTTACACCTTGTATAAAGGAAGGTAAGCTTTTTTTACTGACTTCAAGTTTGAAGTCAGTAAATTGATGATGATAAAGTGACTTCATTTTGAGGACTTGGCATTTACAAAATAGATAGATAGTATAATAGATACATACATAGTCATTATTATCTAATCAAAATAATTCAGAAACCCTGTAATGTTGGTAGCAATGTTTCACTCCATCTAGAAAGACACTTAGGCTCAGAGGGACCTCTCTTAATGTGTTCAGCAATGCCTGGATAACTGTGGCACAGTGAAATTTAATTTAGTTACCCTTCAAAGTTAATTTCAAGGGCATCCAACCTAAAAGTCAGGAGAACTGGGTAAAAATCCAACTTCACTACTTATTAGTTCTATCATAAGGAACATGTTACTTTCAATCTCTCTGGTCCCTATTTCAGAAACAGCTGCCTATATTAGTAAAATTAGGTTTAGTTCTGAGTGCTAGAAAGCCAAAAATAAGAATGACATTTAAAAGATAGAAGTCTACTACCTTTACTCAAAATAGAGGTCTCAGATCAGATCAGATCAGTCGCTCAGTCATGTCCGACTCTTTGCGAGCCCATGAATCGCAGCAAGAGGTGGGCAATTAGGGCTGGTATGGTAGCCCATGAATCAGGATTCCAGCCTCTTTCTACACTGTTAGCCTGTCATTTTTCAGCATGAGATTTCTACCTAAGGGTTTAATATAGTTGCTCAGACTCCAACCATCACATCTGTATTCTAGCCAACAAGAAGGGTATACTATTTCCATTCATACTCATCCTATGAGTTGCACACAACTCTTCCACTTTTGTCAGTCACAAACTTGTCACACTCACATCTACTATGAGGCAGACTGGGAAACTGATCTTTATTCTGGACTGATATAGACTTAGCTATAAGTCAGGGACTCTATTACAAAGACAAGAGGAGGGGATAGGATTTGGAAATCAATGCCAGTGTGGTATACTATTCTATTGACATTATTGCTAGAATGTTCACTTGAAACATTCCATATAAAATTATATACCTTATTCATTGGAAATCCTGGACAGTTTCCCAGGATTTTCAATAAATCTGACTTCCAGTGTAAAGAGAAAGATGTTTCCTCACATAGTGCTATTCTTGTGTGTTTCAGATGAATCAAATATAGATGTGACCACCATGAGAATGTGACCTTTCATTACAGGGGGACTCTGTAAGTGACCACACCTCCCACAGCTGCTTCCAGCCAATGACTGCCTTGCAGAATTGCAAAGCCAGTCTCATTCCTGAGAGACCCAGGGCGCTTCTGACAGCTGACTTTGGCTCAAAGTCTCTGGGCAGTTGTGCTGGAACATCTTTAGACAGCACAGCAGTCAAAGATGCTCCACCCAAGCATCTCCTCCTCTGTCTTCACTTGGGACCAGTTGTCTGTGGTCTCCCAGCCCCCTCTCTATTTTCTCTCACACAGACCACTTCCCTTAATAAAATCCCTGCATGTTTAATTCTGTCTTACATCTTCCTCTTGGGGTCCTGGATGAACAAAACATAACATTTTATTAAAAATATATATATAACCGTGGAAATTCTTGATTAAAAAGGTTTTTTTTTGGCAACACTAAAATTTGCTAAGTAAGCACATCTTCAAGATTATGTTTTATGTCCACATTAATCTCCAAAAAGTTCAAATTCTCCTTGTAGATTATTTTTTAAGTATGACAGCAACTAAATACTTTGTATCATTATTTCATTTAAAATACAATGGCAGCAGTTTACTGGGCTTGTAACCACTGAGTTGGCATAAGTACCCCCATGGGCTTCCCTGGAAGCTCAGACAGTAAAGAATCTGCCTATAATTTGGGAGACCTGGGTTCAATCCCTGGGTTGGGAAGATCCCCTGGAGAAGGGCATGGCAATCCACTCCAGTACTCCTGCCTCAAGAATTCCATGGACAGAGGAGCCTGGTGGGCTACAGTCCACGGGGTTGCAAAGAGTCAGACATGACTGAGCGACTAACACTTTCACTTTCAAGTATCCCATAGCAATATTTTTCAAATCCAAGATAACATATAATATACATAGACATGTAAGGACTCTATTTCTGAGGGCACTTTAGATTTAAACTCTATGTGCATTCATTTGAGCAACATCAAATACTGTGCATCTACTATGGTGCTGGGTACACAGTTAAACACTGAGTTACCCAGATGAGAAAAATATATCTGCCCGCAGGGACTCTGTCATCTGATCTTGGAGGAACCATCCTAACAACCAACCATCAAGACCTCTTAAACCGACCCTTCCTTACTCAGTGAGAACTCTGACTGAGGAAGGCACACAGGCTGACCCCAGAGGACCCTCCTTGCTAACAGATCACAGGTGTTCCTCCTGAGTTACTCATAGATGTCTGTCTACACACAGAATAACTCAGACAACAGAGGAGACCAGCTGTGAAACGGAAACAATGCATGCCCATACTTCTTTCTTCAAATACTTCAAATAAGCCACGTGGAAAGAGAATTAGAGAGAGCAGAGGGCCAGGGAAGAAAGCAGAAGTTAGATCCAGAGTGGCAGAGAGCAACCTGCCCATCAGGGGCTCATTCAGCACGAAGTCTGAGGAGTCTCCTTAGAAATTCTCCCCCAACAGGAAAGGAAAGCACTGTAAAAAAGAATGTCCCGGGAGAAAACATGGAGGGAAGAGCAACCTTGTTTTTCTGTCATTGTTATTTTTACATTTCCCTAAGAATCATTCTAGCCTGTCTGGGGCTGTCATCCTCCAGTTGGTTTTTTTTTTTTTTTTTGCCAGCTCATACAATGGCAAAAAGTAGAGCTGTTAAATACCACAGAGCTCATCGACTCAAAATTTATTTTGTAGAAAAATGTAAAACATTGAAAAGTAAGTTTGATCTAGCTAGTTTCAATTATTTCTGAATAAATTAGATTTGGTACTGAATATCATATATGGTCAATTTATGAGCAAAACAAGTTGTTGACTGCATTACATATTTTAATGTTCTCCAAGTACTAAAGTGACTTTAGTGCTGGAACATGTTCCTAAAATATAAATATTGCTTATGTTTCAGATTTTGCCAGAATGTCTTTTCTTTCCCAGCTTAATTCTTTTTACAGAAATTCTGTTCTTTTCTACAGGATCACGTATGGAAAAAGCAAGCAGTTGTGAATGGCAGGGGCCCAGCAGGTCAGTAATCGTCAAGGAAACTAAGCAGAATTCTGGGAAGTGCTGATGTTCCTTGAGGGGAGTCTGACAAAGGATTTGTCATGCCCAAATCCTTTCGAACTGGATGGAAGATGGACAGTTGAGTGGATAAGACCTAGGGAAGGAACAGAGAGAGGTTGGAGAGGGACCAGGCCACCTCAGAGGACTTAATATTGGACAGATACCGAAAAAAGGGGGGCCCTGAACCCTTGAAAGCCAGTGACCTTGAAGCAGTCAAGAAAATATACAGCAGATTGTCTTTATCTTCAAAAATAAACAGCTGGAGGAGGCAAACACCTGAACTAATGAAAACTAGTATCTTAGGGCCTTTGCTAAGGAAATGGAAACAGCTTGCATACATTCATGGTAGACACAGATGTTCAGAAACCCCTGAGGGTTGCTATGGCATCCGAGAAGATGGGGCATGAAGTGGGTAGGCACCCACACCCTAGGACGCTCCACCTCACCAGCCCTCTGTCCTCCCTGAGAGGCAGCATTCCTTCAAACAAGGGATCCTGTGGCCCTGACCCCAGGCTTCAGTTTGGTTTTGCTTAGCACCTGCCTTGGGATCGGAAGGGAAACTGAATTCTGAGGCAAGCAGAACCCTGGCAGGAGTGGCACAGCCAGGCTGGGAAGCTGGGGCAAACTGAAGGCTGGGAGACTGAGAGCTCTCGGGGGTATAATGAGGCAGGGCACAGGATGCCACGCGGATATCACCTTCTTCCTTGGGCTGGCCTAAGGAACCTCCTTTTCTCTCAAACTTGAGCAGTTGGTGCAGCTCTTCTATAGTTTCTCTTCATCAGCTTGTGATCATTGCTTGGGAGCATGTCCTTTTTTTCTTACAAGACCACATGCTTCCTGGAGACAATGTTTGCTTCCCCCAAGCCCTGGCTCATCACAGTCAGTGCTCATCACAATAGCTGAGATGAATCAATGGATGACACATGAGTGGAAGAAGTCCAGCAGTATCTATATCCCCTGACCCTACTTCCCCAACATAAACTCTCTCCTCTTGGTTCTTTTTTTGTCTCTCTCTTTTCTGAAATCTTCCTTGGAAAAGTTAGAAGATGCTCCCAGACAGCTAAATTGAATAGCGTCTCATCTTCCCTCAGTCCTTTGCATCTCTTCCATCTACATGATGGCCTTTCTACATTGTTTTAGGACTCTCTGACTCTTTGGGGTTCTGTTGCCTCCCTCTGGGATCATTCATCCTCAGTCATCTTTGCCTTTTCCTCCTTTAGTGTTTGGAGAAGGAAATGGAAACCCACTCCAGTGTTCTTGCCTGGAGAATCCCAGGGATGGGGGAGCCTGGTGGGCTGCTGTCTATGGGGTTGCACAGAGTCGGACATGACTGAAGCGACTTAGCAGCAGCAACAGCAGCAGCAACAGCCATCCACAAAACAGAACCTTCATTCATTTGACAACATTTTATTGAGCACCTAGGATGGACCGTATATTCATGGCCTGGAGGAGAGAACAGGCTCATCTGGCTTATCTCATTTCAGGAACCAGCTCTGGGAAAACACACTAAGCCTGGGACACCAGAAGGGGGTCAGCTTTCCTTGCACAGTAGGTGAGATGCTGGCAGAAGATGATTCCCTTCCTGTGGTTCATGAGACAGGACACATTGGTCCTCTAACGTTTCTGAATCCCAGGCTTGCAGTTTCTCTCTTCACTGTCCCCTGCTTCCCTGCTGGATATTATACTTCCCACCCACCCTCCCTCACTCTGTTCCTCTTACAAAAAGTGCCACTCTCCAGTCCATTTCCCTTCTTTATAGGTTAAATTCTACTTGAACACATTCCACTGCAGTGAAAACCTCTTCACAAGTAAGTGATTTCCAAATCCCAAAATGTTGCTAAAATGACCGTTTCCTCTGATGACATTTTGATTTTCACTGGAAAAAAAAAAAATAGCTTTGCAATTTTGTAAACCACTTCCTCTGTAATTCATTCTCAACTTGGTACAACAAGCACTGCAGACATTTCTCACAGAAAAGTCTGTGTGCAAAACACAAATAACACCAACACTGAGTCTCTGCCCCAAGGATGCTCACTCTTTGGCAGAAGGAACAATACAAGTCTAGAGAAAGAAGTCAGTTCTCCTGCCCAACATTTCTATCTGCCTCCAGAATTGCATGCTCTCCACTGAGTAGCCAAATCCTTCCTAAAAGAGTTGAAAAATCTCTCCCCAAAGACATAGTTTCCAGATGCAGCCATGATGAGAACCCCCCGATGCAGCACCCATGAGGACAGGATCCAAACAGCTGGACCCTCTGACTCTAAAATCAAGCTCCGTTCTCACTGCTGGCTCCAAAGCATGATGCTGGTCCTCCCCAGCCAACCAGGAAAGCCCCGGAGGACTTCCTGTGTGCCCAACTTCCGGTCAGACTTAAGCTTTCCAGGTCTTGGGATACTTTGACCATTGGATGGCGAAGAGGAATGAATAGAGATGGAGCCCGGCAGCATTCTGGGTCCACGAAGAGTGGACCAGCTCTCTCAAATGGCTTGAATTTGGCAAATCCCAAAATTCTCTTTGCCAAGAACGGTTTTGCCTTAATTTCTTAAACCCATGTGAATTTCAAAGGAAATTTGGTCCGTATGTTTCTGATTCATTTACACTTAACTCATCACAAAGTTGTTGTGAAATAGCCATTTGATGTCCAAGAAGCCTTTAGAAGTCCTCCCCTTCGCCTTTTCTCCCTTGCCAACTGCTAAATACAATTCCAGTCCGGAATCTCTGTAAGTTGGATGAAAACTCAGGACTGAAAGAAAACTCTTGTCTTGATAAAACATTCTTGTCAGCATGTAGACGATTTAAACCCATGGGAAACAGAATTCCTTGAAGCTCCTGAAACTTCCTCCAATCAGGGATCATGTTCCCTTTCTGAACTTATGTTAGATGCAAAGCAGAAACATTGAGGTGGAAACAGACATGGCACTGGGTCTCACCTCAGTCGCAGCTGACAGACACGCCACGGAGAACAGTTGCCTCAATGTTCACTAACAGACATTCCTGCTTCCAGTCTTTGGGAGTGCTGCCGTCATGTCCCTGCAGTGTGACTCTTTTAAGCCCTAAGTGCCTTTGATGTCTCCCAACTCACCCACCAGAATCCAGCATGCAACGTGGCTGAGCCATCAGCTATAGAAGGCCGAGACTTAAGTCTCTGCTTACCTCATCCATAATACAATCCCAACATAAGCCAGATTCAAAGTGATAGAATTTAGGAGGGAAGGATGTAGCAGAACTGTGGTTTCTAGCAGGTTCTTTGGTGTGGGCATTGTGGTGTTGGTTTTAGTATCAAATATTAGAAAGGAGACGCGTGGGGGTTAGAGAGGGTCTTTTGTACTTGCTCAGGGGTCTGTACACACGAGTGAACCCGGAAACCTCAGGCATCCTGGGGAAAGTAGGCAGTGCCCGCCAGCCTGGAGAGGAAAGTGATGAGAGTGCATTCTGGGTACTTGGCGAGGCGTTCCGAAGGCCCCAGTGCTGCCTCAGCATCCTCCTGTCTTCCTTCCTGCCAGCGCCGCCTCCCCCATCCCGCAGAACAAAGACGCTTCAGATCCCAGGACGTCAAGACTGGGTCACAGCCGGAATCCCTCCCAAACAATCCCCTTCTTCACCTCTGTGCGCCCTCCCCCCATAGTTTTTTCTTTCCTACTTATTCTGAAATCATTTTCTTAAGCATTTTTAAACCATATTTGCATTTAATCATCTGGAAAAATATCCTTTCTCGCAGCCTCTGAGCTCTTTCAAATACCCCTCCGTGAATCTAAACAGAACTTGAACCATTTCAAACAACTCCCTCTTGGCTCTGTAAAGTTGCCATGTTTTTCCCCCTTACTTTAAATTGTGCAAACAATTAGACATTTTGAAAACGGCATGCATCAAGTCAGGCAAATCAGGTTTTAATTACTTTAAAACATTTATAATCCCTGCTGTCAGAATCAGCCTTCTCCCTTTGGGCACATAATAGCCTAGGACTGTTGTGATATCTTTCTGGTTTGAACTAAATATCTCTTTACTTTATTGAGTCAGTACAAGGCCCAATAGGTCAAAAATTAGGCATGGGTGGTTAAAGAGCAAATACCTGCTACAAGATTCTGGAGTTAAGAGGAATTATAAAATTAAATCTTTAGAGGTCTGTAACTAAGTTCACATTGGTATTTAAATACCAAATAATCTTCCAATTTTTATGCATAGTTTTCAGTCACTGTAACAAAAACATGATGTCGCCTGCAAGCTGTGAGCCCTGTGCTTGGCTTCCTTGTTTACATTCACAGCTATAAACACAATCTTATACAGGCTTGTATGGAAGCAAATTTCCCATTGTTTGCTGCATTCACCACGTGGAGAAATTTCTAGAATTTTTCTTGATAGTCTCATTCTTTATGCATTGGCCCCTAAGTGCCTCAACATTTCAGGGTCTGACCACACCTCTACTTACCAGCATTCCATCACAGGTCTATAGTCTCTTCATTTTTAACCCCTCTCAGATTTCAAAAGTTGTAAATAGAAAATTGTGCCAAGGATATTTATTAATTGTCTTGTCTTTGCAAATGCTTTTGCTATAGCCCTAGTGCATGCTATAGGCAGCTTCCCAGCAGCTTAAAACCTATCTATCTTGTTATCTCAGATGGTAATGGATCTGTCTGCAATGCGGGAGACCTGGATTCGATCCCTGGGTGGGGAGGATCCCCTGGAGGAGGGCATGGCAACCCACTCCAGTATTCTTGCCTGGAGAATTCCCATGGATAGAGGAACCTGGTGGGCTACAGTCCATGGGGTCACAAAGAGTCAAACATGCCTAAGCTACTAAGCACACCACATCTTTCTAGAAAGACCTCAGTTCAGCCATTCACCAGAGCCACTCTTGGCAACTAACTACAGGGAGATGGATTTTTAAACAGAACTTTCAACTCTTTTAATGGTTTAAAAAAAAAAAAGATCCTGCATCAACATGGTGGTTGGAAAGAGTGTGAAACTGGGCTTCACTAAATTGATCAGAAGAAAGTTGAAAAAAGGTGTAGAAGAAGAGAGAGAAAGGAAAGAAGAGAGGGATAAATGATGATCAGAAAGAATTCAAAAGAAAAAAAATATTGAAAAGCAAATACCAGCAAAAGACCATTAAATCTATTAAATAGAAACAGGGCAAACAAATGTGAATGTGGAGAGAAAATAATTAAATTCAGAGTCCCTTGGCCGGTGTAGAAATATGGATTCCAGAAATAAAACTCTGCAAATGCACATTTTTATTACCAAATAATGCCTACCTTGCATTATGGAATTAAATTGCATGTGTGTGCTTATACACGTACACACACACACACTTGGTTTGCTGCTCTCCTCAACTAGGTGTGATCAGTGAGTGTGCTCTAAGGGTGATGATTAGCTCTTCCCACACCCCCAAACTCCAGGTCGGGGGTGGTCTCCCCAGTCCTTGGTACAAGCAGGGATCAGAGCACAGCATTATGTCACCAACCACCACCGCCACAAAAAACTCAACCGTCACTTCGCAAACATCTCTAAGAGAGTGGGCCCCACCCTGGTCTCTCAGCATCCAGCAATCAAGTCACAGAGTTTCAGAATCCACAACCCATCTCTGCACAAGGCTCTGCCCAGGACGTTCTCAAGCACTACATAAAATGTAGAAGCCCCTGCCCCTTTGTTGCATCACCATATTTCACCCAGATGGGGTCCTCTGTTAGGGATCGTATGTTGTCTATCCGGCAACTACATTGAGCCTTTCTGTCTTATGAATGATGCTTAAAAGAAAATGTATAAAGGTAAAAAGATTTCTATCTTTAAAAATAAAAGAAGTAGGGACTTCCCTGGCAGTCCAGTGGTTAAGTCTCTGTGCTTTCAATGCAGGGGGCATGGATCTGATTCCTGGTGGAGGAACTAAGATCCCACATGCAATGCAGCACAGCCAAAAAACTAGAAAAAAAAATTTTTTTTACTTTTTTTAATTAAAAAAGTAATAAAAGAGATAGATATCCCCCCACACACTGTACTTTGCTGATGTTCATGGAAATCCAGTTTATCTTTCAGATTTTATTATAGCCCTTGTGTTTCTGACTCTATTTTTTGACAGAGAACTGTTTTTCTTAGATTACTTTTCCACTAATATCTATTATAAAGAAAGCTGAGTGCTGAAGAATTGATGCTTTTGAACTGTGGTGTTGGAGAAGACTCTTGAGAGTCCCTTGGACAGCAAGGAGATTCAACTAGTCCATTCTAAAGGAAATCAGCCCTGAATATTCATTGGAAAGACTGATGCTGAAGCTGAAACTCCAGTACTTTGGCCACCTGATGTGAAGAACTGACTCCTTTGAAAAGACCCTGATGCTGGGAATGATTGAAGGCAGGAGGAGAAGGGGACGACAGAGGACAAGATGGTTGGATGGCGTCACTAACTCAATGGACATGAGTTTGAGTAAGCTCCGGGAGTTGGTAATGGACAGGGAAGCCTGCGGTGCTGCAGTCCATGGGGTTGCAAAAAGTCAGACATGACTGAGCAACTGAACTGAAGTGAATATCTGCTTGTTTCTAAAACACAAGATCTAATTTTAAACTTGATACTATTCTCTGTAATTTTCTATCAGAAGAGAGAAAAATATACTCCTGAGATTCCAGTATTGGAACAAGTATTGAAAATCCTAGAGTCTCTGAACTAGAATTTTCAACTCTCTTAATGGAAAAAAAAAGGATTTATGTGGTGACTGGAAAGACTGTTAAACTGGGCTTCACTAAATGGATCAGAGGAAAGTTGAAAAGTTTCTTTATGTATGTGGAATATCTTTACATACATGGAATATTTTTAGGGCTGATCAAGAAACATGCATTTAATTATCTAATTTTTAAGCCAGAGGATGCAGTTGAGCTGACCAAGGGACCGCTAAGATAGGTCTACCTCTTGTTAGAGTTTGGAGGCCATCCATAATTTTGGGGCACTTTTCCAGTTCAAAGAGCTCAAAGGCAACTCCAGAAAGCACAGATGACACTTTGTTTACTGTTAAAGTGAAAATTAATGTTTACAGTGTTGATCAGCCTGCTGCATGCTCAGTCGTGTCCAACTCTTTGTGACCCCTATGGACTATAGTCGGCCAAGCTCCTCTGTCCATGGGATTTTCCAGGCAAGAATACTGGAGTGAGTTGCCATTCCCTTCTCCAGAGGATCTTCCTGACCCCGGGATTGAATCCATGTCTCCAGCATTGGCAGGTGGATTCTTTACCCCTGAGCCACCTGGGAAGCCCCTCTATTGTTGACACAAGACAACAAAAGATCCTGAAGCAACTTCTAAACCAAAGAATCCATAAATAATGTCCTATATTCTTGAATATGTTTTCACACTTTTTTTTTTTAATTACACATTTAGTGTAACTTCTTAACCACAAAATCCTGTTCCCAGACCATCTCATATGAAGAAAAAGGAGCCACAAAAAGTGCTTAAATTATCAGAGAGATGAAACCCTAAGGAGAGAAGCCCAAACCAAAACCCTGGTTTTTCAGGGAAATTGAGTGAAAAATAAGGAAGCAAACTGGAGAGCAGAAGAAAGTGAAGGGGAGCTGTAGGAAAAACAAAAATGAATGAAAAGTACAGGTGGGATGACTGTGGGCCCTTTGGTTGGTTTCCTGAAAGACAGGGGTCTGCTCTTGTGGTGGGGTAGGGGGAAAATGACCAAGCACACAACATTTTCCAGAAAATGTCAAGGAGTTCATAGCCTCAGAGCCTCTCTAGCACCCTAGAGGAAACAACAACAGGAGCATCTTTGAACCCGACAGTAGTGTTTGGTCAAGATATTTAGGAAACAGGAAACTGGTGACATAGACAGCTGTGCCGTTCAACACAAAACCACCACCACAAAGTATTCTGTTTCAGTGAAGGCAGAGGAGTCTGCTACTAAATCCAAACCCAGGCCCAGCTATAGTTCTATATCCCTGTATGTTTTCTTTAGAGATGTTCTATTAAGAATAAGGTCATTCTTCGAAGTTTTAAAATGTGAATATCATTTTAAATTTTTTGATGCTTCTAACTCAATAATTTCATGCAGTCATAAAAATAATTTGTGTTTAAGTGCTCTCCAAGGATTCTGTTCCAAGAGCTGCAATTCCTTTCATTTGGCCTAACGCCTGGGTGACATTTCCCTGCTGAGGGTCTCCTGTGGATTCCAACTGGATCGTGTGAGTCTCTGGACAATTTGTGTTTACTGTATGTTGAGTCAGTCCTACTCCAGAGTTGCCGGGTCAGAGACAGAACCAGATGCCAAGTTTACGTGGGGGATTGAGACTTCAGCGTTTCCAACCTTTGTGCCAGAGAGGCTACCTTCTGAGGGATCTCATTCCAAAGAGAGTAAACAAACTCTGGAAAAATGTTCAGTCTCACTGGTAATTAAGGAATTGTAACTCAAACCAATCAGTTATTACTCTATAGCATGTGTTAGAGAGAAAACAGTATTATTCCCAAGATTGATGGTACTGTATTTTGGTACAATCCTTATCGAGTTGAATATTTGAGTAATAGAAAGAATGGTAAATACATTTATTCACTTTGACTCAGCCATTCCATCTTTAGGAAAACTTGAAATGAGTGAGAGAGTAGAAATGACATATACCAAATTGTTTCCAGCAAGTGAAACAAGAAACAGCCTAAACAGCCAACAATAAAAGATCGGTTATCTAATTATGGCTAGTCCATAGAGGATACTGTGATCTCCGTTGACAATAATAATTCTACTCTCAGGCCAGTGTGGGCTTGTGAATTGTCATACGACTTGATTCTGGCCACTAAGAATAGAGAAAACATTTTCTTAAGAGTTTTGGGAGAAAGGCATCTTCCTCCTAAGAAAAAGTTCATCTTCCAAACAGGAAGAAATGATTTATCTTCTAACTCTGGGCACTGTGCTGGATATCGTCCCTGGCACAGCTGGTGCCATCTTGGATATACCAGAGGGGAATTCAACAGCAAGAGGAGCTCCCTAGAGAAATGGAAAGCCTGTGTTCTTGACAAGATGACAGCACCAAGCCACTAAGTCAATCAACCCAAAGCCTTCACTTCCATTATATATGAAATATCCCATAGCTGTGAAATATTCAACTTTCTTATATCTTACGCTAGTTTGAGTTGAGTCTTTCTGTAACTCGCTGCCAAAGGAAACTAACAGGATCAAAATTAATTTAATTTTGCATATCCCTTATAACAGGGAAGATTAACGTAAACTTATGGCAAGTATTGGTCAATAATCTTAAATAAGACAGTTGAATCCCCCAAAGCACAGCCAATATAATTGTAATTACATAAAAACCATGAATATATCTATATCTGTATGTTATGAATAGTACTAAGAAATAGTTTATCACAGTTAAAGAAATTAAACTATTAAACATTGCAAAGTTTTTAATTAATATTTTAAGTGCTACCTTCTATAATTTTTCTTCGCATCATTTCTCAAGAAGGTGAGTCACCAAAGGTGAAGGGGCACATGGAATTCATCCCAATTTCAAGAAAATTTGCTAGAATATTTTTCATTTTATATACATCAGGATGGATTTGGTTCTGTTGTAGTAACAGACAACCCAGAATTTCAATGCCTTATAATATATTATAACGTATTATAACCTGCTTAGGCTACAAGTTGACTGGCGTTAGATGGAGCAGTGGCGTCATTCTGCTGATCAGTTACTCAGGGACTCAGACGAATGCGGCGGCCACCATTCCAACCGTTGATTGTCACTATGCCAGAGGTTAAAAAAACATGCAAATTGTGTTCTGTATGTTAATGCTTCAGCTACATTATTTCCACTCTAGTTTCATTAGCCAAAACAGGTCACAGGGCTTTGCCTAAGTTCAAAGGATGAGGGAACGTGCAATCCTCGAATGTGCCCAGGAGCCCCAAATATTGGCAAACAGCCCTAATGACTACAACAGGATTACAACAAATGCCTACTTACATTAGATGTACAGAAGGTAGACTTTTTTTCTTAAACCCCAGAGGTAAGGGAGAGATGAAGCCTCTATGTAAGCAAAATTAGTCTAGTGAGACACAAAACATCCCCTCGCGTGTTGTAAATACATGCCCAACTTCACCCAGCAATTGATTCCTCAGGGTTCATATGGTTGCTAGAACATCTGGTTCAAGTCTCAGCCTATTATGAATGTAGTGGAGACTTTTATATCATTCCTCAAGTGCTGCCATGAAAGACCACCAGACAGTAAAGAGATTCATCGTTACAAGAGATCTCCCTTGCAAAATCTGCACACATCACCAAAAGCAACCGGCCATGAATCTGCCTGCTAGGAGATACCCAGCCCTTCTCTCTACTTCCTGCTATCTTCCTGCTTATGTTTGGGAAGTTTTTAACCTTTAACATTCTGGACTGAGATCAAACATAAATTCTGAATTGTGAAACTCAGAGTGAACTTATCCGAGTTCATTTATCACTTTGTTCCCCTATTCTTTCATTACATGACTTAATTCTTCAAAACTTTAACTTGACTCCCCAGGAGCACAGCTTTTCCCATTTCCAAGTTTGAACCTTCCACCATTGAACTGCCATACTTCCTTACCTTAGCTACTTTCTCCAACAGCCCATCAAAATCATAGAGGATCACCAGCTGCTAGAAGCCTAAACTTTCAACCTGAAGCCTATATCGGATCCTCCCAGCCACCAGAGGACCAGGCAAGGATCCTTCTCAGGGGACTCTGTGTCTGAGAGCAGTCCGGGAGCAGTGGTCTAAGAGCGTGGCCCAGCCTTGGGCTATGGAGATGGACTAGCAGCTGATTTAAGGGAATGGCAACCCACTCCAGTAGTCTTGCGTGGAGATTTCCATGGACAGAGGAGCCTGGCAGGCTACAGTCCATGAGGTCACAAACAGTCAGACACAAGTGAGCAACTAACAATTTCAGTTTCATTTAGATGGGAGAAAATTGGTTTGACTGCCCTCTCGGTGGTGGTTGGTGCATTCCTCATTGAATTCTATAGAGATAATTTTACTCTTCCCAGAGTATATCAACCAGACATTTTTAGATTATGAGTATCAGGAACCTTCACTTACACCAGATTTTTTGAAAAAAAAGGATTTACTTATTGGCTCATAAAATATTCAGGGGTAGGGCTGGTTTGAAGCAAAGCTTAATCCAGGGGCTCAAGTGATATCACTGGGATGTGATTTCTCCTTCTCTTTTTCTCGGCCCTCCTTTCTCCATCCTGGCTTGCTCTTTGACAGATTTTTCCCTAATGAGTGCAGGATGGATGCCAAGAGCTCTGCGGGTCACATCTAGTTCTCAGCAGACCCAGCAAAAGCCTTGAGCTCCACACACTGACAAGTCAACACACTGACAAGTCACGGGCGTCCCCCAATCAAGGCATCCATAATTGGCCTGGAGGATTAAATATGCAAATTGACTGTGGCCAATCAGGCTTGCCCCTGGGGGTAAGGATGGGGTTAGGACTCCCCAACCTGTGGTAGTGGAGAGGGGGACAAGTAATGTGTCCCCAAAAGAAATCCAGGGTACTCTGATGGAAAGAAGATTGAAGAGATGCTGATAACCCAGACATGCAGGCAGCCTTTCTTGGACTCAGTTCTTTGTCTCCTTCAGAAATGGCCTTTCTTTTGTTTCAGTCTGGGTGGTTGGGAGGTGGGGGAGTGGGGTAGGGTATGGCGTTAGTGAAGGTTTCAGGCACTAAGAGCCACATTTCCATTTTAATGAGAACTTCCTGAAGACCCAGGAGTCAGAAGGAAGAGCCTTGGCCTGGTGGTCTAAACCCCTCAGGCTGGGTCTCAGCTCAGAGACCTCAGGTAACTCACTTCATGGACTTAATTTTCTTATTCATGACTGACAGGGATGGACTATATAATCTCTGGATGCAGTGATTTTTGTTTGTTTGTTCAATGACATCAGGATATGTCAAATCTTACCCAGGGTCTCATGGCTGACACAACGTGTCAACCCCACACTCTGATTCCAAGTGGAAAGGCTCTTTCTAGAACACCACAGCTTATAAATGAAAAAAACCGGGTGATGTTGACACACTTGCTCAGGGATTGGATGAGAATGGGGAGGGGAGATGGAGAAGGCACAGGCATCACCACATTTTTCAGGTCATTAACAAAGATGGCATTACAATTGGCACAGGAAAGAAAAGTTTGACTATTCTGTGATCCATGGAAGAAACAAGTCTGATTTTAGATCTATCTGCTTTATAGTGATATTGGGATAGAGATGTGGAATTCCCAGAAGACCTTTAAAGCAGAATTGGAGCTTGGCAGCTAGAACAAGGCTGGAAATGTGGATACCTGAGTGCATTAAATAGAAAGTTTGACAGAACTTAGAAGGATAGGTGAGAGTCCTGGGTAATGTGTAGACTGACTAGGAAGGGTCTCCCTTTCAAAGGTAAGGGGGCAGGGCACAAACATACGTGGAGGAGGAGAATAGAAGGTTCATGAGATAGTCACTGAAAGCAGATGAGAAGGTTTGGGGATGGTTGGGGTGAGAGAGGGAGCAAGAAAGAGATGGGGAGGAGTAAGGACTAAGATCTGCAAACATCCTTCCTCAGAAAGATCTAACGGGCCTCCTTGGGTGGAGGTGGTGGGGAGTGGGTCTGGGCAATGACAAAGCTAGAGAGGCAATGGGTGTTGAAATGGGGACAGTGAACTAGGATGAGTCCAGAAAGTGCTGTCTGCTCAGCAGCCAGGGGAGGCATGGGGTGCAGGAGTTGGGGAGACTTGGATAATGAGACAGGAGCTCTGAAGCACAGCTGTGAGGAATAAATTAGCAAGTCAGCAACACTTGGGTGTTTTTTAATTTGCCCAGAATTGCTGACCAACCAACATTAAATTGTACAGACCATCCTCCAGAAGCACACTGGAACTGGATGTCAAGGCAACGAGACAGAAAACTAGAGCAAAGCTCACAGAATACAGACGAAGTGGGTTTGTATTTATTTTGGTTCCTCAGGACTCTCAGGAGCCATTCAGTCCCTGGCGGGCCAGGACCTTGTCAATCACTCCCCTTTAACTCCTTCCTCCTGTTTGGCAAAATGTGGTGCTGCCCTGGGATAGGAGTCAACCTCAGGGTAGGAGAAAAACCTCTAAACGAAAGAAAGGATCAAAGGGTGAGTTGAATCTCTTCCTCCAGAGAGAATCATTCATTTTCACACAGTTCCACATAGTATAAAGGGAAACGGGGAGTGAGATTACAAATGGAACTATAAATACCTGCCTCATCCCCAAACAAAGGTGGGGCAGAAAATATTCTCTCTTTTCTTAAAAAAAAAGTAGACCATTTGGGAGGAAGTTGGACCCACTACTGAAACAGTCTGCAAAGGCATAAGCTTCTGAATGATCTTAACAGAGCGGACCCTTGGAAAGGGAGAGACAAAGCGGACCCTTGCTAAGGGGATGAGAAGCCCTCTTGAGGTGCCCGGTGTGGATAGAGAGCGCTGTGGCTGTGCGCTCTGTGCTGCCACCTAGTGGACGCAGTTGGGTAACTACAACGGCTTGAGGATGGCCAGAAAAGGAAAACTTCCAGCTTCCCAATTTAAAAAAAGAAAACAGCAAAGACTGTCGAGTCTCGAGCACCGTAGCGCGGCAGCAACCAGACTCCTGACAGCTGCAAACACATCCCTTATTAGTGCAGCCTGTAGGCCTAAGAGGCCTAGCGACACTCCTCACAAGAGTAGGCGCGAGAGAAACACAGCGGGCACTGCAGTGGTCCGCAGGTGAACCCGGGGGGGGGGGCCTCGGGGACACGCCCTTTGCTGTGGTTCCAGTTCTGACAGCGGAACTCTTTCTCTTCCTCAACTGGGCTTTGTTCTGCTGCAGCCCTTTTCATTTCAGGACTGAAACAAGCGGTGATGAAACCATCAGTGACCAGTAAGTAGGCAAAATACATCCTCGTCCACTTTGGGGGAAGAGACGTGACAAGTTAATGAGATGCAGCCCGAGCCTCTTTCCCATCGCATCACAGGCGTGCACACAGGAGGTGAGCCTAGCCGCAGCGTGCCTGGTGCTGCCTGTCTCTAATCAAGGAACCTGCTTCTGATTCCGCGTCCAGGTGGGGTCTCCTGTGCTTCTCTTGTCCAGTGAAGACTCTCCAAGGCAAACTGGCTAATAGACTCCTTTCTTAGCCATCAGCCAAAAATTAGCTTAGAGATGACCCATTCTTGGTGCCAGGGCCACCTCACTGCTGCAGCCCTGTTCTTTCTCTAGTTGTAAAGTGTGTGTGTGTGCCAAATGGCTTCAGTCACGTCTGTTTGTGACCCTATGGACTGTAGCCTATCAGGCTCCCTGTGTCCATGGGATTTTCCAGGCAAGAATACTGGAGTGGGTTGCCAGGGGGTCCCCAACCTCCAGGACCTAATGCCTAATGATCCGAGGTGAAGCTGATGTAATAATAATAGAAATGAACTGCACATAAATGTAATGCCCTTGAATCATCCCCAAACCATCCTCCCCACTCCCTGGTCCCTGGAAAAAATTGTCTTCCATGAAACTGGTTCCTGATGCCGAAAAGGTTGGGGACCGCACAGTATATAGCAGAGAAAAAGTAGACTAGACCTCTGGAACCTGTCATTTGGCATCTCATGAAGAAGGATTACCAGATGGTTAGAAGGCTGGAACCATGGTTACTCAAATTTCGGGCAGGCTCTTCAGATATGTTTTCCCTGCTGAACAGAAATGTTCTATCACTTACTTAAATAATTTCATGAAGACAGCTTGAGACAGACAACAACAACAAAAAACCACCCTGTGAATTCCACAGAATATTGCCAAAGGCAGTGCAACAATCTATTGTTTTAAAAAATAACTGACTTTTACAAACCTCCATACGATTTATAAATCAAGATCATTTTTCCCTTGAGAACAATCCAGAAAGAGTAAAACATTCAAAGCACCAAACTTTCAAAAGACCTGTTGGATTTAAAGGTTCTATCCATGAAAATAACTCCCTGGATTACTTAAATGGCCGTGAAGCTCTTGGAGGCTCAGATGAAAGACACCATCAAAGTACAAAGTGTTATTAATAACCCTTGGTGTCCAGCCATCTCCTTCCCCTTCTCTCTTTTGGGCAAGCATCTGCCTGGTTCTATTTTGCTATTTGATTTCACTATGTAGTTTTCCGACATCTGCTTCCAGGCTCTCTGAGACAACAATGGATTCTGCTCAGAGATGAAATCACACAAGAAAGGGAAGGAAGACCTCAGGAGCACGCTGCCTCTCATCCCTTAGGTCCCTCTGCAGTGCCTGCTGCAGACGGCTTCAGTCTCACAGCCAGCACCTGCCTCCTTCCTCCAAGGGCCCTTCTCAGGCCCTGCCTTTGGGAGCCTGGGAATTAAAGGCCCTCTCACTTCAGGCAGCCGTGTATACAAAGATGGGACAGGTAGAAGAGCAAAAGTGTTCCAGCTCCCTTGTCCCCTGTGGAAACCAGTCTGGAGTTGGGGTGGCGGGGGTTTGGAGGGGCATAGTTAAACTGCTTTATCTTCAGAGCTTCCCTGCAGGATTGAGCTGAAGTTGCTGTAGTGATTTTCAAATAGCCACAAATCCTTTGACCCTCCTCTCTTCAAAAGGTGGAGTTTAACTCCCTTCCTCTTCAATATAGGCCAGACTGAGTGCTGCTAGAGAAGATGAGACAAGTGACCCAGACCACCCCAGGCTGGGTCAAGACAGGGATGGCCTCTGCCTGACTCACCCTCTTGGACTGCACATGTGGAGACCCACCCACAGCATGAGGATGCTCTAGCAGTCCTGGGAGAGGCCCAGGTGGAACTGAAGCCTCCCCCCAACAGCCTGCACCAGCTCGCCATCCTGGTGAGTGAGCTGCTTTGCAAGGGGTCCTCCACTCCAGGGAAACCTCCATCAGATGCAGCCCTCCTGACACCTTGACTGACATGGTGACAGCCACCACAAGAAGACCCCAAGCCACCAGGGAAGCCCCCCATTAAAAGTTTTGTTATTCTCAAGAAGAGTGTATTAATCTGCTAGACCTGTCATAACAAAATACTTCAGACTGAGTGGATTAAACGACAGGGATTTACTTCTCACCATCTGGAGGCTGGAAGTCCCAGGATGTCAGCAAGGTTGGTTTCCACTGAGGCCTCTAGCCCTGGCTAGCGGATAGCCTTTCTCTGTGTTTTCACAAGGTCTTCCCTCTGCGCTTGTCTGAATTCCCTCTTCCAGAAGGACACGAGGCATACTGGATTAGAGCTCACCCCACGGCCTCATTTAACCTTAATTATACCTTAAAAGACCTGCGTGCAATTACAGTCACATTCCGAGGTACTAGGGTTTAGGACTTCAACATACCATTTTAAATGGACATCATAACAGAGCTTTAACAGAGAGTTTATTATTTCAGAGAACTTATTAATTCTAGATTTTCCTCTAAAATGCTTTTGTTGTTGTTGTTCAGTTGCTCAGTCATGTCTGACTCTTTGCAACTCCACAAACTGCAGCACACTAGGCTTCCCTGTCCTTCATTGTCTCCCAAAGTTCACCCAAGTTCACGTTCATTGAATTGGTGATGCTATCAAATCATCGCATCCTCTGACGCCCTCTTCTCCTAGTTCCCTGAAAATAACATTTTGCCATGTATTAACTTTCTTTAAAAATAGGGTGATACAAGCCCAGTGGGAGTCATACATATAATAGAGGCAAGAGAAGAAACATGGTGTGTAGAAAATCACGTGTCTGAAATCTCAAGAGGGAGAAGGGTGGTGAAGAAGCAAAATCCTGGTCTGAAAAGACCTCTGGAAATAACGTGTCCAGTTGTTTCTTCAGGGTTTGTTTTGACTTCCAACCTGCACCAAAGTCTACAGCACAGTGTCACCCTTTCCCAGTCACTGCTCTTCTTCCTCACAATGTGTTTGGATCCACTAAACACAGTGTGCACCTGCCAGACTGACCCTGGCCAGTGCGGGCAGGAGGGCTGCCGCCATCACCTCCCACCTTCATGACAAAGGGGAAAAGCCAACCCTCCTGGGTACCACCTGCATTGCCAACCATGCCCATTTCCGGTGACAGCAGGGCAGACCTTGAGAAGATAGCTGGCCCCAGGCCAGGTTTAGAAGTCGGTGGAATGTTTCCCAATAGCCTGTTCACCGGCTCCGAGGACTGAGCCCATTACATAGCCCCACAAGGAAGAGAAAATATTTCCAATCCTACTGAGAGACTCTACATGACTCGCCTCACCCACATCCCATTCTTCAACCCTCTCTGAATCAAGGGGAGGAGGCTGGGGACACTTAGGGTAGCAGCAGTTTCCTTTGGTGAAGACATGATGGAAACGCTGGGAGTTTTATCAGCTTTATTCATCTGAGAAATGTATTCAGATGCGTCATTATGTTCCCAGATCCACAACCGATATCCAGACCAAGGAATGTGTAAAATTGTATGGTGGGAGCTGAAAATATCCAGACTTGTGAAAAACACAGAACAGGAAGCCTGAACTCCCTCTGGAGAAGATGAGAGAGATAGTAAAATCTTGGATTTTCACATGCATGCATGCACAGAGATGATCCTGCTCAGAGAGAGAAGCCACCCAAGGATGAGAACTGGAGGATGTGAAGAGTCCCCAGTGGTGTGAGGAAGCCAGATACCAGCTGATTCATGCTGCCAAACAAGTAGGCTGTGTAGGAGGATTTGACTCAATTAATCAACAAGAGGCCTGGCCAGAGAAGGTCTCTCAGGAGCTAGGGGACACATGAGTGCTTTGAACTCAAGGGATCAGGATTTTTTTTATTTTAACAAGCTTTAAAAAAAAAAAAAAAAAAGACGAAAGAAATCATATGGTAAGGTTCTAGGCTTCTATTGTTTCTGGGCTTGAGTCCTAAAAATCAGAGCCAAAGTTAAGAATTAAGTGTGGTGTAACACACACACACACATAGGTACCAATTTTTTAATATATGTAATTATGTCTGCAGAGGATGTTTCCAGTGCAGGTTGCCTTTGGTGAGAAAGCAGAGATTCTTTAAATTATCCTCCAGGGAAGGGACTGAAGGAGGCAAAAGATTAGTAGGAAGTATGGCTTTCGAGACCAGTCCATCCTTCTGCTCAAAAGCAAAGGTAATTGATGTGTTCCTCGTTCATTTGATTTGAACCTCTAATCAAGAGGCTTCTTGGCGGCTTCCATCCTTTCTTTGCTTAACCTGTGTCATCTGTAATGTTGTTCTGTCTTTCAAGGGTATGTGAGGTTTTAATAGTCGTCTCTGTGCCTGCAATAGCTTACTGGTCAATTTCATTTTTTCATGACTTTTAAAAGGCTGGGTTCATTTAACCCCATTATCAGGACATGTTGACTTCGGAGGACATGGATTCTTGTTCCAACAGGCTTCTTTGTGCTCTGGTGGCTGAAGAAAACTTTCTCCCTTGACCAGTTGTGACTAAGTCTGGTTTAAAGGGTCGTGAAGATTCCACATGTGGCGACATGTTAGCAGAAGAAAATATGATCTAATCTTAAATCCTTAACAAGTATTTTCCACAGAAGAACAAGGGAGGGAGGAAACTGATTTTCTTGCCTATTTGCTTAACTTATTATCTTTATGTGTTTTCCATTCAGTATCTTGTTTAATCCGCACAAGAAATAGGGTGGGAATATTTTTAGATGAGTTCCTCTAGGAGGCTCAGAGAAGTTAAGTAATCTGTTTATCATCACACAGTCAGTCAGTTTGATTCCAAAGCCTAAACTCTTCCTTTTGCAGTGTTTGGAGATGTGAAAGGTGTGTCAGCCCACCAGGCATAGGGTGTTCTTCATGCAATGAACATGACGTTTTGGTCGTAATCAGTCATGATGCAGTCCTTGTTTATTTAGAACTACAATGTCTAGAGAAAAGAAAGTGCATCTGAAAAAAAAAAAAAGAAAGAAAGTGCATCTGTAGTGGGTCTGATTACACAGATGCTGAATGAAAGTTTCTCAGTCGCGTCCAACTCTTTGGAATCCCATGCACTGGAGCCCATCAGGTTCCTCCTTCCATGGGATTCTCCAGGCAAGAATACTGGAGTGGGTTACCATTTCCTTCTCCAAGGGATCTTCCCCACACAGGGATTGCTGATTGAGTGAAAATGGATGGAATTTGTATAGCTGTCTACTGTCCTGGATGGAAAACATTCTATGACACTCTGACATCAATGTCCTGGGTTGAAAGTTCCCAGCTCCTTCCTGTGTCTCCTCTCTGCTCTCTCATCCCACACTCTGACTTAACAAGTAGCTAACTGGCACTCATCTGTGATGCTGCCATGGGGCAGGGCCAGCTTAGTGATGACAGCACTGTCTGCTGGGTATCAGCAGAGGCAAACAGTCTGCCAGAGAGGTGACATGCCTGCATGTCATACTAATTACTCCCCGGCAGCATCCAGCTTTGCAAAGGGTAGCTTTGCCCACATGCAGTAAGTTCAGATCAAAGCAGTGCCTTCACCTATTTATAAAATGCTGAGAGACACAGGGTATTTGGGCTTCCCAGGTGGCACCAGTGGTAAAGAACTGGCCTGCCAATGCAGGAGACATAAGCAACACAGGTTCGATAGGGGTCAGGAAGATCCCCTGGATGAAGGCATGGCTACCCACTCCACTATTTTACCTGGAGAATTCCATGGACAGAGGAGCCCGGCAGGCTACAATCCATTGGGTCACAGAGAGTTGGACATGACTGAAATGGCTTAGCACACACGCCAAAGGTACTTAGAAGGTACTCCTTTGTGACTGCCCTTGTGGCTCAGCTGGTAAAGAATCTGCCTGCAATGCAGGAGACCTGGGTTCGATCCCTGGGTTGGGAAGATCCCCTGGAGAAGGGAAAGGCTACCCATTCCAGAATTCTGGCCTGGAGAAGCACATGGACTCTATAGTCCACGGGGTCACAGAGAGTCGGATACGACTGAGCTACTCACTTTCCTTTGGGACTTCCCTGGTGATGCAGTGGGGGTGCTTCTGCTGCAGTGGGCTATGCGTCGATCCTCGGTTGAGGAACTAAGATCCCACATGCTGTGTGGTGTGGCCAAAAAAGAAGAAGGTCCTTTTCACATCATCATACATACCTAAAAGAGTCTAGTTCACATCTGCACACACACTGTCATTACTAGGACACACTTACTTAGATAATTTTACTTTGATAACATTTTCATTACTTACAGGTTCTGGAGCTCATAGGTGAGCAGTGACTACATTACTGGCAGCCCTGCTCACTTATTGCAATGTCCCCTGTGCCAGCTTCCATGTGGATTTAATTCAAGAATCAGAACAACCAGTACACTTGGAGCAGATAGAGTAGTCTCTGCACACATTGGGAGGGAACCCCCAATGGTTGGGGAAACTGCATCTGCTGGGTAATGAAAGACTCATCAGATTTTCAGGTGACAGTTTAAATTAGCAAAATTTCCCAATTCTGCAAAATTAGCTATAAATCAGGCAAGACTCCACCTGTCCCAAAGACCAAGTCCTGCCAACTCAATGGAAGCGACTGCAGTAATCACAATTTTTTAGAAATTTAAGACCCAGACCCAACTCAGAAGGGTGAAAATTACACCCACTAGGAACTAAAAGGAAAAACAGTCTGAGTTTATTATTTTGTTTGTGCAAAATCTAGTTTCCATCTCACATTGCCTCTCCCATCACAAAATGATTTTTTAAGTTTTAAGTATTGATGGGGCTATTGATGGAGAAAGGAGACATGGACCAATGAATTAAGTGGCCCAAACCCATCCCTAGATGGGTTCTCAAACCTCCAGTGAAAATAAGGGAGGACCTACCCTCCACCTATCCACAAAGGAGCAACCCCGAATATTTCTAAATCAAGGTTGCATCCACAGCAATGCATTAGCATCCCGCTGGCCGTTTATGGACAACTTGGCCGTGTTCTCCGGTGGTGGGACCACTTTAAGATCCTAAATTGGTAGATACACATTTTCCACACCACTAGAACTTCAAACGGCAGCTCCTACGCCCTTTCCACATAAAACCCTAACCACTAACATGCCTCACAAAGGCCCACTAAAATATGAATCGACTTGAATACATAGTGAACTTAATTGCTAATATTCCTTGGCAAATCAGATCCACTATTAACAGCCTAATAATGAGTATGCATAGCGGCGCCCCAGCGCGACCAGATGCGCGTGTAAAATAAATAAATAAAGTCGAACTGCCACGCTAAATAAAGTTGTCCCGCCACCTCAGGTTACCATCTGTTTCTAGTTTGCCTCAACAGTTTTCCCTGAGCTTATTTTCTCAGCTCCAAACAACTCCAGCTGGCGGGTCTTACGATGAACGTGGACGGGTCCACCAGCGCCTGGGTTACCTCCGGCTTCCCGTGAGTCCAGATATTTGGACGTGACCTCCACCGACAAGAACCCTGCCATCCTGCAACTTTTTGTGTCTCACGTTCCCTCAGTTTAAAACAAGGCAGTGGAGGAGGGGGCAAGAAAGGAAGGGGGGAGAAAGAAAAATTAAAACATTCCTGTTGGGGGGGGATGGTAGTCATAGACAAGTGTGAGATTTGGCAATAAATTATTGTCCAGATGAAGGGAAAACAATCACAAATTAGAAACAGATTTATTCACACTCAGTGCATTAATGAAAACTTAAAAAAAAAGAAAAAGAAAACTAAACTGTGTGTACTGTGTGGAAAAATATAATGGCCCGGCAGGCCTACTTTTTATTAACAACTCATCAGTAAGCAGGTTGTAATTCATAACAAAGAATTCACCCGCAGGAACACCACATGACTGTGAGCTTTTTGAGTTTCCTAAGAAAATACATATGTTGTTCCACTCGGTTTCCTTTCAATAAAACCCACCAGTTAGCACTTCATTTTCAAGCTGTTCTGACAAATCAGGTGAGTTAGCTTTGTAGAAAAAACAGAAGCCAATTTTTCAGCTGAGAATTTTAGGGAATTTTTTTTTTTAATAACTTAAATAAATTTCCCCAATGGCAGGGAAGCCATGATAAAGGCTATGAAATGAGTTCATTTGGAACGACTTGAAAGAAGGTCTGTTTTAATTCACTTCATTAATTTTTCCTGAGGAAATATTTAAGGACACATCTCTTGTGCTAAGGTATGTGTCTGCAGGGAGGAGAAAAAAAATTGTGTGACTTCTGTGGTTTTTTTTTTTAATCCCTTGAAACACGATTAACGATTTTTGGAGACCATGCAGCAGCTCCACAGAACAGAAGACGCTGAAATGACAACAGCAAGAGCTTCCTGCCACCGAATAGCTACTGAAATAAACACAAATGCCACCAGTCTCTGCACCACACCCCATGCAATGTGATCCCCACCCCGGCTTCAAACACCAGGTGAACTAGATCATTTAATATTTGCAGGAGAGAACGAGGACCTTCTGCCATTTCCTCTGCAGGTAATGACCTTCTTCCTACCTGATTTCCTCAACATCTTCCAGAGTTCCCTTCATCCTTTGAAACCTACTTTATTTCCAGCCTCCTCCAATGAAATCTCCACTGATCACCTTGAATATATAAACAGAACCGTCATCTTTCTCTTTGAATCACTGTAACCCACAGTCTTAGTTCCTCTGAGGTTCTGCCTTCTATAAAGTCCCATGTGAAAGCATTCTTTGAGAATTCCACTTTATGAAGAGGTTTTCACAGCCTATGTGTGTGGCAGAAGTAGTCACCTGACCAAACATTACATTTCTTGGCCCCTTATAGTCTTTCCCTGTCACACAACTAGTTCTGGCCAATGAGCTGTGAGCAGGTGTGATATGTTTTCTACTCACTCTCGACCTTCCACAGCAAATACACAGAGACCTTGGGTCACAGTGGTAATCCATAAGATGGAGCTGGCCTGGACTCAGACGTCACCATGGTACCTTGTCCTAGAAAGCTGTTTTACCTGCTGCCTAGTCATGGGATAAGAAATAAGTATTTGTTGTGATGTACACGTCTGAGGGGCTTCCCAGGTAGCACTCAGTTCAGTTGCTCAGTCGTGTCCAACTCTTTGTGACCCCATGAATCGCAGCATGCCAGGCCTCCCTGTCCATCACCAACTCCTGGAGTTTACTCAAACTCATGTCCATTGAGTCAGTGATGCCATCCAGCCATCTCACCCTCTGTCATCCCCTTTTCCTCCTGCCCCCAATCCCTCCCAGCATCAGAGTCTTTTCCAATGAGTAAACTCTTCGCATGAGGTGGCCAAAGTACTGGAGTGTCAGCTTTAGCATCAGTCCTTCCAATGAACACCCAGGACTGATCTCCTTCAGAATGGACTGGTTGGATCTCCTTGCAGTCCAAGGGACTCTCAAGAGTCTTCTCCAACACCACAGTTCAAAAGCATCAATTCTTTGGCGCTCAGCTTTCTTCACAGTCCAACTTTCACATCCATACATGACCACTGGAAAAACCATAGCCTTGACTAGACGGAACTTTGTTGGCAAAGTAATGTCTCTGCTTTTTAATAGGGGTAAAGAATTGGCCTCCCATTGTGGGAGACAAAAGAGACATAGGTTTGATCCCTGGGTCAGGAAGACCCCCTGGAGAAGGGCATGGAAACCCATTTCAGTATGCCTGGAGAATCCCATGGACAGAGGAACCTGGGGGGCCACTGTTCATGGGGTCACAAAGGGTCGTACACGACTGAACTGACTTAGCATGCACGACCGCCTCTGAGATTTGGAGCCAGCATGACCTGGCCTATCCTGGTCAATTCAGGGTAGACTTAATCTTTGATATTGAGAATTCTGTACTTGGGCATGTTTGACTTTTTCACTTTGGATGCCACGAAACTCAGAACTTGAAGCTCTAAGTTGACCTCTATGGTCACTGTTTATGTTAGTCCCCCTTCTTATATGTGATCATGATTTTTTAATTTAAAAGTGTCCTAATTTAAATTTAACATCATTTTATTGTGGAGGTTCTTACTGAGCAGCTTCACATACATTCTTTAGGATGAGGCTTTGTATACACACACACACACACACACACACACACAAAGAGAGAGAGAGAGAATCAATACCATTCTCCGTGTATGTGTTTCTCTTACTCTCAGTACTAGACTGTAAACTTCTTCAGGGCAGCACCTGAAATCTACCCATCTTCACATCCCTCAGAATTGCTAACATAGTGCCTTGTTTAACAAGCAATTTGAGTGAAATAAACCATAAGGATCCTGAAGATGAGGACAATAATGTTGCAGGTCTCTATGTCTGGTTGCACAGTTGGTGCACTGCACAAAGGCACCTGCTGAGTTGACAAGTGGAATCCAGCCTATATGCACCAAGCCTTACACCTTGGCCCTGGAGGAGACAGTCCTTTATGTAATTTTGTCTCCTGGAAAGGACATTATTTTGCACTTTATTCACCTAGACAGACCATAGTTTTATAATCTGTAGAATAAGTTTCTACCCACTAAGAACACAAAAACACCTAATTATAGAATTAAAAAATATAGCAAGAAGTAGTGATGCTAGAAGTAAAATTAAAAGTTTTTAAAAAGATGGCAAAATGAAGACATAGCTACCTGAAAGAATTATATATCATTGAACAAAAGAATGCATAGAACAGGGACTTCCCTGGTGGTTCAGGGGTTAAGACTTCCCTTTCCAGTGTATGGGATGTGGGTTCAAACGGTTGGGGAGCTAAACTCCCATATGCCTCACAGCCAAAAAACTAAAACATAAAACAGAAGCAATACTATAACAAATTCAATGAAGGCTTTAAAAATGATCCACATCAAAATATCTCTTTAAAAAGAATATATAGAATATATAATGCAATTGAGGCTTCCCTGCTGGTTCAGTCGGTAAAGAATCCGCCTGCAATGCAGGAGATGGCAGGTTTGGTCCCTAGGTCTCGAAGATCCCCTGGAAGAGGCATGGCAATCGACTCCAGTATCCTTGCTTGGAGAATCCCATGGACTGAGGAGCCTCGTGGGCTACAGCCCAAAGGGTCACAAAGAGTCAGACATGACTGAAGCAACTGGGCATGCATACACGCATAATACTTTTAGTTAAATTCAGTGTCAAAGATTTGAAAGATAACAGTGTACTGTTCTGGGAAATGATACCAGAAAACCTGTATTTGCCCCCATGTGTTTAATGTATCAAAGTTTCAATTACTTGTTTTCATTAAATATTAGCACTTTTGAAACCCCACCGTATCTACATCCCGCCTTTCCTCTTCAGTGTAAAGTACCATGTTGCTTTACTGCTGAACTACATATGTGGCTTCAGAGGATGGCCCAGGAAGAGAAGACTCCAGATTGTGGAACTGTCAATCCAGAAATTTCCCAAACAACACACATGACCTACTGCACTTGGACACCTTAGCACCCCTGTCTCAAGACCTCAGCACACATCAATAAAACTGGTGCAATGCGATTCTTGTTCTTACAATTTGGGAGGGATGCTTCCAATTCTATTAAAGTGGTTGTTGACAATAAACTTTGAGCAGTCATCCTTGATGAGATTAACACAAAATGTAGAGGAACTACTAAAACAATTCTGTCCTTAACTAAAAAGATTAGAGAAAAGCTTCCAAACCTTTCCAGCTGACATTTCCCCCTCATGTCTGCAACGACTCCATCTCTAAGAAAGCAAGTATTGCCCCTATGACCCCCCAACCCACTGAGCCACCATGAGATATTACTCACCTGGGAGAATACAATCCGCAAACACAGCCCACATGGAAAAAAAAACACCAGTTCCTGTTACTTTCTTTTGGACCACCAGCCACTATGAATGACCCTTTGAATAAAAATGAACTTTTGGTGCAATGTACAAGATCCACATGCTCCCCTCTGTAGCCTTACCTTGCTCCCTTCTCCTTCGCACTCTCTACTCCAGCCACAAGGATTTTTTCTAGTTCTTTTATGTCCCTAATCTTTGCCTCCTTCAGATCTTCTTGGACCGAAGCTACCCCTCCTCCATTGTTTCTCCTCACCCCACCTTGCCCTGGCTAACATCTCTTTGTTCTGCAGCCCTGGGCTTATAAACACTGCTTTCCTCAGGAAGTCATCCCCAGTTAGTCCCTGGACTGTCAAACCCCAACATCCTCTACACTTCTCCTCTTCAGCACTCAGCCATCACCCGTCTTTTCTGCAAGCTCCTTGAGGGAAAGATTACTTACATCTTCCTCGTTGCTGCATCCCTAGTGCTAAGCTCATGTCTGGCCCTCAGTAAGTAAATACTTACTGAGCAACGTCCATTGGGGTAGAATTGAAATTCAATGGCTTTCCCATTCCTATCACTCAGATCATGACGCATAAAAGACATCTGCCAAAAGAAGTCACTCTTTGAATTGAACATGGACCTCATTTTTTGAGTTTCCTCTATGTTCAGAAAGAAGACCCAAGTTAATCTTTGGCAGGAAATCGTCCAAGCTACAGTCTGAATTACAAACGGATGTGTTAGTAAGCAAACTTGGCAAAACAAATAAACAAAGGCAGATTGGATGTTTCACTGAAAGAAGTTCTGCTTCTTTAGCAAGTTTCTACTAAAAGAAGCTGCTCAAAATTTCCACTCTACTTGGGACCCCTTAGGTCCAGCCCTCCCATCTCAAGGAGCTTTGGAGGTCAACGCTGGATCTCAGCCACACTTCCTCACTCAGCCTTACTTCCCTCCCACCACCCTGACTTGGATCTCTGCCCCTGCTATCAGCCCAGAGCCACCACTGTTTGGATGACCCACTTTGGACCACTGTTCTCATAATGACCTAATCCTGATCCATGAATCTTGATTAATAACATCACTCGCCACTGGTCTCCCAACTATTTCTTTGGACTAAGGGCCTCTTGCTACTAGCCTAGCCCTGCTGAAGCCACAAGTGTCAGCCTAACACCCTGGATGACCTGCTGGGAAAGAAACTTAGATTTATCACACTCACCAATGTATCCTGTCCCAAGAGCAGGCATCTGAAACACAATTTGTCTTCCTCATTGATTCCCCTCCTCCTTCAAATCTGCTCATCCTCTTGGCTAAGGAAATCATCATCCACTCACCTCCTTAAACAACAAATTTTAATCATCCCAGGCTTCTTTTTCTCTCTAAGAAGCCTAAATTAGCCTGTAAGTCTGATCAGTCCCACCAATAAACTATTTCCCGTTTTCATCCCCTCTGCTACATCATAACACTTATTCAAGCAACTGTGGGACTTCTCTGGTGGCTCAGACTATAAAGAATCTGCCTGCAACACAGGAGACCTGGGTTCCCTGGAGAAGGGAATGGATTCCCATTCTGGTATTCTTGCCTGGAGAATTCCATGGACAGAGGAGCCTGGCAGGCTACATACAGTCCATGGGGTCACGAAGAGTCAGACTCAACTGAGTCATTCACACTAACTAACTGAGCATCTGTTGTCTCCCTCCTGGACTCTGTGATCATCCCCCTGACCTGCACCCTGCTTCCTCAGTCTCTCCCTCTGCAACCATCCTCTGCAGTATTATCCAAACCAGCTTCAAAACACTACTAGTCAAATATCACTCGCCTTCTCCAAAACAGTCCATTATGCTCAGCCACAGGAGGAAGCTAAAATACACTGGCATTCAAATCTCTCCCAGTCTGGCCCTGACACCTTCAGCTACTTTCCTCCCCACCCACATGCCTTGTGCCTAGTCATATCAAATAATTTGCTTTTGCTCGCATCTTTTTTGAAAAATTTTAAATTAATTAATTTATTTTGTTGTGTTCTGTCTTACCTGTGACATGTGGGATCTTCGATCTTTGTTGCAGCATGCAGGATCTTTAGTTGTATCATGCAGATTTGGTTCCCTGACCAGGGATCGAACTCAGACCCCCTGCATTGGGAGCTCAGAGTCAGCCACTGGACCATCAGGGGAGTCCCTGCTCGCATTCTTTCATCTGACTGAAATTCCATCCTCTGCCCCATCCCCCTCACCCCAACTCCAACCCCACCTCATCACCAGTTTTTCCATTTTCCAGAGTCTTGATTTCCTCTCCAAATCCTGCAGAGTAAGTTACTCATTCAAATAGCATTCACTGAACACCTAGTAGGGTCCTCTCTGCTCTCTTTGCTCTTTATTGATGTCTCTACAATAATATTATTGGATTGTGTTTATTGTTTCATTGTTTACATACTTGTCTCTAGGCTGAGTTCTATGCCAGAGTACATTTCCTTTACCTCTGAACCCACAGGACCTGCAATGATGAATGGTTACGAGTCTGATGAAATCATGAATGAATGAATACAATTTATTCTTTGATTCATTAAAACTGTAAAATGAGAACCTCAGTCTTTGGCATACACTCACCACCTTGCTCATGGCAGTGCCCCACCCAACATCACTGATGGTGACCATTTCATTACCTACATAGGTAGTACCTGCTGCTGCTGCTGCTGCTGCTAATGCTAAGTCGCTTCAGTCGTGTCCAACTCTGTGTGACCCCATAGACGGCAGCCCACAAGGCTCCCCCATCCTGGGGATTCTCCAGGCAAGAACACTGGAGTGGGTTGCCATTTCCTTCTCCAATGCATGAAAGTGAAAAGTGAAAGTGAAGTCGCTCAGTCGTGTCCGACTCTTAGCGACCCCATGGACTGCAGCCCACCAGGCTCCTCCGTCCATGGCATTTGCCAGGCAAGAGTGCTGGAGTGGGTTGTCATTGCCTTCTCCGTAGGACCCCGGAAAGAATCTAAAAAAGAGTGGATTACATGTATACGTACAACTGATTCACTTTGCTCTATACCTGAAACTAACACAACACTGTAAATCAACTATACCCCAATAAAACTTTTTTTAATTTTTAAAAAGTATATTTACACCTCATTTTCCATCACATCCATTCTGCTCTTATTGCTCCCACTTTTCCTCTCTTGATTCGAGACCCTGGGAGTTACCTTGTACTTTTCCCTTCCCCTCCTTCATCCTGTGTATCAGCCATCAAATACAACCAATTCCACTTTCAGCATCTTTCAAAGCCATCATGCTCTCTTTAGCCATGTCCACTGCTCTTGTTTCACTTATTTAAATCTCAGTTGGTTGCAATATTTTCCCAACCCCTGACTTGCCCTCTATTTCAAACAAGAGAAGCCAGGCAACCTTCAGCATAATCTACAAATAAGCAAATCCTTCTTGCTCCTGCCTAGGTACAGGGCTTTGATGGTTTCCCAGTGATCTCAGGACAACATCCAGTCTCCTGGTTTGGCCTCAAAGATGTGTATTCATTCAGGTAACAAATCTGGATTGGGTGTCTACAAAGTGTCAGCACTGCAGAAGTCAGGCTACAGCAGTGAAAAGACATCCACAAACTCTCTTCTTGTCGAGTATGTGTTTTCATGGGAGAGACAAGTGGTAAGAAAAATGACTAAGTGATCAGGTAGTTATGAGTGCTATGGAGAAGCACAGGACTGGACTGGGAAGGCAGAGAAAAAAGTGCCACAAGGGAGCTGCGGTGTTAAGTGGGGGAGAAGGACAGGGGAGTCATCACTGAGAAGGTGGCATTTGGGCAAAGGCTGGAAGAAAGTGGGGCACTGAGCCCTGAAGAGAGCTGAGAGGAGGCTTCCAGGAAACAAAGCAGCATGTCCAGAAGGCGCAGAAGCCACGCGTGTCTAGGCTTGTGGGAGGACGAGCACAGCAGCAGGTGGGTCTAGAGCCCTGTGAACAAGGAGAGGGAAGGAGAGGGGCGAGGAAAGGGGCAGATCAGGCAGGGCCTGTAGGGCCTGGAGACTGGGCTTGGGCCCTGAGGGAGGGCTTTTGGGAGCAGGATCTGATCTGATGATCTTACTTCCACTTTCCCAGTATTACCAGGACAACTTCTGGCTTCTCTTTGACAGTAAACTCCAAGGCGGTGAAGGTGTCCTTGGCCCATTGCCAGTGCCACCTCCCAGCACCCACAGCCCCTTCCTCGCCTCACCGAATGCCCTCACCTTCTGATTTAACAAGCCGCCTGATTGTAGGTTCTTGAACACGCTGCATCCTGCCCCGTGTCCTTCCGCAGAGCAGCCCTGGGCCTGGAGTCACTGACCAAGCTTCTGGCCCCACCCTCGGGATCTCTGTGGATTGTACCAACCCCAGCTCTAAGCTGCCTCCTCCCGCAGTACCCCACGCTCTGGAAGAATCCCAAATAGGATGAATTTTCCCCTTCTCTGGGCCACCTTTGAAAGTCCTCAGTGCTTCCCTTCATTGCTCTTACCTATCTACATGTTGGCCTTCCCCAGTAGACCCTGAAAAACTTGAGTTTTATTCATCTTCCTCTCCGCAACACCTAACTGAGTGCCTGGCACTCAGGGGGTTTCTCAGATTAAAGAAAAGAGGAAAGAACGCTCAGGATAAGCCCTGGAGCTGGTCTGAGGGCCTGTGGGCACGATGCCAATCATGGTTTTGAGTTTTCAGCTGTCATTTCAGGGAAGGTTGCAGACCAGGCTATGATGGTCTGGGAACTGGTGGTGTGTGAAAGTCACTCAGTTGTGTCTGACTCTTTGCGACCCCATGGACTATATACAGCCTGCCAGGCTCCTCTGTCCATGGAATTCTCCAGGCCATAATACTTGAGTGGGTAGCCTTTCCCTCCTCCAGAGGATCTTCCCAGCCCAGGGATCAAACCCAGTTCTCCCACACTGGAGGCAGAATCTTTACCATCTGAGCCACCAGGGAAGCACTGGGAACTGGGGTGGTTGGTAATGACGATTGTGTTCAGGTCCTCAGTGGCTGTAAGGCACCAGCCTTATGACTGGATGGCATCACTGACTCAATGGACATGAATCTGAGTAAACTCCTGGAGCTAGTGATGGACAGGAAGGCCTGGTGTGCTGCAGTCCATGGGTTGAAAAGAGTTGGACATGACTGAGTGACTGAACTGAATTGAACTATACATATACAATGGCTGTACAACCATTATAGTCTATACCAACCACAGGTTGATGTCTCAGGTGGGCTGGTTGCTGACACACATTTGGACCAGGCTTAATGTGGAACCACTCTTTGTATAGAGACTAGGGGTGAGATGGGGATTGAGCTCCTACAAGTCTAACGTGACCTCATTTCCTAAGACTAGGTCATCCATAACTGTCCTGCCCCTGAGGATTTGGGAGCCTATAGGCTTGTACGCAGCACTTCCCAGGTGGTGCTAGTGGTAAAGAACCTGCCTGCCAATGCAGGGGACATAAGAGGTGTGGGTTCGATCCCTGGGTCAGAAAGATCTCCTGGAGGAGGGCATGGCGACCCAATCCAGTATACCTGACTGAAGAATCCCATGGACATAGGAGCCTGGTGGGCTACAGTCCATGGGGTCACAAAGAACTAGACACGACTGGGTGACTAACACTTTCACTTTCACTTTCTCACACACACACACACACACACATATATATATATACATATACACACATATACATCCATATATGTATGTATCTGAATTTATATATATATTTAGATTCTGTTCCATTATAGGTATTACAGGTTATTACAAGATATTGAATATAGTTTCCTGTGCTATACAGTAGGTCCCTACTCTTTGAATTAAGTATCTATTTACTTCCTTTGTTTCTCTTCATGAGAAATATTTCCTTCACTACAAGGGCATAGGAATCTGGTAACATTTAATTGATTGCTTCATTGAAATAGTTTCAATTAAAAAAAAAAACTAAGTAACAAATTATAATTTGCTTTTCGGTTAAAAACTTTGTATTTTTACTTTAGGTACCTTTCCCGCTGGGGCTTCCCTAGTGACTCAGTCAGTAAAGAGACCACCTGCAATGCAGGAGACCCGGGTTTGACTCTGAGTAGGGAAGAGCCCCTGGAGGAAGGCAAGGCAATCCACTTCAGTATCCTTGCCTGGAGAATCCCATGGACAGAGGAGCCTGGCTGGCCACAGTACTAGAGTTGTACAGAGTTGAACATGACTGTAGTGACTTAGCAGGCATGCACACACCTTTCCCATACTGTGTTGAATAGCTTTCAGTGTAAATGCACATTATGAGTAATTTACTTATAAATTTTAATTCAACAAATATTAGAACTGTGCTGGATACACCGTCAGGAGATTACCCAATGATCCTAAGAATCCATTATGGAAGGAAAAATAGGATAGAAAGAGCTGTGAAGAGACCATCTGTGCTATGGGAAAGGTCTCTGCTGGTTGGGAGGAAGAGAAAATGTTTCACGGAACAGTCATCATTTAAAAGTGCTAGATTTCATATGTAAACACAGAAGAAAGTCAACACATTATAAAGACAAATTATATATACAATTTTTGACTCATTACACATCTTTCAAAAACTTGAAATCCAAAATGATTTATTTTAGTTCTATTACGAGGAAAGGAACTGGACCAAATAGAATATTTATTATCAGAAGGAAACTTGCATCTGAATTCCAGTGAGGGCCATTTCCTTCACAAAGAATAAGGAAGAAATAGAAAATCTAAGGATTTCACAAACTATTATTTGGTACTGTTCTTTAATGTTTCCTTGGAGGAAACCAAGGTTTCTAGATGCTGCGTACCTCATCTAGTCTCTGAGTCAGACACCCTGGGATGGCTGAGCCAGCCGTACGATCCAGGGATCCAGACTCCCAGCTCAGTGCTCCTGACATCACTTGTGACTTCCCCAAGGGCTGCTAAGCAAATTTATTAAGGGCAAGGATTCCCAGCCCAACAGGTGCTGAAATGTGAGAGGATCCTTCACCTGTCATATTGAGTTGATGAACTTTTTCCTGAACCTCTGTGAGACTGGGGAGTTCATTCAACATTCATTCATTCAATAAGTGTGTACAGAATGGCTCTGATGTACCTGGCATTACACTAAACACCAGGGACCCGGCAGAGAACGAGCCAGATCCTTGGAAACGTGCCCATCCAGACATCGACGTCTCCTGCTTGACTTGGAGAGGCGTGGGTGGGAGCAACCAGGTGCTGATCTGACTCTGAAGAAAACGAGGGGAGTTCACAAGTCCCATGGCAACGTGCCTGCTCTGTGCAAATCTCCACTTTCTCATCAATGATCTGGAAAGTCCATTAAAACATGCAAATGATATTCCCATATAAAGACAGAAAACCATGCCCTCTGCTACCCACCTCTCTGCAGTCCCCCAGATCATCTCCCCCACAGTTCACGCTCACTCTGACCTTTTATCCAAGATCAACAGCTCTTCCAATGATGGGTTTTTTGGTTCCAGCCTTTAGGCAGTCAGTTTGTAGTCAGTGACTTAATCACATTCTCTCAGCTCTTCAGAGTATCTTCAACAAGGTTAAAACTCATAAAACTGCAGAAGCTTCAAAGAATACAAGAGTAGAGGGAACCTGAGAGATCACCTGGTTCTCCTGCTTCTTTTGACAGATGGAAAAACTCAGGTTCAGAGAGGTGCAGTGACCCATCCAGGGTTGCACAGCTGGAACCTACTGTTGCTGGAACCAGAATCCATGGGATCCCAGCTCCCCATCAGCGTGTGGTTATTTATCTCATGCTCCCACTCAAAAAAGGGATCCTCTTACATCTAATCTATAACCTCACATTCATGGTATTTATTTACTCTTTCTCCAGGCCTAATTGAGATAATAGCCTCAATCATCTGAAAAATAAAATCAGACCAATATAGACAGTGATGAACGGACACAATGGAGCAAGAACACTTTATGCCAAAAGATTCTGAGGTTTATACCCAAAGATTCTCACCTCAGAACCGTGCTCCTCTTATTGTGTTGGTAGCTCCATTTCTGGTGTTCTGTATCTCCATGACCTCCTATAGTAATACAATGGAAAGTAGAGACTGGATTGGGTCTTTGTTCCCAGTTCCTGGCAGACAGCTCCTAAAAGCCTTGAAATCTCCAAAGAGTTGAGTGTCTTTTGCATGACAATGAAATGACTGATGAACCCCTGGGAAGCTGCAGGGTGGGGCTGGTCTCCAGAAAGACAAGCCTTGATTAAAGGGTAGCACTCTCAGCCTCACCTCCCAATATCCTGGGAGGTGAGAGGAGCTAGAGAATGAGCTAATCTCCAATGGCCACGGATTTCATCAGTCACATCTATTACATAAAGAAAACTCCATAAAACCCCTAAATGATGTTTGGAGAGCTTCCTTGGTGAGCTTGTGGAGATTCTGGGAGGGCAGTGTATCTGGAAAGGTCTCGGAAGCTCCATACACACACCCCCTCCCATACCTTGCCCTGTGCATCTCTTTCATTTGGCTGTTCCTGAGGTTGTATGGGCTAAGTCGCTTCAGTCATGTCCAGCTCTTCGAGACCCTATGGACTATAGCCCAACAGGCTACTCAGTCCATGGGATTCTCCAGGCAAGAATTTTGGTGTAAATTGCCATTTCCTCCTCCAGGAGATCTTCCCAACCCAGGGATCAAACCTGCATCTCTTGTCTCCTGCATTGGCAGACGAGTTCTTTACCACTAGTGAAGCCCCTAGCACTTAGTATATTTTCCTGAGTTCTGTGAGTCATTCTAGGAAATTATTAAACCCAAGAAGGAGGAGCTGTGGAAACCCCCAATTTGTAGCCAAGTCAGATAGACATACAGGTAACCTGAGCACCCAATAATTGTGACTGACCTCCTATAGGGAGGACAGACTTGTGGGATTGAATTAAACCTGTGGCTGCTGCTGCTGCTGCTGCTAAGTCGCTTCAGTCGTGTCCAACTCTCTGTGACCCCATAGATGGCAGCCCACCAGGCTCCCCTGTCCCTGGGATTCTCCAGGCAAGAACACTGGAGTGGGTTGCCATTTCCTTCTCCAATGCATGAAAGTGAAAAGTGAAAGTGAAGTCGCTCAGTCATGCCTGACTCTTAGGGACCCCATGGACTGCAGCCTACCAGGCTCTTCTGTCCATGGGATTTTCCAAGCAAGAGTACTGGAGTGGGTTGCCATTGTCTTCTCTGAAACCTGTGGAGTCTGATGCTAATTCTTAGTTAGTCAGAAGTGAATTGAATTGTAAGACACCCATTTGGTGTCTGGAGATTGGGAAAATTAGTTCAGTTCAGTCGCTCAGTTGTGTCTGACTCTTTGTGACCCCATGAATCGCAGCACGCCAGGCCTCCCTGTCCATCACCAACTCCCAGAGTCCACCCAAAACCATGTCCATTGAGTTGGTGATGCCATCCAGCCCTCTCATCCTCTGTCATCCCCTTCTCCTCCTGCCCTCAATCTTTCCCAGAATCAGGGTCTTTTGAAATGAGTCAGCTCTTTGCATAAGGTGGCCAAAGTATTAGAGTTTCAGCTTGAACATCAGTCCTACAAATGAACACCTAGGACTGATCTCCTTTAGTATGGACTGGTTGGCTCTACTTGCAGTCCAAGGGACTCTCAAGAGTCTTCTCCAACACCACAGTTCAAAAGCATCAATTCTTTGGCGCTCAGCTTTCTTTATAGTCCAACTCTCACATCCATACATGACCACTGGAAAAACCATAGCCTTGACTAGACGGACCTTTGTTGACAAAGTAATGTCTCTGCTTTTTAATATGCTGTCTGGGTTGGTCATAACTTTCCTTCCAAAAAGCAAGCATCTTTTAATTTCATGGCTGTAGTCACCATCTGCAGTGATTTTGGAGCCCAGAAAAATAAAGTCAGCCACTGTTTCCACTGTTTCCCCATCTATTTGCCATGAAGTGATGGGACCGGATGCGGTGATCTTAGTTTTCTGAATGTTGAGCTTTAAGCCAAGTTTTTCACTCTCCTTTTTCACTTTCATCAAGAGGCTCTTTAGTTCTTCTTCACTTTCTGCCATAAGTTATTGGAGTGAAAAAATCCCCACATACTTGGTGTCAGAAGTGTTTGAATAAAAACAATTCACCTCCTCATTGGAAAGCCCAGAACTTGTCCCTTCGGCCTCTACTCTCCTCTGACCACACCCACTCCCCATTACTTCATCCAGTTTCATGGTGTCAAATGCTATCTGAACTCCCAAACAACTCCCAAATTTATGTCACCAGCCCCTGCCGCTCATCTGAACTCCAAACTGCCTAGTCAGCTTCTCCATGTGGATAATTCATTGGTATTGTCAACTAAAAAATACAATCATAACCTGAAAGTAGACTTATTTTATTTGGTGGGAATGTTCAGGACTCTGAGCCCAGGAGAGAGCATCCCAGTACCTCTGAGAAAACTGCTCTGAGGAGGCATGAGGGGAAGTTGGAATATATATAGGTTTGCAACAAAGGGAGCAGGCGGTCTGAACATCAAAGATCTGGTATCAAGTTAAGGAATGATCATTCTGTGTTTGGGGAGGTGCAAGCCTCTGAGCTCACTGAATCCATTCCTTTCATATGCCCCTCAGCTATCTGTGCCCGATCCTCTTTACTTGGTCACCTTCAGGAGTGGCAGATGTTGCTTCTTAAGCTCCCCCAGCTTCACAGCAGTCACTGTGGGGGGTGGCAGCATCCGCTAGATCACAGTTTGGGAGCCTTCATTCACATTTGGAGGCCAGAAATCACCTATGGCTGTGACTTTTCTTGTTTATTGATATGGCAGGAGATATTTTCATTTCACAGTACCTGAAAATTTTATGTCCAAAGTTGAAATCCTGATCTTTTCTCTCAAACCTCAGGGTCACCCTTAACTCCCTTCTGTCACATCCCACAATCAAAACCAACAGCAAATCCTGCTGATTCTGCTTTTAACATATTCTGAATCTAACCACTGGTCCCCACCCTGTGCTACCATCCTGGTAATCTCTCATCCAGATCATTGCGAAAGCCTTTTTATTGGTTGCCCATTGATCTCTTGGCCCTTGAGGCAGTTCACACCACAGCAGACATTGATCTCTTGACCCTCGAGGCAGTTCACACCACAGCAGAAGGTGATGTTGCCTGTGTCACTTTTTGTCTAAAAACCATTTCATGCTCCATCTCACTATGAGCAAAACCCAAAATGATCACAACAGCCTAGGAGGCCTCCACTGACCCTCCAAACTCACCTCCTACTACTCTCTCATTACTTCCATGCCACCCTGAGCCACCTGGCCTTTTTTCTCTTCTCTGAACATGCCAGGGCTTCTCCTGCCTCAGGCCCTTTGCACTTGCTGTTCTGATGCCTGAATCAGTTGAGTCCCCCGTATTTACATGGTTCTCATCCTTCTTCAAGGACTTCCTGGTGGCTCAGACGGTAAAGCGTCTGCCTACAATGTGGGAAATCTGGGTTTGATCCCTGGGTTGGGAAGGTCCTCTGGAGAAAGAAATGGCAACCCACTCCAGTATTCTTGCCTGGAAAATCCCATGGACGGAGAAGCCTGGTAGGCTACAGTCCATGGGGTTGCAAAGAGTCAGACACGATGAAGTGACTTCACTTACTCACTCATTCATCCTTCTTCAAGGTCTTTACTCAAGTATCTTTTTTAAACAATTTTTTTTCTGATCTCCCTTTTTAAAACTACAACATTCCCTCTTCCTCCAATATTCTCCATGCTTTTTTTAAAACAAAATTTTTTAAAAAATCTTTTGGCCATGGCACACAGCATGTAGGATCTTAATTCCCCAACCAGGGATTGAACCCTGGCCCCCCCGACATTGTCAGCAGAGTCTTAACCACTGGACCACCAGGGAAGTCTGTCTCCATGCCTTTATTCTACATTTTTTTTTTTTTTTACTATAGCTATCACCACCATTGGTGAGACTATGTATTTCATTTACATGTTTTGCTAGTTTTCTGCTTCCTGCTCTAGAAGGAATGTTATGCAAGAACAAGATTTTTTTGTTTGTATTGTTCATCATGTAGCCTCACTATCTGAGTAACATTTGCTTAGTAAATATTTGCTAAGTAAAGTAATTAATGTTTCATAATTTTTATATCAATGTCTTGTTCTTAAAAAAACCTAAAATTAAAGTCTTTGAATAAAGGCAAAAGACAACTGAAACAATTTACAACTCTATTAGTCTTTTTCCCAAGTGGTGCTATTGGTAAAGAATTTGCCTTTCAGTGCAGGAGACACAAGGGACCTTGGTTCGATCCCTGGGTCGGGAAGATTCCCTGGAGGAGGGCATGGCACCCCACTCCAGTATTCACGGCTGGAGAATCCCATGGACAGAGAAGCCTGGTAGGCTGCAGTCCATAGAGTCACAAAGAGTCGGACATGACTGAAGTGACTTAGCACACGGGCATGCACTAGTCTTCTTTATGCTTGAGATATGGTTTTAAAGTGCTGCTGGTGACTATCAGAAGCAGTGAGCACTGCACATCTACAAGACAATACATTGAGCCAAAGAATACTGGTGTCAAAGACTTGGACTAAGAATACTTGGACCCAGGACATTACAAGTTGTAGTGCAGTGTTATCCTGGATGAAAAGTAAGGAAAGATGGCAAAAGAAATTTCTATAATTCCAGAAAAGATTTTTTTTAAAAAAAAATAGTGAAAAGTGTAAGTACAATTTTTCAACCAAACTTTCACTCAACATGTTTAAACCCCCCCCTTTTTTTTTCCTTTTACTATGTGTTTAGTGAATTTAGGCTACCAAGGAGACACTGCTGGCCAGAGGGAGTGCAGTTTCCCATCAGAACTTGGCGACCCTGTAGCCCTGGGGTGGCCCTACAACTACCATCCCCTGCTCTCTAACCTGGCACTCAATGGTGCTGGGCTTTAATTTATATGAGGAAAACTGAGAGAAAAGACAGTATGTGAGCACAGGGGAGTTTAGGAGATAAGTGTTGAATTGGAGTTTCCCCGGAGATCAGATGAGAGAACAGAAAGACATTTTGCACTGACTGTTAATTCTTAGTGACTCTAGCCTAAGAGTCCCTCTGTAATTCTCCAGAACTGACTTAGGAACTCCTTATTTTTCAAATGCTACTCCATGAGTCACTGAGCAGAGAGAAGAGGCCTAACAATATGAGCTTTTGAAGAGCAAGTGAAGTTAGAAGGGAAAGGTAACCGGCAGACAAAAAGTTTTGATTTTATCCTATCTCCCTGCCAGTGGCTCAGACTGTGAAGAATCTGCTGGCAATGCAGGAGAACCAAGTTCAATCCCTGGGTTGGGAAGATCCCCTGGAGAAGGAAATGGCAACCCACTGCAGTATTCTTGCCTGGAGAATTCCATGGGCAGAGGAGCCAGGCGGGCTAGAAACCATGGGGTGGCAAAGGGTCAGACAAGACTGATCAACTAACACTTCCACTTTCACTTTGGCCTGTTTCTGATGGGAATCATGGCTGGCTTGAGGAGCTGGTCACCAAATTGTGATTTTTTTTCCAGTGGTCAATATTCAATAGGTTACTAAGTGCCATAAGAGGTAACATGGATTCATTATAATCCCCACTGTACAAATCACCTTTGCTTAGACATATAAAAGTCATCTCAAACTTAAATTCAAAACCGAACTCCTGATCTTTTCACCAAAACCAATCTTTCCATCTCAGCTGATTGCAACTTCTTCCTTCCAGATGCTCAGGCCAAAAGTCTTGGAGTCATTTATCTTTGTCCATTTCGATGGCTGTAACAAAACACCACAAACAGGATACGTTATAAATAACAGGAATTTATGGCTCATAGTTCTGGGAACTGCAAGTCCAAGGTCATAGTGCCAGCATGGTTGGGTAGGGTGCTTTCTCTGGCTCATAGCTGGAGCCTTCTCACTGCATCTTTACCTGGTAGAAGAGGCTAGGGGTCTCCCTGGACCCTCTGTTACAGGGCACTAATCCCATTCACGAGGGCTCCACCTTCATGACCAAAGCACTTCCCTAAGCACTCCTAATACCATTTGCTGTTGTTGTTGACATTGGGATTTCACCATATAAATTTAGGGGGATACATAACATCATCCTTGAGTCCTCCCCAACACCTCAGTAGCCAGTTTGACAGGAATTCATTAGCTTTACCTTCAGAACACATTTGTAAATTGATCTTTTTCATCACTGTACTGTTCTCACTCTGGTCCTCATCATCTGTCCTCCCATCTGGTCTCTGTGCTTCTACCCCTCTGCCCATTTAATGGGTTCAATTGTGACTCCCTAAAATACACATTCAAGTTCTGATTCCCTGTATCTGTGAATGTGACCTTATTCGGAATTAAGTCCTTTGCAAAAGTAACTGCGTATATGCTCAGTCACTTCAGTCATGTCCAACTCTTCATGACCCTATGGACTGTAGCCCACCAGGCTCCTCTGTCTATGGGATTCTCCAGGCAAGAATACTGGAGTGGGTTGCCATTTCTTCCTCCAGAGGATCTTCCCAATCCAGGAACTGAACCTGCTTCTACTGCATTTCCTGCATTGGCAGGCAGGTTCTTTACCACTGCTGCTGCTGCTGCTGCTAAGTCGCTTCAGTCGTGTCCGACTCTGTGCGACCCCATAGATGGCAGCCCACCAGGCTCCCCCGTCCCTGGGGTTCTCCAGGCAAGAACACTGGAGTGGGTTGCCATTTCCTTCTCCAATGCATGAAAGTGAAAAGTGAAAGTGAAGTCGCTCACTAGTGTCTGACTCTAGTGACCCTATAGACTGCAGCCTACCAGGCTCCTCCATCTATGGGATTTTCCAAGCAAAAGTACTGGAGTGGGGTGCCATTGCCTTCTCTGATAGTGGCACCAAAAAAGGTAATTAACATATAAATTAATATGAGGTCATACTGGATTATAGTATTAGTCACTCAGTCATGTCCGATTCTTTGCAAGTCCATGGACTATAGCCTGCCAGGTTCCTCTGTCCATGGAATTCTCCAGGCAAGGATACTGGAGTGGGTAGCTATTCCCTTCTCCAGGGACTCTTCCCCACCCAGAGATGGAACCTAGATCTCCTGCATTGCAGGCAGATTTTTTATCATTTGAACCACCAAGGAAGATAGGCCCAAAATCTAACTGGTGATGTCCTTATAAGGAAAGAAGAAAACTCATAGGAACAAAGAAGCATACGGAAGATAAGGCCATATGACAACAAGACAGAGCCTGAAATGATGCAGATAAAAGCAAGGAACACCAAGGACTGGCAGCAGCCACCAGCGATTTCACCAGGAATGGCAAGAAAGGATTCTGCCCTGGATACTTTGGAGGATGGTTTCTGTTGGTTTAAGCTACCCAGTTTGTGGAACTTTGTTACAGAAAACCTACGAAACTGACACACTCTGCAGTCCAGTCTCAACATGGCAACCAAAGGAGTTCCTTTAAAATATAAGCTGGAACATCCCACTCATGGGCTTCCCTTATGGCTCCAGAGGTAAAGAGTCTGTCTTCAATGCAGGAGACACAGGAGATATGGGTTCACTCCCTGGGTGGGGAAGACCCCCTGGAGGAGGAAATGGCAACCCACTTCAGTATTCTTACCTGGAAAATCCCATGAACAGAGGAGCCTGGACTGGCTACAGCCCAAAGGATTTTCAAGAGTCAGACATGCCTGAGCAACTAAGGACATCCCACTCATTCACTCAAAAGTCTGCAGTGGTTTCCCTCTTCTCACAGAGAAGAAGGGATAAGTCTTACAAAAGCCTGGATGTTCTAGGGAACTGACTCCCCCAGTGATGGCTCTGACCTCATCACTTGCACCCTCCAGCCACACTGGCCTCCTTGTGTTCCTCCAACAATCCAAGCACATTCCTGATGTAGGGCAACTGCACTGCAGTCTCCTTGCCTAGAACATTCCTTTCCCAGATTTATGTATGACTAGTGTCTCACTAGTTCAATTAAATGCCAACTGCTCAGGAAGACCTAATATGGTTACCTAAGACTGCAAACCTCCCCTGCCAGTTCCAAGGCTCCTGAATCTCCTTTATCCTGCTCTCCTTTTTCTATTTCTGAATAGCATTTATCACCTTCTAGTGTACTGTGCAATTTACTTAACCATATGTCTATTTGCTATTGCCCATCTCCTCCTACTAGAAAGCGAAGTTCATGAAGACAGGGGTCTTTATTTATTTTAGGTGATATACACCCCCTCCAAAGTGCCTGGCACATTATAGCTGCTATGTCAATATATTTAGGAAAAATGAATAGGAAAAGGCAACATGACACAGCAGATATGAGGGTTTTCCAACTTCCAATCTCTGCTATCCTTAACCCCATTTTTATTTAGATGATCAAGTATTCAGTGGTCAGATAACAACTTGAGGGTTCCAGCTAAAAAGTAATATTGTTTAAAAAAGTAAATAAAAAATTAAAAAGTAATATCCGCACTTTCTAAGTTTTAGTAGGTATGCATCAAGTGAGCTTCCCAGACGGCACAGTGGTAAAGAATCCACCTGCCAATGCAGGAGACAAAAGAGACATCGATTCAGTCCCCGGGTTGGGAAGATCCCTTAGAGGAGGGCATGGCAATCCACTCTGGTATTTTTGCCTGGAAAATCCCATGGACTGAGAAGCCTGGCGGGCTACAGTCCATAGGGTCGCGACAAGTCCCACACGACTGAGCACACACACACACACACACACACACAGGCACAGAGTATTAACCTTGGTGTGTTTTTCAACCAAAACTACCACAAAAATGAAATTAGGGTAAATTTCAAAAAAAAAAAGTAAACTCTAGCTACTGCTGCTTCCAAAATATTCCTGTTGAGGAACAAACTGTTTAAAGCAACATTAAATGCTTCAAAGGCTCAAGTAATCTTTCCAAAATATAAGCATCATACTCCTTTCCATCTCAGTAGAATGGGCTCACAGAGCCTCTATAATTTCTATAGTTAGAAATTACGAAATAGCTGAGGTGTGCAGATTAAACTTTCTAGGCTTTGGCGTCTATGAAATCATCATAGGCTAAAACACTTAATCCTTTGAGCCTAAATCCAAATTGCAAACTACCCAGGAAAAAAAAATGAGATCATATATCTGCTACTCAGATCATGTTCTTATCTGCCAAGAATGCCTCTGAGATGATGTGTGTGTGCATGCTCACTCACATACACACACACACATACGAGCACACACTCATTCTAGCAGCAAAATTGCTTTGAAAACATTAATACACATTAATAAAAATGTAAAGACAACAGCTGTTTGAATTTCAGATAAACTGTAGGCCATTTTTTTTAACCATTTAAATCATGGAGAAGGTTCATAACTGAATGAAAACATGATCCAAATAAAAAAATACAAGTCGTCTACAAAGGGAAGTTAAAATTGAGTTTTAAAGAATGTATCATAAATTATTAGTTATCTTGCCTGGTTGCCGAAGGAGGTGCTCTGGTTAACAGAGAGTTATTATGTGTTCCATATGTGAATTAGCAATTTAGACTGTCATAAAATACACTTAGTACTCTAAAAAGAACATACCCTTTCTTTGATGAGTCAGTTAAAGGCTTTTCAAATTATTTCTGGGCCTTATAGTCACCGGGGTTAGCAAGAAATAGTTTACTACAATTGTACGCGAGTGCCAGCAAATAGACTTCTGACAAATACCAGTAAGTTTGTTACAGATGAAATTCAGGGTTACACAGAGAGATATTTACCTTGTAATATGCGCATGTGTGTCGGACTTCAGTGGTGTCTGACTCTGTGGGACCCTATGGGACTATAGCCTGCTGGCTCCTCTGTCCGTGGGATCCTCCAGGCAAGAATCCCGAAGTGGATTGCCATGCCCTCCTCCAGGGATCTTCCCAACCCAGGGATCGAACCCAGGTCTCCCACATTGCAGGCAGATTCTTTACCATCTGAGCCACAAGGGAAGCCTTGTAATACAGTCCTTCCAATTTTTATTAATGGCAAGACTTGGAATTCTCAAAGTGCCCATCCAAATACAATGCAGAGCAGCACTGCTCTGATTCTCTGTGGCACATGGGCCCTAGGCCTTGGCTTTACACTTGCAGATGCTACTAGAAAAGGCAGCAACTGGAAACACATTCCTTCACAGCCAAAATGCCTCCTGTCTTCCAATTCCTCATACATACATTACCATGTCTGAAGTAGCTACTGGGAAGTTGCTGAATAACACAGGGAGCTAGCTTGGTACTCTGTGATGACCTAGAGGGAGGCAATGTATATATACATATAGTTGATTCACTTCGTTGTATAGCAGAAACTAAAAAACATTGTAAAGCAATTATGAAAAAGTAAAAATGTTAGTTGCTCAGTCAAGTCCTACTCTTTGTGACTCCATGGACTGTAGCCTGCCAAGCTCCTCGGTCCATGAAATTCTCCAGGCAAGAATACTGAAGTGGGTTGCCATGCCTTTCTCCAGGGGATCTTCCCGACCCAGGGATCGAATCTGGCCTCCTGCATTGCAAGCAGACTCTACTGTCTGAGTCACCAGGAAGTCCAAATGCTTCCCCTCAAGTAATTGTTGGAGACCCATTTCAGAGGCAAAGGGCATGACAGATAATGGGTGTTAAAAAATAGAAATTAAATAGGATAGAAACAAATACACGATGTGAATTAACATACTCTTCAAATGTCAGAATTTGAACAGGCAAACACAACTTTGGGTCCCAGCTATTGAGCATGCTCCTTTCCTTCCCTGGGAAGCCATCTACTGTCACTTCTGTGCTGAAGCTCTCAGAATGACTTCTTTGTTAATGAGCACTAAGTTAATAATGAGTGGTAAGTGCAGCCGAGTCTATGGTCTAAGATGCCACAAAATGCACACCTATCCCACTGAGAAGATGGCCTCACTTATGCCAAATCAACCTGATAAAACCTCATATCCAATTCTCAAGGAAGGCCTTTCTAGATTTGACAAATCCATGTTCCTAGGATACAAAGAACATCCATGAGAGCAGGAGCTTTATTTCACTCACTGCATGTCTATCCCCAGGAATAGTGCCTTGCATGGAGTAAGCACTGGATAAATATTTATTGGATCAGTGAATGGCTAATCTATTCTACTGGGAATGTCTATACAGTGCTAAGAAGTTTGAGCCTATTTAGAAATGAAACTCCTCTTGTATACAGTTAGCTTGTATAAAGCTTAAAGTCAGATTCTGTGGCAGCTGTTCTAAATACTCCATGCTAGTTGAACACTACCTTGAATTTTTTTTGTTCTAAAGAAATAGTTCTGATGAAGTCATAGACACCAGGGTTTGCTTTGGGGACTAAAAGAACAAGCAAGTCTTAATACAAATGTACCAACAACAACAGCTGAATTCTGGAATGATAATAAATAGAAGAGGACTTTGGTAGGTTACCCTCCTGGTGGCCCTCAGATTATATGAAACACTGTCCCTACTGATCCAGTTTCTTTGCACAAATAGTTTTGCCTTTCCTCTATATCTTGCCCCAAGGAGGTTCCTCTCCATTCTGTCTATAGTACCAATCTTCATGCAGTCAGTTCAGTTCAGTTGCTCAGTCGTGTCCGACTCTTTGCAACCCCATGAATCGCAGCACGCCAGGCCTCCCTGTCTATCACCATCTCCCAGAGTTCACTCAGACTCATGTCCATCGAGTTGGTGATGCCATCCAGCCATCTCATCCTCTGTCGTCCCCTTCTCCTCCTGCCCCCAATCCCTCCCAGCATCAGAGTCTTCTCCAATGAGTCAACTCTTCGCATGAGGTGGCCAAAGTACTGGAGTTTCAGCTTTAGCATCAGTCCCTCCAAAGAAATCCCAGGGCTGATCTCCTTCAGAATGGACTGGTTGGATCTCTCTCATTTATTGTTGTGGTTCAGTCACTCAGTCATGTCTGACTCTTTGCAGTCCCATGGACTGCAGCATGCCAGACTTCCCTGTCCTTCACCATCTTCCAGAGTTCACACAAACTCAAGGGATGAGATGACTGAATGGAATCACCAACTCAATGGACATGAGTTCTGTTTTGAGCTGCCATAATATCACAACTGTTCTCCCTACATCTAATCTCCTCTCACTCCAGTTCATCTCCTACAAGTCCACCTTTTAAAAATGCTATGTGCACTGGGACAACCCAGAGGGATGGTATGGGGAGGGAGGAGGGAGGAGGGTTCAGGATGGGGAACACATGTATACCTGTGGCGGATTCATTTTGATATTTGGCAAAACTAATACAATTTGTAAAGTTTAAAAATAAAATAAAATTTAAAAAAAAGAATGTAAAATATCTCACTCATAATTTTATATTGATTGTATAAACAATGACATTTTTTGGTATAATGGGTTAAATAAAATAAATTAATAATATTGAAAAAAAAATAAAATAAAAACGCTATGCCCAGACTGATTTTCTGAGCCACAGAATTATAAGCAAAATAAAAGTTATTGCTTTTTGTCACAAAGTCTAGGGTAGTTTGCTAACCCAACAATAGATAAATGGAACACCTCCCAGTTAGACTCTGGGCTCTGTAAAGTAGGGAACCATTCAGTCATCACTATATTCCTAGTCTATAGTATGATACCTGGGGCACACATGAAGGAGGCTCTCACCAAATATTTATTGAGTGCAATTGAAAGTTTCAATGTCTGCTGTCTTATTTTTTAATGTTCCATTTATGGAATTTTGAAAATCTACACATTTGGACCAAAAATAACAGAGGCAATACATCTATGTGTTAGGTTTATCCTATTATTGAGGCTTTTTATAAAAATGGCTCTTTGCTTTCCCTTTCTTCATGGTATGAAATCCCATGGGAGAAGTTGGACCTGGTATTGCAAAGTGAACTGAAATGGCACAAAATACAGGAAAGTATTCAGTAAAAAGGAAAATCAATCCAATTCAGCTAAGTGCACATCATTTGTTCCCTGTTCCAATCAAAGTGTCCATCCTGTGTTTCTCTGTTCCATTTTACGTAAGGGAAAACATTTCTAAATGCCTTGTGTGCCCACGATTTTCCTCTCCTACCAAATCAAAAGTCAATACCCAAATGCTACTCAATATAACTCTGTAATTGCTCTGGCTCAAGAAGATGTCTGTAACATTGAAAAGCTCTTTTAAAAAGTGTATCTTAAAGACTCAACTAGTGGTGATGTTTCTCCCTGGGAGCACACTAATTTCTTTGTTATCTGGCTTTGTCTGGGAAAGAGATGCTCAGAGCAAGTGAATTTTCTAGATCACCTCCCCTAACTCAAAAAACGTTACTTACAAAGCCTACAAGTTCTCCTACCACAAGACACTGGTCACCCCTGCAATACCTTGAGCTGAATAAACAAGGCTTGGCCAACACTGGGCTGCAGAAGTTTCCAATCCTAAATTGCATAAAGGCTGAGGGTTGTGCATGCAAACCCTGAGGGCTCTCTGGAGCAAACCCATCAGTGACTAAGACTCCTCCATGGAAAGTGGCAGGTATGAAGCAAAATCCACATTTAATAACTACCCTCTTGAGCTTTAACACTGTTTATTTACAGAGACTTGGATGGTGGAGAACTGATCCCACTGCCCAAGGCGTCAGGCTCCTTTTAACCCTTGGCAGCCTGACAATGGTCAAAGGTTTTTAGCCACACTGATCCAGATCCTTTCAAAGGTGCTATCTCTGCATCCCTTGAGATATATAAAAAAATTTATCCCCCCCTGTACAGACTTGATGTTTCTGCTTCCAGCTTGCTTCACGCAGGCAAGGTTCTTATTGAAACTACTGAATGCTCAGTTTTCAACCTGATTTGACTCGATCAACTTATTCACTCACATACTCATCTGTGCAGCATTTACTAAGCTCTCACTCTGTGCCAGGCCCATATTGGATACTGAGCATAGAAAGATGAACAAGACCAGCTCTCTCACTTGAGGAACTCACCAGCTAGTGAGATCAGCACTGGGATCGCTGGGATCAGCAAACCACAGCCTGGGGGCTACCTCCGACCTGCTGTCTATTTTTGTATGTAACATTGTATAGACACACTCATTTGCTTATAAATTATCTATGGTTGCTTTCAGGCTAAAACAGCTGATCTAAATTGTTGTGTCAAAGATGCGGAGGCTTGAAAAGCAAAAAATGTTTACTATCAGGCCCTTTTCAGAAAAAGTCTGCTGAAAACTGTATGGTAATACAGTTCTGGTCCATATTCAACAGTCCACAGGGAGAGGGAGGGGTTCCTGAGTATCCAGGAGTGCCTGAGCAGAGCGGGAAGCATAGAAGATCAGCCAGGAATAACAGCAGAGAGCAACAGGTAAAAGCTGGGTGTGGGGGAGGGACTTCCGAGAGTGGTTAGGTCTTGGGAGTGGAGCAGGGGAGGACAGAGGCATAATGGGAGACGGAGCTAAGAAAGGGCAGGTCTCTGCAGGCCATGAGGAGGCCATGCTGGTTTCTACTCTGTCAGCAATGGAAAGTCTTTATAGGTTTTAAGCAGAAGAGGCAACAGAAAAGAGATTGAAAAGAGGTGAACAGAAAAACCCATGAAGACTCCACTGCATTGGTCCAGGCAAGAGATAGTGACTCAGGAAAAGAACAGCAGTGGCAGTTGATGGAGAGGAGGATTCAAAGGTCTCAAGGAAAATGAATTAACCAGCGTTAATGTATCACAGATGTATCACATCCAGTGAACACTCTATGTGGAGCTACAACTGCAGTGATGGAGACAGGCAACCTTGCTGTGTTCTAATCCATCCCTGAAAGGCTCAGGCAAGGACAGTCCTGTACCTGGGGGCCTCAAAGAGGAATTTCTTTGGTCAGCCTTTTTTAATAACTAAATATTGTTCAGTGGCAGCTGGTGAAAAGAGTGGAACAGGTGACTTAATTGTTAACCACGGGGACACCTTTACTCACTGTTTTAACACTTGCCTTCCCCCACCCCTAGCTTGCTTTTCTCTTGATGAGACCTGTTGAGCAGGGAGATGGGCAGGACACAGTGTGTTCAGATTGACCTCAAGCAAGTCTTGACACTTTCACTTTCCTGATCTGTGCCCTTGGGCAATCTCCTTAGCCTTTTGAATCTCAGTATCTTCACCGTAAAATGAAAATAAAGTATTGCTAGAAGAATTAGACAGCACAACACAAGCAGAGTGCTTAGCTCAGGGCTATAGTTAGCCAAAATCAACACCAGAATCCCTTAGATCTCAACCAAATGGCCAAGCCTCAACCCACCCCCACCAAATAGGTGAGATCCCATTTCTGTTGGCACCTAACACAATTGAATAATGGAGGAGCTAGGTACACTGTTTCATGTCTGGTTTCCAAACAGAGTTAAGGCTCCAAGATATCAAAGTCCATGCCTCCAGTGGCCTCCTCCGGGCCAGTACAGTGCCAGGTGCATGGTAAAGGGCCTGATATATTTGTTGAACAAATAAGGGAGCGAGGAGGAGGAAAGGGAAGGAGAAGGAGAGAAGGAAAGATACAGAATGTCTCCTTGTTCTTTCACTGCCTCTCAGTATTGCTGTCCCTAAACCTGGTTGTTCAGAAAGGGAGGAGAGTGGGGAGTAAGTGGCTGGCATGGATGACATTCACCTCCTATCCGTGAAGAATGTTTTTGAGGGTCCAAGGTGTTCATACACTCTACCCAGCTGGGAGCAGCTTCCTTGGGCTTCATTTAGCAGAAAGCAGTGAATAGCTCAAAGAAAGGCAGACTTCCCCAGACCTGGCAAGGAGGGAACTGATTAACCAGAAGTTCTGGCTGCCAAGAGCCAAGGCAAAGCAGCGCAGGATAACACACCTCGAGGGATGTTATCCAGAAATTCATTAAATTCAAATCCTCTTATAAGCAGTTTAATTTCTTATAAAATTTGGGCTTCTAGAAATCTCAGTGGGAGACCTTGGATTTTAGCAATCTGGGTTCATAGCAAATGTAGATTCTAAGGCAGAAATCTCAAATCTAATAATACTTAAAGCATGAGAACAATTTTTAACTACTTTAATGGAAATTTTTCTAAGATCTATTATGTGCCCTCAGCCATGATAAGCAGACTGAACATGTCACACCTTTTCTTGGTGACCAGAGAGCCCAGACTTCTAAACTGTTCTAATCTATGGGAATTCTGACTCTCTCTTGACACCTCCTTCAAAGTACTGCTGCTGCTAAGTCACTTCAGTCGTGTTAGACTCTGTACAACTCCACAGATGGCAGCCCACCAGGGTCCCCAGTCTCTGGGATTCTCTAGGCAAGAACACTGGAGTGGGTTGTCATTCCCTTCTCCAATGCATGCATGCATGCTAAGTCGCTTCAGTTGAGTCTGACTCTGTGTGACCCTATGGACAGCAGCCCACCAGGCTCCTCTGTCCACAGGATTCTCTAGGCAAGAATACTGGAGCAAGGTACTACAACAGGCCTCTTAAATTGTTGCTCCTACCTCAAAAGAGCACCCAGAAAGTGATACACATTTGAGTTGATACTTCTTCATTTTCTTCTAACCATGGCTGCCTCTATTTTCCTCTGCTGCTTCTCAAGTGGCCATGGAGCCTCAGCAATTATTTCCATTCCTTTTGCTACCTGCCTGCCACTCCTCCAGTCAGAGACACTGGTATAAACTCACATTTATGTTTAGAAGCAAATGGTTGCCTATGGGAATATCTATAGATGTGCCAAGATACATGGGTTAGTAGACATTTGTACATATCCTTACTTCTCCAGCTGACAAAGCCTGGCAGCAATGACATGGCAATAGCAACCAGCATACCTAGGACCCAGATCATGGTTTCTAATACTATTCTTCAGTAAAAGGAAACAGGGCTCCTTGGAGAAATGGTTGATTCTAGGGCTAGACATATGCAGTATGAGCCTGGAGTATCTCATCATGCCAGAAAGCAAGGAAACACTCAAAGTTTTTAACCCATAAAACAGACATATCAAAGTGACAAGGGAACCAAGTGGCAGAGCTACCAGAAGTCAACACTAGCAAAACTTGAGCAACAAAACAAAGTCGTACTAGATGATTGCTGTTGTTGATGTTACAGCACTAAGCTGTGTCCGACTTTTGCGACCCCATGAATTGCGGAACGCCAGCCTTCCCTGTCCTTCACTATCTCCCAGAGTTTGCTCAAACTCATGTCCACTGAATCAGTGATGCCATCCAACCATCTCATCCTCTGCCCACTTCAACAAATGCATAGTATTAGGCTGCTATAGTTGATAAATATTAATAATTAATAGAATCCACCTGTAATGCAGGAGACCCTGGTTCGATTCCTAGGCCGAGAAGATCCCCTGGAGAGGGAATAGGCTACCCGCTCCAGTATTCTTGGGCTTCCCTGGTGGCTCAGATGGTAAAGAATCTGCCTGCAATGCAGGAAACCTGGGTTCGATCCCTGGGTTGGGAAGATCCCCCAGAGGAAGGCATTGCAACTCACTTTAGTATTCTTGTCTGGAGAATCCTCATGGATAGAGGAGCCTGGCTGGCTATAGTCCATGGTGTCACAAAGAGTCAGACAAGACTGAGAGACTAAGCACAAGCACAATAATTAATACTTATTAGTTATGGCTAGTCATCATTAGATGTGAATAAACTAGTCTTTAGATGATTAGTTATAACTAATAATTATTCGTATTAATATTGATTAACTATAACAGCCTAATACTATGCACTTGTTGTTTAGCTGCTAAGTTGCGTCCAACTCTTTTGTGACCCCATGAACTGTGGCCTGCCAGGCTTCTCTGTCCATGGGATTTCCCAGGCAAGAATACTGGAATAGGTTGCCATTTCCTCCTCCAGGGATCTTCCCAACCCAGGGTTCCAGTCTGTGTCTCCTGCACTGCAGGTGGATTCCTCACCCCTGAGCCACTGGGGAAGTCCAATACTATGTATAGTATAAAACAAATATCCACAAGTCCTTAGTGATATAAATAAATGACTAAACAGATTTTAAAAAATTGGGACAGAAGAGACAAACCAAATATCCCATGTAGAATAATTCCAAATAATGTATATAGATACACTGCTTTCAAGGAGCTGGATCATAATTCCCCTTTCAAACATGGGCTGCACAAAGTGACTTCCTTCCAAGGTGCACAGCACAGAAAGGCAGAGGGAAAGTGACTGGACAGTGGAGAAACCTGACAACATGACCTCAGCCAGGTGATATCAAGATCAACTCTGATGCTGATAGTATGTACCCTTGATATGATGCAATAAGGACGGCACATCCCCTCTAAGGGTCTCCTCGCCAACACTCATAACCACAGTGGAACCATGAGAATCGCATCAGGCAAACCCTAATTGAGAAATAGTGTTCAAAACACCTCACCAGTATTCTTTGAAACTGTTGAGGTCATCAAAAATCAGGAAAGTCCAAGAAGTCACCAGGGCCAAAAGGAGCCTAAGAAGATATGATAACTAAATTACTAAATGCAATGTGCGATGTACCAAATCCTGGAACAGAAAAGGAACATGAGGGGAAAAGCAAGGAAATTTACACAAGCTATGCATTTTAGTTAATTGTATGAATAATGTGTCAATGTTGGCTCATTCATTAAAACATATGTACTCATCTTACTCAGATAACATGTGAATAAAAGGGATAACTGGGCATGGGGTGTAATGGGAACTTTCTGTATTATCTTGCAGTTTTTCTGTAAATCTAAAACTGTTCTAAAATGAATAGTTTTTTTTAAGAAAACTTAAGTCACCAGTCTCCAGGCTTGGGAATGGAGGGTAGAGGACACCTCTTTCCACAGACCCTGCTGTCCTGGGCATGTGGGCTTTGACACATCCAGGTACTCATCCTGCCCCCAAGGTGCTGGCTCCTGAGAGTGGATCAGAGCAACCCTCATGCACTTAGAACAAGATTCAGGGCTTGCAGGCTTTCAAAAGGCTGCGTCAACAATTAATACCCACATGCACTCTTGTCATATGCACTATTCTGCCAGATAACAAGATTCAGATTGATCAAAAAAGAAACCTCTACCCAGAAAATGATAAAAACTCATGTGACGTTAGGAAGCCAATCGGTTGAAATTTGTTAGGGAAAGACCATTCCCTGTAGTTCTTATTTACAAGCTTCTCAAACTGGCTCCTAAACTAGCTTCCAGCTAAGAAAATGCATTAAAAATATCCATAAAACAGCACTAATAAGCCCTCCATAACCAAAATCTAATTGAAGATTATAAAGAGCGAGAACACCAAGTACTCCTTAAAAGGCAAAGGGAAAAAGGTTGATCTTCCGTAGCCAGCAGGGCCATGTGGTGGGAGTGCTTTCTTCTGGGACTCCAGGGCAGAGAGAGCACTAGGGTCTTCTAGAGCGGCTGCTTTCTCCAGATACCATGTCAAAGGCATGACACAATTTGGCCACAGCAGAGGAGGCTGGGCTCCAGTGAGAAGAACTCTAGACAAGTAAGTGAGATTCGATTCTATCCTTTTGTTCTGTGATTGTTGTTGCTGCTCAGTCATGTCTGACTCTGCAAACCCGTGGACTGCAGCAGGCCAGGCTCTCTTGTCCTTTAGTCTCTCCCGGAGTTTGCTCAAACTCATGTCCATTGAGTTGATGATGCCATCCAAACATCTCATCCTCTGTCATCCCCTTCTCTTCCTGCCTTCAATCTTTCCCAGCATCAGAGTCTTTTCTAAGGAGTTGGCTCTTCTTCATATCAGGTGGCCAAAGTATTGGAGCTTCAGCTTCAGCATCAGTCCTTCCTTGATTAAACCACTCTATTGTTCCAACCAACAATTTTCTCATATATAAATAAAGAACAATGAAAGTCTTATCCTTACCTACCTAAGTGACAGATTGTGATACTTCACAAAACATAATTATGCAAGCATAAGGAGACATCTCTTTCTTCAAGGTTTTCAGAGTGCATCATTTTTTTTCCCATAGAATTCTTTGAGAAGTAAATCAGGGTTTTAGAATCAGTATGTGAATCTTTGTTTTAGTCATGTACTTGACAAATCTCACTCAATCCATGCATTTGTGACATTCTCTTTCTCTGGTTATTAACTGCATAAAATCTTTTTTTAAACTTTTTATTTAATATTGGAGTAGAGTTAACAATATTGTGTTAGTTTCAGGTGTACAGCAGAGTGATTCAGTTATATATATACATGTATTTATTCTTTTTCAAACTCTTTTCCCATTTTAGGTTGTTACATAATATTGAGCAGAATTCCCTGGGCTACACAGGAGGTCCTTGTTGGTTATCCCTTTTAACTATAACAATATGCATATGTCCATCTTATTTGTAGACCTCAGCCATGTGCTCTTTTTTCCCACCTTCCCTTCTCTTCCTAGTCTGACACCTCTCCCAGTACTACTGGAACATCTGAAATTAGTATTCTTACCACAAAGACATATCAACAAGTCTGGTGAACCACAAATGTCATGTTATACGCTGTTGTTGTTTAGTCGCTAAGACTTTTATGACTCCAAGGACTGCAGTCTGCCAGTCTCCTCTGTCCATGGGATTTCCCAGGCAAGAATACTGGAGTGAGTTGTCATTTCCTTCTCCAGAGGATCTTCCTGACACAGGGATTGGACTCACATTTCCTGCATTGGCAGGTGAGTTCTTTATTGCTGAGCCACCAGGGAAGCCCACGATATTGTACAGCATATCTTAAATCATACGTGGATAATCTGCTTAGATACAGAATCTGAGAGTTACTGGTGATTTTGATTTACACCACCTATTTACCTCATCCACAACCAGAGATATTTCATCTTATTTGTGGGCTGGCATGCAGGGCCTCCATGCTGTTCACGCTCTTCTGTGTTTATTCTTCCCCATTTCTAGGGCTTCATTCTGAGTCTCACTTGGGCAACACCTTCCCTTGGTCCTTAGCTCACTCTACTCCCAGGACTAACCTGCACCCTCAGCCACGCTCAGATTCTTGGAAGTGGCCAGGAATTTCCTCTCATATCCACCCAACTACAGTCCTGCCTTTCTTCTCTACTGTGGTCACTGCATTTACTTCTCCCTCTGGTACTTTCTGCAAAGCATCCACAGAGGGTTTTCCTGTTTCCGGTTTTCTTAGCACAACTGCAGGCAGAGATGAGAGTGCTTACTTGAGGGGTAGAAATCGTCACTAGAAAAGGAGAGGTTAAGGATCATGAAAAATGAAAGAGCTTCCAGCAAAGTTATGGAAGAAATAGAAGAGATCTGGAGTCTACAGCACAGGTGGTTGAATTGGAAAGGAGGGAAGGAGGGAAGGAGGGAAAGAGAGAGAGGTGAAGATAGAGTGGGAAGGATATTAAGAGGGTTCATGCTCAGAGCATTTTAAAATTTTTTAGTGAAAGGAGACTACACTTGCTGAGACTATACTTTAACAAGAATTGTAGAAAATAAGAGTAAATTAAATAGCTATTGGGAATGGGATAAAGAACCACTCAGGGGCAAGGGTTAGGATTTCTCCCATCACATGGCAAATCTCACTGAGATTGGCTCTAACCACCAAGAACCTGGAATGGCACCTCATAGCCTTTGGGGGGCTTCATATTATCATGCAGACTGTGCATGCTTCCACAGTTTGTGTAACTGGATCTGTGACCTCCAAAGTTAGGCCCTTTTGCTTTAGACAATCATGTAACTTCTTCCGCCAGAGAGCTTCCATCCTGGAATGTCTTTCAACCATAGAAGAGTTATAAAACCACCTCTATCTGGATTTGAAGTAAAAGACATAAGGTATTATGGAGAAAAGTTTACATTCTCATAACTTTCCTTCATCATGGGCATTATTTTGGTGTGCTGCCAAACACCAATCAGCTGTGGGTAGTGCCTGCGTTCCAAAACAATTCTGTAAGAATGTATTATTCTATAAACAATAAACTATTGTAACATTTCTTAGATTCAGTATCAGACCAAAAAGAATACTACATCACTTGTTCACTTGATTATTTTCTCATGAACTTGGAGCATTTGATTTACGCTCAACTATTCCTATATTTAAAAACATTTTGTTATTTCATAATCAAATTTTAATCTTCTAACTTAGATGACTCAGGAAAAATACTTAATCCATCAAAATAACTCCAAACCATGTGCTTTTCCAATCACCTTCAAAATGGCATATAGTTTCCATCATGTTTGGCTTGTAAAAGGCTTGGCAATTTATGACCTTTGGCTTATTTCCAGTCCCCTTAGCTGTCAATGCTATGCTAATGCCATCTTCCAGAGGACTCCTGGCAGGATTTCACAGGGATGTCTGTGGGTTTGGATTAGCAGGAATAATGAATGAATTTATTAAGTAAAAGGCACCAGCCTTGAACCCTGTACCCAGGTGCCCATGTAGTACACCAGAATTCTCTTTTTGAATGGGAAATAAGCTTGATGGAAAGAGAATGGAAGCTAAAAACATTAAGTGTCCACTTAGAGCCATATTCTGTATATATTATCTCATTTCAATTCAGGGTATTATTTATTATACATTGAGAAAATTATGGTTCAGAGTTTCATAATTTACCTAAGGACACAGCCAAGGATTAGATCTCAGACAGGTCGGCTTCTTAAGCTCTTGGTCTTTCCATCACTCCATTCTGTTGATTCCTACTTTTTGTTGTTGTTTAGTCACTAAGTAATAACTGACTCTTCATGATCCCGTGGACTATGCCTGCCAGGCTCCTCTGTCCATGAGATTTTCCAGGCAAGAATACTGGAGTTTTTTTCCTCCATTTCCTTCTCCAGGGGATCTTCCCAGCCCAGGGATCGAACCCACGTCTCCTGCATTGGCAGGTGGATTCTGTACCAGTGAACCACGAGGGAAGCCCCAATTCCTGCTAATGATTATTAAAACCAGACTAAATCACTCTAAAAGTCTATTCTAATCAACTTCTACTGGAGATATGATTTTACATGTATATATGGGCTTCCCTGGTGTCTCAGATGGTAAAGAATCTGCCTGCAGTGCATGAGACCCAGGTTGGATCCTTGGGTCAGGAAGATCCCTTGGAGAGGGAAATGGCAACCCACTCCAGTGGTCTTGCCTCAGAAATCCCGTGGACAGAGCAGCCTGGTGGGCTACAATCCATGGGGTTGCAAAGAGTTGGACACAATTGAGTGACTAACGCACATACACACACACACATATGAAATTCACATGTATCCCCACTAACATTCAGGATATATATGAATTAGACCCATCAAGACAGTAATAGTTGGGAAACGTGCCTTTCCCTAAACAACAGGTAAAAAGAACATACATAAATAAGTTCTAATAACTTTCCAGACTTAGACTGAGTCTGGAAATTGAAGTCTGGAAAAAGCAAAAGCATATCTAAATAGTACACGAAGTGACTAAAAATAAAGAAAATTATCTCAAAGTAAATGTCCCTGTGAAGACAGCTTTTCCAGGGTAAGTAGGAATCTATTATTCATCTTGTTGGGAATAACTGCCCTGGTCTTGCTTCTATCTTTAGCGTGTGCACACATTGTTGAATATAAAACATGTAAAGCACGTAATCTTCTAACATAACTCATGTCTAAAGAAGCAAAATAAAACCACCCCTTCAGAAATTCCTTTCTGGCATCTTATTTTGTTTTTAAGAAATCTGTTTTTCAAAGAAATAGAGGGTTTTACTCTTCAGTAGAATGATGTTTTCTTCAGTTTTTCCCTTAAATTATTTTTACTCTCTGACACAAAAATGAATCTATCTTTATCAGTAAAAAACTTTTTTAAATGTTTAATTCTGATTAAATCCTTCCAAATATTTTTTACATGGGTGTTGCAAGTGTTTTTCCTTTTCCCTATTCTTTTACTTATTTTTTTATACTTATTTTTTGTTGGAATATAATTGCTTTATGATGTTGTGTTAGTTTCTATTGTACAACATCATGAATCAGCTATACAAATGTATTACTTACACACACTTTGAGAAGGAAATGGCAACCCACTCCAGTATTCTTGTCAGGAAAATCCCATGGATAGAGGAGCCTGGCAGGCTACCCTCCATGGGGTCACAAAGAGTTGAACACAACTGAGCATGCACACGTGCACACACACTTTTAAAAAGCCACCAGATCTATACAAAGTTCTTATTTCTAATTAAAGAAAGGGCGTCTATCATCCAACAGGTTTTTTATGAATGCCTACTCTTTACCCAATGCTGGCGCCTCACAGCCTTCTCTATTAGCTTCTGTTTGTTTTCGTTTAAATGCTGACCAAATGGACATTAATAATTACAAAGTCTGAGATCCAATCCTGATACTAAGTGTGCCAATAATTAGCTGGTGACCTTAGACAGTTTGCTTTATCTCGCTGGTTCTCAGTTTCCTCTTGTCTGAAATAAAGGGACTATGACACTCTTATGGACTGAATTTTGCCCTCCCTCCCAAATTCATATGTTGAAGCCTGACACCTGGTATCTTATATGTGACTGTATGTGGGGATAGGGCCTTTAGAGAAGTGATTAAATAAAAATAAGGTGTTTAAGGTGGGACCTAACCCAAGCTCACTGGTGTCCTTATAAGAAGAAGAAATTAGCCCAGTCAGGGGAAAAACCATCTGAGACAATAAGAAGGTGGTCATCTACAAGCCAAGGAGACAGGCCTCACAAGAATCAAACCTGCCCACACACTGATTGTGGACTCCTAGCCTCCAGAACTGTGAGAAATAAATTTCTGCTATTCAGGTCCTACCCTACAGCGCAGGGAACTCTGCTCAATGTTATGTGGTAGCCTGGATAGGAGCAGAGTTTGGGGGAGAACTGTTGATGTTGTTGTTTAGTAGCTATATCATGTCTGACTCTTTATGACCCCATGGACTGTAGCCCACCAGGCTCCTCTGTCCATGGGATTTCCCAGGCAAGAAGACTGGAGTGGGTTGCCATTTCCTTCTCCAGAAGGTCTTCCCAATCCAGGAAGTCAAACTCACATCTCCTGAGTCTCCTGCATTGGCAGGTGGATTCATTACCACTGAGCCACCACAGAAGCCCATGGGGAAGAATACTGCTGCTGCTGCTAAGTCGATTCAGTTGTGTCCGATTCTGTGCAACCCCATAGACGGCAGCCTACCAGGCTTCTCCGTCCCTGGGATTTTCCAGGCAAGAGTACTGGAGTGGGTTGCCATTGCCTTCTCCGTGGGGAAGAATGGATACATGTATATGTATGGTTGAGTTCCTTTGCTGTCTACCTGAAACTATCATGGTATTGTTAAGCAGTCAATATAAAATAAAAATTAAAAACAAAAGAGTATACCTAGATTTCCTCATTCCTAAATCATAGAGGAAGATGCAGACAATTGAACTAAGTAAGTCCAGAAAACCAAGAATCTTCCCCCAAATTGTGTTTGGCTTCAGGGAGTAATTGACAATGAATATCATAAGGCAAAAAAAATGGAACGAAAGTGAGTGCATTAAGACACTGCCAAGCCACTGAATCAACAAAACACAGTATCAACCCAACTTTTAAATTGTTAAAATAAAATAATTTTTAATATTGTCCATTTATTTTCAAATACTTAAATCCATTATGGTACTTGTCATAAGCGTCTTAATTAACATGAGAAGATGGATAGGACAGAAAGTTGTGATGAGCAGTAAATCTTAAGATGTGTATTACTGGGGACTTCCCTGGTGGTCCAATGGCTAAGACTCTGCACTCCTAATGCAGGGGGCCCAGTTTTGATCCCTGGTCTGGGAACAAAGATCCCACATGCTGCAGCTAAGACCCAGTGCAGCCAATAAAAAAATCTATTTTTTAATGTGTATTGTTAAGTCCAAATAAACAATAACAGATTATTTTTAAAAAAAAATCTGTTATTCAAGCCACACAGTCAGCAGTACTTTGTTAACGCCAGCTCTAACAAACTGGTTCCAAATAGGAAAAGGAGTTCGTCAAGGCTGTATATTGTCACCCTGCTTACTTAACTTATATGCAGAGTACATCATGAGAAACACTGGGCTGGAAGAAGCACAAGCTGGAATCAAGATTGCCGGGAGAAATATCAATAACCTCAGATATGCAGATGACACCACCCTTATGGCAGAAAGTGAAGAGGAACTCAAAAGCCTCTTGATGAAAGTGAAAGTGGAGAGTGAAAAAGCTGGCTTAAAGCTCAACATTCAGAAAACGAAGACCATGGTATCTGGTCCCATCACTTCATGGGAAATAGACGGGGAAACAGTGGAAACAGTGTCAGACTTTATTTTGGGGGCTCCAAAATCACTGCAGATGGTAACTGCAGCCATGAAATTAAAAGATGCTTACTCCTTGGAAGGAAAGTTATGACCAACCTAGATAGCATATTCAAAAGCAGAGATATTACTTTGCCAACAAAGTTTTGTCTAGTCAAGGCTATGGTTTTTCCTGTGGTCATGTATGGATGTGAGAGTTGGACTGTGAAGAAGGCTGAGCGCTGAAGAATTGATGCTTTTGAACTGTGGTGTTGGAGAAGACTCTTGAGAGTCCCTTGGACTGCAAGGAGATCCAACCAGTCCATTCTGAAGGAGATCAGCCCTGGGATTACTTTGGAAGAAATGATGCTGAAGCTGAAACTCCAGCACTTTGGCCACCTCATGTGAAGAGTTGACTCATTGAAAAAGACTCTGATGCTGGGAGGGATTGGGGGCAGGAGGAGAAGGGGACAACAGAGGATGAGATGGCTGGATGGCATCACTGACTCGATGGACGTGAGTCTGAGTGAACTCCGGGAGTTGGTGATGAACACAGAGGCCTGGCGTGCTACGATTCATGGGGTCGCAAAGAGTCGGACACGACTGAGCGACTGAACTGAACTGAACTGAACAAATAGATACCTAAGGTCCCTTTCAGTTCTACCATCCTGAGATCCTCCCTCCCCTCAAGAGAAGTAAAAATATAAAATACTCTAAGTAACGATCTAAGTGTTTGTTAAATGAACTGCTTCTCATTAGTTCTCTAACAATTTACCGATTAACACTTGCAAACCAAGTTCAACGTAAAGAACTTTTAAAATTCTTTTTAAAGGCTCAGTGTTCTCAGCTTAATAGAGAACAACCTTTAAGTGTACTTATTTTTAAATGGTTGTTCCTCCATAAGAAACTATGTAAAGTAGTCCCTGTAATTTTGCTTCAATACATTTCTGGTGTGAAACTTAGCAGAGAGTCAAGCTCATTTTATACCACATACAAGTAACTGAAGGGAAAGCGTCCAGAGTGATGTGGTCACAGCAAATAGGGAACAAGGTGGTCCTACCAGACCCACTGACCTTCCAGTGAGGGTAATATACCTTGAAAAAAAAACTTGTAAACCATTTCCAGTTAAGGCTTTTTGCTGTTTGGGGAGTATTGGGTTTTTTAACACCAGATTTGTTTTCCTTTCCATATTTCATACTGGTTCCACTGATTCAGCCTCAGGTCTCTGCACTGAAGCAAATGATACCTTAGTTGTTTAAGCGTCAACTTGCAGATTTCTGAACATTTGGACTTTCTGGGTTTGACAGGTTGATAAACTTTAAACAAAGGTGCAATAACTTTGCCTGATAAGAAGGCAAGAGAGGGTGGCCTGGGTGAGGGTTAGAGGGGTGACATTTTTCTTTTACGAACTGCTAGACAGGAAGTGAGACTTAAAGTATTGAAGGGATGATGAAGGAGAGGGGAAGGAGGGATCAGGTTAAGTGGACTGCAAAAACACCACAGCAAAGGTTAAAGGGTGTGTGCTGAGAAATTGGTTTTAGCAACTGATTCCATTACACAGAAATGAGAACCAATAAACTGAGATCCTCTGATATTAGCTCATCAGCATCTTAACTGGTGTATTATCTTAAGCAAACTCATCAGAAAACATGTTTTTCTTCTCATTCCTCAAACCAACTTTAACATCTTTGAATGACCTCAGACAAATGATCTTGGTACATTTGTTATTTGGTGATCATTCTTGATAGCCATTACTTTATTATCTCTTTGTTTCAGGCCTTCCCAAATGACATGATTACCCATTCCAGGAGAGCAATAACTGTTAAAAAAAAAAAATCAGTAGCAATGCTGTAACATGTAATTGTCTTTACACACCATTGTGATTGTATGTCATGACATCAAGACTCGGGGATTTTAGGAGAAAGGATATCTAGAGAGGCCTGTGGGTTTGGGTTAGGTCACTACAGTAATAGAACAGGCTGTACTAGCTGGTCATTTAAAAACTTCTACAGAACTTGATTGCCTTCCAGTGAAATACTTCATTTAATTTCCCCATAATCCATTCCCTCTCCTGCCCATCACACCTTTAATAACCCTACATCATATGCTCATTAATCTTTCTACCTCTACATCACAGAGGTTTACATTTTAATATTAGATCCAGTCATCTTGTTAGTGTGATTTATTGTTTTCCTCTTCGAAAAGTCCACACACTTTTTCTACGTACTATAAATAACAAAGCATGGCTCCAGATTGAATAACGGAGCTGTAATTCAGGCTTGGGACTTAGCTGCCATTCCTAAAGCCTCAAGCCGCACCCCTAGGGATCATGGTGTCAGTAAAGACTGGTGATTGAATTATGGCCTGGCAGTCAATCAGGGACGGTATGCTATTCAGAGTATTTCTACCAAAGAGAAGTTATTAATGCTTTCAAATGGAAGTTAGGACTACAGTAGATCAGATGTTAGTTTAATAAGGATAGCTATTTTTTTTCCTACTTAATGAGGTAAGAGCCTTTTTTCCCCTATTTCTAAGAGAAATAAATCATAAGCAATAAATATGACAAAGATCTTAGGTGATCAAACTTTATTGTTATTGTTATTATTTATAATATTGTACAGGGTTCTCTGCAAAACACCCATCTATTTTTAGACTACTGAAAAAAGTAAAAAGAATAAAACAAAAAGAAGAAAAGGAAGGAAAGGAAAGCAGAAGGAAAGGAAGGAGGGAAGGTGGTTATTTGAATGCTATCCTAAGGTTCCAGTCACCTCATAATTGAATTTCATAATTTTAGACACTGTTGAAGAACTATGGATGTGAACACTTGGCAAACGACGAAGTAAAATGGAACAACTAAATTATAAGCCTTAAGACATCAAGTCAAATAGAGCCGTATATCTTGATTATTCATGTCTCAGGAAAATAGGCCATACTTGCAGAATATTGTAAAACCCTGGGGCGCTCCCAAAGCTATTTTTGAACACTTCTTTCTTAAACACTACAGAATGTTCCATTTTAATTTCTCAAACATTAAGACTTTTGATGATAAATATTATTAGAAAAGGTTGTTTCAGAAATACGACACAATCTGCTTCTGTCTGCAGAAAATAGGCTCATATAACCAAATAACTAACCTGAGAAAGTACTCTTACCTTTGGGCAAGGGCCCTTAATGATGCACTTTTTAAAGAATCTAATAAAAGCTGTAGACCTTGCCCCAGAAAAAAAGAAAGACATCAACAAGGAACACCTCTCTCTCTCTCTCACACACACACACCCCACAGATGCACTACTTCTCACACACAAAATTTTGCACATTTCAGGGGATTCATGGCCTCAGGATAGGAAATCTTGCCCAATGGATTAACTTGTGTTTTTAAAAGGAAACAAGTTTTTCTCTGGTTTTTACACAGACTACATCTAATTTTTATCAATTAATAAAACATACAAGGCTTGATTTGCAGATTAGAGCCTGCACAGGGAGGTTGAGTACAGGAAGCTCAACTTTATTAGGTTTTCTAGAAAAAAACTGTGTCTGTTTTCAGAAGACCAAAATGCATGATACAGGGCCTGCTGCTTGACACTACTCCTAGTCAGGTCTATGAAAGTGTTCTTGATGGAAAGTGTAACCTAATAATCCAAGAGTCAGGGTCTTTTTGTTGCCAATATTCAAGTGAAATAAGTCATAAGAATAACTGTTGTTCTTATATTCATAATGAAATAATAGATGTAATTGAAAATATCTTTGGGTCCCATTTTTATCATCGGAAAATACACATACTTATACAAATGTATCTAATAATGTAACTATTTTAGATAACAGGGCTTTGATAAGAGCCTAATATTGTATAGTGCACACTGTAAGCTTATTGACTGATATTCACATTCCCAGAGGCAAAAAGAAATGCAGATGAAACCAAATTATGTTTCCTCAATGAACTCTGCTTTTCTTCCAGCAACTCATGTTCACTACACAACTTTATTTCTTTGCAAATTTTCTAACCATTGGTGAAAAGACCTCATTATATCTTTATTCTTCTGTTTCATTGTCCTTTTCAACATATGTGTGCACATGTGTATGTGTTCATGTGTGCAGAATATAAAGGATCTGAAAGTGATACATGCTGAAGGCAGTTTTTTTTTTCCATAGCCTTAGCTAAGTAACATGAGAAGTGGTCCAAGAGCCAGGGAGGAAGTCATGGGTGTGACCAGGTGACCAGTTGGAGTCCATCCTCCACATCATTCAAAGTCTTTGAGACGGGCAGTGACAGACGCCCTTGATGTCTTTCCTCTGCTATGACTCATAATGCAGTACCCAGAGTTACTTTGTCAAGTTTTCCTTCTTTATCCAGGCTCAGAGTCATTTTAAGTTTCATTCAAGATGGGGGAATTTTTAATGGCAACTAACTCTGCCAAACCAATGATCACAGTGAATTGAGAATTCTCCATTTAAAATAAACTGGAACACACTTCATTTCTGTGGCAAGAATGTCCCCATCCAGTAAATGTCAAAGATAATCAGTATTCACCCTGAGTGAGCCAAGTCGAAGCCTCTACATTTCACTGGATTGTGAGGCATCCTGGGGTTCCCAGTCTGCATACTCAAATGACCCAGAGTTGTTCCTCTGCCTTTCAGCAATTAAAACCCACTCTATTTTTTAAAAAATGCACGGTAAAAAAGTCAAATAAGAATGAAGGCAGTAAGTTAGGACATTTTATCCTTGATTCTATGATCCAAGGAAATGTCTTCCATTTACCACTGTCATAAATGAACAGCCTTGTTCAGAATCCAATTATCAGGATGGTGTCTGAAATCTACCAGGCTTGAAGTGTTTGGAGTTATTGTGAGCCCTTGTTCCTTGGAAATTTGGGGGAAATTCTCTGAGACCTGTGTTTGAAGGGCACCCATCAGAATGTTTTCTTCAAAGTGATTCTTGTCCCATTGAATTGCCTCTCATCATTCCCTAGTGGCTCAGATGGTAACGCAGCTCAGAAGACCTAGGTTTGATTCCTGGGTTGGGAAGATCCCCTGGAGAAGGGAATGGCTACCCATTCCAGTATTCTTGCCTGGAGAATTCCATGAACCGAGGAGCCTGGTGGGCTACAGTCCAAGGGCTAGCAAAGAGTTGGACACAACTGAGCAACACACTGTTCTACTTGATTTAGTCAAAGTTCCCTTTTTGATTAGCATCATCTGTGTCTCTCAGAAAACTCTGAGAAACACCTATCAAAGTTCTAGTATAATAGAAGGCTCAGAATCAACTTCACCCCACATTTACTGAGTGTTCTCTCTATGTAGTCTCACATACAGCATTTTTGTAGATGTTTCCTTATGAAAACTTCACAAATCTCAAATGTAGCAACATTAATTTCATTATAGACAGATACTCAGAGAGAGGAAGTAGAAAATTTTGCACTGGTTTGGCAGATAAGAAAGAGCTTATAATGAGAAATCTTCCATGTGCTTCAGTTCTTTTTCCATTTATCCTTTTAACTCCACTATTTCCTCCTGGACTCTGGAACAGTCCAGCTGGAAAATTAAATCCAGAGCCATTTTCACCTGAAATCATAGTCTGATGCTGGATTACTCCAACTTTTTTTGGTTCCCAAATTACATTATAGACTTATCTTTCAAGCAATGTAGAAACCCCTCCAAGTACTGCACAAATAAAGCTGCTATTTAAAACATAGAATCATGATTTTAATGCATGGATAAGTTGGCTAGAGAGTAAGGGAATTCCTCAGATGTCAGAAATGATGAGAAAGCATAAATCCTCAGGGATAAGTAAATGCTGGAACCAGCATCTGCCTAGGAGATACACGAACTTAAAAGCCAGGACCTCTGGAGACCAGTTTTCTCAGTGGGTGATGTAGAATAAAAATACACTCCATGGAAGGAGACAATGTCAATATATGCCTCCCTCTGCCTCTCTACTGAGAATTAATTCCTAATCTCAAGCTACACTCACTGAGGACAAATATAGGGGCCAAATCAATGCCACCTATGTGGTCAAAGAGCAAACAAACAAAAAATCCAACAAAAAATGTAGTTTAAAATAGTCTCACGTGACAATTCCCTCATGTCACCAAACAGGCAAAGGAAAGTCAACTCAGGAGGGATGCTCTGCAAACAAGCATACAGGTCAAAGTGGAATTCACAATCAAACAGCATTAAGAATGTATTGTAACAGATGATACCATACAAATACTATCCTTGAGGCAATAGACATATATAGAACATGGCACCCAGCAATTGGAAAATGTGTTTTTTTCAAACACACAAAAAATCTCTACAAAAATTAAATAAATTTCAAAATTTATTTAATTTTTGTAAATTAAATAATTTACAAAGCCCCAAAATTCTCAGCAAATTTCAAAGATTCTATAGCATGAAGACCACAACTTATGACAACAAATTTAAAACAGAAAGAGACTCACAGACTGAGAGCATGGTTGTTGGCGGGATAAGGATGGTGGGAAGAGGTAGTTGAGGAGTTGGGGATGGACATGTACACACTGCTATATTTAAAATGGACAACCAACAAGGACCTACTATATAGTACGTGGAAGGAACTCTGCTCAATGTTACGTGGCAGCCTGGATGGGAGTCTGGGGGAGAATGGATCCATGCATATGTATGGCTGAGTCTCTTTGTTGTTCACCTGAAACTATGACAACACTGTTAATCAGCTATACTCCAATACAGAATAAAAAGTTGAAAAAATTGTTAGCAATTAAGTAGAAAATAGTAACTAAAAACACTCTTGTATTAGGAAATTGAAATGTATATTGATCCTTGTGAACAATGGGGTTTCCCAGGTGCTGCGAGTGATTGGGAAGATCCCCTGAAGGAGGGCACAGCAACCCACTCCAGTGTTCTTGCCTGGGAAATCCCATGGACAGAGGAGGCTGGTGGGCTACAGTCCACGCGGTGGCAAAGAGTTGGAGACGACTGAAGTGACTTAGCATATGCACACACATGCACTTGTAAAAAATACATATATCAGAGAAATGTTAAAATAATTTAAAATAAACAATCATGAAAAATGCTTATTACCCTTATAACACTTAGGAAAAAATGTGAAACCTTACATGTTTGTATTAAAATAAATAAGATTGAAAATAACTGAACAATGTATCAATTTAAAAAGCTAGAAAAAGAAAATAAAGTAATAAAACCCGAAGAAAATAGAAGAAAGGGAATAAATATGCACAGGAATTAAAGAAATATAAAACAATGACATATTAGAGACAACCTAATAACTAAGTTTGCTTCCTTTTCTGCTAAATCTAGTAAAATTAATACATCTCCTAAAAGATTTATCAAGAACAAAACAGAGAAGGCACAAACACAGTATTAAGAACTAAAAAGATTATAACTATGCTTGCAGCATGGATTGTAAAGATAATAGAATATTATGAACAACTTTTGGTTAATTCATAAAAATCAAACAAATGTTAGGCCATAAAGTGAATGTCTACAAATTTCAAAGAATCTGTAGTATATACACCACTTAAAAGTTTAGATAAGATGGAAATATTCTCTAAAAACATATACATTTACACAGTAATTCAGGAAGAAAGAGAAATCATGACTTTCCCGCTATTGATTAAAATAATTGACTCCAGAGTTATAAATCTTTATACACAGAATAAAACACCAGGGCCAGATGATTTTAAACATGATTTCTACCAAATGCCGAAAGAACAAACATTTCCATTTTTTACAAACTCTTTCAGAGAATAGAAAGAGAGGAAACATTTCTCTATTTATTTTATGAAACTAGTACAGCTTATTACCAAAGCCAAGGCAGAACAAGAAAGTAAAACTGCAGGCCTATCATAAATATAAACTCAAAAGGTCTAAGCAAAATATCTGTAAAACAAACCCAGAAATATATAGAAAACACATGTTTATCTAACTACATGAAGAATAGGCATTAAATAACTTTTTAAATGTTTAATGAAAACTAGTAAACTAAAAATAAAAAAAAATAACTTCCTAAATCTACAATAAATCCACAACAAACCTATGGTGAAACTGGCCTTTCAAATAGGGAATAGGACAAGGTGTTTGGACAATACCACTGTATTGGAGATTTTCACCATTGTATTGGAGAGCCAACAGCAATACAAGAAAAATAAATATCTTCCATTTTACACATGTTAAGAAGAAAGAGATAACACTGACAAAATTTATAGGTGATAAGAGTATACGTGGACCCAGCCATGTTTAACAAAACTATCTTGACCTTTTCAGTTATGTGAGCCAATAAATTCTCTTCCCTATCTAAGCCCCCAGAAGAGTATAGATGGAAAAAATTTTAAATGTGTACAAGAATTTTTTATTAATAGGAGAATTTGATAAAGTTGCTGAGTACAAATGAATTTTTTAAAATTAATTCAATCAAGCTGTTAGAAAACCAAATGAAACAATGTATCCTATAATCAATAAAGATGCAAATACGTTATTTACAATATCTAATATTATCAAATTATTAGGAATCAAGCTAACAAACATGTGCAAGGCTTTCAGTGAAATATTATACAACTTTATTGAGAGAAATTAAAGAAGACTTATCTATTACTATTTTATTATTGTTACACAACAAAGACCTGGTAGAGCCAAAAATAAATGAATAAATATTTTTAAAAATAAAAAATAAAGTTTAATATGTTGGTTAGGGATTTACATATATGTTAAAGCTATAAAGAAAAGCAAGGGAATGATTCATTCAAAATTCAGATTAGTATTGACTTTGATGGACAGAAGGAAGATGGGATTAGAGAGGCACACAGAGGTTTTAAAAGGACTGACAATATAGTATTTCTTGAGCTAAGTGGTGAGTAAATGAGACTCAAGTTATTAGTCTTCTGATGGTACATGTACTTCATGCACAATTTTTTATGTATGGCATATTTCACAATACAGTTTTAAAACTGCATTATATACTTTAGTAATTATAAAATTATTATCTGATCCTATGGTGGTGCAGAATAGACCTCAAACAGTAAAATAGTAAGCACTTAAGTTTCACAGAAAGATATATGAAAGTATAGCCCAAGAGATATATTCCAATGACTTCAACAAATTGGGAGAGAAATTTCGAGATGATAGAAATTTCAGAAAAAGAGATTGATATACATATGTGTGCATATATATATAAGAAAATCTATATTTTAATTTGTGGCTGTCTATAAAACTTCTACCATTCCTGAGTATATGCAGAGCATCAGAAAAGAGCCGAAAGACAGTCAAGGGTCTGGGGAGGGTTGCGAGCAGCATGGTGAAGGAGAGAGGTCCTCCGTTATGTTTCTGCCCTGTAGGTATCAACCTTGTGTGAGAGAATTAGAAACAGCAGTTATATTCACAATATAAACATAGCTAGTGATGACACTTTAAAAGTATGAATTCTGAGTGAATATAACAGTGACAGTGAGAATTGCCACAATTTGGGTATTCATCTCATTACAAGGACATGACTTGTCAAATGGGATGCATAGCATCATGGGACACTGAAGACCAGAAATGATGCAGAACAAGATGATGAAAGAAGAAGGTGGTTTGAACAAAACTAGTCATGGACTATCTGTTCCCTTAACACACCTGGCTAAGAGTTATGCTGATGGCCTCTTGTGTTCATGTACTCAGTTGCTCAGTTGTATCCAACTTCTTTGTGACCCCCCTGGACTGTAGCCCTCCAGGCTCCTATGTCCATGGGATTTCCCAGGCAAAAATACTGGAGTGGGTTGCCATTTCCTTCTCCAGGGAGTCTTCCTGAACCAGTGATCAAACACACATCTCTTTCTTTGGAAGGTACTGAGCCACCAGGGAAGCCCAGGATTATCCTAGGGATGTGGAATTGAAAACAATATCAGAGACACCACTGTGTATCAAAATTGTTTTAAGTATATTATCTCTAAAGTAAATGTTTTACTGTTTTATAGGTTGCAGAGCTTGCTCAGTGGTAAAGGCTCAATTATTTTCAAACACCTTCATCATATTCACAAATTTCCAAGTAAAGAAACCCCTCCAGTGACTTCTGTGAACGGACTCACACAGGGTGGATCCAACTGAGAGCTAAAGGATTCTAGATGATGGCAAAGGATAAGTAAGCATCAAGCTTCCTCGTGGAACAGTGCCTGATACAAACTGCTTCTTACCTGGACAGAGTTACATACTGTTCCTTAACCATTTTTTAAAATAGTCTCTCTCCCCAGGTAACTAATTACTTTCCTTTTGCTGCTCTTTCTGCTTCTCTACTAATGACCACTAAAATCTGACAAATTCAAAATTTTGAAAGTCATCCAACTATTTAACTCAGTCTTAGTTCTTTTTAGAGAAACAGAAACTTCCAGATGTAGATAATTTATTTAAATTTCAAATTGTTCCTCTAAATTGACATGTGGCCAGCACACAATTATTCCCTATAATAGAAACTAGGTATAGCAGACATAACTTAATTGCACCCATGATCAAGAAAGCTCATTTGCTTTCTCCTTTATCAAACTTTCACAAGCTTTACTAGTCAGTACAAAGGATTGGCTCAAGTTTCATCTTCTTTTATTTATTTTACTGTTCCTCTAGTGAGAAGACTAATGAATTGCCAGGGTCAGGCAACAGGAGAAGGAGATAAATTCAAGGAGAAGAAAGATACAATCCTTTAACTGGAAGATCACCCCTAAGTCAAAGTTGAAGGTGTTTTCTTCTTGGCTTTAGGTTAATTTACTAACTGCATGCTTTTACTCTGGGTATCATGCTGGAGGTGACTAGATGTTCCACTACTGCCAATTTGGCCAACGATATGTCTACCAGCACGCCCTTCTTTTTATCCATCGTCTTTCTTTTCTTTTTTGTTTTCCTTCTCTTTTTCTCCTGCTCCCTGCCAGATAACCCTCTTTTCCAGGACCTCCTTTTACTGATTTCCTTATATTCACAGAAAGTATGTAATGCCCACATGAGTGACTATGGGCTCCAAAGTTCAGTTGAGGGCCCTCAGGGGTTAGGGGTATCTCCTAACTCCATCCTCCTTAATCTCCCCTGAGGCGTGCCAACGTTCTTCCCACTTCACTTTGGTGTCACAGAACAGAACTCATTTCTTCTGTGCAGTAGCCCATATGGTACACATTGGTGGCTCCTACATTCATCTCTTACTCAGTCTTGCCTTTGGCTAAATGCAGTATCGGTTTGTGTTGCCTATTTTACAGAGGTCTCAAAGGGATTAAGTTTTATTGTGCTACCAAGTAGCACAGGCAAGATAGAGATCCAAGCTTTTACTCTTTCTACCACAAAAATGCTACCAGGCACAAGATAGACAGCTTCCTTGCTGTGTTTTTGGTAACTTTCAATTCATAATTGGATCAATCTATTATGTTTCCCCACATTAATTCCCATGTTTACAAAGGAAATTTACAAATTAGAGAACATTAACCTTTTAATTATGAAATTAAACACAAGGAAATTACAGTTTGAAGATTTTAACAGATACTAAAATCTGGTTTCATTTAAAATACTTCAAGCATACTTTAGAAAAATGTAAAGATCAAAGATTTTGTATATTTACTTCTGGTTACAAATGCCAGCTTATTGTATTATCTCTGTTCCGGCTTATAGAGGGACTTTACTATAGTAACAACAAAGAGATTTTTTAAGAAGCCATAAACACACAATGCCAAGATAATAGTGAAGATAAATGCAACAAAATTATTGCAGAAAGAAAATGAATGAGAGCAATAGATTTAGCAGAGCCAATAAAGCTAAATGCTAATAGCAGTAGGTAAAGCTAAATAGAAGCCATATTTATGCCACAGAACCTCTAAGAGGTTCAGGAATTGGCAAAATCTAAGATTTTTGGACAAAGGGGTGAAGAAGGTAGAGCTAATAAAAGCATTATTGACTGACAGTCTTCATGAGATTTCCAAATACCTACTTCTATATCAACAAAGGTCCATCTAGTCAAGGCTATGGTTTTTCCAGTAGTCATGTATGGATGTGAGAGTTGGACTATAAAGAAAGCTGAGCACCAAAGAATTGATGCTTTTGAAATGTGGTGTGGGAGAAGACTCTTGAGAGTCCCTTGGACTGCAAGGAGATCCAACTAGTCCGTCCTAAAGGAGATCAGCCCTGGGTAATCATTGGAAGGACTGATGTTGAAGCTGAAACTCCAATCTTTTGGCCACCTGATGTGAAGAGCTGATTCATTTGAAAAGACCCTGATGCTGGGAAATATTGAGGGCAGGAGAATGGGACAACAGAGGGATGAGATGGTTGGATGGCATCACCAACTCAATGGACATGAGTTTGGGTAAACTCCAGGAGTTAGTAATGGACAGGGAGGCCTGGCGTGCTGTGATTCATGGAGTCACAAAGAGTCAGACACTACTGAGTGACTGAACTGAATTCTATGTCCCAAATCTCAGCTGGCCGAATAGTCTTCAGGGTATACTCTGAGGCACCATATACTATTTTCATATTTCTATAGTGAATGTAGGCTTCCCTGATGGTTCAAGTGGTAAAGAATCCACCTGCAATGCAGGAGACACAAGAGACTCAGATTTGATTCCTGGGTCGGAAAGATCCCCTGGAGGAGGAAATGGTAACCCACTCCAGTATTATTGCCTGGAAAATCACATGGACAGAGGAGCCTGGTGGGCTACAGTCCATGGGGCCCCAAAGAGTCAGACACATCTGAGCAAGCACGCACAATAATGAATGTAGTTAAGTTATAGCCATTTTTAATAATGATAAAAGGATGACTAACTTTAGTTTGGGAATTAGTGCCACAGAAGGAAATACACTCTGCAGAGGAAACTTAAATTAATCCTTGTGTTCACCTCCTGAACACAACAGAAAATGAAGGTTGTTCCTGGGTCAAATCCCATTGCACCATCTGGGCAGCTTTGTGGGTGACAATGCATCATTGGTGGAGACAGGGCATGCCAGAGGGAAACCCAGACCAACTCTACCACACTCCACGACTGGTTCACTGCCCGTGATCACCTACACATTAATTGTTCTCTGAGAAGTCGCCATCATTCAGACCTTCTTGGAACAGCTGGAGGCTAGTCCCCGGGATACGCATCTTCAGGAGGTTCAGAGACACTGCTTCACAGTGACCAGGATCTGGTGGCTTCACTGTCACCAAGAGCCTTCACCAGTTCATTCACTCCCCACTCAGTGTCCAAGAACAGAAGATCAGGAGACAAGTGGCACTGCTTGCTAATTTGCACACTTGGACAGCAAGCAGTCCGTAAGAGAAGGGCAGAGCAAGCTATAGAATTTGCAAGACCCAGGGCAAGTAAAATGTGGGTCCCTTGTTCGTGACTGAGGAAAAGGTGCTGCTAATGGTACTAAAAGAGTAAAACAAACAAACAAACAAAAAAACCTTTCCTTTCCTTTGCCTTCTCTTTCTTGACTTGTTATAGTGGTTCTGGTTCTTTTATTATTATTTTTTGTTATATCATATCATTCTCAGGAGAGAAAAATTAATATTTTAAGCTATTAGTATAAATTTTACTGTTAATCTTCATATTGCCAATGCCAGTTTTAAATGTAAATATAAGAGCATTTGGGCTTCCCTGGTGGCTCAGGCTTCCCTGCCTGCTCATGCAGAAGATGCAGGAGATGTGGGTTGGATTCCTGGGTTGGGAAGAACCCCTGGAGAAGGAAATGGCAACCCACATCAGTATTCTTGCCTCAGAAGTCCCATGGACAGAAGAGCCTGGTGGGCTACAGTCCATGGTGTTGCAAAAGAGTCAGACACAACTTAGCAACTGAAACAACAGCACAACATAAGAGAATTTATCTCCTATGCAGAATTTTACATTTAAAATATTTTATAATTATAAATTCTCAGTTTATATTTGTGCTACATGCATGCACATATATTTAATTCTCACCAGATCAGTGAAAACACTGCACAAAACTAGCTCAACTAATTATTTTTATTTCATTTCCTTATACATATACAATCTACCTACACATGTACAATCTACCTAAATCAATGAGGGGGTGCAGAAAGAAGGGACAATGGGGGGAAATTCTTAACAGTTGGAACTTTGAATTCAGAAACAGAAGTCATAATTCTATTTGTTTTATGACAGCTGCAACATGTAAGATATGCATGAACACTGAAAGGAAAAGCTTCCTCCTATCACACCCAGTTATCCTATGGCCCCAGGATCCCAACATCTGGGTCTCAATGCAACAGAAACCCTTCATTTCTAAAATAACAACACATCTTCAGCTCCAGTGGTCACTGAATTAACTGAATGTGACTCAACTAAATCAGGTCTTCACAAGGTCTTCAAATAACACACAGTTCCAGCTCTGATCCCTTGGATTAGAGACTCTAAATCCAGTCTTTTGATTTGAACCCTGCCAGTGTTAAAGAACCTGCCGGCCAATGCAGGAGAAATAATGAGACACAGGTTCCATCCCTGGGTCAGGAAGACCCCTGGAGGAGGGCATGGCAACCCACTCTAGTATCCTTGCCTGGAGAATCCCATGAACAGAGGAGCCTGGTGGGCTACAGTCCATAGGGTCACAAAGAGTTGGACGCGACTAAAGTGACTTAGCACACATGCATGCACTGCCTCCACACTTGCTTGGGAAAGCCGGGTGACAGGAACGGTGGAGAGACATCAACCCCTTACCCACCCTGGAAACTGACAGCCTCGTTGTCTGTCTTTCCTTCCAGTGACCCTGTCTTCTCTAGAAATGCCACTTGGAAAACCTAGGCACTGTCCCTTTGTACATTACAGCACCCTCTCCTTCAGGAAACCTCCCCCAGATTAATTGGCACTAATACAGCCCTTCACAGCTGTATACAAGATGTTGGGGAGTGCAGCTGAGTGAGGGGCGATTATGGTTGCCTGCACACTGTCATTGTTTAGTAAGAACAGACTCCCTTCCTTCAGAAATGGCATGATAATGAAATGTAATAGCAGAACCTCTTGGCAATCAATGCCATGGTGGAAATAAGTGCACATCTCAGTGACAATAACAAAGATGGAATGTGAAACAACAAAGCCCTCTCTCTCTTGGCCAGAACTCTTGAGAGCAGCTCATTACTTTAACCTTTCCACCTTCACTGGAGCACAATTAGAAACATGCATTTCCACGGGCATTAAATCCACTCGTTTGCCTGCTCTGCCCTCATTAGAACACTCAATGGGGCCCAATTAGCTGGATGGCCATAAACAGATGTTTGTGACTTGAGAAAACAGAAAGAGAACATTCTTGGAGCCAAAAGAGAATGGAGAAAATCCGGCACACCCCATCTTGTTAATTACCTGAAATCTAGAGTTTTTGTTATTGTTTTTGATGGTTTTTGTTTGGATAGGAAAGAAAACTGATGGCCAGAAACACGGGGTTCCCCTACAGCAGAAATCAATATTTCATTTGTGTCAGAGTATATTTTTAAAATTTAGTCAGTCTTTTAAAACTGAGAGATTCTATAGACAGTCTGTATCCCTTAAAAAGAAACCAGAAGGTTTGGCCACTTTTCTGCTTGACCATAAAGGCTGGAGGTGAGTGGTGTCTGCCCCAGGTAGAGAATACATGCTCTACATCCCCACCATCTCCACCACTCTGCTCACCTCCAAGACCTGGTCTACTTCTCTTGTCCATGCTGTCTGCCATGTAGCCATCGGGCTAGACTCAAAACTCTACAGCTTACCTGCTTGGACAACTTAACTTCTCTGTGCCTCAGGGTTTTTTTAATATAAAATGGGGTTATAATATTCACCCACTGGATTGCTGTGAGAATTAAATGAGTTAAGACATAAACAGTCATCTCTCATATCTATGGGCAATTGGTTCCAGGACTCCCAATCCAAGGAGTAAAATCCAAGGATATTCAAGTCCCTTATATACAATGGCATGGTATTTGCATATAACCAACACACATCTTTCCATATTCTTTAAATCATCTCTAGGTTACTTTTCATACATAACACAATGTAAATGTTATGTAGTTTTAAATAATTTGCAAATGCTACGCAAATAGTTGCCAGAGCACTGCAAATTCATGCTTTGCTTTTGGGAACTTTCCGGTCCTTTTTTCCGCCCCCCTCCCTGGATATTTTTGATCCTCAGTTGATTGAATTCATGAATGCAGAACCTGTGGATACGGAGGATTGACTGGAGACTGTTCACAATCATGTGTGACACATAATAAGATCTCAAAAAAATGTAGCCATTACCTGCTCATCATCATCGTCATCATTTGAACAGGAGTCAGGTTTCTCCCCAGCAGAGACCATTCACTTTCTGGGGTCTGCCTGCCTCAACACTGTGCCTTCCAGGTGGTCTTCCCTCTCTTCCTCCAGGAAGAGAGGAAGGTGAAAAAGCCCCTTACTGAAATGTATATAACAGGGGGAGTGTTTTCCTTTTCTTAACTTACACAAATGATGGGTTAACACCACTCTATGCAGCAGTCCCCAGCCTTTTTGGCACCAGGAAACCAGTTTCACCAAACACAATTTTTGCACGGATTGGGGAGTGGGGGGTGGTTTTAGGATGATTCAATCATATTACAATTTCTTACTTTATCACTTTATTTTCTTACTTTATTTCTTTACTTACTTTATTTCTACTATTATTACATCAGCTCCACCTTGGATCATCAGGCATTAAATCTCAGAGGTTGGCAACCTCTGCTCTAGAGAACACTTTCGAATTAAGTTTCTCAACCAGGTTTAGTATCACTACTTCTCTCAGCAGCATTTGCAAATGCGTGGGTATTTTTAGGCTGTCGCAGTGATGAGGTATGACAGACCACTAACAGTGGGCAGGGGCCAAGAATGTTAAATGTCCTATTAATGCTCAGGAAAGTCAGACACAACTAAGTAATGTCCACTCCAAAATGCCAAGGACAACCCCATCGAAAAGCACCAAATGATTTATTATTTCTGTTCAAATAGAGGATGAGCAAAATGGCCCTGAAGCATAATAATGGCATTATGTTAGACTGTGATTCATTAATATTTGACCCCAGTGTCAAATATGATTGTTAGAAAGTAGTTAAGTTGAATCTTAAGTTGAGAAGGAATAGGATGAGTCATGGCAACAGCGGAATCTATTTAAGATGCTCCTCTATAACTTCGTTTGAATAAGCCCACATGGGTCCACAATTTCTCCTGGGAACTCCAATTCCCCCTTTATATGAAGATACCACCAAAACCCCGAGGCTTCCCAGGTGGCACTAGTGGTAAAGACCCCAAGTGCAGGAGACATAAGAGAAGCCCGTTCAATCCCTGGGTCGGGAAGATCCCCTGGAGGAGGGTACAGCAACCCACTCCAGTATCCTTGTCTGGAGAATCCCATGGACAGAGGAGCCTGGTGGGCTATAGTCCATAGGGTCGCAAAGTGTCAGACATGACTGAAGTGACTTAGCACGCATGCGCCACCAAAACCCTGGTATGTATTATACTAGTTCCTATCCTGAGTGCTGGAAAGATACTTTAGTAAACCAGATGGATGAGATTGATGTTGTCATAAGGCTCCGACTCTAGACAAATAATAAATTAGCAATAAATTTGAAAAATATAATCTTAGAGCTTGAGAAGGGCCATGATTGCAATGAATCTTTCTATGCTGTGATGTGGGATAGGGTTCCTGAGATGAGGCAGTCAGGAATAACCTACCTGAGCAGGTGTCATTGGAGCTGGTTCCTGGGTGACAAAAGAGAGCTGCCTATGGGAAGAGACATGGTAGATACAGCATCCCAGGCAGAGACTAGCAAGAGTCAAAATCCTGAGTTGAGATGAAGCAGGCATGTTTCAGAAAGAAGAATCCAATGTGGCTGAGCAAGGGGGTAAAGAATATGAGATAGAGTTGGAAAGGTAAGTTGGAACCAAAAGGTCATGGTAGACCAGAGAGAGACACTGGGTTTTATTCAAGGTGCAGTGGGAAGCAATATGAAAAAAAGTGTGCAGTGTGAGAAAATGGATTGTAGGGGAGAAAAGCAGAGGCAGGGATATCAGTTAAAAGGTTTTTGGACAGAATTTTGGATTAAATGGCTTCTGAAATTCATTAAAACTCCGAAACTCTATCTTTGTCCTAAGGTAATTGACAGACAAGTACCAGACAGAGCCTGGAAAAATGGAGTCTTGGGATCACATGACCAACTAAGGTCTATTTGCTGGCAAGAATATCTTTTCACCAGACATCAATTCTCCAGAGAGACCACAAGGACACTGCAGTTTCCTGGACCAGTGGGTGGTAAGAGTTTAAAATCAGAAGGCCTCTACATCTGATGTACTATAACCACAAATATTTCTGGTTACTTACATTGGACACAAAAGATAGAAGATATTGATTTGTTTCCATTGTGATTATCAATCAAGTTGTCTTTCCTCAAATTCCCCCTTAATAATAACTCCAAACAAGAGAAGCACTGAAACATATGCATTGCCAGTTGTAAAATAGATAGCTAATAGGAAGTTGCTGTATAACACAGGGAGCTCAACGTGGTACTACGTGACAACCTAGAGGGTTGGGATGGGGTAGGGGGTGGCAGGGGAGGTTCAAGAGGGAGGGGACATTTCTATACTTATGGCTGCCTGATTCATGTTCTTGTATGGCAGAAACCAACATAATATTGTAAAGTAATTATCCTCCAATTAAAAATAAATAAATAGTTGTTGAATGAACACCAACAATAAAAAACACATGTTATAAAGCGCACTGTCCCCCTCCCTCAAGAGCGGATGATCCACACTCACCAAGAAACAGCATCTGGCAACCATTACTGTACTTGGTTCACAGCTGCTCCTAGAGGAGTTAAAAGGATTGGGAGGCAGGACCCAGAAATCAAGTTTAACTCTTATTAGTTGCTTTTGCTTAATACGTGGTTACTTTTCATAAACATCTTGCATTAGGTAGGCAGTAGATCTTTCCCTGATTAAAGGGCCCAATCTTTTTTTTTTTAGAAAGCTATTTAATTTTTTATTTTTAATCGGGGAATAATTGCTTTGCAATGTTGTGTTGGTTTCTGCTGTACAACAACATGAATCAGCCATATGCGTACATATACCCCCTGCCTCTTCAGCCTCCCTTCCACTCCTTCCCATCCCACCCCTTTAGGTCATCACAAAGCACCAAGCTGAACTTCATGTGCTATATAGCAGCTTCCCACCACCTACTTTACACACAGTTGTATATACATGTCAATGCTACTCTCTCAGTTTGATTCCCCCACCTTCCCCTACTGTGTCCAAGAGTCTGTTCTCTACATCTGTGTCTCTATTCCTGCCCTGCAAATAGGTTTGTCAGTAACATTTTTCTAGATTCTGTATATGTGCATTAATATATGATATTTGTTTTTCTCTTTCTGTCTTCACTCTGTATAACAGGCTCTAGGTTCATCCACCTCACTACAACTGACTCAAATTCATTCCTTTCCTTTTTGTGGGTAGGTAATATATATATATCGGAGAAGGCAATGGCACCCCACTCCAGTACTTTTGCCTGGAAAATCCTATGGATGGAGGAGCCTGGAAGGCTGCAGTCCATAGGGTCGCTGAGAGTCGGACACGACTGAGCGACTTCACTTTCACTTTTCACTTTCATGCATTGGAGAAGGAAATGGCAACCCACTCCAGTGTTCTTGCCTGGAGAATCCCAGGGACGGAGGAGCCTGGTGGGCTGCCGTCTATGGGATCACACAGAGTCGGACACGACTGAAGTGACTTAGCAATAGCAATATATATATATCTCACAACTTCTTTATCCATTCATCTATTGAAGGACATCTAGGTTGCTTCCATGTCTAACTATTGCAAATAGTGCTGCTATGAATATTGGGGTACACATATCATTTTGAATTATGGCCCAACTTTTAAATTTATGTGTGTGTTAATCACTCAGTTGTGTCTGACTCTTTGTGATCCTGTGGACTGTAGCCCACCAGGCTCCTCTGTCCATGGGATTCTCCAGGCAAGAATACTGGAGTGGGTTGTCATGTCCTTCTCCAGGGTTTTAATTTACACTTCCATCCAAATAACTGGCTTCCATGCCAAACAGAATGTGCCTTCATCAGGGTACTTGCCTAAGCTTAGAACTTTCTTCCATGTGGATATTTGGTTATTCTGGAAAGAGACATTTAAAATCCTCCATTCAGATGTCATGAGCTCTAATCATATAGCAAGGCAACTTCCCTGGGACAAAGTATTTCCTGTTGAGGGAAAAAGGATCATTGCTGGTTGCTATACAATTCAGGCTTTAAAAAAAAAAAAAAAAACACTCTATGTAAGAAATGCTAAAGAAATCTTAAGAAACAGATAATACTAAGAATAAATTCTGGCTTTTGCACTCATTCAAAGATATAATTAGAGTTGACATAGAGCCCCACAGTGAGACAGAGAGAGCACACTAGTGAAACAGAATGAAAACAAGGGAGGAAGTGTTTCCCCCACTGTCAGCACCAGCTCTCTGTCCTCACATTCTTCAGGACACTCCCATTCCCCACTTTCCCAACTTCCCCTGTTGTGACCAGTGACCTAATTTTGGCCAAAAGGACACAAGAAAGAATCTGCGATCATGATTTTATTTTTCTAATGAAAGCAACAGACGTAGCCAGCTTCACCACCTTCCCTGAACTGCCTGGTGCTTTGAACACCAAGATGGATGCAGCCATAGCTGCACTGAGAGGATGAGGGAAAGAACTGACAACTTTTTTGGCCCCCATACATTCTCCAATGAAGTTAAAATGATCAGAAAATGCTTATTACAAAGGATATCAGAGATGGGTGTTTCCCTAAAAAAAGACATGCGTCTGTCTCAAGACTTTCAATAAAAAAGACCAAGGGAGTTCAATTTTAAGCAGATGCAGGATTGGATTTTAGAAGAAGAGCAAATAACCTAAAAGCATCATTGTCATCATAATGATCCCTTTGATTAGACTGCCATCAAAGGATCACAGGTATGCCAAGCTAAAGTCCCGATACTATGAAGTCACTGAACAAGGATCAGCAATTGCAGATCTCCTGACTTATATAAGAAAGTAAAGTTCTATTTGATTTGAGCCACTTTGTTTAAGTTTTTGTATCTGACACACCTTGGTTCCACACTTGAGGGTGTCAACCAACAGCTGTGGGGCTTCTCAGGTGGTGCTAGTGCTAAAGAACCCATTGACCAATGCAGGAAACATAAGTTAAGACACAGGTTGGATCGCTGGGTCTGGAAGATCTCCTGGATGAGGGCATTGCTATGGGTCCCAGGAAAATTAAGAGTCTGTTCCGGCTCAAGATCCAGACTGACATCTCCATAGGATGCTCCCTCGTGAAAATAATCCTATAACTTAGCCAAAATTTATTGTTTCTTGGCACTTCAGTTTAGTTCAGTTGCTCAGTCATGCCCGACTCTTTGCGACCCCATGAACTGCAGCATGCCAGGCCTCCCTGTCCATCACCAAGTCCTGGAGTTTACCCAAACTCATGTCCATTGAGTTGGTGATGCCATCCAACCATCTCATCCTCTGTCACCCCCTTCTCCTCCTGCCCTCAATCTTTCCCAGCATCAGGGTCTTTTCAAATGAGTCAGCTCTTCACATAAGGTGGTCAAAGGATTGGAGTTTCAGCTTCTACATCAGTCCTTCCAATGAACACCCAGGACTGATCCCCTTTAGGATGGACTGGTTGGATCTCCTTGCAGTCCAAGGGACTCTCAAGAGTCTTCTCCAACACCACAGTTCAAAAGCAACAATTCTTTGGTGCTCAGCTTTCTTTATAGTCCAACTCTCACATCCATACATGACCACTGGAAAAACCATAGCCTTGACTAGACGGACCTTTATTGACAATGTCTCTGCTTTTTAATATGCTGTCTAGGTTGGTTATGAAGCTTCCCTGTGGCTCAGATGATAAAACATCTGTCTGCAATGCAGAAGACCCAGGTTCCATCCCTGGGTCGGAAAGATCCCCTGGAGAAGGAAATGGCAAACCCACTCCAGTACTCTTGCCTGAAAAACTCCATGGACTGTCGCCTGAGGAGCCTGGTAGGTGACAGTCCATGGAGTCGCAAAAGTTGGACACAACTGAACGACTTCATTTTCTTTCTTTCTTTCTTTCGCTTTCTAGGTTGGTCATAACTTTCCTCCAAGGAGTAAGTGTTTTAATTTCATGGCTGCAATTACCATCTGCAGTGATTTGGGAACCCAAGAAAATAAAGTGGAAACTGTTTCCCCATCTATTTGCCATGAAGTGATGGACCAGATGCCATGATCTTAGTTTTCTGATTGTTGAGCTTTAAGCCAATTTTTTCACTCTCCTCTTTCACTTTCATTAAGAGGCTCTTTAGTTCTTCTTCACTTTCTGGCATAAGGGTGGTGTCATCTGCATATCTGAGGTTATTGATATTTCTCCCTGCAATCTTGATTCCAGCTTGTGCTTCTTCCAGCCCAGCGTTTCTCATGATGTACTCTGCATAGAAGTTAAATAAGCAGGGTGGCAACATACAGCCTTGACATACTCCTTTTCCTATTTGGAACCAGTCTGTTGTTCCATGTCCAGTTCTAACTGTCGCTTCCTGACCTGCATACAGTTTTCTCAAGAGGCAGGTCAGGTGGCCTGCTATTCCCATCTCTTGAAGAATTTTCCACAGTTTATTGTGATCCACACAGTCAAAGGCTTGCACTAAACACTGACATTGTGACAAACCTTGATTAGACATCACACTGGCCAGGATCCTGTCAGAAAAATTGAGCCCATATAAGTACTTTGTGAGGAAGATTTTATATCAGGACATAGTTATCAAGGTATTGGGAGAGCTGAAAAGCCTGATTAGAAAACCTTATCAGTAACAAAGCCAGAAGCCACAACTGGCTCCAAGGCTGAAGGCACCCAAGAAAGAGCGTGATGGTGGTCCAAAGAAAGCAGCGTGGCAAAGGAGGCCCCCCAGCAGGAGCGAGATCCCCAAGGGAAGGTCTGTCAAGAAAGAGCTGGAACCTTCGAGAAAACACTGCCTCTGAGGTCATCTGGAAGGAAGAGAAAGGGAATAAACGCCCTTCCCTGGCCCTCACTCCTACGGCTCAGCAGCCCTCTAGCACCTCCCATTGGCTGAATCTGGTAGCCTTCAGGAGTAGGTCCCTCAGTATTATTGGAGAAGGAAGAGCAGAGCCTGAATTTGAAAGCAAACAGCTGATGTCTAGCACTGACTTTTGTTGCTGTTAATAGGGAAGCATACACAATAATACCTCAACGGCTTTTTTACCTAGTGACTTTTTTGGCCTCCACACATTTTCCAATGCACTTGCAGTGATGCAAAAATGCTCATTACCCAAGATATAAGGAATGGTTGTTTCCCTAAAGAAAAACATGCATTTTTCTCAATTTTTTTTAATAGCTGGGTAGCTTTATTTATTTTATTTTTTTTAAGTTTTATTTTGTATTGGGATATAGCCTATTAACAATATTGTGATAGTTTCAGGTGAACACAAAGGGACTAAGCCATACATATATATGTATCCACTCTCCCTCAAACTCCCCTCCCATCCAGGCTGCCACATAACAATGAGCAGAGTTCCCTGTGCTATACACATTTTGGTTTTTCATTTTAAGTGTAGCAGTGTTTTATAGTCTTTCTTTAAGACTCAAAATAAACCCAGGGACTTTTGTCCATGAACTTGAAGTGATGATCTACACATCTACTCAGGTTTGTCCAAAATCAGAGCTAGTCTCCAAGAAGACATCTGTATTTACATACTAACAGAGAATTAAATAATTCAGCTGAAAGGCAGTTTGGAAAATGTGTAGATCATTTTTCTCAATATTTTTAATGCAAAAGTAGTGCTAGTTGTAAAGAACCCACCTGCCAATGCAGGAGATATCAGAGCAGATTCAATTCCTGGGTCGGGAAAATCCCCTGGAGGAGGGCATGGCAATCCACTCCAGTATTCTTGCCTGGAGAATTCCAAGGACAGAGGAGCCTGGCGGGTTATAGTTCACAGGGTTGCAAAGAGTCAGACACAACTGAAGCAACTTAGCGCGCACACACACACACGCACACACACACACACACAGAAGGGACTTCCATTTTAAGCATTTGCAGGATCAAATTGTGAAAAAAAGACAAAGAAGAGTAAATAACCTTGAAGCATACTTGTCATCATAGTGGCTCCTTTGATTAGACTGAAATCACTAGGAAAGAATCCCCCCTTGGCCTGTCTCCATAATTATGCTCTTCCCCAAACTCTAGAGAAACTCAAGTCCCATGCTTCCTACCTCAGTGGAGAAGACAAGGGCAAGAGGACAGCAAAGAATTTCAGTATCATCTACTACATAAAACTTAGCCTGAAGGATTTGCAGAGCTGCAAAAAGACTTCCCTGGTTGTCCAGTAAGACTTTGCTTTCCAATGCAGGGGGAATGAGTTTGATCCCTGGTTAGGGAGCTAAGACCTCACACACTTTATGGCCAAAAAACACAAAAACAGTATTCTAACAAATTCAATGAAGACTTTTTAAATGGTCCCTTCAAAAAAAAATCTTAAAAAAACAAGACATAAAGTAAATTTTTGTTGATCAGTGTCTTGAAATTCATGAGGCATTATAGAAGTAATACATCTTGGTGATTCACAGATAGATGGATAAACTGACAGATAGATAATAGGGAGATAGATACAGAGATAGATTCTCTCCTCTCAATTGATTTTTGATCTTATGTGTATCTCTTAAAAATCAGTTATTTAGCCTTGGAATTCATGGGGTCGCAAAGAGTTGGACACGACTGAGCAACTGAACTGAACTGAACTGAGTCTTTACAGTTCCAGAATGCTCAGAGCTTCTTGCAGTGGTTTGTGTTGAAGTCAAGCATCTCTGATGGTTAGAAAGTCAAGAGACTTCCTGTTTTCTTTGACACTGTGGTGTTGTTCCTGCCTTCCTCCTTCCATTTCATGCCTCATCCAAGGAGGGAAAGCCAGCTGCAATGCCACCTCGACTCCAAACTTAAAGCAGCCCTCCTCCTCAACCAAATATGCTCTTCAATCAATTCTCCTCACACTTTCCTTTCAACTTCAGGCATCTGAAACTAAATTTGATAATGTAGTTGTTGAGTGAACAGTACAGCGTACAGGGAGACTCACTTATCACGTGGACCTCTCTGTAGCATCTCAGATTGTATTTACTTTTTATCATACATGGTTCTTTTCCACAGGAACTGAGGTAATGCTTGCAAGCACTTAGGAGTGCTTGAAGATTGTATTCAGCAAGCATAGGCTGGTACTGGATACGACTGAGAGACTTCACTTTCACTTTTCACTTTCATGCACTGGAGAAGGAAATGGCAACCCACTGTAGTGTTCTTGCCTGGGGAATCCCAGGGACGGGGGAGCCTGGTGGGCTGCCATCTATGGGGTTGCACAGAGTTGGACACGACTGAAGCAACTTAGCAGCAGCAGCAGGCTGGTACTGGTGTCATTTTTATATTATTTTATAAACTATATATGTACTATTGTGCCTAGCTATTATTTTCTTATTAACTGCCCTCAAGCAAAGTTCCACATTCAGTAGTTGTGTCACTGGCTTTTTAACACAGATACATGATTGCTCATTTTTAAATTTTAGCCCATGATTTTGTCCCCTTTTCTAAAGCTTGTCATTTAAATATTTAATCTCCCTTTGCATTGTTGCAACAGGCTTCCCTGGTGGCTCAGATGGTAAAGAATCTGCCTGCAATGTGGGAGACTTGGGTTCGATCCCTGGGTCGGGAAGATTCCCTGGAGAAGGGAATGGCAATCCGCTCCAGTATTCTTGCCAGGAGAATCCCATGGATAGAAAAGCCTGGCAGGCTACAGTCCATGGGGTTGCAAAATGACTAACATATTCATTTCATTCCTGCCACATTCCAGTTCTGTGTTTGCCACAGATCTGACTAGTCTTCAATGGCTCCCCAGCCAAGGCAGGGACAGAGCTCCTGGTATTAGGCAAGTCATTCATGTCTTGGTTGTCATTGATCCATTAATCAACTCACTCTGGGAGCAACTGTTCAAGCAACTATCAATGGACCAAAATAAACAATCATTTACCCACATTTCTTCATCTTGTACATGAGGAAACTCCTAAGGATTTGCTGAAATCCTTGGACTTATTCAACCCATAAATAAGAATAAGTTGAGATCCTTAACTACTCAGAAAATGATTCTTTCAAATGAAATTAAGAATAATGTATTAACTACACTTTAAAAAGAGTTAAGTTCGGTCTTGTGAAACTTACCTTTTTTTAAACTCTATCCTGGTTACTTCATTGTTTCTCATTCTGTTCGTACTCACTCAGTCATGTCCGACTCTTTGCAACTCTATCCATGGACTGTAGCCTGCCAGGTTCCTCTGTCCATGGGATTTTCCAGGCAAGAATACTGGAGTGAGTTGCCCTGCCCTCCTTCAGGGGATCTTCCTGACCCAGGGATTGAACCCACGTCTCCTGCATCTCCTGCCTTGGCAGGCAGATTCTTTAGCACTGTGCCACCTCATTCTGTTTACAAGTGATCTAGTTATCTACACTAGAAACTTTTCAGGAGTGTATCAATATTTTTCTTGAATCAACCCATTCCACCATTTTGAAAATGAGGACTTTTTCCCCCTTCTTAGGTATTCTGATACACACCTCTTCTATTTTGCATTTGTCAGAATTTTGAAAGAGGAAACTAAAGAATTCAATACCTCTGGAAGGTTGTGTATATGAATTTCTATATATGAACACTATGATGGTTTAAATGACCAGCACTACTCAAAAGAAGAATAACACATTTGATTTATTATCATGATAATCCTAACAAGATAAAGCTACTTAATTTACCATGCATTGGAAGGCAATTTTTAAAATGACAATCCATGTTGATAGATATTTCTAGTTTTTTCCCCCCAGTGCTAAAAAAATTCTCCTTCTAAGCAAATGCTTGTTGGCTTTTCAAAATTCAGGTTTTTAGTTTGAATCTCCAAGGATTTCACTAGTTAGTTGTTCTTTGGCCACACTGATAGCAAGATTTATAGATGGAAAAAATATGTTTTGAGTTGGTGCTGAGTATCAGTTTATTGTTTGTCCCCATATTCTTATAGACACAGACATGTAGCAATTTGGCCTGAACACAAAGAGGAGAAATTAAGATATCCCAATTCCCTGGTGGTCCTAGGATGCCTTAATGAAGTAGCAAGTGGTAAGGATTTCTTTTCATAATTATAGAAAGTTTTGTTTCATCATACTGGACTTTTTTCCTAGATAAAGGAAGAATTGAATTGCACCATCATATAATATCAATCTTTACCTGTAATTTCTCAGAAGAAATCACATCATCATGAGTCTTTTGTGGGGCTCAATCCAAGCTGTCATATTTCTCACCTTTAAACTTGAGAGAAAGACAATAGCAAATGCTATTTACATTTTCAGACCCTTTGGGTGAGTTCACATTGTATTCATACTGGCAAAAACATAAGTTCTAAAAATAACTTTTATGGATAATTTTACACTTCCATGATCCAAACTTAGCATGAGGAAAATACTAACAACAGCTACCTTGTAATAAACATTTCCTGTGATGTTTCATTTAATTATCACAAAAAACCAGTGAGGAAGGTGTGATTACTGTCCTTATTGTATAGGTAAGGAAGTTGAAGCTTGAGGAGGTTAAGTAACTTGTCGTGACCACGGGGTTAGTAAGTGATGTAACCCACACAGTCTAATGCCAAAGTCTAATTGCTTGACCCATGTCCAATTCCAATTCCTGAAGACCTGATCAAGTTACCAGGCATGACCAGGAAATTGATAATGCATTTATTAATAATAGAGAGGAGATAAGGGTGGGGTGAGGTAGTCTAGGAGAAGCCATTATGTGTCTCCATTACAGCATGACACAACGACAAAAGTTTTCTTGAGGCTTTACAGGTTCTGGTAGGTCTGGGTTCCACTCTCCACATCTCAGCCGGAGACATTATTATTGGAAAATCTTGCCCACCACTTGACATTAAGACAGAGGACGTGTCATTGACAAAACCTGTCCTAAAGTTGAGTTTGATGTTGAAAGTCTGTCATTAAGGACTCAGCTAGCTGGCCATTGCCGTCATTGGGTTGAGATTTACTCCTCGCTCAGGAGTTACGTTTTTGTTTCAAGGCGAGTCCTGGCTACCTTCTGAAAGGAACTCATTCTGAGTTCACAGACCGCACCTGCAAATACACAATCCGGTGGCTATCGGTCCTGGTATTTTTTTTAGTCTGTTTCCTGCAAGATTTTATCAGCAGCACACCTACTGCGTGCCAAACTCATATGCACCCAGCCCCTCCAGCTGCAGCTGAGTGCCGCTGTTCCTCAGTTTACCTCACATTTGACTCATGTCACCGACAGAAACACCACTTCTAACTTTCATGTGAAACTCTGTCAGACACCAGCTCATGATTTGTAGATGAGCTCATGTGTTGCTCTCGAGCCCAAATCAGCACTTTCTCCATATGCGTCCTGTAAGCCAGACTTTCATTTGGCTTTGGCTGTTAAGAATAATTAAGGACTGGGAAAGGCAAGATGGACTTGCCAACTCAGCTACCCTGGAGAGCAAGCACTCCCCAAGCTGTTAGCACAGCTCAGAGGACAAGGCCCGTCCATCCAGCAACACCCCAGGAGGCAGTGGCCACCTTCCCACAGGCCATAGCTAGGAATACCACACAATATCCCAGCAATCTAGGGCACACATGCATATTGCACATGTGTTTGTGTGGGTATGAATGTGGACACACATGTGAACCGAAACCAAACTTGCATTTGCTCTTCTATTTCATTTGTCATAACATGCTGACCACTGGATTAGTTCTTGTGACCTCTGTAACAACTTACCAAGATCTAATGGCTCAAAATCAGATAACAGATATCTTACAGTTCTGAAGATCAGAATTCCAAAATCAAGACTCACTTGGGTTAAAACCAAGGTATCAGTAGGGCTGGTTCTCTCTGGGGCTCTGTGGGGAGAATCTACTTCCCTGCCTTTTCCAGCTTGCAGCACTCACCCGCATTCCTTGGCTCGTGGTCCCTTTCTCACATAACTCCAACCACCTTTTGCTTCTGCTGTCAGAGCTTCTATTTCTCCTTTGAGCCTCTTACCTCTGTCTTAAAAGGACCCCTGTGATTACACTGGATCCACACAGATAATCCAGAATAATCCCTCTGTCTGATGATCCTAAATAACATCTACAAAGTCCCTTTCTTCATGGAAAGTGACATATTCACAGGTTCTTGGGATTGGGATGTGGACATCTTTGGCTTTTTCGTGTTGGGGGGCATCTTTCAGCCTACCAAACCATGAACAACAAATTGATTTTTCAACTCACTAACAGGTTTCAGCGGAGAAGGCAAAGGCACCCCACTCCAGTACTCTTGCCTAGAAAATCCCATGGACGGAGGAGCCTGGTAGGCTGCAGTCCATGGGGTCGTGAAGAGTCGGACATGACTGAGAGACTTCACCTTCACTTTTCACTTTCATGCATTGGAGAAGGAAATGGCAACCCACTCCAGTGTTCTTGCCTGGAGAATCCCAGGGACGGGGAGACTGGTGGGCTGCCATCTGTGGGGTCACATAAGAGTCGGACATGACTGAAGCGACTTAGCAGAAACAGATTTCAGACTGAGTGTGAAAATCACTGGTCAAGCATTATGGCATCAGGTATCTGGGATGCAGGGGTCCAGTGAGAATGCCACCCGTCTGTGGGAACAAAAGGGGATGGGCAGGATGGGCAGGTAGCAAGTATCCCAGGCACAGTGTTATAAATGATCCATAGTCCATCCCTTCCTTCACCAGTCATGATTCACTGTGAATTAAGCACTTTAACGATATGAAAACAATCTCAGAAAGGCTAGAAAACTGCCCCAAGAGCACACAGCCAGAAAAGGGTAGGGTCCATATTCAGACCTGAGTCTTTCCATCCTTCATGACCACATCCTTTCCCTCCATGTCTTGTGGTGGCTTCTCTTTTATCCTCCTTAATCACCTCACAAAGCCAGGACTCGAGTTTTCATTCCTATCCACTGGGTCATCAGGAAGTGATCTTCCACATCAGGGCTTATTTCCTGTGAATTATTGAGGAATTTTTGATGCTGCCACCCTCTAGTTCCACAGACCTCCCTAGCAGAAGAACACGAATTCTCTCTCTCCTGACTCCAACACAAACACAGTACCTGCACATTTTAATAGGAGTTAGCAAGCTTTTAATTCCAATTTAACAACGCCAAGAAACCTGGTTCCAGCTGAAATTGAAGTCAGGAATGAGACAAAGCTGAGCACGAATTTAATACAGTAAGCTATGGAATTTTATCTCAAGGTTTATTTCGAGGTTTGCAAATGGACTTGGAGAAGAATACTCTAGAAATCCTTTTGAAAACTTTCTAAAGATGATTGCTGTTGAACAAAGTCAAAGTTAAATATGGTGAGCAGCGTGGCAAACGGTGCCTTGGGCTACATATCTGGTCACCCCATAGGGTGTGGGGGTTGAATGCTGATATGGAATTCAGGAATCCTGGGTTCTCACTCTGTGCACGTGTGCTCAGTTGCTCAGTCATGCCCGACTCTTTGAGACCCCATGGACTACAGCCTGCCAGGCTCCTCTGTCCATGGTATTCTCCAGGCAAGAATAATGGAGTGCATTGCAATGCCCTCCTCCAGGGGATCTTCCTGACCCACGGATCGAACCAGAGTCTTCTGCGTCCCCCTATTGCAGGTATATTGTTTACCACTGACCCACCAGGGAAACATTCATACCCCAGTCCTCTGCTAACCAGCCGTGTGACCTTGGACTTGAGAGTTATAAACTCTCCAGCCTTAAAAGAGATAAAAGGTGGAGGTTAAACCTGTGCTTTCCACAGTCAAATAATATCTAAGTTTCAAATGCAAAAGAGTCCCTTTCAAATTTCTTAATTAGAAAATACATTCCCAGGGGACTTCCCTGGTGGTTTAGTGGCTAAGACTGTGCTCCCAATGAAGGGGCCTGGGTTCAATCCCTGGTCAGGGCACTAGATTCCACATGCCGCAACCAAGAGTTCACATGTCCAAACTAAAAGATCTCATGTGTTGCAACTAAGACCTGGTGCAGCCAAATAAATAAATAAATAGAAATAAATATTTTTTAAAAATCTCATCATCAAAAAAGTAAGTTAATAAAGTGTGAGAGAGATCTTGCCAGGGATTTTATAGCCACAGTATTGCCCCTGACCCCAGCACCTGACCAGATCACCATTCACCAAACTCCTTAATAATATAAACACACCTCTATGGAATACTTCCCTGGTGGCTCAGATGGTAAAGCGTCTGCCTACAATGTGGGAGACCCGGGTTCAATCCCTTGGTTGGGAAGATCTCCTGGAGAAGGAAATGGCAACCCACTCCAGTATTCTTGCCTGGAAAATCCCATGGATGGTGAAACCTGGTAGGCTACACACAGTCCATGGGGTCACCAAAGAGTTGGACATGACTGAGCAACTTCACTTTCACTTTTCTTTCACTATGGAAGACAATCTCTTTGCCATTCTGGCAAGTTGAAGGGCTAAAACAGATTGCTGCTTCATCAGTTGAAAACTGTTTCAAGGAATTTGGATTAAAATGGGGAAAAAAAAACTATCTCTCAAAAAACAAAGACGTGCTCTAGGACAACACAAAAAAGCCTGAGAAACCAGCAGCAGCCTTCTGTGAATGAGACTCAGCATGTAGTGAAAGTATCAGCTGCTCAGTCCTGTCCAGCTCTTTGAGACTCCATGGACTGTAGTTTGCCAGGCTCCTCTGTCCATGGGATTCTCCAGATAAGAATACTGGAAGAGGTAGCCGTTCCCTTCTCCAGGGGATCTTCCCAACCCAGGGATAGAACCCAAGTCTCTGGCATTGCAGCCAGATGCTTTACCATTTGAGTTATAAGGGAAGCCCCAGAACGTAGTGGGTGTTCGTCAAGTGTTGTTAAATGAACGACCCTGTAGTACGAGAGGCTAGCCAAAAGGTCGGAGGATTCTAGTTGGAAAAATTCACTGGCATATCATGAAGTAGGAGGAGAATGGTTAGGCAGACCTGATATGATTTCACTAGGAGAAGTACATAGTCTTTCAAGCAGTGTTTGAAAAGAAGTTAAAAATAAGGAAGATAGCAGGACGCTCTGTGAGCTTCCATCCACCCTAATCATTTTCCCTTGACAAGCAGGGAAGAAAATAGGAAGGAGGGAAAGATGGAAAAGATTACCCTAGAGTTCTTGGCTGTCCTGTAACATGGTTAGAAGGTTTTAGGTTCTTAAAATAAATGAAGCAGAAAAGCTCTCAACCTCCTCTGGTTTTTCTTGTCTGGACCTCCAGCACAGTGTGTGAATAATATGTGACCAAAAAAAGACAGAAAACAAAGAGAAATCAAGCTAAGCTAACGAGAAACCCAGAAAGGGTTAACCAATGAGGAAATAGAATCTTGCTGAAGTCTTAAGAAGCAAAGAGAATTAAGAGCTGAAAAGGGGGGAGAAAAATAAAGAAAGAGAGATGTTATTTCATCCTAGAAACAAAACTCATAGAGATGGGATAAAAGGGGGAAAACTGAGTGATAGCCTGGAAATTTGCTAGTAATGAGAAGTCGATTTCCCTAGGGGCAACTCATCGTTTCAGAGCAGATTGGACCACGCTTGGGATGCTGTTTCTTAGAGAACTGGTTCTTCCCTCAGCTCGTTTCAATGACAATGAGCATTTCTGGTTGAGTGCGAGAAGACATGAGGGCATCTTTTATTTTCCTAAAAGGAAATTGAACCTATGCATCGTAAGACTTCAGCCTGGGCCTGTGTATGAAAAATATAAGCCAAATGCTCTTGAAGAGAAACAGAAGTATGCTGCCCTTGTGACAGAGAAGTGTCCAAGAACAAAGACAGAGGTATTTTGGCATGCCATTCCTACCCCATGGATTCTTTGTTGTGATACATTTTATGACCAACTTTAAAGACATTGACCTGTTGATCTCGTTCTGGTTTTCATTCGCTACATCCTTCTTAACATAAGAAAAAGTCCCTTAGGATAAGCAGGATTTTCATTTCTAGGAAAAAAAAAAAAAAAACTACACAGATCCCCAGCATCCTAACAGTCTCTCTCCTGCCATATAGAGCTTTAAATGAATAAAAAGGGGGAAATGGTACCATATAATGAGGTTGAGAGCATGGCAAGAGTCCCACTTGTGTGTTGTCCCATGAGTAAAATTAGAGAGGGAATCCACAAAGACACCTCAAGTCGCTTTACCAAATGCCCTCCACTTGGCAGAAGGTTAACTTATGGAAGAAGTCACTCTTCCAGTGAACAAAATTTCTAATTAACATTGAAAATACATGGTAGCCAAGTGTGAGGTGAAGACAGGCCATCTCCTCATTCTTCTTAGCTGGAGCTAGATTAAGCTGTGAAAAGGGGACAGGATAATTGCTCTTGGTGGGGGCATGGTGTTTTCTCCTGCACAAACATATAATTAGGCTGTCTTAACCTCCCGATTCAGCAATAAACACCACTTCACAGACTAATTTACAGTTAAGAGTCACACAAGGCTGTGGAATAAACTCTCTGTGCCACAGGCCCGGCAGTTCAGTTCAAAGAGAGCAGCTTCACTATTTCAAGTCAGCAAAAATCCTTTTGCACTTACCACAGACTAAAATGAGACTGAAATAAGGGCTATGCATTCAAAACATTGAACATACCAGCTAATAAAAAAAACATTTGTGACTGGTCGTAAAAACAGAGAATGTAATTGGCTATACTCTAGAAGTATCTTTTACTTGCACTATTTGGGAAGACAGAGGTCTCCATAATATTGACTTTGCTAACACGTCTACATTTTTCTGTCCGCCATAATTATGCGTCAGTCAGCGACACCTAACTTCTGTAGCTGCCAACAGGTCTCAACTCAGGCGGTGGGAGGTGTACTGGCTGCAGCCCAGCATCAGATAATATTTATCTGGCAAATACTCTTGGCCTGGGGCAGCCCAAAGTGGGGGATGGGGGGGCTCTGTTACAAAGAGACAACTCCTTCATGGAGCTGTCTTCCCATTTGGACCTCCAGGACTCATGGGTTTTCTGGAGGGACATAGGATTGTTCTTCAGTTGCTTCCTTTGTTCAAAAGACTTTAAAGCCTACAATCCAACACAGTCCAGTAGGGGAAGTCAGAGAAGTAGACACATTCTCTGTGGGGACTGTGTTTGCTTCTGCCCAAAGCAGACCATTTAGAGACAGAGAGGCTGTGATGTCCTGACATGGGCTGGACATCAGGAACCATCAGAGAAGGGCTGTGGGCTGTGGATGTACTGGACATCCGAAGTATGAGAGTTGGAGAAAGGACTACAGACAGAGACAGAAAAGAGGTCAAGAGTCCGATCAGCAGGACGAGAGATGAGACGATAGCATACATGGTCTTATCTACACTCAAATATGAATCATTTGTACGTGATTTTTCTCTCATTCTCTACTCAAAGTATGAAGAGACAATACAGGTTGTAGGGTCATGTTTCCCCCTCCCCCCCAATCCTCTTTTTTTAGTGAACAAATTCCTCTGTTCAGTCAAGATTTTCAAGAACAAAGACTGTGCTTTATTACTACTAGTAGTTCTTAGGTTCCCAAAATGCATAGAGATTCAGTCCCTGTCAAGTGAGTGAATGAGTGAATAAATGAATGAAAGAAACATTGTTGTATGGCAGAAATCAACACAACATTGTAAAGCAATTATTCGCTGATTTAACATAAAAAATGAAATACACTACTGAACATTTCTGGTGGTCTGGTGGTTCAGAATCCGCCTACCAACGCAGAGGACACAGGTTGGATCCCTGGTCCAGGAATTAAGATCCTACATGTGGTAAGGTAACTAAGCCCTTGCAATGCAACTACTGAGCTTGTGCTCCAGAAACAGTGCTCTGCAACAAGACAAGCCACCACAGTGAGAGGCCAGTGCACCAGCAAAAATAAAATTAATTAATTTTTAAAAATAAACTATTGAAAGACTATAAAATAAACAGTCTGATCTTACAATTTTCAAGATTCGTGGCAACTACAAAATCCCATTTTTATGCTTTTTCTTAATTAAGGAAAAATGACTGATACAATTCCAATGAGAATAATTCAGATAAAACTATTCTTACTTTTCCAAAACAAGTAATGCATAAAGAATATTATTTAAAAGATTATTAACTATGAACAACAAATAAGAAAATTTATTTTTACTTCAGAAAGAGTGATTTAAGTCACATTATTTTGTGTGAAATAAACAAGACAATTTTAAATGGCAACCAACAACCTTGATTTTGACCACTTTACATTGAGACTACTGTACAAGGGAAGAACATTAGTTTAGTAAGCATTTATTTTAAATTTTTGAAATTAGCAGTAATTCAACATTACAAAAACAAATGATACCAAGCTGCAATTTCTTCAAAGTGGCCATACTCATTATTTTTTTAAAGTGACATCTCTTTCAAAATGTTAGTACTAATTCTATAAATTCCTGATGATACACAGGAGCACAAAAGTTATAGTTGAACCTTGAGAGAAGCATAGCTATACTTGATATTTTATAATTTTGTAAGTCATACTTGTTATGTGGGCAAATCTATTTAACTGTGTTTAACTTCCTTAATATGCTTAAGGGGCCTCTTTAAGAATTAGGTTTCCTCATCTTTTAAACCAGTTTTAAATGGTTGCACAGAAGCAGGGGCATGTGGTACTGAAATCAAAGATCTTAATAAAAACTGATTCAACAGTAACTAGATAATTTGTGTGTTCAAAGTTATTACAATTCCTTTGATTTGTTAGTTGCAAATCCTGCTTTGACTACTGGCAGTATTGCAGCCAATGAGGTTTATACAAGAATTAAGTATTGCTATTAAAAATTTTTTTTCAGTTTCAATAAATAAATTTCATTGTGGGAAAGATATCTATTTTTTATAAATTGATATTCAAATAGTTAAAAAGACTGCAATTTATGGTCAGGAGGGCCAACAATGTTTCATAAAATTTTTATTTTACTCTCAGAAGAAAAGCTTGTATTGATAAATCTGTTCTTCTTAAAGTTTCTAGAGAAAGTAATTAGCCAATAAAATACATCAAAATGCTTTAAATTTTTAAAAAACATAAAAAGAAAATCATTTCAGTAGAATCATCTTTTTAACTTGGATAGCCAAGTTCAAACCACAAACAAGCTACCTAAGTGTGTCGGGGGGATACATTACGGCCTCTGTTCACTTGTGTGTGCATTTTCACACGTGCACATGAATACTTTAGGAACAGCCTCTTAACAAGTAAGTAGCTGGTGAGACAGTTTCAAAACTTGTCAAGAATCATTCATACATCCTCTTCCCGTGGAACACAGCAACTATTTTAAAGTGAGCATCAGCACTGCACACAACTGTAGCTACAGGGAAATGCGTGTAACCCTAATCCATGGGCTCCCACGGTTTCCCTTAATTTAGGGCTCTGGCCAGAGCAGAGGTGAGAGTTAAAACAAATAACGTCAAGGTGGTGTACAATTCCCTCCAAACACAGGGATCATTTCGCTGGTTTAAGAAAAGGAGAGAATTAATCAAGCTAAGGAGCCACTTAGTAGCTTAATTATGAGTCTTTTAATGTCTTTTCATAATCAGTTAATAAATACCTTAACAATAAAATTGAATTTAAGCTTTTAATAGGCCAGGTTGGCTCAAACCTAAACAAAGGAATTAGCAGCTTCAGCCTTTTGTGCTGTAACTGTTCACTGTTAGGTGCCAGGAGAAACAAAGCATTTCAAGCGCAGGGTTTTTTGTGACTCCCCATAATAAACGCTTGTAATATCCCCAATTTCTGGAGTGTAAGACGCAGGTCTTATTTATCACAGTATGAGACACACCTGGCACGCGGATCAGGAAACAACTGTTTTACTTCATTTCTGTCATCACCTTCCAACAGATTTCTTTCACATTCCAATTTGGATGGGAGGACTCGACTTTCTCTCCAGAAGTTCTCCATTAACAGTTTCACAGCAGAAGGCGCCATTGGTCCGTTTCCTCGCGCAGCAATTAATTACCCAGAGCGGCGTGTTTTGACTCCGCGGTTGCAGGCGCGTCAAGTCCTTGGCATTGACTTCCATCTGCCAGCAACATCTTTATCGTCAAGCCCCGCGTCCCGGGGGCTGAGCAGTGAATTGTCAGAAATCCTCGGACCCGGAATGACGAACACAGTGTCAAGTCAGCAGCACAAATTACCAACTTCAGCTCCCTTCAGTCACTTTTATTAATATGTGCTTGATGGGAGGGAGGGCTTTTTGAAGGCTGTGTCACTTTCGGCGGTTCGGCACATGAAAGGCGCCTTGGCTCTTGCATTACCCTCAGCAGGCGGATCGAACTGGAAGTCTTGAGCTCTGGGAGCCCCGCGAACAGCTATGCACTAATAAACCTTGAAAAGCTTGAATTACACTATAACCCACAAAAATTTTCAAATTAAAAAGGCATATTTAGAGGCCCCCCGTGGATAGTGATTTTATTTAGTTTAATTCCCTCTTGTGGCCAATTAGATAGACACCCTGCACACAGGCACACACTCCGGGGGGAAAAAACAGGGGAAAAAAATAAAAGTTTAACTTTGGTTTTGAAAAAAAGTGGCAGTATATCATTCCTCCATAGACAAAAATTATTTTTCCGGCTGTTGTTCTGTAGAGAACAGGGCTGTTAGAAATCAATGAAAGGGACTGCAAGATGGAGTTTTACTTGGATTCGTTTAAAGTGATCCAGCACCCGGGCTTATAAGTCTGTCCCGGTGAACTGCCAACTTGAAGAACAAAAGTAGAAGTCCCATCACCAGGCAGAACATCTTCCTTTAGTTGCCTTCAATTATCTTCTAGTCAAAACGACTTCTCTGTCTTAAGAAGGCTTCAAAGGCATGGCTAATGGTAGGTTGGCTCATATTTGTTTTTTAACTAAAGTGACTTGTACAACTTCAATGCATTTTTATCATCTCTGCCTGGAGTTCATTTACTCAAATGGAATTCAGATCGATGCGAGAGGTATATTTGTGACAAAAACTGTTCATCACATCTCTCACGGCTCACCGCTGCTCTCTCCATCAGGACTGCGAAATTCACCTCCTTCTCATCTGGTGGCAGGCTTCATATGTACCATATGAAAAAGGAGTTAATAAAAGGCGCATTGGAAATATAAAGTGAGGTCAGGGGCGACCGTTTGGCTGAAGGCCTTTCTTTAAGTGTGGAAAACAAAAGAACAAGATTGTTTTAGCAGTTGCAGCTGTGGGGAGAGGCCGCTTTGCACGGGGAGTGGCAGCCAGAGTCTTTGCTACCTGTTTCATGCGTCCATCAGAACCACTGTTGTCCCCCCACCCCCAACACAAATGTCTGCACAGTAGGTGCCCCAAACTTTAGAAAGTTCCTACAGGGAAAAAAGAGGAGAACAGCCCCCAGCTGGCTTCCCCCAGGGAGCTCTTCGTATTGGAGGGAAGAAGAGTGGGAGTTGTAGGGTCAGGCGGAGGGTGGGAGGGCCTGCCTGAGACTTCAAGCTCTAACCCTCCCCTCTCCACCTCTGCATCCTCCTCAAGCAGCAGTGATGAATGGTGTTACTGTGTGCACAGAGAAAAGTCACCCGCATTGGACACAAGTCAGTGGGTAGGTTTTTAAAAATAAGTGCTTAAGATTCTGTGGTTGGGTTCATCCGATGCCAACCAAACCGGAGGAAAAGAAAACAACATTGTCAGTCAAGCAGTTGCTTGTTCCACAAGACCTCAAATACGCCACTTGACAGATTTGTTTTCTTAATGAACTGACTGGTTACTTTGGCATCACTTAAGAGCTGCCAGGCAAACAGTGAAACTCAATCAGAACTTTATCCCTTTTAAATGAAGATAAAAGAGAAAACACTTAATAATTATGTCACGGGACAATGATAATGAGCCCACAAAACCCTTTAAAATATGTGAACATAAATCAGTTTACCAGAGTAGTTGTGACCCAGCCAAAGAGAAGACTTCATCGTCTTGATAAAGAATAAGAAAGATCAACCCAATGGGACAAGCCAGGCTCCCAAAGAGGGACAGATACAAAAGGGTAGATGGACAACACAGACACATCATCCTCCCAATCCATAAATTCTGTTCTTGGTGGAGTAACTTCTCCCGGTGAGCCGTTCCTGGAACAGCAATCACCTCTCCGGGTTCAGTCACACAAGTTCGCAAAGAATTTGGCACAATGCGGCCAACAGTAAGTGCTCAACAAAAGTTAGAAAATGTTCTTTCTCTTTCTTTTCCTGCTTCCAGTCATCCCTAGAAACACCTTAGCCTAAATAAACATTACTCAGCATGTTACGTTTGAGATCAGATTGCTGTTGCTTTAGGAAATCTTACCTTATAACAGGATTTACCTACACTAGGGATCACAAAGAGTTGGACACGACTGAGCGACTGAACTGAACTGAGAACTAGTGCAAGGATCTAGGCCAGTGAATATATAAGACCAATGAGAACAATGAAAAAAGCCTTCCATACCACCTTCTATTTCCCTTCTATATTGAAAACCTTAACAGTTCAAACACATGTGAGCTTAGTCAGTCGTGTCTGACTCTTTGAAGCCCCATGGACTATAGCCTGCCAGGCTCCTCTGTCTGTGTAATTCTCCAGGCAAGAATACAGGAGTGGGTTGCCATTCCCTTCTCCAGGGGATCTTCCCAACCCAGGGATCGAACCCACATCTCCTGCATTACAGGCAGATTCTTTACCATCTGAGTCACCAGAGAAGCAACTTCAAAACCACTTCCTCTAGACACTTACTACTCAAGAAGTGTGTTTTCAGAGTGCAGTAGCAACATAACCCTGAGTGGCTAAAATGCAGACGCAAACCCTGCCATACCCTTCTTGGAGTCAACTTCTGCAAAGATTCCCAGGTCATCACTGTGCATATTGAAGTAAGGGAATTTGTTTAAAAAATACTAATCCTGAGATCAAATCCTAGGCCGATTATATGGGACTCTCTGGTGTTGAAACCAGTTTCATCAGTACTTTTTAAACTTCTCCAGATGATTCCAGTGTGCAGCCAGGTTTCAGAACCACTGCTCCAGTCCCATTAGCAAAAATCAAGCTTTAAAATTAAGGAAATATCGAAATAAGAAATATAGGTAGAAAAGACTACCCTTTAAGGAAACCCATTGAAAAAAAAAATTTCTACATTTCTAAAATCCTAGTGATTGAAACTGACAAACATCTTTGTATTTAAACCTTGGCCTGTACACACCTCTCGGGTAACAAGGTACCCGGGTGGGCAGAACATTTATTGACATAAGTCCCCGTGTTTATTGATGTTGCCCATTTTCCACTGATTTTAGAACTCTGTAGGGGAGGTGTTGTGACTTTGAAAAGGCTATTTTTTATAATCAAATTGCTTTACTTCAAGGTTTATATAACATGCCATACTATTAAACAGTAAATAAAAACCACTGATAAATCCCGGGTCCCCCACAGGTAGTTTGGCACATCCTTAATTATCTGGTTTATGAGCAAATTGCCACCTCAGCTTTGGTTTTCAGCTTGTTAGATGCGTGTGTGTGCACACACTTTTTACTTGGCAACCTCTCAGCAGATTCAGCCTTTGAATGATGTTGCCAAAATATATTAGGTGGGGGAGGAGGGAGGCGGGTTAGGAAGGTAAAAGGGCTGAACTTTGAGGTTGGAGTTTTGCTTTTTCTGTTTATATTTGTAGCAAACATTTAATTTGATGGTTTTTTTTGTTGTTGTTGTTAGTGCTCCTGAGGACCTGAAAGAGTTACTGATGACAGTTGAAGGTATCAATATAAATCCACTTAATATACTGAAGTTTTCTGTGCAAGCTGAAATGCCTCTCCCATAGCACCCTATCTGTGTTTGCTATTTTCTACTTTTCCTGCTAGCAAGAATTGCTTGGCCGCTCACCATTGCCTTCCAGCAATTAAACCTTCCAAAGAGGAAAATCCTTCTCTGTGACTTCCAACTTAAGCTAAATAACATTCTTCGATGGCATGAGACGATTTTCGTTTGTACTTTTACTGTTTCACAAATGTCTGCACTCAGGGAGTCTCCCAAGTGTTTACAATCATCTCTAATCCCTGAACTCCATGAAATCCATGTTTTTCTTCTGAACCTCAGAGGCTTGCTCACAGCCTCCTGTGGGCTCTGCCCCCACGGGCTCCCCCTGGCGGCTGAACCCCGCTTCTCCTCTGCTAGTCTCAGGGGAAAACACCTCGGGCTTCTCTGAAGGCGTCAGAAACAAGAAGCGAGAGACAGAAAAAAAAGGAGGAAAATCGGGGGGCTGTCCAGCCTTTTGGGGAATCGGTTCTTGTGATAAAATGGCTTTTTAGTCAAGTTCCAGGTCCTAGCACCTTGATTGCCCAGGCACCAGAGGACGACCCCTTCCCCACGCCATGGACTCAGGCTGTTTGGACAAGGCATATGAAGTATTATAAACCTTAGCAATCCCCTGCATCCGGTATTGATTAGACATGTCTGGCGCTGGCAAACATTATTAATATATAGAATGCTATAGAGATTGATTGCTCTACTTTCATTTTTCTTCTTCCTGCCAGCCCCCTACAGGAGAAAGCCCCACAGCTGTTCTGAATCCCATGGCCAGAGACATATTATAGCTTGTTTTGATGTTTCACCAGCAAGTTCTGTGCCTCATACAGGCATAAGCCAACGAGAACATCCCAAGTTCCAACCAGAGGCCGAGACACAATCACCCTGTCAGGTATTGTTAGTAAGTCAGGATCATAAAAGATAATAAACTCTCTCCCATCTTTTATGACGGCACACCAAGATCAAACACTTTCCATACCAGAGCGCAAAGCCCCCAGGACCCGTTCTCCCTGACAGATGTTCATCTGCTATCTGGGTATCGACGTGTTGCTTAATTTATTGATCCACAGAGAAAAGGAAATACAAAGACTCTAGAAATCTGGTATTGTACAAGCTGCTTTCCAAGGCTGTGGGCCCTACAAATAATGTGGAGATTTGATGTCATGTTTTAGGAGCTGTTTGAATATTGCCCTTTTGTTTTTATTTTTATTTTTTTTCAATGTCTAAACCAAAAAAAGGGTGGGGGTGGGGGCGGGGGGGCTGTGCAGAGAGAGAGATCACTTAAAGAAAATGAGTTGGATCAAAAAAATCATTTTGTGTTTTGTTTCTTATTCAATGAACAATACACTTAGCAGTGGTCATCATGCTTTGCTATTCTTTATTAACTTGCTGGCACTCAACTTTTGTCCTCAATCCCAGGCATACAAAGACTAGCTCACTCTGGACTTCAGAGAATGATGAGGGATAGGATACAATAAAATTCTATAGTGCAAAGATTTGTGATCCAGTCTTACTCTACTCCATTCTCCGTTGGACCTCTGGACTGCCCATGTGAAAGCACAACTCCAACTGTATGTCCCCAGGTAGACAGAGTCTTGGAGGGTGGCCCTCCCCACCAAAGGTAGGACACACACCAAATGGTGTCCAAGGCCTTCCTCCTTGAGGTCCCAGCAGGACCTCACCAGTCTTACATTCAAATATTCTCTTTCACATGCCTATGCCCCAGCCCAACTGGATTACTTGTTCCTCTTTCTTAAACTCTGACTTGGCTAATGAAGTCCTTACTCATCTCTACAAGTAAAAATCCTTGGAGTTCCCTCCCATCTAGGTCACCAGAGCATCAAATAGAGCTCCCCCCACTATACAGCACGCTCACACCAGTCATCTGCTCCACGAGAGCAGTGAATATATGTTAATCCTGCTCTCTCAGTTCATCCCATCCTCCCTTCCCCCCACTCTTGGCGTCCATACATTTATCCTCTACATCTGTATTTCTATTTCTACTTTGCAAACAGGATCATCTGTACCAGTTTTAGGGGATATGTATATACCTATGGCTAATTCACTTCATTGTACAGCAGAAACTAGCACAACATTGTAAAGCAACTGTACCTCAGTGAAAAAAGAAAAACACCTCCCCAAGCTCCTCCTAAACCTGGTGCAAGCACGTCCTTCTCTGCGCTCCTGACGTGCCTGTGAACACCACAGTTTGCTTGTCCCAAGTTGCAATTCTCTGCTATTCCTGAATAAGCCCATTTTTCTGGTAAAAAAGAAAAAAAAAGAAAAGAAAAAAAATCCTTTGAGGATCAGGCAACTCAATCTTTGATTGCTTGTGAGCCATTCTTTGTATTACTCCAGAAGCTATTTGTGTGTACAGTTCCCTCTCTCTCTCTGGACTTCAAGAAATTTGAGTCAAGAACCAGATATTATGCATCCTTTGACCTCACTTGTCCCTTCTCTTTATATAATAAGTGACTGGTAACTTCCCAAGTGGCACAGTGGTAACATATCTGCCTGCCAGATGAGAGTTTGATCCCTGGGTTGGGAAGATGCCCTGGAAAAAGGAATGGTAACCCATCCCAGTATTCTTGCCTGGAGAATCCTATGGACAGAGAAGCCTCACAGGGTACTGTCCATGGAGTCCATGGAGTCACAAAGAGTCAGACATGACTGAGCATGCACACACACAGCTACCATTCAGTGAAAGAATGGATTAATTACCATGCTCATCTTGGAACCCCTGCCCCAAAGCCTTTCATGATTTTGCCTAAATTAAGAAGAAAGTTAAACGTCTTGGACTGCCCTCCAAATGTGACCCCTATGAAACTTTAGAATTTATTCTAAACTGCCTGGATAAAAATACTCTGGCAAACTGTCCACATACTGTCTTTTGTCACATTCTACCCCCAACCTGGACTGCCCCCACCTCCCCTTCCCACACAAACCTACATATCTCCTTTTGGTTATGAGCTCGAGTACACCCTAACCCTGTCTTTCCCATGCGGCTTTCACAAATCCCAGCTCTCAGAGATCTCTGGAGTCATACAATATCCCATACTTGTTTCACATATTTGTCAACTATAACTTGCAAAGCTTCAGCAGCAGCCAGAATTTGAAACTTGCATTTCTTAAATTTTGAAGACATGAATTATATTCTCTCCATCTTTAAATTCCCCACAGTTCATAGCATCATGCTTTCATAATCATCAAGTATTTTATCACTTTACCTTGTAATAATGGAAAGAAACGTAGTTGAGTCATAGATTACACCAAGCCAAAAGTTATCCTATGTGATGATTCCAAACCATACTCAGTGAATACTCTGAAGTTCCCTTTCTTCATCTGTAAAGAGAAATGATTTTCAAAATTTAACCATGAAATCACAACCCATCACACAAACACACTCACACACACACATTAAAAAAGTTCTCAATGCAGTATTTACCCTTGCTTTGCCTGATGCAATCTAGTATTTTCAATTGCATTTCATTTAAAAGAAAATACCATGGCCCACTGATGATTTTATGATCTACAAATGAGACAAAACTAATGGACCAGTATTGAAAAATGGTAGTGAAAACAGTATTGAAAACCATTGATCTAGAAATTCCTAGATTTCTAGCTTCTTGAAAGTCTCCCAAACCTTATACGACAGAGAAGTCTAGATTCTTCTTCCTGTCTTCAGTGAGTAATCAAATTCTAAGACTGTGCAATAAAAAGGCAGCAAGGCATCAGTAGCCTCCATGGTGATTCCACTAGGAAATTCCCCAGCTGCAGTGAAATAACCATGGATGGTCCAGTTAAATATCAAACATAAAGCTACACTACCTAGCTAGAAAATGTATTGCTTGCCATTGTCTTTATCTGACTGGAGAGTGAAAGCATCTTGCGGGTGTGACTAAGTTCATGGATTAATAAACTTCTCTCGATTTTATTGGTATCACACCAAGCTGTTACTAAAATTGGTTTCTTGTGAATGTGCATCACTTGCAAAGAATTGTTTTAACTTACCAAAGAGACTCCTTCTATTATCATTTTGTCTTAGGAGTGCTTCTCAGCCAAGTTGGATTTTGCCCCCAGGGAACATCTGACAGTGTCTGGAGACATTTTCTAGTGTGTACCCTCCCATTGGCACAACTGGGAGGGAAGAGTGGAGTGCTGCTGGCATCTAGTGGGTTGAGGCTAATGATGCTATGGAACATCCTACAATGCTCAATACAACTCCCAAGGAATCATCTTGCCCAAAAAGCCAATCATGCCACTGTTGAAACACCCTGTTCTTAGCGTGTTTATGCATCTTATTTATTTATTATGGTGATATCATCCTGAAGTCCAACTGTGCACACAGAAAAGCACAAAAAGCCATGACCATCACTCAGAGATCTCACGCTGTCTCATCTCTGCCTCTGGAACTTCAAATTAGACTCTATCAACAAAGTTGAGCCCTGCCCTTGAAAGGTTCTCATAATCTCCCTCCAGTCAACTATGTTTTCAGAGCACCAACAACCTCACAGCTTCACCACTTGCATTATCCAAATTGCGGGATTTTCCAGACCTCAACTTCACGGTGGAGCACAGCTGTAGCCACAAGAAACTAATCAGGGAAATGCAGATGCTCTTCCAACATCTGTAAGAAGTGTAATATTTGGATCCCTAATTCAAAACATATTACGAAGCTGAAAACATGTCCCTTTTCAAATGTTCCTCGCTGCTGAGTCCTTGGGTCATGTGTCAGTCATTTTCATTGTGCAAAGGTATGGCAGCAGCTGCTAAGGTGTTCTCTAACTCCTACAGTCACCCAAAAGAAGCCAAGGATTGTTTCCTATGTATTTGTATATTGGAAGCCTTATCAGGCACCCAAGCTGTGACCTCTTCAGCTTCAGGACTGTCTATATGTCTGGAACCTCAAGTTTTCAAGAGTGCTTTCTACATGAGAGACCAGGACACTTCCTCAACAAAAATTACAGAATTTTCTGTCATGGCCTCCCAAATGGTTCTCTGACCATCCATTTCTTCTCTCTCTATTCTAATCCATATTCAACCACCAGATTGATTTTTCTATACCATTTTGCTTTATGACTTCTTTATCCCAAAACCTCCCATGACTTTTCCTTTTCACAGGACTCCAGCATTTTGCTTTTGATGTCTTTCCCTACCTGGCCTCTACCATCTTCTCCAAACTTACCTTGTGTGACTTTCCCATTTCTCTGCTCTGACTGGGTTTGCCCAAGCTTGTTTCTGCTCTTGGTTTCCATTCATTCTGTTTTCTGCACCTGGAAAACCTCTGGTGTCAGTCAGAGTCCCAGCAGGAGACACGACAGTGGCACTCAAAAGCCTCAGCAGATGAAGGGGCTCTACAGAGATGTGGTCAGCATTTGGGGAACACAGCAAGGGAGATCTGTCACCCCGCCATCTGCACAGCGAGAGGCGAGAACAGGCCACCTGGAGGAGGGCCTGCCTGACAAGAGCAGTAGTCAAAAGTGGAGAGGATGGTGCAGCTGCTGCCAAGCAGGGATCAGAGGAAGAACCAAGCCAAGTCTCTCTAGCTACCTGCTGCTGGAGAGCATTCCATTGGTTGAACCAACAGGAAGTCAGAGGGCAAGGGAGGCAGTTCATGGAAGTCAGCTTTCCAAGACTCAGAGCAGAGCAGAAAATGGGTGAGTGTGTGTGTGTGTGTGTGTGTGTGTGTGTGTTTGTGAATAAAAAACACATAAAACTTTCTCCACTCATCCAAATTGCCACCTCCATATTTGTGTTCTCTGCTCCTTGAAAAATGAACTGATGTGCCTCTTATTGTATTTAATATCTCCCATTTATTCTTTTATCAATTCATTGTTACTTAATATATTGTGTTCTATATAATTTCTCCCTAATTGCAATTATGAACAAATTATTGGGGGCGGGGGGGCAGGGAAGGGGAACTGTTTTCTATGACTTTGCTTCCTCCTCTGGGTAATCCACTGCTGTGAACATCGAGATGCTCAGCAAGTGTATACTGAATAAATCACAAGAATCAAGATGTTCTTTGATGGATGCTGGAAAATAATTATGCATTTTCCAAAACTATATATGGAGAAAAATATAGTTATATTTTGAAATATTATACGAATAATATAATATTTTGAAATATTTCAATATATATATATTGAAATATAGTTATATTTACACCTTAAATCAGAGATGGTTCCAACCTCTCTGAGCCCCACCACCTGTATCTCCCTTTTGCCTTTAATGTTGATTCAATTAAAAGATAAAGCTAAGAATTTTTAAAAATAGAACAGAAATGTGGTCAGAGCTGATGAAGTCCTGTGTCTCTTTTTGTCCATTTCAAGTCCTACCCAGTGGAATATATAATGTCTTCTAGCACAAGAAGGGAACTCGGTGAGTATTGAGTTTTAATGATGTAGAAAATAGAACAGTGTGAAAGAGTATTTAGAGTCTAAGGAACTAAATAATATAAATCCTGTGGCTATGAAAACAAGCTGTGAGCTCTTAAAATATTCCAGTTCATTTTGATGGCTGTGGGGTCTTTCTGTTATCTTCAAAGCCTGCCTAATCTTCTTACTCACCTTGAAAAGAATTATTTTTAGCACCAGTTCACACTCTAAAATACTTAAAAAATCATAAGTGTTTCTTCTACTAATAGTGTAGTTTGGGGAAATTCAAGTAGATATATATGTGGCATTCTACATAAAGTGCTTCAGGAAAGATTTAGCAAACTCCATGTGATTTTAAATGGATACGTTCCTTGAATAAGGGTTGCATTTTGGCAAGTCAAATAGAGGAGAAAATATCACTGCGAAAAGTCTCAAAGGGAAAAGTGAGTGTTTGCATAGTCAGGGAATCTGAAAATGGACCTGAGAAAAACAGACATCAATACTGTTAGCTAATTTCCTGTAATAATGTATCTTGAGAAAGCTGAGTGATGAAGAAGGACCATGCCCAGGCAGAGAACATGAAGAAACAGAGTACTTGCTGTTACCTGGGTCAGGAAAATAAAGAATCATGGGTGGAGAAACAGCTGGGAAACCCATAGCGAGAAGGGTGATGGATGTAAGGAAAAGGGAGGGTTCTCTAACACGGTAGCCTCTTGGGGTCATGAGCAAGTCTTCCCAGCTCAATCCTGTGCTTGCCAAAGGATTATAAATTTTTTCAATCTAGCCGCTTTTTAAATTTTTGCTTAAGCCTTTCATTCACAAGTTTATGAGACAAAAATGTTAAGAATTTTTTAACCTGAAATAGATATTTTAGGTGCTATCCAGAAAGCAGAGAGCTTACCCTCTAAAACAAAACAAAGCAATCAGCAAAACAAGACAACTCTGTTTTCCTTGGCTAGCTATAATTTTCACCAGAGCCCAAGCTTTCAATAAATTATATGATGTGGAGAAGAAAGTTCAAGGTGCCTCCACGATTCCAATGCAGCCACCTTCAATTCAACTCAGTCCCATGGGGATACAAGTGCAAATAAGTTGTTATAATAAGAAAGAAGTTTTCACCACTCTGGTCAGCTGTGATTTTCCAAAAGTTATGATTTTTGAAGCAAATTTTTACAAAATATTGAAAGAAAGTATGAAAGTGAAAGTCACTCAGTTGTGTCCGACTCTTTGTGACTCCATGGACTATAGTTTGCCAGCCTCCTCTGTCCATGGAATTCTCCAGGCCAGAATACTGGAGTGGGTAGCCAGTCCCTTCTCCAGGGGATCTTCCCAACCCAGGGATCAAACCCAGGTGTCCCACATTGCAGGCAGATTCTTTTCCATCTGAGCCACCAGGGAAGCCCACAAAATATTGGGTTGACCCAAAAGTTTGTTTGGGTTTTTCTGTAAAATGTTACAGGAAAAAACCTGAATGAACTTTTTGACCAATTCAATATATATCTTAGCAGTCTCTGCAGTTGGAGGAAAAAAAAAAAGGTGTTTTATTCACTCAGGAATTTTTCAGATGCCTTTTGGATCTCACTAGAATTTTTAAAAACTTTATTTGTAAAATTCTAAACCTGGAATTAATTATAATATATACAGTGATAAATCTACTTGTTTTGGAAACAAATAAAGGGTACATTTATAAATACAAAGCACCTTCAAAATGTGATTCCTAGTTTCTCTACAAAAGACTTTTTTAGATCTGTAGTAGCCTTTTCTTCTGACTTGTAGACCATGAGAGTCACATTGGTGGGTCTGCTCAGCCCTGCCCCTTTGAAGAAAAGGCACAGAAGACAAATGTTCCCCGACAACAGCCTGGATATGTCCCTCAGAACTGCATCAAAAGGAAAAAAATAAAAAGTGCTTATTAAGCTCTCTTGATGTCACAGTAGAACTGACCACATTTTCTTACCTAACCTCATGATAGTCTGTGACGTAGATTTTATTCCCATTTTCACAGATGAACAAAGCAAGTCTTAGAGAGATTGGGAATGGGGGCAGAATCAGAATTTAGAAGCAATTTTTCTTCTTTTATCTTCTCTGAACTCGCCCCATAACATATTTACATATTAGCTCCCGGCTTCTAAAGTTCTGATGATTCTAATGTCCCATATAATTAAGGTTTAAAAATAAGATTTAAACCTTCTTTCCTTAGCAATGTGATTCCGTGTGCATCTTCCCAGGAAGTTGGCCACACTTAAATGTGTGTGCGAACCAGTGATTCCGCCCCCTCCAGCTGCTGCTGCTGCTACAACACTTCAGTCGTTTCCAACTCTTTGCAACCCATGGAGTGTAGCCTGTCAGGCTCCTCTGTCCACGGGATTTCCCCAGGCAAGAACACTGGAGTGGGTTGCCATTTCCTCCTCTTCCAATTCAGGGATCAAACCCATGTCTCCTGAGGCTCGTGCATTGCAGGCGGATTCTTTATCACTGAGCCAACAGGGAAGCCCCCTCTAGCATTCTCCTTCAAAGCCCAACTACCTCTTAATACACTCACACACTCAGAATTTCTAAAGGGCATGTTTCTCGGTGTTCTAAGTCTCCACAGCTTCTGAAACTCCTATGACAGAGTAGTATATAGGAGCGCAGGGAATTCTGTCACCTTTCACGGGTAACTTGAGTCCCCAGATTTCTTCCTGAAATTTTAGAAAGCCAGCCCCCAAGATTTGAAAGCATAAAAATAGAAAGGAGAAGCTAAGTTGGGGAAGAAGATGGAAAAAGAAAGGCCAGAGGCTATGTTTGTGTCTATTCTTCAAACAACTCACTATAGAAAATTAAAATGCCCTCCCCCATCACCACTCACCCTGGCTTCACTACCACCACCACACACACGCACGCACATACACACACACACACACACACACACACACACAGAGTAAGATATGTTCCATCATCAACTGCTCCCAGCCCAGAGCAAAGCAAATCAGGCAGAACCATATAATTTATTGCACCAAACTGGAATTACCCCCACCCACTTAAAAAATCTGGCTTCATTTCAGGGTAACAGCAGCTCAGCTTTGGCAGGGCTCAGTCAACGTGGGTGATCTGTGACATGTGGCAGAAATATAGAACTCATCAGATTTAATAAACCAGAGTTCCACACACGACTGGAAGGCCTCTCTCAACAAAGGCCTGGAGGAGTGACTGCGGGCCGTCCCCAGGCTTTCTGGGGAAGCCACCCCCTCCAAGTCCAAAGCTCTTTCTTCACTCAGAAGTCAGGAAAGACCAACAGGGCTGTCCCAGCAGAGACGGGAGGTGATGGAGTCAGGAATAAATGTGGGTGAAACAAATACAGTGTTTGGAAGCCAGAGAAGTAGAAAGAGCAGTAGTCAGTGTGGCCACCATGGGGGAGTGGGTTATTTCTCATCTCTCTGCTGGAGAGGGCAGGCAGTGGGGGGAAAGGGGGTGCAGTGTCCCTTAGCATTCCCAGCACAGGCAGGAGGTGCCCTCTGCTGTCCGCCAACCACAGTACACCAGGACGGTGTCAATACTCGTCCCCTGGGTGAGCCCCAAGAAGTGATGGAATGACTGGAAATCCTGTTTCTACTGGCCACCTGATGCAAAGAGCCGACTCATCAGAAGAAGACCCTGATGTTGGGAAAGATTGGAGACAAAAGGAGAAAGGGACAGCAGAGGATGAGCTGGTTAAATAGCATCACCAACTGTATGGACATGAAACTCAAGGAAATAGGGGAGGACAAAGGAGCCTGGCATGCTGCAGTCCAGAGGGTTGCAAAGAATCAGACCTGAGTTAGCGACTGAACAACAACAATTGCAGTGACAATGGCCTGTGGTGTACACAAGCCACTGCTCAAGTCATTCCAGGATAGCCGTGGGTTCTGGAATGTCCACACAGTGGATGTATGCATTTTAGAGGACACAGTTCTAGCAGCAACTACCAGGGGTCCCAGAGCAGGAGGGAAGCTCTGCAAATCTCTTCAGAGCCGTTGGGCAATTATATCTCTCTGGTGGTCCAATCAGCAAGATGGGAAGGGGGAGAGAGCCAGACAGAGGCTTCACAGATACGGAAAGAGAAGAATCACTCAGACCCTTGACATTCTGGTCCCTAAAAATTGGTTACTGGGACCCTTAGGCCACGGCCATGCAGGAATCCCATCTACACTTCTTGGGCCACTTGTGATTCTAGGAGCAGTAATAATAGCTCCAAGGAGTCACCTGCCGCCATACCCAGCACTGACCACAACTCTGAATGGTACTGTCATTCTCACTTCACAGGTTAGGAAATCAAGTTCACAAAGTCATCTGTAAAGGACACATACATGTCCCCTAAGTGCTGGAGTCAGGATTCCAACAGGTCAGCACACCTGCAAACCACTCCCTCCTCTTTCCTCTGCACCATACCACCTCCTATGTTGTTGAACAGACAACTAAACTCCCCACCGTGGAAGGTCAGCCAGTGAAAGCCTAACCCCTGTCCTGCAAAAATAAAGTCAAGTTCAGTGAAATCAGACCCCGTGGGCATGGGGCATGCTCAGCAAGTGTTGTGCTGGCACTCTGACTTTCTTATTTTGATGACTTGTGTGCCAGGTGGCTAAACATCCCAGGACCATCCTGATTCAAGCACACCTGGAGCAGGCAGTCAGTGGGCTTGACGTTATGTTGAAACTGGGGGCAGAGGGGTTGCTGGTCAAAGGGCTTGTCACTCACTCAGAAACCCTATGCTCTCATCCAGACTGCACATTTCACGGGCACCAACATTTCAGGATTGTCAGTCAATTTCTCTGGGTCCCCGTTTTCTCTTTAATAAAATAGATGTGCCATTTTATGAAGTTGATGTATATGTAAATATGTATACAGACATATGTGTTACATATGTAGCTATGAATAATACTATTTTACAAAGTTACAGGGATTAAATGAGAACATGTTTTTCTATTCATATGTGTCTATCTTTACATACATGTATGCACACCCACACACATCCACACTCCCCAACTCTATGAAATAGAAAAGTGAGGTATTATTAATATGTAACTGGAGTAGACAGTGCTTTCAGATTTTTCTCATCTAAAGGAAACTGATGACAAGTTCTATGAATTACCACAGGAGAGGGGCAAATATTACAGTTTTTAAAGAATCCATAATATTTGTGGCTTGCGTCTCGCTTTGGGGGTAGAGTTTGGGGAGAGGATGCAGTGGGGAGGCAACTTCTAGAAGACCATATGCTGTCCTGCTCTGGAGTCCCTGCCCACAGACCCCCAGCTGTCAGCCAGAATTCTCTGAAGACACAACGGTGGGCCTTGTAGTGTTGCACCCCTTCAGCGCTGGGCTCCAGCTAAGACTGAGGACAGACTCCTCGCTGCATTGTTCTGACCCCTGGCTCACAGAAACCAGGCCATGTCCCAGGGCCTGCACCCTCATTGCACATGCCCTGGCTGCAGTCTTGCCTCTGTCTGGTCCCCTGTCTTCTGTGACCACCATAACCTGGAAGTGTTCTGTGCTGCTGACAGCTGACCTTTCCTCACCACCAACCCGCCCTTCCTGTACTGAGGACACGGACATCTGCAGATTCAGTATATTTAAGAAGGATCTGGGACACACATGTGCTCCGAGTCTCCAGTTCTCTGCTTCTGTGAAGAAAACTCTTTGCTTTACTAAGTCAGACTTTTTAAGAGACTATTATAAAAATAAAAAATAAGACACTGTCAGCAGATCCAAATCCCCCTTTTTTAAATCCTTCCAGCTCCCCTGGAATAGGTACTACTTCTTCTTTGTTGGACACTTTGTTCCAACGACAGTCTGAGAGTTACCAGACTCTCCCAGCTCACAAGCCAAGCGCTCTTCACACTTTGCAAGCATATCTGCTCCCTGGACATCTAACCTGACAGTATTTGCTCGAGAAGGGCATTCTCAGCAGTGAAGTTATCCAGAAGAGTTTCAACCTATCCTTTGCCACAGAAAGTCACTAGGACCTGAGTTGCTCAAATGAATTTTAACAACAGAGAAACCTGATTCAAGAGTTGTTCTACCAACAAGATTATATGAATGACTAGGTGAAGTTAGCTCTTTATCCTCATGTTCCAATGAAAAAGTACACTGTAGAAAGTATGGCATTTGACCTACACAGTAAACATGATCTTTATAAGATATGTTTTGATCGTATGTCATCTATCAACTCCTAATTTGGTGTGTGTGTGTGTGTGCGTGTGTGTGTGTGTGTGTGTGTGTGTGTGTGTGTGGAGATGGCACCAAATTCTGAGAATACTGTGTAACATCTGCCTTTGCCCATGTGCTCTCCCACCAATCAAGTGTGCTGGGCTCTGTCGACTGCTAGTTTCCCAAACAAATGAAACTTCTGTTGTGGTTATCTGCCCCCTGCCCCTGCCACACTATTTTTTTCTGTCCTGTCTGACCTCCCTCACTGAGGATACGATCAACTCCACATAGCCAACAAACAAGTGTCACACACACAGACACACATGCGCACGTGTTATACAGGAAGAAGTTAAACTGAAGCTGAAATATTCGGCAAGAGTTCCTTTTCTACACTCTTGGGATTTTCAGAAGGAAACACCACTGTAACCTTAGCTGTCAACACATCAACAAAACGTTCCCAAAGTCTAGGATAGTTTTCTCTGGCCCCCTGGAGAATGCTGAGGAGCGGACTTTTCTCCATGTCTGTTTCTGCCTCTGTTAGCCCCATGCTTGGGTTGTTCATCCCAGACCTCAGCTGTTCCCCACTCTGGTGGTTCTGCTCCCTCTATCAGGAGCTTTCTCTCTCAACCTCTGTCTCCCAATCCAAACACAAAGTCCAAAGTCTCCCCTGACCACTACCAAGTCCCCAATCCTTGTCTTTTGATCCCGAGTCCATCATTTTCTTTGTAATTTGAAACGGTGAACTTCCAATTGGAAGTGGACAAATAAAACACAAATGCTTAGGCAGCGTTCAACACCAGTGACCTGATAATAAAGACAACAAAATGAATCAATAATAATAAATTTTATTTATTCATCACCCAAGTTGCCCCAGGTACAACAGAGATATTCTCTATTTTAATTGCCATGACTCTAAGAAATGGGACCCAGAGCGGTTACTGACCTTCTCAGAGTTACACAGCAAGTAAGCAACAGGTCAGGATTCAAAGCTCAGACTGTTAGATTCCAGAACTTGAGTATTTGTACTATTTATCACCTCACTTGTTTCCTCTTTCTTACCAGGAAAACTAGGACTTCAAACAGGACAAGAGCAAGTCAAGTAACAATTCAGTTATTAATATCCAATCTTTGGGTTATGAAATAAGGGGTATGAGGCAGCATCAGCAGAGACTTCACTTAATGTCATCAGATCACCTCAAACACTCAATCCTTCAATCTTCCTCTCCTCAGACAGAGAACAGCCCTTGCCATGGTGCCTGGTAATTGCGGGCTTTGTTCTATACAGCCTCCTAACCAGACTGTGAGCTCCTCAAAAGCAAGAACTCTTCCTGTTTATTTCTGCACACAGTGCTTCCCTTAGCAGAGGTCCCAATGCCTGTTTTTGATGACTCCAAACTGAGTCCAAATTTTTGATTATGACATCTCTTCCCTGATTTTCTCCTCTCAGATTTTTATCTGCTGCTATTGCTTTGGTAGATTTATATTCTTTTTAACCTATTTTGTACGGGAAGTGGGGTTTCTTGTTTTTATTGTTCTCATATATTAGGCTAAGATAGAAAGCAATCCCAACATACACACAGTATGATATTCTTCTTTTTTTTTTTGTCACACCACACAGCATGCGGGATTTTAGTTTCCTGACCAGAGATCAAACCAGTGCCCCCTGTAATGGAAGTGCAGAGTCTTAACTGCTGGACTGCTAAAGAAGTCCCCACACACTATGCTATACAAGATAAATAACCAATAAGGACTTACTGGATAGCACAGGGAACTCTGTTCAATATTTTGTGATAACGTATATGGAAAAAGAATCTGAAGAAGAATAAAAATATGTACAATTGAATCACTTTGTTCTACACCTGAACCTAACACAACATTCGCCATTGTAAATCAACTATACCCCAATAAAATTAAAAAATAAAATAAAGCAATCCCAGAAAGATAAGCCCTTTTCCACTAAAGGAGGATATTGAATCATGGAACCAGATGCTCCTAGCCTCATGACTGTACAAATAATCCCTTCTCCTACTGAAATCCAAAGTATGAAGGGAATTAAAAGAAAAGTTTTAAACACCTCAAAATATGTAAACAATAATAAAATCAAAATGCAGAAACCCAGGGATGAAGAGGGGGAAATGTTTCCAACTCAAGCACTAATATCTCATTGCTGGTGCTTTGGGTTGAGAATGAGTCTGAGCCCAACCTCAGGCTCAGTGAAAAACAGGGCTAAGACTGATAGAGGATTGGGAGATGGCCCCAGGCTTCCCTGGTGGCTCAGATGGTAAAGAATCTGCCCGCAGTGGGGGAAACCCGGGTTCTATCCCTAGGTCAGGAAGATCCCCTGGAGAAGGAAATGGCAACCCACTCCAGTATTCTTGCCTGGAGAATCCCATGGATGGAAGAGCCTGGCAGGGCTCATGGGGTCACAAAGAGTTGGACACAGAAGTCTTGTGTTGGCCATCCATGGGATACCTTATCATAAAATAATATTAGTTAACCACTGCACAATTTTGGACTTTTTAATATTTCTCAGCAGGAAATAACCTATGGGTTATAAGCATATCTGTTTGCACCAAGGGAAGTCACAACCCATAACTTCCCATTGTTGTTTCATCCCTCAGTTCAGACTTAATTAACTATATTTTATGTTCTTCTTTGTTGAGAATACAAATTAGAAGTCCAGAGATGACTGGTGAGGAGAAATACAGAATTTCCAAAAGGGACCATTTTGTCATTAGTTACAATCAAGAAGAAAGGCAGCTAATTCCACACCATCAGGAAAGACCAACAACAGGCCAGAGGCACTTCCTGACCAGGTCTAGTGAAAACAGGGACACATGGAGGGTGACTCATGTTTCTAGCAAGTGGCCAGAGTAAAGCGTAATAATAATAAACAGCAGCTGCTCCCACATTTGACTGCCTGCTTTATTCCAGGCCCCAACTTAGGAGCTTCACACACATTATGTCCAGAATAATATCCCTCAAATGTTAAGGTGAAGAAACTTGCCCAAGGTCAAAGAACAGACCACATTTCCAAACAAACTCAATTTAATACACCAAACTGTATTTTGCACCAAACTATTTAATAGCCCACAGAAAGGCTCAAACTGTGAAAACGACCTGGACCAGCATGTGGGTAAGAGTAAATAAATGACACAAGTATTTAAAAACTTACCTTCTGCTGTAATTTTTAGTGACCTTTATACCCAGAAGTCTTTTTTTTCCTATATTTTTCTACTTTTTCACCAGGCTTTTTAAAAAGATTTTACCAATTCTACTTTGTCCTTTCAAATAATTTTACTTATTTATTTATTTGACTGTGCTGGGTCTTAGTGGCAGCACACAGGATCTTCGACCTTTGTTGCAGCATCAGGACCTTTAATTGCAGCATTCAAACTCTTAGTTGTGGCATGTGGGATCTAGTTCCCTGACCAGGGATCAAACCCAAGCCCCCTGTGTTGGGAGCACAGAGTCATAACCACTGGACCACTAATAAGTCCCCTAAATAACTTTTTAATCTACTGAGGAGCATTTTTGGAATGGATGAATCCTCATCTTTTTTTTTTTTTTTTCCTTTTCTGAAAAATCAAAAGAAAACACATACACACATGCTACTTCTTGGCTACAAGTTTAGCAGACAGGGTTTTGGCTACAAGTGATCAAAAGTCCCTTTCAAATCATTTACGTCACATTCAAATCATTTAAGCCACTTTAAGCAAGAAAAGATCATTTATTCATGGTGCAATAGAGAAGACCAGCTTCACAGAGCTTGATTCAAGGCTCAAACAATGTCATCAGGGATGAATTTCTCATCCTCACTCCTCAGCACTTCTCCCTTGGCACTGGCTCCATATTCAGCCTCCAAGTGGATGCAGGATGCCCATGCCATCTGCCTTCTCTCCCCACAACTCCAAAAGGACAGACCTTATGTGAGTCCAGGAGCCCAGGAAAGGTCTTACCACGTCCCGTGGACTCTCTGCCTCACGGCTGGTCCCTGAAGCAGCCCTGGTGGCTGACAGTCTGTGAGAAACTGGCTTAGGCATAAGTCTCCATCCACTGCTGGGGTCAGCACCATCTACCATCTCATGGACTAGAGGAGGAAGAGGATGACTCCCCAGAGGGAATTAGAGGCAGAATGGGGACTTCCCTGGTGGCTCAGAGGTAAAGAATCCACCTGTGAATGCAGGAAAGTTCAGTCCCTGAGTTGGGAAGATGCCCTGGAGAAGAAAATGGCTACCCACTCCAGTATTCCTGCCTGGGAAATCCCATGAACAGAGAAGCCTGGCAGGCTACAGTCCATGCAGTCACAAAGAGTCAAACAGGACTTAGCGACTAAAACAACAAAACAACAATGGATACCAGAAGAGTCTAGAGACACCAGAAGTTAGAATCCACCACAGAGGATCCCCTGCAGTCTCTCAGAGGAAGAGTCATAGTGGGTACCTGGGTGGGTTTTTGACATTTCAGCAGGACCTCATGGCAGGAACATCACTGTTGAAACCAGCAAATGTTGCCTCACTGAGATATAGTCCAGAGCCCCCCACTGGGGGAAGGGAATTTCTCCTTTAGTGAACATGAATAATGTGGCTCAGAAATGTGCCCCAACCCAGAGGGAAGTTCTAACCCCAAAATGAAGAGCTCTATTGTTGGAGGCCAGTGGGGAGGAAAGTGGGCCCTGGGAGTTATCCCTGAAATATGCATGTGGTCTTAGTGGGCCAGTCACATGAACGATCGTGCTCCTCTCACAAAACAAAAAGCAGAAGAAAAGCGCATAACATCATTGAAATATTCTCCAGGAGGGAAAAAATGCATTGGGAAACTCAAGAGGCAAAGTTGAAGGAAGGGCTCATTTAGTCTTAAGCCTAAAAGCAGAAAGTCACATTTCTCCTCACCCAGAGTCTGCTATCGTCATAAATGACAAACAGAAGTGAGTGGAAGATTTTTCTTCCTAATGGGGAAAAAGTCCAAGATAGCACTGAATAGAGCGGTCATCTTACTGATCACCAATTTAACCAGTTTTGAAAGGTTTTATGAAACGCCTCTCCATCCCATTGGTAGAAGAGGGAGGTTATAATTTTGAGCAACAGACATTCCTGGGATGCCCCACATGGACCATTAGTCACTCACTAAAGAAAGCAGCAGAACAGCACATTTGGGTGCAGTGACCTTTAAATGGGACAAGAGGGGCTCCAGGGGCTCGGATTTATTTAAGGGAAGGGCAGAGAAATCTCAATGGGCCTGTGGTAGGAAAGAGGGAACCAGAAATAATTGTGGATTATGAGGAGAGAGACTATTCATAGGTGAAAAATGAGAAGGGTTATGTATTCTTTTCCATCTGGATGGTAGTAAAAAAAAAAAAAAAAACAAAGGAAAATTAACAGCTATGTCTATCACCTTGGACAGACCAGTTGATCTCACAAATCTCAGAGGCCTCATCCATTGAAAATTCTACTCAAAATCTTTCTTCTGGGAAAGACGCACTATATCCTTTGTAGTTAAGAAATCTGAGTTGAGTCTCTTTGTCATCCACATTACTGAAATGGTTTTGGTCAGATGTGAGGGACATTTTCAAAATGTTTGTTTTTCCAGTAATCCTTTTATGTTTAACAGTAAGTACTTAATTATGAGATTTTGTTTCTGAATTAAGGGGGAAATGGAGCTAAGAATAAGAGTAGAAATGACAACAAGAAAATAAACTGATAAACACTATGACACTTGTTTTAGAAGCACAGAAATGTTGGTACTTTTAAGTTTATCAAATGTTTCTCAGAAGAATCCAATAAAAACATTTGCAAATAAATCTGTACCCTAGAATAGCATTCACAGAAACACAGATCTGAAAACTGCCTTCTGCCATAAAGCAAATCATATCAGCAGATCCTCATGGGTCTCACCCTGGAGACTGAGGATTCCAGTCTGTTCATGCTGCCCGCCACGAGAAGTGGGGCTTCTTCTATATTTAGATGGCTTTCTGCCCTTGGTTCTTGGGTAATTTTGGAGAGAAATATTCAAAGGTCTCCAGAGACAATATCAAAAGAACAGAAGAAGAATTTAACTAAAGTTGTGCATGCATCCTCTCTTCAATGAAAAGAATAAGTAATTCATGTGATATATTCAATTTTAAACAAGGGCTGTTACTTGCCAAGGCAGAGGACATCAACTTGACTTTGAAATCATTATGCCTTTAAAGAAATACAATGCTAGCTCAATGAATAAGGATGAAAGGAAAAGTGAATTCTGTATCAGAGAAAGAATTAGCAGTCTTGCCAAGGTTGGAAGCCAAGGCTGTTTACCATCTCCCTTCTGGGAGGAGGGTATCAGCAGTGGCAGGAGACAGACCTCAGCTGCCTTCATCCTCATAGAGATTCTGCTCTTTTGGCCACCTGTAATATCAGTGCTGCTTGGAGAAATGCCCCAAGCCTCCAGCTCTAATCTGTGCCACCCCTCAACGGACAGAAATTCCAGGGAGGCCAAGGTTGAGGACCATGAAGCAGGCCTTCCCAGCCACTCTGTCCCCACCATCCATACAGCCCTAGTGACATTGTGCCAAAGTGCAGAAACCCTCTAATTCAAAGGGCCCGGAGAGGTTCTAACAAAGGAAAAGAATCATTTATTATTGCCTTTAGTGTGAGTATTCAGAGCACCAAAGCACGCCCCAAAATCAGTTTGTCATCTTACTAAATAGGATATGTCCAGCCATACTTGGGGAACCATATGCTTAACAGATTTTAGATACTTATATTTTATCCCTTCTGGCTTACAATGAATAGATTCTAGATGAATGAACTTTAATATAGTTAATACAAGTGCTCACACTATCTAAAAGCCTGAGTTTCAAGAAGTTAAAAATAATTGAGTAGCTATAACTTTTCTTCCAAATGATCATTACGTATGACTTTTAGTAATTTTTTAAAATATTTTAACAAGCAGAAGTTATAGCTTCTCATTGATGATACATTGAAGTTTTTTAAAGTTTTCATGTTTACTAACAGAAATTTTATTTTTTAATTTTTTATTTCTTTAAATGTGTCAAACTTTTATTTTACATTTGATTTTTTTAAGTAACAATTTACATACATTAAATTCACCATGTTTTTAGTGTACAGTTCTGTGAGTTTTGACAAACATATATAGAGGTGTAACCACCCCCACAAACAAGAAATAAAACAAATTCCTTATGGACAGGATTTTTCATATTGTATCTGAAAAATCTTTGCTTATCCCAAAGATTTTCTTCTGTATTTTTTTCTGGAAGTTTTATAGTGTAAGATTTTACGTGTTAGGTCTGTGATTCAGTCTGAGTTAATTATTACAAGGTATAGAATGAGATTCTATTGTTTACCTTATATACTATAATCTTGCTAAACTTTAGTTTTTGGAGCCCTTTTGTATATTCTTTTTTATTTTCTACATAGGTAATTCTGTTCTCTGCAAAAAGTGACAATTTCTTCTTTTCCAGTATCTATGAATTTTGCTTCTTTAATTTTTTAAAAAAGGTAAATAAGCTTTGAAGAGATGATAAGCAAATGATAACATTGAAAATGTAACTAAAGCTTTTAGATGAAGGACCAAGGTAAATTTATCATCACCTGATATGATTTTCAGAATAATTTAAATATACAGTGAACACAGAACCCTGCCAGCTCACATCTCTAGACCCATACCTGGTGTGTCTTATACCTCACCAGCATTAAAAAAAAAAAAAAATCGTAGCCAAACCTTTCAGCATCTTTTCTTCTTAGAAATGCATCCTGTGTCTAATAGAAGATCTATCATTATAAGTGTATGTTTCCAAAAGTAAAACATAAGGTTTATTGAACATTATTCACACACATTCATTCAAAAGATATGTTTTGAAGTTCTTCTCTGTGTTAGACTCTATGGGGTGGACGCAAAACTAAACAAGACAATCCCTCCACTAATACGGGAGCTCACAGTATTAAAGGGTAACCATGCGTACACATTAGCCACAACTATCCTTCCCCTCTCCATCCTCCATCCCCACCCAGATCCAAGCCCACCAGTCATCCCAGAACTCCAGGGGACATGTGGGGGAGGGAAAGGACACTTTGGTGGGAAGGATGAAGGGGTTACCATGCAAGTTCTCTCTTTCCCTCTTCACCCTTTAGGCCTAGCATACCCTGCACATGATATCCCTAAGTTACCTTCAGCCACCAAACTGAGACTCTGGAAACTGTATCTTCAGACCTCACTTCTGCAGATTCATGTATTCCAACTAATGCTGACACTTCTACCTGAATATCCCATGGGTCCATCACCCTCCAAAAGTGGAAAGTATTGTGTCTCTCCCCCACCTCCCCCTACTCCTCCTCAACTAGTCTCTGCATTGGCATGTTTTCTTCCAGGGGCTGCTCCTTGGAGTAGAACACCCGCCCCACTTAAACTCCTGAAAACACCCTTCCAGCCTCAGCTAAAACAGCACTGTCTTTACAACAGCCACCTGAGCTGGAGATCAGAGTTCATGATCTTGCTCTCTACTGCCAAAGGACCATGTCCCAATTTCTGTTAAGAGCTCTTTTCACACTGTTTTGCAATGACATGTTGACTGACTGAACAGTTTGCAATGCCATGGAGCAGAGCCCTCAGCCCTGGATACACTTTGGAATCACATGTGGAACATTTAAAACACATCTGAGAATAATTCGATGAGTCTGAATTGCAACCTGGGCATTATCATTTTTACAATCTCCCCAGATAATTCTTGTTTCCAGTTAAAAGTTAAAATATCTGGCCTTGAGAAGAGTAATTTCATCTTGAATATTTATATGTGTTATACATCTAGGGTTTAATAAATATTTATTGAATGAATGAATAATTACAACATCTACCTTTGAATGAAAAGTCATGGGTCCCATATCCCATCCATCACAAAGAAAATCAAGATGAATAAAAATACCCATGCAAATCAAAAATAATTAGACAGACATATACTCCATGTTCATGGACAGGACCACTTAAAATTGTCAGCAACAAACAACTGTCAATTCCATCTCTGAAAAATTGTTTTTATCCACTCTCTCTATGTACACAACAAACTATCACCTTATTTGAAGTCCTCACTTTTGCCTGCCAGTCTATGAGATGCCAGACCATGACATCTCATCTTCATTGCCTCCTTGTTTTAAAGTTCTTTAAGTGAAAGATGATGCTATGAAAGTGCTGCACTCAATATGCCAGCAAATTTGGAAAACTCAGCAGTGGCCACAGGACTGGAAAAACTCAGTTTTCATTCCAATCCCAAAGAAAGGCAATGCCAAAGAATGCTAAAACTACCACACAATTGTACTCATCTCACACACTAGTAAGATCACATCAAATCAGTCACTCAGTCATGTCCGACTCTTTGCGACCCCATGAATCGCAGCACGCCAGGCCTCCCTGTCCATCACCAACTCCCGGAGTTCACTCAGACTCACGTCCATCGAGTCAGTGATGCCATCCAGCCATCTCATCCTCTGTCGTCCCCTTCTCCTCCTGCCCCCAATCCCTCCCAGCATCAGAGTCTTTTCCAATGAGTCAACTCTTCGCATGAGGTGGCCAAAGTACTGGAGTTTCTGCTTTAGCATCATTCCTTCCAAAGAAATCCCAGGGCTGATCTCCTTCAGAATGGACTGGTTGGATCTCCTTGCAGTCCAAGGGACTCTCAAGAGTCTTCTCCAACACCAGAGTTCAAAAGCATCAATTCTTCGGCGCTCAGCCTTCTTCACAGTCCAACTCTCACATCCATACATGACCACTGGAAAAACAATAGCCTTGACTAGATGGACCTTTGTTGGCAAAGTAATGTCTCTGCTTTTGAATATGCTATCTAGGTTGGTCATAACTTTTCTTCCAAGGAGTAAGCATCTTTTAATTTCATGGCTGCAATCACCATCTGCAGTGATTTTGGAGCCCAGAAAATTAAAGTCTGACACTGTTTACACTGTTGCCTCATCTATTTCCCATGAAGTGATGGGACCAGATGCCATGATCTTCATTTTCTGAATGTTGAGCTTTAAGCCCACTTTTTCACTCTCCACTTTCACTTTCATCAAGAGGCTTTTGAGTTCCTCTTCACTTTCTGCCATAAGGGTGGTGTCATCTGCATATCTGAAGTTATTGATATTTTTCCCAGCAATCTTGATTCCAGCTTGTGTTTCTTCCAGCCCAGTGTTTCTCATGATGTACTCTGCATATAAGTTAAATAAACAGGCTGACAATATACAGCCTTGATGTACTCCTTTTCCTATTTGGAACCAGTCTGTTGTTCCACGTCTAGTTCTAACTGTTGCTTCATGACCTGCATATATGTTTCTCAAGAGGCAGGCCAGGTGGTCCGGTATTCCCATCTCTTTCAGAATTTTCCACAGTTTATTGTGATCCACATAGTCAAAGGCTTTGGCATAGTCAATAAAGCAGAAATAGATGTTTTTCTGGAACTCTCTTGCTTTTTCCATGATCCAGCGGATGTTGGCAATTTGATCTCTGGTTCCTCTGCCTTTTCTAAAACCAGCTGGAACATCAGGAAGTTCATGGTTCACATATTGCTGAAGTCTGGCTTGGAGAATTTTGAGCATTACTTTACTAGCGTGTGAGATGAGAGCAATTGTGCGGTAGTGTGAGCATTCTTTGGCACTGCCTTTCTTTGGGATTGGAATGAAAACTGACCTTTTCCAGTCCTGTGGCCACTGCTGAGTTTTCCAAATTTGCTGGCATATTGAGTGCAGCACTTTCACAGCATCATCTTTCAGGATTTGGAATAGCTCAACTGGAATTCCATCACCTCCACTAGCTTTGTTCATAGTGATGCTTTCTAAGGCCCACTTGACTTCACATTCCAGGATGTCTGGCTCTAGGTCAGTGATCACACCATCGTGATTATCTGGTTCGTGAAGATCTTTTTTGTACAGTTATTCTGTGTATTCTTGCCATCTCTTCTTAATATCTTCTGCTTCTGTTAGGTCAATACCATTTCTGTCCTTTATTGAGCCCATCTTTGCATGAAATGTTCCTTTAGTGTCTCTGATTTTCTTGAAGAGATCTCTAGTCTTTCCCATTTTGTTGTTTTCCTCTATTTCTTTGCATTGATCACTGAAGAAGGCTTTCTTATCCCTTCTTGCTATTCTTTGGAACTCTGCATTCAGATGTTTGTAATGCTTAAAATTCTCCAAGCCAGGCTTCAGCATTACGTAAACTATGAACTCCCAGATGTTCCAGCTGGTTTTAGAAAAGGCAGAGGAACCAGAGATTAAATTGCCAACATCCGCTGGATATGGAAAAAGCAAGAGAGTTCCAGAAAAACATCTATTTCTGCTTTATTGACTATGCCAAAGCCTTTGACTGTGTGGATCACAATAAACTGTGGAAAATTCTGAAAGAGATGGGAATACCAGACCACCTGACCTGCCTCTTGAGAAACATATATGCAGGTCATGAAGCAACAGTTAGAACTAGACATGGAACAACAGACTGGTTCCAAATAGGAAAAGGAGTATGTCCAGGCTGTATATTATCACCCCGCTTATTTAACTTCTATGCAGAGTACATCATGAGAAACGCTGGGCTGAAAGAAGCACAAGCTGGAATCAAGATTGCTGGGAGAAATATCAATAACTTCAGATATGCAGATGACACCACCCTTATGGCAGAAAGTGAAGAGGAACTAAAAAGCCTCTTGATGAAAGTGAAAGAGGAGAGTGAAAAAGTTGGCTTAAAGCTCAACATTCAGAAAACGAAGATCATGGCATCTGGTCCCATCACTTCATGGGAAATAGATGGGGAAACAGTGGAAACAGTGTCAGACTTCATTTTGGGGGGCTCCAAAATCACTGCAGATGGTGATTGCAGCCATGAAATTAAAAGACGCTTACTCCTTGGAAGAAAAGTTATGACCAACCCAGATAGCATATTCAAAAGCAGAGACATTACTTTGCCAACAAAGGTCCATCTAGTCAAGGTTATTGTTTTTCCAGTGGTCATGTATGGATGTGAGAGTTGGACTGTGAAGAAGGCTGAGCACCGAAGAATTGATGCTTTTGAACTGTGGTGTTGGAGAAGACTCTTGAGAGTCCCTTGGACTGCAAGGAGATCCAACCAGTCCATACTAAAGGAGATCAGTCCTGGGTGTTCTTTGGAAGGACTGATGCTGAAGCTGAAACTCCAGTACCTTGGCCACCTCATGCGAAGAGTTGGCTCATTGGAAAAGACTCTGATGCTGGGAGGGATTGGGGGCAGGAGGAGAAGGGGATGACAGAGGATGAGATGGCTGGATGGCATCACCAACTCGATGGACATGAGTTTGAGTAGACTCCAGGAGATGGTGATGGACAGGGAGGCCTGGAGTGCTGTGATTCATGGGGTCACAAAGAGTTGGGGTCAGACTGTATTTTTCTGGGCTCCAAAATCACTGCCTATGGTGACTGCAGCCATGAAATTAAAAGACACTTACTCCTTGGAAGGAAAGTTATGACCAACCTAGATAGCATATTCAAAAGCAGAGACATTACTTTGCCAACAAAGGTCCATCTAGTCAAGGCTATGATTTTTCCTGTGGTCACGTATGGATGTGAGAGTTGGGCTGTGAAGAAGGCTGAGCGCCGAAGAATTGATGCTTTTGAACTGTGGTGTTGGAGAAGACTCTTGAGAGTCCCTTGGACTGCAAGGAGATCCAACCAGTCCATTCTGAAGGAGATCAGCCCTGGGATTTCTTTGGAAGGAATGATGCTAAAGTGGAAACTCCAGTACTTTGGCCACCTCAGGTGAAGAGTTGACTCATTGGAAAAGACTCTGATGCTGGGAGGGATTGGGGGCAGGAGGAGAAGGGGACGACAGAGGATGAGATGGCTGGATGGCATCACTGACTCGATGGACGTCTCAGTGAACTCTGGGAGTTGGTGATCGACAGGGAGGTCTGGCGTGCTGCGATTCATGGGGTCGCAAAGAGTCGGACACGACTGAGTGACTGATCTGATCTGAGCGACTGAACTGAACTGAACTGAAGTTTCTCTCTAAACTACTATTAGAGTTATCTTTATAATCGTCCAATCATGTCTCCCTACCTGCCACACCACCCTGCTTAGAATCAATTAATGTTACCTACACAATAAACTCTAAATTTTGCCGAAAAAGCACCTTAATTTTCCTCCATCTCTGCCTGGCATACTTCTACTCTTCTTCATTACCATTGTAAAAATAAACTCTTCTATCAACCTATCCAACTCAAACTCTCCCAGGAAAAGTTACCGTGTCCCCTCTGAGCCTTCATAATACTAGGTGTATCACTTTTTCTACCGTGTTGATGTTACTTGTTTATATATCTATCCCCCACATGAACTCGCTGCAGCCAGAGGCTGTGCCATGTCATCTTTGTATCCCTACTGCCTTCTATGGAGCTAGTTGGTAGCCAAGAAATTATACATTGGATGAAAGGATGCATTAATGAGAGCAAAAAGACAAAGGCAAAGAATGGTGCTACTATTTAGAGGAAGGAACAGCCCAAGAGGGTAAAGATGGAGATGGGAGGTTCCTGGGAGAATCCTAGACTCATACTCTGCAGGAATCTGTTTCTAGTCATAAGAAACCCTAAGAGGGACTTTCCTGGCAGTCCTGTGATTAGGACTCCACACTTTCACTGCCGAGGGCATGGGTTCAATTCCTGGTCAGGGAACTAAGTTCCCACAAGCCATTCAGCACGGTCCAAATAAATAAATTTTTAAAAAGAAACAAAACGAAAAGAAAAGAAACCCTGAGCAATGGTGTTAGAGGTTAGAATACCTGGGTCTGGCATCACTGATCACCCACTTTTACAGCCTTTGTTCACAGCCTCTTTGTGAGCCTAGTGGTCCCTATGCTGATGGTCACCAGGGCAAAATGAATACAACCTGAATATATTTACCATTCAAAATAACTCTGAGCCACAAGACATTCTGGGAAAGCTTAAATGTGTTGATGATGCCTACAGTCTTAAAATTAACTTGCTACTCTAAAGGGACAAGAATTTACAACTTGGACTCTTTAGTCTCACTTCCAAACTGGCCACACATCCTATAATTTGCTGCATCAATTTTACTCTGTGAGAATGCTCTCTCCCCAAAGAGCAACCAGAGATGACTATTCTTTATATACTGGAAGAGTCATAATCAATGTGAATACTTGCAGAAGCATGTTTTATGAGTTGGGAAGGGGAAAAGCTACTGTAATCTTCCTCTTTGGCCCAAGGAAGGGTGGATCCACTTGCCTGTAGCATTGGCAACTGCTGTACACAACACACCCCTCTCTCATGGTTACACTTTTCGCCTTAGTCAGTCAGGGGGCTGATTATGAAACCATTGTCTGTGATGATTACATGTTAAGTGTGAAGTATACAGTCAGTGACAATTATGGGTTATTGAGGTGGTTATTTGGGTTTGATTGGCAGAATGTGTGCACCTCTATGGAAAGCTTAGTATTTCTTAATTTCTGACAACACATACTCTACGTAAGAAAGTACTGTATTTCTGAGGAAATATAAGAAAATATGTACAATAAAATTTTTGTATATCTGTGATAAGAAGGCCTATTCTATGCAGAGTAAATCATGAGAAACACTGGACTGGAAGAATCACAAGCTGGAATCAAGATTGCCAGGAGAAATATCAATAACCTCAGATATGCAGATGACACCACCCTTATGGCAGAAAGTGAAGAGGAACTAAAAAGCCTCTTGATGAAAGTGAAAGTGGAGAGTGAAAAAGTTGGCTTAAAGCTCAACATTCAGAAAACGAAGATCATGGCATCTGGTCTCATCACTTCATGGGAAATAGATGGGGAAACAGTGGAAACAGTGTCAGACTTTATTTTTTTGGGCTCCAAAATCACTGCAGATGGTGATTGCAGCCATGAAATTAAAAGATGCTTACTCCTTGGAAGAAAAGTTATGACCAACCTAGATAGCATATTCAAAAGCAGAGACATTACTTTGCCAACAAAGGTCCATCTAGTCAAGGCTATGGTTTTTCCCGTGGTCACGTATGGATGTAAGAGTTGGACTGTGAAGAAAGCTGAGCACTGAAGAATTGATGCTTTTGAACTGTGGTGTTGGAGAAGACTCTTGAGAGTCCCTTGGACTGCAAGGAGATCCAACCAGTCCATTCTGAAGGAGATCAGCCCTGGGATTTCTTTGGAAGGAATGATGCTAAAGTGGAAACTCCAGTACTCTGGCCACCTCATGCGAAGAGTTGACTCATTGGAAAAGACTCTGATGCTGGGAGGGATTGGGGGCAGGAGGAGAAGGGGACGACAGAGGATGAGATGGCTGGATGGCATCACCAACTCGATGGACGTGAGTCTGAGTGAACTCCAGGAGATGGTGATGGACAGGGAGGCCTGGCGTGCTGCGATTCATGGGGTTGCAAAGAGCCGGACACGACTGAGCGACTGAACTGAACTGACTGATAAGAGGGGACCCTCACATAAGGATCTACAAGAGGTGGGTGATTTAGGGATGGGAGTGGTGGCTTCCCAGGTGGCGCTAGAGGTAAAGAGTCTACCTGCCAAGGCAGGAGACATGAGACACAGGTTCAATCCCCTGGAGGAGGGCTTGGCAATCTACTCCAGTATTCTTGCCTTAAGAATCCCATAGACAGAGGAGCCTGGCAGGCTACTGTCCATAGGGTCCTACAGAGTCAGACACAACTGAAGCAACTTATCACACAAGCACATACATAGTGGGAAAGAGGGGAGTTGGAAAACCAAGAGTGACCATGGGTTTAAAGCCAAATAGTCCTTGAACTGACTCAGCTCAGTCATTCCTCTGCTCCAGCCTTAGAAGATGAGGCAAACACATTCTTCACTTTCAATACCCAAATAGTGCTTTGAGAAACACCTTTGTTATCCTCTGAACCTGAATAAGAAGAGTTAGAAGCCCATTTCCATAGCAAGCATTAAGTTTTCAATACAGCAGAAGGACTACTGACTTTACATCAAATTTTTAACACTGTTCAGATCTATAGTTTCACACAGGCTTCCCAGGTGGCGCAGTGGTAAAAAATCTGCCTGTCAATGCAAGAGACGCGGGTTCAATCCCTGGGTCAGGAAGATGCCCTAGAGCAGGAAATGGCAACCCAGTCCAGTATTATTGCCTGGAGAATCCCTATGGACAGAGGAGCCTCAAAGGCTACAGTCCATGGGGTCACAAAAAGTCAGACATGACTGAGCACACACGCACACATAGTTCCACACACAAACACACACACAAACTGCTTTCCTCCATCTCAGAAATTGCTTCCTACTTTCCTGTAACCTTCCAAAACAAGAGAAACAACCACTGTCACTTCCAGGAAGGGTTACTATCTGTGGGGCTGGCTCCGAAATGATTGCCAATAAGAAAAGGAAAAATGGTTCTGTGGAGTGTGGAGCTCTCTGTGCAGGAATTTTCTGGTGGCACAACTTGAGAGTCCTGGTCAGAAACTATCAACTATGACAATTTCTGATTTCAACCTTCCACATTATGGTTGAAGAGCAAATTTGAGTGTCACCCAATGATTCTAACATGATTTTGTGGTTTTCTAATTTTAACCTAAAACTAAAAAGTGAGTACAGGCACAGCTGTCACATAGATTATGATTCTGTAGTAGTTCCACATAAGCCAAAGTTACCCCAAAACTGCCTAAAAGTTTGCCCACTACCCTGCACTGCCAGTCAGCATCACTTGGCTAAATATTCTGACATTCATATGGCAGAGAAAAGTATTGCTCATTTGTGGTTAATGTTCTCATTAAAGTTTGCCATTGATTCAGGGTAAAGGGACCTAGTGGATCAAAAAGGCCAAAAATTTACACCTTCTTCATAGATAATACACACACACCCCAAAAGAAAACCTACAAAACTACTAACTTTGCAGCCATGAACCACAAACTCTTAAACTATGTTCTTGCCAAGCGGTGTGTAAAACATAAGAAATTATACACCATAGGACATGATTTAAGCTATAAAAATGGGACACATTGGCATAATAAAGAGGGAGGCCTAAGACGAAGTGCAAGCCGTCTCACAGTCCATGCAGGGCTGGACCATCAGAAGCAGCGTTGTTTACATTTTAAAGTAAACTTCCAAAAGTTGTCCCCCAAATGGAAACCCCGTCCTCACCTTTCACTCTATTTCCTGCCCCAGGAGCACTGAGACATGTGTACATTTACAGGCACTTATTCTCCAGATTCATTGTTGAGAATTCAAAGTTCTAGACCTTTCCATGATTCTTGAAACCTTTTTGAAGGTACCCTAGATATTCCTAAAACTCACCTGATGTGATGCTTCCAATGAGTAAGTTGAGAATATAAAACAGAAAGGGAAAGTGGCAGTCACTCAGTTGTGTCAGACTCTGCAACACTATGGACTACAGCCCACCAGGTTCCTCTGTCCATGGGATTTCCAAGACAAGAATACTGGAGTGGGTTGCCGTTCCCTTCTCCAGGGGATCTTCCTGACCCTGGGATCAAACCTGGGTCTCCAACAATGCAGGCAGATTCTTTACCATCTGAGCCACCAGGGAAGCCAAAACAGAAGTCTGCCCCTTAAACACAGGACTCTGTCTGTTCAAGGTACAAACCCATTTAACACTAGAACTGTGGGGATAAGCCATTATGGGCTCCATCCAGGTTAAAAAAGAAATAGCCTCAGGATCTAATTAATTTCACGTGAAATCACATACAAAATAATATTTTTAAGGAAACATTTTGAAGCAAATGTAAATTCTAAATAATTTTGTTCAGTCATTCAGTGATGTTCAACTTTTTGTGAGTCCATGCACTGCAGCACACGAGGTTTCCCTCTCCTTCACCATCTCCCAGAGTTTACTCAAACTCATGTCCATTGAGTAAGTGATGCCATCCAATCATCTCATCCTCTGTCATCCCCTGCTCTTCCTGCCCTCAATCTTTCCCAGCTTCAGGGTCTTTTCTAATGAGTCAGGTCTTCGCATCAGGTGGACAAAGTATTGGAGCTTCAGCATCAGTCCTTCCAATGAATATTCAGGATTGATTTCCTTTAGGATTGACTGGTTGGATCTCCTTGCAGTCCAAGGGACTCTCAAGGGTCTTCTCCAACACTGTAGTTCAAAAGCATCAATTCTTTGGTACTCAACCTTCTTTATGGTCCAACTCTCACATCCATACATGACTGCTGGAAAAGTATTTAACAATGTCATAACCACTGAAACAGTTGGTGAAATATAAATCATTAGGATTCCATATTTATCAGCTAAAATAATATCTCCATAAATATAGCCTTGTATCTTATAAAGCTTTCTAAACCTTACTAAAAGATGCAAATTCCAAATGCGAATAAATTCTTATGTTTGCCAAAAGCAGAGAATTAACTTCTATTTTTTCCATTTTGTAAATTTTAGGGACTAAAGCTTTTCACCAACTGTTTCAGTGGTTATGACACTGTCAACTGCTTTTCAGACTAGCATTTTCTAAATAGAATCAAAAAGAGAGAAAGAAAGGAAAGAAGGAAGGAAGGGAGGAAGGAGAGAGGGAGTAAAGGGAGGAACAAAGGGGAGGGAGGAAGGAAGAAGGAAAGAAAGAACTTTATGAAACACGAGTCATTCATTCCTTTGATATTCAGATCTAAATGTGACTTTATTTCTGAAATCACTCATACTATTTCAGTTCATTTCATTCCTTTCAGAAATGTCCTTTCAATATATGGAAAACTAAGAGGGCAGGAGAATTCCAGGAGGATGAATTAGGTTCAGTGGCTTTCTGAACAGAAACCCATGTGATGAACACTGGGACGTTTCCAATACTCCCTCTCTCCAGAAGCCTATTGATTCTCCACAGACTGGAAACCATTCACCAAAGCATCGTATCTGTGATTTCTCCTCTGCGTTTTCAGTGCAGCAGAACATTAAAATGCAGGCGACAAGTCCAGTCCTGAGGCAAACTGCCTCCCTAGACCTGCAATCGCTTTCATAGTTGAGGACTGACTTCAGTGACTGGGAGCGGCGATGTCCATAAAAGTAACATATTCCCAAACCCAAAAGAGCCGCCCTGAGCAAATTTTCTTTTCCGAAAAGATTCCGTGCGGTGCCAAAAGAATGACTTTAAGAAATGTTTGTGGGAGTTTCTTGACCCCAGAATGTTTTCAAGGTGTCAATTTGGGCTGATCCCCAATAATAGCAATTCGTAGGTTAGTCAGATGTCAGGTTTTACAGTGTATGGCTTTTTAAAGAGGGTTTTTTTTTCCTTCTTTCCCTTCACCACCGGCCCAAAGTAAACACTAGCTCAAGTCTATTGTCTGTGCTTTTCAGTTACGAATCTTCTTTTTTCCTCTCACCTCTCCACCAGCACCTCCAAGGCAAGCAGCAGAAGACAGGGGTGAATAGAGATCATCTAGCACTGCGGGACCCCACTCAGGGGACATCTTGCTTAAACTTCCCAGATCTTTCAGCATGTTCATTCAAGGATGACCATTGATTCAGGGGAAAAGTTGAAGTTTAAGTTTTTGACTTCCAAAAATACAAGAAATCAACTCAATGCAGTAAATTATTCCTAAAAGTACAGAAGGAGGCTAAATAAGCAATGTAACTATAAATTTCATCCAATTTTGAAGGTTCTCAGAGCTATGAATCTTCTTTACACAGATGTATATGTGTGTGTAGTCATAAGTGACAGAGATGACTTTGATTCATTAAAGCCTATTTTATTTTCCTCGTGGGCATACTTCAAGAGTGCATTTCCTCGCCTCCTGCACAGATAGGTGGGGCTCTGTGACTGGCCAGTGGAACAAGAGACAGAAAGGATGTTTGCTGGTTTCAAGCCTGATCCATAAAAACACTCCCACCTCTCATCTCTCATTGCAGACCAGATGCTGAAGATCCAGAAGCGGCTTCCAAAGGCCAGGAGGTAAAAGATCTTTTAGATGAATGAGCCATGGCCTTAATGACCATGTGAAGGAGACATCTTCCCAAACCTTCCCTTCAGCCCACATTGTACCATGACATCAGCAAGAAGTAAATATTATTGTGTTGTCATTAAGACTTTGGAATTGTTCATTAGAGCCATGAGCTTGTCCTAATACTTGGTGGCTGGAAAATCCTGAATTATATTTCTTCCTATAATAAAAAGCACTAATATGTAATAGGATGAGCTGCTTGAACTTCAACAGAGTATAACCCTGAGCTTGATGATTTAAAGACCTTTATAAACATCAAGTTGTGGTCAAGCAGATTGATTTCTTCAGTTCATTAAAAACCCTGATCTCAACACATATACCAAATACTTTTCCTTACCCTTTCAGGAGAAAACATCCTAGTTCTTATCCTATTCTTTCCTAAAATTTATTTCCTCCTGAAATGGGATTCACTTTTTGAAGATGATCAATGTCATAAGGTGTTATGTTTTTCCACCACCCCACAAAAAAACAAACATCACATTTTATTTGGACAACTATTACCCAAATTTCATCAACATTCATCACTTCTAGAGCAGGTTTATGGTAGAACAACTAATAAAAATGGAAAATGCCAACTATTCCAGCTTTAAAAAAAAAAAAAAAAGACCTTGTTTCCTTCAGCCTAGAAAATACAAGCTTTTCTGACTTAAGAGAAAAAAACTCAAGTGTCATCCAATGTTTCCCAGCAAGTACATTTTGTGTACGTAAAGTTTTCCTTGAGTAGAAAGAGGAATAATTTTTGCTAGAGTCAGACTTAGCAGAACTGAATGAGGGTTTCGAAAGTTCTAGAGCCTAGTAGCCGTGGTGTCTGATCCAAGGTAATCTCTGAGCCACAATGGAGTTCACATCTTCCTAAGTGAGGTAAGAAATTGTTTCCACTATGACATGCCACCAGCTGTGTGGCAGCCACAATTTTAAAGCGGTAACAAGGATTTGCACTATACAACACTTTATTTAGAATATGATTAGAAAAAATACTTTGGCCTTAAACAGTGAATATCAAGTTTCCCTTTGGAATTTAAGTGTGTAGCCAGCTTTAGCCCTTTAACATTAAAGATTTTTAAGATACAAAATCTAGCCAACTTTTTTTGTGTAGCTTAAGTCTGCCTAACTATAAAAATAGACATTTCCAGAAAGGACTACAAAAAATAATTGCTCCACTACAATAAAAAGCAGTAAGGTAGGTTATATATACTCAGGCATCAGCGTAACCTCAGCACTTTTAAATTCTTTACCACAAGTTTGCAGTTAACTGACCTATGTATGTGGGCTTCCCAGGTGGCTTGGTGGGTAAAGAATCCACCTGCAATGCAGGAGATGCAGGTTCAATCCCTCAGTCAGGAAGATCCCCTGGAGGAAGAAATGGCAACCCATTCCAGTATTCTTGCCTGGAGAACCACATGAACAGAGGAGCCTGGCAGGCTACAATCCATGGGGTCGCAGAGTCAGACACGACTTAAGTGACTTAGCACACATCAAGCCACACAAAGACATAGGAAACCTTAAATGTATATTATGGAGTACAAAAAGTTAGTCTGAAAAAACGATACGCTGCATGTTTCTATCTATATGACATTACAGAAAAGGCACTACTTTGTGAAAATACAGTAAAAGAGTCAGTAGCCTCCAAAAGTTTAGAGGGAGTGGAGATGGATGAATAGGTGAAGAAGAGGGGATTCTTAGAGCAAGAAACTATAATTTCATTTGCTATAATGGGATTCATTTGACTTTTTTGTGAAATTAATCTACATGCCTATTACTAACATCATTGTTGGTGGATTAATACCTTCTTAGAGAAGTGTTTCTCATCTTGGAGATCGCTGAACCAGTGAGGATTTGAGTTCATGGAGTAAAGTGAAAGTGTTTGCTGCTCAGTCGTGTCCAACTCTTTGCGACCCCATGAATCGCAGCACGCCAGGCCTCCCTGTCCATCACCAACTCCCAGAGTTCACTCAGACTCACGTCCACCAAGTCAGTGATGCCATCCAGCCATCTCATCCTCTGTCGTCCCCTTCTCCTCCTGCCCCTAATCCCTCCCAGCATCAGAGTCTTTTCCAATGAGTCAACTCTTTGCATGAGGTGGCCAGAGTAGTGGAGTTGCAGCTTCAGCATCAGTCCTTCCAATGAACACCCAGGGCTGATCTGAAGAAGTGTTAGTACCTGCCTTACCCAGAGGCTTCAGAAATGTCTACATGGAATCAACAGCAGCAGCTGTTACTGGTCACAAGTCACCTCTTTGGGACCACAGGGCCAATCTGTTTTATTGAGGATGTCCAAAGCAGTGGACATAATGGTGAATGCTTTTGTCACCAGCCACAGTCACTTGATGCAAAGAGCTAACTTGGAAAAGACCTTGGAAAAAGCCCTGACGAAAAGATGTTGGGGAAAGAGCTCTCTTGAAAAAGACCCTCATGCTGGGAAAGATTGAAGGCAAAAGGAGAAGGGAGTCACAGAGATGAGCCGGTTAGATAGCATCACTGACTCAATGGATATGAATTTGACCAAACTCTGGGAGATAGTGAAGGACACAGAAGCCTGGAGTGCTACAGCCCATTGAGTCACAGAGTCGGAAACAATTTAGCAACTGAACAACTACACAGTCACCTGGGCAGGCATTCCCAGTCCTGAAGAGGAAACAAAGGGATTTCAGGTGCCTGCATGGTTCAGGAAGATCTCTTGTGACCTGGAGATGACCTTCCTTCACATCATGCAAGTTGGGACACATTTGCTGGGCAAAATGATCAAGAAGCTCTCTTTGCCAAAGTGATGAAAAGGCTGTGTGTGTGTGTGTGTCTGTGTGTGTGTGTGTGTGTGTGTGTGTTTGTATCCCAACTAAGCACGTTAATATATATTAAAATCAATTTATTTTCACAACAGATAAAAATAAATCCAAAGAAAGAAGACAAAAACAAACACAACATAACTTCTATTTGGCTTTCTTCTTCTAAACTTTTTATTTTATATTGGAGTATAGTTGATTAACAACGCTGTGGTAGTTTCAGGAACTCTGCTCAATATAATCTAACAACCTAAATGGGAAAATGTATAACTATATGGTTTTCTTATTCAAACAAAATGCCTCTTTATCTGTTCCTACTAAAAACAAAGGGAGAAATTCTTGCTGTCAAACCAACAACTATTAAAAGAAAAGGGTTAAGGAGGAATTTTAACAAGCTTTCCTAGAGTGCCTTGTAGCACCAATTTTACTGGTATACAGGATTTCTTTCCATATTTAACAATTTTTATTTCTGAACTAACTATGTCTTTTGGTTATGGTTGTTATGTGTTTCTAAGATATAAACCGTTCATTAAATTTTTATTAAGAAATGTGTCCTCTACAGTTAAAAGGATAACCCAATCAGCTTTGTTGATAGCCATGTCAGAAAAGTCCACAAAAGTCTAGCTAATAGATGGCTGAAATATAAGTACATTTTAGCACAGTTACTATCAATCCTGACCTACTAAAAAGTTCAGCTTCAAGTGAATAGGTGAAAGTAACAATACGCCACTGAATTCATATCCCAATTTAACAAGATTACATTACAAAATGTCTATCACTATTCTCTTTTGTGTGCATGTGAGTGTGTGTGTGTGTGAGGGAGAGACTGAGCCTGTTTTCACTGTTTTTATTCATCAACTTTTGCCAGGCATCATTTACATCTCCACAGATGTAGGTAGCCATCAAAATCATCAGCAAGAAGAAAGCAAATGAGACTTCTATGTTCTAAAGAATATAAAGTATGAATCTAGGATGTAGCGAATGGTTAAACACACTAACCATACCCAACTGTGTGACCACTGGAGACAGACATCTCTTATTACATGGTGATGAAGCTACGTCTTGGCAGCAACGTCCTGGACAAGATCTTGAATCAAAAGAAATGAAGTGAAACAGCAAGGTCTTACCAAACAGGGAACTATATTCAATATCTTGTAATACAACAGTTAGAACTGGACATGGAACAACAGACTGGTTCCAAATAGGAAAAGGAGTACGTCAAGGCTGTATATTGTCACCCTGCTTATTTAACTTATATACAGAGTACATCATGAGAAACGCTGGGCTGGAAGAAACACAAGCTGAAATCAAGATTGCCGGGAGAAATATCAATAATCTCAGATATGCAGATGACACCACCCTTATGGCAGAAAGTGAAGAGGAACTCAAAAGCCTCTTGATGAAAGTGAAAGAGGAGAGTGAAAAAGTTGGCTTAAAGCTCAACATTCAGAAAACGAAGATCATGGCATCTGGTCTCATCACTTCATGGGAAATAGATGGGGAAACAGTGGAAAGTGTCAGACTTTATTTTTTGGGGCTCCAAAATCAGTACAGATGGTCACTGCGGCCACGAAATTAAAAGACGCTTACTCCTTGAAAGGAAAGTTATGACCAACCTAGATAGCATATTCAAAAGCAGAGACATTACTTTGCCAACAAAGGTCCGTCTAGTCAAGGCTATGGTTTTCCCTGTGGTCATGTATGGATGTGAGAGTTGGACTGTGAAGAAGGCTGAGTGCCGAAGAATTGATGCTTTTGAACTGTGGTGTTGGAGAAGACTCTTGAGAGTCCCTTGGACTGCAAGGAGATCCCACCAGTCCATTCTGAAGGAGATCAGCCCTGGGATTTCTTTGGAAGGAATGATGCTAAAGCTGAAACTCCAGTACTTTGGCCACCTCATGCAAAGAGTTGACTCATTGGAAAAGACTCTGATGCTGGGAGGGATTGGGGGCAGGAGGAGAAGGGGACGACAGAGGATGAGATGGCTGGATGGCATCACTGACTCGATGGACGTGAGTCTGAGTGAACTCCGGGAGTTGGTGATGGACAGGGAGGCCTGGCCTGCTGCGATTCATGGGGTCGCAAAGAGTCAGACACGACTGAGCGACTGAACTGAATTGAATAACCTATAATTAAAAATAATATATATATATATGTATAACTGAATCACTTTGCTGTCAACCTGAAACTAAACACAACATTGTGAATCAAGTATGTTGTAGTTGTTGTTTGGTCACTATGCTGTGTCTAACTCTTTTGGGACCCCATGGACTGTAGCCCGCCAGGATCCTCTGTCCATGGGATTGCCAGGCAAGAATACTGGAGCATGTTGCCATTTCCTTCTCCAGGGGATCTTCCCAACCCAAGAATCAAACCTGTGTCTCCTGCATTGGCAGGCGGATTCTTTACCACTAAGCCACCAGGGCAGCCCATGAATCAACTATATTTCAATTTTAAAAGAAAAGGAAACTAATTGGAAGGGCAGTGAAAGTATTCATCTGGGTGGATTAGATCTGCTGTAGCGCATCTGCACTGGCACGGAATCATTCACTGGTTTGATGCCATTCTCTTCCCCAAAGGAGAAAACTCTAGGTCCCCAAGTTCACAAAACCACTGACATGTCAATTACCGAGAGTGAGCCCAGCACAGTATCCATAACCACGTGCAACTAGAGGGAAGGTCAGTGTCCTTGAAACTTCTCTCTGGGTGTGCCATCGTGAGAAAATGAGCACCAGCCCACACATCTACGTGGAACAGAATTGAGGCAACTGTGACCATCTCTTCCTCTCCTTTCCAAGTTTTGGTTTGAGCTCATAAGTAGCTGTGTTTATGTGAAAACTAGGACCATAGTATAGAAGGAGACTTTTTATCTTCTGATGAATAAAATATATCAAGATAACAGAATGTGGCAGTGATGAATGTGAGAGGGATTCCGGCACAGTTTTATGGATTTACTAATTTGGGGGAACCTCTATTAAGGCCAGCCTTGGGTATTAGCTGGTTTATAATGTGTGTATTCTTCCCATGCACCCAGATTTTTCAAATGCCTTATAAAATGTCTTATGATTTGGGAAAGATCACAGTAACTTATTCCCAAGATCCAGAATACACTAAACTATACATAGCTCATTTCACATCACTGTGCTCCAACTCTCCTTTTCAGGAGTGTTCCAGAGGCCAGAAAGGGATTTCAAGTCACCCTATAACTTAGTGCTATAGCTTTTTATTCCTGGTCATCCTGGTGTTCCTATATATATGACCCCTTTCTATTATACATGAAAGGTACTGATATATGAGATCCTCACATGGGATAGGCTCCAGAAAAGGAGAATAATAGACTTAAACTAGGAGAGGTTCCGAAGATACACATCTGAGCAACGGGAAGAGATGGTTTCTGACAAACTCTTGCATAACTGTCTTTTCTTTCTCCACAGTTGCAAAATGTCAATCTTTTTTTTCTTCTTTTTTTATGTGTAGTAAAATTGCTTTACAATGTTGTGTTTGTGTCTGCTATAAAACGAAGTGAATTGACTACATGCATATGTATATCCCCTCCCTTTGGACCTCTCTCCCCAGTCCCACTCCTCTAGGTCATCACAGAGCACTGAGCTGAGCTCCCTGCACGATATAGCAGCTTCCTACTAGCTATCTGTTTTACGCACATATGCGAAATCTAGAAAAATGGTATAGATGAACCTATTTCCAGCGGGGAACAGAGATGCAGACACAGAGCACAGACATGTAGACACAGTGGGGGAGGGGTGGGGGGCCCGAATCTGGAGATTAGGATTGACCTGTAACTTGTTATTTTTAAAAGCAACTTGTTCACTTAATTACCTAATGGTTGTCAAACTTTTAATCACTCAAAGCCATCTGGATGGGTAAACACAGCCATGACTAAAGGAAGCAGAAGGCTCTGCTGCCTTGCACAGCAAGGTCAGGCAGGGGGCAGCAGAACCCCTGGGAGGGCCTGCCAAGTCCGGCTGTCCCATCTGGGTCTCTATCCCCACCCAGACCATCACCTCTCCCACCACTAAGCCTACACACCCAGGAGAGCAGATGAACACGAAAACAAACATGAAATGTGTAGGCAGTGGGGCAGGAAGAGACAAACCAGATCTGAAAATGTGACCTCCTTTCTAATGCTTGTATTTTAATTATTTGTGTTAAGCCCTACCCTGACCTCTTCTCTCTCGTGATATTTCTGGCTAAAATATACAGAAATCACCTACTACATATGTTATGTCTGTATATAGTGGTAAAGATACAAATCTACCACATTCTTAAAGGCCCTTGACACTCCTGAGAATGTTACCAAGGAAACCTGGAGTGGGCCATGCCGCCATCGGTGCCTCCCAAGGGTATTGAAAACAAGGGGTCTTTCTTTGGACCTCTGCTTAGGGGGCTTGCCCCGAAAGAATCACACAATTGAGTGACTGAGAGAAAATTAGAAGAATTTTATTCTATTTTTTCAGGAAGCTGATTCTTTAAGAGACCAAAAAAAAAGAAGGTGGTTCCTATGATGTTTGACGACACTGCTTCAATACTCTTCCACACAGACTCCTGAGAAGACCCGTCTCAGATACTCAGGGTGCTCATTCAGCCAAATTTCACCTGCATGAAATACTGAGCAGGAGGAGAGCTCTGCATGATTTATCCTGAGTCCCTGAGTCCCATGCCTCTGAGACACCCTGAAAATAATGCTCTATTTAGACAGGATTCTGGATGGTCACCTAGGGACCATTCAGTGATTTTAACTGCATTCTTTACAACTACAATTTGATTAGAAATGGAGAAGTTCCACGTGTCTGGTCAGTTTCTTAATGATTCATATAAAGACTCCTTATCATGAATTTCTCAGCAAGCCTCCCATTTTAAAATGAGATGATTCTCAAGTCAGCAGCCTGTCAATGTCAAGTCAAAGCTATAAACAGAAATGTGAAAGCATATTGCCCTGTTTTCTGGGTTTTTTTTTTTTTTTGTCTGACAACTCAGGACTTTAATTCATTATCACTTGTGAAGTTCAAGAAAGATTCCTCTTTAGCCTACAGCTGCAATATTCTCAAACACCAAACACTAATATTAGTAGGTAACACTTTGCTTGGTCTGTTTAGGGACTCAAAGACTGAAAATTTTCTTCTGGATAAATACAGCAACATCAAAATTGCTGATAAGTATAAATATCTATGTCTGTTTAACTCAATCCAGCCAACTCTGACTTTAATTCTTTAAAACATGGACTTAAAGGATCTCAGGAGGCAGCACTCAGACTTACGGCATTTTTCTCCAGGTGGAGTGATATTATTTCAAAATGCAGTGGAAACTTAACAGTGGATGCCTTGATGGAAATGTATGATACACATACAGAGTCTATTTTCATATTAAGCTATTATGTAGTGGCTCAGACAGTAAAGAATCACCTGTAATGCAGGAGACACGGATTTGACCCCTGGGTTGGGAAGATGCCCTGGAGAAGGGAATGGCAACCAGCTCCAGTATTCTTGCCTGAGAATCCCATGGACAGAGAAGCCTGGCAGGCTACAATCCATAGGGCTTCAAAGAGTCAGACACAACTGAAGCGACTTAGAATGCATGCACATAGTATACTACTTAAATGATGTCCCATTTAAAATGTTGTATAAGTGCAAGTAAAAAAAAAAATCTAAATTCAGGGGAATTTCCCAACAGTCCAGTGATGTGTAGTCCAGCCCTACACTCTTAGGGCTGGGCATCCATCCCTGGTTAGGGAACTGGGACTCCACAAGCCATACAGACAAAAAAAAAAAATTAATATAAATTCAGAATTTTATAAGTCCAGTAACTCTAATGTCTGTAAAACCATTCCATGATTTCTCTCAAAATGTTATTTTATTTCAAATAAGCTAGACACAATAATCTTGAGAGGAAAAATTCCTCATGCTTAAGCATTTTGGTTGCTTTTCAAGAATTGCTACCTGAATTGAGAGAGATTCTCATTGAAGTTTTATTACTTCAGTGAAACCAAACTGTGCTGTTGCAGTCAAGAGGTCTGCTATGTGGGCTTCAGAGACATGAACCAATTCACTGATGGTTTACAGCTTTGGGAACATGGCTCCCAGCCCTGAGTCCTGCAGGCCAGTCATGCTCACTGGAGGTGGTTTTACACAGACCAAGACCCCAAGGAGCACAGCTCTGTTTGTCCGCCAGCTGCCCTTGTGTCTAGAGGAAATTCTGTGGGACCTGAACTAGGGACTACTGGTCCCTCACTGGGCTTCCCAGGTGGTGCTAGTGGGAAAGAACCCTCCTGTCTATGGAAAGGACAAGAGACACTACCTGGGTTAGCTCCCTGGGTTGAGAAGATCCCCTGGAGGAGGGCATGGAACCCACTCCAGTATTCTTGCCTGGGAAATCCCATGGACAGAGGAGGCTGGCGGGCCACAGTCCACGGGGTTGCAAAGAGTTGGACACGACTGAAACCACTTAGCACACACACGGTCCCTCTTTCCTTCTGACCTCTCTGAGCCCTTGGCTGCCAAAGAGGAGCCAATTCCTTCCTGCTGAACCATAATTGCCACCCAGCAGGCACTGTTCTCTCCTCTTACATGTAGTATCAGCAGAAGCTATTCTTCCTGACTTTCTGGAAACAAACTGTACAAGAAAAAAAAATAATAATGATGTTAAAAATAATAACAATAATAGTCACTTTACAGTATACTCTAAGTCCTTAACCTATATGAACATTTTCAATGCACATAAGTCCTATGAGGTAGATAGAAATACCCATTGTACAGATGAGGAAATGGAGGCACAGAGAAGCAGAGCTGAGATTCCACCCCTGGAAGACTTATGCAGAAAATAAAAACAAGGGACTTTCCTGGCAGTCATGTAGCTAATACTTCACCTTATGATGCAGGGGGTGTGGGTTCGATCCCTGGGTGGAGAGCTAAGATCCCACATGCCTCGTGACCAAAGGGCCAAGATACAGAACAGAAGCAGTGTTGTGACAAATTCAATGAAGATTTCAAAAATGGTCCACATTAAAAAAAAAAAAAAACTCTTGAAAACAAAAGGAATGAGGTGAGCCAGGTTCCCAAGGCAATAGGGAATGGGGGGTATGTGGAGGCTGGACAAACCTTATTTGGATTAAAAAGACAGATATTATTTGGGTTAAAAAGCCACATATTATTTGGCCTCATGATGGTTCTGCTATCAAATAAGAAACTTTACAATCTAGTGGAATGTAAATGACAAGTTACAAAATGCCAGGCATAAGCTAAAGCAAACATTCCTAGAAAGCTGACTGAAAGAAAAATTCAAGAATTTAAAGCCAAAAATTAGGCAATCTGTTGGTAAAGACTATGTCTCACCCCATTTTCCTGCATCCCTAATTCCCATGGGAATTGCTGCTATCAAAGATGTTTTTACTGAACATTTTATCAAGTACTCATAGAGCCTCTTTCTCCAACTGCTGCTAAGAAGAATTAAAGTGTTCTCAGCTGAAGGCGAGCTTGTTGGTCTGCCGGTTTATAAATCTTTCAGACTCTGGATTGAGTAATGCCATGAAGTTGGAGGGTCTTTCTCAGGAGCAGTTAAGCACTCCCTATGCAAGTGCTGCCTACGCAGCCCCTGAAGTGCTTGCTCATCAGAAAAACAGTCCAAAAGTGGACGTCTGGTCCACGCGAGTAAATCACAAAATCCCCAAGTCAGGTTAGGAACCCTCAGTGATAATCCCTGCAGATTTAGAGCTAGGGAAACCTGGCCAGTGAGAAGGACAGGGTGTCATGCAAAGCATTTCTCCCCACCTTACGTTTAAAAAATCACGCATATGCATCACCTACCTCCAGGCAAAGCTGCTGCACAGATGTCATGCTGGTGATGTGGGGGACCCGTGAAAATGGGAAGCCCCTGTGATCTTGGGGTCAACTTCTCACTTCACTCTCAAATCCAAAGCAGCACAAGATTTGAAAGGAACACATTTTGAAGTCCCCCTGATTAGTTCTTCAAGGCATCACCCAACATCATGTCCTCTATGAAGCCATCTCAGACACTCCTGGTCCTCACACCAGCCTGGTGAGGGGCCCTGTTCTCCAGCTCCAACAAGTTTTGGTTTCTCTGCACTGGAGCCCTTACCACACTGTGGGGTCCATCATCCTTTGGCTCTTGGATCTCCCCATTAAATACTGTCCTGTCCTCATCATTGCTGAGCCAGCCCCTATACACCACTGGAGGCATAGTAACGCTTTCCTAATTCTTTATCGAATGGACTGCTGAATCATCTAAAAATGTTAATGAGCCATTTGTCCTCCACCCATCACTAAGAGTTCAAGCAGAACATCCTAATCACCAAGCTCAAGTTTAAAATGTGTGAAACTTTGTACAAGAATATACTGATGCTCACCATTTGAGTCCAAGAAGTCATATGCAATGGCTTTAAGGAAGAAAACCTGTGATTAAGTAATGTGTCCAACACTTCATCATTTTATCGCTTGTGCAACCTAAGATTCAATATGGTCTTCTCAGTGGTACAAAGAATCCACCTGCCAATGCAGGAGACGCAGGCAACCAGGGTTCGATCCCTGGATTGGGAAGATCCCCTGGAGCAGGGCATGGCAACCCATTATAGTATTCTTGTCTGGAGAATCCCATGGATGGAGGAGCCTGGCAGGCTACAGTCACAGGGTCTCAAAGATGCTACCGGCAGACAGGACTGAAGTAACTTAGCATGCAGGCATAGTAGCTTAACAGTTAATGGGAAAAGTCTGCAAAGGACTTAAACTTTTTTTTCCCTTTGATTAATTGTTTTATTATTTTATTTTATTTTAGAGTCCAGACTTTATAAATTCAGCATCAGCAAGTCAGGGGTGAAGTTTTATAAATAAATTTTGGAATTTTTATACATGTATCTATTCTTAAAGGGCTTTATCTTAATTTCAAAACATCCTTTGAAAATTATGTCTGTACTCTTTATTCTTTTAACAAGCCTTCAGTTCAGTTCAGTTCAGTTCAGTTGCTCAGTTGTGTCCAACTCTTTGCGACCCCATGAATCGCAGCACAGCAGGCCTCCCTGTCCATCACCAACTTCTGGAGTTCACTCAAACTCATGTCCATCGAGTCTGTGATGACATCCAGCCATCTCATCCTCTGTCATCCCCTCTTCCTCCTGCCCCCAATCCATCCCAGCATCAGTCTTTTCCAACGAGTCAACTCTTCGCTTTACCTTCATAAAAACCACAAGGAACGTTGTCAGAATCCTTGTATCGAAAAGGCCACTCCCTGGTCAGGGAACTAAGATTCCCCACAAGCTGTGTGTTTGGTGTGGCCAAAAAAAAAAAAAAAAATCGTCCTTCTCAAAAGGCCACAATATCTAATCTAGAAAAGCCTAAATTAATAACATTTTATTATACGAAGAAAGGCAGTGGGCTGAAATACAGTTTTAATGGCCAAAAACTAAATAAGGGAAAAAAAAGAGAAACTAAGAAGCCAACAGATGGGACCCAAAGACATTTTCCTCCCACTACTTCTACAGCCACCTTTGGATTCTACAAAATTTCAACCTAGACTTGGGGAGTTTGTCAAAGTATAAATTTTTAACCTTTAAATTCACACATTTGAATGAAACCTACTAGGTTAGAAGTCCTTGTTTAGTAGTCTTTGATTAAGTACTTTCCATGGTAAACTTCCAAGGATGAATGTAATTGGAGTATAGTGAGGTTTGGGAGGGTTTTTTTTCTTTCATATAATTGTTTCATTTTAGGGGAAAACCAAAGTGTGCATTAGCTCTGACTTCCACTCAACACATCCAACGCAAAAATCCAAGAAGGAAACACCAGCAGTCACTGTGCTTGTTCATTACTTGTGTGCATCTAGTTTTAAGGTCCTTTGGAGGTCTGAGGCATGATTAAACTTCATGTAAGTTGACTAAATTAATAAACCAGCTGTTGTCTTTAAAGCATGTCAGAGGTTTCAGTGGAGTGGAAGAGTTACTTTCTGCTACAGCTAATAAATTTTCAAGTTAACGTATCATCAGGTTTCAGTTAAAATTAAATCTCATATTCACAATGGCTGGACTAAACACACAACGTGTATCACCTTTTGAACCATTGCCTGTAGAAGTAGAACCCAGCTGCTTCTATATGTCTAGTTCTCCTCTGCAGCATTAATAGGTTCACGGGAAGCATAAGAAACGTGTGCTCCACTCACCTCTATGACACGTGTGTCTTCAGCAGAGGGTGCCGACGGCCAAGGCAGCACGGAGACCGTGGAAATGACCGCTTTATCCTCAGAGCAGAGATTTCCAGGCATCCCAAGGTGTGCAGTCTCTCCCTGCCTGATTGCTTAAATCTAAGCCCCAGCCTAAAAACATGACCTCACTTGGATGCAGGCAATCTGCTCAGAAGTGCTGCTCCCTTCTTCAAATATTAACAGCCACCACCTCCATCGCAAAACAGCTTTTGGCACAACCCAGCTGGAAAACAGCTGAGAAATATTTAAATCCAGTGCTTAAGTGGCTTAGAGGATTACTGGTGGGATAAAGAGTTTTTTCAGCTCAAGGTGTCTGATTCAGTGACAAACTTGGTTGATAGTGCGTGGAAATCCAGGTCGCCCATGAGTGTGAAAGTCATTATTACTTCCTTACAGCTCTTCTCGGACCTGATCATGCCCTGTGGTTCTGGCTCCTTCCTCAGTCCCTTTACAAGAAGTCTCACAACTACAAGATGATAAAAATGCCTCTGAGGAACATTTGACTGTTGGTCACAAATTCCAAGTGGATTTTGTTCTGCTTTCTGGTAAGTCTCTATAGTCTTCGTAAGTTTCTAACCTCTCTGGCTCAGCCAGGCTTAAATGCTAGAAATCCCAAATTCCTATGGAATGGTTTCTCCATTTATTCTGTGGCCTGGACACGTAAAGGCCACTAACGGCCATGCACAGTTAAAGATGTGTACATAGTGGTTAAGAACTTGGAGTCTGATGTCAGACCCCTTGGGTTGAAAGCCTGACTCTGCTACTTCCTAACTGTGAGCGTTTGGACAAGTGCTTAATCCTCTTGTAGAAGGGGCCACAGAGCACGCACTTCTGAAGGGATGCTTCCAATGCATGGTATATGGAGGAAAGCTTTTAGGCATAGAAATAGTAGGCACTCTTTCACTCCCTTCGTTATGCCATGGATGAGCAGGAGAGATAAGAAGGTGTAAAGCAGTGTGAGGCAGCCCATATTGGCTCCTATACTTTCTCCCCTCCCCCATTCTCACTATGCTTCTAAAATTGCCCCCTTCCTTTCCCTTCCTTCAAATCTCCAAGGTAAAATTCCCAGATTCCCCCCTTCTTTTGGCCTCACCATGGCATGCAGGATCTTAGTTTCCTAACCACGGATTCCCAACCTGTGCCCCCTGGGTTGGAAATGTGAAGTCCTAACCACTGGCCCACCAAGGAAGTCTCTCCCAGATTTCTTAAAATCTGACTTGTTGTTCATAATTTAGTATTAATATAGGCTTAACCTCACTAGGATATACTTCCTTAATAAATGAGGAGTTTATTAACCAAGTGACTCATTTAACTAGCAAGCTCAAAAAGAGGTTATATTAGCCAGAGTCTTAACAATTCAGATGTGTTCAAATGAAGATAAGTGAGAGTTCATTTACAATGAAGTGATCACAAAGTCAGCAACAGATGTTTGGAAACCACAAGGGATAATGCAGGAAGCCAGAGCTGACAGCAGCAGAGCAGCCACCACCCCGAGACCCAAAGGGACAAAGAGCGGAAGAGGGACCCAGAACCTGGAAGGAGAGTCACGAAGCATCGGCTTTCAAGAAAGAAGAGAAATTATGTTATGTCAGGGGAGTAGCCAGTCCAAGACAGCTTAATCAAGACAGGACCAGGGAATAACAACCTCGACCTCACCACCTTCCTGCTCTCCAATCCCCATCAGCTAAGCCCAAAGGAAGCCAGAAGTTTCCAGAGTCTACCAGTGCAACCCATGCAGGTGGGCCTCAGGGCAGAAAGCAGGCTGGAGAAAGATGGAGAGGAGACGCAAAGAGCAGATGGGAGCATCCAGCAGAGGGGCTGTGAGACCTTCGGGGCAGGACCATTCACTGCATCCTCTGCCACCCATCTCATCTCTGCATCCAGCAGAGGGGCTGTAAGGCATCCAGGGCAGAGCCATTCATTCACTACATCCTCTCCCATCCCTCTCATCTCTGTTCTTCTCGTCTCCCCCATAGATTCAGGAGCAGCAACTTGGCATAGAAAGTCTAAAATTTTGTGTTCACGAAAGAGTAAAACTTCCCAAACTTCCCAAAAGAGTCCTCTTCCCACCACTACACGGCTTCCTCAAAGCTTAAAAAAAGAATCCAGTTCTGACTATGAGGCAGAGAAAGTGACTGTGGGGAAGGCTATGCTCCTTTGGCACACACAAGAAGCTCGGAGTCTGCCTCTGTACTGGAAAGGTATTTCTCGAGCAGTCATATATCTCCAGGCTTTGGGCAGAAGCAAGAAAATAAGCAGAACATAAATTTAACATTGAAAATGAACCTGAGAGTCCGATTCAAATCTCAGGAAAAGGGTGCTTTGTAGGGAATCGGAGACCGTGACTCACACTTAAGGCAGGATATGGAAGTGGAGAAAGAGACCCAACTTGAACACACACACCATGTAAATCCTACTTTACTGTCAACTCACATCTGAAGGTCAATTCTAAATGCATTTTGCAAACACCACAATGCGATGGAACTGCACTGAAAGTGAAAAGGAGTCAGCAGTACGCTTTTGGCAGGGGTCAACATTATTTGTGTGGCGATGGATCAGCCATTGTCCAAGAACCACAAAAGCACTAAGGCAGATGGAAGCAGCTGCCCTCACAATGGGTGAAGATAATCATCTGAGCCACAGTTAATACATGGGGCCCTTCACTGAACATACAAAGAGGTGAGACTGGAACCTGGGAAAATGTACTCAATTTGTTCTATGACTTCAAGACTGGCCGTCTACATGCCACAATGAAAATTCATCTGCAATCCTGGAGAACTGGTTTTTTGTGGTTTTTTTTAGGATATACTTTTGGATTTCAACTTGTCTAGCTCTGGGTGGAAAATACAAAATTACATTAATATAACATGACTTTACAAGAAATAGAACCAGACCCATTAGGAATTTGTGACCGATATTCAGATTCTCCTCTGAGACATTTTTAACATCCTTCTGTTGCAGCATATAATGCTACAAAGGGACATATATAAAGAGCCACAGAAACAAGTCCCAGCATCTTTCATACGGCTGGAGAGACTCAAACTCCACTGTTACTTTTAAGAAATATGATCTTGGCTGAACTAGTCTTTTTTTCTCTGTAATACAGAGTGGGACACCAACTAGGAAAGAAACTCGCATCATACGCTGCTGTTGAGAGATTACAGCATCCTCCTTGTCCTAACGCAGAATTACTTTTCAGTTGACTCCTCTCTCCTTTCCCTTGTTGGAGGGTTGAATGGGTAAGCCTTGTTGACTGGCACCACATCAGTTGCAACGGAGCCAGTCAGTATTAAGCATCACCCTCAGAAGACAGAGTATAGTGAAATCTGCGGTGTTCCATCTGAAATCTCTTTGGTATCTTGCTCTGGTCTCTAGTTTGGGTAGCAAAGCTTAGGAAAGGAAAATGACCAGATTCCAAGAGAACAGAGTATTTCGAGATACTTTGGGGAATTGTCCATTTTATTTTTTCAAGTATTTCACGTGAACCTTTTCCAGGAACAACGGTATCCTGATATGATAGCAAGCAACCCATGATCTTCATTGAGATCTTTTTAGATGACAGCACTTGAATGATGATTCATTAAGAACATCACTGCTTTTGAGTTAGCCAGGGGCTTGTACCACTCATTGTGAAAGTATACAAGCTGACAGTAACTGAATGACAGTCAGAAAGCACTGCTGATGATTTTGTGTGTGAGGACTTGGACTGTGCAATCTGAGAATGGACCAGTTGTGACTACTGTCATCCACACTTTCTCAAAAAGGCTGCTATCCTTACCTAACTGAACTGTCTTCATGTTCAATTCTCTGCACATCCAAACAAGGATGTGCAAGACAAGATGGCAAAAATTACCTGGAGAATTCATTAGCCCAAGATCCCTCTCAAAGAACATGATGAGAAAATGAAATTTGGACAATTGAGGATTATATTAACAGTAGGACATAAAATCATTTGAACTCTTTTATGATTGCTTTTATGCAAGAGGTTTATAATACATTAGTCAAAACTATTCTCTTCCCCCTCCTTCTTCTCTTCCCATCCACCCATGTACTAACTTTCTGGAAAAGGGAAGAAGACCTTCAAAATTTAATTTTCTAAAATAAACACTCAAATATTCATGGGACATACCTAAGCTTTAGCTTGGTCATAAATGGTTAAGTATAGTAATTAGAAATTGGGTAATGGGAGTTTTTTTTAATTTCTACTGAAATATAGTTGATTCGTGATGTTGTATTATTTTCAGGTGTACAGCAAAGTGATTTACTTAAACATATATATGAGCATATGATATGGATTCTGTCATGGGGGCATTCTAAGATCACTGGATGAATGCACAAAACCTCAGGGCTTTTCTCTCCATTTTTAAACAGGACTTCCCTATAGGAGCTATGAATTTCATGACCTCACCAAACATCCTGATATAGAAGAAGCAATGAGAGACAAATGGCTGAATGAAGGAAGTAACGGGAAATGACTGAGTTCACTAATGCACAAAAGCAGGTAATTAATTCTCACCTTTCTTATCCCTTATTAACCATGACCTGTGCACTCACTGAGTTTCTCAGTACCACAGGGATAGGCTTTAGCCAAACTGGAAACATCCACCCTAATAAAGGTGCACTATAGGCTCGCTGACAGCAGGTCTGTTTTTAATACTGAAAATAGAAGAACTGTCGAGGTGTCCACATGGACGGATTTCCTGTTCCTGATTCCACCGTGTGGTTTGGGTTCTACACTAAGCCTAGATTAGCAGATTTAATCATTTTTGTTTTTAGAAGAAGGGAAGAAAATCCCACTCTCTTCCTACCTAGATTTAAGATCAGAGTATATTCAAGGCATATATAAACCAGCCCTGGATTCTGCACACTTTAGTCAACAGTCAAATACCTTAACCTAACAATCCACACTTCTGTCCAGAAAAGTTCTATCGTTGGGGTTTTCGTACCTTTATGAAAAAGTATTGATTTTATCTAATGTTTAGATTAAAGAAATGAGGGGAAATGCAAACTCTTTCTCTCTCTTTTGCATTTTTAATCTACAAAAAAACTTCCTACTGTAGTATCAACAATAACTGGATGTGTTCCACTGTCTTTTACTTACTTTAATGGTGTTCAATTTAAGAAAAGCTCTGAAATGATTTGATTGAAATAGGGAAAATGCTGGAGGGTCTAGAAGACCTTGTTACTTTTGTTTCAGAAATGTTCAACTATAACCGGCTGAAACTTTGAAGGTTTTAAAGTACAATTAGTCCTTGACTTTCAAATACTATGAGAGTTATTCACTTCCTAACTCCTCCTCCAGAGAAGGCAATGGCACCCCACTCCAGTACTCTTGCCTGGAGAATCCCATGGATGGAGGACCCTGGTAGGCTGCAGTCTATGGGGTTGCTAAGAGTTGGACACGACTGAGCGACTTCACTTTCACTTTTCACTTTCATGCATTGGAGAAGGAAATGGCAACCCACTCCAGCATTCTTGCCTGGAGAATCCTAGGGACAGAGGAGCCTGTTGGGCTGCTGTCTATGGGGTCGCACAGAGTTGGCCACGACTGACGTGACTTAGCAGCAGCAGCAGCAGCTCCTCCTCCCTACCCTACCTTTTGGGAGAACTTGGAACTTTTAGAGAAACTGTGGGATCATACAACAAAGAAACTGGGAAACTCAGGAAAAGTTCTGTGCTGTGTATCTCCAATGAATGTTTCCTTTGAGGATCCAGGACATCAGAGCTGCAAACTGGTCCTTTGAGGAGGGTCTGCTGGCATGGCCAGAAGTAGCCCGCTATAAACAGGAAATGTAACTGAAGTCTAGCATTTTATTCAAGTGAGTCTGCATTCAATCACTAATACTTCTGTATTTGTTTTAATATTTACATACTTTAAATTAATCACCATGAAGAAAATTGACACTCCAAGAATAGATACCGCATCCCCTGCCAAGGCTGATGTATGGGTGCCCAGTTTTAGAAGCAAGACTTGAATGTCTGCTCTGAAAGACAGACTAGCATCCCTTAAGGAATGTTTGTCTCATCTAAAATACACTTACTTCCTCCCCAATTCTGCTTAAATGTATCTTTTCACTTTCTTAAACTGTCTAGAATTCTGCTAGTTAAACATCTGTTTGAACCTCCTTTAAAAACACTATGCCACTAGAAAAGATAATCAGTTACAAATCAGTGATATGCTATTATAAAGAAATTCAATCAAATTGTTTCTCTGTCAGTTTGCATGTGGCATCAGCTGCCAGAATGTCAGAAAGTCTATCTCGTTTCTGAAGTATGTCAGTGAAATCTTCACAATCTTCTTCAACAACTGTTGCAACTACCAAGGTATAGATTTTAAGCTACTGAGAGTCTGCCGTGGCGCAGGCAATGTGCTCAAGTGTCATCCACATACATAAAGTACTATATAGATGCATACGTTTATTTAATCCTGTAACTCTCTGAAATTCTGAGCGTACAAGCATTTCAAGTAAGAGATTGAGTAAAAAAGTCAATTAGTAAACTGAGTTAGAATTTTAGTCTCAACCAGTCTGATTCAGAATTTATGTTCTTAGCCATTAGTCTCCGCTGCCCAGAATCAGAGAGACAGAGCAGATTACTGTCTCACTGGATGTCTCTGCCTCTTCCTACGTGCTCATGACCATCGTCCTCTGCAACTTCACAGCCAATCCTAAGTTTCTTATGCTGCCAACTTATGCTGCCAGTGCACAGCGGCCTGGGAACGGGGTAGGGAAGGAAGTTGACTAGACTGTGCACAGGATAACATATCAGGATCAAAACAGCTCAAAAGCACTACTGGGTACACCACTGTCCTTTCCTTCTCCATACATACAGACATAGCTCCAAAAACGAAGCTTTTGCAAATGCACTTTACATTCCTAGTGGCACCAAACCAAAGTCAAAAATAGTATTTGCCATAGCAACCAGTTACAATTAATTTTGAGCATGTTTATATTTACCTTAAGCCCTCTTTCTTCATTACAGGTCCCAATTAAAGATCTCTCAACTCAGTGAAGATGAAGCAACGTACAGCAACAACCTGTATTACCTTAATATAGGTCCTTAACATTCAAGGAATTTGGACTATATAGGAAAAACTTAAAGAGCAGACCCACTGAGGGTGCGCTCAGCACATTAAAGGAACATGGTGGTGACTGGGGTTGGTAAGCAAGGCACCCCTCTTGTGCATGCACAGTGACTCACTAAGAATCACCAAAGGGCTTGAGGCCACCCACTCACCCTGAGTGAGCACTGAACCTCTCAGGGAAACACATCATAGAAGGGCCCGGCTGTCAGCTTCCGTTAACCTCAATAATCGTATTTCTAAAGAAGTCCTTCATTCTAGGACTTCTCTTGTATGAGTCTCAGTATGTAAGGAAAACCAGGTACAACTTTTTTTCTGGGAGAATTTTACATCACACTGACCAACTGTGGTGCATGGTCATTTAGAAGGAAGAATTACAGAAAGTTGGCTCATCTGAGCTCATGATTCTGCTTTCACATATTCAGAAAATATATCTTTCCTTGGCATTTCAGATTCCAACCTGAAAATTTCAATGCTGCTATTTTGAACCGCACAGCAAATACCATGGAACCTGGTCTGTCAGATATCACCACTGTCCTGGGGAACAACTGGCCTTCTTCTGTGATGACTTCATACAACTTGTCATTGAAGAAATGAGTCAAGTATCAAAATGAACACAAAGCTTGATGGTAAAATAGCCTCTTAGGAATGCATTGTGACGTTCAGAAGCATAAAAACTTGGAAGTTTTAAAATGAGAGCCCTATCTAGCTCATCAAAAACTATTCAGAGATTTCTTTCCTTTTTTATATAAATTCAAATGGAAATAAAGCTCTGTATGCATATATAATGTATGTACATGTTGTGCTGGGCTTAGTCACTCAGTCATGTCTGACTCTTTGCAACCCCATGGACTGTAGCCTGCCAGGCTCCTCTGTCCATAGGGATTCTCCAGGCAAGAATACTGGAGTGGGTTGCCATGCCCTCCTCCATGGGATCTTCCCAACCCAGGAATTGAATCAGGGTTTCCAGCATTGCAAGCAGATTCTTCACCAGCTGACCTACCATATATACTGTATATGTATCTCATTAAGGGCTATTTGATGATGTTAGTTTCAATTAGTCCATATTCATATTTAGCTGTATAAATGTGAAACTGGAGTTGGGACTTTTCCAGCCTGAGAGACTTCCACATGATTTATTCCATTCATAATGGAAGGTTTACAATGGGCATTGCCTTTGGTGAATAAAAAGACGTTCAAGAACTTGCAATGATACAGTTTCAGATAGTGGACCTCAACTCCACTATCAAAGTGACTTTTTTAAAGAAGCTACTCCTTCTTTTGAGTTGTAATTGCCCCATCTGTAAAATGAGAATAAATGTAATGTGTAGAGTTGATTGTTATTCGTGGTAATTACATTCCACAAAATCCCCCATGAACTTTGAATTGGAAAATACTAAATTATTGTTCCTAGGGAAAATACTGGGTTAGGTTCCAGAAAATCTCTGGTCACAACATTTTTGTCACCCCATCAGTACATGCCTTGTTTTATGTATGCTTGTGCTTAAAGACACCTTACTTAAAATACACTGCTGATTCATGAACATTGAAGTGATGGCCAACAGCGCCGTAACTCATGCTTCAACGGAGCTTATCTAACACGCGTGTTTTCTCCATAAGGCACATCACAGGCTGCTTGCATGTGGGAACACTAGACAGAACTCTAGCACTACACTTGGGAGCCATTTTAAAAAGTGAAATAACCAACAAAAAACACAGAAATGCAAAAAACATGACATTAAATAGACTGTGAAAAGGACACTTGTTGTCAGCACGAGAGCTAAATAAGAAGGCAAAGAGTTGCTTTGATCAGTCTCAGCTAGGAATGAGCATAACCAGCAGCTTGAATTTTCCCTTCTCTGAGCACACACATGCCCATGAATGTCCATGAAAGCATAACTGTTGGTTCTAGGGTTACAAGTAACTTTTAGCAAATAGGCAAATTAGCAAATACAGAATCTACAAATACAAAGATCAACTATGTATCAAACAGTTGTTATTAAAGATTACATCAGGAATTAAAGTATAAGAAAAATGGTTTCTGGTTTCTAAACAGTGTGTGCTTGTGCTTAATCAGTTCTCTCCGACTCTTTGAGACCCCACAGACTGCAGCCCACCAGGCACCTCTGTCCATGGGGATTCTCCAGGCAAGAATACTGGAGTGGGTTGCCATGCCCTCCTCCAGGGGATCTTCCCAACACAGGAATCAAACCCAGGTCTCCTGCATTGCAGGAGGATTCTTTTCACCAACTGAGATACCAGGGAAGCCCTTCTAAACAATAAAACGCTAAAAATTATAGTCTAAACTCCTTGACTATGCTGAAGTGAAGTGAAAGTCCTCAGTCGTGTCCAACTTTTTGCAATCCCACAGACTATACAATCCATGGAATTCTCCAGGCCAGAATACTGGAGTGGATAGCCAATCCCTTCTCCAGGGGATCTTCCCAATTCAGGGATCGAACCCAGATCTCCCACATTGCAGGTGGATTCTTTACCCTCTGAGCCACCAGGGAAGATAGTCATCTTCAAATCCTTTTTTAATTTAATTTTTATTTTATAAATATATATTTTTTAGATTCTTTTCCCATATAGCTTGTCACAGAATATTGCTGAGTTTCCTGTGCTATGCCCTAGGTCTTATTGATTACTTATTTTATATATAGTAGTGTAGAAACCTATATGCAGGTCAGGAAGCAAGTTAGAACTGGACATGGAACAACAGACTGGTCCCAAATAGGAAAAGGAGTACGTCAAGGCTGTATATTGTCACCCTGCTTATTTAACTTATATGCAGAATACATCATGAGAAACTCTGGGCTGGAAGAAGCACAAAGTGGAATCAAGATTGCTGGGAGAAATATCAATAACCTCAGATATGCAGATGACACCACCCTTATGGCAGAAAGTGAAGAACTAAAGAGCCTCTTGATGAAAGTTAAACAGGAGAATGTTGGCTTAAAGCTCAACATTCAGAAAACAAAGATCATGGCATCTGGTCCCATCACTTCATGGGAAATAGATGGGGAAATAGTGTCAGACTTTATTTTGGGGGGCTCCAAAATCACTGCATATGGTGATTGCAGCCATGAAATTAAAAGACACTGATTGCAGCCATGAAATTAAAAGACACTTACTCCTTGGAAGGAAAGTTATGACCAACCCAGATAGTATATTGAAAAGCAGGGACATTACTTTGCCAACAAAGGTTCCTCTAGTCAAGGCTATAGTTTTTCCAGTGGTCATGTATGGATGTGAGAGTTGGACTGTGAAGAAGACTGAGCGCTGAAGAATTGATGCTTTTGAACTGTGGTGTTGGAGAAGACTCTTGAGAGTCCCTTGGACTGCAAGGAGATCCAACCAGTTCATTCTGAAGGAGATCAGCCCTGGGATTTCTTTGGAAGGAATGATGCTAAAGCTGAAACTCCAGTACTTTGGCCACCTCATGTGAAGAGTTGACTCATTGGAAAAGACTCTGATGCTGGGAGGGATTGGGGGAAGGAGGAGAAGGGGGCAACAGAGGATGAGATGGCTGGATGGCATCACTGACTCGATGGACATGAGTCTGAGTGAACTCCAGGAGTTGGTGATAGACAGGGAGGCCTGGCGTGCTTTGATCCATGGGGTCACAAAGAGTCAGACATGACTGAGCAACTGAACTGAACTGAACTGACTGAATGTATATGTGTTAATCCCAAACTCCTAATTTACCCCTTTTGGTAACCATAGTTTGTCTTCAAAGTCTTCGAGTCCACTTCTGTTTTGTAAATAAGTTCATTTGTATCATTCCACATGTAGACAATGGAATATTACTCAGTCATAAAAAAGCATGAAACAATACCATTTGCAGCAACATGGATGGACCTAGAGATTGTCATACTAAGTGAAGTAAGCCAAAGAAAGATAGTATCTTATATCACTTATATATGGAATCTTCAAATTCTTCTACACTAGCAGTGACTACAATAATCAGAGATGCTCAATAAACAACTGTTGAGTGAATGAACAATGAATGTGACTTTTGTGCCTCAAGCATCTGATGATCTCCATAGGGAAGTATGGATAAAACACATGGGAAGTTATGCAGTTAGGGGACGGTACATGTGTGCATGCTAAGCCACTTCAGTCGTGTCCAACTCTTTGCAACCCTATGGACCACAGCCTGTCAGGCTCCTCTGTCCATGGGATTCTCCAGGCAAGAATACTGGAGTGGTATTAAATCTGCATCTTAACTGTGCCTACTGTTCCTCAGTCCAGATATGTATTTTATCTTCTCCAGATAACACAGTTGTACTCTACTGCTGACCTGAGGGAGGAGACGGGAGGTAACCTGCATCTCTTACATCTCCTGCCTTGGCAGATGGGTTCTTTACCACTAGCGCCACAGTACAAGGCACCAGTTCAAGAGATTCTGAACCCACTTTCCCAAGGAGGTATTTACCTCTGAACTGCTGGGTTCTTTCCATCCTTGGATCATATTTGGACAGTCTGGGGTACTCAAGAGGCAGTACCATCACCTAGTTTGCCAACGTGGCAGACACCTGGGTGAACTAGTAATGAAAGCCATGTCTCCACGCCTGACAAGAAACAGAGACAAACATATTCATGACAAGGACCCCAAGTCCTTCAGCACCTCACTTACTTCACAGGTTTCCCAGCACATTCACCTCCCATTGTCTCAATAATATTCCATATCCTGTCACCAGCTGTAAACTAGCCAAAAAAAAACAAGGTACATGGTGTATTTTCTATAGACTATTGGGTTAAAATAACTTTCCCTTCCTGATTCCCTCTTTGCTTTGCAAACCACTTACTGATTTTCCATCTTTTCTTTTAAAATCATAACTGGAGCTTCTCTTCAGCCTGATTGTTAAAATCAGGCAGGCAGCGATTTGGCAGACAAAGAAAGGGTTTCGGTTCTAACATCCAAGGCACATGTGTAACAGGGAACGTCTCAACTTGGAAAAGGGAGATTAAAATTTGGCCAACAGCTGATTTGATCCCTAGAGAATTTTCTTTTTCTTTTATCCCAAACTGGTTTTCAACTATACAGCTTACTCTCTTTTTGCCCTCGTCTCGCCCTTCAACTGAAATTCTTCAGGTTTCATTCCTTTGACTCTTTCCTCCTTTAAAATTCCTCCTTCAAATTTTGAAAACTGAAAATGGATACCACTCTTAATGCTCAGTGTCTAAGATGGGTTCTTTGTTTCATTTGTTTTAATGTGTAAAAAAAAAAAAAAAAGATTGCATAGCATAATCTATTTTGGATTTTGCATATTTATAGGATTCAGGTTACCTATAAGTTTTCCTTTTCCTCCCCTCTCTCATGCCTTTTCTAATCAGTATACTTGAAAGTAAAAGAAACAATCACCAATTACCTTATTAAGTATCATAATTTGACCCTTTATTTTTTATCTTCTTTTAATATTTATTTATTTGGCTATGGCATTACAACTCTTAGTAGTGGCATGCAAACTCTTGGTTGTGACATATGGGATCTAGTTTCCTGACCAGGGATGGACCCAGGCCCCCTGCATTGGGAGAGCAGAGTCAGTCACTGCTGCTGCTGCTATGTCGCTTCAGTCGTGTCTGACTCTGTGCGACCCCATAGAGGGCAGCCTACCAGGCTCCTCCATCCATGGAATTTTCCAGGCAAGAGTACTGGAGTGGGGTGCCATTGCCTTCTCCACTTAGTCACTGCACCACCAGGGAAATCCCATCATTTGACCCTTTAAATGCAGACCTCCAAAGTAATATGGGACTCTGTGTCTCATACTCCTCTCCTTCTCTCCATGAAACCTTTTCTTTAATGATTCTTTCTTCATTAAATCTGAAAGAAGGAGGAGGAGAAAAGAGAATGAGGAAAAGGAGTGGGATACGGTGGGTGGAGAAGGAGGAAGGGGACAGAAGGCAAGAGGACATAACACCAACAAAAATCTGGAAGTTAGAAAACAGATGCATGATAGGTAACTAACCTGGGAAAGGGCTAAGCCAGGTGGAAAATCCATGACTGTAAAATCCCAGTTTACACTGTAGAATACCCAAAGGCTGAAGAATTGGGGTCACCAGGTATTTCTGGAAAGTGACGTGGGATGAGGGGCAAAACCTGGAATTTTGAATGAATGGCCAATTGAAATGTGATTACCTCCCATCTCCTCCCTCATGTCAGCAGTAGACTAGAACTGCATCATTGGAGAAGATAAAACACATATCTGGACTGAGAAACAGAAGGCACAATTAAGAGCATGTAATACCAAATGAAGACAAAGAGATTAAAAAAACTTTACACACTCAATACTGAAACCTCCTACTCTTTCTCCACTTGCCTTCTGGGCTGCTGGTAACCAGGTAAATAGGCTCCAGGCTGGAGACTGGAATAGCCTTCCCTGGGAAATCTAGCCATCTCAAGAGAAAAAATGGAAAGATGCAAACATCAGGGTTCCCCAAGGAAATTACACAGTCACTCTGCAGTGAAGTCTGTCATGGAGATCCACCCATCAATCAGCACAAAGTTTCCAATCAGTCTTTCACGGCCCCACTCTTACATCTGACTAGGCAGACACAGAATAGCCAGCAAACAGGAAAGGCCTCTAGCTTTAAAGTAAGGGTTCAAAACAAACAGAACAAGAGTAACTGAAAGAAAGAAAGACGACGGAGAGAGAAGGAAAAATATTATTGTAATTGTCATCAAAAAAGATAGGAAACAATATTACACTATAAAACAAGAACAGGGCCCTATTTTTTAATATTTTATTTACATATTTTATCTATTTTCCCACTTGTAACAGTAACACATGGAATATGAATAAACAAACCTCTACCTTAACTCTACCCTTGGCTTCCCTAGGGCACTATTTTTAAATTATTTTAAAGAAATATTCACACCGAGGAAACCAGAATTGAAAGAGACATGTGTAGCCCAATGTTCATCTCAGCACTGTTTATAATAGCCAGGACATGGAAGCAACCTAGATGTCCATCAGCAGACGAATGGATAAGAAAGCTGTGGTACATATACACAATGGAATATTACTCACCCATTAAAAAGAATACATTTGAATCAGTTCTAACGAGGTGGATGAAACTGGAGCCTATTATACAGAGTGAAGTAAGCCAGAAAGAAAAACACCAATACAGTATACTATCACATATATATGGAATTTAGAAAGATGGTAACGTAACCCTGTATGCAAGACAGCAAAAGAGACACAGATGTATAGAACAGTCTTTTGGATTCTGTGGGAGAGGGCGAGGGCAGGATGATATGGGAGAATGGCATTGAAACATGTAAATTATCATATGTGAAACGAATCGCCAGTCCAGGTTCGATGCAGGATACAGGGTGCTCGGGGCTGGTGCACTGGGATGAGCTAGAGGGATGGGATGGGGAGGGAGGTAGGAGGGGGTTCAGGATGGGGAACACATGTACACCCATGGCAGATTCAAGTCAATGTATGGCAAAACCAATACAACATTGTAAAGTAAAATCAATAAATAATAATAAAGAAATATTCAGAAAATAGGAAAAGAGTTCTTGGAAATTAACAATGTAGTAGTATAAATGATAAACTCAGTAAAGGACCTGGTAGGAAAATTTGAGAAAAATCTCACAGAAAGTATATAAAAAATATTAAAAAATGGAAAACAGCAAAGAAAAGATCAAGTAATTGGAAGTCTGTCCCAGGACATCCTACATTCAAATAGGAATTTCAGGAGGAGAAAACAGGAAGGAATCACTGAAGAAATCACTCAAAAAAGTTTCCACAAACTAAAAGGCTTCAATTTTGAAATTTCAAGAGCCCACCACACAAAATGTAGTGAATGCATGTAGATAGGCAGAAACTGAAAAACACGGTTTAGAATCAGGCTCACCCATGAAAGGGAAGGGCAGCCAAGGGCATGCTGCTGCTGCTGAGTCGCTTCAGTTGTGTCCGACTCTGTGCGACCCCATAGACGGCAGCCCACCAGGCTCCCCTGTCCCTGGGATTCTCTAGGCAAGAACACTGGAGTGGGTTGCCATTTCCTTCTCCAGTGCATGAAAGTGAAAAGTGAAAGTGAAGTTGCTTAGTCGTGTCCGACTCAGCGACCCCATGGACTGCAGCCTACCAGGCTCCTCCGTCCATGGGATTTTCCAGGCAAGAGTACTGGAGTGGGTGGCCATTGCCTTCTCCGCAAGGGCATGCAGAGAATTTCAAAGGTGAGAATAATAGTCTTTTACTTGGTGGTGGTGGTGGTTTAGTCTCTAAGTCATGTCCGACTCTTGCGACCCCATGGTGTAGCCCACCAGGCTCCTCTGTCCATGGGATTTCCCAGGCAAGAATACTGTAGTGGGTTGCCATTTCCTTCTCCAGGGGATCTTCCCAATTGAGAGGGAATCAAACCTGGGTCTCCTGTGTCTCCTACATTGGCAGACAGATTCTTTACCACTGAGCCACCTGGGAAGCACATTTTTTTTCATAAAACTGGGTAAAATAATAATAATGCTCTTTGGAGGGGCTGAGATTAGCACATAGAGCTCTGCTGAAGGCTTACAGAACAACCTACCAATGCTCTGTTCTCCTTAAAGAACAAGAGTAGAAAGGCTTGGGTGGACAAAGGATTATGAAAAAGCTAAGTACGTGTAGGAAGTTGTCTTTTGTTATAACAAACATGTAACCCTAATGAAACCTGGCCCCGTGTGGTTCAGTCTTGGAGCTGTAATACATTCAAAAAACACAGTTCAGTAGCCAAAACTAATTTAAAAGGAATTCCACTCTTTGCTATATTTCTAGAAATCTATAATGAGGTCCCAATTCATAATCCTCAGTAACACTTACTAAATCTCCACACCTCTCCTGTCCCATACCCACACCCCTGCAGTTCCTCCCACACCAACTATTGGGCTGAAAATTGGACTTCTTTTTGTTGGATTGGAAGTATGGAGAAGTGTGCTGTGAACACTACCATCTTACAAATTCTGACCACCATAAATAAAGACCAAGATTGTATAGAAGACGTGATAACAGCATTGAAGGTGCTGAGAAACACAGGAACGAAACTTAACAGGGGTGGCCTTATTTAAAATATACCAGTCCGTTTTCTCATCCTCCTTTCTCTAATTTAACAACCTAGACACAAAGTTTAGGGCATCAGGTCCCTTTCTTATGGTATGGAATCGTATATTCAAGAAAAATGTGTGGTAAGAAGAAAGTATGTAACATTAACTTTGTGTAAAAAGAGTATAAAAAATTTAGACCCAAAACCCAGTAAGAAACGTGTTCCTTTAGTGCCAGCTTATGGCTGAGAAACTACTTCTATATTCCAAATGAGGCTCTGCAATTCCTTCAGCTAACACATTAGTGTTCTTGTGTGCTCTGTAGAAGGAAAAAAAAAAAAAGGAGTGCTTGATTACAATTCACTATCCAGAATTTTATGGCTAGAACTTGAAGAAAACAGAGTTTCTGCCAAAATAGCTTCCTGCCCAGGTGCTGAACCAATTAACTCTTGAGCAATCAGGCAGTAAAACCAGTAATGGTGAATTTTCTGAAGTGCTATATGTAAGGAGACAGCTTGGAAAAATAAAGATGAAAATTTGTTTTCATAACCAGGAGTGTTTAAAATCCTGAGAGACTGTTTGAACGCCTTGCTGAAATGTATGTGACACTGCAAATTCCCAAACGATCTGATGGTTAAAGATCTATGCAGTCAACACTGACACTTTTTTTTTCTAAATGTAGAGAAAGCTATTTTATTATAATGTGTAGTTTACCTATAGAGAGCCAGTGAATTCCAAAATTCACTTTTGGAAAAAGAAAGGTATTTAAATGGGAAGTTGGCTATTAAGATATTTCATCCAATTAGCATCAAAAAAAGAAATTACAGCCAAGACTTCTCTTAAGAATGAAAAGTAAGAAGCTGGTAGTCAACTAGTAGCAATTTTTTCTAAGTCAACTACAAAAGATAGAATATAACATTGTACTCTTTAACTTAATGTTTACAGAAAAACATAATTATAAACCATGATGGGAAGGAGCATAAGATTCTGGAAGCAAAATTTCCAGGTCTCTGCAAAAATGAAGCATCCAGATTTTCCAGTCTCAAGAAGAACCATAATTAGATTTTTCCCTCTGCACATCTTACAAGAGGATGAAACTGACTTTACTTTGGAAAACCTAGGTAGTGAATACAGGTCTGGCTTGATTTCCTTCTTCCTGCCTTCCTTCCTTCCTTCCTTCCTTCCTTTTTCCTTCCTTCCTTCCTTTTTCCTTCCTTCCTCTCATTCTTTCTTTCTAGGAATATCCTTAGTCTTCTAAGGATAATTAGGGGGGTTTAGAGTCTCAGATCAGAGAAGGCAATGGCACCCCACTCCAGTACTCTTGCCTGGAAAATCCCATGGATGGAGGAGCCTGGTAGGCTGCAGTCCATGGGGTCACTAGGAGTCGGGCACAACTGAGCGACTTCACTTTCACTTTTCACTTTCATGCATTGGAGAAGGAAATGGCAACCCACTCCGGTGTTCTTGCCTGGAGAATCCCAGGGACGGGGGAGCCTGGTGGGCTGCCATCTCTGGGGTCACACAGAGTCAGACACAACTGAAGCAACTTAGCAGCAGCAGCAGCAGTAGCAAAGTCTCAGATAACACAGTAACCTGAAAATTAGAAAGTCCACTGGTCTTGTTGGCTTTGCTAGTAATTGGTTTCATAGCCTACAGTAGCCACTTGCATTATGGCATCTATAAAAAGGCACTGAAATCCACATACTTTTTACTAGGGGATTATTAAGGTAGGGTTTCATCCCAAGCTATGCTTGGTTCTAATTGGACAGAAATGGGAATATGGTTCTGATAAACACTGGAAGTTCAAGGGAGAAGATTCTAATCAGTGATAATGCTAAAGAAGAAAGATCTAGAAAGTTATAAGTCCTCTCCAGCTCTAACTTTGATACTTCAGTGGGAATTAAAACTGTATGAGAAGATCAGCAAGAACTGTGGTGATTGTAAACAGTTATTTTAATGGAGTAATCAAAATAACGGGGAGAGCAGCATTGACATATATACACTACCAAGTTTAAAAGAGAGAGCTAGTAGGAAGCTGCTGTATAACTCAAGGAGCTCAGCCTGCTGCATTGCGATGACCTAGAGGAATAAGATGGGGAGGTGAGAGGGGGGCTCAAGAGGGGGGCTCAAGAGTGAGGGGATGATTCATATGGCTGATTTACATTGCTGTATGGCAGAAACCAACACAATACTGTAACACAATTATCCTCCAATTTAAAATAAAAATTAAAAAAAGAAAAAAACAGTAGGGACCATGGGGCAGGCTGGCAGCAAGACCACAAGAGGGCTGAAGACTATAAAACCAAAAGAGAGAGAAGGCAAGAGGATGTATTTATATGTGAGTAGCCCTACTCAATGCGAGTCACTGAGCATTTATCGAGCACTTCCTTAGGCCTGGCTCTGTGTTAAGGGCTAGCCCAGTCCTAGGCCCTGCTTTGGGGAGGCTAAAAGTGTAGGGGAGAGCAACACGTGCAGGTGATAAGCTGCCCAAAGTGTGGGAAGCGATATCACAGACAGAGTAAAAGTTGCTAATGGAGCAGAGAGAAAAAACTAATCCACTGACAGGGATTAGCAGAGGTCATGAGACCAAATTACAAATAGTCAAACCCGATTTTTTTTCAAGACAAAAGTTTAACAGTAAGTTTTCAGCTCACTTTCATTTTCATGTTTCTCACATTTTCCATATGAACAGAAAGCTAGATCTTAAGTATAAGCTCAGCTTCCTTGGACTTCAAGTGATGCAAATTCGTTCTTCCACTCTATCTGAGGTCTTTTGAGTCATGTATAAGGTAAAACTTGCCTTTTTGCCAAAGCATTGAATTGCCAATTCTTCCATTGAAACTCCGAAACAAAATTAACCTGGAAAATACTGAACATACACACAAGAAAAGTTTTAATATAAACTCTAGCCTACTTGTCTCAATCCATTAGACTTAGAACCTTTATTTTATAAAACACCAACTCTCATTAAGTTTCCTTCACAAATCACAAACACAGAGTTTAGTAAATAATGAACAGCAATGTGTGTACATTTTCTTGCTGGCCTCAAAAGATTATCTGGGAGATGTAATGGGAAACATGGGGCAATTAATAAAAACAAAAACAAAGAAGTCTAGTTCCTAACTCAGTTCTCCACTTGACTTGGTGCACCAGTGAAGTCAGGCAAACCCAAATGTTTATTCCCTCTGCTAAGGGAATATATAAACCTTTGTTTATATGTCCTTCATGTGATCAGAGGTTTGCTTATCTTGTTTGTTAAGATGGAGAACATGTTTCCTTCAACATCTTCAAGCTGCCATTGCAAAGAGCTTGGAAAAGCCAAGCTTGGTCTCCTCCCTGGGGTCTCCCAAAGACACTCCATGGCATAGTGATCTCCTCATGGCCAAAACCCACATGTCCCTGAAGTGCTCCTGTAAGCTGAATACTTACCCAGAGAAGAGACTTCCCTACTGGTCCAGTGGCTAAGACTCCACACTCCCAATGCAGGAGACCCGAGTTTGATCCCTGGTCAAGAAACTAGAGCCTTCATGCCACAACTAAGACCCAGTGCAGTCACAAAATAACATTATTTTTTAAATTACCCAGGACCTTTCCAGCGGCCCAGTGGAGAGGAATCTGCCTGCCAATACAGGGGACACGGGTTTGCTCCCTGATTCAGGAAGATTTCACATGCCATGGAGCTCCTAAGCCTATACACCACCTGCAACTACCAAAGCCCACATGCCTAGAGCCTGTGCTCCACAATAAGAGAAGTCACTGAAACGAGAAGCCCACGCACTGCAGCTAAAAGGCTGCCCCCACTCACCGCAACCAGAGAAAGCCCAGGCATACAGACGAAGACCCAGTGCAGCCAAAAGTAAAATAAATAAATAATGTTATAAATTATTATAAATTTATAAAATAAATAAATTTTTTAAGTTACCCAGAGAAGGTACCAACCAGCTCTCCAAGAAATAGTAGGAGCTTCACAAAGATTCTCATGGGTCCCCATCACAACAGACTAAACAGCATCATGTACCCCATGGATAAGGGGCTCCCAATATTGTCACAGCAGGACTAGGAGAGGGGAGGTCTCAGTGCAATAAAGAATCAGTCTCCACTGCTTTCCCCAATGCCCAGACTTAGACGCCCCATCTTGAGAAAACCTGCATAGATATAGAAGTTCTGGAGCAGAGCCTCGCATAAGGTGTCAAAGGAATTTTTATCTCTATCCATGGTCAGCAAATCCCAGCCAGCTATACTCCCCACCTCACCACAGCACACCATCACAAAGAGAAGTCCAAGCAAACATAAAAAGAATCAGGGAACTATTGTTAACTGCAGGAAGACAAGGATAAACTTAGAAGAGCAAACACATATTCCTGAAGCAAGAAGTCTTAGCCTCCCAGAGTTACTTCTTTCACCCACACTTAGCTTGTATGATGGAAAACATTGAGTTTGCAGAATTCAAAGGCCCTGAGATCAGGATTGGAAAAGGTGATGGCACCCCACTCCAGTACTCTTGCCTGGAAAATCCCAGGGACGGGGGAGCCTGGTGGGCTGCCATCTACGGGGTCGCACAGAGTTGGAAACGTCTGAAGTGACTTAGCAGCAGCAGAGGTCAAGATGGTTGGAGGTGGGGGGAGTACTAGAACTAAGGATGTCAGAAGCCTAAATTATAAAGTCAATCTTATGAGTTTACTTTAACCTTAAGATTTCAGTGTGTCCTTAAGCTGTTCATCTATGCCTTCATATCTCACTCATTTTCCACATAATTCAGCAAGGAGAGAGGAGATGCAACAAGGACAAATTCAAAAGCAACCTGGATTCTAACACCTATTACTCCTAAAAACAGTTTTGAAGGATCTAGCAGTCTTATGTTTAGACTAATATTTATCTCTATATTCATGAGGGACAAGTTGACACCCAAAGATTCTGAAAGGACATTTTAATCCTTGGTTTCTAATTTTACAAGTTAAAACATTAAGTGCAAATGTCCAGGTAGGCTTTTAATTTGACTTAATAAGTTATGTTATAATATATACTTCCTATCACGTATGCTGACAAAGGATCTCCAAGGATGGCCAGAATTAGATTCTACAATGGGTTCGAGCACAGAACCAGACCAGATATGCAATGGTTCCAAGTTAAGTGTGTCTTCCAACCTCCAGCCCAGTTATGGTGATTATGACTAAGGCCATCCAAAGAGCTTCCAAAGCCTTCTAGAACATGAGGTTCATGCGCATAGATCCTAGGGTGTTGAATATGATATTCACCTTTAGGTTACTCAGCAGCAATCTACCAGACAAATATTCACATGCGGAGAGGTAAGACCTTGCTGCCATCCATAAGTTACTCTGAGAGGTGATGGTAAGGGCAGAAACAGCATACCCAAGAACTTGATATAGAAGTGATTTCTTGGTATGGTATACATACACATACATACAATGGAGTGTTACTTGATGATAAAAAAGAAGGAAATAATGCCATCTGCAGCACCATGGATGGACCTGGAGATTATCATACTAAGCGAAGTAATTCAGACAAATACCATATGACATCACTTATATGTGGAATCTAAAAAGAATGATACAAATGAATTTTATTTACAAAACAGAAACAGACTCATAGACACAGCAAACACACTTATGGTTACCAAAGGGGGGAAAGAAGGGAAGGAAGAATTTGTGATTAATGGGTACACACTATTGTTCAGTAACTAAGTCTGCGCCTCTTTGGATGCTCCTCTTTGGAGACTCCCCTTTGGAGCCTCTTTGGATGACCTTGGTCATATTCACCATCTCAGGGCTGGAGGTGTCCAACTCTTTGTGACCCCATGGACTGCAGCACATCAGGCTTCCCTGTCCTTCACTATCTCCCAGAGTTTGCTCAAATTCATGTCCATTGAGTCAGTGATGCTATCTAATCATCTTATCCTATGCCACCCTCTTCTCCTTTTGCCTTCAATCTTTCCCATAATCAGAGTCTTTTCCAATGAGTCGGCTCTTCGCATCAGATGGCCAAAGTATTGGAGTTTCAGCTTCACCATCAGTCCTTCCAATGAATACTCAGGGTTGATTTCCTTTAGGATTGACTGGTTTGATCTCTTTGCAGTTCAAGGGACTCTCAAGAGTCTTCTCCAGCACCACAATTCGAAAGCATCAATTCTTCGGCGCTCAGTCTTCTTAATGGTCCAACTCTCATATCTGTACATGACTACTGGAAAAACTGTAGCTTTGACTATACAGACCTTTGTCAGCAAAGTGATGTCTCTAATACACTGCCTGTAGGTTTGTAATAGCTTTCCTTCCAAGGAGCAAGTGTCTTTTAATTTGTATAACATAGATAAACAACAAGGATCTACTCTACAGGACGGGGAACTATATTCAATGTCTTGCAATAATCTATAATGGAAAAGAATCTGAGAAATTATATATGTATGTATATATACATATAACTGAGTCACTTTGCTATATACTTGAAACTAACACAACATTATAAATTAACATTTCCATAAAAAATAAAAATTTTTAAAAATAAAAGTAACTTCGCTCTGCACTTTCTTCAAGGTTCCCTTGCATTACTAAGATAGATAGTAAATACTGTCAGATACTTTTGGAATATTTGGGGAAGTATGTAATCCGGAATTGTGTGCCTCTCTGCTTCATTCAGGCACCAGTCTGCCATTAGGTGCTGTGTTCCCAGCCCTCGTTGATTTCCCACTCTCCTTCCTGGCTGAACTTCCTCAGTGTGATGTGTAACTTCAACACACTAGGGTAAAGTGAGATGAAAGCGCAGTCAAGGGGACAAGAGAAAGAGATGGAAGACAGCATTTGATCCACACTAATTCTTCGTCCCTCTAGGTAACTACACACCCTTGAGCTTTTACATATAATTCTGGTTATTATGAAAAGCAAAAAACAAAAATCTGCTTCATTTTTGCCATATTTCTGGCACTAATACCTCAGCATACAATGTAAAACCACTTTCAGTCGACAAGAATTACAGAAATTTCACTTTTTGTGAACTAGGGTGGAATTCTTTCAAGGGAATAGCCACGACATTCCTCAGCCTCAGATTAGGTTTAGAAGTGGACGATCAATCAGTCATCAACTTTCTGAACATGTGCTGCGCACGGAGCAATATGTATGAAATAAAAAGAAATAGGCCAATAACTTAGGATCTGATTGAGAAAAGGGAACAAAAGAAAATCTACCAACATCTGGAAGAGCAAAAATGAGCAAAATGGGGGCTTCCCTGGTGGTCCAGTTGTTAAGACTTCATCTTCCAATGCAGGGAGTGCAGGTTTGATCCCTGGTCAGGGAATTAAGATCTCACGTGCCTCATGGCCTGAAAAACAAAATATAAACACAGAAGCAATATTGTAACAAATTCAACAGAGACTTTAAAAATGGTCCACATCAAAAAAAAAAAAAAATCTTTTAAAAAGTGAGCAAAACATAAATACATATGTGCATTAACATATTCATTCAAGGTTTATTCTTTGCCAAGGGTACACACACTGCATTTTCAGTTAAACATAGAAATAAGCAAAAACTATTCTGAGGTGGGAGGTGGTGTCTTAAACTGAACTTTAAATACTTTCTGGCCAGTCATTCTCCCTTACCTCTAGTAAAAGAATCCAACAGAAGAATTCACTGCTTATACGATGCGTTGGATAACTAAAATAATATTTTTCTAATAAAATGGCATGTACTAAGTTCTCAATAAATGTTAGGTTCTCTCCCACCAGTATTTGTTCCAAATCCTCTCTGTTTAACTGGATATTGCTGGATAGGATCCAGAATCTTTGGAATGTTTACACCACTCCTATATCCTTAGACACAGAAAACAAAAGGCCTCTGAGTCCAAGGACATATACTATGGTATCAATTCTTTTCTTCCATGGAATTATAATCATTTTAGTGCCAATTAACAAAGTATTTGGCCAGATGTTACACAGAAATTCTGATTTTAATTTATAGGATTGAGAAATGGTGCCTTCTGGTCATTTGCCCATGAACAGCGAAACAACCAAAATACAAAATAAAATGGAACTACTGGGAGGGAGGCAGGATTCTAGAATAGCTGAGTCAGAACCTGCATCAACCCAAGCCTCCAACAAAGCCATAAAAATACTGGCAAAATTATCAAAATCAACTTTTTGAGAGCTTTGCAAATTAGCCAAAGGCTTGCAACCATCTGAAGAGTTTATCCCCCAAAAAAGAAAAGTTAGTAAACCTTGCTAAGAAGACCAGGGACTGAGACATTTTAACTCGAGTTAATTCTCTCTACCTCCTTCCCCTTCTACTGACTTCCCTGGTGGCTCAGACGGTAAAGTCTCTGCCCGCAATGCGGGAGACCCGAGTTCTATCCCTGGGTTGGGAACATCCCCTGGAGAAGGAAACGGCAATCCACTCCAGTACTATTGCCTGGAAAATCCCATGGACAGAGGAGCCTGGTAGGCTACAGTCCATGGGGTCGCAAAGAGTCGGACACGACTGAGCGACTTCACTTCACTTCACTTCACCTCCTTCACCAACTGCCAGCATTAGCCTGGAAAGCTACCAGCCTTTCAGCCACCAGAGGGACAGATGGGCTCTGGAACTCCTCCCAAAACCCTCTGCTCAAACCACAGTCAGTGACTGACCTGACTCACAGCTCCCTGAAAGAGCCGCATTCACAGGGTGTTGTGTATTTGACTCACTCCGAGCTCAGCATCACAGGAAAGGCCTTGTCTCTAAGGCACTGATGGAAACAATCAGCTTCCGTTATTTAACATTCTGTTTAACTAACAATGCAATCCTAATTGGGGCACACAAAAGGCTGGCAAAAATACATAAAAGGAAAGTCTGGAGGAATGAGGCTTGCATAAAGTGCCTTGAAAAGTTCTGACCTATCACCAGGGCTCCAAAAAACGGTACACTTGTGGAGGGCTGTTCTCATGACTGAGGAGAAACAGAGAGGGCACTGATTACTCTCTTATAGCTGGCCCTGAAGCCCTACAGGATCCTCTATGACCCACCTCCCAGAATATTGGAAATAAAAGCAAAAATAAACAAATTACACCTAATTAAAATTAAAAGCTTCTGCACAACAAAAGAAACTATAAGCAAGGTGAAAAGACAGCCTTCAGAATGGGAGAAAGTAAAAGCAAATGAAGCAACTGACAAACAACTAATCTAAAAATATACAAGCAACTCCTGCAGCTCAATTCCAGAAAAATAAATGACCCAATCAAAAGATGGGCCAAAGAACTAAATAGACATTTCTCCAAAGAAGACATACAGATGGCTAACAAACACATGAAAAGATGCTCAACATCACTCATTATCAGAGAAATGCAAATCAAAACCACTATGAGGTACCATTTCATGCCAGTCAGAATGGCTGCCATCCAAAAGTCTACAAGCAATAAATGCTGGAGAGGGTGTGGAGAAAAGGGAACCCTCTTACACTGTTGGTGGGAATGCAAACTAGTACAGCCACTATGGAAAACAGTGTGGAGATTCCTTAAAAAATTGGAAATAGAACTGCCATACGACCCAGCAATCCCACTGCTGGGCATACACACCAAGGAAATCAGAATTGAAAGAGACACGTGTACCCCACTGTTCATCGCAGCATTGTTTATAATAGCCAGGACATGGAAACAACCTAGATGTCCATCAGCAGATGAATGGATAAGAAAGCTGTGGTACATATACTCAGCCATTAAAAAGAATACATTTGAATCAGTTCTAATGAGGTGGAAGAAACTGGAGCTGATTATACAGAGTGAAGTAAGCCAGAAAGAAAAACACCAATACAGTATACTAATGCATATATATGAAATTTAGAAAGATGGTAACGATAACCCTGTATGGAAGACAGCAAAAGAGACACAGGTGTATAGAACAGTCTTTTGGACTCTGTGGGAGAGGGCGAGGGAAGGATGATATGGGAGAATGGCATTGAAACATGTAAATTATCATATGTGAAACGAATCGCCAGTCCAGGTTCAATGCAGGATACAGGAAGCTTGGGGCTGGTGCACTGGGATGACCCAGAGGGATGGTATGGGGAGGGAGGTGGGAGGGGGTTTCAGGATGGGGAACACGTGTACACCCGTGGCAGGTTCATGTTGATGTATGGCAAAACCAATACAATATTGTAATTAGCCTCTAATTAAAATAATAAATTTAATTAAAAAAATAAAAATAAAAAAAAATTTAAAAAGCAGGAAATAAAGGCTAAGATAAGTAAATGAGAAGAGCCAATTTTTTGGAAAAGACCCTGATGCTGGTAAAGATTGAGAGCAGGAGGAGAAGGGGACAACAGAGGATGAGGTGGTTGGATGGCATCACCGACTCAATGGACATGAATTTGAGCAAACTTTGGGAGATAGTGAAGGTCAGGGAAGCCTGGCATGCTGCAGTCCACAGAGTTGCAAAGAGTTGGACATGACTTACTGACTGAACAACAACAGAGGCTAAGACAGACTTACAAACGGCTGAGTATTGAAGGTATGACCCTAACACACAGGCACACATACACATTCTTCCTAGTGAAAATGGCTGGGTCAAGTCATTTAAGGAAATCTTTTGACTAATCAGTTGATGATTGTAAAAAAATTAACAACGAGAAACCTTAATTAATAAAGAGACACCTCATTAAGGGGGAACTTTCATGCCCTATGGTGATAAAAGAGATGAATAGGAAGGAGAAAGACTCCTCTTCTTTCCTGGCAAGGATTCATTCAGTGGAAAGTCATGGACTGTTTGTGACAACGGCACTTCCAACTTCCTTTTCTCCTCTATGAAAGTGTTCTTCCCTTGCTGTAAGGGAACTTGCACATGGCTTGTCATGGTTGCCTATCATGAATTGCAGTTCTCTGCCAATCCAGAATAAACTCATCTCTACCAAAGAAATATCTGGTAGTCTATTTATTTAAGGCCAGCACTGACCAATAAGCTATGCTGGCCCAGGTCAACCCCTATAAAGACAGGCTAAAAAATAAAATTAAGAATTTGTTGAAATAAGTGATTTTTTTTTTTAGCAGAGACTTCAGAGGTCACACAATGTAGGGAAAACAGATTCCACAGAATTTGTCCAAAAATGTTACCAAACAACAAAGCAACAACATGAATATAAAATGGAGGGCTCATAAGGAGAAGGAAATTAAATTAACCATGTAGAAATGGCAGGAACCTTGAAAGCAGACAAACAGTAAATAACTCAGACTCTTAAAAAGAGACAGAAAGAAAGTTTCTTCTGTTATTTTGTTTGCTTGTTTTAATTTACTTAGCAGAGATGATATTCAGACAGGTATCAGATTTGAAGTTTGCACATTTGATACAATGTTGATTTGGGTGATGACATTTTCATTTTGTGCTATGGAGAACTTACATATCTGGAAAAATGAACTGGGAATCTTTCAACCACTACTATAAAACCAGACCACTTCAAACAAACCCCCTGACAAAGCGGGGGCTGCAAGAGCCATTCCCCAGTTCATTCACCTATATCACCATTCACCTCACACCTGCCTTCCCAATCGCACTGTTCCCTAAATAGATAGACTGCGTCTTAGCAATACCTGATCGGCAGGCGGATTTGGGTTTACCCCTTGTTCGACCTTTGAATAATCAAGAAGAAACTCTGACAGACTATATTTTTGTCCAAATGAGGAGCAAGAAAATATTGACAAGTTTGTCTTCCAGACTCCAATGAGCAGTACCCCCAGACACTTGGCCACAGACCCAAGAGGCAGCTGCTACCAAGGTCAACAACTTCCCACAGAGCTCTCCATGAGCTCCCCTCATGGTCTCACCTCCATGGCCAAATGTGCTTCAATTCTTGGGTTTCCCTTCAGGCTCCAACTAGTTGACCAGCACCAGTGCCTCTGGAGGGGTTCGCTCTGATCTTCCCCAACCTTCCTTCCAGACCACCACTTCCTCAGCTGCTCCCACATTTGTGTCTAACTCTGGAAAAGGAAATGGCAACCCACTCTGGTATTCTTTCCTGGGAAATCCCCATGGACAGAGGAGCCTGGTGGGCTACAGTCCATGGGGTCACAAAGAGTTGAACACTACTGAGCCACTAACAACAACAATTCCTACACTAAGTCCCTTCTTCCTATTATCCTCATAGTGACTCTGCTTCCCTGAGTGACCCTGGCTGCCATAGAAGAAGCTGAATATCTTTGCTCATCACATAAAGCCAACAAGCCCTCCTCCCCCTGAAGCAAAGAGATGCCTTAAGCCAACTAGAGTAAAGCCTGTGTTCTCTTCAAGTTAAAAGAGAAAAAAATGAATTAATAATTTTCACATTATTACCACTCAAAAGAGACTTAATCTGGACCCAATAACATGTTTTCCACTGGACCAGCTTAAACTTACTAAATAGCTACAGGATTTAAGAAGGGCACAATGAAAGATAAAATTAAAAAGAGTAAATGCCATCAAACAGCTCATAAAGTTTATGAACTTGGAAAATATGAAGTCACAGAGGTCACCATCAAAGAAGTTCATAAGAAATGCATGTTTAGAGAAAATGTCACAGCGTTTTAATATTGAAGATCCAAAGGCCATGCATGACAGAATATGACTAAAGTAGGGCTGAGAAAAAAATCATTAGTCACTAAATAGAATGGACTGTCACTCAGCTAATAGTCTCTTGCAAGTAACAGCTCACTGAAGACAGAGACACTTACAAAGAATGATCTTTATCTACACATGTTCAATTCACCAGCATCCCAATGGTAGTGTGAGCTTACAATAAAAGCTATTGGGCCAGAGTCAGCCTCAGAGACTTTGGGTGCCTGCCTGGGACCATTGGTGTGAATTTCTCTGAGCCTCATGAAAACCCTCTGGGAGCAAAACTCTTTCCATTCTTCCAGAGCAGCAGGTAGGGAGCCCCGAGAATGATACATCAGAATGGCATCTCTGTTGTTAATGTCATATTTGGAACCCAACATCTTTCATGGAGCTTCAGCTTCAGCATCACCCTTTCCAATGAATATTCAGGGTTGATTTCCTTTAGGATTGGCTGGTTTGAAGCTCCAATACTTTGGCCACCTGATGCAAAGAGCTGACTCATTAGAAAAGATACTGATGCTGGGAAAGATTGAGGGCAGGAGGAGAAGGAGACAACAGAGGATGAAAAGGTTGGATGGCATCACTGACTCAATGAACATGAGTTTGAGCAAGCTCCAGGAAAAATGGTGAAGGACAGGGAAGCCTGGCATGCTGCAGTCCATGGGGTCGCAAAGAGTCAGACACGACAGCAAAAGGCTGCTGCTGCTGCTGCTGCTGCGTCACTTCAGTTGTGTCTGACTCTGTACAACCCCACAGACAGCAGCCCACCAGGCTCCCCCGTCCCTGGGATTCTCCAGGCAAGAACACTGGAGTGGGTTGCCATTTCCTTCTCCAATGCATGAAAGTGAAAAGTGAAAGTGAAGTCGCTCAGTCATGTCCAACTCTTAGCGACCCCATGGACTGCAGCCTACCAGGCTCCTCTGTCCATGGGATTTTCTAGGCAAGAGTACTGGGGTGGGTTGCCATTGCCTTCTCTGCAGCAAAAGGCTAGATCATTTCAATTACCCCAAAGGGCATTTTTTAAAAGAAATCTGAAATCAAAACAATAAACGTTATTGTCTCCTGTGGCCCACCTCTAAACCATTTCTATTTCATTAAAGATCACAGCCCTACAGGCCTACTGTGCCTGTGATTAGGGTCAGCAAAGAACGAGGTTGTCCTGCTCACATGACACAGGTCTCTGAAGAGCAGGGCACCGTGTGCCTGCTTTGCCTGACAAGTCCCAGCTGTCCAGAGGTAATTGTTTATTAATTAAAGAGATACCCTGTGGGCTCTCATATTCTTCCAGTTCACACAATTGTCTATATGGCCATTCTGCTAAATAGTCAACAATTTTGAGTCCTCCAGGCTTTTCTCTTTCCCTTGCTCCTTTACTTCTTACCCCTAAACATCTTGAGAGGGCTTCGTTCTAATTCTGCTATTTGTCCCCATCAATATTCTACTGTCTCCCAGCACCTTAGAGACTGCCAGCTCCTGAAGTGCCCAGTAGGGCTGTGTCCCTGGGATCCTCCAGATGCCAGTCACACTGCATTCCTTGAAAAGGTGAAGGGGGACTTCCCTGATGATCCAGTGGCTAAGACTCCACACTCCCAATGCAGGAGTCCCAGGTTCAATCCCTAGTCAGGGAACTAGACCCCACATGCCACTGCTAAAGATCTCACATGCTGCAACTAAGATCTGGCACAGTGAAATATATAAATAAATATTTTTTAAGGGTGAAGGAAATCTCTCTCCTCGTCCTCTCCACATGCTGTATCTCTTGGGCCCCAGAGCAACAACTGTCTCTGACCTGAGCCCCGCAAAGTTCCCTGACCATTGAGCCCACAGCCCTTCTGTGTGGGCCACACACTTGCCTCCTTGGAGTGAATCAGGGGACATAATAGATCTCAACCAACTCTGTTCTTCCCCCACCATCTGTTACCCCCTGCCCAAGCTCCTGCCCTACCAGCAGACCAGACATAAACATCTTTTATCTATCATAAGTTGAGTTGTCACCAAAAAACATATATACACTGAAGCCCTAACCCATGGTGCCTGTGACTTTACTTGGAAATAGAGCCCTGGCAGATGTAACCCTGTTAAGATGAGGTCATTAGGGTGGGCTCTAGTCCAATATGGCTGATGTCCTTACAAGGAGATGAAAACACCATGTGGAGACAGACACTCAGGGACAACACCATGTGACAGCAGAGGCAGAGACTGGCGAGATGCAGCTACAAGCCATGGGATGTCAGGGACAGCTGGCCAGCACCAGGAGCTAGGACGAGGCAAGGAAGGAGTCCCAGAGTCTCAGAGGGAGTGTAGCTGGCAACACCTTGATTTTTAACTTCTTGCTTCCAGAATTGTGAAACGTTAAGTTTCTGGGTTGTTTTAAGTCACCAAACATATGATAATTTGTTACAGCAGCCTTAGGAAGCTAATCCAGGAACTTCCCTGGGTGGCTCGGTGGATAAGAATCTGCCTACCAATGCATGGGACATGGGTTCGGTCCCTGACACAGGAAGATCCCACGTGCTGGGGAACAACTAAGCCTGTGCACCACAACTACAGAACCTGTGCTCTAGAGTCCATGCTCCACAAGAAGAGAAGCCACTTCAAGGAGAAACCCACCCTCCATAATGAAGAGGAGCCCCCACTGGGGGCCACAGCTAGAGAAAACCCTGTGCACAGCCCTGTGCACAGGTCTTCCAACAAAGACCCAGCAAATCTAAAAATAAAATAAACTAATCCGCCCACTTCGGCTGTTCTGAGACGGTATAAATGCACTTCATCTCATTGTGCTTCATTTCCCTGACCTTATATTTGCTAGCCACAGAAAGTTACAAGGCAAAACAGAAAATCTTGCTCACTCTAAGGATCGGGGAGGAGGCCAGGAGACAGACTTATTTTCTGCTATTTTTTCAAAATCCGCCAACATTGATGTTCAGCAGCCTTGTTATCCTAGGAGATAAAAAGCCTTCCATCCTTCAGTGCTGGATAAACTACAATCAGAATGCTGGAGTGGGTTTTGGGTAGAGGCATGGGGCAGGACAAGATGTAGAGAAGATATGGCCCATTCTGACACCTCTGGAGTGAAGCACTCAAATATCATCTTGATATCCAATCCAGATCAGCTGGGAGGTCTCATCCTTCTCCCCATGTGTTCACAGAAAAACACACATTTTCCATTAACTGCCGAGGTCACCGGCAGGGTGTTCTGGCAGAGCCGTGTGGAGAAGTTGTACAGCACCTGCCTACATATGTTTGGCCCAGTGCCCTCCCCTTGCTTCCCCTCTGATCAGAAGCACATTTATCTGCAACGTTTTTAAAGTCAGAAAAATAAAGAATCTCTCCTAGACTGTTTTGATTTTTAAAACCAATTCCAGACTGTGCATGGTATTTCGGTTGACTTTCAATTATAACATCCTATTGCATTTATTCTGTTCCGCGAGAACACAAAGAGAAATCACCTGTGAATATCTATAGCTGCAAAGACGAGCTCTTTCCTCATTTCTCTTCACTTCCCTTTCTTTGCAACTTTTCTCTCTCCTCTCGTCCCCCTGATCTGATTGTTCTCTTTTCTGATTCACTCAGTCTTTTCCCTTTTCCTCCCCTCAACCCAGACAGCCATCAGAGCCAATCTAAGCAAATCCTGAAGTTGGCAAGTTTGTTCTTCAACACATCATGTTCCCTTTTCTGCACTGTTTCTGCCCTCAGCTCACAACTGCTGAGTATCTAAGGGTTCTCATATCTTTCTGTGCCTTTGTTTCCCTATTTGTACAAAAAAAACCTTGTTCTTTCCATTTGTAAACTAAAGGAAGTCATGCCATCTTCAAGGGAGTTGCTGCAAGGATTAAAATGTACTAGAGTATAAAACTGACAATATTCTGTAAGTTTTACCACTCTCCTGTGTTTCAGCCTTCTCAGGCTCTGCTTCCTCCCCACTTTGTACCTCCCCCTACCCCCACTCCCCCACCCCCATCCTGACACTGGACACTGATCCATAAAATTTTAAATAAAAGTGAAACCTCGTTCAAGACTGCTAATTTCTTTATTTCCAGTTGATGAAGAGAAATTTTGAATGCTAGGTCAAAGCATTTTAGCCTTAGAGGAGGGATCAGAAAAAAAGACAGGCACCTCCATTGCCTAGAGAACAACACCAGCCCCGATGATGTCACAACCCAGCCTTCTTCTTCCATGTTGAACTGTCTTCTTGTGAGAGGGAGAAAACAAGAGGCAAAGACGCAAAGACAGGCACACAGAAAGCTACAGTCCAGGGATCCAAAGGTCCAACAGCTGCTCTGACCTTGCGCCCTGCACCCCACCCCTAGGACACAGTGGTTAGAGATGTCCTTCTCTGCTGACTTTATTCAAACATGCCTTAACTTAAGATCCAGAAAGAAATGGTTGAGAACTTCTGGTCCCTCTCCTTGTCAAGTTCAAGCCTCCCTATTGAAGGAATAATGGGTTCCATGTATTCATTCCACAGTGACCAAAGCTTCTTTGCTTTGAACAGATTGACCTGTGCACCCCAGATGTCATCTAAGGCTATCTCAACCCACAAGAACCTATACACACTTGACTTGACCTTTACACACTTTCATAGTCTATGACAGTTCAAACCCTCCCACGGGTTCCAAATGTTCCTTAGGCTTATTTCCATGAGGTCTCTTTTAACTCAGCCTTCAGTGCTGAACAAACTGCCTCTCTTTTACTCCACACAAAGTCAGAAACTAACCCTCTTCTCTCTAATTTAACACAGAAGAAAAAATCTGTTCTTGACAAATGAAGTCTGAATTAGTGTCACTGACACTAGGGGTGTCCCATCATGTACTGTAAGGCGTCCCCGATCCCATGGCCCTTTCCTCTCCTTCCTCCACCATTTCCCAGCCATCCACAGATTTCTCTTTCTGCCTCACACAGAGTAGCATCACTCTCTTCTCTCAAGACTTGACGTCAGCCAACACCATGGCCTTGAAAGAGTGTGCCCCTGCCCAAGAGAAATGACTATTGACAATTTCTAGAAGAACAAGTATCTCCTAAGCACACACCTGGAAGAATTCAGCAGAGGAGACCTTGTGTGAGGAAGGAGGAAAAATCAGAAGCTTTAGCAGCCAGAGTTGAAAGCCATGCATCTGTCACAGACACTGGCCCAGAGTGTAATAGGAATTCAGTGGAGCAAATGTAGCCAAAACCTGGGAAAGAGAAAGGTAGAAAGGAACTCTGTGACTCAGTTAGCTAAAGATGTGTTCAGAGAACTCAACAAAGACTTTGGCCACCTCTCTGCCCTGTTTCCTTATCTGCAAAATGTTATACTCAAGACTGACTGGGTCCTCATTCTTACTTCCTTGATGAAGATACCAAGGATGAAACAAACCAAATAACTCTCCAAAACAGAGATTTTATGTTATGTGTTTGGTATTTGGAAAGGAACATCAGCTTTTTTTTTTACTACACTAGGGCACTACTTAGTCACCTGAACTAATGTACCAAATAGAACACCAGAGTGAATGTCAGGGCAATTTGTCTCTGTCAATTGTCAATCCACTGATGGTCCAAACTTATTCAGCTGATCAAGTTGGCTTCACATGGGAAGGAAAGATGGAAACCTCTGAAGGGAGAGGAGGGCAGTTCCCTGATTGTGAGCATATGAATAGTTCTGTCTCCTTATAAGAACCTTCCAGCATCTGCTAAAGACAGAATATACACATTTATCTTGGAAGAGAGAAGGTGTTTCCCAAAATCCATGTACCCAAATTGTTAAGTCCAATATCCATCTCCCCTGCCACTTCCGTTTTCTAATAAAGCCTCTATACCATTTCCAGCATGGTTAACAGAAGTCAGTGAGCATAAGGGTCATAGCATAGTTACACCATGTGCTAATGTTGACCTGGCTTGACTTGATGGAGGGGGCTACCTAACACTGTCATTTCATTATCACCTCTGTGATCCTGGCTTCTGCTAAACATTAACAAAATGTTAAAGAACCAAATCAGTGACTGTTTTCGCTATTTGGGATTAATAGCCTGTTTCAGATTAACATGAATCAAAGGAACAAAATAAAAAAACAACTTAGAATTTGCAAAATAATAATAAAGTAAAGGAGAATACACAATTTCAAGTTGACACAGAGTCTAAAGAAAGTAGATAGCTTCAGTCCTGGACTGGATGTCTTTCAAGTCTCTGGTTTCCTTGGGGGGTGAAATCCATAGGTTTCTGTTTACTTCTTGATAAAGAATGATGAGTTGATAAAGCACAGATTAAGCAAAGATCCTCTTCCACATGTCTGTAGACAAAATGTCAATCAAGGGACCCACTATGTAAGTAGAACACAGTACATGTAATCTAAGGCCTCCTTTTCAGTTGTCTAAGCCATTAGTGGGACCATAAGCCATTTAGCAGCAACCCTTCTCGCTCCAAGGAGAGAAGAGGCGGCTGACAAGTGACTCGTAGGCTCCCTACAGTCAGGCTTTTTATATGTGAATTTTCAATGAGAGTTTTCTGTGAATGCTTCCTTGATTAAAGTGGGGCCTTACAGAGGAATAAATGAGGAAATTCCAAATGTCAATTTCAAATGAGTGATTAGATTATTCTTCATTTTTAATTTATCCTTACAGCATGTACACACACATGCCACCAATACAAATAATCTAGAACTGATTTTTTTTTTTTTTTTTTACAAAAAGAAAACATAAGACCAATGCTTGGAACTTTGCTTTAGAAAAAAGTGTCAAGTGACAGACCTTTCTCCATCAACCATATCCATCTCCATAAAAAATACAAAAATGACATCTGAAAAGACCCACAGAAAAGTCTAGACCAACTCAGCTCCAGAGCCCCCTAAAGCAACATCGTCCAAATTATCCAGGCTAGAAAAATACACCCCAAGTCCTGCCAACTGGAACCATGACTGCAGCAATGGAGCTGAAGAATGCCGAGGAAGAAGGTAACAGGGAATGTACAGCCTGCTGCCAGGCAGGGGTTGCCAAGAACAATTACCAGAAAATTCCATCCTGCCACAGACTTGGGTGATTTGATGGCAAGATATGCACAACTTCCACATTTTTGAAGGGCTTTGTTCTCAGAGAAACCCCTGACTGTCAGTAATGTGTCTGTCCTCATGTCAATTACAAAGGCAGATCCTGATTTTTCAAGCTGACAGCACTTAGGCCTAAGGATAGCCATTTTCTGAGTCTCTTAAAAATAGGCATCAGCAAACTTTTTGTAAAGGTTAGAGAGTAAATATTTTAGGTTTTACAGACCACATCGCTTTTATCACAATTATTGAACTCTGCTGCTGTAGCCTGAAAGCAGCTACAAATTATATATAAATGATTGATCACAGCCATGTTTCAGTAAACCTTTATTTACATGGACAAATATGAGTTGCTGACTGTAGCTTTCTGAGTCTTGTGTTAGACAGTCAACTTGTACCTTCTACATGCCCCTAGGAAGACTAATCCACAGTTCACAGTGGACGTGAATACAGACAAACTGCTGTGTTAGTGTCAAGCTCACACTCATGTCCACTCTCCACATAACACTCTAGGAGACTCAGGGTGACTGCAAATTCTCTTCAACTCTTCTGATAGAAGGGGTAAGATCTTTACTCTCTCCTCTTGAATCAGAACTGTCTCTCTTGCATACAGTGGAGTATTACTCGGCCATAAAAAGGAATGAAATTAGGTCATTTGTGGAGATATAGATGGACCTAGAGACCATCTTACAGAGTGAAGTAAGTCAGAAAGAGAAAAGCATATATATTACTGCATATATGTGGAATCAAGAAAAATGGTATACAGGATACTATCTGCAAAGTATATATAGAGACACAGACATAGAGATCAACATATGGACACAAAGTGGAAAAGCGGGGATGGAAAGAATTGAGATTGGGATTGACATATATATAGTATTGATACTATGTATAAAATAGATAACTGATGAGAACTTACTGTGTAGCACAGGGAACTGTACTCAATGTTCTGTGGTGATCTAAATGGGCAGGAAATTGAAAAAAAGAGGGGATGTGTGTGTGAATATATATATATATATATATACACACACAAATATATACACATACATATAGCTGATTCATTTTGCTGCACAGTAGAAACTAATAAACAATGTAAAGTAACTATATTCCAATAAAAATTAATTTAAAAAAAATTTTTAAATACTGTCTCTGTACAGAGATGTAAAGAACAGACTTTTGGACTATGTGGGAGAAGGCAAGGCTGGGATGATTTGAGAGAAAGCATTGAAACATGTATATTACCACATGTAAAATAGATGACCAGTGCAAATTTGATGGATGAAACAGGGAACTCGAAGCTGGTGCTCTGGAACAACCCAGAGGGATGGGTTGGGGAGGGAGGTGGGAGGGGGGTTCAGGATGCTGGGACACATGTACACCCATGGCTGATTCATGTCAATGTGTGGCAAAAACCACCACAATATTGTAAAGTAATTAGCCTCCAATTAAAATTAATTAATTTTTAAAAATACTGTCTCTGTGATTGCCTGACCAATAGAATATAACGCAAGGGATAATATGCTGGTTTCCAGGCTGGTGGTTTCTCAAGCATGCTTTTTGTTGCACTGGCTTGTGGAATCCAGTTGCCATACTGTGAGGAAGTCCAAGCAGCCCCTCAGAGAGATCCACATGGAGAGGAATCAAGGCTCCTGCCAATACCTCCAGCTGAGCTTCTAGCCAAGCCCCCAAAGCACCCCTCACATGGTCCTCCACATATGCTACTGTCTGCTGTTCTGACGCAGAGGGGCAGTAGGATGCTATAAGGTGTTGGGGAATGAAACCTCTAGATGAAGAGCCTGGGTCCCTAAGAAGCTGAATGGGGCAGTTTTTCTCCCCTAACCTGCATCCCACCAACCTGTAGCCATTAATCTGCACTAGACTCCAACAAACCTGTGCTTATTAAGCCACTGGGATTGTTAAGGTTGCTACCTACTCCATACAGTTGGCATACCCTAAAAAAGAAGGACAAAAGGAAGATATATGCCACTCTGGACAAGCATTACAGCAGAGCATCAGATATTTCTAAAGCTAAATCAGGAGGACTCTATGATTGACTCACACTGAATTAGAGCTTTCTGTGTTCTAAAACCTATGAGAAGCATGGGTTATTTATTCAGGGAAATCTACTGAATTGTGGAGCTTATTTATATGCGGCTGACCAGATGCACTTGAAAAGACAAGGCTTTTTCCACAGCTGGTCTTCAGGAAGCAAAAGGGAAAGGTGGTGGGTGGGGAGAAATGAGCCGGTTGAGACTAACATATACATACTACTATTTATAAAATAATCAACAAGGATCCAGGGTATAGCACAAGGAACTCTACTCAACACTCTGTAATAACCTTTACGGGGAGAGAACCCAAAAAAGAACACAGATATGTCTATGTTGTTGTACGCCTAAAAAAGAAAAGAAAAAACCCTGCAATACTGTAAATCACCTATTCTCTAATACAAAATAAAAGAGAGAGAAAGAGACAGGGGTCTCTGGGCTGTGAGAGCTGGTGAAAGCTGCCCCAGGACCCCTCACACACAAAATGACTGGTCATTATTCACTACCTCTCTGGTTAAAGAAATTTTATTTCCCAGTATATATGGAAAAATGACCTGAAAGGACTTATCCTTCAGACCTGGAGTCAGCAAACTATGGCCCCAGGGCCAATCAAGCTTGTTGCCTATTTTATGCAGTCTGTGAGCTGAGAATTTGTAAATAGTTGGAAAAACTCAAAAGAAATATCTAGATCAAATGCAAATTATATGAAATTCATGTTTCAGTGTTCCATGAATAATGGTTTATTGGAACACAGTTCGGCATGTTCTTTAAATATTGTCTAAAGCTACTTTCTCATGACAACAGCAAAGTCAACCAGGCCTGCAAAGCCTAAAGCATTTAGTATCAAGCCCATTAAAGAAAATGTTCACAGCCTTCCTTGGACCACTATGGTCCATGAACTCTTTATTCTGAATTAATTTACTGGATTGGCCCTTGTCCTAACAAACTCTGAGGAGATTATCCTAACAGTTTAATAAGGAAGCAGGAGGTAAATTGAAGGAGAAAATCAAAGCACTCTGTGCAGGACACACCACCTAGGTAGGGAGGCACAGGGAAGGGTCCCTGAAAGTCAGGAGGTGTCACCAGACACCTGGGAGAAGGATGTCCAGCCCAAGGAAACAGTCAGGGAACTAAAGGAGAGGGAAAAGGTGGAAGACAAAAAAATGTTCCTTGAGTTAGTCTCAACTCCCCCAAGGTGTAAACACATCCAGTGGTTTTAATGTTTTACTAAAGTGAAACAAATTGGTCAAAAGAATCATGTATAAAGTAGGGATTAATCTCAAAAAATATATACAAACAGCTCATGCAGTTCAATATGAAAAAACAAACAACCCAATCAAAAAGATGGGCAGAAGACCCAGATAAACATTTCTTCAAAGAAGATATGTAGATGGCCAAAAGGCACAGGAAAAGATGCTCAACATCACTACTACTACTACTACTACTAAGTTGCTTCAGTCGTGTCCGACTCTGTGCGACCCCACAGATGGCAGCCCACCAGGGTCCGCCATCCCTGGGATTCTCCAGGCGAGAACACTGGAGTGGGTTGCCATTTCCTTCTTCATTGCATGAAAGTGAAAGTGAAGTCTCTCAGTCGTGTCCAACTCTTCGCAACCCCATGGACTGTAGCCTACCAGGCTCCTCCGTCCATGGGATTTTCCAGGCAAGAGTACTGGAGTGGGGTGCCATTGCCTTCTCCGTCAACATCACTAATTATCAGCAAAATGCAAAACAAAACTACAATGAAGTATCACCCCACACTGGTTAGAATGGCCATCGTCAAAAAATCTACAGACAACACATATTGGAGAGGGTGTGGAGAAAAGGCAGCCTTCCTACCCTGTTGGTGGGAATGTATATTGGTATAACCACTACTTTGTTGTTTAGTCACTAAGTCATATCTGACTCTTTTGTGAACCCCTGGACTATAGCCCACCAGGCTCCTCTGTCCATGAGATTTCCCAGGCAAGATACTAGAGTGGGTTGTCATTTCCTTCTTCAGGGACCACTATTGTGGAGAACTTAAAAAGCTAAAAATAGAATTACCCCATGACCCAGCAATCCCACTCCTGGGCATACACGCAGAGAAAACTGTAATTCCAAAAGAGACATGCATCCCAATGTTTACTGCAGCACTATCCACAATAGCTAGGATATCGAAGCAACCTAAACGTCCATCAACAGATGAATGAATAAAGTATATTTTTAAAGTGTTTTAAAAGAGAAACCCAAAGGGCAGACTCTTTTCACTGAAACTCAATATATTCCACATTTGTGAAAATTATTAATTCAACATTAATACCACCTGTCCTCAGATTTTTTCTCTCAGTTATAGGGTCGCTAGTCCTGTCCATGTATCCAGCTGACCTCTTTTCTTACCTGCTGCTTTATGAGGAGCTGAGGTCTCACTCTGGGCCTCCAGTGAGTAGAAACAATAGAAAAATCACACCAAAACTTCAAAGGGCTCTTCATTCAGGCCAGCTCTGAAGCCACATCCCTTAAAACCTCCCTAAATTTGGCTCTGGAGGGGCCCAGAAGGGCCAGTAAGGGATTAGGGAAAAGAGAAATCTTTGTTCTCTCTCTGATCTCCAACCTAACATCAGCCCAGAGTTACAGCCTGGACAGTTGGCACAAGTTGGCACTGGGACGCAGGTGGATTAACTTCGAGGAGATTTGTTCTCAGGAATCTTTCTTTTCAAATGATTGGGAAAAGCTTCAAAGTAACAGCCGACATGTACACACTGCTGTATTTAAAATGGATAACAAACAAGAACCTACTGTATATTACAGGGCACTCTGCTCAATGTTATGTGGCAGCTTGGACAGCAGGGGAATTGGGGAGAGAACGGATACATGTATATGTATGGCCGAGTCCTTTTGTTGTCCACCTGAAACTGTCACAACATTGTTAACTGACTATAATCCAGTACAAAATAAAAAGGTTTTAAAAAGTACAAACCATGATTCATGAGTTTTTCCTTAAAAATAATAACACAGATTTTGCATCTGTGTGGATTTCAAGTGCAAATGGAGTCAAGAAAAGAAGTCTTTAAATAAAACCTCACCCACTTTTCCCTTCTTCTACACGTTTCCACAGTCTTTGCACTCCCCACCCCCTTAATTTTTCACTCACTCCTTCCTCCCTTTAAAATTCCCCTGACCCACAGTGCCCAAGACTGCAAGAAGCTCGCTTTTATTAAAAAGAAACAATTAATAATAACAATCCTTTAAAGACCATCAGTGTCTTAAGATGACCATCATGAGGCCATCAGGACTTAAGATCATATAAATGCTGGTTGTAAGCATGATGCCCTGATCTGATGCACAAAAACAAAGATGTCAAAAATGGTAGTGAGCCAAAACCAAGACTGTTAGGCCTGGAAATAAAGTGAAGCATAGCCTTGCTCAGTCAGGTCACTTCACAGATGGAGCCAGTGAAAGACCCATTCCAGGCTGTCTCCCCAGTTCCCAGGTGAGGGCTGCCTCCGAGATACCCTACTCCCTCCAGGTTTTCCTTCTGTCCTCCCCAACCCTCCAGGTCTGTCGCCTTCAGAACTAGCCAAGCATTTCACCTACTAATCAAGATACATATCCATATGAACCATTTTTGTTTTATGTAAAACTGCAGTGAAGTTTCTCATGGAATGCCACATGAGTACCCCTTGTAGAAGCCAACCAATAAGCTAGCATAATCCTCTGAGAATGTGGGTCTCACCTTAAATACCTAAGTAAAATGGATCCCTAAAGAAAGCCTGTGATAATCCCTTTAACAAAGTAGATAATAGGCTCACAATCTATCCAACTTGTTGCTGACTATTAATGTTTACAACTGACTTTTCTAAGAATATTTTCACACCTTCAGATCTACCAAAGAAGTGGCCCTACCATATAGGGAACTAAAGCAATTTAGCCTGTAGGGAACAAAGACTATGATGTTGTAAGCTAACCTCATACAAGATTAGTTCAGTCAGCTAACTTATCGTTTCAACTTCATTCACAAAATATGGTTTGCATAAACTGTATCCTATAAAAGGGCATATGTATTCAGCCGAAGAAATAGGAGTGCAGACAGGGAAAGGTTTAGGTAAAGATATGGTTTGGATCTTTTCACCATAGAATCGCTCAACTCCACAAGCCAGACTTTACCTTCATACATTATGAACAATACGTACCAAATTTTATTTCACATATCACTGACTGTAAATCAACGAAGCCAGAATGTAATTCACAGCATCAGAGAGAAGTTAACCTGACCCAAATCAGCAGCCAGAGTGGCTCAGTCCAGCTAATTGCGGCAGCAGAAGTGGCACTTCACAAGGGATGCAGATCAAATGAAAAATGGAAACTAATAAAACAATAATGCTATGCCTATTCCAAAAATGTGTCCTAATAGGGAAGTCAGTGATAAGCGCAGAAAAATTGAACTGGGTTTTGAAAAAGGCCAATTGCAAGTGACTATAGGAGAAAGCAACTTGTCAACTATGTCACTGTCCCCTGCGGTCTTGGTCTCTGTGGTTTTCAATGTGGACAGCACAACAGTCACCATATTAAAATGCACATGGGTCAGCCCCAACTCAAATCAGTTGAATCCTGAGTGAGTTGCAGCATCTTCATTTTTAAGAGGCTCTTCAGGAGATTTGAGCATGAGCCAGCATTGAGAACCACTGCCTCTCCTCAAGGCACCTCCAATGTCCAAAACCCCTAACTGGGCAAAGAGCAAAACCAAGATGGCTTACAAAGTAACTTGGAGGTAACTGTTTAGCCATTATGAAAACTGATTACAAATTCTTCTTTGCTCTAACAACCAGCCTTCCCAGAGAAGACATCCTGAGTTGGCACACATTCCCACTCCCAGTCCATACACAAGTTTCAACTGGCTCCAGGGCCCTGCTAAGAAGATGATGACCCAGACAAGAAGAGAAAGTGCATGGTGCAGAATTGAGAGTCATCGGAGCTCAACAACTTTGCCTGCACAATGATTACAAGCATACTCTTATGCTGGCATACTGCCAAGGCTAATGGGGCTACTCAAATGTTCTTATATTGCTGGGTTTCCTACAGGTGTTGTGAAGGTTGATGGAATTTTTTTCGTGAAATAGCTCTAAAAGTTCTCATAAGTAAGTCAGGAAGACCCATTTCTAACAGGTTTTCCTTCCTACCTCTGAATCAAAGCTATAGTCCTTAAATATACAATATTTTCAGTCTTTTAGACATGTTGAAGATCTGTTAACCACCAGCAGATGTGTGTATAATGGTTTTCTTTGGACAAAATTAAAGCTATTCGTCCCGCTAAATCCCTCTAGCTGCTTCAAGGTGTCTTGAATCCAAAATGTAGTTAATTTAGCATGTGCTTCACGGTGGCTAATTAAAATATGCTTTAGGTAGTTCAGCATATTTTCCCATGCAATTTCCCCCCCTTAGCTGGTCTACTTCTTTCCTTTCTTTATTTCTGTGATGCACCCAAGGATTACGTTATTTAAGAAACCATAGTGCAAAGAATAACCATTGGCCAATTCTAGCTGAAATGCAATATTAACCCCTAATTTATTCTTCTGAGAAAAATCATGCTCCACCATCCTTTCATTCATTTTCCATTCAAAGCTAAGCTTTCAGCCCAAATTGCTTAATGGTAGCTTCCCAGATGGAATCCCAGCCTACTTTCCAACCCAGGCACCATAGGGATGCAGGTGGAGGAGGAGAAGCTAAATCTGAATTGTCAGAAGCTTCTGGACATTCATTTCATGAAATCATCTTGCAGCAAACCTATCTAATGAAAATCAGATCTCATCCAGAGGAGGGAAATTTTCTTTCCTGGATAAAACCTAATTGGTCCCATAAGATCTATTATGCCAAGAACTAAAGGTCCTGTCTACACAGCACTAAATGAAGTGGTCAATGAATTTAGCCAAGATCCCTAATAAAAAAATATATTCTCTTGGACTTCAAATCCTTTTAGGGAACATATTGGAGAGAGTGACTCATATTTATTAATGGGTTTCAGGCACACTTGTTCCTTGATCAAATAAATACATGGTTAATCAACAGATATATTTGAAGGTTTCCTATGTGTTCAGTCAGAACTGTGCTAAGTCAGAAAGGAGATCTGGAAGATGCATAAGGCCAATGCAAAAGAAATGAGGGTTTTGCATGACTTCTGCTTTCAATTACAGGTTATGAAGCAACCTAACACATATAAGTTCTGAAATTTTGGAGTTTTTCTCTTTTGCTACTAAAAGAAATTCAGTCATCTCCATTTTAGCTACCAGAATGTAGCATAATGAATGGCACACAGTAAGTAGTCTTAACAAATACATGTGGCATTAACAAACAAGTGAATATAAGAATATTCTTCTGAGTATACAGAGTACTTTAAAAGCTGAGCAGTTATAACAAAAACAGTCTCTTAAGTGCTAGCATACCTGTTAACAAGAGACTGCTCGATCTTTACTAAAAATCCGTGCCGTTTCCTTCTTTCTGTTCCTGAACACACAGCTAATCCCCATTTTGCAGCCCTCCTCATAGTGATGAGTTCTAGCCAACTGAATCCCCCTGTAAAATGGATGAGCCATTTCTGCGTCTCTTTTCTGTACTCCTCCCCTTCTGGCTAACTGGGTTGGGACAACCACCTTGGGCTAGAAGGCCTTGTGCTTGTGATAGCAGCGCCCCCGTCAGGCTGTACCCCTGCATGACAGCAAAGGTTTCCCACCAGCCCAGACAATACAAGTACTATTAAAATTATTCCATTTTTACAGGTGAGAAAACAGTCACAGAGAAGTTAATCGTAGATAAAGAAGTGCAAGGAATCTGAACTGGAACACAGTCACAGAGAAGTTAATCGTAGATAAAGAAGTGCAAGGAATCTGAACTGGAACACATTTCTATCTCAACACATTTCTTGCTCCAAATGCTTAAAGAAGCTTCTGAATCACGGACCTCTAACCTCTTCCAGGTGACCATTCCCACAACCTGGAATAAAATCAATGATCTCTCCCCATGTGCCATTCATGGGGTTCGTGTTTCACCTCCTCCTTTACTTCTCATAGCTGCGACCACCCCTGTGGGTGCACATCATCATGGGACTGACCCCCTTAGAAAGTCTATCCCACACCTACCATAGCTTTCTATCTGATACTAGCTATTTTGTCCACCTCTCAAATAACAACATGCTGCCTGTTCAGTAATAGACTTAAACAGCATAAGAGAGTTTGAGCATGCAGGAGCCTTTTCTTCATTTAAAACAAAAAAGTCTGATTACACAAATCTTGTAGAAGGTCAGCAAGAAAACTGCTGAACACTTTGCTATCTTGCTATTAAAATGTCCCCATTAAAGTGTTCAGAGGTGGGAAAGTAATACCTACAGAATTCATTGAAAGGTTACATATAGTAATGCTCAAATATTTTCATAATTTACAGTAGTATCAAAGGTGACAGGCATGATTTACAAATCAGAATGTTCTATCTGAGATGTCCAGTTCAGTTCAGTTCAGTCGCACAGTCGTGTCCGACTCTTTGCGACCCCATGAATCACAGCACTCCAGGCCTCCCTGTCCATCACCAACTCCCGGAGTTCACTCAGACTCATGCCCATCGAGTCAGTGATGCCATCCAGCCATCTCATCCTGTCGTCCCCTTCTCCTCCTGCCCCCAATCCCTCCCAGCATCAGAGTCTTTTCCAATGAGTCAACTCTTCGCATGAGGTGGCCAAAGGACTGGAGTTTCAGCTTTAACATCATTCCTTCCAAAGAAATCCCAGGGCTGATCTCCTTCAGAATGGACTGGTTGGATCTCCTTGCAGTCCAAGGGACTCTCAAGAGTCTTCTCCAACACCACAGTTCAAAAGCATCAATTCTTCGGCACTCAGCCTTCTTCACAGTCCAACTCTCACATCCATAAATGACCACAGGAAAAACCATAGCCTTGACTAGACAGACCTTTGTTGGCAAAGTAATGTCTCTGCTTTTGAATATGCTATCTAGGTTGGTCATAACTTTCCTTCCAAGGAGTAAGCATCTTTTAATTTCATGGCTGCAGTCACCATCTGCAGTGACTTTGGAGCCCAAAAAATAAAGTCTGACACTGTTTCCTGAGGGTTAATTCATGTAATCAGTAAAACTCCCCAGGGCAGAGAGGCCTCTGAGCTGGGGAATGACCTCAGGAGTACCGCCAAAGTGCAAAGAACTTTAAAATAGCCCCATACAAAGGGAGTATTATTGCCAATGGTTTGATCACACCCAATCCACCTAGAAGGGAAATACACTTCTTGTCCCTGAAACATCTCACATGCATAGGATAGAAACTTCACACACACACACACACACACAGAGGAGAGTCATGCATTTCAAAAATCAAGTGCAATTTAAAATCCCAGAGGCCACAGCTGGCTCCAGAAAGCAAAGTGGGAAGACAGTCAACCACAGTTTCCAACTCCTGCTTTGTGTACCTTGCTAACCAAAATCAATACATTAAATCCATGTGGTGACTGTGTAAGCATCCTCTTTCCTTTGAGGACGTCCAAGCTGATGGTCTGTCATTTGGGCAAGTGCTTACCCCAGATTCTGGTAATGTTCTCAAGGACACTGGCTGTTCTAGAATCCCAATACTAATGAAGCAAAAAACACAAACAGCTGCTCCCATCTAAATCTTCTGAATGACACTGGGTGTACTGTTTTCATAAATTAAATTTTTGAACCGATGCCAACTGCTACAAATATTGATATTCACTATATCATTTTTTTATAAAAGTCTTTAGGTAACAACAAAAGAAGGCCAAAATAAGCTAGGGATAGAGTTGTGGTACAGGTGATACAGAAGTTAGTGTGATCATAGCGCTAGAAGACATTCTCCCCTTGACTCTCAACTATATGTAATTACAGGAATAGGACATGGCCAGGACACTGGCTTCTAAATTTAAAATCATTTTATTTGCCATTTTAATGGATTTTTAAGTATCATTTGGGACTATTGGGCCACTTCCAGAATACATAAGGAAGAGGTATTAGAATGGACCTAAACAGCGGAAACAGTGTCAGACTTTATTTTTTGGGGCTCCAAAATCACTGCAGATGGTCACTGCAGCCATGAAATTAAAAGACGCTCACTCCTTGGAAGGAAAGTTATGTCCAACCTAGATAGCATATTCAAAAGCAGAGACATTATTTTGCCAACAAAGGTCTGTCTAGTCAAGGCTATGGTTTTTCCTGTGGTCATTTATGGATGTGAGAGTTGGACTGTGAAGAAGGCTGAGTGCCGAAGAATTGATGCTTTTGAACTGTGGTGTTGGAGAAGACTCTTGAGAGTCCCTTGGACTGCAAGGAGATCCAACCAGTCCATTCTGAAGGAGATCAGCCCTGGGATTTCTTTGGAAGGAATGATGCTGAAGCTGAAACTCCGGTACTTTGGCCACCTCATGCGAAGAGTTGACTCATTGGAAAAAACTCTGATGCTGGGAGGGACTGGGGGCAGGAGGAGAAGGGGATGATAGAGGATGAGATTGCTGGATGGCATCACTGACTCGATGGGCGTGAGTCTGAGTGAACTCCGGGAGTTGGTGATGGACAGGGAGGCCTGGCGTGCTGCATTTCATGGGGTTGCAAAGAGTCGGACACGACTGAGCGACTGAACTGAACTGAACTGAACTGAATAAGAGAAGGATGGAACTGATCAGTTCACCCTTGGAAAACTACTAACTGTATGCCAACTTACAGGTGAGAAAATTAGAAACAATAAGAAAAATATGGTAAGTTTTTCATAAGGTTTAATGTATTCAGTTTAAAGGACTGTATAATTATAAAATTATGTCATTTCCATTCTTTTGATGTGTCAATGTCATTTTTCAGAAAATAATATGACTAATAGATGAGATAGCTGGTAACTTTTTGTCCAAAATTGGCAAAATTTATTTTTTTTAAATACAAATTTATTTATTTTAATTGGAGTTTAAATTGAATACTTTACAATATTTTATTGGTTTTGCCACACATCAACATGAATCTGCCACGGGTGTACACATGTTCCCCATCCTGAACCCCCTCCCACTTTCCTCCCCATACCATCCCTCTGGGTCATCCCAGTGCACCAGCCCCAGGCATCCTGGTGCACTGGTGCACCAGTATCATGCATTGAATCTGGACTGGCTATTCATTTCATATATGATATTATACATGCTTCAATGCCATTCTCCCAAATCATCCCACCCTCTCCCTCTCCCACAGAGTCCAAAAGACTGTTGTATACATCTGTGTCTCTTTTGCTGTCTCGCATACAGGGTTATTGTTACCATCTTTCTAAATTCCATATATATGTGTTAGTATACTGTATTGGTGTTTTTCTTTCTGGCTTACTTCACTCTGTATAATAGGCTCCAGTTTCTTCCACCTCATTAGAACTGATTCAAATGTATTCTTTTTAATGGCTGAGTAATACTCCATTGTGTATATGTACCACCGCTTTCTTATCCATTCATCTGCTGATGGACATCTAGGTTGCTTCCATGTCCTGGCTATTATAAACAGTGCTGCGATGAACATTGGGGTACACGTGTCTCTTTCAATTCTGGTTTCCTCAGTGTATATGCCCCTCAGTGGGATTTCTGGGTCATAAGGCAGTTCTATTTCCAGATTTTTAAGGAATCTCCACACTGTTCTCCATAGTGGCTGTACTCGTTTGCATTCCCACCAACAGTGTAAGAGGGTTCCCTTTTCTCCACACCCTCTCCAGCATTTATTGCTTGTAGACTTTTGGATCACAGCCATTCTGACTGGCATGAAATGGTACCTCATTGTGGTTTTGATTTGCATTTCTCTGATAATGAGTGATGTTGAGCATCTTTTCATGTGTTTGTTAGCCATCTGTATGTCTTCTTTGGAGAAATGTCTGTTTAGTTCTTTGGCCCATTTTTTGATTGGGTCGTTTATTTTTCTGGAATTGAGCTGCAGGAGTTGCTTGTATATTTTTGAGATTAGTTGTTTGTCAGTCGCTTCATTTGCTATTATTTTCTCCCATTCTGAAGGCTGCCTTTTCACCTTGCTAATAGTTTCTTTTGTTGTGCAGAAGCTTTTAATTTTAATTAGGTGTAATTTGTTTATTTTTGCTTTTATTTCCAATATTCTGAGAGGTGGGTCATAGAGGATCCTGCTGTGATTCATGTCGGAGAGTGTTTTGCCTATGTTCTTCTCTAGGGGCTTTATAGTTTCTGGTCTTACATTTAGATCTTTAATCCATTTTGAGTTTATTTTTGTGTATGGTGTTAGAAAGTGTTCTAGTTTCATTCTTTTACAAGTGGTTGACCAGTTTTCCCAGCACCACTTGTTAAAGAGATTGTCTTTTTTCCATTGTATATTCTCACAATTGGCAAAATTTAAAAGTCAACTATTCTTTCCTATGGCCAAAAAGATGTTACTGAGATTCTCCTGGTCCATGGAATCCAAATTCTAGGAGCTAATTCAGTCTCCCTCCTGAAACTTGCAGTTAAAATATAGCAATAGCAGATGATGAGATCGCCTCGATGACTCCCAACATGAGTGATTGATCATGGAAACCAGAGTTTTCAAGACTAGAAGTATTTCCTGCCCATCTTCTGTGGACATGGTCATCTATTTTATGCATACATGCATGCCCAGTCGCTCAGTTGTGTCTGACTCCTTGCAACCCATGGACTGTAGACCACCAGGCTCCTCGGTCCATGGGATTCTCCAGGAAAGAATGCTAAAGTGGGTTGACACTTCTTATTCCAGGGGATCTTCCCAACCCAAGGATAGAATCTGTGTCTCTTGTGTCTCCTGAATTGGTAAGAGGATTCTTTACCAACTGAGGCACTTGGGAAGCCAATTTTATGTGTAGTAGTGTGTTTATGTTATTTAGGAGTTTGGAATTATATCCCAAATTAGGAGTTTGGGATTAACATATACACACTACTATACATAAAATAGATAACCAACAAGGACCTATTGTATAGCACAGGGAACTCTACTCGGTACTCTGTCATAAGCTATATGGGAAAGGAATCTGAAAAGGTATGTATTAATACATATGTGTATATATAACTGAATCACTTTGCTGTACACCTGAAACTAACAACTTTGTAAATCAACTGTACTCCAATATAAAACAAAAAAATAAATTAGAAAAAGAAGACTCAAGAAGAGAAAGATGATATGTATAGATGTGGAGGAAAGTGAAGTGACAGGATCAGCTAATACAGATGAGTCCTGAGAGCCCAAAGGAATTAGGCACCAGGCAGCCCCTTGACATAGGCCTAAAATGAGATGCTAAGGAATGTAGGCACAACTCTGTGACACACTCATGACTGTCATACTCAATCCACGTATAAGGCCAACCAGGAATAAAATGACAAGGAAATGTCAGGGAAGATCCTGAAATTCATCCTATCCCACAAGACTGAAACCAAAACTAAGCCTCCATCCAAAGTCCTTTGGTCTGTAAATCAATTTAAAATCTTTAAAGGTATCAAGCCCGGTGATAAGCCCATCACAATAATTCACAGGAGAGATGAGGCAAATATAGTCTAGTTTATATATTAAAATGGTTTATAATACTATTTATGACAATAATGTTTGTGACAAAATACAATATTTTAGTATTTTATTTTTTATTTTTCTCCTTAGAAAGAAATTAATTTTTAATTTTAATTTAATTAATTTAAATTTAATTTCGTTTTCTCCTTAAACAGGCGACAATTAAAAAAGGTCGAGAGACTGTAGTCTCTACCTAAAAAGAGCATCAGATTCAGTTTTGTTAATGATGTTTCTCTTACATATTTAGTTATGAAGATTGTCTTTAGTGTCTCAAGTTCCCAGTTTTAACATTGTTTCCCTTTTCTGCTCTGTCCTTGGTTCTAGGTTTTGGTACACAATTTTTTTGTACTGAGGAAAATATTTGCCATATAAGTTGTATATACCTTAGAAAAATGTTAAGGCAAGATCTGTATTTTACAGACATATTTGCAGTTTAAGTGTTTTATCATACTATGGAATCAAAGGTATTGATCCATCACACGCATTCACCCCTACTTGGTACAGAGAGGTCTTTGTACAAAGGAGCAGGCATTATTCCATATGTGCCTTTTCTGTAAATATTTAAACTAGATTATACAAAATGCCAAAGCCCAGGTTCCAAAGAGCACTGTGGCCAACAGGGATTGGCCACACTAGCAGTAAATAAAACTCATCAAGGTTTTGCTATGTCCCAGGCATATTTACATAACTATGTATAACCAACCCCATTAATCTTCAAAACAATTCTATGAAGCAGTTACTGTTTTATAGATGAGAAAACTGAAGTGAGAGAAGTTATCTGACATGCCAGGTCACAAGTACAGCATATGCCAGAGCCAAGGTTTAAACCCTGCTGGTTTGACACCAGGGCTTGTGTCCTGAAGCACTCTATGATACTGCCTAGGAAGCTGGCTCAGAGCAAGGACTCTGAACCTGGCAGATCTGCACTCAAATCCTGTCTCTACCATCTCCCACCTGGTGACCATGAACTAATTACCCAGCTTCTCTGAATCTCAGTTTGCTGTTTGCTTGCCTCACAGGGTTATTATGAGTTGTAAATGAGCCCATACCTGGCTGAATGTACACAAATGTAAAATATAAACAGGATCAATACTGTCAAAATGTCAGTTCTTCCTGACTTGACCAATAGATTCCACAGATTTATAGGTTCAGTCAAAATCCCAACAAGTTATTTTTTGGATATCAACAAATTGGTTGTAAAATTTATATGGAGAGGGAAAAGACCCAAAATACTAAACACTATATTGAAAGAGAAGAATAAAGTTGGAGGACTGGTGTTACCCAACTTCAAGACTTATTCTAAAGCTACAGTATTCAAGACAGTGTGGTATCATCAAAAGAATAGACACATAGATCACAGAGCAGAAGTGAGAGCCCAGAAATAGACCCACATAAATAGAGTCAACTGATTCTTGACTAAAGAGCGAAGGCAAAACAATGGAAAAAAGATAGTCTTTTCAACACATGGTGCTGGAACAACAGGGCTTCCAAATGCAAAAAAAAAAAAAAAATTAATCTAGATAGAAACTTCACACCCTTCACAAAATTAATTCAAAATGGATCACAAACTCAAATGTAACACAAAACTATAAAACTCCTAGAAAATAACATAGAAGGAAATCTAGATTACTTTGTATAAGATGATGATTTTATGAAACACACCAAACTCATGATCCATGAGAGAAAAAACTGATAAACTTGACTTAATTAAAATTAAGAATTTTTGCTTTGCAAAAACCACTGTCAAGATAATGAGAAAATAAGCTGGGGAAAATGATTGCAAAAAAAGACAAGCTGATAAAGGACTATTATCCAAAATATACAAAGAATTCTAAAACTCAACCAAACAATAAATGATGTGATTTTTCTAAAAGGGTAAAATAAATAAATTAATAGAAATGGGCAAACAGTTCAGTTTAGCTCAGTCATGTCTGACTCTTTGCAACCCCATGAATCGCAGAACACCAGGCCTCCCTGTCCATCACCAACTCTCGGAGTTCATCCAAACTCATGTGCATTGAGTTGGTGATGCCATCCAGCCATCTCATCCTCTGTCATCCCCTTCTCCTCCTGCCCTCAATCTTTCCCAGCATCAGGGTCTTTTCAAATGAGTCAACTCTTCGCATGAGGTGGCCAAAGTATCGGAGTTTCAGCTTCAACATCAGTCCTACCAATGAACACCCAGGACTGATCTCCTTTATAATGGACTGTTTGGATCTCCTTGCAGTCCATGGGACTCTCAAGAGTCTTCTCCAACACCACAGTTCAAAAGCACCAATTCTTCGGTGCTCAGCTTTCTTTATATTCCAACTCTCACATCCATACATGACTACTGGAAATACCATAGCCTTGACTAGACAGACCTTTGTTGGCAAAGTAATGTCTCTGCTTTTTAATATGCCATCTAGGTTGGTCATAACTTTCCTTCCAAGGAGTAAACATCTTTTAATTTTATGGCTGAAATCACCATCTGCAGTGATTTTGGAGCCCCCAAAAATAAAGTCTGTCACTGTTTCCACTGTTACCCCATCTATTGCCATGAAGTGATGGGACCAGATGCCATGATCTTAATTTTCTGAATGTTGAGTTTTAAGCCATCTTTTTCACTCTCCTCTTTCACTTTCATTAAGAGGCTCTTTAGTTCTTCACTTTCTGCCATAAGTGTGGTGTCATCTACGTATCTGAGGTTACTAATATTTCTCCTGGAAATCTTGATTCCAGCTTGTGCTTCTTCCAGCCCAGCATTTCTCATGATGTACTCTGCATATAAGTTAAATAAGCAAGGTGACAATATACAGCCTTGACACATACTCTTTTTCCTATTTGGAACAAGTCTGTTCCATGTTCAGTTCTAACTGTTGCTTCCTGACTTGCATACAGATTTCTCAAGAGGCAGGTCAGGTGGTCTGGTATTCCCATCTCTTTCAGAATTTTCCAATTTATTGTGATCCACAGAGTCAAAGGCTTTGGCATAGGACACCTTGCCAAAGAAGACATGTGCTTAGTCGCTAAGTTATGTCCAACTCTTTGCAACTCTTTGGACTGCAGTCTGCCAGACTCCAGTCCATGGGATTCTCCTGGCAAGAATACTGGAGTGGGTTGCCATACCCTCTTCCAGGGGAAACCAGATATACAGATGGAAAACAAGCATATGAAAAGATGCTTCACATCAAATGTCATTAGGGAAATGCAAACTAAAACAATAATGAGATACCACTACACACCTAACAGAATGGCCAAAATCCAGAACTCTGACAACAACAAATGCTGACAGGCACATGGAACATGAAAACACTCATTCATTCTTAGTAGGAATGCCAAAATGGTTCAGCCACTTGGGAAAACAGTTTGGCTAAGTATATTCTTCCTATACAAACTGGAAATCTAGGCAAAGGAGTTAAACATTTATGTCCACACAAAGTACACAAGGATATTTATAGTAGCTTTCTTCATAAATGCCAAAACTTGAAATCATCCAAGATGTCCATATAGATAAATAAACTGTGGTACATCCAGGCAATAGAAGGTTTATACAGTGCTAAAAAGAAATGAACTATCAAGTTATGAAAAGATATGGAGGACATTTAAATGCCTGTTACTGAGTGGAAGAAGCCAAGCTGAAAAGGCTACATACTGATGATTATGAATGTATAACCTCCTGGAGAAGGCAAAACTATGGGACCTTAAAAGGATCAATGGCTGCAGGGGAGTAGGAGGGAATGAAGGATGAAGAGGCAGAATTTTTAGGACACTGAAACTAATCTATGATACCATAAGAGTGGATATGAAACAGGAAGGAAGTGGGCAGGGCACAACCTTTAAAAGAATAATATAGCCATACTGCTGCTGCTGCTAAGTCACCTCAGTCGTGTCCGACTCTGTGCGACCCCACAGACGGCAGCCCACCAGGCTCCTCTGTCCCTGGGATTCTCCAGGCAAGAACACTGGAGTGGGGTGCCATTTCCTTCTCCAATGCATGAAAGTGAAAAGTGAAAGTGAAGTCGCTCAGTCGTGTCCAACTCTTAGGGACCCCATGGACTGCAGCCTACCGGGCTCCTCTGCCCATGGGGTTTTCCAGGCATAAGGCATAACAAAAACTGGTTAGAAACAACTAGGTCTAAGATGGTGGAAAACTCGACTTCCAGTAGACGTTGACCCTCATTACACACTCTTTTAACACATTAGCTAAATAACATACTCACGGGCACCCTGACAGTTCTGAGACTAACCATCAAAAATCAAAAAGTGAGCAGTGACCCAATTCCTGGAAATCTCCACTCCTTTCCCAAAATAGTTGGAATAACCCTCACACTCATTAGCCCATGAAATTACCCAGTCTATGAAAACTAACCACACCATATTTCCAGGGCCTCTCACCTTCTGAGATGGCCTATACTCTGTAGAGTGTGTTTCTCCCAAGGCCATTCTCACCTTTGGAGACGGATCACATTCTGACTATGGAATGTGTATCTTTCTCTGGAATGTGATTCTCTCTAGATAAATCCACTTGTTACCTATCACTTTGTCTCTCCCTGAATCCTTTCTGCCACAAGACATGAAGAACCTGAGCTTCATTAAGTCCTGAGACCAGTCCTTCATTATGTGACCTCAATTAAAAGATGAAGGTTCAAGTCCCAATCGGTTTATGGCCAGGTTCAAGTCCTGGCAAGTCTCAATCTGGGTTTAAGTTTCAATCTGAGTTTGGGCTGGATTTGAGTATCAAGTCATGGGTTCGAGTCCCAACCTGGGGTGTGTGGTTTCAGATATATCACTGTACATTTGCCAAACTCACAGGATGTATAATACCAAGAGTAAACCTCAATGTACATTATCGACTCTGAGTGATAATGATGAGTCAGGGTATGTCCTCAACTGCAACAAAAGCACTGATCTGGTGGGAGATGTTTACAGTTAGGGAGGTGGAGGGGGGATGTAGAGGAAATTTCTGTACCTTCTGCTCAATTTTGCTGTGAAATTGCTCTAAAAAATAAAGTCTATTTAAAAGGGAAAATTTCAGGATAAGCTTGGAGATGGAAACCAGAAAACTGGAGGAAGAAGAGTCTTCTGGGTTAACAATCTTCTGAACCCAAAGGTCCAGGTCAGCAGACAAGGGGCAAATAAAAGCTGAATAAAAAGCAGAGACATCACTTTGCCAACAAAGGTCTATATAGTCAAAGCTGAGAGTTGGACCATAAAGAAGGCTGAGCACCGAAGAATTGATGAGGAGAAGACTCTTGAGTGTCCCTTGGACTGCAAGGAGATCAAACTAATCAATCCTAAAGGAAACCTGAATATTCATTAGAAGGGCTGATGCTGAAGGTGAAGCTCCAATACTTTGGCCACCTGATACAAAGAGCCAACTCACTGGAAATGACCCTGATACCAGGAAAGATTGAGGAAAGGAGGAGAAGGCAGCAATAGTATAGGATGAGATGGTTGGATGGCATCATCAACACAATGGACATGAGTTTAAGCAAACTCCAGGAGATAGTGAATGACAGGGAAGTCCATGGGGTCACAAAGGGTCGGACACGACTGAGTGACTGAACTGAACTGAACTGACCCAGACAAGGGTAGAAAAGAGAGGTGTCTCTGTCTTGACTGACCAGATCTACTGGTGACTGGAGCCTTTTGAGACTGCTCCTTGCTAGCCTGGGTCCGTAGGGCAGGGTCTCCACACTTTCGCCTCCTGAATATATGAGAAGGTGTAAAACATGTACTAGTTAAACTCTTGTTGAATTCCTGTAACAATATCGGAAACAATATATATCACTTCAACATAGACAAATGGCTACAAACCACTGAGGGGGGTACAGGGAAGAATGTTCTAAAACAGCCCGGAACCAGGAAGCTCTGCTTCCTAGAATCAATTACAGGCCAAAAGGCAGTCTCACCTGGTAGCCTCAAGCATATCACATGACTCAGGGGTGCTGCCAAAAACCCAGATTAAAAAAAAAAAGAATTAAACAGGAGGAGAGTGAGGAAGAGAAACCAGAATTTCTCCCTAGGACCACACTAAAGGCATTTATTAGCCTGACCCACCCTATAACACCTTAGAAACAAAACGTCCCCATCCAAATGCAAACAGACTTCTTTCCTTGCTGTGACTGCATTTCATAACTCTTGCCCTTCCTAACATGGAGCCACTCCAATTGATGAGGTCATTTGTTTTCCTGAGAACTCAGTTATGGAGCTTGCCAATCATTCAAATTGCAAGTTCTGGCCAGGAAAGCCCTATGAAGAAAGCAAAGCATTAAGTCCTTACTGTTCTTTCTTGGGTCAGTTAGAGCATTTGAATCCCATACGACTGTCTTTTCAAAAAACAAAAAACTATGCTTACAAAGATAACAAGTTCCAAATGTTGTCTTTTCTTAAAGGTATATTTGTTTCAAATCATATGTTTCTAATCTATAACAAAACAGCCTGAGTTATAATTATTCCACTCCACACACCATTCAAAAGCCAAGAGATAACATGGAGAAATGATTAATGTGTTATCAATGATATATAGAGTCAATCGGTTGATTCAAGACATAAACAGTCACACAGAAAGAGAAGAAATGGTGAACAACATATCCAATTTGCACTATGCCTGCTCCTAGAACAGACCACTTTCAGGCCCTCCAGATGAGAAGCAAAAGGGTCCTGCTTTGTGGAAAGATTCTAGTGTTAGCCATTTACATTTCAGTTTGAATTTTAAATACTTGACCCCTATACTCTCTCTGCATTTGAAATCTGAGCTATAATTCAGAAAAAAAAAAGCCTTATCTTTTTATTAAGGGGATTTGAACTTGTCAAACATGAAATAGATGTGAAAGAAGGAGAGACTGGGGAATGTACAATACGCTTAAGAAGAAAGGATTTGCCAAGAGTATTTTTAATTGCACACTGTTTATAAATGCTAGTATGAGTGGCTCCTTTCTATTGTAGGATTTCTTTCTTCTGTCAAATCACATAAAGCATCAGGTTCTAAAAGGGGGGGGTTGCTTATTTGCTTTGCTTTTGGTAAGTATTGACCAATTATCAGTGCATATTTTTAAATGGAGAAACTGAAGCAGTAATTGAGAAGACTTGGACCTATCCAGTTTCACCACTGAGGTTTAGGTCATTTCACTAATAACTGAAGATAAATTTACAGACACACATAAGCTTCCAGGCTTAATGAAGTGCTGTAAATAATCTTATAAATGTAGTACAGTTCATTGAAATTCATATTTTAGAGAAGATCTTAAAGAAGAAAGTCTCAAAAATGTTGTCCAGATGGAACTCTTGAAATCTTGGAGATCTCTTTCTCCAGGGCTGACAATTTCTCTCAAACATGAACCCTCTGTTTTTGTTGTTCATTCACTCAGTCATGTCTGACTCTGCAACCCCATGGACTATAGCACGCCAGGCTTCCCTGTCCTTCACTATCTCCCAGAGCTTGCTCAAATTCATGTCCATTGAGTCAGTGATACCATCTAACCATCTCATCCTCTGTCATCCCCTTCTCCTCCTGCCTTCAATCTTTTCCAGCATCAGGGTCTTTTCTAATGAGCCAGCTCTTAGCATCAGGTGGCCAAAGTATTGGAGCTTCAGCTTCAGCATCAGTGCTTCCAATGAATATTCAGAGTTGATTTCCTTTAGGATTGATTGGTTTGATCTCCTAGCTGTCCAAGGGACTCTCAAGAGGCTTCTCCAACACCCCAGTTCAAAAGCATCAATTTCTCAGTGCTCAACATTCTTTATGGTCCACTCTCACATTCGTACATGACTACTGGAAAAACCATAGCTTTGACTATATGGACCTTTGTCAGCAAAGTGATGTGTCTGCTTTTCAATATACTGTCTAGGTTTGTCATAGCTTTTCTTCCAAGGAGCAAGCATCTTTTAATTTCATGGCTGCAATCACAGTCTGCTGTGATTTTGTATGTGTGTGTGTATGCTCAGTTGCTTCAACCCAAGAAAATAAAGTCTGGCACTGTTTCCATTTTTTTCCCCCATCTATTTGCCATGAAATGATGGGACTGGATACCACGATCTTAGTTTTTTTGAATGTTGAATTTTAAGCCAGATTTTTCACTCTCCTCTTTCACCTCTTTTCAGTTCCTCTTTGCTTTCTGCCATTAGGGTGTTATCATCTGCATATCTGAGGTTATTGATATTTCTCCCAGCAATCTTGATTCCAGCTTGTGATTCATCCCAAATTAAACCACACTGACCATGCTGGAATCATTTCAGATTTGTTTTCAAAAAAAGTATTCCTTTTCTCCAAAGAAAGGAAACAGAAATATATATATATATATATATATATATATATATATTTGACTATTTATATATATATAAAGGGGGGCAGGGGCTTGATCAAGATCACTGAGCAATATCACCTAGAATGGAACTAAAAGATTATATGAGAATGTTCTCCTTTGATTTAACTCAAACAGGCCTGAAATTCACTCTGAACTGTGAACGGGTCTGGCATTTTCTTTCTTACAAGTGAGCTTCTGATTGGTAACCTCACACAGGAAGCCTACAGTTGTCTCTCTTTTTCATTCTGTTAACAAAAGCCAACACCACAGTTGTGAAAAGGGAAATCCACAGTGAATTGAAAAACCTTTTTAGAAATCCATTTTCTTTCAAGATGCTTACAAATCTTAGTGTATTTCAGATTGACCTCAAAACATATCATATCTCACAGAGTTTTGTGGAGGAAATGAGATTGATAAATGAATATTCCTTAATAGGAAACCCAAATCCTCCATGAGAAGAGAAACCTGACTCGTGCCCCTCATAAATATAAGAACCACAGTCTGATGCTAAGCATCAGGTTTCCTAGAACACTGTGCATAATAAATTAGTCTATTCTCTGGGAAAGAAAGGGAAATAATCTGTAGATATATGTTCCAGAAGAAAATGAAACCATTAATTACAGTGAGATATCCTGACAGTAGATGACTAAATTAAATACAAAAAATGTTCCAATAACTGCATGAAATAATTTTCAGCAGTACAACTCAAAATAAATTTCTGAATTAAGTACAATTTTTCTGCTGTAGATTATACATATAAACAAATACAATTTTAAGGCTAAATGTCTTGTGGCTAGCCACATTGGGTTAAATGTTAGTTAGTAGACATTCTGCACTTCAACAACAGATTTAAATGTGCCCTAATTATCTTCCTGTTTGCTTTAGTTTACATGGAATTCAATCATGTGTAGGTTAAAAAGTTTCCTAAAATAGTAAAAAGGCAGCTTTCTTAAGTGGGTACATATTTTCTTTTAAAGATACCTGTAAATTTTATTTTGCTTTTTCTTACAGCTCAGAAGTAAATATAAACTTATTATAATTATCATAAAATTTAAATTACTGAAGCCCTGTTCAATAAGTTGTCATTTTCATAAAGATTACATGTAAGGGTAACTACTAAAACTAGAATAAAAGTAATAATTAACTTTTTTTTCTGAACTTATATGTCAGCTACTATGCTTATGTGTATGCTGATCTCATTTAATCACTAAAACAACCTTTTCAACAGTATGGAACTTTTTCTCAAAAAACTAAAAATATAATTACCATATGACCCAGCAATTCTACTCCTAGGTATATATATATAAAAAAAAAGTATTAATTCAAAAAGATACATACATCCCAAAGTTCATAGCAACATTATTTACAATTGCCACAACATGGAAGCAAATGAACAGATAAAGAAGCTGTTTTATATACATTCATATGTGGGTCTGATCCTTGGGTCAGGAAGATCCCCTGGAGGAGGACATGGCAACACACTCTAGTATTCTTGCCTGGAAATCCCATGGACAGAAGAGCCTGGTGGGCTGCAGTCTATAGGGTCTCACAGAATCTGACCCACCTGAAGCAACTTAGCATGCATGCAAGCATATTTATATATATAATATATGCATATATTATATATATAATGGAATACTACTCAGCCATAAAAAAGAATGAAATAATGCCATTTGCAGCAACATGGATGGATTTGGAGGGTATTGCTTAGTGCCTTGGACTACAAGGAGATCCAACCAGTCCATTCTAAAGGAGGTCAGTCCTGGGTGTTCTTTGGAAGGAATGATGCTAAAGCTGAAACTCCAGTACTTTGGCCACCTCATGCGAAGAATTAACTCATTGGAAAAGACTCTGATGCTGGGAGGGATTGGGGGCAGGAGGAAGAGGGAAGAACAGAGGATGAGATGGCTGGATGGCATCACCGACTCTATGGACATGAGTCTGAGTGAACTCCGGGAGTTGGTGATGGACAGGGAGGCCTAGCGTGCTGCGATTCATGGGGTCACAAAGAGTCGGACACGACTGAGCGACTGAACTGAATTAAACTGAACTGATCCTTAGTGAAATAAGTTAGACAGAGAAAGGCAAATATTGTATGATATCACTAATATTTTAAATCTGAAAAATACAACAAATTAGTGAATGTAACAAAAAGAAGCAGACTCACAGATAGAGAGACCAAACTAGTGGTTACCAGTGGGGACAGGAAAGGAGGAAGGGGCAATAAAGTGTAGAGGAGCAGGAGGTACAAATTATCAGGTATAAAATAAGCCACAAGGATATATTGTACAACATGGGGAATATAGACAATAGTTTATAATAACTATCCATGAGGATAACCTTTAAAAACTGTAAACCACTATATTGTACACCTGTTACTTATATGATATTGTACATCAACTACACTTCAATTAAAAAAAAAAAAACTTTTCAAGAAGGTATTCTACTGCTCTATTTTTATTTTTTTCCAAATGTTAAACTTTTTATTTTGTACTGGTGTATAGCCGATTAACAATGCTTTGGTAGTTTCAGGTAAAAATCAAAGGGATTCAGCCATACATGTACATGTATCCATTCTCCCCTAAAGCCATCTTCCCATCCAGGCTTCTACTGGCCCATTTTTTAATAAGTGAAAATGAGTAGTTTGGGAGCTTAAACATTATGTTATCCTGCCTGCCCTCCAATCAAGAAATGCAAACTTGTATTATCTTGAATTCACTTTAAAACACAGTTTCAGCACATAAAAAAAAAAAAAAGTGAATGGAGAGATGGAGTGAGAGGTTAAGGTTAGCAGATGTAAGCTTTTATATACAGAATGGATAAACAACAAGGTCCTTCTGTAGTGTACAGAGAACTATATTCAGTACCCTATGATAAATCACAATGAAAAAGAATATAAATATATATATATATATGGATAACTGAATCACTTTTCTGTACAGCAGTAATTAACAGACATGGTAAATCAATTTTAAAAATAAAAAGTTAGTATCTGAAAAATATCATTCTAATTCTTTTTCTAGTACCTACATTTTTCCAGTGGTCATGTATGGATGTGAGAGTTGGACTGTGAAGAAAGCTGAGCGTCAAAGGATTGATGTTTTTGAACTGTGGTGTTGGAGAAGACTCTTGAGAGTCCCATGGACTGCAAGGAGATCCAAACAGTCCATCCTAAAGGAGACCAGTCCTGGGTGTCCATTGGAAGGACTGATGCTGAGGCTGAAACTCCAATACTGTGGCCACCTGATGGGAAGAGTTGACTCATTGGAAAAGACCCTGATGCTGGGAGAGATTGAGGGCAGAAGGAGAAGGGGACGACAGAGGATGAGATGGCTGGATGGCATCACTGACTCAATGCACATGAGTTTGGATGAACTCCGGGAGTTGGTGATGGACAGGGAGGCCTGGTGTGCTGCGATTCATGGGGTGGCAAAGAGTCAGACACAACTGAGCAACTGAACTGAACTAAACAAATAGGATGTGATTTTAAATAATAACACCATCACATCCTATTCTGTTATCTCCATGCCTCAGTCAACCTAGAAGCACATATCTCTGGAAACAGTCCAACTGGAGATGACCTTCTTCCTGACAACAGCATCATCATGTGCCAAGTCTCCCACCCTTGGAGAGCCCTCCTTCCTAATGTCCTTGCTGCTTTTTGCTTCCTTTCTATTCCCTGTTATCACTCTGATTCATGTAATCACAGCCACACACTTGGATCATCCCAGCAGGACCTTCATGGCTTTATGTTCAAAGCTCCCTTTGCTCACCCACTTTCTGCCTATTCCCTTCTAACCACCATTTCTCTCCCCAAATCTTACCAGCCAAACTTTACAAAGATCAACCACACTGGTTTTCCTCCCATTAACTCCCCTCCCTGTGCTCTGGTCCCTGCCACTATTTTCATTTTTTCTCAGGCTCCTTCATGTCTCCTTTTTCTCCTCCCACCTTTAAAAATGAGTGCCCCAGGGCCCATCCTGTCCCCCCACTCTCCCCACCTCCCAGGCCCAGTTCATTCACACATGCCAATTACTCCGAATTCCTATCTCAGTCCAGCCTGCTCCCTCCAGCTCCCACTCACTTCCCATCTCAATGAGATGTCTCCATCTGGATGTCTCAGTGGTTTCTCACACTCAGGATTCTCAGCTGGATTCTGCCCCTCCTCCTGTGCTCCCCAGGTCAGGAAAGGACACCTTATCGTGAGCCAAATCATTCATATCACCCTTGACCTCCAGCCACTAATTAGAGCAGGTTTTTCCTCCCAAGTAGCTCATGAATATATCCCCCACTCTCTAAACCTGTGACTACTCAGCCTGTGGTGACCAGGAACAATCATCCCCTAGACTAGTATCATAGCCTCTTTGTGGGTTTCCTGCCTCCAGACCCACTCCAAAATGCCATCTTCCGAGTCCACCATCTGATTGTTTCCTAACATGCAAAGCCTGACTGCATGACCTTTTGCCTTCAAGTTTCTGAGGAGGAGCCATCATCCTCTGGGTCCGACAACATTCGCATCATTTCACATGATACACATTCCATATCCACAGAACCACATCCACGGAGACTCTCCTTGCTCCCCGGAGCTTTGTCTGTGCTGCTCTTCCCATATCGAGTGCCTTTCCTATTCTTTTCCCAGAGGAAACTGGCAATAGGGTCAGGGAGACCTTCCTGAAGAAGCACTGCACCCAGAGTCCTGGGCATTCATCCCACATTGGCACAAGTGAGACTCACCCTGAACAACAGTGATTTCAATGGACTCTTTGCATCAACTCTCTTGTTCTGAAAAAATATCTTTTATGGGCCCATTTTATTGCTATGTTTCTAAGTTCCTCGGAGGCAGACCATGTTTTCGGCCACTTCATATTCCTGCTGTCCATCCCAGCACCACATTTCATACATGGCAGTTGGCCAGTAATTGCCTGGTGATGTAACCGGACAACATCTACTGACAAGAATATTCTGAAACATGTCCTTTCTCCTGTGCTCTGTCTGTGAGCAGTCAGTCAATCTTATGACTATGATGCTGCTTGGACATCATCTTTGTGAAAAACAAACAAACAAAAAAAATGTGTGTTTGGATTTGCATAGAAGGCAAGGTTTAATGATTAAGGTTCCACTCCCCAGCCCAATTCTCCATATATGTCAACTCATTTTATCCCCACAAAAACCCTCCAAGGTAAGGTTACTGCTGCCATCTCTCAAAAGAGGATGTTAAGGCAGAGATGGGTCCTGGAGTGGCTCATTAAGAGAAAATCTAGGATACAGAATCAGGCAGTCTGGCTTCAGGGCCTCTGGGTGCCCCAGTGGTCTAAGGGGATTTCAGACAGAGTTCAGAGCAACTACTAAACATTTACAATGTTACAGTTTTTATCCTGAATTTCATTAGCTATAAAGCACTAACCCCACCACCCAAAAAAGTACCCTCATCTCAAAAGGACCAACAAAAATATGCAAAATTAAAGTTATGTTGAAATTCAATTTCTGCTAAAGAATTTAAATCAGAAATTTATCTCTTTCATATTTGATTTTTTCTTCCAGTTTTATTGAGATATAACTGACCTACTATATAAATTTAAGGTTTAAAGTATAATTGACTTACATACATCATGGAATGATTATCACAATAAGTTTGGTGAACATCCAACATCTCATATAAATACAAAATTTAAGAATATAAAATTTTTTCCTTATCTTCTATATCTAATTGATCACAGTTAACAATAATATGTGTTGGAGAAGACTGTTGAGAGTCCCTTGGACTGCAAGGAGATCCAACCAGTCCATTCTAAAGGAGATCAGCCCTGGGTGTTCTTTGGAAGGAATGATGCTAAAGCTGAAACTCCAGTACTTTGGCCACCTCACGTGAAGAGTTGACTCATTGGAAGGCATTGGGGGCAGGAGGAGAAGGGGACGACAGAGGATGAGATGGCTGGATGGCATCACTGACTCGATGGACGTGAGTCTGAGTGAACTCCGGGAGTTGGTGATGGACAGGGAGGCCTGGTGTGCTGCGATTCACGGGGTCGCAAAGAGTCGGACATGACTGAGTGACTGAACTGAATTGAACAATAATATGAAGACAAAACTTTGATTGCACCCTTGAGTAGACTGTACGAATAGGTTCGTCCACGATCAAGTTCACAACATGAAACTGCAGACAATGAACCATCAACTCTTCCATGATTTTTACCTCTGGTATATGGTTTCCTGGGCTTACCACGTGGCTCAGTGGTAAAGAATCTGACTGCCAATGCAGGAGACACAGGAGATGCAGTTTCAAAATCTCTGGGTTGGGAAGATCCCTTGAAGGAAGGCATGGCACCCCCTCCAGTATTCTTGCCTGGAAAACCCCATGGACAGAGGAGCCTGGTGGGCTACAGTCCATGGGGTCACAAACAGTTGGACATGACTGAGCAACTGCACAAGCATGCACGCATATGGTTTACTAGAGCCCCAAAGTACTGATCTGTCTTTTTCAAAGAAGCATTTGATTGTATTCAGTCATGGATGCATTGTGTATATGTTTAAATGTATGATGTTTCCAAATTTCTAGAACTCAGGCACCCAAAACTTCACTTTGTAACCCATGTGTGATAAAGTATGAAGAGTTTGCAAGGGGACTGAAATCAGAAAAACTGGAGCTGAAATCCCAGGCAGCCACTGACCTTGAAAAGCTTACACTCAAGAGAGGATGACAGATATATACCACAAAATTTCAATACAGTGTTGTGAGTGCTTTGACAGACATAAACACATGATGTTATGAGAGTAGAAACAGAGGTGTTGGGGGCGGGAGGTGTCGAGGAATGACCTTTACAGAGAGGATGCCTGAGCCAAGTCTTAAAAGAGAAGTAGGAGTCTGCCAGGCAAAGAAAAGTGCTTATTAACTGCTGACCAAGGAAGATCAGTTACACCATCCACATGGCTCCGCAAGGAAAGCACACATCATCAATCGCTATGAAATGGGCAAGAGAATCAATTCTGAAGAAGCGTGTTTCTGGTGCTTTTGATGAAAACTGTAGTAGAGATCTCAGGGGGAAAGATGAAAGATCAGAGAGACCTATAGGTATAAGAAACTTGTCTCTCCACACCATCCATTCACTCAAACTATTTTTATTGGACAGAACTGAAAGAAACATTGTTGGCAAATAAAATACCTACCAGAACATTCTGGACTGCTTCATGCTGCATACACGCTTGAACTTTGACCTGTACAGCACAAATCCATATTCAAGTGGTTAAGGGGCCATATAAGATGAGCGCTTGTTATGAATGAAACTTTGGTGATTACATCAGCTATACTAACCCAGAACAGCTGACGACCATCGCCAGTATCATGTATTCAGCAATCAGCAACATCTTTGGTACAGATGTCTGGGAAACCATTGTGCCAATTATGCCGTAATGATGACAGTAGAGAGCTTGGCTAGGGAATTCTCATTTCATGTCTTCTTTGAAAATGCATCTCTTAAAAGAGGGAAATAGACAATATATACTGTGTATCCTGTCACTCTTTTTGGCTTGAGCTGTGTTCCATTTGACTCTGCGGATCGTTGAACTTTCTGATCTTGGAGTTGGGATGGTATAAGCTAAAGGGTTTTGGCACATGCAAAACCCACTACATTTTTGAATGCTCAAGACAGTTTTACAATGTCTCAAGCTACATCTGAGCAAACCTGTTTCTTACTAATACTGTCAGTCTTTTTGAATGTTTTCTCTACAAAGGAGAAAGGGAGAAAAATATCATTTTTTAGAAACCAAAACCCATCTCAGCTTCACACAGTTTAACCGGATGGTCTTTTCTGTATCTCACTTTTAGAAAAAAAAATATATAGAGAGAATAGAAGACCATTGTTTATAGGAAAATAGGCAACAAGTGACCTGGTGTCAGTGCAGACTTAAGTCTTCTCTCACATCTTTGTAATGGCAGTACTGTGTGCTAAAATCACTTTGTTTCATCAAATATTCACCAAGCACTTACTGTAGGCTAAGGACTGTTCCCAATGAGAGTCAATGTTCAGAGATGTGAACCTCAAGCACAATAATATTTTCTATCATCAGAGAAAGTTTATCTCATGTTTTCTATATAGAACTTAGTAAGGTTAGGAATGGAGAAGGCAATGGCACCCCACTCCAGTACTCTTGCTTGGAAAATCCCATGGACGGAGGAGCCTGTTAGGCTGCAATCCATGGGGTCGCTAAGAGTCGGACACGACTGAGCGACTTCACTTTCACTTTTCACTTTCATGCATTGGAGAAGGAAATGGCAACCCACTGCAGTGTTCTTGCCTGGAGAATCCCAGGGACGGGGGAGCCTGGTGGGCTGCCGTCTCAGGGGTCGCACAGAGTCGGACACGACTGAAGTGACTTAGCATAGCATAGCAAGGTTAGGAAAATGTTCAAAAGGATTTTCCTCAACAGGAAGGAAAGAAAAATGCATACATTGTCAGGCCTTAGTTAACCAGATAATTCCATTATAAGCCCCACCCTCTTACCTAACTTCCCTAACTCTTTTGGTAATTCTAGGACATTTTTTTATTTGAATAACCAGCTGAGCGTGTGCTCAGTCACTTCAGTTGTATCCAACTCTTTGTGACCCCATGGGCTGTAGCCCATCAGGCTTCTCTGTCCATGGGGATTCTCCATGCGTGAGTGCTGGAGTGGATTGCCATGCCCTCCTCCAAGGGATCTTCCCAACCTGGGGACCAAGCTCATGTCTGCCTGAGTCTCCTGCATTGCAGGAGGATTATTTACTCACGGGGCATTTATTCAAATAAAGGGGTATTAAATTAAGCATAAGGTTTTTGTTCCTGGCCAAAATAAATGAATGCAAGACCACAGAAGAGTGGGGAAGAAGGATTTGCTACGAGTCAGATCTTCAGATGATGAAAGGGATGCACCTTCACCGGGCTGTGTAAATTTAAACCCCAAGCACACTATTGCTTCCAGAAACTGCTTCCAACAGAAAATTTTATAGACATTTTAAAGTCTCATGGGTGAGTTCCTGAAAATATCACAGTTGGTCAAAAAACATATGTGTTTCAAGTCTTTCTAACTTGCTTTGGTGTTAGCTTATAAAAACTCATAGGTGTATATTGGACTCATTAAACTGAGGGACTCGTAAGCACCAGCTCGATCGGGGCAGGGTGCTGACAGGCCTTATACATTATGCAAGCTTCCCCACATCATTCTGCCAACATGCTTGCATTTTAATCCAAAACATTCCCAGCTTGTCAAAGACTAGGCCTCCCTGGAACACATAAAACCATTCATGCCACCTCACGCAGAGGTTCTCTGATGTGGACAGATTTCCACTGGAGACTGAAAGGAACCCACGACCACATTTTCACATGTTACTTCATATCAATCCAAAACCCTCTCTCCAGAGCTAAGGTAACACTAAAACAGTAACACAGGGAAAGTATGGAGAAGAAGATGGAACCCAAAGTATGCTGGCTTGACAATTGTCAAACCCCAGGTTCATTTATCACTGAATAAAGGCAATGAATAGTCCTGACTCAGCTACAGACATTTCATCTGAGAACCCACTAGAGATGAACATGTGTTTGTATGTGTTTGCACATGCATGCTAAGTAAGTCACTTCAGTCATGTCTGACTCTTTGCAACCCTATGGACTGTAGTCTGCCAGGCTCCTCTGTTCATGGGATTTCCCAGGCTAGAATTCTGGAGTGGGTTGCCATGCCCTCCTCCAGGGGATCTTCCCAACCCAGGGATTGAAACTGTGTCACTTCTGTCTCCTGCATTGGAGGTGGGTTCTTTACCACTAGTGCCACCGGGGAAGCGTGTGTGTGTGTGTGTGTGTGTGTGTGTGTGTACACAATTTTGTAGAGTCTCCCAGGGCTGTCAGGATCATATTGAAGTTGAACAGAAAAAAAAAAGATGCTTTCAAATCTCTAAATTTTCTAAAGGGGCCAGGGAGAAAAATTGCATAAAATACTTTACAATTTCATGTTGATAAATTAGCATGTCAAGACAATTAGCCTCTTTGTAGCAAGATGGTGGACAGATGCATAGAAGACTCATGACTCTGATTGTTTTACAAAAGTCAGTAAGGTTGAGTCTCTGACAGAGTTAGTATGTGAAAGAAAGAAGAGATAAGAACTGGAAATCTGAGGCAAAAGAGCCAGGGAGCAAAAAACAAAGGGAAGCATATAGAATTGTGGTTGAAAATAGTATGAGTAACTTTTGTTCTACAATGTGTGTGGAGCTGGAAGCAAGACACTCATGAAGAGTGGACTATGAACCACAAATAAGGGGGTTATGACCACCTGAACAGTGGAAAGCTGGTGGGGAGGTGAGTCCTTCATGATGGAATGTGAGGTTCTACAAACCTCATGAGAAGTTCAGAGAAGAGGCAGAAGAGCTCTGAATTCAGCAGATGACCCTGAAGAGTGAGTGGTTAAGTGAAAAAAAAAAATAGTGATGTGCTTCCTTCAATTAAAAATAAAAGATAGAAATGCTACAAAAATTTGACATCAGTCTAATATCTAGAAGATGTTCAAAGGATATTCACTAGCTGCCATATATCTGAACACATGGGCATTCACACCAGATTATCTGTAGTTAATGTAGTTTGGTCTCTGGGTTAGGTGCGCCTAACATAGATGACTAGTAGAAGTGTATGTAAAATGTCCAGGCAACTCAGATGGAGGACTATACTATGCCAGGTCCATTTCATTTTTTCTTCATAAATGATTGATGTTAAAAATGAAAAAAATAAGCAACAGTCCACAGAATATGATTTCCCCAAATCTGCCATTCTTATCAATAGATGAAGCATGTGTGGCCTAGATCACATTTCTCATGTGTGAGTACACAATCAACTTGAGAGCTAAACACCAAATTTGGTTACACTCAGCATCAATTTAAGGGATGCCATCGAGGGAAGTAGTTGGCACTCACTGATGGCTTTATCAACAGCTTAAGTGACAGGACGCAGCACAATGTCACTGGAATCCTTAACAACCAATTGAAATAAAGGGGACAGAAAAGAAAACTTGGTTATCTCAATGTATCAGGCTAAAACTAAATATAGGAAGTCACTTACATACAAACCTTCAAGCTGCAGACTTTCAAAGATGCAAGCAAGCATGCCAGCCCCTGTATGTCAGTTGTTGTAATGTTCTACTGTACTTTTCAAAATACTGTACTGTAAGATTTTAAATGTTTTCTCTATTTTTTTGTGTTTGTTTTTATGTACTTATTATTTATGTGAAAAGTACTATAAACCTATTACAGTACACTATTATATAGCTGATTCAGTTAGTTGGGTAGCTATGCCAACTTTTTTGGACTTACACATAAACTGGACTTAAGAATGCACTCTCAGAATGTAGCTCTTCCTTATGTAGGGAACTTACTATAATGTTTTCTAGGAATGCAAACACACAACTGGGTTAGGCAAAAATTTCTTACATATAACACCAAGGCACAGTTTGCAGTTTTTTAATTTTAAAAATTAAATTGAATAAATTTCATCAAAATTTAAAAATTTTTGAAGACCATTAAGAGAATGAAAAATAAGCTATAGATTGAGAGAAAACATCTATAAGCCATATATCTGATATAAATTTGTGTTTGGAATATATGAAGAACTCTCAAAAGAACTCAATAATAAGGAAAGAAGCCAGTTTTTTTTTTAATGGACAAAAGATATGAACAGATACTAAACCACAATGAGATGCCACTGTACACCTAGTAGAATGTTTAAAATTGAAAAGATTGAATATAATGGGTGTTAGCAAGGATACAGGTGAACTGGGACCCTCATACACTGCTGGTGCGGAATACTAAATGCTGTATCCATTTGGGAAGATAGTTTGGCAACATCTTTAAAAATTAAACATACATTTACCATGTGATCCAGTCATTCTGGCCCCTAAGTATTTACCCAAGAAAAATAAAAGCATACGTCCAAACAAAGATTGGTACACTAATGTTTCCAGCACTTTTATTTGCAGTGGCCAAACTGGAAATAACCCAACTGTCCATTGCCAGGATAAAGAACCTGTGGAATATCCATACAATGAAATACTACTCAGAAATAAAAAGGAATGAACTGTTAATACACACATGGAATGAACTGCATGGATGAATTACAACACGCATGAATGAATAATAATTCAGAGTGAAAGGAGCAAAAAAGAAATATAGATTGAATAATTCTATTTATACAAAATTATAAAAAATGCAAGCTAATCTAAAAAGGACAGAGGGCAGCTTGGTAATGACTGCCTGCGGATTTGAGAGATGGGAGCCATGGAGCATGAGGAAGGAAGGCAAGAGTAGCAGGAGGGAGGAATTACAAAAGGGCAGAAGGAAACTTCCAGGAGTGAGGAATAGGTTCCTTATCTTGATTGTCTTGACGGTTTCACTGTGATATACATGTGTTGAAACATAAAACTGTACATATTTGATATACAAAATTTATTATATGTTGGTTATACTCCAATAAAACTATAAACACACACACATAAAATAAAAGTTAAGGAGAAAATTCCAATGAAGAAAGAAGAGAACCGTCATGATAATGGATAACTCTGTGTATCTATACATCATCTTTATAAGATTAATGTCAGAAAAGCTACATGGTATTGTAGTGCAAGAGCTGGCAGATAATCTTTTCATTGTACTGGTCATATCCTTATTCAAGTACAGAGGTTGATCTGGGGTTCTTATTTGAAAACTGATAGAATGAAATGCAAGAGGAAATGTATTCACTGTATATGTAATTGGCTGGACTAAGAAGCATAAGCATGGAATGATTTAAATTTTCTAAACAATGGCTACTAGTTTCACCCTGTTAAAATCCCCTTTCTGCTGAATAGCCACCTTCCTTAACAAGATGTTAGTTTCAATTCCATTATTTTACCCTCATGTTTGGCAATTAAAACCATCTCATGTCCTGTGTGAAACTTTCTGTTTTCTCCAGTTCTTGTTGCTTGGGTTGGGGAGGTGAGAAGTGGTTTGCTCACCCACTTTTTTCTCCCCCCTCCCTTTTTCCTCCGTTTTCACCCCTCTGGCCTGTGCTCACTACAAAAGCTGGGGGATTTGGGTGCGACTTTACATTCTTGGTTTCAGTGACCATAAGTCATAGATGGCCAGTAGTACACTGTTTCTTTTCCTGTTCTTTGTCACTGCTTCTGTCCCAATGGCAGGCACCCAAATGCCCACTGTCTCATGGGGCACACTTGTTGAGCTTCAGAGGGCACTCAGTGACCTCTCCCTGCCAAGTGCCCCCCCAGAGAAGAAATCTGCTGAGGCTCTGAGGCCCTGTCTCTTGTTCCCTGCCCTCATCCACCAAATTGGGTGACCTAGTCCATATCCTTTTGTGGCCTAAATACCCTCAGCCAAAAAGACTCATATAGGCTCCTACCAAGATGATGCCTACTTCAGCCCAGGCTCCACCTGAGGTCTCCATTTGACCCCAGGGAACTGCCATATCTCCTTGTCAAGTTCAACCATGAGAAGGCACACTGACCCCACCCCAACCTAGCGCTCATCCACACTTCTGCCATCTCTCCCCTGCTCCATTTCCTCACAAGCAATGTCACACATTCTGAGGGTTTGGGGTTTAGGAGCCCACCAACGTTCAGAGAACAGACTATCACCCATTTCTCAGTGTGGAGAGAAGAACAGTCTGAGCACCTCAGTCTCACAGGCAGTTGAAGGAACAAATCAAATGCTATCTCTTCCACAAGGCAAAGAAAGGGGGAAGATACCATGTGGCAAATTCTGTATTCCCCCAAATCGACTCCTTTCCCCCTCACCAGATTATACTTTTTCTCTTTGTAATAGTATCTTTAAAAATATCTTGACCCTATTTATTTATTCCTTTTTGGCCATGTGATGTGTGGGATGTTAGTTCCCTGATCAGGAATTGAACCCATGTCCTCTGCAGTGGAAGCATGGAGTCTTAACCACTGGACTTCCAGGGAAATCCCTGCTTACACTGTTTCTTGATAAATAACTGGAAACTTGAGCCTCTCTCAGTGGGGTAGGATGGAAGAAACTCAATTCAGAAGTGAGCCCTCTTGGGAGTTGGACTTATAGAATTTAGTGAATATTTCCAAAGGAGGGGCTCCACAGTAAGCTCTGAGCTACTGCTGGATGGCTTCCAGGGAAGAAGACCTCCATCAATCCCTACACATGTGAAAGTGAAAGTTGCTCAGCCATGTCTGACTCTTTGTGACCCAATGGACTGTATAGTCCATGGAATTCTCTAAGCCAGAATATTGGAGTGGGAAGCCTTTCCCTTCTCCAGGGGATCTTCCCAACCCAGGGATTGAACCCAGGTCTCCCACACTGCAGGCAGATTCTTTACCAGCTGATCCATAAGGGAAGCCCAAGAATACTGGGGTGGGTAGCCTATCCCTTCTCCAGCAGATCTTCCCAACCCAGGAATCGAACCAGGGTCTCCTGCATTGCAGGCAGATTCTTTACCAACTGAGGTATTAAGGAAGCATATGAAATCTACTTCCTACAGAGCCCTCTGCTGGGTGCTGCAAAGAATACCAGAGTGAATGGGAATACAGTCTCAGAGGAGATATTCAACAAGTAGCTGAACAACCTTAATAGTAAAATAGAACCAATTCCATAAAGTGAAGTCGCTCAGTCGTGTCTGACTCTTTGTGACCCCATGGACTGTAGCCCACCAGGTTCATCCATGGAATTTTCTAGGCAAAGTACTGGAGTGGATTGTCATTTAATTCCATGAAGGAGCCACAAATAAACGTTAAGGGTAAATTGTCCTTCACCAAGCACTGCTCAGGAATTGTCTTCTACACTTGAAACGAAGGAAGAGATTCCACCAGCTGTGGTATTACAAAGACACTGGGTTTTGTTCTAAGCCTTGAAGACAATGAAGAGTTTGAACTTGCAGAGGTAGGTGGGGAGGCAATTAGAGGTGAGGAAATTTTTTGAACACAATAAATCATAAGAGGTAACTTACTAACTATCTTTAAATACAATGTTTCTTAACTTCTCTGATTATAGGAATCACTAGGGATGCTTGTTAAAATACAGATTCCTAGCTCCACCCTAGACCTCTTGAATCAGATCCAGAGAAGCACACTAATTTGAATTTTTAACATGCATCTCTTGGGTGATTCTTATGATGAAGCAGGTTTGGGAAATACTAATGAAGGATCTGAAGTCTACTTTGAATAAGAAATAAAAGTTACCTGTCCCATTGAACAAAATTTTGAACAAAGAACAACAGCAAAAAAATGAGCTCTCATTTCTGTAAAAGTTTGGTGTGGGATAAGGGAGATTTTAATTAAAGACGTCTAAATATTGCAGTAGGCTTTTATGAGAGTTGGAATCCCCATCTCTGAAAAGCTTTATTAAATGAAGAAAATCATTTGCCCTAGAAGGGCTGGCTCTGGGGAGCAGCCGAAGGTTTGAATTATTCAGGGATCATTTGGGGGGTTGTGAGAAACCAAAACTCATCTAAGAAACATGAGAGTACAAGGGAAACTCAAGGAGGCCAAATAAAGATATAGAGCTGGGAGTTAGGAAAACTGGAAAGATACCAGGACCTTTCCCCTCCCACTCTTTGAGACCAAGTATTTCCTTATTCTTGTGTCTCTCTGCACATACATTTAATTCTCTTCTATCCTCTGGCCAGCTTATCAATGTAATTATCCACTAATCAATAGCAACTTCATCCTCCAATTCAACGTGACTCCCCAGATACTCAGAGTGAACCGACACAGTCTCCATGAACCAGTTCCACATTCTTCCAGGTGATAAAATCTGATTGGTTCATCTTGAGTCACATGCCCATGCGTGATCCAATCAGTTGTGGTTACCAGTACTCCTTTTTGACACTCTCAGAGTGTATTTGGGAGAAATGATGAAATTCTCATACAAGGTAGGTAAAAATGGATCTTCCATTGCCTTAATTTTATATTTTACTCCACAACAATAATGTTCTTAATTGAAAATCTTATTCTTTTAAGAATTGTCCCTCTTGACTTCATTTTGAAATATGAAAGAACCCCCTACTGAAATGCCAAGAATAAATACTTACAAACAATGAGTAATCTGGTCTGGTTTCAGAATCTTCTGGATAATCTGAGTTCTTATCTAAGAAATTCTATGTCTACAAACTCAATATAAGAAGCATGTTGCTGGAATTTCTCAAACTTTTATGCTGATTAATCTCTGTCATTTTAAGGTCCATGTGCTTCAAGATAAATTTCAATGTGTTTCTGATTAAATTCCACTTAGCTCATCTAAACGTTGACTAAGTTATCTGAAGTTCAGACAGTTTTTCTTAAAAGCTGCCACGGACTCATTCTTTATGAGCAAGGAGACTGACTTTCATCCTAGGTACATAGAATTGAACTGTGGTGTTGGAGAAGACTCTTGAGAGTCCCTTGGACTGCAAGGAGATCCAACCAGTCCATCCTAAAGGAGATCAGTCCTGGGTGCTCATTGAAAGGACTGATGCTGAAGCTGAAACTCCAATACTTTGGCCACCTCATGCGAAGAGTTGACTCATTGGAAAAGACTCTGATGCTGGGAGGGATTGGGGGCAGGAAGAGAAGGGGATGACAAAGGGTGAAATGGCTGGATGGCATCACTGACTCTATGGACATGAGTTTGGATGAACTCCGGGAGTTGGTGATGGACAGAGAGGCCTGGCGTGCTGCGATTCATGGGGTCGCAGAGTCGGACAGGACTGAGCGACTGAACTGAACTGAACATAGAATTGAATCCAGAGTGCCTCAGCTTGAACGTGGTTGGTCAACCTGGCCTCCAAGTGATTCAACACTAAGCTTATTCACATTAGGTTTCCCATGGTTTGGGGCTTCCTTGGTGGCTCAGCAATAAAGAATCTGCCTGCCAAGCAGGAGACCCAGGTTCTATTCCTGGATCAGGAAGATCCCCTAGAGAAGGAAATGACAACCCACTCCAGTATTCTTGCCTGGGAAATCCCATGGACAGAGGAGCCTGGCAGGCTACAGTCCACGTGATCACAAAAGAGTCAGATAAAACTTAGTGACTACATAAAATGACTTCCCTTGGTTTTAGGAGGAAAATGCCTCCCTCTTCTATAGCTGCTGCTAAATCGCTTCAGTCGTGTCCAACTCTGTGCGACCCCATAGACAGCAGCCCACCAAGCTCCTCCGTCCCTGGGATTCTCCAGGCAAGAACAATGGAGTGGGTTGCGATTTCCTTCTCTAATGCATAAAAGTGAAAAGTGAAAGTGAAGTCGCTCAGTCGTGTCCAACTCTTAGTGACCCCATGGACTGCAGCCTACCAGGCTCTTCCGTCCATGGGATTTTCCAGACAAGAGTACTGGAGTAGGGTGCCATTGCATTCTCCACTAAGAGATGTGAAAGAAAAAGACCACCTACCGGAGATATAATTCTATCCAGAAGTTCTTGTAGCATTAAGGCAGGAGGTGGTTAAGGGGGTAATTCTAAGTCTTGTGTCACAATGCATTCAAAGTCCACAGTACTCTAAGAGTTCACTTGTGTTCCTTTTCCTCTGCTACTAATGGGTTCCAGTTCAGTCCTCTATTTGTCTTCTATTCATTCTCCCCATCCTCCTCTTCAGCCTCCTCCCAGTCATGTTCTCCTCCAAATGAAGTACTCTCATTCCAGAATATAAATTACCATTGCCCAGCAACAGCAGGATTTGTAGGGTTCTACTTTTACAAACAGGCTCACTTTAGCATCGCCCATGACATTGAGACTCCAATAGAGAACTAGGCAGGAGGAAAACTATTTCCTTTATTAAAATATTCCACTGAGGAAACCAGCCAAGGAAATTGAATAGAAGAACAGAAGCAAAGGAGAGGTTTAGTTTGTTTGTTTGTTTTCATGCACTTGCACTCTGACCCACAAGGGTTTGAAAAGCTAACGTATTATCCATCTCAAGTTGCCAGTTTCAGAGATTCTACCAATTTTCCAGAGTTTCCTTCACTTGCAATCAGGGATAACCCTGAACACAGACACACTGACACTTAAAAAGAGTTCTTAAAAAGAATTCATTTGCCACTAAGAAAATGAGGCAAATTGGGAGATACTATGAATGTAAAAATTTCTGGGAGAAAGATAAGAAGATGAGTTAAACAGTAACTGTCTCTAGTCTGAGGACTTTGGCTAGAATGTGAAGAATGAGCATCTCTGGGATGCCATAGAAAAAGAGGCAAGCATCCGAACAGAAATATCCCATCTCTAGAGGGAGGTTTAAGAGGGAGGGGACAGCTGGCTCCTTCATGTTGATGTTTGGAAGAAACCAACACAACACTATAAAGCAATTATCCTTCAATTAAAAAATTAATTAATTAAAAAGAAATATTACATCTCTAAAAGTGAAACAGATTATGCACTCCTTTTTTTAATTGAAGTGTAGTTAATTTACAATGTTGTGTTAATTTCTGCTGTACAGCCAAGTGACTCAGTTATACATAAACATATAGTCTTTTTTATACTCTTTTCCATTATGGTTAATCCCAGGTCATTGAATATAGTTCCCTCTGCTATAAAGTAGGACCTTGTCCATCCATTCTATATGTAAAAGTTTGCATCTATTAATCCCAAATTCCTAATCCTTCCCTCCCCCATCCCCATTGACAACCACAAGTCTCTATCTAGGTCTCTGAGTTTATTTCTGTTTCAACTAAAACTATTTTTGGTTTTAGCCATAGATATGTCCATTTCTGTTGTATTTGAGATTCCACACATAAGTGATATATCGTATTTGTCTTTGTCTTTGACTTACTTAGTATGATAATCTCTAAGTCCATCCACGTTGCCATAAATGGCATTATTTCATTCATTTTATGGTTGAGTAATATTCCATTGTGTGTATATATACATACACATACCACACACATTCCATATACATATACATATATATATATATATATATATATATATATACATACACACACTACATCTTCATCCATTCATCTATTGATGGACATTTAGGTTGTTTCCATGTCTTGGCTGTTGTAAATAGTGCTGCTATGAATGAAGGGGCTCCTGTATCTTTTTGCATTATAGTTTTGTCCAGATATACTCCCAGGAGTGGGGTTGCTGGATCATACCGTAATTCTATTTTTAGTTTTCTAAGGAACCCTCATACTATTTTCCATAGTGGTTGCACTAATTTACATTTCCATTGACAGCGCAAGAGAGTTCCCTTTTCTCCACACCTTCTCCAGCATTTGTTACTTGTGGAGTTTTTAATAATGGCCATCAAAGGGATTGAGGTGGCACTTCATTGTGATTTTGATACGTATTTCTCTAATAACCAGTGACATTGAGCATCTTTTCATATGCCTATTGAAATCTGTATGTCTTGTCTGGATAAAGGTCTATTTAGGTCTTCTGCCCATTTTTCAATTGGGTATTTGTTTTGTTATTGTTGACTTGTATGAACTGTTTGTATATTTTGGAAATTAAGCCCTTATCAGTTGCATCATTTAAAAACATTTTCTCCCATTCCATAGGTTGTCTTTTTGTTTTGTTTGTGGTTTCCTTTGCTATACATACTCCTTCTTTTAACTGAGGTGAAATTCACATAACATACAATCAACCATATAACATGTACAGTTCTGTGGCATTTAGTACATTCACAATGTGATGCAACCACCATCTCTTTCTACTTTCAAAATGTTTTCATTACCCCAGAACACCCGAGCCATTCCCCCCTCCCCCATCTGCTCTCTGACTCTATAGATCTGTCTATTCTGGATTTATCATATAAAAATGTGTGGATTTATCATATAAAAATCCAATATGTGACTTTTTGTGTCTGGCCCCTTTCACTTGGCATAGTGCTTTTGAGGTTCATTTAAATGGTACTATGTCTCAGATCTTTAATCCTTTGTATGCCTGAATAACATTTCATCTTACATAAATATTGCCTTTTGTTCATCTGTTCCTCCACTGATGGATACTTGGGTTGTACTTTTTTTTTTTTTTTTTACCTTTTGGCTAATATAAACATTCACGTACAAGAATCTGAGAAGCGAAATCACCTATTTTTGCAACCCTCATAAGAAGTGGGAAAACATGTTTAAGGTAGCATTTCAGCACCCATTCCTCTACAAGTTCCAAGGTGTGCAGAAGTGTTAACTTGAAAGATTGTGTTAGTCACTCAGTCATGTTCAACTCTTTGCGACCCCATGGACTGTAGCCCACCAGGCCCCTCTGACCATGGAATTCTCTAGGCAAGAATACTGAAGTGAGTTGTTCTCCAGGGAATCTTCCTGACCCAGGGATCGAACCCAGATCTCCTGCATTGCAGGCAGATTCTTTACCGTTTGAGCCACCAGGGAAGCAACTTGAAAGATGAGCCAGACCCAATAAAACAGAAACTCTGAATGTTTTCTAAGCCACATATCAAACTGGAAAACTCCTGAGGCTTCCAGTGGTGTCCAGACACACCTAACAGGCATTTTAGGTTCTCCACTCAGACAAAATCAATAAAATTGCAACTGATCACACTTTACCAAGAATAAAGAAATGTTGTGACCAGCTTTAGAAATGTCTGAACAGGGGTGTTTGCAATGATTAGTGAATTGACATCAATTCGAAGTGAGTTCCTATGATCGTGTGCCTAGAGATAGACATGGGTATAGGAACAGGAATTCAGAACCATTGTCTCCTTTCTTTTCCATGAAGCTTTTTTTTTTTTTTTTTTAAGAACTGCACAGCTGCAGAGATTGTGTGAGTACTCTGGGACTGTCAAACCATCATCCGACTTCATGAAGAATTCTTCTGAGGTGGATTTTATTGTTTTCAGCTGGAGAATCCATCCCAGCCCACCCACCCCACAACTCACCAGCACAAAACCACATGCCCACCAAGTCCTGCCCCTCTCCTCTGCCCTGAAGTGATCAGAAAGCAAGAGTCCACCAGGAGGGAAGCACCATGAAGATACAAGGCAACATTCCAACCGCACAAGCAGCCCAATGAAGATCACTTTTGCTACGGGCATGTGTCCCTTTACGGAGTCTCTATTTTCTTTCTCTTTTTGGCAGGCAGTGCTCTTGATTTTCTAAATGTTCAGAAGAAGAATGTTGAGTCACATTTTTCTGTGGTCTCTCTTTCTTTTCTAAGACTTTCTGGAGCTTCAGTGGCACTTGTGTGTTCTGTTTAGACATGCACCATGGAGATATATCGCTGGCAGCAAATAAATAAAGAGTTTAGGGAAAGGGGTAGGCTGGAGGCTGCTGGGAAGGAAGCCGACATCTGCTCCTGCTCACAGCATTCAATTCAGCCCACCTCGAAGTGCCCCCCATCCCCACTCGATGTGGATGCTCTGATGTTCACAGAGCAGCTCTGCCTCCCCCCAAGTCAGCACGTAAACACAGGGATCCAACAAAGTGTTGAAAGAGCAATGTGGAGGACCTCCTTCAGACACACACTGTGAACAGAAGCGGCAATCAATCCAGTTCTCTTTGCACAGAAACCAAATGTAAGCCTTTGCCAATTCTCTGGTTTTGAGGACAAGCTTTGAGGAAGACCATGCAGGATAATATTTCTCATCTTGGAGATAAATTCTAAATTTTTCCAGACCCACCATGAAGGAAAGTTCTTAAAGACGAACAAATCCAGCTAAGTAATCTTTATGTTAGGAACCTGGTGACAAGTTCCTCACCATTAAAATGCACTCATTTTAAAAGTCTATAAAAGGGATACTTCTACAGACTCCTCAGAAAGAAAGGTAGGAGAGAAGAGACAGAGAAAGAGAATTTTGGATAGAGAATCAGTCAGATGTGTCTGAGAGTTTGAGTTCAAGGCGACCTTAAGATCAGTAAACTTATGATCACAGGGCTAAGTGGGGGGAGGGATAAACTGGTAGATTGGGATTGACATACACACACTTCTATATATAAAATAGATAACTAATGAGGACCTACTGGGAACTCTAGTCAATATTCTGTGATTGGAAAATAATCTAAAAAAGACTGAATATATGTATATATATAACTGATTTACTGTGCTGTACACCTGAAACTAACACAACATTGTAAATCAACTATACTCCAATAAGTTTTTTTTTATTAAAAAAGGGGCTCAAGATAAATATGACTCAGTTCAGTGTACTCAGTTTTTAAAAAGAACATTCATACTGAAATACAAACCACAGAAATTTGCTAGAGTCTCTGACTTTTAACTATGGTAAACATACACCATCTTAAGCATTTTTTGAAGTCTACAATATAATAGTGTTGACTGTACATTTTGTGCAACAGCTCTCTAGAACATCTCCATTGTGCAAAACTGAAACTCTTCACTCATTAAGACTCCTTTTGCCCTCTCCTCTCCCTGGGAGCCACCACCCTACATTTTGTTTCAAAGAGTTTAGAGGCCCTGACTTTTAAGCCCAGCCCCAGCCCCAGGAGAGCACAATATCAATATTGCTATCATGTATACAGTGAATTAATGCAGGGCAAGGAAGCCACTGAGCTGCCCAACACCAATGGCAGTGGCAGCAAAACTCACGGTGAGCAGTTTGGACTGTGGTGACCGCACATCTAGGTTTGCATCTCACCTCTGGCTTGAAGCCCTAGGCAGGTCCTCAGACGTCTCTGCCTCTGATTCCAAAAGAATAAAATGAGTGTGATGCTGGTAACTACCTCAAAGTGTTGTGATGAAGACAAAATAAGTTAATACATCAAATGAACTTAGTGACCAATAACAAGAAACTCAAAAAGATAAAAAAAAAAAAATGCCAGCAAGTATGATTACTAACCGACCCACAATCTGTTCTTTGGTCTTCTTTCTCACTCTTCCCACCACTCTATCCTTCCTTTCTTTCTCTAACACCTTTATTTTATTCCCTTTTCTCCTTTATCAGTTCAGTTCAGTCCCTCAGTCATGTCCAACTCTTTGTGACCCCATGGACTGCTGCACACCAGGCCTCCCTGTCCATCACCAACTCCCAGACTTTACTCAAACTCATGTCCACTGAGTCAGTGATGCCATCCAACCATCTCATCCTGTGTCGTCCCTTTCTCCTCCTGCCTTCAATCTTTCCCAGCATCAGGGTCTTTTCCAATGAGTCAGTTCTTCGCATCAGGTGGCCAAAGTATTGAAGTTTCAGCTTCAACATCAGTCCTTCCAATGAATATTCAGGACTGATCTCCTTTAGTATGGACTGGATGGATCTCCTTGCAGTCCAAGGGATTCTCAAGAATCTTCAACACCACAGTTCAAAAGCATCAATTCTTTGGCACTCAGCTTTCTTTATAGTCCAACTCTCCCATCCATACATGACTACTGGAAAAGCCAGAGCCTTGACTAGATGGACCTTTGTTGGCAAAGTAATATCTCTGCTTTTTAACATGCTGTCTAGGTTGGTCATAACTTTTCTTCCAAGGAGAAAGCGTCTTTTAATTTCATGGCTGCAGTCACCATCTGCAGTGATTTTGGAGCCCTCCAAAATAAAGTCTCTCACTGTTTCCATTGTTTCCCCATCTATGTGCCGTGAAGTGATGGGACCAGATGCCATGATCTTAGCTTTCTGAATGTTGAGTTTTAAGCCAACTTTTTCACTCTCCTCTTTCACTTTCATCAAGAGGCTTTTAGTTCCTTTTTGCTTTTGGCCATAAGGGTGATGTCATTTGCATATCCAAGGTTATTGATATATCTCCCAGAAATCTTGATTCCAACTTGTGCTTCATTCAGTCCAGTATTTCTCATGATGCAGTCTGCGTATAGGTTAAATAAGCAGGGTGACAATATACAGCCTTGACGTATTCCTTTCCCGAAATGAAACCAGTCTGTTGTTTCATATTCAGTTCTAACTGTTGCTTCTTGACCTGCACAGATTTCTCAGGAGGCAGGTCAGGTGGTCTGATAGTCCCATCTCTTTAAGAATTTTCCAGTTTTTTGTGACCCACACAGTCAAAGGCTTTGGTATAGTTAATAAAGCAGAAACAGATGTTTTTCTGGAATTCTCTTGCTTTTTTTTTTAATTTTATTTAACTTTTAAACTTTACATAATTGTATTAGTTTTGCCAAATATCAAAATGAATCCACCACAGGTATACATCTGTTCCCCATCCTGAACCCTCCTCTCTCCTCCCTCCCCATACCATCCCTCTGGGTCGTCCCAGTGCACTAGCTGCAAGCGTCCAGTATCATGCATCGAACCTGGACTGGCATCTCGTTTCATACATGATATTTTACATGTTTCAATGCCATTCTCCCAAATCTTCCCACCCTCTACCTCTCCCACAGAGTCCATAAGACTGTTCTATACATCACTGTCTCTTTTGCTCTCGTTCACAGGGTTATTGTTACCATCTTTCTAAATTCCATATATATGCATTAGTATACTGTATTGGTGTTTTTCCTTCTGGCTTACTTCACTCTGTATAATAGGCTCCAGTTTCATCCACCTCATTAGAACTGATTCAAATGTATTCTTTTTAATGGCTGAGTAATACTCCATTGTGTATATGTACCACAGCTTCTTATCCATTCATCTGCTGATGGACATCTAGGTTGCTTCCATGTCCTGGCTATTATAAACAGTGCTACGATGAACATTGGGGTACATGTGTCTCTTTCCCTTCTGGTTTCCTCAGTGTGTATACCTAGCAGTGGGATTGCTGGATCATAAGGCAGTTTTATTTCCAGTTTTTTAAGGAATCTCCACACTGTTCTCCATAGTGGCTGTACTCGTTTGCATTCCCACCAACAGTGTAAGAGGGTTCCCTTTTCTCCACACCCTCTCCAGCATTTATTATTTGTAGACTTTTGGATTGCAGCCATTCTGACTGGGGTGAAAGGGTACCTCATAGTGGTTTTGATTTGCATTTCTCTGATAATGAGTGATGTTAAGCATCTTTTCATGTGTTTGTTAGCCATCTGTATGTCTTCTTTGGAGAAATGTCTATTTAGTTCTTTGGCCCATTTTTTGATTGGGTCATTTACTTTTCTGGAGTTGAGCTGTAGGAGTTGCTTGTATATTTTTGAGATTAGTTGTTTGTCAGTCGCTTCATTTGCTATTATTTTCTCCCATTCTGAAGGCTGCCTTTTCACCTTACTAATAGTTTCCTTTGATGTGCAGAAGCTTTTAAGGTTAATTAGGTCCCATTTGTTTATTTTTGCTTTTATTTCCAATATTCTGGGAGGTGGGTCATAGAGGATCCTGCTGTGATGTATGTCAGAGAGTGTTTTGCCTATGTTCTCCTCTAGGAGTTTTATAGTTTCTGGTCTTATGTTGAGATCTTTAATCCATTTTGAGTTTCTTTTTGTGTATGGTGTTAGAAAGTGTTCTAGTTTCATTCTTTTACAAGTGGTTGACCAGATTTCCCAGCACCACTTGTTAAAGAGATTGTCTTTAATCCATTGTATATTCTTGCCTCCTTTGTCAAAGATAAGGTGTCCATATGTGCGTGGATTTATCTCTGGGCTTTCTATTTTGTTCCATTGATCTATATTTCTGTCTTTGTGCCAGTACCATACTGTCTTGATAACTGTGGCTTTGTAGTAGAGCCTGAAGTCAGGTAGGTTGATTCCTCCAGTTCCATTCTTCTTTCTCAGGATCGCTTTGGCTATTCGAGGTTTTTTGTATTTCCATACAAATTGTGAAATTATTTGTTCTAGCTCTGTGAAGAATACCGTTGGTAGCTTGATAGGGATTGCATTGAATCTATAAATTGCTTTGGGTAGTATACTCATTTTCACTATATTGATTCTTCCAATCCATGAACATGGTATATTTCTCCATCTATTAGTGTCCTCTTTGATTTCTTTCACCAGTGTTTTATAGTTTTCTATATATAGGTCTTTAGTTTCTTTAGGTAGATATATTCCCAAATATTTTATTCTTTCTGTTGCAATGATGAATGGAATTGTTTCCTTAATTTCTCTTTCTGTTTTCTCATTATTAGTGTATAGGAATGCACGGGATTTCTGTGTGTTGATTTTATATCCTGCAACTTTACTATAGTCATTGATTAGTTCTAGTAATTTTCTGGTGGAGTCTTTAGGGTTTTCTATGTAGAGGATCATGTCATCTGCAAATAGTGAGAGTTTTACTTCTTCTTTTCCAATTTGGATTCCTTTTATTTCTTTTTCTGCTCTGATTGCTGTGGCCAAAACTTCCAAAACTATGTTGAATAGTAATGGTTAAAGTGGGCACCCTTGTCTTGTTCCTGACTTTAGAGGAAATGCTTTCAATTTTTCACCATTGAGGATAATGTTTGCTGTGGGTTTGTCATATATAGCTTTTATTATGTTGAGGTATGTTCCTTCTATTCCTGCTTTCTGGAGAGTTCTTATCATAAATTGGTGTTGAATTTTGTCAAAGGCTTTCTCTGCATCTATTGAGATAATCATATGGTTTTTATTTTTCAATTTGTTAATGTGGTGTATTACATTGATTGATTTGCAGATATTGAAGAATCCTTGCATCCCTGGGATAAAGCCCACTTGGTCAGGTGTATGATCTTTTTAATGTGTTGTTGGATTCTGATTGCTAGAATTTTGTTAAGGATTTTTGCATCTATGTTCATCAGTGATATTGGCCTGTAGTTTTCTTTTTTTGTGGGATCTTTGTCAGGTTTTGGTATTAGGGTGATGGTGGCCTCATAGAATGAGTTTGGAAGTTTACCTTCCTCTGCAATTTTCTGGAAGAGTTTGAGCAGGATAGGTGTTAGCTCTTCTCTAAATTTTTGGTAGAATTCAGCTGTGAAGCCGTCTGGACCTGGGCTTTTGTTTGCTGGAAGATTTTTGATTACAGTTTCAATTTCCGTGCTTGTGATGGGTCTGTTAAGATTTTCTATTTCTTCCTGGTCCAGTTTTGGAAAGTTGTACTTTTCTAAGAATTTGTCCATTGCTTCCACGTTGTCCATTTTATTGGCATATAATTGTTGATAGTAGTCTCTTATGATCCTTTGTATTTCTGTGTTGTCTGTTGTGATCTCTCCCTTTTCATTTCTAATTTTATTGATTTGATTTTTCTCCCTTTGTTTCTTGATGAGTCTGGCTAATGGTTTGTCAATTTTATTTATCCTTTCAAAGAACCAGCTTTTGGCTTTGTTGATTTTTGCTATGGTCTCTTTTGTTTCTTTTGCATTTATTTCTGCTCTAATTTTTAAGATTTCTTTCCTTCTACTAACCCTGGGGTTCTTCATTTCTTCCTTTTCTAGTTGCTTTAGGTGTAGAGTTAGGTTATTTATTTGACTTTTTTCTTGTTTCTTGAGGCGTGCCTGTATTGCTATGAACTTTCCCCTTAGGACTGCTTTTACCGTGTCCCACAGGTTTTGGGTTGTTGTGTTTTCATTTTCATTCATTTCTATGCAAATTTTGATTTCTTTTTTGATTTCTTCTGTGATTTGTTGGTTATTCAGCAGCGTGTTGTTCAGCCTCCATATGTTGGAATTTTTTATAGTTCTCTTGCTTTTTTGATGATCCAATGGATGTTGGCAATTTGATCTCTGGTTTCTCTGCCTTTTCTAAATTCAGCTTGAACATCTGCAAGTTCATGATTCACATACTGTTGAAGCCTGGCTTGGAGAATTTTGAGCATTACCCTCTTCCTACAACACAAGAGAAGACTACACATGGACATCACCAGATGGTCAACACTGAAATCAGATTGATTATATTCTCTGTGGTCACAGATGGAGAAGCTCTATACAGTCAGCAAAAACAAGACCAGGAGCTGACTGTGGCTCAGATCATGAAATCCTTATTGCCAAATTCAGACTTGAAGAAAGTAGGGAAAACCACTAGACCATTCAGGTATGACCTAAATCAAGTCCCTTATGATTATACAGTGGAAGTGACAAATAGATTCAAGGAATTAGATCTGATAGACAGAGTGCCTGAAGAACTATGGACAGAGGTTCATGACATTGTACAGGAGGCAAGGATCAAGACCATCCCCAAGAAAAAGAAATGCAAAAAGGCAAAATGGTTGTCTGAGGAGGCCTTACAAATAGCTATGAAAAGAAGAGAAATGAAAGGCAAAGAAGAAAAGGAAAGATATACCCATCTGAATGCAGAGTTCCAAAGAATAGCAAGAAGAGATAAGAAAGCCTTCCTCAGCTATCAATGCAAAGAAATAGAGAAAAACGATAGAATGGGAGAGACTAGAGATCTCTTCAAGAAAATTAGATACACCAAGGGAAATTTTCATGCAAAGACGGGCACAATAAAAGACAGAAATGGCATAGACCTAACAGAAGCAGAAGATATTAAGAAGAGGTGGCAAGAATACACAGAAGAACTGTACAAAAAAAGATATTCAAAGACCCAGATAATCATAACAGTGTGATCACTCACCTAGAGCCAGACAACCTGGAATGCGAAGTCAAGTGGGCCTTAGGAAGCATCACTATGAACAAAGCTAGCGGAGGTGATGGAATTCCAGTTGAGCTATTTCAAATCCTAAAAGATGATGCTGTGAAAGTGCTGATATGCCAGCAAATTTGGAAAATGCAGCAGTGGCCATAGGACTAGAAAAGGTCAGTTTTCATTCCAATCAAAAAGAAATGCAATGCCAAAGAATGCTCAAAGTACTGCACAATTGCACTCATCTCACACTCTAGCAAAGTAATGCTCAAAATTCTCCCTTATCAGATACTCCCTATGCCCCTACTCATTCTCCTGAGCAAGACCATCTCATGGTGATTTGAGCAGACTCTCTGCCATATCATAAAACTTCCTCTAAAATATCATAATTAGACCTTTATTCCTTTACCTAATCATCCTTTTTAGTAAAAAGCCCTGAAAGAGGTAGTACACCAAATTACTAGCCTGCTTCCTAATCACTCTGGTACATCCTCTTGCAGTTATATCTGTCCCAAATTGTCTTATTTATTGTTTGATTACTATCCTCTCCAACTTCTGTAAAAACAGGAGTTTACTGATTTTATTTATTACCATGTCCCCAGCCCTTATGACACAGTCTGGCACGCAATAGATGCTCATTAAAATAAACATTGGTCAAACGCTGAATGGCTGAACTGTTTATTTTCCCCAAAAATATGCCATGCTGTCCACCCTCTTGTTCTCTGAATATGCTATTTCCTTTGCCCAGATTCATTTCTCTGCAAGATTCATTCCAGATATTCAGTGACTGCCAACTATGTGTTCTGAGGCCTGTTCCAACCAGTTCTCCAGGCCTCAGCATAAGCATTTTACCTTCCACGGGGCCTTCTCTGATCCATCCAGGCAGGTCCTTGCTCCTCTGCTGGCTCTCATAGTGCCCTGCCTGCTCCACCATCAGCTCAGCATTCCTGAAATCTTCAGAGACCAGAACATCCCTCAGTAGCACGAAGCCTATGGTTTCCATTGCTGTCTGAGCCACCAGGAAAGCCCAAGAATACTGGAGTGGGTAGGCTATCCCTTCTCCAGGGTATCTTCCCAACCCAGGAATGGAACCCAGGGTCTCCTGCATTACAGGTGGATTCTTTACCAGCTGAGCTACCAGGGAAGCCCATAAAATTGTCACTGGAGTCAATAATGACAAAACCAAGTTCCAAAGAGACTGTTGTGAAAGGAGAAAAGCAACGGGGGAACTGCTAGATTCAATCACTGTTTCAGTTGTCCCCTCCCCGATCATGACCTGGCCCTCAGCAAAGTTCTAATTGGCTCTAGGTTAGGCCTTGAGGATAATTTGAAAAGAGTCAAAATCCCTCCTACCATGTTCAAGAACATTAAAGGTCCAGTTGTATAACTGTTAGGTTTAACATTCTAAGAACTCGTTTTGGGGGCAGGAGATATCATTTTATTTTTTTTTCCATTTATTATTTTTTATTGGATTATAATTAGTTTACAATGTTGTGTTAATTTCTGCTGTACAGCAAGGTGAATCAGCTATGTGTGTATATATATCCCTGCCTTCTGGAACCTCCCTCCCTCCCCCGACCCTATCCCTCTAGGTCATCACCTGAGAACTTGAAGAGGGAAACTGTGTCTTCGTCAATCTCCCCAACTTTGCCCGCTGCTGGAACGTGTTAAAACCTCTACCATGTTTGTGAACTAAATGAATGGTTTTGAACTTCTAGCAGTTGAATTACTTTCCCCATGAAACTTTTTTAAATCAGATATTGAAGCATTTCAATGACATGGTTCCCTCACCCCAAGAACACGATGTTTAAAAATGAAAGATCTTTTTTTTATTTCTTCCTTCTGCAAGTTGAAATGATCCATCTAAAACAGAAAATCCAGAAATAACACTGGCTGAGGATGGAATTCCAGACACTTGAGTAGACTCAGCTCTGCCTCAAACTGAGACACAAGATCTTGACAAGGGACCACCCACACACCTGGGTTGGGCCTTGTCCTCTGTTCTACACTGATGTTCTCTGGGCAAACTTGCTGGGGGTTAAAAAGCTGAATGTGTGACAGAGCTAGTGGCAGGGATGGGCCTATGTAGGAAAACAAAACTTGCCGTCCCAAACATCTTTTCAGCATGCAGATTATTTTGAGCTGGAAACAATCAAGGCCCAAAGACTCAAGAAGAAATTTTGACCTTCCCCTCAACTGCCTGAAGGAATGTAGATAGAAGACATGTTCCAAGGAGGGAGCTGTCACCATTATAACTATGGTATGAACTAGATGTGTAGACAGGGAGGAACATAGCAAAGTCTGTTTATTAAAATTCTTCTTTATGTCCCATTGTCTCTGGCCCGGCAAACATTTAACAAACATTTGTTTTTCTATATCCATGTAATTTTCCTTTCTCCCGTTTGAGGTTTCAAACCACCACCTCCAATATCCTCTTTTGCTTTAGCTGAAGATGATATTTTTTAATTTAACTTTTTTTTTTTTTTTTTACTTTTGACTGAACCATAAAGCTTGTGGGATCTTAATTCCCCAACCAGGAATTGAACCCAAGTCTTTAGAAGTGGAAGCATGGAGTCCCAACCAGTGGATCACCAGGGAATTCCTTGAAGATGGTATTTAAGGTGAGACTTTGGCATTTTGGTGAATTATTCAGTTTTCCTGGGTCTCTCTATTATATACATGTTATTAAACTTTTGTTTAATTTTCTTCTGTCAATCTGTCTCATGTCAATTTAATTCTTAGAGCAGCCAGAAGAACCTAGAAGGAGAGAAGAAAATTTCTTCCTCCTAGACACCAACATCAATAGATTTAACCAGAATGAATATGGAAAGGGTCTGGATCCTGGTTCTGAACTAGTCCCTTTGCCCTCCAACCCAGAGATAATTCAGTAGCTTTAAGCCTTATTTCTCAAGTCAAGTCAGGCCCAAAAGACATTCTGAGAACCTCCATCTGTGGGAATGTGCCCTCAGCTACCCATGGGAAGAGGTAATAAAATGAGGTGAGATCAACATACCGAGTTTTATTTCTAGACAATATAGTCAAAACAGAAATAGTCTAAAGTTGACAATTTTCTCAACTGTAGCACAGCAGTGATTTATATCTCTTGTAATCTTAACATTGCCTCCAAATGTGTGAAAGAGGGAACTGTACCATTTCAAAAAATTATAATTTCTGATGTCAAAATAAGTTGGAGTCACTGTATCACTTCCAGACAATTAGGAACCTCACCCTGATATATGTCTGTACAGCACACCCTCCTGAAAAATACTCTGCTCCATTGCTGACAGAGAACATGCACTGGGATTGTACGGGGACAAATTTAGACATGTTGGGCAACAGCATATGCAGACAGCTGCTTGGTATGCAATTAAAATACCACTGGTGGGAAACTGGCTCTGGCAATGGTATGAGGAATAGACTTTTCCCTTCAGGAAACCAATTCCAGTTGACAGCCTCATTCAGCAAAATGAGATGAAGTTCTTAGCCTCGCTCCTGGGGAGGGGACCGCTTGACCCCCATTCAGCACCTGATCAGCCACTGACAGGCTGCACAGAGGGGAGTGAGAAATACTTCTGGAACGAAAGCAGAGAGAGCTATACACACCTACACTCTGAGTTCACAGACAAGGCACGGCTGAGCGCCTCAAGGCAATGCTGGGAGTAAGTTGCAAAGAGCAGACCTTGAATCTGAAATCATGAGTGTCCCACTCAGTGTCCTGGAGAAGCCACATCTGAGCGGGAAGTCGCCAAGCACACAAACACCTCCAGGAAAATCTATGAAGGATTTCTAGGGAATGCAGCTGCCCTCTTCATGGCACTCCCAAAATTCCAAAATGGCAGTTAAGCTTTCCATCTCATGAAGAAAAGTCCATGAGCAATAAATGCTGGAGAGGGTGTGGAGCAAAAGGAACCTTCCTACATGGTTGGTGGGAATGTAAATTGGTGCAGCCGCTATGGAAAATAGTATGGAAGTTCCACAAAAAGATTAAAAGTAGAGTTACCATATGATCCAGCAACCCCACTCCTGGGCACATATCCAGACAAAACTATAATTTGAAAAGATACATGCGCCTCTATGTTCACAGCAGCACTATTCTAAACAGCCAGGACATGGAAGCAACCTAAATGTCCAGCGACAGATGAATGGATAAAGAAGATGTGGTGCATATATCCAGGGGAACACTACTCATTCATTAAAAAGAAGCAAATAATGCTATTTGCAGCAACATGGATGAACCTGGAGGTGATCATTCTAAGTGAAGTAAGTCAGAAAGAGAAAGACAAATATCATACAATATCACTTATATGTGGGATCTAAAATACAACAAAAATTAACTCATCCAAGAAACAGAAACAGACTCACAGACATAGAGAACAGACTTGTGGTTGCTAAGGAGGAAAAGGGTAGGAAGGGGAATAGATTGGGAGTTTTGAGATTAGCAGAGGCAAACTATTATATATAGGATGGATGAACAACGTGGATAAACCATCTGTACAGTACAGAGAACTATGTTCAATATCCTGTAATAAACCATCTGCTGCGCTGCTGCGTCACTTCAGTCGTGTCCAACTCTGTGTGACCCCATAGACAACAGCCCACCAGGCTCCCCCGTCCCTGGGATTCTCCAGGCAAGAACACTGGAGTGGGTTGCCATTTCCTTCTCCAATGCATGAAAGTGAAAAGTGAAAGTGAAGTCGCTCAGTCATGTCAGACTCTTAGCGACCCCATGGACTGCAGCCTACCAGGCTCCTCTGTCCATGGGATTTTCCAGGCAAGAGTACTGGAGTGGGGTGCCATTGCCTTCTCCAATAAACCATAATGGAAAAATATTAAAAAGAATGTGTGTGTGTGTATATATATATATATATATGTATGTATAACTGAGTCACTTTGCTGTACAGCAGAAACTAACACAATATTGTAAATCAACTATACTTCAATAAAATAAATTTTTTTATTTCTTTTCTTTTCTTTTTTTTTAATTAATTTTATTTTATTTTTAAACTTTACATAATTGTATTAGTTTTGCCAAATATCAAAATGAATCCACCACAGGTATACATGTGTTCCCCATCCTGAACCCTCCTCCCTCCCCATACCATCCCTCTGGGTCGTCCCAGTGCACCAGCCCCAAGCATCCAGTATCGTGCATTGAACCTGGACTGGCATCTCGTTTCATACATGATATTTTACAAAATGGCATTGAAACATGTAAAATAAATTTTTTTAAAAGACCAGTTTATTCCATGGTCTCACCATACCTGTGGGTGAAAGAAAGCCCTATCTCTATGTATACCTCTTTTCTTTTTTGTGGCCAATGTCAAATACATACAGAAGTAGAGAGACTAACATAATGAAGCTTTCACCCATCACCTAGTCTCAACAATTAAGTTTAGGCCAATCAGGTTTCATCTATAACTCACTTACTCCCCTCCACCAACACTGGATTCTTAAGGCAGATCCCAGACATCATACCATCTCATCTGTAAACATTTCAGTCTATATCTATAAAAGATAGGGCTCTTTTTTTAACACAACCATTAACAAATGTAAAACTTCTAAATAATTGCTTAATGTTATTAGATATCCAGCCAGGAATCAAACTTCCTTGATTGTCTCATAATATTTTTATTATTCTTTCAAACTGAGGTCCATACATTGCAATTTATATGTCTCACACCTTAATCTATAATGCTTTCTCTCATAATTTATTCTGAAAAAAAGCATATTTTCTTTCCTAAATCATTTCTAATTCGGAATTTTGCTGATTATATACTCTTGGCATCTCTTAACATGTCTCTCTTCCCCTATTTCTTTCATAAAATATTAGGTCTAAAGCCTTGATTACATTCAGGTTTGTTTTTTTTTTAGACAAAAATACTTCTTAAATGAGTAAATACTAGGCATTAGGAAGCAAACCATGGCTGGTTGTCTCTCTTTTTATAATGTTAGCAGCCACTGCAGAACACTGTCTGCAGTAAATTGTCTCATCAGTGGTTGCAGTGAATTGTTTCATCAATGGTTGAAAAATGGAGATATTCTCACTCTATTCTTTGCTTTGCTTGAATCTTTCTTAAAGAAAATGGTTCTTCTGCCAACTATTACCCTAAAGTACACCTTACACAGGAAAGAAGGTAAAATGCTTAATTCTTTCCTTTAATCAACTTCCAAAAGAATGAGTTAATTTTTTTAAAAAATGAGTTAATTCATGAATTTAAGAGTATTTTGTATGTTTCAATCTATCGCAGTTATTAGTCTATTGCTCACTGATGCTCATTTTTAACTAAAAGAATCCCTTCAAGTTGGTTCCTGAGTTCTTTTGTCAAGATCCCATATTCTTAAATAAAATCCTTGCTTTCTGTTATAGTAAGATGTTTCAGGCTTACCTTGTATGTTTTGTACTCCCAGAGCTGAAGTCAGACAATTCTCTCGGGAACATGTTTTTTTCCATAGGGTGTAAAACAATTAGGGATGTGTTTTAATGTCTCTGGTAATAGATTTTATTTAATATATGGTAATGTCGCCAACTTGATACTTGGTTGGATTCATTTGTTTCACTTTTTATTTGAGATTTTAGAGATTGTTTTAATCATCTTACTTTTTTCATTTAACAATTTATGAATAATATATCCTGGTGATCACTTGTGGAAGTATATAGACATACTCATTTACATTTACTTGTTTTTATAGTTACCTAGTAGTCTCGTTTATTTTTTCTGATTACATAATACTCCATTGGGTGGTTTATAATTTATAATTGTATAATTTATACAATCAGTCCTCTGCTGAAGGACACATGGGTTGTTTCTAGTTCTTTGCTATTACAAATACTGCTTCATCTAATTGTCCTGTGCACAATTCAGGGACATAACATTGGGGATAGTTAGTGTTTCTGGGACAGATTCCTAAATGTGAGATTGCCTGACCAATGAATAAGTGCAACTGTAACTTTGCTATGTATTATCAAAACCCTGCAATAGTTCACATTCCCACTAGTAAAACCTACGACTACTTATGTCTCCACAAATTGGAGTGTTTAATGTCAAACATTTGCATTTTTGCAAGTGTGATAGCTGAGAATTTTTATCTCAGAGATGTTTTAATTTACATTTTCCTTGTTAAAAATAAGACAACATATTCTCAAATTTCTAAAAACTATTTGAACTTCTTGTGCTATGAGTTTTCAATCTCCCTTATTTATTGTTTTGTAGGATTGCTGGCCTTTTTTGTTTTTAGAAGCCCTTTAAATAGCAGGGTATTAATCCTTTATCTGTGACAAAAGTTGCAAAGATTTTGCCAGGTTGCCCTTTTATTTATGAATGTTATATGGTGAAGGGAATAAAATTATTTTTTTCCTCCATATTTATCAACTCACATTGTTTATGGATTTTGAATCACAGGAACTATTTTCCTAGCTTATAGAGAAACTCATCTATGTTTTAATCTGGTGATTATATGGTTTCATTTTTTTATGTAAATCCCTAATACATTCAGAATTTATCCTGGTATGTGGTATCCTTTTCCACATGGTTAGCCTGTTGTCCTAATACCATTCATTTAAAAGTCTATCCTACCTATTATGACAATCATTTTGAAATATATAGAAATACTGAATCACTATGTTATGTTACAGAAACTACCAGAGTCTTGTAGGTCAATTATACTTCAAACACAAACTCATAGAAAAAGGTTTGTGGTTACCAGAGGTGGAGGTGGGTGGAAGGGGAATTAGAGCAGCAATCAAAAGGTTCAAACTTTCAGTTATAAGATTCGTAAGTTCAGGGATGTAAAGTACAGTGTGATGAATAAAATTAACATTGCCATATGATATACTGCCGTCTATGGGGTCGCACAGAGTCGGACACAACTGAAGTGACTTAGCCGCATGATATATGAAAGTTGTTACAAGAGAAAGTCCTAAGAGTTCTCATCACAAAGGAAAACAAAATTTTCCATTTCTTTAATTTTCTATATATATGGAGTTGATGGATATCAAATTTATTGTGGTAATGATATCATGATGTAAGTCAAATCATTATTCCATACACCTTAAACTCATACAGTGCTGATGTCTATTATATCTCAACAAAACTGGAAGAAAAAAGTAAAATAAAACTGAAAATCTATAATCAGAATCTAATCAAGAGGAAACATCACAGAAACCTAAAATTAAGAAAAACTAATTCTCTAAAATTACTGGCCTGTATTCTTCAAAATATAGCACATAAGCAAATGGTACAAAAGCAGAGAAAAGCAACTGAAGAAAAAAGATAATGAACAGCAATATGTGATTCCAGTTGGCATACTGAACTAGAGAAAGACTTACTCTGAAGGACACTGCTGGGATAATTGACAGAACTGGAATATGAATTGTATACTAAAGTGCTGGTTCAGTGTGCATGCGCACTAAGTCGCTTCAGTCCTGTCTGACTCTGGGACACGATGGACCGTAACCCTCCAGGTTCCTCCTTCCATGGGATTCTCCAGAGAGAAATACTGGAGTATGTTGCCATGCTTTCCTCCAGGGATCTTCCCCACCCAGGGATAAACCCACATCTCTTATGTCTCTTGTATTAGTAGGCAAATCTTTACCACTAGCACCACCTGGGAAGCTCCTGTTTCAATGTTAGATGTATTAAATTTGATATCCATACTGTGAGTACGTGTGAGAATATTCTTGTCCTTAGGACATTCATATTGAAATATTATCAGACAAAGGGACATTATGTGTGCAATTCTTCTCCAATGGTTCAGAAAAAATATATACATAAATTTGGGGGGCAAAGTAGTGGGGAGATGGAATGGGAATGACAACATAAACCTTGGGGAAGGTTATATGGGAATTCTTTATGCTATTCAAAATAACAAAACAAAATTCTACCCAAGCCCACTGAGCTCATATGCTGCCTGCATCATAATCACTGTTTCCATTTGCAATTATTTATACTATTCCATCGGAGAAGACAATGGCACCCCATTCCAGTACTCTTGCCTGGAAAACCCCATGGATGGAGGAGCCTGGAAGGCTGCGTGCAGTCCATGGGGTCGCTGAGGGTCGGGCACGACTGACTTCACTTTCACTTTTCACTTTCATGCATCGGAGAAGGAAATGACAACCCACTCCAGTGTTCTTGCCTGGAGAATCCCAGGGAAGGGGGAACCTGGTGGGCCGCCATCTGTGGGGTCATACAGAGTCGGACGCAACTGAAGTGACTTAGCAGTAGCAGCAGTATACTATTCCATTTTCTATAAACCAACACTACAACAGTTTTAATCATAGAAGCCTTATGTGTTAGTCACTCAGTTGTGTTCCAACTCTTTGTGACCCCATGGACTGTAGCCCACCAGGCTCCTCTGTCCATGAGGTTTTCCAGGTACTGGAATGAGTTGCCATTCCCTTCTCCAGGGGATCTTCCCCAGCAGGGATCAAACCTGGATCTCCTCCATTGCTGGCCAGTTCTTTAGTCTGAGCCACCAATAGAAGCCTTTTAATAGGTCTTAACATCTGATAGAACTCATCCTCCTCATTACTCTTCTTTTTTAAGAGCTTCCTGGATATTCTTGCTGCTTTGTTCTCCTTTGCAGAAACTTAGGATCCCTTTGTTGGGTTTGCATTCCATGTGTAGGTTAAAACCAATCAGCCTTGTGTTGTACATGTCAGTGTCCACATGTATTCCATGGGGAAGATGGTCACCAGGACGGGTTAACTGAGCACTGCCAGCGCACAAGACTTGTGAGGAGGCTTCCTCAGGTGCTGGCTCACACCTCTCAAACTGAACATGAGGCATCCTGAATATCTGAGGGAGATTGTGCAAGCTGTGTGCTAAGTCGCTTCAGTTGTGTCCAACTCTGTGTGATCCCGCCAGTCTCCTGTGTAGCCCGCCAGTCTCCTCTGTCCATGGGATTCTCCAAGCAGGAATACTGGAGTGGGTTGCCATGCCCTCCTCCAAGGAATCTTCCTGAGCCAGGAATTGAGCCAGCGTGTCTTACATCTACCTGCATTGGTAGGGGGGTTCTTTACCACCTGGGAGATTAAAAACCATCAAATCAAATTAACATGGTTTAACATCTCCACAGAAAGGCAATGCCGAAGAATGCTCAAACCACCGCACAGTTGCACTCATCTCACACACTAGTAAAGTAACGCTTAAAATTCTCCAAGCCAGGCTTCAGCAATATGTGAACCATGAACTTCCTGATGTTCAAGCTGGTTTTAGAAAAGGCAGAGGAACCAGAGATCAAATTGCCAACATCTGCTGGATCATCAAAAAAGCAAGAGAGTTCCAGAAAAACATCCATTTCTGCTTTATTGACTATGCCAAAGCCTTTGACTGTGTGGATCACAATAAACTGTGGAAAATTCTGAAAGAGATGGGAAAATTCTGAAAGAGACCACCTGATCTGCCTCTTGAGAAACCTGTATGCAGGTCAGGAAGCAACAGTAGAACTAGACATGGAATAACACAGGGGTTCCAAATGGGAAAAGGAGTACGTCAAGGCTGTATACTGTCACCCTGATTATTTAACTTATATGCAGAGTACATCATGAGAAACGCTGGGCTGGAAGAAGCACAAGCTGGAATCAAGATTGCTGGAAGAAATACCAGTAGCCTCAAATATGTAGATGACACCACCCTTCTGGCAGAAAGTGAAGGAGAACTTAAGACCCTCTTGATGAAAGTGAAAGAGGAGAGTGAAAAAGTTGGCTTAAAGCTCAACGTTCAAAAAACTAATATCATGGCATCCAGTCCCATCACTTCATGGCAAATAGATGGGAAAACAGTGGAGACAGTGGCTGACTTTATTTTTCTGGGCTCCAAAATCACTGCAGATGGTGACTGCAGCCATGAAATTAAAAGACGCTTACTCCTTGGAAGGAAAGTTATGACCAACTTAGACAGCATATTAAAAAGCAGAGACATTACTTTGTCAACAAAGGTCCATCTAGTCAAGGCTATGGTTTTTCCAGTGGTCATGTATGAATGTGAGAGTTGGACTATAAAGAAAATTGAGTGCCGAAGAATTGATTCTTTTGAACTGTGGTATTGGAGAAGACTCTTGAGAGTCCCTTGGACTGCAAGGAGATCCAACCACTCCATCCTAAAGGAGATCAGTCCTGGGTGTTCATTGGAAGGACTGATGTTGAAGCTGAAATTCCAATACTTTGGCCACCTCATGTGAAGAGTTGACTCATTTGAAAAGACCCTGATTCTGGGAAAGATTTGAGGGCAGGAGGAGAAGGGGACAACAGAGGATGAGATGGTTGGATGGCATCACCGACTCAATGGACATGCGTTTGGGTGAACTCTGGAAGTTGGTGATGGACAGGGAGGCCTGGTGTGCTGCAGTTCATGGGGTCACAAAGAGTCAGACACGACTGAGCAACTGAACTGAACTGAACTGAATGTCTGCAAAGATGTTGGAAAACCCTGGATATGAGGAAATAGTTGGTTCTTCTGGACCTATAAGTGGACTCCTGAGGAAGAAGCCTGGGGGACTGATTGACCTTTGAGATTCCTTAGACATGCAAGATGCTTCATCTGCTGGATTCAAAGGAACTCAAAAGAATCCCTACAACAGGCCATGAGAGTCCATGATGGAAGTGTTTCAAGGATTGTGCTGCCAGCAAGGAGTCTTGATGGTAAGAACAGATTTTCTAGTCATTCCAATGAATGGTGTTCAGGCTACGAACACTATAAACCTCAGCAGTTAGGTGGCGGCTATTCTCCTTGAGCAGAGATTTAGGAGGATCAACAGGAGCTTCGCTTCAAATTCACATTGATTTAAAATTATTCTCCAGAGCAGCCCTACCAAGTTCTTCGGGTTCTTTTTTCCCTTCCTATTTGGGGAGGAAACCTGACAGAATTAGGGAGTTTGACCGCCTGCCTGGAGTCTGACATTTCACATAGCCAAATAAATAGGCTTGTTCCTCTAGAAACTCTCTCAGATGAAAATTAATTTGAGAACCAAGTTGAAATCTGCTTCCAACTGACTCTTTACTTTTGAATTTCCATTGAAAATTTTGTCTCCACTTTTTATACGTCCAGTATATTTCCCACTTTATTTCTTCTTAGGATTCTTAAGATCAAAAACTTTAAGAGCTAGACTACAGTAAATGATGCTGAAATTATATTAAACCCATAAAACCAAAGTCTGGCTAAACCTATGGCTTTGCTAAAATAAATAAGTGGTTTTATTAGCAAATTGCACAGCACATTTAGAAAGAGTCAAGCTTTCTATCCTATTTATTAACACTGGCTTTCATCTATACCCCAACGGCCTTTTCCTCTGCCAACCAGAAAGAAATACCAAGTCGTCTTCTTGAGCTTTATTGGAGTTTAGCAGGCATTCTCAGAGTCACTGAACAGACTTGTTCTCAGGAGCCTGTGTGTCCTCAGACTTGGAGAGGTATGTGTATTTTTCTAGTGCTATCTTTTCTTTCACGTTCATTAAAAGAAATAGATGTTAGGAAATAGCTTTGAGATAATAAACTTAGCCTTTGACCCATGGGTTCACTTTGCTGAAATAAGAAATGACATGGAATCATCAGGAAGATCCACATTCTACCCACTGCCCTGGCGACAGGGGTATTTAACCCCTGATGACCAGCTGTCGCTTCACTCTATCAACATTCCAGGACACTGAACGAGGAAATCAGCAACAGACACAAAGCCTCCTATTTTTTCTTCACTTTTCTGGGGCCTTAGTCACATGCCCCACCCTCCAACCCATCCCTTCAGAATCATTGAGCTGTGAATGCCTTTTGACCCACTATATGTCAGATAACTGGTCACCATCTGTTTTTACTGAGGGCCTAATAATGTGGAATTTCTAGCCAATACATTAGGACCCTGTGTTTAAGAGGGATATTAACAATTTAAGAAGGATGATATGTGCATAACCCGAAGACTCCCCACAAAGACCTATAATATGGGTATATCCCTCCCTAGCTCTTAAATTTGGAGAAGGCAATGGCAACCCACTCCAGTACTCTTGCCTGGAAAATCCCATGGATGGAGGAGCCTGGTAGGCTGCAGTCCATGGGTTCGCTAAGAGTTGGACATGACTGAGAGACTTCACTTTCACTTTTCACTTTCATGCATTGGAGAAGGAAATGGAAACCCACTCCAGTGTTCTTGCCTGGAGAATCCCAAGGACGGCAGAGCCTGGTGGGCTGCCGTCTATGGTGTCACACAGAGTCGGACATGACTGAAGTGACTTAGCAGCAGTAGAAGCAGCAGCTCTTAAATTAATTGGGTTTGTGTTCTTAGTGTACAGGATGAATTACATCAATCACACACATACACATACATACACACATACATACACACTTAAACCTGAGACATGCTTGTTCCTTGCATTAAATTTTAAGAAGGGGCCAAATATTAACACAGCAGTTGAAGGAAAAAACAGCTTTTCCACACAGAGAAAAACACAAGTGCAAAGCACAGAGTCATGAAATAGTATGAGAAACTACAGCATACAGTGAGGCATAGAAAGTGTTAAGAACAGAGGAGTGGACAAGGTCCAGATATGAAATACCTTGAAAGCCACCTAAAAGTTTGGAGTTTATCCTTAGTCATGGTTTAAAGTAAGAGAGACATGATCAGATCTGTACCTTGGAAAGCTCATTCTAACAGTAGCATGGAAGATGGATGGACACTTCAGAGACTGAGTGAAGGAGTCTCAATTAGAAGTCTGTTGGAATGATCCAGGTAAGAAATGAGGAAAGCCTGTAATTAATCAGCAGTAGAAGAGATAGGAGGATCATAAAAAAGAGGCTTTGAAGAAGGTACACACCATCTTCAACAATTAGGAACTGAAAAAGAAAGGGCAGAGCTAGAGATGACTGTCAGTTTTCCAGTTGGAATTACAGGGCATAAAGCAATGATATTCACAACATGAAGAACAGGTTTGGCTGGTGGGGGCAAAGAATGAGTTCAGTGCTGGACATGCTGAATTTGAAGCAACTGTATAAAAGACAAGTGGCAGACTTCCCCAGTGGTACAGTGGTTAAGAATCTGCCTGCCAATGCAGGGGACGGGGGTTTGATCTCTGATCTGGGAAGATTCCACATACCTTGGAGCAACAAAGCCCATGTGCCACAACTACAGAACCCCACACACCCTAGAGCCCACGCTCTGTGACAAGAGAAGATCCCACTCGCCACAACTAGAAAAAACTCACACACAGCACCAAAGACACAACACCACCAAAAAACAATTTTTAATTAATTAAATAATTTTTAAAAAGACAAGTGGAGATGCCCAGAAGGCAATGGGTAAATCATTTTGGAGACCGGGAATGAAGTCTGGACTGAAACTATGGATTTGGGTTCCATTTGCACATGGTGGCAGTTTAAGGCAAAGGAGTAGTAAGCCCTCTGAGGGAGTATGTAGAAAGAGAATAAAGCAGAAGATAGAACCTGGTGTCCCCCACCCCACCATACTAGGGGCAAGTGGAGGAGGACAGGCCAGTAGATTGGGAAGAACAGACTTTTCATCAGCTGGAGTAAGACCAAGAGGCCATGTTAACAGGTCAAGAGTCTCTGAGGCTGGAGAGCACTTCAAGAACAAAGAGCCAGTCAATAGGGTCAGACTCCTCCAAGGACATAAACAAAAAAGAGGGTTAATAAGGATGGCTTTGGCTCCTGAAAGAGGTCCAGGAGAGACTGATCAAGAGCACAAGTGGATAAATCAGTCTGGATAGGGAAGAGATGCCCCCAAGATCAGTGATAAGGTTGAGGAGGGAGGGGGCAGAGAGAAGACACTCACAGAATAGAAGCAGAAAGTTGAGAAAGTTCATTTCAATGGACTCGGTTCTTCTGAAAGGAGGCAGCCAAGGGAATCTGTTAAGAGAAAGTGAAAGAGAGTGGCCATGATGTTTGGGAAAGATGTTGAGAGAAATTCCCACTCCACAACTCCACTGCCCCACTCCACAACCTCAGCACTAGCCACACCATCCCTACAACACAGCATGGTGCCTGGTTCAAAACAGGTGTTTAGTGTAAGGAAGACAAAATGGCAGAGCGGAAGGACCTTGCGCTCCTCTCAAGACCACACCAAAATCACAACTGCTGAACAAAGTAAAAAAGACTGGAACCTACCAAAAAAGATATTCTATAACCAAAGACATACAGAAGGAGCCACAGAACGCTGGTAGGAGGGCAGCACTGAAGATACGATCAAATCCCATACTCACCTCCCAGGTTCAGTTCAGTTCAGCTCAGTCGCTCAGTCATGTCTGACTCTTTGTGACCCCATGAATCGCAGCACGCCAGGCCTCCCTGTCCATCACCAACTCCCGGAGTTCACCCAAACTCATGTCCATCGAGTCAGTGATGCCATCCAACCATCTCATCCTCTGTCATCCCCTTCCCCTCGAGCCCTCAATCTTTCCCAGAATCAGGGTCTTTTCCAATGAGTCAACTCTTCGCATGAGGTGGCCAAAGTACTAGAGTTTCAGCTTCAGCATCAGTCCCTCCAATGAACACCCAGGACTGATCTCCTTTGGATGGACTAGTTGGATCTCCTTGCAGTCCAAGGGACTCTCAAGAGTCTTCTCCAACACCACAGTTCAAAAGCATCAATTCTTCGGTGCTCAGCTTTCTTCAGAGTCCAACTCTCACACCCATACATGACCACTGGAGAAACCATAGCCTTGACTAGACGGACCTTTGTTGGCAAAGTAATGTCTCTGCTTTTGAATATGCTATCTAGGTTGGTCATAACTTTCCTTCCAAGGAGTAAGCGTCTTTTAATATCATGGCTGCAATCACCATCTGCAGTGATTTTGGAGCCCCAAAAAATAAAGTCTGACACTGTTTCCACTGTTTCCCCATCTGTTTGCCATGAAGTGATGGGACCAGATGCCATGATCTTAGTTTTCTGAATGTTGAGCTTTAAGCCAACTTCCATAAAGGTTAAAGTGGGTGACCCATAATAGGTTTTTAGTACTCATTTTTTAGATTTACTTATTCTCATTTATTGAGTACCTACTTGGTACAAGGCACTAGGCTAGACTCAAGAGATGCAAAGATACCATTATATTTGGAGAACTCTGAGTACTCCTCAGAAAAAACATTTTCTCCCATAAGTTTTATTGGTGTAATGTCTATTCATCCTTCTGGTCTCAATTTCAAATGCCACCTCTTCAAGGAAACCTGTCCTCACTCTCAGATTAGGTCAAATCCCTTTATTAACCATTTTCAACACATCAAATGCTTTTCCTTACTAGCTCTTAAATAGTAATAGCTAAATGATTAGCTATATAATTATAAAATATTTAAAATATTGCTTATGTAATTGTGTGTCATTTTTAATATCTATCTTCTTTCTCTACCAGATTGTAAGTTCCACAAGGTCTGAAAGCTTGTCTCTCTTCTACTCAGTGCTGGATGGTTGGCATCAATAGACTGGTATTTATTCATTCTTTCACCCAATAGTTTTTCAGCCCTTATCATATAAAAGACATAGAACACATATCAGACATTCAAGAAATATTTGTGGGCTGAATGAATGAATAGAAAGACTCATGTCTGAAGTCAGAGTCTAATGAGCAAATAATCTTTCATCACAATTTGCTATGGTACAGACTATTTGCCATAAGGAATTCCAAAAGTGAGGCACTGAGTAGGGTGAATTCAAAAGGGAAAAAGGTATCTTTTGACAGAAGTGATGATTTGGGGAGAAAATAATGAGTATGGATTGTAACTGATGCTAGAGGGCTGGGTGGTCCACAAAAGGAAATGTAATTATTAATACAAGAACCACTCTTCCCAGCATTCACAGGTGGACCTCAGCTCTACTACAGCACTTTCAGTGAAAGCAATAGGATTTCTTACCTTAATTGAACCATGAATAATACTTCTGTTCTACTTCAAACCAAAAACTATATATGACTCCAGCAGTTGTAAGATAAAAGGCTCGAATTTGCAGTACAATCCTGAGAAAAGAAGTATCGTTATACTTTTCAATCTCTGAGATTTAATTAGAGTTTAGAAATGAAAAGTGGCTCCATGTCGCTCCCCTAGAAAAATGATGTTCCTGTCCCACCATGAGGAACAGCATCATAAAAACACTAAAATGATAAATATTACAGTCCTTCAAGCTCCAAGTTGTCTACCACATAAGACATGAACTTGAGAACATTTTCTTGGCACTTTTGGACTATTTGAACTAAATGGAGCAGAAAAAGGCCTTACCCATTTTTTAAAATTCCATTCACCCTCTTAAAAAGACCAATGAGTCTTCGAATAACTAAACAGTGAGTCTGAAATCATACTTGATTCTAGGAACTTTTACACTGTTGAACTGGGTGGCCTTCAACAGCAGATATTAAAAAACCTTTCCTGCAGTACTTCTTTGCAAATAAATCATCTTGAAAACAGCTTTCAAAAACCAGGAAGCCTCCAATAACACAACCATTGACTTCCAGTGGTTTCCTTGGCCTTGGCCATATTCAGACAACCCAGATCTCCCGAAGTTTCCATCATTGCCCATATGTCTGATATAAAGAAAAAACAAAACACAGGCATCATCTCATCTCCTGTCCCCAACCCCAAACAAAATCATAATAAACAAACCAAATACTAATTAAAGGAAAGTCTACATAAGTTTTAAGCAGATAATCACCAATATAGCTGCTGCTGCTGCTAAGTCACTTCAGTCGTGTCCGACTCTGTGCGACCTCATAGACGGTAACCCACCAGGCTCCCCCGTCCCTGGGATTCTCCAGCAAGAACACTGGAGTGGGTTGCCATTTCCTTCTCCAATGCAGGAAACTGAAAAGTGAAAGGGAAGTCGCTCAGTCGTGTCCGACTCTTTGCAACCCCATGGACTGCAGCCCACCAGGCTCCTCTGTCCATGGGATTTTCCAGGCAAGAGTGCTGGAGTGGGGTGCCATATAGCTGCACCAGTTGTTAAAAGGTGGAACCATTTCTAGACTACCTGTCTGCTCCCTCTCTCCCTTCCTCTCCAACCGTCTGTATAGTCCAGCAAATAAGGGGTTAATGCTTAGCACCTACAGAGGCAGACACTCTGACTAGTCAGTGCCTGTGCTGCATGTGATTACACAGAGATGGAGATCAGACAGACAGACATAATATTATTCTTGGAAACAGGCAAACAGCGCTCTTTCTCTATACATACTTCCTGATTCCCTTTATGGTCATCAGACTTTTCTCTGCTGCTGCTGCTGCTGCTGCTAAGTCGCTTCAGTTGTGTCCAACTCTGGGCAACCCCATAAACAGCAGCCCACCGGGCTCCCCCGTCCCTGGGATTCTCCAGGCAAGAACACTGGAGTGGGTTGCCATTTCCTTCTCCAATGCATGAAAGTGAAAAGTGAAAGTGAAGTCGCTCAGTCGTGTCCGACTCTTAGCGACCCCATGGACTGCAGCCCACCAGGCTCCTCCATCCATGGGATTTTCCAGGCAAGAGTACTGGAGTGGGGTGCCATTGCCTTCTCCGAGACTTTTCTCTAGCTCCTGGCAAATGGGCTAATTTCACAGGTAAAGAAAGTAAGAAGTCAACATTTAAATAGACATATTTCCACAACAACACAGTGCCGCAAAGCTTGCACCAAAGAGTGTGATAATAACCCAGCTCTTACTTTGATTTTATTATGAAATGGAAGGTTTTATCCCCCCCACTAGAAAAAACTTCCAATAGACTTTGTCATAGGGTTGTAAACCAACACTCCAGAAGGTCAGCTTGTGCTCCGGGGCTGAGGTAGGCTGAGTCCCACTGTACATTTGCCATCTTAGTTCCCCTACTCTTGGGAGGTCCCCTAATCACTCACTTCCCTAACTAGCCCCTTCCCAACTCCAGGGTGTCTCCTCTGCCACCCAGGCTCCACCCTGCCACTCTTTAAAAATGTCTCTCATATTCTGCTAAAAGTTTCCAGAAATTCATTTCTCCATTCCTTCTCTCTGGGTGTTTACAGTTTCTTAATGAGCCAGGGTACTTATCAAAACTTCTCCAATAAAAAGCAACCCAAGAAAATTCTGGGAATTTGAGGCTAAACATTAACAAATGAGTGTGTTCCCTTGAAGAAAAGGACACCCAACTGCGGGTGAACCCCTGCTAGGTTCCACATTCCCCACCAGCTGGTCATTAGCATGCATTTGTAGTTGGGTGGTCCTAGGGGTACCTAGCCCAACAGAGGGCTGGGTGTGGATTCAGGGGTATTCCCTCACCCAGCATCTAAGAATGAGTTCACTTACATGGCGCTGTGGTCTGAATGTACATCCTTCCAATATCCACACGCCCGAATCCTAACCCAGTGTCATGAAGTTAGGAGGTGCGTTATGCTATTAGGTCATGAGGGTGGAGCCCTCATGATGGATTAGTGCTTTTTTTAAAATTCATTCTTATTGGAATATTGTTGATTTACAATGTTGTTTTACTTTATGTTACAACAGCAAAGTCAATCAGTTACACTTTTATGTATATCCACTCTTTTTTAGAATCTATTCTCATATAGGCCTAGAGAGTATTGAGTAGATCTCCCTGTGATATACAATAGGTTCTTATGAGGCATCTATTTTATACATAGTAGTGTGTATATGTCAATCCCAAATTTCCCAATTTATCCTTCCCCACCCTTTCCCCACTTTGGTATCCATAAGTCTGTTTTCTACATTTGTGACTCTATTTCTGTTTTATAAATATAAGAACCACCCTCCAACCCCACAGCTCTCTTTTGCCCTTTTGCCCTGTAAAGACACAACAAGAATTCTGCAACCCAGAAGAGCACCCTCGCCCAACTATGCGGCCACCCTGACCTTGGACTTCTAGCCTCCAGAACCATAGGAAATAAATTTCTGTTGTTTATAAGCTACTCCATCTGTTGGTATTTTGTTACAATAGCCTGAATGGAGTAAGACGCATGGGGACACAGGGATCCTGTGAAAAGAAAGTTGTATTGGGACTTCCCTGATGGTCCAGTGGCTAAGACTCTGCACTCTCATTGCAGGGTGCACGGTTCAATCCCTGGTCAGGGAACTAGATCCCACATGCCGAAACTAAAGGACCACACATTCTGCAACCGAGATCTTCAATGCCACAACTAAGACTGGCACAGCCAGCTAAACAAATTAATTAATTAAAAAAAAAAAAAAAACCCTGCAAACCTTTGGCCCATTTAAGGACCAGCCCAACTTCCACTGGAGCAGTAGCACATGTACCCTCAAGAGTCTAAAAGGTTCCCTCATGCACACAGCTGAGATGGTATCCACACATACTCCCCCATCACCATTTCTTCTTATTATCATGGCCCAAACTGGCTGGCTGTTGATTTGCATACATCCAAATAATATCAGCTTTTATTTGGCTCAAAATGACATGTGCCTGATTGAATGAAAATCATTAGAACACATTAACATAGTTAAGATATGTTTTGAACTTCTCCAGAACACTTTCATGCATTGGAGAAGGAAATGGCAACCCACTCCAGTGTTCTTGCCTGGAGAATCCCAGGGACGGCGGAGCCAGGTGGGCTGCCGTCTATGGGGTTGCACAGAGTTGGATACGACTGAAGCGACTTAGCAGCAGCAGCAACAGAACACTGCAGTCTAAGCACTTTCCCCTCCAGGGACTAGAAATCAAATTTCCCCTTTTATATCCAACATGCTTTTATACAACACAGTTTCTCTGAAGTATCCCTTCACACAAATTTCCCAAATTTCAAACTTCATTTTTCATCATCTGTAGTTGTTCCATCACTAAGTCGTGTCCGACTCTTTGTGATCCCATGAACTACCGCACACCTGGCTTCCCTGTCCTTCACTATCTCCCAGAGGTTGCCTAAACTAATGTTCATCATCTGTACCAACTGTCAAATCATGGGTAAAGGTGGCAAAAATGGGAATTCACACTTGTTTTTTCAGCTCTCTGCTCACCACTCAAAGAAAATAAATGTCTACCTTTTTTTTTTTTTTTTTGCCACGGGCTCTTAAAAAACCCTCCAAACATGAATTTTTAAATGGAGAAGGTGTTTCCCAATTATATGAAGCAGAGGGAATCATTAAACAGGCACCTCCCACTCTGGGGGAAAGTCCACACATTAAACGCTAGTCATCATAAAATAGAAGTGCCTTAAACAGAGACTTTATGCTACACCATGGCACCTTCAGCCTGCATTTAGTGGGCTTGCCTTCTCAGTAAGTCTACTCCAAAGCTGCTGATAGTGTTCAATTAATCAATGGGGAATTAGACTTTGTGATGCAGAGCAATGAAGTGCTAACGAGGACCACGTGTGGCTGTGAATGGCCTCCATGTGACCAGCCAGGCTTGCCAAGTGGACAGAAAATGCTTAAGACAGAGCTATTAGGAATCTTAGAGGGTAACCCCCAGCAGTAATGCTGTGTGTGCTGGGGAGTGCCAAGGGTCTGGAAAACATTCCAGATGGTATGGTGATATTTTGTGTCGATTTAATTTCAATTGTGTCAAGTTAGGAATAAATGCACTAGTCTTCAAGACATAGTGTTTGCAAAATATTGGGGGAAGTTCCTAAATGATTAATAAGGACCATTATGGTCATCATGGGTGCATGATCCTTCAACACATAACAATCTAAGTTAATTTAATTCATTAAGAAGAACGAGTGCATTGGAAAAATAAACATATGCAAACTATGCCACGCTTTGTCCTTCCCACCTGAACTAATCATGCAGAATTGATAACTGGTTAACATATCCAAAATATGCCTTGAAAGACTTGAGTGCAAGGCCAACTTCAAGTTTTAATCAGCCCTTAAGATTCACACGTTTTTACATTTGGCATTTCCGTCAATAATTTATCAGCCTGACATTAACTGCATGTCGATATTAATGACTCATGTCGAATTTCTAAGTCAACATTTCTTAGCCAGGGGTGTGCCTCTGAGTAGCCTGGAGAGATTTTGAACATGACATGCTGATTCCCACACCTGGAGGGGCTGATTGAGCATGGTCTAGGGGTGGGCTCTGAAATTTTTATTTTTTTTAATTGTTATTTATTGGTGTATAGTTGCTTTACAATGCTGTATTAGTTTCTACTACAAACAAAGTACAGCAAAGTGAATCAGCTATACATACACATTACCCCCTCTTTTTTAAATTGCCCATTTAGGTCACCACAGAACACTGAGTAGACTTCCCTGTGCTATACAGTAGGTTCTCATTAGTTATCTATTTTATAAATAGTATCACTAGTGTTTATACATCAGTCCCAATCTCCCAATTTAACCCCACCCCATTCCCCTCTAGGGTGTCCGTACTAAAAAAAAAACAAAAAAAACAAAAAAATGATATAGGTGATCTTAAAGGAAAACAGAAATAGAGACACAGAAGTGGAATCCTTATTTTTAAATACCTTACCTAGAGTTTAGTTTGCATATAGGTTTAGGAATAAATGCACTAGTTTTCAAAAAGAAAACATGATTCAGGGACTTTCTTGGCAGTCCAGGGGTTAAGGCTCCATGCATTCACTGCTGGGGGCACAGATTTGCTCCCTGGTTGGGGAACTAAGATCCCACATGCCACACGGCATGACTAAAAAAAAAAAGCAATATTCAATTAACTTTTTTTATTCCTATGCAACTTTAACGATGTTGTATTTCTTTTTACTTATATACAACTTTCAACCTGTCATGTGAAGCAAGGTAAATGTTCTCAGAAGACAGGGTAGTCTGTCGCTGAAGCTTACAATGATAAAACATAGAAAGAAACAGGAGAACTTGTTTTATCACAAGAACAAGAGGCCCAAGAAAATTGAAATGCACCATCAGTGACAATGTAGCACAAACCAAAGAAAGGTTTTGAGCAGGAGGAATGGTAAGGCCTGCAGGGTCTCTCAAACAAGCCTGAAGAGGCTGCAAAAAGCTGTGCTGCTCTGTTTTTAACAGTCAGGACATGGAAGCAACCTGAATGTCCATTAACAGAGGAATGGATAAAGAGGGTGTGGTACATACACATAAAATAGAATATTACTCAGTCCTAAAAAGGAAAGAAAGTGTGGCATTTGCAGAGACATGGATGGACCTAGAGACTGTCACTCAGCATGGAAAAAGTCAGAAATGAAAACAAATATCGTATGTTAATGCATACACGTGGAATCTAGAAAAAGGGTACAGGTGAACTTACCTGCAAAGCAGAAATAGACACAGATGCAGAGAACAAATGTATGGATACTAAGAGGGGAAAGGGGTGGATGGGATGGACTGGGAGATTGGGATTGACAAATACAACTATTGATACTATGTACAAAATAGAAGACTCTTGAGAGTCCCTTGGACTGCAAGGAGATCCAACCAGTCCATTCTAAAGGAGATCAGCCCTGGGATTTCTGTGGAAGGAATGATGCTAAAGCTGAAACTCCAGTACTTTGGCCACCTCATGCGAAGAGTTGACTTGTTGGAAAAGACTCTGATGCTGGGAGGGATTGGGGACAGGAGGAGAAGGGGATGACAGAAGATGAGATGGCTGGATGGCATCACTGACTCGATGGACGTGAGTCTGAGTGAACTCCGGGAGTTGGTGATGGACAGGGAGGCTTGGCATGCTGCGATTCATGGGGTCGCAAAGAGTTGGACATGACGGAGAGACTGATCTGATCTGATAAAATAGATAACTAATGAGAACCTACTGCATTGCACAGGGAACTCAGTGCTCTGTGGTGACCTAAATGAGAAGGGAATCCAAGGAAGAGGGGATATATGTGTATGTATAGCTGATTCACTCTGCTGTACAGCAGAACTAACACAATATTGTAAAGCCTACTGCTGACGCAGACATTGATGGTGTGGCTGAGCACCAGGGCTGAGCACACTCAAGCTGAAGGCCGCAGGCATCAGGCGACAGGCACCTGTGTGGCCCGGACAGCCACGACTCCAACACCATGCAGAGCAGCCAGCAGATTGTGACTTTGCATCTCACCTGGAGCCACAGGTGCAGCTCCATAAGGAAAGGAGGAAATGGCAAAACAACAAACACTGGATTTCTTTTTTAAGTTAATGCAGAAGGAAAATAGGACAAGCCAACCAGAGCACCCCTGGAGCCATAGCATGCTGTCCTTCAGTTCCCTTCCCTCCCCCTCCTCTCCATAACTCAGAAGTCTGCACATTTCACTGTACAGGTCCACCAAGAACACCTCATGCTTTCTGAAAGGTGAAGTGCTCTAGGTACTGCAATCTTTTAAAAATGTATTAGGGACTTAAAATGTTTAAAACTTTTATTAGGTTTTTAGAAGAGCATTCCTTACTAGACTCTACAGGTGTTGAATGTTCCACCCAATTCTATTTTTCCCATAAGCCCTATCATTTTTATTAGATGAAATTCTATCATGTCTCAATTTTTAATAAAATATCTATTACATTGTAGAAGAAACAACTATATTATCTCATTTAATCCTCCTTTTATCCCTGCTTTACAAAAGAGGACGCTGAACCCTGGGAGTGGTTTTCATTTGATGCTAAAATCCCACATCTGGAGCATCTTTTCCCAACTTATGTTCCTCTTTTTCTTCTAATATAACATTTTCCAAGTTCCTCTACCATTCAAAAGCCTTTTACCGGGATGTCACACTCAGAAAAATCATGGTGGGGAGTAGCTCCCAGCCCCATTGAAAGGAGAGAATTTGTTCAGCATCCAAATGGAAACTGGTATTTAGGTCAAAAGTTCACACACACAAAAGAAAAAGAGTTCTCAAAAGACGTCCTTAAGGTCTAAAGAAAGAAAAAACCTTCCAACAAATAGATCCTAAAGACAAAATAATCCAACTGGCAATCTGAAATAATGTAGGCAATTTTCCCTAAGTGACTGATCACTACTGCATGACTTTCCCCAAGGTCAGTAGCAGAACAGGAATTAGAAAGATCAAACTGGGACCTTCTTTACTGCTTTTAAATATTGTGTTTCTATTACTTGGAATGTTCTTATTTCTGCATCCGACTGTTCTCCTTGCTATATTTCACACCCACTCTGGCTTCACATCAGAAGAACAAGGTCAGTATTTATTTATAATGAAATAGGGGTGTGATGGTGAATCATACAGATGTATATTTTACTTGGAACAAATGCAGTTCACCTTTCTTCTCTGAATAAGTTCAAATCTTGAGAGAGACGGCAGTATATACGCCTTCAAAAGGAGGCCCTCCCTGGGTATTCAAAACATATTTTATCCAACCACAAGATCCTCTTGTTTCAAGCAAGAAACATCTAGAAAGAAAAAGACACTTTCTGTAAAACACTTGTTGGACACTTGTTATTTCTTTTGGGACAAATTTTAAATGTTAACAGAGAAACCAAATTATTTTTATGGAATTAAGGAGTAAGGGGTAGAAATGAATGATTTCCAAAAAGTGCATCTGTAATGTGAAGAAAAGGGAACCATCACACAGTGTTGGTGGGAATGTAAATAGTTTACAGCCACTGTGGGAAAAAGTATGGCGATGTCTCAAAAAACTAAAAATAGAACTACCATATGATCCAGCAATTCTACTCCTGGGTATATATTGGAAAAAACAAAAACCCTGATTTGAAAAGATACATGCACCCCAAAGCAGCATTATTTACAATTGCCAAGATGTGTCCATCACCAGATGAATGGATAAAGATATGATGTAAATAATCAATGGCATACTACTCAGCCATAAAAAGGAAGGAAAGGTTGCCATTTGCAACAACATGCATGAACTTGGAGAATATTATGCTAAATGAAATAAGTCTGAAAGAAAAAGACAAATCCTGTATTAAATCACTTATATGTGGGATTTAAAAATTAAACAAACTAGTGGATCTAATGAAAAATAGCAGACTCACAAATACAGAGAGCAAACTAGTGATTACCAGTGGGGAGAGGGAAGCGGGGTGGTGAGTGGGCCAGAAGATTAAGAGGTATGAACCATTACGTATAAAATAAACACTCAAGCTTCCCTGGTGGTTCAGTGATAAAGAATTCACCTGCCGATGCAGGAGACGTGGGTTCGATCTGTGGTCTGGGAAGATCCTACATGCCAGAGAGCAGCTAAGCCTGTGCACCACAACCACTGAGCCTGTGCTCTAGCGCCCAGGAGCCTCAGCTACTGAGCCCACGCGCCGCGACTACTGAAGCCAGCTTGGCCTAGACCCTGTGCTCTGCAACAAGAGAAACCACAAGAGAAACAACTGGAAGCTCACGCACCAAACAGAAAGTAGCCTCCACAGCAATGAAAACCCAGCACTGCCAAAATTAATAAATAAGGAAAATCTTTAAAATTACTCTACAAGTAGACATTGTTCAACACAGGGAATATAGCCAGTATTCCATAATGAATGGAATAAACTATAAATGGAATAATTTGTTACTGTTGTTTTTCAGTCCCTAAATCATGTGTGATTCTTTTCAACCCCATGGACTGAAACATACCAGGCTCTTCTGTCCTTCACTCTCTCTCAGAGTTTGCTCAGATCATGTTCATTCAGTCAGTGATGCCAGCCAACCATCTCATCCTCTGTTATCCCCTTATCCTCCTGCCCTCAATCTTTTCCAGCATCAAGGTCATTCCCAGTATCAAGGTCTTTTCCAGTGAGTCGGCTCTGTGCATCAGGTGGCCAAAGTATTGGAGTTTCACCTTCAGCACCAGTCCTTCCAATGAATATTCAGGGTTGATTTCCTTAAGGATTGACTGGTTTGATCTCCTTGCAGTCCAAGGGACTCTCAAGAGTCTTCTTCAGCACCACAATTCAAATGCATCAGTTCTTCAGTGCTCAGTCTTCTTTACAGTCCAAATCTCACATCAGAATATGACTACTGGAAAGACCATAGCTTTGACTAGATGGACCTTTGTTGGCAAGGTGATGTCTCTGCTTTTTAATACATTCTCTAGGTTTATCATGGGCTTCATTGGTAGCTCAGCTAATAAAAAATCCGCCTGCAATGCAGGAGACTTTGGTTCAATTCCTGGGTCAGGAAGATCCACTGGAGAAGGGATAGGCTACCCACTCCAGTATTCTTGGGCTTCCCTGGTGCTCTGATGGTAAAAAATCCACCTGCAATGCAGGAGACCTGGGTTCGATCCCTGGGTTGGGAAGAGCCCCTGGAGAAGGGAATGGCTACCCAGTTCTCCAGTATTCTGGCCTGAAGAATTCCATGGACTGTACAGTCCATGGGGTTGCAAACAGTCAGATATAACTGAGAGACTTTCACTTTCTTCACTTTCTAGGTTTATCATAGCTTTCCTTCCAAGGAGCAAATGTCTTTTAATTTCATGGTTACAGTCACTGTCTACAGTGATTTCGGAGCCCAAGAACATAAAATCTGTCACTGCTTCCACTTTTTCCCCCTCTATTTGCCATGAAGTGATGGAAGGAGATTGTGAATCACTATGTAGTATTATGTAATATTATACTTATGTAATACGTAAGTAATATGTAAATTATGTAATATTGTACACCAACTATTTGTTCTTATTGCTTAGTTACTAAGTCATGTCCAACTCTTTTCAACCCCGTGGAGAATACCTTGCCAGAAGCCTCTGTCCAGGGGATTTCCCAGATAATAATATCAATTATACCTCAATCCAAGAAAATGTAAAATACAAATAAATAAATAAACAAATAAGTACATCTATAACATCCTGAAATGTAAATGTTCTCAGATCCTTTGCTTCAGGTTTTTAAGAAGAATTTGAAATAAATGTTTCTATGTTAAGGTAGAATGCTAAGACTAAGATGAAGAGACATCCCACTGTTTCAAGAGCTCAACCCCACTGAGCTCTTGAAACAGAGACAGAACAGGCCCAATCTTGCAGCATCCAGCAAGCAGATTATCTCCCATTTGGAAATAGGCAAGAACTAAAGATATACAACATACTTTCCATTAGATCCCTATTTTATTTCCTTTGTGGCCACATGTGTCTGTCGAATCTTGACCACAGAATCAGAATGTTGAAAAACTTTGAGGATTCATCGAATCCACACCCAGACTTATAGGAAGACCTCCCACTAAACCTCCAGACACATGGGGACTTTATCCTATTTTTAAAGACCTCCACGAAGTCTTTACAAAAAGTATTCAAACACGAGCTCTCCTGCCAGCAGGAGACTCAGCTGGTTGAATCTGCATTGGCCCCACCCCCATTAATCAATCCCACCCCAGCAAAGAGGAACAGGCCCCTTGTCTCTGCTCTAAACATCCCAACATTTGCCTGCACTCCTGTGCCTGGCTTGCCCAATCCACCCCCAAGTCAGCAAGTTCAGTTCAGTTCAATCGCTCAGTCATGTCCAACTCTTTGCGACCCCATGGACTGCAGCATGCCAGGCTTCCCCGTCCATCGCCAACTCCTGTGGTCCACTGGAGAAGGGAATGGCAAACCACTTCAGTATTCTTGCCTTGAGAACCCCATGAACAGTATGAAAAGGCAAATCAGCAAAGCCCTGTTCTAAGCTGGGGTCAAGACACAGGTGTGGGTCATTTCCCTGCGCCTCCGGTCAGCCCCCACGTGACCATCAGCAGTACCTCTGCTTCAGACAGGCCACCATGAGGGAAGGCAAATTTCTGAACACTGGGGAGCTTTGGATGTTTTTTGTTTGTTTGTTTAGCAGTACCATGCATGTGGGATCTTAGTTCTACAACCGGGAATGGAGCCCACACCTCCTGCATTTGAAACACTCTTAACCACTGGACCACTGGGGAAGTCCCTGGAAGGTCTTATTCTTCACAAAGAAAAAAAGCCTCACAGATCACCTATTAGGGAGGCTGCATGTGGCACCTGATATGAAGTATTGGCCTTTTTTTTTTTTTTAATAACAATGGATTGATCATTATTTAGCTTCCCCAAATCAAATTTCCAACCAAGCCTCAAGGTTTGCAAGGCCAGCTTCTAACAGAATTCCCACTCTGCCAGCTTGAAGCAGCAGGGAAGTAAACTTGTGTCCCTCATTAATATGAAAGAACTGAGGTGCTAGAAACAGCCCCAGGACTAAAGAAACAGGTACTAATGATGCTGGTTGCTGGGAAATGTTTATGGCCAGAAAACCGAATGAGACACACACCTTCAGCTGGTGGGATCACCCGCCTTCCTCTGTCACTCACCGTTACCATTCCACCTCAGAGGGGTTCCTGGAACAGCCTCGCCTCCACTTTCCCTGGAACAGCCTCGCCTCCACTTTCCCTGGCAGTGACTCAGCATTCCCTCACATGTGCGCGCTCAGTGCTTCAGTCATGTCCTGCTCTTTGCAACTCCATGGACCATAGCCCACCAGACCTCTCCGTCCATGGGACTTTCCAGGCAAAAATACTGGAGTGGGTTGCCATTTCCTTCTTCAGGGGATCTTCCCAACCCAGGGCTCAAATCTGCATCTCCTGCGTCTCCTGCATTGCAGGTAGATTCTTTACAGCTGAGCCACCAGGGAAGCACATTCCCTCATTGTTATTGTTCAGTCGCCCAGTCATGTCCAACTCTTTGCAGCCCCATGGACTGCAACACACCAGGCCTCCCTGTCCCTCAGCATCTCCCAAGTTTCCAGGTGGTGCTAGTGGGGAAAAAAAAAACCCACCCGTCAATGCAGGAGACAGAAGAGACATGGGTTCAATTCCTGGGTCAGGAAAATTCCCTGGAGAAGGGCATGGCAACCCACCCCAATATTCTTGCCTGGAGAATCCCATGGACAGAGGAGCCTGGCAGGCTACATCCATAGGGTCACAAAGAGTCAGATATGACTGAAAAAACTTAGCATGCATGCAAGGAATTAGTAACATTCCCTCATAGTGATTATCAAATAGCCAACAGGGAAATTGGAGAATTATCAAAAAGTAAACAAAGCAGCTTGGATCATGTAAAGAGTGGAGTAATTACTGCACCCCTAACCTTCAGCAGTCCATCCTGGAGATTGGTGAAGAGCCATCACCCCCTGGGGGAAGTGGAGCCCTCTTTCACTATCAGCCTCTGTTTCAGCCTCTCTGAAGCAGAGAGGCCTCAAGCTATGTGAAGAGAAGGAGCCCGAGGTTACTGATGTGACTATCCCCTCCAGTCTTCAATGACACAACCCTGGAAGAAACCCAAGACCTAGCTGGAACTGGAGAAGCCTTCAGGAGCAATCTCCAGTCAGATGGCTCAGACTTTCAAAAGCCCAGACTCCTCAAACCAAAACTGTATCCCAGAGAGTTAGATTAAACCATCTACACCCTTGCAGGTGAAACCACTTGCTTCTCTTTAACTTTCCACTCATTTTAAGTTTCCTCTGAAGGCCTCCCTTAAGCTACAATCAGATTGAGATATTTAGTGTAACAACTATGAAATGCCCCCCCTTCATTTATCATAATCATCTTTCAACTTGTATCCCTGTTCACTGAAAACTCACATCCAAGTTACTATGACCCCTAACAACTCAGATGACCTTGAACTGATGTGCGAATTTGGATCCTGTTAAATCAGTGTTCCCAAAGCTGGGGTCTTCCTTTCTTTCACATGGTAACTTGCCCAGACTAAAAGAGGACATTTTTACATGGCCAACAGATAGCTTACACAAACTAGCTTCATGTGACTTTTAAATAAAGCACATAAATTACACCATCATAAAGCTTTCTCTTTGGGGGTTTGTAACTAGACTGTCATAAATAGCAGACTTGATCATCTTTGGTCCATAATCCAGATGTCAGGGTCTTCCAGTGCGATCCACATGATTCTTAGGAAGGGGAGCAGCGCCCCCTGCTGGTATGCCTTGCAGGATGAGTTTTTACAAGTGGGAAATCTTGGTACAAAGTCGTTTGATGCTGAAATCCCTTGTAGTTAAGAGGGGAAATGAGGGTTTGAATACAACGTTCTTCATTTCCTCAGCAACACACACTGCAGCAAAGAGAGGCTCACATTTCTCTCATTATTATTTCTAGCATTTAATATAGCCAGTCACATTAGAACTGAGGACACCTCCACGGCATTGTTCCCCATTACTTATGGGGTGTGACAAAACTATGAGGCTCAACTCTTTCGACTCTGTGTAATACTCCCACCCCTGGACAAGAGGCCAGCATCACTGGCAATCTTTGAGGTGGTCCCTGGAGAGCCACAGCAGGACAAGGACAGCCCCCTTGAGATGGCAGGCTCTGACTCTGTCCTACTCAGCTTGTGCTCCAGACACGGACGAAGAACTTGAGTCTGCAGGAAGAAATCCCTAAGCATCAGACCCCGTACAGATTATAAAACCTGACCTGAACGTAGCTAAAATCCCTGACCATTTACTACCAAAAGAATGTCTATGGATCTAGAAAACCAGGAGACCCTTTGGGTGGCTGGGGTGTATAGCCTGGTAAAAGCACAGTCACTCACTATTCAACAAAAATATCATTGTGTTCAGCAAACATTTAGTGAGTACTGACAATGCCCTGGCACTGCACAGACATCAATAATATAAGGGTGAACAAAAATAAATCAATTAAACCTGCTTGTTGTCCAGAATGAACATATTACAAGCCACAGCAAAGAACACAGGGGAAAGGCACATGGCGTCACAGGGCATATAAAGTCTGGGAGGGTGGACACAGTGTCGCCGAGGAAGTGACATTAGAACTGAGACCAGGAGAAAGAAGGGGAGTTACTGGAGGTTGAGAGGGAGCATTCCAGGCAGAGCAATGAGCCTATGAAAAGCAACTAACTGCCAGGCAGAGAGGGTCAAGTCATTGGATGTGAAACTGCCATGGGTGTCCATGCCTTTATGACAGCGTTTCTATAAAAACTAACTCCAAAAAATATTGTAAAAGCCAATAAATCTTTCCCAGCAATTCACCAAATTCCTGCAGCAAATTGAGTCATCAGATTTTGTCTCCGGAAATGAGAGAATAGTGGCCAAGCCTTCTACAAAATGGGCAGTCCTCCGGTCCTAAAGTCTACTGGCTGAAAGTTCTGGATCCCACTGTTGTTGTCTCTGTACAAATAACAGACTCCGGATCTCTCAACTTCCCAGACCCAGGCATTCTTCCTATACTTCATGGTGACTCCACACTACAAAGTCCCAGAATTTCATCCTAATCTTTGACAATGCCTTGGAAAGATATTTTATTGCAGCTATTTTAACAAGCACTCATTTAGAACTTAATATGTGCCCGGTAGTGGTAAAGAACCTGCCTGCCAATGCAGGAGACATAAAAGTTATGGGTTTGATTCCTGGGTCAGTAAGATCTCCTGGAGGAGGGCAAGGCAACCCACTCCAGCATTCTTGCCTGGAGAATCCCATGGACAGAGGAGCCTGGTGGGCTACAGTCCGTAGGGTCACAAACAGTCGGACACAACTGAAGTGACTGAGCGCATGTGTGCCCAGTGCTAAGTGCTTCACAAATAGTAACTCATTTAATCCTCATGACAATCCTATGAGGTAGTTACTAACATTATTCACACATTACTAATGGAGAAATTGAGGCACCCAGAAGACGAGAAACTTTTCTAAAGTCAGTCAGTAGGTGGCAGAGACATAATTTGGCTTCTAGAAACCAAGCTCAAAACTATCACTCCAGGCAGCCTCCTCTTGTTAACAGTAAATCTTAAGAATCATTCAAGCAACAGCCTTTTTTTTTACCTAGTTGTAAAGTCCATGTCTCAGAAGGATAGACTCTATCATTCTACTTCCTAAGTCTATCTCAAGTCTTTGTCTCCCTCCTGTTGGCTTTTGCACCAGCCCCGTTCCATTCTCCCTGGTGATCATCACAGCATTCTAGGTGCTCTCTGGGCTCCAGGTCTTCTTCCCTTCTCATTCACTCCCCACACCATTCATAGCGCTCTAGAAACAAATGTTTGTTCTGGGTATAACCTTCACCAGCCCACCACTGCCTACAGGGAAGTTAACCCTACATCGGGTCCTCCACGAGTTGGTCCCAGCCTACTTCTGCTATCTCATTTCCCAAATCTCCACCCTATCACACTTGCTCCTCCAGTATCACTGGCCCACCGCCTTCCTCCAGGAGCTAACACTTCCGTGCTGTCCACGTGCTGGTCCTCCTCCTGGGAAGTCTTCCCATTCTCCTCTTTGAGGCTCAGGTAATAACTCCCTTGCCAGGCCTCCTGACACCCTGCATGCTCCCTCCCCACCCCGCACAGGATCTTCCTTTTCTTTGTGATACCTCTAAACCTTGTGCATAAGTTGCTGGTGCCAGGCTGGGAACTGGAGTGAGGAAAGTGGGGCATCTGATGAAGGGGCACATTTCAGGACATGTCAAAACACCCAGTAATTGAGATGAATAATGTTTTTATTGTGGGAGAATATACCTAACATAAAATTTACTGTTTAAATCATTTAAAGTGTAGAATTCAGTGGCATTAAGTCTATCTACAATGTTATGCATCCATCACCACTTTCCATTTCCAGAATTATTCATCTTCCCAACAGAACCTCTGCACCCATTAAACTCCCTTCTCCTTTCACTCTAGCCTCTGGTAAAAACTATTCTACTTTCTGTCTCTAGGAATTTGCCTAGTCTGCGTACTGCATATGAGTATTTTTCAACTAGCCTAACAAAATGAAGATAAATAATACTTAAATGCAATGGTTTTGGGGTGGTAGGCGTTGGGCTTTGGGCGGGGAGAGGTTTGGCCGCACGCCAAAGGGCATGCAGAATCTTAGTTTCCTGACCAGGGATTGAACTCGAGTTCCATGCAGTACAAGTGCTGAATCTTAACCACTGGACCACCAGGGAAGTTCCAATGCAATTCTTTTAATAATCAAAATTAATGCAAACAATTCAAGAGGAATAAAGCATCAAAATTTTAGGTAAAAATAGGATCAGTATCACTGATTTTTCCTCTTGCTTGAGGATCCAATATGGCTCAGAACTGATCCTATCTTTACTGAAATTTTAAATATTTTGTTAATCATAGATTTTTTGTATTAATTTTGATTTTTTTAAATTTTGCATTAAAATTTCATTTGTCTGGATTACTGATTATTTTTTGGCACTCCCTTATATGTTGCACTTAAGGCAAATACCTCACACAGCTTACCCTAGATCCAGTTCTTCTGGTGCCAAAATCCATCCTCACACTACTCCAAATAAGCAAACAATCAAGGGTAAGAAATAATCTGCAAACTCAGCTTCAGGACAAGTCCCCCTGTAGTCATCATTCCTCAGTGAGACCGCTGCCTGCAAGCCCTTCTTACACTCCAGATCCACACCGGGTACATAGCCCTGGACTGCAAATCAGGCCACACTGTGGTATCTGCCTTCCATCTGCCTTTCTAGTCTGTGAGCTCTTTAAGAGCAGAAATGGAGTCTTTCTTTTTCATCTCTGTACCCACAGAGCATCATACAGAATTGGGTTCATAGAAGAAACTTAACAATTACTTGTTGAATGAAAGCCCCTCAGCTCTTTTTCCCATCATTAATAAGTATTTCAAGGTAATGCAATGAGACTTAGATGTTACCTAGCTTATATCCAATAATCCATATACAATTATTATATATTATGCATAATATAAATTTTGAGATTGGTCTCATAATCCAGTGGTCCCCAACCTTTTGGGCACCAAGGACTGGTTTTATGAAAGACAATTTTTCCATGGACTGGGAGTATGTGGTGGATGGTTTTGGGATAATTCTTATAAGGAGCATGCAACCTAGATCTCTTGCATGCATAGTTCACAGTAGGGTTCATGGTCCTATGAGGATCTAATGCCACCACTGATGTGACAAGAAGTAGAGTTCAGGAGTTAATGTGACTGAAGGGGAGCGGTTGTAAACACAGATGAAGCTTCACTAGCTTGGCCCCACTCACCTCCTGCTCTGCGGCGCAGTTCCTAAACAGGCCACGGACCAGTAGCAGTCCGTGGCCCGAAGGTTGGGGGACTCTGGCCATAACCTACATAGATCCATATTGAAGCACTGGTGTTTTAGAAAGTCCTAACTTTGGCATGGATATTTCAGAGCTACTTGGTCCCCATTTTGTTTTTGAACCTCTAAACTAGGGACCGCCTACTCTCATTTCCCCATGCTACCTTTGCCCACTCACATCCCCTTGGGCACCTGTGCCACAGAGGAGGGGAGAGCCTTGAGGATTGTCTGTTTCTCCCAGGCCCTGATTCCACCTCTGTCTCTGCTTGACCAGAGTCCTGTCTGAATGCTACCCTGGTGCTCTTGGCTGTCTCACTCCTGGCTTACCAAACTGGCTGTGCCTTCAGTAGGAATGTCTGCCCCTGTGCAGTTTCCTGGTCTTACTTCCTGTCTTGTGGCCACAGTCCTGACATTGGCTTGAAGTCTTCAACCACAGCCTATGGCCAGAGTCCCTGGGTTTCAGGTCCTGGCATTGTGATTTACAGACTTCTCACATTTGAAATTAGTTTGGACCCCACTGCCTCAACTGAGATTTTACTTCTTATTTGATGCCAAAAGAAAATGTGGTTTCCAAATTCTTAAGTGCCTAGAATTGTTCATCTGGTTTTACATCTAGGGCAAAACCAAACAACCCAACATCCAAAATCTTAGCTCCTGAATTTATCATCCACTTCAGAGTCAAATATCCCCACCCTAATGAAGTTCATTTTGCCAATAACTAGGGTTTTACTTGGATTGATTTCTTTATAGCTGTTGGACCACTTAACTTCATAACAGGAAAATTTCTTCCTCTTCTTCAGGATGCCCTTTCTCTCTTGCCTCCATAAATAGTCTTCTATCAGTTTGCAGAATTAAAACCAACTGACATAAGAGGTGTGATCAACAAGGTATCCAAGAAGAATGAGATGGACAATAATCATCTTGTAACTGCTGTATTACCTTTCACAATATTTTTAAACAAAGTCTGAGCTGAAACCCAAGTGTTCTTTCCAATTTGATGGATGCCAACATTAACTAACAAATACAGACCCAAACTGGAAGAAATAAATGGAAGAGTTCAAGGAAGACGTAACACCGAAATCCACGCTGAGACTATGGGAGAACAGCCAATTCACGACTTTTAGTCAGGAAATAAATGCCCTTAAGCATTCAGAAAAGTATAAAGGGAAGAATATTGTGGCTCCTCATGGCATAATTCAGGCACGTGAAGGTAAATGTATTTCATGGCATCAATCCAGATCTCTTTCTTTATTTAGAGGGTGATTATATTCAATACGCAATGGTAAAGAATCTGCCTGCTAATGCAGGAGACTCAGGAGATGCGGGTTCAATCCCTGGGTCAGGAAGATCCCATGCAGGAGGAAATGGCAACCTGCTCCAGTATACTTGCCTGAAAAATCCCATGGACAGAGGAGCCTGGCGGGCTACAGTCCATGGGGTTGCAAAGAGTTGGACATGACTGAACATGAACACCATTTTATGACCAATAAAGCTAACTTTCATTTGTGCTTTGTGGAATTAGATTTTTAGTATACCCATCTTAGATAGCTTGGCTAAATAAGCAATGATAAAATTACTATGATGATATTATGTTTACATACACATACCATATTAGCTTAGTGGGCTGCCCAGGTAGCTCAGTGGTAAAGAACCTGCCTGCCAACGCAAGAGACATGGGTTCAATTCAATACCTGGGTCAGGAAGATCCCCTGGAGAAGGAAATGGCAACCCACTCTAGTATTCTTGTCTGGGAAACCCCCTGGACTGAGGAGTCTGGTGGGCTACAGTCCATGGGTAGCAAAAGAGCTGGACTCGACTTAGTGGCCAAACAACAACAGCTGTGTTAGTTTTCTAGGGCTGCTTTAACAAAGTGCCACAGAGTGGGTGGCTTTAACAAGACAAAGTTATTGTCGTACGGTTTGGAGGCTACAAGACCAAAAGCAAGATATTGGCAATGTTGGTTCCTTCTGAAGACTGTAAGGCAAGGATCTACTCCAGGTCCTTCTCCTTGGCTTGTAGATGATCTTCTCTCAGTGTCTCTCAATGTCATTTTCCCTCTATGCTTGTCTGTCTCTGTGTCCAAATTTCCCCTTTTCCTAAGGACACCAGTCATTTTGGATTAGGGCCACCCAAGACCTAGTTTAACTTAATTAAGTCTATTATGATACTATTTCCAAATAAGGTCACATTATGAGGCACCATGGTTTGGGATTCCAACATAACTTTTTTAGGGGAGTGGGGCACAATTCAATACATTACCTATACCATGTTCATATTTTTATACCTTATTTCACTTTAGAACAGATTTAAGATATCCATGTGTGCATGCTAAGTTGCTTCAGTCATGTCTGACTCTGTGCAACCCTATGGACCATGGCCCACCAGGCTCCTCTGGAGAATACTGGAGTGGGTTGCCATGCCCTCCTCCAGGGAATCTTCCCGACCCAGGGATTGAACCTGTATCTTTTACATCTCCTGCTTTGGCAGGTGAGTTCTTTACCATTAGCACCACCTGGGAAGCCCAAGACATCCATATGTAAAAGTAAATTTAGAAAATGTATTGACCTACAAGACATATGCCAGTTTTCCCCATACTCATGGGTGTTCCAGAGAGCTGCTTCTCCACAGCACCAGCCTTGTGGAGAACAAAGAACCAGGACTTCCTTAGTTTCTTCTGGGTCATGATTTTCTGATCTTAGCATGAATTTTATGTAATGGAGGGCTGTGGGGAAGTTTTATTTTTTAATATTTATTTTTGTTTATCCATTTATTTGGCTGCTCCAGGTCCTAGTTGCAGCACATGGGATCTTTAGTTGCAGCACATGGAATCTAGTTTCCTGACCAGGGATCGAACCTGGGCCCCCTGCATTGGGAGCTTGGAGTCTTAACCACTGAACCACCAGGGAAGCTCCATGGAAAAGTTTTAACATGGATATGTTATTCTCAAATTCATTAAGTTCTAGGATTTTTTTTTTCTTCTACTTTTGGCTGTGCTGGGTCTTCATTGCAGCACATGGTCTTCTCTAGTTGGGGCACACAGGCTCTAGAGCCCACAGGCTCAGTAATTGCTTTTCTTGGGCTTAGTTGACCCACTGCATTAAATTAAATTAAATGCTTAATTCCCTGACCAGGAATCAAACCTGTGTCCCCTGAGTTGGAAGGCAGATTCTTAACCACTGGATCACCAGGGAAATCTCAAATTCTAGGATTTAAATATTGGGTCTTGTCATCATGGAAAGAGCAATCTACCCTGCCTTTACCACAGCTGATCCTGATTTCTTAATCCCTTCTCATTTCACCCAATCAGAACTGAATACATCATTTTCAAGGCCCAGTACAAAATGAAAATATGGGACCCTTTGTTCAAAACTTAAGAATTTTAAGACAGCAATATCAGAGCTTAAAATTAAATGTGGGACCCTTCTAAGCACACTGGCCCCATGCAACTGCATAGCCTGTGTGCCTGTGAAACCAACCCTGAGCGTGTGTATTTGAAGTGATCACACCAATTACACATTTTGCAATGGTGGAAATATCATTAAATTGTTTATGTTGGTAAAAGTTTTAGTAGAGGGTACAGAGCACAGTACCCTCTACAGAAGTATAGCCACAGACTTCCCTGGTGGCTCAGATGGTAAAGTGTCTGTCTACAATGCGGGAAACCCAGGTTCGATCCCTGGGTGGAGAAGATCTCCTGGAGAAGGAAATGGCAACCCACTCCAGTATCTTGCCTGGAAAATCCCATGGACGGAGGAGCCTGGTAGGTTACAGTCCATGGGATCACAAAGAGTCGGACACAACTGAGCGACTTCACTTCACTTCACTTCACAGGGCACAGTAGACAGACCTCCCCAGTGATCAATGAAATAAGGAGACTGTACCATTAGTCAAGGTTCCATGAACACTGTGGGGTGATGAGGGGAGATAATATCTCAGAGGTTCACCTCAGATCTATCTCTTGTTCATTTCACTGTTGGAGGCAGGTCAGGCAATAGTCCCCTGATGATTTACTCTGAGCATCTCTGGAGCTTCCATCTTCCAACTCTACCATCTTGGAGTTCTTTGCCTCTAGTCACAAGGAGGGGAGAAAGAATAGAGGAAGCCCTTTGCTCATGATCTCATTGACAAGAATTCAAACCCATATTCCCAGCCTAAACTCATGGAACCTGAGAAACACCATTTTCTTATATGCTCCCCAAAAAAGGAAAGAATTGTGAACATCTAGTTTAACTTTGCCACAGAAATGGAAATATGGAAGTAAAATAAATTCATCAACTACATATTAATTAGTGTTGACTAAGTAGATAGGATTGTGCTGCTCTTGGAGAAGACATTAGAGAAAATATTAGCATACCTTCTGTCAAAAAGCCTAATGTTTCATTATGGATATAAGACACACAAACACCAAAAAGATTCATATCAAAGGAAGCTACTATATCAGTGTAGCTTGAAGAGTTAGGCAATCTCCTTGCAGGAAATTACTTAAGAGCAAGGGTAAATGAAGGCCATTCAAATGCAAACAAGCAAAGGCTTTTTAAGTTAATTTTTCATTGAAATATAGTTGATTTACAATCTTGTGTTAATTTCTGCTGTATAGCAAAGTGATTCAGTTATACATACATAAACATTCTTGTATATATATTTTTTCCATTATGGTTTATCACAGGATATTTAATATATTGATATTTTCCTGTGCTATTCAGTAGGACCTTGTTGTTATCCATTCTGTATATACTAGTTTGCATCTGCTAGCACCAAACTCCCACTACATCCCTTTCCCACACCACTTTGGCAACCACAAGTCAGTTCTCTATGTCTGTGAGTCTATTTCTGTTTCATAGAAAGGTTTGCTTGTGTTATATTTTAGATTCCACATATGAAGATATCACATGGTATTTGTCTTCCTCTTTCTGATTTAGTATGGTTCTTCCTCTTTCTTCACTTAGTATGATCATCTCTAGTTCCTTTCATGTTGCTGCAAATGGTATTATTTCATTCTTTTTTAGGAATGAGTAGTATCCCATTGTATATATGTACCATGTATTCTCTATTCAATCATCTGTTGATGGACATCTTTTTTGTGAATTAAAACATTTTCATTTATTTTTTTATTCAAAGCTAACTATAGCAAGAGAGTTAGCCACCATCACTTGCATTTGGCAAGGACTCAAAAGTAGGCAGAGGAGCAGGAAAGTTTCACTGTGGAAAAAAAGGGAGGCTTCATGTATGCCCTGGCTGGAGGCTACCAACCTGGGGAAGCCGTAGGTGAGAAAGGTGGACAAGGGACATTGGTTGGTTAGGGGTGTATATTTGACTTTCTCCAGTTGGCCCTAAGTTGGAAGTGAGGGGTGGGGGATGAGGGAAGTGGTCAGTTATGAATCAAGCCTTGGTTGTTTGGGCTGTTGGTCACAGGGGTTTTGGCTTCCTAAACCAGCTGCAGGAGACAGAGGGCTTACTTCCTACAAGTCTGAGTTATGGATAGTAAGTTAGTTTCCTGGGCTGATTTCAACAGACTCTGGGTCAGAGTTCTATTTTTACACATGGTCTGGGTATTGTCTGTTTGTATATCCAGTCTGTCAAGGAAATCTCAGCCACAGGACTGAGCTATGTGGACCTTGGAGCCCAGGCCCAGTTTCAGAAAGCTTCAAGTGGGTGGGTATCTGGTTCTAGCCTAGCCCCATCAGGAAGTGGCCAATGTGTAGCCCAGAAGAAAGTCAGCTTCAAGTTTGCGATCTAATTCTACCCCTGATGAGCTCTGTAACGTTCATAGCTGAGTCTACTGGTCTGGGTCTAGTTCCTTCATCAGTAGAAAGAGAGAAAACACACTTGATAAGGTTTTGAACAACTGAAAATAAACTACTATTTAAAGTAACTGAGAGGGAAGACTTATCTGGTGGTCCAGTGGTTAAGACTCTGCGCTCCCAATGCAGGGGGCCTGGGTTCCATCCCTGGCCAGAGAACTGGATCCCACATGCTGCAATGAAGACTGAGGATCCCGCGTACTGCTACTAAGACCCTGCTGCTGCTAAGTCACTTCAGTCATGTCCGACTCTGTGCGACCCCATAGATGGCAGCCCACCAGGCTCCCCTGTCCCTGGGATTCTCCAGGCAAGAACACTGGAGTGGGTTGCCATTTCCTTCTCCAATGCAGGAAAGTGAAAAGTGAAAGTGAAGTCGCTCAGTGGTATCCGACCCTCACTGCAGCCTTCCAGGCTCCTCCATTCATGGGATTTTCCAGGCAAGAGTACTACAGATCCAAATAAATGAATAGATTTTTTTTTTTTTAAAGAAATAATAAAGGAACTGAGAGGGTACTGAGCACTTGCGGGATCTCAGGAATCTTGGTTCCTCTCCTTTTCCTGCCTCTTTGTTCATGTGCCACCATGAGGCAGTTCCAGTTCTGAGGACTTTCTAGGCGGGAAAGGTCTTAGCAGATCTAACCCATTCCGGGTCCAGCTCTGAGGAGTCTGTGACCCACAGTGACCTTGGGCTATTGAACACAAGCTGTTCCCTTCTCCTGGGCTGATCGTCTCTTAAATATGCAACTCTGGATAAAACTCGCCCTCTGCAGGCCAGATAACATGGTAGATCCTGTGCCCCATGTTTTAGAAACTTGTTTCCAGTCAGTCAGTTTCACTTGAGGAAAGAAAGACTTCATTAAAGGAGGCAGCCAGAGAACAAAGGAAGTCACTCACTCCCCCAGTGCAAACACCTCAGCCCAAAGGATGTAAAAGGGTCAAATTCCCAGGGCCTCCGCCAAGGTCCAAAGTCACACCATGCCCTTTTGTACACTCACCCTAGAGTTCTCAGATTCATAATGAGATTATTATACCATCAGCTCCCTGGCATCCTCTGTTCTGACTCAGAAATCTAGTTCCCTAACTTCCTTTGGAGCAGGGAGTCATGGTCCCTCACAAGAGCCTCTCAGAGCACACAAACCCTTATGCTCCCATGTTTTCCCACAGGTTCCTTGCTCCCTGCATTTCCGAGGCAGGAGACACGAGTGAAATCTTCTTCTTCTCTATAATACACTCCTTTCTCACCCACCAAACATGCCTGCAGCTCTGATGACCACAATGGGCACTGTGCAAAGAGAAAACCAAAGTAACCCACTCCCCTACAACTCAGCAGCCAACAGGCCCCGAGACCCACTTCAGCATGTGGCAGTGTTTTCTCAGTTGGAACTGGGATAAAGCCTCTTTATACAGTTGTGTAGATTGCATGTTGGCATGAGGCTATATCCACCAAGAAGACATTGTATGGATGTGAGAGTTGAACTGTGAAGAAGGCTGAGCGCCGAAGAATTGATGCTTTTGAACTGTGGTGTTGGAGAAGACTCTTGAGAGTCCCTTGGACTGCAAGGAGATCCAACCAGTCCATTGTGAAGGAGATCAGCCCTGGGATTTCTTTGGAAGGAATGATGCTAAAGCTGAAACTCCAGGACTTTGGCCACCTCGTGCAAAGAGTTGACTCATTGGAAAAGACTCTGATGCTGGGAGGGATTGGGGGCAAGAGTAGAAGGGGACAACAGAGGATGAGATGGCTGGATGGCATCACTGACTCAATGGACGTGAGTCTGAGTGAACTCCGGGAGTTGGTGATGGACAGGGAGGCCTGACGTGCTGCGATTCATGGGGTCACAAAGAGTTGGACACAACTGAGCGACTGATCTGATCTGATCTGAATCTGCAGAGTTATGACAACTCTGAATGTCAAGTTATATGCATTCTACATTCTAAAGTATTAGAGCCAAAAGAAATCAACCTATTTGAAGGTGTTCCAGGATGGTAAGTTGCCATTTCCATCAGTCATGCCAACACATGTCTGCATCAATCTGTATATCATTTCAGAATCCAGCGGCCTCATGTAATGTTGATAGAAGGCAGGACTTGAAGTCAGCTGGACTGGGTTTGGCCCTGGGATCTTTACCTTCATTTATTCATTCAACAACTATTTATTGAGGACCTCTTCCTTGCCAAGAGTAGGGCAAAGTGTTAGGAACACAACAGTTAATAAAACAGACAAGAATCCCAGCCTTCACGGTGTTTACAAACTATTTGAAGTAGACAGACAATAAATAAAATTAACAAGTGAAATATATTAGAGGGTAGAAATTGTTGTGGATAAAGTAAAAATGGGAAAGGGGATCAAGTGTCCTGGAGCAGAGGGCATTTGTATATATGTGGTAGATAAATGGGGGAAGAGCATTCCAGGCAGAAAGAATAGCAAAAACAAAGGCACTAAAGCAGGAGAACACTAGGCTGGTTTGGGAGACAGCCAGGAGGCCACTGTGGCTGGAGCAGCATGAGGAAGGGTTCCCAAAAGTAGGAGATACAGTTTAACTATGAGATTGTGAATTGTCATGTAGCCCTTTTAAATCCTTAGTTTCCTCCTCTGTAAAAACGGACCAGGGATACCATTTCACAGGGAGTGAAGAGGTACTGGAATACATATGGGAGAACTGTGCACACAGTAAGAAAGGGTAAGGTATTTGTAAACTGAGACAGCCACTCTGTCCCCCCTCCCATCCTGCTGCCTTCCTCCTTCTCCGTGTCCCTCCCCAGCCATAGGTACCACACAGAATGGAAGTGTATCATCCCAGATTCTCCCAGAATGAGGTCTGGGCATCACCACCCCCATCATATCCTGACTCTGGAACATAGAGGTCTCTCACACCCAGTGCTGGGCCAGATGAGAAGACAGAATGATAAGAATATTCACAAAACAGAGACAAAGAACTAGGGAAGGTCTCTGCAGACACTGATAATTAGGATAAAATCTGCAGCTAAAACTATAAAATCTGGGTCTACCACAGAAACCCTCATTGCCCTGTCCAGCACATCAAGCTACACCTTCAAGTCAGATGGCTCCTGTGTGCATCTGCTCCCACACTGAGGATACATCTCTATTGAGGTTGAGCAGACTTACAAGGGAGTTGGGAAATCACTGAAATAGAAAAAAATCCCAGAACATCAAGGCTTCCACTCACATCCTTCTACAGAGCCAATCCAAGTTTATTGTCTCACCCTACAGGAAGGCTGGTTCCAGCATTTAACCCTCAGAGGGGCCAGTTCCCTACTCATGGTGGGGCAGTGGCTGAACCAGACCAGTTGTCAGCTGAGAGGGCTGTGGCAACCGCCAGAGGTCATCCACTCAACAAAGGAAAGGATGAGGCTATATCCACCAAGAAGACATTAGATTTCTTTGCCTAATCTGCAGAGCTATGACTTCTCTGAATGTCAGGTTGTATGCATTGTACATTCTAAAGACTCTTCCGACCTCGGGGAGAACAAATTACAAACAGCAGATCCAGATGCAGAATCAGAACAGGAGCAAGGAGCCAGGAGCTCACATCTGGCAAAAAGAAGACCAGAGCAAGAGAAGCTGACCCCAGGAAAAAAGAAGCCCAAGTTACCTGGAGCGTGAAGTGAGTGTGGGTCAGTCACCATGGCTTAAAGGGCAAGAAGCAGATTCCACACCAATTTAGGAAACAGGCATCCTTCTAGTCTTCCTAACTGCAAGTGCAGTGATACCCTGTGAGTCCACTCGAGCTCTCTCCTTTCCCCCTAGTCACATTTACCCATGCCTATATTTTCATTTTTATCAAATAATAGAGAACAGTATGGAGATTCCTTAAAAAAAAAAAAAAAAGAAAAAACTAGGAATAAAACTACCATACGACCCAGAAGTTCTACTACTGGGCATATACCCTGAAAGTGAAAGTCACTCAGTCATGTTCGACTCTTTGCAATCCCATGGACTATAGAGTTCATGGAATTCTCCAGGCCAGAATACTGGAGTGGGTAGCCTTTCCCTTCTCCAGGGGATCTTCCCAACCCAGGTCTCCGGCATTGCAGGTGGATTCTTTACCAGCTGAGCCACAAGGGAGGGAAGCCACAAGGGAAGCCCATATAATCCTGGAGGAAACCAGAATTCAAAAAGACACATGTACCCCAATATTCACTGCAGCACTATTGACAATAGCTAGGACATGGAAGCAACCTAGATGTTCATCAGTAGACAAATGGATAAGGAAGTTGTGGTACATATACACATAATGGATATTACTCAGCTATAAAAAGGAGCATATCTGAGTCAGTTCTAATGAGGTGGATGAACCTAGAGCCTATTATACAGAGTGAAGTAAGTCAGAAAGAGAAAGACAAATATTGTATATTAATGCATATATATGGAACCTAGAAAAGGCTAGGTTTTAGAAAAGGCAGAGGAACCAGAGATTAAATTGCCAACATCCGCTGGATCATGGAAAAAGCAAGAGAGTTCCAGAAAAACATCTATTTCTGCTTTATTGACTATGCCAAAGCCTTTGACTGTGTGGATCACAATAAACTGTGGAAAATTCTGAAAGAGATGGGAATACCAGACCACCTGATCTGCCTCTTGAGAAATTTGTATGCAGGTCAGGAAGCAACAGTTAGAACTGGACATGGAACAACAGACTGGTTCCAAATAGGAAAAGGAGTTCATCAAGGCTGTATATTGTCACCCTGTTTATTTAACTTATATGCAGAGTACATCATGAGAAATGCTGGACGGGAAGAAACACAAGTTGGAATCAAGATTGCCAGGAGAAATATCAATAACCTCAGATATGCAGATGACACCACCCTTATGGCAGAAAGTGAAGAGGAACTGAAAAGCCTCTTGATGAAAGTGAAAGTGGAAAGTGAAAAAGTGGGCTTAAAGCTCAACATTCAGAAAACTAAGATCACGGCATCTGGTCCCATCACTTCATGGGAAATAGATGGGGAAACAGTGGAAACAGTGTAAGACTTTATTTTTCTGGGCTCCAAAATCAGTACAGATGGTGACTGCAGCCATGAAATTAAAAGACGCTTACTCCTTGGAAGGAAAGTTATGACCAACCTAGATAGCATATTCAAAAGCAGAGACATTACTTTGCCAACAAACGTCCGTCTAGTCAAGGCTGTGGTTTTTCCTGTGGTCATGTATGGATGTGAGAGTTGGACTGTGAAGAAGGCTGAGCGCCGAAGAATTGATGCTTTTGAACTGTGGTGTTGGAGAAGACTCTTGAGAGTCCCTTGGACTGCAAGGAGATCCAACCAGTCCTGAAGGAGATCAGCCCTGGGATATCTTTGGAAGAAATGATGCTAAAGCTGAAACTCCAGTACTTTGGTCACCTCATGTGAAGAGTTGACTCATTGGAAAAGACTCTGATGCTGGGAGGGATTGGGGGCAGGAGGAGAAGGGGACGACAGAGGATGAGATGGCTGGATGGCATCACTGACTCGATGGACGTGAGTCTGAGTGAACTCCGGGAGTTGGTGATGGACAGGGAGGCCTGGCCTGCTGCGATTCATGGGGTCACAAAGAGTTGGACACGACTGAGCGACTGATCTGATCTGATCTGATGGAACCTAGAAAGATAGTACAGATGATCCTACATGCAGGGCAGCAAAGGAGACATAGACATAAAGAACAGACTTTTGGACACAGTGGAGGAAGGGGAGTGTGGGATGATTTAAGAAAATAGCACTGAAACATATACATTACCATATGCAAAATGGATGCCAGTGGGAGTTTGATGTATGATGCAGGGAACACAAAGCCAGTGAGTGCTCTGTGACAACATAGAGGGGTGGGATGGGGAGCGAGGTAAGAAGGGGGTTCAAGGGGGAGAAGACATATGTATACCTAGGGCTGATTCATGTTGATGTATGGCAAAAACCATCACAATATTGTTAAGTAATTATCCTCTAATTGAAAAACTTAAAAACTAAGAAAAAATAATATTAATTTCCCAAAAAGTCCTTTACACTTGCATGGGACTTCATATTTCACATCTATGTGACATGTACAGCTACACTGTGAGGTCAGCCCAACAGGCAGCAGTGGTCCCTTTATACAGATGTTGAAAACAAATCCCAGTCACACAAGTCATCAGGGGAATTCTGACTGGAGTCTGGATCTCCTAGGCACATCTCACTCCACATGGGATTGGAGCTTAGAACTCCTGGACTTCATGCTTAACATGCTAACAGAAACAAAACAATGATTTCATTGCTCACGTATCAGCATTTTGACTGTGCATTTGGTAGATACTGGATTATGCTAACAGAAGGCTGACCTCCGACCAGCAGCTGAAGTGCCAATACATCTGTACTGACTGACCAGAGAACAGTCAGTCAGAACGAGTCTCCACATATATGCGTCAGCATATGATATTTGGTTTTCTCTTTCTGATTTCACTCTGTATGACAGACTCTATGTCCATCCACATCTCTACAAATGACCCAGTTTCACTCCTTTGAGTGACTGAGTAATATTCCATCATATATACAGATGAACCTATTTCCAAGGCAGGAACAGAGATGCAGACATAGAGAACAGACATGGACACAGCCAGGAAGGAGAGGGTGGGATGAATTGGGAGATTAGGTTAGACATATATACACTACCATGTATAAAATAGAGAGCTAGTGGGAAACTGCTGTATAATACAGGGAGTTCGGCTCAGTGTTCTCTGAAGACCTCGATGGGGTGGGATGCCGGAGGAGGTCTGAGAGAAAGGGGATATATGTATGCATATAGCTGATTCACTTCATTGTACAGCAGAAACTAATACACCATTGTAAAGTAATTCCAATTTAAAAAGAGAGGAAAAAAGAACTAGTCTTCACTCACCCTCCATCCTCATCAAACAGACAACACAGGAAACATTTCATTTTAAAGACAAAAGATCCTCATTTTTCTAAGAACTCATGAGCCAAAAGCTTTCTGGCCTCCTATGAAAGCAGGCTACAAAGATTCCAACCAAAGGATGAAATATTTTCTCCCCAAATACTACCACACAAGTTTAGAAAAAGGCAGTCATGCTTTCTTTCACTGAAGAAAGAAACATACAAAGACGGAAATATAAGCATAAGCACTCATGTGCTCCGTAAAATCCAGCTGCCACCACCACCAAAACACACCTTCTAATTCAAGTCGTTCTTTGGATGTTTTCTCTCCACCAACATTGCTTTATTGCTCATTAGGCCTGATTCTGCCTCCACTAAGGTTGGGAATTTGGGAAGAAACTGATTTTTCCCAAGGTTTGCCCCCTCCAAAGATGGCACATTCATTAAGCTCAATCTTTGGGGACAAAATCATTTCTGTGGGTTCATCTGAAACATGGGTTCTTCCACCTGCCTTTTCCCAAGTCTGTTTAAGAAAATCAAACATTGTCCTTAAATAACACATGGCCCTGAAAAGGATGGTTGTGGTAGAACCAACAAATTCCTGACTTGAGGAAGGCCAGTAGAGAATGCTGGCCTATTTCTAATACTATTTCTAAGAATATGATTCTGGACTGCTACCAGCCCCCTCTCTCCAGCTAGTGGTTTTTACAAGCACCTTGGATGTATACATTTAACACAAATTACTTGGTTCTTAATAAAATACTGACACATTTAGATTTCCACGGCACATTTTTGCCTTTATAAAGATTTTAATAACTTTTTCTCTGATACGAGTCCCGAGAACCTCTGGGTAAGTGGAGCTGGCGTGAGACCGTGACATGTTAGATGTCCAAAGTTAACAGCTATTGGAAATTTTTATTTACTTTCTTCTGTCTGAGTGGACTTAATGCTATTAAAGTTCTGTCTGGCAGCAGAAAAGGGTATAAACTTGGCCACTTAAGAAAAGCAATTTGGCCATTTGTGACAACAGCTGCCCGATATTGCATTTTATTTAATTGGAAAAGGATGCAGGAAGTCTGTGGCACATTAAAGAAACTCAGAGTTTGAAGATCATAGGAATTTTCTCCTCTATTTTCTTCTATAAAATTACCATTATTAAGTAATTTATTGAGTGTCAACAACATACTAGACACTTTTTAAATTATTTGAAAGGGACTGATTAAGAAAAAAATAATGCAAACTCTTTAAGAAGGGCTCTCCTCAGACCTTGCAGAGCATGTGTTCAGCTGATAGGGTGACACTGTCATTAAGACCATCCCCCCATAGCTGTTGAGTCAAAGCCAAGACCCTAAGCCAGCACGTAAGGCTCTGCCTTCACCCTCTAGTGGGACAGTCTCCATCCTCTGGCTCTGCCTGGCTCCAAACACTTCTCCACCATTCGGTCTTCCAACCACAGCAACTGTCTACTGCTCCCCAAGGCTCAGGCCCCTCTAATTTCCTAGCCTTGGTACTCTCTCTTCTCCCTGCTTGGCACACCCTTCCCAACTGGTCTGCCTAGTGAATTTCTTATCCATTAAAATACAGGCATCAGATCCAGCAATTCCCCTTCTGGATATATACCCAAAAGAACTGAAAGTGGAAACTCCAAGAGTTATAGGCACACCCGTATTCATAGCAGCACTGTTCACAACTACCAAAATGTGGACACAGCCCACGTGTCCATCAGCGGATGCCTACATAAAGAAATGGGGTGTGAATATAAAATGGATTACTATGTAGCCTTAAAAAGGAAGGAAATTCTGACATATGCTACAAAAATGGATAAACCTTGAGGACATTATGCTAAGTGAAATAAACCAATCACAAAAAAATGAATATTGTATGATTCTATTTTAAGGAATCTAGAGTGGTCAAATCATAGAGACAGAAAGTAGAGCTGAGGTTGCCAGGGGCTTGGGGAGGAGAGAATGAGAATTTATTGTTTATTGGGTGTGGAGATTCAGTTTTGTGAGATGAAAGCTCTGTGGATGGATGGTGGGGATGGCAGCACAGGAATGATAATGTATTTAGTGGCATTGTACATTTTTAAATGGTTAGGGTGGTAAATTTTATGTGTGTTTTACAATTTTTTAATTTAAAAACTGGAGCATTAAAAATAATTGTAAATGTTTAAACCTCAAGTATTAACATCTCTGTGAAAATCTTTCCCACTTCCCAGCACCAACAGAATTTGTCCTTCCTTCCTCTGAGCTCTTACTACACCTAGTACCTAATTAGAATTATTTGTCTCACAAATACCATATGATACCACTTACATGGGGAATCTAAAACATGACACAAATGAATGTATCTATGAAATAGAAACAGATTCACAGACAGAAAACGGACTTGTCGTTGCCAAAGGGGAGGGAGAGGTGGGAGTTTGGGATTAGCAGATGCAAACTATTACACATAAGATAGATAAACCACATGGCCCTACTGTATAGCACAGGGAATGGTATTCAGTATCCTGTGATAAACCAGAATGGAAAAGAATATTAAAAAGGATATCTGTATATGAATAACTGAATCACTTTGCTGTATAGCAGAAATTAACGCAATGTTGTAAATCAACTATACTTCAATTTTTAAAAATCTTAAATCTTCTCATTAAAAAAATAAATAATTTTTCTTAGTGTTGTTCTTCCCTTCCTCCAACTGGGAACTCCTTCAAAGTCAAAACCATGTCTTTTTCATCTTTATATTCTGTGGTTGTCACCAGGACAGTTAAATAATCCAAGTATCTCCTTCCCAGTAGAATGGCTCTTTTCTATCATGAATTTCTTTGGCCAGTGAATCAATGTGCATTTGCCACAAAGTCTTTCCCCTCTGCCAGAGAGCAGCTACTCTCTCACCATACCCCAAGTCAAGACTAGATGACCCAGAGTGACCCGCAGGAGACACACAGTGAGAGCAAGGAGTAAGCCATGTTGTTTAGACTACCAAGATTTTAGAATGGTTTGCAAAGATATGAGTAACTGCATTAATAACTTAATGAATAATAAATTACCCCTACAGGATAATGTCAAATATAGAGAGTTTAGATGTATTTTAATTCATTTAAACTTAGTTTGTAAATTAAGGTGACCACATTAGCAATCAAGAGAAATAATGTAATAATCTGCAATTCAATCTCCAGCCCTTTATACCACTATTTATTAATTATAACAATAAAAGCTACCATGTATTGAGTTCTGATAGCTGTTAGAGATTGCGTTATGAGTTTTACATGTATTTCATTTAATAATTTCAACAATTTTACAGATTGTAAGACTGAGAACTAAAAAAGTTAACTAACTTTGCCAAGACCACACAGCTAGGAATTAGTAGAGTCAGGACTTAGATCTATCACTTTTTTCCAAAGCCCAGAAGTGTTCTTCTTGAGGCCTTACAGATGAGAAAAACAAGTAAAATCAGCAAGGAGAAAACATCACTCATTCATTCATCTGGCTGGCAAGAATAGAAAAGACTGATACCATCCAATGCTGGCAAGATTATCAGAAACAGACCTTCTTATACTGTGGATCAGAGTGTGAAATGTGATCATGTTTCTGGAAAGTAAATTGGAAGTATTTATTAAGATACACATATTCTGTTGCCCAGGAATTCCGCTTAGGGGAATCTTATGCTACAAAGAATATACACAGATGTTGTGCAAGAACATTTTTAGTGTCAAAAACCTGGAGGGGGAACTAAGGATCCATTCATAAGGAAATGACTACATAAAGTTCAATAGGTCCTAACACTTGAACAGAGCACACAAGGTCCATAGTCATGTTGCCCAGAGAGATGTCCATGATATATGACTGAGCAAAAGCGAGCGTCACAAAATGTTTATAGCCATAATTCATTTTTGTGGAAACAAGCCAAACAAGATCAACAGTAAGAACAACATGTGTGTCTCTACATGGAAGGAAAAGCACCAGCTGTTGATTGGTTAGTCACCCCGAGGAGATGAGAAAGGAGAGAACAAGGTCATACTTGTCACTTTTTCTTTATTCAGATTGAGCATGTTTTACTTGTATTTGAGATCAAAAAACCAATTTGGACTTTTTTAAGATATGGATGGCATTAACTTTTTTAGATCTCAATCTACACAAAAAGGGAGAGTATATGAGGTCGTTCTTTTCCATTTCTTTCCTCCGTACCACGATGCTGGGTGACTAGCCTGGCTCCTCTCCTCACCTTCATGCCCAGTCCCCAGTACCAGACCAGCTAGAGCTCTGATGATGAGATCCACGTCCTAGTCTGTACAACTGGACCCACTACCCAGTGCCCAGTCTCCTCCACTTGGCCTCAGTCACTTGAAACTAGACCCTGCCCCTCTTTGAGTCTTCCAGATGAGGCCCTCAGACCATTGACTGATACCCCCATCCCAGAGACAGTGCAACTCTGGTTCCCAACAGGCCAATCTAAGAACAGTCAAAGGCACTGCAGCATTCTGCTGAAACTGCTTGGCTTTTAAAGATGACGCATTAAGTGCTAGAGAGGGTGTGGGGGAAAGGAAACCCTCTGACACTGATGGGGGGAATGTAAATTGGTGCCGCCACTGTGGAAAACAGTATGTAGGTTCCTCAAAAAACTAAAACTAGAAACTGCCATATGATCCTGCAATCCCACCCTTGGGCATATATCTGGAGAAAACACTAATTTGAAAAGATACATGTGCCTCAATGCTCAAAGCAGCAGTATTTAAAATAGCCAGGACATGGAAACAACCTAAGTGTCCATCAAAAGATGAATGGATAAAGAAGATGTGATACATGTATACGATAGAATACGACTCAACCATAAACAAAGAATGCCATTTGCAGCTACATGGGTGGACCTAGAGATTATTATACTAAGCAAAGTAAGTCAGAGAAAGACTAATATCACACAACATCACTTATATGTGAAATTTTAAAAATAATCCCAATGAGCATATTTACAAAACAGATTTACAGACATAGAAAACAAACCTATGGTTGCCAAAGGGGAAATGGAGCAGGAGGGATAAATTAGCAGTATGGAATTAGCAAATACTGATTACTATGTGTAGAACAGATAAACAAAAAGGATTTACTATGTAAAGCACAGGAAACTATATTCAATATCTTATAATAGCCTATGATGGAAAAGAATCTGAAAAAGAAGATATATGTATATGTATATGTATATGTATATGTATATGTGTGTGTATCCCTGGAGAAGGAAATGGCAACCCCCTCCAGTATTCTTGCCTGGGAAATGCCATGGACAGAAGAGCCTAGTGGGCTATAGTCCATGAGGTTGCAAAGGAGTTGGACATGACTTAGCAACTGAACAATATATGTGTATATATATTTTTTTATATATATATTTAAATATATATAGGAATCACTTTGCTGTACACCTGAAACTGACCCAATATTGTAAATTAACAATTCAATTTTTCAATTAACTTTTTTAAAAAGATGAAGCATTAAGGATTATTTCAACCTTTCAGTGGCTAGAAGTAAGCCAGGTAACAAATACCTAAGTATCCTCTTAAAAGGCTAATGTTCCTGATTTATAAGAAAGTCAAGAATTCATCCACTAGAATTAGAAGCAATCTGATTAACCACATCATAAAATACAAACTGCACAGGGAGTGAACTTTGTTTGCAAGGTCAGGGTGGGAATGGGTAGCGATGACAGTAATAATTTTAGAGCATAGCATCCTTTCTGGAATCAGGCAGAGTTAGGGATAGAGTTAAAGCAGGTGAAGGAGGAGGACGTTGACCAAACAATGCTTTAAAAAAATTAGGTCTGGTTGGTTCTAGTAATCTATGTGAAAAACGTAGGCTAAGTTCCAAACTTTGTCCAATTTGTTCAATAGAACACCTGCACTGAATGTAGTCAAAGAGTTGTAAGCTAAAGAATAATTTGGGAAGAAATACCAAGAAATAACATCCTCTGTGTTAGTTTTGTAGGGCTGCTCCAAAAAATTATTACAAATGTGGTGGCTTAAAATGAGAAAAAACTTATTCACTCACATTTTGGAGGTCAAAAGGCTGAAAGCAAGGTGTCAGGGGGCCACACTCCCTCTGAAGGCTCTTCCAGCTTCTGGTCCCTCCCAGCAATCCGAGGCACTCTTTGGCTTTCAGCTGCTTCACTCCATCCTCTGCTGTCTCTTCACACAGCCATCATACCTGTATCTCTTCTCCATCCAAATCCTCCTCTTCTTTCCTCTATAAAGACACCAATTATTGTACTTAGGACCCATCGACCTTAAATCCAGGAGGACTTCATCTCAAGTTCATTAACTAATTTCATCTTCCAAGGCCCTATTTCCAAATAAAGAACATTCTGAGGTTACAGATGGACATGAATTTGGGAGAGACACTATTAACTCACTACAGCCTCCAACCGTGAAGCCAGTAAACATGAATACAGAAGTGAGATGAGTCACCTAGAGGAGTACCCCACTGAGAATGAGATGCTTCCCGCAGTTCATACAGGGAGAGGAGTATCTTCCAAATCTCTGTAAGGAAACCACAACGTAAGCTGTTTTTATAAACTATTTCTATGATTGAGATGTGTATCCACACAGAAAGATAGAGTTCATTGATGCCAGAGGAGAGAGAGTCTATAAATCCCATGGTAATTTCTGGTGCCATTCTAGAAAGAGAAGGTTCTGATTACAATGACCATTATTTGTCACCAAGAACAGAATTTCTCAAATTGATTTTCAAGAAAAAGTAAATCTATGGCATGTTAGTAGAATTAACTCCCAACACTCACACATTTTCATTTCAGGGGGAGTCAAGCTAAGCTTGTGGTTTTGGAGAAGACTCTTGAGAGTCCCTTGGACTGCAAGATCAAACCAGTCAATCCTAAAGGAAATCAACCCTGAATATTCATTGGAAGGACTGATGCTGAAGCTCCAATACTTTGGCCACCTGATGTGAAGAGCCATTGGAAAAGACCCTGATACTGGGAAAGATTGAGGGCAAAAGGAGAAGGGGGCGACAGGAGATGAGATGGTTAGATAGCATCACTGACTCAATAGACATGAATCTGAACAAACTCTGGGAGACAGTGAAGGATAGGGAAGACTGGTGTCCCACGGTCCATGGGGTCAAAAGGGTCAGACGCAACTTAAGAGACTGAACAAGAACAACAAAGCCAAGCACTTGCCCTGGGCCCTCCGTGGCTGCACCATGAGGCGTGTTCTGGGAGTACCTTCCTAGACAGCCAGCTGTGCTTGCTCCTCAACCCCACCCTCTCTCTGCAACCTCCTCTATTCCTGCAAACGCGCACACATTCCACATGCTGACAAACTATTAACAAGAGATCCAAAATATCCAAGCGTTTAGTCTCTTTCCATCAGCGAACTGAAGGAAGCAGCTGTTCTCCTAAGAGAATATAATTCATCCTAATATATAACTAAATTACAGAATCTACTTCAAATCACACAATGAACTTCGTAAATAACTTTAAAAATCTTAAAAATGACTTGTGAAAATGTGGCTGCGCTCTGAGGCATTCTGAGTTCCAGCTATTTAAAAATTCATTAAAGGTAAAAGAGATTTCTAGAGGAACCTCATTTAAAAGTTGGAACTCTGGGCTTTTTGCACACATACATACTTGCACGAGCATACACCCCTGGCCTGGCAACACACATGCCTCCTCAATGCCAGGCACATCTGTTCACAAGCAGGAAGATGGGACAGGAGAGAAATGTAATCAAAACCTCCAGTATTGAGAGTGGATACATGTGTATGTACGGCTGAGTCCCGTTGCTGTGCACCTGAAACTCACAACATTGTTATCGGTTATACTCCAGCACAAAGTTAAAAGTTTTTAAAAATCCAATACTTACTAAAATTCCATTCAGAGAGTCTTCACAATTATTCTCATCACTGACCCTAAACAAGCTCCAGTAACTTGAAGTCATCGTCTTCTGGCAGAGTAGAGAAAAGATGACCAGCAGTGGCTAGCTGACCAAGGAAGCTGATACCCAGGTGGGATGTGTTTCATAAAGCAAAGTTATCAGGGATGGGGGCAGGAGGGAGACAGACATACAAGGCTCTAAATAAATGTGTTGGATTCATGGATGGACAAATGGATGAGTATCCCAGGAAGATGGAAGAAAGTTGTTCACATTGTCAGTACCATAATAAAGTGGCTAATGGGCTCTGTGTTGGACCACAACTTACATGTTTACGTTTTATGAAGTGAGACTAACTGTTAATTACCGTAACCCTTATGTAACGGGAACAATATATCTTTGGTTTCAACAAATCACCATGTGTGTACACTCAGGACCTCTATTTGTATGTGTGTTGCTATTCTTTCCCAGATGAGTAAGAAGCTCCAATACTTTGGCCACCTGATGTGAAGAACTGACTCCTTAGAAAAGACCCTGATGCTGGGAAAGATTGAAGGCAGGAGGAGAAGGGGATGACAGAGGATGAGATGGTTGGATGGCATCACCAATTCGATGGACATGAGTTTGAGCAAGCTCCGGGAGTTGGTGATGGACAGGAAAGCCTAGCGTACTGCAGTCCATGGGGTCACAAAGAGTTGGACATGACTGAGCAATTGAACTGAACTGAAGAGTCCAAATACTCCCATACTCAGGAAGTTACCCCCTAACTTAATACCTTCTAAGAATACATGATAGCTGGTCTCTTGCTATTAAGTAAACTAAGAATATTTTTAACCTCATACTCATACAAATTCAAAAAAACGGAACTACTCTTTCTGTGTTCTGGCCAAATGTATAACAAATTTTCAGGTCACAAAGCCAAGGCTGGGGATCTGGGGGTGTGCGATGCAGGGCAGATGGCTTCAGCCTTTCTGGATCTCAGTCTCCTTACTATTAAGAGTAGAATAGACTGTAATGGATTAGAAAAACTTCTTAAATTATATTTTAAAGTATTTCCATACAGTGAAAATAAAAAGTAGTATGACAATTATCAAGTACCTAAAAAACCAGACTTCACAAATGTATTGGTAACCCTGTTACCTGGGATCATCAAAAAAGGCCCAGACTGCATATACCCTGAGAATACCATAACTTGTACCCCAATGTTCACTGCAGCACTATTTACAATAGCTAGGGCAAGGAAGCAACCTAGATGTCCATCGACAGATGAATGGATAAAGAAGCTGTGGTACATATATACAAATGAATATTACTCAGCCTTAAAAAGGAATGCATTTGAGTCAGTGCTAATGAGGTGGATGAATCTTGAGCCTATTATACAGAGTGAAGTAAGTAAAAAAGATAAAAATAAATATCATATATCAAGGCATATATATGGAATCTAGAAAGATGGTACTGATGAATCTATTTGCCGGGCAACAGTGGAGATGCAGGCATAGAGAACAGACTTATGAACATGGGGCAGGTGGGAGGAGACGTGGGATGAATGGAGACATTGCATGGAAACATATACACTACCACGTGTTAAATAGATAACCAGTGGGAATTTGGTATATGACTCAAGGAACACAAACCAGGGCTCTGTGACAATCTAGAAGGGTGGGATGGGGTGGGAGGTGGGAGGGAGGCTCCAGAGGGAGGGGACCTGTGTATATCTATTGCTGATTCAGGGCAAACCATTCAATATGACAGTAATCCAAGTCTATGCCCCAACCATTAACACTGAAGAAGCTGAAGTTGAACAGTTTCTGAAGACCTACAAGATCGTCTGAAACTAACACCAAAAAAAGATGTCCTTTTCATCTGGACTGGAATGCAAAAGTAGGAAGTCAAGGGATACCTAAAGTAACAGGCAAGTTTGGCCTTTACAAAATGAAGCAGGGAAAAGGCTAACAGTTTTGCCAAGAGAACACACTAGTCATAGCAGACACCCTCTTCCAACAACACAAGATGTCTACACATGGACATCACCAGATGGTCAATACCAAAATCAGATTGATTATATTCTTTGCAGCCAAAGATGGAGAAGCTCTATACAGTCAGCAAAAACAAGACCAGGAGCTGACTGTGGCTCAAATCATGAACTCCTTATTGCCAAATTCAGACTTAAATTGAAGCAAGTAGGGAAAACCATTAGACCATTCAGGTATAACCTAAATCAAATCCCTTATGATTATACAGTGGAAGTGAGAAATAGATTCAAGGGATCTGATAGACAGAGTGCCTGAAGAACTACGGATGGGGGTTTGTAACACTGTACAGGAGGCAGTGACCAAAACGATCCCTAAGGGGAAAAAATGCAAAAAGGCCAGATGGTTTTCTGAGGAGCCCTTACAAATAGCTGAGAAAAGAAGAGAAGCTAAAGGCAAAGAAGAAAAGGAAAGACATACCCATCAGAATGCAGAGTTCCAAAGAATAGCAAGGAGAGATAAGAAAGCCTTCCTCAGTGATCAATGAAAAGAAATAGAGGAAAACAATAGAATGGGGAAGACTAGAGATCTCTTCAAGAAAATTAGAGACACCAAGGGAACATTTCATGCAAAGATGGGCTCAATAAAGGACAGAAATGGTATGGACCTAACAGAAGCAGAAGATATTAAGAAGAGATGGTAAGAATACACAGAAAAACTATACAAAAAAGATCTGCATGACTCAGATAACCATGATGGTGTGATCACTCACCTAGAGCCAGACATCCTGGAGTCTAAAGTCAAGTGGGCCTTAGAAAGCATCACAATGAACAAAGCTAGTGAAGGTGATGGAAACTTGCCTGTTACTTTACGTATCCCTTGACTTCCTACTTCCAGCTATTTCAGATCCTAAAAGATGATGCTGTGAAAGTGCTTCACTCAATATGCCAATAAATTTGGAAAACAGCAGTGACCACAGGACTGGAAACGGTCAGTTTTCATTCCAATTCCAAAGAAAGACAATGCCAAAGAATGTTCAAACTACTGCACAACTGCACTCATTTCACATGCTAGCAAAGTAATGCTCAAAATTCTCCAAACTAGGCTTCAACAGTACATGAACAGAGAACTTCCAGATGTTCAAGCTGGATTTAGAAAAGGCAGAGGAGCCAGAGATCAAATTGCCAACATCCATTGGATCATTGAAAAAGCAAGAGAATTCCAGAAAAACATCTACTTCTGCTTCACTGACTATGCTAAAGCCTTTGACTGTGTGGATTACAACAAACTGTGGAAAATTCTTCAAGAGTTGGGAATACCAAACCACCTTACCTGCCTCTTGAGAAACCTGTATTCAGGTCAAGAAGCAACAGTTAGAACCAGACATGGAACAATGGACTGGTTCAAAACTGAGAAAGAAGTATGTCAAGGCTGTATATTGTCACCCTGCTTATTTAACTTATATGCAGAGTACATCACACGAAATGCCAGGCTGGATGAAGCACAAGCTGGAATCAAGACTGCTGGAAGAAATATCAATAACCTCAGATATGCAGATGACACCACCCTTATGGCAGAAAGCAAAGAGGAACAGAAGAGCCTCTTGATGAATGTGAAAGAGGAGAGTGAAAAAGCTGGCTTAAAACTTAACATTCAAAAAATGAAGATCAAGGCATCCAGCCCCACAATTTCATGGAAAATAGATGGGGAAACAATGGAAACAGTCACAGACTTTATTTTCTTGGGCTCCAAAATCACTGCTAATGGTGACTTAAGCCATGAAATTAAAAGATGCTTGCTCCTTGGAAGAAAAGCTACAACAAACCTATTCAGCGTATTAAAAAGCAGAGACATTACTTTGCTGACAAGGGTCCATACAGTCAAAGCTATGGTTTTTCCAGTAGTCATGTATGGATGTGAGAGTTGGACCATAAAAAAGGCTGAGTGCTGAAGAATTGATACTTTTGAATTGTGGTGTTGGATAAGACTCTTGAGAGTCCCTTGGGCTACAAGGAGATCCAACCAGTCCATCCTAAAGGAAATCAGTCCTGAATATTCACTGGAAGGACTGATGCTGAAGCCAAAGCTCCGATACTCTGGCCACCTAATGTGAAGACCTGACTCATTAGAAAAGACCCTTATACTGGGAAAGATTGAAGGCAGGCAAAGAAGGAGATGACAGAGGATGAGATGGTTGGATGACATCACCAACTCGATGGACATGAGTTTGAGCAAGCCTTGGGAGATGGTGAAGGACAGGGAAGCCTGGCGTGCTGCAGTCCATGGGATCACAGAGTTGGATACAACTGAGCAACTGAACAACAACAGTGGCTGAGTCACATTGATATACGGCAGAAACCAACACAATATGGGGAAGTAATCATTCTCCAGTTAAAAATAAATAAGTTAAGACAAAAGGGCCCAGACTGATACTGGATTGGCCAAAAACGCCATTTGGGTTTTTCCATAACATCTTGCAGAAAAATATGAACGAACTTTTAGGCCAATCCAATAAAAGGTGGAATGGTGTGACAATAGCCCTGAATAGCATGGAACTCATGTGCCTATAGCTGGAAATTATAGATACAGGATTGTAGACAGAGATCTGCTGCTTGGATCTGGGTGCTTGCAAGAGCGCAAGCACCTGGCCAAGAAGTGACTGAGTAAACGGATGTGTTCAAATGGGGCTCTGGACTTCAGCTGGGAACACAGAATACTATGTGTCACCTTTTCTAAAAAGAGGCACAAGGTCATTGATGCAGGACTGACTGAGGGCATCCCAAAATATATTCTGCCATTTAAGTCCATCAACCTCCAGGCTATGAAAGGAAGAGCTAAAGCTCCCTAAGATCGGCAGAGAAGAGCTCTGGCCAGAGAGATGTCAGAGGACTGAGCTTCCCCGGGATTCACACCAAGGGTGGGCAGATCCAACTTGCACAGAGAGCTTGCCTGAGCCCCAGGAGTCCAGGGGACACATCAGCAGGTTAAGGCAAGAGTATGTGCTACCCCAGTGACCACCCAGTGGCCAAGGGAGGGGAGGAGACCTTGCTGAGAGCAGCTGACACCAGGCAGTGTGTTTCCTCTGGCCAGAAGGGACCCGTGAAAGACAGTGGGACCCCAGCAGAAAGGCCCTGGGCCAGGAGAACTACCAGAAAGACGAACAGAGGACAGCACGTGGCGGGAGGTTCCCTGATGGGGAGGATACTCCAAATAGCCCAGATGTGTCCCACATCACGTATACATCTGCTCAACCAGTGGGTATCAGCACACACACCACAACTGAGTGAGTCGGACCCAATTTTTCTCTCTTGACCTCTCCTTCCCGCCTCTTCTTTGCATGTGTATGGGCATGTGTGTGTGTAAGAGTGTGTGCACGCATGTGTGTGTGCAGCTGTGCTGGTGCTCAAGGAACAGGAGACAGCAAGAGAGATGCTGAGCCTGTAGGTCCAGGCACCAGACATGGCAGGGGGATGCTTGAAGGACATGTTAAAGCTTCTGTTTAAATCAGATTGAGCTTTTTGAAAACTTTTAAAGGTATTAAAATTTTTAATTTTATTATTGGAGTATAGTGGTGGATCTGACTGTAAAGAGTCTGCCTGCAATGTAGGAGACCCGGGTTCAATCCCTGGGTCAGGAAGATCCCCTGGAGAAGGGAATGGCAACCCACTCCAGTATTCTTGCCTGGAGAATTCCATGGACAGAGGGGACTGGCAGGCTACAGTCCATGGGGTCGCAAAGACTCGGACACAACTGAGAGACTAACAGATCAATAGTTGTTTCACAATGTTGTGTTAGTTTCTGCTGTACAACAAAGTGAATCACCTATATCTACACATATATCCCCTCCCTCTTGAGCCCCTCTTCTGGTATTCAACTTTTAATGCCTAAAAGTGACAGCAAAAACTCTGGGATCTGCCCAAAATACTATCCAGGGGTAGGACAAGGAGATTTACACACACACATGAAAAAAAAGTAGTGTGAAAACATAAAAGTATCCTGTGAGGTCTACCTCCACCAATCCCAGCTGCTACTAAATATTTTGTCATACTGTCCTCCAATTCTGTCCTCAGATCTTTCTATTCAATAAATAAAATTTAACAAAGTCCCTTCTTCAGTCCCCAGTGGCTCAGCGAGTGAAGAATTCACCTGCAGGAGACACAGGAAATGTGGGCTTAATCCCTGGGTCGGGAAGATTCCCTGAAAGCGGGCATGGCAATGCACTCCTGTATTCTTGCCGGGAAAATCCCATGGACAGAGGAGCCTGGTGGGCTACCATGCATAGGGTTGCAAAGAGTTGGACATGACTGAAAAGACAGCACATATGCCTCTTCAGAATACCACTTACCTCTCTCCCTCCCCAGGAGCAACCTCCGCCCTGAAGTTGATATGTGCTGCTTATGCCTTTTTAAAAAAATTTCTCACAGTGTAATTATTTATTTGAAAGCAGTATATGGTATTTGTTGGAGATTTTTGGAAGGCTGTCTAAGGGCTTCTGTAAACTGTAATTCTAGACTACAGTGTAGCTTTTTTATTATAGTAATATAACAGGTGAAGGGACTATTTAAATTCTGTCTCTTCACTTATGTCTTATTAATCATGAATGAAATACTGCGGCTCATGACATGAGAATACAAAGGAGTTCAGCCTGAGCAAGTGGCAACAAGGCAAAGGGTGCACTGAAAAGAAACCACGGTGCAGATACAGAAGGCATCCAGAAGAGGGCGACATCATCTAGTAAAAAGAGTACAGATGCGGGGGGAGGCTTTGGACAACTAGATTATTGCGAAAGGTCTCTGACAGAGATTTTAAGTGCTAGAAGGTAAAAATCAGAAACCACAAACTTGATCATGTGCATTTTTGCCCAAGGTCACAAAGCTAGTTAATGTTTACCCTCTCTGACTTCCAGTTCAGCACTCTGGGAGGTCTGTTAGCAGCCCTGCACAGAGTACAGCAGACAAAAGAAATAAGATTAGTCTAAAGCAGACCATGGGTGATATTTATACTAATGATCCCTTGTGCCAGTTGTAAGATCTCATCATGTTCAACTGGACGCTTAGTTCATCATGAAGATGACGTTAAGGCTTGAGGAAAGAACCAGAGATGAAGAATTTACACACTGATAAAATTAGAGAACTGGGCTGAAGCGGGGGTATTTTTAATCCCCCCTCCCCAAAAGAAACTTTAAGCTCTAATTCTTTACATTTGTTTTTAGTGCATGTAGATAATGTTTGTGTGAAATTGCTGGAATGATGTCAAAGGTACATTTTGTTGACCACCCACTGGAGACAGAAGCATTAGACAGATCAGGATGGTTTATGCTGACGCCACAAGTACTGCAGAAGCCAACTCCATAAACCAGGGCTTAGCAAATAGGCCCAGTGTCTATTTGTGCAATGAGTCTTAATGGAACACAGCCACACCCACTTGTTCACACAGCATCTGCGGCTGCTTCTGAGCAGTTGAGTCATTGCCACAGAGACACACAGTCACTTCGATTTGGTCTCAACCTGCAAAGCCTAAGATACATATACTGCCAGGTCTTTTATTGGAAACATTTGCCAACCCCTCCTATAAAGCAGCACCATCCAGTAAAACTCTCTATGATGATGAAAACGTTCTTTATCTACACTGTCCAGTATGGGAGCCACTGACCACATGTGGCCACTGATTCCCAGGACTTGAGGCTTATGGGAGTTCTGACGCCCCGTGACTGTTACCCACTCCTCGAACATTCCGCCCAGACTCAAGCTTGGAGAAGCCAGGGTCATGTCCTATAAACCAACACAAATCACTTAGCAACTTCTGCAAGACTTCTTTAGAGTTTTCCATCTGATTCCTAAAGTTTCAGGAAATACATTACAAAGCTTTCTAATTCCCAAAGTTTAATTTTCCTGGAAAACAACTGTTGGCTATGGATATTTTCCTGTGAGACTCAACTGTGTTTTAATTTTGAGCTATTAAGACAAAAAATATGCCAATGAAACCTGTATCACTTTTGGAAACTGCTTTCCATTTTCAAATCTTATCTGTGTTATTTTAACAACTGTAAGTTTCAAATTCTTTGTCTTATCTATAACATAAAATGTTTAGAGCCATGAAGTCTTAGGTACCATGATTTCTGGGATTCTGGGATTTCTGCCCTTTGAGCTTAGAACTTTGGGTGGAGTCCACACCACAGTGTAAACAGATACTCAAACTCCAAGTCTCAAACTGTCATTGACTGATGAGAGTGGATTCCCATAGGAATCTTCATAGAGCTTAGCTCTGCCTTTTAAATGGCTGGAGACAACATAAAAGTGTACTGCTGGAATTTGGAAGAGGAAGAGGTTGAACCTTGCTTAATGGCCTGAAAAATCTGTATAATAGCTGGAAAAATAATAAGAGACTAGGGAAAAACAGAAAAGAGGCAGGGAAACTCCTCCCCAAAGCATTCACTCAGATGAAATGCGCTCTGATGCAGGAAACCAGAACTCCTGGGCTGGTCAGATTGATCTTCTCCATCTACATCAGAGCCTGATTGGAAGACTATCAAACACAGACTACAGATATGGCTTGTTTCAGGTAACATGGGTCTTCTATCACTGTAGCTGAGTTTTCAGAGATTTCAATATGTACCTTATAAATGCAAACCTGGAAGTCAGCCCAACAGATTTTCCAATTAGTTTCACCACCCTAAAATTCCTGTGCTCTGCCTATTAATTAATACCAATCCTTGTCCCTCAAACTCTGATAGCTACCAATCTCTTTACTGTCTCTATATTCTGCCTTTTTGAAAATTGCCATATAGTTTGAATCATACACTATACAGCCTTTTAATATTGGCTTCTTTCACCTATTAACATCCATTTAAGGGTCCTCTATGTCTTTCCATCGGAGAAGGCAATGGCACCCCACTCCAGTACTCTTGCCTCGAAAATCCCATGGACGGAGGAGCCTGTTGGGCTGCAGTCCATGGGGTCGCTAAGAGTCGGACACGACTGAGCAACTTCACTTTCACTTTTCACTTTCATGTATTGGAGAAGGAACTGGCAACCCACTCCATTGTTCTTGCCTGGAGAATCCCAGGGACAGGAAAGCCTGGTGGGCTGCTGTCTATGGGTTGCACAGAGTCGGACGCGACTGAAGCAACTTAGCAGCAGCATGTCTTTCCATGGCCAGATAGCACATTTCTTTTTATCAGTGAATAATATTCCACTGGTTGGGTGTACCACAGTTTGTTTATTTATTCACCTACTGAGGGACATCTTGATTGCTTCCAAGACTTGGCAATGAATAAAGCTGCTATCAACATCTATGTATAAGTGTTTTTTTTGTTTTGGTGGGAGGGTTTGTTTTTGTTTTTGTCTGTTCTGGGTCTTCGCTGCTGTGCAGGTTTTTCTCTTGTTGAGGTGCATGGCCTTCTCATTATGGTGGCTTTTCTTAGTGTGGAGCACAGGCTCTAGGGTGGCGGGCTTCAGTAGTTGTGGCATGTGGGCTCAGCAGTTGCAACTCCCAGGTTCTAGAGCAGCACAGGCTCAATAGTTGTGGCACATGGACTTAGTTGCCCCACATCTTGTGGGATTTTCCCGGACCAAGGATTGAAACTGTGTCTCCTGCATTGGCAGGCAGATTCTTTACCACTGAGCCACCAGGGAAGCACTGTGTATAAGTTTTTGCATAGACTTAAGTTTTCAATTCATTTGGGTAAATACCAAGGAGTACAACTGTTGGATCATATGCTATGTTCCTGTTTTAATAGATATGGAAAGAGGTCAAAGTAACTTAGAGTCAAAGGCAGAGAGGGCTTCTACATTACTCCCTACCCCTCTGCTCCTTTTAACACCACGGTCTTTATGATTCACCTGGAAATCACCCAGGTTCTGCTTGTTTTCTGTTTCTAAGCAGCAGGCGTGGAGAGCTTTGATTTCCATTTGTCTTTCATTTAATCCTGGGTGGTTAAGCCTTATCTTCAACTTTTAGTTTAAATTCTCTGAGGGCTTTGCTCTGAGCCTTCGGTAACTCTGTGCTTACTTGATTCGCTCACAGCTCCTGAGGGTCACAGCAAGACTCACAGGGTATTTGTATTTTTATCAAGAACAATTATTCAATCTTTCAGATCTTCAAACACATCCCTATTAGTATGAATCATCAAGCTCCTTGTTTGCTAAAAATGTACAATTATTATAACTAGAAATGTACATTTGAAAGCATACAATTTGACTCTAATAAGACCAAACTTGAGGAGTATAATTTTCTCTTTAAGAAAAATAATAAGGTTGAAACCATTTTGTAAAAACTATTAGTAGTTGCTAGAACTCCAAATTTTGTTCACCTCACTTTTACTGCACACATATCCCTTCCCTCCTCCAAGTAAAACCAAGGTGTATCTCAACTAGAAGAAAAGCACATCAGATGCCAAGTGCTATGATCTTTTTCAAGATTTCATTCCCCCTCCCATTGTGAATGCAATTGCTACCTTCTAACATGGTGGCTTGTTTGATTGGACACCTGTATAGAGTCCTTTCCCTCAGGTGAGCACCATGTCCCTGAGTTATAGACACCAAAAGTCCATTATCCAACCCCTGGATTTTTTTTTTAATATAGTTGCTTTACAATGTTGTATTTATGCTCTACAGCAAATTGAATCAGCTATAGATATACAGGCATGCATGCTTGGTCACTTCAGTCATGTCCGACTCTTTGCAATCCTATCGACTGTAGCCCTCCAGGCTCCTTCTGTCCATGGGAATTCTCTAGGCAAGAATACTGGAGTGGGTTGCCATGCCCTCCACCAGGGGATCTTCCTGACCTGGGGATTGAACCAGTGTCCCCTCCATCGCAGGCAGATTCTTTATCCACTGAGCCACCATGAAGCCCATAGGTATTCATATATGTTGGGGTCCTTTAGTGGACCGGGACCTGGTGGTCCGGAAGCGATGATAAGAAAGTGAAAGAGAGAAAGAGGCTGATACTCCCTGGTTTACGCAGAGAACCAATAAAGTCCTTGACACAGGACTTGCGTCTCTCAGAAGGCACCAGGCACCCTCTCAAGGGGGAAATGAAGGCACGGGGCACCTTCTCATGAGAGTCTTAGAAGCCCTGGCAGGAGAGTGAACAAGACAGGTTTCTGTGCTCCAGAGAATTAGCCGAGGAGAGAGAGAGAAAGAAAGAAAGAAAGACACAGGCTCTGATGGAGCAAAGGTGCTTTATTAGCAGAAATGCAGGCTTATATATCTTTAGTAAGATGATAACACAGGATGAAATTTTGTCAATAGCCACAATATGGATAGTCTAATACATACAAGGTCTCTGACGCTGGAAAGAGTCACTGTATATCTCATCCCATGACTTCAGTCCTGAGAACTGCATGTAGCTTTAGTCATTCTTGGAATAGGAACTGATAAGGAACAGAGAATCCTTGAGAAATAGAAAACAGGATGCAGGAATCCTCCTGTTAAATGTTCCCTGACAATTCCCCCTTACTTTTTATATTTGTAAAAAGGGTCTTGATTAATTGAGTTTGTCGTAAAGAGAATGTTTACTAAAGGAGATTCAAGCCTGGCTCACACAATGACCTCAGTTCCTGGGAGCAGCCTACTGTTCCGCTTAGAAAGAAACAAAGGACTTGTGAGAAACAGCACGTAGGAATCCTCCTGTTAAACACTCCCCAACAATTCCCCCTTATTTATTTATAATATATGTAAAAAGAGTTCTGACCATTAGAGTTTGTTTAGTTTAACAATCTTTGCATGAAGGCAATGGTAGATGACAAATATAATTGTTAAGACAATCACCAAAATTACAGTTTTAGACCCAATGCTGTGAGTAATGCTTTGAAACCATCTGTGTTGATCTGACTCAGATAATTGATCAGCTAGTTGTTCAGCTAAAGTTTTCAAATTAGTGGAAGAGGGAAGATTATTAGAAAATGTTTCAAATATTTCTTTTTGTAATAATTGTACATTCAGAGAGGCTTTATTATGTATGTTTAGGCACTATTATTGAAATGAACAGGAGTAACACAAAATTGAGTAGAATTCCAATCACATTTTAGCATTACCTGTTTTTGTACATCTGTTAATTGATCTCCAACCCATTTGATGGCTGTTTTTAGTTCCTGTATTTTCTCTTGAATATCCTCATCTATCTGAGCCTGAGGGGCCCACATAGTATGGGCATCTTTAGTCCAATTTTGAATAAAATTATGTGTTTGAATTGAGGTTTGTAAAGCAACACCAGTGACAGCAGCAGTGGTGCAGATAGCTATTAATCCCAAAATGCCAAAACTCAGCCATCCAATAAATCGTTTAGATCACCGGAGCAATTTAGTAAGTAACCGGGAAGCAAGTCCAGCCATGGGACCTTCTTCCCAGGGCCACTGGAGATTTATTGGTAACCACAGATTATGTCGAGATCGAAGAATCCAAAGGGAGTCATTTCTCAAGTAAATAGAGGAGTTAAGACAAGTATATAATTTACAATTTATGCAAGTTACAGAATGTAAAGTCTTATTGAATTGTAAATTTCCTATAGCTACAACAAAAGGAAGTGGAACACAGGCTTGTACAAAATATGATTGATCATAGCAAAAGAAATAATGGCCATGGCTATGACTGGTCCCTGTGAAACGTCCAGTCCAAGTCCCAAGTTCCTCAATGCTTGCAGCAAGTTTCCAGATGTCCCATTGTTCAGGCCCAATCTGTTTATCAAGGACGATTCGAGGACGAGGGGGGTCCATTCCACCGTCAAGCCATCCAAGAGGTCCTCTGTCATGGTAATGCTCCATTGTAGTCTTAGTAACCTTCTATGCCACTTGAGTAACATAATCACACACAGGCTGTTAATATCATCTGAGCAGTTAGATAACCACATACCATTGGGCCCCTAATAGTCAATTGTATGATTAGCATTAACATTAATTTTCCTGATTTGGCCTGACATTTGTCCCAATGAATAGGAATATATTTAAAGTTCTTATTAGCAAACCCTTTGCATAGTGTTCTTTGGTCTTTCCTTAATTCTTTCCCTAAAGTTTCAGTAGTATAAACATGGTTCATGGACAAAGAAAGAGCAGTAAATAATCCAAGCAGTGTCCGAAAGTCTTCTTTTGGAGGCAGGATGAAAGCCCAAGTTTGTTGATTCACACTAATATATAATTTTGTTGAGCCCATGCATAAGGGTAGGATTTCATAGCCTAGAGAAATCTTAGTTTTCCTACTTTCTCATGATGAAAGGGCCCCTCCAAGCTCCAAGGAGGGGGCATATGTGTTGAGTTATTAGTGGATATGATTGGTCCTATATCTGTCCATTCTATAACCTACAATAAAAAAGAGGGAGTTAGGTGCATAAACCCATTAAGTGTGATCAATCAAGTCAGCCTGCATGGGGGAAGCAAAAGCAAGCAAAGCAACCATAGTGAAGAAAAATATTTTCAGGATTCCAAGGCAGTCCCTGTTGAGAAATCACATTTTCAGCTTGATTAGTAAGGGTTTTTATCTGTCCCCAAGTAGGGAGATCATAAGGTCGGTGATGCCAAATGTGGCGTTTTTTGGAAATTTTTAAAGCTGCCATGGCTTGTATTGGAATTTCTTCTTCCTGGGGTTTTTGTTGTTTTGTCTCTAGTTTGAATGTTGGGGGCCCCCTTAGGTTGAATCTTCTGAAGAGGAAGTCATATGAGTTCGTTGGATCCATCTGGAGAAATAGAAGCATACCCCTTTCCCTGTGAGATTAGTTTTTTAGATTTCTATTGATTAGTTAATCCATCTTGATATCAAATGGTCAAAGGAAGGGAGGTGTCCTTTAATGTTTCATAATGTTTTTCTGCTTTAGTCAAAATATTTCCTTGTGGTAAGTTTAAAAAACTTAAAACAAATAAAGCTATATTAACAATAGTTATAGAAAGAAAGGAAAGTGATAATGATGAAAACATTCATAGGAAACAGTGAAGTGAAGTGAAGTCGCTCAGTCGTGTCCGACTCTTTGCGACCCCATGGACTGTAACCTACAACCCTCCTCCGTCCATGGGATTATCCAGGCAAGAGTACTGGAATGGGTTGCCATTTCCTTCTCCAGAGGATCTTCCCAACCCAGGGATCGAACCTGGGTCTCCCGCATTGTAGGCAGATGCTTTATCATCTAAGCCACCAGGGAAGTCCACTTAGGAAATATTTCAGTCCAAAATAAAAAAAAATCATCTAGAAATCTGTTTGGGACTGGTATTTGGCTGTGGTTTTGAATTAATGGATTGATTTTCTCTTCACTCAGTATATATTTTTCTGATATAAAGAGAAATGGAATCTGACTGTGTTTTAAGTGGTTTGTGTTATTTGGGGCAAAAGATTAGGAGCAAACACTCAAATATTTTTTCCTAAGTGAAATTATTGAAAAGTTGATGCAGAACAACTTGATAAATGAAATGTTGCTCATATCTAAATATATTTGACCTTGTTCTTGGAAAAGAAATGCAGCCTGGTAGCTGTTGAATCTCTCTGTTCAGTGTGTCAAGGGAGATGATTATATTTTCAAGACAGACCTGAAAAGAAGGTGAATATTTTGCACTTTTGATATTCTTAGGAACAAATAACTTATTTGGCAACTGGTGTCTTTTTTATGTTGTTTTTGTTTTGTATTGTGAAACAGGCATTGAAGTTGATGTTATTTTGTTTTAAGAATCTCACAGATTGGAAACAGAAATAAAGCTATATTAATAATAGTTATAGGCTTAAAGACTATACTGCATTAGAATGTAGTAAAGTCTGTTCTGGATAAGGAAGATAAAAGTGTTCCTGTGTATATCCTCTTATTTAATTTTTTATTTGCAGTTACAGTGTGTAATGTGTTTGTTTAATTATGTCTTGTGTTTGTGGATTATAAGGAATGTTTGTTATCTGTTTAATAGAGGATGAATGTAAAAATTGTTTCAATTTGCTTAGAAATATAGGCAGGGCCATTGTCTGTTTTCATAGAATTCAGTCAGTTAAGTTCAGTTCAGTTCAGTTCAGTCGCTCAGTCATGTCCGACTCTTTGTGACCCCATGAATCGCAGCACGCCAGGCCTCCCTGTCCATCACCAACTCCCAGAGTTCACTCAGACTCACGTCCATCTAGTCAGTGATGCCATCCAGCCATCTCATGCTCTGTCATCCCCTTCTCCTCCTGCCCGCAATCCCTCCCAGCATCAGAGTCTTTTCCAATGAGCCAACTCTTGCATGAGGTGGCCAAAGGACTGGAGTTTCAGCTTTAGAATCATTCCTTCCAAAGAAATCCCAGGGCTGATCTCTTTCAGAATGGACTGGTTGGATCTCCTTGCATTCCAAGTGACTCTCAAGAGTCTTTTCCTACACCACACTTCAAAAGCATCAATTCTTCGGCTCTCAGCTTTCTTCACAGTCCAACTCTCACATCCATAAATGACCACTGGAAAAACCATAGCCTTGACTAGATGGACCTTTGTTGGCAAAGTAATGTCTCTGCTTTTGAATATGCTATCTAGGTTGGTCATAACTTTCCTTTCAAGGAGTAAGCGTCTTTTAATTTCATGGCTGCAATCACCATCTGCAGTGATTTTGGAGCCCAGAAAAATAAAGTCTGACACTGTTTCCACTGTTTCCCCATCTATTTCCCATGAAGTGGTGGGACCAGATGCCATGATCTTCGTTTTCTGAATGTTGAGTTTTAAGCCAACTTTTTCACTCTCCTCTTTCACCTTCATCAAGAGGCTTTTTTGTTCCTCTTCACTTTCTGCCATAAGGGTGGTGTCATCTGCATATCTGAGGTTATTGATATTTCTCCCAGCAATCTTGATTCCAGCTTGTGTTTCTTCCAGTCCAGCATTACTAATGATGTACTCTGCATAGAAGTTAAATAAGCAGGGTGACAATATACAGCCATGACGTACTCCTTTTCCTATTTGGAAACAGTCTATTGTTCCATGTCCAGTTCTAACTGTTGCTTCCTGACCTGCATACAGATTTCTCAAGAGGCAGGTCAGGTGGTCTGGTATTCCCATCTCTTTCAGAATTTTCCAGTTTATTGTGATCCACACAGTCAAAGGCTTTGTCATAGTCAATAAAGCAGAAATAGATGTTTTTCTGGAACTCTCTTGCTTTTTCCATGATCCAGCGGATGTTGGCAATTTGATCTCTGGTTCCTCTGCCTTTTCTAACGCCAGCTTGAACATCAGGAAGTTCACGGTTCACATATTGCTGAAGCCTGGCTTGGAGAATTTTGAGCATTACTTTACTAACATGTGAGATGAGTGCAATTGTGCGGTAGTTTGAGCATTCTTTGGAATTGCCTTTCTTTGGGATTGGAATGAAAACTGACTTTTTCCAGTCCTGTGGCAACTGCTAAGTTTTCCAAATTTGCTGGCATATTGAGTGCAGCACTTTCACAGCATTATCTTTCAGCATTTGAAATAGCTCCACTGGAATTCCATCACCTCCACTAGCTTTGTTCGTACTGATGTTTTCTAAGGCCCACTTGACTTCCCATTCCAGGATGTCTGGCTCTAGGTCAGTGATCACACCATCATGATTATCTGGGTCGTGAAGATCTTTTTTGTACAGTTTTTCTGTGTATTCTTGCCACCTCTTCTTAATATCATCTGCTTCTGTTAGGTCCATACCATTTCTGTCCTTTATCGAGCCCATCTTTGCATGAAATGTTGCCTTGGTATCTCTTATTTTCTTAAAGAGATCTCTAGTCTTTCCCATTCTGTTGTTTTCCTCTATTTCTTTGCACTGATTGCTGAGGAAGCCTTTCTTATCTCTCCTTGCTATTCTTTGGAACTCTGCATTCAGATGCTTATATCTTTCCTTTTCTCCTTTGCTTTTTGCTTCTCTTCTTTTCACAGCTATTTGTAAGGCCTCCCCAGACAGCCATTTTGCTTTTTTGCATTTCTTTTCCATGGGGATAGTCTTGATCCCAGTCTCCTGTACAATGTCACGAACCTATAGAATTAGGTGTTCTCATTATTGCAAAATAAGTTGATAGGTAGGTTATAACATGTTGTGTAGTTTTACCTTGGAGAGGCATGGCCCATATAAAAGAAGAATTTGTATTAATCAAGACATGTAAGAAGGAAGAGGAAGAAAGTTCAGGGTAATGAGTTAAATCCATTTGTCATAAAATTTTCTTTCATTTGTCATAAACCCTTTTTGTATTTTTGTATTCATCATTTTATTTGCCATTTCTTATATCCTTTTATTAAAAGTATATATCTTACTTTTCTTTAGCAACTATGAAGTGTCTTATATGTTAGTATTTTATAGATTGGTGAATATATTTATTATATCATATTATATATTATAATATATATATTTATTAATAGTCTAAAATATCTTTAGTTTTTCTATAAGAAAAACTTTTTGTAAGAGGAAGTTAATGTTCAGTAATTAATGTTTTAAAATATTATTTATTTGGAAATGACCTAGCTGTTTAATAAACTTTTATAATTTAGTTTAGTATAACTCCAGAAACTTAAGCTACCCCGATCCTAAGAGATTATTTTAGATTATAATAATACATTATTCTATGAAAAATATCATTATTTTTAGTAGAGATTATCCAAAAGTTTTCATCTTATATATATATATATATAAAGTTACCCTTTTGTTGACAAATTTAGTTTACCTTAAACCTAGGCATAATAAAAGTATTACATAGTGTTGATGATTTAAGACATGTCTTAATTAGATTAGGAAACAATTATATTTAAATTATATTTATATTTAAATAAACATTATATTTAATATTGAATATTTTTCAGTTCATGTGAACCTAAATTTAAATAGAGCTCATTAACTTCATATTATCCAAAAAAAAAAAAAGACATACATTGAGACATAGATAGGCATAGTTTTCCGCTTGAAATACCTTTTCCGTTTAAAAAATTTTTTATTTTTATTCACCAACTTGTTTATGGCTGGAGTCCCATAAACTTTGGTTTATGTATCCTTTGGTTGTGTATCCAAAGGACATGGTAAGAGTTAACTTTAGGTTTTTTCCTTAGGCCTGTTTTGTTTCCCAGACAGAATTGGAGCTCCAAAAAATATTTTAAGAAGTTAACCTTTTCTTAACCACACATGTAAGAAGAATTGGTTTTGCAATTTCAAAAAAGATTTTACTTTAATCAGTTTTCTCTGGAGTCTAAAGAATATCATGGCCATTCAGTGTCAAAAATATCATTTCTCCTTTTTGTAGTTACAGTGTATTATTAATGATATATGCATGAGGGAATTGCTGTCACATTGGAGTTAAGCCTTGGCTACAAAATTTTTGACAAATATTAGGATTGTTAAGCATATTTTGAAGTAATATAGCTTATTGAAATCTTTTATGAGGCCCGATATGATTAGGATAAGGGAGAGAGAAAGTGAATCTCTCCTGGTCTAAAGGATGTAAAGGTATATTAAAAAGGCAATCTTGTAAATCAGTAATAATAATGTGCCAATTTTGAGGAATAGTAATAGGTGATGGGATCTCTAGTTGTAATGTATCCATAGGTTTCATAGATGCATTAACTCTTCTAAGGTCTGTTAAGAGATACCATTTGTCAGATTTCTTTTTTATAATAAAAATAGGAAAGTTCTAAGGAGAGAAAGATTCCTCAATATGTTTTAATTCTAATTGTGTGTCTATAAGTTCTTTAGTAGCCTGAAATTTATCTTTCATAAGGAGAAGGCAATGGCACCCCACTCCAGTACTTTTGCCTAGAAAATCCCATGGACGGAGGAGCCTGGTAGGCTGCAGTCCATGGGGTCACTAGAGTCGGACATGACTGAGTGACTTCACTTTCACTTTTCATTTTCATGCATTGGAGAAGGAAATGGCAACCCACTCCAGTGTTCTTGCTTGGAGAATCCCAGGGACTGGGAAGCCTGGTGGGCTGCCGTCTATGGGGTCGCACAGAGTCGGACACGACTGGAGTGACTTAGCAGTAGCAGCAAAGGGCCATTGCTCTGTCCAAATAGGCTCGTCATTCTTCCAAGTTATTTTAATAATTGTTTTGTTTGTTAAATGAGCAGTGGCCCTTAGGAAAAATGTGGGATGTATATCTGAGTTTGCCATTGCATAAGTAAGTCCCTTTCTATTAGATTAAGGGGTGCATCTATCACATAAGGTCTTAATGTTGCAGGCTGGTCTTTTGGTCTTTCATATGGGTAGATCTAAACATTTTGATAAATTTCTTGTACTTTGGTTTGAGAAATTCCTGCAATCTGGCAAGAGACTTTTTGTATAGGCCAGGATTTGGGCCATAAGTGTTTGGAAATAATAGTAATATTAGATCCAGTGTCGAGGAGACTAGGAAATCTTTTATGATTAATTTTGATATTTATATTTGGTCCGGCATATTCAGATACCGATGATGTCCATAAGGATTGTTTTTGATCTGTACTGCCAAACCCATTTGTCCGTACATTATTAGAGGAGTTAATAGAAATGTAAGGCAAGAGAAGTAATTGAGCAATTTTTGTCCCCTTTTTTGAATTGCCATAGAATCTGAGATGACATCATAATTTGAATCTCTCCTTTATAGTTTGAATCAATTATTCCAGGGTGAACAATAATTCCTTTAGAAGCCAAACTAGATCAGCCAATGAAAGACTGAAGGTTTGTTGGGGCAGGGGTCCAAAAAGTCCAGTAGGTACTCTAGAAGGGACTGCTTCAGGGTAAAGGAAAAAATCATTTAGGGCTGGTATATTGACGGCAGCACTGCCGGATGTTGAGGGTTTGAGGGAAAAGATAGAATTTGCCCCTGGTTTTTGTTGTAGGGGACCTGGGGGGTCCCCTGTTTGGAGTTTCTTGGAATAGGTTTTCCTTTAATATCAAATTTAGATTTATAACCTTTGGCCCAATGCATTCCTCTATGGCAGCGAGGGCGAACTCTTGGAGGTTTTTTATTAGCCTTCTTAGGGCAGTCCCCTTTTAAATGGTTTTTATCTCTACATGTAGAGCATCCTTCATTTCCCTTTTTAAAGTAGTAGCCATTGTTTCAGCTAGCATTTGCATCTTTTGAGTTTCTGATCCTAGATTGTGATAAGCCTTCAAATAATCAGTAATAGTCCCAGTCTCAAAAATTGCAGCGATAGCTCTTTGACATTCCTGATTTGCATTCTCATAAACAAGTAATTTCTCTAGCTGTTTCTTGGTTTCTTCTGCAATTACAGTATGGGAAATAGTAGTTTCTAATCTAGCAAAAATTTTAGCATAACTTTCATTAGGTTCCAACAAAGGAGAGACTTTTGGAGTTGCACCTGTTGGCAGAGGAGGAGCATTTGGAGCAGCCGGGGCAGGGCTCGCAAGAAAATTTTGAAATATTTTATGTTGTTATAATTGGGCCTTTTGTAAAATTTCATCATCTGATTCATATTCATGCAATAAGTGTTCTGTCTGTTGTCGAATATTAGGAGGGCTAGAATTTACCTTGAAATGGCCAGAAATCAATTGGAATATTTTTTCCTTGCTTGGTGGCTCATTCAACACTTTCTTTGACCTGGTGCCAAATTTCTAAATCAAAATTGCATTTATCAGGGAGCCAAGGATTACATTTAACCATTGTTTGAAAGCAAGCCTCTATTCATTGGCACGGAACCAAAAGTCCCTGAGCTTTAAACAAATGGTGAAGTAAAATAGAGAAATGATGGGGCTTCCTAGCAGCATAACCCGTGTCTTAGTACTTACCGACCTCAATAGGTCCCGAGTCCCTCCATCCGAAATGCCATACATACCAGTGTCCCTGTTCTGGGGCGCCACTTGTTAGGGTCCTTTAATGGACCAGGACTTGGCAGTCCAGAGGCAATGATAAGAAAGTGAAAGAGAGAAAGAGGCTGATACTCCCTGGTTTACGCAGAGAACCAATAAAGTCCTTGACACAGGACTTGTATCTCTCACGAAGGCACTGGGCACCCTCTTGAGTGGGGGGTTAAGGCACAGGGTGCCTTCTCAAGAGAGTCTTAGAAGCCCGGGCAGGAGAGTGAGCACGACGGGTTTATGTGCTCCAGAGAATTAGCCAAGGAGAGAGAGAGAGAGAAAGAAAGAAAGACACGGGGACCCAAGCTCTGATGGAGCAAAGGTGCTTTATTAGCAGAAATGCAGGTTTATTTGTCTTTAGTAAGATGATTACACAGGATGAAATTTTATCAATAGCCACAATATGGATAGTCTAATACATACAAGGTCTCTGACGCTGAAAAGAGTCACTGCATGTCTCATCCCATGACTTCAGTCCTGAGAACAGCATGCAGTTTTACTCATTCTTGGAATAGATACGGATAAGGAACAGAGAATCCTTGAGAAATAGAAAACAGCATGCAGGAATCCTCCTGTTAAATGTTCCCTGACATATATACAGATTCGTTTTTATATTTCCTTGTGATTTAGGTCACCACAGAGCACTGAGTAGAATTCCCTGTGCTATACAGTACTCTATATAGAGAGTTACATACGTGTGTGTATATATACTATATATACCTATATAGTAAAGTCATGCTCAAAATTCTCCAAGCCAGGCTTCAGCAATATGTGAACCGTGAACTTCCTGATGTTCAAGCTGGTTTTAGAAAAGGCAGAGGAACCAGAGATCAAATTGCCAACATCCGCTGGATCATGGAAAAAGCAAGAGAGTTCCAGAAAAACATCTATTTCTGCTTTATTGACTATGCTAAAGCCTTTGACTGTGTGGATCACAATCAACTATGGAAAATTCTGAAAGAGATGGGAATACCAGACCACCTGACCTGCCTCTTGAGAAATCCGTATACAGGTCAGGAAGCAACAGTTAGAACTGGACATGGAACAACAGACTGGTTCCAAACAGGAAAAGGAGTATGTCAAGGCTCTATATTGTCACCCTGTTTATTTAACTTATATACAGAGTACATCATGAGAAACCCTGGACTGGAAGAAACACAAACTGGAATCAAGATTGCTGGGAGAAATATCAATAACCTCAGATATGCAGATGACACCACCCTTATGGCAGAAAGTGAAGAGGAACAAAAAAGCCTCTTGATGAAGGTGAAAGAGGAGAGTGAAAAAGTTGGCTTAAAACTCAACATTCAGAAAACGAAGATCATGGCATCTGGTCCCATCGCTTCATGGGAAATAGATGGGGAAACAGTGGAAACAGTGTCAGACTTTATTTTTCTGGGCTCCAAAATCACTGCAGATGGTGATGCAGCCATGAAATTAAAAGACGCTTACTCCTTGGAAGGAAAGTTATGACCAACCTAGATAGCATATTCAAAAGCAGAGACATTACTTTGCCAACAAAGGTCTGTCTAGTCAAGGCTATGGTTTTTCCGGTGGTCATGTATGGATGTGAGAGTTGGACTGTGAAGAAGGGTGAGCACCGAAGAATTGATGCTTTTGAACTGTGGTGCTGGAGAAGACTCTTGAGAGTCCCTTGGACTGTAAGGAGATCCAACCAGTCCATTCTGAAGGAGATCAGCCCTGGGATTTCTTTGGAAGGAATGATGCTAAAGCTGAAACTCCAGTACTTTGGCCACCTCATGTGAAGAGTTGACTCATTGGAAAAGACTCTGATGCTGGGAGGGATTGGGGGCAGGAGCAGAAGGGGACGACAGAGGATGAGATGGCTGGATGGCATCACTGAGTCGATGGACGTGAGTCTGAATGAACTCCGGGAGTTGGTGATGGACAGGGAGGCCTGGCGTGCTGTGATTCACGGGGTCGCAAAGAGTTGGACACGACTGAGCGACTGAACTGATCTGATCTGATTTGATATAGTGTATATGTCAATCTACCCCCACAGCCCCTTTTGGTATCTGTAAGTTCGTTCTCTACATCTGTGTCTCTATTTCTGTTTTGAAAGTTCATCTATACCATTATTCTAGATTTCACATACAGTGATATTACACAATACTTGTTTTTCTCTTTCAGACTTACTTCACTCTGATGACAATCTCTAGATCCATCCACATGTCTGCAAATGGCACTGTTTTGTTCCTTTTTATGGCTGAGTAATATAAACAATCAACAAGGGATTATTCTCCAAAATATACAACCCCTGGATTTTTTGACTGAAAGCTCATTAATATTCACTCATTGTCCTTCACGAATAATCACCATGCAGATTACTTTTAAAACTAGCATCAATGGGTAGAAATAACAACAAAAATTTGGTCCAGTAAAGGAAGTGCGTGAGTGCCTGCTCAGCTGTGACCGACTCTTTGCGACCCCATGAACTGTAGCCCACCAGGCTCCTCTGTCCATGGGACTTTTCAGGCAATGGTACTGGAGTGGGTTGCCATTTCCTTTTCCAGGGGATCTTCCCAACCCAGGAATTGAACCCAAATCTCTTGTGTATCCTTCACTGGCAGATGGGTTCTTTACTGCTGTGCCACTTGGGAAGCCCCAATAAAGGAACAAAGTCTCAGAATTCAGAGCTGTTAAAAAAATCAAATAGTCGCATTCATACACAATCAAATTGAGGGATATTCTACAAAACTCCCGGTCATGGCTTTTCAAAAATGTCAATGTCAGGAAAGAAGAAAAAGTAATAAGCAGAGAATTTGTATTAAATGAAATTACATCAACTGGATTAACTACAGGCTAGATTAAAGGAAGTATAATGCAAAATATTTTGTCAAACTCTGATTTGACCAAAAAAACGCTACAGAAAACATTATTGGGAAAATTGGAGAAACAAGTATAGAAATATAGTTCACGTTAATAACAGAAATGTATCCATGTTACATTTCCTAGGGCAGAGTACATTGCTTCCCCAAAGTCATAGGAGGGAGGTGGGTTAAGGCAGAAAGAGAAAAACACATATTGTATATTAACACATATATGTGAAATCTAGAAAAATGGTACAGATGAACCTATTTGCAGGGCAGGAATAGAGATGCAGATGCACAGACATGGGGTGGGGGGGATGAATTGGGAGATTGGGCTGGATATATATACACTACCATGGGTAAAATAGACAGCTAGTGGGAACCTGCTGTATAGCACAGGGAACTCAGTGATGATCTAGCGAGCAGCAATGAGGTGGGGAGGGCTGAGAAGAACATACATGTATACACATAGCTGATCCACTTTGCTGTACAGCAGAAACTAACACAACGTCCCTCACCTCAGAAAAACTCAGCAGGTTGGCTCCAGTGCATCTTAAAATTTTCCCATCATAAAGGTGTTTAAACAAAGACTATCAATCACTGAAAGTAAAATTATCAATTCAGCTCACCTACCCAGGGAAAGCTTTGCTACACGCTACCCAGTTGTAGTGACCTCATTCTGTAAAGAATGTAAAGAAAGGAGTCTGCTTCATGGACAGGGACAAATATGTATCAAGGATTTATTATGTGCCAGGCACTAAGCCATGCACTTCCACACATCTCCTTTAATCTCTCAGTAGAGAATTAAAAGGAATGGAAAACATATCCTATTAGGCAATACATTAGTGTGCTGCAACCTAGAAAAGAAAATGGTTGCTCATTGCAAAAGGGAAGGACTTCGCAACGCCCAGAGGAGACAAGTCCCCTCACTCCCTGTGCACACACTCTACAATACTCATTCAGCTGTCAACCACGATTCAGCAGCCTCACAGTTTCACTCATGGGCTTCACTCTTGGGTTGTCTCAATGGACTTGTCATCTGAAAATGGTGTATCTTCCCTCTTTCCCCAGGCCTGTGGCTTGTCTCCAAACTACCTTACAAGCCTTAGACCACTGGCACTGAACTCTGAACCTGCCTCCCACCATCCATAGCACTGAGTAGATGTCCTGATCCCAGTAGCTGCTCCACCTACACTTACTGGAAGAAATTGCAGTTAGAGGAAGTGAAAGGAGCCGTCAGTGAAGAGGGATTCCTGGGGAAGCACCTCACACAGTTACCTCAGCTCTAATTGCCTAGTTGGAGAAATGGTATTAAATAAATTAAGCTATTCAAGTAGACTCCAGGAGGCACTGTAACATCTTTCCTCGCTGCAAAGCTAAAATAATTTTTCATAACTTCATTGAAAACATGTTCCTCAACTCAAGAGCTGCTTCGGTAAAGCTCTGCATCTAAATGCAACTCCTGAATTCTACCAGGGTGCACTTAGGCCTGTTGATTCTGCAGCTTAATTTTTCCAAAGGTTTGTGGAGCCTCCTGAGGATATTGTTATGCTTGTCCATGTTTTTATTCTGTGAGCTAGATCTGGACTAGTCCCTCTTCCCCTTGCTCTTACTTTTCCTAGAGGGCCTTTAGCTGCAACCAACAATAGTGGGGCTTCCCAGGTGGTACTAGTGGTAAATAAGCTGCCTGCCAATGCAAGAGACATAATAAACGCAGGTTTAATCCCTGGGAAGGGAAGATCCCCTGGAGGAAGACATGGCAACACACTCCAGTATTCTTGCCTAGGGAATCCCAGGGACAGAGGAGCCTGGTGGGCTACAGTCCATGGGCTCACAAAGAGTTGGACACAACCGAAGCAACTTAGCATGCATACAACAAAAGGTTAGCCAGTGTGCAATTTCCGGGGGGGAGCTGAAGACTGTTAGATTTTAATCATGTGTGATTTTTCTCAAGCACTACAATTAAACCTACTTATAAAAACATGTTGATAATTTGATGTCATTAACACTGACATGTCACAACATACATACAAAAACACGTAATGTTGCAACATCATCCATAGTCATCAAAGACTTAACTGTAATTCCACATGTGGACTTGGATTTACTGACACTGAGTTTTCTTTATTTATTTTAGCCTTTGACTTTTGTAATATTTCTTTTCCTAGGAATTATAGGTAGGTGGAGGTGGGTAGGATTGTAATAAACTAGAACAGGTTGTTTCATGTCCCTGATGTCATGGAGCTTGGCAATGTTTGATCTGAAATCATAAGGGGAAGAGGAAATAACTGGGGGATGGGGTGGATTGGAAGGGACAAGAACAGCATTTCAGGGAATATGAACAATGTAAATTGTGGTCCCGAGGCACTGCCTTCAAGATGTCAGTTGATTAGATGCAGGAATCTCCAGAGTCATTCAAAATACAAAGGAAATAAAACATATATTACAATATCCAGGACATGGAAGCAACCTAAATGTCCATCAGCAGATGAATGGATAAAAAAGCTATGGACTGCAGCCTTCCAGGCTCCTCCGTCCATGGGATTTTCCAGGCAAGAGTACTAGAGTGGGGTGCCACAGCCTTCTCCGATATATATATATATATATATATATATACACACACACATACATACATACACATATATACATGCACACACACACATATATACATACACACACACACATATATACATACACACACACACACACACATAATGGAATATACTACTCAGCCATAAAAAGGAAAACATTTGAGTCAGTTCTAATGAGGTGGATGAACCTAGAGCTTATTATGCAGAGTGAAGTAAATCAAAAACAGAAAAACAAATACCATGTATTAATGCATATATAGTAATCTAGAAAGATGGTACTGATAAGTGGAGAGCAGAACAGCAGTGGAGAAGCAAACATAGAGAACGACTTATGCACATGGGTTGTGGGGAGGAAGGAGAGGGTAAGACGAATGGAGAAAGTAGCATGGAAGCATATACGCTACCATATGTAAAATAGTCAGTGGAAATTTGCTGTATGACTCAGGGAACCCAAATTAGGTCTCTGTAACAACCTAGAGGTGTGGGAAAGAGTGGGAGGTGGGAGGGAGGTTGAAGAAGGAGGAGACATATGCACACTTACGGCTAATTCTTGTTGAAGTGAAAGTTAAAGTCACTCGGTCGTGTCCAGCTCTTTGCAACCCCGTGGATTATACAATCCATGGAATTCTCCAGGCCAGAACGCTGGAGTAGGTAGCTGTTCCCTTCTCCAGGGGATCTCCCAACCCAGGGATCTAACCCAGGTCTTCCTTATTGTCAGCAGCTGCTTTACCAGCTGAGCCACCAGGGAAGCCCAAGAATACTAGAGTGGGTAGCCTATCCCTTCTCCAGCACATCTTCCTGACCCAGGAATTGAACTGGGGTCTCCTGCATTGCAGGCAGATTCTTTATCCACTGAGCTACCAGGGAAGCCCAATTCATGTTGATGTATGACAGAAATGAAACCAGTATTGTAAAGCAATTATCCTTCAATTTAAAATAAATTTAAAAGTAAAAAAAGAAAGGAATGATATTGGGTCATTTGTAGAGACACGGATGGACCTAGAGTCTGTTATACAAAGTGAAGTAAGTCAGAAAGAGATAAACAAATATGGTATATTAATACATATGTGGAATCTAGAAAAATGGTACACACGAACCTATTTGCAGGAGAGGAATAGAAACACAGACATAGAGAATGGATGGGAGGATGGGACGTGGGGGCAGGGGGGAGACTGACTTATGGGCATTGCCATATGTAAAACAGATAACTAGTGGTAACCTGCTGCATAGCACAGGGAGCTCAGCTTGGTGCTCTGTGGTGACCTAGATGGGTGGAATAAGTGGGGAGAGGGAGGTCCAACAAGGAGGGGATATATATATATACATATAGCTGATTCATTTTGTTGTACAGCAGAAATTAACACAACATTGTAAAACAACTGTACCCCAATTAAAAATATATATAATATTACATAATATATATATATTATTGTTTCATGTTAAAGTCACAGCTGAGCTCAACAGAAAAGGACATCTTCATATGCTAGAAATGAAGAGGGAACACATAATTATTAAAGTATGCAGTTTTTAAAACCACACAGTCCTTGGAAGAAATTAGACCTGATATATATCTTAAGGGATAGCAAGCTCATACCTTTGTGAGAAAGGAATTTAAGCCGCAGGCCTCACAAATGTCAAAGAATAGGATGGGCATTCTCTAAGCACTGATTTTCCAAGAAGGCTGACAAGCTCCAAAACATTACCTGAAAATCTCCTCCATAACCAGGAAGTCAGCAGGAAGAAGTGAGCTGACTTTCTCAGGCTCTCAGAAACAGAGATTTCAACAGCCACTCCTACATACAGGGAGATTTTGAATGTTGAGTCTACACCAGTACAGAACCAACCACCTTTCCATTACCAGAGCAATATGGAAATCTGGAGCTCAGAACCTAGTGTCAAAGTTAGTTTGGAAGCAGTAGACTCAATAGGACTTGAGCAAGAAAAATGGTGAACCTTGTCATCAAGAGGACTCTCTAACCCAGGGCGTGGACAGAATTCTCTCTAAAGATAACTCTTCCAGAAGATGAATTTATAGACATATATTAACAGATGCATGAGGAAATACAAAGCAAAAAGAGAATGTCCAAAGACTGCAAAACAGAAGAATTAATAATGAGTATCATTATTGTATATTAATTTACAAAGAGAGAAAAGAAAATGAGAGTATAACTTTTTTAAAGGAACAGAATAAACAACAACAGGTTGACTTAAAAATGAACCAACTAGAAGCTTCTAAGTGTGAAAGATACAGTAGACAAAATAGAAAGACTCATTAAACTTGTTAAATAATAGACTAGACCCAGACAAGGAAATAATTCATCAATAGAAATATGGATCTGGGGAAATCACCAAGAAAAGAGTAAATATAGAAAAAGAAGTGAAAAATAAGAAACAGAAGTTAGGAATATGGCAGGTAGAATGAAAAGTTCTAATCTATGTTTAATAGATGCTCTAGAATAAGGACTAAAAAGACTTGGAAAGAGGAACATTTGAGATAAGAGTGGAGAGTTTTCCAAATTTATAAAAAGGTATGAGATGTTGGATAAAAATACACAAAACAGAACAAAATAAATAAAAACAAAGGTTTATTTACTGCCAAACCACCAAGATTAAACAGAAAATCTTGGAAGCTCACAAAGAGAAAAGATATGTTGCCTGAAAAGGAGCAACAATAAGACAGAATGCTTCTCACCAGCAATTATATATGCTTGAGACAATGACTGAATATCTTAAGAAAGATAAAGGAAGGGACTTCTCTGGTGGTCTAGTGGTTAAGAATCTGTCTTCCAATGCAGGGGACATGGATTCAATCCTTGGTGGAAGAACTAAGATCCCACATGCTGAGGGGCAACTAAACCCATGTGCCGTAACTACTGAGCCCTCACAAGGCTGCTGCTGCTGCTGCTAAGTCACTTCAGTCGTGTCCGACTCTGTGCGACCCCATAGACGGCAGCCCACCAGGCTCCCCCTTCCCTGGGATTCTCCACTCCACTGGAGTGGGTTGCCATTTCCTTCTCCAATGCATGAAAGTGAAAAGTGAAAGTGAAGTTGCTCAGTCATGTCCAACTCGTAGCGACCCCACGGACTGCAGCTAGAGAAGCCCACTATCAAAATCCCATGTGCCACAATTATGACCTGATGCAGTCAAATAATTATTAATTAATTTTTTTAAAAGATGAAGGAAAATAATGGTCAGTCTGTAATTCTACATCTGGCTTAGTTATACTCTAGGAATTTAGAGGAAATAAAAGCATTTTTCAAACATACAAAGACAAGGAGATAACTTTCCTAGAGACCTCACTGGAAAAGACTACCAAAGGATACACTCCCAAAAAATGGAAATGAGTAGGCTACACAAAGCCTAGGTGGAAGGAAGGAAGGAGGGTAGGAAGGGAGAGAGAGGGGCAGGGAGGAAAAGAAGGGAGTTATAAGTTGTTGCAAAATATCATTTAAAACAAAATCTTCTCCCAACCCAGAAAAATTTCTCCACAGAGATAGGAAAGAAAGAAAACCAATTTTTTTTATTTATCAAACAATCATTAAACAAGAGTATAATACTCATCACAGGCAAATTGCTAGAGGTTGCAAAGACAGAAGAAAATCTCACTTTTTTGTTTACCTAAGTAGCTACAACCCATTATATTCATTTTTCAAGATGAAATTGTTAAGCTTACTTCACCTTCATGATTAGAAAGGGGGTTTGCCATTTGGAGCTAGAGGACAACTGAAGTTAGACACATTTTCTCCCAGGTTATTAGCAGCTGTGTTCCAGAGGCATTTTTATCTTTGAAGGTCTTTCCATGACTCCAAAATCATATCTTGAAGTGATTAGCTTCTCCTCTTGCTCAAAAAGCAATTCACACTTAAATGTTCAAATTTGTATGTTCAATTCAGACGTTCAAAGCATTTAGATTAGTAGTCAGGAGATTATCTTCTTTGTTCTGACTGTGCCATTAATAAGCTGTGAGAACTCGAGCAAGTCATTTCATCTCTCTGGCCTGAATGCAAAATGAGGGTACGAGGCTGAATAATTCCCGGTCCCTCAGCTCTCAGTCTGTATGCCTCTGTTTAGGATACAGTTCAAAATCGGCTGTGTGTGATGGACTCTTATTCCTGTTCCTGAAGAGCCTTAGAGTAGTTCCATCCTGGAGAACAGAGCTCCTTTCAGTACAAATGCAAATAATACACATGAGAGTAAAACTCAATGAGCAGCTGCCATCTATTCAGCCCGTGGGTAGTGACAAAGCATTGAGAAGGCAAAATCATAGACTTTGGTTTGATTCCAGAATTCGACTTTGATGTTTACATAGAAAAAAAAAAAATCATTAGTGCACCAAACCCTAAAAGTTAGTGTCTTAAAACAACAATCACTTTATTTGCCTGAAATTCTGTGAGTCTACATTTGGCCTAGATTCAGCTAGGAGTTTCATCTGCTGATCTTGGCTAAAGTCACTCACACAGCTACAGTCATCTAAGAGCTCACCTGAGCTGGACTGGTCTAAGACAGCATGAGTTTAATATGTGAAAGTTGGTATTGTTGGCCAGGGGGTCTGCATATCCCCAGCAGGTTGAGCAGAGCTTCTTCATTTAAAAAAAAAAAAAAAAACTATTTATTTGGCTGAGAAGGGTATTAATTGGGGCACACAGGATCTTCGATCTTTGTTGAGGCATGTAGGATCTTTAGTTGCAGGAACTTAGTTGCGGCATGTGGGAGCTGGAGACCTGACCAGGGATTGAACTCAAGACCCCTGCATTGGGAGCTCAGAATCTTAGCCACTGGATCACCAAATCCCTAGAGGACTTCCCTGGGGGCACAGCGGATAGGAATCCGCCTGTCTATGCAGGGAATGGGGATTTGATCCCTGCTGCTACTGCTGCTGCTGCTAAATCGCTTCAGTCGTGTCCGACTCTGTGCGACCCCAGAGATGGCAGCCCACGAGGCTCCCCCATCCCTGGAATTCTCCAGGCAAGAACACTGGAGTGGGTTGCCATTTCCTTCTCCAATGCATGAAAGTGAAAAGTGAAAGTGAAGTCTCTCAGTCGTGTCCAACTCTTCGAGACCCCATGGACTGCAGCCCACCAGGTTCCTCCATCCATGGGATTTTCCAGGCAAGAGTACTGGAGTGCGGTGCCATCGCCTTCTCTAGATTTGATCCCTGGTCCAGGAATATTCCACATTCCACAGTACAAATAAGCCCATGTGCCACAAGTACTGAACCCACACTATAGAGTCCATGAGCCACAACCACTGAACCTGAGTGCTGTAACTACCAAAGTCCACTTCTGCCTAGAGCCTGTGCTCCACAACAGGAGCCACCACAATGAGAAGCCCACACACTGCAGCAAAGAGTAACCCTTCTCTCCACTACTAGAGAAAGCCCTCACACAGCAACCAAGTCCCAGTGCTGCCAAAAATAAGGGAAAAAAGGGGGAAAAAAGGAAGTCCCTAGAGCTTCCTCATTTGACAGCAACATTCCTAGAGGGTGAGAGCTCCTAGTCAAGACCTCTTGAGGCATAGTCTTGATTTTTGAATGTCATACATTATTCCCCTGCCTTCTATGCCTCAAGCAAGACTCAAAGCCAACCAGATTCAAGGGGGAAGAGAAGCAGACTTAAGTAAAAATGAATGTTTCTTACTGTTCAAACTTGCAGGTTCAAGAAGTACATCTGCCAGGATAGTTTGCTCTAGCTACCTTTTCTTCCTGATGAAAAGTTACTGCTGCTGCTATGTCGCTTCAGTCGTGTCCGACTCTGTGGGACCCCAGAGATGGCAGCCCACCAGGCTCCCCAGTCCCTGGGATTCTCCAGGCAAGAACACTGGAGTGGGTTGCCATTTCCTTCTCCAATGCATGAAAGTGAAAAGTGAAAGGGAAGTCGCTCAGTCATGTCCGACTCTTAGCGACCCCATGGACTGCAGCCCACCAGGCTCCTCCGTCCATGGGATTTTCCAGGCAGAGTACTGGAGTGGGTTGCTATTGCCTTCTCTGATGAAAAGTTACTAGTAAGACTTAAACAACCACTTGCTTTGGTTGGGCAGTGGGAGCGGGGTGGGAGGGTGATCTGAATTCAGAAATACTATTCTTTTTTTAGAAGTTTCTTTTAGAAGTTTCATTTTATATTGGCATATAGTTGATTTACAATGTTGCATTAGTTTCAGGTGTACAACAAAGTGATTCAGTTATACATATATCTATTCCTTTTCAGATTTTTTTTCCATATTGGTTATTACAGAGTACTGAGTAGAGTTCCCTGTGCAAGACAGTAGGTCTGTATTGACTATCTATTTTATAAACAGTAGTCTGTATATGTTAATAGTCCAAAGGTTGTGGGTTGTTGTTAAACTATTCCTTTTGAATGAAATGCCTTTCCCTTTTCTTCTGCTCAGCTCAGTGTTTCCTTCTGTGAATCCACACCCTATCCCACCAAGTAGCTGGTCATCCAACTTCCAGGCTCTTCATTGCCCTCTGCATGGCTCCATCACACACCCATCACACTTACTGTACTATCAGTCTACGTGGTCATCTCTTCCAGGACTTTGAGCTTCCTGAGAACAGATAGTTTTTTTATTTATCTGTACACCTCAAGGCAGATAATAAATGTTTGATCAATGATTTAGGAAATGATTGAAAGAAGAAATGAACAGATAAGTTAAAGAGCAACAGGTAACCTTCACTAAACTTCTGAAGCCCCTAGCATGAGCTGACCTCTACTTCTCATCTCAAATCCACAGAACCCATTCCTTTTTGTTTCTGCTTCCTTCATATTTTCTTCCTCTAACACACCTGCAGCAAATTTTTAAATCTATAATCACTTTTTATGTTACCCTCAAGCAACACAGATGACTTGCTATGAAAAGAAAAACCCCTGTTCTTGACTTTGATTTTTTTTTTAACCAAGGGATTACATTTCACCCTTAAATGCCTAAATTATCTCCTATGTTGACAACAGCTGTTGGGTTTATTTTGCCAGAAATGGGGCATAATTTCACTGGAATCCAGAAAGCATTCTGGAGAGACTGGTTTTGTGTGTTGCTCAGTTGTGTCCAAGTCTTTGCAACCCTCTGGACTGTAGCCCAGCAGGCTCCTCAGTCCATGGGATTTCCCAGGCAAGAATACTAGAATGAGTTATCATTTCTTGCTCCAGGGGAACTTCCTGACCCAGGGATTGAATCCAAATTTCCTGTGTCTCCTGGATTGTAGGCATATTCTTTACCACTGAGCTATTGGGGAAGCTGCCAGAGATTGGGTTTAATTAGATACAAAATCACATCTAGGGAGGATTGTGTTTGTGTGCGTGCATGCTAAGTTGCTTCAATCACGTCTGACTCTTTGCAACCCTACAGACAGAGGAATGTGCTTAGTAAACCTTTGAATTTGCTAATTCATGGTTCTACTACTGTCAGGGAGTGTTTAACAGGAGGATTCCTACGTGCTATTTCTCACAAGTCCTTTCTTTCTTTTTAAGCAGAACAGCACGCTGCTCCCAGGAACTGAGGTCATTGTGTGAAACAGGCTTGAGTCTCCTTTAGTGAACATTCTCTTTATGACAAAACTGCTTAGTCTTGATCCCCTTTCTTGAGATATGGATTGTCTCCTGACCTTGTGACCATTATTAATCCCTGTTCCCTTGGTAACAGTTGCTGTACATTTGGTTTTCTGATCTTTAACATTGTCAAAAGAAACTTCTTGTACCACAGCCTTTATATAGTCACAGAGAAATCATTAAACCACCTTTGCTTCATCAGAGCTTGGGTCCCCGTGTCTGTCTGTCTGTCTTTCTTTCTTTCTCTCCTCGGCTGATTCTCTGGAGCGCAGAGACCCGTCTTACTCACTCTCCTGATCGGGCTTCTAAGACTCTCTTGAGAAGGCACCCTTTGCCTTCACCCCCCTCCAGAGGATGCCCGGTGCCTTCGTGAGAGACACAAGTCCTGTGTCAAGGACTTTATTGGTTCTCTGCATAAACCAGGGAATATCAGCCTCTTTCTCTCTTTCACTTTCTTATCGTCTCCTCCAGACTGCCAGGTCCCGGTCCATTAAAGGACCCCAACATACTATCATGGCTACAGCTGTGCTAGGGACAAAGGAACTGGGGAACTCATGTCAGTCTCTCAAGGTGGCCGCTTCAAGGCATAGAACTTATGTGGCCAATCCCTAGTTTAGTCATAGACTTACTAGTGAATGTGTCACCATAGCTGGGTAATAAAAGACCCCAGTCAAAACAACCCAAAACACAGTAAGTCTCCAGTGATATGATTTTGTTTAATAAAATGGAAGCATTAGGAGATAATGTCTTTGTTAATTTAACAAAGAAAGTCTCTAAATTTCTTGAGGGCAGACCTTACTCCAACCTCTTTATGTCATCATCATCAACCATGACTAGCAGACACAGCGTAAATTAGATACCTAGTTGAAACTTGTAGTTGACATAGGAGTATATGAGTCAGAAATTATTTGGAACATAAGTCCAATAGATGAAGCTAATTAAATCATAAAACTTGGACTGGAATTTGTTGGGTGCCTTAAGAGCTTCAGTTCATTTTAGTTCAGTTCAGTCGCTCAGTTGTGTCCAAGTGTTTGCAACCCCAAGGACTGCAGCACACTAGGCCTCCCTGTCCATCACCAACTTCCAGAGCCTGCTCAAACTCATGTCCTTTGAGTTGGTGATGCCATCCAACCATCTCAACCTCTGTTGTCCCCTTTTCCTCCTGCCTTCAATCCTTCCCAGCATCAGGGTCTTTTCCAATGAGTCAGTTCTTCACATCAGGTGGCCAGAGTATTGGAGTTTCAGCTTCAGCATCAGTCCTTCCAATGAATATTCAGGAATTATTTCCTTTAGGATGGACTGGTTGGATCTCCTTGCTGTTCAAGGGACTCTCAAGAGTCTTCTCCAACTCCACAGTTCAAAAGCGTCAATTCTTCAGCACTCAACTTTCTTCACAGTCCAACTCTCACATCCATACATGACCACAGGAAAAACCATAGCTTTGACTAGATGGATCTTTGTTGGCAAGTAATCTCTCTGCTTTTTAATATGCTGTCTAGGTTAGTCATCGATTAATTCACACAAAAATGAAAAGTAGTAAAGAAGACAGAAAAAAAAAAAGAAAGAAACCATGAAAACAAATGATAGAAAACAGCACACTTTGAGAGGAGTCCTCACCAGACTTGATCTTTCTAGCACAATAAACAAACATCCAGGAATTAGAATAGTGGTAGTGGTTCTTAAAGCTGACTAATTGTCTGAATCGTGTGCTCAGTCGCATCTGACTCTTTGAAACCCAGTGGAGTGTAGCCCACCAGGCTTCTCTGTCCAAGGAATTTTCCAAGCAAGAATACTGGAGCAGATTGCCATTTCCTGCTCCAGGGGATCTTCTTGACCCAGGGATTGGACCCTCATCTTGTGTCTCCTGCATTGGCATGTGGACTCTACCACTAGAGCCATCTGGGAAGCCCTAGTAACCTGGGTTTTTTTTTTTTTTTAATGTACAGATTCCCATTCCTGTTTCATACCCACTGACTGATCTCTTGGAGACCATGCAGGCATCTGTATATTTCAACCTCCCCAGGTAATTCTTTTATCAACCACTCCCAGCAACATTGCTTTAGACCAGTGATTTTTTTTTTAAGACAAGCTTGAAGATGTACTATTATGGGCTCGATTGTATTCTCCCAAATTCATATGTTGAAGTCTTAACCCCAGTACTTCACAATGTGAACTGTATTTGAAGATAAGGTCTTTAAAGAGGCAATTAAGTTAAAATGAGGTCATTAGGTTGGATCCTAATACAATACAACTGGTGTCCGTATAAGAAGAAAGAATTAGGACACAGAAAGGTATAGAGGGAAGACCACCTGAAAACAGGGAGAAGAGAGCCATCTCTGAGCCAAAGAAAAAGACCTCAAAATAAACAACCTTGCTGGCATCTCAGTCACAGACTTGTACCTCCCAGAACTGTGAAAAAATAAATTTCTGTTGGTTAAGCCACCTAGTCTATGGTACTTTGTTATGGCAGCCCTGGCAACTAATACATGTATCTTCCCCTGCTAATTTGTGAACTGGCAAATCTGAACAGCAAGAAGATACTGTAAAGGGTATCTTGTGTGAAAAAGAGATATTATATTTGAAGTGGATGAACCTATACCCTGTTATACAGTGTAAAGTAAGTCAGAAAGAGAAAAACAAATATTGTATGCATGCTAAGTCGTTTCAACCGTGTCCGACTCTTTGCCATCCCATGGACTGTAGCCCATCAGGCTCCTCTGTCCGTGGCATTCTCCAGGTAAGAATACTGGAGTGGGTTGCCACACCTACCTGCAGGGGATATTCCCAACACAGGGATGGAACCCGCATCTTCTTCCGCTCCTACATTGCAGGAGGATTCTTTACCACTGAGCCACCAGGGAAGCCCAGGTATTGTATATTAACGCATATATATGGAATCTATAAAAATGGTATTGATGAACCTATTTGCAGGGAGGGAATGGGGACCTAGATGTAGAGAATGGACTTGTGGACACCCTGGGGGAGGGAGAGAGTGGACAAATGGAGAAAGTAGCACTGACATATATACTCTATCACGTGTAAAGTGGACGGCTGGTGAGGGGTTGCTATACAACCCAGGGAGCCCAGTCTGGAGCTCTGTGATGACCTAAAGGGGTAGGATGGGAGAGGGGAGGAAAGCTCAAAAGGGAGGGGATATGTGTGTAATTATGGCTGATTTGCATTGTTGTTCAATAGAAACCAACACAACATTGTAAAAATTTAAAGATTTTTAAAAATTTTAAGGAAACAGTAGTCCTACTCAAATAGTGACTGACTGTTAAGCTTTAGTATTGTTTCAGACTTCAGTACAGACAGAAGTTGCTGTGGGAGAAGGGGAAGAGTGCAGGAGAGAAATGAGTTCAAATAGAAAAGAAATAATGAAGAGCTGGTAAATGGGAGAAAGGAGGGACATTCAAGAATAGGAAAACCATAACCCTGATGAATGCACTCTATTACAATGACATTATTAGGAAACAGCCACCCCAGGAGGGAAACAATGAAACATGTGCCCACAAACACCTTAAAAGTACATAAAGAGAACAAAGAGCTTTTCTTGCTCACCACTCAGTACTATTAAGGATTAAGTCATAACCTGCTGCAGTCACTGACCAACAGGCAACCCTGAGAGGAAATTAAGATGTTAACAGGATGTTATGTACTTTGGACAAGCAGACTCCTTTGATAGTTAGATTAATATCTCAGGAATAATTTTAATTATTTTTAAATTATTTAATTATAATTATTCTATGCATGGGAAGAGTCTTCCCAAAAGCCCTAAAATCATTACCTTGAGAGGTGTGTTCTGTGTGACTAGCAGTGATTTTTTAACCAAGATGAAAGCTTGACTGTACATATGTGTGTGTGTGTGACTGTACGTATTCCCCAGCCAAAAATCACATATATACTGGCTTCTCCCTCTACCTCTTTGGAATAGCTCCTCAGAGTTACAGAGCTGCTGCCTCCCAGACCATAGTTCTCAATAAGGTCCTTGAATAAATTTAAACCCTCAACTCTTGATGTTGTGCTTTTTTCTTTCAGTCGACAAAAGGTCATAATGATTTTTGCCTCTGGGTCTTTCCTGATCAGAGGGAAAGTTAATTTCTTTCATTCATTTAGTCAAAGACCATTTAGCCTACCTACTACATGTTAGAAACTCAGGTGTAGTCTTGCTATGTGAAGATAATTCACACGAGAGCTGTGCCATCTAAGAATGCCAGTCTATAAGGAAAAAGTTCTAGGCCTTCTTCAAGGCCCAATCAGAGGAAGACACGCTGATACTTTCTTTAGGGGATTTTAAATTCTACAGCCATTGATCTCTCTGTAGAGCTCCCAGGTTTCCAGGCTGGGAACCCACAGGTAATTCCTGTCCTAGCAACCCAAGAAGCACATGTATTTTCAGTCACTGTGGCCCCAGTGGGTTGTGGTAAAGAACTATATGTCTCTGACATCCTGACTCTAGCACAGAGCCAGGCACAAAGTAGGTGCTCAATAAATATTGAATAAATTAATTAATGGCTCAGACAATCAAATCTGTCAATAAGAGAAGCCCTCCTAGTGAGTCTAGTACACATTCCCCATCCCTTGCACCCAGATCCTTTCCAGAAGCAATTTGCTTTATCAGACTCCCTAAGAAGAGGTCATATAAGGTATTGTTTGGGAAATATAGTTAAAAAGTAAAATTTTTCTTCCAATCTAGAAAACCTCTACACTAAGGTAAAAGAGAAAGAAAACAATCTTATTACTGAATAAAACCAGGAGGTGATATCACAGGCAATTCTCTAAAGGGACTACAAAGACAGAGGAAAGTCTTTTATATAACTCAATGGATACAATCCCCTGCATTTATGTGTTCAGGATAAAATTGGTAATTTTATCATATATTTACAGCTGAGGTCAGATTTGCCATTTGGAGTCAAAGGGACAGCTGAAATTAGGCCTGTCTTCTCCCAGGAAGCTGGATGTAGGGCCTTACTTTCTTTGATGGTTATATTTCAGAGATGTGTGCTCAGATTCATAAGAGAACACACTTGAACTATAAGCTGGCAAGAGGTTCATTTAGCATTTGAACTTAGTAGCAAGGCAGCTCAGTTCTCCTGGAAGCCTCAGGACTGGCCTACTTACCTATATACAAGCACCCTGGAGCAGCCCCAGGGGCCACAAGTGTTCTGTCAATCAGGTTTCCTAGTCATGGCCCTGGATGCTAAGGCCAACTTTGAGGAGAGAAAGCTGAAACCTCTTTCTGAAAAGCTACTTGATAGCCCATAAAGCACAATTTTTAAAATCTGACTTGCACTAAAGTGAAGTCACTCAGTCGTATCCAACTCTTTGCGATGCCATGGACCGTAGCCCTACCAGGCTCCTCCATCCATGGGATTTTCCAAGCAAGAATACTGGAGTGGGTTGTCATTTCCTTCTCCAAGAGATCTTCCCAATCCAGGGATTGAACCCGGGTCTCCCACATTGTAGGCAGATGCTTTACCGTCTGAGCCACCAGGGAAGTCTCATTTATGTTGTCTGATTTTGAGCTAACTGATGGGTCAATTTTTCCAAAACTCAATGTCCTTATCTATAAAATGGAGCTGATCCCTTCCCAGAGAGCACATATGAGGAGCTATTAAGTATTTTTGTCACTATGTTTTTAATACTTACCTATTTATTTGACTGTAGGTGCTAATTGTGGCACACAAGATCTTTCATTGAAGTGCACAGACTCTCTAGTAGTGGTGTGCAGGCTTCAGTAATTGCAGCTCGGGCTTAGTTGCTCCACGGAATGTGAGATCTTAGTTTCCGACCAGAGATCAAACAGGTGTCCCTAACATTGCAAGTCAGATTCTTAACCACTGGACCACCAGGGAAGATCCCTATTATTACTATTACTGAAGCAAGAGAGTATAGAGGCTTAAAGCATATACTCTGAACCTGCCTGGCTTTCATTCCAGACTCACTTTATCGAAAATGTGGTATTCCTCAGTTGCTTCATAAATAAAGTATTTAGAAGACAGGAGAGCCTATGTAAGAATGTAATCAATGTTAGCTATTATTTTTTTATTCTCATTAGTGCTTCCAAGACACTAAAGTAAACCTTTCATCTCACTCTTTCCTCTTTTCCTTCTATTTCTGTCCTCACCTTCACCTCCCTTTTGCCCATGGGGATGGGGAAAGAGTGTTACAATTATATCCCACCATGATTTCAAGTTGTTTCTTTCATTTTTAATTAGGTAGGAACCTCTTGAATTACAATAACTCTAGACATATTATTATCCAGATTAAAGTCACCTCAAAGCAAATGGACATAATTTGAAAACCTAAAGAAGCACAAAATTTCAAAATTGCACTTTTTTTTTTCTTGGCAGTTTCTGAACTAAAAGAGAAAAGCTTAGCTTTTCATGGCTATTTCACATCAATTAATAATTGACAACACTTTTAACAGAGCCAACTATATCCCCAGAGAGAGAATGATCACTAATTGTTCTTCAAATATATCCCAGCAATCATTCAAGGTCACTGACTGCCACCAAAGATGATGTTCATTATTTATCCCCACTCTAAAGTTCTGGCTTCTTATATGTCCAAATCAAACTTAATAGACAATTTAAATCATGATTACTCAACAAATGAAGGCCTAAGACCTGGGAGTTAACACTATTGGCTCCAGGACACAGCATAATTTTTTAGATGGAGAGACAGTTAATTCCCATCTGCACAGACACTATGAAAGATATTAGGGGCCCAATGCAGAGGCCCAGGTTCGATCCCTGGTCAGGGAAGTAGGTCCCACATGCTGCACCTGAGAGTTCACAGGCGGCAACTAAAAATCCTGCATGCCACAATGAAGATCAAAGATCCCATGTGCCACAACTAAGACCTGGTGAAGCCTAATAAATCAATAGAAGTATTTCTTTAATGCTTAAAAAAAAGAAGAAGAAAAAAGAAACCACGAGGCAATCCTGATTTAGGTAGTTAACTGGGAAGATGATCCCAAGAAACACAATTGGAGAAAGCAAGGCAGGGCTGGGAGGATTGACAAGGATGTGTGTTTCCACATTAACAAATTAAAAGATAAAAAACATACGATTATCTCAGCAGATGCAGAAAAAGCCTTTGACAAAATTCTACATCCATTTATGATAAAAACCCTCCAGAAAGCAGGCATAGACGGAACATACCTCAACATAATAAAAGCCATATATGATAAGCCCACAGCAAACATTATCCTCAATGGTGAAAAATTGAAAGCATTTCCTCTAAAGTCAGGAACAAGAAAAAGGTGCCCACTCTCACCACTGCTATTCAAGATAGTTTTGGAAGTTTTGGAAGTTTTAGCCACAGCAATCAAAGAAGAAAAAGAAATAAAAGGAATCCAGACTGGAAAAGAAGAAGTAAAACTCTCACTGTTTGCAGATGACATGATCCTCTACATAGAAAGCCCTAAAGACTTCACCAGAAAATTATTAGATCTAATCAATGAATATAGTAAAGTTGCAGGGTATAAAATTAACACAGAGAAATCCCTTCTATTTGTATACACTAACAATGAGAAAACAGAAAGAGAAATTAAGGGAACAATTCCATTCACCATTGCAACAAAAAGAATAAAGTACTTAGGAATAAACTACCTAAAGAAACAAAAGACCTATATGTAGAAAACAGTGTTTTATAAAACACTGATTAACGAAATCAAAGATGACACAAATAGATGGAGAAATATACCATGTTCATGGATCAGAAGAATCAATATAGTGAAAATGAGTATACTACCCAAAGCAATCTATAGATTCAATGCAATCCCTGTCAGGTTCAGTTCAGTTCAGTTCAGTCACTCAGTCGCATCCGACTCTTTGTGACACCATGAATCGCAGCACACCAGGCCTCCCTGTCCATCACCAACTCCTGGAGTTCACTCAAACTCATGTCCATTGAGTCAATGATGCCATCCAGCCATCTTATCCTCTGTTGTCCCCTTCTCCTCCTGCCCACAATCCCTTCCAGCATCAGAGTCTTTTCCAACGAGTCAACTTTTTGCATAAAGTGGCCAAAACACTGGAGTTTCAGCTTCAGCATCATTCCCTCCAAAGAAATCCCAGGGCTGATCTCCTTCAGAATGGACTCTTTGGATCTCCTTACAGTCCATGGGACTCTCAAGAGTCTCCTCCAACACCACAGTTCAAAAGCATCAATTCTTCGGCACTCAGTCTTCTTCACAGTCCAACTCTCACATCCATACACAACCACAGGAAAAACCATAGCCTTGACTAGACAGACCTTTGTTGGCAAAGTAATGTCTCTGCTTTTGAATATGCTATCTAGGTTGGTCATAACTTTCCTTCCAAGGAGTAAGCATCTTTTAATTTCATGGCTGCAATCACCATCTGCAGTGATTTTGGAACCCAGAAATATAAAGTCTGACACTGTTTCCCCATCTATTTCCCATGAAGTGATGGGACCAGATGCCATGATCTTCGTTTTCTGAATGTTGAGCTTTAAGCCCACTTTTTCACTCTCCTCTTTCACTTTCATCAAGAGGCTTTTGAGTTCCTCTTCACTTTCTGCCATAAGGGTGGTGTCATCTGCATATCTGAGGTTATTGATATTTCTCCCGGCAATCTTGATTTCAGCTTGTGTTTCTTCCAGTTCAGCGTTTCTCATGATGTACTCTGCATATAAGTTAAATAAGCAGAGTGACAATATACAGCCATGACGTACTCCTTTTCCTATTTGGAACCAGTCTGTTGTTCCATGTTCAGCTCTAACTGTTGCTTCCTGACCTGCATACAGATTTCTCAAGAGGCAGACCAGGTGGTCTGGTATTCCCATCTCTTTCAGAATTTTCCACAGTTGATTGTGATCCACACAGTCAAAGGCTTTGTCATAGTCAATAAAGCAGAAATAGATGTTTTTCTGGAACTCTCTTGCTTTTTCCATGATCCAGCGGATGTTGGCAATTTGATCTCTGGTTCCTCTGCTTTTTCTAAAACCAGCTTGAACATCAGGAAGTTCACGGTTCACGTATTGCTGAAGCCTGGCTTGGAGAATTTTGAGCATTATTTTACTAGCATGTGAGATGAGTGCCATTGTGCGGTAGTTTGAGCATTCTTTGGCATTGCCTTTCTTTGGGATTGGAATGCAAACTGACCTTTTCCAGTCCTGTGGCCACTGCTGAGTTTTCCAAATTTGCTGGCATATTGAATGCAGCACTTTCACAGCATCATCTTTCAGGATTTGAAATAGCTCCACTGGAATTCCATCACCTCCACTAGCTTTGTTCGTACTGATGTTTTCTAAGGCCCACTGGACTTCACATTCCAGGATGTCTGGCTCTAGGTCAGTGATCACACCATCGTAATTATCTGGGTTGTGAAAGAAATAGAGAAAAACAACAGAATGGGAAAGACTAGAGATCTCTTCAAGAAAATTAGAGATACCAAGGGAACATTTCATGCAAAGATGGGCTCAATAAAGGACGGAAATGGTATGGACCTAACAGAAGCAGAAGATATTAAGAGGTGGCAGGAATACACAGAAGAACTGTACCAAAAAAAAAAAAAAAAGATCTTCACGACCCTATCAGGCTACCAACTGTATTTTTCAGAGAACTAGAACAAATAATTTCACAATTTGTATGGAAATACAAAAAAAAATCTCAAATAGACAAAACAATCTTGAGAAAGAAGAATGGAACCAGAAAAATCAACCTGCCTGACTTCAGATTATACTACAAAGCTACAGTCATTAAGACAGTATGGTACTGGCACAAAGACAGAAATATAGATCAATGGAACAAAATAGAAAGCCCAAAGATAAATCCATGCACTTATGGACACCTTATCTTTGACAAAGAAGCAAGAATATACAATGGAGAAATGACAAGCTCTTTAACAAACTGGTGCTGGGAAAACTGGTCAACCACTTGTAAAAGAATGAAACTAGAACACTTTCTAACACCATACACAAAAATAAACTCAAAATGGATTAAAGATCTAAATGTAAGACCAGAAACTATAAAACTCCTAGGGGAAAACATAGGCAAAACACTGTCAGACATAAACCACAGCAGGATCCTCTATGACCCACCTCCCAGAGTAATGGAAATAAAATAAAAAATAAACAAATGGGACCTAACTAAACTTAAAAGCTTTTGCACAACAAAGGAAACTATAAGCAAGGTGAAAAGACGGCCTTCAGAATGGGAGAAAATAATAGCAAATGAAGCAACTGACAAAGAATTAATCTCAAAAATATAAAAGCAGCTCCTGCAGCTCAATTCCAGAAAAATAAATGATCCAATCAAAAAATGGGCCAAAGAACTAAACAGACATTTCTCCAAAAAAGACATACAGATGGCTAACAAACACATGAAAAGATGCTCAACATCACTCATTATCAGAGAAATGCAAATCAAAATCACAATGAGGTACCATCTTACGCTGGTTAGAATGGCTGCTATCAAAAAGTCTACAAACAATAAATGCTGGAGAGGGTGTGGAGAAAAGGGAACCCTCTTACACTGTTGGTGGGAATGCAAACTAGTACAGCCACTATGGAGAACAGTGTGGAGATTCCTTAAAAAACTGGAAATAGAACGGCCATACTACCCAGCAATCCCACTGCTGGGCATACACACCAAAGAAACCAGAATTGAAAGAGACATGTGTACCCCAATGTTCATCACAGCACTGTTTACAAAAGGCAGGACATGGAATCAACCTAGATGTCCATTGGCAGAAGAATGGACAAGAAAGCTGTGGTACATATACACAATGGAATAATACTCAGATATTAAAAAGAATGCATTTGAATCAGTTCTAATGAGATGGATGAAACTGGAGCATATTATACAGAGTGAAGTAAGCCAGAAAGAAAAACACCAATACAGTATATTAACACATATATAAAAAATCTAGAAAGATGGTAATGATGACTCTATATACAAGACAGCAAAAGAGACAGATGTAAAGAACAGACTTTTGGACTCTTTGGGAGAAGGCAAGGGTGGAATGATTTGAGAGAATAGCATTGAAACATGTATATTATCATATGTGAAATGGATCGCCAGTCCAGATTCGATACATGAGACAGGGTGCTCAGGGCTGGTGCACTGGGATGACCCTGAGGGATGGGATGGGGAAGGAGGTGGGAGGGGGGTTCAGGATGGGGAACACATGTACACCCATGGCTGATTCATGTCAATGTATGGCAAAAACCACTACAATATTGTAAAGTAATTAGCCTCCAATTAAAATAAATAATTTTTTTTTAAAAAGGACATGTGTTTGATGACTGATGACTCCCGAGAGTAGCTAGAGTTCAGTTTTGCTGAGGACCCCCTGAGAAGTAGCCTTCAGTATTTATCCACTGACCCTCATCCTTCGTTGGTTAAGGACTGACCTACAGGCATTCAATTCCAGCACATTCATTTCCAGGCTTCATTTCCAGCAGCCTTGCACATGCACTGCACAAACACTTTTGGCTGCATGTCTTCCTTGCTTTGCTTCTCTTGAAGCAAAGAGACATGAACACTTGAGGTGGGAGGCTGCCAGTGTGCACAAGAGCTGTCTGTTGTGGCTGTAGGTGAACTCAGGGCTGGGGTTCAGTAAAAATCTAGCTGGCACTGAATGAATGGAAAAATAACTATTTCATAAACACTGTGTATATCTTAATGTAAAGCCACCCATCTAGAAAATTTACATCAATCTTTTTTACCCACTATCCTATTTAACTCACTTAATATATAATATTCTAAGACCCAATTCCGGAATGTTCTAGAATAGAGATCATGGAGATTTTACTTTGCAATTCTGTTTGTCGAAGTTCCTGGCTTTGAAGAAGACAAACAGGACTGTGGGAGCTAGTGGCTACAAAGAATCTTTCTCAATCATCTTTCGAATGTTTTTTACGAATGTACAGTGACTTTCCAGATCCAAACAGGAAGCCAGCTCTCAGGCTGCAAAAACAACTCTGAACTTCTCAAGTTTTCCAAAAGCCCAATCAAGTGAAACAAGTAATTAACCACTCACACAACCCACACCCTGGACACTCCATCTTGCTCACCATTCCATTCATGCATCCATCATATTTGCTTTCCTCCTACAAACACTGTGACTTTATGTTTCCACAGAGCTGCTGCTCCAGGAGGATCACAGGACTGTACAAACAACTCCAGAATTCTAAATAGCTTCTCTTTATCCCTCACAGCTTCTCCCAAACACTGTGGGCTAGAAAAGTAGAGGCCTGTAATTTTGGTGCCAACATGTAATATTTTTAATCAGTCTCAACAAGTCACAAAGAAATTTCTTGGGAGAATGTCAACCTTTATATCTTACATTTTTCCACATTAATAATGGCAAGATTAGCCTCAAATCAACTAATAAATACAAAAAAGTAATAAAAAAGTTTCTTATCAATTGTTATCAACTCCAGCTCTCTCATTTTGTAACAGTTTTAATTTGACACCTTAAATTAAAGCAAAGATTCTCAGGTCAGGCTCAGAGTCTTCAAAGATACATCAAAATTTGACCAGAGCTTAGCACAAACCCCTGGTCAGAATGAGACCTTAAATAAACATGAGGAACTCTGGGAAGTCAAGTACATTCTCAAAATGACCTCCAAACCAAACCAAAGATGACCCTCTTTATGAGCTACTATTCTGGGGCAAAATAAAAAGGTGAAATGTGTCCTAAGGATTCAACTTTTAAATTATTCCAGTTTGAACAGTTTCTTTTTTACTTTTTTTACTTTATTATAGTGCCAAGAGGAGATCATTTTATTCAGGTAAACTGGAATCTCCTAACCAGTCATAATCACAAATATAAAACTGCTGAAAAATGAATGCCAAACATTCTCAGGACCCACGTTTTAGGATTACTTTCAAGGAACAGAATTTTCAGAATCATGTGAAAGCCAGGAAACCTTGAGCAAAGAGTTTACTAATGGCACCTCTTCCTTGGCTACATTAAAAAAAAAAAAAAAAAAAGAAGAAGAAGAGGAAGGAGGACCAAAGAACATAAAAGGGAAAAACAAAAGCAAAAGACCTGTGAACATGCCAGGTGCAGACTGAGGAAGGTTTGAGTGCAGTTAAAGCAGAAGCGTGGTGCTTGCTTTGACAGCATATATACAAAAATTGGAACAATACAGAGAAGATCTGACTCATTTGAAAAGACCATGATGCTGGGAAAGATTGAAGGCGGGCAGAGAAGGGGATGACTGAGGATGAGATGGTTGGATGGCATCGCCAACTCAATGGACATGAGTTTGAGTAAACTCCAGGAATTGGTGAGGGACAGGGAGGCTTGGTGTGATGCAGTCCATGGGGTCACAAAGAGTTGGACACGACTGAGTGACTGAACTGAACAGAGATCAGCAAGGCCGCTTCCCAAAGATGACATACAAATTCATGAAGCAATCCATATTTTTAAAACAGACTTATAGTTACCAAGGACAAAGGCAGGGGAGGAGAAAGAATAAAGTATGAGGTTAGGATTAACATATACACACTACTATATATAAAGTAGATAACCAACAAGGACCTACTGTATAGCACAGAGAACTATAATCAATACAGTGTAATAATCTATAAGGAAAAGAATCTGAAATATATATACATACACACACACATACATATATATTCACACACGTATGTATGTATAAATGAATCACTGTGCTGTACACCTGAAACTAATACAACATTGTATCAATAAATCAACTATACTTCAGTAAAAATAAAATAAAAGTATTTTTAAAAAGCAGAAGTGTGGAATGATCCTCAGCAACCATGAGGACCTTGGGAAGTGCTTAAAAATAGAAGTGGTGGCCATGAATAAGAAATGCGGTCACAGTTGCTATGGGGGAAAAAACAGCAAATATTCCACTGAATAGACTCAGACACTTTAACAGGCAGATTTCTACCTTATGGGAACTTTCTCTGTTTCCTTCTGACTGTACCAAACCCAGGATTGCCCATTTAACAAAAAGTTGTTCAACCACCCATTAGTCTATGAGAGATCGCAATACGTATTTTGTGAGGCAAAGAAGTAGAAGGTTCTGTCCTTGTTCTCAAAGTGATTACAACTGGTGACTGGGTTGATAAAACTCAGAAAGAAAAAATTCAGCTTCCCTGATGACTCAGCAGTAAAGAATCTGCCTGCTGTTGCAGAAGATGTGGGTTTGATCCCTGGGTCAGAAAGATCCCCTGGGGAAGGAAATAGCAACCGACTCTAGTATTCTTGCCTGCAGAATCCTATGGACAGATGAACCTAGCGAATCCAAGGGTGTGACACAACTTAGTGACTAAACCACCACCACCAAGAACAAAGGAGCACCTCCAAGCATTCCCAGGCTGCTGGGTTCCAGACTGAACACAGCTTGGAATGGAAGGGAGGAGTCAGTAGCTCACAGAGACTTTTTCCAACCTGGGATAAGACTGGCTGCTCCTTATTTACCATTTACCTTCTCTGAACTTCCATCTCTGTACAATGAGAAAGCTAGGGTGTCATGAGAATTTTATAAAGTTGATAGCCCAGAGTAAGAACTGAGTAAAAACCTACTTTTATCATTATTAGCAGTAGCAGCAGCATCAATATAATTATTAAGTAATATCTCCTAAAAGAAGAATTTCCCAAAAGGTAGGACAGTGTTTTGTAAGTCCCACCCTGGGAATGAAATGCACTTGCTTACTGTTATCAATAGTATTTAATAAAACTGACTACTTCATGAATTAAACAGTTGTTTATTCCTTGTTGGGCATCCCTGATGGCTCAGTTGGTAAAGAATCTGCCTGCAATGCAAGAGACCCTGGTTCGATTCCTGGGACAGGAAGATCCACTGGAGAAAGGATAGGCTACCCACTCCAGGATTCTTGGGCTTCCCTTGGGGCTCAGCTGGTAAAGAATCTGCCTGCAATGTGGGAGACCTGGGTTCGATCCCTGGGTTGGGAAGATCCCCTGGAGAAGGGAAAGGCTACCCACTCCAGTATTCTGGCCTGGAGAGTTCCATAGACTACATTCACGGGGTCGAAAAGATCCAGACATGACTGAGAGACCTTGTTTTTTTTGTTGTTGTTTGCTTGTTTGTTTGCTTTTATTACTTGTTTTCAGGCTACAGTGACCATAGATAATGTCCTTTGAGATGCTGAAATCGAGTTCCCAACAAGGTCAACACTACTCAAGGTTGGCAGATGCACAAGCAGATACTTGGAGCCATGCGTTTATAATTAGTGTCCACCGGTACTCTTGCAGGAAAATCCCATGGATGGAGGAGCCTGGAAGGCTGCAGTCCATGGGGTCACTAAGAGTCGGACACAACATCGACTTCACTTTCACTTTTCATTTTCATGCTTTGGAGAAGGAAATGGCAACCCACTCCAGTGTTCTTGCCTGGAGAATCCCAGGGATGGGGGAGTCTGGTGGTCTGCCATCTATGGGGTCACACAGAGTCGGACACGTCTGAAGTGACTTAGCAGCAGCAGCAGCAGCAGTGGATGATAGGAAGCAGACTGATGACAAAAGCAATGTGCTCAGATCAAAGTCACCCAAGGAGGGAAGGACTGAATTACAGAGGCCCCACACAACTCCCAAGACAGGCCCCAAGCTCGATGATTGCAACACAGCCTGATTTTTCATTGACTGCAGAAGCCTTTGGGTGGAAAGCCCATTGCCCATGGAGCTATGCTGCTTGCAGGAGGAAATTTTCTCTAATTCTTCCACCCGGAGAAGGCACCATCCCATAGGCTTTACCAAGAAGGGAAATTGCTTCTATTAAGTCATCAGTGTGAAACTGAGTTTCCATTAAACTGAGTTCCCCTGTCGAATTCACAATTAACCTCTCTATCCAAAATGTTATTCTCTTTCTTGCCCCAACCATGTTACCCCCATGATGGAGGACTATCAAAGAAAAGGAGGAACTGAAACTGAGCAGGACCCTGAGGAGCCCTCCTGAGTACAAAAGCTCCTCTGTGTCCCTTGTTTCTTGTTTATAGGAAAAGGCTTTAATCTCCTAGACCTTCCCTGAGTTCCAAAGAGCAGACTCAGTTCAGTTCAGTTCGGTCACTCAGTCGTGTCCCACTCTTTGCAACCCCATGATCCACAGCACGCCAGGCCTCCCTGTCCATCACCAACTCCCGGAGTCCACCCAAACCCATGTCCATCGAGTTGATGATGCCATCCAACATTCTCATCCTCTGTTGTCCCCTTCTCCTCCTGCCTTCAATCTTTCCCAATATCAGGGTCTTTTCAAATAAGTCAGCTCTCTGCATCAGGTAGTCAAAATATTGGGAGTTTCAGCTTCAACATCAGTCCTTCCAATGAACACCCAGGACTGATTTCCTTTAGGATGAACTGGTTGGATCTCCTTGCAGTCCAAGGGACTCTCAAGAGTCTTCTCCAACACCACAGTTCAAAAGCATCAATTCTTTGGTGCTCAGCTTTCTTTATAGCCTTTCTATTTTCTCACATCCATACATGACTACTGGAAAAACCATAGCCTTGACTAGATAGACCTTTGTTGACAAAGAAATGTCTCTGCTTTTGAATATACTGTCTAGGTTGGTCATAACTTTCCTTCCAAGGAGTAAGCATCTTTTAATTTCATGACTGTAGTCACCATCTGGAGTGATTTTGGAACCCAAAAAAATAGTCAGCCACTTTTTCCACTGTTTCCCCATCTATTTCCCATGAAGTGATGGGACCAGATGCCATGATCTTAGTTTTCTGAATGTTGAGCTTTAAACCAACTTTTTCACTCTCCTCTTTCACTTTCATCAAGAGGCTCTTTGGTTGCTCTTCACTTTCTGCCATAAGGGTGGTATCATCTGCATATCTGAGGTTATTGATATTTCTTCCGGCAATCCTGATTCCAGCTTATGTTTCCTCCAGCCCAGTGTTTCTCATGATGTACTTTGCATATAAGTTAAAAGCAGTTAATAATTAGGAAAGTGAGGAAATGTAAAAACAAAGGAAATGCAAAGTCAAGAAACAATAGCTCAGTGACAAAACAGAGTCTGAGTTCCTCCTCAAGGCATATATAACAATCTGATACATATCTTTGAGCTATTTTGCAGGAACTAAGACCCTCAGCCAGGAGGAAGATGGTGACTACATGCTGACGACAAGAATGTAGACTCCAGACTGGGTGGGACCAGAAGTGTGATGCTTAAAATGCCCCCAAAACACCACCCTGTTATCTCAACACCAACCAATCAGAAGAAAGTCATGCTCTCTGCAGCCCTCACCGCAAATGTTGCCTTTAAAAACCCTACCCTGAAAGTCATCAGGGAGTTCAGATCTTTGGAGCACAAGCTGTCTCTTCTCTTTGTTTGGTACCCTACAAATAAACACAGAACTTTCCTTCACCATAACACAAGTCAGTAGATTGGCTTTGCTGGGCATCAGGTAAGCAGATCCAAGTTCAGTTCAGTAATAAGTATTATTTTTTTTTAAGTAAGAAGAAAGAATTTCAGTGATGTAGATGCTCATAAGTTGGCTAGTAAAGTATCAGTCATTTAAAGTGATAACTTTTAAATATTTACTGTTTTAAATATGTGAATCAACTTCATTAAAATGTGGCAATAATGAACAATAAACTTCTGTGGAAACGTCAATAAAAAAATCTCATTCCTCTGCCATGAGAAGGCAGTTTCTTTTAATTAGCACAAAACTAGGAGCCACTTACGTATGATGAGCAAGAACTCTGAAGTTCAGAGGAGAAGGGTAGGATCCCAGAGGGGCTGGGGGGCCAGGAAGGCATTACAAAAGACAGCCAGGGAGAGGGCAGGAAGCAGCTCCTGAGGGAGCACGTGTGTCTTGGCTGGAAAGGTCTTGGCAGTGCCTTCCACACAGGGTAATCCTTGGTCTTCACAGGAAGCTGAAGAGTCACAGTCCTCAGGGTGACAACCTGAAAGTCCTCATTATAAAAGACCTGCCTTAGCAGAGCATCCATACCCAGAGCTGGCCCCCTTCCCTGATTATCATGGGCAGCCTTGGATCAAGGCACAGAAACGTGGCTTTAGCTGTGATTCCTCATGGTCAGGAAATACATGTCTCCAGCTCCAAAAATAGCCTGCTTGCCTCTCTTCACTGAACAGAAAATCCCTCTTTTCTCAAAGACTCAGGCTGGCCCCACAAGCTGTCCTCATATCTCCATTTGCAGGCTCAAAAACCTCTTCTCAAACTCTTTCCCCAAAGAGAAATGCCAGAAACATCCACATCATACTGTAAAGGACAGTTTGCCAAAAAGAATAGTTTTATCCACCCCTCCTTAAGTGGGCTTTCAAATGTTGTTTTTTCTCTTTCTGCTGTGTATGAATGGATCACATCCTCAGGAAATACAACCCGTTGAATAAATCAGCATACTGAAATAGCTTAAGAAATAAAGCTAGCTTGGTTGACTCATTGGATGGAGGCAGCTTTAACCAAACACTTGAAACCCTGAAAATAGGCATCTTCTGATATTGATTCAAGGTGGGTTTTACATTGAAGCTCAGGTATTTGTCCAAGTGAAAGGGCAAGTAGACTTAATATAGAGCCCTTAATTAGTGACATTTACCTGAAAAAATGAAGAGAGCCAAAGCAATCTGGGAATCCAGCTTTAGGAGTAGCATGGCTAAAATTCCTTTTAAAAGAACAATAGTAGGGAGCTACCAAGGAGAGGTTGTATGTAGTTCTGAGCATTCTTTATCAAAGTTGGGGGGAAAATTAAAGAGATTTAGAACTCTGCATCCAAAGATAAATATATATATATATAATATAATTATTTTATGGTCACACAATTTGCCCCTGTGTTTCAGCCTTGATGGAATAATTGGGCATTACTGGGAAGGTGAGTCAAACTGGGGACAGTTCAGGAAATTGGGTGAGGCCCATCCGCCCTATGCAAATAAATAATACTCCCAGACATGGGCAAGATTTTCATTTACCTTCTAAAATTAAAATGTACTCTTAGACCTAAAAAAGAGAGGCAGTGGAGTCTTAGTCTCATCTGAGAGAGATGACTTAAACCAAGTTACTTTCCCTGTCTTTTGTTTGTCACAGCCAAAAGACACCTGGCTGAGTGAAGGGGGTCACAGGTACCAGAATACAGGTGAGTGCTCCCTGGCGCCCCCTAATTGATGGAAGGGAATCACAAGTGTCAGTACTTAACGGCACAAAAAACACACCAAATCACAAGAGAAAATTTCATTTCTTTTCTTAGCTAGAACAATACATCCCTCCAAACCACAATCCCTCAAATTTCATTCCAGTAAATATCCTTTCAGTCCAGTTCAAGCTGTGGCTAGGAATTCAAAATAAATAGTGCTGATTTTGAAAGCCACAAAACTTTGCACACAAGAATAAAGTCAGTTGTTATTGTCAGGAGAAAAACTACATACATCTTTGGTTCAGAAGGTAAAGAATATGCCTGCAATGCAGGAGACCTGGATTGGATCCCTAGATCAGGAAGATCCCCTGGAGAAGGGAATGGCAACCCACTCCAGTATTCTTGCCTGGAAAATCTCATGGACAGAGGAGTTTGGCAGGCTAAAGCCCATAGGATCACATAGAGTTGGTTATGAGTGATCTAGTAACACTTTTAGGGGAAAGGTGGGGCTGAAAGTCAAGTGGAACAAAATGGAAAACTTTCTCTTTCAAAGTGAAAGTTGCTCAGTCATGTCTTTGTGACCCCATGCACTGTAGCCTGCCAGGCTCCTCTGTCCATGGAATTTTCCAGGTCAAATACTGGAATGGGTAGCCATTCCCTTCCAGGGAATCTTCCCAACCCAGGGATCAAACACATGTCTCCCACATTGCAGATGGATTCTTCACTGTCTGAGCCATCAAGGAAGAACAGGTAGGTTGGTCTTAATAAGTTAATGCCTAATCAGTTCAGTTCAGTTGCTCAATCATGTCTGACATTTTGCGACCCCATAGACTGTAGCACACCAGGGTTCCCTGTCCATCACCAACTCCCAGAGCTTGCTCAAATTCATATCCATTGAGTCAGTAATGCCATCCAACCATCTCATCCTCTGTTGTCCCCTTTTCCTCCTGCTTTCAATCTTTCCCAGCATCAAGGTCTTTTCCAATAAGTCAGTTCTTCACATCAGGTGGTCAGAGTATTGGAGTTTCAGCTTCAACATCAGTTCTTCCAATGAATATTCAGGACTATTTGCTTTAGGATGGACTGGTTGGATCTCCTTGCAGTCCAAGGAACTCTCAAGAGTCTTCTCCAATACCACAGTTCAAAAGTATCAATTCTTCGGGGCTTAGCTTTGTTTATAGTCCAACTCTCACATCCACACATGACTACTGGAAAAACAATAGCTTTGACTAGACGGCCCTTTGTTGGCCAAGTAATGTCTCTGCTTTTTACTATCCCAAGTTGGTCATAGCTTTTCTTCCGAGGAGCAAGCATCTTTTTTGATTTCATGGCTGCAGTCACCATCTGCAGTGATTCTGGAGCCCCAAAAAAATAAAGTCTGTCTCTGTTTCCATTGTTTCCCCATCTATTTGCCATGAAGCAATGGGGCTGGATGCCATGATCTTCATTTTTTGAATGTTGAGTTTTAAGTCAGCTTTTTCACTCTCCTCTTTCACTTTCATCAAGAGGATCTTTAGTTCTTCACTTTCTGCCATAAAGGTGGTGTCATCTGCATATCTGAGGTTATTGATATTTCTACAGGCAATCTTGATTCCAGCTTGTGTTTCATCCAGCCTGGCATTTCACATGATGTACTCTGCATATAAGTTAAATAAGCAGGTGACAATATACAGCCTTGACATACTCCTTTCCCAATTTGGAAACAATTTGTTGTTCCATGTCCAGTCCTAACTATTGCTTCTTGACCTGCAGACAGATTTCTCAGGCGGCAGGTAAGGTGGCATGGTATCCCCATCTCTTTAAGAATTTTCTGTACTTTGTTGTGATCAACAGTCAAAGGCTTTGGCATGGTCAATACAGCAGAAGTAGATGTTTTTTCTGGAATTCTCTTGTTTTTTCTGTGATTCAATCTCTGGCTCTTCTGCCCTTTCTAAATCCAGCTTGAATGCCTGGAAATTCACATACTGTTGAATCCTTGCTTGGAGAATTTTGAGCATTACTTTGCTAGCATGTGAAATGAGTACAGTTGTGTGGTAGTTTGAATATTCTTTGGCATTTCCTTTCTTTGGGACTGGAATGAAAATTGACCTCTTCCAGTCTTGTGATCACTGCTGAATTTTCCAAATTTCCTGGCATATTGAGTGCAGCACTTTCACAACATTATCTTTTAGTACTTGAAGTAACTCAACTATTTGAGGAATAGGTGAGTTAATGGAGGAATTCCATCACCTCCACTAGCTTTGTTCATAGTGATGCTTCCTAAGGCCCACTTGACTTCTCACTCCAGGATGTCTGGCTCTAGGTGAGTAATCACACCATCATGGTTATCTGGGTCGTGAAGATCTCTTTTGTATAGTTCTTCTGTGTATTCTTGCCACCTCTTCTTGATATCTTATACTTCTGCTAGGTCCGTACTGTTTCTGTCCTTTATTGTGCCTATCTTTGCATGAAATGTTCCCTTGGTAGCTCTAATCTTCTTGAAGAGATCTCTAGTCTTTCTAATTCTATTGTTTTCCTCTTTTGATCTATTTAATATAGACATGTCTTAGAGTAACTAAGTAGAATATTTTCATTGTACCTAGGTTTAATATAAGTTAAATATTATATCTGTTACAAGTTTATGAACAAGGAAATCACCTCGAGTGAAGAAACTTCTAAAAAAATGTAAATGAGATATGAGCTTTTATATAAACTCTATTAAGAATAATTATTCTTTAGAAATATCTGTCTAAAATAGTCTCTCCAGATTGGTGTAACTTAAATTTCTAAGGGTTGTGCCAAGTGTGCTAAGTGTTGGAAGTCTATTGAATAGTTAGGTCATTTCCAAATAAAATAAGATTTTGAAATATTTACTACTAAACATTAATTTCCTTTTACAGAGAAACTAAAGAGATTTGGCACTATAAATGAATAATGTTTGGTGTCATCCTAAAATGGTCTAAGAAAGCAAGGGTTTTAGAAATTATCACTGGTATTTATGCTCACCAATCTATAAAATGCTAATATAAAAGTTAGTTCTTGGTTGCTAAAGGAAAGTAGGAAGTTTGTTTTTAGTAAAAAAAAAAAAAAAAAGGTATGAAAAAATACTAAAAAGAGTTACGCACGATCAGGATTATCTTTTCTTTTCTTTTTTTTTTTTTTTACAATTAGTTAGATAAATGGATTTTGTTAGAAATGACACAACCATAAGAAAACTGGTTAGAGTCAACTAGGTCCAAGATGGCGGAGCTGACTTTCACTAGACCTTGAGCCTTGGTATTTAGGCATATTGTGACATATCAACAAGCTAAAATGATACACCCATCAACATTGACTAAATCTGACCAAATGTTCTAAACCCTTTTAACTGATCTTTTCGATAAAACTTCCTAAATAGAATTCTTTTGAAGTTCTTTTGACCTCCAGCTAACTTTGGGGTGCTTCAGAGGGCCCCTGAAACATCCCCAAAAGAGAGATTAAACTGTGTTTATTTGGTTGGTTAAATTACATGAAAAAGATTATTATCAAATGAGTAATAAATCCACTGATGTTATAATGTATGATAAAATTACTAATACAGATATCCTAGAAATTACATGGAGTTCTTAACATTCTGATATGTCTTGGTATTCTAATGGATAACCTGAGGACTTCACAAAAGTTAACAAAAGGACTGAATGAACCAACAAATATGCTTATAACTTTTATGGTTTCTATCTGAAAACTTACGGGTTTGATTCTTATGTTTTCAGGGAGTAGGGAAAACCTTCCTCTCAAACTAATTATGACAATAAGGTTAAAGCATTTGCCTGGATGGAGAAGGAAATGGCAACCCACTCCAGTACTCTTGCCTGGAGAACCCCGTGGAGGGAGGAGCCTGATAGGCTACAGTCCATGGGGTTGCAAAGAGTCGGACACGACTGAGCGACTTCACTTTTTTTCACTTTTTTTTTGCATTGACCACTTAGGAAGACTTTCTTATCTTTCGTTGCTATTCTTTGGAACTTGGCATTCAAATGGGTATATCTTTCCTTTTCTCCTTTGCCTTTAGCTTCTCTTCTTTTCTCAGCTATTTCTAAGGCCTCCTCAGACAACCATTTCCCTTTTTGTATTTCTTTGTCTTGGGAATGGTCTTATCATGAACAGAGATCATTCTGTCATTTTTGATATTGCATCCAAATACTGCATTTCAGACTCCTTTGTTGACTATGATGGCTACTCCATTTCTGTGGGATTTCTGCCCACAGTAGTAGATATTATGGTCATCTGAGTTAAATTCACCCATTCCAGTCCATCTTAGTTCACTGATTCCTAGAATGCCGATGTTCACTCTTGCCATCTCCTGTTTGACCACTTCCAATTTGCCTTGATTCATGGACCTTACATTCCAGATTTCTATGCAATATTGTTCTTTACAGCATAGAACCTTGCTTCTATCATCAGTCCCATCCACAACTGGGTGTTGTTTTTGCTGTGGCTCCATCCCTTCATTTTTTCTAGAGTTCTTTCTCCACTGATCTCCAGTAGCATATTGGGTACCTACTGACCTGGGGGGTTCATCTTTCAGTGTCCTATCTTTTGCCTTTTCATAGTGTTCATGGGGTTCTCGAGGCAAGAATACTGAAGTGGTTTTCCATTCCCTTCTCCAATGGACCACGTTCTGTCAGACCTCTCCATGACCCTCTCCATGATGGGTGGCCCCACATGGCATGGCTTAGTTTCATTGAGTTAGACAAGGCTGTGGTCCATGTGATCAGATTGGCTAGTTGTCTGTGATTGTGGTTTCAGTCTGTCTGCCCTCCGATGTCTTCTCTCAGTGCCTACCATCTTACTTGGGTTTCTCTTACCTTGGACGTGGGGTATCTCTTCATGGCTGCTCCAGCAAAGTGCAGCCACTACTCCTTACCTTGGACGTGGTGTAGCTCCTCTTGGCCGCCACCCCTGAGCTTGGACGTGGGGTAGCTCCTCTCTGCCACGCCATTGCAGCTGCCATGCTTGTGCACCATCATTTTGCTTCTCTGAAATTTCTAATGTTTCTGTGCTTCTAACTGTCAGTGATATAAAAGCTATAAAATTCAACTTCTTAACATGATAGGGGGAAATGTCAGTGACCTGGCCTCTGCTTGCAAGCTGCTCTCATCTTGCACCATTCCTGGTGTCATATTTTACCCTCAGAACCACTTAGGAGTTTGCTGCTCCCCCCACATCATGATGTGCTCACCTCCATGCCTCTGCTCACATGTTCCCCTCCACATCTGTCCCTATTCTTTTCATCTCTCTCAGATCTACTTATCCTTTGAGAATCTACTCAGCTCTTACACCTATCAATTCTCCCTCTCACCCCAGGCCTCATCGGTTTGGGAAAGTGCTCCAGGTCTTGGAACAAGGTCTAGGGGAACTTGAATAACTGGGCCAGTCGTAAGGGCAGGAATTCAGTTGTGAGAAATCAGGTAGCCTTAATCACTGAAGAGAGGTGGAGCCCCAGGGCAAAGGGTCAAAGAGATTCCAGCAGCAGGGTTGGTTTCATTTTCATGGTTAATATTTATTGAGCACTTACACGACATACTCTTTACAAAATGTTTTACATATATCAATCAACTTAATCTTTACAATGAGGCTGTAAAGCAGGGACTACTATTGTTCTTGTTTAATTGATGAGGAAGTTGAGCCATAGAGAAGTTTTTCAGTATCTTGTTTCACAACCTCTCCAAGGTCCCTCAACAAGCAGGTGGTGAACGCACTGCCTGGCTCCAAGTCTAAGCACCTAGCCAAGCCTGCATAGCTTCCCGAACAATGATTTACAGACATTAAGCTGCTCATAATTTGGACATGACAGCACCTAGATTCATCAGGTCAGCCAAGAGGTGAACTTCTCTTTATCTCATAAAACTGAAAATTTCTTTGCTCTGAGATCCAAACTCATTAAGCAACTTTTTAATTAATGTTAATACCAAAAGTCACCAGAACTAGTGGGAGGCCTGGATCACAAATATAAATATTCATGTAAAAAAAATTCACACTATTGTAAATAGATAAAGTGACTTTCTGACTTATAGATAAACCTTGTACCTGATCAGATTGACTCTGCTCAAGACAAAGTCTGAGTGTAATGACATTCACTCAGATAGACCATATTCTGAGCCATAAAACATACCTTAACAATATAAAAGAATAAAAATTGTATAATACCTATTCTCAAACCACAATGAAATTAAACCAGAAATTAATAATAGAAAGGTAGCTGGATAATCACCAAATACTTGAAGATTAAATGATATACTTCTAAATAAATCATAGGCCAAAAAAGAAATCTCAAGACAATTTTAAAATATTTTGAACAAAATAAAAATGAAAAACAAGTTATCAGAATTTATGGGAGTTTTTGAAAGCAGTGCTTAGAAGGAAATTTATAGCATTGAATGTATTTATTAGAAAAGAAGGAAGATTCAAAATAAGTTATCTAAGCTGACACCTTAAGAAACTAGAAAAAGAAGCAAAACTTAAACCCAAAGTAAATATACATAAATAAATAATTTAAAAAGCAGAGGTTGGGGAGACTTCCTTGGTGGTCCAGGGGTCAAGACTCTGAACTCCCAATACAGGGGGCCTGAGTTCGATCTCTGGTCAGGGAACTAGATCCCACATGCCACAAATAAAGAGTTCACATGCTACAGCTAAAAATCCTGCATGTCACAGCACAGACAGAAGGTCTCACTTGCTGCAACTAAGACCTGGCACAGCCAAATAAATAAAAATAAATGCAAGAAAGAAAGAAAGAAACAACTAAATAGCCATAAAAACATGTGAAGGAAACTTAAAGCATGTCACTAAGTAAAGAAGTCAATCTGAAAAGCTGACATACTATTTGGTTCTAACTATATGACATTCTGGAAAAGGCAAAACTAAGGAGACGGTAAAACAATAACAGCAAGGTTCCTTTTCATCCCGGAATTTTCTTTCCTCCAAAGTGTGGTTTGGTGTTAATATGTTCATTCCAGTCTCCTTTTTATTTAGATTTGCATGGTATATCTTTTCCCATCCTTTAACTTTTAGGCCACCTATAGTATGAATGTGAGAGTTGGACTATAAAGAAAGCTGACCGCTGAAGAACTGATGCTTTTGAACTGTGGTGTTGGAGAAGACTCTTGAGAGTCCCTTGGACTGCAAGGAGATCCAACCAGTCCATTCTGAAGGAGATCAGTACTGGGTGTTCATTGGAGGGACTGATGTTGAAGCTGCAACTCCAATACTTCAGCCACCTGATGCAGAGAGCTGACTCATTTGAAAAGACCCCGATGCTGGGAAAGATTGAGGGCAGGAAGAGAAGGGGACAACAGAGGATGAGATGGTTGGATGGCATCACGGACACAATGGACATGGGTTTGGGTGGACTCTGGGAGTTGGTGATGGACAGGGAGGCCTGGTGTGCTGCGGTTCATGGGGTCGCAAAGAGTCAGACACAACTGAGCGACTGAACTGAACTGAAATAGCATTGTATTTGAAGTATTTTGTTTACATACAGCATACAGTTTAGACATGCTTTTATAATATATTCTAACAATCTCTGTTTATTAATTGGTATATTGAAAGTATTTACACTGAGTGAAACTAATGATATGTTTGGATTTGTTTACCATTGTATTACTGTTTTCTTTTTGTTCTCTTCTCATTTCTCTCTTTCCCTTTCTTGCCTTTTTTTTGGGGGGGGGACATTATTTGAGCACTTTTTATTATTATATTTTATTGCTATATTGCTATTTATAGCAATAAATATTACTCTACTTAATCTATTTTATTACTCTATTCTACACTATTATGATTTTTAATGGTATCTCTCTATAAAGTTCTTTAGTGAGTGGTTGCTGTAAGGATTACAAAATATATACTTTTTTACAATCTACTTAGACTCAATATTTTGAAACTTCTATTGGAAACTTTAACATCATAAAGTTCCCCTTACCCTGCCCTTCTTTTGGCTATAGGTATTATCATAAATATCACATATACTAAAAACTTCATCAGACCATGTTATACTTTTGCTTTCAACTATAAAATGTATTATAAAAAACCCAAGAGAAGAATAGTTTATTATATCTATCCAAATATTCAACAATTCTCTTCCTCTTTTTCACTCTTGATATTCCTTGCTTCCTTATGGTATCATTTCCCTTCCGTCTGTAGAATTTAGTAATTCTTTAAAGCATCTGGAATGCCTTTATTTTACTTTCATCCCTGAAAGATATTTTTGCTATACACAAATTTCAGGCTGACAATTTTTTTCTTTCAGCACAGAAAACTGTACTACTTCTTTTTGATATCTATGATTTCTGATGAAAGAATCATTGTCATCAAATCACTGTTTCTCAGGGAGGGATAAATCAGGTATAGGGATGAACATATACACACTACCATTTATATATATATATAACAGATATGAATGACAAACCACTTCAGTATTCTTGCTTTGAAAACCCCATGAACACTATGAAAAGGCAAAATGATAGGATACTGAAAGAGGAACTCCCCACATCAGTAGGTGCCTAATATGCTACTGGAGATCAGTGGAGAAAGAACTCCAGAAAGAATGAAGGGATGGAGCCAAAGCAAAAACAATACCCAGCTGTGGATGTAGCAGCTTGTAGAAGCAAGGTCCAATGCTGTAAAGAGCAATATTGCACAGGAACCTGGAATGATAGGGCCATGAATCAAGGTAAATTGCAAGTAGTCAAACAGGAGATGGCAAGAATGAAGGTTGACATTCTAGGAATCAGCTAATTAACTGGACTGGAATGGGTGAATTTAACTCAGATGACCATTATATCTACTACTGTGGGCAGAAATCCCTTAGAAGAAATGGAGTAGCCAACATGGTCAACAAAAGAGTCTGAAATGCAGTACTTGGATGCAATCTCAAAAAGGACAGAATGATCTCTGTTCATTTCCAAGGCAAACCATTCAATATTACAGTAATCCAAGTCTATGCCCCAACCAGTAATGCTGAAGAAGCTGAAGTTGAACGGTTCTATGAAGACCTTTTAGAACTAACACCCAAAAAAGATGTCCTTTTCATTATAGGGGACTGGAATGCAAAAGTAGGAAGTCAAGAAACGCCTTGGGTAACAGGCAAATTTGGCTTTCAGATATGTAATGAAGCAGGGCAAAGGCTAAGAGAGTTTTGCCAAGAGAACGCACTGGTCATAGCAAACACCCTCTTCCAACAACACAAGAGAATACTCTACACATGGACATCACCAGATGGTCAACACCGAAATCAGATTGATTATATTCTTTGCAGCCAAAGATGGAGAAGCTCTATACAGTCAGCAAAAACAAGACCAGGAGCTGACTGTGGCTCAGATCATGAGCTCCTTATTGCCAAATTCAGACTTAAATTGAAGAAAGTGGGGAAAATCACTAGACCATTCAGGTATGACCTAAATCAAATCCCTTATGATTATACAGTGGAAGTGAGAAATAGATTTAAGGGCCTAGATCTGATAGATAGAGTGCCTGATGAACTATGGAATGAGGTTCATGACATTATAGGAGACAGGGATCAAGACCATCCCCATGGAAAAAAAATACAAAAAAGCAAAATGGCTGTCTGGGGAGGTCTTATAAATAGCTGTGAAAGGAGAGAAGCAAAAAGCAAAGGAGAAAAGGAAAGATATAAGCATCTGAATGCAGAGTTCCAAAGAATAGCAAGGACAGATAAGAAAGCCTTCCTCAGCAATAAACGCAAATAGAGGAAAACAACAGAATGGGAAAGACTAGAGATCTCTTCAAGAAAATTAGAGATACCAAGGGAACATTTCATGCAAAGATGGGCTTGATAAAGGACAGAAATGGTATGGACCTAACAGAAGCAGAAGATATTAAGAAGAGGTGGCAAGAATACACAGAAGAACTGTACAAAAAAGATCTTCACGACCAAGATAATCATGATGGTGTGATCACTTACCTAGAGCCAGACATCCTGGAATGTGAAGTCCAGTGGGCCTTAGAAAACATCAGTACGAACAAAGCTAGTGGAGGTGATGGAATTCCAGTTGAGCTATTTCAAATCCTGAAAGATGATGCTGTGAAAGTGCTGCACTCAATATGCCAGCAAATTTGGAAAACGCAGCAATGGCCACAGGACTGGAAAAGGTCAGTTTTCATTCCAATCCCAAAGAAAGGCAATGCCAAAGAATGCTCAAACTACCGCACAATGGGACTCATCTCACACGCTAGTAAAGTAATGCTCAAAATTCTCCAAGCCAGGCTTCAGCAATATGTGAACCATGAACTTCCTGATGTTCAAGCTGGTTTTAGAAAAGGCAGAGGATCCAGAGATCAAATTGCCAACATCCGATGGATCATCAAAAAAGCCAGAGAGTTCCAGAAAAACATCTACTTCTGCTTTATTGACTATGCCAAAGCCTTTGACTGTGTGGATCACAATAAACTGTGGAAAATTCTGAAAGAGATGGGAATACCAGACCACCTGATCTGCCTCTTGAGAAACCTATATGCAGGTCAGGAAGCAACAGTTAGAACTGGACATGGAACAACAGACTAGTTTCAAACAGGAAAAGGAGTATGTCGAGGCTGTATATTGTCACCCTGCTTATTTAACTTATATGCAGAGTACATCATGAGAAACGCTGGACTGGAAGAAGCACAAGCTGGAATCAAGATTGCTGGGAGAAATATCAATAACCTCAGATATGCAGATGACACCACCCTTATGGCAGAAAGTGAAGAGGAACTCAAAAGCCTCTTGATGAAAGTGAAAGAGGAGAGTGAAAAAGTTGGCTTAAAGCTCAACATTCAGAAAACAAAGATCATGGCATCTGCTCCCATCACTTCATAGGAAATAGATGGGGAAACAGTGGAAACAGGGTCAGATTTTATTTTGTTGGGGCTCCAAAATCACTGCAGATGGTGATTGCAACCATGAAATTAAAAGACGCTTACTCCTTGGAAGGAAAGTTATGACCAACCTAGATAGAATATTTAAAAGCAGAGACATTACTTTGCCAACAAAGGTCCGTCTAGTCAAGGCTATGGTTTTTCCAGTGGTCATGTATGGATGTGAGAGTTGGATTGTGAAGAAAGCTAAGCGCCTAAGAATTGATGCTTTTGAACTGTGGTGTTGGAGAAGACTCTTGAGAGTCCCTTGGACTGCAAGGAGATCCAATCAGTCCATTCTAAAGGAGATCAGTCCTGGGGGTTCTTTGGAAGGACTGATGCAAAAGCTGAAACTCCAATACTTTGGCCACCTCATGTGAAGGGTTGACTCATTGGAAAAGTCTCTGATGCTGGGAGGGATTGGGGGCAGGAGGAGAAGGGGACAACAGAGGATGAGATGGCTGGATGGCATCACCAACTCGATGGACATGAGTTTGGGTGAACTCCGGGAGTTGGTGATGGACAAGGAGGCCTGGTGTCCTGTGATGCCTGCGGTCGCAAAGAGTCAGACAGGACTAAGGGACTGAACTGATAACAGATAATCAACAAGGAACTACTGTATAGCACAGGGAACTCTACTAAATATTCTTTGATAAGCTACATGACAAAAGAATCTAAAAGAGAGTGAATATATGTATATGTATACCTGAATCACTTTGCTGTACACCTGAAACTAACACATTATAAATCAATTAGACTCCAATAAAATTAAAATTTTTTTAAAAAAATCACTGTTTCTCTCTAGCTGTTTCAAGAATTTTTCTTTGTCTTTGATGTTCCAGAAATTTAAATATGATGTGTTTGGCCATAGATTCCTCTGATTTTTGTCCTACCTGGAGTTTATTCCACTTCCTAACTTTGTAGGTATGTGTCTTTCTCTAAATATGTTAAGTTTTCAACCATTATTTCTTCAAACCTTTTTTCAGCATCACATTTTCTTGTCTCCTACTGACAGTCTGATGACACAAAGACTAGACCTTTTGCTATTGTTCCATCAGACCCTGAGGTTCAGGTCTTTATTTTTTTCAAACTTTTTTCTCTCTGTTGTTCAGATTGGATAATTTTCAATAATATGATATCAGATTCACTATTTCTTTCCCCTATCATCTTCATTCTGTTACTCTTTCCAGTGAATTTATAATTTTGGTTATTGTGTTTTTCAGTTCTAAAATTTTTCATTTGGTTTTCTTTTCTATCTTCTATATCTGTTTTTAAATTTGTTTCCAAAAGTGCTCATGATTGCTCCTTTGAGCATATTTATAAAATCTGTTTTAAAGACTGTCAAATAATTCCAACATCTGTATTATCTCATCATTGGTATCTGTTGATTGTCCTTTCCAAAACAATTTGAGATTTTCATAGTTCTTCATACTTCAGGTAATTTTGGATTGTATCCTGGATATCTTTAATATTACTTTATATGACTCTGGGTCTTATTTAAATCCCATCAGAGAATGTTGATGGTTCTGTTTTAGCAGGCACTTGACCTGGTTAAGTTCAAGTCATAAGTTTCAGCTCACTTTCTGTATGTTGCAGTCACAACATCAATTCAGATTTCAAAGGCTTTATGTGCTATTCAGATGTGTCCTGTAAGTGTGTCACCCAGAGATTATTCTGGAACAAGGCAAGAAGTCTGTTAGGTCAGTTCTCATAGTCTTTGGAAGGCTAATTAGGCGCAGATCCACTATGCACAGGTTGGAGAACAGCCCAGAAAGACAAACAATTTTATGAATCCATTTCCTGAACTCTTCCTTCTCCGCTGTCTCCCTAGTACTGTCTGGTTTCTTAAACCTCCTTTTTTCAGTCCATCAGCCAAAAGCCTCTTGCTTCTGTGACTGAATCACATCTGGCATTCAAATGACAAGAGGCCAGACAGAGATAGGGAGAGGAGGTTTGGAACTGCAGCTCCATCAAATGAAAAATGAGGGTCCCTCAGAATTTTGGCTCCTGCAGTTTTCCACACAGGCTGCTTTGCTGCCACTGTCCCCACCACAAAATTGCCTAGGGTCTGGGGTGAAAGTAAATGCAGAAAAAGGAGAAAGAAAAGAAAAAGGGTGATTCCCTCAATCTCTGAGTTTTAAGAGTTCTTTTCCGTTCCTCAAGCCAGAACTAAAAGAGTTTTCCTGGGTCTCTCTCTGTCTTTTCCATAATGCTTACTTCTGAATTTTGATGTTATGAGATCAGGCTGGAGATACCTGAGGAGAAAAATAGAGTAAACAGACTTCCCTGGTGGTACAATGGATAAGAATCTGCCTGCCAAAGCAGGGGACACAGGTTCAATTCCTGGTCCAGGAAGACCCCACATGCCACTGGACAACTAAGACAGTGGGCCACAACTACTAAAGCCCATGCACCTAGAGCCTGTACCTTGCAACAGAAGAAGCCATGGCTATGAGAAGCCCGCCTACTGCAACTAGAAGAGTAGCCTCTGCTTGCTGCAACTAGAGAAAACCTGTGCACAGCAATGGAAAACACAGTGCATCCAAAAGTAAACTAATTAATTAATCTTAAAATATTAATTTTCTTATAAGGTAGAGGTGAAGTAGTGACAGATTTCCTCTTCTTGGGCACCAAAATCACTGCAGATGGTGACTGCAGCCATGAAATCAGAAGATGATTGCTTCTTGGCAGGAAAGCTTTGAAAAACCTAGACAGTGCATTGAAAAGCAGAGACATTACTCTGCTGACAAAGGTCCATACAGTCAAGGCTATGGTCTTCCCTGTAGTCACGTATTATTGTGAGAACTGGACCATAAGAAGGCAGAACACCAAAGAATTGACACCTTCAAATTGTAGTGCTGGAGAAGATTCCTGAAAGTGCCTTGGACAGCAAGGAGACCAAACCAGTCAATCTTAAGAGAGATCAACCCTGAATATTCACTGGAAGGATTGATGCTGAAGCTGAAGTTCCAGGATTTTGGTCATTTGATGCCAACAGATGACTCATTGGAAAAATTCCTAAGCTGGGAAAGACTGAGGGCAGAAGGAGAAGAAGGCTTCAGAGGATGAGATGGCTGGATGGCACCACTGATGCAATGAGCATGAACTTTGGCAAACTCCAGAAGCTGGTGAGGGCCAGGGAGGCCTGGCATGCTGCAGGCCATAGGGTCACAAAGAGTTGGACACAACTGGGCAACTGAACAACAACAACAATATATAAACATAGATAGATAGATAAAAACAGAGAGAGAGAGAGCAAACTCTCTGCTAGTTTAGCGGTACTTCAAATTCTGATATTATTTCCCGATCTGCCTACTACTGCAGAAGGAAGGAAGGAGCAATAGGGCCATCATTTGAAGAGACTAACCAGCCACTTACAGGCAAGCTGACTTACTTCAACCTCTTCAACCCTCCAAGGGGCAGCAATGCCCCTTTTATAAGTTCCTTTTATAAGTTCCCTGGGAACATAGACTATTCAGTATCCTGAAGGAGCTATTCCCAGAGTATACTATACCAAAAAGGTGATCCAAATGGCTCAAGTATAACCAATGCTGTGGTGTGCTGCCCAAATCCCCGCATCAACACTAAAACACCCATTCCTCCCACCATTAGCCCTGCTGGGGCCTGATGCTGCTCAGCGAGTCAGTCTCTGGGCATTGCCCTGGAAAGGCAAGCCAAAAAAAGCCACTTTCCCCAAGGCCACACACTATCCCTGGAGTTAGCTCACATCCAGGGATGGTCAAGGTGAAAAGTATAAAGCCCAGCAGTCATGTTGCAAAGGACAACTCTGCAGAGCCCTCTCTGCTCATGAGAATTCCCCATGGGATTAACTAATCTTTTATTTAACCCTTTCCTTTTCCTAATCCTGCTTCCTTCACTCCCCAACAAGCACTGATTGGAGGACACCCTCCAGTAAGCCTCCTGTGCACAAACTGTCTCAGAGTTTGCTTCCTGAGGAATCCACCCTAAGACATGTATTAATACTATGTCTAAGCATGATAGTCCCCTGTGACAAGAATTGGTTCAGAAATGGGCACATGACTCAAATCAAGTTAATATGAACTGAAGGGATTTGATTCTGTGATATTCTGGGGAATTTTCTTACCACTAGAGAGAACCATCCTTCCTTTTCAGAAGGAAAGTTATGACCAACCTAGATCAGTTCAGTTCAGTTCAGTCATTCAGTCATGTCTGACTCTTTGCGACCCCATGAATCGCAGCATGCCAGGCCTCCCTGTCCATCACCAACTCCTGGAGTTCACCGAGACTCATGTCCATCGAGTCAGTGATGCCATGCAGCCATCTCATCCTCTGTCGTCCCCTTCTCCTTCTGCCCCCAATCCCTCCCAGCATCAGAGTTTTTTCCAATGAGTCAACTCTTCACATGATGTGGCCAAAGTACTGGAGTTTCAGTTTTAGCATCATTTCTTCCAAAGAAATCCCAGGGCTGATCTCCTTCAGAATGGACTGGTTGGATCTCCTTGCAGTCCAAGGGACTCTCAAGAGTCTTCTCCAACACCACAGTTCAAAAGCATCAATTCTTTGGCGCTCACCCTTCTTCACAGTCCAACTCTCACATCCATACATGACCACAGGAAAAACCATAGCCTTGACTAGATGGACCTTTGTTGGCAAAATAATGTCTCTGCTTTTGAATATGCTATCTAGGTTGGTCATAACTTTCCTTCCAAGGAGTAAGCGTCTTTTAATTTCATGGTTGCAATCACCATCTGCAGTGATTTTGGAGCCCAACAAAATAAAGTCTGACACTGTTTCCACTGTTTGCCCATTTATTTCCCATGAAGTGATGGGACCAGATGCCATGATCTTAGTTTTCTGAACGTTGAGCTTTAAGCCAACTTTTTCACTCTCCTCTTTCACTTTCACCAAGAGGCTTTTCAGTTCCTCTTCACTTTCTGCCATAAGGGTGGTGTCATCTGCATATCTGAGGTTATTGATATTTCTCCAAGCAATCTTGATTCCAGCTTGTGTTTCTTCCAGTCCAGCATTTCTCATGATGTACTCTGCATATAAGTTAAATAAGCAGGGTGACAATATACAGCCTTGACGTACTCCTTTTCCTGTTTGGAACTAGTCTGTTGTTCCATGTCCAGTTCTAACTGTTGCTTCCTGACCTCGATCAAGATATCATATTACAAAGCAGAGATATTACCTTGCCAACAAAGATCCATCTAGTCAAGGCCATAGTTTTTCCAGTGGTCATGTATGGATGTGAGAGTTGGACTGTGAAGAAAGCTGAGCGCCAAAGAATTGATGGTTTTGAACTGTGGTGTTGGAGAAGACTCTTGAGAGTCCCTTGGACTGCAAGGAGATCCAACCAGTCCATTCTGAAGGAGATCATCCCTGGGTGTTCATTGGAAGGACTGATGCTGAAGCTGAAATGCCAATACTTTGGCCACCTCATGAAAAGAGTTGACTCATTGGAAAAGACCCTGATGCTGGGAGGAATTGGGGGCAGGAGGAGAAGGGGATGACAGAGGAGAGATGGCTGGATGGCATCACTGACTCGATGGACATGAGTTTGAGTGAACTCCAGGAGTTGATGATGGACAGGGAGGCCTGGTGTGCTGCGATTCATGGGGTCACAAAGAGTCGGACACAACTGACCGACTGAACTGAACTGAACTGAACTGTACTGAGAGAGAACCATAGGAAAAGATGATTGCTCTTCCAAACTAAACCTGAATAGGCAACCTCTAATTGCTACTGACAGGTGTATTTTGATCCCCAGGTCATCCAGTCCTAGACCAAAGTTTATACCATGATTAACAGATGGTGAGATGGAAAGAGGCTGAGGCCCTAATGACATCACTGAGTCACAAAATCAATGTATCGATTTTTAGATTTCTCATTATATAAGCCATAAATTTTTATCATGTAAGACAGGTTTTTTTGGTGGGGGTGGCAGTCTGCTTGTTTCTGCTGGTGGATGGGTGCTCAGTCATTCAGTTGTGTAGTCATGTCCAACTCTTTGTAACTCTATGGTCTGTAGCCCTCCAGGCTCCTCCGTTCATGGAATTTTCCAGGCAAGAATACTGGAGTGGGTTGCCATTTCCTACTCCAGGGGATCTTCCTGACCCAGGGATGGAACCTGGGTCTCTTGCATCTCTTGCATCAGCTGGTGGATTCTTTACCACTGCCCACTTGCTGCCAAAGCATCTCACTGATCCAGATGTGCATTTTACTGACTCTCCCTTTCTTAACAGCTTCTGCAGGAGGTTTTCATATTCATCAAAAAGAGCTTGAAAAATCCATAACCAAGACAATGGACCAAAAAACTGAACTGTGACCAAGCGCAAGTGTCTGATGATGATTTTCTTTTCCTCCCTCCCTCCCTCTATTCTTCTTTCTTCCTTTTCCTCCTTCCTTCATTTCCTTTCTTTCTATAGGTAACTGAAGATACATTCTTTAAAGAATGAAAAAAGGAGACCTAATTGAACAAATATACTTCATGTAAAAAAAAAATCAATACTTGCAATTTGGTTGAGAAAAGTTACCTTAAATTCTGTTTTTAAGATCAAAGTACATCTAAACCATAATCTGCAATTTGGTATATAACTGGAACTTCTGAAAACTCTCTGTAATAGACAGGTGAAGACAGATACCTGGTAATTGCAAAGAATATTTATACACCTGTGGAGGAGGCAGAGAGAGATTTTTGCAAAACGACTTCAGAAGGAAAAAGCCTATAAAAAAAAGATATAATTCCAAAAGTGATTCAGTTTGCAATTTTAAAGACAAACAATCCATTATGACAACCCAAGAAAAAGTTACTTATCCCCAAACACATAGTATCTTGACTCAAACTCTGAAGGTCAAAGGACTATGATTTTGGAAGATGAGAGAGAGGAGAGTTTTAAAGAAGCAAAGGGCTCTGCCACACTTGTCCTGTTTTGAGATTCAAGGATATGACAGTGGAACGCTTGTGCTTTGGTTTTAACAACTGTGAGAGTCTCTTGCGTCTGCTTAATTAATCATGTTCTTTTTCCCTGTGTGCAAGAGTGCCTGCTAAGTAGCTTCACTCGTATCTGACTCTTTGCAACCCCATAGACTATAGCCCACCAGGCTCCTCAGTCCATGGGATTCTCTAGGTGAGAATACTGGAGCGGTTTGCCACTTCATCCTCCAGAGCATATTCCCAACCCAAGGATCAAACACACGTCTCCTACACTGCAAGAAGATTCTTAACCACTGAGCAATGGGGGGAAGCCTTCTCTTCTTCCTTAGCCCTTGTCATTTCAAAACTGTTTCCTCGAGTGTCTAAATACAAAATCTAATGACTCCATCATTACGGATAACAGAGAAAGCACAGGGCTGGAATTGGGAGAAAGGCTTTAATCCAGGGTCCGCCCACCAGAGAGTTGGGTGTCATCAGTCACATCACTTTCCTCTCTGGGCCTTCATTTCTTCATCTGCAAAACAATCCCTTTGGTCTCCATAATTATAGATTTCTGGGGAAATAAGAGGATCCACATAAATGCTGGAGTGGCATGTGGCAGTTACAACCCATTCTTCTGTCCACTCTATTCACCTGACAGTTCACAACTCAAAGTCTTAGCCCAGTTTATAACCTGCAGAATGGCAGTCTGTTACAGGCAAATATCCAAGATAAAAACAACAAATCCTCTTCTTCCAATGCTGTATTCAACCTCTACTTTACTTTTGGTGACTTGAGAGCCCACATCATCACTGTGGAGGAAAAATGAATCAAACACCCTTTTTCATTTTCTGTTTCACATTTTAGAAATGATTCCAGTGGTGGCAGTATGTTGAATATGACTGATTTACTGGAAACACAGGTTACGGTGGTGATGATTAGGTGCTGAGTCAACTTGGAGTCCTTTCAGTTCAGTTCAGTTCAGTCACTAAGTCATGTCTGACTCTTTGCGACCCCATGAATAGCAGCACGCCAGGCCTCCCTGTCCATCACCAACTCCCGGAGTTCACTCAAACTCAAGTCCATTGAGTCAGTGATGCCACCCAACCATCTCATCCTCTGTCGTCCCTTTCTCCTCCTGCCCCCAATCTCTCCCAGCATCAGAGTCTTTTCCAATGAGTCAACTCTTCACATGAGGTGGCCAAAGTACTGGAGTTTCAGCTTCAGCATCATTCCTTCCAAAGAAATTCCAGGGCTGATCTCCTTCAGACTGGACTGGTTGGATCTCCTTGCAGTCCAAGGGACTCTCAAGAGTCTTCTCCAACACCACACTTCAAAAGCATCAATTCTTCAGCGCTCAGCTTTCTTCACAATCCAACTCTCACATCCATACATGACCACTGGAAAAACCATAGCCTTGACTAGACAGACCCTTGTTGGCAAAGTAATGTCTCTGCTTTTGAATATGCTATCTAGGTTGGTCATAACTTTCCTTCCAAGGAGTAAGCGTCTTTTAATTTCATGGCTGCAGTCACCATCTGCACTGATTTTGGAGCCCCAACAAAATAAAGTCTGACACTGTTTCCACTGTTTGCCCATTTATTTCCCATGAAGTGATAGGACTGGATGCCATGATCTTAGTTTTCTGAACGTTGAGCTTTAAGCCAACTTTTTCACTCTCCTCTTTCACTTTCATCAAGAAGCTTTTGAGTTCCTCTTCACTTTCTGCCATAAGGGTGGTGTCATCTGCACATCTGAGGTTATTGATATTTCTCCCAGCAATCTTGATTCCAGCTTGTGCTTCTTCCAGCCCAGCGTTTTTTGTGATGTACTCTGCATATAAGTTAAATAAGCAGGGTGACAATATACAGCCTTGACATACTCCTTTTCCTATTTGGAACCAGTCTGTTGTTCCATGTCCAGTTCTAACTGTTGCTTCCTGACCTGCATATAGGTTTCTCAAGAGGCAGGTCAGGTGATCTGGTATTCCCATCTCTTGCAGAATTTTCCACAGTTTATTGTGATCCACACAGTCAAAGGCTTTGGCATAGTCAATAAAGCAGAAATAGATGTTTTTCTGGAACTCTCTGGCTTTTTCAATGATCCAGCGGATGTTGGCAATTTGATCTCTGGTTCCTCTGCCTTTTCTAAAACCAGCTTGAACATCAGGAAGTTCACAGTTCACGTATTGCTGAAGCCTCGCTTGGAGAATTTTGAGCATTACTTTACTAGCGTGTGAGATGAGTGCCATTATGCGGTAGTTTGAGGATTCTTTGGCATTGCCTTTCTTTGGGATTGGAATGAAAACTGACCTTTTCCAGTCCTGTGGCCACTGCTGAGTTTTCCAAATTTGCTGGCATATTGAGTGCAGCACTTCCACAGCATCATCTTTCAGGATTTGAAATAGCTCAACTGGAATTCCATCACCTCCACTAGCTTTGTTCATAGTGATGCTTTCTAAGGCCCACTTGACTTCACATTCCAGGATTTCTGGTTTTAGGTGAGTGATCACGCCATCGTGATTATCTTGGTCATGAAGATCTTTTTTGTACAGTTCTTCTGTGTATTCTTGCCATCTCTTCTTAATATCTTCTGCTTCTGTTAGGTCCATACCATTTCTGTCCTTTATTGAGCCCATCTTTGCATAAAATGTTCCCTTGGTATCTCTAATTTTCTTGAAGAGATCTCTAGTCTTTTCCATTCTGTTGTTTTCCTCTATTTCTTTGCATTGATTGCTGAGGAAGCCTTTCTTATCTCTCCTTGCTATTCTTTGGAACTCTGCATTCAGATGCTTATATCTTTCCTTTCCTACTTTGCTTTTCACTTCTCTTCTTTTCACAGCTATTTGTAAGGCTTCCCCAGACAGCCATTTTGCCTTTTTGCATTTCTTTTCCATGGGGATGGTCTTGATCCCTGTCTCCTGTACAATGTCACGAACCTCCGTCCATAGATCATCAGGCACTCTATCTATCAGATCTAGTCTCTTAAATCTATTTCTCACTTCTACTGTATAATTATAAGGGATTTGATTTAGGTCATACCTGAATGGTCTAGTGGTTTTCCCGACTTTCTTCAATTTAAGTCTGAATTTGGCAATAAGGAGCTCATGATCTGAGCCACAGTCAGCTCCTGGTCTTGTTCTTGCTGACTCTATAGACCTTCTCCGTCTTTGGCTGCAAAGAATATAATCAGTCTGATTTCGGTGTTGCCCATCTGGTGATGTCCATGTGTAGAGTCTTCTCTTGTGTTGTTGGAAGAGGGTGTTTGCTATGACCAGTGCCTTTTCTTGGCAAAACTCTATTAGCCTTTGCCTGCTTCATTCTGTATTCCAAGGCTAAATTTGCCTGTTACTCCAGATGTTTCTTGACTTCTTACCTTTTCATTCCAGTCCTCTATAATGAAAAAGACATCTTTTGGGGGTGTTAGTTCTAAAAGGTCTTGTAAGTCTTCATAGAACCATTCAACTTCAGCTTCTTCAGCATTACTGCTTGGGGCATAGACTTGGATTACTGTGATATTGAATGGTTTGCCTTGGAAATGAACAGAGATCATTACGTCGTTTTTGAGATTGCATCCAAGTACTGCATTTCAGACTCTTTTGTTGACCATGTTGGCTACTCCATTTCTTCTAAGGGATTCCTGCCCACAGTAGTAGATATAATGGTCATCTGAGTTAAATTCACCCATTGCAGTCCAGTTAATTAGCTGATTCCTAGAATGTCGATCTTCACTCTTGCCATCTCCTGTTCGACTACTTCCAATTTGCCTGGATTCATGGACCTATCATTCCAGGTTCCTGTGCAACATTGGTCTCTACAGCATTGGACCTTGCTTCTATCACCAGTCACATCCATAACTGGGTATTGTTTTTGCTTTGGCTCTATCCCTTCATTCTTTCTGAAGTTCTTTCTCCCCTGATCTCCAGTAGCATATTGGGCACCTACTGACCTGCGGAGTTCCTCTTTCAGTATCCTATCATTTTGCCTTTTCATACTGTTCATGGGGTTCTCAAGGCAAGAATACTGATGTGGTTTGCCCTTCCCTTCTCCAGTGGACCACATTCTGTCTGGAGTCCTTTAGGGGGCATATTAACAAAGCTGGGTCTTTGAATGTGTAGAAAAATAAACTCAGTTGCTTTAAGTGCTGACCCTAAACATCCAGTAATGTTCTTGGGCTAAAACATCAAAGACAACCTCATGACTCATAGACCAGGGCTAGAACGACTGGCTCAGAAATGCAACACAACATGAAGCAGTGACAGGAACCCATGGAGTACTCTGCAGAACATCTGGCCTGGACAATTCTAAGATTCAACATGAAAGAACAGAGGGAAATGGTAGCTGTTCTAGACTGATGCCTACTAAAGAAATACAGCAGCAAATGCAAGGCATTAACCTGGACTTAACATTCTGGAAATGATTTAGGAAATTTGATAATGGACTATATTTGGTATTATTGAATTAACCTTTTCTTAGATGTAGAAATAATATGATTATTGACCAGGAAAGTGAAAATGCCTTTGTTTACAAGAAGTGTATTATTTAGAATCATATAGGAATGAAATATCATGATACCTGTATACTACTTTTGGATGGCTTACAAAAGAAGTGTGTGTGTGAGTGTGTGTGAAAACATTAACAGACAGTGAATCTAGAAGACCAGTTGTTGTTTAGTCATTAAGTTGTGTCTGATTCTTTGCACCCCATGGATTGTAGTCTGCCAGGCTCCTCTATCCATGGGATTTTTCCAGGCAAGAATACTGGAGTGGGTTGCCATTTCTTTCTCTGGTGGATCTTCCCGACCCAGGGATCAAACCTGGTTCTCCAACATTGGCAGATGGATTCTTTACCACTGAGCCACCTGGGAAGCCCAGAAGACCAGTACAGGAGTGTTAATAATTTTGTTCTTTCAATTTTACTCAGATTTTAATTTTGTAATTGAAGACAGGTATACAACCCAACCCGGAGAAGGCAATGGCACCGCACTCCAGTACTCTTGCCTGGAACCTCCCATGGATGGAGGAGCCTAATAGGCTGTGGTGTCCGATTCTGTGCGACCCCATAGATGGCAGCCCACCAGGCTCCCCCGTCCCTGGGATTCTCCAGGCAAGAACACTGGAGTGGGTTGCCATTTCCTTCTCCAGTGCATGAAAGTGAAAAGTGAAAGTGAAGTCGCTCAGTCGTGTCTAACTCTTAGCAACCCCATGGACTGCAGCCTACCAGGCTCCTCCATCCATGGGATTTTCCAGGCAAGAGTACTGGAGTGGGGTGCCATTGCCTTCTCCAAGCAAAAGTATGGGGGGAAACATTACAAACCCCGCTTTACCAAGGAGAAAACTGAAGCACACCCAAGTCAGCCACCTTACGAGAAGTCTCTGCAGGAGGCACCTTGATATTCTGCCTGGATACCCTGGAGTCTCTCTGCCCAGTTCTGTGTGCCTTCACTCCCAAAGGCTCTCACCTGCCACCTTCTTCAGAGGACTAACCTGGGTCTGCCAGAACCTCTGCATCCAAACTCCAAACTTGCAGAGCCCAAAGAGCTAGGGAGTCAATGCCTCTCTGAGTTACCCAGACCTACCACTGCCTCATCAGTTTCAGGAGACTAGGAATTCCTTCCATTTCAGCTTTTTTTCCCAGAAAATAAATCCTTGCTTCATTGTTGCCATTACACTTATGAAGCTCAACTGCGTATGCCCAAAATCATACCACTTCCTTCCCACACATCCTAGTATCCCACACACAGGCTTGTCATTTCATCCCGCATTCTCCAGGTGGCCACAGATGAGCAGGGCTCCCAGATATAGTCCCATAATTACAGACTTACACTGTGTTCATGTGAATATCGAGGCCAGCAGATGTCTAAACCCAGGACAGGCAACCAGAGGCCTTAAGACACCTGATTCTTCATTTATATAGCGCTTATAAATCTCATGGAACATGCTAGGTATGCACTTTCTGAAAGAATCTACAAAGTTTATGTTTTTTTAAATAGAAACCTTGGAAGGGGCCTTGGAGGTCATTCTAGTCCACTTCCAGTGACAGGAGGCTCAAACTTCAGCAAGATAGCTGGGTCTGGATTGTGACCATCTAAGTCACCATAAAGTTCTTCCTTATGAGGAAGAGGTGTTATCATTAGTGTTTAGACTTTGAAGAATCTATCCTCACTGTTCAGTTATTTCTTGTGCTTCCTTCACAAATCCTGGCTGAATTCCAGGACTAAGATTGACCTGATAACCATGTACTCTCTGTGTTAAGTTTTTCTATTTTCAGGAGGTGATACCCAAAACGTATACAGAGGGTAAGAACTAAGCAGAGTAGATGCAGGCAGGGGTACACTGCCCTAGGGTTCCAGGGGATCCTTCCCAAGTTATGCCAAGTATGAACCTGCCAGTAGCTGGACTGTGTGAAGGCCCTTGGCAGCAGAGGAGAATTCAGATGGAGTTTGTGACAAAAGTTATTTGTCATCAGGTACACAGCCATACCACTGTGCACTGTGCGAACACCAGTTCTGGTTGTGCTTTAACGGCAGGAGAAATAGAACACAAATACTTTGAAACCATGAAAAAGAGAAGGTGAGAATGAGTGAATGCAAACATAAAAGACAGCCCTAGACACAGACACCTACAGTCTCTCTCCCACTCTCTCTTCACACCCACACACAATTAGAAAAACAAGTGAAGTTCCACATCCATGGCAACAAGAAAGAATTTGTGGTCAATCTCAGTTTGCCCTCAGCTTTAAAACTTCACTTCCCTCAGGCTGTGTTTTAAGGCCTTCTAGAGAAAGGCTATTGTGGTTCTTCGTACCGCTGAGGTTCCTGGCCAGCCAACTAGGCCTTAACTAGGCCTAGGAAAATGTGAAGCACTATTTATCAAACAGGGAGGAAACTGGTCAAAGCAGGGAGGAGAGTACTAAAGATAATAATATTATCCAAGAGAACACAAAAGGGGAAAAAGCTACCCTGAGCAAGATAAGCCAGGAGGGACACAGTAGCCCAGAGAACAGTTTTCCCAGCCAGGTTATCTAGAAAATGCTACCAGTCCTTTAACCCTAGAATCATCCTTGGTCAGCAGAGTCCACAGTGACTGACACTGAAGTCTTACCCCTCAGTCAACAGCTGCTGTAGACAAACAAGCACCAAGACAGCAAAAGGAAAAGGAGCGTTGACTTTAGAGACTATTTAATCATGTTTCTCAACTGAAGTGCATATAAAGTGTTTCATGTTATCATTCACTCATAAACCATTTAAAAACAAACTCACAGTTACCAGGGGGAATGGAGGAAGGGATAAACTGGGAGATTGGGATCGACATATACACACTGCTGCTGCTGCTGCTGCTGCTAAGTCGCTTCAGTCGTGTCTGACTCTGTGCGACCCCATAGACGGCAGACCACCAGGCTCCCCCATCCCTGGGATTCTCCAGGCAAGAACACTGCAGTGGGTTGCCATTTCCTTCTCCAATGCATGAAAGTGAAAAGTGAAAGTGAAGTCGCTCAGTCATGTCAGACTGGTAGTGACCCCATGGACTGCAGCCCACCAGGCTCCTCTGTCCATGGGATTTTCCAGGCAAGACTGCTGGAGTGGGGTGCCATTGCCTTCTCCGCATATACTATATATAAAATAGATGACTAATGAAGACCTACTGTATAGCACAGAGAGCTCTACTCAAAACTTGGTAATGACCTCTATGGGAAAAGAATCTAAGAAAAAGGGGAATATACATGCATGCTGCAAGTTCATGGGGTCACAAAGAGTCGGACACGACTGAGTGACAGAACAACAATGTATATGTATAACTGATTCACTTTGCTGTACGCTTGAAACTAATACAACATTGTAAATCCTATACGCCAATACAAATTCTCTAAAAATAAAATCTACACACAATGAGAGATTAGGTTAACTAAAAAGAATGATCTATCTGGCCTGGAGGTAAAAACTTGTGCAAATTCCAGGCGAGGATTTCCAACCATCCAGTCAACACAGAATGTAAACCCTCACCAGGAGAGCTCAAAAAACTGCACATGAGTGAGAAAGTTCACTTCTTTCTCTGTGACTCTCCATCACACCAAACATTCACATGGATCAACAGAACTGTCATCAGAAAGGATTTTCCTGATTTCAGAATGATGCTATTATAACAAGAAAAAAGAAATGACCATGAGGTCATTTGCTTTTTGTTGATGACCTCAGAGACAGGAATAATGCCAGGGGCAGCTGTCAAATGTGCATTTAGGGTGATCGCACTAATAGAGTAACCTAAGCAAATTTAACCATGCCACTGGTTATGCATGTCAGCCATTAGACAACCTGGAGAAGACAAATGTAAGAAAAACAGCCATGAACCTATGAAGAAATGTGGGAGTTCTTGACCTTCTAGTCTTCTCTTCCTTTCAGGAATGTGAAGTGGGGTTTGTACAAAAAGGAACCCACTCACAGAAGCCAGGGTCAATAGAAGAAAGGGCAAGGAGAATCACGACTTTCAAACTTCACTCTCACCTCTAAGATAAAGAAGCCGAGACTTACGCAGAAAGGCAAAAGCTGATCCTTGACTTTTGGGAAATTCTTCACAGCCTCTTCTGGTAGTGAGGTAGCTGCACTGGATAGACCCCACCACAATATTTACCCTTGTTTCCGTGTAGTTCTTGTGAACCAGCATAAAAGTTCTGATGTGATACTACGTCCTACCAGGAAGATCCTCAGCAAATACAGTCATTTTCACTATTTTAATTTAAATAACCAAGAACTCATAACTTTCAATACAGTTTGTTTGCTGTTTAGTTGCTCGGTTGTGTCCAACTTTTCTGTGACCTGTTGGACTATAGTCCACCAGGCTCCTCTGTCCATGGAATTCTCCAGGCAAGAATACTGGGAGTAGGTTGCCATTTCCTTCTCCAGGGGATCTTCCCAACCCAGGGATCAAACTCACATCTCCTGCATTGGCAGGTGGATTCTTTACTGCTGAGCCACCTGAGAAGCATAGTTTGTTTAGATAAAAGGAAATAGTACAGTCAACTAACTTGGGCTTCAAGGAGGATGCTTCCTAGGTGGGCCAATATGAAGAAGGTCAAGTAAATTAAAACATGCTAGGAATTTCTAGCTTAGATACTCAATTTGCCATGAAAAATACTACTCAGAGTATTATAGCTTAGTATATAGTATAATATATACTAATAATATAATATATACTATATAAATACTAGTATAGTACATAATATTGTACAATTATAGTATTATATTATACTATTATACCTACAGATAGTACTTTCAGAAAGATGTATTTTTAAAATACATATTGAGTAAAATTCTAAACATAATAAAAATCTGTTCCGGAAACTCAATATTTCACTTTGGACAATAAAGAACTTTAAAAAGTATAAGTTCAGGGACTTTCCTGGTGGTCCAGTGGTTAAGAATCCACCTTGCATTGCAGGGAATGTGGGTTTGATCCCTGGTCAGGGAATTAAGATTCCACATCCGTGGAGCAACTAAGCCCAGGAGCCACAAGTAGAGAATGGGTGCATTGCAATGAAGGTCCTACATGAGGCATCAAAAATCCTACATGACACAACTAAGACCCAACACAGCCAAATAAACAAATTTTTAAAAAAGTATAGGTCTAGAAGGAACTAGTTTGGGTCTCAACAATGTTTTTTTAAGAAACAAGACTATCTCAGCTATTGATTCCTGATTATTCTTCAAGTTCCAACGGCCCTGGAAAATCTTTTCCCCTCTGACCATCTGAGACAATGAAGATCTCGCCCTGTCCTGAATTTATCCTATGATACTTATATTCATAGCACAGTGGGCACTATGTGAGGTCACATTTTCGTGTCTGACTCTTTGTGACCCCATGGACTTCAGCACACCAGGCTCTTCTGACCTCTACTATCCTCTGGAGTTTGCTCAAATTCATGGCCACTGAGTCAGTGATGCTACCTAACCATCTCATCCTCTGCTGCCTTTTCTCCCTTTTCTTTCAATCTTTCCCAACACCAGGGTCTTCTCCAATGAGTAAGCTCTTCACACTCTTATGTGTGAATATGCTTATTAAGAGTTTGACCTCAGGGTCCGGCAGATCCCCAAGAGGAGGGCATGGCAACCCACTCCAGTATTCTTGCCTAGAGAATCCCATGGACAGAGGAGCCTAGGGTCACAAACAGCCAGACACCACTGAAGCAATTTAACATGCATGCACACATATTTATTAAGCATATGCTTCATTTATTAAGGACATCCCTGGTGGCTCAGACAGTAAAGAATCTGTCTGCAATGCAGGAGACCTGGGTTTGATCCCTGGATCGGGATGATTCCCTGAAGAAGGAAATAGCAACCCACTCTGGTATTCTTGCCTGGAGAATTCCATGGACAGAAGAGCCTGGAGAGTTACAGTTCATGGGGCAGCAAAGAGTCAGACACAACTGAGCAACTAACACTCACTCATTCACTCACTGATTCATTAAGTCTGGGATGGGGTTTGAGATGCTGCATTTCTGACAAGCTCCCTGGCCAAGTAGGTGCTGATGGTCTTGGGACCATACTTTTAAGCAAGACTCTTGACTACATTGGTTAAGAAACCGAAAGAATGTGGGCTGCTCCCAAAAGCATTTAGCTGATTTAATGCTAAAAAGGAACATCCTATAACAGGGGTATAAGGTATAAGTTCATCAAGGACAAACACATGCTGTGGTCATCTCTGTATCCTCCACTACCCAGCACCATGTCTGTCATCAGAAACTGATTGATTAGTGCTACTGGGGGCCCCAGATACAGTCCAGAGAAAAATGGGAAGTATAGAGAAGGGTATAAGACAAGAAGGGTAATGAGGAAGGGGAATGGGATAGAGAGGGAAGAAAGGCATGTGGAGGGCCTGATCTAGTATCTGGAATGCTGTCACAGGAGTCCTCTTAGTGACCTCAATGACACAGGAGGCCTAATTCAGTCCAAGGCAATCCCCTGATTCCAGAAAGGTGTGGCTATAAAACAACCTGAGAGGCACCTGTCTAGTTAATAAGAACTTAAAGGAGTTAAATTAGTCAAAACCTGCTCTCAGAACATTTCTGATGTCTGTGGAACAAGGCACTGATGATTTCTCAAACACATCAGTAGAGTAGACTTTTCAAGCCAAGATTTATTCATATTTATTATGAGAATTCAGCCTCCTCCAGGCTATTGATTAGACCAAGAATCAACATTTTTTCAGGGGGAGATAAATGAGAGCTACACACCTTTGCTGAAGTGCTGCTGATCTGTACAATGACATTACCTGATTGGTTAACTGGACAGGCTCTGTACAATTGGGTTGCTGTGCTCCATGCCCTCCTGGCTTCATTTGAAATTCTCCCCTGCCAGAGATATCCTAGAGTTATTGGTTCACAAAAATGAAATGCAATACCCTAGGAGGGCTAGAATATTTGCCCTGTTTTTAAACATTAGACAGTTCCTTAAGGAAAGTCCCTGAGGCCTGGCATGATGCAGATGTAATATTCTGATGAATTATATCTGACAAGCCCTAATTCCTGAGATGCCTGGTACTTCTGGTTTGACTTAGATCAAGTCCCAACCCTTTAAGCTCCTCTCTGGCTCTCAAGTTGCTGGTTGTTCCTTGCCCCCGACTTTCCAAGGTTTCCTGGGGTTGCTGCTACAGGGAGAATTAAAAAAAAAAAAAAATGTGCTTCTTGTTTGTTTCTGTTGCTGCTCAGCACTTGGCACTTGGTCTGGCAGTGCTGCCTGGTGGCTTAAAATAAAATAAAATAAAACTGAAAAGGGCAACATTAATAAATCACATTTGGAGTATGTCCATTTTAAATGTTTTATATGAAGTATGAAATGCTCTAGAATTTTAATGTGCACATGGATTACCACTGGATTTTGTTAAAATGAGCTTGACTCATTAAGTTTGGGATGGGACTTCAGTTCCTTGGCATTTCTGACAAGCTCCCAGGCCAAGCAGGTGTTGATGGTCTTGGGATCTTATTTTTAAGCAAAACTCTAGATTATGGTAAGAAAGTGTGTGAACTTGAAAGAATGTGGCCTGCTCCCAAAGCATGGATCTGATTGAATGTCCCAAAGGAACATCCTATAGCAGAGGTATAAGGTTATAAGTTCATCAAGGACAAACACATGCTGTGGTCTTCTCTGTATCCTCTACTACCCAGCACCATGCCTGGTGCATGGTAGGTGCCTATTGGGTAACCGATACTGGGGCTCCCAGATATAGTCCAGAGAAGAATGGAAAGTAAAGAGAAGGGTGTAAGACAAGAAGGAGAAAGAGGACAGGGAGAGGGACAGAAAGGAAGAAATCTGTAAGTGGAGGGCCTAATCTCTTTTATGGTACACTGTCTCAGGAGTCCTCTTAGCGACCTCAATGGCATAGGAGGCCTAATTCAGTCCAAGGCAATCCCTTGATTCCAGAAAGGTGTGGCCATAAAACAACCCAAGAGACACCTATCTAGTTGATAAGAACTTAGAGTTAAAATTAGTCAAAACCTGCTCTTGGAATATTTCTGATGTCTGTGAAACAAGGCACTGATGATTTCTCAAACACATCAGTTGAGTAGATTTTTCATGCCAAACTTTATTCATATGAGAATTCAGTCTTACCCAGGCTATTAATCAGACCAAGAATCAGCATTTTTTTTTTGGGGGGGGGGGGTGGAGATAAGTGAGAGTTACACCTTTGCTGAAGTGCTGCTGATCTGTACACAATGACACTACTTGATCAGGTAACTAGGAAGGCCCTGTACAACTGGGTTGCTGTGCTCTATGCCCTCCTGGCTTCGTTTGAAATTCTCCCCTGCCAGAGATATCCCTAGAGTTATTGGTTCACAAAAATGAAATGCAATAGCCTAGGAGAGCTAGAACATTTGCCCTGTTTTTAGATGTTAGACAGTTCCCTTAAGGAAAGTCGCTGAGGCCTGGCATGATGCAGATATAATATTATGATGAATTATATCTGACAAGCCCTAATTCCTGAGATGCCTGGTACTTCTGGTTTGACTTGGACCAAGTCCCAACCCTTTAAGCTCCTCTGTGGCTCCCAAGTTGCTGGTTTTTCCTTGCCCCCGACTTTCTAAGGTTTCCTGGGGTTGCTGGGCTACAGGGAGAATTTTTTTTTAAAAAGTGCTTCTTGTTTGTTTCTGTTGCTGATCAGCACTTGGCACTTGGTCTGGCAGTACTGCCTGGTGGCTTGAGCTCAAGCCTGAACTTCCCAGTAAAACATACAAACAAAAACATCATTCTTACACTAGATTTTCAAATCAGATTTGATCTGATTTAATGACAAAAGAGGAACATCCTATAGCAAAGAGTTTAAATCATTTGTCCCTGAAATATTTATTAATACAAAAAATCAATCCGACACTGGCCATAGAGAAAGAGTATATGAATTCCAAAAGTAGAAACAGTACAGATAACATTCTCTGATATCAATGCAATAAAATTATAAATTAAAAATACAAATACAGCTCTCTGATCATACAGCAAGCCTTCAAGATAGAGCCAAACAAAGAAAAGAAGCTTAAGGAGTCAACCTGGAAGTTTACTTTGGATTTTACTCATCCAGTAGAAGATGTGTTGAGGTCCTTTGATGGACCAGAACCTGGTGGTCTGGAGTCAACCGATAAGAAAGTAAAGGGGAGAGAAAGAGGCTGATATTCCTTGGTTTACGCAGAAAGCCAATAAAGCCCCTGCATGGGGCTTGCTCTGTTCACAGAGGCCTCAGGCGCCCTCTCGATAGGGTGAAGGCACAGAGTGCCTTCTCGAGAGGGTCTTAGAAGCCTGGGCAGGAAAGTGAACTCAGAGGGCCTCTGCACTCCAAAGAAATAGCCTGAGAGGGAAAGAGAAAGAAAGAGAAAGACACAGGCACCAGAGCTCTGATGGAGCAAAGGTGTTTTATTCAACACTGTGTAGGTATTTATACTGTCTTACAAGATAGCTATTTTCAGCAGAGATATTACCATATGGTTCATAAAAAGGAAGAGGGTACTTATCACCACATAGATAAACTAACAAAGGAAATGCCTGGATTCCTCAGCCCCCCGGAGAGGCTTGTCTCTCCTCGTAATTCCTGAATATTCAGGAATTAATAAGGAACAGAGAATTCCTGACAGATCCAAAACAGCACACAGGAAGCCTCCTGTTAAATGCTTCCTGACAAAGATGGAATTTTGATTCTGGACATTTTGAACAGTTTCTACTGGAGAAGGTTAAAGTGCATAGAAAGACTGGAAATCTTGGGGAAATCACTCACATTGAACATTTCAAGAACAAAATCACAGTTTTTTCTGAGAAACAGTTCTCTAAAAGGTATCTGAAATATCTTACCAAGAAACAGCTTAAAAAGAACAATCTTCGTGATTGGCTTCGTGTGGTTGCATCTGACAAGGAGACTTATGAGCTTTGTTACTTCCAAATTAGTCAAGATGGAGATGAATCTGAGTCTGAGGACTAGATGAAGCCATCCTTTATAGGGCTTCGCTTGCTAATAAAACAAATGAAGCATACAAAAGAAACATCTTGAAATGGACCTTTAGTTTATCGGGGAATAAAAAACATTACTCTGTATGTTAAGCATTCATCTCTTTTATTTAAGTGTATGCTGTTCATATGGCGCTGGCTTTCCTTAAACACTTTTCCCTTTTAAATTTTTATTGGCGTATAGTTAACTTACAATGTTGTGTTAGTTTCAGGTGTATAGAAAAATGAATAAGTTATACATTCAATCCCTGGGATGGGAGGAGAAGGCAATGGCAACCCACTCCAGTACTCTTGCCTGGAAAATCTCATGGATGGAGAAGCCTGGTAGGCTGCAGTCCATGGGGTCACGAAGAGTCAGACACGACTGAGCAACTTCACTTTCACTTTTCACCTTCATGCACTGGAGAAGGAAATGGCAACCCACTCCAGTGTTCCTGCCTGGAGAATCCCAGGGATGGCAGAGCCTGGTGGGTTACCATCTATGGGGTTGCACAGAGTAGGACATGACTGAAGCAACTTAGCAGTAGCAGTAGCAGCCTGGGATGGGAAAATCCCCTAGAGGAGGGCATGGCAACCCACTCCAGTACTCTTGCTTGGAGAATCCCCATGGACAGAGGAGCCTGGCAGAGTACAGTCCATGGGGTCACAAAGAGTAAGACATGATTGAGCAACTAAGCACACAGTGCACACACACACAGTGTATATATGTCAGTCTCAGACTCCCAATGTATCCCTCTCCCTCAAATCCCCTGCTAACTATAAGTTTTCTATATCTGTGACTACTTCTGTTTTGTAAATAAGCTTTTATCCCCCCTTTAAATACTTTGTATATAAGTAATATTTAAATAGCTTATAGCTAGTGGAATTTCTTTCAGGATTTCTGTAAGGTACTGATTTTACAGATGTCCTCAAGTTAAAGTATATAGTGAAAAAATGAAGCATAATTTTGGGTATAACTATATAATAAAATAAAATCTCAAAAAGAATAAAAGTACAAATACACAAAATTAAGAATGAGAAAGACATGCCTCGGAGCAACTAAGCTTGTGAGACACAACTACTGAGCCCACCTGCTACAACTACTGAACTTTGCGTGCCCGAGAGCCTGTGCTCAGGACAAAAGAAGCCACCATAATGAGAAGCTCACACAATAACGAAGAGTAACGCCTGCTTAACTGCAACTAGAGAAAGCCCATGAGCAGCAATGATGATCCACCACGGCCAAAAAATAAAAGATAGAAAGAAAAAGAAATCTTAGAAAAAAGAAAAAGAATAAGAAAGTGTCAGGGAATGTTTAACAGTAGGATTTCTGTGTGCTGTTTCTTGTCTCACTTGAGCCCTCTGTTCCTTATCAGTTTCTGTCAGGAATGAGCAGAGCAGCAAGCCACTCCCAGGACTGAAAGCAAAGAGATGGGATACTTGCATAGGATTTCCTTTATTAGCTTTTCCATATGGTGAAAGGGATTATTTACAACCCTCTTTTGAAACAGTGGAAACAGTGTCAGACTTTATTTTTGGGGGCTCCAAAATCACTGCAGATGGTGATTGCAGCCATGAAATTAAAAGATGCTTACTCCTTGGAAGGAAAGTTATGACCAACCTAGATAGCATATTCAAAAGCAGAGACATTACTTTGCCAACAAACGTCCGTCTAGTCAAGGCTATGGGTTTTCCAGTGGTCATGTATGGATGTGAGAGTTGGACTGTGAAGAAGGGTGAGCGCCGAAGAATTGATGCTTTTGAACTGTGGTGTTGGAGAAGACTCTTGAGAGTCCCTTGGACTGCAAGGAGATCCAACCAGTCCATTCTGAAGGAGATCAGCCCTGGGATTTCTTTGGAAGGAATGATGCTAAAGCTGAAACTCCAGTACTTTGGCCACCTCATGTGAAGAGTTGACTCATTGGAAAAGACTCTGATGCTGGGAGGGATTGGGGGCAGGAGGAGAAGGGGACGACAGAGGATGAGATGGCTGGATGGCATCACTGACTCGATGGACATGAGTCTGAGTGAACTCCGGGAGTTGGTGATGGACAGGGAGGCATGGCATGCTGCAATTCATGGGGTAGCAAAGAGTCAGACACAACTGAGAGGCTGAACTGAACTGAACTGAACTTTGATATGGATTGTCTTTTGGCTTTATGGCCTCTATTATTCCTTGTTTCCTTGGTAACTTGTAAAGTCTGGTCTTTTGATCTTTATCTGAAGAAGCTACCTTGTAATACGGTATATATACTAACACAGAGTTCAGTAAAGCACCCTTGTTCCACTAGAGTCTTGGGTCTCCATGTCCTTCTCTCTCTCTCTCTTTCTGGATGATTTCCTGGAGCATGGAGACCTGCAGAGCTCATTTTCCTGCCCGGGTTTTTAAGACCTCTCAAGACCTCTTGAGAGGGCGCCCTGTGCCTACGTGAGCAGTACAAGCCCTGTCCTAGAGTTTTATTGGTTTTCTGTGTAACCCAGAGATTATTAGGCTCTTTCCTTTTCTCACTTTCTTATCATCGACTCCAGACCACCAGGTTCTGGTCCATTAAAGGACCACAGCAAGAAAGTACTATATACCACAAGGATTGTGTGTGTGTGTGTGTGTGTGTGTGTGTGTGTGTGTGTGTGCTTAGTTGCGTTGCTGCTGCTGCTGCTAAGTTGCTCAGTCATGTCCAACTCTCTACAACCCTTTGGACTGTAGCCCTCCAGGAACTATATTCAATATCCTGTGATAAACTATAATGGAAAAGAATATGGAAAAAATGTAGCCTCTTGATGAAAGTGAAAGAGAAGGGTGAAAAAGTTGGCTTAAAACTCAACATTCAGAAGGATCATGATATCTCAGACCATGGCATCTGGTCCCATCACTTCATGGCAAATAGATGGGGAAACAGTGGCTGACTTTATTTTGGGGGCTCCAAAATCACTGCAGATGGTGATTGCAGCCATGAAATTAAAAGACGCTTACTCCTTGGAAGGAAAGTTATGACCAACCTAGACAGCATATTAAAAAGCAGAGACATTACTTTGCCAATAAAGGTCCATCTAGTCAAGGCTATGGTTTTTCCAGTAATCATGTATGGATGTGAGAGTTGGACTGTGAAGAAGGCTGAGCACCAAAGAATTGATGCTTTTGAACTGTGGTGTTGGAGAAGACTCTTGAGAGTCCCTTGGACTGCAAGGAGATCCAACCAGTCCATTCTAAAGGAGATCAGTCCTGGGTGTTCATTGGAAGGACTGATGTTGAAGCTAAAACTCCAATACTTTGGCCACCTGATGTGAAGAGCTGACTCATTGGAAAAGACCCTGATGTTGGAAAAGATTGAGGGCAGGAGGAGAAGGGGATGACAGAGAATGAGATGGTTGGATGGCATCACCGACTCAATGGACATGGGTTTGGGCAGACTCCGTGATGGACTGGTGTGCTGCAGTTCATGGGGTCATAAAGAGTTGGACATGACTGAGCAACTGAACTGAACTGAACTGATGTATAATGGAGACACTTTGCTGTATAGCAGTAATTAACAATAAACTTTAAATCAACTAAACTTCAATTAAAAGAGAAAAAAGAATGAGAAAATTAAAATAACTACCAGGAGTAAAGTAATTTAAACTTCTTATTAATAAGTCTGGAAATTCAGAAGAAATTTATAACTTTTGAGAAAGATACAAATTACCAAAAATGACTCAAGAAAAATGGATATCTAAAGATACTTTTAACCCTGGAAAATGTTTTTAAAGACATCCCCCAAGACACAGAGACTAGAGAGTTTTACATATGAAGTCTTTCCAGTCTTCAAGGAATAAATATTTAAATGTTTGTTAACATTTCCAGGGCAAAAAGTGAAAAACTTTCTAATTATTTGTACAAAACTATGTAACACTGATTCTAAAATATAACAGAAAACTATATCCCAATTTATCTTATAAATATTGATACAAAAATCCTAAATAAAGTATTAGAAAATAAAATCAAACAATATTTTAAAAGACCATAACCCCATGACCAAGGACAGGTCAGTATAGCAATGCAAAATTAGTTCAGTATCAGCAAATCATCATGTTTAAAGGTCAAAGGAGAAATACAATTTCTTTGCCTGAATATATGATGAAAAGACATTTGTAAAATCCAATATCAACTGTTTGTTAATTTAAAAAGTAGGAATCAAAACAAAAACCCAACACTCTGCATGAGACTAACATTCTGGATTTCAGCCTGGGGCCTCTTCCTTGGGCAGATCTCTCAGCCGCAGGAGTAGGGGCTGCTCCTTATATCTGCTATTTCTATGTTCCTTAGAGTTTTGTTCATTTCTTACTAGCCAATTCCTTCTTTCTCCAATCCTCTGTTGTTCAGTTCAGTTCAGTTCAGTTCAGTCGCTCAGTCGTGTCCAACTCTTTGCGATCCCATGAATTGCAGCACGCCAGGCCTCCCTGTCCATCACCAACTCCCGGAGTTCATTCAAACTCATGTCCATTGAGTCAGTGATGCCATCCAGCCATCTCATCCTCTGTCGTCCCCTTCTCCTCCTGCCCCAAATCCTCTGTTGTAGTTAACAGCTATTTATATGAAAAATTCCCTGTTCACCTTATTGTGTGGTTTCTTTCCTTTGACTGATACACTAACCAAAATACCAAATAAGATTCTTGTGAACTGGATACAATTATTCTAAAGCTTTTATGAAGAAATAAACAACTGAGAATAGCTTGAAGCTTTATGGAAAAGGAGAATAATGTGCAGAGATAGATTTGCAATGAAGCTGATAAACTTCAGGGTCCCACACATGCATGGTCCACTTTCAAGGTCCTGGGAAGAATCTAGCAATGTATTCATATAAATATGCATGCTAAGTGACTTCAGTCATTTCTGACTCTTTGCAACCCAACAGACTTCCCAGTAGCTTCCTAGGCTCCTCTGTCCATGTGATTCTCCAGGCAAGAATATTGAAGTGGGTTGCTGTGCCCTCTTCCAGGGGACCTTCCCAACCCAGGGATCAAATCCATGTCTCTTATATCTCCTGGACTGGCAGGCAAATTCTTTACCACTAACAATATCTGGGAAGCCCCCATATGGTTAAATGTGTTTATAAAAACTTGGAATGTAATGTATTTCAACCAACTTTGGTTAAGATCTCTATCTCTTTTCACTCCAACTTCCTCTATATAACACTTTCTCTTACAATGGATAGTACCAGAGGGGCCATAATGGAAGCCAGGTAAGGGAATGCTGACTTGAAGATTCACTTAGTTTAGGTTTAATGGATACATTTACATAATATTCAGTCATTTTGTATATAGTTAAACTCATTGTTGCCATCTTTGTATAGGAATGGCTGCTAAGAATATTTCTGCTGTCTGTTAAACCAGTTCCCTCAGATTCAGGATGTAAAGGTACAACGTGACTATGACAACATCAACAATCAATTTATTGATTAGAGCCACCATTTTGAAGAAGATACAAGATTAGTCACTGAAATGAACAAACTTAAAATGCCCTGAGCTCTGGCAGATCCAGAAACTTTCTAGAGGTTGATGGACATTGAGAACCAAACTTGAAGTTTCCTCCAATTTACATGACATTACCAATTACAAACTATGAAGCTGAAAAAAATTTTATTTCAATTATAAAAATTTATAAATGTCAGAACTATGGAGATGCCTCAAAAAGATAAGAACAGAACTACCCCCATTTGATCTAGCTAACCCACTTCTGGACATTTATCCAAAGAATACAGGAACACTAATCCAAAAAATATATGCAGCCCTATGTTCATCGAAACATTATTTACAGCAGCCAAGATATGGAAACAACATAAGTACCCATCAGTGGATAAATGGGTAAAGAAGATGTGGTAATAAATACAATGGGATACTACCAGCCATAAAAAGATGAAAGCTTGCCCTTTGCAACATATATGGACCTTGAGGTTATTATGCAAACTGAAATAAGTCAGATGGTAAAAGACAAATACCGTACGATTTCACTCAAATGTGGAATATAATAAACTAATAAATAAAGAAACAATAAACAAAACAGATAGACAAAAAGAACATATAGTGGTGACCACAGTGGGGAGGTGAAGGTAAAATTGAGGTAAAATGTATGTTGATGAAACTAAATTTTTGGTGATGAGCATGTTGTAGTGTATATAGAATTAGAAATATAGCATTGGAAATGTGAAACCTAAATAATGTAACAGTATGAAACAGTGTTACCCCAATAAAATAAAATTTAAATAAATAAAAACTATAAACTTCAATTATAAAAATGTTTCAATCATAAAAAAATAAATTTCATCTAAACATGATAGGAAAAAATGATTTTTTCCTATAGAAAATTATAAAATCATTTGACATGAAGAGATAATCAGAGGGCACTGCCAAAAATAGTAGGGGAAATATAGAAAGATCAGAGGCAATGAATAGAAATATTGCTTTTTCCAGATATTATGACATTTGTAGCATTTATGATCTTTTAAAACTCTATAATTTGTGATGATTTTTTTCTCTTTGTATATAAATATTCTTTTTTGTACTGATTTTATTTTCATAACTTTGTATCATTTTTGTTAAAACTTCAGGTCACACAAAACCTGTATCTCCTTGGTAATGAGCTAGTAGTTCTACTACATTTTAGTAGCAATAATAATTGATAACTTTGTCAAGATTTAATGATAAATAAAACATAATCAAGACTAAAGCACATATAGAAATTTCTTTTGATAAAAAGTTGCATTATCTATAAATTGGGGAAAGGTAAAACTATTCAATGATAGAATTGAGTCACCTGGCAAATTATTTGGGAAAACAGCAAAAGTGAATCCCTACCTCACTCCTTAGACTAATAAATTCTAGTTGGAACAATTATTAAAAATGAAACTATTAAGACTCTGGAAGAAAATACAAGAAAACTTGACTTATAACATGAAACCCAGAACCAAATGGAAAAACAGATAGATTAGACTATATTAAAATGTAAAATTTTTACAGGCCTAAAAACACCAGAAACAGAAGTCAAGGACAAGAACCAACATGTGAAAAAAATATTTCCAATCTGTATTATTTAATAAACAATACTACATAAAGTACAAAGTCCATTCCAACAACACACAAAATATCAATGAATTTATGGAAGATGCCCAATCTCCCTAACAATTAGAAGAAACACTACATTATTCACAAATGGGAAGACTGAAAAAAAAAAAGAAATATAAACTAAACCAGAATAATAATGAGACACTATTTTCTTATTAAAAAACTGAAAAATATTTTCTGAAATACTCAGCTTTTGATTAAGACAGGGGAGTATAGGTTCTCTCTCACATTGTTGGTAAAAGTGAAAATTGATATAGCATTTTGAAGAGTGGCACTTTGAATTAACTAAAAGCCAAAATCTTTCCTCACCCACATGCATGCATAGTAATGTATAGGTTGTTAACGATAGAAACATTGTCTGCAATACTGAAAAACTGTAAACAATCCAAGGATCTATTAAGAGAAGTAAATTAATTAAGATTTTTTTGTTTGGGTTTTTTTTTTAGGATATTTTTATAGAATACTAAACAGCTGTTTGGGTTTTTTTAAAAGATAAAATCTCTATGTATTCATATGGAAAAATGATCAGGGTACATTAAGTCAAAAATGTAACTTGATACTAAGCAAGACACTGGGGAGCTCCTGGGCATAAAACTATTCTGAGTTCCCCAATTCTTTGATTACAGGAGATTCAAGAAGGGAAGGAAGAGTATGGGAGACCAAGGATAAACAGTCAAGAGAAATAATAGTGCAGCCTTCAGGCAAGGTCCTGGTTTCCCATCAGTACACAAAACAATATTTCTGAGCTGTTTTGCTGATACTGAAACACCCTCCAGGTGGGAGAATTTAAGGATTAACAATGGTAAGCTGCCGACAAGCACATAGATCCCAAGCTGTCTGGAAACTGTAGGTTGATGATGCGGACTCCTACTTACCTCACCTCCAACCCATCAGAAGAATGTCCATGAGCTGATCACACCCTCTGAACCATCCCTATAAAACTCCTCACTATGGATATGTGATTGAGGGCAATCTCTATAGTCTAGGGGGCTGGAAAGAAAGAGTAAGAGGAATAAACTCAGAGGAAGACTCAGAGCTGAAAAATGCTTACATAGTAAGTAAGAGCCATAAAAGAATTTACAGTACTCCAGTGTTTGGTCCGGAGAAGGCAATGGCACCCCACTCCAGTACTCTTGTTTGGAAAATCCCATGGACAGAGGAGCCTGGTAGGCTGTGGTTCATGGGGTCGCTAAGAGTCAGACACGACTGAGCGACTTCACTTTCACCTTTCACTTTCATGCATTGGAGAAGGAAATGGCAACCCACTCCGGTGTTCTTGCCTGGAGAATCCCAGGGATGGCTGAGCCTGGCGGGCGGCCGTCTACAGGGTCGCACAGAGTCGGACACGACTGAAGTGACTTAGCAGCAGCAGCAGCAACAGTGTTTGGTCTAACATTGACTGCTCCTTTTCTATGAGCTTTCAACTCAATTTTTCTTTTTTCATTAAAAAATAACTCAGATGGTTAAAAAGAAGTGAACAAGAACTCATTAATCATAAGATTTCTTCCTTGTTCAACTTTGGCTATAAGACACCCATTCATCAAAGGAAGTGATAAGTTATTAACTTGCTCTGTGCAATGCTTACATATTAGTAAAATCAAGGAGAGTAAGTTACATTTAAAATTTTTTTAAGACAAATAATACATAATAATTCTCTAAAGTCCAAATTGAAGTCATGGAAAGATTATTAAAATCCTTAACTATCAAACCTAAGGAGATATTAACACTTCAAACCCCTTTCTTTTTTAAGAGTTAAGGGATTGGATGAAGGATCAGAAAATCTTGTGACTTTTTTCAGAGAGCTATTATGATTAAAATTGAACAGTAGACTTGAGGGTGAGGAAAGGCACAGTGAAGTGGAAATTTTCTGTTTCTCTCCTGGATGGGTTTCAATATAATTGCTTTTAAAAAATAAATTTTTAAAAAATCAGGAAAAGCACTTCCAAAAGGGGAAAAAAAAAAAAGCCCTCCCAAACTTACTTCTTTATAAAAACAGTAAGTACTGGCAAAAATAGTCAAAATTAATTTTTTAATTATTCTGGACATTAAGCAAAGGCTTGTGATAATACAATTTTTCTTGTTTCCTCAAGAAAACTGACTGAATCTCTGTAGGAAAAGAAAATCATGTGCAATTTTAACTTGCCCTATTCCCATCCCCACAGTAATCTTGAAATGTAACAATCTTGCTATCAGCAGCAACCTAGAAATGGCTGAGGGAGGCAGAACAGATCTGACACTCCCCTGAAATCTCTGTTCCCAAAGAACTGTCATTCTATAACTTATCTGGTAACTCCCTAGAAACCCCCACTCACAGACCTGGTTCTTATTTGACCTAACCCAGCATGTTCTCAGTGGAACAGCCTTGTCCCCACCCCAACACCAGTCCAAAACCATCTTTGGGTGGTCAAGATGGCAGAGTTGGGAGACACTGAGCTCACCTCCCCCACAGGCACACCAAAATTACGGTTATTTCCAGAGTCAACTATTTATGACTGGCTGACTAGACTAGAAGAAAAGCTTTCCACAACTAAAGATATAGAGAAGGAAGAACGAGACAGGTAGGAAGGACAGAGATGCAGCGTAATCAAGACCCACACACACAGGAGACCTGAGAAGAGGAGGAAAATCACAATTGCAGAGGTTCTCCCCAAGGAACAAGGGGTCCAAGCCCCAAACTAGGCTTCCCAATCTGGGGGTCCCGCACAGGGAAGATGAGCTCCCAGAACATTTGGCTTTGAAAGCTGGGAGAGCCAGAGAGCAGAGGGGAACAACAACTCCACTCTTAAAAGGATGCACATGAAATTTCACATGCTCCAAGCCCCAGGACAGAGCTGTATGTAAAGGAGTCTGGGTCAGACCCACTTGCTAATCTTGGAGCACCTCTTGGAGCGACAGGAGACAACTAGAACCCTCCCTCCCAGGGACATAAACACGGGCACTAGCCATTTTGGGGTACATATCCCACCATGAGGACAGTGCTGGCAAGCCCCATTTTGGACTCCTCCCTATAGCTTGTTAGAACCAGAACCTCAACCCTCCCACTACTCGGTGGACACCAGTCCTGAAATGTCCCAAGCCAAGCAGCTAACTGGATGGGAACACAGCCCCACCCACCATCAAGAGGGCTACCATAGGACCCTCCTGAGCCCCAGGAACTCAGTCCCACCCACCAGAGGCCCCAGGATCCAGCTCCTCTCCAGTGGGCCAACACTAGTCCCAGGACTCTCCACAACCCACCAGTGGGTGGGAACCAGCCCGAGGCTAACCTGGGCCCTGGTCTAATCCACCAGCAGACCAATAGCAGCTCCAGACACTTTGGGCCCCTCAGCCAGCCTCCCTGGCATCCAGCCCTAGCCCTATCCACCAGCAGGTTGACACCAGCTCCAGAAAATTTAAGAGCCCACAGTGAACTATGTTGGGACCTGACCCTGCCTACCAGGGCTATTATCCAAAACACACACACACACACACAAATATCAAGTGTTGGTGAGGATGTGGAGAAAGGGAAGCTTTGCTCACTGTTGATGGGAATGTAAATTGGTATAGCCACTATGGAAAACAGTACAGTGATTTCTCAAAGAAATGAAAATAGAACTACCATGCTGCTGCTGCTAAGTCGCTTCAGTCATGTCCAACTCTGTGCGACCCCACAGACGGCAGCCTACCAGGCTCCCCTGTCCCTGGGATTCTCCAGGCAAGAACACTGGAGTGGGTGGCCATTTCCTTCTCCAATGCATGAAAGTGAAAAGTGAGAGTGAAGTCGCTCAGTCGTGTCCGACTCTTCACGATCCCATGGACTGCAGCCTACCAGGCTCCTCCATCCATGGGATTTTCCAGGCCATACTACTCAGCAATTTCACTTCCAGGTATTTACTTCCCTGAAAAAAAAAAACTGAAAACACTAATTTGAAAAGATATATGTGCCCACTATTCATTTTAGTATTATTAACAATAGTCATGAAGGGAATTCCCTGGAGGTTCAGTGGTTAGGACTCCATGCTGTCACTGCTGAGGTTCAGTTCCTAGCTAGAGAACTAAGATCTTGCAAACCATACAACACACCAAAAATAAAAAATAAAAAAATAGCCATGATATGGAAGCAACCTAAGTGTCCATCAATAGATAAATGGATAAAGAAGATGTGGTATATGTATACAATGGAATATTATTCAGCCAAAAAAAAAACAATTTCATTCTTTTTTCACTCATCTATTGGTGACAACATGGATGGATTTAGGGTATTATACTAAGTGAAATAGTCAGACAAAGACAAATACTGTATGATTTCACTTATATGTGGAGTCTCAAAAACAAAACAAATGAACAAGCATAACACAGAGAAGTAGTCATAGATACAGAGAACAAACAGGTGATTGCCAGAAGGGAGAGGGATGGGAAGAGGAGTGATACAGGTAGTGCAGATTAAGAGGTGCAAACTTCTATTTATAAAATAAATAAGTCACAGGGATCTAATATACAGCATGGGGAATATAGCCAATAACCATATTACACTGTTTTGTATAATGATAGATGATAACTAGACTTCTGATCATTTTATGATGCATAAAAATATCAAATCACTCTTATATACCTGAAACTAATACAATATTGTAAGTCAATTATACTTAGACTTGAAAAAATCCTCATAGGCAGAAAAGAATAAAACCAAACAACAAAACCTCAGAAAAATCCATGGCAATTAACATCCCAGGTGCCTAAGATAGCAATAGGAGTTGGGCAAATAAGGGGCTGAACAAAACATTTTAAAAGAAAAATCTGGTGAATAAAAAGTTTTGGGGGGTTTTGAAAAGCTCAACATACTCCTTGGAACCTAGAAAGCCACCTGCATGTACTGGGCTCTGAGTATGTCCAGGGAAGACCTGAGAAGGTACTAATTTTTCCACCTCTGACTAGCCTCGAGATTCTGCACGAGAAGAGAATGAAGGCTAAGGTTGTGAACTCCCTGTGAGAACACTAAAAGCAAGTCCCGAAATGCACCCCCTTGGAGTTCTTACTGGGAATTTACTGGCTGGGAGACTTACTGGCTCAAGAAATTTTAGTACATGTATCTCCATCATTAGCTGTTCACCAGGCTATCCCATGGACGGAGGAGCCTGGTAGGCTGCAGTCCATGGGGTCGCTAAGAGTCGGACACGACTGAGTGACTTCACTTTCACTTTTCACTTTTCACTTTCATGCATTGGAGAAGGAAGTGGCAACCCACTCCAGTGTTCTTGCTTGGAGAATCCCAGGGACGGGGGAGCCTGGTGGGCTGCCGTCTATGGGGTCTCACAGAGTCGGACACGACTGAAGCGACTTAGCAGCAGCAGCAGCAGGCTAACTGAGCAAAGACTTCAGTGGCTGTACATAGCAAAGAATATCGACTCTATAACTAGTCCAGGGAAGTCACTAAAAAAACAAACAGCAACTACAGTGACACCCACAATCTCAAACAGCAGCAACAAACCCTGGTTAGGGGGAGGGGAGGGAGGGGATGGTCTGATTATCAGAGTTTTCATAATATGTTATTTTAAAAGCAGTATTTAACCAACAAGGAAAAACAAACAAACAAACAAAACTGTGAGACGTGCAAAGAAACAGGAGAGTATGGTTCATACTCAGGGGTATTTTGAAGCACATCATTGAAGAACTGGCAACCTCTCAGTTCCCTTGTATCTGCAGGACATCTCTTTATAATAGGCATCTCCTTGTTTTATTCACTATGTGCTTGCTGGTGCCATCAAAGAAAAATTCTTTTTTTTTTTTTTTTTAGTCTGTTTTAGGAATTCTGATGACTGAATGTTTTCAAAATGACTTTTCTAAGACAAGAAAGAAAAGAAGAAGGATTGCCAAACACAACTGTTGGCTGAAAAGAAACTCTTTGCACAAGATAAAATTCTTGCCATACTCCATTGTACAGCTTATTCTGCTATTTTCCTGAAAAAGGGACCTCCTCAGGTCATTATCAGTCATCACCTTCTACACAGACAGGTGCTGATAACTAAGACTCCTCAGGTTACCCTGAAGACATCTTTTAGCATGCCTGCTCAGGCACTTTAGGCATGTCCAACTCTTTGTAAACCAATGGACTGTAGCCCACCAGGCTTCTCTGTTCATGGGACTTCTCAGGCAAGCATACTGGAGTGTGTTGCAGTTTCTTCCTTCAGGGGATCTTCTTGACCTAGGGATCAAACCCACATCTCCTACGTTGGCAGGTGGATTCTTTGTCGCTGAACCACCAGGCAAGTCCTTTAGTTACAGAGGCAAGACCATTATTAGAACCAGATCTCTGAATTGCCACATCTTTTAAAGGGTTTTGTCAGGAAATGGAAACGTGGGGGAGATGACTGCATGACCACTCAGAAGAGGAAAATCTTTAAAAGCACTTGAACTATGAGCAAAAGTTTCCTTTTCTCTAAGAGAAAAAGAAACCCCATTCTTGTTTGACCTTGGGGGGGAAATATCCTTTAGTTGCATTACCTGACAGTTAGTTACACTTACATGAATAAAATAAATCTTTCCACTAAAATCTCTACAGTCACCATCATGGATACTATTGAAAAATTATATGCTTTCTCGGCTAAGCTGCTGAGATCAAACAAAGAGAGCAGGACTGGCATCCTTCTAACTTTTTCAAAAAAACATTTTTTAGAGCAATTTTAGGTTCACAGCAAAACAGAGCAGAAAGTACAGAGATGTCACATATGCTCCCTGGCTCCACGTACACACAGTCTTCCCTGCCTGTCAACACCCTATACCAGAGTGGTACACTGGTTATAATCAATGAGCCTGCACTGACACATAATTATCACCCAAAGTCCATACTCTGCATTGTTGAACTCTTGGTGTTGTACATCCTATGCATTTTCACAAATGTATAACAAATCCACCATTATAGTGTCATACAGAGTAGTTTCATTGCCCTAAAAATCCTCTGTGCTTCACTTCTTTATCCCTCCCTCTACTCTAACCCATGGCAACCACTCACCCTCTTCCTGTCTCCAGAATTTTGCCTTTTCCAGAATATCATACAGTTGGAATCATATAGTATCAGGCTTTTTGGATTAGTATCTTTTACTTGCTGCTGCTACTGCTAAGTCGCTTCAGTCGTGTCCGACTCTGTGTGACCCCACAGACGGCAGCCCACCAGGCTCCCCCGTCCCTGGGATTCTCCAGGCAAGAACACTGGAGTGGGTTGCCATTTCCTTCTTCAATGCATGAAAGTGAAAAGTGAAAGTGAAGTCGCTCAGTTGTGTCCGACCCTCAGCAACCCCATGGACTGCAGCCTTCCAGGCTCCTCTGTCCATGGGATTTTCCAGGAAACAGTACTGGAGTGGGGTGCCATTGCCTTCTCTTTCACTTAGTGATGCACATTTAAGGTTTTATAACTCATTTCTTTTTAGCACTAAATAACATTTCATTGGTTATGGAATGAAGCTGGTTTCATAGTTCCACCTTTTCATGGTTTCATAGCTCATTTCTTTTCAGTACAGAATAATGTTCCATTGTCTGAATGTATCACAGTTTATCTATTTACCCACTGAAGGACATCTTGGTTGTTTCCAAGTTTTGGCAATTCTGAATAAAGCTATAAACATCCATGTACACGTTTTTGGGTGGACATAAATTTTCAACTCACTGGGGTAAATTATCAAGTAAAGAGATTGAGGGATTATAGTAAGAGTATGTTTATTTTTTGTAAGAAACTACCATACTTTCTTCCAAAGTGACTATACCATTTTGCATTCCCACCAGAAACGGATGAGAGTTCCTGTTGCTACTCATCCTTGCCAGCATTTGCTCTTGCAGCATTCTAGATTTTGGCCATTTCTAAGAGGCATGTAGTGGTATCTCACTGTTTTGTTTTGTTTTTCCCCAATACTTTAATTTCAGAACAACAACAACAAAAAACACAGCACACAATATTCAAACCCCATGTCAAACGTGGATAGGGATAGGGCTTGCTTGAGGCCCTTGTATCCTGCCTTAGACAGAAGGACAGAAATAAAACCACTAGACATCAGCAGAGGGACCCACGTGAGCCAGGGCCACTAGGGCTGCCACTGGGGGAGCCATGGGGATGCTACACAGAGGGAGCAGGCTGCAGGTAAAAACTCCTAATCTACTTCTTTCATGCAAGAGGCATCCTCGTCACACTCAAGGGGGGAATCTCAGCAGGAACAACAGCACTGGGCTCCTCCGCCATCACTATGTCGTCATCAATGCCCAGGCCAAGCTTTATCTTGTGGGAGATATGGCTGGAGTGGGTCTGGGGATTTTCTCAAGCGAGAAGCCAGAAGAGAGCAGTGCAGTTTCAAACAGCAGCACCACCAGGTCCCTGACAGGCTTGCCGTTTATGCCTGCCTCTTGCCTTCTGCTGCAGAGTCTCCACGATGGGGTGATCAGGACTGATCTCCAGGTGCTTTTGGCCATCATTTAGTCCATGGTCGAGTTGCCCCAAAGTGCCTGAGCTTTCATGATGCACTGCATGTTGGCTGTCCAGCTGTGGTGCTCATCACAGTGCAGCAGGGTGAAGACATGAGCCTGTCTTCAGGATATTGTCACCTTCTCCACCTTCTTATCCAAGATCTTTTTCATGAGTTTGTAGAGGTTCTCAAACTTGGCCTTGCTCTCCTCCACCTTCTTCTTCTCCTCCTTGTACTCAGGCAGCTCCAGGCCCTCCTTGGTCATGGAGACCAGACTCTTCCCATCAAACTCCTTGAGCTGCTGCACACAGTGCTCATCAATGGGCTCCATCACATACACCACCTCAAAGCCCTGCTTCCACATGCACTCCACAAAGGAAGAGTTCACAACCTGCTCTTTGCTCTCACCAGTGATGCAACAGACGGACTTCTGGGTCTCCTTCATGAGAGACATGTATTCTGAGAGAGAAGTCATCTCATCTCCAGACTGGGACGTGTGATAGCACAGCAGCTCAGAAAGGTATCGCCGGTTAGTGGAGTCCTCACAGATTCCAAGCTTCAGGTTTTTAGAGAATGCCTCATAGAATTCCTTATATTTCTCCTTGTCTTCTGCCAGCTCAGAAAAGAGTTCAAGGTACTTCTTAACAATGTTCTTATGAATAACCTTCAGAATTTTGCTCTGCTGGAGCATTTCTCAGGAGATGTTCAGGTGAAGGTCTTCAGAGTCAACCACCCCACGGAAGAAGTTGAGATATTCAGGAATCAACTCATCACAGCTTTCCATGATGGACACATGGCGGACATACAGTTTGGTGTTCTTCTTATTGTTCTCGAAGAGGTCAAAAGGAGCCCAATGAGGGATGAACAGCAGTGCTCTGAATTCTAATTGACCTTCTACAGAGAAGTGCTTTACTGCAAAGTGATCTTCCCAGTAATTGGTAAAACTCTTGTAGAACTCACCATATTCCTCCAGGGTGATGTCATCAGGGTCTCTGGTCCAAATGGGCTTGGTCTTGTTCAGTTCTTCCTGAGCAATGTACTTCTCCTTTATCTTCTTTGTCTTCTTTTTCTTATCTTTGCCACTATCATCCTCCTCATCTGAACCCACATCTTCAATCTTAGGCTTCTCTTCATCATATTTATCTTCCTGTTCTTTCTCACCTTTCTCTTCTTCAGCCTCATAGTCACTGATTTCCTTTTCACGTTCTTTCTCCAGATAGAGTTTGATGGGATAGCCTATGAACGGTGAGTGCTTCTTTACCACTTCTTTGACCCGCCTCTCTTCCAAGTACTCTCTATGGTCTTCCTTCAGGTGGAGAATCACTTTGGTACTCCGGCCAATAGGCTCACCATGGTCAGCATGGACAGTGAAGGAACCGCCAGCAGAAGACTCCTAGGCATACTGTTCCTCATCCTTATGCTTTGTTATCACAACCACTTTCTCTGCCACTAGGTAGGCAGAGTAGAAGCCCACACCAAATCGCCCAATCATGGAAAAGTCTGCACCAGCCTGAAAAGCCTCCATAAATGCTTTAGTGTGAGACTTGGCAATGGTTCCCAAATTATTTACAGGTCAGCTTTGGTCATGCCAATGCCTGTGTCTACCAGAGTTAGAGTATGTTCCTAGGGGTTCGGGATGATGAGAATTTTCAGTTCGTTCAGTTCAGTTCAGTTCAGTTCAGTTCATTCGCTCAGTTGTGTCCGACTCTTTGCAACCCCATGAATCACAGCACGCCAGGCCTCCCTGTCCATCACCAACTCCCAGAGTTCACTGAGACTCACATCCATCGAGTCAGTGATGCCATCCAGCCATCTCATCCTCTGTTGTCCCCTTCTCCTCCTGCCCCCAATCCCTCCCAGCATCAGAGTCTTTTCCAATGAGTCAACTCTTCGCATGAGGTGGCAAAGTACTGGAGTTTCAGCTTTAGCATCATTCCTTCCAAAGAAATCCCAGGGCTGATCTCCTTCAGAATGGACTGATTGGATCTCCTTACAGTCCAAGGGACTCTCAAGAGTCTTCTCCAACACCACAGTTCAAAAGCATCAATTCTTCGGCGCTCACCCTTCTTCACAGTCCAACTCTCACATCCATACATGACCACTGGAAAACCCATAGCCTTGACCAGATGGACCTTTGTTGGCAAAGTAATGTCTCCATTTTTCAATATGCTATCTAGAAATTGGTCATAACTTTCCTTCCAAGGAGTAAGCATCTTTTAATTTCATGGCTGCAGTCACCATCTGCAGTGATTTTGGAGCCCCCAAAAAATAAAGTCTGACACTGTTTCCACTGTTTCCCCACCTATTTCCCATGAAGTGATGGGACAAGATGCCATGATCTTAGTTTTCTGAATGTTGAGCTTTAAGCCAACCTTTTCACTCTCCTCTTTCACTTTCATCAAGAGGATTTTTAGTTCCTCTTCAATTTCTGCCATAAGGGTGGTGTCATCTGCATATCTGAGGTTATTGATATTTCTCCCAGCAATCTTGATTCCAGCTTGTGCTTCATCCAGCCCAGCGTTTCTCATGATGTATTCAGCTCTTTACCACTGTCCAATTTGAAAGGGTCTGTCAGGCTCTCATAGCAAATCTTATCCAAGGCATCAGAAGCATTACTGATCAACTCCGGAAGAAAAATTTCTTTGTTGGAATAGAAGGTATTAATAATAAGAGACATGAGTTCGGCAATTTTTGCCTCAAAGGCAAATGGCTCCACCTCCGTCTCCATGGTGCACTTCCTCAGGCATCTTCAAGGATAAGAATCCAGGTACTAGAGAACACTGAGCAAGCAATGGCTGCCTCAGGCTCACTTGCTGCAAGAAGGCTGCGCATGGGTGACTTGAGAGCCTCACTGTTGTTTTAATTTGCATTGAAGAAGGAAATGGCAACCCACTCCTTATTCTTGCCTGGAGAATATCATGGACGGAGGAGCCTGATGGGCTACAGTCCACGGGGTCGCAAAGAGTTGGACACAACTGAGAGAATTCACTTTCACTTTCAATGACACAGGATGTGGAGCATCTTTTCATATGCTTATTTGCTGTCTGTATATATTTCTTGATAGGGTCTTTTGCCCATTTTTAATTGGAATAGTTTCTTTACTTATGGTTGAGTTTTAAGAGTTCTTGGTATATTTTGGATAAGTTCTTTAACAGGCATGTCATTTTCTCCCAATATTTTCTCCCAGTCTGTTGTGTCTACTTATTCTCTTGAGAGTTTTCACAGAGCAGAGGTTTTTAATTTGAATGAAGTTCAGCTCAGCTTATCAATTATTTCTTGCATGAGTCCTATCTTTGGTGTTGTATCTAATAAAAAGACATCACCATACCGAGAGTCACCTGGATTTTCATGTGTTATCTCCTTGGAGTTTTGTAGTTTTTTTGTTCTATAGTTAGGTTTATGAGTAATTTTGAGTTCATTCTTGTGATGGAAGTAAAAACTCTGTTTCTTCTTCTTCTTTTTTTTTTTTTTTTGCAAGTGGATATCCAGTTGTTCCAGTAGCAATTGTTGAAAAGACTAATTTTTCTCCATTGTATCATCTTTGTTTTTTTGTCAAGGGTCAGTTTACTGATCGGTTTACATTTCTATGGATCACTTCTGGGCTCTCTATTCTGTTCCATTCATCTATGTATCTACTCTTTTATAACACTTCATTGTTTTGAGGGCTGTAGCTTTACAGTAAGTTTCTAAGTTGAGTAGTGTCAGTCCTGTCTTATAAATTTAAAATATAATACTTATTCTAAAGTGTGTAGTGTATACATCCAAATGATTCTCCCAATAAGTATTATTTTAACCAATACCCATCAAAGTTTTTAATTTTCCTACAGAGAGATCAAGACGGTACAGTTAAATTCAGTTCAGTTCAGTCACTCAGTCGTGTCCAACTCTTTGCGACCCCATGAATCACAGCACACCAGGCCTCCCTGTCCATCACCAACTCCTGGAGTTCACTCAGACTCACGTCCATCGAGTCAGTGATCCCATCCAGCCATCTCATCCTCTGTCGTCCCCTTCTCCTCCTGCCCCCAATCCCTCCCAGGATCAGAGTCGTTTCCAATGAGTCAACTCTTCCCATGATGATGCTGTGAAAGTGCTGCACTCAATATGCCAGCAAATTTGGAAAACTCAGCAGTTGCCACAGGACTGGAAAAGGTCAGTTTTCATTCCAATCCCAAAGAAAGGCAATGCCAAAGAATGCTCAAACTACCGCACAATTGCACTCATCTCACACACTAGTAAAATAATGCTCAAAATTCTCCAAGCCAGGCTTCAACGATATGTGAACCATGAACTTCCAGATGTTCAAGCTGGATTTAGAAAAGGCAGAGGAACCAGAGACCAAATTGCCAACATCCGCTGGATCATCAAAAAAGCAAGAGAGTTCCAGAAAAACATCTATTTCTGCTTTATTGACTATGCCAAAGCCTTTGACTGTGTGGATCACAATAAACTATGGAAAATTCTGAAAGAGATGGGCATACCAGACCACTTGACCTGCCTCTTGAGAAATTTGTATGCAGGTCAGGAAGATGGTAAAACTACTTCATAATTCCACTAATTGGCCAGAAAGAGGCTAAGTGGTGGAATTACAGGCTTTTGAGGTTTTATTCAAGAGATTTCTGGGTAACATTCAGTACCACCATCCTTATTTTAATTACAAATAAACATGGTATAGAACTGCAAATTCTCAGAACTCACTGAATATCTGTTACTGTAAAATTATGAGTTCAAATTTCCCCAAGTCAACTTAAAATATTATAATATATAACCAAAGCATATGAAAGGAAAATACACAAACAAAAAATAAACTTTGATTGTAAAATGAATCTTACTCAGAATGTTCAAGAGGAAAATTTTATAGATTCATATAATTCCTTTTAGGAAATAGAACTATTTCCTACAAGATACCATTCTTTCCCATTATAGTACATTTTAATTGCAACTGAAATCCCATGTTTTATCACATTTGCATAAGATTTAGCATTTTTGGTTTAAGGTAAAATCTAAATATTTGCCATGCCCCAAATTTCCAATTTTGAACTCTGTAATAACTGCATATATCATTACAGAATGAAACACAAAATTATATTCTTTAAAAATCAGGGTAAATCCACATATTTTCTAGTTTCATTGCAATGCTTTTTTAAAAAGTCTTTTGAAATGTAAAGGGCATTCAATACAAAAATCCCCAAATTTGGAAACAACATTTTTGTCAGAAAAAGAAACATTATTTTAAAATGACCACATTGACAAAGAACAGCAACTCCCTGTTCTTTTCCAGAATCTAGATTTTTTGCCTTTGGAAGATTGTAAGCCCTTGGTCTCAAGCCCAAACTTCTTATCAACTCTTTGGTGTCTTCTTCTTGACCTCAATATAAATTTCCTTCTTGAGTTTTAAACTCTGCCAAGAGTCAGGAATGGGGCGGGGAGGATCATTGCTTTAAACTGAATTAAAACCAGTTTAATTCACCGAACTGATATAATTTCATTCACAGACCTTCTAGCTAAAATTCATCAAGTACATGAAATCAAAATGGCCCCATCCATGGTGTTCTTCCCAGAGCAGTTCCTCGTGACCAGGGCGACACCTGGAGCAACACAGATGGGAGGTAGCAGGACCAGGGAGTGCACTCCAGTGTAAGGCCTTCTGAGGGGTAACTTTCACAGCCTCCTATCCTGCCAAGGATTCTGGGGCTTTGCTCCATCTCTTAGCTGTTTCCGGTTGAGAAAGCCTGCATTCTACCAGATGAAGAGTTAAGGATGGGAAGAATATGTCCTCTTCTGCAGTTTAAAAAAATAAAATTCCTTTGTGTGTTCTGCCAGATGGCAAGGTTCTCCTGGCTTGTGACCCAGGGGCAAATCTAAACCCCTTTCATGGGCCCTCAAGACCAGTAAGACATGGTTTCCACCTCACCCACACGACCCTCCAAGGCATCACATATATGTCCCATTCACATGTCACACAGTTTTGTGATTGCTTTGTTTTGCCTTCACATATTAGTTTCCCAGGGCCGCTGTAACAACATATTCTGTTGCTTAAGCCAACTGAGTGGCTTAAGCAACAGAAATGCACTGGCAAACTTTCCTGGAGGCTACAATGAGATCAGGGTGTCAGCAGGGTTGGTTCTCTCTGAGGGCCATGATGGAAGATTTTGTTTCATACCTCTCTTGTAGCTTCCAATGGTTTTCAGGCAATCTTTGGCATACTTTGGCTTGTGGAAGCATCACTTTGCTCTTTGCCTTCAAGCTTATGTGGTGTTCTCCCTGTGTGTGCCTTTATGAAAAACAAAATTTAACTGAGTAAACATTAAAGATCTTATTGGCTCTGTATAAAGATTCATGATTCAAGATTCAAGCAGCATCAACAATCTAGCAGATGGAAAGTTTCCCTGAACAGTTAAACAAGGCAAGAGATTTTATAGGCAGACTAGAGTGGGAATAAAGAAGTACTAGGCCAAAAAGCAGATTATTTATTGCAAGATGACTTTCCTTAGAGGGGATGGCAAGGGTCTGCCAGGCAGATTACCTGACTAATGTTGGTCAGGCAATTCTTGATTGACTAGTGTAAGATTCCACTTCTGGGAGAGCTGAAACTGTAATTAAAGTCTTAGTTTGGTGATCTGGGGCTTGGCATAAATGACTCCATTTAGGGCCTGTTGTCTTTTCAACATCTTCACATCATCTCCCTTCTACGCACATCTGACTCTGTGTCCAAATTTCCCTTTATAAGTACACCAGTCATACCAGAACACGTGTGTGTGCACGCGGGCAGTTGTTCAGTCGTGTCCGACTCTTTGTAGCCCCATGGACTGTAGCCCACCAGGCTCCTCTGTGCATGGGATTTCCCAGGCAAGAATACTGGAGTGGATTGCCATTCCCTTCTCCAAGGGATCTTCCCTACCCTCGGATCAAACCTGGATCTCCTGCATTTCAGACAGATTCTTTACCATCTGAGCCACCAGGGAAGCCCTTATTGCCTAATAAGGTCACATTCTGAGGTCTTGGGGGTCAGAGTTGGTGGGACACAATTCAACCTGGAACACTTTGGCGCACACTGAACGGTAAGAGCTTTATGGACAGGTCTGTCCTGTCACCCATTTTAGCCCCAGAGCCCCATTAACACCCATCACAGTGTGTCAAATATTCAGTAAGTATTTGGTGAATGGGCTTCCCTGGTGGCTCAGACAGTAAAGAATCCACCTGCAAGGTGGGAGAACTGGGTTCGATTCCTGGGATGGGAAGATTCCCTGGAGAAGGGAATGGCAATCCACTCCAGTATTCTCGCCTGGGAAATCCCATGGATGGAGGAGCCTGGTAGGCTACAGTCCATGGGGTTGCAAAGAGTGGGACACGACTGAGTGACTTCACTCATTCACTCACTCAGAACTACTGTACATAATCCAGCAATTCTACTTCTGGACATAAACCCAAAAGAGTTGAAAGCAGAGACTTGAACAGATATTTGTACAGCACGTTCATAACCGCATTATTCACAGTAGCCAGAGATGGAAACAACCTCCCACTACATATCTTCTTCTATCTGAGTTACTTGACCAGATGCTGGCACTTGTTTCTCTTCCAATTCTTCCTCCTCCTGCTGCTCCCCTTTCCCCAGTAAAGGAGGATTTAAAAATTCAGAAGTGATTATAGTTGCCTTAAAGAGAAAATTATTCCAAGGAGAAGTGAACCATCCTCAGTGCTTACATATACAATCAGAACTCAAGCAGAACTTTGAGCCTTGATTGAGGAATTTCCCAATTCAAGTCAGGATCCATTGGAATTTGCTAATAAATTCAAGTTAACCATCTGCTCCTATGAGCCCAGGTTTTCAGATATATATCAGTTAATACAGCTGTTAGTTTCTGAAAGTAAAGCAAGGACATGAATAAAGAAAAAAGAATGGAAACACCTCTTAGTGAGCTTTGAATCACGTACTCCAGAGGCTCGCACTGAATACAAAGGATTAGCTCAAAAACTACTTGAACTTAATCCAGAGCTTTTCCCAAAAACTGTAGACTGGACAGAGATTCAACAGTGTAAACAAAGATCAAATGAATCAATTCTGGACTATTGTGAAAGGTTTGGGGGAAAAAAAAGAAAAAATTTAAGCAATATTCTGGCTTAACACCTGAGTCATTCTCTAACCACCAATATGACCCTTTGCTTAATTCTGTCTTTTCAGAAGGATTAGATGAAGATTTGGCTACTTAGTCAAAAGACAATCTAGGTGGGTCTGAGTTACACATAAACGCTCTTGTTATACTGGCTGACCAACTTTTCAAAACCATTAAAACCAATTAAGTACACAATGCCTGTTGAAGGTTAAGCGACCCCCAACTCGTTTAATTCCCAACCAGTAGAGAAGCTAGCTTGAAAGAAAATAGTAATAAGTCCTGAGGAAATAAGTCCTATTTGAAGAACCTGATTTTTGCTTCCTGATCCTTGAGACCAGAGCTCTCAGGATCACTTATCTAGACCATCTCTAATTTCTGAAACTGAAGGGGGACAAAAAGGGTATGAAGCCTTTAAAAAAATTATTTTATTCCAACTGCTATTTATAAACTAGTGAGTTTTATATTGTGATATCTGACTCATGACTAGGTTTAGAAAATGAAGTTAGCTCTCTCATTGTGTCTGTCTGAATACATGTATGTCTTAAGAGTCGTCAATATAATAATCAGTATAATACTTTCATTGTGCCTAGGTTTAATATAAGCTAACTAAGATCTTATTATATGTGTTGCAAATTTGTCAGCAAGGAAAATAACTCAATGTGAAGAAACCTTTAAGCAAGAGATACATAAAAATGTAATGAGATAATGGAATAAGAGAAAGTTTATTGAATAGCTAGTCACTCCTAAACAAAATAAGGTACTGCAACATTTAATACTAAACACTGGCTCCCTCTTATAGAAAACCTAAAGATATTTTGGACTACTAATGAATATGTTTGCTGCCATCCTGAGAGGTTCTCTACAAGAAAGCAAATATTTTTAGAAATTTTTCCTAAATTATCTAAATTATTATCACTGGTATTTATGTTCATCAATCTACAGAATACTAATATAAATGACAGTTGATGGTTGCTTAAGAAAAGTAGGATGCGGATTCTCAGTAAAGACGGCACATAAATGGAATTGCATTTTATTAAGAAAAAAGGAAGTAGGTCTGGTTTACAGATGACTGTTTCTGGATGGGCAAATTAAGTGATGGCTACAGAAAGTGAGGAAGGTTTGCAGAAAGCAGACCCCAAGAAAAGAATCTCATGCATGGTACAAGTTTTCTTAAGATGCTGAACGGCCTTTGATAACACATTTTAAGTTTATTTACCTCTGAAGTGATCTGTTCTGTAATTGGCCCTTGGAAACTTTGGTACTTTAGCTAAGTGAATAACTGTTGTTTCACAGTGACCTATGATCCTATCTGACTGAGTGTTCTAAACTCTTTTGATATTTATTGACAAAATTCTCTAAATAAAAATTTAATGAAGTCCTTTGACCATTAGTTAACTTTGGGATACTTCAAAGGGCCCCTGAAACATCCCAAAGAGAGATATTAAACTAATTAAGTTTTTTGGTACATTAAATTACATGGGAAGTATTGTCAATAAGTAATAAATCTTCTTAGGTTATGTTGTTGTTCAGTCGCCCAGTTGTGTCCGACTCTTTGTGACCCCATGGACTGTAGCACACCAGGCCTCTCTGTCTCTCATCATCCCCCAAAGTTTGCCCACATTCATGTTCATTGCATCAGTGATGCCATCCAGCCATCTCATCCTCTGATACCCTCTTCTCCATCTGCCCTCAATCTTTCCCAGCATCAGGGACTTTTCCAATGAGTCAGCTGTTCCCATCAGATGTCCAAAATACTGGAGTTTCAACTTCAGCATCAATCCTTCCAACTAGTATTCAGGGTTGATTTCCCTTAAGATTGACTGGTTTGATCTCCTTGCTGGCCAAGGGACTGTCAGGAGTCTTCTCCAATACCACAGTTCAAAGGCATCAATTCTTCAGCGCTCTGCCTTCTTTAAGGTCCAGCTCTCACAATTGTATGTGACCACTTAGGTTATATGTACAGTAAATATTACTAATACAGATATCCTAGAAATTATATGGAGTTTCTAAAATTCTGAAATGGAGTAAAATGTTGTCAGTCATAATTCTAGTTATTGTCTACAAGTGTTATATGTTACAGCAGTGACCAAGTGACTTTGTCAATTGTCATCAGATTTTAAATGTGCCTTTTTAAGTCTTTTGTCATTGTGGTTTCACTGATGCCTTTGCAAAAGTGCTTCCTTTTTAAGATTAACAGAAAGAACCTTCTGAAGTTTCCAACCTTCAGGACCAGAATGCTGAACTGAGTAACAAATGAAAGAATCCTAATGGGAAAAAACCTGATGGCTTGATAAAACTGTTAATAAAAAGAGTTAGTTACAGAAGACAGTGAACAGATGAACATCATTACAATTTTTATGGTTTCCATCTGAAAAATTGTTGGGTTGAATCTGTGTTTTCCAGGTATAAGGAAAACCTTCCCCTCCAACTAATCATGGCTTACAATAATTTGGTAAATTATACATTTATAAGCAGAATTGAAGCATTTATCCTTTTTCTCTATCTGCTCCTCCAGAGATTAGAAACCCTTAGATTCCCAGCAGCTTTATCACGTAAATTAGGAGGGCTACCTCACTAACAGGTCAGAAATTTCAAGGTATATTGGGTACCTTGTAAAGGGAGGAACTCACCTAGATCTCTTAAGTACTTGGCATGACTCTCCCAGCCCTGAAAGGTGTTGTTTGTTTGTTTTTTTAAGTTCAGTCTGCAACTCCTTCCAGAAGTTTCTGCAAAGCAAAAAGCCTATATGATAAATTATAGTTACATAAATTATCAGGCCATGGTTTTTTGAGACCAGACTTATTTTGCAACAAATTAGGTCTTCCCCAATGGCTCATCAGGTAAAGAATCCACCTGCAATGCAGGAGACACTGGAGATGCACGTTCAATACTGGGTTGGGAAGATCCTCTGGAGAAGGGAGGAAATGGCAATCCATTCCAGTATTCTTGCCTGAAAAATCCCATGGACAGAGAAGCCTGGCAGGCTACAGTCCATGGGGATGCAAGAGAGTCAGATACAACTGAGTGACTAAGCACACATAGGTGACAACTGGCTTCCCAGGTGGCTCAGTGATAAAGAATCCACCCACCTATGCCGGAGACATGGGTTCTATCTGTGGGTTGGGAAGACCCCCTAGAGAAGGAAATGGCAACATACTCCAGTTTTTGGGGTTTTTTTTAATGTTTTAGTTGTGTGTATCTTAAAAACCTAAGTACAGAAGGTTTTCTTTGTGAGTCAAGTATTTTTTCCTTATTTGGGTCCAGGCTGTAAATCATCTTCTTATAGGAGCTCCCTTCTTATAGGATGGTTCAATGTGATTTCCTCAAAGGAGGCAGCCAGCCACCCTCATTGTGGATCCTTACATCATCAAAGAGTATGTCCCTTGCTCAATGGCGTGCAGCTAAAGGGATTGTTTGGGAGAAATGAGACCTTGCTGATGTTGGAGGATCTCCTATGGAGGTGTGGATCAGTAGTGGCTCGCCATGGGAATGGGGGCACTGGCAGCAACAATCCTGGAAGATGCCCCTTCGCCCACTCCATATTCTTGCCTGGGAAATCCCATGGACAGAGGAGCCTGACGCACTACAGTCCATGGGGTCACAAAAGAGTCGGACATGACTTAGCGACTAAACAACGACAACAAAATGTGGATATATTTGGTAGAAATTAGGATAATTTTGGAGAAGGCAAGGGCGACTCATTCCAGTGTTCTTGCCTGGAGAATCCCATGGACGGAGGAGCCTAGTAGGCTGTAGTCCATGGGGTCGCTAAGAGTAGGACACGACTGAACGAATTCACTTTCACTTTTCACCTTCATGCATTGGAGAAGGAAATGGCAACCCACTCCAGTGTTCTTGCCTGGAGAATCCCAGGGATGGGGGAGCCTGGTGGGCTGCCATCTATGGGGTCGCACAGAGTCAGACATGACTGAAGTGACATAGCAGCAGCAGCAGGGTAATTTTAGAGAGAAAAAGATTATGTTTCAAAAAATGTTAAATTCCAGTTTTGTTCATGGAGGTCTGCACTTACTGATTCATTTCCCAGATAGTTCCTTGTTGTTCCACTAAATTATCGTAAAGGTAATTGAATTATAAAAGGACACTCTAAGTTTTGTTTCTAAAGCTTATCTCAGTAATCTTTGAATGAAAATCAGATGCCCCACAACCTGCAAACAGGAGATCATGTATATTGGAAAAGATAAAATATAAAGGATTGTTTCCAAACTAGATGGAAGGACTTTTTATCAGGTGCTCTTAACTAGCTCATGTACAGTGAATCTGAAGGGAAATTGACTCTTGGATTAATTCCCACTTCTAAAGGCCCCTACATCAGACTGGTCTATAGAGAGGAATGCTGACCTCAATCCCACCTTAAAACAAAGCTCAAACAGAGGAAACTACATCCACACCATAAGAAGAAGAAGATGACATCAGAAGTGACAGCTTAGCCAAGATGGTGGACCTGATCATGCAATTATTTATAATATTTTCTTGACTTCTTAAACCTTTGCATATAATTCAAATGTTTTTCTATCATGGACACGATTCTATGCTAATTTTAAAAATCAATCCAACTGTTGGGTTTGCAGCCAATTATCTGTGTCTAATACTTCTAGACTACTTTGATGGATTTCTCCATTCCAAGGCTCTAATTGGCCCTAAGGAACTCTATTTTAGAAGAAAGGAAGTTCAATCCTGTTCAGGCTACTCTTCATATTACTATAATTCTCTCACCTGGCCAATTAGTTATACCTGCTCTGATTCTGGCCATAAATATGAATTTTCCTCTAAAGTTACTCAAGCTCAGTCAGAGCAACAAGCAAAAATTCAGCCAAGGAATTACGGAATAAAAGCTCTCACAATTATGGGATGGATTTATGTGATTAACACCAGGCTATCATCATTTATGCCAAAGCCTTTGACTGTGTGGATCACAATCAACTGTGGAAAATTCTGAAAGAGATGGGAATACCAGAACACCTGACCTGCCTCTTGAGAAATCTGCATGCAGGTCAGGAGGCAACAGTTAGAACTGGACATGGAACAACAGACTGGTTCCAAATAGGAAAAGGAGTACGTCAAGGCTCTATATTGTCACCCTGCTCATTTAACTTATATGCAGAGTTCATCATGAGAAATGCTGGACTGGAAGAAACACAAGCTGGAATCAAGATTGCTGGGAGAAATATCAATAACCTCAGATATGCAGATGACACCACCCTTATGGCAGAAAGTGAAGAGGAACTAAAAAGCCTCTTGATGAAAGTGAAAGAGGAGACTGAAAAAGTGGGCTTAAAGCTCAACATTCAGAAAACGAAGATCATGGCATCCAGACCCATCACTTCATGGGAAATAGGTGGGGAAACAGTGGAAACAGTGTCAGACTTTACTTTTCTGGGCTCCAAAATCACTGCAGATGGTGACTGCAGCCATGAAATTAAAAGATGCTTACTCCTTGGAAGGAAAGTTATGACCAACCTAGATAGCATGTTCAAGAGCAGAGACATTACTTTGCCAACAAAGGTCCGTCTAGTCAAGGCTATGGTTTTTCCAGTGGTCATGTGTGGATGTGAGAGTTGGACTGTGAAGAAGGCTGAGTGCTGAAGAATTGATGCTTTTGAACTGTGGTGTTGGAGAAGACTCTTGAGAGTCCCTTGGACTGCAAGGAGATCCAACCAGTCCATTCTGAAGGAGATCAGTCCTGGGTGTTCTTTGGAAGGAATGATGCTAAAGCTGAAACTCCAATACTCTGGCCACCTCATGCAAAGAATTGACTCATTGGCAAAGACTCTGATGCTGGGAGGGATTGGGCGCAGGAGGAGAAGGGGACGACAGAGGATGAGATGGCTGGATGGCATCACTGACTCGATGGACGTGAGTCTGAGTGAATTCTGGGAGTTGATGATGGACAGGAAGGCCTGGTGTGCTGCAATTCATGGGGTCGCCAAGAGTCGGACTCAACTGAGCGACTGAACTGATCATCATTTAAGTTTTAAGGCCTTCCTTTATCTTGAGAACAATTAAATTATACTAAGGTAAACAGCCTAGTAACACTAGGAAATTGGGCTGGGAGCCTATGGACTGTGTGGATATATAATTTCCCTGAAAAATAAAGATTGGTGCAGAATAAACTAAGTCAAACAACCTGAGACTATATGGGCTACACTTATTGGAAGTTTTCGGCTTAATTCTTACTTATGACTTTAATAATACTGCTAGTATGTTATTGTACTTTGCCTGTTTTACAAGATTGTTGTTTCTTACATTACCAAATGTGTGACAGAAACTTCAATGAAAATAATGATGACTAGGCGATTTAAAGAAGTTGATGGAATCTATAGTTCTGTATGCAGTCAATTCGGAGAAGGCAATGGCACCCCACTCCAGTACTCTTGCCTGGAAAATCCCATGGATGGAAGAGCCTGCTAGGCTGCAGTCCATGGGGTCGCTCAAAGTCGGACACGACTGAGCGAATTCACTTTCACTTTTCACCTTCCTGCATTGGAGAAGGAAATGGCAACCCACTCCAGTGTCCTTGCCTGGAGAATCCCAGGGACGGGGGAGCCTAGTGGGCTGCCATCTCAGGGGTCGCACAGAGTCAGACACGACTGAAGCGACTTAGCTGCAGCAGCAGCAACATGCAGTCAATTGGAGAAAGAAATGGCAACCCACTCCAGTATTCTTGCCTGGAGAATTCCATGGACAGAGAAGCCTGGCAGACTACAGTCCATGGGGTCTCAAACCGTCGGACACAACTGAGCAACTAACACTATGTGATCAATGATTATAATAGTGTAACTCTAGATATGAGAAGATAAAACAAGAGGGAATTTTTCCTGGACCATAACAGAGTGAGAGAGGTAGGTGGTCCAGAGCCCTTTGGTTACTGTTGATAGACCTAGTCCAGTAACAGCACATTGAGTGGCCCATCAGCAAAATCTTTGCCAGATCTCGGAATGAGTCTTCTGGGTACTGTGGAACGAAATGGTCAGGAAATGTCTTCCAAAGTACAGTCGGATTTATGACCATGAGAGAGCCCTGTCAACTACAAACCGGCACTTGCCATCTACCTCTACAAGGATTAAACCATGTACTGCTGCAGCTGCCGACCTTCAACATCCCCTGAAAGGAGTTCAGGGTGGAGAGCAGAAATGAGGCACTCTGTGCTGGTGGAGGGGGGGATGTTGGTGAGGTGGGGGGGGGGGGGGTGCGGTGGTAGGGAGATGGGGACTGAAAGGACAGGTCTTCAGATAGGTATTTTCAGGAGCTGATTTTATGAGCCCAATTCTTGTATTTCCTCACATCTAGAAAAGCGCTGAAGTCCTTCATGGTGACGACTATTTCTTGTGACTAAAGCTTCCTGAGACCAGTAGAAATTTTCTGGAAAAAAATAGGGATTTGATTGCCTGTACTCTCCCTTCACCAAAATCACACATATATTCTCCTTCCCCCCTACCTCTTTGGAGCAGTTTCTCAGAGCTATTTGAGGTGCTGTCTCCCAGACTACAGTCCTTATTTTGCCCTAAATAAAATTTAACAGCCAACTCTCAGGCTGTGCAGTTTTTTTAAGTCAGCACTCCCACAGCCCCCAAAGCACAGCGCTGCCCTCGCTCCCTCCTCTCACCTCTTTTCCTTTCCACTTCCTCTCTCTTCCCTTTTCCCCTTCTTTCAAGTGAGAACTGGCAACCACAAACCCACAGAAACAACGCATCCTTCTGGAAAAATTTAAAGAGGCAAGATCAGCGAAGACCTGGAAGCGGAGTGGACGCTCCAAATCCTCCCGCGCACCCTCCAAAGAGCAGCTCATCACCGATAGTGGGACCACCAGCGCCCAGGCTCCCTGGTCGGGCCGGGACCGCGACCGGTGCTCTCTCGCCGCGGGGAACAACCTCCTCACTGTTCCCGCCCGGAGCGAGTGCCAGCCGCCAGCCGCCAGCCGCCAGCCGCGTCCGAGCCACCCCGCTGGCCAGGGTCGGATGGGGTGACCGCGGGGGTGTGCGCCTGGCCGTGTGGGGCCGGCCTCGGGAGAGCCCGCCCCGGCCCGGCCGGGCCCAGCCCCGCCCGCCGGCCCGCGCAAGCCTCCTTCGACTTAGCCCCCGCCCTCCTCCTACAGCCAGTCTGGCTCGCACTCACCGGCGCTCGCGCTCTCGCCACCAGCCGCAGCCATGAATCCCGGAGCGGCTCGCACCCCGGCGCTGAGGATCCTCGCGCTGGGCGCGTTGCTGTGGCCCGCGGCGCGCCCCTGGGAGCTCACCATCTTGCACACCAACGACGTACACAGCCGCCTGGAGCAGACGAGTGAGGACTCGAGCAAGTGTGTCAACGCCAGCCGCTGCGTGGGCGGCGTGGCACGGCTTGCCACCAAGGTGCACCAGATCCGCCGCGCCGAGCCCCACGTGCTGCTGCTCGACGCCGGCGACCAGTACCAGGGCACCATCTGGTTCACCGTGTACAAGGGCACCGAGGTGGCGCACTTCATGAACGCCCTGGGTTATGATGCCATGGTAAGACCGCCAGCACGGCAGGCTAGGGAGCCCCCGGGGTGGAGTGCCCGTGCGAGAGAGATGCCCGGGTGAAGGAGCCGCCGATGGCGAGGCCGTGGGTGGCGAGCCTAGGACCCGGGCGCAGAGCGAAATGGAGAGGAAGCGAAACTCCCGTCAGTCTTCCAGGTGGATGCTTACATAGACGCCCCTTGGCTGATTCGACTTAAATGGACTGATGTACTTCCACCAAGAAATTGGGTATTTAGAGGAGCGGGACTCGGACTTGCCAATGAGGAGGTTCAGCTGGGATGTGTAGGACTCCAGTTACCCTGTGCCCTGGACCGAGGTGTGTGTGTGTGTGTGTGTGTGAAGTCGCTCAGTCGTGTCGGACTCTTTGCGACCCTGTGAACTGTAGCCCGCCAGGCTCCTCTGTCCATGGGATTCTCCAGGCAAGAATACTGGAGTGTGTTGCCATTTCCTTCTCCACCTGACCGAGGTAGATCCGCACATATCTCTCATTTACTGCTTGGTCTTTCAAAGAAATACTTTATCTCCAGTTAATTGGAAGGGAAACAAACTCAGGGTCAAAGAGGTTAAGTGCATTATCCAGGTCACCTGCTCCAAAAGAGAGAGCGAGACAGGATAATAATAGATCCCAGATCCCTTTGACCCCAGAGTTTAAGCATAATTAAGCTCACAGTCTTGGGGAGAATCCCAGCTGGACACCTTCTGTGTGCAGCTGACTTTCTCTGTGCCTTAGTTCCTGCCTCTAGAAAACAGGGTAATAATCCTGTCTGCTTTCAGAGGGTTGTCTGACACATAATTGTTGTTTAGTTGCTAAACTGTGTCAGACTCTTTTGAGGCCCCATGGATTGTCATCTGCCAAGCTCCTCTGTCCGTGGGATTTCCCAGGCAAGAATACTGCAGTGGGTTCCCATTTCCTTCTCCAGGGCATCTTCCCCACCCAGGGATCAAACCCGCATCTCCTGCATTGGCAGGTGGATTCTTTACCACTGAGCCACTAGGGAAGCCCACTTCAGAGGGTTGGCTGGCATATGGTATGACCTCTTTAAATGTTAGTTCTTATTATCACCAGACACTGTTGTAGAGGTTTAAAAACAGAAATAAAGAAACTTCCCTAGGGAAGCCAAAATGCTGAAAGCACTGGGTTTCAAAGAATTTCATTAAAATCAGTTTGGCAGCAGAGATGTAGGAAGAGAGTCCCATTTAAGAGATTGAGAGGCTGTTAAAACATATGTGAGAGTTGAAGTGCCAGTTCCCCAGTGCTCTGTTAAAGGTGATGCCTTATTTTGTTGGACTGAATTCTAGAAAAGGAGCAGAGAGGAGCGGCACAGTAATAAATAGTTATGACTTTTGTAAGTCAAACCAACGCCCGAGTTTAGCCCTGTGTGAAATCCTAGAGTGAAGGGATTCTGTGTGGCAAAACTGGGGGAAGAAATCCTAGAAGTTTTAGAACAGGAACAGAGCAAGGGGTCCAGGGAGATGTGGTATGTGGATATGGGAGATGGGGAGAGGTGTGGTCCTGCCTGGGATACAGCAGGCTAACGGTACACTTTGTAACAGAGGAACACAGAGGTGGGCAAAGCACAGTGCTGTATTTTTCCCCCTGGAAACTTGGAGAGAGGAGGACAGGAAAGATATAGGGGGGTAGACTATTTTTTTTTTTCCAGGAAAGCTCATTGTAGAGAGATGAAAGAAGGACAGAGAGGTCCTCTCTATCTGATCGTTGGTTTTAAGGTTATCAGGAACACTCAGAGCCGCTGCAATTCAAAGGCTATGAGCCCTGTAGCCTTTGTGTTTATCTGAGCCACAGCCTTTATCTGGAGGACTTGCCAGCATCTGAACTGTGCCAAAGACTCATGGGTCTCAAGAATTCTGTATGTGGCCTTTTAGTGTTCTTATCTCAGCAGCTAGACCTGCCTGATGCTTTGTCCTAGGTGATGACAGAATAAATATTTATAAAATTGTTGCCATTTCCTCCCAGAAAGAATAAACCTTATGTGAGTTTGTTTTGATTTCATCCACAAACCACAACTTTCTAAACTTTTCTTTTCATGACGCTCTTTTTTCCACAGTTGTGTTGACTCCTTTCGGTAGAAAAAAAAGTGGATAATTCCCAGTTTTCCCAAGTGATACTGTTTTCCTCTTTCAGATGAATTAAGTTCACAGTGTTAATCAAGTGTTTATGATAAGATGCTGGGTGAAGCTGAAGCAATCTGCTACAAGTTACAGTCCGTCACCACCAAAAATGTTTAGAATGCTTATTGTTGGATGGATTTACTGTCTTTTAAATTTCACTCAAAACAATTGGACCGGGGCCTGAGGAAATTAGGCAACTTATGAAATGTTGGCAGGTTGTGAAAGAGGAGGAAAGCCAAAGGTAAGGCTGGTGGCCAGGTTCTTGATAGCCTCTCATCAGATTCACTCCATGCAGGTTTGACAAACATGGTTTGACCTGCATAAAATCTTAGTTCTTGTGATGCTTTAGTAAGGGATAAAGCTCTGCCACATTCACTGTGTTTTGGTTTTCCAGTGGCTTTTCATTGGCATTTTGCTAACACACCTTTCAGCGAGTTTATTGCTGTTCTGCTGTTAAAAGAAAGTTTGAGTGAAGTCGCTCAGTCATGCCCGACTCTTTGTGACCCAATGGATAGTAGCCTGCACCAACCTCCTCCATCCATGGGATTTTCAAGGCAAGAAGTACTGGAGTGGGTTGCCATTTCCTTCTCCAGGGAATCTTCCCAACCCAGGGATTGAACCCAGGTCTCTCACATTGTAGACAGGCGCTTTACCGTCTGAACCATCAGGGAAGTCCTCTGCTGTTAAAAATCCACCCCCAGCTCACCAACCTGCTGCCACCTCTTGACTCTCAGGAAGCTGGAGATGTAGATCAGGGTGGAAAACAGTCGTGAAAGGATATCCCCAGTTCTCTAGAAACTGGACCTGGTTAGAGGAACCACATCTAAGATGCATGGGTTTGGAGGGCAAAGAGGAAGTGACTAGAATTTAACTTAACCCCAGGAGTTCCCTCAACCTCCGGACCTTCGAGCCCCAGTGAGAACAGCTAGAGGGATTCTTTTTTTATTTATTGTAGCTAGTTGCTTTACAGTGTTATGGTGGTCTCTGCCATACACCAACTTGAATCAGTCATAACTCTGTGTGTGTGTGTGTGTGTATGTGTGTGTGTATGTTTGTGTGTATATATCCCCTCCCTCTAGAGCCTCCCTCCCCCGACCCATTCCACCCCCCAGGTCATCACAGAACACCGGGCTGGTCTCTCTATGTTACATAGCAGCTTCCACTAGTTATCCATTTTACACATGGTAGTGTATATATCAGAGAAGGCAATGGCACCCCACTCCAGTACTCTTGCCTGGAAAATCCCGTGGATGGAGGAGTCTGGTAGGCTGCAGTCCATGGGGTTGCTAAGAGTTGGACACGACTGAGCGACTTCACTTTCACTTTTCACTTTCATGCCTTGGAGAAGGAAATGGCAACCCACTCCAGTGTTCTTGCCTGGAGAATCCCAGGGATGGGAGAGCCTGGTGGGCTGCTCTCTGTGGGGTCGCACAGAGTCAGACACGACTGAAGCGACTTAGCAGCAGCAGCAGCAGTGTATATATGTCAATGCTACTACTCAATTTGTCCTACTCTCTCCTTCCTCTGCTGTGTTCACCAGATCATTCTCTGTGCCTGTGTCTCCATTCTTCTCTGTAAATAGATTCATCAGTAGTGTTTTTGTAGCTTCCATATATATACATTAGTGTACAATGGTTGCTTTTTTCTTTCTGTCTGACTGCACTCTGTATAACAGGTTCTAGGTTCATCCAACTCACTGTAACTGACTCGATTTCATTCTTTTTTATGGCTAGTAATATTCCTTTGTATATGTGTACCACAACTTCTTTAGCCATTCATCTGTTGATGGGTATCTAGATTGCTTCCATGTCCTGGCTATTGTAAACAGTGCTGCAGTGGACATTGGGGTACCTGTGCCTTTCAGAATTGTGGTTTTCTCAGGGCATGTGACCAGTAGTGGGATTGCTGTATCATATGGTAGTTTTATTCTTAATTTGTTTAGGAATCTCCATACTGTTTTCCACAGTGGCTGTACTAATTTACAGTCCACCAGCAGTGCTGGGGGGTTCTGATAGTGCTGGAGCCAAAGGCAAGCTTAGAGACCTCTGGACCCAGCTGCCAGGCAGAAAACTCTAGAGGGAGGCCGTCACAAGCTGCTAGTTAGTGTCGCTGTGTTGGTGGAGGCACAGGAAGACAGCTCTGATGTACTCACCATGTGAGTTGGGCGGGTTGCTTTCTCTGAGCTTCCTGTTCCCAACTGCAAGACTGGCGGGATCAACCACCACCCCGCCTCTCTGTGTAAGACTTTTGTAAGTGATCCATGAGATGGCAAATGTAAAACTCCCTAGCTCCCTGCTGGCTCAGAGTAAACACTCAGTAAAAGTTAGTTCCATGTGTCCTGCCAAAAAAAAGAGAAAGGTATGAGTAAGGGAGGTTGGGGTTTTAAGCTCTCAGTTTATCTGATTCTGACTGCCCAGCACAGCCTACCACCCTCCTCCGCCCACTCCACCAACTTTTCTATGTCCCATTTCTGAACTATTATTTTTTCTTTTTTATATTTTTTTTGTTTTTATAGAAAAAATTACTTTTAAGTGCTAATCATGTAACATTTTCCATCACGGAAGCGGTTTATATTTGCAAGACTCACTAGAGGTTGGATTTTTTTTTTGGTTTGGGCTATCTTCATGTTTACTCATTGAGCAGACTTATGTGAACCCCAAAAAGCACAGAAGCAAAGGGATTCATCTCCAGGGATGGGATTCTAACCACCAAGGTGGGCTGTGGGGAAGGGCAGCCTCCTTTGGGCCCCGTTGTAAGGCCCTGGCTGCTGAACCCACTTTCTGTCTGACAGCCAGCAGCCTCAACCTGAGCAAATCACTCCCTGATGCCAGAGCCAGCAGCTGAGTGGGGACCGTGGCCCCTGACTTTACCTCACTCAAGCCCAATAGACCCCCTTTTGTCCACATGCCTCACCTTCCATTTCCCACGTAGGTAGCCTTCCTCGCATGTTGATGTTTGTGTTTGATTTCTATGTGCGCTTGTAGACCTTTGTTATAGTTTTAGTTGCTTATACTTTTAAGTTACACAACTCATTCTGTTACTCAGCTCATTGTTTCTTTTGTCCTGACCTGGTCCTGCGTGGGGTTTGTCGGTGTCACTCTGTGTCTATCATGTACACGCACTGTGCCTCGTGCACCACGAAGACCTCCCCACATTTTAGCTTTTGCTCCCCTTTGATGGATTTGGACATGGTACACATCATGCTGCAGTTCCACAAATGTGCTGCCCCAAATAGCCTCCTGCAGGTCCCAACTGTGAGCCTTCCTTTAGGATCCATACCCGTGGGCAGGCTTGCTGGGCACAAGGATGTGTACACTTACTCAGGAACTGACCACCAGATGGCTTTCCTGGGGCCTTCTATTCACCCCACCGACCCCCAGGCAGATATGACCCCCCCACACACATCCTTACCCCTACTTTGCATCATTCTGCAGCTTTCCAAGAGGTGTAAACTGACATCTCACTATCTGAGCTTGTGTTTTTCTAATAATTAGTAAAATAAGATGCTTTCTCCTTGGAAGGAAAGTTATGACCAACCTAGATAGCATATTGAAAAGCAGAGACATTACTTTGCCAACAAAGGTCTATCTAGTCAAGGCTGTGGTTTTTTCCTGTGGTCATGTATGGATGTGAGATTTGGACTGTGAAGAAAACTGAGCACCGAAGAACTGATGCTTTTGAACTGTAATGTTGGAGAAGACTCTTGAGAGTCCCTTGGACTGCAAGGAGATCCAACCAGTCCATTCTGAAGGAGATCAGCACTGGAATTTCTTTGGAAGGAATGATGCTAAAGCTGAAACTCCAGTACTTTGGCCACCTCATGTGAAGAGTTGACTCATTGGAAAAGACTCTGATGCTGGGAGGGATTGGGGGCAGGAGGAGAAGGGGATGACAGAGGATGAGATGGCTGCATGGCATCACTGACTCGATGGACGTGAGTCTGAGTGAACTCCAGGAGTTGGTGATGGACAGGGAGGCCTGGCGTGCTGTGATTCATGGGGTCGCAAAGAGTCGGACACGACTGAGCAACTGAACTGAACTGAACTGAATATGTTTGTTAACTTTATGGGTTTCCTCTGCCCTAACTGCATGGTCACATGCTTTGCTCTTTTTTATAAATTAGGTTTGCTCTAGTTTTCTTACTTTTCAAGAGTTCTAAGTATTAATCTATAATCAATTTTATTTTTTCTAATTTTTTTTGGCCTAGCCATGCAGCATGTGGAATCTTAGTTCCCCGACCAGGGATTGAACCTGTGCAATGGAAGCACACTGGACCACAAAGGAAGTCCCTGAAATCAGTTTTAGGCATTGTTGTTTCCTCCTCCAGGGGATTTTCCCAACCCAGGGACTGAACCTAGGTCTCCTGCATTGCAGGTGGATTATTTACCATTTTTAGATCTATTAATTTTGTCCATAGCATTGTCAACTTGTTTTATTGGGTGGGAATTTTTAAGACATCAGGCCCAGGCCTGGGAGATAGCATCTCAAGTGACCCTGAGAGAACTGCCTCAAGGAGCCAAGGGGAGGAGCCTGGTTATATAGTTTTGCAACATCAAAATACTAGATAGTCTGAACATCAAAAGAGTTTTGTCAGTTAAAGAAAACTAAATATCCCAAGTTAAGGATTGTATTGCTTTATATAGTTATATATAAAGTTTTATATAAGGAGTGTTGTGCTATGTAGTTTTATATTAAGGAGTGTAGTGCTTTATATAGTTTTGCAACATCAAAATAGTAAATAGTCTGAACATCAAAAGAGTTATGTCAGTTAAAGAAAACTAAATATCCCAAGTTAAGGATTGTAGTGCTTTTCTATGTATGGAAAGTTGCAAGAGTCTGGCTCACTGCAGTTATTCCTCTGACGTGTACCTCTAATATCTGGGGCCAGTATGTGTGGTTTCATATCCTGATGTTCCTCAGGGCTCAGCCTAGGGAGTGGCTGCAGTCTGATGGCTGCTAGATAGCAGGTATTCATCTCTTCAAATTCCCTTAGGGCCCACATTGAGGGCTGCCATCTCTGATGACTGTGACATCCGTGTTTACTGATATGGCAGAAAATACTCCATTTTTTAGTGTCTTTTCATTGAACAGAAATCCTCCACTTGGTATAATCAAATTAATTTTTATTATTTTTTTTGTCTTATGGTTTGTGCTCTTGAAATTTTACATAAGATTTTAGTAATTTGAAGCTTGTCATCCCCAGCACTCATCACTGGAATTCAGACATGAGTACTGTTCTCTCTGCCTTTGAGAGATGCTGAATCTATAACTGGGAGTATGCCATTCAGCTCTTTGAGCCATCAATTCCTCATCTGTAAAGTCTGAGGGTCCTCACATCTCTAAACCAATGGCGACCTGAGAAATATTTTGATTCCATTTCAATTCAGTGGAGGGACGGGAGGATGAGGCAAAGGTGCAGAAGCAGAAATCTGTAAGATGGACCAGCCTGAACCAGAGCGAGGTGGCAGGAATCAGGAGAGATGGGATCACATGCAACTTACAGGCCACTCTGAGAAAATAGGCTCTGCTCTATTGTCATGGGGAGCCACTGGAGGTGTCTGAATGGAGGAATTTGTTGTTAATAAAAAATAAACATTTTGTCTTTGTCTGAGTTCCTGTCACATAGCTCCCCAAACTCTTGGGGATACTTGATCAGTGTCTTCTTAATGTCAATGAGATGACTGATGGCTGGAGACTCCTAGGCATCTTCAGAGTGACTTCTGGGGAGAGGCAGGGACCAAGAGACTCAGCTAATCACCAGCAGTCAAGGATTTGATCAATTATGTCAACGTGATGAAACCATCATCAGTTCAGTGCAGTCGAGCAGTTGTGTCCGACTCTTTGTGACCCCATGAATCGCAGCATGCCTGGCCTCCCTGTCCATCACCAACTCCTGGAGTTCACTCAGATTCACGTCCATCGAGTCAGTGATGCCATCCAGCCATCTCATCCTCTGTCGTCCCCTTCTCCTCCTGCCCCCAATCCCTCCCAGCATCAGAGTCTTTTCTAATGAGTAAACTCTTCGCATGAGGTGGCCAAAGTACTGGAGTTTCAGCTTTAGCATCATTCCTTCCAAAGAAATCCCAGGGCTGATCTCCTTCAGAATGGACTGGTTGGATCTCTTTGCAGTCCAAGCGACTCTCAAGAGTCTTCTCCAACACCACAGTTCAAAAGCATCAATTCTTCAGCGCTCAGCCTTCTTCACAGTCCAACTCTCATATCCATACATGACCACTGGAAAAACCATAGCCTTGACTGGATAGACCTTTATTGGCAAAGTAATGTCTCTGCTTTTTAATATGCTATCTAGGTTGGTCATAACTTTCCTTCCAAGGAGTGTCTTTTAATTTCATGGCTGCAGTCACCATCTGCAGTGGTTTTGGAGCTCAGAAAAATAAAGTCTGACATTGTTTCCACTGTTTCCCCATCTATTTCCCATGAAGTGAAGGGACCAGATGCTGTGATCTTAGTTTTCTGAATGTTGAGCTTTAAGCCCACTTTTTCACTCTCCTCGTTCACTTTCATCAAGAGGCTTTTTAGTTCCTCTTCACTTTCTGCCATAAATGTGGTGTCATCTGCATATCTGAGGTTATTGATATTTCTCCCAGAAATCTTGATTCCAGCTTGTGCTTCATCCAGCCCAGCGTTTCCCATGATGTATTCTGCATATAAGTTAAATAAGCAGGGTGACAATATACAGCCTTGACGTACTCCTTTTCCTTTTTGGAACCAGTCTATTGTTCCATGTCCAGTTCTAACTGTTGCTTCCTGACCTGCATACAGATTTCTCAAGAGGCAGGTCAGGTGGTCTGGTATTCCCATCTCTTTCAGAATTTTCCACAGTTTATTGTGATCCACACAGTCAAAGGCTTGGGCAGAGTCAATAAAGCAGAAATAGATGTTTTTCTGGAACTCTCTTGCTTTTTCCATGATCCAGCGGATGTTGGCAATTTGATCTCCGGTTCCTCTGCCTTTTCTAAATCCAGCTTGAACATCTGGAAGTTTACAGTTCACATATTGCTGAAGCCTGGCTTGGAGAATTTTGAGCATTACTTTACTAGTGTGTGAGATGAGTGTCATTGTGCGGTAGTGAGCATTCTTTGGCATTGCCTTTCTTTGGGATTGGAATGAAAACTGACCTTTTCCAGTCCTGTGGCCACTGCTGAGTTTTCCAAATTTGCTGGCATATTGAGTGCAGCACTTTCACAGCATCGTCTTCCAGGATTTGAAATAGCTCAATTGGAATGCCATCACCTCCACTAGCTTTGTTTGTAGTGATACTTTCTAAGGCCCACTTGACTTCACATTCTAGGATGTCTGGCTCTAGGTGAGTGATCACACCATCATGATTATCTTGGTCGTGAAGATCTTTTTTGTACAGTTCTGTGTATTCCTGCCACCTCTTAATATCTTCTGCTTCTGTTAGGTCCATACCATTTCTGTCCTTTATTGAGCCCATATTTGCATGAAATGTTCCCTTGGCATCTCTAATTTTCTTGAAGAGATCTCTAGTCTTTCACATTCTGTTGTTTTCCTCTATTTCTTTGCATTGATCGCTGAGGAAGGCTTTCTTATCTCTCCTTGCTATTCTTTGGAATTCTGCATTATATCTTATATCACCTCTTGATGCTTATATCTTTCCTTTTCTCCTTTGCTTTTCACCTCTGTTCTTTTCACAGCTAGTTGTAAGGCCTCCCCAGACAGCCATTTTGCTTTTTTGCATTTCTTTTCCATGGGGATGTTCTTGATCCCTGTCTCCTGTACAATGTCACGAACCTCCGTCCACAGTTCATCAGGCACTCTATCAGATCTAGTCCCTTAATCTATTTCTCACTTCCACTGTATAATCATAAGGGATTTTATTTAGGTCATACCTGAATGGTCTAGTGGTTTTCCCTACTTTCTTCAATTTAAGTCTGAATTTGGCAATAAGGAGTTCATGATCTGAGCCACAGTCAGCTCCTGGTCTTGTTTTTGTTGACTGTATAGAGCTTCTCTATCTTTGGCTGCAAAGAATATAATCAGTCTGATTTCGGTGTTGCCCATCTGGTGATGTCCATGTGTAGAGTCTTCTCTTGTGTTGTTGGAAGAGGGTGTTTGCTATGACCAGTGCCTTTTCTTGGCAAAACTCTATTAGTCTTTTGCCCTGCTTCATTCTGTATTCCAAGGTCAAATTTGCCTGTTACTCCAGGTGTTTCTTGACTTCCTACTTTTACCTTCCAGTCCTCTATAATGAAAAGGACATCTTTTTTGGGTGTTAGTTCTAAAAGGTCTTGTAGGTCTTCATAGAACCGTTCAACTTCAGCTTCTTCAGCATTACTGGTTGGAGCATAGACTTGGATTACTGTGATATTGAATGGTTTGCCTTGGAAATGAACAGAGATCATTCTGTCGTTTTTGAGATTGCATCCAAGTACTGCATTTCAGACTCTTTTGTTGACCATGATGGCTACTCCATTTCTTCTGAGGGATTCCTGCCCACAGTAGTATATACAATGGTCATTTGAATTAAATTCACCCATTCCAGTCCATTTTAGTTCGCTGATTCCTAGAATGTCGACATTCACTCTTGCCATCTCCTGTTTGACCACTTCCAATTTGCCTTGATTCATGGACCTGACATTCCAGGTTCCTATGCAATACTGCTCTTTACAGCATTGGACCTTGCTTCTATCACCAGTCACATCCACAACTGGGTATTCTTTTTGCTTTGGCTCCATCCCTTCATTCTTTCTGGAGTTATTTCTCCACTGATCTCCAGTAGCATATTGGGCACCTACTGACCTGGGGAGTTCCTCTTTCAGTATCCTATCATATTGCCTTTTCATACTGTTCATGGGGTTCTCAAGGCAAGAATACGGAAGTGGTTTGCCATTCCCTTCTCCAGTGGATCACATTCTGTCAGACCTCTCCACCATGACCCGCCTGTCTTGAGTGGCCGCACACGGCATGGCTTAGTTTCATTGAGTTAGACAAGGTTGTGGTCCTAGTGTGATTAGATTGACTAGTTTTCTGTGAGTATGGTTTCAGTGTGTCTGCCCTCTGATGCCCTCTTGCAACGCCTACCGTTTTACTCGGGTTTCTCTTATTTGGACGTAGGGTATCTCCTCACGGCTGCTCCAGCAAAGCACAGCCACTGCTCCCTACCTTGAATGAGGGTATCTCCTGACCACTGCCCCTCCTGACCTTGAGTGTGGAATAGCTCCCCTAGGCCCTCCTGTGCACACGCAGCCACCGCTCCTTGGACATGGGGTTGCTCCTCCCAGCTGCTGCCCCGGCCTCCAGCGTGGGGTAGCTCCTCTCGGCTGCTCCTGCGCTGTCGCAGCCTGGCAGTCTCCGCCGCCGCCCCTGACCTAGGACGCTGATTAGCTCTTCTCGGCTGCTGCCCCTGACCTCGGACGTGGGGAAGCTCCTCTCGGCCATTCCTGCACCATCGCAGCCTGGCACTCTCGGCCGCTGCCCCTGACCTCGGACGTGGGGTAGCTCCTCCCGACTGCTGCCCCTGACATCGGACGTGGGGTAACTCCTCTTGGCCACCGCCGCTTGGGCATGGGGTCCTCCGGGCTTCTGCCCCTGACGTTGGACGTGGGGTAGCTCCTCTCGGCCGCGCTATGTGTACCGTCGCAGTCAGGCGGCAGCTGGGAGGAGTTACCCCACATCGGAGGTCAGGGGCAGCGGCCGAGAGTGCCAGGCTGCAACAGCGCAGGAGCAGCCAAGAGGAGCTACCCCCCGCCCCAGGCCAGGGGCGGCGGCCGGGGAGGAGATACCCTACGTCCAAGGAGCGGTGGCTACGCGGGTGCAGGAGGGCCTGAAACCATCATAAAAAGTCCTAAATAGTGAACACAGTGAAGTGGTGGCAAGGTGGTGTGCCCAGAGAGAGCCGGGAAGCCCTGTGCAGCCTTCTGCTTGCACACCTTGCCCCATGCATGTCTTCCACTTGGCTGTTCCTGAGTTGCAGCCTTTATAGTACACCAGTAACCATAAAAGCAAAGTACTTTCCTGAGTTCTGTGAGTTTTTCTAGTAAATTATCAAAACTGTGTAGGGTCTTGTGGGAATCCCTGATTTACAGATGATGTATTACAAGTACAAATGATCCAAGAACTTGCAACTGCCATCTGAAGTGGGGGCAGGCTTGTGGCTCTGAAGCCAGGATCTGTGATTTGATGTTCACTCCTGGTAGACAGTGTGTGCGTGCTAAGTCGCTTGAGTTGTGACCTACTCTTTGCAATCCCATGAGTGTAACCCTCTGGGCTCCTCTGTCCATGGGATTCTCCAGGCAAGAATACTGAAGTGGGTTTTACTGGAGGAGATCTTCCCAACCCAGGGATTGAACCCGTGTCTCTTGATTCTCCTGCTTGGCAGGTGGTTTCTTTACCACTAACACCACCTAGGAAGCCCCAGGTAGATACTGTCAGCATGGAATTGAATTGTTGGACACCCAGTTAGTAACCTCAGAGACCTGGACAATTAGCTGATATGAGAAAACACTTCTCAGCCACAGAGGGAAATCACAGTTTTGGAAGAATGAATAGAAATGGATGGGAGGGCAAAGATACCAGAAAAGAGGAAGGGAGAAGGGGCTGGACAATATAGTCTAGTCAAGAGATGATGAACACAGACTGTAACTGGGCAAAGAGCTTGTATGCCTGCAGTGCAGAAAGCTGATGTAACAGCAGACATTTGCCGCAAAGTAAGTATTTATTGCAGGGCGCCGAGCAAGGGAGTAAGAGAGAGCCTCAGATCCACTCCCACTTGGGTTTTGAATTGAGGGTGTTTTTAAAGGGAAAAAACAAAGAAACTGGAATTAATCATCATTTTGTGACGTTTCTTAGTCACAGTTTCGGCAGCCAGTAAGTCTCTGGTTTAGGATTCTCAGGCCAGATGGTCTATGACTTGGGGGCCTATTAGAAGAGCAACTTGTAATTGTATGTTAATGATGAAATCTACAACAGCAGTTCCTCCAACTCTGGTAGATTACTGTTCTGTTAGCCCGTGGTTGAGGTCATAGGGGATAGAAAGGGAATAAAGTTTTGAATAGAGAGATTCATCATTAACTTGGGAGGGAACTCAGTTTTAGGGGCACTCCAGGTCAGAACTATGGTGATGGGGAAAGAAAGGCTGAATCCACCAGGGCCATTTTCAGTAGGACAGGCAGCATGGCACAGGGCTAGGAGGGTGAATTTGGGGTGACTATCTGGGATCAGGTCCCTTCCCTGCCACTTAAAATCTATGGAGTGTGAGCAGGTTCTTGAATCTCCTGGAGGTTTTCTTTCCACAGGTGTAAGGTGGGTGTGATCATGATTTTCTCCCCATAGGTTGTTGTAGGGTTTAAAGGAGATGACAGGGACTTCCCTGGTGGTGCAGTGGCTAAAACTCCACTCTCCCAATGCAGGAGACCTGGGTTTGATCCCTGGTCAGGGAACTAGATCCCACATGCCACAACTAAAGATCCTGCATGCTACAACAAAGACTCAGCACAGCCAAATAAATAAATAAATATTTTTTAATGAATTTTAAAGGAGATGATAGTGTGTGTCAAGTTCTTTACATGGTGCCAGCCACAATCAGGGGTCAGTAAGTGCTGACTGTACTCACCTTCTGTTGGCAGGGGTGGCTCAGAAGAGCTTATAATCAAAAGACGACTAAGAGGGTTCAAGCCTGGGACACAGGGCAAATCAGCGGTGTTTGACACTGCACCTCAAGAGTGCAGAGGTGTAGTAAGATTACCCCCTGACAGCTAAAGCCTCCTATTTCCAGGCTTTTCCTGACTTAGTGGACATGCTTGTGCCCATGGGGTTGTGGCAGACAGAAGCAGTAGAAAGAGATCTGGACAGGACCTCAGGACACCCAGGTTTTACTTCTTGGCTTTTCAAGCTCCTAGCTATGTGAGTTTATTGGAGAAGGAAATGGCAACCCACTCCAGTATTCTTGCCTGGAGAATCCCAGGGATGGGGCAGCCTGGTGGGCTGTCGTCTATGGGGTCACACAGAGTTGGACACGACTGAAGCGACATAGCAGCAGCAGCAGCTATGTGAGTTTGGGCAGCGGATTCCTCATAAAACAAGGGATTTGGAGGGGGTGCTCTGCCCATGTCCTTTCTCAGTGCCTCAGGCCCTGCCCAGCTCTATGTCTTGCTTCTAATCTGCCAACACGGCTCGACTGGTCCCAGGACTTAATAGTACGCACGGGTCTAAGTTGGCCTGACAACTCTTGTTTCTCCTCCACAGTTCCTTTCATAGAAGCTGTTTTCTTGTGGAGGGATGGCTTGGGTCTTCTCCCAGGTACCTCCAGGTAGCTACTGCTTCCAAAGAGGTTTCCAGGATTTTAGATGGAGGGTTATCTGTTTTGTAATAGAAAATTATGGCCAAAGTGGGAGGGTGATGAACCCAGTTTCAAGTCTGTTTTCTGTGAGGTTTACTTACTCTTTCAGTCCACAGATATTCACTTTTCTGGTGGCTCAGATGGTAAAGAATCCACCTGCAATGCAGGAGACCTGGGTTCAATCCCTAGGTTGGGAAGATCCCCTGGAGAAGGGAACAGTACCCACTCCAGTATTCTGGCCTGGAGAATTCCATGGACAGAGGAGCCTGGCGAGGGCTACAGACCATAGGGTCACAAGGAGTCGGACACAACTGACTGACTTTCACTTAATTGGCTTCCTTTGCAGCTCAGTTGGTAAAGAATCTGCCTGCAGTGCAGAAGACCCGGGTTTGATTCCTGGGTTGAGAAGATCCCCTGGAGAAGGAAATGGCAACCCACTCCAGTATTCTTGCCTGGAGAATCTCATGGACAGAGGAGCCTGGCAGGGTACAGTACATGGGGTCACAAGAGTCGGACATAATTTGGTGACTAAACAACCAACCAAGCCTGTGCCAGACTCTGTGCTGAGTACTTTAGACAGTAAACAAGACCTGCCAGAGTGAAACTTACTGTTCAGTGAGGGGATCGTGACCATCTGAGCCCTTCCTAACCACATAGAGAGGCTGGGTAAGACCTATGAAGGGGGGTGAGCAGGGAGAAGCAAAGCAAAGCAAAAATGACTGAAATTCTAACACCTGTGCACAAGGATTCTCCAACTACAGATCCTATCTGCAGAAGACAATGCTCAGGTACCATATATGTCCAAATCCACAGTGGGTATGTTTCCCCTCCTCTCAGGAAAGCAATCCCTAAGGAAAGGGAAGTCACCTTATATTCAAATGCTTACAGAGTCTCTCATATCAAGGAAACTGAATTACTTTATTGTCAGTAACAAAGTCACCTGATATTCAAGTGCTTACAGAGTCTCTCATATCAAGGAAACTGAATTACTTTATTGTCAGTAACAAAGTCACCTGATATTCAAGTGCTTACAAAGTCTCTCATATCAAGGAAACAGAGTTACTTTATCTTCAGTTACAAAGCAGCATGTTCTGGGAAGACAGACTAGTCGTGCCAGTTCGGAAAGCTTGAAAGAAATATCTGATGGCAGTGTTTTGTTGTTTTGTTTTGTTTAAGCATAGAAAGTTGGTGGTTATTCCTGGAGCTCAGACCTTGAAAGTCGTGCACGTGTGTGGATTGTGGATCCTCAGGTCTTAGTGATATGTGTGAACAGCCCCATCCTATGGCTGTTGTCCCCAGTCTGAGTTCCACATCGGGGCTGGTCTGGGTGAAACCAGCCTCAGGCATGGAGAAAAGGAAGCAGCAGCAGCTTCTGAGCTCATCTTGTCCAGGCATCTGTGTTTGCTTAACTGAAAATGGGAGAAGAAGAAAAAAAAAAAAGAAAATGGGAGAAGAACCGGACAAGTCACACAACAGATTGGCAGCTTTCCCTGCTTCACTCACAAAACCATCTGGATGCTGTGCAAACACCCTCCCTGTCTGTTCTTCAACTATATAACCAGAACTTGCAAATCCTCTTGACACTTCTTTTCCTTCACTTGAACAGTTGGCTTTATGGTTTAGTCACTAGTTCATGTCTGACACTTGTGACCCCATGGACTGTAGCCTGCCAGGCTCCTCTGTCCGTTGAGGTTATCCAGGCAAGAATACTGGAGTGGGTTGCCATTTCCTTCTCAAGTTGGCTCTATATAGAATCCAAAAATTAGCTGCAGCCTCCTAGCTCCTCAGAGATGTACTGGGTTAGCCAAAGAGTTTATTTGGTTTTTAAATAAAAATAAAATACATTTTTCATTTTCACAAAGAACTCTATTGAACAGTGTAGTCATCATTTTGTTCTAATACCTTCTGCCTTTTTCAGGCAACTTCATAATTCTGTCTTCCCAAAACGTTTTATCTTTTTGAGCAAAGAACTGTTCTAGGTAACTTTTACAGTCTTCCAGAAAATTGAAAATTTTCCACTAAGAGAATTTTGTAAAGACCAAAATAAATCAGTTCAGTTTAGTTCAGTCACTCACTCGTGTCCGACTCTTTGTGATCCCATGAATCGCAGCATGCCAGGCCTCCCTGTCCATCACCAACTCCCAGGGTTCACCCAAACTCATGTCCATCGAGTTGGTGATGCCATCCAGCCATCTCATCCTCTGTCGTCCCCTTCTCCTCCTGCCCCCAATCCCTCCCAGCATCAGAGTCTTTTCCAATGAGTCAACTCTTCGCATGAGGTGGCCAAAGTACTGGAGTTCCAACTTTAGCATCAGTCCTTCCAATGAACACCCAGGACCGATCTCCTTTAGAATGGACTGGTTGGATCTCCTTGCAGTCCAAGGGACTCTCAAGAGTCTTCTCCAACACCACAGTTCAAAAGCATCAATTCTTCAGCGCTCAGCCTTCTTCACAGTCCAACTCTCACATCCATACATGACCACTGGAAAAACCATAGCCTTCACTAGATGGACCTTTATTGGCAAAGTAATGTCTCTGCTTTTCAATATGCTATCTAGGTTGGTCATAACTTTCCTTCCAAGGAGTAAGTGTCTTTTAATTTCATGGCTGCAATCACCATCTGCAGTGATTTTGGAGCCCCAAAAAATAAAGTCTGACACTGTTTCCACTGTTTCCCCATCTATTTGCCATGAAGTGATGGGACCAGATGCCATGGTCTGAGATATCATAATCCTTCTGAATGTTGAGTTTTAAGCCAACTTTTTCACTCTTCTCTTTCACTTTCATCAAGAGGCTTTTTAGTTCCTCTTCACTTTCTGACATAAGGGTGGTGTCATCTGCATATCTGAGGTTATCGATATTTCTCCCAGCAATCTTGATTCCAGCTTGTGCTTCATCCAGCCCAGAGTTTCTCATGATGTATTCTGCATATAAGTTAAATAAGCAGGGTAACAATATACAGCTTTGACGTACTCCTTTCCCTATTTGGAACCAGTCTATTGTTCCATGTCCAGTTCTAACTGTTGCTTCCAACCTGCATATAGGTTTCTCAAGAGGCAGGTCAGGTGATCTGGTATTCCCATCTCTCTTAGAATTTTCCACAGTTTATTGTGATCCACACAGTCAAAGGCTTTGGCATAGTCAATAAAGCAGAAGTAGATGTTTTTCTGGAACTCTCTTGCTTTTTCCATGATCCAGCGGATGTTGGCAATTTGATCTCTGGTTCCTCTGCCTTTTCTAAATCCAGCTTGAACATCTGGAAGTTCACAGTTCACGTATTGCTGAAGCCTCGCTTGGAGAATTTTGAGCATTACTTTACTAGCGTGTGAGATGAGTGCCATTGTGTGGTAGTTTGAGCATTCTTTGGCATTGCCTTTCTTTAGGATTGGAATGAAAACTGACCTTTTCCAGTCCTGTGGCCACTGCTGAGTTTTCCAAATTTGCTGGCATATTGAGTGCAGCACTTTCACAGTATCATCTTCCAGGATTTGAAATAGCTCAACTGGAATTCCATCCCCTCCACTAGCTTTGTTCATAGTGTTGCTTTCTAAGGCCCACTTGACTACACATTCCAGGATATCTGGCTCTAGGTGAGTGATCACACCATCGTACTTATCTTGGTCATGAAGATCTTTTTTGTACGGTTCTTCTGTGTATTCCTGCCACCTCTTAATATCTTCTGCTTCTGTTAGGTCCATACCATTTCTGTCCTTTATTGAGCCCATCTTTGCATGAAATGTTCCCTTGGTATTTCTAATTTTCTTGAGACATCTAGTCTTTCCCATTCTGTTGTTTTCCTCTATTTCTTTGCACTGATCACTAAAGAAGGCTTTCTTATCTCTCCTTGCTATTCTTTGGAACTCTGCATTCAGATGCTTATATCTTTCCTTTTCTCCTTTGCTTTTCGCCTCTGTTCTTTTCACAGCTAGTTGTAAGGCCTCCCCAGACAGCCATTTTGCGTTTTTGCATTTCTTTTCCATGGGGATGTTCTTGATCCCTGTCTCCTGTACAATGTCATGAACCTCTGTCCATAGTTCATCAGGCACTCTATCTATCAGATCTAGTCCCTTAAATCTATTTCTCACTTCCACTGTATAATCATAAGGGATTTGATTTAGGTCATACATGAATGGTCTAGTGGTTTTCCCCACTTTCTTCAATTTAAGTCTGAATTTGGCAATAAGGAGTTTATTATCTGAGCCACAGTCAGCTCCTAGTCTTGTTTTTGCTAACTGTATAGAGCTTCTCTATCTTTGGCTGCAAAGAATATAATCAGTCTGATTTCGGTGTTGACCATCTGGTGATGTCCATGTGTAGAGTCTTCTCTTGTGTTGTTGGAAGAGGTTGTTTGCTATGACCAGTGCGTTCTCTTGGCAAAACTCTATTAGCCTTTGCTTTGCTTCATTCTGTATCCCAAGGCCAAACTTGCCTGTTACCCCAGGTGTTTCTTGACTTCCTACTTTTACCTTCCAGTCCTCTATAATGAAAAGGACATCTTTTGGGGGTGTTAGTTCTAAAAGGTCTTGTAGGTCTTCATAGAACCATTCAACTTCAGCTTCTTCAGCAATACTGGTTGGGGCATAGACTTGGATTACTGTGATATTGAATGGTTTGCCTTGATAACGAACAGAGATCATTCTGTCGTTTTTGAGATTGCATCCAAATACTGCATTTTGGACTCTTTTGTTGACCATGGTAGCTACTCCATTTCTTCTGAGGGATTCCTGCCCACAGTATATACAGATATAATGGTATCTATATCATTATATAGATAGATAGATACAGATATATAGATATAATGGTCATCTGAGTTAAACTCACCCATCCAGTCCATTTTAGTTCTCTGTTTCCTAGAATGTCAACATTCACTCTTGCCATCTCCTGTTTGACCACTTCCAATTTGCCTTGATTCATGGACCTGACATTCCAGGTTCCTCTGCAATACTGCTCCTTACAGCATTGGACCTTGCTTCTATCACCAGTCACATCTACTACTGGGTATTGTTTTTGCTTTGGCTCCATCCCTTCATTCTTCCTGGAGTTATTTCTCCACTGATCTCCGGTAGCATATTGGGCACCTACTGACCTGGGGAGTTCCTCTTTCAGTATCCTATCATTTTGCCTTTTCATACTGTTCATGGGGTTCTCGAGGAAAGAGTACTGAAGTGGTTTGCCATTCCCTTCTCCAGTGGACCACATTCTGTCAGACCTCTCCATCATGACCCGCCCATCTTGAGTGGCCCCACACAGCATGGCTTAGTTTCATTGAGTTAGACAACGCTGTGGTCCATGTGATCAGATGGACTAGTTTTCTGTGATTATGGTTTCAGTGTGTCTGCCCTCTGATGCCTCTTGCAACACCTACTGTCTTACTTGGGTTTCTCTTACCTTGGACATGGGGTATCTCTTCATGGCTGCTCCAGCAAAGTACAGCCGCTGCTCCTTATCTTGGACGAGGGGTATCTTCTCACAGCCCCGCCTCCTGACCTTGAATGAGGAGTAGCTCCTCTTGGCCCTCCTGCGCCCATGCAACCACCGCTCCTTGGACATGGGGTTGCTCCAAAATAAATGGAAATCTGTAAATGCAATGTCTGGTGGATGCGGTGGAGGAATCAGAACTTTGCAGCCAAGCTGTAACAGTTTTTGTCTGTCATCAAAGAAACATGCAGTCTTGCATTATCCTGATGGAAGATTATCCGTTTTCTGTTGACTAATTCTGGATGCTTTTCATTGAGTGCTACCTTCAGTTGGTCTAATTGGGAGCAGTACTAGTTGGAATTAATCATCTGATTTTCTGGAAGGTTTTCTCCTAATAGAAGACTCTTCCAATCCCACCATATACACAATATCACCTCCTTTAAAAGAAGATTGACTGACCTTTGGTGTGGTTGGTGGCAGTTCATTTCAATTGCCCCACAATCTCTTCCATTCCATGTTATTGTGTAGTAACCACTTTTCGTTGCACATCACAATTTGTTCTTAAAATGGAACATCTTGCTTTTCAGTAGAGAATGGCATGTGGAAATATGATCAAGGAAATTTTTTCACTTATGTGGAATGCAAACATCAAAGCAATTAACATAAGCAAGCTGGTACAAATGATTTTCAATGATTGATTTGGATATTTTTAATATGTCAGCTATCTCCCGCATGGTATAATGGTGATTGTTCTCAGTGTCTCAATTTACTTGCTATCAGCTTCAACTGGTCTATCTGACTGTGGAACATCTTCCGGTGAGACATCTCCAGCTCAGAACTTCACAAACCACTTTTGACACGTTCAATCAGTCACAGTATCTTCTCCATACACTAAATACATCTTTTTTTGCATTTCAATTGCACTTTCACCTTTTGTGAAATAACAAAGCATAATATGCCAAAGATGTTATCCTCAAAATTAAAATGGCTACACAAAAATTCACCAATTTAGATAAGTTTTTTAAAAATGCACACTGATATGACAGCTGTCACAATACAAACAAAATTGTTTTGAATAAAGCTAAAAACATCTAAGCACTGCTTGAGCCATCTTTTGGGGGAAACGAATAAGCCTTTTGACCAGCCCAGTAGTGAATCCTTCCTGGAACCCAAATAGTTGAGCAGGTATTTCTAAAGGTAGTATTGCTGTGGGTATTTTGCATGGGCAGAGAATTAATATAAAATGCTGTCTGTTCAGTACTTGTTTGTTCATTCATTCAACAGACACTGAGTTGTGAGTGAACTGGGTTGAGCTCAGGAATCTTTTCTGCCATTCAGTCAGATGCCACATTCATCTGCCAGGGACTAAGACTGGGGATGTGAAGCACAACCCAACACCAGAAGCAGCCACGACACCTACCTTGTAATCTTCTCTGCTTATGGTTGTTGCTGAGTCTCCCTGAGTGATTGGCAACTATGCCCTGTTGAGTGACAGACCAGAGTTTCCTCTAATCCTTAAACTATAGGGTGTCCTGCAGCCTTCTTCATGGGATGAGCTAGAGTCTAAGTGACTAACTGAATTCACGTGTTGCAAATTTCTGACATATGGCTCTTTGATGTTGTTACAATCAATTTCTGCGGATTAAAACTGAAATTCTTTTCTTCTGCATCATGCATCCTGTGCTGCTCTTAATTCGTCTTTCCGTTGTTTTTCTTCTACCTGGATTTAAGCCTCTTTTCTTATTTGGAACATTTCTGACTGCCTCAGCTTTCATGTCTCCATCCCCACATTTGTTACTACAGCTGATGTCATTGGCCTGTGAGCTTCCCTGACTAGTGCCTCGAAGGTGAAGCTCACGCTTGGAGCCCCGTCCATTTTTAACTGTCAGGGTGAGCCTGCATCTCTGTCAGGCTCTCTCAAACACATCTCTGCCTGTGGTTCCCACTTGCTTTATGAATGCATGGATGGATGTGTTTATTTCATGCTCTCTCCCTGACTGCCCAACCCTTCCTGAGGGCAAAGACCAGGGCTGTGTTACTCAGCACTGTGGAAACCTAGAAGAAACCAGTGGGTTGTTTAATGATACTCATCCCTCTCCAGATGCTTGTTATTTATTTTTTTTAACATACTCTTTTCCAGTATGGTTTATCATAGGATCTTTAAAAAAAAAACTATTTGCAGAAGTCAGAGACCTTACTGTATTTTTTATGATTTTATTTATTTATTTTTGGCTATTCTGTGTCTTCATTGCTGTTCAGACTTTTCTCTAGTTGCAGCAATTGCGGACTACTCTCTAGCTGTGGGGTGCAGGTTTCTCATTGTGGTAGCTTCTCTTGTTGCAGAGTATGGGCTTTAGGGTGCACGGACTTCAGTAGTTGTGGCTCCCTGGCTCTAGAACACAGGCTCAGTAGTTGTGGCCCACAGGCTTAGTCACTGCACGGCATGTGGGATCTTCCCAGAGCAGGAATGGAACCTGTGTCTCCTGCATTGGCAGGCAGATTCCTTACCACTGAGCCTCCAGGGAAGGCCCTGCCATAGGATCTTGAACATAGTTCTCTGTGCCATACAGGAGGACCTTGCTGTTTATCCATCCCAAATACAATAACTTGTTTTTTTTTTATTAGTTTTATTGAAATATAGCTGATTTGGGGCTTTCCTGGTGGTAAAAATCTGCCTGCGATGCAGGAGACCTGAATTCAATCCCTGGATTGGAAAGATCCCCTGTAGGAGGGCATGACAACCCATTCCAGTATTCTTGCCTGGAGAATCCCCATGGACAGAGGAGCCTGGCGGGCTATAGTCCATGGGGTTGCAAAGAGTCAAACACCACTGAGCAAATAAGCACACGGCTGATTTACAATGTTTTTAATTACTGCTGTACAGCAAAATGATTCAGTTATACATATATATATATATATATACATGTGTATATATACACATTACTTTTTTTAATATCCTTTCCATTATGGTTTACAGGTGCTTGTATTAGCAGCAGTTTGGCAGGATAGTGAAAGTCCCAAATGCCAAAGCCTTGCTTTGTTCCAGTCCTAGCTATGCCTCTTGCTAGTTGTGGAAACCCCATGCCTCAGGTTTCCCATCTCTGTAAAGGACAAGTAATTAGTACTTATCTCACAGCATTGTAAGAATTGAATAAGTTAATGTATGAACAGGGCTTAGCCATGTAGCATGAAAGTATTGACTATTCATATTTCTTATTGTCATGTATTTTTTTTTCTCTTTCTTGAAATTCCCTTGTGTCAAATTCACTGGTAATTTTCACAGTCCTTCATGGACCAAGCAGGGGCTGTGAAATGCCCCCTTGGTAATTCAGATACCGTATAGGTGGTTGGTCTCCTTGACAGATTCCCAATAGAAAGAGATTTTTAAAAATTCCTTTTTCTTATTAACTGCCTTCATGAAATCTATATAACGTTCATACGTGCACACACAAGACACTGAACAGTTAAAAAAAACTTTTAAAAAAATCTATTCACAAGCAAGTGTCAGTGAGATATTAATAGAAATATAAATGAAGACACAGGAAATGAAAAAGAGAGCCAAACTGAGCTGTGAATTGTGTCAGCTAATCTTCCAAGCTTATTGTCTGGTTCACCTTCTTCCAAGCAATTTGGTTTCTCTTGTTTTACAACTTCCCTGGTGGCTCACATGGTAAAGAATCTGCCTGCAATGCAGATTCAATTCCTGGGTCGGGAAGATCCTCTGGAGAAGGGAATGGCAACCCACTCTAGTATTCTTGCCTGGAGAATCCCATAGACAGAGGAGCCTGGTGGGCTACAGTCTGTGGGGTCACAAAAAGTTAGTCATGACTGAGCAACTAACACTACTGCTGCTGCTTAACTACTCTTTATCATGTGTGTTTTTATATGCTGTTCTTGAACAGCTTCAGTGGCTCACCTACCAAATCAGAGATGAAAATGGAACCTATTTGAAAGGAGCAGGTGGGTGGGTGGTTTTATTATTCCTTCAGTAAACACCTGCTGAGCCGCTGGTGCCAGGCTCTCATCTGGCATTACCAAGGACCATGGGACAATTGACACCGCTCCTGCCTCCGGGAGAAAGACATAAACAGACAGCGGCAGCAGGATGTGGTGGATGTGACAGGAGGGCCGTCTGTGGTGGCGGCGCCACTGAAGCTTTCTCACACACACTTGAGCTGCGTCTGAGGTAGTTCTTACACGCAGGTGGCTTTGTCTTCCTGGAACCGAAGGTGCCTGGTCAGGCAGAAAAAAAAAAAAAATGAGGCAAACTCAGGGAGATCATAGAAGGGCTGGTTTAGCATCTGAGCAGGAAGGATTTCAGTGGGAAGCGGGGAGCCTTGTAGAGACACCCAGCAGGGCTGGAAGTGTTTGGGGACGTGCATTCTGGTGGCCCCCCGGCAGTGGGCAGGAGGTCTGAAGCCAGAGACTGGCTCAGAGGTTCTCGAAATGTCTAGGTGAGAAACGATGAGACAGAGTGGGGCAGTGGGAGTGCCTGGAGGAGGGGAGCCCTGGAGGGGATGGTGAAGGAGCAGAAACAAAGGGGTTTCCTGGATGGGTCACCAGGAGGGGAGGCCTGAGGGAGAGGGGAGGTCTGCCCCGTGCTGCACTGGGGATTGCTCTTTCCTAGCACCCGGAACCACATGCATCCTCACAGTAACCTTCATGGGTTATTGAGGGCACGTGTTCTGCTGGCTGATTGGTGGGGACTGCCTGGCCAACAGACTATGCAGAGCAGGGATCCATGGGTAGGGTACAGAGCGGGCAGTGAGCACCAGGTTTCTCCCAGGCAATTCCATGCAACATCTCCTGCAACAGGAGCCCAGCTCTCTGCCCCACCGCCGACCCAGTTTCAGTGTCTGTAATCCCCTCATCTGGGTTCAAGCTGGGCTGGCCTGAAATTGGGGTGGGGGATGTCATTTCAAACTTGGGAGAAAAATCTACGTTTTCTGGTACACTTGAAATAAAAATACTGCTGCGGGTTGACGCAAACCAACCAAGGATGTAGCATCAGACACTAGTCAGAGCTGGGCCACTGTGACTGCCGCCGCACAGCTTGCTTTATTCAGGGAGGCCTGGCATGTTCTTGGCCTGAGAGACTCTCTCTCTTTGGGTTTTGCTGCTCGCTTGCCTTTTGTGGCTCTGTGTTCTGTGAAAATTATCACTATGTGGCTGCTGTGTCCACTCATCAGAGGGTTTCAGAACAGAACTCTTTATCAGTCTGGTGCCAGAGCCCAGAGGCACTGTATCTGAACCTTTTTCCCACTGCAGCCCACACAGACAGGCCAACACCAGTACAGGTTACAGAGAAGAAGCTGCTGGGAACACCACCCAGGGACTGAGAACCAGTAACCCCAGCCTTGGGCATTCAGTCTCAGTCTCTTTTTTTCCTCTTCCTCACCAATCATTTATTAAGTTGTTTTTTCATCCAGTAGATATTTACCGAGCATTTCCCCTGTGGTAGCTACATTTATTTTTTATTTATTTATTTGGCTGTGCCAGGTGTATTTGTCAGATGGGATCGAGTTCCCTGACCAAGGATCAAACCTGGGCCCCCTGCATTGGGAGCATGGATTCTTAACCACTGGACTACTAGACAAGTCCATTTTAAATAGATTATGGGACTTGATTAATGCATATTCTTTTTTTTTTCAAATTTACTTTATTGATTTACAATGTTGAATTAATTTCTACTGTACAGCAAAGTGATTCATTCAAAGTGTACATTCTTTTTCCTATTCTTTTCCATAATGGTTTACCACAGGATATAGAATATAGTTCCCTGTGCTATACAGTAGGAACTTGTTGTTTATCCATTCTGTATATAATAATTTGCATCTGCTAACCCAAACTCCCAATCCATCCTTCCCCCACCCTCCTTCCACCTTGGTAAACACAACTCTCTTTGTCCATGAGTCTGTTTCATAGTTAAGTTCATCCGTGTCATATTTTAGAGTACACCTCTAAGTGATACCGTACAATATTTGCCTTTCTCTGTCTGACTTACTTCCCTTAGTATGATAATCCCTAGGTCCATCCACTTTGATGCAGATGCCATCATTTCATTCTCTTTATGGCTGAGTAATGTTCCATCGTATATATGTACTGCATCTCCTTTATCCACCAATTAATGCAGACTTCAATAACAGACAGAAACGGCTCTGATCAATCACTTGTAACTGGAGAATTCAGAAAATGGGAGATTTCTCCATAAAGACTAAATATTCTGGCATAATAAGCATTAGTCATTCAGTTTTGTCCATCTCTCTGTGACCCCATGGACCAGGCTCCTCTGTCCATGGGATTCTCCAAGCAAGAACACTGGAGTGGGTTGCCATTTCCTGCTCCAATTCTGGCATAATGGGAGACCTTTATAGAAGGCCAGCCAGTGGCCACCGACCTCTGTGTCCCCTCCTGGGGACCATGAAGAAGGAGCAGAAGGCTCAGGTTTTGGCCCTCTTCCCTGTGTCAGCCCCCAGTGCCACCCACTCCAACACCAAGGGCTTTGTTTCTCTCACTCTCACCCTGAGGATGTTCTTATTTGCCCTTGTTCATTCATTTACTCAGCACCACTGAGAGCATGTGTTTATGGATGAAGGGAGTAAATGAAGAAATAGCAGCTTCTCTTAGGAAAAGCTTTGAGAAAGAAAAAAACTGGACGTGGGCATGAGGCCTCACAGGACAAGGTGGTCAGGCGCGCCTTGTCAGGTGACAGCTGGATTCAGATGCAGGTTCCATCTGCACTCTTTGTGGAACAAACATGGTAAAAGAGAGAAACATCAGGAAGGATGTGAAATCATTTGCTCTAGCACATGTTCTTCTCTGAAGTTTTATTTTACTGTTGTTGGAAGTCAATAGATTTCACACTTATCATTATTATCTTCATGCAGGCATGGAGAACAATTTCATCTCAAGTATCAGTCTCTAGTTAATTGACAGTAACTCCCTGCAGGGCCAGGAAAAGAAGAGTTTTGAGATTCATTTCAAACTCGGTGGGGAAGACTGACTCCATCAGTTATTCAGCATCCGCCCCAGATAGAGGAAGGGATGGGGGACTGTGGCAATATGACATCATGTATTTGTTTTCGTTGGGTGGATACTAGGTACTTTCCATTGACTTCAGTATCTACAAGATGGTAATTGACTGTTTCTTGACTTCCTACTTTTGCATTCCAATCCCCTATAATGAAAAGGACATCTTTTTTGGGTGTTAGTTCTAAAAGATCTTATAGGTTTTCATAGAACCGTTCAACTTCAGCTTCTTCAGCATTACTGGTCAGGGCATAGACTTGGATTACCGTGATATTGAATGGTTTGCCTTGGAAATGAACAGAGATCATTCTGTTGTTTTTAAGAGTGCATCCAAGTACTGCATTTTGGACTCTTTTGTTGTTTATGATGGCTACTCCATTTCTTCTAAGGGATTCTTGCCCACAGTAGTAGATATAATGGTCATCTGAGTTAAATTCACCCATTCCAGTCTGTTTTAGTTTGCTGATTCCCAGAATGTTGACGTTCACTCTTGCCATCTGCTGTTTGACCACTTCCAATTTGCCTTGATTCATGGACCTTACATTCCAGGTTCCTATGCAATATTGCTCTTTACAGCATGAGACCTTGCTTCTATCACCAGTCACACCCACAACTGGGTGTTGTTTTTACTTTGGCTCCATCTCTTCGTTCTTTCTGGAATTATTTCTCCACTGGTCTCCAGTAGCATACTGGTCACCTACCGACCTGGGGAGTTCATCTTTCAGTGTCCTATCTTTTTGCCTTTTCATACTGTTCACAGGGTTCTCAAGGAAAGAATACTGAAGTGGTTTTCCATTCCCTTCTCCAGTGGACCACATTCTGTCAGACCTCTCCACCATGACCCATCCGTCTTGGGTAGCCCTACATGGCATGGCTTAGTTTCATTGAGTTAGACAAGGCTATGGTCTGTGTGATCAGATTGGCCTGTTGTCTGTGACTGTGGTTTCAGTCTGTCTGCCCTCTGATGCCCTCTCTCAGTGCCTACCATCTTACTTGGGTTTCTCTTACTTTGGACGTGGGGTATCTCTTCATGGCCCCCAGAAGTCAAAAAACACCTGGAGTAACAGGCAAATTTGGTCCTGGACTACAGAATGAAGCAGGGCAAAGGTTAATAGAGTTTTACCAAGAGAACACACTGGTCATAGTAAACACCCTCTTCCAACAACACAAGAGAAGACTCTACACATGGATATCACCAAATGGCCAACATCAAAATCAGACTGTCTATATTCTTTGCAGCCAAATATGGAGAAGCTCTATACAGTCAGCAAAAACAAGACCAGGAGCTGACTGTGGCTCAGATCATGAACTCCTTATTGCCAAATTCAGACTTAAATTGAAGAACATAGGGAAAACCACTAGACCATTCACATATGACTTAAATCAAATCCCTTATGATTATATGATGGAAGTGAGAAATAGATTTAAGGGACTAGATCTGATAGACAGAGTGCCTGAAGAACTATGGACGGAGGTTCGTGACATTGTACAGGAGACAGGGATCAAGACCATCCACAAGAAAAAGAAATGCAAAAAGGCAAAATGGCTGTCTGAGGAGGCCTTACAAATAGCTGTGAAAAGATGAAATGCCAAAAGCAAAGGAGTAAAGGAAAGATATACCTATCTGAATGCAGAGTTCCAAAGAATAACAAGGAGAGATAAGAAAGCCTTCCTCAGTGATCAATGCAAAGAAATAGAGGAAAACAATAGAATAGAAAGACTAGAGATCTCTTCAAGAAAATTAGAGATACCAAGGGAACATCTCATACAAAGATGGGCTCAATAAAGGATAGAAATGGTATGGACCTAACAGAAGCAGAAGATATTAAGAAGAGGTGTCAAGAATACATAGAACTGTACAAAAAAGATCTTCACGACCAAGATAGTGACAATGGTGTGATCAGTCACCTAGAGCCAGACATCCTGGAATGTGAAGTCAAGTGGGCCTTAGAAAGCATCACTATGAACAAAGCTAGTAGAGGGGATGGAATTCCAGTTGAGTTATTTCAAATCCTAAAGGATGATGCTGTGAAAGTGCTGCACTTAATGTGCCAGCAAATTTGGAAAACTCAGCAGTGGCCACAGGACTGGAAAACGTCAGTTTTCATTTCAATCCTAAAGAAAGGCAATGCCAAAGAATGCTCAAACTACCACACAATTGCACTCATCTCACATGCTAGTAAAGTAATGCTCAAAGTGCTCCAAGCCAGGCTTCAGCAATACGTGAACTGTGAACTTCCAGATGTTCAAGCTGGATTTAGAAAATGCAGAGGAACCAAAGATCAAACAGCCAACATCTGCTGGATCATCAAAAAAGCAAGAGAGTTCCAGAAAAACATCTATTTCTGCTTTATTGACTCTGCCCAAGCCTTTGACTGTGTGGATCACAATAAACTGTGGAAAATTCTGAAAGAGATGGGAATACCAGACCACCTGACCTGCCTCTTGAGAAATCTGTATGCAGGTCAGGAAGCAACAGTTAGAACTGAACATGGAACAACAGATTGGTTCCAAATAGGAAAAGGAGTACGTCAAGGCTGTATATTGTCACCCTGCTTATTTAACTTCTATGCAGAGTACATCATAAGAAATGCTGGGCTGGAAGAAGCACAAGCTGGAATCAAGATTGCCGGGAGAAATATCAATAACCTCAGATATGCAGATGACACCACCCTCAGGGCAGAAAGTGAAGAACTAAAGAGCCTCTTGATGAGAAAGAGGAGAGTGAAAAAGTTGGCTTAAAGCTCCGGTCCCATCACTTCATGGCAAATAGATGAGGAGACAGTGGAAACAGTGGCTGACTTTATTTTCCTGGGCTCCAAAATCACTGCAGATGGTGACTGCAGCCATGAAATTAAAAGACACTTACTCCTTGGAAGGAAAGTTATGTACAAACTAAACAGCATATTGAAAAGCAGAGACGTTACTTTGCCAACAAAGGTCTATCTAGTCAAGGGTATGGTTTTTCCTGTGGTCATGTATGGATATGAGAGTTGGACTATAAAGAAAGCTGAGCGCCGAAGAATTGATGCTTTTGAACTGTAGTGTTGGAGAAGACTCTTGAGAGTCCCTTGGACTGCAAGGAGATCCAACCAGTCCATCCTTAAGGAGATCAGTCCTGAGTGTTCATTGGAAGGACTGATGTTGAAGCTGAAACTCCAATACTTTGGCCACCTGATGTGAAGAGCTGACTCATTTGAAAAGACCCTGATGCTGGGAAAGATTGAGGGCAGGAGGAGAAGGGGACGACATGGTTGGATGGCATCACTGACTCAATGGACATGAGTTTGGGTAAACTCCGGGAGTTGGTGATGGACACGGAGGCCTGGCTTGCTGCGGTCCATGGGTCGCAAAGAATAGGACACGACTGAGCGACTGAACTGAACTGAATTGACTGTTAAATTCTCATTAGCATTCAGTATAATGATAATAAATGAATAAATAGGCATGTGGTCACCGTATAAGCCCCTTAAAATGGGTATATGTCAGGAATTGCTTATCCCCAAAAGGAAGTTAGACTTTGTCCTGCATTCAGAATTAATGAGAGTTATAAACCAATGATGGTAACACAAGCTTTCCCTCACTCCTCACTTCAGAATGTTTTTAATCAAAACAAGAAACTCCAGATGAATTCATTCTTCTTTTGCTGATTCAACCAGATGAATTCATTCTTCCATTGCTGATTCATACGACCTGAAAAGCCTTTTGGGCCCTGTCTTTGCAGAGTTTCTGCAAAGCCTTTCACAAACTATACACAGCAAATATACATGCTAAGTCGCTTCAGTCATGTCTGACTCTGTGCTACCCTATGGACTGTATCCTGCCAGGCTCCTCTGTCCATGGGATTCTCCGTGGACAAGCAATACTGGAGTGGGTTCCCATGCCCTCCTCCAGGGAGTCTTCCTGACCCAGGGATTGAACCTGCATTTCTTATGTCTCCTGCTTTGGCAGGGAGGTTCTTTACCACTAGTACCACCTGGCATGCAAATGTAAATATTCACAAATGCCTGCAGTTGGGGTTAAAAACATCTGACTGTGTTCTGCAGAATTTATTTAACAACAATAGGATTTTGAGTCAGAGAAGAAGCATATCTCCCTTGTCCTTACATTTCAGTTTGCTTTTAGCTTTAAAAGGCAAGCAAGGGAAATCCCTGGCGGTTCAGGATTAGGACTCTGCACTTTCACCACCAGGGCCTGGGTTCAGCCACTAGTTAGGGAACTAAGATCCCACAAGTCTCACAGCACAGCCAAAAATTTTTTTAATTTTATAAATAAAAAAGAAGAAGAAGAATAAAAGGCTGGCAATATTCCAGGTATTTGGATGATCGAAAATACTGGGCTGAGCCAGGCAGAGAACATGAAAAGTCTCTTTCTTATATGATCATCAAGTTTTGTTTTGCTTTTAACGGTGAGAACCCCGGGGTTCTCCTACACCAAGGAAGTGATGAGGATAATAAGCTGGGGTTAGACCAGACGCTCGCATTGTGTTCCTATGATCCCAGTGTTGGAGATACTGAAAAAGGTCATTTTGTGAGGTTCGACTCTCTTAAATTACAGAAAAGTGCATTTGGTGAAATTTAGTGTTTGTATTAAAAGTATTCAAGGTGATGACAGTGCTAGAACTAGTGGCTGCATAGGGCTCTCAAATTAACAAATGAATGAAAATGAGTTTCGTTTCTAGTATTGGAAATGAAATGTTTGGAAAGCAGAAAAGTGAGAAAAAATGTGAGAATGTCCTTTAGGGCCAGGAAAATCACTTGCTTATGTGAGGATTAGAGTGATAAGTGGCACAGAAGAGGTTAGCTCATATCAGGGTATGGTACAACATAAGTTGGTACACGTTAGTTGGGCAAAGCAGCAAAAAATCAACAAGCATACATATGAGAAGGTGGACAGGGTCTTCAGAGAGGACCCGAGAAGACGTAATAATACTGCAATGTGAATTTCTAAATTCTTGTACTGGGGCTTCCCTAATGGCTCAGTGGTAAAGAATCTGCCCGCCAACACAGGAGACATGTGTTCAGTCTCTGGATTGGAAGATCCCCTGGAGAGGGAAATGGCAGCCCATTCCAGTATTCTTGCCTGGGAAATGCCATGGATAGAGGAGCCTGAAGGGCTACAGTCCATGGGGTTGCAAAAGAGTCAAACACGACTTAGAGATTCAACAGCAACAACATGGTTGCCCTACAAAGTTTCTGTGAGATATAAAGGAACAAGGAAAGACTATAGGCTCTGTTACATTGTATCTTTATTGCTCTAAGTTCTACTCCTAGGCAGACTCTTCCTGAAGTATTTTCACATTATTAATAAAAGCAATAGGAACGAATGAAGAAGCAGTGTATTTCACAAGTTTCCTGTGTGCCGGCAGGGTGTGGGAGCAGGTGTCCTCAGGTGAACTGCACGATCCTTCCCCTGCAGAGTGGGCAAATGGTGGAGCTCTGATAGGTGCAGGAGAACAGGAGGGAGCAGGCAAAGTCAAGGTCAGAAGGTGGAAGCGCTGAGTTTCTAGAGATACGCATTTACAAAGGGATTGTTCTGCTTTGGTATTTGTAGGACGAATTAGCTGTGTGTAGGAGAAAGAAATTGATGGAGGATTTTTCTGTTCATTTATTTATTCATTTGATGCTGCATCCTTGCTCTCTTCCCAAAACTGTGCTGCATGGTAAGGGACTCAGTGGGCAGGTGCAGGGTCTGCCAGGGCTGCCATGAGGGGACCATCAAGCACAGGAAGGACTGCTAACTCAGGGAGGACCTTGAGTGTTTGGGGTCTTTCTTCCAGAAGGTCCATTGGCCTTCAGGAGCTAGAGTAATTAGTTGAATAAGGCAGTAAAGGCCTGGCATGGGAAAGGAATGTTCTATCTTCCTATCTATGTATATATCTTTTTATTATTATTTTTGGCTGTGGTGGGTCTTCATTGCTGTGCGTGGGCTTTCCCTGGTTGCAGTGAGCAGGGGCTACTCATCTTTGTGTGAGGGCTTCTCACTGCGGGCTTCTCCTGTTGAGCACCAGCTCTAGAGCACTGGCTCAGTAGTTGTGACTCATAGGCTTTGTTGCTGCATGGCATGGAGATCTTCCAGGACCAGGGATTGAACCAGTGTCCCTTGTGTCGCAAGGCAGATTCTTAACCACTGGACCACCAAGGGAGCCCCTTCTATGTATATATCAATCAATCAGCAATTATGTATCATATGCACATGCATGCATGCTCAGTTGCTTCAGTTGGATCAGACTCTTTGCAACCCCATGCACTGTAGCCTGTCAGGCTTCTCTGTCCATGGGTTTCTCCAAACAAGAATACTGGAGTGGGTTGCCATGCCCTCATCCAGGGGATCTTCCCAACCCAGGGTTGGAACCCATGTCTCCTGTGTCTCCTGCATTGCAGGTAGATTCCTTACCACTACGCCACCAGGGAAGTCCATGTATCATATACAGAGGGATAAAGATAAGTGAAAACACAGAAAACTGTGAGTAGTCAGGAATTTATTTTGAGTCCTTACTCTCTTATGCAAAGCCCATTATAGCCAAGCATAGAGGTTAAGAAAGTTGAAGTCAAACAGAAGTGGCTCTGGTCCCAGCTCCACTCCTTACTAATTTTGTGACCTTGAACCATTCATTTAATGTCTCTAGATCTCAGTTTTTCCCCTCTGTAACACAAGCATAGTAATAATACCAACGTCACAGCACAAAACCAGGTTTGCTACACAAAATCACCTTACCTGATGCTGGTGTGTGGCATGTACTTAGTAAATACTGACTCGCTGTCATTACAGCTTTTGTTTTATTCATTCATTCCTCTTCCGGAGGAAGCCTCAGTTTAGAAATGTGTTCAGGTCACTGCTCATGAATGATGGAGCATCCAGGCCTGTCTGGAGGTGGGTGTCTGAAGGAAGCTGCAAGAGAAGGCAAGACCAGACCTCAAAGGGCTCAGGACATTGAACTTTATCACAGAGGAAGTTCAGATGGAGCCTCTCAGGACCTTTAATGTCAGGACCAACAAGTTCAGATTTGCATTTTAGAAAGATGATTCTGGCAGCAAGGTGCAGGTTTAGAGACGGCAGTGGTGGCATCTGAAGGCCCGGCTGGGGGGCAGGGTTGGAAGTGAGGGTGCCAGGACCACATGCAGGTGGGAGCAATGGGGTAGGCTGAACTGGAGCTTTTAAATAAAGCGAGAGATGCTGGTGGGAGGTAAGGAGAGGGAGTGAGCGAGTGGGAGGGATTCGGGTGCTCCAGGGTTTCTGGCTGCAACTGACTGGGGAAAGGGCAGTACCTTGGACCAAGATGGGGATTCCAGAGGCAGGAGCTTGAGCGCAATAAGCTTGGGGTGCCTGTGAGACTCGGGGCAATGTCCACATGGCAGCCAGACATAGAGATGCAGAGTCAAGTTGGGGTTGTAGATGTTCAGTTGGGTGTTGAAAGTGTGGGTGGCAGCGACAGCGTTCAGGCAACTCTTGCACACCTCCAAGCACACTCTCTCCCTGCCAGGCAGAGAGGTGGAAAGGCAGCCAAGGTCACCACTTTCAGGGCTTTACACTCAAGTCCAAGGAGGAGACACCAAGCAAGACAAATAAAGGAAAACTGTAAGTCCAGCTGTTGCTGAGTACTAGCAGTATAATGGTAAAGTGCAAGGCAGCTGACGCATTGACAATCTTTCATGAAGAGCTATGGAAACATTCATTAAAAAAAACCTGTACAGTTAAGCCAGATTATTATGAGTTATTGTAACCTCATAAGGCAGACTTATTTCACCATAGGAAGAAACCATGATGTTCTAAGAATACAAGAGAAAAAGACAATTACCCAAGACTGGGAGAACCTTTAAGTAGGTCAGCCTTTAAGAGGGAAGCACTTAGGTAAGAGGAAGAAGTCAAAATGAGCAGATATTCAGAGATGGGATAAAAGGCAAGTTCAGAAATTCTGAGTTTAATCAGGAAGACAGGTACATGGAAACATGAAGACACTGTGCTGCTTTCTTTGTGGAAACACGTGCAGATGAGGATGTGATGCACACGGCCCTTTGAGTGTGGGTCCTGGCGAGGGTCACCTGCCAGGCAGATGAGGAGCTCCAGCACTGAGCGGGGTGAAGGCTGGAGGTGAAGGTCCCAGTGACTCAGGGGCACTCCTTGTGGGGAGGACCCCACGGATGTGCAGAACAAGCTGCTACACGGTGGAATGGGTAGGAAGGAGGAGGATGGGGACAGTCAGAGAACACGGGGATGGGGGTGTTCATGTAGATGGAGGGGTCACCAGTCAGCACTTCTAAGCCTGTTCCCAGATGACCCTCAAAGTGAAGCAAAATCAAGTGTGCTGTATAGAAAGTTTGAACTCACTGAGTTAAGTACTAAGATAGCAAATCAGCCTTGGCAGCCAGAGCCCATGGGTGGGTGGCTGCGGTGGGTAAGTTTTTTCCAGGAGACGGATAGAGAAGGAGTGGAAGGCTTTGGGGGAGGTGGCCAGCCGGTCCTCTTTTGTTAGCATCACCCTGGGGAAAGATACCAGACATCAGGGTGATAGCTCTGGCTCAGCAGCTACTCCCCAAGTAGTGAGGAAAAGGAGCTAGGGAATAAGTTGGGAGTAGGGTGTCTTGTGTTAAAGCATGCCAGCTCCTCCCAGAGCCCTGGCTCGGAGCCCATCCAGAGCCCCAAAGGCCTGTGGTGGTTTCATCCTACTCATCCTTGGATGTGAAGCTGCTGAGAGTGAAACCCAGGGTGACCCAGAACTGACAGGAAGCAGAAACCAATGCTCTGCTATCAAAGTGCAATCTCCTGCTTACCTTTGGGAATCCTCCCCTTCCCAGAAGAACAGAGGACCACGGAGTACTAGGGAAGAAACAGCTATGGGAACGTAAGGGTGTCATGACCCAGGGGATGGGAGCTGTGTCAGGGAGGGGATGCCTCAAGTGTCTGTTCATCACACGACTCCAGCCCCTTTTGCTAAAGTCCTGTTGATTTTAACAGTTGTCCCCAGCATATGGGAATGGAATGATTGGTTTGGTGAATTGAGATATGGGCTTATGAGAGAAGGGGCTGGACAGAGCCTGGTAAATGCAGACTCTCAACCTGCCCCAGACCTGGAGGTGGAGGACACTGACCTGTCTGCGAGTGCCTTCCACACACATTGACGTCACCTCAGCAGGTGATACAGGGCCTGGGGTTTGGAAATCTGCCTGGTGATCTGACTGCCCCTGGGCCTGACCCCAGGGCTCCGGAGTAAAATCTCTGAGCCTGAGGAGGACATCAGTCATACAGTCAGCTTCCTAGAGCTTCTCCAGTTTTCAGAACTCTGTGTTAAGGTCTTTTTTTTTGTTTTTTTCGGCTGTGCCATATGCTTTGTGGGATCTTAGTTCCCTGACCAGGAATTGAACCCATGTCATCCACAGTGAAAGCATGGAGTCCTAACCAGTGAACCAGTAGGGAATTCCCCAAGGTAATATTCTCTGAAGTATGTTTTTACTGGCAATTTCAGAGTACCTAATTCTTTTTCTCTTTTCCCTTTCCACCAGGCACTGGGAAATCATGAATTTGATAATGGTGTGGAAGGCCTGATTGATCCACTACTCAAAGAGGTCAATTTTCCAATTCTGAGCGCAAACATTAAAGCCAAGGGGCCTCTAGCGTCTAAAATTTCAGGACTTTATTCACCATATAAAATTCTTACTGTTGGTGATGAAGTTGTGGGGATTGTTGGATACACTTCAAAGGAAACCCCTTTCCTCTCAAATCCAGGTATTTTCTTCTTTTACAGCACTCATTGCTTGAAAATAGGTGGCACTAAATCAGAGTGTGGCATTATTTTTCTGGATGGTTGGTCAAAGTAGGAACAGTGTGTGGTGTTGGCCACTTGTGGATGTCATTGAAATATCAATCTAGTGGTTTCCAGTTGCCCTAAGTAACTTCTTAAAGACCCTTGCTCTCCTGCTCAGTGAAATGTTGACATCAACAGTAACATTGCTTAATTCAGCATATTCAGAATTTGGATGAGAGGGCCATTTATATCCAGTGCTGATGTCAGAAGGAGTCATTTATTGGGAAATGAGAGTCACGTAACTCACCCCTTTTTTCTGTGGAACCAGGGAGCCCAGAGCCAGGGTTTTACCTCAATTTCCTTTTTTCTAGTATGATTATTCTATGAATAGTTAGCTCCCTTTTTCATTATCTCTTGTTTTAATGGCTTTGTTGTATCTGGCTTTCTGGGAAATATATATATATTTTTTTTTTTTTTGAATGGTCTTTTGTGTGTGTGTGTATCATACAACAGATATATATGTATATCTGCTATAGCCAAATATACACACACATATATCTGTATAACCCTAAGACCATTCAGAAAACCATTTTTGAGCCACTTTTACAGGAATGGTTTGGCAGTGAAAACAAAAAAACATTTTTCCTAAATTGCAAGTGAGTCACTCAGTCATGTCAGACTCTTTGCAGACCCATGGACTATATATAGTCCACCAGCCTCCTCTGTCTGTGGGATTCTCCAGGCAAGAATACTGGAGTGGGTTGTCATTTCCTTCTCCAGGGGATCTTCCCCATCCAGGGATCAAACCCACATCTCTTTGCGCCTCCTGCGTTGGCAGGCAAATTCTTTACCAATGTGTCACCTGGGAAGATTTTTCTAAATTATCCAAGCCAATTTTCTTTCCATATTTGAAGAAAAAAAGGAAACAAGGGTTTTTGGCAAGAATAAACTGATAAAGGAAATTTTAGAAAATGACAGAAATGTCATGTGTTTCCTGTTGCTGTTAAAGTAGTTGCAGGCCATCAGAAACAACACAAAAGTCAGTGCACTTGACCCTGAGTGGTGTGAGCTCAGAAGCAGGGCTGGGCTGCTCTCCACTGCTGGGGACCTGGGGTTCGTCAGGCACCCCAGGCGCCAGGTGACATCCCTCCCCCAAGCCTTTGCACGTGGTCCATGGCTGTGGCTGAAATCATTGTGAAAATGCCACAGCAGGCACCCGTGGACCTCATGAATTACTGGCTTTTGAAGAGCTATGTGAGTGGTCTTCTGAGTAAAAAGGATGTGGCCCCACTGGAGGTACCCAGAGTACAGTCTCGGGCTTCTCTCCACCATCAGCATGGCTCTGGCCCTTCCGTCCCGCTGCTTACAGCAAGGTGATCAGCCCTTCCCAGGTTCAGGGCACCTTCTGTCTGGGCCCCCGGGGGTTTTCCTGCCCAGAGGCGAGGGTGGTGATTACAGAGTGAACCAATCACTGACGTGGGTTGGGCTGGGGTCCTGAGGCCCAGTTGCCGCAGGTCGCCCTCTGGTGAGACGCTCCTGCTGTGAGTCCCTAGCACCCCCCAAAAATGCCTCCCCTGATCACATTTGTCCTCACTCTGGGCTTCCTTGGGAGCAGCCCGAGGACAGAGCTAGTCTGCTCTCAGTGAACATCTGGAACCTAATAGAGGGGCCAGCTCAGGATCTCTGACTAAAGATGTGGACATGTTGAATAACAGAATAGTTATGTGTCTCCATGATGTCTGTTCCTTCCAGGGGGATTTGAGTTCATTAAAGGTAGAATCTAATTAATGTCATAAACAAAGTCGGGGAGGGAGGGAAGAGAGTCTGGTGAGTGAAGAGCAGGATGGCCAGCTCGGGGGTCAGGTAGACACGATGAAGACCCTCCTTGGCCCCCTCTAAGGTGTGTGAAGAATCCTGGGGCAAAGGGCATTCCAGAAGCGAGGTCAGAGTCATCTTCTGAGACCCATGCTGCCAAGGGCAGGGACCTGCCTGGTGCCAGTACGAGGGGCTTCCCAGTGAAAGCTGTGAAATGAACACACGAGAGCAGGCAGGTGTGGGGCCACAATCCCAAAGTAGTAGGTGTTTAGTTTCCTGGAACATGGATTCTAAGAGAAAGCTGGAAAGTGGGGTGAGGACTGGTTGTTGGGCTGAGGAGTTCAGCATGATTTGGAGAAAAACGTTAGTCCCTTCTTTCATAGTCAGCAATAAGGAGATGTCCCTAATGGTCCAGTGGTTCACTTTCCCATGCAGAAGGTATGGGTTTCATCCCTGGTTGAGGAACTAACATCACATGTGCCTCATGGCCAAAAAAACAAAATGTAAAACAGACACCCCTGGTGGTTCAGACAGTAAAGAACCACCTGCAATGTGGGAGACCTGGGTTCAATTCCTGCGTTGGGAAGATCCCCTGAGAAGGAAATGGCAACCCAGTCCAGTATTCTTGCCTGGAGAATCCCATGGACATAGGAGCCTGGTGGGCTACAGTCCACGGGGTCCCAAAGAGTTGGACACAACTGGGCGATTAAGCACATAGCACAAAACAGATGCAATATTGTAACAAATTCAATAAAGACTTTAAAAATCGTTCTTAAAAATAGTCACCAATAAAAAGATAGAAGAGGGGGATGGTGGAGAGACGGGGCGGGGACCAGCCTTGCTGGGACTCAGACGGCACCTTACCAGATTACAAAAGACGTGAGAGCTGAAAGGACCACACTCTTTCCAGCATCTCCCAGGAGAAAGGGGCTGCATCATGTAGGGACCAGTGCAGGAGCTGGGCAGGGGTGCAGCAGTGTCTCGGGGGACGCTTGCTTCTCCCAAGACCACAGGCTCAGCAGCCTGGCTCCTTCTGTCGATCTCTGGCCCCAAATATCCAGTCTTAATCCTTCAGTCCTGGTGGCCTGGGTGCCCACAGATATAATTTGTATTTCTAGCACATTTCATTTATTTTATTTAGATAATGAAATTCCTCTCACTCCCTGGTGGCTCAGATGGTAAAGAATCCACCTACAATGCAGGAGATGCAGGTTCAGTCCCTGGGTTGGGAAGATCCCTGGAGGAGGGCTTGGCAACCCACTCCAGTATTCTTGCCTGGAGAATCCCATGGACAGAAGAGCCTGATGGGCTACAGTCCATGGGGTTGCAAAGAGTCGGACATGGCTGAGCGACTAACACTTGCACTTTTCCCTTCATATTATCCTGAAATAAATCCCATGCCTTCTGTAGGTGGGATGACCAATCATGTGAGGTTTCTGATGTGTTAGGAGAATACATTCCTTTGTCCTCAGAGGCCTTTCTCTCGACTTTTTTTCTTTCCTGCCCACCACACTGAAGCAGAGGATGAAGCATAAGTCTCAGCAAACATCCATTCAATTACTCATTCATTCATTCCCTCTGGGGGCCTACCTCTGTTCCTGGCAGTGTTCTTGGCATCAGAGATACTGACCCCAAAAAGCCCTGCCCACTGGATCTTCCCATTTAGTGGGAAAAGAAATAGATGAGGAAAATGTTTGGTACACCAGAAGGTGGTGAATGCCACAGAGAGAAATTAAGCAGAAGTGTGGAATGGGGAGGGTGCACTTCATTGTTTTAAGGGGAGATCAGTGAGAGGATCAGTGTTGACACAGCACTGAGGGTGACCTGGGAGCCTTGAGCTTCTTGGGGTGGCTGGCAAGAATAATCAGATGATTCTTAGTGGCCTCATTGCAGACAGTGATGGCCAAGCTGTTATAACTCTTGATCTTTAAATGTTGCCCTGTGAGCTACTGGCAGCACTGCAGATCCCATCCACATCTGTGAACCACTTGTTTTCAAGCTGTCAGTCTGGGGTACCCCCAGCTTTACCATCAGCCTTGCTGCTTATTTTCCATGCTCTTTGGCACAAATCATCTTAACTGATTCGAGGGACTCCAGAGTTCCCTCCTGGAACACACCAAGACCCCCAAACACCACACATCAGAAGTGATATGTTTAACCATCTCATAGCTCCATAGATGAATACTTTTCAAACTGTACATAACAGACTCCTGGGTTTTGAAAAGTTGTTAGGAGACTGATTCATCTTTTGGCATTTTTGTTTTAGGGTTGGTTGCAGATCCTCTGGAAGGTCCGGAGTCACAGCTGGCTGGCTGTGACTTCAGGGCAGCGTATCTGTATTTGTAGTCCTGTCTGTGCCAGTCAGAGCTGTAAGCCCTCCAGCCATGCAGCGATTTGACTGCAGGACAGGGACAAAGGGAGAGCCTGGTGGGCTTACCACACCGGGTAGTGCGAGCCTGCAGCACACAGCGCCCAGCTGTGCGGTCACACTCACACTCGCCAGGCAAGCTTCAGCTCCCACTGTGTAGGGGGTGAGCCTCCTGGGAGGGATGCAAGGCTCCCAGGGCCAGCAGTCCTCGGCAGATTAGAACGCAATCTAATCAGTGCTCAACGATGCTCTAACACTGACCTTATCCAGTGGACGAGACAGCGTTGTCAATGGCGTCAATTCAAGGACTAGTCACTGACAAGAGTTTCGAGTTTGAAGGCTGATTGTGCTGAACCTGCAAACAAAGCCATACAGTAGCTAATCTTTTTTTTAAGTTTTATTGAGATATGATTGACATCCAGCACTAAGGTATATAGCATAATGACTTGGCATGTATACAGTCCAACATGTTTATGTGCTCAGGCATGCTTTGTGTTGACCTAATGGAAGTCTGAATAAAAATACAAATAGATTAAAGAAATAGATCACAAATCTGAACCCTGCTTACAGTTTAAGACTGAACTCGAGCAACATAGTATCATCCACAGCCTTAAGCCAACAGGCAACCTTGTGTGTGTGTGTGTCTTAGACTCTCAGTCCTGTCTGACTCTTCGTGACCCCATAGACTGTAGCCTGCCAGGCTCCTCTGTCCCTGGAATTTTCCAGGCAAGAATACTGGAGTGTGTTGCCATTTCCTTCTCCAAGGGATCTTCCCAACTCAGGGACTGAACCCAGATCTCTTGCATTGGGCAGATTCTTTATCATCTGAGTCACCAGGGAAGCCCCATTGCAACTTAAGGGAATGTAACTGAGAATATTGATGTGAATTTTTATTGGCTTTGTAGAGATATTACACTGAACTTATACATAAGTTTTGGTCTTAAAAATTTAAGAACTTTAGATAGTAAGGTATTTTTACTTGATATGCTTATATAATAAGCAATATGATTTTTAAAAAAGCAATTGTTGAGTAAATGTCCATTTTCTTTTCTTCCTTAGGAACGAATTTAGTATTCGAAGATGAAATCACTGCATTGCAACCAGAAGTAGATAAGTTAAAAACTCTAAATGTGAACAAAATTATTGCACTGGGACACTCTGGTTTTGAAGTGGATAAACTCATTGCTCAGAAAGTGAAGGGTGTGGATGTGGTGGTGGGAGGACATTCCAACACGTTTCTCTACACAGGTAATGGTCCCGGGAGGGTTAGATAATATATGTTGATATAAAGTATAATATGTATTAATATGTGTAATAATGTATATAAGTGATACACACCGAGTGATAATGTGTGAATCTTACTCAAAGAGACTTTTAAAAAATTTTTGTATTGAAATACAGTTGATTTACCACATTGGGTGGGAATGACTGCAGGCAGGTTGCAGACAAAGTATGAGTGTGATGAAGACGGTGCGGATGCTGACAGAGATGCCACCTTTCTTAGCGCAGGTGACTTTGCCATCAAGCGTCTGAGAGCCACTTAAGTAATTCAAGATGGGGGAGTTGGCTAGACTGAGGATGCCAACACCAAGAAACCCCACTGGAGCAGGTCATCGGGCAACACTGGGTGGAGGTTAAGATTCTGGTGTGGACGGTCTAGACTACTAACAAGGGCTGGGCGCCTGTCGGCCTGGCCTCCCTCATTGCTAGGATGAGGGTCAGTTATAAGCATTGCTGTGGCTTCATGTGCATGTGAGTGGACGGTGGTGAAGTGCCTCAGAACAGGGCCTGGAGCTCTAGGCTCTCACTTCGGCCATGTCCCAGCTCTGGAATAAGACACCCTCCTGGTCTTTCCTTAGCTTCCCTCTGAGGCAGCATCAGCGCCTGAGGACACACAGGAAGAACTCGGTGCATCCCACCCCTGCATCTGGTAGAGCAGTGGCTTCAAAGGCGTTTGACTGTGATCCATAGTAAGAAGGGTGTTGTTCACGAGGACCCAGTGCGTGCTCACACACACACACACACACTAAATGAAATATTTCCCAAGGCACTCAGGGTGCACCCTGATATTTTCTGTTCTGTTTCACTTTTTTGAATTCATTGGCTGTGCTGGGTCTTCACTGCTGTGAGAGGGTGTTCTCTAGCTGCGGCAGCGAGCAGGGGCTGCTGTCTACTTGCAGTGCTCAGGCTTCTCACTGTGGTGGCTTCTCTTGGGAAGCGCAGGCTCTAGAGTGTGTGGGTTCTTAGTTTCGACATGAGCATTTAGTTGCTCTGGGGCATGTGGGATCTTCCTGGACCAGGGGTTGAACGCCTGTCCCCTGCATTGGCAGGCGAGTTCTTAACCACTGGAACTCCAGGGAAGAAGTCTACTTTTTCACTTTTTAAGTGCCAATTACCACCCACTTAATTAATTTCTTCATATTATAGCTAGGCTATATTTTGAATGCTGAGTTTTCAATGAGCTATGGCCAAAATGGGCAAGAAGAATTAAAGGAATCCGATGCCGCCTCTCAGATGTTGAAGGCATTGCCACACTCCCTTTGACTTGCCTTAGACCCTCTGAAGGCCCAGCCACCATCCGCAGCCTTGGTACACGGCCATCAGTCAGTGAGCCCGGCTGGACCTGAAAAGGCTGAATGGCTGTGCCCCGCCTCCCATTAAATTCTGCAGCCTCTTGTTTTGTTCCTGTCACTTTGGTTCCAGCCAATGAGATCCTGCAAAAGAGAATGTGTCTTCTGCTAAGGAGATGATAAATGATGAATGACTGGTTGAAAGAAAGATTTGCGGATAAAAATTATACTATTTATCCACAAACTTTGAAGTAGATAATTACAGTCTCGAGAAAAAACTACCTGTAGAGTTAGTATTTTATCTCACATTTCATGATTGCTTACCAAGATTAAATTATTCTCATGAAAATGTTCAATTTGGACACTCATCATTGTGAGGAATGAACTTAACAATTAAAGGGAATTCTAGGACACAATAGGAAATGAGATATGTTTGCTTCTTTAAATATATTTTCCCAACCTTAAAAAGCAAACAGAAAACAAAACAACAACAAAACACAGCCCTTCACTCCATTGCCTTGAGAATTAACATAAAGTTGGGAATTCCCTAGCGACCCAGTGGTTAGAACTCTGCACTTTTACTACTAAGGGCCCAGGTTCAATTCTGGTCCAGGAACTCAGATCCAGCAAGCCAAGAAAAAGACAAAAGAATTAGCATAAAGTTAGATATGCTTGATTAATCAAATTAGGGTTAAAATAATGCATGATTTCCTGGAGAAGGAAATGACAACCCACTCCAGGATTCTTGCCTGGAGAATCCCATGGCCAGAGGAGCCTGGCGGGCTACAGTCCATGGGGTCACAAGGAGTCGGACACGACTGAGCAACTAAACAACAACAACAGCAGTGCATCGTTTGTGATCTTGTCTCCTGAGAACCGTTTCAGCAACACAAGACCCAACACACACACTCACCTAAAACAGTTTCACAAAGCGTCTAGATTGTACCTGATATTTTATGTTCTGTTTAATTCTTTTAAATGCTGTAACCACTTACTAAAGAGGTTTGTCTTGTCCATATTTTTAAAAACTCAGCTTTAAATGAGGCAGGCCAAAATGGCCCAAACAGTGCATGAACAGCTTCCCTCCGAATACTGAACACGACTGCAGGTGCTTTGGACGACAGCCGCCACGCACGTGCAGGCCAGGCCACCCTGGTATTGCCTCACCGTTCTTATGTCAGGATGAAGATGAGAGAACTTTCCTGACCAGCTTTGCAAAATGTCAGGGCTACAAGGACGAGGGCTAGAATGCAGACGTCTTCTCTAAAGGAATTAAACCCTAGAGTTATGAGCTGGTCTGTGCATTTGCCTTGGGAGAAGAAAAGAAGTAAAGTGCGTTCAGACTGAAAGATGTGGCAGGTGTGACAGAGGACTCCTCCGTGTGTGACCCTTGAAAGCAGACAGGCTCCTAAGATGCTGTCACTCTGTTTGCCTCCCACTATTTTAACTAGTTTGGATCATGCAAGTCTGTCTGGTTAGCTGTGGCTGTGGTGAGTGTAGGCATGCGTTTCTCCCTCTGCAGAGTTAAAGTTTTAGGTCTACAATCCCTTCTGTTCAGAGTTTCTTGATCCTATCAACTTGGACTCTCACCGCTTTTTCAGCAACTTCACTTCTGGAGTCGCAACCTGAGACTTAGTCATCATCCTGAATTGCTCATCCCCACAACCCCACTCCCTCCTCCCCATAAGGCGCTCTCACCTTATTCTTCAGCAAGCTGCCTGCAGCCTCACTGAAACCTCAGTCTGGTGAACCCTCCACCCCTCCCAGCCCAGCAGGTGCCACTTCTCTTCCTTAGCCTGGGAACACCCATTGCAGCCTCACTACCAGGTCTCTAGTTGATTCAAGGAAGACAGGTGCCAGGACTGTTGAGTGAATGCCAACAGATGTGGCTCCTTTAAAAGTAACATTTCTTCGGAATTCCCTTGCAATCCAGTGGTTAGGACTCTGCAGGGGACCCAGGTTCAATCCCTGGTTGGGGAACTAAGATTCTACATGCCACGTGGCACAGCCCCCACCCTGCCCCCCACACACACACACACACATTTTTTAAGCAAGATTTCTTTATTTGGAGTTTTTTTTTTTTTCATTAAGTACCTAATTGTGTTGCTTCTGGATTTCATCACACATTTCTTAAATATGAAGTCCGAGCCTTGTCATTGACTTAAGAGAACATAAGTGATTTTAAAGCACACAGTATTTTATTCTTAAAATAAATGAAGTTCACAGTTTTAAGTATAAACAGAACCATGAAGGCTAGTGTTTGTTCTTCCCACTGCAGCCAGCAGCCAGCTATGCACTGTGCAGGGGTGGACCCATCCCTGCTTCATTAGAATAAGTGAAAGAGGGCAAGAGATTTGGTTGTGCTTTGCAGTCATTGTTCATCTTACCATTGATTTTCACTCTTGTAGTTTAGATAATCTTGCCTTTTAGAACAAAAAAGGAGTCTTGACTCATTGGAAAAGACTCTGATGCTGGGAGGGATTGGGGGCAGGAGGAGAAGGGGACGACAGAGGATGAGATGGTTGGATGGCATCACTGACTCGATGGACGTTGAGTCTGAGTGAACTCCAGGAGTTGGTGATGGACAGGGAGGCCTGATGTGCTGCGATTCATGGGGTCACAGAGTGTTGGACACGACTGAGTGACTGAACTGAACTGAACACCTACAGGATAGGGAAACACTCTCCAACAAAGAACCACTTCCTCTGGGCATCCATAGGACTGAGGATGTGTGGGTTTGAGTGAACTGGGAGAACCAGCCACAGGGCAGAGGTGTGGCTGGTAGCTTCAGAGATGATGGCCACCAGGCACAGGGACTCACTCTTTCTGAGGGTCACTACTCAGGACCCCTCAGTCAACTTCCAATTTCAGCACCAACATCCTTCACGGAGCGAAACCAGAGCCTTCTGGCTAATGATTTCTGCAGCCACATAACACTGATCGGTTTTAGTAGCATCTCATGGAAGTGCTTTCCAAGGAGAAGCGGGACGAGCCAAGCCCCAAAAGTGAAAAGAACAGCTATTAAATTAATATAGAAGAGGATCATGTCATTTGGCAGGCTGAGTTGTAGGAAAGCTGATGGCCAACTACATATTGTGAAATCGAAAGCCTACTCCTATCACAGAGTCAAATCTCATCAAATCTCTCCCTGGAGGAGAGAAGAATCTTTTACATTCCTGCTGTTCTGATATTTCCCCTTGATGGTCTTGGAGACGGATTTCAATTCTCTGATTTCTCTGGCAAGCGTCATGGGATTGTGGAGAAGGCTTTTGCACTCTGATGGATCCAGTCTCCCTCCTGGGGTTGGTCACTGCTGGCTGGCCAACTTTGTGTGCATGCGTGTTTGACTCCTTGCGACCCTATGAACCATAGCCTGCTAGGCTCTTCTGTCCATGGGATTCTCAGGCAAGAATACTGGAGTGGGTTGCCATGCCCTCCTCCAGGGGATCTTCCCAACCCAGGGATCAAACCCACATCTCTTAAGTCTCCTGCATTGGCAGGCAGGTTCTTTACCACTGGCTCCTCCTGGAAAGTCCTGTCCAAACTTGGACATGTCTTAACCACTCTAGGCTTCAGTTTTTTATTTTTAAAAATGGTTGCAATGATTTGACTACCTCAGAGAATGTTGTAGGGATTAAATAAGATTGTATAGTAACAGAACTGGACCCCAGAACATAATGGGTCCAAGAAAAAAATGTCAATTCTCTAATATTCTGTAACACAGGAAAATGTATGCAATTTCATTTTAAATGAAAAAGAGGAAGATACAAGAAATTTTTTATAACTATACAGAATTTTCTTACCCAGATTGTAGTAATTTGACATTTGTGTACGTGTGCCAAGTTGCTTCAGTCCTGTCCAGCTCTTTTGCGACCCCATGGACTGTATTCCTCGAGGCTTCTCTGTCCATGGGATCTTCCAGGCAATAATACTGGAGTGGGTTGCCATGCCCTCCTCCAGGGGATCTTCCTGGCCCAAGGATTGAACCGGCATCTCTTATGTCTCCTGCATTGGCAGGCAGGTTCTTTACCACTGGCACCACCTGGGAAGCCCCTTGACACTTGTAACTCCAAACAAATTTATAAGGTCACTCCTCCCTTTAGTAAATGGAAAGACTCTTTATCCTACAAAACTTAGGGAACACTGGAGCTCTTCTTACCCTCTTCCCCCAAAATCTGACCATTCCTTGGGGAGCCTGTATTTTTCCTGATCCCCTTGGTCCTAATTCTTTCTTGTGTCTCCTCTGTTCTTACCTCTTTCAAACCATTCTTCTTATGTATGAAGCAAAGACCCAAATATGGAAAAGTGACCTTTCTTCTTGATCCCTGCGAATTCCATCCACACAGGGCAGCTTCCTTTCAAGTCTGCCAGGCCCTGCAGGGGACCCACCACTGTGCAGCCTCACCTTCCAAGGCTCCAGCACCTCAGGGCGGGCGTGCCTCACTGGCTGACTTTGTTCCCCAGCCCACCCTCCTCCCCATTCTCATCGACCTCCCATTCCACATTCTCCTGTTGTTCCTCCTGTCCCCACACCCTTTATCCAAGGCTACTTCCTGAAACTCAAATGTCTCCCACTATTTTTATGCAAAAAAATAAGCTCTTTGCATTCACCCCTGCCCTGCTGCATCCCCATCTTTGTCAGGGACCCTCCTTGCAGGCAGGTCTGCCTCACCTCCCCATGGGAAGAAGGAGAGGGACAGGGACCCAAGTCATCATTAGGGGAGCCTGTTGGACCCTCATTCTCTCACAGGCGTTCATTAGACAGAAAATGGTTTCTCCCTAGAATGGATTCTGCCACCCATTTCCCTCTCTTAGCGATCCATAGACGTATATTTTTTTAATTGAAGGATAGTGGATTTGCAATGTTGTATTAATTTCTGCTGTACAGCAAAGTGATTCAGTTATGCATACATATACATTCTTTTTCATATTCTCTTCTGTTGTGATTGATCACAGGATGGTGACTGTAGCTCCCTGTGGGCTACAGTACCACCTTGTCGTTCATCCATCCTGTATGAGAGTTTGCATCTGCTAATCCCACACTCTCAATCCATCCCTCCCCACCCCCAGCCCACTGGCAACCACAAGTGTATTCTCTCCATACATACATTTTTTTTAATTCACAGAAATTATATTGGTTATTGCCAAGGGGTGGCAGTGGGACTGCAAATAATGTTTTTTTTTTCTCCATTTGCCAAATATTGTCATGCTAATTTCACATTGATCTAAAAAAAATTTTAACCTCTCTAAGCTTTTAGGGGAACCTGTTGGACCCTCATCCTCTCACGGGCATTCACTAGACGGAAAATGGTTTTTCTCTAGAATGGATTCTGCCACCCATTTCCCAAGTCAACAGACTTCCCTGGTGGCTCAGACAGTAAAGTGTCTGCCTACAATGCGGGAGACTGGGGTTCAATCCCTGGGCCAGGAAGATCTCCTGGAGAAGGAAATAGCACCGTACTCCAGTATTCTTGCCTGGAAAATCCCATGGACGGAGAAGCCTGGTAGACTACAGTCCATGGGGTCACAAAGAGTCTGACACAACTGGGTGACCTCACTTTCACTTTCTTTCAAGCTTTGTAAATGGAACCATTAATCCTAAGGTTTGTTAAAAGAAAATTTTCTACAATGTACTGATCAGTAGGCTTTTATTCAGCAATTCATGGATGGAGCAGCATCCCATCTGGCAGAGAGAAAAGTCACTTGGAAGGACTGTAGGAGGCCAGAGAGTCTTAAAGACCAAAGGAGGAGTAACAAGGAGGTTGTTGTTGTTGTTTTCGGTCACCTAGTCATGTCTGACCCTTTCGACCTCATGGACTGCAGCACACCATGCCTTCCTGTCCCTCACCATCTCCCCAAAGTGTGCCCAAGTTTATGTCCATTGTGTCAGTGATGCCATCCAGGCATCTCATCCTCTGATTCCCTCTTCTCCATCTGCCCTCAATTTTTCCCAGCATCAGGGACTTTTCCAATGGGTCAGCTGTTCACATCAGATGACCAAAATACTGAAGTTTCAGCTTCAGCATCAGCCCTTCCAATGAGTATTCAGGGTTGACTTCCCTTAAGACTGACTGGTTTGATCTCCTTGCTGTCCAAGGGACTATCAAGAGTCTTCTCCAACACCACAGCTCCAAGACATCGATTCTTCGGCACTCCGCCTTCTTTAAGGTCCAGGTCTCACAACTGTACGTGACCACTGGGAAGAACACAGCCTTGACTATACAGACCTTTGTTGGCAAAGTAATGTCTCTGCTTTTCAACACACTGTCTAGATTTGTCATAGCTTTCCTGCCAAGAAGCAAATGTCCTCTGATTTCATGGCTGCAGTCACCATTCTCAGTGATTTTGGCCCTGGGCCTTGCTGACATTAGCTTCCCTTCTGTGGAGACTGTGTGTGGGGCCTGTGGGCACAGACTGGGGGGTCTGGGTCTGCCTGTTCTGGGAGAGTCTCGCAGAAGACAGGTGGTTCTGGTTTACTCACGGAAAGCTTAGCATGAGTGACTCCATCTTGGAACTGATCTGGTTATTTTACAACTTGAGCTCTTATAAATATAGCTGTTAAATTTTTTTTAAGGCGCTGTATAGACTCAATTTGAGAACCTGACCTAAATACACAAATGGCCAAATGTATCTTCTTACCTTGAAACAATAAGAAACTGGGAGTATGATGCTTTGTCCCAAGCATCTGGGCTATGACTCTCTCAGATTTCTTGTCCTCAGTCTATAAATTTCTCTCAGGCCTAGAAACTCTTAGGATTGTCGGTTTTGCCAGCTCATGTGTAAGGACATTTCCAAATGCTCTGTCATACCGTGAAAGCAGAACTTTGGCTTCCTCACTAGAAGTCCTCTGGGTTCTAAAATAAGCCCATTTTTTAAACTAATTTGTATTGGAGTATAATTGCTTTACAGTGTTGTATTAGTTTCTGCTGTACAGCAAAGTGAATCAGCCACACGAATACATCTATCCCCTCCCTTTTGGATTTCCTTCCCATCCGGGTCAACACAGGGCATTAACTAGAGTTTCCTCTGCTGTATAGTAGGTTCTCATTAGTTATCTATTTTACACATAGTATCAGTAGTGGAGTAAGTTCATATGAATTGTGCATCCCATGCTCCACTGCTCACCTGTGTGGCTGTAGCTCATGCTTTGTGGAAATCAACTGCTCAAACCCTCACTGAATAGAAACACCTAGCATTTCCCAGGGTACACAACCACTCTGAAACACCCTCTCCAACTAAATGCTAGTTTTCTCTAAAAAAAAAAAGAAGAGAGAGAGAGAGAGGCCTGTTATAATGCAAATCATTCTCTCTTTGTCTGTCCCATTTCTTTGGACTCTGCATTTTTTGTCTTTTTTTTTTCATATTTTTAAGTGGTGGAAAATTGTTTTACAATCATATATTGGTTTCTGCCATACAACAACACAAATCAGTCATAATTTTATATATCCCTTCCCTCTTGAGCTTCCCACCCCTCTGCATCATCACAGAACGGCCAGGCTGGGCTCTGTGTGTTATTTAGCAACTTCCCACTAACTATTTTATACATGATATGTATATATGTCAATGCTACTTTCTCAATTCGTCCCACCCTTACCTTCCTCCATTGTGTCTACAAGTTTGTTCTCTACTAAGTTCATCAGTTGGAGAAGGCTATGGCACCCCACTCCAGTACTCTTGCCTGGAAAATCCCATGGGCGGAGGAGCCTGGTAGGCTGCAGTCCATGGGGTCACGAAGAGTCAGACACGATTGAGTGACTTCACTTTCACTTTTCACTTTCATGCGTTGGAGAAGGAAATGGCAACCCACTCCAGTATTCTTGCCTAGAAAATCCCAGGGATAGGGGAGCCTGATGGGCTACCGTCTATGGGGTCGCACAGAGTTGGACATGACTGAAGCGACTTAGCAGCAGCAGCAGCAGATTCATCAGTATCATTTTTCTAGATTCCATCCCAGTTGCCAGTTCAGTCACTCAGTTGTGTCTGACTCTTTGTGACCCCATGGACTGCAGCACGCCAGGCTTCCCTGTCCATCACCAACTCCTGGACCCTCCTCAAACTCATGTCCATCGAGTCAGTGATGCCATCCAACCATCTCATTCTCTGTCGTCCCCTTCTCCTCCTGCCCCCAATCCCTCCCAGCATCAGGGTCTTTTCCAATGAGTCAGTTCTTCACATCAGATGGTCAGAGTATTAGAGTTTCAGCTTCAGCAACAAATGAATATTCAGGACTGATTTCCTTTAGGATGGACTGATTGGATCTCCTTGCAGCCCAAGTGACTCTCAAGAGCCTTCTCCAACACCACAGTTCAAAAGCATCAGTTCTTCGGTGTTCAGCTTTCATAATGGTCCAACTCTCACATCTATACATGACTCCTGGAAAAACCATAGCTTTGACTAGATGGACCTTTTTTGGCAAAGTAATGTCTCTGTTTTTTAATATTCTGTCTTGGTTGGTCATAGCTTTTCTTCCAAGGAGCAAGTGTCTTTTAATTTCATGGATGCAGTCACCATCTGCAGTGATTTTGGAGCCCCCAAAAATAAAGTCTGTCACTGTTTCCACTGTTTCTTCATCTATTTGCCATGAAGTGATGGGACTGAATGCCATGATCTTAGTTTTCTGAATGTTGAGTTTTAAGCCAACATTGGAGAATTTTGAACGTTGGAGAATTGAGCATTTTGAGCTTGGAGAATTTTGAGCGTTATTTTGCTAGCATGTGAGATGAGTGCAATTGTGTGGTACTAACAGTCTTTGGCATTGCCTTTCTTTGGGATTGGAATGAAAACTGACCTTTTCCAGTCTTGTGGCCACAGCTGTTTTCCAAATTTTCCATCATAGTGAGTGTAGCACTTTCACAGCATCATCTTTTAGGATTTGAAATAGCTCAACTGGAATTCCCTCACCTCCACTAGCTTTGTTCATAGTGATGCTTCCTAAGGCCCACTTGACTTCACATTCCAGGATGTCTGGCTCTAGGTGAGTGATCACACCATCATGGTTATCTGGGTCATAAGATCTTTTTTGTATAGTTCTTCTGTGTACTTCTGTGGAAACTTCTGGATTCCATATATATGTGTTAATATATGGTGCTTGTTTTTTTGACTTACTTTACTCTGTATAAGAGACTCTAGGTTCATCCACCTCACTACAACTGACTCAAATTCGTTCATTTTTATAGCTGAGTAATATTCCATTGTATGAATGTACCACAACTTCTCTATCCATTCATCTGTCGATGGACATCTTGGTTGCTTCCATGTCCTGGCTACTGTATATAGTGTTGCAATGAACATTGGGGTACATGTGTCGTTTAGAATTGTGGTTTTCTCAGGGCATATGCCCAGTGGTGGGATTGCTGGGTCTGAACTCTGTTTTAACAGGCCACAGTGAAAGAACCAGAGGACAGCTGTGTTGTTAGGATTTTGTTTTTAATTTTTATATAAAACACTGTTCTATATTGTAAAAAAAAAAAAAAAAGAATTCTGATATCTGAAACCTATTTGCAAAGCAGAAATAGAAACATAGACATTAAGAACAAACACATGGACCCCAAGGAGGGAAAAGGGGGTTGGGATAAACTGGGAGATTGGGATTGACATACACACACTGTTATGTATAAAATAGATAACTAATGAGAACCTACTTGTCACAGAGAACGCTACTCAGTGCTCTGTGGTGACTTAAATGAAAAGGAAATCCAAAAAAGAGGGGGTGTATGTATACATATGGCTGATTCCCTTTGCTGTACAGCAGAAATTAACACAACATTGCAAAGCAACTATGAAAGTGAAAGTCACTCAGTGGTCTCTGACTCTTTGCAACCCCGTGAACTGTACAGTCCATGGAGTTCTCCAGACCAGAATACTGGAGTGGGTAGCCTTTCCCTTCTCCAGGGGATCTTCCCAACCCAGGGATCAAACTGGGGTCTCCTGCATTGCAGGCGGATCCTTTACCAACTGAGCTATCAGGGAAGCAACTATACTCCAATAAAATTTTTTTAAAAAAAGAATGCTGGTATCTGGAAGGAAACTCGGCCATGACTTAATCTGCTGTGAAGAGAAGAGGGTGGCGGACCATAGGAGTGTCACTCCGTCCCCTGCTCTGTCACACTGGGTGGCCTTTGCCTCACAAGGTGAAGCAAAGCCCTCAGGCCTGGCCCCACAGGGCAGTGGAGTCCAGCATGCCAGGACTTGTTGGAGCTTGGAGATGTTTATTGAGTAAGTGAGTGAGTGTATGAGCCCGTTCCCACCCTGCCAAGCTCCTGTAATTGCCCTAGCCAGTTGCAACTGGGTAGAGGTACACAGCCTGGGTTGGATTCCAGGGGGTTTGTCCACACTCGGGTACCACTCAGAGATGCATCATCTCTTTAGACCTCACTGAATATCTAAGAGCAAGAATGTGGGCAGTAAATCGAAGCACGTACAACACAGAGGGACACGGTCCAGATATGGAGACTGTTGGCGGCCCCTTGAGTCCCCGGAGGAGATGTGACAGCCAGTGTGTCAGGATTGGGTACAGAGGTGGCCGAGGAGCTGGTGACTCACCTCTGTGGTTGCAGAATGCTTCTTGACAGCGGCTGGCCTGAGTGCCCGCTCACAGAGTGCTTCTTGGCCCACCTACTTCATGGCTTGCAATGCCAGGAGATCTCCAGCATGCAGAAGATACTCATAGCTTAAAAAAAATTAAACCCTCTTGGTTTCAACCACTGAGCAAATCTCTTATTTTACAAATACAGGAAATACATTTAGGTTCCAGGAACTAAGAGTCTCTCCCAAGGTCACCAGATTGAAAAGGAGCTATACCCAAACCCATTCTCTCAACAGGCAGCTCATTCTGCTTTACAAGCCCCACCCAGCTTGTTGAAGAAATTAGATAGAGGGAAGTTGGGAACTGGGGCTTGACTCCCCTTGACATATGGATTCCTCCACAGGAAGGGCATACACATCTTGTCTGATCTGAAAAAGAGCTGGCTGAACTACTCAGGCATAATCATTCAACATTTGTCAACCACCTGCTATGTGCTGGGCCAGCCCCTGGGCCCTTATGGAACTCACTATCTTAAAAGGGATACTGATGCTGATCAGATTTTTTTTTTAAAGTATGCAACAAAATCAATCATATATACTTACAAAGCATGCTGTGAAGAAAGAAGTCCACAATGCTGGGAGGGCAGGTGTAGGAGGCCCTGACCACGTCTGGGGAATTGTCAGAGAGTGTTCTGAGGAACTGACATTTAGACTAAGATCAGAAAAATGTCCAGGAAGTAGCTTGGTAACAAATTATCACTAACCTTTATTGAACATTTACCTGAATCAGGCTTCATATGCTTCATTAACTTCTTAAATCCTCCCAGGAACCCTCCAAGTCAGGTATTGTTACGTTCTCCATTTTACAGATGAATAAACTCAAGCAAAAAAATGGAAATAATTCACCCGTGGGCCTCTGGTTCTGAGTCTTACTCTATGTTTGTGACTGTGCAGGTGGGTGTGGTGTGAGAAATGAAGACACTAAGATTGCTGAAGTGCAGAGCAGAAGGTCCGCATGAAGCTGATCTATAGCGGCCTCAGCCTGCAGGAGGTTTCAGTGGAGTTTTGGTTCCTGGCCAGAGATCCAGTCAGGTTGCAGCTATGAGAGCACCAAATCCTAGCCACTAGACTAGTGGTCAGTGACAAGAACCTGGCCCTTCAGCTTTGCAGAAAATTCCCACAAAGAGGGAAAGTAGTGAAACAAAGAAAGCACTTATGAAAAGGAAAAAAGAGTACTGTACGTGTGGATAGATACATGGATAGACTCAGAGAGAGTCACTCCCTCGTGGTAGCTTGAATTTCTTATATGGGGCATTTCTTCTGGGTTTCCGTTGATTTGCCTGCATATTTGGTGTATCTCAGGATCCTCCCGTATGTGTACATGCATCTCTTAGCCAAGATGGATGCTGCCAAAGAAGCCTATGGGTAGTTAGTATCACTTAGCATCACTCCCCTTTTGACCTCCAAGGAGTCTTCCTATACATATGTAGTCAGGGAGGTCTTCTGATTTCAAGAATGAGAAATAATGTGATCTTTTTTCTTCTATTTGGGTAGGGCTTAGCCTCTTCTTTTGATTGTCCTGCTATTTTCATCCTGGAGTATCTGCCCTGGGGGTGATGGGGGTGGTGGGCATCTACCTCCTGCCTCAAAGCAGGGCCATATCATGTACGTCTGATAGGTTATGATGTTCATGACAAAAATTACAGTGTTGCTACAATTTGGGTAGCATTGTGGTCTGCTCGCCCCACTGTGCAGAAAAGCCTATCTACTAACATCAGGTTGCAGTGAGAGAAAGTACAGCATTTATTTGCCAAGTGCCAAGCGAGGAGGATGGGTAACTTGTGCTCAAAAGACCCAAACTCTCCAATGGCTTTCAGGGGACAATTTTTAAAGGCAGTTTTGCGGGTAAGAGTTACAACTGGTGGACCTTCTTCTGATTGGTGGTAGTGAGGTAACAGTGTGGTATTTCAGGAATCTTAATCATCAGTCTTCTGGTTCTAATTGGTCTGGGATCTGCATGCTTGTGGTCAGCATAGAGTCACCACTCTCCACCTGGATGAGGGTAGGGGAACAACTCAAAGCTATATGTCAGATTGTTACGTATATCCCTTGTGGAGAAACTAGGATTCCGTTTTTCTTCCCCTGCCACTAAATTATTATTTTTAAGCTATCATTGGTTTTCTTGCTTGACTATTTTCCCTTTGTTTCTTCAGTCTCTAACTTCCCTAATTAGTAACTGCTTGAGTCTTTGGAACCCAGGGAAAGTCTAGGAGACTAAAGCCTTTTTCTACAAACAAGCAATAGGGAACATGGAGGGACTTTTTTTTTTTTTTTTTACCTGGGAAGGCTTTGCAGGGTCCTGATCAGTTTTGCTATTCTCCCTAAGGCCAGTGATAGATGGCATCATCCACTCAATGGACATGAATCTGAGCAAACTCCAGGAGATAGTGAAGGACAGGGAAGCCTGGTGTGCTGCAGTCCATGGGATGGCAAAGAGTCGGACATGACTTAGCGACTGAACAACAACAACTAAGGGGATAGGAAATATTTTAAACCACGGAGTGCACGATCATATTTGTGTTTAGAAAGATCATTCAGGCTGTTGTGGGGAAACTGGATCAGAAAGAGGAAAAGAAGAGATAGATATATAGACATCAGTTAGGAGGCTGTGCAGTGGCCCAGGGACAAGATAATGGTGACCAAAGTGTGACTCTTCTGAGACGTTGAGGAGTAAACAGATGAAAAAGCAAGCACTTCCCAGTCATTTAAAAGAGAGACTCAAGTCCCTTAGAGGCATTGATGTGAAATATGCAAATTACCAAGTACTGTAATCCAGTCCTTTTGTAGGAATATTGGAAGTTCTTGGGGCTTCCCTGATAGCTCAGTTGAGTTGGTAAAGAATCCACCTGCAATGCAGGAGACCCCAGTTCAATTCTTGGATCGAGAAGATCCACTGGAGAAGGGATAGGTGGTATTCTTGGGCTTCCTGTGTGGCTCAGCTGGTAAAGGATCTGCCTGCAATGTGGGAGACCTGGGTTCAATCCCTGGGTTGGGAAATTCCCTGGAGAAGGGAAAGATTATCCACTCTAGTATTTTGGCCTGGAGACTTCTATGGACTGTATAGTCCATGGGGCCACAAAGAGTCGAACATGACTGAGCGACTTTCACTTTCACTTTGGAAATTCTTAGACCAGTCCCATTATACATTAAAATCATCACATGGACTGCCTCAAACATTCTACAGTTCATTCAGCCAGGACTTCCCTGGAGGTCCAGTGATAAGACTTCACTTTCTAATATAGGGAGTGCAGGTTCGATCCCTGGTCAGGGAGCTAAGAGTCCACATGCCTAATGGCCAAAAAAACAAAACATAAAACAGAAGCAGTATCATAACAAATTCAATAAATATTTTAAAAATAAGCAATTCATTCAGCCAAGTGAAAACTATGTTGAAGGTCTGCTCCCTGGCATCTCTGTGACCACATGATCCATCCACTGGGCCACCAGACAGGCACTTATCAAGGCCAGCACTGGGAACCCCCACGTCCTGAGGGGCTGCTCCCTCGCTGTGCTGGGCAATGCCCGGTGACCAGGATAAAATGTCAGCCCACACCTCCTTCCTCCTCAGGCTTGCTCCCAAGATTATTTGTTTGCCAAATGGCTGAAATAGAGTTCTGGTAAATCATTTCTCCCCCGCCAAGAAAACAAGCTTGGATCTAAAGACGTGTAGTTCCGTGTGTGGAGAGAATATTTGGCGCCTGAGCATCTTTGGCTGAATAGAGGGCTGTGGGAACTGTGAACGGTTTCCCTGGATTACATTTCTCTGCCAGCGGTTTTCTGGGGTTGATGAGTGGAGGGGAAGCAGAGTTGTGGAGAAGGCTGCCCTGAGCCAAACTAGACTGGTTGTTGCCTCAGCTGCATGGGAAGCGTCCTCCTTGTTCCTAATTAGGTCCATCTGGGATGAAGATGACACACCATTTGTTCTAACAAAAGGCACATCAAGGCCTTTCAAGAACTGGAAAAGGTCCCTGTCCTGCAGGAGCTGGGGGTTGGTGGCTCCTATTTCTAAAGAGCAAGCTGATCTGATAAGACATCTGACCGAATAGTTAGATTCCAAATTTTTACATTCTGTTTAAATTCAGATATATATATGGAAGGCAGAAAAATAGAGACCAAAACAGTCAGGCTTGCCCTTCTTGGGTTTCCAGGAATCTGCTAGATTCCTTTCTGAAACAGACTTAGGGCCTTTGCCTACTGGATGGGGTGTTCTGCGCCACCTCGTGGACATAATGGAAACTGCACCTTGCCAAGGTTCTCTGAGCTCAAAGGAGGAACCTTCTCCAGCTGAGGGGGTGGGGGAGGGCTGCTATACCCCCTTCCTCTGAAGTAAAAAGCAGGCTCCAAGCTTGTCCAAAAAAGGACCACCACAGAACCGATTGAGGATGGTGTGAGCATTAACCTTCCTTGCTATTCTGCAATGCCTCCAACCATCTACAACAGTCCTAGCCACCATCTGTCGTGATCCGTGCAAATGGAGATGGGACATGGCCTGCTCTGGATCTCTAGTCAGGTGCTTTTGTGAAAATAAAGTTCCAAGGCTTTTTTCTTTTTCCATGGGAAGCAAGAAAATGGGAAGTTAATACGGGCAACGGCTTGTTCCTGCTTTTGGAATGTTGGTATTTGCAGCACGTCTGCTCTGTGATTACTGAGGACAAGAGCAAAAGCAGGACTGGGTTTTTCATAAAACATTCACCCCAGCTTGTCTTCAGTGAAGAGGGAAGCCCAGACACAGCTTGGAGCACAAGGGCACAGCCCCAGGCTTGCACTTGCTTTGGACAGTGGCCTTTGGAAACTAACTCTTACAGGCTTCTGAAAACAGCACATCATCGGCCGTGTTGGGAGGTAGAGAGAACAGAAGCTCCAGTGCCTCACAATCCTGTTTGCAACCCCCTCCTTCACAGACCAGCTGCATAACCTTGGGCACAAGGCCTATGACGCCCGGTACACAGGGTGTACAGTCTGTACAGTGGGGGCAATAATAGGAGCTGCCTTGTGGGGTGCCTGGAGGGCTAAACTAGATCTGGTCCAGGACTGGCTCCTGGCTGACTCTCCTAACTGGTCCAGTGAGCAGTCAACACGAGCTGAAGTTGCCCAGGCCCTCTGTGAACATCTAATAGGAAGCGCTGGTGGTGGGTGTGTGGAGGGAGGTGATAGAAACAGTGGCAGGTCAAGGGTGTCTGTTTCGTTGTCTCTGACTCAGGACAGCCCAAATGAGGTCCTGGTCCCTGTGGAGGTGAGATAGGAAGTGCAGGGTGCCCACAGGAGGTTGCAGCTATAGAATTGGAACATGTCAGGTAAGGTGATCAGAGACCAGGGCTCAGGGTCCCACTGCCCCGGCTCCCAGCCTCCCACAGGCCCGTGTCTAGAAGGCAATGCTGGGGTGGGTCTCAGCGTCTGGCTGATAAGCGGCACTCAGGTTCTCCCAGGGCTCCCCTTGGAGACAATTCAGCAGAACTTAGCTGGTCTGTGGTCTGGCTGGGGCGGGTGGTGTGTGCACTGGTCAGCTCCTGGCATGAGTGTGGCCATTCCACAGGGCACCAAGGGGACACAGAACTCAGCAACAAAACCTAGGGATGGCCCTTTGTCATTTCTCTTTTTGTTTAATTAAAGTGCAGTTGATTTACCATGTTAATTTCTTGTCATCTCCATTAAAGAGTCTAAGTTCCCAATGTACATCTAGAGTTTCCAAGAGGTTGCCATCCTCTCATAAGGGAAAGAAATACACATGTAACGAGTTTCTACTGTGTCCTAGACATTACACAAGGGAGATTAGATGTTTCATCCTCACAACAGCCCCAGGAATTATTTTGCCCATTGTACAGGTGGGAAAGGGCTTCCCTGATGGGTCAGTGGATAGAGACTGCCTGCAATGTAGGAGACACAGGAGTTGTAGGTTTGATCTGGAGTGAGGCTACTCACTCCAGTATTCTTGCCTAGAGAATTCCAAGGACAGAGGAGCCTGGTGGGCTACAGTCCATAGGGTTGCAAAGAGTCAGACAAGACTGAGTAACTGAACAACCGACAGGTGGGAAAACTGAAGCTCAGGGAAGTGAAGTGACTTGGCTACGCCACCTGGTTGGTGAGAGTGGAGCCGGGTCAGGATGGAGACAGGAGAGTTTAGCAGTGTCGTATCTTTGTGTGCCCCCAGCACCAGGCACGGTGCCCTGGACTTAGGAAGAGCTTAGCAAATGTCTGCTGGGTTGAGAATGGGAGGATTCATGTGCCAAAAGGGCATTTGGAAACCGGGGCAGATGCCCAAGCCGGGCTCTGAAAGACCAGCTGCGTAGAGCAGCAGCTGGGGAATAATTGGTTCAGAATTTGCAGTCACCTGGCCGGTGGCCTGCAGGCCCACAGCCAGCTGTGAACAAGGCCTGACTTGATCAGCTCTGGATCTTTCATTGCAGGCAATCCACCTTCCAAAGAGGTGCCAGCAGGGCAGTACCCATTCATAGTCACTTCTGATGATGGACGGAAGGTTCCTGTGGTCCAGGCCTATGCTTTTGGCAAATACCTAGGCTATTTGAAGGTTGAGTTTGATGAAAAAGGAAATGTTGTCACTTCACATGGAAATCCCATTCTTCTCAACAGCAGCATCCCAGAAGGTATGTGAAATTCAGGGCAGTGATCCACCAATTGCAAAATTAGATGGCTGGATTGTGTTTTATTTGCTTTGTTAACGTTTCAGGACAATGTTTCTGAAGAACTGAGTTTCTTCCTTGAGTTTACCCTACTGTCTTCTTGGATAAGGAGATTTAAAACACACCCAAATTTCAGAAGCCAGGGCTTCTCTAAGCCCTCTCAGCACCAGACACTGTGTCACTGCTTGCTGTGCTTTTACAGCTCTACCCTGGCACAGGAGAACCGCTCTCAGCTCACGTCCCAGAGGAGAGCTGGGGGAGACCTGGGTTCAGATAGGGAAAGACTGGTGATCAGGGGCCCTGGAGAGTCAGAGCTTCTGACAGCCAGAGGGAGGGGCCAGGACCCCATAGCAGGCCCTCTCATCCCTTTACCTGCCCAAGTATAAGCCTAATCATTGCCCACATCTGCACCACAGATGCTATCCCCAATGGGCCAGCCGGTAGTCAGATGTGATGAGTTGATTTTGGTTCACTTGGCATTTTAAGATCCAAGCAGGGCCTTATTTCCAGGAAATAGAACAGATGTGCCTAAGGAAATTTCCTGGTCAAAAACCAAAATGTACACAAATATGGTGAAGAACTGTAGACTCACGTCAGGTTAGCTGAATGATGTCTTTCTCTCACGTTTAAGCCAGTGTGAGATCTGCTTTAACTGCAGGCTGATTTGTTTGTTTTCTTCTAGATCCAAACATAAAAGCAGACATTAACAAATGGCGGGTAAAATTAGATAACTATTCAACCCAGGAATTGGGGAAAACAATTGTCTATCTGGATGGTACTGCTCAGTCCTGCCGCTTTCGAGAATGCAACATGGGCAATCTGATTTGTGATGCTATGGTGAGTGGTTCCCGGGAGAGCAGGGCCCACGCCTAGGGAGGGTGGAGGAGAGATGGAAGAAGGAAGGGAGGATGTGAGGACGGACCGCCTGATACAGAATGAAGACGTTTAAAGATTAATGCCCAAATAGGTAACCAATGAGGACCTGCTGCATAGCACAGGGAACTCTACTCAGTGCTCTGTGGTGACCTACATGGGAAGGAAATCCAAAAAGGGGAGGATATACATGTAACATACAGCTGATTCACTCTGCTATACAGCAGAAACTAACAAAACATTATAAGCAACTGTACTCCAATACAAATGTTTTTTAAAAATTAATGCCCAGATATAAGCTTGGTGTGGATTCGCACTGAGTACCCTGGGAAGGTGCCTGAACCATACCAGTGGACCACCCCTGTTTTGTAGAAAGTTTTCACTTTTATCTCAAGTTCAAGAGGTTTGTTAACAAAACAAGCCACTCGTTATATACAAATAAATAATACAAATATTTATCAGAGAATTATCTAGCTTACTTTCAATATACTAACACTAAAAGAAAAGAGAAATAGGAACAGCAGAGGATACATCACCAAATTGGGCTTTGACTAACAGACAGTGCTGGGAAGTCCCGTGACATAGCACAACAGTGCTGGGAAGTCCCACGACACAGCACATCTGGAGTTCCAACTGGGAAAAGGTTCAAGGCAGCATGTCTGCTCTGTGGATGAGACTTCAAAGGTTGCAGTCTGGGGTTCCCGCTCACAATTCCCAGGCCGCAAACCATCATCATCAGTCTGCAAGCAAAACTGCAGCTCTGGTATTGTGTTAATCTTTGTCATGTAGATTACGTAGGTCTTGGAAAAGACCCTGATTCTGGGAAAGATTGAAGGCAGGAGGAGAAGGGAGCTGCAGATGATGAGATGGTTGGATGACATCATCGACTCAGTGGACATGAGTTTGAGCAAACTCCAAGAGATAGCAAAGGAAGGGGAAGCCAGGCATGCTGCAGTCCATGGGGTTGCAAAGAGTCAGACACGACTGAGCATCGGAACAACAACCTTTTTTACAATGCTGTTTGCTTTGTTCTGCAAATCTTGGAATGTTGTTGGTCCTGGTTGGCCAGATGGCTCAGCAAATTCAAAGATCCTCCCTCTATCTATCTATGGTGGCTCTCAGCCAACCCTCACAGCAGGCATGGCTGACACTCACAGCAGCAGTCAGGGCTATGTCCAGGCAGGTTAGAAGCAAGCTCAGAGGTCTGCTCTGCTTTGTCTCTGAAGGCTAAACAAGACTATTTAACCTCTTTATTGCTGGACAAGAATGAAGCCTTTATTTCGAGGTGCTCATCTTAAGTGTCTGAATTTTGGATATGGCTTTCCTTTTGTAAGATGACCTGACTCCACAAACTCTGCTTCTCTGAAGATGTGGACATAGTAAATAAAACACTTTTGCTTGGGCCTAACAAAGCCAGACTGCATTTCCCTGATCTGTCTCCTCTTGGCCCTGAGAAACTGGCCTTGTGGGAACAGCCTTCACAAGCAGAGAACGATGACATGTAGTTATCATGAGAATAGTAAGTCCCATGGTGAGTGAGATCTCACACCCAAAGCACCCCTCTGTTCACCTATCTGTGGGCAGCCCCCCAGGGGCCATGCCGAACTGAGGTCTCAGGGTCAAACTCACCACGCCCAGGGGAACCCAGGGGACCTTTGTGCTCAGCTCTGTGCCTGGTATCTAGGATGAAGCCACACTCAGTAGAAGTCTGCCAAGTACTGATCCATGTTAGTGTATGGCAGAAACCAACACAATATTGTAAAGCAATTATCCTTCAATTAAAAATAATTTTAAAAAAAAGCCTGCCAAGTAAATGACAACACTCACACTTCCCAAGGCAGGACCAGCACTGGCTCCTAAGCACCATGCAATCCATGTGAGACAAGTAGCTGTAGAGAAGCCAGAGTGTGACTGTGTGGAGGCAGGTGTGCAAGGAAACACCCCAGGCTCTAGCAGTGCTCACTGCACAAGGAGTCCCTCCTCCCCCCATGTCAGGAATACTGCCTCGGTGCTGTCCTCCTGGCCGCAACCCCGTGTCTCCCTCACCTCCTCCACCATCCTATTTTTTCAAATGAGAATGTATTCATTTTATTTCTTGTCACTAAACACATATTATGTAAAAGAAAAGACTGGAACTCCATCTTAGGGGCTGTCTCTGTGTCTCCAAAATTGCCAGCTTAGGAACTGTCTGGGGACCTAGACCAGACTGCCAGGATTCTTGGTGGCCCAAGGTCTAGAGCTGAAAGGGTTCTGGACTCTGCCCTCAGGAGCAAGTGTGAGCCTGTCCTGGGGGAGCAGCCCCATGAGCCACTCTGCACAGGGGCCCCCGGCCTTTGCTGGGGGTTGGGGGGGTGGGCTTTGCTCAGGGCCCCTGCTCTGGGGATGCAGGGTCTTAGGAGAGGGTTTCAGAGCTGCTGGCTGCTCAGAGTCTGACCTGGGACTGGTCACAGTATCTTATTGTTGCTTCTCAGATCATAAAGCTAGTTTTGACAAGTTATACTTGAGAGAGCTCCGGGCACACAGGGGCAGAAGAAAAGCAGCTTCATTTCTGGGAACGAACCCTCAGAAAGAAGGCCCAGAATAACGAGTGTAAATTCCTGCTGCTGTTGCAGATTAACAACAACCTGAGACACCCGGATGAGATGTCCTGGAACCATGTGTCCATGTGCATTTTAAATGGAGGTGGCATCCGGTCGCCCATTGACGAGCGGAACAATGGTATGCTCCTGGGCCCTGGCCTCAGCTCTCTGTCTGACCAGCTCCCCAAACCTGGCCACGGGCAGCCTTAGCTCCTCTGTGCTGCCTGCCACAGCCCACAGTGCCAGGCCCCTCAGCTTGGGTTAGCTGCCACTCAAGTCAGTGCCCCACCCAAAGGACACACACGTGCTTGTATTCTCGGATACACGTGCACACAGAGGGAGCAGTTAGCCTTAGTGGAACCAAGCTTTACCTAAACTTCTGACTTAGGACTTGCCTGGTGGTCCAGTGGTTAAGACTCCGCAACTCCAATGCAGGGGGCACGGGTTTGATCCCTGATCGGGGAACTATGATCCCACATGCTGCGCAGTGCAGCCAAAAATTAAAAAAAAAAAAAAATCGAACTTCTGACTCACATGAATCATTGACTGATTTATGCAAAATGGTGACAGCTTCCACCTGGATATCTGGAAAGAGGAGGACAAAACTGCCAATTTCAAGCCCTGGACAAAACAGCTGGACAACTTCCTTTAGTGCATTTACAGATATCCTGGATTATAGCACATGGTAAAACCAGCCAACCAGACAGATATTCGAGACACTCCTGTCATCTTCCCTGCGTACGTGCATGCTAAGTTGCTTCAGTCAAGTCCAACTCTGTGCAACCCTATGGACTTGTAGCCCACCAGGCTCCTCTGTCCATGGGATTCTCCAGGCAAGAATACTGGAGTGGGGTTGTCATGGCCTCATCCAGGGGATCTTCATGACCCAGTGATTAAATCCAGGCCTCTCATGTCTCCTGCATTGGCAGGCAGATTCTTTACCACTGACCCACCAGAGATGCCCTAATCATCTTCCTTGATATACTGTCAAAACAGTCTCAGTGGAGGAGGGCACGGCCAGGGGCCTCCTGATCTCTGTCTTCCCAAGCATCAGGAACACTCAGACGCAGCTGTGCTGTCCTCATAGTCTCCTCGTGGCCCCGTCTCCCTTACCTCCTCTGCGGGTCCTGAAGGACACTGGGCTTGTTCGCAAGCCGTTTTCCCTCTGGCCTCATCTGTGACTACCCTCAGGCACGATTACCTGGGAGAACCTGGCTGCTGTGTTGCCCTTTGGAGGCACCTTTGACCTGGTCCAGTTAAAAGGCTCCACCCTGAAGAAGGCCTTCGAGCACAGCGTGCACCGCTATGGCCAGGCCACAGGCGAGTTTCTGCAGGTGGGAGGTAAGTCACCTTCCAAGGTGAGGGGAGGCTTCCTGCTGGTTGGCTTAGCTCCCCACCTCACCAGGACCTCCTGGCCAGGCTTGCTTGGGCTTCACACACCCAACACCAATGCACAGTCTTTCAGTGGCTGTAGACTCCCAGACCACTAAGAATAGGTCGGGGTCAAAGCCCCAAGGCCCTGAAAATGAGCAATATTTTCCAAGTCTGATTTGGACATCAGACAACCTTCTCTGCAGGAGCTAGCCCTCTGGGTCTAAGCAGGTCAGCTGCCTTGAGGTCTGCTGCTGCTGCTAAGTCACTTCAATCATGTCCGACTCTGTGTGACCCCATAGACAGCAGCCCACCAGGCTCCCGCGTCCCTGGGATTCTCCAGGCAAGAACACTGGAGTGGGTTGTCATTTCTTTCTCCAATGCATGAAAGTGAAAAGTGAAAGTGAAGTTGCTCAGTCGTGTCCGACCCTCAGCGACCCCATGGGCTGCAGCCTACCAGGCTCCTCCGTCCATGGGATTTTCCAGGCAGGAGTACTGGAGTGGGGTGCCATTGCCTTCTCCAGCCTTGAGGTCTAGTTTCTATTAAAACCTTAGTTGTTTAACATTCAGTATTCTTTGTAAAACAACAACAACAACAACAAAAACAAACCAAACCTTTTTCTACTGCCTGGTAATTGCCTGGAAGCATGCAGAGGTTCAAGGGAATGCAATGTCCAATCACCATTAATAAAGATGATTTCTGCAAGGGGCAGCCAGGACAAGACATTGGAACCTGGTTCTAGTTCCACTGGGACCTGGGGCAAGTCTTCATTCAGCCTCTCAGAGAACAGTGAGAAAATGTGCCTGCTTATCTTATGGACTGCCATGAAAGTGGAAGGAAAATAAATGCTTCCCAAATTGTTAAGGAGTTCTAAAGTGCTTTTGTCAACAGTCCAATGAGTTAAACTTAAAATTAATATGAATAATCTTAATTGACTGTGACACCATAGTCTGACCTCACTGTTTGTACTTTAGATGGTAGACCCCATTTGAGGGGTCTGATTGCTTTTCAAGTCTTCCCCCTTCTGGAAAGTCCCAGAGCACCCCACTGCTGGGACTAAGGGGCTGCAGAGGGTGGTGGAGTCCCACCCACTGCCCGTAGGGTTGCCCAGATATTCTCCATTTTCCAGGAAAGAGCAGAGGGAACAGAGAGAGGAACTGTGCTGGGTAGTTGTATGTTTCGCAGAAATCACCCAGGCCAAATTATTAACTATTTGTTGGTCAGCTCTCATCTGTTCCTCATTTTCCAAAGCTACTGAACCAAGTTGCTGGACCGATTAATTCATGATATGAATTAAAAAAAGGTGTGGTTTTCTCCCTGCAGAGTCCCTGATTACCCACCCGGGCATTCTCAGGCCTCCCAGAAAGACTCAAGGATAAACTTAACCAGATACAGTAGCTGCAACGTCACTTCAGCTCTCTTGCTGAAGTTTCGCTCAAACTAAATGAAAACTAAGCCGCAGCCCCATGACTCCAGATTTGGGCCAAAATCTTTCTTAGAAAACAAAAATTTTCCTTTGGATCCAGTGAAAACCTACAGCCTCCTTTCTTTTCTAGGAATTCACGTGGTGTATGATATTTCCCGAAACCCTGGGGACAGGGTGGTCAAGTTAGAGGTTCTTTGCACCCAGTGTCGTGTGCCCAGTTATGAGCCTCTTAGAATGGATAAGGTGTACAAGGTGATCCTCCCAAGCTTCCTTGTCAGTGGTGGAGACGGATTCCAGATGATAAAAGATGAAAAGATAAAACATGACTCTGGTAAGCTCAAGTGTCTCTTCCTCTCCCTAACCCAAAGGAACAGAACAGATCCCAGGAGGGGAGCAGCACACGATGACACCAGGAGGGCAAAGCCAGAAACCAGATCTGCCCCTACACTGTCAGCTCCCTCCCACTTTTTTAGGAAACAGCCTAGGGTAGTAGAGTCTTGCCCCTCCCCAGCACTCAACCCATCCATCTATGCCCAGGGAAAACGTATTTTTACATAAAAAGTGTTTTAAAACTTTTAAAGTGCAGCTAAGCAGCTATTTAAATTGTGAAATATAAACGTTGCATTTTTAGGTTGGATGTGGGAAACCATGTTAAATCATCTCAACTTTTTTTTACATTTACTTTGGGGCATGCTGGGTCTTGGTTAGTTTGCTCGGGCTTTTTTTTGTTTGTTTGTTTTTAGTTGCAGCTAGCAGGGGGCTACTCTTGGTTGCGGTGCTCATGCTTCTCACTGTGGTGGCTTTTCTTGTTGCAGAGCACAGGCTCTGAAACAGGCTCAGTAGTTGTGGCACAAGGGCTTAGATGCTCCACTGTATGTGGAATCTTCCCAGATCAGGGATTGAACCCATGTCTCCTGCACTGGCAGGCACATTCTTATCCATTGCACCACCAGGGAAGTCCCCGAATCACTTCAACTTTCTTGAAGAAGCTTTTGGTGTGAAAAGGTCAGGTAGGCATGAATGGGATATGCCGCCTGCTGCATTCAGCACAATGTGTTGGTGGAGGACATCATAGGAACCCCCAAGATGACCCCAGGTGAGTGAGGGTCATTATACCCCAGCCTCATTTTCAAAAATTCAATTGAGAACCACTTCCTGTGCATGGAGTGCACTGCCAGTACATGACCCCTTCCTGTTCTCCAGGGCTAAACCTCATGTGTTTACAAGACACATGCACAGCTTCTCTGCGTCCGTCTCTACGGCCTTATCATGAGGGTTCTGCCACGGTAGCTGCATATCCCAAGGAGGGTGGAGGACAGAGCCAGGGCCAAGGAGGCAGCCCTTCCTGGGAGGAAAGGCGCCAGCTACTCCCAACCATTCCATGATAGGAAATGGAAAGGCAGGCTTAGAGGGTGTCCTCTTGAGTCCTGCATGAAACAAAGTTAATGGCTGTGTATCACTCAAGCCCAGACTAGTGAGTGCTAGAGAGAAAGATCTCGCATGGAAGGCTGGGAAAGCTTTGGCTGTAAGTGTTCTCAGCCCTCATCATACATTAGAATCACTTGGGGAGTATTTTAAATTAAATACCAACTTGGTCCCGACTTAAGAGAGTGTGATTTACTTGGTTGGGGCAAAAGGCTTTGCAGTGATTCTGATGTATACCCAGGGGTGAGAACCACTGCAGAGAAGGGTTCTTTTTAAGTACTATAGTAATACATTTTTTAATTGAGGTATAATTGAAATATAACATTAGTTTCAGGTATAAAACATGATTCCATATTTGTATGTATTGCAAAATGATCACCACGTTAAGTCCAATTAATGTCACCTTACATAATTACAAAATTTCTTGTAATGAGGACTTCTAAGATCTATTCTTGTATCAACATTCAAATATGCAATAGCATTAATAACTATATCCACTATGCTATACATTACAGCCTCAGGACTTATTTATTTTATAACTGGAAGTTTGTATTAACTTTTGACTCCCTTCACCCATTTGCATCCTCACTGAGTCCCAACTCCCTCCACCTCTAGGAACCATCAGTCTGTTCTCTGTAACTAAGCTTGCTTGCTTTGTTGTTGAATTTATGGTATTTGTCTTTGTCTGAATTATTTCACTTAGCATAATGTCCTCAAGGGCCATCCATGTAGTTGCAAATGGCAAAAGGTCATTTTTTTTTAATAGCTGAAGAGTATTTCATTGTATATATATACACACATCTTTGTTCATCCATCCGTTAATGGACATTTGTTTCCTTATGCTTCCCTGGTGGCTTAGATGGTAAAGAATCTGCCTGCAATGCTGGAGATTTGGGTCCCGTCCCGGGGTTGGGAAGATCCCCTGGAGGAGGAAAAGACAACCCACTCCACTATTCTTGCCTGGGGAATTCCATGGACAGAAGGGCCTGGCAGGCTACAGTCCATGGGGTCACAAAGAATTGGACACAACTGAGTGACTAACATACTTCCTTATCTTGGCTATTGTAAATAATGCTGTAATGAGCACAGAAGTGCACATATCTTTTCAAATTAGTATTTTCATTTTCTTAGGTAAATACTCAGGAGTGGAACTGTTGGATTATTTCGAAGTTCTATTTTCAATTTCTTGAGGAGCCTCCTACTATTTTTCATAGCAGCTGCACCAATTTACATTTTTGCACACAATGCACAAGAGTTCCTTTTCTCCACATCCTCATTGACATTTTTTGTCGTTTTGATCATAGTTGTTCTAACAGGTGTGAGGTGGTAACTCATTGTGGTTTTGATTTGTATTTTTCTGATAATTCATGATATTGAGCATCTTTTCATATGCTTTTTGGTCATCTGCATTTCTTCTTTGGTAAAATGTCTGTCAGATCCTCTGCCCATCTTTTAATCAGATTTTTTGGGGGGTAGGCTATTGAGTTGTGTGCATTCTTTATATATTTTGGATATTAACCTCTTATCAGATACATGATTTGAAGTGGTACTTTTAAAATAAAAGTCTGTCAGGTCACTGTGGGTTTGCTGTAGTTACAGGCAGTTAGTATTTGTCAGTTGTCTTCTCTTTTGGAAATGAAGCCTCCATTATTTCACTATCAATTATGTGAAAATGATTCTTGAGCAGGCAAGCCAAAAAAATCCCCCCAAAACAAAAAAGCCACATTTATTTCTCAACTAATTATCTTAACCCACTTCCTTAGTGCCCCGACTCTGGAGTGACAATAATGACAACAGCCTTTTCCTTTTCAAATGTTTACATATTTATTTGGCTGCTTCAGGTTTCAGTTGTGGCAGGCCGACTCTCTACCTGTAGCACACAGGCTCCAGAACCTGAAGGCTCAGTAGTGGTGGTGTGTGGGCTACTAGTTGCTTTGAAGCATGTGGGATATTAGTTCCCCGACCAGGGATCAAACCTATGTCTCCTGCAGTGGAAGGCAGATTCTTAACCACTTGAGTGTCAGGGAAGTCCCTAGGTAGGAAGTCCCTTCTTATCAAGTCATCTCAGAGTTGAGAGGACTCTATTCCCCTGAATTATCCAATAGTAGACAATGGGCACATTTCTCATCTGAAACATGAAAAGCAATCAGATTCTTTGCACTTACGATCACCACTGTCCTTGTCCTTTGTGATACTTTAGCCTCGCTTATGAAAGGAGTACCTTCCTTCTTATAATCACAAAGGACTTTAAAGAAATACACTGGCTTTCCCCTTATTATTATTAATGAATCACTATTTTTTCTGTAGTTAAAATAATGCATGTATTTTTCTAGGTGACCAAGATATCAACGTGGTTTCTGGATACATCTCAAAAATGAAAGTGCTTTATCCAGCAGTTGAAGGTCGGATCCAGTTTTCTGCAGGAAGTCATTGCTGTGGAAGTTTTTCTTTAATATTTCTTTCAGTTTTGGCAGTGATCATTATTTTATACCAATAGCCAAAAATTCTCCTTGCCATTAAATGGAACTGTATTTTTTTTCTCACGTGAGATTCAAGTCGGTTTTTTAGGAACTGGTTTTACGATGGCGCAGACCGTCTTTGCAGTCTCCTAGAAGCTGAGCTTAGAGGGTTGTAAGTAAAGACACTGGCATCATCACTCAGGATCAGCAATTTAGTGAACACACAGGAAAAGAAATGAAAGTGGGACCTCTGACAAGAAGGCCAGCCATCTTTAGTTTACATATGCAAATTTTAATAAAACTTTATTAACACCTTTAAACCATACACATCATTTTTCTCCTTTATATCCATTCTAATCCACCAAACAACTTACGTTTACATAACTTTATCATTTACAAGGGAATTCTGAGCACATTTTCATATTTGATGTCCATAACTTTTGTGCGTGGGAAGACAGGCGTTGTTTTCTTCCCGTATGAAAGATGAGGAAACTAAAGCTCAGAGCCGACTTAAGGCCATTTGGTAAAAGTGACGATCCCAGACCTGCATCTAGGCCCTCTAACCTCAGTCCCACACTCTTTCATCCAGTTACTGTTCAGGATGATATTTACTGGAGCCCCAAACTCATGGAGGACAAGTCTCTGCTTTACTTCTGGTCTCTCTGTTTTTCCTCTCTAGTGTGTGTGACAAGGAGTTAACGGACTAAACACACAGTGGTGCTCTCTTCCTCACCACCATGCACCTTTGAGGAGTTGGGACACAAAGGGCAGCGGATAATGGGAAAGGCCAGGAGCTGCAAAAGGCCATCTGGGGCTAGTGAGAAAGGGAAGCAAAGACTGGGATGCCCAGGAACAACTTCCATTAGAGAAGAGAAACAGCTAAAGCCCATTTACTCTAGCTACATAGAAATTTGCTAGGTAGTAGCAGCAGAGTGCCTAACACATGGCATTTTATGACATTCCATCAGTTCTCCATTTCTTTCCTCCTTCTTCCTAATGGGAAGGTGTCACAAGAAGAGAACCTTCTTAGAGAAGGTGTAATTCTAAACCTGCACCTGTGTCTCCCTAGCAAGATGTACTTATTCTAGGCACACACCCAAGACAACAACTTACAACCCAAGACACACTTCACCCCTTCCTCACTTATGGAAAATCCAGAGGAAAGACAAGGTTGATTTTTCAAGTGGTCCACCTAAGTTTAAAGTCAGCTCTGCCTCCATATTTGAACAGTCACTCTCAGTCATTCTCAAACACGCACATAAGGACTCCTGCCTGAGAGTGGGAGCACCTTCTGAGTGGGTGCTCAGGAAATACCCAGACTAATGTCACACATGATTTATGTACAAATACTTGCTGAAAGGGGTAGTGGGGACCATGTGAGCCTGCTCATCATTGTATACATGATTCAACGAGAAATGGCAGGCCTCACCTTAAAAAAGAGTGAGCAGACAACAGCTAAAGGACTGAAGAGTGAGGATGTTTGCTTTTAATGTTTACAAATATTAGGTACTCTTGATACAAATGTACTTTTAAATGTCATAACCTCTTTATAAAGATTGACGCAATAAAGTAATGCCCCAGGTTCTATGCTTATAGAGATTGACAATAAATGAATGCCAATAAGATTTTAAGAGGAAAATGTCAACAGGACTGCATTTGGGCTACATTTTTTATGCCTGGCCAGTAAAATAGGATAAACCCTATTGAAACACAAATTTTTAAAGAACATTTTTGTAAGTTTTCTAAATCTGTGTGCCTGTATTGTTCAGTGGTTTAAGAAATGACCTAAAAATACTTTTCAATTCTAGGTTCCAAACAATAAAACTGAAGATACACTCTTTGTCTTTGGTAGTTATTTCTTCTCTCAAGCAAATACTTACAACCCAAGACAATATGACTGAAGGAAAACTGTTTTGACAGCTCATCACTGGTATCACTGCCCATGATTATAAGGCCCCTGCCATCTGACAGCCCTCCCTATATCCCACCCCCCCCTAAAAATAAGAAAAATACATTCAATTTTTAGGTACAGAAGAACAGGAGATAAAGGGTACTTAAGACTAATGTGACTTCCCTGGTGGTCCAGTGGTCAGGACTCCATGCTTTCACCGCGGTGGGTACAGGTTCCCCCTGGTCAGGGAACTAAGACCCTACATGCCACATGGCACGGCCAAAAATAAAAAAATAAACAAACTTACGGCTTTTGTGTACAGAATCTGTTTTGATGCCAATAACGGTTTCCTAGAAATAAAGATGTTCAAGTTACACAGTGTTGGGGATTTTAATTAATTTATCTGAACTGTCCATGAATCTAAGAATCTTCCTCATTTAATACTGATGATACAGCAGACCAGCTATTACACCTTGAGCAGACACGTTAAATCCATTTGGTGGCAGAGCTGCGCTGAGCAGTTTACAACAGAGTAAGTTCCCTCAGGGGGCTTCCCTGGTGGCTCAGTGGTTAAGAGTTCACCTGCCAATTCAGGGAATATGGATTTGATCCCTGGGTCCAGGAAGATTCCACATGCCGCAGAGCAACTAAGCCTGTGCACCATAACTACTGAGCCCGAGTACTGAGATTACTGAAGCCCACGCACTCTGGAGTCCATGCTCCACAACGAGAGAAGCCACCGCAACGGGAAGCCTGTGTACTGCAACTAGAGAGTGGCCCCGGCTTGCCGCAACTAGAGAAAGCCTGCACACAGCAACGAAGACCTGGCACAGCCAAAAACAATTAATTTGTAAAAATAACTTGGCAGGTCCCTTCCTATTTGTGAGAGTTGCCAGGACTTGCTTACCTATCCAGGTTGCTGCATTTGCTCTAGTGTAAGTGAGTGAAATCACTCAGCTGTGTCCAACCCTTTGTGACCCCACGGACTGTAGCCCGCCAGGCTCCTCTGTCCATGGAATTTTCCATGCCAGAATACTGGAGTGGGTAGCAGTAGCTGTTCCCTTCTCCAGGATGTCTTCCCAACCCAGGGATAGAATCCAGGTCTCCCACACTGCAGGCAGATTCTTTACCGTCTAAGCCACCAGAGAAGCCCAAGAATACCAGAGTGGGTAGCTTATCGATTCTCTAGGGGACCTTCCCGACCCAGGAATCAAACTGGGGTCTCTGGCACTGCAGGCGAATTCTTTACCAGCTGAACTACCAGGGAAGCCCTTCTAGGCTGCTCCACAATTTCTTCAGGTAACCTCAGCACCACCTCTCCTTGCTGCACCAGTTTTCTCCACCTTGAATTATCCCAAAATATGGATATAGTACTGCCTTCACTCCCAACAGCAGCTAGCATAATGCTGAAGTGTTAAAGCTTTAGTCATTAGGCATAAATGGAGGGAGTTACAATGCAAAAGGAAACTTACAACTCAATGTGAGACAGCAATGCTCCTAAAAAGCATCAACCAGGGCTTCCCTGGTGGCTCAGTGGTGAAGAATCCTCCCGTCAATGCAAGAGATACAGGTTTGATCCCTGCTCTGGGATGATCCTGAATACTGTGGAGCAACTAAGTCCATTGCTTGGAACCTGGGAGCCGCAACTACTGAGCCAGCACTGCTGCTGCTGCTGCTAAGTCGCTTCAGTCGTGTCTGACTCTGTGCGACCCCATAGATGGCAGCCCACCAGGCTCCCCCGTCCCTGGGATTCTCCAGGCAAGAACACTGGAGTGGATTGCCATTTCCTTCTCCAATGCATGAAAGTGAAAAGTGAAAGTGAAGTCGCTCAGTCGTGTCCGACCCTCAGTGACCCCATGGACTGCAGCCTACCAGGCTCCTCTGCCCATGGGATTTTCCAGGCAAGAGTACTGGAGTGGGGTGCCATTGCCTTCTGCGAGCCAGCACAGTCATCAGTAAATAAATAAAAACTTAAACAAACAAACAAACACATCAACCAACCCCACCCTTGGAGTCCTTTTTGGGGTCCTTTCCAGCTCTCTTAGTATCAAGCACTGGAGAGCCCCAGGAGGACAGTCCTTGGACTGCTTCTCTTCTCTTTACACTTAACCTCTGTGCTCTCATTCAGTTTTACATCGTAATGCTGGTGACTCTCAAATTTATACCCCTGTCTAGATCTCTCCCATGGACTCCAGATTCACAAATACAATGGCCTACTTGGCATCTCTAGTTGAGATGATTAATAGGCAATCCAAACTTCACATGCCCAAAAGTGGATTCTTGATTCCTCCTGAAAACTGGTGCCAGGCACAATTCCCTTAAGCTCAATTTAGTGGACCCTTCATCATTCCTATTGCTCAAACTGAACCTTGGAATATCCTTGGCTGCTCTGTTTTTCTCTCAAACTCACAACCTGTCCAGCAATAAATTCTGTTTCCTAACTAAAAGAACTAAAAAGAGCCTTCAGCTTCTCAAAAACTTCACAAGTACTGCCCTGATTCAAATCACTGCCATGTCACCTGAATTACTTTACCAGCCTCCTAAATGAGCCATTTATCTCTGTTTTAAATTTATTTTTTATTTTTTTTAATTTTTATTTATTCATTTATTGGCTACACAGGGTTCTTGTTGCTACGTGAGGGCTTTCTCTATTTGCAGGAGTGGGGGCTACTCTTTGCTGCGGTGTGTGGACTTCTCATCGTGGTGGCTTTTCTTGTTGAGGAGCACAGGCTCTAGATGGGCTCAGTGCTTGTGGCACACAAGCTGCCCAGAGGCACGTGGAACCTTCCCGGACCAGGGATTGAACCTGTCTCCCCTGCAATGGCAGGCAGATTCTTAACCATTAGGGAAATCCTCTGTCTCTACTTTTACTCCACTTTAGTCTCTTCTCAACACTCTCAACACAGTAACCAAAGTGATTCTATCACAATATTAGAAAGATGACATTGCTCATGTGCTCAAAATCTTTCTATCACAGACCAAGTACAAGTGAGTTATCATAATGGCTTCCAAGGACCACTGTGATCTTGTTTCCCATCACTTCTCTGACATTATCTACCTTCACGAACCATGATTGGGCCATTTCTTTCAAAAGGACACACTTCCACTCAAACCTTCGCACTTGCTATTTCTCTACTTGGAATATGGGCTCCCAATATCTGCATGGCTTAATCTCTCACCTTCAGGTCTCTTTCTTCAATGTCAGTGATCGCATTAAACTGCAACCCTCACCATTCTATTTTCTTTTTCAGTTTAATTTTTTTTCTGAGCACTTGTTACTTTCTAACATACTATACACTATTTTCTTATTTACATTCTTTTACTGTCTCTGTTACCTGGGCTACATATAAGTTTATAAACACACAAATATATCCTTGGCATCTGAAACTGCCTGGCACATAGTGAGTGCTCAATACACACATGTATAATAAATTGAATAAACCATGAATAATTCCTTCTCTGCTACCTCTCTCTCACCCTCTGGACTCAGTCCAAAAGCCACACAGTCCTTCTTCTCCAGTATCAGCTCCTCCAGAAGATAATTTCTCTATCTAACCACCCTTTTCATCATGCAGAGCAGTTTGCCTCTTTCTTACTATAACCTCTCTGCAACCAAAAGGCCAACTAAGTCTTCCCTGAAAAGGATAGCTGCCTTTTTCTAAAAAGTAAATTTTCTAGCCTCCTTCCCTGCTCCCTGGATTTCCCAGGTAGCGCTAGTGGTCAAGAACCCACCTGCCAATGCAGGAGACGTAAGAGACACAGGTTCGACCCCATGGACGGGGGAGCCTGGCGGCATGGGGCGGCAAAGAGTTGGACGTGACTGAAGTGACTTAGCACACACACATGCACCCCCTGCTCCTAAATTTGAAGGTGATTACAATTTTTCTAATAGCATCCCTTTTCCCTCTCCACTTTTGCTCTTCTACATAAGGGATCAGCAAACTATAGCCTAAAGGCCAAATCCTGCTTGCCACTGCTTCACATAAATAAGGTTTTAATGGAATACAGCCACATCCAATACCTGGAATAATACTTCAGTGTAACTTGATAGAAAAAAATTAACATCAATTAATTAAAAAAATAGTGAAATAAAAAACCATTTGCAATGGACTTAAAAATCTTCCAGAGTCCTAGGCCTCAGGTTAAGGATCTCTCCTCATGTAACTAGCAACACTGAAGACACTAACGTATACATAAAAGAGAACAGTCTTTGAAATGGAAGTGGAGTGGACTAGCAAGGTCTATGCGTTTGCTCATTCAGTCGGTAATTTTTATTCTAATATTGACTATGTCTGAAGTTACAACTTATGTATATATCATTACAAAGAACAATAGCAAATTAGACTTCTGTTTATATTTTTATTGTAAACTCTGTTTTTAGTAAGTCAATAAATAATTTTAAAAACATTTATCTATTTGGCTGTGTTGGGTCTCAGTCGCAGCACGTGGGATCCTCGTTGCAGTACTTGACTAATTGTGGCCCACGGGCTCATTAGCTGTGGTGCAGGGCATGGGGGGAGTATTTAGTTTTCCCGGGGCATGTGGGAATTTAGTTCCCCCAGCATGGATCAAACTCGAGTCCCCTGCATTGGAAGGCAGATTCTTAACCAGTGGACCACCAGGGAAGTCCCAATAAATGATAATTTAAGTGTGTCAACCATTTCTCAGGATCTTCTGATATCTATAGCTTAATGATTGTAACACAGACATAATGTCCTTTATAAATTTCAGTGTCTTCTCATCTATTTAATTTACCTACACAACCAGAGTTATTTCTCTAAACACATTTCAAAATGTAAAACTCATGCAGTATAAGACATACATAAAGATGGATAGAAAGGAAAGTGCAAAATAAAATATCTGAAATGCACCAGGGAACCATTAAAGGAATCTCAAGTAATCACTTTTGGAAATAAAGGCTCCTTTCATGGGGCAACACTGTCAAGAGTACAAGACTAGAGACGGATCTGCTTGAATTCCAACTTCAACTTCAAATTCCAACTCTCTCTAGCTTCAATATAAATAACAAGAGAGGAATAATACCATCTCACAGTTACTGGATGGTGAAATGTGATATAAAATGCCTGGCCAATGGGGAATGCATCCAGTTCCTTTCTCTTTTATTATGCAGATGACTTTGTATTTATAGATTTTTGTACATTACATTTTCTTTAAATAGAGCTCACCCACTGCTATGGATTTAAATGTGTCCTTCTAAAATTCCCGTGTTAAAACCCTAAACCCCAATATGATTATATGTGGAGATGATGCCTTTAGGAGGTAATTAAGGTTAAATGAGGTCATGGGCTTAACCTAAGAGCATTCGGGGACTTATAAGAAGAAAAGAAGAAGAGAGTGAAAGATCTCTTTCTTTCTTCCACACGGCCACACACAGAGGTCATGTGAGTACACAGGGAAAAAAGGCAGTCATCTACAGACCAAAGGAAGATGTCCCAGAATGAAATGTACTTTTTGGGCACCTTGATCTTGGACTTACCAGCCTCCAGAACTGTGAGAAATAAAATTCTGTTAAGTCACCCCATTTATGGTATTTTATCAGAGTAAGCCTAGGTTGTTTGATACACTCGTAAGAATTTTTTCTCATCTAAATAAACAAAATATCACAATTTATAAGAAAGCAGGTAAGAATGGCATAAAAGGGCTGTAAATATTTTATTTTTCCAGCCAAAATGCTATGGATTTAAATGTGAAGAGTTAGCTTGATTAATTTCCCACCTGTCCCTGAGAAGTAAGTAAAATGTTGAAGGCTTGGTTAAAAGCACTTGATGCACAGAAACTCATACACAGTTTAGAATTTTTAAGCAATTAAAAAGATAATAGAAATACTGGCAAAACCTTTTAAAAATTTTATAGTATCTATAGACCATTTTTCAAAACTGGGAAAAAAATAACTGAACAGTATCATTCAACTGGTTTCACTTTCCAAATTATATTTAGAGTCCCCACATTATCAGCACTTGATACATGGCTGAAACTCAATAAATATACTCTGAATGTACACTACAGCCAATAACCAAAGTGCCTGATCTCAAAAGACAAATATGATTCAGGGAGAAAATCACAGCATGAAGAGAAATTATAAGCAGAACTCTAAATGTTGAACCTTTAAAAATAACTATTTAACTTTCCCCAAAGAATACAGTTAATTCATACCTTTCCTTTGGAGAGACAACATAAACTAAAAATCCACTTGACTAAACTGTTTATATAAGCTTTTGGATTATAGTTACAGATGTTCAGTGAAATGCAGTTGCAACCACACAATCACAAATGTCTGTAAGTACTCAGTTTTCACACGCAAAAGGACTACATATAAGCTGTCAATCATCTAGGAAGAGTTAGAAGTCCCTTTATTTGTTATGAAAAACTCATAAAGTATGTCTTCTTTACAGACACACAGTTAACTACACAGAAAAATGAAAAGGGGGAATGGAATAAATCTGCTAAAATTTATTAACTCCAAATAAGACAGCAAATCAGATCTCTACACTAAAAATAATCATTTTCAAAGTGATACAATACTTTCAAAGTTATCAGCCCAACTGATTTGCCCCAAGAAGATTATGAATCATCTCTTTAAAAAACAGCAATAACAAGTGACATAGATCTAAGAAAATTTGGAGAAGAAATGTAAAATGAAAGGCTATGAGACCCAATCAGTTTTCACCATTATTAAATTTGTTAGTCTTTATTAAAACAACAAAATCAAAACTTCAGACGCTGAATTACATGATATATACAAGAATATACAAAAGTAAAAGAAAAAACAGTACATATATACTACACTAGCACAGCAAACATTTCAACTGGTTATTCTATCCCAAATCCAAATGTTTATATCCAGGACGTCACAGATGTAACTTCCTTTTGTACCTAAAGTAAAAATAAATCTATTTAATAGAAGAGAAAAAACAAACAAGAATTCATTTGTGAATTGCCTAACAGTTCCAATGTATTAAAATTCTAACCTAAAACATATATATATGTGTGTGTATGTTAAAACCCGCAAGAAATTAGCTGGCATATGACACAGATAATATTTACATTTTAGAAAGGAGAAAAAAGCACGTGATAGACCTCATAAGGTCTCAAACAGAGAGCTGGAATTTCCAGGTACTGATTCCTATGTAACTTGAACACAAAATGTCTGTAATTGCCACCCTGTTTTAATACACACTGAATACTGCTATAACTTGAAAACTTGTATTCAATAGGTAAATAGTCCAAATCTAGTTCCCTCTATAAAACTAACATCTCACTGCTGTATCACAACCCTGAATTAGTTATTTCATCTGACCAAAGGGATTAGTCAAAAAAAAAATAAAAAAGGTAAAAAAGCAATGCTCAAAACTCAAAATCTATAGGATTCAAGGTAATAATAGTATCACCATCCTCCAACTCCCATTCATTTTGTGTTCTTGGCTTCACATAAGCGCCAACTGCTTTAAAAATGCTCACACAGCATTCAGTGTGCACATGACAGCCTGCAGAGCTTGGCCCATCCTAGAGACAGCATGTGCACTCACACCTGCCTCTGGTGAGGCTCTACAGGGTGTAACACCCCATCTGACTGGAATCAGGAAGAGGGGGAGCCAAGGCAGGGCCTATTCAGTTTGTACATCCCCAAATCCATTCTATGTTTAAGCGTGTTGAATGAAGAAAATACAAAGAGCTATTTGTTAAGGTTGTTCATTTTCAAAATGAGCACAAGGATTTCCTTAATTATTATGTTCCTAAAAAAATGTCAGTACACCATTAAAAACATAAATAAAGTGCTGCTGCTTTTCAGTTACCTTATTGAGCTCTGGAAACAGTTCTTGTATCACAATGTCCAATAAAACGTAAGTCAGCTAAAATGCAAAAAAAAAGATTTTAAGGAATTAGACCAAAAAAAAAAAAAAAAAAACCACAAAAGCAGTTTCAACAAGATCCATAATGTTCTATTTTTAGGATGAGTTTTAGATAGATATGTTTTCACATGTTTACATTTTATTACTATGCCTCGTAATTTATTTTATGTTAAATATTTTGTATATAACAACAATTTTAAAGAAACAAGCCTGATACAAAATTTTAACTGTGTTAAGCTCTCAACAGAATATGTGAGACTAAAGGCAAAGGAGAAAAGGAAAGATATACCCATTTGAATGCAGAGTTCTGCATTCTCTGCAGAGAATGCAGAACAGCAAGGAGAGATAAGAAAGCCTTCCTCGGTGATCAATGCAAAGAAACAGAGGAAAACAATAGAATGGGAAAGACTAGAGATCTCTTCAAAAAAATTAGAGATACCAAGGGAACATTTCATGCAAAGATGGGCTCAATAAAGGACAGAAATGGTAGGGATCTAACAGAAGCAGAAGATATTAAGAAGATGTGGCAAGAATACACAGAAGAACTACAAAAATGATCTTCATGATCCAGATAATCACGATGGTGTAATCACTCACCTAGAGCCAGACATTGTGGAATGTGAAGTCAAGTGGGCCTTAGGAAGCATAACTACGAACAAAGCTAGTGGAGGGGATGGAAGCTAGTGGAGCTATTTCAAATCCTAAAAGATGATGCTGTGAAAGTGCTGCACTCAGTATGCCAGCAAATGTGGAAAACTCAGCAGTGGCCACAGGACTGGAAAAGGTCAGTTTGCATTCCAATCCCAAAGAAAGTCAATGCCAAAGAATGCTCAAATTACTGCACAATTGCACTCATCTCACACACTAGCAAAGTAATGCTCAAAATTCTCCAAGCCAGGCTTCAACAGTATGTGAACCATGAACTTCCAGATGTTCAAGCTGGATTTAGAAAAGGCAGAGGAACCAGAGATCAAATTGCCAACATCCGTTGGATCACTGAAAAAGCAAGAGAGTTCCAGAAAAACATCTATTTCTGCTTTATTGACTATGCTAAAGCCTATGACTGTGTGGATCACAACAAAGTGTGGAAAATTCTTAAAGAGATGGGAATACCTGACCACCTGACCCACCTCTTAAGAAACCTGTATGCAGGTAAAGAATCAACAGTTAGAACTGGACATGAAACAACAGACTGGTTCCAAATAGGGAAAGGATTATGTCAAGGCTATACAGTGTCACTCTGCTTATTTAACTTCTATGCAGAGTACATCATGTCAAATGCTGGGCTGGAATCAAGATTGCCGGGAGAAATATCAATAACCTCAGATATGCACATGACACCACCCTTATGGCAGAAAGTGAAGAGGAACTAAAGAGCCCCGTGATGAAAGTAAAAGAGGAGAGTGAAAAAGTTAGCTTAAAACTCAACATTCAGAAAACTAAGATCATGGCATCCAGTCCCATCACTTCATAGCAAATAGATGGGGAGACAGTGGAAACAGTGACAGACTTTACTTTTGGGGGCTCCAAAATCACTGCAGATGGTGACTGCAGCCATGAAATTAAAAGATGCTTGCTCCTTGGAAGGAAAGTTATGACCAACCTAAACAGCATATTAAAAAGCAGAGACATTACTTTGCCAACAAAGGTCTGTCTTGTCAAGGCTATGGTTTTTCCAATGGTCATGTATGGATGTGAGAGCTGGACTATAAAGAAAGCTAAGTGCCGAAGAATTGATGCTTTTGAACTGTGGTGTTGGAGAAGACTCTTGAGAGTCCCTTGGACTGCAAGGAGATCCAACTAGTCCATGCTAAAGGAAATCAGTCCTAAATATTCATTGGAAGGACTGATGCTGAAGCTGAAACTCCAATACTTTGGCCACCTGATGTGAAGAACTGACTCACTGGAAAAGACCCTGATGCTGGGAAAGATTGAAGGTGGGAGAAGGAGGGGATAGCAGAGGATGAGATGGTTGGATGGCATCACCGTCTAAATGGACATGAGTTTTAGTAGACTCCGGTAATTGGTGATGGACAGGGAGGCCTGGTGTGCTGCAGTCCATGGGGTCACAAGGAGTTGGACACAACTCAGTGACTGAACTGAACTGATAAGCAGTAAAATGTTAATTGCAGTTAAAGACACTTTTATTCCATCCGCATGTTTGAATTACATTGCCTTCATTTAGCAAAGTATCACTTCACAGTTAATATACCAGACACGCTGCAGTGTCATTCACTAAACCAAGCTGACACGAGTCAGTCTGCTTTAATGAATTTTACCTGCTTGTTGAGAACTGGCTGCTGTAAACCATCAAAAAGAAGTCTGATGCTTTCATACTTGGCTTCTTCACCAATACACTTGACTATCAAATCTAAACAAGAAAGCCACATGTGAAACAATTTTATATTATAAAGTGACTCATCATTTACTGGATCATAAGGCAAAATCTCTACCCTTTCCCCCAGGTATTATGTAAAAACTTGTAAGTCAGCATTTCCTAAATCAGTGCTTCAGTAAGAAGCTCTTGGAAAAAAGGGCTCTGTGGTCAAGTTGAGAAATGCAGTATCATGAGTCCTGAATTTAAAGATTCACAACACACAAATGTTAGGAATGTTACCGTAAAGAAATCTGCTTATACTATTAGGAATGTTACCGTAAAGAAATCTGCTTATACTATTAAAGGATAAAAGACAGTTGGGAAACAATACATATTTTATTATCCCATTCAAGTAAAATAAAATAAAACACTAGGTACATATACTTGTGCATATATATATACAGAGATACAAAGAAACTCTGTCAGGATTAACACCAGTTGGAGCATACCGCTACTTCTGCACAGGGGGGACAGGATCACTTCTACTTTTCACTCTTCATGTTTTCATGTTTGAATATGTTAATGTTTTTTAAAATTTAACTAATTTAATTTTATGGTGAACAGAGACTCTCTTCAGTGAATATGACCAATTTCTTTCTGTACTTTTTGCAAAATTACTAGTAACTATCTTACAGAACAATCTTTTGGGAAACTGTTTAAACACAAGTTTGCTCCCAAAAGTTCTAATTCATGTTTGACTACACAGCTGTCACATACCACTCCTAGTACCACAGTCAGTCCTTATTAAAATCTGTGCTGAATGGTTTCCTCCAAGCAGGAAAAGAAACTTATACTTAAGTAAACAAGGTGCTCAAATATTTGTCCTTTCCCCTCCAATCATAATGAAACACTTATTGTTGTTCAAGGAAAATCTTCATTTTATGTTTGCTTTTACAGGGTAAATCTAACCCTGAGAGGCAAAATTCAATTTATAGGAAGTTCAGTAGATCCTTGATATTTTTCAAGAGAGATGGGCCATAATGCACCTTTGTGAATCCCCTAATTCACCAATACTACACAGAATTTCCCAATTAATATGCATGAAGCATCATGGACAAAAACAGACGATCCTTTCAGATTCTTCAAGAATCACTAAGGAGGAAATGAGTAGAGGAGAGCAGAAAGGCATGCTATGCTTCCTCACTAGCTAAATCACCCCTTTCCAAACGGAAGTCTTGAAGCAGATGTGACTCAAATTCATGGCTGGGCAAAATTACAATTATTATATTCACTGGCTTTCCATGTTTATAAATATTAAAACTAAGACAGTTAAGACCATGAATGCTATATTACAATATAGAAGGTCACTATATTACATTACAAAAGAAGGAAGAAATGACTTCATTATATACCTACAGAAGATTCATTCAAAAATAGCTGTGATTCACGTTTACATTCAGACTGGGGACAGAAATTGTCTTCAAAATTAAACAGGACCATTCCGAGACTCATTTTTCAATGATGAGAATTCTCTAAGACATCTTCAATTTTTACTCTATATTTCCTTGCTGGGCATTACCCACTCACACCTGACTCCCAGATCTCATCTTACGTCATCGCTTCTCCAATTCTAAAACCTGGATATTTAATTGATTACGAGACAATGCCTCCTGAATCATGTATAGTTAGGCTTGTCACATTCAAACCTAAATTAAGTATCATCTGCTTTGACCCCTTGATGTTTTTTCCTTATATTCGCATCTCAGTAAGAGGTTACTAACCATTCACTCAAGCCTACCTCCTTTATGAGAGGGATTCACCCTCCTCCTTTGAGATACTGCATAACCTAAATAAGCCTCTATTATCACAGGTACATCTTGTCTGTGTGTCTATCTTTCCTGCCAGATTGAGCTGCTGCTGCTGCTGCTACGCCGCTTCAGTTGTGTCCAACTCTGTGCGACCCTACAGACGGCAGCCCACCAGGCTCCGCCGTCCCTGGGATTCTCCAGGCAAGAACACTGGGGTGGGTTGCCACTGAGCTACCCAAGTACAATTTTTATATCTCCTGCACTGTGCTAAGTGCCTGGCACATGGAAGGTGTTCATTAAGCTCTGGATGAATAAATGAATTCTGACCTCTAACTCACACACACTAATGTAGCTCTCCTCGTGGTGAAGTGAACAGCAGGACTCCAGCTGTTCCACAGACATACCACTACCATGAGTTTGATTCTAAGTTACTGTAAGAATCCAACTATTGTGTGAGTAGAAACAGCCTTATCTAAAAGTTCTTAGTGCTAACATAAAAACCAAATTCCATTTAATGAATGAGTTAATTTTAACTGGTTCTTATAACTACTTCTAAAATAAAAACTCACAGTAAAAATTGCCTCAATAATTACTATACATTGTGACCACCAGAGTACTAATCTATATTAAACTACTTTTTAAATATTATACCTGGAATGTAGTTCATCATTCCTTCAAAAGTCTGCTTTGCTCGTTTTTGCTTATCTTGAAGAGAGCGAGGTTCAGTGTTTTCACAAAATACAGCATCTAAAAAGAGACAAAAAAATATTTGCTGGGTTCAAGAGAGAGGGGACATGTGTATACATATAGCTGATTCATGTTGATATATGGCAGAAACCAACACAACATTGTAAAGCAATTATCCTCCAATTAAAAATAAAAAATTAGGGCTTCCCTGGTAGCTCAGTAGTAAAGAAGCCACCTGCCAATGTAGGGGACAGTTCAGTCCCTGGTTTGGGAAGATCCCATATGCTGAGGGACAACTAAACCTGAGAGTCACAACTACTGAGCCTGTGCTCTAGAGCCTGTGCTCCGCAACGAGAGAAACCACTGCAATGAGAAGCTAGCTCACCACCGCTAGGAAGTAGCCCACACTCGCTGCAACTAGAGAGAGCCCGAGTGCAGCAACGAAGACCCAGAGCAGCCCTAAGTGCTCAGTTGTGTTCGACTCTTTGCGACCCCATGGATTGTGTAGTTGACCCCACTGGAGTGGGTTGCCGTTTCCACTTATTAAGCAGCCATAAATAAATGAATAAAATAAATCTTAAAAAAAGAATCTATAAAAAATTAAAAAATTTAAAAAAAAAGAAACATTTGCAGGAATTTTCACCTATTATATACAAAGTATTTCCTCATGGTAGCAATACTAATAAAAGCAAAGAAAGGCCAGGCTTCTCACTCTTTGAGATCTAATTAAACTTAAATAAAAACTGAGTATTCAAACATGAAACAAACACATGAGGAAATACAAACCTCTGAGAAGTGTTATAAGTGAAACCAGACGGTGCTCCTGAAAGAGCTGCTCTAGTTTACAATGAAGATAGTAATCAGTATACATTTCCAGGGTGTTTTTGAAGAGGATTCGAGTTCCCATTAAGAGATGATGAAGCCAGTCAGGAACTTGGAAAACCACCTGTCCTGAGAAGGATCACACAGAACATTTCATTAAGGTAAATAGATACCTGAACATTTTCCAATACAAAAAATATAAATGGTCAATACTTTATTTTTAAACACTAATAACTTTAATATGTTCAAGACCAATTATAGTCTATATATTGAATTCTTAATTTAAAAAGTGCCTTCAATTAAAAAAATATATAATGGAGCAATACACAAGAGCATTAATTCGCATCACAGAAGAAATATAACACGGGTTTTAACAGTAACCACAGATATCTTACCTACATACATCAGGTAATCATAGACTCCTTCTACAGTCATCATTTCCATAAAATAATTCTGATTTTGCCTTCTTTCTGTATTCTCAGCACGGTTTGCATTATTCTTATACAGATCATTAAAAAGCTAAAGTAAAAGTTGAAATAATAAAAAAAGTTTATTACACAGGCTAATAATAATTACTAAGGATAAAGTAATTACAGAGCAAGGCATTTAAACTTTGTCCAATCAAAGCAGAATATTAAAGGAAAGAAACCATAATACCGGAGTGGTTAGATTTGCCCCCTAAATGCCACATTTATACCCAAAATTCAATTAAAAAATACAATATTTTGGGGGGCCAAAATATTAAATAAAAATCTACCTTCATTTTGGATGCAACAGATAATTCATCATCCATACAAAGAATCCCTTCAATTTTTTATATCAAAAGAAGTAAATGAACATAAAAAGATGCATAAAACCATTAGCACCAGGACTTCCCTGGTGGTCCAGTGGTTAAGAATCTGCCTGTCAATCCCTGGGTTGGGTTGGATCCCTCATCTGGAAAGATTCCACATGCTACCAGGTAATTAAGCCCGTGCACCACAACTACTGAGTCCAGGCTCTAGAGCCCATGAGCTGTACTACTGAGCATGCGTGCCACAATGACGTGCAGTGCTCTAGACGCTGGGGCGCGCTAGAGCCCACGTTCTGCAACGAGAGAGAAGGCACAGCAACGAGAACCCCAAGCACCACATCTAGAGAGAGCAGCCTCCACTCTCCACAGCTAGAGAAAGCCCACGCAGCAATGAAGGCCCAGTACAACCGAAAATAAATAAATAAAATAATAAAAAAAAACAAAAAACCATTAGGAATAGCTGATTTTAATCCCAACGTGATTTAAAGGTTATAAATCACTGTTTAATTAAGGGATGCTTACAGATGAACGTTAAGATTTAAGCTAAGTTTATTTGGACAAAATAATCAAAGACCTAATGTATATGAAAAAAAATATGAAGAATTACTCATAGCAAAATAATAAAATGCAACTAAATCTTAGCCCTACCTACTCTACCAAAAGTATGCCAAAAGATCTATCATTAATAATAATCAAAGAGCAGATACTAAGGAACTAAAAAAAACTGTCAGAAAAGGTAAACAAAATGATAAAATGGACAGTTTTTGGTATGATGGGTCAAAAAAGCAAAAAGGAAAGGGAAGGAAAAGAAGACAATGCCAGGAATAAAAGGGGACACAACCACAGATGTCAGAGGAAAATGAAAAGAGGATATTATTGACAACATAAGGCCAAAATTTTTCAAACATAGCTAAGATGGAGAATTTATTAAAAAGTACAACCTATCAAAATCTGACTCATGAAATAATACATCTGAAGAATATTATAATCATTAAGGAAATTATATTGGTTAAAAAAAAAAAACTCCCACAAACAAAACTTGAGGCCTTGGCACCCCACTCCAGTACTCTTGCCTGGAGAGTCCCATGGATGGGAAGGCTGCAGTCCATGGGGTCACATAGAGTTGGACACGACTGAGCGACTTCACTTTCACTTTTCACTTTTCATGCATTGGAGAAGGAAATGGCAACCCACTTCAGTGTTCTTGCCTGGAGAATTCCAGGGACGGTGGAGCCTGGTGGGCTGCCGTCTATGGGGTCACACAGAGTCGGACACGACTGAAGCGCCTCAGCAGCAGCAGCAGCAGATGACTATTAACAAGTTATCACTATTTAAATAACTAACACTCTACCAGCAAATAAAGAAAAATTAACATAACTTTAATACCAAAACCTGACGAGGATACAATAAGAAAGAAAAACTATAGGCTAAGTGTACCCACAAACATGGAGGTAACTTTCCTAAACTTCATAAAGGATATCTACAAAAAGAACTACACTGTATTATTTAATGGTGAAACACTGCAATCACTCCCTTCCTTTGTATAGCAGGTCCTAGTCATGAATGAAACATAACTGCCATCATTTGAATACATAAATCTAAAAGAATTAACAGATATACCTCTAAAATTAACACAAGTCTAGCAAGACTTGTGAACTGAAAATCAATACACAACAATCAACTGTACTTCTGTTTATTAGCAATAAACATATAAAGTGAAAAAAATTAAAGATACCCTTTACAGTAATAAACCAAAGAAGTTCTCTTGAGGAAGAGGGTGCTATTCTTTGAGCTCACAGAATCCCCCATACTGGGTACTACTCTGGCACTAAACTGAGCTTCTTGCAGACAGGAAATTTATCTGTTTTTCCTTTTTTCTTTGGCCATGCCACACAACTGTGGGATCCTAGATCCCCCGCATTAAAACCATGGCTGTCTAATTAGACAGCAAGTGGAAATTTGCTGTCTGATGCAGGGAGCTCAGATCAGGTGCTTTGTGATAACCTAGAGAGGTGAGATGGGAAGGAAGGTGGAAGGGAGGTTCAGGATGAGGGGGAACATATGTATACCTATGGCTGATTCATGTTGATATTTGGTAGAAACCAACACAATCCTCCAATTAAAAACTGAAAAAACAAACCAAAAAAAAGCACGAAGTCTTAAGCACTGGACTGCCAGGGAAGTCCTCAGAATTTATTTTTATATTCCCAGTGCCTAGCACCCAATAGCAGGCACATAATAAAGTGCATGTTTAATGAAAGGATGAAATATTTTATGTCATTAAAATTATATAATACCATAAATACATTATAGAAATTAATTCCCTAATTCCTGGAAGTTGGTGATTTACAACCTAAGAAAACCACTTTAAAATTTCCCCAAAAGAGAAACGGTAGGAGCTGACAAATACAGATTCTTAAGAAACATTTACCCATTAAAGCAAAGAACCAAGCAATTACCTACAATACCCTCCTTATCCTTTACAATTGATTTCCATACAAAGGCATACAGTCCCCTCCACTTCACTAACAAAGAATTCTCTATGGAAAAGTTGTAAGTAGGACAATTTCAAACTTAATGGCTCTCTGCGACTATGCATAGTACCTTCTTATTATTCTCTGAGGTAGGGCTGAGAATGGTCAGTTCTGGTTTACTCGGTTTAGGCTTTGGAGATTCACAAGAATTAATGAAATTCATGATGAAAGGTTCCAAATGTTGACCTTTCTGTGGAAACCATGGTATAAAAATAAAAAAATCAAGATTATGATTTTCAGTATCACATAGCCAATTAAAATTTACTAATATTTAAATATGCTTATAACTATCATTTTATAGAATGCCCATATTTACCTCTTTCATTAGTTTTCCAGGAACAGATTTTATAATTTTCCCTGCAATTAAAAATATTAATTTTAAGAAGGTAAAATATATCTCATAACTGCTTATATGAATACTTCACTAGGTAATTTTAAATACCAAAAGCCAAGTAAAAAACACTTCACAAAAATTTATAATAAACACAGTATTCTTAATTGTTTTCAGATACAGCACTTGGGATACTTCAAAATAATTCAGTGGGGTGGGAGGCAGGGGAAGGTGAGATGGTAACAGACAGCAAGGCCAGGGATCTCCAAACACAGGAAACAGGCTGCAAGTGTTTGACATTTTTTCTCTCTCTAAAGCAGCAGGAGAAAACAAACAAATCTTAGATTTTTTTCCCCCCTTCTCTATACACATTTAAAAAGAGGTTTCTTTTAAAATTCTGTGCTGCCATGATGATACATGGTTCCACCTTAACTCTTCTCAAACTTTGAGCTAACCAATGTGGTTTTTCTTAAGGAAATGTTTGTCTTAAGCTATGTTAATGAACTATGTATTTACCCTAGACTCTGTCTTCAAGTGGGTCCCCCTAAGACTCAGAATCCACTTGACAAACCAGTATGCTTTACTCGTGCAAATGTTCTCTTAAGCTATGTTAATGAGACTGTACTGGCTTGGAACCGGGCCTTTCTTCAAGACTCATGTCAATCATTTTACAGCTCAGGACAACTCACCTTGTGCCAGTGTTATCTCAAAATGCATGTTGTGGGTAAGGGGTCTGGTGCCATTCTCTGAGTTTTGAGACATTTCCTTTCTCTAATTAGCAAATTGCTAGTAGCTTATATCATCTGGCTAAAGACTAGCAGGGGGCACTCTTTCTGTCCCCCTCTGATGTCTATGTCAGAATCTTTATCTCTTTTATACTTAATTACACGAAAGCTCTCATCACTGGCCCCAAATTGAATTCCTCTCTTCCGGAGGCCAAGAATCCCAGTGTCTTTCATGGCTCAGTGATAACCTTTCATCTTGAGGGCTCGTCCAGGATTCTTCAAGACAAGGTAAGGACGCTTGGAGCTCTGGTTCTTTGTTCCCCTAGCAAACTCGTTTTCTGCTGAACTTTACTGACTCTATGGTGTGCTTGTGTGAATGAATGACATGCCCTGCATGAAGCAAACGAGGAGCCCTGTTTCGAGGTTCTGTTTCTGCTGTTTCGAGGTGCCTCGTAATGACTGAAGGCAGCCCCAAGAAGGGGAGCCTTGTCGGGGGTTTATACTGACCTGCCAATGCCAAGAGACATCCAACCTCCCTGCAAGGGGAGCAGCCAGAGATGGACGAAGGATGTGGACCGAACTCTCTTTTCTCAAACTTTTCAGTCTCTTTGACTATTTCATAACTTCTTGGGAATTAGAACTGCTCACTCACCTAGAGCCAGACATCCTGGAATGGGAAGTCAAGTGGGCCCAAGAAAGCATCACTACGAACAAAGCTAGTGGAGGTGATGAAATTCCAGTTGAGCTATTTCAAATCCTAAAAGATGATGCTGTGAAAGTGCTGCACTCAATATGCCAGCAAATTTGGAAAACTCAGCAGTGGCCACAGGAGTAGAAAAGGTCAGTTTTCTTTCCAATCCCAAAGAAAGGCAATGCCAAAGAATGCTCAAACTACCGCGCAACTGCACTCCCACGCTAGTAAAGTAATGCTCAAAATTCTCCAAGCCAGGCTTCAGCAGTATGTGAACTATGAACTTCCAGATGTTCAAGCTGGATTTAGAAAAGGCAGAGGAACCAGAGATCAAATTGCCAACATCCGCTGGATCATCGAAAAAGCAAAAGAGTTCCAGATAAAACATCTATTTCTGCTTTATTGACTATGCCAAAGCCTTTGACTATGTGGATCACAATAAACTGTGGAAAATTCTGAAAGAGATGGGAATACCAAACCACCTGACCTGCCTCTTGAGAAACCTATATGCAGGTCAGGAAGCAACAGTTAGAAGTGGACATGGAACGACAGACTGGTTCCAAACAGGAAAAGGAGTACGTCAAGGCTGTATATTGTCACCCTGCTTATTTAACTTATATGCAGAGTACATCATGAGAAATGCTGGGCTGGAAGAAGCACAAGCTGGAATCAAGATTGCCGGGAGAAATATCAATAACCTCAGATATGCAGATGACACCACCCTTATGGCAGAAAGTGAAGAGGAACTAAAAAGCCTCTTGATGAAAGTGAAAGAGGAGAGTGGAAAAAGTTGGCTTAAAGCTCAACGTTCAGAAAACTAAGATCATGGCATCTGGTCCGATCACTTCATGGGAAATAGATGGGGAAACAGTGGAAACAGTGTCAGACTTTATTTTTGGGGGCTCCAAAATCACTGCAGATGGTGACTGCAGCCATGAAATTAAAAGACGCTTACTCCTTGGAGAAGGAAATGGCAACCGACTCCAGTATTCTTGCCCAGAGAAACCCATGGACGGAGGAGCCTGGTGGGCTATAGTCCATGGGGTCGCAAAGACTCGGACACAACTGAGTGACTTCACTTACTCCTTCGAAGGAAAGTTATGACCAACTTAGACAGCATATTGAAAAGCAGAGACATTACTTTGCCAACAAAGGTCCATCTAGTCAAGGCTATGGTTTTTCCTGTGGTCATGTATGGATGTGAGAGTTGGACTGTGAAGAAAGCTGAGTGCTGAAGAATTAATGCTTTCGAACTGTGGTGTTGGAGAAGACTCTTGAGAGTCCCTTGCACTGCAAGGCGATCCAACCAGTCCATTCTAAAGGAGATCAGTCCTGGGTGCTCTTTGGAAGGAATGATGCTAAAGCTGAAACTCCAGTACTTTGGCCACCTCATGCAAAGAGCTGACTCACTGAAAAAGACCCTGATGCTGGGAGGGATTGGGGGCAGGAGAAGGGGACGACAGAGGATAAGATGGCTGGATGGCATCACTGAGTCAATGGACTTGAGTTTGAGTGAACTCCGGGAGCTGGTGATGGACAGGGAGGCCTGGCGTGCTTCGATTCATGAAGTTGCAAAGAGTCGGACACGACTGAGTGACTAAACTGAACTGAACTGAACCTAATCTAACAGATCACAGACTTTCAAGGGACTTGTGATCTATGTATACTGTTACTTAGGTCCCAAACTTAGATTGGTAGTCAGGGAGCACCTAGCGTCACTAGGAGTTGAAAGTTTGGAAGCTAGATGGAGCTCTCGTTCCAAGAGCATCTCTCAGGTTAAAGGTTACTGAGAGAGGAACCACAGTGGGCTTCTTCCTTTGGTAACGCTAGCTCTTAGTGGACCAGAGGAGGCTCTCCAGTGGCTTTTGTCCCAACTCCTTAGATACTGTTTCTGTGGAATCTGTGGGAATGAACTGAAAGGACTGGCTCTAATAACTCGAGGACAAAAACCACTTTTTCCTCACTGGCCAGACCTTCACCATCTCTTTTGCTATCGCTTATACTCGGTGCAGTGACGCTAGGAAGGAACACCTTGGTTTTATGTTTGTACTGGTCTTACTGTGGTCAGGAATATACTCAGGATCGTGCACAGGCACTCAAGAGACAAATGTTTTCCTCAGTGGTCTTAACTTGGGAGGCTTTCAGAAGGTTACTCTGATTGCACCCCAGGTGGCATCAGAGGCAAGCAACGTTTTAATGGTGAGGAACTGGACACTAGTCTGGGATGCCATCAGGTCTACTCTGGTACATCTCCACCCTGCCTCAGTGGGAGAACCGGGAAGGACAACTACGGCACCCGCGTTAGTAAGGGACAGACTAAATCTGACCAGGGAAGGAAAGCTTCGGTGTAAGGTCTGTCTACACCTCCATCTAGAGCAGGGAGGGATGCCTCCAGTAGAAAGATGGCGCCAGTCACTTTTTTCCTCTCTTACAGATGGGAGCTAACAATTCCAGCCTCACTCCTTTGAAGTGTGCCCTGAAAAACTGGGATAGATTTGATCCCGAGAGCTTAAAGAAGACATGCCTGATCTTCCAATGTCAAACTGCATGGCCACAGTATCTACTGGAGGATGGTGAATGGTGGTAGGCTGGAGGGTCTCTTAATTATGATACTGTTTTACAATTAGACTGGTTCTGAAGGAGGAAACAGACAGAACAGGCTCCACCTCAAAAGCAGGACTCCACCTTGGGCCCGACTGTGGATTTTGAGCTATATGCCCAGTATCTATGGAAACAACATACCAACTGGAAAACCAGACCCCGCCCCTGAGATGGAAGAGCCCCAGGGCTCATACCTAGACTCTCCACCGCCTAAAAGAATATCCTAATTATTTGTGTAACCAAATAGAATCATAAATTCTATTATGCTTACTGGGGTATGACCACAGGCCTACTGATAATTGTCCACTGTTAACTACCTAGGCTTAAGGCATACGAATCATGGGTTCAAGGCATATGAATCACGGATTAAATTTGACTGGATCTTTCTTTTCCTTTGTTCAGACTAGTTTCAGAGAATTTGGAGAGGTGGGTTTGAGCACATACACTTAGGGTATATAAGGTTTTCATAAAAACTGGTTGGGGTCCTTGGCTAAGTGGAGACTCTGCCTTGGGTAATAACACTCCACTTCACTATCTGCATTGTCCTTCTGAGTGAGTTTGTTTCCCGGAACGTGTGGCTACAACAGTTCTGTAGAAAACAAGGGAAATGGGTAGAAGTAGCACATGTGTTACCATTTTTCTCTCTGCAAGACATGCCAGACTTATGTCCTAAGGGTATAAATTTGGATATGAAACCTTCACCTCCCTCCTGTCCTCCTACTTTGCCCCCGTTCCCGGGGCGCCAAACTGACCAAATTGAAAGTCAGGGAACCCCTGCCCAGAAGGGTTGCCTTGGTCTTGGCAGAAGCTGAAACTGAAATTCAAGTTGCCTCGGTCTCAGTAAAAACCGAAACTGAGATTCAAACTGCCCAAGTAGAGATCCAAACAACCCAAGTCTCAGTACAAACTTAGACTACTCTGGTTTCAACAGAAACTCAGACAATCGAAATAAGAGAAGCGCAGACAGCAAAAACTAAGGGTGAAATACAGGATGAGATGGAGGACACGAAAAAAAGAGATTTAAAAAAAAAAAAACAACAGGTTCCTCCAATCTATCCCTGGGATCATTTGCACAGAGAGGCCGAGGAACAGCCACATAAGCTGTTGCCTCTTCATGAAGCACCCACGAGGTGCTTCATGATAATAATCAGGCTATAAGAGTTAATAAGCCCTTATCAAGAAATACAAAGAATCACGGAGGATCTGGGAGATTATTTAGAGGACCCAGAAATTTATATTAGAGCTTTTAAGGCTGTTACTCTGCTTTACGACCTTACTTGGAAGGACGTGATGTATATTCTGGGACAAACACTAACTCCCGACTCAAAACTTTGAGTTTTGGGGAAAGCGGTTGTCTATGGAGATGAATGGCTTTGTAATGAATCAGTAGGGAAGAGGGAGCATGAGATAACCGAGCTCCCCACTAGGAATCAGGCGGTCCTAACTATAGAACCAGGTTAGGACTATAACATGGCTAAAGGAAGATGGGATCAGAGTTATTTGTCAGATGTATTCTTGAAGGACTCAGGCAAGCATGTGCTAAGACTTTAAACTATCCCAAACTGGCAAACACAGAACAGGAAGAGAAGGAAGCTCCTGGTAAATTCCTAGATAGATTAAGGGAAGCCCTTCACAGATTCACTGAGATTGATCCCAAAAGTGAAGAAGGAAGAATCTATCTTAAAAGATAGATTTCTCACTCAATTGGCTCCAGACACCCACTGTAAGCTATTAAATTAGGCGTATAGACCAAATCAGTCTTTAGATAATCTGTTGCAACTGCCTCAGTCTATTATGGCAAGGAATATGAGGAAAACAAAGGCAGAGAAAGACAAAGGAACTGGTGGAAGCCCTTTTAATGGCTGTCCGAACCCTAACCTTATTCTTAAACAGCCTGAGAAAAATGCCCAGAGGGGCCCAGGTGAAAAGGGATAGGCTTGCTATTACTGTGGAAAGGAGGGGCAACTCAAGCAGGATTGCCCTCAGGCATCTAAGCTTCCCCTGGCTCCAAGTCTGGTCTACAAGGGACCACAATGGAGGAGAGACTGCCCTTAGAAGCATAGGTTTCAGGGGTCGGACTCTCAAGACAATCAGGACTGAAGGTGCCCGGGGGTCCCCACACAAGCTCCTGCCCTAATTGTACCTGAGGAACTCTGGATATTAATAACTGTGGGGGGCGGGGGGGGGGGGGGGGCGGCAATCTGTCAATTTCCTTTTGGACACTGGGGCAACTTACTGAAGCCCTGGCCCACTTTCTCCCCAGTCTGCTTCCATAACAGGACTGTCTGGATGAGCCTAACGTTATTATCTCAGTCGGCCTCTAAGCTGCAACTGGAACTCTGTGCTATTTTCACATGAGTTTCTGGCTGTGCCAGAGTCTCCCTCACCCCTTTCGGGGAGTGATATACTGAGCAAGGTCCATGCCTCTGTTTTCATGAATATGCAGCCCTCCCTTTCTCTCCCATTAATTAAACAAAATGTAAATCCTAGAGTATGGGCTGATGGAAAATCTGTGGGTTGAGCACAAATCGCTATTCCAGCAGTTGTCAAGCTCAAAGACCCGCATTTATTTCCACATAAAAAGCAGTATCCACTGAAACCTGAGGTTAAGGAAGGGTTAAAACCCATCAATGAGAATTTAAAGAAGCAGGGGCTATTAATTCCCTGTAACAGTCCATGAAACACTCCTACTTTGGGTATAAAGAAATTAAATGATAAATGAGACTAGTTCAAGATTTACAAATAATACGTGAGGCTGTAGTTCCTTTACACCCCATGGTGCCTAATCCTTATACTCTATTGTCTGAAATTCCTGAACAAGCCAAATATTTTTCAGTCATTGATTTGAAGTTTGCTTTCTGAGTTAAACCTATATTAAATCATCCTCTACCTATGTCCCAGATATTCACGACCCAGATAATCATGATGATGTAATCACTTACCTAGAGCCAGACATTCTGGAATGTGAAGGCAAGTGGGCCTTAGAAAGCATCACTGCCAACAAAGCTAGTGGAGGTGATGGAATTCCAGTTGAGCTATTTCAAATCCTAAAAGATGATGCCGTGAAAGTGCTGCACTCAATATGCCAGCAAATTTGGAAAACTCAGCAGTGGCCACAGGACTGGAAAAGGTCAGTTCTCATTCCAATCCCAAAGAAAGGCAATGCCAAAGAATGCTCAAACTACTGCACAATTGCACTCATCTCACACACTAGTAAAGTAATGCTCAAAATTCTCCAAGCCAGGCTTCAGCAATACATGAACCGTGAACTTCTAGATGTTCTAGCTGGTTTTAGAAAAGGCAGAGGAACCAGAGATCAAATTGCCAACATCCGCTGGATCATCGAAAAAGCAAGAGAATTCCAGAAAAACACCTACTTCTGCTTTATTGACTATGCCAAAGCCTGTGACTGTGTGGATCACCACAAGCTATGGAAAATTCTGAAAGAGCTGGGAATACCAGACCACCTGATCTGCCTCTTGAGAAATCCGTATGCAGGTCAGGAAGCAACTGTTAGAAGTGGACATGGAACAACAGACTGGTTCCAAATAGGAAAAGGAGTACATCAAGGCTGTATATTGTCACCCTGCTTATTTAACTTCTAGGCAGAGTACATCATGAGAAACGCTTGGCTGGATGAAACACAAGCTGGAATCAAGACTGCTGAGAGAAGTATCAATAACCTCAGATATGCAGATGACACCACCCTTATGGCAGAAAGTAAAGAAGAACTAAAGAGTCTCTTGATGAAAGTGAAAGAAGAGAGTGAGAAAGTTGGCTTAAAGCTCAACATTCAGAAAAGTAAGATCATGGCATCTGGTCCCATCACTTCATGGCAAATAGATGGGGAGACAGTGGAAACAATGGCTGACTTTATTTTTCTGGGCTCCAAAATCACTGCAGATGGTGATTGCAGCCATGAAATTAAAAGACGCTTGCTCCTTGGAAGGAAAGTTATGACCAACCTAAACAGCATATTAAAAACCAGAGACATTACTTTGCCAACAAATGTCCGTCTAGTCAAGGCTATGGTTTTTCCAGTATTCATGTATGGATGTGAGAGTTGGACTGTGAAGAAAGCTGAGCGCCGAAGAATTGATGCTTTTGAACTGTGGTGTTGGAGAAGACTCTTGAGAGTCCCTTGGACTGCAAGGAGATCCAATCAGTCCATTCTAAAGGAGATCAGTCCTGGGTGTTCACTGGAAGGACTGATGTTGAAGCTGAAACTCCAGTACTTTGGCCACCTGATGCAAAGAGCTGACTCACTGGAAAAGACCCTGATGCTAGGAAAGATTGAGGGCAGGAGGAGAAGGGGACAACAGAAGATGAGATGGTTCGATGGCATCACCAACTCAATGGACATGGGTTTGGGTAGACTCTGAGAGTTGGTGATGGACAGGGAAGCCTGGCGTTCTGCAGTTCACGGTATCACAATGAGTCAGACATGGCTGAGCGACTTAACTGAACTGAACTACCTATGACTTTGAGACTACTGAGAGGATTTTTAGGAATGACAGGCTACTGCTGCATTTGGATTCTGTGTCATAGGGAATTTGCCCAGCCTTTATATAAACTTATAATTGAAACTCAGCAGGCTCAAACTGACAAACTGGTTTGGTCTCCGGATACTCAAAGGCTTTTACGGCTCTTCAGACTTCTCTCCTGCAAGCTCCTGCTTTGAGCTTGCCCACAGGGTTAGAATTTAATTTGTTTGTCCCTGAAAGAAAAAGTATGGCCTTGGGAGTTTTGATCCAATCCCAAAGGCCTCATCAGCAGTCTATAGGAGTGTATTCTTAAACTCTAAGGTTAATACTTGGATGACAGACAGTAGGCTTTCTTAAATATCAGTCGTTGTTAGAAGGACCAATAACTAAGCTTAAAGTTTGTGGAAATTTAAGTCTTGCCACTTTCCTTCCTAAAAAGGAAAATGAAACACCTGATCACGATTTTTCCCAATTTCTAACTTAAAACAATGCAGCTCTGGAAGATCTGGTGGATACCTCATTAATCCTGACATGGAAATATTTAGATGGCAGCTCTTTTATTTGGGATGGGAAGCGTAAAGCAGGTTACGCCATGGTGATGACTGAAGAGATTTTAGAAGCGAAACCTCTCCCCCAGGGAATGAGTGCTCAGCTAGTGGAGCTTGTGGCTCTGACCCAAGTTCTAGAGTTAAGCAAAGGGCAGCGAGTAAATATCTACACTAATTCTGCTGCTGCTGCTGCTAAGTCGCTTCAGTCGTGTCCGACTCTGTGCGACCCCAGAGACGGCAGCCCACCAGGCTCCCCCATCCCTGGGATTTTCCAGGCAAGAACACTGGAGTGGGTTGCCATTTCCTCCTCCAATGCATGAAAGTGAAAAGTGAAAGTGAAGTCGCTCAGTCGCGTCCAAGTCCCAGACACCCCTTGGACTGCAGCCCACCAGGCTCCTCCGTCCATGGGACTTTCCAGGCAAGAGTACTGGAGTGGGGTGCCACTGCCTTCTAAGTATGCTTATTTGACTTTACATGCTTATGCTGCAATATGGAAAGAAAGACAATTTAAAATGGCAACAGGAGGACCTATTAAGCATTTCAGGGAGATTGAGAGACTTTTTACTGCTATATACTGTCCAAAAGAAGTAGCCTTTATGCATGGCAAAGGGCACAGCAGGGAAGGGAGTAAAGCAGCCTAGGGTAATCAGCTGACTGTCAAGCCAAAAAGGCAGAGCTTAATGAAACCCTTCAATGCAGACGCCTTTGATCTGGACAGGTCCTGTGGGACAGGAAAAACCACAAGATACTGAGGAAGAGTTAGGAAAATGTGAGAAAAGCGGAGCTAAGATTACTGATAAAGGATGATTACAGTCCGAGGATGGACGATTAATAGTTCCTGAAAATGCTCAATGGAAAAGTCTTCCTAAAGCCTTGGAATTAACTAATTATGTAACTCGGCTCTCAGCTTTTCAACAGACATTAATGGAACTCCAGAAAGTGACTCCTGACCCAGCCTCTGAGTCAAGTACGCCTCTATCTGAGCCAGGAACTGAGGTCCTGATAAAAACATTGTGATCTGGGGGCCAATCCCTTAAGCCCCTCTGGGAAGGCCCTTACCAGGTTATTCTTTGTTCTCCCACAGCTGTCAAAGTGCCAGGAATTGATTCATGGGTATATTGCACTCAAGTTAAGAGGTGGCACCCTGACCAGAACTAAGTGATGTCATTTTATGTTTTTATTTTCTATGCTCTGACTTTGTACTTTTCAGATGGGCCTGATAATATATGTGAGCTTGCTTCTGCTGACTCCAAAAATCCTGAGTCTGCCATCTGATCCTCAAGACAATGCCTTCCTGTCCTGAGCTCACTCCTATGCTTCATTCCACAATCAGTCTAACTGCTGGGTCTGTGGAGCGCTCCCCTCTTCATCAGTGGAAGGCTTCCCGTGGTGGCATCTCCACTTCAAGGAAAGGACTTTCTCCAAGTCTGCGCATACCTTCAACAACAACAATCATATGTGATGCCTCTTCTTAATCTGATGACATCTAACAATCCTAAAATGGACTGGTGCAACACTTTGTACTTTAACTATGGACATAATGTGACTTTTAATTTTGATTATATACTGTCTTGGTTTAATGACTATTTTGCTACACAAGAAGGTAAATGGGTCTAGATCCGTGGCTTTTTACCTGATGTTTATCAAATATGGGATGAGGTTATATGACCAACTCTTGAAAAGGGACGTCTAATATCTAGCACTCCCATATGCTGGGAACCAACAGAGTCATCCCCAGAAGTTAGCCAACAATTTAATTATAATCATTGAAAACAATTGGGATTTTTGCCTCAGGAAATATGCAATGTAATCATTCCCATGTTTTCCAAGCCCAGTTCAGGTCCTCCCTTTGCCTGGCCAGGCACTGATTGGGACTGGATATCTCAGTCACACTGCCTTGCTCCAAACGGGACCTACTGGATATATGGCCCTTACCTATGGGCGTGGCTTCCCCCTGGCTGGACAGGGAGATGCACCCTAGGTCTAGCTTTTACTCACAGCTTCCTATTTTCAGAGCTTCCAAAGAAACCTGCCAATTTGCCACACCTTAGAACTCGCTGGGCAAGGTCTGCTTTCCCTGTATGATTATTTGGCTGCAGTATTTGTTCCCTCTCTGGGAACTACAGATGTTATGCTATGAGTGGATGCCCTGACTAACTTTACTCAACAGGCTTTACAAGATTCTCAAAAAGCTATTTCAGCTCTTAATGCCGAACAAATACAAATTAGAAAGGTGGTTTAACAAAACAGATTGGCCTTAGATACTGTAACAGCTGCACAAGGAGGAACTTGTGCCATTATTCATAGCCAGTGCTGTGCATATATACCTGATATAAGCATTAACGTTACTCTCTTTACTAAACACATGAACAAGACGATTCAGGCTATGGATACTCCTGAAACCTCAATTGCCTCGCTTTGGGAGATTTTAACTAGTTCCCCATGGTGGAAAACTATCCTAATTGCAATAATTCTGATAGTTCTGTTTTTTTTCTGTTTGCTCCCTGCATCTATAACTGCGTAGCTGGATTTGTTTCTAGTCGCATGAAGGCTCTTAAGTTACAAATGGTTGCTCAAACTCCTGCCACTGTGGCAGCTTCCTCCAACATGGGGCCCCTGGATCAGAGACCCTCAATATGAGGGTTAGGAGAGTATGTTGCCTCACTAATTTAGGGATGACGCCCCTTATCAGGTAGGAAGCAGTTACAGAACAAGAACAACGCCCCTTTCCCTAGGCAACACAATTCTCCTAAAACAAAAGGGGGGAATGAGAGGGTAACAGGCAGGAAGGCCAGGAGTCTCCAACCAGAGGTAATAGGCTGAAGGATCAGACATTTTTTATCTCTCTCTAAAGCAGCAGGAGAAAACAAACAAGTGTTAGATTTTTTTCCCCTTCTCTATACACATTTAAAAAGAGGTTTCTTTTAAAATTCTGTGCTGCCATGGAACAATACCTGGCTTCCACCTGAAACTTAACTCTTCTCAAACCCTGAGCTAACCAATGTGGTTTTTCTTAAGGAAATGTTTGTCTTAAGCTATGTTAATGAACTATGTATTTACCCTAGACTCTGTCTTCAAGTGGGTTCCCCTAAGACTCAGAACCCACTTGACAAACCAGAATGCTTTACTCATGCAAATGTTCTCTTAAGCTATGTTAATGAGACTGTACTGGCTTGGAACCGGGCCTTTCTTCAAGACTCACGTCAATCATTTTACAGCTCAGGACAACTCACCTTGTGCCAGTGTTATCTCAAAATGCATGTTGTGGGTAAGGAGTCTGGTGCCATTCTCTGAGTTTTGAGACATTTCCTTTCTCTAATTAGCAAATTGCTAGTAGCTTATATCATCTGGCTAAAGACTAGCAGGGGGCACTCCTTCTGTTCCCCTCTGATGTCTATGTCAGAATCTTTATCTCTTTTATACTTTAATAATACTTTATTTCATAAAAGCTCTGAGTGATCAAGCCTCATCACTGGCCCCAGACTGAATTCTTCTACTTTGGAGGCCAAGAATTGAGGCGTCTTTCATGGCTCAGCGACAATCTTTCAAAGGACTGGAACAAGCCAAGTGTAGTAACTTCTAACAGGGTGAAGAGTTCATTATACAAATTTCTCTACTTTTGTGTATATACGTAATTGTCCACAAGAAATATTTTCAAAAGATATTAAGCAATGGTGAATATATAAAGATATCTAATTTTTGCAAAGACATTAAGCAATGGTAAATATATAAATGTATCTAATTTTTGCATTTAGTCAAAAGGAAAAAAATTTCTAAACACTGCTACGACATTTAAATTGGCTATTTGAATAGTCTGTGTTCTTGCTTTTAGATTAATATATATATTCTAATCCAGTTTGCCAGAATATTGTTTTGATCTTATCTCCAGGTTCCTTTATTATAAAATATCAAATGTGATTTTTCTCAAGCATTTACAAATGACTGTCAAAATCCATCAAAGCTGATTAATATAACTTAAATTTCTTTCAGTACAGTTTGGGAAAAAAGTAGACTCTAATGACAATAACAAAAGGCATACTAATGAAAACTAAAACAGAGACTGTTTTATAATATGAAAACCTCCAACCCCCTTGCCAGGGTATTTCTCCTTTGGTACCCCCAGAAATTACTCCCTCGCCTCAGAATTTCCAAAGTTCTTTAAATTACGGTGTTTCATACTGTGCTTCTCTCTTCTACATGCTCTTCCTGAGCCAAAATTTTTACTCAATCTGATTTCAAACAACATCCAAATCTCTATTCATGCTTTCTGCTGCCTCTACTACTTTATAAAACTTCAACTGGATTCTATAAACTCAGTAAGTTTAGAACTGTTCTGTGCTGTGCTTAGTCGCTCAGTTGTGTCCGACTCCGCGACCCCATGTACTGTAGCCTGCCAGGCTACTCTGTCCATGGGGATTCTCCAAGCAAGAACACTAGAGTAGGTTGCTATACCCTCCTCCAGGGGATCTTCCCAACCCAGGAATAGAACCCAGGTCTCCCCAACTGCTGATGGATTCCTTACTGTCCAAGCCACTAGGGAAGCCCAAGTTTAGAACTACTGTAAATTTATTCCATACCTCAGCAATAAACAGCATTTATTCAGTTATATAAACAGAAATCTGGCTCATATTTGATCATTTCTTCTCCTTCATTCAAACTGAGTCAGTAAACAGGTCTACCCAATTATATCTCTTAAACATTATATATGGCTTCCCTGGTGGCTCACGGGTAAAGAATCCACCTACCACTGCAGGAGAAGCGGGTTCAATTTCTGGGTTGGGAAGGTCCCCTGAAGAAGGAAATGGCAACCCACTCCAGTATTCTTGCCTGGAGAATTTCATGGACAGAGAAGCCTAGTGGACTACAGTCCATGGGGCAGCAAAAGAGTCGGACACAACATAGGGATTAAACAACAACAACCATCATATATAACGAAATACAAAATATTCTTGCATCTTCCCTCAGTAAGACACACACTAAATATTCTGCCTGAATTATATGTACTAATTTGGAGAGATCTAGATGAAAGCCAATTTATTCATTAGGTTATATATTTATACGTGTGTGTATATATAGAAACACACGCACAAACTCTCTTAAAATGGGGCTTCCCCAATGGCTCAGTAGGTAAAGAATCTGCCTCCAATGCAGGAGACACAGGAAATGTGGATTTGATCCCTCCATCAGGAAGATCCCCTGGAGGAGAAAACGGCAATCCACTGTAGTATTCTTGCCTGAAAAATCCCATGACCAGAGGAGCCTAGCGGGCTATAGTTCAAAGAGCTGCAAGGAGAGTCGGACATGACTAAATGACAAAGCACAGCACATACTTAAAAATGACACTATACAGAATATATTTAGAAATATTGCTTTTCTTCCATTATGATCTTTAACACTTTTATCCAAATTTTTCCAGCTTATTTTATTGCTTAGTCTGGATTAAACTTTATAAAGGAATCATGCTGTACACATTGTTTTGTGTCTTTGCTTTTACCCACACCATTCCAAGCAGCTACAATGTTATAGGTATTCATTGCTCTAAGTATCCATTTTGTGAAGCTACTATAATTTATCTGTCTACTCTACTGCTGATAAACATTTGTATTATTTCCAGTTTTGGCCAACCCAATACCATAAACAATGCTGCTAAGAACATTCTTAAATATAAATACAAGATTCTCTCGAGTATGTATCTCAGAGAGGAACTGCTATAAGATCATTTGATCTTATACCAAACTGGTTTTCCAAATGGTTTTCCTTTTTCTTTTAACTGACTTTATGATATTTACAATTATTTTTCACTGATTTATAATATTATATTACTTTCAAATGTACAACACAATCATTCAGTATTTTTATAGACTATACTCCATTTAAAAATGTTACAAGTGGTTTTCCAATTTATATTCCCATTAACAGTATATAAGAAGTCCTTCAGAGCTTGATACATGGCTGCACTATATAAATTACTTTTCTAAATTAACCTGAAAATGCTGCTTCTTATCTTTTCAGTTTATCTTGTTCTATATGATTCTCTAAATTGACTTACCAAGATTTACGTCTGGTAGTATCTTATCAAGAAACTGTGTTTCCCCACCATTGGGAGAAAGAAAATCTGCCAGAAGTTGACTGTTACTCAATTCTGGATGTTGCAGAAGTTTCTTGATGAACAAAAACAGAAAAAAAGGGGGGGTGGGGAGGGAAACAGTTTCAAAAATCTAGAAGAGTCACGAAAACTACATTAAAATGATTTTTTTAACTAAGAACAATTTTAAATCTTCAAAAGCTGTTTTATATTCAGAATAATAAGATACATTTATGGAAAGATTATCACATAGCAGGTAAGACCCTTACAGTCAAACATGAAAGGGTTTGAATTCTGCTCTTCCTTCTGCTCAGTAGGTGTCCCTGGAGAAGCTCCTATATTGCCCAAGAGTCAGTTTCCTCATGTGTAGAATGAAGATAACACTACCTACTTCTAGCACTGTTAGATAAAGCATTTTAGCTCAGTACCTGACACACAGGAAGGAAGATTAAACATTAGCTAATATTATTTCTCAGTTTCTCAACTATGACAAGTACTACAATATCATACATCTTTCTTGATAATTAAAGAAAGCTGGTATAAAGGGTTTTGCAAAGAACTAAATGTGGAAATATGACATAACTTGGACTCTGTTGTCTGATCTTCTTGCAACACTATTTTCTTACAAGATAAAATTGATGTTTTAAAGCCAAATTTAACCCAGTCTTACCTAATATTCAGTTCTGTAACTAAGAAACAGTTACAAAACTCTGAGCAGAAATCCATATAAATGAAATACCAGTACTACAACATTTAACTCCACATTACTGGAAAGTATTTCTTCTAGAAAGAGGTTCTCTTTTTCTTAGAAAGAATTAGTCGGTTCAAACAACAGGCTAATGATATCAACAAAGAAACAGGTTAACACTAGCACATGCTGTGTTCACATATCCTTACTGTAGTCAATGTACATTTCATATTTTAATTTTCCTACCACCAAAAAATTAAATAAAAAATACTTTCTGGATTGAAGTATTCATTGGTTCAAATACAGAAATTAAAATGTAAATACTCCTTTACAAAAAGTACTTATTATGGTTACTAAAAGGCATCCAAATTTAACTTAATTAACAATTAAAATTACAAAATTGCATGTCCAAATAAAGGACATTTTTTTTTAATAAAACAAAATCATCCATTCTTTGGTCTTAATTACTTGATTAAAGAAAAATGGTCTTTAATTTTAGCCAAGTCTCAAGTAAGTAACTTTAAAGCAGACGGTACCAATACTGGAATATCAATTACATTGTTTATACAACACAATGTACACACTGAAAAAAACGGAATTCAATTCCAAGTGGTGAATGGTAGAGAGTCAGAAGATTCCAAGTAACTAAAAAACACCTATGATTGCAACAACAACAAAAAAGTTGAGAAGTAAAAATAGGAGGGGAAAATTCCAGAGTTCAGAAAGTGCTAAGGACAAAAATCAAACAAAAACTAAGAAAAAAATAACAAAAACAACCCCGTATTCTTAGAATGCATTTAATCTTTTACATCAAACTTTTCTTTCTTCCTCTCTCTCACTCTCTTTCTCTCTCTCACTCTTTGACTTCCCACACCTAAAGTTTTAAAATAAGCCCAATACAAGACTTATTTCCTCTAAGAAAATAACTGGTATTTCACTGGCTATCCATCTTTTTTAAAAAAGCACACTCTTAACAGTAATTCATTTCTACATGGGAAAAAATTTTTTTAATAAAAGAATTCTAGAAATCCACACTGACAGGTGTTTGTGAGGCAAAGCAAAAACTAAACTAGAGGATGTTTTAAATTAAGTTGGTGCCATACCTGCAGATATTCCTGAAATTCTTCTCTTTTAGACTTTAAGAACTCATAATTTTTAGGGCCAATGATCCTCTTAGAAGGAAGCTGGGCATCAGGAAATGTGCCTGAAATTAATACATATGAAAGTTATTACTATACCCTGCTATTATTTTAAAAACTCTATTTATAGTTTACCATGGCAAGTTCAGATTCACAGTCCCACCTTGTAGAGATGTGGCATTATCCCTTAAATAATTTTGAAAAAGTCAGAGACCTGATTTCAAAAGTCAGAAGACAAGACCAAAGAACTTGAGTTTATTAATATCCACAATATCACCACCTGTTGTTGACACAGATTTACTTAGCCATCTACACTAGCAAAAAAGCTTTCAAAAATTATCATGAGATTATTTTTAAATTGATGGGATTTTATTACACAAAATCCTACTAAAATAAATATCCACTATCTTATGGGGGGAAATGCAGCATGTTGCCAATGCTATATAAACTTAAAAAACAACATTTAAAAACCATGGACATGTTTTCTCAGATAGGGTCAACTTTGGAAATTTTAGTACCAAAAAGGAAAAACAATCAACTTTGGTTGATCTAGGATTTTAAATTATGGAGATAAACAATCTTTTCTCAACTCTAAATCTAAAGGAAAAGTCTCAGAGAAAGACCAAGACAAGGATGGCATTGTACCAGACTGACAAAGGCAAAGAGAAAACCATTTAAGGACAAGTACGAACTCGAAATCTAAGGAAAGGGTATGCAGCGGGACCCTTTATTTTTTATCTTTCTATAATCTCCTTATTGTGCGTTTTAGTCTTGTAGCAAGGTACAGTTTTCAGAACCAACCTGAATTTGGATCAGGGTACACTCCACAGAACTTTTTTAAAATAAAAAGATTCCAAAGACACAATTCAAACACACCAATTTACATATAAAACAACTGGAAACACTTCATGACTATAAACCTAATATTAACTCCAATAAATGGAGAGAGAAGAGAGACTGAGAGATTTCCCTGAGAGGCTAAGACTCCATGATCCTAATGCAAGAGGCCCAGTTTCAATCCCTGGTCAAGGAACTATATCCCACATGCCACGACTAAGACTAGGAGCAGTCAAAGAAAATTGTAAATATTAAAAAACAACAACAACCACAACACACAGACAAACTGAGAAGAGGAAGAACTCGAAAGAAAGAGTGTTCTACTTTTCTGATTGAGCTCTATGTTTTTAAAACATATAACTACAAGGTTTTGGTTTGGTTTTCTTCCCATATTTAAATCTAAGATTGAAACCAAAATACTTGCTATGCTGCATAGCAAACACATTTTCCACAGAGGAATACAGCAAAAGAACAGATGGCAGCTCTAAAATGCCTGCTGTAAATTCTCTACCACTGTCTTAAATTTTAGCATCATTCTTACTTGAAAAGCAATAAATTTTCATTGTAAAAACTTGAAAAAGATAAATAAGCAGAAATAGGATAAAAACAGTACACTCCTATTATCACTAGGAGCGTACCCAAGTGTCACTGTTACATTTCCTTATTACAGTTCAATTAAAATTAGAAAGTAACTTTAGAAAGCTGGTTCAATGGCTTTCAGGAAAGCTAATGCTGAAATGTAATGCTTTATACAAAAAGGACAACATACCATGAAATTCTGTTAGTTTTGATTCAAGTACATAGAATTCAAGATATCTTCTATAGACAGACCAATGTTCAGGCTCATGCCCAACTGTAAAATGAATGAATACACACTGAGAAATTAGTAATTTTACAAACTACTATTAAAAGAATGTACTATTTATAACAGTAAGTATACAAAGCTAGAAACTACCCCAGTCTTAATAATTTATTATTTCTTGGGAATTCCCTGGGGGTCCAGTGGTTAGGACTCCATGCTTCATCTGCAGAGAGCATGGGTTCAATCCCTGGTCCATGAACTAAGATCCTGCACGCCATGCCAGACCAAACAGATAATAATAATAATTTACTGTTTCTTGGCTTCACATTATTAATATATTTTACCCTATATTTTAATTTTAAGAAACTTAGAAGAGCTTGATAAATTTCAGCTATTTATGAGATTATCACAATAATATATACATTTTTTCCTACAATGGTATCAGAGAATTTATAAACTTCAAAAAAGCTTAATTTTTAAATGTCACAAAAATTATGCATTTAATAAAAATTTATAATCATTTTTGGAGCTCTCAAACACCGACTGTCAAGAACTAACACAGTACAGAACAGCACTATCCAATAGAACTTTCTGCATTTCTGAAAACATTCTATATTATCTGTACTAACATTATAGCTATTAGTCACACATTGCTATTGACCACTTGAAATGTGGCTAGTGTAAAAGAAACTGAATTTTTAATATTAATTTAATTCAACTGCCACATGTGACTCGTGACTCAAAAATTGGAAGCACAAAATAATGGTTTAAAGAATGAGTCAGGTCACACTGCCTATTTTTGTCCCAATTCCCCCACTTACTGACTATGTAAATTTGAACACTTAACCTCACTGTTCTTCCCTGGTGGCTCAGTTGGTAAAGAATCCAGCTACAGTGTAAGACACCAGGTTCGATCCCAGATCCAGGAAGATCCCTAGAGAAGGAAATGACAACCCCCTCCTGTATTCTTGCCTGGAAAATACCATGGACAGAGGAGCCTGGCGGGCTACAGTCCATGGGGTTGCAAAAGAGTCAGACACGACTTAGCGACTAAACAACACTGTGCTTTAGTTTGCTTATAATAAAAAGAATTGTACCTATTACATTAAAGAATCCACCTACAGAGCTTTTTGTAAGGTGCACAGCACAGAGCACCCCAAAAAATGTTAATGGCAATTATGAGCAACTCATGTCATTCAAGCATAAATCTGGAAATGCAATGTATTAACTAAACCCACAATAACTCAAAACTAACACCTATATTCAGAAAAACCAACCTGATACAGTTACAACCTATTAAGCAAATACTGTTCTTCTTCTTGAATATGCATCTTAGAAGATCTATATTGTATTCAGTTTTGGTTTTTAAAATCCTGAAATTGGTATTCTGCTATACATCCTGCTCACAGCATTCTCCTTGGGCTTCCCTGGTGGCTCAGACAGTAAAGAAACTGTCTGCAATGCAGGAGACCTGGGTTCGATCCCTAGGTAGGGAAGATCCCCTGGTGAAGGAAAAGGCTATCCACTCCAGTATTCTTGCCTGGAGAATTCCATGGACAGAGAAGCCTGGCAGGCTACAGTCCACGGGCTGCAAAGAGTTGCACACAAACGACCAACTGTCACTTTTACTTTTCACTTATACATATAAAATCAATGCAGCATTTAAACGATACACTTTTTTTATCCTTCATAGGGCATGGCTTCCCAAGAGCACATTACATTTTCAGTAACAGTCTGCAGCACAGCTGACAAAAATTATCTTAGAATACAAGTTTTAAGATAACTTCATTTCAATTTTATGTTGAATTAAGCCAAATTTTAAAAAATAAAGCAAAAAAAAAAAGGCAGCTGTGCAAAAGGCAAAAACAAAAGTAAATTCCCAAAATATTTTAAAGTATATCACATATAAAACTTTCAAAAGGAGAAAATACTACATGCTTACATAAATTTATTTATATTGGAGGGGAGGTCCAAGATGGCAGTACAGGAAGATGCTAGATTCAGTACCTCCAACAGATGACATACCAAGTCTACAGCTACATATGGATCATTTCCCTCTGAAAAAGATCTTAAAACTAGAAGAACTGCTTCTCCACCACAAAGGATAAAAGCGCTATACTGAGACAAGTAAGAAGGGCAGACACACAATCTTAGCAAAAAACCGTATCCTTAACTTTGTAAAAAATAAATAAGGGGAATTATTAGCACTGACCTATCTTCATACTATCTAAGTAACTGGAAATAGTAATCACTTCTCCACTCCTCTCTCAAACCCATTTCCTAACAGTACCATGAAATTTTTTCCTTCTTTCCTCACAGACTGTTCCCTCTTCCTGAGATCAACTTTATAGCTTTCTGCTCTCATTCCCAAAATGTGCTCACTTTTGATGTGTTTTTACTTATACAGACTGTCTCCTCTCTGGGATAAGCCCAGGGTGGTGACTATACAGCTATGGAGGCTGTTTATCCCTGTCTCTGCTGCAAGCCACGGCTAAAATCAACAAAAGAAAAAAGACAGCAAAACATAAAGAACACTTATAAGCTGTGTTTGATCATATTTTTATCAATTACTATACGCCACAACAATGGAGGAGAAATGCTGTCTTAATCAAATTGGTTTAATGACTGTGTGGATCACAATACTGTGGAAAATTCTGAAAGAGATGGGAACACCAGACCACCTGATCTGCCTCTTGAGAAATTTGTATGCAGGTCAGGAAGCAACAGTTAGAACTGGACATAGGAGTACGTCAAGGCTGTATATTGTCACCCTGCTTATTTAACTTATATGCAGAGTACATCATGAGAAACGCTGGACTGGAAGAAACACAAGCTGGAATCAAGATTGCTGGGAGAAATATCAATAACCTCAGATATGCAGATGACACCACCCTTATGGCAGAAAGTGAAGAGGAACTCAAAAGCCTCTTGATGAAAGTGAAAGTGGAGAGTGAAAAAGTTGGCTTAAAGCTCAACATTCAGAAAACGAAGATCATGGTACACGGTCCCATCACTTCATGGGAAATAGATGGGGAAATAGTGGAAACAGTGTCAGACTTTATTTTTCTGGGCTCCAAAATCAGTGCAGATGGTGACTGCAGCCATGAAATTAAAAGACGCTTACTCCATGGAAGGAAAGTTATGACCAACCTAGATAACATATTCAAAAGCAGAGACATTACTTTGCCAACAAAGGTTTGTCTAGTCAAGGCTATGATTTTTCCTGTGGTCATGTATGGATGTGGGAGTTGGACTGTGAAGAAGGCTGAGCGCCGAAGAATTGATGCTTTTGAACTATGGTGTTGGAGAAGAATCTTGAGAGTCCCTTGGGCTGCAAGGAGATCCAACCAGTCCATTCTGAAGGAGATCAGCCCTGGGATTTCTTTGGAAGGAATGATGCTAAAGCTGAAACTCCAGTACTTTGGCCACCTCATGTGAAGAGCTGACTCATTGGAAAAGACCCTGATGCTGGGAGGGATTGGGGGCAGGAGGAGAAGGGGACGACAGAGGATGAGATGGCTGCATGGCATCACTGACTCAATGGACATGAGTCTGGGTGAACTCCGGGAGTTGGTGATGGACAGGGAGGCCTGGCGTGCTGCGATTCATGGGGTCGCAAAGAGTTGGACACGACTGAGCGATTGATCTGATCTGATCTGATAGTGCTTTATGCATTAATAATAATAATACCTGCTCTTCTATCATTTCTTTCAACATCAATACAAAACACTGGTATTCTCTCCTTTTTCTCCCTTCTTTCAGAGGAAGTATCTTCAAAAAAGTCTACATATGGAATGCTAATTTTCCATGCAGCAAGGTTTCGAGGAGTGTTAGGTGTGTTCACAGCTTCCACTGGAGAATCATCTTCCATTACAACGATACCTTCTTCAATCTGAAAGAAAAAGAATCAGAAAAAAATTTAGTATTTCCAGGACCTTTACACCTACAGCATATGAGATACACTATAAAGCAATGTGCCACTATAAAGCCTATAATTTGTAATACTTTTAAAATTAAGTGATATCAAATTTTCTACTGAAAATGTAAAGATAAGAAACTAAAACTAGCAAGTTACTAGAATCGATTTCATATTTTGATACATCAGCCGTATATGAAAATTCAATAGAAAACACATACATCAGCAATTATAGGAAAAGATATTAAAACTACACAAATATAGGTAAATATTTAATTTGGTAGTGAGTAGCAGAAAATTATTGTACGGATATCTTTCATTTAGAGATGCATAATTTTGTGATAATAGCCACTGACGGAAATTGCACAGACAAACTGGAAATATATTGTACCTGGATATACCAGGTACAAATCTTTTGTAAAGCATTTTGGCAATACGTATTTTTAAAAAGCCATAAAACAGTTTCGATCAAGTAATCCCATTTCTGGGAACTTAGAAAGTATTTATTTAGAAATATGAAAGTATTTAAGTATTAGAAAGTATGAAAGTATTTATTCTAAATAATTTTTTAAACTGTGAAAAAGGCACAAGTAAAAAATATATTCACTGCAGCATTAAATAATATAATATTGGAAAAAGGTCTGAAGGCAATCTATTTCTATAGAATTGTTTTCTGCATCTCCTGGCTTCAAAATTTTAATCATATAAATGTTTAAAATAAATTCTTTAAAATATTTTTGAAGAAATATTATTTTTAAAAGAAAGCAGTGTTACACATGTTCTAGAAATATACATGCAGAAAGAAATGGAAAAAATGTACTTCATTAAATTCGAAGAGAACCTCTGAATTGACACATAATAATATCTGGTCACCTAGACATCTGTGATTCATGTTAAAGGGGGCAAATTTTACAGACAAAACACAATCATCTTGAACACACTTTTTAAAGGAAATGAATTTTGTAGCACTTAAGAGAATACTGAATAGTCTAGTCAGAGTGAACCAGCAGTGAGAGGTATTTCTTTCCAGAATTCTAGCTCCCTACCTTCACCCTGGGTTGTATTCTCTTCCCACACCTCTCTTCTAAGTAAATTCTTTTCCTCCCCGACAAAGTCCCCTGGCAATGATCCCCTTTTCTGTTTTGTCCTAAAATGCTTTTCTATCGTCCCTAAGAAGACTGTTAGTGATCTTAGGAAGACTTCTTAATGCTCTGTTAAAATCAAAAGTGTTCTAGGCCTAAAAAATGGAACTACAAAAATAGTAAGTGTTGGTTTTTGCCTTTTTGGGACAAGGCTACAAGGCTACCTCCTTATAAACTATGGTGTCGGAAGAAAAAAATCATGATTTCAAATCCAATGTGGTATATATTTTAACACATAATCTAATAGGAACAACAAAGGAGGGAGTGTTCAGTTCTGCTTGAGGACCCAGGTAAGGTTTATGGGAAGCAGCTGGATTCTGAAAGATGCATATGAATTTTCCAGGTAAATAAAGGGGAGGGGGGAGGCATCTCAAGCAAGGCATCACATGGTGGGTGTAATGTGCTTAAAAATCAGCTGGAATCTTGTTAAAATGTAAATTATGACTCAGTAGGTCTAGGATGAAGCCTGAGATTCTGTCTGCACTGATAATAAGCTCTTAGGTAATACTGATCATGTTGATCCACAGATCACAGTTTGAGTATCAAGGGGTTAAACAGGACATATTAACATAATTCCAAATGCCTGGCTAATATGGTTAGGAAGAGATAAGATCAGGATGTGAAGTAAAAGCGTAATCAAAATATGATAAATTGTTTGACTATTAGAAGCATTATCACCGAAACAGAAACCATTCTGGCCTTAGTAAGCAGTAACTTAATGCTGAGAAAATTTTAAATTAGATTAGTACCATGGATGGAAAACACAAATGAAGTCAGAAGTAAGAAGTAAGATTAAAAAAGAGGGAAAATAACAAGTAAGCACATCCAACTTTTTATGCTATTTTTAAGTCTGAAGTTATACATACATCAAATTGAAAAATTCTTACTTACAAAGTCGTCTTCACCTTCAGCTAAACCATAGTTTGGCAACATAGCTCCCTCCATTGTGGTGCTCTTGAAGACTCCTTTAATTTTGCTGCCTATTCGGCTGATTCCAAATGATTCTCCTCTCTTCTGTGTGCTCCTAAATATTAAAACAAAAATATATCAAGAATATAGCAAGTTATTACATTATCACAACACCTCTAGTTTACTGTAAACAATAATAAAAATAGTTGCAAAAATGGTAAACTGAAGGTATGGCTAAACATAACATTTTGGAGTTCTCAGTCATAGATTAAGTCTCAATATCTTCATAATCAAAAGTGACAGTATATTTAAAGTTTAAATTTGAGGGGATGAACAAATGAGACAATATTTATTAACAAACATTTGAAATTTACCTACTCTTTTACCTTAGAATAGTAACGGAACTACCAAGTATAAAAGATGAGAGCCCTCTAGTGGTACATATTTCTAACTGCCATTCAGCTTTTGAAATAACAGGTTAAAAAATACGGTAAGGCCAATGTTCAAAATAGACTATACCATTCAAACTGTACCCACCCAGCTGGTGCAGTGGTAAAATAATCCACCTGCTAATGCACTTCTGAAATAATTCAGCGTAACAGAAAAACAAAAAGACTAGGAAACTTTCTCAGTACTTCGTTTTTAGATAGAACAAAAAAATTCTGAAAATGGCTGAAAATTTTTAAGCAAACTTCAACTTTATAATCACATAAATGATACTCAAAAGAAGAATGAAGTATAAAATGTACCTTACATTATTTCAAAGTAATAACAAGACAAGAAATAAAATGCCAAGGTAAAAGCTAGCAATGAACATAAAAGATAAAAGCAAATGTAGCCTAAGAAGCCTGCTCTGTCTTACATATTAAATAATGGTTTTGCAATTTTTTACAAAAGTGAATTTCTAAAAGCAGAAATAGCTGAAAAGCAACAACAAAAATATGCCAAAAATCAGCAAAAATTTCCTCCATTACAGCCTACCGCTCCTGTTTCAACAAATAAAAACATAACTTTTATCCAATTTAAAAGTCATGCTCACTATGTAATACTGCCCTTATAAGAGACCTCCAAATAAAAAATGACTATTTTAAAATTCAAGAAAGTTGGTTTGGAACGGCTTAACTTAATGAATAGCTACTATTCATATAAGAAAATGTACTTATAAAAATAATGCAACAATTACAGAAATACAAGTAAACTGATCAAGTTTCAATGCACTAGGTATATGAGTGATATGTACATTTTATACACGTTCAAGGAGTGAAGAAGTGAATCAAACTTATTTTAAAACTGGAAAAACTCTAATAATAAGCAGTAGTAGTTGTAAAAAAGGATACTTAAGCTAGAACATTATTTTAAACAAACATATAGTGTTTTTTAAAAATTCAAAATTGTAAACGCAACTTTCTCTGAAAGAAATGTCAAAAACAAATATGAAAATATTGATAAAATATTAAAATCTCCAGAATCTAGATAGATTTTGCTGGTCTTCAGAACCTAAATGGATTATAAAACAATTTTGACTTTTTGAACTGTATTTTTTAAATATCTCACTTGTGATGAAGCCCAGAAATACTGAAAAAACACTATTAATTGCTTTAAAAAAAAAAGTACTTTAAACACATGTAAGTCTAAATGTAATTTAGCAAGATCAATACCATTAAAAAAATGAGGTAATAGCTTTAAAAGCTGAATACTGGCTTTTTCATTTTATTTTTATACTGACATTTTTATTTTATAATGATATATATCATGTTATTTCCAAAATGAGACATCTAGAATCAAAGTAGAGGTTAATTTTAAGAGATATCCCAAACAGCTGATACAAAGGCAGTAGTTGCATAATGTTTCTTTTTTTATTTTTATTTTTTTAATTTTACTTAGGTTGTTTTGGGTGTATGTTTTGGAATTAAACAGATAATTTATACAGAAAAGAATCACATGCTGTCTCAAGACTTACCGAAAATCATCCAAACTTAGGCTACCTCTGCAGTAACAGATATGTGACATTATATAAGGAAAAGAGAAAGAAAAACCCCAGACATTAAACAAGTTTCACTTTAGAACAATAAAACAAAATTTAAAAGCTTTAAAAATTACACTGATGGATAACATTCATCTTGACAAAGAAAAGGAATTCTTAGGAATAACATGATAAAGGAAAGAGAAATAAAACACAATGGCTCTTTTGGGGAAGTAGAATCTGAATTCTAGATCATTAAAAAAATTCTTAAAAACTCAGTATGTCACGAAATAATTCTGTATTTTTTGCCCTCATTTAGGCAAACTATTTGTTTAATACAGTGGAAAATATTCAGAGACTAAGCCACCAAAAACTTCACAGAAAAAACAAACATGTATTTTCTAACATGGACTTCATGTCTATGGATGCAAGCTCAACACATTGTTAGTTTGAATATTTTTTAAAATGTCTTAAGCTAAGAAGCAAAGTTAACAAAAGATCCATCCTTAAATATTTTTTTAAGTTATGCTTTAAGTATAGAATGAAACAGATTAACATTAACATACATTAAAATTTTGCTTTTAAAATGCAAATATAATAATAATGTGAAAATGCCTAAACATTTGGGAAAATTTAACAAGATACACACCAATGCCTTTGTTAATCTCACAGTTAATATATATTAGTGGTTGGTCACCTGCTTTTAATGTAGGCATAAAATGTATGAATAAATATTTTACATATTTTCAGTCATCTAACAGCTAATTAGCAATGATACTGCAAATTTTCAGTGAAGGACTGTTAAGAAAGTCTTTTAGTTATTCTACACAGGTAAATGAATCATTGACCATCACTGGAGCAGAGTCCTGACAAGACAGATAATGTCAGCATCAGGTCAATATAAAGAAAAATATACTTTCTAAGGCTATAACCATTACCCAGAATGAAAAAAAAAAAACACATTTTCTTCCTATTAAGTTTATATGCTAAGACAGCAAAATTAGAGCCTCAATATGTTGAAGACAACTAGGTGTTCTCAAAGTGGCAAAGGAAGCTTTCCATCTCTGAGGTTATGACCCTGACTTACATTTAGCTACTCAGCAAGCTTAGAAGATCAAAGAACCACTTCCTCTTAAGGAATCCAATAGAGGAGTTTCACTATCAATGTCAGACTCCAAACATCCTAAGTCCATAAAAATAAATAAATAAAATGTTAAAGAGTCGCTCAGTCATGTCCAACTCTTTGTGACCCCATAGACTGTAGCCCACCAGGCTTCTTTGTCCATGGAACTTCCAAGGCAAGAATATTGGAGTTGATTGTCATTTCCTTCTCCAGGGGATCTTCCCCACCCAGGGAAGGACCCACATCTCCTGCATTGCCAGGTGGCTTCTCTATCACTGAGCCACGTGGGAAGCCCTGTGTGGATTGGGTAAAGAATGCTATTTTAAATAGTATGCATGGAATTTTTGTTATATAAATTAACTATTGCACAGTTGCAATATATAAATTCTTAGGGAAAAGTAAAGGAGTAACATTTTAACAAAGAATCATAAAGGTTACGTTCCACATTTCAGAAAGCTATGTCCCACCTTTCAGGTGGTAGCTACAGGTAAAGAATTCACCTGCCAATGCAGGAGACACAAGAGACAAAGGTTCCATCCCTGGGTTGCGAAGATCATCTGGAGAAGGAAACAGCAACCCACTCCAGTATTCTGGCCTGGGAAATCCCATGGACAGAGGATCTTGGTGGGCTACAGTCCATGGGGTCGCAGAGAGTTGGACACGATTGAGCACTGGGGCACCTTTCAGAAAAATTATTACATATACACTACATATATACTGGCACATTATGTAAAAATTAATACTTAACATTCAAAAAAATTTAAATCTATATATTTCTACAACCCTTAGTTTTGTCAAAATATGTAACACAGTCTCCCCACGGCTCAGGTTTTCACATTTTTCCTTATACTATTTTTGCTAAGTCACTTCAGTAGTGTCCGACTCTGAAGGAGACTGGTGGGCTACAGTCTATGGGGCTGCAAAGAGTTTGACATGAGAGCATACACATACACAAACTGGAAGATGTTGAGAGCAACGTGAATATCAATTCTATAGATTTATATATTTGATATCTGTGTCAATTTTGTATATATACAATGTAAGGAACAACTCAAGACATTAATTATCCAATTTATAAATGGATAAAGCACCTCTCTTACATTGCCTTTATTAGGTCATTTAACTGCACATTTATGTTTCTAGAAAGCCAAGAATGGAAAGAGAGAAAAACCCTTCCACTTTTGTAACCAGTGGGTACTCTAATAAACATCACTCTCTGGGGAAAAAACAAACTACTCTCTAAAATGGAGTTATCTGTGGATTTCAATTATGCATGCAGTCCACAGTTTCCAATAAAGCAGGTAATCCAGCACTAATATGTGTTAGTTATAATATTAACAAAGCAATGGTATGTTATCTTGTTAAATTTTTCTAAAAGAATGTCTGGCATTTTTACATTACTATATGTAATATGGCTCTACAATTCCTTAGTAAAATATCTGGTTTACTTATACAGCAAAGAAACCACACAGTCAAAGAAAAACAGCTAATAAAGGTGATGATGCTATCACAGAATGATTAGCATCAAAAAGAACCAAAAAAAAAAAAAAAAAAAGCAACAACCATATATACGATTGAATATACTTACCTGTTGAATTTTGAATTGCGGGTTGGTGATTCTGCACCTCTTAAAAGTTGTCTAAAATACTTAAAAAATAATTATGATTTATTAAACCTGTACTTGATATTGAAATATGCTATTTTACCTTACTACTTTCGAGTTCAAAGAAAACATTACTTAAATCAAGTGAATACAATCACAGTCAAATAGAGTAAGGATTAAGATATTGCAAATGGAGGTATTCAAACCATCTGATTTCCACAAGTAGGTAAATAATATACATACAAGAATGGGGTTTCCCCATCACCACTACAAAGCCACTCAGATATATGGAAAATCAAATACCAATTAGGTAGCAATCTACTAGTCACATACACAAACATGGTTTTGATATTAAGAAATAATTTTATTATCAGTTTCTAATCTCCATTATGTAGTGCAAAACAGCATCCATTTTCTTAATTAACTGCATTTTATTTTTCTGTTTATTATTTGAATTACTCATGTAATGATATCAAAGCAACTAATAAGTTTTAAAGAAAAATCTTCACACAACATTAATATTCTGACTTACCTCATCACTGTGGCAAAACATAGGAGTAAACACATTTTCCAAGAGAGAAAGTACGTGTTCATAAGCTTCAAAAAGACATCTCATAGTTTGAAGTTTCACAACATCTATATATGGGCCTTCAGCAACTGTTAAAAAAGTTATATTGCAAAAATTATTTATGAAAAGCATAAATACACTATATATTAGTTTAAAATTCATTACAGTGAAAGAGCAAACAAACAACATGAAAACTGTTTTGCAGAAATCCACTGTAAGGTGCAGATCACACCAGAATGAAGAATTAGAACAACCTAGCCAGTTCTGGCAAGTATTAGGTATGTGAATTGTGAATAAGTTTCTTCATCACAGCTTTCATCTTGTTAGTAAAATGGGATAATGCCTGCCTGTGTATCTCACACAGCTGTTGCAGTAAGCAGGGGATACATCAGAAAACTCTGAAAAGAGTAAAAGAACTACAGAACTACAGAACTCGTCCTCATCTTTTACTTACTTTTTTGAATCTCTTCTACAATGAAGGGATCAAATCGAATTTTGTCAACACTTTCATCTAAACAATATGTTTTATAAATCTTTTGCAACTCTTCATGAAGAGACAGCATTTCATCATTTGATAACTCTGGTCGTAAAATTCTGTCATTGAATTCCTCTAGCAAATTCAGAAAGGAAAAAAAAAAAAGATTTGCATAGAATAAAACTATTCAGTGAAAACTTTATGTTCTCAGTCAAATTGTAATGAATATCAAAAGTGGCAATTATGAGTAATCTATTCATCATTTTAAGTTTTTAAAAAATATTTAATTGGGAGCAATAAAACAACTACTGAGATGAAAGAGAAGTTAAACAATCAAATATAATATATACCAACGTAAAATGTGTCAATATTTGCCTAGCAATATAAACCTTCTAAAACTTAGAATAATAAACATGTTTGTAAAATTCTCTTTAAGGAACATATTGGATTAATTTTTTATACCAAGGGTCTTTAATATTCTGAAACCCGATTCACCAAATAATAGTGAAAACTAAGGCTCTTTTTAGTCCCAGTCAATGTTTTTAAACAATGTTTCTTTCCATCATGGAAGCTGTAGACTAGTGACAGAGCTCAGTCTGAACAAATCAATTTTTTCTAAAGAGACAGAGGACAGCATTAAAAAACCCAAAATACTGACTGCCTTTTTTATTACAAGAGGTAATATGGAGCTTACCCCTTAATTCTTAATTATCCAAAATGAAACACAAAAAGAAAAGGAGCTTTTCTTTAAAAAAGAGTAAGAAAAAACTAGAACAGAACATATGAGATCTTTGGAATGATTGGAGTCTCAGAAAGAAAGGGGAGAAAAAAATCAGGCACTGTATTTGAAGAGGTAACAGCCAAGCATCTTCTAAAATAATAAAAAACACCAACCTACATATCTAAGATTCCTAGGAAAATCCAAGTAGAATAAACTTTTTAAAAACTACACATTACAGTTAAATTGCTGAAACCCCAAACACAAAAAGAAAACTGCAAAATCAGGGAGAAAAGGGATATATGTAGGGAAACAAACAGAAGAATGGAAGCTAATTTCTCCTTAGAAACAATGGCGCTGTTCAAACGACAGTGAAAAAAATGACATAAAATGCTGAAAGAAAAAAACCATAACCCAAAATTTTTTATTTGGTGAAAATATCTTTTTTAAATGAATACAAAATAACACCTTTTCAGACAGACAAAAGCTAAGAGAATTTACCTCCAGCAGAATGGTGCTATAAGAAATGTAATAAAAAACATTTATTTCAGCAGAAGGAAAATGATACAGAAACTGGCTCTGCAGAAAAAGAATAAAAACCACCAAAAAAGTAAATATGCCAGCCAGTAACTATCAGGGCCAAAATATGTGTGCATGTGTGTGTGTGTGTTAAGACTGTTGCTTAAGGAAGAAAAAGCAATGTACTGTGGAGTTTCATAGCCTACACAGAATTAAACTATACAGTAACAGTCACATCAGACAGGAAGGGAACAAACTGAGGTATACTGAGGTTCTTACACTGTTCCTGAAATAGTAAAATATATGTTTAAATGAAAACTGTGATCAATGAAGGATGTACAGGGTAATCATTATGAACTGAGCAACCACTAAAAAAAAACAAGAAAATGTCAATAGAGGAGATAAAATACTGAAAAATGCTCAAGTAATTCAAAGAAAGGCTGGAAAACATTAAAAAAAAAAATACATGGAACAAATACAAAACACCAAGACCAAAGACCTAACAATAAATATGCAATAATTATATTAAGTGCAAAAGTACTATACACCCCAATTAGAAAATCAAGATTATCAAACTCGCTTTTTTTAAAGCAATATTCAGCTATATGGTATTTATAATAAATGTTAAATTCTTTAATTATATAGAAAAAGGTAATACAATGCAAACCCAAGCGTAAAGATAGTATAACTATATATTAATATCAAACAAAGTAGACTTCAAGACAGAAAATTACCAGAGATAAAGAAGAGCATTTTATAGTGATAAAAGGATAGATTCATTAACAATCTTAACTGTCTCTGCACCTAATAATGAAGCTTGAAATACATTAAAAAAAAAAAAAAATAACTAAAGGGAGAAATAGCAAATCCATTAAGAAATCTGAAAGAATATATAATATGTGAACACAAGCCATCAATTTAATCTAGATGATATTTACAGAACACCACCCAACACAGTAAAATAGATGTTCTTCTCACATGCACATGGAATATTCATACAGATCATATGGATGGGCCATAAGACAAGTTTCAATCAATTTCAAAGGACTGAAATCATACAGAATATTTTGTCTGATCAGGAGAGTGTTAAATCAGAAATCAATCACAATAAGATATCTCAAAAATCGCCAAATTTTGGAAATTTAGCAATACATTTCAAAATAACCCAAGGGTCAAAGGATAAACCACAGGAAAATTTTAAAATATTTCAAACTAAATGACTATAAAAAGCACAGAGTACCAAAAATCTTAGAATTCAGTTATAGCAACTCATAGAGAGAAATTTATAGTTTTAAGTGCTTATATTAAGAAAGAAGAAATGTGTACAAATTAATCATCAGTGCTTTCATCTTAAGAAACCATAAGTACAAACTAAACGAAAGGTAAGAAGAAAGGAAATAGTAAATATGAAAGCTAAAACTTAGCAAATCAAAAATATTTCAAAACTTTATAAACCACTAGAAAGTACAAATTACCAATAAAGAGGGGATATCACTACAGCTTCATAATAAAAGAAAATTAGGAATAACCTGGTGATTAAATAGGTTGCTGAGATGTACTAAAAGCATTTTAAAAATCCACTGTTCACTCATGATAAAAATTTTCAGCAAACAATAAACAGAAGGAAATATTCTCTATCTAGTAAAGGAGATCTACCAAAAAAAACCCAGGCTAATATTATACATAATGGTATAACACTGAATGATTCCCCCCTAAAGCAAGGATGTAAGCTCTCACCACTTAGATTTAGCAACACACTGAAGGTCCTGGCCATTACAATAGGGGCAAGAAAAAGAAATAAGATGTAAATATCACAAAGGAAAAAATAAAACTGTGTATTCACAGATGACATGATTGTGTATGCAGAAAATCCTAAGGAAATCTACAAAAAAGCTACTAGAACTAGTAAGTAAACTTAGTAATGTCACAGGATACAAAATCAGTATGCAATAAATCAATTCTATTTCTGTATATAAGCTAAAAACAATTTAACAAGTTATTTTAAATACCACATTCAAATAAATCCAAAAATAAAGACCCACAGTGATAACTATGAAACATTTTATGGAGAGATTTAAGAATGAAATGAATGAAAAAATACGCCCTATTCATGCACTGGAAACCTAAGTACTGTTGAGATGTCATTACTCCCCAAGTTGAGCTACAGATTCAATACCACCCCAATTAAAACATTGAAGCAGGTTGTGCGTGTGGATGAAGGGGTAAGATTGTCAGTCTGATTGTAAATTTTATATAGAAATGCAAAGAACTTAAAATAGCTAAGGACAGTCTTTAAAAAGAACTAAGTGGGAAGCCCTAAACCACTTGATTGCAAAACTTACTTGATCAAAGTAATAAAGACTGTGGTATCGGCCAAAAAAGTAGACATATGGATCAACGGAAAAGAATATAACCGAGAAACAGACCCACATATGGTCAAAAGGTTTGTCAAGGATGCCCAAGTAATTCAAGATGGGAATAAAATGTCTCTTCAAAAAATGGATACTGGAAAAACTGTATATCCATATAGGGGAAAAATGAACCTCCACCCCTACCTAATACCAACCTAAAAATTATTTCAAGATAGATCACAAACCTGTATATAAAATATAATAACTATAACACACCTAGAGAAAAACAGGCAAATATCACCTTGACTTAAGATAGGTGAAGGCTTAAAAAAGTCTTTCGGAAGTCTCAGAAAGCACTAAGCATAAAATTAAAAACTGATACACTGAATTTCATCAAAATTTAAAAGTTCTACTCATCAAGACACTATTCCGAAAATAAAAAGACATGCCATTGTCTGAAAGAAAATCTTTGTAATACTTGTATCTGACAAAAAGACATATCTAGAATATTTAAAAAACTACTGAAATGTCTGACAAAAGGAAAAACAATTCAGTAAAAAACAGCCAAAAGATAGCAATTCCACAAAGATATTCAAATAGTCAATAAGCACATGATAAAGTGTTCAGCTCTGTTAATCATTAGAGAAGCACAAATTAAAAGCACAACAAAATTCTACCATATGCCAATAAAATGGCTAAAACTAAAAAGATAAACACCACCAAATTTTTATAAAGTTGAGGTACAACCAGAACTCTCTTTCACTGCTGGTGGAGTAAAATAGTACATACAATCCTCTGGAAAACAATTTGGCAGCTTTTTATAAAATTAAACAAATATCTACCTTGTAACACAGCAATTCTACTTCTAGTTATTAAATATATGCTCAAGAGAAAGCCCTGTACAAGAATGTGCACAGCAGCTTTATTCATAATAGCCCAAGAGTGGAAGCAGTCTAGATACCCATTTACGAGGAGAATGAATAGTGTGGTACCCTCATACAAAAGAACACTACTTTGCAATAAAAAAGAACAAACTACTCATCTACACAATAACATGAATCAATCTTAAAAAGCATCATCCTGAATCAATGAAGTCAGGCCCCAAAAGTACATACTATGAGCTTCCATCTATATAAGGAAACTGTACAGGAAAAACTAATCTGTGGTGAAAGAAACGAGATCAGTGACTGCTTTGGCAGGAGTGGGAGCAGGAAAGGATCAGTTGGGAAGGGCTCTCAGGGAACCTTCTAGGGTGATGGAAATGTTCCTGATCTCAGTAAAGGTGTACGTTATATGGACTGCAGATTTGTTAGAGCAATTGTATATTTAAATTCTATTTGTTTCACTGTGTAAATTACACCTCAATTTTTTTTCATTATATATTAAAAAAAATTAGGTGCATTAGAAAAACTAATCTTTTCAGAGTCCATACAGTGCCTCAAAATCCAATAGCACAAGATGTTATAGAACTTCTAGTCAAAATAGAACATTTTTATATTTGATTACTTAATCAAAATAATTCTTAACAAAAACTGTGACAAAATGCTCATGACCAGGTCTTTAACACAATTTCATTACTCTAAATTTTTAGTAGTTTTTTTTTTTCTGCTAAGAGGATTTGGTTGAAGTCCATTATAGATTATGTTCCAATGTGGAAAGGAGTAGACACTGGCAACTACAACATCAGAGCTGATCTAAATAGTCAAGTATATGACAAAGTTTAACAATGACTTTAGTAAAGTACACAGGTAAGCCTCACCCACAGTCAGACAAATCTGCAACACGTGCACTGCTCCTTCTTGTTTCAGAAAGTTCATAAACCGAAACAAGAGATCTTGCTGCTCTCTGATTTGCTTCAATTCTAACTTCAGCACCTTGAAACAACATGAGGAAGAGTAAGTTAGAGCTATATAAATACGTGATAAAATTGTTTATATCAAAAGTAATAAGTTATTTCTGAAAATACTTACAGATGGTTTTTTATTTCTAGGTTCTGCAAATTTTTGCAAGAATGGAACTAAAGGGGAAGGCGGTTCAGTCGCTTTTTCAGGCTTTGAAGAGAAAATTAATTCAGTCAAGTGTCATTTGATTGTACAGGTATGTATCAAACTTCAATGCAATCTGAAATATTTTCTAACGTGTTTAATACTCACTGGATTGTCATCTATGAAGATGATAAGCAAATGATTCACAGTATCCTAATGGAAAATAATAAACATAGATCAAAATAATTTCATTAGTGTATTCTGCCCTGAATTCTGAAAGCTTCTATCAGATTATGAAAGTTTCTGGAAAAATGACAAAACAGAGCAGTGGCAAAAAGCATCTGTACTTTTGTAACATAGAAGAACTTTAAAAAAAATCTACAATACAGGGTTCTCAACTTTTGTGGAAATGGAAAAAGAAAAGTTACTCTGACTTTGGCATTCAAAATGCTTATAAATTATTCCTATTTCTTCAAAATTTTACTGGATCAAAAGTAAAAGCAACTCACCTATCCATCAATATATGAATGAACAAAATGTGACATATATCTATAATGAAATACTACTCAGCCTTGAAAAGAAAGGGAATTCTGATATATGCTACAACATGAATGAACCTTGATGATATTACACTATGTAAAATAAGCCAGATGCTGCATCATTCCACTAATCTAAGGTAACCAGAGTAGTCAAGTTCATAGAGACAGAAAACAGAGTCAGGAAGTAGAGTTGCCAGGCATTAGGAGGAATGGAGAATTACTGTTTATATGGGTACAGAGTTTCAATTTTATAAGATAAAAAGAGTTCTGGAGACAAGCATTGGTGATGGTTGCTCAACAATGTGAATGTACTTAATACCACTGAACTGTACATGTAATTTAAGATGGTAAATTTTACTTTATATGCATCTTATCACAATTAAAGAAAAAAATTTTTTTACATCTTACTGGATCAGCTAGGAAATCCAAAGAAGGGAGGAACACCGAACCAGAGAGAATCTCTCTTAAAAGTAAGGTCAGCGATCTGGAAAAAAGAACAATATTGTACATATTTAGTGATTTACATCAGCTCTCACGTGGGAATCCTGTTAATATGACTATGATTCAGGAGGTCTGGGGTCTGCCCTGAGAGTCTGCCATCTCTAACAAGCCACCAACTAATGCTCACACTACTAGTTCAGAGACCACACCTGGATTTCTTAACTGGTTAAAAGGAATACTATTAAGAGGGAAAAAGCATTTCCTTGGCAGGAGGAACTTAAGTAAGCATTAGAAAAATTCTACCTCAGAATATTACAATGTTACATATAAAAAATTAATAAAACTAATTTTAATAGTATAATTACTGTGTGATTATAATATTTAAATTAATAAAACCATTTTTAAACTATTTTATTTAAAATACTTTAAATTTAAAATAAAGTAATATTTAAAGTGTACCACTAAGAATAAGCCATGGTTGGATGTACTGTACAGCACAGAGAAATATAGCTATTATTTTATAATAACTCTAAATAGAGTACTTTCCTGGTGGCTCAGACAGTAAAGCGTCTGCCTCCAATGTGGGAGACCAAGGTTCAATCCCTGAGTTGGGAAGATCTCCTGGAGAAGGCAATGGCAACCCACTGCAGTATTCTTGCCTGGAAAATCCCATGGATGCAGGAAGCTGGTAGGCTACAGTCCATGGGGTCGCAAGGAGTTGGACACGACTGAGCGACTTCACTTTCACTTTCTTTCACTAAACAGAGTGTAGTATATGAAAATACTGAAGCAGTATGTTACCTGAAAATAGTACTATGCTGCTGCTGCTGCTGCTAAGTCACTTCAGTCGTATCCGACTCTTTGCGACCCAATGGACGGCAGCCTACCAGGCTCCCCCGTCCCTCGGATTCTCCAGGCAAGAACACTGAAGTGGGTTGCCATTTCCTTCTCCAATGCATGAAAGTGGAAAGTGAAAATGAAGTCACTCAGTTGTGTCCGACTCTTAGCAACCCCATGGACTACAGCCTACCAGGCTCCTCTGTCCATGGGATTTTCCAGGCAAGAGTACTGGAGTGGGGTGCCATTGCCTTCTCCGGAAAATAGTACTATGACCTAACTATAATTCAATTAAGTAAATAAATAAAATAAGCCATGGTCCTTATCTCTAAGGATCATAAAGATAAGAGCAACAAAGGAACTTTATGGAATAATCTAAACATGCTCTTGCAGGAACAAGGGAGACTGGATGGACTAAATGACCTTTAACTATACTTTTCAAACTTAGCTGTATAATTTGTCCAAAGTGTTTCTGCATGTCTTTTCAAAGAAACACCAAGAATGCAACACAGTATAATGATATCAAGTAAGAAACTTAATTTTTATGTGTATCTTTGATTTCCCAAGATCAGTTTCTAGGAAAAAACTGTTAGCAATACAACATATCATGAACATTCAGTGCCTAAAACGGCATTTTAAGACCTGATAAATTCTATTTCTTAAATGGAAAATTTTTCACATCATAGGATAACCTCAAGTTTTAGTGTATTCCTATTATGATCAAAAACAGCAATATACACATGGCATGGTACGTAAATACTGCTATGACATTTTCCAGTCTTATTTATACCTGCAGTCTGTTGCTTTAGGAGGTAAAATATAAGGAAAAAGTAGTTCGGTAAGTTTCCTTAAATAATGTAATTCATCTCTTCGACTCCTCAAAGCCACATGAAGCTCTGGACCATATTCTTCTAAAGCAGCTTGCTGTAAAAACTCTGTATTTTCTACTATAAATACAAATAAGAAATAAACATTGGAAGAAGTTAACAGCATTAAATAACTTCAGCCATTTCCACTAACAAACAGAAAATAATTTAACACAGCCATTCCTTTTTTAACCTTTCTTTCTTCCCAGTATGTATTCTACTGGTAAACTTTTCCAAAAAAAAAGAGTGTAAAGAAGGTAATTTTCCTCTTTGCTGGAAGTTTTTAATTTATTCAAAATGAATTGATAAAAAAGCCCTTTCACCCTTGGTGAACAAAATTTTAAACCCAGGTCATTACAAATTATATTAAAAGCAAAATTTTTAAATGGAAAAAACTAAATGAAACATCTTCCAGCACACACAAAGCTTTTGTTAACAAACATTACATCTTATTCATCCTCTGCAAGTATTAAAAAATCCTTCTTAAAGCTCTCTATTATTTCTTCTTGCACATCAAAATCAATCAGGTAACCCTTCAAACTAATTATAGTACAGAAACAGGCTTCCTTGGTTAAGTTCTGCATCTTCTGCCCATAGTATAGGACAGAAAAGGTATACAGCTGTATACAGTGGAAGTCCATGAAGTTAGATTACCTACTATGTTAACTGATGATAAAAGTTACACGAACAAAAGGTTTTCTTAAAGGCCGAGCACTAAACTAATACTTCAAAACTTAAGAATAATAGTATTGCCAATCCTTTTCTACAGACGTCAAAAGAGTAGGAGAAAAAGAAGTCATGTTTTCCCCTATCTGCACTCCGGGCCAAGTTTTAAAATCATGAAGTCTGTGAAGGGAATCTTAACTCTAATTCAATGGCATTTACTTTATACTATTTACTTCTATTTTTATTGAGAGAATGCAAGCACATTCACCAAAAAAAAAAAGCCAATATATACATTCCAAAGGTGTGAGAACTAAGAATGTAAACGAATGTTATCCGCACCAGAGGTACAAAAGCAGGACTGACAAAGATGGATGTGGTTTTCATACAAACCATGTTCAAGCATTTTATTTGATAATTATACAGTTGTTTACCAAGCATTCTGCCCCAAGTATTCAGGGTACAGGTCTTTTAAAAATTTATATCATAAACAGGAATTTAAAATAAGAAGACTAAGCTATGCTAAACTCCAGTTCTACTTATTAACTGATGATCTTAAATAATATAATCCCTTTGAACCTCAGTTTCCCCCTCAGTAAACAGTTATTAAATAGATGACATTGAAAAGATTCCATGTAAAATGCACCAGTAATTATAATATTTGATGTGATTAAGCATTTATATATAATATATAAATTGAATCACTAGACTGGACTCTACTCAGATGTGAGATTTTTGTAGTCTTAGCTAATGAAAGAATTTAAAAATCAGGCAGAAGATAAAAACATATGGAGGAAGAGAACCTTAATACAAGTACAAGCAAAATACAGATGTTGAAAAACAGGGTATGAATTAAACCCCACTAATCACCAGTATACCTCCTACCTAATCAATGGACAGTTTTCAGACCATGAAAGGAAATTTTCAGAATCCATGACAAAAAGATTTCTTTAGGATCAAAGACTGATATAATAAAGCCCTTCAACTACTACTGAATTTAAATTAAACCAAGGCTTCTAATGTATATATTTTCAATGTGTCTAAGGATGACAGAAGTAATTACATAGAAAACCTCTTTGTAATTCCTACTCTCAAGAAGCAGATAAGGAGAGAACACCAAGAGAGTAAAAATGTATATGGATAAAGGAGGTTAACCTTTAAGTACTTCCTGAGTATACAAAATTGTGTAGCCAAAAATATTTAGAAAACAAATGCATGCATGAAAGAGAAGAAAAATCAAAACCCTGAAAATCTTCTTACAAGTCTAATTCACCGTTATAACATTTAGAACACCAGAACCTTTGGACAAACTGGAATCCTCCTAATACTTAAGTCTTTTAATTTTATGGACTTCATTAATTACTAATACAATGTCATTAATGAATCCAATCTAGCATTTTATGTTGATTTTGTAATTGAGGACCATTTTTTATATGAATAGTGGTAGCAAACTAGCAACCCTTCTCTTGCAAAGACTCAAGGATAAATTTCAGCACTCTCAGAAACAAAACAACTTGGAGATTTTATTAAACTGATTGATTCAACTAAAAGTAAAAAGATGAGTCAATTTATTCATATCCTGAGTTCAAAGTGTTTGTCTTTATAACAAAATTAAGACCATATTAAAAATAATTTTCCCACACAAAAACTTGCAAACAAGTGACCAAGATGTCCTTGAAAAAGTGAATGGATAACTGTAGTACATCTAGACAACAGAATGTAATTGAGCACTAAAAAGAAATCAGTTATCCAGCCACAGAAGACATGGAGAACCCTTAAATGCATAATTCTAAATGAAAGAAAGCAGTCTGGAAAGGCTACAGTATGATTCCATTTATGGAATTTATGACATTATGACATTTGGAAAAACTGTAGAAAGAGTAAAAAGATCAGTGGTAGTCAGGAGTTCCTGAAGGAAAGAGAGAGGGATAAACAGGTGAAACACAGGGGCTATGGGGGCAGTGAAACACTCAGTATGATACTGTGATGATAAATACATGGCATTAAGCATTTGTCAAAATCCACAGAATGTACAAGAAGAGTAAAACCCTAATGAAAACTATGGAGTTGATTAATAATGTATCAATACTGGCATATCAACTGTAACAAATGTACCAACCAAGGCAAGGCGTTAACAATTGGGAAGGGGGGAAATATACGGGAATCTCCAAAATATCTGCTCAATTTTTCTATAAACTTAAAACTACTCTAAAAACTAAAATTTACTAATTAAAAAAACACATTTTCCATATTTTTTTCTGACAGTAAAGTAGCCTTAATGGAATGGCTACAATTTTCTGGTATGATTTTGCCAGTGACAGGACAACAATTTTAAAAGTTAATTTTTTTTTTTGTTTAACATTTAAATTACACATATTTAAACTTTTCTACTTTTAAACTACATTGAAGCTAAAACTTCTTAATTGTTATATAAGACAAAAACACAAGAGTTTAAACATGCAATCTGAACTGGTTCTTGTACCTGAGGAATGATTTATACCAAATGACAAATAAACTAATAATTTAACTTCCACTCTACCTAGAACACAATTTCCTCAAATATATTGTGATTATATGAATTGATGTTATGAGAAGGGAAAATTGGTTCCACGCTCAAATGAGTCTAGGATGTTCCAGGTTATACAAAGTTAAAGCTATATCTTTGCTGCAAGACTACTGAGAGGTTTTGGACTGCTAATACTTACTGGTAATTTCCAGAAGAGGAATACCACACATGGTAATTACCAGTCTCACAAAGAACTAAATATAGAGCATATAAGTAATTTTGCTTAAAAAGTATATTTCAGCTTGATCTAAGAGTAAGAAAAGCCCCAAAGGAAGATTTCATTTGTTCAATCAGCAAACATTTGATGAATATATATTACTTATACATCATGACAGTATAAAGCCCAGGACGTATGTGAGAAACTGAGAAGAGGTCATCCTGGCTAAAGTATAATACATATTGAAGGACAAGATCAAACAACTTAACTACATAGGAAAGGATTTAAATATAAGACAGTTTTGACTCTACAAGCAGTCACTACTTTTTTTTTAAAGTAGGGAGGTAACAGGATTGTGGTATTGTGAAATTAACATAGTAACAGTGTACAGGATAAGCTAGGTCAAATTGAAATCATTAAGGAAAAAGGAGAGAAGACATGTGAGAGATACCACAGAGGAAGTAACGAGGGCAAAGGATCCATTCAAAAAAAAAAAAAAAAAGGATAAGGTTCATCAATAATATATCTAACAATTAATGATTGTACTTTAATTTTCATAGATTCTTGAGTTCACACAATCACTTGTATTATTAATAAATTACTGAAAAGGATTTCAGTTGAAACAAAACTCTCACAGCATTTATGAATATATCACTTAATTTATCAGTATTCAGATATTTAGGATGAAAGTTGCCATATAAAAACAAAATCACTCAAATTTCGGAGCAGGAAATTGTATTACCTTTCTGACTGGCTTTAACAATCACTTCTATATGCTTCATTGCTGCTTTTAATAGTTTCTTGGTGATAATAGATGGAATATCCACCTAGAAAAATTCAACATTAAAATAAAAACTTTTAAAATAATTTATCTCTAAGTTATAATGGCAGGAACACTGTATTTAAGACATTGGAACATAAGATCTTAAAAATTAGCTGTATTGAATGAAGTAAGTCAGAAAGAGAAAAACAAATATCATGTATTAACACATATATATGGAATTAGAAAGAGTACTGCTGAACCTGTTTGCAGGGCAGCAATGGAGACACAGACATGGAGAAAGACTTATGGTCTGGGGAAGAAAGGAGAGGGTGGGGCAGATGGACAGAGTAACATGGAAACATATACACTGCTGCTGCTGCTGCTAAGTCACTTCAGTCATGTCTGACTGTGCGACCCTATGGACAGCAGCCCACCAGGCTCCTATGTCCACAGGATTCTCTAGACAAGAACACTGGAGTGGGTTGCCATTTCCTTCTCCGAACATATCCACTTCCATATGTGAATTAGATAGCCAATGGGAATTTGCTATATGACTCAGGGAACTCAAACCGGGGCTCTGCAACAACCTAGAAGGGTGGATATGGATGGGATATCAAGAGGAAGGGGACACACGTATACCTAGGGCTGATTCATGTTGATGTTTGGCAGAAATCAACACAATAGTGTAAAGCAATTATCCTTCAATTAAAAATTAAAAAAAAATTAGTTGTATTAGGAATCTTTCAAAAATATAATTTAAAAGCACTATACAGTCTTAGACCATATTGATTATAACTTCAGACAGTTTTACTACCACGATAATGAAAACATACCTTATACACTAAATTTTTCTCATGAAATTAGTGTCTTTATTCTTGACTTATTTCTTTAATGTATTTGTTCTAAATGTATTCAAGAAAAAAAACGTCAAGCAGCTTATCATTCCTTTGAGGTTATAAATTTGTGTTAACTAAGGCTGCTTGAAAATAAACTTTTCATTCAGATTATAAGACAAATCCTGGTTTCAAGATATATGGCAGCATTCTATTTTGGAATAATACTAAGTTTCATTTTTCCCCACAGACAATTTTCAACTTAAAGATTGGAAACTGTAGTGACTAGGGTAGGTTAGTAAGAGAGAATTAGAAGCATACATGAATACACATGAAAGAGACAGAAAATAAAATAACTTAAGAAAAAAAAAAGCCTTGTGAATTCAGTAAATCACCAAAAAGCATGTTTATTAGACTTCAACAGGGTTATCAGCCATTACAAAGCTCAACACATTACATTCTCCCTTTATCAAAGGCATGAGAAAATTGTATCCCAACAGTGTTATTTTGTGTTAACTTTCCAATCCTTTTTAAATTCCTCATTAAGGAAGAGGGAAAACATTACAGCCTGATAAATTTGTTAAGTGTAATGACTCATAAGCCCCCAATATTAGTGATTTACTAGTAAAACCCAGAGCAGTTTACAGGTATCTTTCAGCTATGAATATCAAACATGTTCAAAAAGGGGCTATGTTTCTGCTAGCAATATTCCTTTTTGTAAAATAACATTACTCTTCATTTACTCCTGCCCTCTTGGTACTTAGTGATTATAAATTAGTTCCATTATTTGTCAAATAAACAAGATGTCTTTGTTTTCAAATATTTTGTAAAATCTCATCTTCTGAGAACACACATGAAAATTTTCACTTGCAAGTTCTATTTTAGAGACTTCAGGTCAAAGTCAAAACGAATAAAACAATGAGTTTATCACTAAACTTCGATTTAAAAAAAAACACTGTGGACCTTAAATGATTTTCATTATCCCCAAACCCCCAAGTTACATTATTCAGGCAATGTTACCAAGGATAGAACACTGTACTAGGAATAACATGACCCAGGCCTAATCCTCTGCCCATCAATTACCTCTGACACTCTGACAAAGAATATTACTAACTTTCTACAAAATGAGTATGATAAAGACCCACTTATCTTCCAGGACAGTATGCAGATAAAATGAAAAGAAAAAATATATAGCATAAAAACCCAGAAAGTGGAAAAAATATTTGGAAATCATATATCTGATGAAGGAAATATATCCAGAATAGATAATAAACTCTTACATCTCAGTAATTAAAAGACAAATAACTCAGTTTAAAACATGGACAAAAAATCTGAATACACATTTCTTTCCCAAAAAAAGATATACAAATGGCCAATAAGCATCTAAGAAGATGCTCAACATCATCAGCCATGAAGTGAAGTGAAAGTCGCTCAGTCATGTCTGACTCAATGCGACCCCATGGACTAGACAGTCCATGGAATTCTCCAGGCCAGAATACTGGAGTGGGTAACCTTTCCCTTCTCCAGGGGATCTTCCAAACCCAGGGATCGAATCCAGGTCTCCCACATTGCAGGCAGAGTTTTTACCAGCTGAGCCACAAAGGAAGCCCAAGAATACTGGAGTGGGTAGCCTATCTCTTCTCCAAGGGATTTTCCCAACCCAGGAATTGAACGGGAGTCTCCTGCATTGCAGGTGGATTCTTTACCAATTGAGCTATCATGGAAGCCCCATCAGCCACAGGGAAAAGCAAATCAATGCCACAGTGAGATACGACTTCACGTCCATTAGTATGGTTAGAATCAAAAAGTGAAACAATAATTAGTTATGGCAAGGATGTGGAGAAATCAAGACACTCATACACTGCTAGTAGCAATGGAAAATGGTGCACTTAGGAAAACAGTCTTTTGACAGTTCCTCAAAAAAATGGTTTAAACATAAACCATTTGACCCAGTAATTACATTTGAAGGTAAAATCAAGAGAAACGAAAATAAATATTCCATACACATTCTCTCCACAAAAAACTTGTACACAAACCCTATGGTGGCATTATTCACAATAGCCAAAAGGTGGAAACATTCCAAATGTCCACTGACTGACAGATGGACAAACAAAATGTGGTGTATCCATACAATGGAATACTATTCAGACATAAAAAAGAATAAGTACTGATACAGGTACAACAGGACAACATGAATAGACCTCAAAAATATTATGCAAAGTGAAAACAAACAATCACAAACATTATGCTTAATGAAAGCAAGTAATCATAAAAACTATAGAAAGGATTTCATAGTTAACATGTACTATATTCAACCAACCAACAATCTTGTCATTGGACATCAGTTTTCCTTTTCAGTCTTCCTTATTATAAGGTATACTACAATGAATCTTTGAATATACATGTTTCCACTCTATTTCTTTAAAATATACTAAAAAAATGGAATTATATTTGAGAGTACAGACATTTTTATGTCTTTCAATAAAGATTACCAAACCCCCTTCCAGGGTAAGAGTTATATCAATTTGAACGTGTACTTGCTTTGCCTGTTTCTCTACAATCACCACTGCTAAATACTATCACTTTTTTCTTTACCAACCTGAGAGACAAAAGAATGGTATCTCATCAAAAAGACAACATATTTTCAAATATTAATTAGCACTTTTATATTTTTCTTTTGTGAAGTACTTATTCATAATTTTTTGCATATGTTTGCTATAGTGGTTGATTTTATTGCTCATTTCTCAAATAGGTATAGCAACATTTAACAAGAATTTGCCTTTATTACTGGCAGAGATAGAGATCACTAATTTATTATCATTATGTTCAATATATAGAACTGACAAAGCAGTAGACAAGTATTTGTGTCTATAGCCAACAAAGTTAAGTGTATATATATGTGTGTGTGTGTGTGTGTGTGTGTGTATATACATATACACACACAAAACCTTAAAATATGGCTTGAAATTTTTTTAAAACATCATAATCATTACCATGTATTCAGTAAATTCATCTAACAAGAACATGACTTTTTTTCTACAGTTGTCTTTTTATCTATAATTTCTAAAAACCAAGACATCCAAACATTAAAGAAAGCAAAATTGATCAATTAATCAATAGCAATCCATTTATCTCTTAATCTAAAAAAATTAAAGGTGAAGAACAAAACAAATACATATAGTATGCATGCTAAGTTGCTTCAGTCATGTACAATTCTTTGCCACCCCATGGTTCTTCTGTGCATGGGATTCTCCAGGTAAGAATACTGGAGTGGGTTGCCATTTCCTTCTCCAACATATAGGATAGAAATTCCCAAATTTCTCATTATAAATACACACCTTGTGAATCCTTCGAATTAAGACAGATGCAAAAAACCGTAATATAATTCTCAGTTCATCAACAAAGGACTCATCATCTGTTACATCCCTTTAATTAAAAAGAAAACAAGCATTTAGAAGTTCAAAGAAATACACAACTTCCCTTTCTAGAAACCAAGAGAAGTCTAGAACTGACTCTTTTTCCATTTACTTATGCTATTTTTTAACAAACAATGCATTATATTATGGAACAAAAGAACAAAGAAGAAAATTAAAATCTCCCGTAATTCTAGTACCGACATAATTGTCGTTAACTAAATTATTGTATAGATTTTCCTGTAGACATTCATGTGTACATAGTCACATGTTTAAGATTTTTAAGATCATTTTCTAAACATCATCAAAGAAATATTTAAAAAACAATAATTTTGAAAAGAAACACAATTACATACAAAAGTTCAATTAAATATTTATAGATTAATAATATAAACTAATTCTAAAAGTAAGAAAAAAAAGTGTGTGTTTTCTTTGAAAAAGAAAATAAATTGAAACTCAAAATGTTTTTAAACAGAAATTTTGACAACCTTTTCCTGAGTTTTCCTATAGCTTTGAGGTCCCTAGAAGAATTAGGATACTTTCCTAATCAAAGGCAAGAAAGAAAGGTATGTATAATCATAATTTTCTGAACTAGAAGATGATGCTGTTAAGTCCCTTGGTAGCATAAAGAAGATAATTTTGTATCAATCATGGTTCCCACTATTAACTCCAAGGAAGGGAATATCATAGCATCAATAGCTATATAGGATACACACTAAAAAATACAGCCAGATTTTATGTCTGAGAAGTTATAATTTGGGGGCAGGGTGGGGATGGGGTGGCAGTGGGGGAGTTTCACAACAGGATTATTTTATAAAAGGCCTCACAATCAATTTACTTAAATGACAAATGCCCTATGTTTAAGACAGATGCCAGTGTAAAAATTGTATATAAGCTATACAGGCAAAAATAACATATTAAATGAGTATTAAATTTGTTTTAATCCACTATCAGATCAGATCAGATCAGTCGCTCAGTCGTGTCCGCCTCTTTTCGACCCCATGAATCGCAGCACGCCACGCCTCCCTGTCCATCACCAACTCCCGGAGTTCACTCAGACTCACGTCCATCGAGTCAGTGATGCCATCCAGCCATCTCATCCTCTGTTGTCCCCTTCTCGTCTTGCCCCCAATCCCTCCCAGCATCAGACTCTTTTCCAATGAGTCAACTCTTCGCATGAGGTGGCCAAAGTACTGGAGTTTCAGCTTTAGCATCATTTCTTCCAAAGAAATCCCAGGGCTGATCTCCTTCAGAATGGACTGATTGGATCTCCTTGCAGCCCAAGGGACTCTCAAGAGTCTTCTCCAACACCACAGTTCAAAAGCATCAATTCTTCAGCGCTCAGCCTTCTTCACAGTCCAACTCTCACATCCCTACATGACCACTGGAAAAACCATAGCCTTGACTAGACAGACCTTTGTTGGCAAAGTAATGTCTCTGCTTTTGAATATGCTATCTAGGTTGGTCATAACTTTCCTTTCAAGGAGTAAGCGTCTTTTAATTTCATGGTTGCAGTCACCATCTGCAGTGATTTTGGAACCCAAAAAAATAAAGTCTGACCCTCTTTCCACTGTTTCCCCATATATTTCCCATGAAGTGATGGGACCAGATGCCATGATCTTCGTTTTCTGAATGTTGAGCTTTAAGCCAACTTTTTCACTCTCCACTTTCACTTTCATCAAGAGGCTTTTGAGTTCCTCTTCACTTTCTGCCATAGCATTTCCCCCCCCCCCCACCGCCCTCCCCACCTCCCCCAGCCACATTACTCAGCTTGTGGAATCAGTTCCCGACCAGGGACTGAACCCAGGCCCATGGCAGTTAAAGCACTGAGTCCTAGCCACTGGAAACCGAGCCGCCTATTGCATTTTTAAATTAGGAAATTCAAAATATACTGAACATTAGGGGAGATATAATTAAATAGTATAAGTCATATAGGTGTTAAGTGTTCAAATATATAACTAAGTACACGATGCTTCTGTAAGGGAGTATGTGTTTTATTAAATGATTTCTGATTGTCAAATCAGACTTTTTTTTTCCCACAGATCTAGAGCATTTTCCATATTCCATTGAGCATAGGGGATTTTTACATAGGCATCAGATACCAAAAACAAAGCTACTTTGGAACAAAACATTAATTTTCCAGGAAGTCTACTGAAATTAACTTTCAGTTTAATGAAATACCTGAATAAAAATTTTTTCTCTAAACGTACAATTAGTTCAAGTGTAAAAGGTGCATACAAAATAGTAAATCACTACAATTAGGGGTCATAAGAAACTGTACAAGTTACTGTTCTTTCAAAAAGTAGCCTAGGGTTTTTTCCTCTTTCCTATCACTAAATTGTTAATTGATTACCTACAATCAGTGGTTCTTAAGTGACCACTGTGCCTCCCAGGTAACTCTGGCAATCTCTGAAGACATTTTTGGTGATCACAACCAAGGAAAACAAGGAGTGCCACCAGCATTCACTGGGAAAAAGTCAGGGGTACGTTAAACACCCTATAATGCACAGTATAGGTTCCCATAACAAAGAATTATGTGGCCAAAAATGTCAATAGTGCCAACACTGAGAAATTACCACCTATACTAAAAATGTATCATTAGCATACTTAATGGAATTCACTATACTACAGAAAAAAGGTCTTATAGAAAGAACTTACCTGTACCAGGGGTAGACAAAGTTTTCCAACACTAATTCAAGAACCTGAATAAAAATTATTTTTTAAGAAAAATCAAGTTAATTAATTCTGGGAAAATAAACTCTAATACTAAGAAATATATAACAAAAACTAAGCTTAGTATCCCAAATATTGACACCCAGTGTCATACTTCTGCATGACAAAATGTCTATGCCGACTTCATATGGCTTTGATGATGAAAAGGGACATATGGGAAAACACTCTGAAAACAGTAAAACTTCATTAAAAAGAAAAATTACTATCACAATGACACACACACTTTAAAATATGTCCATAATTAAAAAAAAAATTTTTAATCTAAATTGTTCCTGACTCTGAAGATTCACTGAACCAAAAAAATTCTATGCAAAGAAAGAAAATAACAGGCTGGTCTTTTGCATTCCTAATGCCCTCTGTAAGTCAGTAATCCCAGGATAAAATGAAAAAACAAATATATAAGACTTAGGGGACTTCCCTGGTTCTGGTGGTCCAGTGGTTAAGATTCCGTACACCCAATGCAGGGGCACAAGTTCGATCTCTGGTCGGGGAACTAAGGAGTCAGTGATTAACTTTCAAGGGAGGATAGGGACTAGGAGGGAGTATGAGCAGGACTTCTGGGTCTAATGATGTTTTTGTTTCTTGATCTGAGTGCCGGTATATGAATATGCTCAGCTTTGTGAAAACTTTAAGTTATATCTAAAAAAGTTATAAAACAAAAGAAATCCTTGGTGTTAAACCTTCCATTTCTTGAGGCTGGGTGGAACAGTATAATTTTTAAAAGGACTTGCAGCAGTGGGCATTAATTTTAAAAAGCACTAGGGAGGTAATGAAACAACATATCTAATCTGACTATGTATCTTCTCTGGCCCAGTAATGCAAACTGTGGACTCTCTACATACTCAGGCAACAAGATTTGGATTTTTTATTACAAAAACTAAGCATCAGTGATATCAGCTGGAAAAATAAGATACACAGAGACAGGATTAGGACACAGGAGGAGACTGGAAAGCTTACCATTAAACATTTCATCTTACATGATTCCCCAAATCCAACCAGAAGTCCTACTGATTTTACATCTAGGTAGCTCTTTTCTACCTCTTCTCACCCCTATATATAGCCTCTAAATCAGTCTCCCTCCTTCCAAGTTAGCTCCCTTCCATTCTCCATAAAATTGCCAAAGTGATCTAAAATATGCATTTGACCACATCACTCACCTGCATGAAACCGTCAATATAACAAACCACAAATCAAAGTAAGAAAGGTGGAGCTGCACTGATTCTGAAAAGGCAAGAGAAAGCTACATGCCAGCAGCTACGACCTTCTACTTCCTTTTCACCTCCCACTACATCCTGTAGAGAATTAATGCTTTTGAACTGTGGTGTTGGAGAAGACTCTTGAGAATCCCTTGGACTGCAAGGAGATTCAACTAGTCCATCCTAAAGGAAATCAGTCCTGAACATTCATTGGAAGGACTCATGCTGAAGCTGAAACTCAATTACTTTGGCCACCTGATGTGAAGAACTGACTCAATGGAAAAGACCCTGATGTTGGGAAAGACTGAAGGCAGGAAGAGAAGGGGACAACAGAAGACAAGATGGTTGGATGGCATCACCAACTCGACGGACATGGGTTTGAGCAAGCTCTGAGAGTTGGTGATGGACAGGGAAGTCTGGCATGCTGCAGTCCATGGCGTCACAAAGCCATGGGGTCACAAAGAGTCAGACACGACTAAGCAACTGAACTGAACCGAACTGAACATCCTGTGAGTCACATCTGGAAACTAAAGTTACACAATTTGAAAATCACCGACATCTATGATCAATTAAACATCTTCAGCATTGCCTTTTAAGTCTTTTGATGATCTGATTTCCAAAGGGCCATATAAAAATTGGTTATGAACTAAAGCAGTCCTGCATTTTAGATTGAGTTCTGCTACCAGCCAGCTATGATACTTGAGAAAATTATTAAAATGCTCTAAACCCTAGGTTTGGTAAAACCATCAAAAATAGCACCTACTTCATAGGTTACATGAATACAAGTACAGTGATTAGCACAATATCTACTATATAGTAAGTATCGAAAGTGTTAATTGCTCAGTCGTGTCAGACTCTGCGACTCCATGGACTGTAGCCTGCCAGGGTCCCCTGTCCATGGAATTCTTCAGGCAAGAATACTGGAGTAGGTTGCCATTTTCTGCTCCAGGGGATCTTCCCTACCCAGGGATCGAACCTGGGTCTCCTGCACTGCAGGCAGATTCTTTACCATCTGAACCACCAGGGGAAGCTATATAGTAAGTGACTGACAAACACTAGCTACTAGAGTATGGTCTCTTCGTTGCCCACATTCTCCTTCATATTTCACCCTCCAGCTTACGGAACTGTCCACCCAGTTTCAAAGCCTCTCTTTCCTTCCAAAAACTCTTTTAACACACTGGAACACCCTTTCCCTTTCACTATCAGGCTTGCAAACATGTAGTCATACTTTCTGACTGCCCCTCTCTATAGTTCTGCACTTCTTCCTCTGTACTAGTGACATACCTTGTATGTTTCTTCCAGAACTGACTGCATTACATTCCACTGTGCATGTCTGTTTATATGCCTACCTCCCCTCCTAGACCAAAGTTCCCAGAAGAAAAGAAGCATATTTTATTTCTTTTTATTCCTGGGATGTAGTCTAATTCCTGTCTATAGCAAGACCTCAGAAAATGGTTTTTAAATATTAGAGCTAATATTTACTCAACACCAATAAGTGCCAGGCACTAGGTCAAAAAATTACGTAAGAAATAAAGTGTCAAAGTTTTTACAAAGAAATAAAGTGTCAAACGACTACAATCACCATTCCCCTAGAAGTCTTGTCTTCAAAAGACCTCAAATCAGCACTCTCAAATAGAAATATGTCAGCCACATATATAATTTCAAATTTTCTATTAACTACATTTAAAGAAAAATAAAAATAGGTGAAGTTAATTTTATGATCTATCTTATTTAACCCAATATACCCAAAATATTACCATTTTAACATATAATCAATGTAAAATATATAATAGGATATTTTACATTTCTTTTTCCTTAAGAAGTTCTCAAAACCCAGTACATATTTTACATATACAGCACATCTCAATTAGGACTAATATATTTCAAGTATTTATTAACAGCCACATGTAGCTAGTTGCTACCATATTGGAAAGCACAGTCTTCAATCCAGGAATCTGGAGGATGAAAAAGAGCTTAGAGAAGAAATGGAAAAAGGAAAATGCCAATAATTTAGCATTTATGCAGCATACTTTGGAGAAGGAAATGGCAACCCACTCCAGTATTCTTGCCTGGAGAATCCTATAGACAGAGGAGCCTGGCAGGCTACAGTCCATGGGGTCGCAAGAGTCGCCAGGGAAGGATTCAAAGTGGGGAAAGTGACAATTAGGCAGGATTCAGATGTTTAATGCTACTCTTCAACTAATCGGCATTTAGTTTAATTCAGTAAGTATCTATCAGATACCAGCAATACATCTGGCCCCTGCACTTGGTGTTGGGGACAAATGAGATCCATTCCCTGCCTTCAAGAACTTGACAGCTTTCTCAGATGGATGGAGAAAACAAGTCTCTCAAAGAAATAACTAAAACATGGTATGTTACCAAAAAGATACATATAAAATGTGACTGCCACAAAGACAAGAGATCATACTTCCTATTCCTATATTATGCAGAAACAGTGAAATGTATCCTGTTCTCTGTTCTATTCTGGTTATTTCTACTGCCATATTATAAAAAATGACTATTTCTTAAAGAGATAAACAGTAACTAGGTAAAACCATTTTCTTTGGCTAAAATGTCCATTTTTATTAGATATGGAATCAAAAAACACTTATGGCCTACAATTCAAGTTGTGTAACAATCAACTATCTAACCAAGACTCAATTAGGTGGCATTTATTAAAATGCTCCATGATTCCCTTTCCCGTAAGTATTTAACATTTTTTGCTTGGGTATACACAGCAATATTAATTAAATCAGTTACCTCTGAAAGAGACGCATCAACCTTAGAAGAAATTTTCAGGTCTAGCCATGGCTGGTAGTTCTCAAGTAGCAAGGAAGGCCTAAAGAAAATCATACAGTTAAATTGCTTGAAACCCAAAACTTAATGGAAAGGATCAACAAATTAAGTGTTTAACTTACCTATGTCGCTTACATTTCACCTTACCACAAACAGCACAGCTACGACCTTGAGGAAACAATTCCTGAAGTCCTAATTGCTAAAAAAGGGAAGTGGGGAGATTTGTCTTTACATTACACATCATATTTACTAAAGAGAATCAACTTTTCAAAAATTTGTTAATCAGTGTATGAATTCAAAGGACATGATTTTTTTTTATTACTGTCTGCTTTAACACTGAAACTATTCTTTACAATAAATAATTCTTGCTATACCAAACTGCCAATAGGAGAAAAATACCAAATGAAATGCTTTTTAAGCCGAATTCCCAAGCTTAAAATTAAAGTCAACTGCTATGCTCACTTATTAAAAAAAAATTTCAATCTATATTTGAAAATGATACTCTGCTGCAAAAGTATAAGAAAAAACTATTTTCTATTTCTCCAAACCTTTAATCAATGAAGGAGAACATATGCTATAACTAGTAAGTTTCCTGACCAAATACGGGGCACCACTTACAGCTGTGTTTCCTCTGAGCAGAAATATCAATCAACCTGAGATGAGGGACTGCAGCTACTTGAAGACTTCAAGATATCCCACTCAACCCTGATCTACACTCTTGGGACTTTACCTACCAGAGACAGACTCAATACAGTACCACCTTCATCAAAGTTCAGATATACAAAACAAACTATTTTGGTTAAGCAAACTGCTTGATTATTTGTTTCTATGAAGCAAACAGACATCCGTGGAACAACGAGTTCCCGAGTTGCATTTGTGCCTCAGAATCACCTGGAAAGCTTTCAACAAGTACTAATTACAAGGTCCTAGCCCAGAACTCGGAGAAGGCAATGGCACCCCACTCCAGTACTCTTGCCTGGAAAATCCCATGGATGGAGGAGCCTGGTAGGCTGCAGTCCACGGGGTCACTAAGAGTCGGGCACGACTGAGCGATTTCACTTTCACTTTTCACTTTCACACATTGGAGAAGGAAATGGCAACCCACTCCAGTATTCTTGCCTGGAGAATCCCAGAGACGGGGGAGCCTGGTGGGCTGCCGTCTATGGGGTCGCACAGAGTCGGACACGACTGAAGCAACTTAGCAGCAGCCCAGAACTATTCAATCAAATTCCGGGGGTAGAGCCCAGGAACCTGTATTTTTTTTAAAGATTCCTTAAGTGATTCTACTGTATAAGCAACTTTGGGAACCTCTTATTTACTGTCCTCATAGTTAATGTGAAGTTAGAGGACACTAAAATTATGGACCCAATTTTCTGAGAATTTTTAATTTTCTCTTTCTAACTCCTCCTGGGAGAACTGTACACTTTAAAAATATATACATATGCAAATTTCACTTTGAAAATGTTCTGATGTCTTTCATTATTAAATTATAGCAGACAGATATTTTAGAAATCACTGCTTTAACATGCTTTCAAGAAGAATATCGAACAGCATAGAATCATATATACTGACTCTCTTAAAAATAAGAACACATAAATTTTACCTTAGGTTTGTATTTTATCATGAAGAATATATTTGGTAACAGAGAATCAGGTCCCAATGAGCAGTAAAATGTGACAACTCCAGCAACAAACGACCAGAAGATCATTAAAACATGAAGATACCTTAGAAATAAATAAAGACAATTATTAGAACCAAAAACGCATATAAAACTAATTTGTGCTTCCTTGATTTAATGAGTATTTAATTAAGCATCTACAGTATCAGGCTGATGCAATTCCTCAAGTCATGTTTTCTGTAATATACTTATTAACTATAAGAACATTAGAATGTTTGCTATCAAAGGTATATTTCATTTAAAGTATAAAGACGTATAAATCCACAATATTTCATAACTTGGCACCTAGGCTGTCATGTTTAACTAGCCAATACTACATTTTTCCAGAATATCTTATAATGATAGTGTAGTATTCATACCCCACCAAAATTCTGATTATTTTGCATTAAATCAAAACAAAAATTGTACTGAGTACCCATTTAGTCCTACACAGTACTAGGTTCTGGGGATATAGTAAGGAACAGCACTGTGTCTATTTGCATAGGAAACACTATCCCTTAGGTGTAGCAGGTAAGGAAATGAATACAACACAGTGTGATGATGTGTTCTATACTATGACAGAGAAAGTACGCATGATATGAGAGCACCCAAGGCAGAATACCCAAATTTAAAAAGAAAAGCTTTTTGCAGAGAAAGCTGTGTCTCTGGGAAAACTTAAAGAATGAGTAGGAGAAAAGCGACACAAGGGGACAGGGTAGAGGAATGAGGGGAATTCAAACTTGAGAGAACAACGTGAGCTAAGTAAGATCTGTGCACGGCTCCAAGGAAGACGTGGCCTTGAGATGAGCCTAAAAAAACAAGCCATAGCCATACGACCTAGTGTCATGTAATAAGTCACGTTACGGTGTCGCAATACAGTCTGTCCTCACATTGCACAGTTTTCAGTTACCATAATTTTGCCAAGCACCAGCCCCTCAACAACGCAGCCCCTCAACAACTCTAACCGTGAGTAAGGACACAAAGTTAAAACTTTGGTGCTAGTTCTTCAGTTCACAAATCACTACATAGTAAGAGAATGAAGCCAAACCAGAGAGAAGGGGGACAATCAGGGAGATGCAAAAAATATTTCAAAGTTTCTGAGGCCTGGCTACTCGCCAGTTCTTTCTGCACTTACATAAGCATCCAGTGATTCCCCTCTCTGCCAAACCTAGAGTGATATGAGTTTCTTTCATCTACCATCCAGAGTCCTGGGTAATACCCAGGAGACAATGAACAACTTAAGAAGATTTTAAGAATTTTTAAGAGTTTTAAGAAGGAAAGCACTATCATCAGACTGTATAATCAGAAAACTACTCTGGCAGCAATATGGAGCATGGTCTAAACTGGAAACAAGCAAGCTAATTAGAAAGCTGCTGAAGCAGTTAATCTAGGAGAATTTATGGATGGCCTGTAGAGACTTAGAGATAAAAAGAAGCTGACTGTTTTGAGACACCCAGGAAGAATTAAGAGGACTAAGTAGGGGAGTTCCCTGGTGGTCCAGTGGTTCTCCACACTTTCACTACAGGGAGCAGGAGTTTGATTCCTGGTTGGGGAACTAAGATCCTGCAAGCCAAATGGCTCGACCAAAAGACACCTCATTTTTTTGGTTTGTTTTTGGCCTCTCTGCACAGCTTAAGGGATTTTAGTTCTCCAACCAGGGAGAATCAGGGATCAAATCCAGGGCCTCCACAATGAGAGCTCAGAATCCTAGTCACTGGACCACCAGGGAATTCCCTCAAAAAAACAAAGTAAAAAAGAGGACTAAGTAGTTGATTAGATATAAGGAGAAGAGAGAAATAAAAAATCAGTTCCTTTTGGACATGTTGACTTTCAGGTTTCTCAAGACGCACCAAGTAGAAATGAGTTGGACACGACTGAGTTTCACTTTCACTTTCAAGATGTACCAAGCAGAAATATTCCATAACCAGCCAGGTTTTGGGTAGTTTAAATCTCTGCAGAGAATATGGGCCAAGGATAAAGGTTTGGGAATTACCAGCATAAAGATCACTGAAGTCATGGGAATGAATGTCATGACCAGAGACAAGCTGCAAACTGAAAAATGAAGAATACATGACATATTTAAGAAATAAGCAGAAGCAGAGAAATCTATAAAGGAATCTAGGAATTAGGAGAGTTGAGAAGAAAAACAGGGGTCAAATCATAAAGGCTGTCAAGATTTAAAAAAAAAGAAGAAATGAAGAAAATATTTCAACAAGAATGAAGTAGTTAAACATAATCAAATATTGGTAAAATAAAGTAAAAGAGACTGAGAAGTGTCCATTGGTTTCAGCAACAAGAGAGATACTGATGAACTAGGCAAATCAATTTTAGTAGGATGTAATGGATTGAAGACTGGTGGGGAAGTGGAATCAAGAAATGTGGATAATTCTCTTTTCAAAGGAAAGAAGAACAATAAATAAATAAAAGGGCTAAGGTGTCAGCTGGAGAAAGACAATTAGGAAAGGTGTTTAGTAAAATCGGATCACATTTCAACATTAATAGGAGAGAAAAAGAAAAAAGAAAATGAGGTAGGAGAGAAAAGATAACACAGAATTATTTTCCCCTAGAGAAATATGGGGTCACACAGAGTCGGACACGATTGAAGCGACTTAGCAGCAGCAGCAGCAGCAGAGAATATAGGAGTAGTTGGGATTCAGAGCCAAAAAAATAATTATAAAAGAAAGTGATATCTCCTCTTCAATACTAGAGAAAAAGAAAGGGTTGATGAGAATGGAGTTAAATCTACAGATTAGATAAAAAGAATTCAAAGCCATTATGATGGCCTTTAAGTGAAACAGGTGCTGCTTGAGAGGAAAAGGCAAAGGTGGCATGATTGGGAGTTCTAGAAGACTGGGGAAGTTCTGAAGCAGCAGCTGGAGAGAAGTAAAGAGAAAGGTATCCTCAGGAACTGCTGGGCAGTACTAAGGCTGAAGAGTTAAGTTTACAGGTGTGTGATTTTCTCTAGCAGCATTCAGTAACTGGGATATAAACACTTAATAAAACAAACCAGCATCACTGATCCAAGGTTTGGATTTTGTTCAGTGAGTGACATGCAAGCAAAGAGAGTCAAGGATGCTGGCAGTAGACTCGCTAAAGTGATGGGCCTGGAATCTAAGCTAGACTGACTCTAAACCACAGATGAAAGTAAGTGATAACAGAAGAGGGACAATGGATAGGAGGAAAGCAGAGAAAAGCAGGTACCGTGTGACTGACGGAATAAGAGATGTAGCCACAGGTCAGCAAGTGGGAGGCTTAATTTTTAAGATTTCACAGGAAGAACAGTCTCTGGTGATAACACAGGCCACCAAAAGGTGATCCAAGTGGGAGACTATAGAAGAGTGACCTCAAGATAAACTACAGTATTTGATGGGTTACTTGCACAAACACTAAAGTTACCCAGAATCACAAGATTTAAAATGGAAAAAGTCTATAAACTAGAAGCTTATAGTGCAAGAGACTAATATCAGTAAGAAAAGACAGATGGCAGAAGTTCCAAAGGAGTGAGAGATTTCTACTTCCTCAACAGAATAACTGGTCTTCCCACCATAAACAACTAGAAAACTGGACAAATCATACACAGCAACTGTTTCTAGGCATTGGATAACAAGCACGACAGGAACAGAATCTTGAAGAGAAGGGAAGTGGATGAACCTAGAGCCTGTTATACAGAGTGAAGTTAGAAAGAGAAAGACAAGTATTGTATATCAACACATGTATATGGAATCCAGAAATATGGTACTAATGAAGCTATTTGCAAGGCAGGAACAGAGACGCAGACACAGAGGACAGACTTGTGGACACGGCGGGAGGAGAGCGTGGGGCGAACTGAGAAAGCAACGCTGAAACATGTCCATTGCGATATGTAAAACAGACAGCTAGTTGAAAGCTGTGGTGTAACACAGGGAGCTCAAACACAGTACTCTGCAACAACCTAGACAGAGGGGTAGGTAGGAGGGAGGTTCAAGAGGGAAGGGACATATGTATACTTGTGGCTGACTCTGTTATTGTATGGCAGAAACCAACACAACATTGTAAAGCAATTATCCTCCAATTAAAATTTTTAGAACTAAAGAGAAGGGAAGCACACAAGTGAGTGCCACATCCAGACCAGTTCTTTGACTGGGGACAACCACCCCAGGTGCAACATGAAATAGAACTGGCTACAGAAGATATTGTGAAGATTGGGGATTTCAGAATCGAAGAATAAAGCACCAAGTAGTAAGAAAAGGTGAAGATGATGATTACAGGTGCTCACATATTACAGACAGTGAACAGTAAGTGCAAATGCTGTGAGACAAAGGCTGCACCACTCAACTACAGGAAACTGGTCTCTAGGCCCCCGGGGCAATTCTGCACTTGACAAACATCCACCACAAACCTATCACTAAAAGTTCTCACATAAGCATGGTTACTGTTAACCCAAAGAACTGCTACGGATTAACCTGCCTGCAGAAGGAAACACAAACCCTCTAAACCTCTGTGGTCCCTGTCAACCTGGTCCCAACTCACTTTTCTGCTCTTATGCTTCCCACTCCTTTATACAAAGTTTTATACAAAGCTTCACTCCAACCAATAAATAGCACACTTGACATCAAGCTTTTAAAAAACCTTAAGTCTAGAAACTAACTCAATGGGTTACAGAGGTATTCACAGAGGAAATTATGAAATCCGTGTCCACAGACGCTTACTGAAAATCATTCTGAGCCAGAAAGATATGACTCTGAATTCACAATTTTTAGAATCCTTCAACACTTACATAGTACATATTTCATAAACAACATACATTATATAGCATAATACATCATGTTATAATAACATAAATAATATGAGGTCTGACATAGTACTCCATAATCAGATATTAGTATTTCCACAGAAAAATGTATAAACCATAAATAAATAAGTCATAAATAAATACTATAAACAAGTCTCAAGTCTGTTCAGGTCAGGATTTGTTATCAAATGTAACTGGTGTATCAAATCTAGAGGACAAGTTATTTCTTTTTGATTTCTGAATTATGGATTACGAACTGCAGACCTGCGCTTAGACTGAGTGACAATAAACACCGCATGCAGTATGCACATCACAGTAAAGGCAAGCAGTAACTGAAAGGCATTATTTAAGACGGAAATCTTTAGTGTTAAATACATTAATCCTGCTGTTCGAAACCAAGGGTGATCTCACCCACTGCCAGGGGAATTTGGCAATATATGGAGGCATTTTTCACTGTCACAACTGTGGGAAGATAAAAGAGAGGTATTTTTTATGGTATGGTATTTACATCAAGTGACTTGAGGCCAAGGCTCTGCTAAATATCTTACAACGTACAGAACAGCCCCCCACAACAAAGAATCACCTGACCCAAATTATCTATAGTGTTGAGGTTATCCTGCATTAATCAGAGACAAATACTGAAAACCAACAAGCTAAGCATTCAGAAGGTTGGGGGAGGAAATACAAATCCAAACACGTAAAAAGGAAGGACACGCTAAAGAACAGAAATCAGTCAAGTAGACGACAATGACAAAAGACATAAACTGGTTCTTCGGAAAAATTAATAAAATAATTAAAACCTCTGGCTGGATACTACTTGAGGTTACTAGGGCACCAGTAATTACTTTAAAAACATAATTAAGAGAAAAAGGTATAAGCATTTATTCTACTTTTACAGCTTGAGCTATACTTCATTGTAACTAAACAGACCTTAACAGAGGATAAATTAAAGCAACTCTACAAACACACACACATACACACACACACACGAGAATTTAAATTAAAAAATACAGAAGGAATGAAACAATAACAAATCACCATGTTGCATCCTATAATGATTCAGATCAGATCAGATCAGTTGCTCAGTCGTGTCCGACTCTGCGACCCTATGAATCGCAGCACGCCAGGCCTCCCTGTTCATCACCAACTCCCGGAGTTCACTGAGACTCATGTCCATCAAGTCAGTGATGCCATCCAGCCATCTCATCCTCTGTCGTCCCCTTCTCCTCTTGCCCTCAATCCCTCCCAGCATCAGAGTCTTTTCCAATGAGTCAACTCTTCGCATGAGGTGGCCAAAGTACTGGAGTTTCAGCTTCAGCATCATTCCTTCCAAAGAAATCCCAGGGCTGATCTCCTTCAGAATGGACTGGTGGGATCTCCTTGCAGTCCAAGGGACTCTCAAGAGTCTTCTCCAACACCACAGTTCAAAAGCATCAATTTTTTGGCACTCAGCCTTCTTCACAGTCCAACTCTCACATCCATACATGATCACTGGAAAAACCATAGCCTTGACTAGACGGACCTTTGTTGGCAAAGTAATGTCTCTGCTTTTGAATATGCTATCTAGGTTGGTCATAACTTTCCTTCCAAGGAGTAAGTGTCTTTTAATTTCATGGCTGCAGTCACCATCTGTAGTGATTTTGGAGCCCAGAAAAATAAAGTCTGACACTGTTTCCACTGTTTCCCCATCTATTTCCCATGAAGTGATGGGACCGGATGCCATGATCGTCGTTTTCTGAGTGTTGAGCTTTAAGCCAACTTTTTCACTCTCCACTTTCACTTTCATCAAGAGGCTTTTGAGTTCCTCTTCACTTTCGCCATAAGGGTGGTGTCATCTGCATATCTGAGGTTATTGATATTTCTCCCGGCAATCTTGATTCCAGCTTGTGTTTCTTCCAGTCCAGTGGTTCTCATGATGTACTCCGCATATAAGTTAAATAAACAGGGTGACAATATACAGCCTTGACGAACTCCTTTTCCTATTTGGAACCAGTCTGTTGTTCCATGTCCAGTTCTAACTGTTGCTTCCTGACCTGCATACAAATTTCTCAAGAGGCAGATCAGGTGGTCTGGTATTCCCATCTCTTTCAGAATTTTCCACAGTTTATTGTGATCCACACAGTTAAAGGGAGTAAATAAATGGTGAAACCAAAGAGAAAATGTGTTGGGCAGCTGTCACCACCTGAATCTACAAAAAGTGAGGCAACTCAACCTAATGTGGAGTTACCTTTTGATGTGATGTATTAGAATGTACACATCATCACTGAAGTACACGTGGACCCCCCTAAAAAAAAACATGTAAATCTAACAGTCTATAACTCTAACTCCCTGTCTACAAGAAATACAGAGGTGCAGATGACTATCAGCAAAATCCAAAGTGTGAACAAATAACCCAGTTTCTTCAACAAGTCAATGGCAAAGTGAAAAAAAAAGAGCGGGTGAGGAGGAATGTTCTAGATTAGGGTTGACAAAGGCTTATGGTATAGTCCTCAAAGCTAAGATTTTTACATTTAAAAAAGAATATGGGACAGAGAGACCTGATATAGCCCGAAAAGTCTAAAATATTTACTGACACTTTACAGCAAGTTTGGCAACTCTTGTTCTAGATTATACTTACAAAAGCTTCAAAGATGCAGCGACTACATAAAATGAATAGACCCAGTTGTGATTCTGATTAGAACAAATGCATTATAAATGTTTATATAATTAAGAAAATTTGAGTATGAGCTGACTATTACAAGACATTTAAAAATTACTGTTAATTTTGTAAGGTTATGGTTTTGTGTAGAATAATTATTTTAAAAGGAGGAAGGTCAGATTTTTTAAAATACTAATGGCTGTTGAAGCTGAGTGATGAGTGCTTAGGGGTTCTTTGTACTCTCTTTTTCTATGTATGCTTGGAAATTCTCAAAAGCAAAAATTAAAAAAGACAAAGTTTTAGCAAAACAGATCGGGGAGAAAAGAAAAAGAGAGGATACAAATATAAAACTGTTGACTTTTTAAAAATGCACAACATGAGAGTTGTAAATTTTATTTGGGGCAAAATGAGGACTGCAGCGTGGGAGACAGCACTCTGAAACAGCTCTAAGAAACTACTCCAAAGAAGGAAGAGGGAAGCTCAGTATATATGAGATTTTGGTGAAGGGGGAATACATGCAATGAAGCACATATTCTTCCAAAAGGTTTCTGCTAGTCTCATGAACCTTTCCCGAGTCACGAGGAACAGTCATCACCATGAAGGATTCCAGTGTTTTTCTAGATATCAGGAGATACAAGAATCAGGCTAATAAAATCGGCTCCTGAAAATACCTATCTGAAGATCCCTGCTGCCAGTCCCACCACACCACCCCCAGCAAGAGTGCCTCATTTCTGCTCTCCACCCTCAGCTTCTTTCAGGGGGTGTTGAACGTCAGCAGCTGAAGCAGTGCATGATTTAATCCTTGTAGAGACAGATGGCAAGTGCCCATAGCAAGAGCCAACTTGTAGTTGACACAACACAGAATGAAAAAAAGAAGCAATCACAGCTATAACTGAAATGAAGAGTGAGACTATAAACAATTACTGCTGCTGCTGCTGCTAAGTCCCTTCAGTCGTGTCCGACTCTGTGCGACCCCATAGACAGCAGCCCACCAGGCTCCGCCGTCCATGAGATTCTCCAGGCAAGAACACTGGAGTGGGTTGCCATTTCCTTCTCCAATGCATGAAAGTGAAAAGTGAAAGGGAAGTTGCTCAGTCGTGCACGACTCTTAGTGACCCCATGGACTGTAGCCAGCCAGGTTCCTCCATCCATGGGATTTTCCAGGCAAGAGTACTGGAATGGGGTGCCATTGCCTTCTCCACTATAAACAACTATATAGTCATAAGGGAAGGGAAAGGGAAGTCGCCCAGTCGTGTCCGACTCTTTGTGACCCCATGGACTGTAGCCTGCCAGGCTCCTCCATCCATAGGATTTTCCAGGCAAGACTACTGGAGTGGGTTGCCATTTCCTTCTCCATATAGTCATAAACTGGATAAATAATATGACAAATTTTTAGAAAAAAAAAATGCTAAGAATTAGGATGTTAAGAACTAGATAACCTGAATAGATCAACTATTTATTAGAGAAATTAAAATATAATCAGAGACCTGGCTTTAAAAAAAAAGGCCCCTGGCCCAAATGATTTCACCAAACTTTCATGAAATAGATAATCCTTACTTTATACAGACTGCTTTCAGGGAGGAAAAAAATGAGGAAAAGCTGCCAATTTAAAAGGACTAATATAATTTTAATCCCCCAACCTGATAAAGATAATAGAAGGAAATCCTTAGGTCTATTTTATTCATGAATATAGAAATGAAATACTCAGTAAAATACTAGTTAATTAAAACTAGCGGTATATCATAAAATAAAGAATAACACACTATAAGAAAGGCATATTTTTCTAAATAGTTCAGTATCTTTTAATCATCATGAACTAAAGGAGAAAAAAAATCATAACAATGATGACTTTTAACCTAATTACTAGTTTACAGGGAACCTAGAGGGACATTCAAAAACACTGCAGGGAAGCAATCAGCAGAAGCCAAATTGTGGAAAACTCTATGGAACAAATGGCCAGTTTCCCCAACAAATAAATTACAAGGTTAAAAAAAGGGAAGAAATTTTCAGATTAAAAGATAATACTTGGGTATTATTTGAATAAATCTAAAAGGCTGTTTATAAATAAGATTCATTATGGTTGGCGTAATGGATAGACAGGCTCATGACAAAGCATATAAAAATACAGTAAAATTTTAATGATGATTGATCATTTACTATAAATTTCAACACTGCTGTATATTTAAAACTTTTCATCATAAAATATTGGAGGATAAAGTTCTAACAGATTCAGGGAAATCTGAACAATGAATAGATATTTTAAGGATGCTAACAGCTTTTTTATTGTGAAATGGTATTGTGGGGGCTTCCCTGATGGTCCAGTGGTTAAGACCTTGCCTTCCAGCACAGTGGGTATAGGATCAATCCCTGGTCAGGGAACTGAGATCCCACATGCCTCCTGGCCAAAAAGGCAAAACATCAAACAGAGCAATAATGTAACAAATTAAATAAAGACTTAAAAAATGGTCCACATCCAAAAAAAAAAAAAAAAACTTAAAAAAAAGAATGAAGTGGTATCCTGGTTATGTAGAAAAACAAAAGCTCTTGGGAGGTCACTGGTGGCCTACTGATTAGGATTCTGGGGCACTGCGGGGGTCCGGGTTCAAACCCTGGCCTGAAAACTAAGATCCTGCAAGCTGCATGGCACAGCCAAGGAAAAAGAAAGCTCTTATCAGTTAAAGACACCTACTGAAATGTTTGATACCCACTGACTGAGTTACTAACACACACATTAAATAAGAAGCTTTGGAGGCTTCCCTGGTGGCTCAGACAGTAAAGAATCTGCCTGCAATGCAGGAGACCTGGGTTTGATCCCTGGTCAGGAAGATCCTCTGGAGGAGAAAATGGCAACCCACTCAAATGTGCTTGACTGAAGAATTCCATGGACAGAAGAGCCTGGCGGGTTACAGTCCAATTCAGTTCAGTCGCTCAGTCATGTCCAACTCTTTGCAACCCCACATGAATCGCAGCACGCCAGGCCTCCCTGTCTATCACCAACTCCCAGAGTTCACTCAAACTCACGTTCATTGAGTCAGTGATGCCATCCAGCCATCTCATCCTCTGTCGTCCCCTTCTCCTCCTGCCCCCAATCCCTCCCAGCATCAGAGTCTTTTCCAATGAGTCAACTCTTCACATGAGGTGGCCAAAGTATTGGAATTTCAGCTTTAGCATCATTCTTTCCAAAGACCACTCACGGCTCATCTCCTTTAGAACGGACTGGTTGGATCTTGCAGTCCAAGAAACTCTCAGGAGTCTTCTCCAACACCACAGTTCAAAAGCATCAATTCTTCAGTGCTCAGCTTTCTTCACAGTCCAACTCTCACATCCATACATGATCACTGGAAAAACCATAGCCTTGACTAGACGGACCTTTGTTGGCAAAGTAATGTCTCTGCTTTTAAATATTCTATCTAGGTTGGTCATAACTTTCCTTCCAAGGAGTAAGCGTCTTTTAATTTCATGGCTGCAGTCACCATCTGCAGTGATTTTGGAGCCCAAAAAAATAAAGTCTGACACTGTTTCCACTGTTTCCCCATCTATTTGCCAAGTGATGGGACCAGATGCCATAATCTTCGTTTTCTGAATGTTGAGCTTTAAGCCAACTTTTTCACTCTCCTCTTTCACTTTCATCAAGAGGCTCTTTAGTTCCTCTTCACTTTCTGCCATAAGGGTGGTGTCATCTGCATATCTGAGGTTATTGATATTTCTCCTGGCAATCTTGATTTCAGCTTGTGCTTCTTCCAGCCCAACGTTTCTCATGACGTACTCTGCATAGAAGTTAAATAAGCAGGGTGACAATATATGGCCTTGACATACTCTTTTTCCTATTTGGAACCAGTCTGTTGTTTCATGTCCAGTTCTAACTGTTGCTTCCTGACCTGCATACACATTTCTCAAGAGGCAGGTCAGGTGGTCTGGTATTCCCATCTCTTTCAGAATTTTCCACAGTTTATCGTGATCCACACAGTCAAAGGCTTTGGCATAGTCAATAAAGCAGAAATAGATGTTTCCCTGGAACTCTCTTGCTTGTTCGATGATCCACTGGGTCGCAAAGAGTCGGACACACTGAGGACTAACACTCACACTGAAATGTTTGGGCTTCCCAGGTGGTTCAGTGGGTAAAGAACCTGCCTGCAACGCAGGAGATACAGGAGTCGCAGGCCTGATCCTGGGGTCTGGAAGAATCCCTGGAGAAGGGCATGGCAACCCAATTCAGTATTCTCGCCTGAAGACTCCTATGGACAAAAAGGAGCCTGGAGGTCTCTAGTCTGTAGGGTAGCAGAGAGTTGGACGTGACTGAAACGACTGAGTACGTACACACTGAAATGTTTAATGTTTATAGACAAAACATCTCACATGGCGTTTCCTTCAAAATAATTAGGGACAGGAGTGATACTTGGCTTTGAACTGATCATTTTTGAAGCCAGGAGATAGGTATTTACAGGTTCCATTGTACTACTCTATTTTTATTTTGTATGTGATTCAAGTTTTCTATAATAAAAAACTTTATAAAAGTTTTTAAATGAAAAAAAGAAAAAAATCTATTAAAAGCCCATAAAAGCAGATCTGAATGAATGTGGAAAGATATGTTCATTGATGAAACCATTAAATATAGTTAAGTAACATCAATTCTACACAGATTAATTTACAAATTAAATAAAACTGTGCAAATTCTTTGCACTCCTCACATCAAAAGCAGGAATCTAATTTCCTTCCCCTTGAATAGAGGCTGGCCTTAATAACTCACTCCTAATCAAAAGAATGCAGCAGAAGTGAAGCTACCTAACTGCCTAAATTTCAGGGTTAGGTCATAAAAAAAGTACAGCTTCCAGTGGAATCTCTTCCTCAGGATACTCATCCTTGTCACCCAACACCATTTGGGGGAAAAAGTCACACGTGAAACCATACGTAGATGTTCTGACCAACAGCCCAACTGTATATAAAAAACATACTACAAAACTACAATACTGTCATTTTAAAAACAATTCAGTACTGTTGTAGAAAGAGAAAAATAGACAAAAGAAACAGAACACAGAGTGAAAGACCCATTAAGTTTGGAATAAAAAACATTGTAGTGTCTGGGTTCTAATCCTGGATATGATAAAATGCAAATTACTTAATCTCTCCGATTGTTTGGTCCTCTATAAAACAGGGGTAATAATAATAATACCTAACTCACAGGGTTGTTTTAATAATTAAACGAGTTCACTAAAGTACTTTAGAAGAGTCTGTCTTAATACTGTTATAGTGTATGTAAGCCAATTGTGGTAACTTAAAAAGTAATAAAGAAAATAATAATAAAATATATTAAGAAGTGGCTCCATATATAGAAAAGGCTACAATTTATAAAATAAAATTGTAAATTGCAGGGAAAGTGACTAGAATGTTAACAACAGTGGTCATCTTTGAATGGTAAATTTATGAGTGATTCTGAACACCTTTCAATTTTCTGACTTCTTTACAGTTTAGGGCTTCCCTCATAGCTCAGTTGTTGGAGGAGACCCCAGTTTGATTCCTGGGTCAGGAAGATCCCCTGGAGAAAGGATAGGCTATCCAGTCCAGTATTCTTGAGCTTCCCTTGTGGCTCAGCTGGTAAAGAATCCGCCTGCAATGAGGGAGACCTGGGTTGGGAAGATCCCCTGGAGAAGGGAAAGGCTACCCACTCCAGTATTCTGGCCTGGAGAATTCCATGGACTGTATAGTCCATGCGGTTGCAAACAGTCATACACAACTGAGCGACTTTCACTTACAGTTTATATGAATCAATGTTATTTAGAAAGTTATTAATAAATTTTTCTTAATAATGTCTTTTTAATGTAATTTTTAAAAGCTTGGGCTTCTAAATCAGAATGATCATCATTAGAATCCCATTCTGCTACTTACTATCTATGAGAAAATTACTGAACAACTCTTAGCTTCAGTTTGCTCATTTGTAAAATGGAGCTATAATCAAGACCCTACAAATTGAAACTACAATGACCTCCTACTATACACTAAGTAAAATGGCTAAATTAAACCTATAAACAATATTAGACAAAACTATAAAACATTTTTGGCGATAGTATAAATTGGTATAATAACCTTGGAAAACTGGCAGTATCTACTTAAGTTAAACAAATATATATGCTACAACGAACCATGTTCATTTATGGTCATATACACCCAAGAGAAATAAGTACATATGCCTATTAAAAGAAATATATATTAGAATACTCACAGCAGCATTATTCATAATAGCCAAAAATTATAAACAACGCAAATGCCTTTCAACAGAATGGACAAAGTGTGGTATAGTCTCAGTGGAAAACAACATAATAACAAAAAGAATAACTACCAATATATGCAATAATATACATAAATCTCAAAAGGAGAGTTGAGAAAAAGAAACCAGATAAGAGAAGACCATATGATTCCATTTATATAAAGTTCAAAAAGCAACAAAACTGATACATGACAACTGAGAATGTTACTGACAATGGAGCCTAGTAGGGTGATGTTTTATATCTTGGTAAGTGGTGGTTACACGGGGAGTTATATTTTACAATTCAAAGAACTATACAATTACATATGTGTTATGTACTGTTTTATACGTTGTATCTCAAAAAAAAAAAAAAATCACAGAGGCTAGTAACAGTACCTACTTCACAATGTTGTGAGGATAAATAAGACAAAAATAACTGTTTTTGTGCTGAGCACCATTCCAAGCATGTTCCATGTATTAAAACCCAGTTAAGGACTTCCCTGGTGGAACACCACAGTTATGGAAGAAAGCAAAGAACTAAAGAGCCTCTTGATGAAAGTGAAAGAGGAGAGTGAAAAAGTTGGCTTAAAGCTCAACATTCAGAAAATGAAGATCATGGCATCTGGTCCCATCACTTCATGGCAAATAGATGGGGAAACAGTGGGAACAGTGACAGACTTTATTTTGGGGGGCTCCAAAATCACTGCAGATGGTGACTGCAGCCATGAAATTAAAAGATGCTTACTCCTTGGAAAAAAAGTTATGACCAACCAGACCGCATATTAAAAAGCAGAGACATTACTTTGTCGACAAAGGTCCGTCTAGTCAAAGCTATGGTTTTTCCAGTACTCATATATGGATGTGGAGCTGGACTATAAAGAAAGCTGAGCGCTGAAGAATTGATGCTTTTGAACTACAGTGCTGGAGAAGACTCTTGAGAGAGTCCCTTGGCCTGCAAGGAGATCCAACAAGTCCATTCTAAAGGAAATCAATCCTGATTATTCATTGGAAGGACTGATGCTGAGGCTGAAACTCCAATACTCTGGCCACCTGATGGGAAGAACTGACTCATTGGAAAAGACTCTGATGCTGGGAAAGATTGAAGGCAGGAGGAGAAAGGGACAACAGAGGATGAGATGGTTGGATAGCATCACCAACTGGATGGACATGAGTTTGGGTAGGCTCCGTGAGTTGGTGATCGACAGGGAAGCCTGTTGTGCTGCAGTCCATAGGGTCGCAAAGAGTCAGACACAACTGAGAGACTGAACTGAACTGAACTGGTCGTATAGTAGATGGGAATGCACCTACCAATGCAGGGACACAGGTCTAATCCCTGGTCGGGGAGACCCCACATGCCACAGAGCAACTAAACCCACGTGCCACAACTACTGAGTATGTGCTCTAGAGCCTGTGGGCTGCAACTACTGAAGCCGATGTGCCTAGAGCCTGTGCTCTTCCGCAAGAGAAGCCAGCACAATGAGAAGTCCACACACTGCAACAAGAGAGTAGCCCCTGCTCACCACAACCACAGAGAGCCTGTGTGCAGCAACAAAGACCCAGCAAACAACAAAAACACTTAAATCATCACAGTAATCAAAAATGCAGGCTCCAGTATTATGCACATTACACAGATTAGGGGACTGACTCAAAAATTGGATTACTTATCCAAAGTCATATAACTAGTTAAAGGAGGAATCAGAATAAAATTCTGAACAGTCAAGCTTCAGATTCAAAACTTGTGACCACATGAATAAATTGCCTCAATAATAATGAAAACTCTTAACACAGTAACTAGACCAAAGTACTCACAAAGAGTTACCTATTAATACTATTGATATTACCATTATTATTAGGATTAACTTAAAATATTCCTTATAATATTCAAATATTCAATCCTATGATTAGCAAATCTATATAACTGTATATCCTAATCGTATGCTCTAATATATTAAAACAATACTATAAAGATGATATCATAAATAATTTGAAATACATAAAGTATATTACTCTACTCTTACCACAAATCAGTTACAGTGGTCCAAAGGTTATATCCATTTATCTTTCCACAGATAAAATTCATAATTTTATTCATACCGAAAGAAAATTTTATATGCTAATTAACATCTTGAGAGATTTTTAGAAGTTAAAATTTAAAGACAATAAGAGAAAAGTTAATTTCAAAAAGAGTACTAGTCTAAGTTTAACCACATACTAACCAGGGGAGTTTTTATTTGGTTGGTTTTCTGGGGAGGTGTGGGGTTGTTTGTTGCTTTTGTTTTGTTTTTGGCCATGCCATGAGGCTTGCCGGATCTTTTTTTTTTTTTTAACTTTTTTTTTTACATTGCAGTATAGTTGATTAACAATATTGTAATAGTGTACAGCAAAGTGATTCAGTTATACATATCCATATAACCATTCTTTTTCAAATTCTTTTCTCATTTAGCAAGCAGAGTTCCCTGTGCTACACAGTAGGTCTTTGTTGGTTATCCATTTTAAGTACAGCAATGGCAACCCACTCCAGTACTCTTGCCTGGAAAATCCCATGGATGGAGGAGCCTGGAGGGCTGCAGTCCATGGGGTCGCTGAGGGTTGGACACGACTGAGCGACTTCACTTTCACTTTTCACTGTCATGCATTGGAGAAGGAAATGGCAACCCACTCCAGTGTTCTTCCCTGGAGAATCCCAGGGATGGGGGAGCCTGGTGGGCTGCCGTCTCTGGGGTCGCACAGAGTCGGAGACGACTGAAGTGACTTAAGTACAGCAGTGGATCTTAATTCCCTGACCAGAGCTCAAACCCAGGCCCCCAGCAGTGGAAGTCCAGAGTCTAAACACTGGACCACCAGGGAATTTCCAACCAGGGGAGATTTTAAACTGAGAATTTCTTATAAAGTTATTTCTAAAAATTAACTGGTGAAATACCTGTATAAAAATCATTTTTTGAAAATATGTACTAAGCGTATCTTCTCATTTTTCTAGTTCCACAGCTACACCCCCCAATGGTGCCTTGTACACAAAAACAATCTCATTCATAAATCCAACCACTCAGAAATAACACTTGTTATTTCCTTCTTTCTTTGCATAATACAAATACAGGGTACAGCGTTCAGATGTTATAAAGACACTGATGCTATCCTATGACTCCTTAATAATATAGATGCTGGATGCTATGATTAAGTTGAAACCCTCAGAAATCTAGTTCAACCTGTTCCTACATAGTTGTCCTACCTGGAACACCTAAACTGACCTGGCTCCCAAATAAGATAAGTAAAGATGCCTGGACAAAACGATCATATAAAGTTGGCACATCTTTCATACTACACCTGCTTATCTGGCTTGAAATACTTTCCAGATGATAAAGTAAATAATTAATAGCTTCCATTCTCTTAAGGATTCCACGTACACGTCCTCCATACTCTTAAAGTCATTTTACCATCATAAAGTACAGTTTCCAATAACATTAATCGCAGTTTAAACCTAGTATTATATAACTCAGAATCAACTAACTAGAAAGCAAAGCGACAAGGGAAGAAATCCAACTTCAACACAAACCCAGGAAACGGTTATCTTAGAACAAAATCAATTTACCAAGTTTCATGTTTAAGTTTCCCCGATCTTATTAGGCTTGGGGACCAATATCTCCAGATAAAGAGTAACGATGGTTGCACGCTCAGACTATGAGAGAAAACATGCAGGTGTTATCGCTGACAACTGCCTCACATGTCTTTCCACCAAAAGCAAATCTGGAAATAATTCTGAAATAATTTCACCTCTACTACCTATTTCATCGCTACCGCTTCTAGAAACAACAGAATGAAGGACATCAACCAGTTTAGTTCAGAGGCAGAACCTTCCGCTTCCAAAGTGTCAACGAAATTAACCAATTTCACCTTTCAGTATTCCCTTTAGAAATATTCTAGGGATGATAGTACTATTTCGCTTTCTGACTTCGGGTCAACAAATCCTTGCGGTGTTGTAACCAACACCACCACTCCTTTGTGGGAGAAAGCCTAGGCTGGGATCGCTTCATATAGGGTGGGCGTGTGCGCGCGGGGCGGGGAGGAGCGAGGCGAGTCGGTCAAAAACAGACAGCGACCGGACCTTGCAACTCTCCTCCGTCAGCTGACCGGACCGCCCTGAAAGATTTTATTCCTCTGAAAAGCATAGACGACGGAAGCCCAGGTTTTAAGAAATGGGTGAAAACAAGGTAAGACTCGGGGCCGGATGGTTGAGAAGCGAGGCCTTAGGACCCGCGGCACCCAAGCCCACCCGCCCGCACTTCCGGGCCCGGCGCCCCGCCCGGCTCCCCCGGCCCGCTCTCCCAGAGGCCCCCGCAGCTCGCCGCACGTCCCGCAGCTGCGCAGCCCGACGGTCTCCGCGCAGCGATATAACAGCGCCTTAGCCCGCAGCTTCGCGGGGGGTGGGGAGGACGGCAGTGGCGGCCGCCCCTGCGCCGCCGCCTTACCTGTTGAGGAGCAGGGAGGCGGCGCTAAGGCAGAGCAGCAGGAAGCAGAACAGCGGGTACTGGCGACAGATCTCGCGTCCCACGTCCAGCCGCAGACGCTGCTTCAGCTTCTCCCCTATAGTCCGCACCCAGGGCGCCATCTTCGTCGGCGTCGCTGAAGCTGTACTAAAGACTAAGGCCGAGGTCTAGGCAACCCCCATCTACCGCCCGCGTCTCCACCCCTGGGGGCTGGATCGCAGACCCAGACCGCCGGCGACCGGCGGACGGTCAGCCGGCTGCAGCCGCCCAAAACCCCGCCCACGAGCCCCGCCGCGCGTGCGCGGTCACGCCCCCCGTCGGCCTGTGGGGACAGCCGCGAGACGTGTCCGACGTCAGCCGGCGGCGCAAGGCCCATCGCTTACCTCTCCGGTCTGGACCCTCGCACCGGCCTCCAGTGGAGAGCCCCGTTCCCCGGCGGCCGGCCCTTTGCAGAACTCGGGGGGAAGCTGCAGCACCCAGTAACCGCCTGTATTGCGGAGGAGAAACAGGATTTGCCCGAGCACAGGAGAAACTGCAGCCCCCCTGCAGCCACCGGGCCCTGCCTGCGGTACTCCCGGAGCTCGGGGCCGCTGGGAACTGTAGTCTCTGGGACGCGCCCCCCCCCAGCGCTCTGCACGCCTCCTCTCCGTAGTCTCCGCTCTGCGTGGGGACAAGTCCAAGCTTTGCGCGACGCCCCAAGGGGAGGAGGGGGGGACACCTCTCAGCCCTTATTTTGCATGGGCCGCGCGCGGGTGAGTAAACAACCCTGGAACATCAAACCCACCGGGTCACCACGCCTGCGAGGAAGCATCTTTTACGTGCTCACGGGCGAGGTAGACTTCAGTGCACAGCAGCCCCGCGGACCTAACCAAAACGTGTGTTTGGGTGATACAACTTGGCAGGTTAAATCCCTCAATAGTCTCTTGGGGCTTTTGCTTTACCAAGTCATCACATTTCTCAATTTTAATTTCCTTTTTCTCCGCTACTCTGACAGATGCAGGAAGACAGTATCGTAATAAGATTTATTTAGGCGGTGCTCTAAGCAGTTTACCCTTCACACATTGAACTCCTGATATAGGTTCTCTGGTTTCTCCCATTTTACGGCTAGATTACTGACATTACTAAGGCAGAAAGGAACTTGCTCAGAATTACACAGCTAGCAAAACCAGGCTTGCAACTACTCTAACTCCAAAGCTGGTTTAACTGCTGCCTTTTTTTTCATTCTTCGGAGGGTAAGCCTCCAAAGTGCAGAGACAGAATGTTCAGAAATTATTTTTTTAAAACATAAAAAGGTATATGGACAGCTTAATATGTTCCCATATTATTCTGAATGCATGGGTCATCTTTATGCATTGCTTCCAATGCAGCATCTATTAGTACTATTTAATTTCACTGATATTACTAACCTTGATCACAAATTATACACATTTCTAATCCTTTTAGGATCAACATCAATAAAAGTGCTATATCAGAGTAAGAACATAGTACAAACTCAAGATCCTACCTAGAATAACCGGTTTACCAGTTCCACAATGGGATATAAAAGTATCAATTTTCACCGATCCTCATCTTTTGGTATTATTTAAACGCACATCATAAATATACACTGTAAGACTACTCTGTAACATCATCGGAAAGCTTAGTGCTTTTTAAAAATATTTTGAGGTACATAATTAAATTTTATTTTCAGCCTTTTTTTTTTTTTTTGGTGTCGTTTACCTATACCCCCCCCCTTGTTTTTATTTCCAAATTTTAAAACTTTTTATTTTGTACTGGGGTATAACTAATTTTAACTAATTAACAATGTTGTGGTAGTGAACAGGGAAGGGACTCAGCCATAATATACATGTATCCATTCTCCTGCAAACGCTTTCCCATTCAGGCTGGCACATAACATTGAGCAGAGTTCATGTGCTCTACAATACGTCCTTTATTGGTTATCCATTTTAAATATAGCAGTGTCATGATGTTTCAAAAGTCCCTAAGTATCCTTCCCCCACCACAACCATAAATTCACATAACCCCTCATTTATATAAACATTCTAGGGCTAAACTGAAGTGTATGTTGAATTAATCTACATGTATCAAGTGCCTACTGTGGACTTGAGTACTTTATACTTGGGTAAGGTACTTCAAATTTTTTAGTAAGTTATATTGCCCTTGTTTTCTGTTTAAAAATTTTGCTTCTGTATTTGTAAGCTCATTCTGAAATTCCTGTTCACTTTTTCACTGGGAGCCACTACATTTTAATGATAAAATATTTTGTTCTTTCAAATTAGACATCTTAACAACATCCAACTCCTTTCCTGTATGGTTTTCTTTGCAGGAGCAATTAGAATATAAGCTAATTAGACAATAGACAAATTTAAATTTTCATACTGCTCTTATGCTCAGAAAAGGAAAAAGTAAAAACAAATTCCTGCTATAAGAAAACTCTATAAAAATCCAGTCTAAAAGAAAAAAAAATTCCTATGGATCAGACTTAATCTAATGAAGTAAAATTTTTACTCCATTAAATGATTTTTCTTTGCATTATGGCCTAGTATCCCTGTCTGCTTTCCTGGTGATTCAGCGGGTGAAGAATCCACCCACAATGTGGAAGACCTGGGTTCAATCCCTGGAGAAGGGAATGGTACCCACTTCAGTATTCTGACCTGGAGAATCCCAGACTGTATAATCCATGAGCAACTTTTATTTCACTTCATCCATGTCAGCAGTCATACACAGAGCTTGAGATTTTTTTCCAACTTTTTATTAAAAGATATGAACTTCCTGGGAACTTCCTAGGTGGTCCAGTGGCTAAGACTCTGCACTCCCAATGCAGGAGGCTAGGGTTCGATCCCTGAAGGGGGCTAGATCCCACATGCTGCGACCCCTGAAGCAGCCAAATAAATACTAAAAAAAAAGAAAAAAAGATATGAACTTCTACTGAGGATATGGGATATCCATAATCAATCCTGGTTCAGAAATCAGCTTCACCTTCTACTAGCAATTTCATTGAGCACATTTAACTTGGTGTATCTCAAACCCAATATCCTCAACTCTAAATGTTACATTCCTCAGAAGTCTTAAGAGATTAAACTGGGTAGCAAGTGGCTATTATTTACAATGCTTAATACAAAAAATGTTTATTTTATGGATTTATTAACATGACAAACAAAAAAGCCAAACCAATTAGCTTTATTTGGATTGTAACAACCTAAAATGACAATGACATAAAATCAAAGCTGCGAGATAGCTTGGAAACAAGTCCAAAAGTTTGTTGCCTGCCCTCGAGTTCTAGACCTGCATTGTGCAGTACTGTAGCCACTATCCATTATCTTGCTATTGAACACTTGAAATGTGGCTAGTTTGAAGAGATGTGCTGTAAGTGCAAAATAGACATCAGATTTTGAAGGCTTAATATGAAAACAAAAGTATAAACCATCTCAACTTTCAAAAGTTGATTACATGTTAAATGGTATTTTGGAAATAATAGGCTAAAAATTAACCTATGTTTCTTACTTTTGTAATATACCAAGTAGAAAATTGCAAATGTGGCTTGTGCTATATTTCTACTAGACAGTGATACTCCAGACTAGTATTAGTTGTGGAGAGACTGGACAATTAAAGGCATAAACTTTTTATAAATGCCACAGTTATCACATATGCTAGTGGTACATTCTCAAACTATAAATAGTAAATGGTTAATAATGCATTCATCTAAAGGGCTCATAAACATCAAACTACAGTATCTCCATTTTAATGTTTATTAAATTAGCAAATAAATTTAAGGCACTGTACTAAATGTGGTGGCAGATAAAATGATTTAGATGCTTTCTTGCTGACCTCCAAAGGCTTACAATCTAGTGGAGACATGTCACCAAAGAAAAATAATGTATCATACAGGGCATATTTATATATAAAGGCTGTAATAGTTTTTTTTTTTTGTAATAGCTTTATTTAATGACAGTTGCTGGGAAAGGGAAATTTTCAACTGGTTGAGGATCAAGAAAGTCCTCTGGGAAAACAATAATTTGAACATACAAGGATTTATCTCTGCTTTCACTTAATTTTCAGAAGTGATGCAGCACAAGGCAAAGTATTTAAAATGCTTCAGAAATTTGAAAAGATGGTGTTGAGTACTTGAATCCCTTGTGACTAGGCCTACTTAACTCTGATGACCCTAAATAGACACCAGATTTTAACTGTAGAGGGACATTGTTTGTGTGGCATCTGAGTATGTAAGGGAAAGGATAGAGGAATACTTACTTACCCCTTGGAGCCATTTCAGCCTCTCCCTCTCACAGCTGCCTCCTGTGATTTGCAGTATGATCTCCTATCACAGGATTAGCATTTCCAACCCCAGTTCCCCGCCCCCCCACCCCAAATCTCAAAGCATCAATGTTCTTGTTTTACCTTTTGTGGCATTTTTAACGTTCTTTTTAGTCTTAATTTTACATTTCCTAATAGCCTCATCTCCTTACAACCTATCCCTATGTATTAACCTCTGGACATGATAATATCTGTAAAAGGATTAATCTGCCTTCTATACCTCATGAAATGTTCCCTTCCTTGGTTTTCAAAAGAAAGAGCTTATTACAATGGAGAATATGCAGTTGAAGGAAGAGCCTTAAGGGACTTCTCGATAGGAGTTCAAGATGTCAAAATGCAGCTACTTTCGTATTTAACCAACCCCCACTTTTCTGTGCAGTCATGAAGACCGACATCCAATGATAAGGTATCAGTAAGATATGAAGAACTACTACTTTACAGAACCAGTGGATCAAAGAAATACTCTCTGGGTAAAAGCTATCTAAGCTTGAAATTCTGAGGTGTTTCTTAGCACCAAAAATTAAACACTTACAGGTTTGTGATTTTATTTCTAAGATATGTTGGAATAACCATCCTCTCAAACCTCACTTTGATGTTAATAGGTCATAACTTCAGAAAATATAAATTATTGATTAAAAACTGAAAATATATTCACCTGCCTGTTGATAGGTAGTATCTGTGGTAAAGAATACACCTGTCAATGCAGGAGATTGAAGAGACATGAGTTTGATCCCTGGGTTGGGAAGATGCCCCGGAGTAGGAAAGAGCAGCAGCCCAGCCCAGTATTCTTGCCTGGAAAATTCCATAGTAAGAGGAGTCTGACAGGCTACAGTCCATGGAATCACAAAGAGTCGGTCAGGGCTGAGGTCAGGTGTACGCACACCTGTTAGTAAATATTAAAGATTGGAAAAGGCCCTTATAATCTAATACTGCTATTCTTTGTATAAGATGGTCAATGCTTTCTTGTCTAACTAAAGTTTTTTAAAGTTAGTTTTCCTTTAAATAAGTAACACTCCACCTTATTTCTTATATTGACTAGACATTGGCTTTCATAAAAAGAAAAATGCTAACTATATTCAGATGTTTAAATATAGCTTTCAACTGACTTCAGTAACTTGAAAATATTTTGGAAGGCCTTCGTAATCATTCCTCTTATCTCTCAGTAGCTGTTTTCTAAAATATAAAAACAAAAGCATTTGCCATGGTACCTGTAAACCACCATGCAACTAGCGTTGGTTCAGAATTGTGAAGATCGTTAATACTGGTACTTCAATTCCAATTCTAGTAAGGTTGCTAACAAATAATTAAAATAAAATTTTATATTCCTTTCATATAGATAGAAACTATTGTATTTGGTCAACTGATTCCACTTAAAAACATTAAAAAAAAACAAAACCCACCACAACTCCATATAGTATATCTAAATAGAAATCTTGAACAGTTAAGTAATTTTGGAAATTTTTATTGAAACAATTTTATTTGAAAATTATTCCTATATAATGAGTTACCATTTAGGTTTTTTTTCCCTTTTTTTTTTTTTTTTTTTTTTAGCTCAGAACACATTTCAAAACAGTCTGAATTCTGAGCATTATCAAAGTCATATGGCCTATATGCTTCGATTTTGTGAAAACAGTTCAAGATATGTATTTATTCAATATAATTGAATTATCCAGATGTTCAGTGAGCACTTCTCTTCCATTTTGTTTCAAAAAAAAAAAAAACAGCTTTCAGTTCTGTATCTCCAAAGACTAAGAAAGCTTCTCCAAAAATGCGCACAGAAACACTGATGGCAGGGTTGGAGCAATTTTTGTAAAGCCTCAGAGATAAGAGACAAACAACAAGTAACACCTACCTGAATAGACCTTTACATGTACTGGATTTTCAAATTTTGATAATACCTCACATATTATCCCTAAATTAGTTTAAGCCTATTTATTCAATCTCTGCCAAGTTTCATAGCCTTTTACCACTGGCAGCACAAGTGCTTAGCTTGCTCAGTCACATCTGACTCTGCAACGCCACAGACTCTAACCCTCCAGACTCCTCTCTCCATGGGACGGATTCTCCAGGCAAAAATACTAGAGTGGGCTGTCATTCCCTTCTCGAGGGGATCTTCCCCACCCAAGGATCGAACCCTAGGCTCCTGCACTGTATGCAAATTCTTTACTGAGTCACCAGGGAAGCCCCATAAAGCAGCCTATGAAACTGTTATTAATAACAGTAGAGGATGGGAAATGGTAATGAACACGTAACACTGTTGACAGAAAATGAATTTGAAGGATAGCAGCAATAGTAAATGTAACTTTAATGTTTCTGAAGATTCTTCTTGCAATTATGAAGCACAGAAATACCATATTTGCAAATGTCAGATTAAAGTTACCAGAGGTTGATAAATTTGGGGTTTTGACTTATACATAAACAGCTGTTACAAACCTGTAGCACAAGCAGTAAAGGAAGAAAAATCAGCTAATGGCCTTGTATTCGCTCCAGAAAGCCAAGATTTTTGTTGTTCTAACTGTACATGTTCCTCAAGGATACTCTGTGATCATTTTAGTTCACCTGCAGCAAGACGACTTTACTGTTTTCGCTGAAGAGGATTTCTGAGTGCTTGGCTTAGAAGGGTAGGGTGGGGACACCCATTAGTCAGATACCAGAAATGTGAAGTGTACCAAAGACAAAGGCAATGGCACCCCACTCCAGTACTCTTGCCTGGAAAATCCCATGGACAGAGGAGCCTGATAGGCTGCAGTCCATGGGGTCGCCAAGAGTCGGACATGACTGAGCGACTTCCCTTTCACTTTTCACTTTCATGCACTGGAGGAGGAAATGGCAACCCACTCCAGTGTTCTTGCCTGGAGAATCCCAGGGACGGCGGGGCCTGGTGGGCTGCCATCTATGGGGTCACACAGAGTTGGACACGACTGAAAAGACTTAGCAGTAGCAGCAGCAGCAGTTTGTTTACAAGGCAATACCAATGGAAGGTTAAGACTAGAAGGATGAGCTCAGGCCAAATTATAAAATTTTAATTTACATATATGGCTTGCAGTTTACTTCTACTAGATAGTGCTATTGTAGAAATAGATGTGGAGAGTGATTATAATATGCCACTTATAAATCTGGAACCACTTATAGTATTTATAAATACAAAGTTCAGTCAGACATGAACTTCTCAAAGGGTATGGTAGGACTTGGATAGAGAGGATTTTTAGGCTTATTCAGTAACAAGTCATCAAATGTAGCTGTGTGATAAGTTAACAGTATATAACCACTGACAGAGCAAAGCACTCTCATGTATAGCAAAGAGCTAAAAAGGCAAACCTGCATATAACACAAATTAATCAAGTCCTGACATTAAAGCAGAGCAGGAGTCCACACAGATGTGACATGAAGCTGGAAATAATCGTTGAGATAAAGCAAACAAGTGTAGAAGGAAAAAAGGGCAATAAAACAGATAAGAACAAGATAGTCACAGAGAGAACCAGCAAAGCACCAAGGAAACTTTTCGAGGAGAGTGATTCAGGGTGTTAGAAAAGTGAAAGCTTTGGGGGGACTTTCCTGGAGGTCCATGTTAAGACTGTGTTTCCAATGCAGGGGTTGAGGGTCCATCCGATCCCTGGACATGGAGCTAAGACCCCATATGCCACACAGGGAGGCCAAAAATTTTAAAACCTTTTTTTTTTTTTTTTTAAACCCTTTTTGGTCATACAGTGCTGCTTTGGGGACCTTAATTCCCTGACTATGGATCGAACCCAAGCAGTGAAATTGCCAAGTCCTAACCCTGGACCATTAATTCCTTAAAGCTTGTAAAAAATATAATTTTCCTATCGGGCTACTGGTATCCTGTGAACAGTTCTTAAAAATAGAGGGGAGAGAAAAATCAACTTAAAAGGGTTATCATTCCCAAACTACCAAGCTCCCTGGGAAAAGGTGCAATAAAATGCTTCATTCTGACAAAAAAATATTAATACATGATGTTAAAGACAGTTTACTGGGGATGGGCAGGAGGAGATTGCTGATGCTTACGAGAACATTTACACTCTATAATTTCTAGAAAATACATAAATCACTCAGTAGTACAGCAAATTTGGGAGGCTAGTTTGGCAGTTACACTGTCTTCTGTTTCCTGATCAGGTTAACAACCTTACACCAAATGAGTTTTGCCAAGAATTTCAGAACTGAGAGCCCGTAAGTAAATGAACACTAATTCTAAAATTTTAAAAACACAAGTTACTAGCACAAAAAAAGTAGACTCATATTGCTCATTTTGACTGATATCTGTTACATAGGTTGACTCTAAACTAGTAAAATATTAAGAGTAATTTAGGGAATTTGGGGTAATTTGAATAATGCTCCGTGAACTATATAGGGCTTGATAGTTTTCTTCCTCAGAACATACAGCTTTAAAAGTTTTTTTTTAAAAAAGCAAGATTTGTCCTACCCTCTTTCAGGTAACAAGTAAAATAAAAATGTTGCCAGGAAATGTTCATAACATATAAGGTATTACAGGGCAAATGATCAGTAATGTACATTTCCTGTATTTTGTAAAACTAAGTCTTCACACAAAAAATGTGTAAATGAAGCAAAAAATCCTCTAGGCAGAGTATTTTTTTTAAAAACAAGTTGTATCTCATAGAAGAATGTAAGCTTGCAAAATACTGGGTTGGCCAAAAAGTTCATTTGTGTTTTTCTGTACATTTGGGGGAAAACTCAAACTTTTTGGCCAACTCAACATCGTAATTTAACAGCATTTCTTTTTACAGAAAACTCAGAACCAAAGTTCTATTTATGTGTGCTCATAGTTCTTTCATTAAATGTCTCAATGATTTAAGAAAAAATACAATTTTTCACCTAGAACTCTTGGGGAAATAAGGGAGTATCTATTAAGTCACTGAAATTGTGAGACAGTCTTTTTGCTTTAACAACCTATACTTCTGTAAGTTTATATAAAAGTGAATATAACACAGGCTACATCAGTCTTACTGGAATGTGAAAGCCACTATAAAATGCAAGAGATTAGTGGGTCTTATCTCCATCACTTTGAAACAATCTAGGTACACTAGCTGAAAACTTAGCCAAGAATTTTGGTATCAAAAACCCTGAAAGTCAGTCTCTCCCTTGATATCAACTAGGTAATATTTAATATAATAAAACCTATTAAAAGTGGTTTTAAGGAGTTCCCTGGCAGTCCACTGTTTAGGATTTGGTGCTTTCACTGTTGTGGCCTGTGTTCAACCCCTGGTTGAGAAACTTAGATCCTCCCAAGTCACACAGTGCAGCCAAAAAAAAAAAGTTTTAAAGTATTTAAAAAAAAAAAAAAAAGGTTTTAATACTTGGAAGAGGTCCTTAAGAACAGGCAAAAGGATCTAAAATGTTTGAATTGCCTTAAGTGGAAAAATTTGTTTAAGGATGTAGACCCTCTAATCAGCAAAGACAGGATATGATAAAAGTGTAAAAAAATATTCTACAAGTAGGTTAACATGGACTCTCACCAAATCCCAGAACATCAAACTTGGAGGTTTGAAGGGAGCCCTGCCAAAATACGGAATGTAGTCTCATTAACTGGTAAAAGAACATACAGGAAGGTACGCTGTATTAAATGTAAATGGATGGAGGGAAAAAAAGGAAATGGGAGTTCCCTAGTGGTCTAGATTCAGCTTTCACTGCTTTGACCTGAGTTGAATCCCTGGTCAGGAAACCGAATCCACAGGCCGAGCTTAAAAGAAAAAAAAAGGCTAAAACTAAACAATGCTGAATGGGTGCTTCTTCCATGTTCAGAAATTATATGCTTAAATAAAACCTATTGTACTATTACCCCCAAAAAGGTCTTGCAAAATAATCTGCTTTGCCCAGTTAATAATGCCACAAAATTTGCAACCTTAGTCACAAAATGTCTTCTATATGTACCCATTAGCATACTAGGTGCTCTTCTCTTTTCAAGTAAGATTTATTCAAACTTTTCCTAGACAATTTAAAAGAGCTGTAACACAGAGATTAAAGTGGTTTATTCTAATAAATCCAAGATAGTGTACACTATGCTGTTGTATTTTACTTCTATTTTTACATTGACTTTTATTAATTTCAACAAATTAAAACAAAAGATGAACTGACACTGTTCACTTTGCAATCAGAGGACTATAAGAAAAGCAGCCAATTTTCATGGGAAAGATGAGTGACAAAGAAAAGGCAAAACCTCAGGCTTGCAAGAGTGGAAAACGGAAGAAATTTATGTGCCTGAGGGTTGCAGGCCTGTTTGCAGGGTCTAACCCGCTCCTCAAAGCAAATAACTTGGCTAGGAGGAGTCTGTGTGCCTACAATTGAGCAGTCTTTTCTGGCATTGGAGAGGTAAACTTGTTTGCCTGCCAGCTCCCAAGGAAACGAAAAAAGGCCTGTTAGCCCTTGTGTTCTCACACACACAGAACTTACAGTCTGCTGTCTGAGTGGGCAGGCCCAGAACACCAGGTCACTTTTATCAATCTTTCTTCCATATTATAAATACAAAAAAATACAGTCACCAAACATTTGAGAAAAATCAAAAGCACAGAGAAGTATTTCAATGCATTCTATTACAAACTGGTTATCTTTCCAAAAATCTACAGATTTCAAGAGTGAGCAAGACAGTCCACATGTAAGTAAGAGGAGCCTGCTCTACTACTGGAATTGAGTCAATAAATGCTGTGGAGAGAAGTTAGTAACAAAAAAGTATCGATAGTTAATAGGAATTGGGAGATGAGTAAGTAGTGTGTGCGGTTTCACCATACAGTGAAGAACAGATACTAAAACAGACGTAAGTAGTAGTAGCCTAAGTGTAGTCTGAGTAATGACAGTAATCAATTGAACTAGTTTAGGGGAGGGAAGAAAAAAAAAGGACTAGAGTAAGCCAAATGTCTCACATGGGGTTTTAAAAAAAGAAACTGCTTAAACTTAGTAATTGAAAGATATGAGGTTAACTAAGAACTAAAGACTGGAGTCATTCATCTGTTAACTGATTAGGGTGTGAGCAGAGAAATAAGACTTTCACATTCTGTGCTGTATCTTGTTTTCCAGGTACAGGTTTTAAAATTTTTCTTTGAAGTACTATCAAGTTAAAATATCAACTAAGCACATTTAAGCATAAATACCACCTTTAATCCATCACTACTCAAAACAAGTAGGTATATACAGTGAGAAAATGCCTTAAATTCAGAGCCTCTCTTCTCAAAGGGATTTAATTTTGAACCAGCCAGCAACCAACTCTAAGGTTCATATTAAGACTTTCCATACAGATGTATAAAAAGTATGGATTACTCTTAGTAACAATTGTTTCATTATGTTAATGTGTAGTTACCTAGCTTTGAAACTTTCCTCAAGTATGACTACTACTTTCCAAAGTACTCTACATAAGAACTTTATACAAACTTTTTGGACTCAAAACTAGACTTGTAAGCAGAACAAGAACTCAATCTTGAAGTACCCCTTCCTCATAAATGTTAAGTATAGATGGGACTTGGTAGGCCAATACCTTTTTGTTCAGCAGTTTGGAATTAAACTGAATACCAGCACAGAGACAAATTGTTGGGCTAGGCTGTCTTGATTGATAGATATAAATCCCAGAGCCAACTGCTCCCTTCAAGACCTTTTTAAGGTCAAACAGACAATTTAAAATATGGACCTTCATGATCTTAATCTGCTTTAAAATTTAGTATTCCATGTTCATTACTTTTTAAAAGCTGTCCATGTTGTAAGTGGCTCAAAATTTTCAATTCCTTTTTCAAGTTAACAAGCCACAATTAAGCCAAATCTAGCCTAATAAACTAAACTGAAAATCCATTTCCAAGCTAAAAAATACTTTGAAAAGTATTTTTAAATACCCGTCTAGCACCATTAATTCGGATTTCCCTGCCTTGGAAGGACTTCTGTTCTAGGAGGCAAAAGAAACCCCATACACTGAAGAACTAATTAATTAAACAAGCACTGGCAGTAATTTAAATAGACTGATCAAAAGACGCTGAGCAGCAGAAAGGATAAGAATCCACTGAATCCACTGTTGGGTGCTTAACTGCTGATACTGTCCTAACACTAAATGGATCGTTAGGAAACCAAAGAAGATTTAAAGTCTAACTTTAGAATAAAAGTTTTTCAACATGTTTTAATTCTATTTATTTATAAATCAATCAGAAGTTAGGCAGGATTCCTAAAAGAAATTACACCTGTCAATGTTGAAGGAATCCTAGGAATTCAACTTCTGCAAATTCATGTTAATTTTTACTATTTCAAGAAGTTTTACCAAAACTATACTGTATATTACATGTGCCTGTGGCTGCAGAGAATTTAAAAGTGTACTCCATTAATTTTTGGATGACCTTTGACATATTGTTCATTTATTTACCTCCAAGCTCATTCCAAATACTAAATATACTAAGAAACAGTATATATGCTTTTCTAATTTCTCCTGATGTGTCAAATAGAGCAATTTTTAGAGGCCTAACTCCTGACTCCTCCCAATTAAAGCACCATGAATACCATTCATAGTATTTTTAACTATAAAAATAGTTTTTAAACTATTCTCTTGAAGATGAAATTAGAGAATTTTTTAAACTCATGACTTAACAATTCTGTGTTCAAATGATGCAGTACTGGCATTTTCTAATTCCTATTAAAAAAAAAAATCAGGACACAAGTTGAAAGGCAAAATTGTGATACAAATGGCACTACTAATCAAACCTCATCTCATTTGAAAGTATACAATAGAGCCACACCAGATGTTAGAATTCTTCTGATGTCATGGTATTTGTCTACAGCTGGAAGATTGGATTTTGTAATGTGCAACTCTTCACATTTGTTACTATATTGTGAACACAACCCTAATCATGTTTTCTTAATCTGTGGTAATGTCTGGTCCACATCAAAACCTTTGTCCTTTGCCTTGTAGTAGCAGTAACTGGTTGTAGTTCATAAATGACTGTAAATGTCAATTCCCTTAGGTATCCCCAAAATAAGTTAGTATTTGGCATCACAGAATCCTTTCAGAACAAAAGTCAAGAAATGACCTTTCAAGAACATTACAGATAGCAACTTCAGATTAGAACTTGTTTTAAACCATTTTACAAAGTAAAGAAAATCAGATATTCACTGAAGCTTATGGTAAATTATTCTAAAATAACCTTATCTTGATTCTATTTGCTTGTGTTAAAAAAACATTTTCGGAAACTACACTTGAAGACACTAATTTCCAAAATGGTTTATTGGAACTTCTCCCCCATCCAAAAAGTCTGTCAGCAGTCTTGATTATCAACAAGAAAAAAAGTACTAGTTTGGCATCTGCACAGGGAGTCAAATAGGCAATGTAAATGGCTTTCAAAATCCTCTAGTAGTGTTTAAGAATTTTTCAGGTATAAAACTTCCATGACTGTTCTGAAATGACAAAAACTTTTTTCAATCATCAGTATAAACTTTAGTAATCATAACACAAACTATTAAACTCTGTACCTAAAAGGATCTTCATGAAGTGACCAAAGCTATCACCCTCCCACCAAGAAATCCTAGGGATGAGCCAAAATCTCCTGAATGTATTTACAAGTTCCCCATTCTTTGATGATGACTTGCTAATTTTGCTTAATGAAACACATTTTAAGCTGAATTCACCTACCTAACCTCATTTGCGCAGTCACCTAAATGTACATTAAAGCAAAATAGTTTGTTCACTCCCCTGTCCTGTATTACTTACTACCTCAATTACTCATTTCCAAACCTTCAAAGAGTGATAAGAAAATGGAACACTGAATGGTGGGGACATGTTACCAGAAAAGCAGAACCAAATTACCATTAACTTCTTGAGTCCACTGGCATGTGTGTGACCAGAGTATTTTCATTAATTAAAATTAAGTGGAGACCAACACTATACATTTATCCTATACATCATCTCCCTATCATGTGCTTCAATTAGGGATCTCGGGGAATCTGTTTTGGTATTACCGTTGGCTAGTTACTTTGAATGTATGGATAATTAAAAGACGAAAAGACCCCTAAAGATTCCAAGTGTCTATTTCAAAAGCTGTTAAATGAAAAACGATGAAATGGAGGACACCCACAATAATTCTTGGACTCCTGGAGATCCTAAGACATGCTACAAAAATAGGTCTTTATTCTTAGGAAAATATAGTCAGAGCTAGCTTCCTTATGCTATACATAAAATCTTAACATCAGAGGCAGTACAGATAGTACAGATAGTTTTTGAACTGATCTCCAAACAAGCACAAACCCACTACGTTGAAAAGAACAGGTAATTTTGAGGTTTTTGGCAAAAGACAGTACTTCACACATCTAATCCAAATCAAAGAGCCTGCAGACAGTTTTCAGTGAGATAAAAGGAATGAAATAAATATAAATTCTACAGATAAATAAATGTAAGAGAATTTAAATAAGCTAACAGAACTAATTTTTTTAAATAAAAATACTAGTCAGGTACAAGCTTTTGTTTCTCAATGCCAGACTTCTAGATGTTTATCAGACTACTGTTAATATCATTAAAAACCTAATCTTGGACCAGGGCATTAGTTTTAATACTATTTTGCAGTCGTAAAAAAGATTTTCTTTCAACTGAATGCTCCTGGCCCTGAAAAATATTTTAGGCATATTACTGAAGGCAGACTGTGGTACTAATAAAACTTGTATCTTAAGTACTTTTTTAAAAAGTGACAGACAAAAAAGTCCATCCACTAATTTGCCCACAGTTAAAAATGTCTTTGAACATTGGCTGATAATTAGCATCTTAAGAAAAGTAGTGGCATGCCCTATTTATTGAGTGGTATGACTGAGTAATTAATACTACACTTTAAAACATTATCCCCACAAGTCTGTTCATTTTATGTATTGTTATTTCTTGATTCATTTTCAACCCACCATTGAATTCCTATGGTCAGATTAAAAGTTTATGGTATGTATCACTGGGGAGAAAATGACCATGGTGGGTATTAAGTTTTAGGAACCTGAGCAATCATTTACTCTAGGGGGGTAGCTCCCTCACCTAAATGCAGAAGTCCTACTCTGTAATTTCTCCCCTTAAATAGACTATATGTCATGCTCTGTTTGGTCTTTTTTCCTATGTTTCTGAACAGTGACTTTTGGCTTAGCAGTCAAAACAGCTGTCCTGAATGTGACAATTTTGCCCATCTAGCATGATATTCACCCTCATTAAATCTTTTCAAATAGATTCATACAAGTGAATACCCGAGGTCACCCCATCAATCCATTCCTATGTATGTTATTCCTATTTTATCATGAAGAAAGTGTAAATCATTAAATCAGACTTGCAGTCATTGGTAATTTCTCATGATGCTACAACAATGGCCGTCATGAGTGTGCAACCGGTTTTTGTGCTAAACCCCCCATTCATTTCTAACATCTGATTCAATCACAATGCTGGAAAACCTCCCACAAAATGCATGATTGGGAGAATATATCTAACAGAATTTTCTCACAAAGCAACTTTCTGAAAACTGATTAACTAAAGTGATGATCACTTTTGATTGCCAAGTAGTCTGCAGAAACAAAATCTTGCGTCTGCTTTGGTTAGGTAACTCAAGTTTTGTTTTGTTATTTTTCAACAATCAGAATGCTTTAAGGATACATTTTCACCCCAAGGAAGGGACTCGACTCTTGGATTTAAGACCCATTCCTTGACAATTATATACAAAATTTCTTTTAACTTGTCATCTGTCCATTCTTTGAAGCTGTCAAAGCCAAGAACCCATAAACAAATCACAAATATCAATAACCTACATTAGTTAACATTCCCCTTTTTAACATGTTGACATTTTTACTAAAGGATTAGTTATTTTTGCATTTCCATTTCTCATATCCCATGACATTCCATAAAAATTGCATTATTGCTTTATAGGCCACACAACATTCAAAAGTATGTTTATATGCATTGCCTGTTTTCCTTGATCTGATAAGAGTTTGATACTGATTTTACTACAGAAATTTAAGTTTGAAAATACCAGTTAGTATTTCTTCTCAGTACTTAATTGTTCACATCACTAATCACTACATGCATATTTAGCTCTGATTATATTGCTCAAAAACTGCACCCATTATCAGAACAGTGCAAATGATTATTTAATTTTAAAAGTAATTATAATGGCTTAAATTCAAAGTTAGTCAAATGAACACTGTCAAGTAATTTCACTTGAGTGTGTATATATTTAATCACCACTGTTTACATTACCCATCAATTCTTCACAAATTTTTTTAGTATCAGTTTTTCCTCCCAAATCCCCAAACTAAGAATGCCAAATAGTCTTGGAAACCCACAGCTCCGTATTTTAATATTTTCTTAAGAACACATTTGTGAACTCACAAAAATGTTCATCTTTCAACTTTGACAATGCAGTTCTTACTTAAGTCAAACAAACCTGTTCTAAAATCCCAACAAATAATTCTGAGAATTAACTTAAACACCTTGACAGTGTCCCTTAAAAAGGGTATGACAGTAAAGTGCCAATAGGCATGGCAATGACCTCTTTGATGGGATCATTTAACTCCTTGGACCTGGGAAGTGCCAGCACCAAGGATTACACTGAGATTCAATTTTACTGAAGGCTACATTTAGTTTACCCACTTTCCACAACCTATTACTCATTTTATGTTAGAATGAAATGTAAATGTTTTGTGTAGCCCTCAAACTTACACTAAGATTTGAGAGATGTACTTTAAAAAAGCACGGGGTAATATATAAAATCAGTGGCAAAAAGTTTCATTAAGCACCAGGAACTAATTTTTGTCACCCCATACTCATTTTGTAGGTAATGTTTCAATAACCGGCAAGGCACATTTACATATATTCCAATGAATACTTATTGACAAATTTTAAATTACACTCTATGTCCCAGCTATCCCAGTAACTGACATACAACATACTAAAATGGTTTATTAACATAAAAAACCAATTAATGTGAAACATACAGACTATTGGCAACCACTATCTAAAATTATGTAAGTACAAATAAACATACTGAAATGTGTGCAT